>NC_062217.1:24629100-34629100 GCF_902686445.1 Sciurus carolinensis
CTTTATTTCCCTGGACTCCAGTGAAAGATGCAGAATAGATGGAGAGGAGCAAGCCCTGGGTTGGCTTGAAAAGGCTGAGCTGGGAGAGGAAAGGCAGCTCGCCTGGCAAAACCCAAATGTGGACATGCATGGGTCACTGGTTAGGGGCGGTGATTGTGAAGAGCCATCCAGTCACGAAATCCATCTCGACAGTGTGTGCTGATCAATCATGACCTTGTAGCGGCAACCTTTATCAGCCTGGAAGCCATGAACTTAGGTTTGCTCATTTTACTTGAACCTGATGCTACCCTCCCTCGGGACCAATGCCACACCCTCACTGTATGCGTGATGGAGAGGACACCCCAAAAGGGAAGTCAAAAACTGAGTTTTCTTTGCCAAAGGGGATTATAACCAGGGCATCTGTTTAACTCTTTACTCCCCTGGACCTGGAACCCATCCAGCTGGGGGTGGGGTCAGGCCTGCAGTTGTCCCTGAGCTAAAACTGGCACTTTTTTTTTGGACTCACATACTCAGCAAAGTTATGGCAGCTCCAGCTGGAGTGAGCTAGAGGCTCTCTCCATGCTGGGATTGGAGAATAAAGTTCACTTTGGCTAATTTCAACTTTTCCACCATTAAATCTGCACCTGCAATGTCAGGGGTCACCAAATAATAAAATGTGGCATCTTTGAAACTGCTCAGTCACGTGAAAAGGGCTGTAATTGAGTAGATTCATTCTCTGAAGCCCCATCAGAGACACACAGCTCAGGACTGGGGGAGGGGGAGAGGGAACAGGATGGGGAACCAGGGCCAAGAGCAAGCCAGGCTCTGGGAGGGACCCTGGGAGCAACAGCAGCTTCTGATGTGGTCCCCTGCTTTTGAAATCCGAGACTAAAAATAAATAAATATCCCACACATTCACTTCATAGGCACTCGCATACCCACCCTGGCCTCCAGCCTTTGTGAGCAGTTTGACCTGATAAATGCGCTTGGCTGGCATCAAATAGTTCGGCTTTGACCGATCCCATTTAAATATGTGAATTAGTCATGAAGCAGGACACAGCTTGGTGAGCTTGCTAAATTGTTGGACTCTATTGAAGGAGAAGGGAGAAAAAAGGAGGAAGCCATTCAGCGTTCTCAATTAGGTGCAGAGGTAAGAGGCATCGGCTTTGGGCCCTATCTCCTCACTCCCTCCCCAAGCCTTAACTCAAGTGCAGAACCAACAGCCTTCCTGGCTATCGGGTGCAGGGACTATGCGCAGGACATCCGGTTCCACACTGGATTTTCTTTTCCAGCTTTAAGGAATAAAGCTCCAGGTCAGGTCCTGGCCTTCCATGGAGGGAAGACTACCCAGGCCACTGTAGTTAGCAGTTGAGTCTTCCTGGAGCTAGAGGCCCACTGCAGATGGAATCCACAAAGACCCCTTGCCTAGGCTAGCAGGGTCTCCAAATCGATGCCACCAAAGAAAAAGCTAACCTGGAGCTCCTGGAGGGTTGGTTCTTAATCCAGTTGCCTCCCTAGGAGAGGAAGGAGAGGGAAGGAAGAGAGGGGCGAGCCTTTGATACCTCACCCCACTCTAAGCACAATCCCCTTGGGTGAAGGAATAAGATCCAGGGATGCATACAGAAGGGGTCCACCAGCAGTGGACCCTGCTCAGGGCCAGCCAAGTCTTAGCAGGAAGGACAAACAAACCCCCAGTGTCTCCAGTTCCTTGGCAATGCCCTATCACACAAATAACCCAGGATCCCAACCTGCTCCAATGCGATGGCATTGCTGCAGAGAAAATTTGCCTCTGAGCTCCAGCTTCTTACCGGGATTGGGGTTGGGTGGCAGCTGGCTGCAGGTAGGAAAAATGTCACATGCCTACTGTTCGAAGCCTCCTTTTTTAGCTCCAGACATTCTGCACACCCCCTCTACCATGAATAGTTGCTAAATCAGGTATTTTCCTCTTGCAGGTTACAATGAGGCAAGCCCCAGACACTTGCTTGATTACAAAAAGTGATTACAAAAAGTATTTAGGGGAGTGAGTCCACTTGCTTGGTTGGCTGCATGTAAGCAATGAGCCAAAATATAAGCACAGTATAAAATGAAATATTAATCAGTATGTCCCCTGGAGAAGCTTTTGGACAGAGGGCCAGGCAGAGGGTGAGCAGGGCAGTGACTGCAATCCCCAGAGCTTGGGGAAAGTCCAGCTCTGGCTGGGTTCCATGAGCAGCTCTCTGCAGGCCTTGGCAGCTTTACCCTGGGTTTGCAGGCTCCCAACATGTGCTCTGAGAACTAAGGAAACAACCAAAGCAGAGCTCTGGACCATTCACTCGAATAGTAGTTTGGCTTCCAAACAGTGAAGTTGCAGCGCCCCCTGCCTGTGTGTGGCCGCAATAGCTAGAAAGCTTTCCGGAGCCGGGACTTCAGAGGACCCTGAGGATGAGGGAAAATCTCGCACAGGTATGGGGGAGAGTTCTGCTCCCCTGGGAATCTGGAAGTCTTCTGGAAGTAAGCGGTGAGGCTCTGTCCTCTCTTCTCGCGCCACACCTGGTTAAGCGAGGACCCCAGGAGCCAACAAAGTACAGAAGGCCCCCTTCATTGGGTCGTAAATTTCACGAAAGTAAGGAAAACATCTCTTTTGTCCACTGAAATATCCTCAGCACCAAGTCCATGGAGTGTAGGTGTTCAGTCAACACGTGTGAAATGAACGGATAAGTAAATGGGGTCTGTGAGACAGATGTCAGCTCAGAGAGGTTTAGTGATTTGGCCTGTTGCCACATGGCTAGCAGGTGAACTTGCAGTTCCTAGGGGAGTACATCATCTGGAAGACTTCCGGGCGTCTGTTAGGTAAAGAAGGGCAATGGGGCAGGCATGCAAGAATGTTCTGGAACAGTTGGTTCTCAGAGGAGACCTCTCTAATGGGACCGTAAAAATATGTGAAAAGCATAGTAAATGTTCACACTTGTTAAAATAATATCTCATTTGCAGAATGTTGAAGTTGAACTTTATTTACTTCACCGCGTTCTGTGCAGCAGAGGGCGCCAGAGAGTCACCGCGCTGCTGCCGGGCCAGGTGCGCTTAGTGCCGGGGGTAGTCCCTGTACGGCCAGCTGGCCTCTCCAGAGCAGGCGCTGCTCCTTCCTCCCGCCCTGCTCTGCTTCGCTGTGATTTCGCTATAGATCTGTATAAGGAAAAGGCTCAGAGGGCCTATGGGTAGCTGAAAATAATGTGCCAGCTATTACTATTAATCAGGTGTATAGGGGACAGGTGACCTTAAACTAGAAGTGACTTAAGCAGGAGTGGGGAATAATGTGCTTGGGTAGTTTTTCATCTTTGGGGAGGGTGGCTTGTGAAATGTGTTGTTCCAGTGTGCATGGTGAGTAGGTCTCCCCCGCCCCCACCCCATTTGGGCATTGAACCCAGAGGTGCTCTACCACTGATTTAGGTCCCCAACTCCCTTTTTTATTTTGAGACAGGGTCTTGCAAGGTTGCCCAAGCTGGCCTGGAACTTGCTAACTTGCTTACCCCTGCCTCAGCATTCTCCAAATCGCTGCGGTTGGTTTGTTTTTTAATATCTCAGATAAAAATTGTCTTTCTGGGGAAAAGTACTCGCGGCTCCCAGCATGAATTTCATCTCTGGCGAAATGCATTAACTGTCCTTCTGAAAAGACTGAGGGAAGGGAATGTTGGGAACAACGACTTTATATGGTCAAGAAAATGGAGGGGGCTGGGGTCGCTTGCCGAGCATGTGTGAGGAACCTGGTTCGATCCTCAACACCACATATAAATAAATAAATAAAATAAAGGCATGCTTCCAACTACAACTACAAAAAATTTTTTTTATTTTTTTTAAAAAGGACCTCTGCTGGGAAGGAGACTCATTAAGTCAAATAATGTTGGGGGCTGGGCTGTGGCTCAGTGGCACAGCTTGCCTACCATGCATGAGGCCCTGGGTTCCATCCCCAGCAACAGAAAAAATAAGCAGGAAAACAGCAATGTTAGGGCTGGAAGAAACATAAAAATCATCTCATCTCCTTGTTCTAGGGAGGACAAGGACGTGCCCAAGGTCCCCAGCCCATTGAGTGGGGTGGGGCTGACTTCCAACCTGGGACACAGCAGGAAGCCTGTCTCCATAAAAAGTGTATTAAGCTCTCCTTCTATTATTCTTCAATCTGCAATAATTTTAGGAAAAATAGAGAAAATGTAATAATTTCAACTGCCTGGAATCCTCCCATTTCAAGATGGTCATAGTTGGTATTTTTGGTGTATAATTTTCCACATTTTTATATATCAAAACATACCCACTTCCTAAAGCTGAATCACAGTATCCTTATTGCTTTGCAACTTTTTTTCCCCTCATCAATGTATCTTGAACCCATTTCCCATGCCAAGTAATATACATCTACCTCACAACTTCTGGCAGGTGCAAAAGTATCCCCTTCCATTAATGCCCCTTCACCAATTTAACCACACCCTCGTTGACAGGCATATAAACTTTTATAAGCTTAGACTCTTACAAGTGACACTATGCTGAGCATTCTTGCCCGGACGTCTGTTGCCCAAGCATTGTCCATCTGCAGATCCCTGTCACTCTTTTTAGGGATGCAGCGTAATGGTGCAGCCGATGTTTGTACTCTGGCTTGGGGACTTACTATGTCTTTTCACCAACTTACAAGACCCCCATTCTCTGATTTTTAACTGGAAGCAATCACACTATTGACCTCCTATTGGCATTGGGAGAATTAAATGAGGTCATACATGGAAAGAAATTGGCCAGCGTTCAGCATATAGCAAATCCAAAATAAACCTTAACTATTACAATATTATCATTACCAAAACCCTTGAGGAAGACCAGCTTCTCAAAAGATTTTCTTTTACTCTGAATGAGAGTGTCATTGCATGAAGTTCTTAAGTGTTAAATATTAGTATGAAAAGCAATACCTCCCTTTTTCTACTTTCATTTATTCAAAGAAAAAAATAACAAATTTAAAATGATGAGTGGGCCGTGAGCTACTTAACCTGTTCTAGGTATATAGCAGCATGCTTTTAAAAGACAAAAACCCATGTTGGCAGAGATGGGGAGAAATCAGACACCCATCCTGTTCACTGTTTGTGGGATTGTAAGATGGTGCAGCCACTGTGGAAAACATTTGGCAGTTCCTAAAAAATTAAACACAGAATTACCGTGTGATGCAGCAATTTCACCTTGGGATATGTACTCAAAGAACTGGAAGCAAGGATATACAGACATTCATATGTGTTCACAACAGCATTATTTATAATAACCAAGGATGGAAACAACTAAGTGTCCATAGATGGATGAATGAATAAACACAATGTGTTATATACATGCAGTAGAATATTACTCAGCCCTGAAAAAGGAAATTCTGATATATACGACACATGGATGAACCTTGACAATATCATGTTAAGGGAAGTAATCCAGTCACAAAAGGACAAACACTGCATCACTCCTTTTCTATGAAGTATCTAGTGTGGTCAAATTCATAAAGCATGCCCACATCTCTCATTTTCCCTTGCGTCCTGATGACCTGCTATGCTTCCCCCTGGATCACTGGGTATGCTGACTTTTCCACCGCCTGGACATGCTCTGCACGCCTCTGGCTCATGGCCTTACTTGCTTGAGCCCTGCACTTTGTTGAATTCCTATCCGTCCTCCTTATGCAGGCCATTCTCACTCCCAGTTGAACGACACGGGGAGGTGTCTGTGTGAGGAGAGCTCCCCCTGCAGTCTGGAGTACTAAGGGGTTTAACAGCGCCAGCCTCTCCTGTGACAGGCACTACTCCTTCTCCAGCCTCCCCGCTCTGGATTGAAGGTTGGGTCCAGGAGCTCTCCACCACTGCACTACACCCCGCCCGGGAAGTCCTGTCTTCATGCTGGAGGAGGGTCCCGCCTCAGTAGGGAGGGCTGCTGACTTATCAGGGTGGTGGTTGCTGGAAGGTGCGGTGGTTGTGGCCGTTTCTGAAATGAAGACAATGGTGCAGCTTGCCACGTTGATTGATTTCTGGAAGATTTCTCTGCCTTGTGTGATGCTATTTGATAGCGTTTTACCCATAGAACTTCCAGACTTGGAGAGGATCCTCTCACACCCTGGTGCTGCATGATCAGCTGGGTTTGTGTCAGAGTCTAAGTCCTTTGTTGCCATCTCAGCAATGTTTACAGCATCTGCACCAGGAGCAGGTTCCAGCTCCAGACCACTTTCTTTGCTCATCCATAGGAAGCGATTCCTTGTCTGTTTAACTTTTATCGTTAGATGACGGCAAATAAGCTCACGGCCAGGCTCCACTTTGAATCCTAGCTCTCCTCCTCTTTCCAGTGCATCTGCGGTTACTTCCTCCACCGAAGTCTTGAGCCTCTCAAAATCATCCATGAGAGCTGGAATCAACTTCTTCCAAACTTCCGTTAATGCTGGTATTTTCCTCTTCTCTCATGAACTGCAAATGTCCTTGATGGCCACATAGAGTGGTGGGTTTTTTCCAGAAGGTTTCCAATTTACTTTTGCCAGGTCCACCCTGCAGCCTTATGAGAAGTATCTCTTAAAGAATAAAACTTGAAAGTCAAAATTCCTCCTTGATCCGCGGGCCGCAGAATGGGTGCTGTGTTAGCATGCTGAACATAATATTCATCTCCGTCGGTGCGTCTCCATCAGAGGGAACTCTCGGGTGATGAGGTGCGTTGTCAGCCAGCACTGACATGTGGAAAGGAATCTTTTTTTCTGAGCAGCAGGTCTCAACAGCAGGCTTGAAACAGTCAGCAAACCATCTTGTAACCTGGGGCGCTGTCATCCAGTCTTCCGGTTCCATTTGCAGAGAATGGGCGCCTAGGTTTAGCATCCTCCACAAGAGCCCAAGGATTTTCAGAATGGCGAATGAGCCTTGGCTTCAGCTTCGGTCTCCAGCAGCAGATGCCCCTAAGGAGTTTTCATGCTCTGAACTTTGAAGCCAGGCACTGACTCCTGCTCTCTGGCTATGAAAGTCCTCAATGGCACCTTCTCCCAGTAGAAAGCTGTTTCACCAGCCTTGAGAGCCCGGAGCTCAGGGTGGCCACATTCTCAGTTCCCCTTGCACTTCGATGTCATGGTGATGGCTTCAAACCTCCAGGACCAACCTCTGCTGGCTTCAAACACTTCTTCTGCAGCTTCCTCTCCTCTCTCAACTGTCATGGAATTGAAGAGAATTAGGGCCTGGTTCTGGATAAGGCTTTGGCCTAAGGGAATGTGCTCACTGGTTTGATATTCTTTTTTTTTTTTTTAATGTACAAAATTATTTTATTTTATTTTATTTATTTTATTTTTATTTTTTTATTGTAAACAAATGGGATACATGTTGTTTCTCTGTTTGTACATGGCATAAAGGCATACCATTTGTGTAATCATAAATTTACATAGGGTAATGATGTTTGATTCATTTTTTCCCTTCCCCCACCCCTCCCACCCCTCTTTTCCCTCTATACAGTCCTTCCTTCCTCCATTCTTGCCCCCCTCCCTAACCCTAATGGTTTGATATTCTAACCGGGCCTCTAAAACTCCCTCCATATCAGCAATACCTTGGTGTCACTTTCTTTCTTTCTTTCTTTCTTTTTTTTTTTGGAACTATATATAGATATATATTTTTTATTTGTTCTAATTAGTTATACATGACAGCAGAATGCATTTCAATTCATTGTACACAAATGGAGTACAACTTTTCATTTCTTTGATTGTACATGATGTAGGAAATATATTTATTATATTTATATTACTATATTTATTAAATATATTCAATACAAAAATCAAACATTATTTTGGTGGTACTACCAATTATGTTTGTGGGGCCTTTGGTAATGGCTTTCCAAATATGAGAACCTACATAAACTTTCCTCCCTCTTCTTTTTTTTTTTGTGTGTGTGTGAAAATACTTGTGAAAGTTTCTTTTTTTAAAATTTTGATTCGTTGTACCCAAATGGGGTACAACTGTCATTTCTCTGGTTGTACACAAAGTACAGTCATACCACTTGCATAATCATACATGTACACAGGGTAATGATGTTTGTCTCATTCTATTATCTTTCCATCCCCACACCCGCTCCCCACCCCTCATTTCCCTCTACACAATCCATCCTCCTTCCATTCTTCCCTTACCTCCCACCTCCCCCCTTATGTATCATCATCCACTTATCAGAGAAATCATTCAGCCTTTGGTTTTTTGGGATTGGCTTATTTCACTTAGCATAATATTCCCCAACTCCATCCATTTACCTGCGAATGCCATAATTTTATTCTTCTTTATAGCTGACTAATATTCCACTGGGTATATATACCCCAGTTTCTTTATCCATTCATCTGTTGAAGGACATCTAGGTTGGTTCCACAATCTAGCTATTGTGAATTGAGCTGCTATAAACATTGATGTTGCTGTGTCACTGTAGTATGCTGATTTTAAGTCCTTTGGGTTTAGCCCAAGGAGTGGGATAGCTGAGTCAGGTGGTGGTTCCATTCCAAGTTTTCTAAGGAATCTCCATACTGCTTTCCAGAGTGGATGCACTAATTTGCAACCCCACCAGCAATGTATGAGTGTACCTTTTTCTCCACATCCTCGCCAACACCTATTGTTGCTTGTATTCTTGATAATCGCCATTCTAATTGGGGTGAGATGGAATCTTAGGGTAGTTTTGATTTGCATTTCTCTTATTACTAGAGATGTTGAACATTTTTTCATATATCTGTTGATTGCTTGTAGATCTTCTTCTGTGAAGTGTCTGCTCATTTCCTTAGCCCATTTTTTGATTGAGTTATTTGTATTCTTGGTATAAAGGTTTTTGAGTTCATTGTAGATTCTAGAAATTAGTGCTCTACCTGAAGTGTGTGTGGCAAAGATTTTCTGTCACTCTGTAGGCTCTCTCTTCACATTGTTGATTGTTTCCTTTGTTGAAAAAAGGCTTTTTAGTTTGAATCTATCCCAGTTATTGAATTCCTGCTTTTATTTCTTGTGCTTTGGGATCCTGTTAAGGAAGTCTGGTCCTAAACTGACATGATGAAGATTTGGACCTACTTTTTCTTCTATAAGGTGCAGGGTCACTGGTCTAATTCCTAGATCCTTGATCCATTTTGAGTTTTGTGCAGGGTGAGAGATTGGGGTTTAGTTTTATTTTGCTGCATATGCATTTCCAGTTTTCCCAGCACTATTTGTTGAAAGTCTGTCTTTTTTCCATTGTATGTTTTTGGCACCTTTGTCTAGTATGAGCTAACTGTATTTATGTGAGTTTGTCTCTGTGTCCTCTATTCTGTACCATTGGTTTACCTGTCTATTTTGGTACCAATACCATGCTGTTTTTGTTACTATAGCTCTGTAGTATAGTTGAAGTTCTGGTATTGTGATACCACCTGCTTTGCTCTTCCTGCTAAGGATTGCTTTAGCTATTCTGGGTTTCTTATTCTTCCAAATGAATTTCATGATTGCTTTCTCTATTTCTATGAGGTACATCATTGGGATTTTAAATGGAATTGCATTGAATTTGTATAGTGTTTTTGGTAGGATAGCCATTTTGACAATATTAATTCTGCCTATCCAAGAACATGGGAGATTTTTCCATCTTCTAAGGTTTTCTTTAATATCTTTCTGTAGTGTTCCGTAGTTCTCATTGTAGAGGTCTTTCACCTCTTTTGTGAGATTGATTCCCAAGTTTTGTTTTGTTTTGTTTTTTTTTGAGGTGATTGTGAATGGGGTAGTGTTCCTAGTTTCTCTTTCAGAGGGTTCATCACTTATGAATAGAAATGCATTCAATTTATGAGTGTTGACTTCATATCCTGCTACTTTACTGAATTCATTTATGAGTTCTAGAAGTTTTCTGGTGGAATTTTTTGGCTCCTCTAAATATAGAATCATGTCATCTGCAAATAGTGATAGTTTAAGTTCTTCTTTTCCTATTCATATCCCTTTAATTTCTTTGGTCTGTCTAATTGCTCTGGCTCGAGTTTCAAGGACAATGTTGAATAGAAGTGGTGAAAGAGGGCATCCCTGCCTTGTTCCAGTTTTTAGGGGGAAGGCTTTCAGTTTTTCACCATTTAGAATGATATTGGCCATGGGCTTATGGATAGCCTTTACAATGTTGAGGTATGTTCCTACTATCCCTATTTTTTCTGGTCTTTGGAGCATGAAGCGGTGCTGTATTTTATCAAATGCTTTTTCTGCATCTATTGAAATGATCATGTGATTCTTAACTTTAAGTCTGTTGATGTGGTGAATTACATTTATTGATTTCCAGATGTTGAACCAACCTTGCATCCTTGGAATGAAACCCACTTGATAATGGTGCACCATCTTTTTAATATGCTTTTGTATGTGATTTGCTAAAATTTTGTTAAGAGTTTTTACATCCATTTTCATTAGGGATATTGTTCTGAAGTTTTTTTTCCTCAATGTGTCTCTCTGGTTTTGGCATCAGGGTGATATTGGCTTCATAGAATGAGTTTGGAAGGGTTCCTTCCTCTTCTATTTCATGGAATACTTTGAGGAATATTGGAATAGTTCTTCTTTGAAGTTCTCGTAGAACTTACCTGAGAATCCATCTGGTTCCAGACTTTTCTTTGTTGGTAGGCTTTTTTTTTTTTAATTGTAAACAAATGGGATACATGTTGTTTCTGTTTATACATGGAGTAACAGCATACCACTTGCGTAATCATACATTTACATAGGGTAATGATGTTTGATTCATTCTGTTATTTTTTCCTTCCCCCCCACCCCTCCCACCCCTCTTTTCCCTCTATACAGTCCCTCCTTCCTCAATTCTTGCTCCCCTCCCACCCCTCATTATGTGTCATCATCCGCTTATCAGTGAGATCATTCGTCTTTTGGATTTTTGAGATTTCTTATCTCACTTAGCATGATATTCTCCAATTTCATCCATTTGCCTGTAAATGCCATAATTTTATTATTCTTTATAGCTGAGTAATATTCCATTGTGTGTATATATATATATATATATACACCACAGTTTCTTTATCTATTCATCAATTGAAGGATATCTAGGTTGGTTCCACAGTCTGGCTATTGTGAATTGAGCAGCTGAACATTGATGTAGCTGTAACTCTGTAGTATGCTGATTTTAAGTCCTTTGGGTATAGGCCGAGGAGTGGGATAGCTGGGTCAGATGGTGGGTCCATTCCAAGTTTTCTAAGGAATCTCCACACTGCTTTCCAGAGTGGCTGCACTAATTTGCAGCCCCTGGTGGTAGACTTTTGATGACTTCTTCTATTTCATTGCTTGAATTTGATCTATTTAAATTGTTTATGTCCTTCTGGTTCAGTTTAGGTAATTCATATGTCTCTAGAAACCTGTTGATGTCTTCGAAATTTTCTATTTTGTTGGAGTATAAATTTTCAAAATAGCTTCTAATTATGTTTTGTATTTCAATAGTGTCTGTCGTGATATTTTCTTTTTCATCATGAATTTTAGTAATTTGAGTTTTCTCTCTCCTTCTCTTCGTTAGTGTGGCTAAGGGTTTATCAATTTTGTTTATTTTTTCAGAGCACCAACTTTTTGTTTTGTCCATTTTTTGAATTGTTTCTTTTGTTTCAATATCATTGATTTCAGCTCTGATTTTAATTATTTCCTGTCTTCTACTACTTTTGGTGTTGATCTGTTCCTCTTTTCCTAGGACTTTGAGGTGTAGTATTAGGTCATTAATTTGTTGACTTTTTCTTCTTTTATTGAATGCACTCCATGCAATGAATTTTCCTTAGTACTGCTTTCATAGCATCCCAGAGATTTTGATATGTTGTATCATTGTTCTCATTTACCTCTAAGAAATTTTTTTATCTTGTTTACCTCTAAGAACTTCTTTTATCTCCCTGCCTGATGTCTTCTGTTATTCATGCATCATTCAGTAGTGTATTATTTAGTCTCCAGGTGTTGAAATATTTTCTCTTTTTTATTTTATCATTGATTTCTAATTCCATTCCATTATGATCTGATAGAATGCAAGGTAGCATCTCTATTTTTTTTTTTTTGTATTTGCTAAGAGTAGCTTTGTGACATAACATATGGTCTATTTTAGAGAGGGATCCATGTGCTGCTGAGAAGAAAATGTATTTGCTCGTTGATGGATCAAATATTCTATATATGCCTGTTAAATCTAAATTATTGATTGTGTTATTGAGTTCTATGCTTTCTTTGTTCAATTTTTGTTTGGAAGATCTGTCCAGTGGTGAGAGAGGTATGGTAAAGTCACCTAGTATTATTGTGTTGTGGTCTATTTGGTTCCTGGAATTGAAAAGGATTTGTTTGATGTACATGGATGTGCCATTGTTTGGGGCATAAATATTTATGATTGGTATGTTTTGCTGATTTATACTTCCCTTAAGCAGTATGAAATGTCCTTGTTTATCCCTTCTAACTAAGTTTTGACTTGAAGCCTACTTTATCTGATATGAGGATGGAAACTCCCACTCTTTTACTGAGTCCATGTGCATGGTGATTTTTCCCCATTCACTCACCTTTAGTTGTTGATGTCTTTTTGTATGAGAAGAGTCTCCTGAAGGCAGCATATTGTTGGGTCTTTCTTTTTAATATAATCTGCCGGTCTATGTCTTTTGATTGATGAGTTTAGGCCATTAACATTCAGGGCTATTATTGAGATATGACTTGTATTCCCAGTCATTTTGGCTTATTTTTGGCTTTTAACTTCACTTGGTTTCTCCTTTAATTGGCTTTTCCTTTAGGGTAGTTCCTCCCTTGCTGACTTACATTGTTGTTTTTCATTTCTTCCTCTTGGAACATTTTGCTGAGAATGTTCTGTAGTGCAGGCTTTCCACTTGTAAATTCTTTTTACTTTTGTTTATCATGAAAGAATTTTATTTCATCAAATCTGAATGTTACCCTGAAAGAAAACGGATGCCAACCAAGAATCTTATACCCAGCAAAACTTACCTTCAAATTTGATGATGAAATAAGATCCTTCCACGATAAACAAAAGCTAAAGGAATTTACAAAAAGAAAGCCAGCATTACAGAACATTCTCAGCAAAATATTCCATGAGGAAGAGATGATAAACAACGATGCAAATCAGCAACAGGAGGCGCTAGCCTAAAGAAATAGCCAAATAAAGGAGAAACCAAATCATGTCAAAAGACAAATATGAGTCAAATGACTGGAAATACAAATCATATCACAATAATAACCCTGAATGTTAATGGCCTGAACTCATCAATCAAAGACATAGACTGGCAGATTGGATTAAAAAGAAAAATCCAACAATATGCTGCCTGCAAGAGACTCATCTCATAGAAAGAGACACCCATAGACTAAGGTGAAAGGATGGGGAAAAACATACCATGCACAAAAAAAAGCTGGAGTATCCATCCTCATTTCAGATAATGTGGACTTCAAGCCAAAACTAGTCAGAAGGGATAAAGAAGGACATTACATGCTGCTTAAGGGAAGTATAAATCAGCAAGACTTAACAATCATAAATATCTATGCCCCGAACATTGGCTCATCCACGTACGTCAAACAAATTCTTCTCAATTCCAGAAATCAAATAGACCACAACACAATAATACTAGGCGATTTTAACACACCTCTCTCACCACTGGATAGATCTTCCAAACAAAAATTGAATAAAGAAACCATAGATCTCAATAACCCAATCAACAATTTAGACTTAACCGACATATATAGAATATACCATCCAACAAAGAACGAATACACCTTCTTCTCAGCAGCACATGGATCCTTCTCTAAAATAGACCATATTTTATGCCACAAAGCTACTGTTAGCAAATACAAGAAGATAGAGATACTACCTTGTACTCTATCAGATCATAATGGATTGAAATTAGAAATAAATGACAGAATAAAAAACAGAAACTTCTCCAATACCTGGAGATTAAATAATACACTATTATATGATGAATGGATAACAGAAGACATCAGGAGGGAAATAAAAAAATTCTTAGAAGTAAACGAGAACAAAGACACATCATATCAAAATCTCTGGGACACTATGAAAGCAGTACTTAGAGGAAGATTTATTTCATGGGTGCATTGAACAAAAGAAGTAGAAATCAACAAATAAACGACTTAACACTACAGCTCAAAGCCCTACAAAAAGAAGAGCAGACCAATACCAAAAGTAGAAGAAGACAGGAAATAGTTAAAATCAGAGCCAAAATCAACGAAATTGAAACAAAAGAAACAATTGGAAAAATTAACAAAATAAATAGTTGGTTCTTAGAAAAAATAAACAAAATTGATAAACCCTTAGCCACACTAACAAAGAGAAAGAGGGAGAAAACTCAAATTACTAAAATTCGGAATGAACAAGGAAACATCACAACAGACACGAGTGAAATACAAAACATAATTAGAAGCTATTTTGAAAATCTGTACTCCAACAAAACAGAAAACCTCGAAGACATCAACAAATTCCTAGAGACATATGAATTACCTAAACTGAACGAGGAGGACATACACAACTTAAATAAATCAATTTCAAGCAATGAAATAGAAGAGGTCATCAAAAACCTACCAACAAAGAAAAGTCTGGGACCAGATGGATTCTCAGCTGAGTTCTACAAAACCTTTAAAGAAGAGCTCATTCCAATACTCCTCAAAGTATTCCATGAAATAGAAGAGGAAGGAACCCTCCCAAACTCGTTCTATGAAGCCAATATCACCCTGATACCTAAACCAGACAGAGACACATCGAGGAAAGAAAATTTCAGACCAATATCCTTAATGAACATCGACGCAAAAATTCTCAACAAAATTTTAGCAAATCGCATACAAATATATATTAAAAAGATAGTACACCACGATCAAGTGGGTTTTATCCCAGGGATGCAAGGTTGGTTCAACATTCAGAAATCAATAAATGTCATTCACCATATCAACAGACTTAAAGTTAAGAATCACATGATTATTTCAATAGAGGCAGAAAAAGCATTCGATAAAATACAGCATCCCTTCATACTCAAAACACTAGAAAAAATTGGGGTAGTGGGAACATTCCTAAACATTATAAAGGCAATCTACGCTAAGCCCATGGATAATATCATTCTAAATGGTGAAAAACTGAAAGCGTTCCCCCTAAAAACTGGAACAAGGCAGGGATGCCCTCTTTCACCACTTCTATTCAACATCGTCCTTGAGACTCTAGCCAGAGCAATCAGACAAACCAAAGAAATTAAAGGGATACGAATAGGAAAAGAAGAACTCAAACTATCCCTGTTCGCTGATGACATGATTATATATTTAGAGGAACCTGGAAATTCCACCAGAAAACTTTTAGAACTCATAAGTGAATTCAGTAAAGTAGCAGGTTACAAGATCAATGCTCATAAATCCAATGCATTTTTATACATAAGTGATGAATCTTCAGAAAGAGAAATTAGGAAAACTACCCCATTCACAATAGCATCGAAAAAAATAAAATACTTGGGAATCAATCTCACAAAAGAGGTGAAAGACCTCTACAATGAGAACTACAGAACACTAAAGAAAGAAATTAAAGAAAACCTTAGAAGATGGAAAGATCTCCCATGTTCCTGGATAGGCAGAATTAATATTGTCAAAATGACCATACTACCTAAAGTGCTATACAGATTTAATGCAATTCCAATTAAAATCCCAATGATGTACCTTGCAGAAATAGAGCAAGCAATTATGAAATTCATCTGGAAGAATAAAAAATCTAGAATAGCTAAAGCAATCCTCAGAAGCAAGAGCAAAGCAGGGGGTATCGCAATACCAGATCTTCAATTCTACTACAAAGCAATAGTAACAAAAACGGCATGGTATTGGTACCAAAATAGACAGGTAGATCAATGGTACAGAATAGAGGACATGGACACAAACCCAAATAAATACAATTTTCTCATACTAGACAAAGGGGCCAAAAATATGCAATGGAGAAAAGATAGCCTCTTCAACAAATGGTGCTGGGAAAACTGGAAAACCATATGGAACAGAATGAAATTAAACCCCTATCTCTCACCCTACACAAAACTCAACTCAAAATGGATCAAGGACCTCGGAATCAGACCAGAGACCCTGCATCTTATAGAAGAAAAAGTAGGTCCAAATCTTCAACATGTTGGCTTAGGATCAGACTTCCTTAACAGGATTCCCATAGCACAAGAAATAAAAGCAAGAATCAACAACTGGGATAGATTCAAACTAAAAAGCTTTCTCTCAGCAAAGGAAACTATCAGCAATGTGAAGAGAGAGCCTACAGAGTGGGAGAATATCTTTGCCATTCATACTTCAGATAGAGCGCTAATTTCCAGAATCTATAAAGAACTCAAAAAACTCTACACCAAGAATACAAATAATCCAATCAACAAATGGGCTAAGGAAATGAACAGACACTTCACAGAAGAAGATCTATAAGCAATCAACAGATCTATGAAAAAATGTTCAACATCTCTAGTAATAAGGGAAATGCAAATCAAAACTACCCTAAGATTCCATCTCACCCCAATTAGAATGGCGATTATCAAGAACACAAGCAACAATAGGTGTTGGCGAGGATGTGGTGAAAAAGGAACACTCATACATTTCTGGTGGGGTTGCAAATTAGTGCAGCCACTCTGGAAAGCAGTGTGGAGATTCCTTAGAAAGCTTGGAATGGACCCACCATCTGACCCAGCTATCCCACTCCTTGGCCAATACCCAAAGGACTTAAAATCAGCATACTACAGAGATACAGCCACATAAATGTTCATAGCTGCTCAATTCACCATAGCCAGATTGTGGAACCAACCTAGATGCCCTTCAGTTGATGAATGGATAAAGAAACTGTGGCATATATATACAATGGAATATTACTCCGCAATGAAGAATGATAAAATTATGGCATATGCAGGCAAATGGATGAAATTGGAGAATATCATGCTAAGTGAGATAAGCCAATCTCAAAAAACTAAAGGATGAATGATCTCGCTGATAAGTGGATGAGGACATATAATGGGGGGTGGGAGGGGTTAGCATTAGGGTTAGGGTTAGGGATAAGGAGTGTGGTAAGAATGAAGGAAAGAAGGACTGTATAGAGGGAAAACAGGGGTGGGAGGGGTGGGGGGGAAGGGAAAAAAATAATGAATCAAACATCATTGCCCTATGTAAACGTATGATTACACAAATGGTATGCCTTGACTCCATGTACAAATAGAGAAACAACATGTATCCCATTTGTATACAATAATAATAATTAAAAAAAGAAAGAAGTAGGAATAATAGGTATAATAGGAATAATTGTAATAATGCTACTAATAAAAAAAAAATCTACAATAAAACTATACTGTACTGTTCCAACCTCCTAGTCTTCAGTGCCCTGATGCCTGAGAGGAACTTGATAATGTGGTGCCCCAAGAAGGGTGTCCCACTATGGATGATGGCCTTCAGGTCAGGAATAATCCATGCTAGTGAGTAGAGGTGACCCCACATGTTGATAGGGGGTCAGCTGCAGCGCTGGCACTAGACTGTGGGCTGGGGCATGGGTCTCGGCACTGGAGACAGTGGGCGGTGGGCCTGGTGGCTGGGCCTGGCCTTGATGCCTGGTGTCACTTTCTTATCATCTGTACATTCCCTGGAGTAGCACTGTTAATTTCCTTTAAGGACTCTTTCTTTGTATTCAAAATTTTGTTGCCTATTTGGCTTTTCTTGACTTTTAATATCTTCAAGCTTAATGATTTTTGCTTTTAACACTGGACTCTTTGTTTCACTTGAACACTTAAAAAGTCATTGCAGGGATGTTCAGTGGCCTCATTTCAACATTGTCAAGCCCCAGGAAATCAAAAGAACCCAGGAAAGGCAGAGAGAGAGACAGTGACAGAGACAGGGGAATAGCTGGCCAGTAGAGCAATCAGAACACACACATTTATCAATTAAGTTGGTCTTCTTAAATGCCTGTAGTTTATGGCATTCCCAAATTACAAGAGCAACATCAAAGATCACTCACTGGTCATGGATCACCATGACAGATATAATAGTGATGCAAAAGTTGGAAGTGTTTTGAGAATTACTAAAATGTGATACAGAGACAAGAATTGAACTCATGCGTCCAAAGACTTACTTGATGTCGGGTTGCCATAAATCTTCAATTTACAAAAAACACAATAAAGTGAAGTACAATAAAGCAAGGTGCATGTGAGCTGGGTGTGGTGGCACATGTAATCCCAGCAACTCAGGAGGCTGAGGCAGGAGGATGGCAAGTTCAAGGTCAGTCATGGTAACTTAGACAGACCCTGTCTCAAAAAATAAAACAAAAAATGTTGGGGATGTGGCTCAATCTTAGAGTGTCCCTGAGTTTAAACCTCAATACAAAAAAAAAAAAAATAGATACTATATAGGTACAAAGAGGCCATGGGCCTGTGGTGTGTGTTTGCTGTTTCCTCCTGGGGAAGATTCTTCCCCTGCCTCTCATTTCATTCATCCAGTCTTTGGAGAGTCTTTCAAAAAACATGTTTTAACATTTCATCAACTGATTGACACATTGATTGAAGATCTGAATCTATACATACTGAAGACTTGAATCAAGTCTCAGACCAAGAACTCGGGGTCAGTGGTTTTCAACATGTGACCCAGGAACTCTTGGTGGTCACACTAATTCTGGGCTCTAGAAAGGCCAAAAGTTAAGCATGGGGAGAAATTGTTCAGAGAGCAAAATAGGTGCATGGATTTTAATGTAACAGAATAAGAAAGTTCACTGAAATAGTTTAAGATTCCACATTGCAACTAGTCTTTTACAAAACTATCACTTGTGTAGTTTTTATGTGATATCAAAAAAAAATCTGTAAGTATTTGTAAAGGCTAATAAATAGTCTTATCTTTTCCAACTACACATATAAGTGGGGCTGAACTGTCTTCAACTAATGTACTTCAACTAAAACCACTGGCAGAGATGAAACGCAGAAGCAGATATGAACGTTCCTCTGTCTTCTAGTGAACCAGACATCACAGAGATCTGAAGAAGACAAAACAAGGCCACTTTTCTTATTTGTGTTCCTGTGCTTTGAAATACATGGTTGTTTTCATAAACATATGCTATTTGTATTAACATATTAACTATGTTGATATTTTCAAATGAATTAAGTAAATGTTTAAATGTCTGTACTTTAGTTTTTCATATAGAACCAGGAAAAAAGGATGTAATGTAAATGGAGTCATCCAGTACATAACCTTTTGAGACTGGATTTTTGTTTCTCATACTTTCCCCGAGCTTCATCCAAGCTGTTGGGGGTTCACTCTTCCTGACTTGGTATTTCCATGGTATGGATGTACCACAGTTAGTTGAATGCTTAAACCCCAGGTCGGGGTTATTAAAAATAAAACTGCTATAAACATTCAGGTACAGATTTTGGTGTGAACATGCATGTTTCATTTCTCTGGGATAAATGCCCAAGATGTCATTACTATGGAGGATGATAGAGGCATGTTTAATTTTTTTGAAGAATTCACTGGGTGCCCTGGTGTGCACCTGTAATCCCAGGGACTCAGGAGGCTGAGGTGAAAGGATTGAAAGTTAGAGGCTGGCTTGGGAAACTTAGCCAGATTCTGTCTCAAATAAAAAGGTAGGTGGGGCTGGGAATGTAGTTCAGTGGTGGAGCACCCTGGGTTCAATCCTGGTACTGCAAACAAAACAAACAGTCCAACCAAACCTGCCGAACCATTCTCCAGCATAACAGTACCATATTACACTCTTATCAGTCGCACGGCAGAGACCAGGTTTCTCCCCATTCTCACCAGCATGTGCTGTTATCATTATTACTGAATCTCTTCTGCTAGATAAAACATGCACTGATGAATCATTGTGGTTTTGATTGGCATTTCCCTCTCATGTGCTTCTTCACCATCTACATATCTTCTTCGGCAACCCCTCTGTTCTTTTGCCTATGTTTTGGTTGGATTGTTTTCTTCTTGTTGTTTTCCTGTTGAGTTTTGAAAGCCCTTGATACGTTCTAGATCCTGGTCTTGTCAACTATTTGGTTTATTAGTATTTCCCTCTCCCCCGCCAGCTTGTCTTTGCATCCTTTTAGTAAGGTCCTTCACAGAGCAAAAGTTTTTCATTTTTATAAGGTTCAGTGTGTCATTTTTTCCTCTTATGAATCCTGCTTTTGAAACCAAATCTAAGAACTCTTTGCCTAGCCCTAGTCTATGTATTTTTTCTAAAAGTTTCCTAGATTTACCTTTTACTGTAAGGCTGCATTCCATATTGAGTTATTTTTTGTGTGAGATATGAGACTTAGGTCAAGGTCATTTTCTTTTCATTTCTTTTTGCCTATAGATGTCCAATTGCTCCAGATCACTATTTGAAAAAGCTCTCCTTCTTTCACTGAATTGTTTTTGTGCCTTGGTCAAAAGTCAGTTATATTGAATTGGTCTATTTCTTGGTCCTTTACTCTCTTCCATGGATCTAGCTATCTATCTGTCCAGCATTATTACATGGCCTCGATTACCATAGCTCTGTAGGAAGCCTTAATGTGAGGCACAGTGATGTCTCTCCTACTTTTTTCTTCTTTTGTAAGATCATTTCAGCTATTCTTGGGTCTGTGGCTTTCCATATATACTTTAGTATAAGTTTGTCTTTGTCTAAAAATATTTTGCAAGGGCCATATCTCCCTCTGGAGGGCCTACATTCTCCCTTGAATGCATATTCCTGCTTTATCCCAAAAGTATATCTCTCTCTTGAGATTGACCTCATTTTCCCTTGAATATGCATTTACTTTCCTCAATAAATCTCTGTCTATGAAACAAAACATAAAATTTATTTGGTTGCTATAGCATTTTTATTTACTTTCATCTAGTATCTAGTGTGTAATTTGACCAAGGATATCTTCAAAGTGAAAAATGGGTCTTTGCAACTGCCAGGCACCTAAGCTTATAGTAAGCACTCAATAAAGATGTTGAGTGAGTGCGTGAATGTGTGCACTCAAAACACATTCTTCATACAAAGAGATGAGTTTGCAATGGACAGACTCCCATCTTTGATTCTGTTTGCTGTTAGTGCCTATATGTTTTCATTTGATCTTACCCTTTTCTACAAGGCTTCCTTCTCCAAATCCAGAGCTGACTCTGATTGTATCTGAGCCAACTGCCTTGCTCCCATGCACAAGACCTTTGAAACTCCTCTTTCTCTATACTGAATAAAATCCAGATTCCTCCACACTCTTCCCTCACACACACACACACACACACACACACACACACACACAGACAATCACATTCATTGGCCAGCAAGAAGTTATTGCTTGAGATCTTCGCCTGTGGGAGAGACTATGCAAGAGGAAAAGAATTGCAAAATATAATTCCTGCCCCTGAAGGAGTTTGAAATGTGGATTTGTTTCTTGGGGACCACATGGTGCAGGTTTAATTTGTCACATGATTGATCATCTTTGCATTTCTTTTTGACTGAGTTATGAATCGTTTTCACTTTTGTTCCAGAGCTTTGTTGTAAGGATCAGCTTCAGGTCTGAATACTACAGGCCAGGGGGATGCTGCCTTGTCCCCCAGTATCCTGGAGAAAAGCCTTCAACTTCTCTCCTACTCCCTCCTTTTGGGATCCCCCCACCCTTGTCCTTTGAAAGGCTGCATAAGATGGTTTCAAAGTCCTCTGTGAATTTTTTTTTTTTTTTTTTTTTTTGTGGTGCTGAGGATTGAACTGAGGGCCTTGTGCTTGAAAGGCAAGCACTCTACCAACCGAGCTATATCCCCAGCCCCTCTGTGAAATTTAAACAGATTAATTTCAAGTAATGAAATTGAAGATGCCATCAAAAACCTACCAAGAAAGAAAAGTCCAGGACCAGATGAATTCTCAGCTGAGTTCTATTAGACCTTCAAAGAAGAACTAACACCAATCCTCTTCAAATTATTCCATGAACTAGAAAAGGAGGAAACCCTTCCAAACCCATTCTATGAAGCTAGTATCACCCTGATACCAAAACCAAACAAAGACACATCAAGGAAAGAAAATTTCAGACCAATATCTCTGATAAACATAGATGCAAAAATTCTTAATAAGGTACTGGCAAATTGTATACAAAAACATATTTAAAAGATTGTGCATCATGATCAAGTGGGGTTCATCCGGTGATGCAAGGTTGGTTCAACATATGGAAATCAATAAACATAATTCATCACATCGATAGACTTGAAGTTAGGAATCATATAATTATCTCAAGAGATGCAGAAGAAGCATTGGCAACATACAGCATCCATTCATGTGAAAAACACTAGAAAAACTAGGGACAACATTGTAAAAAGCTATCTATGTTAAACGCAAAAATCATACTAAATGGAGAAAAACTGAAAGCATTCCCTCTAAAAACTGGAACAGGACAGGGATGCCCTCTTTCACCATTTCTATTCAACATAGTCCTGGAATTTCTAGCCAGAGCAATCAGACAGATGAAAGAAATTAAAAGAATACGAATAGTAAAAGAAGAACTCAAACTATCACTATTTGCTGATGACATGATTCTATATTTAGAAGACCTTCCCTAAAAAATGAATTCAGCAAAGTAGCAGGATATAAAATTAACACCCTTCAACCAGTTGTGTTCCTATACATCAGTAATGAATCTACTGAAAAATAAATTAGGAAAACTATTCCATTCACAATAGTCCCAAAGAAAATAAGACATTTGGGAATAAATCTAACAAAAGAGGTAAAAGACCTCTACAATGAAAACTAGAGAATGCTAAAGAAAAAATTGAAGAAGACCTTAGAAGATGGAAAGACCTTCCAAGTTCTTGGATAGACAGAATTAATAATGTCAAATGGTCTTTCTACCAAAAGTATTACATGGATTTAATGCAATTCTTACTAAAGTCTCAATGACATTCTTTAAAGAACTAGAAAAGGCAATCATGAAATTCATTTGAAAAAGTAAGAGGCCCAGAATAGCCAAAACAATCCTTAGCAAGAAAAGTGAATCTGGAGGCATCTCAATACCAGACCTTAAACTACACTTACTACAGAGCTATAGTAACAAAAAAAACAGCATGGTATTGGCACCAAACAGACATGTAGACCAATGGTACAGAATAGAGACACAGAGACAAACCCATGTAAATATAGTTATCCCATACTAGACAAAGGTGCCATACACACACTTTGGAAAAAAGATAGCCTCCAACAAATGGTGCTGGGAAAACTGGAAATCCATTTGCAGTAAAATGAAATTTAACCCCTATCTCTCACCCTGCACAAAACTCAACTCAAAGTGGATCAAGGACCTAAGCATTGGGCTGGGGATATAGCTGAGTTGGTAGAGTGCTTGCCTTGCAAGCACAAGGCCTTGGGTTTAAATCCCCAGCACCGCAAAAGAAAAAAAAAAAAAAAAAAAAAAAAAAAAAAAAAAAAGAACCTAAGCATTCGACCAGAGACCCTGTGCCTACTAAAAGAAAAAGTAGGCTCAAATCTCCACCATCATGTTGGCTTAGGAACTGAATTCCCCAACAAGACTCCTAAAACACAAGAAGTAAAATCAAGAATCAATAAATGGGATTTTATCAAACTAAAAAGCTTCTTTATAGCAAACCTAAAGAACATGAAGAAAGAGCCTACAGAAAGGGAGAAAATCTTTGCCACCTCAGATAGAACATTAATCTCCAGGATATATAAAGAACTCAGAAAACTTAACACCAAAAAAACAAATAACCCAATTAATAAATGGGTTAAGGAACTGAACAGAAACCTCACAGAAGAAGAAATATGAAGGGTCAACAAATATATGAAAAAATGTTCAACATCTCTAGCAATTAGAGAAAAGCAAGTTAAAACTACACTGAGATGGAATATTACTCAGCCATAAAGAACGATAAAATTATGGCATTTGCAGGCAAATGGATGAAACTGGAGAATATCATGCTAAGTGAGATAAGCCAATCTCAAAAAACCAAAGGAAGAATGATATCGCTAATAAGTGGATGATGACACATAATGGGGGGTGGGAAGGGTTAGCGTTGGGTTGGAGTTGGGTTTAGGGAGGGGGGCAGGAATGGAGGAAGGAAGGACTGTATAGATGGAGGGGAAGGGTGGGAGGGGAGGGGGGAAGGGAAAAAATGGCAGAATGAATCAAACAACATTACCCTATGTAGATTTATGATTACACAAATGGTATGCCTTTACGCCATGTACAGACAGAGAAACAACATGTATCCCATTTGTTTACAATTTTATAATAAAAAAAAAAAGTAAATTAAAAAAAAAAACTACACTGAGATTTCATCTCACTCTGATCAGAATGGCAGTTATCAAGAATACAAGCAACAATAAATATTGGCTAGGATGTGGGGGAAAAGGTACACTTGTACATTGTTGGGGGACTATAAATTGGTGCAACCACTCTGGAAAGCAGTATGGAGATTCCTCAGAAAACTTGGAATGGAACCACCATTTGACCTGGTTATCCCACTCCTTGGCCTATACCCAAAGGACTTAAAATCTGTATATTACAGCCACATCAATGTTCATAGCAGCTCAATTCACAATAGCTAAGCTATAGAACTATCCTAGGTGCCCTTCAACAGATGAATGGATAAAGAAAATGTGCTACATATTCACGATGGAATACTACTGAGACATAAAGAAGAATAAAATTATGGCATTTGCCAGTAATGGATGGAACTGGAGACTATCATGCTAAGTGAAATAAGTTAATTCCAAAAAACTAAAGGCTGAATGTTCTCTGTAATATGTAGATGCTGACTTACAATAGGTGGGAGTCAAGGAGAGAGTGGAGGTTCACCTAATTGAACAGTGGGGAATGGGAGGAAGGGAGGGGAATGGGAATGTAAAAACAGTAGAATGAGTCAGACATAACTTTCCTATGTTTCTATATGATTACACGACCACATCATGTACAACCACAAGAATGGGAAGTCATACTCTATGTATGACATGTCAAAATATATTCTACTGTCATGTGTAACTAAGAAGAACAAATTTTAAAAATTAAAAAAAATTTTAAAGGCTTCTGTGAAGGTATGGCATATTATCAGGATAATCAATGATTACTTTTTCTTATATGAAAGTTAAAATAAGCCATAAAAGAGGTCCTGGCCTTCCACATTTTTTGCATGTTTACTTTTTAAAAAAATTTTTTTTAGTTATAGGTGGACACAGTACCTTAATTTATTTATTTATTTTCTGTGGTGCTGAGGATCAAACCCAGTGCCTCACATGTGCTAGGCAAATGCTCTACCACTGAGCTACGACCTCAGCCCCTGTATGTTTACTTTTGAAAACTGTTTTCCTTTCCAGTCAGCATTAGGAAAACAGAGTCTGAGTACCATGATTTTTAGGGCCCATAAACCTATAAATCTTCCAGATCAGGGTAAATAACTCTCCTTACTGCCATAATCAAGGAAGTCTGCCATATGCCTAGTGTGTGGTATGAAAGGCTCTTTGCCAAATCCTACCAGAGGGGTCAAGCCTGGGCTGTGGAACAAACTCAACATTCTCAGCCTCTTGAAAAATGGCAGCACAACCTTTGAGTGGCCTCCTCTGCTTCCAAGAGATCACCTCCTTCATAGGACCTCCCTTCCCAGCCCAGCCTCTGGTGGTCCCCAGGAGCCTGGCCCAGGTCCTCCTCCTTGCTCTCTCTCTTTTGTGGCCCAGCTCCCCTGCCCTCCTCACCTTGTGAGAGGAACATATTCCTCTTATTCCATGGGTAGTTTCTCTAGAATACACCCTCACCTCCAGACTCTTCATTCCATTTACTTGCGGGTCTTTAGAGAAAGAATTGAGCATGCAGCACTGCTCTGGGCCCCTTCCTCTGCCGTGGAAGCCTAATTACCTGCCCTCTACTCTCTGCTGTGACTAGGGGGTGAAGGGAGAAGGTTCACTATTCCATCTTGGCCAGAGACTGGATGTGCAGGGCCAGCTAATGAGCCCATCTGGACCCAGCTCTAGTGTCAAAGGCTTCCAATCAGGTTCATCTGTGCCAACACTGATATTTATTTAATCTTCACTTGGTAATTCCTGGATTTAACTCTCAGATGGTCCTAAATTTAGTGATAAAGAAGGGTTATGTATAGACACACACACACACACACACACACACACACCCCAATACTAGAGATTGAACACAGGGCTCTCTACCACTGAGCTACACCCCCAGTCCTTTTTATTTTTTTATTTTGAGACAGCATCTTGCTAAGTTTCTGAGGATGGTCTCAAATTTGCAATCCTCCTGCCTTAGCCTCCTGAGTCACTGGGATTACAGGCATGTGTTGCCATGCATGACTCCCCCAGAGTTATTTATGGGGTCTAGCTTTCTCTTCTGAACTAGTTAGTATATTGCATCAGTTCATTTTTCCATACTATGACACTACATCCAAGGCTGTGTACTTATGAAGAAAGGAGGTTTATTAAATCACAGTTTTGAAGACTGAAAGTCCAAGATTAAGTGGCTCCATTGGTTTGATCTCTGATAAGGGCCTAATGGCATATGGCATCATGGTGGAAGCTCTGTGTGTGTGTGTGTGTGTGTGTGTGTGTGTGTGTGTGAAAGAGAGAGAGAGAGAGAGAGAGAGAGAGAGAGAGAGAGAGAGAGAGAGAGAGAGAGAGAGAGAGATCCCATGGCAAGAGGCCAGAATGCAGGGAGAGCTAGACATGCTCTTTTTATAACATCCTCTTAAGAGAGCTAACCAGGGTTCCACCAGAATTACTCCAATCTTTTCCAAGGACAGTGCCACAGTGACCTAAGAAACTCCCAACCATAGCATATGACTCATATCTACCTGTCACATGCTGGACGGGTCCCAAACTGGAAGTCCTCTCCCCCACGCGAGTTTGCTCCTCCTAGTCTTTTCCACCTCCATAGTTTTAAGCATATTCTGTTGCTCATTCCAAAAACCAGATAGCTATTCTTGACCCCAGTCCTTGGCTCCTTCATGCTGTCCCTGACCAAATCCTGTGGATCCTACTCTAACACGCAGTTCAACACTCTCTTCTCCCACCTCACCTGCTTCCAGTGTAATCAAGCCTGTGTCACCTTCTGTGTCACGCTCTGTGATCACCTCCTCATTGTTCCCCCTCATTTCTCCTTTGCTCTGCTCCAGAGTACTTATTATGGTTGGTATGTGTCCCCCCCAAGGCTCATGTGCTGAAGGAGTGGTCCCCTGCCTGTGGTGCTGTTGGGAGGTGGTGGAATCTTTAAGAGGTTGGGGCCTGGTAGGAGGAAGCTAGGTCACTGGGACCGTGCTAATGAGGAGGATATTGGGACCCAGGTCTCTTCCTCTCCCTTTCATTTCCTGGCCACTCTGAGATGAGCAACTTTCTCTAGCATGCATGCCCACCATGATGTTCTGCCTCACCACAGGCCTAACAGCAGCATGGTCAAGAAACCATGGACTGACACCTCTGAAACTATGAGCCAAAATAAAACTTTCCTCTTTATAAGTTGATTTATCTCAACTTATAAAGTTGTTTTAGCAATGGAAAACTAACACTCCATTCTCCATGGAACAGCCAGAGTTCTTCAGCAAACAAGTCTTCAAAGCAGCCAAAGAAACTCAAGCCTTCAAATGCACAGAGAAACAATCATTTGAACATCCACAAACTTCTCAGCAGAAGCTATGGAGGCAGAAGAATAGGGAGCAAGAGTTTTCAAGTGTGGGGGTTGAGGGGAACCAAAGCTGTCAACCTAGAAGCTTACATGCAGTGAAAAATCACTAAATAAGGATGGTGAGAAAGTTCCATGGAGTAAAAAGGGTCAGATTGACCCTCTCACTTTAGAAAACTGAAAAACTGAATGCGGTAGATGAAATGATAATTTTCAGACATTGAACAACAGGTAGCCCAGGAAGTGACCCCTGAGAAAAGATATCAGTTGAGCTCCATGACTGTCCTGGCTCAGTGCTGAGGAGAGTTTCCAGGACATGGTGCTGGGAGCAGGGCTGGGCAGAACTCAAGAGTCGGGAGAAACAGAATTCAAAGAGCAGAATCCTGGCTAGGAATGGGCTCCACAGAGGAGGAAGCACTGCCCGGAGTGAGCTCCAGACACCTGCAGAGGGTTCCCCTGTGCTTCACAGAGTGCCATGTGGCAGCTACTGAAGGACAGGAAGAGGGCTGCCGGGAAGGAGCAGGCCAAGCAATCCTTTCCGGGGCCGGGAGTGGTTGTGTTCTCACCTGTCAGAGTGGAAAGGTCTCGGAATTCTGGGGCATCAGGCACAATGCTCAGAAGGATGTGGCCCCAGGGGTGGGGAAATTCAAACTGTAGAATGCTGTGGTCCCACCTGGTTTGAAAGCAAGATTCAAAAGAATCCAACTGTTCCCAAGTGGCATATCTGAATCCCAGCAAAACACTCAAGAACTTGAAAAATGTTTTTATGAGTACATTATAATTACACATAACAGTGGGATTCATTTTGACCTATTCATAAATGCATGGTTTTGCTCCATTTCAATCCCCAGGATTTCTTCTCCCTCTTCTCCTCCCCGCCCTCCAATTCCTTTCCTCCACTCTATTGGTCTTCCTTCTATTTATTTATTTTAATTGGTGCATTATAGTTATACATAAAGTTGGAATGCACTGTGATATACTCATACATGCTGGAGCATCCTTTGGTCAACTTCACTCCCTAGTTCTTTTCCTTTTCTTCCCCTGCTCCCTCCCCCTTGATCCTTGATTCTGCTCTACCATTCTTCCATCTATTTTTCACCAGATCCCCCTTTTTAAAACCCTTTCTTTTCTCTCCAGCTTCCACATATGAGAGAAAACATTCAAACCCTGACTTTCTGAGTCTGGATTATTTCACTTAGCATAATCTTCTCAAGTTCCATCCATTCTCCTGCAAATACATAATTTCATTCTTCTTTATGGGTGAGTAAAACCATATAAAACTATATATAATGTTTTCTTTATTTATTCTTTCATCCATGGGCACTAAGGCTAGTTCCACTGGTTGGCTATTGTGATTGTGCTGCTATAAATATCAGTATGCATGTATGGCTATAGTATGCTGAATTTTTAATGGAAGACAAAAATCTCTGGTGCCTGTTTTAGTCAGCTTTTTGGCTGCTGTGACTAAAAGACCTGATAAGAACAATTTGAAGGAGGAAAAGTTTATTTGGGGGCTCATGGTTTCAGAGGTCTCTGTCCATAGACAGCCAGGTCCATTCCTCAGGGCTCAAGGTGAAGCAGAACATCAAGGCAGAAGAATGTGGCAGAGGAAAGGGGTTCACATGATGATCAGAAAGCAGAAAGAGACTCCTCTCCCCAGATACAAAATATATACCCCAGAGCCAGGGCCACAGTGACCACCTCCTCCAGGCACTGTTCATCCAGGGATTAATTCACTGATTGGGTTAAGGCTCTCACAACCCAATCATTTCACCTCTGAATGTTCTTGCATTGTCTCGCTCATGAGCTTTCAGAGGACACCTCACATCCAAACCATAAAAGTACCCAAGACAGTAAAATTCACAACATCTGGCATCTACTCCACTACAAAATTACCAGGTATGCAAAAAAGAAAAAAAAAAAAGGAAAAGAAAAACACCACCCATCATAAGGATAAAAATGATTCAAGAGAAACAGACTCAGATATGATGTGGACAATTATTCAATTAATATGAAGGTGCTCAAAGAGTTTTTGAACATTGAAACAGTTATACTCCATTTGTACGAGAAAGGAGAGGAAAGCATGGCTGAGTTGGAGATATAGATGATAGATTTAAAAGGCTCAAATTATAATTCTAGAGATGAAAAATCTAAAACCTGGGATAAAAAACATTGGATAGAATTAATACTAGGTTAGATAGTATAAAAAAAATTTTAATTTTCTTAAAAGGAACTTTTAAAAAGACAAAAAGGACTTTTTCCAAATAAAAGAAAACTTTAAAAATTAATCACTCCTATTAAAAGTGCTAAGGAAATTTTCATCCTAAAAATAAATAATATCAGAGGGAAACATCTTTATGAAGAAATGAAGATCATCAAAATTAATAATAAAAAAATATATATATAAAGGGCTGGGGAGGTAGCTCAATTGGTAGAGTGCTTGCCTCACAAGCACAAGGCCCTGGGTTCAACCCCCAGCACCACACACACCCAAAAATAATAATAAAAATAATAATAAGTATAAGGCTGGGGATCTAGTTTGGTGGTAAAGCACTTGCCTAGCATGCATGAAGCCCTGGGTTCAGTCCATAGTATCTCAAAAAATTATAATAATAATAAAGATAAACACAAAGGACTACTTGTTCTTCTTTAAAAATACATAAAATACTTAAAGCAAAAGTCATAACATTGTCTTGAAAAGTTATAATGCAGGTGGAGATGATATGTCAATATTGATATAGCTATACAGTTTCCACATATTACAAGAACTGATACAATTCTAACTCTAAGCAAACTGTGAAAATAATAGGATGTAGATATTAATCTCCATAGCAACCATGAAAAAAGATATGGCTAAAAAGATTTTTAAAAATAATTAAGGGGCTCGGGTTGTGACTCAGAGGTAGAGCTCTCACCTAGCATGTGTGAGGCCCTGGGTTTGATCCTCAGCACCACATAAAAATAAAATAAAGGTATTGTGTCCACCTACAACTAAAATAAAATATTTTAGAAAAAGAAATTAAAATGGAATCTCAAAAAATGTTCAAAATAATCCAAAAGAAAGCCAGAAAGAGAACAGAAAGGAAAGTGAATAAAAATTAATGAGAAAACAAATAATGAAATGGTAGACTGAAATTCAACTACATCAATAATTACTTGAAATATTAATGATTTTAAATATTCCAATCAAAAGGAAGAAATTAACCCACAGTATGTAATGTCAGTTAATACATTTAAATGCATGTTGTATATAAAGTATGCATATTCAATACAAAACACAAGTAAATTGAAAGTAAATGGACAGAAAATGGTATACTATGTAAATAGTGAAGGCTGGAATAGCTATGCTGGTTTCACAAAGTAGACTTTGGTAAAGAACCAGTATTATAAATGAGGCATGTGGCTCATGACTGTAATCCCAGCAACTTTGGAAGAAAGAGGATCACAAGTTCGAGACCAGCCTCAGCAACTTAGTGAGGCCCTAAGTACCTTAGTGAGATCCTGTCTCAAAATAAAAAGTGCCAAAGAATGATACTGCAAGGATAAAGCTGTCAAAACATGAGGAAGACAGCATCGTATATGTGTAGGTGTCTAATAACAGAGCATCAATATCCCTGAAGAAAACATGGATATAAATAATCCACAATCAGATGAAAATGAATACAATATTTTAGAAACAGATGGAACCACTAAAGATAATTCAATAAAGATGAACCAAGCAACATGACTAACCCCTTTAATTGGTATTTATAGAACACTATACCAGCCAGTTTACAGCTACTGAATACACATGCTCGTCAAGTACATGTGGTTTGTTGACCAAGATTAACCATATGTTGGACCATAAAATAAGGCTCAATAAATCTAAGAGAGTTTAAGTCACACAGAGTATGTTGTCTAATCAACACAGAATTAGAAATGAATAACAAACAATAAAATAGGAAGGCTATGAACATTTGAAAATAAAATAATTCACTTCTAAATAATTAATGGATCAAAGAAGAAATCACATGAATAGTTAGAAAATACTTTGAAATAAATGATAATAAAAAGTTAAGGGCTGAGGTTGTGACTTAGTGGTAAAGCGCTTGCCTCACATGTGTGAGACACTGGGTTTGATTCTCAGCACTACATATAAATAAATGAATAAAATAAAGGTCCATCAACAACAAAAACAAAAAAGTTAAAATTTATTCAATGTAAACAGTGCCTCAAGAACAAGTTATAGTAACTTTAAATGGGGGTGGGAAAGATGGTGGAATGAGACAGACATTATTACCCTATATACATGTATGATTGTATGAATGGCGTGACTCTGTATCATGTACAACCAGAGAAATGAAAAATTGTACTCCATTTGTGTACAATGAGTTGAAATGTATTCTGCTGTTACATATAACTAATTAGAATGAATAAAAATAAATAAATGAATAAATAAAAATAAATGCTTATATTAGGAAAGGAAAAAGGTTAGAGACTAGCAACATAGTGATTCACCACAAGAAGAAAAAGAAGCTGGTTGATGGACAACCTTGAACCGTCAAAAGCAAGATGGCAGTTCTCTTGAGGCTGGGTGTCCTCTGCAGTGCTCAAGGAGGGCAAGTTCTCCTCCAAACCCCGGTGATCAGACCTGCTCTTGTCTCCACATTTCTCCAAGACTGACCTACACCAGGATGGAGTGGAACACAGCACATTCACCTGTCACCAAACCGCTATTCTGGTTCCAAGGCTGCATCTCTTCACTGGACTAGTGAGAGGGTTGTCAGGGTTTTGCTCCTGGGCCTGCTTCCAGCTGCATATTTGAATCCTTGCTCTGCAATGAACTACTCCTTGGCTGCAGTCCTCACTCTCCATAGTCACTGGGGCCTTGGACAAGTTGTTACTGACTATGTTCCTGGGGATGCACTGCAGAAAGCTGCCAAGGCAGGGCTTCTTCACTCTCAGCTTTAACCTTTGCTGGGCTTTGTTATTTCAACTATCACAATATGGGCATCTGCAAAGCTGTTGCCATGCTGTGGGAGCTTTGACCCTTGTGACTTAAAACCTTAAGAACTGATTGTATGCCTCTTTGCCTCTGCTCTGTCAAGCCATTCAACTTGCAATGAGAGAAAATAACAGATAAGTTCATTGGTGGACAAACCTTCTCCTAATCATATGCTTATTTTAGAATTAATTGTTCAGGAAAAAGTTTGGGAGGAAGTCTATCCAAGAAGTTTTGAGACCCAGTTCCACATTCTAGTGAGTTAATGGATTGTCTTCAAGCTCATGAGACTTACAGTATAACTAAACTTTCCATATGAGCTTTTGCCTTTTGTCAGCCTCTTAAAGAGAATTCAGCTTTATTATTATCAATATATGATCATATTTCTGCATTTGTCTTGGCATTGTGGACAAAGGAAAAGATTGTTAACTCTTGAGTAAAGACTTTGCAAAAAATTAGTGTTTAATTTTGGAAACTGCCCTGTCTGTTCAGTTGATACCAGCTACTGATGGTTTTATGTCCTAGGGAAACTTTAAGATTAGGAAATTAAGAGATGCTAAAATCTCAGATTACAGATTTCTAAATCCTAGGAAGGAAAGATTGGAGAGCTTCTGAATTTAGAGATGCTCCAGTTAGAGACGATGTCTTCCTTGTAGACATATCAGAATATTAAAAATTCTAAGCAGATTTAATCCTCAAATGTGTTTTACTTGTCCTAATATAATCTGTCCACATATATAAAACTAAAAATAATAAATTATTTTCCCACTGTGGGAATTGGTAATAAGAAAATGTATGTCATGAAAAGAAAAAAAAATTTAAATAAAATGTTATATAATAAAAAATGTATTCTACATTCTTTAAAAAAAAAAAAAAAAGAAGGGGCTGGGAATGTAGCTCAGTTGGTAGAGTGCTTGCCTCACAAGCACAAGGCCCTGGGTTCAATCCCCAGCACGGAAAAAAAAAAAAAAAAAAAAAGAAGAAGAAAAAGAAGAGCAAAATAAAACCAAAGTAAGTAGAAGAAAGTGAATAACAGAAATAAAAGCAGAGGCATGAGCAAAGGGAAGTGCCAGGGAGCAAGACCTAGCAAACGATGCTCTGTCCATGTGCAGATACACCACCAGGAATCCCACTCACATACAACATGATAGTGCACTAACTGATAATAATAGAAGGGAGGTCAGTTAGAGCAGAGCCAGTGGGTTGGGGAGGGAGAAGGGAAGGGAAGAGAAAGGAAAGGTCCTGGGGAATGAGACACCAAATGATGTTATGTGCATGTACAATTATGGCACAATGAATCCCACTAGTATGTATAATTATAATGCACTAATTTAAAAAAATGATAAGAGCAGAAACAGAGAACACAGTTGAGAAAATAAACAAAGACCATTAAGTTTAACAAGAGTATCAAGACAATTAATTCAACCAGGAAAGAGCAGTCTACAACCTGTGGTATAGGGTCTCACTGAATTACTTAGGGCCTCACTAAGTTGCTGAGGTTGGACTTAAACTTTTGATCCACCTGACACAGTCTCCTGAGTTTCTGGGATTACAGATGTACACTACCATGCCTGGCTTAAAACTATAAGATTTTTTTTTAATATTTTTTTAGTTGTAGATGGACACAATATCTTTACTTTTATGTGGTGCTGAGGATCAAACCCGGTGCCTTACATGTGCAAGGCAAGCACTCTACCACTGAGCCACAGCCCTGGCCCCCAAACCATAAGATTCTTAAAAGTAGAAAAATCCTTGTGCCCTTTAACAGTGATTTCTTAGATATGACACATAAGCACAAGTGACAAAAGCTAAAGTATATAACCTGGAACCCATGAAAATGTAATTTTTTTGTACCTCAAAAGATGACATCAAGAAAGTGAATGAAGAACCCATGAAATGGAAGAAAATGTTTGCAAATCATGTATTTGATAATAGACATAGGAAGAATATACAAATAACTCTCCCAGTGCAATAGAAAGGCAATTCAACTTAAAAGCATACAAAGATTTGAAAAAGATATACAAATGGGCAATGAGCTCATTAAAATCCTTATCAATATCATTAATCATTAGGGAAATGCAAACTATAAACCACAAGGAGATAACACTTCATACCCACTAAGAAAGATCAAGCAGAAATTCACATCACAACGGAGTTGTTGTTTTAGGTGGATACAATTTATTTGACATAGATTATCCTTCAATAAATTTGATAAAACAAAGATCACACAGCTAAAATGATAGAAAGGGTATTATAAAAGTGTTTAAGGCAAATAATAATATGATTCCAATTTCTAGATTTTATGTTAGTGTGTAATTTCCTAATGGGTATGGCAAATAAAATCCAATATCTACCCATCATGGTAGCTTTAATTATAACTAAAATTATATAGAATGCACCAGCTTGGAATTCAAAGTTTGGAATTCAAAGCTGGAAAATCACTCACTACAATTCATCATGGTAATAAAGTAGAAAAGCAATATGATTTCAATTGTTGTAGACAAGGTGTATGAGCAAATTCAGCTCTCTTTCATGATAGAAATGCTCATAAGAACACAAGGCTAAAACAACCCACATAACCATCAACAGGTGAGTTCATAAACAAAATGACATGCATCCACACCTGGAAGACTGATCAGCAGTAAAAAGAAACAAAGTACCTATACACATGACAACCCGGGTAAATCTCAAAATCCTGATGTTGAGTGAAAGAAGCCAGACAAAAAAGGGTGCATCCTGGATCATTCCATTTTGACCAAGCTCCAGATGGGTGGCTAGGGACAGAGAGAGGGAGGGATGGCAGAGAGCACAGGGAAGCTTCAGGGGGTGGTAGAAAGGTTGAGTGTGCTATGGTGTATGGACAACTGCCCAAACTCGCCAAATTGTTTTAAATGGATGCAATTTATTTGACCTAAGTTATTTCTCAATTAACTTGTTACAATAAAGATCATGCAGCTAAAAGTATAGGGGAGAATATTACAAAAGTGTGTAAGGCAAATAATAAACAATATTATGCTAACTTGTGGATTTTATGTTAGTGATGTTCATAGAGTTTTCAAATTTTTATCTTCCATGATCTGCCCTTGATTTTTTTAAAAATATTTTTTAGTTGTAGATGAACACACATCTTATTTGTTATTTTTACGTGTTGCTGAGGATCAAACCCAGTGCCTTGCACATTCGGGGCAAGCACTCTACCACTGAGCTACAGCCCCAGCCCTGCCCTTGATTTTTGCTCAGTCATTAACTTCTGGAGTTCAAGATGAGAGCCTCTCTTACCACCTCACTCAACCATCTCCAGACTTGGTTTCATCCTATCCACATCTTCATTTCTTACCTTATTATGAATAGCTCACCAATTCTTGACTGTAGCCCAGAATGCTCTTCTGAACTCTAAGACTATGAAGTGAAGCAGGCCTTCGGCTGTCTGATTAATATCCCTTAAGAGTCCAAAGTCATTTAAACTCAGTTTCTCCAAAACTGCTGGGAAGAATCTTCTCCCACTGAACCCAGTCCTTTTCACTTCTTCCCTTTTTAAAACTACCCTCTGTCAACTCCATGGGAAAACCAAAAACCCTGGGATCATCTCCTCTTCTCTCTACATCCATTGATTTTGTTGATTCTCTGCAGTCTAAGCACATGGCCTAACCATCTGCAGCAGCCTCGACTTGGACAACAGCCTCCTCATTGCTGACCACATCTGCTCTGACCCTTTCCTGTCCTGCCCACAGCCCAGTGATCTCTGAAATGCAAGTCTACTCATGGACTTCCCTGCTCATTGCCCTTCTGTGGTTCCCCTTGCTCTTAGAATCAGAACCAAAATCATTAACCGTTTTTTGCAGGTGACCGATTTTCAGTCAGAGTCGATCAGTATGGCTATTCCCATAGTTAAGATATTGAAAGACTTTTGTATTATTAGTAAGCAGTCACAGGAAAAAAGAGTCCCACTGTGATAACCTGAAGGTGACATAAAGGTCCATTAGCAGCCTAGTCCTGAATACTCTTTCTTGTCCAGATCAAGTGGTCACAAAGGACAAGCCACCATATGCTGACCCCTCTGTACCTGCTCTGCATCCCCAAATGAGGGGTCCCAGCATTTTCCTCCAAACTGAGCCAAAAAGCAGAGCTGAGAAAGAGAGAGAGGAGAGAGAGAGAGAGACAGAGAGAGAGAGAGAGAGAGAGAGAGAGAGAGAGAGAGAGAAAGGAAGGAAGGAAGGAAGGAAGGAAGGAAGGAAGGAAGGAAGGAAGGAAGGAAGGAAGGAAGGAAGGAAGGAAGGAAGGAAAAAGAGGGTAGGAGTCCCTAGATTTTTTGGGAGAAAAGGGGGTTGCAAGTGTGTTGGCTTCTGCAAATACATGCATCCTAGTTTCTGTCTACATGCATGAAAGCAGGGCAGCAAGGACTTAAATGCAGTGGAGCAAGAGTTACAAATGTTAAGGCTCATGAAACCTCTAGTAAGCTGAAGAGACTGTAACTCCTCTACAAAGACTGTTTTTGGTTGTGTTCCTGTGTGCGTGTACTGCGGAATGAACCCAGGGGAGATTTACCACTGAGCTACACTCCCAACTCTTTTTTTAGTTTGAGATAGTGTCTCACTATATTTCTGAGGGCCTCACTAAGTTGCTGAGGCTGGCCTTGAACTTGCAATCCTCCTGTCTCAACCTCCCAAGTTGCTAGAATTACAGGTGTGCTCCCATGGTGTCTGGCTTCTCCAAAGACCTTTTTGGTTTTTGTTTTTGGTGCCAGGGATTGAACCCAGTGTCACTTAACTAACTAATCCACATCCCCAACCCTTTTTATTTTGAGACAGGGTCTCACTAAGTTGTTAAGGGCCTCACTAAGTTGCTGAGGCTGGCTTTGAACTTGAGATCCTCCTGCCTCAGCCTCTCCAGCCGCTGAGATTATAGGCATGCACCACTATGCTCAGCCTCTTTTACTTGTTTTAAGCTTTGAGCATGCTCAGAATTGCTCATTTAAGCTTTGTTTTTGTGATAGTTGGGAGAGGGGTTTTGTTTTGTAATGCTTGGTTTTGCAGTGCTGGGGATTGAAGCCAGGGCACATCCTTGGCAAGCACTTTACCAAATAAACCACATACAATAGCTGTTTTAAAATCCTTGTTAGGTAATTCCAGTACCTGTGTCATGTACATAATGGTGTTTGTCAATCATGTTTTCTCATTCAAGTTGAGATTGAATTTTAGTTTCCTACATGTTATGTGACTCTGGATTATTTAAGTCTCAATTTTAGCAAGCCTTCCAAGACACCATGGAGAGAGGGCAGGAGCCATTATTATGTCTATTTGTCTCTTCCTAAGGACACTTTCTATGACTGAGAATGTAGCTCAGTGGTACAAAGTTTGCCTAGAGCACTTACTAGCATGCACAAGGCCCTGGGTTTGATCCCCAGCACTGCCATATTTGAATAAATAAATAAAAAGTGTCAAAGGAAAGTCTTTCAACATCAGTAATCTCAAAAAAACATAATTGCAAACAATGAACTATCATTTTTCACCTCTTATGTTGCCAAAAAGATTGGGTTATACTAGAGCTGTATTCATTGTATATGCATTTATCCAACTAATGACCATCCAGTGCAGGGTGTCCATCTGTTCTGCTTGATTGAGCTTCTATTTTCCTTGGTCTTCAGTATTCACCCCATAGTAGTTATTATTGTACCATCTGGTGGATATTTTAAATCTCATGCCTGGATTATACTTTGCGCTAGTAAAGGTGGAGGTAGTATGAATTAAAACATTCTTCAAGAGCATCTTAGCAATATCTATCACAGCACGCCTTCACCCTGGGACCCAGAAATTCCATGCCTGCTGATATATAAGCACAAAGATATATTTACAAGGATTTTCCATGAAACATTTCCATCCTGCATCATCAGTACATGCTAGAAATGACACTAACGCTCTCAGTGGAGATTTGTGTCCAATTGTAGCTGTTTAGCTGTAGTTTTTTCATCCCTGGACTGCAGCCATGTATTCAGTGACCCAAGAGTGGTTTCTGCTTTGTCATGTCTGCTGGCCATGGCAGAAGGAGCAGCTTCCTGGAAGGCCTGTAGAGTTGCAAAGTTCTGGGACTCATTCCTGGAAACCCACCCTGTTTCCACACCTCCAGTTCATCCAGTGATCTTGTAAGCATCTGGGTTCTAGAACATTCCACCATAGCTAAGATCCTGGGAATGGGAAAGTGGGAAAGTGCTATTGTTAAGTATTGTCCAAACACCCAGGATGTTGGCAGCTAGACCTCAGAAAGGATTTTGCAGCCTCAGAAAGTAGCCAAGAGCAGTCAAAGGGACCTCATTTGACTTTGAAGTTAGATGCAAGCAACCGTGGAATGAAACTTGAATACATTCAGCTGGAAGGGAACTTGGAAAATAAAGTTTTTAACCTTCTAGCCCCTGCAGTGCAGAAAGGCAATGCTACAAGGAGATGGAACCAGTTGGGGGTGCCAATGAAATATTTGTGCCTTGTTTAACGACAGAAGCATGTTCTCAGACCTGTGTCATTAGTCCGTTTCATCACTGAGCAAACATAGACCTGTCTGTACTCACACAGACCACGATGGCTATGGCATTACTAGGAATCCAGTCCTCCTGATCCTTGACTCAAATATTGGTATGCAGCACATAATTGTGTATTCAATGTAAAACCTATTTTTGTGTAGCAGATCTTAATTCTTTTATATACTAAGAACCTCAAAAATTGGAACTGGTCATGGGGTTTTGGGGAAACATCAAGCATAATAGGATTGAAAAGACACTTTATCATTAAAAAAATTTGTTTTTAAACTTTTTTCCATTTCCATCAGTTTTTGGTTAAGTTCTTCCCTGATGCTCAATCTGCCTCCTATAGACATTTCTGAAGTAGCAGCCTAAACTGTGTCGGCACTTGAATGTTTTTCAAGATGGTTCTTTGAAATCAGCATCTCAAAGGAGCACAAGACCCCCCACCCTGGGACAGTGTGTGCAGGGGACTGCCGGGAACCTGGTTCTACAGAGGCCCCCAGCCCCTTCCATTCTAAATTTCCTTCCAGAGTTCCTTATTTATTGACCCTTTAAAGCTAAATTTGGTTGTGCCTCATGGTCACTGTGGAATTTGTTAAAGTACTGAATTCTAATCTCTCCCCTCATGCAGATCTACCAAACCAAAGATTTTGGGGAGGGAAATCAGTTTGTCTCAGGATATAGCTCATTTAGTAAAATGCTTGTCTAGCATGTGTGAGGTCCTGGGTTCGTTCCATCCCCCAGCACCAAAAATAAAGAAAAGAAAGAGTGGGGGAAAGTCATTGATTTGACCACAAATCTCAAATTTTAAAACACTTACTGGGTGAACTGAGTGCATCACTGAGTTTAGGAACCGAAATGCACAGCTTTGTTCTTTGTTATGCACAGATTCTTCCCTCCCTGACTGCCTCTGAGTCACGTGGACATACAGGGCCCATTGTCAGGGACAGGTGAGTGCTTGGTTAGTCACTGTGACCTGTGGTGCCATTGCCCAACACGGACTTCAGGCTCCCTTTCTACAGAAATGGAAATTACTGCCTTCTACAAGATATTGGGAAAGACTGACTCATGTCAAGAACTTTGAAATCTGCAGATAAAAGGCAATGCCGATCCTCTCACTGTACCTGCGTCACCAAGAGCATGCTGTGAGGAAATCACAGATGCCGCTTTCACAGACCACCTGCAAGCGAAAATGTCAGCCTGCTTCACTGCCTGCACATCCCAGCCTCCATCATCTGAGTGACCGTGCCCAACCCACGTTTCTGAGGATCACACTGCAGTCTTTCTAGATTCCAATATTTCTATCTGGGGTCAACTCAAACTGAAGAATCTACTGGGCGAGTTTAGCCCTATCACCATGACTCTGTGGACCTTAAATGCTCCTTATTATATCTAACAGCAGTCAGCATTCCATAGGGTGAAGGGCGACTGGGTGACGTCTGTGCAAGGCAGCCAGATGTCGCCGCGGGGCAGGCGGCTTTTATCCTGCAGCTGCTGAATTTCACATATATCAATTTTATCAGCTGGACTATTGTCAGTTTTATAAATGAAAACTGATTGGCCATAAATCATCTTGTGGGTAGGTCATCATGAGAGAGGGAGGCGACTCTGTTTGTGAGCTTGCCAGTCAGGTGTGTTGATTCATTCTTCGAACAAGTCTGCAGACAGGTGACCCACCATTCCTTCTGCAGCAGTATACACCTGGCAGACAGGGCAGTAACTCCAGCCTCCGGAGCCTTTTTACTTGTTTCTAAGATAGTTTAACAATTTCCACAATATTTGGAGCCATAAGATAGTAGCAACTGATGATTCAGAGCCTGAGAACCTACATAAAGCACAATACTGCCATGGGGTTTCCCCAATGTCCACCCACCATGACAAGCTTAATAAGCTGATTTCTTTGAGATCTAGTCTAATTTCTTCAATTGAAGGTGAAGTTGCATGACTGATAACTCAGAAATTCATCTCCTGAGCAATTACTGTGCATGTAGGACTAGGAGCTCTGTGAAATTCCTGGTCAGGTAGGCCCTAGTATGAGACCAGTTTTACAGAAGGAAAACTGAGAGTCAATTAATTACCTTGCTCAGGTTTCCATGGCCAGGAAGGAGCAGAGGCAGGATTACAAACATAATTCAGTGTGTTTTCAGAACCTGGGCTTTTGTAACAACAGGATTGCAAGGACTTCATCAGCCTGGGTCACTGGCGAAGATCCCCAGGAATCATTCTGATTTCCTAAGTGTCGATCTGATACCACTGCCTTGATTTCTATTCCAAGGACAGGAAACATTGTGAGTAAAAAAGGGTTCAGAAAATAGTTCTTCCCTTAGAGGTTCTCAAACTCTGCATTTATCTGAATCAACTGGAGACATTCAATCCTGGATTGCTGGGTACTTTTCTGATTCAGCAGGTCTGGGCTGGATCCTGAGAACGTGCATTTCCAAGAAGTTCTCTGTGATGCTGATGCTGCAAGTCCAGGGACCACACTGGAGAACCCCTAAGGTCTGTGACACTCACCTGGAGATTGAGTTACAACTGTTCAGATTTGTCCCTAACAAAACTGATCTTCCTATTTCAGCACCAGGGCTCAGTGCCCTGGTCCAGGGTCCCCTAAGGAACTTTTTTCACTGTCCAGGTCTCTGCCTACAGAGAGTTCTGATAGTCATTGTCACTTCTAGCCACCACCCTTTTCAAAGGGGCACTGACACGGGAAACAGGCAGAAGATGGCAAGTCTGACACAAGCAAGTTGGAAAGGTGGCATTTCAGACATCAGTGACGTGCCTTGGGTGGTGTGCACTTTTCCATGTACCTTAAGTCACCCCCCCATGAGGTCACCATTTCTTCATCTTCATGCAGGACTAGCTCAGTGTTCCTCACATCTGAGACTTCCTACCCAGAGTCTCCTAGGACCCAAGGCCACGGCTGTGGTTTAAGATACAAGGTGCACTCAGGTACCCATCAGAGGCACAGCAAGACAAAAGCAGCCGGTAGGCAGGGCACTGTTGCAGCACTGAAAGAAACGACCAATTAAAGGCTGGTCCTCCCTTCTCTGTGTCAGCAGAAATAAGTGCGGGTGGCTTTCTTTCCTTTCTTTCCCTTTATTGTCTCTCCAATTAAGTGCTTCCTAATCTTTCACGTGCTCTCTTTGGGAAGGACCCTGGGCCTCCTTCCAGAGCACCCTCCTTTCATCTGCTCCTCCAGCCACCACACCCACCTCTGTCGGCAGAGTGACCTTTCCTCAGTTCATCTCCCAGCCAGCCCTGGGAGGGCTAGGGTGGCACTGATAGCTGGTCACATAGGTAGGACTGCAACTGCAGAAAGTACCTGGCCACCCTGCAGACCCTCAAGGCCAGCGAAGCCTCTCCACCACCCCACAGACCCTCAAGGAAAATGGTTGTGCCTTTTATGCACAGAGCAAGGATTTGACTAAAGTTTTATGAATGAGCATATGAATGGCACTTAGGTGTCCTACGGCACAAATAAATGCACTGCATGCTTGCCTCCAGTATCTCCCCCTGCAGGGTGACCCTCACCAACTGATGCCTGTCATCTAAATGTCCAAATATCCCAACTTTGACTGGACCCAACTATTTGCAAGCTGGAGAACCTACCTCGGCTCCCCTGCTGCAACTCATCTCCCTGTCCTTACCTGCCTCCCTCATGCCTTCGCTCCTTCCCTCTACAGGGATTCATTGGGAATCACTTCACATCCACCTGTGGACCAGTCAGCATGGTGGCGAATTGCCAACTCCAGGAGCCAGTCTTCCCGGAGGCCTCATCCCCTGGCTGACCCAAGATGCTGTCACTGCAGAACAGAAGGGAGTAGATTTTTATCCAGGATGAAGCTGTACTTGAAAGGATTGTTCCTGACTCAGCACACATGGCCTAAATGTTTTATGCAAGTTTAGCAGACACCCAGAGAAGTAACCAGCAACCATATCAAGAAAGAGAAAATGACCAGCAACCCCCAGAAACTTTCTCAGGCTCCTTTTCAGCCACCTATCCCTCCCTCTATCAATGATGACCACAATCCTATCTTAGAACAATACTAACACTTTGCCTGTTTTTGAACTTCATTTAAATGGAATCTCAGTTTGGACCCTTTTGTCTCTGGCTACTTTGACTCGACATTGTCTTAGTGAGGTATGTACATATTTTTGCACATAGCTAAGTCTGTTTATCCATCCACATTGCTGTGGAATGTTCCATCAGTCTAAATACACCATGACTCTTTTACCCCTCCTTCTGTTGATGGATACCTGTGTAGTTTCTAGTTTGGGGTTATTACAAATAGCACAGCTATGAACAATGCAGTTCCTGTATCTGTCGAGTGCCCAGGATGGGACTGTGAATCATAGGGTGTGCATGTTTAGCTTCAGAGGTACTGCGAAAGGGTTTCCAAAGTGGTCTGTCAATCCATATTCCTTATCTCATCAACACCACACTGTCTGTCTTCCTTATTGTGCCATTCTGATGGATACTCAGTGATATAACATCCCTGTTTCCATTTGTGTTCTCTGAGGATTATTTGTTTTGAGCATCTTTTCACAAGTTTCATGGCCATTTAAATATCCTCTTCTGATTAGAGTTTTTCCAAATTTCTTGATTCTGAAATAACTTTTATTTTTTAATTTGCTTTTTTTGTCAATGTGAATAAAAATTAGTGTCCCTCTAACATATGTCTGACTCACATTCATGTACATGGCTGAATGACAGAGAGAATAAAAATGACTCTATTAATAGTGACAGGAGAGCTTTTACTCTGTATTTTTTTCTTTCATCTGCATGACAAACCCATCCCATTTTTATAGAAGAGTAAACAGAGGCACAGAGAGGTTACGTAACTTCACAAGATGACACAGCTAAGTAAGTACCAGAGTCAGTATTAAACTCAGCAGCTTCCCTCCAGAACTACTGCAATAACTTCTGTCTCAGTCTGGTTCCCAGACCCTGCCACTCACAACACTTGGCACATGCAAGAGATTGTCCACTCCCAGCATCTGGTTAGGACACTGTACTGATAGCCTTGAAGTTTGAGCTTGTCTGTTCTCCAGCCTCAGTGGGCTCTGGATTGGGGTTTTCATTGAATGCAAACTATGGTCTCCGTGTGTCCCAGATTTTCCAAGACAGTCTGACAGAGCAAGCCCATCCCACAGTCAGATGCACACTCTGCTTCTTTAGATTGGAAGTCACAGGCCTCGAACTGCCAACCCATGTTCCAAATTGGGCCTCTGATGCCCCTTCCCACTCTGCCACATCCTTCTGCTTGTTCTCTCATGTCAGTATGGGTACCCCTGCTTCCTCTGAGGAATCACAGCTCCTTAAGGGCAGAGCTATTGGCTATTCATCTCAAAAAGACCCTTCCTAGAGGGATGGAGGGAAGACAGTTGATTGTTTCATAAAAGGTTTAATTATCAGCAGAGTAAGGGCTGGGGGTGCAGCTTGTGGCAGATTGATTGCCTAATGCCCTGGTTTCAATTCACAGCACCACATGCACACAAATTATCACCAGAATAAAAAAGATTTACCATTAAGATGTTTCATGATCTTCAGAAAAGCCAGCATCTACACAGGAGGAAAACTGACTAAGAATGCTGGAAATATTCCAGTGGAAAAATACAGGTCTCTTTCTGTCCCTGAATATCCTATCTTTGGGTTAAAACTATGGAAAAGTATCCACTGCCACCACCACCAATAATAATAAAGAGTTTTCAATATGCTCATCATCAGATCTAAGCAACCATTTGAGTAAACAGAGAAACCGATGAACTTGAATTCTACTGGGACAGATATAAAAATGTAGAGCAGAAAGGGACCCAGAGTGGGCACACACTACTCCTGCCCCTCTGCTCATCACAGACCCATGCAGAGCATGTTATAGGGGTGTTTGTAGGGGACCCATGGTGGGGGGTTCTCCTCACATCCTGTAAGACACTGTGTGTGCCTTGCCCTCCACATCCAGCGAAAAACTAAGTCCTGCCAGTGCAACCCATCTTCTCTCAGGCATCATCATCATCTCATTTCTTTTTTCAGATACATTTATTTATTTTAAAATTGACAGATAATATTGCATGTTTTTACCAGGCACAACATGAGATTGTGATGTATGTACACATTGCAGAATAACTAAACCTAGCTCAAGTGCATTACCTTGCATAGGTATCACTTTTGTGGTGAGAACAGGTAACATTTACTCTCTTCATAGTTTGCAAGAATGCAATATATCATTAATAACTACAGTCACCTTGCTGTAAAGAGTTTTCCTGAAATGTGTCCCTACTGCCTAATTGTAAGTATGTATCTTTAACCAACACCTGTCAGTCTCCTCTTCCTCCCTTCATTATCTCTCCATGAACTATTTCAGTAACCTCATCTCTCGCTGGTCTTCCTGGTCACCTGTCCCTCTTGCTGGGCCCCCAAGTCCCTGTTCTACCACAGTTACCAGATGATCAAATCTGAGAGGCAACCTGCCCACATTCCACTGCAGCTCCTTGTCACAGAGAACAGGTCCACTGCAGAGGGTGCAGAGCCATCTGTGCCAGCCCCCTGCTCCCTCACCACCTGCAGCCCATGGAACTGTTAGTCCCTAGCCAGCTCCTCCTGTGCCTGGACCCTCAAGCTGGCCTTCCACCCACTTCTGTCCACCTTTGTGTTGCAAAGACAGGAGCTTTCTGGTGTGGTTCCAGGCTGGGCTGAGCACATGGCTGGCTTCCCCTGTCCAAATGGAGACACTGATAATTTGCTGAAGCCATCTGTATACTCTCCTGCTGGGCCTCAGATTCCCCAACTGTGACTTGTCTTCAATGGCCAGCCTGAAATTTGGCTGGTCGTAGGTGCTCAAGATGCTGAGCCTCACTGCACCTTCATGTTTCTTCAACCCTAAGCTCCCCTAGGAACCTCAGCTCCGATGGCTAGCTCTGAGAAATCAGGCCAAACACCCACTGAGCAGAGGAGAGAACAGAGGTAATGCACACAGGCTTTGGATGTGTGACAGGAAATGAGATAAATAAGAGACTGCTCTCCGGGACTCATCTGAGGGCAGACTGTTTTTAGTGATGAGGGGATTCTGTGAAAGGGACACAGCAAGCTTCAGAGTACCTTCTTGTTCTTTCCCAGATGAGAGAAGAACCAGAATCTAAGGCAAAGAAGGGAATGAAGAGGGATTATTTCTCTCTTCCAGAATTCCATGACCACCAGCCGTGGAGGAGGGGAGGCTGCTGATGGGTCAGCCTTGGGTCTTTTCTGGTCAGGAAAGAGAGGGTAGACAGTCCCTCTTCCTGGGGAGCATGCCCACCACCTCAGACTGTCCTCTGGAGAGACCATCAACCCTCCCCAACATAGTTAAAGGAACTGGTGTGGTTGACTACTATTACACAAAATCTGGAGAGCAGGGCCTGGTAGCTTAACTAATTCAGAGGGAATGACCAGACACTCACAGGTCAGATCCTTAAAAAGCCAGTGAATCAAAGTGAGATGCTCACTTATGCACATTTCAAACACAGCACTGAGGCCCAAATTCAGAATGCTGAATTTCAGTCCATTGTCAGCCTTACCTGAGGCTGACAAGCTTCCAAGACTTCTGAAGATAGTCTGGGGCCCAAAGGAAATCTCAATACAGCAATTTTTGCCTGGAAGAGCACAGGCCCTGTCTAGGATGGAGCCACTTCTTATTCCAGGAAAGAACCCTGACTCTTTGCACCCTCCCTGACTGCTGACCCCTCCATCTTCTCTCACAGGGCTGGAAAGGGCCCTGTACTAGGCCCCTGAATTCTGCCCTGACTCTTACTAGCTGAGTGACCAGAGTTAAATACATTACTGAATCAGACTCAGCACAATCCAGCCCATCAGAGCAAAGTCCATAGGTCTTGCCCACCATCAGGACATTAGTTAGCAAATGTAAACATGCCCACACCATGGAACACGACATAGCTATGAATTTCAAAAGTACTAATATGGAATTGTGTTAGTCAGTTTTCCAGCAAAATATATAACTAATACCTGAGACAACTGCATTATAAGAGAAAAGGGTTGTTTTGGATCATAGTTCTGGAGGTTCTAGGCCAAGCTCGTTGACCCTGTTGCTTTCAGACCTGTGGAGAGGCAGTGCATCACGGCTGGAGTACATGGCAGAGCCAAGCAGCTCACTTCAAGGCCAGGGAGCAAAGAGAGAATGAGGAAGGAGCTGTTCCCAACATCCTCTTCAAGGGCACGCCCCCAATTACCTAAAGACCCCCCACAGGCCCCATCTCCTAATACTTCCACACTGGGGACACAGCCTCTTACACATGGGCCTCTGGGGAACACTCAAGATGCAAACCAAGGCTGGAAAACTCTCCGACATATTGCTAAGTGAAAAGAGAAAGGTACAGGACAATGTCATTTTTGCACTGCCATTATCCTGAAAAGGAGGAAAAGAATATTTGTATATCATTATGCATACTATCTCTGAGAGACTTTACAAAAAAATTGATCATATTGATTGTCTCATGGATGAGATCTAGGACAGGAAATAAGGTAAATAAGAAAACATTTTTTTTTTCAGTCTTTGTCCTTTCAAATGTGAACTATGTGAATATGTTAGCTGGTCCCTAAAGTTTTTAAAATATAAAAAAAAAGTCAATAACATCAATAGGATTTAGTGACAGGGTAGATGGGGAGTAGAGAGAGGCACAGAAATGAAAGTTGACTTTAGCTCTAGTCTTGATGAGAGAATTCACTAAGATATGGGCTGCATGGAGAAAAGGAAGGTTTGGGAATTGGAAAATAAATTCAGTCTGGGAATGCTGAGGTGGAAATGTCAGAAATAGTCAGTTGAAGATGTTTAGGAGGAGGTTGCTAAGAGCTCAAGAGATGATATAGTACTGAAAACACAGATTTGAGTTCATCATTTCTCAAGAAGCTTTTGAAGCCACAGCAATGGAGGGTAGGCTAGTCTTCCAGATGAAAGGAATGGAAACCCAACTAAACCTAGTTTATAAAATAAAAAGGGAGAGGAGTTTATTAGAACACATCATGATATTCAAGGAGTTTATTAGAACACATCATTCACAGATATGTCCAAATCTGAGGACTCAGAAAAGATCATCAGGCTGGGCATGATGATGCATGCCTATAATTCTAGCTACTCGGAAGACAGAGGCAGGAGGATCACAAGTTCAGGCCAGCTTGGTCAACTTAGTGAGACACTGTCTCAAAATGGAACATTGAAGGACTGGGAATGTAGCTCATGGTAGAGCTCCCATAGATTTTATTTCCAGTACTAAAATCAAGAAAAAGGATACAAAGACAAAAACTGGGTGTGGTGGTGCATTCCTGTAATCCTAGTGACTTGGGAGGCTGAGAGGCAAGAGGATGGTGAGTTTCAGGCCACCTGGACAACTTAGTAAGACCCTGTCTGAAAATAAAAGGGGCCGGGGATATAGATCAATAGTTCTGGGATTCAACCCCCAGTACTAAAAGAAGAAGAAGGAGGAGGAGGAAGAGGAGGAGGAGGAGGAGGAGGAGGAGGAGGAGGAGGAAGAAGAAGAAGAAGAAGAAGAAGAAGAAGAAGAAGAAGAAGAAGAAGAAGAAGAAGAAGAAGAAGAAATAAAAAGGTCATCAGACTCTAAGAAATAAAATTTCCTGTTCTCTAAGTTCAAGGAAGACCAGGCTGGGTGTGTAGATCAGTAATAGTGTTTGCCTAGGATGCTTAAGGCTTTGAGTTCAATCTTTGGTTACCCACCACCTTTGAAAAAAATAAAAAAAGAGAGCTTGTCCCTTAGTCCTAGTCCCAAGTCACAAAGGAGTAACTACACAGTGGTTTTAAACTATCCTTTAGTGCAGCTCACTTCAATGTTTTTTCCCCTTTCTGAAAGTCAGCAACAACCCATTCTGCAAGTCAACTATTCCCTAAAATCCAAACTTCTCAAAATTCTACATGAGATCAGAATGTGCTGGTTTTAGAGAGATTGTGCTTTGCAAACACAATTCACCTCAATTGCACAAGTGATCGATTCAGCATATAGACAACAGAGTAAAGGTTCTCTGAGTCCACCATACAACTCCACTGGCCTCTGCTAATGTTATGTCACATAGGACCTCTAACCACTTGTCAATAAGTTGTTCCCTGGCAGTTCCAGGATCCTATGATCCTTAATCCTTTTGATCCCAGAAATTTTGATATAAGAGAAGACACCAGGGATTCTGTTTAGCTCATTTTAGAGCTGATGCCCCACACTTAGCCAGTCACAGTGGAAAAGAGAATGGGCAACCTGCTTGTCCAAACCCAAGTTCTGCTGGTTATTTCCTATCTGGCATTTCCTGAAAACCAATTCCTCTTTTGACCTGCTCAGTGCTGTAAATGCTGACTTCAATGACTACATCTCCAAGACACTTTGGCCAGCTTGCTTCTAGCTGGGCTTGGTCTATGCAAGCCATCAGTAGACATTCCTAGGGCAGGAGGAAAGAAAGTCTGGGTTATTTCTTCCCTGCTACCTCCCTGGTTTGGGCTCCAAATTATTAGCAAATCCATCCCTCTACAGCTATGCCTGAATAGTCATTCTGCAAAACTGGAACTTCAGGGGTTTGGGTAACACTATTTCTTCCTCTTTCCCATTCAGACTAAAGGATAGGAATGACTTCCTGCTTGTGGTCTCCCCAAGACCTCTATAAATAATTCCTTTATTAAAATTTCCTCAGTCGATCATGCAAAAGAAAGTCTGTTTCTATCCAAGACCCTGATGAATACAGGTATCCAGCTATAGGGGAAAGCCCTCGTCCCTCACCATATTCAATGAGCAGAATTGGAGAAGAGGACAGTTACCTCATCCCCCAAAAAGGGGTGCTGAGCAGACATAAACATACCTCCACTACCAAGAGGAACTACCGGTCAAGAGACAAGAGCTGAGGATGTAGACTGGGTAGGGGGATAAAATTCAAAGGAATTAGGGAATAAACAGAACACAAGTATACAATTATTCGGAAAGAGAAGAGTACGTTTCAACTGAGTTTCAAATGCCACAGAGAAGTTTCACAGTTTAAGAACTAGGAAGAAGTTACTGGATCCATCTACTAAAAAGTTGTTGTCACCTTTGAACCAATAGTTGCAAAAGACTGTTTTTTAATACATGTTCCCCACACTATTTTTCTCATTGTTGTCAAGGTGGCATCTGTGTCCCTTCCCTATGAATCTGAGCTGACTTATGATGTGACCAATGAAGCACCTGACAGCCCAGAGTTACCAGCCAGGCAAGTGAATAGCTGTAGCTATCCAGTCCTGCCGAGCCCTCAGACAACCACAGTCCCAACTGATCCATCTGAAAATGATGTGAGAGACATCAAACAAGAACTGCCCATGCAAGCTCACCCAGATTGTTACTCCACAGAATCATGAGTAGAGTTAAATTGCTGCTGTTTTAAATTGCTAAGTTTAGAGGGTGATTTCTTATACAGCAAGAGTAACAAACAAACTTGGCATTCTATAACAAAATACAGGGTGAACACATGGCATTGTCTTTGGGATTGAAAGCCAAGTGAGGCTGGGAGGATGTTGAGGAGATTTTTAATAAAAGCCTAAGGTTGTTGGGGAAGATTTAAAGGAAAACAAGGGAAATACTATTGGAAACAGGAAGAAGAAGATCCTTGCTATAAAGTGGCAGGAAGTGTAGCAAAAGTTTCACCAGTGGTAAATGTGGAAAATTGAAAACCAGTAAATCTGCTAAGTAGTCTTCCAGGAAGAATGTCCAAGATGACAATAGATTTCTCTTAACTATGTATAATGAGCTAGAGATGAACCAAAAAAGGAAATATTCCATTTCCAAGCAAAATTTAGAGATGATATAAAAGAACCAGAAATTACAAATCCGAAAACAAAACTATTTCTTATCCTCATATCACCTAGGAGAAGATATTCAAAGTTAGAAAGGACCTCACAGAAAATGTCAAACCCAGGTTTCTGATAAGTAAATATCCCTGAGAAAAATAAGGATGCCTGTAGCATCCTTTATTAAAATTTTGGAAAGTTTTTAAATGGTGACTTCATAGACCCTTAAAAACACATGAATAATTTATTAAAGATGGTAAGGTGCTACCTAACAGGATCTCTGTTAAAAATGTAGGATTTCTAAGGATTTGGAGGGCATTGTCTCACACAGATCCTTACAAAAAGTCCAAGATAGAGAAGGACTTATCTTGAAGAGATTTGTGGGCATCACTGCAGTGGACTATAATTGATAAACAGGAATCTCAGAACATTTTTAAAGGAATTATATCAGCTTTGACTGAAAGGGACAGAGATAGTACAAAATAAAGAGGTTTGTAGACAATGCCACCCCCAGCTTTTCATGAACAGGAAGCAAATTGAGAAATCTATGCAGTTGTAAATCTGGGTTCTTTTTTTATGGAAAAGGATGTCATTGCAGGAAGTCAACAGTCGAAAGAGCAAAGCCAAAGTCACAAGAATAACTTTCAGAGAGTAAAATTGATCTCAAACTAAATGACCCAAAACACAAGCTTATGTGAGTATAGAATGACTACATTCCAGAGACTAATCCCAGTGTCTCCCATTTTCCCAAATCTTGAATAGAAGCATCTGTAGCAGTTATCCCACACCCAACATTGAAGTTTAGGTGAGTAAAAAGCAAATAACATGATATCTTAGTCCATAGATATTCACATAGAGAGATTCATACTTAAGGGATCTCATCCAAAGAGACTCTTCTTTGGGACCTGGTTTAGATGTCAAGATACTGATGTGAACCCTGATGCTATAATAGAATGAGATTTTAGGAGGCTTTTGGGAAGGAATGAGTATTTTACATACAGGAGAAAATAAATAATTCATGGCTAGAGGGTGGACTATGGTAGTTTTAAGACATGGTCCCAAGATTCTTTAACATTCCTTTGATTGAGAAGTGGGAATCTCTGTCTCCCTCCCTTCCTTGAATCTGGACTTATGACTGCTTCACCCAACAGAGTACTGAAATGACAATGTATGATTCTGGTGCTGGGGCAGAAAGGGCAATGCAGCCTCTTCCTGGACCTTCAGAGACACTTCCTCTGAGAGAAACCAGCCACCATGATTATCTTGAGCTTGCCATGCAGGAGAAGCCAGGTGGAGGTCCCAGGAGACAGAGGCAGTTGGGCAGTCATACCCCAGCCAGCATCAATGCCAGCCACATGAGGGTGCCATCTGGGTGCCATCTGGGTTCCAGCCAATTGAGACCTGCCCTAGATGACTCTGCAACTCTATGAGGGATCCCAAAGAAGAACTAGGCAGCCAAGCCCAAATCCCTGACCCACACAAGTGAGAGCAAAATGATTGTCACTTTAAGCCACTATGTTTTGGAGTGACTTTTATGCAATAGTAGTAACAGGAATTAATGGTGGCAGTGCAGACCTAATTACTTGAGGTTAAGAATGAATGAATGAATGAATGAATGAATGAATGAATGAATGAATATGAAAGATATTGAGGAAATTTGAGAAATTCTACAGAGAAGGAAACCAAAAAGATGATACAGCAGTTCGGAGGCAGGTGAACTTGAAGGAGACTTTCTGTTTAGGAAGGGAAAACTGATCCAATGAGGAGGAAAGTGAAGACCCAGAGAGGTTTGTTCTGGTGAATCCAGACATACAGAGCCTTGATGGAAGGCTGTGTTACTCCTGCTCTGACACCGGAGGAACGAGGGACGACAGGTTTGGCCAAGAAGAGGATTGAGAACACGGCCACCAGATGAAGTAAGTATATTATTGTAGAAGATATTCAAACCTTCAATCAGATGGAAGGAATAGGTTCTGGTGGTCTATTGCACAGTAGGATGACTATAGTTAAAAATAATATACAAGGGGAACTATCACTGTTTAAAACCAGGGGTGGGATGAGCCCCTTCAGCCACCAAATGCTGCCTGAGATTATACTGTTCTTGGAGAGTTGCAGGCTTCAGAAAGAGGTAGACAGACCCCACCTGATGGGCAACAGCTGAGCCAAACTTTACTCACTGGATCTTGCAAAGAGCATTCCATAGCCTGTCCCTGGACGGAGGACCCAGAGAGCAGAGAAAGACAATCACAAAAATTCCAGGTAGTTATTTCTTTGTAACACTGCATCCCAAACTATAATGCTTAAAACAATACCTTTAATTAATTTTTGGTAGGGTTCATGGGGAGATCTGATATGTCAAGTGGGGTGGCTTGACTGGAGCCCCAGGACACACTTCCAAGATGGCTCAATTCAAGAGGCTGGCAAACTGCCCCTCACTGTTGTCTATTTCCTGTGGGCCTCTCAGGGGGCTGGCTTCTTCACAGCATAGTGACTGGGTTCTAAAAGCAACTACCCTAAAAAAACCACGAGTAAAAGAGCTTTTCTTTCTTTCTTTCTTTCTTTCTTTCCTTTTCTTTTCTTTCTTTTTCCTCTGAAGCGCTGGGAATTCAAACTGTGGCCCTTGCACATGCTAGGCAAGCACTCTCCAAATCAAGTCACTTCTTCAGCTCTCCATGAGTAAAAGAAGCAAAAACGCTTCTATGTTAGTTGAGTCTGAAAAATAAAAATTCATGAAGAAATCTGGTGCTAAGAAAGCAGCCAAGAGTTTAAGATTCCAGGTAAAGATGGAGGGTAGGACATAAATACCAGCTTTTCCTCATTACAATAACATTTTAAGAACCAATAAAGGCCAACACATGAAAAGAATGGGGAAAGAGGCAAGGGAAAAAAAAAAAAAAACTTTCAGAATTTTTTTTTTCAAATAAACACATTAACCTAATTTATTAAATTCAGAGAATACAAAGAATAAGCCGCTGGGCAGGGAGCGGGGGGTTAGAACTGGAAGGGAGGTGGAGGTCATCTAGTCTGATCCCCTCATTTTACAAACGAGGAAAGTACATGAAGTCTAAGAAACCATTATGGACAGAGCCAGAATGTGAGCCCAGCCCTGAGACACAGAAACACAGGGATGTAAGGCTTCCAGCTGTGAGCCAGTGAGAGCACAAAGAAGCAATCCATATCTTTGTTTGATGTTTCTGTTTCCTACAGTGCCACGCTGCCTTTCTACTTCTTAAGGCTGCAAGAAGAGCCTGAAAGAAAACAGTGCTCATCAGGGTCACTAGCAGCCAGGACAAAAGGCCAGTTATGGAACAGAGGGATATAGAAGGGTTCAGAGGCCTAGAGGAAGAAACCACTCCTGTCCACAAGAGAGTCCTGATCTTTCGCCTCCCCAAACAACAGGCACTCTGACCCCAAGGCCTCAGGGAGAGGGTACTCATCTTCCTTATGTTCACATCAACTTTGGAGAAAGAAGGGAAAAGAAGTAGGTAGGAGGGAAAGGGAGAGAAAGATTTGTAATGATGTCATTCTGAAATCAACAAGACCAATGGGAACACTTTTTCCAGTTTCAAGCAATTTCAAATGGCCCCAAGAGAAAGTCATAGGACTTGGGTATTTAATCAATTATGAGTTATAAGCAAAACCACAATAATTTAAAAAAACAAATAGGAGAGTTTTGATGGGACTAAATACAACTCAGTGAAAACAATTTTCAGGCTCTAGGGCAAGAAGACAGGTGTGTATCAGGGTGCACCTTAGGAGAATTCCCTAAGGATTCTGGGAGTTTTCTCAGCAGAGAGCAGTCATACATAACTGTCTGTGGCCCTACTGAATCTTTCTGTTAAAAGTCACTCCCTGGGTTACATTCCATTTTCCTCAGAAAGACGAGACCACCAAAGTTTAGGTTCCTCGACACTGCCCAGGCCTGGTCAGGTGGCCCCACTGTCTGTAGGAGACCCAGGTTAGCATGGGCTGAGGGTGGAGCAAGTGGAAGAACAAACAGTTTGTTGCTAAGAATTGAGCTGTGTTTGCAGAAGGAACTTCATTCCCCCAGGACATATTCCAATCACTCTGAACTGCCTCCAGCTGTTAGAACCGAGGTAAATTTTGTCACCTCTTCCATTTCTGGGGCAACTGGACCCCAGAGTACAAAAGAAGGAGGCACTGCCTTAGAGTATAGAGAATAACAGTGATCTTGGGAACAAGGATACTGCCGACTTTTGATGGCAGGATAACATCTTCCAAAAGGCTGCAGTGTCCAGTCTAGGCACTCAAGATCCTTGGGTCCAGCAAACAAAGGACAGGAGCTTGGGACAGGCAGGACACATAAGGCCCCAGCCCTCAGTGCAGCCAGGGAAGAGTCAAATTCAGTGCTAATGGCCCACAGGGAGCCTACAGGGCCTGGACTCCTGGACCAGTGGCAGGGCCTGTCTCCTCACGGCGCAGATTTCCATCACCAGGATGAAAGGCATGGACTTAGGACTGGGGTTCTGACATCCTAACTCATCCAAATTCTCCATCTTGGCCAAATTCTCCATCTTTTCTCTTCTTTGGCCTGGGTCTGAGCACTGAAGCTGCCATGACTAATTTGAAAACAATGAAAGGGGAAAGATGCCAAGCCACGGATGAGGAAAACCACCATGATGATCCTTGAATGGCTGGAATGGTTCCTATGGTGTTGGAAATGGGAGATAGAGAGTCAAATACTGAGTTCCAGCAGCACACAGAGGGTGTGTGTAGAAAGAAAATCTTCCTGATTTACATTTATCCAAGAGGCAATAATGGGTTTGTAATTAGAAAAAAAAAATTGGGTTCAGTAACGTTCTAACTGCTGCAATATCCTAGTCACTATTATTGAATGTGCTGCTTCTGTCCTTCCAACCTTCTTCATTAAGTAATCCATGAATATTCTTAGGCACATTATATTTTTTTAACTTCCAAAATCAAGCCATTGAATATTAGAACATCATATTCTATTAAAATTTCCTTTATGCCATTCTCCCACAAATGTTATTTTCTAATTAGTTTTGTTCTCATCAGTTCAAACAAACAAATAATCAACCAAGTCCTGGGAAACTTGTCTTTATAGAGGGTTGTGGTTCAGTGGTGAAGCACTTGCCTAGCACGTGTGAGGCACTGGGTTCCATCCTCAGCACCACATCAAAATAAATAAATAAAATAAAGGCATTGTGTTCATCTAAAACTACAAAGTTGTTTTTTTTAAAAAAAAATCTTTACAAAAAGAAAAAAGAAAAGCAACAGACAAAAATCAGAATATAAAATTATTTCATATAAAATTAATTTCATAGAACGGTATGACAAAAATGTACATAAATACATTCAGACTTTTAAAGAGGGAAATAAAGACGTCAGTTGAAAATGAAAATATTAACACTAGCAGAAATAAAAATAGGGAACATTTTAAAAAGGAACCATTTGAAACTTAAAAGTGAAAAAAATGCAACTATTGAAATAAAATCTGCAACAGATGGGATAAGCTCCAGACCTGACATGGTCAAAGACAGTGAGCTGGAAACAACAGTGAGAAACTCACTAGAGGAAATAAAATGTTAATGAAAACGAAAGAGACTTGGAAGGTTGAGAGTGTGACTCAGTAGCAAAGCATGCAAATGGCATGTAGGAGACACCAAGTTCAGTTCCCAGCACTGAAAAGAAAGAGAGAGAGACTTGGAAATAAGATTGAGAGATCTCAGAACTGTTTAACAGGAGTTTCAAAATAAAGAAAGGGAAGACATGACAGACAAGAAACATTTAAAGAAATAATGACATAACTTTTCAGAATTGGAAAAAACATTCTCATGCACATTAGCTACTAAGCAGAAAAATTAAAAATAAATAAACTCCACATCCAGAGACATTACAGTAAAATTTGAGAACATTTGTCCTCAAAGAAACAATCCTCAAAGCCATGACAGGAAAAAACGATACATTGCCTACCAGAGAATTTCATCAGATTTCTTATCAGGACAGTGGATGCTGGAAGGTAATAAGGCATTACCTTCAAATGTGCTGAGAGAAATGACTATGTAGGTATTGTTACTATCTACAAAGAAATAAACTAAGATACAGTTCAGTTGAGTAACTCTCCCAGTTCCAGTAACTCCAGATGCACAGATGGGATGGAAACCCAGATAATCATAGCTCCACAGCCAGATTCTTAGCTGCTACCCTGTAGTAGTATCTATAGGAATACAGGGAGAATTTGCAAAGGAATAATCCACCAAGCAAACTGGCTCTTAACAACAGCCAGGTTAAATGTTTAACAGGAAAGTGAATAAATTTTGGTCTTGTCACACAACAGAATACTATACGGCATTAAAATCAATAAAAGGTACCTAGATCCATTAAGCAAGATATACTTCAAAAATATAATGTACCATCCACTAGGAAAATACACCTAAACCCCTGGACTCCTCAACCAAAGAACAGGAAGATTGACAAGAAACACTAACAGCAAGGCTAAATATTTTTTCTTCTGAAAAATTTCCTCCTGGGAAATTTACCCATTACAACTTTTCAAAAATTTTGAGATTTGAATGATAGAAAAAAAAAAAAACCTTAATGTTTACTATTTGGTCTGAAATGTTTAAGGCACCTGAAAGTCTGAATAGACTAGCAATCTGATCACACCTATAGAAGTGATGTAAATGAAACAGATTGTGAATTCAAAAATTCAGATGCTTCTATTCCTAACCCATCACTTCTCAGTCTTTGGGCTAGAATCACTTGTGTATAATTTGTGATTGATCACCTTTGATGTTTCTGCTGTCTTATGCAAAAAATACAAGATCCTCTCTCCATCCTCAATAGTAAGAAAAAAAAAGTGGAATTGAGAGCCAATTTAAGTTTATTCATAAGGATTTATATATATTAAAAAGGTAAAATTGCTCAACAGTAACTGTCAATAAGATGACTTTGTTGTGTGAGAGAATCTTTGGAATCTCAACTATGAGTATTTGTTTGAAATGAAGAATTTGATAGGATATCTCCAGTTGGCCTGAGGACAGTCAACAAGTATTGAATACGGTAGCTTTTCTCTGGTTATTTAATGGTGAGATAAATTAAAACCACTTTTGAATTTAAAAGGGGAATTTTACATTTGGATTTTTTTTCTCAGTGTTGGGAATTAAACCCAGGGCCTCATGCATGCTAGGCAAGCAGTCTACCACTGTTACACACCCGCCCCCCATCCCTGGATAGCTGAGGCTGTTTTATTACAGCCTCCTAATGAGTATCCCTGTCTGGAGTCTAGTCTTCCTAGTGTCCATGAGAATATCAGGGACATGACACATAATTGAAGCAGGTTCTCACTACTGTGTTCTTCTGGTGCCTAATCAGCTAGAAACTTGCTTGTGGCAGGAACTGTCTTGCTCATCCTCAGAGCTCTATCACTTCTGCAAGACTCAATAGGGAGTTCAAAAAGTGTGGAAGGGAGGGGAAGTGCTAAGGACTGAATTAGAACAAATTATATTTCATGCTTTATAATTATGTCAAAATAAATGCTATGGTCATGCTTAACCAAAAAGGACCGATTTTTAAAAATTTTAAATTAACAACAAAAGTGTGTTCAACAAACAGAACTCCAAGCTGCTTTTATGTAATACTAGAGACTGCAAGTAGGTGGCGCCATGTTTTGGTTTTGAGCTGAAGGAAAAAACCTGCGAATAGGTGAGAAAAAAAAACTCAGGAGCACAAGGTATTTAGACCCCAAAAGCAACCTTACTAAATGATATACTCACCTGGGTACCTTGGAAGAGATATACCTGTACAGATGTATTTCTCAAAAAGCCCCTGTGAGAAAATCTGGCTATTAAAAGTCTATGAGAAGTCTCCTTCTGAACATTTTTAGATTCAAAGTTTAATTGATACCATTGTGTGGGGTTTAATTTTTTAGAATCCAAAGTTTAATTTATACCATTGTGATTATAATTTTAGAAGTTAACCCGCCTTTTAAAAAAAGCAATAAAAAGTGGAAGGACGGCTGGGGGCATAGCTCAATGGTAGAGAATTTCCCTAGTGTGTGAAAATAAGGCCCCGGGTTCCATCCACAGCACTGAGAAGGAAAATAAATAAATAAATAAAAGCATAAGTTAACTTGCCCTTGGAAAAAGTTGTCTCTAAATTGCCATCTTGTAAAGTTACAATAAAACCATACACTGACCTAAAACAATCTTAGTCTGAAAAATTTTTAGGTTTTAAGGTAAGAAAAATACAATTTTATAAACTATGAAATCTAAATAGAAGTGATTTATAAGTTTTTAAACTTGTCTTTGGTGCTAAGAGAATGTCTATGCTACCCAGACATTTAAATTCTCTGTATGTTCCTGGAAAGTCCAAAGCTTAGATAATTAATGAATTACTCAACTGATATGTACCCAGGGATTAACTATTATATGAACCAGTTTTTAAATCCATTCTGGAAAAAGAGAGTTCTAAATGCTTAAAAAATTGTAGGTGGGCTTGGTAGTCAGGAAACAATTCAATGTGATAAATATTTATTGAATTTCTCCATGAGCCATGCACAGGGTTGGACATTAAGCAGCATCTATTAAAACATAATGAATTTTGTTGTTGTTGTTGTTGTTGTTGTTGTTGTTACAAAGACTCTTTGGACAGCATTGGAAATTTTTAAGAAGAGAATAAGAAACCCATAAGACAACCACCTGAAGATAATTCTGTTAACATTGTGGTGTACTTCAATCTAAATTTTTTCCCTAATGTTTTTGCAAACCTAGTTTTTGTACTGGGGTAGAGCACTTGCCTACCATGTATGAGGCCCTGGATTCAATCCCTACCACTGGAAAAAAAAAAAAAAAAAAAAGACTAAACTAAATTTTTAACCTCATTATATATAACTTTTTTCATGTAGCATTTTTAATGAAGTTATCTCTCATGTTACTAAAACAACTTTCTAAACAAAAAATTAATCTTGGGCATAAATATTCTGATCTTTAGACTTACTATGTATTGTCAAACTACAAAAAAGTTGCATTAATTACAAATGCACCAATAAAATATATAGATGTCCACTTCTATGCATCTTCAGCAATACTGGATATTAGGATTCCTTTAAAATATTTGCCAAAATTCTAAGCAGAGCTTATCAGCTGGGGTTTTCACCTATTTTCTATCATAGTTTCCAAATTACAATTAACATTTTTAATTATGCTTAATGACACTATATGTTGTAATGTATATGTTTTCTATTCAGTTTTTAAACTAATTTCTGTCGCTGTCCATCTTTGTCTTATTGAGTTACAAAATCTCCTTGTGTTTTATTACTGTTGATCCTTTTTTTCATTAATTGCACATGTTAATGGGCTTCACTGGGACATTTCTATTCATTGGTAATACTGTTGGTAATGATACTTTGGGTATGTTTCTTTTTTTGTATTTCTAAATTGTCTCTTTAGGAAAGCCCACAAAAAGTAGTATAGCTTTGCATACACACACACACACACACACACACACACACACACACACATATATATATATATATATATATATCAAATTGTTTTCTCCTTATTTATTTGGTGGTGTGTGTGTGTGTGTGTGTGTGTGTGTGTGTGTGTGTGTATGTGCTGGGAATTGATCCCAGGGCCTCATACAAGCATGCAGTTTACTGCTGAGCTATACTCTCAGTCCCTATCCTATGTCTTAAACTTAGTATAATATATTTTATTGCCATTACAACTATTGAAATATAGGCAAGTAATATCTGTTAATTTCAAGAGAGGAAAGAGGTCATTGGAAAACACTGAGATTTAAAAGTGGGTCCTGACATGTTAATTAACACCCTATGGCCAAATTTATACTAGGAAATTTAAAATGGTCAATATTAGGAAATATTTTAATATAATTTATACTATAATAAATATAAGAAGAAATATCACATGATTATCTTAATAAATGCTGAAATATTTTTATAAAATTCAACACCCATTCCTACAAATTCTTAGGAAATTAGAAATAGATCAGTATTTCCTTAGTCCTTTTTAATTTATGTATTTTGGTACTTAAACATCTGGAAATTTGTTGACCCTGGAAAGAAGATTGCCAGGGGCAGCTTATAGTAGACAACTCACCTCTACAGGACTCTGGAATTCTGGGCCACTATTGATCTGTTGTAATCACTCCAGGACAAGCATCAGACAACTAGCATCAGTCAGTTACTGATGCCAAACCTACTGAAATTTTTCAAACTAGCCAATCCTAAGCCTGTTTATCATCCCTTGCCCATTACTTTCCAAAATAAAGGCTCTTGTCCACAGTCCTCCCCACTCCCTCTGCCCCCTGATGCCCTGCTGCTTCCCCAAGTAGCATGCTCCATGTAATTAGAATCTATGAATATAACAAGCTACCTTTTAAGTGAAACTCCTCTCCAAATCTGTTGGTCCTGCCATAGTTAAAAATAATTAAAACTGCATTTTAAAACATATGCCAAGATACATAAAGTTCTATCCAAAAGCCAGCATCTTATTAAATGGGAAAAATCCAAGAACAATTCCCATTAAAGTTAGAAACAAGGTAAAATGTCCACAATCTCCACAACTATTTAACAAGATATTCCATTGGTACTAGTCAGTACAATTTGACTAGAGAAAACAGAGGCATAAGGAAATGAAAACTGAATATGAAATTATATCTTTATTTGCAGATGACAGAATAGCAAACATGAAAAAAACTAGAAAATCAATGATACAACAATTCAAACAATAAAAGAATTTTGTAAGATAGCAGGATATAAAATTAACATGCAAAAATCAATAGCATTGACTTCCAGTTTCTGGTCTAACATGTAACAGAGCTTAGAAGTTTAGAGCTTAGAAGTTTAGAGCTTTGAAGTTATTCTCAACTTCAAAATGAGAAAGGTGGCTGGGATGTGGCTCAGTGGTAGAGTACTTGCCTATCACAAGTAAGGACCTAGGTTCCATTTCCAGTACTGCAAGAAAGAGACAGAAATGCTGAACAAACGGAAAATCAACACTGTTTCTTAGATCCATTAGAGAACTGAGGTCACAGTGCAAACTGTTACCCTGAAAACTACAGATAAAGGCAGAGATAGAAACCCACAGCTCACATGGAATAGAAGCTACAGCTGGAGCCCAACAGGAACTTAAAAGGTAAAAAACTAACTGCTAAAGAATAAGCAAGAACTAACTTGAGAGATAAAAACTCCTGAAAGCCCAGTCTCCTAGTCCCCTATACTTTCCTGAGTTTTACCTGCTGGTGTCCCCAAGATTCTCAGGTTAAAGGGTAAAAGAACTACTTTGAAATAAACTCATAATACTCTGTTCTCCTGAACAATGATTAGCCCCAAGAGAAAAATATTTTACCAGAGTCTAATTGACCTGGGGAAGGGAAATACTCAGCTCCAGATCCCTCTAGCTTTCCTTCCTTTCCCAAGGAGGGCACTTGTGAAGGTCGCAGCCCAGGGACACAGTACTAAAAGACTGAGATCTGATCATGGGACTGTCCGAGGCTTCCCCCTACCCGTGTCTTACCACTGCATGTCAACAGGGCTCCTATATAACAGGACATTAGAGTTGAAAGAACTGCAAATGCTAGACCCTACTTCAGAAGGGATCTCTAGGGCAACACCAGGCAACGAGCATCACAAAAACAAAGACAATAGAGGATATTTTGGCCTTGGACACCACAGGTGCAGCAAAGAATAAATGAGATCTAACCCTACCTCAGTTGCTTGTACCCAATACATCATGTCTGTCTTTCAATGAAAAATTACAAGGCAAGGCATTTCCAGATGTACTTTGTGGAGATGGGCTGCTTGGGTGCTTTCAGCATGAGGAACTTCATGATCCAGGAGAGCCCATGCAGTCATTGACCTCACAGAAAGATGCCCACCTCAGAAGGAGATGCCCAACTCAGGGGCAAAAGCAAGAGAGAGGTGTTCCTGGAGTAACGTTGGGTGCACCCGCTGCGAGGGCATTACCAAATACAGATCCAAGCACATTTCTCTGTATGGACGAGTCTGTTTCAAAATTCAGCCTGTGCTAGATTCACACTGTTGTAGTACAAGGACAAGATTTATACTGTTGAGAAGCAAAAGGACTGGCCATGGCAGAGGCCATGTCTTTGTGGAGTTTGAATCTAAGGATGCTGGCAAGGTAGTTGCTAAAACAATGAACAAGGAGTCTTGTAGGGGAAAGGCTCCTGGTGTGTCCTTTCATACCATCTGAAAAAGTAGGTGGTGGAATGTTCCTTTACAACGGTCCTTATGCCCAGCAGTGAAATGGTCTAATCAGAATAGATCCTCCATGGGCTGGGGATGTGGCTCATTGGTAGAGAACTTGCCTCACATACACAAAGCCTTGGGTTCAATCCCCAGCAGCATAAAAGGAAAAGGAATCAGATGCTTCTACCAAAGCTATGTATAGAGGAACAATTTAAAAGGAAAGAAAACTTAGGAAGAGATTAGCTAAAAAAGGAAGAGATTATAATTTTTCTCCATTGACTTTATAGAAAAGGGGAGAGATATTTAAAACACTAATCTTCAGAAATCATCAAAAGCCATATTTTGCCTACATAAGAAGGGGGCAAAGGGTATTGGGCACTCCTGACATTCCTGAGGATACTGTGGGTAGCCAGCACCCCACACCAGTTTGTATATCACTTTGAAGGGACAAAAATGTGAAACAGTAGAAACGGATGACAATAGTAAATATAATGAAATAGTTCTCAAGCAGCCTGTATCCAGTGTAAAAAAAGAAATATCAGATCTCAAACACCTGCACATTTGGGGTGGGGGAGATGACAAAGCAATCAGTGATTCTAAGTGTATTAGACATAATTTATCTTCTGGAAAAAAATGTGGATTCTTTTTATAAGGGTCGATTTTCATTTTACTAGGTTCAATGAAACATAACCACTGATAGGATTTTTGAAGGAAAAATATACTGTTTGCTCAAGTCAGTAAGGAAAGCAATCAGAGATTTTGGCTTGTCTGTCCTTACTAAAATATAGGGGTGCACGACAGTCTATGGTGGCTGGGCTCACGGTGCTTTTTTCCAGACTCTTTTCATTTTCTTTCCAGATGTCTTAGCTCCCTATAATTACTCTCCCAGGATACAAGGATCACCATTAACTGCAGATTGAAATACTAAATTTCAGACTTTTTAATTGTCACCAAATAAAGATGGCCATTCCTGCTTCACCATCAACATGGCTGTTGCCCACATTTTACTCCCTAAGTGTGCTTTAGACTCAACATCACGAGGTTGAAACTAGACATTAACCTACAAGGACAGTGAGAAGGCAACTCATGTGTTAGCAGAGATTTGTTCATGTGTTAGTTCAAGTCTTGATACAGATTCAGAAATAATCTTCTTTACCAATAACGTTAAATTAAGCATCATTATTCTATTCCAAAATGCAAACAGTAACCAGAAAATAAACTTTTTTCTACAATTTGTACTTGAGTAGAACTTAGGAGTCTTAAGAAACAATAGTAAATTTCTTCCTTCTCACGTGTTTTTAAATTTCTGATGCCCTTAAAATATGCTTTGGAATCAGTTAATCCAGATTCACTACAAACATCCATCACTACAAAAAAAAAATGACAAATCATGCTAAAAGGCAAAAATTGCCATCTGGAAAGACAAAGCAAGCACCAGAACCAGAGTTAGATTCAGCTGAGGTGTCTGGAATTATTATACCAGTGTTTTAAAATAATTATGATTAATATGTCGAGGACTCTGAAGGCAAAGATAAGTAACATGCAAAAACAGATGGGTCATATAAGAAAAGAGCTGGAAATGCTGAGAAAGAGTCAAAAGGAAATGCTAGAAATCAAATATACCATAACAGAAATGAAGACTGCCTTGATGGGCTCATTGGTACACTAGCACAGCTGGGGAAGGATTAGTAACCACAGGTACATCAGAAAAAATGAGGAAGATCTCCATGAACTCCCACGGAATGACTTCCAGGAAATGTTATTAAGTGGGGAAGGCACGTAGAAAAGAACATATATAATGTGCTGCCTTCGTGTAAGAAAAGAGGGGAAATTAGAAAATGCACATCTGTTTATCATTGTAAGAAGCACAGGGTGAAAAAAACAATGAAGTTTGTTACCCAAGGAGTGGAAAAAATACAGGAAAGAAAGATAATACTCTGAATGTAATTGTTTTGCAGTTGTGACTTTTTATATTTAATATTTGTTAATATTCTATGTATTTAAAAATAAAATAAAATCAATAAGAATGCTTCTTTCCAAGAAACAAAAAAGCTAAAACTGAAAGCAAATGAATGAAGCCAATTGTATGTCAGGTAAATATCATAACAGGTATTAATTCCCAATTACAATGCAGTGTTTCATAACACTAAAGGGAAAAAGAGAAAGAACTCATGCAAGTGACCTATGAACACAATATTTATTCACTCTCCATTTATGACAGGGTGAGTGTATGGGGAGAGGAGAGGAATAAAACATTGCAAATAAATCCTAAACTCTTTCTAGTAAGGTCATTTCTAGCAGTAGTATGAACAAGACAACTGTGAAAGTCTTTTAGATACAGTATTGAGCAAATATATGCCATTTGAAGATGGATGAATCTGGCAAGAATTCATGTGACACACTACCAGTCCTCCTAGTACACATTGATAATTTTTGCTTCCTTTTCAAAAACAACTGTTCCTAAAATTTTGCTTACTTAGTTGCAGGTACTTCTTTTCATGATGTCTCAGTCTACCTTTCTAAGCTTAAATGTTGAAGAATCAAAGTTTCTGTCAACCTGGGTCCCTGAGTGACTGTGTGGAACAGACCTTCCTCTCCACCATAAGGCATGAGAACTGATAGGATCTCTGAGATTTGGTCACAGCATAAAACCTACTCTCTAGAAATTTTTAAAAAGTTATTTTCAAACTTAAATATTTAATATGCAAATTGAATGACAGAATTGCCACTGCTATGATTTTTAAAACTGGTTTTGAAGACCAAGCAGAAGGAATGATTTTAAAATCTAGGACAAGAATACAGCAAGAAGGGATGAATAAATGATAACAAAAGATACTTGAAAGACAAATCCTGAAATAATGAAGCACAGAGGGGGAGAAGCAAAAGACTAAGGTGTAATAAAGAAATGATCAGGAAATGTTGGCTTATTTGTGGACTTATTGTTCAGGTTTAGAACAAGTGACAAAACGGCATACAACTAGGCATATCTTGGTCTAACTTGAAAATACCTAAATGAAAATAAAATTTGCAAGCTTCCAGACCAAAGGAACAAGTTACTTACAAGAGAAAAGAAAATCAACTGACACTGGACTATCATTATACAACCCCAAAGTTAGCAGAGTAGTAGCACAATGTTTACAAATTACTAAAGGAAAATGACTAGGACCCAAGGATGTATAACACAAGATATTGTCCACTTGTTAAAGTGAAAGAAAGGTGTTTACTGGGATGCAGGGTTTCAGAGATCATCATTCATATAACCCATATAAAAGAAAGGCTCCAGAAAGGACTCTGTCAAGGAGAGAGATGGAGAAGATGGGAAAAAGAGAAGGAGGAGAAAGAAGAGGAAGAGGAAATAATTGGGTAAAGAAAAAAAAAAAAAAACAAAAAGGGTCAATGGTAGACAAAATTTTAATATATGAGAAATACTGAAAGAGACTAATAAATATCTGGAACAAAAAGTGGTATTCATTACAGCAATATCTAGAAATTGGAAATTGGGTGGGCATAAGACAAAACAGTAATACCACTCAATTTTTTTCAAATGCTGGAGATAAAGTCTAGGGTATTAGGCATGCTAGGCAAGCACTTTACCCCCAGACCATAAGACTAAACTTATGGTCCTCCTCCTTCTCCTCCTCTTCTCTCTTCTTCTCCTTCCTCCTCCTCTTTCTCCTACTTTTGTTGGGGGTGGGGGTGCGGTTACTGGAGATTTAACCCAGGATGTTCCACCACTGAGCAACACCCCTAACTCTTTTTATTTTTATTTTGAGACAGTGTCTCACTAAGTTGTCCAGGCTGGCCTCAAACTTGAGGATCCTCCTGCCTCAGCCTCCTGAGTCACTTGGATACAGGTGTATATTGCATCCAGCTTAAATTTTTCTTCTTGTGTAAGATGAGAACACTGGGGCTATAGAGCTCTCAGAAGTAACAGTGGCTGGCATATTATTTTACATAAGAATATAGTAGTATGTATTCAAGGATGATGATCAGGCACGGAAATATGGAATAGAAAATTATAGTCAAATTTTCAAATGAGCATGAGGGAGGAAAGAGAATAGAAACTAACTGGATCAATCAGAAAAAATTTTGAAAGCAAATAAAAAATAATAAAGTAGAAGGTGGAGTCAATGATGGTGACAGTCCATTGAGAGAAGAGAGAGAGAAGGAAGAAGGAAGGGAGGAAGAAAGGAAGGGAGGAAGGGAGGGAGGGAGGGAGAATAAAAGACTGGGTTACATGTTTATAAGAAATATACTTGGACTGGAGTTGTAGCTCAGTGCTTGCCTAGCAGGTGTGAGGCACTGGGTTCAATTCTCAGCGACCACGTATAAATTAATAAAAGTTCTATCAACAAGTAAAAAAAATTTTTTTTTTTTTTTTTGCAGTGCTGGGAATTGAACCCAGGACTTTTGCTTTCGAGGCAAGCACTCTACCAACTGAGCTATATCCCCAGCCCTAAAAAATATTTTAAAAAAGAAAAATACTTTACCCAAAGTTAGAATGTTAAAAATCAAAATGTGAACAAAAAGATTTAAAAATTTAGAATTTTTAAAGCTAAAAGTGTACAGAATGCTGATGCAAGAAATCAAAGACCTAAATAAAGAGACACACTGTATTCATGAATTAGAAGACTCAACATAATGAAGATGTCAGTTCTCCACAGACTGGTCTATAGATATGCTATCAAGATTTTTTATAAAAAAGGGAAAGCTGATTTTAAAATGTATATGGAAGTTGGTCATGGTGGTGTGTACCTGTAGTCCAAGCTAGGAAGCTGAAGCAGAAGGATCAATGAAACCAGGAGTTCCTGCTATGGCAGGATCCCATCTCAAAAACAGAAACTGGGTGCGGTTGTATAGGTCTGAAATCTCAACAACTCAGAAGGCTGAAGCAGGAGGATCGCAAGTTCAAGGCTAGTCTGAGCAACTTACAAGACCATCAACTTAATGAGACCATGTCTTAAAATTTAAAAAAATAAATAATATAAAGGACTGGAAATGTTGCTCAGTGGTAAAGCACCACTGAGTTCAATCCCCAATACCAAAAATTAATTAATTTAATTAGGTGAAATAAAATTCAAAAACAGGGCTGGGGAGATAGCTCAGTCAGTAGAGTGCTTGCCTTGCAAACACAAGGCCCTGGGTTCGATCCCCAGCACCACAAAAAAAAAAAAAAAAAAAAAAAAAAAAAAAAATTCACAAACAGCTGAAACAGTTTTGTAAATGAAGAGTTAAATGAAAAGAATCACTTTACTAGATTTTAGAAACTTACCCAGTAGTTACATTATCCAAGATACTTCGCTGTTGGTGAAGGTAGACACATAGATCAGTAGAACAGAATGTGGAACCCAGAAATAGACACAAAGATGTCCAACTGATTTTTTACAAAGGTGCAAAAGCAGTTGAATGGGGAAATCCAGTAGTCTTTAAACAAATGGTGCTGGAGCAATTAGGCACCCATAAGCAAAAAAAAAAAAAAAAAAAATTAAAGAAAGAGAAATAAATTAAAAAAAAGAAAAGAAAAAGGAAATTGACCTAAATCTCATACATTTTACAAAATTTAACTCAAATGGATTATAGGTGTAAATGTATAAAGTATAAAACAATAAAAATTTTAGAACAAAATATAGGAAAAGTCATTGGGACCTAGGATTTGGCAAAAAAGTTTTTAGACTTGACACCAAAATCATGATTCACAGGAGGAAAAAAATGATAAAGTCAATCTAATCAAAATTTAAAACTTTTACTCTGTGAAAAATCTGATGTGAAAGAAGATAAAAAATAAGTTACACACTGGGAGAAAATATTTGTAAGCCACATATACAAAAGAGGACTTGCCTCCAGAATACAAAAATACTCTCAAAACTCAACAGTGTTCTTAAAAGTCCAGTTTGAACTGGGCATGGTGGCACATGTCCGCAATCCCAGGTACTGGGGAGACTGAGGCAAAAGAATTGCAAGTTCAAGACCATCCTCAACAAGTTAGTGAAACCCAGTCTCAAAATATAAAACAAATAGGACTGGGGGTGTAGCTCAGTGGTAGAGTACCCCTGAGTTCCATCCCCAGTACCGTATACAAAAATCCAATGGGAAAATGGGCAAAACATGAACAGGTATTTCACCTAAAAGGAAAAATATATGGCAAATAACAAATGAAAAAATGTTTTCAGCAGTAAGCAATAAGGAAATGTAAATTAAAACCACAATGAATATGAGGACACACCTATTACAACAGCTACAATTTGAAAAATAAAATGTGATAACACCAAATGCTAGCAAAGATTCAGAGAAAATGGATTTTTGCTTCTTTGCTTGTTGGTTTGTTACAGTAGTGAGGATTGAAAACTCTGGGCACTCTATCACTGAGCTGCATTACAAACCTTTTATTTTTTATTTGGAGACAAGTTCTCTCTAAGTTACCCAGGCTGGCCTTGAACTTGTGATCTCCTGACTCAGCCTCCTGAGACACTGAGATTACAGGAGTGCACCAGCCCGCCTTACAGAAGTTATATCTTTGATAAATTACTGGCGATGGAGTAAAATAGTACAGACATGCTTGAAAATTGGCAATTAAAAACACTAAACATATAATTATCATACAACCCACAACTGAACACTATGGCATTAATTCTAGAGAAACAAAGTTATAAGCTCACACATAAACATGCAACTAAATTATTATAGTGACTTTATTTACAGTAGCCCCAAACTGGAAACAACTCAAATACTCTTCAATGAATGAATGATTAAACAAATTCTAATACAGTAAAGTACCAATGTCAGTTTCCTAATTTTAATTTTGTACTAGAGGTATGTAAGATTTATTTCACTATTTTTGCAACTTCCTATAAGCCTATCATTCTTGAAAAAAAATATTTTAAAAGGCAAAAGTGGCACTATTAATATTGGACAGAATGGAATTTAAGTTATAAAGCATTGCATAAGTCAAAGGTTTATGTAATGATAAAAAGAATATATTAAAGACAGAAATTTATATGCAAAAGCAACATAGCAACTAAATGTGCAAGTGCTTGATTCCTTACCAACAATTCCAAAATCTAAAACACTAAACTCATAAGCCCAAAGAGTTTCAGATAAGATTGTGAAACTCTACTACTAGATTATAGGTCTAATCTTTTATCCTCATTTCTGAAAGCCAAAAGTTTACTAATTTCCAATTATATCTGACCCTAGATAAGGGCTTACAGATTTGTAATGAAGAAAAAGAGTAATGTAAGAGGAATGTAATTTTGTAAACTAAATTTATACTAAGACATTTTAATATTTATCTTTTAGAATTTGGCAACTCTGGTAAATTCCCCTCCCCACAAAAAAAGTAAGGACATAGAAATGAATAATATAATTGTGTTAGACATTTATTATTTTTCATAGGAAACCAGTATCAGAATTCCCTTCCTAAGGTGGGAACATCCATCCTTCTAGTTCTGGAGGAAGGTGAAGCTGAAAATACCCCATTTCTATTTTCTAGCTTCTTTCACAACTAGGGCACAAGTATGTGCTCTAGCTTTATCCATCAAATACAGCCATCTGTGATTTAGCCTCTGAAACTAGCTTCCAGTGGGAATGAGATGGAATTATTTCTGGTATCAGTGATGCTGCTATATGATCAAAGTTCCTGAACAATTGTACTAGAGGTGGCTATGCTAGTGCCCTGAGCCCATGACTCTAGCTTCCCGAGTACAAAGAACAACAGCATTTTCCTCATCAAACCAAGAGATTTCAGCAATTCTTTTTCTTGAAAGAGACTCTAAACCAGATGTCCTAGTTTTTTCAGAGATATTTTAGCTCCTATATATCAATTAAATAAGTTTACTTTCTTTTCTGTTTAAATCGACTAGAGTTTTGTTACTGTTCCTTGCAATAAGAACTCTGATACAGTATATAGCAGTTAAAATCTAAAAGAAAAACTTAATCCATGAATCAAGAATATGCTTTTGTCTTTCATTCAAAGAATATAAACCAAAAATGAACATATATTTAGCAAATTTAACTCATTTTTTCAAGTATCACCACTATTTCCAAAATTTTTGTATTACCCAAACCAGAAATTCTATAATCATTAAACAATAATTTCCCCACACACAGCCCTAGTAGCCTCTAATTCATTTTCTGTCTCTTTGAATTTGCCTATGCTAGGTACCTCATATAAATGGAATAATGTGTGTGTGTGTGTGTGTGTGTGTGTGTGTGTGTGTGTGTCTGGTTTATTGCACTTAGCATAATGTCTACAAGTTTTGTCTGTATTGTACCATGTAAGAACTTCATTTGTGTGGCTGAATAATATTCACATCCACACAGTACATTTTGTTTATCCATTTGTTTGTGAATGAACATTTTTTGTTATTTACACATTTTGGCTCTTGTGTATTATGCTGCAATGAATATTGATGTAAAGTATCTGTTCAATTCCTGCTTTCAATTTCTTGGATATTGTACCTGCAAGTGAAATTGCTGAACTATATGTTAATTCTATGTTTATCTTTTTGAATAATCACCAAATTGCTTTCCACAGTGGCTGTACTACTTAACATTCTTACCATTAACGCAAAACCTCTCCAATTCTTCATATCTTTGTGAACGTCTGATATTTTCCTTTGTCTTATATACAATAGTTATCCTAATGAGTATGGACTGGGATCTTAATGTGGTTTTGACTTGCATTACTCTGCCTAGGGATGTTGAACATCTTTTCATATGTTTATTTACCTTTTATAAAGTATCTGTTTTGGAGAAATATCTATTCAAATCCTTTGTTTGGTTTTGAATTTTTTTAATTATAGGACTTCTTTATACATAATGGTTATTTATCCCTAATTAGATATATGGTTTACAAATATTCTCCCATTCTATTGGTTTTCTTTTCACTCTCTTAATAGTGTCCTTTGATGTACAAAATTTTTCAGTTTTGATGAAGTAACAATTTATCTTTTTTATCCTTTTTTTTTTACTCTGCTTTGTGTGTCATTTCCAAGAAATCACCACCATATACAATGCCATGAAATTTCCCTTTGTTTTCTTCCAAGTATTTTACAGTTTTAGCTCTTCAGTCTTTGATTTAGGTCTTTAATTCATTTTGAGTTAATTTCTTATATGATACAAGTCTTCCTACTCAAGAACATGAGATATCTTTCCATTTACTCATATTCTTTCATTTCTTTCAGCAATGCTTTGTGGTTTTTCAGTGTAAAATCTTCTGCCTCTTCAGCATTTATTTCTAAGTATTCTATTCTGCTTGATGCTATTGTAAATAGAATTAACTATTTCCTTTTTTGGATAATTCATTGTTAGTGCCTAGAATTAAACCAATTTTTGTGTGTTGACTTTGTATCCTGCAATTTTATGGAATTTATTAGTTCAAACAGTTTTGTGGGATGAAATATAAGATCATGTTATATACAAAGATAGTATTACTTCTTTTTTTTTCCAACTTAGATGACGTTTATATCTTTTTCTTGCCCACTTGTTCTGGCCAGAACTTCCATTACTATGTTGAATAGAAGTGGCAAAAATAGTTGTTTCTTCTACTCTTGCAGAAAAATACCTTGTCTTTCACCAGTGAGCATTCATGTTAGCTGTGGGGGTTTGTCAGTATGGCCTTCATTATGTTAGGGAATTTTTTTTATCATAAAAGGGTATTGAATTTTGCCAAATACTTTTTCTTCATTGATCAGAGTGATCACATGGTTTTTCCCTCTTCATTGTTAATATATTGTTTTATATTATTATACATTGTTAATTTTCATAAGTTGAGATATTCTTGCATTTCAAAAGTAAATCTTACTTGGCATATAATTATTTTGGCATGTTTTGAATTTGATTTGCCAGTATTTTTGGAAAATTCTTGCATTAATATTATAAGAGTTATTCTTTTCTTGTGGTAGATTTACTTGATTTCTGTATGCAGGTTATGCTGACTTCATAGAGTGAATTAGGAAGTATTCCTTCTTCAAGTTTTTGGGGTGGTTATTTAATTTTCAAAAATTTGTGAATTTTTCCACTTTTATTAGTTTCTAACTTGTGGTCACACAAGGCTTAGAATATTTACATACATGACACAATCCATTGAAAATACACAGCTTATGGTAAATTAAGGCAAAAGAATTATGTGTGTGGTTTAAGGCAATATTATGATGTGCAACTTTAAGGCAAAAGTATTCCCTTGTTGTTAAGGCATAGTAAAAAATCAAGAAAGTGAGGGTGTCTTTGTTATAAGGAAAACCTTAAATTTACTACAATTTTATTTTTCAATAATATAAAGAATACAATTTTGTTTTGTTTTGTTTTGCAGTACTGGGGATTGAACCCAGGGCCTTATGCTTGTGAGGCAAGCACTCTACCAACTGAGTTATATTCCCAGTCCAAGAATACATTTCTTAAAAATGATTGAGGACTGCCTGTGTGTCCTGACTTGAATCTAGAGACAATATTCTAGGAGGTAAACTTCAATACCTTTGGTGTCTCCAGTCATATGATGATGAGTCAAGTCATATGCTGGCCCCATTTTATTTCTAGATAGGAAATTTAAAAAAAAAACCCTTTGTTCTTCTCTCCTCCATCATGGTGAGAATTAGCACAGAGAAATGTGATTAACTTTGTCATACCAATGTAAGTCCCAAGTCATGTCAGAATTCAGAAATTAATTTACCCTCATTTTCTCCCCACCTTGCCCAACCAGTGCCTCACACACACTATGCAAGTGCTCTATGACTGAGCTTCATTCCCAGTCCCTTTTACTTTCTTGAAAGCACTATGATCGATCAATAGTTTCTAACACTAAGAGAGCAGGGCACAGTGAAAAACTTGCACATGTTCAAGATTCCCCAAATAAATTTCTGAATAAACAAATATTAATGAAACACTCCAGCTATGTCCACAGTAGCATGCAGAAAACAGTTTCTAGAGCCAGTTACAGCGTCAAAAAGGAAGACTATCCCTTCTGCAATCTCCCAACCTCTGATTGCCATTTTTATTATTTAAATTTTTCACTTTGTAGAAGAATTTGAACTTGTTCAAAGTTGGAGTCATTCAAACTCTCCCAGTTTTATTTCCTCATTTGTGTGTGTGTATCTGCATATATTAGAGTATTTAGCTCTATGGCATTTTATCACATGGGTTTGTGTATCTGCACCACAATCAAGATACAGAACAGTTCCAACACCAGAGGGACTCCTCCTGCAGCCTTTTCACAAACACACTCACCTTCTTTCCACCTCCTTACCCTTCCACACCCTGGACATCAATAATCTGTTCTCATTTCTACAATTTTATTATTTCAAAAGGGTCATATAAATGCAATCATATAGCAAGCATGTCACCCATGAGTGGTCTTAGACTGTTTTCTGCGTCTGGTTACACGATGCCACAAACTGGGTAAATGGTAAAGAAAAGAAGTTGATTTTGGACCATGGTGTTTTAGTCAGCTTTTTCGCTGCTGTGACTGAATGATCTGACCAGCACAATTATAGATGAGGAAAGGTTTATTTGAGGGCTCACAGTTTCAGAGATCTCAATCCATAGACAGCAGGCTCCATATCTCAGGGCTTGAGGTGAGAAAGGACATCATGGCAGAAGAGCGTGGCAGAAGGAAGCAGCTCACATGGTGATTAGCAAACAGAGAGAGAATTCACTCTCCAGATGAACAATATATACCCCACAGCCATGCCCCAATTCCCACCTCCTCCAGCCACACCCTATCACTTCAATTAATTCCATCAGGGATTAATTCACTGATTTGGGGGTTAAGACTCTTACAAACCAATCATCTCCTCTGAACCTTCCTGCATTGCCTCACATGTGAGCTTCTGGGGGACACCTCACATCCAAACCATAACACATGGTCTGGTCCAAGGTCAAGTGCCCACAGCTGGAGGGTCTTCTTGCTGGCAGTGTCCTAACACAATGCAGGGTCTCTCAAGGCAAGAGACAGAGAATGTGTGTGTGTGTCTGTCTGTCTGCCTGCCTGTCTGCCTGCCTGTCTATCTTTCTGGCCTCTCTCCTCTTACAGAGCCACCAGGATTCAATCATGGGGGATCCACCCTGATGACTGTCTAATCCTACTCACCTCCCAAAGGCCTACCTCCAACCACCACAGTCAGATGGTTTCCTCCTCTTAAAACCTCACAATGGGGATTGAGGCTCCAACAAAGGCTTTCAGCAGGGAAAAACTATATCCAAACCACACCAACTGTGTTGTTCCCCCCTCTCTCTCTCTCTCTCTCTCTCTCTCTCTCTCTCTCTCTCTCTCTCTCAGTGCTGGGGATGGTGGGACCCCAGGGCCTCATATACACTAGGCAAGTACTATATCACTGAACTAGACCCCAGTTCATATCTTATCTTTTATACCTTGCTAATTTTCCATCAAGCAATTCCAACTGTTGCTTAAAATAAAGTAGTGAAGTTCCCATCTGTTGTTATGGGTTTTTCTATTTCTTCTTTCAGCTTTCTCATTTTTGAGACTGTCTTTTGGGCATCCTGTATTTGAGGGCTCTGTTATTTGCTGCATAGATGTTTAGAAATGTCTTCTTGGTGGATTTATTTTTTCAGTCATTATGCCATTTTCCTCTTTGTCTCTAGTAATTTTATCTCCTAAGAAGTCTACTTTAATGTTGATAGAGCTACACCTTATTTTCTTCTCATTCTTTTTTAATGTGTTCATTAAATGGTAGATCTCTTTCTTTCCTTTACTTACTTTTAATTTTTTAAATTTGAAGTGGGTTTCTTATAAGCACCAGGTTTTTTTTTTTTTTTTTTTTCTTAATCCACTATTCCAGACTGTACCTTTGGAATGGTGTATTTTCACAATTTACACCTAAGGTAGTTCAGGTACACTTATTAATACATTAGTTCTTAACATTTGCCATTTTATTATTTCTTTTCTGTTTATTTCTTTGGTTTCTTATTCCTCTACCTTTCTCTGACCTTCTTTCTTTCTTTCTTTCTTTCTTTCTTTCTTTCTTTCTTTCTTTCTTTCTTTCTTTCTTTCTGTGAGTTACTTGAAGACTTTCTAGGATTCCATCTTACCTTGGAGTGTTTTTGAGTCTATCTCTTTGTATAGCTTTCTTAGAGTTGCTCTGAGTATTACAATATACATATGTGGCTTATCACAGGCTCCTAGAATCAGTGTTGGCCACTTTGAACAAGACATGAGAACCAATGTGAGAACTCTCACATTGAACTTCGTTATCTTCCCCATTTTTAAATGTTGTTTTGAGTGCCATGTGGTGTTGTATTTTTGTTTCAATCATCAAATGTGATTTATAAAATTAATGAGGAGAATAGTCTACCATATGTATTCACATTTCTTTCTTTCTGTTTTTCTTCCTTCCATCCCTAATTCTCCAAGATTCCTTCTTTCATAATTTTCTATTTGAAGAACTTCCTTTAGTCATCTGTTTTGTGTAGGTCTGCTAATGTTTTAGTTTTCCTTCATTGGAGAATGCATTTGTTTCTTCTTCATTCCTGAAGGGTAGTGTCACCAGATAGAGGATTCAAAGTTGATGATTCTTTGCTCCCAGTACTTGAAAAATGTTGTGCCATTTCCTCCTGACCTCCATTGTTTCAGATGATAAGTTTGTCATCACTCAAATTGTCATTTTCCTCTGGGAAATGGTCTTTTCTGTCTGTCTAGTTTCAAGGTATTTCCTTGTCTTTTCACAAGACTGATCATGCTGTGTCTGGACCTGAATTTCTTTAGGTTTGTTCTAATTGGCGTTTGTTCTACTTCTTGTATCTGTAGGCTTATATCTTTCACCAAATCTGTTTTCAGTCATTATTTCTTCAAATATTCTTTCAAACCTACTTTCTCTTTTCCTCCCTGGATTCTGATGAAACCAAAGTTAGATCATTCGTGTCCCATACATATCTGAGGCTCCATCCATTCTTTTCAGTCTATTCTCTCTGTTACTCAGATTGTCCTAATTCTATCAAAGTCTTCACATTCATTGATTCTGTCCTCTGTCATTTCCATTCTACTTTTCCACTAGAACAGTAAGATTTTTATTCCACTTATTTTGTTTTTAGTTTCATAATTTCTATTTGGTTCTTTTCTATTGCTCTTCACTATTTTATTTTTTAATTTGTTTCAAAAGAATCTGTAATTACCCATTGAAGATTTTGTTGATGGTTGCTTTTAATTTCTCACTAGGTAACTCCAACATCTGATTCAGCTCAGTATTGTTGCCAGCTGAATGTCTTTTCTCAGTCATGTTGTGACTTTCCTGATTCCTGGCATGATGGGAGATTATAAAAATATATCCTTTACATTTGATTAGTATATTAGAAGTCTCTAGGTCCTGTTTTGATTTCTTATTTTAGCAAGCAGCCACCCTGTATAGATTTGGCGTGATGATTCTAGCCAATTTGATTCTGGCCAGGTTTGGCTTTAATTTTTAATTTTTAGAGCTCTTGCTGTACTATTTTGGTCTGTTTGGTTTCATCTGGTGCAATTGTAGCTTCTACTTCTCGCTGTATGTGTTGTCTAGTGGGGCAGAAGGAGCTTCTCTAGGCCAGATCACCTGACACTCTAGGTTAAGGAGGAAGTCTCAGGTCTCTGAGGAAGATAAGGCTTCACAAGCTGCCTGCTTGCTATGGTGGGAGTCCCTGACCAGAGCCATCTTGCCCTCTTCCCATCTCTGGGTTCAAGAGGGGAGTCTCTGGCCTGGTGAGGAAGGAGATCATGTCCCCTGACCACTCTTATCAGTGAGTTTCTTGATTTACCCCACTTTCTGATCCTGCTGGGCTCACCTGGTGTGGTCAGTGGGTCTCCTGATTGATCCAAGAAAGGGATGAAACTCCCCAGGCTGCCTGCTGTCACTATGGCAGTCAGGAACACCAGTCCTAGACCATATTTTTCTGTTGGTCAGGTAGCTGAAAGATATGCTGCCATTCTATTGTTCTCCCTGTCCTGAGGTTCCCAGCCAGACCACCTTATTTCCACCTTTCAGAGGTATCCTTTGGTATCTTTTACTCTGGAGATTACAGCTGTAGTTGGAAGGGAGGATCAGAGAGATGATTCTACACCATCCTACCTAGACTGCAAATCTGATCTTCTTTTGGTGTCTCCTATTGATTGAACCCTACTGTAAATGAGAGAGTGAAAGACTCTACCAATGCCACATAAACACACAGCCTCCCAGAGTACAGGGCAGGATGGAGAAGGCTGAATAGTGGGCATAGAGAGACAAAGAGAGACTATCTACCACTGACCACTTTTGTGTAATGGAAAAAAATCAATACATGTTTAAATATACCAAGACTAAGAGCAGTTACCTACCCATATACCATCTTTAAAAAAAAATAACTGAAGGAGCCAGGCTCAGTGGCACACACCTATAATCCCAGCCCAGGAGACTGAGGCAGGAATATTGAGATCAGCCTGGGCAACTTAGTGAGACCCTATCTCAAAATAAAAAGGGGTAGAGCGATAGCTCAGTGGTAGAGTGCCCCTGAGTTCAACCCTCAATAACACACACACACACATTAAGCACCAGGAAACATAATTCTGAAATTTAGGAAGATGCTACCCAATCATTAGGTTAAAATCACAGAAATATGGTGGGATACCAGTAACATCTTGTTCTGGAGGAACAGCAGTCTTCAGACAGTGTTTGAAATTTTAAAAGCAAAATGGATATTTTAAAAAATTAAGTGAGAGCTGACGGTATTACTCAGTGGTAGAGCACAAGATTGGCATGTACAAGGTCCTGTATTCCATCCCAGTTAGACAAAAAAAAAAAAATTAGAAAAAGAAATACTAAACAAGCAGCTATTTAATCTTTAATTTCCAAGCTTGCATAGACAATGAGAAATATTGAAATCTTTATCAATTTTAGAGACAGCAGGAAAAAAGAAACAATGTAAAGATGAAACACAAAATAAACTGGTTGTGCTGTTCTAAGTAACATAGAGCATGCCAGAATCACAGACAAATCATTTAGTTTAGCAAGATGCAAATGTTTTCATGAACCGGAGATATATCTTGTGCAGCCTGCTCTGTGCTCAAAGTACTTTCAAAAGAACAAGGCAGCTTGACTTTCTCACAAAAATTGATAATTAACCAGTTCTGTAAAAGGGTACATCCTATGGGGGAAGCTAAAATCAATCCCTGAAAAAAAAAAAAAAAAAAAAAAAAACAATTTCCTGCTTCTCTCTCCTCCTTCCCCAAACACCTTAAACCCTGGAATTTCAAATCCCTTTTAGACCTCAGAGTCTAGCGCTTATTCAATCTCAGGAAAAAAAAAATATATATATATATATATATTATATATATATATATAATATAATATATATATATATGCAAGTGCATAAAGTAGCAATCAGTAAGTAAATTTCTATTTTTATAAGAATTTTCAAAAACAACCACTAACCCAGAGCAGTGATGGTGTTTAATTCATCTTTAATTCTCCAATACTTAACACAACAGTGAGTGGCATAGATGTTACGAATGCTTCAGAAAAAAAGAAAAAGAAAAAGGTGAGGGGGAAAGTAGAAGGGAGAGAGGGAATGAGAATTGTTAAACATTTATTGAACACTTGCTGTTATTCAACACTTAATACATGTCAAGCACTGAGGAAACAAAATTGCAAGGCATCGTTTTTAAATTTCTGAATCTGGTTCCCTCAGCACCATTCACAAGAAATGAAGAGATCTCCTGGACAAGGCAGGGGCTGTCACTGCCCGTGACTGGGCTCTCCTCACTTCTGGTCCCACAGCCCCTCCTCACCAGTGTCTGCTTTTCACATCCATCCTCCTCTTTCTCTTACCTGAAGTTGGAAGCGGAGTTTCAGCCCACATGTTTTTCTGCAAATCTCCCACCCTGGCAAAATCCCCATAGACAGCAGCCATAAATAATTCTCCTTTGAGGTCCCCAGATGCTTGAATTTCAGCTAATTTCTCCAGGAGATAGGAAGATCTTAACACCAGATTCATTGCTAATGGCTGATCCCGAAGGTGCCATGTTGGAAACTGCTGCTGGATTATGGGTCCAAAATGTTCCATAAAACTTCCACCTTTAAATCAGTGTCTGTCCCATATGATCACAACCACTAAGTAGCAGGGTCAATTCTGAAATGCAAATGATCTTGCAAGGCACTATTTCAGCTTTTCACACTTTTCTCAGTTCAATTCCAGTAATGTATCATGTATTGATTTTCTGTGGACCCATCTTAATTACTCATTCTGGGGTCCAGAACACAATCAAGTAATAATCGTCTGCCTATCTACCAGGCAGTCCTTAAGGACACTGTCCTGAAGTTTAGAGAATGTAAGGGGCACCTCTGATGTGAATAAGGTCCCAAGCAAAAGATGAGGATGACAACTGATCATGGCAAGCGGAAGTTATTTTTCTCAGATGGGGGAAAATAAGAACAGAAGAAAAAAAAGTTGGGTGTGGTGGCACACACCTAAAATCCCAGGTACTCAGGAGGACAAGTCAGGAAGATCACAAGTTTAAGGTCAGCCTGGGCAAATAGTGAGACCCTATCTCAAAATAAAACTACAAAAAGGGCTGAAGATGTAGCTCAGTGATACAGTGCCCCTGAGTTCAATTCCCACAAAAAGAAGAAGGAGAAGGAAAAGAAAGAAAAGAAGAAGGAGGAGGAAAAGAAAAGAAGTGGGGGTGGGAGAGGAGGAGAATAAAGACACTTCTGTGGACATCAGAAACATGAAAACTCTAACAAAAAAAATTAAGTGGCACATCTCATTTATTCTCTTCTAATAATCATTACTGCTTGGATTACAGGTGTCTATATCTCGAAGAACCATCAGAAGCATGCCAGGACCATGCATGCAAGGTGCTAATCCGGGCAATAGCATGGGATTCTTTGAGGGCAGATGCCCCAAGAGATGCTGAGGACAGGCCTTTTATTGGAGTTTTTTGTGCCTGGAGGAGTGGAGGCTTTGTGGGAAAGTCAGTCTGCAGGATTGGTGCCCGTTTGTGAAGAACTCGATGGGCTTTGTCAAGGAGTTTGAATTCACTCTCTAGGCAGTGGAAGAAAAATATTTAGATTGAGAAAATTTAAAAACACACTTTGTAAGAAAAATTACTGATGAAGTATACATGCTAAGATGTGAAAAAAGATGTCCATGTTGTGACATTGGACACCTGTCACAACAGCCCAGAGAGACCCAGTATGCACTGAGTGACCAAAGCATTAAGAAAAAGCTGATTCAAGAGCCATGTAAGGAGAAGAGAAAAGGGATCAAAGTTGGGAATCCAGTGAATATGGGTATAAGACAGAAGGTGAGGACATTAGGTGAATAGTGGCACCAGCACCGAGATCAGATAGGTCACAACTCAGAACCCGTGAGTGACTTTTTGGAGTCATGATTGACAATCTGGAACCCACGGTCCCGCAGTCACACTGTTCCATACTGAAGCACAGTACTACCAGTTCCAAGTCGAGGAAATTTCCTTTTCCTTTTCTGATTCTCCTTTCTCTTTTCTTCCCCTTAAGTGGCAATATCCCCAGGAATTTAACCCTTCTCCCTTTTCTTTTTAGATCAGTCCTTCAATAAGTTATCAACTCAATCAACACCTGGGTCTCCAGCTGTCCACATGCTCAGCCCTTTTTGCTTACCCAGTCCTTCATCTCCAAATGCCTGTAAGCCCCTTGAATTACCTTGCCCACCCTCCTCTCAAACCTAGCACATTCCAACAGGATTAACCCTTATCTTTCCCTGACAATTGGACCCCTCTATCAACACTACTTTCTCTGTCCATAGTAAAATCACCATCTCATTCTCTCACACTAGAAACCCTGAGGCCACCTTGGAAATAGGAGAGCATGGGCTCATGGGTCAGAGAGATTCTGGGTAAAATACAACTCAACTGGCTGTGCATCGTACAACTCCAGGCAAGTAAATCAACCTCTCTGAACCTCTGCTTCTTCAATAGTAAAATGGAGGGAATAATACCTAACTCAGAGGAACATCATAAGAAGCAAATAAGATTCTAAGGGAAAATGCCCAGTACCAAGTCAGCTCTCCACAACATGAGTCCCTGCCTCCTACACCCTTTCCTTCACTTCCTACTGACCTGGGCTCTCCAAATCCTACATTCTCTCTCTCTCTCTCTCTCTCTCTCTCTCTCTCTCTCTCTCTCTCTCTCTCTCTAATCCTGCATTTTCCCCTATTTTGCTATTTTTATTATCAGTCTTGCCTATATCTCCTCATATCTCAATTACTGTTCCATCTACCTGAGTTACTCATCTTACAGTCCACCCTTCAGGTTGCCCTATATATAGTCCTAAACAGTGTTTGCAGCCCCTTAGATGTACTTGGTGTGTATAAGTTGGGTGCTTATACAAATATCTCTTAAGATGTGGGGTGGGGGGGGTGTGGTTCTTCACTCCCTTTTTCTTATAATTTATGTAAAACAGATCCCTTTTTGCTACTGGTACTCTTCGAGGGTCTTCCCACCTAGTGGAGCATAGGGATCAGCCAACTGAGCTCACAGCAAATGCTGCCAGCCAGCTATTAAGATGCCCATTCCCAGAACACTGCTCAATTGACAATAGTTAATTTGCTAGAAAACACAAAGTTCATGAATTCAGAGTAGTCCAGAAAACAGCAGCAGCAAAAGACAGACTTACTTTAGAAGGAAGTCTCTAGCCAGGTAGAACCCATGATAGAAAATGATACCTCAGATACTCCTTGGTATCTGCTGAAGAGGAGCCTGAAGCTCCTTATAGATAGGGAGAGTTAAAGAAAGGAGGTGACATTTGTGAAACACTTAACCACTTGCTAGATACAAGGGTTGGGGGCAAATTGTGGGGCTACAATGCTAACTGCTTCTATTGTCCAAATTAGTGATTTTCTTGGAAGAAAGATTTTCAATCTATTTTAGCACATTTTGTAGAAAAAAGGAACTTACATTAGATAAAGAAGATGGAAAAGGTCCGTGTGTCTTATCTACTTCTTTCAAGACCATTCCACTGCCCTTTACCCCAAAAACTGGGGTGCAGGGGAGGCATTCAAACACCAAAACCTTGTTAAATTATTTCCTCTGGGTTAGGGGTGTAGTTTGTGCAAAGCACTTGCCTAGCATGCATGAGGTCCTGGGTTCCATCTCCAGCACCGGAAGAAAAAGAAAGGAAGGAAGAACCAAAGTCCTAGAATGTTATAAACAAACAGCACAAGATCAGTGTTTTTTTTTTGTTGTTGTTGTTTTTTTTTTTTTTTTTTTTTAATGGCCCTTCAGCTTTCAGGGAAGAGGTTCATAAGGAAACATAGTAAGAGAAAAAAGGAAAAATTAGAATGTTTCCCAGTAATTTTTCTTACTGTATATTTCCAGTTCTTATACTTAATTTTGGCTACTGGTCATATAAACACTAAAAGGTAAATAATGTGACTCTACTTTCTTGAGAAAAATCCAAATTTTGTGTAATTACTGGCCAAGAGACAGATTACGCCAGGCTCGGGGTTAGAAGCTTTTGTTTGCCTTTCTGTTATCACCAGTCACAATTTGCTGGGAAGGTAAGAAAACACGGCTGATTATCTGGGTTCACAGCAATCTCTAACTCTAACTTTCAGAAACCTCAAGGTTTGACTGTGACCACGTTGTCAGAGTTTAATAAATGGCTTTGTAAATGAAGCAGACAATGCTGATTGATTATGTTTTACAATACAGCATTAGTAAAAAGAGAAAAGATTTTCTTTCCCCAAATTGAATTTTAGGTCTATGTGTGCCTCTTTCCCAATAAAACCAATAGGAAATCAGGTCAGTTTATTATGCAGGTTGGTGATAAGGTCTGAAAAACACAGATTATTTTATTTTGCATATACAAAATATATCATTGATGCTATTGTATAGAGTTGCCTGTTCATGGACTTTCGACACCACATATGAAGTGTTAGAGGAACAATGAAATGTGAAACTAGATAGAATCTGTACTGAAAGTTCAGCCCACAGGTGATGAGCCCAGATGTGAACTACAGCACTAAAAACAAACTCGATCTTTGCAGCCCCTCAGCTTTTACTCTCCCTCCAATTATCTGAATGAATTGGGTCACATTACTCTTAGTGTGTGTGTGTGTGTTTGTGTGTGTGTGTGTGTACCTGCATTATGGAATAGATGACACTATTCAAAATAAGACAGTACCTCATGACTCTTGAACTGAATCAACATTTACACGCAAAGAAATAAATATGAAACACTAACTAGGCCCATTTTCTGCTGTTTTTTTAATTTCTTTAAATTAATTTGTTAAAAATTTGGGGGGACAGGGGATTGAACCCAGGGTCTCATGGATGCTAAGCACAATGTCTACCACTGAGCTACACCCCAATTCCCTGATGGTTTATAGATTGTTCAGTAGAGAGCGCATATCCCAACTCCGAAGACTCCAATGCCAATTATAAAAGCTCAGGAGAGCAGTCTAGGGCAAGTCCTACCTACTGAAATAGCAAGGAAGATCAAGTTGACCAGTGATACAGACATGTCATGAGAACTTCCCACTTTAAGTATTCAATATTCAATGATTGCATAAGAGTTGACATTCGACAGGATATAAAAGAAGCAATAATATGTATTAGATTTTAAAGGACCAAATTCTTTCCCATGTTTTAAAATAAAGTGTCTAAGGGACTGGAATTTAGCATGGTTTCTACCTTAGGCACTTTCTCTAGGAACTTAACCTGGTTAGAAACATTTCATGAAGAATAATTTACTATCCAGAAAGTTTCCCTGTTTGCAAGATAAGAAAGCCTGTTCTGCCATCCCAGCAGGCAAAGAGTTGTTTAAGTTACTAGATAACAAAGTTGTTATTGATTTCATTATTTTTACTCTTCCTGATTCCTTGCAATCCAAGGGGAGTTTGTCAAACCAAGAATGATTTTTATAAACGAGAGTAGTTGCTTTGTTGCAACTGGCCTCCTTGTGACAGATGGGATCCTCATGTTTTCTCACTGCCCTTTACTCGGGAGTTAGGAGAACAGAAAGCAAATAACCAAGAAACCCACACACTCATAGTAATCTGGATTTCTCAGCGTTGGGCCAGAGCACTTGGAAATCAAATATTGGCTCCTCCTGGACTCCCCTTTTAGCCTGTTGTTGTTAACCAGCTTAACATTCCCTTATCACATGCTCATGTAGGCAGAATTAAAAGGAATTAGCTGCAAATTATATAAAATTCACTTACCTTTCAAGGAAGCTGTTTGGTCATGTTCAGTGTGGAGAGAGCATTGCATTAAGACAGGAGCTAATGGTACTGCCTGGAAATGAATCGATTTGCTTAGGTTTTATTACCTCCCTTTATTTGCCCTCATGTGTTAGCTGCTGTGACTGGAAATGCTCACCTCAATCTCACTGAGTCCAGGTCAGAGCCACATTAACATCCCAAGGAGAGTCCCACTGTTCCTAAAGAGCTCAGTCCAAGCAAGCACATAATAAAATAAGATCGGACTAATCCTTTCTAAATCCTTAGCCACATACAGAAAGATTGAATGTGTAAAAGAGAAAGGGAGCCTATGAAAATGTTTGTGATTTGTAACCTACCACAAAAATGTTCAGAATTTACAACTGTTTTGCCCGTATAGAGATTTAAATAACATCTCTTAAGCATCTGCTTCTCTCACTAACATAAGCATTTTTAAACATTTTCTCATTTAAACCTCAGAAGAACCTTATGATAAAGAGGTTTTTTTAAAAAAAAACAAATCTACGTTTCATTTTTTCATTTTTTTTTGTGGTGGGGGGCCATTGTTGTATATTAAATTCAGGGGCACTTAACCACTGAGCTGCATCCTCAGTCCTATTTTGTATTTTATTTAGAGACAGGGTCTCACGGAGTTGCTTAGCACTAAGGCTTCTTTGAATTCAAGATCCTCCTGTCTCAACCTCCCAAATTGTTGGGATTACAGGCCTGCACCATGGCACCAGCTCCATTTGTTCTTTAAGATATCTATGAGTTTCCATAAAGCAAATAAATTATAGTTAGAATGTTTGTTTGTGTTATTCTTCTTCTTATTATTATTATTACTATTCTCAATTTAAAATGCACATAAGACCATGAATGTGTTAAAGATGCAAATTTCCATCTGGGGGTATAGCTTAACAGTAAAGCACTTGCCCAGCATACTCAAGGCCCTAGGTTTGATCTCCAGCACTGTGAAATACATATAATAATAATATTAAAATGGAGGTTTCCAAGTTACCCTAACTCTATCATGTAGCTCATGGGTCTGGCTCAGATATTTGCATTTTCTAAGCATCCCAGTAATTTTGATACACATGTTCACAAGTCACACTTCCAGAGATACTGCCCTATGAATCCATGACATGTCAATGATCAGTAGGAGTCTGTATCTTTGTTTGATGGGACTAAAGGTAGATGTGTTGTGATATATAATTGGAGAAAACAGAATAAATACATTTGAATAACACTTCTTTCTACATAACAATACACTGGTAAGAGATATCTACTGTACAAAGACTTACAAATAGGTAAATTTGATGAAGTTGAGATGACAAACAGCTAGCCTTTTACCTTAATAAGTGCAAAACAGGGTGGGAGCCACTTTAGGCAATCTAAAGAGGGGGCCCACAGTTGTGCCCTCCGGATTGGGGTTGACTCTCCCACTGAATCCTACAGACTTCTAATTTTACCATCTTTGTATGGGTCTCAGATTTGGGGGGTACACAGAGAAATGGAGCTGGCGAGGTTGTTTCTGCACCTTCCCACAGACCACTACTGCTGCACATGACTTCATTTCTGATCTAGAAAATCAGGAATGGGGTAGGATACCAGTCTTCCTCTGACCCAGAAACTAGAATGACTCCCTTCCCTCCTGGGTCATGTTAGGGTTTCTTCAGAGCTTATGATGTCAGTTTCATCTCTAATCTGGAAATGGAAGAAAATGCAGGGGAAGTGGCCCCTGGCTAGAAGACACTGTTTAGACGCTATATTCCACATCTACTAGATCATAATAAGAGTTCACCTCTTGAAATTATTTTTATTTTCTCCATGCTGGGGATGGAAGCTAGAGGCTGGGCATGCCAGCCTAGTGTTCTACCTCTAAGCCATACCCCTAGTCCCACTTCTTCATATTTCTCAGGCTTTCTTAGCTGTAGGAAAAGAGACCTTGCCCTACCCCACACCTGTTCCTGTCTCTGGCTGGCTGGGGTGAGCGTCATCCAGCTCCCTTTCTCATGACCCCCTTTTAGAAGGACCCCACTGTGGGGTGTATTCCCCTAAAGCACTAAGCACCTGCACTCAGTGCTTCCTCCCAGTGTTCCCAAACATACCCTCCAGGTCTGCCTGTCTAGGAATGTCTGTGAACATGGGCTTGGGGTAATAGTCTGCAATTCTTTGGGTAGGCAATAATGACCAGTAGGTAAATTCCTATATTTGTATCTAAGTGATGCTAAGGAATGAAGGAAGAGTTAATTGAGTGCCTACCAAGTGCCAAGAGCTATAGACATTTGCCTCATTGTATTCTTATCAAAAAAGTTAAAAAGTTGGGCTGGGGTTGTATCTCAGCAGCGGTAGAGCACTTGGCTAGCGCATGTGAGACCCTGGGTTCGATCCTCAGCACCACATATAAATAAACAAAATAGAGGTGCTATGTCCATCTACAACTAAAAAAAAAGTTTTTAAAAAAAGTTAAAATTTCTTGATTAACTATTATATAGCAAGATAGTGCAGAGTCTTGGCCAACAGGATGAACTCTAAAGCTAGGACACTTCACCTTAGATCTAGACTCTGCCACTTACTAGTTGTATGACTCTGGGTAATTTAACATCGCTATGCCTCAATTTCCTCTAAATGGGAACATGAAGCCAAGTGTGGTGGTGCATGCCTGTATCCCAATAATTTGGGAGGCTGAGGCAGGAAGACCACAATTTTAAGACCAGCCTCAGCAGCTTAGCAAGGTTCTCAGCAACTTAGCAAGACCCTGACTCAAAAGAAAATAATAATAATAATAATAATAGCAATAATAAAGAGCTAGGGATGTAGCTCAGTGATAAAAAGTGCCCCTAGGTTCAATTCCCAATACTCCCAAGAAATAGGAATAAGAAAATAGTTTATGGGATTTTTGTGAGAATTAGCAAACAAATATTTGTTTGTTAATTTTTTAAATTTTTTAATTTTATTTGTTCTAATTAGTTGTACATGACAGTAGAATGCATTTGTACTTTTGATATATCATATATAAATAGAGTGTGCTATTATTATTACTAGATGCAATGGATACACTTTATGGGGCAGTGCTGTGTTTATATTTTACAAATAAGGATAGGGAAGCATAGTGAAATTTTATAACTTGTCAAGGGAGACACAACTTGTAGAAGGCAGAGCCATATTTGGAAGACAGGTATATGCAGTTTCTAAGAGCTTTCTGTCATATACCAGAACATATCTCTACTACCAAATTGTTGTCACTCAAAGAGATTTTAGGTAGGCACACAGTAAGGGCTCTATAAATATCTGATCAATAAATATGATAAAAAATATTGGTCCTTCAAATCAATAAACCATGTGAAATTCAGGATGGTGGAGGAAGGTGACTGGAAGGATCCTAGCAGCATGGATCAAGACTCTTTTGGGCTGCTGTAGGAATCTGGTGGTATGGAAAAGGTCCCAGGAAAACAAAGGATTAGTCACAGGAAGCTGTGGAGGTGGGGGGTAGAATACAAAAGAGGGAATTCAGTGGAAGCAAGGAACTGGTTATCAAGGACTTAGATCAGAAGGGAATGAGCCAGGGCTGAGATGTCTGCAGACTGCCCTTCTGGATTAAAGAGCCAGAGCTGGTTCCAGGATGGGAGCTGGCCTGAGGGTGGATCCAGAACTGCAACAGATCACAGGGATGCCGAAGAGGGGGAGTGCAAAAGTTGACTGTGAACCCTTAGGAGTCTCAACTTCCTTTAATACATTGCAGCTGCCAAGTGAACTGAAGGCCACAGAACATAAACCAAAGGAGGAGAGGCAGGTGTCTGAGGCCCCCACTCCTGGGACGGAGGTTTTGGGAGGTCGGGGGAGTGAGCATCACAGGGTCTTGGGGCATGGTGAGCCTCCTTGTTGCCTTTTCTCACACTCAGAAGAGACAGGAAGGTAGAGAATAAGACAATTGCCCAATAAAATTCTATTTTTAAGTTGCATTTATCTGTACAACAGGAGAGGCTGAATTATATGAAAAAAAATTTCAACTCTCCACTTATTGCCACTAGTTTGTTTTGCCCTAGGAATCAACTAAAAACCTTTGATTCCAGGTGGGAAGTCCTTTCCTCCCTCAATTCTCAGTTTTTTGCTGACCCTCTCATAGCTGAGTACCAGACTCAGGATTTACAAAAGTAGCAAAAGGGAAGAAGTGATTTGCCTACATCAGTACCATTAATGGCAATACTAATGCACACAAGTAAAAAGTCAATTACGTCTCCAGTATTGCCCCCAAAAAAGTCAGTTATTAAGAGTATTCTCATTAAGGGCATCACATATTTACTTTACAAAGCTTTTCAACTCGGGATATAATTTATTTTATTTTCAACAACAGATTAATTTTAAATGAATATGCTCTAGTAAATCAAATTCCACATAAATTCGGTCTTGGAGTTAAGTTCTTTGTTTTTGTTGGTTTTTATTTTTTCCCCCCTTGGAATGGGATACAGTGGCTTTAAAATTCTTATCGCCAAGCCAAAACCAGCCTTTGGCATGCCTGTGAAACCACCTAGGAAGACTTAGTCACTCACCAAGATCAAGGTAACCTGACTTTCCTGGGCGCAAACCGAATCTCCACGAAAGGAAAGGGGGAAGAGGGCAGGCGAGGACTTCCAATATCAGCGAGGACTATCAGGACGTCCTGCTAATAAACGACTTTTTCACTGTCCACACTATAATTGGTTTACAGCCTTTTTTGTTTATTTATCCATAAGTGCTGCTGTTAAATGGCTCGGGAAGGCCCTCTCCTAATGGCTCGGTATCGCGGCCAGCCTCTCGGAGGAGAGGCGGTGTGGAGGGGGCGCAGGCGTCAGCGGGGATTCAGAGCGGAAACGCATTTCACCTGTAATGGACTTGGCGGCTTTATGACACCAGGACCTGTATCTACAGAGAAATACACGATCTTGCTCAGTGGAGGTCTGCGGGATGCGTTTTTCATGTGGATGTATGTAATAATTAGTCCTGCTGGCCTTGCCCTACCTAATAATAAATGGCTGTATAACCTTTGTTTCCTGCGCCCCTTTTAGGAAGCAGACAGCAGAAAATGCCAGTGGTGAAAGTGAGAAAGTGAGTCCCGTGACCACCTTCAGCACCACCATCACCACCACCCCTAAATTTTTGCTCAGGTCAGGGTACCCGGATTTTTTGCTACGAGCTCAGTGGGTGAATTTACTTTCTGCTGAGAGCCTCTTTCCTTTCTGCAGGGCCGAGCAAAATACTAAATGGGAGCAAATGAAGCATCGAAATGGAGGCCAATTTACAGAAATGTGCAATTAGATGAGAAGTGCAAAGTAAATACTCCGGAGGAGCAGGGGAGGGGGTGGGGCACTGGCTGAGTCCAAGGAGGGCGGGTGCCCAGGGGAGGAGCAGAGTAGGGTGGTGGGTAGCGAGAGGGAGGGGAAAGGTGGCCGATCTTTGTCCCGAGCGGAGCTCCAGGTCCGCTCATAACCGCGTAGCCAAGTCAACCCTAGGCGACTCGGCAGATTATCTCCGAGGGTCAACACGCAGCGACTGGGCAACCCCCGTCCCGCCCTGTCCTACTGATCGATGTGGTCACTCGGGGCCGAGTGATAGCGTCAGTTCCTCAGCGGCCACCGCGAACAATGGGCTCATTGACATGCGCGGGTAGAGATTAGGTGCATGGGTCGACCACCTTTCACTCCCAGGTCTCCTAGGACCACAGGTGGCCCTTTTCCCTGAAGAAATCGCCTTACCTACCGCTCGCCGGCCGGCTTCCCTTGGCCTGCCCCTAAGAACCCGGGCACCAACAAACCTGGGAGCCGCACGCGTTCCCAGATGCGGACTTCTCAGTGGCCCGCACTCACCGTAAAGCAAACGTTGAGACGGCACCCGCGACTCAGGACAGAAAGAATCTGAAGAGAAACCCAAATTCCCAACCGGCTTATTGTCTTTTAATGAAAATGAAGAGAATTCAGAACAATGCATTCAATCCCTACGCATTTAAAATACGAATATTTCCAGTGAGAAAAATATATTAAAACCTACTCACAAAGGTCTAGGTTCGTGTAATTGAGGAGAGTCTAGTCTCAAGTGATTTTTCTCTTGCTTGGTTGCTTGTGGGTCACACCCTGGTCAGTTGCAGTGGTTTTTCTGTACAGATGTCCAGCTTTTCCAAAACCCTCCGTGGCGGTTGAAGGAAGGTAGGCATTTTGGGAGGACGGGTCAGAGACTGGCCCCACCGCACAGCGCCCGCAGGTCAGGGTCCTTGGTCTTGCCCAACCTGGGGTGGGGTGGGATGGGCGCCATGGTTACTGAAAAGTAGCTGGTTCCCCGCCAGTGGGTGTGAAAACGTGACTTTTTAAGTCTGGACCCCAAAGTGCCCAGAAGTTACCGAATAAGCTGAAGCTACTCACAGACGTTGTCACGCAAATGCAGTTTTTATTTCGTTTTGTAAACACCCCAGTCCTCTGCCAGCCTGGCTTATTTCAATGGGGTGGGGGGAGGTGTACATTCTCTGGCCCAGGATCTGTCCAGAGATCCTGGAACCGAGAGTGGTCAAGGATCTGGAATCCTTGAGCCAACGTCTGCCTGTCCTCTCAACCACAGAGAGGCCCTGCTTTCCTTCCTCTGGCCACAATAGAAAGTGGCCAAATGTCCCCAATTCCTAAAATCAAAATTACTGATATCCCTCAATTTAAAATGAAATTCCACTCCTGATGCTTCCGTTAGTACATACCCCCAGAGGTACCCAGGAGCATAGCCACTGATTAAAAAATGATAATAATGCTTAAAAAGGGGGGGGGGGATTGGGAGCCCTGGGTTAAATCAATAAAATAGAAATAATTGCTGCCCACCCAGAGTTGGGGTCTGCAAACTTTTCGACTGTATTCTCCAACAGTTTTAAAAAGTACAATTTCAACATACCTACTTTGAAATTATATTAATGAACGAATGACATTATTACATTACAGAAAATACAAGGAAAATATAAACGTTTAAAGCATGATGGAAATGGTTCCATAAATGAATAGAAGGTCTAACAATTTCGTACACCCTACTCTGGAGAGCAAGCCAGCTACACATACAGGCATATGCAGCAAACTCAGGTAAGAGAGAAATTGAAATAAATGCAGGTGCTCGCGGGTACCTGGGTCTCCCTTCTTAAGGCAGCCAGCCAGGCCAATAATGGTCCCAGGTTGAGCCACGTGGGGCACGGCGGAGCCTATGGCGCTGCCTATGGCCCGCCTGTCCCTGCGGACCGCAGGTTCCCCCTGAGAACAGGGGAGAGCTGTCAAAGCGAGCAGGGGTAGCGCCGGGAGTGGGAGCGCCGCACAGCTTCAAGTCCCGGGCTGCAGCTGCCTTCTTGAGGCTCCAGTTCCCCAAGCTCGGGCTGCAACCATGAACGGCGAGGAGCAGTACTACGCGGCTACGCAGTTTTACAAGGACCCGTGCGCTTTCCAGAGGGGCCCGGTGCCAGAGTTCAGCTCCAGCCCCCCAGCATGCCTGTACATGAGCCGCCAGCCCCCACCGCCGCCGCCACCCCAGTTCCCCGGCGCCCTGGGAGCACTGGAACAGGGAAGTCCCCCGGACATCTCCCCGTACGAGGTGCCCCCCCTTGCGGAAGACCCGGCCGTGGCGCACCTCCACCACCACATCCCTGCCCAGCTCGCGCTCCCCCACCCGCCCGCAGCGCCCTACCCGGATGGAACGGAGCCAGGGGCCCTGGAAGAGCCCAGCCGAGTTCAGCTACCTTTCCCATGGATGAAGTCCACTAAAGCTCACGCGTGGAAAGGTCAGTGGGCAGGTAAGCCTGGCTCTTTTCCTCTTTCTCTGGGCTCGCTGCCCCCACCCACAAGCGCAAGCGCCCCCCTGGGCTCTTCTGGTCCTCAGCCCCATTGCATAACAGGGTCTGAGTGAATTTTCCCAGGGAGTCAACAAGGCCATCCTGCGCAGAGGCGCTTTTACGGTCCCTTTTAGAGCATCTTTCCCACCAGGTCTCCTCCTAGGAGCTTAACCCCTTCCTTCCCTTTGTGCTGGGCCCATCTTAACCCCAAAAGCACCCGGTACGCGCCACCCCCAGAAAACAGAGTGTCTGCCAGATTCAGGGCTTCCTACACTCTGGATCCTTCTCCAGCGGGTTATCTAGCAGCCAAGGACTCTAGGGTAGTGGGCGTCAAGAGCAGGACCCAGGATGTCTCTACCCCAGACCCAAGAGCGCCTTAGAAGCTGCAGGTCACCTCACTTCTCCTGGCACTAGCACTAGCAGCTTCCTGAGAGCAGCACAGGCCCTCTCAGGGGCGCGAGGGAGATAAATAAAGGCAGGAAAGGAAAGGAAAACTGCATCCATCCAAGTCCGAAAACTGTCCCGCGGCCCTGGTGGGGGAAACCCGGGTGGAGGTGAACAAGAAGGGTCTGGGCTCACCGCTAGACTGGAGGCCGGCCGCTCACCCCTCCTTGGAGCCAAGCAGTTGGGAGAAGGTCTGAGATGCTCATTCGTTTTTGACTAACCAAAAACGTTTGCCGAGGTCTCTCGCTGCTTCACAGGAAGTTAAGTTTGCAGGGGGAATCGCGTTCCTCCTGCGCAGCAGGCTCGGGATAAAGGGAATCCTGGGTTCCCTTGGCCATAAGCGCCAGCTAGTAACAAGCTTTTGCCAACCGAGGGGCGGAGACGCGGAGCAGCCCCCAATTCCCTTCCCCGCCCAGAGCTGGAGGTGAGTTCCGGCCTGTTCTGTGCCCCCGCCGCCACACAATGTTATCGCTTCCGTGCCGCTGAAGCCACTTCTGGTCACGCCTGCACTACAAACAGTTGCTTTTTTTTTTTTTTTTTTTTTTTTTTTTTTTTTTTTTTTAATCCTTCTACTTGACTGTCGGGCACTGGAAAAGAAGTTCGACCTGGCAACCCCTGAGAACTTTCAATGCCCTGTTCGCAGGGTCTGACCAGGGAGCCCTACGTGACATTGACCTGTGCGCAGCCCAACTCGGCTTTGAAGGGGAAATGGGGAGCAGGGTTCGCCCCAGGCCCTAGGGCTCACCTCTTGCTGTTTCATTTCCTCGCTAAGCAAATATTCAAACTCGGCTTCTGTCATTCCCACCTCTAGCAAAACCCGGGCGATAGTGGCACCAGATGCTGTCGAGTTGCCCGTGAGTACTTATCCACCTCGCAAGGCCCAGGCCTTGCAACCTCAGAAAGTGAGGGGTTCTTGGAAAGCAGAAAGGCCTCCCCTCAGTTTGAGGGCTCCTAGCTGGTAGTTTCCTGCCAGAGCTGTCTTCCCTCCAGGACTCCATTCCTGCAGTGGGTTTCTGGACCCCTGGTCCTCGATGCTCCTACCCTCTTGGACTGAGACTCCCTCAGTAAAAGGGCAAGATGATTTCGGAGGTGGCATAACTCCCTTTTCCCTCCCCAATTGGTGTTGTCCATCCCGGGGCTGGTGGCACTTGGGCTCAGACACCCCAAAAAGCCAGGAAGTAAAACCCGAAAAGAAACCAACAGGCTTGCCTAGGAGTGAGGGGCACCCTCGGCCTAGATAGTCCAGGTCAGAGAGGCCTTTGCAGGTGCTTCAGCCCCACTGCACGCTCAGCCCGCGGGGAAGGGGCTGACCCTCCTATTCTTGTCTTGGAATTGGCCTGCAGGGCACTCTGGGGCCCCGCAGTCTTCTGGGGAAACTTCCGAAGGAGGCGAACTTAAAGGGTTGACCAACCCACCTACCGGTGCTAGTAGAGTTTCACGCCCCTGGGAAGAGCAAAGTAACCCAAGAGCTCTCATTTCGGTAAGAATATGAATACTAATGACAATAGGGACTTCTGACAACCTTGACCTAAATGAAGTGCATGAGCTGCTCTGGCTTCCTAGCACCCAAACCTCTTCACCAGCCCAGACCTGGAGCCCTTGACCTCTTCCCACCAAGAGCCTCCATCCTCAACTGCCATTCCTTGTCACCTTGACCTAGGCAACAGGTCACCTGAGGTGATGGACCCCTGCAGCCTCTGACAGCAACTTGGCAAGGTTCTCAGCTGAGGTGGGAGGGGGCGGGGCGGAGCCTGGAATTGTGGATCCAGTTTAAGAACTTTGAGTGGTCTTTTAAAATGTCCCACTAAGGCTAACTCGCCTTTCTCCCAGGCCAGAGAAGGACTGAAAGACTTGGAGATGCCCTCCCAGGGAGCAAGAACGCTCCACCAATTGGGATCTGGGCGTCTGCCCCTGCTTCTGGCTTCTCCTCTCACCGTAGGTTTCTTCTTCCATCGCAAAATTAATCCCTCGACCTCAACACACACACTCACCTTTCAACTTCTTAAAGACTTCGCCACAAAAGAAATGTCCCCTACCTCTTTCTTAAGACAAACCTGCTTAAGCCTCTTTCCCAAGTTTAGGTGGAGCTAACCGCGCCACGGTGCACAACCTGGGCGCAGTCGGTACTAGACATAGGAAAAAAGATTGGGACATCAAGGAGCGCAGCTGCAGAGTGTGCCGCGCTAATTTCTCCACCGTGTTGGGCGTATTGATTTCTGGCGACCCCAATTCGGAGCTGAAAGCTCCCTTGGAGACTTTTTTTCTACACCATCACTCCCTCCACCCTGCTGGACCCGGTACCTGCTCTCTCCGACTCCGCCAGCATTTGGGGCTCAGAGCACAGTCTGGGTCTAACGGCAACAAAATGTAACCTTCCCCCAAACAGCATTCGTTTTTCACGCATCAGGGGATCAGCTGAGAGTTAAGTTACAATTACAGAGAATTTAACCACTTCTCAAGTTGGAGTTCACTACAATATAACTATACAGAAAAATAATCTATGATCAGACATAACAAAATGTCATAACCTATTTTAGCACAGGAGTTTTCAAACTGGAGTTGCATCCACTTGTTGGCTGTGAAATCAATTGACCGGGTTAAGATTAGCATTGTTTTAACGAAATAGTGAACAAAGAGGAAAACTTAGCATAGTACGTGGTAAAAGTTGGGTTTAAGTTTTGAAAGATTTGTGAGTGCTATATCCGCAAGTGGACTGGATAGGGACCTCGAGTATACTTTTTATTATGGGTCAACGTGAGAAAGTTTGTCTAAAGTAAGTCCTGTGTTAAAGGCATTTTATTACCTTCGTAGACTAGAGTTGGTGTAAATATCTATTATATGCATTAGTTCAAACACCAGTTAAATGAACTCAGTAAAGAACTGCTTATTGACAGGGTCAAACGTCGGCTCACCGTGAGAGCGCGCAGCTTTGGCCCCCAACAAAGGCCTCCCTCCACTAGGGAAGCTGCGTGCACCCACAATAGGCTCTGAGGTAAGGGGTTTGGGGTTCAGTATCCCGGCACCAGCAACTTGGTCAGGAGCTGAAGGGATTGGACTGTTTGGGTGGGGTCTGGGAAGGGATCCTGAAGCCACACTCACCGACTGTGTCACCCACAGGAGGTGCCTATGTGGCGGAGCCAGAGGAGAACAAGCGAACGCGCACCGCCTACACGCGCGCGCAGCTGCTGGAGCTGGAGAAGGAGTTCCTCTTCAATAAATACATCTCGCGGCCGCGCCGGGTGGAGTTGGCAGTAATGCTGAACTTGACCGAGAGACACATCAAGATCTGGTTCCAAAACCGCCGTATGAAGTGGAAAAAGGAGGAAGACAAGAAGCGCGGCGGCGGAACTACGACCGCGGGTGGTGGGGGCGCGGAGCCCGAGCAGGACTGCGCTGTGACCTCTGGCGAAGAACTTCTGGCGCTGCCGCCCCCGCCACCTCCCGGGGGAGCTGTGCCACCGGCTGCCCCTGCTGCCGCCCGAGAGGGACGCCTGCCGCCCGGTCTTAGCGCATCGCCGCAGCCTTCCAGCGTCGCGCCAAGGCGGCCGCAGGAACCCCGGTGAGAGGCAAGGGCTGCTCCCTACACCGCGACTTTGACCACTCGCAGAGGAGGGAGAGCGGGACTAGCATCCCGGGGGTGGACAGGGACCCTGGCAGTTGGATGGGGTGGGAACTGTGGGGTCCATCCTAAACCGGAGTGGAGAACCTGTTCTTCCAAGCTCGTGTGCCAGAGAGGGCGCCGCAGGGAAGATGTTGACAGACCTCCTGGAAGAAGACACATTAGTTTCTGTAATATTTGGGATCACTTCCAGTGATGTTATCGAACGATGTGTGCGACTGTTGCGTACTTCCCTCCATGCCTCCAGCACGCCATCCCAGGACCTGTTTTGAGAAACCGACTCAAAACAACAGAAAGTGGACAAATCAGAACGCTCCCTAACATAAGGCAGGAGAGCTAGACTGAGTGCCTTAATCTGCCCAGAAACAAAACCAGTCTTACTTGGAAGACCACTTTACTTTTAGAAATAAAAGGGAAAGTTTGAGGTTCCAAAGATCCAGTGAAATTGTCTGTCACATAGAACGGGTCCTCCCTCATTCTCCTTCTCCTTCTCAAGTCAAATACCTCCTTGGTATAAGTTCTTCAACCTGCTCCCCTTTCCTTTGAAGTTTGTCTGGGCGCCTGCAGGGTTGGAGCGAAAGTACAGTGCAAATAAGAGTCCCTGGGTGCCCCAGTTAGTCCTAGGCTGCCTGGATACCCATATTGATGACCTCAAAGAATAAGGGGGACGAAAGATGGATGCCTGAGTGACCTCTAAGTCAAAGACATTTGAATTTTTCTATTTAAGATGCGGGTTTAGTTTCTAATCTTAGGGCAGGCAAGTAGGGTGACCTGGTGCACCTTGTAAACAAAACAACTATTCACGAAACCAGTATGATTTCATACTTTAGAAATTATGAAAACATAGGTGACTGGAGTGTTTGAAAAACTGGTTCATTTATTTAAGGTTTTAACATTACCTGATGGGTTTTTTGTGTGTTTGTTTTTACAAAAACTTCTGTAGTTCCCAGTTCAATTCCTCCTTTCAAAATCTTGGTGTTGTTTTCAGGTTGTTTGTGGAACCTGCTTAATAAATATGGATAACATAAGGAGAAATGAAAATCAATTCTCCTTGCTTTGCTTCAACCCTTTCCTACAGTGTGATGATTCCAGTTCATTTTGGAATTGTTAGAGGTTTTGGGGATTTTTTTTGTTTGTTTGTTTTTTTGTTTTGTTTTTTTTTTTGTGTGTGTGTTTTTTTTTTTTTGTATTGTTTTGTTTTGTTTGTTTTTCTCCTGAACTAACCAGGGAAAAGCAAATAATGAAGAAACATCACACTTGGGTTTTGAGCTGGAGTAGCATATGGGTGGTGGATTTCCTTTTCTGTTTTAAGAGTCTCTTCTTTAAGATGGCTTTAGCAGGCAATATAGCCGGCATCCAGAGTTCGGATTGCCAGTGGCTAACAATGAATGCGGTCAGACCCAAAAGCAGCACACCGTGAAGGGCAGGGAATCTTGCTGCTGTTTTGGACCTTCACCCGACCTCTTCTTTCCCCTTGGCCCCATAAATTGCAGTATGGGTGAGGCTTTTCTCCATGACTCCTCCAAAGTGTTACTTTGGTTAAGTCTCCGCCCCCAGAGACCCAGGACCAGGAAAGTTCTGTAAGAGGCAACAATGTCCTGATTTAGTGGACTTCCAACCACTAGTGCCGCCCTGTTTGGTTGCAGCTCTCCAACAGGCGGGCATTTTAGCCCTGCAATGCGCCTCTTTCCCAACGCTCCCACAGTTCCCTGCCTGGTGCTCATTTCTTCAGCCACTGTTTTTATTTTCTTTTACAAAGAAAGATGCCAGGCGTTTGTGTTGTTTGTTTCGTTTCTGGGTGAGCGAAATCATGCCCTTCAATAAGAAAAAAAAAAAAAAAAAAAAAAAAAGTCTGAATCAGGGGAACTTTCTCATAATGTGACTGTGACCTTTCTAGGCGGCCTCTCCACACCCCTTGTGTTCTAAAGTGCGGCAAATCTTCGTTATGGTCCTGTGTCCCTCAAATACTGGCCAATAACCCTGGCAAAATTATCCAAGCCTTCTGTGCCTTGGTTCCCTTATACGTATTGTGGAGAAAAATTTTTGTACTACTTCACGGAGTAGCTGTGTGACTTAGACTAAAGAGTACAAAAGCGCTTAATTCAATATCTAGAAAATAGTTGTGCCTTCGCAATTACCAGTTCTTGTTTTATGACCATCATCAACATTTTTGGAAGCAATTACAGAGCTGCTGCTGTGTCGTTTCTTTTGGTCTCCCATCGGTCAGGAGCTCCTCTCCTTTGGAAAACCCTCGCACCATCGCGATTGGGCTGATGCTAATTTATATATCCACAGATCTTTCCTAGAGCATGTCCTACTTTTATGATGCCCTTCCTTGTAAATAAATTCCTCTGATTTCCCACAGAAACCTGCTGCCCAGTTGATGGAGACGCTGAGATTTGTGAGCCAAGGAGGTTCGGGAGGGTGGGGGACCCAGACCAACCAGGCGCGCTCTGCAAGGCTTGAGATTGAGTCCCAATTTCAAACCGCAAGCCGGATGGTGTGCCTTTTGTGCTCCAGGGTTAGCCAAGGAAGAAGAGCTGCAAGCCTCCCAGAGCTGTTTCTTGGGCTGCTGATGGAGCGGGTGCTGACGTTCCAAGCGTGCAGCCTCCAATTGCCGGATGATTTGCCAGACATCACCGGAGTTTTTCTGAAAGCGCGACTCTGCCTTATCAGGGCGGCGCTCGGGTTCTGAAGTCTCGCCGCCCTATGTTTGGATTCCAGCCCTCCTTACCTATGCTCGGCCCTGATTAAATCACTTAACTCTCCAATACTTCATCATTGTAATGGGTTATAATGAGTATGAAATGAAATGACATATTTGAAGAGCTTAGGCGGGGCTTGGCGCAAAGTCTCCAGTACACGTGGTGGGAGTTGGAGGAGGGGACATGCTGTTGTTACCTGTAGAGGCCGGCCTTCCAGAGAGGCCAGCGGAGAGCAAACCCGGTGGCCAAACAGGCCTCCAAAATAGTATGAACTCTGACTCCACTCAAGCAGTGGAAGCGGGGCGAGAACTCCGTCCCTACTCCTCAGCGGTGGGACCGAGACTCGACCTCAGCAGTCCTAGATCAGGCCCCACAGGACCACCCGCGTGGGGCTGGACGTGTGTACCTGGAACTCTGAGCGGCCGCCCAGTGTCAACAGGTCAGAGGGCTTGAACTTTGGACACCGAGAGGCAAAACCGATCCCAACTCCCATCCCGAGCCCACTCAACGCTCCCAGGTCTCCCGAGTGAGGCGGCATTTAAAAAAGCAAACACCAACCAACTGGACCTCTGGAAAGATTTCTTTCCGAAAACGAAGTGATCTACTCCAGGTCCCAGAACCCCAGGGGTGGTTGCGGTACCTGCCACCCCTGCGAGGCTGTAGTCATCCGCCTTGGAAAGCTCCAGGAGTGGAGGGAAGTGACCGGGGCGCGGAGGAAGAGCGGGGCTCCCCACGCAACGCTCAGTTCCTCGCTCAAGCGAGCGCGGGCTGGCGCGTGAGCTCTGGAACCCCGCCGACTTCCCTACTGTGCTCCCTGCGCCCTGAAGTCCAAGAGCGCCAAAACCTGCACTTCCTCGCCTCTCCATTCCCCGGAAATTCTCTGGACCAGAACCACAAGCCCCGCCATTTCTCTAGGAATTTTTAACTCCGAGGTGAAGTACGTTGGCGGAGCGCAGTCCAGCGATCTCGGTGAAGATGCGCGCCAAGGCTGCGCCAAAGGATCCTGGTGCGCACCAATTGTTAGAACGTAGTCCTGGCTCTTTTAAAGCTGCGGAACCTGGAAAATGCAGCACAGGTTCCACAGCGCACACACTGTTAAGCCGCAGCAGCTGAAACTGAGAATCCTGACCGAAAACTCCGAAGAGCACGCCACGATGCAGGCGGAGACATAAACTATGTGATTGCTTGTGAGTTTCCGCCTGTCGGATCTGTCCCCAGCCGGCGTTGGGAACTTAAAAGTGTGAGATCGCATAGTGCCAAAAATAGTGTATAGGAAACAAATAAAACACCTCTTTTCTTCTGTGATGTATTTCTTCTTGTAGATTAACTATCGGTTACTTAAAGTTCTCTTAGCTAAATCCATACCATATTACAATACTACCTGAGAGTTGGTGATGATTTCAGGTCCTACCTATTGTTTGAACAGTGTTGATGTCAGTGATCCATTTGTACTCTCAGCTCCAGAATTGGAGCCTGAACACATTTGGCAATATTTATTGGGCTCCTGCTCTGTACAGAGCTTGGCTGGAACCCTTCCTGTGAATGTCCCAGTGGAAGCCTCACAAATTGAAGAAATTGGATCACCTCGTCTCTGACGGTCAGTCATCACAGCTGTGGAGGTAAATTGATTATCGGTTAATTTACCAGAGTGAATAGTAGTCATTCGGGCTCCCCAAATGTCTTTTGAAGAACAAGGCTGCTTCCGTTTCCCAAATTAATTTCTGTCATCCCTACTGTCAATAAATATCTCTAGCTGGTTTCTGTGTGTGTGTGTGTGTGTGTGTGCACGCGTGCCTGCCTATGTACGTGTGATTTGTGTCGGGGGGTGAATCTCTCCATCTTTGTGTCTGAGTATGCCTCCATGGCCTGCATGTGTTTGTGTCTGTGGTGTTTAGGGTGTCTTAGGTGGGTTGTCATTGTGACAATGATCAGGTGTACTTAGGGACCAAAGATGTCTTCTTATATACTTTTTTTTTTTTTTTTTTTTCTCTCTCTTATGCTGAGGATCAAACCTAGGGGCCTCCTAACTCATACTAGGCAAGTGCTCCGCCCCGGAGTACACTCCCCCATGATATGCTCTTTATTCCACCCAACACAGCCATGTCCCAAACATCTTGCTGAATTTGAAAACTGCTCCAGTAACTGTCTCAACGTTTTTATTGGAACCATGTTTGAAGGCAGGAAAAGCTGTCTGTAGAAGTACACTGGATTGAAAGTTTGGTAAAAGCTGGTAGATTGCTAAAAGGCTACCATAAGGAATTGTAAAATCTTTCCTTTCTAAGAAAACTTTAGTTCCCAGCTAAGGTATTTCATGACTTCAACAGCTTCACCTACACGACCTCCTAAAAATGAAGTAGTTAGAATAGGGATATTCTCAGTTCATACTGAATCAACTTTTACTCAAGCCCAACTCTGGCAAGACAGATGTTGAGGCAATAAAACTAGCGGGGAAAATGAGGCAGGGCTGCAAAGAGCAGAAAGAGTTCCCACAAAAAAACTGAAAGTGATGCAGTCAGCCTCTCAGCTGTCAGTCAGCTTTCTGGAAACTCCTACTTGTGGACAGCTCTACAGTGGGAAGAGGTCAACAGGAAACTGGGTAGAAAGGAGAGGTCAAGCTCTACAAATAGTGGCTCTGAATAACTTTCAAGAGTGAAAGTAGTTGACTGATTCAGGTCCCTGGGTGTTTGGGCTATTAAATAGTCAATGCCTGTTCCCATAGTAAAGTTATATTTACATATCTTTAAGATGAAATGAGTATGATAAAACTCTATTTCCCCCCTCCCCCTCTCCTTAACATTTTCTCAGGTTGGGGGTGTAGCAATTGGTAGAATCCAGCACACCCAAAGCCTAGGTTGGATCCACAACACAGCATATATCTATCTTGATCCCCGCCCCCCACACACACACTTTTTCTCTCTCCAAATGAGATACCACGGCTTTTGAGAGCACAGAAATCTCTAACTTTAAGCAATATTCTATAATTCAACTTCAAGTTGAATTATCTGGAGTCTTTTCCTAAACATGAAGCATAAGGACACCTTAAATACATACCATACCATCAACATGCATTCAGAATTTCTGTCTGCATTATAGAATACAATGACTTCTAACTTCTAGTCACAATTACATGTATACAAAGTATAACAATATTTTTGCTGTAATTTATATCATTTGAATAAGTTATATCTACTCTTTTCTGAATTGTCCATAGCCTGATTTTGATGGTATGAAATTTTGAAAAATCTTATCTTCTATTTTTACATGCTCTAAAAATTCAGAAGTTTCACAACTCTAGATATGTCTAGAAATGCTGCCAATTTGGAAATGATATCTTACCTGGAACTAGTTCCACTTCAGTAGTTCTCAAAGTTCAATAAAATGTCCAAAATAAATCTCTAAAAATGGAAAATACTGTATTATTTATTGATTCATTGCAATAAATGCACGCATACTTTGATTTTAATGTTGGAAGAGTATATCATAAGTAGAACACAGCAGATTCTCCTCTGCATGAGTGTGTCTTTCCACAGAGACAGAGCAAATAGGTGTTGAATAAGGCACAAACCATCTTTCATGCTACCTTTGTCCTTCAATCCAGTGGCAAAGAAAGAGAAAGACCTAGCTATCTACAGTAATTAAATATTGGACTGAGAATATAGCTCAGTGGTAGAACCCAGGAAGGAAGGAAAGAAGGAAGGAAGGAAGGAAGGAAGGAAGGAAGGAAGGAAGGAAGGAAGGAAAAGAAAGAGAAAAAGAAAAGAGGGTGAGAGGTAGGAAAAGAGGGAGGGAAGAAGGCAAAGAAGAAGGGATCAAAAGTTGTATCTCAGCACCCTGGGTAGGGATTACCTTCTGCTGCACTATTTACTGCCCTTCTGAAGTAGGATGAATAACTTAATCCCTCTGAGCCTGTCTACTCCCCTGGAATTAAAGATAATCCCATATCATGTCATTGTTGTGGATTAAAAGAAATAATGTATGTGGGAGTATCTTCATGGGGAGTAGAGTCCTTTACAAACAGGTTCCTCCAGAAGCTGGGACCATTCTTGTCCTACTATTCACCCAATGGGCCTTGGGAGCAACAGCAGCCACAGGGACTGGATGTGTGGCCTTTTCCCTAGGGTTCTCAGGTCCTTCCTCAGGAGAAGAGCTATGTCTTGTCCCAGCTCTTCACAACAGGGTTCTGGACTGCAAAGTCACATTGGTGCTGACCAGGTATAAGCAAAAATAAATCACCACTGCTGTAAGATGCAGAACACCAAAGCTACATGTCACACAGCTGTGATGCCCGCATACAACTGGCTCTACACCTAAGGCATCTGGGTTTAATCTAATCTAGCAACAGCCTGGTGGCCAAAGAGAAAAGTGGATCTTTGAAGAAGCGAAGTTCCTTTAGGGATCCTTAGGTCCCCACGAGTAAGAAATCATCCTTGGACCTTCTTAAACCATTTACTTAGATGTTACTATATTGATTAAGCTTGTTTGTGACTAACAGAGATCCTAAATAGCAGTGGCTTCAGAGTGTAAAGTTAACTTCTCTCCTATGTGGAGGACTGAAGGTAGGTAATCCAGAGTGGGAAAGTTGCTCCAGAGTTGTCTGGGACCCAGGCTGCTCTGGCTTTCCACTCTGCTAGCCCTTAATTGTTGTCCTCTCCGGTCTCATGGGGCACTCCACTCACACACTTTCTAAGTAGCAGGAGGGATGAAACAAGGAAGAGAGTTTTGTTTTTGTGGTAGGCAGAATTATGGTACCCCAGAGTGAATGATGTCCATTTGTAATCACTCGAACCTGTGAATATGTTCTCTCACTTGACCAAAGGGAATTTACACATGACATTAGATTAGGGACCTTAAAATAAAGAGATTATTTTGAGTTATCCCCAGAGACCCTATATAATCATATAAGTTCTATAAAACAAAGAACATTCTCCAGTTGGAATCAAAGAGATGAGACAAAAGGAAAAGGCAGAGAGTTTCCAAATGTGAGGGAGGAGTCTTGAAGAGCCATCTTGTCTTCTGAGATGAAGGAACTCACCATCAAGAACTGGAGAGAGTCCCATAGGAGCAAAGGCCAACCTGCAGCTGACAATGGGCAAGGAAACCAGGACCTCAGTTCTCCAAACACAAGGACCTAATTCTGTCATGATCTTAATTAGTTACGAAGCAGATTCTTCTCAGAGTCACCAGATGGATAAGAGCCCAACCAGCCAGCAATTTGGTTTTGACATTGTGGATGTGGGATAGAGAAACCTGCTGAGCTGAGAACTTTTGACCCATAGAAACTGACACAATAAAGTTGTGCTGTTTCAAACCACTAATTTATGATGATTTGTTATTGCAACAATAGAAAACAAATGTAGTCAGTGCCCTTTACTGATACTCAGAGAGGTTACATACACCACCCTGCTCAAACCTCATCAGCAGAACTTAGTTACAGGAAAAAACCTAGCTGCACAGCGGGATTGAAAATGTACTCTATTCAGGGTGACCATTTGCCTAATTAAACTTGAGAGCACTAAAAGAAGAAGGGTCAAATGTATACTAGCAATCTCCACTACTGTTACCAAGAGCCTATACTTTTTTTAAATTGTCATAATAATTTGGTATTTTCTGAAAACCACACATGAAAAATCTTACTTGTTATTATACAATAGTCCACATAGGGAGCCCACGTCCTGGAATGTAATGCTAGAAGGAAGTTTATTCAGACAAACCTGTGTGCTAGCTTTCATCTAACAATGGGTACTATACAGCCTGTTGTTTGCCTTGGCTATCAGAAAGCCCAGAACTAAAATTAGTGTTCAACTAACACTCAACTCTGTATCCTGGCATAGGATATTGAGGAAGGCTGAGATTTTCAATCAGAAAAATTGGCTTCCGGTTCTGCATTTACCATTTATCAACCTTCTGAATAGGGGCAAATGACTTAGTGTCTTTGAACCTCTGTTTACTCAATTGGGGGAAATACTCCTCTCATAGGACTGTTGTGAAGGTTAAATAAAATAATGTAAATTAAAAGTACTTTTTGAGATGGAAAAGAACCCTAAAAAATTGCCTCTATACTGACCATGTACAAACTTTTCTATTTTTGTCACTAGTCCCTAAACAATACAGTTTCACAACTGTCCCCATGCTGTTTACATTGTATTCGGTATTATAAGTAACCTAGAGATGATTTAAAGTGTACAGGAGGGTGTGTATAGGTTCTATGCAAGTTTCCCCTTCATTTAAGGAGTAGACAGATGGAATAATAGGTAGAAAGGGGTCTTTGGGGACAGGAAAACAAACTAACTTTGAATCTAAGAAGCTCCATGAACAACCTCATCTTTACTCTCCAAGACTGTTTTCTTTCAGACACACATTCTTAAAAAGCCCTTGTATCTTAAGAGTAGTGTGAGTCTAGATGATTAATGCCTATATGCATTGCTAGCTTACACAACTTATTTTCTTTAGACTAAATAAAGCCAAGGGAAAATACTGTGGGTGACTTATGGGTATATTCCAAACCTTATCTATTAACCAGGTGACGTCAACCTAGAGGTGCTGAAAGTACCATATCACAGTGACCTGCCCTGTGCCTCATGATTACGAGAACTGAGTTCACCAAGTCACACACTTCTCATGTTTTCTCTTTACAAAGATTCCTTTAAAAATAAGAATCCAAGACCCCAAAACACACCTCACTCTGAAGTACCTGTTCTTCTCCTGAGTGTATGTCCTGCTCTATTGCATGCTTTCTTGAATAAATCTCCTTGCTCCTACATAAATCTTTGTCTTTTTTTTTTTTTTTTTAATACATCCTGAAATTCCTTTCAGTGGCAAAAGTTAAGAACCTGACAGGGAAGAACTGAGATCCCCTTCTGCCTTCTAGTGAACTTCTTCAGACCTCTATCTGGTGAAACTTTCTGAGATGGAAAAAAAAATCATTAAATGTTGTACCTAATTATATAATATTGGATTCCCCCTTCCTTCAAATTGGAATTTTCCAAACAGTAGTTGTTCTAGTAACTAGTCATTGATGAAGGCAGTTGAGTGGTTTGATACCTGAATTCTTTCAATTAAATAAAATAGAGACTGCGGGTATAGCTAGGTGGTCAAGCACTTGCCTAGAATGTGTAAGGTCCTGGTTTCCATCCCCAGTGACATGAAAATAAAAATAAAATAAATAAAAATGATTAAATAAAATAAAATGGAAAATATCAGAGTGCCTTATGCATAGTAAAGATAAGGACTGCTTCAATGGAACTTTTCTCAATATATATATACATATATATATATATATGTATTTTATGACAAATTATAATTAAATATATTTCTACTTTAGCTATCTACAAGGTTTTGAAAAAGCAGCCCTGAATGATATGTGATCTTTTCAATTTTACTACAAATTATTTGATCAGCTATAAAGATATGTGATCTTTATTTTGCCTATTTAAAGTTTTTGTTTGTTTGTTTTAAATGTCTTACTCTGTACAAGCCTTTATTGAAAACCATCTTATATCCTCTATGAAAAAAGAAAACTGGGCCAAAAGGAGAGAGAGAGAGAGAGAGAGGAAAGAAAGAAAGAAAGAAAGAAAGAAAGAAAGAAAGAAAGAAAGAAAGAAAGAAAGAAAGAAAGAAAGAAAGGAAGGAAGGAAGGAAGGAAGGAAGGAAGGAAGGGGGAGTGAGGGAGGGAAGAAGGAAGGAAGGAAGGAAGGAAGGAAGGAAGGAAGGAAGGAAGGAAAAGAAAAAAAAGAAACTCATTTCAAATACTTTTCAAAGAATACAACCTGGTAATCCATGTCTGTTGATTGTGTATCCATAGATTCAATCAAAATATTCAGGGAAAAAGTTGCACCTGTACTGAACATGTACAGACTTTTCTTTTTTTGTCACTATTCCCTAAACATACAGGTTAACAACCGTTCCCATAGTGTTCACATTGTATTGGGTATTATAAGTAATCTAGAGATGATTTAAAGTGTACGGGAGAGTGTGTGTAGGTTCTGTGCAAACACTACATCATTTCACATAAACAACTTAAGCACCTACAGTTTTAACATGGGAAGGGCAGAATGTCCTGGAACCAATCTCCCACAGATGATGAGGGATGGGTGTACTTTTTGAATGAGGTTATGACCTTTAAGGTCTTATTTCTTGGCATCAAACCTATCCTTCCATACTCTGTAATGCCAGAAGGGCTGAGAAGCTGAAAATTACATTTTTCCTTTGGCAACTGGCTATTGGACAGGCTCCACCAATCAATATGAGGCATGATGTAGGTGAAGGATAAAGGCCCTAGGAAGGATTTGTCTCTTTCTTTCTACTTCTGGCTCAGTTCAGTACAAACCTGGACCCTCTTCTTCTGACAGCAGCTATCTGTTGTATTAGCAGCAGTTTATTCCACTTTGCAGTTTCTCCAGGATCAACAGTGAGATATCAACAGTCTCACAAAGACATCAACACCCGCTGGTTGGGAGACCCTCCTCAGAGGCCTGAGTCACAACTTGAAGGCACCCTTCCTTCAAGTTTCTAAGTTTTACACTTATAACCTCTTCATTTTTTGCCTCAGTCCTAAAGCTTGGTAGCTGCTTTGGGTACTTCCTACCTCCGTGACACCTTGGTGCTTGCTCTTCCCTTCCATAATTTTCCAGTACAGTCCTCCCCCTTATCCATGTGGGATGTGTTCCAAGACCCCCAGTAGATCCATGAAGCCTTGTATGCACAGAACCTTACATATACACTATTCTTTCCCATACGTACATACCTATGCTAAAGTTATTTATTAATTGGGCATGGTAAAAGAATAATATTAACTAATAATGAAATGGAACAATAACAAAGCACTGTAGTAAAAAAACCAAAAAAACAAAAACTGCTAGTATCATGCTTTCTCTTGAGATGGGATCTCACCATTTGCTGAGGCTAGCCCCAAGCAATACTCCTGCCTCAGCCTCCAGATTTGCTGGGACTACAGGTCCAGTGCCATTCCTCCCAGGATTTGAGGTCATTATTAAGTAAAATACGGGTTCCTGGAAAACAAGTGCTGAAACTACAATGGATTTAATAACCGAGACAGCCATTAAGGAGTTAATAGTTGGGTAGCATGTACAGCATGGATATGCAGGACAAAGGTGTGGTCATAGCCAGGGCAGGGTGGGCCAGATGTCACAAGATTTCATCAAGCTACTCCAAATGACAGCAATGTAAAACTTAGGAACTGTTTATTTCTAGAATTTTTCACTTGATAGTTTTAGGCCACAATTGATTGTGAGTAACTGAAGCCCAAGAAAGCAAAAGAAGAGATAAGGGAAGATTATTGTCTCTGAGTCTTCTCTCTGTTATCTTTTGTCGTTTCTGTTACTTGATGATTTCATGGCCAGGGAGGCAATATAATGAGCCTCGAAACCCAGAAATTGTGGTGCCAGCCTGTGATCTCAGCTGCTTGAGAGGCTGAAGCAGGAAAAACTGAATTTCGAGGTCAGCCTGGGCAACTTAGTGAGACCCTGTATCAAAATTTTAAAAAATAAATAAATGGTTGGGGATGCAGTTCAGTGGAGGAGCACCCCTGGGTCCAACCCCCAGGGTTGCTGCCATTATCATCATCATGAGCTTTGAGGAGAAGGCTGACAAAATTCATATTTTTCTTTCAGTTTTTTTTTTTTTTTTGGTACCAAGGATTGAATCCAGGGGCATTTGATCACTGAGCCACATCCCCATCCACAGCCTGTTTTTATATTTTATTTAGAGACAGGGTCTCCCTCGAGTTGCTTAGAGCCTCGCTGAGTTGCTGAGGCCAGCTTTAAACTTTTGATCCTCCTCCCTCAGTCTCCCATAGCTGGGATTACAGGCATGCACCAACTTGCCAGGCCATTTCTTTCTTTTATCAGAAAAAGTTCAGTAAAGACAATAGGAACCACGCAAGGCACTTCAAGCTGAAGATGAGTATTTCCAAAATCACTGAACTCATTGAAAGGCAGGCTGCTAAGCTTCTGGCTTCAAGGTCATATGAGCACAGTGGTAACACAGAAGTCTAAACTCTAAATGCTGCTAATGCTACCACAGCTCCACCCAACATCCAGGAAGATGATGGCCAGAGAGAGAAAGTGGAGTGGCCATGCAACTACACCTGCCAGAACCATTCACAGCTATGACAAGAGAATGACCTCTCTTCTTTCCATCTTCCAGATATCACAGGAATGAATCTCATTGGCAGAACCTTCATTTCACCAAGAAGACTTTCTAAAACATCTGGAAAGTGTACCCTTCCAACTAATGCCATGTGGGTGAGAATATAGATGAAATAAAAAATGGATGATGAGGGCTGATCAGTAACCTACAGTGCACTTCAGTATCCTGAACTCCAAACACGATGCCCTAATAAGCAGAAAATCTTCAGGATAAGCTTTTGAATGAACTGACGAATGTACACATTAATTAGTTACCAATCCGTTAGCATAGAATATCATCATGGGCCCTCCTGAGCTGGGGAGGCAAAGGTGAATAGGTAGCAGAAATATTTCCAAAAAGCAATATCTGGGGGGAGGGTTGTTGAATTGTGAGAGATGGGGGAAACAAATGTAAATTTTGTAAGCTTCCCACTATTATGTATGGAGCCCAAGTCTTCTGATGGGCAAATACAGAATCCATTTCAGACCTCAACCTCTTCAACTTGTTTTGAAAATGTAACCAGTTACCTCTGAAAATCATGAGGCTGATTTTCCAGAACTGTCACTGCAGTTGATTCTGGAAAGTATATATAAATCAGCCACAGTCTATATTCTGTTTTCCCCTTTTTATTAGTGCATTATAATTATACATAACAATGGAATTTGTTGTTACATATTGGCACATGCACATACTATAACAGTATAATTTGGTCAATTTTATTCCCCAATACCTCTCCCTTTATTCTTGAAAATAGCCACAACTCTAAAAAGAAAAGGAAAAGAAAATAGTCATAACTAAGGCTGTATTCACAGGTAAACTCTAATGGTTTCACCTTGAACTTTATTTGATGTTAGAGGTCCAACAAAATTCCATGTGCTATTTATTTATACAAGCTGTCAACTTACAAAACGACATACTTGTCAATTCTCAGTGATGAGGAAAAGTAGATTAGACACCAGAAATGGGAACTTGGAAGTTCAGTTCAGTGTTGGGATGGGAATGTAGCTCAGTGGTGGAGTGCATGCTTAGCCTTCACAAGGCCCTGGATTTGATCTCCAACAGCACACACACACACACACACACACACACACACACACACACATGCAGAGTAAATCTTGTGCTTTTTAAAAGAGTTGCAGTATAATTAAAACAAAACCTAGACTAAACTATAATAAAATGTTAATAGGAGTTAACTCTAGGGAGTGAAGCTGGCTATTCTTTTCATTTTACTTTATGTTCTTTGGCATTGTTTATGTTTGACAATGAAAATTCACTAATATTTTTAAAATTAAAAATAAACTTAAAAAATTGTTTGAGACAGGGTCTCACTAAGTTGCCTAAGCTGACCTTGAACTTGTGATCCTCCTACCTCAGTCTCCCAAGTACCTGGGATCACAGGCATGTGCCACAGTGCCCAGCAAAAAAAATAAATAAATAAAAATAAAAATAAATAAACCTTTTTAAATATTATCAATGGTTGACTCTAAGTTGAAGGATTAGTTTTAATTTTTTAAATTTAAACCTTACTTTATGTTAAGAAAACTAGACACTATTTAAAACAACGTGGACCAAATTGTCACTTTTCCCACAAGAAGTGCAACAAGTTTCTCAAGTTACAACTAGGTCTTCTCTTGGAAGTCTGTAAACCTTTCTTCACTTCATTAATCATTGGCCAAACTGAAGAGATTCAGCATTCAGAAATAATGACCTGCGGTCAAACTGCACACACCTTGGGGAGACTGGCTGACTTAGAATGCCCCCAGGTCTCCTAGTTCAAGGTCAGACTGAGAAGGGAAGGGAAGTCTTCCTAGGGTGTGGAGTGAAAAGATGGTAAGGAGTCATTTGATCTTTTTCTGGCTATCAGGACCTGACCAAATTGCAACAGCTACTGTAAAGCAAGTTGTCTTTGATAAGGGATTATTCATATGCTTTGATTCCTTATTGTGATTTTCTTTGTTTTCATTCCATAAATTTATATGGACTACTTACTATTCACCAAACACTGTTCATTCCTGGGGATAAAAAGAGGCAAAATACATGTAGAGTCTTCCTGCCTTCAAGAAGCCTAATGTCAAAAGCAAGAATCATACAGGTAAATGAAGATGAATGGCAGATAAACGACCATATAGTGTAATAAGCCACAAAACACAGGTTTATACAAAGTGCTCAAGGAATACAGAAGAAGGAAAAATCAAGACTGGGGCTTTAGGGAAATCTTAGCACAGTTTTTCTTGAAGTAGGTAAACTTCCGTGATTAATGAAGTGAAGAAAGGTTTACAGACTTCTAAGAGAAGACATAGTTGTAACTTGAGATACTTGAGGAACCTAAGGCAAAGACTTGGTATTGAGAAGAGCACAGAGAAAGGATGTATATAAACTCCTGTATTTGTTTTCTTTTGTTGCTGTCAAATTACTGCAAACTTAGTGGCATAAAACAGCACAGGCAGATTTGACAACAGAAGGCTAGGTAGAAGGAAAGGGCCAGGAGCCAGGAAAAGCAGGTGACCTCTAGAAGTTGGAAGAGGAAAGGAAATGGATTCTCCCTGAAACCTCCAGAAGACATACAGCCCAACCACCACCTTAATTCCAGACTTCTGACCTCCAGAACTGTAAGAGAATAAAACTGCATCATTTTAATCTGTGCAAATATTAAAATAGTTGTGGTTTAAAGTGGTTTGTTAGCTAGTCATTGATAGTAGGAATAAGCTTTGGCATCTGGAAGTAGAATGTTGCCATGAATATAACCTAAAATACAACTACTGTGTACTGTGTTCAGCCAATGCGAAAACATGTGGGTGGCAGAAAGTCATTGGGAAAGCTCAGGGTGACTCCAGAATTAAGTGAGGAAAATGCTTTTGGGGGCTGGGGATATAACTTAGTTGGTAGAGTGCTTGCCTCGCAAGCACAAGGCCCTGGGTTCAATCCCCAGCACCGCAAAAAAAAAAAAAAAAGAAAAAAAAGAAAAAAGAAAAAAAGAAAAGAAAAGAAAAGAAATAAAATGTTTTGGGGAGGAGCAGGAAGAAAGAAAATATATTTGCATTACAGAAATGCAAATCAAAACTACACCGAACAGGGCTCAGCTTGGGAGGCTGAGGCAGGAGAGAGAATTCAAAGCCAGCCTCACAAAAATCAAGACACTAAGCAAGTCAGTGAGAATCTGTCTCTGAATAAAATACAAAGTAGGTCTAGGAATGTGGCTCAGTGATCAAGGGCCCCTAAGTTCAATCTCTGGTACCCTCTCCCCAAAAAACTGCACTGAGATTTCATCACTCCAGTCAGAATGGCAGTTATCAAGAATACAAGCAACAGGGCTGGGGAGATAGCTCAGTTGGTAGAGTGCTTGCCTTGCAAGCACAAGGCCCTGGGTTTGATCCCCAGTACCACAAAAAAAAAAAAAAAAAAAAAAAAAAGAATATAAACAACAGTAAATGTTGGAGAGGATGTGGGGGGAAAGATACACTCATACACTGTTGGTGAGACTAAAAGTTGGTGCAACCACTCTGGAAAGCAGTATGGAGATTCCTCAGAAAACTTGGAATGGAACCACCATTTGACCCAGTTATCCAACTCCTTGGTTTATACCCAAAGGATTTAAAATCAGCATACTACAGTGATGCAGCCACATTAATGTTTACAGCAGCTTCATTCACAATAGTTAAACTATGGAACCAACCTAGGTGCCCTTCAGTAAATGAATAGATAAAGTAAATGTGGTATATATACACAATATTACTCAACCTTAAAGAAGAATGAATTTATGGCATTTGCCAGTAAATGGATGGAACTAGAGAATATCATGCTAAGCAAAATAAGTCAATTCCCAAAAACCAAAGTTTCAATGCTTTCTCTGATATGCAGATGCTAATTCATAATAAGGGGGTGGACTAGGGAAGAATAGAGGTACTTTGGATTAGACAGAGGGGAGTGAAGGGAGGGTGGGGAAATGGGATGGGAGGACTGTGGAATGAATCAGACATTATTACCCTATGTGCATATATGACTTCATGACTGGTGTAATTCTACATCACATACAACCAGAAGAATGAGAAGTTATATTCCATTTATGTGCAATGTGTCAGAATACATTGTTGTCATGTATAACTAATTAGAACAAATTTTAAAAACAGAAAAAAAGAAAATGTATTTGCTATGTATTGGCAGGAAATGTGGCGACACTATCAATGAGGTAAGATGGAAAATAGGAAATGTTCTTAAAACACTCATAATCTAGCTGAGACAATTTCTAGACAGGGCTTTAAAGATGTCACCAGCTTCTTTCAGCTGTCTATATAAAATGTGAAAGATTAAAGATGAACTGAATTTTTTTATTACAGCATTCAGGTTTCAACTAAAATTAAGGGGAAACAGAGAACTCTTAGCAAGAATTGATCTAGCAGAAGATTCTCACAGTGAGAAAAGATTCCTGAGGGTCTGGGAATGTAGCTCAGTGGTAGAGCCCTTGCCTAGCATGCGTGAAGCCCTGGGTTCCACCCCCAGCATTGTAAAGAAGGGAGAAAGGGAGGAAAAGGGAAGAGAAAGACTTCTAAGCAAAGATTAAATCAAAGACTCTGTCAAGAAAATGAAGTCAAATGTATGACTTTAAAGTCCCTTTTTAGGACATTAAAATCTTAAGAGCATTTTTGCACAATAGCTTTGTGAGGAGCTCAAGGTAGAGAAGGGCTTATCACAAACCGATTCATGGGTATAGCTTTATCTCATGGAATGAGTTCTATAAATTGATGCATAAGAAACCGACAAATGTTTTAAAGGAATTGTATCAACTTGGATTGAAAGGAAAAGAGATAATAAAAAATTAAATGAGGTTCCCCAACCTTCTATAGGCAGAAAACAGGCTTTAAAATGCAAGTCAAGGTATTTTTATGAAAAAAAAAAAAAAGACTCAGAGAATGAGAACAAAGTCCTGCAAGACAGGGGGAACATTTTAGACAGTCATCCCCATGAAAATTGGGATAGATCTCATATTTAATATAAACTGATGACTGCTGTGTCATCTCCCCCATTTTTTTACAATGGTGTGGTGATAAAACCCAGGGCCTCATGCATGCTAAGCAAGTTCTCTATCACTGAGCTACACCCCAGTCCCTTTCTTACTTTAGAACAAGAATATTTCCAGTGGTTATTCTGTATAGTATCATATTTTGGGTTTATTTGAGAGAAGAGTGACAAAAAAACTTGTCTTTTTATTTCATAATTTTCTGATCAAGAGGAACGATTCCCAAGGACCCTAACCCAAGGACCCTGATCTACACCTGGACTTGATTTAATTTCAGATATCCTGGACCCTGAATATGAGCCCAATTTATTAATGCAATCACATTTTGGCAGGGAGAGAAGTTGAATGTGGAAAAATGTAAATAGTTTGTATGTGTGGGACCACCTTTGACAGTCTGAAAGCACAGTTACCAATTCTTTGCTATTCCTCCCATTGAGAAGTAGATTTATGGTCCCTCTTTTTGAATCTGGAGGACTTGTCACTGCTACAATCAACTGAAAGTCATGACAGAGCTAGCACTAGGTGATTTCTGAGTTAGATCTTAATAGTCGTATGACTTCCATGCTCCTTTCTGGGTATACTTTTTTGGAACTCTGAACCACAGTGCAAGAATCCTCATCCTTCTGAGGAAGCCCAAGACACAGGAAGAGGAACTCTGATTAATAATCCCAAATGAGCTCAGCCTATGATTTGTTTCAGCCCAGGCACAAAATATATGAGTTGAAAACAAAAAAATTCCAGATGCTTTAGGCCCAGTCAGTCAAGTCTTCCTAAATGAGACTCCAGGTATTGTAGAGTGGAGACTAGTCATTCTTGCTATGGTCTGAATTCCAGTCCTGCAGAATTCAAAGAGGTGGCTGTTGTATGACACTCATTTTTTTTTTTTGTTATCACACAACAAAGCATAACAGGAACACTGCTTTATTGTTTTCTCCCCTATAGCTGCTATAACAAATTATCACAAATTAGGAGGCTTAAAGCAACAGAGCCAGTCGGGGTGTAGTGCCTGTAATCCCAGTGGTTCTGCTTGGGAGGCTGAGGCAAGAGGATTGTGAGTTAAAGCCAGTCTCAGAAAAAGTGAGCCACTAAGCAACTCACTGAGATCCTGTCTCTAAATAAAATACAAAATAAGGCTGGTGATGTGGCTCAGGGGTGGAGTGTCCCTGAGCTCAATCCCTGGTACTTTCATATTTCTGGAGTTCAGAAGTACAAAATTGGTATCGTCATGCCATACTCCCTGGGAACATTCACTCATTGCTTCTTCCAGCTGCTGTGGTGACTGACACTCTTGGTGTGCTGCTGCATTGCTCCAAACTTCACCTTCAAGGCCAACATGTACTCATCTCTCTGCTCCTTTGTTGGGGAGGGAAGGGGAATTTCCTACCGGGGACTGAATTCAGGCCCTCTGCTATGCTAGGCAAGTGCCAACACCATTGAGCTACATTCCCCCATTCTGTCTCTCTTTTATGATACTGTTTGCAATGGCACTTAGAGCCCACATGAATAATTCAGGATAATCTCCCCTTCTGAGGATCCTTAATTTAATTATACCTGCAAGGACTTTTATTTTGGGGGGGAGTGTTTCTGATTATTTGCTTACCATATAAAGTAACATTCACAGGTTCCAGAAATTAAGGCATGGATATCATTTGAGGAGCTATATATCTGCCTATTTTGCCTTTGCATTTTTTGATGTGTGAGGCAAAAGGACTAAGCATTCCCAGGCCATTATATAACTTGGAAAACAGTAACTTTAGTGATCATGTAATATTCTAATGAAAGCATGTACCATAATTTGGTTACCCAAAACCATATTTATTTCCAATTTCCCATTTCTGAATATTTTCTTGACTTGGATTCTAGATGTGGAAGAGAGTGGGAACATTTAAAGATTTGTAAATATATTGCCATATTGCCATTTAAAAATGTATTAATTTACTATCTCATCACTATTGCAGGAGTGCCTCACCATCATTGAGCACTGGGTTTTAAAAAGTTTTGTGAGCCAGACATGGTCACATAAGCCTGTAATTCCAGCAGCTGGGAGGCTGAGGCAGGAGGATCACAAGTTCCAGGCCAGCCTGAGCACTTCAATAAGACCCTGTCTCAAAATAAAAAATAAAAAGGGCTAGGCATAAGACTGAGAGCAACTCTGGGTTCAATCCCTACTACGTCGACAACAACAACAGAAGTACAAAGGGACATATGGAAAAAGATGGTTACCTTTGTATCTTAATACACAGATAGTAATAGTAAAACAAGAACAACTCAAATACCCTTGATAGCTAAATGAAATTGTTGAGTATCTTCCCACTAGAATCAATCTCCCCAAGAACAAAGACTTTCATCCGCATGTTTACTGCTATTTTCCCCACTACCTAGCACATAATAAACATTAAAAAGAAATTGTTGAATAAGTGAATAAGCAAAATTCTGGTATATCCATATTCATAAAGTGCAGTAGAAATTATTAAGAATCAATTGGATTTATGTGTAATGAGCCAGGGAAAATGCCCACAATATATCAGTAAGTGATAAGAAAATAACAAATTGTAACTTTGCTTTTATTTTTTTAAAGACTAGAAAAAGAAGCCGGTTTTGTAGCACCCACCTGTAATTCCAGCAACTCAGGAAGCTGAGACAGGAGGATCACAAGTTCGAGACCAGCCTGGGCAATTCAATGAGAGCCTGTCTCAAAATAAAAAATAAAAGGTCTGGAGATATATAGCTCAGAGGTAGAGCCTCTCCTATGTTCAGTCCCGGAACAAGAAGCGGGGGAGGGAGGAGAGAAGGAAAGAAGAAGATTTTATATGTTCGTGTAAACACACACACCAATTCTTAGAATGATTCAAACCATAGTAATATTAGTATCCAAAAGGGATGAAATTGAAGGGATGAAGGATGTTAGTAATATTTTTCTTTTTACAATTCTGTATTGTTTACATTTGTTGGAAGGGAATGTTTGTGCCAGCCCTTAATTTGCATAATAAAAGCTCAAATCAAACCAAACCAAACTACCGGAAAAGTGACATGTTAGAATTCTTTTCGCACCCATTAGGAAAAAGCATTCTCGATCCCTCTTAGGTAATTTTTTACACTATTAGTTCGTTGTCTTTTTTTTTTTTTTTTTTTTTTTTATGTTGAACATTGGTAAATTTCTCTCCCCGCCTTCCCTCAGTTGGCTCTGCTTGCTCCCTTCCTGTAGATATCTCTCCCACCGAGCCTGAGCCTGCGAACTCTGCAACCGCTTATCTCCCTTCAGACCCCGCCGGCAGGCGCTGCTTCTGTGGGCAGCTACTGTGCACGCTCGACCTTTGCCACCTGCCGCCCTGCTGGGACCTAGAGAAGAATGTGGTTTAGAGAGACCGTGGCCCAAGTGCCTTATTCTGGCTTCCTTGTTTCGGAATGTAGCCTGAAGTGTAAGACCCATTTCCAATTCTAAAAGAACTGCCCAAGGAAGTGGGCTTGCGTGCAGGGCGTGGGAGCGAGAATAGAAGCCTAATGGTTGGAGAAGCACGAAGCAAGGCCTCTTCTGCCACTATTAATATTAACTTCTATTAAGAACGGGCTTTTCTGTCCCTGGGGCTTCACAGAGCAGGAAGTGAAGGCCAGAAGTGAAGAGAATTGGCAAGGAAAGAAGACCTTGAGTAAATTATTTAGCTGGGACACGGGATTAAAAGTTCACCCTCTTTCCTCCCCCACAAACCCAAAGTGTCCCTGGCTTGGGGATCAGCCCTCAAACCCACAATCATTTATTTCAGCCAAGAGGAGGAATCAGATTTCCTAAAACCAAATGGTTGGAGCTGGGTTTTCGTATTTTTTAAAGAGGGGGTGAGCGTCTCGCTGTTACAGAGGCTGGCTGGAACTCCTGGGCTCCACTGACCCTCCCAGGAGTAGCTGGGACTTCGGGTGCGCGCCTCCATGTCCGGCTTGGAGCTGGTGAGGGGTACACCAGGGAGGCGGCCCTTTGCTCAAGATGACACGGAACTGGGCTTTGGGCCGCAACCCGGCTCTGGGGCCGCTGGCTTCTGCCCAAGCCCAAGGGACTGCGCTTTCTTTAGGCTGCAAATAGAAGAAACTAGGGTGAAAGCACCACAGCGCGGTCGGGGAAGGCGGGAGCGTGCAGGTTTGTTCACATACGAGGCAACTTCGCCTAGGGCCGACCCCCAGCCAGGTGCCTCAGTCGGGGAAGCAAGCAATGGAGGGGGAGGGAAAGGACCACCCGGGATTGCTGAGACACAGTCGGCGTTTGGGATCCTTATCCGCCCCGACCTGGGCTGTTCCGCTGGCTCGGTTGGAACAGCAGCGCCGCCTGCCGGTCTCTTCGTGCTTGTGCGGGCGCCGAGCCGGAGAAGTCTTCCCGGTGTCGGGAGGCTGCGGGCGGAGGCAGCCTTCAGTGGGCTGCACACACCAACATTCCGGGCCTCCCCTTTCAAACTAAAGTCCCTCGGGCTTGGCCACCGCCATCAGCGACCTGGAGCTATCAGCTCCAACGATTCGAAACCATTCAGGAGCTTCTAGCCGGGTCCCAGATTTCCGGTCCCTCGGTGCTTAGCTGGTGCGCGCCTTTAAAAATCATGGCAGGGTCTCATTGCGTTGCTTGGTACCTCGCTTTTGCCGAGGCTGGCTTTGAACTCGCCATCCTCCTGCCGTAGCCTCCCGAGTCGCTGGGATTACAGGCGTGCGCCGCCGCGCCCAGCGACATGTTTAATTAAAATGACAAAATACAGTCGCTGGAACCGAACTGTTCCAAACGAGAAAAATGAGTTGCTTGGAAGCTCGGGTCGCGGCTTCCGGGTCCGCAGGGCAGGCGCTGCCGGGGTTGGAGGCCTCGCTGCCCGGTACTGCGCCTGCACCTCGCCGCGCTCCGGGAGTGGCGGGCCTGCGCACCGCCCCGTCGGGCAGACGCCACGGAAGCGGCCCAGCTGGGCGAGGAAGGGGGAGCACCGTCGCCCAGGTGTCCTCTAGGACATGGGGGCGACACTGGGCGCTTGGACGTCCTCGTGGGTGGCCTTGGGGAGGGGCGCGGAGTCTGAGCCCCGGTGTGCGCGAGCGAGCACTACTGGCCCATCCAGACAGCAGGGAAAGGGCGAGGCTGCAGCTGTCCCAGCCGTGGCCGCGCACAGATGCCGTGACACCGGTTTGGACAGCTGGATAATTTGAACATGAGCAAATAACAAACTTTCTTCCATTTTTCTGCCTAAAACATTCAGAGTCAAATTTAAACATTAGTTTCTCTGAGGGAGGGTGAAAGGGAAGGAATAAACGAAAAGTTCTGTTTGAGAAAACTTCTTGCCGGTTTTGTCTGGTTTTCGATTTTCAAAAATAGCATCCGGCTTTTATTTAATAACAATAAATGCAAATAAAGATTTGCTCCCTGAACAGTTTTAGAGGGCATGATCATTTGGTAAATAACTTTTTCGTTCTGCGTTCTGTCATCCAAGAGAAGCAATCATAACATTGGATGTATGTTCAATACTAACCCTAGAAATGAAGAAATAAATATTGATTGTTAGGATTGTTTTGTTTTTTAGAGACACTTGTAATTGTGCTCAAGACTCATCACTTTCCAGTTTGAAGTATCTGAGTCCATGTGCCATGTGCATAGTAATAAATTCTTGATAGATAGTGATATGGCTACATACAATTCATAGGTATGGTAAAATAACAGGAAAATATTTAGAAGAATTTGGATTTCTGAAATATTCATTATTTTTAGTAAAGTGGTTTTGGGGAAAATATTTTTATCTTTTACATTCGTACTCCAGTACTTTTGTTCTGCAAGCTTCTATATTGCTATTTATTGGTTAATGGTCTCTGGGTTCTGGCTTTCTGATGTCTTCTGTTTGTTTCTGGCAACACAAATATACCCTAACATGATTATGTCTAGAAAATTGGAGCTTGTATGGGGCAAGTACCAAAAATAGCATACAGTTCTATTGGATTTTTGTTGTCTTGTTTTAAAACATTACATACACGAAGTGAAAGAACGATATACTAAGTGTCTCTCATGAATAGAAGACAGAGTCTGCCCACGTCATTTTTAACAGCTCCTAAACTGTGGTTTAGTACTTAATCCTTGTTGCTGATTCTGTGAATCATCAATAAGTTAAAATTATTTAAGTGTCATACACACAACATGCCATTATATGTTTGTACTACAATGACTAGCTTCTACATTGTTTTTCATTGTTTGCTTTCCTGAGTCTGGAGAGGATTTATCAACTACAACTTGTATAAAACCTATTATTGACATACTACAGATTACAAAGTGTTATAATAGCAGATTGTCAACCCTGAAAGTTCTGAGATAACGCACAAATAATTAGAGAAGAATTATTTGTTTGTTTGCGTTAGTTGTAGGGGAACACAATGCTTTTATTTTATTTTTCTGTGGTGTTAAGGATCGAACCCAGGGCCTCACGGGTGCTAGGCAAGCATTCTACCACTGAACCACAACCCCAGCCCCAAGAATTATTTTCTAGAAGTTAACTCTCAAATATTAAAATGCATGAAATGCCTAGCATTCCTACTTACCAATAAAATGTTAGACACATAAACCAAACACAGGACCTGAATATTATTTTTTAAGTAAATGTGTGCATGTGAAGGTATGATTTGGTAATCATTTCATCTCAGGGAAATCTTTGTATCAAAACCAATAGTATTTTGGTGTATGGATTAGATCTCTAGAATCCAGTAGAAAGAAGAACAAACTGGTCATTTAACTCTGGGGCTTGGTAACTTAGTTGATGTTATCTACAGCTGTGATAGTTAATGACAAATTCCAATTTGGAAACACTGTTGTTAAAACAAATGTAATGTTTGGGCACTAGAGACATAGGAGCCAAAGGTCACCTATGCACTTGCCCCCACCTTCTTTGACTGATTCCTTCAAGAGAAATGTCAAGGTAAATGTTCGTATAATCTTTAGAATGGACAGATTCTATTTTATTTAGAATTTGAGAGTTTCTTCAAGATCTAATTTCCTAACTTGCAAGAATGTCATGATATATCTTATATGTAACCCATATATATATTATATTATGTATAACCCATATAAATCATATATCATATATATGATATATATATATATAATCTCCTTTGATTTGTAGCTAAGAAGACATTGAGTGCTGGTTTGGCCAATATCATTCAGTTACTGACAGCCATAGCTGTCACTAAAACCTGCTTGGTTTCCTAAAATCATAGTGCACCCTCTTTAAGAAGAAAAGCGAGAGGAAAAAAGGAAAAATGAATATATGATTTAATGGGGGTCAGAAGTTCATATAGTCTAGGAGTCATTGAAGAAGATGATTTAAATGTTTTAAATATTTACAAGTTAATCTACATAATTTAGATATGAACTGGGGTTTTCTTTATCCTCCAAAGAGAAGCGTATTTAATATAAGACCTGCTGGTACAGTAGGAATGAAGGGGACTCATGAGGACTAAAGTACAATGCTTGATGACTTCGAGGGACAAGACCACCTCAGAAAATGAAAAGGACAGCAGGCTCTTGAAACAGCTACTGGAAAAGTACCTTGCCAATATGCAGAGATTGAGATGCAAAGTGTTTCAAAATTACAAAAATTTTAATGCCATCTAGTTAGAGATCTGCCTCTCTGCTCCTTTTGGGCTGAAAAATGTACTGATCAATTATAAGAAGGTTCCCAACAACACCCTCAACTAATCTTGATTCCCCTTGAAACTAGATGCATTTGGGGACATTTCTTCTGACAGATGAAAGGATAAGGAAGTTATGCAGATTAGTAACTTGTGTTCACATCTGGAATGTTAGTTAGTGCTTTACCGCCAAGATCGTATACAGACACCTAGGCGGTGAAAATCAGTAGATCACAGACTTGAGGGTATTTTGACAAAGTAAGAAAAAGCAAAATGCATTGGAGAAAATTCTGGGACAGGGTATTCTATCTGAATTCGAGAAATTATACTGTTCAAAAGTTCTTTGTAAAGCCGGGCACGGTGGTGCAGGCCTGTAATCCCAGTGACTCCGGAGGCTAAGGCAGGAAGATCTTGAGTTCAAAGCCAGCCTCAGCAAAAGCAAGGTGCTAAGGAACTCAGCAAGACCTGTTTCTAAATAAAATACAAAATAGGGCTGGGAATGTGGCTCAGTGGTTGAGGTCCCCTGAGTTCAATCCCTGATACACACACACACACAAAAGTTCTTTGTAAGGACTCTGGAGCTCTTTGCAGAAGATGGCTCGTGGTTTTTTAAAAAGCAGCAGTTTGTCGTTATTAGGGTCTAAGTATTGTGTATGTACACTGTAAAGATACTTTTGCTGGGGGGCAGTTGGCTTGGTGCTCACTGGTGGGATTCGGACTCCTTGGGGAAGAGGAGGCGGGTTTGAGCATGGCAGGAGGGGACACCTTGGTATCAGTGAATTACCAAATTTTGGGGAAGGTGCAAGGGGTGTTTTTCTGCAAGTACACTCAAGCTGAGTGTAAAAAGCTAGGATTGGTAGGCTGGGTCCAGAACACTGACGGGCACAGTCAAGTTCCCATCTCCAAGGTGCGTCACATGCAGGAATAGCTTGAGATGAGAGAAGTCCCAAATCACACATTGACAGAGCAAATTTCAGCAATGAGAAGGTCATCTTGACGTTGGATTACTCTGATTTCCAAATTGTGAAATAATAGCCTAAATTTAAATTTTCCAAGAAAAACTTAGTTTTGATTTTTATTATTAATATAGAACTATTCTGTGTTCAATATTAGAATTAGTTATTTTTTATATCAGATATTTGTTACTACATGTTACATGCGTGATGGAACACAATTTTACACAATTCTAATAAATATAAACACATTGGGGAAAAAAGATGCTTTTGCTTACATGACCTCATCTGATTCCCATGTCAAAGTTAAGGAAGTAGTAACTCAGGCCTCCCCAAAGTCAAAGTCAGTAGGATGGAAAAAAGTCTTTCTCTAAAAGGAGATGCAAAGAGCAGCCCTAAAAACTATATGACCTTTCCTTTTTTTTTTTTGGTACCAGGGATTGGACCCAGGAATACTTGGGTATTGGAATACTGAACCACCGCATCCCCATATCCCTAGCCCCCTCCCTTTTATTTATTTTTTTATTTTGAAATGGGATGTCCCTAGTTGCTTAGGGCCTCGCTAAATTGCCGAGGCTGGCTTCCAACCTGTGATCTTCCTGCCTCAGCCTCCCGAGTGACTGAGATTACAGGCAGGCGCTACCAGGCCTGGCTTCCTTCCTGTTTTGTAGCTGAGATTTCTTTCATTTCTGTTCATTGCTCCCGCTCCTGCCCCAGTGGTCAAGAATATTAGTGTTTATATATTTTAATTGCTATTTAAGGAATTTCTCTTTGCCAATGTAAAGAAAAATATTAATAGAAATATTAATATTTCTAAACATTAATAGAAAGAAGAGTAACTTTCCTTAGCAATCCATCTTGTTAACTTCATTGAATGAATAAGATAAAGTCACGAATTGTTCACAGGAGGGAAAAAACCAACTCGGGCTGCTTTCCCTCCACATACACTTTTTTTTGTTTGTTTTTAAACTTGAGTCCCACAACATTGGTACATTTTATTTCCATTTTTATCTTAAATTCCTAGCCTTACCATATTTAGTACTGTGGCCATATTACCTAATTTTTTAAAAAAGTTATCTTATGCAAAAGAATTATTTGGGGGAAGATAACCCCTCCCCAAAATTTGTTTTCTTGAACAGTCAACAGATCCAAGAATCTCCCTCGCCGAACTTAATTTCTTTGTTGTTGTTGTTTTTGTTTGATTTTGGATTTTGGTTTGTTGAGTGGTGCTGGGGATTGCTTAAGTGCTCGCTGTACCACTGAGTTACACCGCAGCCCCTGAAATTAGTTTTCAACAGACGCCTGGCCTTCATGGGGAGATCTCTGCGGTCTCAGTTTGGGAACAGCCACTGTGTGGAAAGGTGCTGGAACTAGTACCTTCTGATTGGGTAGGAACTGGGGCCCTTTCCGGGTCGGCTCCAAACAGAGCTCGTTGAGCGGGCCGCACCTCAACTCTTCCCAGAGCGCGCGCGCCCCCTGGCGGCCTAAGCCGATGACTCAGATCCCCGGTTGCCGGGGGATTCTGGGACCCCCATCCTACCCAGTGCTGGAGGCTCTTGGAACCGCTATGTAATCTGGTCTAAAATAACCTCAGGCAGCAGGGGGTGAGCCTCCCTAAACTCGGCTACACTGACCACTTTCGCCCTGCTCCATATTCTCTGGGGCTCACTCCGGAGGTGACAAGGAGTCCTAGCGTCCGAAGCGCGGTAACCTTGCAGGTCTGCACCTTTTCCGTGGCCTAGGAGGCTTGGCAGGCAATCGCAGCAGCGAGCCCGGTACCTGCATTTCAGAGAGTAGCCGAGCGAGCGCCCGCCCTGGCCCCCAGACCCATGCACAAAGGGCCGAGCCCCGGGAAGGGGAAGAACTTGTAATCGTTTGCAGCGGGACAATGCCGACTTTTGAACCTCTAACCACTAAGCAAACAACCCTTGTGCTCTTGTTCCACTGTCCAAACAGGGTTTATTGACAGGCGTTTCACGGCAACGCATAGCAACGGCTGCCGCAGCGGAGGGCCGGCGTGTGGGCGCGGTCAGGGCGCGGGGCTGCTTTCCCTCCCCGCGCCTTGAGATACGCGGACAGTGGGGAATCGCCCTGGCCCTGAACAGGTACCGTAGCCCAGCGGACGCCCACGCGGCCTCCTGTTTTGTACCAGAACCCTCCCCTTATCTCCGACTCTAAAGCCAGGTGCCCGCGGGCTCTGCCCCAAGAGCCCCTTTCTCAATCCTGGAGCGCAATGCGCCACCCGGAAGGGCTACAAAATTGGGGAGGTGCAGCAAGGGGCATTTAGGCCTCCTTCTGTCTCCCAGCTGGGCTCAGCCTTTTCTTTCTCGCAACCCTTGAGGCACCTCTTCGTGCGTTGGAGGCAATACCTAGGCTCTAAAGCGTTTGTGGGAAGATTGAAATGGGGGACAAGCTCTCCTTTCCCAGGCCCATTCGAAGCGCCCAGTACCGCGGTCCCCAGGACCTAAACCCGGTCCCCAGCGGATCAACTAGATAATAAGCAACACTGCAAGGATCTTCTTATACAGATTCTTGAGTTCTTGTCTGTGGTGGGTGGGATGGGGATGGAATAAGGACACCACGGGATAGGGGAAAGAGGGTAGGCGGAAAGGGCTTAAGGAAATGCCCAGTGATTCAGAGGACTCTATTCATGAAAATGTTGTCTTGGGAAAATAGAATATATATCTTTTTCTTGTGGGGCATCCATAGGAAGGAAGGGGTCACTGCCAGTAAGTTTGCCTAGTGTTTGCATTGCCTTGGTGTGGGTTTGATGAGATGCTAAGGCAGAGGAGGCCCTCTCGGCCCCACCCCCCATAATTCCGCAGCAGCTGGGAAGCAGCTGACCATTCAGATGTGCATTTTGCCCAAAGGCACCCCCAGGAGAACCACACATTCCACACTCGAAGGCTGGACTCAGGCTTGGGGGCAGGGAAGGTCTCTGAACCTGCTCCCTCAGGCTTCTGACGCTCTGGGGTAAAGTGAGGCTTCCCAGATAACCTTCTCCATTCCTCTCCCTGATTTTTTCCTACTTTTAGCTTGCAACAGGTAAGATATTTCATTTCTTAGAAAAAATTTCCACTGAAATCTAAAGAAAATCAATTACAAAATCTGTAAAGTTCATTTATCTTTTTTTTTTTTTTCTTTTTAGAAAAATTCAGCTGTGTTCAGACACCCCCTTCCCTTCACCATATCACTTCTCTCCCCATGGATCCAGAAGGCTTTTAAAAGGCTGACTGGGATGTTACACAGACCAACAACCCAAACAGCAGCAACAACAACAAAAACTCCCCTTCTTCATCAGGCCCAAGATTGTGAAAATGACAGGAAGTCCAGGTTAGCTCTGGCATTTATAGCACTGACATACATTCAGCCCAGAGAAGCTCTGGTGACAGGCTTTCTAAACAAGGCCCTGGGCGGGGGCCTCCCATGTTATGCCTGGAGTCCACTCACCACCGCCACACACACACACACACACACACACACACACACACCCCACACTCACATGCACCAGCTAAGCCTTTCCTGGTCTGGGAAGGGAGAAGAAAGACACAGACCACCTGGGGTTCTGCAGTCTTTGGTCAGTCCAGCTTTCTATCTTAGCTGCCTCTGGCTTCTGCAGTTTAAATCATGCTTGCCCCTGAGGCAGGAGGGCCAGCTGGTCCTTGGAAGGCATTGAGCAGGAAGCAGCCATCTTGGCTCCGAGTGTTGCGGGTTCCCTCTCTCCCCTCAGCTCCAATCAGAGATGCAGCCCACAGATTTTGGAGGCAAAGAGCTGGGGCAGAAGGGACGAAGGCTTGGTCACTGTAGCCAGTCCAGGCAATACTTTTGCCAGTACCAAATGAAGCCTCACTGGTCATTTCCTGTATCCTCGCCGGCAAAATGTCAGATGGGAAAAAGTAAAAAATCTGGAAGATATCTTCCTTGAGGCCCCCAATCCCACTTGTCTTTACTCCTGGCCCCCAAGCTTCCTCTGAGAGCTAGGCTTGTAGTTATGTTTGTAGGTGGGAGGGAAGGGGTCTCTTCTGAGGATTCTAGCAGAGTCCATGCTCCTCATGGCTCAGCCTGGAATTGCTCTGGTGCAGCCACAGACCACTGTGGGTCACTGGGTGACAGTGGGGTTTAACACCCCCCCAGTTGGCCCCAGAACCCCAGGGACAGAGCCAGGCACTGAGCCTTGGAGGGAAGACACAGGACTCAAGGGCTCCGGGACACTTCTCAGAGGCCCCGGCTGTGGCTGGGGAGGCTGTTGGGGAGGCGGCTGGGGCTGCTGCTGCTGCTGTTGCTGTAACTTCTTCTTGTTGATTTTCCTTTCCTTTGCTCTGCGGTTCTGAAACCAAATTTTAACCTAGAAATGGAAAGGTGGAGCAAAACAGAAGATGTGAAGGAAAAGGGGAACTGTAGCACCAATATCTTCCTCTCCAACAAAAGAACCCCAAACTCGTCGTTGGAAGCTTTCATTGGATATCTTCCTAACAGCCTAACCCTGGAGCCATTTCCACACCCAATTCAGCCTCCTGAAAAGAGTCTTCCTCCTTCCTTGCTCCCTGTGTTTCTTTCCAAAGGAATCTTTACTGGAAAAGTACAGAGTCTCAGAACCAAGGAAAACAGAAACTTGCTACAAGTCCCTCCCTACACAAGCACAAGGAGGCCAGTGCTAGGTATACTTCACATGACAACCTTTGCCCCTCATAGCTAAACTGAACTGTAATATTCCTCACCTTGGAGCTGAAAATGAGATTTAATGTGGAGCTTCCTGGCTATGAGTTTGACCTGCTTTTGGTTTTGTTTTGCTTTGCTTTCCAGACTATAGTGTTCATAAGCCAAGTGTTGCCCCTCTAGTTTTTATGAGCAGAAACTGGGCTCTTTATTTTTCCTAATGATGGGCACAAAGAAAACATGTCTTTATTGCCCAACTAGAATTCAAGATTAAAGTAATGCTCTTGGCTTTTTCTTGCACCTCTCTGAAAAGAAACTTTCAACGACATCAGAAAATATAACCCGAGGTAGAAGGAAGACTTTAAGAAAAGCATTCAAAATGCAAATGCCCTTTTAATCCCACAGAGCTAAGTGGACCCTTGGCCAGGCTTCCTAATTCTCCCTGGAGGTCTCCCCCAAGCAGCAGCCAGGCCTGCAAGCGCAGGGTGAGTCCCACCTGTCTCTCAGAGAGCCCCAGTGTGGCAGCCAGCTCAGCTTTCCTCCGAATGGTGATGTAGCGACTGTAGTGAAACTCCTTCTCCAGTTCCAGCCGCTGGTGGTCCGTGTACACCACTCGGTATTTGTCTTTCGTTCTGGTTTTCACTGTGGAGGAAGGAGAAGTTAGGCCTGAGAACCACAAAGCAGCCCATCAGTCATAGGTAATGACAAACCTCCCTAACTGGGGGCTATTTCTCTTCCTCCACCACCCTGGGAGGCCAGGGGGTTTGGCTGGTTCCTGCCAAGTCTGACAAGACCCCCCAGAGAATCCTGGGGGAGAGGGAGGGTGTGAGGTTAGCAGGGCAACTAAACTAACCTTGGGGTTAAGTGGTTTTTAAAAATTTAGAAAAACTAAAACCTCACCCACAGAGAAGATAGCAGAACCCAGCGCAGCTCACCATTTTGATAAACCAAATATAGTACTGAAATACATTTAGCACCAAAGGAAGGGGACCATGTGGGGGGGGGAGTGGCCAGACTCTGGGAATATCCAGATTATCAGATCTATCAGAGACCAGCATCCCATCTGGAAACAGTTGGAGTTCTATGTGTTGTGGGATAGGAGTTAGTTTGTTTTACTACAAATGGAAAGAGGGATACAGGAGCTGACAGTTTCCCTCAAGTCACCAGAACTATCCTGCAGTCACATCAGATCATCCAAATGAATTCTGGGTTGGGCTCAGGCAGTAACCTATGCTGGCAGGCAGACTGTAGCTCCTGCTGCGGACAATATACCTGCTGGAACCAGGTGTAGCCTTGGGTACTTTTTCTTTTTTAATCCTCCATTTATTCCTACTGCAAACCCCACTAGAGCTATTCTGACCAGTGATCTATGATCATTGGATTGAGTCAACATATTAAATCTTGGGTTGATTGTTTTACTGGAGGGCCTTGACAAATAGTGTCACTGCTGTTGGAGCAGGCCCGGGCCTGGCGTCTCCATTGCGTCTGTCCCGGGCCGGCCCTTGTCCTATCCCTGGCCAGGAGTCGTTTTCTCTGACTGGGTCCCAGGTAGGGGTGGTCTTGGAGCTGAACAGGTTCAATCAATATAGTGCCCAATCCCTACAGGAAGATCTAAAGGGTCTGGGAGTTGCCTTTGGAGGTGTTTAATGCCCCGCAGGCCGACTTTGTTCAGGTAAAACCCTTTGCAAACCACAACAAAAGCGCCCTGGGAAGATACAGGCGGGATCAGAGAGAGCTCCCCCGAGCCGCTGAAAGGGGAACACAGCCGCAAACAATGCAGGACAAGGCGATCTTATCAAAGAAAAGCCCTTTCAATGCCTTAATAACAACCGCATTCTGTTTGAATTACCACTACTGAGCAAATGGCGGCCGGCTTTCATCCCCCTCCCTGCCAGGCGCATTAACATAAACACTGCCCGGCAGGCGCATTTGAATGGGCGCTGCGAGTCCGACCCCGCGCCTGCTAAGGGAACTAACACGTCCCGGGCTCTGGGCGCCTTGTGCGTGGTGGGCGCGTTCATATGCACTACCGCCCGAAATCCACTACCGCCGCCCTTGGTACGATCCCTTGGCTCAGGTGAGGGAAGAGACGCAGACTAGGCTGCACAGATAAGACAGGCTGGGACTGGAACCCGCTTGGAAAATAAAGGCCGCGTCCAGGCCTGGGGAGCTGGGCACAGGATAGTTTCCCTAGCCGAACACCCCAGGAGCGATACTCGCCTTGGGGTGCCTTGGAGTGGCCTTTGTTCGGGTGCTGCCCTTTCAGTGTCCGGGGCGGGCGGGGGAACGCGGTGACCAGGACCCGGTGCGCTCTGCGACCCGCGCCCCAAGAGCCTTGGAGGCGCCCCGCACCCCCTGGGAACCAAGGAGGGGGGCTGAAAAGGGGGAGGGATGAGAGGGACTTGTCAGAATTCATTATTGACTGCGAAAGTCACCACCCTCTTTCCGGGCCCTAAAAGAGACAATGGCAGGGCTGGGAAGGTGTATATCAAAGCCGGCGGGGCCGCGTACCCACCCCCCTCCGCCCCTTGACAGATGACGCTCCGCAGAGGAGTCGGGCTCTGGCCCCGCGGGCCGCAGCCTCCCCACATTAACATCACAAGGACGCCCGGCGCCGACCGCGGCCTTGCCACCTCCGCGCGGGACTTCACAGCGGCCTCTCATCTGCTGACCCCGCGGCCTGGGCTCCTGCGGCTTCCCATCCCCCCTCCACACCGCATCCGATCCTAGCCCCGCGACCACTCTCCTCCGACACGCACTGGGTCTTAGACCGCAGGTGACCCTTGCCAACTGTGCCCCTGAAGCTCGGATCTGAGATGCGCCGGTGCTAGGACAAGGGCGCCTCCCCTTGGGGAAAGGACCACTCCAAGGCTCAGAAGCCCACCCGGAGTTGATCTGTGGCCTTCTCACTCCAGGGCATTTCCCAACAGGGCGCTCCCAGCATGTGCGCAGTGACGCAGAAGTCGATGTTCAGAGACAGCCCCCAACGGGCGCTCTGATTTATACGGCTGTAATTGACTATAAACCTCTGCAAAGTGGCTATAACTTACAATGCGGGCCGACTGGGCCAACAAGGAAGGAAGTGGGAAAGCGGAAGCGCTGAGAACTGGGGAACACTTCATGGAGTAAAAAGAGAACTCAAATAACTCTCCCACCACACCTATCCTCACTTCCTTCCCACCTTCACACACATTTCAATACCAATAAGAGCAGACCTGGAGCTAATGGGTCCCACATCCCAGCAAACCTAGGATCTTTGAGGGAAGGAGTCTTGAACACACACACACACACACACACACACACACACACACAAGATCCTTGAAAAGAAAGTTCAGGAAAAATGACCCTTGTCTGGAGCAGCGGTTGAATCACGCCAGGGTTTTTTCTCCCCCCTTTTCTTGCTCTTTCCGTAGACACAAGAGGACTCCCGCAGCTTCTTTCTTGAATAATCCCTCTGCAGACCAAAGGTTCAGGGACCTGGGCGCGCCCCCTTCCCCTGAGTTCTTTCGGTCAGCACCTTCTTCCCGGCGACAGCAGCTTTCTCGGTCCCTCTGCTCTCTGTAGCTCCGACCCCTTGGATTGGCCTAGTTGACCAAACATAGGCCCACATGCAGCCTTGCCGCCCTTTCTTCCCACCCGCCTCTCTTTTGGGGTGGCTCAGATGGGGGAGGACAGCACGGAGAGAAATGATGTAGATACGGCTCCGCAGAAGTTCAAAGCTCCTTCTCCTTGGCGGCCAGGAGCTGCCCAAGGAATGCAGGAGGCAGCAAGTGAGCGGGAAGTCGAGCTCACGCCAACATTCGCGGGATCTTCCCGAAGGTGTCCCGTGGTTGTGAATGAGGAACTCTTGGAAAGAGCAAGCCTTTCTTCTGCCCTAAACTGAACCCAGGGTGGTGAGACCCCAAGTATCCATTCCCGGGAGCAGCAGCCGGTGAAGCCCCCAGAGCCTCCCTGAACTTGCTCCCTCGCCTGCCCTTCGGGCCCAAAGCTCCCAGACAGCCCGGATGACCCTGTGAGCCCTGGATTCAGGCCCTCCCAGCAGCCGTCGGCTGGGCGCGCGCCTTCCCAGGGCTTACCTTGGCTTCCGAGGGACGGTTGCGCTGGCTTCCGCATCCACTCGCACAGGTTCCGCCGCTGGCCGCCCGGGGACAGCTGCTCCGCAGCGGCAGTGGCAGCCGGTCCGGGAGGGCCGGGATTAAGCGTCTGCAGCAACCCTGAGGCGCAGGAAGGCGCGGCAGCCGGGTGATGCGGGTGGTGATGCGGGTGATGGTGCGGGTGGTAGTCTGCAGGGCTGCTGTAGCCCATGGCGGCGGCCGGGGAGCCCCCGTTGAGGCCGTGGGCAACCGCGTTAGCTGCAGCCGCTGCGCCTCCCGGCCCGTAGCCGTTCCAGTCCTCGCGGAGTGGGGCACCGTATGCTGCGGGCCAGGACGGCCCCGGGGACTGAGCGCTGTCCAAGTTCGCGGCCGCAGCAGCCGCGGCCGCCACGTGGTAACCACCGTAGTCCGGGTACTGAGGGGGGCTGACGAAGTTCTGCGGTGCCAGGTTGAGGCCACCAGAGTGGCGCACAGAGCTGGGGTACATGCTCACGTCCTTGTCCAGAAGGTAGCTCACGTACATGGTGGCGAGGGCCTGAGAGCAGACCTCACCATACTGCCTGGGGAGGAACGCTGAAGGCTGCCGGGGGAGGGGGTGGAAGGGGCGACAGGGAAAGGGTGAGGGGGCGAGAGAAACGGCGGGTGGCTGCGCCCCAGCCTGCGCAGTGCTCCGCTGGCTCCGCGCGGCGCTTCTGCCTCCGAGGCGGTCCTTCCCTTTGGCCTGCCTCCTCCCTCCCTCTCTTTTTCCTTCTTTCCTCCCACCTCCTTCCCACTAGGCAGCAGAGGCGGGGAAGACCCGCCACAGGCTGGCGTGCGGAGCCCCAGGCCGGCGGCCTTACGTGATTAACGAGTGTTTACAAGACTCTATTAGTAATGACACAGACACCAATGGCTGGAGACGTCGAGGCGCAACGCTCCTTCTGCGCACAACCCCCCGAAACCCGATTTGCATTTTAAAAGATAAGGGGCGGGGGAGTTCGCGAGAGGGCAGGGACCTGATCACAGCTAAATATTCAAACCTTTATTGTTGAGAGCTTCCTCCTTCCAACCTGGTGCACTTTAACCTCCAATCACAGGTTCAAAGAATGAAATCAAGAGACTTGCAAAAGCCAGGGGGAGAGAAAGAGCTATCTTGGTGGGAATTTGGGTTTAGAGGCAGAAGCAGTCTTGTTTATGCATTCGCAGGGAAAGGGGCGATCAAGAAACTCCTGTCCCAAAGAGAAAAGGAAAAAAGAAATCATTGCTTTGATGGGAATATTTCTGACCAGCCAGTGGGGTGACCGGAGCGGAGCCCTAAAAGAAGGTCCTATTCCTTCTTGCCCTGCGCCCCTGGCCTGGACGACATCTGCCCCAAGCAACTATCAGCGCTAATTATTTTCTTGCCCAAGGAATCACTTGCCCTCCGCAGAAGATAAATTAGGCTGCGTCTTCAAACTCATCTTATGTTTGGAATTTGAGTTGTCAAAGCAATTCATTAAAACACTATTCAAGAACCAAACGTCTTAACTACGAAACCAATGGGCCCGTGGTAGAAGTTTGACTAATGGTTACTTGGGAGGGCAGTAATTGAAGGGAAGTCAGGAGGTGAAAACCAGTGTGTTGGTAACTTTCTATTTCTTGAACAAAGTACTGGTTTCATGGTGTGTTTGTTTCGTGGAAATTCAGCGACCTACACTCACATGTTTATTATATTTAAATAAGTGGCTAAAAAGCAAGGAAAAGGGGACTCTGGCATTTCTGCTAATACATACTTTTGTGTTTATGTCTTACATCATATCTGTGCCTTAAAAATCGTTTCTCCTTTACAAAGTAAAACATTCTGTTTCTCATCTCCAGTGAACTGGAAGGCAACCCGGGCCGTTATCAATTATTGCTAATGAAAAGCTCTGATGTGCAAAGGCTCAGAAGGAATTCCTCTTCGGTTTAGGAGCACTGTGACCAGAGGGCCCAGGTCTGAAAGTGGCCATTTGGGGACACCAGTGTTGAGGCCAGGATTAGGAACTAATCAGACAGGAGTAGAGAGGCAGCATGAATAGGCTCCCATTCATTCCCATCTCTATTTCAGCAATAATTTGGAGAGCACCAACCCGGGTCATTTGACTTCTCTCTGAGATTCAGTTTTGCTGCCAGGCTTGGGTATGAGGCAAAGCTGGGCAGCTGACCCCACAGTGCTGAGTGCACTGGGAACCCAAGTGGACTGACCGCTTTCATTCCTGGACACCTGCATTTCTTGGTCCTCTCAGATATGTGTCACTATTCCCTTCATCTCTAGAGCACTTTCCAGCGTCCCTTATCTCCCTTGATCCTCACATCTCCCAGGATCAGGGACAAAGCTGATGTCATTACCCTCCTCATTCAGGTGACAATCACCAAGCCATCTAGTTAAGAGACCAAAGCACTATTAGAACTAGCCTAGGGGTGCAGGAACCTGTGCTTTCTGGTTCCTCCTGTACTTTTGAGTTTTGTCAGGAAGAAGGTTAAAACGGGGTGTCCAGGGCACACAGGAGTCAGGGTACACAGGATTCCCAAGAGGCAGGAGCTGCAGCTGGTCCTCCTGGAGGCCCTCCTAAGGGCCTGACTGGGACAGCCAAGTGCCACTTCACATCTCAAGAAATAAAACTAGAATTAAGTTGCAAACCCCATTACAGAAACTTAATCAAGGGAAAGACAGAAAGGCGTGTTAGCAGTCCTGATGGGGCGGGAATGTGGGAGGTTAAGTGGTGGGCATTGCAGACTTTTGATCTGGTAAAGATCTTCCTCCTCTTCCTGGATACAATTCCCCTTTCCGTCCCTCACGACCCCCTCCCAGGCTTGAGCTCTGGAAACCCGGGCCAAGGCAAGTCTGTATCTTCGGAATGCTGGCATTCTTTGGAACAATCGCTTTATTAGGGACAGCCATTCCCTGAGCCCTGTGGTGGCCGCTTCCTGAGTTTTTATGACCCCGGCCGCCGGCTGCTGGCTAATTGTCCCCATTTTCCAGCTGTGTCTCTGTGCTCTGCCCTGGAGAAAGGGCTCCAGCCTGTGCACCCAACTGCTTTGGGAGCAGCCAGGGCTTCTCTGGCCCTACTGGGTCACTCTGGGACCCCAGAGCTGGAGAAGCCACAGGGAAGCCTGAGATTTGCTTGAGGTGCTTGAACCCAAGAAAGGAAACCATGATGAAGACAAATTACTTTGATTCGTGGCAAAAAAAAAAAAAAAAAAAACCCAAACCTCAGGGTGGGGGCTTCTCTGGCAGTAGCATGATCCTGCCTCCAGTCCTATGGTCTGGACTGTTTGGTGAGGGGAAAGGGACTGGTAAACAATGTTGCTGGACAAACTCCTCAGAGTGGAACTGTCCCCCCAATATCCGGGTTCCCTTCTTTGCCAAGAGGACCCAGCTGAAGAAACAGGATTGTGGGATCGTTCTGCCATCTATAGAAGGTAGCAGATGGTAAAGAGGACTGGGTGTCTTTCACATAGACAGCCCTAGCAGGTTGGCAAGTTGGTGGTTCTTAACCTTTCCTCTGGAGACCTACCCTGAACTGGGGCAGTTCTCCAGCCTCTGAGTGCAGGCCTATGGCCCTAGCGAATACAGAGCCACCTGCATTACAGTCCTATTCTGGGCTTTTTTATTCCTGGGCCCAAAGTGCTTGGCAACTTTCTTAGAACCTCCTGGACTGAGTTGAGAATCCCCAAGAAGGGACTGGGATGGGCATTACCAACCCCTTCCATTGAAGGCCCCCTTCCATTCTATATCTCTCAGTCATCCACCCAATGTGGGGCCAAAGAAGCCTGCAATGATCACTCTATGGAAGGCAAACTTGTTCAGGAAGCTTGGGGCTGGAATTGGGCTGGAGCTGAAGCTGCGACCACACAGAGCCATGGCCAGAGCTGACTTCTAAGGGCAGGAGAGGGTGGGAAGAAAGAGATTCAGGTAAACAAAGCAACTGGAAGATAGGTAGGGCAGCCCCACCAGGTTATCAAAGGGATGTCTCTTTGTCACTGATGGTATAGAGGCCATTCCACATTCCTTGAAGAGCAACCCAGCTTCTAGGATCCTGCTAGTGGCCTGGGCAGGGGCTCCAGAGGGGGATGGGGAGCAGGAGGTTGCCGGAAGGGGTGGGTTGCTCTGCCAGGCAGATGAGACACTCCTTAAATCCACAGATCATTGACACAGCTCCCTCCCAGCTCAAAGGTCCCCAGTGTTTGCTCCTGCTAAGGGGACCCTGCTCTGCCCAGTATTTGTAGTTCCTAGAAACTGGGGAGCCCAGTGGTTCACATAACCCTGATAGAGTAAACTGTTTCTATTCACCTTAGCATGAAGGTCTACTTTCTGAATCCCTTTTAGATTGAGGAAAATATTCATAGAATGAATCCCTTTCATAATCCCTCTTCTTCCTATGCTAGGAAACTTCTGCCTGCAGAGACCTGAATTCACAGGATAATTTAGAAAGAGTGAGAAGGAAGAGAATGTATTCTGGTGAGATTATTCAGCTTGGCATTCTATAGTTCCAAGGGGGGGGGGAAACCCGTTCAATCTCTACTTAATTGGGAGTTTAAGGAAACTTTCATTCATTTCATTCAATCAACAATCACACAAAGAAAGACTCAATAATGGACAATTTGACCGCCAACAACCCCACCCTGCCCTGTCACAGTCCACTCAGCTAACATCTCAGGGAAGGAAATCAATAATAGTGTCCTTTCTGTAGGGCCTCCCCAGAGTCCACCACCTGTCCAGCCCCATCAGGCCACAATGGAGCCCAACATGTTCATCCTGAACAGAAGGGAGGGGCCGCAGCTGCCCACAGCTGCCTGGACTTCATTAACAAGAGCAGATGTGGCCTCATCCTGCAGAATAAAGACCATTTTCTTCCTAAGCACACTGGGTGTCTGGTTCTCTCTACCTGAGGAAAACTTCCTGAATTCATGGGAGGTCATTGTGGACTAGAGTCGTGTCACTTAGCTGCTGGGATGCAAGATCACAGGAGAAGGAAACAGAGCTGTATCACGCTCCTCTTCCAGGAACTGCTAAACTTTCTGGTTCTTAGCAGGGAATACATTCTTTTTTTCCTGCTCCTCTGTTCAAAATATATTCTCATGGCCAGAGGATCAAAGAAAATAAAAAGCCTCAGGAGTGGGGTAATAGTTGGATACAGAAATCTGGTTTTGGTCATTGGGTGAAAGTTGTTCAAATAAATAGTAGTTGCCCTTTTTCTTCCTTTGTTCTAGAATTAGGGTCTGTGGACATTGTACAGTTGTATAAAGCACTGTCATTCTGTGTGGTAGATGAACACAGAGAAAGATACAGAGGGCCTTACAGGGTTGGGAGGGAGGTCATATAGACTGGTTCCCACATGGGAAGCCCAGGCTTTCCATCCCAACAGAAACTGATTGATGCGGGAGAGAACCAGCCCTCTCCAGGTCTGCTTCTGCCAAATGTTGCCACCTGGCTTTGGTATAGAGGGCCTTCAATTAGCATTTGTTCACTCACCATTGTCTCATGTCAGAATGACCTTTGTTTACCATATGAAAATTCATTCCCAGGAAGCTCTACAGGGTAAGTTTTATGTAACTAGTGAGGAAAGGATCTCAGATAAATGTTCCACTCTCCTTGATTGACTGGGGCCATTGACAAGCTGCTTTCTCTAGAGGGGAGTCTCTGGTCTTAGAAGTCATGTAACCCTTCTATTTTAAAAAGGAGAATCTGCCACCCAGAGAGGTTAGGAAATTTTCCAAAAGTTCTAACAGCTAGCCACAGGTACAAGTCCCTAAACTTAAATGAGCTACTAATATGTGTTCTTTTGCAACCCACAGCAGTCTGTACAGATGTTAATTATTACTATGGCTACGGTGCCACCCTGGAAACATATCCCCAACACAGAACCAACTAGCATGATTCAGGGAAACAATTCCCCACCCTACCCTACCCTCAACATGGAATAGGTTCTGCAGTTGTTATAATTCTTACCACTTCCCTTATACTGCTTATTTCTCTCCACAGGCACCTGCTAACTACAGTTTGTTAATTTATTGAATTGTGAATTTATTGAATGGTGAATCTGTCCCAGATTTTCTCCAGTCAACAAAGAAGGTCTCCACGTGCTTTTTGTCTCACAGTATTCTCTATTCTTGAATAAAAACCGATATCCTGTAGCTGCTCTCTGGACTCACGTCTAATTTAAAACGAGTAATGTCCTGTATAATATGCGTGTTGCCTTTCCCGCTTCCATTATGCCCATATCGCTGTCTGTAGACCCCCGTGGCAGACAGACCAAGAAGCCCACCACTTTAGATACTCTCTTTAAAAGGCCCCATTCAACTTCCCGACTGTAGAGGTGATTGACCAACTCGGAGTCGACTCCTGAATTCCTAGCCTAAGCCGCTCTCTCGGGTCGTTGGACTTGATATTTTAAAGTACGTGAAAATTGGTGAAACCGCCCCCACCTCCTAAGGGTGTGTGCGTGGATGGGTTGTCTGATTACAAACATCGCGATCAGATTTTCACCCTCCAACTCTCCTTAGCGTTGCCATCATGGCTCTTTTCGTTTTGTTTTTAACGAATTAGTAAGTAAGATGTTAACTGTTCATCCTGGAGCCTGCACCAACCACTTCTGCCCCCTGACGTTTGCTGCCCGGGCTGTCTCTTCGCAAGCAACCAGGGTTGGCAAGCGAGCTACTGGGATCCAAGTTGGTGGCTCGGTCCCTTCATCCGCATTTGTCTCCCGTATCCTGCGCACCAGAGGGCGGAAACGAGAAAGCGTCTGTGCCATGCGAAGGGCTACAGAAGCACAGGGCCTTTGAGCCAAGATATGCCCCCACCTCCAAAACTGCTCTGCCATACTTGGCAGTCGCAGGTGACTCGAGAAACAACCTCGGCCTCTTGCTGCTCGGAAACGGGGAAGTAAGAAGCACTAGTCATGGCTTTTGCCGTAGCCCTTTCTGGCCCGACGCCCACGTCGCGGCTGCCAGCGCTCAAGCATCTTTGGAAGAGGCATGGAGCGGCCAGCACTCCAACCCATCACCCCCATCTCCTTCGAAAGAGGCAGATCCAGCGTTTGCCCCCACCCGTACCCTTTCCCGCAGGAATAAACAATTTCCCGGACAAGCTTTTAACTGTTGAAATGTCATAGTGTAATTGGAGACAGCGGGTCGTGCCTAAGAGGTTCAGGTCACACCGGCTAAAAATAGAGCTGGGGGAATCTTGCCCCGGTGGATTCTTCTCATCTTAGGTGCGCACATTTACATAGAGCTTGGACTCTGCATTTTAGGGCTTTGGAATCCCCTCAGGGCTGGGCAGGGTACTTTCAGTACAGTGGGTTATTCGGAGTGTCAGGACCAGCCTCTGGCATTTGGATTCTGGTTTAAAAAAAGAAAAGAAAAGAAAAGAAATTCTCTTCACCAAGCGGCAGTCCTCCTGGATGTCAGGAAATTCCCCAAGCTACCCTGACCAGAGGGCGTCTAGCTCCAGGCTCAGGGTGCAGCACCTTGCCTGGAGGCCCAGAGCTACAGGAACTGAGTCCTGGAAGCTCCCACCTGGTGTGCACCTGGTGCTCCTCCACCCAGAAGTGGCTCAGGTTTGGGATGCTGGTGACCCCCCCCCCCCCCCCGATCAGCTTTGCTTATCTCCACTCTTACTACTAGCAGGGAACGCCTGTGAGAAGGGAATGGAGAAAAGGGGTTCCTCCACTAAAACTCCTAGTCCATCTGGAGGGATTTATTTCTGTGGACCATCAGCCACACAACCAAGAGATCTTCTGGACAATTGGTGGTGGTGGTAGTGCATGTTGTTTTGTTGCCGCAGATAACCGAAAACTAAGTCGGTCACTAATGGAAGTCCTTGTCTTCAAAAAGACTCTACCTTTACTTTTTTACTCAGCTGTGTGGGAAGGACATGGAGGGTTTGGTTTTTGCCAACATAAGGCTAAGGTATTTGTTGGGGTCTGTTAGAGAGAGGAGCGCAGAGACACGTATGTGGGGGTGGTGTTGGAGACAGAGGTGGGCTCCTCCTCCATGATGCCGATGATATTCTTCCCCAGTGGACGTTCTAGCCGCCGGAACTGCCCAACTCAACTCTGGAGCCCGAGGTCGACAAGCTCTCCAGAGCAGGCCTACTCCACCTGGAAAGATTTCTGCAAACAGATTTCCCTCCATTTTATCAACACTATGGGGTACCACCTTCATCTCGGAGTCCACAACGCTCACCGTGACACAAAATGAATATTAATAGTTTTATAACTGATGGTTTCCGAAGGCAGTCCACACCCCCACCCCAGCCGCCGCCCCAGGACCGACGTTCCGGAGAGACAAGAGGCCCACCCACTCCTGACCTTCAGGCTTGTCCAGCTTGGAGACACTCCCCCCGCCCCGCCACCACTACCCTTGAAGTGGAAGCTACATCGCCCGTCCCCACCAGGCGCCTTCCCAACGCTGGCCCTCGGAGGGGTTCTACCGGGTCCACCGCTCCCCTCCTGCGGCTTCCCAGAGCCCCGGACCAAGGCCAGCGCTTTCCTTTGCTAACTCCCGCTTCCGTAGGCGCCCCAGAGCGAGAAAGTCGCTTCCGCTCACATGTAAATGTCAGGTGCAGCAAATGAGGTGGGAGAAGGAAAACAAACAAGCCGACAACCGCTGCGGAATAAAAGATCCTTTTTCCATCGTTTTGCTTTGCAGATCAGGCTTAGCAGGAGAGTGTGGGGGAACCAATAAGGGCTGGATAAGCGCTCTGGAATCCACAAAGGCTGGTGGTGTCGGCAGGCGGCAAAGCGAGTGAAGAATTGAAGCAGTGAGCTGGATAAATCGGGGCAAAGCACTACATTACATAAATATTTTGGAGACGCGTGTACGTGTGGGTGGGTGGACAAAAGGGCCCATTACTCGTATGATTGCCTCAGTTCTCCACGTCCTTTTTGCGCGTTTGTGGACGCCGTTCCAGGCCCAAGTCAGCCTCCAGCGCAGCGCTCACAGCGCCGGGTCAGCCAGTTGTCCCGGGTCCCCAACTCACGCAACCTCTACAATCTGGAAGAGTCCGCATCGAGAAGGTCGGCAAGGCGCAGGTGGCCAATTTTCTTCACCTCGCCCAGGGCGGTGCGCAGTTCCTGCGCTGGCTGGCTGTGGAGCCGGCGCTCCAGCTCTCCAGGCACCGCCGCCCGGTCGCTGAGGCGCGCGGCAAGCACGAAGGGGAAGCCGAAACGCGCGCGGTACTGCGCGTTGAGCTTCGCCAGCTGCTGCCGCTCGTCTGCGCCCAGGCTTGTCAGGCCCGCGCCGCTTTGCTCCCGCTGCGATTCCGCAGAGAGAGTGCCCCGCTGCTGCTCGCGACCCGCCAGGTCCGGGTGGCAGCGCAGGATGCCCTCCTGTCCTGCGGAGAAACAGACATTCGGTGGGAGCGTGTTACCGCGCCTGCTCCGCGCCAAGCAGCTGGGAGGACCGGAGCGCTTCATGCTGCTCGCTCGGCTCCGCGGGGTCGCTGCTTGCAGACCCAGTCCGGCCCCCTACTCCGCCCCGCCCGGAAGGAGGTCGAGGGAGGGAAGTAGGGTCCCGGGATAGTGGTGTCCTGGAGGCGCAGGGACACCCACCGCACCCTCCCTTCTCACGAGCCCCGGATCTCGCGACCCTCTGTCCCCGAAATATTCGGTCCCCACCGGGACCGGGGGCGGGGCAGGAGTGACAAGTTTGTCCTTCGAGACCTTGGGGCAAGAAGAACGGAGGGGAGAAAGGGCGGCCACGGAGGCTCGGAATTTACGACCTGCTTGGGAGAGAGCAGGGACGCGATAAGAAGCCGAGCATTTCGTATCTTTTCAAAGTCCTTTGCTCTCAGGGGGGCTTTGATGTTGAAAGGGGCCGGACGCAAGGGCCTGAAGACTTCCTGCAAAAGCCCTGGAATGGGTTTCGTTCTGCTCCAAAGGAGAACAGGCAGGGGTGGGATAATATCCATGGGGCTTGGCAAATAAATGCCCAGGATTTTGTGACCCTAAGTGTGAGTCCTGGATATCTGGAATCAAGCATCCAAAGCGCCTCGGAGATTAACTGCAAAGAAACCCATTTCCAGCCGGAATTCCACAGCCCTTTGAATGAAATGGCTTTCCTCTTTTTAGGAAAATTATGCCCACCCACCCTGCTAGGGGGTTTATTCTCCTTCTCCCACTATAGATTCCTAAGAGTCTTCGGCAGAATGACTTCTCTTGAAAGAAGTCTTCTCATAACCTCTTAGGCCTAAAATTGGGAAACCCGGGTGTAATACCTGGAATTCCAATTCCTAACCCAGGCGTTTTCTCTGAGCCCTGGCTAATCTTTTCGCTTAGCACTCCAAAGAGAGAATTAGAATTCTCCAGTTTATGCAATATCTCAGATACAGTAAGCAGAGAGTGACCATCAGTTAAATTTGGGCAATGACACCTAACTTGCTGAGTTGTGAGGATTACAGACAATTCATTTACCCAAAGCACAGTGCCTCATGCCTAGTAAACATAAATAGTCATTATTATTAGTTGTAGTAAACCCAATGGAACTGGACCAAGGTACCACAGGAAGTCCCTGGCTCTTTCTATCTTAATAAGGCTATTGTCTGCCTTTGGCACGGGAATAGGTGTGAGGTTCTATTGGAAATAGGGAGCATTCAACACACCCTTTGATAAATTATATCTCGTCAAAGCTGAAAAGACTTTTTTTAAACTTTATTTATGATGTAGCTCCCTCTTTTTCAAACTGTATGGTTTCTGCCCAATAAAAGGATGGTTGGGATTATGCTATCAAATCATGGACCAATGAGGGGGTAGAAAGAACTGAGGGAGTGGGTAGCATTTCAGTAAGAGTATTGGATGAAGGCTCAGAAAGGGTTAGGTGATTTGTCTAATGTCACTCGGCTTACATGCACCTGGACCATCACTCCAAATCGCAGTCGTTTTTAGGGGCCTGGTTGCCGTGCAAGGTTAAAGAGAGTTCAAAAAGAAACTCACCAATAATCCCACCTCTCTAACACCATTGCTTTCAACTCCTCCCATGGGTGTCCTGCCTCTTGGCCACTGCACGTTGGAGTAGTTCTCCTCTGCTCCCCGTGTCCAGCCTCGGCTGACCGGGTGGTGCGAAAACGTGGGTGTTAAATTCCCCACCCCGGGGGAGCTGCCCAACCCTGGGCCGGCGGTTGGCCGTGCCACGCCACGCGGCTCAGCGCCAGGATCCCGCACCCCACTCACCCGGGGCGACCACCCAGTCCTGGGACTAGCAAACCGCCCTGGCTGCGCGCAATAGGAAATGCGAGTTATGGGCGCCTTTGCCAGGACCAGCAGGACACCTCCTCGTCATGCACTCTGTTTCAAAGCAGTCGCTCCATCCCTTTACCCAGTCAGGGGGCTCCAACTCCCCATCCCCCATTTATTACTCTTTCCAGGACCAGCCTGTGGGGAGTAGTTATTGGTGGGATGACCCGGCGTAGTGGGCGGGGGTCTTTCCACTCATCGCCCCTCGCACCTGACCCCCAGTGCGCATGCGGAGCAGCAGCAGCAGGTGGCGCAGCAGCCGGGGTCTCCCGCGCGCCAGACCTGCCTCTTGCCCTTCTTGCCCTTGCACCTCGCTTCTCCCCTGAGATTTATCTCCCGTCTTGAAAGCATCGCCCTGGGGTTAATGTTTGCCTAGGACTGAGCATGTATTTTCCACTCTTGCCGGGAGAAAAGGAGAAGAGAAAGGAGGCCGAGAAAAGGGCAGCGCAAAAGGCAGACTAGACTGAAAAAGAGGAACTGAAATTTACACACCAGCACGCAGGGGTGTATGCACACACACACACGTCCTTCAACTGCCAATAACGAGAAAAAGGTGCTGGGAGGAGTCAGTAGGGGATGGTAAGCCAACCAAAAGAAACAACCTGACCTACCTTGGGTGGGTTTGTGGCTCAGTGGTAGAGCGCTTGCCTAGCATGTGTGAAGGACTGGGTTTGATCCTCATAAAAATATGATCCACATAAAAATAAATAAAATAAAGGTATTGTGTCCATCTACAACCAAAAAAAATACTTAAAAAAAAAGACTCTACCTTTCTTGCCCCAAGTCACTGAGCCCTTGGGTGCTGCATGCAGCATGGTGTCCACCTGCTCATATATTCGCAGCAGGGACCCTCCCTTTCTCACTCCAGCACCCTGTCAGTGTAGTATCCCAGAGGTACTCCAGCTATGGCCATAAACCCCAGTGGAAAGCTGGAGACTGTGGCTGTCTCCAATCCTGAGGGGCTCCCCACCTGGGATGCCCAGGTGCTAGCCAGGCCACCCCATGCCCTAAGTGGTTCTCAGAGCATCTTCACACTGCCTGTTCTTGTTTTTCCTGAAATTCTGGACTTACTGATTATATCACTGGCTATGACTTCTAAAGATATAGGTGTGGTTGTGTATCGCTGGAACTACAGGATATGAATCTGCACATAGAAGAGTTCCTGGCATAATCTACCCTCGTTGTTCCCAGAGGAGAAGGTGTGTTCGGGGAGGGGGGTCAATGGTGGCTACTGGCCAGCAGACCATTGCTGAGAGCCCATAACAGTCCACATGCCTCCCTGAGTCTGTACCCACTAGTGTGTTCTCACTTTCTGGCTTAAGAGATGATTTTCCCTTCTACTAAACACCAACCCCTCCATTTGTGTTCTTGAATCCCCCTGCACCCCCTTTCTTTCTCAGACTTTGCTTCTGCAATTTCAGATATCCTTTTGTGCACCCCCATCCTCATCCAAACACACCTTAGAATGTCTCATCCCATAAACAAAACTGAAGTCTTCCTTTGATTCCCTTTTGTCCTCTAAATTCTCCTTCCCTTTTTCCTGTCTTCAAAGGAGTTGTCTAGTGGTCTTCTTTCTCACCTCTCTTTCTAGATTTACTCTATCAAGCTTTGGCCCCACCCCCCAAACCAACCTGTGTTTCTGAAGATCAATAGAAGACAGGCATCTTGCCTGAGCACAATGGGCATCCTCTTCATTTTCAACCTCTACTGAACATGTCACATGGTTGGCTCTCATCGACACTCCTTTGGAGACATCCTTGCCTACATTGATCTTGCTCCGCCAGCTCTACTCTGAAGTACTCTAGTATTCAGGACTCACATTGCTTCCTTTCTCCATTTACCCAGACACACTATGTGCTCGAATCCAGTCCTGTGATTCTAAATACCATTGATTCTTTGATGACACCCAGATCTAGGTTAGCACGTAGCTTTTCATTGAGTTCCTTTGCTATGTTCCAACTAAGTACTCACCAATTTCATTTGGATGGTCATTAAGCATCTCAGATGTAACAAACTCTCTTCTTCCATCCCATCCTCTCAATTCTAGGTCTTCAGCACCTCAGAAAATGTCACCACCACCCACCCAGTTGCTCAGACGAAAACTTAGGAGTTATCCTTTATATTCTTTGTTTCTGATCTGCCTCCCTACCCATCAGATCCACTAAAAAGACACCCTGTTGGCTCTAACATCTGTTCTAAAAATAAACTGACATCTCTCTATCTTTACTACCCCAATCATAGTCTAAGCAAATCCATTGCTCACTTTACTACCGCAACACTCCCTGGACCTGATCTCCCCGTATCTGATGTGGTTCCCCCACAACTATTCTAAAAGGTAAGTACAATGGCAACTCACTGCTCTTAGAGAAAACCAAAGTCTTTACCTAAAAAGTTCTACTGACTGACCCTTGCCTGATTCTTTCCCCTGATATCTCCCCCACTCTTCACAACTCTCCCATCACTTTTGTCTTCTGTGACCCCCCCCAAATATTAAATTCATTTCAACCCCAGGTTCCTTTTCCTATAATAACCTTGTTGTTTGTCTTTACTGCTTCCTTCTCATCTTTTGGTTTTAAATTTAAATCCCACCTTCTAAGAAAGACATCCTTTATCACATATTTTCTACATTCAACATATATAGTTTATTCCAATAATTTCTAGAATCTGAAATAATCCTATTTATCCATGTTAATTCTGTCTTCATTAGAATATAAAACCATTGAAGGCAGGGACTTGTCCACTGCTTAGTGCCCAGGACAGAGCCTGAGTCATACCGTGTGGGCACTCAGAAAGCATTCATCAGCTAACATAGCACTCTTGAGGAGGAGTGTTATTTATTTGGACTAAATAAACAAATGAACTTATTTTGTGTATATGGGAGGTTGCTGGGGATTGAACCTAGAGATGCTCTATCATTTAGCTATGCCCCCGGAAGCCCCCTTTTTTTGAGACAAGATCTCACTAAGTTGCCTGTACTGACCTTGAACTTGAGATTTTCCTGTTTCAGTGAGTAGCTGGGATTACAAGTATGTGCCACAGTACCTGGACAAATGAACACATTTTAATAGTTTGACCTAAACCCCTTCTAGTCTGTATTATAAAAGAAATCTTAGTACCTAATTCCTTCACTAATTTAACAAATATCTTCTCAGATAAGTATTAGATATTAAATTATGGCATTACTGTAATTCTGCACTGTCAACCACTGCATAATTAACTATTAAGAAAGCTTTATTGCTTTTGATGGGGGTGGGGAGGTTGCTAGAGATTGAACCCAGAGCCTTGAAGATACTAAACTCTACCACTGAGCTCCATCCCAGCTGGTTCTTTGATTTTTAATACCAATCAGTCCTGAATTGGCTCAAGTTGTGTGTGTGTTTCAACCTTCCTTGCTTTACTATTGCCATTCCTCTTGCTTTGGAAGCCTTTCCCCCATGGTTAGTCAAAGGAAACTGTCTAGAGAAGATGCTTTGTCAGGTAGGGCAGGAGCCAAATATTAATCCTGTACTGCCATCTACTGGCCAATCATCATAATCATCTAACCTAAATGGACTGCCAACTTTGGTTTACTCTAGAAATTGGATATTCAGTTCTCTGTCAATGGTAGGTTTTCCAAGATCCCCTAAAACAAATCCTTGATCAGGTAAATTACCATATCCTGTGCATTTCCCTATGGTCTTGTCTTGTTTTCTACTACTCCCAGTTTGCTCTATACTATCCAAAGGCAAAAGCTAGACTATGAAATAAATGCTGTTTTTATTTTTTGACAAATAAATATTGTAAATATCATGGTGTACAATCTGATGTTCTGACATACGTATGCATTGTGAAATGATGAAATCAAGTTATTTGACATATCCATTACCTCACATACTTCGTTTTGTGTTGTTTTTGTGGTCTTGGGGATGGAACCCAGGGCCTGAACATGCTAAGTAAGCTTTCTACCACTGAGCTACACTCCCAGCCCACATGCTTACTTTTTTATGTTACAAAATTTTAAATATATATTTTAAGCAGGGGATGTAGCTTTGTGGCAGAGCACTTGCCTAGCATGCATGAGGCCCTGGGTTCAATCCCTAGGACTATAATAAAATAAAGTCTATACTCTAACCAATGGTCAAGTATGCAATAGATTATTACACTGTGCAATAGACCATTTTATTTGACTATTTGAACAACAAAACATGGAGTCTGAGAAATCAACGATTAATGTGAATTGAATTAATTAGTGAATGAATGAACGATACCCTTAGATACTGTTTCTAGATTTCATTTCTGATTCTCTGAAACTGGGTTAACTCCAAGTTCTGCCTCTTTCTTCAAAAGCCATTGGGATGATTATCAGAGAGTTATTAGAGTCCTAGTTCTGCCACTTTCTAGCTGAGTGTCCTTGTTCAAGTTAATCTCTCTGTGCCTCCTCAGTTTTCTCATCTCTAAAATGGGGTAACTAATACTAATAATGATACTTATTTTAAAGGGTTATTAGAAGGATTAAGTGAGTTAACAAATGCAAAGTGTTTGGAAAAGTACCTGGAACACACCAGTGGTAAAAGTTCGACAAATGCTGGTTATCTGTTATTATTATCACCATTGCTAGCATTACTTATCTAATGTCATTAAGATGATTAGATACAGTCACCCAGACAGCATTGAGGCTGTGTTCCCATCTGCCTCCAGGACACCAGGAGAGGGCTGAGAAGCAGGGAGGTCTCCCCAAAGAGCTCTCTACTGTGGAAGCAAAGAACAGTCCAGTTGGTCCAAACTCCCTCCAGCCATTTTGTCTCTCTAACCCACACTAAAGTCACCCTAGTTAAAACCCAAGGGAAAGAGATTATACTGGAATCTGTCTTCTTTCAACACCACGTTAGGTCTAGTTACGTTCATTTGTTGAGCACGCCTTTATTAAATCTAATATCCCACCCACTGAGTGATCTAGGATTCCAACACCAGCCGGAAGACAAAGGATCCATCCAGTCCAGAAGGATATTGAAACCTGCCTCAGGAAGGAGGCAGTTCATGCCCCACATCCTGCCCCACATCCATAGTGCTCAGGACCAGGACTGGATTTACCTTTACCCAGAACCTCTGGTCAAACAGCTTGGGGTGAGTGTTGGTGAAGAAGATTTTAAAAAGGGATATTTTCATTATATTATCTAAGTTCTAAGTACAGCGTAATAAACCTCAAATAGTTGTTGAATAACTGGACAAATCAATGACTAATAAATTTGATTCATCCTTTCTCTCTTAACATATTCCCTCATTGGCCCTGCCATTTCTTTTTTGTGTTAAGACAAATCCTAGGCTTTTTCTTCTTCTTTTTTTTCTCCTGATAGAAAATGTCACGAAAATCTCTTCAATGTGGTTTTCTCCCGTGATTAAGGAGGTTTTCAATTTTCCTCCTTTATTTTCTGGTCAGACATCGTGAGCTTGGGCTCCCATAGCCCCCTGTTCTTTCCAGCTCACCTGGCAGGCTTTGAGCTGAGAAGCCAGAGTCACCTTGCTGAGCAAGCTGGGGCTGGGCTGTCCCTGTATGTCACGGGTCAGGGGACTCCAGGTCTGTCAGCCCCCTTCACATCTGAGCCTGTGACTGAAAGAGCTTTGGAGAAACCCCAAGAAGTGGGTGCATGTCAACAGGGTCCTCATGTTTCTGTCACTTTGATTTTATAACATCACACTCTGCTCTTCTGAGATGTGTCTAAAATGAACTGAAATGAGTTCCTCATTTTAGAGACTTTATCTGACAATTGGAAGCCACTCAGGATGTCAAAAGTCTGTTGGCTCCTTCATGGGATGGAGGAGAGCCCAGGTCTCACTCCTGACCCTGGATGTCTGTGGAAGGCTGCTGTGTGAAGGTGGCCCTTGTCCCCTGTCCTTGTCCCCTGAGGGCATGTCAGGTAATCCACAGGGTATGGGACAGCCTGGGCCATTAACCCTTGGCCTCAGAGTCTCTGTGCAGCTGTACTTCATTCAGTCAGGCTCCCCTAAACCTCCACCTCCTCTTCTCCCCAACCCACAGCATGAAACACCTCCATTTTCTCTTTCTCCCCAGAAGAAAACAATAATTTATTGTTTCTTCAGTTTCTTCTCTTTCCCTGCTTACTCTCCCTGGGGAGTCCGGGATCTGATTGAATTCACTTTCCTCAGTAGTAATTTCCAAACTAGCCCTTTCTGGTAAAAATGTCAGCCACTTGCTCTTTTCCCTGGCTGCTGAGGTTTCCTGGAATCTAACTCTTGCCTCTCTCACATACAGGACACTGCCACAGTGGACACTGTGTGGCTCAGAGGGGGTGGGCCCTCAGCCTGACCTTTGACCTCTAAATCATTATGAGGCCTTTCACCCTGGTCCCCCTCATGACCTCTGTGTCTAATATTTAACAATGACTCTACCTTAGCTCACATAAGTTGTTTCAGTCCACTTTGGTCTAACACCTTGCAAATGCTTAGCTTCTTACTAAATCCAAGGACATTTATTGAACCTTATAATAAAAGAGCTAAATAAACATAACAAGTATGAGCAACTAGACTAAGATATCTATATCTATCTATCTACATATTTATTTATTTATTCATTCATTTGGTACCAGGGATTGAACTTAGGGCTGCTTAACCACTAAACCACATCCCCTGCCCTTTTTTATATTTTAATTTTGAGACAGTGTTTCACTAAATTGCTGAGGCTGGCTTTGAACTTGTGCTCCTCCTGCCTCAGCCTCCTGAGATTACAGGCATTCACCATTGCACTCAACAATACCTTTATTTTATTTATTTATTTTTATGCAGTGCTGAGGATCAAACCCAATGCCTCACACATGCTAGGCAAGTGCTCTACCACTGAGCTACTAACTGCAGCCCCTCTAAAAATATTTCGATAAGCATATATGAAATCCTTTTGTGTCTGACACTGAGTGTCTAATACTGAAACCTTACCTGACTGTGGAAGAGCATCTATAAAGGCAAAAAAGTGCTTCTCTAAATCTTCCAGGTCAGAAAATGGACGCTGGGACCAGACAGCTGCTGCAATCAGAGGACATCTCTCAATGACATTTCCAAACACATCCACAAATTCTCCAAAGTCCATGGAATTGACCTTCTCTATGTTCATCGCTTGTGTTCACCTGGAGGCAGCAAGACACCCTGCTTCGCTCTTGGTGAATGAGGCTGACGGTTGCTCACTGGGCTTTATTTGCTGAATGCACGAGCTTGTTTTTTATGCAATACCAGCTTAGCATGTTCTAACTGCCCCTGAGAGAAGCTGATCCAGAATACTTAAGTAATCAGTAAACATGTGCTTAAGGGTTTTTATTTGTTTTTTTTGTTTGTTTTGTTTTGTTTTGTTTTTTGTAGTTCTGGGAATTGCATGCAGAGCCTTGTGCGTGCTGGGCAAATGCTTTACCACTGAGCTGCACCCCCAACTCAGGCTTAAGGTTGTAATCCGAGAGCAGAGATCTCTGTATGGTGAATGTTTCCAATTAAGACGTTCCCCAAATCAAACTGAGTAGGGGCCATAGTTCACCCTCAGTATTCACGCCAGATAGACTTGGTGTCATTAACATTTTAATGCCATTGTTATCCTGGGAAGTTTTCCCTGACAATTCAGACAGGTCATATAGACAGGTCAATCCTCTTGGAACCTGGATTGGGAATACATTCCCATCGGTTATTACTGCTGCTACAGAGGACAGGCCCTATGGTTCACTTTTCCTCTGAATCTAAATGCTTAACACAAGATGTAATAAATACACATGAAACAAGATGAGGTGTCTCAGAAACAATTCTGTTTCACTGTCAGTGATCTCTTGAGCACTACTATGTTTTATTTTCTCCTTGGGTATATCTATCCTTATCTGAAATCACCTTCATTATTTGGCATTTATTTATTTGCATATAATCTCTCAGCCACAACTGATCTACGAGCCTACAGACCATGTATCTTGTGCCTCTGTAGCCTGGGAGCCTAGAACTGTGCCAAAGGAGGCTCACAGTGAACTCACTGTGGGATAAATTCACCATGGGATGAATTGACTAAGTGACCACATGGATTAGATTTCACACCCTAAATGTCGCCCATGCATACACAACACAAAAATAATGTGGAAGGAATAAAGTGTTAATTGTAATACTATTTTCAATAACAAAGTTATGGAATCAGCCTGGATGCTCATCAACAGATGAATGGATAAAGAAAATGTCACACACACACACACACACACACACACACATACTCACACACACACACAATGAAATACTAATCAGCCATGAAGAAGAACAATATCAAACCATTTGAAGGAAAATGGAGATCCTCATGTTAAGCAAAATAAGCCAGACAAAGACAAGTATAGCATTTCATATGTGGAAGAAAAAAAAAAAAGACCTCATGAAAATAGAAAGAGAAATATTAGAGAAGGGGACCAGATGGTAATAGGGAGGGTGGATACGATGAAAGCATGTTATACACATATATGGAAATGTCACATCAAAACCTGTAATTTTTTACAATTGATATGCACTAAAAATTATAATGAAATGTACATAAGCATAATGTACATAAAATTATAATGAAATGTACATAAGATGAGTCAGAAATTAAAAACAAAGATTGCCAATAGTTTCCTTTAGAACTAAAAATGCAAACATGTTTCCTAAAACCATACCAGTTACACATTTACTTCCATGTGAATTACAGTTTAGCGCGGGAGCAGCAGCCTTAGAATTAACAAAGCAGTCACTTAGGCTTACCCCATGGTCTTCGGAGTAGGGGGCAAGTGCCTATGCAATCTGTCAACAACCAAGGGTTTTGTCCTAACTCTGTAGTCTGTTCCCCAGCACCCCCACCCGGGAATCTGGGCCACCTCAGAAAGAAGCTGATGAAATTTGGTTTCCAAAGGGGGTAAATCTAATGCCAGACGTTCCACCATAAGTGGATTTCCTTTCAAACTGGAGCAACAAAGGGTTAATGTTGCATGGATTGTTCCCACCTTAACAAGATTCAACTTATGATTTTTCAACTTCATGATGGTGCAAAAGTGTTACACATTCAGCAGGAACCATCCTTGGAATTTTGAATTTGGATCTTTCCCTGGCTAGCATCTCCAGGTCCAATCCTCTCTTGCTGGTGAGCAGCAGCAGTGACCTCAGTTCCCAGTCAGCCCCAGGATCACGAAGGTGACAAAAGAAACTCTGAAGTGTGCTGTGTTACTGAGCTAGGATCTTCCATAGGTTACACAGACTACGCGCATTTTTAATTTTAGATGGGTTTACCAAGGCTGTAACACCATTGTAAGTTGAAGAGCATGTGTGTGTCATATATCTGTGTATTTGTGAAAAAATACTAAATCGCATACGGGGTATTCAGTTTCAGACAGTACAGCAGAGCATAGAGAAGCTGGGCTCGGGAGCCAGCGTGCCTGGGTTCTAATGCTGCCTCCACTGCTTACCACCCGGCATGTCTATACTTTAGTATTTGCCTCAGGGGAATTTTGCAAAGATTAAATGAATTAATGTACAAAAGTACTCAAAATGTACCATCATGTAATAACACATAGTTATTGGCTAACCCAGCATCCCTCGTGTTCAATCCTCCATTGGACCAACCGTAGTTTCTTTTTCTTTCTGCCCTCAGGGAGTCACATCCCTATTTCCTTATTCACGCAGGTTTCGCCTCAGACACTTTGACAGCTCAACCCCCCTCTCTTCTCCTTCTCCCTCCACCACTCCATCAGCCTTATTAGCTCTAGGGCTGACCTGTGTGGCACCTGCAGTGTCACACTTTGATCAAAGTGTGCTGTGTGCACGTCAGATGGGGACTGGGAAAAGGCAAGGGACAGTCTGTTTAGGGCCTCCATAGTGCCCTAGGGCCCCCAGTACTGGCCTGCCAGACATATCCAGACGTGGAGTGCCCTCAACCGCAGGGGCTGCAGTGAGAAAGGAGGGCAGAGTGAGGGAGATGGGTCCCTGGCACCTCACTGGCTGGGAACTGAGACCAGGCACAAGGAGGCAGTGCTGGAGGGAGCCCCCGACATCTGCAGTCACCAGTGAGGTGGTGAGGAGGTGGGCAGGTGTGGAGGGCCAGACCAGGCCCTGAGTTCATTACTACAAGTCTCCAAGCAACTTAAGTTTCTTGAGCTTTGGCTTCATCATCTGTTAAATTGCCACAGAACAAACTCCTACCATGCAGTTTGTTAAATGGGACCATCTACATTGAAGCCTTTAGCCCAATTCTGGAATACAGTATGTCACCAGTAAGTGTTAACAAAAAAAATCATCAAAGCAAATTTTGAAGACATCAGGTGAAATAGGCAATCACGAAAAGATATTGTAAGATTCTGCCAGAAAGGGAGGTTGGCAGGAGCAGTTCTAAAAGACCATCCAAGACGCTTCCTGCAGCTGTCCAAGCCCCCAAGGTGTTTATCTTACTCCTAAAACATCGCTTGGAGAGGGAAATGGGTTTTTCATTTTCAATATGGGGAGTCAGTCCGGGCTCCAACAACCCCAAGCATGGCAAGTGTTCCACTGTATGGACCAGAACCCTGAGAACCAAGTCCCAGGGAAGGATCTGACCTTGGGAGGCTTAGTGCTAGGAATCTGGGAAGTAATGAACTTAAAATGCACTCATTGCCATAGTCACCGAACGACTGAATCCTGACTGAATTGAAATTATTTGCAAAGAAGGTTGCTTTTTCTTCCTATCAACGCATTTATCTTTTCCTTAACTCTGAAGCTTAAAGTTTGCCTTTCCAGAAGGCAAGGAGTAGTAATGAAACGAGGCCGCTTGGGAATCAATTTTAAAACAGCGGTGCTAGGGCGCCACCTGCTGGCAAGACCGCGACAAGGCGGAAGTGGCTGCCTTAGTAAACTTGCAACACCCTCACCCACCCAACCCCACCCTCGAATCGAGAATAAGATTGATCAAAGTAGACTGTGTGCATGTACGAAAATGGTATAATGAACCGCACTGTTATATATGATTCTAATGTACAGATAAAAAATTAAAGATATTTCTAACAAATAAAATGAGTGCTTCTAAATTGTATTTTTCCTGATATTAAAAATGGGAAGTTAAGTCAGGGACACAAGCTGATTGATGCAAACTAAAACGGAATCTGTGGTTTAATGAGTCTAATTTCATTTTCCATTAAGAGGTTTTTAAGCACCGTCATTCTGCAGAAAATGTCTCGCAAATATCACATTGGGCATGTTAAAAAGTACAGTAATATAAAGAACGTTTGTGAATCACCACCCAACCCAACCCAAAAAACTATTCAAGGGTCATTGGTGTGAGAATGAATGAATAGTAGTAACTGTATGTTCAGTGAAATGAAGGAAGTTCAGCTCCATGTTATGAGTTAAGTAGCCCTTATCTGAAATACTGGGGACCAGAAGTGTTTTAGATTTTGGACCTTTTAGATGTTGGAATTCTTGCATATACAAAATGAGATAACCTGGGGATGGGCCCCAAGTCTAAACACAAAATTCATTTCTTTCACATACAACTTATACGTAGCTTGAAGGTAATTTTTTTTTTTTAAACTGGGGATTGAATGCAGCAGCACCTTACCACTGAGTTACATCCACAGTCCTTTGTATTTATTTAAATTTTGAGACAGGATCTCACTAAAATTGCTGAGGGTCTCACTAAGTTGTCCAGGCTGGCCTGAGAAATTTGTGATCCTCCTGACTCTGCCTCCCCAGTCGCTGGGACCACAGGCATGAGCCACCACACCCAGCTCCTAAGGTAATTTTATACAATATGTGCATCTGCGTTTTGGTGGAACCCCCCTGTCACACTCCTGTCACATGGGGTCAGGTGTGGAATTTTCCCCTTGTGGAGTATCATGTTGGTGCCCAAAATTTTTCAGATTTTGATTTTGAAATTCAGATTTTTGGATTAGGGATGTTCTTAATGTGAACCATGAATAAAATCTTAGAAGCAAAATAATATTGACTTGTTTAAAAAAGAAAACAGGATCTGGAATTGGACATAGACCACAATGTCATTTTTTTTAAAGTTCATGAACAAGAGAATATTCGTTCTTAAGGAAATCAAATCCTCTGGTGACTTTAACACTACAATAAATGTTATGTGCCATTGGGGATTCAGGTATAAATATATTTGACACCAGCCACAGAGAAGTCACATTCAAAGTGTGTGTGTGTCCTGGCCAAAATCACTTTGGCAGAAGGAAAAGGAGAACATTGCCAGCAATACTAACTCACGTTAATCTCCTCCCTATTGTCACTAACATACATTTTGTGACAAGCAGTTTGAGAGGACTTACCAAATGCCTGTCACTTCACTCCCTCCTTGAATCCTGTCATGATAATAGAGAAATATAAAATGAAAATGAATCAGTATATCACTCAAGGGCAGGAGGACTGTTGGCAGACTGAAACAGACGGGAAAGCAGGGGAAATCCTCAGTTCTGAAGAGTCAACATGGTGTCCCCATCAAGGTTCTCGAGGTGGATGTGAGCCCATGCATTTAGGCAGCTCAGAGGAAAACCAGAGACGAAGGCTTGGAAAAGAAGCGGACCAGCCCCGCTCTAGGGATACAGGAAGTGGGATCAGTCACTCTTGTCAGAGACTGGTGCTAAATTAATAAGCGACAGGTCTGGGGTTGTGGCTCAGTGGTGGAGCAATTGCCTAGCACGGGTGAGGCCCTGGGTTCCACCCTCAGCACCACATAAAAAGAAATAAAATAAAAGTATTGGGTCCAGCTACAACTAAAAAATTATTTTTTAAAAAAACTCTGCTCCTTTCTTAATCCTTGCCTGAATCTAGCCAAGGCACAAAGTCCTAGAACAAGAAAAAAACTTTATTAGCCTAGTACGATCCTTCTAGCAAGGACTAGAAGGCAAAACCACCGGATTAAAATCACAGCAAACTGCATGTACTAGGGAGAAATAATACCCTAAGTCATGATGCTGTTACCCTGTAATTGATAATGATACTGGATGGTCAAAGAACATGGGATCCCTATGACAAAGACTTTAAAAATAATAAATACAAGTCAAAATAAAATTATCATATGATCTCTCTGTGTATATATATATCCTAAAATATATATACACATTTAAATATATATACACATTGAAAATAGGGTCTTGAAGAGATATTTGCATACCCATATTCAGTCTTATTCACAATGGTCAAGGGGTGGAAGTAACCCATGTGTCCATTGATAGATAAATGGATAAATAAAGTGTACTATATGCACATAATGGAATATTATGTTCCCCAAAAAGGAAGGAAATTATATATGCTATAATATGAATGAACCTTGAAGACATTATGCTAAATGAAACAAACTAGGCACAAAAAGACAAGCACTGTATGATTCAATTTATAAGAGGTACCAAAACAGGTACATGTTAACAAGGTTTGGAGACTGCAAATTATTAGCCTAACTTTCAGTTTCCTTAGATTAAAAAAATGGTAATAATTTTAGTACTTACTTCATAAAGTAATTATGAAGATTAAACAAGGTCATGCATTATCTAGTTCTTAGCATGATGTTAACACATTACAAGGGCATCAAAAATATGCATATTGAGAAAATATGGACATGTAAAGAACAAAAAGCCTGTTTGGGAGTATAGCTAGTGTGATTCCAACCATGCCAAAAACAAAGAAGTGTGCATGTGTGTAAAACTGTGTGAATAATGTAAATATATTTAAACAAGAAGGTGGGGAAAATATACCTCAAACTTTAATAGTCGTTCTTCTGGAAGAAGTATTTTGGTATTTGGGTTGTGTGAGTAAAGGGGGACTTCATTACTATAAGTCAAAATATGAAACTATTTGAATGTTTCACTTCAAGTGAATTTTATGTGTCCGCTAACATGGGTAAAAACTAACTGAAGACATATACTTATTGTATCCAGACTGTATATGGGAGTGAAGCACACAACTTAGTGTTCATCATATCTGCCTTCTAACTTCTTAGTACCTGATAGAAAAACCAAGGTGTTCACTAAAGGTAACAGGAAAAGGTAGGTAGGCTCCACGTTCAAAGCCAACGGGATGGTATACACAAGGAGCCCTTAAAAGGCTGCAGTGGAAGGCTGGTGAGATAGCTCAGTTGGTAGAGTGCTGAGTTCGACCCCCAGCACCGCCCAAATTAAAAAAAAAAAAAAGGCTGCAGCGGAGGGCCCATCACTATGGGCAGGGAGACCAGCAAGGACTGAGAAAGGAAATAGCGTTGAAGGGTGGTCACCAAGAAAGGGCTTATAGGAAAAGGAGAAAGGGGTTGGCGTCCCAGGTACAGGGAGGGCAAAGGAAAGGAAATCTGCACATGAGTAAGTTGTTTTACATGGCAAGTACTGAGAAATGGAATATAGTGAGTCCACAGTGAGCACAGAACCCCAAGAATGTGGCTTTAGCTGCTAGGCACTCAGGGGTCACTAAAATTTCTCCACCTGCGTGACATATGCAAGTCAAGATGAATCTGGCAGAGGCTTAGAGAAAACACTGATGGAGAAGAGTTTAGAAGAATTAGGTGAAGAAGGGAGTCACATCCTCTAAGTGAGCCAATAGTGACCTAAGGGAAAACCAGAAAGGAAAGTGCAAATAACATCAGGTCACACTTAGGTGACAGGCATTGGTCTAAGTGATTTGTATGTTTATGTTCTATATTTATAACTCATATATGCTAGATATTTAATTTATCTACTTCTAATAACCCTGAGAGATGTCTTTGCTGTCCTCAGAAAAGGAAACTGAGGCTATAGAAGTCAAGTTCCTTGCCTCAGTCTATTTTGCGCTGCTCTAACAGAATGCTGGAGACTGGGTAAATTTATGTGAATGGAAATTGGTTTGGCTCAGGATTATGGAGACTGGGGAGCCCAAGATCAAGGACCCACCCCTGGAGATGGCTTCTTGCTGAGTCACAGCCTGACCAAAGTCATAGTGTGGTAAGGGGTGGGCATGCATGGAGGAGCAAGAAGAGGCGGAATTCACTGTTAAAACAAATCCACTCATAATAACATGGTATCATGAATCCATTCATAACTTAATCACCTCTTAAAGGTCCCAAGTTTCAGCCCCATTGTATAGGAAGTTAACTTTCCAACACATGCATTTGGGGGAACGGGTTCAAACCACAGCATTGCCCCAGGTGACAACAGCTCAGACATAGTGGAAAGAAAATTCCAGCCTTGGTGGACTGGCTCAGAGCACTTACCCATTGTCATTACACTTGAAGGTCAAGAAGAAAGAAAGGAGACAGATGTGGTGGCACGGTTGTAGGCCCAGGTACGCAGCAGGTTGCGGTGGGAGGATCACTTGAGCCTGGGAGTTTGAGATCATCCTGGGTAACACAGTAAGACCCCATCTCCAAAAACAAACAAATCCCCAAACAAACAAAGAAAAAAGGAGCAGAACTTAGTGGCACCTAGGGCATAAAGGGACAAGGACAAGCCAAGTTTATAAGCCAATGGAATGAAGGGTATTGGATTTCAAAGGACAATAGGAACCAAGAGTTAAACCAAGTAAGGGGCGGGGAGCCCAAGAGAACAGACACATCAGTCATTCTTAACCTAATGGGACTGGAGTCAGGGATGATTCTAAGAATCTGATGACAGAATGGACCTTCTTAATAAAACACACACACACACACACACACACACACACACACACTGCACACAATTTCAGTGGTTCATGGACTCTAGTTAAGTCTTGCCCTAAATATTCCATGTCAATAATTCAACAACGAACATTTCTATAATAGAAAGTTTATTCCCATCCATAAAATATATCACTAAATAGCTGAAAAAGTTACATATTACATATTATTTTAAAACATAGATTTTAAAAAATCATATTAGCTTCTCCTTAGCAAAATGCTTTTATTTCATGTATTTACAAGAATATACTATATCTCAGGTACACAATTCACTCAAGCAAGCCTGAGAAGGCCTTTGGATGTAGGTAGGTGCACCAATAAGGTTAATTATTGGCTCTTGTGCACAGGATGATTCGATTTTACAAAAGTCTTTTTGAAAACAAGAGTAATTGCAGACAGCTTCTAGAGAAAAGTCTGGCAAAGCAGCAGTTGATAATATATTTTCTTTTAGTGATGAAATTAATCTTGTTTTGGTAATCTACAGCCTGTTTAAGGTGGGCGGGAGGATGAAGTCCTTAGACTAACTTGTTTTTCTATGAATCTTCAACCTGAGCCTGTGGAGAGTGTGGCTCCAAATCTACTTCTCTGCCCAAAGGTCGCTTGTTTTGATAGATGGAAGGACGTTCTGAAATATGGCCATCCATGTTCTGATACATCTAATATGGAAAAGAGATAGAACACTGATTACCATCCAATTGAGATTGATATGCTATGTGTCTATATAGCAAAATATTTAAATAACAATCATTGTTTTTCATAGATCATCACATAGATCTTACAGGATATTCTATGAGTTAATTGACAAACCAATTTTGGTCTTCTTATTCATGGAGAAATGAAGTCAGAGTAAACATTTTATTTCATTATTGTTTCTACTCTTAGAAATCTTAAAGCCGGGCTGGAATGTAGCTCAGTGGTAGGGCTCTTGCCTAGCTTGTGCAAGGGCTTGGGTTCACCCCCAGTACCAGAAGGAAGGAATCCTAAAATCCTGCAGGAAAACAATAAAAGAGAAAGGCCACAAGATGCAGTTAAACTAGGGGACGGATGCTTGAGTTCTCATTTGCTAGTTTTATGGCTTTTAATTTTTTTCCAAAATGAAAATAGTTTAATTTTTTTTTTTTTTTTTTTTTGACAAGGGCTCCCTGTGCTGTCCAGGCTGGTCTCAAGCTCACGGGGCAAAGTGATCCTTCAGCTTCCGGCTCCAGAGTAGCTGAGACCACAGGCGTGGACTATACCACTCCCGGTTTACTTATTTTCTGATTATGAATTTAACACACATTCATTTAGATAAAAAAATACAGAAAGGTATATAAGCTAAAACTCACAAGAGGTAACTACTCTTATATAGACAGCTCGTTAGGCACACACAGTTTTGTGTCAGTAGGATTGTGCTAAATATTCTGGGTTTGGTTTTGTTTTGTTTTCAGGGCTGGGGTTCCAAACCTAGGCAGGGCCTTAGTACTCTATCACTGAGCCACATCCCCATCTCTGTATCATCTGTTTTAAAACCTATTTCTGAACTACCCATATATTGTTATTTTATTAATCACTGTTCAATATGCTTTCTATTTTCATTATTCACTAAGTATAGCTGCATATCATTTTTTTAAATGGCAGCCCGGGGTACTGAGGTATCCTAATTAACCTTTTGATGGGTTGGTTATATAAGGCAAACGGAAAAGCACACCTGACCTTTTCTATCCTTGTGGTAAACGGGGGGAATTGTTGGATTGGGGGTGATTCACATTTGTATTGTGGTATGCATCGCCAGCCTGTCCTGCAGAAGAGTTATACAGATGCTCTCAGATTACAATGGGGTTACATCCTGATAAGCCCATCGAAAGTTTAAAATAGGGGCTGGGGAGATAGCTCAGTCGGCCTTGTAAGCACAAGGCCCTGGGTTCAATCCCCAGTACCCAAAAAAAAAAAAAAAGTTTAAAATATTGTAAATTGAAAATGCCTTGAATCCCACTCCTCTGTTTATACCCAAAGGACCTAAAATCAGCAAACTACAGTAACACAGCCACATCAGTGTTTATAGAAACACTGTTTATAGAAGCTCAGTTCACAATAGCTAGATTGTAGATGCCCTTCAACAGATGAATGGATAAAGAAGCTGTGGTATATAACACAATGGAATATTATTTAGCCATAAAGAAGAATAATATTATGGCATTTGCAAATAAAAGAATGGAATTGGAGAATATCATTCTAAGTGAAATAAGCCAAGCCCAGAAAACCAAAGACCCAATGTTTTTCCTGATAAGTGGAGAATGATATATAATGGGGGCGGGGGAGTGGGGAATGAGAGAAGAATGGGGGAACTTTAGAATACATAGAAGGAAATGAGAGGGAGGGGGGTATGAAAAATGGTGGAATGAGACAGACATCATTACCCTATGTACATGTATGATTGCACAAATGGTGTGAATCTACATTGTGTACAACCATAGAAACAAAATGATGTACCCCATTTGTGTACAATGAATCAAAATGCAGTTTGTAAAAAATTAAAAGTTAAATAAAAAAAATAATAAAAAAGAAAGAAAATGCATTGAATACATCCAACCTATCCAGCAGCGTAGCCCAACCTAGCCATAAATGTGCTCAGGACACTTCCATTAGCATCCAGCTGGGCAAAATCATCTAACGCAAAGCCTACTGGATAATGGAGTGTTGGATAGCTCATGTAAGCTCTTGACCACTGTACTGAAAATACAAAGCCATGGTTATGTGTATACTTCACATCACTGTAAAGTTGAAGATTCCTAAGTTGAACCATCCAAGTTGGAGGCCATCTGTATTTATTTCTTCTGGGAACACCACTCTCTGGAACTTTCCCAACAGTGGGTATTCACAGCCCTTCACATCTCTGCCCCTTTGTCAAGAAACAAGTCTTACTTCCTTATTTGTGTATGTTTCATTATAGGCAAAGTGGAGCATCCTTTTGTATATTTAATGGCCATTTGCATCTTATTGTGGCCAACCTGTTTATTTCCTCCAACTTTTTCTATACACAAGAGGGTATACACATTTTCCTTATTGTCTTTAACAATTCCTTGTGATTTAGGGATCGTGCATCCTCTTTATTTAGATTTTACAAACTCCCTCCTTTCCTCCACCTTCACTACTGCTTTTTGGTTTTATCAGTTTGTTTTTTGATGGTTGTAGTGCTGATTAGGTGCTCTGATTTGATTTTTTCTTCCTAGGAGACTAAAATTTACATATATAATAAATATACAAACTAAATATTATATAATAATTTGTATATGTTAGACATAAACTAAAATTTATATATTATAAATATGTAAACTAAATATATAATAATTTATATATATTATATGTAAACTAAAATTTATGTATATAATATATAAACTAAATATTATATAATAATTTATTATTATATATAAACTAAAATTTATATGTATTATAAATATATAAAGTAAATATTATATAATAATTTATACATATATATAAATTGTTTTAAAACTTATTTCTAAACTACCCATACATTGTTATTATATTATATATATCTCCCTATGAGTCAGAATATATCCATGGTGAACCCGCTGTGGCACAAGGGCACCTCTGCCCGTGACCCTGAGATGAACTTGTCTCTTGATGCATGAGTTTTCTGAAGTAGATCTAACAGGTTATGACCTACTAGACCTGCTTGAGTTCAGCTTTTTACCCCTAGGGTAAAACCCAACATAGCCACTCCTGAACCCATTAGCCCACGCCGCTCATTCAGTGTCCTGGCCCACAAGCTTCTCTCTCTACTCCCACAGCCAATCCGTTGCTGGGTCTATTTGTAGCACTCCTTTTAATTTCTTCTTTTCCATTTCTTTAAGTGACATTTCTCCATGACTCTTTACACAAATAACATGTGACTACAATATCCTTATAAAAATATGAAACTTAGGTTTTCAAACAAAGGTTTCCTTAGTTAATATCCTCCTTTTCATTCTTGATGTTATTTATTTATTTTTATTTTTTTTAAATTGTTCACTTCTAAGATAATATGCTTCGATACTATACTTCGTTAATACACAATATTAATTTGCAGGGCTCAGTAGATCCAAACAGCTGACTCCCATTTCTGACAATGTGTTACCTTTGGCAAATTACTTAACCTCTCTGAACCTCAGGGTACTAATCTGAAAAACATAGCACCTACTTCATGGGATTGATATGAGGATGAAGTGAGTTATGGGTCATAGGTTAGGATAGTGTATGATAAACACTCAAAAATGCTAGAATTTACATTTGTCCAAAGAAACAATTTCTGGTTTTCCTGATCATCACTATTTTACTGCTGTTTCATTAATTCTGACGTCATCTCTACTATTTTTTGAGACACTGGGCCTTGAAACCAGGGCCTCACATACGCTAGCCAAGTGCTCTCCCACCAGTGCGCTCCCCAGCCCTCCATCCCCAGCCCTTTATAGTGTTTATTCTGAGGCAGTGTCTCCCTAAGTTGCTGAGGCTGGCTTCCCACTTGCGATCCTTCTGCCTCAGCCTTTCAAGTAGCTGGAAGTGCAGGCGTGTGTCACCCCACCTGGGTATTAATTCCTTTTTTCTGCTTTGTTCATTCTCCTCCCCTTCTCCCTCCTCCTTCTTCCTTCATTGCACAGGCTCTCTATAAACTTTTTTTCTTCTTCTTCTTATTGTTATCTCCGTGCCAGCGATCTTTTTTTTTTCAGAACTGATATGTCAGAAATATGGATAACTAAACGTTATTTATATTAGATTACAAAGTATATTATAAGATGCATTTTATTTTATTTTTAAAATTTATTTATTTTTAATCGGTACTTTCTTTTTCACTATTATTATTATTTTTATTTAACTTTTATATTTTTACAGACTGCATTTTGATTCATTGTACACAAATGGGGTACATCTTTTCATTTCTATGCTTGTGCACGATGTAGATTCATACCATTTGAGCAATCATACATGTACATAGGGTAATGATGTCTGTCTCACTCCACCATTTTTCATACCCCTCCCCTCTCATTTCCCTTTACATAATCCAAAGTTCCCCCATTCTTCTCTCACTGTCCCCCCCATTATATATCATTCTCCACTTATCAGGGAAAACATTCGACCTTTGGATTTTTGGGCTTGGCTTATTTCACTTAGCATGATATTCTCCAATTCCATTCACTTATTTGCAAATGCCATAATATTATTCTTCTTTATGCCTAAATAGTATTCCATTGTGTATATATACCAGAGTTTCTTTATTCATTCATCTGTTGAAGGGCATCTAGTTTGGTTCCACAATCTAGCTATTGTGAACTGAGTTTCTATAAACATTGATGTGGCTGTGTTACTGTAGTTTGCTGATTTTCAGTCCTTTGAGTATAAACCGAGGAGTGGGATAACTGGTTCAAAAGGCGGGTCCATTCCAAATTTCTAAGGATTCTCCACACTGCTTTCCAGAGTGGCTGCACCAATTTGCAACTCCACCAGCAATGTAAAAATGTGCCTTTTTCCCCACATCTACACCAACATCTATTATTGTTTGTGGTCTTGATAATAGCCATTCTAATTGGAGTAAGATGAAATCTTAGAGTTGTTTAATTTGCATTTCTCTAATTACTAGAGATGTTGAACACTTTTTCATATATTTATTAATTGTCTGTGTGTCTTCTTCTGTAAAGTGGCTGTCCAGTTCCTTGGCCCATTTCTTGATTGGGTTCTTTGTATTTTTGGCGTAAAGTTTTATAAGTTCTTTATAAAATTTGGAGATAAGTGCTCTATCTGAAGTGCGTGTGGAAAAGATTTTCTCCCACTCTGTAGGCTCTCTTTTCACATTCTTAATTGTATCCTTTGCTGAGGAAAAGCTTTTTAGTTTGAGTCCATCCCATTTATTGATTCTTGCTTTGATTTCTTGTGCTTTTCCATAAACGTTTTTAAAATTCGTTCTAATTAGTTGTACATGACAGTAGAATGCACTTTGACATGTCATACATAAATGGAGTATAACTTCTCATTCTTCTGGTTGTACATGATGTAGAATCACACCGGTCTTATAGTCATATGTGTACATAGCGTAATAAAGTCTTACTATCCTTCCTACCACCATACCTCTCTTCTTCCTTCAAACCCCTCTACCTAATCCAGAGTAATTCTGTTCTTTCTTAGCTCCCCACCTTATTGTGAATTAGGATCTGCATATCAGAGAAAACATTCGGCCTTTATTTTTTTAGGATTGGCTTATTTCGCTTAGCATGATATTCTCCAGTTCCATTCATTTACCTACAAATTTCATTCTTCTTTAAGACTGAGTAATATTTCACTGTGTATATATACCACATTTTCTTTATGCATTCATCTGTTGAAGTACACCTAGGTTGGTTCCATAGTTTAGCAATTGTGAATTGAGCTGCTATAAATATTGACATGACTGCATCACTGTAGTATGCTGATTTTAAGTCCTTTGGGTATCAACTGAGGAGTGGGATAGCTGGGTCAAAAGGTGGTTCCATTCCAAGTTTTCTGAGGAATCTCCATACTGTTTTCCAAGAGGTTGTACCAATTTGCATTACCACCAGCAATGTATGAGTGTGCTTTTTCCCCCACATCCTTGCCAACACCTACTGTTGCTTGTGTTCTTGATAACTGCCATGCTGACTGGAGTGAGATGAAATCCTGAATTGAAAGTTTAGTCATTTTGTTTTCTAGTAAAAGAATTAAGAATTTCAGTAACTTCCACAGTTTTTTTGTTTTTTTGTTTTTTTACATAAGCATTGTACTTTTTTGTTTATTCTCCTTCCTCCTTCTTCATCTTAATAAATAACTTCTTCAAGAAGTATGAGTTCTCATTTGGGGTACATGAATTTGGGTTTGTCTGTTTGTTCTTGGCAGTGGATTGGACCCAGGGCCTCATGTTTGCTGGGCATGTGCTCTACACTGAGCCACAGTCCTAGCCCTTGGGGAGATTTTTTGGTGACTGTTAGTGATTTTTCATTTCATTGCCTTCAGGTTAGTAAATCTGGCCTGTATGATAACAATTTTAATTATTCTGAAATTCTCTTTAGTTAGCAGGATTACTAATTCTTGCCATTTTCTGCTATTTCCAAGATTTCTTTTTTTGTTTGTTTGTTTCTTTCTTCCTTGTTTTAATGGTCGATGATGCTTTCTATGGTCCTTTTCCTTTTTTCTATACGAACCAAAAGTTGTGTATTATATTTCTATCTTGCCAGTGGTTATTCTTACTTTTGTGTGTGTGTGTGTATGCTGGGAATTGAGCCCAGGGCCGTGTGCATACTAAACACGTGCTCTACCACTGAGCTACATGCCCAGTTCTATTCTTAACACTTTTAACATCCATATTTCATCTGATGCTTGCTTGAAAATGCGACTGCTTCTTCCTGGAACCTCTGCAGAATCCCATGTGACCTCTTCCTGCTCTGAACGCTGGCACTTTTCCCTGTTTATCATGAGCATCCTTGGTTGTGGGTGTTCCCTCTCTACCCAATCTTAACTGCTTTTGTTGGCTCATTTCTGGTCCACAATGAGATCTCTTGCTTTCAAAGGCGTTTATGCCCTCACATAAACACACACACACACACACACACACACACACACACACACACACACACATAGAGCTATGTACTTGGTGACATTCTGGCCAGTGATGGACTTCACCTGTGACTGTATACCAACAGCCTGGTGTGTAGTAGGCTATTTCATTCAGATTTGTGTAAGTGCATTCTGTGATGTTCGCCCAACAACAAAATCTCCTAACAAAGCATTTCTCAGAATTCACCCCATTAAGTGACACATAGCTATATATATATGTATTTTTTTTTTCCTATAATTTGGGGGGAAGGCATAAGAGGGAAAATGATGAGGAAGTAAATATGTTTAACTTGATTCAAACATTATCAAAGTATTACGTGATATCCTACTAATATGTACAATTTTGACATTTTTATGTATCAGCTAAAAAAATTTTTTTAATAATGTGAAGCAGAGCATGGTATCCTGGGCCCATAGTTCCAGCTGCTTGGAGACTGAGGCAGGAGAAGCCCTTGAACCCAGGAGTTAGAGACCAGCCTGGGCAACACAGCAAGACCCCAAGACCCCATGATCCCATCTCAAAATAAACAAACAAAATGTGAGGAAGAAGAGGAGACCATGTGAGGTCAGTCGCCTCCTTCCACCCCGACCCGGCCGCTGCCTCGTCCCCTCCCTCATGGTTGCTCAGCCCCATCTCCAGTCACCTCTTCATTTGTGTCCTTACATTTGATTTTTCGCCTTGCTTTTGCTCTTTCCCCTGTCGCCCCCACCTCCCTTTCCTCCAGAAGTACCAGCAGCTGGGATTAGTTAGAACAATGAGCAAAACAGAGGTGTTTTCTAACCTACTTCCATGCTGACATTTATTCACTTAATTAACAAACATGCAGCAAGTACTACATCACGTCGTGGAGATGAGCGGGGTATCACCCTTGCCTTTATGAATCGAGCTGGGGATGGGAAAGACAGCCCACAGAACAAAAGTAGCACACAATGAGTTGAGTCTCACACAGAGTTATATATATATATATAAAGGATTATGGAAATTCAGAAGGAGCCTAAGATCAGACACAGGAAGTTGAAGGAAGTTTTGCTAGAGGAAAGATTCTTTGATCTGGGTCTTGAAGATTAAAGCTTGTTTGTTCATCCTAGACATTTTTTTTTTCTTTTTTTGGTGCTGGGGATTGAACCCTGTGCCTTGAACATACTAAGCACACACTCGACCACTGAGCTACATCCCAGTCCCATCCTGAAAACTGTCACTGATTCACCACTCTCTAAATAACACCCGAGCATGCATCTCAATGATCCCCTGATCTAACCCTGCGGGTGTTAAGATTAGATCTAAATGTCATAACCTATGCTTTCTCTACGTATTTTCCATCCCTTGTCTCTAGTTCTCTGAGAGCCATTTTCCTTCCTTAGTCCTTGAAGATGCAGATTCTACACAATCGCTCATGGATGTCCCGAGAAAATTACCCTGGTCATGCTGACCATGCTGTTCTCCCATCCAAGAAATAAGACCGGATTGTGTTTAAGAGATGGAGCAGCAACGTCAGCAGAGAAGCAAGGGCTTGCTCTTAGCGGGCCAGGCTGCCTGGTAAGGTTGTGTGGATTATGCCTTGCACAAAAGTGCCCAGCAGAGGGGGCAGGTGTGGGCAGAAACCCAATCTGTTTCATTCCTTCAGACTGCCTCAGAATGGAGCAAGGGGCTTGAGCCCTGAGTCAGGGGCTCCACCCAGAGATGGCGCCATTTTCCAACTTGTTGAGGAGCTACTGATTTTTTTTCCTGTGGATTACCCATGGCTTCAATGCTGGTAGGAAAAAGAAGCCTTCATCTGGAAGGGGCAGGGGGCAGGGAGAAGGGATTGGGAGGAAAATCTGTTAACTGTATAGCTTTGACCATGAATTCACTTAGGACGGGATCATCCAAGAAGTTGCCATTCAACAGGCACTGAACAGGCTTCCTGAATAGAAGAAAGGGGCTTTGAACATCTTTGGGGTCTGGAGACATGAAAGGAAAGCCTCAATCCAAAGCCCAGGTGGTCCTGAACAAGCCAAGCGGTTCTTCAGCCTAGTCGGGCCACCTTTGCAGTCTGGCTTCCCTCCATATTCCTCCATCCGCCCTACTTGTCAGCCACAGTCACAGTAGCTCTCACCTCTCTATCTTAAGCCTTTATTTGTTTTGTTCATTGAGCCTGGAATATCCTATCCATCCTCCATCCTTCAACAGAAAAAATGCTCTTCATTCTTCATGCCTGGTTCAGATTCCTTCATGAATCCCCCAACTATCTAACAGTAAGCATTAGTCAATCCTTTCTCTTTACTCCACCAGCTCATTTTTTGTATCTTTTTATAACTCTTCTTTCAGTTTTTCTTAGACATTATCTTTTATAGGTCATCTGCCCAACAGCCTGTAAGTACCTTGGGGGCTTTCCATCTCTCAACCTTTTGACCTAATTCCCTGACAATAATTTAGTTTCTATATGTGATTTTTAAGAAAAATCACAGGAAGAAAGGGCACACATCATCTAAATAGGCCTATAGAACAAGAATTGAATATGGACTCAGCAATTAGAAACAAGGACAGAGGATTCACTTAAAGAATCAGATTTATGGGGCTGCAGGGCTGGGGGTGTGTGGCTCAGTGGTACAGTACTTGCCTACCAAGCTCAAGGTCCTTGGTTCTACTCCCAGCCCCCCATCATATTTATATTTAAATAACATTTAGTGAGTAAATTCCAATTTCCCAGTATAGGTGAAGTCTTCACATACATCATCTTATTTACTCCTTTTTACAACTCCATGAAGTAATATTTTTAATTTCAGATAAAGAAGTGGGACTGACCCCCTAAAAATACTGACTAAAGATGAATCATAGGAAAAGTAAATAATTAGAGCCAGGATGCAATCCTAGGTATTGGGAGTTCAAGGTTCATCTTTTGTTCACTTCATCTGAGGATAACTGTCTTCACTATACCAGGTGGTGTTATTGGGGAACGGATTAGCAATGCAATCCCAAGTTCCTAAAGCTCACAGATCATCTAGCCTGGCAACCCATGTTACAGAGGGAAACACTGAGGCCAGGAGAAGTAAAGTGACTTGTCATAACGGGCACGGTATTAGGAGCTGGTATTTAACTCTCATGACCCCAGGCCAATGCTCTTTCCATTCTACCATGCTATATGATTGGCCTGTGTGATTAGTCTGTACTAAAGCTTCATGTTGAAGTAGGGAAGGCTAGTGGCTTTTGGAGGAATTAAGTTTTATTTAGTTGTCCAATCCTCTGTGCTGAATTTTACTTTATTAAATCAATTGACTGAAATCTCCAGGAAAGATTTTTTTTTTTCTCCTAAAAACACTTCTCAATAAATAGGTCTCATCCTACGCAACTTTCAAGGGGCAACCTAGATGAACTGAGACGAGAAAGACATCTTGATACATTTGGATCTCAGGAAGTCAACAACAAATGTTGTAAATTACTAATTTCCTTTATAGTAATATCAAGTTCTGGTTGCTACATACCGCTTCTTCTGCATCTGCCAGCTGACATCCTAAAAATGAAGTCAGGTTAGGGAAGGACGGCCGTTTCCTTGAGTCAAAAGCCCAGCAGGATTGCATTATAAAGTATCTGTAAAAGCAAGAGAACAAGCACCAAGATGAGGACACAGATGAACTAAAATGGAATGTTTTCCACATGATGAAGCACATTTAGTGTAGAGCTATGTGTTTATGGCATGTTTATTTTATGGAAAGTACTCTACTAGATTTTGTACTCACATCAGAAAGAGAAATTAGAAGATGAACAGAAATGCCTTTAATGACCTGTAATGAAGGAGATGGAGTCTCATCCTCACAGATCTCTCAAGTAAAGTAAGTAAGACCCAGAAGCCTCAGAGAACAGGCAAGGTTCAGTCAGAGTCCCTCAAACAGGAAGATTATTGTCAGCTTTTTCATGACAAATTATATGAACTTTGCACTAAGGAGTTTTTACCATTTTTTTTTTTTTTTTTGTCATGCATTTGGACAGATTGAAAATTTCTGATTTCAACCAATCAATCTACTGTCCGATTTGAACTTACATTTCTTCTGTAGCATAAAACGGCTGATCCATTTTAAATCCACTCTGAATGAGTTTATAGAAGTTAGCATCAACCGGAATGCCAGGGTAAGGATTCACACCTGAGAAAAAGAGGAAAGACGTCGCCATTCATCGTTCCTTCGTTTGTTTATCCATTCATGGCAAACATGTATCAAAACTCCCAAGTGCCAGACAGCCTGCAGCAGGGGCTGCAGATGGATAGAGTCATAAGGCTTCCCAAGCAGGTTACCGACCAGTGAGGAAGACGACTTAGGGACATCAACAAGTAACACATCAAGTGGCACATTTTGCAACAGAAGCAAGACCAGGAGCTATGGGAAAAGCCCAGGTGGCATTTTCTCCACCCTCTTGTTTAGGAGGCACACGGGTGGGGGAGGGGTGCAGAGGGAGCAGAATGCGCAAGACCCAGAGCCCAGGGAGACCAGCAAAGTGCCAAACGTACCAAGTGAAAATATCTCCCAGAGCAATATTCCATATGACCAGACATCACTCTTAATTGTGTAGATCCCTTCAAACAAGCTTTCAGGAGCCATCCATTTTACAGGCAGACGGGCCTACACAAAACCCAAGAGGAGATCCCTGGTAAATTTCCCACGTACAGTCCATGGCTTCTTTTCTTTCATTAAATGATGAAATGTATTCTCTTCCTAAGTCCTCTCCTTTTTTTTTTTAATTGGGGAATTGAACTCAGGGGCACTTACCACTGAGCCACATCCCCGGCCCTTTCCATTTTTTTATTTGGAGACAGATCTTGCTAAATTGCCCAGACTGGCCTCAAACTTGCAATCCTCCTGCTTCAGCCTCTTGAGTCACTGGGATTACAAGCATGTGCCTCTATGCCATGCTTCCCTTAATATTTAATTGAGAAAAATCATATTCCTCAAGTGAAAGTAGTTCACTTTCAAGTTAACTTTCTAATAGTAGTAGCCATTATATACATATATATATATATATATGATTATATATAAATATAATGTTTAAAACTCATCTTGAACAAAAGCTGGGGCTTGAAAGTGGTAAATGTAGCAGTAATTAGATGCTTTCCATTAAAGAAGAGCTAGTCAGTTGCCTGCAGGGAAGTGGGCTCAGAGTACATTAGTGTATAATCTTGTTAAAGCACTTCTCAGAAGAACATTAGTAGAAATGTTGTCCCCAAGAATATGGTGAGGGGAACTTATGTCATCACTTCCAGAAATGATACCAGACTGGTTTCTGCGGTTTTAATAATTTCCAGTAGCATGAAAGGGGAGTTTTGACTTAGTACCACCTCAGATTTGACTCAGGACACAGGATGGTTAGGTTCCCGAGACAGAGCCTTTTGTACTGGTTTTATTTTTCATGGATCAAGGAGCCTGTCACAGCACATGTCGAGTCTGCCAAGTAAAATCAAAGACCAAGAAAGAAACCCTGTTTTAAGTCCCATACACAAATGGAGGAGCTGAACAAATCAAGCGGGCTAGTCTGGTTCATTTAATTCATTAAAAGAATTAATTGCGGTTCTAAATGGAATTCACCTTCCCACATAAGAGACAGCTGGCTAGCAGAACAGACGCTGCATAATCATAGAGGAGTGGTCAGCATATTTATGATTTCAGCTGTAATAATTGAGGAGCAGATTTTAAATCAACTAAGGTGATTACATTTGATCCTAGTGGGAATGCAGTTTAATTTGATCTTCCACATTTATTGGCTGTTTATCCTGAACAAGGCGCTTTCATGTTGGCTTTATTGGTATATTCCCACAGCCCTACCAAGTAAATGCAAAACCCTCTTGGGAAACATGGTATCCTAGTGGTGAGGCAAAGAGTTGGGGTTTAGGCTCTTTGTGTTCAAATAAATGTGCCATGTTACCATGGCAAGTTACTTTTCTGTACCTCAGTTTCCGCATCTACAAAGTGGATGAATTAATATATGTAAAGTGCCCCAAAGAGTACTGAGCCAGTTTTTGTTGCTATTAATATTTCACAAGTAGGGACAAAGATGGAGAGAAAAATCCCCAAAATGAATAACCATTCATTTTGGTTAGGAACAGGGACTTAAACCCAGGTCTTGTAATTCTTAAAAACCACCCTTTCAAATACAAAATTGATCACCTAGTATTTCTAATAATTCTCTTGTATTTAAAAGCATATCTTGACAAGCAGACTCAGTTACGTTTTATGTCTCCCTGCATTAACAGTAACAGGGTAACAGATATTCATTAATTAATATTTAATTTAATTATTGTGCCCTTAAATTTTATATTTAATATTTATGTTGTACATTTTGAAAATTATTTTAACTATTAGCTTTTCTCATAATTGGAAATATAACCCAACAGTCACTTTATAGCTAAGGAAACTGAAAGAAGTGTTTAAGTAATGAAATTTTTTTTCTTTAAGTGAAGACTGCACTCAGAAGCCCCTAATGGATCTATTCTGACTAGCTAGCCCAAGGACACATGTGTGGCTATTTTGCTCCATTTTTATTATAGATGGAAAACTCCCTGAAGCTGTAGAAAAATCTTTTAAGCATAAGTAAGCAAATTGCTGTAAGAGTTTTTGTGTATGTGTGCGCTACAGTAAATCAAAAATGCATTACTGAGTACAGCTGTTTACTGGTAATAATGACAAAACACAAAACAGCAGAATAAAAACATGCACGAAGTAGTGGCCTCACATTGCCCCTGACAACGTAGTTGGAATCGCTCAGGATATCTCGAGCCAATCCAAAATCACAAATCTTCACCACCTTCCCATGGGTGACAAGCACATTCCTGGCTGCCAGGTCTCTGTGAACACACTAGGAAAAACGAGATCAGAGTGTTATTTGCCGTGATGGACACTATCACAGGGTGCAATCTTTCTTCTAGCTTCAAGTTCAATAGGAGCTACAGATGACAGAAGGGCTCCCATCTTTACTGGGCCAGGAGTTGCCATGGTATGTAACAGGCCGGGCAAACCCAGCAGCCCAGTTCTTCAGCTCTTGTGGCTGCAGTCCCGGAGACCAAAGGAGAGTGGTTCTTAAAAACGAAGATTGAATTGAACTAGGTGTTCTACCTTGCTATAAGAAAGAGATGCGACAACAGGGGTCCCTGCTGAGCCACTAAGGGACTTTCAAATTGTCTTCCAGCACTCCTCAATCCTCAGGTGGGTGTTTTCTGGCTGGGAAATGGCTTTAGGAATAAAATGGAGTAATATCAAAGAAACTATTCAGGAAAAAAAAAAAAAAAAAAACAACTAAAAATGATGTCAGGGAGATTTACTAAAGCAGAATTGGGAGTTTCTGAACTGAGAGGTATCATGACATTTGTCCAAGAAGTATGGCAGGAAAATTAACTCTTTGAAGAAAGATTTTCAAAGGAACAGGGCACCAGATACAAGCATCCAAAAGGCTCTCTTCACTCTTTAAAAAATAAAAGCAAACCCCATAAAAACAAAAATGTCTGTGCCACAACCCCTCTCGCACCTCCCTCCCAAACCATCCCCCTTTTCTTCGTGGTGTGCTGGGGATTGAACCCAGCAGCCTTCTCCTCTGAGCTGTACCTCCCAGCCCTTTTGTGATACTTTATTTTGAGACTGGGTCTTACCAACTTGTCCAAGCCAGACTTAAACTTGCCATTCTTCTGCCTCAGTCTCCAAGTAGCTGGGATTATAGGAAGGCACCACCACACCCTGCTCCAAATTCAATTTTTCGAGTGCCTGTCATCTACTTGCATTTTACCCTCTTTACCACCAGGCCCTGCAGCCTGCCTTGCCCCTCTCTCTTGTCTGCCCAGTCTGCTAAGGCCTGCACTGACCAGTGTGGCACCCACCTGGCTCTACTTGATTTGACCTCTCTTTGGTATTTGGTACTGTTGGTCAGCTCTCCTCCCCAGGTCCTTCCTTCTGTGAATTCTGTACAGGACTCCTGTTTTCTCCCTCCTGCTCTGGTGGTTCCTGTCTCCTCCAGGGCTCTGCTCAGAAGCCCATTCTCTTTCCCCAGAGTCACATCCTCTCCTTCGTCCTTCATCAAGCCATCTCATTCAACCCTAGGGATGCAACTACCATCACCCAAATCTCTATTTACAACCTGAACACTTCTCTGGTGCTCAGCTATCTACTATACTAAGGTCTACTGGATCACTCACATTGAATATATCTAAGTTATTATCTTTATCCAAAACTCCTCCTCCTGATTCCATAATCCCTACCCTATCCCATGTTCCCTGCCGGTTTTCTTTCTTCTTCAAAAATTTCCCTTAGCCCAAGGATGAACTCCTTCAAAAAAATCTTCTCTAGGCGAGGCGTGGTGGCACACACTTGTAATCTCAGCAACTCAGGAGGCTGAGGCAGGAGGATTGCCAAGTTCAAGGCCAGTCTCAGCAACTTATGGAGGCCCTAAACAACTTAGCAAGATCCTGTCTCAAAATAAAAAATAAAAAGGGTGGTTAAGTGCCCCTGAGTTCAATCCCTGGTGTTTAAAAGAAAAAAAAAGTCTTTTCTATTCCATGACTCCCTGGTTAGGCCTCATGTACAAGTCTCTCCCTGAGGTTCTCATTCTCAGAATTTATTTAAATCACAGTATACTGTCATCTTTGATTTGCATGTCTGCTTATCTCTTTCTTCCCTATCAAACATAATATCTTTGAGCCCAGGAGTTATATCATCATCGATGCTCTTACTCCCCCTAGCACAGAGTAGGTACATAGCCAGTGCTCAACGAATGTGTGAAGAAGTCAAAGAGCCTGTGGAGGAGATTGAGAGACAATCAGAGAAGCAATAAGAGGGAGGGGAAGCAGGAAAGAGCAATGTGCATGATTCAGAGGGAAAGGCCTGCAGAGAAGACAAAAGGGAAGAAGGTCTAAAAAAAAAATGGATATTCTTCCAAAGCTTGTGTTAGTACAAGCCCAGGGGGGCAGGGGAAGCATTGCCCTTGACTGCCATTTGTGAGTAGTTTAGGAACAGATGCTCCTTAACTTATGATGTGGCTGCATCCCAATAGACCCATTGTAAGTTGGCAAAGACCAAAAGTCAAAACTGCATTGAATACATCTATCCCACTGAACAGCTTAGCTTAGCAACTATGCACTATAGGTGGTTTCCCCTCATGATCACAGAGTGACTTAGGTGTGACCAATGCTGCTGCTCAGCCTCACAAGGAGGATCAGACCACACACCACTAGCCCAGGGAAAAATCCAAATTCAAAATTCCAAGCATGGTTTCTACTGAATATATATGGCTTTTGCACCTTCCTCAGGTTGAAAAACCAAAGGGACCATCACAGGTGGGGACCTTCTGTATTTACTTAACAGCTGGCAGCAAACTGGGCCAGGCAATCTAGGTAGATGCTCTCCAACATCTATAGATATTTGTGAAAGCACTACTGTCCATGTTTAAGTGAACAACAACAAAGAGTAAGGAGGGCAAGAAGGCTGAGCAAGGGAAATCCAAACAGCAGGCAAGAAAATGAAGGAAGAGAAGGCTGTGCCCCAGGTGGATGGGAGAGATGGGCAGATTTTGAGACGATAGGGTTTCGCCTTTATTTTGAGACCGAGTTTTACTAAGCTGCCTGGGCTGGCCTGAAACTGGTGATTCTCCCACCTAAGCTTCCTGAATACCTGAGACTACAGGCATGGGCACCATTAAAGGCAAAAAACAACAGTTGAAATCCATCTTTCCAAATTCAGGGAGGTAAAAAAAAGGAGAAAGGAGGTAAAGGAAAGGAAGTAGAGAAGGGGAGGAACAGAATAAGACATGTAAAGAAAGTAGAGCAGGAAAAAGTCTAGAAATAAAGAGAAGGAAGGTAATGGAAGGTGAAGGAGTCTAGGGAATGTCACCTCAAAGTGTGTTGCCCTGGTCTGCTGGTTATTTTAAATATGGCTCTTGGGGTTCAACAGATGTTGGATGAGGCTTTTCTCTGCAGCTCCCTTAGCCACTCAAAGGAACTTCTTCCCAGATGATTGTTCTGTTTCATTTTTATCATTGTTTGTTTTTTTTGATGGAATCCAAGGCCTCACACGTGCTAGGCAAGTACTCCACCACTGAGACACTCCCAGCCCCACTGTCTGTTTTTCAGGCCCATTCGTTACCCCTAAAAATCATTTGCCACCCCTCTAAAAGACCTCCCCACATCTCTCTCCTCTATGAAGAGAATTACGCTTCCACCATCTGTACCTTCCTTGAGTTCCATTTTATGTGACGCCCCACACACATATGCATATAAATAAACGGTTATGCCTTTTCTCCTGCTCCTTGTCTATCACCAGCTTATTTCAGCAGACTTAAGGACTCAAAACTTGGGGGGTGGGGGGAGTAGTCCTTTTGCCTTTATGAAGAGAAGAAAACAACGAAAGGAAGTGATTAAAGGATTTCATTAATCGGCTCCTAGGTATGAGTGGTGTGAAATGGCAGAGAAGAGCAAAGCTGAAAGGCAATGAAAGAACGCAAAATTAGGGGCAAGAAAATAGTTTGAGGCAGCCTCCATACCCTTGCCATCACAGCCTACTGGATCTGGGATTAGCAATCCAAGAGACTGTGGGCCTCCGGGGCTGCAGCCAGAGCACCACAAAGGAGTGTAAGTTAGACAGGCCCAGGGGAGTGAGTGTGCTGAGTTTTGTCCTCCATTCACTCCCTGGGGCAAACTCTGTACAGGGCAGGACCCAAATGACTGTCCAAGGAGGGATTGACAATGCTACACTTCATCATGAGTGGGATTTCCAAATTCTTCCTTTCTTCTTTCTTTTTCTTTTTTTCTTTCTTTTCTTTTCTTTCTTTTTTTTTTTTTTTTTTTTTTTTTTTTTTTTTTAAGGTACTGGGGATTGAACCCAGGGGTGTTCTACCACTAAGCTACATCCCCAGCCTTTTTTATTTTTTATTTTGAGACAGGGTCTCACTAAGTGGCCCAGGCTGGCCTTGAATTTACCATCCTCCTGCCTTCCCTCCTAAGTCACTTGGATACAAGGCCTGTGCCACCACTAGCAGGCAGCAAGGACTTCCAATCTCAACCTTGTTCCCTGTAAGTTCTAGGGAACTCTGGACAGCCTGAGAGGGCTATGCTAGCCATTTTCTAATAAAGAATCCCAGGCCTTTATGATACAATTAGCAAAGAGTCAGTTAACATTCTTGGTGACTTCAACAGTAAAGAGGGGAAGAAGATAGGCATCAAGGGAGACATTATAATAAACAAACAAACAAACAAAGAGGCACGTCTCTTTTTCATACTTTTATATAAGCACGTCTTTTTTCATAGTTTATCTTTTCATATTTTTTTGTCAGTTTTTTGTCTTTAAAAGGAGCTTACCGACTTAAATTCCAGGAATTCCATTCCTTTGGCAACTTGATATGCAAAGCAAAGAAGATCTTCAAATGTAAGCACATTCAAGTCATCTTCTTCTTCCAGTCTTTTCTGGTTTTCATATTCAACTTCATCTGTAACATAGAGCCAGCTTTGACTTCTTCCAAAATGCTAAGAAATTTTGCCTTATCAAATTTCTATGAGAAGGTTATCAAAACCACAGTTAGATGAGGTACATTTAATAAAATTTATAGAAACCTGTAGGCTTGAATTGAGCTCCTGCATTAGGTTCAACAGATCAAACCAAAATGTCATCACCGGTGCTAAAGTTCCACATCACCAAGAAGAAAGGAAATTATCTGATCTTCTGAGAAATCAGGAGAGATAACAACCAAATTTCCTAAACAGGCCATTTCAGTTGGGTGTTTAACCTGAAGTAACCTGATGTGAACCAAGTAGATGCTATTGTTCCTTCTCCTTGCCCCTGAGAAAGCAACTTTGAAACGAATATCCTCCCTGTTCTTTGTTCTTGTTTCTTCTTCCTTCAGCCCTTCTGTCAACCTCTTCTGCTCAGCCCATTGAAACACTTATTTTATTTTTTGGAATAAAGTAATGCATGATTCTAGAATCACAAATCAAACCAATGAAGATCTTTAAACTGAATTTGTTGCTATTTTGTGTTGGGGCTAATGAAATAGGAATTTGGGGATACAAAAAAGGGAGAGATATATTAAATTTCAAAGAAGCACCTCCAAATCATTAACATGAGAAAATGCCCATGAACAGCCGCTTCTCTTGAGCCACCCAGCGCACGCCCACCTCCCACCCACCCATGCCCTTGTCTACAAAAACTAACGGGAGGCCCAGGCACAGTGGCACGCCTGGAATTCCAGCGCTGAGGGAGGAAACCTGCAAGTTCAAGGTCAGCCTCAGCAACATAGCAAAGCCCTAAACAAATTAGTGAGACTGTCTTGGAATAAAAAATGAAAACAATAAATAAAAGGGCTGGATGTAGCTCAGTGGTAAAGCACCCCTGGGTTCAATCCCCAGTACCAAAACAAACAACAACAAAACGAACATGAGGTTCCATGTGCAAGTCAGGGAAAACGGGTGACAATGGCTTAACTCCGTGCTGACTTCACCTGAGTCCAGTCCTTGGCAACCAACCCTCTATAAACATCAACACCCGCCACACCAAGAGGTGTCGTTTCTCCATCTGGAGATGGCCCACACTCTCCCTTGAATGCACATCCCTTGCTTTACCCCAAAGTCTTCTCACTCTCACATTCTCCTTCAATGTTCCTGTTTTCCTAAATAAACCTCTGTCTATGCCTCTGACAGGCACAAGCTACAATTCTTTTCCCTCCCATATGCCAAGAAACCCCACTGGTCCCAGATCCAGTTCCTCCTTCTCTCTGGGAAATCCTTGAACCCTTCTTTGGCTTCAAGAGATTACTGTCTCTTCTCCAAACTAAGACATACTTATGAAGTTGTTACATCAATTTCCTGGCAGCAGAAAGCTACCTGTTTTTGCTCAGAGTGGTCACAGAAAGATTCTTTTTGTTTAGAGATAAATTCTCTAGCTGCCTTGATGATAGATGACCTCCTGGTTAGTCAGGAGTTTTTGAGACACTTTTATTATGCTAGGCAGATTCATCACATTGAAAAAAGAAAAAAAAAAAAAAAAACACTAATCAAGTTTCTACCACATTTTATGAACGATTATTTTGCACTTGATGTTCTTCTGTTTACTCTTTCAAACAGTCCTGTGAGAAAGGTATTATTAAGCTTGTTTTTAAAATGATAAATTGTGACTCAGATGTTTAAATAACTTGCCCAAAGTCATCCAGCTAGAAAGTGAAGGAAACAGAACTTCTGCCTGATTCTATGACTCACCGTCTTTACCACTTATCAGGGAATAAGGTGGCTCTGATTAATTTGTGACTTTAAAAAGTATAACCTGACCAAATAAAATATTCTTCAGAGTTTTTAGTTGACGATTAATATGAAAGCTTTAAAATATAAACTGTTGGCTTTCACTGCTTTTCAAGCCAGTTGCATTACAAAGCTTATCACTGCCATCAGCAAAGAAAAAAAAATGCCCTTGCCACAGTGCATTTTTAGCTTTTTAAAAAAGCTAAAATGAAACTCTTGTATCTGTTTTCATTTTAAAGTGTTACTAATTAGGATAAAATATTACCTTCAGAATGAATTGAATTCCCATTGAATCCTGAAACCTGATCTGAGTCCTGGTGTATCTGAACTTCTCTTGAACCAGGCATACTATTAAAGAAAAATTTGTTCGTTATTTACATTCGTCTTCTGAGCAGAGGTTCTATTAAAAAAATAAGTTCATCAGAGAAATGCATCCCAATTATAAATGAGTTTTTAAATTAAAAACACACCATCAACTTGTCAAACTTTTGTCTACATTAGAAACATCTGTGTATCCCACTCCTTGGTCTATACCCAAAGGACTTAAAATCAGCATACTACAGTGATGCAGCCACATCAATGTTTATAGCTGCTCAATTCACAATAACCAGATTGTGGAACCAACCTAGATGCCCCTCAATTATGAATGGATAAAGAAACTGTGATATATATATATATATATATATATATATATATATATATATATATATATATATATACACACACAATGGAATATTACTCAGACATAAAGAATAATAAAATTATGGCATTTGCAGGCAAATGGATGAAATTGGAGAATATTATGTTAAGTGAGATAAGCCAATCTCAAAACACCAAAGGATGAATGATCTCGCTGATAAGTGGATGATGATACATAATGGGGGGTGGGAGGGGGCAAGAATGGAGGAAGGAGGGACTGTATAGAGGGAAAAGAGGGGTGGGAGAGGGGTAGAGGGGAAGGAAAAAATAACAAAATGAATCAAACACAATTACCCTATGTAAATGTATGATTACACAAATGGTATGCCTCTACTTCATGTACAAACAGAGAAACAAGTTGTACCCCATTTGTTTACAATAAAATAATAATAATAATAATAATAATAATAATAATAATAATTTTAAAAAAAAGAAACATCTGTGTATGTGGCCCTGCTGGTCTAGCTAGGATAAGTGATCTCTCAGTCCTTGTCACATTACAAGCTGGGTGTTGAAGTTATGCTTTACAAAAAAGAAATTAGACTTGGTGAGATAAATATGATTTGTTTCAGCACAAAGTTAATAAACACTGGAACTAGGATTCACAGCTCACTCTTCAATTTCTAAACTTGACCCATTTTTCCTTTAAAAGCTCATGTAATATAATCCAGATCTACAGATCTTCTCTAAAGACTGAAGGGCTTTGCCATCCATTTTTGTTGGTTGGTTAGGTTTTTTTTTTTTTTTCTTTTTTTTTCTTTTTTTTGCATGTGAGTGCTAGGATTAAACCCAGGGCCTCATGCATATGAGCTATACCCCTAGTTTACCATCCTTTTTTTTCAGTTTTGTTTTTGTGGAACTTGTTTCCTTTCCCTGTGAAAGTAAGAGTCAACGAAAATCTCTTTAAAAGTATATTATATAGAATGCTTCACTAAGGAATTCTGCACCAATTATAAATAGATCATGATTCAATTTATTCCAGTGTGTGAGTTTATCCCAATTTACAATTTCCATATCTTTGAAAAATAGTTTCATGCTTTCAGGTCACAACTATTCCAAACTTAATTGTTTTGAGGTATTTAATACTCCAATGACCAGAATGAATCAAAAGAGCTAATTACTGCCCATGAAGTGCTATCACACCCATCTAACTCTTAGGAGAGACTCTCTCTTCTAGAATATGTATGGCAGGTTGGAGGTGTAGCTCAGTGGCAGAGCATATGCTGAGCATGCACAAGGCCCTGGGTTCGATCCCCAGTGCCTCAAAAAATATGCATGATATTATACAATTTTCTCAGTTCCAGAATATGAACTGAGAAATGAGGGTCAAGGGGAGGACTAAAATGATGGGGATACACAGATAAGGGCAAGTGCTCGCAGACATGCATGGGGACTTCCATGGGGCTTTGTGGCTTTAAGATGTCGTATCTCTGTGTAACGAAGTCTGGGAATCTCCATCCAATCCCCAAGAAACCCCCGGAAGAGAAAAGTCTTTGACAGATAATTCTACCTTCAGAATAAGGGAGACCTTTCACCTATGCAGGGGAAAAAGAATGCATTGTGGGTAGAAGAATGCCTATGGGTTGGTTCAGATAAAGCTGCTGTAACACTGTGATGTTCAGGTCATCAGCCAAAAATTTCAAGGCTGAGGAGGGGCATGCCACCAAACTCCTAAAGCATCCATTTATGCATACTTAAATGATAAATCCATCAGGACCAAGGCTCACTCAGGATCCACACAGATGGCAGAATATACAGCCCAGAGCCCAGAGACAGTGACCAATAGTTTACGTTCCCATGTTATGCCAATCGATCCATCTTAACAGTTAAAAATCCAATTTATGAGTTTAGATCCCTTTTGTACAACAGTCCCAGGACCTGAGCTATTTTCTATGAATAAGCCAAGGACATTGGAACAGGTCTTCATTCTTTCTACCAATACCTGTGTGGCAACCAGGAAACGTAAAAGATTGAATTACAAACCTTTCTCAAAACCATATGTTTCTAGGGTCTGATTTAGACAGGTAGAAAGAGACTGGCTAAATAGTAACTGCCCTGAAGGAAAGGAAAGGTCTCATGGTTCCAAATCAACAGGGCAACTACAGCAATAGTTGGGGGATACATTCCAAGACCACCAGTGCATGCCTGCAACCACAAATACCACAAAATCCTATATATACTATGTTTTTCCTATGCATGCAAGATTATGATAAGGTTCAATTTATAAATTAGGCACAGTAAAATATTAACAATAATAACAAAAGAGAACAATTGTAACAATATACTTTAATAAAAATATTTAAAACTCGTTGAATTGTTTATTTCTGGACTTTCCCGCTTAATATTTTGGACTACAGTTGATTGAGGGTAACTAAAGCTTCTTTAAGCAAAACAACAGATAATGGGGGACAGCTCTATAGCAAAGATAAGTGACTTGTGCTAGACTCCTGGCCCACACAGTGCCTTTAGAAACTGGTCACCGAAGAGTATTTGTCAATCACACCTTGTCTATGTCTTGTATAATAATGAAACTTTGACCTGGCTTCTTACCTGGAATTTGGATGTGATTGGAAAGTGGGATAAAAACTGAAATTGTGTTCCTTGAAAATCTCTGTCCATGTCCTGTGGAATTTTTCTCTTTTGTTTCTTAGATAGTTGAGAAGATCACCATAGCAACAATACTCAAAAATCAAGTAAATTGGTCCTGAAATAGTTACAGTTTTAATTATAGATATACAAACACCATATTGTTTTTCCAGAAAAATCTGCACAACATACAACATATTCTGTGAGAGCTCAGTTCTCCCCCAACTTTGAGAAAGTACATTTTCTGAACCTATCTCTTTTTATATCTTAAATTCAATTTTAGCTTTCTGCCTAAACTTCTTTGGAAATTAGAATATTCTTGCCATTCTATTTGGCCCTTGGATATATGGCTTCCCCAATACCATTGGCCTCCTGTATTCTGCAGCCTGCAACTGAGAATCGCATGCCAGCTGTATTACGAACACTTGGTACACTAGTTTGGATCCTGAACATTCTCAAAAGGCCCATGAGTTGAAGACTTGATACCTAGACAACAGTGCTATTGGGAAGTGATGAAACCTTTGCCCATGGGGCTTAACTGGAAGAATTTAGGTAACTGGGGTGAACCCCTGAAGGGGATATCAGGACCTAGGTCCCTTCCTACATCTCTCTTTTTCTTTGCTTCTGGACCATCAAGAGTGAACAGGGCTCCTTCATCTTGCATTCCTACCATGATGTACTATGCTACGACAGACCTAAGGTGATAGGGCCAATGGACCATGAATGAAATCATGAACCTAACAAAATTTGCCTCCTTTTAAATTATCTCAGGTATTTTGTCATAGTGATTCAAAGCTGACTAACACAGCTGGTATAAATATATGCTGATCTGTTGTTTGCCAGAGGAAAGAGAAATATATTTCCAATCCTCTCTTAGATCCACTTTCTCTTTTTTTATCTTCTTTTATTCCCAGTCCCAGTCCTGCTGTCCCAGAAAGAACCACTCTTGGACACAACATTTGAGTATTCATAGACAGACATAAGAGAATTAGAGAGCATGCCCCAGAGAATTCTGGGAAGATAAACTTTCAAACCCCACCTTGGCTGTGACTTGTTTGAAAGCAGCCTATTGGGGGTACTGGCTAAGTTCTGTAACTCTTTCCACTATTACATTTATGTCAGATCCACAGCTGGGGAAAAGTCCACACACCAAAAAAATGTGCTGGCAGGGTTGTTGTTTCTAAGCATGTTAGATTTTTATGTGACATATCCCAATGGAGCAGATAAGAGAGGAGCATTCATTATGTTCAGTCACTTAATATATGGAGTGCTCACTGTCTAATTCCACTTGAATTGGGGGTCCACACTAAGTCTGAGAAAAGAAAAAAATTGAGAACAAACGTCTTCTTTGTCTTCCGGCTAACTAATCTATTTTGCAGTAGGCGTTTTTTGTGAAAACTGATTACCTGACAGTGTGCATGCCCCCAGTAGATTCACAATATTCTCATGGTGTCCCAGGTGAGTCATCATTTTGAGTTCTGACATGAGTGCCTCCCTTTCAGAGCTGTCAGCTTTTTCTGTCAATGGAGGAATAAAAAAATGTCAGACGCAAGTAAAACAGGAACTTTATGTTGTTTAACACATTAAAAATTTCCCCAGTTCAGAGCTGATTTTATTACCTATCTAAATTCAAAACTAAAAGAAAAGGAGACACCAAAACAATACATGAATTTTGAATAATAATATGCTATGCCTTCAAACAGAATTTCAAAGATTATGGTATAAATGTTGACTATAATAATATGCCTTTCCAGGCTAGAAATATGGCTCAGTGGTATAGTACTTGCCTAGCATGCATGAGGACCTGGATTCAAGTCTCTGCACACCACACACACACACACACACACACACACACACACACACAGTCTTTTTGCCTAGATTTATAAAAATCTTCAGTTGTCCCTCAGAACATACAACCAAATAAAATAATAGTAACACAAGATCTTCTTCCATAGTAGAGATGAACAGATATGCTGAAGGAAAAACATTCTTTTTATCTATTTATTTGTTTTGACTCCTGAATTTGTTTAAGTCACCAAAAGAACAGTGTCAGCAAGGCAATTGGCTCTAGCCTCTGGTCCTCAGGTCTAGAATCTTCCCTTTGTCAGTAAGCCCAACAAGAGGAGGGCAGAGAGGACTCATTCCTACTAATCAAGTTCTTGGTCTTCAGTTGATAATGAGAGATGTCACTGCCATGCACACTAGCCTGTATCAGTCGGCCAATACATTCTTTCCCTGGACAGAAGCCAAGACAGCGTGACAAAGTGTACACATAAGCCTTGCTTTGAAGCATCATGAGGGCAGTTACTGATGAACCCAAAGGGCTCCCACCATTGAGGCTGATGTGTAGCTGCTCAGAGCACCCTTGCCCCAGGTGGGTGCTGGAGCAACAGGGGCAAGGGCAGGGTCTTTGGACTTGCTACTCCAGGCTCCTCTAACACATTCTGACAGCAATAGCAACTTTTCTTTGCATTAACTAAGATTTGATTCAATTTCCAGGTCCCATTATTTGGTCCTGGAATACATCCTAGTCTTTAGGGTGGCCAGTGTCGAATATCATCTATTTTGACTTGAGTGTGCTCTCAGGGGTATGCTCGTCTCCAAGATGTTGACTTTGTAGTCAGACCATTCTGAGACTCAATAGCATAGCATATCTTCAGCTACTTCATGTTTTACAGGAATTCGTGACTAAATTGTCCACGTCCTGTTCTCTACCACTGAGCTACATCTCCAGTTCTTTTCTGTTTTTATTTTAAGACAAAATCTCACAAAGTTGTGGAGGCTGGCCTTCAACTCACAATCCCCCCTCAGCCTCCCTAGTCCCTGGGATTTCAGGTATGCACCATCATGCCTGGCAGTAATATAGTTTATGACATGCTGATCTTTTTCAAAGCCTTTTCATATACTATTACCATTCATTCATTTATTAAGTAAAATCTATTTAGCATCCACTGTGTATGAGGCAATGTGCCAGGCACTGGGGAATTGAAGATTACTAAAATACAACCTCTGTCTTCCTAGCACTTAGAAGCCTCCTGGAAATGGGGACAAGGAAATAAGCCGTTACAATATGCAGTCAGCCCTCTACAGAGTGTATCCATGGATTCCACCAGTCCCGGATCAAAAATATTTGGGGAAAAGGTATATCAGAACCTATGCAGACATTTTTTCTTGTCATTGTTTTCTAATCAATATAGTTACAGCAACTACTTACATAGCACTTACACTGTATCAGTTATTGTAAGTCTTCTAAATGTGATTTAAAGTCCTCAGGAGGCTGTGTGTTGGTCCTATGCAAATACTACACCATTTTGTAAAAGGGACTTGAGTATCTAGAATTTTGGTATCCTCTGAGGGTTCCTAGAACCAATTCCCCATGGATGTCAAGGGACAACTTTAGTACAATGAATGAAACGTGGCAAATGAACGCAGTGTGCTGTGGGGTCACACAAGAGGGACAGCCTACATAGCCCTGGGGTATGGAAAGGGGCACCAAATGTGTGAACAGAGACCCAGAGAAAAACAGGAGATAGCCATGTGAAACTACAGTGGAGGGGGCTGCAGGGTGAAGAATACTACAGATTGAAGTGACAGAATGTGCAAAGGTCAAAAAAGAAAAGCGCAGGGCTGGGGTTGTGGCTCAGTGGTAGAGCACTTGCCTAGCATGCGTGAGGCACTGGGTTTGATGCTCAGCACCACATACAAATAAATTTCAAAAATAAAATAAAGTTCCATAATAGCTAAAAAAATTAAAAAGAAAGAAAAGAACATAGCAAAACAGACACAGACCCTGCCTTCATGAGGCTGACGGATGAATGTGGCAGATAAGACAATAACTGAATAATTAAACAAAAATGTCTCAATCGTAATAAATTCTAGGGGGAAAACCTACAGAGAGCTCAGGTAACATATTGCAAGGGGCTTGATTATGGCAGGGGGCTGGGGCAGTGCTGGGGATTAAGCCCAGGGCCTCCTGCATGCCAAGCTGTGCTCTACCCGCAGGCTCAAGGAACTTGATTTTGTCTGTGGTGTGAAATAAGGCTTCCCTGCCGGAGTGGCATTTAAGTTGAGAGCTGAAGGAGGAGTGGGAGGTACCTAAGAGCAAGGTGAAGGGCAGGCGGAAGGATCTGCCTGTGTGAAGGCCCTGAGAATGCAAGAAGGTCAGCATGGTGGTGGGTTGAGAGCCAGAGGTGGAGAGGCAGAGCAATGAACAAATCCATCAAGGCTGTGTAGTCACTGGAGAACAACTGAAAGCCACTAGAAATGTTAAGCATGATCCCCTCTGAGTTTCCATCACTTGGTCTTCAGCACAGAGAATCCAAAAGGAGGTAAGAGAGATGGAGGGTCCATGCTTTGGAGGTTGTTGTAGCTATTCAGGAGGGGCAGACCTAGACTAGGGTGGAAACAGAAGATGGATCCAATAGATACTCAGCAGGAAACCTGATAGGAATAGCTCCTGGGGTGTTAGAGGACAGTGTCAGGCTGAGTCCTAGTTGTGGTGTGTCCAATTGTGTGGAATGTGGCTCCTCTGGAACTCAAAACCAATCACCAAGAGGAAGGACTGTTGATGGAGGGACAGGGTTGGGGGAATTCAGTTGGGATGAGCTATGTTAGAGGGACTTTTGAGACATCTGAGCATTTAGACACACAAGCCTGAAGCTCCCAAGGGAGATGTTCCAAAGGGAGGTTGGGAGTGTGGTGGAGCTCGCCTGCAGTGAGCACGTGGGGCGAGATGGGAGGAGGACCAGGAGCAAGCCTAGGGCAACTGCATCAGAAGCTGGGTGCAAGAAGTTGAGCCAACAAAGCACTGAGCCAGAGGAGCAGAAGGAAATCCAGAAGAATATGGCAACATGGATGCCAAAGGAAGAAAGTATTCTGAAGTGGACAGAATGGTCATAGTGTCAATTTATGCTGAAAACATGAAGACTGAGAGGCCCATTGGACTTAGTTGGTTGGAGGTGTTGAGGCTCAAAGAACAATAACTCAAACCCCAAAGTGGGGCAACTTTGGGCTGAAGGAGCAGCTTCAAGGTCTTCTGTCCATTCATACCCCCCTCCCTCACTGTGCCGCCACTTAATCCTCTTTTTCTCCCACAATGCAGAGAAGGGCGTTTTGAAGTTCCCTTACCTAACAGAGAAGTTCTCTTCCCAGAAGAAATGTAATTGCTATGAAATCTCCTTAACCAGGAAAGGTGACCTCTCAGGAAAGACAAGACTAAAAGTCTCCATGCTCAGGGCTCCCTACCCAGAGACTCTTTCATGTATTCTCCTGAGGACTGTTACCTAAGAGGCTTTCTGTCCATAAGACAGACAGACAGACAGACAGACACACACACACACACACACACACACACACACACACAGTGCATTTCTTCCTCCCCTTCTCCTGTAGCTTGTCTTCACTGTCCTCCAGGAAACCCAAGCTTCTGTTCCTTTCTGTCATTCAGGATGGCACGTAAGCTTCAACCATCTGGCCTTTCTTGGCAGTTCATGCTCTGCGTACGATTCCTGTACTGAGATTTCTCCATGTACATTGACAAGTTTGTGGGCCTTTTTCTCCTATTAATCTGCTTATTTCAGTGAACCTTCAGAAGGTGGTGGGGAGATTTTTCCCTTGGTCATGGTTCAGAGGTCATGGTTCACCTTCACAAGAGAGCCAGCTGTGGATGCTTCTGCTGAGTGAGTGGTGGAGCCAGCTGTGGACGCTTCTGCTGAGTGAGCGGTGGTAAGAGAGACAGGGCGATGCCAGACTGGAGTGGAGGGAGCAATGAATGGGAAGGGAAGAGACTGAGGGCTCCAATTTGCTCCTCTACCCAGAGAATCTATGTCAAAACAACTTCTGCCCACAGTGACTGTATCCCCAAATACTGAACCCAATAAAAACTAAACAAAGAGAGAAGAGGAAGAAGAAGTAGACCTTTGTATTCGTGACTTGTATTCTATATTTATAGCATGGTTGATCCTAACAACTACCTACTCCTTTTTAACCCTGATGCACGGCAAACCATAAAAATGATAGAAAAGAGGAGACGGGGTGACTGGGAAACTGGCTCCCACCTTCATGCATCTCTGTTGATACCCTTCCACTGCAGATACCGTACCTTTTAGCATTTTGACTGCAACTTGGATTGAGACTCCTGTTTTACTAATTCCATAAGCTGTTGCATTCATCACTTTCCCAAAAGCACCTGATCCTAGTACCTTTCCTGCAAAGACACACAGGAAGTCAGTGCATTTGAAAGGTTTTCTGATGAAAAGGAAATGCTGTGGAAGTCTCTGGAACATTCAATTCTTACCAAACTCTAAGTTTTCTCTTGGAAACTCCCATTTGAGGTCATACTCATATTCTCTGAAATCGACGTAGAAGTACTCATTGTCCAATGAGCCGGTCACCTGGACCATTTGCAGCTGGCTTTCATACCTAAATTGCTTCAGAGACGAAATAATGAGTCAGTGAGCAATACGAAGTTCTGCAGATATGGGAAACAATAATGAATTATCAGCCTTTCTTTTACCTTTTTGTACTTGTGACAAATTAGTATGGTTAGAACAGCAATGAAGGGGAGACAAAGCCCAATCGTTGCATAGAATGAGATGTTGTCTTGGATGAAGGGGAAGGGCCCTGAAACAAAGGAGTGTCACTAAGCGATGAAACAGAATTCCTGTTTGCTATTATAAATAGTAGACTGCTCATTATAATCTCTCACATCCTGTTTGAGTAACCACTATTTTCAGTCCTTGCACATGCTCTGTGAATACTCTACTCCCCACAGAAAATCAGGCAACCTTCCTATAAAGGACAAGTTTCCTTCCTAGAAAATCCTAAGAGATTCTGAGCTGATTTAAAAAAAAAAATCATTTACTAGGGTTGTAACACTCACATCCATTTAAGCCACAGAACCTACAAGTCAGATTAAAAAAAATAAAAGGTCTGTGTTCCTTCTGTGAACATATGACATGAATGTGGAGATGCTGGTACCGTGATGTTGGTGATTCTAAACTAGTAGTGTTTCAATTCAGAGGGCTCTTAAAAAAAAAAATTGCAAAAGAGCAGGATAAAGGTAAATAAGGAGATTAACAAAGAGGAAAATGACAGAGGTCCCCAAATTACTTAAACTGTTTTGCTAGAGTTGGACCTTTTGGTAAACATGCAACATACGGGGAGTTTATGGTTCTCTGTATCTCCATAACTTGTGAGTCATAATAATGTAGACAGAACTCTGCCCCCAAATGCAAAACAGTACAATGCATGACAGCGGGGATTCCTCCTGACTCAAAAAGCCTTCTTTACTCACACACTGAACCTGTTCTCTCTTGTAAAATTCCCCCAATAAAAGTCAGTCACAGGGCGAACTTCTGATGGGGAATTCCTGGTGGTGGAATATCACAATAGCAACCATCCCATACCTGGTGAGTTTAAAAGGATTGTTTCGCAAGATGTGCCCATGGAATTGTACGCACAGCACTTGACCAGGAACCCCTTTACCGCCTCACTCATGTTTAGGGTACTGCTTGATATCCACTGTCCAAACACTTTCCTGTTAGCCTTTTTATTCCAAATTCCTTCTGTGATTTCTTCAGTGCAGCTGAAAAGAAATGGCAGACAGAGAAGTTAAGACAGGCAGGGCTGTCCTAAGATGGGAAGTCAGGGTTTCTGCAGCAAGTTCTGCAGAAACTTTTAAGTGATTCATCGATTATAAGTTATCACACAAACAATCTATGGCCATGGAGAACTATGGCTGATTCAGAAGGTAAGCATTTTAAACATGTCATCATTTCTTCTTAAATTGTATCCATGAAAAAGAGTCAAGATGTCAGAGTTAGGTTCTTCCATAACAAGAGATGTCAAGGTTCTCATTACTTGGGAGACTTGTCCAAACACTTCTTCCAGGTCCAAGAGGGTAATGGATAGCCATCCGAAGAGCAAGATGCTTGACTAGCTGATGTTTCAGCTAGCACTTGAGGTTTCCCTGTAGAGAATGACAAGTAAAATAAGCTCATGGAGTATAGTACTTTCCAGAAATGGCTCATTACTCCAGTGCGGTTGTGTTTCTGGGAGGTGTCTCATTCAGGATACCTCAAGACTTTTGGTTATTAACCCTGCCACCCTCCACACCTCCTCCCTTTCTTGACAGACTGGCCCAACGCGTCTCCACTGAACACCACTCTTCCCCTTTTTGGCTCTCCGCTATCTATCTGCACACCTCAAAATGATTCTTAGCTTCAGAAGAACATCTGTAAAAAGTCTAGTGAAATGTACTTTTACATCTTTTCTTTTTCTTCTTTTACTTTACTTGTATCTTCTTATAGACCAAAGAAGTGAAGATTATTAAAACAAATAAATGGCAAACGATTTGGCTTTTAACATGACTTTTCAAAGCAGTAAAGTCAATAAAGTCACAACACTAGCCAGGTGTGGTGGTGCACATCCAATCCCAATGGCTCAGGAGGCTGAGGCAAGAGGGTCTTGAGTTCAAAGTCAGCCTCAACAATTTAGAGAGGATAAGCAATTCAGCAAGATCCTGTCTCTATATACAATATAAAAAAGGGCTGAGGATGTTGCTCAGTGGTTAAGCACCCCTGGGTTCAATCCCAGGTACCAAAAAAAAAAAAAAAAAAAAAAAAAAGTCAAACACTAAAGCACATGCAGAAAGGATGTGGAATAAATCTTTTAGCTTCTGAGGATAAACACAGAAAGAGATATATGTAACTAAAACCAGTAGATAGGAGAGTAAAATTCCAAAATATTTCAGCATACAAAAACAGTATCCCTTCTAAGCCATGTGTTGGTTCTTTCTAGTTAAGATTATTAGACAATAAAGTAGTGAGAACACAAAAATAAAATTCTTGGTGGCATAACTTACTTTTTATATTTAGTGTGAACATTTTGGTGAACTGTGCATCATCATTTTCTGCGTGGAATATATATTCTCCTGGCTGGTGCTTATGGTTGCAAAACTTAGATATGCTGTTTGAGAAAGAATTAAAGATAGATTTAGCCTGATTCTTACAGGAGTTGCTACAATGAAAGATGGTTTGCATGGGAAGAGTCTTCTGTGAGGTTATCCCCACTTGCTAACGTTTCCTGGACAAGGAGGTATCTGTATTCTAGACCCTTCCTATTCAAAGTGTGGTCCACAGACAGGTAGCATCAGCATCAGCACCAGTATCATCTGGGAACTTGATAGAAAAGCAAAATTCAGAACTCACTCCAAACCTAGGAACTCAAAATCTATATTTTAAGATAATCTCCATGTGGTTCATATGCACATTAAGGTTTAGGGCTGGCTGAGGGTCCTCAGAGAAACAAGTGAGTGGCTGTCCCTATTGTTCTACACATTGTGGATAGCCTGACTTCCCTAAAGAAAGACCTCTGCAGGTGGACAAATTTTCCTGCTTCCTAAAATGACTGGTTTGCTGCTCCAAGGCAGAACCTATGACCAGCCCTTGATTTACACAGCAATTAACAGTAACAGACTCAAATCCACTGACTTTATACAGAAATCTTTTAATGGTTTCCATAGCTTCTAATACCTAGTTGCAAAACTCATTAAGCATTCAATACCTTTTGACATGATAACTTGATATGGGGGCTTATTTGCCACGTCTCCTAGTACTATGTGATGTTGGAAGTTGTTGTGGGGGATGTTGGACAGTGTATGAGAATAGGGAGGCCACAGGCTATTGAATACAGCTTCATGCATCCACTGAAACAAAACTAGAGAAAAAGGGGGAAAATTCCCTTAATGAGAAACAGAAAATATTAAGGGCTTTTCAGAAGATATTTAATTAGACCAGAGATAACTTGAAGTTAAAAAATAAAAAAAATCCATAGACAGAATGGACAGAATGAAAATTTAAGCATAAAGATCTGAAGTGGAAGATTAAGTGGCCTTAATCTTGGAGCTGTGTAGGATGCAAAAGACCTAAAAAATAAAGATCTTGTGTTAGCCAGTTTTCCATCACTGTAACAAACACTTGAGGTAAGTCAACTTGTAAAGAGAAAAGGTTTATTTTGGCTCATAGGCTTGAAGTTTCCAGTCCTTGAATGGTTGGCCTTCTTGCTCTTGGGTCTATGGCAGGGCAGCACAAGACAGCAGGAGTGCATGATGTACCAAAACCACTTACCTGTTGACTAGAAAGTGAAAGGAAAGAGGAGGAAGGAGCAGGGATCCCACTGTCCCCTGCAATGGCACACTCTCAGTGACCAGAAGACCTTCCACTGGGCCCCATTTCTTAAAGTCGCACCACTCCAGGGAGCAAGCTTTCAACACATGGGTATCTGGGGGACATTTAAGACCCAAACCATTCCAACTTCTATCCTAAAAATACCGTAGTCCACGAAGGTGGACAAAACATTACAGGAGTGGAACAGTTAAAGCATTAAACCAAAGACATGTAGACAACCAAGAAGCAGAGGTCAGTGTAGATGAGGAAAGTTCAGTGGGCTTCACAAAAGCAGGGCTTGAGGTGCACCCCCCTGGATGAGCTGGTTTAGAGGAGAGGATTAGAAAAAGAGATCTAAGAAGGAGGCGATGGAGACCGAAGGCAGGAGGCAGGAACCCACAGGGCGATGGTCAGAGGAACAGGAGACCTTGCTGGAGCAGGGCATGTGCGGGGCTGGTGGAGAGAAGAGGGCCAAGTGGATGGAATGGGGCCGGCTGACCGGGGACCTCGGAAAACAAGCCTAATGCAGAGGAAGATATTCTGGATCCCTGAGGAGAGGGTGAATATCACGAACAGTACTTTAGATTCCTCTGCTGGCAGGAGGAAGAGTTCACTGGAGGAAGGTCTGGGGGCAGTAGTAACAATCCAGGAGTTCATTCATTCAGCAGCCGATGGTGGACCCTATTTTGTGGAAGCAATCAAGGATACAACAAGAAGTTTGAAAAAGATGGGTTTCTGTTCTCCCTATTTTACAGTTTGGTGGTAAAAGCAGACAAGAAAAGAAGCAGCTATGGTAGAGTGTGGGAAGTCCTATAATAGGAGAAGTAAAAGTTCAGATTTGGAGTTTCAGAACATGACAAAATGAATGTCATCTAAGGTAAGGAAAATGTGAAAGAAGAGCAAACCCAAGAAGCACCAGGAAAAAAAAGAAATGGTAGGTTCTGGATTGGATAAGGAAAAATCTTGATCCCTAAGATACAAAACATACAACTGGTTAGTGACAGCTTTTGAGTCCATTCTGATCTGACGCTGGTGTTTTGTGCCCTTAACTCCTAAGTGGAACAATAACTCTGTGTAGTGATGAAAGAATTCATTTACTTGACCTATCAAAAGTTGCCAGCAGTTCATGAGCACTTGACAAGTTTTTAGATGCTTTGTTAACAAGAGACCAGAGCATAAAAGGATGGTTTCTTGTCCTGACCTGTTTGTCCGTCCATCCTTCTTTCCTTCCTTCCTTCCTTCCTTCCTTTCACTCTCTTTCTTCCTTCCCCCTTTCTTTTCTCTTTCTCTTTCTTGCTCTTTTTCTTTTTTTATTTCTTCCCCTCTCCCTCCCTGCCTTCCTTCCCTTCTCTCCTTCCCGTTCATCCATCCTTCCTTCCTTCCTTCCTTCCTTCCTTCCTTCCTTCAGTATTAGGGATTGAATCCAGGAACACTGTGACACTGAGCTACATTCCCAACCCTTTTATTTTTGAGATGGGGGTCTCAGTAAGTTGCCCAAGCTGGCTTGGAACTTGTGATCCTCCTGCCTCAGCCTCCTGAGTCTCTGGGATTACAGGTGTGCTCCACCATGCCCAGCTATGACCTACTACTGGACAAAAAGGAAGAAATGGTGAAGTGGAAGTGATAGAAAGAGTGGAGGGAAAGTTGCATGAAGCCCAAGGGGGAGAAGACAAAATCCAGCTATGTGTGATTCCTAAACTTCAGGAAGGCAGCATTTAAGTGGTCCAAGAAAAGATGAGAAAACGTGAAAGGGAAAACGTAGTTCTCTCTGGGAAATGGCTAAAGACCTTTAAAAGGAAGGAGAAAGGAGATTTTTTAAAAAGAAAATGAAAGGAAGGAAGGGAAGGAGATAGGGAGGGAGGAAGGGAGGAAAAGAGAAAAATACAACTCCATGTGGCTAGTCAAGGACCATGCCACAGGATCTAGTAATTTGGCAGAAACAGCAATGACCAATAGAGCTATTTATCATCATGTGGACCAAAGTGAAAGATTTCATGAACATTTATCTCCTCCATTTTTTGAGTTGTTTTTGTGGAGTGTGGTGTGCCACAGAGACAGCACCTAAAATATTTTCACTCTTTTGAACCATTTCCAGGTAGGAAATTGGTCATGTAAATAACTGGAACACAAAACTGAATCTCCAGGTTGTTTGAAACTGCTCACCCTCCCTCTCCTTTCTAACAGTTAACCCCAGCGACAACTGTGTGGCTGAACCTCTGCGAAGTCCAAGGGGAATAACCCATGAGGTGTCCTGGAGGTCCAAAGCTTCCTCTCTCCTAGGGTTTTTCTAAAAATGACCTGTCTGGCATGGACAGATCAGGAAATTTGACTTCACAGTGAAACAATATCTTGGAGACTAATAAGATGTATGCTTAACACAACTATGAGAAGGGTTTTCTCCTCTGAAATAAAAATTCAGGTCATTTTATCTTCTACTTAGTGCCCAGAGGGGAGGAGTTGAGAAAGGGCAAGCTCTTTCCAGGAGTTTCAGAGAATGATTTTACTTTTTGGTTAAAAAAAAAAAAAAAAGTTTTATTTAAAGAATAAGAGGTGACCAAAGTCAAACCAGAGGACAGGGATTGATAAAGAATGTATTGGTGAAGCTGAGAGCTTGTGAAAGTGCAAAAGGAAGGGGTGACAAGATTGAAGGTGGCTTTCCACAGAACAGAAAGATGGTGGATAAGGACAGACGGTGGGTCAGGAAGCCTGGCGACCCCACCTAACCTCAGGCTGCAGAGTAGTGGGGCCTGAAGTTAACTCAGCTTGGCTGTAGTCAGAGCTGATCTGTTCAAATTTCTGTTCTGAGTTAGATGAAGATAGTGCGGGTGGGGGTGTGCTGATGATTTCATATCTCTGTATAATACTATGCTCATTTTTATTTTTTTCAGGGATGCCAACAAGCCTGGAGGTATGCATTAAAGATTGACTAGCAAAAGATGGCACATCCCATACAGGTTTCAATAACCAAAGAACATATCTATCTATCTTTCTTTCTTTCTCTGTTTCTTTCTTTCTTTTCTTTTCCTTCTTTCTTTCTTTTTCTTTTCTTTTCTTTCTTTCTTTTTTTTTTTTTTTTTTTTTTTTTGCAGTGCTGGGGATGAAACCCAGAACCCAGAGCCTCAAACATACTAGGCAAATATTCTACCCCATTGAGCTATGTACATCCCCTGCCCAGAGTATTTCTGTTATCTTACACACTGGGTTTGAGGACCTCACACTTCTGAAACGAGTTGGTGTCAAGAGGCAGTATAGAGAAATGGCTGAAACTCACAGACATCAGAGCTAACTGTTTCTGCTAGAATCCCAACTCTGCTACTGCCTGGTGCAGTGGACTTAAGCAAGTCACGTAATGTCTCTGTGCCTCAGTTTCCTTGTCTATAAAATGAAAGATTGAAATAGTATGTACCTCATCTAGTTGTTGGAAAAGAAAGTTTTTTTTAAAACAGGACTTTTGTATAAAGTGCTTAAAACAGTGCCCAGCACATAATAAACAAAATATGTGTTAGGTTGCTACTACTATGAGGCTCATTAAACCTAGTAATCATTTTGAATAAAAAAGAATCCATGTAGGAGCTAATGTAGCTCAGTTGTATAGGGTGCTTGTATAACATGTGCCAGGCCCTGGGTTCAATCTCCAGTACCAGGGTGGGGGTGGGTGAAGAAAAAAATAAGGTAGAAGTTTTACTCTAGGATGTATAGTAAGTGTAAAAATCACATGAAAATAGAAAGAAAGATGTAAGGGGGAGAAAAAAACCTAAAGTCAATGCCCATCAACAGGAATAGTTTAAAAATGGCTAAAAAGAATACTATGCAGCCATTAAAACTGATGATGTAGTATAATACGACTATTAACATAAAAATACTTACTATATATTTTAAGTTAAAAAAATCAGCTCACAAATGACATGATTTCATTTTTGTACAAAAACCAATATTTTATGTTTTATTATGATGGTTACATAGAAAAAGTAAAAATAAAATACTATCTCTGGAGATAGAGTGATGGCTGGTATTTCTACTTTTTTAAAGGCAATCTCACAAAATGGGCATCAGTGAAGGGTAGCAATTTTGCTTTGTATGGCTGGGTAGGTAACAACCTCAGTTTCCATATTTAAAAAACATGGGACTATTAGGATTAAATGAGGTAATCCACATCAAGTACTCTACACGTTGTCTGGCACGTGGTAAAAGTTCAACGTGCCTTTCAGTTTTAATAAGTGACTTCACATGATGTGACTGAGAACTTACAACCGAGTGGGGTTTTTAGGGAAAAAGGGAGCCAGGATCACAGTCACACACAGCAGAAGTAAAAGGGAACAGGACTTAGCTGGGAGCTCTCGGTACTTCAGTAGGCCCAAACATCTCCCTGTACACATTCAGGCTCACCTCCTTCAGCAAAAATATTTCAAAAATTCATCCACAGTTTCTCTCAGCCTCTGCAGTGACATATCATGCACTGGTTCGAGAGCCTGATTTTCTGTTTACCCTTGCTTCTCTGGAGTAGGCCCCAGCTCATCTTCCAGAACCCACACAACCATCAGCCTGCTGTTTACCTAGAAGTTACCACATGCACTGCAGTTATTGCCTGGGACAGGGGAGCGGGGACAGAGCTGAGATTCATAGGGTAGGAAAAGGAAATATTTCAGGGACAAGGAAAGCTCAAGCCTTGGGCCAGGCTGAGGAGAGTCTTTCAGAAGAGATTACTAAATAATTCCAATGATCTAAGAAGTTTTTCCCTTTGACCAGGAAACTAGGACAAACTAAGGTAGATTCAGTGTTAAAGTCTATCGACAGGAGATTAGGCAAACCAACAGGTGAAATATCCTGGAAGCTTTTATCAAGAACAGGGTACCAGGGCGGCTGGAAAATTACAATTTCATAAAACGCAGACACACAAACGCAAGCCCTGATAAGCAGCGGGGGTGATATTTGAGGAAGTAAATTGGAGAAATGAAGCTGTGAAGTGGGGGAAGCTGACAGACTTCTGGCACACACGCCACGACCACACCAAAGCTTCTGCAGGAGTCGTGTTGTTACACAGGCTTTCGGTTACAGATTTGAAAAAGTCACGTCTCTTTGCCAATAAAGTCGTCTCTTGCAACACGATTAAAACAGATCCTTCGCCATCCACATTCAACTCCATTAAATTGGCTGAAGGATGCTCATGGTGCTGGCTAATTCGTACATGTGAAACTTTCTATAATTGAAAGATGAGAAGAACTCAGTCTCCACAGAGAGCATGAGGTGGAGAGGAAAAGACACCCAGGATTTGTCGTTGTTCAGTATTTTTGAGCACCTTTCCTTTGCCTTGGGTATTCAGTGGCCCATAATACCCAGTACCTCCGGAGCACTCAAAAACACTGTAGCCTCTTCAAGAACTTCTAAATCAAAGAAAGACAGTGTTGGGTGTTGTGGTCAGTGTCGTATGTGGTCCCTGTAGTACAAAGAGGATGCCATTGACTCTTCTTTGGCCAGACTGTGTACTTTGAACTGTTTTCCAAAGGTAATGATGAATTCAGCCATTTACTAGACACACATTTCCTGAAGAAGGCATTGTACAGAGACAGAGAAATGGCAGAGCACCTGTCCTTGTGGAGATTATAATCCAAGAGGTGAGATTCAATATACAAAGAGGTAACTATGCTAGCAGATAATTAGGAACAACAGAGGCATGGAACACTATGGGAGTCACCATCTGCCCAATTCATTCATTTGGCTACCTCTGTAGGAACACTACTAGGATCCCGGGGTGCAAATTGTGACCATCGCATGAAATAATTAACCAGCCCACAAGACTGGCCCATGATTAGTAAAATCTCAAAAGGTTATGCAAGATGTCGCCAGCACTGTAGCGATCTGTGTCATTTGGAAGGAGAGGCAGAAAGACATTACCTTACTCACTCTTGAATAAGTTTGATGCTTCTAACAGCATCCAATCCAACAAGAAGATACTACAGTGACATTTGTTGAACTAAATTGAATTTATCTTTATTTCTTTGATTGTTGAACTAAATGGAATTTATCTTTATTTCTTTGAATCAGATTCATAATAGAATCCCTTAATGCTAGAAGCTTATCTAACATTTTGTTAGATAATGCATTCACCTAACATGACGAAGGGAGAACACAGTAGTACCCTGAGAACCTTCCGAGCCTGGGCGACTGGTAATCAACTCAGCTAGGGTAGAGTGGAGCCGACTCTCCAACCTGCTACTTGTAGACATTTGCTGGAGTGTATAAGAGTCCACGAGGTTAAGGAGATCCCTCTAAGACAGTGCTCCTCAATCAAAGGCAGCTTTTCCCACCAGGGGACATGTGGTGATATCTGAAGTGATATTTGGTCATCACTACCAGGAGAAGGAAGATGTGCTATTGGCATCCAGTGGGTAGGGCCAGAGATGTTAGTAAATATCCTATCATGCCCAGGACAGTCCTCTACCATAAAGAACTATCCTGCTGCTGTTGAGAAATCCTGAGTTGGGGGGAGTGGTATTTGTCAGCTCCCAGTCAAAGGCAGCATTTTTAATGACCTTGACAGTGAGTCCTTTGAATGTTATGGGGTTTGGGCAAAAGAAGGTAAACGTTTCTTTGAAAATTTTTATTTGCAACTCTTTCTAAAAATCCAAACAGGGTTAGGGATATAGCTCAGTGGCAGAGAGGTTGGCTACCATGTGCAAGACCTTGGGTTCAATCCTCAACATCACACACACACACACACACACACACACACACACGATATCTGAATGAAGACCAAAGACCAGTTAAAAATCACTTGAGAAATAAAGAAAAGCACAATAACTGTGGCACGAACAGAAGAATCAAGGTGAAAAGCACTTTTATCCAATAAAATACGTGAGCCGTGAATGCAAGACACATACACCAATTTTAAATTCCCAATTAGCTATGTAAAGAAAGTAAAATGAAGTGGATGAAATTAAACTGAATAACTGATTTTGTTTAACTTTGTATATACAAAATATCATCATTTTGATGGGTAATCAATGTAAAATGTATTAATGAGATAGCTTACATTCTTTTTTTCATACCAAGTCTTCGAAATCTATTGTAGCTGACAGTTACGCACATCTTAATTTGGACTAGCCACATGTGGCTGGCAGCTGCTGTACTGGACAGCACAAAAATCACCAAAAGTTCTCATTAAGAATTCAGCATCAGGCTGAAGTCCCAGCTACTCAGGAGGCTGAGACAGAAAAACTGCTTGAGCCTAGGAGGCCAGCCTGGGAGACATGAGAAATACTGTTTCAAAAAAGAAAAAAGAAAAAAAAAATGAGAAATCAATCATAATTTTGATTTGAAATGTCTGGAATGGACACCAGGAACCCACATTTTGAAACATTTGCCCAGACAATTCTTGTTCAGTTGTTTTATAAACCACATACTGAGAAACAAAGATTTTATTCTAGAGCATTCGCCTCTCAGTTGCTTATAGCCTAACCTGAAACAGCATTAGTTTTAAGAGATAAGAGGGGTCACAGAAGACCATGGAAGCCACAGAAGATGCAGCAGGTAAGGTAGGGTTTTGTTTTCTAAAAAGGGATGATGGATTCCTCCCTTCAGAGAATCTAGAACATGGTTGTCCAAATGCTCTGGGAATAGCAAGTTTTTCTTTCAACACTATGGTTGGATTATTTCTGCATTTATTTTTTAAAAACACACATCAATACACCTATAGGTAATGGGTTCTGTTTTTAAGGAGTTTTACTTCCTCAATCATTGGCAGCATGCTCAGGAGACTCAGTGTACTACAGTGTAGTACTCTCAAATAGGAAGTAACAATCTTATGACTCAGAAAATGCCACAGAACCATACTACACTAACATGATTCCGTTTTCATACCGAGGGTTATATTCTCTGAAGTGATTGTAAGACTGCTACTATAGCTTCACAATAGGTCTTTTGTCTTCTTGTCTTTGATTTCAACTTAATAATATATAAATTCATGGGACTGGGGGTGTATGTATCTCAGTGGTAAAAGCATATGCTTATCAAGAGGCTGAGGCAGGAGGATAGCGAGTTCAAAGCCAGCCTCGGCAACTTAGTGAGGCCCTAAGCACCTCAGCGAGACCCTCTCTCTAAATAAAATATTAAAAAAGGGCTGAGGCTGGGGCTCAGTGGTTAAGTGCTCCTGGGTTCCCCTCCTGGTAGTAAAAAAACAAAACAAAAAAAAGCACACACGCTTAGCATGTACTGAGTCCTGGGTTCAATCCCCAGCACTGCAGGAAAAAAATATAAACATAAATAAAACAAAGATGTATGTATATGTATATAATCTCACAATAAGAGAATTTGCTTCCATAAGTACAAAACTGTCCTGGAGGGCAATAAGAAAGGAGCATCATGCTAAAAATGATAAGCCTAAGCACTTTCTGTTGTCTCACCTGTATCCATCTTCCAGACCACTTTGTTCACATGGAAATGATTTTCGAGAGAAGGTCCATGTACATCGGATTTGTGGGTATGCTTTAAACCTGACAGAAAAGCAAAAGTCTTCATATTGGTCAATTTCATAATCTTCACTTGAATTGGTAGCATTTATAAATCCCTTTTCTGAAAAATAAAGAAGCATTTATAAATTAGATAATGGCATTCATATGAAAATGTATTGAGATGACAAAGTGAATTTTTATTCATCCATCTGATGCAAGAAAGCTCAGAGGTTGACATACTGCAGGTCTGGTTGGAAGCGCCCAGAAATGGAAGTCTTATCCCCAGTTCTAAGCCTGAGCTCATAATCTTTTGGAGTCAAGATTCCTTTAAGAATGGGATGTAAATAATTAACCCTTGCCCAGACAAATACATAAATAAACCTACAAGACTTTACTGACAACTTCAGGAGGTTGAAGGGTCCCCCCACTACCAGCCCAACAAGTATACTCTGAGAACAAAGAATGGAAAACTCTGCTCTTAGCCAGAACAAGTCTCTCAGTGATGGGTCCCACGTAAAAATGATCTCAAGGTTCAAATCATAGAGCAAGCTGGCTAGCAATATTCACACTTCTTCCTTGCAGATCATTTCCTTATTAGTTTGCTAAGAGAATTCCTTTGTTTCTTAGCATTTTCATTTTGGCTAACGTCTGCGTCCTAACCCGAGATTACTTAAGCATGATTATTTTGAAATGCTTCATAGCCCACCCACATTTCCACTCATTCCAGTGCTTATACAGTGTGCAGTCATGGCTCACTGGGCTGGCAGCAGGTTCACAGAACAAGTATTTATTAAGAACCTGTTTGGCACCAGGCTCCAGGGTCACAAAAATAGCAGGGATGTCCGTGTCCTTAGGAAACTTACAGTATAGTGGAGGACAAGGCATACAAACAGATGGTCACACTACAGAGACTGTGGTACTCAAGTGAGCATGATTTAACTGGAAAAGGAAAGGAGTGGGTAGCTTATCTTTGAAAAACTCTTCTAACTCAATTTCTTTCGCAGCTTTTTGATGGTAACATGAGATTGAAATCAGCACTGGTGTTACATACCACACATTCCACACTAAAAGAAACTAAAATGATGAATAAAAGGTTGCATGAGCCACCTGCATTACCTAGGATGGTAACCAGAGCTGACTGACTGGGATGCTCTGAGGAGGAACAAGTGTAATATCCAGTGTCGTTTCTTCCCACTGATGATACAAAAGCAAACAGAATCCGTATCATAGTTCTGTTTCTTGAATAGGTACTCATCTCAAAGTAGCTGCCCTAGGTGTTAATAAAACAGAGTTTGCATTTAATGTTTTCGGCCCGTACTCGTAGCTCATTGTGCCTGCACTTTCAGAATACAAACTTGTCACGTTACCTCCTCGAGGACTTTGTTTCCTAATTCCCAGGTGAGCCCAAATCCGTGGTTCACATGAATGGCTTTGCACCTTATCCATAAGGGTTCTCCCACTTTGAGGAATAATTGGGGCAGTGTGGTCTGAGGAGTTTGATTTAGATCTAGAAAAATGAAAACATCCCAAGTAAGGGGGAAAAAAGGTGATTTTTTTTTCTCATCTCGAAATATATACTTGAACATCCTGAAGGATGAAGGTTTTTTAAAAAAAAATTTTATTTGTTCTTTTTAGTTTATACATGACAGTAGAATGTATTTTGACATATTATACATACATGGAGTATAACTTCCCATTCTAGTGGTTGTACATAATGTGGAGTTACACTGGGCATGTATTCATATAGGAACCCAGGAAAGTTATGTCTACTGTCTTTCCTATACCCATCTCTCCTCCCTTCCCTTCATTCCCCTTTGTGGACAAAGATTTTAATATCTCCAGTGTTACTAACCATATTAATAAAATAATCTTTTAGAGGTTTACTACTCTTTGTTGAGAAATCAGTGCTTACAGAATTCATAACATTACATTTAAAATGATATAAAGGGAGCTGGGGTGTAGCTCAGTGATACTAGTGCACACTTAGCATGCACAAGGCCCTGGATTCAATCCCCAGCACCTAATAAAAAAAGATAAAATTAAATGATATAAAGAAAAGATAGAATCTCCGAAGCTGAATGATTGCTTAGTTACTGTTAGTACCAGAGAGTTTCTAAGGAATAATCACTGAAAATAAAAGTACATGCTAGGGTTGAGGGTGTAACTCAGTGGTAAAGCATTCACCTAGCATGCCCAAGGCCCTGCCTGCTATCCCCAGCACGGGAGGAAAAAAAAGTATATGATATCAGAGTTTTACCTATTGTGAACAGTTTGGTACATTCTCTGCCCAGTTCATTTCTTGCACAACACCTTATATCTGTTCCAAATAATTCATGAAGTACCTTTTCCTCCTTTTTAACAACAGCTGGACTTTCTTCTTGACAGCTGTAATTAGAAAACAAAGGCCCTTTTGACTAAATATGTTTTTAAAGGACTGCTATGGGCTGGGGGTGTAGCCCAGTGGCAGAGCGCTTGACTAGCACGTGTGAGGCACTGGGGTCGATTCTCAGCACCGCACGTAAATAAATAAATAAAATAAAAGTATATTTGTGTCCATTTATAACTAAAAAAAATACTTTTAAAAACAAATAAACAAACAAAAAGACAGATGTGGGGGGCTGGAAAGATAGCTCAGTCAGTAGAGTGCTTGCCTTGTAAGCACAAGGCCCTGGGTTGGATCCCCAGCACCCAAAAAAAAAAAAAAGACAGATGTGCATTCAGGAATACAGTTACAGGTTCTTGAGTTTGTCTTAAAGGGCCAAAGCAGAAAAAAGAAAGAAAAAAAAAAAAAAAGAGAGCAGATCAAAAGGTAAACAAACCAAATTTATTGCTTCAGTCACGGGTTCATAAGGGAACTAGCTGGTTACTCAGGATCTCAACTCATTGGAATAACACTACATAATAAAATAATTAAAATGTTCTTTTCCTCGGCAACTTCTTTTTTGGTTGTCTTTTAAAAACAGGGAAAGGAAGAACTTCCTTCTAGAAGACAAAAAAAAAAAAAAGCCCAGGCACCACAGAGCGAAGCCATCTCAGGAGTCAACAGAGCAACACTGTTTCCCGCCTCAGCAGAAAATGGACTTTAGTTCCCGTACAGCATTTCCCTAATTTAGGCTTTTCCCAAAGCAGAGGATGGTTTTGGAATCTGTGAAGCATCACTCTTCTCTTTATCCCTAGAATCAAGTTACTCTTTTCTTTGTATATCCTTCCTTGAGTTGTTTTCAATTATAAGACAATAATAACTGAGTTCATTGTACAAATGTTGGATAATAGAGAAAAACACAAAGAAAAGAATTTTAAGTTATCCAATCCTGTCACCCTAAGATAACAACTGTTATTATATTGACATGTAGCTTTTCAATTTTTTTTTCTCTATTTATATGTTACGTGTGTGTGTGTGTGTGTGTGTGTGTGTGTGTGTTTCAAGAATCTTTTTTTGTACTTCCAAAATTTGAGATCACATTCATATCATTTGGGAACCTGGCCCCTTTTTTTCTCTCCTTCTATTTTCTCTCCTTTTTCAACAAAAATGGTTCAGTAGACTTTAGTTCAAACCCCATGAATTCTTGCTTACTCAAAGCATAGTTATGACACATATAGAAAAAGAAAACTAAACATTTACTCTGTATTTGTATCTGCCAGAAACTATTCGATGTGCTTCGTGAGCAATCAACTGGCTTAATCCTCATCATGATTCTATGTGATACCCACTACCATCCTCTTTCTTCTGATGAAGCACAGAGCAGTTAAATAACTTGTCCAAGGCTACACAGTTGGCAAGCCAACCTCAGTTCAAAGCCAGGCTATCTGGCTTTAGATTCTTGATCCTTAAACAATTATATTAAACCATAAACAGAATGACCACAAATTAAACATTTAGTCACAAGGAATTTCTTTTAAGAGAATTATACTTTAAAACCAGTATCTCCCCCCGTCACCAGATACTCAGGGAAGTAACAATACTATAACCTAAAAGCACTTTTATTCATGGAGTATGATGGTCTGCAGTTGAGGTGAGCAAACCTCGAAGCCCTCCTTATAAAAACGAAAAACAAAACAAAGACAAAAAAATCCCACCTTCCTCCCTGTGTGGCCGGTAGTATTTGTTCTGTACATTTAAGGAGCCAAAGTTTTCTGTTGAAATGAAGACAAATTAAATTTCTAATATTGTTCGATGTCAATCACATTAGAAAAAGACCCCAAATTAGTGATCACAGCAGTCATCTTTTCACATGTCATACCTTTCACCCTGAGAATCACAGAACACCCATTCCACGACCGGTTCTGGAACACTTTCAGATATGCAGACCAGGGCATCCTGATTTTCCATTTTTCTAAAGTAAGGTCTTCTTAATGTGTAAAGCAGTGTATCTAAAGCATCACAAATGATTAACATATTAATATTTGTTAACATTTCTATTGATATTTTAAAAATCATTGTCTTAGTAGCCCCCTCAAAAAATTCGACATCATTAAGAGAAGTTGCTGGGCATGGTGGTCATGACTGTAATCCCAGAGGCTCAGGAAGCTGAGGCAGGAGGATCACAAGTTCAAAACCAGCCTCAGCAAAAGTGAGGTGCTAAGCAACACAGCAAGACCCTGTTTCTAAATAAAATACAAAATAGGGCTGGAGATGTGGCTCAGTGGTCAAGTGCCCCTGAGTTCAATCCCCCATAACCCCACCCCCAAGAAAAGAAAATTTAATATTTTATACTATAGCAGTATACACTGCCCCACACCCAGGCAATATATTAAATTCAATGATAGCTGCGATGTCAACTTTAACACTAATGCCAATTTCTTTGAGCATTCATAAATCCACAGATACCTACAGTAAGTGGAGTGAAGTTATGTGAAAATGAAAATACTGACATGCATAAAAAAGGGACCCTAGCAGCAATAATACTCAGCTTAAACCCCTTATTTAATGTGCAGCTTAAAACTCAATTTTCTTCCCATAAATATATTATGATGGAGAAATGTAGGAGTATGAGTAGGATGGAGTTAGAATTGAAAAAGACTTTAGAGGCTGTTCACAGTGGACCATCACACCACACACACACACACACACACACACACACACACACACACACACTCCATCCTCCAGTCCCAACCATGCTCCACATATAAACTTTTTCACTCCTGCTTGGACTTTTCCAGGAACTAGAGTTCACTACAGCACAAGGTCGATCATTTTCTTTCTTTCTTTTTTTCTTTTAACCAACTTTTTTACAAATGAAAATGAAAGTTTTCCTATACTTAATTTCTTATAACAAATTTCAATCTAAACTACTGCATACTGTTTGATAAATATGTATATGCATGCATATATGAAGGAATAGGATGTACCTGCTGATATATAGGTATATATATAAATGAAGGAATGCATGAAGTGTAAATATTTTTTCTTATTGCAGGTGTAGCCATTTTATTAGTCTAATATTATCATCATCCCTAAAGTCATATCACCACAAAATAGAGTACACTATTATGTGTTACTTTCTAACTTGTAACATATTATTAACCTTTTGAATACATGACATCCTCTAATCCTGTGTTTCTTTTGTTTATTTGCTTATCTTATTCTGTTAATAATTGTTTACCATGTTTTCATAAACATGTTTAGAGCACTTGCATTGATTTGAAATATTATTTCCAGTTCACTGCCGTTTTAAAAAAAATTGTTCTGATTGGTTATACATGTGTAGAGTGCATTCTGACACACTCTACACAAATGGAGCATGACTCCTCACTCCTCTGGCTGTTCATGGTGCAGAGTCACACGGGTCATGTAATCATACATGTATATAGTGTAATAATGTCTGCTCATTCTACCACCGTCCTTCCCATCCCCACACCCCCTCTCCTCCCCTCGTTTCCCTCTGTACAATCCAAATAAAGGGTAAATTTTTAAGCATAATGATTTTAACAAATCCTCCTGGACCCCTGATCTAATTTAGTAATCTGAATATTAATAAATACCTTTTAACCTAATTTTGTGCTTCTCCCTACCTCTCAACCCTAGGTAACACTTATCCTGAATTTTGTATTTATCATTCTTGCACTTTAAAAAATAGTTTTACCACAGCTATGTGTTCCCAAACAATATATTGATTTGTTTTGTTCTTGAGCTTTAAAATATTGTATCACTCACTATGTTGCTTCTACAATTTTATTTTTTTCATCCAACTTTCTTTCTTTCTTTCTTTCTTTTTTTTGGTACCAGGATCTGAACCCAGGGGCAATTAACCTCTGAGCCACAACCCCAGCCCTTTTTATATTTTATTTTGAGACAGGGTCTCATTAAGTTGCTTAGGGCCTTGCTAAATTGCTGAGGCTGGCTTTGAACTCACAATCCTCCTGCCTCAGCCTCCACCATACCACCATACCCAGCCCAACCTTATTTCTTAAGATTCACCCATAGTTTTGCATGCAGCTATCCTTTGTTCGTTTTTTTGTCTTTTGTTTTTAAAAAACATTCCACTGGTAAGTAAATCATGATCTATTTTTTCATTTTCTTGAAATGAACATTTGTTTCCAGTTTTTAAAATATTCCACGCACTTCTACCAAGGCATGTGTGGAACATTTTCTATAATAATATGCCCAGAAGTGGAAACGCCAGTTTACACAGTATGAGCATGTTCAGCTTTATACATAATGACAATTAGTTTCCCAAAGTGGTTATACTAGTTAAAGCTTATACAGCAGAATATGACAGCTCCTACTGCTCTATATACTTACTAAGACTTCTTAATTTTCAATGATCTAGAGGTATAAAGTGGTATGTCATTGTGGTCTTAATTTAATAATCAATTTAATGTATATTAAAATACTTTGTTGGGGGGCCATTATGCTGAGATGGCTCCAGTGCCCTGGGTTCCTACCAATAATCAAACCAAACCGAGCTCAGAGGAAGCAGCATAATGAACTTAAGCGTAACCAATCAGAAACTGCCAACCAACCTTTAACTAAAGACTTTAACAAGCAAAAACTGCTGACTAAGCTCTAACTAGGGACTTTCCACTTTAACCTATCAAACCTTTTCTTTGTCTTGCTTCTGTGAACGTTTTACAGAAATTTTCCCCTCACAACTCCTTAATGGAACCCACTGTTTGCCATCTGGTGTTGCCCAATTCATGAATCACTGTCTGTTTGAATTCTTAAAATTTTAATATGCCTAAGTTTATCTTTTAACACATGTTTATTCACCATTCTGGTTTCATATTCTATAAATAAAATGACCACTTGTATTTTATATTCATTGTCTACTGGGTTTTGTTTTGCTTTGCTTCTTATTGATTTATAGAAGATCTTTACATATTATGAATATTAATCCTCTGTTAATTGTGAACTGCCAAGTACCTTTTTCCCATGTTGTGGTTTTTACTTTTCATCTCTGTAATTTCTAACATTCGGTCCAATTCTACCCTGTACAGCAATTTTTTTAAAGTCTACCTTTGTTTCCACATGACAGTACTTCAAATACTTAAAATTAAAACTGAGATCAAGAGAGATAAATACCACCCAAGGAATTTTAACTAGTTAGCCCAGGTTTCCTGACTCAAAATCCTAGAATTATTTCCTCTATATTACACTATGATCAATTTCTACTCCTCAAAACATTCCCTTCTCTATGCCAAACATCCCCCATTCCCATGCCACACTTTTAGTAAACACAGAGCTTGTGATTGTCTCTTTCACCTGTTTCTGTTTTTGTTTTGAACCCCACCACCTAGCAGAATGCTAAAAAGAAGTTAGTATTTACTTGATTGATTGTTCCTATATTTTTATACTGTAAATCTGGAGTGAAAGAAGCCCTAAATAAAGTAGGGACACAGCAGATGCCCACTTCGCTTACACAATTATGTGCCCTTGACAAAAACAGAGAGAGAGCAAGAATTTCTTATCCTCTTCCAACCTGGAGCACATAGTGTCCAACGAAGGGGAACAAGGAAGTCAGGAGGTTCAGGAATCAAGACTAAAATCAAAGGCAATTCTTGATTTTGCTCCTCTGTGGCTCTGGTCCTACTAGTATCAGAGTAATTGAAGGGATTTTCAGATCAAATTTTGACTTTGCCTGACTTTTGCCTTGCGGACTGACTTTGGAACCCAACACCCCACCCTGTCCCATGACCCAGTACCAGTGACATGAAATGCTCTCTGCCGTCAGTAGCTCTGACTGCAAGGCCACCCTCTCTCACACAAGGCCCAGTGCAGTGTGGTGTGAAAAGTGTAGACCTGGCTTAAACTGGCCTCTAGCTATGATCATTATCATGTCTCAAGGTGTGGTTATGGTGAGTGCCTGGGGCGATACAGGCAGAACACCTTCAGCAAAGGGTGACTGTGGTCACTTCTGCCCCAGGTGCCCCTGTGGGCTGGGCACACAGGCACCACACGCTGGCTTAGTGTAGAGTCACTGACGAGGAAGAAGGGAGCAGCAAGTTGCACCAACGTGTGGCTAGGGAAGCTAATTTAAAGTGTCATTAACCCAGAGTTTGTGGAGCACTGCCCTGGGCCCTCTGTAGGGGACCTGTTACTACTGCCACTTCTATTAGTCACATAAGGTAAAGCAGTGCGTTTAGTGCGCACAGCATTAAGTCTGTGCAAATGCTAGGTCTGTGCTTAATGGGGACAAAATGAAATGCCAGAAAGCAGATGGAGGTGGGTATGGACATTTGGACTGTTCTATACAGTTTGCACAGTCTGGCATTTGCACAGATCTGCACTGTCCAATACAGTAGCCATTAGCCACACGTAGCTGTTTCAATTCAAATTTTAATTAATTAAAATTAGATACAATTGAAAATGGTTTCACTAGTGACATTTCAAGTGCTCAACAGCCACATGGGGCCAGGGGCTACACTATTGGACAGAACAGAAAGAACATTTTCTTCATATCAGAAAGTACTACTGGATCATGCTAAGACCTTACAATCTTGTGAAATATATACTTTTATCCTCCTTTTACAGATAAGGAAATTCAGGCTCAGAGAGATTCAGTCACCTGCCAAAAGGAGTAGTTTTGGAACTGGAATTAGAACCCAAGACTTCTAATTCCAAGGTCATAATGTTTTCCAATTCTCCCCTGTCATCCATCTGTTTACTGAAAAAAGAAAAAATGGGGACCCTGAATAGACTTATGTCCTAGGTTTTTAAAGAGCATTCACATTCTGAGAGTCCATGGGAACATATCAAAGCTTCTCAGTTCTCAGTAGATTATGTGGAGAGAGGAACTAAATTCAATCAACTCAGCTGCAGATTGAGAGAAGCCTGAATATTATATCTAGAGCCACATGTCATAAACAAATGAGTTCTGTATTGTGTACAAGTATGCATATGTAACAATGAATCCCACTATTATATATAATTATAATGTACCAATAAAAATTTTTTTTTAATTATTAAAGAAGCAAATGGGTTCTAAACTACTTCTTTGGAATACTGGGAATACCTAGTAGTGAGCTGGACTTACTTCTTATACTCACTGTAAACAATATTGTATAATTGGTAGCTTCACTCTGAATAAAAAGTAGGTATTCTCCAGCTTGGGTCTCTGTCATTTTCAAAATGACCATGGAAACAACTCCTCTGTAAAACAGGAAAGAGAACTGGTTACTTTGGGAAAGGTGTAAAACTAAAAACAAAACTTCACACTGAGTAAGAAGGCGAGTCAGTGGCTCCCTGTGACTGTGGCACAGAGGGTTGCTTGGTGGAGAACAGTTTTCGCCTGTGCCTAGCATTCGGCCTGACCACTGTTCATCTGACGGTGACTTCCCACCCCTGAAAGTGAGTGAGCTCCCCTCCAGCCATCCGCTCACGTTTCCTGAGCCCCTTGGAGGGAAAGCTCTCATCCCAAATCGCAGAGCCTTAGGGACACACGTTGCTGTGGTGTCCCTTCCATGACAAAGCACCTTCCATGATCCTGCTTGGCTGGTCACCTGGTCACCAGCTTCATTCAGTTCCTCATTTGCAGAGCTCGATGGCCATACAAATGAGATACCCTGGGGTAAAGAACGTTGTTCTGCTGTGGGCTCTCTCTCTCTGAAAGAATCTGAATAAATCTGACATGAGGCATTCTCCTATGAAGTAGTTATTCTGCCAACATACCACATGGAAGGAGAACGATGTCTAAGTGTTAGTATGTTTAACTTTTCCGATCCTTTATAAAGGTCAATTTGGCCAGGGGTCTTCCCTTCAAAGAGATTCACTTGATGTGGATTTAGCAATACCTTCTCTCTTTAAGTGCTCTCTAGCAGTTTATTGAGTGGTGTAGATTTAAATTCACACTTTCTGATTTTTATTTACTTACTTTTTGTGGTACTTTGAACCCATGGGCACTCTACCATTAAGTTACAACTCCAGTCTTTTTTAATATTGAGACAGGGTCTTGCAAAGTTGCCCAAGTTGCTCTCAAACTTGTCATCCTCCTGACTCAAGACTCCTGAGTCGCTGGGATCATAGGCATGCACCACAGAACCCAGCCAACACTTTCTTTAAATTCTTGCTACTCAAAGTGTGGTCTTTCTCTAACCATGTTAGCATCTGTTGGGATTTGACAAAATCCAGAATTTGTCCCCATTGAGACCTACTGGATCAGAAACTGCATTTTAACAAGATCCTCAGGCAATCCAAAAGCAAGCTGCATTTGAGAAACCCTGTTTTAGGACACTCAGTAGCAATTCAAGAACTGTGCTTGCCCTCATGGTCAGTAAACCAGTAGGACATATATAGATTTGCTTCTGCAGATTGATTTTGTTGATGTGCTATCTTTCTTTGAACAACTTACTCTCATTATCACTTGTGAATTCGTCTTCTTCTTCTTTTTAATTTTTTTTTTTTTTTCAGTGCCAGGGATACAACTGAGGACTTCATGCGTGGTAGGCAAGAGCTTTATCCCTGAGTTACACCCCAGTCTTCATTGTGAACTCCAAGAAGCTTAGGTGTTCTGCCTATGAGCCAGAGTCCAGATATAAATGCCTATAGTTCTCTGCTATGAAAAAGTCACAAAAGGGTTGGGGTTGTAGCTCAGTGGCTTGCCTAGCACTCGTGAGGCACTGGGTTTGAGCCTCAACACCACATAAAAATAAATAAATAAAATTAAGGTATTTGTCCATCTACAACTAAAAATATTTTTTTAAAAAGTCACCAAAAAATGTTTTGGTACTAAGTGAACTAATCCACAGGGCAACTATGACTTTAGGTGACAAGCTGGCTGCCTGTCTTAGAGCAAGAAATAGGAGCTCTACTGAGCGAAGTTACCCTACCTTGCTACTTTGTTTTTTGGTCTCAGTCTGGTAAAAACTGTTGTGGCAGAACATTTCTTTAAGCCGTCCTTTTTTTTTTTCAGCACTGGAGATTGAACCCAGGGCCTTGCATGCTAGGTAAGTGCTCTACCCCTGAGCTACGCTCCCGACCTCTAAGCCAAAATTCTTAATAGAAGAGTGCTTTGGTTTAACCCCAAGATAAAAGTAACTGAAAACAGAAGTGAGTAAATACAGTCTCAAAAGAGGAAAGGAAAATGAATGTGCTCCAAGATTTAGAACTAATGTTAAGACATATACCCACTGTCCTGACAAATGCACAAGAGTTTGTTTGACCTTAAAGGACAAAAATAAATAAATAAAATTAAAAAGTCAATTTACACTAGTCAATCACTGAGATGTTTTCCAACACCTCATCAAGGGGCATGACAGCCCTCTCTGGTCACATGGGTACTGTTTTCTGCATTGTTCCTGGAAAGACAGTGCCTTCTCCACGGCTATGGGGGCACCAGCACATCCCCAAGAAAGGCAGCCTTAGAATCATTAAGTGGGCATTGAAATGTCCTATGCCCCATGCCCCATCCTCCTCCTGAACAGCCGGGGATAGAGATCAGCACAGAATTAGAGGCTTGGACAAGATATTTTCTTCTGGATAATGAGACCAATGTTCCTTCCAGACAGATCAATGTCTTACTAAAACATTTTGTGGCTATCCCATAACATCGAATTCTTCTTATCATATTATGGAACAAAATAGATCAAACGTTCTCTCCTCAAGCATTCCAAGAAAGATGTTTCTTGCTACTTTAACTAGAATGAAATGAAAACTTTCTAACTTTTTATTTTAATATGATAGTCAATTAAAAAAAAGTGACACATTTAAAATCCTAAGTATTCTTTTCACTCTTCGTTTCATATGGGGTCAGTCACTCAGTAATCACTGATCTCCCTGCTCCACCCATCTTTCTCTCTATATATACGTAATACATATATAATTCTTATGTAGAGACTTTTTAAATTAATAGATTTTAATTTTAGAGCAGTTTTCGGTTTTTTTTGCAGGGCAGAGGATTGAACCCAGGACTTGTGCTTGCGAGACAAGCACTCTACCAACTGAGCTATCTCCCCAGCCCAAGCAGTTCAGATGTAAAAAAATAATTAAATAGGAAGTACAGGGAAATCCCATATATGTCCTTCCTGTCACACAGTTTCCTGTATTATTAATACCTCACACAATTGTGGCATATTTGCTATAACTGATAAACCAATATTGATACACTATTATTAACTGAAGTCCATAGTTTACATTGGGATTCACTTTTTCTGTTGTACATCCTATGAGAGTTGACAAACTTAACGTCATGTATCCATATTATAGCTCTATTTTTAGTTTACTATTTTACCAGAGATAAGATAGATATGAATAAAAACCTTTAAACTTTTTTTTTTATGGTAATGGTGCTACAACCCGAGGATGTCTTACCTGTCTTACCACTGAACCAAATCCTTGGTCCTTTTTTCTTTTTCTTTTTTTTTTTGGTATTGGGAATTGAACCCAGAGGTGCTCACATCTCTAGCCACATTGAGCCACATCTCTAGCCCTTTTTATTTTCTATTTTGAGATAGGTCTTGCTAAGTTGCTTAGAGCCTCATTAAATTGCTGAGGCTGGCTTTGAACTTGTGATCCTCCTGCCTCAGCCTCCCAAGTTGTTGGGATTACAGGCATGCATCACTGTGCCCAGCAACATGGACAGAAACTTGAAGAGGAATTCCAAATGAATCATGTTTTATGCAAGAAAATATTGTTCCAAAAATGCCTGTGATTGTGCAACTGGTCTCTCTTACCTGTTCTGTAAATCAAAATGTGGCTGGCAATTCAGAGAGTTGTGTTTAAAGACCCAGAGACAGGAAATATTCCCTGGGGTGTTGACCAGCACTTGCAGCGTGATGGATGCAGACACATCTACCTCCACAGTAGCGGCTTCATACACTGCCCCTGTCCTCTCAGGCCTCCGTGTACACCCCAGGTCTTCTGGGGATTCTGGTACCTACATCACAGAAGGAATAATGTGAATTCACAACAATTTTATGTTTAATGCATCCCCTTCTTAGCAAGAAACCTGTAACAAATACACGTATATTGACATTCTACCTACAACATCCAAGCCTGCTGTGACCCACTGAGAACATACCACTCAGTGACTGAAAATCCTATTACTTATAAGTCTCTCAAGAGAAGATAAATAACTATAGAATGACTTTTTTATTATTTCAATTTTTGAGCTTTATATTATTATTTATTTGTTCTTTTTTAGATATACATGACAGTAGAGTGTATTTTTACATATTATACATACATGGAGTATAACTTATTCTAATTAGGATCCCATTCTTGTGGGTGTACATGATATGGAGTTACATACACTGGTCATGTATTCGTGCATGAACATGGGAAAGTTACGTCTGATTCATTCTACTGTCTTTCCTATTTCTATCCTCCCTCCCTTCCCTTCATTCCCCTTTGTCTAATCCTATGAACTCCTATTCCTCCCCCCAGATTATTGTGTGTTAACATCCACATATTAGAGAGAATATTTGAACTTTGGTTTTTTGGGACTGGGGTATTTCACTTAGCATGATATTTTCCAGTTCTGTCCATTTATTGGCAAATGCCATAATTTCATTCTTCTTTAAGGCTGGGTAATATTCTGTTATGTATATACGCCATATTTTCTTTAGCCATTCATCTGTTGAAGGGCACCTAGGTTGGTTTCAAAGTTTAACTATTGTGAATTGAGCTGCTGTAAACATTAATGTGGCTGTATCATTGTAGAATGCTGATTTTAAGTCCTTTTGGTATATACCAAGGAGTGGGATAACTGGGTTAAATGGTGGTTCCATTCCAAGTTTTCTAATGAATCTCTATACTGCTTTCCATAGTGGCTGTAACACTTTGCAGTCCCAATAGCAATGTATGAGTGTGCCTTTTCCCCCACATCCTTGCCAACATTTATTGTGACTTGTATTCTTGACAATTGCCATTCTGAGTAGAGTGAGACAGAATCTCAGTGTAGTTTTAATGTGCATTTCTCTAATTGCTAGAGATCTTGAGCATTTTTTCACAGATTTGTTGACCATTCATATTTTCTTCTTCTGTGAAGTTAGGTTGAATTTTTGAAGGTTTTTATGGAGTGTTTCAGGTTACATTGGACCCCCCCTACCCAAAATTCATATACTGAATTCCTAGTCCTTAGTACCACAGGATATAACAGGGTTATCTGGAGACAGGGCCTCTACAGAGGTAATCAAATTAAAATGAGTTCATTAGGGTGGGTCTTAATCCAATATGACTGGTGTCTTAGAAGAGATTTGGAGACAGGCACAGATACCAATAATTTATATACCAATAATCTATATACAAATAGAAGAATGCCACATGAGCATGAAGACTTCTATTTACAAGCCAAAAAGAGAGACCTGGAGGAGATTCCATCTCACAGTCCTCATAAAGAACCAATTCTGTTGACAGCTTAATTTTGAACTTCTAACCTATAGAACTCTGAGACAATAAATTCTTATTGTTTAAGTCACCAAATTGGTATAATTTCCTTATATCAGTGCTAGCTAACTAATACACCATAATTATAAAATCCATTTTACATAGCTAAATATTTTTATGATTATCAGTATATAGATAAGAATCTATAGGACAAAGATAAAGTAGTGTGGGTGTTAGAGGGAATTTAAAACCCAGACTTTTCTAGGTGGGTTTCCCCATAGACTGATTGCCACTACCGCCCTGCTTGTCTGCTTTAAATAATCAAGATATATTGTATATACACAATGGTATATTACTCAGTCATAAAGAAGAATAAAATTATGGCATTTGCAGGTAAATGGATGGAACTGAAGAATATCATGCTAAATGAAATAAGCCAATTCCAAAAACCAAAAGCCAAATGTTTTTGCTGATAAGTGGATGCTGATACATAAGGGGTGGGGTGGGGAGAGGGTAAGGGAAGAATGAAGGAACGTTGGATTGTGTAGTGGGAAAGGAGGGGGGGAAGGAAAGATGGTAAAATGATACAAACATCCTTACTCTATGTACATGTATGATTACACGAATGGTGTGACTCTACATTGTGTACAATCAGAGAAATGAAAAGTTGTACTGCATTTGTGTACAATGAATCAAAATGCATTCTGCTATCATGTATAACTAAATAGAACAAACAATTTTAAAAAAGATATATTGAGATAAGGTGTTGTAGCAGGTTCTTCTGCTGGACACCCCATCTCTTAGCTTCTTTGTGTATCAGTACTGTGCACGCATGGACACACACACAATGTTTCCTTGCTTCCTGGAAAAATATTAATTCCAAGAATGAGGCAAGAAAAATACAAGATGAACCTGAGCTATCTTGCAGTGCCAAAAAGTAAGGAAATACTTGAAAAAAGATGAGGATACATTGAAAGGACACAGAAATCAAGTTATAATAGCTCCCTGGAGTCAAAGATAGAACTATTTGAGCAACAAAATAAATAAGGATGGTCATGAAATAAGGACAGAATGAAATAAACATCCAGGAATCCATAGTGATCTAAATAAATAATGAAATCGGTAAATAAAAATTGGGAGAAGGAGCAGCTATTCCTCACAGAGTAAGTCCAATTGATACATATAGAGGAAATGAAGGAAAAAGAATATCACCAACAGGTAAACACCATGGTAATGGATGCTAAATTTAGTAGGTGAAAACTGGAAGATAAACGGGATATTTACATCTCCCCCAAGACACTTATTAACTACTAGGGGGAAAGATAATAACGTCATAGTGGAGAAATCTGGCACGGTTTCTTAATCTAGTGATCACGATCACGTTACTAGTAAGGGACTCACTGATCTCCTACAACACCTGCTATGGTGAACTGGGAAGGACACACATTACTTCTGGGAAATCCTTGTCCCAAATGCATAATTTCAACCTCATTACGAAAAAATACCAAACAGATCTAAATTGGGAGATATTTGGTAAAATAATTGTTCAGTATTTTTCAAAAATGTCAAGATCACGAAAGACAAAGAAAACCGAGGACCTGTCACATACTGAAGGAGACTTAAGAGACATACACCTGTAAGATGCTGGATGGGATCCCGGAAGAGAAAAAGCCATTAGTGAAAAGGCTGGTGAAATTCAAATTAGACATGTAGCTCATAGTACTGTTAATTTTCTGGTTCTGATCACTGAACATTGGGGGAAACTGGATGATGTATATTAAAACTCTCTTCCAATTTTTTTTAAATTGTCAAATGAAAAATTGTATATATACATATGGTGCACAATGTGAAGTTTTGTCATTGGATAGATATTAATTATATATTATTATCTATAAATATATGTACATACAATTTGAAATGATTAAATCAAGCTGATTAACATTCCCACCTCACATCCTGATTATCGTATTTTGTGATGAGAATATTTAAAACACACTTTATTATTTAGTCACCATGCTGTACAATAGCTCTCCAGAACTTATTCCTCCTGTCTAACTGAAACTCTAACCAACACCTCTCCATTCTCCTTCCACTACTATTTCTGTAACTTTTCTGTATATCTCAAATTTTTTCAAAATAAACCGTTGTAAAAAAAATGAGAAATGGGTCCCATTCGAACAGACAAATCCAAGGGCCTCAGAGGAGAGAAGAGCAAAGAGGAATTGCATGATAAAAGCAGAGAGGTGGCAAGGCAGCAGAGGCCAGCAGCACTGGGCTGGCCCTGAGTCCTGCCAGCCAGCGTCTGATGGATGGTTTAGAAGACCAGGCGAGGTCCTCAGTGCCCAGCTGGGCGAAGGTGCATGGTCTCATGAGGCACTGGTATTTAAGAGATTGTGGCATCTAAAACCCTAAATGTTAAAAAAGAAAGAGTGCAACTTTTGTATTAATGGTAAGGGTCAATTCATTGATTTTCTTAGAACAAAGAATTCTAATGAAGACGTGGCATTGCTTAAGAAATCCCTAGTGCAATTGGCTGCTTACTTAAATAAAAGAGTTGAGAGAAGGAGGAGCAATCTCCGGAAAAGTCCAGAGACTCTACATATGTTGTTCTATCACAAAGAGAAACACTATGAGAGGGCTGGGCGCAGTGGCGCACGCCTGTAATCCCAATGACTCAAGAGGCTGAGGCAGGAGGATTGCAAGTTCAAAGCCAGCAACTTAGCAAAACCCTGTCTCCGAATAAAAAATAAAAAGGTCTGGGGATGTGACTCAGTAGTTAAGCACCCCTGGGTTCAATCCCTGGTACTTAGAAAAAGAAAAGAAAACATAAATCCTATTCCAAAACAGACAGACAAACTCACAAACAAACAAAACAAATCTAGACCCCTAGAAGAGTGGGGTATGCAATGCAAATAAAGAAAATGAACTGGCTTGTACAAGGCTTCCTTCCCCAAATACAACGCTGTAATCAAACACATTGGGTTAACTCCAGTGATTTTGGTTCTTCACAAACAGAAAGTCTATCATTAAAATATTCTGGGGATTTTTTTTTTTATTTTTGTTGTTTTGTTTAGGTTTCTCAGAACCATGATGCAATGGCAAGAATTTGTACAGAAGGAATCTGAGGCCAAATGCGGTTTTAATTTCCTGGAGGGAGAGCAGTGTACGTGAACTTATGACCTATTTGGTGAGAAGAGATCATATTAGAGTTGGGATAGACCACCTACCTGCTCTCACTGTTCACAGGAAGAAAAACAGTGCATTTCCTTAGATGCTACGCGGGCTTGTTGTCTCTAGTAAGTCATTACTTAAAAGAATATGTAATAGTTAGTCTAGACCGCCTGCAAGCAGTCATAAAAAGGGGTGCTCAGAACTATCATTCCAAACAGAGACTATAAATGATGGAAATATTCAGGTTTCAAACAATAATTAAGTGGCTTATGAGAATAGTAAAACTATCTTCTAGATTCCAGGATATTCCAGAAATGCAGCTGAAGATGTGATTGCTTATTTATGAGACTTGCATTTACAAGTTTTCATCTACTAAAGAGTGCTTGTTTATTCAAAATATAGGGGGACTAGAGATTTCCAGAAAGATGTCTCAACTGAAAACTGGACTGTGGAAGAAATAAAAACATTTTTTTTTAAAGCCACTGAAACTCTAACACATTTACTTCACATTTAAATGGAAAAACATTCCAAAGGAACTACAATGAGATGAAAATGCACTGTAAAGACCATTTATTTTTTTGCCGCAGTTAAGATTTGTATGGTCATTTGTCCCATGTGGCCTAAAACCTACTGGGTTTTCATATATTCTTGAGTATTGCATAAGAATATAATTTACACTATATGAAAAAATAACACAGGGGTTTGGGACGTGACTTCGTGGTAGAACGCTTGCCTAGCACGCGCTAAGGTCTGGTTCAATCCCCAGCACTGCAAAAAATAAATGAATAAATACAGGATTTATTACCAGGAACAAAGTCTGATGGTCATTAGAATTTTTTTTAAGATGTGTTTTATAAAACACTAAAACATGTACAGCTATTTTTCTATATTGAAAAAAACAGGGGCTGAGATTGTGGTTTAGTGGTGGAGCACTTGCCTAGCATGCATGAGGCACTGGGTTTGATCCTCAGCAGCACATACAAAACTAAATAAAATAGAGCTATTATTTTTAAAAAATCCACTTTAAAAAAAAAACACTGAGGTTTAAAATCTCATAGCAAAGAATATTTGTACTCTGTATCATTTCAGTTTCCTTCACTTCAGAGAGAGAGAGAGGTGGGAGTGACCATGTTGAATGAGTAGAATAAAAAGAGAGGAATAATGAAAAACGAGATTGGAACTCGAAGGAGCCAAAGCCGGATTAGGAAGCAATCTGGATCCCAGCATAAGTAATAAGAAACCACTGGCGGTTTGGGGCCAGGCATTGGAGGGGCACAGCTGGACCTCAGGAAGGCTAGTCTGGCAGCCATATCTGAGATGAACTGCAGAAGGAAGAGGTCACTTAAGATTTGCAACTCTGAGGGAGTTAATGAAGGGGTGAATTAGGAAAGTGGCAGTGAGACCAGAGACTATGAGGTGATTATAGGAGAATGATTAAAAGGAATTAGTTAGTCTTGGTAGCTGACAGAATTTGAAAGCAAGGGAGGGGAAGGAGTCCAAAATGATTCTCAGCTTTTAGGCTTGGGAACTGCACAGGATATAAACAGATACCAATTTATGTAAGAATAAGAGGAAGCCAGGCGCTATGGCTCATGGCTATAATCTCAATGGCTCGGGAGGTTGAGGCTGGAGGATTGCGAGTTCAAAGCCAGCATCAGCAACTTAGCAAGGCCCTAAGCAACTGTGAGACCCTGTCTCTAAATAAAATATAAAAAAAAAAAAAAGGGTTGGGGATGTGACTCAGTAGTTAAGCATCCCTGTGTTCAATCCCTGGTACCATTAAAAGAAGAAGAAGAAGAAGAAGAAGAAGAAGAAGAAGAAGAAGAAGAAGAAGAAGAAGAAGAAGAAGAAGCTTGGAGAAATGGAAACAAAATAAATTAGGTAAGTGAATTTTAATGTATCAGTGAAAAAAAATCTAAATCCAAGTGAAGGTGGGAAATTAAGGGTTCAGACTTGAGTGAGAAGCCTGGATTCTAAGGGTAAAGGGAAATACTCACTGCTTCTTTGTGCTGGGTATCAGTGTCCTTTATGAATGCACACCCAAAGGAGAACATGGATCTTCATACACACACACACACACACACACACACACACACACACACACAGTGCTCAGTGCTGGGGATTGAACCCAGAGCCTTTTGTGTACCAAGCATGTCCACTGAGCTATGCCCCCAGCTAGAACACAGTTCTGGGATGAAATGGAGTACAAAGTAACTAGGAGTATAGACACTGCAGCTGCACCAGATGTGAGTGTCTAACACCCTGAAATACATCAGAAGGAAAGTCCATTTAGCCAACAGCTTACAAAATATGGTCTCCAGAGAAAAACGGTTGAAGCTATAATTTCAATATTACTTTACCGTGGGATACGATGGTGACTTCTCAACTGATGAATCATTGTTCTTATGAGTGATTAAAACACATTTAATCACAGGCAGATCTTGATTGGTAATAGTCTCAAATATCATTAGGGAGAAAACAGCTGTAAAACAAAATAAAAGCAAGCATGTTGATACATGCACACCTTAAAAGAAAATACAAGTATTTTATCTTAGCACAAAGTGATACATCGTAACCAGGGGAAACCGGCCAACATAAAAGTATTTAGGAAATATAATTTTGTAAAATCAAGTCCACTTTAAATCAGAGTGGAACTATGTAAAGCAGGGTGGTTCAACACAATCATCTGCAGTGATGGCAATGTTTCATACCCATGTTGTCTGATACAGCAGTCATTAGCCACACTTGGCTCTTGAAATGAGGTTAGCATAATTGAGAAACTGGTTATTTATATACAGGCTGTTCTTTTTTTTTTTTTTTTCTTTCTTTCTTTCCTTTTTTTTGGGGGGATGGGTACTGGGGATTAAGCCCAGAGACACTTTACAACTGAGCTACATCCAAAGTCCTTTTTATTTTTTACACTGAGACAGGGTCTCACTAAATTGCTGAGGTCAGCCTTGAACTTGCAATCTCCCTGCCTCAGCCTCCCTAGTAGCTGGGATTACAGGTGTACACCACTGTACCCAGTCTGTTCTTTTTTTTCCTTATGGATACTCATAGAATCTTTTCTTTATAACCAGTGTACTGAAATTTTCAAAATATTCTGCCTTTTTGAAAGTCTATTTTCATCTGCTGTGCTGAGGACTCAATGGTCCTTTTCAATCTAGAAACTCAGAGCCCTCTCTTGAGTTTTTTTGAATTAGGTCTTTAGTTCCTTCTCTCCCCTTCACTTTCTGTTCTCCTTTTACTGTATCTGGATGTTTTTCCCAAAAACCCAGCAATTCTTGACAGTCTGCTCACACACAAGAATGAAGCACTAAGTGTCTATGGCAAGCTCTATGCGCAGGGTGTGGTCTGTTGCCTGATCTTCTCTGGAGGCTGATATTTGGGCCTTTTCTCACAGGCTGCTCAGATTTCCCAGAGAAGACTTCTTTTTCTTGCCTACTGCCCATGTGCTGGGAACTGATGCTGGCAATTTACACCCTGGGGGCCAGCAGTGGAGAGCAGGTTGCTTTCAAGCTATCAATTTTTTTTTCCTGCGGTACTGGGTTGAACCCAGAGCCGCCGCATGTTAGACAAGGGCTCTACCATCAAGTTACATCCCCAGTCCAAAGTTCTCAAATGTTATTTTCTTCTTCTCTATTTCCATATCTTTATATGTTTATATCTTTGTTTTGGATATTTTTAGAACTTCATTGTGGAATAATTGACAAAAATTACAAATATTTCAGCATACATTGTGACAGTTTTACAAGTGCACACATTGTAAAGTGAATACCACAATCGAGCTAACTAACTTATCCAGCAACTCACAAACTTATCATCTTTTTGTGGTGAGAAAATCTGAGATCTACCGTCTTTGCAAATATATGTTATATCTTTAAAAACATTTTTTGCTGTCATTCGAATGGCTTATTGGGTAGAGGCAATAGGTAAACATGGTAACCATCTTTCTTCCTTGTAATCTGAGACAATCTCAGAGAATTTAAGAAGCTCTCCTGCCTATTCTTTAGTGTTCCTTTCTCTCTCTACTCTTTTTGTTAAATATATATTTTTTAGTTGTCAATGGATCTTTTATTTTATTTGTTTATACGTGGTGCTGAGTATCAAACCCAGGGTCTCACACATGCCAGGCAAGCACTCAACCACTGAGTCACAATTTCAGCCTCTCTCTACTCTTTAAAAAGAATTTTTTTTAGTTGTAGATGGACACAATACCCTTATTTTATTTATCTATTTTCATGTGGTGCTGAGAATTGAACCCAGTACCTCACACGAACTAAGCAAGTGCTCTACCACTGAGCCACAACTCCTACCCTCTCTACTTCCTCTTAAAAAACATAATTTTGTTAGAATAATTAACATGATAAATTATACACACTAAATACACAATTTGATAAGCATGTGTATATAAAGCCATTACCACATTCAAGATAGTTTCACCCCCAAAAGTTCGCCCAGGACTCTGTGTAACCCTACCCTCCTACCAGCTCAACCCCCCAAGCCCAAGTCACCTCTAATTTGTTTTCAGTTACTATGTTAGTTTGAATTTCTAGAAGTTCATACGAATGAAATCATACAGTGTGAGTTTTTTACAGGGAGAGGGATTTTGCTTCCTTCCCTCTGTATTTCTTTAAAAATTTGTCCAACATTAACCACTGGGTAGAAATCCATTACGTAGATATTATACAGTACTTTATTCACCTATCAACAGACATTTGGGCTATTTCCATTTTTGCTCTTACAATCAAAGTTGTAGTGAACATTGAATCAAAAGTCTTGGTATGAGCATATTCTTTCAATTCTCTTAGGTAAATACCAAGCAGTTGAATGTCTAGGTCCTATGATAGGTATATGCGGAACTTTAAAAGAAAGTGCCAAACTGTTTTCAAAGAGATTATATCATTCTATATTCCCACTGGTAGCATATGGGAATTCCAGTTGTGTCTCATTTGGTGTATGAAACTTATAAGCCACTCTAATAGCAGTGGTGTCTCACTGTGGCTTCAATTTCAATTATCTTACTGACTAATAATTTAAAGCATTCTTTTAGATGCTTCTTTGACATACCTTAACCTCTTTGGTGGTGTGTCTGCTCACAGTTTTGCTCAAATCAAATCCTTTTTAAATGTGGTTATCTTGTTATTATTGAGGTTTTTTAAAATGAAAAAAAATTATATATATTCAAGGAGGACAATGATGTTTTGATGTACATATGAACTGTGGACTGATTAAATCAAACAGGTTAACACATCCGTCACTTTACACACTTATTTTTCTATGGTGAGAACATTTAAAATCTACTCTCCTGGAAACTTTCAAAATAAAACGTTTTTGGTTTTGGTTTTGATTTTTCATTTTGTTTTATTTTGTTTTCTAAGAGATGGGCTCACGTCAGGCATGGTGGTGTGGTGCAGCCCTTTAATCTCAACGACTCGGGAGGCTGAGGCAGGATGATTCAAGGCTAGCCTTGGAAACTTAGAAAAAAAAGGTGGGGATGTAATTCAGTGGTAGAGTGCTCATGGGTTCAATCACCAGTACTCTGTGTGTGTTTGTGTGTGTGTGTCGTGGGCTCTCGCTATGTTGCCCAGGCTGGCATCCAATTCCTGAACCCAAGTGATCCTCCTGACTCAGTGTCCTTGTAGTTGGGACTACCATGTCCAGCTAATGTATTTTTTAATATGAGGGAGCATTTTGACATTTGTTTATTTTTAATCTATCTATGCAACTAAAAAATTATGAATACCTACAATGGCTCAGAAAAGAGAAAATACATCATCAAATCAACTCAAATGCTGAATTTCATTTTATATGTTATTATTATCTACAATCATCATGCTGTACAATAGATCTCCAGTGTGTATTCCTCCCGTCTAACTGAACTTGGTACCCTTTATGACTGAGTTTTGATAAGCAGAGTTTTGTACATGCTAAGCCAGTACTCAACCACTGAACTACACCCCCAGTCCAAGAGTTTTTTCCTTAATATATTCTCGACATAAGCTTTTTATTAGATAAGCAATATTTTATTAGATATGAAATATTTTCTGCTAGTCTGTGGCTTGTTTTTTGAAGACCAGAAATTATTAATCTTAATAAATCCAGTTTTCTTTTCTGGAACATGCTTTTGGTTTTGTAGCTAAAAAAAATCTGCCCATTCTGAAGTCAGAAAAGTTTTTTCTATGAATTATATAGTTTTAGGTTTTACATTATTTTTTACATTTACATTTTAGTCTTACATATAAGTCTATGATCCATTTTGAGTTAACTCTTGATATAGTGTGACATATGGATCAATTTGTTTTGCCTATGAATATACTTAGATACGAATATCCAATTGTTCCAGCACCATTTGTGTATGTTCAAAGACTATGGTTGTTTCACTGAATTATATTTGTATCTTTGTAAAAAAAATTGACCATGTATTTCTAGTCTATTTCTGGAATCACTACACTGCTCTAATAATCTATTTATCTAGATGCCAATTGTTTTCATTAATGTTGATTTATAAAAAAGCCTTGAACTCAAGTATTGTAAGTTGTTTAACTATGTTGTTTTCAAAGCAGTGTTGGATATTCTGGGTCTTTTATATTTCCATGTGAATTTTAGAGTCAGGTCAATTTCTACAGAAAGACCAATGGGGATTTTGACAGAATTTTCACTGAATCTCTAAACTTATTTGGGCAAACTCACATTTTAACAACATCGAATCTTGTAATACATAAATAAGGCATAGTATATCTCTCCTTTTATGTAGGTCTTCTTAAGTTTTTCTCAGCAATGTTTGGAAGTTTTCAGTGTGTGGATCTTGCCCACTTTTGTCTCTGTTTCATATATTTTGGATGTTATTGTGGTATTTAAATTTCTGCTCGTTGCTTGCTAGCATATAAAAAGACAATTGATTTTTCCACACTGGTCTTACATCCTGTAGACTTACAGAACTCACTAGTTAGTTACAGTCATTTTTTTGTAGGTTCCATAGGACTTTCTCATAGATGATCATGTCCTTGTAAGTAAAGACAAAGTAAAGACAGTAAAGTTTTACTTCCTTTCCAATGTGGATGCCTTCCATTTATCTTCCTTGCCTCTTACACTGGCTAGAATCTTCAGTATAATGTTGAATGAAAATAGAGTGGGCATCCTTGTTGCTGATCTTTTAGGAAAAAATATTCATTTAGCAAGGGTGATGGTTAGCTATTTTCTTAAAAACCCTCAATTAGTTTGAAGAGGATCACATCTATTCCTAGTTTATTAAGAAGTTTTATCAGGAATAAATGTTAAATTTTGTCAAGTATTTCTTCTGTATCTACTGAGATGATGATATAGATTTGGTTCTGTTCTGTTGTCTTTTAGTGGGTTTTTTTTCTGTTTTTAGTCTGTGAATATGATAAACCACATTGATTGATTTTCAAATGTTAACCAACCTTGTATTCCTAGGATAAACACTAGTTGAACTTGATATACCATCTTTTTTATATTGTTGAATTCAACTTATTAAATATTACTAAGAATTTCTGCATTGAATTCATGACAGTTATTGATCTGTGATCTTTATTATTTTCAGTTTTTGTATCAAAGTAATACTGACATCATGGAATGAGTTAAGGAATAGTCACTCCTACTTAATTTTCTGTAAGAGCTTGTAAAAGGAGTTTTATTTTCCCTTTTGTTTATTTTCCCTTATGTTTAGTGGATTCTCCAAGGATGGCAATTGTTCTAGTAACTTACACTGCAGAAATATTTTAAACTGCAAATTCAATTTATTAATCATAACAATATTTAAGTTATCAAATTTTCTTGAATGAGCTTTGGTAGTATGTCTTTCAAAGAATTTTTCCAACAAATTGAAATTATCAAAGAAAAGACATAAAGTTTTTGTTTTTGTTTGGTTTTTTCACTGCTTCCTGTGTGCTAGGCAAGGGTTCTACCACTGGGCCCCTCATATTATACTTTTTTTAACTATAGATTCTGTGGTGTGTTACCTGTCTCATTTTGGATATTTACAATTTGTGTCTTTGCTCTTTTTTTCCTGTTTGCTTTAATTAGAGGTTTATCAATTTAATTGACTTTTTATTGTTCTTGGTTGCATTGATTTTTCCCTATTTTTTATTTTTCATTAATTTTCACTCTGATTATTTTATTTATTTTGCTTATATGGGATTTGTTATTTTACTTTTGTGTCTTATGGTTGAATTTGATGTCAACTGATTTGAGATCCTAATTCCTTGCTAATATAATTTATAGCATTATAGTTGAGTGCTTTAACTAATAATGATTTAATAATTATTTAATAATAATGTAATATTTGGATTTCTGCTTAAGTACTGCTTTAGGGGCATCCTATAAATTTTGATATATTGTATTTTCATTTTGATTCACTACAAAATACATTTTATTTTCTTGTATCTATTCTGACTCATGGATTTTTTAGAAATATGTTATTTGGTTTCCCAATATTTGGGAACCAGATCATTATAATTCCAGACTGTCTTTCTATTTTTAATTTTAATTTAATACCACTGTAGCCAGGAGATATACTTTGTATGTTTTGAATCTTAAAAAATTTGCTTAAACTTGTTTTAGAGTTTAGATATGTTCTAACTTGGAATGCAAACTATCTACACTTCAAAAACTATGTATTCAACTGTTGTTGAGTAGAATGTTCCATAAATGTGATTTTATCAAGTTTGTTGATAGTGTCATTCAAGCCTTCTATATCTTACTGATCTCTTTTTCCTGGTTCTATTAATTAATTATTGAAAGAGGCATGCTGAATCTTGGAATATAATTGTGATTTGTCCTTTTCTCCTTTGCAGTTTAATTAGATTTTTTTTTGTTCAGGTTCTGTTATCAGATGCATAATGTTTATGATTCTCATGTTATTCTGATGAATCAAGACTTACAGCATTAGGAAATAACTGTGCTCTGAAATATATATTTTTTTACCATTATAGCCCCACTCACTCTCTTTTGATTAGTGTTAACACGAATTTTTTCCTGTCCTTTTACTGTTTTCATATCTAGGATTGATTTCATTCATGAAGCATACAGTTTGGTTCTGCTCTTTTTTTTTTTTTTAACCAAATCTGAACAACTTCTGCCTTTTATCAGTGATATTTAGGTTATTCAAATGTAATAAGATTACTGGCATGTTTTAAGTTTCAATCCATTACCTTTTTTTTATTTTCTATTTGTTCCATTTGTTCATAATTCCCTTTTCAGTTCTTCCTGTCTCCTTTGGGAATAAGTGAATTCTTCTTAATTTGACTTCATTTCCCTTCTTGAGTTAATACTTATGATGCTTTTTTTGTGTTATTTTAGTAGTTGTTCTAGGGTCTGCAGCACCCATTCCTTCTTTAACAGTCTGCCTTTAAGTGATACTACACCTTTTCATGCATAACACCAATATGTATTTCCCTTTCATCCCTTTTGGGTTTTATGGCATTGTCCCACATAAGTTATAAACATCCACAAGATGCTGTTGTTATTTTTGTTTTAAACAGTCAATAATTCCTTTAAAGGTTTTTTTTTTATAAAAAGTCTATATTTACTCATGCAGTTACCATTTCTAGTGCTTTTCATTCCTTTGCCTAGATCTAGATTTTCAACTGATATTATTTTCCTACTATCTGAAGGTCTGCATTTAACATTTCCTATTATGCTGGTCTGATAGTAATTATTTCTTTCAATATTTGTACATCTAAAAAAGTACTTGTTTCTTCTTCATTTTGAAAAACTATTTCCCTAGATAAAGAAATCTAAAGTGGGTATGGTGGTGCACACCTGTAATTCCAGCAGCTGAGGAGGGTGAGACAGGAGAATCTCAAGTTCAAAGCCTGCCTCAGCAAAAGTGAAGTGTTAAGCAACTCGGTGAGACTCTGTCTCTAAATAAAATGCAAAAAAATTGGGCTAGGGATGTGGCTCAGTGGTCCAGTGCCCCTGGGTTGAATCCCTGGTACCCTCCCATAAAAAAAGAATTCTACACTCATGCTATTTTTCCTTCAGTTCTCTAAAGATGTGAAGAGTATCTTTTGGCTTACATTGTTTATGACAAGAAGCTGCTGAATGGATGATCGTGTTTCTCTGGAAGGTTTTAAGAATTTCTCTTTGGGCTGGGGCTGTCACTCACTGGTAGAGCACTTGCCTGGAATGTGTGAGGCACCGGGTTCGATCCTCAGCACCACATTAAAAAAACAAATAAAGATATTGTGTTCATCTACAACTAAAAAAAATATTTTAGAAAAAGAAAAAGAATTTTTCTTTATCACTGTCTTTTTAAAAAATATTTTTCAAGAGCTGAAGGAATAGCTCGTGTTGGAGAGTGCTTGCCTAGCATGCGCAAGGACCCGAGTTTGAATGCCCCATCCCTCGGCAGGGAGGAAAAAAAAAAGAAAACATATTTTTCAGATGTTGATAGACCTTTATCTTATTCATTTATTCATATGTGGTGCTTAGGATCGAGCCCAGTGCCTCACATGTGCTAGGCAAGCGCTCTACCACTGAGTCACAACTCCAGCCCTATTGCTGGCTTACACAATTTGATTATAATGGGCCTTTGATAGTTTTCTTCATAAATCATGTACCTGGGTTTCATTGGGCTTCTTGGAGCTGTGGATTTATCATTTTTATCAGATTTGGAAATTTTTCCTCCATTATGTCTCCAAACATTTTTCTTCCTATTCTCCTCTTTTTCTTTACTTTCCTTCAAAATTCTAATTACATTTATATCTGACCACCTGAAGTTCTCCTACAGGTCCACAATTCTCTGTTCATTCTGAATAGTTTCTATTGCTATGCTTTTGAATTCTCTATTTTTTCTTCTGCAGTACTTAATATGCTACTAATCATGTTCAGTGTAATTATAGTTTTCAATATCCATAAATTCAATTTGGGTAACTTTTAAATATTTAGTATGTCTCTACTTAACAGGTACAGTCTTTCATTAATCTTCAGAAATAATGAAAGACACTATAATAACTACTTTAACATTCTTGCCTACTAATTACACATTCTATATCATTCCTGGAACTGTTTTGGATGATTGGTTTTAATCCCTTATTATGGGTTGAATTTTTCTCTTTCTTCATCTAGTAATTTTAAATTGGGTGCTAGACATTGTGAATTTTCCCTGGTGTCCAATGTTTTAGCATTCTGCTAAATATTTTTAAATTTTTCTGGTATGAAATTAAATTCGTTGTGAAAACTTTGTTCTTTTCAGGTCTAGTTTTTAAGTTTGGTAATGTATGATCAGAGTATGTTTAGCCCAAGGTTAATTTTTCTTTACTGGTAGACTTTATCAAAAGAAATAACCTCTGTTCTTCAAAAGACATTGTTAGGAAATGAAGACAAGCCACACACCGAAGAAGATATTTTCAGAACACATGTCTGATAAAAGATTTATATCCATAGCACACAAAGAATTCTTAAAACCCAATGATAAGGAAATAAACAACCCAATAAAAATGGGAAACACCAGGCATGGTAGTGTATGCCTGTAATTCCAGCAACTAGGGGAGCTGAGGCGGGAGGATTGTAAGTTCAAGACCAGTCTATGCAACTTAGTGAGGCCCTCAGTTACTTAGCAAAATGCTGTCTCAAAATTAAAAATAAAATGAACTGGGATGTAGTTCAGTGTTAAAGAACCTCTGGGTTCGACTCCAGTACCAAAAAAGAAAAAAGAAAAAGAAAGAAAGAAAAAGAAAAAAAGGCCAAATATTTTAGGAGATACTTCACCAAACAAAATATAGAATAACAAGTACAAGTTGCTTAATATCATTAGTCACTAGGGAATATAAATCTAAACCACAATGACATATTGCTACACCCTTACTAGAATGGCTAAAAAACAAAAACAGAAAACTGACAATACCACATGCTAACAATGATGTTGAGCAACTGCAACTCTCACACATTCTTGGGGCAAATGAAAATGGCACAAACACTTTTCAAGTCAGTTTGTCAGCTTCTGATAAAGTTAAACATTTACTTAGCATACAATACAGCAAAACAGTACCACTGCTAGTTATTGCATCAATAGAAATCAAAACCTAAGCTCACACTAATACCTGTATCCTAATTCTTATAGCTGTTTTACTCATAACTGACAGAAACTGAGAGCAAATAAACAGTCATTTGCTTAACAGATAAATGAACAACAGAACATCCATACATTAGAATACAACCCAGCAACAGAAAGGAAAAACTACTGATGCATCACAACATGGATAAATTTCAAAAATTACCCTATGTAAAATAAACAGACTCAAAAGGCTACTTATTGTACAATTCCACTCATATAGCAGAGCACCAAGTCTATATAGTCCCACCTATTTGGCAGGTTGAGTTGGGAGGATCACCTGGAATTCAAGACCAGCCTGAGCAACCTGGAGAAATTCCATCTCAAAATTTTTTAAAAAATTAAATTCTAATTATATGACTTTTTATTTTTATTTATTTATTTATTTATTTTGTACTGAGGATTGAACCCACTGGTGCTTAACCAGTGAGCCACATCCCCAGCCCTTTGTTCATATTTTATTTAGAGACAGGGTCTCACTAATTGCTTAGGGCCTTGCTAAATTGCTGAGTCTGGCTTTGAACTTCCTATCCTCTTGCCTCTCAGCCTCCCAAGCTACTGTGAGGACATTTTGAAAAAGGAAAAATGATAGCAACAGGAGAGAGACTCCTGGGGATGGGAGGTTGGGGTTAACTACAAAGTAACATAAGAGAACTTTTTGGAGGAATGGAAATGTTCTATACCTTGATAATGGTGGCCATTACATAGTTTAAATAAACCCATAGAACTATACATTTAAAAAGGCAAAATTTAACTGGATGTGAAGGCACATGCCTGTAAACCCAGTTATTCAGCAGACTGAGGGAAGGAGGATTAAAAGTTCAAGGTCAGTCTGGGCAACTTAGCAAGACTCTGTCTCAAAATAAAAAATAAAAAGTGTTGGGGATGTAGCTCAATGGTAGAGCATCCATAAAAGTCTGATACCCAGTACACAAATAAAAATAATAAAATTTTAAAAGGCAAATTTTACCATGTAAAATCATACCTCAATAAACCTTACTTTCAAGAAAGCCAGAGGAAAATTTGCCATCATCAATATTAAGGTTCTTTCCAAGAATCTATTTCAAAACCCTAGTGGAAATTCCCAGATTATAGTTTCAAATTCATTTGGAGCAATAAGTGTGGCTTTGGAATTGTAAAAAAGCTCCTAAAGGATTATCAAGGGGGTGGGGGTGGTTAGCATTAAAATACAACTTTAGGTTAAGGTAAGAGCTACTCTCCACTGAAAGAGTTATGGACTTAGATGTTACAAAACAAACAAGAATGTCAAGATACTTCATTTTCAAGTCAAGTCTTGTGAAGCAAAGAGAACTGGGTAAGAGTTGGAGACCTACATTCTGAGTTCCAAGCCCCTCCTCTAAAAGTTTAACTTTGATAACTTTAAATTTGAGCAAATGATTTAACCTCTTCAAGTCCCATTTTCCTCATTTGGAAAACGAGGGCAGTAGACTAAGGTCCCATTTGCTCTCCTCATCCACTCCATGTTTTTTCTCTATAAATTCAGTGTGTTCATGAGTTCAAAACTCAAATCTCTGTGTGAAGAGTGAATAGCTACATACCTGGTAGCCGCCCAAGAACTTTAAACTCAAACTCACCTTTTCATCCTTAAGCCTACTCCCACCTCTATCTCTCTCCCTCAGTTAGTATCAACACATCCACCGTCATGGAAGCCAGAAACTCACTCACAAGTCTTTCCTTTCTTGTCTTCTTTTCTTTCCTTTCTTTTCTCTCCCTCTCCCTCTCCCTCTCTCCCCATCCCTCCTCCTCCTCCTCCTTCTTGTTTTTCTTCCCTCCCTCCCCCATTCCTTCATTCCTCCTCTCTCTCTTTCTCTCTTTTTTTCAACAGGGTCTCACCATGTTGCCCAGGCTGGCCTCAAACTCCCAGGCTCAACAGATCCTCCTGCTTCAGCCTTCCAAGTAGCTGGGACTACAAGTGCACACCACCAAGCCCTCTCCAGAGGCTAGGTTTGATTCCCCCCTATCCTCACTTCCCTCACCCAAGCAAGCCAAGGCCATCACTGACTTCTGGATTATTCTCAAATCTATCCTCAGCTCCACATCTCTATTACTTTTGATCTGATTAAAGCCTTCGTGGTTCTCCCTGATCTGGATTACGGCCAACAGCTTCCTGGGCGACCGTCCTGAGGGATACAGGCTTGTTGACCCAGTATCCATCCTCCACAGACAACAGAGTTACCTTTCTAAAATACAAATGCTTTGTTTGAAACCCTCCACAACTGTCAGCAATGGTCTTACCCTTTTTGAGTCACAGATACCTCTGAAAAATCTAATGAAAACAATTAATCCTCTCTCCAAAATTAGATAAAAGCAGCACCCATGCGCAAGCGCGCAGGTATACAGGTACGAGTAGGGACGTGCGCGCACATACACAACAGACACCGGGACCCCTGGAATCCATCCAGGATAAAGTCAAACCTTCTTACCATATTAGCAAAACTTTCATTACACAGGATGCTAAGACAACCCTGAATTTTTTTAAAGCTGTCCTCTGCACAGTTTTAGAACGATTTTCTATTATAACTGTATAAATGATAATTACTCTAATCCTGGAGACTATACACTGTATTTCAGCAATCCAGAATGGCATAATAGTTTTCCATCTACTCCATGTTTGTTACCGCTGAGCCTTGTTATTTGACACCTTATTTGTAGGGAATGTCCTTACCCTCTGATTTCTCCATCAACTCTCACTGGTCTTTCCAACCGTGGCTCTAGCATCACCTCCTCTTGTAAGCTTTGCCTTATTTTCTGTCTGGATTAGAGGTCAAGTCTCTGTGCATATTTCCAATATTGTACCACAATTTTCCTTCTGTGCATTTGACCTTTTCCCACCAGTACTTCCATTATTAGACTGGTAGTTCTCTGTGGCCAGGAACCAGTTTGTGTTTTTTATTTGTTTGTTTGTTTGTTTGGTTGGTTTTGCAGTGTTGGGAATTGAACCCAGGGCCTAATATGTATTAGGCAAGTGTTCTACTACTGAGCTACACCTGCAGCCCTTGTAAGGCATTTGACACAAGTCCTGTATATGGAGAGCATTCAAAAGCCTCTATGGAAGTAGTAAGGAGGGGAAAAAAGGAGGGAAGGAAATCAAATCTTACTGACTGACTGCATCCTGATGATTTTTTTTCAGACTTCATATATTTCTTTCTGCAAAGCACCTGCCTAACAAGGAATGCAACCATGCTCTGGTTTTTACCTGATGAAGGAGTAAGATATCTTCTTTTTACAAAAGAGGAACTTCAGAACAAAAAAAATTGCCAGCCACAGTAAAGAGCACATGTTTCCTGTGTTGTTATTCCTAATATATGTATCTGCATTGCCTCCAAGAACAGAATATTTAACATTAGGAAAATCATACCTCAAATAGTAAACTTTCTAAAAACTGAATTTGGTGAATATCTTACCATCAAAACACACAATTTGAAAGAAATAATGGCAATATCCTGCATTAGCATAGACTGTAAATAATTCTACAGAGGATTCTTGGCTATCAATTGACCTTATAATGACAGCAGCGAAAAAAAAATATTCTTACTGTTTAACCTAAAAAATACCAAGAGTTCCTCTTTTAGGATCTTATGCAATTCCTCTAGCCACAAAAGAACACTTTGTGTGTACTTTATATTATTTTTATATTTCCTTCACATATGTTGGTACCCAAAGAACAATATTGCATGAGTCAAATTAACGACCACCAGCAACTTCTACAAAAGCTCTCCTCACTTTGGGACCACTGAGGATACAACTGTGGAAAGCACTGATCTAAAGTAAATCACTTAGGTTTAAATCCATGGGCACCCACAAAGACAGAAAAACTTCCTACCATATAACTATGGCTACCTGAGAAGTGATTAAAACTTTTTTTGGAAGTTATGGGAAAACTTAAGTTCACAAAGTCATCTGATGAAAACCAAAAAGCTCCACTCAGACAAACCACCTACCATGTGAGTCACAAGAGATGCTGTTACAGAATGAATGAAGGACACAGCAGAGTAGCAAGATCAAGCCATAAAAAAGGCTGAGCCAATTTCTGGCCTCCCTTCTTTGAATTCTTACTCCTATTATCTGTAAAGTCCCTTTCAAATCAAGAAAAAAAAAATGATAAAAATGCAATACTCTTGAGATTATTTACTTTTTTTTTTTTTTTTTTTTTTTTTTTGTCAACTCAAAATCTTTACCCGAAGATTAGGGTGATGCCTGGCGGGTACTTGGGGAGTCAGCAAGATGGCAATCTTTCATGATAGAAGTTCCTGCCATGCTTTCTGAGCTTCATTAGAGAATGAAAGCAGGAGAGAAGCCACAGAAATGCAGATACTACCAAAGTGTAGCTATCCTGTGGGCTTCTCCAGGGAGCCCGAATGCTCTCTCAGAATAAAATGTAGTCAACAAATTTGTTCCAAGAATCATTTATAAAATGTTTGGAAAATTGTTTCTTGCTAGGTATGGTGGCATGTACCTATAATCCCAGATACTCCGGAGGTTAAGTTTGGGGCCCTACTTAAGCAACATAGCAAGACCCCCATCTCAAAAAAAAAAAAAAAAAAGAAGTGCTTCTTGCCCAAAAGTGAAAGATGACCATACTTAACGCTGGAACAATCCATTTGTTTTACTTTAAGTGAAAGAGCATTTTCTTTCCCATAAGCAATCAATGCAATCTATCCATCTAAAAGTAGTCTTAGGGGGTAAAATGCCTAGGATTCCTATTCTAACTTGCTTGAAACTTCCTTCATTGAAGCATGCTATTTATAATCTGTAGATCCTTGGTGATCAAAGTAAATGTTGGAATTACTGTACCTCCTCTGTCGTCCCCCAAAAACATATAAAAATAACATTTGGAAGGTTTAACTAACTAAAAGAAAGTTTCATTCTAAAATGTTTTTCCTGGGGAAGGGCAAACACCATGCATTTGTTAAACAGAATAAAACTGTTTATACCCAAGTTCCCCCACTTCCATCTCTTTGATCTTTGTACCCTTTATGCCTAACAAATAAATAGGTATTCAGCGAAGTTTGTTAAGTAAAAATGATTCTTTCCCTAATGCATGCTTTCTCCTCATTTTCCTGATCTCAAGGCTACCCTGGAAATGTAAGTCTTCCTCCTCCATATTTAATATCTCATCACCTGATTATTTTTCATAATTCAACAACAAATTCAACAACAACAAAAAGATCTTAACTGATAACTAAGTGTTACTGAGTGTTTTTTTATTTATAAAAAGTTGATCATTCTTTAGTGGATGGCAAGTACTTCCCAGTTAAATGTAAGATAACTGACTGTAGATAGACACAAAGTACCCAAGAAGTGAACAGTGAATCCAAATCTAGATGGCAAGAATCAGAACTAGACTTCTAGAGTTTGAGGGGACTTTTAACAAGAGTCTCCCATTCAATCCAAACCAATCTGTGCCCAGAGTCCTTTCCCTCCACCTTCTCCTGATTCATTGTCCCTTGGGCTAGAAGTTCAGAAGAGGGCAAATAAAGTTAAAATAAGCAACAAAAGCAAAGAATGGCTACAGTATCGTGTAATCCAAGACTTTGAATATGAATTCTCTGACACTAATGAAAGAGATCGTATCGCAGTTATTGAAATACTGAAATGCTCCTCTCTTTCTAGTATCAGTTCATGATGCAGATAAGGTCCCATTGGCATTCTCCCAATGCCACAAGACTTCATCATCATTCATGAAAGGTAGTGTTTACAATATAAAAGGGGGCATAATAATGGTTTGGTTTGCATGAAGTTCAAAGACAGGCAATTAGTATCTGATATTACAAGTCAAATGGTGGCTACCTTTGGGAATACTGATTGAGAAAGGATGGAGCTAGAGCTGCTCAGTATCTGGATCCCATAGTGGTTATGCGAGTATATTTACATAGGAAAATTAATGAATTTGTACTCAGGATTTGTGCATATTTACTGCATGCCAATTAAACTACTTTTAGAAAAATCTAGAGAGAGAGAGATACAGAAGTTTCTGAGATCTTTCCTAAATATAAAAGAAGCAACGTAGCTTAAATATTATTCCAAGTATTGATCTTCCATGTGCTCTACCACTGAGCTACAATCCCAGTCCCTTCTATCTCTTTAGAAGTCTTTCATGCTACTGGAAAAGGCACTATTATACAAAACAGAAAGTTAATTTCTCATATTAGCAGAATCTGAAAAACATATCGTGCTATACATTTGAAATGTAAACATTTACTTAGTAAAGATAAATGTTTAAGAAATGTAAACTTTGGGGTTTTGTTTTTCACCACTTCTCCTTATTTTATTACTCTATAATTCTTAATTACTTGGGAAAAAACTATTGGAATAATTGCTGCACACTTCCATACTGCTAATATTTGCTCTATTTATCACAGAAACTTCAAGTTGGAATCTTATCATTTTGGAGCTGGAGGAGAGGCAGTAGTCGGTCAGAGGTAAGAGGCCGGGATGGTGAGCACCGGTCCCAAGGTTGCACCCTTGGACAGGGACCAGAGCTCCCAGGTTACCAAAACTCTGTCTCTGTCAAACCAAATTCGATTCAACCTTCTCAATCTTTCCAACAGAAAACTGACGTGAACGGGATCGGAAAGAGATTTTTTTTTTTTTTTTTTTTTTTTCCCAATCACTACTACGCTACCCAGCAGATTATTTGGGAGGACAGACCTCAAAGTCCTTGAAAATCCCATTAGGGTTTAATCTTAGGAGAAGAGAATGTAGGGAGAAGGGGCGGCCGGTATTTTAATATGTAAATCCTGTTTGCATAACATTTCCAAAGTAACTAGTCGTTGATCCAACCGAAATTAGGTGGGGGTGGGGTTCGTTATTTGGGATGACTCGCTTTGGGAGAGGATGCGGGCGCCTTTTCCCATTAGAGTTCACTCCATAAATCAAAACCTCAAAAGAGAGTTAAAGTCACCCCCTACCCCCGGGAGTCTACTGTATCCAGGGCTGGGTTCAGGCGTGGTCCCGGGCCACCTGGCGCAAAGCTTGCGGCCGCAGACTCACGATGACTGCCCACCACCGGAGCGTGCCGGCCGAGCTGGCAGACGCCGCGGCCCCGAACGGGCGCCGAGCCTCGGAGAGGCCGCCCGCGGAGTACGGGCCCGCTCGGGACCGCGGCAGTGATCCGAGAAGGGACGTTAGAAGAGGGAGGAGGACGAGGGGTGGGAAAAGCTGGGCCGTGGGCAAGTTCTGGGCGAGACAGGAGGGCGCGAAAGAGAGGAGGGGCGCGGGAGGCGATGGAAGGAGCGAGCGTGGGGAGGAGCGAGGCGGCGGGGCCGGAGGAGGCGCGCGCCCGTGTCCCCAGTGCAGGGTGGGGGCCGAGGGGCCGCACCAGGGACTGCGGGGGGCTGCGAGCAGGCGAGCAGGGCCTTACCGAGCAGCGGCAGCCGGCCGCCGCGGCGCGCCAACGCCGGCATGGCCTCCAGAGCCCGGGGTCCCCAGGCCGCGCCAGCCCAACCCTGCGATGCCGCCCCGAGCGGCGCGCCCCGCGCTGCAGGTGGCTCGCTTAAGGATGCGCGTCACCGACCGCAAATTCCCTCGGACTGGTGCAAAGTGGAAGGGGGGAGGAACCCTCTCCCTAGAGGCAGGGGCTGAGGCGGGAGCGCCGAGGTTGGGCCGAGCGGATAGCCGGTGCCTGGCGCAGCGCTGCGGCCGAGCCCACGTGCCCGCCGCGGTCCGCAGCCTGCGCTCTGCTGCGCCCGGGGCTCCCCGACTGCAGCGGGGGAGATTGGGCGCGGTCCTGCCGGGGAAGTTGCCCGGGCTCCGCGACTCTGCCTGATTTGCTGTCCCCAGAAGTCCCCAAGCCCCCTCGTTTGGATTCCGGAGCGTGGGGACATAGGGAACCACAAACCTCCCTAGTGGAGCGCGAGGATCTTTGAGGCCCGGAGAAGGGTGCTGAATCCATGCCACACACTGGCAGCTCTTGTGGGTCTTATTCCATGCTTTGTAGATCTTAATTGTGAACTGCTTTCCTTTGTCTCCCCCTCCATCTCCTAGGATGCCCAGGACCACTCCAGCAGCGGGATCAAGAAAAGCAGCTCGGTTTCAATGTCAACCAGAACAACTGGGAGGATAACAGCGCCAATAAAACAGGCAAAGGGTGTTTTGAATTATCCACTCCACCGTTCTTGTTCTTTGTAGCACAACATTTAGTGTTGAAATTTATTTTCTTTGCGTCAGGTTGAAGATTGGAAATCTCTGGACACCAGTTCTGGTTTTCCCCCTAACTAACCCCTTGTCCTCCACAAGACACTTGCTCTCTGAGTCCCAGTTTACTTCTTGTATATGACTGGATCGAATGGTCGAATGGTCGATAATGTCTCTTCCAATTATAGGATTTCCTTGCTCTTAATCATTTTGATCATTCTCTAATAAAGTACGAACATTGACAGTGTTTATTCCTAGTCATACAATCTTTTTTCTCAGATGTAGACTACAGTACAATAATTTTTCCCTCTAGGGCATGATAGAAACTTTAAATGTGTCTACTATGGGGCTGGGGATGTAGCTTGGTGGTAGAACTTGTCTACCTTGTGCAAGGGCCTGGGTTCCATTCTCCCCACACCACCACCAAAAAAAAAAAGTCTGCCCTGATATAGTCACTATGGAAAACTCTAGTGATTTCTCAAAATATTTAAAAATCATATGACCCATCAATTACACTTCTGGATATATACCCAAAAGAATTGACAATGGGATCGTAAAGAGATATCGTACACTTGTGTTCATAGCATCACTGACAGTAGCCAAAAGGTGGAAGTAACCCAAGGGTCCATTGATGGACAAATGAATAAAGAAAATGTGGTAGATACATACAATGAATTCTTTCAGCTTTAAAAAGGAGAGAGAGTCTGATACATGGCACAATGTGGTTGAATCTTGAGGACATTATGCTAAGTGAAATAAGCCGGTCACAAAAGGACAAATGCTGTATGATTCCATTACATGAGGTAAGTAGAATAGTCAAATTCATGGAGACACAAAGTAGAATGGTGGTTACCTGGGGTTGGAGGGAGGGGGCAATCGGGAGATGTTTAATAGAAGGAGAATTTCAGTTTTGCAAAATAAAGAGTGTTCTGGAGATTGATTGTACAGCAATGTGAAGGTATTGAATAGTACTGAACTGTATACTTCAAAATGGATAAAGAAGGGACTGGCAGTGTGGCTCAGTGGTAGAGCACTTGTCTAACATGTGCCAGGCCCTGAGTGTGATCCCTAGCACCACACAAAAGAAAGTAAATTTAATGTATGTGTATTTTACCATTCAAAAAATTCTTTTTCAGTGTCACATTTCAGCAGAGCACAGTGCCACATACCTGTAGTCACAGCTACTCAGGAGGCATCAGCAAAATGATCACTTGAGCCCAAGAATTCAAGGTCAACCTAGGCAACTCAGCAAGACCCTGTCTTTGAAAAAAAAAAAATTGAGTCTACTATAGGTCAGAAACAGAACAGGAGGAAGGAAGCATGAAATAAGTTGAACAGGAGAAGATAAGGCAATGAGGTGGGCTGGTCATTGGAGAGAAGTGGACTTGTGAGCCTTCTGATTGCCTCGATTTAACACTTTGCCTTTTATTTAAAGTTTCACTGCTACAAATTTTAAAGGAATCAGATGATTACAAGTTTCAGAACATCAGCTTGGGTGGAGCACTGTTCAGGATACAAAATCCTAAAGTTGCTGCTGCTTTTGCAAAGAATGTTAGACACAAGGCAGAACCTGTCTGTGAAAAGGGTGGTGAGAAAGGAGAAATGAGCAACGGTTTCTATGCACATTGTATTCTCCCTGGAGATTGATGGAGAAAAATAATTCTAGAAAGAGTAAACTTAATAGATGAAAATATTTTGGAGTAGGAGGTATAGACTAACATGGGGAAGATGAGAAAATGCTCATCATTCTCAGAAGTATGCCACGTGTTGAATCAAATATATATCTAGGGGCTGGGATCGCGGTTCAGTGGTAGAGTGTTTGCCTAGCATATGTGAAGCACTGGGTTCAATTCTCGGTGCCACATATAAATAAATAAATAAAACTTCATCATCAACTAACAAAATATTTTTTAAAATATAGTATCTAATTTCTTCCTCAATGCAACACTCTAAGGAAAACAACCCAAGATCTTTAGGAGTCTTAGATTACACAACCAGCTACATGCACCCAAGTGTGAAATTTTGGTTCCAGGGTTTATGATTTGAATTCTCTCATAAATAAATCTCTAAAAGGGCAAGAAGCAACAAGGAGGAATGAATTCAGAAAAAGGGGAGGGGAATCAGAAGAGTTTTTTCTGGGTTGAATGAAGTGGCTTTCATTTGCCCCACAAAGGATATATTTTTATCTAGATTCTTAGCACCATGATGCAGAGCAGCTACGTAGCCATGAGTCATTCATCTTACCAACACCTTATAATGTATCCAGCCCTAAATCATATAAATATCTCCCTTTCCCCTTCTCTGTCTTCAAAAATTATGTCATGGTTTTAGTAACAGCTCACAAATGAAATACTTTAATGTCATTTAAAGCTTATGTTTCCTGAAAATAAGAAATATCTCAATAGGATTCTTGTGAATTCAGTGGAAATATTAACTATGCAGGACAATTTAATACTTGCTATCAGAAGTTTTGAACCCACCAACTGGCAAAATATGACAATATCAAGTGTTGACAAGAATTCAAAGCAATGGAAACTTATGGCTCATGGGAATGTAAATTGGCATAAGCACTTTGGAAAATAACTTGGCATTAGTTAGTAAAGTTGAGCACATGTGTACCTCCACCCAACTGTCTTTCCTTAAAGAAACTTACATATATGTATGCTCTTGGAGACATGTCTAAACATGTTTTCATAGTATTAGCCTTTGTAATGTCAAAGAATTAGGAACAAGCTAAATGCCCACCAACAAAAAGGATAAATTGTAGTACATTCATACAATGAAATACTATATAACAGGAAAAACAGAAGGAGCTACAGTTACCTGAAATAATATGAATGAACCTTAAAATCATAACGTTGAAAAAAATTGTAATGTTAAGGGAGAAAAGTGAGTCGTAGAATGAAAAACATAAAGCTGAGACCAGTGTTCTCCTAGAAATACATTTCTAAGGACTTTAAAGAAAATGAAAGAATACCACAAAAATGAGGATAGTGTTGCCTCTGGAATTGACTGGGAAGAAAAGACTTATTTGTAAGGCAAATGGGGGTTTCTAAAATACTGGCAATATCCTGTTGTTTTTTTAACCACTGTGGTGGGTGTTTGATGTTCCTTTTATTTTATTTATTTATTTATTTATTTATTTATTTATTTATTTATTGCAGTGCTGGGGATCAAACCCAGGATCTTGTCCATGCTAGGCAAATAAGCAAATACTCTACCACCGAGCTACACCTCCAGCCCTAATTTTTTAACTATATAATTCTTTTTATATGTTGCTGCATGATGGTCATAACAAAAGGAAATTTGACATAACACTTGCACCTATGAGGTAAATAACACATGAATCTGATTAAGAGCCCAGATTCGACTACCAGTTTATAGGAAATACATGGAACATGGCAACAGTGACACAGATATACAAATGAAAAATTTTAGACCATAGGACATCTTATAGCACAAATAACCTGGTTTGCTCAAGAAAAATTATAATAAAAGAATGTGTGTGTTGGAGGAGTAATCCATAGATTAAAAGAAACCTAAGAGATCTTGTATCTATAGCAAGCAATTGCAATGTGCATTGTAAGAATATTATTTGGATGCAAAATCAGGGAAGCAAACTGAAAAAATAATTGTAAAACAATCAGGAAAATGTTATCAATGCTTTTATTTTTGATATTAAGAAATTGTATGTAAAGTACATGTGATGGTATTATGTAATTTTTAAATGCTTCTGTCTTTCTAGAGATGCATATGAAATTTTACAGATAAAATGATGTGAAGCCAGGCACAGGGACTCACACCTATAATCTCAGCAACTCAGGAGACTAAAGCAGGAGGATTTCAGGTTTGAGACCAGCCTCAACAATTTAGGGAAGTCCTAAGTAACTGAGAGAGACCCTGTCTCAAAACAAAATAATTAAAAGAACTGGAGATGCAGCTCAATGGTAAAGCATCCCTGGTTTCAATCTCTAGTATGTGTGTGTGTGTGTGTGTATACATATATATATGTAATATGTATATGTATATATGTGTATATATATATATAAACATATAGTAACAGCTAATGGACACAGGTTTTCTTTTTTAGAATGATGAAAATATTCTAGAATTAAATTATGTTGATAGTTGTACAACTGTAAATATACTGTCATTCAATTAAACAATAAGTAAGTAAACTATATGGCATGTAAATTAGATCTTAGTGAAGCTGTTAAAATGACATAAAGTCTGAATTTTTATTCAAAACAACCTGCTGGGGGAGGAATAGTGGAGGATTCAAAATTGACCGGGTGTGTATATGGCAGTATAGCTCAGTGGTAGAGTGCATGCCTGGCATGTGTGTGGCCCTGGATTCAATCCCGAGGGCCACAGCAAAAGAAAATGAGCACGTGTGACTGTTGAAAGGGAGCAAGGCACTTGAATTAATTGTACTTTTCTTAAAAAAAAAATTTCTAAGAAAATTTTCATCATATTTTTGCTAGTTTCCATAGCTTGATACTTGATGGTTTTTTTGTTTTTTGTTTTTTGTTTTCATGTCTGGAGTGACTGTTTCCCTTCTCACCATTTCCCTTACCCCTTCCAGTCAGCTTGACTAACTCAGTTACCTTCTAATTCCATCCTGACTATCACTATCTCTGCCTCAAGTGTGAGTAAGTTCTCTCCTCCTTGTTTCTCACCTCATTTATACCACTGTATTGTAATTCTTAGCCTTTATGTTTATCCCACTACTACCCACAACCCCACTCACAACCCCAGCTTTCATTCACCCTTATTATATTCCTAGACCTCAAACGATGACTAGTATACAATACAACATATTCTTATAAATCAATAAATAGTTCTTGCATGACTGTTTCAACATTTTGAAGAAGTTCTAAAATACTTTTTTAATATGAGAAATTTCTAACAACCACAAAAATAAAGAAAATTATATAAGTGTACATGTATCCATCACTTGCTTTCAAAAATGATCATCACTTGGGCATTCCTGAGAATAAACAGAATTTGTGAGGGAAGGTTTTGGAGACTACGCTTTATCTAAAATGGATTACTCTGAAGGGGAGAGGTGCTCCAGTGCCTGATACAGAAGCAATAAAAGAAATAAAGAGTTATTTTTCAATCCCTCTTTTTTCTTTTTTTTTTTTTTTTCCTTTCAGAGCCAGGAATTGATCCCAGGATCTTGCACATGGCAGGTAAGCGCTCTACCACTGAGCTACATCCCCAGCAAATTTATAAAGAAATTAATTTTTCCACAGTTCTGGAGGCTGAGAAGTCTAAGATGAAAGGTTTGCATCTGGGAGAGGGGACTTCCTGCTGCAGCATGACATGGCAGAGGTATCCCCTGGTGAGAGAGCAGGCAGAGGGAGAGAGAAAGACGGCAAGAGAACTGCATGTGTTTAAGAGCGCTCACACTCAGAACAGCCGCTCTGCAGCACCTAACCCGCTGCCCCAGTAACAGCATTCCTTCATCCAGGAGGGTGGGGCTGTCACAACCTGATGACCTCTTTCTTTTTTTTTTCCCTCTCATAATCCCGGGCATCAAACCCAGCAAGCACTTTACTGTTGAGCTACACCCCCAGACTCCCATTCACTTTTTTTTTTTTTTTTAATATTTTTTAGTTGTAGATGGACACAATACCTTTATCTTATTTATTTATTTTTATGTGGTGCTGAGGATCGAACCCAGTGCCTCACACGTGCTAGGCAAGCGCTCTGCCTGTGGGCTACAGCCCCAATCCTCCCATTCACTCTTGGAGGTCCCAACTCCAACACCATCACAGTGGCCATTGGAGGGGCTATTCAAACCATAGCAAGGTGGCTTCTGTGTGCTAGGGATTGGAATCACACAGGTGAAGAAGACAACTCCTATATTCAAAAAGGTGAGTAGTTAATAGGCCCTGATAGTCACAGAAACAAATACTTATGCCAAGTATTACAAGGACTTTGATAGATAGATGCATGTATAAGGTGTAATTGGGTCGCAGTGGAAAGCATGGTCCATTCTCCACACGATATTCCTTTCACCTCTGGGTCTTAGAAACCTGGCTTTACCCCAAGAAAATTGTTTCCTTTGTAGCTCTCTGAAAGCTTCTTTTTTCTCCATATACGATGAAGCCTAGAATGCTGCCATTCTTCTAGATCTCAGTGCTACTTCCAGACCATTGTGCTCCTTTTTTTTTTTCCTTGTTTAGAAAAGAATGCTCTTTTGCTAGCAGAAGTTTACATGGCTCAATGCAAAAACAGAACAAATGTTGGGAAGTGTATCCATGCATACCCACACTACCACCTAGTAACTAATTATAATTTGATGTTAGTCCATTTAGTTTTTTTGTTTGTATGTATACATAAGCCTAACCACATTGTAAAAAAGACTCATCTTATGCAAGCTCTTTTTCAGACTCGCTTTATAAAAAGTCAAATCTTGCCTATGCTGATTATTCTGACATTGTTTATTGTTTTAATAGTTACACATTTCTTTACTGGATGAGTCATAATTTATGGAACCAATCCATGTTGTTGGACATTTTAAAGATAGTTTTTCTTTAAATGACACTCAAGTTATTAATGGTTGCAAATTTTAAAAGTTAGGTTTTTGAAGCTTTGAGCTCAAATTACATGTATTATCATTTTATTTATGAATTTAATATAGTTTATCTTGAAATTTAAAACACTTCACTTGTACTTTGATTACTATCATCTTAAAAATTTGTTGAATTTTATTAATCCCCCCTAAACATTTAACACTGTGGTCAAATTCTGTTAGACATTTCAAAGTATAGTCACGCTATTATTCAATTTAGTCTTCATCAGCACTTGAAACACTTAAGAAAAGTCTAATCATACTTCCTTCTCAGTTAAGTAGTATTTACATGCAGAATAAGGCAAAATTTCTAGATTTAATAATCAGTTTTCTTTAAATGCTTAGTGATTACAAACTTAATTAGCTATATCTTTCTAAGTTTTTCACTTAAAAACATAAATTTAATATGTCAGATTCTTTGAAAACATGAAATACCTCAAATCAGGAATAGAACACAGAAGCTTATACTATTGATTACAAAATTTAGTACACCTGTACAAAAATATTAAAACTGTAATTTGACATCAATTTTTTTATTATCTAAAAGCTTTCCAGAGCTGGGGGTGTAGCTCAGGGGTGCAGTCTTGCCTAGCTTTCCCATGCCCGGATTCCATCCCCAGCACATAAAAAACTTCCCAAAGTTGCAAGTTGGCTCATCTGCTACATGGAGTGCAGGCTGACTGTGACATGTATGTAGCATTATATGTTATAGTTCTGGCATTAGGAGGTAGAAACTGGTGGCACCTTTGAGGACGATTCACAGAGGCCAGCCTTTATTTGGCCAGTCATTTCTTCTACCCGTGCTTTCTAAAGTTAACATCTAGTGCATCATATATTCCTCTTGACCACCATCACCCTTTTTAAACTATAACCTTTTATACTACTTTTTGTTTCCTGAATTGAGTTGAAAAAATGAGCTACTCTCACTCCTCTGCACCTCTTCACCCCAATCCTTATCATAATACTCTACACCCACCTGACGCTCTACCCTCAAAGAACGAAGACACCCCTCTGCCAGCAACTCTGATGACAATTTACTAGTCATTTCCATGGTTACACCTGAAAAATCCTCTATCTCCAAAATCCTATATTTCAATACAACAATTTCAAAAGCAACTCCTGATCCCTCCTTGGTCTGCACCTTAATTCTAGTCTATTTAGATTTGTGTGATGAAAAATCTTCTGGAATTAGTCTAGAAGATGAGAATCAGCAGACTTTTAAAGGAAAGAGAGGGAAGAATGTGATTTGATGGAGAGAAATATAAAGGATCAGTTATCAAACAGGATGATTGCTGTGGGATGGTCCTGTATAAGAGTCTTGCAATGGAAAACTTATAGTAGGGACAGAAAAAGAGGAAGTAAGTTAAATGAAAGGAAGGGGATCAATTTTATTTGGAGGGTCTAATTTAAAATGGGAATTGGGTTGTGGGGTTTCTCAGCCACATCTCGCGTGGATGAGAAAAGGGTTAACTGCCGGTGGATGATGTTGGCTATAAATCAATCAATTACCCATAAACTTATCCCATCAATAAACACACAAGAGCCGATACTCTTTTTAAATGAGAGAGGATGTGACTGGCCAGGCCATACCAGGGGTATCTAACGACACGGAGTAGCCCAACTCTCTTTTATTTATAACACAGGTAAAGGGGACCAAGACCGGGAGGAGCTTCTTCTGTGATGAACAGGATGGGGTGGAGTTAGGGGAGCCATTTTCTTAGGGAAACTATTGCAGAACCAGACAAAGAACCACTCCCACAGCGCCACATACCCCCAGGCAATCTGGGACAGACCTCCGTGTCTTCCAGTTCCAGGAAGTCAGATCTCTGTGTCATGAGGCTCAACCTAGTCTGATTCCACTAGATAAGAATGGCTTCCCACATTGGGTGATAGTTTCATGCTATTGAAAAGCAGTAGGAATATTTCAACCTTGCTGGTAATGTGAGAAAGTCTCCAAGGATGACTGGTGACTTACTTGCCTATGAACAAAACCATTCCTGGGCACTTCTGACTGTGGAATTTTAAAATACAAGTTTCAGAGTCTTTTACTGACACTGTAAGGTTTTTAGAGGAGGGACCAGATTTCATATATTTTGGTTTCTTCCCACCATAAATCATCTCAGCAAATGAATTGAGAAATAAAAAGAACTTTGACCAATACTGGAAATCAATATAGTCACTGAAAGAAGAAAAGGTTGGAATGTGTTGAAAAGAAAGAAGAGCAATGAAAATTGACTAGAACTCAATGTTGTGCTTTGGGTCTTAAATGTCCCCCCATTGACACAGCTTCCTGGCTGCTCAACCACACAGCCAACCAGCTAAACCCCTCCAAGAAGAAGTGGTAGAGCAGCAGAATGGCAGCCCCAGCAGGCTGACCATGGGCTGCAGTCATGTGGAGCCTACCATGCCAAGGTGGCCTGATGCCCAGCAAGCCAGGGAAGAAGCAAACCAGGGTGTGCTGACCTGTCACACCACCACCCAGGTAGGTGCAGTTGCCTGCTCCAAACAGCACTGCAGCCGCCAAAACCCCCCACCCTGGACACCAACCTCAACTTTCAGCTTCCTCACAAGTGGTAGGGGGAAAAGAAGTGGGGCAGACCCAAACTAAGATTAATAAATTTGAACCAATAGCATTGGGCTTTTCCAAGCCCTAATTAGCATATTTTTGGACCAATAGCATAGACCGAAGTGCTATGTAAACACCTAGACTAGCACACTCAAGTGGCAACCCCTATCAGGTCTTCTCACTCCCTGTGAGATCTCTCTTTTCTTCCAACAAAACAAACCCTACTCTTTTGTACTCACTTTTCTTTGTGGATTTCATTCTTCAAATTAGCAAAATAAGACCCCAGAAAGAAGAAATTGGCAGTGAACTTCTGCCAATGCTCTAACACTGGAGGGCATGGACTGCCGTTGAGAGCTGCAACACACTACGCAGTGGTAGTGGAGAAGGACTGGGCATTGCCCATGACTCAGAGCTGACACCAGCAGCCATCCCCTGCCTTAGCTGCTAACACTACAACAGGCTTTCTTGGCTGCAAAAGACTGCAGCTTACGTAGACCCCACCCACCAGCAGAAATAGAGAAACTCCTGTTTCACCAAAGCTCATGTGTTGAGGGCTCAGCCCTCAGCTGGTAGTGTTTTGGGGAGTAGCGGAAGCTTTAGGAGACAGGGTCTAATTGAAGGAAGTTAGATCCTTTTTTCTATTAGAGGAGTCATGTCCTTGAAGGGGCTTGGGGACCCAGCTTCTTCCTGTCTCTCTTTTTGTTTCCTGGCTTTCATGAGGTAAACAGACCACCTCTTACACATGCTCCCAGCTCTGATGTTCTCCCTCATCACAGGCCCAAAGACAACTGGGCCAAGCAACCAAGGACTGAAATCTGTGAAATCGGGGAAAAATAAATCTTTCCTTTTAGGTCATTTATTTTGAGTAGATTTTGTCACAGTGACAGCTGACAATTCTAATTTGTGTAGAATGTATAAATTTATGTTGATTCAATGATACTTTCATCTTTAAGCCCAATGGCACATATTTGTGACACTTGTTGGAGTGTGTGGTACAACTAATGACTAAAGAATGTAGTGAGAGCAATTGGGTCAGACTAACTGAAGTTGAAATCATAGCCTCCCTAAGTCTAAGGAATAGACAAAATCATCTTTACCATAGCACTGTGCAGTGGAAATGTACGTAAGTCACATATATAATTTTGGGGGTGAACCGGGGATTGAACCTAGTGGTGCTTTATCAGTGAGCTACATCCCTAACACCTTTTTTTTTTTTTTTTTTTTTTTTTTTTTTTTTTTTTTTTTTTAAGAGAGGGCCTCACTAAGTTGCTGAGACTAGTCTCAAACTTGCAATCCTTCTACCTGAGCTCCCAAGTTCCTAGGATTATGGGTGTTAGCCACTGCACCTGGCCACATATATAATTTGAAATTTTTTTGTAGCCATGTTTTCAAAAAGTGAAATTAATAATATATTCAATTCAACCTCAAATATTTAAAAATATTTCAATATACAATCAACAAAATATAAAAATAAACAAAATAGAAAAATATAATTGGATATTTTATAGTGTATTTTGTAGTCTTCAAAATTCAATGTCAAAATACAGTCTACAGTCATGTATATGTAAAAAGAACAAATTTTTAAAAATTCAATGTACGTTTTACACTTAAAGTACATCTCAATCTGTTTGCTAAGGTTTTATTGTGATTGTAGATTTACATATCTAAATTGTTCCAAGCATTCTTAAAAATTTCCAATAATCAAATTATCAGTTCTTAATTTAAACTAATTAAAATTTATAAATTTAAAAAATTTAATTCCTCAATTGCATTAGCCATTTTTCAGTTGCTCAGTATCTACATGTGGCTAATTTATGTACTGCATCGCACAGCACAGGCATTAACATATAGTTGCTGGATCTATTTGTTTTGCAATATTACCCCACAAATTAAATTAGCCATGAATTAACCCAAAAAGTTCACTTGAATTTCTTCCAGAAAAGGAATTGTTAGTAATAATTACCAGATAGTAATAACCACAGTATTTTCAGTATTATGTGATTTTTACTTACATAAACACTTTAAAGACTAACAGTATGTTCTATATAGTAGAACTTGAAGTCTTAGTGTTCAGGGAAATCCAAAACAAAGTAGAAAGCTGAGGCTTAGAAAATGTAGTGGGACTTTTCTCTGTCTGATCTTTCTCTTTCTTCTTTTCTGCCTTTCTGTAAGTTGAACACCAACCATTGGGAACTGCCCGTGAAAGCTGAGGGTATATGTGTCATAGGATAATTACTAGTTAAAACCTTTTTTACCTCAATGATAGAAGCTTCCCACCCACTGACCGGTCACTTACCTGATAATTATGCAAAATTTTTTGACTTTTTAATTTTGTTTAGTTCTCTCGGTTTTCAACAGTTGATTTATTTACTTCCTAAGACGTCAACAACTTTGAGTCAGAAAATGATTCAAAAGAGGTGAGCTCTAAAAGCAAAAAATTAACCAATTAGTTTTGTCCATATTTTCCTTTTTACATATCCCAAGCGTGTATATAAGTTTTTAAAATCCTATATCTAAATTAATCTAAAAAGACTTTTTCAATGAGTATAAAACCAGAATTCTAAATATGGTATTTTTTTTTTCCTTCAGTGTTACATAAAAGAACTTTTCAGTGGCACTTTATATTTAGTGGAATATAGTAATTTAATCCACATAGTAATTTTAAAAATGTATTTATTTTCAATAGACCAAAAAATATACATACTAATGGGTACCATGTAATTGGTTGTGTTGTATTACCTTTGGTATGGTTTTCATGTCAGTTTGTTTGTGGACATCTCAAAGACAAATATTTGCATTTTCCCAGCCTAATAATATTGATTATCAGTTGGATTATAGACTTTTTAAAAGCATGTTTCAATACATGTATACATTGCATAATGTTCAAAGCAGGTTAAACATCTATCTCCACATACATTTATCATTCTTTATGTTAAGACATTGAAAATTCTTTCTTCTAGCTTTTTTCAAATGTATGGTACATTATCACTATCTGCAGTCACCCTACGGTGCAGTAGAACACCATACATAGTAATATAGAGATGTTCTAAAATATATGAATCAAGTTGTTATATATTCCTAGAAATAGTTGTACATATTAAAATGTCCAATTATTATAGAATAGCATCTCAAATGTTGTTTCTTTGAAAAGCAAATTGTAACTAAACAGACTTCAAAACTATTGGAAATATTATAATGGATAAGAATTGTAATTATCCTAAAATATTTGTGTTAATGCAATTTCATCCTCTCTCCCCCGACCCCCTTTTTTTCTGGTATTGGGTGTTCAACTCAGGGCCTCACACATGCTAGACTAGTGTTTACGGGCTCTTCCACAGACATATCCCCAGCCCTTTCTCCCCTCCTTTTTTTCCTGATACCAGGGATTGAACAACCCAGGGGTATTTAGTCACTGAGCCATATCCCAGTCCTTTTTAAGTTTTTTTTTTTTTTTTTTTTTTTTTTTTTTTTTGAGACAGGTCTCACTAAGTTACTTAGGGCCTTGCTAAGTTGCTGATGCTGACTTTGAACAAGTGATCCTTTTGTCTCATCCTCCCAGGCCACTGGGATTACAGGCGTGCATGACCATGCTCGACTCTCCCCTCTTTTGAACTTCATTGCTATCTCCTAGTAAAAAAAAAAAAAAAAAAAAAGTTACTGAAATAGCAATTACTAGATCTGGTGTCCTATCCCAGCTGCACTATTCACAAATCGTAAAAACTTGGCAGACCACAATTTCTGTTTCTACATCCACAAGGTTACTTCTGGTTCTAAACATGCTTTTAAAAAGTCTATAATTCAACTGATAGTCATTATTATTAGGCTGAAAAAATGCAAATATTTGTCTCTGAGATGCCCACAAATAAACCGATATGAAAACCATACCAAAAGGTAATACAACACAACCAATAAAACTCCACATCATGCACAACCACAAGAATGGGATCCTAATTAGAATAAGTTATACTCCATGATGTATAATATGTCAAAATACACTCTACTGTTATGTATATCTAAAAAGAACAAATAAAAAATAAAATTAAAAGATAATACTCAGGAGGCTGAAAAGGGAGGATTTCAAGTTTGAGGTCAGCCTAGCAAGACCCTGTCTCAAAAAAAAGGAAGGGTGGGGGCTAGGGGCTGGGGATAGTTTAGTGGTAGGATGTCCCTGTGTTCAATCCCACATATAAATAGATAAATAAATAATACAGGGGCAGAGATTATTTATTTCTAATCCTATATTATACTTTTAGTAGGCTTGCTTCAATTTTAATTAGATATCTTACTTGCTAGTTCATTAATTTAATTATCTACAGTCACCCTACTGTGCAGTAGAACACCATACATAGTAATATAGAGATGTTCTAAAATATATGAATCAAGTTGTTATATATTCCTATAAGTAGTTGTACATATTAAAATACTCAATTTTTGTAGAATAGCATCTCAAATGTTGTTTCTTTGAAAAACAAAAGAAAATATTCATCAAAAGCTTTTTATTGCTTTGGTCAGTGTTTTTTGTGGTACTGAGGACTGACCCAGGGACTCTCTACCATTAACCCTTTCATTGTTTTATTTTGAGGCATGGTGTTGCTACGTTGCCCAGGTTGGCTTTGAACTTGGCAATCCTCCTGCCACAGCCTCCCAACTGGCTAGGACTATAAGCATGCATCACAGTTCCCAGCTATGGAAAGCTTTTTGTGCATAAGGTGCTAAGCTAAATAGAAATCATATTTGTCTTCATGGAGCCTAGAACCCAGGCAAACATTCAACAAATAATGTATAACTACAGATTGTGATAAATGGCAAAGGGAGAATGGATAGGGTACTGTGAGAGACTATAAATGTGACTTATTTGAATTGAACGAGAAGGGTCAGCCTCTCAGAGGACATTTCAACCAAGATCCGTGGAAGGATTTGCTCATCATACTAAGTGTGCATGTTGGCAAGGAAAGGGCTGAATTCCAGGCAGAGGAAAGGGTAAGTACAAAGAACCTGACAAAGAGAGTTTGGTGTGCCCAGGAACTGCAGTAAGTCTAGAAAGGTGTGCTTTGATAGGAGATGAGCTGGAGAGATATACTATATCCTGCAGGACTTTGAGGATCATGTTAGGAAGTTTGGATTTATATTAAATTCAATAGGAAATGAATGAAGGTTTTAATCCAGGTGGAGCAGGGTATGAATTCACCCTTTAATTTGCCTTTTATATATTTCATTCTTCCTTCCTTCCATGTGGTACTGGGGATGGAACCCAGGGCCTTTCATACGCTAAGCAACTACTCTACCACTGAGTTAAACCCCCAGTCCTCCAGTTTATGTTTTTAAAATGTTCATTATCTGCTTTGTGGATGCACAAGATAAAGCAGGAGGCTAACGTAATAGTGTGGGAGAGATGATGATGATTTGGACAAGGGTCATGGCAGTGGAGGGGAAGAGAAGAGAGTGGAGGGATTCTGAAGGAATGGTGAAGGAAGTTAGAAAGAAAGATGCTCAGGAGGATTCTCAGATTTCTGTCCTAAGAAACTGGGTGTTTGGAGATGTTTGGGGAAACAGCGAGAGGATAATTTTAGGCAAGTTAAGGTTGAAATGTTTATGAAAGTTCAAATGCTAATGTCAAACCAGTTTGACCTACAAGTTCGGAAGTTAGAAGAGAGGTGTGGGCTGTAGACAGAAATTTGGGAGTCATCAGCCTAGGGCCCATACTTCTTATAGTTTGGATCTTAAATGTCCCCTGAAGACATAGGTGTTGAAGACTTGGCCCCCAAGGTGGCACTATTGAGAGGTAGTAGAACTTTTAAGAGGTGGGGCCTAGTTTGGAGCAAGTTGAGAAGCATGTTCTTGGAGGGGATATGGGGACGCTGACCCCTTCCTGTCTCTCTTTGTCCTTGCTTCCTGGCCTCCATGAGGTGAGCATTTTCCTTCAACACACCCTCCTGCCATGATGCATTGCCTCTCCGCGGCCCCAAAGGCAACAGGGTCAAGCAACTCTAGACTTCAACTCTGAGACCATGAGCCAAAATAAACTTTTCCTCCTTGTAAGTTTATTTTTCAGATATTTAAACCATAAGACTAGAAGGAAAATGGTACAGAAGGTGGAAAGAAGAAAACCCAGGATACACAATGCCCAAGTATTTGTGCACTCTGCAAGAAAATAGGCTTCTCAATATCTTGTTGCAAAAGTAAGAAGGTTTCCCTTTTCACTGGTTTACTATTTCATTCATTCATCTATTCAGTTGTGAATATCTATGTCTACTAAGTGAATCCTGAACTAAAATTTCTACAATAAGAAGTCTCTTTCTGTCAGAGCCAAAGGGAGGATCCATTTTGAATTTGGGGGGGACCTGGATCATATAGAGTTTTGGAAAACTTCTTGAAGAAAAAGTATATGAAACCAAAAATACAATATTTGACACAAAAATAGTTATTTAAAATTGGGGAAAAATCAAATTATAAATTTCTAAAAGCTGACAAATACCAGATTTCACATAATCAAGACAAAATAACTATTTTTATTTTAAACTTATTTAAATTGATGAATCAGTTATAATTAATTGCATGCCACATCTTTTCCTCTACCTTTTAGGGAAAAATAATTTTAATCACCTTTTCTCATGACAATGCTTTGGAAGATTACATTCTGTAGAGAAAATAGAAAGACAGTTCAATATTTTTATTAAGTATGCTCAAACTTTATTTTTCATTATTAATAGTTTACAATTTTACTGAGTGTTGTGGTGCTTGCCTGCAATCACAACTACTCTAGAGGCTGAAGCAGGAGTATCACAAGTTTGAGGCCAACCTAAGCAACCTGGCAAGATCCTGTCTCAAAATAAAATTAAAAAGGCTGGAACTATAGCTCAGTGGTAGCGTGTTCACCTAGCATATGCCAGATGCTGGATTCTCAAACCCCAGTAACACATGCACACATATACACTCACACAATTGTAAATTTCTGCATCACAAACTATGACTGGTTAAGACATGTAAATTTTTAGAACTATCATCAAATTTGGGAAAAGTTCAATCAGATTTTTTTCATATATGATCAGTAAGATTTCAGGGACTTTCACTGCCTTGGTGCCAGTTTGTATGCCATCTTGTCTGAAAGTACCAGACCTAGCCAGGGCAAGAAGGAAAACATATAACTTCATACAAACATGCTCACTGTTAGTAACCCTGCTACAGGCTTTGACCTACAAACATAGGAATTCCAATAAATTCTATTTTCTGCTATTCTAATTTAAAAAAAAAATAGAATGGTACATTTATACGTGCATATGTTGCATTACTCAACACATTCTTTTTTTTTTATTAAATTTTTTACAGACAGCATTTTGATTCATTGTACACAAACGGGGTACTTTTCATTTCTGTGGTTATACACAATGTAGATTCACACCATTCATGTAATCATGTATATACATAGGGTAATACTCTCTGTTTCATTCTACTATCTTTCCGTCCCACCCACTCCCACCCCATTTTCCTTTACACCATCCAAAGTTCCTTCATTCTTCTCTTCCCCACCCCCTGCCATCCAACCCCCTTTATATATCATCATTCACTTATCAGAGAAAACATTCAGCCTTTGGTTTTTGGGGTTTGGCCTATTTCACTTAGCCTGAGCTATATCCCTAGCCCCTTCTCAACACATTCTTGACAGGAGAGGACTTTCATTTGACTAGGTGTTGATGACAATCCAAGTTTTCAGGTTATAATTTTACATGCTTGCAGTTTGGAAGAAGTTTTACAGAGTAGGCTCTAACTGCATGCATTTCAACTCTAATTTCTCCTCTGCTATCCAAACATTGTGTGCCCACTCTGCAACAAAACTCTGACTTGGGACCTTTGTGTCATGGTAACCTGGCATTGGGAGGTAGGAGTGCTCTTTGAAGCCATTCCTATAACATCAATGACTTAATTATGCACAGAAGTGCCTCTGAAGACCATAAATATCTCCCACTAAATTTCAACTAAATATGTTACCGACTTTGCATCCCAACATCACCGATTGAGTGGAAATCTGATGGAAACAGATAGTAATTCTACCCAGTTGCAGTTAAGATATATGACTTTAGACAATTGTACAAATACATATCACCAGGACAGCTTATTCCTGGGGCCTCTCCCAGGACCCTCGCAGGGCCCCAGGGAAGCCACGTTTCATTGTTTTATGGGAAATATACTTCCAGGGAGCATTAAGCTTCCAAAGAAGGCGGTGTTGAATGCCCACTACTGGAGTCCTTTTTTTATTCCATCCTTGTGGAAAGAACAGTTATTTCCTTCTTTTCACACCCTTCTGTGAGTTAGTACTGGGGAAATCTCAAAGTAAGTATTTGAGGAGCTGTTTAGGGGACACCAGTGGCTAGCATTTAGGAACACCAGCTTCTTAATTTATTTTATTTTGTTTGTTTTTAGCATATGCCTACTAAGAAGGACTGTTTTGCTCTTTTTTTGTTGTTTGTTTTGTTGTGAGACAGGGTCTCACTATGTTTCCCAGGCTGATTTTGAACTCCTGGGCTCAAGTGATCCTCCCACCTCTAGTTGCTGGGATTACAGGTGTGTGCTATTGTGCCTGGCTGTTTTTACAATATTTGATTTTTTTTTAATTGCCATTTATTAGTGGTACCAGATTTGAAAACTCAATCAACATTTTTTATCCAATTTGATCACTAAGTGTATATAATCTTACTACAATTGTATGGTAAGGAGACAACAGTTATAGTTGTATGTATTTGCTTTTAAGAAAATATCTGAGCCCACTAACACTGACAAGTATCTTGTACACAACCATCAAAATGCATTTTGTCCAAGAAATTGGGCTTACATGTTTGCTTACTTCATATCCAAAGGAATATAAAAACCACAACAAATTATTCATCTAGCATTAGTTTCCACATCTATGTCTCTATTTCGAAAACAATGATCTAATTGTAATTGTTTTTAGCATGTAAATAATTTAAAGGAGGGACTATGCATTTTTCCATGTAAGGTTTCTTAATAGACTTGGCTTAAGCATAAATTATGCACTCACATCCTGCCAAGAGATTAGTGACTCCTACCTGGGAAAGAGAGAACAGAGAAAGGTGAGTGAAGCCAGGTGAGAGGAGAATGTATGCAGAAAGGAGAACAACCGTCATTCTGCAGGAGCAGTAGTTTGAGGTATTGAAAAAAAGAGCTCTTAAATTTAGATGGTCTGGTGGCACCAAGGCTGTCTTACTTATTTGTATGATCTTGGCAAATTGTTCAACCATATTTAGCTTCATTTTCTTTCAAATGGGATAAAATAATATCCCAAGGATTCTTTTCTTTTTTCTTTTTTCTTTTTTGCAGTGCTGGGGATTGAACCCAGTGCTGGGGATTGAACCCAGGGCCTTGTGCTTGCAAGGCAAGCACTCTACAGACTGAGTTATCTCCCCAGCCCCCAAGGATTCTTGGTGAATCTATTGGAATAGTACTAGGAAATTTTCATTAATACTTCAAAATTGTATCATCACCCATACATACACACATGGCTTTTTAAAAACCATAATGTTCATTCTTTATCAAAATTATCCATGCATATTATTTAAGGTTTTTTTTTAATGAAAAACAATTCCAATCTGGACTACCTCCCCACAACATTACCATGCTATTTTCCCTTCACTGTTCGTGTTGGGATTTCTTTCTGTTTATTTCTTTAGAATGTCATTTTCTGGATCTCATTTCTCTCTTTTGCTTTTGCTTTTTGGGTTTCAAGTGTTGCTTAAGGTTCTCCTATATTTTCTTATATACATTTTATATTCCCAGCTGGACTTTATATTGAATTCTTCTGGTTTTTTCACACATGGTTTTGTTTTCTAAAATAGACTATTATAGCAACATTTATTTTTTAAAATTCCCTTTTCTCTCTGAGCTATACCACCTTTGTCAAAGATTGCGTCCTAAAATTTTTCTACAGTTTAGTTGGCTATTCCTGTGCCAGTTCTATATTTTTCTTTCTTTTTTTTTTCTTGGTACCAGGGATTGAACCCAGGTGTGCTTAACCACTGAGTCACATCTCCAACCCTTTTATTTTTTAGAATTTGATAGACCTTTATTTTATTCATCTATTTATATGCAGTGCTGAGGATTGAACTGGTGCCTCACACATGCTAAGCAAGTGCTGCTCTACCACTGAGCCACAACCCCAGCCCCGACAACCCTCTTCTCTATTTTATTTAGAGACAGGGTCTTGCTAAGTTGCTGAGGCTGGCTTTGAACTCCCCATCCTCTTGCTTCAGCCTGCTGAGCTGCTAGGATTACAGGTGTGTGCCACCACACCCAGCTCTGTAATCATTTAATTCATTTTTATAATAAAAATTTCGGTTTGTGGGTGTGTATATGTATATGTGTGTGTGTGTGTGTGTGCGCGAGCACTGGGTGCTAGGAATTGAACCCAGAGCCGTGTGCTTCACAGCTTGTGCTCTGCCACTGAGCTGTTCCCCAGTCCGTATTACAAGCTTTTAATATCTAATAAAACTGGTCTTCTTCACTTCTCTATTTGTTCTTCTGACCACAAAAGTTATTCAGTTAATAAACAAAAATGAAATACCACTAATAAGTAAACAAAACCTCTAAGAGCCTATTCTCTCATAAAGATTTTGATTTACATATATAATTTTGAAAAGTTTAGAGTTTTATGATGTGATATTTTCCCATTCAGGAATTCCATTGATTATTTTTTCAGTTCATTTTTTTTCTTATCAATAGATTATTAATGCTCTCTTCATATAAGTCTCATACTCAACTAAAATTATTTATAAGTATTTTATAGTTTTTATCATTATTTTAAGTGCTAATATCTTTTCTAGTTCCCTTTCTAATTGGTTGTGTATTTATTTAATCTCTAATAACCTCACTAAATTTGTATTGGTGTTAGACATTCTAGGGTAGTGCTATCCTATAGAAATATAATGCAAGCACATATGAAATTTTAAACATTCTAGTAGCATATTATAAAAGTATAAAGAGGATCAGGGCAGGGCAGCCAGAGACCTCTTCAGGTGGCTCTGCCCACTCCGGCTGCAGGCTCTCTTCACGGGGCGATCCAAGATGGCGGCCTAGAGGGTGACTGCACCCCCAGTCACTCCAGAACCCAGGAGTTAAGAAGGGGAGGCATTAAGAGACTCGGACTGAAATAGAGCCATGGGTGAGTCTGCCCACTGGGTAAAGCTCGGCCCGGGTGGCAGGCCCAGATAGAGGTGGCTTATCGGAGCCAGGCAGGGCAGCTAGAGTCTTCCCAAGGTAGCCTTCCACACTCCGGCAGTGGGCTCCTCCCACACGGCCAGCTGCACAGTGCAGGCCCACAGTGAGAGCCTTTCCGCACAGAGCCAGCTCCAAACCGTGGAACCAGTAGGGGGCTAGGGGCAGTTTTCTTCGGATGCACTGCATTATCAGATTCCTCCAAGACTTCAGGCTACTGAAGGCTGGGAGGTGATACACTGGAAATCTACCGGGACACTATAAGCCAATAGCGGAAAACTGCAATATCTCAGGGTCCCACTGACAGCTGACCAATATGAGAAAACAAGGGAAGAAAATGTCCCAAACAAACCTAGATACTACATCAATAAAACCCAATGACAGCACAGCAGAAGAAATGTCAGAAAGGGAGTTCAGAATGTACATAATTAAAACGATCAGGGAAGCTAATGAGGAGATGAAAGAGCAAATGCAGGCATTGAAGGAGGAGATGAAAGAGCAAATGCAGGCATTAAATGATTGCACCAATCAACAGTTAAAAGACCAAATACGGGAAGCAAGAGATCATTTCAATAAAGAGTTAGAGATACGGAAAAAAAAAACAAACTGAAATACTTGAAATGAAGGAAACAATAAACCAAGTTAAAAACTCCATAGAAAGCATAACCAATAGGATAGAACACCTGGAAGACAGAACCTCAGACATTGAAGGCAAATTATTTAATCTTTTTTTTTTTTTTTTTTTTTTTGCGGTGCTGGGGATCGAACCAAGGGCTTTGTGTTTGCAAGGCAAGCACTCTACCAACTGAGCTATCTTCCCAGCCCAAATTATTTAATCTTGAAAACAAAGTTGGCCAAACAGAAAAGATGGTAAGAAATCATGAACAGAATCTACAAGAATTATGGGATATCATGAAAAGGCCAAATTTAAGAATTATTGGGATTGAGGAAGGCTTAGAGAAACAAACCAAAGGAATGAACAATCTATTCAATGAAATAATATCAGAAAATTTCCCAAATCTGAAGAATGAAATGGAAAACCAAGTACAAGAGGCTTATAGAATTCCAAACATACAAAATTACAACAGACCCACACCAAGGCACATTATTATGAAAATACCTAACATACAAAATAAAGACAGAATTTTAAAGGCCACAAGAGAAAAGAATCAAATTACATTCAGATGGAAACCAATAAGAATATCAGCAGATTTTTCAATCCAGACCCTAAAAGCTAGAAGGGCCTGGAACAACATATACCAAGCCCTGAAAAAAAACGAATGCCAACCAAGAATCTTATACCCAGCAAAACTTACCTTCAAATTTGATGATGAAATAAGATCCTTCCATGACAAACAAAAGCTAAAGGAATTTACAAAAAGAAAGCCAGCATTACAGAACATTCTCAGCAAAATATTCCATGAGGAAGAGATGAAAAAGACCAATGCAAATCAGCAACGGGAGGAACTAGCCTAAAGGAATAGCCAAATAAAGGAGAAACCAAATCATGTCAAAAACAAATATGAGTCAATTGACTGGGAATACAAATCATATCACAATAATAACCCTGAATGTTAATGGCCTGAATTCATCAATCAAAAGACACAGACTGGCAGATTGGATTAAAAAGAAAAATCCAACAATATGCTGCCTGCAAGAGACTCATCTCATAGAAAGAGACACCCATAGACTAAAGGTGAAAGGATGGGGAAAAACATACCATGCACACGGACACAGCAAAAAAGCTGGAGTATCCATCCTCATTTCAGATAATGTGGACTTCAAACCAAAACTAGTCAGAAGGGATAAAGAAGGACATTACATGCTGCTTAAGGAAGCATAAGTCAGCAAGACATAACAATCATAAATATCTATGCCCCAAACATTGGCTCATGCACATATGTCAAACAAATCCTTCTCAATTCCAGAAATCAAATAGACCACAACACAATAATACTAGGCGATTTTAACACACCTCTCTCACTACTGGATAGATCGTCCAAACAAAAATTGAATAAAGAAACTATAGATCTCAACAACACAATCAACAATTTAGACTTAACGGACATATATAGAATATACCATCCAACAAAGAACGAATACACTTTCTTCTCAGCAGCACATGGATCCTTCTCTAAAATAGACCATATTTTATGCCACAAAGCTACTGTTAGCAAATACAAGAAGATGAGATACTACCTTGTACTCTATCAGATCATAATGGATTGAAATTAGAAATAAATGACAGAATAAAAAACAGAAACTTCTCCAATACCTGGACATTAAATAATACACTATTATATGATGAATGGATAACAGAAGACATCAGGAGGGAAATAAAAAAATTCTTAGAAGTAAACGAGAACAAAGACACATCATATCAAAATCTCTGGGACACTATGAAAGCAGTACTTAGAGGAAGATTTATTTCATGGGGCGCATTCAAAAAAAGAAGTAGAAATCAACAAATAAACGACTTAACACTACAGCTCAAAGCGCTAGAAAAAGAAGAGCAGACCAATACCAAAAGTAGTAGAAGACAGGAAATAGTTAAAATCAGAGCCGAAATCAACGAAATCGAAACAAAAGAAACAATTGGAAAAATTAACAAAATAAATAGTTGGTTCTTAGAAAAAATAAATAAAATTGATAAACCCTTAGCCACACTAACAAAGAGAAAGAGGGAGAAAACTCAAATTACTAAAATTCGGAATGAACAAGGAAACATCACAACAGACACGACTGAAATACAAAACATAATTAGAAGCTATTTTGAAAATCTATACTCCAACAAAATAGAAAACCTCGAAGACATCAACAAATTTCTAGAGACATATGAATTACCTAAACTGAACGAGGAGGACATACACAACTTAAATAAACCAATTTCAAGCAATGAAATAGAAGAGGTCATCAAAAGCCTACCAACAAAGAAAAGTCCAGGACCAGATGGGTTCTCAGCCGAGTTCTACAAAACCTTTAAAGAAGAGCTCATTCCAATACTCCTCAAAGTATTCCATGAAGTAGAAGAGGAGGGAACCCTCCCAAACTCTATCTATGAAGCCAATATCACCCTGATACCTAAACCAGACAGAGACACATCGAGGAAAGAAAATTTCAGACCAATATCCTTAATGAACATCGATGCAAAAATTCTCAATAAAATTTTAGCAAATCACATACAAAAATATATTAAAAAGATAGTGCACCACAATCAAGTGGGTTTTATCCCAGGGATGCAAGGTTGGTTCAACATTCGGAAATCAATAAATGTCATTCACCATATCAACAGACTTAAAGTTAAGAATCACATGATTATTTCAATAGATGCAGAAAAAGCATTCGATAAAATACAGCATCCCTTCATGCTCAAAACACTAGAAAAAATTGGGGTAGTGGGAACATTCCTTAACATGATAAAGGCCATCTATGCTAAGCCCATGGCCAATATCATTCTAAATGGTGAAAAACTGAAAGCGTTCCCCCTAAAAACTGGAACAAGGCAGGGATGCCCTCTTTCACCACTTCTATTCAACATCGTCCTTGAGACTCTAGCCAGAGCAATCAGACAAACCAAAGAAATTAAAGGGATACGAATAGGAAAAGAAAAACTCAAACTATCCCTGTTCGCTGATGACATGATTATATATTTAGAGGAACCTGGAAATTCCACCAGAAAACTTTTAGAACTCATAAGTGAATTCAGTAAAGTAGCAGGTTACAAGATCAATGCTCATAAATCCAATGCATTTTTATACATAAGTGATGAATCTTCAGAAAGAGAAATTAGGAAAACTACCCCATTCACAATAGCATCGAAAAAAATAAAATACTTGGGAATCAATCTCACAAAAGAGGTGAAAGACCTCTACAATGAGAACTACAGAACACTAAAGAAAGAAATTAAAGAAAACCTTAGAAGATGGAAAGATCTCCCATGTTCTTGGATAGGCAGAATTAATATTGTCAAAATGGCTCTACTACCTAAAGTGCTATACAGATTCAATGCAATTCCAATTAAAATCCCAATGATGTACCTTGCAGAAATAGAGCAAGCAATTATGAAATTCATCTGGAAGAATAAAAAACCTAGAATAGCTAAAGCAATCCTCAGTAGCAAGAGCGAAGCAGGGGGTATTGCAATACCAGATCTTCAACTCTACTACAAAGCAATAGTAACAAAAACGGCATGGTATTGGTACCAAAATAGACAGGTAGATCAATGGTACAGAATAGAGGACATGGACACAAACCCAAATAAATACAATTTTCTCATACTAGACAAAGGGGCCAAAAATATGCAATGGAGAAAAGATAGCCTCTTCAACAAATGGTGCTGGGAAAACTGGAAAACCATATGCAATAGAATGAAATTAAACCCCTATCTCTCACCCTACACAAAACTCAACTCAAAATGGATCAAGGACCTCGGAATCAGACCAGAGACCCTGCATCTTATAGAAGAAAAAGTAGGTACAAATCTTCAACTTGTTGGCTTAGGATCAGACTTCCTTAACAGGACTCCTATAGCACAAGAAATAAAAGCAAGAATCAACAACTGGGATACATTCAAACTAAAAAGCTTTCTCTCAGCAAAGGAAACTATCAGAAATGTGAAGAGAGAGCCTACAGAGTGGGAGAATATCTTTGCCAACCATACCTCAGATAAAGCGCTAAATTCCAGAATCTATAAAGAACTCAAAAAATTCTACACGAAGAATACAAATAATCCAATCAACAAATGGGCTAAGGAAATGAACAGACACTTCACAGAAGAAGATGTACAACAGATATATGAAAAAATATTCAACATCCATAGTAATAAGGGAAATGCAAATCAAAACTACCCTAAGATTTCATCTCACCCCAATTAGAATGGCGATGATCAAGAATACAAGCAACAATAGGTGTTGGCAAGGATGTGGTGAAAAAGGAACACTCATACATTGCTGGTGGGGTTGCAAATTAGTGCAGCCACTCTGGAAAGCAGTGTGGAGATTCCTCAGAAAGCTTGGAATGGAAACACCATTTGACCCAGCCATCCCACTCCTTGGCCTATACCCAAAGGACTTAAAATCAGCATACTACAGAGATACAGCCACATCAATGTTCATTGCTGCTCAATTCGCCATAGCCAGATTGTGGAACCAACCTAGATGCCCTTCAGTTGATGAATGGATAAAGAAACTGTGGCATATATATACAATGGAATATTACTCCACAATGAAGAATGATAAAATTATGGCATTTGTAGGCAAATGGATGAAATTGGAGAATATCATGCTAAGTGAGATAAGCCAATCTCAAAAAACTAAAGGACGAATGATCTCGCTGATAAGCGGATGAGGACATATAATGGGGGGTGGGAGGGGTTAGCATTAGGTTTAGGGTTAGGTTTAGAGTTAGGGATAAGGAGAGTGGTAAGAATGAAGGAAAGAAGGACTGTATAGAGGGAAAAGAGGGGTGGGAGGGGTGGGGGGGAAGGGAAAAAAAAATAAACATGATTGCCCTATGTAAACGTATGATTACACAAATGGTATGCCTTGACTCCATGTACAAATAGAGAAACAACATTTATCCCATTTGTTTACAATAAAATAAATAAATAAAGTATAAAGAAAACAAAATAATTTTAATAACATATTTTATATAAATATATTTTATTATAAATACATAAATTATATAATATGTGGTCCAGTATGTTAAACCATACATAAAAAACATTAAATTATATAATAATAACATTTTATAAATAAATAAGTAAATGATATGTTTGTTTGATGTAGTCCAATGTAGCCAAAATATTATCACTTCAACATGTAATCTAAGAATTTTCTTTTAAGTTGTCAGTGACTCTTTGATTTCATTTATTTATTTATATGTGGTTCTGAGGATGAAACCCAGGTCTCCCACATGCCAGGCAAGTGCTTTACCATTAAGCCACAACCCTAGTCCTTGATAAAAGAATTTTTGGTGAGATCTCTTATATCCTTTTTGGTGTTGGTCTGTTTCTTTTTTTGGTAGTGGGGATTAAACTGAGAGATACTTTCACTACTGAGCTACACGCTAGTCCTTTTAATTTTTTATTAATTTTTGTTTTGTAAATGGACACAATACCATTTACTTATTTATTTATTATTTTTAATGCAGTGCTGAGAATTCAACCTAGTGCCTCACACGTTAGGCAAGCACTCTACCACTGAGCTACAACCCCAGATCCTTTATTTTTTTATTTTATTTATTTATTTTAGGAATTTTTTTAAGTTGTTGATGGACCTTATTTTATTTGTTCATATGCGGTGCTGAGAATCAAACCCAGTGCCTCACACATGCTTAGGCAAGTGCTCTACCACTGAGCCACAACCCCAGTCCTATCTTTTATTTTTAAGGCAGGCTCTCGCTAAATTGCTGAGGCTAACCTAGAACTCATACTTCTGCCCTACCCTCCAGAGTTGCTGGAGTTACAGACAGGCACCACCATAACCAGTTCTTTGGCTCTTTTTTGTGTTTTTAACCAAGTCTTTTCTTTTTTGCGGGGGAGGTGGCTGGGGATTGAACCCAGAGCTTTGTACATGTGTACTCTACTGATAAGCTATGTCCCTGGCTCCCTTAGCCAAGTTTTTAAGATCCAGTATCTGTCTTGCACTTGTAGCACAATCTGGATCAGCTATGTAATATATGTCTAGCGTCAATGGCCATGTGTGACTAGTGGCTACTACAGTAGATAGTGCAGTTCTTAGGTTTATGTGTACAATCCATACATTAATAATATTATTCATATTATCTATGAATATAGTTTTGTCTCTTCAAATATATAGCATGATTTTCTTGTCTATCAGTAAAACCTTTCTAAGAACACCAACAAATAATAGTAACAGTAAGTGTCCTTATCTAACTTATTTTAATCAAGATCATTTTAATCAAAAGGTTAATTTAAAAATAAACCTTCTCTTTAAATAGATTCCTTCTGTTTCTAGTTTATTTCAAACTAGAAATGGAAAAGAACCAAAGTAATGCCATTTTGTTCGGACCTGACTCCATGGTATGCTTGCTTCTGATGTTTCCTTTTCAGCCTCCTGACAGCTGCCTCTATGTTGTACAGTAGAGCGTTCCTGCGTCCCTATGACCCTGATGTATAACAAATGACTCTGAAATATATAATCAAAACAATTCTCTCATGTAATCAAAGTATCTGTCTCAACAGGATATTTCTGACCTACATGTGCCTCAATTGTTCTTGTGGTTTTTTGCCTTTGTAAACTCTGTACTTCCAAAGTTCAAGTGCTGGGAGTTCTTGGAGGTGTTAGCCTGCTCCCAGCTGCCACTTGCCGGGCATGCTTATTAAAGAACCCTTCTTTGCCTTTCAATTTGGCTCAATATGCTTGGTGATTTGTAATTCTCGCACACTCAGTAACAATATCATGATTTTCTTGTGTATCAATTAAAACCTTTCTAAGAACACCAACAAATAATGGTAACAGTAAGTGTCCTTGTCTAACTTATTTTAATCAAGATGGCTTTCCTTAAAAGGTTAATTTAAAAATAAACCTTCTCTTTAAATAGCTTCCTTTTGTTTCTAGTTTATTCCAAACTTGCCATCCTCCAGCTTCAGCCGTCTGCTGGGATTACAGGCGTGTACCTCCATGCCCAACTTTGAAAGCTTTTAATATTAGGTATACCATTCAGACAGAAAAGTGAACAAACCAGAAATACATTGATTAATGAATAATCACAAAATGAATATACTTTTGTTATCACTACCCAAGTCAAAAAAGAAAATATCATCAGTACCCCAAGTTCCTCTTAAGTCCCCTTCCAAATGTCCTCTCTCCTTTCTAAATGTAACTTCCATCCTGACTTCTAACTCCAAAAATTAATTTTGCCTGTCTTTAAACTCGTATATAAATGGAATAATACATGTACTCTTCTGTCCTTGGTTTCTTTCTCTTTTTTATTTTTTATTTATTTGTTTTTTTGCAGTGCTGGGGAGCGAACCTAGGGCTTGCTATCGACTGAGCTATCTCCCCAGCCCTGGTTTCTTTCTCTTGATATTATGTTTATGAGATTCATCTATGTTGCTTCATGTAGCCACAATCCACTTATTTTTATTGGTGTGCAGTGTTCCATTAGATGCATGTATTACATAATTGTTTATTCATTTTATGGTTTATAAGCATAAGCATTTTCTCTATATTGGCCTATAATAAACAATGTTTCTAGGAACAATGTTTACATACTGTTTGGTGCACATTTAGTGTAAAGAAATGTATGCATTTCTATTGAAAATTCACCTAAAGTTAAATTGCTATTTGTCTATATTTAATTTAAATAGGCAATGCTAAACTGTTTCCCAATATAAATGCACCAATTTTAACTTCTAATGGTAGTACATAAATGTTCCAGTTATTCTACATTCTTGATACTTGATATTGTCACTTTTAAAATTTTAGACATTTTGTTATTCATATTATAATATTCATTTTTAGTTTTCACTCTTCTGATAACTAATGATATTGAACATCTTTTCACATGTGTTTTGGTCACTTGTATATCATTTTTCAAAAAATGTCTCTTCAAATCTCTTGCTAGCTTTACAACTGTTTTGTGTTGTTGGTCATTTTCTTAAATATTGATTTAAAGGAGTTCTTTACATATTATGGTTATATGTGTTATAAATATCCACTTCCAGTCTTCACCATCTTGGTGATATCTTTAAATATTAAGTTCTTAATTATAATGTGTTTTTCATTCTTTTTCTTTTCATTAAGATCTTTATGTCCTGTTCATGAAATTTTTGCTAACTTGGGGTCAGGAAGATATTCTGATATTTTAAGGAGGCCTTATTATTTTAACTTCAAATATAACTTCAAATCAACTTCTGCTTGAAGTTGATTTCTATATGTGGTGTGTAGTACGGTCAGGTTTCTTACCTGTACCCAGTATGTATATTCAATTGAACCAACAACATTTATTGAAAAAAAGCACATTTTCTTCAATTCTCTGCCATGCATTATACACCCAAATCCTACTGGGATTTTTATTATGATTTCACCAAATCTATACAGATGATCTCCCATTTATGATAGTTTGACATGATTTTTTCAAATTTATCATGGTATGAAAGTGATATGTATGCAGTAGACATAGTGTTTCAGATATTGAATTCTGACCTTTTCCTGAGCTAGTGATCTGCATGACAATACTCTTATGAAGATCAGCAGTCACAGTGAATTTCAGCTTCTAGATAGTTCACACAATCTTGAAAGTAAATAATTGATACTCTACAGCATACTGTGTTGCCAAGCTATGATGTCTGGTAGGTTAAATGTGTTTTTGACTTATGATGATTTTATCGGATGTATCTCCATTGTAAGTTGAGGAGCAATCGGCTCTTCATAATATTTCTAATGTACAACTCGCTATATGTATTTACTTAGGTCTTCCTAATAATAACTTGTATTTTTCTTACTGGTTGCATAGCTCCGTAGTGCAGGTCTGTGTGCAGGGTTCATGCACACTTTTCATTTGAATTATTTCCGGGTATGATTGTAAGTATTTTCAGCTTTCCAAACTTTTTTTGCTGGTATATAGACATACAATTACATTTCGTGTGTTGACCTTATATTCACACAATCATGTTGTCTACAGATCTTTAGTCTTATTTCATCCTTTCAATTCCTTCTTTTTATTCCAGTTAAAAGTTACAGTATAATGTTGAAGAAGTAATAATGACAATCCCATGTCCTGATTTCAAAGGGAAAATTTTCAACATTTCATCTTTAAATATGATCTTCTAGTAGGGTATATGTGTGCGTGTGTATATGTGTGTGTGTGTGTGTGTGTGTGTGTACACATGCATGATAGATACAATTTATTAAGTTCAATATGATTACATTTCTACTTTATTTTTTCAATCACAGGAATTAAATTTTATCAATTTTTTTTCTGAAACTTGAGATAATTTTTCTCTTTCATTCTGATAATGTGGAAGATTATATTAATTTTCAACTATTAAACCATCCTTGCATTCCTAGAATATACTCATCTTTTATTATCTTTATTATATAATGTTAGATTTCTCTGGGATTTTCATATCAATGATGGGCTTTCAATATCTCTTCCCTTATGATGACTTTGTTAAATTTTGGTATCAAGGGTCTACTGTTCTATGATTTAAGAAGTTTTCCCTGTTTTCAATACCCTGGAAGGGTTTGTATAATATGGATATGAATTTTTCTTTAAGTATTTGATAATATTATCTATTGTGGTTTTCATCATGGAAAATTTTGCATATAATTTTTTTAGTGGACAAAGAACTCCTTGGGTTTTTCCCTTCTTCATGTTTATATTGATAAAAGATTTTTAAAAGTGGATTTAATCTAAACTTTCAAAATAATAAATGTCATAAAATGGTTCATCTATTTATAGCTTATCTTTTCACATCTGTTGTGAGATCCTCTCTTTCATACCTAATACTGATGTACCTTCACTTTTCCCTCTAAATCTCCCAAGAGGATTTAATTTATAATAAAAAGATACTACTTCTATTGGTCTTTTCAAAGAGCCAATACTTGACTATTGATTCTATTATGTGTTTGTATTTTTTTCTTTTTACTTTCTTTGAGTTTAATTTGATGTTTATACCCCAAACTTTTTTGGACATAGTTGCTTAATTTTTAGCCTCTTTTCTAACCTATGTATTTAGGGCTATATTTATGTATTTAACTGTTATCTTACAAGATTTAACATGTAATTTTTAATCATTTATTTCAAAACATTTTCTAATTTTCATTTGTTATTTTTACTTTGACTTATGAATTATTTTACAGTATATTTTTGAACATGGAGTTTTTAGTTTTGTCATTGATTTCTTGTGAAATTCCACTGTGATTAGAGACTATATAGGGTTTTAATCTTTAGAAATTTAGTGAGATTTTCTTTATGACTCAGCATGTGGTCAATTTTTAAAAAGTTCTCTATGTGCTTAAAAAACTGTATATTTTTCTATCACAAGGAAAATGACTAACAAATTTGTTACCCCTAACAGATTTGTTATTCATGTTTGCACTCTCTGTATTCATACTGATTTTGTCCACTAGTATAACAGTTTTTGTTGTGTTTAAAATTTTCCCATTTTGATTGTGGATTTGTCTATTTTCTTCTTTTAGTTTTAACATTTTGCTATATGTATTTTGTATCTACATATATTTTATATGTTAGATGCATGCAGATTTAGAATTATTAAATCCTATCGATGAGATTTAACTTACAAATATCTCTAGGATTATTTCTTACTGTTAATACATATGCTACACATGTTTTACTACCTCTTTCCTTTCGACTTCTTTAATTCCCGTTTTTAACAATATCTCCCATCCCACATGTTCTTTTAAAATTCCTCACCTCTTTAAAAGGTAGAGTTTAATCTTCTACCCATTGACCCTGGTGATGTCTGCTTCATGAACAGTCTATAATGGAAGAGATGTAGTGTGACAGGCTCAGTTGTTAGGGCCATAGAATTTATTCCTGACTCTCTTTACCCACTCTTTTTTTTTTTTTTTTTTTTTTTTTTAATGGTGGTACTGGGGATTGAACACAGGGCCTTGTGCTTATGAGGCAAGCTATCTACCAACTGACTCTACCAACTGAGCTATCTCCCCAGCCCTCTCTTTACCCACTCTTGAAGCCCTGCAATCAAACTGTGAGGAAGCATAAGCAGCCCATGCTGAAGACAAGGAAGAGCAGAAAAGAGACCCTTGGCCTACATTCCCAGGTAGTCTCCCACACGACAATAGCATTAACTTGCCAGTCATATGCAAAACACCTTGAAAGTGGATTCTCAACTTCTAACTGCACCAACTTACGCTGCATGGGCAGAGATAAACCATTCCTGCCAGACACTACCCCAAATGAAGATTTGTAAGCAGAGATAAATGATTTGTGAGCAGAAATAAATGAGAATTTCTAACCAAAAGTTTGAGGGTAGTTTGTTATTCAGTAATAGATAACCAGAAGTGGAATAGAAACTTATGGATGGGTGCTCTGGATTGTTTGTGAATTATCTGGAATTAGTTCTCTGATCTGCTTACTGTTTCCACTAATCAAGGGAAGGCAGGTATTAATTGATCCATTGAATAGCGAGTTGAGACTGAAAAAAAAAAAAAAAAAGTCGAGACTGTAGCCAGCCACATTTAGCTTTCCATGACAGTAAATCAAAGAAGGATATCATAGTGGCTGGGATGTCTGATCCTGACTATCGAAAAGAAATTATGGACTGGGGACATAGCTCAGTTGGTAGAGTGCTTGCTTCAAATGCACAAGGCCCTGGGTTCAATCCTCAACACCACACACACACAAAAAAAAAAAAAAAAAGAAAGAAAAGAAAAATTAGATCACTACTATGTCATTAGGCAAGAAGTGTGTTTGAATGCAGAAGATCCCCTGGAGCATCTCATGGTATTTCCTTGCCAGTGATAAAGTTAATGGAAAACTATACCTACCCAGCATGGGCAGGGCTTAAAATAGCACAGATTCCTCAGGAATGAAAGTCTGGGTCACTTCTCCATATAAAGAATTGAGAACAGCCAAGGTGCTTGCTGAGGGCAAAGGGAATATGGAATGGGCAGTCAAAGAAGGAAGCAATATAAACAGTTTTGATTGTATGACCAAGTTATAGAAACAAGGGTTGAAATAGTTATTTCTTATTTTGACTTGAATATATCATATATTTGTTATAGTAAAACCTTTTCTCTCTCCCTTCCCACTCCCTTCTCATCTAATATAATTTGTGCTCATAGTAATTAATCTTATAGGATTTAAGTTACAAGATATTATTAGGGGAGTGTGATTCAACTAAGAGTAAATGTCACCCAAAGATGGACAAAGACTTTGCATCTTCCTATTGGGAAAGGGTAGTTTTTTTTACATTTATGAAAGAAAATGCTTAATTTTTTTTCTAGTGCTGGGACTTTGTGAATGCTAGGCAAGTGCTATACCTGAGCTACATCCTCCGACCTTGGAGAAACCATTTTAATGTTGATTAATTTTAATTTAGGAAATTAAGATGAAAATTGCCTGTGGAAAGTAAGAAAAAGGCATGGAACAATGTAAAGTCACCCTCATTTCCAAAATAGAAAGGAGGAAACAGATGAGTTTTAAGATCTTGTTCAATTATAAAAATTCAAAGTATTAGAGCAAATGGATCAAGTTATATTGAGTAGCTGGCTCTTAATCTAGGGCCTTTCTATCTGCACATATGCAACAGTTCACTTTTCATCTTACAAGACTTGGTTTAAAAGATTCACCACAAAAATACATAAGAGAGTTAACATACATAAAACATAATTCAGATTCCTTGTCACTCTGTGACTCAGAATTCAAGCAGAAAAAATACTGTTTCTCTGTGAGGCAGCCATCACTACCGTTGATCCTCTGCTATTTAACTCCCATTCATCTGCAGGGATTGCCTGCCTTTTGCCAGCAAATCACCTTCTGTTTGCCTGCAGATTGCTCACCAATCACCCACAGTTTGCCTGTTTCCAAATGCCTGCCCATTGCCCGCCACTCACCTTTCACCCTCAAATCGCCACTGCTCACTGCCTGCTGCTCCCCAGAGATCCACTGTCAAGGTACCCACAAGTTTGGTTACACACAGCTGCTGCCATCTTTGGTCACTGGCCAGGATGTAGGAATCTAGGGTCAAGAAGCCTGCGGGTTTGCTGCCACCACACTGCCACCATCTCAGGGTGCAGTCACCTCAGTCTGGGAACACCTCACAGGGCCTAGAGATCTATTGTTGGGGTAACTGCAGGTTTGGTTGTACTTGAGGTCTTCCTGCTGGGCGTGCTAGTGGTCGCCATCTTGTTGTCTCTTTGCAGGGTTGCTCCTTTGTGTGAGTGCATCCCTGGTGATCTTTCTGCAAGTTGGAATGGCATTAAGATCTTGGGACTTCAGCAAGGTAGAGAGAGCCTTGGGAATCTGAAGCACAGATCCATCAGACTGTGGCTGGTTCTGCGTGGACTGGTACTGACAAGCCTGTGGAAAGCTGAAGACTGGGGGCATTTCCCTGTGAGAACTATACGTTGGAGAACTTGGAGAGAACCAGGTTCCTTACAGCTCAGTGAGACCTTAAGTGTGTGGGATGGAAGGGGCCAGCTACAACTGCTGGGAAGACTGGAAGAGGGTGTTAGGGCATCTTGCTATTGGTTTGCCCAGCCAACTGGTTTGCTACCCACCAACTGGAACTACCATCAAACTTCAGACAACCCCAACTATCGGTGGCGAAGGGAAGCTAAGAAACTTTTGAAAGTTAATGAAACAATTGTTTAATGTTCCATTGAGACTCTCCCCCACACACATATCTCTTCTATCTTTGAAACCAAATACTTTTCATGCATCAATTTATTGAGGAATAGGATGTCTGAATAGTACATTACAGTTTTGTATAATTCTTATATTTTTACATAAAAAAAAAACTGTATATATTTTTTCTCTCACTTATCTGTCTCCCTGGATCTCTTTCTCACTTCTCTCATGCTAACAGTCAACCTTTATTAATTGCTCCATCGCTCTTATTATAAATTTTTCCTCTATCTTCTCTCCTTCTCCCTCATAAACATCACATCCTGCACTACTTCTGCTCCCTCTTTGTCCATCATTTGAAACAGTAAACCCCTTAGCAAACTTACTGTTTATATTGTAGACAATAATTGAATGCATCACTTCTGTTTATTGTGACAAAACTATAGATGCCTTAATAAACACTATTTGGTTTAAGACTGTATATTGTTTACATTGGGTGCTCTTAATATTGATCTCCCTCTTAAAGGTGAGGTACTGGAAGCCTTCAGGGACACTATAAGACTATAGGGTAGAAACTATACTGCCTCAGATCCATACTGCTAGATGGGAAGACACACAAACAACAAGAAAAAACAAGGGAACAAAGCACCACAAACAAACCAAGATGTTTCAACAATAGGATCCATAGAAAACACAGTAGAAGAAATGTCAGAGAAGGAGTTTCAAAGTGCATTGTTAAACTGATCTTTGAAATAAAGGATGGCATCAGACAATACAAGACATGAAATATCACTTCAATAAAGAGACAGATTATAAAAAGGAATCAAGCAAAAATCCTAAAAATGAAGAAAACAGTAAACCAAATTAAAAATTCAATGGAAAGTGTCACCAACAGACTAGACCACTTGGAAGACAGAACCTCAGCCAAAGAAGATAAAATATAAACTTGAAAATAAAGTCAACCGTACAGAGAAGATGGTAAGAAACCATGAATAGAACTTCCAAGAATTATGGGACAACATGAAAAGACCAAATTTAAGATTTATCAGGATAGATGAAGGTAGGAAGATACACACCAAAGGAATGCACATAAGATTAGAAAATTTCAATGACATAATATCAGAATATTTCCCAAATCTAAAGAATGAAATGGAAAATCAACTACAAGAGGCTTACAGGACTCCAAATCTACAAAATTACAGCAGACCCACACTAAGGCACATTACAATGAGAATGACAAACATACAGAATAAGGATATAATTTTAAAGGCTGTGAGAGAAAAATATCAAATTACATACAGAGGGAAACCAATTCAGATTTCAGCTGATTTATCAACCCAGACCCTCAATTCCAGGAGGTCCTGGGATAACATATATCAAGCTCTGAAAGAAAATGGATGCCAACCAAGAATTTTATATCCAGCAAAATTAAGCTTTGGATTTGAAGATGAAATAAAAACCTTCCATGATAAACAAAAGTTAAAAGAATTCACAACTAGAAAGCCTATACTATAGAACATTCTCAGCAAAATATTCCATGAGGAGGAAATGAAAAAAATAATAAAAACCAGTAAAGGAAGGAATTGCACTAAAGGAAAAGTCAATCAAAGGAGAAACTAAGTCAAGTTAAAAATCAAAAATAAATCAAAATTACCAGGAATATAAAATATATCTCAATAACCCTGAATGTTAATGACCTAAACTCATCAATCAAAAGACATAGACTGGAAGATTGGATTAAAAAAGACCCAACAATGTGCTACCTTCAAGTGACTCACCTCATAGGAAAACACATCTAAAGACTGTAGGAGAAAGGTTGGGAAAAAACATACTCAAATGGACTGCATAAACAAGCAGGGGTTTCCATGTTCATATCAGATAAAGTGGACTTCAAACCAAAGTTAGAATGGGTAAAGGACACTTCATACTGCTTAAGGAAATCATACATCAACAAGACATAATAATCATAAATATATATGCCCCAAACAATGGAGCATCTACATACATCAAACAAATCCTTCCCAATTTCAAGAATCAAATAGACCACAACACAATAATACTGATTGACTTTAACAAACCTCTCTCATAACTGGATAGATCTTCCAAACAAAAACTAAACAAAGAAACTATAGGACCAAATAATACAATAAAAAATTTAGGATTAATGGACATGTATAGAGTTTTTCATTCATCAACAAGCAAATAGACTTTCTTTTCAGCACCACATGGATCCTTTTCTAAAATAGACCATGTTATGCCACAAAGTAACTCTTAGTAAATACAAAAAAATAGAAATATCACCCTTCATTCTATCAGATCATAATGAAATGAAACTAGAAATAAATGATAAGCAAAAAATAGAAGCTACTCCAATTTCTGGAGACTAAATAACATGCTATTGAATCATGAATGGAGAGCAGATGAAATCAGGGAGAAAATAAAAAAAATACTTGAGAGGTAAATGAGAACACTGATACGACGTCTCAAAATTTCTGGGACACTATGAAGGCAGTGCTAAGAGGAAAGTTCATTGCATTGAGCTCATTCATTAAAAAGAATAAAAAGTGGGCTGGGGAGATAGCTCAGTCGGTAGAGTGCTCACCTTGCAAGCACAAGGCCCTGGATTCGATTCCCAGCACCACAAAAAAAAAAAAAAAAAAAAAAAAAAGAATAAAAACTCAACAAATAAATGACCTAACATTACATCTCAAAGCCCTAGAAAAGAAGAACAAATCAATACCAAAAGCAGTAGAACACAGGAAATAATTAAAATCAGAGGTGAAATCAAAGAATTTGAAACAAAAGAAACAATGTAAAATATTGACAAAACAAAAAGTGGGTTCTTTGAAAAAATGAATAAAATCGATAAGCCCTTAGCTACGCTAACGAAGAGAGAAAACTCAAACTACTAAAATTCATGATGAAAAAAGTAATATCACGATAGACAATACTGAAATACAAAAAATAATTAGAAGCTATTTTGAAAATCTATACTCCAATAAAATAGAAAAGCTCAAAGACACTGACAAATTTCTAGAGACATATGATCTACCCAAACTGAAGCAAGAGGACATACACAATTTAAACAGATCAATCTCAAGCAATGAAATAGAAGACACCATCAAAAAGCCTACCAACTAAGAAAAGCCCAGGACCAGACTGATTCTCAGCCAAATTCTATAACACCTTCAAAGAAGAATTAACACCAATACTCCTCAAATCATTTCATGAAATAGAAAAGAAGGGAACTCTTCCAAACCCATTCTATGAAACTAGTATCATCCTGATACCAAAACTAGACAAAGACGCATCAAGGAAAGAAAACTTCAGACCAATATTCCTGATGAACATAGATGCAAAAATTTATTGCATAGATGCAATAAAATTCTGGCAAATCACATACAAAAACATATTTAAAAGATAGTGTATCACAATCAAGTGGGGTACAACCATGCATCCCAGGGATGCAAGAAATCAATAAATGTAATTCATCACATCAATAGACTTAAAGACAAGAATCATATGACCATCTCAATAGATGCAGAAAAAATATTTGACAAAATACAGCACCTTTTCTTACTCAAAACACTAGAAAAATTAGGGATAGTAGGAACACACCTGAACATTGTAAAGGCTATTTATGCTAAGCCCAAAGCCAACATAATTCTAAATGGAGAAAGAGTGAAAGCATTTCCTCTAAAAGTTGGAATAAGACAGGGATGTCCTCTTTCACCACTTCTATTCAACATAATCCTTGAAATTCTAGCCAGAGCAATTAGACGGATGAAAGAAATTAAAGGTATACAAATAGGAAAATAGAACTCAAGCTATCACTACTTGCCAATGACATGAGTCTATACTTAGAAGATCCAAAAAATTCCACCAGAAAACTTCTAGATCTAATAAATGAATTCAGCAAAGTAGTAGGATATAAAATCAATACCCATAAATCAAATGCATTTCTATACATCAGTGATGAATACACTGAAAGAAAAATTAGGGAAACTACCCCATTTGCAATAGCCTCAAAAAACAAAAACAAAACCAAAAACAAACAAACAAACAAAACCCACTTGGGAATCAATCTAATAAAGGAAGTGAAAGACCTCTACAATGAAAACTACAGAACACTAAAGAAACAAATTGAAGAAGACCTTAAAAGATGGAAAGATCTCCCATGCTCTTGGATAGGCAGAATTAATATTGTCAAAATGGCCATACTACCAAAAGCATTATATAGATTTAATGCAATTCTTACTAAAATCCAATGACATTCTTCATAGAACTAGAAAAAGCTATCATGAAATTCATTTGTGGAAAAATAAGAAACCCAGAATAGCGAAAGCAATATTTAGCAAGAAGAGTGAAACAGGAGGCATCACAATACCAGACCTTAAACTATACTACAGAGCAATAGTAACAAAAATGACATGGTAGTAGCCCCAAAACAGGAAGGTAGACCAAAGGTACAAAATAGAAGACACAGAGACAAACCCATATAAGTACAGTTATCTCATACTAGACAAAGGGGCCAAAAATATACATTGGGGAAGAGCCTCTTCAACAGATGGTGCTGGGAAAACTGGAAATCCATATGCAGCATGAAAATCAACTCAAAGTGCATCAAAGACTTAGGCACTAGAACAGAGACCCTGGGTCTAACAGAAGAAAAAGCAGGTCCAAATCTTCATCATGTTGGCTTAGAACCTGCCTTCCTTTAACAAGACTCTTAAAGTGCAAGAAGTAAAATCAAGAATCAACAAATGGGATGAATTCGAACTAAAAAGTTTCTTCTCAGCAAAGGAAACAATCAATAATGTGAAGAGAGAGCCTATAGAATGGGAGAAAATCTTTGCCACATGCAACTCAGATACAGCATTAATCTCCAGGATATATAAAGAACTCAAAAAACTTAACACCAAAAAACCAAATAACAAATGAACAAGCTAAGGAACTGAACAGACACTTCACAGAAGAAATACAATCGATCAACAAACGTATGAAAGTGTTCAACATGTCTAGTAATTAGATAAATGCGAATCAAAACTAATCTAAGATTTCATCTTATTCCAGTCAGAATTGCAGTTATCAAGAATACAAGCAATAATAAGTGTTGGCGAGGATGTGGGGACAAAGGTACACTCAAAAATTGCTGTTGGAACTCCAAATTGGTGCAACCACTATGGAAAGCAGTAGGGAGATTCCTAAGAACACTGGGAATGGAACCACCACTTGACCCAGCTATCCTACTCCTTGTTTTATACCCAAATAACTTAAAATCAGCATACTGCAGTGATGCTGCCACTTCAATGTTTATAGCAGCTCAATTCACAACAACTAAACTATGGAACCAATCTAGGTACCCTTCTACAGATGAATGGATAAAGAAAATGTGGTATATATACACAATGGAATATTATTCAGCCATAAAGAAGAATAAAATTATGGCATTTGCAGGTAAATAAATGGAACTGGAGAATATCATGATAAGCATAATAAACCAAAACCAAAAAAACAAAGGCCAAATGTTTTCTCTGATAAGCTGATGCTGATCATTATGGGGGAAGTAGGGAAGAATGGATTTGAATTGGGCAGAGGGGAGTGAAGAGAAGGTAGGGGGTGTGGAGATGAGAAGGATGGTGGAATTATCACCCTATATACATGTATGATTACATGACCGGTGCAACTTTGCACCATGTACACTCAGAGGAATGAGAAGTTGTGCTCCATGTGTGTGCAATGTGTCAAAATGCATTCTGTCGTGTCATGTATAACTAACTAGAACAAATTGGAAAAAAAACCAAAACCAAAAACAACAACAACAACATAATTTGGAGCCATCATGGTGGTGCTGTGTGGTTGTAATACTCTGGAGACCGAAGCAGGATTGTTAATGTGCAGTCTGAGTCAGGAAACTATTTTAGCTGGAAACATGACTTCGCTATTGTCTGTATTTGTAAGAATGCCGGAAGAAAAATTATGTATAACTGCCAGCCAAGTCATGGACTGTAGTGGCTTTGAACCATGTGGAGTTAACTCAACTGGAACTGTATCTACCAGAATTTCTATCCCAGTGTGGTTCATTAGTGCTGAAGACAAGAGAATCTGGGATACAATTTAGAAGGCAGAAGTGCACCAGCAGCCAGTGCAGGGTACAAGGCACTACAGAAACTTGCACAGGTTGCCATTAATCTGACAGTGGTATGGGGAAGCCTTAGGACTTGAAGTCTCAGCAACTTTCTTCAGTTATCATTCATGGCCAAGTGCATGTGCAAAACTACATACAGCATCTCTGATGCCAGCGAGGAACAGATGTGAGTTCCAGTGTATTTTCATGAATTCGGATTGTCCTTTAAGGTTTCCATGTTCCCGTTGTTTGCTCTAATCCAGCATTCTTTCCACACTACTGTTCCACAGACCCATAGTGGTTCCATCTTTGTATCAGATACTAGTATCAGCAAAGCCAAGTCTCCACCATTAGCGGCCATGGTTGGGTAAGAACTAGTCCCCACAATAAGCTGGATATTGATTACATTTCTGATTGAGCTCTAATACACATACAGCTTTTTTTTTTTTTTTTTCCTTAATCCAACCTGACTTTCTTTTGTCTTTTAACTGGAGCTTTATGGTTTATATTTGGTGCATTTAGATTTAGATATTATTTATTTTATATTTTTCTGCCTGTTTAGTGTTGTTCTTTCCTTTCTGAATTTCTTTTCTATTAGATTGTTAAATAATTTTTTAAAATTTTTTTCAGTTGTCAATGGACCTTTATTTTATTTATTTATATGCAGTGCTGAGAATCAAACCCAGTACCTCACACTTACTAGACAAGTGCTCTACCACTGAGCCACAACCCCAGCCCCTAAATATTCTTTTTAAAAATTTGGCTCTTATATGCAGTAAAATCCATTTTCATTTAATTTACTGTTCTTTTGTTTTCTTTTACTTTACAATTCTTTAGTAATCCTTGAGATTATAACATGTGCCTTTGATTTTCTTTAGTCTAAGAGAAATGACTACTTCTTTTACTTTTTTAAAATCCAAGAAATCTATGATCTTTCATTTATATCCCTGATAATTTATGTGTTCCTTCCATCTGAAATCCTTTAATATGAGTTCTGTTGTTACCTGATTTTCTCTGTCTGAAAAAGTCTACTTCATCCTCAATTTTAAGGGAAAGCCAGGAGTGGTGGCTCAGGACCATAATTCCAGCAACTCAGGAGGCTGAGGCAGGAGAATTGCAAGTTTGAGGCCAGCTCTAGCAACTTAGGGAGGCCCTAAGCAACTTAGTGAGACCCTGTCTCTAAATAAAAGATAAAATAGGATAAGGATGTGGCACAGTGGGTAAGCACCCCTGGGTTCAATTCCCAGTACCAAAAACAAAAATAAAAACAAAAACAAACAAACAAAAAACAATTTTAAGGAATATTTTTATGACATTGAATTCTAGATTGGCAGTTTCGTTTTGAAGAAATTCATAATAGGCATTTTTTAATCAGACTTGCTAGGAGTGTGTCTTTTTATATATATATATATATATTTTTTTTTATTATTGTAAACAAATGGGATACATGTTGTTTCTCTATTTGTACATGGAGTCAAGGCATATCATTTGTGTAATCATAAATTTACATAGGGCAATGTTGTTTGATTCATTCTGTTATTTTTCCCTCCCCCAACCCCTCCTACTCCTCTTTTCCCTCTATACAGTCCTTCCTTCCTCCATTCTTACTACCCTCCTTATCCCTAACCCTAAACCTAACCCTAACTCTAACGCTAACACCTCCCACCCCCCATTATATGTCCTCATCCGCTTATCAGCGAGATCATTCATCCTTCAGTTTTTTGAGATTGGCTTATCTCACTTAGCATGATATTCTCCAATTTCATCCATTTGCCTGCAAATGCCATAATTTTATCATTCTTCATGGCGGAGTAATATTCCATCGTATATATATGCCACAGTTTCTTTATCCATTCATCTACTGAAGGACATCTACGTTGGTTCCACAATCTGGCTATGGTGAATTGAGCAGCAATGAACATTGATGTGGCTGTATCTCTGTAGTATGCTGATTTTAAGTCCTTTGGGTATAGGCCAAGGAGTGGGATAGCTGGGTCAAATGGTGGTTCCATTCCAAACTTTCTGAGGAATCTCCATACTGCTTTCCAGAGTGGCTGCACTAATTTGCAAACCCACCAGCAATGTATGAGTGTACCTTTTTCCCCACATCCTTGCCAACACCTATTGTGGCTTGTGTTCTTGATAATCTCCATTCTAATTGGGGTGAGATGAAGTCTTAGGGTAGTTTGATTTGCATTTCTCTTATTACTAGAGATGTTGAACATTTTTTCATAGATCTGTTGATTGCTTGTAGATCTTCTTCTGTGAAGTGTCTGTTCATTTCCTTAGCCCATTTGTTGATTGGATTATTTGTATTCTTGGTGTAGAGTTTTTTGAGTTCTTTATAGATTCTGGAAATTAGCGCTCTATCTGAAGTATGAGTGGCAAAGATTTTCTCCCACTCTATAGGCTCTCTCTTCACATTACTGATAGTTTCCTTTGCTGAGAGAAAGCTTTTTAGTTTGAATCTATCCCAGTTGTTGATTCTTGCTTTTAATTCTTGTGCTATAGGAGTCCTGTTAAGGAAGTCTGATCCTAAGCCAACAAGTTGAAGGTTTGTACCTACTTTTTCTTCTATAAGATGCAAGGTCTCTGGTCTGATTCCGAGGTCCTTGATCCATTTTGAGTTGAGTTTTGTGCAGGGTGAGAGATAGGGGTTTAATTTCATTCTGTTGCATATGGTTTTCCAGTTTTCCCAGCACCATTTGTTGAAGAGGTTATCTTTTCTCCATTGCATATTTTTGGCCCCTTTGTCTAGTATGAGAAAATTGTATTTATTTGGGTTTGTGTCCATGTCCTCTATTCTGTACCATTGATCTACCTGTCTATTTTGGTACCAATACCATGCCGTTTTTGTTACTATTGCTTTGTAGTAGAGTTGAAGATCTGGTATTGCGATACCCCCTGCTTCGCTCTTTCTACTGAGGATTGCTTTAGCTATTCTAGGTTTTTTATTCTTCCAGATGAATTTCATAATTGCTTGCTCTATTTCTGTAAGGTACATCATTGGGATTTTAATTGGAATTGCATTTAATCTGTATAGCACTTTAGGTAGTATGGCCATTTTGACAATATTAATTCTGCCTACCAAGAACATGGGAGATCTTCCATCTTCTAAGGTTTTCTTTAATTTCTTTCTTTAGTGTTCTGTAGTTCTCATTGTAGAGGTCTTTCACCTCTTTTGTGAGATTGATTCCCAAGTATTTTATTTTTTTTCGATGCTATTGTGAATGGGGTAGTTTTCCTAATTTCTCTTTCTGAAGATTCATCACTTATGTATAAAATGCATTGGATTTATGAGCATTGATCTTGTAACCTGCTACTTTACTGAATTCACTTATGAGTTCTAAAAGTTTTCTGGTGGAATTTCCCGGTTCCTCTAAATATATAATCATGTCATCGGCGAACAGGGATAGTTTGAGCTCTTCTTTTCCAATTCGTATCCCTTTAATTTCTTTGGTCTGTCTAATTGCTCTGGCTAGAGTCTCAAGGACGATGTTGAATAGAAGTGGTGAAAGAGGGCATCCCTGCCTTGTTCCAGTTTTTAGGGGGAATGCTTTCAGTTTTTCACCATTTAGAATGATATTAGCCATGGGTTTAGCGTAGATGGCCTTTACAATGTTAAGGAATATTCCCACTAGCCCAATTTTTTCTAGTGTTTTGAGCATGAAGGGGTGCTGTATTTTATCAAATGCTTTTTCTGCATCTATTGAAATAATCATGTGATTCTTAACTTTAAGTCTGTTAATATGGTGAATTACATTTATTGATTTCTGGATGTTGAACCAACCTTGTATCCCTGGGATAAAACCCACTTGATCGTGGTGCACTATCTTTTTAATATATTTTTGTACGCGATTTGCTAAAATTTTGTTGAGAATTTTTGCATCGATGTTCATTAAGGATATTGGTCTGAAATTTTCTTTCCTCGATGTGTCTCTGTCTGGTTTAGGTATCAGGGTGATATTGGCTTCATAGAACGAGTTTGGGAGAGTTCCCTCCTTTTCTATTTCAAGGAATACTTTGAGGAGTATTGGAATGAGCTCTTCTTTAAAGGTTTTGTAGAACTCGGCTGAGAACCTATGTGGTCCCGGACTTTTCTTTGTTGGTAGGCTTTTGACGACTTCTTCTATTTCATTACTTGAAATTGGTCTATTTAAATTGTGTATGTCCTCCTCGTTAAGTTTAGGCAATTCATACGTCTCTAGAACTTGTTGATGTCTTCGAGGTTTTCTGTTTTGTTGGAGTATAGATTTTCAAAATAGCTTCTAATTATGTTTTGTATTTCACTCGTGTCTGTTGTGATATTTCCTTGTTCATTCCAAATTTTAGTAATTTGAGTTTTCTCTCTCCTTCTCTTTGTTAGTGTGGCTAAGGGTTTATCAATTTTGTTTATGTTTTCAAAGAACCAACTATTTTGTCAATTTTTTCAATTGTTTCTTTCAGTTTCATCTCTGATTTTAACTATTTCCTGTAATATTCCATTGTATATATATGCCACAGTTTCTTTATCCATTCATCAACTGAAGGGCATCTAGGTTGGTTCCACAATCTGGCTATGGCGAATTGAGCAGCAATGAACATTGATGTGGCTGTATCTCTGTAGTATGCTGATTTTAAGTCCTTTGGGTATAGGCCAAGGAGTGGGATGGCTGGGTCAAATGGTGGTTCCATTCCAAGTTTTCTAAGGAATCTCCACACTGCTTTCCAGAGTGGCTGCACTAATTTGCAGCCCCACCAGCAATGTAAGAGTGTACCTTTCTCCCCACATCCTCGCCAACACCTGTTGTTGCTTGTATTGTTGATAATCGCCATTCTAATTGGGGTGAGATGGAATCTTAGGGTGGTTTTGATTTGCATTTCTCTTATTACTAGAGATGTTGAACATTTTTCCATATGTTTGTTGATTGCTTGTATATCTTCTGTGAAGTGTCTATTCATTTCCTTAGCCCATTTGTCAGTTGGATTATTTACATTATTGGTGTAGAGTTTTTTGAGTTCTTTATAGATTCTGGAGATTAGCGCTCTATCTGAAGTATGATTGGCAAAGATTTTCTCCCACTCTGTAGGCTCTTTCTTTGCATTGCTGATAGTTTCCTTTTCTGAGAGAAAGCTTTTTAGTTTGAATCTATCCTAGTTATTAATTCTTGCTTTTATTTCTTGTGCTATGGGAGTCCTGTTGAGGAAGTCTGGTCCTAAGCCGACATGTTGAAGCTCTGGACCTACTTTTTCTTCTATAAGATGCAAGGTCTCTGGTCTGATTCCGAGATCCTTAATCCATTTTGAGTTTAGTTTCGTGCATGGTGAGAGATATGGGTTTAGTTTCATTCTGTTGCATATGGATTTCCAATTCTCCCAGCACCATTTGTTGAAGAGGCTATCTTTTCTCCATTGCATATTTTTGGCCCCTTTGTCTAGTATGAGAAAATTGTATTTATTTGGGTTTGTGTCCGTGTCCTCTATTCTGTACCATTGATCCACCTTTCTATTTTGGTACCAATACCATGCCGTTTTTGTTACTATTGCTTTGTAGTAGAGTTGAAGATCTGGTATTGCGATACCCCCTGCTTCGCTCTTGCTACTGAGGATTGCTTTAGCTATTCTAGGTTTTTATTCTTCCAGATGAATTTCATAATTGCTTGCTCTATTTCTGCAAGGTACATCATTGGGATTTTAATTGGAATTGCATTGAATCTGTATAGCACTTTAGGTAGTAGAGCCATTTTGACAATATTAATTCTGCCTATCCAAGAACATGGGAGATCTTTCCATCTTCTAAGGTTTTCTTTAATTTCTTTCTTTAGTGTTCTGTAGTTCTCATTGTAGAGGTCTTTCACCTCTTTTGTGAGATTGATTCCCAAGTATTTTATTTTTTTCGATGCTATTGTGAATGGGGTAGTTTTCCTAATTTCTCTTTCTGAAGATTCATCACTTATGTATAAAATGCATTGGATTTATGAGCATTGATCTTGTAACCTGCTACTTTACTGAATTCACTTATGAGTTCTAAAAGTTTTCTGGTGGAATTTCCAGGTTCCTCTAAATATATAATCATGTCATCAGCGAACAGGGATAGTTTGAGTTTTTCTTTTCCTATTCGTATCCCTTTAATTTCTTTGGTTTGTCTGATTGCTCTGGCTAGAGTCTCAAGGACGATGTTGAATAGAAGTGGTGAAAGAGGGCATCCCTGCCTTGTTCCAGTTTTTAGAGGGAATGCTTTCAGTTTTTCACCATTTAGAATGATATTAGCCATGGGTTTAGCGTAGATGGCCTTTACAATGTTAAGGAATGTTCCCACTATCCCTATTTTTTCTAGTGTTTTGAGCATGAAGGGGTGCTGTATTTTATCAAATGCTTTTTCTGCATCTATCAAAATAATCATGTGATTCTTGACTTTAAGTCTATTGATATGGTGAATGACATTTATTGATTTCCTGATGTTGAACCAACCTTGCATCCCTGGGATGAAACCCTCTTGATCATGGTGCACTATCTTTTTAATATGTTTTTGTATGCGATTTGCTAAAATTTTGTTGAGAATTTTTGCGTCGATGTTCATTAAGGATATTGGTCTGAAATTTTCTTTCCTCGATGTGTCTCTGTCTGGTTTAGGAATCAGGGTAATATTGGCTTCATAGAATGAGTTTGGGAGAGTTCCCTCCTCTTCTATTTTCTGGAATACTTTGAGAAGTATTGGAATGAGTTCTTCTTTAAAAGTTTTGTAGAACTCGGCTGAGAACCCATCTGGTCCTGGACTTTTCTTTGTTGGAAGGCTTTTGATGACTTCTTCTATTTCATTACTTGAAATTGGTCTATTTAAATTGTGTATGTCCTCCTCGTTCAGTTTAGGCAATTCATATGTCTCTAGAAACCTGTTGATGTCTTCGAAATTTTCTATTTGTTGGAGTATAGATTTTCAAAATAGCTTCTAATTATGTTTTGTATTTCAGTCGTGTCTGTTGTGATATTTCCTTGTTCATTCCGAATTTTAGTGATTTGGGTTTTCTCTCATCTTCTCTTTGTTAGTGTGGCTAAAGGTTTATCAATTTTGTTTATTTTTTCGAAGAACCAACTATTTATTTTGTCAATTTTTTGTATTGTTTCTTTCGTTTCAATTTCGTTGATTTCAGCTCTCAGTTTAACTATTTCCTGTCTTCTACTACTTTTGGTGTTGGTCTGTTCTTCTTTTTCTAGGGCTTTGAGCTGTAGTGTTAGGTCATTTATTTTTTGAGTTTTACTTCTTTTATTAAATGCGCTCCATGAAATAAATCTTCCTCTAAGTACCGCTTTCATAGTGTCCCAGAGATTTTGATATGATGTTTCTTTGTTCTCGTTTACCTCTAAGAATTTTTAATTTCCTTCCTAATATCTTCTGTTATCCATTCATCATATAGTAGCATATTGTTTAATCTCCAGGTGTTGGAGTAGTTTCTGTTTTTTACTCTTTCATTAATTTGTAACTTCAATCCATTATGATCTGATAGAATACAAGGTAGTGTCTCTATCTTCTTGTATTTGCTGACATTAGCTTTGTGGCATAATATATGGTCTATTTTAGAGAAGGATCCATGTGCTGCTGAGAAGAAAGTGTATTCGCTCTTGGTTGGATGGTATATTCTATAAATGTCTGTTAAGTCTAAATTATTGATTGTGTTATTGAGATCTATGGTTTCTTTGTTCAATTTTTGTTTGGAAGATCTGTCCAGTGGTGAAAGAGGCGTGTTAAAATCACCTAGTATTATTGTGTTATGGTCTATTTGGTTTCTGAAATTGAGAAGGATTTGTTTAACATACATGGATGAGCCACTGTTTGGGGCATAGATGTTTATGATTGTTATATCTTGCTGATTTATGCTTCCCTTAAGCAGTATGAAATGTCCTTCTTTATCCCTTCTAACTAACATTGGCTTGAAGTCCACATTATCTGAAATGAGGATGGATACTCCAGCTTTTTTGCTGAGCCCATGTGCATGGTATGTTTTTCCCCATCCTTTCACCTTTAGTCTATGGGTATCTCTTTCTATGAGGTGAGTCTCTTGCAGGCAACATATTGTTGGATCTTTCTTTTTAATCCAATCTGCCAGTCTATGTCTTTTGATTGATGAATTCAGGCCATTAACATTCAGGGTTATTATTGAGATATGATTTGTATTCCCAGTCATTTGGTTCATATTTAAAATTTTTGACACATCTTGGTTCCTCCTTTATTTGACAGTTCCTTTAGGATAATTCCTCCCTTTGCTGATTTGCTTCTTTGTTTTTTATCTCTTCCTCATGAAATATTTTGCTGAGAATGTTCTGTAATGCTGGCTTTCTTTTTGTAAGTTGTTTTAGCTTTTGTTTATCATGGAATGATCTTATTTCATCGTCAAATTTGAAGGTAAGTTTTGCTGGGTATAAGATTCTTGGTTGGCATCCATTTTCTTTCAGGACTTGGTAAATGTTGTTCCAGGCCCTTCTAGCTTTTAGGGTCTGGATTGAAAAATCTGCTGATATTCTTATTGGTTTCCCCCAAATTTAATTTGATTCTTTTCTCTCGCGGCCTTTAAAATTCTGTCTTTATTTTGCATGTTAGGTATTTTCGTAATAATGTGCCTTCGTGTGGGTCTGTTGTAATTTTGTATATTTGGAGTCCTACAAGCCTGTTGTACTTGGTTTTCCATTTCATTCTTCAGATTTGGGAAATTTTCTGATATTATTTTATTGAATAGATTGTTCATTCCTTTGGTTTGTTTCTCTAAGCCTTCCTCAATCCCAATAATTCTTAAATTTGGCCTTTTCATGATATCCCATAATTCTTGTAGATTCTGTTCATGATTTCTTGCCATCTTCTCTGTTTGGTCAACATTGTTTTCAAGATTAAATATTTTGTCTTCAATATCTGAAGTTCTGTCTTCCAGGTGTTCTATCCTATTGGTTATGCTTTCTATGGAGTTTTTAACTTGGTTTATTGTTTCCTTCATTTCAAGTATTTCAGTTTTTTTTTTTCAGTATCTCTAACTCTTTATTGAAATGATCTCTTGCTTCCCGTATTTTCTCTTTTAACTGTTGATTGGTGCGATCATTTAATGCCTGCATTTGCTCTTTCATCTCCTCATTTGCTTCCCTGATTGTTTTAATTATGTACATTCTGAACTCCTTTTCTGACATTTCTTCTGCTGTGTTGTCATTGGGTTTTATTGATATAGTATCTAGGTTTGTTTGGGACATTTTCTTCCCTTGTTTTCTCACATTGGTCAGATGTCAGTGGGACTCTAAGATATTGCAGATTTCCTCTATTGGCTTATAATATCCCTGTAGATTTCCAGTGTATCACCTCCCAGCCTTTAGTAGCCTGAAGTCTTGGAGGAACTTGATAATGCAGTGCTTCCAAAGAAAGCTGCCCCTAGCCCGCTACTGGTTCCAGGGCTTGGAGCTGGCTCTGTATGGAAAGGCTCTCACTGGGGTTCTGCTCCGAGCTGGCCGTGTGGGAGGAGCCCACCGCCGGAGTGTGCAGGGCTACCTGGGGAAGAATCTAGCTGCCCTGCCCTGCCCTGATAAGCCGCCCCTATCCGTGCCTGCCACCCAGGCCGAGCTTCACCCGGTGGGGGAGACTCACTCCGTGGCTCTATTTTAGTCCAAGTCTCTCAATGCCTCCCCTTGTTGAATCCTGGGTTCTGGAGCGACTGGAGATGCAGTCACCCTCTAGTCCGTCATCTTGGATTGCCCTGTGGAAAGAGCCTGTGACTAGAGGGGGTAGGCTGCCTGGAGAAGTCTCTGGCTGCCCTGCCCTGGTCCCAGAGGCTGTCTGTGGGTCAGAGCTCTCTGTTGGCTCGGGGACTTGTGACTGGCTCTGTGTAGAAAGGCTCTCACTGGGCGGTCTGCTCCTAGAAGCTAGCCTTGAAAGGTGCCTCCCGCTGGAGGGGCTGGGCTGCTTGGGAAGTCCCTGGCTGCCCTGTTCTGGTCCCTGAAGCTGCCTGCGGGATGGAGCTCACCGCGCTGTCTCTGGGACTTGGGAGCTGGTTCTGTGCAGAAAGGCTCTCACTGGGGGGCCTGCTCCGAGAAGCTGGAGAAGCTGGCCGTGTGGGAGAAGCCCACCACCAGAGTGCGCAGGGCTGCCGGGGGAAGACTCTAGCTGCCCTGCCCTGCTCTGATAAGCCGCCCCTATCCGTGCCTGCCGCCCAGTCTGAGCTTCACCCGGTGGGGGAGACTCACCCCATGGCTCTATTTTAGTCCGAGTCTCTCAATGCCTCCCCTTCTTGAATCCTGGGTTCTGGAGCGACTGGAGATGCAGTCACCCTCTAGTCCGCCATCTTGGATCACCAGGAGTGTGTCTTTATATTGCAATTTTCATTAACTAAACTTTGGTTTAAAAAAAAGCTTTTAATCTTTTCCTTTTCTTTAAATTCAGCCTTTCCCTTACTACACATTTCTTTCTCTTCCTTCCTTGTGTTAAAAGTTTATTTTTCATTCCTATTTAATAATAAAAATACTTGACTACACATTTCTCCTGAGTGCAGCAGTGTATCCTATAGGTTTTAAATGCAGTATGTATACTTTTTCATGGACTTGCAGACATTTCTAATTTCAGTTTTATTTTCTTTTGGCCTAAATAGGTGGGCTTGATGTTCCTTTCTTTAGTGTGCTGTTGTCTGGATGTACTAGATTAGTCAGGAAATTCAACTCACAAAATTCTATCTTTTGCCAGCGGCATATCTGTAATCCCAGTGGCTTGGGAGGCTGAGGCAGGAGCTTCTCGGAGTTCAAAGTCAGTCTCAGCAAAGTAAGGTGCTAAGTAACTCAGTGAGACCTTGTCTCTAAATAAGATACAAAATGGGGCTGGGGATGTGTTTCAGTGGTTAAGTGCCCCTGAGTTCAATTCCTGGCACCCCGCTTCCCTCCAAAAAATTCTTTTTTGAAATTTTTGTGTTTAAGTCATGGCCATGTATAAGTTTGATTTTTGTATATCTTCCATGGTCCTGTGAAAAGAATACATAATTTTATAATGGGGTACAAAGTTGTATATTTGACTAAATGTAAGCCAGTTGATTATATTACTAATATGTATCCTGCTTTTAAAAAATCTACTTATCTTTTGAATTCTGAAGAGGTTTATTGAACTCTTACCTTATAATTGTGTGTGTCTTCTTTTTTTGAACCATTACTATTTGGGGCATAGATGTTTATTAAGATTATTATTATTTTGTGGAGTATACCTTCTATCTTTAGGTTGTAGTACCTGGGTTCTTGTTCTGGACTAGGTAATGTGAAGGAATTAACAGATCACAAAAGACAAGCTTCATTTAAGTTTATCAATGGCATGTCTTAATAAAATTCTTGATTTAATAACATGTTTTTTAGCAAGTCTCCTGACTGAAGGCTTTTCATCAGAGTATAAACTAGAAATCAGAACTGAAATAAAATACCTAATCTTTGAAATAGTAGTGATACAGAACTATCACATTTATTTATAATAATGGGTACATTACAAATAGAAGTATTAAGTTATTACTAGGAATGGGGGTGCTTAACTAAAAGAAGTGGTGAACAGTGGGCTTTGTTAAGCTAAAGATAATTTAAATGCCGTCTCACAGAAAGTCTCAGGACATGGGCAAAATGCAGACAACTTCTTAGCCAGAAAGCAAAATGAATGTCCTCTAGTTCAATTTCCAAGAATCCTTCTCCTCTGAAACCACATGAGCCCTGATTTTACTGTCCATGGTCCTATTGGCAGTCTGGTTTTTTGACCTCCCACCAGAATCAGCCAATAATCTTAGCTTAACACCATCTAAATCTTTTCTACCTTGCATTTCTAAACTTTTCAAAATTCCTCCCACAGATTCCAAAAAGCTCCCAAAGCTTCTGAACCACATGGTCAGTTAGTCATAGCAAGGTTCCACTTTTTGGTAATAATTTTTGGTTTAGTTTGTTTTTTCACTGCTATGATCAAAAGACCTGAAAAGAAAAATTAAGAGGAAAAGTTTATTTCGGGACTCAGTTTCAGAGACCTCAGTCCACAGATAGCTGGCTCCATTCCATTTGAGGTGAGGCAGAGTATCACGGTAGAATGTGTTACAGATGAGAGCAGGTCAGCATATGGCCACCAAGAAGCAGGGAGACCTCACTTGCCAGGACAAAATATACATGCCAAAGGCATGCCCCCCAATGACCCAACTCCTCCAGCCACATTTTACCTGCCTTTAGTTACCACTCAGTTAATCCCTTATTAGGAGATTAATTCACTGATTGGTTAAGGCTCTCATAACCCAATCATTTCACCTCTAAATCTTCCTTCATTGTCTTCACACATGAGCTTTTGGGAGATACCTCATATCTAAACCATAACAGTGACAAACTGTATGAATATGTAAGAAACACACACAAACGCACATATGTAGCAAATTCCATTTCTAGAAGTCAAAAACAGTCAACTCTAACTTATCCACTTTTAGTATCCAGTCTAGATCACCTTGATGGAGAATTTTTAAGACTGAGGCAGCAATCACCAGTACAATCACTATTCTGAAAATGTGATGCTTTCCCTTTCATTATTGGTATTCAGTACAAATCAGTATTAACATTGTTCTTTACCCATGTAATATGTGTTGCTGGAGGCCATTAAGAAAAAAAATAATTCCCATTTTATATGTCAAAGTAAATGCAATTCATCTATTTATTTATGGTTTTGGCCATAATCTTCATTAGCATGAAAATGACTTAGAGTTAACTATAGATTCATTTTTAGTAAAGGTTACTAAAAATGAACCCTGTTTAAAAGGATAGCCCTGAAAAAGAAATTAAAAAAAAATAAATGAGTAGGTAGTTGCCTACAAAATGTGTTTCTAGGAGATGTGAAATGTGTAGTAAGAACTTTAAATAATTTTTATTTTTTTCATTTATTCATATTAATTTCTAAAAAACAAATGCATTATACAATCAAATGAATATTTTCCTTGTAGAACACCTATTAAGAGTTACTTGGGAAGATGATACATTTTAATGCTGCTGCCATTGTTTCTATATAATTATTTTCATCACCAGCTTTTGAACCACACAGAACCACTGCTTTTATTTATATTGACATTATTGCTTTTAATCATAAATGACATAGGTCTGCTGGGTAATTTTTATTATTTACCAAACATGGTTCTTGTAATCGTGGGTCATTTCCAAATATCAAATCTTCTCTTAAAGATTGAAGATTTTCTATTATGAGGATATTAAAAAATGTAATTAGGGTGCTGAAGTAAATCTCACAGATGTAATTTAAATAAGCCTAGTTTCTACCAAAGTAACTAGTTGGAAAGTAATTCTTAGATTTTCAAGTTAAGCAGAAAAAAATTCTCTTTACTTCAAGAGTAATAATTATGATGGAAATAATCTTATTTCTTCCATCCCAAATGATTATACTGCAGCATCTGTGAACATTACTGCTGGAGCACACATATATAATATAGGAAGTTATCCTTATTGGCATGTTACGGGTTTCAAACTCCACACTCAAGGACTGAGAGACTAAGGGAACAAAACAGATTTGAGAGATTTCAATGGAGAATGAGGAGAGAATATATTTCATTCTAGGGTGGGCTGAAGGCAACTGTAAGAATATCTACAATGAAAGGACTCAAATCCTAAGGAGCAGGCTACATCGAAGGAGAAAGATCATAAGTTAGGCTAAATGGTCAATGTTTGAGCCATTTTGGTAGAAGTCATAGAGTTTAATAGATTCTTTCAAACTTTCAGATTCCTGATATTAAAATAATATTCCCATTTTAACTGTTTCACAGGATTATTGGGAGGACAAATGAAAAACATGCCTGATTGCTTTTGTAGGCTGTGAAACCCTCTGGAATTTGAGAAATCATTACAGTAATTGCCAAAGCTATTATCATATAAGTAGAAGGATGCAGGAGAGAATGCTAAAGGAGGTAATATTTGAATTAATAAAATATACAGGTGGAGAAGTAAAATCCCTACTACACAGAAAAGTGGTTAACATAATTTCACAAATGGAAACTCATTTCTCACTTAGTGGTTGAGATTATTTTCTCCATGTGGTGCTTGTTGTGTCATTCAATCCTCAAGACAATCCCTTAAGATAAGTATTTTTTTCAATTTAAAAAGAGACTCAAGCTAAGTGAGCTTAAGGGACTTGCTGAAAACCACACTGGTATAATTTAGTAAAAATCATGTTTCAGTCTAGTTATTTTAATTCCAAATCCATTGTACTTCTGTTCATAACACAAACTTAAATCTCAGAGCATATCCATGTATCTTACTGAATAATTACCTGCAAATACATTTCACAGATACTTCTGCAAGGCCTACCATGTAGGCAGCATTGAATAGCAGAAGCAGGAAGCCTTTCCATGGGGCTGAAAAGATAAGGGGAAAATCAGGACAAAGGGGAACCGGAAGCCAAAGGAGAGCCGTGAAAATGATTAATACTGTTGAATATTGTAGAGGAAACAGAAGATGACTGAAAAATAAGGGACAAATTTGCCAGTTGGTCAGAGGTGGCTCTGGCAAAAACAGTCTAACATACCAAAAACAAATGTCAGATTATCCTTGCTTAAGGGATGAATGGGAAAGGAAAAGATTAGTTATGAATGGATGACTTAAAAAATGGTCTCAGAAGGAAGAAGTTAGGACAAAAGAAGGAAACCAATGGTGAGGGTTTTATTTTAAATAAATGTTTAATCATATAAGCAAAGCAGCATACACTCCTGTAAAATCTGAAACATTACATATAAAGCTAAAGACCACTTTGATTAATACTCTCAATCCTCATTCTGTTGGCAATAATATTTATCTTTATAGTCTTTCCTGTGCATTTATATATATCATTGTAGGAAATGTTTTAATTTTTTTTATATAAAAGTTGCCATATTCCACATAATTATCTGTATCCTTTTTTCATTTAACAACAGATGTTGGAAAAATGACACATAGATAGTGCTATATAATTTTGAACATTTGGGTTATCTCCAAGGCCCTGGGTGAAATCCCCAGCAAACCCCATCCCTCTAAAAGAGTGTTTTTCTAGGTTAGAAACCATAAGAGGTATTGCTGGGTCATAGGGTATAGATATTTTAAAATTTTATAGATATTGCCAACTTGTGCTCCAAAATAGTTTTATCTTTTAGTCCTCCTATATGCAAGTGTTTGTTTCTTGCATTTTGATTACAAAGGTTTACAGAGATAGGAATGGATGTCTTAAAAATTATTTAACTGTGAGACCATATGCTTACTAGAGTCAAAAGAGATACAGGATAGAGAACATTCCTGAAGAAAGGTTAGGTGATTAAGCTTGGCGTCTGAGTGAGAGTTAGGCCTGGATCTGCTTTCTTTTTTGAATGTATGAACTAGAAGACAAGGTAGATGGGTTGGGATAGGGGGGACTAAAGAATGTGAACAAATTTTAAAATGTTATATGGGGAAAATGGGAAGGCAAGTATTATGGTTTAGTTACAAGGTATCCTACAAAAGTTCATGTGTAAGACAATGCAAGAATTTTCAGAGATGAAATTATTGGGTTGTGAGAGACTGAAGCTAATCAGTGGATTGATCCACTGATAGGGATTAACTGGGTAGTAACTCTAGGCAGGTAGGATATGACTAGAGGAGGTCACTGGAGCATGTCTTTGGGGTTTATATTTTGTCCTTAATGAGTGGCTTTTCCTGCTTCCCGATTGCTTTGTCCTGAGCTGTATTTGTTCTCCACAACCTTCCACCATGATGTTCTGCCTCACCTTGGGCCCAGAGCAATGGAGTCAGCCATCTACAGACAGACCTGTGAAACCATGAGTGCCAAATAAACTTTCCTCTTCTAACACTGTTCTCAGGTCTTTTGGTCACAGGGATGAAAAAGCTGACTAAAACATCAGATAACCAGGACAGCGTTTCTCAAAGCAAGTTCTAGGAACACTAAGTACACAAGATGGCTCAAGAAAACAAGTGTTCTAAGCCCCCAAAATTTGATAAGTGTCACATCTCATGTCCTACCTGTGGTTACATGTCAATGCATTAAAGGTTCTGAAAAAGACCTGCACATGAAGCTGTTTAGCTCAGTTTCTCAAACTTTCCTAATGCCAGAATGCCTGTAAGTATCATACAAATTAATATTCTGTTGAGCCAGAATTTCACGACTGCCTCAACAGCATATTAAATATAGCTTGGAAACACTAGTAAAAATTTGAAGAAATAGCCAACAAGTGTCTAGCTTGTCTTTAATAAAATTAATTTATTTAAAAACAAAAAAATACAAAGAATTTAATGAATACTACATACCCACTTTTCAGAACTAAAAGATCAAGATTAAATTATAACAAATTGTAATGTTTAATTTTCTTTTGCAGAAGAAATAAATGTTCACGAAACAAAGTTTGGAAATAGAAGAAAAATAGGAGAAATATACTCTGTCACCTTACCACCTTACTAAAACCATTGTTAATATTTTGGGGCAGTTACTTTAATTCTTATTTCTGTTAGTTTATATCATTACAGAAATACAGCATTCACAATTCTTCATCATGTTAAATATTTATAAGGTATCAAACATTTTTACAATTTATGGCCATCAATTTTAATAGCTGCACAATATTCTAAGTGGATATTTCACCATTTATTCCACCATTCCCTTAATTTTTAGAATTCAGGTTATTTGTGATTTTTTCCTTTTGGCTTTTGTAAGTAAAACCACAATGAGAACACTAAAATATAAAATTTTTGGTTATTTTCTTAGGATTTATTTGCCAAATAGAAGAGGAACAGTTCAAATACAATGCCCACTTTAAAGTCTCAATAAAATGTAGCTGATCTGCTTTTGGGGGATAAGGAGAATGCATCAGCAATGTATCAAAGTGTCTGTTAGCCGAGTTTAATTCAGATTCACAACAATATTTATTCGTATTAACTTTGTCAGTGCCATATATTTTTCTAGCTAATGAAGACTTACCAAGCCTAATCTGTCACTTACTGCATTATCTATCCCCACTGGTTATGCAACATACTGCAGTTAGCTAAATGTGCTATGTGCCATGTATTTCGTCAGCTAGGCAGGAGACGTAATTTTTATATGAAAGTAAGCTAAAGGCAGAGTCTAAAGAAGTGGGTAAAGACTATTTTTTTAATGTATCAAATTTATTAATACCCTTTAGATATTGTTCATGGATCTCCAAAGTCAGTTTTTTATGACTAATCAGAGTACTGAAGCTACCTGAGTACCTTAGTGTACTTTTCTCTACCTTGTACTGGAATTTAATAGAAAACTTTTTCAAATGTGGTACTGACGGATGATTTAACTTTATCTTTGACTTTTCTCTCAAGAATCTCCAGGAATCTAAATATAACTTGCCTGGTACATAGTACACATCAGACTCTCAATTAAGGTTTGTTTGAATAATACAATTAAACTGGTATGTCTTTATTAAGTGTCTGTTTCTCACTATAGATACCACTTCCCTTATCAAGGCATCAGAAGACATACATGTTCATTTAACAATGGCAATGTGCATAATACAAAAAGGACAGCGTTTTGTAATTGAAGTCCTGAGTTTGTTCTGGCTTTGTGAGTAACTGGTAACTTCATACTCTGTTCAAGCACAAAATGATGATAACTCATCTTTCTTTCTTGCCATATAGGGTTCTTATGAGGGTCAAATTTTTTTTCCCTAAAGGGAATTCTGAATATCATTACTTGCCTTTGTGAAATCCTATAACTTGACTGCCCTCAAGAAAAAGTCCATTTCTTTAACATGACCATACAAGGGCTTCTGTGGATCAATTTTCTATCACTAGTCTCCTTAACAATCTTAAGCTCTGCACAAGCTGTTTCCTTTGTCTAGAAAGATCTCCTATACACTGACTACTACTAGCAGCAATCATACCAATAAATAGCAACAGCTACAATCTACTGAATTTTTACTAAGCATGGGACATTCTATATATTTTGTTTCTACATTATGAAGTAGGTACTAAGCTAGCTGTACAGAGAAGGCACAGAAAAGCAATTTAAATAGAGTAGCACATGTTAAGAATATAGACAGTTTCAAACCCAGATCTGTCTGAATTCAGTACTGTTTTCAATTCCTTCTGGTAAAATAACAACTTTCTCCAGAAGTTTACATTTTAATATGCTCTAATAGCAATGTGATATGGTTAGCACCTAAGACACTGATTTATAATTGTGGGTGTTCATGCCTCCCCAACGAGAGAATAACACGCCGTTTGAATTCAGGTAAGACTGCACCTTGTTCACTTTTGCTTCCACAGCTCCTAGTACAGTTCCTGGTACATGTAATGGGCATTAATAAAATATCTGTTGAATAATCAAATTCGTGTAAACAGAAAGACATAATGTTATTAGGATTACTTTCAAATTTAGCTAAGTAATGTCACCACCAGGCTTACCAGTTTGTGATCTAAAGAATCCACCTTTCCCCCTTTTTGCAGTGTGTTGCTTTTGCTTATATCCATTCTTCCGTGACTTCGTCTGTTTGCTACAATTCCTTAAATACTGTTAACTACCCACCTCAAAGTGATTTGCCTTTTGTGAAAATCTTTTAGGGAAACAAGACTTAAAATTAATTTTCCCTTCATTACCATTCTTTAACATTCCTTAACATCCCCACTCCTCTAAAAAACACGGTAGAATTAAAAAAACATCATAGATACGAGGGAAAAAGTATCTTTTAAAAATGAATTTCAAATCAAGACTAGGTTGATTGGAGAAAAGCAATTTAGTACATTTGTAAATGAAAACCTTCTCGTGCTAACTAGGCAGTGTTGTCCCAGGTGGCATCTTAGTTTTCATAAAAATTTACTGAGGGCCTTTAGTAGAATAAATACAGAGAAAAACAGGTGCCGCACTGAGCAGGGGGTTTGTCAACATCAACCTTCTCTGGCTTGGTTTTTTGACAAAGAGCCCAGAAGCTAAGGTAATCAGTCCTGTAGTTCTCATCACCTTCAAGGGGCAGAAAAGCGGGGGGTTGTGGGGGCGGTGAAAAAAGGGAAGAGGAAGAGGAAATGTGACAAACAGAACGAAAATACTGTTCGAGCGCCAGGGCTCGGGCCCCATCCCTAGGTGCAGCCTATCCAAATGGCAGGTTACGTTCGGTCAAATTTGTCTTTTCAATTAAAAAACGACACCTGGCTGTATAAATAAGAAATATACGAAAAAGGAAGGTATCCGGTCTCGTGAGAACTTGAGCACCCAAGAGGCATCCGGGAACGCCACCGAGGACCTCGCGTCCAACCGCCGCCAGCTCGCGGATGCCCCGGGGGGCCCGGCGCCGGGCCAGGCTTCCCCTCGCGCTCCCGCTACCCACAAGCCACCGCGCCTCGGCGCGCACGCGCAGCAGCGACGGCCGTCTCAGGAAGAGGAAAATGGAATAAACAACTCGGAGGAACCTGAGCGCGAGAAAGCGAGTGGAGGCAGAATTTAAAAATAAACCGGCCCCTCCGCCCTCCCCACCTGCTCGCCGCCGCGGCTCCCTCTTCCCCAGCCCGCGCCCTCGAAGTCCCCGTCTGGGCCCGCGCGCTCACCCCGTCGTCCCGCGCGGCCCCTTTAAGAAAAGAGAACGAGAGAGTGAGTGAGAGAGAATCCCAACTCTCCCCCTCCCCTCCCCTCCTTCCTACCCCCTCCTCCCTCCCTCTCCCCTCCCCCCTCTCCCCGGGCGGCTCCGGCTCCCGCAGCGGGACAGACCCACCCGCCCAGGCTTTTATCTGGCACCGGCAGCGTCTTCCTTCCCTCCCCCGTCTATGGTGGCGGCAGCGGCGGCGGCTCCTCGGGCGGCGGCGGAAGACGAGGCTGCGGCGTTGCCATGAACAGTGGCGGCGGCCTCCCGCCCCCCTCGGCCGCCGCCTCCTCTTCCTCCTCCTCGCTGGCGGCGGCAGTGGCGGTAGTGGCCCCGCCGGGGGTCGGGGGTGTCCCCGGCGGGGCGGCGGCGGGAGTAAAGCTGAAGTACTGCCGCTACTACGCCAAGGATAAGACTTGCTTCTACGGGGAGGAGTGTCAGTTCCTGCATGAGGACCCGGCCGCCGGGGCTGCCCCGGGCCTCGGCCTCCATAGCAACAGCGTCCCCCTGGCTCTGGCGGGCGCGCCCGTGGCCGGCTTTCCGCCTGGAGCCGTCCCCGGCGGGGGAGCCGGCCCGCCCCCGGGGCCCAAGAAGCCGGATCTGGGGGGCCCGGGGACAGGAGCCACGGCCGGCGGAGGCGGCGGCAGCGGGGGACTCGATGGAGCGCGGCTGGCAAGTGAGTATGTCCGGGCGGGGAGGGCCACCTCCACCTCCGGGTGGCGGCGCGGGGAAGGCCTAGGGCCGGAGGCGGCCCCGCTGCGGACGGGAGCCGAGCCCGGCCTGCTGTTCCCCCCCTCACCTCCCAGGGCGTCTGCGAGGCCTAGGCCAGGCCTGAGCCCTCCTTCCTGCTTCCTGCTTCCCCTCCCCACGGCTTTCGGCTAGCCCTGGAGCGAGGGGAGCCAGGGTTCCTGGGAACGTGGGTGGGTGGACTGGGGTGATGTGAGTGGGGGCGGGGAGGAAGGGGGATGGGCTGTGGCGTGCGGAGTGTGAGAAACGGGGTGTCGTTTCCGGGGGGTGTGGCAAGGGGCTGGGTTTGCAAGCACATGTGTTTTGCTTGCCCGTGCGGAGTGCTGTCTGCCGGGTGTTGAGGTTCCCTAGTGGGTGTGAGAGTGTGTGTGTACCGGGTAGTGGGAGAGAGGTGAGGGGCTGGTTTAAGGCATTGCTTAAGTGGGTCAAAAGAACGGGAAAAGTTTGTAGGAGGCTTGCGGGAGAAAGGTTTTCCAGGCAGGAAATGCTTTCTAAGGATGAAGAGGGAGCGGATAGCACAGCCTTTGTCGGGAGTTTAGGAATTTCACAAGACTCGTATTTCAATAGGTTTCTTGAAAGCTCCAGTGAGTTAACTGGGCGTTAGTGGGGATCCTGTTTCCACAGCTTTGCATCAAAGCAAACTCATGGCCTTGTGCTTTGATAGCGTTTCTTGAGCAGCGTATACCTGTGTACCATTGAACGCTTGGGTGAGACTATCTTAGAGCTGTTCATAGTTTTTATTCTTTATTTGTCTTTACCTATTGCCTTGCAGCTTTTTAGTTGTTAATATAGTTTATTACTATAGGTGTAAATGTGATGTATGTATTAAAGAATGTTGCCCTTGAAAGAGTAGAGAGGTGCTAATTTTTCCTTTATTGTTTCTTAGTATATTGAGCATTTCTAAGCCAGACGGGAGTCCTATTTTCCATGTAGATCTTGAAATAATTTGATGGCATTTTAACTTGGGAGGAGAACATTTTTGCCTTTTTGTTTTTTCAACTTTTAAGTTAACTTGATATGTATTAGCCCTTATTTTGTGAGAATTACTTACTAAGCATCTTTCAAGAGATTTGCATTTTAAAGATTGTCTTTTTTCATATGATGGATTTGATGTTAATGCAGATGTATTTGGTGAGACCCATAGGCTAAAAATTTGTAACTTCAGATACCTGATAAAATGGTAACTTTTATTGATGGAATTTTATCACTTTTGAGCACCAACTTTGTGTTTTCAAGGTAAAATTTTCCTGAATGACTGAGTTGAGGTTCATATTATGAATAATGTTTGATAAGTAAGCTTTGAAACTGAACAGCGTCTATCCACGGAAAGAGGCACTTTTAAAAATCCTGGTATTTGATTTAATAGATGATATTTCTAAGGTTTTCTTATTACCACATAAAGAATAGAGTTGAGACATGAAAGATTGGACAGGTTATAAACTGGTGAACATGGGAGCTGAAGGTAAGCGCATCAGGTGGAGGAAAAATACTAGCAGTAGATGGTTCAGTATCTTAGAAAAGGAAGTTAATTGAGATATAGGGTCTTGAGGATAGACAGTTAATGGTAAAAAGGCATTTTAAAATAAATACTTAGTTGGGACTGAGGTTGTGGCTCAGTGGTAGAGCACTTGCCTTGCATGTGTGAGGCACTGAGTTTGATTCGCAGCATGACATATAAATAAATAAATAAAATTAATGTCCATCAGCAACTAAGAAAATGTTAAAAAATTTAATACTTAGTCATTTAACACTTATCTGATTAAATAGCTGGTTTATATATTTTGATTCTGTGGCATTTAACTTGATTGGTCGATGCTCTTTTTTTGTGGTAGGCTTGGTATCTCAAAAATACCTACGTTGTGACTCCTGGATGAGATAAAATTGCTTTTATCAGTGAGTGGCCGGTAAAGTTAATGGCCATTTTGAATTTTTACACTTGTTCACTTTATAGTGTATTTGCTGCCTTTTACTGTATTCTCATACTGTACCTTTAGAGATAGGCATCACTTACAAGGGAATTAGAAGTAGACAGCACATTCTAACAAATATTGCTATTAGGAGAATAAATTCTCTTAGTTGCTGATTTTGTAGCAGCACTAAGACAATTCTATATTTTTTTGACTCTTTAAATGTAAGATTGTATAGTGTTTTCTCAGCTGAGTGGTCATAGCTTCTGTGCTCTAATAAGCTGGATGTGCTTGCAGAAATGTTTTATTTTTTCCTCCCTGCTCTCTTGTATGTCCAGGTATGTATATTTTGACTTCTAATCGAAGTACCTGTATAAAGTAGTGTCTTAGGCCATTTTGTGTTACTATAAAAGAATATCATAGACTGGGTAATTTATAAAGAAAAGAAACTTACTTTTCATTGCTCTGGTGTCTAACATGAAGGTGTTGGCATCTAGTAAAGGCCATCAGGCAGCATTATCATTCCATGACATAAGGGGCAAGAGAGTGCCCAAACTTCCTTTTGTAATAGTCCCATTCTTTTTTTTTTTTTTAAATATTTTTAGTTGTAGATGGACATGATATCTTTATTTAATTTTTTTTCGTGGTGCTGAGAATCGAACCCGTGCCTCACACGAGCTAGGCAAGCATGGTACCACTGAGCCACAACCCTAGCCCTAAAATAGGTCCATTCCTGATAACTAATCCATTGTCTCAGTAACAACATTTATCCATTCATGAGACCAGAACCCTTGTGACTTAATCACCTCTTATTGAAGCCCACCTTCCAACACTGTTGCCTTGGGGATGTTACCAACACATGAACTTTAGGGGACACATTCAAACAGTAGAATTCTGCCCCTGACCTCCCTCCAAGTTCATATCCTTCCACTGCACAGTGCATTCATTTCATCTCAGTAGTCCCCAGCGTCTTAACTCATTCTAGCATCAACTTAAAAGTTCCAAGTGTGGAGTCTAATCTAAATCAGATATAGGTGAGACTTGATGCATGATTCATTCTGAGGTGAATTCCTCTCTAACCCTGAAACTGTGAAATTAACAAATTTTGTACTTACAAAACAGTGATAGAACAGACACAGGATAGATACTCTCATTTCAAAATGAAGAAACAGGAAAGAAGAAAGTGATAACTGGTTCCAAGTAAGTCCAGAGCCTAAAAGGGAAAACAAAATTAAATCTTTTTTTTTTTGGGGGGTGGGTAACCAGGGATTGAACCCAGGGTGCTTAACCACTGAACCACATGCCCAGACCTTTTTATATTTCATTTTGAGACAGAGTCTTGCTAAATTATTTAGGACCTTGCTAAATTGCTGAGGCTGGTTTTGAACTTGTCATCCTCCTGTGGGTTACCAGTGTGCCACATTAAGTCTTAAAATTGGAGAATAATCTCCTTTGACTCCATCTTGGAGTGGGGATTGGGCTTCCAAGGCATCAAGTCCCACCCCTATGACTTTGCTGGACTCAGTCATTCCAGTAGTTTTCCCCAGTTGGAGTCCCTTGCCTGCTGTTTTCCCAGTTGCATGCCTTATGGTTTTGTGGTGTTGGGGGCTGCTCCACTAGGTGTTGTCCTAGTGGTGGCTGTCTGGTTGCGCTGACTCCACCACAAGTCACTGCCAGAGCCCCCAGGCTGTTGGGGACATCCTTTCTAGGGGAGATGACCATGTCTCCATAGCTCTTTAGTTCTGTGTCCTTACATACACATCGTACCACATGGAGACTACCAAGGTTTATAGCCTATACATTCTAGAGATATGAGCTGCACCTGAGTCTGCAGGAAAGCAGTTACTGGGACCTGGGAGTAGAGTCCTGAGGTGACTCAGGTCGGTAAGCCTGTGGAGGGTGCTGTACTGGTCAAGTTTCCCAAACCATTCTGCCACCTTAGAGCTCTGGGCCTGTGATGAGAGAGGAAGCTTCAGAGATCTATGAAATGCTTTTGGGGTCTGTTTTAGTTGGTTTTCTCACTACTGTGACTAAAAGACCAGAACAATTGTGAAGGAGGAAAAGTTTATTTCAGGGCATATGGTTTCACAGGTGTTTGACCATAGATAGCAGCCTGCATTCCTTGGGGCTGGAGGTGAGATAGAATGTCATGGTGGAAGAGTGTGGTGGAGGGAAGCGGCTCACAGGATGATCAGGAAACAGGGCTCCAGGTACAAATATATAGCCCAAAGCATGTCCCCAGGGATCCACCTTCTCCACTACATCTTACCTGCCCTCAATTACCACTTAATTAATGCCATCAGGGGATTAATCCACTGATTGGGTTAAGACTCTCATAACCCAATCATTTCTTCTCTAAACCCTTTTACATTGTCTCACACATAAGTTTTGGGGGTGGGACACCTAATGTCTAAACCATAGTAGGGTCATTCTCTCAACATATTCATAACCCCTTCTCTTTCTGTCTGCACTAATCTTTGCAGAGAGTAGCTTGGTCACATTCTTGGTTTGTACTCCTAAATAAGTCTTTTCATTTTTTACTTGATGGGGCTATGAATTTTCCAAATCTTGTTGTTTCTCTTTTAATTATAAATTCTGTCTTTATGTCTTTTCTCTTGTATCTTACTGTGTATAGTTAAAACTTGTCATACAGCTCTTTCATTATTTTGTTTAGAAATTTCTTCTACTAGATATCCTAGTTCATTGTTCTAAAACTGCTTCCATAAAACTCTCAGGCCTGGACACAGTGCAGCCAAATTCTTTGTGACTTTGTAACAGTATGGCCTCTAGTCCATTTTTCAGTACCATGTTCTTCATTTCCATCCCAGATCTCATCAGAGTTGCCTTTACAGTCTATATGTCCATGAGCATTCTTAGCATAACTTCTTAAATAATCTTTAAGAAGTCTCAGACTTTTCCCACAGTAATTTTTTTGAGCCCTCACCAAAATTGGCCTTAACACTCTGTTCACAGTAGTACAGGCTATTTCCAGCAATCATTTCAAATCTGTTCCAGCCTCTACCCATTATCCATTTCCAAAACTGCTTCCACATTTTCAGGTAGTTGTTATAGCAACAGCCCCACTTTCCATGCCAGTTTTCTTAGTATGTTTTGTGTTGCTATAACAGAATATCACAGACTCAAGTAATTTATAAAGAGATTTATTTTTCACTGTTCAGGAGGCTGGATGCCCAGGTGCCAGCAATGAAGTCCTTTGTGTGTCATCCCATGACAGAAAGTGGAAGGACAAGAGAGCAGGCTGAATTCATTGTTATAACACATCCACTCTTGAAATAGCCAACCCATTTCCATGGTAAGGACATTAATCTGTTTATGAGGGAACAGCCCACTTGACCTAATCACCTCTTATTAGGCCCTGTTTCCCAAAGCTGTTACATTGCAGAGTAAGTTTCCAATACACGAACTTCAGGGGTCATGTTAAAACTGTAGCACACACCTAGATAAGTTCTTGGAATTTGAACAGGAGAACTTGTACCAGATTAAGTACCAGTCAGATCAAGAAATAGAACTTAATGAGTATCCCTCAAAGTTCTGCTCTTTCCCCTTTCACTACCCTTTACCAGAGGTAACTACTATACTGATTTCTAGCATTACAAACTAGTTTTGTACTTTTTGAACTTTATAGCAATGGAGTAATATAGTATGTACTCTTAAGTGAATGCTTGTGAGATACATTCATGTTGTATAGGAACAATCTCTTTAATCTCATTTCTGAATAGAGTTACATTCTATGAATATATCACATTTTATTTTCTCATTTTATTGTTGGTAGGCATTTAGATTATTCAGTTTTTGTCTGTTAGGAATTTTACATGAATTTTGGTGAGCAAGTCTACACATTTCTTTGGAGTACTTATTAGTGGAATATTTCTGGGTCTTAATAAGATTTATGTGCCTAATGGGGTTTGGCACTATTAAATGATGTCAAATAACTTTTCTCAAATGATTACACCACATTTACACTCACTCCAGAAGTTGGTGAGTTTCATTTGCTTCCCATCGTCTTCCAAACTTGGCATTATATGTCTTACAGTTGCAATCATTCTGGTGGCTAAACTTTGTAAAATTGGGTTTTTAATTTTCTTGTGTGTTGATTTTAACTGGGTTAGATGATAACAACAGCAACAAAAGCAAAAATCAAAAGATTTAATAGAGAAATACAGATTTCTGGTTTTCCTTAAAGGACAACCATTATTTGTATTGGAATTAAGAGTGTCAATGGGATTAGAGTCTTTACTGTACTCTAACTGGGTGATTTTTTTATATCCATTGCCTTAGTAGTTCACATTTGTAATATTGTTTTGTTAGTGTTTCACATAGATTTATACTTAGCTTCTGAAAGCAAGAAAATTTTATCCTTATTGTGGAAGCAGTAGAAAATGGAACCACATAGGCTTTTTCATAGTACACTTAGTTGCAATCATGTTTCAGCCTTGTAAGGGAACTACACTTAATTATTTGTTACTTACTTTTTATGTATATAATATATTACATTTTCTTACTCCAGCATTTCTCTTGATCTGGCAATTTTCTGGCATTCAAGATTGGCATTTATAAGATAATAGTTGATTAAAAAATTAAGGCATTTACTTTAATTTTTGACATTTCATATTTCTGTTGTACTTGAGAATTTTCTGAACCAGCAGTGTAAATTGTGTTCAACTGAATTGTTCTTTTGTTTTGTTTTGGTTTTGACAGAGTATCTTGCTATATTGCCTGGCTGGTCTCAAACTTATCATCCTCTAGCCTTTGTCTCCTGTGTAGCAGGAGTTGGAGGAGTTGGCCATTTTGCCTGGCTTGAATTATTGATTCTTGATATTTTATCAGTGAAATTCTAATATTTTCAAATTTTTGAATTTTCACGATGGCTTTAATCCTAAAGATGCTCAGTTTTTAGCAGCTAAAATACTATGTCTGTACTTATATTTTGGATACATTATTTGAAAACCAATAAATTAATTTTACTAAAAAATGATTCTTTTTCAGTTCTAGTTCAGTTAGTAGTGAAAGCTTTGGAATAAGACACATCTGAGATGGAATCCTCACTCCTTTATTTACTGGCTTTGTGACCTTGTGTATTTTAACCTTTAAGCTTCAGATTTTCCCATTAAAAAAAATGGAAATTGGTTTTGCAGGTGTAGCTCAGTTTTAGAATGCGTTTTTTAGCATGTTTGATGTCTTTGGGTTCAGTTCCCAGAAACCCCTACCCCCAAATGGAAATAATAATAGCACCTACTTCAAAGTTGTTATGAGATTTCATGGGTTGCCTTCAGGCATTGCCTGGTACATGGTGAGGTCTCAGTTCAAGTTGCTGCTGTTACTGAATATTGTTAATAGTAAGTCTGTGTTTATACTCTGTATTTCCTTTCTTTCTAAATTTTTTGAGAGCACATGTCAAAAGACCAGTAAAATAAGCTACAGATTATTGAGTTGTGGTTATCTTTACAAGTGGAGGAGAGCAGTGCCATGCAAAACCTGGAGTGCATATACTAACTTTGAAATATAAAATGTGTGGCAAAGCTGTTCTTAAGCCGTGACTAACCTTTTCATTCCACACATCTGTATTAACCTGTGAGAAAGTTTAAGTATTGAGAATTTGCTATTAGCATAGTTGGTCTAGGTGTAAACACTTTTATTGTATAGCACACAAAATATATAACAAAGATTTTATAATACTGTCTATTTCACTCATTAATGTGCTTGTAGGGTGACAAATTCTAATCTAGATAAAAGGAATAGAATGGTGAACAAAACAAATTCTGCCTAATGGAACTTGTGGGGAACATACTTGTATAAGATAATAATAGGTCTTAATAAGTTTTATGGGGAAAATTCAGGGAGCGGATATAACATAAGTCCAGGTGGAGTTCAGGTAATGTACTCCTTTCTATGAAAGTACATTTGAAATGATGTTCTTGGAAGATAAATGATTGCCAAAAGCAAACCAAAACATCTTCCTGGTACATGTCCTTTTCTAGAATTTCTTCCTCCCATTTTTTTTTTTTTTAATGGACAAGAGGTTTGCTTGTTTATTATCTAACTTTTAGTTCATTTTAGGTTAACTTTTTATTTTGAGATAATTGTAGCATCACAAACAGTTTTTAAGAAATGAGATCTCATGTGTATTTCACTCATATTCCTCCAATGGTAACATCTTTCATAACTATAATATAACGTCATGACCAGTATTGTTTGCTATAGCCGATCTGTCTTACTCACATTTTACTAATTTTATTAGTACTTGTGTTCGTATATTTATGTTATGTCTTAAGTTCTATGGAATTTATTACTTATGTGTTTGTTTCCCTGCTAACACAGTCAAGACAGGAAAGTCTCAACATTCTTTCTCACCTTGCTGTTTTATAATTTGCTTTCTCTCCTAACCCCTGGCAACCACTAATTTGTTCTTCATTTCAATAATTTTGCCATTTCAAGAGTGTTCTGTAAATTGAATTATACAGTATGTAACCCTTTGGAATTAGGTTTATTTTTTTCCACTTAGCATAGTTCCCTTAAGTTTTAGTCAGACTGTAGTGTGTGTCCAAAATTCATTTGGTTTTATTGCTGAGTTCTCTCTCTTAACTTGAACTATCCATCTTCATTTTGGAGCAGTATTTATTTTTAATTTTTATTTTTGCCATTCCGAGGTGAACTCAGGGCCTTGGGCATACTCGGTAAACTCTCTTCCACTGAGCAGCATTCCCTGCCTTGGAGTAGTATATTTTTTTTAACCTGCTTTACATAGGCATGTTTGCTCTTGTGTACAAAGCTATGAACACTTAACAATACCTAGAAATGATATTTTAAAAATTTGTGCTAGAATTTTTAGGAACGTTTATTAAATTTGAATATTTGTCCACTAATTTATTTTAGGGTTGGTTTTCAATCTTTTGGTTTAGGTTTTTAGAATTATTTTTTCACTGTGCTGGTGATGGAATCCAGTGACTCCTCTACCAGGGAGCCACTTCCCCAGCCTTTAGTTTTTAAATGATAAAATCACACACACACACACACACACACACACACACACGTACAAATAAATGCTAAATTGTACATGTGTGTATATTCATATATATGTATATATGTGTGTGTGTGTTTGGTAAAAATTTCCAAACAGAAGAGAAGTATATAAAATCACTATAAACCAGTCTTTTTACTTTATTGCTCAAGGTTAAACACGTTTAGACTTTTTCTATACATGTATGGTATAGACATATATTTATTTTAATATATGTATGTGTAATAATTATTTTTAGCTTGGACTGCCATAACAAAATATCATAGACTGAGTGACTTAAGTAACAGTATTTTTTTTTTTTCTCAGTTCTGGAGGATGGAAACCCCAGATCAAGGTGGTTGGAAATTGAGTTCTTGAGAGGGCTCTCTTCTTGGCTAGCAGACCTGCATCTTGTCTTTACATGGCCTTTCATCTTGCACTCACAGAGGAGAGCATTCATGTTTCTTCTTTCCTCTCTAATAAGGGCACCAGCCCTATTGGATTAGAGTCCCACCCTTATAATGTCATTTAACTTTTGTTATCTCCTAAAAGCCTCCAAATAGAGTCACATCGGTGGTTAGGGATTCATGTTTGGTGAAACAAAATTCAGTCTGGAACATATATGTGCATGTGCACATATGTGAATTTTGTAGCATTTCTCACATGTTTTTCCATGTTAGCATACTTTATATCCTTTATATAGTTTAATGATCCACATTGGAATATGATAAAATATTTGTTTTATGAGCTGTTATTTTATATTCCTTGACAAATATAAATAGAAGTTGTGTATCCTTTTAGCATATAGGAATTAGTACTGGACTCTGATGGTTTTGGGATTTTAATTTAGTGCTTTCTTATACAATAACTTTGTGGCCTTGGGCTAGTCATTAGGTCTGTGTGAAAACACATTTCTTTATTTGTAAAACAGGAGAATGGAGTATGGAGTATATGATCTCCAAAATTCCTTCAGCTTTAAATGGTTTCTGTGTTTTTAAGATGTTTATGTTATCAAATACAAATTACTTTATGTTTAATCTTTAAAATTTATTCCTTCTTCCTCTTAACAACTTTTAGAAACACTGACCACTCACCAGATTAATTTCAGTATGTAGGTAAGGGCATACTCATCACTAATTTTGACTGAATTAATTAGCATGCAGATAACAGTCTTCTTCATTAAAAAGTAATGTTATTGTATTTTTTATACCTTTATCTGTTTACATTTATGTGGTGTTGAGGAGCGAACACTGTACCTCACACAATAGGCAAGTGCTCTACCACTGAGCTACAGCCCTAGCCCCAAACACTTCCTTTTTTGATCTCTCTTTTGGTATGTTTACTTTTTCTTTAAAAAATATTATCCCTAGTTTTTTTAAAAAATATTTTTAGTTGTAGATGGACACAATACCATTATTCTATTCATTTTTATGTGGTGCCAGGGATTGAACCCAGTGCCTCACACATACTAGGCAAGCATTCTTCCACTGAGCTAAACCTCAATCCTGTCCCTAGTTTTTTTAAACTTAGCTTTTTTTTAAAATTTATTTTTATTGTAAACAAATGGGATACATGTCGTTTCTCTGTACATGAAGTAGAGGCGTACCATTTGTGTAATCATACATTTGCCTAGGGTAATAATTTTTGACTTATTTTTCTTCCCCCCACCCCTCCCACCCCTCTTTACCTACTATACAGTCCCTCCTTCCTCCATTCTTCCCCCCCTCCCCCCCCATTATGTGTCATCATCTGCTTATCAGCGAGATCATTTGTCCTTTGGTTTTTTGAGATTGGTTTATCTCACGTAGCATGATATTCTCCAATTTCATCCATTTGCCTGCAAATGCCATAATTCTATTATTCTTTATGGCTGAGTAATATTCCATTGTATAAATATACCACCATTTCTTTGTCCAGTCATCAATTCAAGGGCATCTAGGTTGGTCCCACAATCTGGCTATTGTGAATTGAGCAGCAATGAACATTGATGTGGCTGTATCTCTGTAGTATGCTGATTTAAGTCCTTTGGGTATAGGCCAAGGAGTGGGATAGCTGGATCAAATGGTGGTTCCATTCCAGGTTTTCTAAGGAATCTCCATACTGCTTTCCAGAGTGGCTGCACTAATTTGCAGCCCCACCAGCAATGTATGAGTGTACCTTTTCCCCCACATCCTCACCAACACCGATTATTGCTTGTATTCTTGATCATCGCCATTCTAATTGGGGTGAGATAGAATCTTAGGGTAGTTTTGATTTGCATTTCTCTTATTACTAGAGATGTTGAACATTTTTTTCATATATCTATTGATTGCTTGTAGATCTACTGGGAAGTGTCTGTTTCCTTAGCCCATTTGTTGATTGGGTTATTTGTATTCTTGGTGTAGAGTTTTTTGAGTTCTTTGTGTATTCTGGAAGTTAGTGCTCTATCTGAAGTATGAGTGGCAAAGATTTTCTCCCACTCTATAGGCTCTCTCTTCACATTGCTGACTTTGCTGAGAGAAAACTTTTTAGTTTGAATCCATCCCAGTTATTGATTTTTGCTTTTATTTCTTGTGCTATGGGAGTCCTGTTAAGGAAGTCTGATCCTAAGCCAACAAGTTGAAGGTTTGGACCTACTTTTTCTTCTATAAGATGAAGGGTCTCTGGTCTGATTCCGAGGTCCTTGATCCATTTTGAGTTGAGTTTTGTGCAGGGTGAGATATAGGGGTTTAGTTTCATTCTGCTGCATATGGATTTCCAGTTTTCCCAGCACCATTTGTTGAAGAGGTTATCTTTTCTCCATTGCATATTTTTGGCACCTTTGTCTAGTATGAGAAAATTGTATTGATTTGGATTTGTGTCTGTGTCCTCTATTCTGTACCATTGATCTACCTGTCTATTTTGGTGCCAATACCATGCCGTTTTTGTTACTATTGCTTTGTAGTATAGTTGAAGTTCTGGTATTGCGATACCCCCTGATTCACTCTTCCTGCTAAGGATTGCTTTAGCTATCCTGGATTGCTTATTCTTCCAGATGAATTTCATGATTGCTTGCTCTATTTCTGTGAGGTACATCATTGGGATTTTAGTTGGAATCGCATTGAATCTGTATAGCACTTTTGGTAGTATGGCGATTTTGACAATATTAATTCTGCCTACCAAGAACATGGGAGATCTTTCCATCTTCTAAGGTTTTCTTTAATTTCTTTCTTTAGTGTTCTGTAGTTCTCATTGTAGAGGTCTTTCACCTCTTTTGTGAGATTGATTCCCAAGTATTTTATTTTTTTTGTGGCTATTGTGAATGAGGTAGTTTTCCTAACTTCTCTTTCTGAGGATTCATCACTTATGTATAAAAGTGCAATAGATTTATGAGCATTGATCTTATATCCTGCTACTTTACTGAATTCCCTCGTGAGTTCTAAAAGTTTTCTGGTGGAATTTCCCGGTTCCTCTAAATATATAATCATGTCATCAGCAAATAGGGATAGTTTGAGTTCTTCTTTTCCAATTTGTATCCCTTTAATTTCCTTGGTCTGTCTAATTGCTCTGGCTAGAGTTTCAAGGACGATGTTGAATAGAAGTGGTGAAAGAGGGCATCCCTGCCTTGTTCCAGTTTTTAGGGGGAATGCTTTCAGTTTTTCTCTATTTAGAATGATATTGGTCATGGGCTTAGCATAAATGGCCTTTACAATGTTAAGGAATGTTTCCACTATCCCTATTTTTTCTAGTGTTTTGAACATGAAGGGGTGCTGTATTTATCAAATGCTTTTTCTGCATCTATTGAAATAATCATATGATTCTTGACTTTAAGTCTGTTGATATGGTGAATTACATTTATTGATTTCCAAATGTTGAACCAACCTTGTATCCCTGGGATAAAACCCACTTGATCATGATGCACTATCTTTTTAATATATTTTTGTATGCGATTTGCCAAAATTTTGTTGAGAATTTTTGTGTGGATGTTCATTAAGGATATTGGTCTAAAATTTTCTTTCCTTGATGTGTCTCTGTCTGGTTTAGGTATCAGGGTGTTACTGGCTTCATAGAATGAGTTTGGGAGGGTTCCCTCCTCTTCTATTTCATGGACTACTTTGAGGAGTATTGGAATGAGCTCTTCTTTAAAGGTTTTGTAGAACTCGACTGAGAACCCATGTGGTCCCAGACTTTTCTTTGTTGGTAGGCTTTTGATGACTTCTTCTATTTCATTACTTGAAATTGATCTATTTAAATTGTTTATGTCCTTCTGGTTCAGTTTAGGTAATTCATATGTTTCTAGAAACCTGTTAATGTCTTCGAGATTTTCTGTTTTGTTGGAGTATAGATTTTCAAAATAGCTTGTAATTATGTTTTGTATTTCACTCGTGTCTGTTGTGATATTTCCTTGTTCATTCCAAATTTTAGTAATTTGAGTTTTCTCTCTCCTTCTCTTTGTTAGTGTGGCTAAGGGTTTATCAATTTTGTTTATGTTTTCAAAGAACCAACTATTTTGTCAATTTTTTCAATTGTTTCTTTCAGTTTCATCTCTGATTTTAACTATTTCCTGTCTTCTACTACTTTTGGTGTTGCTCTGTTCTTTTGCTAGGGCTTTGAGGTGTAGTGTTAGGTTGTTTATTTGTTGATTTTTTTCTTCTTTTATTGAATGCACTCCATGAAATAAATTTTCCTCTAAGTACTGCTTTCATAGTGTTAGAGATTTTGATATGATGTTTCTTTGTTCTCATTTACCTCTAAGAATTTTTTAATTTCCTTCCTGATGTCTTCTGTTATGATGTCATCATACAGTAGCGTAATATTTAATCTAAAGGTATTGAAGTAGTTTCTGTTTTTTACGCTGTCATTTATTTCTAATTTCAATCCATTATGATCTGATAGAATACAAGGTATTTTCTCTTTCTTCTTGTATTTGCTAACATTAGCTTTGTTGCATAAAATATGTTCTATTTTGGAGAAGGATCCAGGTATTGCTGAGAAGAAAGCGTATTCACTGTTTGTTGGATGGTATATTCTATAAATGTCTGTTAAGTCTAAATTATTGATTGTGTTATTGAGATCTATGGTTTCTTTGTTCAATTTTTGTTTGAAGGATCTATCCAGTGGTGAGAGAGGTGTGTTAAAATCACGTATTTTTGTGTTGTGGTCTATTTGATTTCTCGAATTGAAAAGGATTTGTTTGACGTACATGGATGAGCCACTGTTTGGGGGATAGATATTTATGATTGTTATGTGTTGCTGATTTATGCTTCCCTTAAGCAATATGTAATGTCCTTCTTTATCCCTTCTAACTACCTTTGGCTTGAAGTCCACATTATCTGATATGAGGATGGATACTCCGGCTTTTTTGCTGTGTCCATGTGCGTGGTATGTTTTTTCCCATCCTTTCACCTTTAGTCTATGTGTATCTCTTTCTGTGAGAGGAGTCTCTTGCAGGCAGCATATTGTTGGATCTTTCTTTTTAATCCAATCTGCCAGTCTATGTCTTTTGATTGATGAGTTCAGGCCATTAACATTCAGGGTTATTATTGTGATATGATTTGTATTCCCAGTCATTTGACTCATTTTTGTTTTTTTTTGACATGACTTGGTTTCTCCTTTATTTGGTTGTTCCTTTAGGCTAGTTCCTCCTTTTGCTGATTTACATTGTTGTTTTTCATCTCTTCCTAATGGAATATTTTGCTGAGAATGTTCTGTAGCGTCGGCTTTCTTTTTGTAAATTCTTTTTGCTTTTGTTTATCATGGATTTTATTTTGTTGTCAAATATGAAGGTAAGTTTTGCTAGGTTTAAGATTCTTGGTTGGCATCTGTTTTCTTTCAGAGCTTGAAAAATGCTGTTCCATGCCTTTCTGGCTTTTAGGGTCTGGATTGAAAAATCTGCTGATACCTGTATTGGTTTCCCCCTGAATGTAATTTGATTTTTGTTTCTTGCAGCCTTTAAAATTCTGTCTTTATTTTGTATGTTAGGTATTTTCATTATAATGTGCCTTTGTGTGGGTCTATTGTAATTTTGTATATTTGGAGTCCTATAAGCCTCTTGTATTTGATTTTCCATTTATTCTTCAGATTTGGGAAGTTTTCTGATATTATTTCATTGAACAGATTGTTCATTCCTTTGGTTGTTTCTCTGTGCCTTCCTCAGTCCCAATAATTCTTAAATTTGACCTTTTCATGATATCCCATAATTCTTGTAGATTCTGTTCATGATTTCTTACCATCTTCTCTGTTTGGTCAACTTTGTTTTCAAGGTTAAATATTTTTTCTTCAACGTCTGAGGTTCTGTCTTCCAGGTGTTCTATCCTATTGGTTATGCTTTCTGTGGAGTTTTTAAGTTGGTTTATTGTTTCCTCCATTTCAAGGATTTCTGTCTGGTTTTTTTTTCAGTATCTCTAAATCTTTATTGAAATGGTCTTTTGCTTCCCGCATTTGCTTTTTCATCTCATCGTTTGCTTCTCTGATCATTTTAATTATGTACATTCTGAACTCCCTTTCTGACATTTCTTCTGCCATGCTGTCATTGGATTTTATTGATGTAGCATCTAGGTTTGTTTGGCACATTTTCTTTCCTTGTTTTCTCATATTGCTCAGGTATCTATCCCTCTAGTAGTGAAACTCTGAGATATTGCAGATTTCCTCTATTGACTACTGTTGTCCCTGTAGACTTCCTTTAACTCACGTCCTAGCCTTCAGTAGCTTGAAGTCTTGGAGGATCTTGATAATGTGTTGCTACACAAGGAAGCTGCCCCTCTAGGGATGATGGCCTTCAGGTTGGGTATATTTCCTGCTGTTGCGCAGAGGCGCCTCCACTTGTTGTCTGATGGTCAGCCAGAGGGGGATTAGACTATGGGCTGGAGCACGTCTGGTCTGGGCCTGTGTCTCTGGTTCTACTGCCCTGGTGGGAAAGCCTCGCCCAGCGGGGAAGACTCACCCGGTGGGGAAGTTTGCTGGGCAGATCTCCTCCGAGATGTTCCCTTTGGTCCAGGAACTACCGCCTGGACTGGGCAGCCCTCCTTTGTGATGTTCCCAGGGTTCCGAACCTACCACCTTGGCTGGGGAACCTGTCCCTGCCAGGGATTCCCTCGCTTATCGGCCCTCCTCTGCTACGTTCCCTGGGGACCGGAGCTACTGCCTGGGCCAGGGAGCCTCACCCTGCGCTGAAGCCTCTTGATGTGCAGCCCTCCTCCGAGAAGCTGCCTGCGGTCTGGTCCTGCTGCCAGGGCCTGGGACCCTCACTGTGCGTTGAAGCCTCTCGCTGTGTGGCCCTCCTCTGCAGTGCTCCCGGTTGACTGGGTTCATGGCTCTAGCCGGGGAGTCTCACTGGGCCTCTCTACTCCACGAAGTTCCTTGCCTTCCGGGACTGTTGCCCCATCCGGGGAGCCCGCCCAGTGGGAGGTGGCTCTGAGTTGATCCCTAGTCTCTCAATACCTCCTCTTCTTGACTCCCGGGTCCTGTCAAAGGTCCTCCAGTCTCCTGTAGGTGTCTCAGGAAGGGAGCTGCCCTTCCAATGATGATGACCACGCCCTCAGGAATAATTCAAAATGCCTGCACCAGCCTATAAAGAAGCTGGGGAACCCCAGCGAGGGTGCACTGAGTCAGCATAGAGGCAAGTGCAGTGTCCCTCAGCAGTAGGGGGGGCAGGCAGGCAAGCTCAGCAATGGTATCTGACCTCTGTGTGGGGGTCAGGCGGAGTCACTCAGTGAAGGTGTCCAATCTCAGTGTTGGGTTTGGTGGGCTGGCTTGCCCCCCAGCTTGCTCAGCGATTGCAACCGACCTCGTCGTGGTGGTTGGGTGAGGTTGCTCCTTAAAGTTAGCTTTTAATTATATCTTTAAGATAAAAAAAAATTCAGCTTGAGAAACATGTGAACGATGTCTTATTTTGGAAATCAAAAATGGAATTCATACATAAGTTAAAAATGTAAATAGCATAAAAGGGTACTGAGGGGAAAATACTTTCTTTTTCTCCTAAGTTTCCTGGTTCCTTTCTTTAAAAGACAGTTCCTCTTTTAATTTAATTCCTATCAATTTAAAAAGTATTCACTTTTTGTTGTTGTTGTTGTTGTTGGTGGTGATGGTGGTGGTATTGTACAGGGAGTTGAACCCAGTGGCATGCTCTGCCAATGAACTGCATTCTCAGCTCTTTTTTTTTTTTTTTTTTTTTTTTTTAATTTTGAGACAGGGTCTCAATAAGTTGCTCAGGTTGTCCTTGAACTTATGATCCTCCTGCCTCAGCTTCCTGAGTAGCTAGGCTTATAGTTGTGTCCAACTCAAGAATGTTTTCTATCTGTACTATCATTCATGTATTTCTCTTTCTGTACCTCTAGTACATATTGACACACACGTACATACATGTGTAAGTGCACACATGGAAGCCTAAAGCACTTTGAATTTTCTTACCTAATTGCTTATATTTTGTTCCACTTTCACATGTGAAACTCAGTCTTATTCTCTTATGACTGCATAATGTTCCATTGCATGTTTGTATTATCAGGTTTTAATGATGGGTATTTAGATTTTTTTTTTTTTTTTTTTTTTTGTTGTTGTTGTGCTAGACAGTGAATCCAGGGCCTTACTCCTGGTAGGCAAGCACTCTACCACTGAATTATACTCTCTCTTATTGTCTTACTGTTAAAAATGTTGGTCCCAAGTTGTTATGTCTTAATATATTATATACATTTATTTGTATTGTAAAAATATACAGGTACATGATATAATGTTAAGGAGCATATAGAATATTCAGTAAGGTGATTCAAACATGGTTCATTTAAGACAATCTATGCGTTTTATTTATCATTAGCTAAAAATAGTTATTTAGAATGTTTTTTCATATCCTATCTACCCCAGAAAGACACCTCCCCCATGGTTTGCGTGTCTAGAGAGTTAGGTATATCATATCTTTTGTAACTTAATAATATTTGTAAATAGTCTACTAGTTGCTGGGGAATTTCATTTATGTATATAATAACATTGCTTATTTGTCTTTCATTGTTCATCTATGTTCTTGATACCTTAGAGCACAAATAGAGCTGGATAAAGTTGGAAAGGACTTTATGTATTGTTTGGTTTAACTTTCTTATTTTTTGCTTACTTGTTCCTAAACCTGTCTTAATATTGCTGTTCTTGAATCTGCTTGCATACTTGATTGAATTGGAGAAATCAGGGGTGAAGAACAAAAGTGGAATGAAGCCTTTTCTTTTTTGATGCTATGGATTAGACTCATGGCATTGTGCATGCTGAGCATATGCTCTGCCTCTGAACTACATCCCTAGTGTAGAGCCTTTTAAATTGCTTAAGTGATCTTTTATAAAAGTTTGTAGACTATAGCAGTATAGCAACCATTTCTGAGGAAGAGTATTCTTGACAGAGATGGGACAGGGAATCTTTTCCCATTTCCCAAAGCTTGGAAAAATTAGCAGGGCAGGCAGCTTTTAAAAAAATTTTTAGTAAGGTTCTCATTTATATGTATTATAAAAAGACTTCATATATACCGATAATGTTTTTGAAAAACAAATGGAGAGTCATTCGTTCATTTATTTTATTTTTGTGATAACTGGGGATTGGACTCACTGAACTACATCCCCAGCCTTTTTTGTTTCTTAAAACTTTCAGACAGGGTCTTGCTCAGTTGCTTAGATTGGCATCTAACTTGTGATCTTCCTGCCTCAGCCTCCTGAGCAGCAGGGATTATAAGAGTGTGCCACCATGTCCAGCTTCATTCACTTAATTAACATACATTTATTGGTGTTTACCTTAGGTACTATTTAGGTATTAGGTATTAGTGAACAAAATAGATAAGAGTCTTTCTTTCATAGACCTTAAATTTAGTGAGTAAGGCATACACCATGAACCTAACTCCAATAATTTTAGAGTATGTTAAAAGATGATGTGCTGTTAAAATGAAAATAGGATAGAATAAGAGGCAATGAGGATGTAGAAGTAGGGTTGGTACATTAATAAATAGTGAGATGAGGATGAGCTTCATTGGTGGTACTATTTGAATGTAAACTGGAAGGAGGAGAGCCAAGCCAGTTAACAGGAAAAGGTTATCTCAGGCAGAGGAAATAGCTGGGACAAAGATATTAGAGATGGGGAATGCCTGAAAGATAATTTGATGTGGAGTGAGAAAGGGGGAAGAGTTAAGATTTCTGCTTTTATTTTCAGTCGAAGGGAGTGATCTGATCTGACTTAGGTTTTTAAAATTTAATTAAATTAATTTATTTTTTTGGTACTGGGGATTGAACCCAGGGTGCTTAACACTGAACCCCTTCTTTTTTAATATATATTTTATTTAGAGACAGGTTCTCATTAAGTTGCCTCACTCAGTTGCTGAGGCTGGCTTTGAACTTGGGATCCTACTGCCTCAGCTTCCTCAGAGGCCGAGATTACTGGTGTGAGCCTCTACATCCAGCCTGACTTAGTTTTTAAAAGGATTTGTTGATAAGAGATTGCAGAAAGGAATTTAGAAAGTTACTTGCAGTTGTCTAGCCTAAAGTGATGATGTCTTAGAAGGAGATAGCAGTGGAAGTAGCTAAAACTAGTCAGATTCTAGATACTTTTGCAGGTAGAACCAAAATAATTTTATGTTGGATGTAGATCATCAGAGGAGTTGATTGGTTTCAAGGAAGTGGAAGGATGGATAGAGTTAGTATCAGCTGAGATGGGAAAGCTGCAAACAGAGCAGGCATGGGAGACCAGATCAGGAGTATGATTTTGAACAGGTTACTTTTTTTTGGTGCTGGGAATTGAACCTAGGCTGCTCTACTGCTGAGCTACATCTCTGGCTTTTATTATTATTATTATTATTATTTTATTTTTGAGATAGGATCTTAGAATCTTGCTAAATAGTGAGGTTAGTCTCAAACTTGGAATCTTCTTGGCCTCAGCCTCCTGAGTCACTGGAATTAAAGCGGTGTGTCACTATGCCTGCTTGAACAGATTACTTTTTTGGGGGGCAGGGTACTGGGTATTGAACTCAGGGGCACTCAACCAGAGAGCTACATCCCCAGCCCTGTTTTGTATTTTATTTTGAGACAGGGTGTCACTGAGTTACTGAGGGTCTCAATAAATTGCTGAGACTGGCTTTGAACTTGTGATCCTCTTGGCTTCAGCCTCCTGAGCTGCTGGGATTACAGTCTTGCGTCACTGTGCTCGGAGAACAGGTTACTTTTGAGATATGTATTAGACATTCAAATGGAGATATTGAGGAGGTAAATAGAAGTTTGGAGTTCTTGAGGGAGATAGCGGCTTAAAGAAACTCCAAGTCAGAAGTCATTGTTCAGTCAGTTTTTTTTTTTTTCTCTGCTGTGACCAAAGAACCTGACAAGAACAGTTAGAGAAGGTAAGGTTTATTTTGGGGCTCACAGTTTCATAGGTCTCAGTCCATAGATAGCTGACTCCATTCCTCTGTGCTGGAGGTGAGGCAGCACATCATGTGAAAAAGGGTGTGATAGAGTAGGGTAGGTGAGGACATGAATCAGAGAGAGAGCTCCACTCAACAAGGACAAAAAACAAATCCCAAAGGGATACCCCCCAGGACCACCTCCTTCAGCCACACCCTACCTGCCTACAGTTACTCCCTGTCAGGGAATTAATACACTGATTAGGTTAAACCTTTTACAGCCCTATCATTTCATCTCTAAAGTTTCTTGCATTGCCTCGCACATGAGCTTTTGGGAGACACCTCATCTGAACCATAACACATAGCACTTAAAACCGTTGAACTGGGTGAGATTATCAAGAAATATGACCTCTTAAAACTTTGGAAACAAATGTTTTTTGTTTGATTAGTACCCCCCCCCCCCCCCATTGGAGAAAGAAAGAATAGGTAAATAACATTTGGGTTCTTCTTGTGTGCCAGTCATAATATATGTAACTTCCTATCATTTAATACACATAACTATTACATGAGATAGGTACTGTTTTCATTTGACATTTAAAATGATCACTTAAAGGCTAATTTCTCAAAGTCACATTGGTAGAGAGAGGATTTAAATTATTTGTTTTACTTCAAAGTTAATGTTCTTTCTAATGTATTAAGAATAGAATGTAAATACTTCTTGTTCTAATATAGCATATCCTAGAATTATCTGAGAGGTTTATCCAGTCTTTGCTAGATTATTAAAGTTAGTCACTTGTATGGTGAGATCGCTGAGGAGCTAAAGATAAATGCCCCATTTAAAAAGATGATGGACCTTTAAGAATCTTTCGCAATTTACAAAGGAAAAAATGGCCAATAAATATTATACTAGCATTCCTTTTCTATAATGAAATGCTGAGTTAATCTACTTCTAAAGAGAAAAGGTTTATTTTGGCTTATGGTTTTGGAGGTTCTAGTCAGCAATTCATAGTCTCTGGGCCTGTGGGAAGTCAGCACATTGTGGTGGGAGTGCTTGACAGAGCAAAACAGTTTACATCCAGAGTTAGGAAGCAAAGGTGAAAGGGGTAGACACCAGAGTTTCAAAGTCTCCTTTAAAGGTGTGCTCCCCACCCTAAGACCTCCCAGTAGACCCAACCACCTCAAGGTTGAGGTTACCCTGGGGACCAAGAGTTGAACACATGGATGGGCCCATAGGGAATAGTCAACATTCAAACTATAGCAGGTGTATAAAAGTTGTTTAGTTTCATTAACAAGTGAATAAAATCAAGATAAAAACAAGCATTTTTTTTTTTTTAACATTTCAAATGGGTATAAGAGTAAAAAGATTGCTGTTACTTAGTGATGTGGGTATAAGGGTTTGAACCTAGGCTACATATGCTCAACTTGTGTTCTATATCCCCATCCTAATATATTCTTCATATGAACTTATGTTCCTATGATCTTTGGAGGTCAGTATTCATGAAAATTTAAAATATTCACTTCCTTTGACATAATTTCATGTTTAAACTCATCTTAGAGAAATACAATATACATACAAGGTTTTTTATTGCAACTGATCTGAGGTAGTGAAAATTTGAGAACAGTGAAATTCCTTTAAATAGTTATCTGTATGGTAGGTTACCAAATAGCAGTTAGATTAAGTTACAGCTTTCTGTATGGATAAGAAAAACTGCTTAAGATATACTGCTAAATGGAAGGTGGCAGGAGAAGTTACAAAATAGTATGCATGATATGCTGTCTTAAAAGATATTTAAGATGAACTGAAATTGATTTCCATGCATGTATGAGTTTGTTGGGATGAACCTAACCACATATAGAACTATAAAGCTCTTATAAAACAATAAAAATAAATAAAAGATGTATAAGAAGACCTAAAGAAATACATGCTGAGTTGTTAATAGTGGTTACTTCTGTGTTGGTGTTGTGGGAGACTTTCATTTTATATTTCTGAATTTTCTTTTAAATTAAGTCTTTAAGGGACTGGGGTTGTGGCTTAGTGGTAGAGCTCTTGCCTAGCATGTGTGAGGCACTGGGTTTGATTCTCAGCACTGCATATAAATGAATAAAATAAAGGTCCATCAACAACTAAAAATATATATAAAAATAATTTGAAAAATAAGTTAAGTCTTTCATAATCGGGACTGGGCGGGGTGGGAAGGGTGTAAAAAAAAAAACCAAACCAGTGGTTAGTTTACTATAGGATCTAGCAAAAGAATTGGAAATGCACACAGTTTGCTGGTTAGTTTTTCCACAATAAGCATTCTCAGTTCTCGGTGAACCAGGGGTTTAAGTGCTCTTAAGCTGATACTTTACAATGACAAATAAGCTGTTTTAAAATTACAATTTTCTCTATTATTAACTTCCAAGCTGCTTTTCTGAGAAAACAAGAACAATAGAAACTTCAAAACATTTATTTCTTTATTGGCAGCTTTTGATTGGGTAGGAAAAAATTGATAATGTAGCAGTAATCTTGGGATAGATTCCAAACTAAAATTGTCTTATTGGAAGACATTTTTTTTTTCTAGGAAATATTCAAATTTTTGAATATTCAAATTTAAATTCAACAGTACTAAATAACTTCACTCAGAAACCCAATTAATTTGTTGTCAAGTTTGTGGCAAATTCATCTTAGAAGCCCTATAGTGCTGCAGCACTATTAGAATCAGCTGCTTTACCAGAATCTTGCTGCACTGCAGTTCCTTTCTGATTGAAAAGATCAAATAACGATGGATATCTTAATTTTTTTTTTAGGTCAGAACTGTGTATTGCATATATTACTGTGGAACAGTAGGGTTTCAACTGTTTCAGGATTTTTCTTTTCTTTTTAAAGTCTTGCTAAAGGTATTGCTGTGGCTATCTTGAAGAAACGGTGTGACAACTTCCGTAAGGGTCAGTTTGCCATAAAGTCTGCAGTTTTTAAAATTTCTACTTTCCTCTCTGTAGATTTATTTGATATTTTATGTAGATGACTGACTCTTTCACAAATTACATAGAATTTATACAATCTAGGCACTGACTTAAATTAGAACCATCAAGCCTTATCTTGGTCATTTATGAATACATAGTTTAAAAAAGTTTGAAATTATGGGATGGTTTGATATGGTATAGATATGTGTAATAAAGTATGGAGGTATATTTTGGAAGGTTTTGTGAAAGGTGATAATTGAAATATTTTTTGAAAGATGTATAAAGCATACCTGGTAGGAAAGAGTGACATTCTAGACACAGATTTTGAGAAAAAGCATTGTCCATGGTTTTGTTCTCTAGTCATTTGATGTGGCAAGACAGTAGGCTATATTATGGGGAGTGGTGCCAAATGATGGATTATGGTCACAATGTGAAGGCTTTTCTAGGCAAGGTAATAAGTAATATAAGTGTTTTAAAAAGATAATCATAGTGGGTTTAAAAAGCTAGTTGGTTTTGTTTTGTTTGCCACCTAAGGGTAGAGATGGGGAAACAATTTGGAGTCGTCTTTAAACAGTTGAGAAATGTGAAGGACTTGGTTTAGGGCAGTGGAAATTAATTATTGGAGTCACGTTTGAGAGATTTGGTGAATCAACTACTTGGTGGGGGGTGGTTGATTGCTGAGGGAGAGAAAGTAATAAACGTAATTGTGAGTTTTTAGTTTAAAAGAATGTGTCACATATCTAGTGAGAGACATTTAGTAATAGGCAGTTGGAAATGTGAGTCAGGAGTTTAGAATCAACTGAGAGGAATGTCCTGTGGTGGTTTCTGGACTGTTCAGATTTCAAATCTCTGTGACAGTTCACTACAATGAGTGATAATCATGCCTATCCTAAAGGTCTGTTGGGGGCTGGGGTTGTGGCTCAGCACTTGCCTGCCATGTGTGAGGCAATGGGTTCAATCCTTGGCACCACATTAAAAAAGAATAAATAAAAATAAAATTAAGATACTGTGTTGATCTACAAATAAAAATAATTTTAAAAAAAGGTCTGTTGAGATCGTGCATGTACAACAACCTATAAATTGTTGCTGGTCTGATTTAATCTATGTGTTTATTTTTCCTATATATTTGTCTAATCTATCTGACATAACCAGGAATAAATGTTTCAAAGCAGAGGGGTGAGAATTTAGAGGGAAAGATAGGTCTGGTTAGATTTAGATTACTGGAAAACTAGGTATTTGAACTGTATTGTTAGCTCCATGGAATTACCTCAAGTTGCATTTTAATATTATGTTCTGTACTTTATTGAGAATGAGTATAAAAAGTATTCTAGGAATCTTTTTAACTGTGTTGATGATGTTATGGTGTTCAGTGCACCATATGGGAAAACCCCTTGTATGATTTCTCTGAAGAGTTTAGTACTAGGAAAAGTGTTTTTGCTATTACAAATTGGTGTGTTATTTTACTAGATATGTTACTGTGTTTTGCATTACTATAACAAGATACCTCTGGCTAGGTACTTTATAAAGAAAAGAGGTTTATTTAGTCCACAGTTTGGGAAGCTGAATGTCTAAATAGTATGGTGCTATCTCAGGTGAGATCCCCTTGACTTCATCATATGGCAGAAGGCATTGAGGCAGTAGTTCATGTGAGAGGGAGAGATCATAAGGCAAGACAAGAAGCCAAAGAGCAGAGAGGGACCAGGCTTGCTCTTTAATAACAACCTTCTCATTAGATTAATCAGGGTCCATGAGAACTATCTTAATTCCTTCTGATGGCAGTACCCCCAGTGACCAAGTCACCCTCTGCTAGGTTCTAACACCATATTGGGGAGTCAAACTTCTAACACAGTCTATGGAGAACACACTCTAGTATTTGGTGAGCAGGGTTTTTTTTTGTTTTGTTTTGTTTTTTAAACTTACTAGTATTTTTTTTTTCCCCAGGGCCTTGCACATGCTAGGCAAGTGCTTTACCACTGAGCTTATGCCCAGCCCTTTTTAATTTAATTTGAGACTGGATCTTGCTAATGTGCTGAGTCTGGCCTCAAACTTGTGATACTTCTATTTTAGCGTTCCCATGTAGCTGGGATTACAGGCTTGTGCCACCTTGCCTGACTCTTCTCTCTTTTTTTCATTTTTAAAATTAGCACATTATAGTTATACATAATATTGGGGTTCATTGTGACATAATTAAACATGAAATATAATTTGTTCTAGTTCAGTTCCCAGTACTTCCCCTTTCCCTCCCTTCCTCTCTCACTTTCCCTTTCTTCTATTATCCTGGTCTGTCTTCTATTACTTATGGTTTTGTTTTTAAAATTAGTGTTTCATAAATATGCATAAAGGTGAAATTCACTGTGGTCCATTCATATATGTACATAGGATAGTTTGATCATTTTCATTCTGTTCCTCCCTTTTACCTTCCCTCCTCCTTCCTGCTTAATCCCCTTCCTCTACACCACTGATGTTCTGTTTTCCTGGAAAGACTCCCCACTCTCCACTCTCCACTTTTGGTTTAGTATCTGCATCTTTGTTTTCTTTGTTTTAACTTGACTGTTAATTTCCATTTAATTTTTTTTATGATGTAGCTTTGTTGTATTGTTTGTGGGGGATAAAGGATAGAAATTTATTCTCAAAAATTGGGAAGCTAGAAGTCTGAGATCAAGCTGCAGACTGGATTGCTTTCTTCTGAGGGTTATGAGGGAGAATCTATTCGATATGAAAGAGAACCTGACCTAACTTTTGATGCTTTGCTGGCAGTCTTTGGCTTTCCTTGGTTTGTGGAAACAGTCATCCCAGTTTCTCATTTTACATGTTGTTCTCCCTTGGTGCCTATCCAAATTCATATCTTCCCCCACTTTATTTTCTCTGTAGTGCTAAGGAATAAGCTGTGGGCCTCACACATGGTAAGCAAGTGTTAGATCATTGAGGTGTATCCCTAGGCCCTAGATTTTATTTTTAATGACACATGGTAATTATACATATTAATGGAGTACAGTTTGACATTTTAGTACAGGTATACCTTATATATAATGATCAGATCAGGGTATTTAGTATATCTCTCTCTTCGGACATTTATCTAAATGTCTTATACAGTTAGTAAGTGGCAAAAGTTGGTGTTCCTGCCTAACTCCAGGTATTTCTTTCTCTTCATAAGTAAATATGCCTAATACATTTGACTCATGATTGGTGCTCTCCATTAGTAGGATCTTCTCTCTGCTAGTCAACAGTGTTAGTTAGGATGCTTCAGGCTTAAGTGGAGAATTCAAGATATGACTGGTCCCTTTGTGACTCTCTGCAAATCTTTATCATAAGGGCTGGAAATACAGTGCAGATATTTATTATTGTTTTCGTATAGTTCTCTTGGACTTGCTGTTGTGTGAGCTTTTAGGGAAGTCTAGCCCTTCAAACAGAAAAATGTCTTGCGTAGCCACCTACTTTGGAGTTGAGTCTTTTTCTAGAAAACTCCTTTGAGTTTTATAACAGATGGGTAAAATGCACTGGCCTACCTTTTCATAATCTTTATTAAAATTTAAGAAAGAAAAATTATGTGGACCGTTTCCCCTAGTGCATTTCTCTCTTTCTTTTTTTTTAATCTCTGTATTTTCCATTGGGAAATTGAACCCCAGGGCACTTCATTGAACTACCACAGAGCTATACCCCAGGCTTTTTTACTTTTTATTTTTAGACAAGGTCTCACTAAGTTCCTCAGACAGGCCTTGAACTTGTGATCCTCCTGCCACAGCCTCCCAAGTAACTGGGATTATAGGCATGTGTCTCTGTGCTTGGTATGTTCTATACAAAGAGCATATTAGCGTTTCATCAGAAACAACAGATTAATTTTTATAAATAAACTAATAATGGATACAGATGATAACCATAAAAAAATAACCATTTAATGGGAATTTAACCATTAATGGACATCCTGTGTCATTCAGGTGTACCCATATATTGCATTATTCTCACAACAAACCTGAAAAGTAGGTATTATTTCTGTTACACAGGAGGAAAGTGAGACGTAGATTAAATATATTGTTAGCTTAAATATATTGTGGAAACAGACCTCACAATCAGCCATGTTTGCTCAGTCAGTGACTATTCCACAGTCTAGTAAAGGACAGTTGCAGGTGTTGACTGAGGGGGCTGTCCTTGCTGTATTGTCATCATCTCTGTGTCTCAATTTCTCATTGGAAAGATAATGTCAACAAAATATCATTTACATTAGGTGTTTTATAAAGTTTGGAAGTGAGATGTATTGTATCTTTTTATTGACTTATAAAACCTCTCAAAGTTTAATCAAAATAAGTGAAATTTCACAAATACAGTATAATTTAGATGGTTAGATAAGATAGAAATGTAAGAATTTAAAGGCTTAGTTAAAGATAGGAATATAAAACAGGTCAAAAGGAATTGGCCCTTTTTGTTGTTGTTTGTTTTCTCAAACAAACGATACCAATATTATCAAGAAGTGGAGGTTTTATTAACAATTTAATATAATTGGGGAATCGTTTCTGGAGAAGAGGGAAGAAAAAGCATTTAAGATTGCCTTAGAGATATGATGCTAAGTACTTTACTTGAGTTGATCCACTTCATTTTCCTGTCACAACTCTGTGAGATAGAATTACATTCGTTTTAGAGGAAGCAATGAAACTTAAACAAGTTTATTTTCTGAAGATCATATAAATGGTAAGTGGCAAAAGTTGGTGTTCCTGTCTAACTCCAGGTATTCTTTTTCATCATATCTGAGTCTGGAACATGGAACCCAGGTGTGTGTGTGTAGGAATTGAGTTTTTTTGTAGATGGTAAAGTGTAGGATTATTTTAAGAATTTAGTGAGGGACTGGTAGTTTGTGTTAATGTTCAAGGCTCTGGGTTCGATCTCTAACACCAAAATAAATAAATAAACAAGCAAATAAATAGAGTAAGCATATTATTTGACAGAAGAGAGTTAAATAATGTTGTAATTATTATAAGGTCTTTTTGTAGTAGATATATGTGCTTATTATTTTAGATGATGGTTTTTAATGTTTTGGAAATAATGGTGTAATATAGTCACTTTTTTCTTAGATGGATACCCAGTTGTCTGAAGTTCATTTATCAAACAATCACTTTTTTCTCTGGATTAAAAGAATTAGCCTCATTGAAATATTATTTACATACTGTTAAATTGATTCATTGTAGGTTTACAGTCTAAACTGTTGCACAACACTCAAGAGTTTAAAAGGTTTTTTTCTTTATTCCTCCTCTTCTTCCTCCCTTTTCAGTGGTATTGGGGATTGAACCCAAGGCTTTGCGCATTCTAGGCACACACTGTAACCACTCAGCTGTGTCCCAGGCTTTTTAATTTATTTTGAGACAGATACTCACCAAGTTGCCCGAGATGACCTTCAACTTGTGAACCTTCTGCCTCAAGCCTACTGAGTCTCTTGGGACTACAGGCATGTGCTCCTGTGACTGACTTAAAAAAATTTTTTGCAGGGTAGATGGTATGATTCTTATTTTTTAATTGATTTTTTTCATCTCCATTTTATAAGCATTTACCTAAGACTTTGTAGCTAGTAAGTAAATCTGAGACTGAAACCTAGGAAATAGTAGTTGAGAACAGATTGTTGAGGGCTTGCTAATGTCAGACTAAAAAGTTTGTATTGCATCACCTAGAGTGAACATTATCTTGTTAGTCATCCTCCTCTTCTCCTCTCTTTTAAAATTGGTGGTGCAAGGAATGGAACCAAGGGCCTCAAGCATGCTAGGCAAGTGCTGTAAACTGAGCTATTCCCCAGCCTTCCTATTCTTATAAAACCATTAGTGCCTTCATGTTGACCCCATTCTTATGACCTCATTTCATCGTAATTACCTCTCTCTAGATACCATTAACAAATACCTCAAGACTCTGGCATTCTGGCCCTATGATAGGAGTGGGGTTCAGGAAGATATCCAAAATGTCCTTGAAGTCATTCTTCCATTAATTGGATGAATAGCAAAATTGACTTCCTTCTATACATACTAATCTCCTTATAAAACGATTGCTTGGTGTTCAGTTCAGGACATACCTTTTTAGTTTTTATAACTTGCCTGAATGAAGATTTTCCAAATCTGAGTTGTTTCCCTTTTGATTATAAATTCTGTCTTTAAAATTGTTTTTCTTTCACTTTACTGGAAGCAGTGAAGATAAACCATATAGCAGCCTTACACTTTGCTTCAAGTTTCTTTCCCCAAACATCAGTTTATTGCCCTCAAGTTCTGCCTTCTAGAAAGCTAATATTAGGACATAGACAATTCAGTCAAGTTTTGTTACTTTTTTTTGGGGGGGGGGGTGGTACTGGGGATTGAACCTATGGCCTTGTGCATGCACTCTACCAGCTGAGCTATATCCCCAGGCCCAAGTTTTGTTACCTTTTAACAAAGGATGGCCTTTCCTCCAGTTTCTAATACCTGGTTCCTCATTTTCGTCTAAGACTTCATCGAGATAGCCTTCACTATTCATATTTCTACCAGCATTCTGATCACGAACACTGAGAAAACTGTGGCTCTGTTTCCTTCTCTTCTGAACCCTCACTAGACTAGGTCTTTGTGGTATAGCCTCTATTCATCACCCAGTACTAAAGCTGTTTCCACATTTTAAAGGTATTTATTGCTATAAGGAACATCCCTACTTCTTGGTGTCCGTTTCTGTCTTAGCCTGTTTCTGTAGCTATAACAAAATACCTAATACTGTGTCGTATATAAAGAACAAATTTATTCCTTACAGTTCTGCGATTGAAAAGTCCAAAATCAAGAGGCTACCAGGTTCATTGTCTGATAAAGGCAGTCCTTTTTGCTTCAGAATGACTGTTGTTGCTCCATCCTTACATAGAAGAGAGACTGTCAAAGGAAAAAGTTATAATAATTTAGTTTAATCTTAAATTGGCTTTATTTTCAGTTCTAGAATCGGGTAGCATTTTGTTCCTTAAAACAGAATAAGAATTCATTGGGAGGTTCGTTTTATGGATAGAAAAGCTTGAAGAAAGCTGGACATGGTGGCATATACCTGTATTCCCAGGTACTGATTCCAGCTACTGAGGCCAAGGCAGGAGGATGGCAAGTTGGAGGCTTGCCCTGGAAACTTGGTGAGACCCTGTGTCAAAAAAAAAAAAAAAAAAAAAAAAGACTGGGGATATAGCTAAGTGGGAGAGTACCCCTGGGTTCAGTCCTTAGTACTGTGTGCCTATATGCATAAATAAATAAATAAATAAATAAATAAATGTAAAAATTAAAATACAAATAATAAAAGAAAGTCTGTAGAAAACCAAAAGAAAAGAACAAAAAGCAGACTGATAATTGCAAAAGGGAACCAGGAGTCAGGATGATATAAAAATAACTGGTTAATATCAGGTTACTTCAAGTTGCTTTTTTTTGTTTAAGGCAGGTAACTTCATTGTTATGCCAGTTGAAATTGGCTTGATCTGGAAATTTTATTGTGTCTATAATCCCAGTTTCCTGGAAATAAACAGGTTAGTTTCTGCCTGGTGTCAGGAAAGTTAGTATAAGTGGCTCCATTTGATTTTTAGGATTTTAAGACCTAGTGTCACAGCTTAGTCTAAAACAACGGCCTCTTGTAATTTTTATTTAATAGGATAAACATATTCCTTTGCATCTTTTTTATATGGACTTTCTTCCCAACCTTGTGATTTAATCACTATTTACCCCTTCTCTTAATACCATCATATTGTGAATGAAGTTTCAACTTAGGAATTTTGGGAAAAATATTCAGATCATAGCATATAGAGATACAATAGTTACAATAAGAGAGATGGTAATATTACTTTTATTTAAAGTGGACTGCAAATTATTATTCTGTAGATATGTATAAAGTGTACTTAAAGTTGATTATAAAAATACAGATTTGAAGGAATGAAAAGTTTTTGATTATCTGTCCTTGGTAACTAAGGTCAGTGCTATATCTTATATAATTTAAATTTAAAACATCCCATGAACATCTGATGAGTTATGGTAGGTAGAACATGTATCTATTTTTAGTAACTTTAAAAATATTAATATCTTCATTATCCATATTGATAATCTTAGTGATATTTCAAATTATTCTTGAAGTATCAGTTCCTTTTTTCTTTCTTTCCAAATTGTAACTTTCTAAAACTAGGAAACTCAAGTGCAAGTCTAAGAGTGGAATGTTTACTTAAAAATGAAAAATGATACCTCTTGGTTTCTGGACATATTATCTCTCCCATCTCCCCCCTTTTTTGTTAAATGTAGATATTTGTTTCTGGTAGGGAGCATAAAGTTTTTTTCTATCAAAGCTGTATATCTGAAAGGAATATAAGTTGGCTTAGTACACTGTCTCTACCAGAAATTTGGTTATATATCAATACAAATTCTGTTTCTTAATGATAAAATATTATTAAATGGTTGGAAGTTTGTAGGATGATTTTATTGTCATTTGACAAGTTTAATATTCGTTAATGTTATCAATATTTAATGCTTATGAGCCTATAAAGATGTAGTGGGTCTTGCTTTCAAGGAACTTAACATCTCTTAAGACATAGATTATGATTATGTGAATTCTGGCATGTTCAAAAAAATTGTTCTTGTAGCTGGTGTTGTAAACGATGAAGAACAGAGAAAATTGGATTTGAAATAAAACATTTAAAATAGAAGTATCTGAAGTGAAAAGCATTTGAAATAAAAATGCCATACTAAAAATTGACTCTGGAATTGTAGTGTTATATTAAGTAGAATTTATTATGTTTTTATTAGGAAAAGGTGAAGAAGAGATGTTACAAGGGTTTTGGTGGAATGGAGAAACTTCCCTTATGGATTTCAGTTATCATCATGAAAATAACTACGCTATAGAAAAGTCATAAAAGACTAACTTCTTCAGTCACTTAATACAAGATTGTTAACATCTTGGCAAATTTATTGATTCCTAACTTCTGTGTGTGTATGTAGAAACACACAATCGTTAAACTATAAATGAAATGTTTCTTTTTCACTTTACATTCTAAATGGTTACATTAAAAATGGAAAGAACTAGCTCCTGTTTTCTATTACACTTTCACACAACACTTCTGACACCAGAAAGTCACTCTCTGAATATCACCTCGCTGCCTTACAATTTGATTATAATGCTATTTACCCAGAATTAGTGCGAACCACACAGGTTAAGGACTCAGTTGGACCCAGTTCCACAAACTGACTGACCCGCCTCTTTCTCCATCTTGCATTCTTCAGACACCTGTTGGAAATAGTCTAGGTTATTCATACTTCTGTCTCACTTGGTTACAAATTGGAGTTTTCCAGGACCTCTTCCTTAGGTTTGATAATTTGCTATGATGGCTCACAGAACTCAGGGAAATACATTTACAGGTTTATTATAGAGCATAAAAAATGAATAGTCAGATAAAAAGGTAGATAGGGTAAGGTGTAGAAGGTCCCTGAGCATGGGAGCTTGTCTCTATGAAGTTGTTGGGGATGCGTCCACCAACTTGGAAGCTCCATGAAACCCACTTCTCAGAGCGTTTTATGAGGCTTCATCATGAGGCATGATGGATTATGCCTGGAGGAGATGAGGGACAAGGCTGAAAATTCAAAGCCTATAGTAGTGGCTTGGTCTTTCTGATGATCAGCTCCCATCTAGGAACCCTCTCTAAGAGTCACCTCATTAGAATAAAAGAAACTCCTATCACCCAGGAAATTCCAAGAAATTTAGAAGCCCTGTATCAGGAACCAGGATCAGAGATCAAATAATCAAACAAAACGTCTACCGAACACTCTTATAAGTTAGGGTGTTATAAGAATTTCAGGATCTGTGTGCCAGGAACTGGAGACAAAGGTGAAAGATAGATTTCTGTCATAATATCATAGACACATAGGATTATTTAATCTTTATTATCCTCCTTTTCTACAATGTTTTGTTATAGAAAAATTTAAACTTTGATAAAAGTAGAAAGGTAATGATGATCCCCTGGCACCTAACTTCAAAAGTGATTGACACTTTGCCTGTCTGTTTTCGCTGTTCTCCCAGTTTTATTTCATTTTGCTGGATCATTTTAAATAAATCCTACACATTAATTACTGTGATTTTAAATTATTTCTTAATCCTTCAGTGTATATATTAAAATTTACTTAATTCTTCTCCTATTATAGGAGAATATTTGTACATAAATAAATTTGGTTATCATTTTCATATTTAAATCTTTAGGTAATTCTGAATAGTTTCTGAAATTGTAATCTGAAATTGTAATCACTAACATGAACTATTACAAAAGCTTTCCATAATTATAAGAATATATTTTTATTTTGGAAATTAATATGTTTTTACTTTGGCAATTAAAAAAGGAAAATAATTACTTCAGATTGCTTTCCAAGGAGATCCTACATCTATCTATCAAAAGTTGTTTTTAGTTTGCTGTTTAGTTGGGATTCTGAAATGGTTCTCAGTGACTGCCTAGAAAAGGGCAACCCTCCTTTTAGCTCAGCTTACTGGTAAAGTGTAAGGCTTTGTAAATAACCAACAGCTTAGAAAGTACCTGCATGCCAAGTACTCAGGAAGCAGTATCCAGAGCACCTTTTCCATTACTTTGTTGAAGTACGATGGATTGCCCTGCTAGTTCTACAATCCTTCTGTGTTTTCTAAAATCAACAGAGCTGTCAGTATTCCTGAACTCCACCTATCCCATTGCTATCTTTGCAGACTATCCCCCTAACTTCTGAGTTAGGGTGAGACTGCTTGCTGGTCTGTTTCAAAAGACGTGTCGTGAGAAACATTCTTGAAAAACAGTCTCTTTATCATGTGATAATTCTCAGGGAATTGTAGTGGTTTATATCCTAAAGTCCCTTTACCACGTTCATAGAAGAAGTAATGGCGAGGAAACTAGAAATGCAAGTGTTTTCTTAATCTTGTGCTTGGTGGCTTTTAGGAGATTAATATAAATCACTATTTCTGTGGGTGGAAAAAGTAATCAATAGGAGCATTAGTAAATTGTAGCCAAGCAAATCTTAATTGATCTTGCCTTGGTTTTTTTTTTTTCTTTTTGAGTGCTGGGGATCGAACCCAGGGCCTTTGCTTACAAGGCAAGCACTCTACCGACTGAGCTATCTCCCCAGCCCCTCTTGCCATGTTTTTTAGCAGAGATTTGAGACTTTAAAACTTACTTAGAAACAGGGAAGCAAATTCAATGTTTTGTCCTCTAAATACTTGAATTTTCCTTGTCTTTCAGTTCCTGGAATGGATGGAGGCGCTTTAACTGATACAAGTCTCACAGATTCCTTTTTCAGCACCAGCTTTATTGGAGTCAATGGCTTTGGAAGCCCCGTAGAAACAAAGTACCCCTTGATGCAGGTATTCTTAGTGTGACTTCATATTGCACTAAACAGTAGAGTTTATTCCAGGGGTGGGGGGGGCCATCTTAACTTGTTCAAGTGGAAGATGAGGTTTTACAAAGCAGTTAGATGGGTGGGGTATAGGTAAGTCTCCCTTCAGGAATATTCTTTGTGTATGGAAGCATACAGGTAGCTTTGTTTTATTTAATATTTAAATTTTTAAATTTAAAGCCACAGTACTTGAGGCATGTAAATGTCTTTGAATTGTTTTTTTTTTTTTTCTCCCATTTTGTTCTTGGTTGCTAACTTTTTTTGTCATGTGACTGATGCAATGCCAAGAACATATTTGTATACATTACTTTTGTAGATTGGAGGGCAGAATTTTATAGAATTGGAATGAAATTGGGAAGTATTCTAGTGTTGTAAGTTGGAAAACTGCCACAGTAGTATATATTGTCCTTTCTTGTTTCTATGATATAATACTGGGTAGCCTTCATATTTGCAAAACTGATTAGTCTACATTTCAAGTTGGACTGACTTTGAGGGATTTAGGAAGTTAATATTTTTCTGAATGATTTTAACTTATTTATGTAAAAACTTAGGTTGTTCAATGTAGTTATACACCCTAAGGGTCATTTGAATTATAAGCGTTTAAGTAAACATGCACAGCCATATGAATAATTTGATTTTTTTTTATGAGCAGTTTAAGTTATACCTTCTTTCAGTTGCTTGTGAGCCACAATTTCAGGTGCTTATATATTTCATACTTAAACAACCTCAAGAACTTGACCTTCCCTTTTTCAATTATGCAGAAATCAAATAAGAAGTTGAGTGGCTAAGTTCAGGATTATAGACTTAAACCATAGTTGAGAATTCCTAACTTATACTTTTCAAGATATCAAGTTAGATGTCATATATGAGACAAGGACTTATGGGCATGAAGGTCCTTCCAGGATGAAGAGATGTAGAGGATATGGAGTGAATTGGAAAAGCAGAGGACTTGTTTAGAGAATTAATAAATAGCCTGACCATATAAGCTAACATGTATGAAGGATAATACAAATTGAGAGAGGATATTGGAGCATTTATTGGCTTTATACAGTCACTTTCGATCCTTTTGGATGGATATTGAAATTTATATTTTTATCAAAAGGAAACCTAGTAGTTATAAGTTAACTTACTTGCCCAGGCCAGTAAGTTATAGAAGTGACAATTCAAAATAGATCTCCAACTTTACATTTACCTGACTAGTGAGCTGAAGTTTTATTTGTGTTGCAGGGAGTTTTGGAATAGATAGTTGTGATTCAGATAGCAACATTTATAGAAGATTAGTTTGTCAGTAATATGAAAGATGGATTGAAAGGGAAGAAGCAAAGAGGGCCAGTCGTAATTGGTTGAATACTTTTAATTTTGTGTTTCTCTATCATGTTATATATACATATTTTATTTTTCAGAGAATGACTAATAGTAGCAGCTCCCCAAGCCTTTTAAATGACAGTGCCAAGCCATATGCAGGCCATGGTAAGATGTGGTCTCTTTTGCTCGTGTGTGTATTTCTCATTCTAAAAGCTCTATACCCTTTGTAGGAATTTTGAAAATTATAAACAGGTGTAAGTAGAAAATAAAAATTATTATCTTCTCACTCAGGTACTTATGAAAATTTAGATTCCCCCATTTTTCTATAAACATATGAATCTATATAATAATTAAGATCACCTAAGACAAACTTTAGTAATGAGTGCTTCTCAATCACTGAATTGTTTTATTTATTTGCATAGTTTACTTAACTACTTTTGTTTTTTTAAAAACAATGATTATATTCCAGTGAACTCTGTCAATACTCTGCATCATTTCTTTTGGATATATCATAGAAGGGAAATTATTTTAAAAATTATGATCATCTTAAAGACTTTAGATAAAGAATTTCCAGATATTTTTATGTACATTCTATTTTAAAAAATACGCATAACAATGATTTTTTTAAAAAATGCATAATAGTTGTTATTATTCTGTATTAGTACAATTGTAATAATATTAAATAATGATGAGAATAAGAATTTACATCTTGATTATTTTGTGTGAGAGACATTATGTGCATTACCACATTTCCATCACTATTTGGAAATTACAATCTTATGCTCTGGGAAAAAAGCAATATTTTAATATTGAAGAATATTTTAACATTCTAAAATGTTAGAAATGAATTTGTGGCATTATATATTTAATATTCTCAGAGTTTAAATGCTGCCTTTTAAATGTTATCCAAGATAGTACAAAGGTGGAATGATATAGTCATTCCTATTTTTAAATATCTTGAATGTGAAAATTACATTAAAAAGTCTTATACTATTTTATTAGCTTCTTTCTCTTTGCAGTATTAGTTATTTAATATTACATTTGTTTTAATTCTTATTAAACTGAACATGCAGATAGAAGGCAGAAGTCTACACACAATAATCTACATTGTACTTACATATATACTATGTTGTGAAAAGATATACTTTAAATGAGGGCATTTGGGGTTTTTTTTTAGCATTTCACAGATAATTTAATAATATTAAGATACGTGTGATTTACTAAAGCTCAGAAATGAAGATAAAATATTTCATCATATCTCATGCATACCTTTTCAAAAACTTCTGATTTATAAAATGAAAAGAGAATTTTATATGTAACTTCTGCTTGCAGAATAATACAACTTTAAACCTATCTTTCGGATTTTGTTTGTAATTTGAAATATTTAATACTTCCATTATTAAAAACTCAATAATTTACTTATCTTTTAGTAAGAATATCAAATATCTGTTGAAAAAATGTGGTCTAGAACTGGGCTCAGTGGTGTATACCTGTTATCTCAAAACTTGGAATGCTGAGGCAGAAAGATCATAAATTGCCAGCCTGGGCAATTTAGTGAAACCCTCTCTCAAAATAAAAAAATAAAAAAAGGCTGGGGATGTAGCTCAGTGGTAGAGTGCTTGCCTAGTGAGCCCAAGGTCTTAGGTTTGGACCTCAGCACTGCTTTGAGGAATGTGGAAATACTCAGTAGATGGTTTTTTAAAAAATTTCTAATTTTTTTTGTAGTTGTAGATGGACAGCATGCCTTTACTTTATTTGCTTATTTTTGTATGTCATGCTGAGGATTGAACCCAGTGCCTCAAATGTGCTAGGCAAGCGCTTTGCTCTGAGCTATGGCCCCAGCCCAAGTAAATGGTTTTAAGGCCTTGACGATGTGTTTAAATCTAAGTCTAGATCAGTGTATGATTGACTTGTCCCCCACCCCTTTTTATCTTTAGGATTTGGTCAGAAGAACACAAACATTTATTTACTATACCACAGACTTACTTCCTTCATAAACAATAAGATTAAGATTCTTTTATTCTCTATTTGGTTTTTCTCCCGTCCTATTCAATCAGATATATCCTAATGCATAAAGCTTCTGAATAGGTATATACTGAATATGAATTGAGTGAAGTATTCATCAGTTTGTGTTTCATTCACTCAGAAAATATTTGAACATTCACTGTGTGTGAGAAACTGAGTTTATTTATTGTGGAATATGATTTTTATTATAGGCATTGACAAGTTAACATTTCTTAGATTTGTGGGTTTACCTGAGTTGTCTGTATGGAAACTTATGTAACTTGCCTTCCAGATCCTTTAACTTCACCTGCTTCATCCTTGTTTAATGACTTTGGTGCCCTCAACATCTCTCAGAGGAGAAAGGTAGGTTAAATTGAAACTTGGGTGAAACTAATAAAACTTAGAGATGATGAAGCAGTTGGTACCTACATAGTGTCAGTATTTTCTTGGGGGGGCAGCGGAGAGCTTTTATGGACTGAAATGTTTTTCTTACTGTTTATTCTTTTTCCTTATCTCTTATACATGAAATTTCATTGATCTCTCTGCAAGGTATAGAGGAATTTTATGAGAAAGTCTGAAACTTCGCTGATTATTTTTGCTCATTGTCCTTTATCTTATTGTATTCGTTTTTCAGATAACATCTAATTTGATGTTATAGCTGGCTGTGGTGTAGGCATGTTAATCATGTTTTAACTTTAGTTAGTACTTGGTCTAAATTTCAAAGATTCTTCCCCAGTACAAACTCATTACAAGGCAAACTTAAAATTTTCAACGTTTTATAATTGGCCCAACTATTTAAAAGCTTTTCATGCTGGAAAATTTAATTGGAATTGAGGTTAATACGCCATGTGCAGATTTCATATTTTATAAGGACAGAATTTGTGACGAGTTGAAATGATTGGAATGCAGTTGAATCTTATTGAGGATCCTGTGAATGCTACTATTCATCTAGAGAAAGTAGTCTTGGTGTTTTTGATTAGAAATTGTAGCAGCTAAAGAAGTTCAGGAGCTTGTAGATCTTGGTAGCAATAACTGTAAAGTTACAACATTCTATTTTCTAAGTAATAGAAGAAAGATCCCAAATAAAAGAATATTAATTTTAGAAAAAGTGATATGAACTTAAAATGCTTTAGGGAAAACTCAGAGCATAGCAGAAGATGAAGTTTGGGGAGACTGGGGGTGATGATTTCACAACATACTTATTTCCAGTCTCATTGAGTTGTATATATTAAATGTATACATTTTATGTGCCAATTATATCTCAATAAAGTGATTTTAAAAATATAGGAAGACTGAATGTTTTCAAGGCAAAACAGATTTCATGGGGATAGGTATAACTGTATTAATACCTCATGTACCTAATATTATTTCCATTTTGAGACATGGATGAGAACAAGAAGGTAATTAGAAAATATTTTAAGAAGCTAGACTTGATAGATTAAAATTTAACATTTCTTAGATGTCTCATCAAGAATAAATTTATTCTTGTTTTACATGCTTTTCTCACAAGTTGAGAATGTTTCGTTTCTAAATATTCCATATGTTAGAAGTGGAAAAGAATAGGATACAAACAGATCCATTGTGAGAGAACAGTAGACAAAACCTGTTAATATGGAGGTAAACAATAAAATGCTATAAGCAGATATAATCTGAAATCAAGTTATCTGGAGCTCTTCTGGAGAAAATAGAAAACTCTTAAGTTGCTTTAGGGTTCCCCCTAATGGCTTTTTTTCATTTGAAAAATAATAATTAGTTAACTATAATAAGTACTATTTCTGATATCTGAGCAGAAAGCAAAACTAGAATGGTGAGCAAAGTATTCCTAATATGAAAAGTTGACTGAATATTTTAAAGTTGAAATACATGACTTAGAGCTGCTGACATTTATTTCTGAGAAAGTAGTGAAAATCACTAAAGATGAGAAAAGGGAAGATACATTGCCTTTTTAAAAAATTAGAGAAAAATAATAAAGGAAATGTTACTACAAATGTGGTCTCCCTATTTGGAAAGATATTAGGATATATCTTAATGGAATTAGACTAATATAGGAAATGAGCATCTGCTGTGATTTTTAAGGTCCTGGCTCTCTTAACTTTGTAACCTTGGACTAACTTTCTGGACTGTAATTATGTTTATCTATGTGATGATAAACATGTCCTAAATAGTTTTGGTATCTTTCATCTCTAAAACTCAGTGTTTGTTTAAATTGAAAGCATTCACATGTCAGTCTTTACCTCGAAATTCATAGTTCTTGACATTCTCATTTAAAATAGTTTCTAGTCTAAGGACATGGTGAGTTTTTCCAATAGTGGGCTGTATTATGTGTTATCTGTGGGGATAAATGTTGCTTGTGTTTTTAAATTGTTAATGAGTAAGTTAAGAAGGTCTAAAATCTAATGGTGTTGAAGTTCTTGGCAATAAGAACATTGCATGTTGTACATTGTCAATGTCTGTCATGGAGACTGCCTATTTATCTTTTGTTGTAGCACTTCATAATGTTTGTTTAATTATGTAATTTTTAGAGGAAATAAAAATTTATATAAATTTTAATTATAACTCTAGGTTTGTCTAAGCAGGCTACCATGATTACTCAGTAATATTTTGTATCAGGTGGTTAGCTCATACTTAGCACCATTTCTCACTTTGTGAGGTAAATTAGTTTCTAAAAATCCCAGTTAGCTAATTCCTGGGCTTGCTATTGTGTTTTTTTTTTTTGCCTATAGGGTATGTGACATATTGGGATCAAATCAATCAAGTATCATTTTACTGTAGGTAGTTTTACTATGTGATATATGGAAAATTGGGGGGGAAAAAAAAGGACTGATACTTTTCCTGTTGCCCTCAAATCTAATTGCAGAGGTAATAAATGAACCTACTACAGGATATTTACACAGCAGCCAGTTTACTTAGTGCCAATTTAAATGTCTTGTGATTTCAAAGTAGCAGAGAATTCTCCAGATCCAAGAAAATTTATTGACAAAAAATGTTTTGACTTGGGTTTTTTGAGTATTGAGGAACATGGAGAAGTTAAGGTAACTAGGCAGAAGGTATGCTTAATTACAAGTCATAGTGGTAGGAGCTTTAGGAAAACTCTATAATTTTTTTTTTTTTTTAGAGTGTCATAAACTAAGAAAATGTGGTTGAGGGCCTTAGTATCTTTAGGATCTTGTTGAAGTAAAATGTGGGATGTGAAAAACAGTACAAACAGGTTCATAGCCATTCATCTGGGTTGTCTTGTTAATAGGTTTGTGAAAAACTTTCTGAAAAGGTTGTGTATTGAGAATATAAGTCTTAGGGCACTCTGTGCTAGTCTCAGTTCATGATTCATTGTCTGCTTCTCAGGAAAAAATGTTTAGAACCTTTTATAATAACTTGATAATACTTTGCCATCCAGATATAAGATCATTTTTCTAGTAATTAATTTTATTTTATAAAATTACAGACATGATATAAAGTGCTTGATAAGCACTGATTTTTTTATTTCCCACATTAGCATAATTTTACAGATAAAAATCCATAATTTGAAAAATGTTTATAATTATTCTTGGCCAAGAATGATGGTGGAAGAATTTGGAATTGTAACTTCATATTCTGTGGGAGAAATAAGCCCTCCAAAACACTAAGAATGACTGAGTTTCGTTTAAAATGAGAGTTAATACACTAGAGATGAATACGTGAGGAAACCTTAGTACATGATAGATAAAATTAAAGCAGAGCACTCGTATGAGAAGACTTGTATGAAAAGAAAGACTTGATGACCTCTATGAATCAGAAATGTGATCTACACAAAGCAGTAAAAATACAAGTAAGAAATCTATTTGGAACAGAAGTCTTTTTAACAATGTTGGGGGTTGAAATGCAGATATTCATAAATGAAGTGATTCAGGACCACTGCATATGATTGATGCAAATCCTAGGCAAATGAGAAGCCTTCATGGTTTTTGTCTAGCACTCTTACTTTCTCTTTTAGTGTTTTTCTGATCTAGTGATCTTACCTTTTTTTATTCACCTAGTCAATTTCCTATTCAATTCTCCTTCTACCCCACGCCCAAAGGTGCTTGTTATTTACATTTCTTTGGTTGGTTTACTTTATATGCAACTATCCTACACATGTGCAACATGTTTCTAATAGTGGACTAACAGACTTTCAATTTCATCAGCGTTTTTAGGCTTTAATAACAAATTAAATTCTTTGGGTTCAGGAGGCAAGGATTTCTGAAGTATGTTTATTTCTTCCGTTCTTGATTTTAAAGTTCTTTAGGATGAGAAAAGTGGAACCAAAGGGAGTTGGCTTATTTGCTGTGACTTACTTTTGAGATGTGAATGTTGGAGGCCCAGTTCTGGTTTATCTGCTTGAGAGAAAAATTTGCTAGCAGTACTTTCTCTGCTTTCTTCCTGTTTGAACCTAGTTTGGGTCCCCCTTTATATTGTTCTCTATCTTAAGAACATCCTTCCCTCCTCTCTACCATCTCTATAAACTTACCAAGGGTAAATATTTTGATTTCTGATTAAGTTGACATTTTGTTCTAAAGTGTCTGAAAGATAACTTTTACATTATTTTTACTCTAGGCAACAAAATATGGAATAACAGTGAACCTGTATTTACTAGAGTTCTTCTGTGAATAAAGATAAATTTGGAGAAATTAATAGGATTATAACATTGACAGTTTGGAATATAAATTCTTTCTTAGCCCTGCTGATTGTTTGGTCTTTTGGCACATCAAACCAATTATTGATCTCAAGGAGAATAAAAAAGGAGAAAATGGAAAAGATGGTGAAAAATAACTGAAACTTAAAATTCCAGTCTGAAGCTTCATTTGTAAAACAATCATTTTTTAAGTTCTTTATGTCTCCTACTAAAGAATTGATATTTTACTTGCTATTTAGGTTTCCAGTCAGCTACATCAGTTTATTATGTCATTTAGTCTTTTACCCATGAATATTGTATAGTAATGTTTCTGTAGAAAAATCGTGTTTGGCATTCTAAGTTGATATACTCAAAGCTACTCGTTACTGAGTCACTAAACTTTCATTCACTTCCATTTGCCAGACTGGGGGAATATGTACTGTCCCAGCTTGAGCCAGATGGAGGCAAGGTATTAGACTTAGAAACATACATATGGGTCCTGTGTGGAAAGTGGTAGTGTCAGTGGAGTCCACTTTCCCAGGCAGGGGAGCACCATTGTGATTCCTATCTGTAGCTTATTCAGAGCCTCATCTCTCTCTCAAAGAGCAAACATTAGGAATAGTACTCAGCCAGTAAGTAGTTTTGAATAATGGCCGAGGTTTTAGAGTTTGGAATCTGATGCAAGGGGGTTGAAATTAAATCTCTACTTTTCCACTGATTATCATTTATTACTTTCACTTGTCAAACCTTTTTGTTTCTTCATTTGCAAAATGAGTACCTACTATGTGTAGTTGTTTTGAGAACTAAATGGGATATGTTGCCTGGCACAGAAGTACCCAATAAATGGTAGCTTTTATTGATAGTTTAGTAATACATGGTCTTGGCTAAATGTTTTAAGCCTTGCTTGGAAATTAAAAATGTCTTTTGCTACTAAGTCTGGATCAAACTATATTAAAATTGCCCAGTGGGAGTTATGTAGTTCTCTGGGAATATCTGCCTTGAGGTGTTCAGGCCTCACTTCTCCTAACATTAATTTTTTTTGTTTGTTTTTGCTTTCCTCAGAAGCTTATTGTTGGCTTTTCAAACATGTACTCCAAATGGGGTGAAATTCCATTGGGTTTTATTGTGATGTAATGGCACATAGATAGAAACTTTATTTTATTTATATCGACGATGATTTTCTGAATCTGTTCCAGGTAATATGGTAACCTTTAGTAATTCTTTCATAAAATAAATATTTTATAACATCTAATCTCCTTTGTGAGAGTTTGTGTTCTCATTTTGGGAAGTGAAAGTTTTGAGAAATCAAGTAATGTACCTAAAATAAAATAGATAATATATACTTACATTTCAGAGGAAAGCAAAAATATCTCCATAATATAGGGAAGAGTAAGATTACTGAGTTTTTTAATAAGGTGAAAAAGAGATAATGGAGAGAGGTTACTGAGAAGAGGGTATAAAACATTGATTAACCTTATCCTTGCTTCATTTCCAGTTACATGTTATCTCAGTATTAATTTTCTTTTTCTTTCTTCTTTTTTGTGTTTTTGGTACTAGGGATTGAACCCAGGGGTACTTAACTACTGAACCACATTGCTAGCCTCTTATTTGTTATTTTGAGATGGAGTCTCACTGAAGTGTTTAGTGTCTTGCTAAATTGCTGAGGCTGGCTTTGAATCTGTGATCCTCTTGCCTCACCTTCGAGCTGCTGGGATTACAGATGTGCACCACCACCCCTGTCTCAGTATACATTTCTTTCAGCTCAGTTTCTGAGACAAGAATACACAATTTTGATAATTGACAGACCATCTTTCAGAAATGTGGCACAAATTATATATTCTTAACCATAGGTACTGTTTTTTTCTATAGTCTTAAAAATACTGAGATATCTTATATCTTTGTAATGTTGTAGGCAGAAAATCTCATTTATGTTTGACTATTTGTGTTGTTGAACTTCTCTTTTACGTTTATAGACTATTGGTGTTTGTTCATTTTCTTTCTTTTTTTTTTCTATTGGGCTATTCTTTTATTTAGTTCATTGTGTTTTTTGTATATTAGAGGTTTAAACTTGTTTGATTAGATTTTGTAATCTCCCCCTACATTTTGTTTTTGGTCTTGAGTTTCACAGGTAATTGATGCTCTCAGTTTTGAAATGTCATGCTAACACATTTTTGTGAACAAAATAGTATGCTCATTTTTTATTAAAATGATCAATATAAATAAACTAGTCCCCAATCTGATGAGTAATTTCAAATAGAAAAAACTGTCATTGTATTTATGTAATAATTTGAATTCACTGTTGTGTTTATTGCTAATGATCTATAGTAATCAACTCCCCTTAACAAATCAGCTATGTTCTCTCTGTACTTTTTAGTAGATTTAAATGTTCTTCCTGTTTATCTGTAGTCTGGGTCTGTTCTTTTCTTACAGTATGCAAGTATCATTTAGTTGAAACTTGTTTGACAGTGTGACAGTTCCTATAGAAAAAGACTGAAGTTTGGAAGAGTTGTTTCTTTTTCTGTTTAGTAAAGATATTACAGATTGGCTTTCCAGGATTGTGTTGAAATGAAGATATGTTTTGGAAACAATAAGTTTTATTGTAATGAGAGAGTATGTGACCGTGTACTTTCTGTACTTTAATTGGTACTTTGTAAGAAGTGACCATTTGTTTTGTTGCATTAAGAAAGATTTCTTCAAATTCATAACTGCCCGGAAATCTTGTTGTGTTGATTGATTACAAAAGCACTAGTGAGAGAATTTGTTTTAGAAAATAATTTTTAAAAGATGCATGTGGCAGTATTGTGATTGACATGTTATCATATTTAAAAATGCGAGCTGTAATTTGTGTTCCCATTTATACATAATGTATAATACTCTTGCCTGTAGTCATCTAGTTTTATAGCTTTGGAGTTTTTTTTTTTTTTTTTTTTTTTTTTTTGGTACCAGGGATTGAACTCAGGGGTAATTGACCTCTGAGCCACATCCCCAGCCCTGTGTTTTGTATTTTTTTAGAGAAAGGGTCTCACTGAGTTGCTTAGTGCCTCACTGTTGCTGAGGCTGACTTCGAACTAGAAATCCTCCTGTCTAAGCCTCCCTGTGTGCTGGGGATTACAGGTGTGCACCACCACCTAGCTGCTCTGGAGATTTTTGACTTAGTTCTTTACATAATAGAACCATTTACCATGTGAACAGAGGAACTAGTAGTTTATTCTGAGATTAGCTAGTTGGCTTCTTTGTACTTCACTCTGGTCATTGCATTTACAAAGTGTAGTTGATATTAAAAGCTTGACCTTACTGGTGGTTCATCCCTATTTTCCTAGGAAGGAGGTATGGGGAATTAATTAGTAGAGATAAGTTTAGAATTCTCTTCCACAAACATGCTAGCCTAAGTTTTAAGCCACATTTAGTCAACTCTTTTATTTCCCAAATTTGTTCTTGCATTTTGAAAATGGGTAGGGAAAACCTTTTAATTTTATTTCTTTGAATGAACTCTCTAGCTGTTATTTCTCTTGATTCTATCCATGCCACTTAGATTCAAGAACATTGATCCAGGTTTAGTTAGAATAATATTAAGAGTGTAATGTGTTGAGGAATGTTATAACATGTGCAGTAGATTTCTTTGTGTTGAAGACAGGATACCATAGTTAAGAATAGAAGCTTTGGACTGGTCAAACTCTAGGGAGGTTGAGGCAGGAGGATCTTCATCACAAAGCCAGCCCCAGCAACTTAGTGAGGCCCTTAGTAGCTCAGCAGGACCTTGTCTCAAAATAAAATATAAAAAAGGCTGGGATGTGGCTGAGTGGTTAAGCGCCCCTGGGTTCAACCTCTGGTACCAAAACAAACAAACAAACAAACAACAACAACAACAACAACAAAAAAAAAAACCAAAGGAATACAAGCTTTGGAGCCTAACTTTTATGTTAATTCTAAGAGTATAGGCAAATTATTTTAACCTTTTCCAAGATTTACTTTCCCATCAGTAAAGTTGATATAATAATAGGCACTATCTCACAGAATTATGCATATTAAATACATTAAGGAGTGTAAAGTGCTAGGTATAGTGCCATGTGCTTGTCAAATAGTAGATGTCACATCTTCTACTGCTTATATATAATTCTGCAAATTAAAAACCATGTTTATCTGTTTCTGAATGTATATAAGATTACTTTTCTTTAACTACCATCTTAGTTTAAATAAATCATAATAAAGAACATTTTTGAAGATATTCTGCTTAATTTAAAAATTGAACCTAAGCACATGTAAGTTAAATCAAAAGGCAAAAAAGCTTTTGCTAATAAAGCAGTAGGTATTTTAGTATGATTACTTTTGTTAAGGAACTGAAATAAAAATCTTTAAGCATTGTTATAGGTGATAGTTCATTGCAAAAGTAACTTTTCTGACTTAAAAAAAAAGAAAACAAATTTTCACTCTAAATATTTCTTTAGCATAGTATTGCATTTTGCCATGTCTTATATTCTGGTTTCACTCTAAGGCAAAGGGAAGTTGCGTTTTTATTAAAAATTCATTTTGGCCTTGCTTATCAAAAATATTCCAGCTGCTTTTTTTTTTTTCCTTTGGCAGCATAAAAATTCTTTTGATTGTGTTTTTAAGAACAGAAGTAATAACTGTTTTATAAGTTCTTTAATCTACATAGATAATATTAATCTTCCTTATCTCTCTGACTCAACAGTTAAAAAAAAACAGTAAATTTTATGTAGGTAAATAATGTTCTATATATTTGACATAATTTAGGTGAATTTTTGCATAGTAGTCCCCCCCCCTTTTTTTTTAACTTTTTGTATGACTTGTGTATTGGCTCACAATTTTAAAGATCTTTTCATTTACATTTATTTAACAATGACGGTCTATTTTTCTATAACCTATTTTATTTTTTTCTTTTTTAGTACTGGGGATTGAACCCAGGAATGCTTTACCATTTTTATTTATTTTATTTTAAAATTTTGAGACAAGGAATCACTAAGTTGTGTAAGGTCTTGCTGAGTTGCCCACGATGACATTGAATGTGTAATCCTCCAACCTCAGCCTCTCCCACATTGATGGGATAACAGGCATGCACCACCATACTGGTCTTCTATGACCTACTTTCTGTAGACCTCCTACTATTGTCTTTATTTAAACAAGGAAAACATGAAGAATTGAATGGAGGGACAAAATACAACATATCCTTGAAGCTGACTTGTTTTTTATTTTATTTTTATTTTTAAAAAATTTATTTATTTATTTTTGTGATACTGGGGATTTAACTAGAGGTACTTGACTAATGAGCTACTTCCCTACCCATTTTTACTTTTTTATTTTTCAGATAGGGCTTCATTAAGTTGCCCAAACTGGCCTCAAACTTGGGATCTTCATGCCTCAGCCTCCCAGGCAACTGTAATTATAGATGTGCACCACTGGGCCTGTTTTTAATCTTTAAGTCTTCCATTCATGGAGGAAATTCACTAGAACCCAAGCTGTAATGACTTGTGGGTCTGGATTTATTTTTCTAAATAAAGGGTAGGAGGCTTTAAAATTCAAGTATTTTGTGAGTAATTTAGGTATAGATAGGACCCTGTGTTAATGATTATGGAAATTATTTAATTAAAAAATTCAAGTGTTTTAGATCAGTTTGAGGGTATGTTTTTCCCTCAGTGAATTTAGATTAGCTACTGATCTTATTTTGAATAAGATCATAATTATAAAGACAATAAAAATATCAGGACATTTAATTAACTAAGTGGGGGAAGACTATTTGAAATTAGAGGACATCGTGAAAGGAATGCAGGCTTACTTGGGAATAAGCCTATAGAAAATTCTATGCCAGAGGTTTTTAATCAGGGGACTTCTTAGGAGTAACTTGGAGGTGGATTGTTGAGTTGTTACTACAAAAGATAATGAACTTTTATTTATTTATTTTGGGGGAGGGGGTAAGAATGAATTTTCGTATTCATTAAGTATCATCTAAAGGAAGACATATTTCATGTGCTTTATTTTTTATTTTTGTGAAACTTGATTAATAAAGTACAAATCATTTTATTTATTTATTTATTTATTTAATTTTGTGGTGCTGGAAATTGAACCCAGGGCCTTGTGCATTTGAGGCAAGTACTTGACCCACTGACCTATGTTCCCACTCCCCTACAAATCATTTTAAACTATCATTTAGTCATTCATTGTTACAGAGTTTAAAGAGTAAAGGAGTTCCAATTTTGATGTTTAGAGGGGGTTTTTTACAGTTCAGGAGATTAGAAACTTATTGTCCTTGCTTATCATTTTGCTTAGTTTATTAATACTTAGATTAATGATATGTAATATTGTGAATAAAAATGTGAGGCATTTTGGAGATGTGCTGTTTTGCAGTTGCCAAGAGTTGTGCTTTGAAAATGGGTTTGTTACTTGACAATTTTAACTTCCATTTTCTATGTAAGTATGAGGGGCATTTGTAGATTGTTCTTTAGCTAGACTTTGAACTTTTTTTGGGAAAAGATTAGATCTTACTGATCACTTGTATTTCAAAGGCAAGGACGGAGAGCTTGTACTGATGTTGAGTGAACGAAAACAAAATATGTGTGTGCATTTAGGTCTCAGAACTAAAATAGTCCTAAAATTAGCTTTTACTATTCTTATCTTTGGCTAGTCAATGTAGAGACTTATCTCACTTTTTGGAAATGAGAGTGGATTTATTCCTGACCATTGGAATTTGCTATGAGTGAGTATTGGTACTGAAGGTTCTTAGTATTTAGGTCAAACTTCAAAGGGGCAAGGAGTGGGGTGTTGAACTTTTAAATCCCTGTTCCTTTAAATTTGTATCATTACTTTCTTTTTCAGGTCTTTTTTTTCCCTTAGATTATTAAGAACTTTACAACTCAAAGTGTGGTCACTAGACCAGTGGTAGTTCTTGCAGTGTTGGGAACTTTTTGAAATGCAATCTCTCAGGTCTCATTCTAGGTCTACTGAGTCAGAATCTTTATTTTTAAAAATTATCATCATCATTATTATTATTGTTGTTGTGCACTGTTAGGGATGGAATCCAGGGCCTTGTTCTACTACTGAACTATAACCCCCAGGCCCAGAATCTTTATTTTAACTACATCACCTGAAGATTCATATATTTATTATAGTTTGATAGGTGCTACCCTGGAATATATTGTCCAACTTTTTCTTGTCCTTTAAAGCTTATGTTCAAGATTTGAAGGTATTAAAAATAAATTCCCAATTAAAAAAGATTAAAACTATATTCAACTGCTATATTATTGGTTCATTTAGACTTTTTTGAAAAAAGATGGAAACTATTTTGTGGTTAATCTTGAGACTTAAAACATATATTTAGAGAGGAAGAAGAAGGAAGAAAAATTATAGGCTGTGTATGGGTACTTTAGGAAAAGGGGATTGGGAATTCTGACATATAGCACTGAATTGCTAGGAGGCAGATAAAAAAAAAGCTGATTTTCAATAGGACATGACATTTTAAAGTCTTCCACTTCATAGTAATCAACAATTTGGGACTGGCCAGGCTGTAAGAATAGAAGATCAACAAGGAAATAAATCCCCTTCTCCTTTTTGGTCATTGTATTCTCAAGGTTGGTCTAAGTAAGAATTTTGGAAGCTAACTGAAAGAGAAAAGGGGTGTTGCTTTGGTTTGCTTTGCAGAAAAACTTAGAAAACTTTAGTAAATAACTATTTTGTATAAAAATTTGCCTGCCCCTCTTATTTCCTCATCTTCCATTTGATTTCCTTCTTTTGTTTAGCCCCTACTTTCAGCTAATCACCATTAGTTTTTTGTTTTGTTTTTTTTAGACTACCAAATCTTTCCACAATCAGCCCTTAGCATTGTTTCCTTTGTAATTGCCTGGAATTGACAACCTTCTCCTAAACCAGTGATTCCGGAGGGGCAGTTATGGCCCCCTACCAGCAGAGGACATTTAGCAATATATGGAGACATTTTTGGTTATTAAAACTGGTTCCATGTGCTACTGGTATCTGGTGGGGAAGACAGGAATAGCATCCTACAACAAAGAGTTATCCAAAGCCTGTAGTGCTGAGAAACCCTAACCAAACTACTGTCAAAGTCTGCTAATTTGTCTTTCTGATCCAGTTTTATCACAAACACCAGTTCCTCCTCCTCCATATGCTGTAAAAACACACATGATTTTGTCAGTTCTTATTTATAAGCTTTCCTGAGTTTCCTTTTACCTATGAATGATGTGGAAACTCCGTGGCGCAAGATGTAAAACAATAAATGTTTGATTACTGTTTTCAAGCCTCATATTTGGTTCCCAAGCTTGACCCTCTTCTGGTGGTCTGAATATTATAGTGCCTTTTTGCCTCTTCATCATCCATTTTCCCAGTCCCACAGTACATATTTCTCTTTTGATTTTTTTCCCTGCCTAGCATATTTATTCTTTCTTAAAAAAATAAAAAACAAACAAAAAACCCCACAACTGCTCAGGCATTCTTCTTCCTTGTGAAGAGTCTTTGCCTCTGCTCTGCATTATTTTATCATGTGAGTTATATTTTGCTTGCATGTCTGTGTTACCTTCTAGACTCTTTGCTCTCTTTGAAAGGTTGTGAGTGTGAGAGAGAGAGGGGGGCGGGGCGGGGGGAGGGAGGGAGGTGTGCGGGGACAGGGGAGATTGAATTCCAAGTACTTAGAACACAGTTCTGAGGTGGTTAGTTGAAAAATACATTTGTCTTCAAAAGATAAATAAGTGTTTGGGTAATTTGGAGATTTGCACACAGATGAAAAATTACTATGACTTGTACATATACTTTTTATATGTAATCCTTTTGCGTCACCATCAGATAGATACTCTTTATTGCTGCCATCTTTTTTTGAATGTCATTTTGTATTCTGCTGCTCATGATGGTTTTTAAATGGTATCACTACCTTACGTCTTTTCATTTACTATCATTTAGGAGGTTTTACTTTTTGATTAGTTAATCTCTAGTTATTTATTGAAAAAAACTTACATTTATAATGGTACATGTTTGAAGAACCTCCTCTATTAAGAAGAAAGGCCTTAGGCTAGTTATAGGTTTGGGCAAGTGATGGAGGGAGAATAATAATAAATTCTTTGGAAAAATAAGAAATATAATTATACAGTAAGAATTGTTGGGTAGAGAAGATGATACATTTTAATGTGTTTAAAACTCTTCTGTGTTGGTTAATACACTACTATGTAGAAAGTAAATTTTACATTGACTGTAAAAACTGAGTCAAAAAGTGAGTCTAAATTTATGAAGAATCTGTATTATAGTAGACCATTTAAAAGCTGTAATTTTCTAGCATTCAGATATATGATTGGAATTTAGGTGTTCCCTGCATAAGTCCTGTTTGACAGGTTATGTTTTTTCCTTAATGTGGTAGAGGAATTTCTAAAATATAAATTTTACATAGCAAATGCTTAATTAAGGTTGTTTTTCTTACTGTATATCAAAGCCTTATAGTTATTTATTTGAGTACAAAAGCATTTAGTTTAATCTTATACTCTTTGCAGTAATTTATGCTACTAGAAATAGCTTGCTTTAAAATTGTTTCACTTAAAATATGGTTCTATAGCATGAACCATGCGAAGGATACATATTTATTTTCATCTACAGTTCTTTCTAAACAGAGAATTGACTGGATTGGTCCAAGGTTGCTTAAAGGTAGAACTATTTTGGTCTCATGAAACTCTATCCACTGTTGTAATTATTGAGTAGGTAAATAGTCTAGTTGCTTTCTTAACATAAGTTTAATTATTTTTGTAATTTAGTAGAGGCTCATGTATGAAGAGAATTAATTTGCATAGAATAATTTCCATAGACATTATTTGCAAGGTTTTTAAAATTTAGAAATCAGATAATCAGATATTTTCTTCAAATTGGTTTTCTTTATATTAATTGTTTTTTAAATTTTTGTCTGGCTGGCTATGGCATCTTATTTTGAAAACTTAATTTTATTTGTTTAAGCAGTCTTATGATAGAAAGATAAACAGACATTGATTCTCTCCAGCATGTACCACTTTATTCCCTGAAGAGTGGAGATACCTATATCTGTGAATACCTTTTAAGATGCAGTTTAATGCAAATTTGCTATGATAAAGAGATGGTAAAAATCATCATCTCATAATTTTCATGTGTAAAAGCCCTGATAAACCACTATTAAGATAGTTTACTAACTTTATTATAATGTTCATTATTTATGATTTTTCTTGGGCAGATAATTTATTTAATAAGTTTGTATTGCTGAAATTTAAAAGAGCAATGAAATTTGTGTTATTATTTATTGTTTTTTTAGTCTGAAATTATTTTTCTTTGAATACCTTAGGTTGAATGCTCACTTAAGACACAATGACTGGCCTTGTACTCTGGCCTATTGTTCGTAGAATTAAAATAATTTTTAAAAAGCCATTCCTTAGGAATCAGGTGCTTCCTTTAACTGGGTAGTTCTCAGTAGAAAATAAGGTGGCAGGATGAGTTTCTGAAAAAGATGTAGTTTGGAGAATTTTTTTTACCTGTATTTTATGCCTTTGAAGCCATTTCTTCATATTACAGTGAGAATAGGTAAGTTCCAGTGGAAAAAAATTTGCAAAGCATTTACTTTGCTGATAACTTAATTTCTAATAATTAAATAGTAAAAAAAATCCAGATTATATTTCTCCAAAACATCTGTTGTTTTATATAATATTGTTCACATTATTAGTACTGAGGGTTAATTTAAAGGTATGGTTGGGAGGGTGGGATGGTGGGTGGTGATAAGGACTTTGGGAGGGAATATCTTAGAAATTTTACATGTTTCCTGTCCCACAATTCTTGATATCAGCTGTATGTTAGTTATATTAGATTAGATTAGTGTGGGGGATGTTAGGAGTGGCCTGGTTTCTTTCCTTCTTTTTCCTAGCCAAGGAAGTATCGCCTGGGGATGCTGGAGGAGAGGCTAGTACCGATGGGATCAAAGGCACGAAAAGCAAAGAACCCTATTGGCTGCCTTGCTGACAGGTGTAAATCAGGAGTACCCATCAATATGGTTTGGTGGAACAGAGTCACAGAAAACAATTTACAGGTAAAAATAACTTTTATTAGATGTTTTTTGAAATTGAATATTTTGACTGCTTTCTGTGTCTGTGTGGGGTGGTGGGTATGAAAGGATTAAATGACTTAGCTGGTATGCTCCGTTAATTTCAAAAAATTTTTTAGTCAAAGAAAGATTAGTGACCCATAATGATTTTTGTTTGGGTTTTTGAACTTGCTCTGCTTATAGTATATCTTCTATTCTTTTATTAAATTTCTTTTTTCTTTTTTCAGTTTTGTTAACATTTGAGTTCAGATGTTCTTCCCTTTGGTTCTGGGAATCAAACACTTGTGTTCTACCACAGAGCTATGTCTCCAGCATAAGTTCAATTATTTTTTAGTATATAGAGTTCCATTTGTTTGGAATCCGAACAATGGGAAACTCCATACATTGCCTTTTAGTATATTTTTAGTAGAAAAAAAATTGTATATAAACAGATTTGTCAACCAACTTAATTAGTATATTGTCATAGAGTTATCCAACTTAAGTAGTACATTGTCATAGAGTTATTACAGATACATTTCAGTCACTGACTCGCTTTACTTATATTGCATAATTAAAGTGAATTTTTATAACTCAAGGACTAAGCTTCTATGTGAGATTTTGAATTAAATACAAAATGATTTTATATTTCATTTTAACTTGGGTTTTATTTATTATACTTCCATTTTAAAAAAAAATTGGTAATTGTATACTATGGATAGCAATTGGTGATTGTATACTATGGACAGTACTCTTAATTAGAATTTCAGCTTAGCCAGAGGTAACATATTTATCCTCCCAAACTTTGAGTTAATTATTTAAAATATATTCCTAGACAAAATCTACCTCCTGCATTTATGTATCATACACAAAAATATTGTAGCAAAGTTAACTTGATTTTATTTCTGTCACCAAACATATTATAAAAGGGTTCCACAATATTTTGTTCTTTTTAGTATTAACACAGTAGCAATATCTGTGTTGCTTTGGACACAGGAATAAAGAAATTATTTCAGAAATATTACAAAATGTGTTTTTTCCCAACTGAAATTTTGGAAGTATTTTTCTAAAGATAAGGTGGAGAAAGCCCAGGGAGTTTCACATCATTTTATTTCTACTTAAAATTTTGTTAGAAAGTTTTGGCTGTTAATTATGTTTAGTAATATAGTTTTAAATGAATTTTTCTTGTCTTTGAGATCACTAGGTCAAAGTTTCAATATGAATTATTACAATTATTTTTTGGTTTTAGAAAGGAAGTCTGAAAAGAAATTGGGCCCCAACTACATAAGAAAAGGTATAGGTTCTCGTGGAACAGCTTGTAGGTTGTGGTTGTGGAACACTGATCAATAAAAAGATGTTGCCACTTGAACTTCCTACAGTTTCCCCCATCCCAGTGGAGGTTTAGAGGTTTAGTATAGCTTGAAAAGCCATTAGTTTGGTTTAAGAATATATACTTGAGTTATGTTTTATTTTTAATTAAAACAACTGGTAAAGGATTTACATTAATATGTATGAAAGATTGAATTGGGGTCATCTGAACCTAATATATATTTCAAATACTTACTGTTAAATTTTGCTTCAAATAGGTCTTTTTCTTTAAGAAAGTAAGAAGTGGGCTGGGGATGTGACTCAGTGGTAAAGCACTTGCCTTTTGAGCATGAAGCCCTGAGTTCAATCCCCAGTGTCCTGGGTGGTTGCCTGAGAGGTGGGAACCAGGAGGGTTGCAGGGGAGTGGGTTGCTGGGGAGAGTAAGGAATGTTATGTTATACCCCAAGTTTAAGGCTTTGTAAGCTGTAAAATGCCTGACATTATGAGCCACATGTTGAAGTATTGAAAAATATCCATCTAGTAGTCTCCATTACTATCTTTGAGAATTTCTAAAATTGGGGACCTGGAATAGTTTAGTGAGAAGTTTATTGAGCATAAAGAGTATGTCAGTGTGCTATGTCAGTGTATGTCTTGTCTACCTATCTCTGTATTGGAGTTCCTATCTTTTTGTTGGTAGAAGAAAAATACTTTATATAAATGAATTCCATACCCTGTTTTTGGCTTTGATGCTTACCTTTTAATATTGTTTTATATTTTTGACATACAAACAGTAGAGAAGCAGAAATTTAAACCAAAGTTTGTCAGACTTTATGACAATATTATATCATATGATAAAACCATGTGATAAAACTCTGGTTGTACTAGGACCATACTAAGTTCATCTGACTGGTTAACTGAACTTCTGTAGAACAACTTATTTTGAGAATCAAAGTGCCTAAATAGTTTCCTAGACATGGGTTGTAATTTAGGCATACCTTTGCAGCACTTGAAAGACTAGTCCTTTTTCCTTAAGACTCATCCTTTTCTTAGTGACCTTTGCCTTTTTTTCGAATCTTTAAATGTTTATTTAAAGATTCAAAAAATCTTTACCTAATACCTTAGCCTTTTTCCACTTCAGAAAATCAATCAACAAAAAAATTAATAATAAGATCTGGGTTTTTGAACTCAGTGATTAATATAGTAATTCATATTGTATTTATTATCTTCATTTCTGAATTTCCTTAAAGAGGGCCATAATTCCTAACCTTTTATTATTTAGTAACTGTCTTTTAACTTATTTTTGGCCAAGAATCTCATGATATGAAAGAGCCTATCTGCCAACATGACATTTATAAAATAGTATTTTTTTAGTTTTAAAATATATATGTTTGAAATGCTAATGAGAGTATCAAAGAAACATTTTCTTTAGTCTTTTGTAGCTGTGCAGAGGGTAAATTTATTCTTCATATGGCTGTCTGAAATACTATAAAACCTCTGGTCTCTATTCTTAGGTATGTGAAGTCCCCAAGTGGGAACTCATGAACTGGCTTCTACTCTTTTCTCTCATTTATTCACTATTTATTGTTTAAATGTATGCAGTTTGATGTCACCAAAATTTTATTGAAACTGTTGTCAAAGTTTGCTGGAGATCTTAGTTGCCAAATGCAACAGTTTTATCTGGTACTGTTGACTGTCTTTATATTTTTTAAACTCTTTCCTCTTTGTACTTTTAACTCTTTGTTTCATTTCTGACTCTTGGTGTACTCCTTTTCTTTGTACACTTTTTCTTTACTTTTTCTTCTGTGGTGTTGCTCCCTGAAATTTGATTTGTTTAGAATTGTCCTCTGACTTTGAGATCCAGATTTTTCATGCCTTCTGACATCTGTGCAGGTAGATCTACACAGCAAATCTGGCATGTCTAAAAACTCAGTATTTTTCTGTTCTCCAAATCCACTGATTTTTTTTTTTTTAATTCTATATTCCTGCTCACTTAATAGCATTGTTGTCTTCTTTGTCACTGAAGCTAAATATCTGGTTTTCTTCCCTTCTACCTCCTACATTCTACCACTTCTTATGAGAGGAAAACTACTGGTTTTACCTATCCATTAATTAAAAGACAATTAGACAACATATATATATATATATATATATATATATATATATATATATATATATATGCTATCACATTACGTCTTTATAACAATAATGGCATATTATTTTCATTTAACAAATAAGGAAATTATATTTAGAAAGGCCTGCTGCTAATAAGTGGTACAACTGGGAGTCTAGCCAAGATCTGTTTAATTCTAAATCCTGAGATTTTTCTACCGAAATCTTGTCAAATCTCTTTAGGAATTGTCCTATCCTATCTTTCTGGGGCTGTCTCTGCCTGTGAATGTACACATTTTAATCATATAGAGTCTTTCATATTGCATATAATAAATACACTGTCAGTTCCCTGCAACTTTGTTATGTCTGCATCATTGTTAACAGAGACTGAAAAAAATAATCCCTTTTTCCTGAGAGATGGCTAAAAAGGCTCCATTTTCTTTGAATACTTATTCAGACTTCCGCGGGGAATACACACACACACACACACACGCGCACACATACACTTACATACTTACACATGTGTATATATAATTTGTTACATAGTATATTACGTTATATATTATACATTATGTATTTTTTATTACTGTTTCCATAATACTTGATGTTTAACAGTTATTTCATTGTTTTGTGTTAATTTGTTTACCTGTTGTCTTTTTCTACTGGATTGTAAACATTTGAGAGTAGACTTGTGTTTGTTATTTTTGTGTCTTTAAGGTATTTTGTTTATTTCTAAATGCCACTTTAATTTTATTGAGTAATGTATAATTTTGTAGTAATTTATTCTAAGATTTTTTTTAATCTTAAAAATGGATCATAGGTTTTATGGGATTTATAGCCACCATGTTACCACTGTTTTTTAGTTTTAGTATCACATAAAACACAAGATAGTGATTTCTTTTGAACAATGGAGATTTTACGGTTTTTTAACACTCAAAGCTTAATATTAGTTTAAGTATTCTTGATATTTGTTAATCTTTTGAACCTTGTAGTAGTTTTAATTAGTTCTCAACATTATTGTTTAGTGACAGACCTCCTCTGTTTTGTGTTTTTCTTGTGATCTCAGGCTAGACACCAAGCCAAAGATCACCTGAGACCCACATTAGCAACACTTTATTTCACCTAGGGGCAAATTCATTTTGAATTTTCCTTTACTTTCTACTTAGCATGATTACCCATTACTCTGCCTCACCAATTTGTATGTGAATTCAAGTTCTTTCATTGCTAAATTTTCAAATGTCATTACTTAGGGCTGAAATATTCTATCACCTAAGCTGAAATTGTGAGAATTTGCATTTCCTAGCATATAATAGATATTAAACAATGTTTGTTCTCCAAGTTTTACCTTATTTTATCACTAGCTCCTAAAATTGGTTTTTGATAAATTTATTTAGAGTGCAGTCTGTAGTTATAATCACATGTGCATGGCGTGGTATGTTTAGAATGGGTTAGTGACATTTGTTCTAAGGGCTTACATTTTAGTACTGACTCAGATATTTTCCAAAATTAGTTTTAAAGATCCTTATTTTTATTTTTTTGAAGGGATAACAATGTGTTTCTTCATAAAAAATGAGGTACCAACTTGTATGAAAGGATTGGGGAAATGCATGATTTTGCAAACTTCTCATACTGGTTAAGATTTACTGAAAAATAATGATGTGTTAAATAAAATTATGTTCATTTTCAGACTTTTTAAAATAGTGAATTTGTGAATAACAAGTATTACTGTTGTTTTAGTGTACCCAGCAAAGTGAATGAGAACTGTTGAACTGTTAGATGTTAAAGTGTCCATCAGACATCATCATCTACTTGTCAGTATCTTTTTTGATGTTATTTTTATTCCCCTTGTAGTCAGATGAAATGGCATTTTTTAGGAAAATTGTTTAGGAAGAAAGCTCACATTAAAAATCTCTTGGCTTACGAATTCTCTTGATAATTCTAGTTACTTCTTACTGATGTTTTAAAGATCTCAGGAAGGTTTTGGAAACTCCCTGGATAAATAAACTTCAGTCTTTAGTTACTGCTGTTTTAGGTGGTTTTTAGTTTCTGGATCTTTGGAAAAATGGGAAAATTTAGACTTTCAGATGAATAGATTAGAGTTCATAAATGTGAAACTTCAACCTATCTACTTAGAGTTCTTTGGGATTTTGAAAGAATTACAGAACTATCGAGGTAACTGTAGTGGCCTTACTTTAATGTACTACTGTCTGCCCCTTACCCCACCTTAGACCCTTTCTCTTCTCTCTAGCTACTATTCTAAATCTTCTAACGTTCTTCTCAAACCTGCTCAACTCTTTCACTTTAGAGTAATGACATTGTGTTCTTTAGAGTGGGGTAAAAAGGGCTATTGAGAATGAATTTGCTCATGTTTCAGCTTTCTATCTGTCTGCAATGTTTTCATTCTTACCCTTTCTTTTTGTTTTTCTTCCTATCTCTTTTACTATATCCACCCATCTTTATCCCTTCTGACAGTTCATTCTGTCATTTAACTCTTTAATTTTTTAGATAGTCTCTCCCTCTATATTGGTTTTCTTCATTCTGGCTTATAAACATGCCACGAGTTTCTCCTGTTACTTGGTAAACCCTGAAACAAAGTACATGTAGTGACTGTCCAATATAATTTGGGGAATGAGTCCTACTTGTTGTGGTTGCCTTTTTATCTTTAATTCATCCTTAGTTCCCTTTATTTTCCTTTTCATCTTGAGTTTTCTATTAACTTATTTTTGATAAGGTGACCTGACAAAATTAATGGCATTCTTCCTTGACCTTTCTCTCCTACAGTTGACATTGTGGGCTATTTCTCTTTTCTTGAAATGTCTGTTCTCTTAGATCTTAGATTGTTCTTTATTACTTACTTTTACCGCCCCCATCCCCACCCTCACTCCCTACTGCCCTCAACCTGCTCCTGGTCCTCAAGAATCTCCCATGTTCTGTCATTGTCTCTCTTCTCTGCTCCTGAGAGTGCCCTTTTGTTATCTCCCACATCTCTATTACTTCAGCTATTTCCTATTCATATTTGACTCCCAGATATTTTTTTGTCTTCCAGTCATCTGCATTGACCCTAAATATTATATTTCTAGCCTCTTTTGAACATCTTCATCTATATAGCATAGGTCTTGAAATTCAACTTGTTGAAAATGAAAAATGTACATTTTCCTTCAAACCTGTCTTTCATTCACACATACTTGTACATACTTATTCACAACTGCATGCCCACTATTTAGTTTGGATATTGATATCACTCATTGTCTAATCTGTGCATTCTTCCTGACTCCTCTTTGCCTGCCACATCCTTTATCTACTAAGAACTACAGCTTGTGCTACTTGGAAATTGTCTTCATCTTTACTAAGTTATAATATAATCTACCTCCCTTGTTTTTTTCTCATATATATTGTTGCCATTATTATTTCTTATCTGGATTCCTACTTCTGGTCTTATCTCTCAGAATGCTGCCTTATTATGTGATCTTGTTTCTCCTCTTTGTCATTTTTTTATTATTGGAAAAGATTGTATTCTTTAGGAAAGCATTCAGGGTACTTCTGATTTTGCTCTTGCTTACTGCTGCAGACTTACTGAACTACTTGCACTACCTTGAAAATTCCATGAGAAATACCATACTCTTCTTCATGCTTATGCCTTTGAACTTTCTTTTTCAACATCTGTTTTACTTGGCGTACCCTTTTCTCTGTCTTGAGTTAGCAAACAACATTTTAGGATTTAATTCAAGTATATGGTCTTATACTGATCTGACTGACAACATTAAGCATTTGCTCACTTTTTTCTACCACTTATCTTTTTGTTCCAATTAATTATTTAACTCACCATGAAGGCTAACATGTAGCGCACATTGTAGACTTTTTTTATTTTTTTGATATATGAATGTTCTAAGCTCTTGGGAGTGTGCAATTGAGTTCAGAATATATTCTGTACCTGTGAAGTGCTAGCCAGTGAAATTGTAGAACATAGTACCTGATTTGATAGATCTTTCTCATAGTGTCTAGCACAGTGAATTTTATATATTATTAAAATAATTGAATGAGTGAACCTTGATTAGTGATTATTAGCTAGCCTAATGCTAGTCCTGAAGTGTAATGGTCTGCACATTTTCTTAAAGTTTTCCTTGGTAGTTTAATGACATAAAATATGGAAAAATTTGAAATTCTTAACATATGTTAAGTTTTGTGATTAAATATGGCTGGATTCTTGGGTAGGTAAAATACTTCTAAGTAGTTTTCTTCTTACTGTGAAATGAAAAAATGGGTTGTACCATTATGTAGCTGTGGATAGGAGATATGCATGGAGATAACAAGTAATTAATTGGATCTATCTAAAGTAGTTCTTGCCTCTTTGGAATGCTGTGATAGTTTGACTTTCCTGGACTACTCATTAACCTAAATTGATATTTTTGCTCCTTTTAGTGACTAGGTGATATGCCCTGTGACTACTAATGACATATAAATTACTCAGATAAAAAGTAGCATATGAGCAGCAGTTCATCTGGTTTTGTTTTTAAATAGCTTCTTTTTCTTAGATACAGACTTTCCTATTTTTTTTTTGCATGCATTGAATTTATTCATCTCAGTTTAAATGTTGCATATTTTATAGAATTCTTATATCACTTCATTCAGTAGTGGCATGCAAATGAAGGGGAATGGTATAAGTGGTTTCATAATTTACAAATGTTGAACTTTCTTTTAACACATTTTTCTAAAATTATATATACTTAAAGAAGAAATTCAGACTCTCCAGAAAAGTACAAAGAAGAAAGCAAAAATATCCTTAGCCACCTCACTATCCAGAGATAATGTCTTTGTTAACATTTTAGTGTCTTTTAATTTCTTTTTACACACATCCTGTACACGTGCTTCTCTCTCCCCGCATTTAGGCATTAGTGAAACATTTTACATAAAGAGTAGTTGTCATTGCTTTTCTGTAGTTTAATTTTTGTATTATTTAACTCAACAGTGATATGGTTTGGTTTCCATCCTGAAGCATATCAATCCACATAATTTTTAGTATCCACACAGTATTATATATACATAATCCACATAACCAGAAACCTGCCAATAGATAATTTACTTATTTTCTTCATTAAAAATAAAAACTAAGAAAAGACTGCGCTAACCTTATTAATCTTTTCTGTTTGCATCAGTTTTTTCCTTAGCGTTCCTAGATGTGGGCCGGTAGGTCAAAGAGGGTGCTTGTTTCTCATTTAGATACATATTATCTTATTATTCTCAAGAAGGGTATACCAGGAAGGGAGATGATTAGAAATGTTTGTACTACTAATCAGCTTCTTGCAGTTTTCTGTAATGAATGAACTGACATATATCTTGGGGCAATTTAGGTGCTTATAGCTTTAAGCTTTTATGTACAGAGAATCACTTCATGTTGAACTCATGATAATTTTTGTTTTCTATCATAAATATAAAGCTTGCTTTATTAATTGATCTTCATTTTGTGGCTTCCAATATACATGTGTGTGCTTCGCCCTTATGATTTTGTAAAAGAACACTGATGTGAAACATTAGTGATAAACTTTCTTCTACTCTCTCAACCACTTTTAACTAATTTAGAAAATCCTGTCTCCTCTATCGAGGCAACCAAATCAGAGGGCCAAACTTGATTTGCTTCAGAAAATTCATAAAACTGTATTGCTAGACTATTTTCAAAATATAATAATTTTTATATGGCTTCTTTTAACTTAGAAGATGACACTTGACTAGTTTTATATAGGTTAGTTTCTGGTTAACCCAGAAGTTGAGCATATTTTGATAATCTTTAAAAAATTTTTTTTTTAGTTGTGATGGACCTTTATTTCTTTCTTTATGTGCAGTGCTAAGAATTGAGCCCAGTGCCTCACACATGCTAGGCAAGAGCTCTACCACTGAGCTGCAACCCCAGCCCTTGCTAATAAATCTTTGACTATATTTGGATATGCTTAAAATAAGAGGAAATAACAACTGACTTTTAAAAAAAAAGGAAAACAACTTGTGGAAATGTGAACTCAGGTTCTGGTTAGCCATTTGACTTCTTTTTTCCTTTTCATTCTGTACCTCTTCATTCTTTGTTATATGTGAACACTGAAGACTAGTAAAAATAACTTTTAATAATACTGCTCTTATGTCTGTGGGTCTCATCTTTTTATGACTTTTAAGATCATTTTGGTAAGACATGTAAGTTCCCTTCTCTGTGCCTTTCTCCATCATTATTAGTATCCCATCTTTTGCCTTTCCAGATAATTCACTGTTTTTTGCTTTTGCCAGTACACACACACTCAGACTTTGGACATGACTCTTAAATTCGTCCTAACTATGCTCTTTTGTTACCCAAAAAGGGAGGAAAAAGTAGCAATGATGGAAGATTGAAGTCTCGGATTTTGTAACAAAGTAAGTAGATAAGGTAAAGAAATTCCTGAAAAGATCAGAGGAAACAAATCTAAGAGTTCACACTTTCTGTTTCTTTTTTTTTTTCCTTGTTTATTATTTTTGTTTAAGGTTTTTTAGTTCTTTTTAAACATTTGCTACTGCTGTTATTTTTTAAATGGACTCAGTTCAGCCAAGAACTGGAATATTGACCTGGTCAATCTAATTAGATTTTAAAAATAAAGTCATCAGACAAAACTTTTGTTCCCTTTTCCCTTCTTCTTACTTCTCATTTTTCTTCTTTTGTGCTTCTCTCTTGCTGTCTCTTATCCTGGCTGGAATGTAGATAATGAACTGAGTTGGAAAAGCCTGTAGTCAAGTCATCATTTGGAACAGTGTTGCATCAGCCTGGGTGTAGATGATGGTGGTCTAAACTATGGCACTGACAGTGACATGGGTAGAAGTTGAATTTGAGAAATATGTAGGATATAGAATAAACTCAGCAACTTGATATTTCAGAGATCTCAAAAGGATTATTGAACTGTGACAATTTATCTATTTAGAAAGACATTATACAGAAAGCACAACAAAACTTGAAAAGGAAATCAACTCTGAGAAAATAGGTTGATTTGCTAATAAGGTGATTGAAATGATAGTTGCACAGCACCTCTCTGCTAGTGGGTGTCTAATCTAACATCAACAAAAAAAAGAAAGAGTTGACTGAAATTTATATATTGATAACTTAAGATCAAATAAGGAATTCCTGTTTGTTTTGAAAAATATTATCAAAAGATTCATCTTCTGGCCAAGATGGAAGAACAGGGATTGGACTTTTCTTTAGAAACAGCTAAAAAAAAAACTAACAAAATGTATTATACAACAGTTTTCAAGACATTAGATATTGGACATTGAAGGACAGTGATCCCTGAGAAATGGGAAACAAATGAGGTGAGCCCTCTGGTGACCCCCAGCTAACTGCCTTGAGAGAATTTCTAGGCCTGGTGCATTTTCCTAAATTCAGAAGACCAAACGAAGTTCACAGCAGCCAAGATAACTGTAGGTCATAATAAAAAGTACTAATGAAGAGAGAGTCCCCACACAGAAAGAACTGTGAAGATTTTGTAGAGAACTGATCAGAGAATGTAAGTGAATAAGAAAGTTAATTGAACTGGAAAAAGAAATTCCTGTAAAGATCAGAGGAAACAATTCTCAGAGCTCACCCAAGACTTAGAATAGTTCCTGTTCTCACCAGTCAACAAGGAATACTTCATAATTGGTGAAGTATGAAGTAGGGTAATGGGAAGACATTTGCCAAATTAGCCTTGTAATAAATGCTCCCCTGATCCCTCCAAAAAGACACCTGTTTAACAGCAAGACCTGAAAGGATCAAACTAATTTTTAAACAAGTTTAACTATGATGGAAAACAAAGGTCAAGAATATTTATAAAAATATGGCAGCAGCTGGGTGCGATGGCACATGCCTGTAATCCCAGTGGCTCTGGAGGCTGAGGCAGGAGGATCTCGAATTCAGAGCCAGCCTCAGCAACATCCCAGGTGCTAAGAACTTGGTGAGACTATGTCACTAAATAAAATACAAAAAAGGGCTGGAGATGTGGCTTAGTGGTTGAATATCCTTGAGTTCAAGTCCCACTAACCCCCCCCCCCAAAATAAAGCACCAAACAAGACAAAAGACAAGTCCCAAGTATTTCCAAATTTGTTACTGTAAACCTATAGATGCAAAGAACCCAGTGAATCACAAGTCCAGGAGACATGAAAATTATTACCAAATCACATCAAAGAAGCAGCCTGGGGCAGTGGTGGTGTGCATTTTTTAAGGAACAAAGATACAGATACCAGATCTTTCCATTCAAAATAATAGAAACCAGAAAAGAGTATAACAATATGTTTAAGCATAGAAGGAAAAGCGATGTCAACTTATAATTCTATATTGGAGAAAAAATCTTATAAAATAAAGGCAGTCAAGTGAGTGAGTACCCATGAAAACTGGTGAAGTTCAGATTAGGTCCATCATTAATTAAAATTATCACACCAATATCTATTTCATGGGACTGTGATAATATGTCATCTTTGGTGAAATGTGGTGAAAGTTACTATTTCTTGTGAGTCTTAAATTATTTCAAAATATTATTATTTTTTAAATGAAGTAGCTGGGGCATGTAGGTTGGCTATAGAGTGCTTGTGCAGCATGCATGAGACCCTGGGTTCAATACCCAACCTTTCCCAAAAAAGGGGAAGGAAAACGTGAAATAAGATACTTTGAGATATTAAAAAGTTGAAGGAATTCATCCCCCAACAGACAAATACTTAAATAAATATTGAAGGTAGTACTTTAGACAGAAGGCAAATGATCCCCTATGGAAATCTGGATCTACACAAAGGAAAGAATAATACAAGAAATAGTAACTATATGAGTAAATACAAGAAACCTTTTCCTTTATAACTTAAGCCCCTTTGAAAGATAATTGTACAAAGCAAAAATAGTAACAATTAGCTTATAAGGTTTATAACATGTAGAAAAATATGATAATAGCAAAAAAGTGTGAGGGGAGACATAGAAATATAATATGGAAATACTTTTAATACTGTATCTGAAGTAATAATAAAGCTGGGTGGTGTTTGGTGTTATGGACTAAATTATGTCAGCACCCCCACCCCCATTGATATATGTTGAATCCCTAACCTCTAACCCCCAAATGTGACTGTATTCGGAGTTGAGGCTTTTAAAGAGTTGCTTAAAGTCAAATGTGTTCATACTGGTGGGACCCTAAGTGAAGCTGACTTACAAAAGGATGCCAAGCACATAGAGAAAAGGTCATGTGAGGATGCAGTGAGAAGACAGCCATGTAGAAAAGAAGGAAAGTGGCTTCAGAAGAAAGTACCCCTGGTGGTACCTTGCTTTGAACTCCTAGCTTGTAAAACTGAGAAAATAGATTTCTATTGTTTAGTGTCTAGTATTTTGTTATGGCAGCTCTAGCAGACTAAGACAGTTCGTGATGAGCTGAAGATAAGTACTTAAAAAATCTAAGGCAAACACTACAGTAATAGAACAAAGTTTTAACTAATAAGTCAGGAGGGGAGATAAAATGAAATCACAGAAATACTCAGTTAATCCCCCCAAAAAACCACAGCAACAGGAATGAAAAAAAAAGGAAAAAATGGAGCAGAGAATATCAGATGGAACAAACCAATCAAAAAAAGCATGATGGTAGATTTAAATGCAATCATCACTAATTATATTAAGTGTACATTGTCTAAATACCATAACATGCAGGGATTTCAGGTTAGATTCAAAAGCATGGAATATTCACTTATATGAAGCTACCAAGAAACTTGCTTTAAACCAAATGACAAAAATAGATTTAAAGTTATACCATGCTAGTGAAAAGAAAGGTGAGACAACTCTATTTATGTCAGAAAGTATTTTTCAAAACAGAAAATATTGCCAGGGATAAAGAGAATTGTATAATAAAGATGACAGTTCATCAAACAAGAGTATGGATATACTGTTCTTGAATGTTTTATGCAACTAACAACAGAGCTTTCAAACGTGAGACAAAGCTTGATGGCACTGCATGGTGACAGATAATTCTAAGGATTTCCAACACTGCTAATAAAAGAAGGAAAAGACAAGCAATCAGTAAGGAGATAGGCGAAAGTTGAACAACCCTAAAACCCAATTTGTCCTAATTGGCACTTATAGGACACTCTGCCCAGCAACTGCCAAATACATATTCTTTTCAAGTGTACATGGAACATTGACCAGGACAGACCAATTCATAAAAATGTCTCAATTTATTTAAAAGAACTCAATTCCTACAAAATATGTTCTTTGACTACAGTGAATTTAAATTAGAAATCAGTAATAGAAAGATCTTTGGATTGTGTTAAATACATGTTTGGAAAATGAATAAATATACTTTTAAATTACTCAGGAATCAAAGAAGTGTATACTTATTTTGAACTGAATGAAAATGGAAACATCAAAAGTATGGGAAGCCATGAAATCAGTAATCATAGGGAGGTTTATAGCACCAAATTTCTATATTAGAAAAGAGGAAAAATTCCCAAATCATTGATATACCTTTAACCTTAATAACTAGAAAAAAGAGCCAATTAAACCCAAAGAAAATCATGAGAAAATAAATCAGATCAGAAACCAGTAGAATAGAAAACAAAAATAGAGAAAAAATAGTGAAGCCATAAGCTGATTCTTTGAGAAGTCCCATAAAATGATAAACATCTAGGCAGATAATTAAGAAAAACAAAGGGGAGAGAGAAGCCACTAATATTGGGAATGAAATAGGTGACATCACTAATTTCTACAGATATATCATAAGACTACTAAAATTATGAACTACTTTATGACAATAAATTTGACAAGACATAGAAAAAATCTGAGACAAACTACTTAATATATTATTAACCTATTTTCTCTATAAATATATTAAAAAGAGATTGAATTTGTAATTGAATACCTTCCCACAAGAAGGCCCCAATGGCTTCACTGGTGAATACCCCATATTTAGAAAGAAGTAGTGCAAATTTGACACAAACTTGCAAAAAAGAAAAGGAGAGAATAAAACCCAACTTACTCTATGAGGTTAGCATTAATGTGATATGAAAACCAGACATTCACTGATAAGAAGACTCCAGACCAATAACACTTGTATACACAGTTGCAGAAATCTTTTTTTAAAAGAAATTATTAACACAGTTTTAGCAAATCAAATTATGTAAAGGGATAACATACCACAAAGTGGAACTTGTCTCTGTAATATAAGGTTGGGTCAATATTTTTAAAATCTATTGACATATTTGTATTAGCCAATCAAAATCAATATGATCATCATCTCACTAGAAAGTATTTAACATCCAATATCCATTCCTAAAGAAAGTTCTCAACAAATTAGGAATATAAGGGAACATTCCTAACCTGATGAGTGCATCTATTAAAAAAAAGAAACTGTCTAATAGCATACTCATTGTTGGAAAATGAAGTGCTTCCCCCCCCAAGATCAGAAGACAGACAAGGATGTCTGCTTACAACACTGCAATTTAACCTGTTTCTGCTTGTGCTGATGCATTAAGATAAGAAAAAATAAGTGACTTTCAGATTTGAAGTGAATAAGTAAAAATGTCTTTCAGAGACATTATTATCTATGTAGCATGATAGATAATATCTATGTAGCATGATACAAAATCAGATTACCCAACTCAGTTTTATTTCTGTATCGTAGAAATGTAGTATGCTGAATGGTAACCCCCACAAAGGATGTGTTTTGTGTCCTAATCTCTGAAACTTGTGAATTTTACTTTATGTGGAAAAAAGATTGAAGGTGTAATTAATGATCTAGAGATGAGATCATCCTGAATTATCCAGTGCCCCCTAAATTAAGTGATAATTATCCTTATAAGATGGAGGTAGAGCATTTACACACAGAAAATGATGTGAAGATAGGGCAGAAACTGGAGTTTATGTGATTATAAGCCGAATGCCAAAGAGTGCTTGGTTGCCCCTAGAAACTAGGAGAAAAGCTTGAGTGGATTCTTCTTCAGAGCTTTTGGAGGGAGGGTGAACTTGTCAGCACCTCAGTTTTGGACTCTGACCTCCAGAACTGTGAGAAAATTTCTGTTGTTTGTGATAGTTTATTACAACAGCCATAGGAAACTATACTAGCAATAAAATAATAAGCTGCAATTTAAAAATTATATCATTTACAGTAACAGAAATATAAAATACTTAAGGATCAGTGTGTAAAAAGGTATGAAACATTCCTGAGAGGAATTAAAGACCTAAATAAGTGGAGACTCAATAATGTTAATATGTTGTTAACCAAGAGTGATAGGACATATGTACGCACAGTTATTTGTATATGATTGCCCACAGCACCTTGTTTGGAATAATTCCAAATCAGAAGTAATCTAAATGTCCAATGGATGAAAGGTTAAACAACTTGAGCAGGCTTGGTTGTGCAGACCTGTAATCTCAGTGATATGGGAGGCTGAGACTGGAGGATCCAAGTTTGACGCCAGCTGGAGCAACTTAATAAGTCCCTGTCTCAAAAAATAAAAAGGACTAGGGATGTTGCTCAGTGGTAAAGCGCCCTGGGTTCAATCCCCAGTGCCTAAATAAATAAGGACAAACAAATTGTACTGTGTATTATTGATTACTAGTCAAACACATGAAATGTTGATAGATGCAATGACATGGATGAGTCTTGATACTGAATGAAAGAAGCCAGTCAAAAACACCACATACATACGTATGTATAATTTGTTTTCTTAAAATTCTAGAAAAATTATACAGTGGTAGAAAGCTGATCTGTGGTTATCTGGAGAAAGGAGTCTAGAAAGATGGGGATTGTGGTGGATAAAGGGATTTAATAATAAATGTTTTTGGATGGGGTATGTTTTGGTTTGGGGTATTGGAGGTTTGAACACAGGGGTGCCTTAACCACTGAGCTACATCCCCCATTCTTTTAAATTTTTAGATGGGGTTTCAGTTGCTGAGACTGCCCTCAAACTTGCAATCCTCCTGCCTCAGCTTCCTGAAAGAAGGGATTTAAAAGAAGCCTGTGATAAGCAGATGATGATACATAATGGGGGTTGGGAGGAAGGCAAGAATGGAGGAAGGATGGAATGTATAGAGGATTGTATAGAGGGAGAGGGGGGTGAAGGGAAAAGATAATATTGAGACAAACATCACCCTATGTACATGTATGATTACACAAATGGTTTGACTCTACTTCATGTGCAACCAGAGAAATAAGTTTTACCCCATTTGTTTACAATGGATCAAAATAAACTTAAAAAAATAAAATAATTTTGTTATTAAAAAAAAAAGCCTGTGAAGACTTAGCATAATGGATTTGCTCATTAAATTGATTTGGATAATGGTGTTTTGATTGTATGCCTGTTTCAAGAGTTAACGAAGTTTATATTTAAAATATATTAAATTTATTCTGTGTCACTTACATCTTAAGAAAACTGTTAAGAAAAAGTCACCAGACCCAATTGTGGTGGTGCACACCTGTAATCCCAGTGACTGGAAGCTGAGGAAGGAGGATTACAAGTTCAAAGCCAGCCTCAGCAACTTAGCGAGACCTTTTCTCAAAATAAAATGTTTAAAAAGGGCTGGGAATGTAGCTCAGTGGTTAAGCGGCCCTTGGTTCATTCCCTAATACCAGGAAAAAAAGGAAAAGTCACAGAGTCATGTTTTACTCAGAATAGAAAGATTAATGATATACTATATGAAGCCATTAAGATAGGTAAAACAAGCTGAGCTTATTGAAAGGAACCACACCATGGAAGGTATTTAATGGTTTTATGAGTTTGTGATTTCAAAAAGAACCCAAATAATATTTTGGAATATTAATAGTTTCTCAGTCATTCATCCAATCACTGTGAGACAACTGTTTCTCATAGACCTCTGTTTTGGTTGCCATTTAAAGTGAAATATCACATAATATCTTGTATTTTCATTAAATATAAACCTCTTCCTCTTTCTACCTAATGAAAAAAAATTTTAATGGCTCCAGTTTTTATCTTGTTGCATAGTCCCTTAATTTTGGGGTATCTTATTGTATTTTTCTCTCTTTAGTGAAGTCTACCAGAATATTAAATACTGAATTTTACTTTAAAATACCAGCTTATGTGGAGTAGTAGAAAAGCATAAAATCATATTAAACATGATTTTTAAAACTCATCAGAAAGTTACTTCATTTGTAAAAAGCCTTTGTTGATTATTTGTAGATAGGCAATTATCAGAAGGGTTGGATGGGATATCTAGATTGAAATGTCTCATTTAAGATCTAATAACACGACAACATGTCATTTTTTTAAGCCAAAGGCATGGACTCTTGATTTAGTATATTTGTGTCCAGAGATTTCAAGTAAAAATCATATCCAAGTGTTGGGAGATGGTGTCAGTTTGGAGACTTCACTGTATAAGAAGCTCTTGGTGTTTCCTCCCCACCCCCAAAAAATTACAGGGTAAATTTAGATGTATGAAAACTTAAAACCGTCACTGCATTTAAAACTGTATAAGATATGAACACAAATTAGGATTAAAATTGTGAATAGAAATTAGTATTTACATGCATATTTTACAAAAAAAAATTAAAAATCAATATTATACAGATTAATCTAGGTAGTTAGGAAGGGGTTTTTAATACTTTGTGACAGAGAATTCGATCTAGGTCCTTTCGCATGCTGGTCAAGCAGTCTACCTCTAAAGTACATCCCTAGCCCAGGAAGGGATTATTTTAATCATAGAGCAAAAACTTGTTCCATGTATATGTTAGTGTTGTCAAAGTTAGACAAATAATTTGCATAACTCAAGTTCTCAAGTCTTCCTAGATAGACTCTTCACTTTCTAAACCTAAAAAGAAGTTTGTTTAATGAATAAAATACATTTAAAAATATATTTTAACCTAAAATGAATAGTTTATTATATGAATGAAATATATTTAAAAATATATTTTAACATGATTGATTTTAGTTACAAGTTTTCACTTTCCCCATATAAACATATTTAAAAGTGTATGCGTATGCTGTTTTGCTGTTTGTTTTTATAGACTCATTTATATTTTAATTAGTAATGTTAAATAAGTTTTAAGAATGCATCTTTTTTTGTAGTTATTTTAAATAAATTTTTTTATGAAAACTGTTCTAGGTTAGATTTTAGTCTTCCATTATCTCTTTAATTATATATGATAGTTCTTTGATCTGTCTATAGTTAATTTATATTATTTGTTAATAATAGCTCTGCTTTTATTTCTAGATTTTGTTGTACCACCTAAATTCTGTGTAATTTTTTTTTGTTGTTGTTGCCTAAGTCCTTCTTTCTTTCTCCAGTCTTAAGTGTTCACAGCTGAACAAAATAAACTCCCAAACTACCCACTCAAGGGTTAGTAAATTAGGAAAGGAGGGAAGAATTTAGACCCTTTTCACTTCTTAATTTTAGTTCTCTGTTAGGTAGTTTTTGGTATCTGTGATTATTTAATCTCTAGAAGTTGCAGCTTAGTATGTAAATTTTAATAGATCAATTAAAAAATATTTTTAGCTGTGTATGGACACAATATATTTATTTATTTATATGCTGTGCTGAGAATTGAACACAGTGCCTCACACATGCTAGGCAAGCATTCTACCACTGAGCCACAACCCCAGCCCAATTAGATTAATTTTAATAATGTCTACTCTAATAAATTTAGAGACCCTTTTAGAAGTTTGTTATAATGACAGTTAATATGTGATGTTTGTTGATGGTAAAATGGACTTTTCCTTCCATTTTCTCCTTTTAGGTTCCTTAAAAATAGGCTTTTAACTGGGTACAGTGGCATACACCTGTAATCCCAGTAGCTCAGGTGGCTGAGGCAGCAGGATCACGAGTTCAAAGCCAGCCCCAGCAACTTATCAAGGGCTAAGCAACTCAGTGAGACTCTGTCTCTAAAAAGTACAAAACAGGACTGGGGATATGGCTCAATGGTTAAGTGCCCCTGAGTTCAATCCCTGGTACAAAAAAAAAAAAAAAAAAAAAAAGTTTCAAAATAATTTAAAATAGATTTAAGTTGGTGGAACCCAGCTTTGAAATTAGTCTGTTATTCACTGAAGTGGTAGGATTTGTGTGAAAAGGTAATGCTTATTTCTCAGGAATATACTAAAAATGTTCTTATGTGTGTCTGATTTCCCTTGTATAGCTTTGTTATCTCCCTAGTAATCTTGTAATCCTGAAGTCCTCAACTTCCATAGGCATTTTGGACTCTTTTGCCAAGATTTCTGATGACTTTTTTTAATCTTGGCCTTCATTTCTAAGAAGTTGAGGTTAACTAATGTATATGAGCTCTGACATACTTGTCTCATATGTTAGTAGCCATTTGTTCTGTTATAATTAGAGAGTACTATGTAAATAAAATGCAGTGGCTTGTTTTCTGTTCTAGAAATTAATTGACCATTCATTTAAAAAAATATGCCACTATATTTTTGAAAACTTGAGGCTTCGAACGATTTTAAAAACTATATTTATGTGATTTAAGAAAGGATATTTTTTCCCTCTTTGGAAAATATGTTTTGGTTTGGACCTGATTATTCTTTTTTACCATTTTGTGTTGTTTTTACAATTTTTTTTTTTTTACAATTTTGTGTCTTTTTACAGATCACTCTATTTTATTTAAGTCTGGATTTAGCATTTTTCTATATTTTATTACTGTGTGTTTAATTTTAGCTGGCTCATAACTGCTAATATTATTTGTCTACTTTTTTTTTTTTTTTTTTTTTTTTTTTTGTTGGTGCTGGGGATTGAACCCAAGGTCTTATGCATGCAAGGCAAGCACTCTACCAATTGAGCCATATCCCCAGTCCTGCTAATATTATTTGTTTCAGAGTTTATAAATCAGGTTATCCATGGCCTTGTTACCCTCTACACCTGGTATTTTGAACTCTTGGTAGTTTAAATTGTCTTTCATCTCAAATAAAGAAGCTGTTCTTGGGTTGTGTAGTAGTTCATCTTTTCATCATCTGAGTCCTATGGAAATTCATGGACCAAAACAGACTTTTAATGAATTTGATATAAGGTCTCCTAATGTTCTAGTAGTTCTTAGAGCCAGAGGTATCATACTCCTTGAATATAAGAACTTGTATTATAGTACCATTACGAAAAATGTTTCCAGTTAATCTCATGTAAAATATTTTTAATACCAGTCACACAGTAATACTGCACAGACATTGGGGCCTGTATTTATATTTACATGTTTTTTTCTTACATCATGTTTTCTTCCACATTTGCCTCCCCCGCCTCTTTCCTCTGTTACTTAAATGCATGACACAATATTGGGGAAATGTTTGTGCTTACAAGAAAAAGGAATTGATTAATTTTGGAAGAAAGGTAATTTTGACCTTTATCCTGGTTAGAAGTAGTTTAAAGGTACTAAATTTGAAACTAACTGTTGCTCAGTTTTGAGGTAGTCTCAACCTCCCAGTTCTCTAAAATGCATTAAGATAGTTTGATAATGATGCAAGCTTGACAGTAAGGGCAGGTTTTACATGTTACTGAGATTGAACTCAAATTGGATGATCAAATTTCCTTTAGAAATGTAATCATACTACACCAAAGTGTGGAAACTAAAACACTTGTAAAACCTTTTAATAAAATACTTTACTCAGTAAATAAAACATTGTGGAGTAATGCCTAGTACATTCAATGTTTTTTGGGGGGCCTAAAATGTGTTAACTTACTATATTTGATTTTTAAATAGACACCAAATCCTACTGCAAGCGAGTTTATTCCTAAAGGAGGATCAACCTCCAGGCTGAGTAACGTGTCCCAGTCAAATATGTCTGCCTTCTCTCAAGTTTTCTCTCACCCTTCCATGGGAAGCCCTGCTACTGCTGGATTAGCACCAGGTAAGTTGAGTAACTATTTCCAGTGAGTTCCAGATATCAAATCTGTAAGCACCATTTATTACTAATTTATCAGAGCTGAAATTGAATATTTGGATGATTCACTTTTGAACATATTATGAATTTTACATTCTAGTTTTTTGTTACATAGGTCAAATAAGTAGTTGAGAATTTTAAAGCAAAATTTAAATATGAATGAAATTATATATAAGGCTTTTTTTTTAAAGCACAAAAATAAATTTCTGGGAGAAAAATTAATGTTTAGGAAGAAACTCTGTACCTTGGTATGTCCCTAGTTTTTAATGATAATGCTGTTTTACTCAAAAGCATCTGTAAAGGCATCTGAAATAGAGGGACTACTGATGTGTGTATATAACTCAAAACCTTCCTTTTGTACTAAATTTCTTAGAAAAAATATCATTCTAAAAACATCTTTAGATACATTACATTTCAGAAGTTTGACTATCAAAGCTATAAAGTTGGGTATAGTATTATAAACAGTAGTAGGAAAGAACTGTACTGCATTGCATCATGGTTTTTTTTATGTAGGGAAAACTGCTTCTCAGTCATTTTCTTCCAAGTGTGCCCATAATGGCAGAAGAATTTGAGCGTTGCACTCAAGGGTTCTGAGGCATAGTTCAAAGTGACCCTTTGAGAGACTTATGGTTCACTGAAGTCCTCTCTCTTTAACTTCAAAATTCATGCAATTTTTAAATTACTCTGTAACATTCATTTTAATATAAAAATATTTAAAATGTCTTAGATAATTAAGATCAACCATCCTACTGCTGTGTCTTGGTTTGGAAAGTAAGGTAGGCAAAATTGTACTGAATTCATAGTAAGTGTTGAGCAGGTGGTTACCCTGTAAAACGTTTGAGCTGTGCACACAAATTGTATTTCTAGAACCTGTTTTGGAAAATCAACCCTTGATCTTGGACATTTTAAAAAACATAAATAAAATGAAATAGACACACTAAAACAAAACCAAAAGATACATCTAGATCTTTCTGTAACTAATACTGCCTCCAGGGCTTAGTCCAAGATAGATAAATCTTGGTTTTGATAGTGATATCTAAATCAAGAAGAATAAGAGAAGATTAAGTCAACTCTATGGAACAGAGCATCTGTTTTAGCATATAAAGTATTATGGGTAACTTAGAGCTTGTTACACTCGGTAAATAACTTACCTTGTATTGTGAAGGATTTAACCAGTGCCTCCTTTCTCCCCTCATTCTTTCTCTTTTGCTTTTCCCACTCATGTCCATTCTCTTCTCCCTTCTTCCCTCACCATTTCTTCTACCATGATTTTTTTCAGGTTTCAGTTAAATTTATAAACTTTCCCTTCTTACCTAGAGAGCAGTGTCAGAATTGAATATCTCTGGTAGCCTAAAAGTTTTACTTGTAAGTAATGCATTTCTATGATATTTCTCCCATTGAGCTGTGTTCACATTAAAGAGCATAATCTACTTGTCAGCTGTCCTTCTCAAGTTTCTTAAAGAGACATTGTCCAGACTTCTGAATTTACCTTTATATATTTGTTTTAAAGCACCCACAATAATGGGATATATATATGCCGATGGAAAAACAGTGGGCTTTCTTAAAATGTTTTGTTGTCACAAGTAAATATTTTGTTAATGTATTTGATCAGACTGTTTCAGGCTTGCCGTTAAATTTAAATAGCCTATTTTCATCTCCCCCACCAAGTATTGGGGATCAAATCAGAGCTTCATGTATGCTGGACACATACTCTACCACTGAGCTACAAGCTCAGGCTCCCTAAAAAGCTTTTAAATAATGAGAAGTTAGAAATATTAAAGGGAATTTTAGATTTTGAAAACATTTAGTTAAAAAAAATCCATTAATACATGTGTTTAAGCTTTTCAGTAGTATTAACTTGTTTGTGGGTAGGTGTTTCAGTGCCTGTTGGGCATCACAATTTAAATGTATGGTGAAATTAATTTAAAAACTAGATTAACTGAGAAACTCTTTACTCTTCTGTATGATTCTAACATTAAAATCATCTATTAATGGCAAAAGTAATCACACTCTGGAACCATTAGAAATAGATCAATGTATATACTTAAACACATTCTTGAATTCTTCTATTATTTCCAAAGTGTTTATTCAAATGACAATCGGCTCAGTTAAAATATTTCCCAAAAATACTGACATGATGAATGGATTTGCATTTGTTATTTCTTCATATTTTTTCTTTTTTCTTAACACTGTCTGGAGATGAGCAAAGAAAAAAATTAAGTCTGCCATCCAGTCTGCACACCATTTTACATTTTTAATATCTTCCATCATTTGTTGCCTGCAAATATGTTTTTCAAGGGGTGGAAAGATTCTTGACATTTCTACTTAAGGCTATAGGATACATAAGACTGTAGAGTTACCTTCCTTGGTGATGACATAATTTGTCTTTAATATCTCTTGTGTACTGTAGGAGCAACCCTACATTGATAATTTTGTTACAAATCGTTCTTTTGTTTTTAATTATCCCCAAACTAAAAAATTTGAAACCTTAAATATTTTGGCACTTATGTCAACTAGAGCAATAAAATTTTTCTAAAGTAAAGGAAAATATGTATCTAAATATGTTTTTTGACCAGAGGTATAAAAATATTTGAGCAAAGTTGAATTAGTTGCTAAGATTTTGCATTTCTGAAAACTATAAGGAACAAAAGCATAATGTCTTGCACAGTAAGTAAATAAATGTCTTGCCCTGAGTAAATAAAATTTCTTCCTTAAAATTTGAATCACTTAAGATATGTAAAGAATTTTTTAATAAAAAAATTTCAATGTAAAAAGGAAATGATTTGAATTTATTCATAACTAGTTAGATTTAAAAGGTATTAAAAGTACTAAAATATGTAACATATTAAGTTTCTGTTTAATTTTATACAGGCATTTTATTCATTTTAATTTAAGAAGTCAAGGATCTGTGGACCCTAGTTATTTTATATACATTTAGCCTATGAATAATAGCTATGTTTCTAAGTCTCCTAGGTGTTTTTTTAAAAAACATTTAAGGCATGTTATTTCCTTGGACTTTATTGTCTTTGAGAATCCCTATAGTTACATGTATATTCTTTTATTTGTAAATATGCATTTTTCCCTGGTACCACATCTACTATCCTCTCAGAGTTTCATAGCCTTCAAAAGTTAGGAACCACAGGTTTAGTGCCTATAGCAAAATTAAAATCCTGACTGCTTTTTTAGTAAGAATACTTTTAAATAACATGTAATCTTAAATTCTTCTAATATATCTTGCATAGTAGAGCATTTTTTGAATCAATCTTTAGAAATTAAATTATGCTATGATAAGTATATGAAATAGTAGTTTATGCTTTAATCTTCTATGCCACAAAAATAATTTAATATGAAAGCTAACTGCTGGATATTCTTTTTTCAGCAAAAAATTTCCTAAAATTACTTTGACAATAAACTTGGTAAGCTAAGTCTTAGTATACTTTTAATTATAGCAGTATTAAATTGACAATACCACAGTATGTTTAAAAGTGATTTTAAGAGAGGCAAGCAATACAATCAGCATAAATTTCTGGGTAGTGTGCTTGATACATCATCAACAGTTGTAACACAGGAATTAAACATGTTTTGTTCTGCTTGATTATTATGAGCATTTAGGAGGGGCAGAAATGAGTTCTTGAATTTGAATGTTACCTTTGATATATAAATAAGAAATTAACTTCAGCATTTCCAAACATTCATTCTTTCAAGACAAGGGTAGTGCAGATTTTTGAACCATTCTTTATATTTTATTATAAATTATGGCAAATTTCATGTGAGTGGTTTGAGGAGAAGAATAATAATGATATTAAACTTGCATCATTATTAATTGTTTTCTTTTACTGTCAGTTTTATTGTAGGTTTTTTTCCTTCTTCTTTTTGCAGTTCTAGGGATCAAACCCAGGGCCACATACATACTAGGCAAGTGCTCTACCACTAAGCTACACCCCCAGCCCTGTTTTTTTTTTTTTTTTTTTAATAAAAAACAAACCTAAAGAAAATTTTATGTTCCTAATCCAGTTTTTTGAGGTATTAAATGATCATTTATTATGTAGTCCTGACAGTGATGGTTTCATATTGATGGGCAAAAAATGGCTGATATTGTCATTTTTATTTTACTCTTGGGAAAGGTGTGGGAGAAAAAGGGAAAGCAAAGGAAAAGGGGAAATGAATATTTATTCATTCTTACTTAAATATTAAAATATTTTATTTTATAAATGTAAATGTTAAAAATAGTCTATTCATATAATGTTGAAGGGTTTGGATAAGAAGATCCCTTTTAGTTCTAAAAATTCTACGTTAAGGAAATAATAAAATTTTGTGATTCATTCACTTTGTGACATTTCATATTATGAGAAAATGAGGTTAAATTCATCTAAATTGCATAGTTGTTCACTTAGGCAGAAATCTGCTGTTGGTCATTGATCTAGGTGTAAACTAAGGTTTAGTAGTGGCAGTTTAGAGGTGGCTTCTTGACAAATTGTCATCTATTTTGTGATTAATCACTTATAGTAATAAAGGATTTATTAGCTACAAAGGGGCTCTCCAGTTTGAACTTTTAAACAGTTTGAATAAAAATGAAAATTATGCTGAACTGAAAACTCTCTTAAGAGGTCTGTTTTACATTCACTACTATTGGTTCTTTTTTTTTTTTTTATGGAATTTTCTACTCCTGTAAGTTATTTTCTTCTTTAGACTAGTTCTGCATATGTGTTTGTTCAAAAAACTGATCTGTTTGTAACACTAAGAGAAAGAGTAGGGCAAACTTGAGGAAAATATTATTTAAATTAATAAATTATATAAGTAAAAAATTGTGAACTGGGCCAGTGATAAGGACTGGAACACTAGTGTGGATAAAATCAAATCTACAGATATGTCTATTAAGCTGTATGTATTAATACTGAGATCCTGTTAAAGGAATATGCCATTGGGAAAGTAGGAAATTTCCAATAGGGTGAATCTGTGGTTTTGCATAATATCTAAACTTATTTTAAAATTTCTTTGTATATCTTAGGCTGTACACTAAGGCACTCAAAAACACTGTAACTATCATTAATTATTATATATTATATATTAATATGTAATATATATTATATAAATATATAAATTATAATATATAAATAATTATATATTAATTATTTTGTGTTTATTAAGTAGTATTATTTTTGAAAATAAAAATTGTAGAAATATTTATGTAGTTATTAAACATCAGCATGTTGAATATGGTATAACTCTATAAACAGATTTTCTTGTGATTAGTTTTTGAGAGTCTACCATTAAATGGATTCTGTGGGATAATTAAGTAATTCTACCACAAATTTATTTTGATAATTCAATCTGAACTGGTTTCTCTGAATTTTTTTTTAAAGTTTAATAGAAGTAGTTCAGCATTAAAATATTCTTGAAATGGTTTTAGATACTAATCTAGATTTCCAAGGCATATTACAAATTCCTTAAGAATAAAGGACCATGCCATTTCTCATTTGGAACAAATTTAGGCAAGAATGGTGCTTAATAAATACTCATTTAGTAAAGCTTCATTTTTGTCTTGGGAAATAATTTTTTAAATTGGTGCTATTTCTTAAGTATAGTAAATTTTAATGATTCAGTAAACCTCTTTGAAGAACTTTAAAAATGTTCAAGATTATATAGGTGAATGATAGTCAAATGAGAAACAATAATGTGTCTGTTGAAAAAGTTTAACAGCATCAAAACTAGAGTCACTGTGTTTTGAGGTCCTAAAGCATTCTCTTAATCAGTTTTAAAGTATTTGTATTATTTTAAATTGCATGTTTCCTTTTTTTTTTTTTTTTATAACTGCTTTGTTTTTCAGGTGTGTTCAGCAGTCTCACACAAACCTTTCAAAAGGTCTCTTGTTTTAGAATTCTTTTCTACATTAAAATATAAGTTTGAAAAATTATTTTACCATTAAGATCAGGGGTCCCCAAGGTTTTCTGTTTGTTTTTTTTTTTGAAGAGAAGCTTTTCTCATTGCTCTGTAATGTTGAGCTCATCCTAGAAGGGGCTGCTCTGTGTATGCATGTGTATGGATACAGACTAATATATTCCAGGGAAGGTTGTTAACAGTAGAACTGTTAGGAGTGTAACCAGGTTGGGAATGCCAGCTGTCTATATTCCCATCACAGTTGGGAATTTCAGGAAACCGAGGCAAGACGTTTATGGCGCAGAGGGGGATATGGCTGCTGGCAGCTGGCTTGGAGACCTGTCAGGTAAGGTTTTAAACTGGTAGATAAGATTCTACTGGTTGGGGAATCCCTGGTTAATTTGTCCTGTTAGGTTTGAGGGTTCTTATTGTGGACTTCCTGTTTAAATCACATTGTTATGGCTGTCTTGTTCCATAATTAGTGGGTAGGGGCTGGATGGGAAATGAGCAGGTGTTCCCTTTAAATATAGGTTACAAATTTGGTGATCTACAACTGCAGCAAAGTCTTCTGCGGCTCTTGGACTGCTTTCATTGGATTGTGAATGGATGGCCTTTAGAACGTGGTACCAGTTCTTCAGCTAAAGAGATTATGTGGTTTTACACATGCCACTTGATGTTTGTGTTTTAGAGTCTTTATTTCTGTAAGAAGATCTTATTAAATGATTTTTTAAGTCTTTCAAACCTAAAATTCCATTGTGTAGTGACATGTGAATCTTTATAGGAGATAGGGGTCAGTAAACAGAAATGAACATGGTGATGAAAAATAGCAAAAAGAAGAGTGTGAGTTTGTACTAGACTTAAAAGGGATTTTAAATGGCAGATAGACTTCCTTGACATACTCTGTAAATAGAAAATCCTGTGAAGTCTGCCTGTATTTCATAGGTAGAGATGCCTAAGGGAATTATGTTTTAGCAATATAAAATTGCTCAATTGGGTGAATCAGTATGTTGTAGTGATTCTGAATGAACAGGAAGAGCAGGTAAATGCCCAAGAACATTTGTGATTCTTAGCTGAATGTGGAGAATTAAAAGTCAATCTTTCCCGACCTCCACTTCAATAAAATAGGCTGAGAGCCTCAGGGATTATTTCTTTTCTAACCTTTTGTCTCAACGATACCTAGTACATTTTAGGTACTCAGTGGACAAATAGTGTTGGGTGAATAAATTCTCTATGCTCTGTGTTATGTGTATAGTTAGGAGTGGCTTTCTAATTCTGTTGGAATGAATTGGATGTACAGCCCCTTCTACTTCTTGAATTATTCCTTGATTCTTAGCTTGACTTACTCCATCTTTGAGGTGTGTAGTTTCCCTACAGTAGGAAATGTGGGAAGGGAATTAGTAAAGGAGAGGAGTTCTTAAAGCCCCAATGTGCATGTAAATCCTAACCATGAGTGCTAGCAAAAACCTAGAAGTGACAGTGTTTATGTTGATAATGCTTAGTTATGAATTCTTTAGTCATGAATCTCTTAACACATTGATATGTTTGAAATAAAATGTTTTCTTATAATTTCATAAGCACTTTCCCACAATGTAGATGTGATTATGCGGATTTTAGAATGGTGTTTCTATAAAAATAAATTGCAACAAATAGTCACTCGAAGGATGGGTGATGGATGATACACCTTTAAGAAAACAGTATCGATCAAAAGGATGTTAATATGCTTTTAGTCACCAGTTGCTCTCTAAGCCATAGTTAACTGTGGGCTATAATCTTATTGCCCACAGAAGTATTGGTAGGTTAAACAGCTGAAACACATAGATCCCAAATATAGAGACTAGACATGATGAATTAATTTTTGTTTTAATAACAGTTCAGGACAGATGTACGGATCAGCTAGGATGCTGTCCTTCATATAGCTCATTAGGGGCTCAGATCAAATGACTTCTTAAGCATCTCTCTAGTCAGCCAGAAGGAAGAAAGCAAGGAGGAGCAGGAATGGACTTCCATTATTTTAAATAGCTAGACTTCGTTTTTCAGTCTTCTTTAGATAGAAAATTTTAACTGTTGATCCCGGTTATTTCATCAATAAGCATTTTGAGATATTATCTCATTTACATCTTTTTAAAAAATATTTTAAAAATCTTTAGTCCTTGTTGTTTGTTTATTTATTTTTATGTGGTGATGGGGATTGACCCCAGGGCCTCATGCATGCTAGGACAGTGCTTTACCACTGAGCTATCTCCTCAGCTCTCATTTACATTTTTTGACTCTCTCTCTTTATATATATTTTAAAGCTCATCTTCACCTCCTGTGTCACTTTTGCTAAGGCTTACTTGAACTTTGTAGTTCTTCTACCTTAGCCTCTCAAGTAGCTGGGATTATAGATGTGGCCACACACCCAACTTGTCCTGTGCCTACTTTCAATACATCAACAAAGCAGCTACAGTAACCAGTTTATCTAGCATCAAGGAACATGAATCTTTTCAGGATATTTGAAAAAAAAAATTTTTTTTAATATCAGGAGCTTTGAATTTTAGTTGTCAGGACTTCTTACTTTTACCAATTTTTACATAGAAAAGTTGCTAAAATTTTTAGTGTTCTCTTGCTTCCAACAAAATATTCTTTTTTGATGACACATGCTCAACAATGTGTGCCTCCATAATTGTGCTGAACCAAAATAGAATTGATATTTTTTAGGTATTCAGGTTTATAGAGCAGTTTGTTTTAATGTTACTTATTTAAATTCTTTATCCTTTTCATTGGCCTTCTTCCCCAAGGTATTAGATTATAATTCCTTGAAAGTAAGGATTTTCTCTTTTCCTCTGAAATTTTTAGTGCCTAAAATCACTGTGTGGATAGCTATACTCAGGAAAGTTTACTAGATCTGCTTTTGAGTTCTTTGTGGCTTTTTATTGATGACTCTGTTGTGCTCTCAGTATTCTCTCCTTGAGGATAGAATTCTCAAATTAGAGAGTCCATCAGAATCAACTAGAGGCTTGTTAAAACCCAGCGCTTTCTGAGTCCCATTCCCAGTTTCTGACTTAGTAGTCCAGGATGAATTCCTTTAATGTGTTCTTAGCTGATGCTACTTCTTGTCCTGGGACTTTATTTTAAGAACAAGTGCTCTGTTCAGGGCTTTATCCACTCCTCCACTCCTTCCTCTAAAAACCCTTCCTTCTTCTTTTAGTCTGTTGAGGGCTAAGAACACAAACACATTTTTTAATACTTTAATTTTTTCTTTTAAAATAAGAAAAAGGTGGGGGAGAGAAGATGGAAGGCAAAGGGAGAATACTAGGGAATGATATTGGCCTAATTATATTGTTACATCATGTGTATATACAAATACATAACAACAAATTCCACTATTATGTACAATTAAAATGCACCAATAAAAAATAGGGCAAATAAAAAAAAAGACTTTGAATTGTTGAGTGTGAGTAAGGTAACAAGACCTTTTAATTATCCGTTGGCTGAGGCTTGTTTTGCTTCATTTCTGGTTCATGTCTGTGTTTTATAACTGAAATTATTGTTGAATTTATTGTTATGGTAACCACTGAAGCTCAATCAGGGTCGCAAATGCAAATTGAATAAAATTGGGCAACAGGAATTTCTTCTGCTTTGGTAATGTCAAATCAGACAAAAATAACTGTGGCTAGTTAAAATTTTAAACCCTATGGATCTGAAGTTAGTAGTCAAATATCTTTCATTTACATGTGGCATTTTAATATGTATGTATATTTTACAACTACTACAGAAAAGAAGCAAAAAAAAGATAAAGTTATAAAAGATCTACTAAATTGTACTTAATGTTAAAGAAACAGAGTATTCATTGATTGAATCATAACACTTTCTTTCATTTTTTTTTTCCCTGATGCTGGGGATTAAATCCAGGACAGCATGTATACTAGGCATGTGCTTTACACTAGGTACATTTCCAGCCCTCACAACATTTTCTTGAAGTCAGACTGTAATTTTTGTTTTTAATTTAGTAAAAGCTTGTGTTCATAAGACAGGAATCCAAAATTAAAATGGCTTTTTTTGGGTTTTTTTGGTACCAGGGATTAAACCAGGGGTGCTTAACCACTGAGTTACATCCCAGCCTTTTTATGTTTTATTTTAAGGCAGGTCCCAACATGTTGCTTACAGCCTTGCTAAGTTGCTGAAACTGGCTTTGAACTTTCAATCCTCCTCCTGCCTTAGCTTCCCAGGTCACTGGTATTATAGGCATATGCCACTGTATCTGACTTTCTCATGTTACATTTTATGAATATTTGTATTTAATCCTCATAATTAGACACTTGGAGCAAATTTTGGAGTAAGCTTTTTGTGTATAAACAAAGCAATGTAATTTATCACTATGAATGAAGGATACTGTTTATTCATAAATATTCACTCTTAAGAAGAAAAAAAATGGTTCTTTTAATCCAAAAAAATTAATTTCCTACCTAAAACCTCTCCTCTCATTGTTTTGCTTTGATTTTTGTTTAAATCTAAATTTCGAAGGAAAAGACTGTCACCATTGAAAAGGCTAGGAAAGATTCTGTCGTTTCAGGTCATTTGACCAAGTTTGGGAACGGATAGGTAGGTCACTGTTCTGTTTATATCCAAATATTATGCTGACCAAAGTAACTTAACTACCCCATGGCCCAGGGAGTAAAGTTCCTAAAATTTTAATTTAACCCTCACAGTGGTTTTTTAAAAAGTGGACAATTTGATCACATTTTTAGGGATTCAGGTCCTGCATTTTTACATGTGGTCAGTATTATAATGATGTTTGTTGAATTAATTGTTGACATTTTCATCTGAGAATGAAGCTATTGATGCAAGGCTGATGTTAAATCCCAGGAAAGATCACTGTGTGGAGATGTATGTAGAAAGGGGAAAGTAGGAGTACACACTTGGTCTCCATCAAATATTGTTGAGAACTATGTGGTTGATAAAATTCAGATAAATTTGTACTAAGAACTGAAAGTATTTGATCAATGAGATTAAATAAATTTTTGTGAGAAAGCCTTTTCATTTTAATATTTCCTCTGTAGTCCACATAATCATCTGTCATGAATAGATATTCAGCCAAAATAAAGTAAGATTATATTAATCAGTTGTTGATACTCTTTAGTTAGGGAGAATCCAGAGAAGGAAACCAAGTTGGATTTATTTTAACCAGATCCATGTGGCTTCTATTAACATTTTACTTTTTAAGAAAAGTAAATAAAGTTTTATGGGAGTGAGTTGAAATCTGTCTTTTTTTAATTCATAATGAAAATATTTGTATTTTTAAAACAATTTATGGTGTTATAATTGAAATGTCACTGATATGCAGTCGTTAGATAAACATTTTACACTTTTCCTTTATATTTGCCTAAAGGTGAAAAGGACCTGAGTTCTTTTTTACTTCTCAAAAGAATCCTTTATTTGTGATTATCTTCAAAGTCTTATTCTATAATTTTTAGTTGGTTCTCTTCCCTTCTTCTCCTCCTCTTCCTCCTCCTCCTAGTCTTCTTCTTCCTCTTTTTCTTCCTCTTATTCTCTCTCTCTCTCTCTCTCTCATTCATCTATATTCATAGATAGATGAATGATCTGAGTTTTCCTCTACTCATAGAATAAGAGGTGGGAAATTTCCCCAGGAGTGTCTGTTATAAGGTAGATACTGGCAGATAGCAAAATAGTATTAAGTACCACAAAGAGCAGAGAATCTTTGGATCCAAGGGTTAGTGGGACATGAATCTAGATTTTGGGTTTGTTTCATCACATCTTAAAGTATTGTTTTAGTAGTATTTAGTTAACTTGTTACCCTCTAACTAGTATACATTTGAATATAGAAGATGAAGTTTTACAAGCACCAATTTTAAAAAAGAAAAATGTATAAAATGCGTACTTCCTTCAGAATCTAATTTTCAGGTAAAAGCAAATAATATTCCCCAAATTAGGCATACATGTAGGAAGAATCAGAGCAAGTATTTAGATAAAGGATCCCCCTTAATGAATTCTGGGAATAACCTTTATCCAAACATTTTTAAAAAATACTTCCTTATATTGGGTTTAAACTAATAACATTAACAGGAATCCAATAACATTTATAAGTAAGATCTAGGGGGAAATCATGATGCTATGAAATAATAATCTGTGAGTATACATCTTCCCTGTCACTTTTACAGAATGAGTTTTTAGGTTTGACTTGTTCTGAATTAGAATTAGAATTGACTTGTCCTGTATTAGAATACTGTTTTCTTACCCTTTTGACTAGATTAATGACTGTCCACATGCATATTGTTAAGCTGGAATATTAATATTTTAAGAAATTTTCAAAGACAAATGTACTGGTGTAATTGGAAAATTCATAGCTAGTAGCTTTGTATGGTTTTTATTCTTAAGTAAAAACAATAGGAAAAAAGTTATATTAAATAACTTCATATATATACCCTTTCCTAAATTTATTAATAAAAAAAAAATCTCAATTTAAATTAAAAATACCATAGTGGATAATTGAAATTTTGAAGAATGTGTTTCTTATGTGCTTATTTTCCATTTTATTATTCATTCTTACTAGTTACTTAACATACTATTCATTTAAAAATTGGTTATGCATTTTCATCTCTTCTGTAGAGGAGGGTTTTTTTTTGCTTTGTGTAAGTACATTGTTTCTTAATGTTTTAGAAATGACACTCATTGGAATTGTGACTTTCCTTTGGAAGAAAAATACATTATTTAGTTTATGTGCATTTTTTATATTGCAGATTAATTTTGTGTTCTGAATGTTTTATCTGTTCTTTGAGGAAGATTTAGAGCTACCTCTGGATGTCATAAAATCTGAGTAGAATTGAAGTAGGCTTTCATAATAGTTTCATTGGCAAACATCAGGTTGATAGTCTTTCTGAAATCTACTTCATTTCCCTAATGTGAGAGCTCTTGAGTTTTCCATCTTTATTCCTCTAAAAAAAATAGTTGCTGTATGAAAGCTTTGTCCCATGAAAAGTAATTTGTTTTAATAGAAATATGTAATTTTAGATTAAATAAAATGACTTAGTAAAATAAGTAAGATGTCCAACTTTTTAAGTATTGAAAATTTTTGAGAAATTTAAAGTTTTGTTGAGGGGTTTTTACTTCTCAACTTCTGAAGATAATTTTGTATGCATCTATGTTCACAGGAAAGAAGATTATTACCCATGGAGAACTGGCTTGGAAAAACTTTTAAGCATATTTGTAGATTTGGTCTCATCATAAAAATAAATTGTGTTTGAACCAAAATCAGTGGGGAACATGGTCCCACCTCCAAAAAAAAAAAAAAAGAAGGACGGTCTGTTTGAAACATAATTGGGAAAAGTAATTCTATCTCTCTCTTTTTGTTTTTGTCATTTTAATAATTTAAACAATACTGGTGTACAGTAAGACAAAGTTCTCTTGCTGAAGTTTACCTATGTTCATGAAGTATTTCTGTCTTTCATGGATTTCTCTCATGGCTTGAACCATTAATACTAGAAATGGTCAATTAAAATTTTATAAAAATTAACTCGACTCACTGCTAATCTTTTAATGACTTACCAAGGATGCATGGCACCATTTCCCCAAGATACTTTTGAAATATATATTCTTCACCTGGTGTGGTGTTGCCCATATATTAAGCCCAACTACTTGGGAGGCTGAGGCAGGAGGATCCAAAGTTTGAGTCCATCCTAGAGTAGCCTCTGTTTCAAAATAAAAAGGTCTAGGGATGTAATTCAGTGGTAGAGTATTTTACCTAGCATGCACTAGGCCTTGGGTTCAGTCCTTAATATACTCCGTCTCCAGAAGAAAGTACATTCTTAACTTGGAACCCCCTTAAATTTACCAATTTTATTTCTCACACAGATCCTTCTTGTGTTTTCTCTTCATATCTGTAATGTCTGTTTCATGAAGTCTTTTAGGTAATTCTGATATCCAATCCTTGCTAAGAACTGGTGCTTTAGGAGGGTTGGGGCAGTAGAGAATCACTGGTCTTGGTACAAGGAGGGGGAACCGTCCCCACCTTACTTTCTTTTCCATATGTTTATAAATGAAAGAAAATTGTTAGCATATTATCTTAAAAATTTTCATGTTTTAGATTTTTGGTATGACTGTTAGGGAGCTGTTGTGCATGTGCATGGGAATGCTTGATTTCTATATGTTATAAAAAATTGTAGGTAGCAAAAATCCTAAACTGGAATCCACTTCAGTTCCCTCTTTAACCAGCTAAATGATGATAAAAATCTCTTAATTACCAAGGAGAATTCATCCTACAGTAATTAAGATACATTGCCTTGTTACCTCTGGTCATTTTTAAATTTGTTAATCTTTATTCTACATTTTATTTGCTGAGTTAAGCCTTTTTCTTGTCTGAGCTCTTATGAGTTGAGTAAACTGATGAAATGCTTGAATAATGCTTGAATAAGAAGCTTAAAATTATTTGCTTCCTTGTCCTTCATTTTCCACATCTAGTCTATAAGATCCTGTCACCCGGCTTTCATATTATATTATTTCATTATTTATAATATTATATATATATTTATAATATTATAATATTTCATATTATTTCATTATATTATTTCATATTCTATAAACTGGTTACTTCTCTCCATTATCAGTGCCTCATCCTAGACCAAGTTATCATCCCCTCTTTTATGTACACCTCAAGCAGCCTAACTGGTCTATCCCTGCAGTTTCTTTTCCAAGTAGTAGCAAAAGTAATTTAAATATAAATCAAATAATGGCTAATTGTCATTAGAGTACATTCCAAGCCCTTTACTGTGGCTGGCATAATCTGTGTCTTGTATACCTCTGTAATCTGTTACTCGTTCCCTTGATATACTCATTTCAGGCCATATTGTCAAATAGTTCAAGCTCCTTTTGACTCTTGTTCTTTGCATATGTCCTGTTCTGCCCATGGCATGGCTGGTTCCTTCTCTTCATACAGATCTCAGCTAAAATGTCATTTATTTAAAAAGACCATAAAGGAAATTTTCTATCATTTTTCATCATGTTACTTTGTTTATTCATTTTTAGAACTTCCTACACTTTGAACTTTCCATTTTTATATATATTGGGATGGGGAGACCTCTTTACAGCCACTGGAATACAACTTGCATTGTGACAGGAACCATGTCTAGTTGCTTAGTACGTATCCTTTCAAATTAAAATAACAAAATTTACAGTAGTCCTTCCTTTCCTGAGGTTTCCCTTTGTGCAGTTTCAGTTACTTATAGTCAACCACAGTCCAAAAGTATTAAATCCAAAATTTAAGAAATAATTCATAAATTTAAATTGCCCACAATTCTGAATGGTGTCATGAAATCTCTCTCATTCTTGGTTCATTCAACCAGGACATGGATCATCCCTTTGTCCAACATATCCATGTTGTGTGTATTACTTGGCTGTCCTTTTTATCAGTCAACTATCTTAGTATTACACCGTTTGTTCAGGTAACTCTTATTTTACTTAATAAGGCCCTAAAGCACAAGCATACTGATGCTGGCAACATGGTTATGCCAAAGAGAAGCTGTGATGATGTGCTTTCTTTAAGTGGGAAAGTACATATTTTCAGGAAAGAAAGAATAATTATATGCTAAGGTTGCTAAAAGATCTATACAAAGAGTGAATCATCCATCTGGGAAATTGTGAAGATGGAAAAAAAACCAATTCTAGTTTTGCTGTTGTACCTTAAATTTGCAAAGTTATGGCCTCAGTGCATGAAAAACTTTGTTAAAACAGAAAAGCCATTGCATTATAGGTTTTGGTACTGTCCCAGTTTCTGGAATCCACTGGGGGTCTTGGAATGTAACCTGTAAGGATAAGGAGGCACTACTACTAATGTTTACTAATGTAAACACTACCAGCTTTCTTTTCTGAATATTCTGAAGCCTAGACTCTTCCAGTCTACCTCATGTCAAACTTACTATCAATTGCAAATCCTTTGCTTTGATATGTATTTGAACATGGTCAGCCTTTTTCCTATCTTTGTCTTCACTGGGGCTTTGCTACGTGGAAAACTCTCCTGTTTCTTGAGATCTTACTTACTTTTCATTGATTAAAATCAAGTGCTTTTTTCCACAATGCCATTTCTGCTTCTTCAGACCTTATTAATAGCTTCAAAATTTTACTTTTATAGTATTTTCAGTACCCTATAAAATTTTTTAGATTTTTTTATGTGTGTTAGTTTTGCATATGGTAATTTTCTCCACTAAAGTGCTCCTGGAGGCATTTTTATCATTTTGTCCATTATTGTGATCTCACATGGAGATTTTTAGTAAATATTAAAATTGAAAGATTTTAAGTACCTTAAGTGTGAGACCAACCCCAGGTTTTACTTCTCAAGTTCCTCGAACCTCTCTCAGTGCCTGACCTTCTGTAGTGGTTCCAGGAAGCTTCCCTATGTAGTAAAGATAGAATTATGTGTGTTGATTTGAAAATACAGATTCCACTATCCGCATCTAAGACCACTGAATTAGAAGCCTCAGATTTGGAGCATTGGGCTTTATCTGTGTTTTTCTAACTATCCAAAGGAGGCCCAGTGCAGTGACTTGGGAGGCTGAGGTGGGAGGATCTCTAGTTCAAAACCAGCCTCAGCAACAGTGAGGCACTAAGCAACTCAGTGAGACACCATGTCTCTAAAGTACAAAATAGGGCTGCGGATGAGGCTCAGTGGTCAGGTGGTGCCCCTGAGTTCAATCCCTGGTACCCCCCGCTCCCCCCCAAAAAAAAATCCAAGGGAGATTCTGATACACACATACCCTTTTACTTCTAGAGAAATAAAGTTTAAGATGCCAGAAAATTTGAAGGATGGTGAATTTCATCTGATTTTAATGAGGATATACAGGGGATAACATTTCATGGGAAAGGAAATAGAGATGGATTGGGTTTTTTTTTCCTATTTGTTTTAACCAATTTAACATAATAGAGAAATATTCTCCGTCAGTGAACTTTGAAAAAGTAATGCAATCTGAGTTAGGTAGAGATTGAACAGATCTAAAGAATATCCCAGTTAGGCAATAGGCATGATACTAAACTAGGGGGCTGGGAGCTGGTTTTTTTCTGCTGGAATAACCCTTAAATGCTGATTGTGGAGAAGTCCATGGATTTTTGCCTGGAGAAGCTAGTTTAGGGCAGGGTCATTTGCAATTTGGTATTGTGGGTTTTTTTTTTTTGTTGTTGTTTTGTTTTGTTTTTTAACAGAGTGTCCTTGGTACCAGTACATATTGGCTAAATACCAGCCCTAAATATCAGAATCATACAAGGGTTGATGATACTACATGACAGTTTAACCTATAATTATTTAGTTCACATGGATAGTTCTGTTCATAGAACTATTAGGCTCTTAGTTACTTCTTTTGATTTATCTCTTCAAATTAATATTTTTAAGTAATTTGTGTGATGTGATGTACAACTATCTCTGAAATATTCAAGCAGTAATATTTCATTTTAAAATTAGAATTGCTAGGCATGCGAAAAGGTTAGAAAGGGTTAGAACATGGGGAAGATAACAGAAAATGGCATAGAGACAAGAGTATTTAAAGTACAATTTTATTTGCCATTAACATCCTAGAATTTGACACATTGTATTTTGGGGATTGTCATATTTGGGGGAGAAGAGACTAGTAGAAGGAACTGGAAAGATGCACTGGAATATAACATCTCTTTTTATCAGGAACAGACAACCAAATCTTAAGACCAAATTACCATTTCTACCCCTAGGGAACCTGTGAACCAGGAATACCAAAACTGAATTAGAGCTTAGAGCAGTGGTTTTCAAACTTTTTTTTTTTTAATGCAACAGAACTCTCATGAAGTCTATATAAAATATCCCATATTTTAAATTATATAATACAGATAATACTGGCATTTACAGAGTCAGGCTTATTACACTAACTCAAAGATATTAAGGGAGAATAATAATGCTATATAGTATTTTGTTGAATACAGTAGCTTGAAATTGTTGGGTGAAAGGTAAGAATTAGTCTTACTTTCCTCAGTCTCCTTTCTGTATTTCTTTTTTGTTATGTAGTAACACAAGAATCATAATTCACATGGATTGTTTATTCCATTTTATCTGAGTACTTGTGCATTTAAATAAAGATTATTGCAGAATCACTAACCTCCAAATAAAAGAATCTATGTATGTGTACGGAGTTCAGGAGAGAGGTTTTAGTTTGAGGTCTTCATGAAGATAACCTAATCCAACACAAATTAAGTATGTTAGTGTTGGTATGTTAAAAAACAAATGCATGTTAATTGGGGTCTGCATTTGTGTTTTGTTGATTTAATAAGTAGTGGAAAGTAGATTAAAAATTGAAATCAAGTACTTGCTGTATATTGAATCATTTCTGTAAACCTAGCACTGTTTTTAAACCACTGGCAAAGAAAGCTTGTTTCTTAGGAGAGAGTTTACCAGTAGATATTTAAGAAAACGGTGAGGCTTCTACTTTTTCTCAATAGAGAGATCTCATTTGAACTACAAAATGTAGAAAATTATGAGTGTCATTTTCCCATGGATATTACGTAACATGCAGTGTATGCATACAGTGGGAATCTTCACTCTTTAGCCCTTATTTTTTCCTGGAACTCAAGTTACAAAAGGCTGGGAAAATGGGGAATCAGCAAGGCATTTAAAAAAAAACCAAAAAACCAAAAGCCATTAATCACCAAAATATTCTATGCCTATATTTGAATGAGTAGTTTTCAATCAATGTATGGTTACTACTGTAAAGTCCTCCACAAATCTGAGATCTGAGGCATTGAGATTTATTAGCTGAGTAGCAAGAATTTTTCATATTAGAATGTGGAAATGACAAGGAAGTATTTTTAGTTAGGGCATATTTTACATTTAATTAATTAATAGCATTGATAAATTTTTATAAAATGAAAAATTGTACCAGTAGTCTCCATGATTCTCTCTGGACACAATCTTGAGCAATGTGTTGTATGGAAACCCTTTAGAGAAAGGACAAAATGATATTACATTGTTTTGAGATGAGCTTAAACTCTGATTTTCTTTCTTCTTCCAGTTTTTTTCCTCCCTCCTGCCTTACCCATAATAGATTTTTTTTTTATTATAAACAAATGGGATACATGTTGTTTCTCTGTTTGTACATGGAGTAAAGGCATACCATTTGTGTAATCATAAATTTAAACAAAAAACACAAAGCCTCCTTTATTTTGTTGTGATGTATCTTGAAACTCAAAGGCTCTGCGTTTTGAGTTTTTTGATTTTCTTTTTTGTTGTTTTTGTTTTGTTGGCTTTAGACGTGTTAGGGAAGGCAAGTCACTGTTTTAGACTTTGAAACAATGTTACTCTTTAGCCTTTGATTCAGAATACTTTTCCTTAATTACTGAATGAGAACCTTGCATTTAAGGAATTATGTAACACTTCATTAGTTTATTATGTATGACATTAAGCAAAACTACTCTAGCTATGTCAGCTGCTTCCAGGTGGAGTCATTTAATTCCTCCCACCCCAACACATACACTAGAAAGCAGTTTTTAAGATAAACAAAGTAAAACAAAACCAGCTTTAGCCTTCAAAATGCTTGTCATTTATATTCCCTACATATTTCTTCCTCAGTGAGAAACCATATGATTTGTGTGATAGCTTTTCTCATAAACTTTGTTGGCTATTTAATATTCTTGCTGTAACTTAGTGGAAGCTTTAACCAAGAACTGCTTGTGGCATATAGTTGCCAACAGTTCATTGGCTACTTCTGTAGTTGAAAGGAAGTTGAACTATATTTTTGGACCCAATAAGTTTGACCTTTCCACTTGGGTGTTGAAAGAGCTTATGAGCAGTAGCTGTTCTGATTTTTGTTGGTTGTTTTCTCTAGGGAACAAGCTACCCTCTGAGTCAGCACTGGACTTGAAGATAAATCCTACAATTCATGAAACTGACTGATTCGACTAAAGGATGGATAGTTTGGGCAGCGTTGGACAGCTCTATGAGGGGTCTGTTTGTTTAACTGAAGGGATTGTTGAGTTCAGCAACTTTTAATTCCCCTAAGCCAAGGGGTTGCTGTTGTGAAAACAGGGTTTGTGAAAGAATCAGTTCTGGCAATTAACACCAATATTCTTATTGACTCTGTTTTCATCACCAAACATCATGGAACAATTCTTTAAAGTGTAGAAAGTTTGCTCCTATTTGTTACCAACTAAAATTTCTATGTCCTGAGAGGTCAGCATAGGATTTTTGCAGTTATGAATTTAAGTTACCCTTTTTTCACATGGGGTTATGGACATTTCTCTCAAGTAAACCTTTTGGCACTTAGGGTATTTCATCTTTGTGACTTGAAACATCTAGGATGAAGTGGAACCTAATTTGATTAGTATAAATTTATTAAATCAGTGATCAGTTTACATATATCAGTTTATGGCTAATATTGTAACATGCTTTTTTGATAATAAATGTCAAATATTAATAAGGTAATCATTAGACAATTTTTATCTTTAAGCTTTATAAAATTTTTATATCAGTATTTGAGGAAATGAGATTTATTATAATGTTTAATGATTTTTTTATGTGGAATATGAGAAACTTTAAAATGCCACAGAAAGAAAAATCTTCAGACCTTAACTTTCTAGGCTGTAGTAAATTTTGTAGGGGTAGTTTGGGTTGTCTTTTTGAAGACTTGTGAAAACTAGCAGAGGGACAAATATATTAATTTTATTTTAGTTATTTGAAAGACAGTATGATTTAAAATATATAGGAATAATGTGAATTTTACCCAGCCCATACATAAGTAGATTATTTTAGGCTAGAGATGCATGTAGTTTTCTAACATGCAAATTTGAAAAATTGGGTTTTAAACAAATGGGATTATATATATTCTGCTTTGGTTCACTAATTTGCATGATTATTATGATCTTCTTAATCATAGTGCTTAATCATGTTCATGATGCTCTTAAGAACAGTTTAAGCCAGTTTTAAGAATTATTTGCAAAGCTGAATTTGATTGAAAAATGAAATTATTATGGGAACAAAGTAAAGGCTAGTATTAGCTTTTACTTTGTCATTTCGTTTCAAGTTTTTTTGATGGTGGGGTGATTTGTTTTATATTGTATAATCTGTTCTGGAATTAGATCCACAATTAAAACATACACATGCTTATATGTCGTTTTTCCCAGTCTTTGTTTCCATTTAAACTTTCTTTTCTCACTCCATCCAGTGGCTGAAAAGGAAGGGCAAAATATTCCCAATTTAAAATAGTCAATATAAATATTGACTTAAAATTTTTAACTTAATGACAGTATCTTGAAGAAATATTGCCAGTTAGTCTCATTGGGCAGAAAAGTGACCAAAGTCTTAATCAAGGTTTTTCATGTTCCTGGATTCTAAGATAGCATTTCTTAATACATGTATACCATCAATTTAATAATAGCATTTTGGGAAGAAAAAAATTCAAAATTCATACATCTTAAAAAATTTTAGGGAAAAATTCCAAACATTTATCTGCATTACTAGGATTCTTCAGAAACGCTTAAATTCTAATCCAAGTCTTTAAATTGGAAGATCCTCTGCTGAATCATTCTTGTCTGTAGCAATTATACTTAGCTTCATAGTAACTTGTTTCTTTTTATAGTACCTAGATCTTTAGGACTTACACATTAATTTACAGGCTTATTGCAGAGTACCAGAAACTTTAACAAATGTTTAAATTGGTCATATCAGCCTCCTTCAACTTTGATATTTCTGGATATGTTCAGAAATTTTAACAGTTCTTCTGCATTTGATCACATTTTTCTCTTTGTACTGTAACAATAGTGTTTTACACAGCCATTAGGGATTGGAGATTAAATCCAACATCATGAGGGAGCTACACACAAGGCTGTATTAGTATTCAGGATACTTAAATCCCACGTCTAATTTCTTTCATTACTAACTGAAAAAATTACCTGAAGTATGTTCAGCCCCAGTTGTGCAATTTGTGAAAAGAAAGTAATAGCTTGGTCTACTGCTGGTTTAAAAATTGAAAGTTTAAAAAAAAAAATTCAAACTATTGTCAGGTTCATAAATTAGGTTTTTAATTTTAATTCTGTTACAAAAGATAATTATGAATTTAATGACGACTCTTCCAATGGGGTGATTATTTTGAAGCAAAAGTAATGACTAAGCATTTCTAAATTTAGGTTTTTAAAATTCATTTTCTCTAAGATAATAATGATAACTTTAATTTGCTCAAATATATATTCAGGGTTACTCAAAAGATAAGCTTGTAAGAAATCCATTTCATTGTAGGGAAAGTAATTAAAGTTTTCAAACAACTTTTCTGTATTTCCTAACAATCAAGTAACTGTACTGTGGGAGGAAATGCACATTTTAAAACATGATTTGTGTGCTTTTTTTTCTCTTAAAACCATTCTTACAACTAATAAACTTATTAGGTAGTATTTTCTCTAATTTTAAGTTGTCAGTCTTTTTTAAGTCCCCTTTTTGTTTTATTGGTGTGAGGCTGCAGATCCAGCCCAGGGCTTGAGCATGCGAGGCAAGCAGTCTTATCACTGAGGTACATCCTCAGTTAGTGTTACCTTTTAAAAAGCAACATATAGGACTGGGGTTGTAGCTCAGTGGTAGAACATTTGCCTGGCACATGGGAGGCACTGGGTTTGATCCTCAGCACCACATAAAAAAATAAATTAATTTCATCAAGGTATTAGGTCCATCTACAACTTAAAAAACCAACATACATGTGTATGCTTTGTGTGCATACTCATTTATCTTAATTATAAATATCTCCCTGGATATTTTTAGGGTTATTTCTTTGGGGTACTTTCCAGAACTAGAATTTCTGTGACAATGGCTATAAATAAATTTTAAGCTATTGAAATTGAAAATAGTTGTTTTTATGATGCACGCACCAAATCATTGACAAGATGTTCTTCAGGATTGCTCTAAAAGTTTAAAAATTATTTAGTAAACTTTTTAGTGGACTTTATAATTTTAATATGCCAAAAGCTAAAATGAGCTTAACTAATGTTATTGCTATTTTATATAATGTTAATAGTTGAAATATTATTCTAAGGCTTAACTTGTTTCATTAGTGTATATATTTAGGTAGTAGAGATACTGGAGAGGTAGCTGATGAAATACACAGGTTCATATCCTTCCTATAGGAGCTATATTTTGTCTGCTGCTTTTTCTAACCATGGAGTATATACATCACTAACATATGTAACAGTTTTCTAAATGTGTAAGGATATAAGGTAGTGGAATATATTCAGTGCTGGAACAAGTATTTTCTACTTTTTTAAACTGGTTTTCTCAAAGGCCTGTGATCAGATAATCAAAATAAAACTTTTGCCTTTGTATTTCTCTATAACAATATTCACTATAGAGCAGATTTATGAAAAGATGGTGACTGTTCTAAAGACACTTGATGATGCCTGTGCAGAAATAAGTTAGCAGGCTAAAGGCTGCTATCCTTAAAAAAACCTGCTTGTTAGCTTGGCTCTCACCTGATGTCTGAGAGATTAAATTTTGGATTTTTCCCACTGTTCCTTCACTGGTAAGGGTGGTTTACTGTACTTTCCCTCTACAAACAATGTGATTTATGCTGTACACCTTTATTTCCAGGAGTTTGGAATTCTGGCATATGCTGTAAGAGGGTGCCCATGTGACCATTTCACTATAAAAACTTTAGGTATTGCCTCTAATGGTTTCTCTTAGCAGATAGACGGCACACATTACTAGATGCAGAGGGTATGCTGTGTGACACTTCCTGGTGGGGAAGAGCATAGGAAGCTCTCCATGAAGTCCTCTAGATCCTACCTGTTTCTTTTTTCTTGGCCTTGTACTGTTTACTGTGTTGCCATAATTTATCTTAAGACATGAATGCAAGTATATGTTGAGTTGTGAATTCTAGCAAATTTCTGAATGAGGGGGAGGTCTTGGGGATCTCCAATTAAGGAACTTTGTTACTTAATTTACTGAGGAGTTTTAAGAATTGTATTGTGAAGCAGCTTTACTTTTGTGGTAATCATGAACCCAGGGTGTTCAGTGCATTTTCTGATATTATTGTGTAACTTTTTAATATCTTATTTCAGGAAGTTCTCTGCAATAGACTGCTACCCTGCATACAGTGTGGTTATATATCAATTGTAAATATCTCCATGGCATCCAAACTTTTTTTCCTCCATTTTTGTGGTTCTGGGGATTTAACCCATTCTGTCACTAAACTATGTCCCCAGTCCTTTTTAAAAAATTGAGAGTCTGCCTAAATTTTCCAGACTGGCCTCAGACTTGCCATTCTTCTTCTACTTTAGCCTCCAGAGTTGCTGGGATTACAGGCATGTGCCACTGGGCCTGACTGCATCCATACTTTTAATTCTAATGGTAATTACACTGAAATACCTTCCTTAAACTCAGTTTCTCCTTTTGCTAAGAGCTAGTGGTAGAATTGGGGTCAGAAACTAAACTTGATTCTGAAGCACAATAGCAAGTCAGGGAGAGAAGTGGTCTGAAGTCAATTTTGGAGTTGACTTTATATACCTACCCTTTGATTTAACATGAGGAAAGTCAAAGTGAACAATTTATTAATGCTTTAGCACATTTTAAGCTCTGTTAAAATATAGGGATGTAAATACAGTGTGTTTGGAGCTACAACTGTGTGCCGATTGACTTTAGGGGATGTATTTGTATTAGTAGTTTTGTTTTTTTGTATTCCTTTCCTGAGTATGATAATGTAAGTTCTTTAGTATGATTTTTTTCTTTTGGATAAAGCCCTAAATATTGATCTTCTTGTTATAAAGATGATGCTGCCTCTATTTGTCCTCAGCTGAAATTCATATGTTCATAATGAAATATATTTTGTTAAATTATAATCTAAACCATTCAGTATGGTCAGACATGTTAATTGTTATTGAGGATTTAGTTTGGTTGTTGGAATTTTGTTAAAATTGTAGCATGACCCTAGGTTTATCCAGGCTGCAGTGACCTGGAAAAAGTAATGTTGGAATAAGAAGACATTCCTCTGTCAGAAGAATATGCTTTACTCCAGATTCTTTCACTTTCCTCTCTTTTGTAGTGATGAGTTGATTCACATTTGCCTTTAGATAGAGATGACTGACATGGGTGTCATTTAATAGTTTGACCCTTTACTTTTTTTTTTTCCTGTTTCTAGTTTCTTGTTATACTCAGTACTTCAAGTGATGACATTTGCCATTCTTGATAATTCAGTGTTTTGGTTGTTGGTGCCAGTAAAGAAAAAAAATCACCTTTATATCCATTTCTTTTCAGTAAAATTGTTTTGTGCTGACAATGTGTCATATGTACAGATGGGATACAGAATTCAGGCACAGTTCTTCCCTGCAAATAGATAAGAAGAACAAAACAGTGGGAATCATTTTCAAGTACGGGTATCAAGAAAATATTGAGTAAGAAGATAATTCAGAATGAATTAGACTTTACTATGATGTTATAGTTTAGAGAATTTGGTGTTGGCAAGGGGAGCTGTTGATGGTGTGCTTCAGGAGAAAACAACTTAGGAGATATATGAAACAAGTGGTGTCCTCAGGGAAGTTGTAGAGATCACTAGAGAATTTGAATGGAATCCTCCTCTATACAATATTGTCTTCATGTTTGTGAATATGGGTTCCATCTCTCCACAACTTTTTTCCAAGTCATCTTTAATATATTAAAACAGTCAATGAAATTTTATAATTTTCAGATCTAACACATTTTATTAGGTTGATTCTTAAATGCTGTGTAGTATTTGTGGATATCATAATTGGTTTCTTTTAATACAAAATTTTTCTATTCGGTTATTTCCAGTATAGATATGTTAACTTTTATGTTTTTGTGCCTTTGTAACTCATATTTCTAAAATTACGTGGATTCTTGTATTTGGTCAGTTTTCTACAAATGGTAGTTTTATTTCCCCCCTTGCAATAGTTTTTTCTGTTGTCTTCTGGCTACTATGGGGTTATATAGGAGTGATCATAATTTATATTTTTCTTTTACTCCTGGTTGTAAAAGGAATGTTCTTTATGTTTTCTAACTTTGGATGATCTACATTCTGAGATCTTAGATACCTTTGTTTCTGAGAGGACAACCTTTTTAACTCTCTGAAGAAAATATTACTTTTGTTATATTCTGGAATGGATTTAAAAATAACCTTAACATTCATTCATGATATCTATTTAGTGACTCCTAATAGGCAATAAAGATAAGCAAGACAGGATTTCCAATCTTGGCGTTCCCAATTTTCATTTCTCATTTTTTGACTTTCATTTGAAACTTTTACAGTTATCATGACAGTAAAGTTTTAGCTGATAGGTATTACTAAATTATCTAAAAGGATGTCAAGTGTGTGATGGTGTTTATGTCAATCACCTTTTTAATTATTGTCTAATTAAACTTTTTAATCTATGCCTATCTGAGACCAGTGATAATCTAGTTTTAATTTGCATCTCTTTGTCAGTGCACAGCATCTTCACATGTTTGTGGCATTTGTTTTTCTATAAATTGGGTGGTTATATAATCTCCATTTTTCTATTGAATGCTATTTTCTTAATGACTTAAGAACTGTATCTTCTGCAGAATAGCCCTTTTATTAAGTAGTACTGCAAATATCTTTTTGCTCTATAAAAATTTGTTTTGAAAAAGTTAAAATGACGAACATTTACTTTTTAAGAATTTGAATTTATGTGGTTTTAACAATATTATGTTTTTAAAATAGTCTTTTAGAGCCTTTTCGTTTTAAACTTAAATATTCAATCTGAATATAATGTGAAATTTATGTGGGTGTGATGAATGTAAAGGAAATTCACTTTTGTTGATTTTTTTTTCTAAATAACTATATCTTTGTTTATGTATATATTTATTTTCTTGAGCATTGAGGATTCAACATGGGAGTGCTCTACAACTGAGCTATACCCCCAGCTTTTCTGTTTTGAGACAGGGTCTCACTAAGTTGCTGAGGCTGACCTGAAACTTGTGATCCTCCTACCTGAGCCTCCCAAGTCACTGGGATTACAGGCATGCACCACCATACCTAACTACATCTTTATTTATTCTGTCATTTTGTGATGCCTGGGGTTGAGAAGTTCATATTCTGGGCTATTGAGTAGTTCATAATCTCCCCTGAAGTTTGAACTACCACCTTTATTTTTTTATTTACTTCTTCATATGTGTTTGAGATTGATTTTGGTGCCCTTAACCTGTTTCATTGATCTACTATTCATATTAGGTTCTATCAGACATCTTTATTACTATAGTTTGGATTGCTTTTTAATGTTTAATTAGTGTTAATACTCTACTTTTTTTTCTCCATTATATTTTATTTTCCTAAGTTTTTTCTGCTTTTTTTCTGTAATTTTACTGACTATTCTCAGTGTTTTTCCACACAAATATAATTAGTTTGACTAGTTTTTTACAATTCTATTTTTGTTGAACTGGCATTGTATTTTTAGATTAGTTTAAGTAGAATTGACATGTGTATAACAAGTAAGTACAGGTATTTATTTTCCTTGGTTCAAGTTAATTTTTATTTTTGTGAGTTACAGTTTGATGTTTTCTTCATTTTGCTCATTTCTAGTTAAGTTTGTGTTCAGACATTTTATCTTTTTATTGCTAATTAATGTAAATGGGTTTTGTGTGTGTGTGCACGGGTGTATTTTGTATTTCATTGCTCTCTGCCTCCTTCTGTTGGGTTAATGGAATGTTCTTGACCCCTTCTTTCCTGCCCCCAGCAATAATTCAAATATCAGTTAATTTCACGGAGTTGTAATTATCATAAAACTCATCCTTTAAAAGTTTGTAGTTTAACTGGGGATGTAGTTTAGTTGTAAAGTGCTTGCCGATCATGTGCGAGGCCCTGTGTTTGGACAGCAGCAAGTGATCAAAAAAGTGTATGGTTAAGTAGCCTTGTGCTCTGACGCATACTTAAATTCCAGCTACTGGGGAGGCTGAGGCAGGAGAATTGTGACAATTTAACAAGACCCTAAAATAATCTTAAAAAGGACTGAGAATGTAACTCGGTGGCACAGTGAACCTCAGTTCAGTCCTGCAGCATATCATCAAAAAGGAGAAAAAGAGGACGTTTCATATAAATAGAATCATGAAGTCACATAATATGTGGCGTTTTTGTTTATCGTCTTTTACTTAATGTTTTCGTGGTTCTTCCATGCTGTAGCATGTGTCATTTCCTTCCCTTTTATGAGTAAATAGTGTTCCACTATGTGGATGATATATTTTGTTTACCCAGTTTTCAATCAATAGACATTTGGGTTATTTCTGCTTTTTGGCAGTTAGGCAAAATGATACTGTGAATGTGTGTGTACAAGTTTTTGTGTGGAAATATATTTTTACTTCTGTTTGGTAACATGCCTAGTAGTGGAATTTCTGGGTTGTATGTTAACTCTTCATTTAACAGTTTGAGGAACTGTAAACTGCTTTCCAAGGCAACTGTACCATTTTACATTTCTGCCAACAGTGTATGAGAGCTTCAGTTTCTCCTCACTGATGATTGTTATTAGCCATGTTTTTGATCATAGCCATCCTAGTGGGTATGAAATGTATGTCACTATGGTTTTTGATTTTTCCGTGTCTGAGTTGCCTTTTCACTTCCTAAATAGCTTAGCCCAATTAAAATATTTTTCCTTTCGTTACTTGTGCTTTAGGTGTCATATCTTAAACTGTTTCTCAACTGAAGGTCACAATGGCTTATGCCTGTGTTTTCGTCTTAGAGTTTTATGGTTTTCTTTCTTACATTTAGGTTTTTGATCCATTTTGAAGAATTTTTGTATATGGTATGAAGTAGGTGTTGGATATGAAATATTTTGTTTCTATTTTATGTAGTGATCACCCCTAGATTTTTACTTTGCATATTTCACTATGTATATGATTGTTGAAGAAATGGGCAGTAAAAATATTAATATACAGATTTGGTGTGGGGATCAGTGCTAGGCAAGTGCTCAACCATGGAGCTATACCCCCAGCGTCAATAAAAGAACTTTTAATGACTTTGAGCCTTCCTTCCCTTTTTCATTATGATAGTTATCTAGAATTTTAGCTACCCTTGATATTTAACCTACCTCAGACTAATAATTCTTATTTACTATCAGTGCTTATTCAAATTTGCCCATATTCTTACATTGCATGCCTTGCATGCCTTTTTAGGAGGGCCTTTTCTTATTATTAAATTGATTATTGAATCGTTTTTCACCATGGAGATATAATTGATGAACTTCCAAAGTCTTTGTTCCACCCTCCACCGCTGATTTTGTATAAATTTCAGGATGAAAGTTACCTTCTTTTCTTACTTTGTCTGGTGTTGCTGATGCAATCTCCTATTAATATAATTACTTTATTTTTTAAAAAAGATAATTGTCTCTTTCCTGTAGCTTTTAAGTTTTTTTCTCTTTGTCTTTCGACTTGTCCCTATTTCACATCAGTTAGTTAGAAGGAGTTCATTTTTACCTATTCTGCTCAGAACTCTTGCTCAGGATTTATTTGTGGGAATTTCTGTGGTGAACTCATTCTTGAGAATCATAATCTTTTCTCTTTGAATATTGCTTCTTCAATATTCCCTCCCCCCCCCCGCGCGCGTATTTACCTGTTCACTCTATCTTTTGTGTCTCTTAACCACTCTCATATTTTCCATGTTTTATTTCTTGGTAGTTTCCTCAACTCCTTCTGATTTATAATTTCTTTTTCATTGTGTCTAGTTTGCTGTGTAACTCATCTGTTGAAGGGTTTTCCCCTTTAACATTTTGCTTAAGATTCTTTATTCTTAAAAGCCTAGTTTAAAGAAAAAATTCTTATTCTTTTGTGAGGTTTGGTACTTCTTTTATGTCCTTAATCATTTTAGTAGTAATTATATTTTAAAATGTCTTTTAAATTGTTCTGTTATCTGAGGTTCTTTGTGCATAGGGTGCTAATTCTCAAGTATGTCATGTATGCTGATTTTAATTTTGAGTTCTTGTAAGTGGGATTATTTTGTTGGGAGTGTTTCTATATGCCCTGGATTTGTGAAAGTATTCATCAAAGGAGTTGGTGTTAATTTCCTAATTTCCTATTGGGATTTCTATAACATGGAGATGTGTGGGAATTTTCTCTTCCATACCTTTGTATGGACTAGACATGGGGTTGCCTTTTCACTTATTTAATTTTTAATTGACACACTTATTTAATTTTTAATTGACACATAATAATTCTTCATATTTATGACATACAGTATAATTTAATATCTGTATACAATGTATACTGATCAGATCAGGGTAATCAGCATTTCCTCAAACACCCCAATCTGTCAATCTTCTTCCTTTTCTTCTCTCCTGTGAGAAATTTTTGTCCATTTTGGTTCTTTGGACTGATAGGTAGAAATTTTATAGTCCTACATTCACTGATGATAGTGCATATTTTCCAGAATCCTTGCTTTCCCAGGGATTTTGGTTCCATTTTCCATGTTTTATGGAGTCAAGGATCTATTTCTTATGACCATGTGTGCGTTAAATCTTCATCTTTAGAGACTGTGTCTGACCTAGTTGTGATTCTTCAAACCTCTTGGCGCTGTGTAATTTTGTGCTTGTGGAGGTTTTGTTGTTATTTGTATCTCAGCTGTATTTTAAAGTTTGGTGTGTTGTATTTTATCTCAAAGTTCTATCTATTCAAAACATTTGTAGGGGTAGAGAGAGGGTGTCTAAGTTAGTTGTCTCTCATATTTTGGGAAATAGTATTATTTGTATTTAGGAAGAGTTTTGGTTAGTATATATTTATTTTGTAATCATTTGCTTTCATGAATTTTGTTAGTATTTACAAGAGTCTTTTGTGCTTTTCTCTTGGAATTTCCAGAAACAGAATTATATCCAAAAACAGTGTGACACTATTGCTTCATAAATTGCCTTGATACTAGGGATTGAACACTTCATTGAACTACATTCCCAAACTCTTCTTATTTTTTAGTTTGAGACAGGGTCTCACTAAGTTGCTAGGGCTGACCCTGAACTTAGGATCCTTATGCCTCAGCCTCCCAAATGAATCACTGGGGTTACAGGCGTGTGCCACCACACATGGCTTGAAATTTTTTATATCTCATTTTCTTATTTTGTTAATTACTCTGGTTAATTTCTCTAGTGGATATTCCTGCATTTTTCCTGTCTTTTATTAATTTGGAAACTTTCAGGAAGCATTTTTCAAATGTCCTAAAGCAGTTAATATAATATTCGAGACTTTAATATCTCAATTTTCACTTAAGAAGTTATATGGCAATTATTACATGTGATGTCACCAAAATATTCTAATAGTAAATGAGAAAAAGTAATACAAAAACTAAAATTCAAAAGTCAAATGTTTCTAATTCAGGATATTTTAAACACAAATTTTCATTCTTTTAAAATGGCTTTTATGCTAATCATTTGTGTATTACCTGTGTTCTGTTGATTGAGTGCCAGGTTATATCGGGGTGCTACCATAAGTTATACTGGTAGCTCTTCTCTCATATAGGGACATATGGAAATTACAAGAGAATATTTGTATGTTATAGATGAAATCTCTAATGAAAAAGAATGAACTATTTTATATACATCATTATTAATAGAAAACCTTCAATTTTATTATGTCAAATAGATTCCTGAAATACTTTCAGGAAAATATTCCTGTGGCTACACATTGAGTAATAAAGAGTGGAAGATGTAATTTTTAATTAAGAATTTTAAATTTTGAATCAGATTCACTGATTTAAGCAGAATCTGTTGATTTTATTTCAGCACCCTATTTTAAACTATTTGTTTCTGTTTTGTGGTTCTGTTTCTTTATGCTGTTTATAATTTAGGTTGTATGTAAGCACTTAATAATGGGTACATTATGGTATTGTCACCATAGTATTGAATACAGAGTACCTTTTTCCCAACAGATATGTGGATATTTTTACTTAGTTCTTTAATATGTTTGTTAATATGCAGTGATATAGAGCTGTGCCTTTTGTGGTGAGATTTGGAGTTTCAGTGATTTTAGGGGTTAGTTTCATTTCTGTCTTGCTATAGAAATTAAATGTCCTTTTGTCCTTGTGGATAGTGATGCTTACTGTTGAACATATTTTGCTCTGAATGAACTCCATTGTGAACTCAAATTTCAATGTTACAAATTTGTAGTAAAATAACTTCACAAAATTAAAAATTCTTAAGAGAAATCTTGATAGTATATAGTATAATTTTCATCATCTATGCATGTTGTTCTTTTCTGACTTAAGAAACACTGAGTGTGGTGGTGCATACCTGTAGTCCCTGCTACTCTGGAGGATAAGGTACAATGATCACTTGAGCCCACCATTTTGAGACTAACTTGGGAAAGAGAACCTGTCACCAAAAAAAAAAAAAAAAAAAAAAAAGCCATCCTAATATAACTGACCGGGTTTCTTGTTTTCAGACAAGGAGAGATTGTACCTTTTATCTGAATTAGATAATTAACATGGGGTCATAATGTTTTCCATCACTCCGTCCTGTACCTTCCCCTCCCTGAATAGCTTAAATAATCACACTAAAGCCACTAAAAGGTGTATGGATCCTCTTTGTATTCATTGCTAGAAGCAATTGAGCAACTATAGCATATTGACTAAAAGCACCAATCTTAGAATTAGACCTGAGTTTAAAATCTTATTCTCTAGTTTACTAAGCTATATTTGTCCTTAAAATAATTCTTTTGATCTTTAAGTTAGTTTCCTGTTCTGTGAAGAGAATATGGTACACCTACCTCACAGGGTGGTTGTGAGGATTAACTGACTAATGTATGTGGAGCACTTGGATTTGTGCCTGATGCAGGGAGAGTACTCAAGAATTATAGCCCTACTTGTTGCTGTTACTTAATGTAAAGTTAGTATACAAATTCTCTCATCACTGGTCGACTGTCAAAAACAAACAAACAAACAAAAAAACCCCCCAGCTCTGCTACAGTTAAAAAAAGAAAAATCAGGTTTACACATTTATGCTGATTTGACTTCTTCATAAATAGTGATTTTAAAAGAGTTTCACATTTTCAGAGTTTCTCTTAAATACATGGATGACATGCTTGAGACTTCCTGGCCTATTTTAATGTAAATGCAGTAGATATTGAGTTATAGCAGTAGGGAGTACTAGATTGTGAATCTGGAGTTGGGTTAGAGTCCTGGCTTTGCTATTTACTTTGTACATATGTTCTTGGATAAATAGCATAGTTTCCCTACATATAAATTTTGATCTGTGATGTTTATAATCTGATCTACCTCACCTTATCAATTTAGTTGCTCATAAAATTGGATAAAATAATATGTTGAGGCTCTTTAGAAAGCGCAAAGGACTATCCAGTGAAAAAGATAAGTGTTAGCTCAGTTTTCAGCTTATGTTTTCTCAAAACATAACTGATGTCATGAAATATTGTGAATTATTAAAAATTGAAACTCAAATCCCTGTTAGTCATTATTCTGGGACGCAAGACATTTGCGCAATTTTTTTCTTATATTGTAAAGTGGCTTATTACTCAGGTGTTCAGACTTTCCCCAAAGAGTCAGAAATCAGTTCCTAGATAAGCTCATTTTCTTGGAAAGTGTAATTGGAGCTTTAGATAGCTAGTGTCTGCTCAGAACTGATCACCTCTCTTAAGCCTTTAATTAGCTACCTGGCTTAAATTAATTTGCATTTCATCTGCATTTCTGCATGTAGTTTGCAGTTTATTAATTTATATTTGAGTATTTTCATAAGTCATTTTATGTCTTTTACATGTGACTTGGTCTTGTTCTTTCAGTTAGCTTGGAATCTCCTGAAGGGCAAAGGCATTTGTCCTTTCCCTTTCTACATCATCAGTCTCCAGATTGATGATAAAGGGTGATCTACTCATAATGGGTTCTTATTGATTGTGATTGAGTAAAACTTTGACTGGAACGGTGCTCTAAGTTGTCCTTATCTTTAAAAAAGTACGCATCTGCAGCAATTTTCAGTTTAATGTTATGCCTGTTTGGAATTAGAGACCAAAAGACACCAAAAACAGTATGCTGTGTAAATAAAGAAAATATGGTAGTTTAAATGCTACCATACATTTCAACTTAACCTTTTAAAAAAAAATTGTTAGTTGTATTTGACTGAAATAATTTTAATACATCTTTACTAGGTAATTTGAATTTTAATGACATAATATTGTTTTGGAATGTGGCATTTGTGTTAATAGGGTAGAAAGAGTCTATTCTGGTATTTCCTACTCTTCCATGAAGTTAATTTATTAAATTTTTAGTGATACTTATCATTGCAGTTTCTGATGTAAACTTTGATATGGAGGAGACTATTCCTGTAATAAAATGACCAATTTATTTGGAAAAGACTACACTGGAAAACAAACTTGTTTGCATTTTCTTTAATCAGAACATTCCCTAAGCCAAAATAAGATAAAATTTTATTATTTATCTTGTTACTTAAAATTTACTAAAGATGACGTTTCTTCCAAATGAATGTTTGCATAGTTTTCCTATTTTTTTTCCTCTAAAACCAATTACTGATATACTAAAAAACATTTTTTACATCTTCCTCAGGAATGTCATTGTCTGCTGGATCCTCCCCTCTTCATTCCCCCAAGATTACTCCACATACTTCTCCTGCTCCTAGAAGAAGAAGTCACACTCCAAATCCAGCAAGTTACATGGTGCCTTCTAGTGCCTCTACACCTGTTAATAATCCTGTTTCTCAGACTCCGTCTTCTGGTCAGGTGATCCAGAAGGAAACTGTCGGTGGGACCACTTACTTCTATACAGACACAACTCCAGCACCTTTGACTGGAATGGTATGTCTGCAGTAAGGAGGGAATTATAATACTCTTAGGAAAGTTCCAAAGGGAGTTACTCCCCCTTGAATCTTTTTATTAAAATATGAAAAAACATTTCATTTTCTACTCAGTCTAATCATCTTTTCAAATAAATCTGGTTCTGCCTAATAATTCTTGTTTTAGACAAACCTGGTTTTAGTCACATATTAGTTTACATTTATACTTTATTGTAGTACCTCATGGCACGTTTTACTTATGGGATTACCTAGTATTTGTGGTAGCTAGAATTGATGTTTATTGACTTGTTTATGGGTACTGGGTAGTTCTACCTCTAGGAAGAAGTTGAGTAAGTAGATGGTGTCTTATCAGTTATTATTGAAAGCAAACTGATGATCAACTCTTGCCTCAGATGAGGCAGTAATTTTAACAGCTACATCTCTGGATAGTGGAATGACACATGGTAAGAGATGTAATGTGGGTCATTGCTAAGGAGGGAGAAGTTTCAGACCTAAGGGAGCCATGATTCTGGACAAGGGAAGAGCTACTAAAAGACTTGTGATGGAGAGAGAAAAGAATTTAACAAAGAGGAAGAGATAGACCCAGAAAAAACACGAAAAAAAAGACTAAGAGAAGAACAATGTAGCAGGACACATTTCTTCTCATAGTAAATTAGTGTTGCTCTGGAGGGAGGGAGAAAGAACAAGAATGAGAGGAGCAAGAAGAGACTGGTGAGGGCTGGGAGGATAAGAAGCATTGTCATGTTATATGAATCGTACCTTTTAAACTTCATTATTTTGTCCATTAAAAAAAATTTTAACTGCACAGAAAATAGTAGTTGAAGAGCTCATGAGTAAGAGAACCAAGTTCCATTAAAATAATGGAAGCTGATTTAAATCATAGACATTTAACAGTCAGATGATAGATTTATTTGAAAAGCATATTTGTATGTCAGTAAGCAGATTTCAATTCCCCAAATTAAATCAACAATTTTTCTTTACTAAAAGATAATTTGAGGGAAAAGAGAATGGATTTCTATCTTTTTTTTTTTTTTTTAAAGAGCCTAATTCTACTATGTTTTTGACACTCCTAAATTTTTGTAGTTCTGAGATGGTTTCCTCAATTGTAAAATGAGAATACTAATACATCCAACCACCTTATGAGGATTAAATGTGAAAACATGAATAGAAGTAGTTGTAAGTAATGTAAAATGCTTAAAAATAACTAATAATTGTGTGAGGGTTTTTTTTTTCTTCCCCCATTAGAAATCCTTTATAAGTTATCACAGAACAGCTTGCCAAATAGAAGGTCAAATAATTGAGATAGAGACTTCCCTTTTTTCTTTTTAAGTAAAGATTCTATCAGTGGTTTAACCCTAGTTTTGATGTATTTTATTTTGTAGTTATTTACATTTTATTATATTTTATCATATTTATAGAAAGAAGGGATTTATGCAGAGGTTTTTCCTGTCACAAAACTGTATGCTATTTTTATAGAGATTAAGTATGACAGATTTAAAAAAAATTTTTTCCCCTTCAAACCATTCTTTAAAATATGCTTGTAGCAAGCCTGAGGTAATTAAGCTGGACTATGCTATCTGATAAAGAAAACCAAAGCAAGAAAAAGGAGGTGTTGTTTTCCCTGCAGTTACAGGTTAAAGGAAAACTTAAAGGTATTGCAGAACCACTTTCTAAATGAAATTCAGAGCAGAATGATTATCTGAGGATGCCAGAAAACAACTGAATTTATTATTTTTTAAAATTTGTTTTTTTAAAGAGACAAATGTTTTAGTTAAAAGGATAAAGTGACCCTGGGCGTGGTGGCACACAACTGTAGTCCCAGCTGCTCCAGTGGATATCAAGTTGATAACTTCAGCAACTTAAAGAGACCCTCCCTGCCTCAAAATAAAAAATAAAAAGTAGCTCAGGGATAGAGCACCCCTGGGTTGAATCCCCAGTACTAGAGTTGAAGGTGTGGGGAAGAAAAGAGAAAGAAAAGCAAAAGGAAAAAGACAAAAGAACTACTTTCACCTTCTCATTAGAGCTTAAATGTTATTATTTCTGAAGAAATGTTTTCTCATTTACTTTTTAAAATTGATTATTAAAATATAGTTCATTCAGAAAGAATTCTGTTAACAGCTATTCTCTGGGGTGTTTAATTAACTGTCATTTAAAGATTTTAAATGTGTCAAAATTTAGTAATCATGTAAAGATTAACTTTTATCAAAACAATAATAAAACTACCATTTGAGAAAAATTGATATATTTCCCCCCTACACACCTTTTTTAGGTTTTTCCAAACTACCATATTTATCCTCCAACTGCACCTCATGTTGCATATATGCAACCAAAAGCAAATGCACCTTCCTTCTTCATGGCTGATGAGCTCCGACAGGTATGCTTTCAAAATTTTTAGAACTAATGAGTACCTACTGTACTTTTGTGAAGAAAAGGAAAATGAACAGATCAGACTATTTAATCACATATGCTGCACTAACACAAATAGAATTTAGAATTTATAAATTTTATTTAAGAAAACCTGTTCTAAGAAAATTTTAAATAAGTGTTTTAGAATAAAACAATAACTATTTTAATGGGCTACCTTCATATCCTTTATATCAAAAGGGTCTTTGATGTGTATGATTTAAGTAGTTTCTAATGTTTAATCAGTGTCTTAGTTCTAGTTATAGGTTGAGTAAATAGTTTGCCCCAGAAAAAAAAACTTCCTTTTAACAAAGCTAAATTTTTTTAAAAGTAGGTTTTATAAAATAATTTAGTGTTTTTTTTTTTTTAGTAAGCAGCTAGATAGATATTATGAATAGAATTTTATTTTATACTTTGTTGCTCAGAAATATTTTTTGTTTCACATAAGCAAGTTGTACCAGCATAATGATTTTAGAATGAATTATTGAGTAGCTTAGTAGTAGACCTTCAGTTTTCAGCCACCAAATTGGCTTCATTCTTTGGGGATAGCACAGCTTTTTAAATCCAGCTTTAACTATAGGTAGGTCTATATCTAGGACTGGAATTTAGATATTTTAACATTGAGAAATACTGTTCAATCAATATTAAGAAGTACACATAACAAAACATTATTACTTAAGTTATTTAGTTATACTAGGAAGTCTAGATTTCAGAGGCTGTGCTTAGATATCAATATACTTATTTACTTTTCTTAGGAGCTGATCAACAGACATTTAATAACAATGGCTCAAATCGATCAAGCAGATATGCCAGGTAAAATGCATATTGCTTCATCCTTCCTTTTAAAGTCTATTTGAATTTTTATATAGTACTACTTGTTCTATGGATTAATAAGCATTGCAAGATGGTACTAATCATCTAGCTTATTTTAGTTAGTTTTACATGTCACAGTATTCTAGTTTATTTAAAAAAATAGTTGATTTTAGGATTCATGGTGATTTATTTCACTATGCACTAGAATATCATTGTCTCATGAAACTAAAGTGTAGCTAAGCAAAAGGAGAAGGCAGTTATTTCTAAGACTATAGCATACCAATTAATGATTATATGTTTTACTTTATTCCTCTTCAAAAATTCTGTGACATATTATTTTCCTCTCCATTTTACATATGAGGAAAACTGAAATTGACAGACTAAACAATTAATTGGCCTAGAGGACCAAAGAGTAAGTGGCTGGCTGAGTCAGGATTTAAACCTATTTTTTTTTTTTTTTTTCCAGACTGTACTATTAATGTTTCTCAGTGTGCTAAAATCTTTTTCCCTGGCTTGCTTATTACTCTGTGTAAATTAAATATGGCATAATTTAGCAAAACTTAATAAATAATACAGTGGGAATATATTTGCTGCCAAAATAATCTTAGAATACCCAGCTGTAATCAAGAATTCAGCATAGTCCAGTATGTGTCAATTCAGTTGCTAAATAATTAAAGAGTAGGTCTGACAACTGGTTCTTAAGACTGATCTTTCCACTTTGGATGAGCAGAAAACTTAACTGTAATGACATTTGAAGTGTTCATGTAGAAAATTTTCTTAATTATTTAAGTATATTTGAGATCCTAGCCAGGGCAAAAATGGACAAAGAAAAAGAAATTGGAAGTACAAGGTTAGAAAGGAGAAGAAAACAAAAACAACCACAAAAAACAAAACAAAAACCCCAACAAGAAAAAAGAAATTAAAATAAGCCAAAGCCATTGCAAAGGAGAAAATAAACCTGTTGCATATAGATCCTACAACTGTAATTAGACATTATTTGAAATAACAGAATTCAGTGATATTGTCAGGGGAATTTTACATAGCAGTTAAAATGAGGAAAGTATACTGACAGGGAAAATGCAGAGAATCTTAGTAATATAGTAAGTTAAAAAGTGAAGTGCAGGGGCTGGGAATATAGCTCAGTAGGTAGAGTACTTGCCTTACAAGCACAAGGCCGTGAGTTCAATCCCCAGCACCACCCAGAAAAAAAAAAAAAAAAAAAGTGCAAGAGACTATATACAATATACCCTCTTTTTAAAGTTAGATAACTAAAAGTTATTTATTCATATTTTTGTATGTGCATATGCATATATACATACGTGCATAATATGTTTTTGAGGAATAACTGTAGATGTTATAAAATCATAAAAAAAGGAGAGAAGTAAGGCAGAGAGGTTAGAGAGGACCATACGGTTAAATATAGGTTAAAGTGAAGAAGGCCTGAGCTTTTCTTTTGGGTGCCAAATTTGAGATGCTTTCTACATTGTTAAGAATACCTAAGGGCTGGAGTTGCGGCTCAGTGATAGAACACTTGCCTAACCCCTGTGGGGCACTGCGTTCAATTTTCAGAACCACATAAAATAAGTAAATAAAAGGTATTGTGTCCATCTACAACTAAATTACACACACACACACACACACACACACACAAATACTTAAAAAGACATGATTTGAGTTTCATGAACTAAAAGTTGTGGTTAATCTAGTTCCATGCACCTATGTTCAAGTGCAGTTTAATAAATGATTTGTTTTGTCACTTAACTCTGAGTTTTTCATTTTCTCATTTTAACTATTTTACTAACCTTTATTAATGTTTGAATCATGCTGTCTTTTTTGTTTACATTGTCTAGTTCATACTTCACACTTCCATCAATTGATACTTTTCAACTCTGAAGTCATAACTTCAGACTCCACCAAAAAATTGTTAGAACTAGTAAACAAATTCAGCAAAGTTGCAGAATCCAAAATGAAAATAGAAAAATCAGTAAATTTATTTTATACACCAGTAGTAAATTGAACTAGAAATCAGAAGGTAATCTCTTTCACAATAGCTGCAAAAAAAAAGGGGTGGGGGGAATTAACCAAAGAGATGAAATATTTCTATAATGAAAATTATAAAATCTTAATGAAAGACAAGAAAGAGGACAAAAAAAGGATTACCCTATATTCATGAATTGGAAGAATCAGTATTGTCCATGATACCCAAAGTGACCTACAGTTTCAGTGTAGTCCCTATCAAATACCAAAGGAAGTCAGCGGAGTCTCCACTGACAAGAATTATTTTGTAGTGCTGTCGTTACCTGTAGTTCACAGTCTTAAAATAAATTGCATAGAATCAGACTCTTGAGATGTATTCTTTAGATAATGCTTAGTTTTCCACTGAAGCATACTTCTTTTTTGTATTACCTGTAAAATTCTGCATAACTTGCTTGAAAGTGATTACAGAATAAGAGTGTGTGTAGTTAATTTTTAGTTGATTGTGTCCCTCACTCATTCTCTGTCACGCTGTGATATGAATACCACTGTTGGCATAATAAATTAGAAGTCTCTAGTATGCCATTTAAGTTTCTTTACCATTTAATCCCTGAACACCTATTCCAGCTTTATCTCTATTGTACATCCTCTGTGGTATATACCTTATGCTCTTACCACATGAAAGGTCACCATTCCTGAGCACAGTATACACATGTAGACCCTGTTTGTTGTCCTGTTTACTTTCCTATTGCTTATCCCTTCCACTTGTTTTAGCCAATTGAAAACAGCCTCTTCCTTCAGTTTTGTAGTAAAAATGCCAATTATTTTATGAGATCTTTCCTTGTATCTTTGGGAATGGCTCCCTTCTCTGTCATTTCATAGTGTAGTGCTTGTTAAAGTGTAGTCCCTTAGCCAGCAACCTCATTTTCTTTATCATTTAGGAACTTGTTAGAATTTATAAATTCTAGGCTCCACTTCAAATCTGCTCACTTAAAAAATGCAGAATGGGCTCTAAGGGATGGAGCTCTTGCCTAGCGTGTGTGAGCACTGGGTTCAGTCTTCAGCACCACATGAAAGTAAATAAATAAAAGAGGGTATTGAGTCCATCTGCAACTCAAAATATTTTTTAAAAATAACAACAGTGCAGCATGGAAACCAGTGAACTGTGTTTTAACAAGCCTCTAGATGATTCTGATGAATGCTGAAGTTCAAGAATCAGTGCCATGATAAATTGCCTTTTTTTATGTTTTATATAAATCTGTATCCTTTCATCTTCTCTAAGCTTCTTAATGGTAAGGACCCATATTTCGTCAATACAAGTTGGCTAATATATAGTAGGTACTTAGTACCTTTTTAGATTTCATTTTAATTACTTCTTATACTAAGTGCTTCTTGGGAAATAGCTGGGAAGAAAATTTATCCCATCATTTGAGTTCTTTGTGGAAATTATGTGGATTATTCAAAGCTATATTCATGTGTGTGCATACTTAACCTTATACTATCTCTATTTTAGTAGAACATGCCTCTTGACATAGGTTTGAAAGTGACATTCATTTTTTCTATTTTACACTATAACCAAAAATGCCATCTAGGAATTAAAAGAAAGATTGAAAAATCAGAGTCCTTGGTTTGCATCCCAGGTCCCTCTTTGAGCTATGTAATCCTTATTTTCCTTATTTATGAAATAGGGAACCCCACTTCAAAGGGTTGTTGTGAGAACTAAGAGATAATGAGCATAATAAAGTATTTTGCAAAAGCAGAGAGAGCATTTTGAACCTGTCTTCTGGAATTAGTGAGTTTTCTTAATGGAGTTTCACTTGTATTTCTTACTAATTAAAGATCATAGATTATTTTTTTGTTTGTAGGATTTTATAAAGAGTTAATGTCATGTTATGAAAATAGCATTAAGCATGTTTATTGTAAAGGGTTTTAACAAAGTCTTTTTTTCTACTCATACTGCATGTTCAGTTGTAATTTTTCCACTTAAAATATGGTGAGCATTTCCAAGTATTTCGAGACCATTAAATAAAATAGAATCTGTTCAATTGGAAAACAAAATCATCCTGCAGTATTAGAAAACTACTTGTCTTTTTAGATTATAGACAAATAAATGTTCATTCTAGAAATGAGTGAGCATAAAGGAATAAAATTGCCTATCGTCTCTATAGAGAAACCAACCACTGCATACATTTTAGTGTACAACTTTTTAGACCTTAAATGAAGCACCAAATTGGTATTCAAGATATATAGCTTCTAGATCCTAATAGTGTATCATGAGCAAATCCTTATTCATTACATATTCTTTTTTTTTTTTTTTTTTTTTTTTTTTTTTTTGTGGTGCTGGGGATTGAACCTAGGGCCTTGTACTTGTGAGGCAAGCACTCTACCAACTGAGCTATACCCCCAGCCTTCATTACATATTCTTAAATGTAATTTTTATAGAAAGCATGGTGGGTTTTTTTTTTCTCTCCTTTGTATATTTTACCAGGGATTAAAGTCATAGTACTTTACTGAATGACCATACTAATACCTATCTGTAACCATTTCCCTATTTCTTTTGCATTTATACCACCTATAATTTCACTATTCTTGACTTTCAGTGAGCACTGCTTTAGCTGTTTGCCTCTTAATTATTTTTATGGTGGTGGAGGTGGGGTAATTTTCCTTGACTTGTACTTACTGAACCAAAGATTGGTTTTGATATCAGTTGTTACATTTATAGGTACATAAGTATGTATACATATGTAAGGATAGTACCCAACTTAATGTGATTTGTTTTGAATTTCTTTATGCTTTAAAATGTCAAAATATATTGTGTACAAAGTAGAATGTCTGAAGAAACATTCTGTCTTGGTTTTATTCAGTGATAGAATAAAAATGTTTACTATCTGAAGTGATAACTATGTCTGATTATTTCTGATAAAAATGCATATTATACTATAAAAATGGTAAATATTTTTGAGTGTATGAACTTTACTTGTTCTTTGGTTGCTTTATGGGTACATAAACCAGAGTTTGTTTTATAGAATTGCTATAAATGCTGAAATTATTCTTAATACAAGGGTGTTGTGATACAGGAGTGGTATATACTAGTTTTGATTTCTTCTTCATTCTGTGAGAGATTATGGATGTCTGTAACTACAAGTTGTCTTCCTATGAATTACTCTAGCAGTCCCCACAGAAGTTGACAGCTACCATAGCCTATTCCCTCTAGAACCACTGCCACCCCCCAACCGGATACAGAAATCAAGTAACTTTGGATATATTACATCTTGCTACAAAGCTGTAAATAGCAAAGATGATCTGCCATATTGCCTTCGGAGGATACATGGTAAGGAAGATAAATTTTCCTTTTTTATGTTATTGAGGCTAAGAGTATTCAAACCTTCCTGAATATCTTGTTTTCTTTAGTAGATAAATTTAATGGACAATAAGTTTTCTTTTCATTTAGAAATTAGTACCTTAAAAGCATGATACAGCATTTTCTTCACATTTCTGATGGACTACTAGAGAGATACCATTTGTAGTGTATTGTAGTAAAAAAAAAACCAAAAACTTCTTTTTAGGTTTTCGTCTTGTTAACACAAAGTGCATGGTGTTGGTTGATATGTGGAAAAAAATTCAGCACTCAAATATTGTAACCCTGCGTGAAGTATTTACCACTAAAGCATTCTCCGAGCCTTGTGAGTAATGGTGCTATAATTGTTGTGCTTTTGGTAATCTTTGTTATTTGAAGACAGATTTCAGTAATGAGTGTTTGTGTTTTATTTTAAGCTCTTGTGTTTGCATATGATTTCCATGCTGGAGGAGAAACTATGATGAGCAGACACTTTAATGACCCTAATGCTGATTCCTATTTCACAAAGAGAAAATGGGGTAAGAAAACAATGCAAGCGAACTGTATTTTGACAAATGCTTTTGCATGGTGGAAAAGTTATTTTATATTTTTAAAAATGTGTGACTTTATTCCTGTAATCATTTAGTGTAAAGACTCTTGCATTTTAAAAAGAAATATCTCAAAGAAGTAGAGTTGATCTGCAGCAAGTTAGGAAATACTGTGTTATATATATTTACTGAGGTTTAGATGAGTTATGAATAACTTAGAAATTTGGAGTTTGTGATCACTGGGAATATGTTAAAATTTTTTTCCTCTTTAAATGTTTTTTTCTTTTAAATTACAATGCTTTCTGAATAAGGATGATTTGGAAAATTTGTAAATTTAAAATAAAAATAACCCTTATTAATTCATAGCCAAAGCACAAGTATTATAAATCGTTGGTATATTTCTTCCCAGTCTTGTTTTATTTTTGTCTCCCTGGCATTGTTTTGGTTTTTGTCATTTTATATCATATTGTGCCTTTCATTTATTATAAATGTTTTCCTTTTTTATGTTCTCTAAATACGATTTACTGACTTACAGTCTAGTGTGACTGTATAATTGTTTATGCTATTACTTACCTAAGCAAATGTTTTACTTTTAAGATAGAATTCCATGTTGTTTAGGAAATCAGTCTTCAAAATAGATTTACAGTTTACTGTAAAATTATTCAAGTATTTTATATGGAGTATTTAAAGTTTTTTTACATATTTTTAATATTTACTTAATCATTTTATAATTCAAATTTCGCAGAGAATAGACATATTTTAATTGTATTCAACAAATGTTTATTTAAATGTAAATGGTTATAGAGAAAAAGTAAATTCATTTTGAGATGTTCATTAACTTATGTATTTGGCAAGGGTCTCATTTTTTAGTTTGAGGCCAAGAAAGATGCATCATATTCTTTGCTATGGTTTTTAATCTTAAGGTTTTCTTGAATATGTTTTAGTCAGCTTTTCTGTTGCTGTGTCTAAATGATCTGACCAGCATAATTATAGAGAAGGAAAAGTATATTTGAGGGCTCACAGTTTCAGAAGTGTTTAGTCCATAGAAGCCTGGCTCCATTCCTAGGGGCTTGAGGTGAGGCTGAACCTCATGGTGGACAGTGTGTGTGGCTGAGGGAAGCAGCTCATGTGAGATCAGGAAGCAGAGTAAGACTCCACTCTCCAGATACAAAGTATATAGCCCATAGCCACACCCCCAATGAACCACGCCCTCCAGCCACACCTCCCTCAAATCACCACTCAGTTAATCCCATCAAGGAATCAATTCAGTGATTAGGTTAAGACAACCCGATCTTTCTCCTCTGGACCTTTTTGCATTGTCTCACATCGTGGGCTTTTGGGGGACACCTCACATCCAAGCCATAACAAATATGTAACTTACAGAACTTAAAAGGAGTGGCAAGATTTGAGTTTACCTTATAGTATCTTTCAGATTGTGACTCCTTTAGATAAAGACTATAGATAAGCGAAATATATTGCTTCAGTTGACTTGTGACTTTGCTTTCCACATTCTGACAGTTGAAAAGAAGAAAGTTGTGGTTACATGGTTGTTTCACATTAAAAATCTGGTCATGTAGTGTGGTCATTTTTTTCTTTTGCCATGTCATCTGTAGACACATGCATAATTTTACTGAAGGGGATGTGGTGTGACTTTTCCTATAGATGAATGTGGTGGTTGTTCAAGTTTATTTTAGTATTAACACCTGTGAAATGACTGTTGGCTTTAATTTATAGCTGGGTTTTAAACCTCAACACTGTTGACTTTTAAACTGCTTAATTATTTTTGTGGAGGCTATCCTGTGCGTTGCAGAATGCTTAGCAATGGCTTCTACCTACTGGATGCAGTAGCAATCCTCTCTATCCCAGTCATGACACCAAAAATATGTTCAAACATTGCTAAATGTTCCCTGCTGAGAATCACTCTTTCATAGCAGCTTTCCAGTTTATTTTTATCTTAATATTTTGTTTTTTTGTGTTGACTGATTATTTGATATATTAACATGTTTTCAATGGAATCAGTGCTGTTTCCATTGTTTTAAAATATTGTTTGGTTATAACTTCCTTAAACATTATAATTATGGAAATCTGTTATTATATTTTGTAGTTTATTACCTTAATACAAAATATTTTTAAATCACATTATAAAATATACTAACACTTTTTTCTAGATTTGATATCTTCAATTCTGTCCAAATTGAGAGGTCATTTTTTAATTTTGTATGAACTTCTTGGTAGAAATTTTATACCTAGCCATAATTACATATTATTTATTTTCTCTACAGTTAGCTATTTGACTATGTTACTTTTGTATCTGATTCACAAAAGGTTGATATATAATTGTGTGAATATAAATTTGTATTCTTTAAAGTAATTACAAAATCTTGATTAAATTTATATTAAATTTATATGCTGCTTCTGATTTAGGTATTTTTATTGACGCACACAGTATTATGAAAAACACTTATAAGAGGTGTTTGAATAAAGATGATTACTTTTCAGGGACAAGCAAATTATGTTTGCTTTTTATCATTATACATAAGTAACATTCAGTGTTTGGCATTTATGTTAATACGACTTTTGGGTATCAGCCTATCTAACTGACATGTCTGACCTAGAGGAGGTTGGGTGGACTAAGAAAAATAAACATTCAACATAAGTGATTATGGAGATTTCTGTTTCCCTAGAGCCAAAGATTGAACAGTTCTCATAAATCTGAACAGTAGGTTACACTATAATCATTCATCTTTTATATAAAGTAACAATCTTTGCAGTTCCTGTTTTTAGTGAGAATTTGTTGTTTTTTGGTCAGTACTAATTTTTAAAATTTTTTTGTTTATTGTTCAGTAGTTATTTGATCACAGAAAAGAGCATTTCAGTGAGAGCTTAACTGCTGCCAACAATATAAATAATTTCCAATCACAGGAACATTGGGACTTGTCTTTTAAGTTCTTAGTAATACACTAAAATTACATACACATTGACATATTGTGCCACAAATATACATGAATTTTGTTTGTTAATTTTTGATTGAATATTTTGGTCTTTTAGTTGACTACTTAAATAAAGATATCAATTTAAAAAATATATTTGTTTTGTAGGCCAACACGATGGACCGTTGCCTAGACAGCATGCTGGATTATTGCCAGAATCTCTTATTTGGGCATACATTGTCCAACTGAGTTCTGCATTGCGTACCATTCACACAGCAGGTTTAGCATGTCGAGTTATGGACCCAACAAAAATTCTGATAACAGGCAAAACAAGGTACTGGCATTTTGAGTTTTAGATTCTTTATTGACCATCTGACTTACGACAATGAACAAAATGTGATGATTTGTTATAGTTCTACCTTTTGATATGTTTCATCCAGAAGAATTCCTGTGACTTTTGAGTACATTTGTAAGTTTAAAAAGAAATTGTTGAATGCTTAATAAAATACCTGATTGTTAACCAAAAATATTGGTGAGAATTAGAGTGATATATGGGGTTAGGGTTATGGAAATAGAGAAGTAGTATCTGCACAACTTTAATGTAGAACCATGATTCTCAAATTTTACCACGAAACAGAATCACCTGGAGAGTTTAACCACAGATTGTTGGGCTCTACCTTCCAAGTTTTTCATTTTGTAATTCGTAGTGGGACCTGAGAATTTGCATTTTTAACGAGTTCCTAGATGTTGCAGTTGGTGTAGTCTCATGCTTTGAGAATTGATTTATAGAGTTAAGTAACACAGACCTTGACTTCACCTGAGTAGGAGTAGCCAAACTTTTGAGAATTGTCTTGGGCAGCATGGCATAACAAACTGAAGATCTGGTACTAGGTTCCCTGTGTTCATATCCTGGCTCTCTTAGTCTCTGTATGACCGTGAATAAGTTACATGACATTTCAGCTTCATTAGACAGGTACTATTATTAACTCCATTTTCCTTTTTTTTAATGTACCCATCTCATAAATTCATTGACTGATTTGAATGACTTAGTACATGTAAAACGCTTAGAATGCCTGGTACATCTTTAGCAAGTAGTAGGAGACTAATTTTCTTTCATGAGTAACTAATAAACAGACAACTTGGGGTGATGAAAAGGAGGCTGATCTGTTAATCAAATACATGAGTTATCATCCTGACTTTATTAATTACTGGCTTTGTAACTGGAGGGATATTACTTGATATCTCTTGAGTTTTCATTTTCTTATCTCTAAAATGGTTGGTGGAGATTACATAAGGGTAAACCTTCAGATGTAAGAGTAAATAATATTCTGAGATCCTTCTTAATATGAGAGGAAATGCTAAATAAATATCCATAAGTATGTCATAAGAAGTACTAAATTATTTTCTTTAAATTCTCTGATCCTTAAAGGTTGCGAGTAAATTGTGTTGGAGTTTTTGATGTTTTAACATTTGATAACAGTCAAAATAATAATCCTTTGGCATTGATGGCTCAGTATCAGGTAAGTTAGAATTAACATGGATACTTACGGCTTGTTTTTGTTTTCTTAAAAATTAAATTGCTTATTTTAAAGTAATTCAGGATTTTAAGTCTAGATTTTAATTTATTCTTGAGTAGTCTCTGCAATCTTTGAACATGTATTTCTTAACCACCGTGATATTATTTAGTGTAGAGCCCTTATAGATTGGAATATATATATATAATTGATGACACTATCAAGAAACTCTGTTTAAAATGGAAATGTATACATGTGATTAGGAAATTTGCTCTCAGAATAAATATATTAAAATTTAATCAACTGAATAGATTGTACTAAATAACACTACTTTTTCACTTTAATCATACTTTTTTTTTAACTTTTAGAACACTTGTCTCATTACCAATCATACAATTTTAGAAATAGTTTCAAAGGATGGTTTTTGTATTGAAGAACCTCATAATGTTTTAACTTCATTCTACTAGTGTTGATTTAGGACCCACAGTGTTCTTAGCAGTTTTTCTAGTTATTATTTCCTTATTAATATGGTATAAGGAAATAAAGACCCTCCCAAGGGCTAGAGGTAGAACTCAGTGGTAGAACATTTGCCTTAGCACAAAGGTGAAGCCCTGGGTTCCATCCCCAGCATTACAAAATGAAGAAAAATGAAAAACCCTCTTGTAAGAAAGCATTAAAAATAATTCCTTTGCCTGATTACTCTGAGTAAGTAATGTGGTAAATTTTTCATCTCATCCATTTTGCATTGTAATGCTTGACATTAGTATATGCACCTGTCATTTTAAGACAATTTTAGTTCTTTGTGGAAAAGTTTTTGGTATTTTTGGACAAAAGGCAGAATCTTTTAATCCTTTGAATACTCTCCCTGCCCATTGCTCTTCTCTTCACTTTTTTGTTCAGAGTTTTGGAAGATTTTCATTCACTTTAGTATAAGACAAAATTTTAGAACAAAGAGGAAGGAAATGACAAAACACTGTAGTCTCTAGTAGTGTTTACAGTTCCAATTAATACATAAATCTTTTTGCTGCTGAACCACAAGCAGTGTAGTCCCAAGACTTAAAGGCACTCATTGAACTCAGTTGTATGCAGACTTTCCACATCTTTCTCTCTCCTGTGACCACCTAACCCCAGCAGCAGCCAGGCTGCTCTGATTGATAGCAGCATCCAATGGGCAGTAAAGGGAGGACTGTGATGGTTTTTCCCCTAGCAGCAACTTTCTTTCACCCAAGGGGATTTGCTTCATCCTTCTCATCTAGGGTATTGTTTCTTAGTGACTTTTCTTCTGTCTTATACTTAGTGCCTAACTAATTGACCTTGATTAATTTTTCTTAATAGTCTTTGTGCTTTCAAAAGTGACTACTTATTAACTATTAAAATACTAGTGATCTTCATATAATCAAAATAATATTAAATTTGTGAAGGGATTTTTTTTTTCTTTACTTTTTAGACTACCCTATTACCAATCATAAAATCTTAGAATTAGTTTAGAAATGAGAAAGACACCTTATAGTTATCCCCTCATTCTTTTTTGAACAAGATTCCCTTTTTTAAACTACTGATATGGACCAGAAATGTAGCTCAGTAGTAGAGTGTTTATCTAGCATTTGAAAGGACTGGGCTCAATGCAAAAAAAAAAAAAAAAAGCTAGTTAGTTTTTTCCCCTGTGCTGCAGCAGTATTATTTTCTACAGTTTATTTGTAAATGTACAATATTTCAGTTATGTCATGAGTTGTATAGCTACTTTGTAAAGAAAAAAAATAATTGCTTAGTTTCAAACCAACTTTTAGTAAAGCTTTTAGGACAACTGATAAGTCAAGAACTGCTGTCATTCAAAACCTCAGTCAAACTTCAGCTAAGTGTTATTTTCTCTTTGTTTTTCAGCTGTAAAGGATATATCAGGTTTTCTTTTCTTTTTCTTTCTTTTTTTGATATATGTGTATAGAAGAATTTTCATGTAGTTTATTATAGTAAGGTATAGGAGAGAATTAAAGATAGTCCTCAAAAGGGAAGTGTGATATTACAGAGAAGAGGGTACATGAGAAAGGAGTGCATTGTTTCTTGTAGTATATTTTTCATAGTCTGTTTCAGACACGTGCATAGAGACTGACTTTCAGTAAAATGGACATAAGTAGAGCCATAGATAGAATCAGAGAAAGAAATCAAGAAATCAAGAATCAGGAAGAAACTGAAAATGAGTTGGGGGGAAAACCTCCTGAATTCAACAAATGGGGGGAAAAAACCAGATGGAGGTAAGAAGCAAAATAACAAATGGAAAATTATTTAGTTGGGCAACAAGGAAAGGAGAGTTACAGAGTTTTTATGATGTTAAACTCTCTTAAGCAAGACTTTATTAATGTCTTTTATTTTAAAAATCAGTTCTAATCTAATCTGGATCATGTTGTATATGTGCTTTATTTCTAAAAGTTGATCATTTCCACCTTGAGTCAGCCCTAAAGAGGTGGTGGGAGGTACTCAAAATAGACGGTGTAATTTTTTTGTTTTGTTTTGTTTTAAACCCATCTAGTTCTTCAACTATCTTGGACCATTGCTTTCCTGGCTCATAATAGGGAACAACAGAAGATTCTGGAAGGGAGACTTAGTATAGCATCAATTCAAAGTGGAGCCAGACTAAAAATGTCCACTGTTTCAAGGGTTGAGAGACTGTATGTATGTTGGTACATGCTGCTCAATACTTGATAAATATCAACGACCTTTGCTTTACTGAATACATTGGATTGAAACACCTATAGAAATTCATAGTTAGCATTGACAGTACTCTGTTTTCTCTTGGCCAGTATTTCTGTAATTTTGTTAATATAACTTAGAAAGTTTTACTTGATCTTAAATTTGATTAAAGGGACTTCTTAATTCATAGCAGTACTCTCCTGAGAACAAGAATGATGGCAGTAGTGAAAGCATTCCTTCCCATGCCACCTTCCCTCCTGCCATTCTGGGATCCTAACTCTGACATGAATCCTTGGTATCTCTTCTGATAGATTTAAAGTAGTTCATCTGTCTAATTAGTTTTTCTACTGATTTTAGGATCTCATGTTCAAAGTGTCAAATCTACAAATGTTAGTTTCTGTATACTTTTTAAATTTAAATTTTTTTTTTTTTTTTTTTGGTAATGGAGTTTGACTTCCTCTTGTTCCCTATTACTGCAATGTTAAGGATAGCTATCTATTCTTAAAATTTCATCATGATTGCTTCAAAATAGGTGGTTTTCCAAATATGCCAGTTATAGACATACAGTTAAACTTGTGGTTTGAAACCCTGGCTCATATCAGAATCTCTTATGGAGGCTTTGAAAAGTACCAATACTGAGACTATACCCCAGGCTGATAACACCTAAATTGGGTTGAGAGGCACTGGGTGATTTTCTTGTTTCTTTGTTGTGTTTTGTGGTTAAGCTCCTCAGGTGATTTTTTTATGTACAGCTAGGTTTGAAAGCTTAAAAGAAAAAAAACACTCAGTAAATGAGCATATATCCAATAATTCAGATGAGATCTTGGATTATGAAGATTAAAGAAATCTTTGGTAAAACTTGCTTCAAATGATTTCATGTTAACTTGGAGTTACTCCATTTATTGATGGTTGCACATCAAGTAGGGCTACTTGGGGGTTATAATAAGTGATTTAAAAAAAAAAAAACCTTAATTTAGTCAGTGTCTTTTGAAAATCCTTTTAGAAGAAAAGCCTGAGAATGGTAAATCATTTAAAGGAGAAAATAGGAAAAAGGTAGTTACAGAACTCAAAGATGTATTAGAGTATAAGCTAAAATAGTCTTATTTAGAAATAAAGGCAGATGGAATGTCTTTGAGGTTTGCATTATTTTCTATATTCTAGAGAATGAACATGCTCTAAAATCAGGCTAACAATTATGTTTGTAATGGGAAAACTTTCAAATAATTCTTACATTCACACTACACTGGAGTTCATAGAAAATTGGAAAAATGTGTATGTTAAATTGCAGTGATCATAGTAAAACTAAGTATATAGTAACCTTAAGTTTTTTGTAATAGGGGAAGAGGATCAGCTCTATTTAAATAAAAGAATTTTTTTAAGAAAAGTCTTAAAAGCAGCAGTTCCATAGCTGGCATATTAACTACTTATAGTAATTTCTTAAGATATAATCCTAGAACTGCCTTTATCAGAATTACCTGGATGCTTTGGGCCTGTTCACTAAATGAGAATCTCTGAAGGTGAAGCTCAGAAATTATCTTTTCAATAAGCTCCCAGGTGATTTTGATGAATATTCATACTTTAGAACCCTGTCCTAATTCTTTATCTTATTTAAAATGTTGCTTTTCCCTTGAGGCAGTAGTATCATGTATTAAATGTGTATCTGAGAAATAAAAATTAAAAGTTTAATATTTATTCTTTCATGTCAGCAAGCAGATCTGATATCATTAGGAAAAGTTGTGTTGGCTTTGGCTTGCAACTCTTTGGCAGGAATACAGCGAGAGAACTTACAGAAAGCCATGGAATTAGTGACAATCAACTACTCCTCTGACCTGAAGAATCTGATCTTGTAAGTTTTACTGTGTGGTAAAACATATGTATAACACACACACACACACTAGATGAGACTGAGCTTTTTATTTTGCGTATTGCTCACTTTCATATGGAACCTTTTAATAGTGATTCTGTTTTACTTCCCACTCTTCTAAAATGAAGCAAAACACAGATGACTTTAATTTTTATTGCCAAGTGTATATTTCTGGGAATAAGTGAATAAGCCATTGTGTTCAAATTAAGTTATTGATGTTTTAAACATTTGGTCAGTGGGCAGCCTCTAAAGGTATACTGATGTCCTCTAGCTACATGTGCCCTTTTAAAAGTAAGTTAAAAATTCAGTTCTTTGATTGCATTAACTGTTTCAAGAGCTCAACAGCCACATGTAGCTCCTGGTTAATATATTGGACAGCACAGACAGAACATTTTCATCATTTCAGAAAGTTCTCTTGGCCAGTGCTGCTCTAGAGAATATGAAAGTTATCATAAGTAAGCCTCAAATTCATTCCAATTATATATTCTTTGACCTAAACATCCATCAAAAAGCATTGTAGAGGGCCCCATGCTTATGCTCCAGTATCCTAAGACTCCATGAAATTCTTGAACATAAGTTTGAAATGAGTTTTGCTCAAAAGAAACCCACTATGGGCTACTCTTGCTACAGGAGGACTTCTCCCTATCTCAGACACATCTAATATTGGGAGTTTCCAGAGGGTGGGCAACTAAGACTTATCATTTTGAGAGGAGAAGCTAGGACAACACTTTTGAAATTTTTCCTGTTATGTTCTAGAAACAATTAGAACTTATTTATCCTAATTGACAGTCTCTTTTAGCTTCCAGCTGCCCCTTCTGATCTTTCTTTGTAGCCCTGGATGATCCAGTTTCTTTTTGGACCAGCCCTAGGGTATGGAATTGGGGGATGGAGGATGGGGCTGCCCACCTGTTCTTTATTATACTGGCATAAATGTCCTTGTGACAGAACACTGGAAGCCAATGGTTACCTGAATCCTATTAGTAATTAAATAAGATGGTTTATTTTTTAAATGAAAATATTTGTTTCATGTATAATCACAGCAGCAATTCCTAGCCTTAGTTTACAAAATCTTAGGATTTTCAGATAATTTCAGGTTATAATCTCTAGATTTTTCTTTTTAAAAAAGTGGGAGTAGAGGATATAAAAATAAATTGTATGTTCACAATTATTCACAATGGGTGATGATACAAGGGGGTTCATTTTACTATTCTACCTTTTTTTTTATAAATGTTTGAAATTTTCCTTAAAAAGTAAATAAACAGAAGATCATTTAACTACAAACTAAAATTTGTAGAGCAATAAACCATATATCAGGAACTTTCAAACTGCTTGATATGAGTTAGTTTACTTAATTTTCCCAGTAACAGTAAATTTGATGCCATTATTAACCCCATTTTAGAGACAAAATTCAGACACAGGTAAAGTAACTTGTTGAAGTTACATAGCTTACATTAACTTCTAATATGATTGGCCAATATAAATGTCAGTAATTACAGATGAATAACTAAGATACAATAATTATTAGCATGAATAATTATTCATTTAGTCAATAAGAGAATGCCTACTTATATCCCAAATGCTGAGGATACTTGGAACAAGATGAGCAAAATTTCCATCTTCTGGAAACTTAAACTCTAAGGGGAGAAAAGTTAATAAACATGTAAGCAAATAATATATTTTCAGATAGATAAATCCTGTGAAGACAGTAAGCTAGAATTAAAACAGAAGAGTGAAAGGGGGAGACTGCTTTAATGTAGGTCAGAGAATGGCTTACCTATAGAATAAGCAGTAACATATGATTGGAAAACATGATGTTCTAACAGGTAGCTCTTGAAATGTGTAATACGTTCTGCCTTGGATATAACAATAGAAGAAATTGAATTGGACTCTTCTGACCTGTGTTAGTACATTAAGATTTCTGAGAGATGAATATATGATGACAGTTGGTAAAGTGGCAGAGCAGAAGACAACTTCCTAAAAAACTGGGGCTCTTTCAGTTTAGCAAAATTGAAGACCAAGTTTTAGTTTCAGAAATTATTTTTGGTCAGGTGCAGTGGTGCGCACCTGTAGTCCCATATACTTGGAGACTGAGGCAGGAAGATCATTTGAGCTCAACAGTACAAGACCAGCCTGGGCAATATAGCAAGACCTCCATCTTGAAACCAACCAGCAAAAATTACCTTTGATGAGCAACAGGAAAAACTCCCAACCCCACAGCCCTCAGTGTTTCATTCCTCTCAAAAAGTTTGTAACAATTTTTTCATCTAGCACTATTATAAAGATTGAAATGGGTAAGTGGAACCCTCCTCTACTTTCCTTCCTCACATCCACAGTAGTGAAAATGTAGAAAAAGAGACATGTTTTCCATTGGCTCTTAAAATCTTTCCAGGAAGAGAAATAATATTTAAGCTTTAAAGATGAACCTGACTTGCATGAAAAGTATGTTTTCAGATTGTGTGCACTAGATGATGATAAAAGCAATAACTATGTATTTGTGGGTTCTGTTTTTTTTTTTTTTAATTGCATGCTAAATATTCAAGTAATTCCTCTTTATCCTGATTAGGTATTTGTTGACTGACCAAAATAGGATGCGAAGTGTAAATGACATCATGCCCATGATTGGTGCTCGATTTTATACTCAATTGGATGCTGCTCAAATGAGAAATGATGTCATTGAAGAAGACCTTGCAAAGGTAAACAAATGTAGTTAAAAAGACTGTACACAGTATATAAGTAGTTATACTTATAAGTAGTTATAAAATGTAGTATAAGTAGTTATAAAATGTAGTAATTAATGTACTGAATATAGTGCCTAATTGAGATTGCCTGTTTCTGTACATGCTGAATGTTTAGTAATTTAATTTTTTATGTCCTCTGGGCATTGTTTTCTTTTTCATTCATGTCTTTGGTGTGTGACAAAAATCTTGATTTTTCACCTGAGTTACTCTAACAGTTCCTAAAAATGGGTCATCTGCATAATAGACTTGTTGAATTTTAAAAGTATGACCAAAAGTTTGGTGGGGATATTAGAATTTATTGCTTAATGATTGCATTAGTACAGAATTTCAGTTTTTGTAAATTTTGGTTTTTATGTTGAATTAACTGGAACATTAACATTCTCTTTTTAAAATGTTTTATAGGAGGTTCAAAATGGAAGACTGTTTAGACTTCTAGCAAAATTGGGAACAATCAATGAGAGGCCAGAGTAAGGATTTAAAGTATTTTACAATGTATTTTCAGTCAAGGGCACTATTTTATGATACAAGAAAGAATATACCTTATTCTTACTGGTTTTATTTGGAAAAAGGAAAAATTTTCATGTGAAGTGACCTGTTAATCATTAGGATGCTATTTCTTTAGGCCACAGCCTTGGTGTGGTTGTCCTTATAAATTTTATACACATGAACATATACAGAAAGTACATTGTTAGAAATCTGTATCATGGTTTGCACATGAGGGAACATTTGACAAATACCTGTCTCCTTTTTGAAAGCCCGATCAAATCAATTTTCTGTGGTCCATTCAGAGATTCTAGAATCTCTAATTGTTGCATGCCTTTTATTTTCTATTAAAGTACATTTCTGTTGCCATCATATTGATAACATTAGGAAGACATTACCATTTTACTCTGTCTGATTCTACCCTGTTTGTTGGTTAAAGTTACTTATCTCTTAATAAGCAGAGTTGATGTTTATACTATATAACTGTCAAGGATAGAACAGAATTGCAGTTATTGGGACTATAGTGTAAGTTATATTTCAGAATTGTTTCATCTATTAGTTGAAGTAATAGGTATTAGATAAGTATCATTGCTTGTGGAATTTTTTCTCCTACTCATGAAATTCAAGTCCACTACCTATTTTCAAAGTCTAAAGACTCAATTTTCCCTAATAATTTTTCTAAATGTAGAAGACATATTATATGTTGAACTGTTGTTTTGAAAACTCTTTTAGCTGTGTTGTCTGGTATTTATATTTGTACTTTACAATCTATGCCTAAACTGCTGTTTCTTGATTTTTTTTAAGTATTGAATTCAGCTCATCACCTTTCCGCAACACACATACACAACACACTGTCTCACAATGTGCTACTTAACCCATAATTTTGAGTTAAATCTATAGTAAATGTTGACATTGTTATGAGTAGGTAAATATTGTTTGTAGCTGCACTACATAGTAAAGCATAATTATATTTCCTTTCTTCTGTGCAGTTTTTTTGGTTTATGTTTTCCTGGAGTTGATAATTGTCTTATATAGAAAACTAAGCAAAGGAAAAAGTATTTACCACGAGTTCATTGCAAACACTCTGCCAGAGTTATAAAACACCTTTCAAAACTAGGTAACTTATCAGTTCCTTTTTTTTTTTTCCCCCCTCCCCCGTAGAGAAATTCCCCTGAGAACCCCCATCCTCCTGTTCCCATCTGGGCTGGTTGTGCTTTACACCCTGCCCACGTGCATACTTTAGACCTGGAGCTTCCCTTCACTCTTGTCCTGGGAGTTCTCCTTATCTCTCCCTTTGTGTTGGACACCCTGTTTCTTGCTTTTTTTCCTCCTTGATTTATTCTTTTGATTTAATGGAGCACATCCTTCTGTAGCTTCCTGTGAAAGGTGAGTTTTTGAGTCCTTAAGATATCCCAAAAATATCTTCGTTCTGTTTTCACATCTTATTGATAGTATAACTGCATATAAAATTCCTAGTTGTCCTAAGAAAAATTTTCAGATTTAATTTTTTTATTAGGTTATATATCACCAATTTTAAAAGACAGAAAAAGGTTTCTGGTAAAAAATATAGTCTTTCTCTTGAGACCTGACATCCCCATCCTCACCATTGCTCCCACTAGTACTTAAATTTTAATTTTTTCTATATACTTCCTGAGTTACATATACTGCTATATGTTATCCACCACCACCACCACCAACCCCTTTTTTTTTTTCTTTTTTTTTTTTTTTGGTGCTTGGGATTGACCCCAGGGCCTTGCCCATGCTAGGCAACACTGTACCACTGAACTATATCCCCAGCACTTTTTATCTTACTTTAAGACAGGATCTCACTAAATTGCCCAGGCTGACCTTAAACTTTCAATCTTCCTTAGCCTGCCATATAAATGGGATTACAGGCATGTACCACCATGCCTGGCTTCCTCTTTTAAATATAAAAATTGCAAACCATACTCAGTGTTCTTTGTGTGTTACTTTTTTCTCTTAAGAATTTACTTTGAAAGTCTTAATGTTTATGTTGAGAATATGGCAAGCACTATTCTAAACAGTATACATAATAGGACCTGATTTACTCTTCATGATTACTCTGTGACAGAAATACTGTTGTTATCCTGATTTAACAGAAATTGAAGCACAGATGGGTTTAGTAACTTGTCTAAGGCCACATAATTAGTAAGTAGATGAGCCAGGATTCAGGATTTGAATCTAGATTATGTGGTTTCAGTGTCTGTGCTCTTAGCTATTAAGCTATGTTTTCTCGCATTTTATGGGCAAATAATGATTCGTTCCATGGATATACTTTATTTCCTCAGTTCCCTGTGGATGGACAATTTGTGTTGTTTTTAGTATTTTGCTAGTGTAAACATGCTGTAGGGACTAAATTATGCGACTTAGTTTTGTGTGTGCACAATGGTAGGCAAAACTGTAATTGCTAGTTAATGGATGTGTCACTATAATTTCAGAGCTGTTGCAGAAAAAATTTGTACAATTTATGAGAGTGCCTCACCACCAGTACCTTTTTCAAACTTTTGGTGTTTGATTGACCTGATAGATGAGAAATTGACTTCAGTGCAGTTTTAGCTTGAATTTACTCTTAAGGGGATTATTTGAGTATCCTTTTTGGTTTTATATCCATTTCTTTTTCTTTTCTGTCTGTTCCTATTCTTTGCTCATTTTTATTTTTGGCTGAATTGCTTGTCTTCCTTATTGAAGTAGATAAGATCTAGAGATATTCACTCTTTGTGTGTTTTTTTTTTTAATGCTGGTCATTTTTTCTTCTGACTTTGCTCATTTTTCCCCCCTTATGCAGACATTTTATGTATGTAGTCCGTGATCTAACTTCTATGCCTCTGGGTTTTGGGTCATAGTTCTTTCCACTCTGGGGTGTGAAGGAATTACTTCATGGCTTCTAGAAGAAGCCATTTCTATATTTAGAAATAATGTAGGGTATAAGGTATGAATCCAGCCTTTCCCCCCCCAGATAACTACCTACTAGATAAAAAACTGTTTTTTAAATTGTCTAACTTTTCTCCACAGTGTGATGCAGCACCTCCTACACACTCTTTTAATGGTAGGAATTTTAAAATCCTGGACACAGGCAGTAAACCCTGTAATCCCAGAAACTCAGGAATTTGAGGCAGGAGGATTGCAAGTTCAAGGCCAGCCTCAGCAACTTTTACAGTCTCAAAAAATTAAAAAAAAAAAAAAAAAAAAAAAAAAAAGATTGGAGATGTAGCTCAGTGGTAAAGCACCCTTGGATTCAGTCCCTAGTTGAGCCCTTCCACCTCTGCCAAATCTAGTAGTGTTCGTTCTTTTCCATTTCCATTTCACTATTTTTTTTCATTGTGTTCCAAAAACTGTTAATCAGTTCATTTAATTGTTTATAAAAGAATAAATCTGATGGTATTTATATAGGGAAGATGACTTATTATGAGTGTCAGTAAACTTAGGGGAACATTTGTAGTTTTAGGTACTTAGTCATTTTGAAGATCATGGCATGTCGTTTTATTCATTGATGCCTACTTTTATATTATTCAGTAGCATATGACTTCATAATATAGCACACTGAATTTTACTCTTAAGTATTTTATGCCCCCCTTCTGTCTTCTTACCACTTGTTATTGTTATTCATGCAAATTAATTGAATTCTGTGATTTTGTACCCCTGATACCTTACTGTTTGGATAATTTTTCCATAGATTTTTGGGTTTCCCAGTATATGGTCTTACCATCTGCAAATAATGATAGTTACATTTCCTCCTGTCTGATTCCTATACTTTAATTGCACTTCATTAATTGTTTACTAAAACTAAAGATAGTTTTATTCACAGTGTGAAACATTTTTCCATTGTCTTTTAACTGCCAGACAGATTTAAAGCCATTTTCTCTCCAAATCCTTCTCTTTCTTCCAAGCTTTTAGGGGTTTTGCCACTAATGTTCAGAAATTCACAGTAATGCTCCTTGGTGTGAGTTTTAGATTCAAAATGATGAATGAACAGGTGGGTCCTTTTAATCTTGGAAACTTAAGTCTTTCAGTTCTGGGACCTGATCTTCACTATTTCTTCAGTAACTTTTTCCCCCCTTCCAATAATTCCTATTGCTCAGATATTAGATTTTTGTGGTTTTCTAGTGTTCTCCTATTTTCTGTCTCTTATCTTATTATTCTTTTGGGACATTATCTCAGTTTCATTTTCTCTAAAGTTTTGTTCTAATCCTTCTTTGAATTTTAATATTTCTACTCTCACTTAAAATTTCCCAAAATGTTTCTGTTCTTCCAGTGTTTGTTTCATATCATTCTTGTCAGTGACAGAATTTTTGGTGGTGGTTGGTCTTTGGGAGTAGGGGAGTGGGATAATGTCTTAGGAAATAAGGGCTTGCTTTATTTTGTTTTATTTTCTATTCAAAGGGTTTTGTACACTTGGCCATCCATTCCTATTAAAAATGAGGTCCTAAAAAGTTAATTGGAAAGCTCTGTGTGAGGGTAGGGATTATAGAACGCTGAGCTTTTCTTTAGATAAGGCTGTATACTGTTATTAAGCTTGGTTTTTGTTTGATTTTAGTGTACTCCGAAATGTCTTCTTTCTTGGGCAGTTTGGCATCCCCTGGAAAGAATTTCCTAACCTTTTGTTCATGGTATAAGCCTGATAACCATAGTTTGAAAACCAGGTGGGGGAAGGTGTTTGTTGAATAGTCTTACCCACCACTCTTCAGCTCCTCAGCTACTGTTTTGCTGGCATCGGAGCTGGAGCTTTTCTGATTCATCCTTACTAGAAAGTAAACATCTGTATTTCTTCCAGGCAGAGAAGTAGGAGCATGGCTGAGATGAGTAATCTATTCTGCTGATTTCAGCTTCAGTCCATACCTCCACCTGTCATGGCCCCTGTCAGTTCCTGAGCCTCACCTGTGTGGCTTCTTTTTGTGGGCTTCCCCCTTACTACAACCCTTGTAACATCAGGGTTCCTTTTTGTCCAGTTCACTAAGTCATAACATTTAACCCATCTGCTTTTCACTTTCCAAAATTTTGTGAACATCTCTTATCTACTGTTGTTACTTCTAATCCCCTTTTCTTGTGTTTATCATCCTTTTTAAAACATTCACTGTTCATTTGAAAGGGAACCGAGATAAATGGATATGTTTAATCTGCATTTTTAATTGGAGTTCTCCAGAGTGACTTTTGATGGTACTAGGGATTGAGTCTTCCACATGCTAGCCGAGCATTCTACCATTGAGCTACAAGCCCCACAGGTCCCAGTTTTTAAATGTAACTCAAGGCTGCATACTGTGGTCCCTATCTGTTTATTTTTCATTCTTGCTTCAGGTCTCACACACACACACTTCAGTTTTTCCTTCCCCTCTTCTTCTCTCATCTCATTCTTTGACCTTGTCTTCTTTCTGGCTCCTCCTTGTCCTCCTTGCCTTCCCTCCCTTTATGTTCTGTATTGACACTTTTTCTTTTTAACTACATTCAGAAACACCTTTCTCGAGTTTCTTCAGTGCTCCATGTTGTCCTTTACAAATACCAATCTCTGAATAAAGGAGCACTCTTCCTCTGGAAGAGCAGCCACTACTTCCTCTGGAAAACCTTCCTCCCAGATGAATCCATGTTTCCATTCTATATCATAGCATTATATGAATATGTAGTTAACACTTTCTTTGATTATTTGAATAACATCTGTTTCCCCACTGTACTGTCAGTTCCTAAGATCACTGAAAACTAATAGTGGTCATCTGGTTCTCTAGTTTTTTGCAGCTTTCCTTTAGGTGAAATGGCAGTTAACCCAAAATCTGCCCTTTTTTTTTCTGAACATTTTTCTATTTTGTGCTCATTGATGGAAGAAGGAAGGAGAAAAGAATATTCTCTTATAACTTCAGTCTAAAGATATATAAAGTTTTTATTTTATTTGTTCTCCATTTTGTCTAATAGTAGGGTCTGAAACAAGGAGGTAAAATAATTCATAGAGGGTTATTGCCCCTGAGAATTGAAATGTATATACTTCTGTGTTTAGTGATTTAAAAAAAAAAAAAAAAAAAAAAAAAGGCACAAAATCCTTTAGTATCTTATCTTAAGGAAAAAAAAAATTAGTTTTGAGTCTTGAGAACCAAACAGGTGGCCATGTGGCATACAGCATGAGTTACTGAGGTAAAATATTAACTTCCCCCAGGTTTCAGAAGGATCCTACTTGGTCAGAGACTGGAGACCGTTATCTGTTGAAACTCTTTAGGGATCATCTTTTTCATCAGGTGACAGAAGCAGGTGCTCCCTGGATTGACCTCAGTCATATCATTTCTTGTCTTAACAAGGTAATTTGTATCTGGATTTTGAAGATCACAATGCTACCTATAATTTATAGAGTTGCATCTTATACAAATATCAGGAGACTTAAGAAATCAGAGTATACTCCTTCCGTGGTCTACAAGATATTTTTTCATGATTTTCTAGTATAGGAAGATTTTCTAACACCTTGCATGAATAATTCTAGAATTTTTTGTTATGGGTATTTTATAGTAAAGTGTCACAAAATGACCGCTTTGCCCCTTTTATGCTATATTTTATTTACATGTAATTTTGTGGTATCAAATAAAACAACAAATGGGAAAACAGAAAAATTATTTTTTAATGTTTTTAAAAATTGTGACTGGTACATTATTGGTTCATATATTGTCAACTACACATATTTTAATAATAAATGTGTAAAAGTGGTGTAAGTGGTGAATTTGGTGATTAGATGAATTAAATAGAAATATATCATAAACTTTTTGTGAGAGGTGAGCTACATGTTTTTGAAAGTGCTAGGAGCCGGGCCTGGTGGTGCTCACCTGTAATCCCAGTGACTGAGGAGGGTGAAGCAGGAGTATCGCAAGTGGATCACAAGTTCGAGCCAGACTCGACAACATAGCAAGACTATCAAAATAAAAAGAAAAGGGCTGGGCATGTAGCTCAGTGGTGAAGTGCCTCTGAGTTCAATCCCCAGTACCCCACACCCCAAAAACAAAAGTTTGAAAGTGCTAAAAGAATTTACAGAGGAAAGGAGGAACACTTTTTTTTTTTTTTTTTTAATGAATTTATGAAAGAGCAGAGTCTGGATGTTTAAAAGTAAATTCTAGGCTTTGTGTAGGTTTATATGTAAACCAGGGATTGGCAAACTATGGTCAGGAGGCAAATCCATTTCACAGCTGTTCTTTTATATCCCTACAAGCCAAATAGTTTCGTTTTTTTTTAAAAGGTTGGAGGGAAAAAACAAACAAACAAAAAGTATGTGACAGAGATTAGTATGTGTTCCCCCAAACCTAAAACACTTACTGTCTAGCCCCTTACAGAAAATATTTACAGACCCTTGACCTAAACTGTCTTTTAGACCAAACTTGTAAATCAGTGATATATAATCATATTCTAGTGCAAACAAATATTTAATCGTGAGGGACATAAGGGAGTATCTGAAAAACATCTGAGTTTAAAAATCAGGTGCACACTGGCTAGTGATAAAATATTTATAGATATCTGAAAGGGATTGTATCAAATTTTTAAAAGATATTTCAGTTATCACTGTTGGAAATGTCCTAAAATAAAGTAGATTCTCTTCCACATGGTACGAACTTCATATTTTGTGTATCTGTCTGTTTCAGCTAGATGCAGGTGTGCCAGAAAAAATAAGCCTGATTTCCAGAGATGAGAAGAGTGTACTTGTGGTGACTTACAGTGACTTAAAGCGCTGCTTTGAAAATACTTTTCAAGAACTGATTGCAGCTGCAAATGGTCAGTTGTAGTATTTGCTAAAAACACATGCAGGACTTGGCTGAGGAACTTAACCAATAGCAAATTGCACTACAGCTGAACTGTTTTCATCATCTCCTTTCACATTGGGGAAACAAACAGGAGATGAGCAAAGCTGCTTGCACTTGGGTCAGGTGCACTGTTACTTGAAAGGAAGAATGTTTCACTTATTCAAGAGCTCTGGCTGCCATTGGAGGCTCTGTCTGTGAAGAATTCATTTCAGATCAAGGAGCACCATCAGGTGAATGATGCTCCTGCTTTTGTTTTTTCCACTTGTTGTATGCACTAATTTTAATTTTTTAAAGACTTTTTTCTGATCTTTGAACTTTTGCCACATTGTATACTTATTAAGGGAAGCTATTTGCAAGGACATTTTTGAGAAACCATACTGGGCAGCATTTTTGCCATTGAGGGTTGCAGAATTTGTTCTTTTGGGGATGGGTTGCCCTGAATGACATAATGGACCAGGTAAATCATTTCATACAAGTGCAGTATAGTGCATATTTCTTGTAAGAATATTGTATGCAAGCTCTATATGCCACCCACTGTTAGTTCAAAATGAGATGTTTGTTTTGTTTTTAAGAATACACAAAGAGAAATATCAGTGAATTGTTGGATATGAATTCCCCTACTACTTGATTTAAATCCCTTTATGAAGAAGGATCAGATGAATAGTAACTCAAGGAGCATGTTTAGCTCTTTGCTCCAAATTCACCCAGAGCCTTTTTAAAAAAAAGGCATTTGCCTGCTAGTCAGTTTTACATTTATGCAATTTTTTAATAGAAAAAAATGAAGAAATTGTGTTGAAGGCCTAAAGTTAAGGAGTATATTACTTTAGGTTATTTCCAGTTTGCTTTTTTTTTTTTTTTTTTTTTCTTTTTTTCTTTTTTTGTATAAAGTTCTGTTCTTTGAACCACAGCTTTATAATGGTACTTTACACTGGATACAGACACAGAGACACTGTTCAGAAGATGAACTTAACACAGCAGTGGTCTGGCATCAAGAGCTTTCTGACATTTTACAGCCTGAATCTGGAGGGATAATGATCTGCTGTGCCTTTGCAGTCACTGCTTAGCCCAAAGTAATAGTACTTTTGATAATAACTCACTCTGCGGAATCTTCCTGAATAAGTCCATCTCAAAAGTTTGGAATTTTCCTCGTAACTTTCTTACTCTTTGGACTTGCAATTGTCGCCAAACTTGGGTATTCATGGAATTTCTAGTTAATGAAATACCTATACTTTGATACTGAAGACTGCCAAATACATAGGAATTTTCTTTCTTAAAAAACAGTAATGAAGACTCTATCTCCTTTCCCAGCACTGAATGTTTTACTAGCACTGGGTGCTCACCATGCAACTATGAAGAAAATGTGGAAACTCAGAAGGTCAGGATAGACTTCCAAGCACTTGCAACTGATGTTACTGTCTTCAATTTTAATAATAGTACATATTTGTATATTTCAGAGAAGTTTTTAATATTTCTCTGTCCACTTTTTTATAAGCTTTAAAATAATTTTTCTCTGCCTTGAGATTTGCATCAAGAAAAAGCACCTCTCTTCACCTGAAAGCTTTGAAGACCAGAGACACGCTTTACACATTTTAACAAGTGTTTGAGTCCACGATTGGTAGCATCAGTTGTTGAGTTAACAAGAAAATCAATTATTGCATTTGATCTGGATGGATTTTAAAAGAACATAATGTTCAATATTCAAAGGATAATTAACATTTGCCACCATAATGTTCTTTTTTATGTAAAAGGAACAAGAACTTGGAGACATTAACATGCAAAAGTCTTTTATCATTAGCTCATGTATTTGAGAAAGAGCAGCTGTCTTTTTATATGTTTTTTGACAAATCATATTGTAATTCTTTTGTACAAAAAGAACTACTTGTATTCTAGAAGAAATATGAAATGCTTAATTTATAAGCGGGCTGGAGATTTTTTCCAATATTGTTTTCTTTGAAAATGAAAGGGGATCATCTATTTTAGTTTTGGGGTCTGGGAACTTTTTGAAAATTTTAATTTGTGGACCAATGTTTTGTGAAAGCTAAGGAATGGCAGGGGTAAAATAGGGCTTGAATCTCTCATTCTGTATAGACCAGCAAACTTCCCTCTGCAAGGCAAGTTCACATCACAAACCCAAGAATGTCTGCATCATAAATGCTAGTTTGCTTCAGCCCCTAACCTCAGGACTTGGTTTGAATATAAAAGGTAGACAGCTGATATGTTTCCATGAGTAAATATTGTCAGCCAGAGAACAGTTGGTGTCAGGTAATGCATATTTTTTTTAAGCTTTGTTTTATATTTATTTTTCATTTAGTTTTTTATTGGGAATGGTTTTTCAAAAGAACTCTCAGTTCTGCTTAGGTGTTTTTTGGGGGAGCCCTCTTTTCCATAGTGTAATTCCATTTGAGGTTGTCTAAAAGTTAGTCTTTAATCCATAGGAAGATTTTAATATCTGAGGATAGTCAAATTAAGGATATAAACTTCCCATACCTTCCTGTTATGACAGATAAAAGCACAGAAAGGACAACCCTTAAAATCATGTAATGTTGGTCATTTCAGTTTTTTGTACCTATTTTAAATTCTGTTAGCATATTTACTTCATTGTAAATATTTTTGAGGGTACCCTTGTGTTTTACTTTCAACTTTCATTCTGTGATCTGGACGTCAACAACTTCCCTAAAAAGCACCAGTATGTTAAGTTCTAATGTCATGATCCCAATATGTGTTATTCATCTTTAATCCTGTTTTCAGTCTCTATGTGTACAGCAGTATTTTTAATAAAGAATTACAGAGATAAATTTGTCCTTTTTTTGAGGTGGGGTACCAGTTCATATAACATATAACAAAGTGACATTTGTCTTATGATTGGGTTTTTAAAAGGTTGTGTATTAAGTAGTTTGGAAGAATTTTTGTCATTGGATGAAATGGCAACATTTATTCATTAATTTATTAGTTATTTGTTAAATGCCTATCTACTTTGTCCTTGGATCTGTTCTAGAAACTAAGACTACAGATTTTTGGAACTTACTAATTACAAAATGAATAGTTACACACAAGCATTTTCATGTAAGACTCATAAGATAGTTGAGAGAAAAGATGAATAGGGAATGAGGTATAACCGCTTGTGTGTGTGTGTGGGTGTGTGTGTGTGTGTGTGTGGTGCTGGGAATGGAACCCAGGGCTTCATACATGGTAGGCAAGCACTTTACCAATGAGTGGCACCCCAGCCTTATAGCTAGCTAGTCTTTGACTACTTAATTTGCCATATGGATGAGAAGCATTCCTTCTCCCAGTTTCTCCAGAAACATTATTCAGAATAAAAGGATAGGAAATAATGGCAAAATGTTGACATCTGTTGAGCCTGGGTATTGAGTGGTGTGTGTGTGTGTGTGTGTGTGTGTGTGTGTGTGTGTGTCCTGTGCATTTGAAGGGAAAATTTGAAAAAAATACAGTGCAGAATCAAAAGCAGTAAGGGGCTTGAAGAATAGGTGAAGGGTATTAGAGGGTAGAAGGATCATTTCTAGTTTGAGAACTCTCCTGTGGCTTTATGGAAATTGGAGAAGGGAGGGCAGTGCAGGAAGCCTTTCTTGTGGAAGGATATCGAAAGAATGTCCATGGATTCCAATGGGAATCAAGTGCATATTGGCGGTTCCTGGGGAAAAAGGGAAGATTAGTCTGCCTAGCATGGAAGGGTATGTTTGGAAGGTCTTTTAGCTTAAATTTCTTTGGGGAAGACATGAAAAATAATTGTTAAAGCTAGGTAGGCTAGTATTACATTTGATATACACTGATAATTGAAACTCTTGCAACTTGATCATTTTTTTGTTTCCTGTGCTCTGAATAAATGCTCTGTAGCAGTGGTTTGTACTTCCACTTTTGGCAGACACACAGTGAAGAACACATTTAAAATCTTTTATATAGACTGTAGTGGGAGGAAGAGAAGGAAGAGGAAAGAAGACTTTTAAATCCATGTGTGTACAATTTATTGACAACAGCATGACTTGGTGGTTAAGAAACCAGGTGGCTGGAACAAAATTCCTGAGTTTAAATTCTGGCTGCACACTTAGAGTTCTGTGTTCTTGGTTAAACTTCTCAATCCTTTAGTGCCAGTTGAATGAATTGGGATTTACTCATTTAAGTGTTTATTGAATGGCTATCATATGCCAGGTGTAGTTCTAGGAACCAAGGAAAAAGCTCTGGCTACAACAGGCACAATTTTCTGTTTTGAAAGCTTCCATCTTAGTAGAAAGTAGACAAGTATAGTTGGCCCTTAGTCTTCACATCTACAAATTAAGCCAACCTCAGATTAAAAATATTAGGGGGAAAAATTGCATCTTCATTGGATATGTACAGACTTTTTCTTGTCATTCCCTAAACAATACAGTACAACTATTTCCATAGCTATTTGCATTGTATTAGGTGTCAAGTCATCTAGAAATGATCTAAAGTATGTGGGAGTATGCATGCCTAGTTATGTGTAAATACTCCACCATTTTATATGAGGAACTTGAGCATCATGGGTTTTGGTATCCACAGGTTCCCCTGGAACCAGTTCCCCTTGGATACCCAGGGAAAATTGTATGTCATTGTTAGAACGTAATAACAGTTACAAAAAAAACCAACCAGGGTAAGAGATGTTGATAGGGGATTTTTTAGTTTATGTCTCCAGTATTGCATGGACCATATTTATACTAAAAATTTCTCTACCTGCAATTCAAATTTACCTATCCATCCTGTGTTTCGTCTTGCCTGTGTAGATGGGAATGGGGTAGTGGCAGTCCAGTTTCATAGTGGCTAGTCTGGGTTGGAAACCTCACTGAGAAGGTGATATGTGAGCAAGAACTTGAAGTGAAGGAGCCAGCCCTGCATATAAGTGAGGGAAAAGTATTCCAGGTTAAGGAGTGTGACAGGAATGTTGGAGGAACGGCAAGGAGGTGAGTGTCACTAAAGCAGAGTAGGGAGTGGTCCCAGAAAGGTCAAGATGGTCGGAGTGTCTTGTGGAATTGGCTTTTACCTCAGTGAAAAGAAGTGGCAGGAGAATTTTAAGCAGAAGGGAAACATGATTCAGCCCTCCAAAAGGGTCACTCTGTCTACTGCATTAAGAACAGACTGGGGGAGGAGAAGCATTATGTAGGAAGCTCCAGCAGCCTTCTAGGTGAAAGATGGTGCAAGTTCCCCTACGTCTAGACAGGCAGCAGTGGTGGTGTGAAGTGGTTATATTCTGGATAAATTTTAAAACTGGAGCCAATAGGGATGTTCCGTTCATTGAATGTAGGGTAAGGAAAAGTCAAGAATGACTCAAGGTTTTGGCTTGCTGCTGAGAGGAAGAATTGTGCCGCATTGAAAGACTGGAGTTTGAGGATGTGTGAAGGAGTCAAGATCATTGGAAGTTTTGGTCTGGGGCCTGTTATATTGGAGATGTTTACACATCCTGGTTATTTTTTTGTAACAAACAACTTGAAACTTAATGGCATAAAACTAGCATTTTTTTGTGCTCTAGGATTCTGTGGGTCAGGAATTTGGACAGAGCATAGCTGCAAAGGCTTATCTCAGCTTAATTTGGGGCCTCAGCTGGGAATCCAAATCTTGGGACTGGTGTGACTTGAAGCCTGGCCACCAGGACACCTATATGTGGCCTCCCCATGTGCCTTAGACTTCTCCAAGCATGGTGCTGGCCCCTAGCAGGAGTTTTTTGGAGAGTAAAGTACCAAGAGATGGGAGGCAAGTGCATGATCTTTTCTGACCCAGCCTCCACATCATGCAGTGTCACGCTGGCCACATTTTTTATTATGAGTTACAAAACCATCTCTGATTCTGGGGGAAGGGGATTTGATGAAGGAGTTGCAGGAGTACATTGTCCAAGGTCTGGTGGGATGGGTGATATGGGTCATCTGTCTTTGAAAAATAGTCTTTCAGAACATTAAGAAGAAAGAGCAGGTTAGCCCTTGTACACATGTTTTTGGAGTTTAGTCATCCTAAGAATGCCGCCTAGAGCCATGAGGTTGGTTCGGGTCATGAGGAGAGTTAGTAAAGACACACAAAAACTCCAAGGGCTGAGCCCTGGGGTACCTGTAGCAATGTTCAAGGGTCAGAGAAGATGTGTAAAATGAGCCAAAGGGACAGAAGTAGCTAATGAGATAGGAAGAAAGTGTCATGTTCTGGGATCAAAGTGAAGGTGTTTTTAGGAAACTGCTAATGTGTCAAGTATGATTGGGACTGAGAATTGGCCATTGTTCAGCAATGAGGTCATGGATAGGCAGAGCAGTCCTAGTGTGAGCATGCAAGTCACTGCTGACTTTGAGCAGGATTGACTGGGGGGAAAAAAGAGTTGGAAGCCAGTTGCTTAGGACTTTTACTGTAAAGGGAAATAGGAAGTGGGTGGTAGCTGGAGGAGAAACTAGGGATCAAATTTTTATTTCCTAAGATAAATAGCATGTTGTAAGGTCCAGTAGGAAGGGGGGAACCCATGGGGGTGAGGAGGTAGTTAATTGCTATAGCAACATCTAAGTTGATGAGAGGAAGAGGTCAAGTATACCAGCATGCTTGGGTTGGTCATTAAGAAGGGAAAGCAGAACAAATGAGCCCAGATGAGTTTTTTTTTAAATTTTTCTCACTGAAGTGAAGAGTATGCTGATAATATCTATCATGTTAGATTGCCTCAGAAATTGTGTGCAATGAATCAAAATAAATAAATAAAAAGAACTTAAATGAGTTTATCCCTTTAAAGTATTTAGAATAGTTGCTGGCATGTTTAATTAAACACCTCAAATGATGGCCATAACAGTGCCTAATTACAGTGATTAGACATATTTCAACTCTATGATGATGTAAAAGTACACGTTTAATAAAAACCAATACTTGGAAATTTGAATTTGGATCCTTTCTTTAGCTAGTGCTGTGTGGTCAGATCCTCCCTGGAGATGCTGGGCACTAGTAGTGACCACAGCTCCCACTCAGTCCTACGATCATAAGGAGGGACAGCAACATTCTATGTGGTGCTGTGCTGCTAAGTTAGGTATTTGGTGGGGTCAGGATAATTTCAGTTTACAATGGGTTTATGTTGACAAACTGAGGAGCATCTATGGGTTTATTTCAAATATGGAGTTAATATAGTTAATATATTATAATCTATTAAGCATTTCCTTTTTTCAAAATGGGTGTTTCTTCCATGAAAAGTCATGGTAATAAATGGCAGGGTTTTTTTCATTTAATAATCTTTTTTTAATATTTCATACATATACCCGTATGTTCATATCTGTAAAAGTTCACAAATAAGTGCAGTCTGAATTATCACACAGTGAACACATTTATGTACCATAGTCCAGACCGAGAAATAGAATGCTAACAGCATTTAGTTGAATTTTGGGGTTGTGTTGTGTTTTGTTTTTCCTCAGAAAGTTGGCCAGCCCTGTGTTGGGATCAGGATATTTTTTTCAACATTTCCTAGCTGTAAAACCCAAAAATCTAGCATGTGTTTAACACTGAGAAGTCCAATAAGCCTTACTAAACCATCCTGCTAGAGGTGAGGGGAATTTCTAAATGTACCATGTTTCCAGACTCATGAAAAAATTTCCAAACTATGATGTAACACTGATTCCTCAAGCATTCCTCAAATCATTTACCCAAATGAGTGATGTTTATGTTATGAAAACTAGTATTTTCAAAAGGATTTCAGCTTCTTGAAGTTGTAAATGCCTCTTGCCCTCTTAACTACAAGTTCACTGAGATTAGTCATTTATTCCCCTTTTCTCACTTCTGTCAACAAGAAAGTAGGCTTAAGTTTTTCTCCTTATGTGTCTTCAATCTAGCTTCATCCTGATGTTGTCAGGCAGGTAGTAAAAGGCATAGCCACTTTAAGACAAGGTGTTGGTCACTTATTCCATGTTTAATAGTTATTACCTGAGTTGTTGCTTCTAGGACATAATCCACAACACCAAACTGAAAACTCCTTGGCAGAGTTCTGTTCTTAGGGAACTTCTTTGTTTCGTGCTTTTGCCTGTCATTTTGTATGGTTTCCTGCACATAACCTCTAACACATGTGCACGCATATTCTCACAACCCTATAATTATGATAATTGTTTATCAGCTGAAAATTAGTGTTTAGGGCAGACTGCCTCTTTTTAATTGAGGGTACTTTCATCTGCAGCCCACACTTAGTGTATGCTTTGTCTCATGAATTTATTCATTTTAGCGTTTGGTATTCTGGGCAATCTGCCTAGTTTCTGATTTTTTTTTTAATTTATTTACAGTTTGCAGTGTTCCAGTTGCTTAGAGCAGCTATTGTGTAGTAATGATGGAAGGCTTTCTGCCCTCTCTGTAGTAGCATTTGGTTTATCTTTCTTGTGCTGTGCGTAATAATTGGTATTTAACGAAATATCCCAAAATACCAGTCCTCCCTGCCCCTTTGCCTAGGGACATTCATGACCCCCTGCCTTTATTTTTTTTTTACTTATAAGCAAGTTAGGGACAAAATAAATAGATGTTTTTGGAAGTTAATTTTATTATATGAATAGTATACAAAATACATTCATCATGACTAGAAATGTAGGACCAATGTCTTACTTATATCTGTAGCATATATTTTTGATTTGTATAAAAGTAACTTTAAAATTCCAGTTTCTTTAAATAGTTATGCACGAAACACACAAAAACACACATACACATAAAGTTACTATCACTGTCAAAGATGCACTCCTCCTCTAATCAATTTAATTGGCGCTAGCATGTATCTGTTTCATGTTTGACATTCTTATGGGCTGTAAAAAAAAAAAAGATCTTTTTAAAAAGATTTAAAAAAAAAAAAAGAAGAAACCACCTAAGTCACATCTTTTAGCATTTGGACAGATTTGTCCCCTGGACTGAAACTAATGTCTGAGTATCATTTCTTGGACTAACTAGATACAGACCTGCACAAGGTTTCATTCAGTCCATACTGTTACATGTAGATTATCTCACAAGTCCTAGAAGGAAGTGCTTGTTCTTTGTTAGTGCCAACCATTTTTGTCATAAATGGCAAATGTTTCTATTACTGTCAGTTAATTAGTGTTTTAACTTTTCAGTGCTGCTTTAATGAAAAAATGCTTTGCAATTAGATATACCCATTACTACAAGCTCCATTTTTCTTTCTACATGAAGACTAGATGAAACCACTTTTAGGATGCACTCATGTAGCCTGAGTCCTTAAGCTAAGTAACAGAATCCTAATAGATGTTCTTCTCTGAGGCGCCGGGGATTCAAAACATGGCCCTTGCGCATGCTAGGCAAGCGCTCTCCAAGAGGAGCTATTTCTTCAGCTCCCCTAATAGATTTTCTTTTTTGGAAAAAGGGTATATATACTAAGATCTCTTAGTTATTCAGAATTAGATTATTAAAATCAAGATATCACATGAATAGCTAGGGTTCTCTTTTTATCACTAATTGCTGAATCCTTATTTGATCTGAAAGACATTGGAAATTGAGTGGAGTCTTCTGTTTAACCTCCGTCTAATTACCTGATTTATGTTACTGCCAGCTGTTGCAGGAGCTTTTGTGTATAGATATAGAAGAAGAGCAAATATTTCTTCCCTCTTCTGGCCCTACCTGATTCTGTTTGGATTTAGTTCCTGGTGGAGGCTGCCTCACTTCTCTGTCCTGGCTAGAGAGTTCCCCAGAACTTCCATGGGGCACCCACTGTCTCACTGGGAAATGTGCTGACTCTCCCATTTCTTCAAAGAACTTAAACAAGAAATGTGGCAAATAGGGAAATAAGCATACATTCTTCTAATATTTAAGAGTTCAGGTCTTTGATTTAAGTTACATGCATAAAAGGAAGCATGCTCTGCTCTCCCAGAAGTGATTCACTGTTGCCTGTTCAGCTCTTGACTGGTTCAGCAGGTGCATACATCCCAAATACACAAACCATAACTTACATAGACAGCATCCAACAGAGCCATGTTAGAGACTCAGGGTGCACTTATCTCTAGATCCTGGAGAAGGAGGCACCCTTTCTTACCCTGTCTCCCTATTTCTACCCTGTCTCCCTATTCCCACCATCCTCAGACCCAAGGCAAGGTCCAAAGCAGATGAAATAGGCTTTTCTTTATTTGATGGCTCATTAATTAATATCCTGAGTCCCAACTGTAGAGACATCTTGCATAAATTACATACCACCTTTTTTTCTCAAGGAGCATAAAGTGCTTAATAAACATTGATTAATGCTCTTCCACATCCTTCCAGATTAGCATGAGACAGTGGAATCTCTACTAAATAAAAAGAATCACAATTGACTTCCTCTGCTTCAGGTCCCAACTCTGTATGACTTGTTTGGCTGGTACAGAGATGGAGTTTTCACTGTGCCTTACTGGGTTTTATTCCATCAGTTCTAGTTTTGGTGCAGAGAAAACCCTCAATAAGACTGCATTCTCATTCTCCTCAGCTTCCTTTTATAATAACTGTACACAACAGGATAATACAAAAAGTTAAGTGTCTATATATTAATATTTAAAATAGAATCTGACATCATTTTTAATGAGCCCAACAGTAGACAATCCTAACAGACCAAGAGACCACTTAGCTTCCCATGAGCAACTGGTGCCAGATCATCATACCCTGGGAAGTTCTCAGTGTATTTCACTAGAGAGACTGACGGTATGGGCTCAGAGTTGAGTGCCACCCTTATTGCTATAAATCAAAACATGCCACTCATAGGAATGGGAATAGAACCAGTCCTATAGGCAAAGTTAAGATTTGCTTTAATTAAAAAAAAAAAAAAGTTCTTTTCTTGCCTCCCAGAATCCTGGAAATGTCCCTTCTCTGTCCTGTCTGCTCCTGGCTGGTATCTTGAAAGTCCACTGGTCAGGGTTAGGGAAGCCATGGCAGTGGCACTGCAGATGCCCTCTCTTATTCCCTCCTGACATGGGCATCTCAGAGTCTGTCTCATGCCTTCTCTAGTTTTCTCTCTCTTCTCCCTCCTTTTCCCATTCTTCCTCTCCTCCTTACATGTCTTCTGAGACACTGCTTAGGCCAGCACCTGATCCCTCCAGATAAAGGACTGGAGGTTCTGGAACTGCAGGGCTGACCCAGTAGAGTTCACGTTGTGTGACATGACCAGTGATCTCCTGAGTCCTCTTGTACTGTGTGCCCTGAGGCCTCGGGCTGGAGCAGGTAAGTCATTGGGCTTAGAAAGGGTTTCTCTAACAGCAAATAATATGAGGACTGAGCAGTAGTGTTCTTCACTTGTCACTATTCTCTATCTGGGGTTACATTCTTGTTAGTCAAAAAAAAAAAAAAAAGAAAGAAAAAGAAAAAGAAAAAGCACTATTAAAAGTCACAAAAAGCAGCTGGCTCCTGTGGAAAGGTAAAGGTGTAAACTCATATATGCATAATACTGGCAAAAGCTAGTTTTCTGGGAATGCAGGTACACTTGTGCTTCTAGAAAGAAGGTCGTGTCACTCCTTAGGCAGGTGGGGTGGAGTACAACACCACTGAGTTGTAGTCTGGGGGTGGAGAGCAGCATGAATCCTCCTTTCCCAGCTCTGAGTTGTCATGCGCAGATCTAATGTGTCCACAGCTGGACAGGCAGAAGCCAGGCCTGGTGATGTCGGAAAGCCCTGACTCCTTACTTTTACTGGTTACTCTCAAGCTAAAAAGAGAAAAGGAAAACAAATGTACAGAACAGGTTTCTCAAAAGCCACTCTCCTAGTGGGACATTTGTCCACATCTGTCCTAGAATTAATTAGGGAGCCCCATCTCAGTGTCATCAGATTTTCTTTGTTCTAAAACTGATGCTGCCTTCCTCATGCCAGCTTGGTGTCACTGGGCAAAAGGAGGCATGCCAGGGGCTAAGGGTGTAACACATGATTAGATAGTGCAAATCCATAATTCCAGGTAGAAAATAACTCCAAGTCTTAGTTAGGTATTCTGGGATAAGGTAACTTATGTGATCAGCAAAAAAAAGTCCCTTACCCCCTGGCTTCCAAATATCCATGTCGAATCCAGGGAACCTGTGAATATCAGCTCATATGGCAAAAAATATGATTAAGCTCAGGTCTAGAGAGTAGACCCTTATCCTGAATCATCTGAGTGAGGCCCAGATACAATGACATGAGGGGCAGAGGGAGATGCATGAGCACAGAGAAAGGAGAAGGCCATGTGAAGACGGGGCTAAGAGGTCAGCCACAAGCCAAGGAATGCCCACAGCCACGGGACTGGAAGAGGCAAGGAATGGGTTCTCTTCCAGAACCTGTGGAGGGAACTTGGATGCTGATACTTTGGACTTGTGGCCTCCGCAACTGTGAAAAAGTAAATTCCTTCATTTTTAAGTAACCACATTTGTGGTGATTAATTAAAACCATCTTAAGAAACAAGAAGTGGCACACACAAAGGTGGGTACATTTGACTTTCTATTGTGCTTGTGTTCTAGAGAGAAAGCTTTTTAAATTATGAGACTATGTTTTACCAGCAAGGCTCAAGGGTGGTTCTGAAGGTTATATCCAGTCTACAACAGATACAGGGGAAAAGAAGCTTCTCCTGTCTTTTCATATTTTAATTTTTTAAACAGACCTTTGTTTTATTCATTTTTCTATATGTGGTGCTGAGAATCGAACCCAGTGCCTCACACCTGCTAGGCAAGCGCTCTACCACTGATCCTCAACCCCAACCCCAACATATTTTAATTTTTGTTGTGGTATAACAGGAGCTGGGACAAGGAGAGAACCTTGTGAATGACTGCTCTGGAGGAGCACATCTGTGTTCTTAGAGGACAGGATACAATGTGTGGTTTTCTTTTCCTCAATAAAAATTTTAAAAAAAAGTAGTCACCCATTTACTGATGTGTTCTAATAGAAGAAGAAGAAGAAAAGAACAGTAATTAATTTTCTCCTCTTATCCATTATTTCCTCATCATGTCCTCTAATTTTCTGTCTTGGCTCTGGCACTTTTGTTCGGCTCACCTTAGAAGGAACAAGCATGCAAATGTTTGTCTGGAAATGTCCTTGTCTTCCAATTGACCTGGTGAATTATGCTAAAAATCCTCTGGGGGGGATTTGTTGCCGTCCTTGGATTTGGATCACAGTTCAACAAACTATAGCCCATAGGTAGGCCATCTATTTTGTTTTGTTTCCTTCTAAACAAAAGCTTTATTAAATGTAATTTACATACTACATAATTTACCTATTTAATGTGTGCAAACCAATGATTTCCATATTGTTATAGTTTGGATCTTTAATGTCCCCCAAAGGTCCATGTGCTAAAGGCCCGGTCCCCAGGGTAGTGCTACTGGGAGATGGTGAAAGCTTTAGGCAGTAGGGCCTAGTGGAGTCCTTAAGTCACTGGGGACAAGACCTGGAAAGGGATTGTGGAACCCTGGCACCTTCTCTTTCTTTCTTTGTTGCCTGGCCATGAGGCAAGCAGTTTGCCCCACCACAAACTCCCAGCCATGATATCTGACACTCCCATCAGAGGCCCAAAGCAATGGGTTTGCCTGATCTTAGGGTGGAATATGCAAAACCAGGAGCCAGTTAGTTATCTCAGTCAGGTATTTTGTTATAGTAATGTGAAGCTGACTAGCAAGTATATACACAAATTGTACAGCCATCACAACAAATTTGGAACATTTTGAACATCCTCCAAAACCCAGATGCCATATCAGTCTCTCCTCTCCTTCATACCACCACTCTAGGCAACCTCTGATCTACTTTCTCTCTCTCTAGATTTGCTTACTCTGGGCACTCATACAAAAGGAATTATAAAAGACATAAGGTTTTATGAATAGGTTATTGTTCTTAGCATAATATTTTAAGGTTAATCCATGTTACAATGTGTCTTAGTACCTTGCACTTTTTATTAACAAATATCATTCTAATGTACATATATACCCCATTTTATTTATCCATCAACTGATGGGCATTTGGGTTGTTTCTGCTTTTGGCTATTAGGAATTATGCTGTTGAGAACATTTGTATGCAAGTTTTTGTGTGGGCATAAGTTTTCATTTCTCTTGGGTATATAATTAAAAGTGGAATTACTGGGTCATTTTGTTAACTGTTTAACCTACTGAGCAACTATTAACCTGTTCTCCAAAGTGAGAACATTCTCCTAGTAAGGTATAAATGTTCTAATTTCTCCATTGCTTTGCAACAGACTTTTTGATTCCAGCCATCCTCAGAGGTGTCAAGTGGTACCTCAAGGCTGTTTTTATTTGCATTTCCCTGACGACCAATGATGTTGAGCATCTTCCATGTACTCATGGCCCTGCCTACTTGCTTATGTGGCTGCCGAACTGACCAGCTTACTATATGATCTTTGAGAAAAAGTGCTTGACCCCTGACTTAGATGAAGGAGGAGTAGGTTCTGCCTTTGGGTGAAAGGGCAGGCATTTGGGTCAGGAAAGGAGGAAACTTCCGATAGAGATATGCTAGTAGAGACTAGGATAGAGTCATTGAAGAGACACCCGCAGAGTAGAAAGCATGCTCCCAGGCAATTCTGACAGTAATGGCCACCGTATGGAGGGAAAACTGACTGAACAAGCCAGGGATCTGGGGAGAAATCTCAAGTGAGACAAGGGCCACAGGATCAACAAGAAGTAGAAAGTCCCTATTTGGAAGGGTTGGTTTTCAGGGTGGCATGTCTTAGGCCTGGCAGTACTGGGACCTCTCTGGTACAAACCTCCTGGCCCAGGGAACAATGGGGGTCATTGTTTCCCACTCTCCTAAGCATGTTTCCTCCCACACCCCTCACAGCGGGGCTCAGGCCCTTTCCTCTAAGGCTCTGTGCTTCACGTGTTTGGACTCTGTGTTGTCTAGGAATTTTCTGAACATTTTCCTCTCTTAAACCCCAGCCTTCCTTCTCAGAGTCTGGTATGCATTTGCCCAATTCTATGGCCCCTTTCCTTGCCTTTGGGGGAAAACAGCTTTTCTGTTCAGGAAGGCAAGTAGTCTAGTCCTCAGATACGCCCATTAAACCAGCTTCCCTGGTATCTTCCTTCACCCTCCCCACATTGGTTGATGACAGAAAAGATGCTCAGCTTCCTTACTCAATCTTTAGTGAGGCCTTGGGTTTGCTGTCAGTCCAGGTGAAGCGTTTCAGCAAAGGGGAGGTCAGCAGCATGCTACTGTCCAACGGATAATCCTAGTGGGGAAGAAAGGAAAGTTAAACACTTGCTTGGCCTTGCCTGGCCCAGAGGTGTCCACACTAAGTCTGGGGGATGATACTGGGATGTACCTCTGAGGTGGCTTCAGGCGCTGCCCTCAGCCTCCACAATCCCTGCCTACTGACACAAAGTGCTTTCTACATATTGGCAACTACAGACTTGGTCAGTTACAAGTAATGTCTACTCACAGTGACTCTTCAGCCCTTTCTCCTGAAGGTGAAGTAAATAGTAAAACAAAAGGAAAGCTGCAGGTAACAGGTTAGCACTTTCCACAGGAAACTTTTATGTGCATTACATAGATACATTAAAACTAATTTAGGCAGATAATGGTTGGTTATGGGAATGCTTTCATTTGGTGGCTATAATATGTAAAAAGTCTGGGAAATTATAAGTACATAGTTCAATTTCTTAAAGATTCTACAGAATTTTCAGACTCTCCTTGGTCATAATTCCCCATGATTGGATTTCACTGAGTCATCTTTAGCACTGAGGTGTTTTTGGTGGGGAGGTACCAGGGATTGAACTTGGGGGTACTTCACCAGTGAGCCACATCCCCAGCCCTATTTTGTATTTTATTTAGAGATGGTCTCACTGAGTTGCTTAGGGCCTCACTTTTGCTGAAGCTGGCTTTGAACTCACCATCCTCCTGCCTCAGCCTCCCAAGCTGCTAGGATTACAGGCGTGCACCACCGCACCCAGCTTAGCATTGAGTTTTTGCAGAGTCTCCATGACTATTAATATGGCATATTCTAGTAAATGGACCCCATACCATTTTCCTGCCTCCCCTAAGACTCTTACTGAGCTGTTCACATTTTTATCAGTAAACACCTAAGCAAACAAGCAAATGATCATAATTCACTGCTATATTTGGGTTAGTGTTAAAGTTGAGAAATCTTCCATGTTTTGCTCAGTATTGTTTTCTTGAACTTGAACCCAGTGTACTAAGCAACAAAACAAAATTTCCATCTACTTTACCTTTGTGTTCTGCTAATTAAAATTTAAATGTTTATATTTTAAAATCATCTTGTCCCTCTGTCTGGTGTGTTGGACAAGGTTTTGGTGTTTTTGAATGTGACTATGCTCATCTCATAGCCACACTGACTATGGTGATGACCTTGGAATTGTAGTTCTCCCAGGTCTTTGTGGAACACAATCGTCATCAGCATTTCTCTAACTTTAATGTGCACAGGAATCCCCTGGGGATCTGTGACAAGGTGGTATCTAATTTAATGAGTGTGGGTGGGTCCTGAGAGCCAGCATTTCTGGCCTGCTTCCGAACTTTGGCACTGTGTTTGTTTGGAGATCACATTCAGAGTACTAGGATCTGCCCTAAGAGAAGTGCTGTCCTGCCCCACCTTCCTCTCCTCTCCTCTTCTCTCAACCCCACATCCAAGGACTTTAGAAAGAAGAGCTGGAGAGAGGCCTCTTGTTTGCCAGGCTGTCCTGGTTGGCTTCTCCCAGTGTGTCTGAGAAGGACCATGGCTGTTCAGCCTGCAGAACCTGAGGGTGAAAGGGCCTGGAGGCTAGGTGGACTTCTTCTAGACTCAAAGCTCACAAGTTCCGACCACTGACAACTAGGAGTTCCCGTAGTACTTTGAAAGCAAGAACATATCATTAAGAGCCAAGAAGCTTAGAAACACATGGAATTCTAGAAGGGATTAAATTCCTACAAACAAGGACGTAGGCCCTGGGGTGAATTATGGGCCATCTTCAAACCATGTAATTCTACCTTCAAATTAGTTTTGCATAGCTAAGGCCTGTTGTCAGTCTCCAACAATGTAATGGGCTTTTTTTGTTTGTTTTGTTTTTGTACTGGGCATGGACTCCAGTATACCCCCTGTCCCTTTTTCTAAAATTTTACTTTAAGACAGGGTCTCACTAGTTACTGAGGCTGGCCTAGAAGCTTCCATTCTCCTGCCTCAGCCTCCTGAGTCACTGGGATTACAGGCATGCACCACCATGCCCAGCTAATACTGTCACTTTACTGGTCCTCACCAAGAGCAACTGGATTCTTCAAGTTGGTGTTTGGATGGAATTGGGCAAAGGGTCTTGTTAGGTGCACTGAGTAGCTTAACTTCATGACTTACATCAAACATGGAGGTGGCATTTGGTGAAAGTTCTTCAAAGGTTTTGATTCTTTCCAGACTCATGAATTTGAAAGCATTTACATATCTAATGACAAAAGAAAGAGAATAATCAAGACAGGAAAATGCACATACCTTCAATTATCAGGAGTTCATAGGCACTGTATCATGGCTAAGATAAGCCAAAATTCCTTTTGCTATTCTGGGGATTGAACCCAGGGGTTCTCTACCACTAAGTTACAACCCCAGTCCTTTTTATTTTGTATTTTGAGACTGGGTCTTGTTCAGATGCCCAGGCTAGCCTCAAACTTCTGATCCTCTGGCCTCAGCCTCCTGAATTGCTGGGATTATAGTCATGTGCCTCCACTCCCAGCACAATTGCCTAACTTACAGCTCAAATTTTCTGCTATGCCGACTGGGAATCCTCACAGCAATGACACTTCCTACCATAGGTGTTAATTCACATGTCATAATTTTCAGCAAAATCCCAAAAGGACCCACTCTGTTCCCTTATGGAATCAGAAAACATTAGGCCTGTAAGAGACCTAAAACATCATTTGACTCAAACACCTTATGGTACAAGGAGAAAAATGATGCATAGGGGAGTGATGTAACTTTATCACTTATAGTTCCTACTTCCCAAAAGGATGTAGGATTACAAATAAAATGACCTTTCAAGGTTACAAAGCTGATTTAGTCATAACTGAGTCTTAAGGGCTAGTCTTGAATATTCTGTACTGTGAATACAGATTGGTAAAAATGAATAGGATTTGCATAATTTCTCTTGCTACCTACAGTTTTTTGTTGACAACCTATTAGGAAAGACCATCAAGGAGATCCACTAGACAGTGACTCGCAGGCAAGTTCACCTATTGATTAAATTCCTTAGACTGATAATCTATCACCATCAACATCCTAGGCAAGCTCCTTTTGGGGCCTAAGGCTAAGCAACATAAGAGTCTAAATTACTTTGACACTCCATTCCCACCCCCGTTTCTAACCCAATCAGGCTTTGCTAAGGTATTTATTCCAAGCTAGTCTTCTCATCTTTAAAAACTGGATGACTCTTCTGCTTTGGCGTCTTGGTGACCTGAAATCCATCACAGGTCTGGGTTGCTCACTGGGTTTCTTCAAAGCCTGTCATAGATAGCTATCGATGTTTTCTGATTGTTGCAATTCTCCGCCATGCCTTCCGTGGTGGCAGAACTGAAGTCAAAAGCTAAGGACTGTGCCTACTGCAGATAAAGTAGATAGAAGGCCCACAAGACCTTCTAATGGTCCAAAAAGAGGTCTTGACTGCATAGGGTACAGGGAGGGAGGGTCAGAACTTCTGGGTTAGATACTCTCTTCTCCCAATTTTTAGCCGCACAATTTTGACAAGCTCTCCTGTTTGGAGTCTTAATATCCCCATCTGTATAACAAGCAATATATACTTCACAGGATTGTTTTGAATATAAAAGAACTTTATATATCTAAAGAGCCTAGCATAGTGCCAGATGACAGCACATGTCTGTGTAACTATGAGGACTGAATGTGTTTAATACGTGTGTAATTATGAGCACTAATGAGCAGATCCCAGGCCAGCAGAGACCCTCAATAAATATTTGTTCCTTGCCTCTTCTCCAATCTCCTCTGTGGTAACGCAAGATGTTAATTTGTTAAATAAGAAAAAAAAAAAAAGCCAGTTTTATTTGTTTAGTTTTATCTAAGTTTTGATCAAAAAAGTTAATGTCATGGGGGGAAAAAGAGGGATGGTTCTAGAATAAAATTAAAGAAACCTAAGGAAATGTAATGTGTTATTCTGGATCCTTTAAAAAATAACTATAAAAGACATTTGAAGAAAATTATGGAAATTCGAACATTAGATGATAGTAAAGGATTTCTTTGGTATGTTAATTTTGGTGTGGTTACACAGGAAAATGCCATTAGGAAATGTATCCAAAGGATTTAGGGGTAAAGTATTATAGTGCTGTAAGCTCAGTTTAAATGATTCAGGACAAAGAAAAACACAGTCCCCCCAACACACATATGAAATATGGCAAATTGTTAACTGTGGTTGAATATAGGAGGTGGGCATATGGGTGATCATTACCTAGTTCTTTTCTCTCTTTTTGTAGTTTGCTTTTTGGTACTGGATATTTAACCCAGCAGCACTTTACCACTGAGTTACATCCCAGCCCTTTTTGTTTTTTATTTTGAGATGAACTTGCAATGCTCCTGTCTAGCCTCTCAAGCTGCTGGGTTACAGGCATGTGCAATGGCATCTGACTTTTTTTTTTTTAATGTTTGAAATTTATGTAATAGAAAGGTAGGGGAAATCTTACCTGACATCATCAGAGCTTCCTGAATTAAACTTCGGGGCTGAAATACTGTCCTTGAAAAAGTCCTCAGAGAAGGCCGGAGTTGAGTAGGTAAAGCCACTGTTTCCTGTCAGTATGGCATTGAGTGGGATATAATCTTTACCATCCTAAAATAGCAATGATAGAACTCCGATTGCACAGATTTCTACTTCAACCAATTTCTGTAAAGCATTATGTCAACTTCATCTATTTCATCTGCCCGATCTTGTGTTCTGAGAGGGTAATTCTGCATTGCAGACACACTTTTAATGGTTGATCTCATCTTTACTATTAATAGCTTTTAAAACAACCAACCAACAAACACACCCCCTTAACTTACAGTCAAAGGCATCTGGCCTTATGAGATTCTAGGTAAATTTAGTTTTACCTGTTGCACATTGGCTTGAAGCAAATCACCCAGTTTTTCTACAAGTTCTACAAATCGTGGCCTTTCTTTTGGGTCTTTGTGCCAGCAATCCAACATGATCTGGTAGCTGTTGGGTGAAAGCACACAGAAAGAGCTGAACAGCAGTGATATATTTATGTAGATTGCCTGCCATGTTGCAAAATGAGGGGTGTTCATATTACATTTATAGATCATGCTTTTCATAGTAGTGATATTGCTTCATTATTATGATTGGGTCTGTAACACCAACACATAAAAGGCAGCATAGGCCAGGTCTTGCTGGTAGTGGGTTCACATGTCCACCAAGGCAGACTAACAAACCAACCCTCCAGAGCTTTTGTGACCCAAGTTCCTTGGAGTGCTGTGGCTTCTGCAGAATGGAAGGACTGAGTCCTATGGAACAAGCAGAGCTTCTTGGAAAGGAAACACCACTGTTCTTTGCAGTTAGATGTGAAGTGGAATGTTCTTACACTCACTTTCAAAAGCAGGACAGTGTCCTGAAAGTTAAAAGCAGCTGCAAACACCATGGATGAATAGTTTGCAGTACCCATTTCATTCTTGGGTAGTGACAAAAGTCAGTTTAAGCCAACTTCTCAATAAATATACTTTCAAGCCCTCACAGTTCCGGTTTTAGGCTCTGTATCAGATACTGGAGGAGGCACTGTTGCTTCCAAAAGATAAGGTCCCCAAAGTGTGGACTTCAGTTGTTCCTTGTACTGTGTGCAAGGTTCATGTGGGTGGCTGATTATTATTTTGCCCAGCATTTCAGAGCTTGTATTACAAACTGGCCTCCCAACACTAGGCAAAAATGTACAAGCCAGGCTTCTGGATTTAAAACATCTGTCTTAATATCTCAGAGTCCAAATCTTGTTCTGGGATTCCAATGTCAACAGGTTCCTCTGTGATTCTTCTCCTCTTACGTTTCAGATGTAAAAATACTGGACTTCTTTCTTGGTCATGTCTGCTTGGAGTAGAGGTCTTTATCTACTCCTCTTTATGAAAAACACATGCCAGAGGTCCATACACACACTGGACTAAGGATTTCCTCTCTTTGGACTCTCTGTGTTCTGTATGCAATGTTTATTTAAGTTATCTCTTTTTTCAGAATATCCTCTGGACCAGAGAGGACTCTGACTGAAGCAGATCAAAATCTAAATGGTTGGAACTTTGGAACTGGTCACAACTAGTCTGTAAGAACTATGTGGCCTGGGACCTCATCTCCATAACCCTCACCCAGTGCAGGATCTGGCCTGTAAGTACTTCATAAATATCTCATGAAGGAAGTTAGAGTGGTTTCTGGGAAGAGACAACTCTACTCCTTCCATGAATTCTTCAGCCACACTGCAGAAATTATCATAGGGCTGGGAACTGGGTGTTGCTAAGGGAAAAGCCTAAGGAACTCCAGTAGTCATCCTACCTCTGTCCCTTGTCAGAAGTGTGCCTTCAGTAGCTCCCCAAACCCTTTAGTATATCCCTATTTTGTTTCAAAGTATTTGAGGTAGCTGATGAAGATAGTAAGAACACAGGAAGGTTTAAAGAAGAGAAGAATATGAGGAGGAAAGCAAAATAAAAACAAGAAAATAAAGGTGAAGTTATGGGAAAAGTTAATATGCAAAGTTACATCAGGATTCTCAACTCTTTGAAGAGGCTGACTATAACCTATCAAGGAGCCGGTGGGGAAAAAAAAAATCAATTTTATGATGCACGCTTGCTAGGAATTAAAAACAAATGAGTTACTCATAAGAAGTATGGCTGTTTCTAGCACTGAAATCTGAAAGGGGGTCCTCCTAGACTTCCTTCAACATCATTACCAGTAAGGCAGTAAGGACTTCACTGGATTGCTATGTACAATGTATCTCCATGTTGGCGAAAGCCTTCACAACCAAAAATGCCATTCCTTAATGACAATTCTGAGAGGCAAACAATATGTTACAGGTGAATGTATCCCAAGGGTCTGGTTTAACCAAGAGAACAATTCTAGGTACCTACGGGTCTGGAGGCACCATGTGGTCTTTAGACGTCTTCCCCTGGGCACCAGTCTTCAGAAGAAAGCTTTCCAGTGGAATTTGGTTTCTATTTTCTGATAAGTAACGAGCAGATATCCTGAGTCTTTGATTAAGGGGCAGGAGCTCATAAAGATCATACAAAGAGAGGAGACTGTTCCATTCAGATGTTTGATCTTAATAAGTTCCTGTCCTTAATCCTCATCCAAGACTGTGGATTAAGGCTCTTCTCAGAAGGGGATTCTGGGGTCTCTTCCGCCCCTGTACCTAATTCACCTGACTTCAGGGGTGGTGGTGGAGGTCAGCTGGTTCCAGGAGCTGTGGAGGCCTTTTGGAGGGCCAATCTAGGGCACTGCTGCATTGGAATGCAATTTATAGAAACCGAAAAAACTGCAAATGAGGAAGCAACCACTAACTCTCTAATTCTGGTCTACTGTTCCTCCTCTCTGAGACACACAGGACAGGTAGCCACAAGCACCCAAGGATACAAGTATCCCTGCCCCATAGCACTGCTGATTAAGGGCTCAAGATACTTTCTCTTGAGTGCTGTCAAGATTGGCTGGCCATTCAGGGTCCCCATGCCCACCTAGAACCTGCCTACTAGAAAGGGCAGAGACAGCACAAGACTTATAGTGTATATAACCCTACATGGATCTCTCATTTTAAGGTAAGTTTACACATTTTACTAATTTATTGCAGGTACAAAAATATATATTACAGAGACATGTGATCACTAGAAAAAAATCTGAGTTACCTCCCCTCAGGGTACACTGGCTATGGCAAGGATGGCCTGCTTCTGCCTTACTGCACTCAAGCCTAATCATCCAAGGCTCTTTTACCTCTAGCAATAGACAGGTTCTAGGAGGTGGTTGGAAGAACATCAAGTATATATCCAGAAAATCTATAAAAGAGAGCAATTGCAAGGAAGGCTTGGACCAGCAAGCAACATGGGACCTGAGCCCTGGGAGCTCATTCCACTCAGCAGAGCCCCAGCTCATCTCCACCAGTGTCGCCATTCATGGCAAACAGGAGCAAGCCACTGTTTGGGAGTTCCTGACCTGGAGCAGGACTCCCCATGCTTCTCTTCTGAAACTAGCAACAGGGACCACCTCTGACCGCTGGCTGTTCTCTAGTGTCATTTGTGGTTTCTCATTTCTAGATTCTACTCCTCCAATATATAATTCAGTATGAATTATCTCAGAAAATACCAAAGGAAAAAAAAAAAAAGAAAGAAAACATTCATCACTGTGTCCCTTATTGAAAGGCATCTGACTAAACAGTGAGGAACCTGGGTTCCTCTGGGTGGGGAACCAACGATTCCACTCAATGTTATATGGTTTTTCACCACTAAGTAAACAGGTTTAATAAAGTGAAGAGACACCAGTTGCACCCAAGTTGGGGTGAGGGAACTGTGGGAAGAGTTTCTTTTCCAAGCTATCACCCAAGTTCCCAGTGCTCACCACTATAGGCCAGGTTCAGGTCACAGAATCCCAGTTCTGAAAAGCTGCCCTTTATCCTCACCCCTTCCTACTGCTGGAACAAACAAGATAACCCCATCAGCTTTCATTTGCTTGAGAAAAATGGCTGAAGGCTTGAATGCTGGCCTTCTGAGAAAAATTTTCACCAAGTCATATCTTACTTTTTAAAATTTGTAAAATAAACTCTTTTTCCAAAATGGTGGAACCACACCTCTGTCTATAGGTTGCTTAGAACTCAGGAAGTTTAATGTAAAGATTTGAAGACTTGATAAAGTCCAGGGGAATTTTTAGTCCAAAGTTGAGGTTACTTTGCACCTCTAGAGTTATTCTGGCCCAGAACCTGGACCAGGACTGGAAACATACCCTGCAGGTATGTAGGATGATGTTGTGGACTCTAAACTCAGACTGAGTTTGCTCAACTGATTAGCAGTGTTTTGTGCCTTGGCTTTCTTATCTGTAATATGGAGTTAATAGCATCACATACTTTATCAGGTTGTCATGAGCATTAGGCAAATTAATATACATTAAAAGTGCTTAAAATAATGTTGGCACTCATAAGCACTAAATAAACATTTAGTTAATAAATACTATATAACAACTGTAATTATTGCTGTTAGTAATTGAAAATTTAGATTTTTGGATTATATCAAAGTGAAGGACACATTTAATGCATAACATGTATGAGTGTATCAGAGTACCATTTCTTCTGGGGAATGTGTAGGGTATTACTAACTTAAAAGCCCCTGTGGTCAAGAAAATCAGTATGGGAGCTGGGTTCTAAGTCTGTCTCCTGTGCTACTTAGCTGAGAGAGGGCATACTTCTCAGTCTTAGTTTTGATACTTGTCAAATTCAGATTATAACATCTGCCCTACTTGATTCTGAAGGTTGTAGGAATTTCACATTAGACTACATGGGGAAAACATTTAGGAAACCGTAAAGTGCAAACTGATCTCATGTTAAAGCAGTCTCCTGCTGTTGCCCCTTTGCACTGAGTTAAAGGGCTCAAGAAAGTGAAATCTCGTAAGGTCTATTTCGCTCTGCAGCCCCAGAAAGAGACCTTGCCTCAAACTTCTTGTGCTTTCCTGAAGAAGCCACCATGTAAGACTGACAACAACAATCTCCTGCCTCCTCCCTGCTTACAGGTTGCTCTCCTGCCCTCCTGTCAGGCCTGAGTCCTCTGTCTCCCTCATCCAGTTCCCTGTCCAGGGTCTGACTTAGCCTTGTCTCAAGATGATGAAGGAAAGAGCCAGTGACCTTGCCCTTTGGCCAAGCCCACGCTTCCTTCACTATCCGACTCCTCCCCAAAGGCCATCCCAGGGCTCTGACAGGACCCCATTGTGTGGATAGGATGGGGAGGGCTGCCTGCCTGTTCAGGAAAGGCGGTGCCGCCTCAGGGAGGCCCAAGTCCTTGTCAGCAGCTCCACAAAATTGCAAGTGTCATCACATTCCTGTTCAGGCCTCAAAGTGCAAAACATGCACACAGTCTCAGGAAAAGAGCACCCAAGAGAGGCGAGCAAGTACAACCCAACAATGGAGAAAGCCTTCACATGGAGCCTGTCGCCGTCCTAGAGTCACCGGAAGGATGGCACAGTGGGAAGGCACCTCAAGTAGCTGTCTGGTTCAGCAGTTCCAGACAGCAGCACAGCCTATTTCTAGAGGATTTTAAAGAAGGTGCATTGCTCACGTTGCCTTCTGTGGAGTGTGATCATAGCTTTGGTCAGAAAATTCCTCTTTTCCCCTCCTACACTTCCCGTCCTACAGTCCAAAGCATGCCCCTCGTGGTATCACTGGACTTATGGTCAGTGGTGCTTCCAGCCCTTGACCTTGTGATGACTTAGCTCATTAGGCTCCCACTTAGTGAGTGTGGTTAAAGTCTTGCATTCTCTTGTTGGGTGGTCTATTCTTTTTGCCAGGATTTATACCTAAAAACTGAATTTCTAACTTCAGTTCCCAGCTAGAGGCCTTGAAAAGTCATGCCAGTGATCAGGAGGAAATAGGTAGGATGAATCAAGGACAATGTACCACTTCAGGAAAATACTCCCAGCACAGAAGGGCCCAACAGAGGCTGAGCAGGGAGCACTGAAGAAAAGGAGAACTGTTGTATCCTTCAATACAGGGATTCTAACACATCAACCTCCTCAGAGGTGCCTTGGTGAGGAATGAAGGAAGCTGGCTCACATTTCAGGAGTTGCGTACTCAGGGGCCCTCATCCTCATGCCCTCTTTCAGACGACTGCAGAAGTCCTCATCCATTTGTACTCCTGGGTATGGAGACCCACCTGTGGGAGACAGGGTGGGGAAACACAGGCACATTATGGTTTGGTAGTACAAAACATGATGAGGGGACAATTGAGTGTTTCTTTTTTCCCTTTAAAGTAATATTTTAGTAATTAGACACTGTAATTGAACATAATGATTGAATAATAAAACATGGTGATTGAAGTGGATGTCAATATAGGTTAGGACACACATAGGAGGCTAGCAACAGGGACACATACTTTGTTATTTGGTCTCACGGTATTAAGTTCTTGTGTCAAAAGACCATTCCTATGGCTGCTCCTGTTTTTTTGACAGGGGAAGCAATAATATAAAGAGTCCCTGCTTTGTCCCCACAAAGATCTCTAAAGAATTCCCTTCACTATAGTCTCATTCCTTGGGTTAGTGACCTTTAAAAAGTCAGTGGATTTTGGCTAGGCTATTTAATGGATCATGCCTACCTCAGTGGCAGTGATTTTAATCTTGCAGCACTGGGGACTAGGACTTATGATAGGCCTGAAAGAGTTGGGGGGTCTTGGGCTCCAGAACAAGGTTGAATGATACGGGTTGTGGTTTGCTCACGGTCAGGAGTCTGCAGAGATGAAGATGCCAGAGGGACCTAGACTTTGTCCTTTGCCAGCATGACTCAGATTCTCCTGTACCCAGTCCTTTTAGGGGTATCCCTGACTGTGGATACAAGTGGGGAAGTCTTCCCAATCTGCTCTGTTCCAGCCCTCAAACCTAGTTTATCTCAGTATGTGTTTGTCTCCACTTTCTTGTGATTACTGCTGGTAGGAAGCAGCTGGGAGACATGCAGTGCTGGTACTGTGTCACTGCAAAGGCCATTGTGACTGCCTAGTGGCTTTCAAAGACTGGAAGCAACAGGTGCCTGTCATCGAAAGCAGGGGAATGATTTTTACACATTACAGGAAACCAGTGATGTTACTGGATGACTTTTATTTGCTGAGAAAGGCAAATTTTTGGCAAAGTTCAAAAGACTCTTGGCTAGAACTTGTGTTTGGGAGGCCTCACATCATTATCAAGTATCTGGGAGCAGATGTGGACTTCATGCACATTTATGGACAGGAGAACCCAGTAAGGTTACTAGAAACCCTCAGTAGATGTATTGCAGGCAGAATCAACATAACCAGTGTTCTTTATTGTTCACTTGCATAAAGCAGTGCAGGGCTATGTCATGTGCTAATACTGGAGGCACTGAAAAGACATTCTCTCTCTCTCTCTCTCTCTCTCTCTCTCTCTCTCTCTCTCTCTCTCTCTTCCAACTAAAGGGATAAGCTTGTATTTGACTTTAGTTCTGCTGGGTTTCAAAACAGCTCTTTTTTAAATGAGGCCAAGAAGTATATATGGTGCAATGGGGAGGAACTCATATAAGACAAGAGAAGCCATGGATTCCAGTCCCTGTTCCAATCACTTAAAGTATTCTGAAACCCCCTCTAAAAAATAATAGAGCAAGAACTAAGGTATGCCAGTCAGCAATTCTGTCACTGTTTGACTATGTGACCTTGGGCAAGTGATTTTACCTAATGCCTCACTTTTCTCATTTGCAAAATTGGAATAAATCCAGTAACTGCTGTTGTGACATTTAAACTAGAACATCATTTAAACACAGGATTGCCTGACACAATACTCAATGAATTAATATCAGCTTTTACCATTATGGTTGTGCCTCTTCTGTCTTCAGCTACCTTGAAGCACAAACTTTCTTAGCTTACCAGAGGTGCCATAGGCTTCGGTTTTGGTCTTGCTATTCTCTGCCTGCTTCCTTGGACCCTGTCCCTCCATTCAATTCAAAGCCTATCTTTTTTTTTTTTTTTTTGTACTGGGGATTGAATCCAGGGGTGGTTAACCCCTCAGCCCCATCCCCAGTCTGTTTTATTTTTAATTTTGAGATAGGGTCTTGCTAAATTGCTAAGGCCATCCTCCTGCCTCAGCCTCCTAAGTTGCTGGGATTATGGATATGTGCCGCCGCACCTGGTCTCAAATCCGATCTTAACCCCTTCAGAAATTCCCGACTCCTTCTGGGATGTGGCAGTGTCTGTTACTCATCTTTTACACAACTACCTTGGCTGGATCTGTGGCTCCTATAGACCGGCACCCAGACCTGAGAGGGCTGGGTGGATGCAGAATAGGAAGCAGCACCACCACAGGCTGCCACGCTGCAGGCAAAGCCCGCTGCAGCAGCAACTAGGTTTGCACCCCCATGGCGTGCAATGGACCACTGATGCCTCCTGCTTCTAATGACACCTTACCCACTGTTCCAGCTGTGCTCATCAGGTTTTCTTCTGAGAAGAAATTCTGAGGAAGCAGGTGATACAGGAGGGAAAGGGTAAGGGCATCAGACATGTGGGTGTCTGAGGCAAGGAAGAAGGGGACAAAGGCAGAGAAAGATAAACCTGATTTCAGATTTTCTACTGTCTGACCTTGTTCATGTTTGTATAAGCCATTTTTATACACACACGCACACACACGCACACACACACACACACACACACACACCACAGACTCTTCTAAGAGGTGACTGGGATCCATGCCCCTGCCACAGTTTGCAATTTGAGTGCTGATCTCAAGGTTGTATCTATTCAAAGGATGCCTGACAGAAGATGCGGACACTTATTTCTAGGCTGTTTGATCTCTTCCCTCCTCCAAATTTACCTAGAGAAAAGATTTCCCACAGCAACACTCCATAAGACCACACATCACTCTTGGTGCTGTAGATTTTGTCAAAGATGGATTCAGGAGCCATCCATTTCAGAGGAAGTCGAGTCTGGAAGAGGGTAAGGGAGCCTTGAGAAGAAGGGCATGAAAACAAAGCATCCCACCCAAGTGCCTATGGATCACCTCCCACTTTAATGCTTGGCCCAGAAATCATTTTCTAGAGCAACCATGCTTTCCAAACAGAGAAAACTCATAGGGTGTGCAGTGGTAAGCTAGAAGACAGCACTGCAGATTATGTTGAGCCCTCTGAAGGCAATAAATGTTTAGTAAACCCCTCAGATACACCACTGTGTTCTAACTCCATGGCTCTGAAAGAAATATTGCCCCTGCCCCCCGCAAAGAAAAGGCTACATTCCCCAGGGATATTGAAGAGTTGGGAAAGAGTGATCTGAGTTAGAAGACATTCTGAAAATTTGTGGTGATTTTTCTGGAATTTTTCCTAAGAAGAAAAAATTTAAAAGGCATTCCTATACAAAAAGATAGGAGTTTTAAAGTCATGGTGTGGGAATTTGGGGGCCTAGCTCAGTGGTAGAGGGCATGTTCAGCATGTATGAGGTCCTGGGTTTAATTCTCAGCACCCCCAGTCTCCAAAATACAACATCAAATACAGAGAACAGGCAAAGGTATTGGAAGAAGAAAGATGATTTAATATTCAAATATTTAGTACTTAGAAGAATGTATGACCGTTTTTCAGGCATGCAGACAAATTTTCCTTCTCTTTCAGATAGCAAGAATCCCAGGGAGTTAGACTGGGAGTTGGATGGATGGGGATTGGAAGTATGGGCTAATGGAGAGACAAAGAAAAAAGGAAGAGCGGGGAAGGGCAGGGAGGGGTTGAAAGAGACACAGAAGAACAGAAGAGAGGGACAGACTACAACACAGGTAGATATCATCTGCAGACCAGAGCTCCAAGGAAAGCTTTACTTTCCCCCACCTCCTTTAAAAAGTGACAGCAAGGCAGTTGTTCTCAAAGTATGGTCCTAGACAGCTATGTCAGCAAGGTCTACAAACTTATTAGAAATGCCAATTCTCAGGCCCCACCCAAAATTTACTGAATCAGGGAGGTTGGGAGTAGGGCCAGCAAAGTGGTTGAGCAAGCCTTCTAGGTGATCTGTAGCTGTAGAGTAATCATCAGAGCTCAGACACAAGCTGAAGGCCTCATGGTAGAGGTCAGAGAAGAGAGGACACAGGAGGTCATCCACTAAGTGACAAATAACATTTTGTTCAAAAACAAATGGAGAAGGGGGCCAATGTACGCCAGCAGGGAGATGCTAGGCATGGAAGGCATACAGGGGAGGTAACCAATTTCCTCCCCAGTAAGATAACCCCACCCTTTCCGGAGGTACATACACCTGCTGAATCAATCATCCTGGTTTATTTGAGGGAAACAGTCCAGGCTGTTCTATTCAATGGTACAAGGAACTCCCATAGGAGCTCAAGGCAGGGAATGATATGGTCTTACCAGGGCCCAACCAAAGACTTCTCAGGTTAGCAAGTCTCAGGCAGTGCTTTGGAAAGGACAGGTACCAAGCCAGGGGTTAGAGACAAACAGAACCAGGAGACAATGGCTGTTCAGAGTTCCACACAAGGACTCTTTGGTATGCAACTCATCTGGACTGCTTGTCTTCACAGTAAGCACAGGACAGTTTTCAGAGACTACTGGTGAGGAAGTATAAATATTTACCAAGGGCCTTGGTCTGTGGTTTTAAAATGACAGGGTATAAATGAGACAAATAAACATCAAGCTGACTTACATCTCCTTTTCTCACATAATCGGGATTCTTATAAATATCCCGGGCAAGGCCAAAATCACAAATCTTCACCACGTTGTTCTCAGATAAAAGAATGTTTCGTGCAGCCAAGTCTCGATGAATACACTATAATAAAACAACTGCATAATCAATGCACTTCCTTATTCTAACCAACTAATTTCCTGTGCCTTCTCAGGGTTATTATTCTTAATTTGAGGATCCATTTCAATGCTACAAAGGAAGCCACTCTCAGTGCACACAGAGTGACCATAAACATGAGGCATTTCTTTACAAATATAAGTCCCCATGGCCCCAAAGTCAAGAAATGCTCTGAATCTGGTGGCTACTGTCTGCAAATAGCATCCTGGTGAACCAAGGTGGCAATCTGAGCTTTACCAGTGAGCAAAACATCCCCATAACCTTTTATTCTGGCTGGTGGGGGTCAGATCCTTATCCATTTGTGGGAGGGTCCCTTATAGATGAAATGATAGACGCTCTCCAGGGAGGTCCTGTACTCTGAGATTTTGACCAATTTGAAAACATGCCAGAGGGTACTGTGGAGAATGGTTGCTGGATTTGTCTAGTCTGAACCTCCTGGAATTAAATTCTGCTCTCTGGTACCCTAGGCTTATCATTCTCAAAATTAATTCCTCATAGCAGGACAAATTCGGGCACCTGGGTTGATGTTCATTCTACACTTAAGGACATAGGTATAAGCAAATACTAGGAAAAAGGGATTTATAGCAGAGGCATGTGTCCATGCCTGGCAAATAATAAAAATAGGAGAAGACAAAATTTTAAACATTTTCACCATAAAGACAAGATAACTGAGGAGATGAATATGTTTGACTTGATTGAAACATTATGTAATGTATACATGTATCAAAACATCACATGTGTACAAGTTTTAGGTTTTAATGTATCAGTTAAAATAAATTTAAACAATTATTTATTTTATAAAATAAAAATTTTAAAAATAAAACTTCACTTTATTCCTGCTAAATTATTATTTTTTTTTTAAAGAAGAAAAATAGTAAAGAGATAAGCTGACCTTCCTGGAAGACAAAAACTCCATGCCTCTGGCCACTTGAAAACTGTAAGAAATCAGATCCTCCATAGTGATGGGCTGCTTGTAGAAATCATCAGAATCTGCAAAGCATTAGAACTGTAATTGTTTGTAATGTCTCTTATTATTCCACTAAACCCCAGTTTATTAGAACAACATTAGCAAAACATAAAGCAAACCAACAAGTGGATCAGAGTTCATCTGAATTTCAACATGAACATCAGAGATTTTTCCAGGCCTCCAGCCCATTGGATCCATGCATGGGGGAGGGGGATGACCCGGCCAAACAAAAAGGCCTGAAGGGAGACAATCACACAGTTCTCTGTCAAAATTAGTAACTCTGTAAATAATCTTAATTCAAATCTTATCTCCTCAGGACATTACCCTTCGAGTCTCCCACGGATGTTTATTAGGGTGATAAATAAGAAAAAAATGTCAGAGATGCACAGTATGTTGTAAAAATATCTCAGACTGTAGGACAGGAAGGAATGAATACCTACCCTCCTCTTCCTCGTCATCACTCAGACTTTTATCTTCCTGAAACCCAGAGCTTGCGAAGCTCTCACTGCTGGTGACACTATCTAGTCTGGGTTTCTTGTCCTGTTCCATGCCTGGTTCCATTTTTTCTTTCTTAGGCTCCATGTGCAATGCTGCATCCTTAGAACAGATAAAGAAGAACACTAGTGAAAGGAACCCCAGCATGGCAATGGGGACACTAGTCCTTCCAGCAGGCAATCACCCGAGTTGGAAAATGTCATTCCACAAGATGGATACTGAATTAGCAGTGAGGACTGATGGCAACAGGTGCTTTGGCTACTTCTGGAGCTGTGGAGTCTACTCCACTCTTGTCTGAGCTTCTAGATAGCATCTTAGGTGAGATAAAAGAAGACGAATAGCAGCTGGTAGGCACTGAATGCTTATTGCATTTTCCAAACAACTTTATGAAGTAGTTCTTATTAAAGTGGAGAAACAGGTTCAGAGAAGTTTAGTCATCAAGGGCACATGCAACAGGCAAATGGTAAAACCTGAACCCAGGTTTGGCCAACTCCTGAGTCCGTGCCCTTAACCACTTTTCTATATAGCACCTGGCTGTCTTGTGAAAGAAATGAATCTTTGATACTCCTATCATCATTCAGATGATATGACAAGGATCTTCAGTGTCCTGAGGATCACTTTGTAATCCCTGTGAGAAGTTATAATGGAAGGCTGTAGTTACCAATTTCTCTGGTTTCCTTGGGAAAGGAAAGAACACAAACATTTCTTTTTGTCTTCCATTCAAAACAAAGATTCAGGTTGATCCTAAAATGAGTTAGGAAAGGCCCTTCATCCTGGATAGGGCATCCAAGTCCTGGATTGGATGCTGGCTTTTCCATTAATTCTGTGATCTTGGGCAAATCACCTTAGTTTTTAAGGTTTCATCTTCCTCATTGAAAAGTTCTATCATCCTACTCTGGTTCAGGAAAGGAGGTATAGGTCCTGAGTGTTCATGTGGAATAAGACATTCATCTAGAAACTATGACACTAGAAACTTGTAGGTCCAGTGACTTTAGGACTAGACCATGTACACAGCCTGGCTTGTACTAGATGGAAATACTGAAATAGTGGCTGAGAGGGACTGGAGTTCACTGGTGTTCCTTGATCCACCTGCACACAAGTAATGCTACAATTGGCGGTACTCCCTTGGTTTTTCTAGAAATATCACAAAGCAGGACTGATCCCTCCACCAGAGGGCACAGTGGGAGCAAGCACAGGACAGAGAGGGAGGTTTGGGAGGGACAGCTCTAACAAACCTTGTTAAGAGTAGAGGGTACCGAGGTTCCTGGCCTCTGAACAGGAGCCCTTCCTGTGTTGCAGGAGGGAGGCAGACCTTAAAAAGAATATCTACCTACCCACCATCACCTGACCACTCCACCCTGCCAGGTCCCTGGGGTGTTTTCTTGGTTTAGCTCTTCCTGAATCCAGCCCAAGATTTCAGGACTAAAGGGGAATTTGCTCTGTTTTTCCTGAAGGCAGGTAAAAAAGATTTGATTTTGTATCTCCATAGGGCAGTTAGATCTGGTTCTGCTCAGCTGGGAACTCGAACTGTGTTTTCCACAAGACCCTTCCTACAACAGAAGACAGCAGGGAACTTGCTGGCAATGCCGGTAAAAAAGTGTCCAAAGGGCTCACTCAGGTCTTAGCTCCTATGGAAACTCTCTGGGCAGACTTCTTCATCACATCTACCGAAGTCACTTCCTGGGACAAGTCCCCAAGCTCACTTGCTCCCTCCCTGACCCCAAATCTATGATATATTCATTCACCTTTGCCTATTGGTAACCATCTCTGTTAAAGAAATGTTAATTTACTTAACTTTTGGGACTCTGGCAGAACAGTAAATTTATCACAAATAATATTTAAGAATCCTGGTGAATTTAGAAAATAATATATTCTATTTTCAATTTAGTCTTTTGGTTTTGTTTTTCCTTCACTTTCTCTTTATATTCCTTTAGGTTCCAAATGTGAAAGATAGCAGTGGGTTTTCCACAAAAACACAGCTCCACCAAATTGCACAGGGAGGCGAATCATTAAATATAGCCAGAGAAGGAAGCAAACTCTTCAAAACAAAGGACGCACGAACCCAAACGTTCCATCCTGCCTAGGTCCCTGGGGTGTTCTGCTGCCTTAGCTCTTCCTGAACCCAGTCCAGGACTTCCAGGACTGAGAGGAATTTGCACTGGTCTCAGTATAGGGCACCACTGTCCACATTTTCTTTTTGTCTTTTTCTTTTTTTCACCCATTCCAGTGTGGTGCACAGGAAAAACCCTGGAAGGGGAATCAAGGGAGCTCAGTCTTTCTTTCCCTGACTTCACCTTGGGGTAATTATGTGTCACATGAGTTCTCTGGGCACCTATATAATTTAAGAGTGTGAACTAGCTGGTCACAAATATCCCTTTCAGGTTCAAGATTCCAATTATTAGAGTCTGGTTTAAAACCAGGGAAAATATGTTCTCGTGTACATGCTAGTCTGGCAGAATACCTGTGTCTTTGTTTTGATCAAAGCTTGGAGGATGAGAATATATGTCAGTTGTCCTGTGGTTGATTGGTTGGTTGGTTTTTTTTTTTTTTTTTTCCTTTGAGACAGTGCCTCACTATGTTGCCCAGGCTAGTATTAATCTGATATCAAGTGATCCTCCTACTTCAGCCTCCCAAGTATTTGGGACTCTAGGCGTGTACCACTCACTGTGCCTGGCTATATACAGGGGTTCTTTTTTTGGTACTGGGGATTGCACTTGGGGGCACTAAACCACTGAACCACATCTCCAGCCCTTTTTTGTATTTTATTTAGAGACAGGGTCCTACTGAGTTGCTTAGGACCTCACTAAGTTCCTGAGGCTGGCTTTGAACTCACCATCCTCCTGTCTCAGTCTCTGAGCTGCTGGGATTACAGGTGTGTGCTACCACACCCAGCTGTCCGGTGGTTCTTATGTGTGTGTGAAGACTTGCACACATGACAGAAATGGGATCATTCTTAGATGTCTGATACTTTATCCACATATAGATCAGTGACATTCAACTGAATTCAGCCAACTTTTCTCCCCACACCCCCCCAGTATTGGGGATTTAACCCAGAGCCTCACAAATACTAGATAAATTTATTACCTCTGAGCCACACCCTTAGGGCCCACTCTATCTTTCTATCGCTGGGTCAATGATGATTATTAACATTTACTGGTTGCTTAACTGAGAGATTTTCATCCTCCCAACAATCCAATCAGTTGGGTTCTACTGTTAGTTCCATAGTTAAACTGAGTAACCTGCACAAGCTTCCAGATTTCATGAGAGGAAGGCACAGGATTTAAATCCAGAAAGTCTGATTCTGAAGTCCAAACCTCAACACTATGGGTTTTTGGGCTGGGGAGATAGCTCAGCTAGTAGAGTGCTTGCCTCTCAAGCGCTAAGGCCCTGATGTTCCATCCCCAGAACCGCAAAAAAAAAAAAAAAAAAAAAAAAAAAAACCACTATGGGTTCATGATTACTAATGAATAATTTTGAATCATTGCCCCTGGCTTATCCAGTCTAGAGAAGGCCATAGCACTAGTGCCATTTATCACATTGCAAAGTTTTAGTAAGTTGTTTTTCCTCCAGTCAGTAATTTCTTAAATCTTGATTGCTCTCAGGACCCAGGTGTTTTTTTTTTTTTTTTTTCCCCAGTGCTGGGGATTAAACCTAGGGCCTTTTACATTCTAGGCAAGCGCTCTACCACTGAGATACATCTCCTTTTACTTTTTATTTTGAGGCAGGGTTTCACTGAGTTGACCGAGCTGGCCTGGAACTTGTGATCTTCTTGCCTTAGCCTTCAGAGTTGCTGGTATTATAGTGTGTGTGCCACTGTGCCTGTGTATTTATTTCATGGATAAGGCTAATTCAGAGTGAGTTAGGGATGCTATGGGTGGTAATGGTGTCAAGAGGTGGGAGAAAGAGCAGCAGAAAGTGAACAGAATGATCAACCTCTGGTCCCATTACTGGTGGGGAATTAAGGTAGATGGCTAGTGCATTTAACTTCTCATTATTGTTGCATACGCTGGTAGTAAATGATTTCTGCGTTCTCCATAAAAAGAGTGTGACAGATTAACATGAAAGGAAAATGTGGAAAAAGAAGAGAAGTTGAGTTTTCATTAATTTACTTTTTTGGAGTTTTAATTAATTTTATTAATAAAACAAACTAGGTTTCTCCTGCTTGCCACAGCCTAAATGGCAACCCATTGCTGTCCTTAAAAAGAGCTCTATACAACCAGAGAAACAAAAGTTGTACCACATTTGTGTACAATGAATCTAAATTAAAAAAACAAACAAAAAAAAACTCTACCTTTAAAGTTCTTACCTTGTTGAGAAAGAATAAGTCTCGTTTACTCTTGAGGTAGTTGGATAAATTTCCATATTTGCAGTATTCAACAATAACCATCAGAGGCCCTGCAGCCAAATAGCACATCAAGTCAGTCAGCCATTTCTCAGCCTTCAGTGGGCCTGAGAAACCTCAACCAACCTGTCTTTCATTAGTGGGCCTACCAATGCAACTTAGGGATGAAAGGCTGTGAACACTGTAACTTCTGCGATTTAACCTGAGAAGGGTTTCTAAAATACAATAGAAAATGGGGGTAGGTGTGGGGAGGAGCCGTGAAGGGAAAGCAAAAGAAAGAAAGGAACAGAAGGAGAAGAGAGGCAAATACCAGGCACGGTCTGCCCATTAGCCAGATCCTGGCAAGAGGGGTTCTGGTCATTGTCACACCAGACCCAGAACCATTAAGCAGTTTCTTCCTCCCAGGGCAGAAAACAGGCTACCTGGTCTGTATCTCTTCAGTAACATTGCTGCCTGGAGGTGTCTACACTGAGTTTGCCTTGGGACTTGTGAGATAGTAAAGCAAGGATGTCAAGTACCAGATAGTTAACGTGTGCAGGCCAAAGTAAAGTATCAGATGGTTAATAGTTTTAAATTTTGCAGGCCAACCAACTCAATTCTAACCTTGTAACCTGGAAACAGCTCTTGTTAATGCAATCGAGTATGACTGTTCTCCAATAAAACTTTATGAACACGTAAGTTTGAATTTCATATAATTTCCCATCACAGAATACCATCCCTTTTGACTTTTTTTTTTGTGTGTGCCCTATTTAAAAAGCTCAAAACACTGTATGGCTGGTCACAGTTTGCCCATTGGCCTAATGAAGCAAGCAGTTGGGAAGGAGGTCCTGCTGCCCTGCGGGTCCCACGTGGTTACCTGAAGGACCACTCTTAGTGACTCCCCCAAGGACCACTTCCGGGTCTAATCAGAAGTGACCCGGAACTGCTTCAGTGGGCTACATGATGGTAGCCAGCCGCTCTGGCGGAGGCTTCCGAGTACGGAGCTCATACGGGTAAAGTCGTTTTCTGTTATTGTCAGGACTTTTCTGGTTTGAAAATGTCTGTTAGGAATCCTGACAGCACCTTTTCTTCCCCCAGGGTTCCAGAGCGGAAGTCGTCTAGAGCTTGCGCGTCTTCCCCCCTGGAGAAAGATTAAGCGGATCCTCTCTCCAGGGTCCAGCAGTCCTCTAGCCCCCAGAGGTGCTTCCATCCTGACGGTCATGGGCACAGAATTCAGAAGCTCCCAGGGAGGTGAGTGGTCTCCTTGGCCCTGCTCCGTTTTACAGGTGCAGAGCTGAGGCAACTATAGTGGGGTTGTCACGGCAGGAACTTGAGAAAAGGCTCATGGAGAAACAAGGATAATGGAGAAGCAGGAGGGGCTAGGTGTAGGTCACTAGACTATATTTCTAGCCTCTCCATTCCTCAACTCCTTTTTCTACCCACTACCATTCCCAACAGTAGGTCTTCCCCAATACTTCTTCACCCCTAGTTCCTGCACTGGGAACAGGGAGAACATTTATATGCATAGATTCTTTGCACCTTTCTTTCTGGTAATGATTGCACATCAACACTCAAGCATTGACCTTGCCATAGAGGAGGAAAGAAAGGTCTCCAAGAACATGTTGGAGTCCTCAATCAAAAGGTACAACCCTATTCCTATCCCTTGGTTCAGGGTATAAAGCTTATCTGGGTAGTGGATTTGAAGGGAAGGGCCCTTTTGGTTGTCTTCCACATTATCTTCTGCAATCCCACCAGTAGTGATTCATTCCTTTACACTTTTACCTTAGTCATCCTGAGATAAAAATGCCCTCCTCTTGACCTAGAGCCTCTGGAAGGAGATCTAAAAGGGGGTCCTCTTCCAAATTTTGGATTAACTGAACTGGGAAGGCATTTCTAGGATGGGAGTACCCATCCATAAAATGGATAGACTATTTCTTCTGGACCTGTTGAGAGACCATTTTCCTGGAGGTGAGGGAGAACAGGGGTGGAGATACGCTGTATGTGAGAGTTCTTGTGTATGGGAGATGGAGCAGCACCCACCCCTCTTCTCCTTTACCTCCTTGTTTGGTGCAGGCTCCCAGCAGGTTAACCACGTTCAGGTGGTGGCCAATGTGGGTCAAGATCTTGAGCTCAGTCATCAGAGCTTTGTACTCACTGGCTGTGGCCCCCTCTGTGTGAGAAGCAAGGAAGAGTTAGGGCAACAAGACAATGGGCTCCTTACGCCAGAGGCAGCATTCCTGCCTTCTGTGTTTGTCAATGGTGGACCAGAACTTCCCCACTACATTCTGCCCAAAGGCTAAGTCTCTGAACTGTTTTCATTACTCCCACCCTCCTGAGCCAACATCCTTTTGATTACAGTGAGGCCCAGGGCTGTGGTGGGGTTCGTCTCTGAACATTCCTTGGTGGACCTAGTGTGTTTAGCAATGTGCTGACTCAGAAACTGGGCACCTCATGAAAGTATCTTCCGAAGGCTTCTCTCATAGCAGAAACAGGTGCAGCGAGAACCCTCCAGGCAGGGGATGTATCCACACCTCCCTTCTTTTGTCTTACTCTCTCTTCAGGGGAGTCACAGAGGAGCACCAGGGGCCTGACAAGGGCAGGATGACTGCTTCTGTAAACATCTTTGCAATGTGTTATTTTCTCCCTATAACCTTTCATACTTGGAGTTCACAGGGTTATCTTGGGTTGTGGAGATACATAGCATTAGACTAATTTCATTCCCACTCAGAGATAAGCAACATCAGTCCAAGAATCAGTAGTCTAAAGGCTAAATTGCATTTTTTCTGTTTGCTATTATTTGTTAATTTCTAAGGAATTGAATATTTTAAAATTACTTTTAGAAATATAAAAGTAAAATAATGTTGTTATGAAATAGTCCAACAATATGAGTTGGAGTGAAAAGATATGGGGAAGCTCGGTGGTAGAGTAGAGCTTTGGGCCTTGGGTTTGATCCTCAGCACTAAAATAAAACAAACCCCCATAAGAGCAACAATAAAAAACTCCAAAGAACAAAGAAAACAAAAAAAATATAAGGAGTAAAACATCTAAAGTAAAAAGTGCAAGTCACTCCAGCCTACTTAGCTTCCTAAAGGTAGCTACTGCTGATAGTTTGGAGTTCAGATCTTTTTCTGTGCATTTAAATATACCCAAATGAAAGGCTATTTTTGGGGGGGAGTTACATAAATGGGATCATATATTTGTATATATTTAATTTTTCCTCCCCTTTTAATTGATTAACCATATTCCTCATTTAGACTGTCTAGAGGTTTTTGGTGTTAGAAATATTGCTGTAATAGAAAACCTATGTGTCATCTCTATACAGGTTTTTGCTACAAATAATGCTGTTATAGAAACTCTGTATTTATGAGTAAGTTTTTTTTTGTCAGAGTACTGAAAGTGGTGTGTGCACTGAACATTGTGGTAGATACTGACATGGTATTACATAAGCACAAATAATTTTTTAATAATAACCAGATAAACTCCAGAAGCCTCCCAGTGGGGTAGGGGTTGGCTCACAGTAGGTGCTCAACAAATATTTTTGGATAAATTAATAACATGATTATTCTTCTCATTTCAGACATGGTTGTAAGGCCCAAATAGGTTAAGATTTTATTCGGGGACAGTTTGAAAGAGCTTTTGATTAATGGCCTTTGTTTGACATTCTGCTTTTTCTGTTTTTCCCCCAAAAATATGGCCAACCAATTAAGCAAGAAAGCTGAATAAAAAAAAATTTAAGAAATTTGATAGGGTGGGTGATTTGGAAATGTTTTTCAATCAATGCCAATAGCCCTCCCCCCCCCCAAAAAAAAGGAGAAAAAAGATACGTATCTATAAAGGTCACACACAGGATTTATGTATGGCATAGAATAGATTTTCTGAGCCTTTAAAAGAGATCTCAAGTCAGAATCTTCTCCCTTCCAATTGATCAGTCCTGAGAATTTGCATTTCTGATACATTGATAGGAGATATGACATAGCTATCCAAGACCATACTTTGAGAATAGCTGCTCAGATGGTTCCATTTCTAGGTAGGTCCACAAGTCTGATCTTGGATGTATGACATAATAGAGTGAACATTAGACATGCCTCCTAGACATGATGTGAGAAAGTAAGCAGGGAAATGGGACTGGGGATCATTTGAAGAATTTGGGAGCATGGACCAGTTCCAGGAGGCCAGGTCTCTGTGTGAGGGAAAGAGCAATTCAGTCAAAGCTGGTACAGACCTTATTGAGCCTACCCTAAGGGTTATGCTGCCTTGCAGAGGCTGTCCAATCTTTTTGGACCACATTGCCTCATCTACCAACTGGGAATAATAATAGCTACCTTAGAATATTGTCGAGAGAAAATAAGAAAAATAGGAATTTTGTATGATTCAGCCTAACACAGTGTATAGTCTGTTACTTTCTCACATAGAAGACACATTGATGCAACTGGGATCAACTGGGATTCAGCAACTGGGATTGGGGGAGCATCCTGGCATTGAGTAGTCTCACAGAAATCTGGGTAGTCTACCCTGAACAAAAGTCCTGATTGTGGATACGAAACTCCTTCACAGTCTACTTTCAGATTAGAGTTGGCAGATTCTCTATAGAAACACTTTTTGGGGGATGCACATAATAATGTGTTCACATATGGGAAAAGCATGATAATTTGATACATGTATACAATGTGTAATGATCAAATTGGGGTAATTAGCATTTCTGTCTCCTTAAACAGTTGTGATTTCTTTGTGTTGGGGACCTATGAACCCCTCTCTTCTATTTCTTTATAAAATATATAATAGATTGTTGTAAACTATAATCACCCTTCTGTGGTGTAGAACACTGGAACTTATTCCTCCTATCAGTTTTGGTACCTGTTGTCCAAACTTGCTCTCTCCCTGCTTGGTAGTTTCATCACTTTTCCCCTGATGAGGACAGCCTACTGAGGTGGAAAAAATGTTTACATTGGTGCTTCTGACGTAATGGTAGCAGTGGTGGGTAAGGAGTAAGATCTTGAAAGTCTCCCTAAGCACTGAGCCCTCTCTCCTCAGGTTCATGCTGAGTACCTGCTTAGTTGGGTGCACCGCTTCTTGGGCCTCACATTCTCCTGGCAATATCTGGGAAACTTTGGAAAGCTACACACTGCCCAATTTTCAGACTGCCCAATTTTCAGTCCTGTCCTTTTTTTTTTTTTTTTTTTTTTCAGTTTTGGAATCTTGTATTTTTCAACACTGGAAAGATATACTTTGATTTAAAAAAAATTAAAGAGGAAATGTTTTTTGGTTAGGGCTTGACAGTATAAATTAAAGTTCTGATCGGTTAAATTGTTCTAGCTTTCTAGTTTCACTTTACAGTTAGAGCAAGTTCAAGCTAAGCCTTTGGGATTTGTGATGTGCAGCTAAGTTTCCATTACAGTCATAGTGGATCATGTCAACACTTTGAACCTATGGTTACAATGGGCGTATGTCCCTATTAGTCTGGTCTGAAATGTGAGAAGAGAGAGACCTTAAGGTGACAGAGATCATTTTCCCATGGACAGTTCTGGATTGTTCCATTGACAAGGTTTATTCTGAGCTAGTGTGAGCCTAATCTAAAACTCCTTGTGGGTGGGAGGGAAGAATAGAAGTTTATTGGCTTAGACAAAGGGGAATGAAGAGAAGGGTGGGGGATGGAAATAGTAAAGATAGTAGAATGAATTGGACATACCTTTCCTGTATTCATACATGAATACATGACCAGCAAAACTCCACATATTATACAACCACAAGAATGGAATTCTAATAAGAATGAGTTATACTATGTGTATGAATAATATGTCAAATATACTCTACTGTCATGTATATCTAAAAAGAACAATTAAAATAAAAATTCAATTAAAAAAATAAAACTCCTTCAGAAAAGGGAGCTGTAGAAGAAAGTGATATGGCCAGAGTAGAAATAGTTTGTATTTATTCCTATATTCAACTTGTACCAAAGTTGGGGAATGTATAAAGACGATGGGTCAGACGAAAGCCAAAAGGCACACACACACATCACACACCTTTCAGCATCTTCACAGCCACAGTCCGGCAGGTGGGTGATTTCTTTATGCCAAATGCAGATGCTTGAACCACTTTCCCAAAAGCCCCTCTTCCAAGTGATTTGCCTACAATGAAAAGAAGATGTTGATTTCTTTGCCAAGCCAGCAAGGTGAGTTTAAGTCTTGTTCAGGAAGGAAGTGCTTTTTCCTATGTGTTCTGTGAGGCATGTAGCTTTGAATGGAATCTCAAATGAAGTAACCCTAAAGGAGACATAATAAGGAACTTGTTTCTGGGGTCTCTTCCTCTCTGTTCTTTCCTTTGCCTCTGAGGCTTCCGCATCCTACAAAGCCAGGGTAGGCATTTAGTGAAGGTAAGTAGTTTCCTTTTCATAGAGTCCTCCGATAGAGGAGACACTACCAAATTCTGGGTGGTCTCTTCCATTGTTAAATCACATCACCAAGAAGACTTCTCTTTGTTTAACCTAAGCACTGTTTCTTGTCACTTAAGGTCATTTCTTCTGTTTTCAGCAACAAAGGGAGACATCAAGAATGGTGGTTATAGCTATGGGCTATAATGATACTTTATAACTTAAAAAAATAAATACTAAGTCATTTTTCAGGCAGAATAATCCCTGGCAATTATTATATGATCATTACAAGAGCTCATGGTTCAGCACATGAACCCATCAACCCCTGATAGTAATTTGTTTCACTTCCAGAGAGATGGTTGCCAAATTCAGTAACCAAGCAAGATTTCTTTTGTGTGCACATTATTTCATGCTATAATGACTGCTGATATGCTTCTTTCCCCACCGTCGAATGAGCCAACTTGACTCAGATGGGCAAGGATGCTGTCTGAATCTTGCCTGTACTTCACCCAGTGTGAGGTGTAGAGCAGGTCCCCTGTGTAGATGTGCAGAATGGAGAGCAGAATTCAGAAATTCATGGGATGCCCAGGGCAAGCCTCATACCATCATAGGTAACTAGAGGAGCTGTAGAATGGAGACCAGGAGATTGCTGCACACACATACACACAGGTCTATATACACACATATATATACATTTATATATTTTTAAGTTTCTTGTAAGGTTTGTGATGAAGCTTTCCTGCTTCCTCCTTATATTAGAACCATAATGTCTTCATCTTGTCTTTGCTTAATATATTCTACTGCCCCACTTGAAGCAACCACTTAGGACATGGGAACGTTTCAGTTACCAGCATAATCACAAGTGCCTCCGTGTGTCTCCCTCTCTGCATCTGTCTCACAGGAACATGCTCTGCTTTAGGAGGGGAACAGTAGTGAAATGACATGTTTTTCCTGGGGTCAAATGAATACCATTCCTCCCAGAGCATGCAATGCGAGCAAAGATACAGTCTCTAGTTTTTTCTTCATGTAAAATTGTCCAAGAACGGGGACTCCTGTGTTAGAATAAAAAAGCATCCAATGGACCCTGAGAGTGCTGCACATGGAAATCATGCCTTCTCCAGATTGGTAAAAATTGGCATATTTCAGTTAGGGGTTTATTCTTGCTTTATTTAGGGTTTAAAAACAATGTTTTCCTTCCACAATGTGCCTTCCATCACCTAGTATGAAAAGTGTCCTGATCGGCTCACCATACATTCCTAAGACCCTTGCTTGTTCTGGGCACGTGGAATCCTTTCCTTTCTACAACTTCCGCCCCCACGCATTCCCTTCTCAGCCATCATAACACACTTTGTTTTAACAAGTGTTTGGGAGCTTTGCTTCTATCAGTGAGAATATACTGGTTCTCACTTGGCTTCTCTCAGTTTTTTCATTTATACTCTTGGAAGCTGATTGCTGCCTCATAAAACAGCATGAAGCTATTATGGACTCTTTAATCATCTGATATGTTGGAATTCTTCTGTGGACCCATGGTTCCAGTTTCAGGGAGCCCAGCCGCACTGGATTTGACCTTTCCTCATCCTTTTCCCTTGAAATTCTCCTTAGTGTGTTGCCTGGAATGCTACAAACTAGCTCAGAAATTAGGTCATTGTCATACTATGCAAGAATACTGAAATTTTCTCCAAGAATGTCCTGGACTATCCAGGACCTCTGGCCACTCTGGGGAGAGTACAGGGCAGCAAGAACTGGGCCCCTATCTGGCATTCAGGGAGGGCTGGTCTCACAAGATGCAGCACCAGCCCAGGAACTGTGTACTTGCCAAATTCCAGACTTCCCGTGTGGTTTCCCATATTAGGTAATTCTGCCTTTAAGTTATTTTCCAATAGAAAGATGTAATGTCAGACATTATCCTAAATTCTGTGATAAATTTAGAGGTGCTGAATTCTTTCCCAGGGTTAATGAGAAATCATGAAAAAAAGTGAGGGGGGGTGCAGATTATTTTTGTTCTTGGGTTTCAGGAATTTCAATGGTAGCAACACCTTTGACCCAAGTTCCAACCTAATTGTGTATTAGATACTGTAAATTCTGCCTTTCCTCTCCAGGCTGTTCATAGTGACCAACAGAGCAGGTACAACTGAAATCATCCCTTGGTCTCTATCTTTCTCTATAGTTTCAGCCCCATTGTAACTCTGCCCATCAAAGCAGCTTTTCTCTCCATTGATCTGGACATAATCTTGGTTACTTTCACTTGCCAGACATTACTTCAAATTACTTTCTGTCATTTATTTGGCTTACAAAACAAAGATGTCTTGGGCCTCCTTGCTCCCACGTTAATCAGAGGAACATTTCTCTAACCTTGCAGACATACTGTGCATTAAAAGACAGTTAGACTTGATAAGCTTTCTCTTACCCATTGAAGATAGTCAAATAGATACCAGCCAAATCATAGCATGTGGCAAATCCAGAAAGGAAAAGAATGATAAGAAAGATTTCAATAAGGAAAAATGCCTGGAATGGCATTATTGAGCCCCAGGAGAATTCTGGAAGAAGGGTTAACAATCTCCCTCAAGGCACTATGGATCACAGTGATACTAGGGAGGAATGAAGGGACAGGAGGGAAAACTCATGTGTCCTGTCCTTGAAGAAGCATGTTTGATTGTGACTAATAACTCTGGAAAGCAACGTGGCCTAAGAATGGCTCATGATTGTGGGAAAATGATCCCCACTTCCTCGCCAAGGTTACTGAGGGGCTGGGCTAGTTGCCACATAATTTAGACTTGCAAAAGGCACTCATCCAGTGTGCCACCTGCCCTTAAGTTAATTTAGTTCATTGCTTTTTTTTCCTCTGTCAATAGCCATTTCTGACTTTTCTCCTGTCTCATGCTTTTTCCCCAAATCAAACAGAACCTAACCTGATGGCTGTACTTTCTCAGCACAAGCAGAACATTTCAAGATCCTAGAGAAAAACAGGAAAAACCACTTTACTCCCCGTCTCTGTCCACCCCTGCCTCCAGAATAGCTTGGGGAGAGGGGTCAAGTTATTGGATTTGGAACACGGGCTCTTCACACTGAGAACGACAAACTCCAGGAACACTGAACCCACAATCTGTTTTCCTAGTTCCAACCACTAATGACTCTGGCATACACAGGAGTAAGTGGAAAACTTTCAGAAACCACAATCCAAACATTTTGGGTAGGAGCAATTGAGGTTCCAATTGTTTTGTAGCACCATGGGTTGGAGATTAATGTGCATTGTGACGTCTGAGTTGGAGGAACTTGGGGGTAAAGCTGAGGAAAAGCACATCTGCGTGCTGTTTACAGCATCTGCCCTACCTGGAAAACAAGTCTCTGCTCTTCAAAAGTGAAACTTAAATGATCCCCTAGGGCTTTCTTCTCTGTCTGGACATTCCCAACACTCCAGGAAACTCCAAGGTTATAATTTAGAAATTTGCACAGAGGAGTTTGGAGCCACATCCTTGAAAAGTACCAACTCTTTCACCTAATGTTTAATTTCACTGTTACTTGCCATGCTGAATTACATCTGGGACTCACATGACTAACTCCCCAGTAGTTTCTACCTAGGAGTGCTGGCGATTATAAGCTCCCATGATGAGAGCTCCTCTTTCACCCTTTGCTTTCACTTACCTATTTTTGCATCTGTCTCAATACCATCCCTTTGAGGGAGGAGACCTAAACACCTTTATATTCCCAAGGCTTAGACTAATGTCTGCCGCTCAGAGATGGGGTTTAATAAATGTTGATTGAACATAGAGGTGCTCCCTTGTCACCTTGTACTGTTGTCATAGGATTCCATTAGAAATTTTAACCTCTGTGTACATCTCCCATGTTAGTTTGTGGGCAGTGGGAGGGTAGAAAACTGGTCTTATTTATTTTTGCATCCCTCAAAGCACAATGTTTTGCATGAAGTAGGGGCTCAGATAGGTTCATGAGTCTGTTGAACAAGTATATTACCCAATTTAAGTCTCTCGCGGGCAAACTCCCACTTGCTGGCATCGTAGGGGAGCCGCTCACACTGCTCATCCAGGGGAACTTCATCTGGGTCCATTATAATTGATAGATAGTCAGTTTTTATTTGGGAAGATGACTGAAAAATAAGAAGACCTCAAAGTTACCAAGAAGAAAACAACTTGAAAAACCCCAGGTTTTAAATGGAAGATCCTCTGCTGCTTTGGGTTATTTGGTTGGAACTGTGTGGTCAGGTGCAGAGTGTCCCCAACCCCCACCTCAAGTGTCCATAAAACACTTGCTGTTCACATAGAGCATTTCTGCAGTACTAGCTCCACCATTCTATCTTGGACAAAATGCACTCAAATTCTCTAGTGACCTTATATGTCATGCTTGTTCTGAGACAATTATATGATAGTTTTTCTAAAAAATGCAAAGTATTATTATAAAGTCATTCCAAACAATGACTAAAAATAGCTTTCCATGGCCATTCTGTGCAAGCAGGAACATACATTACAGATGGGCCAGCAGTGTGATATACTGTGACTTTTCTGCATTTATAAGAACAACCAGAGTGGTAAGTACACTCAGGATCTGTGGGGCAGTAAAAGCACATCTCTTATGATGTGTTTAAACCTTTAGTAGTTTGAACTTCTTATTTGCTTCAGCTACTGGAAAAGATTATTCAGTCCGTTGGTGAGATTATAATAAGGCTAACCTTCGATAAGAAATAGAAGTTGAGTATTTCAAAGACCAATGAGTAAATATGATATAAGACTTAAACACAACCACATTCTAAGTTCATTTGGCTATTGGTAGGATGTCAAGTAACTAAGATAGGCATCTGCCATGAAGTGCTTGTTTTCTTGGTAATGCAAATCAAGCCAGAAAGTACCCTATATGTCAGACCATAGATAATTGTATTTACATTTAATGTCAGATTTATATCAATGGGTATATTTCCTGTTAATAGGAAATTTTGCAGAATTGATACCTGCATTTCTGTGGGCAGGATCTTGAGCAGGACAGAAAGGAAACAAGCTTTCCCATATAATTCTTGCCTAAAAGTTATATAAACTTCATTTAAATGAGGTTTGGGGCCCTGCTTTCCAGACTTTTCCCCAACTGGAATCTGATGGAGTGGAGAAGACAGCCTCTCCATACATACCATTTCACACCCACTACATTCTTTAGACCTTGCTCACACTGATCTGGGCCATCACAGCTCACCTAATCCATCACTTGCAGTCGTTTTCCTTCTAACAGAAATTATCATGAAAATGTGTGACAAATAGTTCAAGGCAGAAAGGTTTGCCTGGCCTTCATAAAGGGCAGGAATCAAAGATATAGAGCACATTTGTCACAAATTGCATTTGTCATTGGTGTTAGACTGTAAAGGTTTGTCAGTCTGTAAGCCTTTAGAACAGTATAAATTCTAGTACAGGGTGCTGGGTGCTCATGAGAGAAACTACTGGAGTAGCTTTTATGTCCAACACAGCCAAGGCCATGAAAAACAGTCCCCAGCCCTCAAAGAGCTTAGGATAGCTGAACGCTGGCATGGGGCATCTTGGGTTCACGCAGGAGCCATGGGGGAATTGGCAGTGATGTTGACAGGGGCTGAGAAATGGGCAACTGGAGACGGTGTTCCCATGTGGCAGTTATGGAATTTTATGGTTTTATCTCAATATGGCAGATGAGAGAAAACACCACACAGATGCTAAGCAAGGGCTTTGAGGGGAGCATGACAGTAAAATGTTAGTTGACAAATATTTATTCTTCCAATTGACAGTAACACTGAGCAGCCACTAGGTGCTTGGCATGAAGGCTGATGGCATGGGTTTGAGTCACAGCTCAACCTCTGAGCAGTCACATAACCTTGGGCAAGTTGCTTAACCTCTCTAAGCTTAGTTTCTTTATCTGCAAAATAGAGAAAATAATTGTACTTATCTCCCAGGATTGTGAATATCAAATGAAACAGTCCAAGTATAGTTGTTAGAATAGGATCCAGTTTATAGTAAGCATTAATAAATGTAAGTTATAATTTTAACCCTGACATATGCGGGGTGGGGATAATAAGATATAGTCTTTATTGTGGGAAATTGACACTGTGGTTAGAGAAACCACATGGAAATACTTTTGATGCTGTGTTCCTCTTTGCCTCCCACAAATTTTAGAGACATTCTGTTTTGGGGATAAAGATCTCTTGCTTCCCATCATCAACATTTCACAGAATTTTAGAAATAGAAGGAACCTCTGCAATTTGTTCTAAATTTACCATTCCAGTAGTATTTCCTCTGTCTTCCCTTATGCTGAATAATCAGACTGCTTCCCCAATCTGGGGAATAAGAAGGGGCAGGGCCAGCTGTTTTTCTGCTTCTTTCCTTCCAGCTTCAACCTTCAAAGTCTATTTCAAGCCTTGCTTACTCTGAAGTCTTTTCTCCCCCTCTCCTCCTTTGAACTCCAATAGCTTTGTACCTCTCTTACAGATTTGGCAAGCTTTGCCTTTGTTAGATGTATTTCCCTATATAATGTGTCTTGCCTTTCAAAACTATTGTGGGACCCTGTTTTCTTCTAAAGCAGTGGCCTTGTCATGTCTTGAAACCAATCACTATGACAAAAACCTGATGTTACACATTTACCAGTGAGGGTGGATTTCTAGCCTTGCCTCTCATATCAACACTATCAAGTGTGTCTTATGGGATTAAATATCAAGTCTAAGTCAAACAGGCTGTGTTCAAAACTAACCTCTAATTATAGTGACTCGAACCAGTTTCCTCTCTAAACCTCGGTTTCCTTTCTATACAATGGTAATAATATTTTGGAAAGGATTAACTGAGATGCTGCATAAACAACTTCCCACAAGATCTGGCACATTATTAAGGGTTAATCTCTAGAAATTATGGTGTTCTCCTTGACCCTTCTTGAGTCCTCTTCATTCTACCTCCTAAATATTTCTCAACTCTAATCATTTGGTTAGCCCTACCATCATTTCTTACTTTAATTGTTTACTATAAGTCTTTTCCTGGGTGCTTTTCTATCCACTCTTGCTCCTTTGGTCCATTCTCACTACAGCCAAAATAATCTTTCCAAATGTATATCTGTCACACTTACCATCCCTAACCTTCGCTTAACATCCTTCCCATCCCCAAGGCTTGACACAGCTATTAGAATACAGATGTGATTTCTTACTGTGACCTACAAGACCCTGCCTGGCCAGGCTTTGCCCGCCAGTCCTGGGCTTGCCAACTTACCCTGATATCTTGTGCTATTTGCTCTCACCTCTAAGGTCGTATGATCCTCCTATTAGTCTCGTTCTCATTGTGTTTCCCTCCCTTGCCTCAGCCTCAGACATGCTCACCCCTGTCTTCAACACTTTTCCCTCTATTATTTGCCTGACTGCCCCTCTTAGACATCTTTTGGTAAGTTTACTCTTTCAATTAACATAAGAGTTGCTGTTCGACAGTTGACTGTGTGGTTGATTCAAGTTAGTCTCCTCCCAGGTTGTACACTGAGGCATTTGCTCCTCCACTATCACCAGAGGGCATGGAACAGAGCCCAGCACTCTGCACCCAGTAGGCTGACAGTTAATATTTGAGGCATGAATGTTAATCTTCCCACTGAATTGTAGAGAAGCAGGTTATATTGCAGGCCTAATTGTGGAACTCTGATGTTCCGAGTTCCAGCTGGACACAATGTTATGGTGGGATCCAAATAGTATTGGAACTAAAGTGTTCTTATTTATCTATGATATTATGAGAGCCAAGTCAAGTCAAAGGTTTTTGTTTTTTTTTTTTTTTAAGCAGAGAGTGAGATGAAGACAATGAAGAATTCACAGAACCCATGCTAAATTTAACTTAAAGACTATTACAGGGCTGGAAGTATAGCTTAGTAGTAGAGCGTCTGCTTAGCATGTGCAAAGCCTTAGGATCAGTCCCCATCACCAAAAACAAACAAAACAAAACAAAAAAAGACTTGATTATAAGCTTTTTTAGATCAAAGACATCCTTTCTGTCCCTGAGAAATATTCATCTGTTCATTGTTTAGCCTTTCATTTGAACACCCCACTTTTTTGTCCAGAGACATTTTAATTATCTTGTTTTCAGTGTTCATCATAGGATGGAACTAGAGGCAGGGAAAGAAGAGAGTCCAGCATCGTGTAGTACTCGCTCTAGACAGCAGACCAGGCAGTTTAGAATATTACATAAAAGGATCAGAAAACTTCATCTGATATATTCTTACCCTTTTCAGCTTTCGGATAAAGAGAGTTAACAAGAGCCAGAAGAGGGTTGCAGCCACACAGGTACAAGTCAAAGTGATCAGCTCCAGATTAGACTTGTCTGAGGTTCCTGGAGAGAGAAAAATCACCAAGATGCTGCTAAAGAGTTGCATTCAAACTAAGCATTTTTGTGGCTTTGTTAAAGAGGCCAGTGCCCCTAAGTGGTTTATCCTAGCGAACGCAGTCTGCTGGTGCAGAATGAGTCTCAGAGACTAAGACATGTTCTAAGTCAGGCAGGGTACACAGTATTATTGTAATGAACTCATACATGAAAGACTTTCCGGAAATTCTGCTGTTGAGTTTGTAAACTTTTTAATCCCAGAGATAGCTAATTAAAAATCAGAGGAGAAATTAAAAATGGGAAAAAATTAAGGCAGAACAAAAGCCTATTAAAGTGCTAAATCTGGAATATGTTAAATCTCCCCAATGGGTTTTAGAGGAAATTCTAAAGAAAATGAAAAAAAAAAATGACATAAAAGAGCTCCTTTGGGACTCACAAAATTCTTCAAAGTAGATTTAAAAAATAAAAATAAAGCTCAAGGACTGTCACAATTGCCTGCTTGCTCCTTTTGGAATAGCCAGTCCAAACCACCGACAGTCCTGCTCCCTGCAGTTGGAGCTCCATTTCAGTCCTCATCAGTAGCTGGCTTGCATGGGCTAAGGTGAGAAGAGGTGATTGCGGGATCCTTCCCAGTCATCTCATTTCCCAACCTTACAGAGATCAAGAGTTGAGCATGATTTCTTCAAGACAAAAAAGAGAAGATGCACAGTCTTCAAGTGATGCCTCCAGGGTTGGTAAAGGAATGACAAAGCCCTGGTAGGCCACAATAGTAGCTCCCTAGGAATTGATTCCAGTGGATAGTTTCCCAGGAATTCCAAAATAATGCCATTATCTTTTAACTCATTAAAATGAGACAGATATTAAGGTAGGCCAGGAACAAGTGAAACTTCTTTTTAGAAGTGATGATGTGGATGATGATGATATTATATGCCAAGCACTCAAAACCACCCTGTGAAGTAAATGGTAGTAACGTGTCAATTTCATAATTGCTTCATTTTGTAGGTCCAAACTTCAATTCAACAAAGATGTATTAAGTCTTGCTAAAGCAAGGGTAGGTGCCACAGGAAATAGGAAAATGAGTAAGGAAGAGTTGTCACTTCCAAGAAGCCCATTCACACCTATCCAGGAGACTTAAGGCAAATATAAAGAAATGTGATTTTTAAAAGCTTCAGAGGTTCAGGAAGCTAATGTTTTCTGTAAAAAGTGACATTTGAAATGGTTTTTGATCTGCAGAGATGAAGGCCGGATAGGAAACAGGAATGGCATAAGACCCAGACCTGGGAAATGACAGGGCAGTATGATACAGGTCACAGAACAGGACCAAAGCATAGAGGACTGCGTATTGCACGATGTTTGAACTAAATGTTGCAGACATTTGGAGTCATTGAAGGTTTCTTGTCCTGCATCATAGCAAATACATATGCTGGAATCCTGCAGATAGCAAAACAATAATATCGAGTGCCTACTGTTCTAGGGACTCTTCTAAGCAGCATCCACTCACCAACACACCAGTCCCATAAACTAGATTATTCCCATTTTATGAATGAGGACATTGAAACACAGCCATATTAAACCTTTTCTCCAAAGTCACACAGCCGGAAAATAGCAGGGTTGTGATTTTAACCTAGATTATCTGATTCTGCATGCTTAACCACCATGACTCTAAGGGTGTGCCACTTCCTCCTCCTCTCTTATCTTTTTGGCCTTTATAAGCGCATATTAATCACTTCCTATAGGCTGCATTCCCTGCCACAAAGTGTCTTTTAGTCTAGAGGGGAAATTGGCATTTTCTTTCCACCTAGTCCATCACAGAGTCCTGCCCATTCTATTTCCACAGCTCTTGAGTTTGTCACCTCCTCTTCTCTCCATTGTCACTGCCTAAAAATAAGGCCTTAACGGTTCTCATCTGGGCCACTGTGATAGTTTCCCACCTAGTCTTGACTGCCTGCTGTGTCTTCTCACCTCTGCAGCCAGAGTGGTAGTCCCATATCACAAATTCAGTCCTGTTACTCCTCTGTATTAGTTCCAGCATTTGCTCTCTATCACCACCAAGATAGAAATCCAAATCCTGGACTGAAGGTCTGGCTCAGTGGCAGAGTTCTTGCCCAGCATGCATGAGGAGCACCACAATTAAAAATAAACAAAGACAAAACCAAAACCTGAACTCCAAATGCTTGTTATTTATTCAGTGTTGGCTCTCTTTGGTTTCACCTCCTGCTGCTGCCCTCCCACTTGCTCCAGTCGCATCAAAATACTTACCACTTTTTGGGGGGAGGTGTTGTATAGGGGGCTGAACTTAGGGACACTTGATCACTGAGCCACATCAGCAGCCCTATTTTGTATTTTATTTAGAGACAGGGTCTCACTGAATTGTTTAGCACCTCACTTTTGCTGAGGCTGGCTTTGAACTCCTGATCCTCCTACCTCAGCCTCTTGAGCCATTGGGATTATAGGTGTGGGCCATGTGCCTGGCTTACTTATCACTTTTTAAATACACCATGCTGGGCATGGTAGCACATGCCTGTAATCTCAGCAGCTTGGGAGGCTGAGGCAGGAGGATTGCAACTTCAAAACCAGATTCAACAATTTAGCAAGGTTCCTGAGCAATTTAGTGAGACCCTGGTATCAAAATAAAAAAGGAACTCAGTGGTTAAACATCCCTGGGTTCAATCCCCAGTACCTAAATAAATAAATAAATGCACTAGCTCTTCTGGACCTCCATACTTTGGGTTCACTGTTTTTCTCCTGGCTTTCAGACTGAGGCCATATCTTTTTCATCTTATTCACACCACTCCTCACATGAATGCATAAATTATTGTTTTGCTTTTTCTGTCCAAACAGTTTTGTGAAGCTTCCAGGGAATTCAGGATCAAATCCCTAATCTGCCAGGCATGGTGATGCACACCTGTAAGCCCAGCAACTCTGGGGGCTGAAGCAGGAGAATTGCAGTTCAAAACCAGCCTCAGCAACTTATTGAGACCCTAAGCAACTTAGTGAGACCCTGTTTCAACATAGAAAAAAAAAAAGGACTGAGGATGTGGTTCATTTGTTAAGTGCCCCTGGGTTCAATTCCTGGTACCAAAAACAACACCAAAATAACGACGACAACAACAAAAAATCCCTGTTCCCACATATTAAAATTCGGTAAGGATGTGGCTCACTACTTAACTCCCAGATTTGTTCCAGGTGTGGTTGGAGCTCACCGTCTAGTGTTCAGATCAGCTGATGAGCATGCTCAGAGTTCTCAGTGAAACAACAGAATGTAGGATCATGGTTCTCTTGTTTGTTGCTCAATCCCCAGTTTTTGGAGGAATGTCTGGCAAATAGGTGACAGCCTGAAGAGTGTCAAGTGAATTCATGAATTTGGCTTCATTTGTCTCTTTGTCAACTTGTGGTTAGGTTTCCCTGAACCTCATGAGATTGAGAACAACTTCCTTATAGAGGTTTCAAAGTAAGGTAAGCTTTTCTCTCACTGTGCATCCTGATGATGGGAATATTGTAAACTCATGGGTGTGGATTTCTTCTATAGTGTAAGGCCTAATGCTGCCTTGCTTTATGTACACACACACACACACACACACACACACACACACACGTGCACACACCCTTGCTTTTGCTGCAAATAATAAGTTTTATGGAATTTGATTCAGATCTGCTCAAGGCATGGCACAGTGGCTTTTGGCTGTCACAAATGCTGATAGCATCTTGAGGCTTGGTACTGTCTGCACAGAACTTCTGCAGATGCTTCCCGCATGGAATGTGTTGTGAGAGGCCCCCTCTGGTTGTGGGAACTTTCCCACTGCATTCCGTGGGGCAGGAAGCTGACCCCCAAAGTATAATTCCACAGTCCTTACTCAAGCAAAATTCCTGTCAGAAGGACTTGACTGTATTTTTGTGCAACCACACAGTTAAGGAATCAACTCTTTAAAACATCTTCAAGATGAACATTTATTAGGCCTATTATATTAATAATATTCAGTACTGCTTAATAAAAATAATAAAACAAAGAATTTTATGGTGTATGATGTAGCATCTGTGCTCTATCCTGTTTGATAGCTCTATCTCTATCCATTTGAAATGCCACCAGCAGGATATCATATGCTGCACAGGCTGATTTAAATAATAAGCCCTTAGGTGTTTTCTCTGCAGTCAAATGTCCATACACTGGCCTGACTACATCCAGCTTCACTTACCAGTGACAGCTGATGAGCTCAGTGCATGAAATAGCCCAGCTGTGCATGGCAGGGGAGAGGAGGCCAGCGGAAATGTGGGTGGGAGTTGATAATAATTAGGAGCCTGTACTGGGTCTCAGGGACATCGCTCCCATGTGATGTGTGTGAAAGGCCAGCTTCAAGACACAGTACAAGGCTATTTTTATTTGGGATACTTAGAAGAATGTGGCCAATTTGAAGAGTATATGGTCGTTGTGCCTTTTAGTACAGATTGCTGATACCATTGCACACCGTTCCATGTCAATCATTATCCCAGGCTTTATGCCATCCCTCCAGAAATAGGAAGTGCAGGTGCCACCCAGGGTCAGTTGAATTCTGAAGTGTGCTGTGCCTTGTTTAGAGTCTCTGCAGCGGCACAGTGACCTGAGACTTTCTGATGGTGATGGTGGCTTCTTGCACACATGGCCTGGGTTACATGGTCTGGCAACAGCACACAGCCCTGGCACTGTGTGGCACCAGACTGCTTGATTCCCAGGCAGCAGAGCTAGTTGGCTCCAGATGGTTTCCCAGGAGGCAAACCACCAGGGCACCTTGGCCCAGCACCTGCCTTGACTTAGGGATTAAGTACACATTTCATCAAGAATGGTTGAAAAGCTATCATGTGACCCTATGAGCAGCCATTTTGTAGATCAGGGACTCTGCATCAGTTTCCAGATCCTTAAAAAGCAGGGATAAGAGCCCCTATCTTATAGGCAGTTGTGTAAACCTAGTAGGCTTCCTCCCTTCTACTCCCCATCCTTTTTTTCTTTTTCTTTTTTTAGGAAGATACTAGATTTTTTTTTCCCCCTCATCCTTTTCTTTTTCTTTCTCTCTCTCTCTCTCTCTCTCTCTCTTTTTTTTTTTTTTCCCCTCCTTATCACTGTTTAGCTCCTCCGGGGCAAGATTTTTTTTCCCCCATCCAAACATACAACATGTATCCACAGTTTGGTTTTTCTTCCTAAAACTAATTAGATTTGACCCAAGTACCCATCATTTTCCGAAGACTGCTAAGCTACCACCGCCCCCTGTGAAATTTGCATGACACCACAGGGTGGTTTAGTTTTATTCTCTGGCTATGTTGTTATTTTAATTTGAGTACCTCCAGAAAAAATTGTGATTTTTTTTTGTTCATTTTGCATTTCCACAGCTGGCCCAGAGGAAGTCTCAGTAAAAACCTCTGTATGGATGAAAAGAAAATTGATTGGCTCATCTAGACCTGATTCTGACCAGCTTAAGCTAATCAAGAAGTGCCACCTCCTTCTGTCTAAAACCCAGTAACTAGTAGGTCAGTTAACTCTATCATGTGGTTTCTCTAAAGTTCTTGAAATATTAAAATTGGCCTGAAAACCACTGTTGATGACATTTTTTAGGAACCTGTATATGTTAATTTGGAATCACTCTTAGGACAGTGACGTGTGGAAATACTGTATTCAGATTAAATTTTAAGTACAGTTTCAAGGGTAATTTAGGTAAAGATATTTAAAACTGCTGTTTATGACTTTGGTTCTACAATGTATTTTTAATACAGCAAATCAAATCCCTCAGCCAAACAGGAATTGTGTGGTTTGGAACAACATTTGGGTGATTTACTGGCTAAGTTCAGAAAAGTAAAATACAGAAAGTTGTATTGAAATGGAATTTGGTACATCATATTAACAAACAGTAATTTTAGCTAATACCTGTAAGTTTTTATCATGGCAGATACTATTTTTTTTAATGTTTTGTTTTAGATGTAAGTGGGCACAATACCTTTACTTTATTTTATGTTTTATGTAGTGCTGAGAATCAAACCCAGGGCCTCACACATGCAAGGCGAGCACTCTACCACTGAGCCACAACTCCAGCTCCCAGATACTATTTTAACTAAGTTAATCCTTACAACAAGCCTCTAAGAGTTAGTAAACTTTTTTTTTGGTAATGAGGATCAAACTTAGTATCATTTCCTAGCCCTGTGATAGTGACGAATCATTTAATGTTTCTGTGCCTAAATTCTCACTTTCTTTTTTTTTTTTTAATTCTCACTTTCAAAGAACTGTATTTCCTCGTAGGATTGTTGCAAAAATTAAGTAGTATGTATACACTTGCTTAAAACAGTGCATGTGTATTTAATAAGCGTAAGATCAGGCCTTCACTGATCCCAACACCAAGTTTGCTAACTAAGCCTAACACTCATTTCTGTGATGCCCTGCGTCTGTGCCACCAGCCTGGTTTCCACAGGAGGAAATTAAGGTGGATTTTAAAAATTATTTATTTATATTTTTTAGTTTGAATTATTCTGCTTCAAGAACTGTCTACAAAAATCTCAAATCTAACTGCATTCTGTCACCATTTTTGAATGCATGACCAAGGCCAGCTCTGTTAGAGTTGAAGTAAAAAGGCCTGTGAATCTCTGCCCCACTCCCCCCAGTCCTCCTAAGTGGAATTAGTGAACAGCCTGTTCATCTGTTTTGAGCACTATTCTCTCCTTGGGAATTCCTTTGAAATTGCCAACATCCACGAAAGAAACAACATTAGTCCCCAACATAGTCATGTGGATTAGTTTATTACATCCTTCCTCAGTGCCAGGATAACCAGGAGAGTGAATGTGGGGGCAGGATTCAGGAAGAGGGGAGTGAAGATAGGCAGGGACCAGAGAGGGTCAAAAATTAACTGAAAGCTGACCAAAGGCAATAAAATTGTAGTGACTGCAGACCCAAGATAATTTGATTTTGAAACTTTTCTATTCTTGACTTTGGAATTTTATTAGAGAACATAGTGTATAACTCTTACCGTGTGAGCTCTTCTCAAATAGGTGTTAATATGCAGTTATTGTGGCATGAACTTTGCAAATCACACCTATAATGCCATGCCAGGTATTTAGATTGCAGCATCCTGAGACAGTCCTTTTGTGTTTTCTATCATTTTTGAACCTATTAATCATCTTCAAAAAGTCTTTGTTGTTCTTCAAGTCGTTTTCTCCCATGTAATTACAAATGCTGTTGAAGTATAATAAGGCTTAAATTTGTTAGAAGAAAGTTTTTGTATATATTGTGGTTATTCCTTGTAATAATAATGAAAATGTGTCACACTTTCATTGTAACAGTCCCATTGAGTTCTGTGGGCTGTTGAGTGCTATGTTAATTTCAGAAACGATTTTGGTTGTGAACAGTTCTGTTCTGTTGTTGGTCTTGGTATTGGAACTTTTCCTTTGAAAACTCCACTTGTGCTTAAGCTAGGTCCAAACCAAACACGACCTGTGATTATTTAAAGAAGCTACTTTGACTCCACCATCCATTCATCCTTTTCAGATGCAAAAATAACACATTGTTTTATCTATGAGTATAAGAATCCTTTTTCAAAGGAAATAAAAAGAGCAGACAGTTTCCTTCCTGGCTAATTCCTGAACCTCTTTCAATCTGTTAAACATAGCCACAGACACAACTCCTGTGCCTGGTTTTGTTTCCTAAACTCAATTTGACAAGATAGGTCAGTGTGAAGTGTCCATGTACATCTAACAGGAAGTCAAGTCTAAAACTAGGGAATGTTGTACAGTCACCAGGATGATATGAGTAATGATTTAGACTTTAGAGTAAGAATCCAATTTCAATTATAAAATTACTCAGCATATAACTATAGTCAACTGTTTTGAAACCACATCCCATGATGAACCTAAATTTTTTCAGTGAGCCTAAAGTACTTCTATTCAAGATGCTGCACCTGACTCATACATTCAGGATTTCCTAAGATCCACATAGTATCAACTTCCAAAAATTCTTCCTGTTCCAAATTATATCCTTATATGGGTCTGAAATCTATATCCTGGAAACTTTACTACCATTTCCTTTCCTTGGTTCTAGTTATTTTTCCTAATGTGTCCAAGAATGAGTTAAATGCCTATATCAGAAAGCACATTAAGTATTTGAAGAGAACAGTCATGTCGTCCCCATATTGCCTCTTTCCTAGGCTAAATATCCTAAAAAAATGTTTTTGCATTATTCAGTAATTTTCTTATTCAAATAAATGTCTCCATTTATTTATGCTTCTCTTATGAACAGGCATAAGAGTTCAGATGTGCTTTCATGATTGCAGATCAGGTAAACCATTTTCTCAGCTCACCATAATTTTTAAGCAAAAGAGGTTGGATACAGCCATTACTGTGAGAACTGGGGAAAATTGCAAACAAGAGCTCAGAGGATAAGACCAGATTCATGCTACACAATGGAGAAGAGGCTGGGAGTCAGAAGTATCAGTTCCTCAGAAAATGCAATCGACTAGCCAGTAGGGACTAGCTGGAATTATTTAGGCTTTTTTTTATTACCAAGAGGAATATCCAGAGTTGCTGCATAACTTGATTTCATCTAAATTCCGACCTCTTCTACCTTACTTACCATCCTAGAGGATACAGTGTCAAGTCACACTCCATATCCCTTTTTGTCTCTATAAAAGCCTTTATCCCTTCCTAGTGGCATTGTGTAATATGTTTTATACCAACTGGTGTTTCTGCTTTGTTCTTGGGAAAGTTCAAAATGTTTGTTGATATGGTTCATGTGCACCTTGACCCTACTTCAATTAGGTTAGGGATCTTGGCTTACACTTCCATGTTCTGCATAGTACTGGGCAGATAAGTAGTTGTTGAGTTAACAAATGATTGAATGTGGCTTCTCTCTGTTGCTCTAAACCAGTGTATTGATGTATCCTTTTTCTTGACATAGAATAGTGATTTTTCTAAATAGAGTAAATCCAACAAATGTTCATTGATTACTCTGGAATAAAAATAATGAATGTAAACAGTGGCAAGCTTGGCCTTCAAGGTACCTATCAAGTGCTGTGGGAGACAGAGGGAAAAAATGATGGTGAAATAGAAGGTCAGTTGAGAAAGTGACACCAGAGCAAGTGCGGATCTCCAAGAATGAGTAGTGGGATTGTCCAGGGGGAGAACAAGTTGGGAAGGCTGTTCGGACAACAGGAAAAAGATGGGGAAAGGCAGAGAGGCCATGAGGAGTCTTAGTGTGTTCAGGGACTCCCAGGCGGCTTAGCTAAGTGCTGGGGGTGAGGGGGGAAGAGTGAGGGATGAGGCTGGAGAAGGAGTCTTGAGAGGGCTGTGTGTGCCTGGAGGAGGAGGTGGCAGTAGGGAGCCACTGTGAGATGCCAGGTTGGGAAGTAACATGTTGAAAAGGACCACTCTGTATTGGGGGCTGGATGTTGGAGGGTGAGAGAAGTAGGAAGGTGGGTTGGGAGGGTGAGAGACGATGTCAAGAGATGATGAAGGTCAGAACGTTTACAATGGCAGCCAACATGGACAGTTCCAGTGAAAACTGTCTCTGTTTTCCTCAAGAGGCTCCTGTAATCTTTTAGAAACTATCAGTGATGCACTATTCTTTATGTGGTTTGACTTTTCAGAAAAGCATAATGTCAGAGGGGAAAGGAGTCAGTGTAAGGAATTAAGCACTTAGAGAGGAAACCAAAACAACAGAATAACTGAAAGAGGGCAAAAGCTCAACTTTATAAGACCTTGTTGGTGACTTCCTTTTCAGAATGAAAAGAATGGGGAAAAGTAGAAACATTTTGAGGTTTATACCAACATGGACTTAAGTTTCAGCCTCAGCGTGTGTTTGTGATCTTGGGCAGTTTACCTTCTGTGAGTCTCCATCTTCCCATCCATAGGTTGAGAATAACTATTTATTTCTTTGGATTTTATAAGATTAATAGGATTAAGTACTGCCATCCCTTGGTATCCAAAAGAGTTTTTTCCAGGACCCCTGAGGATACTCAAATTCCTTAAAAGAGATATTGTAGTATTTACATAGAACCTACACACATTCTCCTGTATACTTTAAATCATCTCTAAGTGACTTCTAATGCCTACTACAAAAATGCTATGTAAATAATTGTTATACGATATTGTTTGTGGAACAATGTTAGGAAAAAATGTTCATGTTCATTACAGGTGCAGATTTTTTGTTCTGAATATTTTTTATACCAGTTGGTTGAATCTGAGGATTCATGGCCTATGGATCTGGAGGGTGACTATACTGTTTGGTGTCTAACACAATGCCTGTACACACAGGTATTAAATAAATATGGTTCCTGCTGAACACTAGGTAGGGGGGTGGAATACAAGGAGATGTCAGACAGTTCCTGCCTTTATAAACTTACAATTTGGTAGGAAGAGAAGCATATCAAGGCTGAAATAATAATAAAATATAAATAAGTACTATCATTGCTAGAACCATGATGTGAGAGAGCAGAGAAGAAAATGAGAATCTGACTCTACCGCTCATTCTGGAGGACAGGTCGAGAGTATTTAAACTGGACTTGGAGGATAAGGAGGATTTTGTTGGAATCGGAATGGAGCCTGGACAGAAGATATTCCAGGCTGTGGGATGAACATGAAGAAAAAGGCCACACTTGGCATCTCTGGTGAGTCAGGCTCACCAGTGGCCACAGTGCTGGCTCTAATCCAGTCTGGAACTCTCCTTAATGGCACTGATTTGGCCTTGAGCAATGAAAGAATAACCATGGGCCTCGTAGAGAGCAGTCTTATGGCAAACAGAAGAGTGGTGGTCTTGATTGGTGGGTAGAAGAAACTCACAGATATAGTCAAGCATAATTTTAAGTGAAGTGGCTTCTGAGAAAACCAGATCAGCAGAAAAGGGGAGGCTTATAAACTTGTATAACTATCTCTGCTTCATGCCAGGGCTTCTCTCAAGTCATTAGCTGTCCAATCATTGCTGAAGAGAGAAATAGCAAGGCAGGGCAGCCATGTGGTGGGTTAAATCCAGTCCAAGAAAAGAGTCTAGTTTCCATTTCAGGTCTGGGATTGCCTTACTGTGATTTAGGTTAGTCATTTCATGTCCCTCTGGAGGTTCATAGTAACTGCTGTATGTGTCTAATGGGGCTGTTGTGAAGACATGGGGGACATAGCATTTGCTCCGATGATGGGGGAGGCCTCCCTGCTCTCTGCTGTCCCTGGCCTGATGCAGCCACTCCTGAGGGTCCCATCTGAAGTCCTTCTTAAAAGACAGGAGCAACCATCTAAGAAAGGAAATGTTCAAGAGAGATGCACATCTCGTCTATGTGTGAGCAGAAGAGTTGAAAGGATATTTTAAAACAAGTATCATTTGGGAGGCAAGCAGGAGCATTATTGAATGCAACCCTCTCACTTTTCTGAAAATATAAATTTGTGGTACTTTCAGTTTCAGGAGACTCTAAAATCATCTCCTGGAAAAGAATGGAGATGATGTTCTTTTCTAAAGGAGTAAATTCTCAGAGCTGTGATCTTTAAGCACTGTTAAGTTTCTAGGGTAAAAGAACTGAATTTCATTGCTTTCTTCCTAATTCTTCCTTCAGAAGCACTTGTACATTCTGAAGTACACTGGTGAGCATTTGGAAACAGGCTTCTGAGTAGGTTCCATCTTTTCATGTCAGACCTCAAAATGCCATTGATACTTACATCTGAGAGGTGCCAATTTGATATTTTATGATGCTGTAAATTTTACGTTTTGGATGATTCTTAGCATTGGAGAATTGAAACTGAGGTTGAAACTGTTTTCCAAATGGAAGCTACATGACCAAAGTCAGGGTAGGATTTGGCCTTTTTATATTTTGCTGCTCAGCAAACTTTCTAGGCCTAGAAAAAGGAAGCACTAGAATATTTTTCTTAAATGTGGTTCGTTTATTATGTCTTGCTTCTCTCTGATAATATTTTGTGCCTATTCATGTTAAAAACCAGCTTAGGAAAACATTGGGGAAAGCAACATGTCTAACTTCTGGGAATTGGAAAAGGAAAACAAAGAGAATTTTAAGAGTGTGGGCTCTGCTCTTCCTCTCACCGTCCTTGAATTCTTTCTCACAGGTGTGGGCCACTTGGGCCATTCTCTGTGGGTCATTGTAACCATGCTGTCAGCAGTGGGAGTTCCTTTCTTCCTGGAACTACTTCCCTTGCAGGGATTGGCACTCAGCTTGGCCAGCCTAGGCTTCACCTTCTGCCTCACCAGACGGAAACAGACAGCACCTTCCCGAAGGGGCAGGAGGCAGGAGAAGGAGATCAGGGAAGGAACAGACTGCACTGGGCAGCAGGAGATGGGGAGGTGGGACGTTAAACAAACAGGGAAATAGGTGTCTGAACAGTGTCTTGTTGCTTTCCTACACACTGTTTACCTTGCACGGTGAGGTATGCCGAGCTTTCCGTGGCACCCTTCTGGTTGGTAGCTTTGCACTGATAGACACCTTCATCCTCCTCTGTGACTCTTTCAATAAACAGTGTGCTGTTTCCTGGTCCTAAAATAATTCCTGAGGAGTGAGAGATGTTTAGATTAGTGAACCTGAAATGACAAACAAAACATCTACTACTGTAACTCAAGTGTCTTAGTTTTCTTATCGATCTGCATTTGGTGGAGGAAATCTGAGCTCTGGTTAACCTGGAGCAACCTTGCTTATTTGTTCTCCCCCCGTCCAGCTTTTCTGCTAGCACCTTCCCCACCCAGGAAAGTTGTGATCCCAAGCTGTGGCCATGTAGATAGTCCACTGGGTAGGCAGAAGTGAGGGGGAGCTGCCATTCCCTACTTTAAAGATGCAGATATCAAAAAATAGCGTATCTAATACTGACCACTACATTCGTTCCTACCTGGTGCTGAGCCCCATGCAACAAACATACCTTGACGTTCACAACACCCTGTAAGGTATTGTCTTTTTTGCACGTGATAAAACTGAGATTCCCCAAGGTTAAATAACTTGTCCAAGAACATGTTTTTAATTGAAAGCACATTCGTGGCATATGGGTCAAAGGAAATCATGTTTCATTTGTTATGTAGCCTGGTGAAGTGGCATAGCATAGTGGCAAAGAGGTTGGGCAGGGTTTGAATCCATGCCTTACCGCTACAAACTTTGTCACTTCAGGCAAGTTACATAACCTTTCTAAGTTTCAGTTTCCTCAGCCTTAAGGTAAAAATGAAAGCAGTTTCTACTTAATAAATGTAAAAATGAATGGCACAACATGGCATGTGGTAAATGCATGGTGTGATAGAAGGAGTCCTAGGAATGTACAGGCACCTGAAAAGCTTCAAGACACATAAAATATACAGAAAGTGTTTAATGAATGAGGTTGAGTAAATGTAGCACAACCCACTACACAATCAAGTGGAAAGTCTGAGGAAGGGAGGGAGATCAACAGGATTGGAAGTAATCAGGGAAGGCTGTATAGAGGAAGTAGCCCTTGAGCAGAGGTGAAAGGAGAAAAGAAGGCCTGAGAAAAGGGGTGATATTGAAATGAATATGCACCAAGGACTTGTTCTTGAATAGTAATAAAATGGGTCTGACCAGAGTATAGGCTGTGTTTTGTTAACTAGTTTCTGTCTGTCTGATTACAAAAGAGAAGACTTAAAATAGAAATTTTGAGAAAGATTTAAAAGCATAAAAATGTAAAAAAGTGTAAAAATAAAAACATCAAGCACCTACAATCTTACCTCCTATCAGATGTTGTTCCTTTAGTATTTTTTGTAGTTGTAGATGGACAAATGCCCTTTTTTGTTTGTTTATTTTTTATGCAGTGCTAAGGATCGAACCCAGTACCTCACTTGTGCTAGGCAAGTGCTCTGCCACTGAGCTACAGCCCCAGCCTCTTCCTTTGGTATTTTTAAGTGAACTTTCTTTTGCTTATTCTTATAACAAAAATTTTTGAGCTCCTGCTATGAACTAGACACATAATAAGCAGGCAAATAAAATTCTTGCCTGGAAAGGGCTTAAATTCTAGTTTTGGAGAATTACAAATAAATAATATACTTTAAGTAGCAACAAAGTATGTGAAGAAAATAAACCAAGTAAAGAGGATCATGGGTTAAGAAGGGTGAAGAGGCTATTTCATTTTTTAATTTATTTTTAGTTATGGGGATGGAACCCAGTATACCTGCATGCTAAACTCATACTCTACCACTGAGTTCCAACCTGAGCCACAGAGAAAACTATTTTAGATTGGGTGTTTAGAGAAGGCTCTTTTAGAAGGTGATGTTTGAGCAGAGACCTGCAACATAGAAAGGAATGAGCCATCCAAAGAGTTGGAAAATGACTTTTTGGCACAGGGAGTAGCAAATATATAGTCCATGAGGCAGGACAGAGATTGTCTTCAAAATGGGGGAAAGACTACTGTAGCTAGCACAAAGTAAGGCAGCAGAGAGATGAAAACTAGGACTGGGACTGTAGCTCACAGGCAGATCACTTGCCTAGCATGTGCATGGTCTGGTTTCCATCTCTGGGAAAAAATAAAAAGAAGAGATGAAAACTAGAACTAGGCAGAGCCCAGATCCTGCATGACCCTCTAGGCCATGGTAACAGCTTAGGATTCAGTTCTGAGTGCAGTCAAAAGCCATTGGAGGTATGTAAGTCTGTATGGGGACCAGTTGGAAAATATGGGGAGTAGGTAGGTGGCTATTGAATTTGTCCAGTGAAAGACATGGTACATGAGTAGCATTAGTTATTTATATGTATCAAATTGTTTGTAATTTTAAACAACAATACAATTAACATCCTTAGGCATAAAGTATTTTCTTTTTTGTATTTATAATTATTTCCTTAGGACACAGAATTGTAGGTCAGAAACTCTTGTTGCACATAACCAAATTGTCTTCCACAAAGGTTATAGCAATCAACACTTACCAGCATTGGGTAAGAGACTGTTTTATCATTCTTCCACCAATATTCAGTAGTATTATATGAAAAAATAAAAAACACAAAACTTTGCTGGTTTGATAGTTGGTAATGATTTTTTAAAATTTGCATTCTCTGACCATTCTCTCAAGTGTGTTTCCCTCTTCTATTTCCAAAGCACCTACTTTGAGTATTGACTGGAAAAGGTGAGTTTTAAGGAGAACTTTGAAATCTTGGTTGAGGAGTACTTTTGATTCTTGGTTGAAAAAAGAGGGAGTCATGAAGATTTTTGAGCAGGGAAATGACATAATGGAAGTGATGTTTTAGGGAAGTTTAGTCTAGAAGGAGAATGCAGGATGGACTGGAATGAGGAAAGAGTGGCATCTGGAAGTCTGGCTCACTAGTTGTAATTCAGTCATGGAATGATGAGGCCCCCAACATGGATGATGGGAAAGGAAGTGGAGAGGAAGAAATGGAAACAGACACTTTGTAGAAACAATCTGCAGGAACGGATGCTTTATTGGGTACAGGAATAGAAAGAGACAAATCCAAGATGTTTCTAATATTTTAAGCCCAGATAGTAGAAAAAAATGGGAGCTCTCCCCTGTAGCTTTGACTAAGTCACTGACACTCTTTGGAGCTGTTTTCCCCATCTGTAAAATGAGAACAATACCTGCTCTGCCTGTTTCATGGTATTGTTATGAGGATCATTTGAAATAGTATAAGTGAAAGATTTGAAGCTTGGAAAAGTGTAGGGTATGTTACAAGTGCAATCATAGGAAGTGAAAGTGTGGCTTGGAGTACATGATGAGAGTCTTTGGGCATTTATGATAGCAGCTATCTTGCTATGAACCATCATCTCCTTTGCAGGAAATCTGAAACTCATTTTTCTGTCACTCAAATCCCAATTTAAAGCTAACATGAAAAAAAGTTAACAGACTTGGATTTTACCCAAGGAGACTTGTAATTATGGAAGGTGATAGGGCAGTAACAAGGATGCTAATGAGCTAACTTTGTGTCTGGCACAGATTCCTCTTTGCATCACATGGAGGAGAGAAGATAGGGTGGGAGGATGTTCAAAATCAAGGAGCAAAGCTTTTCCTTCTGATTTGCCTTCAGTTACGCTCTAGCTAATGGCACAAAAACATTGACACGTCACCATCACATGGGCCACCCAGAACCCTCCTCAGGCCCTTCCTTATTCTCTATTCCTTTTATTTCCCTCTCACAACAATGGACAAGTTACTGTCCTTATTATCTTCTATCCACACATAATTCACATTCTAATTTCTGCATTGCCTAACCTATTGAGCCTTGTTTGAATGAAACAATCCTTATGATAGAGGTGAGGCTCTGTTCCATCAAAGAACACATTTTAAACAAGTATTTCATTTATGGCTTAATTTTAATTCTTGTGTTATAGTTACTTTCAAAACTTAAAATGTATAGAAGTATTATAACCCATGTACTCACCATTAAGATGATCAGATGTCAACATTTTGCCATATTTGATTTAGACCCCTTACTCTCCCTTATATAAAATAAAATTTATACTTTTATCTTTTCCTTTACCCTTTCTCTAGAGGTATCATTGTACTGAAGTTGGTATATATCATTCTCATGCATGTTTTCATACTTTTTACCAATAGGTGTTTATATACAATATGTAATATTATTTTGTGTTTAAAAATTCTAAATGGATGCATACAGTGTACATCCCTTTTCAACTTGTGTTTTGTTCTATTCATTAATGTTTTAATTTTTATCCTTGTCGATACATGTAGATGGAGTTCATTTTAAAACTAATATGTAATATTCTATTGCATAAAAAGGCCACAGATTTTATAAATACACTTCTCTACTGTGGGATAGTTATAGGTTTTTTTTTTTTTTTTTCTTTAAAAAGAAGACTACAGGGGCTGGGGAGATAGCTCAGTCGGTAGAGTGCTTGCCTTGCAAGCACAAGGCCCTGGGTTCAATCCCCAGCACCCAAAAAAAAAAAAAAAAGAAGACTACAATGAACATCTCACACAGTATTGTGCACCTTGTTATACACACATTTCCTTGTGCTGGTTCATAGGGTGTACACATTTTCAGTTCTACCAATTATTACCAAATTGTCTTCTAAAATAAATCAATTTATATCTGAACCACCAACAAGTAAGAGCTTCCCATTCCCATGTACTTATCAATACTTGGCGTTATACTTTTTAAGTAATGGCAAAATGTGTGAGAAATGGTATGTTGCTGTGGGTTTTAATCTGCATTTCTCTGATTACTAGTTAGGTAGAACATTTTAATTGGTGAGGCTTTTTCTGTTCATTGCTTGGTCATATCCTTCGCTCATTTTTCTTTTGGCTTATTTGTCTTTTTCTCAATGATTTTTATGGTTCTTATATGTTTTGGATACTACTCCTTTGTTGGTTAATTATGTTGCTAGTCTTCTCCAATTCTATAAGCAGTGTTCTTAAGTTCTTTTATGATGAAATTTTAACTTAAAGCCTTTTAAATTTTAGTGTAGTCAAATTGAATACTTTCTATTGTAATTTGTGATTTTTATTACTTGCTTTAAAAATCTTTTCCTATTGCTGGGCGTGGTGGTGCATGCCTGAAATCCCAGTGACTTGGGAGGCTTAGGCAGAAGGATCACAAGTCAAAGGTGAGATGCTGTCTCAAAATTAGGGGAAAAAAAGGTGGAGGTTGGGCTGTGGCTCAGTGGTTAAGCACCCCTGGGTTCAATTCCTGATACCAGATAAAAACCCAAACAAAAAACTTTTCCTTTTAGGATGTCATAAAGCATTCCCTTTTTATACTTTTTTTCATAAAATATGTTTAAAAGATTTATTTAGAGTTTTGTTTTTCCTTATTTGGTTTTTAAAATTTATCTGGATTTTCTTTTGGGAAGGGGGTATCTTTATGGTATAAGGTAAAGATCTAATTTTTACCATATAAATAACCCATTATTTCATTATCAATTACTGAATAATCTCTTCTTTTCCTACAGAGTTGTGGTACCAGCTTCATCAGATACCATGTCTCCATGTACCAGTGGTTTTGTTTCTAGGCGCTTTGTTTGTTCAATGACCTGTTAATCTATGCCTATATGACATCGTTTATGATATCTTGATAATACATATTGATATCTGGTATGGCCTGGCTTCTTTTTTTTTCAAAATGGGCTTGATTTTTCCTGGCTCTTTATTTTTAAAATTTTAATGTTGTTATGCAGAATGGTGTTGGGTTCTTTGAGGGATTGCTCTGTCTGAATTTTCTTTTTTTTGTTGGTTGTGAGTCATTAGAAGTAACACATAGAACTCATAATCATGATGCTCTGCATTGTTTTGCTGAGATGATAAATTATATGCCTGTCTGCTTCTAGAGGGTTCACTTAAGTCATTTTCATGTGCTTGTTTATGTATTTCCATGGCTTCAGAGAGTGAATACAGATTTCTTCAACCACTAAAAACATAATAATTCCTGTGCAAACTCAGTATTTATTTCTCTTTAAGAAGCTATATCTGATTGGACCAACAGGGTATACAGCAAAAATTGCAAATGTACCTGCCTTCAGAGATCCAGGCATATAACAGAAACGAGTTGGGGTGGGAGGGTTGCCTATGCAGCATAGAAGGCCTGTCTTCCATCTAAAAGTGGAAACTTCTTCTTAACTCCTGCCAATTGGGAATCTGAGTCTAGACATATCTTCTGATTTTTAAAGAAAAGGCAGAAATCTGAAAATTTTATGTTAAGCTTGTGATTTTTAAATAAAATATTAACCAAATTCACATATTTAAATTTATTGAGAACAATAAAATATTGATGCCTGATAGTTTAAATACAATTTTGATTTAGAGAATGTACATAGGGATAAGCTTTTCTATTTTTGTTAAGGATCTTCATGATCTGGCCTCTGCCAGTCTTCCTAGTTTCAGTGCCAATTACCTCCGTAAATGGATTCTTAATATGAGCCATGCTGATCAATTTGCAGTTCATGACAAGCCTCAGTGACTTTATACCCTGTTAAGGGTCAAGTTACTTGTCCTTCGATGTTCAAGGATTAGCTACTTTGGAAAGCATCTTCTGGTTTTCTTGAACCCCTTCTCTGTTACTCTTATATCACTTTGTACATGTCCCTACTCTGGCACTTACCATTTTGTAATCAAATTGCTGACGTTCTTTATCTTTACATATATATATATATATTTTTTTTTAGTTGTAGGTGGACACAATACCTTTATTTTATTTTTGTGTGGTGCTGAGGATAGAACCCAGGGCCTCATGCATGCTAGGCAAGTGCTCTACCACTGAGCCACAACCCCAGCCCAAATTGCTGATTTTCTTATCTGCCTATTCCACAGTGTGCTCCTGGAGGAGCCTCCTTATTTAGTCTTCAGTGTCTAGCTAACCTCCAGTAACTAAGGAAACAACCAAATGAATCAAGACAGTGGAAAACTGAAGTATAGGGGTTGGAGGATGAGAGTAAGTTTTGTGATCTTTGCTTAAAATTATGAAGCTATGTTAGGCATTAAATCTAACACCCTAAGTGGTAGTATTGACTGATGACCTGCAGTGTGTCCCTCTCTCCTCAGAATTTGTCAGGTTGTATGTCAGTTAATTTTGTCATCTTAGGGTTTAAAATGTATGTATTTAGGAATACATACCATTAAAACAATGTGTATTGACATAAAAAGACCACCAAGATATATTTAATGATACAAGCAAGTTCAATAGTATCCTCTTAATTCAGATTTAATCCCAGAGATGGTAGCTTTCCCATAGAATGCCACTGCCAGTCACTCATTGTGATTCATTATTTTATTTTAATTTTCATCCTAGTGGTTATTATAGGATTGTGTACTATATGCTTATAATTTTGTTTAAGTTTATTGCCTGTGCATTGTTCCCAGCACTAGTTTATGCCTCTCATGTGATTTTGCTAAAAGATGGAGTATATCTTAGGTAGCATATGAGTTTTCTTTCTTTAGTCATGCAGTCTTCAGTATAAGTAGGAATTTGTAGACTGGGGATTGAGCCTCCTTCTACTTTAAGAGTTCAGTCAGTGGCTGTTAGTTTTGGGGTTAGTGTCTTTAGACAGGTTAGAAGTCCCTGGGATGACTCCTGAGAGAGTGCACCTCCCCACCTGCAGATTCCGTATCTCTTTATTTCTCTTCTGTTTTCTTTGTCCTCCATTTTTTTCCCTCTGCTGTTGATTTCCAGAGCATTAACTGCTCTTCAGACCAAGTGGACTACTGACCACGGCCATGCTCAAAGTATAGTCCCATGTGTTGTAAGAGGTCAGAGAGAGAATTGAAAGAAGTTAATTCACAGTCAAAAAGAAATGCCTTAGCTGGGGATGTCGCTCATTTGGTAGAGAGCTTGCTGTGCATGCACAAGGCTGTGGGTTCAAGGCTCTGGGTATAATCCCCAACACCACACACACACAAAAAAAGCATCCTTGGGTGTTGAGGGCAACAGTGATAGACCATGTGCTTAGCATGTATAAGACCCTGGGTTCCAACCTCAGCACCCCAAAAAAAGGGGGGGAAAAAGAGAGAGGGAGAGAGAGAGAGTATGGGATTTCCATTTTGGATTATGAAATAGTTGTGGAACTCACAGTACTAACGGTTGTGTCATTGTGAATGTACATAGTGTCATTGAACTTGGTAGAAAGTTGTTATTAAAATGGTAAAATTTATGCTATATGTATTTTGCTACAATTAGGAAGGAAAAAAAAAGGAAAGTCTTTCTAAAATGATTCCCATGCTGGGTGTGGAGGTGCACCCCTGTAAACCCAGCGACTTGAGTGGCTGAGGAAGGAATATTTCAAGTTTGAGGCTACCCTCAGCAACTTAGTGAGGACCTAAGCAACTTAGTGAGACCCTGGCTGAAAATGAAAAATTTTAAAAGATGTATGGGGATGTAGCTCAGTGGTAAAGTGCCCCTGGGTTAAATCCCCAGTACCATATAAACAAACAAACACTAAATAAAATAAAAATAAACAATACAAATTAAAATAAAACGATGCCCACACTGGGAAAATTCTTTTCTATTTCTCACATTCTAAAGTTTCGTTTGCAAATTGAAGAGAACTTAAAACCACACACACAACCAAACAACCAACTAGCAGGGGGTCCTGCTGATCATATGCCTATGTTTGTGTTGTCCAAAATGTGATCCCTGAGGTGGCTTTTACTGTGACCAGCAGCTTTCACAAGGCTCTTATGGGCTGAATAGGAATGAGGATGTTATGCTGAGAAATGCAGTCAGGAAATTTGCTTTGGACATAGCATTAGGGTATGAGATGGTGCACGATGCTATGTACGTTTGTACATCTGTAGGTATGTGCAAAGCCTAAATAAACTAAAACTTACCAGTAAAGAATATATTTGGGAGCTAAGATTGATTCTACATAAATAGTTTCTATTGATTTCCAATTCAAAATGGGTTACGTATGGGTTACTTTACTTTTCTGAATGCAAACTGTAGAATTCTCCAGCTCTACTTTTCAGTTTCATTGAACTAGCCAACTGTTAAGAAGTAATTGCAGAACAGCAGGAAGTGAATAAAGTAACATTTTTGTTTTTTCACCATGTTGAGACTGGTTAAAGTCAGGGTTCCTCTGTTGACTGAGGTCAGGTTTGTAGCTCTGAACTTCAGCAATGCCAACAGATTATGTTTTCTGTGCAGTTACCCAGCTTACTCTTTTATTTCTACTCCTTTCTCCTCACCTTCTAAAAGGAAGTTTATCCTTGGAAAAGAACTAAGCCTTGATTCTGCACTGGTCCAGGGTGTCACTCACATTTTATTGTTGTCAGAAGTACAAATAAAATTTGAGGATCTATTTTGAGGTCTCAGCAGGAGAGAAGAGCTATTTCACTATCTGCTATGGAAGTTTGCTTCTTCTTGGTCCGGATAGAGATCCCTCTGACTCTGATGACATATGTTGAAGAGAAAGGACTAGCAAGCATTATAGCTTAGCCAGCACACCAGCAGATCAACTGTGGCCTCAGTGGATATGGTAAGAGCCACAGGCTACCTTCACACACATTGCCCTGTGCATACCTGGGAATCATGAACATCTTTATTTTCTCCTATAATAGTTCTTCATTCATTGTGTACCATAGGGTAGATTTCACAAGAAATAAAAGGCAGTTACTGCTTACTCAAATTTTACAAATTACAATTGAAATTTTTTTTGATAATTGAAATTTCTAAATTTCATTATTGCTATGAAATCAAGCAAAACTGCCAATTCTAATAGTCCAGGGTTGAAGATGGTCAGTTTTATCATACCTGGGCATTAGCATTCTCATTAGCATCTTCATTTCTCTCTTTTTCCTTAAGATTTTTTCTGTATCTGTTCAAACCACTTTACAACCTACAGATGATTCTGTTCCCTCCTTATGTACGAGAATGAGCATGGTGCTTACAAATACACATATACAGTGTCTGGGATAGGTGGTGACAGGAAAGATGTTCCTTTCAGGTCAGTAGGTAAATACTTAGTCCTGGTAACCAAGAAGATCCCATTTAATGTACATTAATCACTGGGTTAAAGTGATTCTCTCCTGCTCCAGCCTCAGTCTGTTAAAGACACAATTTATTCTTTCTCAACTCTATTGTTCCAATGCTACTGCTTTTACTTTCAAAAGATAAAAATGTTTCACTCTTACAGAAATTTAGTTTACAGAAATTTAGTTTAAATAATAGTTAGATGACAGTTTCTGGTTCAGGCAAGCTTTACCAAAAATATCTCAGATCAATATTGCCTTATGTTCTCTTACATAGTTTGAAAGAGAACATTTTAATGCTTTTCAGGAACTCCATTTCCTCTGCACAATCATTTGTATCAGTGCAAACCTAGATAGGCCTGCTACTGTATCAACTTTGCAAACATATTCTTAATCCTTATAGTGCCACTACAAAGTGGGTTGCCACCAAGCCGCCCTTGGGGCACTCACTCAATCACGTCACATGTTAGGACCTCAGTGAAAAATCTGGGAAGGGTATGAGGTAGAAAGATGACTTTTGATTATTTTGAAAGAGCTAGTCCCTCAAGCAGGTGACCTGGAGAGGTAGTAAAGACACTCAGGGTCTCAGTTTCTTTTAGATGACTTCATATCATTGTCCCAAGTCTGGGTGCAAACCTTAACCATTCTTAGCCCAACAGAAATAAATTTTTCTTTTTCTTTTTTTAAGAGTAGAATTTATTTATTTATTTAGTGGTGCTGGGGATGGAACCCAGGACCTTATACAGGCTAGGCAAGTGCTCTACCACTGAGCTACAGCCCCAGCAGAAATGAATGTTTCCTAAAGGAGCTGTGGTGTGTGATAACCCCTGGGAACCAAACCAAACTTAGAGCTGTCAAATAGAATTCATCTTCAAGTTGGAACGTGTGTGTTGTCTCTGGATATTGATTCCTTCACGCTGCTGCATTTTTCTTTCCAATTGCTGCCCCTTGTATTAAATTCATTCTAGCTTCTCTTTTTTCCTGTCTTGTCAAGGTAATATGTCTCCTATCACCTTACTCTGTCAACATTTTTGTACCCTATCAGGCCCTCCTAATGGTTCCTAGTTCTAGTTTGGAGACTGTACTGCTTTTATTACCTCTCCCAAATTCTCTTTTATTTCTTATCTTTCTTCTGTTCTGTATATTTATCTAAGAATTATTAAGAACCTACTGTATACTCAGTATTAAAGTAGCAAAATTAAAGCACAAAGATAGCATAAAGATGCATTTTTTCAGTTATCTAATGTATTAAAGATTTTTTGAAATTAAATTTATTTTCAAACTTATACATAGAAAAGTGTGCATATTAAAAATTATACACATTAATGAGATACCATGTGGTGTTTTGATACATGTATACATTGTGTAATGTTTAAATCAGGTTAAACAGGTCTGTGTCCTCAAACATCATTTCTTGAAGGAATTTTTTTTGTGTGTGTGTGCTGGGGATCGAACCCTAGAACTTTGCTCATGCTAGGCAAGTACTTTACAACTGAGTGACATCCCCAGCCCTTTAAGCATTTATCATTTCTTCATGATTAAAGCTTTCTGTATGTTTTCTTTCAGCTTTTTGAAGTGTAGTTTTATTATTATTTTCTATAGTTAACCTATTGTGCAACAAGCACACCAGAATTTTTTACTCCTAACGTAATTTAGTACCCATTGATCAACCTGTCCTCATGTCTCATATTATGAGCTGAGCTATATGGCCTGCACCTCATGTCTCATATTAAAGATATTTTAATCCTGTCATTGAATCATAGTACTTGTCCCCTTTATTCATCTTACTCCATTTTTTAAACCATTTGACATGATGATAATAAATAAACCAGGACACACATGGTTGTTGCTTGAAGAAGCTGTATTTCATTGAAACATATACGTAACTTGTTACCCAAGTTTTTCACTGCTATATTTCTAGAGCCTAGCACTGTACCAGACATAAAGCAGCACCTTATAAATATTTGTTGAATCAGTAAATAGGTGAGTGTTGGGCTGATATGACATGAATTCTAGACCTTTTAAAACTTAAAAGTAACAACATTTGGCTTCAAAATTGTTAACTTAATACATGGCATGTCTAGTGTTTTAAAAATGCTCTATTTTTAAAATATGCTTTACGGTGTTAAAAATATGCTTTAAATAAACTAATGTATTCCAGAGACTTCCATGTTTAAGAGTGAGGAGTGAGGAGATATTTGTTGTTTTTAGGTCCTTTAAAACTAGTGCTCTTGTGATTAATGTGAACTAATGCTTAGTTCCACATGCTCAGTGTTCAGAGTAAAACTGTTGACTTCAGAGTCAAACTCTTCTGGGTTAAACTTGGTGCCCTGCCCATTAACTCTGACCTGAGCTTACTTATTTCTCCTATTTCAGCTTTCTCATCTTCTAGTCTACAAAATAGGTGTAATCGTTCAGCACTTCTTATTAAATTATTAGGATAAAAAAATTAATATCAGTAAAATAAGAGCAGTGATGGCCACTTAGTTGGTGCTTGGTAAGAAAATTGATCTGTGAAATGCATTTAACAATAGTACCTAATTCATGTGATAGTTATGAAAAATATTTTCATTATTTTTTGGTAATGGGGATTGAAACCAGGGGCACTTTACCTCTGAAATATATCCCAACCCTTTAAAACAAATTTAAAAAAAATTTTTTTTCAGACAGGGTCTTGCTAAGTTTCTGTGGCTAGCCTCAAACTTGTGAGTCTCCTTGTCTCAGCCTTCTGAGTCACTGGGATTACAGGTGTGTGTCACTACTCCTGGCAATAATTGTGAAAATTAAATGAGAGATTTCTAGCACACATGCATAGTACCTTGGTGCCTGGTGAATGCTTCATAAATTTTTATGATTATTCTTAGATATATCTTAATATGTCTTCTTTACTGTCGGTAAAGTTTTTTCAAAATAAGGACACATAAAACCAGAGACCAACTGAGTAACACACTGAATGGCATGAATCGAAAGAGACCCAGACATTTGAAGAAAGTAAGAATCCCTGTTCTGGAATGTGAGAGAAGGATCCCTGGTAATAAGAATTAGAGTGGGGCAAGAAGAACTCAGTAAGAGGAAGGAGAGTTTTTCAAGCAGAAATCAAAGGAGCCTGCAGTTCAGAGGGCTGAGGGAAGCAGAGGAGAAAAGCAAGAGTAGGGATAAATGGGCGGCAGGGGCGGGGGACATCAGTGGCAAAATGAGGCTGGGGAGAGCCTGCTGTTACCCCAGTTGGGCAGTGGCCAGCATGATGTACAGGGCTCCTTCCCTTCTTGTTTGGATCTCCCTGGCAGAGGTGGCCTCTCCCAGTCCCTGTGCACATACCTTCCTTTGCCTGCACACTTTTGTTCCTGCATCCTTTTTGTTGCTGCTTGATGCCCTTTGGCCCAAGAATTTACTACTCAGCTTTCGTAACACTTTCTTGAGATTGCATTTCATCTGGAGAATGACTGTGTCCCCCCTGAAAGCTTTTTCCTGAAAGGAAATGAGCAGGGAGGAAAATGCTCCAACTACCCTGAGGTCTTTCAGCAGGCACTTTCTGGCCACTGGAGCGTGAGCTCTTGTGTGTGCCCTGCTTCCTCTTGCATATTTTCTTTGGAATGGGGACGAGTCATCATTTAACAAATAACAACGATAGTGGACCGGATCCTATCATGGATCCAAGGCTCCTAAGAGTCTTTTGGTACAGAGATCCTTTTTGAACTGCCAGGCTTCCTATAAAAGATATATCTCAGGTCTCTAAAGGATACATACACACCTTATTCTTAGGTCTTTTTGTTTGTTTGTTTTTAAACTTAGTCTGTCCTCAATAGCTGACTGTATAATGAACTATTTTTCAGGCTTTTTAGGCTGGGTTTGATGTATGTTCCTTTTAGCTTTGGAATACTGATGAGTTAAGGAGGATCACGTTAGTTACCTATAATTGTTATCCATAGGTTTGTAAAAAGAAATAACCACAGAACAGTTGGCATTTTTAAAGATAACTGTATCTACGGACATGAGGGTCATAATCATGGAGCTTATTGTGTTGGTTACCACATTTGTTGCCTCAAATGGGAATATTGTATATGAAACTTTTTAAGACCTATATACATGTAAAAAAAAGATTATCTCCAAGAAATTAAGAAGTTCCTTTCCAAAAGGATATAGTAGGTTTAAAGACTAAATACAGAGAAAAGAGATATAAAGTATAGTTGAATTTAATAAATGCTAAAAGCATATTAGGGTGATATTTACAAAGTATTTGCAGAGAATTTTTATGAGATCTGCTTTAGATATTCTTCAGGGGATAGATATCTTTCTTATTTTTAGAGTTTTTGACATTTGAGCTAACTTATTAGCTCTTAATGCCTTTCAGTGAGTTCTGACAACTCATGGGCCAATTTCTGTATAAATGAGGTGGGTCAGAAGGTGGCATTTACTAAGCTGTGACTATGGGCCAGGATAGTTATGTTAACTCACTTAAACCTTATCACATCTCTGTGAAAATCAGCACTATCCTGATTTCATAAATAAGGAAATAGGGGCTCAGAGAGTAGAACAAGTGAGTTGCCCAAATTCTTACATGACTCATGAATACTGGGCCTAAAACTCTGATCTCCCAAGCACTTCATAAAATCCTTCTTCTGTTTGTGTAACTGCCTGGACACATTCTTTTGCCATGTCTTTCCTCTGTTCCCATAGTGGTCCTGAGCTTTTAAATTTGGTTTAACCCATATCCAAGGTATGAAAACTGAACTTAGGTCAAATTTACTTTTTCAAAGATGCACTCATCATCATACATTGATATTTCATAAAATATATTTTGTGATCAAGCAAGTTTGGGGAATACAGAATTAAAACCAGCTTACCACATCTCTTTACTACAGAACTTCTTGGGTCTTTAATATGCTAAATGGACTGTGAATCTCTAAGGGAAGGATATTACACACATTCTTTTACAAGCTGTTTATTGTTCATATATTCATTCATCCTTTTATTGTGATAGAACATCTCAAGGGGTTCAAAATTTTCCATGGAACTACCCATCTTGGTAGTGTATCATTTTGGGTAAACCACTTTACCTCTTTAGTCAATTTTCTATTTGCCATATTGGACTAAAGATATTCTAAAGGTCTCTTTGGCTTTAAAAATTCTTTATAGGCTCTGTCCCAAATCTAGGCATTTGCCCAGCCAAATGAACTTGCTAAGTATAGAATACGATTTTCTGAAAACCATTCATTCATTATTTGCCATATACTGTGGTAGGTTCTGAGGATATAAAGATAAAAATAGGGCTAATAAGATTAACTGTTCTCAGGAGGGGGAATACATATCAACCGATGATTTAAAAATAATATAGTAAGAAAACAGAAGAAATAGATAATATAGACACATCTGAAGTGATGATTATATATATTTTAAAAATCTCAATAAGAGAGAAGTTGGAGTATTAGTAAGTAATAAAGACTTATGGAGGAGCTACCTTCTCCTTGTGGAGTTGAGTAAGGCCTTGTAGAGGGAGAACACCAAATCTGGGTCTTGGGATAGGTAGGCATCATACAAAGAGGAAGTAGGCAGAGGGGGCATAAGAACAAAAAAAGCACAGGGGTTTGAAGCAGCATAATGTGGGCAGTGATCTGTAAAATGCAGGGGAGGCTTAGCGTGGACTTGCAGTAGGCAGGGCTAGTTGCTGAGGGCTTTCTGTGTCAAATGCTTGAACTTTGTCAGAGGACGTGATGGGGAGCAAGCAGGAGACCTAAGTAGGTAGGGAAGTGACATAGGCACAGCTGCATTTTATAGAGCTTTGTGGAAAATAGAAAAGAGAGGGAGGGAGACAAGTTCCACATGACTACAGATGTTAAGGACAACTAATGAGCACCTGAACCAAAAGAATAATAGGGCAGCAGAAGAAAGGATAGATTTAAGAAACATTTAGTATTTGGTAGGCACAAGCTACTCAATCTGGTGATAGACTAGATGAGAAGGGCAAAGGTGAGGTTGTCACCTTTTAGTTTGGATAATTAAGTATATGATGTCAGCATTATAGGTGCTACTTTGTGGAGAAAAATTATGTGATGTGATTGGCTTGGGATCTGTGAAGTATAAGGCCTTTCTAAGACATTCGTCATTATCTAAAAATTTGGATTTATTATACCACAAACTCATCCTGTGCAAATGGAGGTTTCAGTTTGAGTAGAGGACTCACATTTAAGGATCACTTAATGTTGCCACTTACTTGATTTAGGTTGTTGGAATATTGCAACTAAATGGCAGTGTATTTTATTTTATATTTTATTGTATTTCATGGTGCTGGGCATCAAACCCAGGGCCTTGATGGTGCCGGGCAAGTGGTAACTTTGGTTTTAATATAAATGTAATTATTAATCAAAAATATAAATAAGTTCAAATTAATCTTACTTAACCACAGCATCATGACAATAGGTGGTGTTAATATTTACATACTGGTTTAAGTTCTAGTTGTTTTTAAGAATATTTATTGGTGAAAAGAAGTCTGTAACAACTAGTTTTGAAATTTTTTACCTACCAGTATGAAAAATAGCCTTCTTTTCTCAATCATTAAAATTAGTGTTGATGAATTTAAAAGATTATAAATCTACCTCTGTGAACTTCATTCATGCTAGATGTTCAAAGCTCTGTAATAGCTCAAGCCAAGAAGTTAACTCCTCACTTTCCCAGGTGTCATTTCTCTTTCAATGTACTATGAAAGCATTACAATTGATAGGATCTTTTATAGAGTTAGGAATGTGGGCCCCATAAGAACCGGCTTAACTAATCCTCTGGAAATTGACATAAGTATGAACTTAGTTTTTGCAGCTTTGTTAGCAGGTAGCTCTAGATGTAGAAGTAGATGATAGGAAAGTGAGGGGAAAGAGGTGTGAGGAAGGATGAGGAAAAAATGCAAGGAAAAACAAATCTCTTACCAGGTTCTTGTTGTATTTTGTGGTTGTTTTTAAACCAAGTGATCTGAGGCTCGGGGACACCATGAGCTTGACAGTCTAAAGTGGTAGAGCTGCTGATGGCTACTGTGTGATCACTGAGGTTTCGCAGGAGGTGTGGCGCTTCCTGATCTAGTGAGGGAAGAAAGGGATTTGTGATTATTTGTCAATTTTACTTTTATTGCATATGCATAACAACATTTTAAATATACACAGAAATAACAAAACTCAAGGTTTCATTTGCATTTGGTCCCTTTTTTCTTCAGTAGTTAATCTACTGCTTCCTCTTTAGTAAGATGCTATAATAAATTGAAATGTGTTAGAACCCAGCAAATTCAAGGACTAGATTCTATATATTTAGATTTTAATAGAAAGGTCTTTGCCTGGCCAACTGGTTTCCTTCACCCCCACCCCCGACCCTGTTTTTTCCCCACATTTTGAGAGAGAAGAGTTTTTCTAAAATGCAAAGATCTTGTGTAGTTTTAGGAATTCAGAAAAATGTGATTTTGTATATAGGTTTACAATAAATTTTTACGTTAATGGATAGTGTTATAGATACGCTAATACAATTTCATAGTCCCCTCCCATTTTTTTTTTTTTTTTTTTTGGTGCTGGAGATTAAACCCAAGGATTTGTGCATGTTAGACATGCACTCTACCATTGAGCCACACCCCCAGCCCAATTTTGTATATATTTTTGTTGATGTTTGTGAGTGTGTGTTTGTGTTACTCTGTAATCTAAATTCTAAGGCAGCAGACCAAACAGGAGAATTCTTGAATTTTGAAAGCTTTATTGGTTGTTCCCTTCCTCCATTTCCTTCCCAAATGCAAGCAACCAAAGGATTAATTCAAGAGTCAGAGGCACAGACTTGTAGGTTTTGCACTATATAATAGTACAAATATTGTATTTTATATTATTTTCTCTTAAAACATACAAATATGATATAATACAATTTATTTTAATAAAATGCCAACCAATATAGTACAACAAAATGAATTTAATACATTAAGATGCAATACATTACAATATTAAAATCCCACATAGGAACAGCAGTACCCCTAAGGCCCCCAATGAGTACAGTGTCTCTATTTAATGAAGTAGTCAGTCCTGCTGATGTGTATACATTCTAGTTAGGTGGGTACTAGATTGATAGCTCAAGATTCCAAGGTAAAAGAACAAAAAACAATCCTAATGTCTCTCCCACCCTCCCAAATCATCCCTTTCCTCTTGTTGCAAATCCTGGTACAGAAATCAAAAGAGTTTTGGCATAACTTACACATTGTGCGTCACTGGTTTCAGTTATACAGTATGAACTTTCTCTGACCATTTTTGATTTCTTTATCTTAGTGTACTAACACTGTGAAAGCAGCTTAGGAGTAATTACAATGCTACAAAAGATGATACAGTGCAGTGGCTTTGATTCCACGTCCCTGTAGGATTCTGCCGATTCCCAAAACCTTTCTCTTTTTATTCCTGTAGGAAAACTCTCAGGATTAGCATTCGTTAAAGCCATTTAGAAATCCCAGGTTAAAAGTATATTATCATATAACTTTTATAGCATGTTGAAGTAGTATAACATGGCAGGGTTACTATCAGTTAAGAGAAACAGATTTCTCAATGAATTTTGATTTCCATAGCTTATCATTAGTCATTTTATATAAAATGAAATCTGAAGGCAAAAAAAAAGTTGAAGGAAGTGCTCTGATTTACAAAACCTTCTTCAGACATAGTGTAGATTGAATGATAGCAATGATCCTTTTTCCTCTTTCAGCATGTCTTTCCTATTCTGTCTTGCCCCATGGGCAGAACCATTGCAACATTTCTGTGTTTGCATTTTGTGCAATCTGTCAAACAGCTTTATCTAATTGAAAATGCAGCTCTGTATAAGGCCTTCAGTTTATGAGAACTTATCCCTGCCTGCTCTTTACAATTTTGACATTTTTATGCAGCAAAGACCCCAAACTTATCAATGAAACATGACAAGATAGTAAAGAACTGTATCATATTATTATTTAGTATCTTCTATAGTGGCAGACCAACTTTGACATCTCATTTAAAACTCAGACCTAGTTCACTGAATTATATATTCTTTGTAACTTCCTCCAGCACATTTTCCAGTGTGTTAAAATATGCTAAAATAATCTATCATTGCTCATAGGTCTTATAAAAAGGAAAGCCAAATGCAGGGCTCACAACACCTAAATTATTTTCATAGCTGTAATCATCAACACAGACAGACTTTGGACTTCTCTGACAGGTGTATTGGAAAACAATTCTTATATATTAGAAAACATTTTATTTTAACATACATGTCTTAAAGAACTCCCAAAGGCCCTATTTACGACACAAACATAAGACAATAAAGCAGCAAAAAAGCTGCAGAATTAACATGGAAATCTCAGTTAAATACAAGGTTCATATAAACATTCTAAAACATACAGTGTTAGGATTTATTTCTGAAAAACATGTCCTATGTTAAATGTTTCATATTTTGGCCAGTTTCCAAATCACGACTCGACCCAGGAGTCATATTTTGTTAATTTCCTACTTCATACACTACAATAATCTGAATTGACATTTTAAGTAAGAAAAGTACATTGAACCCATGCATACTTGATGGAAACAGATACCTGCTTTCCAAAATGAACAAAGTACAACTGATCCTGTCACACTGAGAATATTGGAATTAATAGAATATTTCTGCTGGTTATCAGTAGCCAGAGTTAGCTGCCTACCAGGTGGTGGTTCTTCTTTTCAGTATTATGGCCCCAGAGAATTGCCAGGTCCTATAAATACATAATTTCTTTTCTCCATTTGGAATGGGGTCTAAGGAACCAGCCTCACACCCCTACTCCACTTCTTCTACTTTTTTCTTTCTCTCTCTCTTTCCCCTCTGTTACCCTTACCTCATCTCATACCCTAAGGTGTAACAAAAGATAAAATTCACCCAATTAGTTTCTTTTTCTAAAAAACAGCTGTCTGGAAGGATTAATTACACAGTGAACAATTAGTCTATGAAATTCTTTTTTTCTTTCTTTTTTGGAATTCTTAAAATCATCTTTTGGAATACTAACATCTTTCCCTCCCCACAAAAACTGGAGTAAAGGGAAGGAAATGGTTGGCCAATTTATCATTTTTTCATAAGTAATTCCTAAATTATTTCATTTGCTTTTTTAGCTTTCATAAAAATCAAGGCCCCCAAGTTCTGTTTGACCTTGTTTCCTGAAGGAACACACTGACTTATAATGAACAAAGAGACCAGGCCAAAGAGCCATAGGTAAAATTTCAAGATACAATTGATTATTCTTTCCTTTGGGCTGACAACTTCCAGGTTACTAATTGTTTTCAGAGCATTTGGGGCTCCATAAAACTGGCATTCTGGGGAAATGCTATTGTTTACTCTTTCACACTTGACAAAAGCAATTCCCACGTGAAAGACAAGTTTAGCCGTGGGACAGAGTCTGTTACCTAAAGGAGGAAATAGGCTGGTGAGTTCCCAAGCTTGAAAAGTTGTCATATTGTCACCTCCTATTAAACTGCCCAGCCACTGTGTTTCTCAGCCATTGCTATTTTGGTCATTATAGTTTTATTTTTTTTCCCTTGCAGTTCATGCAAGTCACATATAATAATCAATCACAAATGAAAACAGCAGAACAATACATATTAAATTAATGAAAAATTCATTTTTCCATCAAATGAAAGTTTAATACAAGAGATTATAATGTCTTGATTTAAAAAATAAATGGCATGTATTTTTAAATGACTAATTCTGCTTCTGTAGTTTTGCCATTTCTTAATCCCCATAAAAATCCAATTAACATTTTGCATATGGGGAAAGTGGGCTTTTTTTTAATGGACAGATTTTCAATTGACATTTAGAAGAATGCATTAAACCTCTGGTCACAGTAGCTTTTATTTTCTTGATAAGCTGATTGTGGACCACCTTTGAATGCCATCTTAACATGATAGAGTTCTTTAAAAGAATAAGAGGGGGATACAGATACTTAAAGTCACGGTGCACTTTCAGGTGCTGTTAGTGACTGTATAGTCCAGCCAGGGACAGTGACTAGTTGCCGGACTTGTTCCTGCAGTACTAACAGCATAATGAACATGACCTGGAAGTATCGAGAGAGCAGGGTGGTTGATTTAGGTGGACTTTCATAATAAACGCTGTGCCAAGCTTTGCTTTCTTTGAATTATACCAACGTCTTGCACCCCTGGGGCCCATTTTAGAAACTCCAGTTTAAGATCGATGTGCTTAATATAAGAAAAAACAGGAAGCATTTTCAAATAAATACGCATTATACCTTGCTATCCAGGTGCTATTTACAAATCAAGAGCAGATGAAATAGTACAAAATAAAACCAGGCAGAAGTCCAACAGAGTCTCAAATTCAACTGTACTCATTTCTGAACTGGAAAATTAACTTATTCATGTCCATCTTTGGCAGAAACCAGCATTTGTTTAAATTATTCAGTTTGTGCAGCTTCACAACTTAAAAATAAAAAGAGGTTGGCATCAAAGTGGAAGGAAAGGATCAGTCCCAAGTTGTTGTTTATCAGGCAGGAGAAGACAGCAAGAGCAAAAAACACAGAGACTGCAGTGCAGGGATCCTCCAAATCCAAACGTGCACCAGGTCGGCCCCAGAGGGCAGAGCCCTCGGCCTGAACGGGGAGCCCCGAGCTGGCACCTGGGGGGTCTCATTATTACTCCTATCATCTCCGAACTCATTTTGGGAGGAGCATCTCCTCTGAGCCTGAAAGTTAGCAACAGTGACAATAAATCAAGATGATATGAGACAACTGTTACTTTTTTAATGAGTCCTTTAATGTTTTACATTACTTTGTGTGGTACAATCATTCCTCGTGCTTTTAAATTTGGAGATCCGAGAGAAAACAGCCTTTTTGTTGCAGTGCTCACCTCTAATTATAACTTCTGTCTTCTGAAGGATTTCTTCCCCTGTGTATATGTTCCTGGCTCTGCAGGCATAGGTGCCCGAATCTTCCAGAGATACATTCTTGATGATGAGGTTAAGAGTAATAGAGTACTCTTTAGTGATGGCCATTTTTTGCTTGCTGATACTGTGATGCATTGTTCTGTTATTAACTGTCCGTAACAAAATCCAAGTAATGTCTCTGTACAAGAATTTGTTAACTGTGCAAGACAGTTTCAGGTCCTCTCCTTCTGTAGGCATTTTTTCCAAGTTAACATGAAACCCATTTGGCACATCTATAAAATAAAAATGAAGAATTTCATTTTGTAGAAAAACCAGTGTCTTCTAATGAGATGGTGAGAGATCTTTAGAATTGTTCCTACACAAATTATTTCAGCATTAGCATTAAAAAGGATGAGTGTTTATTTTTTCATTTTAGGGAATCTGATCTAACAGAGCAGGGAGGGACCAAGTAAGCTCATTCCATAAGAAGTGAGACAGGAAAAGCAAATCAGGGACTGTTTATTAGGATGGTACTTTTTCCTTATTTGCCCAAAGCTGCTCTTCACAGTGGAATGTTTTTTTCCCACTTGGGATGATAACCTTGCTTCTCATTTTTTTTATTATACACAGTCCTCCTACTGGTAAGTAGACCCTTTCTGCTGGGCATGGAATCCAGGGCCTTGCACATGCTAGGGAAGTGCTTTCCCACTGAGCTACACCTGCAACCCGTAAGTGGACATTTGAAGTGGGCAAAATAGTGAAGTAACATGAGAGCAATTTGTATAAAAATCAAAGATACATATATGGGCAAACTTGTCCAAAATAGGTTAGAAATAAGCATAGAAAGTTGTAGGCATCTGCCCTACCCTTTCCTGGTGACAAGTAGCTGATCCAGTATCCTTCCCTACCTGCTGCTCCACAATATTCTCCTTGCTCTTTGCTGGCACTGTGGGCCAGAAAAAAGCCAGGCCCCCTTTTATGAAGATGGCCCTACTCAGACATAAAAGAGCAAAGATTTCTTCTGAAAATGCCAGGTTCCAAAAATGGCAAAGAACAATTTTTAAATAATCACTGGAAGAGATTTTTAAATCTTATTTAAAATGTAAGATTTAGGGTTGGGACTATACTCGGTGGTGGAGCACTTGCCTAGCACCCACCAGGCTCTGGGTTCAATCCCCAGCACTGAAAAAAAAAAAAAAAAAATCAGTTTTTAAACATGTTCTGAAAGTGACTGTGTCACTAAAAGCCACTTCTTCTCCAGTGTCAGTTCCTGGCTCACCTTCTTCTCTATTTCCTAAGTGCCTTTAGTGACAACCTCTGCTGCGCTCGTCAGCATTCCTACCAAGACCAGCATTTTGATTTTGGGCTGTGAGTTCCTTATTGTCATTCTGGACCATTTCACTGGAGGATTTTAAAAAACCATTGGCTACTGGCCCTGAACTGACCTGCTCTCAAAACTCTCCCATTACTTGTTACTAGTGGTGTATCTATATTTGAGCAAAGAATTTGGGCCAACATTTTACAAAGTGCTTTGAAGATGAAAAGCACTATGTTATGCTATTATTATTATTATCCTTTGCACACAAAGCTATAAAGAAACCTTTAAACCTTAAGGGGACAATAGTCCAAAATTAGATATCATATCAACTCTTTCCTAAATCTCACTTTGCTTGTTTTTCTGATTTTTCTGGGCTTTGGCTTTATTATAAAGTGTCACGTCTGAAGAAATGCCAAAGTATTCATTTGAAACCTGGGAATGGGGGGTGGGTAACAGTGGCTTATGAAGTTGTCAGTGACTGACGAGAGAGGCGATTAGTAGAGGTTTCCTTGCTCTAAAATGAAAATCTAAGAATGTGCCAGAAGATGCAGGAGCAGTTGATAGTCATTTTCAACTTAACAATAAGGTGTCAGAAATAGCTGCTGTAATTCAGCATCTTTTTACACTTTGGACATTTTCCAAGAACGAGGAGTAAAACATTAGCCATCAAAGTTACACGGATACTAGAACAGAGGTACTTCATGCTGGATGCAGTCAGATCATCTCTTAAAAGACCACAGACTTTCCATTTATAAGGACTCATCCTGGTAGTTAGAACCGAAGTGAGCCCAGTAACACCACTGAGATCATGTAGAGAGTTTCTATTTACTTTAGTGATTTGAAACTTCCTGTGGAAATAGCTCACAGGTTTCCTGATGGAAGATTTTGTTTATCTTTGCCAAGCACCACCAGGAATCTCAAAATAAAATGCATTTAGTGACATTGGGAAACCAGGGAGATAAGGCAGCCACTGTTCCTGTTTCACCCTCAGTAACTGCTCACACACCCATAGTCATGCTGAGTGCCAGCAAAACTGCAAAAACACACACACAGGAAAAGAAAAGCATAAAATCCATTTTGAGGTCTGTTTCTTGTATGAGGGACACAGTTACTAAAGTGATTTGGTTTAAGTCATCCGGCAGCCTTAGAGAGGATTATCTATTTCTCAATATAACCCCTTTGGTATTCTCTTTTGATCCATGGAAGATCATAAATAAAGTATCCACAACTGCTTAATGAACCCAGAGGGATTTTCCCCTTAATTCATGTCAATTTTTTTTTTATCCTGAGTACAAAAACAGACCCAAGAAAGAATTGCCTTCTAAACCTCCAAGTGAAAACAAGAAATCTTCCCACACTTCATTATCTGTTGCAGATTCAGTACAATCATAGTCATCACCAAATAATGCCCATCCATCTAACACAAGGCACATCCATGGAGTCTTACAAGGTGTCATTGAGAAGAATCAACCCTTGCTCAGAAGAGACATTCTACCTAAGGTTAAGTGAATGAGTAATCTGTTTATGAAGGTGTGCATTTGGGGGTAGACATTTTGACTTGATTGACTCAGATGCAGATTAAGTTCGTAAAGAGAAAAGTGTAGGAATTTAAAAGGATGAAGGAGATCTCATTTGTTAGAAATGTAGGTTTTTCTTTCACTGAAAGAATGGGAAAAATATTCTCTAAAAAGAAAGTGAATGGTTATTAGAAAGTTTCACTTATTTCAAGCAGATGCCACGTGCAAATGTGTGCCAAAGTTAGGAGTTGAAGCAGTCAAGGATGCCAATGACCACAGTTAGCCAGTTTTCATCAATTTGGAAGGCAAAGTTATTACTGTATTTCAAGAAAGGGCCACATGATTGAAATGAGGATCAATAAAGATCCAAATCTTGGAGCTGAAGAAAAAAAGATCCAAAACTAGATCTTTAAAGCATTAAATTTTTAGACATCTCTTTCAAAATATTCCTCTAAATATTAATATTGAACATTTTTTTCTGAAAAATAGATGTTAGGTGCAATATTTCTAAGACTATTTTGTCTCATCTCTAGTGAAAATATATCTTGTGACAAAGATAGGAAAGATAGTAGAATGAATCAGACGTAACTTTCCTATATTCACACATGAGTACATGACCATTGTAACTCCATATCATGTACGACCACAAAAATAAGAAGTTATATTCCATGTATGTATGATATGTCAAAATACATTTCACTGTCAGGTATAACTAAAAAGAACAAATAAAAAAAGCTAATTGGTTAAAAATAAATGATGAATGTAAGCAAATTAATCTATTATCAATTCAAACTAGAACTTAATAGGACTGGTAGTAAAGAATTATTTGGAGAAAGAATATTCTAGGTAGTGGTAGGGAGGGGAGGCTGGATGCCTAAACTCATGTTTAATTTTAAGATTAAAACTCTTGAATTTCCAGAGGAAAAATATTGAGAGCTTCTAGTAGGTACGTTTGAAGGAAGGGAGCATGCCTTTCCCCTCTACTCTTGGCACAGCCTCTTCTAGTACTGTGTTCAGGCTCAGGTAAGCAGGGTCTCTGTCCCGGGTCTTTTGATGGCTCCGTTCTGGCTGTACCCCTCCCTACATTGTGAAGAATCTGGGGTTCCAAGAGAGCATGCCCGCCTCAGCCCATGTTACTGCACACCTATATCATGCTTTGGGTCTTTGGGATCTTCAAATTCCCCAAAAAACTTATCCCAAGTCTGCCTCCAGGTTGGCTTAACCTCTCTCTTCCCAAAGTCTGGCCTTCTGAGAGCACACTGCTTGTCAGTGTGAACACCTCGAAGTCCATCCAAGAAGTAGACAAGGGAGACTCTGTGAGGGGCATGGGCTAGCGTGTGTGGGGGCTGGGAGACCACACACATGGGAGCATGGCCCTTAGCTGTGTGGGGCCCAGTCAGGGTTGGAAAGAAGCAATGGGTGACCCAGTCTTTCCGGCCTCCATGTACTGCTGCAGTCTACTCCACCACTCTGAATAGTACCAGGTTTCTAAGCCTGTCCTGGCCTTTTGGGTCCTTGTGAAAGTATATTTGTCCATAGGAACTTGAAAAATATGTAATTGCTTGTTGGCTTGATTTAGAATGTATCAGTGGTTAGACCAGTGGTTTGTGGGCCTCTGCTGACACTCTTGCCTTGGCTTTCAGAACATCAGGGTAAGCTTGACCTCTTCCCTCTATCTATTCAGTTTCTACCCTCACCCCAGGACCTCTCAAATCCTGCTTCCTTCTTGGAGGCTTAGAGCTGCACTGGTTAGTACGGTACCCATTAGCCATGTGTGGCTTTTGAGCACTATATATACAGCTAGAATGGCTAAAGACCTGAATTTTATTCAGATTATTTTATTTAAATTCATTAAAATTAAAAACCGAAGTAGTATTATATTTTTAAAATGCTGGCCACAGGGCTAGGTGTAGCTCAGTGGCAGAGCACGAGCTTAGCATACACAATGCTCTGGGTTTAATCTCCAGAACCCCTCAAATGTTGATTACATATTGAAATTACAATGTTTTGGATATACTGGGTTAAATAAAATTAATTTCACTTTTTATTTTTAATTTGTTTTTAGATATACATGATGATAGATGTATTTTGACATATCATACATACATGGGATCCTAATTAGAATAAGTTTTATACTCCATTCTTGTGGTTGTACATGATGTAGAGTTTCATTGGTTGTGTGAACATAGGAAAGTTATGTCTGATTAATTCTACTGTCTTTCCTAGTCCCATCCCTCTTCCCATCCCTCTTCCCTTCCCTTCCTTGCCCTTCCCTTCATTCCCCTTTGTCTAATCCTGTGAACTTGTATTCTTTCCTCCCCGCTAATTTCACTTTTTAAACATGTGATTACTAGAAAATTTTTAATTATATCTGTGGCTTATCTCTATTGGATTGCAATGCCTCTAGAGTAAATTCATCCATTAGATCACTTCTGCACATACATTTTGATACAGGGATACATGTAATTTAACATTTGTTCATTTCATCAGAACTGTCTGTCTAGAAAGATAGGGCTTCACTGATATCCCTTCAGGAGTTTAGTGCTGAGTTTTAGTGTGTTTAATAGTACTCATTAAACTGTTGCAAACTTGCTGAATGTTCAGAACAGGAATTGCTCCATCTTTTGTACTCTGAATCAGACACACAGTTCAGATGGTAACTTGTTTCCAACTAAATTTAAAGGGCAATACAAATCTTTGGATTAAATTAGTTAGAATCATCTGGATATATTAGAGACCCAGCCTGTGTGAAATCCTTGTCAGAATCCATCTCTAGGAAGGGTCCTTTCTTGCTTGGAATGGATGCAAGGTGCCTTCCCTTCCACTTCCACAAGGTGGGAAGACAGGAGCTGACTTGGTCTAGAGCGGTCCTGCCATGGACCTCTCCCGTCTCCAGACCCCGTTTTTCATCTGGAGAACTCAGGAGCTAGAATGGTGACTAGCCTCTAAGAATGCCTTCTAGCTCTGACCTGAGAGAATTTCCTCCCGGAAATTCAGTGTCTCCCATGGCCCAACTTCTCTGGCACTTGGCTGACTTTCCAAAAGGTTTGTGTCACCTGACAGTCCAACTGTCTCATGAAAATTAGTCCTGCATATTTCTTTTTGGAGATTATAGGCTATTCCTACAACCTGCCCCATGCAGTGCAAAGTTTCCTGAGAGTTGGCAGACTGCCCATGTTTCCTCAGAAATTGGGGAGTGTAGAGCCAGGCAATTGTTTTTATACTCTGAGCTACTTATTTCCTTCCTGCACCCACAGAGGTACACAGGGAGTGCCATTTGGGTACCTTGGAGGTTTGGAGATTTTCAGAGACTATCATCACATTTAAAACTAAAAATTCTTAAATGCTGTAAAAAATAGTCCATTAATTGTTAACAAAGCTGTTTCAGATTTCTACAGGAGAGCTGCATTTCCCCCAAAGGATAAATTACTTAAGTTGTGCAATGATCAGCTTCGAGGTTAAAAAAAATACCACGTCATTGTATTGTAATTGTAATTGGTTTCCTTGACTATTATTGAACAATCAGTGTGTGCCAGACCCTGTGCTGAAGGGTGTTCATAAACAAATATATAAGATCCCAAATTCAGAATCCAGTCTGGGAGGGAGACACACACAAATAACTCTAAAGGAGAATTCAGGGAAATAACTCTTTAGGAGAACCAATGATGTTGTAGAATTCTATTCCTGAGAGCAAGGATGAAGGTACTCAAAGCTGACAATTCTATGGAATGTTAAAAAAAAAAAAATCACTCAAGCTATAAGTGCCCTAAAAGCAAACAGGATTGAAGAGAAACTGAGATCACCAGGCTGTTTTTGCAGGCATAGGATGTGTGGCTTACCTGTGATATAAAAGCTTATGTTTCTTTCCACAGTCCCTATTTTATTGGAAGCCATGCAACTGTAGATTCCAGAAATTCTGGAGTCAGCCACAACTAAGGTGCTAGCCGTCTGCAAAAGAAAAAGAAACTTTAACAACAGGACAAAGATATTTGAACATCTCTAAGCAATTTTTTTTTTTTTTTGGGTGGTACTAGGAATTGAACCCAGGGTCTTGTGCATGCTACGCAAGTGCTTTACCACTGAGTTCCATTCCCAGCCATCTAAGTAACTTCTGAGGGTTGAAATGATTCCTTCAGAAGTTATTTCATTCATTTAGCAAAGACATCTGTTGCATGGATGGTGGTTACTAGAAAGCTCTCCTCTTGCTGAGCCCCAACAGGAATAGAAAAATAACAGGAAAGCAGGTCCTCAGGAGACCGGGCCCATGACATCCGACTCGTATGAGGGTTTCATTCTTATCTTGTGTTGCTGGCATAACAATTATAGACCTTAAGCTGAGATGTGGGACTGCACGTCCCACTCTGTGAGGTGGTCAGTTCCATGTCAATAAAAGGAACAGGTGAGGCCAAGTCCTTCCCTTGTTTGGGTGAGCTGAGAGTATGGATGCCAGCAGGAAACAGATCTTCTCTGTTTGGTTCACCATGGGGTATATTAGGTGAGCAAGGACAGCAGAGAAAGTTTGACTGAACACATCTTTTATGTGGATGCAGCCTCCAGATGGCACTGAAGGAGATGAGAGGCTAAAAAGCTTGCTGACATGATGTGTGCGTGTGTGTGTGTGTATAAATTACATAATTCTCAGTTCTTTCAATTCTAATCTAGAAAATGAAAACAAATTACGAATTCAGTGCAGTTTTACTGGATTTTAGCGCAAAATTTGGCAATATTGTCCTTAAACAAACATTAGTAGTCAAGTTTGTGTGAACTTGAAAGTACTTTTTAAACTGTGATGTCTAAAAAAATAACAGCTTGAAGAATTGCATTCTCATAAGGAAAAAAATTGCAGTGAGACAAGTTGTTGAACATTCTTAAATTTAACACATCCTTGATTAAACAAGTAATATATATTCTACACGAAAAAGCTAGTTTTTCATACTTAAAATTCTGTGCACGCACACACACACACACACACACACACACACAAGTTGATCTAGTTACTTATAAATCTTTGCAGCCTGTGCCCTAGGACACAAATAACTGGTTATGGGATATGTAATTGGAGGGACGATGCTGATGCTTCTGTACTGATCAGGTGTCCTAGCTGAAATATAATGATCAGTGAGTTAAAGGCTAAGGTACTGCATAGGATAAAATGTGACAAAGGACTTTCTCAGGTGGTGAACATAGTCCACAAGTGATTTGGTTATTGGGAAGGGTCCTAACATTGTCTGAGTTGCTAAAGAATATGCTAAGCACTTTATTTGTGTTCTCTTATCCCATCTAATAAATTAAGGTGTTTCTATTTTTAATATACAGACCACGAAGACTAAAACCATACTTTTAATTTTTTTTAGCCAGCAAACTCATTGCTTTAAATTCTTTCTTTTGTTTGTTGGAATATCTGCTTAATTACATTTACCCATATATTTGTTCTCTGTGTATTATTGAAATTATTGGTAATGAAAATGTCTGCAGTATGTGGCATTTTTTCATTCAGTTTAGTAGACATTTATTGAGTGATCATCAGAGCATTGCCTCAATATTGCCGGGAGACATATAAATATGACACAGTCCCTACTCTTAACAACTTCTAAGGTGATAGAGAATAATTGCCTTACTTAAGATCAAATATATAGTCTCTCAAGAAAAAACACTGTGTTAGGTAAATAACATAGACAGTAGTTGGAAAGAGAGCTTTCCTTATTTTTATTAGTAATCTTGATAAGAGGTAGGAAATTTTTAAAAATTCTGATAGTCATCTCCTTTTTTTCATGGGAAAAAATGGAAGTTGTTGGAAGAGGAGCACATAGACAACAGTGTGAGAGGAACTGTAGCTGGTGGCAGTTGGAAGGACAGTAGAGATCCTCAAGTAAGATTCTGACTGCCTTATGTTATCTCAGGAATCTTGGGCTCACATGCTTCAAAGTGGTTCAGAAACAAGGAGCTCAAGTGAAGCCTTCTTGAGGCATGTGTCAGCTTGGGCACTGTTTTTCTCATGAAGTATGTTCTAAATTTTTTATTGTAGGTTACCTAAGTAGAAACTTACTTAGATTTTCAGATATATTGTTGTTCATTAAATAAGTGGAAAACCCAATTCTGTCCACTTGACAGTGTTTGAAATTTCAGACAGCAGTTACCTGCATCTGTAAGTAATGTCAGAGCTTCTATTTAAATAATTCTGATTTCTTTCAACTCAGAGCAACCAAGAACAAGAACTGAGTTTCATTACATGGAAAAGTGAATTTAAATGTGCACATTTTGCATATTTAAGGCTCCAAAAGAAGTCATAATTTTTGTATAATCAGAAAATAAAATTAGGGTACCCAGAAGTGATATGAATCTGTGTCATATGATGAATCGTGGAGATAAGAATGCATTCAAATCTTTCTTCTTCGAACGAAGCCTTCCAAAATAAGACATCTTATCCATAATCAGGCCTACTCCACAATGTCCCTCACCAAAGTTTCTATTAAAATAGTAGTAGAAAATGATGGAAATATACATTTTTCTTTGTTTCTGAATACCTTTATGTGGCCCTTACTTCTAAAGTGCCTTGCACACTGTCTGGCATATGACATTATCTCATTTAATCCTCACTATATACCTATGAGATGGGTGCATTACCCTATTTGACAAATGGGTCATGTGAGGTCTGTAGAGGTTAAGGATTCACCCCAAGATCCATAGGACCATGAACTGGCTTCGGTTGAACTTATGCCCCATGTGTCTAACTCTAGTGCCTGTGTTCTCAGTCTCTATACCAAATTGTTGCTCATCTTAAAATTTTAAAATTGAATAACAGATCTGTTGGTAAAGTTCTGTCTTTGGGTTTGTCGTTTAGAACACTTCCTTTCATCTTGTTTCTAGAGTACATCTCTTTTTCCAGACAATGTATTTTTAAATTATAAATTTAAATTTTCATAAAACAAAAGATATTTAACAAGTATAAACTTAACAGGGGAAGGAACTCAAGTGTGAATTGTAGCTGTGTGGTGACAACTTTGCATAGGACAGTAAGTATGAGTGCATTGATCCTCTTTGTTAAAAGGGGCAGATCTGTTCTCCAGTGATCATAAGCAAGGATTATTATTTCAAAGGGAAAAAAATGAAAATAACCTAACAATTGGGGCACCAAATATCACCTTAATACTGTAAGAGAAAGTACCAAAGATATTTTTTTTTCTTTTCTCTTTCTTTCTTTTTCAGTACTGGGGATTGAACCCAGGGCCTTGTGCTACCCTCAACCCTTTTTATTTTGAGACAGGGTCTCACCTACTTGCTGAGGCTGGCCTTAAAACTGGTGATCCTCCTGCCTCAGCCTCCTAAGTCCCTGGGATTATGTGCCACTATGCCTAGTTGTGCCAAGGATTTGAATTGTAACATATGGTTTGAGATTATAATCATTTATTTTATAGGGCACACCAAAAGAAATTCTCAAGACTATCTGCTTGTATTAACTCCATGATTAGTTTTAATTTTCCACAATTGAAAATAAGTGAAAGCAGACTGAGGAAAGAAAACAAAAGTGCTAAAATAAAATTAGGATGTCCGAGTTCCAGTCTCTCAGAAGATCAGAAGTAACGATTCTTTCACCCATCTACTTAAAATTCAGTGCCTTATTACACAGGACAAACACATCCACTTAAAACATTTAAAAAATTTCAATTCTGTTGATTAGTTTAGGATAAGCAGGTTTTTGGTAAGGTTTCTAACCAATGTAATTCTACATTTTAAAAACTCATTTTTTGTTTTTTAGATTTACTACTTCTACTTCTGATTTGGGGGTGCTTCCACTCGCTCTGCCAAGAGCTCAAGGATTTGGATATTAGCAACAGACCTGTCCAGTCCAACCTCTGGGCTCTTGTATGACCCAGGAACATTCATGAAGACTGTTGGCAAGTACTATAAGTTTGGAGTTTCTTCATGTTCCTTCCTTCCTTCCTTCCCTTTTGCTAAGCATTAGTAATTTGCTTCTACAACGTCCTTTGAATGAATGGGGTGATGTGTCATTCAACCCAATTTCTGTAACTAGTTTTTAAAAAAATCTATATATGGAGCAGTGTTTTAATTTGGGGATATTTCAGCTTGCTTTTGAGTGTTTCAGGGAGAAATAAAAGTAGATGGATAAAGGTCATAGAATATCTAAAATTAACCTGAGGGCCATGTGGGAACTGAAACACAAGCTGTAATTCTGTGATTAGTGTTGTTGCTGCTTCTGTCTCAGATTGCATCACACAGCACACCCACTTCCCAGTGGGCCCTCAAGTGATTTCAGTGCAAATGTTTCTACATTAAAATTGTCATAATTCTCTGTCCTTTCAGAATGCTGCAATATGTATTTCCTGTGTGTTTTTTCTAACTTAGGATTCCTTTTACTTCCTATTATATATCAGTAAACCCAAGAATTTGGCAGCTCATTTAAACAATATGAAAAGTCTACATTTGCTATTAGCCAATCTAATTGATGACTCACATTTCACAAACCTGGCCCAAACCTGCCAATTAGGAAATTCACTTTTATTTCCCTCATAACCTTCCTTGAGTTAAACAGACTGAAAAAACAAAACAGTCCCCACCCCAATATTCAACAAGTGCCCCAGCATGAGTGCTAACCTGCTGACCTATGCCTGATCTAAAGAGTAGCATTGTGGGCAGGCTTTATATGTGACTGCAGATAAGGGGATCATCACCACCTAAGTTGGGACTTTAATTTACTTTGTAAAAATTAACTGAAAAATAAGTACTGTTTTAATTGTAAAGAAAGAACACTGCATATGATTTGGAAATAACAAGGCATATAAAAGATGCCTCCCCTCCACAAAAAGACAGTCAATGCTAAAAGTAAAATTAGTAAATTTGCCTAAATTCAGGACATTAAAAGTCAATTTACTTCAGGTCTAATGTGTTACTATAACAGCTGTTTGTATGATATATACCCTATTGTACATTTCAACTTGGTTTAGAAAGAGAATTAAAAGATTTTTTAATGCAAAGAATTGTTTAACAAATAATCTTCCTTGTACATGATTGCAGTCAGTTCGGCACATTGCATTTGGTTGAATATGGTAGTCATCTTATTAAAATAGCACATATATATAGGGCTTACTCATACTGTTACTTCTCATCTTTATAACAGGAAGCTAGGTAGGGCAAATACGATCAACTCCATTCATTTTGAAGGCGAGAACCCCAGTTGAGAGTGGTGAACCTATTTGTATTTATACAAATAGGGGCAGAGCTTGACCCTGGGGCTCTGGAGTATAGGTTGAGTGGTATAATTACTAGTTTTGTGCATGTGGATGTGGTGGTGCACATCTGTAATCCCAGCCGCTTGGGTGGCTGAGGTGGGAGGATCCCAAGTTCAAAGCCAGCCTCAGCAACTTAGCAAGATCCTGTCTCAAAATAAAATATTAAAAAGGCTGGGGATGTGTCTCAGTGGTTAAGTGTCCCTGGGTTCAATCCCTGGTACAAAAAAAAAAGAAGTCTATACTTAAAATCTTATGCCTAACTACAGAATTACAAGATGATATACTTGTTCCAAGCATACATGAGAAAATTGGGCAAGTTTGATCTCAGCCAGTTTTTGTTATCATTTTTTATAGGTATTATAGATGGAATCAGGTTGCTACTTCATAGTTTAAAGTAATCAGAAGTTTGGGCTGGGGATATAGCTTAGTTGGTAGGGTGCTTGTCTTACAAGCACAAGGCCCTGGGTTTAATCCCCAGCACTGCAAAAAAAAAAAAAAAAAATCAGAAATTTCACATAGCTTTCTCATTTTCTATTTTATTTCCTATTGCATATTTTGATAAGATACCAAAATAGGAGTAGAAGTTACCACTGGAATTACAGTTGTAAATTTTTGTTTACAAAATTTATCCAGCAGTTAACAGTACATCTACCTGATATGGTCAGGAAAAGACCAAATGAATAGACACTACTAATGGCATCTTGAAAATGTCCTAGTACAACTAATTTGCTGTCTACTGCAAATAAACTGAGATGGTTTCCTTTTTTCTCCCCCAAAACGTAGTGTCACCCAAGGTATACCTCCAAGTTTATAGAATTTCCTCTTATTTAAGTATTTCACTAAACTGCTCTCTCAGTAGCTGTTTGTCATGTAATGTTTTTCAAGTTTTGCTCATAAACCACCTACAACTACTGCCATAGCTATAAAAATGTTCCTAAATCTGTGACTGTTGATGTTGTCATATAAGCCATCGTCACTTTAATTTCTGTAATGGCTTAGTTGGCAGTGAGAATCAACTGGGTTTTGAATGGAAAGACTTTGATTTCAGTTACTCATTTACCTTTTAAACTGTGTGGCTTTGGGTTGTTCATATCTTTAAAATGGAGAAAACCACTCTGGCTTACTAAAGAATGATAGTGACATTAGCACATGTCAAAAGGTTTTACATAATAAAGCATACAGATGTTATTTGTTGTTATTGTTAATCCTACATGGAGAATGAAGGCATCTACTTTCATCTTCTAATGCAAAGAATATGACTGAATAAATGTCTAAGCATCACCACACTCTGGCAGACAGTGCCATCTGTATTAACAATCTCTATTCCAAATGTACATGTATGTAGTCACTTCAGCACGAGTTATTTGATTTTTTTTCTTCTTCTTTTGCTCTCCTTGTGCATGAAGATGGCAGATTTTTAAATGTATTCTTTATTAATTCAATAGGGAAAAAGCCACTTTGTCTATAATCATACAGACTTGCCTGCTTCACAGGGTGTCAGCCATTGCCAAGGCTGGGGTGTAGGGGAAGAGGGAATGAATGACCCAAGAATGGCAGGGAAAAAAAAAATGCCTGCGAGACCCGATTAGGCAGAAGAACCTTGATAGAGAGAGTGTATATTTGCACACCCCAGCTTAGGCTTCACCCTGGCAAATACAGAGGGGGAAAACATGATATTTGTGAAATGGAAACATTCGATTTTAGCCTTACATCTTATATTAGCTTTTGCTTATTGGAATCCTATTTTATGTATGTCAGTGATCTTGTTACAGCCTAGAATTCTGGAAAGTTCGGTGGGTCCTGGGCTCCACCCCAGAGATTTGGCTGTAATACTAACTGGTAGAGTATTCTAACACGTAGCCAGGATTGAGAACTGCTGATGTGAACCAGTTTCAAGAGGAAAACTCCACCTGTTCCATTAAGAATGAATACTCCTTATCTTAGAACTGGGGTCAGTTAGAGAATACAGTATCTAGCTATTGTGAATTGAGCTGCTATAAACATTGATGTAGCTGTGTTACTGCAATATGCTAATTTTAAGTCCTTTGGGTATAAACCGAGGAGTGGGATAACTGGGTCAAAAGATGGGTCCGTTCCAAGTTTTCTGAGGATTCTCCACACTGCTTTCCAGAATGGCTGCAACAATTTGCAACTCCACCAGCAATGTACGAGTGTGCCTTTTTCTCCACATCCTCGCCAACATCTATTATTGTTTGTTTTCTTTATAATAGCCATTCTAATTGGAGTAAGATGAAATCTTGGAGTTGGGTTGGGGGGTGAGGGTGAGAGAAGAATGGAGGAACTTTAGATTACATAGAGGGAAATGAGGGAGGGGTATAAAAAATGGTGGAAATGGTGGAATGAGACGGACATCATTACCCTATGTTCGTGTATGATTTATGAATCTATATCATGCACAACCATAGAAACTGAATTATGTACCCCATTTGTATACAATGAATCAAAATGCAGTCTGTTTAAATAAATTAATTAAAAGGAAAAAAAATACAGCAGATTAAATAATGAAGATATATCTCAGATACTTTCTTTCCTCTCTCTAAATTTTGTTTGAGCATTTGAATTACTTCTGGTTCCTAGAACAAACAGCTGAGAGTGTACTTGTAGAATACCCCACTGCTAATTTTTACAAACAGTACCTTATTCTTTCCTTCTATTACTGCTGTACGCTGAGTGATGCTCTCAATTCTGTTTCCTGTGTTGCTGTCAGGATCCAGGATAAAGGACTCTTCAGTATTGGAACAAAAGTCATACCTATTAAAAAAAATATATGTCATTACATTGTTGCTTTGAAGTGTGGTCCAGTTAGTGGAGACAGGTGAAATGAAAACCAATGGATAAGTCCCCAGATAGCAAAATCACAATTTTGACGTGAATCTTCTTTTCCTTAGGTTTTTTTTCCTGTATTCATCCTCAGAACTTAAAAAAATAGCAAGTGTATTTACTTGATGTGAAAAAACCCAGTATATGCTGCCCTAAGTCCTTCCTGTTCCAAATATTAAATTTAAAAAATGTATAAATTAGAAATTTTAATATCTAGATTGTAATTTGTTCCTAGTGAAGTAACATGCAGACATGGTAGGGCGGGCGGTGAAGTTATGTTAATGAATGGAAACCTTGAGGAAATAATAGCATTTCACATCTTATAAAAGGCTGGCTTTTAGTCAGAGTATTCAGTTGAATAGCTAATTTTTCCAGGACTAATTAAATGCATATGGAAACAAACATCTTGAAGAAGTTATTAAATTCAGTCTATTTCTTTTCAAGTCTTGGGGTATCATGGCAAGCTCTTTAACTTCTTAGACCTCAAGTGTTTAATTATAAAATAAGGCTGTTAATGTTATCATTAGAGTTCATGAAATTTCTCTTTTTATTTTAAGCATTTTATCATTTTGTATTCTTACCTTCTGAACTGTAAGTTTTGGTGATCAAAAAGCTTGCTGGTCTCATTTTACCCATCTTTGGCAAATTCTGGAGATTTTCAAACCAGGAGGAATTTAAAACTTTGATTTCCAGAAAGAATGAGAGGTTGATCTTAAGTAGCCAACAGCAGTGAAGATTTATGTAAAATGAAAGTGGGAGGATAAAGAAAGAGAGAAGACAGGATAGATGGGATTGTGAGGGTCAGGAAAAAGTTCAGTTATTATTCTCTCAGAACTCTGAGCTGAGAAGGACCCCAGAATGTTAAACTGTCTAATGCGATGGGCTGGGCTCCCCTCCTTTTGTTATATGCCCTATAACATCCTCCTGCAGAGTACTCACTGCCTTCTCAGTGGCCACTTATGCCCTGGAGCCCCAGTGGGCTAATAGCTAGAGGAAGACAGTGCCATGTCTGCTTATTCACCATATCCCTATAGCTAAGCAAGAACCTAGCCTGTAATTGGTATTCCATAAATACTGTGAAAGTACAGAAGATATTTGTGTGTGTGTGTGTGTGTGTGTGTGTGTGTGTGTGTGTGTTGGGGAGTAGTGCTGGGGATGGAACCCAGGACCCTGAACATGCGAGGTAGGTACTGTACAACTGAGCTATACCCCAACCCCATCATCCAGATTTCATTTATCAAAATTTTGACACATTTGATTCATTCGCCCCTTATTGCTTTTTTTTTTTTTCTTTGTGAAACATTTTTAAAGCAGATCTCAGACATATCATTTTGGTCCTCTGTGCTTCAGGGCATATCTCTAAAAAATATGCATGTTTGCTAATGTAACCATAATGCTACTCTTATTATGCATAATAGGATTAGCAATTCCATGGTGGTATTTGTACCTATGCCATATGTCAGATTTCTCCAAATATTTTTAGAAATATCTGTTTTTACAGTTAGATTATAAAATTTAAAATACTAAAGAAGAGCTGACTATTTCTTAAGAAATTTCTCTGATTTCTACTAGCTGTTCTTTATAATCATCAGGTAAGATAAGTGAACATTTTAATCCTCCTTTGTTAGCAGAGAAAACTTAAATTATATACTCTCTCACTTATTGGAAACATTTTAATAATAAACTTTTGAAATCATTATATAAAAGTCACTTTGCCCTATTTATTATCATCAGTATTCTCTATTTTCTGAACTGTAACATCTGTGCCTTGAACTACTACTTGGTTTCATCTTTCCCTGCCCTCAGTGCATACATGAGTATATATAATCTACATGTATACATGCATGTACACCTGGATTAGACATGCATGTGCACTTGAGACTGTGACATCAGACATCTGAGGTTCTCTTGTACCTGAAGGAGAAGACTATATTTCATTCTCTTTCTCAAAGCAATGAAAAAGGGGGCCTTAGTCAAAGATTGTACACTCATACACTTGGTCCTCAGGAAATGCAAAGAAACATGTTAGAGTAAAGCAAGTCTAGGCATTTCCCAAGGGAAATACAGTCTGCCTCTGAGTTCACTTGGGGCTGTTGACCTCTGGCCCCTCCACCTCTCCCCCAACCCCCACCCTCCACTTTGCCCATGGCTCCAAGGGTAGTTATACCACGCAAGTCCTAGTATGGAAACCATAGGCCTGACTTACTGCCAGGTCTTCCAAATGAAAAGGACAGATTCTGTGGCTATTTTCTAATTTAGGGGCTGTTATTTTTCCCTCTTTGTAATTGGAAACTTAAAAATAGAATGTCATTTAGGAGTCTAACTCTATAACAGCACTTGAAAAGAGATTTAGGGGGAGGGGAATTTGCCTAAGTCTTAAGAATACATCAAGCTCTTAAGGAAGTAGATTGTGCCATGTTTGAAGATGCAAAGATAATCACTGTGCTGGGAACCGTCTTGAGGGGGGAGGAAGCTGAACAACAAGAGGAAAGCAGCATTCGCTCCTGATTTCGCACAGGAAGCCCACAGCACCTCCTGCCAAAGCGAGATAAGAAAGCTCCCATGCACTATTCTGGACAAGGCCACTGTTATCAGCTTCAGCTCGGTGCTGTCCTCTCCATGCTCCAAGCCTCTGTCCCTTGCCTAATGAGCTTTAGGACTCCTACCTCCATGTGCATATAGCATGCCAAATATAATAGCATGGAGGTATTTATAACCAGTGAAAAGGAAAAAAGGAATTCTGGGGGTAAGAGGGTACTCCATGTCATCTGTCAATTACCCTGGAGTTGAAACAACTTAGTTTCGGACTAGAGATTGACAAATAAATTAAAAGAAGTCAGCCAATTACGTATTCAACACATGGAGCTGGGACCCTACATGTGACATGTCAATCTGTTTAACTCCAACTGGGAGCCATCTGGGGAGCTCTCCCATCTGGTCTAAGTTACTAGTCTTCTCTTGACACATAATGGGAAACTGCCACCCTCCGTATATGTGGATGACACTAATGACCTACATGCTTGTAGTGGTGATGGATTTGCCATGTTCTTTTCACACTCATAAATATTTGACCCTTCTGTGACCAAAATTAGATGAAGACAGTCTCAGGCCACAGCAAAAGGCAAAGCCAACATAGGTCAAAGCTACAGTATTATGCTGGTAGAATTTGTACTCAGTTCTAGCTCACTTCAGAGTCTTGCATTTAACCTTTACGCCATATGTTATATGATCTATGGACTGCCATCATATACCAAGAAATGGTTATACTCCAGTGCTTCTTTGTATATAGGAAGAAAAGGCTTCTCAGATATTCACTCTACTAACACCATTAGTGCATTGAGGATTTATGTCTTTTTTTTAGCCACTTTTACATAAAATGGTTAGCTTGTGTCTAAAATGTGGTAAACGCCTCTCATCTTACACAGCCAAAATATTCAGATACCCAAATGTGTGCAGATTCTGCAGTACAGTTTATATTAGACCTCACCTTGTCATCCTGCAGTTAGTTCTGAACTCAGCACAATTCCCACTGACCTTTACAAATCCAGCACCCGCAAATGCAATGCGCACTATGTACCCAAAAGTACTCTTTAATATTCATTCACCTGTGATTTTTTTTAAGTGCTGATTTTTAAAAATTCTGACCTTCAGACTTTCTTTATTCCTTCTTCCTGTCCCCCACCTCTGCCTAAAATTCAGATCTGTACTTGCTTTTCTTTAAAGAATAGATTATTGCATCTGGTGGAATCAGAAGGCAGAATCTAGCTAGGTGAGCTTTAGTCACTGATGGTATTTACATTTTCTTGAAAGTGGCTCTCTGATGAGAAAACAGAATTGGGTGAAAATGATGGAATTCTTCTCTGAAGAATTTGATGGAGTGGTTCAACTCTTCCTTTAGCCTTTTTAGAAGTTGCCATCTGCTTAGAGCTTGTTATGGTACCCAGGATTCTTGTTATCCAGTATAAAATTCTCACTTTATAATAAAATGATGTACTGCTAGTTTAATAACCATACCAGTTCTAGAAGGTCTACTTTGCAGCCTGACTCCTAAGATAAACTGGTGTTTGTTTTAGGATTTGCTTTTAACCTATGAGAAATAATATTAAGCTGACATTTTTTTTTTCCAAAATCTCCATTCTGCTATGGCTTACCCGTGGTTGGCAAAAGGGAAATGATTGTTATTGAGCTGCTACTATGTGCCAGGCTCAGGATAGGAGACACAGACATTCATTTTGCCTCACCTAGTTCTCACAGTCTCCCAGTGAAGCAGGAATCATGGTCCCCATTTCACATATCCTTTTACCAGTAAGGGAACTGAGACCCAGAAAGATCAAATGTCTTTCTCAGGTTCATAGAGCAAGGGTAGATCTGGGGTAGAACCTCATGTCCTCTTTTCATCACACCAGACATTGTCACCCAGAGTGACTTTATTTCCAAGGAACCTCCCAAATCTTTTCCATCATACTTCCCAGGGGAAATCTGGCTCAGAGTCACTTGTTTTAAAGAAAAACTCTGAGTCCTCTGGGAGGCCATAGTGTGATACAAAGTCACACACTATGAGAAAATTTTAGTTTTCAAGAGGAAGATGTACTTAGTCCTTTTGCAGATGGGTGGGAGGAAGGTTGATAGAGGAATTATTTATAATTATATTGTGACATAAATTTTCATTAGTTTAGGTCATAAAAATGCTTTGGTGCAAAAATTATGGGAACTTTTTGCTTTCTACTGGCTGACAGACTTTATCATTTTTAAAATCTTACAACAAAATAAAACAATCTTTTTTTTTTTTAATCAATCTTTTTCTTTTCCTGGGAACTCTCACTGTTGTCTCTATGACCCATTGGCTGTTCTAGGATGAAGACCCTGTTTTATGATGAACCTCAGTCCTTTAAAGAGTGCCAAAAAAGAGTGCCTCAGGAGTAGAGGAAGAGAGGGCAGTGCTGAACTGAGTATCTCTACACCTGATGGCTGCCTATTGCCTGAGCCACTGTCTGGGAATGAGTATTTTCAATGTGTCTTACAGCACATTTAATTGGGGGAGGGCAGGGAGGAGGCTCTAGAGAATTCAGTAGAGTCCCAACTTAGAGAATATTCTTTCTTTTCCTTTTTGGATGATGAAATCTGGGGACTGGAGTGAACTCTGCTTATCTGCCTAATGGGATTTTATTGCACGAGCTGTGATTAGAATCTGTTTGTAAAGAATATTGAATCATTTTGAATTAGGAAACAAAGGGTAGAACAGTAATAAAGAGCAAATCAAGGCTGTAAAATGTCCTTTTAAAAAAATAGAAAGGAAAAGAAAGACCACCTGGAACCTTGCCAGAGGGCACGACCGGGGCTGGCTCCCCATTATGGTGCACCATCCTGCAGAAGGACCTGGTGTAAACATTCTTCTGCTACCCTGGGTGTTGTGTCAAAACATTAGCGATAGTGTGTCTGAGCCATCAGATTGATAGAATCTGCAAACACTATCTTTTCCCCTCCTCTCACATTCTCTTAAAACAAATAAAACAATATAGAGAGGATGCTGGCAGAAAAAGGCATAGTGTTGAAAGGAATGTTTGTACAGAATGGTTCCTGCTCCTTTTGCTTCAGGAAGAGGGCCAGGGTCTTCAGGGTGGTCACAAGGTCATGCTGAGGGTACTCTGGAGGAGTGACTTTCTCATGCAGTTAGAGACCTTGTGACGCCTTGGAGACCATACTGAAAATTACTTCTTGTTTCAGTGGGGGTGGGGGAGCATCAGTGGAGAAGCGTTTCAGGGATTGTAGGCTTTGGGTCAGCTTCTTGGACAATGGTGGAGGGGATCCAGCGCCCTGGGCCACCTCTGTTTAGATAAGAGCTTTTCCGTGATGCCTTGGCTTATGCTGCTTCCTGCTCTCGAGGGCCCGTGGTCCATTCACTCAGAATAAGGCCTGTCTTCCAGCCTCTGCTTCCTTTCCTCCTCTCTCACCTCCGCTTCTAGTATGAGCTCTGACAGCCCCCTCCCCCACATTTCCCATCTAGTATATACAGAATCTGAGCCCAGACCCAGGGAATCTTCAACCCCATACCTGGGTCACTGGGAAACTGAAAGGGTAGACAGTTACTTGGTTACACCCAGATAGGAGAGGAGCCTCAAAGAGAACATCTATTTTGTTCATTCATTTTTCTTAGTGAAGGCCTGACTGGCCAGCTAAGGAAGGGTGGCTTGATAAATAAGAAATCTTTAGGGAAATGTTAGGAGTGGCTACAAATAATATCCTTCAACACATTCAGGAAAGAGGTTTAAGATATTGCCTCCAGGCACTCAGTGAAGAATATTTCAAACTATCACTCTATTTTGTTCTTGTAAAAAGGAAGACAATGACTTATTTAGTATAGAGTGGACAGAAATGTCCAGAAAGTCTTCAGGTTTGGAGATGAGGAATCAATTTAGTATAAGGAAGAGATCTTAAGATACCAGATCTGAGTTCAAATGGTGGTTTTTATAACTTTCTAGTTATGTAACTCTGGATAGCAAAAGCCCAGTTATGAGAATCAGTGTCATAGAAAATTGCTCAGAGGACTTATACACTTTTTAATTACTTGAATCATTCTGAAATTGTCCCTGGATCACAGCCCACAAAATCACTTTTAATAAATTCTGCTTTGATGTTCTGCCATTGGCCAATGCCAAGGGATGTCAGAATTACCAGTCATATGACACCCTTGTGGTAGAAACATGGTTGAGGAGTTTGTGTCCCAGAGAATATGAGAGGAGAAGTGGTTTCTCTCAGATCTCAACACCCTGAAGCCTTGTACTTCTTTTGACATATTTTCATATTTTAGAAATGTCTGTTCCTTTTCTTCTCCTATCTCAACAACCATTGTCTTATCCTATTTTATCCTATTTGTCTTATCCTATTTTATTCCTTCATCCAGAGTTGTTTCATTACTTATTGTATCTTTTGTGAACCACCTCAAATTCTTTGGGAATGGATGTGTTCTTAGCTTTGTAAACTCCAAAGAAGCAACCTCATGTTACCATGTCTTACTAGTTTTATTATAGATGTTAAAGAGCAAATAGAAGGGAAAAAATTTAAATTTAAAAATCTGAAGAAGAGCAGTTTGACATCTGCAAATTTTGGGGTGATATCAAATGAGGTAATTTGTATAACATGTACAGTGCCTGGTACACAGAAAACAGATCGGTTATGTTGTCATTTGGTCATCAGACTACATTGAGAGCTACTTGAGAGCAGGGACTATGTCTTACTCATCGTTACACCTCAGTCCCTAGCCAATCCCAAGGGTACATGAGAAATGCACGCCCGGTGCTCAGTTAACTGCTTGATGAATCCTGACAAAGAATGGCCTGATGAGATCTGGACCCAACCTCATGTCAGGTGTCAACCCTGCCATCTATCGCTTATCTCAAGTGTGCTGAAGAAAGGGACACTAGTGACCATCCAGTGACCTCACACACACTCCTAAACTAACACTGTTCACCACCACCAGCCCTGTCCATTCACAACTGATATCAGTGAAGACAGGGGAGCTGATGGGGCATGGATAGACTCAGCTTAACAGTATCATTTCCTGACAAACTGATCGACCTGGATAATTTCTATTTAGGCAGTGATGTTGACATGTGAAGAGGTGTCTCTTGTCTAATGGAAAATAGAAAACTGATTGGGAGTATTCTCCCCTTCCTCCAAGGGTAGGAAAAATATTGGCTCATAATTACTTGTACTGTTTTATTCCAATTAGAACAATTTTCTCATTCATATTCCATTTTAGGTGTAAAATCACACCCCTGAAAGTACACAGTTTACTTTCTATTGTTATTAAGGAATATCTGTGTTTATTGAAGAGACAAGTCAACTTCATGGGAAAATAGAAATGTAGCACAGGCAAATAAAATGACAAGAGCCATATGCTACTATGAACTGAACAAGACTCCATGAGTACTTAATAGCTAAGAAAGAATTCATAAATGAGAGTAGATCCAGGCTACTATAACTCCTTTAATTTCTTAAATAATCTGAAACACCTACCATTTCTGGTCCCATTCTAATTTCTTTGGAACAAGTCATCAAAGTCACAAGACCTGTCCCTGTCCAAAGATGTAAGCATGTTTCCTGGGAGAACATTAACCTAACACCGTGGATCATGTTGTCAGATTATTGATAGTCAGTTGTCACAGGATATTATGTATGTGTGATGTCACTCAGAGGGAAGTGGCTTTGCAGTGCACATCTCCAGAGTTGCCAGGAATATCTACAAGTACTGGATAACTTTCAGCAGACAAACTTATTAGCACTTGCATTATGCCAGCCATAGGGCTAAGTACTTCCTATAGCATCTCATTTAATTCTGTTAGGTGTGGGGATGGAGCTCATTAGGAGAGTGCTTGCATAGCATGTGTCAGGTGCTGGGTCAGCATCTCAGCACAATAATAATAATTTCTCCAAGCTTATGATGTCAGTGCTGTCCTTTGTATAAATTAGGAAACCCAGACTCCGGGAGATTCTTTTGCTAAGAATCTGACAGCTGGTAGATGGCAGTAGGCAGAACCAAGACTTAGGCTCTAAGTCCATGTCCTTAATCCATAGACTATATTGCCTTTCTGTATCCTAACACCTTGTAAAATTGGCTCTTGATGTCACAACACAGCCTGCTTAAAACACCTGCTTTTGGGTTCATAAGCTTTTACCCCCAAATTACTCATTTTAATGTCTAAGCAGTTGTTACAGAAAACAACCCTTGTAATGACAGCCAAAGTGCTTTCAGTCGCCTGGGTGATGATGTGCTAGAAGGCCACTCATTTGTAGTCTCTCTGACATGTCAACCAGTATAGGTTTTTCAACAGGGTTGTCTGTTGCATTCTCTGTGATGGTGATAATTATAGTCTCTGTCTCATAGAAGTTCTGCCATAATGAGATAATACATATAAAGTGTACATAAAACTCTGTCCCATAAGGAAGTGCTTAGTAACTTATCTATAAAGAAAATAAAAATAGAAATGATAGGCCATACATCTTCTACCAGTCAGAATCTTCTGTTTGGTTCTAGATCATCTCTAAATACCCATTTTTACTTGTCTTAACCTTACTTGTTTAAGGACCTTTTCCAATTTACAGAGGAATATTTGTCAATAAGGTAGCAATCAGTGATCATATTACATAATTCTCAATGAGGACACACATATAGAACATTAAAGGCCTAAGAGAATGGACTAATGTGTACCCATGTAATGTTTTTAAAAGAAAGCCAAAGTGAAAATCCAAAGCCTTGATTTTTCAGAAATGGGAGGTAGAGTTTCAGGGATTCAATGCCGATGACGCATGCTGAAGAGCCACAAGAATAAGACCACCAGTAATGAGTCTCTAAAATGCCATCACTCGACAAGAAATGACAAGGTAGACTTCTGGTTTGTAGATGGCGGAAAACCCAGGCACGAGCCAGAGAAAGTGAGTTGGGATGGAATGACTGACTCCACTCCAGAAATTTCATGCAGGCTCAAACCTGCCTTTGCAATTATGGTTTTCAGGTTTCTTCTCAGCCCAATGAGCCAACCAAATTAGTCTTCTGGCATAGTCTTCTCTAAAACTTTAATTCATAAATTTCTCTTTATCACTCTGCCACATCTTTGTCCCACTCCCTTTCCATTTGACTTTCCAGAGTCTACCCCTCTTCTTAAGATCTGTCTTCTCCATGGTGCTTTCTCTAAATTGCAGAACTTGCCCTCTACCACCAGCTGCAGGTCAGTACCAAAAATGTTATTATGAAATGTGAGCCAGATTCTCCTAATTGTTGTAAATTTGTTTTCCTTTCTGTTTGCAGTGCAACTCTAACTAAACAGGTGTTCTCTTTCCCCCACCTGTTTGGCGGTGCTGAGAATCAAACCCAGGGCCTCATGTGAGGCAAGCACTTTACCACTGAGCTACATCCCCAGCCCTCAACAGGTGTTCTCAAGTCAAAAGCACTGCTAACAAGAATAAACCTAATAAGATGAGTATTCTCCCAAACCTGTACCCAAGAAGACTTTTGCTCCTTCCTTGGAGAGTTCACAGTGATCCACTCTGAGGAATCATGTGGAACACCAATGAAAAGTAACCTGCTGTAATGCCAACCTATGTAGTCCTTCTTTTATTCCATTATCTGAAAATACCTGAGAAATAAATCTGAGCTTCAGTTTCCTCATGGCAAAACGGGAAAAATTATGACCATCTTGTAGAATGGTTGTACAGACTAGGAACAATGTGTGTGGATGGATGAACATAGCTTTGGACAACAGACAGGGCATATTGATGAAATTCATTATAACTGTCCTAACTGAGAAGACCATCGCACTGAAGATACACAACGTCCTATAGGCTTTTGGAGAAAGTATGAAGAAACAAGGCTGGTGACTAGAAGCTCATTATGAAGCACTGCCTGCACCTTAGTCTGAATCCTTCACACCCTCTGCATCTTCTCAATCTGCCATATTCTGCTTTTTCATTTAAAAAAGCACAGAGTTTACATTAAAACCACAGACTAGATTCCATATTTCAAAAAATACCCTACCAAGTCAGTGGAGATATATACAAAATGTTGATGTCCATGAATATGTGCTTGTTTTATAGATGCCATGTCTTATTTCTTTATTACCTAAAGATCTTGGATCAGGACATTAGTTTCTAGATTCAGTAATAAAAACACCCCCTCCCCTTTTTCTAGTGCTGTGGACAGGACCCAGTGCCTTACACATGCTAGGCAAGTGCTTGACCACTGAGCTACATCCCCAGCCTAATGATTCAGTTTTTAAAAATCTGTGACTATGGCCAATAAAATTTGAGAGGTTCTGTCAATAATCTTCAGGAGTCTTCCCAAATCGTGTCACTATCTTCTGGTATTCCTAATCCTGGGAAGCTACATTGACTCTTGCTGAACAGATCTCTATAAAAACTATCCAGCATCCTATGACTCAGCCTTTTAGTTTAAAACACATAATGAAATGTTTGATAGCAATTATAGGAGACAGTTACTTCATTAGAAACAATTACTCATCAGGTTCACTGTATTACTACGAAGAATAGAAACAAGAAAATCGCACAAAGCATAGGAAAGTGGGAAAGAGGCATTTGGCAAATGAACTTGTACTCTGTTCTCAGGACTTTGTATGAAATATTAATAAGGGCTGTTGTCTGAACATTCACATTGGGCAGTGTGCACTTCCTCAACAAGTAATTACATAACAGAATGCGAGAAGTTTCTCATTAGTAAGTGAACATTCATTTTTGGCTTGTGATGAAAGCCTCTTGTATAAGATGGCCAGTTTTATTTGGCTTTGTTCAAGCTCAAAGTTCTGCTAAAGTGGTCCTTGGTCAAGTGGTCTTCTTTAAAGTCCTCGTTTTATTTAGGGGTTTGTTTGTGGTAAATTCAAGTTCCCTGTAGCATGCTTGCTTCAAGCCTGCGTATCCATACACACTGCATGGAATATGTGATAAGGGATACATGAACACAAATTGTAAGTATATTTAAGAAGAACGTGGTAAATATTAAAACATGAGGTAAGTGGTCATAGTTCCAAAAGCAGAAGTCTTCTTAAATTACCGTTTCCCTCAGACATCTGACCTACATTTTGCCCCCCAGGAAATGTTGACTTTTTCAATTGAATTGTTAAAGCTTTCATTTAGTATATATAAAACAAAATACAGGGCATAAAATTGTTACAGCATAAAAATAATAGACATTCATGTTGGCAGTCAATTAAATTTGGGTCCTTGAGTACAGTTCTAATTAACTACCATTAACAATTGTTTTGGTTTTTGTCCTGTTAATTTTACATACCCCACTGATGCACAAAACTGTGTTTCTCCCAAATGATGTATCCCTGACACATCCCTAATGATTCTGGGCTTCCTTTCCTTGCCAATTTGCTAACATAAACAATAGAGAAATGCAATTAGGCAAGCTGCTCTCAGAGTTCCTAGAGGCCTGTGCCTTTCCCTGCTTTTTAGGCCACCCCTCCTCCCCACGGGAGCAAAGAGCAAATCCTACTTAGTCCTGGAGTGGTCAGCTCTCTCTGGACACCCCCAATAGTGCTCTCCTACTGGGGCAGATGAAGAGTGTTTCAGAAATGGGACATCAAATTGTCATTGAGAGTGGCAGGGACCGTTACTTTCTATTTAACTTCTAAAGTACGTAATTATTTTAGACTCCAGATCTGACCTACTTTAGAGTTTTGGAATGGTTCCTTGAGGGTCCATGTATGACTGTTGGGTTTTTCTTAGAAAATCTACCATCTTAGATAAGAAAGGAAAAAGCTTTCCATGAGTTGAGAAACTAACACCATTTTCCATGTCCTAAAGGGACTAATTGGCAAAAGACTGATTAAAATAAGCAAGATTTTAGAGCCAACTGGGTAGAGAAGGATAAAGCCTTATGGGACAAAGGCTGGCGAAGGAGGTCCAGGTTGCCACCAATGCTGGGGGGCTATTGTATTTTTTTTTCTTTTACAATGCTGAGGATGGAACCCAGGGCCTCACTCAGATTATTTATATGTAAGCATTTTACATTTATAAACTGAAAATTTGTCATTAATCCTCAGAGTTAATGGTCAAATTACTTTATGATTTATAAAAATCAGAAGCGAAATATCAGTGTACAACAACTGAGAAAGTATTTCAAGCTTTTTAAAAAACAGAATATTTAATTTAAAGTGATTTTCTCATTTAACTCCTTCATAGCTGCATATTAGAGGAAAGGGGAAACCCGGCAGTTGCCATTTACAGAAGGGGAAATGGAAGCACAGATTAAGTAACCAGCCAAGGTCACACAGAAGTCAAGGACAGTGACAAGAATAGAACCCATTTCCTTGATTTCTGATCTTTAGCCCTGAGACTGTGTGATAGGCATTCTACCAGTACATATATGGATCCAGTAAGTAATCGCCAAACATATTTGATTTTACATAATTAAAACAGAAACATTAAAGACAGATGGTGTTTATTTTTTTGCATAAGGTTGGTACCTAATATTTGTGTGACAATGAGATGATTGCATTGTATTTATATTGAATAGCAATGATGTGCAAAACTCATTCATATGATGTGAGCAATATTAATGCAACATAAGTAGCAGAGATTTCTCTCTACACATTTTTATTAGTCATCACAGATGGTGGATAAAGAAAATGAAATTTTCATAAAGAACTTAGTGTTACCTAACATTTTTTTCCCAGTAGAGGAGACTGATTTAATGTGTTTTGGAAGTATATCTTATAGTTGATCAGTGTTATTACTCAGAATATGATTTATGACAGATAGGGAGAGGGAATTAAGGTGGCCTATGCTCTAAAGAACACTTGCTGTCAAAACTGCAGTAACCAAAAACTGCAGGCCTTGAAACTCCCTATAGTAAAAGACTCAGGCACATTCAACATTTTAAAAGCAAGTCTTAGTTTTATATTATTTATTTATTTGTTTGTGTGCGTGGGGGGGGGTGTACCAGAGATTGAACCCAGGGGTGCTGTATCATTGAGCCACATTCAGCGTGGTTTTTTTTTTGTTTTTTGGGTGGGGGGAGTAACCCAGGATTTATCTCAGGGGCACTTAACAACTGAGCCACATCCCCAACCCTTTTTATATTTTATTTTGAGACAGGGTCTTGCTAAGTACTTAGGGCCAAATCGCTGGGATTACAGGCATGCGCCCCCATGTTCAGCACATCCAGCCTTTTTTATTTTTATTTTGAGACCCAGTCTAAGTTGCCCAGGCTGGCCTTGAATTTTCGATCCTCCTGCCGCCACCGCCTGAGTCACTGGGATTATAGGTGTGGGCACTACACCCATTTAAACCTCAGTTTTAAAAATGAGACAAGACAACCCAGAAACAACCAGGTAGCTCTAATGGGGAGCTGACCTGAGCTAATGGAGAGTGCCAGCAAGGTGACCCAGCAGAAGCCCACTCCCTATCCTATGAATAGATGAGAGTGAACTGTTCAGGCTCTAAGACCTCTCTAGGCTCAAAAGCCTCCAGTCATTTATCTGAGGGTCTCCTTGCCCTTCAAGCATCCAAGAATAAAAGCAGTCTTTCAGCCTCTTAGATTCTTCCTAAGAAACCAGAACTGGTGAACTGGAGTACAAACAAATGATGCCAAGTCTGTCCTTTCCACATCTTCCTCTACCTTCAAATCCCCAGAGAGCGGCCCCTTCCCTCCAATCCTACATTGTCTCTTGTTCCCTTAGAGACCAACCTCCTTGCCCTGGGCAATCTTATCTAAACAGTGCTTCCTGTGACAATGTACCGCAGTGTGGCAAAGCTTGTCAAGGACCTGTGAGATCAAGAATATCTTGTAGCTTAGAGGTTTAGTAGTCTTATTTGGTTCTTCAAAATGAATTGGAGGCAGCTGTCCCACAGTCCCATTCTGCCCCACCCCAGCCTAGCCATTCTGCAGGGCAGAATCACTTCCTCCCATGACGGGAAACTAATGAATGGGATCGCCCGTGAACTGGGAGAGTTAACTCATTCTCCCCTTCGATTTATTCTTCCTTTTACTTTTGCCTAACTTTTCTGTAGTTCCTTAATTTTCTTCTGGAAAAGTCCTAAGTTATATTTTCCTTAATTCTATGGCCTTTCCCCTTGGACCTACTAGATTTCCATTTTTAAAGCTGAGAAAAAGTACATATTACCTTCCACAATTTCTGCTCATTTCTCAGAAATATTTGGTACAATTTCTCACTGTCATAAGAAATTCTATAGAAGGCAGAAATTTCCTTCCAAGTCCTTAGAAGTATTGGGTCTTAGAGAAATGTCCTCCTCCTCAACAGTAGTGATAATTACAACCTTGCATTTCTCTAGCACTGTGTACCTTTCCCACTTATATCATCTCATTTGATCCTTATATTCTCTCCATGAATGTGTTTAATTATTTTATATGACCAGAAGCTGTGAATTATAGACATGTGAGAGATACTAGAAGTTAATATCATTATGGATGCTTCTTGGGTTTATGCTAGGCTAACATAGAACAAGTTTAGTAGTATCTATTTAGAAATCTCTACCAGTTGTTGGAGATGAGAAAAATCCCCAAATTCCTCCTCATTCAGTCTTGGTAACCTATTTTAATATCAGTAAACATTTAAAAGAACTTTCATAGTTCTCTTACCAACTTACCACCCAAACACAGAAAAGTAAAATCACAGATATTTCTTCTTGGCTCATCAGCTATGTGAATTGAAAACAATCCTTCTTTTCTCCCTTTCTTTTATTCTTAGTGGCTTTTGAAAACTGATACATAAAAATCTGTAAATTATACATAACACCAGAGTGCCATATGATATTTTGATGTGTGCATCCATTGTGAAATGTTTAAATCAGGATAAGCATACCTGTCTCCTTGATCATTTGTCATTTCATGGAGAAAACATGCAACATCCTTTCTTATGAGATATTCAGTATATAATTGTTATCTGTAGTCACTCTACCAAGCAACACACACCAGAACTTCTTACAAATATTTTATAAGAATGAATTGTAGGCAAAACCAAAGCCACAGTGTTAGTTGAAATAAGTCATTTACATAAAACATTTTACTGCTACTTATTAACAAGGAGGAAATTTCTAGTTGAGTAGTAGTTCTGATAATTTTAAATACATTTACATATTTATCAGATTCCAGGAAAGATAAATTTAACTTTGAACCTCTTTTTGTATTAACCTAACTACATAAAGTAGCTGACCATATTAAGTCAATTAATTTTGAGCTATTTAAAATAAATATAATGTATCCTCAAAAATTAAATTGCTATGGGTACTGTGGTACCTGCCTGTAATCCCAGCTATTTGGGAAGCTGAAACAGGAGAATGATGAGTTCAAAGCCAGCCTGGGCAATTTAGTTAAGACCATGTCTCAAAGTTAAAAAAATAGAAAGGGCTGGGGATAGAGCTCAGTGGTAGAACACTTGCCCAGCATGTGTCGATCCCTGGGTTCAATCCCTACTACTACAAAAACAACCAAATAAGAACAGCAAAACTGGCAATATGTAGAGTTGCCCTTTAACTAGAGTCTCAAATTAATTGATCATTTAATTATTTATTGGTACTGGGGATTGAACCCAGAGGGCTTTTAGCACTGAACCACATCCCTAACTCTTTTTTATTTTTTATTTTGAGATAGCATCTCTATAAGTTGCTTAGGGCCTTCCTAAATTGCTGAGGCTGGCCTCAAATTCGTAATCCTCCCACCTTAGCCTCCTGAGTCACTGAGGTTACAGGTATGTGCCACCACGTCTGGCCTAGTCTCGAATTTAAACACTAAGAATTACTCTACATATTTATGAGTAATGTGTATGCATTAGTTGCCCAATCTCCTTTGAAGATCAACCATATGTATCACTATGCAGATATATTACTATATAACTCAAAAGTGTTACAGAACATTCCTTTTTCATGTCAGTAATGAAAATTCCTATCTATAAATGAATCTAAGTTAATCTAAGCATATAAAAATATATTTACATAAAGATTTATTTGAGAAATTTTAGTAATTAAAATTATAAATGTTAGTTTTTAGCTCTCTGACAGGGTGAAAGTGTTGTTCTATTAGTTTCCTAGGGTACAATGGTCTTGTATACATTTCAGAAATATTTCTCTAAGTGTACTGATTTGACCACCCGGCACCAAACCTGGGCCTGTGCAGGTAAGCTATTCCATCTGTATACACTCACTAAAGAATGAGAGCTGCTTCTGATGTGCACATTTTTGGCAGATAATTTTGAAACAACATATTGAAGAAATTAATTATCTCCCACATGGAAACAGTTAAAGGTTTCATTTCTGATCTGTCCTGTGAGTAGCAAAAAGTGAATGACTTTAACAGAATAATTCAAATGGCCAACAAATATTTAAGGCAGTGTTCTGAGTCTTGGAAGAATTCTAAAAGGAGTAAGACATCATTCCAGGCCTTGGTGATCATATTCCATAAAACAGGAGAGACAGAGCATATATCACAAAGAAATTGAAACAAGTACCAATTTTTACCAAGTTTTACTTCAGCTCCCATCATTCTCCAAATCATATTTTATTAGCATCATTCAACCCTACACTTTTATCCCAATAGCTTCAAATATTTAGTTATTTTAAAAGTATTTGCATGTTAGGTTAGCACATATATCGAGGCCTTATGGGAGTGAGTCTATAAATATGGGTTCCTACCTTCAATTAGCAAAATAATACAAGGTCTCAACAGATCTCACTGTATTTTGAATGAAATATCCACAGTGATAAAGAAGGTATTCAAGATTTTCAAGTTCTCTATTATTTCTATTCTTAGAAAATGACACTCAAATGAGAAATCAGACTTGTGTGGAAATAGCTACTTCTCGGGAATTCCATAACACCAGTAATTTTCCACTATTGCTACGCCCTAAACAAAGGATTAAGACACAAGATGAAGAGTTGGGAGTTGCGGGAAGAATCTAGAAAATCAAATAACCTCTTCTTTCTGTTTATGCTAGAATTATGCCTAGTTTACTTTTTATCAAGCCAATTTTCTTTTTTAAATAACAATCTTGCCAAACACTCTGCAAGAGGAGTTAAAAGCAATAAAGAAAATAGTCTGGCATAACGATAATTCTTGGGCAGTTTCAATAATACCTTATTGTTGCACCTATCAATTCTATTCCTGTTTTTCAAATGAACTCCCATGAACTATCACTGGTATTGTCACTTTAGACAAAACAAAAAATGGGTAAAAGCAAAGGGGGTTCAGTCACCACAGGATGCAAGGAAATGCTGCACATCCTCAGAGGGTAGGGATGTATGCATTCAGCAGATACACACTGAGCACCTACTGTACACACGCTCCACAAAGGTACAGAGCAGTTAGTTCATAGCTCAGAGAAAGATAAACATGTGCGCATCAGTTGACTTAACAATGGTGTGAATAAAGTGCTATTCATACTTGGAGGGAGAAATGAATCTGAATGAGGCAGTTGGTTGGGTTTACAGAGAAGGTGATGTAAGAGCTAAGCCTTGGGGTTTGATAAAGGAGGACTTCTTATGAGGCAGTGGATAGAGTTGCATTTCAGACAGAGGAAAAGCATGACTAAAGTTCTGAAGTAGGAAACAGTGATCATCAGTGTTGGAAAGATCTTGAATGGTGTCCAGGAAAGATAAAATGAAAAGTGGGAAGACCAGAATAACTGACACAGTGGGGTAATTAATGTCTAGGGATCCTCCTCTGGGAAACAAGAGGGCTGAGTTTCTAACTTGAGTAAATGACAGCTCAATTAATTAATTAATTAATTAAGGAAGAGGCGGAGCTGTTGCATATCTGTTTCCAGGGCAGGAAGAGCCTTTGTTTTAAATATACTGCATGTTCCCTCTGTAAACTCCCAACTGTGTCCATTAATCTTAATTTGAGGTGGCAACAAGTATTTAAAAGCTAATCAAGAAATGAATTGTCCCTACCTTGCTTTGGAATGATTATGGTTACAGGGGCTCCAGGACCAAGTGATTACGGGTTGAGGGATTCCATAGGCGGTACAAGTCAGGATTTGTCTGCTGCCCAGTGGGTAGAGAGTTGGGTCTGGAAATGACGACACTGCCTTTTCGTAAATCTGGGGTTTCACTGCAAAGGAGATGAAGAACAGAAGTCAAGAACTGTTCTGGTGACTTTCTGCTGGCCCTTACATAAAGGACTGCAGTCTCACTGGTTTTAATGTCAGGGAAATTAAAATGTTATAAGCCCTCATATTCATGAAGAAAATGTCAATTTTAAAATTGAGAACATTTATAATTTGATGTGATTACGATTATAAAAATCATGTTGCCTATGGAAGATAAGCAAACATGAAATTATTATGGTAAGTACAGAAGTGGTTTTTAAAGAACTATTTAAAAATTTGAGCCGAGTGCAGTGGTGCACACCTGCAGTCCCAGCTACTTGGGAGGCTGAGGCAGGAGGATTGCAAGTTCTAGGGCCAAGCTGGGCAATTTACTGAAACCCTATCTAAAGGGCTGGGGATTTAGCTCAGTGGTAGAGCTCTTGCCTAGCACGTGCAAGGCCCTGGGTTCAACCCCCAGTACTGCAAAAATTAATTAAATTTTGAGTTTTGGGGGCATTATTATAATGACTTTTGAATTGATAAATTTTCATTAATTTTCCCCTTACCAGGACCCAAAGAATGTATAAAATGTAAACTTACCATTTACAATTAGAGTGGCAGTGAGGTTTTTAAACACATTTGACTGCCTTATGCCCAGCAAGATTGTATAATCCCCTGCATCCTCTGCAGTTACGTCTTTGATAATTAAAGAATAACCATGAACCAAATAGCGAGCAGATATCTCCGTTGCAGGTGACCCATCTTTTAGCCTGTGGTTAAAACATGATCAATAAGTCACTTCACATACCTCTCTGATACCACTTTGATAACATGGCTGTTTCAGTGTATAAGCTCAAGCTGATCACTTTCAAGGCTTGGCTTGTCAACACTGATCTAAAAATTTAGGCACCAACTTTGCAGTAAAGGCAAGTATTGTTTTTAGATTGGGTACTCCTTGATATTGATTGGCAAAGAGCAAAAATAAACCAAGGGTAGAAAGAAAGGTGATGGCTTATTGAACCCACACAGATGCCGGTGGCCATCTTGACTTAAGTATTAACACAGAGGTACAGGCTCCGATTCCATTTGAGATGTTTTTCAGAGTTTTTGTTTTTCAGAGTTTTCCTTGAGGCTCCATGAGTAGTACAAGAGCCATTGTAAGTCAGATCAACTAGATCACTTCTCCAGATAAAAATAAAAATAGACATTCCTATTGTGATCTCATGTGGAGTTCGTATTAGCTATATAAATGGGCACACCAGTTGGCCCTTTCATAGCAAAACTATAGTGAAATCAAGGTATTTTCCCCTGAGGAAGAACTGTTCAGACACAAAACAAACAAACTATAAACTTAAAAGGAATTTAAAAACATTTTAAATATAGAATCAATGCCTTGATGTCATCCAGTTACATGTAGATACGTGAGTCAGGAGACCTGGATGCAGGCCTAGCTCTACCGCAAGCTGTATGCTGCATGACCAGAGGTTGAGCCTAGTGCCTTCAGATTTTCTAGCAATTTCCAAGATTCCTTTAACTCTAAAATTCTGGGATTTCATTTAAATGCACAGTTATGTGGACATTTTTAATCTATGAGGCGTTTAATATTGTGTTCTGTAAAAAAGGTACAATATTGGAAATGGTATCAGTTTATAATCATGCTGATATTATAGTCTTGCAAACAAATTCCCATTACTGGTGGACCTCAGTTCCAAAGCAGTTAAAATGACTGTTATACTTGTGATTACAATGTCATTTTAGAATTGCTTTATTTCCAATCAACAGGATGACACTTTTGAAGTGGGTTGAATTATTTTTAGGTTCTTGCTGTTTAGTTACCGAAAAAGTTAGCACTAACAGATAAGGGGACACTTAGGCACTGGTGTCTCCTGGTCTCTAAGTTACATAAAATTTAATAATTAACTATTAACCTTTTTCAGATAGAAAAAGAACAATAAAAAAAAAGAAATTCTTTTTCTACTGCAATGGCATGAAGGCATAACACAAAGTTTTTCTCTTTAATTCCCTATGAAATATTTAAGAAAATTGAAAACAAATATTTCACACCTATGATGTTGAAAGCCAAGTAAAGCTCTGGTGGAGGAAATTCCAAGATGGTACCTCTTCTGTATTGTATGGATTGCTCTCCTAATCAGTTTTATACCCTACCCTTTGTTTACAGTATAATGACAAACCAAAGATACTGGCATTTAAAAGTAATTTAACAAAATGCAGATTATAAACAGATTACACTGTTTTACAACAGTTGTTGTACTAGGATTATTAACCAAAAAAAAACTGTTTAAGTAATTTCTGAATATGTAACCTTCAAGTCAAAAAAAATTAATTCAGGTAAGTCCATTTGTTCACTCCTGCAAATGAGTAAGTCTTGTCTCTATTAATATTTGTTTAATTCTAAAACAAGACTGGTACTTTCAACCAGCTGTATATAAAAGAATTATTTTCAGCATCCTCATTACAAGGACCCACTTCTTCAGAGTTAATAGAGCATGTTACACATTCAAGATGCTTCCTAGTTGTTGCCCAACCATCTCATTCAGAGTGTTGACATCATAGGAAGGTTTCGAGATGAAGAAATTTGGTGTCAGTGAGGGACTATCTCAACAGAAATGAGCACTAAAAAACCCCACATTTCCTATTTCATTCTGGTGCATTTCTTCCTTTCCCCTTCAGTTCTCACCTCCACCACCCAGAAATCAATACAGCTCCTATTCTCCAGTGCTGCCCAAGCAATTTCTCTGGATACTTCTTTCAGGAATTTAAGTTATTGGGCTCTTGCATCTTTCTACTTACAAAATATGTCTTAAACTGATATGAAAATGGTTATGGTCCTACCATACAACTTCTGGTGAGGGAAATGCCTTCACTTTCATGGAGAGCCTGTAGGACCGCTTGCCTGCTATGGTTTCATGCACCTGTTGTTTCCGATGTTTCACAGTGATGAATGCTTTTTCTTGGAAAGGAGAAGTGATAAGTACATTAGAAAAGAATAAAAACCTCACAGAACATTAAGGGAGGGTGCAGTCAATGGGAAGCTAAAGAGCTGAATTATAATGGTGCCAGCCAGTGAGCCCAAATGTTGCTCAATGAATAAACTACTTTAAAAGCACCTTAGTGGATGAAACACTTTCAAAGGAAATGGTGACAAATCCTATAGACATAAAACAGTGCCAGGGCAACAGGAAACATCTAAAATATCTACAATAACAAAAAAGTGGGGTGATATTTCTAAAGATGTACTCAGTAAATATGAGTTAGATGGGAGAAAGTCGCTTTGACCTCTTAAAACAACTGAGAAAGCCAAAAGGAAATAAATGGCTTTTGATAGAACTGCTCCATAATTTTTGCTCTTCACACTGTTTTCCTTGTCAACAATGGGTGGAAATTGGTTTTTAAGCACTTTGTCTACAGAATTTGCATATTGGAATTAAGCAACAATATTAGGATTTCATGATAATAAAACCAGGGATAAAACAGCACTAATTCTAAAAAGTGTATCAAGCCTTTATGTTTATTTCCTTACATCATGGAAGTACTTGAGAAAATTTTCCAAGATAATAACTGTAAAACTGATCATTTTCTGTTTTGTTTATATAGAACACTAAATGAAGAATTTCATAAATATGATCTAACTGAGGTGTTAACCATTATGAGCTTCTAAAGAAAAGACTTTCTGTCCAATTCAAAAATCATTAAATTTAAAGAGCACCTAATAATATTTTGCTTTTTGGCAGTGGGGTGGAAGAGACTGTGGCAAAGTTGTATTCAGTTGTGGTAGTGTAACACTTAGCCAAAAGAACATTTATTTGTTTATACAACCCAAAGTCCATGATGATTAGAAAGCATAACATGAGTTGGCAATGCTGAATTATTGCTTACCAAATATATGCACTGAGGTGTTAACAGATTTGAATGATGGTCCACTCTTCACGTGACAAGTATAAAGTCCTTTGTCTTTGTTCTGTACTTTGTGAATAATAAGAACACTGTAGAACACATTGGCATGGGAATTGCTTTGGTCAATTCGTTGCCTTACAGAAGCTCTCTTAGTTGTCTATAGAAAGAAAATGTATAACAAATGTAGATGTAGTAATTATTCATGCTTAAAGTAATAGCATTTTGACATCTCCCAGATCATAATTTTGACAGCCACTTCTTTTTTCTTCCAAAAAGGATATCAAATCCACCTAGAGTTAGATGTTTGGAAGCTACATCTGTCTAGATGTGTTTCAGTTATGTAGCATACTAGCCTTCATTTGACACTTAAGTTTTTCAAATTGACGTTCACATGCATCATCTCAGTTATTTTGTACAACCACTCGTGACATTGGCAGAATCACTGCTTCTTTTACCTGTGAAGAAACTGAAGCCACAGAGACAGTGGCTAACATGGGCCAGGAACTCAGGACTTTTGAGCCTGAATCTAGTATTTTTACTTCAGCACACACACCTCTCTAGATAGCAACCTGTTCTCTGGCACACACAAATGTGGGCAATAATTATCTTTAGTACCTGGCTTAATGACAGTGTTTCCCTTAATAAATCACACTGTAGTTTCCTTTGCTACTACTGGAAATGAAAAGATGAGTTCTACTAAGTTCTACTTAGTATTCTACTAAGGTAGCTATTCTTCATTTCATTATTTCACTATGTGAGAATTACTTGCCAATTTCTGCTAAATCTTGGCAAATGGATCTAGGACATGGAAAAAAATCAGCAAGTTTGGCCAGCATTTGAAGGGTGTTGGCCCACATTTATCTCAGGGAAGACCAAGAGAAACCCTTGAGGCACAGTAATCTGAACACCATACTGTTCTGAGAAGACAAGATCACATTGCCTTCTCCTTTAATTGTTCATTTTCAAACATATAATATATCATTTCCTCTTACCAGCATTTTCCTGTGGGGCTGGGGGTGGGTCATGGAAAAAAAGACTTTGGAAACCATTCAGACTGATCTTTGGATCTTGAACCTAGCTCTTCTCTTTACCATTTTTAATAAACTTTGACCCACCTGCCTTTTTATTTCACATATATTGGCACATTTTCTTTACTCTCAGCAGTAACCAGAGAGAAAAGTCAGTCACCACCATCAACAGTCAGTCCCCTAACCAGTCTGCGGAGCCTCTTGCTGCAGCCTGTTTGCATAGGCATTATTTATTTGAGAACTTTCCTTCCCAAGTTTGAGTAACATTGGTATTGTTTCTGCCTTGGAGAATAGTTCATCTTGTGTTTTGGAGTTGCTTTGTCCAGTACTGCAGCCACCAATCACACATGACTATTTAAATTAAAATTCACTTCCTCAGTGCAGCTAGTCATACTTCAGGTATTCCTTAGCCATTTGTGGCTAATTGTTAGTTTATTGGTCAGCACAGGTATAGTATACCCACCACAGAAAGTTCCAGTGGATGTTACCATTTTAGATTACTGGCATTCAATAGATGTACCATCAATATTCTTAAAATCAGCAGCAACACTACCAGGGTAAAAGTTTCTTCCCTCTTGGCATTTATTGAGAATATTTGATTTTTGACAAAACCCAGAAAATGCTGCTACAAGTCATAGCAATAGTTTATGACTGCTAAGTCCCTGTATCCCTACAGGGTGCTTATTGCATCTTGATGCTGAGTGGTTCTATTTCCATGGCAAGAAATGTTTATGGGAAACAAGAGCTTGGGGCTGATGCATTAATCTTTTATACATCATTTATCATAAATTAACTTTGTGATTGGGTAATCTGAATGACATAACGAGTAATCATACTTGGGATATGCTACATAAGTCATACTGACACAGTATGGGTGCTGGAACTACTGTCAAAATTCTATGAACAGTTTATCATCTTTTCCCCATCTAAACATTTTTTAAATAATTGCTATTTGGAAGAATATTCCATTTGAATAAGGGACCCAGAATCAGTCTTCATTCTTCTCATTTTTCTGAAGGACAGAATTGCTCCTTTGACACTTAACAAATGGAATATTGGATGACGGGGTTGGAGTATCTTTTCCAAACATGCTGTAATCAGGTGCCTGACTGTCTGCCAGTACCTTAAATGAAAGCGCTGACAAAAACAGCCTCCAGAAAAGTTGTTGTTGTCATTACAAAAGACAGCCCCTGCCTGGCATTTAGTGATAAATTTCTCTCTCATCTCTAAAGCCTAAAGAATCGTTTTCAGGGACAAAACAATCCCTTTTTCCACCCAGAATCATGTAGTAGAAACAGCACACAACATACTTCAAAACAAAACCCCTGGACATCAAAAGACGGTATCTATGCACATCACACTGATGAATGCCAGGCAAGGAAAGTACCCAGTCCAAACTCAAAACTTCTTTATTGACCAACAACAGCTGTAGGAGTCAGAATTTTCTCATCTCAAAAACCCAATGGGGTTTTTCTTACAAAAAATAAATAGTGTTCAGAAGAAGAAAGAGAAAAAAGGGTTACTCACTTTACCAGGGTAACTCCAGGTCATTTGAACTCTTGTGTTCAATGCAGTGGTGGCAGTACAGTTGAGGGTGAGGGTGTGACCACTAAGTAATTTCACTGGACTTGGTGTGCTTATTTGAACATCTGTGATTGTATTGGCTGCGAGCAGAAGAGACAGGTTTTTAAAAGATTTCATTAAGCAGATAAGCCACAGAACATTCTGGCTCACGTTTCATGCCCCTGGAGCATCACTTACTTTGCCGATGTGTGAGATAGTTTGTTTTATACAAATGTCCATTGACTGTTGCTTCACAGGTCAGAAGCCCTATTTCTCTGTATGTTGCATTTGATATTATAAAGCCCTTCCTACTGTCCCAAGTTATTCTTTTTCCATCAGGGATCAGAGTATCAAATGGAAACTGAAAAGGAAGAAACATACTTTAACAAATCACATTAGCACTTTGGCAAAACTTTCATTGGCTGTAAGTGGAAACTTAATTTTCATCTAAAATGAAAAAAACACAGGTAAACTCTGGTTTGTTGTCATTGGTTCTTTAGTGTGTTTTTTTTTTTTTGCATACAGCAAGATATATTTGTATTATGATAAATCATAGTAATTATGGTAATATATTTTCAGGCCTGGCAATAAGCCACACCCACCCAGGGTAGAACTCGCTGTTATGTCAGACTTTTGATGGGAGCCCATATCGTACTCTCTGGTCTCTGGGAATCTTGAGAGTAAACGGACCTGGTACTCAACAGAGAAAACAATTAGCATTTTTTCAGTGGGGCTTCTGAGCTATCCTCACGTGTCCTTATCTTCTGGAAATTTTAATAAGTCATAACTTTGTTCTTCCATTTTGCACGGCTCCTAAAAGAGGTGACCATCTTGAAAGGGATTATCAATAGTTCCAGGTCCTCCAAGATTCATAACTAATGTGACACTGGCTAGGGCTATTCTGAGAGTCCTGCTGCATCACATGAGGCATCAATTCTGCCTCTGAGAGGGGAAGCCACTGACAGTGAGGATGGCTTTACAAATGGAGTGACCTCAAGTTCTTAGTAGTATTCCCAAGCACCATGAGAAACTCACTGAAAGAAAAGAATACTTTATTTGGTTCTCTCCTTGTGCCTTTTTCCAATAGCTGGGACTTTTATGTGTGTGTGGTCCTAGGGATCAAACCCGAAGCTTGAGTGTGCTATGCAAGTGCTCTGCCACTGAACAATACTCCCAGACCCCAGGACTTAATATTTAAATTAAACACTCCACCAGGGGCTTGGGGTAATGGTCATTGCTCCATAGACTGGCCAGTCAAATTCCCCAGATGCCCAATTGCCAGCCCAATTTCAGTGGGACAGACTACCATGATTACTTGTCCCAGTTGGAAAAGTAGAAAGAATCAGATTACCTTCTCCCAACAGACTGTAAAGGAAATACCTAACATCCATAAAGATGTTTGAAATCTTTTCTGTCTCCTCTCAACAGCATATCTGACATCCCTCCCTTTCTCCCTTTATCAAGTATTTATAGTGCTTGTTGAAGTTGTGAATCTGGATTTGTGATCCTATGGCAGAAATTTCTGGTCCAGAAGTCACTTGTGTCTCTCCCAGTAAGAATATCTGCATTGGTATTTGTTATCAATGTTGCTTGTAGTTAAGTTAATTACATCCTGTTTATGAAGAACTTAAATCAATTGAAGAATTCCTTTCATGTTTTAGAAAATCAAGATTCTACCTGTTAACTTAGCAATGCTCTGCATTTAGTGGGGGAAAGGACCTTCTCTTCTAATTTGTCACAAACAAGGGAAAAAACTCAGAATTGAAATCTATGATACTTTAAAAATAAGTGAAAATAAGTACGTTCTAAATCTAAAAGAAAGGTTTGCTGATGGATTTCCTCAGCACAACTTGAAAATATTTTATTAACATTTCTTTTAAAGTTTTTCATATTCTGTTACCTCCACTAGTATTATTCCATTGACAAACTGTTTTCTGCTGACAAGAGGAAAAACAGTAATTGTGTAGCCTATCAGCTCTGGTCATTGCTGCATGTCATATGAGACACACAAGTAGATGGAGACGGCAGCCTCAAGAGAAATTTCTGGGCAGAGATGCCTGCCTCTTACCTAACAGTGGTTCCACCAAAGTAGGCAGGGGAGGAGAAACGAAGAGGGAGGCAGACAGTGAATTAGAAGAAAAGGGATGATAAGTGAAATGGAAGGAAAAGATGTTAATTTTACATCAACATAGATATGTAACAGGCTAGAATATTTTCAGTATTTAACATATGCCAAACCAAAATTGGTTAGAATTTTACCTTTTTCTCTCTCCCTTTTTTAAAAAAATTGTGCAGTATAGATCTAAGGTAGTAAAACAGAGTAAATAACTTGGTCCTGCTCCACATTTTTACATGGGGAATTTTGGAATGCTGTCTGTGACAGAAAACCCACCTCCTTAGGGTTTACATGAAGGGGCAGGCTTTCCTATCCCTGTGACTTTTGTCTTGTTTTTGTAGTACCAGGATTGAACCCAGGGGTGCTCTATCACTGAGCTACATCCCAGCCCTTTTTATTTTGTATTCAGAGACAGAATCTCACCAAATTGCCCAGGCTGGCCTCCAACTTGCAGTCCACCTGCCTTAGCCTCTCAGTTGCTGGGATTACAGGCAGGTGCCACTGTGTCCGGCTCCCCATGTTTTTTTCCATGTTGATCATGTAGCAATTATTATCTCAGACCAAGAGGTATAATGCCATGCAGTTAAAAATCAAGTACTGAATATTAAAATTAAAAATAAATACTACTAATAGTAGACCATTGAATTGGACCTGTCTCGTGCCAGACACTGGTCCAAATACTTTCCTTATATTGCCTTATTTGGCCTTCTAACAACCTGCAAGGCAGTACTGCTGTAATCATCCCACCCCTCAAATGGGGTAACTGAGGTGGACAGAGGTTGGGTCACTTGGTCTGCCAGTACTTTAGTGGCAGTGTGGCACCAGCCTCTTCTCTGAGTAGCTCTAGTCTTCCTTCCTCTTATGCAAACTAAACCATTAGGTAGGGTGGGAGCACTGAATGGGAAGTCAGGATATTGGCTCTACTGCTCAGTATGGCCAGAAGTCCCCAGCATCCTGAAACCTCAGTATTTTCTAGATCAGTTGAGGAGTTAGACTTCTCTAATGTTTTCAGCTCTGATACCCACTGTGTTTTTTTATATTTGTTGGCAATGGGACACAGCTATAATGGAGGCCAAAACCTGACTTTGATGGACTACATTGAGGGCTTAAGTCAAGTTAGGAAGATAGGAGAGTGACTGCAAAGGAAGAAGTCAAGGAGACACCTCATGGCACTTCAGGACTCAGGGTCAACAGGTGATACTGAGACTCACAACTTGAACATTTCCGACTTCACCACCACCAAACACTTTCTGAGTACCCGTTATGTGTTGGGCAGTGTGAGGTGCTACCTTGGAGGTTTTGTCTTAAAAGCTCTAAACTTTCAGGATTTAGTAGTTTTCATTTGGGGAATTTTTTTTCTCCAATTCTTAGTTCTAGTATACTCCTAATTCTAATTGTTGATGAATTAGCTAGAATGTCACATTGCAGCTTGTCTTTATTAGAGTTCACTCTAAATCTTTTTCTTTTACAGTTTTTAGCATAATGTAAAGAAAAGTCCCATGGATGGATTTTTTTCTTTCTCCTTTTTTATAAAAGACTAAATTTGGTGTCCAGCAGAAGATAAACTTTTTTTTTTTCTTTTTTTTTTAGGTCACCAGGAACTCTTCAACTCTAAACTAAAGATGGTGGTTGCTTCATAGCATGAAGCAAGAGGATGCCAATGCCTGGACAATCAGGCAGCCTGCTGACAGTTTGTCTTCAGCAATGATCTTGATGAGCCACTCTGCCAAGTTATTAATTTGTGTAAGCAACAGAATTGGCTTTTCTCACATTTGCATACATTTGGACTTGTAACAGTGTATAAAAGGCTTCATGACTTTAGTTCTTTTGTTATTCATTTAGATTGCTCTTAAGACATTATCCTTTTGTTACAGATAAGTCCATTGAGAAGCCCAAATGTCTAAAATTATTCCAGAGAGACAAAATGATTAAAACTCCATTAAGCTCATTTGCAGTAAAAACACTCTGGGAGTAGCATTGCCCAATTTTACCTTTTTTAGAGTAACAGTGATGTTAGGTGATGTAACCCGGCAGGGAATGATGAGCTGCTTTCCTTCTGTCATATATACAATTGCAGGTATTTCACTGTACATCTCTATGAAAGGTCTACCTATATCTGAAAAAAAAAAAAAAAACAGTTTTTTAAAAATATGTAAGTGATTGAAATAGAAACATGTAGACAAAGTAGTTGGTGAGGTAATCCAAGCACGGCCAAGGATACACGGGATAACGATATGTAACGAGGTGGGGTGGCGAGGGTGGCAGCAAGGAAGAGAAAAATGAAGGAACTTTGGATGGTGTAGAGGAAAATGGGGTGGGAGGGGGTAGGGGACGGAAAGACAGTAGAATGAGACAGACGGTATTACCGTATGTATATGTATGATTACATGAATGGTGTGACTCTACATTGTGTACAACCATAGAAATGAAAAGTTGTACCCCATTTGTGTAGAATGAATCAAAATGCAGCCTATAAAAATAAAATTTAATAAAAAAAAAGAAAAAGAAAAGTAGTTCTTATATTCACATTCTTTGTCTCTGAATTTGGCCTTCTGTGTTTCTGCCCAGAAAAGGAAAGTTTGCCTATTAAAACCAAATTTCTTTTTTAGTTGTTGGTCTGCGATTGGATTGCTCTGATGTCCTAATACGCAAGTGAGATGTGGGGAACTACTGTGGGGGAAAGCTACAGAAGTGCAGTGAGAGAGAAAGGAGAGTATTCTTACCACAGCTATGCTAAGTGCTCCAGGAAGCGCCCTCCAGAGCCTTTGTGCCAGCTCAAAGGGCACAGGTGCCATGAGGAAAGTTAGCTCCCTTTGGAGTTAGAGAAGATGCAGAAGTGTAGCAGGTCAGAGGATTATCATTTGAATGATAGAAGCATGATTTAAAGGTTTCCTAGACCTTTCCTAGTAGACTAATAATGAATAAGAAAGTCTGAACTGCTTAGGGGGAAACAGTGTTGAAAACTGCATTTATTTCATATGCATATTAGATCTGTTTCTTTAGTAGCCACTGCTTATCTGTTAAGAGCAAAGTATATGCAAGTGCCTGCAAAGAGGTCTGGAAAACTTCAAATTATTACCAAAATTCCTCCTTTTAAGTGTGGCATTTGGCCCATCTCAGAGGCAAACAGGGTTCAAACCTCCTGTTTGGCTTCCCTGTAAATTCCCCCCACCCCCAGGGAACCAGAATGAACATCAGATCCTTTTATAAACATTCTCACTGTCCCCCTGCCCTTGCCCTCAGGAATCCATTGACCCCCTCAGGCAGCCACCTTTTCTGCAATTGTTGAGTTCTGATTCTCCCACTTTGGCTCCAGCCTAACATGCCCAGAGTAAGCTCCCCATCTGGACCTGAAAGAACCAGCCAGGCTCTCACCTGCTACTGGTCCTCTCAGATCAGTTGGTTAGGAAAGTCTCGATGCTGAGTGGAGAATGAATTGCAAGAAAACAAGCACAGTCAGCAGGCAGCGGTTGTCTAGAACAGATGGTGGCCACGCTGATTGTTAGGGGTGGAACTGTGTCCCCCAAAACAACAACAAAAGATATGTTTGAAGTCCTAACTCTCCCACCCCTGTGCTTCTGAATGTGGCCTGAGCTGGAAATAGGGTTGCTGAAATGTACTTAAGTAAGCTAAATAGAGTGGGCTCCTAAACTAATATGACTGGCATCCTTCTAAGATGGCCATGTAAGGACAAACATGGGGACTGGTGTGACCTCTTCAAGCCAGGGAATGCCATGGATTGCAGGGGAGCCACCAGAGGGTAGCAGGAGACAAGGATGGTTTCTTCAAAAAGTTTCAGAGGGGGTTTGGCCCTGAAAACACCTTGGCCTCAGACTCATGCTGCCATAGAAAAAAGACTGGAAGCAAATATGCTCAAATGTTATCTATGATTATCTTTGGGTGGTAGCTTTATGAGTTACTTTCTTATCTACCTTCTTCTGTACTTGTCAGCATTTCTAGAATGATTTTGTATTATTTTACAATAGTATTTAATTAAAGTTAAAACCCAAATTATAAAGCACTCTTTTAACTTGAGATAAATGTGTCCATTTTGTATTTGATTTACTTTAGTTTTGTCCTTTATAATAGACTGAGACATTAACTGACAGAATTAATGAAGTTGTATGTTTATTAGGAATTCTCAGTGTGTGTAGAACATATGCATAGAGGAAAAGTTAATTAAATGGAGGCAGAGATTTCTTATCAGCATTAAATTCTTCCTCTAAATAAAGTTGCTGAGCTAGACATTCAGCTAGGACTATTGGGATTTGATCATTCCTTTCCTTCCTCCTGTGAGTCTGTATTTTTGTCTCCTTTGTGAGTCCCAAGGTAAACACAAACACCAGGAAATGGTTTAATTCATTTAACTAAACTGTAAATCCTTCATATTTAATTTATTGTCTCCTTAAGCAACCATGAAAATGTTGAAAAACAAAGGACACTGGCATAAAAAGTTCCTACAGGAAATAGTAAACATCAGTCTAATCATTTCTAGGCTAGGGAAATGCTAATTTCAAATGAAAATTAGAGTGGCTAATTTGATAAACCTTTGAGTTTCTTCTTCCCCTTTGTCTCTTTGAATCCCCTAAACACTTAAAAGTTTTACCACAGCTGTTGGCCTCTAAAAGCCAATTCCAAGCTGGGCTTAGTGGTACATGCCTGTAATCCCAGGTTGAACTTGGGAAGCTAAGGCAGGAGGATGACAAATTCAACCTACAATCCAGCTTGGACAATTTAGGGAGATCCTGTCTCAAAATAAAAAGGGCTGAGGGGTAAAGTACCCCTGGGTTCAATCCCAGTACTGCAAATAAGTAAATAAGTAAAATAAAAGTCAACTTCAGTTTTAGCACTGGGCCCACAGAGTTGTTCAAAGATGTCAGAACTTCAGTGATTTATGTTCATTCAAAACACATCATTTGTATGACGGTCAATAGTGTCATTATAAATCCACTGTGTTTGTAAATGAGTTTATGATTGTAGATACACACACACACACACACACACACACACACACACACACAGAGACACCACTACTCTCTGGCTTATTAATAGTATACTTCCTCTGCAATTTGCTTTAAGGAAGGGCTAAGAATGAACTTGCCTGACATAATACAAACATATTTTGTATTGTAGGACCATAGATACAGAGGAGGTCACGGTTCCATTAATATCACCAGTAAAACCACTTACTACTCCCATAGGGCACATTTGTCTTTGTCACAAAATTAAAAATGACTTCTAAACCCAGCCAGCACTGCAGAGTGGTTTCCTGCGACCAAATTGGCTGGTTGTTGAAAGGGTGAGGAAGACCTGCTCCAGAGACTGCCGGTATACTGGCAGCTCAGACACACTGTCACCAGGGACGCATGCCAACACACAGCTAGGTAAAGGTCAAGCTGCCCTCACCTCTCTGAACTCTCAGAGCTCAAAGCAGTGACAGGAAACTGGCACAGAATATGAGGTTTTTTCACCCAATGGGAGTATCTTGACTGTCACTTATCCTTCAGGACAAGAAGTGTGCTTGGACACAGGGAAAGATCAAACAGGGACCCTTGCTCAGGACGGAATTATGTCTATTTTTAAAATGTGTTTTTTCCTTTTGAAGTCATGTGTAATCATGTGGGCACATTAAGAAGCATAGACGTGGAGGCCCCAGGGATGCCATCTTTATTCTACTGTTTCCTACTGGCATCACCTGGGAGCTCTGCTGGGATCAGAGCACATGAATGACCCCTGAAATTGAGGGAACTTTTTTTTTTTTTTTTTTTTTTTTTTGCCTCAAAAAGGGATTCAAGAGTAAATATCTTCTTTTCTAGCACATTTACATTTTTATGATTTTTATAAACTTTTTCCAGATGTCCTTTCCCTTTATTTGCATTTTCCTTACCTCTAAGTCCTGGTCATGAGGATTCCTAGTTATTTTAAGGAGGATGTGTGATTTTCATTTATTGAGGATGAAGGGGAGAGGATTAAAACTCATTAACCAGTCTCATGCAGACAGCTCCATCTAGACATGAGAGTTCAAATCATACAGGTCTTCATGCTATGGATCATACCTAATCCTCAAGGGCAGGTTGTCAATTAGTAAAATATTTCATTTGAAATATAAGCAAAAAAAAAGAGGCAAATTCTTCAATGACTCATACTGTCCTTCAAAATTTTTCACAATTTCAAACAGTTCTGAAGCAATCACAACAAAGTTATAGTTGCTATACTAACATCAGGCAAAATAGACTTTAAGAAAGGTTAGTAGAGATAAAGAGGAACATTTAATAAGAAAAAGGGGGTCAATCCATGAGGAAGATATAGCAATTAAAAACATGTACCTAACAACACATGAAGCAAAAACAGAGTTGAAGGGACAAACAGGCAGTTCTTAAATGGAGATTTCAGTATCCTCTTTCAATAATGAATAGAACACCTAGACAGGAGATCAAAAAGGGACTAGATCATTTGAACAACACTGTTAACCAACTATACCTGACAACCATCTCTAGAACAGTCTTCCCATCACAGCGGTATATACTCTTTTCTCAAATGCACATGAAACATTCTCATGGATAGAGTATATGATAGGTCATAAAACAAATGTAATAAGTTTAAACGACAGAAATAATACAAAGTATGTTGTCTAACTATAGTGGAATTAAATTAGAAATTAATAACAGGAGGAAATTTGGGAAACCCAAAAATGTAGAAATTAAATAATAAGTGTTTGTTAAAGAAGAAATCACAAGGGAAATTAGAAAATGCTTTGAAATGAATGAAAATGAAAACAATATAGCAAAACTTTTGGGATAAAGATAAAGCAGTAATTAGAAATTCACATACAAAAAAAAAAATTCACATACAAATGTGTCTATTAAAAAGAAGAAAGATTTCAAATCAATAATCTACCTTCCACCTTCAGATACCAGGAAAGAACAGCATACTAAGTGTAAAGCAAGGAAAAGGGAGGTGGTGATACATATTAGAGTAGAAACTAATGAAAGAGAAAAGAAAAACAACAGAGAAAATCAGTAAACAAAAAGCCAGTTCTCTGAAAACAAACACAAATGACAAAGTTGTCAGATAAGCCAAGAAAAATAAGAGGGAAGACTCAAATGACTAGAATCAGAAGTGAAACAGTGAATATTACTACTGACATTACTTAAGCAAAAAGCATTATACAGGAATATAATTGCATGCCAATATATTATATAACAGATGAAATGGATAAATTCCTAGAAAGACACAAACTACTATAACTAATTGAATAAGAAATAGACAACCAAGAAGACCTATAACAGGAGATCAAATTTGTAATTGCAAAACAAAATAAAAAAACTATCCACAAGGTAAAGCTGAGGCCCAAATGGTAAGTGAATTTTACCAAACTTAAAAAGGTAATACTAATTTTTCACAAATCATTCCAAAAAATAAGAAGAGTAAGAACTTCTGAATTTATTCCATGAAGCCAGACTGATACCAAAACCAAAGACATCACGAGAAAACTACAGAACAGTATTTCTTATGAATATGGATGTAGGAACAACAAGAACAACAAAGTAGCAAATTAAATCCAGAAACATGTAAAAAATATTATGCACAGTGACCAAAGGGAATTTGTCCCAGGAATACAAGAAGACTGGTTTAACATCTTAAGAGCAATCAATGTAATTAATATACCATATTGATAGAATAAAAACCAAAACCACAAGATTGTCACAATAAACATAGAAAGTATTTTACAAAATACAACTTACTTCATGATAAAAACATTCCGCAAACTAGGAACGGAATGGAACTTTCTCAAACTGATAAATTACATCTTAAAAAAAAAAAAAATAGAAAACAAAACCCCACAGCTAACATCGTACTTAATAGTAAAATACTGTATGTTTTCTCCTTGAGATCAGGAATAAGACAGGGCTTTTCATCTCTGTTAGTTCTACCCAACAGTATACCATGCAGTATATTCTAGCCATGGCAGTTAGGCAAGAAAAATAAATAAATCCAGATTGGAAAGATCAAAATGATGCAATTACTTTGGAAAACAGTCTCTATTTTCAGATAACATGGTCGTGTACAAGGAAAATCCTAAGATTGCAAGATACAAAATACATATACAAAAATGAATTGTATGTCTATAACTTCAGTGAACAATTTGGAAATGAACTTATAAAAACAATTCTATTTTCAGCAGCATCAAGAAGAATAAAGTGCTTAAACAAAATAAGTGCAAAGTTTATACTTTGAAAAATATAAAACATTGTGGAAAGAAATTAAAGAAGATCTAAATAGTTGGGATAATGTCCTATATTTGTGGTTTGGAAGACAATATTGTTAAGAAGGCAATACTCCCCAAATTTATCTCCTACAGTGCAGTTCTTATCAGAATCTCAGTTAACTTCTTTGTAGAATTGACAATGATTCTGAAATTCTAGATGATTGCAAGAGACCCAGAGTAGACAAAATAATCTTGGAAAAGAATAATAAAATTGGAGGACTCAATATTTCTCAGTTTCAAAACTAAAACTATGAACAGTAACACGGGGCATTTCTGTAATTCCAGTGACTTGAGAGACTAAGGCCGGAAGATCATAAGTTCCAGGTCAGCCTTAGCAACTTAGGCCTTAAACAACTCAGCCAGACCCTGTGAGAAATAGAACGTTCGACTGTCCGTTTTCAAAATATAGTATTTAGCCTTAACTGAGATGTAAAAATCCAGTTGTAGCTGTTTTAAACTATAGCCCTTCCCTTTGCTGCCCCAGTTATAAAATTAGCTAATCGTGTTGATTGTAACCCTGAGCTCCTCCCATCAGGGCAAGGGGGATAAAAGCAGCTGAGCTGCCTGCGCAGTGCACTGTCTAGCCAGCTTTCGGTAGCACGCCCTTCTGGCAGAAGTGAAGTTTGTTTTGTGGACTGGCTTCCGAGCATGTGTTTGATTTTTTGCACTACCTTGGTATGTCTGATAATCCTATCTCAAAATAAAAAATAAAGTGCTGGGGGTGTAGTCAGTGGTAAAGCACCCTAGTTCAGTCCCTAGTACCAAAAATTACCAAATAACAAATAAAACAAGCAACAGTGATCAAGACAACGTGGTAGTGGCATAAGGACAGGGTTAGAGATCAATGGAATGGAACTGAGACTCCAGGAATAAACTCATGTCTACATTCAGCTGATTTTCAACAAGACCATTCAATGGGAAAAGAATAATCTTTTCAATAAATGTTACTGGAACAACTCCACATGCAAAAGTGAAGTTGGAACCTTAATCAACACCATATACAAATATTAACCAGAACTAGATCAAAACTTAACTGTGAGAGCTAACTCTAAAGCTCGTAGAAGAAATCAGTTAAATCATCCTATAAACCAAAAATACAAACAACAAAAGAAAAAATGACAAATTGGACTTTATCAAAATCAAAAACTTGTGTGTCTTGAAGACTATTATCCAGAAAGTGAAAAGATAGCCCAAAGAATGGGAGAAAATATTTTTCAAATTATACATCTACTAGGGTGCTTATATTAAGAATGTAGAAAATACTTATATATGCCCATAATATATTTTAAAAATATAGTTGTATAATAGCTATATTTAGAATATATAAATCTAGATATATTACATGTCTCTAGAATATAAATGTATTTACAATACATATAAAGTAGAAATTCAAGACCTCTTGCAACTTAATAATAAAAACAACACAATTTAAAAATGGAAAAGGGATCTGAACAGACATTTTTCCAGAGACAATATCAAAGGATCAATAAACTCATGAAAAGATGTCCAACATCATGAGCTCTAGGAAAATATCAAAACCACAGTGATCCAGGTGCAGTGGCACACGCCTATATTCCCAGTGACTTGGGAGGCTGAGGCAGGAGGATTGCCAAGTGTGAAGTCAGCCTCAGTAAAAGTAAGATGCCAAGCAACTCAGTGAGACCCTGTCTCTAGATAAAATACCATATAGGGCTGGGGATGTGCCTCAGTGACCGAGTGCCCCCAAGTCCAATCCCCAGCACCCCCTAAAAAAAATGAAAAAAAAAAAAAAAACAGTGAGAGACCACTTCACAACCACTGGCTGTCATTAAAAAAAAAAAAAAAAAAGATATGATGACATGTGTTGGCAAGGGTGTAGGTAAATCAGAGCCTTCATCCATTTCTGATGGTGCAGCCACACTGGAAGAGTCTGGCAGTTCCTCAGATAAACAGGGTTACCATGTGATCTAGTGTTTCCACCTCTGGCTATCCAAGACAATGAAAACTTACGTCCACACAAAAACTTGTATGCAATGGTTGTTAAAGCATTATTTAAAATAGTCAAAAAGTAGAAACATCTCAAATGTCATTCAATTAATAAATGGATAACTAAAATGAGTTTATCTATATAGTAAACTATTATTCAACAAGATAGTAATGAAGAACTAATACATAATGTAACACAGATGACTCTCAAAAATATGCTGAGTAAAAGAAGCCAGTCAGAAAAGACCATACATTGTATGATTCTATTTATATAAAATGCCCGGAAAAGGCAAATCTATAGGAACTGAGAGGAAATTAGAGGTTGCTCAGTGCTGGAGGGGGGTGGTGGTGGAGGGGATATGAGTGAGAATCAGAGTTTGTTTTTGAGATAATGAAATGTTGTAAAATTGTTGGTTGCATGTATCTGTGAATATGCTAAAAACCACTGAATTTACATTTTAAATAGGTGAATTGTGTGGTATGTGAATTACATCTCAATAAAAACTTATTTGGAAAGAAAGCTTTGGGCTCTTTATTAGAAATAGTGACCCATTGTTTTCTGAGCTGGAGTAGTTCCTGGAGATCTTCCAGGGCCAACTCTTCACTTTATGGGTTCTTCTGAGTAGTACAGTTCACATGGAATGTTCAATTCAATATTTTGGGGGGATTTATCCTGGTTATCTAAATGAGTATCATAGAATTATAACATCACTACTGGTGAATCAGTATCCAGATTCAAAAGTAGTAATCTTAACTAATGTGACCAAGGAATATTAGTTGCCCGTTTCTGCCACTGAGACCTTACTCAAATCTTTCTGTTAGAGCAAGGTAAACAGAGAAAGGCCATTGTGTTTCAGACTCAAGTTGCTATCCTAAAATATTTAAAAAACAGACGTGTACTACAAGATAAGAAGCAACTCATTCTAACAAAGCTCTTTCTCTATTACCTACCTTTCCTCAGAAGAAAGACATGATTTTGCCTTGTCTTTTAGAAGTCCTATTGCCCTGCTGATCACAGTGGATGGAAAAACAGAAGAGAACAGGGAAGAGTCAGGAGAGAAAAGAACAGGGATGATGATTCAGCCTCTTTCCTTCCTCTGTGAAGTTGCTCCTTGGAATGGGGGCTGTAGCAGCTGGGGATCAGGATAATCTATTGCCCTAACCCACACAGCACACCAACAACAGATGTATATGGAGAGGACATCACACAAGGCTGGCAGGGAAAAAAAGGAGAAATCTGAATGTATTATGTACCCGGCAGTACGCATCAGGCCTAGTCCACGGACTCAAGGTTTTCATGGTCTAGCTGCAAAGACACCTCACACCCCAGGATCGCTTGTGTTCATTAGAGGACAAAGTAAATAGTAAATTTTGCCTTAAAGAGGAGTAGGGACACCATTTTAAAAATTCACACCGAAACTCCAAGTCACCTGAAGATCTCAGTAAGAGTGAAATGCTGGGTAGATGGTAAGCTCGATGGACTGTAGGTGAAGAAAGTCCCGGGCTTTCTGAGCCCCTCAGGTATTCACGTGAAACCAGTTGGCGGGTTTCTGTGTCCTTCTCTCCAGATGACTGACCTCAGCCAGATCTTCAGCTTTATCAGTTGAGGCATTAAAGGGAGAGCGGGGAGAGAGAGAGAGAGAGAAGGGAGAGAGAGAGAGAGACCGAGGGGGGGGGTGGAGAGAGAGAGAAAGAAAGAAGAAGGAGGAGGAGGAAGGAAGGAAGGAAGAAGGGAGGATGGGGAAGGAAAAAAAGAAGAAAGGGAGGAAGGAAAATGAAACAAATGAAGGAGAAAGGAAAGGAAAAAGCAAGCAGCTCTAATAAACAACTATAACTCTTCTACTGACAAGATTTTTGGTCACGTCCCAAGTTCTATGATTCCTCTGAGTCATAAGAAAACTGTGAAGGGACTTTTAAGATGCCTTATGACTGCATCTCTTGAGAATGCTGAGTCCCAGAGAGGAGAGACCTTCCACACACAGGACTGGCTCCACCAAACCTGAATTTGGGTGTCCTGATCCTGGACCAGTCTCTGTCCACCACACCAAAATCTGACCCTGCTACTCCTGAATGTCTTGGGAATAATTATACCTTTAATTGTCCACACCTAGTGGGAGAGAAATGACGACTCAGAGACAGGTAGTGAAACCCCTGACAGACCCCAGCAAAGTGAACTGGGCTTGAGTCACAGGTCCCCTTCTTAGCTGTCTGCTCTAAGGTTCTGGAGACTCCAGGAGAGACTTTGTGATGACCACCTCAGAACCAACAGCCAAATGAGAGCCAGCCCGGGTTGGTTCAAGGAGATTAGAGAGGATGTCCCCTCTCAAGGGCAGGGGAGGTTTGGTCGGTCTCCAGCTGGGACACTAGGTCTCCTGGAGAAGAGCCTCCGTGAACTCCATCAGGACAGCCTCCCCTTCCTGCTCATGAGCAGGGGAAGTTGGGAACCAGAGTTCATGGAGATGCTGTGCTGATGACCTCTGCCACGGGGGGGACTCTGGGCCTCAGCTTCCTCATCGAGAACACAGGACAGCTACTGTCCTGGTCCCACATTTGTGATTTGTTTGCATTTATTTGAAATGTTCACACTAGCGTATTCCATAATCATGTCCCTCCGGAGCCAGGCAAAGAAGGAACATGAGCAGAGGAAGTGAAGACAGTAGGATTGGTGGCAGTTTAGAATGTGAGGGCTGTGTCTGGAAACGGGAGCTCTTGCTCACTACGGTCAGTTGTTGCCAAGTGGGAATACGGGCCAAAGTGACTGGAGTTTCCAGTTTTTAAAATAAGTAGGAAATCAGATTTTTAACTCTTCCAGTTTTAAGTATTGGCAGCCAAATGTACTGTGCCTGCCAGTCTGGCCTGAATCTGACATGCGCACTTCCAGTTTGCAACCCTGTGCTGCATACGAAAGTCCAAGGAAGTTGGGGTGGAAACCCAGGCAAGGCAGACTGGAAAGACCAGGGGCTTCAGAGGCTACCAGTCCTGGACTCAAAGCTTGATTAGATCATTTACAAAGTGTGCAACCTTGAATACTATATTGAATGCCTCCAACTTTTTTAAAAATACTAGTGATAGAGTTTATCTCATTGGATTATTTTGAAATGAGCCTGAGCCAGAAATCAGGAAATAATATTGACCTGCACTGGGTACCAGTCCTACCAAGTGAGCACCTGTCCTGTACTTGACTACCTACATACTTGGGGAAATCCCCATTTCCCAAGACAGTTCATTCCACATTTAGATAGCTTTAGGTGTTACAAAGTGTTTCCTTATGTCAAGCTGCCTGTCTTGACTTCTTTTGTTCTTAGATAGTTGTTCTGCCATCCAGGATCATGAAGAGGAAGTTTAATCTCTTTTTCACTTGAAAGGAGACTATTACACTCCTGTCTCCTACTTTTCCACCCAGTTCTTTCCTTTTTTAGATTAAACATTTCAATCTCTTCAGTCATTCCTTGCCAATGAAAATAAACTTGTGAAATTATGTACTGCCCATAACCCTATAAGGCAGGTGCCCATTTTACAGATGATGTAATAATATAAAGAGGTTAAATAATTTGCTTTGAAATCCTATGTTCAGTGCTTCTCTTGAGGTGTAAACAGTAAGATTAGCACCACCTTCATTCTGGATACCACCTGCTTATTACTGTATCCCACAGTTGGATCCATTCTCTTGATGAACGTTGAGTCAACTGAAAGCCTAAAGTCCCTCCCAGGTGTGCTGTCTGGGCCACAGGTTACCCCACATAGCACAAGGGTAGTTAGTGGGTTTTGCTACCCAAATACAGGCCTTTATATCTATTCCTATCAAATCGCATTTTGCTAATCATAGTTCACTGTTCTAGTCTGTTGGTAATTTTTTCATCCATGAGTTCTGGTGTCCAGATTGGGCTCATTTGCTCACTGTGCCCTCAATTTCCTCTTCAAAGTCAAGGAACCCAGGTAAAACTAATATAAACTTAAAATCCCATGTTCCTTTCTCTCATTTAACAAACACTTAATGGTTCTATGTACCAGACGGTGTGCTGGGTCCTAGGCTAGCATGATAAGCAAAATAGATTCAATTCCGGTCAACACAAAGCTGGTGAGAGCCGAGTCCTGTGTGAAAGGAGGAGGTCAGCAGAAGCGCCACTCCTAGGGTAGCTTCCAGAAAGGGTGCTGTTTAACTTCAGGCCTGAAAAATGAGTAGGAGCCAGTTGGTACAGAAGGCCTGTGGGGAGGAGGGAGAGGGCAGGTAGTGTCCCAGGGAGAGCATCCCCTCTCACTGTTCTTGTCCCATTGCTCTGCTATCCAATTGTAAGCAACACCCTCTGGTAGTAATCCTGTTCTCATTTTACAGATGAAGAAACCAAGTCTCAAAAGATGGTAATAACAATAATAGTAATAAGCACATATAGTGAGTACTGCACACCAAACAGTTCTCAATGTCTTATACATATAAACTATGAGAGGTAACTAAGGGCAAAAAAACATTGCTTTCTCTGATTTGTACTAGTTAACATGACCTTGGGCCAGTTACTTAACCTTTCTGCGAAGCAGATGAATATTGTAATGTTTCCCATCAAGATCAGGAACAAGTCAGGATGTCCCCTCACTACTCCTTGTCAACATCATGTTGGAAGTCCAACATGATACAGTAAGACAAGAAAAGGAGACAAAGGGCATGAGGATAGGAAGGGAAAAGTGAAGTTGTTTTTGTTTGCAGATGACATGATCACCTATGTAGAAAATCTAAAAAAAATAACAAAAATTGCTGGATCTAATAGGTGAATATAATAAGATTATAGGATACAGAGTTAATATAAAAAGTCAATTGATGGAAGGGGGACAAAGAGAAATTATGAGGGACTTTGAGGGACTGGGAGGTGTGCTGGGGAGGAGAAGGAGAGGGGCTTGAGGATAGGAGGAGGGTGGATGCACATTATCAATGCACAATGTACGCATGTGTGGAAATATCACAGTGAGTCCTAGTAATTTGTACAGTCAACATTACTAAGAAAGTCAATTGCTTTCCTATAAACCAACAATGAGGAGGAATTTGAAAATAAAAACAATATGATTTACTTCAGCATCCACCAATATGAAATACTTAGGCACAAGCCTAACAAAATACATAGCAAGAATCTATACCTGTGAGGAATACGACAGAACTAGTAGGAGCAAAACCAAAGGGCTTTGTCAGTGTCGGTTCTTCCCAACTTGATCTTTAGATTCAGTGCAATCCCAGTCAAAATTCCAGAGATTATTTTGTGACTATTGACAAACTTATTTTAAAGTTTATATGGGGAGTCAAGAGACCCAGAAGAGCCAATGCATTATTTAAGAACAACAAAGTTGGAGGACTAACTAAAATTTAGTTCAGTTTCAAGATTAACTATAAAGCTACTGTAATCAACCAAAGTGTGGCATTAGGAAAAGAATAGACAAATAGATCAGTGAAACAGAATAGATCCACATAATACAGTCAACTAATCTTTGACAAAGGAGCAAAGGCAATTCAATGGGCAAAGAGTGTTTTCAACAAATGATGCTGGAATATCTGGACATCCATGTGCAAACAACAAAACAAAAACAAACAACAACAACAACAAATCATAGGCACAGACCTTACACTCTTCTCAAAAATTAACTCAAAATGGGTCATAGACCTAGATATAAAATGCAAAATTATAAAACTCCCAGAATATAATATAGGAGAAAAACTAGATAACCTTAGGTATGGCATTATTTTTTAGATAAAACATCAAAGGCACAATTCACAAAAGAATGAGTTGATATGATGAACTTCTTCTGCTCCACCAAAGACAACAGCAAGAGAATAAAAAGACAAGCCACAGACTGGGAGAAAATATTTGCAAAAGACAGCTGATAAAGGACAGTTATTCAAAATATACAAAGAATGCTTAAAACTCAACAAGAAGAAAATAAGCAACCCTTTTTAAAAATAGGTCAAAGATCTTAATAAACATTTTAACAAAGATGTATTGATGGCAAATTAGCATATGAAAAGATACATCATGTCATCAGGGAGATGCAATGAGATACCATTACAAACGTATCTATTAGAACAGCCAAAATCTGAACCAAACCTTATTCATTGCTAAAGGGAATGCAAAATGGTCCAGCCACTTTGAAGGACACTTTGTAAGCTTCTTACAAAAACTAGACATACTCTGACTTTTTTTTATTATTTTTTTGGGGGGGGGTTCAGGGATTGAACTCAGGGGTACTTGACCACTGAGCCACATCCCTAGCCCTATTTTTTATTTAGAGACAGGGTCTCACTGAGTTGTTTAGAACCTTGCTTTTGCTGAGGCTGGCTTTGCACTCACAATCCTCCTGCCTCAGCCTCCTAAGCCTCTGGGATTACAGGCATGCACCACCACGCCCAGTTTAGATATACTCTTATAATTCAGCAGTCATGTTCCTTGGTATTTACCCCAAGGAGTTGAAAACTTATACCCACAAAACCTGCCTGTGGATATGTTTGTAGCAGATTTATTCATAATTGCCAAGACTTGGAAGCAACCAGTGTCCTTCATTATGTGAATGGGTAAACTGTAGTACACCTAGACAATGAAAATTATTTTGTACCAAAAGATCTATCAAGCCATCAAAATACATGGAAGAAATGTAAATGCATGTTACTAAACGACAGAAGTAATATGCATATATGGATATATATTGTATGATTCCAATCATATGAATTCTGGAAAAAGCCAAATTATGGAAACAATAAAATATCAGTGATTGCCATGGATAAGGATGGGGTTAGAGGAAGAGATGAATAGGTGGAGCAGAGAGGATTTTTAGGGCAGTGAAAATACTATGTATGACACTACAATGATGTATACATGTCACTCTACATTTTTCTAACCTCACTGAGTGTACACCACCAAGAGTGAACCCTAATGTAAACCATGAATTTTGGGTGATTACCTTGTCTCAGTGTAGGCTCACCAGTTATAACAAACATACCATATTAGTGGGGGACATTGAAAATGGGGAGCTGGTGCATGTGGGTGTAGGGAATATCTCTGTACCTTCCTCTTGATTTTGCTGTGAACCTGCAACTGAGCTATGAAAGAAGTATTTTAAAAAACCCCACATTTATATATATATATATATATGTATGCATACAGACACATACATACAGGATTAAAAAAATGACAGTGTAACCTCATTGGGTTGTTGTGAGGATGAACTCTGTTCACTTGTGCAAAGTGCTTAGGATGGTGCCCAGCAGGGAATAAAATCTACTTTAATATTAGCTATTTTTCTTATGAACAGATTTTCCAAAGTTAAAGAGCTAGCAAGTATCATGAAGCCTGGGTCATGTTGTTTGAACTATAGCTTATTAATTGATATTTGATGAAGGAAGGAAGGAAGGAAGGGAGGGGCATTTACTGTTTTAGTAAACCACAGATTTTGAATAGCACAGTTAGTCACAATGACTGCCAACGTAACTCAGCAAAATGCATCAAGTGACAGAACAATAAATGTTTTAAATAATAAGGGAAAATTGAAGTGTATCAGAACTGCCAGGACCATACAGATCAAAACAAATCACCTCTTCCTCTCTAGACAGGGCAGGCATTTAATTATCATTGTCAAAGTTATGAAATGTCAGAAATTCAAAGTCTTTTCAGCTTAAGGGGATTTCTTCTGAAAAAGTCCCTTCCTCATTTTTAAAAAAGACATACTTGGAGATTTTTTTTAAATCCTCAAAACCATAATGTCTTGATCCTCTGTTTTTCACACTTCTTGCTTGCAGTGGGGAAGAAGAGAGCATGTGGTCAATTTTATTGCCTTTGGACTTCACTACCATTTTGAGATTTCATAATTCTGCCTCAGTCATCAACTTCTCAGAGTCTTAGATTGGTTCATTCAAATCTATGTTCATTCTGATTATTTTTGAGTATTTATGTAGTTCTACTAAATGCCTGGTGATATACAATTATGTTATTGCTAGCAAGATTTAGCAATGTGGCTCTAGAGAACTGACATGCCAGAATTTCCTGTTATGGAGCCTAGGGAATATTAGAAATTGCTCTTTCTAAGGGAATGGAATATTTGACAGGTACTATCAAGTGCTAAGGATGACATTCCCAAGAACATTCTAGGTGAACACAAGGTCTAGGGTAGGGGCTGAGCAAAGAAAATGCAACAGGTCTCACTGCCAATGAACCCGCCACTAGTAGCTTCCATCCTAATTACATGTTTTCCATACTAGAGTTGAAGTCCCTTGGTGTTCAATGACATGAATGTTTCTGGAAGGGAAATGTAAAGCGGCAGGGCTTAAAGATACCAAGAATATCTTCCATCAGATTTTCATGTAGCTGGAAAGGAAAATGGTTAAGAGTTAAGTTACTCTTCTCTAAACTCTGACATGTGGTCCTAATCAGCTGTGATGGATAGAATGCTAAGTCCTAGAGGGAGCACATAGCCAGGATATAGTGGAGTCTGTTTCTTAAGGAAAAATCTAAGGTTCCAGATGACATCAATGTACATGTTAAACCTTAGACATATTTGTTTTTCTCCTCTTTTGCAATTTCATCAAACATGGGGAAGAAAAAACAATCCAGCAAAACCTGACCTTACATCAGGTTTTTGATGAAATTGTATACAGACAGGCCAGAAAATTCCTAGGGATTCCTGACAGAAGATCATTTGAAATAGAATTCTGTAAATGCAAATCAGCCTGCTCCCACGTTGGGAAAGCCACCTGGGTTTCCAGACATGTGCTCCAGAGGCTGAGAGTCCAGGCTTTGTTCATCCCAGCGCACGCATCTGTCTCTTAAGCAAATGCATCAGGTGAGGACATGAGAAGAAAAACAGGATCCATCACCTGGCTGGTCTGCATTCGCTGCTGCTGGGCGATACAGGGGCTCAAGTGACTACTATGGTAGAAACCATAGACAATCACTGGGACAAAACTTGAAAACTAACTCATACAGGAAGACTTGTGCTAGAAGAAACACAAGTATCAGAAAATAAGTGGAAGAAGTCAAGTTCAGAGATAGCGCTGAAATGAGTAAGAGGGGGACAGGTGGTTAGGGGAAGGAGAGATGGGTACACATTGAAAAGTAAAATCTAAAACCAGAAGACTCCAGACATTAGGCAAGCAATAACAGGTCATTATCACAGATTTCCTAAGAAATCCAGATCCAAAGAATTCAGCCAACAAGTATGGCCAAGAGTTCTTTTTAAGTATTTTTTAAAGCTGATATCTTAATTGTTTTCTTCCTACAGAATGTAAACTGATTTAGTCTATTTTCTCTTGGAGGAAAGACTTTGATGAATAGAAGCTATATTTTCTCTTAAAGTTTCTCTCACAAAAATAACAATGATCCTGCAGAAATTTTTGAGAGGCTTTGACAACCTGTTCAGCCATTCCACGTCCTCGAGCCCATGATGACTTCTGCTTTGCCAGCATCACTAGCCCCTTTCTGCTTAGGAGGAAGAACTCACATCAGAGGACCTTCGAAGGTCCTCATGACAGGATCATGACAGGAGGAAGTGGACCCAGAGAGGCTCTGTGAATCAGTCTACAATTGCCACTTTTGCCACTGATTTGCCACTGATTGCTTGTTATGTTGGCGGATTTTTTTTTTTCCGGACTTGCCATACCCACACAGCAAACTGGGTGACACATACCAGCTGCTCAACCTTCCACCATCGGCAGTACTGACTGAGCATCTCATGTGTGTACCCAGTTGTGGAAGATCTAGGAAGGAATCTAAAGGAAGGCAATGTTGCGACAGAATGTTCATGCCCCAAGGGGTCCTTGTTAAGGACTAGGAGGAGTCCTCTTCACTCTTCACAGACACCCACGTTTGAACAATAGTTGTTCTCTTAAAAACATAAAACCTGTGTTTTTTAAACAGTTTTTATTTTTAAAATATTTTTTTAGTTGTCAATTAACCTTTATTTTATTTATTTACATGTGGTGCTGAGAATCAAACCCAGGACCTCCCACATGCTAGGCAAGTGCTCTACCACTGAGCCACAACCCAGTCCAAGACCTGTGTTTGTTTTTTTAATATTCACAAGTCTATGAGCTATAGTTGCAGAAAGTAACTGAGGAATTTCAAAATTACAGGATCTGCAACTTTGCTTTTTGTGCCTCCCATAATAGGGCTTGTGGCAGGTGTGTTACCAAATTCTGTAGACAGACTCCTTCTGCCAATAGAAACCTCCATCAAAGGCTCCTGTGGTAAAAGCCACTTCAGGAATGAAGTGAGTGTTTTGTGCAGTAGCACACAGTGACCCACATCAACTAAAGGACAGGAGCTATCCTTTACCATTAGGGTGGATATTTACTCTAATATCTACTACCAAGGTTTTTCTAGACTTCTGTTTTAGTAGTCCTGTGTCCCACCACCCAAAATGGTATTTTCAATCGGCACTGGCTTCCCTTCTCACTTTAAACTTATTTTAATGAGTTCTACAAAGAAATATGTTTTGCATCAGAGCCATTAAGTACATATACATATCCAAGGACACATATGTATGAACTTTACATTTATGTGGGTATAGTGTGTGTGTGTGTGTGTGTGTGTGTGTGTGTGTGTGTGAAAGAGAGAGAAGAGGGAACACATGGATATAATGTAAACAATTAATTTTGCTAAACAACACTTATCCTTACTATTTGCAGTATACTTGGATATTTTCCACATTATTCTGTGTTTTTAATGCTGGTTGCAACCCATTAATTGGATTCCACAGCCCCCTAATGGGTTGGGATTGCACATTTTTAAAAAGTCCTGCTCAGCTTTGTTAGTAGAGTTGTGTCTTCCTCCCATGTTGTGAGAGCTAGAATAGCAGCAAGGCAGTGCAGGCAAAAGGGCCAAAACAAGGCTTTTCCCCAGCAGGCCACAGCACAACGTTCTTGGGACTTGGGATTTGCCTGTCTAAAGTCTGTCATTCAGAAACACACTCAAAACCAGCCCAACCTATCATTTCTCAAAAGAGAAAGAAAAAATTGAATTGAGATTTTTTAAAAATATAATAACTATATGTTTTCAAAGATGAAAATAATTAGGTCACAGTTTGAGGTCAAGAACTGAAACTCCATTGTAGGGGAAATAGTCTTAAACTAGGGATTGGACCTGGATCCCCATCCTGACTTGTCACTCTGTGAGCTCTGTCTCTTCTGTGCAAGTCTAAGAGAATGTTTCTCATATATAACATGCAGGAAATGCCAACTCAGTTTCTCTCCAAGATACTTATGTAAAAGCTCTTCAGGAAAGTTTTAAGAAAATTTGCTGTACAAATGAGTGCACTGAATCCTTCTAAGAACATGTCTACTGTTAAGATTTTTGCTTACTCAGGTTCTCCTAGCCAGGTGGAGCCTTTTCACCACTAAATATATTTACGTAAAGGCATAATAATTATTATTTTTCAAAATATCTGTTGTTAGAAATTCAGATATATACCCATTGTGTCTGCTAATTTTTATGTCTTAAGTTGGGCCATTATGCAGAGTTCATCAGTTTTATGCATATGAGAAAACAACTAGAAGGAAAAAGCTTATGAAAACACTCCAGCCCATTTACTTTAATAGACTCAGAGAGAAACACAGTCAACAAAAGAGAAACAGAGGAAAAGCAGTGAGTTTCTTTTACAGCGAAGAACTAGAGATGGCCACCTAACCATACCTTCACCTCATTTTTTTTCACTTTCTGACTGTAATTTTTCAAGAGAAGACATTATATTTAAGTAGACCCCAAAAGGCTCGTGGCTGGAGAAGGGAGGGATGTAGGCTAACTTCACAGTGTGGGGAGCTCAACATGCAAAGTTCAAGGTCTTGCTAACTGAACTGGAGATTCTGACATCTACACATTTAGAGGTGCCATTTAAAAGTATTTCTGATCAGTTTTCTTACTTTCCAGTCTCAACTCATATATCATAATAATAATTTTAAGGAAACCCTCTTTTAGAAAATGTCCCAGGGGCAAGGTCTTATGTATAAAATCACCATTCCTCCAGAATCCCTATTTTGGTCTTGCCCCTTTCCCTCTGGCCACTGAGACTCTGAAGGGAAATCTGAGCAGCTTGTCTTGTGGTTAATACTTTTCCACCACTTCCCACAGAGCCTTGATTTTATAAGAACCAAGAGTAGATCCTGGTGAGGAATAAATGGCATAATGTAAACAAAATCATTTGTTTAAGTGAAAAGAAATGTATCCAATGTAAGAAGTTATATAAGTGTAAGGAGTCACTAATTTTCATTTAATCAAACAATTTAATAATCAATTCAAGTAGTTAAATATAGTTACTTGAGTAATTAAGTTGAGATATCAGAGGGTTGGTGCATTTATATCAAACAGTAGTGATAAAGTGATAGTATTAGTTTTTCTGTATATTACATACCAGATGTTACATCTGTATCAGGCTCAGATGGGAACTGTGCCTGTTACATAGCAGGTAATCAATGTCTAAATATTAGTTTGTTCATAATTCACATATTGGATTTGGTGATACATAGACAAAGCTATATACTCCAGATTCTTTTTCTCAAAACTCCACAGACTACAGATCTGCTTTTTCATAAGATAGCAAAAGATGGTTTCCCCTCTTTATAAAATGAAATGCCAACACATCTGCAGTTGCTTTTCAGGGATAGGAAATCCTCCAAACAGAACAACATGTTCTGTAGTAAATATTCAACAATAAATACATGATAGCAAGTTCATATCTAGTGAGTAATCACAGCTGTGCATCCAGTGAGTGATCAAAAAAAATGGTTGAAGTTATATTAATCCCAGAGATAATCCTCTGAGTCAGCAGAGACCAAGTTTTGTGCCCCTGAACTAAAATAAACCTGTCATGGAAATGTTCAATAAAAATGAAAGCAGAAGACCAAATTTCCTCAGAAAGAGAATTAATTAAATATTAAATACAGAAATACAAAAAATGTTGGGCTATTTTGAAACATTATAATTGTTTAAAGAATTATATCACAGCTACCTTGGACTTTTATAAGGTTTGATTATGAGACTAATAAACACTCTGCCAGGAAAAAGAGAACAAAATAGATGTTACTTTTCATAGGACAGTTATAAGCACATAGCATGATCCCTAAATAGTTGTTGATTAAGTAGAAGCAAGTAAGATTCAGGATGCTCCTTTATGGCTATCATTATTAGCCAAACATCTTTTAGTATTAGTATAGTTTAAAAATAATCAATCTCATTATACATCCTAACAATTTTCCAGTATTTTCATCATATTATTAGTGTGTATTGTATTTGTGTGTGTTTCACAATAATGCCTATGAAACACTGCATTTCACAATTCTTTTTTCTCCTAGAAGAGTCTTTGAAGTAGACAATTTCCTAATGTCTAAAAAATTGTGCAGCAGTTTTGAGATATTGGATCTTGTAACTTTATGCTTCTATTACAGGACAGCAGAAGTTGTAAATCCATGAAACAATGTCTCCATAATAGACTTCGTTATCATTCATGGCACTCTTTCTACTCAACCTGGAATTTATTCCCAATGTCAATGTTAACATAGCATTCCACACAGCACCTGTTAACCAGTTCATTCATTCATTTTACAAATACGGAGTTGCTGCCATTTGCCAGGCACTGTCCCCAGGAGGCACATTACAGATAAAAGTGATCAGACAGACACAGATCTGCCCTTATGAGGCTTAGATTAATAAGTGATTTGACACCCAAAGTCATGGTTATTTGCCAGATCTGCTCTGTTGTGTAGCTGAAATAATTGTAAATAGCTATGTTTCTGTTCTTTCATAAAAGGGGAGTGAAGTGGATCACGTACTCCCTATCTGTTTGTGTAGGAGTTAAAGAGAGAAATAACTGAATGTGGTTTTTAGAAAAAAAGAGATGGTCTTTTATTTATTTGTGTGTCTGAATTGCAAGTCAGACCCCGATAAACCCATAGGAGAAAAGTTTACGAGAACTTTAGTATGAAAGTCCACTACCCCAGAGAGATAGGAAGTCTCTAGGAAACACTGCAAAGTACTTTCTTTTCTATTCAAGTGCTGGAAAAAACATAATAATATGCTGTGGAAGCAGAAAAAGAAAACAGATGGCCAAGTATGATTTCCCCCCCCACTATCAGGCATTGTATCTTCTTTCCCTCTGAGCTGCAAGACCGCCTCTCTCAAAGTCTCTGTTCTTCCTTCTGTACCTTCTCCAACCTGCCTCATTTTCTACCCTTTTCCTTCCCACAGGGTGTGCCAACTTCCTGTGCCAGGTTCCCTGTCTGTAGTCTACTCTTAGGTGTAAGTAGGCTGATGCACCCCTATAGTAGCTACGATATATAGTTCCTACAGTTAGCTACCTGGGAAAGTACAAGTCACAACAGTGTGAGGGGTAGGGACTTAACACTGGCTCAGTCAACATGGGGCTGATAGTAGCTAAAGAGGTTACTGTCAATATCATGAAACTGTTCTACGGTCTCTTAAAACTAATCCTAAATCTGGAGGATTATAGATTATGCTCCAGTAAAACACTGTCTAGTTACCTTATTTCAAAATATTAAAAAAGAATCCCACCACGACGTTAAATCTACTATATTGCCACTTGTGCGTGCAAACACTCCGTTCTTTAGTTCATGAGGAGAAAGACCCACAATGTGTACTTTTTATGATGCTGATAGTGGTTGTTTACTTTTTAAACTTGATTTTGTGCCTGAAGTGCCTACTAATTTTGCTTTATGGTCTCTAGATCCCCCTCAGTGATTTTGGAAACTGAATGGACTAAACAAGAGGAACATAACAGGGCATTTTTATATTGTTTCTCAGAGATCCATTTCTATTTTCAATTCATACTTCCTTAAGGATTTTGCATTTCTTCCCTTCAAATATTATTACTTCATTTGTTCATTCTCTAAGGACAGAAAAAACAGTACTGGAGAAATTATAACCAAAAAAATGATTCATTTCAGGCTGGAGAAACAGCCCAGTGGTAGAGCATTTTCTTATCATGTGTGAGGCCCTGGATTAAACCCTAGAATCACCAAAAGAAAGAAAGATTCATTTTTACCTTTTGTCCTTTTCACTACTCAATGGTACATGCCAGTTCTTACATAATACTTGCTCAGTGAACATGAAATAATACACCATTGTCAACTGGAACCAAATGTGTAATGCTCAAGAGAAAATAATAATACTGCATTTTTTAATTTAGTAGAAAAAACAATTTGTGTGTGTGTGTGTGTGTGTGTGTGTGTGTGTGTGTGTGTATGTTGTGCTGGGATCAAACCCAGGGCCTCAAACATGCTAAGCATATGTTGTACTACTGAGCTACATTCCCGAGCCTGGACAAAAATTTTTACGATTTGAACATGTGAGACAATATAGTGTGTTAAAGGACCAAAATTATGTACCCTATTTTGGGCTTCCCCATAATTAAGAAATAGAACTAAGATCCTATCATTTATTATCCATCCAGACACTCTTCTAGATGTTTTGGGTGTAGTGGTGAACCAAATAGACAAAAGTGTCTCACTTTATGGAGTGTACAGTTCACTAACTAGGTTTTGAAAATTCTTGTTGAAATGCATTATGCAAAAATGAATTCTATAAGTTCTACAACTAGGATATAATCTCTTTCCTTGTCCATTTCTTTGATATTCTCTAGGAGAGCCACCTTTCCAATGGACCAGGGTAGATTTATGGCCCTCTGCCAAGCAATAGCAAACAGAACATAGGAAATGGAAGTCTTACCACTAATAAATATATAGATTGTAGATTCTGCTTTCTTCTTCTTTGAAGTATGTATGGGTAGATATTTGCAGCTATAGAAGCCAGTGTGGTTTGCTTGAGCCATGTTCAAGGTCAAAGTACTGCAGAATTGTTTGCCATTCCTTCCACAGGCAGATTTAGTTATGCTCAGTCTTTTGCTTTCCTTACTCACCGTTTTAGGCAAAGACCATGAGTGGGCTGAGTCCCCCCTGCAATTGTAAATAAGAAAAGAAAACGCGATCAAGATCAAAACACTCAGCACCAATTCCTAGGCATTCGTTTTATCAGCAAGCACTATTGTGTCTTCTATTAAGGGTGGTCATCTTCATCTTTACAGAAAAGAAGCGTGTTCAAAAGAACCTTTTGAACAATACTGAGAATGAAGTTGCAAAAACAAGCATCATTCCCCCGCTTCCTCCAGTGAGTAATCCTCTCCCCTCCATAGGGAACACTCTCCTTGTGAAGCTGGAGACGCATGGTGGTTTGTACTTTGCAGGTCACAGGAGAGCACTAAAATCTACCTCTCTGCTCTACCAGGGAATTAATGGTTTGGCCTTGGGATGGACAAGTACATTATTCCCAAACCAGTATAGTCACTTACCTGCATTTGAGATACAGTGTCTGGCCTGCTTGCATGATGTGCTGGGTGCCTTTTAAACTCAGTTCAGGACCTTTCAATTTTGAACCTGAACTAGACCCTGGAAAACAAAATTTTTAAATGTATTATTTACAAATTGCTTTTTCATCTTGTTTTTTAAAGTTATTTTTTCATAAAAGTGAGTTTTTTTAATCTACTTAAATGTGCAAAAAGATACATTGAATTTAACTTTTTTTAATTCACAAATTTTTCCTAGTCCAAGTCTAACTCATAAAAATTGTATATCCTTATGTACTAAATAACCTAAAAATTATATTATCCAAAAGTCATGTTAATAGATTCATATGTTTCAAAATGAAATCATATTAAGAATACATAATATTTTATTCAAAACTCTCAAGATTAAATGTCAGTGTCATCCAAAGTAAGTTTATAACACTAAACTTCTACCAGTGTGGGTTATCTGGTCAGATAGACTAGGCTTCTGTATTTTTTTTTTTCCTATGTAAAAAGAAACATATACCTCATAAACTAATGCAATTATTTTAGTAAATTTAAAAAATTTGAAAATAGTTGAGGAGATGGAAATGCTAACTACCCTGATGGCATTATTATATGTTGTATACAGGTATCAAATTATCACAGCACCCTATAAATATGTATAATATTTAACTAACAATATTTAAAAAGGTATAGGAATTTTCCTGAATTCTAGCAATAGATCAGTCATTAATTGAGCAATGCTTTTTGGGGCCAGTCATTTTTCCTCATAAAGTAAAGTAGTTTCCTCATTTGGAAAACTAATTTTAGAATTCAAGTCAGTTTTAGAAACCATTTGGTTTTTCTTACACAATACACAAGTTACTTCTATAATAGTACAGTAAGAAGGAAATTGTTCACTTACGTGACATTTGACAGGCAACATCTCGGGATTGTTGTGAAGCAATGAAGTAAGTATGAAAGTGCCTTAAGATCTGTATATCTTTACACAGTGCAATAATGACATCTTTCCTAGCAATGAGCTGTGTGACCCTGGACAAGTCATCTCTCTCTCCAGACCCATTTTTCGTAGCTGTAAACCAAGAGATTGAACTAGATGCTCTTGGATCTCTGACCTTCCATTTGGACACTCCTGGTATCATGATTCTTTGAGCCAGAGGTCCTGCAGAGGTCGAGCCTCCCTCGAAACTCTCATTGACCATTCAGAATAAAATCAACAACAGTCTCTCTTGCCTTCTTCCCATCATCCCTCACTCCCCTCCCTTCTTTCCCCTCTTCTCCATCCTCTACTTCCTCCTCCTCTTCCCTCTAAGGCAACTGCAAAGCCTGATTAAGGCAGGAGACCAGGGGCCCAGGATTAGTGACATTTAGGCAGGTACAAGGGTTAGAGGTTGGGAGGAAAGGCAGGCTTGGAAATTTAAATATTTAGGACAAATCTTGGGACATTTTTTTTTAACTTTAAAAATGGGTTTACACAGTGGAACTTAAGGTAGCAGTTTGAAATAAATGGTCCTCTAGATTTTCATGTTGGGTCACAGATCTATGAGATAAGATTCAGGTGTCAAATCCCACACCACACCCAGCTGTGCTTTCCGTTGTTTCTTTTGGGTTCTGTCTCAAAGAAAACTGGACTTAGTTAAAAGATCTGCATTTGAGTTTTGTTTTCGACTCACTAACTGCAAGACCTTTTGTGTTACTTAATTTGCTGTTTCTTAATATCCGTAAGAATAAAATGGAAAAACCCATGATCCACGTCTCAGGCAGAGGGTGTGGATTCAGCGCTATGTCCTCCACGGGCTGCCTGCTGTGTTGCAGACGCCCACAGGTCCTGATACTGTTGGAATTGCTCCCCGAATCCCCCTTCTTTTAGAGGCTATTTTGCTGGGTGTTTAATTGCAACATAAGATACTAAATGAACATTATATGCTTTTCTGATGTTACTGATAAGTTCATATTTAAAAGTAACTTTTAGTCAGGCACACTGATTCACACCTGTAATCCCAGCAATTTAGGAAGCTGAGGTGGGAGGATCACAAGTTTGAGGCCAGCCTCTCAAAATTAAAAAATAAAAAGGCTGGGAATGTAACTCAGTGGTTGAGTGCCCCTGGTTCCATCCCCAATACTGCAAAAGAAAAAAGAAAGAAAGAAAATAATTTTTATAGCCAAAAGATCCTGGTATCAAATTACTGTTAGATTTAATGGTTCCATAGTAACACATTTAAACTGAAATCAGATTGACATAGATCTGAGTAGTTGATCAAATAACCCCATAAAATGGATTCAATCCATTCAGATACCTAGGGACATATTTCCTACTTTACTCATCTTTATGAGGCTAAGCAAAATGTGGTTGAAAATCAGTGATGCTTGTCAACAGGAGATTTTTCCAAAGCCACATCCAGCAATTAAGAACACCTTCCCTGAAAAATTTCCAGGCCAGAATAGTGTCTACCTTTCCCTATGGCATGGAATGAATTCTGAGGATTAATTGAACAATTGTTCCCACTCTGGAAAAGATCCAGCAAAGTTTCCTGAGGAAAATTCTGGCATTACTTATATAGTTACCTCTGGGGTCTAGGTGGAGTGATTCCCTTTCCCATCCAGAGAGGCCATCGAGGGAAAAGCCTCCATTTTCATGATATGAGTACCTGATACTTTGTTTCTAAATCATATGAATTTTTCTTTATCAGCAACCTAGAACATCAGTACTTCTCTCGTCAGAGAGAGCCTGTAACTTCAAATAGCCATGCAAACCAGCCCTGCGAAGGTTTGTGTTTAGAAGATCCCTTAAAGAATATGCCCTCTGCAAGTTCCTCATTGTACTCCTCTGCTGTCTTCCAACCCAAAGACACCCAGACTGAATGGTCAGAAGATACTAGGGGGGGAAATAGGGTTATTGGAAAGTTTACTGGGGAAAATGCTAAGAAAGCGATTTTTCTATTATATTTGTCTCCACTAACATAAATGAATTTTTCCCTTTGAATGAGGAAGCTAGATAAAAGTTAATTAAAACAAAGGAAAAATGTAAGGAAACTATACTTCCAAGTAACTGGACACTTTTAGTAAATCCCCTTTCTTCAGTTAATAGGAAACTAAGGCCTCATAAAAATTAATGGAAATGCCAAGACTATAGCTTAACAGGAAAACCAATAAGGGAAAAGGAAAGTGAAATATTTATTCCTTGAACGCTTTGCAATCACATTATTAGGCCTTAAAACATTTCTTTGAGGCAGTTTAATATCCATATGCCTACCTGAGTAATGAAGATTCAGCTAACCTTTTGAAGCATCTACTTCATGTTACTTTTTTTTATCTCATGAGTGATATATGCAAAGATATAAATATGCACATATTCATAAACATATACATCTTTACACCATGGGTGACTTGGTCTATTCTTCTCAGTAGCCCAGAGTCATGCTGCCCATTTAGATAAAAAATCTAGAGGGTATTTCATTTTCAAGGGTGGAGTGCTGTAATTTAACAATGATTTCCCCACCATAAAGCTCGGGTGTGTACCAAACTTTCCACTGTTTGCCATGGGAGTCTAGAAATCAAATCTAGAAGAATGATATGGTTCCCTCAGTGAATATTCTGTCCCTTTTTGGCAAAGTCAACTACAATATAATCATGAGGGGCATATGGATTATTTAGATAATTTTCTCGATATGAAAATTATTATTTAAATAAAACAAAACAAAAAACTCCATGCAGATCATGAAAATGGACTTGATCAATGTTTCTTTGTTAGAAAAATCTACTAAGTTCAAGCAGTATGGGCAAACAGCATTAGAAAACCACCGTGTGAATGTGTTCTTATTTGAACACTGACACTTTTTATTGATCTTATCTGAATATTCTTTTGTTGTAGGTACAACTGAACTTTATGATCCTGACAAAAATCCCATTTCTCTTTCCCCACATGCCACAAGTCAGGTAGAAAGCTACCCTCCATTCCCCGTCTTCCTTTCATTAGGCAAAATGGAATGTTGACTTCAGTGGGAAAAGTACATTTCCAAGCAAACTATGGCTTTATTTTGTAACCAAATCCAAAGCCTAAATTATTTTCTTTCTTCAAAACTCTTAAAAGCTACCATGATGGATATTAAAAGAACAAACTCCCATCAGAGGTCATTATGAGCCAGACGCTTTGCTGTCACTTTTAAGACTCAAGGAAGATTCCTATAAGACTAAAAGTATCTTTAGAGAACTGCTATTTTTATTGCTCTAAATAAAAAGTGTTCTTACTAACTGAATGCAACCTCAAGACAAGTCCCTAGCTCCTCTTCCAACCAGACCCTGGCCCAGGCTCTTCATGTATTGAAATCAAAGAGTTAGTCTATTTAAGAAAGGTGCTTTATTTAGTCAAAGACAATAACCACGTTTTGATCAAAGATGAAACACATATCCAAAATGGTCCCATAGGTTGGTGACATCATAGCTGTCTTAGTTTATCTAAGTACACTCTGTCATGTTCACAAAACAAAGAATTTGCCTAAGATGCATTTCTCAGAAAGTTAACCAGGTCAGTAAGCAATGCACAGCAGTATAGATTGTGAAACATCTGTTTTTCTATTTTTAATTTAGAGTCATTAATCTCCCCAGCTCTGTGGCAAAGTAGGTCTATTGAGGCCATTGGCAAGCCTCTCTAAGCCTCAGATTCAACTGTCAAGGAAGAGGTTAGATTTTGATTTGTATAATCCCTTCCAGTCTAAAAATTCTGATTCTGAGATCATAAGTCATTGATAACAATGTACAAGTTAGAAATCATATTTAAAAAATACATATGGTTGATAAAAAGACAAGTAACCCAATTGAAAAAATTGACAAAGGATCTGAATAGACATTTTCTTAAAGAAGATGTATAAATCACCAATAAGCACATGAAAATATGAAGAACATCATTATCAGGAAACTGAAAATAACAAGCACAATGACACACCACTTCATGCCTCTTAGAATAGCTTGAATACAAAATACAGATAATAACCAGTGTTGATGAGGATGTAAAGAAACTAGAACCCTCATACATTCCTAGTAGGACTTTAAAACAGTGTAGCCATCTTGAAAAACACTTAGCAGTTCCTCAAATGGTTAAGCCTATTTAATCATAGGTTAAACACAGTACCCAACAATTACCCAAGAGAACTGAGAACATATGTCTACATAAAAGTGCGTACAGAGATGCTAACAGCACTATTACACATGAGAGTCAAAAAACGGAAATGGTGCAAATGTCCATCAACTGGTGAATGGACAAGCAGGGTGCATCTCATGATGGAATATGGTTTGACAATAAAAAGGAATTAAGTTCTGATATGTGCTTCAACATAGATGAAACTTGGAAACAGTATGCTGGAGCACATAGCCAAAGGCCATGTGAGGTCATAGTGAGGTCACACAGGGAGGCCTCTTGGGGGAAACCAAATCTGCTGCTTTCTTGATCTCAAATTCTAGCTTCCAGAAGTATGAGAAAGTAAATGTCAAAACAAAACAAGAACATTATGCCAAGTGAAAGAAGCCAGTCATAAAAAGTCATGTATTATATGATTCCATTTATATAAATATCCAGAACAGGCAAATCCATAGAGATAGAAAATAGATTAGTGTTTGCCAGGGGTTGTGGGAGGGTGGATGAAGAATGACTGGTAATGGCATGAAGTTTCTCTGTGAGGCATGAAATGTTTTAAAATTCAATAGTGATGATGTTTGCACAACTCTGAATAAATACTAAAAAAAAAAAAAAAATCACTGAATTTAACATTTCAATATTCTGATCTCCTACAGTCATATTTGGGGTGTCTTATTCTCATCTCCCACAGAAGTCAATTCTATCTCAATAAAACTGTTATGTTCTTTTTAAAACCCCAACAAATTATGACTATAGCAATCAGAATTACATTGAAGGACTAAAATATTGAGGTATTTTGAAATCTGTTTCTACATATGATCCCCTCAGTGTTAAGTTTTTTACACTAGTTGTTTTTTTTCTTTCATCTTAAAGTTCAGAAGTCTAATCTTAGAAAAGTAATTCTTTCATGTTAAGTAACATCAATATTTGTATAGTGGAAGTTTACAAACATATTTTTTATACCTTTATTTTATTTTTTATGCAGTGCTGAGGATTGAACCCACGGCTTCACACATGCTAGTTGAGCGCTCTACCACTGAGCCACAACCCAGCTCCAGTTTACAAATATATTGCAAAAAGACTCACTGCCCCTCATTATAACCATTTAAATTCAATTTAGTGTTAGTTTTAAATCACTTAGAATTTCATATTTTGAATTTTAACTATTTAAATGGAAATATTAGTAAACTAAGTCACATTGACAGTTATGTTGCTAGAACTCTGAAGAAATCTGGTGTTTCCTTTTACATCAAAATTATTGATTACAAAATTTTTTAACTCAAAGCTTTGTATATTAGACTTATTTCAAATGAGAAGCATCTGTCTTTGATTTTTCCTTCTATGTTTTCAATAGTACATAATCCTGCATGATAAATGGACTCTTTATCTAAATATAATTCCCTAAGTATCATGTTTCTAAAATTTGAATTTAAGACCATAAGCCATTTACCAAGGTTGTGTGAGGTTAATTAAACATAATTTATAATAAAAGGATTCCTTCCTCAATATGTAACTTATTAAAAGCTTGTATCTCATGGACTGAATCTCACAGAACCTTTTATGGTGGGTGGGAGAGAAGTGAAGAATGCAACTGCAAATTTCTAGAAGCTTCCAAAATTTGTGTTTGAGATGCTAGGCTGTGGCACTTAATAAAAAGTTTTGTTTGGGTCTTCACCTCTGTCTGCGTCTGCTCAGGTACATATCAGGTAAAATGAAGTGGACATTCCCATTAAATGCACTATTAGAATTATGGCATAAGACATTAGCACTAGCTAAGCCAACACTGTGATGAAGAGCACTGTAATGAAGAACTTAAATTCTTGTCTTACTTCTAGGATGATGTATTGGGGGGAGGGATACTGGGGATTGAATTCAGGAGGCACTTGACCACTGAGCACATCCCCAGCCCTATTTTGTATTTTATTTAGAGACAGAGTCTCACTGAGTTGCTTAGCACTTGCTTTGGCTGAAGCTGGCTTTGAACTTGTGAGTCTTCTGCCTCAGCCCCTCGAGTCACTGGGATTACAGGTGGGCTCTGGCTCACTTCTAGGATGATGGAGAAAGGCAGGAGGGTTTGCCAAGAAGCTACATAAAAGATATGGAACCATGGGAATACGTATGGCAGCAGCATAAACTAAGTCCCACAATAAGCCACAATATTAATTTTTAAATGCTTTTTTTTTTCATCCAAACCAATTGGCCTTGTTTGATTTTGGTGTGAGGGATGGAACCTAGGGTCTTGCATGTGCCAAGCAAGTGCTCTGCCAGGAGGTACACCTCAAGCCCCTATGTATGTTGACAGTTGGCCTTAAATCAAAGGAAACCCTAATTAAAGAATGTGCTAATACATACATACATATATGCCAGCATACAGATATGCCTGTACTTTTTCTCCATAAAGATGTTTGTTTTAAAACCATTTTATAATTCATATATATATATACGAGGTGGGGAGAGGGAGGGAGGGGGAACGTTAAAATGATTGGAACTTGGAACTTCATTCTATCCATACGTGGATCATTGACTTTACTCATTTTCCCCTTAACTTTATAAAAGTTATTTAAAAGAAAAAGATCTGTGTGGTTTAAAATGTTCACCAGGGGAAAAGTCCTCTAGTAGCATGGACATTCCTACTGTCATTGTTTACGAGGGGAACATGTCTCAGGGTGCTCTTGGAGCTTTTTACTTGACACTGGCTTCGCAGAGGGTCACAGTTTAACAGGGCACATTCATTGATCATTAGACCTGTCACCAGCTACCATCAGGAGCCTACCCTTCCAGTGACCTATAGCCACGTACAACTCTTTTTCATGTGACATGGGAGTTAATTAAGGTTGGTCAGGAGAAATCTGCTGACCAAGGGGTTACCTTTTCCCCAAAAATGCTCTACTCCTACACTGCTGTTCTTTTATTGAATGAGTTTAAAATCCACCTCCATTGAGCTGTCTGATGTGTTTTGAGTTTACCAAAGCATGTCATGGAAGTTATCTGAGCTGCCCGGAGCAAAGGTCAAGATCTGGTTGACATAGCTTGTAAAGTGCTAGGTAGAAAATTCTGGTAGACCTTCAACTGGTTATGAACAGAATAAATGCTCTTTGTACCCCCAAAATGCAAAAAAGAAATGTTTTGTCTTGGACACATCTCCCTTTTCTCTATCAGTAGCTGGAAGCTCCATCAGCAGCACACTTCCCCATGGGCGTATGTTCTTCTCCAGTGACACTGTTCAGAGGATTGTGGGGAAGCGGGGCTTTGATGTTGGGTCTCATAGGAAGGTTCATAATCACTAATAGCATTATGCTATTGTTCAAGTTGAAAGTCAAGTTATTTCAAGCCAGATTATATGCATTTTCTGATAATAAACATTTGAAAAAGACAGGGCAGCTGATTCCTCAGAAGTGTGACTCCAGAAAATATGTACACAATATATACAAGAAGACATGTAAGACACTTGGCTTCATGGAAATAAGTGATTTTTTATGGAGTTGTTAATCTTTTATCAGTTGGTACATTCTCTTTAGAATCACAGTTCTATATAGCAGTCAAGATTCAGTAACAGAATGCTTATAGCTGAAAAGGAATTTAGATAAAATGGCATTTTTTGGGCATGGTAGTAATATTAATAAAATATGCAAATTGCCTTAGAGATTGGCAACATTAAATTGTTTAGAATTACAAGTTCAGTTCTATCAAAGGCATCCTTCATATTCTCTTTAAGAAAATAGTTATCAGTCTGGAAGCATAAGATGAGATGTACACAACCCACAATTTAAAATCCAAAGTTTTCTCTATTCTCTATAGCATTAGGATTACAGCTGGCAGAGATTTTACCAAATATTCCGCTTCCACTAAAGTCCCAAGCATCTACAGAGATGATGACAGCAGGCCTCTGAATTTCATGGACATGTTATTTACGTGGATCCCTGTGGGGTTTCTTTTTTTTTTTTTTTTTTTTTTTTTTTTTTTGGTGCTGGGGATCGAACTCAGGGCCTTGTGCTTGCGAGGCAAGCACTCTACCAGCTGAGCTATCTCCCCAGCCCCCTGTGGGGTTTCTTAAAAGGAAAACATCTCGGAGATCTGGGAACTATTATCAATTCAGTTGAGAAGTTCGCCACGAAATGGTTAAAGCATAAGAGTGGGAATTGGAACCCTTTGATTATATTCAGCCACTTCTTATAAACTTTCATGTTGACAGATACTCTTCAGATTCACACACAGTTCTTTCTGGGGAGAAAAAAATGTTATGGAGCTGTGATATTGTGATGCTATTAACCATAAAAATGCATCCTGTTCAGGTTTTAAGTTTGAATCCAAAATAATGCTTTTTTGTGCTCAAAGAATAGGCAAGTGTGTACCTTAACCCTGTAGCTTATCCATGCAAGGAAAGGCAGATACAAAGTTATAGCTAAACACCAAGTTTCTTCTATTCTCTTCATATACTCAACATTGTCAACTTTATTATCAATTACACATAATGACAGAATACAGGTTGCCTTGCATATAAAAATAGGAGAGGAATAAAATGAGATTGAAGGCTGAGTATGAAGTTCCTATGTTAATTTTCAGTTTTCTTTGACATAGTTCATGAACTCCATAGAAAACATTCTTCTGAAATCCTTTCGATTGTCTATAAAGAAGATGCTTTAAATTCACTAAGAGGAAAGTTGAGATCTCTGTCTTTGTAACAAATAATATATACAAATCCTCTGACCTTTGAGATTTAAATGGCCAGGAGTATGTGATCAAATTATCCATCACAGGGGAATTGAATTTTTCAAAACTGTGATAGTAAACTTTCTAAGCCTCACTACACAGCATTCTTTTCTTTTTTTTCCCTCAATGCTGGGGATCGAACCCAGGGCCTTGTGCTTACGAGGCAAGCATGCTACCGACTGAGATATCTCCCCAACCCACTGCACAGCATTCTTGACCATTATATCTGCTATCATCAAAATCAGTTTCCTTCTAAATTAAACAACCTGAGATACAATTCCTTTTTCAGTATGCATGGTTGTCAGGCTAATCTTAGTTTAGACAGTGGAATGGACGTGGTGACTAAACTGTTCTTTTTAATTCTGGGTGCTTACAATTTTCACATTTCTTAAGACTCACTTAACTCACATAGTAAATATTGGTCAATAGCTGCATCTTCCCAAGATTTTGCAAATTAAAAAAAAAATCTTAGCTGGAATTGATATTATGCAAGTTTTGTCTAGAGTCAAAATTCTGAAAGGAAAAGTAACCTATTAAAAGCAGTATGCTTCAATCAGAAGTATCTCAACTGTTAAAAGAAATAATTTGCTGAATGTTCATGACTCACTGCAGTATGTGATATTAAGACTTTCCTTTTAAATATCCATAGAAGACTTTAGGGTCATTTGTACCCTGAATCTGGAGAATATTGGTTTTAACTTTCAGGGAATTTTTATTCATCCACCTCCATTACTCTATCCAGAATTTCATTTCTATAAATTTCTTCATTTTTAGAAATTTTTAAGTGTCATCAAGATACTTATATCTGAGAGAAGAAAAAGCCACAATTTCTGCCATCGTTTGTTCCCCAGTCTAACAGGCTTCGAAACAACTCATGAATCAGCCCATTCTGAAGGACAAGACATAAACCAGTCAACAGGACTTGCATAAAACCAGAAAGAACTCTGGAGAAATAGTAAGGTCCCCAGCCCTAGAGTTGCTCCTGTAGGATTAAGTCACCAACTCCCTGCCACCATGAGATTAATGAACTGGGTTAAGGGTTAGACTTGTATGCATGAGGCTAGGAATCTGGGAACTCTTCTCCCTGGTTTATCTTTTCTTATCTCTCTCATACTGCCAGTCAAACCTGGGTTTTTTTCCCCTACTATGTTCCCTATGTGTCCCCTTTCTCTCACCCCCTTACCAATCTTCAACCTCAGCATTAACTCTCTTGGTTAATATTTTTGAGCATATATCAAGAGAGGGATATTACAAAGAAAATTGTTTTCTCTGAAGTGTGTGTAACTTTGGATGGGTAAGAAAACTAGTATACACAGATACATGAAATTTTAGACATCCAGAATTTTTATATAAATATAATACTGCATTATATTTTCATGTTATCATGCAGAAGGACCAAGGGTGGGCTGCCTTGCCCAGCCCAGTGAGGGAGAAGATTCTACCAGAATAATAAAGTTGAAGGTGAGGCCTAAAGAAGAGTGTATGTTTGCTGAAGGAAGTCTCAACTCTGTTTCTTTCTCCTTCAAAGAATTCTAACCCTCTAAAACTTCAACTTTACTTTTAAATGACTGTTTTCTTTTCTTTCTTTTTCTCTGCAGGGTTGGGGATGGAACTCAGGGCCATGTGCATGCTAGGCAAATGTTCTAGCCCTGAGCTACACCCCAGCCCAACAACTGTTTCTCTTCTAACAAGGTCCCTTAGATTCTCCTGCTTCTGATGACTTTCCTCTCCTTCATCTCTTTGCCGAATGAAAGCTCTGTCATCCTCTTCAGTGCTCTAGTTCATATCCTTTTTCAGTCTGGGGTTCACTTACCACAAGAAAAAAGCCACAGGTAAACATTCTTAGAAAACATAACCATATCAAGTGGTGCTTTCTGAAGCATAGCATCATGGCAGACAGCTAGGCTGGAGATTCAGCAATGAGGGGGATAAAAGAAAACTATCAGATGTGATACATTAGCCAGGACTAAGGTGTCCTTCCTTTTCTCTATGTGTCTAGTCTATACCATGGGTGATCCAGGGCCAAGAGAAAATAGTGTTCAGCCAACATGTTCTTACCCAAAGTAGTGAAAACAGTCGCTACAATAGTAGCCTTACCTAGCATCTCAAGCTAGAAATTAAAACTTTCCAATGAATCGCCTGTCTTTTGTGTTGTTTTGGAACAGACCAGCTGAGAGACCATTAGAGTGAAGGTTAATCTTAAGGATAATATCTCCAGTGGCTGGGCAGCTTCCATCCTGTCTAGTCAGTTCAGGAGAACACAGTCAGCTCAACCATGACCAAGAAGATGGACTGGACCCAGAGAATGGTCCAAATGGAAAGAACAGAACATCACATACATACTGAGGGAGTTACTGCCAGCTCCACTTACACACTCATGTACAGCATCTGTCAGTTTAACAGCATTTATTGAGTGACTGGTGTGTCAGGTGCTATATTCACAACTGCAAAGATGAATCAGAATCAGCCTCCTCCAAGGGCTTTCCACCCAAAGTTGGCCTCCTAGGAGATGTCATTTAGAAGTGGAATAGATAAATACCAAAACATCAAGAAGATAATCTAAGTGAACAAATAACAGATATCCTCCAAACTGTGTGCACTTTGTGTTTAAGGGATACATTTTGGTATAAGAATTGCAAGTTCTTTACTAACTTAAGTGATTCACTTTAGTAAAATTCACACAGTAAGAACACTTATTCTATGGTAAACATTGAGCATAATGAATATAACTATACTTATATTCATAAATAAAATATAATGGATTACTTAATCACTTGAGCACCTTCTAAGTGAATATGTTAAAATGTTCTAAAATAGTCTCCTATGTATGCCTGTTGGAAATTGGATATAAATCTGCAGTGAAGATTGGCTATGAAACTGGCATCAGGAGAATTAAATTTGACACAATGCAGGTTTTTTTCTCATGAAATCATGGGAGAAAATACAGCATTCTAAACTGTATGAAAATATAGTTCCTCAATCTCTACCACCAAGTTCATAGTTAACATTATCCCAAAATGGGGGATGAGTTAGTCTGGCAAATCAGTCCCAGGATCATCTGTTTGAACTATGAAGTACATTAAAAATAACAACAATAAAAAAAGAAAACTAATTTCTACATTTCAGATTTTTACTGCTTCTTTTAAAAAAGGTATAGAATCACTTCAGTTTGTCAGTCCAAAAAAGCTAAAGGGCAATAGAAATTCCTGAAAATCTCATTTTCTCATTTTTCCCACTGGCCTTCTATGTACCTTTGTGTGGCAAATACTTTGCATAGGATATTTTTCATTTACCAGTTCTGAAGACAAAGAATGGGATGGGGATATGAGAGGTAGGTGGCTTTTAAACGATACATAAGCAATATGAGTCAAATACTCCCTAGCTCTCAAGAAGTCACAGGTATCCAAAGTCCACTGTAGGGCAATACAATTATTCAACTTCCATTTCTTTCCCCAGCTGTAGTTCTAGCAGAATTCCCTATGGGAAAGATTCTGAAGCTCTAAAAATTTTCAAAGAACAAAAATCTGGTCCTGCTGGAGGCATTAAGTGGAAAAAAGAGAATTAAACAATGTTTCCCCCAAAGAAAACAATATCATTAATCATAGATGAAATGCTGTAGCAAGAGTTTACATTGTCTTTTTAAATTGTTTGTTTGCAATCCTAATATATCCCTGCCTTTTCATCTGTTTACATGTATCTTTGGTTTCTCTAATGCCAATTTAGAAAAAAAAAAAAAATCACAAAAAAATCAAACAGAATTTATTTCACCCCTCCCTATAATTTCCATCTAAAGCATGTAACCACATTTGGCCATACTTCTCAGCTGTTTCCTTTAGAGCAAAAGATAAAACTCCTCAATAGGTGGCAGAATAGGATTTTTTGATTCTGATGAACATGATTGTATTCTGGTATGAAAAAGTATCTCTTTAAGTAGTAGATCAAGGCAGAAGTAAAACTCTGTTGTTTCTTTCTTGACTTCTTGCAGGTCTGAATATCTAAAAGAATTATCTAGGAGAAAGAGGGACACAAGAGCAACTGGCCCTATAGAAATGCTTCCAGGGAGTTGGACATGGAGGCACATGCCTGTAATCCCAGTGACTTGGGAGGATTGTGAATTCAAACCCAGTCTCAGCAACTTAGCAAGGATTGTGAATTCAAACCCAGTCTCAGCAACTTAGCAAGGCCCTAAGCAACTCAGCAAGACCCTGTCTCTAATAAAATATAAAAAAGAAGGGCTGCGGATGTGGCTCAGTGGTTAAGCACCGCTGGGTTCAATCCCTGGTACCAAAAAAAAAAAAAAAAAAGCTTTCAGGGCTGGTGGATAGCTCTGCAGAGCCCATGTGTAGAATGTGGGAGATCCTAGGTTCTACCACTGTACTGCCAAAAAATAAAAAAAGCTTCTAGTTTTGCTAACTTATATGAGTACTGTCAATCAAGGCCTGTAGCTGGTCACCCCAGACTGCAAAGTAAGTTCCTCTAGAACTTCCTCTAGGTCTTGAACAGTTATTATTTCTCATAGATATATCAGCTTTTTATTCTAAAACCTGAAAATGGAACTCTTGCCTTTAATTCCTAGATTTTCTCCTTCAAGCTCTCTTTAGGTAAATGATGGTGGAAAGAGCACCCATCTTGAAATCAAGAAGACCTGTGTTTGAGTCCTAGCCTTACTGTTTCCTAAGTGGGGCTTTTGACAAGTTATCCAATTGCCCTCAGCCTCAGGGTTTCAACCCATCAACAAAATGCAAAGTGCCCACGCGGATGGTTAGGAAGGGGCAAGTGTGAGCCAGCACTGCGCCTGTGCTGAGAGGCCTGGCACCTGCATTCCTTCCCCTTCCCTGGGGACAGAGTGCAGGCCCGCCCTCCTTCCTTCACAAGCAACAGCCAGCAGGGTCCTTCCTCAGGTACTTCACTTTCTTTCCAGAGAAGCTCCAAGCCTTTGATGTTGCTGGAATCTAGAAAGTGCACAAAGGAGCAGAAACTTGATTCCTGCAAACTGTCAGAGGCCAGTCCCGTTTCTCTCAAGGACCTGTCTGCTGGGAGCTTTTCTAGAATCAAATGCTGGCCTCAGGCAGTCCTTCTTTGTAATCTGCATTAGTTTAAAGCCACATCTAGGAGGGCAGTTTGGAAGGCCATGTAATACCATGTTCTTAATGGCTTTGGAGATCCTTTTCTGACTTTATTTGGGAAGGTTCTTGAATATCTACGATAAGAAAGCACACATGATTAAAATTCTGCCTTGGAGATTTTAACAGTGTCTGCAACATGCAGCAGTGGAATCTCCCAAGGCCACTTTAAGCTGGAGTAGCAGTGGCTTCTCACATTCTTTGGGGATGGCAAAATTCCAAGGATAGACTGGTTTTGAGAGCAGGGGAAGATGGTCACCCCCACCCCCCACTCTGTCCTGTTTTCTTCTTTGCTTTTCAATTAGGTTGTAATGCATGGGAAGGAGGGAGACTCCAAAGTCTGACAGGATCAAATTCAAACAATTCCAGCTTTACATACCACTTCTGTCATCTCAGAACATGCATTTAATTTATCTAAGTATCACTTTTCTCATAGTTATTACCACACCTACCTCTTGGGAATGAGTGAAATAATGTACGTAAATCAAGTGCCTGACCATCCATAGAGGTTACTTTCCTCCTTTATCTCTACCCCAAAGCATCTCTGTCCCCACAGTACCATTATGTCCTCTGAAGAAGGAACCAGATCAGCAACCCCATGAGATAAGCCCCAAGAAGCTGCAAAAATGCCTATTTTGGGAGTTTGGGGTCAGTCATCCTCCTTTGTTGGTGTCATAGTCATCCTAAGAAGTCACTGTGCCAACATGGCATGCCAGGTTAACCGTGACCAGGGGACCCTAAACAAAAGATGTATGAACGTGAAGCTCCACAGCTGACCAGTCATTTCATTCCCAGGTACTGTTTAGAAGGGCCAAGGCATTATTTAGTATTCATTGTTATTTGTTACTATAATTTCCTTGGCCAAACTCCAACCTAATATTTAGACTGAAAAGAAAAAGTGAAGTACTAAACAGCACTGTGGCCCATCGGCACACATTGCTATCATACCGCACATCCAGGGGGAAGGCTGCCTCCCACCCTGAGTCTGGACTAGGACTTGCTTTGGCCAACAGACTGTGGCAGAGTGACAGGAGAATTTCAAAGCCTAGTCTCCCGAACACTCTGCAGCTTCAGCACGTGCTCTTAGGAACACCCCTGCCTCCATTAAGGAGGCCCCAGCTAGACTTCTAGTGAGGAAAGACCGCATGGGGAGGAAGGGCCAACACCAAGGTCCTGTTCGAATTACCAGGGACCGCAACCTGCCTGGACATCCAGATGAGAACTGGAGAAGGTATTAACTTACTTAAGCATCACTTTCCTTAGAGTTATTACCACACCTATCTCTTGGGAATGAGTGTAAATCAAAGCGCCTGACGACCAATAGAGGTTACTTTCCTCCTTTTTTTTCCCTAAAGCATCTCTCTCCCTCAGGTAAGACCTGCTAAGCCCAGCCCAGATGTCTAGTCCATAGAACCAAAATCACAATGAATTGTTTAAGGCCACCAAGTTTTGAGACAGTTTGTTATGTAGCAACAGATGACGGAGACAAATGGCTATTGCCCTGCAGAAGAAGTGCTTGCCTGGCAGAGGACAGGCTCATTCTGTTTTCGGAAATAAAAGTGCCAAAGTGGAGCCCTACAGTGTTAGGCACTGAATATCCTAGAAGTCCCGCTAGATACTCTCAGGGAAGGAGAAACAGCTTGGGTTCTTGGTACGTCACAAGAAGAGTCCCAGTACCATATTTCCAACTGTGAGTTTTCTTGATAATGGGGACAGAATCAACACCTCATGAAAGTCAGCAGAACCTTATTGTTCCAGCAGGTGGAAGTGAGCCTTCCAAGTAGGGGAGGCTGATCCCAGCCCAGGAAATACAGATACAGAAGCTCATGAGAGATGCAAAGCATCATGAAGTTTCAGGCAGCATTTTGTAGGACATATGGAGTGAAGCAGGGTAGAACTGAGGCAGTGGGGACCTAGGATAGGCCAGTAGCATGATATTGGCCAGTAGAGGAAAGGCTGATTGCTACGTAGAATAAGGCAGAGGAGGAGGGCTACTATTAGCTCTGTTGTCTAGACTGGCAACTCAGTTCTGGCTCCTAGCTGGCAGAATAGACCCACTCTCTTGAAAAGACATTTAATTTAGTCCCATTGAAACATGTGCCAGCACTTGATCTAAAGATCTTCTGCCACATTCTACTGACACACACTCTTCCTGGCAGGAATCCTTATAGATCGTTTCCTCCACTCATCCTAGATCTAGTGATCATCGAGGGCCTTTTACAAATGGGCACATGCTTCCCATGTGGCAAGGCCTCTTAAACTGACCCCAGAGCTGTGGTTCCCAAAGTGTAGTTTCTGGACCAGGTACATCCGCATCAGCTGGGAACTTGTTAGAAAAGCAAATTGTCAGCCCCACCCCAGACCTACTGAATCTGAAACTCTAGGGTAAGACTCAGTGATCTGTAATTTAGCATGCCTTCCAGGTAGTTACAATGTTCTGTACAATTTGAGGTTCTTAACTCAGCTGCTGACTGCTGGGAGCTTTAAAATGACCAATGCCAGGGTCCCACTCAAGAGCTATGTTTGGTGGTACACAACTGTGATCCCAGCTACTCAAGAGATTGAGGCCAGGAGGATCATGAGTTCAGGGACACCCTCAGCAACTTCACAAGAACTTGTCTCAAAAATAAAAAGGGGTTAGAGCACCCCTGGGTTCAACCCCCAGTGAGAGAGAAAGGAGAGAGAGAGAGAGAGAGAGAGAGAGAGAGAGAGAGAGAGAGAGAGAGAGAGAAAGAATGATTATGATTGAATTGGTCAGAGCTGCAGCCAGGCTATGAGAATTTTTAAAGCTCTCCTGACAGTTCTAACAGTCTAGGCTGGGACCATGGCCCTAGAGAGAAGCAAAGGGTTTCACAGAAATCCCTTGGCAGGCAAACTACGTATTAAGGTTTTGCTAAAGGTGGCCTTGAGTTTAAGTGGTTTTATATTTGTATATAATAAGAGCCAAGGCTTTTCATTTATTCCAGGTTCACTTCAGGCCTCTTTTAACAAAAGAATCTGATAATTATTGTAGCTTTGCTTCTGTAGACCACATGGGTGGTTCTGTGGCTTGAAAGGAAATCCCATTTACACCCCACCCCTTAAATAGAAAGATAGAAGACCAGGCTGAGAAAAAGTGCCTGCAAGCATGGTGATAATCTATGAGAAGGAGAAAAGCACTTGTCAAGATGGACAAGGAGACAAGGAAGAATGGAAGTGAAAACAAGCAAACACATTAGATTTCAAGCCAGTAAGGAGAACAATACATGTTACCAGCTGCAGCACCACTCAGTGAGACAGTGGTGCCTCCTGGACAGCTGAAAATTCTGGAAATGGTTACTTACCACAGCTGGTTTTCAACACTAGTAATTTTGTTTTGGAAGTAAATACCTTGTAGACCTTTTTTTCTGGTTAAAACCTATCTATTTAATGCCATTTTTACTATTTTCCACCAAATCCACATTTTCTAAGACCTTGATCATGCCACCCATGATATGGTTAACCATGATATTCCTCAAGACCACAACTTCTGTTTACTTTGATTACAGGTTGGAGCTAAGTCTAAGATCTGTGAAAAGAGATTGGAAGTAGGACACAGGTGTCCCTGCAGAAGACAGGGCATAAGACCGATGCAGAAGAGGTTTGTGTTTGGCCCCAGTCTACTGTCTTTGAAAGGTCAAAGGTCATTACAAGGGTGTTAATGAAGAGGAATTGGACACTGACATTAGAATTAACTATGAATCCTTCACTAAAATTCAGTTATTTTCCTTTTTTAAACAAACAAAAATAACAGGCTGTGATGCATTAAGTTCCCAGGGGATGCTGATGCTGCTAGACCAAGGACCACACTTTGAGAAACATGCTTTGGAGTCTGTTGTGGGTATGTGGGTTCAGGTGGATGTTGGGATAGGGAGGGAGAGAGTTTGAGCCCCAACCATGGAATTTGAATTTTTCTTATTGCATTAACTATATTTTTATTTATCATCATTACTTTTTGATTCCTTCTTTAGGTTTGAATTTTTTAACTAACATATAATAATTGTATGTATTTATGGGGTAAATGTGATATTTCAATATGTTTAGACTATGAGTAATGATCACATTAGGATATTTAACATATCCACCACCTCATTTATCATTTCTTTATGTTGGGAACATGTTGGGTCTGTTGTAATATACAAATAAATGTTAACCATAGGTATCTTATTCTGCTATAGAACATCAGAAGTTATTTCTCCTATCCAACTGTGACCTTAACCATCCTGTCTCCATTTCTCCCTCCCCAACATCCTTCCTAGTCATTAGTGAATGTTCTATTCTCTACTTATATGGGGAAACTAGAAAGTTGACCTCATAGAAGTTAGAGCATTTGGTATTTGTCATTCTGTGCCTGACTCATTTAAGAACATACCTCACACCTAGTAAGGCAATCCTGCCAGTAACTTATTTGCATGAAGGGTTGAGGATAACCCATACTAAGCAAATAAGTTAGGCAGACCAGCCTGGTCCTATAACAAAGGTGCCCATTGAAATAGAGTTGATTCGGCATCTATCATTTGGGTTGCATCCCAGTCAAGCAGCCAAGGACTCAGGTTTGAGTCAGTGAGACAGCAAGTCAAACCATAAAATCCGAGAGCCTTGATGTCTCTGAAGACTGCATAGGACACTGCAAGATAAAGCGGAAATGCTTAGCACCTTGCTAATAGAGGGTAAGACAGAACTTCTGCAGAGACTTAAGCGTGGCTTTGGTGACTCAGGAGTCCTAGTGAAGCATTATGCCTGAACAGGAGCTGTTTATGGATGGTTTCTCAGACAGCTGAAAATAATAGCTGATTTCCTGTATCTTAAATCACTTTGTGATAGGACAAATATCTACTGAGAATAGTCATTCTAATGAATTCCCTGTAACCGAAGCCAATTGGATGGGCAGGAATACATTAGCATACTGGAATAAATGCATATCTGGCCCTGGGAGTCTTCTTTCAAATTTAGTGTGACTACCTATTCATTCATTCATCCTAGCGCTTACTGAGAGTCTCCACATCAGACATTACATGAGGTGCCAGGGATCTAAGATCTGCAGAGGGAGGACGCAGGCACATAAAATTCTGATAGTGCAAGGTTAGAAGTGCTGGAGGAGGGATTCATACAGGGGCTCTAGGGGAGCGGTTCTGTGAGGGGCTATCAGAAGAGGCTCTGGAGTTGCATTGCTGAGCTGGATTGTGCAGGCAGAGAAGGAGGGATTGAAACAAGGAGGGAGGGGGCTTGCCGGTACCTGAGCAGCATAAATGATATGACGAAACTGAAGGCCCAGCTGAAGGAGAGTAATTTCTTTGATTGGGGTAGAGTTCGAGTAGCCGGAACACAGAGTATGTGGAGGGATTTGGTGACAGATGAAGCTAGTGCCATATGCCACAAATATTTAAGCCACAGTCATTCAAAAGAGGGATTTCAAGTGCTCCCAAGGAAAATTAGACTTCTCTCCAAATGTCTCAGTGTGCTACTAAGCAGCCATCCTTTGGATATTTTTAATTTAAATCCCTTATGACCTTTAAGAAAATAGAAGATAATTCCATATTTAAAAGGATGCTGCTGGAGGTGTACCTCAGAGGGTTAGAGTGTTTGTCTAGCACACAAGAGTCCCTGGGTTTGATCCCTAATACCACAAACAAGAAAATAAAATTAATAATAGTAATAAGTAAAAGAGATGCTATCATTTAGAAAGAAATTTTAGCATTGTAATAATGTTATTCGATGAATATTTGTGCATCTCTACTCTGTCTAAGATAGAGAAAATAATACAAATGAAAAAGAATGTAAGATGAACATTAGGCTCTCTTCCTAGGTCTGCTATCAGCCAGCTGTTGACCTTGAAAAAAATTACTAAACATCTTTAGGCCAGTTTCTTGTCTCTGAAATGAGCAGATGGATCAATGAGGTTCCATCTGGCTCTCACAACTGTGGAATGTCTGAGAGACAAGATCAAGTCTCCCTAGCAGCTTGAAATCAAGGAAAGGAGCAGCGATCAAAAATGGCTTTTAGACATCCAGATTTACCAAGGCTGATGGGAAATCCCCAGGAATTCTTGACATCTCCCTATATCCGCCCCAGCAGCAATGCAGGAAATCTAGTCCACTATCTTCAGCAGACTCAATGGAACCATTTCCTTAATGAAACCCCCCTGCAGCCCCGTGCATTGAGCCAGAGGCTTTCCTTTCAAGCCCTCCCTCAAATACCCCATTCCTCCCATTTCCTTCCCTTTCCTCAATCTGGTATGAAATCCAGCAATTTAATCAGCAGCATGCAATTTCCAAGGCACCCAAGTGTGTGAAGACTCAACCATGATCCTGGAAAGCATTTGGCAGGAGGTCTCATTCTACAAACCTCTACCAGAGTAAAACCATCGGAACAGGATGGACTGATCTGTTCTATCAAATTGTTTAAACCCAGTGCAAAAGATGTTTTTACACATTTTAGCCACTCATTGTAATATATTTTTACTCTTTGTGATTTCAGACTCCCTCCACTATCTATAATGGCAAATACCTGATAAGTGATATTACTTGATATTACCAACATACCCTGAACCAAGAACCTGACACTCTTTTCTGTTATCAGCAGGCTTTGCATTTAACACCCCAGGGCCAAGAGAGCTTCTCTCACTTTCTTTCCCACCCCCACCCCACCCCTGGGGATTGAGGCAAGGGGCGCTTTACCCCCTTTGGGAAGCTACATCCCCAATCCTGTTTATGACTAAAGTTTTATTATACTAAGTTTTGAGGCTGAGGGTCTCACTTAAGCACACTCATAACACGTCAATTTAAAGCTGGGGCAAAAGCTACAAACTCTGTTATTTGTTCTCGCCTTGCAAACTGCCAAAACCACAGTAAACATCAGTCATAATTTTACTGTGTTGATAGCAGTATATTGTATAATCTTCCTCAAGAGCATTACATTTTTTCTTTTTTGGTTGATATAAAACCATTTCTTTTTTCCTTTGGTATCATACCACTTTCAACTTCTATATCACATGCATTCAAAGTAGATTTTTAAATGTTTACATAGTCTTGGGGAGGAAAAAGCAATTATTTGGCTTGGTTTTTAAAAGTCACATGAAATAAGTTCAATTTTAAAATAAAGGACTCAGTAGTTCTCTTTAAACCTGAAATTGTTTTTAAATAAAGTCATTTTGATCAAATAACATTAATTTTTATCAAGAAAGGCACAGGGGCTTCAAATAATTAGTATTCCTATAAGACTTAATGTGACTATAGAGTTATGAAGGAGTATCTCTGTCAGAGAGTTATATATTCTGCAGGCGAAAAAGCCCAGGAGAATGGTCCACTGTTTCGGGCATCTTCAGACAGATCTCCTGCAAAATGCCACCCAGTAAAACCAAGTTAATTGGTTGGTCAGGTACATTCTACCAGAGAAAAAGTACAATGTGATTGCTCATAGCAAGAAAACCCAGTTTATCCCTACAGCCACAGCATCAGATGATTATTCTCCATTTTATCTGTAAATATAAGTAAATGAGGAAGAGATGAAAGAGATGCTGTGTTTAGTCTGTTTCTTAGAAAAAGGAACCTTAGAAATTGATCGTCTATTTGAATTTCTGCAGTTTATGTATAAACACAAAACAAAAATATCTACTCTGTGATCATTAGAAAATGAACTATATAGTCTGTTATAGAATTTTCAAAAGGAAAATAAAACTGTAACAAAGTGCTAGACTAAAAAGAAAAGCAAAAATATCTGAGGAACTAAAGTAGGTGGTAACCTACAGCTTATCTGTAACACCATCTATGAACTGGGAAAAAAAAGACAGGAACCGCCTAAGGTCCTAAAAATTAACATTTCAAATATGCAATTTTGGAAAAAAGGATGACTTCATAAGCCTCAGAGAAAACAACAAAAATTGCCACATAAAATAAGCTGAGAGATGTATCATATTCAATTTGGAAATAGATATACTTTCTTGTACATTTTAACTTAATATTATTACCGTGGACTTCCCTCACAAAATTCAGTTTAAGCATTTCCAGTTACTTATGGTAAATTGTAAGTGTCAGTTATTAAAGAACTCAAGAAAAATGGGGGGCCAAAACCAATAGGATCTGTGACTTTAATCAAGGGTGTGGTGCCTGAAAAGTAATAAAATGAAACAGCTCTGGAGAAAGAAGACTGATTTCCTTTATGGAGAAAGTGATTACAATACAGAAGACTTGAAAGTATCTTTTCAGTTTCTAGGTATGTGGAGGGTAAGTGCACACTTTAGGAGACAGATGCATTGGGCTGGGGATGTAGCTCAGTGGTATAGCACCAAGTGCAAGGTCCTGGGTTCAATCCCCAGTACCACAAAAAGAAAAAAAAGTACATTTCTGGAGGGAGATGCATTACCTATTTGCATCATTGAACCTCTGGTTATTTTACACACCATGCACACACACACAATATTGATAACTGATACATATTTAAATATGATAGCACCAGCAGGATCACAGACCCAGGCTCACATGGTGAATCCACAGGCAGAAATAGGGGGCCTCTTTCTGGTCAGAGAGAGCTTCCTGTTAGGTTAGAAAGCCTGATTTAGGAAGCAGGTAGCTGATTATTTTACTGAGATGTTTCTTATCCAGCCAGAGAAGCTGCAGTCTTCAAAGGTGCACTTTACAATGACAAACCTGCACACTAACAACACCCCTTAAGCAATCAGGTAAGGGCTTCACACTTTGTCAGTGTGTCTCCCCTTCCTCTCACAACATGTGAAAGAAAAAATCAGAAAGTTTTCCAGGATTCCTGCCCATTTAAATAAACTATAAATGACAAGTAGATCCCTCTCACACCAATCTAAGATGCTCCTAAATGCAAACAACTCTGTTTCACTAAAGTCCACTACATTTTTGAAAGAATAAACGTATGTGAAGCAGAAAATCCAATAAAGCATTCACTTTCCCCTTGTATTTTGGGGTTCAGAGAATTCACCTAGATTTACATTTGCCTGTAGAACCAGGAATCTAAGCAATTATATTTAATAGGAGCAACTTTTCAAATGAAAAAACTATATTTGTGAAGTAGAAAATGCAATCTTTCATTTAATGTAGTTATTTTAGCACCTTTTCCATTCTGTAGGAAGTTCCCACACAATAGGACTTCGCCCTTCCTCTGGGTTTCTTAGTTTTACCAATCTAATTGCAACTATTGCTTGTTACTCAGAAACTAATTAGTCTTCCCGCTGAGAATATTTCTTACTGCCTTTTGGATTTTGCAAGTTTCTTTAAAAAGCAAAAAGAAGTTTAACCTTACTGACTTTCCTTCCAGGGAATCATTACAATGACTTATTTCATGTTATTGTACCTTTTTCCCACGATGCTTAAAAGAAAGGCGCTCCAAAATTTGGCCCTCTGCTCACAAGGAGAGGGAACCAAAGGACTCGACCACTTAACCCCACTGAGCAGAAAAGATGAGTTTCTAAGTTCCCTCGGGCTTTGATCCCTTTAGGGCGAAGGTCTCCACACTAACTGTTCTTAGAAATCTGGCCCTTGACTGTTTTCTAAACGACCGGCGAAGCTGACTTAGGTAACGGTGCAGACCTCAACGATTCCTCAAACCGCATCTTTCGGTTCAAATTGTCAGTCCTATCTTGGTTCGGAATTTAAAGGACAGGCTTACAATTCCAAAATTTAACGCCACTTTGGGATTTGGTGGGTCAGGATCACGCAAGTCCGCGACCTGGGCTGGACCGCGCAGCCCGCCTGCTCCCCGCAGAGGCCCCACCCGGGTGACTGCGCGCTGCGAGCGTCAGGGAGGAACAGGCGCTGCCGAATGTTCCCAGGGCAGTCTGGCTTGAAAGCCCCAAGTGGGTCCAGGAATAACAAGCTGGCCCTCTCTTGGGATCTGTCTGTTCCCCGCAGGCACGCGACCCTCTCCAAATTGGTTCTTCTCTGTTGGTCTGGCGGCGCGAGGTCGTGGCCAGTGCCCAACATCGCCAACTCCCCGGCCTCAGCACAGCCCTGGGCAGGCTCACCCGCGTTCAGGAGCCTCTCTTTCCAACTTCGAAGAACCCTGCGGACCCGCTCTTGGCAGCCTGGGTGCCAAACAGGTCCGGGTGTGTGGTGGTGCGGGTGCCCAGAGCTTCGATGCGGGGACCCGGGTAGAAAGCCGGGCCGGGGATCCTACCGCAATCGGGCAGCCCCAGCACAAAGCAGCGCTCGGAGCCACGCCGGTGCGGGCGGTGATGTCTGTGGGCCCCGGCCAGTCACTCTCCGAGGCGCCCACTTGGAAAGGGGGCGCCGTGGCCCCAGGCGTTCCCTCTGCAACTAGTGCCCCAGGCTCCCTCTGAGGTTCGCTTCTCCCGGCTGCAGCCTCGCCTCTCCGCGTGCACCTGGTCCCGGCCCCATAGTCTCTGCCCCGCGCCGCAGCATCCCAGCCCCGCTCGGCTCCTGGCCCCGGTGGTGCCTCACCTGTGAGAAGCAGACAGCCGAGCAGCGCGCACAGCAGGACCCCGGTGTCCCAGCAGCTGACCATGGTGAGCGCGACGCGGCCTGCTCGCCCTGTGCCCCCGCTCCCCGCGGCCGACGACCCGACCGCCTGAGCCGGTCCTCCTCTCGTGCTCCGCCGCTGCCGGCCCGGCGCTCCTGCCCTGCTCCCCGAGAGCCCCTCTCCGCGGCTCCAGCCAGGACACAACCACTTCTCGGGTAATCCTCGCTGTCCGGCGCCCGCCGGCCGCTGCGCTCCAGCCCCGGAGCCCGCTCCGAGCCGCCGCCGCCGCTGCCGCCAGGGAGGAGCCTCGAGGAGTGTCCGCCTGGCGCGCTCCGAGCCTCCTGCGGACCTCGATTAAGAGGAGCGGAGGGCGGGGGCGATTTATAACCTTTCCCCAGCCCACTTCCTACCCCCTGGCACCTCCTTCCAGTGACGTCAAGGGGTCCCCCACCCCTCATCCGCCTCCCCACCTACCCTCTTCTTCCTCCCGAGCTCGCTTCCCTACAGCTCGGAAGAGGGGCGGGGGCCGCCCGGGGCCGGTGGCCCGGGGCGGGGAGCGCGTGGGGAGGCGCTGGCTGTGCGGACCCGGGAGCGCGGCCCCGGCAGGTTCAGGGTCCTTGCTCCATGCCCTCCTGCCCCCGCCCCTCCTTCTGCCCATCGCGCTCAGGAAATCCTTGCCGGCTCCCTCCACCCGGCTTACTCAGCTCTGGGGGCCGCCCGAAACTGGGGAGGGGACGGGGCTGGAGCTCCACCACCAGGCCCCCGGGGCGGGAAGTCAGTTTCAAGGGAAGCTGGCCGCGCCTCCGCGACGGTGTACTTGGCACGAGGAGCGAGGCTCAGTCGGGCCCTCTCCCCTAGCTTGCTCTGTCCCGCCGACCCTGACCCAGCCAGACTGTCCCGAGACGTCTAGGAAGGCGCCAGAGACCCTCGGCACACGACTGTATACCAGGAGCGTCCAAGAGAACCGGACGCTTGCCTGGCACCTTCGGGAAGACTGCGGTCGAGCTCAGGTCCCCGGGGAAGTCGTCTGTGTCTTTTTCGGCTACACTGATGCACCCGCCCAAGTCATTTCCTCAACCCTGTGCTTCCTCGAAGCAAAACAGGGAATAACAAGATACCTTTAAAAGGCCGAGGCATGAATCTGCTCCTTCAACGTGTAAGGGCCGAGTACTTGAACTTTATTTCCTAAATGCTCAGAAAGAAATCTTTCTGGTGGCAGCTTGCTAGCAAGATGAGTGAGTGCTGCTCTTGGAACAAAACCGGGTGAAATTAACTTGAGGCACTAGATCATTCGCGATGACACTAATTTCACGTTGTTCCTCAATTATATCTCCATTAGCTCAAAGGCTGAAGTCGTCCCAGGCACCACGGAGCAGCCCAGTCTTGTCCTTGTAAATACTGCAGGTTTAAAAAGTAGTTACATTGGAACCTACTAGATGTCTGTGATAAAAGGAACAGCGATGTCTCCTAAATGGGGCTAGCGACTCTTCCTGAAGGACTGGACTACCTCCGCACCTGGGAAGATTGGGCAACTTGAACTTGCCACATCTATGGGCAAGGAGAGGCAGTAGCCACCTGCAGCTCCACACAGGCAATGCTGGACCGGACATCTGGAGCAGCAGTACCAGAGGCACCGTCCCTAGATTCCCTACATTCCCTCTCTGTTCAAAAGAAAACACCCGTAGGGAGCCACTGCTTTCCTGTGGCTTCGCCATTCATCGTCCCTTTCGATTTTCCATTGCCCCTTACTACGGCCCCTGCCCCCTTTCTCTGCCATCAGCACACCTGGTTGCTCTAAAACCACTTAATCATCCACAGAATGGCTGGCAGCTGATCCTTCTTCTAACTGGTTCCCAGTTCCCGGGCAGTCTGGGACACACCCACATAGCCAAGGTGTCCTTCTGCCTCACCTCAGAGCCGCTTGTCAGTCCCACACCCTCTTTCCAAGGACAAGCTGACAGCATTGCTCTTCTGTAGCACCCTGCAGGAACCAGGTGTTGTTAGGGCCAAGAGCAATCCAATGCTGAGATGTCCTTGAATCTCTCTTTGCTGTCTAAGGGGCTTGGAATCTAGGGAGGAAGCTGTCAAATGAAGTGATCATGACAATGCAGTGCCCAACTCACAGTGCTGGAGGGGTGTGAAGCCCACCATGGGCCAGGAGAACAGGTATGACCATGTGCAGGGGAAAATCAAGGAGGGTTTCTCAGGCAAGACACAGCAGACTGTGAGGGAAAGGGTCTCATAATACAACTGACAAAGTTTTTATTTAATGTTTCTTTTTTTCAAATGTGACTTTAAAAAAAAAAAAAAAAACAAAAACAAAACAGACATTTCCCAAACCTGCTGCCAGAAATGAATCCACATTGAGTTGGTGAAGCCAGACAGGTATCTGATAAGCAGATCAGCTGATCTTTATAATCGAATATGCTCATCAACAATGGTAATGCTTGCCTAATTATTAAACCCTAATAGAATCATAGTCAAATCTAACTTAGGATTACATGAAAACCATGCTGCAGAAGTTATGGGCCTTCACAGATTCCCCAACTCTTCTTTTGAAAAGTTGTGGGTTTTTAATTATAGCCAGCAATTTCTTCATACACTACTTCTTTTATGAGTTTTATTAGCATTCTCATAAAGAGCTAGAAAATGGCACAAATTGTTACAAGGTTTTCTTCGTGATTTCGTTTTCACTTCGATATGGGGTCTAACTCTCAATCCTGTCTCTGAAAGAGATAATACCTTGAATAATGGGCCACAGGACTCTTCTAACTAAATCACTCATGAAAGAGGTTGTATAGATAATACTGATGGAAAAGATCAAATTCAACACGCCTGGTGGATATAAAAAGCTATTGAAGTAGACTATCTGTTTGCTTCCTGCTCACATACAAAAGAACATTTCATCTCCTGTTTGGTTAGCAAAACCAGACACTCTCTCTTGTTATCAGCTACAAACATTCTCTTGAGGTTTCTTTCTCGCCCCTATTCAGGAGCACACTGTTGGTACAGCCAACAGCTTTAATATCGTAGACCAAGTAGAAGTGGCGGAGCATCGATGTCAGAGACAGAAGGGAGCCCAGGCCTGACTTCCTACAACACCCGACCATGAAGCAGCTCAGCTTGTAGTAGCTGAGGCTTAGTCAGGAATTTCATCCCCACATGAGTTCTGTAGCTGGATACCAGAGCAAAAATATACAGTGTAGCTGCCCAGTGCATAACCCAAATACGTAAGGTAGACTAAGAAGAACCAAATGATCTTATTAAGTCCTTCTGTGTTATTGAAAACCCCTCACGTTACGTATCCTCTGGACAGTTCGAACTCCTTGTTCTAAGAAGCACACCTTCTCAAATCTGCTGAGCTCACCAAGCAGGCACATTTATAGTTTTATTGATCAGAAGTTGGTCAGCCCACCAGCACAGAAGTCTTGCTTACGTTATCCTTCCACTTTGGCTAAACATGTTCCTATTTCAAAGAACTTAAACACCTGGCGTGGGTTTTAGAAAGCTATTCAAGGGCTGAGTGCAGTGGCACACACCTGAAATCCCAGAAACTTGGGAACTCTGAGACAGGAGGAGTCCAAGTTTGAGGCTAGCCTCAGTAACTTAGTGAGACCCTGTCTCAAAAAATAGAAAAAAAAAAAATAAATAAATAAATAAAAAAGGGTTGGGGACATAGCTCAGTGGTAAAGTGTCTCTAGGTTAGATCCCCAGTTCCAAGAAGAAAAAAGAAAAAGAGATTCATTTAGTGAGCCAGTTCCCAGTTTTTCTTTAGAATCTTATTTTTGTCTGAGATGCGGTTTTGCTATGTTGCCCAGGCTGATCTTGAACTTGTTAGGCTCAAGTGGTCCTTCCAACCCAGCCTCCTAGGTAAGTAGGACTAGAGGCATATACTGTAACCATGCCCTATAGCTTCCTCAATGCTCTGATATCATCACATGATAATTTACTGGACACTCAGAAACATCTCCTGTGTCTTGGTATATTCTTTCCAGGCTTCTTGTTCATGTCCTGTTGGTCACTGCTCACACAGAAAGTTCTAGAAACTCCTTCCAGTTTCCCTTTGAAGGTTCCAGCTTGTCAGCCTCTCTACAGGTGAGATCTTCAGGACTGAACATGCTTCACATTATTTCCCTTCTCCTAAAGATAGTTTTTTTCTTCCAGGCAGAGAGAAAAGAAAGCGGGAAGACCCAGAGGGAAGCAAGAAAGGAAAAGTAGTTCAGATGGAAACAGCAGTGAGGGGGCTGGGAGCACAGGGAAGCCTGCTCTGAGACATGGGGCCAGTGCCACAGAGCCCAGGAGCAGCACCCACATCTGCTGCTGCTGCTGCTGGTCAGGGGCCACGGGAATCCTCATGCCTCTGGGTCCTACTGCGGAAGCTTCTGTTTGTTTCCAACTACTATCTCCCTCGCTTACATTGCTGCTGCTATTTTTAAGATCTTTTGATTTATTCAGGATTTTGGCTGTTCTCTGAGGGTGTATGCCCCAGCTCTGGACTCCTGGTTTGCCCTGCTTCTCCTCCTCTCTGATGGGACTACTGTACTTCTGTCACTGTGACCTGAGATCTACTTACAGCATCTTCATACTTGGGGCTCTAACTGGAACTTCCTCCTGGTTAAGACTCTGAGGCCTTTTCACCAGAAAGGTTGGGCATTTATTTCTGTAAACAGTGCTTGATGGTCATTGAACATCCTTATACTCACTGACTCATTCCTGTTTTATTTTACCCATCTTTCCAACCCAGTGAAATCATTTTGTTTCTGATTCTACTATTCAGTGGATTTTCAGTACCTCTTGCAGCTAATATTCCAAAAGTTGATAATGTGCCTTCTGAATCATCATCAAAATCATTGACTTCCATGCCTTAGGCATGTAATAAACTTTGCAGGGTTCTTTTTCCTATTAAAAACAAAGAACAGAAAACACTGACTAAGGACAGTGCTGAATGAATGAATGAATGAATGAATGAAAATAGAGATCTGTGGGGTTTCAGTAAACCAGGGAAGAATTCAAATTATTTCTTTGTGTATTACATCTAAATGTATGTTCACCAAAGGAGGATGAATGTGAACTCATTAACATTCACCAGTCATTGTGTAGGAATAATTGGTCGTGGCCAGAGGAAACTACAGAAGAATGTTTTCTCCAAGTTATTCTATGAAAGAAAAAAAAAGAGAGAACTCAAAACTGAGATAATTAAAGAAGCATGGAGCAAGAGAAAAGGCAAAACAGATAAGCAAATAATATGAAAAGAAAAACAACTAAAGAGATTTGCATAGTGGTTGTTTAATCATTATAATTAACCATCTTGTCTAAGATCCATTTTATCTCATCATTCAACAGTCAACTATCCACTTTTTTTGTATTTTGTTACTCTTTTACTTTAAAATATTTTAGAAAGATGAAAAGATAGGGAGGGCCCTGGAGGATGAGTCAAAATTTCTGTGATTGGTTTGGTGTTTGTCACAGTGGCTTTTTTTCAGGTAGAATGTTTATATTTTTCCTTGTTTGTATAGAGCCTTCATAACTATTATATCTAATAGCTGCAAAATTTATCCTACTGCTAGATATCTCAGTTTCTGTATTATAAATAACCCCAAAATAAATTTAATTTGACATTGGAATGTTTGTTAATCAGGCCAGGGCACACACACACACCCACACGCACACTCATCCATATTCCTGATTCCTCTGTAACTTGAGCCCTTCCACCAGCTCCATCTAATAGGGGACTGGCTGAGCAGTCAGAAGGAAATGGTTCATGTCATGGTGCATGATCCAGGAAATGTAGTCTTTCATTCAGTAAATATTTTTTGAGCACATGCCCCATACACAATACTGTGCTAGTCTGATTGAAATAGTAACATGGAAGATCTAATCATTGCCCTAGAAGACCTTACAATAAATTTGAGACGGCCAGGCTTACATGAAGCATTAGGAAACAATTCTAAGGCAATTAAAAGTAAGATACAGTTATAAATGCTAAAAGGGCTTATTCATTACTAAATTGGGAAATGGTTTTGAAGGGTAGTAACAGATTTATATCAGCAGAGAGGAGAAGGCATTCTGGAAAAGAGGAAAAGGGAATAAAACCAGCGACTAAGAGAGGAAGAGTGTGTGGGGAGATAGCAGCTGAAGATGGAAGGTGCCAGAGAACAGAGGGTGAGGAATCAGTGGATAAGGTCCAGGGGCCTTTTCCCCTGGATTGCTTGGTAGATACATTTAAATCTGTTTCATCCTCCCAATACTTCAAGGGACGGCTTTAGGATGGGTACATTGGAAAATAGTGAATTCAAGGGGAGTAAGACCTAGGGGAAAGGAATAACCTATGGCAAAATAAATTTATTAAGAAAAATCATTGAAGTGACAGGCTAGGAGTGGCACTGTGATGAACAGGGTTGGCAGCAGGGTAGCTTTGATCAGTGGTTCAGAGAAAGGGAGCAGAGAGCATGAACTCTGGGTGGAGAGAGGGTGTGGAGAGGGCCTGTGAGAACTCAAGAAGGCCTCTGAGGAAGCAGAGTATTGCCTGCCGGGAGGCTGGGGAGTGTGCTGGACTGCAGAGGGGACCTCTTTTCAGCCACGTGGAGAGGAGGCAACTGAAGACAATCTATGTTCCTACTTAAGCAGAGTCTAATGGGATACTATGGCTCAGGTCCAAACATAATAAACTAGAAATGTAATGGATTGCTGTAACTCTGGACAAAATCACACATATATGAGATGATAAATAGATAATATGATGATTGATGGAGATAGATGATAGAGGTAAATAACAGATAATAGATGATATTGATAGATATGATGGAGATAGGTGGCTAGGTAAATTGAGGGATAGACAGACTGAGTTTTGTGTAATGACTAGGAAATTTATTAAAAGACTGAATTTAACCAGGCGCTGTGGAGCACACCTGTAATCCCAACAACTTGGGAGACTGAGGCAGGAGGACGGTGAGTTTGAGGCCAACCTTGGCATCTTAGCAAGACTAAGCAGCTTAGTAAGACCCAGTCTCAAAGTAAAAAATAAAATGAACTGGGGATGTAGCTCAGTGGCAAAGTACCCCTGGGTTCAATACCCAGTGCTAAAAAAAAAAAGGCCATGAATTTAATTTTACCTCTGAATAAGAAGGGCAATAGCAGAGTTCTCTTGCAGACTTCCTTCTTCAAAAGTTCCCCTAACTCCAGACACACCCTCGGGGCAGGTCTGCTGGCGACTTCAGTGGAAGACCAGCCCTTTCCTTCCTGCACCTCTTCCAGGCTCCTCCTAGATGCACACTTCGTGACTAGCAGCAACAGCAGCTGCAGAAGTCCCCAAGGAGCCTTTCTGGTACTACATTCTGCTGCAGCGCTGGACTGTCCCACCTGATGGTCAGCCAGACTGCAGGAACCCGGCTCTTGTGGCCCTCTCAACCATATTCAGATATGCAACAGACATATCTGACATTTGTAAGAAAGTTAGATCCCTCATCCCCTCAACCCTACCCTGGAGGAAAGACTTAAGGATAAGTGGCTGTAGATTTTTTTTTCTGTTGAAGAAATAATAGCCATAAAATCAAGTTCTACTAAACTAGAACATTGCTTCCAATTATTACCTGAAAATTACAACATCATAAGGTTGTTTACATTAACTTTTAGGCTATAAGTAAACTTTGTTTCTATCATTTCTATGATAAAGTAGTCTTCAGAACACCTAATTAAAAGATGGGTATCTCTGTTTATGTATTTTTAAAAATTTACTCTGTTCTTTTTCCACATAAGAGAAAAAAAAAGTTAATCTCAAGATAAGACCCAAATTTTGTTTTGAAACATAAGATGCAGTGTCTGAAACATCGAGTCAAATAGTGTAGTTTTCATGCTAGAATTTAAAACCTACCCAAATAGTAGCTTATTGTTTATAGAATATTTCTGTGCTGCATATACCAGAGTAATTCAGATGATGAATTAAAATGTCTGATATTTGCTTCAAAATTATCTGAGAGGAATAAGAAAGAAACAAGATGGGCATGAATTGACAATGTTGAAGCCAGGTCATTGTGTTAGTTGGTTTTGTATTACTGCTGCAAAATATCTGAGAGAAATCAATTTAAAGGAGGAAAGGTTTTATTCGAGCTCACGGTTTCAGAGATTTCAGTCCATGATTTGGACCTGGGGGAGGCTGTCCATCAAGACAGGGAGTGCACAGTGGAACAAAGCCACTCACTTTATGGCAGCCAGGAAGCAAAGAGAGAGGAAGAGGAAGGGGCCAGCATCCCAATATCCCCTTCAAAGGCATGCCCCCAATGACCTGCCTCCTCCAACTAAAGTTCCTTCTCCTACATTCTCCTCCTAAAGTTTCTACCACCTCCCAATAATTCATTAAGTTATGAATCCACAAATGGATTAATCCATTCCTAGGGATTAATAGCCCTCATGATCCAATCACTAACCAAAGACCCCACCTCTGAACACTGAGGTATTGGACATCAATCCCTTCTGCCCTGCTGGGCAAGCCAAAGCTTGCTTTTGCCTTTACTTATTTCATTTTCTGTACTTAAAATACGATCTCAGCTTTAAAATGATGGTAGATGAGGAAAAAGTGGGATCCTGTGATTTTAGTATCTAAGAACAGCAATTCTAGTTAACAACCACCAAAGACACAATTTCAGTTTAGCAAAGCCCCTGTAACTTTTTACTTATAAGTGAAGAAAGTGAAGCCCCCAAACATTAAGCAATACATCCAATGAAGACCACGTAGCTCCACTAGTGGCCCATTGGCCCTAGACACCAGCCTTTGCTGCTGTGACCATAGTGGCAGGTCTCACAGCGAAGAATCACCTAAAGCATGGTTTTATTTTTTTGTCACCTTTGGTGTTTTTCATCATGAACAGTGTGAGATGATTTGAGGAGATTAGAAATTGGCAAGTTTCCAACAAGTCACTAAGAGAGTCTTTTGTTCAGAAGACATGAAAGACCAGGACCATGAAGGAAATTTCCAGGCTATAGGTCTGATCCTCCAACACAAAGATTAAGACTCTGATATAAAGGAAAGAGATAAAGACTTCAGCCCCAGAAGGAAGATGTTAGGCAGGAAACTCACTCAGAAAGAGCCATTGGCAGGTGCTGCAGCCTGGAGTTGGGGATAAAGAGGAGGACTGTTATCAAGCTGGTCAGCCTCTGAACTTCCTACCTCAACACATGTCCGCCTGGAGTCCTTAAGGAGAGCTGTAAAACTGAAGGAGCAGCTTCCTGTGGCATCTCCTGGAGGTACAACGCTCAGGCAAGAGTGTAAGGCAGACCAAAATCCAGGTCTTCCACAGTGTCCAAAGGAGCCATCATTTGCTCATGCTGGAACCTTCCACCTGCTCTTGGGACACCCTGACAATTTTCACCTGCTTAACTCTTGCCCACAGTGTGAGTGCTGCTCCAGCTGATATATGCCCTATGAGGACTTTCCTAAACCCTCTGGTCAACCAGACCCCCTCTCTTCACCATGTACAATTGTAAATTTTTTATTTTATACTTTCTTATTTAGACACTGTAGGGATTGCAAGGCATGCTTTTAGTCATTTAAATGCTCGTTTAAAAAGCACACATAATAATAAGTTAGGAATGCTTTTGGTTGCAAGTAACAGCACAGTTGACCAATAGCAACTTAAGCAGTAAAGATAAAATTTAATGATCTCACATGTCAAAGAGTCTGCACATGGCTGTTTCAAGAGGGATGTGACAATTTCACAATGTGACGATGTACCCAAGCAGGGCTTCTGTGTCTTTCTGCCCTGCCATCACTGATGTTGCCTTATGATCAATGAGGTAACTTGCACAACTGCTTTCAAGGCAGGATGTGGGGCAAAGTGGTCTTCTCATTGAGTTCTACCTAGTTATTTGTAAGAAAATCTCTCCAAGGAGCAGCCCAGTAGAATCTTCTTTACATCTCACTGGCTGGGTCTCACATGTCAACCCTTAGACCAATCACTGGTAAAGGGGAATGACCCTAACATGACTGGCTTAGGCCAAGGAGGATTATCCCTGCCTCCCAACACAGAATTTCTTAGAATAAAGGCTTTCCTTTCCCCTCTCACCACAATGAACAAGATGGGGGATTGTTAACTGTCAAAAGGGTTACAGATTATATTGTGTGTGAGTAAAATCAGTCCCAGTGAACACATGGATAACCATTGATGAATGACACCTAAGAGTCATGAAAGTTGGCCTTCCTAAAACATAGGAAACACCATTTCACCTCTCAGATTAAAATATATATATATATATATATATATATATATATATATATATTTATATATTCTGTGTCCATATTCTATTCTACCTAAAATGGTAGGAAAAGCAGTGACTTTAACTTGGAATAACAGAACTGATGACTTATTAGCTATGTCAGTAAATCAATTCATTTTCCTGGGTCCTAAGTTTCTCATTTGTGTACAATAAATGAGTTGGATTTGCAGCACCCCTGTTGATTCCCAAACCTCTTAAGTCCCCTATGAGTTTCAAGGCCTCCTCCATCTATATTTAATCATATTTCCTGCCTATTTATTCCTATCAAAATTCTTTTTTTTTGGGGGGGGGGTGCTGGGGATCGAACCCAAGGACTTGTGCTTGCAAGGCAAGCACTCTACCGACTGAGCTATCTCCCCAGCCCCCCTATCAAAATTCTTACTTCCTTTAAGCCTGTCCCTCATTGTCCCAGATCACGCCATGCTGTTCATTCATTCAGTTGGACCATTAGGCATGCGCTGAATGCCTGCCCAGGTCCAGGCACTGGGGGAGAGCCATTCTCTGGGAAATGAATGAGCAACAACCAAGAGTGACGTGGCCCTCTGGATGACAGGGAAGAAGCCCTGTGTCATCCACTTTCGTGAGAAAAAATAACGTAACTTCTTCCTTTTGAGTCACTATAGTTTTCATTCTTTGCTCGATGAGTAAGAAAGTCTCTCCTGACTTTCCGCAAATGTCGTCTTCTAAAGTCTAACCCTCAGGACTTAGAATACAAGTGTATTTGGAGATGGGGTCTTTAAAGAAGTGATTAAGATAAAATGAGGTCATTAGAGTGGGCCCTAATCCAATCCGTCTGGACATTTGGATATCAATTGGGACAGAGAGAGGACACAGGAAGACACAGGGAAAAGGCAGAGAACTGCAAGCCAAGGAGTAAAGAAGGAAAGAGGTCAAACCTGTAACGTCTTGATCTTGCATCTCCAACCTCCAGAAGTGTGAAAAAATAAACGTCTGCTATTTAACCCACTCAGTCTTTGGGGTTTTACTGTGCAGCCCTAGCAAATTAATACTTTACTTAAGCCCAATTGCTTTCCGAATTCTTTTGTTTATTCTGGTGGTATTGGGGATTGAACCCTGGGGTGCTTGACCACTGAGCTACATCACCCAGCCCTTTTTTATTTTTTATTTTGAGACAGGTCTCACTAAGTTGCTGAAGCTGGCCTCGAAATTTTGATCCTCCTGCTTCAGCCCCTGGATTAGCTAGAGTCACAGGTGTGTGACACAGCTCCAGGCTTGCTTTCCTAATTCTTAATTTTACACTTTTGTCTTCGAGTCAATAACTAAACTATTTAAATCTTAGTCTTCTAATATTTACACCTTTGTTAAAAGTTCACCAAGGATAGAGAACCTGTCTTAAACTTTTTATTTTATTTTATTTTTATTTTTTGTCTTAAACTTTTTAGAACTTCTATTGTTGGTGTGATTTTGAAACCAAAAGTTAGCAAATCTTTAAGCAGGATTGCAAGGAATAAAAAGGCAGAGGAGACAAGGAATACAAATCCACAGATAGAGTCCAGAGTTTTAAAAATAAGAAAACTCTGAACTAAAGCAAGCAAATCATTTAAATTGAGAATTATTTACATGAAAAAATCTCAATGTTAAACTGAAGAGATATCTAAGTTAAAATAATAAATGGGATTTATATCAAAGAATATTCCCCCCTCCATAGTTTAAGAGAAAACTCATGAGACCCAGTTCTAAAATATGAACCAACAGCAAACAGGGGAGGATGAAATTGCATCTTAATGAAATACACTGCAAATATTAATGACCAAGGAACTTCTTGGGCAGAGAAGCACAGCAAAGCTAGGATTCTAGTCCCACCTCAGCATCTCAAATTCCAAGAATTCTCACTAATAACTCCACTAATACTCACTGGAGAGCAGTGAGCTACATTTGTCCTCATCTTTTCTAAAGAGTCATAGCTATAAAAAAACAAATGAGCATATTATGGAAACTGTCCCAAACCTGAGAACATTCCCATGGGCACTGTAAATCCTGCTGTGAGCATTTTAACAAAATCTCAAGAGAGAGAAAAGGGTTCTTTGTTCTAACCAATACTATTTAACACCACAGATAAACTCTCCAACTATACACTCTTCCTATTAAACACACACACACACACACACACAGAGAGAGAGAGAGAGAGAGAGAGAGAGAGAGAGAGAGAGAGAAAGAGTATTCAACCCACAAACCAAAACTTGGCGGAGAAAAAACTGGTTTTTAGATATAGTGGAAAAGAAGTAAATATAAAAGGAAAAAAAGTTATGAACTGAAATATTCAAGAGGAAAATAAATGACATGATGACTATGTAAATATATTACCAAAGAGAGAAGAAGGGAGGAAAAGAGGAAAGGATAAAGGAAAGCAGAAAGAGAGGGAGAGAAGGAGGAAGAGAGGTGACAGAAAAAAGAAAAGAAAGAGAAAAGGAAGGAAGGAGGGAAGGGAGGGAGGAAAGAAGCAAGAGAGAAATAAGCAGACAGAAAGACAAGCACAAGACTGGCAAAGAGTAATTTAAAAGAAAATTTAACTTGGAAGAAGAGAATTCTTTTCAGTCTGTTTACACTAGAGAATAATTTTTAAAATAAAACAAAACTATGAAGTCAACAAAACTCAAAGATGATATGATTTGGTAAATGTGACAGAAATAATGCTATGTTATCACTAAATCTTATGTCCTTTTCTTTTCCTGGGCACACAGGCATTTTACATTCCTTTGACTGCCTTACAATTAATAGAGTCAACTAAAGAGATCTGGCCCAAAGTGTACATTCTAGCAATAAATGTAAGTGATATGTGAAAATTTCCAGTCAATTCGCCCAATGCCAGGCCAGTGGGTATGAGACCTTTCTATAGACCTTTCTTCTGCCTCTGCAACTTAGAAGCCATAGGTTCCATGTGGTGAAAGAAAGTGCTCTGAAAGCTATCAGCCCTCAGCTGATAGTCCACTTTGCATGAGAAATAAACTTCCATGCAGGCATGAAAAGTTGTGGTTACATTTGTTACTGTAGCATAACCCAGCCTATCCTGACTAAATAATGAAACAGCAAAATGAAATCAAAGAGTTTGCAGACATAAGGAAAGCAGCTGAATACCCAAGTGCCATTATTACATAATAGATACTGAGAATTGGTTTAATTTCTTCCTTAAATGTTTGGCAGCATTCACCAGCGAATCCACCTGTACCTGGTACTTTCTGTTTTGGAAGGTTATTAATTAATGATGCAATCTCTTTGATAGAAGTCTATTCAGCTTGTCTGCTTCTTCTTCTTCTTCTTTTTTTTAAGTATTTTTTGTTGTCAATGGACCTTTATTTTAGTTATTTGTGTATGGTGCTGAGAATTGAACCCAGTGTCTCACACATGCTAGGCAAGTGCTCCACTCCTGAGCCATAACCCCAGCTCTTGTTTGCTTCTTACGTGACCTTATTTTATAACTTTATTTTATTTATTTTTTTTTTATATAGTGCTGAGGATCAAAATCGGTGCCTCCACTCAGTTCCACTGCTGAGCTACACCACCAGTCCTCTTATGTAACTTTTGTGTCTTTCAAGAATTGGTTCATCTCATCATCTATACTATGAATTTGTGGGCATAGAGTTGTTAATAATCTTTATTATACTTTAAATATCTACAGGAAATAGTGATGTCTCCTCTTTCATTTCTGAAGTAGCAATTTGTGGCTCTTTTCTTCATAGCTAGTTTGGCTAAAGATTAATCAACTTTATGTTTTCAAATAACCAACTTTTGGTTTCCTTTATTTTCTCTATTGATTTGCTGCTTTCAATTTCATTAATTTCTGCTTTTGTTTCTTTTCTTCTACTTACTTTGACTTTAGTTTGTTCTTTTTCTGGTTTACTAAGAAGAAGCTTAGATGTTGATTTTAGATCTTTATTCTTTCCTAATATATATTTTCTAGACTATATGTTTCCCTCAGACCACTGGTTTGCTGCCTTCTGCAAATCTGGTAAGTTGTGTTTTCATTTTCACTTAGTTCAAACATTAAAAAAATTTTTTTGAGATTTATTTTTTGACACATGTTATTTAACAGTGTGTTTATTTTGAATTTTTTTTCTAGTTATCTTTCTGCTATATATTTCAAGTTTAATTCTTTTGTGGTCTGACAGCAGATACTGTATAATTTCTATTTTTTAAAATTTATTAAGGTGTGTTTTTATGATCCAAAACATGATCTATCTTGGTGAATGTTCCATATGCCTTTGAGGAGAATGTGTGTTATTTTGTTTTCGATGTAGTCTATAGACGTCAGCTATGTCCAGTTGACTTATAGTACTGTTGAGTTTGAGTTTGACTATATCCTTAAAGATTTTTTGCCCATTGGATCTGTCCATTTTTGATAGCCATTGTAGTTTCCAACAATAATAGTGGATTCATCTATCATTATTCATAGTGCTATCAGTTTTTGCCTCATGTATTTTGATGCCTTCTTGTTAGATGCATACACCTTAAGGGTGTTTTCTTGGAGAACTGGCCTTTTATCATTCTGTATTGATGTTCTTTATGCCTGACAGTATCCCTTGCTTTAAAATTTACTCTGTCTGAATTTAACATAATCACTCCTGCTTTCTTTTGATTAGTGTTAGCATGGTATTTTTCTCTACCTGTTTACTTTTAATGATTGTCTTTATATTTAAAGTTGTTCTTTTGCTTTTTAACCCCCCTCTGACATTCTGTGTGCTTTGATTGGTGCATTGAGACCATTAGTGTTCAAAGTGATTATTAATATAATTGGATTAATTTCTACCATAATTGTGACTGTTTTCTATTGGTTGCCTTTGTTCTTTTTTTTTTCTATCTTTGTGTTCCTCTCCTTTCTGCCTACTGAGTTAGAGGGAACATTTTATGATTCCATTTTTGATTCTTCGCATACTAACTATACTTCCTTTTTTTTAAACTTTTTTTTTGTGATTCACATAGAGTTTGCAATATATATTTATGACAAATTCAAACCCACTTGCTGTATCAGTTGGCAGGTATTATGTGTACCTTAAAATAATAAAATAATTCTAATTCCTCTCTCTTATCTCTTATATTATTGCTGTCATTCATTTAAATGATATATAAACATATAAAAGCATACATATATGATAAACATATAAGCGTATTTGTGTTTACCTGTAATCCTAGCTACTCAGGAGGTTAAAGTAGGAGAATCCCAGTTCTGAGGTCAGTCTAGGTAACATAATAAGATTCTGTCTTGAAATAAAATTAAGTTTTAAAAGGCTGGAATGTAGCTCAGTGGCAGAGTGCTTGTCCAGCATAGATAAATCCCTAGTAAAACACACACACACACACACACACACACACACACACACACACACACATGATCTTCTTCATTTTGGATCTGATGTAGCCCCCAAAGCTTAAGGCCTGATCCTGAACCTATGGCACTATGGGGAGGTGGTGGAATCTTTAGGAGGTGAGACATAGTAGAAGGTAGTTAGGTTATTGGGCTATGCCCTTAAAGGAGACTGTGGGACTCCAGTCCATCCTCTTCCTCTCTCTTTGCTTCCCAGCTGTCACTAGGTAAGCAGCTTCCTCTCTCATATGCTCCTACCATGATGTACTGTCTTACCACAGCCCCAAAAGCAATGGGCCAATCAACCATGAACGGAAAGAACTGTGAGCCAAAATAAACTTTCCATCATTGTAAGTTGTCTATTTCAGATACTTTGTGCCAGTCACAGAAAGCAGACTAATGAACTGATATTTCCATTGGTCCCACATTGCTGTTTTTGTAGTTCCACAGTTTGTGGATATTCTGTTCTTTTAAAATCTTTCTCAGTCTTTGTTTTCTTTTCGTTTCAGTTGGGAAGTTTCTATCGATATATCCTCAAACTCAGAGATTCTTTCCTCAGGTGGGTTCATTCTACTAATGGACCCATCAAAGGCATTTTTCATTGGTTAGCATTTTTGACCTCTAGCACTGCTTTTGGGTTCTGGGGATTTCTTTCTTCTGTGTGCATTGCTCATATGTTCCTGCATACTTCCTACTTCCTCCCTTAGAGCCCTTAGCATGTTAGTCAGAGTTGTTTTTGTAAGCCTCATTTATTCGCGGACTCCAGCACCATTGGGGCTCATTTTGCGGATGCAAAAACGGCCGTCAGTTATAGAGGGGATTTTGGTTTTATAGGGTAGGACTAATTTGTGGGGCGGGGGGGGGGGGCAAGGCTTAGGGCCCAGTTCATTATCAGCCCCTTCCCCCCAGGGCCCATTGTTATCAGGAAAAGGATCTGCTGGGAGGTTAATCCTTGGCTAGTTTCCCCTTCCTCCTCCTGAGCCGCACCTCTCTCCATTTTTCTTCGGGGACTATCTTGCAGGAATATTATTTTCCATAACCTTTCAGTTTTGAATTCCCTGTCTGATAACTCTAGCATCCCTGCCACATCTGGTTCAGAAGCTTGCTCTGTCTCTTCACGCTTTTCTTTTTGCCTGTTAACTACTGCCTTGTAGTTTTTCCTGGGTAGCTGATGTGGTGTCCTGGGTAAAACGAACTGTTGTGGACAGGCCTTTAGTAGTGTGAAGGTAAGTCTGCTTCTGTGGCTGTGTGATCAGGTCTCAAGCTTGGTGAGTCTGTGCCTCTGGCATGTGACCTTCCCAAGGACTTTCCAGCTTCTTTCCTCTCCAGTTCAGTGGAGCAGGATGGCTAGCTCTGACTGGAGTTGAGCACTTCCCTTCCCTCGGGCCACTTAGGCTGACAAAGCCCCAGCAGGTGAGGCTCCACTTCACTGGTTTCTCCTGGTGGCAGGCCTCCTGCAGAAGAAGGAGCATTCTGGGAAGTAGTTCAGAACAGTCCTTCCCGCTTCCCCTGCTGAAAATGTACAAGGTGGGTGAGGTGTTTCTCTGATATTTACGGGAAGAGTCTGGTCAAGCTCTCAGAGGTGAAACTCACAAAAGTATGAAGGCCACCTGTGACCTGTCCACCTGGAGTCTCAAACCCTCAGACTTGTCGCCTGAGCCTCGAGCCATTCATGGCTCATGTGGGGTTTTCCTGCTGCAGACCTGGCTGCTGCAGAGGTTCTCCCTCCAGCAGACTGAGATTCTTCACATTTACCTGTCTGTCTGTCTGATTTGGGGGGCAGTGATTTTCCCTGAGACTTCACTTCCCTTAAAGGTCTAAGAAGAATTGTTGAGTTTTTTTCTAGTTTTTTAAGTTTTTTACTTGTTGAGAGGGAGTGGCAACTTCCAAGGTCTTTACATGTAAGAATGGGCCAGAGTAGCTAGATAGATATGGAACAGAAAAACATGTAAATGCCACTGAACATCCGATTGCTGACAAAAAGTTGTGATATTTGAAGTGGATGCATATGGAAAAGATAGTTATTAAAAATTAATGAGAAAATAATAGACTGGAAAATAGTAAGATATTCCAACTCAAAGAATATTTGGTATTCTTTTTTAATTTTAATTTATTTTTATTGTAAACAAATGGGATACATGTTGTTTCTGATTGTACATGGAGTAACAGCATACCATTTGCGTAGTCATACATTTACATAGGGTAATGATGTTTCATTCATTCTGTTATTCTTTCCTTCCCCCCCCCCACCCCTCTTTTCCCTCTATACAGTCCCTCCTTCCTCCATTCTTGCCCCCATCCCACCCCCCATTATGTGTCATCATCGGCTTATCAGTGAGATCGATAATTGGTATTCTTGAAGGAAAAAAATCTAAAAATAAAAGTCAATGTTTACTGAACATATATAAGAAAAATTCTATAAAATAAGGAAAAAAATGGACTTACATATCAAAGGAACAAATAACATTCTGGGGAAATTTAATACCTCACAATACCAAGGCGGACATATTTTAAACTATTGACATTCAAGCATGAAGAAAGAATTTATCAGATATTCAAGCACAAAAGCAAGAGAATAAAGATTTCTAACTACCACAGCATGTAGAGACGAGAAAATCAGAGTATAACCTGCACGGTTTTCAGGGAAAGAAGGATGGCAGTCCAGGGCAAGGTGCTATTAAAGCAGAAGGTAGAGACAGGCATTTCTCAATCATGAAAGAGCTCAGAGGTCTTGATTTCCATTCTTCCTCTTGGAAAAGTTGCATTACTTGACAAATTCAGCCAATTAAAAAAATAATCGAATATAAGAACTGAGGGATGAGGAAACCTTGGCAAAATGGTGAAGGAGCGGGAGGAGTAAAAACATACCATTTTCCTCTTCTTTTATGGCAAAGAAAGCATATTTTTGTTTTAAAGTCTATATTTTTGTTTTAAAAATGATCAACAAGAATACCAAAATGGTTCTCGTACCTTGATTTTTCAAAAATTTCTCTTCTTAACCTTAGAGAAAACTTAGAGGAATTAATCTCTTATTTTGCAGTCCAGATTCACTTTAATTTCTTTATTCTTTGAATAAATTTGACTTGAATTAACAACATTCATAAATATTCTCTCATTTATCTTTCTAAAAATAGTTTTAGTAAATATCCATCTATCCAACCAAACTTCTATCTGTATGAATGTAGTGAAGATTATCTGGAAAAAATGTTGACCTAGATATCATTTCTTATTGGTGGGGTTTGGAGTAACTTTAAAAAGGAAACCTTCATTTTTTACACTGTTCTGTATGTAGTATCTTGACACAATGAACACAGTGATTTTTTTCTCAAAAAACATCGATCATACATATTGAAGTATTAAAATGATCCATGCATGCATAATTTTATCGAAATGTACTCTACTATAAAGTATAACTGAAAAGAACCCATAAAAAATGCATCCTCTTCCCTAATTCTACTCTATCTTCTATCTTCCCAAGAAAATATGTATTTTGAAAAAAAAAGATATTAAAGTACTAATAGAAATTTGGATTATTGTTTCTTATTTTTACATTTTTGCTTTTTTTTTTTTTTTACAATTCCAATTAAAAATGCAAGCAGTTAAAACTTTGACTTAAGAAAAACTAGGAAACTTAATCTATTGATAAGAGACTAAATTAATATAAAAAATTCCATTTCTTTTCTACCTCCCCAAAATACATATCATCACATAGTTTTCTAGATGTGTTTTAATAAATATTGAAGAACAAGGTCATCTTTATTTCATAAAACTAATGTAGGGAAGAGGAGTAAAACCACCTATTTTATTGTATAAGGTTACTATAACCTTGCCTCCAAAACCAAATAAGGAAAGTGTAAAAATTAAAGCTATAAACCAGTTTCACTTATGAACATTAGATGCAGAAGTATTAGTAAGTCAAAGAAAGAAAAATCACACATTTTGATGTTGTAATCACAGTGACTGATTCTATTGTCTTGAACACTTGTAAGGAACAGAAAAATATGTACCTGAGCATTGGGTATAATTTTGGTATCCATACGTTTTAAGAGATACAGAAAAACAGTGATAATTTAGAGATTATTCCACTGCACAGTGATTAAAAGAGAAGAAAAATATATATTCTGATTTAAAAAAAAAAAAGAAGTTCCAGATTATTGGCTCAGAAAGTCAAAATATAAGAAAACATACGATTTTGAAGAAAAGAAAGTATAGACTTATCATTGCAAAAAACATGATTAAACTTTATATGTTGTCACCAGTAACATCCTTCATAAGTCCCTGCTATGGTCTGAATGTTTGTATTGCTTCAAAATTCATATGTTGAAATCTAATCCCCAATGTGCTGGTCTTAAGAGAGAACTTTTGAAGACATAGTGAAGTACTATCTATGAGGAGTAGACCCTTACCAGATACTGAATCTATCAGTGCCTTGATCTTATACTTCCTGGACTCTAGAACTAGAACAAATAAATTTTTGTTGTTTATAAGCTACCCAGTCCAAGCTATTTTGTCATAGCAGCCTAAATGGACTAAGTCTCCAAGAAAGGGATAGGAGCAAGGCTGGCTGAGGGAGCCACCATTCACTCACACAAAGCCCCAAGTTCAGAAGGACCTCATACTTTATTTGTTGTCTTGAAATGCTTTTTTGAAAAGGAGCTACACATTTTCATTTTGCACTGGATCTTGCAAATCATGTAATCAGGCCTGCATAGAAGGGTAAGCGAAATAATCAGCTAGCTCTGTTGGTCCTTGAAGATATTCTAAGACAATGTGGATTCCTCAGGCTCAAAAGAAGATGGTATGGGCATATGATCAAATCCATGAGACTGTGAAGAGTGTGGTTGGCCTAAACACACATTTTTCCCCCCAATCATGTGTCCACTGTGAATCTTGAGGGTAGAAATTTTATGACCAAGATTAGTCTGGCAGGCTAGAGCCTGGAGGGCTATTTTTCTCTGAATATGTCCCATTGAGCAACTTAAACTGTTTCCATTCTCAATAGTTGAATCACAAATCAAGCTATAAAAACTCTAAAGCATTATCTTGAAGGGGAACATAAGTTCTATAAATGGACTGCATCATGGGGACAAGAGGGTACCAGGCATGCTTGATCCAATAGCCTATGTTCTCATGACACAAGCCCTTCCCAGTCCAGTTCTCAATCATGAGAAATGAAACAGAGGAAGCCTAGTTCAATTCAGTTCATTCTATGGATAATTCTGTCATTCAGATAATAAATCAATGCTCTGTAGTGATCTGAAAGGTCATAGTCATATTTTCAAAACTATTTTGTGTGGTACTAGGGATTGAACAGAGAGGTACTCTACCACTGAGTTACATCTCCAGTCACTTCCTCCACCCTCATCTTTAAAAATTTTATTTTGAGACAGGATCTCATCAAGTTGTTGAGGCTGTCTTTGAACTTGCGAACTTCCTGCTTCAGCCTCTCAAGTTGCTGGGATTACAGGTGTGTATCACAGTGCCCAGCTTCAGAACTATCTTGATATCGAAAGATATTAGGATAACAGATAACACTATTATTCAGATACACTGGATGCCACACCAGGAACTCTAAAGACACAAATTAGAAGATGTGAACACTGATTCTGAGAGCGGGTAAGTGATTTGCACAAGATCACATACATGGAAGTGGCAGAGCAAGAACTCAAGTCCAAGTATTTTGTCCTTGGCTACACTACTGCTGGGTCATAGGCTAGGAATGGTCCCCATCTCCTGAAGTCAAGACCATAAAGGATCATTGATATGATTTCCCCAAACCACCCCGTGGCCCCTGACATTCATCAGACTCAGAGCTGGGAAGATATGGGGCAGACACAATATGGCATTTTTATCTTCATTTATTTCAGGCAGTAACATCTCAGAAGGAGGACACAGAAGTGTTCTGCAAACCAGAGATGCTATCAAGAGGTGGATGTGGCATTAAGTTAGGACAGAAAAATGACTTCCTGATGAGGCAAATTATTCATGCAACAAATATAGATGTCCCTATTGTGAGTCATTTGTCCTCCAAGATCTTTGAAAACCATGTAGGAGGTCTTTTCAGTTGAAGAGTTTAGATCAAAAGTTTATAAACTATGTTCCCATGAAACTCTGGTGCCCAGGAATTGGACCAAAGTTTTGAGCAGAAATTTGCAGAAATTTGCAGAAAATACTAGCTTAATGGAACCTTTTTTCTCTATTTCAGAAAAAAATTATATCAAATATTTCTCATGGCCTTGATACTTGCTTTCCACCTCCCTATCCAATAATTTAGTGTAACTGGCCATAAAATCTGGGAAGAAAATTGTGTTTACCTGCCCAGGGGCAGCATAACAGAGGTTCAAGTCATGATCTTTGGTGTCAGAATCCCTGGATCAACTCTGACTTGCTTAGATCTGAGTTGAGAGGTCATAGGCCAGAGGTCAATAACATGAGAAGCGTAAACTTCTAGAATTTCACCCAAAACTCTGTACCCAATTTGTTTTCATGCTTTCATAATCCTTTTCTTAAAAGGGGGCCTTTAAAATTACATAGGTGGCTGGGCACAATGGTACCCACCTGTAATCCCAGCAGCTCAGGAGGCTGAGGCAGGAGGATCGTGAGTTTGAAGCCAGCCTCAGCAAAAGTGAGGTGCTAAGCAACTCAGTGAGACCCTGTCTCTAAATAAAATACAAAATAGGGCTGGGGATGTGGCTCAGTGGTCTAGTGACCCTGAGTTCAATTCCCTATACCCTCCAAAATATCGCATAGGTGTCTGGTTCCCCACAAAACCTGCATCTGCTTCTACTTGGTATAAATTACTTCACTCCTCAGTAAAATGAGCATACTCATAGTTGTGTTTGTCAGCTTTCGGTTTCTGCAACAAATTATTTGAGAAAATAAATTTACTAGAAGGAAATATTTATTTTAGCTGGTGGTTTCAGAAGTTTTAGTCCATGATCTCTTGGCCACACTGCCACCCAGTATATCATGTCGGGTGTGCAGGGTGGCCTGGGAAGCAAAAAGAAAGAGATAAGAAGGAGCCATGGTCCTAATATCCTTCTATGGGTTACCCTACCCACCATGGCCTAACTTCCTCCCCTAGGCCCCACCTACTCTACCACCTCCTAATAGCACCACAGACTGGTGAACAAGCCTTTAGCATATGGGCCTTTGGGGGACATTTAGTATCCAAACTCTAACAACAGAATAATAGTATTACATCGTGAGGATTATATGGGATAATCTATGCAAAATAAGTAGCATAAAATGTGATTCATAATAAATAATCAATGTAAACTTATTTAAATGCTCATGATCACTGCCTTCATTACTGAATTTATTGTTTAAATTTTAGCAGGTTAAAGAACTCCATGATTGTAAGGTGCTCCATATCATTGCACATTTGAACAAATTCACACCATGTACAACACCAAGAGTGAACCCTAATGTCAACTATTGGCTTTGGATGATGACGATGTGTCACACAGCTTTAGTGATTGTGACAAATGCTCTACTCTGGTATTGACGGAGAGGGATGGTGGCTGTGTGGGCTGTGTGATTTTTGGGAAAGGGGACATGTGAAAACTCCCTGAATTTTCTTTTCTGTTTCAATCTGAACCTAAAACTGCTCTAAAAAAGTAAAGTTCTAATAAAACAAAAACTTTAAACCTATTTTTTAAAAAACTCAAACTTGTTTCTTCGTTCACTATTTTAAGTGTGTGGCAAATTTGACTCTCTACTCATTTCAGGATTCCCTGCAATCTATGGCCTAATTTTGTTCAGTATTTCTAGCTGACAAAGATGTGCAACTAGATGTTACTATCATAAAATAAAAAGTTACAAAACACCATTATATGTAACAAAAAAAAAAAAAAAATTAGAGGACAAGTGAGAAATCACACAAATGAAAAGAGGAAGGCATTAACCCAAAGTGGTGAGCAATCTGGTGACTTAAGGAGAAAATATCATAGAGTTTCACTCTGTTTTGACTATATGAAGACAGTCAAGTAATCCTGATTCATGATCTTTTTTCATACCAGTTTCACTGAATTCTATTATATTAGTGATAGTTATCTTCTCATTCATCTTGGGAATTTTCTTTTTTTTCCCTTTCTTTTTAATTTACAAACAAAAATTGTATATGTTTATGGTATGCAACATGATGTTTTGAAATATGTATACATTGTGTAATAGCTGGATTGGGCTAACGTATGTGTTACCTAACTTTTCTTTCTTGCTTTTCTTTGTGGTGAGAGCACTTAAGATTTACTCTCTTAATACTTTTCAAGAACACAATACATTGCTATTAATTGTAGTCATCATGTTGTACAATAGGTTTCCTGAACTTATCCCTCCTGTCTAATGTCTCAGGAATTTTCTTTACTAAGCCTCCTTCATTTCATATAATCCTTTCCTATTTGCATCCATGAAGTTAGAATGATTTAAAAGCTTTTTAGTTCCTCAAACAGAGCAGGCCTCAGATTCTCCATGATGACTCTGAAGAGTTCTTAGATGCCAACTAGAGACCAAAAACCAAAACAAAAGAAAACAAAAACAAGATGAGATAACACAAGGTGGCAGAGGAAATGGGTTGTCACAGGTAAGATCTTGTGGGATCCAGGGAAATCTGCCCAATAACCTCTGATAACTGGGCCTGGGAAACTTTAGCAACTAGGGTCAGGGTCTTCCCTCTCATTACCAGGAAGTAAGAATGTTTTATACTCTGCCTCTGACCTAACCAGTGGGGTAAACTGATCAAGGGACATAAGAGCTCTGAGACTCAGTTTTCTCATTTGTAAAACAGGGATAAGAGCAGTATATCCCTCATAGGGTAGTAATGGAAAAGACAGGAGGATTCAAGATGGTGGATCAGAGGAAGCTGTATTTCCAGTTACTCCATGGCTCCAGAGTCAAGCAGCAGGAGTATTGCTTCTCAGTGAGGTGTGTGAAAGAGGAAATTCACTGAAATTCAATATCAGGCAGTCAAGAGTATCTAAGAGACTCAAAATTTGGGGTGCATTGAACAAAGAAGAAAGGATGCTGGAGCCAAGCCAGTTGCAGCAGCAGTGCTGGTTCACCACAGAGGGGAGGGATAACACAGAGAGAAACACAACAGACAAATATGGCATGGAAAAAACTGTAGATCAGAAAACTACTCTGAACTTAGCTGATCCAGAGGATGCACAGCAAACTGGTATTTGAAAAGTGCTCTGTGCTTCTCAACTAGCAAGCAAAGACTGAGATAGGAGACATGTTAAGGAGGCCACCCTGCAGTTTGCTGCTGTGGGATCCTGGGAGAGCATAGCAAACATTGCCATACTGTCCCAGCAAGCACCTACCCTGTGGCCTAGGATGTACTTAGAGACTGTGAGTGAAATGGCAAAGAGAAGATTGTACCGAGGGGCTGTCAAGTCAGAAAAATGGAGAGTGCAACTTGCTTTCCCTTTATGTCTGGGGGCTCATGTGACCAGCTGAAGAGGATCAAGAATCTGAACAGGTGGGTGTCAAGGCACTCAGGGACTTAGCCTGGAAGGACTGTGTTCATGAGCAGGAGGGTGTGCAGAGGGTTGGCTTTCCTGCCCTGTGAGTAGAATTCTTGGGTGGCTCCTGAGATCCAGACTCCCAGCAAAGATCAGCATCTGCCTGGATCTAGGGGTTTGTTGATCTAATCTCTCCAGAGCAGATAACATCCAACAAAGTCCCTAAAGTTTGATTAGACCTAAACCCCAGTTGCTGGAACTCCCCTCTTATAACTCTGTAGCAGCCCCACTCTGGGGAGTGCATTGATCTGGTCTATCCAAATAAAACTCCAGCTGACTGTACTTCCCATTCCATCTTACCTTATACTGGTAAGAAGGGAAGCTGGGAGCCATTTCAACCAGCCTGTTTCAGGCCACTCCAGCTGGCAACACAGTGAGCAACACAAAAGGAGGAAGGGGTTAATAACCCCCAGCTCTTGCTTTCTCAATGCCTTACCCAAAAAGAAATGGAAAGAAGCACAAAGGACACTTGGGCATAGGCAGTGACCACCCATCCTTGTGAACTATTTTATTATTGGAGATAATTCTTTAATTTTTCATTAAGATTGTTTTTTCCTTTTTTTTAATTTTCTTGCTGTGTTAATTGGATACACACACATCTCCAAGACACATTCTAATTAAAATGTCTAACTAACAGAACAAGGATAGAATTTTTAAAACCTCAAGAGAAAATCATCAGGTCACATTTAGAGGTAAGCCAATCAGTTACTTCTGAATTTCTTAGCACAAACTCTAAAATCCAGAAGGGCTTGGAATGATGTGTTCCAAACCTTGAAAGAAAAAAAAAAAAATGTCAACAAAGGTTGCTGTATTGAGCAAAGACATCATTCAGAATAAAAGAAATAAAAAACCCTTTCCAGATAAACAGAAACTAAATAATTCACTAAACCAGCACTACAGAAAATAAAGAAAACTCCACACAGAAGAAATCAAAAACAAACTCCAGAGTTCACAATTGGAAAATCTCATTTGAAGAGTAGCTAAGTAAATGAGAAATAGAAACATTATAAATAAATAAAAGTGACTGGAATTAATAAATATCTCTCTATAATATCATTGAATATAAATGGCTTCAACTCTCCAATTAAAAAACAAAGGCTGAGAGAATGGATTCAAAAACAAGACCCAACTATGTGCAAGAGACTCACCTTATAAATAAAGACATCCATAGACTGAAAGTGAAAGGATAGAAATTGATATATCATGCAAATGAAACTTTAAAGCAAGGAGCAATAGCTACTTCCATAGTCGACAAAGCAAATATCAAGGCAAAATTAATCAGAAGAGACAAAGAAGGTCACTTCAACTGGTAAAGGGAACAATCCATCAAGAAAATATAGTGATAGTAAATATGCCCAAAACAATGGTGTGTCTAATAACATAAAACAGACACTACTCAAAGACCCCAGTGTAATAATACTGGGTGATTTTAACACACCTCTCTCACCAAAAGATAGATCAGCCATACATAAACTTAGTAAAGACTCTTTGGACCTGAAAAATACTATAAATCAAATGGAATTGACAGATATCTATAGGATATTTAACCCAACAACAGTCGAATACACTTTTTTCTCAGCACTTCATGGAACTTTCTCCAAAATAAGCCATATTTTAGGCCAAAAAGTAACTCATAGAAAATACAAAAATTGATGTAATTCTTTGCATCTTATCTGATCATAATGGAATAAAATTAGAAACCAGTACCAGAAAACCATACAGAAACTGTATAAACAGATGGAGGTTGAACAGTACACTTTAGAATGATGAAAAGATTCTAGAAGAAATTGGGGAGAAAGTTAAGTTCTTAGATTCAAATGAATATTGGTACAACACAGCATAAGCTCTGGGACAGTATGGGAGTAATTCTACAAGCAAAGTTTATAGTTACAAATGCTTAATAAGAAAATCAGAAAGATCCTAAATAAGCAACCTAATGATTCATCTCATGACCCTTAAAAAGTCACACCAGTTCCAAAATAAATAGAAGGAAGGAAATAATTAAGATCAGAGCTGAAATCAATGAAATTGAGAGTAAAAAAGCAATACAAAGAATCAATGAAACAGAGTTGGTTCTTTGAAAAGATAAATAAGATTGATAAACACTTAGCCAAACTAACCAAAAGAAAAAGACCCAAATTAAGAAATTAGAGATGAAAAAGAATAAATTACCATAGACATCACAGAATCCTAGAGAAGCACTAGAAACTATTTTGAAAACTAGTATTCCAATAAATTGGAAAACCTACAAGAAATGGATACATTTCCAGACACGTAGGACTTGCCAAAATTGAATCAAGAGGACAGAGAAAACCTAAACAGACCAATAACTAGCAATGAGATAGAAGTAGTAATATAAAGCTTTTCAACAAAGAAAAGTCCAGGACCAGATGGATTCTCAGATGAATTCTACCAGACCTTTAAAGAAGAACTAATACCAGTTCTCCTTAAATTATTCCATGAAATAGAAAGGAATGGAACACTTGCACATTCATTCTATGAAGCCAGTATCACACCAATACCAAAATCAGATAGAGACACACCAAGGAAAGAAAACTACGGATCAATATCACTAATAAACTTAGATGCAAAAGTCCTTAATAAAATATTAGCAAATTGTATTCAGCAAAATATTAAGAAGATTGTATATCATGACCAAGTTGGTTTTATCCCAGGGATGCAAAGATGGCTTAACATGTACAAATCAATAAATCTAATTCATAACATAAATAGAATTAAGGACAATAATTACATTGTCATCTCAATAGATGTAGAGTCTCTGACAAAATGCAGCATTCATGGATAGAAGAAACCTAGCAACATCATAAAGTTTATATATACAACAACCCAAGGCCAGCATCCATAGTGAATGGGAAAAACAAAACAAAACAAAAAAAAAAAACTGAGAGCATTTCCTTTAAAATCTGCAACAAGACAAGGATGGACAAGGATGTTCACTCTCACCACTCTTGTTCTACATAGAACTAGAAATTCTTGCCAGAGCAATTAGGTAAGAGAAGGAAATAGAAAGGATAAAAACAGGAAAGGAAGAAGTCAAATGATCTCTGTTTGAAGATGACATCTTCTAAGTATATGACTCTATACTTAGAAGATCCAAAAAGCTTAACAAGAAGACTGTTACAGCTAATAAACAAATTCAGCAAAGTAGCAGGTTACAAAATGAATATAAAGCCAGGTATGGTGGTGCATGCCTGTAATCCCATTGACTTGGGAGGCTGAGACAGGAGGATCACAAGTTCAAAAGCCAGCCTCAGCAACTTAGCAAGGCCCTAAGCAATTTAGTGAGACCCTATATTAAAATTAAAAAATTAAAATAAGCAGCTGGGGATGTGGCTCAGTGGTTCAGCCTACCTGAATTCAATCCCTGGTACAAACAACAACAACAAAAAGCAAAAACAAATAGTTAACATACAAAAATCAATAACTTTCTTATATACCAATATGTAATCTGCCGAGAAAGAAATCAGGAAAATAATTTCATTCACAATAGACTAAAAACAAATAAACAAACCGAAAAAAAAAAAAAAAAAACCTACAAATAAATCTAACCAAGGAGGTGAAAGATCTCTACAATGAAAATTATAGAATATTAAAGAAATAAATTGGAAACCCCAGAAGATGGAAAAACCTCCCATGATCATGGATAGGCAGAATTAATATTGTTAAAATGATCATACTATCAAAATCAACATGCATATTCAATGCCCTCCCCATCAAAACATCATGACTTTCTTCACAGAACTAGAAAAAACAGTCCTAAAATTCAGAAGAATAAAAGACCCAGAAGAGCCAAAGCAATTCTAAGCCATAAAAGCAATGCTGGAGGCATCGCAACAGAGGCAAACCCACACAGACACGGTCATGTGATCCTTTGCAAAGGCACCAAAAAGCATACGCTGGAGTAAATACAGACAGCATTTTCACCAAATGGTGCTTGGAAAACTGGTTATCCATATGTAGAAGACTGAGACTAGATCCTTGTCGTTCTTCCTGAAAAAAGTCAACTCACAATGAATCAAAGACCTATGAATAGACAAGAAACTAAGCATAGACAAGAAACTATGCAACTCCTAGAAGAAAATGTAGGGTTAACATTCCAACATATAGACACAGGCAGCAACTTCCTCAATAGGACTCCTAAAGCACAGGAAATTACACCAAGAATTAATAAATGGGATGGCATAAAAAAAACTTCTGCACAGCTAAGGAAATAATTAAGAATGTAGAAAGAATCTACAGAATGGGAGCAAATATTGGCTTGCTACTCTTCTAAAAGAGGATTAATAGTCAGAATATATAAAGAATTTAAAATCTTAATAGCAAACAAAGAAAGAAAGAAAAAAGATATATAATGCAATTAATAAAAGGGCAAATGAACTAAACAGACACTTCTCAAAAGAAGAAATACAAGTGGCCAATAAACATGTGAAAATATGTTCAACAGTCCTAAACTAGGGAAATGCAAACCAAAACTATACTGAAATTCCATCATTCTGGTTATAATGGCAGCCATCAGGAATACAAATAATAATAAATGCTAGGGAGGATATGGAGAAAAAGGAATATCTTTACATTGTTGGTGGAATTGTAAATTACTACAACACTGTGGAAATCAGAATAGAGGCTCCTCAAAAGACTATGAATGGAACTACCATATGACCCAGCTATATCACTCCTCAAATATTTATCCTAAAGAATTAAAGTTATCATATTGTAGTGATACACACATGCCCAGATTTATAGCAGCACAATTCACAATAGCCAAACTATGGAACCAGCCTAGGTGTCCATCAAAGGATGAATGAATAAAGAAAATGTGGTATAAATATACAATGAAGTTTTATTCAGCCATAAAATTTAAAAAATGAAATTATGTTACTTGTAGGAAAATGGATGGAACTTGAGAACATTATATTAAGAGAAACATACTCAGAAAGTCAAAGGTTATCTGTTTTCTTTCATATGTGGAAGCTAGAGAGAAAAAAGGGAAAAAAAGGTGTGTGTCCGGGGTTGGCCTAATGAAAATCAAAGGGACATCAGTAAAGGAAAGGGACCAGGGGAGGGAGGAGAGAAGGGAAAAGGGAAATACCAGAGAATGATATTGGTCAAATTATGATATTATATTGTGTATATGTATGAATATGTAATAGTGAATCCCACCAATTATGTACAACTATAATGCATCACTAAAAATTTTGGGGAAAAAACCAACACAGATAAATAGGCCACAAGATAGGGAAAAAAAAAAAAAAAAAAAAAAAAAAAAAAAGAAGAGAAGGTGGAGGAGGAAGGGGAGGAGAAGGAGAAGAAAAAGAAAAGGCATGGAGGTAATGTGACCACCAATCCAAGGTATTTATAATCATTAGGGTTTCCCTGTTAAAATGCCCCATTTGTCAATTGCCTCAGACTGTAACTTCTCATGGTTTGAATTTTCAAGAGATTGAATCTTGTTGTCTCAGTCAAGCCTGTGGATGGGTTTGTCCTGGGTTTGGTGAGAGGGGTGTGTGTGTGTGAGTGTGCATGTGTCTATGCACACACTCAGAGGAGTACACCAGCATTTCTGATATCTGAACATGAACTCTAACCGTCCAAGAGTCTAGTTTTAAAATGTGGCCAGTAGCAGGTGGTACAGCTCAGTGGTAGAGCACTTGCCTTACATGAGAGAGGCCCTAGGTCCCATCCCCAACACCAATAAATATAAGCAAAAAGTGGCCAAAAGGTAAAATCTTCTGGATGAATAAAGACAACTGTGTGCCCCTGTTGGGCCCTGAGCTGCCATTTCACCTTTTGGGGCCCTTGGGGGGTTCAACAGATTGAACATATCACTCTGGATTCATATGTGGGAACCCTAATCCCAATGTGATGGAGTTTGGAGGTGAGGCTTTAGCAGGACATCAGGTGATGGGAGTACAGCCCTCATCCATCAACAGGATTCATGCTCTCCAAAGAAGAATCCAGAAAGCAAGCTCCTTCTCTGACATGTGAGAAAGTGACCATCTGCAAGACAGGAAAGGGCCCTCAGCAGACCCCCACCAGACTGGCACCTTGACCTTAGACTTCCAGTTTCCATAACTGTGAGAAGTAAACGTTAGTTTTTTTTGTTTTGTTTTGTTTTGTTTTTTTAGCTTCCCAGTCTATAGAGATTTGTCAAAGCAGCCCAGACTGAATGGAGGGAGAGAGGGAGGCCGGAAGCCAGAGAGAGAGAAGGGGTGGGGGTGGAGTTGGGAGGTGTTTTTATGTTTGCGATTTTTTTTTTTTTTTTTGCAGTGTTGGGGATCAAACCCAGGCCCTTGCACATGACAGACAAGTGCTCTCTCACTGAGTTGCACTTGCAGCACAAGGTGTTTTTATCAAAAAAGTTCCAACTACATAGGTGAAGGACCAACCCTGAGTTAATACAGGGAGGGGGCTTGTGAGGATGGTGGGCACAGAGTAGAAAACCAGAGCCAAGAAAGGTTTGGGGTGCGTTATAAAGGTGTCTTCAACTCAAATATATACCTAGAACCAAAGGCTGAACATGCTGAACCTTTACAACAGAGTTCCTGAATTGTATTTATTACCATATTTTATCTGGATGTTCAGTTAATTAAATTATGTTTTAAGTAATAAGTTTAAGCTAACTTGTAGATCCTGAACTACTCAGGACAGGGAAGACTCACATTAGAATTAAAACAAAATATTGTCAGTCATTGCCAAGAGGAGGTTAACTTATTACTCATTAATATTCAAGTTAAAGAATTTTAAAGATGTAGTACACTGAAAGTCTCTATATTAAGATGCTCATCTTTTATATGCATAAATTATTAACTTAAGGTATGCTATACTCTTGGATTTACTGAGTTTTATGTGATAATATAGCCATTTAAAAATCTAAGGTGTACTTGGGGAGTTATCTCAATGGCAGAGCAAGTGCAAAAGGTCTGACATGCAAAAGGTCCTGGGTTTCTATTCCTGGCACAGCAAAACATACAAAATCAAGAGCAAACAAATGCAGCATACCAGTGCTCATCTGCTAAAAATGTGGTGGCTTGCTTAAACTGTGAGCAGAAACAACTAAAGGAGGAAATAAATAAAACCAAACCTTCAAGATTGTTGCAAACATCACTGAGTATTTCAAATTTTGTTGTGACTCACATGTTGGTGTTTTTTAAGGTGTGCGAACTGAAGTTCTCCACAGAGGGTGAGTTGGTATTTGGAAGCTTCCAGGTTGTTTGAATTTCACTAACTGGAGCATCAAAACCTCATGGAGAGATGGAATAGACTGGTAAGCTAAGGTTGTATTGGACGGTCTTTGGTCCTTTGTGACAATCATTTTGCTAGCTTCTGTGTCTGAATTAGTGTTTTTGCAACAACTGGATTAAGGTATACTAAGCTTGATGGACCTCAGGCCTCTCCAAATCTTAGGGCTGGGAATGAGTCCCTACCTGAATCCCGCAGGGGATTTTCTTTGGTTTGTTGAAAATACCTGAGTCTTATAGATTCCCTGCCTCTTTGTAGTCTGCCTATTTGATGATGCCACCTACTTTCTGTTGGGCCTATGAAAGCTTGTGTAATCTACTTTGAAAAACAAAGCAAATCATGTCTTTCTGGGTAACTTGAATTTGAGTTCCTGGGGCACAGTGTTCAGAAAAACACATTTTGGGGCTGGGGATATAGCTCAGTTGGCAGAGAGCTTGCCTGGCAAACACAAGGTCCTGGGTTCGATCCCCAGCATCACCAAAACAACATCACCAAAACAACAACACCAAAACATCATCACCAAAACAACAACACCAAAACAACAACACCAAAACAACAACACCAAAACAACAACAACAACAACAACAACAACAACAACAACAACAAACACATTTTTGTATTTCCTCAAAGCAAAGTTATTTTCCAACAATGGGTGCCATGATAATGATCCTCTATTCAAATAAATAAATAAATAAATAAATGAGACCTGCCTCCTTTCAGATAGGTTTGAGCTTGTCGCTGGGTCCTGTGGAAAATGGTCAGAGAAGACTCATAACCAACAGCGGTGAGTGAAGAAAGCAGTCCTAGGACGTGAGTGGAACTGAGACCAGGAGTGGACACTGCTGAGGATACTCATGCTGCAGGAGCAACCGCAGCTGATCGTAATCTTTAGTCCAAGTCCAGGAAATTCGTCAGCAATGGGAAAAGGAGCTTAAGATGAAGAGAAAGGATGTCTGACAACATGGGTAGAAGAGCACAGTGTGAATCTGAGTTTCACAGAAGGTATTAGGCAAGAGGTGTCTGGCAGAGCTGGCAAACAGCCTCCAGCCTCAGGATCAGAATTCTAGAAAAAGGGACCTGGCAACAGACCTCGAAGGAGATGATTACTAGGCGGGAAGCCAGGGCCAGATGCACCGTCCAGGAATGCAGGGTTGGGGGGTCGGTGCGCGCAGTGGTTAGGGAGTGGGGCATCTCAGGTACCAAGGGAGAATCTGTTGTTAAGTCCTGGAATTGATTTATAGCATACAGACAGACCTCCACTGATTGGAGACAAGGAACAGCTTTACTGATAGCTTCTGCACGTAAGAAGAAAACGAAAGATTCATCTACAGTCACCTAGACAGGGAAGCCAGCATTGGAGGGCAAGCTGAAGCACTGACATTCTGCATCTGCAGGCTGCAGAGGAGCCCAGGATCCCCTAGCCCAAGGTTATCAAAGAAGTCCTGCAACCCAGTGACCCCCTGACTTGTGGAGTTTAAATTCTGGCTAATCCTTTTGTAAGAAGACTGTGGGGAATGACCTGCTGGCGGCAATAAAGTGAGATGGAAGTGCCCATAGGGTGGGGAACAGATGGAGACTGGAATGAGGTGCTGCTGGATACAGACAGCTATTCTACTGAAGAGAACAAAGGATTCAAACCTTCCCTTGTTTCTCCACCCAGTTCTGAGCAGCTCTTTTCTGAAGTTTTCTGTTCTTCCTAGTTTGTAGAGTATAGGGCATGTTCAGGAAGAAAAAAAAAAAATTAAGGGCTGATGATGGGGAAAATTCAATCCTAAATATGCCCCCTACAATAATAGGTTTGGCAACTTGCCTTTGCCTGCTGCTGTCATTCTTTTGTGACAGCTGTTTGCAAAATTGTCCTGAGCAGTAGGACCCAAATATAACACTGCTCTAGTAGAAAATCTCTTCTTCACTGGCCCCTCCAACACTCCCATGGAATGCCATTGCAAAACTGCCACCACGGACGTCTGACATCATTTAATTTGCTCCATGATGACTTTTGATCTCTGAAATCATTTCACCAGCATCCCCACATGATTCCCATATTCACCATCAGATATGTATTGGTCTATTTCTCTGTGCAGGAAATGTTTTTAGGTTTGCAATACAAGGAGATCTTAAAGGCTCACTGTCTAGTTGGAATGTACATATGAAAAGATAAATAATAGCTCTCACAGGTTCAAATCAGAAGTACATGGTAACAAAAAGTCATGGCAACAGGACTCTCAGGGGTAAAAAGCAAATATTTTGCAAAAGCAAGAAGTCTTTGAAGAAGGTGAACTCACAGTATGAATTTTGCACACCTACTACCCTATGTTTCACTTCATCTTAGCTAGCCATAGGAATGAATACCAGCTTTCATTTTTAAGATGTGTTTATTGAACAATTAGGATGCACCTAATTTATACTGCTTAGGGATTACTCCACCTATTTCCCTCTAAATCTATTCCTACAAACCACAAGCTATAATCTTTTTTTTCTAGGATTGTCAATAACATAAAAACAACATAGAATGAGCACGATCATTCATTCACTTACTCAAGAAGCATCGAACAGCTTTGGTTTTTACCTCTGGCTTGACTCAGCTTCTTGGGCAGAAGATATAGCAGGACAGACCAGAGCACCTGGGAGCCAAGCAATTAGAGGATGATTTTCACATTACAAAGAGTCCCAGAGGGTTCCTTTTAGTGCTTCCCCAGAGGATTTAAATATTTAAGTACTGTTTTACAGACCATTAACTCTTGCAGCTGGGGAGGACAGAGGGGTGTGGGGGTGGTCAGGGAAGAAAAGCAAAGATTTAAACCTGAAGTATTAGAAGCCTTTGCCAGCAACAGATCAGTAATGCCTATAACTTGTAGATATCGCTCTTAGATAGGATAGGAAGTCCTCTATGTGCTTTGTCAACCTTCTCTGTTTTGATCTTAATATCAATTAGACATGATGATAAACTCTAAAATCGAGGGTTGGGCTGGGGATGTAGCTCAGTGGTAATGTATTTGCTTAACATGTGTGAGACTTTGGGTTAGATCCCCAGCACTCCAAACAAAATTTGATGGGAAATAACATTTTTTTAATAAACCAAATTTCCATAAATGAAGAACTTGTGTCAGAAGATTAATGAGCTTTCAAATGTCACTTCCATTTTCTTTCTCCAGAGATCTCTCTGGAGGAGGGCAGGGCAGAGGAGAGTGGGATGGAGGTGGTATTGCAGTTCCTAAACACATACCATAGTAGGAATGTGTGTGCATACATGTGGTGCATATAAAACAGCATGAGTGTTATGTACACATACAACTTCTCTGTGTATGTCCAACTATGAGATGTTAGTATCCAGCCTACAACTGGGGACAACAGGAGATGATGAGAAGGGTTAGCTGGGACAGGAAAGAATGTCTATGCATTTAGTGCTCATTTATAACTATAAAGTACCTACTATGTGCCAGGCCCATGTAAGAGAAATGTGAAGATAAGGAAGATTCCTCCCTCTTTACACAATTTCACAATTAAGTGCTATTCCAAGAGACCAGAAGCACTATAATTCAGGGTGGAGTGAGATGAATATCAAAATAGGAGTTTCAAGTGGAATAAAGAAATTTTTCCTTCTTTTTGGTGCTGGGCATGAACCCAGGGTCTGGCCCACGCTTAAGCCAGTACACTTCCAGCCCTGGGAAGAGGAGAATGCTAACTAGTAGTTTTGTGAGAACAATAGTTCAGATGTTTGGCGACCAACTAGACAGCTCACCCCACTGCCCATACTTGGGCTGCTTGGAGCAGACAGCGGGTACCTGGAGAGGTGGGGTCTCCTGGCGGCTGGGACCCCTTCTGCCAAACTCCTTTCCAACTAGACCTGGCCGCTCCGGGCAGGGAGGCTTGGCACGGCCAGTCCTGATAGCCCCAGTGGGAGGGTCACGGTTGAGACACTGGCCCCATCTCATTGTTTCAGGCCGGGCTTCCTCTTTTGGCAGGGGCAGAGCGGCGAGCTGAGCGGGAAGGGGACGGGACGCGGCAGGAGCCTTCGGGATGTCTATTGCTGCCGCTCCTTCCCCTCTCCGGGAGCTTGGGTTTCCCGGGGTGTGTGCGGATTCTCAATAAAAAGGGAAAAGCACGATCCAAGTTAATTTTCCAGCGCCGAGAGGAAATGCTGTTTCCTGCATCGTACAAAACTGGTGCCAACAAGACTGACACAGGAGCCCATTGTCCCGCTAACAATGTGGTGATGGGGAAGGACGCCTGAGAAAACAGACCTGGGGCCGCTGTGAGCGTTTGATCCTTCCCCATAGGGGTGTGCGTGTGTGTCTTTGCAAGTGTGGTGTGTAAGTAGTGTGTGGGTGTGTGGGTGTCGATGTGTGTGTAGGGGTAGTCAGGCTGGTGAGGGGAGGACTCTGCCCCTTTCGCCTTGCCTGTGCTCCCCTGGCGGGCTCCCAAAGGAAGGACGAGAGCTAGCCGTCTAACAACTTCCAAGAAAAAACAGGGAGCAGGGAAAGGAAAGAGCAGAAAAAAGAATAGAAAAGGAAAGAAAAAAAAAAAAAAAAAAGAGAGAGAAGGGGAAAGAAAAGAGAAAAGAAAATTGCCCTAAAGTCACCCGGGGGCTTGTTTCCAGCCAGGGTCCCACGCAGAGTGGAAAGTTCGGGTGCCTTGTCCGCGCCGCGCCCGCCCGCGCGCGGTGGTGAGCGGCGAGCAGAGCAGGGCTGTGGATGCGCAGCCCCGCGGCGTCGGGGTGTCAGCAGCCTCTCACCCAGGATCGAACCCCCACACTGCTCCCCAGCCCAGGAGGTCAGCACCCCCTGACCCGCGGGCAACGCAGGACAGCAAACGTCCCGTGCGCAGCGGGGAATCAGACGGCACCGGCTGGGGGCGCTGCGCCCCACACTGGGGCGCCCGTCCGAGTTGACTCTGAGGGGCGGGCGGGGGTGAGGGAGCGGCGCGCGTTGTGGGGTTCATCCCACCTGGGTGCCCTGGGGTCAGGGCCTCGGCCTGAGGACACGGCGCCGCGCTCCAGAGGCCGCGGGTTCACCCCAGCACCGGTGTCACCTCCCCGCCCTCCACGCGCTCACGTAGTCCCGGGGTTCGGGACGTGAAGTGCCGGCGAGGAGGCTGCTCCGGCCAGGGCATGGGCTGGGCGATAAACAATCGCACAGGATACACAACACCCTGGACTGTCACAAGTCCCTCGCAGGAAAAGATAAATAACATCTGAGGAGCCGCGGCACAGCTTCCCCGGCTGAACAAAAACTCTGGGAGAAGTAAGTAAACAACGGAGCCAAAAGAGTTCACGCACGCAGCCTTGGCCGGCGGAGATTCAGAGGCTGTCTGCTTCCCCTCTGCTCTCACTGGTGGGGGTTTCTTCCAGTGGAAATGAGTGACACACACACACACACACACACACACACCCCACACCCGGTTCTCACTGTCCTTTAAAGCGTTTGAAAACCGTCAAGCTCCCGGTAAAACAATTGTTTCCTGGGCTCTGCAGGAGATCTTCGTAGAGTATGAAGGGATTTTCTGGAAGAGAAGGCTGAGAAAGAATTTCCCCCAGGATAAAACTTTTTCTTCCCAAAGGTTTACTCTCTGGGTTTGCAGCTGCCGGAGACTTACATCACCCTTTTATCTGTGGCCCCATTCTGATGTCTCAATGTATGGAGAGCTATCCATTTAAACAGAAAGGAGGACCCCCAAATCCAAACCAGAGAGCTACAGGTGCTCCATGGGTACAATAAGATGTCTGTGGAAGACACATTCTTCAAAGGTTTAACTGGTGACATTGACTTTCTCCCACCTAAAGTTTGAGAACCCCAAGCAGCCCTTTGCTTTCTGTCTTCTGTGTGCATTTGTGTGTGTGTGTGTGTGTGTGTGTGTGTGTGTGAATGAACCCAGGTGTTTGGGAATGCTAGGCAAGTACTTCACCACTGAGCTATGTCCCCAGCCCTCTTTGTTGTAGTTGGAGACAAGGTGGCTGACCTGGGATTATGATCCTGCTGCCTCATCCTCTGCCATGCCTGGCCAGCTTTTGCCTTCTGTGAGCCAGCCTGGCCCAGGGCCCTGTGAGTCCCTGCTGCAGCACTTTCTGGGCCTCTCTTCTGTGAAGATGCAGCTAGCTCTTCATACTATTCTGTCTTTTCAGTGATCTTTACCTCCATGCAAATGAGTTTATGTAATTTCTTTTAATCAGGGGAGGGGGCTAAAGATAGAGGGGAGGGGAGGATGTGGTGAGAGTGTGGCATGGCCAGTTACTAAGTACAATTCATGTCAGCCTGATGTCCTTTACTCTTTTGGACCACTCTGACCCCAAGCTCAGCAGTGACCTATGAACATATCGTATCTAGATCACGGCATATTCTTCAGGCTTTCTTATGCTAACCATGTGGGCAAAATGGAAACATCTGGGTTGGATGTGGGCACATGTAGGTAGATTAGTGAACAGTTGGAGGACAGGACCCATGGTGTTCTGAAGGTCACACTGATGCAATCCTATGGGAAGCTTCCATGTGTGGTGAACTACTGGGTCATCTACTTTGGACTGAGTGTTCTGCTAGGGAAGAAGCCCATTTGGTTCATTTTGTATTCCCAGGGCCTGGCTGACGGCACGGAACATAGTAGGTGCTCAATGAATACTGTAGAATAAAAATAGTATGGACTTGTTGATCAAATTTGGAGCTGTCAAGAAGTTAAGATAGTACACATAATTGATTATAAAATTAGGGTCACCTGTAGACCTAGCACATTGGAGCATTGGATGCTCTATATTCTTTAAGGAGGACACTTACGGCCCTTCTCTTCTATCTTTCAAGTTTGATTCTGCAAATACAGACAGCAAAAGCTACAACTAAGCAGCCAGCTCCACACAATGGAACTCACAGCAAGTTTAACATGAGGCACTAGAGTCATCTGTCAAAAAGTGAACGTGGCCTAATCCTGCATTAAAAATAGAGGCTGTGACTCAGCATCTATCTTGTGTTTGGTAGACCTAGCGAGTTCTGGGATCAGTACTGAGCTCCCCATTTTAAGGAGGGATTAAGATAGAGTCAAATCCACTGAGAGGAGAGAAACCAGTTGGAGAAGGACCTCAATAGTCATGTTGTCTACGGTTGGTCAAAGAACTAGTGAGGCTGAGTCTGAAAAAGAGAAGATATTTTAGGAGACATGAGACCTGTTTTCAGATATTTGAAAAGATATCAGATACAAAGGGAGGTTGAAATTATGTAGGTTCCCATACCTCAGAGACCAGGGAACAAAAGCATTAGAAAAACTGATTGGACTCAGATACATACCGGCACCACGACTACCAGACCTTGCAAATGGTCCAAGTGGTCCCGAGATAGCAGGACCTGCCAAAGAAGCACTGAACGAGAGTGACGGTCCACAGTCACACAACTGTTGGTGATTGTATCTGTTGATACGAAGGTGGGGCTCAAGCATTCCCCTGTAGCCCCTGGGAGCAGGGTCCCATCCTTTCTACACCATAGCCTGTACTATCCTATGATCTGTCCACTTTTATTTTGCCAGGGCCTGACTCTGTCTTGCTGCAACTTCTTAATCCTAATGAGACTTAAGGTGCTTTCATATGGCTGTTTTATAAAGGAATATATGCATTATGGAAAACAACTAAAATGCAAATTTCTGGGCCCTAGCTTATAGATTGGGATGTTTCAAGATATAATGACTTGAGCTGAGGATGCAACTCAGAGGTAGAGCACTTGCCTAGCATGGGAAAGGTCCTGGGTTCCATCTCCAGCATTGCACCAAAAAAAGATCCAACCGTTCATTACAGATAATGTAATGTTTATGGCTATGGTAGGTAAAATAATTAAGATGCTGATATTTTCAAGAAGCTTTGACTGGCTGGTGAGAATACAAAACAACTGGAACTCATGTGTGCCTAGTAAGAATATAAAAGGGTACAACCATTTTAGAAAACAGTTGGACATTTTTTTAAAATAAATTTAAATATACACTCTTCTAATAACTCAGTTGTTTTACTTAGGTATTTATCCAAAAGAAATGAGAGCATATGTCCACACAAAGACCCATATGCAAATGTTTGTAGTAACATTATTCATAATGCCCCAAACTGGAAATAATTCAAATATTCATCCTCTAGTAAATGGATAAATTGTGGTATATCCACACAATGGAGTACTATTCAACAGTAAAAAGGAATGAATTATGGATACATGCAGAGATATGGGTGAATCTCAAAAGCATTCTCTTAAGTGAAAAAAGTCTGTCACAAAACCTACATCCTAGCTGGGCATGGTGGCACAGGCCTATAATCCCAGGACTCAGGAGGCCGAGGTCGGAGGATCACAAGTTAGAGGCCAGCCTGGACAATTTACTAAGGCCTTGTCTCAAAATAAAAAATAAAAGGACTGGGGATGTAGCTCAGTGGTAGAGTGCCCCTGGTTTCAATCCCCAGTACTAGTAGGGGCAGGAGGGAGGAGGGGAAGGTACAAACTATATGATTTCACTTATGTGACATTTGGAAAAGGTAGAATTTAGAGGTACAAAAATCAGATTAGTGATTTCCAGCTGCTGGGGTGCGGGGAGGGCTTGACTCTGAAGGGTCACCCAAGAACTATTGGGGGCAGTGAAAATACTCTGTATCTTGTTTGTGGTAGTGTTAACCTTATGATGTCTAACTCATAAAACTGTCCACCCAAAAGGGTAAATTTTACTCTATGTAAATTATATCTAAAAACACTGACTTCAGGAAAAGCAGCTCTGTCCTCAGGTTTAAGTTATCTTCTGGTGATTTACATAAAGTTTGTATTGAGTGGATCTGTGTGGGAGTTCTGCTGTTTATCGAAGTCAATTATGGAGAAGTGAAATTGGGGGGGGGGGGTCTTGAAGGTGCTCCTGTCTCTGAGAAACTCATCCTCCCCTTGACGTGGTAGTTACACAAACATTTAATTCTATAAATGCTATTTGCCAAACAGAGAGGAGGGCCATTTTCACCCAGGGGGGCTTTGGCAAGTCTAGAGACTGGGATAATGGTGTGGGGTGCTGCTGGTATGTAGTAAGCAGAGGCCAGGGATGCTCCTAGAGTGCATGGGACAATCTTCCTTCAATAAAGAATATCCAGCCTAAATCCAACTGAAAAATCCCACCCTGAGGTGATTCTAAGCTTTTGATTCCCTCTGCAGATCCCTCTTACTGGAGGGTACACCAAACCCCAGTGATTACTAACAGCTCATAGCTAAACCCTGTGCAGACAGGAGCCACCTCCATGTCTGCAAGGGTACCTGTCCCTTCATTCAACATCTACCAAGGCAAATCAGTGTCTGACTGATACAGGGGTCCCAAAGCCCAGATCCCTGGGTTCAAAGAGGAGCAACTCTGTGGTTCCATTCATGTTCCAGAGCATCTGTGGGATCAGGCTGAGCCTGGGCTTGAGCTGAAAACACAGGCATTGGACCGAATGTTTTTGCCCCTTCCTCCCTCACCCCAAAATTCATATGTAGAAACCCAAATCCCAGTATGACGGTATGTGGAAGAGGCTTTTGGGAGGTCATGAGATGGAACCCACATGGATGGGGTTGATGCCCGTATGAGAGGCCAGAGAACTAGCTTGCTCTCTCCACCATATGATAGAGAGAAGGCGTCCTTCTGTGAGCAAAGGGTGTCCTGATCTCAGACTCCCACCCTCCGGAACTGTGAGAAACGTGTTGGTCACTTAAGCTGACCAGCCTGTGGTCACGTGTTATGGAGGCCTGAACAGACTAAGACAGCACATCTTTTCTTAGCTGCCTGCCTTGTTCTTCCTTCTCTCATCTCCCAACAGATTCCTCCTGAGAGCACTCCCCACAAAACAACCTGGGCAAGAATCCCCATCTCAGCTCTGCCCCTGGGACCTGTCCTAAGACCTTGGCCATGATTATCAACTGTCAATGGGCAGATAGTAAAACGTGGAAGGATCAGTCAAACACTACTCACTCCATGGCAGCTGAAAGGGGCTGGACTGACCCCCAAGAGCATCTCTGCCAGTGGCCACTGGCACCCAGGGTGCTCAGACAAGCACTGACCAACCAAAAGCCAAGTTCCAGGAAATGGACTTTAACAGCACACTGTGACCAGAGAAGTCAGTGGGACAGTATTAAATTGGTTACACTTTCCAGTTTTAGTTAGTTAATGAAGATTATCCAGTGGAGACAACCTGCTTTGCCTCCCTTTCCTTGGTTCATCACCCCCTGCCTCTTGTCTCCCAGACATCATGACTACCACAGCAGTCTAGAGCTGAGCAGTTCTTAAAGACCCCCATCACCTACAAGGTGAAGGTCAACCATCCATTGCATGATAGTGGTCCTCAGGATCTAGCCCTTGCCTACCTTTCCTGCATGCCTCTTACCGTTCTCTTCTTGTATTTTCAGCTCTTGAAGCATGGCCCTGAGGAACATGCTGGTCCCTCTGCTTTCCCCATAGTCTTCTCTCCACAGACACCTGGCAATCTCCTGCTCACCCTGAAGTCTGAGACTGACTTAGGAAATTCTTTCTCTTGGTTCTAATTGCATTCTCTTCATCTAGACGAATTGTCACGCTACTGGGATTGTTTAGTTGCAGTGTCTTCCTTACCATTTAAATTTCTTGAGCTCAGGTCAGTCTCTTTTTATGTTATATCCCTAGTACCTAGTAGGAATTTGGGGTGGGGGTGTAGCTCAGTAGCAGAGCACTTGACTAACCTCAAGTGCAGGCTCTGGGTTCAACCCTCAGAACAATTAGAAAGGAAGGAAGGAAGGAAGGAAGGAAGGAAGGAAGGAAGGAAGGAAGGAAGGAAGGAAGGAAGGAAGAAAGAAAGAAATCTTGCAGTGCACTGGAATTTGCCTAATCCCTCTAACGCTTCAGAAAGTAAATTCTGGGATTGAACTGCTTACATTCCCAGCTCCATCACTTGCTCTCCTGGGAACTTGGGCAAAGTTCTTGCTTCTCTTTGATTCTGTTTCATTATCTTTAAAACAAGGATAAGGATGTTCACTTCTTCTCCAGTTATGGTGAGCATCAACGTGCTTATCGAGGTAAGCGCGGTGTGCCTGGACAGATAGATAAGGCTGGATCGAAAGCACAATGCCTGGCACACAGGAAGCACTGGTGCACAGTCATCTTCATGAATGTTGGCTGCATGTTTTCATCCTGATGTTAATCCTTGCCCTCAAGGAATTGATGTGTAAACATGAAGTTCACAGTCTTGCTTTACCCACCAGATAGTGAATTTAAGATACATGTTTACCTACTTTAAAGAGAAGGACGTGCTGAGTGTTTACCTAATCTGCCCATCATTGCTCTACCAGAACTTCTGTCTGCAGGGCTATCTTGGGAAGGTGGTATTTGAGATAAGTCCTGAAAGATGAGATGAAATCAGTAGAAAATGAAAGGGAATGTTCCTGGATAGAGGGAGGAGCTTGTGCAAAGGCCCTGAGGCAAAAACAAAACAACAAATGCCTTCCCCTACTATCTCCATTAATCCCATGCACTCAACACAGAAGAGGGTCCCAGCGACCAAGGGGAGGCTATTGTACCTACCTGACGCTGGGAAAGGAGGATGGGATAGAGTTGGAGAGGAAGGTGAAAACCAGACCATGCAGAGCCTTGTAGGGAAAACATGTAGATCTTATCTAAGATGTAAAGGGAAGGTTTCAGGCAGTGTAATAAAAACGATCTGTTTTCTGTCTTAAAAAAGGATTGACTCTGGGGTCTTCAGTGTCAATAGGTAAAATTCAATAGTTTCCAAGGAAAAATTACTGAAGATTTCAAGGCTAAAAGGACTTTTCCGTGTATCTTTGGAATTGTTTAAAATCATTTTAACTTCTAGGCACGTAAAGCATGGGTAGCTGATTTGTTTTAAAATGTGAATTTACAAAAGCCCATGGGTAAATGAAGACTTTCTGAGGTTTTCATTTTCTTTTTTTATTCCATAGCAAAGGATTTAACATTACTTGAGTACTTTTTGTTTGATTAGATTATTTCAGGTAGACTTGTATTCAAGAATTTTCTTTGGAGTGCTACTCTGCAGAAGACTTTGGTGATCATTTGCAAGGATTCTCTTAAACCTTGAGTTGTAGAATTCTGCTTGCATATGTTGCGGTTTCTAAAATGACAGCTACTATCCCAAAGCGGAAGCTAATGCAATGGAAATAATAGATAATAATAGATCATTTCTATCAAACAGGCAACGTTTTTCTTTTGGACTTTCTCATTTGAAATCTTACATAAGTGTGTTCATTTCTCTCTCTCTTTCTTCTCTCTCTCTCTCTTTTTTTTTTTTTTGGTGGGGAGGTACTGGGGATTGAACCCTGGGGTACTTTTTTAGCACTCAACCACACCCCCAGTCCTTTTTATCTTTATTTTGAGACAGGGTCTCCCTAAGTTGCTTAGGGACTCACTAATTTGCTGAGGCTGGCTTTGAACTTGTGATCCTGCCCTCAGCCTCCTGAATCACTGGGATTACAGGTGTGTGCCACCACACCCAACTATTTCTATATAATTTTAAAAACTGTTTTACTTGTAGATTATTTTACATATAGGCATTTTTCAACTTATGATAGCATCATGTCCAAATAAGCCCATCATAAGTTAAAAATATCAAAAGTAAAAATGCATCCAATCTACCTGAATTACTGAATATCCTAGCTTGGTAGAACCCTTCCATTAGCCAACGGTTAGGAAAACCCATCTACCACAAAGCCCATTTTGTAATACAACGTTGCATATTTCATGTAATTTACTGAATGCTGAAAGTGAAAAGATCATAAAATTGTAAGTCAGGGACCATCTACATTCATGCAATCGGCCATGTAATAGTGAAATACTTTTCTATTTATTCTTAAAGTTGTCCAGTGTCATCTTAATTTCCAGCATTTTCTTTTTTGAAAGTTTACTCTGAATGATTAGAGGAGAACATATTCAGTGGAGACAGCAGTGAAACTGAGATCAGCAAGGAGGCCATTGTGAAAAACCAGGTGGGTCATGTGTGTGGCCCTAGTGACTGTGAGTGGCTCTCTGGAGAAGGTAGGGGACTGAGATGCATGTCCTCCCTTGGAGGCAGAAATGCCACGCCTCCATGATGCTTTGGATTAGAAACTGAGGAGGAGGAAGGAATCATGGATGGCGTCCACATTTCCAGCTCACGTAAGCAACTTAATGGAGCCACAGGCTACGGAGACGGGGACGCCGGGGAGAGGAACTCATTTGCCTGTTGGTGAAGGGATTGAGAATTCCATGGTGTGCTGGGAAATGCTTCCCAAGCCTCTGTTGGGAAAACCAAAACCTTTATTTGTAGTAGAATAAACACTGTCACCATGGCTAATTTCAAGTTACCAATGTCAAGCAGCTAGCAGAATGTCTGAACATGGAACACTTTGATTTCAGGAGCCAGTACTGAGCCAGCTCCGGCACACAGCTGCACCAGGAGGAGGAGTCTTCTCAGAATGGCAGACTCTGAAACGTATGCTAAGCTCTGGAAATGGTCCTGAGCAAGAGGGTGTCCTTTCAGGACAGCAAACGCATAGGGAGGGAAGTGGAGACAGGAGAGAACAAGGGCGGGCGTGGGAAGAGCAGGGAGCCCACTCCACTTCTGTTTTCTCAGGACAAAGGAAAAAGGCCATCAACGGAACATGAGGACTGACGGTTGAACGTGCTCTTGATGGAGCCAAGGGATTGCTATGGCCCAGGTATTTGGACAGGAGCAGGAGAAGGGTAGGACTGTGCTGTGCGTGAGAGGGGCCCTGGGATTAGAGACTGGCGGGGGCGGCGGAGAATGGTGACAAAGGCCGGGGTGTCGCTGCTGCAGGAGGCTCCAGGGCCTGCGTGGCCATCAGGCGGATGTGCCATCTCTTCATGCAGCCAAGCGGCTACAATGCTGGGTGGAAAGGAGGCCAGGCAGCCAGGAACCTTCACGATGGTAGAAGACAAAATTACAACAAATTTAGTTTTGCAGCTATTTGTTGGATTTTATTTGCAATTCTAGAATTGAGCAGTGGCCGATCCCCAAAGTGGTTGGTGCAGGTTATATTTATAGCTAAAGAGGAAATGACCGAGGGAAAGTGGAAGTGAGGGACAAAGACAGCTGGATGGGCTCTAGCCAGGCATTCGCCTTATTTAAGCGAACGCACTCTGAACAGCTGGCTGCCTGTGATTGGCTGGAGCTTGGCTGCTGTGCTTGACTGAGACTCAGCTATTTGTCACAGAGGCAAATTCCTAAGTGAGGCCTTCAGTTTGCTTAGGTTCTGGTACTTTGCATCTTGTGAGGACCAAGGGAAGCTTCCTCTGACCAAATTCAGTTTGATTTAACAAATACACAAGGCGTGGGGGGAAGGGGGTTGGGATACTGGACATCTGTGTATGACAGTCATGGGAGGAAGAGGAGGAGGAGGAGGCAGCCTGTGAGTGGGATGAATCGAAAAGATCACTGGTCTGTGCGACAGAGAGAAGAGACATGGAGCGCAAGTGGCAGTAGAGATCCAGGAACACACGACATTTGATTTTGGTCCTGGGTTCCAAGGAGTGTGTGTGTGTGTCCAGCCCCTGGGGCTGCAATGGAACAGGAAGGAGGTAGGACTTCTGGAGTGGGCCACAGGGATTAGCCACGGTGGAGAGGAGGTTCGGCTGGGTCCCTTTGGAAGTAGGGGGCACTATCCTGGGTGTCCAGACAGACCCGGACTTCTGGCCATGATTGTAATAAGAATGAATTTGAGCCATGTAACCTTGCTTGGATATAACACATTCCACACTAGTGTGCCTCCAGCATTATCAACAAGATGTCAGGCTTGAGATCCTATGAGACATTACCTGATTTAACCTCTAGGCAGACTGGAATTCCAGCAAGCATCATTTGGCATCTTCCCAATCACTGAACTCTTAACTCCTTTCAAAGGAGATCCCAAGTTTTGGTTCAGATTTCTGACACCCAATTTTAATTTCTTGACCAATGATATTCCTGCCTTAGTTCTCTCAGAAATGTAATTTCCCATTTCCTTGGTATTTTCTTCTCCTGTGTTCATTTCTCTCTCACATTTGTGATTTGTAAAACTGCTCCTCTTATAGGATTCATTTCCCCTTACTTGTCAGGTTGTCAGCTCAAAACATACTACTTCCAGGTTTCTTTTTGAGAAGCTCGGGATGAAACCTAGGGTCTCATGCATTCTAAGCAAGTGCTGTGCCACTGAGCTACATCCCCAGTCCCCCAGGGTGTTTCCTTTTGAAAATACAATTAAAAGGCATATTGAGCCTAGTGCAGTGGCCTGTAGTCCGAGGTTCAGGAGGCTGAGGCAGGAGGATCAGGAGTTCAAAGCCAGCCTCAGCAATGGCAAGGCACTAAGCTACTCAGTGAGACCCGGTCTCTAAATAAAATACAAAATAGGGCTGAGGATGCAACTCGGTGGTTGAGTGCCCCTGAGTTCAATCCCCCACACCAGAAAAAAAAAAAAAAAAAAAAAGGCATATCAAGGGCTGGGGATAAAACTCAGTTGGTAGAGTGCTTGTCCCACATGCACAAGGCCTGGGTTCAATCCCTAGCACCACTATATATATAAAATAAAAAAATGAACAAAAGGCATAGCACTACCTGATCTTGATTCATGTAGGAGTAATAATATTAGTAGTAATAACTTTATCAGTATTCCTCCTTCCTTCTATAAGCCCATTTATAAGTACCTAGGGAATACATTGACCACAAGTCTTTTTCTGTAGAACTTAGAGATTCTTAGTTGTCAACCAAACATGATAAAACCATCAATTCTTTGGTAATAATTTACTTGTTAGATAGCTGCCAACTTCCGTTTCAGAGGAAAAACCACCACAATTCTCTTGAAGATACAGGTTTTCAGCTGCTCAGTTTTATAACTTGGATTTTTTTACTTTTAAAATCTCACTTCTGGCCAGATGCTGTGACCCACGCCTGTAATTCCAGTCTGAGGTAGAGGAACTGTAAGTTCAAGGGCAGCCTGCAATTTAGCAAGACACTGTCTCAAAATAAAAAATAAAAAGGCCTGTGGATGTAGCTCAGTGAGAGAACAGCCCTGGGTTTGATATTCAGTACCAAAATAAAATAAAAATAAAATTCAGCCTCTGAGGAGGGTAAGAGAAAGTGTTAGGGATTAAATGTGATCAAATTATGTTGTATGCATGTATGAATATGCCACAGTAAAATTTACTATCTGTATAATTAATATAAGCACCATTAATAATAATAAGAAAGATGCATCTTTCCTCTTAACAATTCTAAAATCACTCCTAAAAAAAAAAAGACTGTTGGAAACAAGAGAAATGTGTTCTTGGTTTCTGTTTTCCAGGGTGGTGACTTTCAGGGTAGTAATAGTAGAAATGAGCCACTCAAGAAGGGCACAGGAGCTACTGACCAGAAGCATGAGTCAGAGTCACAGCAGCATGAAGCAGACTAATGTGCTTGGTATTTCCCAAACGTGCAAGAGACTCTACTGTTACCAAAGTTAAATTGGTATGGGTATCATTAGCATGAACTTCCAGTTAATTCCCCTACACAACATGTGTTAGGGAATATAAATGAAATCCACTGTGTGCTTTAATATAAACCACAAACACAAAAAAGAACATCAGGGCCCTCGATCATGCTGTAATAGGTGTCAACCAATGGAACATGATAATAATTTTAAATAGCTTGTGTCTCTTAGCATGGCGACTGCCTAACCCCACTAGCTGTATTCAGAAGCCTACGTGACACTAGGAAATAAGGTAACTTTGACTATTGGTAGACAGAGATTCACTCATTTGGATACTGCTTGGGATACAAAATTTAAGCTCCCCATTCTCCACCATGGTGCAGGGGATTGAACCAGGGCCTCACAATGGCAGGCAAGAGCTCCGCCACAGAGCTACAGCCCAGGCCTCTGAAGTCTGTTTTGATGATGCACTGATTCTACTCATGTCTTCTGAGTGCCTGGTGTATGCAAAGCACCATCAAAGTTTTGGGGGAGCATTGATCCAAGTAAATTAATGACAATAATACAAAGCACATGTGATAAGAGATAAAAAGGAATCCCCACATGCCCTGGGAGTTTAAAGAGTTTCTTGCCAGGAAATGTGAGAAGGAATCTTAGAGGAAGTGGTATATCAAAGGAATAGTGAGTTTGAAACAGAAGGAAGAGATAATTGGAAGAACTGTCAAGGCAGGGAAATTGGTGAGAGCAAAGTGTTTTGCATGTTTGGGGGATACCAAATGTCTTAGTCTGTTTTGTGCTACTATAACAGAATTCCACTGACTGGGTAATATAGGAAAAAGAAATTGGTTTTTACAATTTTGGAGGCTACTTAGTCTAATATCAAGCTGCCAGCCTCTGGTGAGGGCCTCTGTGCCAGGGTGGAGGGCATTACATGGCAAGGGAGTATGCTAGGTCAGGCTTCTCCTCCTCTTATAAAGCCACCAAATCCATGGTGGGGGGGTCCTCTCATGACCTCATCTAACCTTAAATAACTCCTAAAGGTCCATTCTCAAAATATCATCAATCTATGAATTCAGGGATTAAGTTTCTAACTTGTGAACTTTGGGGGGTGGGGTGGGTATATTCAAACCATTGCACTGATTATCCAGTTTTTTTGCGGGGACGGGGTACAGGGGATTGGGAATATAGGACACAAAAAGTTTAGAAAATTAGTTTATATGCAGACTTCTGGGGATACCAGGCAAAGAAATAGGGTCTCTAAAGCAAAGGGGAACCTCAGAGGTGAATTTCCCAGCATCTGGAGGATGGTCTGGGGAAACAGGGAGACTGGGGCGGAGCTGTCAGTAAGACAACACATGTGTCCCATGTTTAGGATCTTTCACTGTTATTACTTCACTGTAATTATTACCTTTAATGCTTATCTTTCACACTGATTGATGAGATGTCTATGCCACGACAGGTGTATTCCAGGCCTTCCCTGGGGATGCACAATCGACCCAGACAAAGTGTAGTGGAATGAACGTTCTCCCTGGATGAGTCAGACAAGGAACAAGAGTAAGGTTTAATAAGTTCATTTAGGAAACAAAACAGAAAACACTTCCATTTCCAGGAAAGAGTAGGGTAGGTTATTTGAAATAGTCTACCTGCTGTAAACAGCTAAAAATCCTGGGTAAAATACTTCCATAAAAACAAAACCTTCTGGGTCGGTGGGGCAGGTAGCTCAGGGATAGAGCGCTTGCCTAGCACCTGCAAGACCCTGGATTCACCCCCCTCTCCACAACAAACAAAACCAAGCAAAATGGCTTCTGGAAGGCTCTAGGTGGAAATCTATGGGAAAGGGAAACCAGAGAGTTAGGTGAATCCTGAAGCTGATTTTACCTAGGGGATGAAACCAATCCAGAAGAACTTGCATTTGGGATTTGAACCAAGCAATAGCTGACCCATTTGGGGATCGGGAAGGCTACCTGGAGAAGGTGGCATTTGGCCTGGATCTCAAGCATGGAGTGTGAGTTCACTAGGCCCCAAAGAAGAGAGAAGCCTTGCAGAGTGAGGGTCGAGGCAAGAGGTAGAGGGGAAGAGGAATCAAGGCCAAGGATGAGGTCTAGGGCTAAACTTCTCCTTTGTGCCTGCATGTTCTATGAGACAAGTACTGGAAGGCTTGATTCGATGTTTCTTTCCACCCTGTGTACCTGCCAGAAGATGGAATCACCTTGAGTCTCCTACACCTGTTCTATGCAGGAGGCTCCCATGAGTCAAAGGAAAAAATCAAAGTAAACACAGGTGACTGGTGGGACAGGAGTTAGTGCCACCACTCTTCCCAGGCCTTCCCCTAGTCACTTCTCCTTTACAGCCTCTTGGGCACAATAAGTATCACAGCAGTGAAAACCCAAGAACTCTCTCTTGCTGTTGGTCCTACCTTTTGGGGGACTCCCCTTAACACCCAAACCCAGCTATTGCCCCTGCTCATGCTCAGTGCCATTCAAGATGTGTGAAAGCCTTGAACCGATGTAGGCTGATATGTGATCTTGAACTAGTAGTGATCTGGCAAGATCCCAGGAGGAAAAGACATTTGCATTCTAAGTTAAAACTAATTGTCCCTGTATTATTTGGCACTTCTCTATTCTTGGAACAGTAAGCAAGCTTGAGGCAAGATGGGACTTGAGTGGATGTGAGCTTTACAACAAAGCAGTCTTGTTCCATTGACAAGAAAGGTGAAAGTCAAGACTTGACAAAGAGAAGAGGCTAGTCAGCTAGCCAGTTCTAGAAATGGCACCGAAAACTCCAGAAATACCACAACCCACAAAATTAACTCTTTTCTTCTCTTAATACTCACGGTTGAGCCTTGCAAAAGGTTAGTTAGTGTCAATGATCTTCCACTAGAGACAAACTTCTAAGTTTCCAGGAAAAATATTTGAGAATGTTAAATCTTTGAGAACTACACAAAATGAGTAAGGGAAGGGTGAGCTAAAGGCCACCCCCCGACCCCAAGAGTTTTTAGACAAGTCTCAAAAGAAGTTTCAAGTTAAAGTGTCAAAACATCTGTTTTTTATTTGAAATATAATTAGAAATGTGTCTTAGTATATAAGGAATTTTAAAAGCCAAGAGGAAGTACATTTCTGGGTGACCAAATGTTTTGGATGATGTCATAATCAAGGAATGAAGAGGAATACCAAAGACTGTTTGGCAGTATTTTGAGAGATTTTTCCCTTGTGTTGTTTTATTGTTCCTATGAAAAGTTATTTACAAATGATATGAGAAAAGAATTAGATTTTATCCCACATAATGAGGAATAAAGTGGTTCCTAATTCTAGATCGTAGAAAATGGAAAGGTGGTTGATAAGATATGGTTTCAAAATGCTAATCAATTAGAAGACAAATGTTTTGCTTCTTTTTCTTTCCACTCTCTGCCCTTTCTCACTCCTGTTTGTTTTTCTTCTGTTTTTCCACTCTGGAAGTGATGAAGAAAGAGGGGTATGTATTTGATTAGAGAACTAAAAAAAAAGACAAGAAAAGAAAAGAAAACACATGACCGCCATCTGGCTCCCTGCCTTGCTCACCCACCTGTCTCTCCTTGGCCAGATTTTGAAGTACTGATACCCAAATCTATGACATTAGCATCCCTGGAGCTTGGACCAAGGCATCCGTTCTTTAAGAACTCCGGAGATGATGCTGATGTGCAGCCAATGGTGAGAATCAGTGTCCCAAAGTGTCCAGCATCCTGACTGAGACCAGCAGCCTCCTGTTCCTGGGCTTTGTAACCACAGACCAGGAACATTCCAGAAACACTTGTGGAACCAGTATATATTTTTGTTTGTCAAGACATGAAAAACAATTCTCATTTAGTATCACGATCATTTTGTGAGATAAAGGACATTTTAACATCAAAATAGCATAAAGGACATATCCCCAGAGTATTGAATATCTTACTGCATTTATATATAATCTATACATATAGACACATATACCTGTATATATGTGTGTGTGTTTGTGTATATGTATATGTGTGTATACACAGGTATGTGTATATAGACACATTTTTTCCATCTTAAAAATGTTGTCAAACATACACAACATAAAGGTCACCATCTTATCTCTTTTCAAGTGTCCCATCCAGTGGCATTAAGCACATGCATGATGTTGTGCAACCATCACCATCTGTCTCCAGAACTTTTTCTGTTTCCCAGACTGGAGCTCTGGATCCATTAAAAATAGCTCCCTAATTCCCTTAGCCCTTGAAATCCACATTTCTACTCTCCTGTCTTTATAAATGTGCTCACTCTAGGTACATCCTATAATACCAAGATGTCCTCGAAGTTCATCCATGTGATAGCATATGTCAGATAAAGAAACTGTGGCATATATACACAATGGAATATTATTCAGCCATAAAGAAGAATAATATGGCATTTGCAGATAAATGGATGGAATTGGAGAATATTATGCTAGATGAAATAAGCCAGTCCCCAAAAACCAAAGGCCAAATGTTTTCTCTGATTAGTGGATGATGATATATAATGGGTGGGGTGGGGTGGGGTGGGGTGGGGTGGGGTGAGAGAAGAATGGAGGAACTTTACGCAGAGGGAAATGAGAGGGAGGGGGGTATGAAAAATGGTGGAGTGAGACAGACACCCTTACCCTGTGTACATGTATGATTACACGAACGGTGTGAATCTACATCGTGCACAACCACAGAAATGAAACAATGTACCCCATTTGTGTACAATGAATCAAAATGCATCTGTAAAAATAAAAAATAATAAATTAAAAAAAATAAATTCCTTCATTTTTGTAGCCAAATGATATTTCACAGTATAAGATATACAACACTTTGTGTCCTTTCTCCTGCTTTGAGACAGTCTCTTCTCATGGCTTTGATTTGCATTTCCCTAATGATTAGTGCTGTTGAGCATCTTTTCATGTCTTCTTGGCCATTGGTCTCTCTTCTTTGGAGAAATGTCCGTTCCCGTCCTTTGCTTAGAATTTTTTAACCATGTTGTCCAATTTTTTAACCTGTTTTTAACCATGTTTTTTCGTTGTTGAGTTGTGTGAAGTACAGATTCTCAGCTAACAGGCCAGGGAATACTGTGTCAATCACCAGCCCCCAGGCCCACACCTTCCTTCAAGTCCAAGGTTTCCACACATCCTTGGCATGGATGTGTGTGGGATAGTCTAATCTCATTCCAATGCCTTGCTGATCCCCGGGTGTTTCTTCTAAAGACATCCAGGCCAAAGGTGCAGCTTCTGCTTAGAGATAGGAACCCATGGAGGACAGAGCTGGAACTCTGACACCAGTCTGAGCACAGGTGTGGAACGGGAAAACCCAACCCAAGATCCCCGTGTTCCTCTCATCTTCTGCCGGCTCTTGGCCACAGCTCCCCTTGGCCTACCTCGTTCACACTCCTGCTTCCCAGGCAGGCTGTCCTGTCTCGAGCTCTCCATAAATCCCAAGGCCTATGAAAATGAAGCATTTCTGCTCCACCTAGAAGGACCTCTAGCTTCCCTCATGCAACCCTTGAATTTTTCCAAACCTTCCTGGGAGCCTCACCAAGGGCTGCATCTCGGGGGCTTCAGGAATCATGCTCTCGGAGTTGTGGCTTCATCTGTGTCCTTCTGCCACTCTTGACTTCTGAGGCATGGAGTCTCTGGGCAGTGCCTGCAGCTGGCGCTCATGGTGCCAGCCTCCTGGCTGCCGAAGCCGGCTGGGAGTACACTGCAGCCGACTCTTCTCTGGGATGTGAGCTTCGAGGTTGCCAACGCCTTGCCCCACGCTTGTCTCGTTCTTCTCTCCTGTATTTGCTTTATTTATTTATTTATTTATTTATAGCAGCCCCTTTATCACAGTTCAGGCTAGAGCCCTCTCTAGGAGATAAGAAGCCCTGCGAATGGCCTTAGGTCTGTCTGACTGGCAGCACCAGCTGTTCCTGCCCTACCCCACCAACACGAGCATATGGATCTCTGACCACACTTGTATAAAGTTGTCTTCTATCAAGATACTCTCATTTCTCTCCTTTAGTAAAACATATCCTGCCGTTACAGTGTATCCTACCATGTACACCAAAATGTCACATGGTACCTCAAATATAACAATTATTATTTGTCAATTAAAAGTGAAAAGACAAAAACACTATCTTGTGGGGGCTCCTACTTTTTCTCCAAATTTGAGTAAGTCTTAGGGTGGACACAGATTCAGCTCAAACTGGATTCCACTACATTTTGGAGAGAAAGACATTATATTGAGCTATGGTTATTCATGCTCTCATTTTTCTCTTGAGATGACTCAGTCCAAAGGTGCTTCCATGCTTCCAATGACAAATTCCAAATTGCATTCGTCTAAAAAGAAATGCCTCGGGTGTTTTGGCATTCTATCTTAAAATGTATTCCTCTTTATTAAAAACAAAAAACAAAAACCAAAAAAAGGTTCATAACCTTTTGTGGTGGTGCATGCCTGTAATGAAAGCAGGTTGGGAGGCTGAGGGAGGAGGATTACGCATTTGAGGCCAGTCTTAGTGAGACCCTGTTGCAAAATAAAAAAGGTGGGGGATGTAGCTCAGGGGTGAAACACTCCGATTCAATCCCCAGTTCAAAAAAAAAAAAATCACATCTGCATATTAACACATTCATTTCCCAGGCGTCCTTGGGAGATGTCTGAACCTAAGGAATTTGAGTTTGGAGTCTTCCTGGAGTAAATAAAAGAACAGCCATTAAAGAGTAATGTTTTATTTCTTCTGCTAGGGTCTCTGCCATTACAATTTAACCATATTTCTTTTTCCCTTTTACAAAGAAAAATTCTCTTTGGATTGCTTGGCTTTGGGAACAACAACTTGGATCCTACCTGCCAATTCCATCCAAGAGACTGACTTTTGTTATGTGCCAAGCATTTGTCTAATTGATTTACATATATTGAAGCATTTGATTTTCATAATTCTAAAAAATGGGTATTACTATTACAGTCATTTTTCAGATAAAGTCACAGAAAGTTTAAGCCATCTGCTCCAGGTCACACAGTATGTGACTTTGAGCACAGGCTAATTTCAGAATCCCCACATTCTCAACCATGCGCTACACAAGTATCTGGAGGTTCATGTGTTCTATTATTCAGCAAGCATTTATTTAACAACTATTGTGTGCTAGGATAAACCCCAGGATACAGAGAGTAAGGGGAAAATCCTAGACCCCGGATACTGGGTGAGGGACACACTTCCCACTCTCGATTCCTCACAGAAGGGTGGGATTACATCCACATTGTTCCCCAAGAGGGAAGGGAAGGAGGGCGTCCAGCTTCTCTCTGGGCACTCCGCCCCCCCGCCCCCCTCCCCCACTCCTGGAAATCAGTGGCTCAGGATGATGATTGGTTGGAAGGTCGGTGAGGTGGGAGGGGCAACCTAGCAGGCCCACGAGGGAGTTTCCTGGACCGGGCTCTTCTCCAGCTGTCCGTGCAGTCGCTGAGTGTGAGCCTGGAAGAAGTCCGGCGAACTCACCGCAATCCTGGAGTCCTACTGGCTACCAGCCACTGGGCGCCTGCCTGAAAGCCAGGGCCTATCGCACTGGGCTCCTTGTCACTGGTGACAGTAGTTGGGAATGAGGAAGAATTCCTCTCCTGTGAAAAGTGGTGGCAGGTGGAACTTGGTTTCTCCTGGCGGGATCTGCACTGAGAACACAGTCTGGGGAAAGGTGGGCATCTGTGCCAGGCTCGCCACACCCACAAAACCTCCAAGTGCAGGAGTCTGGGTACAGTAAGTGCCCACGAAAGGAAACTTGGGGCTAGGAAGCCATAGGAGGGGTTCACACCCAGATTAAGGGCAGGGTAGACTTCTTTCTAAAAAAGTGGCAAATGAGCTGAGTCTAGAGACCCACTAGGCATCTGAGACTGTGAGAGGCAGTGGGCTGGAAAGAGCAGTCAGCCAGGAGCAGGAGCAAATCAGAGGTGGGTGAGGGAATGGCAAATGCAGACGTCTGGGGACCTGCATGCTGCTCAGAATGACCACAACATGAAGTTTCTGCAGCCTACAGGTAAGAAATGAGGCTGAGGAGACAGGCAGAGAAAGAATTCTGAAAAGTATTATTAAGTCCTTTTATATTTCACCCCCAGGCAATAAGTCTGTTTTCTGTTGCTCTAACAGAGTACCTGAGACTGGATAGTTTATAAAAGAAAGAAGTTTATTTTGGTTCAGGATTCTAGAGACTGAAAGCCCAAAGATCAGTTGACCACATCTGGCAAGGACCTAATGCTGCATCCTAACATGCAGAAAAGCAGAAGGGCAAATGGACACATGCAGAAAAGAGAAAACACAGGGGCCGCCTTCTTAAAAACAACCTGCTGAGGCAAGGAACCCAGGTCCTGGAGAACTGCACTAGTCCCTCCTAATGACCTACTCAGCTTTTAAAGGTCCACCACCTCTTGACACAGTTGCTCTGGGAAGCAAATTTCAAGATGAGTTTTGGAGGGACAAGCTACATCCAAACCATAGCAGGAACTCTGAAGGATTTGAAGCACAGGGACATTATCTATTTTGTATTTGGTAAGTTTTCTCCAGCAACAATCCAGAAAACTGGGGACCAGAGGACCTCCTGGGAGACGGAGGCAGTGACCAGAGACAAAAGAGGAGAAGACCTTGAGATGGAGACGGGACCTTGGGGCGGTAGAGGAGAGAGAGCAGAGAGAGATCTCCGGATCAGCCTGATCAGTCTGGGGGACCAGGGAAAGGAGAAGCCTGATTTCTGGCTTGAGAACTGCTACCGTTTGGATTCGGAATGTCCCCCAAAGGCCCCTCTGCTAAAGGTGTGGTTGCCAGCCTGTGGAACTATTGGGAGGTAGTGGAACCTCGACAAGGTGGCACCAGTGGAAGTTAGGTGACTGGGGGTGACTTGGAGGGGACATTGGAACCCCAGCCTCTTCCTGTCTCTTTCACTTCCTGGCTGCCAGGAGGTGAACTGCTCCAACATCACGCACTCCCGCCATGATGCCTGGTGACCGTGGACTGATGCCTCCGAAACCACCATGAGCCCAAACAGGTCTTTCCCCCGTGTAAGTGGATCTTCTCTGGTATTTTTCACAACAACAGAAACTGACTACACGAGGGCATGGTGCCTGCTGATGCCACGTCTAAGACCAAACACGTGGTCCGGGAGGGAACATGGGAGCGGCCGAGTCAGGTGCATGTTGAGGTGTCCGTGATGGAGGCTCTTGTCATGCTGTGGTCAGCCCCTCCCGCGGTGCACTAGCTGGACACCCCTCTACCTGCATGCCGTGAGACCCTGCTGCGATTGCCAGAGCCACCTAGATTGGAGTGGCCTTTCTGTGGCCTGGCCGTGAGTCCAGTTTGCTCCTTGTCCTTGCTCTGGGAACACAGGCAGGGCGTTCACTGACCCCGTGAGGTGCAGTTCTGGCTTCTTCCCCTGGGAATGGCCAGGCCCCTCCTGGGCTCATGCTGTCTGCCCTGTCACTCCTGCTTCCCTTACAGAAACCGGTTTCACGAGTTTTTCTGAGCACTCTTCTCCCTCCTCCACAGCCAGTTTGAAGCGTTCCTGATCAAATCGCCCACCCTCCAGGCAAGCGCGCTCTCCCCTCCCTGGTGCAGGATTCCCGTCGGGCAGGGGCAGCCTTCCGCTGTCGTCCACTGTACTCCGCGTACTCCCCACCGGGTTATCTGTCCCACGCAGACCTGTTCGGGTCGTTCCGCCTGGGGCTGGCATCTTCAGCTTCAACATCGCCTGCACCTCCAGGTCTGGCCTGCCGAAAGGCACGCACACTCTGGTCTTTCAACGGGAATTGAGGGTGATTAGGGCTGTCCCTGAGGTCAGCCGCGGGACTGGCACACAGCAGCTCCGCCTCAGCACCTAATCCAGACCTGTGTTTGACCATGAAACAACCTTCTGCATCCTCCTTTTAAAAATCAAAACTATTAACATATCAATTGCACAAATTAATGGGGTTAACTGTGACATACAGGAATATATGCTTAGATCATATCTGCCCACCCCTTACTCCCTCTGCCTCTGCTCCCCTTCCCCAGTCCCCTTCCCCTTCCCTAATCCTCCTTCTTTTACTCTCAAGTCTCCTTCCTCCCTCCTTCCCTCCATCTGTCCCTCCCTTCTTTTCTCTCTCTCTCTCTCTCTCTCTCTTTCTTTCTTTCCACATATGAGAGAAAACATGCAATACTGATCTTTCTGGGTCTGGCTAATTTCACTCAACATGATGATCTCCAGTTCCATCCATTTTCCTGAAAATGACATGGGTTCACTCTTCTTTATGGCTGAATACTATTCTACTGTGTATTGATACTGTATTTTCTTTACCCATTCATCTGTTGACAGGCCCCTAGGCTGATTTCACATCTTGCCTATTGTGAATAGTGCTGTAATAAAGATAGGCACACAGATATCTCTTTTGTATGCTGACTTCATTTCCTTTGGATAAACACCCAGGAGTGGCATTGCTGGATCACGTGCTAGTTCCATCTTTAGTTTTTTTGGGAACCTCCACACTGTTTTCCACAGTGTCTCTGTTAGTTTACATCCCCACCAACAGTGTATAAATAAGGATTCTTTTTCTCCACATCCTGGCCCGCATTTGTTATTTATTTATTTATTTTTTATACCAGCCATTCTGACTGGGCTGAGGTAGAATCTCGGTGTAGTTTTGATTTGCATTTCGATGTCTAAAGATGTTGAGCATTTTTCATGTATTTACTGACCATTTGTACTTTTTTTGAGAAGTGTCTATGTGGATCATTTGCCCAATTTTGAATGGATTCGTTGTTCTTATGTTGATAAGTTTTTGGATTTCTTTGTATATTCTGGATACTAATCATCTGTCAGATGAATAGCTGGTCTTAATTTTAGCAGACAATCAGAGAAGCTAAGTTTAGGACTGAATTATATCTCAAATTTCCTTCTGGGTCCTGTGGCTCAGGACTTGCTTACCAAACGTGGTTGATTGGTGTTGGCCAGGCCAGCGCGAAGGAAGTTGGCAGCCTCATGACCGTTCTGGTGCCCGGCTTGTTCATCTACAGCGTTCATACTTTCTTATCCAGAAGGCTTCACGTGGACAGAATTGGAGTTCAATATGGCTTGATGACAGCTCAAGTTCTGCTAAGGAAAAGGCACTGTTAAATGAAAACTGCCACAAAGAACCCGGACAAATGCAGGCAGTCTTGCAGCCAAAATGCAAAAGTCGCTCCATCAACACCACCTCCCTGATGAGGCCGGTCAGCCAAGCTGACCCAAGAGCCTGTCTTTTCTGCTGTCCCTGTCTGGTTTTGCTATGCAATGGGAAGAACTCTGGGGATTAAAAGCCAGGGACCTGGGTCCTTTTTATGCCATCCCTTACCACTGGGAGCACACAGGCACATTCTTTAATTTCTTTGGGCATCAGTTTTTTTGTTTTGTTTTGTTTTTCATTTGAAAAGATCAAATTTTAAAAGAGATTCAAGGGCATTAAATGAGAAAATGTATGTGGAAACTCTTGCATTCAGTACAGAAGCAATAAAATGAAAAAAAAATTTTAAACATTGCTTTAAAGCATTATTGATCTTTCTATATTAATTTAAATGTCTTTTATTAACATTGAAGAATATATTCACTCAGCAATGATTTAGCACCACAATAGTAATGCAGAAATATAATCTTTTAAATTGGTTTGTCTGTACTTCCCTCTCTGGTATTTTTACCAGAAAATGCGATGAGACAGCAGTAAGGGGCTCTGGTTTGAGTCCTCAGGGTTGATGGGTTAGAGCAGAAAATCAGAAAAAAATCAAATAAATCCACACTCAGGTTTGGGTTTCAGAATAGACTTTGAGTGTCACAGCAGAGACGAGAGTTTAAGTGAGAAAGTTTTAAGTCTCAGGAAACAAGGCCTTGATGTTTGTGCTATAAACAACATAGTTAGAAGAATGAATGATCAGATGGGAATGATCAGATTTTTTGCTTTTCAAAAGAGTAATTCGGAACATGAAGCAGGCAGGAAGGATGACATTGTATGGGAGGCAGGGATGGCAGAGTTCCTAGGAAGTTTGAGGAATTGTAGTGGGAGGGGCCTGGGTGGCTGGAGGGACCCGTGTGCTGGTTGGATAGAGCAGCAGAGAGGTGACCATGGCAATCTGGTTGGTCGGTCTACCTGGGGAAGGTCTGAAACAGCCCTGCAAATTCCCATGTCTCCAGTGTGGAGCAACCAAAAATTTACCATCTCTTCTTTCCTGAGAAGAAAAAGATAACTGAGAGGGTCTGGGAAAGCCAAGGGTGACTGCATGTAAGAGAGAGGAAAGGAGCCGGGTGTGGTGGCACATGCCTGTAATCCCAGCAACTTGGGAGGCTGAGGCAGGAGGATCACACATTTGAGGTCAGTCTCAGCAACTTAGTGATACCCTGTCTCAAATGAAAAATAAAAAGGGGCTGGGGATATTGCTTAATGTAGAGTGTCCTTAGGTTCAATCTCCAGTATGAAAATAAACAAATTAATAGGAGGAAAAGGTATGGTAGAGTCTATGACAATGCTTCCCCACCTCCATTTGAGCAGTTACTCGATTGCAAAGCAGAGTGATTCTTATTTATAAAGCAGTATTTTTTCTACCTGTGGGGACTAGAAGTATCTCTTCTTTTCTACTCACCTACCTCAATCTCAATAGCACTTCTTAATTCTGGGAATGCCACAGTTTGTAATACAAGCCAATCTTCTATTAAAGTGTACAGAGAGCTCATTCAAAAAATGGTAGCACCCATTCATACTTTAGTATAAGTGAGTTTATAAGATTCCATGCTTTTCTTATTTCATTAGAAAAAGAAACAGATGGGACGCCTTGGGGAAAGGAAGCTAGAGAGACATGGGTTTAGGGGAAGGGGAGTTGGTGGTGGGGGAGGAGATGAAGCAAAAAGTGAGACTGAAGATGATTTTCTTTTAATTTTTTTGGGGGGGGGTCAGTACCAGTAATTGAACTTGGGATACTCGACCACTGAGCCACGTCCCCAGTCCTTTTTATATTTTACTTAGAGACTGGGTCTCACTGAGTTGCTTAGGATCTTACTAAGTTGCTGAGGCTGGTTTTGAACACTTGATCGTCCTGCCTCAGCCTCCTGAGCCACTGGGAATACAGGTGTGCGCCACCACACCTGGCCTGCTTTTGATTTTTAGAGATGATGTCTCACGGTGTTGCTCAGTTTGACCTTGAATCCCTGGGCCCAAGTGATCCTCCTGAGTCAGCCTCCCAAGTAGCTGTGACTATAGACATGCACAGATGTGCCTGGCTGAAAATTTTCTTCTCTATTGTTTTTTTCCCAGAGCCCATCCTGCCCATCTATCTCTCTGCTATACTTCTCTTCCTTGTGTGTGCACATAGGCATTCTGTGCATACCCACGGACACATCAACACCATGCCCACCACGCATGGTATCAGCTGATCCTTTGAAATCACTGCAAAATTGGGCATTTAAACCATGACCAACCTAGTATATTTTCAGTCAAATGCTTTTCATTCCTTCACTCATTCATTCAACAAATGTTGATTTAATGCTGTGTTTGACATTGAGGATACAGAATCATTTTCGTCTGTATGGTTTCACTAGTTGTGTCTGTCTAGTTAGAACACTGTGCTTTGAGAGAAAAAACAATAATACTTTGCCCTATATTAGTGGGAGTGTGTGTGTGTGTGTGTGTGTGTGTGTTTGTGTGTGTGTGACTGGAGATAAAAAGAAATGGGTGAGTCTTTGGGGGTTTTGCTCTATTTCTAATTATTTTGAAAATTCAAGTTACCCAGAATGAAATGTCTTAATCGCTTATGTTGCAATTCAAGCTGTTATTTCCTTTGCTCATAAGTTATCATTAGAGAATAAATTCATACCGTAAAATACCAAATATTAACAACAAAAATAGAGCATGAATATATGCTTTTATGTTTATTTATTAAGTATATAAAACCAAACATGTAGAAAGCAAATTGATGTTTCTTTGGGGAATTTTTCTGAAAGGATGTACTGAGAATGCTTTAAAATGAACCCCTCTGAATGGAGGCTGAAGATGGCTTCCGCCACCAGCATAGTCCCTCTGCTGGCAGACACCATGTAAGCTGAAGAGGCCTCCTTCCCAAGCATCTTTCTTGTTAAGTGGATATGTACAGAGTTGAAATTCCTTAAATGGTAGCAGACAAGAAACTTCCTTTCCTTGCTTGGGAGGCAGCGGGAGGTTAATCTATCATGAGTCAGGGGTTGTTTGTCCTGGAATGTGCAGACAAAATCCTAAATGTCCCCACCCAGGACTGGCTCCGTTTGTGGGACCCAGGACCAGGTGAAAATGACAGGCCCTTGTTCAAAATTTATGAAGAGTTTCAAGAAGGTGACGGCAGAACATTAGCAGCACCGTCCCTTCTGAGTGGGAAGCTCTGTGCTAATGTAGCTGGCGGCCATGATGCCACCCAATAGCACCCACCCGATAGACGGCTATGAGAGATGGTGGCCCTGTTCTCCTCTCAATCCACAGCCCCTGCCTCATGATAGATTATGGCCTCGACAGCCAGCGCTCTGCAGCTCCCCAGCTCCCTTCCTGGTCCCAATGTACCCACTCTTCTCCCACCTTGAGCACCATCTTCAGCTCAGCCTCTCTCTTTCCCTCCCTCTCTCTCAGTCCCTTTCTTCCTAAGTCCAACACTTTGACACTTCTAGACATATTATCTGTCTAATCTCTGGACTCAAATCCAAGGCCTCTTCCAAGACTAGTTCTAATATTAGCCCACATACATGGGGGTCTTTCAAATTTTCTCTGTTATCTCCAGGTCTTTTTTTTTTTTTTGGTGCCAGAATGGATCTTAACTTCCCAGTCCTTGTGCGTCCTTAGGTGGGACACTGTGGGCATGTGAGGGGGTTTTCTGGACATTCTCAAAAGGGTAATAAAGAGTCAAAAAGAAAATGACCCCTCTTACTTCACCTCTTTGCTACTTGACCTTTGTTTTTGCTTTTGTATTCCTTGATTCTCCACATTTCTAACTTCTGAGTTATTATTCTGACCTCCCATGCGGAGCTCTGACTGAGGCTACCTTGGACCCGTAACTAGATCTGGAACCCAAGGATGACGATGCAGGACAGGGCCCAGGGCACATGCTTACCTACAGCACCATGTGTACCCCACACTTCCTCTCACATGTGTTCTGAAGGAAGAGGAAACGTTTGACACATCTCTCCGATGGCCTTTGTGGAAACTGCTTTTAGATGGCTCTTGTCTGGCTGTGGAACTTGATGACTCACAGAAGGGTCTATTCACTGACCCTTTCTTCAGAGGACTCAATCAAATGACTCACACCTCTATTTACTAGATTTCATTGGGAATGTTAGGTGAAATCCTTTCCCCTGGGAACAGGAAGTTTCTGATGCTTCTTGTACAGAGGACCTGGGGACTTTATACCAGTGAACACATTATAGATGATGGGCTGGCACTCTTTATCAGGGGTGCTCAGTGAGGTCAATAGCAACCTCTCTGGAGGAGTGCTTCTCAGTTTTTGTGATCGTCAGTTTTCCATCATTATGATAAATACCTGGGATAACCAACGGCAAAGAGAAAGGGATTATTTTGTCTCATTGCTTTTGGCCTGTGGTGAGGCAGTGCATCATAGCTGGAATACACTGCAGAACAAAACCACTCACCTCATGGCTAAGAAGCAAAAAAGAGAAAGAGGAAGACCCTGGGGTCTCACCATCCTCCTTGAGAGCCTGTCCCCAGTGACCCAAAGACTTCACACGAGGCCCTCCACCTTAAAGTTTCTACTGCCCCACAATTGCACCATCCTGGAGACCAAGTCTTTAACACGAGGGGCTTTGGGAAACTAAAGCCCAAACTACAACAGTTTTTAAAAGCACACTCGACTATTATTAATACTGCTTTAATAATCCAAATTCATGAACTATGACTGGACAAAATATTTCCTGTTGTGAATATTTAGAAGAGGGATTCAAAATTTTGTGGAGTGCATCTTAAAGGCTGAACCAGAGTTCTGGGAACTACGATCAGTGATTTTTCTTATTAAGAATACTAAGGTATTTGCAATTAATGGGAACAAGGGGAGATGGAGTCAGCCTGCTACCACTAGGACCACAACCCAGTGCCAAGAGCAGGCCATGAACTCACCAGAAACACAACCAGCAGGTTTGCGGGCAGGGAGAGCAAGCAAACACCAAGCAGATGAGAGACGTTACGCCAGAGGCCAGCAGCTGCCACAGAGCATATACCCCAGCACCAGCAGGAGTTTAGAGGACCTCCCTATCTGTCACAGGACAAATAAGCCACACATACCTCCCCCAAACACCAGATGCCATTTTAGGGAAAGAAGCTAGGGGATGAGATAGCTATTGGCGAGACTGAGCAATTCTGCCTGAGAAGCCAAGTACTGCCTGAAGAAATAATTCAAATTATCAGACAGACTAAGATTTTTTTTTAATTAATTAATTTTTTTTTATTTTATTGTAAACGAATGGGATACATGTTTCTCTGTTTGTACATGGCGTAAAGGCATACCATTTGTGTAATCATAAATTTACATAGGGTAATGCTGTTTGATTCATTCTGTTATTTTCCCCCTTCCCCCCCCACCCCTCCCATCCCTCTTTTCCCTCTATACAGTCCTTCCTTCCTCCATTCTTGCCCCCCTCCCTAACCCTAACTCTAACCCTAACGACAGACTAAGATTTAATCCAAATAAAACATTTCATCAAAACTTTCCCAGTAGCCATTGCATGCAGGCATGAGAAAATGATCAGGTTAATTATGGACCAAACAAAATCATTCCATTTTTGTTTGCACACCAAATGATGCTTTGCACCAGTAAGCCACCTTGTTACATGGTTGATTATTGGACTCTTGTTATGTGTCAGAAACTAAGCTGGATCTGGAGGACAAAATCTAGTTCAAGAGAGAAAAGCATCTAGGAAAACAATTACCACAGCACTGTTGGCAAGCTCTCAGGTAGAGAGCAATACCATAGACACCCAGAGACCCAGAGGAGGAATATTGAGTACAGAATAAGTACTCAGAGAAAGGTTCCTGGGAGTTGAGACCTGAGCTAAATTTGGAAGGACGAGAAAGGGTTAACTAGGATTTAGGTTCTGGATGGAGAAATGAGGGGGGTACTCTTCAGGTCAGAACTGTAGTGGAGAGACACCCTGAAGTGAGAAAGCCCAAGATGAGGTCAGAAACAGAGAATTACATTCCCTCAGAGCAACAATAGCCCAGAGTTGAGGCTGGAGAGGAAATGGGTGTCCATCAAGGAGGGACTCGTGAGCAGAGCTAAGGTGTTTGAATATTGTCTTGGGAAAGCTATAAAAAAATCACTCAGAGATTCTAACTAGGGCTAGGACAGATTGGATTCTTGTTTGAAAATGACATTTCAGGTGGCAGGGTTGCGGGGGAGGTGCAGGGAAGGAGCAAGGGGGACCCGCGAAGTGGGGACTTCAGTGGCCCTGGTGAGAAATGGTGAGGGTCTGAACAAGATGGTGGCCAGCCAGTGAGGAGCAGGATCCGACGTGGGACACATTTGTGAGACATTGCGGATGGGATTCCATAACCAATTAGATGAGAGAGGTGAATGAAAGCCACCCCCAGAGTCCCGGCTGGATTAGGGCCAGAGTGGGCACCTAGTCTCGGGAATGAGAGGAATGTAGCATTTGTGGGAGAAGATGCATTGATTTGAGGTGGGCTTTATGATGTGGTAGCTGACATCTGGTATTTCAGATGGTCTCTGAAAAGTAAAGTAGGGACTTGGGTTTGTCATTCTGGCAGTTGCTGGGGACCTTAGAACAGATTCAGCAGGGTGATGGGGATAAAAGTCAATTTGTATTGATAAGAATGTGAAGCCATTCTCTTCCCGAGTGCCTACTTCTCCTTGTGCCTCCCTGGGTGGTGCCTCCATGCAGAATCTTGAAGACATTGCTGAGTTCTCGATTTTACACCATGTACTTGGCCAGTTACTGAGTCCTGTTGATCCACTCTTTTAGGATCTCTCACTACCTTTTCCTGTTCTATGCACCACCTCCAACCTTAATCCTATCTTTCCAAGATCTGTTGCTTGACTTCAAACAGAACTGAGAAATCTTTTTAAAAACACAAATCTAATGAGTACGTGGCTGTGCGTAACTCTCGGGGTAGTTTGGACTCCTCAGTATGGCCCATACAGGCCTTCACGGTGGGCCCCTGAATTCCTCTCTGGCCTCCACCCTCCCTGTCCCCTACTCCTGTCCACTCCTTCCCAGAGCCACTCAACACTGCTCAGGTTGGGACCACATGGTGCCCTCTCTTGCCTCACCTCTCTTAGCACCCTGTGCTCATCTGTAGCGCGACACCCCACAGTCACTGCTGTCACTCGATGGCTCTCTTCCTCTCCACCCCATCCCCAGCTCCTTGAAGATAGGGACCACGTTGAATCCATCATTTGTATTCATGGTAACCAGTGGAGTGGCCGAGTTTGTACTAAAGTATCAATAAATGTAAGGTGAGCAAATAAATAAACATAAATAAACAAGATACTGATTCTTCATGAAACTTAACTATGGAGGGATTCAGAATGATGTCTTTTTTTTTTACGATGGGAGAAAACTGAAGTTTAGGTGCTGAGAGGAAAGAGTCAGTGGAGAGACAGGTTGAAATGTAGGCAGAAGAGAGACTTTCATCTGGAGACACATTCCCAAAGCTGCAGGAGGGGATGAGATGAGGGGCGGGAACTAGAAAGCATAGCAAGCAGGAATCCTGCGGTGCTGGGATAAAGTGCCACTGAGGCTGGAGAGGGGCAAAGGCCTGTGGCGAAGAGCAGGAAGTTTCCTCAGTGCTTGACAGCAACACTGAGGGGCTTTGCCCCGAGGGTCCCCATCTGCTCAGTGAAGGGGACACAGGTCTGAGAGTGAATGGGGATGTGCTAGGGATGGAGGCACATGGAGAGAAGTGAAAGTTTGGAAGAAATTCCAGGCAGCATGGTCTAGGGTATGCTGTGATAACAACCAAACCCCCCTCACAACACATTTGTTTCCCACTCTGCACTTAGAAGTCCAGTGAAAGTGGACACCAAGGATCTGCTCCTCATAATTCCTCAAGGACCAGGTAAGTTTCTTAATTTTCAGGGCCCAGGTGAAAAGTGAAAATGCCAAGTTCCAGCTTGAGGTTGGGATGCCAATCTCTCCTTCTCAGGGGTTTGACTGCCCCAGTCCGTGGTGATAACCTACTCCTCAGGGGCTGCAGCCTCCACCCTGGGATGCACTTGGTGCCTAGGTTGGGGTGGGCATGAGGCCCCCTCTGCGTTGCCCACTGAGTGTGTCTGGAAGCCAACAGCAGCTGCTTTGCTTGGTCTGAAGTGCTGCAAGCCATGGGTCCAGCGGCTACGGTTTGAATGTTTTTGTCCCCTCCAATTTTATGTGTTAGAAACTTAATCCTCAGTGCAACAGTGCTAGGAGGTGGGGCCTTTGGAAGGTGTTTAGTTTCGAGGGTTCTGTCCTCATGAGTGGACTCGTCCTTGCCCTTCTGCCTTCTGCCATGTGAGGATGCAGTAAGAAGCTCACACCAGATACTAGTGCCTTGATCTTGGACTTCCCAGCCTTCAGGGCCATGAGAGAATAAATTCCTGTTCTTTGTATATTACCCAGTCTCAGATGTCCTGTTAGAGCAACTCAAAATGGATTGGAATAAAGGCACCAGAACTGTGTGTTGGAGAAAAGACACCCTCTTCAACAAATGGCGCTGGGAAAACTGGATGTCCACCTGCAGAAGATTGAAATTTGACCCCTGTCTCTCACTCTGTAATAGACTCAAAATGGACCTTAATCTAAGACCTGAAACTCTGAAACTACTAGAGGAAAACATAGGGGAAACACTCCAAGATATTGGCACAGACAATGATTTCCTGTATAGGACTCCAATAATTCAGGAAATAAAAGCAAGAATTGACAAATGGGATTACATCAAATTAAAACTTCTGCACAGCAAAGGAAACAATCAGCAGAGTGAAGAGACAACCTACAGAATTCGAGAAAAATCTTTTCCAGTTATTCATCTGACAGAAAATATAAAGGAATAAAAGGAATATAGAGGAATCACAAAATTTTGTCACCTAAGCCAACCAAAATTGGACAAATGATCTGAACAGGCATGTCTCAAAAGAAGAAGTACATATGGTCAGTAAATATATGAAAAAATGCAAATCAAAACTACACTGAGATTCTACCTGGGCCCAGTCAGAATGGCTGGCATGAAAAATAAATAAATAAATAACAAATGCGGACCAGGATGTGGAGAAAAAGGAATCCTTATTTATACACTGTTGGTGGGGATGTAAACTAACAGAGCCACTGTGGAAAACAGTGTGGAGGTTCCCAAAAAAACTAAAGATGGAACTAGCACGTGATCCAGCAATGCCACTCCTGGGTGTTTATCCAAAGGAAATGAAGTCAGCATACAAAAGAGACACCTGTGTGCCTATCTTTATTACACCACTATTCACAATAGGCAAGATGTGAAATCAGCCTAGGGGCCTGTCAACAGATGAACAGATAAAGAAAATACGGTATCAATACATAGTAGATAAAGAAAATACAGTATCAATACATGGTAGAATAGTATTCAGCCATAAAGAAGAGTGAATCATGTCATTTTCAGGAAAATGAATGGAACTGGAGATCACCATGTTAAGCAAAATAAACCAGACACAGAAAGATCAGTATTGTATATTTTCTTTCCTATGTAGAAACTTAAAAAAAAAAATCTGAAAGTAGAAGATGGACTATTGGGGAAGAGAACCACCAGGAGAAGAGGGAAGGGCTGAGAGGGCAAGAGAGGGTAGTAGAGAGGGTGGATATGGTGATATATGCATGTATGAAAATGTCGCAGTGAAACCTACCACTTTGTACAATTAATATGAGCATATAGTAAAAAATAAAATTATGTGATTATATAGTGGTAAAAAAAAGAGGACTCAGGTGTGCACCTAGGCCCCACCGGGGTGGAGGGTAAAGGTGGAACCGACTGCCTCCCTTCCATGTGCCCATCTCCACAGATGGCCGACTGGAGCCATAGCAGGAGGAGAGCTGAGCAGGGCTGGGGCCCTAGAGGACAAGGAACAGGGGCTACGAATGCCTCCTGGGAGTCAGGGAAACAGCAAGACGTGGGCCAGACATGAGCAGAGAGGCTCCTAACTGCCCCGTCCCCATCACACTCCATTGTCCCGTTACACCTCACTTACAGAACACAGGTCAAGAGAAAATGCTCCAGAACTTCCAGATGGTGTCTACAGAGCTTTAACCCCCAGACTTCTGGGTGCACATCCTTTGCAACTACCCCGGCTCACGTGTCCATGCTGCTGGCCCTGACTCTTCCCTCCGCTCTCTGAAATCCTGGAGTGGTTTATGTTCTATTTTTAGAGAGAGAGAGAGAGAGAGAGAGAGAGAGAGAGAGAGAAAAAAAAAAAAAAAAAAAACAACCAAAAACCACCCTAGCGCTGTAACTGGCTTTCACTTTTAGGCCCCTGACATACTGTTCTCACTGCCTGGACATGTTTGTTCCCTCCTCCCATGTTCCCCAGCCTAAATCTGGTGCATCCTTGAGGTCTTGGTTTCAACATCATTCTCTCCAGAAAACATTCCACCACCCTCTTGTTTAAATGCTTCATTTATCTGACCCTGCAGCACAAAGATCAAAGGTAGAAGGAAATTCATGTGGCAGGGCCAGTCACACATGTCACAAAAAGTAGGGACCCGCTGGGGCTGGGCTGGGAGCCTTGGTGATTGTGCTGTCAGGGACACTTCCCTTTCCCGATGGCACTTATCACGTGCCACCGTGAAGGCCTGGGCTCTGCATCTGCGTTCCCTTGCTCTCTGAGCTTGCTATGGGGGTTGGTTTTCATCCTCATTCTGGAACACAACGTTCGGCACACGCTAAGCGCTCAGAGAGTATTTGCTGGCTAGCTGAGCCCAGGGGCACCTGCCTGCAGTCCCAGCTACTCTGGAGGCCCAGGCAGGATTTCAGCCAAGGGGTTGGCGGCCAATTTGGACAATGGCAAGACTTTGTTTCAGAAAATACAGGAAAATATTTACTGGCTAAATCAGTGAATGAGAGAGTTGAAGTTGTATGCTCAAGTTATTGTAACTGTCTGAGGCTATAAACCCTGAACCCTCCCACCAGTTTCCCCTGATAATGCCATTATTCTGTAAAGCAGCGACTCTTAACTAGAGCGCCACAGGAGCTCCTAGGCAATCTTTGGATTGACCTGGGAATCCTGAAGACTGAATGCAGAATTTCGAGGGTACAGGTAATGGGGGGGAGGAGACGATCAAGAGTTTTAAATATTTTCAAAGTTATCTCTATTCACCAAAGCTAATGAATCTTTGTTCTAGAACAGTAGTTTTAAAATCATGTCCCCAGAAGAAAGTATCAAGCATGTTGACTACAGAGCTTTAAGCTCCAACTTCCTGGGTGCACATCCTTTGCCACTACCCTGACTTTATTAGAAATACAGATTCTCAGGCCACAACTTAGATTGGCTCATCAGAAACCTGGAGGAGGGTCCTAGACGGAAGGGGTCTACGTGAAGAAGCCTTGCAGACAATTGTATTGCACACTCAAATTTGAGGACCACTAAAGAATCAGAAATACACTGTAGCATTTCCAAATCTGTAGAGCAATAAGAAGTGATGATAAAAAATAAAGTGGGGTAGGGGAAGGAAATACAGAAAAACAAAAACAAGATGGTAGAAACAAGTCCAAATGCATTGAGTAATCAAAATATTTACGAACATACTAAATACGCCAATTAAAAGAGGGGGAGACCTGGAATGGTTAAAAACAACCAAGGGCCAAAATATTTGCACCTGGCAAATACGTTCAATTTTTATTTTTTAAAATTATACATGAATAAAGCTGGAGGAAAGAAAGTCCATGAAAACAAAGGAAAAAACAAACAAACAAACGAACAAACCCAAAAGGAGTAGGTCTAGAAAGAAAAACTTGATAATGTTTCCAAAGAGCTCTCACTGTGTTATCTTCCAACTACCTGAGTATCTTGGTCTGTTTTGTGTGGCTATAGCAGAATACCACAGGCTGGGTCATTTATAATGAACAGAAATTAATTGGCTCTTCATTCTGGGAAGTCCACGATCAGGGTGGCAGTATCTGGCAAGTTGCTGTGTCATAACCTGATGGAGAGTGTCATATGGGCAGAGAGTCAGCAGGAAGGCCAAACGCATCCTTTTATTCAGACTCCCCTGCTGCTATTCAGTCCTGTGGGTGGGGCCTCCATTACCCAAATGCCTCCCAGGAGTGCCTACCCACTGACACCATTGCACTAGGGAGTACATTTCCAGTGGGGGACACATTTAAATGATAGCACAGAGTTTTGCTGTTCTGTGAGGTCACAGGCGGGTCCAAGGTCATGAGCCAGTGAGGAGCAGGGTGGGAACAGGCCCTCTGCTCCTTCCTCCCGGGCCCTGAGTCGTAAGCAGGGCCCGGAAGCCAGGCCTTCGGGTTCAGACATGTGTGAAGTTACTTATCTTCAGACCAGCGTAGTACTTACAAAGCCCGAATCCCCTTTTCATGTATGATTATGCATGGTTATTGAAGCCTTTTGGTTTACTCTAGTAGTGTTTTATGTAATCCCAAATTATAGTCTTTTGCTAACCTCAGTCTCAAGTAGAAAGAGAATCAGACATAGGTCAGGAGGCCACTTGTTAAAAAGCACAAAAAAACAGCAGCCTATGTAAATGAGACCGAGTGGGGACCCCCTCAGGGAGCCAGGAGATCCCCAAAGTCACAGAACATACCTCCTCTGTCTGCAGGAGAGACTGCTGTGACAAGGAAGTCACACGTTTTACCTAAAAGCAGAGGAGGGAACACCCTCCAGAGATTTCCAGGTTCTATCTCTCTTTGAATACATTTTTTAAAAAACTTTGAGTTTTAGTTTTATTTTTTAATTAAATTACTAATTAATTAAATTACTTAATTTATTTTTGACAGTACTGAGGACTGAACTCAGGAGCACTCTACCACTGAGCTGCATCCCCAGCCCTTTCTATTTTTTATTTTGAGACTCTCACTAAGTTACTGAGGCTGGCTGCAAAAGTTTGATCCTCCTGCCTCAGCCTCCTGAGTCGCTGGGATTACAACCATGTTATACCACGCCAGGATTTTGAGTTTTATTTGTAATCAACAAATAACATTTATATAGATTTATAAGGTACAATGTGATGTCACAATACATGTATGTTGTGGACTTATTATATCAGGGTGATTAACATACCCACCACCTCAAATATTTATCATTTCTTTGTGGTGAGAACATTTGAATCCTCTTGTTTACTTATTTCTTAAAAGAAGACAGATGGGGATCAGATATATGAAAAAAAGGCTCAACATCAATCATCAAGGAAATGCAAATTAATACCATGTTGAGATCTCACCTCACAGCTACCAGGGGGTCCTATGTTGTAACTGAATTGAAATCAGTCGGAATCATCCAGCAGTTGGCTGTGATGTGGGGACAGTAAATGAAGGCTTTACTAAAAGGATAAAAACATGAAGAGGACTCAGTGGGAGGAGAGGCGCAGCTCTTTGAAGTTTTGTACATCAGAATTCACATTGGAGAAATGCTGGGTGATTACTTCTTTCTTTGAGACTCAGTTTCCTTGTCTTGATCTCATCTTGAGTTAAAATAGCACAAGAAAGGTCTACAGTCTAAAGTTACTCCATCATTATTAGTTCTCTTGACCTTTCTTCCTTTCCCCAGTATAGAGCAGTAGGGGCTAAAATTCATCTTCTGATTTTAGATCTCCAGCAAATACATTGAGTGCAGCATGAATGATTAAGTTTCGTTAGAAAATAAAGCATTCCTGAATTCCAGGATTGTTAGCATAATCCAAATCTGAATATTCAGAATATTCAGCAAGTTTCCCTCTCCCTCTGCAGTGTCCTGGGATGTCCCAACTCTTGTTTTCTCTCTCACTTTTCCTTAAGTGCTTCAGACAGTCTCTCAGTGTTTGTGTTTGCAAAATCCTATCACTAGCCCTGAATTTACTCCCAAATTCTAGTGGCACAGATCCAAGCAGCCTGATAAGCATGTCCTCTTGGAGGTCCCATCCGTACCTCATTGAACACTCTGGCGTTTGTTTATTCATTCAGCAAATAGGGATGGGTGCGGGGTGGAGCAAAAGGAGCCAAATCCTGAGCTGGGACCCACAGTCTTCAGCTAAATTAGAGATAGTCCAGTTTTCAAGGAGACCTTGTTCCCTGGGAAAGATGGGTTACGCAATGAGGCTGTGGCACAGCATGTGCTGGAGAGGGGGTCTGGGAGATGGAGCAGACCAGTGGCTGCCCCAGAACCAGAGGAAAGCAATGAAGGAAGAGGACATAATGCTCTGTTCAACCTGCCAAGGTCCCGAAGCCGCATCAGAGGGCTGCCTGGGCACAGGTGGGCCAGGAGTTGCTGGCCCTCGCTGTTCACTCCACAGACAGAGTGAAACAACCGGTAGTTTGATGTAGTCAGAAGGCAGAACCAGAGAAAAGAGCATGTTCCACCAGGGCAGAGCTGTCTGGGGCTTCAGCCTCCTGCAGGATCCGGCTCTCATGAAAGGTGGGGAGCGCCTGACAGTATCCAGGGCACCTTGAGGTTCACACACTCGCTTGGCAACAGAAAGAAAGCAAGCTAAAGGGAGATTTTGTGGACTCGCAGTCCCCTGGATTCTGGCCGCATGGGCATGGTGATATCCAGAATTTTCTCTTAAGTAAACATTCGTAAGACAACTCAGCAGTGGGAGAAACTGTCCTATACGCACATACGCCCACGAGGCTGTCTGGAGGACGAGGTGACCCACCAATCTGGCAGGGACCGAATTACTGAGGAGAATTAATAGAACAATGAGCAGACAAGGCCTGAAAATAAACAGATACTATACCATGGCTGATCTTGAGAATTCCTTTTTCCAAGTCTGCTGAGAAATCACCATTTTCATGGCTACTTGGAAACAGGACACAGTAAAGAAAACATGGCCTTAGGGTCAGACTCACCCCAGCTCAATCCCAGTCCTGGGTGACTTGGAAGCCATGCTTTCTCCCCAGGCCTCAATGCTGTTACTTGTAAATTGGGGGCAGGGCAGAGACTGAATCAGAGTTAACGTATGGAAAGCAAGGTGCCTATTAAATATTCAATAAATGGTTCTTACTGTTTTTCTTAAGTCTGCGTGAGTTTTGTCCTCTCCTTTTCTTCTCCTGCCTTGGATCCCTAGACAAGAGTTTTGTTAACTTCTCTTTGCTCCTCTCTCTTCCTTTCCCTTCCATTAGACCTTCTCATTTCTTCCCTTCCTGTCCACTCTGCCCAGAGAAGATGCCTCCTCAATGACAAGCTGGTCTTTCTCACATTAACTGAAAGGGGCCTCTTTTTTTTTTTTTTTAATTTAAAAGTATTTATTTATTTAGTGGCACTGGGATTGAACTCAGGATTTACCACGGAGCAGTAACCCTACCATTTTGTCTTTTTATTTTGGAACAGGGTCTCACTAACTTGCCAAGGATGGCCTTGACCTTGTGATCCTCCTTCCTCAGTGTCCTGAGTTGTTGGGGTTACAGGCGTGGACACTGTGCCTGGCTGAAGCAGGGCTCTTACCTCTGAATTTTACTGCTCAGACATTTCTGAGATTCTTGCCACATGCTGCCTGGCATTGGGGTGACAGAGCACCTAATGCTGCTAGGTGTCAAACCAGGCACTTCCACTTGGGTTCCCACTCGTCTCCTAACACACTGCCTTGCAGATCTAAGTGCTCATTACTTATTGACTGTGAAAGAGTGAAGGAAACGCCACCCCAGATTATGCTGCTTAGGAGTGCTGACGACAGCAATGCAGGGAGGAGCTTCCCCCACATCTGCTCATCTTCCTAGGAGAAGATCCCCCAAAAGAAACTTCATCTTCATGAATCTCCCTTGGAATCTCATCAGTCAGGAAAGATCAGATCATGCTACAGGAGAGGAGTTGGAGGTGGACACTAGACAGATTTTCACCAGGTCTTCTCAGGGCCCATTCATCTTCCCTAAGTAGCCTGCATCCCCTGCCCCTCTCCCCTATGGGGTACGGAAGCTCCTAGGTCTCACTGAGTCTTTGGGTGGTCATTTCTCTTTCCGCTGATGCCCCTGTGCACACAGTAAATGTGTTTTGTCATGTTATCTGCCTGCTATCATTTCATTTCCCAGTCTCAGTGATGGATCCCTCAGAGGGTGGAGGGGAAATTTTCCCTCCTCTACAAATGTAATTACAGAACCAGCACACCGAGTGTGTGCACACCTACATGAAAGCGCTTCTCTTCCACAGTTCCTTGTGCTAACCTTCCAAGAGGTGGGTGGATACAGGTCACCTAAGCTAATTCCTGTGGACTACTTCTCCCTTAGCGTGTATTTAGCACTAAGTATCCACGTTACTCTTCTAAGTGGGACCTCTAAACTGCTTATTGTGTTCTTTATCATGACCTTCGGTTTTCTGGGATTTACAGTATAAAAAGGAACCTGATACCACATTCCAGGGCTGTTACAAGTCAAATTCCAATTCTGCAAACTCTAAAAGGTCATAAAATAAATCATTACAAGATTACTTCCAATAAGAGAGTCTGGCTGCCTAGAGTTTAAATCTCTTGGTTTATCAAATAGCCACTTGGTTATAATCTGATTTCATTTGTGGCATTACTAGCAAACTTTTTAAATCCCAAGTATGTTGTTAGTAGGGGAGATGGATGGAATTGTTAGGAAGGCTGCAGGGTGGAAAACATTAACTAGAGATTAAGAAAAAAATGTACAAAGGAAATGAGAAAAGGACAGATAAAATGGGGGAATTTAGTGAGATTTTGGCGGAACAGTGCTCTCCTCTGTGCCTGACATCCTTCTTCCCTCGGGTGTCTTTCTTTACAGAGGCCTTCACAGGGCGATCTGGAAACTCTAGCACCTGGCCAGGCTGTTTGGGGAAATACTAAGCAGGCTGCTTCCAAACTTATTATTATTATAAAGAAGTAACAGAATAAAATAGCAAATACCAGTGAGCTGTTGAACCGGTTTTTTGCAGGGGCCCAGGTGAAAACATGTAGCCAATGGGCTGGTTGCTGGAGGGAAATGGCAGAGACCAGCCTGGACTCCATGTGAACGAACAGTATCTGTTGTTTTTGTAACACTTTGTACTTTAGAAAACATAGATTAATACAAAGGCTAGCTTTCTGAAGCTTAGTTAAAGCTTTGTGGGTGCACAACACACACACACACACACACACACACACACCAATTCTACAACATGTCTAAAGCAGCGGTCTGCACTAGGTATGTTAATAGAATAGCCAGGGAGGGGATTTAGGCAGGAATATTTGGCACATCTTAAATTTCAATCTCTATCAAAACACATGCATTTATTCAAATTTTCATAGGAAATTCATATGCTACATCGTATTTATGAAACCCCTTCAACAGCTCTTGCTAAATGCTTCATGAAGGCAGCTTATTTTAACACAAGACAGACCCCAAGAGGGAGGTTTTGTATAGCTGGAAGACTCCATGCTTCCTGGTCATTTGGGATTCTGGATTGCAGAGGTCATGGGTCTTTTTTCTTTCTTCTTTTTCAACCTAGGAAAAGCCCTTTATAAGCACCTGGGGATTCCTGGCCCCAGGGACTAGGAGCAAATTAGATTCTGTTCCAGAGTCACAATCACTGTTGGGGCCTTTTCTCACATCCGGCCTGCCCACCACCTCCTAACTCACCTTCTTCCCCCTCCTCTGAAGCTCCTGACACAGCAGAACCACAGAAATGAAGAGAAACCGGCTGCCTAGGTTTGGGAAATGAGCCCTCAGGTAGATGAAAGGCCAAAGCTGCAGTCTTTATTTAGCTGAGAGGTGGGATGGCTGGAGGGGACTTTTAAAAGATCCCAAGAGCTCAATAGGGGGCAGGGAAACTCTTGTCCACAGAGGAGGAGAATCCAAGAGGAGTTTGATTGGATCAAACTTCCAGAAGTCTTTGACACATGGAAAGAAAGAGGCACCTATCTGAAGACATCCCAATGATCCTTTGAGATGGCAGGTATGTCATGTCCTCCCTCACACATACACAACGCACACGTTCCTTGAAGCTCAACTCTGTTCATAGGTCTTGTCACTATTGCATACAGCCACGCAGGAAGGCAGAAGAAGACTGACCTTTTGGGAAAAAATGATTAAATAATTAAAAAAAATCCATTGACTCTTATTTCACCATTATAGCTTCATTCCTTTAAATATTTAAGTTTCTGTTTAAAATTTAAATAGCCCCGGTTAAGAAGTAGGGTCCATCACTACAAATAAAAGGCAGTTGGTTACCATAGGAATCTTTAGTTGTGAATTATTTGATATCTCACACATCCTAACTACATATTATGTTGTCCATGGCCTGTTATGCTGAGACTTATACTATATTGCGGTAAACTTTTCAATTTGTCTGGGTAGGACATGAGTCTAGTTAGGGATTTATATTGCTCTAGGTCTAAAAACAAAATTAAAGGAAATAACATATTGAGAATATATGTGCAATTTGTGACATGAGTAAATTGCCTTAATATAAAAAGAGCTCTTGCAAATCAATAAATATAAATAACATAAAAAGCAACCAAAACCAACAAAACAAACCAAGAGATAATATAAGGGAAAAACTACAACACTACAAAAAATCAAATGAAGAAAAACATTTGAAACTTGCAAGTAACCGAAGAAATGCAAAATAAAGCAATAACAAGATCCTTTTTCACTTACCAAACTAGTAAACCTTTTGTTTTGTTAAAGATAAAATTCAGTATTGACAATCATTAGGAATATCTTTTTACACTGTTGATAGGACTGTAAATTGGCATAGCCTTTCCAGAGGGAAATATGAGGTGTTTGTCAGTGGCTCTCATTATGTGCACCACAGGGAATTAGTTTAACAAACTATGGTGCATCCACAAATAATTTACTATTAAGGAAATTCTCTCTATTGATTTTTTTTTTGTACTAGGAATTACCAGGTATGCTTCACCACTGAGCTACCCTCCCAGTCCTTTTTATTTTTTAATTTGAGACAGGGTCTCACTAAGTTGCTGAGGTTGACCTGAAACTTTTTGTCCTCCTGCCTCAGCCTCCAGAATCACTGGGATTACGGTTGTGTACCAGTGCACCTGGTCTGTCTATTGATTATTAAGTAGTCTCACTCAGGGAAGCAAAACACATTTCAACCATTTCAAACGAAATGATGCTGTGGAAGAAACATTCAGAGATGTTGAAACAAAAGTGCATATCAAAATAATATGTTCGGTATAATATAATATTTGGTTAAAATATGTAGAAAGGTTGAAAATCAGATTCTTTGTGATATAAAGTTATTAAGTTTGAAACTAATCTTGCTTCCATGAGTGAGTCTACTGAAAAATCTAATGGAATTTCCCTACTAGTAATTAATTTGTTCTATAATATCTAATAAATTTCTACTATAAACAAGACACTATTCTTTCTAGGTGAGACATACAGAAGTGAATAAGACAAAAATTCTAGTCTTTATGTCCTTTTGGTAGGAAACACAGACAATACATAAGTAAAACATACATAAATAAGAGGGCAATAATATCCTGAAGAAAATAAATAGGTTCCTGGGATAGAGCCTGTCAGCAGAACAGAGGACAACATTAGATACCGTGACTGATTCTGAAGAAATTATATTGAGTTGAGACCAGAGTGAGAATCATTCCAGGCAGGAGAGTGAGCAGATGCAGAATCCTGAGGTGGATACAGCATTGGGAGGTGAAAGGAACAGAAACAAAGCCCATGTGGCAAGAGCATGCATAAAGAGAGTAGGAGGGTGGTAAGGAATGAGGTCAGAGTTAGATCGGAACCAGATCAGATCACATTCACCCTCAGGTCCAGGTAAGAAGGCTGAATTTTATACTAGGAACAATGGGGAGCCGTAGGAGGGCTTTATTGATTATTTGATAAAATTTTTTTTTTTTTTTTTTTTTTTTTTTTTTTGGTACTGGGGATTGAACTCAGGGGCACTTGGCCACTGAGCAACACCCCCAGCTGTATTTTGTATTTTATTTGAAGACAGGGTCTCACTGATTGCTTAGCACCTCACTTTTGCTGAGGCTGGCTTTGGACTCTTGATCCTCCTGCTTCAGCCTCCTGAGCCGCTGGGATTACAAGCATGCACCACTGCACCCAGTAGTAAAATGCATTTTTAAACTAAAAACTAGAATCTGAACTTGGTGATAATTTAGAGTCAATAAATAGCATTACACATGTAATTTCATTTGTTAAAATTATTCTGGGGTGCAGGCCTTGTTTATTCCCCTCACAGATCTACTATGAAGACTCAGAGAAGTTGAGCGACTTGGCAAAGATCATACAAAGTGACAGGGTTGGGATGAGAACCAAGGTTTTTTTTTTTTTTTTTTTTAACCCCAGCAAAGTTACCAGGACTGAAAATTAAAAGCAGGTTGCAACACAGAATGTTAGTTATTTGGTATGGTGGCTGAAAGGCATTTGTTAGTATTACCACATGAAACCTCCTGTCACCCAGACCCCTGCCCTTGCAGTGTAGGCTTGAAGTGGGTGACAGGGGCACTCAGACTGGGTCTCCCAGGTGGCCACACCAGGTCTGAAGGACCTGAGACTCTGGGTGCAGCACTTGTCATCTTCACTTCAGGAGGTCCTTTTGAAAGATGAGTCCAGGTTTGGATGCAGGTTCTGGAAGGACCACATAGCCCAGCCCTCAGGGGACACTCCTGTAGAAGGACTGAGCACTTACTCTAAAGCAGACGGGCCACCTCCACTGTCCCATCTAATCAGACCCAGCAGGCCCTTGGCTTTTCATCAGGATGGGCACAAACATTGTTTTGGGTTTCAACCTTCTCTTTCAAAGCATCCATTTGACAGGAGAGAGTGATTCAATGGAAGCTTCCTCCCTGGGGAGACTTTTTCACCTGTTGCCAAAGCCACCTCGAGTTGCTTTGCTTCTTGATGGGATCCCCATGGTCACTTGCTGCTGCCTCCTTCTCTTGATGTGGGGAATTGAATCTTGCTTCTCTCCCAGGCTCTCCCAGGCTATTCCCAGGCTCATGGCCCAGGAAGCTGCTAGTTGGGGAACCATCCTGTGTACCCAGGGGGACTGGTTTATCTCTGGATCCCAAAATGCTCACAGTTAGCCGGACCTTCCTTAGCTGGGCCTGGCAGACCTGTGCTGATGTTTTCTCAGTACAATCTGACTGTAGGAGCCTTCACGAACGTAGATCTTTGGGAGTTGAGTTCGGTCTTCTTAGATAAGCAAGCAACTTCTGTGAGACACCTGGAGCAGTCCAATTCACAGAGACACAAAGTGGAAGGTGGGGGGCTAGGGTCTGAGGGGAGGGCAGGATGGGGAGTGTTTGATGGACACGAAGTTCAGTCTTGTGAGATGAAAAAAATCCCTGGTGACCCATTGCTCAACAATGAATATTCACTAATGCTAGTGAATCGTACACTTCGAAAACGGTTAAGACGCAAACAACAGAATGAATCAACCAACATTACCCTATGTAAATTTATGATTACACAAATGGTATGCCTTTACTCCATGTACAAACAGAGAAACAACATGTATCCCATTTGTTTACAATAAAAAAAAAAAGAAAATGGTTAAGATGGTAAGTTTTATGTCGTGTGTGTGTGTGTGTGTGTGTGTGTGTGTGTGTGTGTGTTTAACTGAAATGTAAAAGAAAGTAAATAAGGGGTGGAGTTGGTGTGTCCAGGGTGGGCTGCCCCTTTGTGTGTCAGGCTGACCACTTGAGTCTGGAGCTCTGTTTCCTTGTGTGTAGGCTGGGCCTTTGATAATGAGACCCTTTGATCTGTCACTGGTGTCATGGGATAACTGTGAGCTGGCCACGCTGTGGGCTCCATGAGGACAGCCTATCTCCTCAGCCCACTCTACCCATGTCTCCATCCCCACCAGCCTTGGCAGTCCTTCTTGTCAAAGTCACAAAGGACTTCTACTCTGGCACATGCCATGGCCACTTTTCTTTGTCTCTTGTAACCTCTCTCTTTGACGTGGTTAGTTTCCTTCTTGAAATCTACTCGATTCTGGTTTTCAAGACCACCTCCACGTCCTGGTGTCCTAACTCACTGAACATTTGGATCCCTCTGCTGGCTGCATCTCCTCTCAAAGGCTCACTGCCAGTGCACCCCAAGGTTCTGTCCTTGGCCTTCTTTTCTTTCTCTCAGCACTTCCTGCCTAGATCAGCTCACTCAACAGGAGAACTCTGTACTTTGAGCCTGGGCTTTCACTAAGCCCCCAAATTAGGCTTCCAACTGCCTCCTTGACATCTCCACTTACATGACTACAACAGTTTATTGAGAATTTTAAATTCAGTGGGGGTAGACACATGAAATCATTTCATATTTTCCTATAACTGCCCTGATTATCCTATCCTCGATCGTCAAGAATCTTGGGGATAGTTCAGTCCAGTTACACAATGTTCTGATTATTAAAGCAATTCCATTCTAGATTTTTAAAAAGTTCAGAACTGTTTATATTAAGTATTATCTCAGTGGCTGATTCTCTGTCTGGGTTAGGAAAGTGTAAAATAGGCCTAAAGTGTCTTGGGATACAGAAAGCAAGGAAACTATCAAAGCATCCTAGGGTTGTGCCAAAAGAATTCAGGAGCCAACTAGAAGAGTCTCCTTCTGTCTAAAGATAGAAACACTTGAACAACAATAAAAATCATAATTGCCATGGACTAAACAAACAAAATTATTATTAAATCTCTAAGTCCATAATGACACTTCTAAAACTCTACTCATTTGTCCTCTTTGGGAGATGATAGGGAAGCAACACATTGTTTTGATGACTTTGTAAATACAAAGGAAAAAAAGTACTCCAAGTATCAAATGAGCCTCAGGGCAACAAAGTAGTTAATGATGGAAGTTTCTCTTCATGGATGTACTGTGTTCCAACTAATAAATGGAGAGGACTGAATTAGAAAAATCACATTTTTCTGGAATCTCCAATGAAATAATTGTTCTTGGCAATGATCATCAATGATGGCTAAAATGAGGACTGCAAATGAAACTCTGCCTCATGACATTGGATTTGGCAGTATTTCCTGGATCTAACAGCAAAAGAACAGACAACAAAAGTAAAAATAGACAAATGGGATTACATGAAAATTTAAAATTTCTGTGCACCAAAGGACACTCAAAAAATGAAAAGATAATCAATAGAATAGAACATCATATTTACTATTCCTTTATCCAATAAGGGATTAGTATCCATAGTACATAAAGAACTCCTATAGGTCAACAACAAAAAACAACTTGATTAAAAAAAGAACAATGGATTTGAATAAACATTTCTTTAAAGATAATATATAAATAACCAACAAACATCTATAGAGATGCTCAACACCACTAATCATTAGGGAAATACAAATCAAAACTATGAGATATTACCTTATATCCATTAGGATGGCTACTATAAAAAATAAAAGATAATAAGTGTTGGTGATGATGTGGAGAAATTGGAACACTTGTAGATTATTTATTTGTGGGAATGTAAAATGGTACAGACATTGTGAAAAATAACATGGACATTCCTTAAAAAATTAAGAATAGAATTACCATATGATTCAGCAATTCCATTTCTGGTTATATATACAAAAGAATTAAAAACAAGATCTTAAAGAGCTATTTAAGTACATTAACAGCATTATCCACATAACTGACTGGTGGAAACAATCCAAGTATTCATTGATGGATGAAAAAATAAACAAAATATGGTCTGTATATACAATGGAATATTACTGTTTTACTGGACCTTAAAAGGGAAGTTAGTTCTGCACATGCTATAACATAGATGGATCTTGAGGATATTATATCAAGTAAAATAAAGTAGTTAACCCAATCATTTCTCCTCTGAACCTTCTTGCATTGTCTCATGTGTGAGCTTTTGGGGGACACCTCACACTGGAACTATAACATGGGTAGGAGGAATGTGGAGTTTTTTTAAATGGGTATAGATTTTCAGTTTGAAAAGATGAAAAAGTTGTGGAGATGGATGCTGATGATGGTTTCATAACAATGTGAACAAACTTAATGCCACCATCGTGCGCTTTAAAGTGGTTAAGATAGTAATTTTTTGTATATGGTTTTATTATTTTACCACAGTCAAAAAAAGAGGTGGGGGGGATATGGAGACAATTAGATATTGCATTTCTTCCAAGGAAGAACATATCATCACCTGTGAAACGGTCTTGCCAAAAAAAATCAAACCAATTCAAATCTGATCAAGCCTTTGAATCTAACTACTGGTTTATAAAAAGGCAGGACAGATAATCATGTATAACAAAGTCACATGGTTGCAATCAGCAAAATGCAGACTGTGGGAAACTCTATAGGAAAAAATACTGAGTTTTTCAATAAATAAATTGCAAGGGGAGAAAGAAGGAGGAAACTGTAGATTGAAAGAAATTTGAAAGGCATAAATATGCAATTGCAATGAATGGAACTCATGTGGATCCTTATTTTTTAAAAAAAATTTAAATTATGATACAATTAGGGAATATTTGATATTATTCTGAAATTTAATAATTATTTTAAAATCTTACTTTGGGAGTTATATAATAAAAATACTTATGAATGGAACAATACAATAAGCTGAGACTGGTTTCAAAATAACTTGGGGTGGAGAAGTTGAAGACATTGAAGCTTGACTGAGGGAAATCACATTATGCTTTCTTTTCCATGTGTGAAGTTTTCTTTTTAAAATGTTAAACTTATATTCTGCCTAAAGTCCTCCTCACTCCCCGCAACAGCTGAGCCTAGGGAATGGGGCATGGTCTGCAAACACTTTCCCCTCTCCTTCCCTGCACCTGCCTTGCTGGGTTGGGACAGAGGTGGACAGCACAAGCAGGGACAGGACCTCACTGAGTTGCTGGGGTGAGAAGGAGCCTCCTCAGATGCTATAGCCTCTTCACACATTCTGGCTGTTCTGAGTGGCCATTTGCATGCTGGAACACATCTTTCTCTCTTGGGACACATCTGTGTGTTTTCTAGTTGAGTCTTCAGAGGTCTTTTCCTGCTGCACAACTCTCTGGCATGAACATCTATCTGGCTCTAGCTTCCGTTTGATCTTTTCTGTCCCAACCACAGCCCCAGCCCCAGCTCCGAGGGTTGCCCCTGCTTGAAGGGACAGCAAGCTTGTGGGAAGTTACCTGAAGATAACTTTCGTCTAGCCACCTCTGAGCTGTCCACAACACCCCAGGAAGTTTAGGTGTCACGTTTGTGTCCACCAGAGGAAATGCAGTCTGTCCAAGTGGCACATGCCCTCTTGGCTGTCTCTTCTGTATCTTTTTCCACATCTGGGCAGTATCCGAAGATGTCAGTACAACCTTTAGACAAAAGGTAATCTGGACTGGGAGTGGGGTTGGGGTCAGGTTGGGCGAACCCACTCTTTGCAGTTGATCTTCTTAGGGTCTGTCTCTTCATTTATTGAAAGATTAAATAAATGATTTTTAAAAACCTGTAAAATTTGGCCAGATTGAGCCGATGATTAAATTCTACTAGCTGGAATTTTTCCAAATAGAGAGTCGGAATTTCATGAGCTATATATAGAACTGGCAACTGGAATAAGTGTGTTTCTAAGTTTCTTTTTAAAAATTACTCAGTGTTTAATGAAAGAATCTCTAATAATTCATATTTCAACTTCTTTTGGGTTTATTTTATGGGTAGAAAGAGTTTAATATGCTAAGAAGCATAAAGTTAATATGAATTTTCCTACTGTGAAAGTGTGCTTCCTAGCACGAAACTAACAACCAGTATGGAAGTTTTAAGAAACACACATAGCATGGTACTGCAAAGATAAGAGCAGATATCACTTAGTAGCACAGGTACAATATGAAGCATTTCATGTTACCTCATGCAATCCCCCAACAGCCCCACAGGGAATGTAGCATTTTTTCTAGTTAGAGATGAGTGAACCAAATCTTAGAGAAACTGCTTTAGTAAATATTGGAGCTGGGATTCAACTCTTGCTCCATTTGATTCTTCAAGTTGAGTTCTGGGGGAAGGAGTCATAGCTGAACCGTAGAGTTCTTGCTCAGCATGAGGGAGGCCCTGGGTTCCATCTCTGGCACTGCAAAAGTAAACAGATAAATAAATAAATTTAAAAAATAAAGTTGATTTCTCTTTTTTTGTTGTTACCTTGCAATACTGAGGATTGAATCCAGGAACATTGTACCTTTGAGCTACATTCCCGGTTCTTTTTATTTTAATTTGAGACAGGGTCTCACTGAGTTGCAGATGCTAACCTCAAACTCTTCATCCTTCTGTTTTAGTCTTCCATGTCACTGGGATTATAGGCATGCACCACTAATCCCAGCTAAAAGATGAAGTCTTAACCTCTAAATATGTCCTATAGTAAAATGTCAAAAAAAAAAAAACTTACCTGGTTAGGAGACAGATAGGTAGATAAGTGGATGGATTGAGGGATAGAAAGAATGATGGATCGGGAGATAATAGAATGATACATGGATAGATAAATAGCAATATAGATACTCAAGTTAGAATTTATTGACTTTCTGAATAGGATACAGGAATTGTGAAAAACTTAATGTACATATCGTTATTAAATCCTCTCATTTTTAACACTATTTCTAATGTATCAGGAAATATTTCTCAAAAATGTTAATCTTTTCTGGATTGGGAAATGTGGCACTGCCATTTACATGAGTACCACATTAAAAATCTACTAGAGACATAAAGGAATTTAGTTTTGTGGATTTAAAACAAAAGAACAAGCAACAAAAGCTATTGAGGTAGGTCTAGATTCAAGAAAATAAAAAAGGCAAATACTCAGCTGATGTTGTAAACAGTAACAAACTTTTTTGTAATTGTTTCAGTTTCTTTACAAACCACAGTAAAAATCACCAGGAAAACCTGATGCAATAGCTTAGACAGTGAAAGATAAGCATGTTCCTGCCTGAGAAGCAGCTGGTGAGGTATTTACTTGATATTTGAATAGATGTGATTGAAATCATAACTGCAAAGCTCATAACTGTATTTTTTTTTTTTTTCGGTGCTGGGGATGGAACCTAGGGCCTTGCTCTACCACTAAGCTACACCTGAGTCCTATGACTAAATTTTTAATTTCTCAAGATTTGGAAGTCTCTACCAAAGAGAGGAAGGATACTGGACACAGAAAAACTAGAACACTTTAAAAGCAAAAAGAAAGCATAAGAAAAACATAGAGACATAAAATGGAAGTTCATACCATTAACAGTACTATCAAAGTCTATAGTATTATTTGTTAGCAATCGATACCACTTCAAGGTTAGGTGGTATTTTAATAGCTATGACATGACTTGGGAAAAGTTTAAGAAAATTACTTTTTTTCTTTTTCTTTTGATGGCATTTATATTTTATCTTAAATATTTTTATATAAAAGGCAAGATCTATTGGTTCTTTAGGGGAAAATTTTGGATTTTGTATTTAAGACAAATAAATTTAATTTTCTATGTACTCAAAATATGACAGATTAATTAGTATCTCTAAATAAAGTTAGTAGGTGATTATATTAGTTACTTACGGCTGCATAACAAATTATCCCAAAACTTAGCAGCCTAAAACAATAAAAAACATTTATTATCTCATACTTAGTGTGGATCAGGGATTTAGGAGTGGCTTAGCTGATGGTTTAGGCTCCGGGTCTCCAACAGGGCTGCAGACAATGGAAGGTTTGACTGGGCCTGGATGTCGGCTTCTCAGATGGTGCATTCAGGTGACTGGCAGGTCAATATTGACTGTTGGTAGGAGGTCTCAGTTCCTCATGATATGGACTTCTCTATATAGTTGACTGAGTGTCCTTATGTCATGGTGCCTGACTTCCCTGAAGTGAGTGATCCAATTAAGCAAGGCAGAAGCTGCAATGACTTTGATGATTGTCTTGACTTTTTCTGTTGCTATAACAAAACACTTGAGACCAAATAATATATAAACATATAGAGTTTATTTGGCTCATGATTCTGGAGGCTGGCAAATTCAAGATCTGTTGTGTTTCTGGTGTAGTTCTTCATAATGTCATAATATAGCAGAGGGCTACAAATGGAGAGAGCCAGAGAATGCAATCTCAGTTCTCTCTTCTTCTTCTTCTTCTTCTTCTTCTTCTTTTTTTTTTTTTTACTGGGGATAGAACCTAGGGTCTTGAGTTTACTAAGCCACATCCTAAGCCCTCTCTTAATGCTATTATTAAAGCCACTAATGCCATCGGAACTTCAACGACTTCCCCAAAACCCCACTTCCAAATATCACTAATGTATGAATTTGGGGACTAAGTTTCCAACACATGAACACATTCAAAGCACAGGATGGAATAACAGTGCCAATTTGTGCTGGCCAATATGGTAGCCACCAGCCACATGTGGCTACTGAGCACTTGGAATGTAGCTAATCCAAATTAAAATGTGCTATAAATGTAAAATATACCCTGGAGTTTTAAGGCCTCATGTGAAAAAAAAAAAAAAAAAAAAGCAATGCAATATATCTTGTTAATTTAAAAATTGACTACATGTTGAAATAATAATATTTTGGATATAGGAAATTAAATGAAACATATTAAAATTAGTTTCATATGTTGCTTTTTGGTTTCCTAAAAAGTGGCTCTGAGAAGATTTAAAATTATGAATGCTGCTCATATTTGTGGCTCACATTACATTTCTATTGGACGGGGCTGCTCCAGATCCTTCCTAGTTACTGAGAGAACTCTGAACCACTGTCAAAGCTGTGCCAAAATCTGTCCCCAAGAAGCATGGGAACTGAAGCTCCAGAGCTCAAAGCTACTTTGTAAACCCCACCTCTACGACCTCCACCCCCCACCCACATGCAAACATCATACAGTCTTATCCCTGGTCAACATCCTTCAGTTTGCCTATCAAAGCATGCTATCAAGAGAGAGTTTCATTCATTCACACTGCACATGAACTTTAATGGTAGCTTTAGTGCTTTATGTCATTTTCATTTAAAAATAAAAGGTAGAGATTTAAAACTTTTACAAAACCCAAGGGTGAAAAAAATCAGAGGTTGGTAAAAGGAGTTGTTATTGCTCCCCCATCCCTGCCCCCCAACATCTTCCCAGGTGGTGGTTGGGAGGTGGAGGGTCTGGAAGAAGATTTGATGGATGACAGAAGTGTCCCCTTGGGAATAAACCATCTTTCTGCCTGTCCTGATTGGATACCCAGTTGCTAATGATCAGGAAGAACACACTTTTTTACGATAGCTTTAATGGAATCTTCCTAAAACTCTTTAAACACATCTTTATGCTACTTGTGTCACTGCTGTAAGCTAATAAAGAATGGTACAAGCCAGTGAAGTGCTGAGAAAGGGACTTTTTGGTCCATACATAGTAATCCATTCTTGCCATCCTGTAGGAAAGAATTGGGTCCCAAAGTGTTCTTATGATCCATACGACTTTTCTGTATGAAAATACTATTCAACTCCATCATGTGAAACAGTGTCTATACACATTTCCCTGCACTTGCTTTCTTGTACCTAAATGAAACGACTCAGCCATCCTCATTATATGCATTGAGCTAACAGTCTTAACGCAAGAGATCAATTTTTGCTGCTCTCCTCCCTCCTTTATGTTCAACACATGCGTTTAGAGAAAGCTGAGTTTCTTTATTATAAACAAGTGTGGGGAATATCAACATCTATCACATGCTAGGGAGGCCACCTGGGAAATTCAGAAAGACATGGATATGCATATTGACTCCAAAACTTACAGTTTGATTTGGGATGAGCTATGTAAACTCTCTGGTTCTCATGGAGAAAATAAAGATATTCAGAGAGGTTACATATGCTCCTCGTTGATCCCTAAGATGCTATGTTTAAAGCAGAGTGCAAGATGGAGGGTCTTAATAAATGTTGGTCTCATTCAGCTTCCCTTTCTTCCCTTTCCCTTCCCTTAATATAGGCACCATGGGAGCAAAAGACATTACTTCAGTTCTGTTATTTCATATGACCACAGGTCAGAACCCAAATGAACACAGAACAGTATTAATTGTGGCTGTAACTGAACATGAAGGGATACCTTCTTCTAAAGTTTTGCAGTGTAAGAAGATGGAACTCATGGATTCAGATTAACAGCTAGGACTGGGCAAACCAGCTGAGAGAAATAACAAGTGTGTTGACTGCTGAAATGGAATGAATAAAGAAATGGTGCAAGAGTTTTTGGTGTGGCTGTGTGATGAGCGACCTGTGCTTGGCAAGTCCTGGCAGGATGGCTTTTGGGGGTGGGGGGAACCACCATCCTGGTCTGGTCTATTGGGAAAGGCTCTGTGAGAGAAATATGGTTTTAGAATTATCTGAATATCTGTAGGAGGGGGGTTTTGATGTAGGAGGGAAAGGGCGTTGGAGGGGACGGGGTGTGTGGGGCCTGAGAGAGTTCAATGGAGAGACAGAGGAGAGGAGAGGAGACACATGCCCCGTGCTACAGTATTTCAAATCAGCAGTGAAGGAGCCAGTTATGGATAGGATCTGAAGGGAAGCTTTTTGAAGAGTTGTCAAAGAGAGTCTTTCAGAAGCACACAGATGTGTTTCCACTAATGTGGGTATTGATTCAGTGAGGGTCCCAAGTTAGAGCAAGGTACAGGGGGTTTGGAGCCCGTTGAAAGGAGACTGGCCATTGAGGCCCATGAGGCACAGTCAAAGGTGCTGGGCTGGTAGCAGGGTAGCTGATGGCTTAGGGGAGACCTGGTGCCTCTTCCTTTCCTGGGAGCAATATGGTGACTGCTTCTCCACTCCATTAATGGCAGAGTAGAAGGAAGGATTTCAGTTTCAGCTGAAGAGTACAATACAGACGAAGAAAAAAAAAAATCAGTGATTATAAAGGAAGGGTTTGATCAGAAGGTTATGGAATTTAATTTCTCAGGGTTCTTTCTGGAAAGAAGAACCCACCTCTGTATTCATGCTGTTTTTGTCCAAGATCCCTCAGTTTATGACATTCAATAAAGGAGCATTTGCAAGGTCCAGATTTGTAACACAGACCCTAACCTTAGCATACCCATACCTCAAGATTTATTGTTATATAGCTTTTGGGTCCCCTGGAGATGAAGTTTCAGGAAACCAGCTCCCTCCCCTGGAATTTTAGGTTCTACTGCATTTCCCATTCACTCTGTGGTGCTTCTGCTCTCCCTTCCGCTCAGACAGACCTTTGCTTTTCTTTAAACCAGCAATTTCCTCCCAGTGGGGCTCACAGCTGGGTCTGAGCCACCAGGGAAGAGGGATGTTCTCCTCCAGAAAGTGCTTGTTGGCGAAGGATCTGTGCAGCAGCTGGGAACCACCAGGCATGTGCACACAATTCTTAGATAGATGGTGTAGACAGCATGGCAGACATTGCTGGTCTTCAAAATTTTTAATTAAATTAAGTTTTAAATTGATAAATAAAAAATATTTATGGAGTACTATGTGCTGTTTTGATACATGTATACATTGTATAATGTTTGCATCAGGAAGAACATATCTAGCTCCTCCAACATGATCATTTCTTTATGGTAAAAACATTTCAAATATTTCTTCTAGGTTTCTGAAATACTTAGTACATTGTTGTTATCTGTAGTCACTCTGCTATGCAAGAGCATCCCAGAACTTCTTGCTCTTGCTTAACTATAACTCAGCACCCATTCATATATCTCTCTTCTTTCCCCACCTACTCTCCCCAGACTCTGGTAACCATTATTCTGCTCTCAACTTCTGAGGGATCAAATTTTTTATATTCTGCATAATAGTGAGAACATGCTGTGCTTGTCTTTCTGTGCCTGGCTTATTTCACTTAGCATAATGACCTCAATTCCATCCATGTTACTACTGATGGCAGGATTTCTTTCTTTTTATGACTCAATAGTATACCATTGGGTATATGTACATTTTTTTCATTCATTCATCCATTGATGGATGCTTAGATTATTGTCTTTTTTTTTCTGGTTATTGTGAATAGTGCTGCAATAACTTTGCTTGCCAGTAAACAGGGAATTTCTCTTGTAGTCACTTGGGGCTGTGTGACTGAGTTCTGGGGAGGGGAAAAGGGAGGAGGAGTGTGTGTGCCATTTCTAGATTGGGCCCTTAGAAGCAACTCCCAGATATCCTCTGTGTTTTCTCTCTTCTGTTTCTTGACTGTTGACCAGATCCAGTGAAGAAACATGAAGCCCTAAATAGATCATAGACCCAAATTCAAGAGCTAAAAACTGTAAAACTCTTAGAAGAAAACATAGGAGTAAGTGTTTGTGGTCTTGAATTAGGCAGAACCTTCTTAAATAGGATATCAGGAGCACAACAATAAAATAAAAAATAAGTAAATTAGATTTCATGAAAATTATTTTTGTGTGTGTGTGTGATTCAAAGGACACCATTCAAAGGACATGCGATGACACTTCACATAGTGGGAGGAAGTAGTTGCAACAGTGCCACAAACCGGAAGGAGTCTGAGCCCTGAGCGACCATGCAGAACATGCCCTCCCCCATCAACACACTCCGAGCTACAAGGGGAAGGAGACAAACTTTTACTGTGTATTGGGCTACTGAGATGAAGGGGGTTGTTTGTTACAGTAGTTGGTCTATCCTGACAGATACACATGGAAATAGTATGCTAGTGTGTGTGTTTAGATAGTGGCCTATGGGAAGACCTGGTCATGTGGTCCAAGCTACAGGGGCAGAAACTTTGAAAGCAAAGAAATAAATGTTTAAAGAAACTAGTGGAAATGTAAGATAACATGAAAGTCTATTCCACACCAAGACAACTCAATATGGAAAGAACATTCTTTTAACAAGTGGTGCTGGAACAACTGGATACCGACATTTGAAGGAATGAAGCTAGGCTTCTTTGTACTGCCATTATGAATTAACTCTAAATATGTCATGGGCCTAAATTCAAGAGCAAAAACTATAAAACTGTGAGAAGAAAACAGGAGTAAGTCCTTGTGGTTTTGGGTTAGGTGAAACCTTTGTAGGCACAACTGCAATATGAAAAGCACAACAGCAAAAGAAAAAAAAAATTATTAAATTAGACTTCATCAAAATTGAAATTTTTTCACAATTCAAAGGACACCATCAAGAAAGTGAAGACAAATCACACAGGGGGAGGAAGTAATTGCAAACCACGTATCTCATAAGGGACTTGTACCCAGATCTATCACAACTCAATACTAAGAAGGCAAAACACTTGATTTAAAAATATGCAAATAATCTAAATAAACATTTCTCCAAAGAAAATGTACAAATGGCCAATAAACACATGAAAATGTACTCAATGTCATTAGTTGCTAGGGAAGTACAAATCAAAACCATAATGGGATACCACGTCACACCCACTAGGATGGCTAAAATTAAAAAACAAAACAAAACAAAACAAAAAAACCCCAGACAATAACAAGTGTTGTCAAGGATGTGGAGAGATTAAAACCCTCGTACATTGCTGGTGGGAATACAAATAGTGGCCTCTATGGAGAACATGTTGCAGTTCTTTAAATTGTTAAACATAGCATTATCATATTACTTAACATTTCTATTCCTGCATAAATGTATCCTAACAGAAATGAACACTTAGGTCCAGATAAAATTTGCAGATGAATGTCCATAGCAGCATTATTATAATAAGTAAAAATGGAAACAACACAAATATCCATCAACTGATGAAAGCACAAATGTAGTGAAACAGCAACAAAAAGAAATGAAGTATTGATATTTGCTGCAACATGGATAAAACTTATGTTCATTATTTGATGTGGAAGAAGTCAGTCATACTAAGGTCACCTATCATGTAAGGCTATTGTATGAAATGTCCAGAAGAACAAATTGACAGAGACAAAAAAAAGATTAGTGGTTCCCTAGGGATTGAAGGAGAAAAGAAAGACTGGGGAGAAATGACTGCTAATGGCCACAGCGTTGGGGTGATGAGCTTAATCTAAAATTGATTGTGATGTGTAACTGAATATTCTAAAAATCATATGTGGCAGATGAATTATTTCTCAACAGAGCTGATGAAAGTCTATTTCGAATTGTTTTCTTTTTCATTGATTACATATTTCAACTTCAGAATGATATAAGGCTCCAGTATACAACAATCAGATCCCAAATGAAGCCTCAATCATACATTAAGGAACTATTGCTCCGTATACTTGTCCTCAGAGACCATTAAGCTGGATGGTCGCAGGTCTATGGAAACATAAGCAAGCCTGTTCCTAAGAAACTCCAGAGGGTCCTATACAGTGATGTGCAAGTAAATGTCTAATACTGGACTGTTGCTGATGAAGGGGAAAGGCCCTGGTATGCAATATTTGCTAATTTCCCTGGTGTAAACTCTCCCACCATAACCAATTTCTAGCTACTAACATGAGGTCATTGAGCAAAGCATTGGGGAAGAGATTATCATCTCTAGTATTTCCACTATGTAGATGTAATAGATGTAAACAACTCTTAAAGCACAACAAATAGTAAAATGTATAGTAATTAGGAAATTACAAGTTGGAGCATTTAACACTTTCATTTTTAATATAATTTATTTAATTGATATGTATGTCATTTTTTTTTATGATGGATGTATTTATCAGCCAATTTGCAAAATTTCTGAAAATTTAACAAACTGGCTCTCAAGAGGTGGTACAAACTGGCTCCAGGAACCACAAGTCCCTTGGTTTATTTCAGTCTGTGGTTGCTTCAAGGAAGAGGAGAGAAATGGGCAAAGTTCTTACTCCTCCTTTGGTCCTGTGACCCCCTCCCTTTGCTGAACAGAACTCCGGGACTTCCCAATCCAGAATCAGGCAATTTCTAAAAAACTCTAAATAAATGGGGAATCTTCTTTTTCTTTTCTTCCTATCAAAAAAAAAAATATTCTGGATTTGTGATCCTCTTTATGTTTATCTGCATCCCCTACTATTTTGCCCCATACCAGGCTCACACCCGAGAAAAAATAATCCTGGAACAAGAAGAGAGTAGATGGAATGGCAACTGATTTAATATCTTCTCTACACTCTTCAGAAAGGTCACATGGGGGTCCCTTCCATTCATCGTAAATGAATTTTTAAATTATAAGAAATTGGGTTTGAATCTGTCACCCCTACCATGGAGTCAAGTGGAACATGAAAGACTGGTATTTCCAGGGAAAAGATCTACAGACATTTACAGGCTCTTAGTCTTCACAATTTGAGGCAATATGTTTAGGACACAATCCAAACTTGTTTTCTTTTTCTCTTTTGTTTGTTGTTCAAAACAAACAGAACCTTTAAAGAGAAGGCATAGAGCTCAGAACAGGGCTGGCTGCTCCTGGGCCTCCTCTGAAGGTCAAGGTGTGAATGGCTGCCCTCTACCTTCTTCTCCTGGAGGAGTGGCATTCGTCCAGGATGAAGCAGCCCCTCCTCCCTGCTCCCACAGGTCTTAGTTTATTTTTAATACTGAAGTCGGTCAGCAATTATTTATTGAGGAGGCCGGATGTGCTAGTAACTGGGTGTGTAAACATGAATCAACCAACCCAGCTTCTGTCCTCCGGGACCTCAGGAGTCCATTGGGAGAACTCATCGCCTAGTACTCTGACTTCTCAAGTACAAGTTTATGTCAGTGACTTGAGGAGCCCCTACCTCACACCAAGAAAGGTCTGCAGCACATTGCAGGTTCTCCAGAAGGTCTGATGAGTGAATGAAACAGATTGATCGAGGCAGGCTACCCACAGGCCCAGACTTCTGAAAGCTCCTAATGAAAGACTTACCCTAAAGATACCTGAGACTCAACCTCTCAGAATCAGAACATACGTATCTCAGTTGCAAACCTCTTTTGGAGCCATGATGCATCCTTAAGCCCTGGATGGATTTCACAGCCACAAATCAATGAATGAATACACAAATCAGTGATTTCAGAGCAGCTTCAATTTCTGGGTCAAAGATACCCTGAAGAGAAAGCAAAATGATTGTTTGAAAGATGTTTTAAGACTCCTGAGGGTTCCAGTTTACAACTGCTGTGAGAGGGTCTATTTTTCCACCAGTCATTACATAAGAATTTAAGAACAGGAAAAGAAAAATGAATAGAGACAAAAGGAAACCAAGGAATGCATGGGAATTTTCCAAACACTTTCAGCCATGTCCATATATCATCTGCATCACTGTAAATATGTGGGTCACAAAAACAAATACCCGTGAAGACATTTGTAAACATTTGGCGCTCATGCATGCTCACACATGTGCAGTCATGGATGACCTGGAGGACCACTGTGTCTCTTGCTTTTTTGCAAATGGGTTTTCGAAAAGATAAAAGTATTTCAGAAGTTCCCTTGAATAGCAATTTTACAGGTATAATTACTATAAATCCTCTGGACTTTTACTAATTAGGCACTTTCTTTTATAATATTTAAAATGTTCTCCTTATTGTCTGGTTTTACACAAATCGAATGGGGCCTCTCTCAGTTTGGAACATAGTTTATCTGAGGTAGAGAATACCTCCTTTCATCTATAGAGAAATGTTCTGGAAAAGTCAAATGTTTGTGTCCTTTCCCAAGTATATTTAAGTCCAGCAGGAAAAACAAGTGGAAGACATAAAAAAAAAAAAATAGTACAATACACAATTCAATGAACCACTGCACAGTCTACAGAGGTTCTAACTGCCTCACCGTAGAAGTAGGTACATTTTTCATGACTACTCAGGGGAGGAGGCTTTAGGTTCCACAGCCTCAGGTCTATGGGATCACAGAATAAGCTAGAGGGCATCTTTTAGATCTCTCTTATTATGGGTGAGTAAACAGAGGCTGCAAATGTTGTGACGCTAACGTGAGTCCATCCACACCTTTAATTTAACAGGCTTACCTTTCCTTATCTACTGAGAACTACATCAGTGGTTCTCAAAGTGAGGTCCCCAGACCACCTGGGAGTTTATTAAAAACGCATTTCTCAGGTCAGAAATCTGTGTTTTACAGAGCCTTTCAGAAGACAATGAGAGATGCTGAAGTTAGAGAGCCACTGGATGACATCAGAAAGGTTGTTTAGCCTTGGTTTCCATTTGGGCCTTTCCTGATGGCAAAACCTGGCAGGGACCCCAGACAGAAGGAATGAGTTAAGAGTTACTTTCCCCCAGATTCCTTCCCTGCAGGATTGTTCAGGTCTGGCTGCATTAGTGCACCCAAATTCACTGTACCTCCCAAGAGAGCCACTGACCATACCACTCATTCCTTCTGGTCCAGCAACCACTCCCTCCCCTCACCTGTAGGTCTAGCTGCAGAACACAACTCCCCTGAGCCCCACTCACATCTTTGTAGGGTCCCTTTATTCACCCTTCCTCTAATTATCCTAATTTAGATGTGCCATCTTGGATAGTCACCTGAAACACATTTGAGTGGAGAGTTACTTGCCTGTGTCATGGGTAAGGAGGACCACAGGACACTCTAGGACTTTGCTCAATGGCATAAGAATCTCTCTGCCTTCTTTTCCACCCCAGTAACACAAATGACCCTGGGAGAGTCCCATGATCTACATCTAGAGCATCAAATTTACTAACACCAAATACTATACTTTATTGTGTCATTTTCAAGACAAAAGGTATTTCTCCCCATAGATGGTCCATCTTGAATGAACCTTTTCTATCTCCTCCTCCTCCTTCTCCTCTTCCTCTTTCTTTTCCCCTCCCCCCTTTCTCTTCTTCTTCCTCCTCCACCACTTTTTTTTCTCTTCTCCTCCTCCCTCTCCTCCTCCTCTTCCTCCTTCTATTGTGATAACATACATATGATCCAAAATTTCCTTAACTCCTTTTCTCTCTCTCTGCAATGCTAGGGATCAAACCCAGGGTCTTATACATGCTAGATAAGCACAGTATGACTCAGCCTTACCCTCAGCTCCATCTTAAGATTTCCAGTGTACAGTTCAGTAACATCAAGTACATCCACATTGCTGGGCAATCACGCCACCGTCCATTCACAGAACTCTTTTTATCTTGCAAAACTGAAACTCATTTCCTCCTACCCCCAATCAACACTCAACCTCTGTCTCCATGAATTATTATTATTATTATTGTTATTATTATTATTATTATTTGTCACTGGGGATTGAAATCATGGGTGCTTTATCACTAAGGTACATATTAAAATATCTTGACTGTTGAAATCAATCTCCTCATTACTATATTCATACTTTACTTTTATTTTCATACAAAATACTTTGTACTTTATGTTTCAGAAATTTTATCTACCACCCATTGCCTTATTTTCTGGATTTTAGAAATCTGCCTGTCTCCTCAATTGGGATGAAGTTCCTGGAGCACAGATGCTTTGAATGGTTCTTCTTTACATCTTCCAGTGATGTTTACCCCAAGGCATCAGATGGTGTGGTCCCAAAGAACTTGAAATGCTGGAGAGTGTCCAGTTAGTAGCAAAACCAAAACCAGATCCAAGTTTCCTCTTACTTCCATACTCTTTATTGCTGAGGATCAATAGAACCACATCTTTTTAAAAAAGAAAAAAAAAACTACATTGTATTGTGTTTGAAAGTGCAATGTGACTTCCTGATATTAACTACTGCCTCTTGATTTGTTTCTTCACACACACACACACACACACACACACACACACTGTACTTCAAATTCACAAAGTTCATCCTGTGGTTCATGAAGCTCAGAGTGACTGGATTCTGGCAATCTGCTCTAAATTAATGGTGCCACATCCTGCTTTAACTGCACCACTTCTGGACCACACAGAGGCAGAAGTTGTAGTTCTTCCCATTACGACGTGTTCGGGTGCTGGTGTTTTACTCCTGATGTGTGTTAAAGGGCTCCCCTCCTCTGAGGGCTCGATGCTCACACATCCTTTCCTGATAAAGCTATCAGTGTTCTCACAGAAAATCTAGAAGATAGGTGGAAGTGCCGGAAGGGTTTCAAGTCCTGTGTGATGCCGTGAGGGACTGGCCCAGCATCTTGCACCCACACACTGCTTGCCTTCAGCCTGGGGGATGGGTTCTTTCACAGTTTTTGCCTTCATGTCAACGCCTCAGTTTAGAATCTCCTAGAGATTATGATTCAGACCCTTGATCAAGCGACCAACATCCTGCTGACAAGAGCGCCAGAAGCTGCAAGGACCACTCAGATCCTCAAGAAAGCAACTCTTCTTATCACTTCAGGGAAGAGGCCTCCCTTTGGGCACTAAAGCCCCAGTGAGATCACAGGATAAAGGCTACTTCCTGCCCTCCGTCTCTTTGATTTTTGTCTTTAGAGATTCTTCAGAGGGAAGTAGATAGAGATGGGAAAAGTGCTTATTGTTCCTTTCAGAGGATTTCTCAGGGAACTCTCGACATTCATCAAGGCTTGGGTTAGTCACCTTCACAAGTTCCATACACCCTTTGAATAGGGTTTTGATCCTGTTAGATGAGCAATCTAACCAACTTCCATTCCACCATTTCCTTCCTAATTCACAGTGTAGGACTTGGAAGTAAGGCCATGTGTCAATAGCCAAAATATCTCCACTGTGTCCTTTGTATTCTCAGTTCATGAGTCAGCAGCTGTTGGTTTTGGAGGCATATCTTGATCCCTTCGGTGAGTACTGCTGTCCTTGCTGTCAGTGAACAAGTTGACATCTGGAGAGGTCAAGTAACTTGTTCAAAGTTACACAACAAATTTCAGAAACAAGCAAAGAGCCCAGGTAATGTGCTTTGGATCCTTCGTTCTTAATGTCCCAGTGGGAGAACCAAGCATCTTGTTTCATCTGTGTCTTGGACAGGCAGAGCATGACAAGGTTTTTCCAGGACTGTGCTGCCATTTTCCATGAAAAGTCCCAGGTGTTCCCAGGTGTTTGGCACAAATGCTTTTTTAACACCAGGTTTCCTCCTAGTGAGGTGTTCTTTCCTTGGTCCATTTAAAACCTCATGGGTCAGAAATTCCTTGACAAAGACTTCCCTCTCACTGTAGTTGGTTCTTGCACTCATTTCTATAGGCTTGATCCCAATATATTAAAAAATAAAAAAAGAAAAGAAAAAACATGGAATCGTTGTTGTCATTTGATCTGAAAATATACTGAATTGGTGTCATAACTTACATCTGAGGTCTAATCTCTGTGCTATGCCTGTACCATTCCACCATGATGGGACAGGAAGAGGAAGAAGACATTGAGAGCAAAGGGCTTAAGAGAAGCTTAAGAACAGGGCATTAAGAATGAAGGATCCAAAGCACATTACCTGGGCTCATTGCTTGTTTCTGAAATTTGTTGTGTAACTTTGAACAAGTTACTTGACCTCTCCAGATGTCAACTTGTTCATCTGGAAAGTGAAAATACCTCCTCTTTGTCTCTGTAATGATCATGCAAAGCTAATCCATGTGAAACCTTTAGTGAAGTATCAGACACATGGTCTCTGATCTAATGGAGCTCACACCCTGAACCCTGTGTGATGTGGTCTCTCTGCTCTACCACACTTGACATCTTCAGTGTTTCCTGAACATATCAAACACATTCCTGCCTCAACCTTTGCACTGGTTATTTTCATCACTTGAAACTCATGCCTCTGGTTCATGGCTTCTCTTGCTTCCGGCAAGCGTCTGATTGAATGTTTCCTTACTAGTGCCTTTCATGACCACTTAATCTAAGATAGCCTCCCCACCACTATTCCTATCTACTTTCCCATTTCACTTTCAATATGGGACATTTTATAGAACTAGGTTTTTATTAATTGCTTATTTGTTTTCACTGAAGTGTAAGCTCCAAAAGGCAGGGAATTTGTCTATTTTGTGAACTCTACATCCTCAGTACCTAGGACAGTGCCTAAAAACATCATGGATGCTCAAAAATATTTGTTGAATGAATGCATAATAAAACATAAAGTTAGAGTCCAATGAACTAAGCATGGAAATCAGAGACACAGGATGTTGTAGGGCAGTTGTGGGGGGCCAAAGGCAGGGACAGGAAAACAACAGAAGGCACAGAACATGTAAAGACCTGGGGGAGCATGGTGCACTTGGATCTGGAAGGTCTTCAACTTGGTTGGAAGTTATCACAAAGGATCAGAGAGGAGGCCAGAGGGACCAGACTGTGCAGGGTGGTAGGGGCTGGCTTTCTACTCCTGATGTCCTTCCTGCAGGATTATATTCTCTTGGTAGGTAAGCATCAATCAAATAGTGACCCCACGTGCTAGGATTAGAGTAGAAGCCACAGGGCATGGCTGAAGATAGAGTGAAACAGGAGAATGATTGGGACAATTGAGCATCCCTAATCTGAAAATCCAAAATCTGAAATGCTGCAAAATTCGAGTGCTGATGTGATACCACAAGTTGGATTGTTCAAAGTATACAAACTTTCATGTATGGAATTAACAAAAATTTTAAAATTATTTAAAATATTGTGTAAAGTTATCTTCAGGTTCTATAAATAAGTGCATATGAAACATATGAATTTCACATTTAGACTTGGAGATATGCCCGAGATATGTTATTATATATATGCCAATATTCCAAAATCCATAAAGTTCAAAATCCCAAATGATTCTGAACGATCACATATATTGTACCCTATAGTTTAATTCTGTACTCAACTAAGCTAACAAATTCCATCTATTCAAGTATTGAGTTCTTCTTTACTATTCTTTCATTTATTTTTTTAATTCAGTAGATATGTGTTAAATTCCTTATATGTGCCTTGTGTCTATTCCTGAGATAATTAACCCACATGCTTGCTCCAGTCGCCATATTTAGAGTTCATTGTCCAGTGGGATAAAAAGAGAAAAAACAAGAAAACAAAGACATAAAATATCTGCGAGTTGTAATAAGAGCTGAAGGAAATAAGTAAGAGATAAAAATGAAGGGACCAACCTGTAGCAGAATGTCAAGAATCCTGCAAGAAGCCAGCTGATGACAAGGTGCCTAGTGAGGGGACACTCTAGGGAGCCATGAAACCAGCTAAGAATGGGCTGCCACCTTTGTTCTTCATGCTGCCAACAATAACCTGCAAATGCTTAAGTGAGGACCTGAGCAGAGAATAGTCTGTGGTGGGCTACCTGGGGGACATTCATTTAATTCTAAAATTTCTCCTTCTTCCCATCTAATGGCTGACTATTTCTCTTCCCAAGAGGCATCAGGAGCTGGACCCTCTGTCTCAGGCCCTTCACCTGGAAGCCCTGGGATGCCTAAAGGGCCCAGACTATTTTTCAGTGGCACCTCTGTTCTTTTGCCTTTCATTCAATTATGACCGTAGGCATAAAGGTACCATCTTTCCAGATCACCAAGGCTGAGTAAAGCCTCCGCCCTTCTGGGGTCAACTGCAGGCGGTCAGCTACTGCCAGCCAAACAGCTTGAAGTTGTTCCAAAAACTGTCTTACATTCCCACCGGGTTCACTCTATAATGAAGGAAGGGCAAAGGAAACTTTCTGAGCTTATGTCCCTTGTCAGATGTGAGATTGCTCTAAGTCAGCCCCACTACTGTCTGGTTTGTCCTTCCTCTCCCACACTGCACAAAGGTCTCCTCAGTCCCTGAAATAACCTATGCAATCTTCCTTCCTTCCCTGAAATCCCTTGGAAAGAAAGGTGATTTCCCTCTGGCCCCGCCCCGTCTAAGCATGTTCTTCCCACGACATGTTCCCTCTAATACACCCGCCTGTGGCTGGCACCTAGCAAGTCTTCTTCTGTTTTTCCTTGGTTCCTCCACATTCCTGCGGACTGATTTGTCAGTCAGCTGCCAGAGGTCAAGAACTATTTGTTTATTTGCACAATAAATATTACAAGGGAAATGTATAAAAGGCAAATGAGAAACATGTATGAACACTGCACTATTCCAGAGAAGAGACAATTCAGGTGGTTATTGGTATTAAAAGGTAGAAAGTTTTAATAGATTGTGGTGTGTCACTATGGGTGAAGGGTTTAGGTGAATCCTCTCCCAGGCCACTGAGCTCCCTCCACAAGTGGCCTCCATTGCTTGTTGCTTGGGCACTGTCCCTGATGTTTTTTAAAGATGTTCTAAGAAGTGTGACTATCACCACGGAGGACAAATTAATAGAATACAGCATCACTGGTACTTGAAGAAATAGCTCTCTTTGCTTTTCTCCTGATCCTAGCCAATCTCTATCTTCACCTTCCCATTCAGTTATCCAATCTGAAAGACAGAATGAATCAAAGTAATAAGAAAGTTTTAAATGAATGTGGATTCCCCACTGTGGACAAAAATATGGGGAATTGAATTGTACTTTGCTAGGAAACAGCAGGCTCCTTGGGCTGCTGAGATTTGAGCCTGAAGCCAATTTCTCTATCAAGCAATGTCTTCACTATGGAAAAAGGTCATGGAATCAATTTAAAGTCTATTTACAGAAAAAAGAAATACACCAACACTAGTGCACCAGTAAAAATTTATATAAAAAATAAATTTATGTATGTAAATATATATATTTCTACATATTTATATTAAAATATATGTACATATTAAAGTGGTAGGACTATGGAGAATTATTTTCTTCTTTAAAAATTTCTGAATAGTTTCTATAATCAAAAGAACTTTTATAATGAAAAATATAGAATATGCTTAATAATTTATAATACTCCATTTGATTTGATTTGATTTATCTGACTCCTTCTGCATGTGTATTTAAATATTAACTGTACTATATTAATAAGGAACAGATAGTAAACTCTTTAATTCAAGCACATTTGGCAAATTCATTTCATTCTTGTTTGTATGTTTATTTGTCAAAATCACAGAGCATATCCTATAAAGTGATGATTCTCTGGCTTGTCTAAATATTGGGGTCGCTTGGCAAGCTTTAACCAAAGATTGGTGCTTAAAAGAAAATTTAAAATGTCCATTAGAATGTATAATTAGTATATGTTAATCAAAAAAGTGTATATGTATGAAAATGTTAGACCATACCAAATAAATATGTACAATTATTATATATCAAAAATAAAATAAAATTCGAAAATGAAAAAGATTTCTTACCCCTAAGAGCAGAGATTTTGATGTAGTTGGTTTGGAGCAGGGCCTGGTTTGGGTTTTTATTACAAGCTTACCAAGTAATTCTAATGTGAATCCAAGTTTGAAAAACACTGATTTAGAAAAGAAAACAGGAATGAACCCCACTGAGAATTCATCAGAATAAAGTATCTGACAGTGTCTTTATTGACTACAATCCATCTTATTCAAGAGAAAAATCTAGTAGTTTTGTTGTTCAAGGATGAAAAATACTCTAGAATTTCAAAAGTTTATTAAAAATGATAATGATACTCACTAATTAGTATATGCCTGGCATTTTACATCCATCACCTCTGACTTCATAAGATTTCTGAAAGGTAAATAGCATGAGGTCCATTTTAAAGATGAGATTCAACGAAGTTAAATGCGACTTTAGGGCAGGGGCTGCATTTAACACCCAATATGGCTTCCAGCTAAAAATAAAGGTGTCACTGTCGTGAGGAACAATCCCAGAGTGTGGGCTAACTTTTGTTTAAACCATCCTCAGGATGAACATGAATTACCTTTATAATTTATAATTTATGAGTTAAGGGGAAATACTGAGGAATGACACTGCCCAAATTCTATTGTTATATTGTGTGCATATAGGAATTTGTAATGATGAATCCTACCATAGTGGGCAACTATAGTGCACTAATGAAAACTAGGAAAAAAGTAATTTATGAGTCAATACAGAGGTACCCATAACCAGTAGTGTGTTGGGTGAGGGCAAAAGTTCTAGGGTCCTGAAGGAACCACATTCCTGTCTTCCCCTGGCTCACTTCCCTATCCTTTGATCCCTCCTCTATTAATGAGGGATAATAACAACATCCACTAAGAGGTTTTGTGAAAATCAAATATCCTCACAAAAAGAGCAATACCTACATATTACCTATTGTTAGCATAATAATAATCTACGTGATCTACGTAGATCTTGTCACTGAAATATTTTAAAATTTCCTTTTGATTTAAACCTGGCAGCCAACCAATGGTAACTCCTATTCTTGTGAATGAGGAACCAAGGTCCAAATCACGCAGTAGTTGGGTGATTAATAAACAGGGTGGAGGATTCCTCACCCCAAATCTCTATCCCTTACACAGCCCAGCTCTGACTTTGAGCTTTCATGAGGTTCATGATTTTCCATGAAATAACACTGGACAAAGATTAGGTCATTTTTAAAAACTGTTTTTTCTTTCAACCATGAGGGCATTAAAAAAATCAAAATTAGTCAAAACAAAAACAGTAACCATATGTGTCCAGGGATGTCTGTGGAGAAAGCAGTGCTCACCAGGGGCTGCACGGCAGAGCCCCCCACAGAGGCTGGGCCCAGGTCTTATCAAATCCCTCCTCTCCTTCCATCTTCTCCCCAGAACTGACAGCAGGGGACTAATAGCCCATCTTGTGATTTCTAAATGTCAGGGCAGGCCTCAGTCAAAAACAGGGACATGCTTTCGTTTGGTGCATGAGAAAGAACAAATAAGCTTTGCAGATGACAAGGGCCTTGGTGGTACTGATGTGGGGAGACCACTGCAAATCAGAGACACGTTTATAGTTCGCAGGAGTCGACAGGAGCCAGACATAGTTACATGGGCAAGGCTGAGGGGAAAGTGCCTGCTTTTCAGCACTTTTTAAAACCCTTAGACTTCTCAAGTAAGAAAAAAAAAAAAAACCAATATTTAACTGGAACTTCTGACATATTCTAAGGAACGCCCGCTTCCTGGAGGAAGTCAACTGCAAGTTAAAGGGAGAAGGAGAGATTGATCTTCCCTCTGCAGGAAGCAGAGAGATCCTTGCTGTCTCCACAGCCCCTTCATTTGAACACGTAGCTGTGAAACCCAGGGTTCAGGTCGAGTTAATTAGCCAGGGCTACTTAGGAGAAAGTTCCCGAGCAGGATGCTGAGGTGGAAGGGGCAGCTGGCCAGAGTGCACGTAGGGGCTGAACGGTCCTGCTGGGCCTCTGACGACAAATGGCACGCAGGGTCCAGATTTTAAAAGGGTCCTGGCATTTAAGAGAGAAAAACAGACACGTTTGAGAAAACACACGTGCCTTTCCCCCCACACGCACAGAGTTCGGGAACACCAAACAAATTATCCTGCCTGCCCTTGAGACCAGGTACGTTCGTGATAAGAGATACAATGAAAAGGACCCACGTCCTAGTCACAGCCCCATGAGAAAGGGCTGAAGTCTTAGCCATTCACTGACCTCATTTTAAGTCATTTGGGACAAGCATAAACTTAAGGGGCCAGACTGTTTCCTTTTCAAGGGGGGAAATCGATGAGGGGAGAATGTGTGTAAAGGAAGGTGAAATCTTTGTGAGCCTGAAGGGCGTCTATCAGATAATCTGTGGACGTGTGTGAGAACAGGAGTGTCCATGAATGAGAGTGTTTATCAAAGAAAGAGGTCAAGGCCTGAGAGCAGGTTCTGGGGATTAGGAAGAATGAAGCAAGAAATGAGGGGATGACATAGCAAAGAGGTGGAAGGAGCAACTAGCCTTTAGGGAGTGGCCCCTGTGGAGGCAGTGTTGCCCCTTCACCTCGGTGGTCTCTCCTCTCCTTTAGCTGGAAATTGCTCATTGGATCCTTTATGGAGGCAGAGTTCTGAAGCTCGGAGAGATTGAGTAATTTGATCGGCTTGCACAGCCACTGAAGGGAGGAGAAATGAAATTCCAACTCAGTTCCACCTGATGCCAAAGCCCCTTACTTCATCTTGACTGCCATGTTTTCATCCAAGGCAGGGAAGGACCACAAGGTACCCTAAGAAAACAGCCCAAGAAAGTTGAGAGCAGCATGTAAGTATCACGTGAGCCTGCAACTGACCCTGTCAAGGGCCCTGGCACCTAAAGAGGGACTGGCTTGTGCCGGGCCATGCGTGTTCTACGTGACACAGTGACTGAGTAGGATGTTTTAGTATTTTGGCATATTGTCTTTCTGGGTGTGGTACACTATTGTTACACATGCCGCACACCCAGACAACATTGTGTGAGGGTTGCTGCTTACCTGGAAACTCCGGGCACCAGAATTTGAACTGCACTAGTAAGAAGGGGTCCACCCTGTGCAGGTATCTCACTATAATAATAGCTGGAGGCTGTCCTTAGCCCAGGCCTTTCTGAAGGTAACAAGAGGAAGTACTGAGAGTATTTGAACCCATGCTATGAAATAATACAATCCAGTTACTTCCAGTTAATTATGATTTTTATCATAGATAAAACCACAAGTGATATTGAAAGGCATTTGGACATAATCTCCCACATTTTTCTCTGTAAGTTATAAAACAACTCTTTGCCGGGGGGGGCAGTTACGAGAATGCTCTCTGTTCCAATTGGTGTGAATTTCTCTACATCTTGTGTCTTCAAATTCTGGTAATTCTCGCAAGTATATTCTGCATTGAGTTTGTAGGATACTTCCATTAAGACCTGCCTCTACATTGGGACCTGTTCCAGTTTCATTTTAAGCACTAAATATTTAGCAGTCTTCTTTCAAAGGAAGTTTGTTCCTTCTTTCCTCAGACTCACTGAAATGCTTGACACTTCTTTGATGTCTCCTTCTTTGCAAAGGGCTTCTCTTTGATTTGAGGCCTTGCACGTCTGAGAACCCAGTGTTCTGGCCAGTTGCATTTGACCTCTTCCTAAATTGTGTGGTCAGAAGGATTATATTTAATTTCTTTTGACAAGAAGGGTGACTTCTTTATTTGGAGCCCTCCTCCCATCAAAACCAGGAACGCTGGGGACACATCTCATGTAGCCCTATTACAAATCGTTTGGGCGTAGCAACTCAGAGTTGTTCCTATGAATCATTTTGTCCTTGGTATTGTGTGGGCTGCACTAAGATGCACCGCTAAGAGCTCAGAGAGGTCTAGGTCATTTTACAAAACCAAAGTTTGCCTGAGTGGGAACTCAATCAAGTGAATTTAATCTAACTAAAATTGAATACCTTTTATTGTACTTGGTGGTATGTTAGGAGCTTCACATAGATGCTTTCTTTTAAACCTCAGGATATCTCTGAGCAGGTAGCCCTTCTTACTGATGGGAAATTGAAACTCTAAGAAAATAGTCAACCTGGACAAGGGTAAGGTCATTCACTCCCAAAGATCAGATCTTAAATATTTTAGAAATTGAAGTAAAAAAAAAAAACATGAAAATTTCCATCTTAACCACTTTGAAGTGTACAGTAGTGTTAACTGTACACTCATTGTTTTGCAACAATCCTCAGACATTTTTCATCATCCCAAACTGAAATTCTGTACCCATCATAACAATAACTCTTCATTTCCTCTTCCCCCAGCTCCAGAAAACACCATTATATATATATATGAGTGTGTAGAATATGTAATATATATTGTAGAGTATATATATAGAAAGAATATATATATGCATATATATGTATTTTTTTAGTTGTCAATGGATCTTTTATCTTATTTATTTATATGTGGTGCTGCGTATCAAACCCAGGGCCTCACACATGCCAGGCAAGTGCTCTATCACTGAGCCACAGCTCCAGCCCACCATTCTATTTTGTGTCTTATTTTGAATGCTCTAAGTTCCTCATATAAGTGGAATCATACAGTAATTGTCCTTTTTGTGGCTGGTTTATTTCACTCGCACGATGTCTTCAAGGCTCATCTGTATCAGAACATGAATCAGAATTTCCTTCCTTTTTAAGGCTAAATAATGTTCCCATTGTATGGATGGACCACATTTTTCTTACAGAGCTAGGATTTTCATCCAAGTTTGTGAGTAAACTGTGCCACCTTGTTAATGCTGTAAATGAAAGGTAAACAAATATCACATACATATAAAATGAAAGTGAAATGAGACAGTGATGTCCCAGGCCTGTCCTCACCATTCCAAGTTCAGAGAGATGATGAGGTCCTTAGCTGATTTCTCATTTCTGAGTGGGATGCTCTTTTTTTCTTTTTGGATGGAGAAATGCTCCTCACTCCTCCACTGACCTCACCCAGCCCATGACTGCTTCCCACCACCTCCTACCCCTGTGCACACCCTGGCCTTTCCTCTTCTGTAAGTCACGTATCAAGGGCTCTGGGACATCGCCCACTGAATATAAGTAGCCCTGAGACCTCACGCTCCCCACCCTTTCCTCACCCTGCCTTCCTGTTGCCTAACTTCCCTGTCCTGAGCTGAGCCAGTGTTCTATCCCTTCCGCAAGTCTGAAGTCTTGGTAATCTGTCTGCCTCTCTAGTTTTATTACATGCCATCAGTTGCCATGGAGAGCAGTCAGAGTCCCCACAGCCTGCCTCACATCTGCCCATCCTTCCCCTTCCCCAGAATCCCATCTAAAATCCCAAGACCAGGCCCTGATGGCTTTGCAACTGTACCTTGGCTCCTCATATTCTTCCCCAACCCCTGTCTGTAGCCGTTTCTCCCACTTGCCATATTGTTCTTCTCTGGACAGCTCACTAACCAGTCAACACTGTGCCACTCTGCTGTTTCTCCAGTTGCTTATCCATCAGCCTCCATTTTCACCTACACCCTCTTGGAGCAACTTGGTTCTGATTGAGAGGATTTTCTGCCTTCACCTGCCCCGTGACCCCCAATCCACTATGCTTAGAGTCAACTTGCAACAATCCATGGACACTCATCTGAATCACCTCCAAGAACTGGGATGCTTTTCTCTTCCATTGTACAAGTGAATCTCTACTCTCTCCTCCCTCTCTTCAGATTGCAACCTAGATTAATCTCACCCATGTTCTTGTTTGTAATCTTCAAGCTTACATATTTCACTATTATTATTCTATCTCTTTATATATTTTTTATACCATCTATAAGTTTATCTTTCTTTTTGAGGTGATGGATATGCTAATTACCTTGATTTTATCATGGTACATTCTATATATGTGGCAAGATATACTGTACCCCGTGAATATGTATAATCATTATGTGTCAATTAAAAAAATTTTAAGTTCCTTGGAGAATGAATGAGATCTATTCTTAATATTCCCAGGTGGCTTCCTATCCTCTTGGCTTATATTATGCCATAAATAAGTTATGCCACAAACAAATCAGGCAGGAGGTGATTCAAGCTAACATAAGAGCTATTTCATAGCCCATCTGAGTTGAACAGGGAAAGAGAAAGACTGGAGGGAATGGGACTGGGGTTCAGATGCTGATGGGCCCCTGAGAAAGGTACAGTCTGTTTTAGCAAAGCAAACACTGATAGAAATTCCAGATAAGTTTAGAGCTGTCATGAGATGCTTACATTCAGGGTTCACCCCTAAGGACAAGGGAGAACTCCCAGTGAAAGGCTCTGGGCACTGTGGGGGAGCCCAGCATTTGAACACCATGCTGAGGGAGCATTCCAGACTTGCCCAGTGCTCTTCCCCAGCTTGGGATGTGAGAAGTGACTGAGAGGCTGTCCAAAGCGGGTACCATGTGCAGGACATTGCAACCAGGGGGAAGCTTCTCCATCAGCAGAGACATAGGGCAGCACTCTGGACCTCAGGGGTGGATCCTCACTGGAGGTCAATGACCTTCATAGATCCTACTGAGGTTTCTCTAAAACAAGAGTTGAAGCGAGAAGTGACTGAGTTAGTTGCACTGGCAATACCCACAGTTTCACCTTGAAGAAGAAACAGAAGACCAGGTCTCTGAGTTAAGCCACCATCATTGCCAAGTCTGTGGAATTCCTCTCCTCTGTACAAATGAGGCACCCAGCCAATAGCCATAGACATGGATGACCTGTGAATTAGGTCCTTTGGAAGAGGCTTTAGAGGTGACCTAGATGGAGCCTGCCACTTTAATGGTCAGGCCCCAGGCCCCAGGCCCCAGGGAGCAGTAGCTCCAAAGTCCCCTCCCCTGCCTTACCAGCCTCACCACCAAGCATATCCCACCACACAGCTCTGCCTGCTCTGCTTCACTTGCTTGTGCAGGCAAGAGACAGACATTGCACAGAGAATAAGGAAAGATGAATCAAGTTTAATATGACAGCACAGGTTTAATTAAAGGACTCAATAATTCCAAGCATTACAGTGCTTGTGTGTATGCTGAGTGGGAACATGATATTGGGGATGTGGAGGGAAGGCAAATTTAAATTTTATTTTATTTTACATCAAAGTCAAGGCAGGGCAGAGGGGCTAATGGCAAAGGCAATTTCCTGTCCTTTGTAGGTCCTGGGACTGGGTGACTTGGGGGTGGAGGTGGGACACCTGGAGTCACCGCCCTGATAGCCATAAAGTGGCTGGGACTCCGCTGGGCATTTCTGGATCTAGAGGATTAAACTTCAATCACTCCTCACTCGACAAACATTTGCTTTGCCTTTTATGCAAAGGGTGCTTATAAAAAACATCTACCATTTGCACTACTTATCTACTGCTTTTTCACAGTAATGGAGAAGAAGCAGACTCAACATGTTCTTCCCTTGTTTGAAGTTACAGTCCTAGCCAGTTTCTTATAGTCCTTTCAGTTTCTGAGCCAAGAATAGGGTACTATTTTGGTGTTGAATTAAGAAGTCACTGGATCTTCATCCCATGGTGTTTAAGTATTCATCTTCCATATGGTAATGCCCCCAACCAGAATCAACCATGCATAGCGTGTAGCACATAAGCAGAGAAATGCATTTAAAAGCTTATTATGAGTAATCTCCTACACTGATTATGAGTACAATTCCAAGTGATAAGTGACAGCAAATACCTCTTTATACAGGGTCTAGAAAAGCATCATAATGCTTAAGGAGCATTTATTGAATGAAAAGTGTCTCAGTGATTACAGCCAAATGTCTCTAGCAATTTTGTTGGATAGAATAAATTGGGGTTTATATGCTCATCACACCTGTCTTTTATACTCAGTGTATTGCTGATCTTCTTACATTATGGGTAATACTTTTCAAGTTTGTGGATCAATTCACCCACATTGTTTCTTACTGGCCTTTCATGGGTGGGAGTGGAGACAGGCAGAGAAGAGATGGTAGTGGAGACCTTTGTGACCTTTGGCTGCAGGGTGACCATGTATCTGTGACTCTCTCCATCAAAAACAGCCCCAAATCAGTCTTGAAGTGTCCTACCACTGGTCAGACCCTGAGAGTTGGAAGGGGTCCATGCTCTGTGGCATTAGGGCTCCTTCTGGAGTCTGGGGATGAGGAAGTGAAGGTAGAATCTTACAGTATTTCTGCTCACAATCACCCTGTGATGGGGCATCTATGCAGACAAGGGCATCCAGCACCATTTCCTTGAATTGAATATATAAGACTAGCTAATCGTTCTCTAAGATTGCTGTGAAGGGAAAAGTAATAATAATAATAATGACCTTGTGGATGTTGTATTGTGCTTTGCACTTAACACAGAGTCTTCATTCAATGCTTCTCAACACCAGAGGAGGAAAAAAAGATCAACCCATTTTTACAGATAAGTGGTCTCTGTGTGTAGTGTTTAAAAATGGAAGTGGGGGCTGGCCCCTTACAATGTGCACACTTGTTTCATTATTATACCAACCTCAAGTGCTAGGTACACTCCAAGGCTTGACACATGCCAACTTAAACACCTCACAGTCCTGAGCTTGTCACTTGCCCAGAGATGTGGAGCTGGGACTGTGGCCCTTTAACAGCCAGGACCATCCGTGCCACCCGCTTCCTCCACCCTACCTCTAGAGCTGTGCTGCTGCTCTGCGGATCAGTGACTCCAGGTCTCATTTGTGTGGCGTTTCTTTCTTTTGTTGCTCTAATGTCATACTGTACAGCAATGTTTCAATGATGGAATGCCAATAAAATGTGCTCCCATAAGACTGTATCACCTAGTGATGCCATAACTCTTAGTTTGTGTAAGTACATCGACATCTACAATGTTCTCACAATAACAACATGGTTTAATACAATTATCAGAATGAGTCCCAGCTTTAGGCCACAGGACTGCCATTGTTGGTTCCTCCTTCACCACCCTGTATACCCCACCATGGCAAACACAAGCTCTGACAACTCTCCATGGTCTCAAGAACTCAAAGCAATATCTGACACATTGCAGGTTCTCAAAGAAGAATGATTGAATTCCAGGATCTGTTTTTGTCATCTGTAATATGTATAGAACTAAGCCAAAAGCACAGCTCCATCATTTAACTAGCTTGTTGGAAATTGATACATGCTGAGTAAATAGGACATTTTCAAAAGTTTGAAATAGTCTGAAACCTATTGTCTTGCAAAACAGCCATTGAGATAATTTCTATTAAATTGAGAGAGACTGAAATTTCATCTTTTAAAAATGCACTGTCAAGCAGTATGTTAAGCACTTGATGTGTATTTCCCATTTAATTTTTGTATCAACTCCATGTGGTGGGTACTATATTCACTATTTCACCTCCTCCCCACTTCAGATGCACTATCACTGCATAACCATAATTCTTGGTTCAGGCCATTGTTCCAAGCATGGCACTCTTTCATTCATCTTTTATGTAGTTAGCCATATTTTGAATAATTAACTGATGGCCCGACCCAACAACTAAAACACGAGTGATCTGTATCCACCTGTATGCCCCTTCCATCCCATTCTTGTACTCTCAGAATTTTGTATTTCTTTGTTTTTCCAATATATACCTAAATACCTACTGCTTAGTTTTATTTTGAACCTTATTTATTTATTTGCTCAGGATCATATTTCTTAGATTCATCAATGTTGCCACATGTCACTAGAGTTCATTCATTTTCTCTGTTCTGTCATTTTTCCATACTGTCTGTTGGTGGGCATTTTGACTGCTTTCCATTGTTTTGACATTATGAAAGTCTGCTTCTCTTGGGTATACTGTCCATTTTACAGAGAAAGAAAGTGAGGCACAGAGAAGTTAAGCAACTAAACCCAGTATTTCCTAGCCAGTAAGTTGGTGAACCAGGATTACAGTCCAGATCACTCTAGGTCTAAAACATGGGCTCTCTCATCACTTCATTAAACAGCCTGTATTAATCTTCCTATGAGAAAAAGATGGTAGAAGGAGCACATTTTTCTTCCTCATTTTGCTGATAGAAAGTTACTCCATCTACTCTCTGCCTACCAGGAAGAAAAACTTGTAAGTTGAGTTAATTAGCCTTTCAAATAAAATTACTGATCCTCTTGGATGCAGTAACTATCCACTCCTCCCCATTTCCAAAAGCAGCATTGTGGGTACAATATTTTATCACTGACCATATGCTCTAATAGTTTGGTTTTCCATGTATAATCTGTTTTACTCTAAGTTTTGTGTTTAAATCTCTTTGCAATGGGATTAACTGTGTGTGTATATACTTTGTTTTTAACCAAAAGTTCTAAGGAAGAAAGGATGGAACAACACAGTGATATATTAGCTTCTACAGCCTGCTGTAATGTTCCTAGAAACAAGATAACTAAAGTTTCTTCCTCAGATTAAAAATAGGTTTTATGTGGAAAACAGATCAGCAAATGAAGGCACTTCTGATCATGTAAACTATAAATCACAATTTTAGAACAAATTATTTTACTTATGTGTGAAGTAATTTTTCAAAGAAAATGCTCAGGTATTTGGGATTTAGGGGAAAAAGGGAAGGAACACATCAATTGATTGTATACATAGTTTGTGCTTTTAAAAAATAGGCATTTTTGTATCTTGGGGCACTTAACAACATAAACTTTGAATTTATATGGATTTTAACTATGGACCAGATTGAAGTCTAGTTTCTATAAGTCATGTTCCCCACCCCTGCCTGGCTCCAGGAACTTCACTGCCCCTTACTTCTTACCCCTCTTTTCCTTGTGACACCATTCTAAGGACAGCCCATTTCTCCAAAAGTTATTTCTCACTTCTGTTTTAGCCTGCTGTGCATGTGGATTGGGGATACATAGATTTTTAAAAAATTATTGTTTGAAAATATCTAACAAAAATATTTTAAAACCGTGTAACAGCTTGACAGGAATTTCAGGAAGTAGAGCAGACAGATCTTCTGCCTTCCTGTCATCCTATTCACCTCCCACCATTTCCATGTGCTCCTTCTCAGCCTATGTCCACACGCATCATCTATATGGTGGCAAACTGGGATTCGTCTACATTCCCTATTCAGCATGTCTGAGCTTGAATTTTCCCAGAAGCAGACCCTGAGAAAAGGATTCATGACAAGAAGATGGTCTATTAAGGAGGCCCAGATAACACAGTGCTGTGGGGGAAAGACAACCAATAAAGAAAGTACTTACGCATGATAGAAGTTTAATCCCCAAGGATATTTGGGGATATGGTACAAAACCCCGCATCTCAAAATTATCCTATTCTAAGGGTGATGCTAGGATATTTATGTGTCAACTCCCCATGGTCATTGTTTGAAGTCTGCTGGGGGCAAAGAAGGGGGATTTGATTCCTCAGCTACGTGGGTGTCCACAGTTGGGGGTGGTTAGCTGGAACACACTGAGAGCCCTAAGTGACATGGGCGGACCCAGAGTGTCTGCTATCCTGCTTTGTTCGCTTAACATTAGTTACAACACAAACACTTCCTGGTTGCCACACACTCTTGACACTTATGAGATTAATTTCTGCATAATATTTCATAATGGAATCATAACTTAACTACCCCTTTAATATTGGATATTTAGGTGGTTTCAAAATGGAATGGGTGTTTTGGCAATAGGACCTGGCTCATTTCCATCCAAATTGTAAAAACAAGAGCTGCAATGTTATGTGCAAAATTTTGGAAGTACTCTGATCCAGTCAGTCAAGCAGAACACTGTAGGTAAGTGAGAATTATGAACCTGAAAATCATAAGCAAGTAGCCTATGCAATATGTGCTGTTATTTAGGGTGACACTTTAATTGCCCATATGTGATCAGGTAATAGATTATGCAGTACTTTGTTCTTCAGGATTTATAAGGTCTATAAATTTTGTATATCAAAACTTTGTACCAGGACCTTGATAGTCAAGAAGCATACAGATAGTTGCTATAGTTGATTTATCCCCTCTGAAACTCAAGATGAAATTTAATTATTGTGGCAGTATTGGGAGGTGGGAACCAGCAGGAGGTGTTTGGGCCATGAGGCAGAGTTCTCGTGAATGGGTTAATGCCTTTCTCAGGGGAATGAGTTAGCTATTTACTCTTTTCTCTCTTCTGCTGTGCCTACTTGCCCACTTTCTGCAATGAGTTGAGCAGCATGAGGCTCTCATGAGATATAGCTGCCAGATCTTTTACTTTCTAGCCTCCAAAACCCTGATTGAAATAAACCTGTTTCTATTATAAATTATCCAGTTTCAGGGATTCTGTTATGGTAACAGAAAACGGACTGAGACAGCAGCTATCAAATCCTTTTGTGCCAAAAAGTTATATTGAAATAAGAGCCCTGGACTTTGCTATGGTTGGGCATCAAACAGCTATCTCAGCTTGGGGAGATCTCAGTGCATTTCTGGGCTGCATCTGTAAGTCAAGAAGTGTGGTAGATAGTCTGCAACTTCTCTTCTAGCCATTTCCACCCACCCTTTTCTTTCTTGCTGGCACAAATTTTATGTAGGTGTCTACTGGAGAGTCCCTGTTTCCAAGGAATTAGTCCTGAATAAACCCAGGAGATAATTGTGATTCATTCCAGTCACTTGCATTATTCCATTCTTCTTTGCAACATATTCACATTCCCAGGCTCCTTCACAGTTAGGGATGGCAAAACTAAAATCTAAGAATTCTTACACAAGTTGAAGCACTTTCCATGTGCCCCTCTTTAAGTACTTTATATTAACTCATTTAATTTCCACAACCACCATAGGCGCTATGGGTACTATTATCCTCCTATTTTACTGAGGAAGAAACTGTGGAACAAGAAGTCAAGTGGCTTTCTCAAGGTCACATGATTGGTAGATACTGGAACAAAGACTCTTATCCAAGCTTGACTGTCTCCAAAATTCACGCTCTGTGTCATAGGTTCATCTTCATGTAATCAGGAGCATGCCGTGCATCATCCCTGAATTGCCAGACTACTTGGGAGACCCTGGCTTCCCCCACAGCCTTCCTTATCACCACAGCCTCACAGGAGTGACATCCTGATTTTGAAGCATCAAAACTAGTAGTTTCCTCTAAAGTGTCTCATGTAATTATGAACAAGTTAAAATTACACTACTGAAAAGGGAGTGAGCAAGAATGTTTAATTCCCCTTCTCTTGCCCATCTAGGGTTAGATTGGGTAGGCTTGGCCTGCATGGGACATTGCCTCCCATTCTGGGTCACCTGGGCACACACATTTACATGCTCCCCCCCCCACACACTGGACACCCAGTGTAAATGGGTCTCCAGGACAGATTCCCCTCTACAAGTTCAGTCCTCAACCTTATATTAGAAGGAATTATTTTGTTTCAATTTCATCCCAGCCTGTTCTCTCCTCTTTACGTCACTGACTTCCATTTCTTCTTTTGTCACTTCTTGGCAAAAGATCCACTGTGATCTTTCAGGTTGTAAATCCAGGTTCTTTTGACACAGGCGCCTTATTTTCTGTCTTAGCAACCAGCTAATACCTCTCCCAATTCTGTGGAACCTTTGGTCACTACCTACCTTGACTCAGAGTCTCAGAACTGACCCTCAACTGGAGCCTCAATAGCTCTAAGTAATAACTCTTTGTTTTGCTTTGTTTTAAGCAGATAAAAGCTTCCTTTGTTTTAGGGCTTGATCTACATAATCACCAAGGCTACTGTGTCCAGACACATGAAGGGGAGCTTTATTTCTTGACCTTTTCCTCCTTGTACAGAGTCTCGACGACCTCCACCTTCTTGCTTGGAGGCATGCTTCCTGGCTCTGGTACCTGCAGGCATCAGCCTGGTTGCCCAGGACTTCCTGTGGGACTTGTCTGCCTTCAGCATATGGATGTGAGAATGCACTTGCCTTTGAACACATTCCCCTTCCCCTTCAGGTACAGACTTGATATACCTAGTGTCAATCTTCTCAAAGTCACAGTATCTTCAGATGCACACAGGTTACCTCCTCCTCCCCCCGGTTACCTTCTCCACACTCCATCCATCATTGGCTATACCCTTTCTCTTACCTGTGCCCCTTCTGCCTGCCTTTCTGGAAAACCCAAATATTTTTCCGGCATCAAGCCCAGGAATGTCTAGGTACAGGTTCACAGAGGATCAACCCATCTTAGCTTCGTTTCTGAATCTGCCAATGGCAGTTGGTGACTTCAATGGTCTCCTTGGGGTCCCACCAGACCTTCTTTGGGCCACAGTGGAGGACACAGGAGGTGAGACTCTTCTGATGTAGAAGGATACATGGCTGCAGTCAGAAAGGAAAAGAAAGGTATTGTAGCTCCTTAACTCATGTTATGGTTGACACTGTTCCTTCCAGAAAGCCCTACTTCAAGGCCTAGGTAATTAAAACTAGCACTTGGAATAGTCACATGAGAAATCACACTCAGTTCTCTTTGATAAATCTTTTGAAATAGCACAGTTTCCAGGAAACTGGTCACAGGGTCCCAGTTTTCAAATGGGAACAGGCTGTATTACAGAGACTGTAAACTTTTCCACTTACCAACCCCGCAACCCCTCACTCTTTGGACAAGACTGCAAGCATTCAGAAAAGAAATCCAAGAAGAACTCTCTAGAGTCAATGTGAATTCACTAAGAACTAGTCAGGGACAGATTGGCTCCATTTTCATCTTGGGGAAGGCAGGTGTGTTCAAGTTTCCATCACTGTGACAGAGCACCTGAGATAAATGACTTAAAAGAAGGAAAGGTTTATTTTGGTTCATGGTTTCAGAAGTTGGTCACTTGGTCTTGCTGCTTTGAGCCTGGGGCAGCACTGTGCATAATGGTGGGAGTAATGGAGGAGGCTGATCACTTCATGGAGGTTGGGAAGAGAGAGGAACAGGTCAGGGTCCTAAGATCCCCTTCAAGGGCACACCCACAACAATCTAACTTCCTCCCACCAGGACTCACCTCCTAAAGTTTCCACCATCTTCCAATAGCGCCAATCTGGGAAGTAAGCCTTCAACACATGGGCCTAAGAAGGATATTTCAGATTCAAACTACAGCAGCTGGTAAATCAGAAATAAATCTTAATACTCTGGAGTGTGACAATCACTGGAAAAAGGAAGAGGACAGAGTTGTAACTAATTCCCTCCACTGCCAGGAATCACACATATATCCCGCCTTTATTAATCTGCTTCAGCTCTTTAAAATAGAAAAGAGAAGGCTTCAAATTGAGTAATTGCTACAGTTAATACTTAGAAGGCTGTTGTGTAGAGGAAGAATAAGCTTTCAGAGGGCAGAGCCAGGGTAAGTATGTGCAATTTACAGGGAGGCAGTTTTACACTCCAAATAGGGAGAAACTATTTAACACTTAGAAGAGCATTTCTTAAATCTGAGTCATGTGCAGACCCCCTGATAAAGGAAAAAAAATTATGCAGTTCTCCAGGGTTCAGGAATTATTTTCCTATAATGTTTTAAAATTATGGACAAACATGCAACTACGTGCAAAGTTCTTATGTTTACAGTTATATAAATTCATAAGTTAAATTTATAAACTACATTTACAAATTTATAAATTAATGACAAGCAAAGTTACCATGTCAACAATATTTAAATAAACAACCTTATTTTAGTAGGTGATGTTTTGCTAAAACAAAACCATCATTCAGAGTATGGATATCCTACCAGGGGCATCTGTCTTGAGCAGGCATAGGCACTGAAGGATTTGTGATAACACAAACCAAACACATTTTTTTTTCCTGAATCACAGAGCAAGATTCATTTACGAGACATGCTATGATGTCACCTTCCTTCACTGAAAGTGACATCATCTGTTGTTACCTATTCAGTACAACTCTGTTGCTTTCTTACTCATCTCAATTAAAGGAGAACTACTTTCATAACATAGAAACAAAAATAAGCACTGAAAAATATTTTAGGGTAGTCCTTGAATAAAAAGTGCTTACTATACTTGTCGATAGGAATATACAACACAGAGTAACCCTTGAACTTTAGTTAATGTGTTAACATTGACTCATCAATTGTGATAAATGTTCAAATTAATGTAAGATGTTAAAAATAAGGGCAGTTGGGCTGGGGATGTGGCTCAGTGGTAAAGCCTTTGCTTGGTGTGCTTGAGGCCCTGGGTTTGATTCCTAGCACTGCCAAAAAAAAAAAAAAAAAAAAAAAAAGAAGTTGTGGGTTAGGAGCCAAGGGGGTGTATGGGAACTCTTGATGCTTTTCATTCAGTTTCTCTGTAAACCTAACAACTACTCAAAGAAAAAAAAAATCTGCCATTAAAAAAAGTGATCTAAAAAAACCAGTGGTCACTACAACATGTTTATATGTTACTTATTTTTAGATCAATATCCAAGTCAAAAGACAAACTTTACAGATCTTATCTAGAACTCTTAGGCCTCTAATATCTGTGAATCCTACCCCCACAGTTTAAGAAATGCTGAAACCAGGGGTTCAAGAATAAATAAAGGTGCTCTGAAAAGTTGTCAGAGCCTCTTTATTTAAAGTGTTCCAGAAAATTCCTGGAAAGTCTTCCTTCAGAGGTGTTCTTCTGGGAAGTCTTGCTTTTGGAAAGAGGTCAGAACACATGGTATCTCTAATTCCAAGATTATATAATTCCAGTTTTTATAAAGATTTAGTACTGAGTTAATTTGCTTTTAGCTATACTTTTCAGAGACTGTATGGTGGCCTGAAGCCAGAACACTAATGTGCTTAAACTTGTTGCTTTTTAAGTCTTCTTTCTTATTCCCACAACCCTGTCCAAATAGCAACAATTTTATTTAGGCCAACCAATTGTCAATTTTTGATCCTGGGAAAGAATAGCTAGTAAATCCCACTTCATTCCAGCAAACCCAGATGGCATTCCTCTCTGACGTCCTATCACATTGCACCCTGAGCTAAGTACCATCGTTACAAATCCACTTTACATCTTTGGGTAATCCATTTTCTAACTGTTCTCTTAGAGAAACCTAGAAACCATTTCTATTTCATTATTCCCTTTGGAAAATATTTCCTTCCAGGAATCTGAGACTAGGACTGAATCTGTAAAAGGACTCTTGTAATTTTAAACTTTAAAAAACCACTTTTTATACTTTATTGAATTCACATGTGCATGTCTTTGTTTAGTTTTAGCAAACAACACAGAGTATTTGATGTAACATCATTGGTGTGAAGTATATAAATTCCTTTGACAAAGTGTCCATTTGGGTCTAAATATTTATTTTCCTTAATTGGGGTAGAAATCCTGATTTAGAGTAGAATTGTTTTCCACTAGAAAGTTGGAAGCTAGGTTCTAGCCATTAATGTGGGTATTGCAGGAAGAATAAATACCCATATTTTCTGGTCTCCAGTCTGTCTTTCTGTCCTAGGTAGAATTCTCTTCCCATCCCATTAACACTTCTGACTTGAAACTTCCAGAAAAGAAAACTGGTTTAGAGCCATCTGACTTGAACTTCCAGAAAAAGAAATCTGGTTTAGAGCCATGGCTTTTTATCGCCACCTACTGTCCTTTCAGAGAACTGCATGAACATTTCAGACAACCCAACTATAAAACCCAAAGAGAAAATGTACTGGAATTGAAAAATAAGAATAAAATGGATGAATGAATGATCACTCCCAGATTCTGGGGAATAAGCCTGAAAAACTAGTTACCTATGGAAACCTATGTCTCTACTTCTATTAAATTTAATTAATTAATTAATTATTTTTTGGTACCAGAGAGTGAACCCAGGGGCACTCAACCAGTGAACCACATCTCCAGCTTTTTCTAAGTATTTTATTTAGAGACAGAGTCTTGCTAAGTTGCTTAAGACCTTGCTAAATCACTGAGACTGGCTTTGAACCCACGAATTCTTCTGCTTCAGCCTCCCCAGCCACTGGGATTACAGTGCCACCCCACCCAGCTCTACCTCTATTTTAATATTTTCAAAAAGGAAGTCTTGTTTATAAAAGATCACAACCAAAATCCAATCCTCTGAAATGAAGAGATATTTTTAATGTAATAACAAGATCTACTCAGTTTTTCTTAAATTGAATTAAAAGCAGTTGTTTGATAGCATGTCTGTGGAGAGATTTAAACCTCTTTGTTTTAACGATGCCCATTCTAGGTGTTCCCTGTTTGAAAGTCATTGCAAGGTTAGCATCAGCATTTTGAAAATGCTGGAAGTCTGAAGACAGACAAAACATGCCTCCCTGATGTATTGAGATTCTTCTTCTTTTTTCACTTTGGTGGTAATTTTTTTTTTTTTTCATACTTTCACCGGTTTCAGGAAAGGGTGGGTTACAGTCAGGGGCTTCCTGAAACTTTTCAGAACAAGAATTCTAATGCGGCAGTGTGCTGAGAGGGGCCCCTTGAGAATCATGTTTTGGAACATACCAACCCCATGTGGTATTATCTTTGCCACATTTTGCGGTTTTGTGTGAAATTTATTTTTAATCTTTAACAAAGCCTGCTCATGTTTATCTGAAATGCTGAAAAGGTTTAATAGTTTAAAACAAAACTTTTAAAAATAATTAAATATACAATGAATGCTGAAACATTAAAGTCAGACAAAATGTTACCTCAACAAGAAAGGGCTTCCTAAAAATCAAAGGATTATTGTTTGTTTTATTTGCTAAAGACAAATAACAAGTACTTTCACTTTAAGGGATTCAGGTGGCTATTGAAGGAGACTAGAAATTTTTATTGTCCCCACCCCCATCAGGACAAAGGTTTCCTACACTTCATATTCACAGAGCTGGGAAATTTTCCTTTTTGACATTTTGAATGTTTTGACATTTCTGCATGTTTAGAAATACAGAATGCTGAGATTTGATTGAAGATAGCTTGTGATTCAAGTCAATGACATTGTTGAGCATGTCATTCAGTCTGATTCAAAACTGGGAGGAGAGATGATATCTTGGCCTTTGCCTTACTTTGAGCATGAGGAGTACATTATCAGTGCAGTGCTGAGGGGTAACCAGTTGCATGGGCTGCTATGTCCATCGTGGATAGCACATGCTTTCCAATTCCACCCACTCATGACAAACTGATTCTAATGTCACCTTTGGTAAAGAAGAGAAGAAATAGTTTTTGTTTTTAAACAATGAAAGTTCACTTTTCCCCTAAATCCCTGCAGATTGGGGTTTTCTTTAAGGTAGTGATATTAGTTAAGTCAGCTAGGAACTGACAGGGCAGAATAGGACAAGATCAAAATATATTCTCAGTCCAGTTTGCAGTGGCCTGCAAGAGCTGGATATGTGGCCCAGCACAATGATGCACACCTGTAATCCCAGTTATTAAGGAAGTAGAGGCAGGGGGATTGCAAGCTCAAGGCCAGCTTGGACAACTTAGTGAGATTGAATCTGAAAAAAAAAAATAAAAAGACCTGGGGATGTAATTTAGTAGTAGAGTGCCCCTGAGTTCAATTCCCAGTAACACACGCACACACACACACACACACAAAGATGAATTTGGTAGTCCCTTTCTTTATGGGGTCACTGTAATCAGGTACAGCAACTTTGGCTGATGTCATACCTGGTCATTTCCATCTGTAGCTCTCACGTGGACCTATCTAGTCCTGCAAAAATAATGTTTGAAATGAGTAAAAATTTGGTTTTTGTTTTTCTTATATGTGTCACCTTGAAACAGCTTCAAAATGTTTGCTTTCTTTACAAATAAAAGTTTCAATAGATGTTTATTTTGCACATGGCCAGATTGTGATTCCTGGATTTTTACCATTTCATTTCTGAATGTCCTATCCAGGCAGTATAGTAAAGTGATTAAGAGTCTGAGTTCTAGAACCAAACTCTAATTTACTTGCATGATCTGACCAAGTCAATGAAGCTTTCTCAGTCTTTATTTGCTCATTTTCAAAATGGCAAATATTAATAGGCCTTCACTTGAGAGGTTGTTGTGAGGTTGGAATGAATTCATGCAAGGAACTTGGCACAGGGACAGTACTAGAAAGAAACCATTGCGTAATAACTTAGTATGATTCATAAGGATATGCATCCAAGTCTTTACATCAATTACAAAGAAACTAAAAGACTGAGGTAGTAGCATAGGGAACTAACACTATGTCTCTTTCCAGCTCGTTTCTTTTCTGTTATCATCTCATGGATGATATGGAAGTTCTTAATAGAATGCACAGCTATAGGTAGTCTACAGGTTCACGCTGTGAGGGTCCAAAGAAGGAAGAAAGTCACCAAGCAGAGAGAGTGACCTTGAAAAATATAGACCTGACAAAATATTCATGCTAAAGAGGTTTTGTTGAATTTATCATTCTTTAAGATTCTACACTGGACTGGATGTAATTGCAGTGTGTTATAAATGATGTCCTGGGGCTTTAGGAAATCTTGTGGTGGGGGGAGAACAAAAAAAAAATCAAAAATCCCACGCCTCTTGCAATTGGGATAACAGTGATACAAAAATTTCAAAAAGTGAATACTTTCCAAATCATAGCTATGGAATGCATTGGATCAGCAAATTACTTTGTTTTTCTTAATTTACTTTAATGAGAAGTTGGTTGTGTGGCAGAATGGTGAAATGTGTTTAATGGTTATTTTATTTTAAAAATTATTTCACAGTTTTGGTTTTTAATTTTTTTTAGTTTCACATCCGGAACCGAGAAGAAACTATGGAAGCAATATTGGGAAAAATATTTATGGACTCAGTCTACATAATAATCATAATAATGTCAATGATGTTGTGGAAGAAATGAAGTACTTTTAAAACATCACCTTTTCAGTCTTTGGAAACCAAATAAAAATCTGCATATGGCATGAATTGAGTAGATAAAAATTACTTGTGATTGTTCATTGACATTTTATAATTGCATGCTCATCAGGAGAGCAGGGAAGTTAGTTCAATGTGTATTAGAGATGACAAGAGAACATTTCTTTTGTTTTCTTTTGTTTTGCTGGGGATTGAACCCAGGGCAAGGCAAGTGCTCTACCACTGAGCTACACCCTCAGTCCCAATAAAAGGAAGTTTCAAAAGTATTAGGGACAGAGAGGGAGATGACTACTTTATGAGGGAGGATTTGGGAAATAGGATGAGTTTCTTTTTGGTGGACAAATTCTGATATGTCAGGCTTCTAAAATAAAAGTTTTGGTTCAGAGAAAGACCTGAGTTTAGATTGGGCAAGAGAATATTCTCAAGCCTTAATTTTTTATCGGCTCAATGTGTTCTATAAGTAGGTTCTTACTTGGTTTCCAATGGACTGAAAATATGATTTTTTGAATTCTACATTTTAAAAATTCTTTTTGCTTATCTTTTGTTCTTATTCATGTATTATAATTATACTAATAGTGGGATTCATTGTGCCGTATGTACATGCACATAATGTGCTCAATCTCCTTCCCCAGGACCTTCCATTTCCCTCCTTCCTCTCTTTCCCTGATTTACTTGCTCTATTCCATTAATCTCCCTTCTATTATTACTTCTATTATTTTAATTGATGCATTATCATTATATATGGAATTTACTGTAGAACATTTATACATGGTGTATTTCATTCCCCAGTACTTCCCCACGCCCTCCTCTCCTCCCTCTCTCTTGATCCCCTTCCTATTCTGTTGATCTCCCTTCTATTTTCATGAGCACTGCCCCCTCCTTTTCTTTGAATTCCTTCTCTCTCTTTCCCTCTCTCTTGCTTCCACATATGATAGAAAACATTGGATCCCCGACTCTCTGAGTCTGGCTTATTTCACCTAGCGTGATGTTCTCCAGTTCTATCCATCTACCAGCAAATTTAAAAATTTTCATTTTTCTTTATGGCTGAGTAAAACTCTGTTGTGCATATATACCACTTTTTCTTTATTTGTCTATTGACAGGCAGCTAGGTTGGTTCCATAACTTGGCTATTGTGAATAGCTATGACATTGGTATGCATGTATCACTACAGTATGATGATTTTAGTTCTTCTGAATAAGTATCAAGGACTAGGATAGCTGGGTCATATGGTGGTTCCGTTCCTAGTCTTTTGAAGATTCTCCATACTGCTTTCCAGATGGTTATAATAATTTGCAGTCCCACCAACAAGGTATGAGTGTACTTTCCCCCTCACATCCTCACCAGAATTTATTGTTACTTGTATTCTTGATGATTATCATTCTAACTAGAGTGAGGTTAAAACTCAGTGTAGTATTGATTTGCATTTCTCTGATTGTTAAGGATGCTGGAACATTTTTTCATATATCTGATGGACATTAGTGTTTCTTCTTTTGAGAAATGACTTTAGTTCATTGCCCCATTGATTGATTGGGATAGTTGGTTAATTCGTTTGTTCATTTGTTTTATTTTAGTTTTTGGTGTTCAGTTTTTTGGGTTCTTTATATATTCTGGATATTAATCCCCTGTTGGAAGAGAAGCTGCAAAGATTTTCTCCCATTCTGTAGGCTCTTTCTTCACATTAATTGTTCCTTTGCTGTGCAGAAGCTTTTGAATTTGATACCATCCCACTTATTGGTTCTTGCTTTTATTGAACCTTAGGAGTCTTATAAAGAAGTCAGTCCTTGTGCCAATATGCTGGAGTGTTGACCCTACGTTTTCTTCTAACAGAGTGTTTCTGGTTTAATTCCTAGGTCTTTGGTTCACTCTGAGTTGATTTTTGTGCAGGGTGAGAAACAGGGGTCCAGCTTCATTCTTCTGTATATGGATATCTAGTTTTCTTAGAACCATTTATTTAAAAGGCAAACTTTTCTCCAGTGTATGTTCTTGGCACCTTCCTCAAAGATCAGATGACTGTGTCTATGTGGATTTGTTAAAATAGACACCTAGACCAATGGAATACAATAAAAATATTATTTTAAAAAATACCTCATTTCTTCCCCAATATCATTATTGTGTAGACTGAGTCTATGAATGTTTTTCCCAAAGTCAATTTCATAGTTTATTCCCAGATCTGGATGTAAGGGACAAGCTCTGACCTGAGGTGTGACTGATTCTAAATGTGGGTAGACTGAGTTATGAGATTATCATATCATATCTCTGTTGGAAGCTTCTTTGTAGTCACATCCGGATCAGCCAAGGTATCAGTAGACAGTTGTAGTGCCAATCCCATAACTCTACCACAAAAATAGAATTTCAGGTTCTTTGACAATGAATGTTATCTAGATCAAACTATATCTGGGTCTTCCCTGACAAGTTACATGATTCAGTGCTTTGTTTCTATGAACTAAAGATAGAAGTTTGGAGTGACTCACTTTTTCATATGTATCTAAGTGTACAAGGAAATCAGACTGCTTCTGATGTTGCTTTCTGTAAAAGGGGAAAAGTGCAGACATACTCTTTTTTTATGGATCCTTTTGAGGTCAGCAATGTTGAAGTGCAGGACTTGTAGGTATTGAACAGAAGAGGCTGATGCTTGGATTTACCAGCACTCACTGAGAGTGGAGTTCTCCAGTGGCTGGAGAAAGGAAAACATTTGTACTAGTACTGAATGTGCTTCCTATGAAAAGTAACTTTGAACTCCACGGAATCCCCCATTTTATGACCAGAGGCATAGTAGAAGCAGAAGGAAATGCAAACACTCCTCCAGCAGCCATTCCCTTCACCAGCAGGTAAACTGCAAACTTCATCATGCTGGGGGATGCTCACAGGTGGCTGTTTTGCCTGTTTTAACACATGACTCCATCAATTGTTTAAAATGTCTGTCATTTTGACCCACTAAGGACTGGGCTACATCAATCAAGTCTGGGGGGACTGGGGACATAGCTCAGTTGGTAGAGTGCTTGCCTTGCAAGCACAAAGCCCTGGGTTCAAATCCCCAGTACCCCTCCCCCCCAAAAAAAAATACAAAACAAGTCTGGGGAGTTAGGTGACCCAGAGGGAAGAGGGTGGTCCTTTCACTCAGGCATCAGTCGTGGGCACTGCAGAGAATATAGTTAACACAAGAGCCAGCTCTCAAACTCCAAGCCAGACTGCAGGTTTCTAAATCACCTCCTACTCCCTAAGAATGACTAGCTGGTCTCAGTGAGTACACGCTACTCCTTCATATGATGAGAGTCTTGTATTTCCCATACCTCAGACTGTAGCAATGGGTCATAAAATTCCAGTTAAGTGTAACATGGCCGTGCTTTGGTGGAAGGAACACTATCTGATAGTAGGTATTTGATGAGCATTTACTTATCAACTTGTGTTGAATATATGATGTTTGTTGATGGTTGAATGCTGGTAAAGAATCATGAGAACCAGGATGTCAGCATTCTACCATCAATTTGATGTGCAAATTTGGGGCTGTCTTCTAGCTTCCCTGGGTTTACAATTTTCTGGCCTTCCAAAAAAGAATTGTACTCTCATGATTCTTAAAATGGAATTTCATACCTCTAGATAGGAGAGTTCAGGATTGGGTCAGAGGGTGTGCATAGGTAGAAGACAAATACCTTCTTAGAGCATCCACTTCATTTGAGGGTAAATAGCATTCAATTTTTTTTTTTGTTGTAGCTTTGTAGACTCAAACAAGGATGCATGAATTATAGTCTTGCAGTCAACAGTTTAAAATCATGCCCACATTCTTCCTCTCTATCCTCACCCTGGTTCATATTCATTTTTTTTCTGTTTTAGGGTTGTTTTCAGTGGAGAACTCTGAGAAGTACTGTTAGGTGATAGCTCTCTCCCTTTTAGCTCCATTTCCCCCCCTGGTTTTATAGCATTCTCTCTTTGGGGGATCGTCTCTATGCCTAGAACTTTGGTTATCACCTCTACACAGGAGCCTCACCATTCTGTATCTTCTCTGGGTATCAAACCTGTACATCCAGCTACTAACTTAGAATCTCCTTTTGGATATCTCCTAGGTGCAAACACATATATCTAAAGTAAAATTCAAGATTATCCCCTTCCTACCAAACTTGGTACTTTCCCAGTGTCTTGTGTATGAGCAAATGTCACTACATCCGTTAAGTTGCACAAATTAGAGACTTCTGAGTGATCCTTCACCTCTCCCTGAGTTCCTCTAGCCAATTCATCATCCAATCATTCAATCATTCATCCAATCATCCAATCATCCATCATTCACTTCTAAAAAGCCCTCAAGTCCATCCTCAAGCTATTCCTAGCCTTTCTTTTTCGGCCTCCTCACCATTCTAAGCCACACCCTATTCTGGCCTCTCTCCTTATAAGACCCCACATGTTCTGGCCCTATAACCAACAGCCTGTCTTTCCGCTCCAGTCACACTGACCTTGTTCTAGTTTCTTGTGTAGTCGCCAGGCTCCATCTTTGCCTATGTCTGATCTCACTTCTTCCCTTCTTCACTCAGTTAAATTCTACTCATCAGATAAGGGAAGACTTTTGGGAGCTCACTGAAGACCATTTCTGACTTCCTGAGGGCCATTTACTTCTTGTTTTGTGGCCTTGCTGGAGTGTCAGTGTTATTCTTTCTTAATTGATTTTTTTTAATGGCTGTGTGCTCCCCCCCAGGCTGAAACTCCATGAGTAGGGGAACCATGTCTGGCAAGCACAGTACCCCTGGAAGCTAGTCTAGTAGACACTTCAATTGATAAACATTTGGTAAAATAAAAACATAAATAAATGGAAGGGAGATCAGTAGAGTAGAGGAAGGGGACACCAGGGGAAAGAGGAGAGGGAAAAGGGAAGTACTGGGAAGTGAAATTGAGAAAATTATGTTGTGTGCATATATGAATATATCACAATTAATCCCATCATCATGTATAATTAAAAAACACCAGTAAAAACACAAAAAGAAAAATTACATAAAATTAAGATAAGTAAATGGTGAAACCAGTGAATAAAGTCATTGTTCATCAGCAAAGGAAGGAAGGCTATGGATAAATGCCATAAAATAATAAGAAAATATATACGAATCTAGACCGGTGTTTAATTATAAAGCTCTGCTTGGAGTAATTTGTTGGGATGTTATTTTTCAAATGTCAAGTGCAGATCACTTGAATATAGTGTGCAGATTTATGGAGACATAATTCAAATGAGCACTTGGAGCCAAGTACTCTGCACCCTTCAACAGAATTGCTGACCTTTTAATGGCTACTTTACCAAGACATTCAAACAAAGGAGGAGTTTTTATACATACACATAAACCAGACTCTCCACAGCTGTTAACTACTAGAAGTAATTATTTTCCTGCACTCGAATGACTTTGTCCGAACAAGGTAAGTATATTCTCACAGTGTCTGCTCCTTAAAAATGAATCTTCTGGAAAATTACTGACAGGCATGAGTGTGCCAGCAAGCAAAATAACAAAGGAATGACCCCCATTCAGTTTGAAGACCCAAGACTGCTGTTTAAATGACAGTAGGAATCATAACACCAAATTTAAAAAGTAATTCCAAGAAATACAGTTTTCCCAATAGTTTTTCAGTTGAAGGGAAAATCATACCATAAAACTGTCTTCAGTCAATGATTTATCTCTTCTTACTAGTCATTAATTTAGACATAGGCTCCAAGAGAAAAATATTTCTGTGTACATGATGCAAAATGATCAGTAGTAATTTGAAAAATATTATTGAGGATTTACTCCCATACAATGTTCAGAGGAGAAATAACGGTTTCGTTTTTGGATATAACAGAATGCCTGGACAAAGAGTATAATTTAAGCCCAAAAGACATATTTTTTTTCCTCCTGAAGTCTAAAGGTGCACAGTACAGTGCTCAATGAGGTTAAATTGCACAAACAGCAGTCTTTTAACTGAATATCTGATTTTTAAAAAACAGTATAATGAAGGAAAATACAGAAAAACTACCTCACTTAAGAGGAGCAGTGCAAAAATTCTGAATATAATTTCAGTAAATAGAATATTTTAGAATAACAAAAGAACGTTTTATTATAACCATGTAGGATTATTCCAGGAATTCAGAACTGGTTCAATATTAACAAACTTGTCAACATAACTCACTACAAATTTGTGGGAAAAAATAATATTGCATAAATGGGTGATGAAAAGGCATTTGAAAAAGAGAAAGCATTCCAAATAAAAACTATCTAGCAGCTAATGTACACTCTACAACACAGGAATTCCTCTACAGAATCTGACCAGTAGATGTATTAGTTAGAATAGGCTAACTCATCTTACAAATAACCTCAAACTTTAGTGCATTCATACATTAAGTTTGTTTCTTCTCATTTCACAGTGTAGTGTGGGTCAGTGACAGAACTCTCCTACCTCCATTCAGAGACTTGACTTCTTGCCATTGGTAACTCTGCCTAGGACCTTGATTTCTACATCTGCATCTGACAGACAGAGAAGAGGAGACAGCATGGAGAATCACAAGGGAGGCTCAGAGTTAAGGACAAATTCTTCTCATGGATGTTCAGTTAGGTTGGGTCTACCTGGAAAATAGACTAGTTGTGTTCCCAGGAATTAAGGAAAAGGATTGAGTGAACAACTAGCTAGTCCCTGCCACAGAAAATAAGTTCCTAGAATATCAAAGACATTACCAAAAAGCAGATTAGTAGTCTCCTGAGAGGGAAACACTATACTTCCACTAAAATCAGGAAAAAGACAGAGACAGCCCTATCACCATTATTTATTCAATATTATTTTGGAGATTGCAGCAAGTTAGTAAGATAAGGAAAGGAAAAAGCATAAATCTGAGAAAGAAGAGATTATCTTTTGCCAATAATTTGACTACAGATTTAGAAATTCCAATATACACTTTTAAAAAGAGTTTCTAACAATTACAAATTGAGTAATGTAACTGGACACAATATAAATATGTGTGTGTGTATAATAAATAATAATGTGAAAAGAATAATTTTTTGTTTCTCTGAAAAGTAGGCTTCATGCTTTATAAGGTTTCAGTAAAAAGTTACAAAAAGTGCTGCTGGTTTGGGCACAACAATTGTAAAAGAAGATGAGAAAATTATAAGATTCTGCATTTTTGTTTTTCTATGTTACTTTTTTTAAGTCCTGGATCCGTGCTAGAGATCCAAACCAGAAACTATATTTGATGCCTTATAAATGTGGTGTATGCAAGAAAGATATCTTGGACTGCCCAAGAATGAAGCCACAGTTAAAGAAAAGGACCTTGTCCTATATCGTATTATGGACAAATGAATATATATCCACACATGTGTGTGGGACTTCCTCGTGGGAGAATTATGAATCCCTCATACTTCAGTGTCAGATGTGAGCGTGTGTCTTGCGAATGATGTGAATCAAAGCCAGCTTGGGATGGATGGGCCGGCAGAATGAGCAAGAAATTATTATTGTATGCCACAGAGATGTTTGGGTGTTTGTCACTGTCATCATTTACTCAAAGCTGATACACATTCTGTCCTTATTGCATCAGTGAGAATGCTTGTAGCAATATCGGCATAGAAGTAAATATGGAAAAATATAAATTCTACTTGTAAAAGTGATAAGTGTACAGAATACTTAAAGCTAAATATGAAAAGACAGGCTTAAGACATATGAAGAAAGTCATAAAATATTATTGAAGTTTATAAGTTGTCAGTTCTCCTAAATCAATATATAATGTAATTGCAATCATAATCCAAATGTTTTCTCTTTAATTTGGTAAAGGCATTTTAAAGTTCATGAAGAATAACTGAGTTTGCTCACAATGTTACTGCCAAGATTAAATGAGCTAAAATATGTAAAGTGTGTAGGACAGTATTTGGCTCATATATACACTCAATCATGTTTGTTAGTTTCATAATTGGGGAAAAAATTAAACATTAAGAATGGAGAGTACCAAATGGATCTATATTAAAATGAGATTTTAATTTTATTTCCCTCTTGATGGCTACATGAATTTTAATAAATAATTTAATAAATAATGATTTAAAGCAATTATTATTTATCAATGATTATTATTTATTGGTTTAATAAATAATAATTTTAATATAGCCATCAAGAGGGGAAAATAAAATTAGACTCCTATTTAATCCATATTCAAAAAATGGATTAAAAATTAAAAATTAAAATGTGCAAAATAAAGCAATAAATGTTTGGAATAAAATTTAAGAGAATAAATGTATACACGAGTGGTTAGGGAAACATGTTCGTATGGGATCCAAACAGAATTGTGCTACTACTTTTGGTCACTGGACGGTGTTTTTGTTTGAGTTCATTATCACTCCAAAACCTGACCTCATGGAGGCACTGAAAGCACTGACAGGTGACGGCGGCCCTGGTTGATCTCTGGCTGACTATAGCTTCTTGGATCATTGCCTCACAAGCTGTCCATACCGGATCCTTTGCCTAGTTTTTCACAGCCCCCCCTTCTCCACTCACTCCTACTCCTTCCCCTCGCCTCATCCTTCTTGGGCATGTGTGAAGATCAGGTGGTCATCATGTGAACTGTAGTCAATAACTTAGTCCCTGTGCTAATTATGCCCAGGGGCTCAATTTCACCCAGTTGCTACCACCAGATCTTTCAGAGGCAATGTTTGCCGAGCCCGCTTACCCTGGATACGATGCAGACAGCAAATGAGGGAGCCAGGGAGCCGATGAGTAAGAATGGAGGGAGGCAGGCTAGCTGAAAGGCTATCACGGTGCTCCTAAGGCAAGATGACAACTAGGAAAAGACAATCATCTCCCAAGAGGTAGTGAAGGGAGGAAATAGTCCATCACAAAGAGGCACGTGTGAAAACAAGAAGTTCAATGTGTTTCAGCTGCTGCCACACAATTTTGTATACATGTAAAGGGGCAGAAGGGTCTAGTGTCCCTGGAAGCCGGGAAAACAGGACAGTAGGAAAGGTTTCATAGAGGAAATGACGTTTGACCTGAAAGGGTGCCGCAGAGCACTCCACAAAAGGGGAAGTACGGGGGCTTGACACCAATGACGCTCACAGAGATTCCCAGTATTGATACAACTGGAGTAAAGGATTTAGGAATGAGGTTGGCAGAACACAGAAAGCCTGTTTCCCTTCTAGGAGTCTGAAATTAATCCCAAGGCAGGCAATGAAGATCTATGGAAGAGCTTTGCAGAGGGAAATAATGGATTTGATCTTTAGAGAACAAAATACCTTTTGCAGCAGTATGAAGATGGTTTGGAATAAGGCAAGAAACTCCGCTTGTGGCAGAGGCATTGGGTCATTGATTCCATGAACCATCAAACCCCTATTTCTCAGTAAGGCAAATTCACAGATGTTGATGGGTTATTTATTTATTTATTTTGCAGTGATAGATATTGAACCCAAGGGTGTTCACTGAGCTGCATCCCCAGCCCTTTTAACATTTTTTATTTTGAGACAGGGTTTCACTAAATTGCCCAGGCTGGACTTGAACTTGCAATCCCTCCCGTTTCAGCCTCCCCAGTCATTGGGATTACTTGCATGCATCACCATGCCCAGGAGAAGTATTTTATAAATAACATCTTTCTAGATTGTTTACCTAGAATGGTAAACAAGCATGTCTTTTTTTTCCCCCCCTAAACTCTACTGTATAAACTTAGTTGTATACTCTGATTTAATAAATGGAGTGAGCTGAATGGTCTTTGGCATCAATCCCAGACAATGAATCAGTGAGAAAACAACAAATATGGAACATAGTATCCATCCATAAATCTAATTGTATGGTTAGTTATGGAGGATTTTAAGAGTAATGATTTCTCTGGCATGATATCAGAAAAGCATACCTTCAAAAATTATTCTGTAGCCATTGACTTCCAGTCATCCTGACAATGAAGAAAGCTGAGTAAATGGCTTACATGTAATTCCCCTGCCTGACAAAGGAAAGGAAGGGTGCTTCTAAGGCTCCAGAATGACATATTTTGATAGATAAATAATATGGTCATTAAAAAAAGAAAACCAAGAAACAACTTCCCAACTTGCTTAGAAGATGAAGTCAATCTCTTCAAACAAACAAACAAACAAACAAAAAAGACATTCCATCATACCCACCAATTCATTCACAGTGGTTAACTCTGGTGGTGAATGACGAGTACTCTCTATTTTCTTCTTTTTGCCTTTTGTCATTGTCATCTGCGATGAGCATGCATTGCTTTTTAGGAAGAAGAACAAAGTAGTCGAAGAGACCAACCATACAATCAGAACCTCATGGGCTATCTTTTCCAGTTTTTTTGACTCAGCTTTCTGGCTCTATGTAAGATTACTGTAAACTCACTCAGAGGTACTTTTGAGGAAACCTTTTAGTGTGTTTTGAATATTGGCAAAATTTCTCTCCTTAAGTCTTTATAGTCTTCAGAGAGTAAATTTTGGAATTTTCAAAACTATAAAAACTTCTCCTCTTAACTATTCATGCCAGTGGAGGGGGATATTAATACTAGTATTCAAAAACCAGAGGGACATGAAATGTCACATATACACACATATTAAGCTGTGTAAGGCACTGCACATGATGCTTTTAGGAGAGTAAACTTCCTCTCCCAAATTACTGTGGGCTAATATTAAAATGATTCTAAGTCACTACATTTCAGTTGGCAAATGAAGGGAGAAAGTTATGATAAAATAAACAGGTCTAGAATTTAAAATTCATTGCATATAATCTATGAACTATGTCCTCTAATAAAGACTATGGTGAAAATATAAACCACTCTTTAAGTACAGACAGACTTGAAATTGGACTACAAAAAAGCATGGAAAACAAAATGCTAAACTCAACTGGGTGTAATGCAGTGCAGATGTGAAATAATAAAACAAAACACCTGGACTCAAAGTAGTCCACTCTGGTACTTATTCTCAAAACCAGCTTTTCGTAATCAGATGACACTCTTTTAAAAGCAGCTTCATCTAAAATTGTAGTCAGGAAAGTATTTCAGAAGAAATATGAAACACTCATCCCTTAGGGTTAAGGAAAAGGGCCTGTCAAATAAACTTGATGTAAAGTACTTCTCCATCTCTTAACACATAGGGAGGGACCTGCAAAAAAAGATGTGTAAATATGATGGATGTTAAATTAAGCACATTGAACCTTTCCCAACACTGCAAGAATTTAGGTTGTTTAAAGAAGATTTGGATGTATTATTTATAATTTAGAGATGCTTTACAGGTTCACTGAAGCAGTAACTATCTTATTGGTTAAGATTTGTACCACACTGCTCACATAAGCTCCTTTCCCCAAACTAGTAGGGGAGCACAATTTCTGAAACTTAACACCACCATGCAACATTGTAATTATTAGGTGCCCAGTTTGGAGAAAATAGTTTTACACTAATAATTTCCCTTCCCATCTCTTTCCAACAATGGAGTTCTCATGCTTCTCGTATCCTAAACTCTGAAGAAATGCCATCACCAGTCCCTGCTGCCAATCCCTCTTCAAACCCCCATTCTGTTTTCAAAGCCCAAAGGAATCCGTCCAGCTGAGAAAACTGTCCTCCGAGCCTGGGAGGGAAAAAGACCAAGCAGGCTTGGAGAGAAGTGGCTGCCAGCAAGGAGCAAGAAGGTGAGGCACACTTGTGCATTAATAGTGTTCATCCCATCACACACTTCTGTCCTTGTTGATGTCAGTGCAGGTCAGAATGATGGACTTTGTAGTGGGATGCCTTTTCTTATAGAGTCCAGACCCATTGAAAGGAGATATCACTGGAACCAGACAAGGAGTCAAGACCCTGGCTTGCAGTGCCAAACTTGAGAGTCAGTCTCCAGACGCAGGAGGATTCTTCTGAAGATGGCTCCAAACCTGTTATCCTGGATCACCCATTTCCCAACCAGGTTAGTCTGTCTTGCCTGTTGGGCGCAATTAATCATTCAATCTTTCATTTTTAGGCTCTTCATTCAATAAACACTTATTTGTATACAATAATGTTAAGGTATAGTCCTTGACTTCAGGAGTTATGGGACTGAAGAGATAGACATAGAAATAGGTCGATGTGACCAAATGTTAAAGGTGATGGTAAAGTATGTGTAGGGTTCATTGGCACATAAAGGAACCTTGACTTCTCTATGCCACCAGCTCCTCTGCTACTGTTATCTGCCCTGCCTCTGAACCTACTATTCATTTCTATCTTCCTCTTCACTAGCTCCTTCCACTGGACTTCCTGGTATATTTTGCTTCAAGTACTTTTTTTTTCAACTCCTGGTCCTCACTGAAATCTGGCTTTCTCATAAATGGTGCCACTTTCCTCAAAAGTTTATCCAGTGATGTCTCCTCTTCCTCCCACTTTTCTTGACTTTCAGGGCAAGAAAAGTGCCCACACAGGCTCTTGCTCCTCAGTATTACTGCTTGCTCATTAATCATGCAACCATTACTTTCTCCCATGTGTGTGGTTTCACTACCCTTTCTCAATGTTTGAGGGGATGAGGAGTCAACCCTAGACATGGAAAATTTTCAGCCCAGTGTGCTTTTACATCTCTTTATAACCATTCTCAGCGGTATTGATTCACCTGCTTATGTTCCATCATCAGTCTACACTCTACAAGGGTTCTATTTTCCAGAACATGCTTCCAAGGAAATTCTTGTGCCAAGGAGTGGATATTTAAAGACTGTGATCTGTCTAGATACACCCTCAAGGAGCCTGAAGTACAGAGAAATAATCTAGTAAAAAAGGTTTTCAATGAAAAGGGATATCAGAAGATCAGGAAGCAGTTGCTGTATACCAGGGGCATACCACTGAACTTTACTCCTTCTAATCACTTTCTTTTCCTTTCTGACCCCCTTGTACCACATCATCACCCAAAATTCCTGCCCTGCTTACTCTTTCTGATGTCTGGTTTGTGACCCCTCTCTAGTTAACCCACATTGCTATGAATTGCTGCAGAAAACAGGGAAACTGCTTCTTATGAATTGATGTCACTCACCCTCATTTATGTCCTCATGGCCTGAGCAGTTCTTGTAATTACCAATCTGCTACTATATTCTCCATGGTTACTTTTCAACTCATCTTGTGAAGCCACCAGCCCCTCTCCCATCACTATTAACAGTAGTGATCAGATTGTAGTTCCCATGTTCCTCCTCCACAGTTCAGGACTTCTCCTTCACCATGTTTTCCATCTATTCTCCTATTCCTAAGGACTCCGTCCCTGCCACAGACCCCCCTCTCACCTGCTCTGGGTGTCTGAGAAGTCATCACCCTGGTTGTTCCTTCTGGCTGCTGCTCCTTCCTGGCTATTGTCACTCTTGCTGACACTTTCTAACATCTGCTTAATAAACTTTGGTCTCTCCCACCACGTACATGAAACGGAACTCATCTTAAAACCTAAATCCCGTTACTTCTTTCTGAAACTGACAACTTTCTGAAAAGACTGAGGCACAAAACTTTGCTACCTCCATGTTTGTATCACTACAGTAGTTCTGTTACCCCAAGTTTTGCTTTCAATTCCAGTTACCCTCAATGGATCTGAAAATATTAAATGAAAAACTTCAGAAATAAACAATTTGTAAGCTTTAAATTGCTACGTTCTGAGCAGTGTGATGAAATATGCCTTTCCACTCCATTCTTCCCAGGACACGATTCATCCCTTTGTCCAGTGAATACCACTGGCCTGTTAGTTACTTAGTAGGCATCTCACTTATCAGTTTTGGTTTGTGGGTTCACATAACCTTTATTTTATTTAAAGATGGCCACAAGGTAGAAGAAGAGTGATGCTGGCTAGTCAGATATGCCAAAGAGAAGCCGGCCATAAAGTGCTTCCTTTGAGTGAAAAGATGAAAGTTCTAGATTTAATAAGAAGAAAAATCATCTGCTGAGGATGCTAAAATCTACAGTACAATATAGAGACCTCATTCACATAAGCTTTATTACACCATATTATAACAATTGTTCTATTATTATTGTTGATGTTAATCTTACTGTCCTGGTTTAGAAATTAAACTTTATTTTAGGTACATGTAGGAAAAACAGAACATAAAAGGTTCAGCTCCATCTGAAGTTTCAGGCACCCACTGGCTTTCTTAGAATATATCCCCTGAAGATAAAGAGCAGTACTGTAGTTCGTGATTCCTAGGAATTTGCTTTCTGCTCCCATCATTTTACTTAATTTGCTCACTAGATCATACAAGTGACATGTCATTTGCAGAACTCCATTGATTTTGGAGTTGCCATCATCAGTCACTTGTTTATCTTAACACTGTACCTTCCTTGGCCCCAGACAATTCCTTAGATCTGAACATTTTCCTACCTCTCCTCTCCACACCTCTTCTAGGGTCTCCCAAGTTCTAGAGGGTTCTAGAAAGACAATCACTACATATTAGATTTTAAAGCCTTTTTGAGTGCCTTGCCTAAAGTATGCAAGGCACTGTGTCAAAAGGACAAAACATCCTTTAGGAGAGGGTACAGGCACAATACAATAGAGTTTGGGTGCCCAGGACTGATCTCAAAGAACAAAATGGGGTAAATGTAATTCTAGGTCTTTAGTGAGCACTGAAATTTAAGTCAGGAGACCCAGATTCTGTTGGCAAGATGAAGTACAGGAAAGGATCCAAATGGTGACAAATGAGAAAGAAGATAGAACATGGGAGGAACCTTCTTGTCAGATGTTTTTGAATGAAGCTGAACTTGTCCTCAGTTGGCCTATATAGGTCATCAGACTGGCTTAACCGTAAAGTCAAGGAAGACAACAAAAAGTAAAAAACAGGGCTGGGGATATAGCTCAGTTTGTAGAGTGCTTGCCTTGCATGCACAAGGTCTGGGGTTCAATTCCCAGCATGCCACAAAAAAAAAGTGTACTTTTTCTCATATAATGAGTTTCTTCTGTGAAATGTGGATAACAGTACTGCCCACCTCACTGAGTAACTAAGGATTAACTTAAATGTGTATACAGAACTGAGCATAGGGTGTTAGATGCTATTATTTTCACACCTGCAAACTATATAACATATTATAGGTAAACATATCAAGTCATTCTGGTATCAAATTTGACTATTTAGCATACTCAGAAATGCCCTGCATCAGTTAATGCTGCAACAAAACTTTTAAAATAGGATATAGATGCTGGTGTGTGTGCTGCACTTTTTTCTCTTTGCTGAACTATTAAAACAACTGTCTTCACCGTGACCACCAAAGACACATTTTTCAGGACTTCAGGATCTCTTTTTTAGCCTCTTTTGAACTATTTTCTAACCCTTCTTTTGGACTACTTTCCAACCTCTTAATACTTTCTTGCCTTCTGAATTCTCAGATACTACTTTGGTTTGGTTTTCTTTCTTACTCCTGACCAACTTCTTCTGTCTCCAGGCACAGTCCCCTCTGGCTCCCTTTCCAATTATGTAAATTCTCAGGTTCATCCCTAATTTTTCCTGCTTCCAAAGCCTTTCTAATATGCTTTACTACCAACTTATACCTTCACTGTCTTTGGGTTGGACTATTCCAATAGTGTAAATGTAACCTGGTTTCTCCTTCTTCTCAATCCCAGGCTACCTGTCATGCTGCCACCAGACCGCCAAATATTTGTAAAAAGACTTGTTGCCCACGAGAAAAACTCCCATGCCTCAGCATATCACACAAGGCTCTTGCTTTTGCCCCCCAATTGCTCCAACTTCCTTTCATCTTGTTCTACCTGCTCATTCAGAACTCCACACACGGAAATGTTCTCCACTGCACAAATTATAACGTTCTTTCACAAATCCCTGCCTTTCCACAGTTCCTCTTCCTTGAATGTACTTTTTTCCATTTCCCAGCTATTTCATGACCCAGTTTCTTTATTAAGCCTTTACCACATTGTATTTTAAGTGCTTACTTAAATGTCTATTCCTCTAGAAAAGTATTGGCATTTCATGTATAGCGAAAGGCCCCTTTCTTCTCTATAGTTCCATAATCTGGTATCAGACAAGATTCATGGACTTCATTGTGAGTAATCAACAAACATGAAAATGATTTTTTTTAAGGCGCAGTTTTAAAAATTTCTCCTTAGCTGGAACAGATTGAACAGAAGGACATACCAATTTGAGCTCTCAAGCTCGATTCTCAAGGTAAATATGGATATTTTGAAGGACCAGAAGACATATAAGGATAGCAGTGCTGAATACTTAGTATGTGGATTAACTTAGAACTTCAGAAGTTGTATAATCATGGCAGTGGATAAAACATATATGACCTTATCACCTCCCTAAAATCTTTCAATGGCTTTTTAAATACAAAGCCTCATCCCTAAACTTGCCTCCAGCCACTTGGTCTCATCTCACACTACTCTCTACCTTACTCTTTTTTTTTTTTTTTTTTTTTTTTTTTTAAAACAGGTAATCTGCCAGTAATGCCCTTCTCCCCAAACTGGTCAGTTTTTTTTTTTTTTTTTTGTACTGGAGGTTGAACCCAGGGATGGATGCTGGACACCCATAGCCCTTTTTATTTTTTGAGACAGAGTCTTGCTAAGTTGCTGAGGTTGGCCTCAAACTTGTGCTCTTCCTGCCTCAGCCTCCAGAGTCCAGTCGGTCTTATTTTTTGATTATCAGTCCAAGGATTCTTTAAGTCATCTCCATTACATGGTAGCAGAGTGTAAGGCCTTTCATCTCATTACATTTGGAAAGCAACAGCTTTATGACCATAGCTTATGGGCTCAGTCTGGGTTCTTGGACATACTTTAAAAAATCTCTTTATTGTCTTGATTTCCTCACCTAAAAACAGCAGTTTATCCACCTCATAAGGCTATTGAGACTGAAGGAGATAATTCCTGTAAGGCACCTAGAATTGTGTTGATATGTAGTTCGAAGAGCCCAACAAATGTCAAATGATGACATTTACTAAGATGCAAGTCCTCGCCTTCCCTGATCCAGACCTTGGAGTCCCCATTCTCCTCTAGTCCATGGACTCAGTCTAGTCCTTTATTTTTTGTCTTAGCCTCAGCAAATGGTTCCTAACATAGCAAGTCTTTGATATATGATTTTAAAAAATAAATCGGCAAAAGCCTTGTGTCCCGCTTTTGCCTTACTAGCTAGACAGCCTCAGGCAATGCCCACCCGTAAAAGATTTTGTATAAAATAATGCGATATACCTACAAAAGCAGATGACACGACTTAAAATGCCGTACGAACCGTAGATGTTTATTTAAAAAGTGGAGTTCGTGTTCTCCCTCCCCTCCGGCACGTCCCGTCCTCACCCCGCCCTCCCCCCAGCCCACACCCTTACTGCGCCCTTGGCCCTCGGCCCCTCGGGATTGCAGGCGTGGGAGCCCCGGCCCCGCGCGGCTCCCTCCAGCAACCCGCGCCCTCCTTCCTTCCTCGCCCGGACGGACGCACTTCCGGCGGATGTGGGGGGGCCGGAAACGGAAGTGAGCGGCAGGACCGACTGACGGTAACGGGGCTGAGCGGTGTTCCCTGAGCGGTGTGAACATGGTGAGTGAGCCTCCGGGCCTCCCGAACTTCAGGCGGGCTCGGCCCGATGGCCCGGCAGGAGCAGGCCGCCACGTCCCAGCCTGATCCTGCCTGGCGGCTGTGGCCTGGGGACGAGGCCGGCCTCGTGCGCCAAGATCTGTCGAGTCACTGGGTTGGGGCGGGCCGGGGCTGTCTTTGGGGCCTCGGGGCTCAGGCTCTGTTCCCGCGAGCAGCGATTCGGCTTTATCCTCTTCCTCATGCTCCTCTGTGAGTTTTACGATCCTTGGAAAGGGCAAACCCGATAGAGCAACGTTCTGTGGCGTGTCACCTCCGACTACCCTTTCCCTGAGGGATGACCTCTGTTGAGCCCAGAGCCCTCAAAACCTATCCTCGCTCTTCCCCGTCTTGTTAACTGCTTGATAACCAACCCACAAGTACAGTTTGCAGTTGCATGATTCAGCCTTACTTTACTTTTTTCAGAGTTCGTAGTATTCCATGTGTTGGAGGGAAAAATCAGTTTGTCAATATCCGCTCTTGCCTCTCCTGTTTGCTCCCTCTTTTCTTTTACTTTCTCTTTCTTTTCTATTTAAAAATTGTGATATTTTTAAAGACTCCTGAAGCACCTTTGCCACTGACTCTGACATCAGCAGTGCTGGTAGACCATTCATCCAAATCTAGAAAGCTTGTGTTGGTAAATTTTGATAATTACTGTAAAGAAGTTTGATAAAGAACCCAGATTTAACTGGCTATTAGGTTTTCACCAATTTGTTTTACTTTGCTACTTTATTAGAAACCTTAAGTATTAATCCTGATATTTTAAAGAAGGTAATTAGAAAGATAACAGTAGAACCCAGAGATTAGAATCCCTTTTCTTTTGCATAGAACTTTTTTTAGTTGCTTACTATAAAGCACTTTGGCAGTAGAACATCCATGTAAGATTGTGATAGAAGTTAACATTTGGAAAGCTACAACCATACAACTCTAGTCCTGGAATGAGTTCAGCTGCCTGGTGCTAAAGGCCAGAGAAGTGTGTGGTTTGCTAGCAGTCACAAAGTAGATTAGTGAGGATTCACACTAGATTCCAAATTCTTCCTGATTCCAGATTCTTTTCCTGATCTGCCATGACTGTATGTAGGAAAGTGGGAACCTGTTGTGCAGATTTTGAGTTCCACACTAAGTATTCTGGACTTTTATTATTCAGACATTGATATTGATGAATCAGTAAATTTGTATGTGTGTGGTTTTTTTTTTTTTTTTTTTTGGAATCAGTTTTGATAGGGCAAGATGTGTATGTTATGAAAACCTTGTTACGCAGATTTGGAGAATGAGTGAGCCCAAGCAGCAAGACCCAGTAGAGTGCTGTTGAAATTTTCGCTGGACAGGGGTGGGAGAATGAAAAACCACTAAACAGGATAAAGTAGCTGACCAAACAAGTATACAAATGAATTAAAAAGTCAGAAAACTGGTTTCTCAGAATAGTTTTTCCTGGTATAGTGTAAGATTAGATACCACATTGCCTGTAGCTGGTTTGTATTTTTATGCAGAATTGCAGGAATATTGTACTTAAGCAACCAGTAATTAAAGTCAGCATCTTGTGCTTTTCCTGTTGTAATATTTACTATGTTTTATTTGCTTGTTAATATCTCTTCAATAGATGAAGCTCTGTGAGGTAGATGTGTTCTTCAGCATCTAGCAGAGTACCTGGCACAAATAGGTACCTAATAAATATTTGGTATTTAAAAGTTTCATAGTATAAATATATAGAATGACAATGTTTAGTTCCCAATTCTCCATTTTTTTCTTTTTAATTTTTTGTTTTACATTGCCCCATGAGATAAATTTGTAAAAAATAGGTTATGCATTCTTATAGAAACCAAACTTTCTGAAATTCCTCTTTCTTTTATCTTCTGTGACCACCTTTTTAATTGTCCTGTCTGTTCTTAATCCCATTTCTTTGTTTTTTGTCTGTAAGGAATGATATTCTCCAGGATTCTGTTCTCAACTTTTTCATTCTGTGTTACGACATTGCAACCTAAGAGAGGGATCTCTTCAGTGAAAGCAAATCTGATCTATCATTTTTAGAGTAAACGACTATCAATTTTAGAGTAAACGTCAATGTAAGACTTTCCATTTTAAAATTTTGCCAGCATTTAATCTGTCATTCTTTAGAGATCAGCTTAGGAGTCCTTTCCCAATTTTGTTATTACTTATTGTACCTTGTATGTTCCTGTTCTAATTTTCAGGATTGTGGACTCTTTGAGAAAACAGTCCTTATCTTTTCTCTCTCTTGCTTAAAAAAATGCCTTTTCTTTTTCTTTTTTTTTTTTCCTCATAGGTGTTCTCCGTGAAAAAAATCCTTTTGTATTTAATAATGTTTTTGATTTGTGTTGTAGAATGCCAGAGGACTTGGATCTCAACTAAAAGACAGTATTCCAGTTTCAGAACTTTCAGCAAGTGGGCCTTTTGAAAGTCATGATCTTCTTCGGAAAGGGTACATGGTGAAATTGTGACTTTTAACTTTGTTGTATTAAATGTTTCTCTGAATTGTTTTCCACAAAATGCTTTAAATATTTTGATGGGTTATTAATGAATATTTAAATTGGGAGATAACAAGTAATATACCTTAGATGGAAAGGGAAAGAGGCTTAGGTGTTTCCTGTAGTGGAAGAAGCATCTTCCTAGCATAAGGCATCCTCTTAGTAGATGGTATCCAGTAGTGTGCTTTGGTAGGGTTTTCTTTTTGCTACCGGTAACTTGGAAGGCAGTTTGCCTCCTTATTAACTATTAGAGTAATTTACTCTTATTTGGGAGATACTAGAACATAGCAGTTAAGAGGATGAACTCTAGACTCAGACTACCTAGATTTGTAACCCAGCTCTGCTATTTAATGGATGTATGCTTTTGGGTAGGTTACTTAATTGCTTTGTGTCCCAGTGTCCTCATCTATGAACTAGGCTAATAATAGTATGTATCTTGTTTTGAAAAGTAAGTGCGTTAATACCTGAAAAATACTTAAAAGAGTACCTGACATTAGTAAGCACTCAGTAAGTGTTGTCTGCTGGTCCCCCACCCCCAGCTTTAACTCAGTTTTGTCCCTTTATACTTTATGTTTCTGTGTCTTTAAAATATGTTTAGATACATGTTTCTGGTAGTTCTTTCTCTTGGCAGGTCACTTTTCTGCTAACCCAAATAGGGTTAATGCCTCCTCCCCCATAAATATGTTTTTGAATTTTTAAAATCTAATTTTAAGGCTTTGCTTTTATTATGGTAGAATGACATTCTTAAGCTGGTGTCTTGGGACACATATAATTCCTTACGGTTTTGTAACAAAAGATATAGTAATGATAATAAACACATATTTGTTACATTCTTTCTAGATATAGAGCATTGTTTAGCAACTCTAGTGATTGAAGTCTCGACCAACAATGTCTACAGTAAATGCATTTTTGAATAATTATGATATAGAATGTTTGACCTTTTTTCTTTTATTGTGTTTTATGAATTTTAATGTATGTGTCCATTCCTGTAATGATCACCATAGTAAAAATAGAGGATAGTTTTATCACCCATATAAAGCTTTCTCATACCATACTTTTTATTGTTTGTGTGTTGGCCCTGGGGATTGAACTCTGGGCCTTGTGCATGCTAAGTACTCACTCCATGACTCAGTTGCACCCCAACCCTTATGGCATACTGTTGTAGTCATACCCTTGATAGATGCAGCTTTGAGCAGTGGGTAGTGAGTGATCTATAATCTTTTAAATATGGTTTCCTTCCAGTTTTTCTTGTGTGAAAAATGAACTTTTGCCCAGTCATCCTCTTGAATTATCAGAAAAAAATGTAAGTATGTTAACTATGTTTTTAATTTTATCCTCTACTAGAAAAGTAGATTACTTTTAGTAAAATTTTGTGGTTGATTAAAACAATTCTGGTGAGGATTTGACAATGAGGCTTTATTTTCAGTTCACCTTCTGGCATAGATTTTTGAATTATCTTTAGACTGCTTCACTAAATGTCCCTTTCTACACATCCTTTTTTACCTATTTTATGAACAAATCTAAAGATTGGTCCATTTTTCCATTCCTCTCATAATATTTTTCTCATTTGAAAAAAAAGCAATTTTTCCCTACCATTTTTGCTCTTGATTTCTGAGTACTTTTCTCTAGCTTTGACCTCATTGTCAAGCCTTCCATTTCCAAATTGCTGAGAGACAGATCCATAGTTACACAGATGTCTATGGCATAATCCCCATTCTTAAGAAACTTTAAATTTAACAGGGAAGATAAGCAGTGGCTAGGAGGCTGCATAAAGTGCTAGAGAAGACCAAGGATGCAACAACCACTTCTGCTTAGGGATTTTGGAAGGCTCTATTTAGGAGGGGAGTTTGAACAGTTTAGATTGGTGTTCACCAGGTACATGAATGGGAAAAAGTCACTCCCAAGGAGGGAATCGCATGTACAGATGATCTAAAAGCAGATTAAGAGGTTTTAAATATACATTTAGAATAAGAAAGCTGTATCTCACTCCTGGGGATGATGGAGTGTCACCTAGGTAACAGATCACTTATTCCTTTCTTTCTTTTTCCTTCCTCTTTAGCAAGGGGAAAAATCTTGTTAAATAAGAAAAAGTAGAACATATGATAGAATTATGAAGTAGAGGTTCAAATATGAGAAAATAGAACCCCTAGTTGCTTTTAGTGCAGTCAGGTTTTAGGCTCAGAAGTTAATAACCCAGAATAGACTGAAAAGCACACGTGTATGATTATGAAACCATAGTTGATCATCCTTTGAGAAATAATGGAGAAGTGAAAATTGTCTGTAGACTAAAGATGGATAACTATTCCACTTTTCTAAAAGGGATCTAATCAAAAAGTAGTTTGTAGTAAAATTGATCCCTGGCACTGTTCTTAAGTAGATTGCTAAGTAGATGACTGGGAGCTTTTTAGTACAGTAAGCAGTGATCACTACTCATAACAAGTTAATCTTTGTTCATTTTTTTATTAAATTACCAAGTGGGCCAATCAAAGGATCAAATTATCCTACCTGGGATAAACTTGAGGATAAGATGGTAGATTATGGACAGAGTAAGAGTGTTTTTGGTTGGTAACTACCCAGACAACAATGACTAAAGAATTGTCAATTTAGAGGGAGCATTTTGGTAGGGATTTTGACCTCTACCTGCATCTTAGGTAGTATGGTAAACACTTAGGAAGGCTAAGTGTTTTACAGATACTTGATGGTAACCATAGAAAGCATGTAAATTGGGTTTTCGGGAAAAAAAAATGCTTTGTATGGGTAGTTCATTTTGACAAATTATTGAATTGTATAATGGAGGCAGAATAAAGCAAAAGACTAGGCCAAAACTTTAAGAAAAACATTAATGGAGGTGAGTGTAATGTTCTGCATTTGGGTTACCAAAAAAAAAAAAAAAATGTGAATTATACATATTTAGAAGGGGTAAGCATGACTTACTGTATAAAACCTGACAATTTTAATTGACTGTATGCTCATTATAAGCCAGCTAGTTGCATTAACTACTGAAAAGACATTTTCTTGGCCTCTACTAATGAGACAAGGCTCAAATCAAGGAAGATTATATTCTCACTTTCCTATGCATTAGTCTGACCACTAAATCTGGAATATTGATTCTGTTCTAAGCAATACATGTTAAGAGACACTGACAAATCTGACTGAGATTGGCCAAAATGGTGAAGAGTCTAGAAACTTCTTAGGTCTTTGGAGACTCAGCTTAGGTGTTCTCTCTCTGTATTTTTCTTTAATTACTTAACCAGTTAATAACTGTCTTTCTTTCCTCCATCCCGTCTCTCTTGAACTTTTGTGGTACTTGTTATTTGTTGAAGTTCTTTAGCATGGGTTGTGTAGTTGAACTACATTGACATCGTGCTTATTAACTAAGTAAACTTGGACAAATTGCTTAATCGCTCTTAAGTTTTAGTCTCATCTGTAAAAGGGAGTTAGCAGTAGCGTTTTCCTTGGCATATTGCTACCCTCTAGCAACCATCCATGATTGGAGCTGCAGTGTGACAGTGATGGATCAATCATCCTTATCATCTTTAACATTGATTTTCAGCAGTAGGGGCATTTTGCACCCCAGGATTCTGATGGAAATGTCAGAAAATGTTTTTTGTCTTCATAGATGGCATGGCTGTGGGGGTTTGTTAATGCTGGTGTATGTTGGGTAGAGGTCGGGGTGCTGCCAAACATCCTATAGTACAAGAACTACTTGTTCCACAGTGTCAGTAGTGGTGTCTTCTGTTTTGTTATGCATCACCATAAAACCTAAATTTGCACATGATTGCTAATTTATGTGTTGGTTGATAATTGCATTTTAAAAAATTTTATTCTCTTTAGACACACATGACAGTAGAGTACATTTTGACATATAATACATATGTGGAGTATATCTTATTGATACTTGCATTTTAATATCATGTAAGTTGAATGCACTCATCAGAATTTATATAAATTGAATTTTTTGCATGAAATTATATTTATTTATCATGAGGGTAATTCTAAAGAAAACCCTTCAGATTATATCATAAAATATTACAAATTCTCCCTAAGGACCTTCTGTGAAAATTTTGCTGTGTCAAGCTGATGTAAAACAGTATTGCTAGATACCTTATTTTCACATTTTTGTATTTGTGGCCCCCAGTCATATTCCAGACAAGCACTGATCCCTCAGTAGATTTTTGATGAATATGATTTTTTTTGATGACTATTAGAAACAAATCTTCCAAGAGTGTATAGTATAATAAAAAAAATCACAAGAATTCACTTTTATCTCATTATAATTATATTGTCTAATTCAGATCTTCATAGCAGTCTGTTTGCATATTTTATTCTGTCTTTAAGAACTACTTTGGGAAACCACATTTTAGATCCAGAGTCATGTCAATTTATTTTGTCTGAGGAATATTAAATTAGGATCAAGGTTTCTTAATATCTGTTTAGTGAAAATAGGATTCCAGAAAAAAAAATTGCTAATTAGTAACCAATACCGGTTGATTAGCCTTTTAAAAGTACCCCCCAAAAAGACTGCCCCCCAAAAGTGGAATTTAAATATTGAAGTTTAATTAACAACATATTACAATGTGTAATTATTTATTTTATTGAAGTCGTTTGAAATAATATGCTTTCATGCTTAGAAATTCTGTTAAGTTTGTCCTCTGTGTGATGGTTTCTGGATCTCAACTTATTTACATATTTTCTTTGCTCTACCAGTTTTGCGATATTCTTGCTCAAAAGCACTGAAATATAATTATGCCTTATAAGTATCCTTTTGCAAAGTGAAAAAATTCCTTAATTTATTAGTTTTATAAATCTAAAAGTCAGGTAATAATTTTACACTGGTGAAATCTACCTGTAAGCTGGATAATACGCTCAGAAATATTCCAAAATTAGTCAGAAGAAACTACTCAAAGTTTTAATTTTAGTTATGAATATTAAAATCTTTTATCCAAGTGTTGTGTATGTATCGATGCTGTTTTGAAAGCAAAATATTGAGTGTAACATACTTAATTTATCTTTTGTAGTTCCAGCTCAACCAAGATAAAATGAATTTTTCTACACTGAGAAACATCCAAGGTCTATTTGCTCCTCTAAAATTGCAAATGGAATTTAAGGCAGTGCAGCAGGTGAGTTTGTGGAGCTTAGTTATGATTTGTCCTATTGACATCAGTCGAAAGGCGCTTCTATTTTCATAATAGCAGTGTAAGTATTACTTTCTTTGTTCCCTTTTAACTTATTCTGCTTCCCCCTTTTTTGGATAGAGCCTTAATTCCTCCATCAGAGAATTAAAAAAGAGTTCACTAAATGAAAAACTCCTTCAACTTACAGGCTCAGTTTGGAAATCTTAACCTGTATCTACTGTTCATTGTTTTTCTGCTTTTTATGGGTTATGTTGAACTTGAGATGCTATAGGAGTATCCAACAGGTAGTATTGAGTTATGTAGTTTATATCTGGGTATACCTGTTGCATAAGAAAAAGTACTTGGAAGTTGTTCCTCCCAAGTGTTTTAGAACTGCCCCCTACCTGTGTTCTGGATTATATTACATCACTTTACTTCAGGGAATTCCCTTTCTGTAGTTGATGCTTTCAACTTCTTTTTCTCCTTGCCGTCTCATCAGCAGCATTTACATATATTAAAATCTTGTTTGTCTTTTAAAATAAAACAAAAATTATGTAAATCCCAAATTTCTTCATGAAAACTTCTCTTACATTGTTTGCCTCTGCAAGTTGAACTTCTTAAGAAGTTGCCTATGTGACCTGTATGTGGCCCTTTCCCTCCTATACATTCAACCCACTGTATTCTGACTTCCATCACACTAGAATATTGGTAAAAGCAATGTGGACATTGTTTATCTGTCATTTGATTTGAGCTCTCAGTAGTAGTATTTGACCCTCATGGCTTTTTGTCTTTTAGGAATGCCACATTTTCCTGATGTTCCCCTCCTCTCTGAAATCTTATTCTCAGGTGTCTCTCTGTAGGTTCCTTTGTTTTGTCCATTCCCTTAAATGCCAATTTTGTTAGTACCCCATCTTTGGTCTTCTCCTCACCCTATTTCCTACCTGTTCCTATTGCTTTAGTTATTTACATGCTGATGGTTCCCAAGTTAAAATTCTCATGAACTACAAACCTACCCACTTTTCCAATTGGAAGTCCTACAGGTACATTACATTTCACATGTGTAAATACAGAATGACTCATCATTCCTTACATACTTCATATCACATACGGATAGATTTCTGCCTAGGGTAGAAGTGGAAGTATTGGCCTTGGTTATCTCACTCAGTGCCTCATCCCCAACTCCTTCACCACCTCCCTTCCCCAAAACAGGCAGCACATTATATGATCTTCTCATCATATCCACTATATCTGCTATGCTGATTTTTCACTGAGCCACACCCTGGCCCTTTTATGTTTTATTTTGAGATGGGGGGTCTCACTAAGTTGCTGAGGCTGGCTTTAAACTTGTGATCCTCCTGCCTCAGCCTCCTGAGTCTCTGGGATTACAAGTGTGTGCCATCTACTGTGCTGATTCTTAACTTGCCATGCTTCATCTGGATTATGGCAACATTCACCCTGTTGCCCCTCAAACCTATTCACACTGTAGCCAAAATAAGCTTTGTAAAACAAATTTTATCATGTTACTCACCTTACTTTGCCCTCAAAATAAAACTCAGCTCCTTAATGTGACTCTGTTTGTTTTTGAACTGTTTCCACACCTTCCTAAACTACCTGCATTCCTTGATTATGTTCTTTGACCTTTTGTCTTGCACATATTTTATTATTCATATGGATTCCTTTCTCAGACCTAGCAAAAATTTTGTCTTTAAAATAAATTATATTAATGCCGTCAGTTGTATTGGATAAGTTATTCTCGAAGCTGTTTTGAAGACTTACTACCAAGAATAAAGCTCTAAAAAAAGTATGACTTTAAATCAGATTAACTTGGGCCTGAATCTTGGTGCTACTTTCTAGTCTTAAAAATTCAAATAAGTTAGAGACCTTTTATAACCCCAGTGTTTTTTGCTTTTTTGGATTTGTTTTTAATGTGAACTGGAGAGAGCAATAAGAATAGCATTGGGTTATTCTGAAAATTAAATGAAATAATATGTTTGGCACAGAATTTTTGACTTTTTATTTTGTTATTTACTGTTACTCATATTTCAGTCACATATTGCTCATCTTTTGGGCCCACGTTTTTAAAGATCTATAATTCAGAATCTTCACCTAGAATTTCAACTTTTTTTCCTGAACCCTATACTTTTGCAGTTCCTGCTTATCAAGATACATAATGACTGGTAGCTCATCCCTGTTTTTGATGCCTTCTCAGGTCTCTACCTCTGATTTCACTGTCTGCTGGACACCTCACTGCTAGCTTAATTTATAGGCTTTTGTTTCTGTTTCTTTTTCCTCTCCACTTTTCTCCTCATTTCCCTTTTTTCTTTTTGGTTTGATAGACTAGAGAATTTTTTCCACATTATAAAGACTAAATAGTATTAAAGGCCATTAGTAATTGAAAAGCATTAATGCCTTCAGTCTGAGTACATGTTTTGTAAGGGAAAGTCTGATTATAACTGTCTCCTTAGATTCTGAATGTATAATTGTTTGAAAAATCCTGCTGTCATTAGTCATTGACCATCTATTACTCTTTTGGAAGTCTTTTGGCAGTATCCAAAAGTATCTGCACTGACTTCAGTTACAACTGCTGGACAACTAACAAGAACAAAGACTGAAATTTTGGATTGGCTACATTAAAGTTTGTTGTGTAGTGCCAGTGACTATACCATATGCCGTGTACATAATTTTAAAGTTTTAGATGAGGAAACAGACTGGAATGGGTCAGATTACTTGCATTAAGCTATGTGATTGGTTAAGTGAAAAAGTCAGAATTTGAATCCATATTGTTCTGCCTCCAAGCCCATGCTTTCTTCACTATATTGTACTTGGGTACCAGTCTATGGTGTATTAATGTAAAACTTGAAAAAAAGAGATCACATTGATTCAGAGAGGCATCATATTTTTAAAGGCTTCAAAAGTGACTTTGGTTGACATTTCTGGTTACCATCACTATTTGAAGGGATATACCTAATATTTGTACTATGAGTTATACAAAACAACACACAAAATGAAATAGTTCTTTTAGCAAGTAGAATAATGTTTTCACTGAATTGGAATTCGTTCAAGAATTTGATCATCCCATGTGTATCAGGAACAAGGCAAGGTGTTAATAAACTCTAGGATTTTCATCTTATCATGTCATACATACTGTAGTTTTCCTGGATAGTAGCCAAACTTCAAAATATGTGCAAACCTGATGGGATTAAGTGTTAATATGAGCTACAATTTCCGTATCATATTTAAGAAAAAAAAATCCTGAGAAATTTTTTAAAAGTTTGATTTGTATCTAAAAAATGAAGTGACTTTTTTTCTTCCTCACTGGTTAAATTACTATTTTGTTTTGTGAACTTTTCAAATAGAATGAAAAATATGAAATCAGATTTCATATTCACATCTGGCTTTTTCCCTTGTTTTTTTTTTTTTTTTTTTCCTAATTTTGCTCTTTCCTGCTTTTCTCAAAGGTTCAGCGTCTTCCATTTCTTTCAAGCTCAAATCTTTCCCTGGATATTTTAAGGGGTAATGATGAGACTATTGGATTTGAAGATATTCTTAATGGTAAGTGTCATTCAGCATCTTTTTGTGGAACTCTGTAATATACAAGGTCACAACTGCAAACAAAACAGAATTCTTGTGTTGATAGAGCTTACATTGATTGAATTCACTTGTTCTTATTCACAGCAGTAAGGTAAAATTTAATGGTAATAACTGTCCTTGAACTGTTTTTAAAGTGAAGATTGTTCTTGTGAATTCTGTGGTCATAGCCATTTCAGTCAAGATAGTCATTCATTTCATGTTGTAAGCATCAAATCTGATGTGTTAGTCTGATATAGTAATCCTCTGTTGGTTAAACAATGATTGTTGTTTCAGTTTTCACAGCATTTGTAGGATGTAACTAGTTTTTAACATGACTGAAACAAATAAGATTAAATTTTTCTATATTTAAATAGTCCCCATAAATAATTTTTGTGTTTCATTAGGTGGTGAGGAGAATGTCATTCTTAACAAAATCCCTAAGTGATTGTATTATGTGTAAGATTAATGACTTAATGAAGAACAATGAGCAGTATTCTCTTATTTTTTCTGGTTCTGAGGAAGATAAACAAATAGAATCTTGTGCAGTACTGTCTCTGCTCTTTAAGCCCTGCAGTACAGAAAAAACACAAAACTCAACAACAGGATTAAGTTTTATTAGTTTTGCTTGACTGATTATGTCTGGTAAGGAAATGCTGTGGACACAACAGAAGTCTAGTGAGTCTCTTTGAGAATCTTCCCTGAGGGAACTTTTTGAATGCAGGAAAGCCTGGATTTCTAAGCTTTTTTGAAACTAGTAAGGTGATAGGTTCTGCATATTCTTTTTTTTTTTAGTTTCTACCCTCAATCATCACTTACATGGTATTTTTCCCATTTTTTTTTTTATTGGTGCATTACCATTACTTTTATTTAGTTATAAAAATATATTCATTTGAAAATATGCTTCTGTAATTCTGTACCAAGAAAGGAAGAGGAACTTACTGAAGATTTATTTAATCAATTGAATATATGTCAGGCATTTGGGCTAGACTCAGTATCCAATGGTGAACAAAGTAAGTATCTTCTTTCTAATCGAGGCAAATGTTAAGCAGAGAAAACAATTGGCATATAATTAGAAATTGGGATAAATTCTGGGAATATGACATTTCCAAGTTAATTTCTGAAAGATATATGAATTAGTTGAGTTAAAAGTAAAGGAAAGACTTTCAGGCAGAAGAAATAATATGTCCAAGGTCTGCTGTAACCTAACAAACTAAAGAACTCTGAAGGGTTTGAGCTTTTACCTACTTATAAGCTAACAAGTTAGCCTGCCGTGGTTTCACGGACACTGGCAGAAGACACCAGACTCCTGGAAACAAAGGACAATTTATTACTCATAGCAATAACAATAGCCAGAGTATCAGCATTTCTTTTGGTTTCCCACTTCCCACAGGACAGCATGGTAAGAGAGGGTCAGGCAATGCCTACATAAGTGGTGTATTTTGTTTCTCAAGAAGAACTACATGATTCAGGTACCTGAATCTCAGAATGGACGTTAAATCTGCCCATTCTGTGCGCCTTTGCTTTGGCTATGCACTTAGGAAACAGCCTTGAAAAGATAGTCCAGAGCAATGGCAGTATCTGTGCTCCCATGAGTTGCAGAGTTGTGAGAGACCAATCGAGAATTGTCTCCTAGTACACTTGAGAGCACTGTAAGAAGACTCATGTGACTGGGGTTTTTGAGCAAAATAGAGTAGAATAATGCAAGGTCTTTGACCTAGATAGGGAACAAATAAGCCAAGGCCTGCAGATCATGAACAGAAGTCTGGAGTTTATTCATATTGCAGCTCAAAGTCATTGAATGGTTTTAAGCAGAGGTGTAAAGTGATATAATTTCATGTTTAAAAAGTCTTTAACTGTCTGGTGGACATCTCGTTTAATTAATTCCTTGCATCTCTCTAAAATAGTTATTAAGCTGGAAAGATACCCCATTGTGGTAGATGATTTTTTATCCCAACGAGACTACTGCATTGCCCTTTGGGTGGTTTCCCTTTTGTGGGTAACTACATAAGATACAGGTAACTTAGAACTTAGGTTCTTTCTTCCGCTTAGAATATTTTTTTCTCCTCGTTTTTCAGATTCCATCTTTAATGTCACTTCTTCAGAGAGGCTTTCCTTGACTACCTAAAGTATCCCCATTCTCTTTGTTATCTCACCTTATATTAATTCTTTGTATAGTACTTCTTGATATTTGTCTTGTTTATTTGTAAGGTGCTTGGTCCATAGTGTTTAAAGCTCTTCCACATGTACCACTCTCTCATCAACAACTCTGACCCAGAGTATAGTTTTAAGTCTATAATGAGGAAGTAGTTTGTTAATATAAGCACTGTATGAAGTCTGTTGGAGATAAAATGAAATTTTTGCTTATTCCTCAGTGAAATGCTGGACCAAGAAAATTCTGTTCATTTAACCAGGAGGACACTGGTAAAGTCAAAAGTGGACTTTGTCTTAGTGCTTTTCATTCACTTTAGTCCTTTTCACTTTTAAGATGGATAAACCAAGGCTCATTGGTCCTCCCTCAGTCTTACAGTGAGTTCACAAGACAACACTGATGCTGGAACCTCACTCTGCATACCTTGTTTTTATGGTGTGCAAGGGATAGCTCATTCTTTATAAAGAAAGAAGTTTTAAAAAGTAAAGTTAAAAAGAAAGTTGTAGTTAAATGAATGTTCTGTGCTTAAGAATTTAAAACTTTACCTATGAAACTCAGATTCCTCATGATTATCCAGATCCTGTTTCTGTGCCTCATTCCTTAGTTACCTGTTGTTACTTTTTTTCTTCTAGACTTTTTTCTTGTGTCTTTGTAGAAATATGTATCGTCAGAAAATACTTGGCATTGCTTTGTGTTTATCTTTTTTGTTGTTGTTTTGGTACCAGGAATTGAACTCAGAGGCATTCAACCACTGAGCCACATTCCCAGCCCTATTTTGTATTTTATTTAGAGACAGAGCCTCACTAAGTTGCTTAGCACTTTGCTCTTGCTGAGGCTGGCTTTGAACTTGGGATCCTCCTGCCTCAGCCTCCCAAGCCACTAGGATTACAGGCATGCATCACTATGCCCGGCTACCTTTTTCTTTCTTCCTTTTTTTTTTTTTTTTTTTTGATAGGTATATATAGTTAGCATTATACTCTGTATATCTTGAAGTACATATTATACTCTCTCACCCGCACACAAACACACATATATGGTTCTTATTTTTTCCTCATTCATTAACACAAAACAGTGCCTATAGACATATTTGCCTTTGCTTTGTACTAATGTGTAGGCATCTTTTAAGAAGTTTTATAGTTTGAATGCTTGCAGTGTATACAGCAGTTTATTACTAATAATCATGGCAGTGTCACTTGTTACTGAGGCTGCTTTTGTGGTGTAACAGATGTGGAGTATTTACAGCTGAACTGATGTGATATAGTAATTTCCAGTCTCTTGCGTAGTCCAGTAAGGAAACTTCGGCATTGGTTATACTGAACTGTTATTCTTGATAATCACAGTTATAACGTGAATGGGAATTCTTTTTTTAAGAATCTTGAAAAAGGAGAACTTTTCAATCTGTTTTTTTCTTTTTAAATCAGCTATATTGAGATATATCTGACATGCCATTTCATGCACCTGCTTTTAAATGTATAGTTCTGTGGATTTTAATAAGTCCATTTAGCTGGGTTCCCCCAATCAAACTGTAGAATGTTTTCATTACTCGAGAAAGTTAACTTGGTCCCTTTGCCTAACCCTGGCCCCAGCAACCACTATTCTCTTTTCTGTCACTTTGGATTAGTTTTGTCTGTTCTCAGTTTTCATGAGAGTGAGGTCATTGAATTTATCTTTTTTTGAGAATCTTTTAAAATGTTTGTTTTTGTTTGCTTTCAGATCCATCTCAAAGTGAACTAATGGGCGAACCACATTTGATGGTGGAATATAAACTCGGTTTACTGTAAGATAGTGTGCTGTTCATGAATCAGATGGGCTGCATCTTGTTATAGTTGTCTTTTGTTATAATTCGATGTATACAACATTAAAAGTACTGACACATGAGATTCTGCCTAAAAAGTATCTGTGATTATTTGAAATTATTTGAGTCTTCAATTTATGACCATGTGACAGTTGAAAGCACTAAAGGAAGATGATTTTCAAGCTCCTAATTTATATTGAAACCATAACTTTCTTTGTCATTCAGAATTATTCTTCAGGAATATTATAAACTGTCAATAGGTTCTAATTCAACCTACTTTCTAGATATTTCATTAAGTTTAATATTTAAAAATAACCAATATCAATATTTCAGTCAACAGCTTCATAGCAACATCTTTCAGAATAAACATTTGTAATTGATTTCAATGACAGCACCTCAAATTGAGTACATTGATATTTATCATGTTTCAGTATAGTCTGTGAGAAGAATATTTGTTATATTGATGGTATTTTAGAATTATGGCTATTTGATTCTTTTATGATGAAAAGTGTAATTTCAAGGGTTTTGATTTTGTCTTTAACTGAAAAATTAAAGCAACCAGCAGATGTAGATTAAACTCTTGTACTTTATGATTTTAATATGTGTTTGATATATGAGCAAGCAACACTGTTAAAGAAAAGTAAAATTCATTTTTATACATACTATGCATCCCTGAACAAATTTCATAATAATTTGTTTTAAGTAATTTTCACCATGATTCCTCTTCTTATAAAGTATTCTTTATGAACTTGCCATATAAAAATTAAAGATTTTTAGAACATTAGTGCATGGGTCATTTTTCACTAATTCTAAAATAATTTTGATTATTAGTTTTTTAGGAACATCTTTTAGGTAATTATTGATTTAAAATTATCAGTATTTAGAGACATTTTTGGTGTCACAACTTTAGGTGGGCTGCTACTGGCATCTAGTGGATATGAGCCAGATATATAGCTATAATGCATAGGCCAATTAATTTATGATCATGTAACAAACTGAAGACATTAGAGAAATGACCTTAAATCTCAATTTTTATTAAAATGGTAGCATGGTAGCCTTCTGTGTCTTAAAAAAAAGTTAGCAATGAATATTCTAGAATTGTCTGCATCTACAGTTTACTCTCTGCAACCAAAATTTATTTAGTTTAAAAATGTCAGTTTTACCAAGGTTGTCAAACCTTGAGATAAATCAGATGATACATTTAAAAAACAAATAAACAAAACCTCTCTTGCTTTCGTTTTGAGATTAAACTTAAAATTTTCTTTGCCAATTCACTCTATACCTAAACAATGAAAAAATATAAAAATAACAAAGGTTCACTCATTGATTATTTCTAGATATATTTACTTTCAACTACAGTTGGAGATTTTTGTTGCCTTGTTGTAGAAAAAATGCATTCCCCTCCTGACCAGTAGAGGGTGTTATGAAATTAATGAGTATAGTTTGAATGGAAAATCTGAAGTTTTAAATTTAGAAAATGGTTCTCTTGGATAGTGCTTACTTTCCGACGACCTTTTTGCTTCCTCTCTTTTCCTCTTTCTTTCTTTTTATGTCATCGGTTCTCATTCCTGAATGCACATAAGGACTAGTCTAGAGTGGATCCTCAGAAGCACATTTTTGAGACACTCTTCAGGGTTGAGACCCTTTGATTTACATGCCTGCTTTTCTTTTCTTACTGGCTTTCCCTTCTTATAAGCATCAGTTATTCAGAAGTTTTCTAGTGTTTCTTAATCTGCAGTCTATAGTGGGAAATTATTTGAATTCCTTCAAAGGGCAGTTGCAGGTCCCTCTGAGTTGCCTCCAAAATTTTCAATTAGGCTTTTTTTTTTTTTTTTTTTCTTTTAGATGTTGTGATTTTGGAGAATTAGTTTAGTATTTTTCTTGCCACTCTTATTTTTCTTAAATACTAGTCTGGGTTCAGGGTCCTTCACAGCTTGGTGTCCAACCTGATGGAAGAACTGAGTTTTCTGCTTCTGCACTCAAGCTCTCAGCATTTCATGTCTGACATCAAATGTGTCAGCAGTTCTACAGCAGACTCCAGTAGGGTGTCCGATTATTTAATTCAGTTCTGACCCTATCTACCTTTAATTGGAGTTCCATAAGACCACTCCTACTTTAGGTACCAATCTCAAGTCCAGGGTTGTGACCTGTGCTTCTGGTGGACTGGCTGGCTATACATTTGGGGTTCTCATGATCCTCCTCAGGTTCAGTAGTTTGGGAGGACAGCTCACAGAACTAAGGGAAACAGCCATTTACTTTAAAGGCTGGTACAAAGGACAGATGAACAGACAGGTAGAAGAGATACACAGGGCAAAGTATGTGGGAAGAGGCTTCCATTCCTCTCCAGGTGTGACACCCTCCACGTGTTCACAAACACATTCTGGAAGTTCTGAGCCTCATCTTTCAGGGATTTTTATGGAACCTTCATTATGTAGTCATGACTGGTTTATATAACTCTATCCCCAGCCCCACTTCCCACTTCTCATCCTAGGGAAGGAGGGATTGTGGGGAATGTTCCAAGCTTCTCATCAATATCAGTGCCTGATAAAAATTTATTAACATTAAAATGGTAAGAGATAGAAGCATACCTAATGGTGATGCAGTCTAATGCTATATTCAGCCTTTTAATACATATGAGAACAAAGGAGTTGGTAGGTTTTACCATCTGGAAGTATTCAGGGGTTAGTATATAATTGAGAATTATTTGGCACACCGTGGTGTGGCTCTTTGAACAAACACACCTCTGCATTCCTGCTTCTGTACAAAATATAAATTAATAACCTTATCACTTTTCATTAATTTTGCCCTTTGCTGTGGATGTTACCTTTTGTAGTAGGATGAGCAAATATACAGCCCACTGTTCACTGAATTTTATTCCTTTGAATGCAGATATTCAAAAATGTAAAAAGATGATCTGAAAAAATTATTAGGAAAAATGAAACAATTCTGATTTGTCTTTTAAATCTACAACTGGATAAGTGTTTTTTTCAAAGACATGAAATGTATACCAAATTTTGATTTGTTTTTTAATAAAGGAAAACCAAAAAATGCTGCTAGTCTTCATTGTGTTTAGTTTGTGATTTCAAAATTTAAATTCAAGTTACTTTATGTGTAATAAATGCTTTCGTCGTCTTATAGATTCTTAAATATTAAAGAATGACAACATACTGTTAGTTTTTCAAATAGAATTTCCCTAAGTTTTTCCCTCCCCCCAATTCAAAAAGTATAAGGGACTTTAAAACTTTTAAAAATGAAGCATCAGGTTTTGAAAGTTTAAAGTTTACTTCCAGATCTTGAATTTATTTCTGAACCGGTAAACGTGCTCTGTTAGCTGTACTTTGTCTTTTTACTTCTTTCTGGTGTCATGACCTAATGGAGACAGGAAAAAGCTATATTGTTTATGACTGACAAAATAAAGGTCACATAGGGGATATGACTCTGGGTCAGTGGAAGATCAGGTAGAATTCTGCTTTAACTTTGGCTACACTTGTTTTTGGAAAGATGAATTAATTTTAACCCCAAGGCTTACATCACACTTTTTGTTTATTTTCTGTACTATATAGAAATCTTGTAAAACCTAAAGTTTTTTCATCAACATTATTAATTCTGAAAGAACACCCACATAACCTTCATGTAGATTTACCACTTGTTAGCATATCGTCTTCCTCGTGTAGGTTCAGGATAAACATTTTTGGCAAGAAGTCCACAAAGGGGGTAGTAAGTACTTCTTACTGCGTATCATCACAAGCCCCACTTGGTAATGCTGTTTAACAGCTGATGGCTATCAGATCTTTCCATTATAAAAATAGTTTTCATTTGTAATTAATAATCTGTGAAGTAATAATTTGAGATATATTCTTTTCCACCAAGAACTTTTTGTTCTTGTTCTGATTAGTTCCCCAAGAACTTTGACACAAAGGTTTTAGTGTCCATGAAAAATTTTTGCCCTAATCATTTACATGGCTGTGGAGGTCAAGAGAGGACTGCAAAATCATTTTTATTATTTCTTCTATTTGTATTGGCTGACAAGTTTCTTTTTTTTTTTTTCTGCGGTACTGGGGATTGAACCTAGGGCCTTGTGCTTGCAAGGCAAGCACTCTACCAACTGAGCTATTTCCCCAGCCCTGCCTGACAAGTTTCTGTAAAGCAAAGTCACCACACATTTCCTCTCTCTCAAGTATCCTTATATACTCATGGATTCTTATTTAATGTTTAAAATCTGTTTCTGTCAATACCCTTTCCATGCTCTAAACCGAATCGTTACAATAAATAGTGCTTTTAAAAGAAAATTATAATAGTGTACAAGTGCTAAATTTAATTTGTAGCACTATTGTTATTTTATGGAATAATAAATATTATTGAGATAGTTACCATAGTTGGTTGTCAAGGGTGTTATCACCAAAAAAAACTTCTTTTTTCTTAGGGGAACCAGGACTGACCTTAACTACTGATGTTTTGCCAGATCACGGAGGCAAGGTCAAGCAACCTGTGGTTGTTCCTCCATTTTACACGGTTTCAGAGGCACCATAGTATTGAAATTTCAGAGATGACAGAGGAAACTGATAAGGCATACAAAATGGTACACATTTGTTCTTTTAATACTTAATATGAAAATTTTCAATTATCTAAAAGTAAATAAAAATATATAATATAATCCTATGTCCCTATCATCTGGCTTCAATAATATACTCAGGGTCAATCTTATTTCATCTACAATTTTTTAACCCATTTTCCCCCTTCAAAGGTATTATGAAAGAAATTCTAGACATAATTTCTACAGTAAGTATTTCAACTTATAACACTAACATAAACATATAACAAAACTTTTATATCTAAATTAACAATAATTCCTTACAAATACCCAGTGTTCAAATTTCTCGTGGTCTAATAAGCCTGTTTTGTTTGAATCAGATCCTGTAGAACAACTACACATGATGATTGGATTTTGTGCCAAATGTCTTTTATAGGTTCTGTCTCTATCTCACTTAATGCTAGTTGTTGAATGCACCAAGTTGTAGAATTTCCTACTGTAGATTTTGCTGTTTGCATCTTTGTGATACAGTTGAACGTGTTCCTCTCTTGTATTTCCTATAAATTGCTAGTTGAATCTACAGACTTGATTAGGTTCAGGTTCATTATTTTTGGAAACCTAACCACTCTTATTTTGTGATATTGAAGACTCTTGATGCAATTCAACACATAGATCCAAATGGGCTGCAAAACCCTGATTCTAAATCTGTCTTTTTTTCTTCTTCTTCTTTTTTTTTTTTTTTTTGCCAGAGTACGTACTTAGTGAAATTTCCTATTACTTATTATCTGCTTACTTAGGGGTAAAATTATGTAGGAAAGGCAGGGAAAAATATACTGTATTATTCCTTTTTATTGCTAGCAATTTTTCCTGAGGCAGGAGGATTGCAAGTTCAGTTAACCTTAGCAATTAGGCCCTAAGCAGTTAAGCAAGTGCCTGTTTCAAAATAAAAAAAGAACTGGGGAGGTGACTCAGTGGTTAAGTGCTATTGGGTTCAATCCCAGATATTCACTGCACCCCCCACCAAAATCTAACAATTTTCAAAATACAAAATTTATATTTATGTAATAATAAAAATTCTCTAACAGTGACCAATTTTTGTTGTCAGTATCAATATGGAGGATATATATTAGTGTTTCAATTTATTTTATTTGTGTTTTAGTCACCTATTTTGCTTCTGTGACTAAAAGACCTGACAAGAACAATTAGAGGAGGAAACGTTTATTTGAGAGCTCACAGTTTCAGAGGTCTCAGTCCATAAACATCCAGTTTAATTCTTAAGGGCTAGAGGCGAGGTTGAACATCTTGGTGGAAGAGTATAACGTGGAAAAGTATGGTGGAGGGAAGTGGCTCACGTGATCAGGAAGCAGAGAGAGAGACTTCACCCACCAGATAAAAAATATATACCCCAAAGTCACACTCCTTGGGACCCACCTCCTCCAGCCACACCCTACTTACCTTCAGATACCACCTAGTTAATCCCGTCATGGGATTAATTCACTGGGTTAAGGCTCATAACTCAATCATTCCTTCTCTAAAGCTTCCTGCATTGTTTCACACATAAACTTTTGGGGGACACTTTGCAGTCAAACCATAATAGTTCGCTTGTTTTTCACAAAGATTCAAAGATCACAGACAAAATGACCATTTTTGGAACTAGGCCTGTCTTAAGAGACTTTCTTTTTTTCTCTTCCTTTCAAAAACAAAAACTGAACACCACCAGGGTTTATCTCTGGGGAAAAGATAAGGCAAGATGAGTCACCAGAGTCCATTACCCTCTATTTCGTTCACCACATTGTAGAACTCATTCATTGTCTTTTGACTGCCTGGGTCCACCCTAATTCCTAACAGCACCCTGAATTCTGAAGGAAAGTTGCTAAAACTCCTTAGGAGACAGTGCCTCTCTCCTCTAGGCAGGTTGACCTTCCTCTCTGCTCCTGGGCCCTGCAGAGGGCAGACCTGTGACCTAGTCAGCCATACTTCTCTCCTAGTGTTACTTGCAGGAGTCCAGATTGGGTTTCCGTTCCCTGGAGTGGAAGAGTGAACACCTCGAATGCTGCCAAGGTAAGCAAGTAAGCAGGAATTTTATTAAAAAGGAAAATGGGAGAAAGATTCAAAACTCTCAGTGCAGGGCATTTAAGGCTCTCATGCTCCTCCTTTTAAAGGCACATAGGGAGAAGCTGATAAGCTCTTCTTGATACTTCAGTTTTTGTTACTTCAGCTGGCCCATGGTAGGCAAGGCTGGATTATGAATTATGCAGTTGCTTTTCGTGAAATGGAAATTTACACCTTTTCTGAGAAACAGGAACTGTTTTATAAAATGTCAGGCATACTTCCCCTCTTGATCTTTACTGCGCCTTCCCTATGTCTTCTGCCTAGCCTGGGACTCCTGAGTCCAGGAGGAGGAGACCAGTGAGGTAGGGGCCTCATCACTAGCTAAATAGTGTGTCCTCATGCATATCATCATTGTGGTTTCTGCTGCTCTATTTGTGAAGCTCCTTTGGTTCCTGATTGTTTCTTAGCATACTCCTTGGTTTGCTACTGAAGCTGTGACCCTTTAGTGTCATTATAGTAAAGCCCTTTATACGTAGAAGAGTACATTTTTTTTGCTTGCACCCAGGTCTCTGAATGAGTAATGGTATCAGGCAGCTGGCATTATAGGAACAAGTCCCCAGAGACATTGGGAGATTAGTTATCTGACTGATAGTTTACATAGTGACTCTAGGTAGGAAATCTAGCTGCCTTTGGCAGCAATTGAAGAATAGCTATCTTATCTGGTTCCATGAAATTACAGACTCATTTCATAGTAAGATTCTGGGCAACCAGACTAAGAAAAGTCAGTATTTCTTGGGTGGCTGCTTCTAAGAGCATTGGTAGGATGGGGGTTAAAGCAAGTGAATAGCAAGTTCAAATCCCCATATCAAACTACAGCATCCTAAAGGATTTCATTTATTACTGATACAATACTCAGTAAAAAACAAGATCTGAGTCTTCAGAGTCACCAGATCTATTCTGTGAAAACTGGAGCATTGATTAGGATCTATAATATCCCAAAAATTAAGTGGGAATAGGACTGAGGAAGTAGTTTCTTCACTTAGAAGGAGAGTGTTCCTTTCTCCATTAAGACATCCTTCCCCCAAAGAGATCCATTTACCTGAGAAAGCTAGTTCCTCTCTTGCCATGGTTCTCTTTGTTTCTGACCCATAGCCAATGATAGAGTGCAGCATTCCTCCTGGGGATCAAATCCAGAGAAATCTAACATAGAGAAAGAATTTGAGGTCTTTGCCATTTTCTAGCTACAAGAAATTCAGGAACACATGAAGAAATAGATTATGAACATACTTTTAGAATATCAGCATGCTACCCTTACATAAGATAATTCTAGACTCAAATAACTCAAGAAAATGGATTTGGTTTTAATCATTTGCAAAATTAGACTTAACACAGGTACATGCTAAATGAAGCTGAGGTGCCAGAGGTCCTTAGTATATTATAGACAGTGATTTTCAAACTTCTGTGTGTGCCAGAATCACAGGAAGGCTTTTCAAAATACGCTGCTTTTGAGCCTTGTACCTAGAGTTTGTGGTTGAGCTGAAGCCTGAGAATTTGCATTTCTAATAAGTTCCCAGGCAATGGTGATGCTACTAACCCAAGAACCTTCTTTGAGGATCACTGGTGTAGAGGGAAGAAATCAAACTTTGACAGACAGGAATGTCGAGTCTTTTGCTTATGTAAACTCTCTCTTTACTAGCTACCCTTCTTTCCCAAAAGTACCAATAAAGTCTTTAAATTTAAATAAACAAAAAAGTTCCTCTTTGGAATAAAAAAAATTAACTTTGTTGTATAGTTTATATAAAAACAATGTACTCAAATTATACAGTTATTTGTGTTTTGACAAATATATATACAATTATGTAACTACCATAACAATTAAAATATGGAATGTTTTCATCCCCCCAAATTCTCTCCTGTCCTTTTTTATCCCTGTTGCTCCTGCTCAGAGCCCCAGGTAACTCTTCATCTGCTTTTTGACCCTGGTGATTATTGGTTTTAAATAATCTCATTTAAGTAGAACCATATAGTGTGTGTGTATTTATTGATTATTTTGTCTCTGGTTTCTTTTGCTTTGTATCAGTTTTTTAAAACATACCTGTGTTATTGAGTATTTTATCTTTTTTTGACTTGTCTTAAACCCAGTCCCATCTGTTCCACTTTTTAGTTTGCTTGTCTCTTTGAATTAAAAGTCATCTATATATTCTCAATATAAAGCATTTATCAGATATATGTTATTGCAAGTATCTTTGGAGTCTTTGTCTTTTCATTTTCTTAATGGCATATTTCAAAAGCAGAAAATTTAATTTAGATGAAATCTAATCTATTTGTATGTATTCGTATTTTTTACTTTTGGTGTTCTTTCTAAAACTTTTTTCTAACCTAAGGTTACAAAGATTTTCTTGTATGTTTTCTTCCAGGAGGTTTATATAAACTTAGATATTTTAACAATGTTGTGTCTTCTAATCCATGAACATAGTATCTCTTTCCATTTAATATCTCTCAGCAATGTTTTGTAGTTTTCAGTATACAAGTCTTTCACCTGTTTTATTAAATTTATTCTGATTTTATGGGTTTTTTTGATGCTATTGTTAAATGATTTGCTTTATTGTTAATTTTTTCAGTCATTGTTGGTAAGCATATTGAAATATAAGATTCTTGTATAATTGCTTTATATTCTTTGATTTTTCTAAATTAATTTATTAGTTCCAGTGGTTTCTTTTTAAGTTTTAAATTGATGATTCTTTAGAAATTTCTGTTACATTATATGCATTTAACAATTTTACTCTTCCTTCCCAGTTTACATGCCATTTATTTTCTTCTCTTGTTTTATTACTGAAACTTCTAGGATTATGCTGAATTGGAGTCATGAAACTGAATTTCCTTGCTTTATTCCCAGTCTTGGGGGGAAGCAGCCACTGTTTTACCATAAAGTATCATTTGCTGTAAATATTTTTTGTTGATGCCCTTTATCAGCTCTACTCCTAGTTTCTTAAGAATTTTTATCATGAATGGACTTTGAATTTTGTTAAATATTTCTCTTCATCCTTATGTATGATCATGTGGGTTTTCTCCCCCTTCTCTACTCTCTTAATACCATGTATCTCAATAAGAGATTTTCAGATGTTGAACTAGACTTGTCTGTTTAAACCCCATTGTTCAGGTTGTATAGTCCTTTTTATACATTGCTTTATTAATTTTTTTGTGAATTTGTTATATTCAAGAGGGATATTAGTCTCTAGTTTTCTTATAGTTCCTTTTTCTGATTTTGCATCAGAATAATAATGACCTCAGATAATGAGTTGGAAAACATTTCCTGCTTCTATTTTTTGGAAAAGTTTGTGTAGAATTGATTTGTTTGTTCCTTAAATATTTGGCAATGAGACCAAGTGGACTAGAGCCCATCTCAATCACACTCTAGCTACCTATCCTCCCTGGCAATGCATTTCCTAAGCAATGATTTGAGGCTACATAGGTCAATCAGTTTGTTTCTTTCAGTACAACCAGAACCATTGTCTGACTTGAGCTAGGCAAATGAGACTGACTTTGAGCCCCCACCAAACTGGACACTATACTAAAAGTTTTTTGTTTCTATTATTTTATGCATTCCATAGTGCCAATGTTTACAATAAAGATAACTTTCCTGGAGGTAGAATATGTCATCTCTCCAGAGAAAGAGTCCATGGGTCAAATTCCGCTTATTGCCTATTCAGTAAATAAGGTTTTAGTGGAGCACAGCTGTAGCTGTGCCCATTTATTTATGTCTGTCTTCTATGGGTTACACCCATAGATGCCCTTTGGCCTTTTACAGAAACAGTTTGCTGACCCCTGATCTAGAGTAGTGATTCTCAATCCTGGCCACATTTTGGAGTCACCTGAAGGAAGGGGGGAAAATCTATCTAGGATTTCAATCCCAGAAATATCTGGGATTTCAATCCCAGAAATTCTGATTTAATTGGCTTGGGCTGAGACCGGGACATTGGAAGTGTTAAAAGATCCCTGGGCAATTTGACTTGGCAGGCAAGGTTGAGAGCCATTGACCTAGAATAAGCTTTGTATTATTTCACTGCCCAGCCCCACACTGATTATTCTAATATGCATTTGGGGTTGAAAACAGTTATCTAGACAATAGTTCCCAGTGGGAATGTGTATTAGTTACCTTGGGAGTTTTAAAAAATAGATTCTAAGACACACCATTGCAGTTGATGTATTTGAATCTGACATAAGGCCAGGAAATTTTTTCTTTCTGATATACAGGCATTTCTTTAGAAGAATGTTGAACCAAGGATATCCTATTCTTATTACCAAGATTTTTGGATGTTGAGTAGGTAATTAGAAGGTTATTTCGGGATCCATCAGACCCCCTTTACCCTTGGGGATGCATTCCACACCCCCTCACAGATGCCTGAAACTGTGGATAGTGTCTAATCTGACATATACTATGTTTTTTTTCCCTACACATCCATACCTGTGATAAAGTTTACTTTATAAATTAGGCAAAACAAAAAAATTAACAAGTAGAACAATTATAATAATATACTATAATAAAAGTTATATGACTGTGGTCTCTGTCTTGAAAGAGACAAGATATATACTAATATTTTTGGACCTTGGTTGATGATAGTAATTAAAACCAAGAGCAAAACCAAAGATAAGGGAAGACTACATAGGAGTGGAGAGAGGATTTGGGTGATTGAGCTGAGAGACACAGGCTGTGGATGATCCTTGTAGAAGTAGAATCACACCTCTCCAATGATGAGAATATTCCTTCCAGTAGTTATGGTACGTCTTTTGTACGCTGTTTGGTAAAAAGGACCATGTTTCCCCTTTTTGGTTTCCTTGTATTTGTACCCCATAAAGTCTAATTATTCTTTGATATTCTTTTTTTTTTTTTTTTTTTTTAGACAATCTGGTTACATTGAAGAGATTAGATTACAGCTATTTTGGTTTATTTCTGTCCTGAGTTTTTTCTTCCATCTTATAGCATCATATTTAGTAATGATCTCTTAGAGTAGACACTTTGGAGATGGATATGCTCATCGCTATATTTTTGTCCTGGGCTACCTCAGTTCAGTCCCTCAAAATACTCGAGTATTTACTCAACTGGGAACTGCCTATTAACCCTGAACTGTATTAAACACTACCAATCCATGCTCTCTGCAGTTCAGATGAAATGTGTAAAATCGTGAACATCAAGCTAGAAGGTACTTTATGACCATCTTGCCTAACCTCAGAAAAGCAGTAATTTAGGCTGTTTAGCTGAGCACAAGGAGTACTGATGTGTTTTCAGTGGGCACTTCATACTGTACATGGCAGAGTCCTTGTTCTGGGATTATAATCTGTTCTGTGCACACCCTAGCTAGGAAGAACCCCAGTAGTTTCCAGTCCATTCATGTACAGTAGTACTGCAGGATGGATAGTTGAATGACCATGGCCGAGCCAAATCTCCCTGAGCCTTACCTTTATCTGTTAAATAAGGAAAACAAAGATCAGAGAATCATTTAGTTATTACTTGGACCCCTCGGCCCAGAAGTTATTAGCTAAACCTAAAAGGAATAGCCTTGGAAATTAGAATTTGTAGTACATTAAATTATAAGTACTATTTGCTAATCAAGCAATCATTTTTCTTACAGTTAAAAAAAAATTCCTAAGCAGTACTATCAAATAGAAGACTGTATCTGCTTAGTGGTACTTGAGTGCATTTGTGTTATAACATATGGCAAATTAGAAAATTGAAGTACCTATGAAAATACTATAAACCAAGTGAAAAAGTACGTACCCTAGAATATATTTCAATTTTTTGCAAGACTGACTTAATGACTATGGCATGATACTAGTGGTTACCCTCATAGGACATTAAATAGATACCTTTAAATGAGTTTTACAAATAAAATTTTGTTGTCATTTAGTTTAGCCCCAAAACATTTACTGAGCATTATTACTGTGAGTAGTCAGAGTGTTCCTGTCCTTGAGGAGGATGACTGTCCAGTAGGAGAAACAAACAATTATAAGATGATAGAAAATGCTAGAGTGGAGGTACTGTACACACAAGCGGCATGGGAGTCCTGCAGGGGCTTGGGAATTGTTGACAAATGTCAAGGACACTCTAACTTCAAGGGAAGCAACATTTTTGCTGAGACATAGAAGTTTTTATGTTAGGTGGGAGGTAGGGCAAATAAAACCACATAAAAAGACATGGAGGTGCAATGGTACATGACTGTAATCCCAGTGACTCGGGAGGCTGAGGCTGGAGGGTCACAAGTTCAGGCCAGCCTCAGCAACTTAGTGAGGCCTTGTCTCAAAATAAAAAATTAAAAAGCTGAGAATGTAGCTCAGTGGTAAAGCGCCCCTGGTACCAAAAAAAACAAACAGAAAAAAGAACAGACAAACATGGGCTAGGCATGGTGGCGCATGCCTGTAAATCCCAGCAACTTGGGAGGCTGAGGCAGGACAATCACAAGTTTGAGATCTGCCTCAGCAATTTAGTGAGCCCTGAGCAACTTAGCAAGACCTTGTCTCAAAAAAAAAAAAAAAAAAAAAAAAACGGCTGAGGATGTGGCTCAGTGGTTAAGCACCTCTGGGTCTAATCCTATCTCTCTCTACTCCCACACGCCCCCTCCCCCCCCCAAAAAAAAAAAACATGGAGGTGTGAGAGATCACCATGTTTTCCTGGACCAAAGGGGATCCCAGGATGGACTTTTCACTATGAAATAGGGAGGAGTCAAATCACGGTAGTTTGCTTGTTTGTCGATTTTCCTGTGAGTGCCAGCACTGAAGAATTGTAACTTATAAGATGCAAAATCTGTTTCAGAATGCCCTTTTCAGTACAGTGGGGAGGATTAGCAAGAAATGGGTAGGAAAGATTCGAGGTAGAATTCTCAGCCGGGATTTAGGGAATGTGAATGTCTTTCTACTGACGTAAGGAATGAATATTGACTCTGTAATATTAGGGTTTTTTGACCACAATGAGCTGTTTGCTCAGATTTTAAATTTCTTCAGAACATTTTTATTTATAATCTTATTTATCTCCCCAGTGACCCCTGTGTGACATATAAAAATATGATTATGCTTTAAAGTGCTTCTCTTTTTGTACTTTTAAAAGCTTTGACTACCTTGATGGGCTCCATGAAACAAAACATTATTCAGGGATAGACAAAATGATAAATACTTGAAACTTACACCATTATTTTCATATCGGTGAGTTATTCGATATAATTTTTCATTGTACCTTCAAAATCCCTGAGAGAGTCAGAAACCCATTTTGCAGGTGAAGAAACAGGTAAAAACGTCTCCTTGGTTTCAGCATGACAGACTGGAGTATGGCAGTGGAATTATTGCTTTTCACTGTGTCAGAGGTTCTTAATCCCTCCTTCCACTCTTTAGTTTCAGTTTCTTTTCTAAGTCCAAAAGTGCCCTGAAGATTGTCCTTCGCTGTATTGGAAATATAGTGCATGATAAGCACAAAGGGCTCAAAGCAGAAGCCAGGTGCTGTTTCTCTGACTGTTCTGTTTATGAGAAAGGAAGGATATGTAATATTGACTGTTCCTGAAGCACCGATCGTGCTCAGAGTCTCAGTATACGAGGGGTGTGTTCCTGTACACAGTCATCTGTCTGAAGTGTCATCACTGGGCTCTTCCTGTGTGAGAAGTTCGCTCTCCTCCCTCCAGTTTATGCACTTGACAGCCCTACAAAGGCAAAGAGGCATTGTGAAGTGGATATTGAAGCAATGCATGAATAAGCATTCTAGTCCATCTTTTCCACGGTTACATGGCTTCTAATAAATTATGCAAATTGTGCATAGCAGGATTGGCATTTTGAATCCAACTGACTCATTAAGCACTGTGTTCTGAAAATAAAAAATCTGCACGAGTTTTAGAGTTTTATTCTCTCTGGACTTCTAGAATAGCTCTTCTGTCCTGCTGTCTCCTCTGTGGAGTCCCCATAAAATACTCACAACTAAAGCTACTAATGAAGTTCCTGTTCAAAAGCTGGAATTGAATCTAGAAAGCAAGGACCTTTGGAAATAATTAAAACAACATGTAATTTTAATTTTGAAAATATTGAGAGCATAGGGTTAAAAAAGACTCCATCTACACTTATCTTATTAAAAGCATTATTAAAAAGAAATCCATCCATTTCTAACAAAAGTGACATATACATATATGCAAAGAATAAAATCATTCATACTTCTGTCCCCGCACATGCACTTCTTATTAAGTCATTTTTCATGATATAGCTGTTATATCATTAATTTAAACATTCTCCTGTTGTTAAATGACATTTTGGTTATTTAACATTTTTTGGTGTAATGAATGTCTTTTATCACTTTTTGACAATATTCTTGATTATTTTCTTAGGATATATTTTAAAAGAAATCACTGGACAAATCACTATGAACTTTTTCAAGTCTTTTGATAGGCATTCTGAATTGCCTTGTGATAGAACTGAATAATGCAACTACCAACAATGTATAGGATGGACTGTGTCTTCATGTGCTTGATGGCACAGCATGGATTTATAATTTTGATAATTCAATAGCTGAATTGTCTCTTTAACAAAAAAGATACCTAGTCAATACACTTTTTTGTTAGAATTAGAGGAACTTCAAACACTCTTGTACCCCATCTGATACAGATCTAGGTAGCAGAATTCAGTTGAGACAGTATCTGTCAAGTGCCTACTATGAAAATGTGGGCCAGCCCTTCATGGAGTTCTGAGTCTGGGCAGAATGCTTAATGCCCGTACTTGGAAGTAGCTTTCTCCTTTACTCACAGTCTCACCCAAAAGTGCTTAGGAGAAGCAGAGAAGGCCTGTCTGCTGCTTCTTCTTCTTCTTTTTATTATACATATTTTTAGCTGTAGATGGACACAATATATTTATTTTGTTTATTTATTTTTACGTGGTACTGAGAATCGAACCCAGTACCTCCGACATGCTAGGCAAATGTTCTACCACTGAGCCACAACCCCAGCCCAAGGCTTGGCTTCTTGTGACCCCTGTCCCGGGACCTGTCACCATGCTGTGCAGTCATGTGAAATAGACAAATCTCTTCAGAGGCAGATTAATGCCCTCTTAGCTCACTGCTTTGGCCCTACAAATGTGTTTACTTTGATAATTTTGTGAACACTTACCTAGTTGGCTAACACTTTTTGTTAATTTGGAAGCAGGAAGAAGTAAGTATTTCTTCTATGTTTTTGTCACTGATCTCTTTAATATGTATGCTATTTTTTTAAAGAAGCAGTGGCTTTAAAAATATTTTTAGTTGTAGATGGACACAATACCTTTATTTTTTTAATTTATTTTTATGTGGTGCTGAGGATCAAATCCAGTGCTTCCCAAGTGCTAGGCAAGAGCTCTACCACTGAGCCACAACCTCAGCTCTAATATGTATATTATTTGTGAACAGAATTTTGTACTTTGTATTTGAATATTTGAATGCTTACACTTAAAAAGACAATCATTAAGCAAGCCAACAGCCAGGAAAGAGAATTCTCAATATCTGGTGCATTCTCTCACTTATTCAGGAATCCATATTAAAGTCAATCTTAAGACAGCAATCTTTGACCTTTGAGGAGGTATTATACTCTGGGGGAATCTTAGATTAACTGTATACATTTCTGTTCTTAGGTGCTAATTTAATAAGTTGTTTATTTATTTATTTGGTGTTAGGGATTATACCCAGGGGTGCTTCACCACTGAGCTACATCCCCAACCCTTTTTAAAAATTTTGAGACAAGGTCTTGCTAAGTGGCTTAGGGCCTCACTCAGTTGCTGAGGTGGGACTCAAACTTGTGATCCTCTTGCCTCAGCCTATTGAGTTGCTGGAATTGCAGGTGTGCACCACCAAACTTGGCTTAGCTGTTTTTATTTAAAGAGACAGGGATAACTTCTCAGGTTCTCTGACTCAATCTTTCTTTGGTTAGCCATGTACGTCACCATCTTTTCCTTCTTAAATTCTTCAAAATAATTAACTGATAACTTCATGTCCAAAAGTTCTTTAGAAATGCACATTCTGAGGCAAAATGTCAAAAGATCTATGTAATTTTAATGATGAGGTTAGGGAATTCACTTAATCCAGATACCCTTTGATAAAATGATTAAAAATCATCACATACCATAGACTGATCATTGGAATGAATAATAGGCCAGCAGACAGCAGGAAAGTGAAGCCAGGGAACCAAGCAACGGTGGCTGAATAAATTCCATTAAAAGCAGATGTTGCAGTGACTCCACCAAGTGTTTCTAGGAATGCAATACAAGCAAACAGGGTACCTGTTTGGGGTAGAGGGATGTTGGGTGGTGGGTGGGGGAAAAAAACTGGATTACAAACCAAGAAACAAACTGATGGAGAAAAATTGTTATTCATTGAAAACTGCAAACATGGGGACACTGATGGTGAATGAAAACTCTTTCCTCACGAATCCTGAGATGTCAGTAACCTGTTTCACAGATGAAGAAGTTGAGACCAAGAGCTCTCCTGGGACTCAATGTGAGAGATGTTGAAAATCCAAAGTAGCTGAGTTCTACTGTATGTAGGTGCATTATTCAAGAAGTCCAAGCTTACAATCTGAGAGAAATACACATTAGTCAACCAAATTTTGGCTGTGGCTGGAATCCAAAACTATACTGACTGAAGAGTTAAACCTCCAAAATATAAGCTAGTTGTCTTGATATGCTTTTTTCCTTTGTTGTAATTGGCATCACTAGGTGTTAAAGTTTGTGACCATTTTTAGTCATACTGACATGACTTTCTCAGTCTATGTTCCCATGTGGTTTCTGCTTTCTGCAGACTCTATCATCCGATTATCCCCACAGTCTTTTAGGCTGTGTGCTGATTTTCTATTAAGACCTTTCCATTCTGTTAGACACATGCTTATACATTCTTCAAATTTCTTCATTAAACAATAGGATATGCATTCATAGAACATAAATCTATCTCCACACAATAGTGTATGGTCATTTATTATCTTCTTTTGGCTACAATGAAAGCTCTGTTCATGCAAAGTGCACTTCTTTCTTGGTTGCTGCTGTGTCCCCAGGGCCCAGCTGTCCTGGTATATGGTAGACATTTAATAAATATTTGCCTAGTAAATGAACAAAAGCTTAATTCAAGATCTCACTTATCAATCATCAAGTAGCATATAGATTTACTGCCTCCATGATTTATGATAATATGCTAAGTCAGTTTAATTGGAAGGAAGTTCTCCCACTTGCCCAACTACAATATTATTTTCTTTTATTTGTGATCTCTTGTTATAGCCAGGAATGGTGCTGTGCTGTGGAAGGCAGACTGCACAGTGCTAGTTCTATTATGCGAGGGCGTTAATCCATTCTTGATGGGAAACAGGTCAGACAGGGCACCATCTGTCTGACACAGCATACCATTATGAAGTAGCTCAGGCTTGTTGCTGAACTTCTCTGAGCACTTCATCTTGTTTAGTAGTTGCAGAGATCAGCAGGATTCAGTAAGGGCAGTGGAGTGGAGTTTATCTTCTAGGTTTTTTTTTTTTTTTTTTTTTTTTTAAATCCAATAGAACTCAAAAGGTCAAGCCTGTTTTATTGTATTTCAATTTATAATCTTATAATCAAAGGAGTTCATGAATGATGCCAAGGCAAAATAGCTAGTCCAAGATGACTTGAAGCTGTGAATTTCACATCTGTATAGCACACAGAGATCTTTTTTTTCCCCCCTAACTGGGAAATGAAACCAGGGTGCTTTACCATTGAGCTAAGTCCCCAGCCCTTTTTTTAATTAATTTATTTTTTTTTAATTTTGAGATCGGGTCTCACTAAGTTGCTGAGGGCCTAAGTTGCTGATGCTGGCTTTGAACTTAAGATCCTCCTGCCTCAGCCTCCTGAATCACTGAAATTACAGGTGTGCACCATAGTGCCCAGCAGGCACAGACATTTTAAAATAATTACCCAAATTCTACCTTTTCACCTTTTTTTTTTTTTTTTTTTTTTTTTTTGATGCTGGATTGAACCCAGAGCCTTGTGTGTGCTAAGCACTTGCTGTACCCCTGAGCTCCACCCCTGCTTCTTCCCTTTCGTTTAGTGTAACAGAGATACTAAAGGGCATCTGAAAGCCTCTTGGTATTTCCCTGTCCTCTGATTATTATAAAATACATAATAGTTTCACAAAATGGTCATTTTTACAAAATCATGAAAGATACAAATACATTTTGTTACAGAAATGTTAAGACTGTCCAAAGTACTTCTTAATTTACAGTTAGGAACAAAGAGTACTTAACCCTATCCTAGAATAATGGAGTCACAGTTCACAAAGTTATTGCAATTTAGAATAAGAAATGCCTAAATGCAAACTAAGCATGTTTCAATGTTATTATAGTTAATAATGAGATGATTTTTTAAAAAGATTTTATAAACTACAAAATATGAACAATAACATACATCCTGTCAAGTTCATTTTAGCTTTAAGTCAAAGTATGTAAACATTTTTTCTTAATAGCTTACTGAAATATAATTTATATATCACGAAGATCACTCTTTTAAAGTGCAAAATTCAGTATTTAGAATTATGTAATATATTTAGTGTATTATTTAGTATATTTAGTATATTTGCAGAGTTGTGTGACCATCACTATTTTCTAAATGTGGAATATTTTCATCACCCCAAAAAGAAAATCTATACCCAATAGCAGTTACTTCTCTTCTCCCCAGTTCCAGGCAATCCCCAGTCTAATTTCTGTCTGTCTCTGTGGATTTGCCTATTCTGGATATTTCATATAAACTGAGTCACAGTCATATGATAATGTGTGACCTTTTGTGACTAGCTACTTTCATTTGGAATAATGATTTCAGAGTTCACCCATGTCGTAGCATGTGTCGGAACATTAATTCTTTTGATGGATGAATAATAGTCTATTGACAGATATAGCATAGCCATTTGCATTGTTTCTACTATTTGGCTATCATGAATAATACTTCTGTGAACATCTGTATACAAGATCTGGTTTGGACACGTGTTTTCATTTCTCTTTGGTATATGCATGGAGGTGGCATTGCTGGATCATAAGGGAACTAACTTTCTGAGGAACTGCCAAACTGCTTTGCAAAAGTGGAAGAACCACTCTACATTCCCATTAGTGTATGGAGGTTCCACTGTCTCAACTTCCTCCTCACACTTGTTATGGTCATTTTTAAAATTCTGGCTATCCAAGTGTGCCTCATTGTGGATTTGATTTGCATTTCCCTGATGGTTACTGATATTCTGCTTTTTTTTCATGTGCTTATTGACCATTTGTATATCTTCTTTGGAGAAGTGTCCACTCAAATCCTATGCCCATTTTTAATTGCATCATTTGTCTTTTTGTTATCGAGTTGTAAGCATCTTTACATATGCTGAATACAAGTTCCCTATCAGACATATGATTTGCAAATATTTTCTCCCATTCTGTGCCTGACTTTTCATTTTCTTCACAGTGTTCTTTAAAGCACAAAAATTTTGAATGAAGTCTTTACTGAATCTAATGTACTTATGTTTTTCTTTTGTTGGGCTTTTGGTGTCATAGCTAAGAAACCAGTGCATAATCCAAGGAAACAGGTAGATTTTTACATAGTATAATAACACATTTTTATATTCCTAAGTGGTTCTGAAGGTAGCTATCATCACATGATCTATAAACAGTTGTTTGACTATGCAACTATAGCTTATGAGTGGAAAAGAATCAAGAAATATATTTTTAGGTTATTGAATTATGCAGCTTACCCTGGTGTTGACTAAACTGGCATAAATACAAAAGCACACTTATGAATTTTTCATAAACAATCAAATAAGAACCAGACTGATATGAAACAAAAGAAAGTGCCTATGTCTACTAATACTCATATGATACAGAAGGACAGGAGGACAACTGCATATGCTAATATCTACTAGTTATAATTAGAAATTTAATTCTTGTCTTCTTTCTGTGCATGTTTATTCTCTGTCTGCCTTTTCAACTGTTTTGGCCCATTTCCTGATCTGCACTTGGGAGGCTGACCCTCATGTTTTATGACTAGGACTTCCTTGTTGGCCCAGTTTCCTATTGTGCTAGGTCAAAAGTATGAAGGAGGAGAACAAGGCTATGTTGTGTTTTCTGTCCTCCCTTCCTATTTGGGGCATGTCTCTGGGGGCCTCCACAGTGCCCACTGCTATACTGCCATTCCTGGAAGTCTCTGATTTGAGCTAGTTGGGTGGGATCCTATTTCCTATAGGACTCTGATTTGGGTCCAGAGTAAGAATATAATTTGAAGCCTATATATATAGTCTAAGTACAGCCAGCCAGTCATATCCATGAGTTACACATCTAAAGATTCAACCCACTGTACATAAAAAAATATACTTAGGCCTGTGATGGTTGTGTCTCTACTAAACTTGTACAGACATAATTTTCTTATCATTATTTCCTAAGCAATATAGCATAACAACTATTTACATAATATTTACATTGTATTAGGTATTATAAGTCATTAGAGATGATTTAAAGTATACAGGAGGATATGTGCAGGTTATATAATACTATACTATATATATATAATACTATATATATATATATATATATATATAGTATTACTTAAGGGCTTGAGAGCTGTGGATTTTTGTGTTTATGAAGGATCCTGGAACCAATATCCCTCAGATATTGAGGGACAACTATATTTAAAAGTTACAAATCTGGCTAATGAACCATTCATTATAGAATACATTGTGTCCCTCTACTGTGGAAAACATACCTCTGTAATGATCTGGAAGATGGCAGCACAAATGTAGAATTCTCAGACCTTTTTAGAATTCCATATAGGAACAGGACAGCATGGTAGAGCTGGCCCTTAGCCCTCTGTCCCCAGCCTGCAGCCCACCCCATTCTGTTCTACCCCTTGATCCATCTTGCTCAGAAAGGGTCAATGACACATGGATGCAGGCACCCTTGCTCTGTAATTCCAAGTTTGGGTCAGACCTTCCTATGAAGAGTCATTGCTAGGACTCTGGTCTCCAGGAGAGCACAAATGGGGGCATATCCATGGAGAGGATCATGCATACACACTGGGCATGAGCCCAGAGCTGTATGGATGGAGATTATGGAGACCCAGGTAGCCAGAGTGCAGTGTGAAGGGGCAGGGGTGTTTTGGGTGCTCAGGGGGTATATCCACTTGGCCCTTACCTCTCCTCTCCTCTTGGGTTAGGGTACAGCCAAAGATAAGGTCAGAGCAGCCCTCTAAAATAAGGGCCCTTGGTAGGGTTTTCTTTACCTGAGTGTCAACCTCTTCCTGACAGAGCTTACCACTTAATTCAAAAGGAGATCTGGGCAGAAAAGGATTGTTGAAGCATCAAACGTCTATCATACATAGATTGGTGTTTTACATTCATTATATTCCTTAAATCACTTAAACTTACCTTGTTCAGTAGGACGGACCACTTTTGACAACATGGATCGCAGGGCAGAGAGTGGCATAATAGCGAAAAGGAATGCCGCCCGGACTGTGAGAGAAACGACTGGATCAGAACGCTTTGGGCACATGGTACATGGGAAACATGTCAGTCTAAACATTTCATTTCCTTCCAGTCTCCTCGCTCACTGCATCTAAAGATTGAATCAGTTAAGTGTAGAGTTCTGTTTAATGGATTAAAATGCTACGGACAGGGCAGTCGAAGGTTATTTTATTCTAGAGTTCTTAGTCTGGTACTAAGAACAAGTGCTCATGTAAGTTTTAGGTCCAGATCTATATAATTTGCCAATTGAAACTGAGCAGCCTATTCTTATAATGATGTGATCACCTCTTGTTTAGCAAGTTGTGACTGCTAGCTAGTTTTTGTCTGTTTGTTTTTGTTCTTGTTTTTCCATACTGAACACAGTGTTAGCATTCCTTTACTGCAGGTTCATTTATTGGTAAACTGGCTCCTTATCATCTTGCTGGCTCGTCTTCGTGTCTAAATAACTTCGTAAATACAAATGCCCTCTGTTCTTAAATTATGATCCGTAACCATCAATAGCATCTTAGATTACATAATGAAATAGTGATGTATTATATTTGCAGATGGCGTTAAGGTTTTCAAAGTGTTTTCACGTATCTCAACTTACATAGTCTTGGCAGCTTAGTGAGACAGAGGAAAACTGGCATTTACTGAATAGTAGGCATTGTGTGAAGTGTTTTATAGTTATCTAATATTCATTGTAATCCTTATCTAATATTCATTATAATCTTCTGAATGAGGCATTATCATATGCATTTTACAAATGAGAAAATGAGGGCTCAGAGGAGTTAAGTAACTTGCTGAAGGTCACCTAGGGCTGTTTGTGGAAATTAAGGTCAATTCTGTTTGGTCACACTGCTTCTAACCAGGTAGAAGGAGGTTAACATTTCCTTTGTAAAAAAGACTAAATTCAGCCTTTCTCAAAGTGCCACCTCACAGTTCCATAGCCCTTTCCAATGCAGGCTCTCACCCAAACCCTACAAAAATAGTTTCGAGGTGTGTAGTCAAGGAAGCAGTTCAGTTTGCCAAGTAGCAGTTCATCACAAATCAATTCATGAAATGATCGGTTTGCTGATAGGTCAATTTGCAAAACCTCCCCTAAAGAAATTTCTTCTTGAAGGGTTTGGAGCCACTCTTTTTGGCACTGAGGGAGATGGGACCCTCAGAGCAAACGCTAAGTACTTCTTGCTTCCTTTATCTCTTTGGAAGCAAAGTTTGTGATTTCTGATTTTGTGTAAAGTTTATAACAGTATTTTCCATTCTGGTCACAATGTATTATTGGATGTTGAAATTAATTTGGTGGCACATCAGAATATTTTTTAAAAATAGCACAAGACAAACAGAATACTTGGGGGGAGGAGTTTTCTTCTTGAATATATTCAACAAATATGAATTTTTCTTATAAATCTTTTAGGTATACTTTATATAATTGTTCCAAATATTTTTATGGGAAGTAGCCTTCTTAGTAGCATTTTAAAATTGTTTACTTTGGCAAACTGACTTTTGGTGAAAGCTATATTGAAGAACTGATTCATATGAAGACTGTCTCTCAAAATTTTTTGGCAAACATGTAAATTTGGAAAATTGTGGTCAACTCAGTGAATATTTTGTTTTTCCTCAGTTTATTTGCTTCTGGCAAACTAGCTTTTGAACTTTAATCAAACTGGAATGGGTTAAATAGAGAGCTTTATATTAAAGGTTCTTTCCCATCAGACTAAATTCGTCTTATATAAAATCAAAAACACAGTTAGTTCTAAGGCTATATTTGTAACTCACCTAAAAACATCATCAGTGTGGTTCTAGTAAAAGCAGCTATAGCCATTCCTGCTGTGGTGGTAAAAATTCCAATGAAGGCGATATGAATATCTTCCATGCAATAAGAAAAAAGCCATATTCCTAGGAAGCTACTCAAAAAAGAGGTACTACTCAAAGCTGATCCATAACCTATAAAAATTTCATTCCAGCAGAGTGGGGCACCCAATTCATAAAGGATAAAAACTGGGGAAATTCCAATTACCAGGAAAAAATAAGTGACCATTGTAAAAAGTAACAAACAGAGCAAGAGCTGTCGTTTACCAGAGGCATTTTTAAAAAGCATGTAAGTTCGGTAAAATAGGTCTTTAAAGCCTTCACTACATGATATGGTAACATTCTGAGGTAAAGATTCTTTCATTGGATCATAAAGGAAAAATAAAATGTAGGTCAAGTTAACAGTAAGAACTATAGCAATAATTAAAAATGACCATACAAAACCTAGTTCTCTAATAAAATAGCCAGATGACAGTCCTGTTAGTCCAGTAACAAGTCCAAGCATAAAATCAATTATAGCTATTCGAATTGTTTTTTGTTTGGATTCTTTACACTGATCAACTATATAGGCAAAGCAAGCTCCATAAAATGTTGTGTAATTGCCACAGAATGCACCAATGAAGGTAGATGCAATCAAAAGCTGGAATGGAAAGGCAAAATAGGAAAGCAAATAGATCCAGATGCTGGTTGCAAGAGCACCCACAGAAGATAAAATCATAGGGAATTTTCGCCCATGGCGATCACTACTAGACAGAAGAATGAATGTAGACATCAGGCCAGGAATTAACCCACTCATCTCCATCTGCAGGCTAAATAAAGACACTTTTTGCTGAACTTCCTGCAAAGACAAAAAAAGAAGGTTTATACAGTGTGCATAAAAATATCATGATGCATACTTTTCTTGACATGGCCAGTAAGTCATGGGTGGGGAATCTGGTCCATGGAGATCTGAAACAGCTTAACTTCATTTAGTTCACAAAGCAGGTATCAAAAAGCGACATAAGCATTCACACCCAGTCATGATATTCAAGTGGTCACCTGAATCTACGAAAAGTAAAATGTGTATACTGGTGTGTGTCTCTTGCACAAAAGACCTATACACCCCAAGGCCTCTGATATTGGCCATAGTATGAGGTTTCTTACTTCTATGAAGTTTGCACTAGGAGATCATGGCTACTGTTCTAGAGCAAAAATGACGCCTTTTCCTGTGATAGGTCTTTCTGCCTATGCTAAAGGAGAGTGAATAACTCATATAACTGCTATGCTTGACGGGTCTTTATTTAGAAAGAGTTCTGTTACTTGATCTCTATCTCCACAAATAGATTAGTGAGAAACGTATTCCTTTATTTACTAAATTAAAAAAATTTTAAAAGGTAAATCTCGCAGAGGGTACTTGATTGACTACAGATGATAAGTGGTCATAAACTCAATCTCCTAGGACCAAAACGGCGATGACAGATGAGTACATGAGCTGTGAAGATTGATAGCCTAGTCATTTTATGGCAAGAATTTTGGGTGATTAAAAAAAAAACAAAACAACACTTTCAGTTTGCCACTTCTCTGTGTTTTCCAAATTCAAAATAGAGTATGTGCCATTTTTATAACAAAAAATACTAAGCTCATTATAAACGAAAGATTTATTCACTTGCTATATAGAAAACAGCCTAAATGAGTATCAGATGTTTCTTCCCCTACAAGAAGAACCTAGAGGAAGACAGGAACTTAGTCTCCTTCACCACAGTACCAGCAGCTCCAAGGACAGTGCCACACACAGGACAGGTGGGCAGGCACTCAGTAGATAATGAATGCATGGTCATGAAATAAGGACTCGGTCACTTGCTGGATGTGTGGGATCTGACCAAATTATTTACCTCCACAGTTTCTTCATCTGACAGGTGTGAATACCAATGTCCCTATTTCACAAGCTACTGGGGGAGGGTTACATTTAAAATAAACATAAGATGCTAAACATATAAACATAAACAAGGCCCTAGCCCAGTTAGAGGTCAATTAATTTGACTTGTTTACTTTTTCTAGGTTAAACTTTTTGAACATATCTTTGTTTCTCCTACAGATAGAGTGACCATTAAGTAAATATTTATTGAAAAATAAATAAAAGTTTACCTTTTAATCTACTTCTGAACCAGATGTTCTAGTTTTGCTTTCCTTCTCCCATTTCTACCTCACCACCCAAGTTCTGTCTTCCACTTTTTATTCCCATTCCTAACCCAATCTTGTGCACAGACTACTTCCTCATCCATAATCTAGATTTTAAAATACAGATTTTAACAAGCACATTCTGCCATAAATCATAATTGAAACATAAGAAAAAAAATGTGTGTGTGTGTGTGTGTGTTTAAACTCTGGAGGAAGATAGTTAAGTATAACAAAAGTATAGACGGGAGAGGTTTACAAAATACTATTTTCTATCCAAGATTGCACAGCGTGATAATGTCCTAAGATAAGAATAAATGAAGGGAAAACAATATCTATTTTGAAAGAAGCTATAATTTCACAGGATAAGATGTATAATTGAATTACAATTGAGTAGAAAATATTCCATATAATTTTTCCTAAGTAAGAATAAGTTAACAAGGTTAGTTATTAAAAGGCTTACAAATTCCAGAGCAAGAACAACTTCATGATCTGTTGAGTTTCTCCTCTCCAACAGCAGAGTCCCTGTCTCAAAGGCTGTCTAAAAAGAACAGATTCATTTGCCAATTTATTCCTTTGAAACAAATTTAACAAGAGAAGGAAGGAATGGTAAAGGGGTTAAAAATTCCTTCCTTCATGCCCAAAATTCCTTCTGTCTTTGTTCCCCAGCCAAAGTTCCCTGCCATAGCCTTGCCTTTTTGTTAAAGGTGCTCTGGAGATTAACCCCATTGCTGAGGAGAAATATACAGGTGTACCTTCCAATTGGAAGCCTTGCCTTTTTGTTAAAGGTCCTCTGGAGATTAACCCCATTGCTGAGGAGAAATATACAGGTGTACCTTCCAGTTGGAAGGCTCAGAAAACTTGATTTGAAAAATAGGTTCAATCAATATTGTTATTTCTATGAGTGTGTGTTTACAGATGTATGTGTATGTGCATGTATAAATGCAAAATGGGTTGAAAAATAAGACTTTCATTCACATAAACTTTCAAAATGTCAAACCTAAGTTTGAGAGCTCATTTATTCTATCTGTATCCTGAAATTCATAGTAGTATCTTGCATTCTAACACAAAGGCGTGTGTGTGTGTGTGTGTGTGTGTGTGTGTGTGTGTGTTGGCTATGTAGGAAGGATAAATGAATATGGCACTGTGGTAAGGAGTCCATTGTCATGATTTTCACTGTCCTTTTATAAGCAATTGATCTTTTGGGGAGGAAGACAAGAGAAAAATTTGAGCTGAAAAAATAATTGACCTGTTTATTTTATTAGGCACTCACCCCATGCTGTGATATCTCTTACCTGTACAGTTTTAAAAACAGTCTACAAAGCCCTAAACGTGGAATGCCAGAGCCCAACCAGCCAAGCTGGATGTTAGAGATGGAAGTTGAGGGAAAAGGACACATTTGCTCATGGATTTAGAGGGAGAGGGTGTTCTCTGAGCAGAGCAGGGATAGAATCCTGAAAAGGGGCCCAAAGAAAGTGCTGAAGGTGATGGTGGTTTCTTTACAAACATGTTCCTTTGTAAAAGACATGTCTCCCCACACACCAGGTCTCTGTCACAGCTGTAGAGTGGGGGGAGGGGTGGTTTGTAGTTCCCCACTCTGAGGAAAAGCACCAGGGGTCTAAGAGCCCCAGCTTTAAGAGAAGGGATGGAGAGTATTGTGTTCTCTTGAGTATAAATCCAATTAAAAATATTTAATGAGCTGCATCCCTGTAATCCCAGTGGCTGGGGAGGCTGAGGCAGGAGAATCACTAGTTCAAAGCCAACCTCAGCAACCGTGAGGCGCTAAGCAACTCAGTGAGACCCTGTCTCTAAATAAAATACAGGATAGGGCTGGGGATGTGGCTCAGTGCCCCTGAGTTCAATCCCAAGTACCTACACCCCCCCCCCCCAAAATAAATAAATAAAATAACGAATGAAAAAAAAATCAGTTTCAAAGTTGGGCCAAAATCTTCTAAATGATATTATTGCTCTAGACTGTAGGGGCCTCTCAGCAGCTGGGCCAGGCTGGAGGTCAGCAGCTGGGCCAGGCTGGAGGTGGGGACTATCACCCTTCACTTGCTTAGCTGCAGAGGCCACCAAGGTGGCTGGACCAAGGTCAGTCTTCCCTGAGTCCAGGAGGGCGGGCGCAGCAGACATTCAGCTCCTTTCTACCCAGGTCCCTCCCACAGGAACAAGGGGGCCTGCTCCTAGGGACCAGGTGAAGGAAACAAAGAACCAAACACAGGAATGATGAGCCCATGGAGCCTTCTTGCTCATGGGAAGGATGTATAATGAGACATCCTGGAAGGGACAAAAAACTCCTCAGGGAGGCCCTCTGTCTTCACAACCTCACTTTAGACCAGAACCTTGCTGTGTGCACAGCTGCCCAGAATTCAGCAGTTTCAGGAAAGTGGAAGTGAGGAAATAAATAAGGTCAGGGATGGAGCCAAACACCTGGGCCTCACTCCAGCTAGCTTCCACCGGGCACCTGGGGGCACATGGGGGTGGGCTCGGGGGCTAGAGCCCTGCTGGGACTCTGCCACTTCCTGGCCTCAGACTCATCGCCTTTCACGGGTGAACTTTCACAGCTAAGGGAGGCCACTCAATTTCCTTAAACTCTTCTTATCTATGAGTGGCAGTACCCTTCCTGCCACCACAAAATATCCCCAGGAGGAAGAGTTCTGAGTTTATATGCACTGTTTATTTTTCGAGGCATTATAGAGAAAAGCATTTCCAAATCTGAAAACCACTTCCTTTGCATTTGGACATCAGTAGACTTTGGTCAAAAACTGCTGCAAGGACCAGGAGGATGGTGAAGTCCCTCCTGTTGCAAACAAATAAAAAGTAAGGGGGAGGTGGGAAGGCCCCATCACATCTAGCTAAACATTTTCAGTGTCCATGGAGCAAAAGTGAATACTCCCCACTCTAGACGACCTCACACTGTCCAACATGTGGGAGCCGAGGCTGATTTCTTAACACTACCAGATGACAAGTGACACATGCTACCCCACTTCTGCCCCATGACAGACACTGGGCCAGTTTTCAGTGATGGGTCGCTTTCTGGAGTCCCTGAAACCTGTGACACGCAGGTGCAATAGAAGGGAACTGGTAGGAAGCGGGCAAGGGTGAGGTAGACATCCCATGTTTCACCTGCCTCTCCACCACGTTCCCCAAGTAGCTCATTGCAGCAGGATTGTGGTCTAATGTTCAGACTCCCTTTTTTTTTTTTTTTTTTTTTTTTTTTTTTTTTTAAGGACAGAGGAAGGGGATAATAAGAGAGGAGATGAGACTGTGCTGAGATTTTCTAAGAGAAAGAAGAGCTAGTGTTTCACAAAAAGTGGTTTGGAGAAGAGGCAAACTGACAGTTGTGGTGAGTCAGTGGTCACAATGTATCTCACCAGCTGCTTTTGAAGTTTCCTTGGGACATGACAGTTATGCAACTGTGGTTGTCATTTTGCTGCATGTTAATGGGCAGGGAAGGAGTCTTAAAAAGCAAAACTCCTAATTGGAAGGGCTTTTTTCTTTTTCCTTTCTGTGCCTGTAATCCCAGCTACTTGGGAGGCTGAGACAGAAACATGGTGAACGCTGGGTCAACCTTGGCAACTAAGCAAGACCCCCATATCCAAAAAAAAAAAAAAAAGAAAGAAAAAGAAAAGAAAGAAAGAAAAGAAAAGGAGTCAGGTTACAGATGTCAGGAAATGTTAAATGAGATGAGAACCCAGTGAAAGCTGTTGGTCTGCAACTTGGGAGTTTGATGGATACTCTTGAGAGGCCAAAGTAAGCGCGTCATACTCTCTTTCACTACATTTTAGGGAAATTTTAATTTCTTACCTTCTGGACTGCAAAAATTGGGCTGCTTTTGTTTTTATCACACTCAGAAATATTGTTATCAAGTGCAAAGCTGTAGTTGCTTGTTTCTTCCCATATTCTCTTATACAGGTACTGTGTCGTCAGTGGACTGGTCAAAGACATAGCAAAAGAGCTAAGGAAAATGGCAGGTTCAACATATAAAATCTTCATATTGTTTGGGAATGTAACTGAATTCTTTAAAAAAAAAAGAAAGAAAGAAAAAGGAGAGAGGTAATTATCTCAGATTAATTTTTCAAAGATGGGGAAGCTAGAACAATTTTTTGGAGTAACCATTAAAGAAGCAAACTAGAGAACAGAAAAACAGTGAGCACTTCCTAGGAGAATCACTCTTACTTTGGGCTACTCTGTTGTGACGGTCACTGTTTCGGTATTTAAGTATGGGACGTTTAAACACTGCAGCCGTCCTTGAGAAGATTCTTTGTAATGATCTTACCAAGTTCTCGCAGATGTTGGGGAGTCGGTGGTAACATTGTATCTCACCAGCCGTTTTTCATAAGGTAAACAATGAAGTTTCCTTGTGACACGACAGTTATGCAACTGTTGTCATTTTGCTGCACGGTAACGGGCAGGGAAGGAGTCTTAAAAAGCAAAACTCCTAATCGGAAGGGCTTTTTTCTTCTTCCTTTCTGTGACTCACCCCGCGATTAGTCTTCCTGCCGGGCTAGGAGGTCCGGGGTTTTCGGGGTCAGACTCCGTACGCCCAGCGCCGGCGCAGCGCCTGCGGGGCTCTAGACTGCGGCAGCCGGGGCGCTGGCAGCCGCGAGGGGCTACAGCCCGGGTGCTGGGGAAAGGGCCGGGGCTGCAAAGGGGCGGGGAGGGGATCGCATACGCCTGTAGGGGAAGCACGAACCCTGTTTTAAAGCAAACCAAAACAAGCGTACTTCCTGCGTCCAGAATGACACCTGCGACAGTGACTGCGCTGCCCTGGGCTCCTCCGCGGCCCTGCGGACTTGGTCTCAGCCAGCTCCCGGAGGCGCCGGCGGCAGCTGCTCTTCCTTGCTCTTGACTAGACAGTCTGCGACCCGCCCTGGTAGCGCTTGGCGGTGACTCAGCGGCCGCCTGCGAAGCATCGGGACCCATGGAGGAGGCTGGGACGCGGATGCCTGCGCTGTCACTGTCCGACCCGACTCTCCTGCGATTGGGCTCTGCGGCCGGCGCCCCCGCGGGGATTGGTCCGCCTCGACGTCACTCTCGTGTTCCCGCCCCCTCGGGCTCCGGGTGAAGCCCGCGCTGCGGGGCCCCGGGTGCCCAGATGCCCAGGTGCTGGTTTGCGGAGTCGCTCTGTGGGCTCGCGCGGCTGTTCTGCAGTACAAAGCTTTGCGACATCCGAATATGGTGCTCCGCGGTAGCACACGGAAGGTCTGTGGCCGAGTGGCACCTTTGCGCTGCAGCTCACTGTAGCACACCCGTCGGCCCGGCAGCCCGCAGAAGAAACGTAGCAGATAGAGGACCAGAGAGGTGGTGCCGGTGGAGAGTACCGGAGAGTGCTCCCGGCAAAAAGTTAGTCCTGCTCTGGAATGTGATCCCTGACTTCTCCCTTGGTGGTGGCCTGGGGACACAATTTAAATTTCTAAGAACCGCCATTTCTTTGTCAAGCCGGGATAAGAAGTTTTACAGAGCTGTAATTAAAACCTCCACGTACATACACAGCTGAGCCGCTGAAACAGGCGCGTCAATGCCCTCCAACTGGTGAATGCCTACTTAGGGAACCCGGAGCAACACAGTAAGAAAGTGTCAGGATTTACTGTGGGCTCGTGTTTGTGATTCGAGAAACTGTTCAAGAAAGAAAACAAAGCTTTCCGGAGTACTTACTCTCCGGAAGCAACCAACCACTCTTTGGTTAGTGTCTTAAGAAATTTTGTCTAGAAGGAGTCAAATCAGATGGAAGCTAGAGTCATAATTAATAAAGAAGGCAGCAGTCATGAATATCTATCATTTTAGGCAATGGTCAAGTTTTGTCTGTTCAGACAAGACTATGGAGTGATCTTAATTTTGTCTTGGTCATGGTCCAGAATGAACTTGTCTGGTATTGGTGTTCTTTTTAGTCAACAGAACGCTGTGGTCCAGAAAAACAGCAATTCATAGTTCCAAACCAGCACCTGGGTGCCAGAGCCACTTTCTCTTTCTCAGTATCCATTAAGTGATAGTTATGTCACTGAATGTAGAGTCCAAAGTCTTTGGATTGAATCCTGATAGCTACTTAATAACTCATAGCCTTGGACTAGACCTGAACTTAATTCTCAGTTTCTTCAGATGAGCACCTTTGAAGTACTTATTATGTTTCAAACAATGGAACACAGATGTTGGAAAGAAGGTAATCAAAAGTGAATAAGGTGGTTTACTGTAAAGACATAGTATATATATATATATATTTTTTTTTTCATACTGATGATTTAACCCAGGGTTGTTTTACCATTAAATGGCTAACCCTTTTTATTTTATTTTCTCATTTTGACACAGTGTTTCACTAAGTTACTTAGGACTTCACTAATTTACTGAGGCTGGTATTGAGCTATTGATCCTCCTGCCTCAGCTTCCCAAATCACACAGGCTTCACCACACCAGGCTGAAGACATAACATTTTAAAATCGCAGTGCATTGTGCTAGGGGCTAGACTAGAGTTGTATTTAAAGTAGGAAGGGCCACTGAGAATAGCTGATTCTAACCAGAAGGAGTTGTTATGGATCAGAGAAAGAGTGATCTGACTACCCACAAGAACACAAGAGAGAGTACAGGGAACAATGTATGCAGCAGTACTTTCGACAGTTGTCAAAAGCACTCTATGATCTTAGTTATTGTTACTAACTATTACTTAGTTATTGTTACTAACTATTGTGCTAGTGAATCTATTTTCTGAATATCTTGCCTGATCAGGAGTGAAATGATCATTTCAGGGTTTGGCTCCTGTGAAATCAACAAGATCAAGGTCATGCCTCAAACCTTACTATTTTGGAGTAGCAAAAGAGTATCTCTCAAACTCCGTGTCCATTTTGGGTTACTGGGAAGCTTCACTTCCTATCATTTTCACTCATAGCGTGGGCTGATGGAGCCATCTTCTGAATATTATTGTTGGCACAAGAGCAGAGAGAAGGAAATATGATGAATCTGATACGAGCTCTTAATGGTTTATCCTTAGAAATGGTATTTTGCTCACATCCCACTGGCCTGAACAGTCTCAGGACCATGTGGAGAACTGCAGTCCTATCATGGGTTCAGAGGAAGGGATAATAATGATAATGACTCTTAATTTCTTCCATGTCCTCAGGTCATAATTTTTCATGAAAATTAATAGAAAGAAAAAGGTGTTTCGAAGATGTTCTTTTTTATGGGGCAGAAAGATTTGTATCCAATATACTTCTGTGCCTTGCTATCCCTACTTTTATACAAAAAGAAGGAAGTCAGGCCTTCCTAATGTATTCTGCTGCCTATCTCTCTGGTGACAATTGTTTTGCGAGCCTTTTTTTTTTCCCCCAAATAATACTGTGTATAAATTGAAGAAGTCTTAATCAACTCTTTATTGGAATCTCACTGTACTGGGTATTGTGGGTGAAACAAAAGAAGTCATACACCATTGTTAATCATCAAAGAAGTTTCCCTTTCTTTGGTAAGAAAAGGTGGAAATATGTGAAGGGAGTAAAGATGATTCTAAAAAAAAGATCTGGAAATCATCAGAGACCGATTACTCCTGTTCACCCACTACAGTCATTACCTCTCACAGGCTCAAATTTTCTTCCTTCAAAGACTGAGAGGAGAAAAAATAGAAAGGGCTACCTGGGCCAGGAGCAACAACCATCCATGAGGTGTAATTTTCCTGACAGTGTTTTCCGAAATGTGGGTCAACAGGTATTCAGGGCAGGAGCCTCCAGGAGATTTTGAAAGTTTGTGTCTTCAGTTCAATGTCCTAGAATATTTTTTTATTTTTTAAGTTGTTAATGGACCTTTTTATTTATTTATATGCGGTGCTGAGAATTGAACCCAGTGCCTCATGCATGCCAGGCAAGCACTCTGCCACTGAGCCACAACCCCAGCCCAGAGTCCTAGAAATTTTAATGTAAGCATTTTATGAATCGTCTTATAATCAAGTACTGCATGGTGTCAGTGTCTGTATTTGTATTTTTACTTTTGGTCCCATTGGCTTCTAGGAGTACTTTAATAATGTTAAACTTTGGGAATAAGTATATGAAGGATATACCCAACCTATGTGAAGACCAAAGAATGTCACGTTGTTCAAGAGAAGTTTTTATACTATTTCAATAAAAACTGGGGCAAGATATGAGCCCTCTCCTGACACACGAAGCATGTTCTAAACCAAAGAACCCATGCTGTGCTGGACAGCGCCATATTCAGGTGGAAAAAGTCAAAACAGAATACAGTGGTTAGGAGACTTTGTTTGTTTCAAGAACTTTGTTTTTTCACTTCTTATGAAATGGGCAAAGATGTAATGGAAAAACCCTAGTTATCCCAATTGGTGCTTACTAGGTGATTGTTAATAAGATAAGTCAAATGTGACTCAATTCCAAGTACAAATTGTTAAAGGATATGTAATTTGATCATATGATCCTGGTCAATAATTTCCCAGAAGAGACCTGAGTAGGTCTTATTTATTTGAGAAATTCATAACCTGACTTCAACCTTTGTCTTTCTTGACCTCTGTTGCATTAGACACTGTTAAACAGATTCGTTCTTTGGGAAATATTCTTTCCCTTTAGATTCTATGGACAGACTGTCTTCCTGCCCCTTGGAGAACTCCCTTTTGGTTTTCTCTGTGATCCTACTTCTCAATTCATGCTGTTCCTCAGGTTCTGTCTCAACTCCCTTCTTCTCCTTAGTCCATCTCATCTACACTTGTGACTCATATCACAAATGTGCTGAGCATTCTCAGATCTCCTATCTCAAACCCACCCTCTCTCTCCAACCTGTCACTCAGAGCAGCCACCTGAATATAGGTTAAGCATCAGCTATCCAAAATGCTTGGGATAAGAAGTATTTCAGATTTCAGAGAATTTTGGATTCTGGAAAATTTGTGTAGATTTAACCATTTGAGCATCACTAATTAAAAAATCTGAAATTTGAAATGCTCTGAAATGTGAAATTTTTTGTGTGTCATGTCAGCGCTCAAGAAGTTTTGGATTTAGGAGCATTTCAGATTTCAGATTTTCAACTTATATTTTTAAAAAATGTATGTTTTAAATGTCCATAGCAAATACCATCTTCCTGATAAATCCGATACCCTTTTGTAATCCCTATTTCAGTCAATGCTCACCGTTCAGTAAACAGACAGAGACATGGGAGTCATCCCTCACTTCTTGGTCACCACGTGCCTGGTGAATGTTTTACATTGTAGATATAACTGGCATTATCTACACCTGCTTTCAGTGTGTGTCTACAAGGCAGTAAGGCCCCTGGTTTTAGAGCTTTTAGGTTAAACAGCTCTGTTTTGGCTTGGCTCTGGTGGGGGGCTATGATATCTTGCCATTGCTCCATTGGTAATTAGCATTTTAAAGTTGTTGGAGGTGGGAAAATATGCAAAGGGACCAGAACATTCCCTTGTAGATCAGAAATCCTGATCCTTTTTCTTTAAGGCTGCAAATTTTTACACTTTTGATAGGGTGGGATGACCCAAGGAAGCTTGGTTGTCAGGAATGTTGGTTGAGGGCCGTCAGGAAGAACTGAACTGTGATGGTGGTGTTGGCGGTGGTGCAGAACCAACCTTAACTGCAGGGCCTGTCTTGTCCTAGGGGAGAATCAGGCATGAAGAGAGTAATGAATTTGGACATCTACCACATTGGACCTTGGAGTTACTTAAGAGAAATTGCTGATTAACCATAAATGAAGTTATATATAACTAGAGTTATAACGAGGAACCCCGTGTCCCATGCGGTGGAATAACTATTGCGATGATCTTTACACCTGAGAACTAGTCTTCCTGTTTTCTGTACCAGCCTCACCAAAGGGGAGATTGGAAACTTAGGCAGAACCACCTCACTTTTTCATTCTTTTCCTGCATAATAGCAAACAGGACTAATTCAAATGGACTAAGTAAGCATCCAGAGGGTTTCACTGCTCAAGGTCAAGAGTGCTCAGAGAATGAATGAACTTCTCTCAGCAGTAGTGAAGCCAAGTCCTTGTCCTACTGTATCCCAGAGAGGCTGCAATGTGGTGGCGAGCACTGGCCCTCACCCGGCAGAGCCCACCGGAGTGGGTCTAAGTTGCAGTGAACCAGGACCAAGGCAAGCAAGGGCAGGTTGACTGTCACTCCCAGGCAGGCAAGCTGAGTCAGTGCAGATGCCCATTCCACACAAGGTACAGCCTGGAACCTCAAGACCTCAACTTCCCACGTCCCTAGAGGTGGGAAAACAGATGTAGGGCAAACTTGAATAGAAGTGCAGACTCTTAGTACTTTTTTTTCCTTTGTTTTATTTTTGGTACCAGGAATTGAACCCAGTAGGGCTTAACCACTGAGCAACATCCCCAGCCCTTTTTAAAAAATCTTTTATTTAGAGACAGAGTCTTGCAGAGTTGCTTAGGGCCTTGCTAAGTTGCTGAGGCTGGTCTTGAATTTGTGATCCTCCTGCCTCAGCCTCCTGAACCACCGGGATTACAGGCATGTGCCACCATACCTGGTCGCATTAGTACTTTTTCCAAAAAAAAAAAAAAAAAAAAAAAGTACAAGGTCATAAGGGTAGGGCCCCTATGATGGCATTAATGGCTTTGTAAGAAGAGGTAGAGAAACCCAAGATAGCATGCCATGTGATGCCCTCCATCATGTTACGGTGCAGCAAGAAGATCCTCATCAGATGATATACTCTCTATATTTATTTTCCAAAAAAAAGTACTAATGCAGCCCTTATCTGACATTTCTGACAACTAAGCTTCCCCGATGAGCATAAATTTTAACCAAGAGTTAGTACTTTTCCAAACTCTGATTAGCATAAATTTGGATCTATAGGGTTGACCCAGGTGCTATGTGAACCCCTAGACTAGCACACTCGGGTGGCAACCCCTACTGGGCCCCCCTTCCTCTTCGGGAGTTCTGTTTCTCTTCACACTTGAATAATTCCTGCTCTTACAGTCACTCATCCTCTTCTTCAAATTTGCAAGACAAGAACCCAGAAAGAAGAAATTAGTTGCGAGCTGATGTCGTCTGCTGCAACACATTTCTTTGCTGCCGAGGCCTGCGGCTTTGCAGACCCCACCTACCCTCAGAAGCAGACAAACTCTGGTTTCAGTTGGATTTATTGATGTAGTGGCTTAAACATGACTTTAATGCCCACTACAGCTGGTGAACTAGGATATATGCAAAAACTCCCAGAAAGGACCTGACATTTGGTGGGTTTTCAACAATGTTTGGATTCGTGTCTAAATTTTGCTTGATCAGGCACACGTAGCACTGTCTTTGACAAGTTATAGAGGCTGACCTGACAATTGCTCTAAATGGGCACTTCCTCTTTAAAGCAGTCAGTCCAACCTTGAATGGGTTTGGGTGTGGGAGTAGGAAGGGTTTGCAGCCAGTAGAGTAAGTTAAATTCACGTGCACATGGCTCCATAATGAAGATGGGCTTAGAGGCTTGCCTACCTCCTTCCATCTCTAGCCTTTTATCCTAGGCTTTCACTGCCTCTCTCCTACATTGCTATACAGATTCTCACCTACACACTCTTCCTCTATTCTTCAATCCATTTTCTACAGAGCAACAAAGCATGGCCTTCTTTTGAAACCCTTCAAAGCCTTCCCCATTGAATCCAGAATAAAACCCAACCTCTTTACCAGGGCTTGAAAGATCCCAAATGATCTGGCCACTCTCCATTCTGCCCTCTTGGTCAGACAAACTCCCTCCCACAACAGGATCACTAAACCTCTACTTTCTTTTTGTCTTAGTCCATTTTCTGTTGCTATAGCAAAAAACCTGACATAGGGTAATTTATAAAGGAAAGAAGTTTATTTGGCATATGGTTTCAAAGGCTGGAAACTCCAAGTGCATGGTACTGGCATCTGTTGAGGATCTTCTTGCTGCACCGTAACATGATGGAGGACATCACATGGCATGCTATCTTGGGTTTCTCTGCCTCTTCTTACAAAGCCATTAATGCCATCATAGGGGCCCTACCCTTATGACCTTGTCTAATCCTATTTATCTCCCAAAGGCCCCACCTCCAAATACCATTAACATATGGCTTTGAAGATTAAGTTTCCACACATGAACTTCGGAGAGATATACTCAAACCACAGAACCTTTAGGTGTTAGCTTAAATGCTACCTTAGGGAAGTGTTCTCTGACCTCCCTGCCCAAAGTAGAGTAGTGAGTTCCCTCATGTTGTTTTCTAGCTTAATGTTTTCTTGTTCAGTTTCTTTTAACACTTCACCTTCTATATTATTTTGTTTATTTGTGTGTTTATTTCCTTTTGTCACCTGTGCCCTGCACTAGAATGGATGCACCATGCACATGGCTGACTTGTTTGTGACTACGCCCACATTTGGAATGGTGGCTGGTCATGGTAAATGTTTGTCAAATGAATGAAATGAGGTGGTTTTGTTCAATACTCCCAAATTAAGGAACTGCACACTAAATTACAGAGAATAAGTAAATCTGACGTGTTTATTTTCCTACAGACTAGTTTATAAGTAGTTTATGTCTGTCTTATTGAATCACTTAAAATAAAGGGGGAGCAGAACCTTCAACAAACTATTATTAGAAACAGTATTCAAGTATGATATACAATAATGACAGAAATGGAAATATTTTTATTCATAAAACCAATATAAAGGTTGAAATCCCATGCTAATTATGATTCTATCTGAAATTTTATTCTTACTGGAAGAAGAGGGGGAAATGTTCAGTCTCACTAATAATCAAATAGATACACATTAGGAAAATAATTAAGATATCATCTTTTACCTTCCAAATGGGCAAATATTTTGTTTTTAGATAATATTCATTTGCCTAGCTTGAGGTGAAATGAACAAACTGTCATATACTGCTAGGAAAAAAGTAATTTTTTCAGAGTAATAATTTAACAATATGTACTAAATTATTATACATTGTATACCTAGAAAATCCTAATGATGAAATAATGTAAGTTATGTAGCAATTTGGCTAATTGAATTTTTATCACAAGTTTGTTTACTATGAAAATACCTAAATAGCCAGGCACAGTGGTGCATACTTAATATCTCAGAGACTTGGAAGTTTGAGGCAGGAGAATCACAAGTTCAAGGCCAGACTTGGCAACTTTTCGAGACCCCCAGCAACTTAGTGAGACCCTGTCTCAAAAATAAAAAGGGTTGGGGATGTACCTCTGTCTAAAGTGCCCCCTGGGTTCAATTCCCTAGCAGAAAAGCAAAAGACTGAAACATATACTAATATGTAAGTATTAATATATATACACATATAAAATAATAGTGGTATAGTGTACACATTTAATTGTGTGTTTAAGAAGATCATTATATTTTCATGAAATAGTTAAGGAAATATAAAAAAATTCATGCTATGATATTAAGTTAAAAAAAATAACAGGCAACCAAAAATACATTTATTATTATACCCCAATTTTGTTAAAAAATATACATATAAATGCATAGAAAAAAGCCATAAAGTATATATATAAAATACTAATACCAAATATCTCTAAATGGTAGGATTACTAACAATTTTTTTTGCATATTAAATGTCCTAATATAACTGTATTTTTCATATTTTCAACAATAAAAATAAAGTCAGAAAAATAATCTATTTAAGAAGAAATGGAGGTAAATAATAAAAGAGGTACATGCTTTATCATTTATATTCATTAAAAAGCTTTAGAAAAAAATCCCCCCGCCCCCCCAAAAAAAGAATACCGCAGACTTTCTCAAACATTGACATTTTCCCAGTGGTTCTACAAGGTTTAAAGTTGACTCAGCAACCACATGGCAAAATGACATTCTTGGACAATCACAGGTGGTCCAAGATAAGCCCAGATGGATGCTAATTACCCATGAGCAATCAGGAGCCCTTTATCTAGAAACATTTTGCTGAGAATGGAAAAATAATCATTCTGAAATAACAGGAGGAATTAGTGTGAACTTTGGGGCTGCCCGGATCAGTCTAAACCAGACAGGGAGACACAGAGAGCACAGAAATCCTCCAGTTCAACACCTGAACCTCACCCAAAAGAAAACTGAAACTAATGTCGAAATAACTGTCATCTTCCTAAACACATCTGTCATCTTCTAGTCCTCCACAAAGAGAGCTGTGGACAGGATCCTCCTTGGCAGCCAGGCTCTCCCACCATCTACCTCTCCGCTTTTATTTTCTTAACAGGAAAGGAAGTGTTTAAGGAGAGTTAGGTGGTGGTTAAGAAGTTTAAGGTGTTTTAAGCTGAAGGTGGATCCAGGCACATGCAGGAAGGTAAAACGAACTCTTATCTTTCCATCCCTGCAGCTGCTTCCATCATTACTCAAGTTTTTATTGCTGTGTCCTTGTGGTCACTGCACTCCCCAGGGTCATGAAAACAGGGCAATCATATCACCCACCCTGACTCTGTCACCTGGGAGAGCCCACCCTTGGGTATTTTTAAATGAAGGGTGAGCTGGGGTTGCGGCTCAGTGGTAGAGTGCTTACCTAGCATGCAGGAGACCCTAGATTCGATCCTCAGCATCACATAAAAATAAAATAAAGGTATTGTGTCCACCCACAACCAAAACAAAATGCTTTTTAAAAAATAAATGAAGGGAGATAGAATTTGTTTTGTCAGCATTTGTGTCAATCTTGATCCATTATGGTTTGTTGTATTCCTATCTCCCTGTAATCCTGATAGTAGATTCATAATATGCAGAACAACTTCAGGTAAACAGAACAGGACCTGCAAGTACTGTTGGCTCTTTGCATCTGTGGGATCTGCATTCATAGATTCAACCCATCGTACATTGACAATATTTGGGGAAAGAAATTCATCTGCACTGAACACGTATGGACTTTTTTTTCCTTGTTGTTATTCTATAAAAACCAGCATAACAGTTGTTTACCTAGCATTTACATTGTATTAGGTAGAAGTAACCTAGAGATAATTGAAAGTAAATGGGAGAATGTGCTAGGTTACATGCAAATTCTACATTATTTTATAGAAGTGGCCTCAGCATACTCAGATTTTGGTTTCTATGGGGGGTCCTGGAACCCCCTCGGATATCAAGGACCCGGTTCAGAGCATAACTAAGCAGAACCTCTACTAATGACCTTTTTCTTTGCTGTTCTTTTAAAACCATATTTTCCCTCCTTATATTCTCTGCTACCCTATCTACTGGTCTCTTGGCATCATAGCTGGACCCTGCCTCCATCCTTTCCACAGCATTGTTCATTTGGACTTGTTTATTTTACTTTTTATTCATTCAGTAAAGATATATGAAGGAACTTCTAGTGTCAGCTCATTAAAGAAGAAATTTTTCAAGATATTTGTTGATGGTGAAAAGCACCCAGAAACCACTCCGGACGCAGGAACACACGTAAGAGATTTTATTAAAGTGGACAGGCAGTGTCTCCCTGCAGGGTGAGAGAGAGAAAATGGGGGAGAGAGAGAGAGAGAGAGAGAGAGAGAGAGAGCACAAGAGAGGGAGTGAAGGCCAGGAGGAGAGAGCATGAAAGAGGAGGAGAGAGAGAGAAAATGGCGGGGGAGTTATTCTTAAGTAGTGGAATTTCGTGGGCTAATAACAACAGACCAATGGCTGGCGAGGAAGTTGGTGGGCTAACAATCTGGGTTGTAAAGTGGTGTTGGGAAGGGAGAATAATGGTGGCAGCAAAATAGTAGATCTGATGCCAACAGATGGTAATTCAGTCTTTATTTAAAGGGGGCCATGGCAATAGGTATAGTGACCACAGCAACACAGTCCTTCAGTGGGAGGGAGAAACTGGGCTGAATTCAAACTTTGACAAGGACAAGTAGGGATTTATAACCAAAGGAAGGGGCTTAAAATGACTAAGGGTAAACATCAAGGATAAGGGGTTCCTGGCTCAACTGACTCCACAGGATCCTGCTGCAGGTAGGTACTAAGATATCAAGAATGGTCAAATACCACCAGGGTGGAGGAGTTTTGGCAAACTGACTTACCAGGATTCTTGGTCAAACTACACAAGGACAGAAAGGGAACAGAAGGGAAGGACAGAAAGGGAAGGTCTAGTCAGTCAGGTCTAGTCCCAGACAAGATCCATTTTAATCAGAGAGAGTACTGAGAGAAGCCTAGTTGAAGATTTGGTTAAAGGAGGGTCTTTGTCAAATTTTGCATGTAAAGAGCTTGAGAATCGTCGCTCCTATCTCCAGAGGAAGAAAACACTGAGCAAACTGAAAATCAGTGCCCTTTCTAGGACTATCAGAGAAATTGTGGTCATAAGGCACACCTACACTGCACTCTCTGGACAGACAGAGCCAGCAGGACCAAGGAGGACCGACAGAGATGCCTTATCTGGAACAGAAGACCCTGAGCCTCTAACGAACACAAGTTCTTACATAGTCAGTTTCATAAGTTGCTGGCCACAATTTTGAGGTGTGGACTATCGTGAGAGTAAAAAACCCAGGGAAGTGTGCAGGGGCCCCACACTTTTGTGGGCTTTGTCTCCAGAAAGCCCGGTTCTCAGCATGAAGGGACAAAAAAGATCCCCTTGTGACTCTGGCAGGGGAGGGGGTTATATACCATTTTGAAATATATCCAGAATATTCTCCCAAGAAGGCCCTTCTCTCCAGATAAAAGACTACACTGGGCCTTATCCCCACTGGGGAAGGGCATTATTCTGACTCCTGCCTGCTTCTAGCCTGCCTGTCTCATCTAAAAGAGAAAAATAAAGTCAACAAATTCTTGTGAAAGTCACAGCCCAGAACCACAGGTGCACTAAATGATCAATATTAATTGTAAGATTATATTAGATTCTCAGTTCTCCTGCACACCTCACCACTGTGAGCAAGCTCCAATAAAATAACAGATAACAGATGAAATTACAAATGTAAGAGCTGCAAAGCAGAATCTGCTCAGAAGCCTCTGGTTCCTCAGGCTGAAACAAAGATAGAGCACAGCCTATTCTCTAACCAGGGTAACAGGAAAGCTCATGCCTAAGGTCTCCTCACCCAGTTTCCATTCATCTAATAGGTCAAGTCCACCTTTCAACAAAAAAAATTGCAAAGCAGGCTAAAGGAAAACAGAAACACAATCTGAAGCAAGGAAACCCAGACTCCAAAATAGCAGAGTTTTTAAAAAATATTGGACAGGCATTTAAAAATAACTATAATTTATACATTCAGGGTCCCGCTGGAAAAAGTAGACAATTTGCAAGAACTGATGGGTGATATAAGCATGGATGTAGAAACTCTAGGAAAGAACCAAAGGAAAGAATAGAAATCAAAATCACTGTAACAGAAATGAGAACATGCCTTTCTTTAATAGATTCTACTATACACTGGACACAGCCAATGAAAGAATCAGTGTGGTTGAAGAGGGATCAAATCGAATTGGATGCCTCTGTGTATCTCACATTGATTGGCATATTCTGCCCTACTTATAGCCAATGAGAGAATTCAGAATAAATCGACTGTGGTTTCTGTGTGTCCCCTCCAAAGTGTCCATGTTAGAAACTTAATTCCACTTTTTATATGTTAGTGGTATTCAGAGGCAGGGTCTTTGGGAGGTAATTTGGATTAGATGAGGCTGAGGCCTTATGAAAGGAGACATGAGCTAGTGTGCTTGCTGTCTCTTGCCATGTGATACCTCTATTATGTTATGTTGTAGCCAGAAGACCCTCCCCAGAGGCTAGTGCCAAGCTGTTGGACTTCCAAGCATCCAGAACTGTAAGAAATAAACTTGTTTTCTTTATAAATTTCTCAGTCTCAGGTACTGAGTTATAGAAACAGAAGATAAACTAAGTCACTCTCCATTCATCTCTCAAACCCATCTCTGTCCTTCCTTCCCTCTTCTCTATATACCACTATCCCAGTCCTGACCTTTAGTTTTAAGGCATCGCCTGGATTGCACTAACACTTTCACAACTAGTCTTCTTGCTTTTCAGTCTTGCCCTGTTCCAATTAATTCTTTGTACTACTGCCAGAAAAAATCAACCTCAAATATAAAAGAGACTGCTTTCTCTAGTTTTATGAATAATTTGTTGCTCTTGGGATAAAGTCCTGTTTCCTAGGCAAAATGTGCAACTCTGACCTCTGCCTAGTTCCAGAGCTCCAACTTTCACCACCCCACACCTAGAATTTTATTTACAGACACACTGGACTCTGATTCAGTGACTTCACATTTTGATCTGCTGAGTTCCTCTCTTAATGGAATGTCCCTTGTGGGAAGCCATTCTTATTTAGCAGAATCAGACTGGATTGAGCCATGGGATGCAGAAGTCTGGCTTCTAGGAACTGCCGGGAAGCATGTGGTGCTGCGTGGGAGTTGTTCCCTGTCTGGGAATTTTCCCCCAAGAGAATGGCTCCCCTAACTCTACCCTATCCTGTCCATCACAGAAGAAGATCCCCGCGGTCCTTGCCCCCTCTACCTGTATATTATAGATAAAAGAGAGTGGGCGAGTTGTTGTTGTAAGAAACCAGAGGTAGTATGGCCAGACCCATCACGCCCCCTCTCATTTTAAAAAAGTATTGGCTCTTATGTGTTTATTGAGTAGATAAGTTTTTGGGGTAATAGATAGAAAAACCACCAACATCCTTCTCTGGCAGTCCTCCATGCAGGTTGTGGCAGAGAGGACCCCACATTCCCTCCTCTTGCCATCCAGTTTATCCTTGAAGACACAATTCAAGGATCACTGGCCACAGAAAGGTTTCCCCATCTTCCTTCCTCTCCCGCCTTATCAGCTAGGTGCCCCTTAGGTCTGGCACAGGACAGACCACACTGCATCCTACTCACCTATTTCTTAACAATCTGCCTTGGACTCAGCTGTGAGTTCTTTCAAGGCAGGAGTCATGTCTTCGTGTTTGCATAGACTAGGTATTTAAAGCACCGAGTGCTTTGTCTTTCATAGAAAGTCAATTGGTAAATGTTTGGTGGATGTGTTAATATTGAAGGCTTACAGGAGGGAAGCAAATGGGTAACTCCAAGAAACAAAACTACAACAGAGATTTGAGTTAAGAACCAGTTTCCAGGGTAATCCAGGATCCACAGTTGCAAAGAACAGAAGTTGACTCAGGTTCACTCAAGTAGAGAAAGAATCTTCTAGAAGGGGATTAGGTAGCTCACTAAAACAGGAAGATTGGAGAGTCATAGACATAGGCAAGAACTTGCCACAGGAATGGCCCACTCAGGCCCTGAGGCTCGTGTGGTGTCCTGGGACATTTGCCATTATCTTCTGAATGGCCACCTCTATAACCTCAAGGTGGTGACTCAGTAACTCTGTCAGGATTCACAGTCTCAGGGAGACTCTGCATCACCATGTTTGAGTGCTGTCTGTGATGTGGTTGTGGGGGAGGGAAAGGAATCACTTCTCTTTTCAGCTTCCCCAGTGAGAAGGGTGTTCCCATGCTAAGTACTCAAAATCAGAAACTAGACTACATAGGGGTTTTGGAAGACTTATGAGTGTTTCCTAGGACCTGTGTTATGCCATTGCCATAATAATGTACCACAAACTGGTTACCTAGACAACAGAAATGTATTCCCTCTCAGTTCTTTAGATCAGAAGTCCAAAATCAAGTGATTGGCATGGCTGGTTCCTTGTGGACAACTCTGAGGGAGAATCTATCCTGTGACTTCCTCTTAGCTTCTGGTGATGAGTGGCACTCTGTGGCATCTGTGGCTTATCAAGGCACTGTCCCAATCTCTGCCTCCATCATTACGCAGGGCCCTCTTCCTTCGTCTAGTGTCTGCCCTTTTTTTTTTTTTTTTTTTCCGGGTACTGGGGATCGAACTCAGGGCCTTGTGCTTGCGAGGTGAGCTCTACCAGCTGAGCTATCTCCCCAACCCTGCCTTTCTTATAAGGGCAACAGACGTATTGAATTGGGGTCCATCCTGCTCCAGTGTGACCCCCATTTAAACTAATTTACATCTACTGTTATCCTATTTGCAAATAAGATCAGGATCTGATGTACTGGTAGTTAGAACTTCACTGGGGAATGCGATTCAACAATAACACTTATGTCTGCTACATCTGTTTTCCATTAGTCAGTGGTTTAACAAGTGGAGGGAAGTAAATAAAGCTTGTTCTTCCCCAGGTGCAAAGGACAAGGGAATATTGTCTCTGAAAAGTGTAAACACAGAATAAAAATGACTCAAAGATTTTTTTTTTTGTTATTAATTTGGGCCAGAACTTTTAAACATCAGTGAATAAAATACCACCCACCCACCCCAAATCTGTTAGTGGGTTCTAAATAATAGTTTTAAAAATTTTTTTAAATTTTAATTTTTACAGACTGCATTTTGATTCATTGTACACAAATGGGGTACATCATTTCGTTTCTATGGTTGTACACGATGTAGATTCACATCATTTGTGTAATCATACATGTACATAGGGTAATGATATCTGTCTCATTCCACTGTCTTTGCTCCCCCCACAATAATAGTTTTTTAAAGCTAACTTTTAAAAAGACATTTGCAAATTCTTCAGTTCTCCTTCCTTGAGGAGTGGGACCCAGCTCCCCTCTCCTGAATGCTGGCTGGATTTAATATTTCTTTGGAAAGTGAAAATGTTAGTTCATAAATGATATATTTACAGAATTTGAAGTCTGTCTTCAAGCGGAAATTTATTTCTCTCAGTTGTTTTGAAACTGAAGGAGAGCCAGCGGTAGTGCCGTACGACTGGAGGCCCAGCCACTCAAAAGGCTGAGGCAGGAGAGTTTGCTTGAGCCCAGGTGTTTAAGACCAGCCTGGGCAACGTAGTGAGACCTTGTCTCAAAATACAAACAAAAAGCTAAAGAAGGAGTCAAGCCAACAAATATATAATTAAGTTTAAAAATAAAATTATTTTCAGCAATTACTGAAAATAATTTAATTATTTACAGCTAAGGCAGGGTGAAGCAAATGATTTGTTACAGTTGTCAAATATGCTAGGTTTCATGCCTTGGCTTTTATAGCATTTGAATCTGAGACTCAGAATTCCATGAGGCAACGTGCAATCCTCAATATGTAAACAAGACTATTTTCTTCTCTATGGTTCTTTCTGATGTCAGAGTTACATCATGTAAACGAAGGTTGGAATCATATTCCTCTCTAAACTGATGATAATCCATCAATTCGACAGGTTTCTTGAATATCTGTTTTGTGTTCAGAAGTATCTGTGAACTAAAGAGAGCGCAGGCTTGTGAGGAGCCTTCCAGGGCAGCAAGACCATGAGGGCAACAGTGTGCAGTAGGTTAGAACCAGGGAAGTGGGACTGGAGATGTGGCTCAGTGGTAGCGCACTTGCCTGGCATGTGTGAGGCCCTGGGTTCGATCCTCAGGACCACATATAAATACATAAACGAAATAAAATAAAATAAAAGATCCACTGACAACTAAAAAATATTAAAAAAAAAACAACAACCTGCTACACTTAGAGGACAGAGAGATGGCGAAAACAGACTTCTGCCTGCATCAAACTCACAGTCTTAGCAGGAAAAAAACAAAAACAGAACCAGGGAAGTGCTTTGGGGGGTGGAGAAGAAAGGCAAGTGGGACAGCCAAGGTGGACGTGCAGGAGTGGAGTAGGGAGCAGGTGGTGGGATTATCAGGCTGAGCCGGGGAGGCTTCACCCAGAAGAGAGATTAGACAAAGACCTGCGGCAAGCCTGACAGTCTGCCTCAGACAGCTGGGAGAAGATCCCTCTGGACACAGGGACCAGCTCAGGTAAGGCCCTGCAGGGACGTGCACCCAGCATGGCAGCAGAGAGGCGAGGCCAGTGTGAGCAGGAAGAAGAGAGAAAAGTATCCCCTGGAAGAGGGTGTCATCCTGAGGAGAATCCCCAGAGGCTGACACCCCCAGCAGCCGGGGAATGAGGCCTCAGCCTGGACCCCAGGCCTGGACGATGGGATTCACTGTTCCATTAGGGGAAGCCTAGACAGTCAGCATGTTAGGGCAACGTGCACAGCGTGTTCAAGCTTACGTAAGACAGCTTTGCTGCGTAGACCAACATAAAGACTAAAGATGACCTTAACGAAGAGGAAGGTCACGCATCCAGGAAACTATAGAACACTCCAAATATCTCCTTGTTGCTTTCTTTTCCCTCTGAGATTCATGACTGAATAGTAAACTATGAATAAGAAAGAAATGAATCTTAACACTTGTTTGTGGATTAGTTTACTAGGACTGTCTTAAAATACCACAGACTAGGGGCTTAAAAAAACAGATTTTTATTTTCTTGGGATTCTGAAGGCTGGAAGTTCAAGATCAAGGTGTCAGTGTGGTGGGCTCAGCTGAGGCCTCTCTCCCTGGTTTATTGGTGGCCTCTGTACAGGGTCTTTCTCCGTGCGTGTGTACCCTTGGGCCTCTTCCTCATACAGGGACACATGTCCTGTTGAGTTAGGGCCCACCCCAAAGGTCTCATTAATTACCTTAGTTACTTCTTGTAAGACCTACGTCCAAACAAAGTCACACTGGCATTTAAGGCTTCAACCATCAATTTTTTGGCAAACAATATTGTCTATGATAGTGCATTACATGTAGTGTCATTTTAGGCGTTTATTTTATTTTATTTTGCTGCCTTAGGGATTGAACCCAGAAGGACTCTACCACCGAGCTACACCCAGTTCTTTTTTTTTTCTTCTTTTGAGGCAGGATCTTGCTAAGTTTCCCAGGCTGGCCTTGAGCCCATAATCCTCCTGCCTCAGCCTCCTGAGCTACTGGGATTACAGGCATGTGTCACTGCACCTGACTTAGTTTAGGTGTTTAATACTGTAAAATTTCAGAGCAGGGCCAGGTGTGGTGGTACACATCTGTGATCCCAGCAAGTCAGGAGGCTGAAGCAGGAGGATCACCACTTTAAAGCCAGTCTTAGGAACTTAGCAACCCTGAGCAATTTAGTGAGACCCTAAATAAAAGGGGATGGGGATGTGGCTCAGTGGTTAAGCACCCCTGTGTTCAATCCCCAGTAGAAAAATAAAAAGAAAGAAAGAAAGAAGAAAGAAAAAATAAGAGCAGTACCTTCTTTTAGAAGTGTTTAAATGTAGTTTTCTCTCATAGCCAGGATCTCTGACAAACAGCTATTATTTCACTAGAAAGTTTGACTTTTGGACTTTTCGAATTGGCAAATATATGATTTATGCCAGGTAATCATGGAGGGAAAGTTTGGCAAGAGTATTAAATTCCCAAGCAAATTGGTCTGTAGTAATAAAAGGAGGAAGTAATGGTAATAAAGGTAGAAAGTGACAATATGTCAAATCCAGGGTCCAGAACCATGGACATAACTGATTTAGTAGCAAGGACTTCACGGATTGTCTTCACTCCACACCTGGTGCTGGCTTTTCTGAGGATGTACCCACCACCCCAGAAAAGGTGTTGATAATGAAATAGTAGAGATAAGAATAAGGAAGAGGCGTGCCAGCAGTTACAGGAGACCACCGAGGAGGAGACCCTCTTAATACAAGTTGCCTCTCACACTCACAGACACTTGTGAGAATGAGAATGTTGCTGTTAGTAATTGTGCCAAGATAATAGGTGGGCAGGCGGAAATGGGGACTTAGGACCGCAGCAGGTTTAATGCCACTCTCGGGGCTCAGTGTACAGGCCCCGGGGAAGGTAGTGGGAGGGCTGCCCCTCCCTGGCCTCTGTGTGGTGTTCTCTGTGGTCCGACACTAGGTGTCTGCTCAGCCATGCTGAGTCAAGGGTGAAGAACGTTCATGCCCTAGTCCTTGGGGTCGCCACACTCTGTGTTACCCTGGCAACCCCAGGAAGGCCACTGCTCTCTGTTTCCCTCCTTTAACTGCCACTCATGGATCCTATTTCTCTTCTCTAAGTTTTTGGATGTATGTTTTAACCCTCGGATTAGATTCAGTGCTTGGACCGTAAAGTCCTGCTGATTGATCCATCTGGAATTGAAGCTCATCACCGTCTGTGCCTTGGGAGTGGATTTTGCAAAGTGGCATTTCCTCTCCAGACGCAGCATAGGCCCTGAAAAATACTAACAACGTGTCCCAGGAAACGTTAATAATCAGCACAAGGACAATGAGAGCAAGCACTTATCTTACAGGTGTTGAAATATCTGCCTTGGCAGAGAACAGAGGTAACATTTTGCTGGTAGCAATTGTCAGATGACCAGAGGCCAAAAGTACAGTTAGAACTTGCTATCAGTAAACTGCATGTTTTAAAAACCTGGTAGAGGGAGGTGACAGATGGGTTCCTCCCTCTGTCCCCACTCCTTCCCACCGCACACACATTTACTTTAACCTCGCCGTTACAGCTTACATTTTGTTCAGATATTTATCCTTCTCCACAAGTCCTTGGTTTCAAGGCCATAATCCCCCATCCCTAGTCCAAGAGGTTAAATCATTATTGGTTTAATCTAACCACTCTTTTCCTCTCTCGGTTACTTTAACAATGGGTATATGCTGTAATCCTGGTCCATGATATGTGCAAAGTCTGCTGGGGCGCTTCACAGTTAAAAGGGGATATGCAGAAACATACTTTTTCCTTTTTGCCTCTGAAAGTTTTATGGTTGTGAAACTTGGAGCTACTGCAGCCATCTTGTGACCAGGAGGTAAGTTATTAGAGGACAGCCAAGATGCTGAGGAGAGAGGACCGAATGGGAAGACAGGAAAGATTTAGATTCCAGAATGAATTGTTGAGTTGCTGAACTATGCAATAACACAGCATGCTTTTCTCTGGACTTTTCACTTATTTTCTTGAAACAGCTTTACAACGTGTATCCAATAAGTTTTTCTTTTATTTCTTTGGTACTGGGGTGCTTAACCACTGAGCCACATCCCCAACCCCTTTTATTTTTTATTTTGAGACAGGGTTTCACTAAGTTACTGAAGTTGGCTTTGAACTTGCAATCTGTCTCCCTCAGCCTCTGGAGCTACTAGGATTATAGGCAGGTGCCACCAGTCCTGGCTCTGATAAAGTTTTTTAAAGTTTGTGTAGGTCTGTTTCTGCTGCTTCTTGTTTACACTGACTTTTCTCACGGAATCATTTCCTGCTTTGCCATTTATATTTGTGCAAAGGCTACTGCCCTTGAAAAATGATGTCCGAGGACCCCAAAGAGTCTGGGATAGAGGTGCTTACTCTGCAAATGATCCCCACTAACTTCCGCCAAGTACCTGGGAGCTCTATCTGCCGTGGACACCTTCCACCCAATACCTGCTTGAGATTCCAAGGCAAAGACGGTTGGGCTGTGATCAGGACCCCTCTGGGACAGCTTTCTCCCCCTAGTCAATTTAACTCCTGCTGCAGCTGGGCGTCAGTGATTGGGGAGGCTGAGGTAGGAGGATCGCAAGTTGAAAGCCAACCTCAGCTACTTAATGAAGCCCTAAGCAACTTAGCAAGACCCTGTCTCAAAATAAAAAATAAAAATGAAAAAGGCCTGGGGTGGCTCAGTAGTTAAGTGCCCCTGGGTTCAATCTCTGCTACCAAAGATAAATAACTAAATAAATAAACAAATAAATCAATAAATAAAAATGTAACTCCAGTGACAATAACTAATTCCAGCAGCGGTCAGTACCAGCTGTTATCCCTGAGGCCCCTATGATCAAGGGCAACGGATGGTTTATTCAGGGTTCATCCTTAATCTGATGGGGGCCCTGTGGGAGATCTGTCCCCAAATTCACAAATTCACAAAAGGAAGTTCGCCGCATGTTTTCTGCTCATTGGGGCAGAATGTGCAATGAGTACTGAGGTTTCCTGTGGATTTTCCTCGTGGGGCAGAATCCCAGCTTGTGGATAACACTGCCAAATTACAAACTGTGCAATTTACATGGAGCTGAATGTTTTCAAGCTGGGACCTTTAATTAAAAACTGTATTTAGATCCACTGCAGTTGTGGTAACTACAAAGTTGGCTTCAGCTAGACATGATAGTTTGGAGAACGCACTGGGAAGCTTGGGTCCTGGGTCCACCTTGATTTTCAGGTTGCATATAAACCTTGGGAGCATCTCCACCTCTTTTAGCCTCTTTGCTCTCAGTTTTTAAGGAAAGGCTTCAAGGGAATCATCTAGAAGATTCCTTCAGAGTCTGAAATACCAGCTATAAGAGTACACACTGGTAAATGCCTGTGACCCAGCTACTCTTGAGGTTGAAGCAGGAGGATCCCTAGTTCTAGGCCAGCCTGGGCAATTTAGCAAGACCCTATCTCTTAATAAATAAATAGTCTGAAATGCTGCTGTATGAATGTAAATTTATTCAAGATTTTAAAGATCCAATTTGATGCAAATCCCTGAGATCATTGCTGTGGGACTGTGCTCATCCTTGGAATATTTTTCCTCATAATCATCTTAAATCATCTGGTTTTGTCACACTGTCATGGCGCCTTGCTTTACAGGATGCTGTCTGAGGCCCTGTTCCTGTGGGACCCAGTCCTGGCTCCTAAGCTCTGAACTCAGTCCCTATCCAGGAAATCATATGCCTCAGGTAAAGGGAGGTTCCTCACCCAACACAGAACCTCCATGGGGGCAAATCACAAGGGGAACCAAAGGGTATGAGCCAAGGAGGTATGGATTGGTTGGTTCAGTTGCCATAGGAAAATACTTCAATCTGGGTGATTAAGGCAACAGAAATTTATTTTTTTCTGTTGGAAGCTGGAAGTCTGAGATCAAGGAGTCAGCAGAGTTGGTTTCTTCTGAGACTTTTGTCCTTGACTGGGAGATGGCCACTGTTGTGGGCTTGGGCCCCAGTGCAGCAATGTTCAGAGGTCTCAGTTTCAGGAAGTGATTGGACCAATAAGCCACCGATCTCATCAATGGATCAGCCCAGTGCTGGCAATAATTTGAATGGATTATTGGAATGTGTTAAGAGTCGTGGGGGGTAGGGCTCGGTTGAAGGAGTAGGTCACTGGGGGTGTGCCCTTGGAGACCATGACTTGTCCCTGGCCCTTTCCTCCCTGCCTCCATCCTTCTGTCTCTGTCTCTGGCTGCGATGAGCTGAGCAGCTTTCCTCTGTCATACCCTTCAGCCATGATGTTCTGCCTTGCTTGAGGCCCAAAACAATAGAGCCAACCACGAACCAAAGCCTTTGAAATCACAAGCCAGAATGAATCTTTCCTTCTCCAAGTTGTGTCAGATATTTTGGTCACTGTGACAAAAAGCTGACCAACACAGCTGTCTTCTCATCTGACCTTTCCTCTGTGCACAGGCATTCTGGAATCTTTCCCTCTTCTTCTAAGGACGCCAGTCAGGTTGGATTAGGGCCTATCACTACTACCTCATCTACCCTAAATTACCTCCATCCAGGCCCTGTCTCCAATACAGGTATTGAGGGGACATAATCTACTCCCTAACAGGAGGTGATTTATCTCCAGACCCCCTGTCTCAAATCAGGACAACTCCAAGGGACCTATATGGATCCAGAGTTCCTGGAGGCCTCAGGAAGTCCTTTGTTGTCCCTACCTCTCCTAGGAGCCTTGCTCCTCTCAGGACACTCCTCAGTAGCTGCCTACACCCAAAGTTCCATCTCAGGATCGACTTCCTTCCAGCGTCCTGGGAAACAGATCCAAGACATGTCCTCCACCTTTTCTCTATTTATCTCCTGGGAAAGGACACTGGCAGCATATCAAGAAGGCGACTCCTACAAATACTGCTTCCTCAAACTGCACAGCTTCCCTGAGGGGTGACCAGCAGGGGAGGCAATTCAGACAGAAGAAATGGGTTCTGACAAGGTGACTTGTAGGGCCCTTTTATGGCATTTGCCTATCCTAATTCACTGCCGCCCCAGACCTCTTCCTTAAATAGACAGTGTTAGGGCCCAACTTCTGTGAAAGCAGAAGTTACATGTCATGTGCCTGATTCTCTTGTTGTTCTTTTTGTTTGGCAGGGGAGGTCCTGGGGATTGGACCCAGAGGTGTTTTACTGCGAGCTATATCTTCAGCCATATCTATTTTTTATTTTGAGACAGGGTTTCACTAAGTTGCTGAAGCTGGCCTCAAACTTATGATCCTCCTGCCTCAGCCTCCTGAGCTGCTGGGATTACAGGTGTGCACCACTGTACCCTGTAGGATGCTGTTGTTCTTAAGTCAAAGTTAGCTCCTTTGCCTCCCAGGCTCCCAGTGGGTCCCAGGTTCGTTTTCTCCTTATTTACCCTTCTTGTACAAACTAAGAAGGGATTTGGGATGTCACGATCAACTGCGGTAATGAGCATGGCACTGGAGTGAACCTCACTGGGGATCTACTCTTATTCTAGGCAGCGTGCTCGACCACAGGGAATACAAAAGGAGAGAAGAAAATCCTTCTCTAAAGTCATCACAGAGCCGATGAGGAAGAGTAATGTTCAAAGTGATACTTGTCATTATCATGGGAGGACAGGCCAGGGGGGTGGCATTGAGCAACCTAGGAGATCTGATGATGGTGGCCCTGCTTCTAGAAATCAAAGTGAAACCTAGGTCCTCTGCCACAGGGTAACCCCTGCAATGGGACCTCTTAGCTCTCTGTACCTTGTCATTGACATCAGTTAAGGATTTGTGATCATTCGTCCCAACTCTGCAGGATGTATCCTTGGAGGATGCCTTAGTGGAGAAACCGGATCCATGGGTGCTTTCTTTGGACCAGGTTCCCCTCACTTGGTGTGTACAGTGGGTTGAAAAGCTCTTACAAATTATCTGAAAAATGACCTCTTTGAGATCTTTGGAAACAAATATGGAGTAAACATAAAGATTATGTTTCTATATTCAGACAAAAAAAAGAGTAACATCTTTCTCAGTTGCTCTGTTGTACCAGCATCTGCTATTGTTCACGGAACCCATAGCCTCAACAAGTAGTGTATTTATGTCTGTCCTGTTTCCTCTAGGAGTCCTATATATGTCCTTAAAAAAAAAAAAAAAACTACTTCGAGCCAAACACGTAACTGAAGTAATGAGTACAGGAAACTCTCAAAGATTTAGGAGGAAACCTTAAAATCGAATAGGAGAAAAGCATCAAGATTAAGCTGTACAGTCCATCTCCTGCCCTCTGTTGGCTCCTAGTGGAACCACAGTCGAGCAGGGAGAGTTTATCCCTGCTCTGGGATTTACAGTACATTGTCAAGGGAGGATTAAGGCAGGTGGAGATTGGTAGAAAGTCTAATGAATGGCCTCAAGAGGCAGGAGTATAAATTTTGGGACAGCTCTGAAGCCCAAACCTTGGAGACTTTCACTGGGCATTATCAGCGTGCCGAGGGACCCACCATTACTTTCTTTGAGTTTAAAGACTCAAGGCTTGGGCACATGCAGAGTTTCTAGAAGTCCTTCGGGAACAGTGAAGATTTGGGTTGAGTTGGGCTATATGCTCTGAAGTGAGCTTAAAATTTTAAGAGATTCCAAAGAACTTATAAATTGCCCTATCTCAGCTGTGTGTGGTGGTGTGTGCCTGTAATCCCAGCTGCTTGGGAGGCTGAGGCAGGAGAATCTCAAATTCAAAACCAGGCTCAGCAACTTAGCAAGATGCTGTGTCAAAACATAAAAAGCCTTTAAACATAAAAAGGGCTGGGAATGTGGCTTAGTGGTTAAATGCCTCTGGGTTTAATCCCTGGTACTAAATCAATCAATCAATCAATCAATCAATTGTCCTGTTTCATTAGGATTCTTTGAAGTAACTTCAATCCTGCCTGGGAATTTAAGGCCTGAGCTAGATTTGTCCAGTAAACTCCTGACTGGCTGATGTCTTGGTTACATATCAGCAGGCTCAGAACACTCCTGGGGCGTGCCCAAACGTCTGGATCACTCAGTCCTCTGGCTTTGCTTTAGCATTCGTCTGGAATGCTCCCCAACATTCTCTAGGTAGTGTGTCCGTCTTCGTTTATAACTTACCCAGTCCACACCTTTGACATTTTAAACTCAGTTGAAAAGAGCTCTGCTGTTATAGGGAGTTATTTTCTTTTAATTATTTTGGAAGGTAGGCACCTTTTAACCTCTGGGGGAGAGAGGATTCTCCTCTGAGTTTTGCAGCCCTGTGAGGAGGCGTGTGTGCGCATCACTCCATGACGTGTGATGAAAATACATTGGATTCATAGGTCAGAATTTTCTTCCAAAGATCACTCCCAACCATCCTATGATTTTATAGACATAGGTATATAGATACACATATAGAACCAACTTAGTATGTATATATAAAATATTGTTACTAAATATATGTGTGTGTGTGTGAAAGATGTATTGCTGCTTGTGTACATGGAGAGTTTGATGAGTACATGTTTGTGTGACCTGTAACTGGAAAATTTAAAGCAAACTATATTGCAGAGACATCAATGTCAATTTCATCTGAATCAAACAAGAATGTGTTTGCAACAGAATAATCATTATAGTCTCAACTAAAAAGAATGTATTTTAATTTTAGAGGTATTATTCAAGTTCCATAAAATATCATATTTCCTGTGTAATCTAGAATTTGCATTTACCAAACAAAAATGTTACACTTTACAGTAGGCACCCTGTTTCACTCTCACATTTCAAGCACACAAACAGGTTACAAGCATCACATAAAATGACAAGATGGAAGTATGGCAAGTTCTGTTTCTTCATCTTTTCTATCACTATGCTATTATCATTGATTTCAAATCAGCTTTGCAAATCAGTCACATTGGTACCAGAGGGTTGGAGGTAGGAAATGGTCCCAAAGGGATTTCAAAATGTTATCGACTTATTCTCAAAACAGCTGCATGTAGGTGAGTCCCTGTAAGTCACAATGACTGAGGAGTCTCCAAATTGCCTTCTATATGTAATGCAATGATTACAAAATGATGAATGATTCCAGTGTGCTAAATTGAAGCTTACATAAACACTGGCCTTCCCTATCCCTTGATTTCAAGTCCTTGGATTTAACCAACTGTGGATCAAACCTATTACAAAAAAAATTGTACTGAACCTGTACAAACTTATTTTCCTGCCATTATCTCTTAAACAATACAGTATAACAACATAGTATGTATGCATACTTTGGTATTATCAGAAACTAGAGATGATTTGAATTCTCTGGAAGGATGGGCATAGTATTTTATGCAAATACATCATTTTATATAAGGCAATTGATCATCCTTGGATTTTGGTATCCTCAAGGGAGAGGGATCCTCAGACACTAAGGGATGACTATTTATTAGTAAAACTCTTTAATTATTTAGAACTTAGGCTACAAAATGATTTTTCTGGGAGGTGCATTTTGTGTAGAATTAAGAGTGTGTGCTAATTAGGAAAGTGGTGTGAACTTTTGTTGGTTCTATGAATGTTTTTGTCCCTACCAATGATGCATCCTTTCATGGCTTGCTCCTGGCTGCCACCCCTCACCCCCGTTTGGGACAGAAAGGGACTCTGGAGATCTAGATGTGAGTGTAGGTATATGATCTTGAGAAATTGACCAAGATGGTTGTGGCTCACTTTATTTATCAGTAAAATGAGAATGAGAATTCTCTGGCTTGCCTCGCTTAGCTACCATGGACATTCCAATGTGCTATGCTAACTTAGACATTCCAATGTGCTATGCTAACTTGGACTAGACACCCCTGAAGTTGCCGGTGGCCTCTGACAGCCTCATGGGCAGGCTTCCCTGGTGCACCTGGGTCCTTTCCTCTCCACTCTGCCTCCTCTCCCTTGCCTGCTTAATCAAGAGTGTGGGGGTTTCCCCAACTTCTACCTCTGACCCTTGATTTCTCTTCTCCCTATTCCTGTCCTTCTTCCTCCTTCCCCTGCCTGTTGAGCTTACCCACATTCTGCTTCCATTTTTTTTTATACCTAGCCCAGCACTATTTACTAAATTCCCCCCTTTCTTTGCCAGGCCAATGTTTCCAGCAACCTATTGTCTTGAACAAATACAAAACGGAGTCTTTTTTCCTTCTCCTCCCTCTGCATAGTAACAGCTTCCTCTGGATTTCTCAGTTTTGTAAACTGGAGCCCTGTCTTTCAATAACCCAAACTTGAAGCCTCAGAGTCCTCTTGACACTCTCTTATCCCTTACATCCAAATGGGAATGAGCCAGAGGGGAACAGCATTGGGCATGGAGGGTCTTCCAGTCTGCTCCTGGGTTCAGATCTGGACTATATTGTGGATTAGTCGTCTGACCTGAGCAAGCTGTTTAATCTCTATGCATCCTGGATTCCTTAAGAGACCTTTGGCTCATATTATTTTTCCCCATCTCCTGTTTGAAAAACAAAGTCACAGAGCTAATAATTTTTTCTTGTCATAATGTCCTTTCCATTTAAGTGACATTAAATTGTTTTTAAAATCATTTTTAAAAATTGTGGTAAAATACACTTAACAGTTTTCAATCCAACATTTTAAGTGCAATCCGCCATTTCCGTGGTATGTATTATATTTATGTTATTGTGCAACCATCACTACCATCCATCTCTAGAATTCATCTTATGATTCTACTCTATGAATCTGACATTCAAAATTCCTATAAGGTACTCGTATGGGTGGAATAATACAATACAGTCCTTGTGACTGGTTTCTTTCATTAGCACAATGTCCCCACAGTTCATCCATATTGTAGCATGTGTCACAATTTCCTTCCTTTTTAAGGCTGAGTAATAGGCCATTGGATGTACAAATTACATTTTGTTTATCCATCCATTCATCCATTAATAGACACCTGGGCCGCTTTTACTTCTTGCTGTTTTGATAATGCGGCCATGTACGTGAATACACAAATCCCATGTCAACAAACTGCTTTCAATTCTTCTGTATATAGAGCCAGAAATGGAATTCATGACTCATATAGTAATTTTTTTTTTTTTTCTTAATGAGAAACTGACTGGATTTCAGTTAATGTGTCAATGTTTCTCTAAACGTGTTCTGGAGATCACCTTCTCAGAATTGTTGGGAGTGCTGATTAAATCAACGCAGACTCCTAACCGCACTTCAGACCTGCTTAGACTGAGGTTTTGGATGTGAACTTTTTTCTCTTTGTGGTGCTGGGGAAGGAGCCCAGGGCCTCCAGCAGGTGGGCAGTCTCTTCCACGGAGCCCCGCCCCGGCCCGGCCCTGGGCTTTCAGACTCTCTCCTGTGCAGCTACCACCTGGGCCACAGGACAGCTTCCTCCAGGTGCATGTGGGCAGCTGAGGGCCACAGGGGACCGAGGGCCTTCCTAATCCCCCAAAACACACACCTGTGGGGATGACCTCATTGTGGACTCAAATAACAACACACACTAGAGGATTATAATCCTCCATATTTTTTTTTATCAAGTTTTCAGTCTTTTCAATTACAATCTACTGAAAACTCAAATCGGGGTCTGGAAAGATGACATTTTTGGCCAAGGAAATGCTCTTGATCAAAACCCAGATTTTTACTGGTGATACTCAGCTGAAATACCCTATTATCAGCTTCCTACAGATCTCCCAAGAGCCATTCTCAGGCATTAGGGAAGCAATCTTCACAAGGGCCACTTCCCTGGCCACAGCGCCCGCTGTGCTCTGAGTCATGCCTTTTGTCTTGTGCCTGGAATTTAGGGATGTTTATGAAAAGTTGTTGTGAATACTAGTCATAATTCCTCTCTTCACGGAGTCTTTATTTCAGAAAAATGAGTATCACATCACGTACAAACGTCATATCACTTCCAGTCCCATTGTCCCCTGGAAATTTTCTCTCTACTGTTTCATTAGAGATTATTGAGAGCTGTGGAGAACAGTGTGTCACGATACCCTCTAGAGAACACTGTTTTCTGTTTGCCGCCGGTAATGTTGAAACACACATTCAGAGCACCTGTGATAGGGGAAAATCAAAATCTTCATGGCTGAGACCCCTGTGACAAAAGACAGATTAATGAGAGAAAAGTGTGCAAATGTCTTTAATATGAGTTTTATGTCACACAGAAGACTTCATAAGGAAATAAAGACCCAGTGAAAAAAGTAGACTTGTGTATTTTTTTATTTTTATTTTTAAGATGGTAAGGCAGCCTTTATTTGTGAGAGGCCATGGTGATAGGTCCTGGGACCACTGAGATGGGGTCTTGCACGGGGTGGGGACAGACTGGGTTCAACTCCTTTTCTGCTGGTTTTGGTGAAGAAGTGGATGGTCATGGAGAAGTGGATTAGTCCTCTGACCTGAGCAAGCTGTTTAACCTCTATGCATCCTGATTGGTAATGTGATCTAGTATTTAAAGTGCGGGGAACTTGACAAGACCTTCATCTTCAGGTTCTTCTTTGTGACCCTGTGTCTTCAGGAATAAGGATGCCCTTTTCGCCTCAGATCAGGGTCTTATGACCTCCGCAGGGGAAGGTCAGAGGACCTTTCCTGCCATATTGTTATTAATTTTTGGTGCTGGGATCGAACCCAGGGTCTTGCATGTGCTAAGCATGTGTTCTACCACTCAGCTCCATTCCCAGCCTGCCTCCTAGGTTCCATGACCTGCCTCAGGGGAGAAGGGGGAGGGGAAGGTGAGAGTGACCTTTCTGCTTTTATTTTCTCAATTACCAAGGTAGCATATTTTGGGGTAGCATGCCCTGAACCCCCATCATTACCAACTTCATCTTTTGAGGGCAGGGAAGTTAAAACTAAATACTAATGAAAAACAAAATATCTTTTAAAATGTGGATTCCCTGAGTTTGAGTTCGCTTCATTTAAATTCCCAAAGCCGGTGAAGATGTAATTGATACAAACATCATGACAATATTTTCCAAAACACAATAAAAACTTCTTTTCATCTTAAACTACTCTGTTGTTGAGTGGTTTTTGATCTACCCTTTTAAGGTAAAGCATGATGGTTCATGAGTTGTTAGGAATACGGAGAGTAGCTCACTTGAGCTTCCTCCCTTGTGGCACCTCTCAGCAATCTGCTGAGCCCTCCAGACACGGATATTAGACTGGACCAGAGGAATTAAGCAAAGCAGGACACAGTCCAGACTGCCCAGCCAGCCTCAAAGAAAACAGAGCAAAACACAAAGGCAACATTCCATTGAACCCCTGTAAATAGCAATGCGCGTTATGCAAACTGCCCCCACCTCCATCTGCACTTGGAAAATGTTGATGCAGAGAAGAAAGTTAGAAATAAAATGATCCAGATGTATGTGCTAATCAATAGACTGGGAGGGATTAATATACTGCTTATAGTTTTTTTCTTTTTCTTTGTGTGTGTGTGTGTGAGTGTGTGTGTGCGCGCGCGCGCATGCTCAGTAGCACTGAGGATCAAACACGGGGCCTCCTGCATGCCAGACACATGCCTGGCCACTGAGCTTAATCTCTCTCCCTCCTCAGCTCAAATGTACAGTTTAAGGAAGCAAGCACTTAAAACCAGTTTTGAAACTGTACTTTTGGTAGATGCAGGGACATAATGAAGTAGGTTTATTCTTAGAAAGTGTGGTTTCATTCCTATAAATATTGGCTATTTTATAAAGGCCCTGGGGCAGGTGCATTATTTGTTGGCTGTTTGGGACTAATGTTACTGTTAAGAAGACGGGAAGAGAAGGCAGGCTGGGGAGGACTTGGAATCTTCTTCCTTCTGTTTAAAAAAGAATAGTAGTAGAATGAATCAGACATTATTACCCCATGTCCAAATTCAACTATACGACCGGTGTATTCTACATCATGTATAACCAACAGAATAAGAAATTATCTTCCATTATATATGATGTATCAAAGTGCATTCTACTGTCATGTGCAATTAATTAAAATAACAACAACAATAAAAACAGTAGCAATGACTTGTTTCCCAGGTGTCCTAAAGTTCCAGAAAACAGTTTCTCAGCCTTTAAAATGGGTTCCTCTCACTTGTTAACACTGCTAAAATGCAAATTCTGGTTTCTGCATGCTTGGGGTAGAGGTGGGGATGTGCTGAGGTTCTGTGCTTCTAGCACGCTCCCCGGGTGTTGCTGATATGGCTGGCTAGAGGACCAGGCTTTGAGTAGTGAGTCAGCACTTTCCAGGGCTTTCTCTCTTGTTCTGCCTCTTGGAGTGGGGAACCCGCCCAAATCCCTGCCTCCATGATTAGCAACAGGTCTTTGCATTCTCTCCCAGAGGCAGAGTAGAAATCCCTGACAGGAAGAGGAGCTCAGGCCCTCTCAGCTGTCAACTGTTTGGCTCTATTGTTAATCAAACTGAGAACTCATTTGGAGACTTAAGGTGGGCTTTATACTTCCTGGAGGGGTCGAGGGGTCGGATTGCTGCCAGAGGCGTGATGTAGATGGATGATAATTCCGCAGCATCATCACATGCAATAGCGTTTCCATGGCACAGAGAAAGCGAGGCCTACAAGCAGCGTCCTTTTGGAGAAGCCCTGGGGGATGAGGCTGTGAACATATCCTTCCCACAGTGGGCCCTCAGTTTCTCATTTTTCTTCCTACATTCTTGTAGGAAGAGCCTGAGTTAAAATTTATCAGGAATGACAGATCTTTTTGTCCCAGAGGCCTGTGGCGTAGGGAGCACCAGGGACTCTGGATATTCAATGAGTCAAAGATCAAGGCCAAAGTCTTGAAGTCTAACCAGGAGAGATCACACCAAATCCTACAGACTGCCAGGTCTGTGTTTACTTTTATACTTAACAAACAAACAAACAGACCCAAAACTTTTATTCTTTATTACTAGATATTTCATTAAGAGTCACAGGGTTGTGGGCAAAATAGTCTCAACTATTCCCTTTGCTTGAAGTTCACAAATGCCTCTTAGGAAGGCTCTGAGACTTCAGGGCCTAGCTGGCAACCTCAGGGTCCAGTTGCAAGTTTTGACGCTGGTAACTGTGCATTTGGTTTCTATTGATCTTGTCAGGATATTCACTGGTAGCCACCAGTCCCTCCCTCCCTTTCCCCAGGTCCATATGCACCTGCTAAAACACTCTCGTATTGAAAGCTAAACTGAGGCTTATTAAACTAGTAAGACTTTATTTGAGCAGACAGTGATTCATGAGTTGGGTAACTCCAGACCTCAGGCAGTTCACAGCTCTGACAAAGGGCTGGGTGGGGGGAGAGCATTTTATTAGATGAACTCAGAAGCAGGACAAAGATGTTCGATTTGTCAAAGTGGAGCTGTGGTCTCATTTGGCTCACTCCAGTGGAAAGCCCCTAGTTACAGGTTAGCTGGTGCTTTCTGATCAGTTAAGCTTACAGGTTACTCCAAGTTCGGCTCTGGCTTGTTAAGAACCCAGGCCCTCGAGTTCAATAACCTTCCAATTGATTTTTTAAACACTAAAATTATTCTTGAGAAACTTTTCAGGTGGGTCTTTAATTTGAGAGTCACAAAGTTAAAAGGGGCCTTTTTGGGTGATCACATGTTTCCATATTCTGTTGTACAATTTTTTTTTTTTTTTGACTGAATGACATTTACTCAATGTCTTAGTCATTAGAATTGCACCTAAGTGAGTATTTTCATTCTCCTTATTTCTGGGCACATTGTTATATTTGCATTTTGTTGTTTCTTTTAAAAAGTTAGGCACATCCTGTGACTTTCTTTGGCCCGTGAACTGTGGGAGCAAGTTATGTGTTATTTCCGGGAAGTCCAAGTTGAGAGCCTGTGGCGATTCTGTTCCCATTCTTTTAGGGTGGTGGAAGCATTGACCTCAAAGGACTCTCCGTCAGCCATCAGTTTGGGATTTTGGTTGGTTAGGATGAGAAGAGCTTTCCATCACACTCCTCTGACCTGTCCTACGCTGTACATGCAGAAAGAGCTAGACATAAACCCTTGTGTTAATCCACTGATGTAGTGTGTGTGTGTGTGTGTGTGTGTGTGTGTGTGTGTGTGTGTTACAGCAGTCTCAGCTAACCAGTATGGGCAGATCCATTCAGTTGAACAGGACTGCCGGGAATCTTCCACTTGGTACAGTCTTCATTTTCTATTGTGGGGTGGGGAGGGGCAAAAGCATGATTTTTTTTTTCAACTTTAGGGCTATAATTATCATAACCAACATGAAGAATCATTTCCTCATCCTCAAACAGCTGGCTGATACTGCAGCCAAGAGATGAAATTCATTCTTGTACATGGTAAGGACTGCACAAATATTTATTTAAAAAATACACTTTAACTCTCTAGAGCACATTCCTGTTCATTCCAACACGGCTCACACATATACTGGATCTGGATAGACCCGATCTTCAATGGAAGAGATTAAAAGATAGGCTCAGTCAACCAGAGTCTCCACAATTCTCTAAAAGGAGGATAAACTCAAGAGCACTGGAGTTATTTTGGGGGGCACAGTTAGGTACTATACCAGCCTGGGTATTTTATTGCTTCTCTTCCATTCAGCAAATAGTTTGGGATCCCTAGCTAGTGCACAAGTTTAGGTACTATTTTTCTTCTGTCTTGTGATGGCCTGGCACTTCTTTGACTTTCTCACCAAAATCCTCACCTAAATTTTCTACTCACTCTATCTCACTTCTACTGACATTACCAGTAGCTGGTAATGACAAATTCTATCCTCTGGTGGCCATCCCCTGCCATGTCTTTCTTTAGTCCTTCCTGGGTTTGAAATGAATGTGAGTAAAGAAAATACTCATTCTCCCTGTTGTTTGACTTATTTGCAATTTGGAAGGTACACAGGCAAGACTGAAAAAGTTTTTTTAGTTGCAAAAAATATAGTATTGTGATTAAGATTTTGGTCTCTGAGTCTGAATTCAGTACCTGTCACCACTTTGTCACTAGGTGATCTTGGGTAGCTTACTTGGCCTTGCTGGGTCTTAGTTCCCCATCTGTAAAATGAAGTTAAAACAGTGTGTGTCTTTTATTGGCTATTGCTTACTTCTGTTTCACTAAGGAGGAAACACTCACAGAGTACTTTGGAAAATGCCTGAGGATCTGCAAGGGTTGGAAGCACTGCCTACTGTATAGTCCAGGAAGGAGGCAAGATGGTGGAGGCAAGATGGTGGAGGCAAGATGGTGGAGGCAAGATGGCACAGGCGAGATTATAGGTCATTACATCTGACGGCCTCTGTGGCCTTAGGCAGGTTAATGACATTTCTGGGCTTCTGTTTCCTTATCTCTAAATGGGGACAATAATAGTACTGACCTCAGAGGAATTTTGCAAGACTAAAACGAAAGAGTATGTGTAAAATTCTTACAGAATAGTGCTGGGTCATACAAAATGCTAACTACATACCAGTCATCATCATTATTGTTGTTATTTTAAAAAATTCTCAGCATTTAAATAAACATCCTATGCTTTCCTCTTTTGGCGGCCTTTCTCTAACAGTTTGAAAGATTTAATTCCTGGTGTTGTCTAGTTTTTCTTTGATGGGGTAGCTTCTTTGATCTAGGGGATGCAGTGTTTATGTTGGCTCTCAACAGGGCAACACCCAGGAATTATTATTTTTTAAATGATCTAATATGGTTTCCCAGAAACTCTCCAAAAAACAAACGCCTTTGGGACAAAATAAATTTGAGACTTCCATGAGTTCTTGCAAGCACCTTATAACCCATCTCTCAGATGCATACATTTTCCTGCCTATCCTGACCCTATGCCAGAAATGGCATGGCTTGGACATCTAAAACGAGAATTGTTTGGGTTAATTCAGTAACGTCCTATTTGGTCTGAGGTACATTTTGTACTGGAAGTTTAAAGGAATTACCTTGTATCTTATATTTAGACTACAGAGACTTGTTTTCCTATTCTATATATTTATTCAGGTTTGTTTCCTACTTTATTTTATGATTATCAAAAGGGCGCTATAAGGGTTTCTTTCCTTTTCTTTTTTCTTGGTGAAATCTCCAAATGTTTTGTAATTAAGCAGAGATAATTCGTCATCGCTTCACACCTCCAAGACACTCCACGTTGGTCTTAATTCCTATATTGTGTTACAAATAAAAAATAAGGACAACAGCATTTCTTTTTCATCTCTGTTACAGACATTCAATCAAATGTCATGGGTCAAGGCAGGTACTACTTTTACTTCTCTTGAAATGCCAGCACTAAGTTTATTCAGGAATAATGCTAAATCTTCCAGACACTCAGACACAAGCGTCCCTGCCCTGGAGTGCAGATGCACCCAGTCATTGCCTCTCCTGTCCCTGGCTAGGTGATGCCAGCCAGGAGCTGGAAAAAATCCGCATGAGCCTTCTTTGCCTCTGAACAGTCTCACTTGTGACAGGACAGAGCCCCTTACTGTGCTGGCACAGCTCATGTGGTTGAGAGATCATTTTTTTTTATTTATTTATTTTTCCAGTAGTGGGTGGGTGGTGCTCAGGATGGAACCCAGGGCCTCAGGCATGCACAGTAGGTACTGTGTCATTGAGCTACACCCCCAGCCCCTTAGGAAACTTTTGACGAATGCAAAGATCACTGAGAAAAGTTGGTGGATCCTGACGAAGAATCACTTAGCCAAACTTTAGTTAGGCTCCTGAACCTGGAATCAAGTCCCCACAATTAAATGAATCATTTTTATTTCTCTTGTAAGAGGCTTGAGCCGAACTCTCTCCCTAAAGTTTAAAAAATCAAATAAAGTACATTCTTTCTTTTGAACCCAGGGAGAACCTGAATGAACCCATTAGCTTCACTTGCTTCTGGTTATTATCTTTCATCACTGATGTCACAAGGTCCTTAAACAATAAAGTAATAGCCCCTCCTAGCTTTACTATGGATAGCATCTTCGATGCATGGGATTTGTCTGATTCAAACCCACTGAAGCTGCTGACCCATTCTCCTGCGCCTGCCCAAGTATTTGGATGGGTGACCACTTGAGGCCAGAGGGTCAAAAATTCCACCCCCACTTTTGGAACATGTATTCCATGAATGTGATCACATATGCACAGACCACCCTCTTCACATTTTCTTACCTCCAATCACCTCTGAATGCCCTTTTTCTTTATCTCATGAATACCCCTAAATCCTATCTTCAGAGAAGTGGATTTGCATCTGGGGGCTCCCACCTCTGCATTAGTAGTGCCTCATGAACAAATTCTTTTTGCAAAACTCATGGCTTGAGTGATTGACACATTGAAGGCAAAACAGGCTTGGTTGGGTAACAAACCCTCTAGTGGGTCCATCTGTATACTTACTTGTAAAATCCAATTTTAGCAAAGAGCCCTGCTAAGTTAGTTTAGTAAGAACTAAACTGATGAATCCCTCATCTTAGATATTCAACCACCTTTGATGTCTGATCAGGTTCCCTATCAACTGCCATTCCTCAGATAATGTCATCCATTAGATCAGTTTAGCCAGAATTCTCCATCCCCTTAGTAATTTTCTATGCACTAATCCCCATCCTGTTCCTTGGCTATAAATTCACACTTTCCCCAGGTATGGGGAGTCAAATTCAATATCTGTCTCCCACTATAAAATCCCATTGTGTGGTGGTCCCTATACCTATTGTGTTGGTCCCGAATAAAATCTGCCTTGCCCTGCTTTAACGAGTATAATGAAGAATACTTTTTTTCTTTAAAAGATACCCACACTACTAGCAGGATTCATTTAAAAGCGAACTTAAGAGATAGGAGATGTAAAGGGAAACTGAGTTTATTCTGATCAGAATAGAAACAGCTTGTTTCTATTGTTGGGGATTCAAGGGGAAAGATGAAGCTGGGGGAAGAGGAATTCCAACTTAGGGACTTATGGGTAAAATGTTGAGAAGGAGAGACGTGTGAATAATCTGATCCAGGGCAAGGGTGGAGTTGACTAAATACCATGGCAAGTTGACCATGGGGGTGGGGTGGGAATGGGGAATAACTCTAAGATGGAAGCAGTGTACAGATACAGCTGCAGTTGGCTTATTTTGGTAAGCAATCTGATATTTGAGAACATGAAGATTGTACTTGTCAAAGAAGCCATACCTCTTTGTAACCCCATTACAACCGGTGTACCCTCATTTTGCCCAGTCCAACGGGACACCCAAACTCCCCCAGCGGGTTGCACTTCAAACACATGTCCACCAGGGGGCACTGTGATCCACGAAAACCCACCCATTCTAGGTACTTCCTGTGGCGTCACCGACAAAAGGGAACGATTTGAGAACGCTTTGAGTTTAGGCTCTGGGTTCCGCAGTGGATGTTCCCTGCCATGCTTAACTCAGCCATCTTCTACGATGACACTCCCCCCAGGAGAATGGAGCCCAGCCCTGTAGTACAGCCATGTGAACACACACCCGGACTCCCAGCTCTTACTTCTGTCACAGCTTTTGTGGCCTTTTCAAATCTCCAGATGACTGGCCTACACTCCAGCCTCTCCCCCCCCGAGGCTCTCTCTTCAAAGTCGCCCCTCCACTTCCTGTGTGCTGATAACATCCAGGAAGGCAAGCTCGCTTTCTGCAGCTCTTTACTCACTAACCGATTCTCTACCTCATGTCAGAGAAGCTATTTATATTTTTCTCAGGAAACTTCAGCCTCTAGGTGGGAAAGGACTGTTTTCCTGGAAGAGTGCTTCTAGAAAGGCACCTCCCCCCACCCCAAACAAAACAAAACAAACTTTTTATCTAGGCACTTCCTGTTTCCTCAGTTTAAAGTACTCCCTCCCCTGGCCAGAGTCTTGAAAAAGAAGATCAAAGGCCCAGCCTCCCAGCTTTAGGCTCATAGGCTATTTTCTTTTAACTCTTTCTGTTTCCTCTAATTGGGCATTTAGTTGTGCTGCCGAATGTTCTGGAGGCTATCTAAAGAGCATGATTATTGAATTCCATTCAATTACTGCTAAAACTGTGTGTATCCAATCTGAACACGTTTTTCCTATTGTTTGGGACTTCAGAGGAGAAAGCATGCCATCTTCAGATGTTACTGTGAGGCCAAAGGCATGTTGCTTTTATATATTTATATATATATTTATTTATTTTATGTATTTATATATATATATTTATTTATTAAATATTTATATATTTATATATATATATTTATTTTTATTTTTATTTTTTTTGTAGAAACAACAGAATGTGAAAAGAGAACCTACAGAATGAGGGGGAATCTTTGCTAGCTACTCTTCTGACAGAGAATTAATATCTAGAATACATATAGAACTAAAAAAAAAAAAACAAAAAACAAAAACAAAACACACACACATACCAAAAAGAAAAAGAAAGAAAAATAAAAATCCAATTAATAAAGGGGCAAAATTTTTAACTAAACAGACACTTCTGAAAATAAGAAATATAAGTGGCTAATGAATATATTAAAATATATTTAACATCATTAGTAATTGGAGAAATGCAAAGCAAAACTACTCTGAGATTTAATCTTACATCAGTCAGAATGGCAGTCAAGAATACAAACAATAATAAATGCTGGAGAGGATGTGGAGAAAAAGGAACACTTTTACACTCTTGGTGGGACTGTAAATTAATACAACCACTATGGAAATCACTATAGAGGTGCATCAAACGAGTAGGCATGTAATCACCATATGACCCAGGTATACCACTTCTCAGTATTCATCCTAAAGAATTAAAGCCATCTTACTACAGTGATAGATGCATACCCATGTTTATAGCAGCAAAATTCAATAGTCAAACTATGGAGCTAGCCTAGGTGTAAATCAATGAAGAATGGATAAAGAAAATGTGGTGTATATACACAGTGGAGTTTTATTCAACCATAAAGAATAAAATTATGCCATTTGCTGGAAAATGTATAGAACTTGAGTTATGTCAAGCAAAATAAGCCAAACTCAGAGGGTCAAGGGTCATATGTTTTCTCTCATATGTGAAGCTAGAAAGGAAAAAGGGAAAGAGAAGTGGGAGAAGAAATCTGATGAAAATTGAAGGAAGATCAGTAGAGTAGAGGAAAGGGATGGGGGGTGAGAAGAGGGAGAGGGGAAGTGCTAGGGAATGATGTTGATCAAATTATATTGTTATATTGTGTACATGTGAACATATATGGATATGTAACAATAAATTCCACGATTGCTTACAACCATAATGCACCAATAAAAATATGGAAAAAAATTTTCTTGTAGTAGTCTAATTTTCGTGAAGGGAACATGTGAAGGAACTAGCTATCATGTAAAACCCAGTGTAAGTTAGTTTATTGGCAACTGGAAGGATCTTAAGGGAAGGAGAGAAGGGTTAATTATACTCGTGTTTGCAAATTACTTCCTCTCAGAGTCTTCTATTCCTGAGGAAAAGTGGGCAGGATGATTATCTTACAAAGTAAGTCAAAGTTCAAAACCCAAAGGAGATGATGGATGGGAAAGTACTCCATAAAACTTAAATGTACTGACTGAATACCAAGTCTGATGGTTTCCGTGGTGGCAGAGGAAGGAAGAAGACTGCAGGAAAGGGGATCCAGGGATGGGAAGGTTGAGCAGCCTCCATATCAAAAAGAGTGAAAAAGAACTGAAGGGTTTGGGGTGGTGGCTCAGTGGTAGAGCACTTGCCTAGCATGAGTGAGGCCCTGGGTTCAATTCTCAGCACCACATATAAATAAACAAATAAAGGTCCATCAACAACTAAAAAATATTTTAAAAGAAGAAAGAACTGAAGAGGCCTGGAGGCTGACTTGCTGTCACTCATATCTTTGCATTAACCCTTCTGAATATTCATATTAAACGTATCAAAAACACCTTCAATTCAAAGAAATAGGCTAGAGAAAAAACAACCCCAGTGTATTAACATCATAGTAGCAAGACATTTTCTTTTGCTTTTGAAATATTGACTGTGAAATGAGCTGGAAGAGGAAGGCACTTACCCCAAGTTTTAAATGTTGCCTTTCAGGTTTGTAATGTTGCAAATTTTCATGTGATACTCATGAGCATAGAAGTACAGGGTTTAAAAATTTCTTTAATATTACCAGAATGAAAGATAACTTCCAGGAGTTAGGGGTGTATCTACCCAGGTAAATCACAGCAAGTCATTTCACAATTAGGCCATCATAGAGAGTTATTTAGAGCTCTTCAGTTGAAATCCACCTTTAATTTATAGTTGGCATGTAATTTTATTACTATGTGTGGCTGAAGAGGTTTGTTGTGGAGATTTAAGGCTATTTTTAAAAATCTACATGTAGCTGGCTGCCGTGGAGCATGCCTGTAATCCCGGCAACTCAGGAGGCTGAGGCAGGAGGATCACAAGTTCAAAGGCAGCCTCAGCAACTTAGTGAAACTCTCTCTCAAAATAAAAAATAAAAAAAAGGGCTGGGGTTGTGGCTCAGTGGTTCCAGAACTCTTGGTTCAATCCCCTGGTACCCTTCCCCCAAAAGAAAGTAAATGTAAAATCATCATAAGTTATTCCTAAGCTGCTACCAACTGAATTCATATATGTTGTGTACTTCTATAGTTTGCACACAACATATCACTCAGGGCCACTGCTAGGGTCTCTTTTAGGAAATGGTAGGGCTCTGAGGGGCTAAGTCAATTAGGGTTGATGCCTGGTGTGTTTCATAGTGAAAATATTGTGAATTCTTCCCAAAGGAGTTTGTACTGCTGGCTGATAACCTTGAAGATTTTGGGGAGTTAATAACCTTTCTGTACCTCAGTGTCTGATCTGTAAATGGTGGGTGATGATAAGTGTAACTGTCAGCATGGGAATAATAGAAAAATTGACATAAGCTCTAAAAGATTAAGGTCATGCTATCGTATGACAGTCATGATTAACCTGCTTACTTGCTGAAGCAGGGCAGTGTCAAACTGTTTTAGCAGTATATCAGTTTCCTGTCACTGTGACCAAAATACTTGGCAAGAATAACTTAGGGAAGAAAAGTTTATTTTGGGCTCACACTTTGAGAGGTCCAGTTCATGCACACTTTCAGAGGTCCAGTCCATGGTTAGCTGACTCCATTGCTCTGGGCCAGAGGTGAGAGAGAATATCATGCTGGAAGGGTGTGGTGCATGAGAGCTGCTCAGCTCATGGTAACTGGGGAGGACAGAGAGAGAGAGGGTGGGGGGAAGGGACCATGACCTACTTCCTGCAGGATTAATCCGCTGCTGAGGCCACAGGAAGTGGAAGACCTGACAAAGTGGTCAGACTACTAAGTGTTAAGAATAACACTTATTTTGAGGAAGAGCCCTTATTTGAGACATAAGCTCAACTAGCTGCTGTTTCTCTCCATGGAACACTAATTTTACATAAAGAAATGATGAATAGTCAAATTATTGTTATCCAGTTCTGGATACTTGGCAAACATTTTTGAAAAGTAAAGCAGTGAGTCTGTCATGTCAAAGCAGACAACTGACAGTATTTTTTGCTATGATAAAATTCAAATTTCAAGAGATAATTAGCAATCTGCCTATCACAAACTTGATGGTTTCCCAATACTTAACAGTTTTCTGATGAGATCAATGATGCTAACCAATATGATTAAAAAATTAATAGACTTTATTTTTTAGGGCAGTTTTAGGTTTACTGAAATATTGAACAAAAAGTACAGTTTTTGTATCTTCCCCTTGCTAGTTTCTGCTGTTACTAATGTCCTATATTAACTGTGGTATCTATTATGGTTGATGAACTAGTATTGATATATTACAAGTAACTAAAATCCATAGTTTAGGATTCATTCTTTGTGTGTTTTGCAATTATATGGGTTTTTCAAATGCATAATTTCATGATATGTCTACCATTACAGAACCATTATTGAAAGGTTTCAGTATTATAAAAATCCCCTGTGATGGAGAACAAGGCCATGGTACCCCCAAATCTGGCCTCTTGGCATATTGAAAACAGTCAGGTGCTGCCTTAATGGACTTTTGTAAATGATGGGCTACACATACAGTGGCAGTCCCATAAGATTATTCTGCCTTGTGATGTCATGGCTATTGTAGTTTGTATGAGTACATTCTCTAATGTTCTCATAATGACAAAATTGCCTAACAACACAAATCTTAGAGCATATGGCTATTGTTAAATGACATATGGTTGTATTTTTAAGCTGAAGGAATTTGAGAAAGCTACAAAAACTAAGGTCACACTATTATATGACGTGGGCCATTTGCCTTTCTCTTCTCATTTTCCCCTGAAGCAGGTCATCAAATCTAGGAAGGATTTCAGACCTTCCCGAGGCAGGTCATAAGGCCCTATTTGAGGGATGCTCTTTCTATATCCATGAGAAGGGAGCATCCTTATCTCTGAAGATGGAGGGTCACAGGGAAGAATCCAAATGTCCTGCCTTGCTAAGTTTCCCCTGGTTTATTATTGCTGGAGCACATTTGTTGTCCAGTATTTCTCTAAGGCTGTCCAGTCTTTATCACATCTAGCATAAGAATAGCCCTATTTGGCCACTTCTTCAGATCTTCATTTCTTTCTGAAGGCTTCTGTGTCATGTAAAACTTATGTGAAATGCATTCGTGTGCATTTCTCCTGCTAATCAAGCAATCTTTTGTTTTAGGGCCTTCAGTGATGAACCTAGGTGGGTAGGGAAAACAATATTCTTCCTCCCTTACACCTGTTCTACCTGTTCACTCCTCATTTCCCTCTGCCCACATTGACTAACATTTGTGTGTGTGTGTTGGGCAAATATATATATATATTTTATTACAATATATATTGCACAAGTCACATGTAATATATGTTAATAATTATATGTATAATTATATAAAAATCATAATATATATGTAACATATGTAAATGTGTATATATATATACATATATATGTGTGTGTGTGTATATATATATATATATATATATATATATATATATATATATATATAAAACCTGTGACTTGTGCAACAGATCTTGGGAATGTTTCCATCTTCACTCATGGAACGGGCTCTTACCCTGGTACCTGGCACTTTTTGTTTCTAAGGATCCAACTACTTTAGATACCACATGTGAGTGGAATCATGCTATTTTGGTCTTTTCGTGACTGGCTTAATTCACATAGTGTGACGTCCTCAATCCCCTATGCAGTAGCATGTGACAGGATTTCCTTCCCTTTCTTTTTCTTTCTTTTTTTCCCTTCCAAATCAGAATTTCTACAAATATCACATACTTCAGAAAGGATTTGCTCTTTTTAAAGACTACACAGTATTACCCTGCACTTTCTTCATTATTCATACATCAGTGGACATTCAGGTGACTTCTACCTCTTGGCTATTGTGAACAATACTGCTCTGAATATTAAAGTGTACAAACATCTCTTGAGACTCTGTTTTCAGTTCTTTTAGATATGTACCCAGAAGTGAGAATGCTGGACCCCTTTGACAATTTCATTTTTTAATTTTTAAAGGAATCTCCACACTGTTTCCCACAGTGGCTGCACCATTTTACATTTCCACAACAGTCCATGAGAATTCAAATTTCTCTGCATCATCGCTCACACGTGTTATTTTCTGTTTTTCTGATAATAGCCATTCTAATGGGTGTGAGGTAGTAATTAGTTATAGATTTGATTTGCATTTTCCTAATGATTGGTGATGTTGAACATATTTTCATGGGTGTTTTGACCATTTGTATATCTTCTCTGGAGAAGAGCCAAGTTCTTTGCCCATTTTTAATCAGGTTATTTATGTGTTATTGAGTTGAGCAAGTTATTTACATTTTATAGCTATTAACACCTAATCAAGTTATGGGGCTTGAAAATATTTTTCCCATTCTCTAGACTGTCTTTTCATGCCATTGATTGTTTCCTTTGCTGTGCAGACATTTTTAAGTTTGGATAATCCTATTTGTCTGTTTTTGCTTTTGTTGCCTTTACTTCAGTGTCACATCCAAGAACTTTGCCAAATCCAATGCCATGAAGCTTTTCTGATATGTTTTCTTCTACAAGATTTGTGGTTTCACCTGAAACCTTTAGATCTTTATTCAATTTTGAATTAATTTTTATATATGGTATAAAATAAAGGATCATATACATTCTTTTACATGTGGCTATCCAGTTTTTCCAGTACCATTTGTTAAAAAGACAGTTCTTCCTCTATTCCGTATACTTGAAACCTTTGTCAAAAATCATTCAACCACAGATGTGAAGGTTTATTCTGGGCTTTCTCTTATGTTCCATTGGTCTATATGTTTGTTTATATGCCAGAACCATACTGTTTTGATTCCTGTATCTTTGTGATATATTTTGAAACCAGGAAGTATGAAGTCTCCAGTTTTGTTCTTCTTTTACAAGATTGATTCGGCTATTTAGAGTCCTTTAAGATTCCATATGAATTTTAGGACTTTTTTTCCTATTTCTTCAAAAAATTTTAATTTATTAATTTTAACAGTTGTGTGTATATGTGTGCAATCTTTATGGTTTCCTACATAGACAGTCATGACATTTGTAGAGAGACAATTGTACTTCCTCTTTTTGAATTTGGATGCTTCCCCCTCCTTTTCTTGCCATATTGCTCTGGCTAGGATTTCCAGTGCCATATTGAATATAAATGTGAACACAGCCATTTTTACCTTGTTCCTGATCTTAGAGGGAAAACTTTTAACTTTTCACCATTGATATGGTGCTAACTGTGGAGTGTTCGTATATGGCCTTTATTGTGTTGGGGTAGTTTCCTTCTATTCCTAACTTGTTGAGTATATTATTTATTAAAGGGTGTTGAATATTTTTCAAAGGATTTTTTCCTGGTACTCTGAGATGATCATGTGGTTTTTGTCCTTTTTTCTGTTAATGCACTATATTACATGGATTGATTTCCTTACATTCCAGGACTAAATTCCACTTTGTCATGGTATATATTCTCTTTAACACATTGTTGAATTTGGTTTGCTAGTATTTATTGAGGACTTTTTTTTTTGCATCCAATGCATCAGGGATATGGGTCTGTAGTTTTCTTAGACTATCTTTGATATTGTTATGAGAGTAAATGTTGACCTCATAAGTTGAGTTTGGAAATGTTTCTTCTTTAACTTTTTAGAGTTTGAAAAGGATTGGTGTTAATTCTTTTTGAAATGTTTTGTGGGATTATCCAGTAAGTCATCTAGTCCTGGGTCAAAGTGAAATTTTTTTAGGAGTGTCCTGGGGATTGAACTCAGGAGCACTTGACCATCAAACCACACCCCCAGCCACATTTTGTATTTTATTTAGAGACAGGGTCTCACTGAGTTGCTTAATGCCTTGCTTTTGCTGAGGCTGGTTTTGAACTCATGATCCTCCTGCATTAGCCTCCTGAGCTGCTGGGATTACAGGGATGTGACAAATGCTTCTGGCAAAGTGAGTTTTTGATATTGTATAATAAAATGCTTCAGTATTTAGAAGGTCTCCATATTAGTAAAGCAAATTTTTCCAACTGAACAATGCATGATACTATAAAATCATGGGTTGATAAAAGAACCATTCAAAGTGCAAGATAGCCTAACGAATTTTAATGGAACACAGCATGAAAAGTTCATAAAGTTTCAAATTCTACATTGAAACTAGCCATTGGTAATATCAAAAATTACACACACAGCTATTAAAATGAAAAGCTATTAATGAAAAGGCTATTAAAATACTTATCCTTTTACAAACACATATCTGTATGAGGCTTAATTTTGTCATATACTTCAATCTAAACAACCTATCATAACTAATTGTGACAACAAGAAATTGCAATGTTGAAGAAGTTACTTCTTTTACTCTCAAAAAGTATTCCATTTCTTAAATTCTAAGACTACAACTTTTTATAAGTAAGTTTTAAAAAACTCTTTCCTGAAAAATGTTGCCAAATAGAAACCAACATGGTTCTCTTTCTATAAAGTCGCATGACTCTGGATATATGTGTGAGTGATAATCCATTAATTCCTTTGCCTTGGCTATCTTGTTTCTAGGAAGATAGTCTAAGAAATAGATTCCAAAGATACTAAAAACCAGACAAAAAAGAAAGTCACACAAATATGTTTATCATGGCACAATTCTTAGTAGTGAATATTGAAGCAACCCCCAAAACGAATGAATAGCGTATGTTAAGCAAACAGTAATATCTCAGTGTAATAAAGCACTGACTTACCATTGCCATGACAGGTGCAGTATATACTAGTCAAGGAAAAATGAGCACATCCACTAGTTTATAGTATAACCATTGATTCTGACTTGGTAGAAATACATGTTTAAATATTGACTAGAATAATAAATAATTTAGTTAACTGGATTTTAAAAAGATAATTATCTACATATTAAGATTTATAAATGATTGGCAACTGCTATGAGACTATTCAGTTCTGGACACCAGAAGAGTATACTAGCAGACCAACATGAGTCATTTTAATATTTATAGTGGACACTTTGGGAACTTCCATACCCTCTCTGACCTTCTGCCTTACAGCCTGGTTGCGGGAGAAGGAGGGCGAATAGGGCAGTTGAAGGAGTCAACAAGCAAAGGAATTGACGAATATCCAAGAGGTGAACCAGCAAAAATTTGTTCTCCAACTGTGGGGTGTTTGGTTGTCTTAGTAGCGTGTTATAACTCATTTGGTCTCCCCACTTATTCATGGATTGGCAGGGTCTTGAATTTTGCAACTCAACCCAAATAGATCTATTACACACTTATTAAATGTCTATCATGTTTGATTAAGCCATGAGTCCTGGCATTAAGTGGGTCTCTGTCTGGAAGAACACAACCGGATGAAATTTCCACTAGTCATGAAATGCATGCGCACTAATCTTTTCAGATACTTGAATATAATGTATCCTGAAAACTCCACTAATAAATGAGTTTTATGATTTTGGAGGAATCATTGACTAAAACTGCTCACAGGTGGCCCAGTGTCTGTGACCCAGTGACTCACTGCATTCCAGAGTAACTTGGACTGGAGGCTTGAGGAGGCTCAGAAGGGAGGAAAAGAAACCAAAGCCAAACAAAACAACAACAACCTAAACAAGGTAACTAAGTCATAAATTGTATGACCTTTTGGAAAAAGATGAATGAAAAGTATTCTATATCTGAAGGGAAATGTGTTGATTCACCTCAAAATTATTGTTTCTTCCTGCAACAACAAGTAAAACAAAGGTTGGGCCAAGTAAAACTATCTCAAGGTCATTTTGGGGAACTTAAGAATGGATGAACAAGAATGGAAGCACATGAAACATGGAGGGAGGTTAGGATTTGCTGCTCTCCACTTACCGGCTGTGTCCCCTGGGGGGCCACTTACTCAGTTCCTTGTTCATCAAATATTACCTTCCTTGATCAATTATTATAAAGGTACATAAAATGGGCTTTGTGAACAGTAAAATAGCATAAACTATAAGATAGCCTTTGCTTTTATCATCAGGTAAGAATATTTTATAGAGTTAAATATTGCCATAAAAAGCATTGTACTTGTCATGCAATTTGTGACTTACATGGCAATTTTATATAGAAAGTACTCTGTATTTCCAAAAATACAAAGAAATGATTTTTTTCCCCTTAAATCATTGAGAGAAAGCTCAATGTTGGGCCTCATTTTCTAAAAAAATCATTACTTCTTTAAAAATATAAATCACTTTTTAGAGGCAAAAACTTTCCTTTCTTCTTTACACATAATTTATGATACCCTCTAGGTCAGGGAGAGACCCACCAACCCTAAACTCATCCACAACCTTCACAATCATGGTTTTCAAATACTGTCTTCCCTGAGACTCTATGCCTGTCATTATACACAATAGCTCAAACCAATAACAAAGCTTTCAGTAAGAAATTTGGACTCATCCCCAAATTCTAATTAATCCTGGGTCTTGGCTTTTGGGAGCAGTTTCAATTTTTCTAGGTAAGAAGTAGAAGGAAGTGCCTGTCCTCAGCCCATTCTGGGGTGATTCACTAGAGGGCGCTGATGGTATTTCTGGTGCCTTATTTGAATGCCTTGAAGACTTGTTAGAAATGCCTCTTGTTTATATATATATATATATATATATATATATATATATATATATATATATATATATAATTACAATGTAATAATTGAAATAATAAAAACAGAAGGGAGATCAACAGCTTAGAGCAAGCAGATCGGGGGGGAAGGGAGAAGGGGAGAGAAAAGGAAGGTTCTGGGGAATGAGATTGATCAAATTAGGTTATATACATAAATGAAAATGGCATAATGAAGCCCATTATTATGTATAATTATAATGTACCGATAAAAAGCTAAAAAGAAAGGCCTGCCCCTTGAGGGACAGCAGTGGATACCTGGAATGCAGGTGTGACAGGGAGGGGGAGGTGGGATAAGGCTGGGAGCACACGGAAAGTGTCACCAGTACTTTTCTGACATTCTTGGCAATGGGACATCAGGGCAGCTGATTGGGCCTCCCAGCTTGGCGATGTTGTAAATATCACAACAGGTCCGAGGAGGAGCTGTGAGAAAAACCGGTCGGGGAGGGCCGGATCTGTCAGAGGTGAACTACCAAAGAGCTCAGGTGCCGCCTCTCTCAGGCCTCCGGGCTCTTCTGTGGGGTAGTGTCTCAGGATCTGAAACCAGGTCAGCTGCAGTCAGTCAGTCCGGCCCGGAGATTCTGCTTATGGAGCTGAAGGGACTGACCTGGGTGTGGGTCCTGGTGCTCCCAGGCTCAAGGAATCCAATTAGAAGGCCATGTATTGACTGAGAGCAGCTCCAGAGAGGGGACAGGGCATCCACCCTCTCTGGGCTGAGCAGAGGTATGAACAGGCTGGACATCAGCCTAAGAGCCTGGCAACAAGTCCTGACAGGGACCATGGAGTCAGACGTGGCTCTAGGACAGGCCCTGGAGTCAGAACTGGACTGAGAGGGGAGAAGGCCACTTTCTACTACTAGAGATGATCCGAATGTTTGTGTTTCTGCACCCTTGATTGCCTCATTGCAATTGTAATATATATGTCTCCTGAGAGAGCTTGAAGTGATTTTTTAATAAAAATTTTAATCAACACATAATAATTATACCTCTTTATGGGATAGTGAGACATTTCGATACATGTATACGGTGTGTGATGACCAGATTATCGTCACCTTAAAAATGTATCATTTCTTTTGTTGGGAACACAGTCCTTTCTTCTAGTTATTTTGAAGTATTTCATCACTTGTCATCAACCATAGTTATCCTATTGTGCTATAGAACATTACCAGCCTATCCAACTGCACTCCATACCTTAACCACCCTCTCTCCATCTCACCTCCCACCCCTGTTGCCTCCTTCCTGGGCTTTGGTAACCACTCTTCTACTCTCTATTTTCATGAGTTGGACTTTTAACTTCCACATATAAGTCAGAGCATGCAGTATGTATCTTTTTGTGTCTAACAGTTTACTTAACATAATGTCCTCCAAGGTGATTCTCAAGGGATAGTCCCCAGATGTAAGTATCTGAAGCCCCTGGATATCCTCAGTAAGAATGTAGGCTTTGGTTTTGTGGTTGTTGGGTGAGGCTCAGACATGCGTATTAGAAAAAGGACTCCAAATGCTTCTTATTGCTTACAGATTCACCCCACAGATGGATTTCTTAGGTGTCAAGATAGGAAGGTGGGGCAGATTTATTTTGACAGCTTCTTATTGCTCTTCAAATTACACTATTCTAGTTATTCACTCCATCAAACATTGAGAGAAAAATATGTTTGGAGGTGGTAGAGTGTCTCACAATATCTATCATTTCCCTTTCTTTTCTCTGCACCAGTGCAATTCCTGAATTTCCAATGAACACTACTAGCTTGAAGTCATATGAAAATCACTTGCCTGGTGTTATGGTTTAGAAGTGGTGTACCACAAAAACTCACATGTGAGATAATGCAAGAAGGTTTGGAGGACAAATGATTGGATTATAGCCTGAACATAATCAGTGAATTAATCCCTGATGGGATTAACTGAGTGGTTACTGGAGGCAGGTGGGGTGTAGCTGGAGGAAGTGGTTCATTGAGGTATATATTTTGGCTATGGGGTATATATTTTGTATCTGGAGAGTGCAGTTTTCTCTGCTTTCTGATCATCATGTGAGCTGGTTCCCTCTGCCACACTCTTCTGCCATGATGCCCTGCCTCACCTTGACACCTGAGGAATGGAGTCTGCTGTCTATGGATTGAGAACTCTGAAACTGTGAGTCCCTAAATAAACCTTTCCTCCTCTACAATTTTTCTGGTCAGCGAAAAAGCTGACTAAAACACGGAGCCTCCCTAATCCCTACCAGGAAACAGAAAACTCACCAGCAGGCATATATTAGTTTTCTATGCTATGTAGTTAATTACCTCAAGCCTGGTGGCTTGAAATGCCACCCATTTATAATCTCATGATCTGATGGGGGGGAGTCTAGGCATGGCTTAGCTCCCCAAGGCTTTAATTCAGGTATGGCCCAGGCTGGATCTTGGAGTTCTTTCTCTCCAGGCTTTCATGGTTGTTGGCAGAATCCACTTCTTTATGCTTATAGAACTGAGGGCTCTGGCTTCCTTCCTGCTTTTGACTGGAGGTCACCCTCAGGTCCACAGGCTTCATGGCAGTTTGCTCTTTGCTTCCTTGAGACCTGCATAAGAGTCAATCCCCACACCCCTGCAAGCAGAGATGACAGATTCTTATATAAGGTGACCTAATTAAAGGGGAGTGATGTCCTATCACATTGATCATAGTAGCTGTGCTTTAGTCTACTCAAGTTACTATAGCAAGCCACCACAGATTAGGTGGCTTAAATAATAGAGGCTTTTCCTCACAGTTCTGAAGACTGGAAGTCTGACTTAAGGTGTCTTTAGGGTTGATTTCTCCTGAGGTCTCTCTCCTGGCCTTGTAGATGGTCCTTTCCCTTGGTCTTCACATGGTCTCTCTCTGTGCACATCTGTGTCCTAATCTCCTCTTCTCTTCAGGACCCCAGTCATATTGGATAAGGGTCCACCCATATCACCTCATTTTACCTTCATTATCTCTTTAAAGGCCCTGTCTCCAAATACAGTCACATTCTGAGCTACTGGGGATTAGGTATCCAATATATGAATGGGGTGGGGGGCACGGTTCAGCCTACATAGAGTGTGATGCAGAGTATGTCAAAAAGGAAAACTGTGGTAAGTGCTATAGGAGGGAAATGAACGCTGTTGTGGCATGCTCAGATCCAGACTCCGAAGGCCAGGGGAGAATTCCTGGGGAGCTGAAATCTCAGCATGGATATGAAGCTTTAGAAGGAGCTAGTGGGACTAAGTGGAGAGAGGCAGAGTGTTCAGGCAGAAGGAGGGACATTGCATCAGTTAGGAATGACTTCAGCTTCAAATAAGAGTATGCTGATCACAGATGACTTGAAGAATTAGGGATCTATATTCTTCACGCATAAGGACTAGGAGGAGGCAGCTTCTGGCCTTGGTTTAGCAGATCCATGTCAGGCCAGAACTTGTGATTCTCTGGGCATTTCCTTCATGGTCACAATATAGCAGTTGCTGCCCTAATATCATTTTGGTATTCAAGGCCCAACAAATGAGGAAATGCTGTCAGCAAAGTCTCTCCTTTAAATCGCAGAGCAAAAGCTTCCCTAGAAGACTATGGCTTCATTTCCATGGGTCAGACAGTGTCACAAATGACTTTCCTACCTGCATGGAAGCCTGGAAATAGGAGCATTTTGCTATCCTGTTACTGTCATGGAAATGGAAGGGAGGTGGATGCTGAGAGGGAATGTGTCAATCAATCAGGGTGGCCATAAGTGTACAAAGGGCTGGTGGTGGAGGAGCATGGTTTGATCAGAGAACAGACTGGTAAGCAGGGTTGGAGGATGGACTTGAGCAAGGAAAGGGCAAAAGGTGACAGTGGAGCACAGATGGCATCATGAAAGACAGAACAATGAGTTTACCTTTGGGAAAGTTGTCAGTATCAAAATGGAGTCACTTGTCTCAAACTCACACAAACCAGGAGACTAAGAAGGGACAGCACTTATGCACTCATGTCTTCAAGAACAATTACAAAGACACTCTGTTGGCTCTTACATAGGCCTGTAACAAGAACTTTTGCCAAGGACTTTCCAGTCTGTGGCTTGCTACACGAGTCATGAAGACATCTAGCCAGATATATGAAGACAGTTTCCATTTCCACTAACGAACTAACATCAATTCCCATGATAAACCCCTGCAAACAGCATTCCCTTTGTCTCAAAACAACTTATGTGTACTCCTCATTTTACCTTAAAAAATCCTCACCTCCCTTGGCTTCCCTGAATGTGTCCGTAGTTGCAAAGGCATGCACATTTCACATTGCAATGGCTTGCTATTCCCAATTAAATCCTGTTTTGGAAAGCTGCTCTGTTTGTTATTGATATCTTCAAGATTGATATCTTGAAGACATTGGCGGAAGTTACATATATATGGTTACATAACAGGCCACCTCAAACTTAAGTGGCATCAAACAATAAATATTTGTTACATGCACAGTTTCTGTGAGTCCAGCATTCTGAAGAGGCACAGAGGAGGTGTTGTATTAGTCAGCTTTCCATCACTATAACAAATACCTGAGATACTCAACTTACCAGGAGAAAAGGTTTTATTTTTGCTCACATTTTTGGAGTTTCTAGTGCATGGTTTGTTTCCTGTTGCTTTGGGCCTGTGGTGAGGCAGCACATCATGGTGGGAGTCCATGGCAGAGCAAAACCACTCACCTGGGACCAAAAGAGAGGAACCAAAAGACAGAATAGAGAAGGAGACGGAGTTTCACAATCTCCTTCAAGGGCATGCCCTCAATGACCTGAAGACCTTCCATTAGGTCCCCCCTCTTAAAGATTCCACAATCTCCCCATACAGTGGTCCTGGGACCAAGCCTTTAACACATGGGTCTTTAGGAAACATTCAAGGTCCAAATGATAGCAGATGGCTTGTCTCTGTTGTATGGTATCTTAGGCCTTAGCCCAAATATTGAACAGCCAGATATAGGGCAAATGGCTGGGGGGATGGAGTTACCCAAAGCTTCTTTCCTCATCTATCTGATATGTGGGCTGGGATGGCTCAAAGGTTGGGCTCAGCTGGGATGTAGACTGTAGACTCCCAGGTGGCCTTTCTCCAAAGCTTGCTTGGGTTCCTTACATTGTGCTGCTGGGTTTTGAGAGCAAGTATCTGTGGAGCTACCATATCAAGAGACCTGGGCTAAAGCTGCAAGGCTCCCTGTCCTCTTGCCTTGGACATCACACAGAATCACTTCCGTTGTTTTCTTTTGATTCCACAATAGTCACTTTGACCAGCCCAGATCCAGGGAAAGGGGAACAAGCCTCCATCTTTTGATGGAGGAGAGGCAAGGTGGCATTGTAGGGACCATGTGGAATGGGAGATGTTGTCATAGCTCTTTGGGAAATCTGATCTGCCCTAGCAGATGACCAAAAGGTTTTAAGCAAGGGGAGGAATACATTCAGATTGTGGTCTTAGAAAGATTCTGGCTATGGTTTGAGAATTAGTTGGATTGGGTCAAGACTAGAGGTAGGGGAGATGGTAGGAGGTTGGTCCAAATAAAGATGCTAAGTTTAGAATCTGGACAGACTGAAGAGAGATTTTGCAGGTGAAATCTCCAGGGTACTGACTGTTTGAGTCATCTGAAGGGGCAGGAGGAGTCAGGTTCAGGTGCCATTAACGGTCATAAGCACATAGGAACAGGGAAGATTTGGGGAGGACAACAGGCTCAGTTTTGAACATTTGAATTTGAGGTTTCTGTGAGACATTCAGGAAGAGTTTTCTAATGGTCATTTATATGTATAGGAAAAATTTCTAGTCTGGGGATGTTGATTCAAAAGTCATCCATGTGGTTGTTGGCTTCATACGAGGGGCCACATGAACTACCAAGGTGCTACAGGCAGAGATGTGATATAGTTAAACAAATAGAGCAGAACCACAGGGTTCCTTTATGTGTTATTCCCAATGATATGTGAGCAAAAAGACACTTGGAAGATTTCATGGTTTGAATTCTAACTGTCTTATAACGAGTGACACTTTGATGTTAGATATCATTGGTTGAAGAGTTGAAGGTGATGGAGAACATGCAACATTGTACTTTTCTGGCATTGTCCATCCTGTGGCAGGACTCTGGTTAGGAGTAGAGTGGACAATCCAGAGAGAGAGCAAAGCATGATGGGATCATGAAGCAACTATGTATTTTAAAGCAGGCATTCAGCCCTCTTTCACCACTTCTATTCAACATTGTCCTTGAAACTCTAGCCATAGCAATTAGACAAACCAAAGAAATTAAAGGGATACGAATTGGAAAAGAACTCAAACTATCCCTGTTTGCTGATGACATGATTATGTATTTAGAGGAACCTGGAAATTCCACCAGAAAACTTTCAGAACTCATAAGTGAATTCAGTAAAGTAGCAGGTTACAAGATCAATGCTCATAAATCCAATGTAGTTTTATACATAAGTGATGAATCTTCAGAAAGAGAAGTTAGGAAAACTACCCCATTCACAATAGCATTGAAAAAAATAAAATACTTGGGAATCAATCTCACAAAAGAGGTGAAAGACCTCTACAAGGAGAACTACAGAACACTAAAGAAAGAAATTAAAGAAAACCTTAGAAGATGGAAAGATCTCCCATGTTCTTGGATAGACGGAATTAATATTGTCAAATGGCCATACTACCAAAAGTGCTATACAGATTCAATGCAATTCCAATTAAAATCCCAATGATGTACTTTACAGAAATAGAGCAAGCAATTATGAAATTCATCTGGAAGAATAAAAAACCCAGAATAACTAAAGCAATCCTCAGTAGAAAGAGCGAAGCAGGGGGTATCGCAATACCAGATCTTCAACTCTACTACAAAGCAATAGTAACAAAAACAGCATGGTATTGGTACCAAAATAGACAGGTAGATCAATGGTACAGAATAGAGGACACGGACACAAACCCAAATAAATACAATTTTCTCATACTAGACAAAGGGGCCAAAAATATGCAATGGAGAAAAGATAGCCTCTTCAACAAATGGTGCTGGGAAAACTGGAAAACCATATGCAAGAGAATGAAATTAAACTCCTATCTCTCACCCTGCACAAAACTCAACTCAAAATGGATCAAGGACCTTGAAATCAGACTGGAGACCCTGCATCTTATAGAAGAAAAAGTAGGTCCAAATCTTCAACTTGTTGGCTTAGGATCAGACTTCCTTAACAGGACTCCCATAGCACAAGAAATAAAAGCAAGAATCATCAACTGGGATAGATTCAAACTAAAAAGTTTTCTCTCAGCAAAGGAAACTATCAGTAATGTGAAGAGAGAGCCTACAGAGTGGGAGAATATCTTTGCCACTCATACTTCAGATAGAGTGCTAATTTCCAGAATCTATAAAGAACTCAAAAAACTCTACACCAAGAATACAAATAATCCAATCAACAAATGGGCTAAGGAAATGAACAGACACTTCACAGAAGAAGACCTACAAGCAATCAACAGATATATGAAAAAATGTTCAACATATCTAGTAATAAGAGAAATGCAAATCAAAACTACCCTAAGATTCCATCTCACCCCAATTAGAATGGCGATTATCAAGAACACAAGCAACAATAGGTGTTGGCGAGGATGTGGGGAAAAAGGTACACTCATACATTGCTGGTGGGGTTGCAAATCGGTGCAGCCACTCTGGAAAGCAGTATGGAGATTCCTCAGAAAGCTTGGAATGGAACCACCATTTGACCCAGCTATCCCACTACTTGGCCTATACCCAAAGGACTTAAAATCAGCATACTACAGAGATACAGCCACATCAATGTTCATTGCTGCTCAATTCACCATAGCCAGATTGTGGAACCAACCTAGATGTCCTTCAATTGATGAATGGATAAAGAAACTGTAGCATATATATACAATGGAATATTACTCCACCATAAAGAATGATAAAATTATGGCATTTGCAGGCAAATGGATGAAATTGGAGAATATCATGCTAAGTGAGATAAGCCAATCTCAAAAAACTAAAGGACAAATGATCTCGCTATTAAGCTGATGAGTACATATAATGGGGGGTGGGAGGGGTTAGCATTAGGGTTAGAGTTAGGTTTAGGGTTAGGGTTAAGGAGGGTTGTAAGAATGGAGGAAGGAAGGACTGAATAGAGGGAAAAGAGGGGTGGGAGGGGAGGGGGGGGAAGGGAAAAAATAACAGAATGAATCAAACAACATTACCCTATGTAAATTTATGATTACACAAATGGTATGTCTTTACTCCATGTACAAACAGAGAAACAACATGTATCCCATTTGTTTACAATTGCTACAACTGGGAAGAAACCTGTGGAAACCATTGGTTTTGACTCTTGGGATTAAGCAGCAGCGTCAACTGAGCAAGTTGCAAGAAACTTCTCTGAGGAACTGTGCAGTAATTCGTTCTGGTCAAAAAGGAGGAAATGCCAAAACATATCCTAATATTACAAGAGTGAATGTATCAAAAAACCCTGCTGTCATCATGGGATGAAGTGATCCATATTGCTGATCAGCCCAAAAACTTGGTCCCTATTAACACAGTGAAAATAAACTGCAGTTTCCCTCTGGCTTGCCATCTCTAACTGGAACGCATCCTACACTGAAGGTTTTAGTTCTCAAATGTCAGGATGCTGCAATGTGCCCCCGGGTGACCAGTTCTTGAGGAGTTGAACCTGGACTTCAGCATCTTCATTTCAGAAAGGCCAAATGATGCTCTACAGATGCTCGCTATTAGACCTTTAATCTGTCAATTGATGAAAACCAGCTGTTCCCGAAAGCCTGTCTGCCCAGATTAGAACAACTAATCCTCTTTGATGTTGGAATTTCCTCTATACATTTTTAGATGATGAAATTGGGTGCAAAACATCCTTGTTCCTGTCTCTGAAGTGCTTTGCAGTAAATGACAATCAGATATCACTATGGTCATTTATCAAATGAGCTAGATAAGGTACAGAACCTGCACACTCTGTCCTGCCTAAGAAATCCCCTGACTGAAGGAAGCAAAGGAGCACAGACCACTTGGCAGCTCATTGTTGCCAAAACTGGTCAGCTGAAGGCCCTGAACAAATGTGAGATTCTTTCAGAAGAAAGGTGAGAAAGTGAGCTTGATTACCAAATAACTTTTGGAAATGAGTGGAAAAAAATTGATAGACATCAGAATCCAGAGAAAAACAGAACAAACGAAGAATTTCTTACAGCCCATCCTAGATACCAACTTCTCTGCTGTAAAAGGAAGATAAAATATGCAAACCAACATGACCAGAAGATCCTAAAAATCAACTGCCAGCATCAGGATATGACTACAGTCATTGCAGTTTTATTCTGTGTAAAATGGAAATTGTCTATTAGTGAGATGATCAACCACCTTTAACAATTTGGGGACCAGACTATTAATCATGACTGAGGTTCCCTGGAAAGAAATGATTTATTGGAATAGTTCTACTGCAAAAAAAAAAAATTAGGTTTTACTACTTGCTCAAAGTATAACACAGGATGCATTTTTTCATTGGGAAGAGACCATTTTTAGGCTTGTATACAACAGCAAAAATAAAGGTGTTAACTACTAAAACCAAAACAAAACTCATCCCCCATCAAATGATCCATGGGTAGTTGTTAGTTGAGATGTTGTAGAAAATAAGATTTTCCAGGGAGAGAGCATAGGGGCTCATAAGAATTCTAAAGAACACCAACATTCTTAAGCCTAGGCAAAGAAGTCACAAATGAGGCTGAGGAGTAGTTAGGGAGGTAGCACTCTAAAATTCGAATGAATAGAGGATAGTAGGATTCTCATTTCTTCTGAATTTAATCTGTTGAATACTTATGAGAAAAATAAAGTGAAAAACTGAATATCATTCTGCTCTTATGAAAAGAAATAGTTTTGACCTCCTAGATTCACTGAAAAGAACTTGGGGTTCCCCATGGGTCCCAGGATGGCATTTAAGAATCTCTATTTAGAGGATCTGATTTTTCTTGGGCTTCATGGGTCACATCTTCTCTTTCTTAAAATTTGGGGCATCTCCAATGACCTGCCATTTCTGGGTCAAGAGTCTTCCAGACTCAAAGGCAGGGTTGCTTTCTGGGAGCAACTAACAAAAGACATTATTTTTCAGTGGGACAGAAGCAGAAGCCACAACAGCACATTTCTCAGGTTAGTTTGCTACAAGGGGGTGGCAGATATTTGGTAAGGGTGGACAAGAAGTGATTTGGAAGCAAAGAAAGAGGGACTAGCAATGGAAAATGAGGAGCAGCATTTTTGAAGGACTCAGGACACAATGAGGTCCTTATGAAAGCTGGCAGTTTGAATACTCTAAGACTCTACTCTGGTTTTCTCCTTGCCTAATTTCTTCCCCGAATTTCCTTTTCCTATCCATAATGTGGGTGATACTTTGATCTCACTGGATTCTGTCCTTTGTCTGCTCCTCTTTCTCTACAGATTAACATCTCTTGCTAGCCAGTTGAAATCTTGCTAGCTACTTGACCTTTTGCAGGTTGGCTTAACCCATCACGTCCCAGTGTCCCATACATAGGACACCTATGATAACTTTAACTGAGCAACAATTGTATCACTCTCTAAGCCTCACTTTCCTAACTTGTAAAATGGGAGACGATAGTAGTACCAACCCCAGGAGATTGTGTGCTTGCACAAGAAAACATGCAAATCACTAAGCACAGTCAGTATCTCATACACAATAACTGTTTACTTTACATCCACTATTATTAACGAACAAATATGTTGGACCTCTGTGAGTTAGCAACCATGTGGTGCAAAATCCACTTTGCAACTTTTCGTGGGTTCTATAGTACTAATCATTGCAATTTTGTTCTCCATTTAGAGGTGGGTGTCTGTGAACATCTTCTTATTGCTCTTTTGTCTCCAATGTTCATACAATTATCATTCTTAGCTAACAATTAGTCTCATATTTCATATCTGCACAACCCATTCCTTCGTTATTTTCTTCATTTAAAAAAATTAATTGACACACAATGGTTGCACATATTTATGGGGCAGAGTGTGATAATTTGATACATATATACAATGTGTAATTATCACATCATCAAATCAGAGTAATTACCATTTCCATCTCCTCAAACATTTATCATTTCTTTCTCTTTTTTTTTTTTTTTGGAGACTTTAAACTCTTCTAGTTATTTGGAGCTATATAACACATTGTTGTAAAATATAGTCATGCTATTGTGCTAAGAACATTAGAACTATTCCTGCCACCTAACTGTTTTGGTACCCATTGTCCAATCTCCATCTCCCTACTCTTTTTAGCTTCTAGTGACCACTGTTCTATTTTCTACTTCTGTGAATAAACATGGAACAATAGCAATAAACATGGAAATGCAGATCTTTCTTTGATATACTGATTTCATTTTCATATTCTTTTTGGACACTCATATATATTCTTTTAGGAAATGTCTATTCAGATCATTTGTCCATTTTGTAGTCATTATTAATATTGTTAAACATCTCCTCACTTGTTTTTTAACTGAGAATAGTTTTAGGTCCACTTTAAATCCCGGATTATGAAGCAAGTGCAGAAATGCAAGGTCATTTCTACATGGATTATGTCCACTCAGCTGCTTTCTCCTGGCTCCTGGCTCTAGCATGGGGGCTCAGCTGCTCTGAGGCAGAATGAGCAGAACCATCCACTTTGTCACTAAGTTCTCTCTGTCGTTTGCCCAACCACTCAATTCCAAGGTTAATTTGGCAGAAAATAAGACTCAGATTTAGTGAGAATCAGATTTTAAATACTCTTGTGTAGATTCTCCCTTCCCATTTCTTTTTCTTCTTTATGTTTTAAAAGAATTGACTAAAAAAAGTCTCATTTCTTCAGTTTGTCATCCCAAGGCACTTGGATTTGACAACAGGATTGTTTAGGAAACTGTTGGTCATTTAACGTGTATTTCTTGAGAGTTTTGCAGGTTACCAACACAGTTCTTGGTTCTACCAGAGAACAGGGTGGCTAGATGAAGGGTAAGGGGCAGAAACATAAAGGAAACAAATACTGCAGAAACATTCAGACTGCGGGCCAGGTGTGCCAGGTAGAGATTTTGGTTAATAGCAACTGACACTGACTTTAACAAAATGCAGAAAGAGGGAATTCCTGGGAAGATGTCGAGTTATTCATAGACTCAAAGGAAAAGCCCAATAACCAAGATTTGGAACCTCCAAAGCCAGAATAACTTTGAGGATCCAGAAAACCAAAAGCGACCCTTTCTTTTCAACATTTCCACTGGAATCAGTGAGCTGCAATTAGTATCTCCAGGGTCAAGTTGGTGGGTTAGGAGGAGAAACAGACAGGCAGGGGTGGGGGAGTTAGGGAGCAATGGGTTGGTCTAGCTGGAGTCAGAAGTGCAACTCATGGCCAGAGTAGCTCAGAGCCTCTGCATTAACAGTGCCTCGCAATGAATAGATTAATAATTCCCCAAAGCAAAATTGTGATGCTGTTGCAGAAGTCAGAAAAGCAGATTTGAAGCAGACAGAACTGCTCTCCCTGATTTACCGCCCTTTTATTAGAAGAGGCCCAGGGGTTTTAACTATGGCAGATTTTCCCAAATTGGATGTGATTTTGGTTCTATTGATTAGGTCTATCTGGATTTAGAGACAGGGACAACCACAAAGCTCCCTAGGATGAGGGGAAGAAGGCTGAGAATGGAAGCTCACTTATTTTGAAGGACCCTGACGATTTAAACCACATCCCAGGTAATCAGGGTGGCGAAGGGTCTAGGAAGCCTGATGTATTAAGAGGAGTTAAAGGAACCTCTTTAAATAATCTGGAGACCAGAAAAGAGATAACAGTTGCCTCACTATTGTGATGATACTAAATGAGTTAGTAGCAGGATTCAATTCCTCTTTATAATTGATTACTGGATTTTATCCTAGGAAAGACTTCATTGTAGAAATAATGTTAAAATAGGTAACTGAAACTCTGATAATTTGATATTTCTGCATTTTTGTTGATGCTTCTGTAAAATGAATTTGAATCAGATCATCTTTGGGATCTCTCCCAATTTAAAAATTTTGTGTTCTATGAATCTCATCATTTTTACCAATCTGTTATTTATAGGCATGCTGTAAATAATAATATTATTAACATTGTATATTTGCTGCCAAAATTTATTCGATATAATTTATTTTTTTTTCTGAGAGGGCTCATCTTCATAATCTTCTTTTAAGTTATATAAAGTCAGATGGAATTTCCAATGAGAAGCTGGTGGTTCATAGACAAGAGTAGGATATATTTGGTTTTGTCTGCTTCAACTGAAGTAATATGATTCTTGTCCTTTTTATAATACTTACACATCAGACACTACTAGGTAATCATGTTATGATGATTATTATCAAATAGGAAGTTCGATACTTATCTAAACATTATGAATAGTGTAGTCTATTTGGTTACTTCATTGTATCAAGGTTTTAAAAATGGCTAGGATAAAACAAGCATAGAAACTCAAATGAAATCTAAGATCTTCATTTCTAGAGGAAGAAGCAATCACAATTTGCAATTTAATTAGGAAGACTCAATTAAAGGAATGCAGCGTCTATCCTCCTGCTGAATATTAAAGTTCAGCACAAAGGAAACCCTCGTGTGAAATGTAGTTGTGGCTAATTAGCTACAGTATATGGGCTGGAACAAGTGCTTTGCTCAGGGCTAGACAATGAACTCCACAGGGGCCAGAGATCAATGATCATTTAGGAAGCAAGAGCTCAGAGTCACATAACTTAGAATATGCCTATTGCAATGTTTTGCAATACACAGTGCACTGCCCTCTATTTTCTCTTCACGTTCAACATGCAATTGCTAGAAACATCATGTGCTTGGTCTTATTAATAAATAATTATTAATATGCTGACTGTGCACTGAACCCCAGGAAAAGCTGACTGATCTCTGCAAACAAGTGAACTCAAGTCCCAAGGTGCTGGGCCATTAAGTAGAATTGTTGGGGGCAGAAGTGCTTATTGGCTGTCTCGTCACCCCAGAATAAAACTATTATGCTTAGGTTGCAGACCAACACATTGAAATCACAGTTTGATCTCTGAAAAAAGTTCAAAGATTAAACTCAGGAGTCTTGGATTTTTATGTTGTTTGGTTCCACCACCTTGAACTGCTGTGACTTTAAGAGTATTCACTTCTCTGGGCCTTATTTATTTCATCTGTAAAGGGTGTGACCAAATCACTCTGGATGTCATAAAAATATCACAGACTAGGAGATGGGAAAATTTAAAGACGCTATGTGAAGTTGGCTTTGCTCTTTAGAGGAAACCTGCATACAAGTAAAGACATCTTCTTTCCCACCCAAGCCACTCACCTGACCCTGCCCGGTAGCAGGACCTGCCAGGGTTTGTGTTTTGGCACATCGCGCTGTCTGCTCTGCTTTCAGGCAGATGAGTTGTCAAGACCAGTACTCTTATTTCAACATTTGAGTGTTCACACAGGCTAGACGCGGTTCTAGGACCTGGAGATGTGAATAAAACACCACCCAGACACCTCAAACCCTGCTCTCTTGGACATGGGTGGGATCATATGGACCGAGAGCAAACAAACCAACCAACCTACAAAAATCACCTAACACCTCGGGGGTTAGTGTTAAGCGCTATGAGGAAAATAAAGCTGGTTAAAGGGAAGAGTGTCTGGATGGGGCTGCTGTTTTTGCTGGGAAAAGTTTCCCTGTTAAGGTGACATCTGCACAGAGCCAATTCTAGAAAGGCAGGAGTCCCGGGGCTCTGGGGAGCGACAATTAGGGGCCCCATGGGAAGCAACCTTGTGTGTTCAAGGATCATGGAGGAACAAGGAGGAGAGACGAGGAACCTGTGGCATTAGTGGCATTAGTAAGCGCCACCGGGCGTTAACAACTCCCTTTCTTCCAGTTACTGCGAAGTACGTAGGGGACAGCACAGACTGGATTTAGCGTACACTGACCAGTGTGCTCCCACCGGGTGCCTTTTGGGTTCTAAGGCTCTGTGCCCATCACCTGGAAACGCTTAATACTTTTTTTCTGTCTTTGCGTTTGTAAGTGAAGTCCGACCCCACGATGGAGCCAGTGCAGAAGGCTCAGAGCCGGGTTCTCGGGGTTCCTGCGCCATCCCGCCTCCTGCTGCACGACGCGCGTCCCGGTCGCGGGTCACCTGCAGCAGCCCTGCACCCAAGAGCCCTCACGGTGGCTGGAGGGCGGGCGAACACACCCTCTGCTCACCTGGTCACCGGTCAGTTCCTAGGGTGCTGCGGATCTGCGACCCTCCTGACAATATCCCGGTATGCCTGAGGGCGCGTGACATTAACTAGCAAAACGAGGACAGCGGGACAGGTGGAGAGAGACTCCAGAACCAAGCAAAAACTTTTTCCTTTTTTTGGAACAAAGGATCCGCATTTGTATTTTACTCATACCCTTTGGTGTCCTTTTGATTAGGAATAGAGCGTCATCCCTCTTGGCCACCACTTTCTGCTGACCATCTGTGAAGTCTTTTAAAAACCAACCAGTCTCGTGGGTCTTGTTGCCCTCTGCTGGACAGACCGGGTATTAGCTCTACTTCAGAATCTGAAGAAAATGCTTCCATGCCAGGAAATTTCAAAACCGGATCTTAGACATTGATTTAATCATTGCTTTTCTCTCTCTGGACTTTTGAAGGCTGCTGTAGATTTGAATATACAAATTTAAAATTGAATCATCCTTATGTAGGTAATTTGTGTCTCAAAACAAGAAGTCACAACACTTTAGTATCCAGTTGTAAGCTGTAAAGTGAAGCAGAAACTAACATTTTGAACAGTTGCTGGTACTGTTTTATTGTGCCACCATGTAATCCTGCTCACTGTCTATGAAATATTCTTTATAGTATTTAAAAATTATTACTGGAATGGGCCTACTTATTAATGGTCAGAGCAAGCCAAACCCATTAATGGTAACTTTGTCCAGGATTAAAGAATTTATTGAATCCATTTCTAAGTTCTATATATCTGATGGCTTTTTATTTTATTGGACATTGGAAGAGTGCATGGGAAATATTTACTTGATGATTGAAAAATATAAAGAATGTGATATATTGCTGGGCACTGTAATCCCAGTAGCTCAGTAGGTTGAGACAGGAGGATCTGGCAACTCAGTGAGACCCTGTCTCTAAATAAAATACAAAAGGGGGCTGGGGATGTGACTCAGTGGTGGAGTGCCCCTGAGTTTAATCCCCGTACCAAAAATAAATAAATAAAAAATAAAAAAAGACTGATATTTAGCCATTAAATCTCTCTCTCTTTTATAGCAACGATGATGGTATGAGAACCATAGGAAGAAACTACATTGCATTTGGTGGTCTTCTGCTGTCTTTACCTATTTTGTTGTGTGTGTGCACAGCGGTAGTAAAGCATAAGTGAAAGGTAAATGTGAACATCTTCTGGGTATGTTCAGAGGAGTGTGATTTACATAATTCATGTCCCTGGCTAGACCCTGCCGTTTGCTGAGCACCGTGGTTTGAACTTTATCTACCTTATCTCACACTTCACAGCAACTTTGTAAGGGAGGTATTTATAATTCCCATAGAAAACTGAGGGTTAATGAAGTTAAATCAATTGTATAAGTTTGTGAAGCTGGTAACCGACAGTTTGGAGTCAATGCCAGACCTGACTTACTCCAAAGCCCCCTGTCTTTCCATATGCAAGATGACTCCTAATGAATGCCTCTAACTGATTAGTTTTGTAGAGCATTAAAGTTGTGAGGACTTAACAGATTGTATAAAGTGATGGCACATTGCAATTCACAGATGGTAAAACTGCAGCCCGGGGAAGGATGTGACCTGCCGTAAACTGGGGACAATCTTTTTGAATTCCCCCTTTCCTGTTTCCTATGTTGTTTGGGACTTCCAAACAATACTTAAGAGTGAGAGACATAGAGGAATGATCATTTCGACAAAATTGAAATGAATTGCACATCGGTCATGGTCTAACTGTTCTGGACAGAGGATAGAAGCTAAGTAAAGAGGCTGTTCACTTTCACGTCCCCCAGTGCAAACTTCCGATCCGTTGATCATCCATTAACCTATCTTGACTGAACACCTTCTATGTGCTAGGTACCAGGAAAGGTGTTAGACAACTAGAAATGAATATGGTGTGAGCTCGGTCCAGTGGGTGAACAGATATGTAGACAGAAGTGCATTGCAGTGTGAGACCCACATACACACTGCTGCGAGTCTACACAACAAATGCCACCTGGAGAATCAGGGAAGGTCCCACCCATGTCAGCACACTTCAGTCAGAATTGCTGTTCACACAACAGTTTTCTAGTCCTTTTCATAATAAAATATACATCCTTCAATTTTGGGTTGCACAGACAAGAGCATCATAAGGTCATCTAGAAACTGGAAAAAATATTTTTTAAAGCAGCTACATTATTTTGGCTAATAAAGAAGAGTGATGTAGATTATTACTAGGAGTTTCTGGTAAACTTTAAATTCTCTAGAGGAATTGGGCAGCAATTGAAAGTTTAGTTTCAGCTTGGCTAAACACAGTGTAATTGGAGTAGTTAAATTGGTATGCTAATTTAATTAAAAATTTAAAGTAGAGAACAAACATACTAGCTAAAAGGGTAATTACTTATATAATCTTAATGATTTTTCAACTTAAACATTTTTCCAATTGGAAATAGAATTAATTTTAAGGCCCCCACATTATTACGTTGAACTCAGGAGAAAATAAGAGGATCTAGAAATGATTAATATACCTTTCTTACTCCAGACAGAGTAGAGAATTACATATTTTTAAAGTGTTAGAAAAACAGAAAGTGAAATTGGTTATCTGATAAATCTCAGAATTGGAAAGGATTGTTCAAAAATAGAAAAATATCAAAGGAAAAATATAGACAAATTTAACTGAAAATGAACCTTTCCTCGTGTAAACTCTAAGAGACCATCAAAATATAAGGCAAAGCATAATACGGGAGAGAAGAGTTACAGCAATAGCGAATAATTACATTCAAATCCTAAAAATTGAAGAGAAATTCTCCTAACACTGAGATAAATAGCTGCATTTATTGGGAATTGCTACAGCAATTACACATAACAAATCCCCTTAAAACTCAATGACTTACAACAGCAGCATTTTTTCACACTCTGCTTTGATTGTGCTGGATGGATCTGGGATGGTGACTGCCTCAGACTGTAGGTTAGCGGTAGGTTTGGCTCCTGAATTCTGATTGGGTCCAGATCCACTCCATTCTCATCATTGGAAGACCAAGGATGGCCCAGGGCTGGTTCTCAACGTGATGGCCAAAGAGCAAGAGATGAAGCAACCAAGAAAGTACAGTTAAAACCCTTGCTTATACCATAATTGCTAACCTTCTACTGGCCAAAGCAATTAATATGGGCAAAACCAAGGTGACTGGACAATGCTATTCCATCTATAGGAGGAGAGGAAGGGGAATTAATCCAAATGATCAGGAGAAAAAGCAACAAACGGGCAACACAAAATAGGAAATACACAACAGACATATGGAAAGATGATCAGCATCTTTAGCAATGTAAGACATGGAACTTAAAGCTGCATTGAAATAGCGCTTATTTTGAGATTGGCTTATCTCACTTAGCATGATATTCTCCAATTTCATCCAGAATGGATAAAGAAACTGTGGTATATATATAACAATGGAATATTACTCAGCCATAAAAAAGAATAAAATCAGCATTTGCAGGTTAAAAAAAAAGAAATATCACTTATTAACAAAGAGAGTATGAAAGTAATTAAATTACTCAATAGTAAAAATTCTTCCCAAGAAGAACAACAGTCAACACAGATAATTTTACAGTGCAGCTCAACTGAATTTTCTAGGAACAGATCACTCCATCTTCTGTAAATTCAGAGAATTTAGACAGGAAATATTCTTAATGTTTTTTATAATGTCAAAACAAGAACAGAACATGAGAATAAAGGCAAATTACAGTTCAACCTCACTCTTAAGCACAGATGGAAAACTCTAAGATGTACATCACTAATGACAACCTAATAGTGTATAAAAAGATAGTGCACCATAACAAGATACCCCAAATACCGCGGTCTGAAGAGAAGGACAGTTTTACACTGTCTGGTCTATCTGGTGGGATGGCCAGGCTGAATTTCCTTCCACTTTGTTTAAGTTGTTCCAAAGAGCACTGTTCACATTTGACCGATAAGTCTGGGTCATTCCCATGTCGATGTTGTGGTCAACTCCAGTGGAAAAGCTGAAGTCCAAGAAAACAGCATTTCTTTAAGCAGGAGGCCCTTAGAGATTACCTTCACTCTTGGGGTGAACAGAATCTTTCACTGGATGGACAAAGGCCCAGGAAGAGGGGAATGAAAGTTTTTGGAGCAACTGGCTGCCACACTAAAAGTAACTGTAAAAAAGACGTACAAGACCTACCTAGAGAATATCATATGATCTCACAGGAAAATATTATTAAAAACCTTTAGGTCAAGTGAATGATATTCATTCTTTTGGAGAGGAATCCTTGATATCATATTATTTATCTCCAAATAAAAGTTAAACAGGATTTTCACCACAGTTGGTATATTGCTTCAAAAATTTACATGAAAGAGAAAAGGGCCAAAAGTAGCCCTGAAGTATAAGGTAGATGGATTTTTCCCAGGTGATATAAAGACATTATAAATTTGTGGCATTTATGCATTAGGTATTGGTGCAGGGATAGAAAAATTGACCAGCAGAACAAAATAAAGAGCTCAGAAAGAAGCCCACGTATTTACGGATCTTTGATATATAACAGAAGTAGCACTGCAGATAATTGCAAGAAGAAAATATTATTTAATAAATGGTTCTGGAACATTTGAGTATCCATATGGATAAAATTGAAATGGATTCTCACCTCCCACAAAACACAAAAATCAATTCTACTTGATTAAGTGCTTGAGATGTGAAAAGCAAAAATTCAATACTTTTAGAACAAAATATAGAATATCCTTCTAACCTTTGAATTTCTTAAACAAGACACATTAACTCATGAAAGAAAAAAATTGACTACTTGAAAAATTGACTACCTGAAAAATTAAGGCTTCTTTACAAAATGGCAGAAAGAAAATGAAAGTCAAGCCATACTTGGGAGCCCTGGGTTCAACTACCGCCACCACAAAAAGAAAAAAAAAAAAAAAAAAAAAAAGGAGTGTATTTTAATACATATAAGCAAATATGCAATGAACTTCTACAAATCTATGGGATAGATTACCACATACAACTGAAAAAGACAAAAGACATGAGCTGGTATTTCACAGAAGAGAAAAAATATTTGGCACCTAACCACAAGAAGAGGTGCTCTGTCTCATTAATAACCAGGGAAAAATCAAGCAGGACCATGGTTAGATAATTTTACCCACTAGATTTCCAAAAATCAAGAAATCTGACCATATCAAGTGTTGGAGAAGATGAGAATAAATGAGAATGCTTATATGCTGCTGGTGGGAATGTTTGTTTATACAATCACACGGGAAAATATTCAGCATTATTTTAAATACTTTCTGATAGATAAAGGGATTTTTATGAAATGTTCATATGGACTCATAACAAAAATGGAAAACAACCCAATAAAAAATAATGGAATATTGTATAGCAGTGAAAAATGAATGTACTCCATTACGTGCCACAACATAGATCAATCTTGAAACAGTATGTCCAGTAAGAAGAGTAAGTTTCAGAGCACTATTTAGTATGATGTCCATTCTAAAGCTAAAAAGAAGCTTTGCCAATATTTTATTCAGTTATGTGTACGTATGTGATAAAGTTATTTTGAAAGAAAGAGACGAATGGCATAAAATTCAGGAGAAACTGACATTGGGGGAGGGGTTGGAGTGGATGAAACTTAGTGGGTTGGGTCATGAGTGCACAGTTATATTGTTTTATAGCTTACATATATGTTGCATAAATTCTCATGTGTTTTTCAATGTTATATTTAAAAATGTAACAACATGGAGAGAAATATGCTATTTTTATTTATCAAGTTTGCAAAATTTTAAGAGGACATTAAAAAGGTGAAATAGTCTTTTCTGTACACCAATGTTGGCAGTATAAATTGGTGTAGGTTTTTAGTTAACTCTCTAAATACATACATGTACATGTGTGTATAGAATCTACTATGTGAAACCATAAAGATGCTAAATTCTATATCCTAAATGATTCTGTTCTGGGGAAATAAAGAGTTTTTTTAAAAAAAATACAATAAAAAAAAACTTTTAAAAAAATCCTGAAATTTTAAAAAAGTTATGGTGTAAAGATAGGATTGCCAAGTTCTTTTCTGCTTTAGTGACGTGTCACTTTCTCTTCACTCTGCCTGGAAGGCTGTTCCCCTGAGACCTGTAACATGGGTTAACCGTGCATCCAAAGCACCTTTTCTCATGTCCAAAGTACATACTCAATCCTTCGAGTTTCTCTCAGTATCATCTTATTTATTTGTCCACGGCCCTTGCATAATCTGGAATTGCCTAGGATATACATTCCCTAAGAGCAGGAACTGTAGCCAATGTGACTGTTGCAGTCACTTTATGCTGGTGTAAAGGAGGTGCCTAAAAAACACCCGTTGAGACATCAATGCCTAATAAAAGAAGAAATGAATTTTCTTGGACCAAATTCGTTAAAATATGAAAGGCCTGAAAAAAATATACCAGCACTGTGCAAATTTTGTAATCATGGTTAAATTTTTTTTTTTGTCAATACTTAGGGTTCTCCAGAGAAATGCCTTTCTGAGATCTTAGATAAAATGCTAGGGGAGTCTCATTGTTAAAAAATCTCTTGCAAGATCTCCTGTGATTATGTTTTTAGAAACTATAACATAAAGTGACAAGTGGGTTATCTGGGACATTAGTAAAGCTGGGTTCCTGAGAAGGATCATTTGTATGCTATAGATTGTGTTAAAATCTATGCATACACTTTTCAGTAGATTTTGCAAAAATCACTGAAGTTTATTCCATTGCCCGTACATGAAACAAGCAAAGGGAAACAAGAACATGTTTTTAGATACATAGTATTTTACTGATGGTCCTAAATTAATGCCACATTCTCAAGAGACTCATTATGCATTTGAAATTCAAATAGCATAGAAGAAGTTTGCAGTCATTTTTATTTCACTGTTGTTTCATCCATCGGAAACATAATTGCCTGGGGGAATTTACCTTAGGTGAAGGAACAGAATTTATGATTTTGTATCATTTTCCAAACTTCATGCCACCAGAAACCAAAAAGTAGAGAGGACTCCAACAGGAGGCAAAACAGACCTTCAGGGCAAATGTGAGAAAAGCGTTTGAATCATTGAGGCAACACCCAGCCAAGATTCAGGGTCTTTTAGGATAGTAACTATAGTACTCTAAATTGCAAGTGGATTTCAGAAGAAAAAACAAAGTCTTTAAGCCATGAGTGAAGGGTAGATCACAGGCAGTCAAGAACCCTGACCAACGGCGTCATCCACACTGGATAGAGGTAGCATTTCAAAACTGCAGCTAGTGTTCAGTGAACCCTGACGAGGGAGGGGGAAACGGACAGCGAAGGCCAACTCCAGAGCCAGGCAAGTTGGGCCTCTGCTTCTTCTGTTTTAAGTTCCCTGCTCTGTGGAAAGGATTTCCCTCCTCCCTGAGCCAGTCTGGTAGTGGCAGAGCAGCGACAGGGATGCAGAGCAGGGCAGAGGCCCCGACCCTGTGTGTGCCCCAGGCCTCGCAGGAAACGTTCACCTACGAGCTGAGCACGTGTTCAGAACCAGGAGAGGTGGGTCCTGGTCACTGGGTGGACCCAGCTGCACACACTCCCAAACCTCACACAGGCCCAGGACAAGAATTCCAGAAAGCTGTAGGTCACCTGACCCGAAGGCCTGAGGCAGTGGGTTTTCTTATTGTGAAAACCGCCCTTTGGCCTTCTGTATTATTTCAATCCCTGGTGACATTTTTTTAAAATTGTGGCAAAATATGCGTGACATAAAATTTACCATCTTAATAATCTTAAGTACCCAGTTGAGGGGCATTATGTATCACACTGTTGTGCGGACGTCACAGCTGTCCGTCCGTGGAAGCTTCTTCAGAATCTCTGCACTGATGAAACACCAACTCCCAGTCCCTCCCCTCCCTCAGCCCCTGGAAACCTCCATTCTACTTTCTGTCTCTAGGGAGTCAACTAGTCTTGATCCCTCATGTGAACACAATCATGAATTATTTGTTTTTGGGTGACCGGTTTATTTCACTTAGCATAATGTCCTCCTTTCTATCCATGTTGTCAAGTGTGTCAGAATTTCCTCCCTTTTAAGAGATAAATGATGCTCCATTGTAGGCGTATACCACATTTTGCTTATCCATTCACAGACACTTGGAGTTCTTCCACATTTTGGTTATTATAAATAATGCTGCTATGAACACAGGTATACAAATATCTGTTTGAATCCCTACTGTCAATTTTTTTAGGTGTATACTCAGAAGCGGAACTGATAGATCATATGATAGTTGTATTTTTATTATTTATTCATTTATTTATTTATTGATACTGGGGATAAAACTCAGGGGCACTCAACCACTGAACCACAACCCCAGCCCTATTTTGTATTTTATTTAGAAACAGGGTCTCACTGAGTTGCTTAGCACCTCATTTTGCAGAGGCTGGCCTGGAACTCAAGATCCTCCTGCTTCAACCTCCAAAGCTGCTGGGATTTTTTTTTTTTTTTTTTTTTTTGAGGAACCATCATACTGTTCTCTATAGCAGCGCACCATTTCACATTCCTACCAACAGTGCACAAGGGTTCTGATTTATCCACATCCTTGCCCCTGGTTACGTTTTATATGACAAAGTATACCACTGGGACATGTTTGCTTCATTTAAAAAATACTATCATCATACCTGCTTTATTCTTTTTTTCCCTCTCCTCAAATATACATCTCATGTCAAGCTTTTTCTTATGAAAAACTTTGGACTTAGTATGGTTTTGATTCTGGGGAAGGGGACAGAATAATCATGCCACTAAGATGAAGCTTTAAGGTTGACACTATCATAAATGATATCTGTGTGGCACTTACACCATATAAAACTCTTGTATTTATTACTCTTTGATTCCCGTCCTATGAGGTAGGTAGTATGGCTTTCATATTTCCTCCTTTTATAGATGGAGAAACTGGGACTCTTAGGCACTAATCTGCTCAGGTTAGATAGCCACTGTCATACTGGAAATACCTCTGATTTTTTTTTTTTTTTTTTTTTTTTCAGTACTGGGGATTGAACCCAGGACCTCGCACATGCTAAGCAAGCACTCTACCACTGAGCTACACCCCCAGCTCCACCTCTCTGATTTGGCCCATTTGGTTCCTTTCCTGTGCCATGGTGAGACTTCTCCAGTCCACTGCAGAGGCACAGGCACAGAGACCCATGTGGTTATTCTCCTGGATATATGACTAGATATTCTAGGGGAAAAAAACTCCAGACTCAAATACTTTAAAATGCTAGGTAATATCCCATTAATATCTGTAATGGCCACTGCCTAGGGACCTCTGTGAACCCTCTGAGTCCTGCTGTTGGGGCCAGTGCTGCTGCAGCAAGGAACGTCAAGAGGCTTGGATCAGTTTCCGGTCAGTACAACCAGATTGCACCTCATCTTGATTCCCCCTGGACATCTCTTATGTGTTCCTCCTTGTAGAATCTCTGGTATCATGGCATGGGCTACATGAAGGCATGTCTCGTCTCTTATACATGCATGTTTTGAGTAGTGGATGAGTTAAACTTGAGGACCACCCTTGCCCAATGGTTAAAGAGTGTCATTTTCCCTCTATCCTCCAGGAAGGCATTCCCAAGATGCATTCCATAAAATGTTTTTCAAAGACTTGGGACCGTCTGTTACCTTTTATCCTTGGCAGCGACCAACTCAATACTGTATCTAATATTGGTTTACGCTCCTTCCATCTTCTACAATTCCCTATAGAGCTGCTTTTTCGGTTCACTTGCCCAATAATACACTTGAACACAAACTTCCTCTTTTGCTCTCTCAGGCTTTGCTTTCAGGGGAATCTCTGCTAGGATGGTAAGTTCTGGGAAGCAGACCCTCAGGATGGGATCTTGACTGGATCCCTTCCCAGTCAGACAACAATAAGGACTCTATTGAGGTAGAAATAGGAAGTGATAATCTGGCATGTAGTAGCACCACATTTATTAAGATTCTCTCATGTAGTGGACTAGACTGAGGCAAAGGTAGAAACTTCGCAGTAGGTTTAGCATTGAACAATTTGGGGCCAAAATAATTATACAGATTATGGTGGAGCTACCTAGGAGATTGAAGGCACAGCCTCATCTGGCCTCCCATGTCTCAGTCTGGATCTTGATGTGACACAAGTCAGGTCCTGAGGTCTTGAATGGGGATGTTTGGGCTGACAAGCCCATGTATTTTGAGTTCCTGTTTTGCTTGAGCTATTTGAACCTGTAGAAACCAACCTCTTCCTCTTGCTAGAGGAGAGAAAGTTCTGATTGATTTCCTGTAAACATCACCTAAGGCAAGGATCTCCAAAGTTATGCTGTGGTCCTTTATGCCCACACTGCCCCTCTACTGCCTCCAGACTCATACCCAAAGTCAGCTCTGAGCTCAGCCTGAACAGAAAAATACAGACCTTCCTCCAGCAAGATAAAGCTTACACACACACACACACATACACACACACACACACACAACCCTCCACATCTGCAGCGTTCACATACATAGATTCAACCAAACTTGAATTGAAAATATTTTAAAAAATTGCATCTGTACTGAACATGACAAATTGTTTTTCTTGTCATTGTTCCCTAAAAAATACAGTGCAACAACTATTTACATAACATTTGTATCATATTAGATATTACAAGTAATCTAGAGATGATTTGAAAGTATGTGGGAGGATGTATGTAGGTTGCACACAAATACTACACCATTTTTTTTTTTAATTTAAAAATATGCAACGTTTCTCTAATTTGTCTGTCCTCCTCACGTGGAGGCCAGGTGAATCTTCTCAGTTTCATTCCAATTTTTGTTTATGTACTGCCAAAGCGAGTATTACTATGTCATTTCTTAGGAAACTTGTGCATCCACAGATTTTGGTATCCAGTTCTGCAGTTACTGAAGATGACTGAATTCTGTGAAAGAATGTCCCATTGCCTGATGGTCAGTACTGTGTGGTTTGGAGTATCTCTCAAAGGCTCATGTATTGAGGTCCCCAATGCAGCAGCACTCAGAGGTGGGGCTTTAGGGAAGTCATTGCATCATGAGGGTTCTGATTTAATGAGTGGATTAATTCATTCATAGCAGAATGGATGACAAGAGGTAGTGGAAACTGGTGGTGGTGAGGCACGGTTGGAGGAAGTAGGTCACTGGGGTTGTGCCCTGGAAGGGTATTTCTTGAGCTCAGTTCCTCTTTTTCTCTCTGCTTCCCAGCTGCCATAAACTGAGCAACTTTCCTCCAACACACCTTTCTTGCTTTCTGCTTGCCTTAGGTCCAAAGCAATGGCACCGTGACTAAGACCTGACACCATGAGCCAAAATAAACATTTCCTCCTCCAAGTTCTTCTCAGGCATTTTGTCACTGTGATGAAAAACTAATGCATTGACCAGATAGGTCAAAACCCATAAAGCAAAGTAGGATTAGGTCTTCTCATCAATACTGCCAGTCTCCTACTCCTAATTTGTGCTTCCTTTGAAACCTTGAATTTTTTGATGACTGAGTCATCATAATGGTTCCAAAGAATTTGAAGCTACTAGTGACTGAGTTATCATAACGGTTTCAAAGAACTCAAAGCTACCACCACCATCTGGCCACTTTGAGTTCTCCATGTCAAAGACCAGTAGGCAAAAGAAGGAGTTATTACTCTGGCAGGAGATATTGAGACTGATCATTATGAGAAGCTAACATTGTTGCTGATCATTGGGGGCAAAAAGGAGAATACTAGCATACAGGTGACTCACTGGGCATCTTTGGTATTTTCACACCCAGCAACAGTGATGAATGGACAATTGTAGCAGTCATGGCTCAGCAAAGGTAAAGCAAATGATGATCCAGTTCCCTTGGGGCAGAAGGTCAGGGTCCCCTTGACCTGAGTTTGACTTATTTTGCTTAACATAATCGTCTCTAGTTCCATTCATTTTCCTGCAAAGGACATAATTTCATTCTTCTTTATGGCTGAATAAATGTGGTGCCTATACACCACATTTTCTTTATCCATTCAGGCTTGTTCCATAGTTTGACTATTGTGAATTATGCTACTATAAACACGGATAAACATGTATTGCTATAGTATAATGACCATCCAATAAGCAACCTAACCTGTCCAAAGTCCTGGCAGAACCAAAGACAATTTGGAAATGGAGGTAGAGGAAGAAAATGTTGATTTTCATTACCTTCTAAGAATCAGGTACAACAGAGTAGACTATGACTTGTTTCTCTAGCTAACTGCTTTTAAATCTTTTTAGAGATTACTACTAACCATTGATGTGAAGGGAACTCTTTGATGGATTCAACTTAATGGAAAGAACAAGAGATGTAAATGGGGCAAGGAGACATAGACGAGATGCATTTTATATGAAGCCAGTAAAATTGAACTTATGTTATCTGGAATAGTGACTGAATCTATGATTTTCAATGTTGTTTTCCCCCCTCCTTCTTTGGTACCTTTTTGTTTTTTCTTGAGATCACTTCCCAAATAAACTACCTACACACAAGTCTTTGTCTCATGTTGTGTATTTAGGAGAATCCAGGTCATTCATAATGCATTTTAACCCACAGTCAAGCTCACAAGAAAGTAAGCTGAAGCCAGAGTGATAAGTACTCAATAAACAGACTGCCTATGAGCTTTAAGTTTTTGATTGTTTTAGAGGTGGATTAGGTCTTCGCTTTATGCAGGGAGAAATAGGACCTCTACATAGAGCCTCTAGGGGCTACATCATCTATGAAAGGGTGAGTTGTAAAAAAGACCCATTAAATTTTTTTCATATTTTTATTGGTGCATTATGGTTGAGATGGAATTCATTGTTACATATTGGTACATAAACACAATATAACAATGTTGGTCAATATCATTCCCCAGCACTTCCTCCTCCTTGCTCCCCGCTTCCCACTTCTTGCTCCTCTTTTTTACTGATCTCCCTTTGATTTCCATGAGATTCAACCCCATTTTTTTCCTTTTTCCTCTCCAGCTTCTGCGTATGAGAGAAAACATACATCACTTGACCTGAGTTTGACTTACTTTGCTTAACATAATCATCTCTAGTTCCATTCATTTTCCTGCAAAGGACATAATTTCATTCTTCTTTATGGCTGAATAAAACTCCATTGTGTCTATACACCACATTTTCTTTATCCATTCAGGCTTGTTCCATAGTTTGGCTATTGTGAATTATGCTACTATAAACACGGATAAACATGTATTGCTATAGTATAATGACCTTAATTCTTTTTCTTTCATGTTTTAAACTAGAAACCACATATATTATTCTATGTAAATTAATCACATACTCCTTTAGGTTGAATTCCAATGAGTAGCATAGCTGGGTCACATGTTGGTTCCATTCCTAGTCTTTTGCCTAGTGGTTTCTGTGGTGGTTGTACTAATTTACAATCCCACCAACAGTGTGAAAGTATTCCTTTTTCTCCACACCCTCTCCAGCATTTATTATTGTCTGTATTCTTGATGACTGCCATTCTGACTGGCATGAGATGAAATCTCAGTGTAGTTTTGCTTTGCGTTTGCCTAATTGCATTGATATTGAACATTTTTTTCATGAATTTTTTTTCTATTTGTATTTCTTCTTTTTGAAGTGTCTGTTTAGATCTTTTGCCCATTTATTAATTGGGTTATTGGATTTTTTGGTGTAAAGTTTTTTGAGTTCTTTATATATTTTAGATATTGATCCTCTGTCAGAAGAGTAGCTAGCAAAGATTTTCTCCCATTCTGTAGGTTCTCTCTTCACATTCCTAATTGTTTTCTTTGCTGTGCAGAAACTTTCTAATTCGATGCCATCCCGTTTATTAACTCCTGGCATTATTTCCTGAGCTTTAGGGGTCCCATTGAGAAAGTCACTATCTGTGCTTATCTGCTAGTGTGTTGATTCTATGGTTTCCTCTAAGAGTTGCAAAGTTTTGTTTTAATTCTTAGGTCTTTGCTCCATTTTGAGTTGATTTTTGTACAGAGTGAGAGATAAGGTCTGGTTTCATTCTTCTACATATGGATAACCAGTTTTCCCAGCACCATTTGTTCAACCAATCTAAGTATCCAACCCTTTTCTAGGCAACCTAAGGTAAACTTTGCTCATTATCATTTTATTATAACACTGAATTCTCCACCCAGGTTATGAGTTAGGTTTTTTTCTTTTCTTTTGGTGCTGGGATGGAGTCTAGGGCTTTGCACACACCAGGCAAGTGTTGTACCACTGAGCTACATCCCTTGTCCAGCCATTTTTGAACATGCGTGTATGAAGGCTGATACTGAACTGAGCATGCCCAACAATGTACCCACCTCTACATGTGATGATGAATCTTTCCTCTATAAATATGTATGTTTCCCTAACAAAAGTCCCTTGCTTTCTTTGTTCAGGGAGAGGAACTGTTTTGAAAATTATCCCCACTGTTTGAAAATTATCTTGCTGCAAATAACAATAATTTTTTTTAGAAAAGTTATCTTTTCTCCAGTGTATGTTTTTGTCACCTTTGTCAAGGATCACATGACTGCATCTGTGTGGGTTTGCCTGTGTGTCTTCTGCACTATTGGTCTGTGAGTCTGTTTTTATGCCAGTCCCATGCAGTTTGTTACTATAGCTCTGTACTGTAATTTGAAGTCAGGTGTTGTGATGCCTCCAGCATTGCTTTTTTGGCTTAGAATTGCTTTGGCTGTTCTGGGTATTTTATTCTTCCAAATGAATTTTAGGACTGTTTTTTTTTTTTCTAGTTTTGTGAAGAATATCATTGGTATTTTGATGGAGTAAGATATTAAATTTTAAAGAAGGAAATATAGCAATTCTATGCCAGTTGTGGAGGATACAGAGAAGCTCAGCCTAGAATTCGCTTCCAGGCCCTGTCACTCCAGCTGTTGGTAATATTGGGAGGAAATGGCCTGGATGGTGACTCCTTCAATGCCTTCCTGGCCTGCAGAGGGTCCCTCAGTAAGAGAACACCTTCCCCAGGGAATCAGCCTCCAGTGGTGGCTCCAGAAGGGCGGAGGTCTAGCCTTTCAGCCCTGCCTAGGGCAGCTCTGCTCATGTCATCTCTGCAGCGGGAAGTGCCCCATCACTGCCTCAGAGGCAAAACACCCTGATTTGCAGAGCTGCCAATTTCTGTGATTTTAACCTATAAAAATGATATCACTGAATTTGGAGGTGGGAATAGATGCAAATAGTACGTATCATGTGGACTTTCTATGATACACATAGTAGCTGTAAATAAACTCAAGAACCTACTTTTCCAGTCATGTAGTAATTGAGAAGTAATGAGCTTTGAGTGTTTATTTGCAATATTACATATATATACACACACACATACATATAGATACATGTATATATATAATCGTAGATTTAGATAATCTAATCTCTAATAATGATTCTATTTAACAATTGGCCCACAAAATTCCTAAAAATGTCACAATTGTCACTTGTGAGCTGGTAGGAACAGACTTTAGCACCCTGCTCCATATATGCTCCAGAGTTCCCCGGGCTCTTGACTGAGGCTCTCAGAGTAGGTCACAGTTCAGTCTGTCCCTCTTTCCAATCCTAGCTTCTGACCCTTTCCACAGGCATGGATTCAATAACTTCTGGGCTGTTTAGTCAGTCAGTCTTCTGCCCAGGTGTCATTCATGACTTTTTTTGGGGTTCTGGGGACCAAACTCAGGGCCTCTTAACTCTCAGCTCCTAGGGCATGCCCTTGATGCTCTCTACCACATTCTCTTTTGTCTACTCTCTTCCAGGCTCTGATGGAAGTAACCTCCTGAGTTTAAGTTTACTACATCCTACCTGAAGGATGCTGCCAAAGGTCTCTCTGTTTTTCTAAAGCCCTGGATGCCCTTGGAGCTTTAAGTCCCAAAGGCAATTCCGATCAGCTGAGAATAGGAGCCAGACAGTGAATACTCAAGCTCATGACTTTGAAATAAGCATTCTGAGAGGACTTTTCCTAAGCTTCTTGGAGATCACGGTGGTATTGTGCATCTGTGAACTGTTGCCAATGGGAATGGCCTTTATATTACCTTTTCATGTTTTCCTGTCTCATAAATTTCAGTTTTCTTACTCCTTCTTCCTCAGATCACCTTCTGGAGTAAACTATCTGCATCTGAGTTCCATCAGGCTCTGCTTTGGGGTTTGGGAGAGGACCTCTACGAAGATATCTGCTGGGTTCCAGTTTTCCCCCACAGAAGAACATTCTACTCTTCTCTCCATAGTTTCTAAATATAGCACAATGTTAAATACAGCAAACTTTAAAATAGCACTTATATTGGACTAGCTTCTGGGTACCATAATTGATGGTGCTGGTTTGGAACCTCTGAGAAGCAGATGCCCAGGCAGAATTGGTTAGATGTGCAAAAGATATACAGCTGTCTATTCATATCTGCAGGTCCTTCTCACTGATCACAAATGCTATTAGGCCTATGGTGGTTGCATTTGTACTGAACATGTATGAATTTTTTTCTTGCAATTATTTTCCAAATAATACAGTACAACTACTATTTCCATAGCATTGACACTGTGTTAGGCATGATAAGTCAACTAGAGACAATGATAAGTCATCTAGAGACAATGGAAAGTCTATTGGAGGATGTGTAAAAGTTCTATGACAAGGCTATACAATTTTATCTAAGGAACTTGAACGTGCTCATATTTTGGTATCTACAGTGGGTCCTAGAATCAATTTTCCAAAGACATTGAAGAACTGTATTGGATAAACCTGTATTAGAAAAAAGAATCTGTGCAGGAGGGAAGGAGTGCAAAGGTCTGGCATGTGGTGCAGGTGTGGCACTTGGGAATGAAGAGAGGGTGTGGGGAATGATGTGGGAGGAAGAGCTCCAAGGTGGCTCAATTGTAAGGGAGCTCTGAGGGATGGTGGGAGTTCTGGGAGCTTGTATCAGGCAGAAGTGGTGCAGCTCCCATGTTCCCACCATGCTCAGTCAAGAGCTGGGAACTGTTGGGGGACATGTGACCCTGGTGTGAACACCGTGCTGGATCCTAGAGTGTAACAACTAGAGACAGTGATGCGCTTGTGATTTGAGACCTGTGGGAGTCATCTTCATGATGCCACTGAGCTAAGTATCTCCACCTAGAAATAGAGGTATTGGGCCATCACCGTAGAATTTGCCAAGTGAGGTTTCTACCATGTTAGCTCAAACTGAAGGATAGCACAGAATGATCAAGGGAGAAGGATGGGAGTGAGATTGACAGGGTGTCAGGGAGAGGAGGGAAGGTTCGCCCACTTTGTGTAAAGGAAGGCATGCTTCCAGAGAACTTCTTGGAGAACTCCTGGTATGTATTATTCAGAGTTTGGGGACACATGTGAGCCCAGAGTTGCCTGAGGAGCTTCAAGGACACAGGCCAGTCAGAGTTACCTGTGACTGGAGAATGAGGACACCGAGCTGCAGTGTCTTCAGCCTGAACATGTAGAGTTTGATGGGCGAAAAATGCAAGTGTCATCTGTGGGCCAGTGTGGAAGCAGGGAAGGCTGCTGGGTCTGCCTACCAGGGCATGTTGCCCTGCAGAGGTTGTTTTTGAGCTGGACCAACGGAGAGGAAGCTGAAGAGGAGGCTGCAGGGGTAGGACTGGGCTCCACTACCACCTGGGAGAATACAGGCTTCATTTGTGGAGGGAGCACAGAAAAGGAAAGCAAAGCTTAGCAAAGGGTCTTAGCTTCTCCACATGGGCTTCTGGATTTGGGTCAGGCTGGTGGATGGTAGGAGGAAACTGGAGAAGGCTTAATGGAGCAAGATTGAGGTTTTGATTTGGACTGGACTAGACACTGGAATACCAGCAAATCAGAATGTTTATTAACACCTGAAAGTGACAGGACAAGCTATAAAATCTGCCCTAGATTCTTCCAATGGAAAAGGGAAATAGGATAGAATAATTTGAAAAGACAATAGTGTGAAAAAAAGTAGTACTATTTCATGATTTCCCTTCACCATGTAATCCAGGTTACTAAGAAAAAGAACTTGTATAAAATATTGCTCAATAGTCTGAAAAAACGACACCCCCTAGACAACAACAACAAAGAACAACCTAAATTGGGCAAAGATGGACTTTTATTCCATTGTCGTTTGAACCCAGAGGCTCCAGTCTCGCTTGCTTTTTCAAACCTTCTAGCTGCACTGCTTAGGGGAACCGCAACGTTTCAGGTTGAACTGGGTCCCTGAGAAGTCATCAATTTATTTATTTATTTACTAAGAATGGGGTCAAGGCTTGCTTGAATCCATTCAACAGTGCATAGGCACATTTGGTGCTTATGAAACACAGAAATAAGCCTGCTTTTAGAGAATCGCCTGCCTATTCCACAAGCCCTTTCAAAGACTGCTTTGGGCTCCGAAGAATTAGGAATCCTACCGCCTTTCAAAGTTCTTCCCAATTCTGAACCCCCAATTTTCCTGGTGCCTGTAGTGAGAAGCTGCTCCCTCTTCTGTCCTAAGCGGAAAACAGCAGATCCCACTCCGTTAAGTTTCCTGTCCAGTGGGCGCCAATTCAGTTTTATTCCTTTCCCTGGAGTCTCCCTACGCTTGGGGACAGCACTGGCCAGGAACAGCCGCCGGTGCCGCGCCCACCGCTCTCCAGGAGCTGGAGCTGGACGGCGCGCGCGCAGGAGCGAGCGCGGAGCGGCCAGCAGAGGGCGCGCAGGCTCCCGGCGGCGGGACTGCGGTCTGTGGCGCGGGGCGAGGGGCGCGGGCCGGGAGGAGGCGCCCGGGGCTCGGCTTGTGCGTCTCCGGGCGGCCAGGAGAGGGTGCGCAGCGCTGTCGCCCCGCGCCGCCCTCCAGCGCGGTTATCTCGCCGCCCGGCCGCTGTCACCGCGGACAGCACCTCGCGGGCAAGGCGCGCGGGGTGCGCGGCGCGCTCGGAGGCTCTGGCTGGGCGGCCGCCGGACCCGCGGCTTCTCTTTGTCCGGGCGAGGCGTCCGGAGCATCAGCCGCTACCGCGGCCGACGCGGCAAGCGCCCAGTCGTGGTGCCCGAGGTCCCGGCCTCGGCGCCCCGCTGCCCACTGCTCCCAGAGCTGGGCGGTGGCCTGGGCGGTGCCTGAGCCGAGGTGAGTGCGGGGGCGCGGAGCCCAGCGCAGCCGCCGCGGGCGAGCGTGGGCGGGCGGAGGTGACAGCGTACGGGAGCGTCTCCAGGTGCGGGGGCGCCCCGCGCTCTCCTCCAGCGCCACCTCTGCCGGCTCTCTGGGCAAGTTTGTGGTCCCCTTTTGCGGAAATCTTGACCGGTCAGTCAGGAGTCCAGACGTGTCCGTTAATTGAAAACTCCTGCTGGGAAGGAGGAGGAGGAAGCGTGTCGGAACCTGGTCCAGGATGAGAGTCTTCTTAAGGGCAGTGGTGGCCTGTGGACATCTTTCTTGGCTCTTTCTGACCAAGGTGAGCAAATCCTTTTCTGCACTGTCCAGCTGATTGCGATCGCGCTGGACTCCGGCGCCTGCCTTCTGAATCCGACCGGAAGACAGGTGCAGAGTTAGGGAATGAGGCGGCCAGGCTCAGGGCAGCGCAGCATTTGTTGGCTTTTCTGTCTTCAGAACATTCATTCTTTTTTGCCCACATCACCTGCTCCGACTGAGACCTTGCAGCTCATTTGGCACCTTTGCGGGCTGCCAGGTTGAACCCTCCGTGTTTCAGAAGCGATGGTAGGTTGGTTAAAGCGACCCCCCACCCCCAGTTGTGGATAATTTGAGCTGTGTCTTCGTCTTAATATAGTATGAATGTGTTATTTCCTTGGAGCTATGCCCCCCCCCCCATTCTGAGCCTGTGCGCAGAAGAAATTTCAGGCTCACAAGTGATGTTACTACCATTCTATTTTAAATACAAACACGGAAAGAAGTACACTTGGCAGGATACCAAAGGCGCCTGTACTCCCTGTTATATAAGTGCTTTAAAAATATTTGCTCATTGGTAAAGTTATGAGTAATTACCAGAGCATCTGAGAAGAGCGCAGGAAGTCAGACCTGTAATTTCTGCTTCAAATCAAAACTTTCCTTGAAGATAAGCATGACCTTAACTAGAGATATCATTTTCAGACAATATAGGGCCCTTTAAAATATTCATTAGGAAGAACTCTAAGGTTTAAAACACAAAACAGATTTTGTAAAGTCTATTATGAAAATTGGTGAGAATTCTTTTGACTTCTCACGGATAGTGATAGAAAAGAGCCCACGGATTTCCTTTATAACTTTCAAACTACTAGATGCATTTATTTTGTCATCTGATGGAGAATTAGTAATCATGAGTTTCCAGTTATTAAAGATTTCTCTCCACTCCCTCTCTGCTCACATTTATAGTTATTTTTTCAGGTAAGAAGAAGATACAAGTAGAAAGCATCAGTCACACTGATGTTTAGGCATCCTCTTTTGTCACCACCATATTCTGTTCTAATGGATTTGGGGTAACGCCTTGGCATCTATTAGGTTAATAGATCTCCTGGGGATTCTTATGTGTAGCCAGAAGTGACACCCATTGGAGGGCACTGTTTCTTTTAATTTGTTACTTTGTAACCTAAGGTGTGGCTACAGTGGTTTAAGGTAAGTAGAAAATGTGGGATTTGAACCATGAGAAGAGAAAAATGGTATTGGAAAGGAGCTATGTTGATGAATTTTGCCACGTATGTTTATATATTTTGTCTAAATAATTTTTTTACTTTTTTTCTGTCAAGAATCTTTGATGTTTATCAGGGACCCCTAATCCCATGTAGAATACTTATGGGAGCCCTGAGGAGTACAGTTCAGTGAGCAGAGGCAGCCGTTAAAGTTGAGTAGCGGTACCAGAATATTCCTTTATGTTCACATGATAAAATAATCAAATCTCATGAAAGATTATTTTTCCTATCAAATTAAAAACTTACTATGTTATTGCAGTATAAACTAGTCAATTAAGTGTAAAAAGGTTTTTACTGTTTTTAAGCTTGGAAGGAAATCTTACTGCTGAATCTGTTTTTGGTTTACCTTATGTAATTTCAGATATCCAAACCTGGGAGCAGATCGTATGCTTTATGGTTTATGGTAGGCTTATGTAAGAACTACAACTGTGCTTTTGGTACTCCATTAAACTCCCTGTTTTGGCTATTACATAATTGACACGGAACTGGGCTGTTGAAGCCAAAATCGGGGGAGGTTGCACAAACCCAGTCCCACATACACACACACACAGTTTTATAATGAATTGCTGCTGCCAAATTAGAGGGAACAGCAGGGATGGTGGTTTGTGAAAGGGAGATAAGAATAGCGTCTGGAGGATTGATGTAATAGAAAACTGTTATGCTTAGCGATTTTCTAGAGATTTGAATGCCGCAGTAGAAACCTCTCCAGTCTTTTATATCTCCCAGCAGAGGGGGATCGACTGGGAAGCTAATGAATCTTAAACTTCAGGTTCCTCACCCAGGCATCTTTGGAAGCCATGGGAGGAGTGCTCACATGGTAATACCTAAGTTTGTACTTGTAGTTTTGAATTCTTTTTTAAATAGCGAGGTTGCTCCCCCCCCAATTCCACAATTATATAAATCTGAGTTTCCATAAACCCTGGATCTACTCCTGCTTCCAAGTTATGTTCAAATGCTAACTTATAAAATCACCTTTTCTTATTTTATTTTTTTTTTGTTATGTATGAAAAGATAACCAAAGGAAAAGAAATCTGGGCCAATGTTGTAGTTGCAATGTTGTGGCAATGCAGATTGCTAGAACCTAGCATGGTGGAGAACTCCTGAAATTGGGACATTTCCTGGAGGGAGAACCAGCCCTGAGCCTTGTTATCCCATGAAGGGGACTTTTTTGGATCTGAGTATGAGCCAGAGGTGGAGTATAGCAGAGAAGTGGGCGGGGATGTGAGGAAAGTGGGTTAAAACTCTTCCACATCTCAGAGGCAGACTGCCAAGGGGAAAGGAAGGAAAAAAAAAAAAAAAAAAAAACTACTAAATGTTTCATTAATTAAAAGTTAATAGGAACAGATAGCATCGGGTCCATGGGAGACCTTTGTGTAAGCTCCTTAGCTCTGCCTTTAGTAGGAACTTTAAATAGTGAGCAGACATACTCCGATCTAGAAAATACCCTGCAGGAGACAAAGCAGGTCACTAGATGAGCTATGAACTATCAACTTGCTCTGATTAGCAGTTTTTATGAGCAAGTGCATCTTATTATAGTCATCAAACCATGTTTGAGAGAGTTGCTGAAGAGTTGAGGAGTTTCCCTTTTTTCTGAAATGATTTCTACTTTATATCTGAATTTGAATGTCTTTAGATCTTTTCTTCTTGACCCTTCCCATCAATGCATGCATCTCATGGACGCCGTCCATCATCCATCATACACCCGTTAGTCATTCACCATTCATCATCCATCTGCCCATTATCCATCCATCCACAGAAACTCCTTGACCTGACTTTAGTCAGGTTCCCCCATGAACACATTTTCCAGCTAGGCTTTGATTTTAGTCTGCAACTTTTATGATGAATTATTTTACCCTCCCCATGCACCCAACTAACGGACTTAAAAACTCTCTAACGGGGTTTCTAGAAACCCAAGACCATGGCCATGGAGTGAGTGACACAGCCCTCCAGTGAGTCCCTGCCTGGAAAAATTCAGTTGTCCTCAAAGAATTTATCTTTTGTTCTAGCTAACATAGGACAGTAGACTCTTGCTTCTTTTTCTTAGAGCATTCATTTAAGAAAGAAAACAAATACAGTTGTAAGTCCTTTCTCTGTCCCTTTGTCATGGATATGTGTCTCCTGCTGCCCAGGAGTCTCTTTCTCAAAGACCTGAGGCCATTCCTTTGAAATGTGCTCATCAGGAAGGATAGGGCTCTGTTCCATTCTCTGAGGGAGAATAGGACCTAACTTTGGCAAGCATTAGTTAATAGACACAGAGGGCCTAATTGTGTTGACACTGGCCATCCACTTTGCCTGCTTTTTGTAAGTTTTGACTTCTTTTACTCTGAGCTAGCAGTCATTGCTCCTTCCTCATTCTCCCTTTAAAACATCCAGTCATCTCTGCAGAATCAGAGCTGAGTGCATTTCTCTACTGAAGTTTTTGTCCTGTACTACTGGATAAAATTTGTCTTTATTGCCTTTAACTAGTATCTAGGTTTTCTCCCTTTATTTTATTTTATTTTATTTTATTTTTTGTGGCATGGAGATTGAATCTAGAGGTGCTTAACCACTGAGTTACATTCCCAGCCCCTTTTCATATATTATTTAGAGACAAGGTCTCACTGAATGGCTGAGTGCCTCACTTAAGTTGCTGAGGCTGGCTTTGAACTTGAGATTCTCTTGCCTCAGCCTACCAGGCCACTGGGATTACAGGTATGCACCACAGCACTCGGCTTTTCCTCGTTTTAAAAAGACCATCCAGCAAATACTTCTGAGTGTCTCTGGGTGCAGGTACTGTTTAAGGCATTAGCTATAGAGCAGTGAACAGAACAGACAAAAACTGTGTCCCTGAAGAACTTACAGTATAATAATCAGGTGAATGAAGTGAAATGTTTAATAGCTCAGGTAAGGGATGGTACTATGGAGAAAAATATATCAAATATGGGAGAAGAAGAGTGTGAGATAGAGAACTGTGATTTCAAGTAGGGTGGTGAGGGAGCGCTCACTGAGAAGGGATGTTGAGTTGAGCTCAAAAGGCGATGGAAGAGTGAGCCATAGGATGAAGGACTCTGGGGAATGGCGACTGCAGCGAGGGAGGTGCAGCTGACACCTGTGAGGGGTGCTAGGGCTGTGGGCAGCCTTGGGGGATTTTCATGCTTTTGTGCAGATAAACTGTCAGCTTGTTTCCTGGCGACAACCCCCTTTTCTTCCCCACCGCCTGAGATTGTGTCAGTGAATGCTGGTGTTGCTCTAGGTTCTCAGGTTCTGTGGTGGCTAGGAACCAGGAGCAACCAAGGGCCTCCAAGGGCATCTGGAATCCAGCCTGGACCATCATCTAAAGAGGAGCAGGGAGGGAGGTTGTGTGTCTTCATTGACAGCTCCCACTGACCTGTCATTGCAAAGGGACCAGCAGGCAAGTTCCATTTCAGCTTGGAATCCCTGCAGTCCTTCTAGGAACACATTAGATCTGTGATGGAAAAACAAGAAAAGGGTGTTGACAGTGGGGACCACGCTACTCTTGCCGGAGGAGTGTCTTAATGCCTGGAATCAAGAGTGACTCTGAGTGACACTGAGCCAGAGCGAACCCCCTGGCCCAAAGGTAACTTGAGTTGGAGGAAGAGAAATTGTTCAGGGGCTGACTGAGGCCCCTGGCCGCCCAGATGGCTACCTTACATCCGATAAGCGGAAAACACACACACGCACAGGTGTGGACCTGGCCCAGGTGCTCATGGATCTCTCAGTGCAGGTGGTGAAGAAGACACTGGGAGCAGTAGCCAGGAACTGCCTGGTGTTAGTTACAGCCTTGCTGGACACGCTGGGGTGTGGGACAGGGGTGTGGGACAGGGGTGTAGGACAGGGACGGGTAGCCGTTTACTTTTTCAGGCCATTATCTTATAACCATCTTTAACCCTCAAGAGCCAAAGAGGAAATCTATGTGGAGGTTCTTTGAATCATTTGCTGGTGGGTAGGGAGCATCTTAGCAGCCTGCCTGAGCACATTTGCGGGTGACATCACAAAGGTGACACCCATGGGAGACTGGAGTTCTTACCCCTGGGTTCATCACTGATACTTCTGGTCATCAGTGATGAGTTCTGCTTCCTCAAATATTGAAGTCTGAACATGAAAGAAGCACATCGAGGCAAGCATAAGGAGTAGGTTTTATTTCAAGGTAGTAACACAGACTTCTTCCAGGAGGGGGAAGGCACCATGGCTGGTGTTCTGGAATCCCCAGAAGTGAGAGTGCCCTGCCTCTTATAGACTAAAGTTTCCTTTGTTCTCCTCTCTCCCCCGCTTATCTCTCTCCTTCCTGCCTTTGTGACCAGGCCCAGGAGATGTTGGTGGGATGGTTAAAAGGTGAGAAGCAGCTGGGCAGGGGGAAGAGCCAAAGGGAGTGATCCAGGCAGGAAGCAGCCCCCCCCACCCAGGGGGCATTAATTAGTCATTCCCTGTCCGCAACCTTTTGGGAGGGGTAGGATAGGCAGGTAATCTTGGTGATCAAAGGGCTCTGGAGACATTGACATTCCAATCTCCCAGAGACAGTCTCTAACTTCCAGATCCAAACTGCTTCCACTTCCTGGATTCCACGGATCACCTGTCTATCCTAACTGTCTGTCTTTAATTTGGGCTTCATCATCACTTCATGTGGCTTCTTTGTGTCTCTCACATGCCCTTCAAGTTTCAAACATGAAATTTGAAGGATTCAAGGCTCTTCCTATGTGTTTGATATTCTTTAGCTTTTGTGAGTGGACCTTCTAATTGCTTTTGTTATATAACCAATTAGTTTAACATTTTTATATAACATGAATGATTGATATACCCAAAGGCTTTTGATTTTAAGATACCATCATGTTTTCAAACTCTTATCTATTCTAACCTTCTTGAGGTTCTTTTCCTTATATTTTGCAGATAGACAATTCTATCATCTGCTAAATAAGTAGTAAGTATATATATGATTAGATGAATGAATAAATAAAATAAGTGATTATGGCCTCTTATTTCTAATGTATGTTTTATCATTAGAGTTTGGTTATAAGAAGAGTTTGTAAATCGTTAGCTCTATCTGTTTTATTTTTAAGATAAGATTGATTATTGTCTTTCAGGCAAATGTTCTTCCATTGTCCCAGAGAGGATAGGTGGTATGACCCCTTTCGACTTTTCTTTCTTAGTCTTACTATCCTTTGTGTACCTAGAGGTCTGTTGAAACAGTGGGTTTGGTTCCTGTACAGAAACAAAACAATGTTTACAGTGTATGTGATTAGGGCCAAACCAGTGTTCATGACAGTTTGATAGTGACTCTCAGAAGCTTTACTCACCTGCAGAAAGGAAAATCCAATGCAGCTCCTTAGCTTTTATAAGGACTGTAATGAAGCAGATAAATTTTTCCAGAAATAAGCTAATATTGATACAGTGATTTTAAGAGCTTTTCAAAAGCTCAGTGGAGAGTGTGAAGTTTAGAGCCATGAATTACAAGAAACGACAATAAAGCAAATAATGCACACTTAATGGGGAAGTTAAATTTCCACACTTTCCCTGACTGCTACTACAAAGTACTAATCTGAAAACTTAATAGGAACACTATCTCTGTTAATGACAGTTTAGGAGAAGTAATCTCAAATCATCCAGAATTAATTGCTTTTGTACTAAGCTGTTTGAAATCACTCACTCAAAATAGCTTCTTTCAACATAGGCAATCTTCCCCTACCCACAAATAATTGTATTCTCAGGTTGGAAATTTTGCCATGTATTAAGCCAGACACATATTTTTTACTCCTAATTCTTATATTACAATCAGTTTATGTTCAGAGGAAGTTAATTTGAAAACTGAAATCATGAAGCAGAATAATTTTAGTTGAAACTGATATTTCTAAACCTAATACATTTTCTTTTGGTGTTCTGTGGTGTCTTGGGAAGTTTGTGTGGTGAATATGCCAAACATTACATTTAGTTTCCTGAATAACACTAGTAAGAATTATTTTTTAAAAAACCCACATTGTGTTAGTTTACCTGAAAACCAGTAATGATTTTTTTTTTACTGAGTTACCTAACTTTTCTCTACTACAAGATTTATGAAGTTATTTTAGTATAAGTACGTTGTCTTCCATCCCCAAACTTCATACTGAAAATCTGCTTGATTTTAAGATTGTAATATTGAAAATAGCCTGAGATATTGCAATGGAATATAAATGTGAGTTAGAACTAGTATCTCAGTTTAGTGAATTAAAAACAAAACAAAACAAAACAAAACAAAACAAAACAAAAAAAAAACAAGCAAGCAAACAAACAAAAAACCCCAGAAATGTGATCTGAAAATCACATTTAGCTCTGAGGGCTACTCAGGCACTTGACTCAGACACAAAATTTAAGGAGGTACTAAAAAAATTCAGAAATAAAAATAAAATTTTCATGTAATTAAAATAATAAAAATCCATACAAAATGTCCATAATGAAAAAACTACCAAAATTTTAATTGAAGTCAAGATTGTATTGGAGCCTGACACAAAAGGAAAAAACAATAGTGTTGATCCTGTGTTCTCTTAGAATTTTGATACTTGGATCATCATGGAATTTTTGCTTTAATTTTGATTTTAAAAATATTGCATTAAGATATTTATCTCAGAAGTACATCTGTGATGAAGTAAAGGATATTCTGAAAATTCTGTCTATGAAATTGACCAAATTATAAGCATGTACAAATATGTTACAATGAATTTCTTATTATTTATGATTATAGTGCATGAATAAAATTAATTAAAAATTTCTCTCCTATACATCAGCAAAGGGAAAACTGGTAAAAATAAACTAAAGACAAAGTATTTTTTGAATTGTAAAATTAACTAAAATCTTTCAGCAATCTGAGGAGTGTTTTTCAAGAAAGAGGACTGGATCTCAATGAGAACAGTGAACTTTTATGGCATTTAAACTCACCTTATTTCCATTCACCCCCAACTGCTCCATCTAGCAGTATCCATATTTTGAAAAATAACCTAGGAAGCATTCAAAGGGAAGGAACAAATTTGCAGCTCTCTGAAAGCCCTGTTCTCATGAAATGGCTACAGTGTGGCCTGTCTGGCAGCTTTCTGAAAAACTTAATTCTTCAAGTTTGTTTTTATTTAACCTACCTCAAACTCATTCTGTGTGACAGCCCTGAGGCGTTTTGTTGAAGAGTTATCAGCAATTGTTTAACACATAACTGCCTGAGGTGGTGGTGGCAGTTGGGGTTAGCAAAAGCTTGACCAAAACTTTTAAAAGGAAAAACTGGGAAAGGAGATATCTAGGACGGCTTAAAAAATCTTTTAGATAGTCCCTGGAATCTAGAAGGTTCATGTGCATGTGCCTATTCAGGAAAGACTAGCTGACATTGAAACTCTGCACAAGTTGGAAGAAAAGGCTAATGCAGAGTTGTAAATTCCCTTGTGGAGTGTTGAAAACATGTACAGACACACAGAAACCCTCAGAAAAGGTTGTGAGACACATTGGCTCAAGGTTTTAGAGATACATCTGTCTTATCTTTTGCTGAACATTGATGCTAGACTTCAATTGCTGCACATGATAAAGAAAATAGACCTAAAATAATTAGTCCAGGAAATTGGAAAACAGTAATAGGAATGACAAAAACAACAAATATAAACAATAAAAACTTTAGTGTGGAGGGTTGAATTTGATATTTGAAGTTGTCTTATTACTTAGAATCTGGTTTTCAACACAAAATTACAGCATGCTTAAAGAAATATGGAAAGTAACTATGCAGGGAAGGAAATAAAAAAAGATCATTGGCCTTATTAGACAAACAATTTAAGTCAGTCATTATAAATATATTCAAGTAGCTCGAAGAAACCTCATGTTAAAAACCAAAAGAAAGTATGAAAATGATATTTCACCGATAGAATAATAGTAGAGAGAAATTATTAAAAATTATGAAGTCAAAAGGTACAGTGATTAAAATTAAATCACTAAAGAGACTCATCAGTAGATTTGAACTAGCAGAAGAAACAATAGGCAAACTTGAAAATAGATTAATTGAAATTATTTAGTTTTAGGAACAGAAAGACAATAAATGAAAGTAAACAGAACCTCCGACTTATGAGTACTAACATATACATAATGGAAGACTCAGAAGGAGAAGAGAGAGGAAAAAAGGGACAAAAAGACTACTTAGGAAACAATGGTAAAACATTCCCCAAATTTTATTTAAAACATTAGTGTGCATGTTCAAGAAGCACCATGCACTCTGAGTGTAAGCACAAAGAAATCCACATCCAAGTGCAAGCTGTCAGAAGTCAAAGCAGAGAGAAAGCAGCAAGAAGAAAGTGAATCATCATAGATGGGAAATCCAAAATAAGATCAACAGCTGACTTGTCATCTGAAATTATGGGTCCAGAAGATATTGGGATGATGTGTTCAAAGTAATGAAAGAAAAAGACATTCAAGAATTCTATATCCAGCAAAGCTATCCTTCAAAACAAAATAAGACATCTCAGAAAATAACTGAAAATTTGTCACCAGAAAACCTGCCCCACAGGACATATTAAAGGAAGTCTTTCAGATTTCAACGAAAGGACACTAGCCAGTAACTCAAATCTATAGGAAAAAAATAAAGAGTGCCACTAAGGACAGTAAAAGAAACAAGGGAATTATTATGGTTTTCAGGAAAATATGTATTTTATTTAAAGGGGGCAGGAATATAGGAGCAAAAATACATAAGAAAAATAGAAAACAAATAACAAAATAGCAGTTATAAATCTTGCCCTACCAGTAATTACTTTAAATGCAAATGGAACTGGGTACAGTGGTACACACCTGTAATCCCAGCTACTTGGGAGGTTGAGGCAGGAGAATCACAAGTTTAGGGCCAGCATTAGCAACTCAGTGAGACCCTGTCTCAAAATAAAAAATGAAAAAGGGGTGAGGATATGCCTTAGTGGTAGAGCACCCCTGTGGTCAATCCCTAGTACTGAAAAAAACATATTGAAAGGAGAAATAGAAAATTTAGCAACAGTAGTTGAAGATTTTCAATAAAGAATTGGAACTAGCAGAATATCAGCATGGAAATAGAAAACTAGAACTACTCTGTAAATCAAATGGAACTAACAGACATCTATAGAATACCATCTTACAACAGAATACACATTGTTCTCAAGTACACATGGGAAATTCTTTAAATAACTCACATATTAGGTTATAGAATAGGTTTTGTTGAATTTAAAAGGATTGAAATCATACAAAGTGTGTTCTCTGATCACAGTGGAATATTAGAAATCACGAGTAGGAAGAAAGTTCAGAAAGTTAGAAAATGTAGAAACAATACCTTCCCAAATAACCAATCTTTCAAGGAAGAAATCACAAAACAAAATGTAATATATTTTGAGATGAATGGAAACAAAAATACAATATACTAAGCCTTATGGTATGCAAATAAATCAGTACCTAGAGGGAAATTTTTTGTTGTAAATGCCGATGTTGGCAAAAAAGAAAGAACTCAAATCAATAACCTTACCTTTCATTTTAAGAGGTATAAAAAGAAATGCGGACTAAACCCAAAATAAGCAGAGGGGGACAAATGGTAAAGACTAAAGCAGAAATAAATGAAGTAAAAAAACAGTAGAGAAAAATCAATGTAAACAAAAATCTGTCCTTTTGAAAAGATCAATGAAGTTGAGAAACTTTTACCTTACTGGCTAATAGAAAAAGAGGGAAGGCTCAGTTACTAAAATCAGAATGAGTGGAGAGAGAGAAAACGCATTATGTAGGAACGTGATGAATAATTTTATGCCAGTAAAGTAGATAACCTAAACAAATTGGACAGACTCTAGGAAGAACACACATCGCCAAACTGACTCAAGAAGAAATGAAAAATATGAAGTGACCTGTAACAAGAAAAGAGATTGAAATAATAATAATAAAATTACCACAAAGAAAAGTCCAGACCAAGGGGGCTACTTGGGTAAATTCTTTTTAAAGAATTAAGAGCATTTTTGTGTAATATCTCCCTGAAAATAGAAAAGGGGATAATATTCCCAGCTCACTCTTTGAGGTTAGTATTACTTTGATAATCAAAGACATCACAAGATAAATGCAGACTAGTATTCCTTATGAATATGGTTGTAAAATCTGCACTAAATATCCCCAAATAGGAAATAGCAACATATAAAATGATCATACAACATTATCAAGTGGGATTTATCTAATCAATGCAATATAAAAATCAGTGTAATAAACCATATTAGCAGAATAAAGTACAAAACCATATAATTATTTCAGTAGGTGCAGGCAAGCACTTGACAAATTCTAATGGTGCTTTATCATAAAAACACTTGCAAAACTAGTAATAGAAGGAAAATTCCTGGTCACAGAAAGGGCAGCTATGAAAGTTCCATGGCTAACATCATACTTAGTGGCAGAAGACTGTTTTCCTTTTAAGTTTAGGAATCAATCAAGGATACCTCTCTTGTCACATTTATTCAGCATCAGGCTGGAGGTTCTAGCCAAGGTAATTAGGCAAGAAAAAAATAGTCATTTAGATGAAAGGAAGAAGTAAAACTATATTTGTAGATGATATAATCTTGTTTACTATGGAAAATCACATGGGCTCACACACAACACACTCATGCTCACTCACACTTAAAAACCATTAGAACTAGTATGTTCAGCAAAGTGGCAGGATACAGGATGCATAAAAGCCAATTGTATTTACATGCATTTACAATGAACAATCTGAAAATTAGGAAAAAAATTCATGTAAAAGTGTCAAAAATACCAAAATACTTATGAGAACAGTTAAACTCTCAGGAATAAAAAAAACCATGAGTAAGTCTTCATAATGTAGGTTTAGAATGGTTTCTTATATAACACTAAAAGCAGAAGTGACAGAAGAAAAATCATAAGAACTGGGTTTCATAAAAATCTCAAACTCTTTTCCTTTAGAGGATATCAAGAAGGAAAACACATCCCACAGAACAGTAGAATTTTTTTTTGAAAACCATATATCTGCTAAGAGATTTCTGTCTGGATTATATAAAGAATGATCACACTCAGCAATATAACTTTTAGAGGTGATAGAGACAAACAGCTCAATAAAATTTTGGGCAAAGGATTTGAATTAACATTTCTTCAGAAAATATACACAAATGGACAATAAGCATATGAAAAGGCAGTCAGCATTGTCATTAGGGAAATGCAAATCAAAACCACATACCCACTAAGACGCTAAAATTAAAAAGAGAACAAGTGTTTGTGGAGATGTTGGTGCACTGTAACTGATAGATTGCTGAAGGTACCATGAAATGGTTATCCGCTTTGGAAACCAATTGGTAGTTACTTTTTAAATAGAGAATTATAATATATTCCAGCAATTCCATTTCTAAGTTTATACCTAAGAGAATTGAAAACCAAAATTCATATAAAAATGTGTACATAGACATAGACATAATTAGCCCCAAACTGGAAATAACCCAATATTCATCAACTGATTAATAAATAAAATGTGGAACATTCATATGCTGGAATATCATTTAGCCATAAAAAGCAATGAAATCCTGATTCATGGCATAATATGACTGAACTGTGAAAATATTTTGTTAAGTGAAAGACATCAGATAAAAAGACCACATATTGTAAGATTCCATTTATGTAAAATTTTCAGAACAGACAAATTCATAGAGACAAAACACATTAGTTGTCAGCAACTAACTGGGCATAGAAAGGACTATGGTATGTCAGCTAATGCTTCTTTTTGGGGATGATAAAAATGTTCTGGAATTTGATAGTAGTGATGGTTACACAACCTTGTGTTTATACCAAAATCTGCTGAATTTTATCCTTTAAAATGGCGAATTTTTCAGGCATGGTGGCATGCATCTAGCTACTCAGGAGGCTGAGGTGGAAGGATCACTTGAGCTCACAAGTGTGAGACCAACTTGGGCAACATAGTGAGATTCTGCCTCAAAACAAAAATGAACAACAGAAAATCTGAAAACTAAAATGGTGAATTTAATGATTTGTGAATTACAGATGAGTAAAACTTATTTTTTAAGAAATTTGTCTTTATTACTGATTAGACAGTTTTCTGTTACTGTAACAAAATAACCAAGTCTAGGTACGTTATAAAAGGGGTTTATTTAGTTGCAACTTCAGGGCTGAAATTCCAAGATTGGGTGGCTCTATGGACCGGCCTCTGGTGAGTACCTCATGGCAGATGCAGATGGCATCACAATAGTGAGAGTGAGACAGGATTCTGTAGCCTGGGGAGGGGATTGATCTTCTCAGCAGTCCCACTTTTATAACAACTCACTCTGGCAGGAACTAACTGGGTCCCACAAGAACTACCTTAATGTCTTCCAAGGGTAGATCCCCCGATCATCTAACAACCTTCCCTGGGGCTCCGCCTCTTAAAGGTCCCACCACACTGAGGATCAAGTCTCTGACACATGAACCCTTGCAGTACAAACCACATCCAAACCATTGCACTGAGTTTTTATTCTCCATAAACTTTGTGCCTAAGGCAAGTGCCCTGCCTCACACTGGTTCTGCCCTGCTTTTTCCTATGAGCCCATTGCTTCAGAATTCAGCAAAATATCCAGATTGGAGTTACATGTGAAATGTTAATAGCTATAGTAAAGAAGAAATCCAGTGCATTGATGGGTTTCCGAGAATAATTATCTGTGAGCTTTGAGTGTAGGGGAAACTCTGTCCAGGCAGGCCTTGCTGAATACCACTGCCATGCAGCCCATGATCCCCATGGCTCTGTATGATTAGGAAAGGTCAAATTATGCCCATCATCATAGCAGACTTATTGATAAGAGAAAGGCCATACTTTACAGACTAGTTCTGTCCAAGATGAATTTAACATAAGCTACACATGTAAAGTTTTCTAATAGCTACTTTAAAAAGTGAATAATGAACAGATAGAATTAATTTTAAGACATTTTATGGTAACCCAGTATATCCAAAATATGGTCATTTTAACATGTGGAAATATTGTGCATTCTTTTCATCTTGAATTTTCAAAATCATGTGTTTTATCCTTACAGTATATCTCAGTTCAGACTAACTGCATTGCAAGTGCTCAGGAGCCACCTCTCACTCAGTGTCTGTGTTGACAGCTGTAGAATGACTTTTATAGACTGCAGGCTTCTAGAAACACAGCACAGGGTACTGGTTTTGAGTTGGATGCAGATTGAAATTCTGGCTGTGGCTCGAGCACTGCATGTGTTTATTCTTAAAACATTTACTGAAATCTATTCTCAAAAATTCCTGTCTATTTCCATGGTCAGACATTAAATACTGGAGAGAAGTGTAGAGTTATTTTCTTGTATGAATTGCTGTAGAACTCAACCTAGGAAGGGGTCAGTTCTAGCTGGGTCAGGGCTTCATAAAGAGACGAAGTCTGAGGTAACCCCTGGAAGGGGAGGTAGATGAAGGACAGGGGCATCTCAGAAGGCAGGCACACAGGCAGCGAGTTTGCAACAGTGTTGCCCATGGAATTGCTTAGGAGCTTGGTTCACCTGGAACAGGGACTAGAGTGAGAGAGCGGCTGAAGGAGTGGTGGGGCTGAGCGGGAGTTGGGGGCCATGGTACAGGAGGGCACCTGTGAGGGGGTGTAGAATGCATCCCTATCAGGCCACGGGCACCCAGTGGAGAGTTTCAAGAAGGGAGCCGCAAAGTGGGATTTATTCTTTCTTGCTTTCACATCTTGGGCAAGTTTGAATTTGGGGGCCTCCCTTCAGTTTCCTGTTCTGCAAAACTGGAATGTTGAAGTCTACTTAGGGAGTTGCCATAAAGAGTAAGTGGACCAGTATCTATCACATGCCTGATGGTCTGACTCAGTTTCCTCGTCAACTGAGAGACTGCTTCTCTGGTAATTCCCCTAGATCGGCCTAGCACTGGTTCTTCAATGCGGTGGTGCTCCTGTAAAACCTAGGGAAAACTTTCAGTAATATCAATTCTTGGAGCACAAGGATCTCTATGTTTAACAAATTCACTCAGTGATTATTATGCAGATACCTGTGATCAGTTTGCTGAGCAGTGTGCAGAATTTATCACCTCAGTCCTTTTATACAGGACTCTGGGCAGTTAGGAAACATCTGGTCTCCCAGTGTCCTATACCAGCTCCTATGTTCTGCCACTGGTGTTTTGTAGACACTGCTCTGGCCACAGTGGTAAATCCCAGTGGTCTGGTTGCGCTGTATGAGGTAGACCAGTTGGTTCTCAGGCAGACTTCGGACCTTCACAGAGTGCTGTCATTTAGTTAGCAGCCGTTTCCACCTCTGCATACATAATCGTCACAGACTTAGTACTTTTTAACTCTGTTCACATCCTGTTGAATTTCTTTCATAACATAAAATCACCTTCTCTCTCTTCTCTATGAGGCATAGTGTTTTCCAACCGGAATTCAGAGCTGTTGTATTTGCAGCAACTCTGTGTGACCACACATCTTCTTCATCATCATCTTCTCCTCCTCCTCCTCCTCCTTCTTCATCATCATTTCCTTTTTCTGTGATTTTTAGTGCCATCATTCAGCTTTTGCTATCATTGATGCATCTACCTTCAATGTTACAGTAGTCCATAGATCAAAACATCTATGTTAAGGGGAAAGTCACTATTGGGACAGAACAGAGAGCCCATGAACATCAGTTTGACTCTGCTTCCATTTTCTTTCATGGTCTTCTTTAGGATTCTGACTGGGTATGAATAAAGTGATAGGTTTCACCTAGTGTGTCAACTTTAGACTTTTGTCTCTAGTCTGCATAATCAGAAAGCTGATTTTGATCTTATACCTTATCCTCACACTAAAAAATAGGGACTGAAAAATAAAGGAATGGTCCTCAAAAGAGATCAGAAGTTAATTTTGTTAGTGAGTGCTCTTTCATACAAAACCCCCAAACAAAACAACCTTTCAATTTTGTGGGGGATGATTTAAATCTTTTCTTCCTCCTTCTCAGAAGGAAGTGCATTTTGTGAACACGTGACTTTACTCTGGGTACTCCCATGGCTTCTCTGCTGTTGGTTTTTCTTTCCAGTGGGGTTGTTGGTGCTGTAATGTACATTGACAGTGGTTGTGGTAGGTCTTCAGGTAGATGGGTGACTAAATATGGTATTAGACAGGGGCAGACCTCCCCATCCATCTGAGCTTGGCCCTGGAGCTGCCCGATTTCCTTGGTGTGGTGTGCTGGAACCCACCATTTGAGGACTGGCAGTGGGTCCCCTTTGCTGACTTCCCTTTCCCTCTTACTCCTTCCTGCGTCTGCCCCTGCTCAGGTTGCTCACTTGCTCTGTGCTTCTGTTGGCCTGCCCTTTGTGGAGACCAGTATTCTTCCTCTCGCCTCTCTTCCCATTTTCATCTCTTCTTTCTGCCATTTTTAAGTTCTTGAAAAAGTCTCTTATATGGCTGGGAGGAAGCTGAGAGGGCTTCGTCAGTTAATTGGGACCAAATGAAAAGAAAGAATTAAAAAGGGGCACATTAACCCCTTCCAAATTCTGGAGGGAATTCATTCATTATCTTTTAGGTACCATTGGTGATAAGTTGGAATAACTGCAGTTAATAATAATACCCAGACAATTGATGCTGCTCAGAAAAATGATGTATGTTGAGCATTAGGTAGTTTTGAAAATCTACTTATTTCATGATCACTGGGTTTTTCCAATCCTGCCTATTTTCTGGTTTAAAAAATTATAAAAATTGATGACAATATAGGTGAAAAATGGTTGCATATTGGCAGTCTTTTATGACTCAGCCTAATACTAGCAGGAATTCCAAGGTATCTTACCCCAGTAATATTTGTGAAGAAAGTTTATATCTTTTCTATCACTTAATGACTGATCTTTCTGTTGGACAATTTAGAGAAAAAAAGATTAATTTTTGCTGGTTTTTTTGAAATAAAACTTTCTTCAGGATCTAATTAATATTGATATTATCAATATCATAAGGTTCATAGTTCCTCTCATTTTTAATTTGTTCTGAGTTAGAAAAAATTAAGAAGCATGACAGAATATAAATTTGGTACAGTTTAAGAAAATTAAGATCTACAAAATGGATATGATTATTCATGTATCAGAGGTATTCTTCCCCTGACAAAAGCTATGTCTTAAGTCCTTAAGATACTTCATTTATATGGTGTATTTAAGAATCAGTTTTCAGATCATTAACTACTGAAGGGATTAAGATAGAAAGAAAATTGAAGTCACGTAATCCATTGAGGATTAATCTGAAAATAAGATTAAGTATCTCTAAAATCCTAGACTCAAACAATGGAAAAATGGTGACTTTTATGCAATGACTTCAACTCAGAAGAGTTTATTTGTGGTACAATTTCAGCATAGAGTCCAGGACTTTCTAAACTAACTTCAGTTTCCAGTGAGAAATAATGTAAGGAAGTTACTGTTTATGCTTTCCTGAATCTTTCTCCTGTCTTGTAAATTTTCCTGTGTCTTTTTCTTTTTAAGGTTTCCACAGCTGGATTGTCTACTAGGTCAAATTGTCACCAATGGCAGTAAAACTTGTTTTCGGGGGGTCAAGGTGAGTTTACGTGGAATTCTACTTGATTTATTATTCCATTTGACTCGGGTCTGCAACTGCCTCTTAAATATTTTACTCTTCCGGGTGGTAGTTTCATTTTTTTTGTTTGCAGTGCTGGAGGTGGAATGCTTGACCTAACACATTTTAGGCAAGTGCTCTACCACTGTGTTCCACCCCCACTGGTGGTGGTTTTATTATAGATGATATTATTAATGAAATAAGTCAGTGCAAATGAATTCTCTTTTAAAAGCTTAATTTCATTTTGCCTTTTTTGAAAATTCGAGGAATCTATTCAGAGGGTGACTGAAACCCAAGTTCAAACATCATGTTTTGTTAATGATTTTAAGTGTGTGGAGCGTACCTCTAACGGACGTCTCTTTCTCAGTGATAATTAATCTTCTGCTGCAACAAAAGGTTATCGTGCTATTGTTATCATGGGCTCAGTAGGATCGGTTGACAGAACGAGGACAAGAGATGCCGTAGCGTGTGGGGGCTTGCTTGGAGTTGAGGATGTACATGATAAATAAGGACTAAGAGAAAAAGACCAGATTGGGGGGAAGTCATTGCTGTCCAGACTCCATTCAACTAAGAGCTAAAGTAGTAGTGATCAGCCAAGGTGACAGGAGTTTAAGACATTTGAGAGAAGCCTTCTGAGAATTGCTGCTAGCCCATATGTGCAAATGTGACCAAAGCACCCGTCTCCAAGGCACTTTATTTCTATCCAATGGGAAATTGTCGAACTATATTGATTTTTAGAACAAGACACTTTATTGCCATATGCTAGAAAATTGCAACATAAATAATTAAACCACCCATCTTTGTATTCAAGTTTTAAGAAAAAACATAAGCAAATTTTAAAATAATATAAAAACTCAGGCTGTGACTGGCACCCCCTTAAATGTGGTGCCCTTGCATAGGACATACCCTGAACAACCAGCTGATCAGCTCTGCTTTCTTGGGATTCAACTCATGAAAGACTCTAAAGAAGGGACTTAGTGTTGAAATCTGTTCTTAGTGGCAGAGGGTACAAAAGAGTATGAGGTATGGCTTTTATTGGTAACTGAGGTGGCTTGAAAGAAACAGCAAAGGCACAGTGTCTTCTATAGGTTTGCTCAAAGGGGGTTAGCCTGAGCATCCTAGGCATAAAACTAGGGAAGAAAAGCTGAAATTGTGTTTTAAACTAAATTGATGACAGATTTCTAATTAGTGATGCATAGTGTGTACTTTCAGATTTCCCATTCTTGACTCAAGTTGCCACCTGTGTGATGTTCTTCTCAAAGACTATTGAAACTTGAATTTCTTTTCCAAAAAAAGGGACTTGCCTTGCAGAGTGTTGAGTGTGTTTATGGCAAATGGCTCTTTCTTACTTGCACAGTTTTGTAATTAATCTTCTGATGAAACAGAAAACTAGTATGTTGATGTTAATGTAGTAATAACAGCGTCTCGGTAGATGCTGATTGACTGATACAGGGGAAGGGGGATGCAGCAGTATTTGGGGACAGATAAAGGGGGCAGTCAGAATATGTGAGGTTAGAAAAATATAAGGAAAAAAGAAATATCTATGGATATTTCTGTGTGACAGACTGGAATCAGGGTAGGGTGGTGGCCACAGGGCAGTGTGCGGAGGCAGTGGGGGCCCGTGCTGCTGAGGACTCACAGGGAGGAAAGAAATGGCCAATGGAAAAGAAAGAAACTTCTACTACCATGGGTGCTGAGGACAGAACTGATCAGAGGGAAACTCAAGGGACCACCTCTTGGTGGGACAGTTTCTCATCCCCTTTCTCCCAGATGGATACCACCTTTCCTTAAGGACATCAATGAAGAGACCTTGGAGAACAGCCCCCATTCCCGTAAACACTGATGTTTACTGCTGTCCTCCTCCTGACCCACATCCCTGCCATCGCTCTTGCTGATGGTGGGAGATTTGTTAGTGGGAATACAGAAGCACAGGAATGTGATCAATTAAGAGAATCACTTATGAGATTTAAGGTGAAGGACTCTGGTGTTATTTACATTGGAAACTTGCTTCTCTCCAACACATCATCTAGGCTTTGAAGGAAACAATTAAGCAGATTTTTTAAAAAGTGAGAGGAGGGGGCAGAAAGATAAGGGAAAACAAGATAAGGAAGCCTTATAATAACCACCCCCTCATAATTGCTTAGCTTTTAATTGTACTCTGGATGTAGAATACCATGAGAAAAGTAAGAATATGAAGACATTTTGGAGCAGATGTTTGTCACCTGTGATATTGAACTAATAATTTTGTGTTCCATTTTTCCTTAATTTTTAGTGAAGAGAATGATATTTGTGATTAGAAAACACTGAGGGAATATTTGTGAAAACATCAGCTTAATGAAAGTTAAAATGAAACAAGAATGATAAACTTGATGACAATCTGATGTTCTCAGTGTCATTGAGCTTCATACTTTTTGGATTGAAATATCTTACCACTATGTGGTCCAAATAATTGTCCTGATTATTTTTGAGAAGAGTTTCTTTTTTTGTGGTTGTGTAAAGATATACATACTTGGCAGGAAGAGAGATTTAGACATAAATAGTAGCATCTTACAACGGAAAGTTAGTGGGTTATTCTGTGATGGAGTCTGTTAGGTACACAGTGTCTTCAGCTTCCTGTGTGTTTAATGGATCAGGATGACCTTACAATGCTCAAAGGTAACACCTCTGTCTGTGTTGTGCTGAGTCTAGAACTCCTCATAGTTTGCTTCTTTCAACACCTTCTGAGGCAGGTGATTCTGTCTCCTGAGTGAGGAGAGGTTTAGCTGAGGCTGCATCCAGACATATCTGTCACCACCAGGCTTACTTGCCTCATTGGACCTTGGACAAGTTCCACTCTCCAAGGTCTTTCTCATTTCCCTAGTTCTATGCATTTCAGACAAGCCTGTCCCATCCCTCAGAACTACTTTAAAATTGAGCAGATAATTCTGCTTTAGAGGGTATCAGCTGAGCAAGGTCAGGGGAATCCTAGAAATAAATGCATGCCATGTAATGAAATGGGAGGGAATTGTTGGTTGTAATGTTTCCTAGAGACCTTAGAGATTTTTATAAGCTACCATTTTTTCCCTCCAAAGAAGGTCCTGTGCTACCGAAAGAGCTAAATGTCAGATAGTACTGAAGCACCCTCAGATTTGGAGTACAAGAAGAAACCCCACCATGTGTGTGGATCTCTTTTATCTGTTTTAAAATTGTCCTCAAGTAATCAGTTAGACATACCAGGGTTTTGAGCCCATTATTTAAGAGAGGGTGAGGTTCATCTTTTTCTGATCCATATTTTCCTTAGGTCAAAAACACAGGAAAAGACAAGACCAAGCACATTTTAATATTTAAACCCACAGATCCAGAGCCCAGGATTTTAGAAAGTTGGTTGTTGGGGAGAAGGCAAGACAAAGTCAATAAATGTCACGTGGGCGATTCTGTTATGATGCTAGGAAGCACACATAAGCTTCTTTGTTGTCCATTTTTAAATGGTGCATAGAACAGTGCAATTTCCCAGCACTGCTCTCAGCTGTATACTGTTAACCAGCCGCTGTAGCGAGGAATTAAACCTTTGGTCTGTTTGATGCAATGCCAGATTTTATTAAACTGGGTCATCAGGGCACACACACAGAGGGTTGGGTCACACTGGCACTCTGCCATCTTCGGTAATTAAATGGGTAAGCATGCCAGCAGACAAACAAAATGACTTCACTCGTACTAGTAGAAGCAGCTAGCAGGTACCTGGATGGGGTGTGATAGTTGAGCACACGTCCTGTTAATGATGAATTACAGCAGGAGCCTTGGAAGCGTTCCTGTGATATACTCATATGTCAGAGAAGTTCCTTGCACTTGAAATTATCACACAAGTTCCAGAATTAAAAATGAATGGATTATTATTCACGTGTTTTATAAGCTATTGCTTCAACTTGCACATTTTTAATACAATATGGATCCCGCCCCCCCGCCCCATCCTTTTAGAAACACTTTAGAGTCTGAGCTGACACCAGCTGCTTGGCAGCGATTTCCTGGGGCAGAAGCTTGGGATTTTGCACAGGGAGATCAGTTGGAGATCTGTTTATAGTTCTGCTTTTGAAGGTTTAGCGTGGTCTAGCTAACGATAGGAGAATGAACTAAATGACTTTAAAAAAATGACTTTTTAAGATCTGTGTGAAAAGGATTTTGCATTTAATTCTTTATCATAGTTATATAGTTGTTTATTGTGCTTAGCATACTGATTTTTAAATGCTCTGAGTGTGTGTGATTCATGTTAAGCTTCTAATATAGGGATATACCTCTTAAATGCCAGGAGAGAAAAAATGGTTTTGCTTTATGGTGCTAGGGATGAAACCTAGGGCCTCTGCATACTAGGCAAGTGCTCTACCACTAAGTTTCATCCCCAGTACCAAGAATGTTTTTCTCAGAAGTAGCTGTGGAGCCCAGGTGGCTTGGGGAGCAGCGCTGTCACGTGGGGAGGGATGCAACATTCTCTGATCTTGCCTCTGCACTTCCACGTGTCACTGGGATGCTAGCTTTACCAGGGCAGGGATTTTCAATAACATGCGCCTAGCTCTTTGATCAATGAATACCTGACATGTTTTGGGCACTCAGAAAATGTGTCTTGGCTCTGAGATTTTGCAGTGTGTGACCTTGCTTATGTTACAGTTTCTTTACCTTAAAATGGGATGGCTGTAGCTCTGTGTTCTAGTTATTATACAGCATCACTCTAGCTTCATAGCTCTGTAAGGATTCCATGAGATAACGAGGGAGAACATCCAATAATAATATAATGCTTCCTGATGCAAAGTAAATACCACTTTTCCCTTCTGAATGAAGTTGGGTTTAAGTCTCCTTTAAGATGTTGACATTTCAAGACTCATTATCTTGCTGTTTCCTTTTAACATCCTCCCTCAGAATAGGGCATATTTAATAGTCCTGTAAAGGAGTCGAGCTACCTGTGTTATCATATGGTCTTGTGGAGCACATTTAGGCTTTTATATAACTGTGCCCATCTGATCTAGTTTGTTAATGACCTGACATTCTCAAAAATGGAAGCCACGTGAGAGACCGTGGAGAAATCTAAACTAAATTTTTGAGGTCTGCCAATCCGGGGCAGCTTTCTCCTCAGAGTTTAAAGGAACAGTAATGCTCCATAATAACTAAAACACATGAAAGAATTGGGATGGAAACATTTGGCTAATTACGAATTCTAAGACGCATTTCAGTTCACTAGAGCGTTTTCACATGCACAGAAGAGACAGATACCATCTTCTGAGTCCATCCAGTCAAAAGCTGTGTGTGTGCTTTCAATATTTTAGTGCTGTTTTCTTCTTTTCTCTTTGGGAGGAATTAAATTCTCTGGGTAGGTTCATCTCCACAGATGGTTATAAATGTGTGAATAATATACCACTTGTGGTGCATTTTTAATAGACTGTTTGTCAGAAGAACTCGTGTTTTCTTCCACTTCATGTAGAAGCAGTTCTTGTTATGCATTCAGAAAACAAAGCCATCTTTCATTTTAAAAAAAAATGCACACTTAACTAAACCAATTAATTTTAATAGGAAAAGAGTATCAGGACTCATCCTCTTCCTTAAGGGCAGACATAACAAAAATGGCAGTCTGTTAAATGCACCAATCCATTCCAGCTCTAGAGCTCTTCATCATACCCAGGAATGGTAACTCCTTTACCTGGTACTGTAGTTATTTGCAAACACGTCCTTTCCTTATTTGACACACGGTTCTTCAGAAGTGCAAAAGCTGTCTTATTCATTCCCAGTGTTATTTTGCAAAGTGCTCTCCACATTATGGGGCTCAATAAATATTTGGTGCACGATTAAAAATTCTCTCAGTAAAGCACAGAGGGCTGGATCTGTTGTTTTTGGTTCTCCTGGTTTAAGATGGGGATGATGTGGAAGAGTTTGTGTTCTTGTTAAGTCCTGGCTGAGCTGTTGTGCTATACTGTATTTAGAATGGCAAGAAGCTTGCCCCCAAATCACCTGAGGTTAACTTCCTTTGTGAAATTGGCATGAATGATTTGGAGTTTCTGCTAATAAAGTCAGTATCACTTGAGTTTTTTTGTGTCTTGTTGTTTCTTGTTGGCTCTAGTGCAGATGAGAAGATGCAGATGAGGGTGGAGTCTAAGGTCTTACTTTCCAGATAAAGGGGCAGGAGGTATAGGAGCTCTGATTTCGGTTCTGTCAATGTGAGGGCAGAAAAAGGATCAGTGATCCAAAGGAAAAAGCAAGGCAAAGCACAAAATTCTCAGTGGAACCTGGCCTAGACTAGAGTCTGGAGGACACTCAGGGTAACCTTTGACTCTCAGGGCTTCTTCGGTTTTGTAACTCTCTCTCTTTGTCTGTTGTTTGCTCCTTGTCTTTTGTCTTTCATTGCTCTGGCAAATGATTGGGAATTGATAAAGAGTTGGCAGAATGGTTTTGCAGGTCAGGCCTCATTTCTTTCTCGACATGGTCTAGTTCCTCCATCTGTGACTCTCTTGTTAGCATCTTCCTGAACTTCTTTCCATCCTTGGCTTTTCAACACTTGCCAGGCGCATCTCCCACTGGGGCTCTGTTGGAAGAAACAGGCAGCAGCCCTGAAGATTGACAGCACTCCAGACTTACTCCTTTTAATGCTGGTTGGGACTTGCATAGCTGCAGCATCCAGGTGCCCATCATTGGCAAAGCTCAGCCTGGAAGGAGAGTGGGCAGAAGGAGAGTGGCTAGGCCTGCTTGCCAGGATACAGACTGGCATTTACCTGGGCTTCTTGCCTCTGCCAGCCTCAGCCTCCTGTTGTCCAACCTCTCCTTATGTTTAACTCCAGTATATGCCCTGATTCCTTAGCAGGAACAGAGGGATACAGGACACACTCTGTGTCTTATCCATATTTTCTGCTATATTCTCCCTTTTAAGTTCAGGTATTTAAGTATTTTTGTAATGCCTGCTTTGGGATATTCAGTGTACTAGATGCTGAGAACATAACAAGGAGAAAAATTTGGCTCCCGCTTTCTAAGAATTTTTGATCTGATGGAATAGCCCAACATGTTACAATTTCAGAAGACAGGCTTAAAAGAATATTAATGGGAAGGAAGAGAGGAGGGAAAAGCCCCCTTTTCCTCCTTTCTACCAAAGCTGCTCATGGCTAGTATGTTTGTGGGGTCACTCAGTCTTGGCTTGATACTGGATTTTATATATATATAGTACTGGACAGCAATAATTGCTGCTCTAGAAAATAATTGCTGATACTATAAGAACACTAATAGTCAAATGGAGTAAATTATACTCGGTTAATGGTTCCCAGTGTGACAGGGAAAGAAGAGTAATAATGTGAAAATATTTTCAGTAATAATAGATAGCGATTGTTGAGTTTAAAAGAAAATTAGTCACAAGAGCTTCCAGTAGACATTCCTAGTAATGATATTTTATAATATTCCTGCTTCATTTCCTTCTCCACTAATCCCTCTGCCATTGGTGGTAAAACATCTTTGGCCTCAGTGGTGTAGATTTCTACCTGGAGTGATTTTGCTTCCTCTGCAAGTGGACCCTTGGCACTTCTGGAGATGTTTTTGGTTCCCATGGAGGGCGGGAGGTACTGCTAGCATCCAGTGGTTGGAGGCTAGGGATGCTGCCCATCAACCTCTCATGCATAGCTTTGTAGTCCCCCAGAAGGAATATCCGATTCCAAAGTGTCAATAGTGCCGAGGTTGAGAAAGCCTAGTGTTGATGAGTAGGCTGTATTGCTCATACAAGAGAAAAAAATCCCAATAACCAAAATCATGTGCACCCATAAAGACAGAAAAACCTTGAAGAAATGAGTGGGAGGGCTAGGTGGGAGGTAGGAGATGGTAGAGATTTTTCATCATTGGCCTCTTATTTTATTTTGGCTTTCACCGCATAGTTTCCTTATAACAACTTTGCTTTTATTACTTAATTCATAAAATCAATTGTTTTGATTATTGCTTAGCATGTTTTGGAGAACTTTACTAATGCATCCTTGTGTCTGGCACAGACCTTGTAACATAATCCACAATTTGTGTATATTTGTCAGATGAAAGCACAAATACATCATTGCATATCTTCTTGGAGATAGTAGCATTTTGTGTGTTTTCCAAATATTCCTCTTCTACTTCTACAGTAACTGAAATGGAAAATGCTGCCAGAGTTCATGAAAGTGATTTTCAAGATTTAAAGTGTTAGGTCAGTAAAAATCAGACACCTGCTCTCCAAAAGGGCAGTGCTAGAAAGTGTAGCAGTTGATTTTATCAGCTTGCCTGGAAAGCTGAACAGGCAAAAGCATGGCAGACGTTCCTGAAAACCCACTCGGTCTAGAGTCACAGAGGAATATGCTATAAGCAAACAGCTGTACCAAAAAGCAAACTCAACACAAACCTATAATAGGAAGACAATTGGGCATGATATGAAGTCCTCAGAGGGAATGGAAGCTTAGAAGAACGACAGCAAAACCAGTGGCCAGGGGCACAGACGGTGAATGGAGGAGCCAGCTTGGACAGTACCTCACGCTGCCCTGCAGGACACCGTCTGCCCTGGTTTGGGCGTGGAGAAAGCTGGTCCCCTGCTCTTCCCAGTCTCTCTTTTACCTTTTCCTGTGTGCTCTTTTTGCTCCAGCCAGATTTCCCTGCTTCTTTTCCACATGAGCTCATGCTGACTCTGTGTTTGCTCACAACTTTCTTCTGTTCAGTGCACTATTATTTTCTGTCTTTTCTCTGCCTCTCAGTTTTATTTTACAAAGCTCAGCTCCAGTTCTGTATACAAAGGGTATAGGAGTTGAGTCTTCCCAAGTTTTTCTACAACATAAATCTTTTACAGTCTGAGTTCTCTCTCTTCTACCCACTCTAAATTCAGGAAACAACTGGCAGTCATGGTTTATTGCTGGGACTCATGGGTGTGGGTGTGTGTCAGCAACAAAGAGGTGGGTAAAGATAAGAACACAAGGAAGATCCATTCTATAGAAACCTCAGATGCTGGGTTGGGGCCATAGCCCTGTGGTAGAGTGCTTGCCCAGCATGCAAGTCCCCAGGTTTGATCCCCAGCATGGGGGAAGGAAACCTAGTCCAAATTCAACTTTAATGCTCATTGGAGCAGGCTATAAGGATAGGTGAGCATCTTCCTTCTTTCCAGCAGGAGCTGATTGGATGAATGCCTGTGTACGGCACTCTGCCTATTAGCTTAAGACGGCAGAGGAAATTCTACCTTGAGACAGAAGGGGTCTGGAGGAGGACTTATATCTTGCCTGCAAACTTCAGATCTAGAGACACACAAAGATGTAAATGCTGTCCTAATGTGAGACAGACATTAGTATGAAATAAATTTCCCTTTGCTTGGGACCCTATCCCTTTTGTTTTCAGATACAGGTGGAATCAAGCCAGACCATGTTTTCCCGCAGTGCATGTGTAACATGGAAGTTGTGTGTACCTCTGGCTGTGCTCTGGCCTTAGCAAACTCAGGGACAGAGGCCATGCTTTGCAAATTGTTTGGAGCCAGCCCCTCTGGGCGAGGCATTCTGTCAGTATCACCAGGGATCCTCTCCCCAGTTGCAACTCACAACTTTGCCATATAGCACAACAGTTCCAACAGCAGTGGGTTTTGATCAGCTCTATTTACAAAAACAATATTAAAATCATAAATTGCCCAGAGGGTATGCTTAACATTAAAGTGTTAAACAATAGAAGGGAGAAGGGACTTGTAAAAATGCAGTTTAATTTTGCTACAGAGAACTTCCATTCGTTGTGCAGCATTTCTTAAGGATGTGTTTACACTATCCTGGAGACCAGTCTTTAGACAGTTGATTCATTTTACAGCAGAACCTCAAACAGAGATATTAAAATTAAAACCTCATGCTGGGTGCTAAATTTTCATGATCATACCTGTCCTTATTACAATAATTTGTCTGCTGTTCCTATGAGATCATTGAGTAGAGAAAATTCACCTTGATTTTTTTGCATGCAGAATATTCAGTTGCCTATTTACCGTGGTTTCATTTATTTTTAGATGACAATTTTCCCATTTTTGTGCAGCTGAGTGTATCTCTCAGTTGCCAAGGAGGAGGGGAATATCACTATTAACTGAGAATGATCATTTATTTGCAGGTTAAAAATGTATTCTGAAAAGGATGGACGTTTGTTCTTCCCTGAAGTTTGCTTGTTCCCTGAAGACTGGGACCATTTCAGAGGGCTGTTTCTGTGCTGTTTTGTTTAGTGTCTTAGCAGTGAAGCCTGTAGAGGAAGATGATAAAAAAATATCTGAAGCGAACCTGTGAAAAATAAGACCTACAATGTTTGCTTAATTTAAACATGGGGTAGCGATTGTGAAGGATTCTAAGTTGTGTCAGAAAATGGCACTGTGTAGATATGCACTTGGCCATTGACCTCAATGAGATTCATCTTAAATGATCAAGGGTGTTCAACTCTTTGGCACTGCTGATCTGTAGAGAAAAGAAATCTGAGCACTTCTTTCAATCACATCAGATACATATATATCTACACGTACACACACACACAAGCACACAAAATAATTCAGAAAACATGTATTGAGTGACGACTCTATGTAGCTGTCATGGATACAGAGGTGAAGATGATATGGTTCTTGCCCACCAGGAGCTTAGAATCCAAGAGAAGATACAGTTGGGTGGTGAAGCAGGTAGCTGTGACCAGGCTTCCGAGGCAAGCACAATTCTAGGGGCTCTCTTCAAAAAACAGTCCAACTTACGAAAAGAGAATTTGGTAGAGATGAATGTATATTTCAAAGGGCCATGCGGGTGAGGAACCCTCCAGTATCAGCTTCCCGTAGGTCTTGTGAGCTGTAAGGGGTTAGGAGCCCTTGAGTGGGCCATGGGCACCACTTCCTGAAGAGGCATCCCTGTGGGTACTTTGTTTCTACTCTTGTTCCCCTAAAGTGTGTTCTACACTCAGCAGCCTGCGTGAGCCTTTAAAACCCAACTCAGGTGACATCACTGCCCTGCTGTACTTGCTTTCCCCCACACTCAGAATCAAACCTCTGTCTGTCCTTCTCCTCCTCCTTGCTCCTCGTGTTCCTTGCTGTTCTTGTGAGCTGTCAATCATTTTCCTGCATCTGGAAATCCTCTATGCTGGATTTCTCTCCATATTCAGCACAGGACTTGCTCCTTTGCTGCCTTCCCTTACGCTGTGGTTCGAATAAGTGTCCATGTGCTAAAGTCTTGGTCTCCAAGGTGACACTGTTGGGAGGTGGGTCATTATGGGCGATCCTGAAGTCCCTGGAGCAAACCTTTTAAGGAGATCATAGGACCTCAGTCTCCTCTCTCTGCTTCTTGGATGAGGAAGTGAGTGTTTTGGCCCATCACTCACTCTACCAGGACGTGCTACTTCACCGGAGGCACAAAGAAATGGGGACACTTGATCGTGAACTGGAACTCCAAAATCATGAGTTAATAAACATTTTCTCGTATAAGTTAATTGCCTTGTATTTCATTATGGGAATAGAAAACTGAGTAGTTCCACCATGTCCTTCCTAGAGGGGCCTCTCTTGACTGTGCTATCTGGAGCACCTCTGTATTCTCTGTCCTCTTTGTTCTGATTCCCTTTCTTTGGAGCATTATCACTAGTTACATAGTTGTTGTTTGTCTCCCCAAGTGGAATGGAGGCTGTGGGAGGCTGCCAGTGAGCTCTGGCTCTCTGCTATGTCCCTTGCACCTTGAGCAGGTTTGACACATAGGGGGCATTCATTAAATATGTGCTAGGTGAAGAAAAGGTGAAGAAGTGGATGGAAAGAATGGAGAGTTTTGGTATGGGGCAGTAGCTGGGAGGTTCATCCTCTCTAGCTCAATGTCTTGAAAGGTGAAAAATATGTTTTTTATTTCTATCAACATAAATTTATAGAACTTTTAAATTCTTCAGAAAAAAATTTACCTCCTAGAGTCCTATAGACAGACAGCATCAAAGTTGATCTGAATATATGATAATTAACACCTATATGAAATATTCTGTTTAGGTTCCAAGGCTTGCATTTTGGATCTGGATAGAAGAGATTTTAAATTTGAGGAGTGAGAAAGGGAGGAAAAAGTTCCAAGTGTGTGTGTCTGGGGGTTTGGGGAGAATGTAATTTTCAAGAGATTAAAAAAATTCCACCTACTTTGTTTCTCCCACTGATTAAGCATTTGTTAAACATTTTGAAAAGGCATTCAGTCATGAAAGTAGCAGTATGTTGAAATGTGGATGTGCTCTGTGTTCTTTACAGTCAGCCTCTTCTCTAGGATGGTAGTGTTCAACCTGGGTGCTCTGGGGAGGCTCCTAATCCCTGTGGGGTGGATAATGAAACCAAAACCAAGCTGTATTGTGTTTTGCTGTAAAGACTGACACAGACAGCTTGACTTGGTTGCCTGGAGTGTTCTGAACTGAGGTGCCCAGTGGGAGCTCATGAGAGACTTATCACATGGAGCAGAAGCACCTTCACACCCTGTCCCTCTTGCAGTATATATGTATGGGATTAAGTAGATTTTCAAATTATATAATATATCTTTAACTGAATTATCCTTCATAAAATAGATAAGTGGCTTAAAGAAACAGAAACTGTCTGGATGTGGTGGTACATGCCCGTAATCCCAGCTCCTCAGGAGGCTAAGTCAGGAAGATTGAGAGTTCAAAGCCAGCCTCAGCAATGGAGGGGTATTAAGCAATTCAGTGAGACCCTGTCTCTGAATAAAATACAAAATAGGGTTGGGGATGTGGCTCAGTGGTCAAGTGCCCCTGAGTTCAATCCCTGGAATAAAAACAAACAAACAAACAAAGAACAGAAACTGACCATCATACTGAAAATGGAAAGTGTGCAATTGAGCACCCAAAATATGACAGAATTGATATTGCTCTCCCTACTGCTTTCCTGATCACTCCCTTAGCTAAGTGAAAAACAATGATAATGTAATCCCATGGGCAAAAAGTTGGCCATACAACTTTTTGTCCATGGGACAAATGGTTTGAGTGTGTTAGTAATACAACGATCTTCTATATTACCAAGAAGATTATTTGAAATGTAGGTGTATAGCTGTTAAGGCAGCAGAACTGTGTCTTGTCATAATCAGAAGAGGGTGTCTTTTTATGTTAGTTGTTGGTCAGAATGTGTGTTTATACAATGTATAAATAAGCAAGTGTGCACATATTAGGGATGCAGGCTCACAGCTTCTTACCATTAGGGTTGTCCATTCAAGAAAGTTTAGCCTCAATTGCTCAAGGGTCTTGCTATTCAAAGGAGGCATCACCTGGGAATCCTTTAGAAATACAGACTCTAAGGCCTCACCCCAGCCTTCCAGAATCAGAACCCACAGCTCAAGGTTCCCAGGTGACGTGGATTCGTGTTTGGGAAATGCTGCTTTCAGCAGTGTTTTATAGACTGCCTCCTCTGTGCATCCTTCCCATACAAAATTGTGGAACCAAAAGGGCGGTTTTGAATTCCAGTTCTGTTATTATGAAGTTGACCTTAGGCAGCAGTACTACACTCCTAGACCCTGTTTAAAATTGAGACACTCCTGCCTCCCCAGAGAGTGGTAAGGATGGTGTGCATGTGTAGCATCCTTAAGAACTGTGGTTCCATCTCTCTTTCTCTCCTCTGTGAATGCCTTGGAAAGGGATAACTGTGCCTCATCTTTGTATTTCTCAGCACGGGTCTTTAACATTTTTGCTCATGTATTTCCTAAAAGTGTCATGAAAAATTATATAGACCATCATGTTTTCAAAGGTTATACTGAAAGTTTCATCATAAGTATAAAAGGTTGCAAAGTAATTCCTTGGTTATTGCAAACATTAACATCATTTAAAATTATGGTTCTGGTAACATCACTGTTTTCAGTAGTTAGTGGAGCCCAGATACCAGGCGATGTAATGGGCTCTTGATGGGAGGTGGGGGAGTGGAGGAAGCCACCCAGCTCTTCCTTCATCCTTTGACCAGTTCCCTGCCCTGATTCTCTCTGTGCCAAATAAAGGGGATTCTGTTTTTTCCTGATTACATTCTGCCTGCTAGATACGCCAATCTTTTTTTTTAAGTTCATTTTTATTGTAAGTTATGCCAATTTTTATTGATATAGCAGTATGTGCAATTGTCCTATTGATTCTGGAATATTTTATACCTACAGGAGGATTCAGGATGCAGGAGGAAGGCACCTCTCTTTAAAACCTGGAAGAGGGGTGATTAGGAGGAAGAAAGATGTTTCCAAGCAGAACAGTGTTGGGAAAAATTGCAAATAGAAGATAAGGACTTGTAAATCGGTTCCCTTAAAATGAACCCTTGAAAAATCTTTGTGAACGGCATTTTGAAGATTGCTGTTTTGCAAAAAAAATGGATATTGCAGATTTAGGCACACTAAGTGTTATTTCGAGTGAGTGGATAGCCACCTATGTACTGAAGTCCCAGACTGTCTAGTAAATCTGGGGTGGTGATAGGTCCCAAATGTAGCCAACTAAGTGAAATGCAAGTTCAGTCTGACACATCCTGAGGCTGCAGTTTGTAGTTGGCTGAGTAGATCAGGCTGCAGGAGGAGCAGGCAAGATTCTGGGAAGCCCAAGAATAAGGGGCCATCAGCAGAGAGCAGAGCAGGCTCCTGTTCTCCCTCTGCCAGCAGCAATAGCAGCGATGCTGATGTTTGCAGTTGTGTGCATCTGCGGCTTTGCTTTGGAACTCTGCCACTTATCTGGGGAAATATCTTTGACAAATTTGTATACAGAATATTAAAATATGCATTTTATTGACTAGCCAACTGCTATGGTTTGGATATGGTTTGAGTGTATCCCTTAAGGTTTTGTATGTTGACATTTAATTCCCGTTGTGAGGTATTAAGTGAGTGGAAACTTAATCGAACTATGGTGCTTAGAGGTGAGGCTTTTAGGAGTCAGTTAGAATTCAGTAAGGTCATCAGGGTAGAGCCCCTATGATTTCTAAGATGAGAGAGAAGCGGGGATAGGGAACGCATGTAGTTTCATGCACACTTCCTCTCTCTTGCTTATGATACCTTGCTTGAATCTTCAGAACTGTGGTCTAAATTAACCTCTTTTCTTTGTGAACTTCCAAAGTCTCAGCTGTTTCATTATAGCAACACAAAACAGACTAATGTACCAACTGAAATGAAAACAGCCTAAAGAAGTACTTTGTTCTATTGGTCTTAAAGTCCTTTCCCCAAAAGACTACTATTTAACATTTTCGTCTGCTTTTCTTAGGATTTTTAGAAGCTGCAAATATATCCAGAATTTCAATTCTTATTAAGTTGAATGAAAGGAGTAGAACTTAAAATACTCCCACCTCTGGAAAACCCCAACAATACTCCTGCCCCCGCCCCCCCCCCCCCCCCCGGAGGTGAGACTCCTGTCCTTTACTTTGTACTGATGGAGGCAGGCACCATACTGTGTGCTCACATGCTTCAAATTTGTTTAATTCTGACCTTGAACTTGTCAGGTAGCTATGGTTATTGAGCCTCTTTTATTGATGGGCAAGCTGAGATCATGTGAAGTAGCCTGTCTATAGCTGTACAGATAATAGGAGGCATAGCTGAAATTGAACTGGGCCTCTTGGCCTAAAAACACAACTTCTTAACCAGGACACCAAAGCATCTGAACAGCCGAGCAAAATTAGCTGCTGATTGTTCAAGGAGACATTGCTGTTTTTCAAGGGGTCTGATTCCCCTTTTCCTGGCTTGCCTGGAAAGGGAGGACCTTGGCATTCAGTGTATTGAGACAAGCTTAAATTTAATTTACAGTATCAGTTAATATTGTTTCAAAGGACGTGGGTGTGGAATTGGTGGCTTCTTATGGGGAATGTTGTGCCAACTGAAGAATTGAAGTCGATACCTCTGGGAGACAAAGGGAAGTCTTCTTAAATGTAGAAATTCGTCCTTGCAAGTCATATTCTTCTTTCTAAAAATCCCAGATGTCAAAGTTGTAGTGTCCATGAGCTGTCCAGAGGAATTAAAGATCAGTTGGTTGGATTTTTGAAAGATATCCTGTGGGAAATGGAACAAAGTTGTCTCTTAAGAAAAAAAAAAAAAAAAAAGAAGAAGAAAAGAAAGAGGGAAAGGGAAAGGGGAGAGGGAGGGAGGAAAGGAGGTAAAGTAATCAAGGGGGATATTCATGAATACAGAGGACTTTAAACTAGTATCAGGAGGCAGCCAGGACTAGGAAGCAGGCTGCCTTTTGAGGTAAGAGAGAAGTAGCTAATTGTTTTAAAAGTTAAACAACAGAACTTCCTTTTTCCAGTTTTTTAAGAAACAAAGAATAGAATGAAACCACATTTGATAGAGGAGTATAGACATGCTGAAGGACTTGTTCATGGAGTTTTGATCAATATGTAAGAAAGTACTTAGGGGATGAGAGGTCAGGAGAGACATGCACCCAAATTCAAGTTTGCTCCTGTGCTCTGTGCAGAATCTCACCTTATAGCATCATTTTGATATTTTCAGTGTTAATAGTCTTTAAACGTCCTCCTGTTAATCCATTCATCTTCCATATTGGTCCGTCCATGTGACCACCCATCCACCTTCCTTCCTTCCATCCATTCTTTGCATAAATACCCTTAAATACCCGCTACCTGCTAGACCTTGGGTGTGGCACTGAGCACGTTTTTAGTAAATGAAGCCACAAATGGCCCTTGCTGCATTAAGTCTCATTCAAAAGCACAAGGATCCAATTATCACAGCCCGAGGGACCATGCAGGAGAGCCCTGTGGTTCTCTGGATGCATGTACAGGGAGGTGACCTGGTCAAAGAGAGGAAAAGCCAATGAGTGAGGGTGTGCTATTTCCTGAGGCTGAGTCCTCATTCCTTTGGGATTTCAGCATATGTAGATCTTTCCAAAGGTTGGAATTAGTTTATGAAAAGGATTCTTGGGTGAAGGTATTCAGGGAACAAAATCCACTTCTTTTTTGTTTATTAATAAGTTTTAAAAAATTTAGTTTATACCAGTATATGATTGTGGTTCAGGAATTAAAACCATAACTGAACAAAAGCATTGACTTGCAAATTTATATTTTTCACTGATCTGCTACATAAAATATGAGTGACATTTGCATAGCAAGAAATAGTTGGCCAAATGCTTTCACGTTGTGATTTAAGCTTGTACCTTTGCTCTCTCCCAACCTCCGCTTCCTTTTCTGGATCCTCCTACCGCCCAGGTAGGTAAGACAGGCAGGACATGGTTCCATTATCTCCAGCAACATCAAATGCATCATGAGGATGTGCTAGGTTAGAGGATAAAATAACATTTTAGGTTCCTCCCACCTATCCCCTTCCTCTTTAGAATTCAGTGTCCAGAGAGGGAGACAAACACCTTCAAATATACTGTGTTTATTTCTCTGAAATTAGGATGAACAAGCATTATCAGGTCATGAGAGAGGAACCCCTAACTCAGAACATATGTGTGTTTTGGGGAGGGTAGTTTGGGGAGGAGTTGGGGGTGGAAGAAACTTCCTACAAAATCTTGAAGGAGTGAGATTTAGTTAGGAATCAAAGGAGGTGGGTAGCAGGTTCAGAGAGGGTGAGCTCCACTTCACTGGAAAGTGGGGAAGCCAGCGTGGAGGCCAGATCTGCCAGTTCCTCCTCTGTGCCAATGCCTGAGCTGAGCTGCTGCCACCAGGGTGGGGGTTGGGGGGGGCAGGGTTAACTAGTGATGTTGGACATTTTTTTCATATATTTGTTGACTGATCGTATTTCTTTTTCATGAAGTGTCTGTTCAGTTCCTTTGCCCATTTATTGGTTGGGTTATTTGTTTTTTTTGGTGTTGAATTTTTTGAGTTCTTTATATATCCTGGAGATTAATGCTCTATCTGAGGTGCAGATTGCTGCTCCATTTTACAGAGGGAAGTCAAGGCCCCATGGAGTGGCACCCAGCAGGGCCTTGACCCTGTGTTGCCTGGGTTCAGTGGTCAGCCCTGCAGGGGCCAATGGGCCTTGTTGGGGGCTGTGAGCTGCTGGTGGCAATGTCTAGACTTGGATGCCTTAAAGCAACCCCTGTGGTGGTCAGGCATGGCTCGATTCCTCAGGGACATGGTGAACAGAGGACTCTGGGGACTGGCTTGGGAGCCCCATCCCTCTAGACCAATAATTGCTGTAGAAAAATGTGTTATAGACATTTGTAAGCTAAGTGTCTGCATGCTCCCTTGCATCCAGGGACTGGGAGTCTCCCGGCACATGCTGTCTCATGAGGCTGTTGGCACATGGATGTCTGCCAACTTTCTGAACACAGGCTTTTCTGAGTTCCCAGAACTCTGTATAATGCAGAGTAGAAGTGTCTACTATTAAACTTAACTACTGAGGTAAAATTAATTTTCCTGAAGTGTATTGAGTTTATAAAGACCTGGCGTAAATCATCCTTAACTGAAGTAGGAGAGCGAGGTGGGTTTATTTAAGGAGTTTCACATCATGCCTTGAGAAGAGATATAATGGGGGAATATGCATGTTCAAGAAAAATGTTTCTGTGGGATGGTGTGGATGTGCAGGTCCCAGAAGTGTGGCCACTTTTCGGAGCCAGGTTCCTCCTGAAGCCCAGTTAGAGAGAGACAGACTGCTGGGATTCATTTCAGAATTAATCCTGCGATCAATAAGCTTCATTCCACATTTTGTTGCAAACCTTCGTTCCCCGTGGAGGCGGGGCTGGAGGGGAAGGATTAAAATTACATTTAGTTGTGATCGTTTAGACAAAGTGGTAGATATCTTTGACAGGATGGATTTAGGATTTGCTTAATTGCTCTTTGCTAGGAGGTTCTGACATCTGCAAGGAGAGCTTCCATTTGGAGAGAGAATCAAAATGAAAGTTCTGGATTTCATGGGGGGTTCTCCTTCCCTAAACAAACAGGGTTGCTTTCTTCTTACCATACAACTGTGTTCATTTTCTGTGAAAATATGCAAACGACTGGAATGTTAGAGGAAAAATGAGTCAGCATTCCTCAGAGTCACTTCCTCTAGATTTTTTTGTCGGAATCAGGCTGTTTTGTTTTCTTCCTCTTTAGAAGACGGTGTCTGAAATGACAGGAGCCGAGAACACTGGAGGAGGCAGGAACTGTTACCAGGCTAGCAAGAGTGGTTTGGAGAAGAGATCTAGGTCTTGATGTTTTCAGACTCTTCTTTTTTGGGGGAGGGGTGCCAGGGATTGAACTTAGCTCACTGAGCCACATCCTCAGCCCTATTTTATATTTTATTTAGAGAGAAGGTCTCACTGAGTTGCTTAGTGCCTCGCTTTGGCTGAGGCTGGTTATGAACTTGCCATTCTCTTACCTCAGCCTCCTGAGCTGCTGAGATTACAGGTGTGTGCCCCCATGCCAAGCTGGATGTTTTCAAACTTTTCATGGTGAAACCAGTGGACAAATTCAGCTTCATGATACCTACAAGTGTGGACCTTCTACCTGGGACTCGCTGTCTTGCCTTCAGTCTTACAGGGAAAGCAAGGAGCAGAGTACCCCTGAGCATATCACTGCTATGGCTGCTCTTATCACTTCAAGTGAGCTGAGCCAGGCTCACCCTGCAGCTCTGAAGTGATGTGTGGAAACTACCTGCACCCTTCTCTCTGACCACCTGCCTCGTTGGACTCTCTGTGTGCTGGATATTGGAGGAACTAGGACAAACTTATTGGAGTGCTTTCAGAGAAACTTACTGAATAGATACAGATGCTCCTTCTTGTATGGTGAGGTTATATCTTGATAAAACCTATCATAAGTTGAAAATATTGTAAGTGGAAAATGCATCGAAGGCACCTAACCTGCTGATCACCACTGCTGAGCAACACAGCCCACTGTCCAGCATGGGTTGTTTCCCTTCATTATCCTGTGGCTGACCTGGAGCTAAGACTCCTGCTGCTGTCTAGCATCACAAGAGAGGATTGGACTCAATATTACTAGTTTGGGGAAAAAAACAAATTCCTAATTCCAAGTATGCTTTCTACTGAATGGGTATTGCTTTTGCAGTATTGCAAAGTTGAAAAATCTTAAGTTGAGCTGTCTAATGTGAATGTGCAATCTCTTCCTGTGCAGTTTTTGTAGACCCATGGGGTAAGATGTGACAGGGATTCAATGTGTGCATCTTGTGTTTTGTGTTGGACTTTTGTCGTGCTGTGCTGGGCAGTCATAATAAGCCTGAGAAGGGAACCTCACAAATGGCAGGCAGACATCCCTTGCTGACTCCATCAGTTAAGAAATGCTGTTCTTATCAGGTAATTGGTCTATAAGGGACTCTTATCAGTCTGCTGGAGAGTGGGTCAGGGACTGGGACCATGAAGGGCAAGCTCCTTGCAGGAGATTCTCTTGGGACCCCTCCAGGGGGGTAGTTTTCTTCCTAGCACTGTGGTATAAACAGTAGCCCCCTGGGAGTCGGATGTCATATAATATGGGGAGCAGTATGTGGAAAAAATGTAGTACATTTGTACTTTAAAAATATTCATGTTTGATTATGTTCATTAATTGCTCATTTAACAATGGTGGCCAGAATTGTGTTGGAGAATTAATTGCAGGTAGTCTGAACGTTCATGTAAAGTGCTACAAAATTATTACAGCGCTTGTAACTGGGAGGCTGAAGGGCCAGGCAAGTACAATTCTGTCACTTTGAGGCCTTGTGTAGGCATGTAGCCTTTCTTTTATTCTTACAGGGGATAACAACCAGCCCAAGGGTTGCTTTGAGGATTACACTGGATGATTTTGTGTGCATGTGAACAAGGAAATAAAATATCTGGCATCGAACAGGCAATCACCAGGCAATAGCTGCTATTATTTTGTGGGCCCAAATGTGGTTGCTGGGAATACTTGTTGTAAATCAGGAATCCAGAATCTTGGCTTGGTGGTGTTTCTACTGATTCTAGAACAGTGCTTGATGCATAGTGGGTGCTTTGATACTTATAGGGCGTGTGGAAGAGTCAGGTGAAAGTGAGGAGGTGAGTGTTTTCCATGCAAATAGGATATACCCAAATGCCATCTGACTAAATAGTAGAGAAGAAGAAGAATAACAACACCACAATCTTAGGAAAGCCAGAAAAAAAAAAAAATAGAATTCCCTTATTAATCTTAGAAAACAGAGACCTTTCAAGGGTTTTAAGTGATCAAGGAATTTGAAAGTTAAGTTGTCTGATATGAAAACAAAATATAACCAGAATGGGAGATACATTTACCAATGTATAATCAAGTATTAATTTATTTGCTAAATGAAGAGTCTTATTTAAATGGAGTAATATTAGATAAATAAATGGGCAAAGAACATGGAAAAACAAATTTGAGCATGTAGAAATATGTTAGTCTCAGTAGAATAAAAATTTCAAATGGGAAGAAGCTACCCTTTCTATCTACTAAATTTGGGAAAAAAAAATTCAATTAAACCAGTATTTGGACTGGCAAAGGGATACTCTTCTATGTTTTTGAGCTTTTGAAAAGCGATTTGACAGGTAATCCAAAAATCAGTGAATGTGTGGTCATCTAATAACTTATGGCCTCCCTTCTGGGATTTTCTCCTAAGATATTAGTACAGAAAAGAAAACCCTCTGCACACAAGTTGTTGACTATAGCTTTATTTATAATAGTGGAAAGTTAGAAACACTTTAAGAACTCAGAGTTTGGGATGTTTTTCCCAGGTGAATTATCTGTCATTAGAAGTGGTGGTATCGAAGATTATTGTAACATTGAAAAGTTTCATGTAATATTAACTGAAAAACAGGAATCATAATTTTATGTACAAAATGACTGGCTAAACATGTATAAAAACTAAGAAATACTTAAGAGATATTTCCCAATAGAGCGATAGTTTTGTGAACTTTCCTTTTTCCTATTTTTCAAATGTGCTAAAATTTTATTATTTGTTTATAATTTTGAACATTATATATTTAAATACCATTGTTCTGAGAAGGAAGATCAAAAAGAAGAAATTACAGGAAATGCAGACCTCCGATTGTCATTCACATGCTTTCTCATTTTTTGTCCCTAAGAGTTGGAGGACTTGGGCAGTTAAGTTTCCTCTTTATCCAAAGATGGTTAAAACAAAGCCCAAGCTCATCAAATTCAAGAACTTCTTTTCTGCTTTCTTTCCTACTTCCAGCTTTCCCTTGTTTCCTAAGCAATTGGTTTTTTAGACTCCCAGCAGTTCTACGGGCTGCTTTGTCTTCCAGACAAATAAATCATTCCTTATTTTAAAAAATCCAGTCCGTTTTCTGATTCAAACCTCTCGGGTCATCTCTACAGCCCTCCCCGTCGGCGAGAATTTGTTGGTTGGGCACACATCTAGCCCACTGGAAAACTAATGAGATGGACATAAATCATGAGCTGGGCCAGCCGCTCCCACCCTGAGCCCGTTGGTAATGTGTTTGCGACAAGCAGGCGAGCATTCTAACGTAGCCCAAGGCTGAGGAACTTGACCTTAGACTCCAGCCGGTATTTACAGGAAGTGTTCCTGCTCCTCTGCTTTGAGTACCTTCCTTCCTACATTTGCCAGGGAGGATAAGAGAACTCATTTTAGCAAAATAATGTTTCACCGGTGCCGTGAGTGATTTTAGGTGCTGCTGAAAACAGATATGAGTTAATGTAAAGTGGATTAACAGTCCTCAGCCCCTGTGCATTTCCTTAGATTCAGAAGCCACGGTTAGGAATAGCTAATAAATACACTCCCACGATTCAGGCTCTACTCTTCTGTCACTTTGCCCATTACTGGAGAATCTATGAAGATGGATTTCTGTCCATCCTCACCTTCTCCCCAGCACATGTTCACAAATGCAGGATGCTGTGGTGGAAACATGAGCAATAGTGAGGACACTGTGACAAAGGTTAAGTGACACCAGCCACGGCAAACATAAACTCAGATCCATGAAGCGTGAAAGGGAAATGGGTTGTTTTCTGCACTATTTTATGGGGAAAGCAGGTTGACCTGATTTCAGGATTTCTGTTAACCTAAAAAGGGAGCGAGAGCTGTCTAGCCAGGAGATCTTCATGCTTTAAGACAGTCTGTGGCACATGGTTGGCACCCTGGCCTCCAGGCTCATCCTGGTAGGGGAGGAGCAGTTGCTGTAACTTTCCAGGGTTCTGCTGCTCCTGTGATCACCTGGGTCCTACTGGGTGCCTGGGCGATTTAGTGGAACTGAGAGATTGAGGAGCTAGATGCATGTACATCTCACAGGAAGAACTTGAAGGATACCCACGTTTGCAAGACCCTGACTTCATTTTCTCTGTATATATTTATTGAGTTCCTATTATCCACCATTGCTGACCTCATGTTTCTTTCCCAATATCTTGAACCCAGCTTTGGGCAGTTCAGCCCACTCAGATGAACCCATCAAGCTATATTCAGTCCACACGTGGGCAGTTTTAAGACACTGCTGTTTGCTCCCAGGCAGGACCCATGCATGCCTCTAGCTGGCTGTCTTGCCGTTGCCTACTGTTTGTCACCAAGAGGCCCAACTTAGATTGTACATGGCTTAGTTCAGTGAATCACTCTCTCTGGAAAGCACTTTTTTAAAAAAAATATTTTTATTAGTTGTTGATGAACCTTTATTTATTTGTATGTGGTGCTGAGAATCAAACCCAGTGCCTCACACATGCTAGGTAAGTGCTCTACCACTGAGCCACAATTCCAGTCCTGGAAAGCACTTTTGACAGTTTTGTTGTTTTTCTTTTTCATCAAAGATGAGTCATTTAATTTAGTATTCCATTTCAGAATACAGATGCTCCTCAACTTAACATGGGACTATGTCCAATAAACCATCATACACTGAAAATATAATGCATTGAAAACACAGGTGGTCCATCAACCTCCCCACACCCTAGCTCAGTGGTTTACCCTCGGGATGCTGGTACTTATTGGGAGCTGCAGCTTGTGGCAGAGCATCCTGAAAGAGTATAGTACTGCATGTTGCTGGCCCCTGGAAAAGATCTACCTTCAGAATTTGAAGAATGGTTCCTACTGAATACTTTGTATCCTTGTAAAGTCAAAAAATCCTCAACCAAACTATGCTTAGCTTGGGGTTGTCTGTAATATAATGGAATAAGGGCTTTATGTTCTGGTGGGTTCGTTTCCATCTGAATTTATCCTCTGAGTGATTAAAAGTCAAACTGCCAGATGGAGTGTTCCATAAAAGCATTGCAAGGAATAAGCAATCCTTCAGCTCTGTCCTCAGAGCTGAACAAAGCCACCTGAGAGCTCAGCCATTAACTCAGCAGAGGTCTTTAGTATGGAAAGGGACACAAGAAAGGTGTTCATTTCTCTTTAAAACAACTTCTAAAAATACAACCCTGTTTCCTGCTATGCTGTGTGTAGGAGGACAAGAATTAGAGGGAACAGAATATTCTAGAGGTTCAGTAAAATGTTTTGAGCCAAAATAAATCAGAGAGCTAGGGGCATTATATGAACTTATTATTTGTCGAGGTGACAGGACTTTTATGGTGACCTTATGTAAGATGCTTTAGCTGTGTTTTGGGAATCAGATAAATATAAGTAAATAATGGATTCTTTTTTAGTAAGCTATGGAGCAAAAAACACTTTTAAAAGTCCTTTCTGTATTTTTTTTAACATTTGATAAACTTTAAATAAGTCATAATTGGTAAAAGCATAAGTTAAAATGCACTAAATAAATGACTGAAAATCATGAATTTTAAAACCCTGTGATGGTAACTTAACAAAAAAACAAAATGAAATCAAGGGAAGATTGAAAAGGTGTGGGCCCTAGATTGTGCTTGATCAAGAAATTGTAGGGCTTTTAAACTTAGTAGACAAAATAATCCCCTCAGATTCTTCACACCTAAAATGTGAGCCAGTTCCTTTAGTACAATGGGAGTGTTTTCCCTCCAGTCCTCCCATGGGAAAAATTGGCTGATTCTGTAGAGAGGGAGAAGTGTTATTTGGTAAGACTGGCCAATATGAAATATGATTTTTCAGTCTTGTGATCAACACTTCATTTTCATGATGTTGCCTTTTTGTAAGAAAATGGTTTGCTTTTGCCTCTATGTATGTAATTGACAGCTGCCAATAATTGATTTTTTTCAGTTAGTATAAACCTAGCAACTCTTCAAGAATATGAACCTGTACTTTTGACTTAAAACCTGAAATCAAACAAAATTCTTGTAAGTGATTACAATTGCAAGCATTATTTGTGTGTGCAAATTTGTGTGTATCTATATGTGTGTGTACCTGTGTGTAGGTCTGTGGTGTGTGTCTTCAGCAGATCAACCTGTGAGGCAGATGACATAATCAATAAGTCTTTCCTTCAGCAATAGGCCAGTAGGTAGCTCGTGGTGCAAATTTTAATGTGCATAAGAATTATGAGTATAGATTCTGGGCTCTGGCTCTTGAGACTCTGGTTGAGTAGCTCTGGGCTGGGTTCAGGACTTTACATTTCTGTTAAGCATGATCATTGACCGGAATGCAGGTGATGTAGAGGGCTGGGATTTAAAGAAAAGTTGCTTTTGAGACATGAGCATGGGGTTCCTTTCTTTTTTATTTTCCTGGGTTCTAGTTCTTCCTTCAATCTTGAGGTCTTCAGTTTCAGAATCAAATTAAAGCCATGAAATACCTAGGAAATATGAAATCTCCTTGTGAAGTTGGCAGTCAGCCATGTTAGCCATTGGTGCTTTCCAGCATGACTTAATGATTCCTTTGAGAAGTGCTTGATAATAAGAGACTGAGCTTAGTTATGCAAATTTTTTAGTACCAAGTATCCATCATGGGATGCACATTTTAATTGGGGTAAAAATACAACTGGTGCTATGCAACACTCAGTACTTTGGCTGCTGGTGGAATCTCTTGCACCATGCCATGGGTTGTGGCGTGTCTGGGGTATTCCACTAAAATGAGCCCATCGATTGAGCTGATGAAGAAGGAGCAGCGTCTTTGGGAACAGACTGTGATGTTTTCCCCATGGTGACATTTGGAGAAGGACCGGCTACACTAGAGTGATGGGCTCTTGCATGCTCAGCTGCTGCAGGTCTTGTAATTGCTTTTCTCTTGTGGTTTCCTTGATGAATGAGCCAGACTGTTCTCTTGAAAACAAAACTAGAAATGAACCAGCTGAGGCTGTTAGAGAATTCGGCTTAGAGCTTGGATTCCTACTTTTCCCCATTTCAAAACTAAGTGCTTGTTTTTCAAGCATTTCCCACTTCATATACATACAAAGGGGGGAGGGGTGTTCACCAATGATATTTAATTTTTCCTGAGGAGAGTACTTTCACGCTTCCCCACGTGGATGACTCTGATGCTAATTAGCCAGAAGATGCTGTGTGCGGAGCACACCACACATGCAGGGTGCTCTGTGATCTGCATCTGCTGGGAGATGATGTCGCTTTCTGGTGCTGTTTACTGCACTATCTCATTGTTTTGACTTTGCTTGTGTTGATGTCATTTTAGCCATAGTTCACCATAAACCACGCTACTTTTTTCCCTCCCGTTAGTGAAATTCAAATGACTGGAGCATCGTTTTCCTGAACTTCAAATAGTTGGTAAACACAAATGCTTCTACAGATGTGCAGGATCGAGCATGCTAGCAACAGAGCTGACTGCTGCTGTGTACTTCCTGACAGTGGCTTCTGTCTTATACCTTATATTATTGATCCCTGTGGCATCTGTGTCCTTGGGTGCTGGGATTATGGATTAGAAATATTCTCTATTAGAATTTTGAAGTAACCGAGTCTTGATTTTTAAGCCAGTTTTCAAGTTATTTTGAAATGGTTTGCAGTAAATACTTGCATTTAGTATAAGTAGCCTTTATGTAATTATCTGATTTTAAAGATGGTTTTATATAAGGTTTGTAGCATATAAAGATGTCATTATCGGTATGTTTGCAATATATACATATATACACATTTTTTTTAGCATGGTTTTTAGACAAAGTACATTGTTTTCATTTAGCCTTTACTTTGGGTTGAGAACTTGACTGTTTTCTCTGTCTTTTATGATTTGATGAGAAGATATTCTTCTGTATGTGTCCTCTGTGTCTGCATGTTAAAGTTGCTACCTCCTCCTTAGAAATACATTTAATAATTTATCATGAGGATTGATTTAAAGTGCAAAATGAATTTAAAAATTCAGATAAAAGTTTTTAAGGGCCACAGTGGGATCATGAATAAATCAAACATCATCTTCTATCTCTGACCTGAGGTAAATGTTTAAGTTACATAAATGATCCCCAGGTCCCTGCAAGAATATGAAATCATAAGAAAGTTTTATTTCAGGGGTACCTGGTAGACAGAGGAGGGCAGGACGAGGGCAAAAGAATGTAAGTCTCTGCAAGACGTTTTCCAAGAACAGCAACATTTTTAGCTTCTAAAAGACCTTTGCTCTTAATATTAAGCAACCACTTCCATCATTGTTACTGCTCAATAAAACTTGTTTATGGTTCTAGCCCTCTGGGATATGCAACAAAGCTTTCTTTCTCTCCTCCTCATTTTCCCCCATATATTTAACTTAATATGAGTTAGAAATTTCAGAAAAAAATTATGAGAAAAATTGTGGAGGAGGAAGACATTGTATTGACGAACAATATGAAGTAAAATTTCTAGACCACTCAGTGTGCCTGCTGGCTGTTTTGGGAGAAGGGAAGACCATTGGGAATTTCAGTAAACCTCTTATTCAAATTCTCACTGCTGATTTCATTGTTCCGGTCAGATATCACTTTAGCTTACAAATATCCACTGGAAGAAATGGTGTGAGCTTTCCATATTAGAAGACGTGTATTTAAATTCTATTGTAACTCTTAATCATCAAGTATGGGGTTTCTGTACTAAGATGAAGCAGGACACAGAAAGTTCCTATGTCAGACTGAGTGTGATGTTTTCCTTGAAGGAGGCTGAGAATCCAGACAGTGTGAATCCATTCCATTGTCAGGAGGATGGGGGTGACTTTCACACCTGTGTCCCAGGTGTGTCACAGTTGCAAAACTGGCTCTTCATGCTCAAGTGCTGGTGACAGGAGCCAGGGGAGTGATTGTACCACTGTTTTGCACCCCCACGATGCATGATGTTGTCTGCTCAGAATCCAGAACTCTGGTGGTTTGAGGTCCTGAGACAATGAAGGGAAGCCTGAAAAGACTGAACGCATAATCAGACAGTTGCAAACTTCTTGCCTGTTTCTAAGGAGGTCAGACCACTTTTCTGTTCACATCATCTTTATCTGCTTGCGCCACAGAGGCAGGGGTTATGGGGCTGCTTTAAAGAAAAAAAAAAAAAAAAAAGAGGGAGGAAATGGATGTCAGAAAGAGTATTTTCTCTTGAATTAAGAAACTAGATTTTGGATATGCATTTTAGTCTATTCAGGTGAAGATTCACACTGTGGCTTCATCATGTGTCATTTATTATGGTGTCAAACCTTCACAACCATTCCACCTGTTTCTGGCCTTGGAAACTGCATTTCTAGGGTGGCTTAGCTCTCACCTGAGCTATTGGAAGGCACCATCATCATGACATTGCTGGATGTTTTCTGTCCATGTACACCAGAGTCCAGGAGGCTCCCTCTTCTCTTGCTGGGTTGAGCTGTGGGAGGAAGGGGCTGAGTTAGCCACAGTGTTACGCTATCACCATCTCGTCATTGTCTCTTTACTTTCCTTGCCCATAGAAAGTTTATTTAAAGAAGTTTTATTCCAGAAAGCAGAACTTTAAGCTTAGACATGAGTCCTTTAGAAATGGAATTAGATAGCTTCATGAAAAGTTTCATTTTTAAAATAATCATTTCACCATAGGCCAATAGACAAAAACTTTATTTCAAAAAACAGCATTAGGGTGCATTCAGCCTGGTGATCTCTGGTACTCCTCTGAGTTGCCTGGTTCCTGACTTGTGTGTGTGCACAATACTCTATTTCCATCATTCTTAGGAGCAAGTCAAAAGGAGAAGGTTGGTGAACATCAAGGTAGAATCCAATATGCTGCCAGAAACTTCTCTGGGATTTCTTTTGAAACCACCCCACTGAAATGTTTACACAGTGTTGATGTGATAGCCTGCAGATGAGCTGCAAATCCTTCTCAAAGGCAGGAAGCATTTAGTGCTACACCTCTGGAACCCTGACCCTCACTTCCACTCCCAAGCTAGTGGGACTAGCACTCTCAGCCTGCCCTAGTTTGGAAACCTCAGCCTAGTAACTGAAGCTGCTCTCCCAGGTCCTAATGAGTTTGACTGGATGCTCACTGTTCACAGACTCCACGTTGGCATGACTCACAGGGCCCATTCAAAGCTCTTAAATTCCAGTTCATTTTAACTTGTCCTTAAATACTTCTATAATGGCCGGGCAAAGTTCATTTGTAAGTCACTTATCATTATGAAGACTCTTTATTCTTTTAGTTATATTCATAAAATAAATAGTTAAACGATAAAACAAAGTAGCACATCCTCTATTTTATGCATCTGTTTTCTGTTCAACACAGAAACCACTTTATCATCACATATTTAAATTACTTTAAAATGTTCATTCTTGGACTGAGGCAGACTTTGATTTCTTCATACCTATTAGTAGAAAGGTATGTGGAATATTATTAGATCAAAAATGAACAAAGTTCCTCCCTCCCCCCCCCACTCTTCCTCCTCCTCTTTTTTTCCTCCTCTTTCTCCTCCTCCTCCTTCTTCTTCTTCTTCTTCTTCTTCTTCTTCTTCTTCTTCTTCTTCTTCTTCTTCACATTCTATTATCCTAGGTAGAAAGGAGGAATCCACATGAAATGCCTTTTATTATTTGAGTAATAACACAAAAATGGTCTTGATATTATTTTCAGTAGCCAAATGATTGGATAGTTGACCTCACTTGGGGATGCAGAGGACAGAATGTGGGGGAGGAAGGATGGCCCCCTGGAGTGGAAGTCTGTGTTGCAGTCTCTCCCATCTCTTCCTCATGAAGTTCCCTGGTTGGGCCATACACCATCTTGCATTGATTGACCTGATGATCAGTGTCGGTGCCTTAGGTGGTGATGAAGCCTGTTGATCAGTTGTGATTTAGTGTGTTAGTTTAGATTTTTAATTGGTCAGTATTTTAATCAACTGTTTTGCTGCTGTGACGAAAAGACCTGACAAAAACAATTTGAGGTAAGAAAAGTTCATTTGGGGCTCATGGTTTCAGAGGTCTCAGTCCATAGATGGTCAACTCCATTCTTCATGGCTCATGGTGAGTCAGCATATCATGGCAGAAGGGTTTGGCAGGAAAGTGGTTAGGCCCATGGTACCAGGAAGCAGAAAGAGAAAGAGAGAGAGAGAGAGAGAGAGAGAGAGAGAGAGAGAGAGAGAGAGAGAGACTCTACTCTCTAGGGACAAAATATATACTCCAAAGACACCCCCCAGTGACCTACTTTCTCCGGCCACCCCTACCCATCTTCAGTAACCACTCAGTTAATCCCTATCAGTGGATTAATTCACTTAAACTTCTCATAACCCAAACCTTCTTGCATTGTCACACACAAGCTTTTGGGGGACACCTGATATCTAAACCACAACAGGAAGAGTGTTTAGAAAGACAGAAGTGTTTGTAGGCAAAGCTTGTGAGCTGGAGAGTGGGGTGTTTTGGGACGAGACCAGAGACTGACTAGCAGTGGAGGAACTACTGAGCTGAAATTTATTGAAGTTTGGAAAGACTGATTAAATGGACTCATTCATTTTCTGAGAGGGGAAAATAAATTTCTTTGAAATCCTCTTCCATCTGTCCCTCCTGATGGGTGATAACTAGTTGTTCAGTTTTAGATCTTGATCTGCCTTGTGTGTGTGCACAGTGCTCTATTTCCCATCATTCTTAGGAGCAAGCCAAATGGAGAAGGTTGGTGAACATCGAGGTAGAATCCAAGATTCTGCCAGAAACTTCTCTGGGATTTCTTTTGAAACCACCCCACTGTAATGTTTATACAGTATAAACATTGGAATTGCTCCTATTGGAATTTTGCTCCTATTGGAATTTGTCATAATTTCTATCATGTTCAAATTGATTTTGACAGCAAAGGAGAGAATTTTGATGCATCAATATCAAACGTCTATTAAGTTTTTCACATACCCAAGACTGTGCTTGTTGGGAATGCAAAGGTGTGAGAGACATGATCCCCGCCAATGTGAATGATGTAGTGAACACTTACCAAGCTTCTGTTCCATGCTGCAATCACTGCCACTTTATCTTGTGTGATTCTTACAACCTCACAACAGGTAAATTAAGGAACATGCCGTAGGACACAAAAGTGGTGGCATTGAGATTCTCCGACTCACATGCCTCTTCCATCTTTTTAATGCTATTTCTGGTAAGTGAAAGTTTTATGTAGGGAAAAGGGGAAAATAAAAGCTAGAAGTGTCTTGGTTACGAGGAGCTCTTCATGTCAGGTGTGGAACCTGGACTTTGTTCCAGCCTGGACTTAATTTTGTGGGGTATGGGGGCTCACCATAGAATAGAGGTGTCAAGTAATGAATACATTCTAAAAGTGATAATGGACAGGAGAGAAACAGAAGGCTGAGAGAAATTATAGAGGGTATCTGTCTTAATGAGATTTACATTCATTTATTCAATAAATATTGAGTACTTTACTATATGCCAACCCCTCTATTGATCACTCAGGATTTAGTAGTGGGCAATAAAGTAGTGACCCTGTGGAGCTTATATTTCAGCAGTAGGAGATGAACATGAACAAATATATCTACGGAAATAAAATTGTACATAGTAATAATTGCTATTAAGAAAATACAGGGTAAGGAAGGTAGAGAAGATTGCCAGAGGGAATTACTTTTGGGTGAGAAGGAAAGGCCTCTCTCTACAGGTGAACAGAGACCTGCATGATGTGAAAGAGCCCATTCAGATATCTCAGGGGAGGAAAGGTTCAGGTAGAGAGAAGAGCAAGTATTAAGGTCCTGTAGTAGGATCAAGAACCCACAGAGAGGTCAATATGGCTCAAACTAGAGGGAGAGGGAAGAATGAGGCTGAGAGGTAGGCATAGGCTATGTCATGTCACCCTGGTACATCATGCTAAAGAGTGGAGTTTATTCTACCTGACCGTGGTTACGTGCAGATAGTATACGGCCAGGAGCCCAGTCAGGAGGCTCCCCTACAAGACCTAGATCAGTCATGAGTGCTGTGGAGTCTTGCAGCAGATAGGAGTGGGCAAACAATGAATTTTGGAGATAAGGGGAGGGGTGGACTTAAGGGGGATGTGAGGTGAAGAGAGGAATCAGGAGCACTACTAAATTTTTGCCCTGAGCAGTTGGGTAGATGTGATGGCCTTTATTTAAAAGGGGAAGACTTGGAGAATAATAGGCTTTAGGGAGAAAAACAAAAGGGTCTTTTTGGGATAGGTTAAGTTGGAGACCTATATTGGATATCCAAGGTGAGATCACTGGGGCATAAGCCATATTTGAAGAGGTAATGGCTGAGAATTTTCCAAATCTGATTAAGGACATCCCTAGATTCAAGAAACTCCACAACCCCAAATACCTCTTCAACAGAGGAACCATAAAACTGACAGCCAACTTCTCAATAGAAACAATGCAAACCGGAGGACAATGTCATCTTTCAAACTAAAGGAAAATAATTTCTGAATTAAAATCTCATGCATCCACCAACATATTTTTCAAAAGGAATTGTAAGTATACTCACTCTTATTTCAGTGAAAATATCCTTTGAAGACACAGGCAAAATGAAGGTATTTTCAGAACAAATGAAAACAGAAAAAGATATTTTTTAGCAGTCAAGTGGAAGTATGGAGATATAAGAGGGGATAATATGTTTAAATGACACATCTTCGAGTTCCTTGTACATGCCCCAAGGGAACAGTGCCCCTCTTTGAAGAGAATTTAAGGCACATCCTATTTTCCCTGACTGATGTTTTTCTCGCCTCTCTTATTAAGTTAACCCACCCTCATCATTTAAAGAGAAACACAGATGCCCCACCCCAGAAGCTTTCTCTCATACCCAATATAGTTTGGAACCAGGTCAAGTCTTCCTGTAAAGGTTATCATAATATCAAGTACAAATGGCTGTAGTCCCCACAACGGGGTGGGGAAGTTACTCTCCTAATGTGAAAGTATGTGTGAACCGAGAGCGTATAAAATGAATTCCCACTCATACCTTTTCCTTAAACGCTAGTGTTCATCCTCTCAACCTCTCCTGGATGTTGATCTCTGGCTGACAGCTGGATGTTACAATAATGCAGGGAAACTGGTTCCCAAGTAAAATCACACACATGGCCAGCTGTGCAGTTTCTGGAATTTGATGGCCATGATGTCGAAGTACCAGAACCACAGGCAAAGGTAGTGACCCATAAAGATCAGGCAGAGTTATTCTAGTTTATAATTCAAAGAAGTTAAAATGGACAAGGACTTTTCATAGACAATAATTTGGAAGTGAAAGAATTACAAAGAAGATTTTGAGAAAATTATTTTTACAAAAATCTCTCTCTTCCTTGTAGTCCTGTAAAAGTTTGAAGTGACAATAGGGTTTTATATTATCCTGTTATGCAGTTTTTTTGGAGAAATGTTATCCACCCCTATAATCAATACTTGTTTCATATTTTTGTTTTAAGAATAATTTTCTCCAATTCCATCCATTTATCTGCAAATGCCATAATATTATTCTTCTTCATGGCTGAATAATATTCCATTGTGTATAAATACCATCTGTTGAAGGGCATCTAGGTTGGTTCCACAGTCTAGCTTTTGTGAATTGATCTGCTATAAATGTTGATGTAGCTGCGTTCCTGTAGTATGCTAATTTTAAGTCCTTTGGGTATAAACCGAGGAGTGGGATAGCTGGGTCAAAAGGTGGGTCCAGTCCAAGTTTTATGTGAAATAAACCAATCCCAAAAAACTAAAGACCGAATGTTTTCCCTGATAAATGGATGATGATATATAATAGGGGTGGGGGATGGGAGTGAGAGAAGAATGGAGGAACTTTAGATTATGTCGAATGAAATGAGAGGGGGGGTATGAAAAATCATGGAATGAGACAGACATCATTGTATGTACATGTATGATTACACAGATGGTGTGAATCTATATCATGTATAACCATAGAGAGAGACAAAATAATGTACCCCATTTGTGTGCAATGAATCAAAATGCCATCTGTAAAAATTAAATAAATAAAAAAGAATAATTTTCTTAAGTATTCCTAAATATCAGATGAAATAATCTTATTTTCATTTACCTGTTTTTTCAAGACAAATTCTTTAATTTCTTTAATGTGTAATAAATGTCACAAAAATTAATAGCTTGACACTGTGCCAATCATTTTTTTAATCTCTCATAGTTTCTGCTATCCAGGAATGCAGGAAGGATTGGCCAGTAGTAGGATCATGTCTTCCAGACAGTTCCAGTCACATAATTACAGAGGCAGCAATCATCCATGGGTGTGACTAGGCTGCAGGGGCTCACTCAGGTGACTGGCTACTGGCCAAGGGCCTCACTTTCTCTCCATGTGAGTCTTTTTATGGGGCTTCTGAAGTGTGTCTTCATGGCCTGGTTGCTGGCTTCCTCCAGAGCAAGGAATGTAAGAGTCCAGTATAGAGGCAGACGTGCCTTTTATGGTCTAGCATCAGAAACCAGAGACTGTCATTCACATCTACAGTTGGTCACACTGGGTTAACCCTGGTTCACTGTGGGATGGAACTACACAAGAGAAAGAGTATGAGGAATCATGGATCATTTGGGACAATCTGGGGCATGGCTGACATACAAATTATTCTGTATTATTTATAACTCACAAAGAATATTTTTTGTTATAATTGGATTCACTCTAAGGAGCCTTGATTTGATGTCGTTATGCTGAGATAAGTAGAACCTCTGGAACCATTCTTTTGTTACTATTCTATGTGTTAGTTAGTTTTCCATTACTATAACAAAATACCTGAGATAATTAACTTTTAAAGAGAAAACATTTATTTTGACTATTTTGGATATTCCAGTCTAAAATCTATTGGCCCCATTTGCTTTGGGCCTGGGGTGAGGTAGCACATCATGGTGGAGGGTGTGGCAGAACAACACCTAATGACCAGGGAGCCAAAAGAATGAGGAAGAGAATAGAATCCCATAATCCCATTAAGGGCATGCTGTCGATGACCTGTGGCAATTCCTTTAGACCCCACCTCCTAAAAGTTCTGCCACCTCTCCATAAATGCCACCCTGGAGATGAATCTTTACCCATAGGCCCTTAGAGACATTCAAGATCAAACTATAGTGCCACAGATGTAATTTACCTGTACTGAGGGAGTTATTTTCTTGTCTCCCTCTCTAGACAGTGTCTTCTGGAGGCAGGGTCCCATGTATCACCGTGAACTAGCACTGTACCTGGTGTACAGTAGGTGCTTAGTACAAGTGTCTTAAATGAATGAATAAATGAATTCAGTAGATGTTATTTGTTTTTGGCTATAGAAACATCAAACAGAGGAAATGAATTCACTTTTGTTTATCATCCTGGCTATGCCTTTGCCTTGCTGTTTCAGGAAGCCCGTGTTTCCAGTGTTCTATATGCATGTAAATATTTGTTTAAGGATTAACTTAATCTAGGATATTGTGGAGTAGAAAAAAAAAAACCCTCATAAGTAAATATATGCTATTGAATTGATGTGGATTTATCTTCTTCCCAGGGAGAAAATTGTTCAGCTGAATTCTGTAATTGATCATTTGGTATTACTCAAGAATATTGATGACCATTTCAATACTTTGGGGCAAGTAAGGAAGATAAAACTGCTTCTTTAAATGAAAAATTGGTTTCTGTTCATTGATGTTAAGAATATATTAGTAACAAGGAATTATTAAAAGGATTTATAATTATTAAAGTGATTATTTTGTAGGTTTTGCTCATGATACAGAATTCATCTTATTCATGAGTTGTCTACTAAAACCTGTTAAATTTTTTTGAGGTGAGCACTATCTCAGGGCACTTTATTTTTTGTTAGTTCAAATGATTATAAAGGGTAGTGGGCTTCATTGTGTCATATTTATATATGCACAAATGATATTTTGGTCATTTTCAACTCCCCCATTGCCAACCCTTACCCTCCACCACAATCTCCTTTCCCCTTTACTAATAGTCTTCCTTCTAAATTTGTTTCATATTTTATAGTTTGTTCTAGATTCCATGTGTAAGAGAACACGTGATACTTGTCTTTCTAAGTCTGGCTTGTTTTGCTTAAAGTGATCTCTAGTTCCATTCATTTTCCTGCAAATGATATGAGTTCATTATTTACAGCAGAATGATCCTCCATTGTGCATCTGTGTGTTCCAGATTTTCTTTATCTGTTCATCTGATTCCATAACTTGGCTATTAAGAATTGTGCTGCAATAAACAAGGGTATGCAGGTATCGCTAATACTATGCTGACTAATTCTTTTGGATATATATACCAAAGGAGTGGTATAGCTGGGTCATATGGTGGTTCTAATTTTAGGTTTTTGAGGAACCTGCATACTGATTTCCATAGTGGCTGTAACTAATTTGTATTACCACTAATACTGCTTAAGAGTTCCTTTCCTCTACATCCTCACCAGCATTTATTGAATTGCCATTCTGACTGGGGTAAGATGGAATCTTAAAACAGTTTTGATTTGCATTTCCCTGATGGATAAAAGATGTTGAACATTTTCTTTAGGTAATTTTATTAGCCACTTTTACTTCTTCTGGAAAATGTCTGTTTATCTGTCCATTTATTAATTGGTTGTTATTTTGGTTTTTTTTTTTTTTTTAGTTTTCTCTACATTTTAGATATTAATCTGTCAGAAGAATAGCTGGTAAAATTTTTCTTTCATTTTGTAATTTGTCTCTTCACTCTATTGTTTGCTCTGCAAAAGCTTTTGAATTTTTTGCCATTCCGTTTTTCAACTCATACTATTTATTTCCTGAGCTGCAGAGTCCTATTCAAAAAGCAGTTGCCCACATCTGTATTTCAAAATGTTTCCTTTATGATTTTGTCTAGTGGTTTCAGTGTTGCAGATCTTGTCCGTAGGTCTTTGATCCATATTGAATTGATTTTTTTTTTTGTACAGCATGAGATAGAGGGATCTAGTTTCATTCTTCTACATACAGATATACAGTCCCCACCGTTTGCACCATTTGTTGAACAACCCGTTGTTTCTCCAACTTATGTTTTTGGCACCTTTATCAAGAATCAGATATCTGTAACTGAATGGATTTATCTTTGTCATGTGTCTGTTTTTATGCCAGTATCTTGTTGTTTTTGTTACTATGACTTTGTAATATATTTTGTAATCAGGTATTGTAATACTTTCAGCATTGTTCTTTTTGCTCAGGATTTCTTTCTTTCTTTTTTTTTTTTTTTTTGCTTTGGATTTCTTGTTCTCTCTCTCTCTCTCTCTCTCTCTCTCTCTCTCTCTCTCTCTCTCTCTGTGTGTGTATGTGTTTTAGAGGAGGAAAAAATTATTTTGCAGCCCATGATTTCAGAGGTCTCAGTTTATAGATGGCCAACTCCATTGCTCTGGGCCCAAGGTGAGGCAGGACATCATGACAGAAGAGTGTAATGGAAAAAGTGGCTCAGGATATGTCCAACATGAAGGGGAGAGAGAGACATACCCTACCTGCCCATGGTTACCACCCTTAATCCCTATCAGTGGATCAATGGACTAATTAGGTTAAGACTCTCATACCCAATAACTTCACCTCCAAATCCTCTTGCATGTCTCAGACACGAGATTTTGGGGAACACTTCATATCTAAACCATAACATTCTGCCCCTGGCTCCCCAAAGCTCATGTCCACCTCATAATACAATACATTTAGCCCATTTTCAAGAGTCCCTATAGTCTTAACAGTTCTGGGATTGTCCAAAAACCCAAGTCCAAAGTCTTCACTAAGACTCAAGGCAAACTCTCAACTTGAGTCCCTGTAAAAACCCAAAGGAAATTAAATATATTCAACATATAAAGGCACAAATTAAACATTTCTATGCAGAGACAGGGGCGTAGAAAGAAGGGATGGAACCAAGGCAGGACTGAAATCCAGCAGGGCAGACAAGTCCTCTAGTTCCATGTCCCGCATCTCGTGCACATGGCATCGTGATGTTCTCTCCAGAGGGCTGTGCAGATCTGCCCCTTGATAGCTTTGCCGATTGTAGTTTACACAGCATTTCTTTTGGCTTATCTCTGCTCAATTCCTGAAGTTTTCCTTGGCAGACATTCTACAGCACTGCCATTTCATTTTTCTTTCTTTCCTTTTTTTCTTTTATTTTGGTACTGGGGACTGAGCACAGGGCACTTAACCACGATCCACATCCCCACCCACTTTTTAGTATTTTACTTTGAGACAAGTTTCTGAGGTTGGCTTTGAACTTGCAATTCTCCTGCTTCGGCCTCCTGAGCTGCTGAGATTATAGGCATGCACCGGCATGCACCACCATGCTCAGCTTGGCGTGTCCTAATCTCAGGTGTTTTCACTGCAACTTTGGCTTCCTCCTCACATCTCCACGTACTGCCCTATCAGGGGTAGCCCACACAGACTCCAACCCTGCTGCACTTGTCTGGCCTCCCAGGCTGCATGACCCCCAACTCCAGCATCCTCTGTTTCTGTGGAACAAGAACCACATGATTGATGCCAAGGTCTGCCGCCATCTTGAGCAATAGTCAAACCTCCTGGAACCCTGGGTGCAGCAGCCTCTGAATGCCACTGAGCATGATGAAAAACTTTCCAGGCTTCCCTGTGCAAGCAGGCTGCCCCACTGGTCTCTTCTCAAAAGAATTTTTACTTTAACACTTTTGAGCCAGAGATAGGAGTGGTCTTGACCAATTCCTGAGAGGCCCTCAAGTCATCTTTCCTATTATCTCTGGGCAAAGTCTCTAGTGTTTCTTTAGTGACTGTAATGTCTTTAACAGCCACCTATTCCTTATCCCCAGTTTTATTCAGTTTTCTGGCCAAATTACAAGTTTTAAAAAATCTTTCTGCTCCTGATTGTCAGAATAAACTTAGCTAAAAGCCACCATCAATATCCATGCCATCCCTGAAGGCTGGGCTGCCTTGAAGTTGCCTCTGCTAGAATAATTTGTCCATCACCTTTAATTGAGCCTCACAAAATCTCAGGACGTAGGCAAATTATAGACAACTTCTCAACCAGAACATAACATGAATGACCTCTATTCCAATTTCCAGTATAGTCCTCCTTTCCCTCTGAAATCTCATGAGCCCTGTCTTTAGTGTCTGCAGCCCTAAGGACATTTCAGTCTTCTGAACTCCCACCAAAATAGCTTATTAAGATCTGCTTACAATAATCTAGAACTTTTCCAGCTTGCATCTCTAAGGTTTTCAAAATTCCTCCTACAAATTCCAAAAACCTGCAAAAGCTTCTGAACCACACCATCAGGTTAGTTACAGCAACAACCTCTTTTCTTGGTACCAATTTCAGTTTTATTTAGTGCTTTCACTGCTTTGACCAAAAGACCTGACAAGAAAAATTAGAGGAGGAAAAGTTTACTTGGGGTTCCATTCTTCTGGTCTTGAGGTAAGTAGAACATCATGGCAAAACAGAAGGACATGGTAGAGGAAGGTGGCTTAGGACATGGCCACTGTGAAGCAGAGAAAGCTTCCATTATGAATTTAAGGTTATTATATTCAAGAGCAGAATATCATTGGTATTTTGAGGAGGTTACATTAAATCTGTAGATCACTTTTGGTAATATGGCTATGTTAACAATATTAATTCTGTTGACCCATGAATGTTGGAGGTTTTTCCCTTTTCTAGTGTCTTCTTCAATTTCTTTTTTCAGTGTTCTGTAATTTTTATTGTAGGGACCTTTCATCTCCTTGGTTTGGTTTATTCTTAGGTATTTTATTTCATTTTTGAAGCTGTTGGGAATATAATTATTTACCTGATTTCTTTCCTTGTGTTTTCATGATTGGTGTATAGAAAAACCACTGATTTTGTATGTTAATTTTATATCCTGTTAATTTGTTGAATTTTTTTTGTAAGATGTAAATATCTGCTGGTGGCATTTTAAGGGCCTTATAAGCATAGGGTCATATCATCTACAAATAGTGATAATTTAATGTTTTAGTCAGCTTTTATGCTGCTGTGACTTAAAGATTTAACCAGAACAATGGTAGAGGAGGAAAAGTTTATTTGAGCGCTCATGGTTTCAGAGGTCTCTGTCCATAGACAGTGGGCTCCATTCCTTGGAACTCAAGGTGAGGCTGAACATCATGGTGGAAGAGTGTGGCAGAAGGTGGCTCATGTGATGATCAGGAAACAGAGAGAGAGAGAGACTCCACTCACCAGATACAGAATATATACTCCAAAGCCACCCCTAATGGTTCACTGCCTCCAGTCACACTCTTCTGGCTTTCAGTTAACCACTTAGTAATCCTATCAGGGGATTAATTTGCTGATTGTGTTAAGACTCTCATAACCCAATCGTTTCTCCTCTAAACCTTCTTGCATTGACTCACATATGAGCTTTTGGGGGATACCTTACATTCAAACAGTAACAATTAACTTCTTCCTTTTCTACTTTTACTCATTTTATTTCTTTTATCTAATTGCTCTGGCTAACATTTTGAATACTGTATTGAATAGCAGTGGTAATAGTGGACATCCTTGTCTAATTCCTGATTTTAGAGGAACTGCTTTAAGTTTTTCCTCATTCAGTTTGATGTTGACTTTGGGTTTGTGTTACTTTCATTGATTTGTGTATGTTGAACAATTCTGGAATGAAAGCAATGTGCCCACATTGTATGGTCTTTTTAAGATGCTGCTGAATTCAGTTTCAAGTATTTTTTTGAGGAGTTTTGAATATATGTTCAGCATTGATTTTGGTCTGTAACTTTCTATTGTTGTTTTTGGTATGAGGTGATGCTGGTTTTGTAGAATTAGTTTTTGAAAATGTTTCTTCCCTTTCTAATTCATGTAATAGTTTGAGGAGAATTGATGTTATTTCTTCTTTAAAGGTCTGATAAAACTCAGAAGTAAATCTGTCTGGGTTTGGGCTTTGTTGTTGTTGTTGTTGGAAGACTATGTTATTGTTTCAATCATACTGCTTATTTTTAATCTCTTTATATTTTTTATATCATCTTGGTTCAATTTTGGTACATAATATTTGTCTAGAAATTTATCCATTTCTTCCAGATTTTCCAGTTTGTTGAAATATAAATTTTCAAAATAATTTCTAATGATCCTCTGGATTTTGGTGGTATCTGTTGTAATATCCCCATTTTTGTGTCTAATTTTATTAATTTGGGTCTTTTCTCCCTAAAGGTTTTGGTTAGTTTGGCTAAGGGTTTTAATCAGTATTGCTCATCTTTTCAAAGAACCACTCTTTGATTCATTGATTCTTTGTATTGTTATTTTAGTCTATATTTCACTAATTTCAGCTCTGATCTTGATTGTTATTTATTTTTTCTTTCCTTTTACTGGTTTTGAGTTTGGTTTGTTCATGTTTTTCTAAGAACTTGAAATGTATTATTAGGTTATGTATTTGAGATCTTTCTAATGTTTTAATGTATGCACTCATGGCTATACATTTCCCTGTTAGCACTCTCTTTGTTTTATCCCACAGACTGGGATGTGTTGTGTTTCTATTTTTGCTTGATTCTAGCAATTTTTACTGCCCCCCTCCTCCATTTCTTCTCCATTCAAAAGTATATTGTTCTGTCTCCATGTGTTTGTGTAATGTCTGTAATTTTCTTGTTGTTGATTTCTAATTTCATTCTATTATGATCTGATAAGATGCAAGAAATTATTTCAATTTTTTTTAATATTTGCTAAGACTTCCTTTATGGCCTAAACTATAATCTGTTTTGGAGAAAGTTTCATGAGCTGCTGAAAAGAATATGCATTCTCCTGTAGTTGGATGGAATATTCTGTAGAAGTCTGCTAAGTGCATTTGATATAAAGTGTAGTTAAGTATTTTGTTTCTTTGTTGTTTTTCATTTTTTCTTTTGTCTGGATCTTCTATTTGTGAGAGACAGTATTGAAGTCACCTACTACTATTATATTGGGGTCTGTTCATCTCTTTCTTTATAGTAGTGTTTGTTTTATAAAATTGGATGCACTAACATTTACTATATATTTACAATCATTATATATTTTGATGAATTTTTTGTTTTTTGTTTTTACCAAGATGTGACCTTTGGCTCTTTGACTAATTTTGGTTTGAAGTTGTCATCATTGGATATGAGTGTAGCTGCTGCTTCTTGCCTGCAGATTTCATTTGCTTGAAATGTCACTTTCTATACTCTCACTTTCTGTCTATATCTTTGCCAGTAAGATGTATTTCCTTTTTTTAGTATATATTTTTTAATTGTTTATGGACCTTTATTTTATTTGTTTATATGCATTGCTGAGAATTGAACCCAGTACCTCACACATGCTAGGCAAGCACTCCACCACTGAGCCACAACCCCAGCCTCAAGTAAGGTGCATTTCTTGCATGCAAAAAACAATTGAGTTTGTCTACCAGTCTGTATCATTTGATTGGCAAATTAAGGTCATTTACATTCAGGCTTATTATTGAAAGATAGTACTTATTCTTGTCATTTTTTTTGTTCTAATGTTATTTATTTTATTCTTAATTCTCATTTGCTTTTCTACTCTTCTTATGATATTTTTTCTTTCCCATGCTCATGTGGTTGTGTTTATCTTCCTCTTATGTATGTAGAATGCTTTTAAATATCTTCCTAATGCTGGCTTAGTGGTCATGAATTCCTTTAGTTTACACTTACATTTGAAGGTCTTTATTTCTTTTTTGATTTTGAATGATATCTTTTCTGGATATAGTAATCTAGGTTGACAATTATTTTACTTCAAAATCTGAAATACAACATTCCATGACCTCCTGACCTTTAGAGTTCTTGCTGACACATCCACTGTTATTCTGATATTTTTGCTTTTTAAATTACTTGGTACTTTCTCACAGTTTTAAAATTTCTTAATTTTTCTCAATTTTTGGCATTTTAACTACAATATGTCATGGAGAAATTCTTGTCTATTTGGGGTTCTAAATTCCTCTAGTATCTGAATGTTCATTTCCCCAAACTTGGGAACTTTTCTGGTTTTACTTTACTGAATAGGATTTTTTATGCCACTTGCTTGCATCTCTCTCTACTCCTTCCTCAAAGACCTATGAGTCTTAAGAAAGGTCTTATAATGTTGTGTAAAAGTTCTTATATATTTTGTTTATAATTTCTTAGTTTTTCTTTATTACTCTCTGTTCTAGTTCATCCACCTTGTCTTGAAGCTCTGCAATTACTTTCTGCTTGCTCTAGTCTATTGGTGAGACTTTGAACTAAGTTTTTTATTTGACTTATTAAACTTTTCATTTCCAAGATTTCTGTTTGGTTCTTTTTTAGAATCTCTTTATTGAATTTGTAATTTATATCCTGTATTGTCTTAATTTATTCAGTTGTTTATTTGTATCTTCTTTGAATTCATAAATCATTTTTACAATTGATTTTTAAAATTCTTTGTTTTGGTGTCTGTGGATTCAGTAATTGAGGAGTCATTATCTTTTGGAGTTGTCTTTTTGGCTTGTTTCCCCATGTTTCCTATGTTTTTATGTGGGGATTTGTGCATCTGTTGGGATGGATTTCTCTTCCACTGTTAAGTGAGGGTCCCTTTATGACTAGTTTTTTCTTTATGATGTGCCCTGGGCTGGGATTATATCAAAGCACTTGCTCAGAGTGATTTAAGTGCTTGATTCAGTAACGAGCACTGCTTTGAGGGGAAAGAATAACCACCATAACAGCAATAACTAAAGAGCAAACCAAATATCAATTGTAATAAAAACATTGACAATAACTTCACTAGCCAAAGGGAAGAAATGGGGAATAATAATATAGAATAGATTTAAAAATTAGGCATTAATGATAGTATAACTAATACTATTCTCCCACTCTAGCTGGCTATGCAGAATCTAAGTCTCCTTTCTGTTCATACTGCACATTTATTTGCCTGAGAGTGGAGTCCACATTCCTTGAGATTGCTGGTACTCTCTTTCAGTCACCAGAGAGGAACTTCCCATCCCCCACTGAGCCCCTACATGCCCAATACTAATGCAGCCTAATTCTTTTATTAATTCTTTTGTTGTTGTAAAACCCAGTATTTTTGAATTTCACCTGGTCAATCACTCTATCAAGTTGCACTCCAGCATACATGGACCCTCCTACCTACCTCATCATGCTGCATAACTGTATTTTGTTTCAATCTTGGGTAGCAGTTGTTATGCTCTGAATGCTTCTAGTCTACCATTTTCATAACCTTCTTAAATTTTTAAATTTAAAAATTCATGAGATTTGAATGTGTGTCTAAATGACAGAAAGGACCAAATTCCTACAGCTACCTGCACACTATTATTTTGAGATGCTCTTTTCCAAATGGGTTTAGCTAATAACTAAAACATGACCTTGACGAGGACTATGTTAGCTCCTCTAATCTTTTGCCCTGATCTTGTCTTTCTCCTTCTTGGCATTTGGTTTCCAAGTATAGTGTGATATGTGAGTTCATTATTGGTTCCTCAGTGAGCTGGGAACACTGAGATAAGCTGGGAATACTATGTATCAGCTGGAGCCTAAAACCAACTACTGGTTTTGGGTGACTGTGTTCCCTTGTTTAACTGTAAATTCTGAAGCATAGGGAGCACATATGACTGTAACAGCTGCTTTCTGTTATTTGCACAGAACATCTGTTAAGATTGGTTAGATAATGGGTTTTATTAGCAAACATAAACATGGATGTGGAGAGGTAGGGTAGGGTTTGGTGTGACATCATCTAGGTGTTCCGACTCCATGTGTATGTGACTGTCCTGGCTCTACCCTCCTTCACATCCTAAAGATGGTAGAAGCAGTTCCAAGGCTCTCTCCTTACCACACTGTCTAGAGGAAGAGAGAGTAGCTTCCTTAAGGTCACAGAAGATCAAGGAAGATACCCTGAAAGCAGTCTCTGTGGGTCTTTGGTCTAGGCTGGTTCATTCCTAACCCATTTCTGTTGATGGAAATGGGTTTAGTCTTTCATCAGTCCGATCTGGAATTAGGGAGCAGAGCTGACTTCTCCTGAGGAGAAGCATTGGAGGATTTGGGTTCTAAATACCTGAACAGTATCAGGATTAAATTAAGAAGAGGATACACACACTGGAAGATGACCAATGATGTTCTTAGAGTCTTTGCCACTCTTTGCTGTGTTTTCAGAGCCTAGAAAAAAGCCTGACAAATGTAGGTTGTCAGTAAATGTTTATTAAACTATTTGCTCCTTTCTCTTCTGATTTAGTTTCTCAAATTCTATAATAGCTTTTATTTTCTGGGAGGTAAACATTTATACATTTCTTATTATATATTTTTACCTTTGAATGCAGTTAAAACAGTGATTTAAATAGCTCGTTATCTCCCAATTAATGAAATTATTCAAAATAATTTACAATTAAAACAATGTGGCAGGTATATGTTTAGACAACTTTGCTAGCACATCTTAGTCTAAAGGCTCATTATTAGTTATGCTAAGGAAGTGAATCTGATCTATTATTTATAACTTGTAAGATGGTAGAATTATAACTGAGAATGTCATATTATAGTGATGGCATATGGTAAGAACCATAAAATCTCACATTACTTGTTGACACTTGTTCAGTTAAAAGAAGTGAATTTACTGTGAGATTGTTATAAATCGTGTAACTAATATAGTGATAATGTTGCTTTGGCAAATGAATCCACAAGAAGCTTCTCAAAAGCTTTCTTACTAATGTATGGTAGTATGGATATAGGTATATTTTGTCTCTTGATGTCATAATCGTAATTAAATTATTCTGTCTCTGATGCCATTGTTGGTTTACTTAGTAAAAGTTTAGCATCCTGATAATGGATTCCTTGACTGATTCTTTACCTTGGTACCTGTCTTGTAGGCAGTACAAGTCTGAGAGATGCTGGTGACTTTATTTTGCCACAAGCAAAAATGTGCTTCTATGCAGTTGGAAGTGAGGCTGCTGATGACCTAAGCTCAGAGCGTGGTCTTAGGTGTTTTCTTTTATTGTGGTACTGGGTTGATCATTTGAGTAATGGCTGGTGAGTAAAGATGCATGCTTTGTGGCTCTGAAAAACAGCATGATATGCCTTTAGTCTAACAGCCTAGAATGCTTCCAAATATCAAGCCTTGTGGCTTAAAAATATTAAAATGGAGATAAGAAAATCGAGGTGAGGATGGACTGTTCTACAGATCATTTATGGAACAAGTGGGGAACTATCTAAAACAAGTCCACTGGTGATAGTCTTAAGATACTATCTGTAATATTAAGATTCTACCTGTAGTATCTTAATTACGATTTGTCATGAGATGGATGTGCTTTGTTCTTCTAGGGACACATGTTGGAGGCTTAATCCTCAGTGTGGTGGTCCTGGGAGGTGGTAGAATTTTTAAGAGGTGGGGCAATGTATGGTAATATGGATATAGGTATATAGTGGAAGGTTATTAGATCACTGGGGACACTGCTCTTAGAAGGGGTTCAGGTAGTTCTCAGGAGATCCTGGTTAGTTCCTGCGAGAATGAGTTATAAAAAAGCAAGACTTGCCTCTCCCTGCTCTCTGGCTTCCTGTCTCATCATATGATCTTTCCCTCTCACACATCCTCCCACCATGCCATCCTCCATAATATAATGTACCCAAGGCGACCAGAGCTGGCACTGTGCTATTTGGACTTTCAGCCTCCCAAATTGTGAACTAAATAAATCTCCTTTCTTTATAAAGTACCCAGCAACAGAACTTTGTGATAAACAGAAAATGGACTAATGCATTATCTAAATTTCTTCTCTTTTTCTGCTGTTCATGTTCCTTTGTGTTTTTAATCTCAACTAGGAAGTTCACATTTTAGAAACTGAATCAGGTTCAGAGTATCATGGGTAGATCAGGGTCTGGGGATTTATTTAGACCGTGTTTTCTTGGTTGCCAAGAGGCACTTTTCCTGACCCATCCTTTCATGTATGGGTGATAAGTAATGTTGATGTTCGAAACTTGACCTGGGGGATCTCTTTGTTTGGAAACATTCTTGAAACATAATTTCTGCAGATTTGATATAAGGAAAAATTTCCAGAATGGTGTATATTCCTCTATGAGCTTTGAGAGATTTCAATGCTGTTTATCAAATAGTAGAATCCCTTCATGATTTAGTAGAAGTTGCAAGTTGATGAGAAAGAGATAACTCTCTAAAATGTGGTAAAAGAACTTGCTATTAGTTTGAAGTGCCCAGTTGACATTGGCAGTAGAGATATGTTCAAGCCTAATTGGCACAGTTATATTGCTTTCCTGACCAGAGCTCAATAACCCAGGTAGAGGAAAACAAGGAAGATAGAGGTGGATGTGTTGGGAGAAATCCTATTTCTTGGCTGGCAGCAGTGAATGTCTCAAGTGTGTAAGGAAAACTTGCGGGGAGGAACGTTCCCCTTCAGCTACCTAGGAAAGTACACAACTGCCCCAAGTTGACTCAGTGTTACCAAGGGAACCTGTATAGGAGCCTGGTGGTCTGAACCCCCGTGGCACATTGTGATTGGGCAATAAACCTATAAAGTGTATAGCTATTCCTGCAGTAAAAGAGTTTGTAGGCTGCTTGCCACAAGCATGCTTCCACCCAACTCCTGGAGTCTGGGTCTTATCCACATCTGAGCTAGCCTGGCACAATAGTCAAACTACAGTGGATGGACTTTCCAAGTCAGGGAGACAAGGGAGTAAGAGAGGGTTTTTGCACTGTTGTTACCTGAAGTGATAGATTGTGATGCTGGGGCAAAGAAATAAATCTAGGAAGGCTCTGTTACACTGAGAGAAGACAGAGCTTCAACTATGTAAAGACCCCATTTGCCATTTCAGTATACATTTAGCTAACTGTTGCTGATACTTTATTTCATCAACATGTGGTCTTACTATCTTGATCAACACATTTTGGTTAGTAATATGATTAAAGGAAATAATCTGTATTCATCATGTTTGCCTCACACCAACTCTAAAAAATACAGAAGAAGCATTTACTGTTGATGAAACTCAAATTTCATTTTCTTCTTGACTATTAGTTATTGTTTCCTATTTGCATATTACTTGAGGCTAATGCAGAAAAATAAAATGTATTTTCTTAAGATCAGCAAGGTTGATTATTGAATATTTATAAAATACAACAGCAAATGAATAAAGTAAATTAAATAACATTTGTTGTTCTATCATTGATTTTGTGAAGTGGAAAAGCAGAATCTTGGATTCATGGTTCATAGACATGTTCATGCCTAGGTCTTAGATCAAAAAGCAAAGGTTAGAAAGAAAAGGAAATTAAACATTGAAGATCCATGCATCTTATGAAAGGAAAAACAAGTCTAATGTAATATGTGCTTTGGAAAATTTGGGAAAACAAGTCAACAGGAAGAGGAAAAATTTGTCGGCACATCAGGAGGGGCCTTGCATCATTAGGATGTGTGTGGGATGGGAGGAGGCAGGAGGATTTTGAGCAGAAAAGTGTATTCATCTGATTTAATTTTGAAAAAATCACTCCAGGGCTTCACGGAGAAGAGACTGAAGGAGCCAGGAGGAAACAGGGACACCGGTTAGAGGCCACTGTATCACGCAGGCTGGAGTCTGCATGCAGTGGTGAGAGGGGGTCAGATTCTGATGATAGTCTCCAGGTTGATCCCACAGGACTTGCTGATGAATCTCTCATAAGGCACGAGAGAATGAGAATATCAAGAAGCACTGTAAGCTCTGTGGTCTAAGCAGGGAAAGAGATGAAGTTGTGGATGCCATTGGCTGAGACAGGGTGGGCTGAGGGAGGAGTAGGTTAGGAGCTCAAGTTTTGGATGAAGTATGAGAATACCAAGAGGAAATGAGTGTTACCTCTATGCAAATCATGATGGTATCACTTTGAGTACAAGTTGTGGTTCTTACTCTCCAGGGCCATGCTGATAAGTTAGCAGAGATAAAGTACACACATTTAAAAAGCACATACCATTTAAGATTAAATGAGATCGAAACTACTTTAGGAGTTCAGATGAGAAATGATCACCATGGAGTACAACAGTGTTAGGATTAGGTGGATTTCGATGAGGAACTGGCACGCTTCCTTAGTTTTGAAGTATTTGTAGTGTTTGGCAGGTCAGAGGATTGGGAAGCCAGACTGAGAGTGATCCAAGAACAGAGTTAGGATTCAACAACAGGGAAGAAACCATGTTTGCCAACACGAGACTTTGAGTTGTAGATCAGTGGGGGCGAAGGTTGGAAATGTGTTCAGGGTGCCAAAGGCTCTGGGTGTTGGCTGAGGAATTTGGTCTTCATTTTGCAGCTTATGTCCCATGACTGAAAGGATTCGATTTGAGTGGTTGACCTGATTGAATTTCTGCCACAGGAAATTTAATTATTCCCATCAAATTTCTTCGAAGTTGTGGACTTTGTTGTCTAATTGTGCTTGTTCTCTGGGTAGCTTTGACATCCTTGGCTATATGCTTCCCGGTACACTTGCAACTTCTGACTTCCTGTGTGCTACTCATTCCTTGATTCACTTCTAATCTCTCTGACCTGGGGTTCCCCTCATTTACTCAGTAAATATGAATGAGAGTCCACTGTGCTGCAGACTCAGGCTGGACTCAGAGGACAAAGCAGGCAGGGTCTTGGGGGGTAGACATCAAGTGAATAAGACACACCACAGTGCAAGAGCACTGAAGAGGGGGCAGGGATGGCCCATGAACAAGGGGTTTTTAAAATCAAAGTCTGAGACCTGAATAATGTTGGGCAAAAGGAAGAGGAAGGGCATTCCAAGCCATGGGGGCTTGTGCCAAGTCCCTGTGGTGGGAATGAGCTTCTTGCACTCAAGAAGGAGCAAAGGCCAGTGTGACTGAGTGTGGCAGGGTCCTTGAGGTCTGCCCTAGGACCTTGGCCTCAGCTGCCCTCTGGGCAGTTGTCTCTTCCTCTTGCCACCTCATGATAACCAGATTTCCTCACTGCACCACCTCTTTAACTGGATATCCTGAAGGCAGAACAAACTTCATGTGTCCTAAATTTTTTCCACTTTGCCATTCTTCAAGTACAGTGTACAGGCTTGGGGACTTGTCTTTGGGTTTTTTTCCATGTCCCAGATGTCTTTTCCACCCTCCCTTGGCTGTCGAAACAGCTTCAAGGCTACTTTTCTGCAAAAACTTTTCTAGCTGTTTATTCCTATCCCATCTTCCTTGGCAGACCTCATAGAACACTGTCCATCCTTCTCCTTATACTATTGGCTTGTACCATTGTCCATGGTTTATTTATGTGTGTTTAATGAATTAGATCCTTCTAGATTGCGTATTGCTGGTGCTTCACATCATATTTGGGACTAAGAATTTTACTAAAAGTGGTCTAGGAGCAGAATAAAAATAGCTATTGAAACTGGTGAAAATGCTTTAAATAGGACATTGAAAATCAGAACAGAAAGAGCCATATCTAATATAGAATGAGAAAGTATCAGATGGAAAAAACCCATTTATTTAGTTTTCCCCCTCGGCATCCTAGTTAGAGGATGTTGTTGATCATTATTCTAACTGGAGACCCTTCACAGAAAATCTGAATCTTAAAAACAAGAGGAATTTTGAGAGAATTGGTTCCCTGGGATATAATTAACCTTTGGGTCTCTTCCTTTACATTTAGAATTGCATTGTCAATGTCCAGGGCAAAGAGAAGGATCAAACACAGCATTTGGAAAGATTAAGGAAAAATAAATAAAGTTGTATCCTAATTGAGTTCTCCACCCCCAGGAAAATGTGGAATTGATATTGAAGTCTGACAACCCAAGAATCTACAAGTAATTAGCATTTACTGAGGGTGCTTCGCAGAAATCATTTGTTTTCATTTCTTTTCAACTTTTTGTGATGATGGTGGTGACAGGCTCATTGTTCACTTGCTCTCAGCCCTCCAAGGGGGCAAAACTCTTCACCTGCTCCTAGTCTGTGTAGGAAAGGCTTCAGAAGAAAAAGGATAGACCTCATATTGGTGGCACCCCATTCAAGGGGGAATATACCTCAGAAGCATTTAGGGGTTCAGTTGACTTGCCAAGATGACTGAATTAAGATATGGGTCCTGAGCCAGAATCATTAAGCTCATTTCCATGGTAGCATCTTCTCTTCTGTGCAAGCCTCAAGCTGGTAGGTATGTGTTCATTATTTCTGACTTTCTAATCGTAGCAGTCATTACCGATTTTGGTGAGCTGCCTAGTTATTAGAGAATAACTCACTATTGTCGGGCTTACCTCTGAAGTTGTGAGGAAACTCAAGTGTGAACTGAGCATAGGTGTGTCTCTTTTCTAAGGCTTCCATGTTTCCCCTCCCTTTATATCTTTACTGCAAACATGTATTAAACATAGAGCAGTGCTTTATACTGCATGCTGGGGTTTGCATTTCAAAAGAAAGGACAAGGGATTCTTTTCCTTGGAGCGAAGGGCAGCAGTGCCTGGGGAGATATGAAAAAACATTAAACTCTGAGATGCTCTAATTTTGTGATTCTAAGTGATTCCATAATAACAATAGCAATAAGGATAAGAGTAGCTCATAGAAAACCTGACATCACCCCGTAAAGTTCCCTGTTGATACATGTGTATGTGTTCTGCTCTTTAGCAGGGTTTGAGCATAAAAAGGCAGATCTGTTCCACCACAGGGTGTGTGTGTGTGTGTGTGTGTGATTGGGGTAAGGGGGTGCAGGATGTGGGGTGCGCCCCTGTGATATTTATTAGAGTCTTGGCTGCATTCACCCACACCTGCATTCCAGTGTTTGTTTTGGAGGATGCAGTAGGAAAGTTTCTATGCAAGGTAGCAACTTTTTATTGGACTGTAAAACACATTATTGTCTCTGGAACGGTCTTTACTTTGGTAGTTTAACTTCACTTCTGATGATTTGTGCTCTATGATTATAAAATGGCATAAGTTTTAAGAGATCTTGGTGGTCATATCATAATTCTTGAAGAAGGCTTGAAAGGAACCTTGGTGAAACATCTAGATAACTTTCAAATATCAGAGATTTCAGTACTATATTCATGGTTTTTGCCATATCCATGAACTGCCTGTGCAATTATTTACTTACACATGTTTTTGTAGATTATATCCCTTTATGGGTTTAGCTTTATGTTAACACACTGTCTGGTTTTCACAATGTTGCATTGTGGGACTCTGGAGCCAGACTGCCTGGGTTCAAGCCCTGGCTCCACATGACCTTGAGCAAGCCAATCCATCTTTCTTGTGTCTCTGTTTCTCTAATTAAAATAGGGAAAATAATAGTGTCTGTCTCATAGTGTTCTTATGAGGATTAAATGAAAAAAGTAGAAGAGTTATAATAATAGCTAACACATAGTGAGTACTCACAATGCCCATGGTTATTATTAGTTATATATTTATGTAGTAATCATGAAAATATTTAACCATAAAGACAAAAAAGTCACTCTCATTCCACCTAAAGGCAGGTTGCGTTGTATTAGTAGGAGATGGCTGTCTTTTTGTGAGCTGCGCTGTTCCTGTCGAGTCTCATGCTTATTTTGGTGCTTGGTTCTTTCCCACATTACCCTGGATTAAAGCCAGTAGGGATTCTTTTCCATTTTAGCCAGCTGTGACTGTTAGGTCAGCCACTTCATGGGACTCCATAGTTCTTCCCATGGGTCCTGTTTTACCCTTTGACATCACAGGGACCAACTCCAGTCTCTCTTCTCCATTACAGCCCTTGACATAATTGAAGAAAGCTGTCATTCCTCCCAGAGCATTCTCTTTTTTATCTCTAGACAGTCAGCTTCTACCTCAGGAGGGGCCCCAGCCTGTCTGACTTGTCTCATGTCATCCTTTTGCATGGGAAGCTGTGGGAGAGGAGATTTGTCCAAGGACATATTAGATATCTTTGCTTTTACTAATTAGGGTTCATAGTCTCTCTAAGCACCTGGAAGCTGCACACATTCAATGTCTTCAGATGCAAAAGTTACAGGTAGAAAGGGGATATTGCCAATATTCTCATTAAGAGCCATTAACAATGAAGACATCTTAGAAAACCAGTGTTTGTGGTTATCTCTATGAAAGGAACTAGATGGCAGGTGAACTTATTTTTCATTGTTTTCTCTTTCGTGTTGTACATACAGTGTGTTACCTAAAAAGTTCACACACACACACACACACACACACACACACACACACAGGCAGAATCATAGACTATTGGAACTGGAAAGCTTTAAGAAAAATAACATGAGGAAGCTTTGTAAATGCTAAGTGCCTGACTAAGGGAACAGAAAGATAACAGGAGCAGTGTTCTGAAAGGAGAAGCCCAAATAAATGCAAATAACAGAAAGAACAGAACTTCATCTCTAGCCTGCACCTATGCACACCCCTTTTGGTCTGGCAATTTCCTCCTTCTCCCTAAAGATCTAGCTCAGGTGTTATTTCTCCCTGAAAAGCCTTCTTAAGTCTCTAACCTCCTCAATCAGGCTGGTTGGGGGCCTCCCTTCCCATTTTCTGAGCATTCTGTGCAGACCAGACCCCTGTGAATCCACTTACCATAGCCTGTCCTAATGGTCTATTTACCTCTTAGCTTTCTTTACTTTTTCTTTCCTCTCAAAATTCTGGAGGAGGGTGTCTTATTTTGTTTTCTGTTGCTGTAATAGAATACCTGAGAATGAGTAACTTATAAAAGTAAAGAGGTTTATTTGGGCTCACATTTCTGGAAGCTGGAAGTTCAGGGTCGGTGGCTGCATCTGGTGAGATCCTTCTGCCTTAAAATGGAGGAAGCTAGAAGGGAAAGTGGGCATGTTTGGAAGAGAAGGGAAACAATAGCCGAACTCATTTTGTAACTGCTCACTGAGTAACTAATCTAGTCCTGGGAGCACTACAGGAATTCCTCTTAATGTCTTATCACCTCTGAAAGGCCCCACCTGCCAACATCACCAGGCTGGGAATCTATTTTAACTTGAGTTTTAGAGGGGACCAACCACATTCAAACCGCAGCAGAGAGACTGTCCCATTAGTATCTATACTACTAGGGTCTGTGAGATGCCCAGCGTGGACAGCACATGAGCTGTGCATTTACTGAATGAGCAACCTGCCCCCGGTGGACTTGGGACTGAGGTGTGAGGTGTTAAGAGTCAGTTGGTGTTTGAGTCACCCAGGGTCTCTGCACACATTTGCCAGGTCGAGAGGAAAGGGACCACCTTCTCAGCAAAGCAAATAGTAAGTCCAAGGGCACAGAGGCATGACTGAGGTCATCTTTTTAGAACAACCCATTCTAAAAAATATTTTAATCCAAAACAGTCTAATATTTTGTAGCACAACGTATCAAATGTTTATGTAAATTAGTAAAAAAAAGTTTGTGTTAATTCCCTCTTTAATGTTTATTTCAGAATGAAAACGACTCTGAGTTTGTTTTTTAATTGATTTGTTTGTGAGTATATTTGGGACCCGCTGATGTGGTTAAATGAGTAGTTTATTGGGACAGGGTATTTCTCCCTTGCTGGCCCTCCTCTGTTTCTTCTCTGATAATTTCTGTAACAATCAATGATATAAAAGATATTCTCCAGACATTTGAGGGACCAGAGCGAGGAGCTTATTGACTTGCAATGAACCTCATGTAGAGGACAGTGATGTAAGGCAGATAGTGATCAAAGTCAGAAGAAAACTCACTGGGGTCTACGGGAGTTCACAGGAAGGAGGCTTACTCCCATCTAGGGAAGATCAAAGAAGACTTTGTGGCTGGAATTGCATTTATTTTTAGCATGAGAAATTTAGGTGTATGGAGACATGGGGTGCTGGGTGTTAAGTGGGCGGGTGAGGGTGGTGGACATTCCCTGGGAGGAAAAGAGCATCAGCAAATATTGGAAGTCAGACAGCTTGCAGTGTATCCAGGCAACGACTCTCTTCCATGTGATTGGAGGGCTTCACTTGTGGGTAGATTATGGAGGCTCTTAAATGTCAGGTGGGAAGTTAGGACTTCGTTTTGGCAGGTGGGAGCCACTGAAGGTTTTTAGGCATGCAGTTGATGTTTTAGATCTGTAGTTGGAGTCAGGGGTCCTAACTAGATGGGAAAACTAGTTTGAAAAGCTACTTATTAGTCAGCTGGGCAAGAGGCATTTGCATAGGGAAAAGAATCATCAGAAGCAGGAAGGAAACTAACTCTGGCATATGGAGCTGTGAGCAGATTTTTAAGGATGATTTCTGTGCTGCATTTAATGCAGAAAATGGCACAGGGCAAGCATAGATTGGAAATGATGAAGGAATCAATAAAAACAGCCGTCTTTGCCTGAGTGCCAAAGGTAAAGTTGTTGATTAATATAGATTTGTGGTGAGAAGTGTCTTGAAGTTACCAGGTGTGGGCTGTATTGTGGGCTCCCTATGTACATTTCTATCAGCTCTGATCTGCCATGTCATTGTTGGAAGGTTTGATAATGAGTAATTCTGAAACTCTTTCTGAAATATAGGAACAGAAGTGCCCCCTGAAACACTAGGCTTCCTGATACATTGTGCTTTGCTGGTTCCTTACAGGAGTTTGGATTTCCAAAACATCAGAGAGAATCAGTCTGCATATACCATCCAAATGGTTTTTAAAGCTACAGCTGGCTAAGGGAGAAGACAGGTTAAACAGACTTTCCATATGAATAGAACATGATTATAATTATTTATATCATTGAGTTGTGAGGCTTAGTTTCTACCATGTGCAGATTTGCAAATTTTTATGATTCAGAGAAATATGTTGTAAAGCCAGGAGCCAGATAGACATTGTTTTGCCTTTGCTAAAGACTTAGAATTTTGCATGTACAGCAAATAAATCACACTTAGTTTTTTTTGCAATGGGCACAAGGCACCTAGAGTAACTTGGTTGTTGAGAACTTACCAGATTGTATCATTTGTCTCCTCAGAATCTGCTAGGCTTCTCCTTACTATTTACCTTTCTTCTTCATCTCTACCCCTGCTATGGACTGAATTGTGACCCACACCCCCAAATTCATGTGTTGAAGCCCTAACTCCCAAAGTAAAGGATGAGGCCTTTGGGAAGTAATTGAGCTTAACTGAGGTCATTACAATGGAGCCCCCATGATGGGATTAGTTTCTTTCAAAGAAGAGGAAGAGAGTCCAGAGCTCACTTTCCCTGCCCTGTGAGAACACAGCAAGAAGGTAGCCATCTGTAAACCAGAAAGATAGTAGAACCCAATCATCCTGACACCTTGATTTCAGACTTCCAACCTTGAGAACTAAGAAAATAAATTTCTATTGTTTGAACCACCCAGCCTATGGTATTTTGTTATGGCAGCCAATGTTTACTAATACAGTCTATCATGAACACAACTGAGGGGTCATGGTCTTGTGCTTACTACAGAGAAATACTGCACCATTCCTTGACTATGCTATATTACATAACACATTTTTGTCATAAAAGGTCTGATAGAGACAGGGAGAAATGATTCATTTGTGTGACAAATTATAGTAAAGGGGAGGGCATGCATTGCTTAAGAATTGGTAAAATTCTTGCTGCTCAGGACACTGTAAACACTAAGTTTGGAAACTTACTTAGTGTTATTTGCATATTTGACTAGCTTAATACTTTTCATTTTTAAATTTTTTTCAAAATTGTAATTGTAGCCAGGTACAGTGACACATGCCTGTAATACCAACAACTTGGGAGGCTGAGGCAGTAGGATGGCAAGTTCAAAGCCAGTCTCAAAAAAAGTGAGGTGCTAAGCAACTCAGTGAGATCCTGTCTCTAAATAAAATACAAAATAGGGCTGTGGATGTGGCTCAGTGGTTGAGGGCCCCTGAGTTCAATCCTGGGTACCTGCCCCCTCAAAATTGTAATTTTAAAAACATTTTAACTGATACATTAAAATTTTGCATATTTATGGGGTACTGTGTGACATTTTGATACATGTATATATGCGTACATTTCAAATCATGGTAAACATCTCTACAAACATTATCATTTCTTTATGGTGAAAACATTCAAAATTCTTCTAATTTTTAAGAAATATGCAACATATTGTTGTCTATATAGCTTAATATTTAAATAGAGAGTTTTAGGTATACAGTAAGATTAGTGAGTTGGTAGTTTGGAGGCCACAGTCCTGTAGCAGTAAAAGAAGTACTTAAGATAAGATAGTTTAAAACAGAAGAAGGATCAAAAGAAGTATGAAAGTATTTCAAAGAGCTTAAAATCCATCTGTCAGTTTTTGCTCTGCTAAAAATCATCCATTCACAGTGGCTGAAGGCCAGCCACATAGATGCCAAGTTATGTTTAGAAAAACAAGGGTGGAAGGAAAAGCTCATATCCATATGTGGAGGTGGTCCCAGCTGTGTTTTCTACCTTCTAGATTTTAAATGCAGTGTGACTCCCTCAGAACACTCTCATGGGCCCTTAGAGGCAGCCGCTTTCTCAGAAGAGAACATATCACACAAATCTTTTCTTGTGCTAGGCTGATAGACTGGCAGTATTTTGTAGGCTTTATTTATTTATTTTTCTAATTTGTGCAATAATGAGCTGTGCTTCATATGTAGTTTTAGAACATGGAAAGCTTTCCTAAGAAATTCTATAATCCAAATAAAATTATAGATAGGTATTATGAATTTGGAATCACGTAGGTCCTTAACATTAATTCAGGCAGCTAAGACAATTCCATTCTTTTTGATTAGATAATACTAATAAATAATGTGTGCCTATCAGGAATAATTTAAGCAGTGGGGAGATTTAGTTTATAACTTATTGAAAACCCAGTGACCTTAAAATTTGTTTGACCTCCTTGTAGGTCTATGAAGGTGAGAGTTAATTCTTGAGCAATCAGATCAAAACAGCTGAGCTGTTCATTGTGCTCAAGGCTGCACCAGACTCTCTGGAAGCTAAAGAGAAGCATTAGACTTGAGCTGTCCATTAAAGTGGCCACTGGCACAGGTAGAAACTTAAAGGCAACTGAAGTTAAATACAATATCTATTTTAGAATGCTGATTTCATCTCCTTTGAATCATTATAGCTAATATGTGGAATCAATCTAGGTGCTCATTAACAGATGACTGGATTAATAAAATTTAGTGTATATAGACAATGGAATATTATTCAGTCATAGAAAAGAATGAAATTCTGTCATCTGTGGCAAAATGAGTGGACCTGGAGGATATTATATTAGATTAAATAAACCAGACACAAAGACACGTACTGTGTGCACCCTCTCATTTGTGGAATTTTAAAAGGTTGATCCAAATGTAGAACAGTGATTACTAGAGGCTGGGAAGGGTGGAGGAGAGGGAGGATAGAGGGAGGTTGGATAACAGGTAGCTAGGCACAGTGAGATATGAAGGAATAAGTTCTGGTGTCCTACAGCACAGTGGGGTAACCATAGTTCACAAAAACCTATTATAAACTTTATGAAGATCTGGAAGAGAAGAACTCAATGATCTCAATCACAAAGTAATGACAAAGAAAGGGAGACAGTAATTACCCAATTGGATCGTGTACACTGTGTGCATGTGTTGGGATATCACATTGTATTATTCTGTGACTATGTATAGTTACTACATGTTGACTAAAAATTTCAAAAGTTATATACCATAAAAATTTAGTTTCTTAGCTGCAGAAGCTACATTTTCAGTGCTTGTTAGCAATGACAGCCAGTGGCTCCTCTATGAGACAGTGCAGATGTAGCACGTTTCCAACTTCATGGGAACTTCTAGCAGATGATGCTGTGAGAGACCATTTTCTATACTTCCAATTAATTTTAATCTATTTGACATCTAGACCAAAGAGATGTGGAAAAGGAGATGATGGAAGAAAGGGCAATTTACATTTTATCAGCAGTCTCTGTGTAGCACGTGATTAATTATCAGAGTAATTTTACGGGTAATAAATGATATGAGACGGTGTGCTGAGATGGTCAGGGAAGAGTTGTGACTTACTGGATATTCAAATAAGCAACCAGTGAATTCCAACAGAAGACTATGGATGCAGTTTTGTTGGGGAGTGGGACAGGATAGCATAAGATGTGTTTGAGGCAGGAGCAGTTCTATAATATGCAGGACCCACTGCAAAATGAAAATGTGGAGTCTTCTGTTAAAGAATTATTAAGGATTTACACACAACAGCAGCAGGGGATGAAACCAAGCACAGGGTCTTTCTAAATGCACAGATTACTTGGCATGAAGTTGGCCTTGGTTTGAGGGATGATGAATTAGCCCAAATTGATAGTGTTAAACAGGCAATTAATAAGATACATGGCTAGAAACACTATCGAAACTCACTTTTGTCAACTCAGCAGCACAATATCCAAGAATGGTGTGTTCCTCATAGGTTTTTGTTTGTGGCTAGAGTCCTGCCATTGACCCAGTAACTTGTCTTCCCTTGCTGAGCATACCACTGAAGATAGTGTTATTTTTCTGGCTATCAAGAAAATCAAGAATGCATGGTGAGCTCCTTCATCCCTTGATTGCAAGAATTAAGTTTTTGAGGAAAATGAATGATGGAGTTTAGAACGTACCATCTGAGTGTCATGTTAGCTGAGGGCTGACATTCATCAGTACATTAGTTGAGAGTTGTGCCAGAGCTCTTCCTTCTGTTTTGAGTGACTTCAGGGATTTATCACTCCAAATTAAAAAGCAAAGCATAAATTACTGTGGAGGCATTGTTTTTATTTTGGACATTAAAAAAATAATACAATGTAATAGGATGGAAAATTTTGACACTTAGTTCTGATTTCACATGAGCCTCAATGTGTGGTGTCTTTGTTGGTTAAATATGTGATCAGTTTGTGCATAGATAGCCTTTTCATCTGCGCAGTAGTGATTACTTAGGATATTTGCCTGCCGTATGGGTGGTTAAGGAGATTCATAGTAAAATAATACAGACCTGATGAAAATGCACACTTTTATTTGGCAAATAATTTAAATTCCCTTTACTCCCACCATTTCTTGTCACCCTGGATTGGCAAGGTCAGGGTCTCTGTTTACTTCTCTTAGGCAATAATCATATTTCTCCTTGACATTGTTTAGATTTTCACTGTGAGATAATTATAGGTTCACATGCAGTTGTAAGAAATAACAGAGCTGTCTCATGTCCTTTACCCAATTTTCCTCAATAGTTATATTTTACAAAAACTGTAGTATAATATGATAACTAGGATATCGACATTCATTCAATCCACCCATCTTGTTCAGATTTCCCTAATTTCACCTGCACTTGTATGTGTGTGTTCTGTGCAGTTTTATCAAAAGTGTAGGTTCATATATCACCACCATGGTTCTGAAGATCCCATCACCAAGATTCCTCACATTTCCTCACCTTTTAAAACCCACAGCAACTACACTCCCCACCCATCATCCTTAGGTGACATCCCTAGGTGACCATTAGTTTGTTCTCCAATTCCATCATGCTGTCTCTCCAAGATTAAATAAACATAATAATACAGTATGTAACCTTTAAGATTGACATTTTTTCAGTATATTTACTTATATGTTAATTTAAGTTTGTGTATCAATAGTTTGTTCCCTTTTCCTGCTGAGTAGTATTTACGGTCTGGATGTACCACAGTTTGTTAAAAGGACATCCAGGTATTTTCTAGCTTTAGGGTGTCACAAGTAAAGCTGCTTTGAATGTTCATTGTGTAAGTTGACTAGGTTGTCAAAACGAAGTATCTAACAGAAATCTAGGTGAGTTAACACATGTCTAGGACTTCAGCTTATGAATTTGGAGGGTGGGATGGACTCAATTCAGCATTTAACATTCATGTATGTGTTTTTTAGTGAATATCATTTTCAATGGGATAAGTGCCCAAGGGTACAGTTTCTGGGTTGTATGTTAATTGCAATATTAAATTTTTAAAGAGGCGCCAAGCTGTGTTGGTGTAACTGTACCAGTTTATATTCCCACCAGCACTGTTTGAGCGATCCATTTTTTCCACATTGTCAGCATTATTTGGTGTTACTACTTTTTATTTTTGCCATTCTGATAAGTGATGTCTCACTGAGGTTTTGATCTGCATTTCCTTAGTGGTGAATGATGTTGAACATCTTTTCATGTGCTTATTTGCCATGAAATAAGAGATTAGACTCTCTGAAGAAGAGTCGGTTCATGTCTTTTGCTTATTTTTAGATTTTTTTGTTGTTGACTTTTGAAAGTCCTTATGTATCCTAGTTACCAATGCATTTTCAAATTCGTGGTTTGCAAATATTTTATCCGAATATGTAGTTTGTCTTCTCATACTTTTAACAGGATCTTTCACAGAACAAAAGTGTTTAATTTTGGTGAAGTTCAGTTTATCCATTGTTCCTTCTGTGGATTGTACCTTTGGAAGGAAGTCTAACAACTTTTTCTCTAACTCAAGACCTCAAAGATTTTCTTCTATGATTTTTAAAATAAAAATGTCAGATTTTATACCTGAATCTGTGATCCTATTTGAGTTCGTTTTTGCTGTAAGACATGGTTAGGTTGAGGTTCTTTGTTCTGCCTATGGATGTCCAGTTGCTCCAGGACATTTGTTGGAAAGGCTTTTTGTCTCTCATTAACTTGCTTTTGCATTATTGTCAAATGTAAGGTAGGCATATTTTGGGGAATCTATTTCTGGTTCTGTACTGTGTTCCATTGATTTGTTCCCATTCCTCTGCTGTTACCTCCTTATTTTGATTACTTTGATGATAAATTAAGTCTTAACAATGGGTAGAGTAGTTCTTCCTAATATGTTGAGTTTTTAAAAAGAATTATTTAAGCTACGATTGGGAACTATGCCTTTGCATATAAATTTTAGAGTAAGCCTGTTTATGCCCACAAAAAAACAATCAATCAAAAATCTTGCTGGAATTTAATAGTAATAACATTAGATGAATTTGGGGAGAATTTACATTTTTGCCATGTTGAATCTTCCAATCCATGAAAGTGACATGTCTCTCCCTTTATTTTGATCTTTGATTTCTTTCATCAGCATGTAATTCTCAGCAGAAGATCCTGTACTTGTTTTGCTAAGTTCTCGCATAGGTATTTCATTTTCTTTGGAGAAATGGTCCATCTTGTGTTTTTAATTTTGGTAACTATGTCTTTGTTAGCATGTAGACGTGCAATAGCTATTTATGAATTAATCTTGTATCCTATGACTTTGCTGAACTCATTTATTATTTTCAGGAGAATTTTTTTTATATTTGTTTTGGAAAATTCTACGTAGAAAAGCATGTCACATGCAAATTAGGAGAGTTATTTTTTCCTTTTCAATCCAAATTTATTTGTTTTTTTCTACCATATTGTGCTGGTCAGTACTATGTTGAATAAGAGATGAGATTAGACTACCTGGACTTGTTCTTTTTTAATTTTTAAAAAAATTTTAAAATTTGTTTTAATTAGTTATACATGTCAGTAGAATGCACTTTGATATATCATATATAATGGAGTATAATTTCTCATTCTTCTGGTTATATACATGATGTAGAATACGACTGGTCGTGTAGTTATATATGTACATGGGGTAATAATGTCCGATTCATTCTACTATTCTCCCTACCTCCAGATCCCCTTCCCCTTCCTTGTTCTTTATCTTAGGGGGAAAACATTCAGACTTTGCAAAAAATCATTTTAAGCTAGGTGTTGGGGCGTGTTCCTGTAGTTCCAGCTGCTTGGAATACTGAGCCTGAAGGGTCACTTGGGCCCCAGGAATTTGAGACCACCTCCAAGACCATCCCAAAAAGAAAAAAAAAAAAAATCATTTTTTGACTGGAATGTCATTCCGTAGAAGAGAGATTGCCTAGCATGCTTGAGGCCCTCAGTTAAATCCCCAACACTGGGGGAAAAGAAAAGATCCACTATGAATTGCACAGCAAGTACAGAAGTGCACAGTCATCTCTTTATGGAGGCCTTGGTTTGATCCCCAGGATTTGGGGGCAGGAAGATAAAAAAATTTACTCTTTAATGTGTGGTGTTTAAGGTAGGGTATATGTGTGCATTCTCTATCAGGTTGAGGAAATGTCCCTCTACTCCTAACTTGCTAGGGTTTTTTCATAAATTGGAATTGGATTTCATCAATTGATATGATTATCTTTTTTAGTTGGTATATGTCATAGATTATGTTGAGTTTCAAATGTGTGCCTCTAATAAATTCTATGAGTCATGCTGTGTGATTCCTTTTATACTCTATTGGATTCAATTTGCCAACATTTTGTTTGGGATTTTTGTAAGACAAGAGATATTGGTTTGTAGAATTCTTTTCTTTTTGTACTAAGTTGGTGTTGGTAATACTGGCTTCTTGGAATGAGTTGAGAGGTGTTCTCTCATTTTCTACTTTCTGGAAGAGATTTTATTGATGATGTTAATTTTTTAAACATTGGTAGAATTCTCTAGTGAAACCAGGTAGGTGAATATTTCTTTTGGGAGGCTTTTACATTATGAATTGAATTCTTCAATAGTTATAGGACTATACAGATTATTTCTTTGATATTGATTGTATTGTGGTAATTGATAGCCTTCAAGGAATTGGTCCACTTCATTTAAGAGTTCTTCTTTTATGGTTTATTTTCTAGTTGAAGAACTTCTGCTCTTTAAGGATAGGTCTTTTAGCATTAGATTGTTTTGTTTTCCTTCATGTGAAATTATCTTTCTTTCCCCTTTAATTCCTGAGGAAATACTTTTGCTGGATAAAGAATTTGAAGTTGGCAATTATTTTCTAGCATTTGAAAAACTCCAAACCACTTCCTTCCTGGTTTCAGATGAGTAGGAATTGGTGTTTCTCTATAGGTAATCTGTTGTTTCTCACTGGCTTTCAAGATTTTTCTTTGTGTTTACTTTTGAGAAATTTAATCATGATGTGTCTTGGTATGGATTTGAGTTTATTGAAAACTCTTTGGGATTCATGCAGCTTGTTTTGATTTTGTAGATTTATTTATTTTACCAATTTTGGGATATTTTCAGCAGTTATTTATTTTAATTTAAAAAATATTTTTAATTGTAGATGGACACAATACCTTTATTTTCATGTGGTGCTGAGGGTTGAACCCAGTGTCTCACACATGCTAGGCAGGTGCTTTACCACTGAGCCACAACCCCACCTCTTATTTTAATTTTTGAAACTCAGCACATAGTAATTTCACACACTTATGGGGTACAGTGTGATATTTTATACAATGTCTAATGATCAAGTAATTAGCATATTCATTATCTCAAACATTTATCAATGATTTGTGTTGGGAACATTTATAATCATTTTTTCTAGGATGAAGGAACTTTGGATTGTGCAGAGAACAGTGAGGGGAGGGAAGGAGGTATGGGGATAGGAAGGAGGGTGGAAAGAGATGGACATTATCACCCTATATACATGTATGATTACAGTACCCGTGTGACTCTGCACCATGTTCAACCAGAGGAAGGAGAAGTTGTACTCCATTTGTGTACAGTGTGTCAAAATGCATTCTACTGTCATGTATAACTACTGTCATGTATAACTAATTAGAATAAATTAAGAAATAAACAAATAAACAGAATCCTTTCTTCTAGCTATTTTGAAACAATAAATTATTGTTATCTCTATTCACCTACTATGCTATAAAATACTGGAACTTACTCTGTTTTCGTACCTGTTAACCAATCTCTCTCCTTCCTGACCCATCCCCCTTTTCAGCATCTGTTAACTGCTATTCTACTCTCTACCTCTGTGAGATTAACATGTTTAGATTTCACATATAAGTAAGACCTTGCAGTAGTTGTCTTTTTGTGACTGGCTTATTCACTAACATAATGTCCTCCATTTCCATCCACTTCATTACAAATGACAGGATTTCATTTATTTTTATGAGTGAATAAAATATTATGTATATATGCCCCATTTTCGTTATCCATTCATTCAGTAATAGACACTTTGTTGGATTCCATGAGTTCGGTATTGTAAGTAGTGCTACAGTAAACCTGAGAGTGCAGATACCTCTGTAGTATACTAATTTCCTTTCCTTTGGATACATACCCAGTAGTGGGTTGGCTAGATCATATGGTAGTTCTATTTTTAATTTTTCAAAGAACCTCCACACTGTTTTCCACAATGACTATGAATTCACATTTTTTTAAAATTTTAAATTTTTTTTATTTTAATTTATTATTATTGTAAACAAATGGGATACATGTTGTTTCTGTTTGTACGTGGAGTAACAGCATACCATTTGCGTAATCATACATTTACATAGGGTAATGATGTTTGATTCATTGTTATTTTTTCCTCCCCCCACCCCTCTTTTCCCTCTATACAGCCTCTCCTTCCTCCATTCTTCCCCCCTCCCACCCCCCATTATGTGTCATCATCTGCTTATCAGTGAGATCATTTGCCTTTTGGATTTTTGAGATTGGCTTATCTCACTTAGCATGATATTCTCCAATTTCATCCATTTGCCTGCACATGCCATAATTTTATCATTCTTTATAACTGAGTAATATTCCGTTGTATATATATACCACAGTTTCTTTATCCATTCATCAACTGAAGGGCATCTAGGTTGGTTCCACAGTCTGGCTATTGTGAATTGAGCAGTTGTGAACATTGATGTGGCTGTATCTCTGTAGTATGCTGATTTTAAGTCCTTTGGGTATAGGCCGAGGAGTGGGATAGCTGGGTCAAATGGTGGGTCCATTCCAAGTTTTCTAAGGAATTTCCACACTGCTTTCCAGAGTGGCTGCACTAATTTGCAGCCCCACCAGCAAAGTATGAGTGTACCTTGTTCCCCTCATCCTCTCCAACACCTATTGTTGCTTGTATTCTTGATAATCGCCATTCTAATTGGGGTGAGATGGAATCTTAGTGTAGTTTTGATTTGCATTTCTCTTATTACTAAAGATGGTGAACATTTTTTCATATGTTTGTTGATTGCTTGTAGATCTTCTGTGAAGTGTCTGTTCATATCCTTAGCCAATTTGTTGATTGGGTTATTTGTATTCTTCGTGTAGAGTTTCTTGAGTTCTTCATATATTCTGGAGATTAGTGCTGTATCTGAAGTATGATTGGCAAAGATTTTCTCCCACTCTGTAGGCTCTCTCTTCGCATTGCTGATAGTTTCCTTTGCTGAGAGAAAGCTATTTAGTTTGAATCTATCCCAGTTGTTGATTCTTGATTTTATTTCTTGTGCTATGGGAGTCCTGTTAAGGAAGTCTGATCCTAAGCCAACAAGTTGAAGATTTGGACCTACTTTTTCTTCTATAAGATGCAGGGTCTCTGGTCTGATTTTGAGGTCCTTGATCCATTGTGAGTTGATTTTTGCGCAGGGTGAGAGATAGGGGTTTATTTTCATTCTATTGCATATGGACTTCCAGTTTTCCCAGCACCATCTGTTGAAGAGGCTATCTTTTCTCCATTGCATATTTTTGGCACCTTTGTCTAGTATGAGAACATTGTATTTATTTGGGTTTGTGTCCATGTCCTCTATTCTGTACCATTGATCTACCTGTCTATTTTGGTGCCAATACCATGGCGTTTTTGTTACTATTGCTTTGTAGTGTAGTTGAAGTTCTGGTATTGCGATACTCCCTGCTTCATTCTTCCTGCTAAGGATTTTTTTAGCTATTCTGGGTTTCTTATTCTTCCAGATGAATTTCATGATTGCTTGCTCTATTTCTGTAAGGTACATCATTGGGATTTTAATTGGAATTGCATTGAATCTGTATAGCACATTTGTAGTATGGCCATTTTGACAATATTAATTCTGCCTATCCAAGAACATGGGAGATCTTTCCATCTTCTAAGGTCTTCCTCAATTTCTTTCTTCAATGTTTTGTAGTTTTCATTGTAGAGATCTTTTACCTCTTTGGTTAGTTTGATGCTTAAGTATTTTATTTATTTATTTTTTTTTTGAGGCTATTGCAAATGGAGTTGTTTTCCTCATTTCCTTTTCAGCTCTTTCGTCGCTTGTGTATAAAAATGCTTTAGATTTATGTGTGTTGATTTTATAACCTGCTATTTTGCTGAATTTGTTGATGAGGTCTAGAAGTTTTCTGGAGGAGTTTTCTGGATCCTCTAAATATAGAATCATGTCATCAGCAAATAGTGATAGCTTAAGTTCCTCTTTTCCTATTCCTATCCCTTTAATTTCTTTAGTCTGCCTAATTGCTCTGGCTAGAGTTTTGAGGACAATGTTGAATAGAAGTGGTGAAAGAGGACATCCCTGTCTTGTTCCCGCTTTTAAAGGGAATGGTTTCAGTTTTTCTCCATTAAGAATGATATTGGCCATGGGCTTAGCATAAATAGCCTTTACGATGTTCAGGTATGTTCCTACTATCCCTATTTTTTCTAGTGTTTTGAGCATGAAGGGTGTTGTATTTTGTTGAATGCTTTTTCTGCATCAATTGAAATAACCATATGATTCTTATCCTTAAGTCTATTGACATGGTGGATTATGTTTATTGATTTACGAATGTTAAACCATCCTTGCATTCCAGGGATGAACCCCACTTGATCGTGGTGCACAATTTTCTTAATATGCTTTTGGATACATTTTGCCAATATTTTGTTAAGGATCTTTGCATCTATATTCATCAAGGATATTGGTCTAAAATTTTCTTTCCTTGATGTGTCTTTTCCTGGTTTGTGTATGAGGGTGATATTAGCTTCATAGAATGAGTTTGGTAGGGTACCCTCTTTTTCTATTTCCTGGAATTCTTTGAGAAGTATTGGAATGAGATCTTCTTTGAAGGTCTTGTAGAACTCGGCTGAGAATCCGTCTGGTCCTGGACTTTTCTTGGATGGTAGGTTTTTAATGGCTTCTTCTATTTCTTTGCTTGATATTGATCTGTTTAAATTGTGTATATCCTCCTGGTTCAGTTTGGGAGGAGCATATGTCTCTAGAAATTTGTCAATGTCTTTGGTAGATTCTATTTTGTTGGAATACAGATTTTCAAAGTAGCTTCTAATTTGTTATGTATCTCAGTGGTGTCTGTCGTGATATTTCCTTTTTCATCACGAATTATAGTAATTTGAGTTTTCTCTCTCCTTCTCTTTGTTAGTGTGGCTAAGGGTTTGTCTATTTTGTTTACTTTCACAAAGAACCAACTTTTTGTTTTGTCAATTTTTTGAATTGTTTCTTTTGTTTCAATTTCATTGATTTCAGCTCTGATTTTAATTATTTCCTGTCTTCTTCTACTTTTGCTGTTATTCTGTTTTTTTTCTAGGGCTTTGAGCTGTAATGTTAGGTCATTTAGTTGTTGACTTTTCATTCTTTTCTGGAATGTGCTCCATGCAATGAATTTTCCTCTTAGTGCCACTTTCATAGTGTCCCAGACATTTTGATATGTTGTATCGTCATTCTCAGTGACCTCCAAGAATTTTTTATCTCCTCCTTGATGTTTTCTGTTATCCATGTTTCATTCAATAGCATATTATTTAGTCTCCAGGTATTGGAGTAATTTCTGTTTTTTATTTTGTCATTGACTTCTACTCTTAGTCCATTATGATCTGATAGAACACAAAGCAGTATCTCTATTTTTTTGCATTTCCTAAGGGCTGCTTTGTGGGCATAACACATGGTCTATTTTCGAGAAGGTTCCATGTGCTGCTGAGAAAAAAGTGAATCCGCTCGTTGATGGATGGAATATTCTATATATGTCTATTAAGTCTAGGTTATTGATTGTGTTGTTGAGTTCTATGGTTTCTTTGGTTGGTTTTTGTTTGGAAGATCTATCTAGTGGTGACAGCAGTTCATTAAAGTCACCCAGAATTATTGTGTTGTGGTCTATGTGATTCCTGAAATTGAGAAGGATTTGTTTGATGTACAGGGATGTACCATTGTTTGGGGCATAAATATTTACTATCGTTATGTCTTCCTGATTTATGGTTCCCTTAAGCAGTATGAAATGTCCTTCTTTATCCCTTCTGACTAACTTTGGCTTGAAGTCCACTTTATCTGATATAAGGATGGAAACCTCCACTTTTTTACTGAGTCCATGTGCATGGTAGGTTTTTTCCCATCCTTTCACCTTTAGTCTGTGGATGTCTTTTTCTATGAGATGAGTCTCTTGCAGGCAGCATATTGTTGGGTCTTTCTTTTTAATCCATTCTGCTAGTCTGTGTCTTTTGATTGACGAGTTTAGGCCATTAACATTCAGGGTTATTATTGAGAAATGATTTGTATTCCCAGTCATTTGGCTTATTTTTGGTTTTTGGCTTCTTTTCTCCTTTGAGTGGTTTTTCTCTAAGGTAGTTCCTCCTTTTGCTGACCTCCATTGTTGTTTTTCATTTCCTCCTCATGTAATAGTTTGTCGAGAACATTCTGTAGTGCAGGCTTTCTATTTGTAAATTCTTTTAACTTTTGTTTATCATGGAAAGATTTTATTTCATCTTCAAATCTGAAGGTTAGATTTGCTGGGTATAGGATTCTTGGTTGGCAACCATGTTCTTTCAGAACTTGAAATATGTTGTTCCAGGTCCTTCTAGCTTTTAGAGTCTGGGTTGAGAAGTTGGCTGCTATCCATATTGTTCTCTCCCTATATGTAATCTGATGCTTTTCTCTCGTGGCCTTCAAAATCCTATCTTTATTTTGAATGTTAGGCATTTTCATTATAATGTGCCTTGGTGTGGATCTGTTGTGATTTTGTGCATTTGGTGTTCTGTAAGCCTCTTGTATTTGATTTTCCATTTCATTCTTCAGGCTTGGGAAATTTTCTGATATTATTTCATTGAATAGTTTGTTCATTCCTTTGGTTTGTATCTCTGTGCCTTCCTCAATCCCAATAATTCTTAAATTTGGTCTTTTCATGATATCCCATAGTTCTTGGAGATTCTGTTCATGATTTCTTACAATCTTCTCTGTTTGGGCAACTTTATTTTCAAGATTAAATGTTTTGTCTTCATTGTCTGAGGTTCTGTCTTCCAAGTGGTCTTTTGGTGATGCTTTCCATTGAGTTTTTTAATTTGGTTTATTGTTTCCTTCATTTCAAGGATTTCCCTTTGTTTTTTTTTTTTGAGAATCTCTATCTCTTTGTTGCAATGATCTTTTGCTTCCTGCAGTTGCTCTTTCAGCTTATTGGTATTATTATTCACTGCCTGCATTTGCTCTCTTATCTCATTCTTTGCTTCGTGAATCATCTTAATCATGTATAATCTGAAGTCCTTTTCTGACGTTTCTTCTAACATACTGTCATTGGATTCTATTACTATAGAATCTAGATTTGTTTGGATCATTTTCTTCCCTTGTTTTTTCATGTTGTTCATATATCTTCCCCTCTAGCAGTGCAGATCTGGGGTATTGCAGATTTCCCCCATAGGCTTATAGTGGCCCTATAGGTTTCCAAAACCCTTTCTTTAAGGGAGATCAATATTAGCAGTGCCCAATTCAGACACTATGCAATCCTAGACCAAATAGCCCCTATGAGGACAATAACAATATTGTCATAATACACAGAATGAGTTCAAATATTATCTTCAGTAAAACAAACAGATTTGCAATAAGGTCTGCAGTTTCTAATGGAGGACAAAGAGGATGCAGAGGGATGTAGAATGTAGCTGTTAATGGGATAAGAAAAGATTATACCAGAAGTACTAGATAATAGAAAGGGTGAGAGTATAATCAAAAGAAATTGGATGTTAGCATGCAAAAAAGGGAGAAAGAGACTCTGAGGGAACAGGTAAACAAAAGGAAAAGAGAGCAAGAAAAGTAAAGAAATAAAAACTTAAATTTTTTCAATAAGGAGAAAAAAGAAAATCTATAGTATAACAGTCATATAGTAATGAAACCTCCCAGTGTTCAGTAGCCTGATGCATGAGAGGTACCTGACAATGAGCTTCAAGCCTCCAGCAGGCATCTCAGGATGGGATTTGCCCCACCTAAAGATTGGAGCTATGGCTTCCAGGATTATCAAAGATGGCCACTCTGGCTTCGAAATGTGTTGGCAAATGGGGAGCTGCAGCTCAGGGTGTGGACGTGGTCAGCTGGAGGTCCTGGAGGCGGAGTGTAGTTGATCAGACAGGGGTCCGGGAGGTTGGGTGTGTTTGGTGTGGTTGTGGGATCCTGGAGGCCGGGTGCAATCAGTTGGTCTGGGGTCCTGGTGATTCAGCGCAGTCAGTTGGTCTGAGGGTCCTGGCAGCAGGGAGCAGTCAGTCGATGTGAGGGCCCCAGAGGCAGGGAGTGATTGGTCGGGCTGAGGGATCCTGGAGATGGGGCTCACTCAGTCTGGCCAGGGGTCCTATGGGGCCTGGCTGTTGTCTCAAAATGGCGGCAGCCACGTGTAATCAAACCTGCAGGTATTGTGACAGTGAACTTCCAGGCAACAGCAAGCAGCTGGTGCTCCACTGGCGGTTGGAGATCAGTTTGCTGACTCTTGTCAGATGATCAGGAGGTGAACCTCGTGCGTTGGGTGATGGATAGGTGTAAGGCAGGTGATGGACAGGCGAGAGGCAGGCAAATGGCGGATGATAGGCGCCTGACAGTGAGTAATCTGCACTCAAAAAAGGTGTCCATATGCTGGTAGACTGCAGGTGATCACAGCAGACAAATGGGGTAAACAGCAGGGGATTGATAAGCAGCAAACACTGCCTCACCAAGAAACAGATATCCTCTGCTTGAAACCAGAGTTATGGAGCGATAAGGAACGCAGCCTCCCTCTAGTCCGTCATCTTGGATCTCCTGAATTAACATTTCTACCAACCGTGTGTATGAGTTCTCCTTTCTCTACATCCTTAACAGCATTTATTATTTTTTCTTTATATAATAGTCATTTTATGTGTGGTGAGATGTGATGATATCTCATTGTAGTTTTGATTCTCATTTCCCCACTGATTAGTGATGTTGAACATTTGTGTGTGTGTGTGTGTGTGCTTCTTCACCATCTGTATGTATGTTTTTTTTTTTTTTTTTTTTTTGAGAAATGTCTATTCAGGTCATTCACTCATTATTAATTGCACTATTTGTTTTTTGCTCTTGAGTTTTTAAAGTTTCTTATATGCTCTGGATATTAATCCCCTGCCAAATGAATAGTTTGCAATATTTTATCCAATCTACAAGTTGTCTCTTCAGGATGTTGGTTGTTTTCCTTTGCTGTGCAGAAACTTCTTAGTTTGATGTAATCCAATTTGTCTATTTTTGCTTTTGTTACTTATGCTTTTGAGGTCTTATTCCAAAAATATCTTTCCCCATATTAATTTCCAGAGGTGTTTTCCCTTATGTTTTCTTCTAGTTGTTGCATAGTTTTAGGTTTTACATTTAAGACTTTCATCCATTCTGAGTTTACTTTTGTATGATGATAACTAGTGGTCTGGTTTATTCCCCTGCATATTCAGATTTCCCAGCACCATATTTTGAAGAGACTCTTCTTTCTTCACTGTATATTCATAGTGAATAACATGAATTCAGTAAAAAACAAAACAAAACAAAAGAAAAAAACAAAAACAAAAAGAAAAAAATATAAAAAAAGATGGGTTGTAAATATGTGAATTTGTAAATATGTGAATTTATTCCTGCACTCTCTATTCTATCCATTGGTCTATGTGTTTGTTTATGCCAGTACATGCTGTTTTGGTTTTATGGCTTTGTAGTATGTTTTGAAGTCAAGTATTGTGATGCCTCAAGAGTTGTTATTTCTGCTCATGATTACATTGGCTCTTCAAGGTCTTTTGTGGTTTCATACACATCTTTCATTTACTTGGTTAAATTTATTCCTAGATATTTCTGTAACTCTTAAAAATGAGATTGCTTTCTTGATTTGTTTTTCAGCTGATTAACTATGGTTGTATATAAACACTAATGTTTATATGTTTGTATGTTGAATTTGTACCTTGTACTCTGCAATGTTCCTGGACTGACATGTTCTGTTTTTGTTTTTTGTTTTTGGTGATGTCTTTAGGATTTTTGACATATACAATGATGTGGTCTACAACAACAGATAGGTACAATTTGGACTCCTCCTTTTAAATTTGAGTGCCTTTTATTAATTTCTCTTGCCTAATTGCTCTGATTTGCAACTCCAGTACTATTTTGAATAAGAATGGAAAAAGTGGGCATCCTTGCCTTATTCCAGATCTAAGAGAATCTTCCTTGACTTCATCACCTCATGCGGAATGGCGATGGTGGGAGCAGTTGCAAGAGCAAATGGATTACTTCTCCATACAGAAATCAGAGAGCCATCAGTGGGACAAGGCTTGCTCCTTTTGCAAGAGTCCTCTTGCAAGAACTCAAGTCACATAGGAACTCTTACTAGACCCCACCGCCTAAAGCTTCCACACCACCTCTTAATAGCACCACCTTATGGACAAAGCCTTCAATCAGTTGAACCTTTGTGAGTTCATGTGACACAGTTGAACCATATTCAAAACACAGTGTTGGGTGTTGTCATAAGGATTCCCATTTGATTCAGGGGAGGAATGAGCTGCCTGGATTTCTGTTTCTGGGTTGAGAATCAGGAAATGCTAGGCTGGGTTGCCTTCTGCTTTGGGGTGGGGTATTAAGACATCCTTTCTGTTCATTCAGATTTAGGGTCCCTTACTATTCCTGCTTCCTCTTTACCCTTTTTGAAATTCTTTGGCTGACTCTTGGTTTACTTCCAGGATATATAGTTGTGCTTAGCATGGAGAAGCAGGGAAAAATGAGTTTGCACTATCCTGTCCAGACAAATGAATTTTTTGTTTATCTTTCCTTTCTGGATTTATGCTTATCTTGTCCAGACAAATGTATTTTTTGTTTAACTTTCCTTTCTGGACTTGTGCTTACCTCCTTTTTCTTGTGATGGTTTGAGAGTGGCCCTGTATCCTCTTATTCTTGAGTACAGATCTCAGTGCTCTTGTGTATCTGGCCAAGGTTAAAATTCCACTCAACTGAATTTATTTTGCAGACATGGAGTCATGGTGTTTGATTAATTTAAAAATGAAAGTTTAAGTCCCTTAGAATAGAAATTTAAATGGAGGGAGCTGGGCTAGGCATGTGGCTTGTGGTAGAATGCTTGCTTTGCATGCGAGAGGCCCTGAGTTTGATCCTGGCTCTGTAAAAGGAGAAAACAAACAAACAAAAAAACAAATAAATGAGGGAGCTGCAGTTGCCCGCCCCCAACCCTGCTAAGGGGAAGGGTGAGCTGAACTGACTCTGTCCTTTCCTGGCTCTGTATTTGTGGTCAGTGCTGGTCATGGCTGCTGGGGAGGGATGTGGCCATCTGGCTTTGCAGTTCAATAACCGGAAATCACTTGCAGTTTCAATCACTGAGGGTCCATAGTTAAAGGACTATCTTTGGCTTATCTGGAGGTAATTCCTGTACTTTGGGTACTGAAAAGGAATGGGAAAAGTGTAGAAATCATTTTAAGATTAGCAAGTATTAGAGGAGCAGATGAGATCTCTAGTGGATGGCAGTTTTTCCTTTTAAAAAGGACATGCACATTGCCTTCTGTTCTGAAAGATAAACCAGCCTCAAATTTGTCTTGTCAGGCATGATGTGTTCTATTAGGAAGACTGATTCCACTGTGTCCTGAATTGCAAAATAAATAATTTCATTTCTGCTCCTCTCCTAGCTCCTTTTCCTACTGCACAGAGGACAGTAAGATGAGAGATGCCTTGTTTGCCTTGGGTTATGATTTGAGCCATGTAAGATATTTTGGGGTCAGTTCAGTTTTGCATTTTACCCAGAATTGAGATGTTGTGCTTAATTATTCTGACACAAGAAGCTGTTCACCATCCCTGATTTGTAGGAGTGAGTGGAATTAGTGGAATTAAAGCTACCTTAAGAAAAGAATTTGAAATCTATTGATTCTGACTCTATTAAGGTAACGATTAAGAATCAGTAAGTTCCTGATTGTTCCTGTATTTTCTATTTTGTGTAAGGCTAATATTTTCTTTGAGTACATGAAAATGGGTTTGACACTTATATATAAGTATGAAATTCAGTAAGTATACTGAATTTAAGTATTTTAAATTAACACATAATTAACTAATCATTAATGATTTTTTTTAAAGGGATTTAAACATTTACTAAATATCTGATACTATACTTTGAAAATCCTAGCTTCCTTCTGAGTGAGTAACTCTCATGGCTTGATGGGTTGAATCATGTTCTTCCCACTCTGAGGACATTGATGAGAGAAATTCTACCTCATGGTTAAGGATTCGGGTCTGGGTCCATGAAATGACTGTGTATCTGGTTGTATTATTTATAAAATTCAGGCCTCAAGCAAATTAACTCATCTCTGGGGTCCCAGTTTCCATATGTGTGTACACCAACATACACACACACATATACACACACACCCTGAAGAAATGTAGTTTAAATTTTGTGAGTACTAAATATAACAATGTATAAAAAGCATTTAGAACAGTATCTTGCTTATGGCAAACACACAATAGCTGTTGACTTTTCTTGTGGTGGTTGGGTATTGTTATTATGAAACTGTATTAGTCCTGTTACAATAAAATGGAACTATATTAGTTCTGTTGCTGTAATGCAATATCTGAGGTTGAATAATTTGTAAAGAAAAGAAGTCTATCTAGCTCAGATTTCTGGAGGCCCAAGAGCATGGTACCACCATCTGCTCAGCTCTGTCAATGGACCCTTGGCTGTGTCACATGGGGGGGGATGGTGTCATGGCAGGACCTATCACATAGCAAGACAAGAAGCAGAGGATGCGAGTGCCAGTCTTTCTCTTTCTTAAACAACCTTGTCATGGGAACTACCTGGGGTTGCACCAGAACTACATAATCTCTTCTGAGGGTGACTCCTTCTGAGCTCCACCTCTTACAGATTTTACCACCCCAGTGTCCCACATTAAGGACCAGCACATGAAAACTCAGGGACAAACCACATCCAAACACAGCAAAAACCAAAGAAAACATGTTTGTGGGGTTCAAATAAGCACTGAAAGATAAAATCCCCTTGGCACCATTGTCTCTCACCAAGATCTTGAGTATTCTGCATGAGTAGTAAAGATGCTGTGGACTCAGATTTAACTTGATGGCGTGTTGCCCTGTCTGAATTAACAGAGCCTTGCTGGCTGATCGTCTCTCCCCACTTCTGACATGCTCCCTCCATCCCAGGGTGGGAATCCTCCTCAGCTTCTCATTATGGTCTTCATAATGATCAAACTGGAGATTAACTGTGGAAGACACAAACCCCCATCTGTTCCTGAAAGGTGTGGATTTAAAAAGAGTGTGTATTTATGGCAGTTAATTTTGTTTTATTTTGTTATTAAGAGAAGATGATGTTACTACCAAATGAGTAATAAAAAATCAATTAAAATCATTTAGGGAAATTAAAGTGCTGACAAGTTCATAATAGCTTTTCTGGCTGTGAAATGAGATTGACATGGATTTAACAATTGGTGGTGGACAGAAATTTGCTGAATTTATTGAAGTCTATTTCCATTAGAATGGCAGCTGTGTACAAGAGCCAGCACCAGGGCATTCAGTTATGGGCCCATGAGTGTGAAGGAGAGAGCTAATCAAATAAGACAACTCATACTTAATTTTAATCAGGTAAATTCCCCTTCACGTTTTAATCACATAAACTCAGTCACGGATAGTGTGGAAGCAAGTGGCCAGCCATTTTGTTATCTGCCTGTTTTTTTTCCCCTTAATATTTTTTAAAGATAAATTTAGCTAGCGTTCATACTTGATTTGTATATTCTGAATTAACCTCTTGAATGAGAGGACTTATTATCTTTTCAGTATTTGAATTTTTTTATAAATCTCCACAAATTCTCTTTATAGAAATATGCTAAAAATGATATAGTACAATTTGTTATATAAAATGTAATTTGATGTAAGGAACTTATTTTAGTGAAGGTGTTTAGTTGTTGAAATAACAATTGTATGTTTCTAAAATAGTGTATCTAAAGACCATTAAAACCTTTTTATTTTGGTGTTTGGGGGTCTTTTTAGCAATGTGGCTGTAAATGGGATTCTAATCTTTGTCAGTTTATTAGATTCTTGTTTCCCTAGAGTATTGAATACAGAAAGGCAGCACATAATCAAGATTTTTTGTTACCCTTGTGGATCTAATCAGGTACTTTAGTGTTTAGTAATCAGATTTTCTTCCATTTAAATGTACAGCTGGTATAACATAAAATTCTTTTTTGGCTAATGTAAATAGAAGCATACTTTATGAATTTTGCAGCACACAAGATCTGATTCAATAATTTTAAAAAATTTATTACTGTTTTGAAGATTATGTGAAGCACAAGAAACATGTAAAGATGAATTAACAAACAAGACTGCTTACAAGTTCTCTATCATGGAAGACAGAGATGAATAAACAATAATATGAAACACTAAGAAATCTGTTCTAAAAAGAGATAAAATTATTCCTACTGAAAAAATAAATCTATGCTTAGTATAAGGATCTGAAGTAAGGATTTTGTTGACAGAAAATGGCGGAAACGTCCTTCTAGGCTGAGAGCCTGTCTGAGCTCAGGTGTGGAGGAGAAGCCCGTGCTGCTCCTGGGGAGTGGTAGAGAGAGAGCTTTGCTGAATGAGGGAGGGCTTCATTTAATAAGTAGGAAATGCATGTGGATACCCAAGTTGATTCGTTCAGTCATAAGCAATTCTCAGCACCTGCTGGGTGCCAGGTGAGTGCTGGCCACTTGACCTGCCTTGATGGTGCAGGCACACACAGGCCTGTTCTATGGAAGCTGAACCTCTGGTGGGCAGCCCTGCTGTGCTGTGTCTCTGGGAGCTGTTTTGTGCTTGTGAGAGTTACAGGATCTGATGGGTGTTTATGAAGAAAACTCTGGTGAGTTGTGGATGGAAAGGTACAGAGAGGTAGATGCAGGGCCAGCAGGGAGAGAAGGACAAGCCTGAGGAGACTGGGACACAGAGTAGGAGGGGATGGAAGAGGAGCAGGTGTAATCCCAGATGGTACCAAGATGGATTCCAAAGATCTAGTCCAGTCATGAGCCATCTCTTTTTATGTGAGAGCATTAAAGAAAACAAATATAATTGTGGGTACAGTCTTTCATTTCCCCTTCTTCCGAATAACTTTTTTTAGCCTCATGTAGTAAAATTAGATATGTTCCTAAATGAAATTATTTATTAAAGAGAGAAAAATGGCAGTGTGTTTTATCGACTAAAAATGGGATTGTCCAGGCAGAACTGACCCTTAGCAACATTGAGAAGCTTTCTGATCATTTTTCCTGAAGGTGGACTGAAGAGTTTCCTGGAAGCTGGGTGGTGGTAGCTATCCATAAATTGTTTATCACTGAGTTAACTTGTGAACAAGAGTATTGTGTTATGAGGGGTGAGTCTTAAGAAATGGGGGCAGGCACTTCTGTTTCCATATTTAAAATCATGGGTCTTGCTGTAAAGCAAAGGTTGAGTGAAAGTGCATGGAACTCTATAAGGAAATGGTTGGTGATTTAGTGAGAACATTTCACACATCTAAGATTTGTTTAGCCCTTCAGGCAACTGATAGGAGATTTTGTAAGAGCAGTGATTTTTAGTTTAGTTCAGTGATTTTTGAGTACCTGCCTTGTTCTTATAGTAGAATTCTACATGGAACTTCTGTTGTAGAAGCTGAACATTTTTTTCTTGATTGGATAGGGTTAATTGGTGGATAGCATTGATGTTTCTATTAACAACCATAGGGTACTATTGTCTATGGGATTGGGGTGAGCATAGGGTGGGGTTGGGGGAGACAGTGTAGCTGATGGGCCGTAGTTTGCTGTAAAACATATACAGTTGAAATGCAATAGTTCCTACCAGGGAGGTTGAGAATCAGTGTGCCTGTTGACATAGAAGGATTAGAAGAGCTAGGGGGACCTTGAGTTAGATGGGCCTGGGACCTGGTTTTAACTATCTGCTCTATGACTGTGGACAAGTTCCTTGTGGTAGATTGAATAATCGAGCCCCAAGTTTCCCCCCTGTTTTGGAATTATATGCTGTGGTCAGGGCCTAAGGTTTGCTGGAGCATACTTCCTGGACTTCAGGCATGACCTTGTGACTTGTTCTGTCTAATGAAACACTAGCAGGTGTGATGCACGAGGAAGCTTGAGGTGCCAGTGTACCTGGGCTTGTGCTCTGATGATACGCACTGAGAAATATGTGCCCTGGAATTGCTGCCCCTTGACTCTGAGTCCCCAGAATGAGAACCAGGGAACATTAACCTAGAGCCCCACAGGTGAGTGCAGCCTGGATTAGCTGAGCTTCAACTCAAGTATGAACAAAGTGAATGTCTGTGATGATAAGCCACTGAGTTTGGGTATGTTTTGTGGCATCATTGTAGAGTTTGAGAGCTAATACCCTGTGCCTCTTTCCCATTCTGTACAACAGGAATTATCTTCTTTCCTTCACAAGGTACTTCTGGGCTTAAAATAAAACCATCTTGTCAGTAGTATGCTTGACTTGCAGAAATCAGGTGTAAAGAAGTTACAACTATTTTTAATAATTTACACATGAGATGTACAATACACCCCCAAATGAGTGATATGTATATATATATCTATACATATGTGTGTATATATATGTGTGTGTGTGTATGTGTGTGTGTGTGTGTGTGTGTGTATATATCTTTTTTTTTTCTGGCTGGTGCTGGGGATGGAACCCAGGGCATTGAGCATGCTAGGTGAGTGCTATACCACTGAGCCATGTCCCCAAACCAAGGGCATACTTTTTATACAGTGGGGAATTAAGAGGAAGAAAGGTAAGGCTCTCAGATTGTTGTGTGTCTCCCAGTAACTCCTTATTGTTTGGGTGCATGCACATACACACACACACATATTTACTTATCTATTTATTTATTGGAACTGGCTCACAAAATTGTGAGGGCTAGCATGTCTGTGATTTGAAGGTAGGCTGGCAGCCTAGAAACTCAGTTCAGCACTGAACTCAGTTCAGTGTTGTCTTGAGTCCCATCTCTGCAGGCCAGGCAGGCTGGAAACTTGGTGGGGTTTCTATGTGCAGGTGATTGGCAGAATTCCTTCAGAATTGGGAAACTTCAGTCTTTGCTGCTAAGGACTTCCCCTGGTTAGATGAGGCCTGCCCATATTATGGAGGCCATATACTTAAAGTTAATTGATCATAAATGTTAATTAAAATACACCTCCACAGCAACATCCTGACTGGTGTATGTGCACCATAGCTTAACCTAACTGCACATAAAATGAACCATCACAACACATGTTTATGGGATGCCTTCTGTGTGGTTGGCAGCAGTGATGTAACAATATTGACCAGGGGCCTGCCTTCATTAGAGTCTTCATATAGAGTCCAGTGACCGTTATCTTGTTTTAACTTTGCAGAAGTTCTGTAAAGTTGCCTTGTTTGCCACCATTTAGCCAATGAGGAAATGAAGGCTCGGGGAAGTAAATCATTTAACTAAGGTCACACATTTGTCCACTCAAAAGACTTGACTATTTCCATTCCCTGTGCTGCTTCTCAAGGGAGACCATTTCCCTGAAGCTAATGACCACCATTCAGTGGACAGTGGCTTATATGGGAATCTCCTATAGAAGTTGACTCATGATTCCTTGACTTCATGCCTGGATGACTGTTAGTCAATTGGACTAATGAAATGGAAATTTATTGATGTAAACTTTAAATTCAATGCATGGTAAAGGCATTTGTATGTGCATATTTTATATCATCAGGTGATCCTTCCAAGTAGTGGACTTAATGGAATTAGTTCTCACTCTTAACAAATACCATCATCCATTGAGGGCCTTGTCAGGACATGAAATAAATCTATTGTCTATGCCTGTAAACAATAATTAGTTGCACAGAATAACACAAACTAAGCCTACTGTTTGTGCATAGTAGTGATATTGATTGTCAAAGCTTAATTCACGGATCCCTACCATAGCATTGTGTTCTCATGTGTGTCTTCCTTCTTGGGTCTTACTCATTGTGCATTTTATATGTTAGTATGCTTTTTCCTGTTTTCCAGATCACACTGGTAGAAAGAGTAATGCTTTTGAACTCACTCAGTGTTGTATAGTAGACATAGGTAGTGTTTACCTCTGGGAATAGCAGGTCATCTTAGTGGTGAATATGCTATGTGATTTACTTTATTTCAAGTTTATTTTTTGCATTGAGTTATAATTTACACATAAATAATGGCACACATTGAAGTACACGGTCCAATCAATTTTTACATACCTATAGACCTGTGTAACCACCAACCTCATCAAGATATAGACTGCAGGCTCTCGTATATCCCTGTCCAGCCTCTCCCCAGCCATAGACTATCTACTACCATGGGATGTCTTGCCTACACTTGAACTTCGTACAAATGGAATCACACAGTACATGCTTATGTGTCTGTCTTCTTTTGCTGCACCTTATGCCTGCAGTGTATGGTATTTGTTGTTATTTTCTTTATTGCTAGTGTTCTAATCTTTATTGAAGTATTCTACTTAATGAATAATCTGCAGTTACCTTATACGTTCTATTGATGGATATTTGAGTTTTCAATTTTTAGCTATTCTGCTTAATACTGCTATGAACATTTTTGTAATGGTTTAGATATGAGATGTCCTCCCAAGTTTATGTGTTAATACAGGAATATCCAGAGGTAAAATAATTAGATTATAAAAACTGTAACCTTATCAGTCCTTTGTAATTTAAATGGACTGGGTGGTAACTGCAGGCAGGTGGGGCATGGCTGGAGGAGGTGGGTCACTGGGGGTGTGCCCTGGAAGGGTTCATCTTCCCTGTGGCCCCTTTCCCCCCTCTCTCTGCTTCCTGGTTGTCAGGAATGAAGCAGCACCCCTCCACCTGCACTTCCACCATGTTCTGCCTTACCTTGGGCCCAGAGCAATGGAGTTGACCTACCATGGACTAAACCTTTGGAACTCTCCCTTTTCTAAGTTGTTCTTGTCAGGTAATTTGGCTACTACAACAAGAAGCTGACTAGTACTATTTTCATCCATATTTTTTTAGTCAACATAACTACTCATTTATTTTGGTATACACTCAAGAGAGAAATTGCTCAGTCATTGGGTATGCTTAGGTTTAGTTTTAGGAGATACTTCCAGTTTTTGAGGGTGGTTGTATAGATTTATACTATCATGAGTGATGTTTGATGTTCCAGTGATGCCACATCATCACCAACACTTGCTTTTAAATTTGGTTTGAAAATATCATTCACAGACAAGTCCTTCTGAACGCATTTATAGAGTTGTGTAAGTGACTCTACTGGTAGAAATAGTCATCATATGCTGTCCCTCATGATTTGGTTCTTAAGCTGTATGCTGCTCCTGGCAAGTCCTTTCAATAAATCCCCATGGACTACTCTTAGATGACCTTACCCTGTAATGGTCGGAGTGTGGATGTGGATCCTGAGTTAAAGTGCTCGTGATTGCATTTGCCTTCCTTCTGAGTGGTGCCTTAAGAACAGGTGTGTTTTTGGGGGGCTAGATTTTTGTATTAGAGAAATAAAGAGAGGTATTATGACTTGAAAAGTTTTCCCACCTTATTCCTTTACAGCCCCTGAGCAACTCTGTTAGTTGCTGTGATGTTCACATGGTCATGATATTAGCAAGAAAGTAGATGTCATGCCAGCAGGAATACTTCTGCCACCTCCTACTTACTGCCCCCCCACCCAAAGCCTGAAAGCCAACTTGGTTTATATCTTTCTTTTTATCTTATGATTGTAATATGGGTTTCTCTTGGTTACATGTTTTACCAACATGATAAAACTTATCTTTTATCCTGACCTAGTTTGACAGGGCCTCCAGTTGCTCTTGCTATCTCTAGCAGTCTCCAGGGCTGTCTGAGGCTTACGTCAAAGAAAGTTGTGATGCCAGCCTCCTCCCCCATTCTGCCTTTTGCTGAGCTCAGTGCTGGGGTGCAGAGGGCCCACCATGGAGAAGAGAGCAGAGTGCCTTCCTTGGAACTGGCAAATACTCACCCTTGCCTTCCCCTTCTACTCTGATCCAGAATGCATCCTGTCCTGCAGGGCTTCTGGAAGGGGCATGTGGGGTGTGACAAGTCAACCTTCCTCTCATCAAATTTTTTTCAGTGTCCCCTGAGACTCTGGAAACCTGAAGGCTAAGAGTTGACTTGATTGTCTCTGTTCTCTTTCTGAGATATTGGTTCTGATGAGATGGTTCAGAATGCCTGCCACCTGAATGAGGTCCGTGCCCCAGGGAGGGTTGGTGGAGTACAGGGGAGGGTGGAAACCCATTTGTTATTATTTCAGAATGGTGTCACCACTTGCAGTTCTGGTTTGTCCCTCTTATGCTGTGACAATATGATTTTCTATGTGTGATGCACTTTTTCCCCTTTAAGGGGAGCTGTTAGGATAATGGAAGAAATGGGGTGTTATGGTTTAGATATGAAATGTTCCCCTAAAGTTCAGTTGTGAAAAATGCAAGGAAGTTCAGAGGTGGGTTATGAGAGCCTTAACCTAATCAGTGCATGAATCCACTTGAATGGATGAAGTGGGGGTGACTATAGGCAGGTAGGGTATGATTGGAGGAGGTGAGTAGCTGGGGACATGCCTTCTAGTGAGTGAGTGTTTTCTTGGGTTCCTGGTGCCATGTCTGAGCTGTTTTCCTCTGCCATACCCTTCCTCCTTGGTGTTCTGCCTCACCCAGAACAATGGGGTTGATTGTCTATGGACTGAAACCTCTGAAACTGTGAACCCCCAAATAAACTTTTCCTCCCCTACCTTGTTCTTGTCAGGTTTTTTGGTCACAGTCTTGAAAAATCTGACACAGGGGCTTCAGCATCCAAACATTCTGAACACTAGAAGGCAAAGCCATCTGAGAATACACTGTGGGAATGTAAGGAAAGGACTCCCAAGGACAACTAAGGGGAGAAGATTCTTGTGACTTTACACTAAATAAAAAGCAACCATGCCAAGGAGGAGGAAGGTTCAAGCCACCTGATGGGCTTCCTAACTCTCTGTGGCTTCCGACCTCTTCGCACCAAGCTGAAGTTTCTAGCCATTTTGGGGGCAGTGCAGGGTGAATTTCACGTGTCCTGGGAGCACAACCTGGAGTGAGCCTGGGCAAGACCAGCTGCCTGCTTGGTGGCTGATGGGAGATGGTTTATGATTAGTAGGCAGGGATGGGCTCCTATCACCTGTGGGTCCAGGACAAGGGTCAACTCATCTCTAGGACAGAAGACCAGGACTCGGGTAGGGCAGAAGGAAGATGCTGAGTTTGACGGGTCAGAGACTTAGTCACTTCCCCCTTGAAAAGAAGAGTATCTCTGGGAGATTCCCCTGGCCCACAGCTTCCTGTTTATCCAATAATTCTGTATCCCCAGAAATAAAAATGTTGCCCTAACCCAACCCCTTGTGTATGCAGGCCCCCGAGAACAGAAAATTAAAGTTCAGTCTATTAAACACAACTGACTTCATTACAAAAATAGATTCATTTTCCTAGAGAATTTACCTCAAGAAGGATTTATCTATTTTTCTTATTTATTGTGATATTAATTGGAATAAGGACATTTTTTGCCCTCTTTAAAAACACCAGTGGGTATAGGTCAAAGAATGTTAGATTTTAAGACAGTAATCTGGAGGAAATAGAAAAATTAAATTCATTATTAAAATATTGCCTCATTTCCCTTTATTACTAGTATGCGTGGTACACAACAATGGGATTTTTCCAAACATCCTATGTGGAATCTTCAGTTCCAGAAAGAGAAATAAATTTATTGCTGGAGAAATTGAGGAACAGAAAGCCACAAAAAGGCCAAATAAGAATTACAATAATTATAATTAGCTATACCAGCTATTTTTGTCAGTCAAGCCAATGAATTAAATGCTTTGGGATGACTAAGACTCAATTTGAGACATTATAAAGGCATATGAGATAATTTTATTTATTTTCAATAAATGTTTAATACTATGATTTTCAAATGAATTCTCTTGTCAATTTTCAATCATGTAGCTATATAGCAATAAGACAAACTGAAGTCAGATTTCTATACTTGTAAGTCTTCATTCTACTTCCCATTTGTAGACTTTTCAGGAATAAACCGAAGTACTCTGGTACAGCCCAATAACCATCTTTCTCTTTTTTTGTTAGGCATGTCTATTTTTGTATTTCCATTTCATCTTCACTTTACAATGTCTCACATTTTACATTTAGCTTTTGTCATTCTTAAACTCAAGTTTCTCCATTGTGCTGGAGTCTGGGTTGCTTCTGCCCAAGTTCTCTTCCTTATATATAACATTATTTCTTTTCTGTCAAATGCTAATTTTTAATAGTCAAAGTCCTTGCAGCCACTGTAGTACTCTTCTAGTGTGAGAGCAAGATAGCTAAAAACTTGGCATTTTTAATTGAAGAAATAAAAGGATAAATGCTCAAGACTATTTGTTTTCATTTTTTGTGTATATGTGGGAATTTTCATATTTTAATTTGGGTAGCATATGTCTCTGGGGTTGAGTTGATTTTTACACTACTAATTGTTTCTGTATTTAGGCCTAAGGGAAGTTTGGGTAATACTGAAAAAGCATTGACAAAGCAGTTGCCAAATGTTTCCCAAATCATTTGAAGTTGATTACTTGTTTTACACTCCAAGACTTCTTGTTAGGTATTAGTTTAGGATCAATTTTTTATATTGCAGTTTTGCAAAATAAAATTTAAATTTGAGTTCTACCTCTGGTTAAACAAAAATTAATAATATAAAAGAAAACATAAATGAAGACAAAACAAAAACCTGGGTTTGTTTTACCCATGTTCATAGTAGTGCTATTAACAATAGCCAAAAGGCAAATATAACCCAAATGTCCATCAGCATAAATGAATAAATGAATTGTGGTTTCTACATCTTATAGAGTAATATTATCCATGAAGAGGAATGATGAGGTACTGATAAATGCTATAGTGTTGATTAACTTCTAAAACATGCTACATGAAATAAGCCAGACACAAAAGGTCACATTTATGTGATTCCATTTATATAAAATATTGCAAATAGGAAAATCCACAGATATTAGCAGATTGCCAGGGAGAATAGGAAGTAACTGCCTAATGGATATAGGGTTTCCTTTCACAGTGAGAAAAGTGTTTTACAATTAGATAGACATGGCAGTCTCATTGTTAATATATTAAATGCCAACAAATTACTTACTTTAAAATGGTTAATTTTGTGTGAACTTTACCTCAATTATAATTAAAAAATAAAAAGGCATCATGGAACCAAGATCTCAGAGAAATAAGTCTGACTTTTGCCAAAAGTTTTTTTCCTTGACATATATACACCAGTTCAAACTGCATAAAGCTCCTAGAATACTCAGAGTGTCAGAGACGAAAAATGTAGTTAAGAATCTGCCAAAAGTTGAGGGTCCTCTTTGAACAGAAAATGGCTGAAAAGATATATTTTCATTTGTGACTACTAAAGAATTGTCATCTGTATTTACTTTCCATGACTGTGACAAAATGCCTAAGAAAATCAACTTTGAAGAGGAAAGGTTTATTTTGGCCCATGGTTTCAGAGGTTTGAGTCCATGGTAACATGACTCTGTTATTTCTGGACCAATAATGAGGGAGAACATCATGACAGGAAGGAACATGGCAGAGCAGAACTACTTACCTCATGGTAGTCAGGAAGCAGAGAGAGAGACAGGGAGAAAGAGTGGAGGGGGCAGGGAATTGCAGGGGACAGGAAGGGCTCAAAGTCAAAATATACCCTTCAAAGACATGCCCCTGGTGACCTACTTCCTCCCACTAGGCCCCACCTCCTAAAGTTTTTACTACCTCCCAATAACATCGCTAGGTGAGGACCAAGCTTTTAACACACCAGCCTTTCAGGAGATATTCCAGATCCAAATTATGTCATAATCTAAACATGTGAGTGAGCTGGAAATAGGCCAGCCACCACAAAGACAGAAGTCTAGCACAATCTCCTTCCTTCTCTTAAGTGCCTGCAAGAAAAGAAGTAATATCCTCTCTGCAGAAAGATTATATTCTCCAAGCCTAAGCTATGATTAACATTTTTCATGCATAATTTCTAGCCATCAGTAAATAATTAGTATGGATACACAAGAAATGAATGAAACCACACAACAAAATGGACAAAAGAAACAGACCTTGTTATTAGAGTTATCAAATCCAGACTTTAAAATAACTATGATTACTATTCAGGCAATTAAATAACATGAAGAATTGGATGAGACCTATAAGCAAGTAAAACTAGAAAATATTGGAAAGTATAAAAGCCTAGATCTAAAATTTTAACTGAAATTAAGAACTCAATAACAAATTTAAGTGCAGATTAGATGCAACTAAAGAGAGAAATAGTGATGTAGAACATGGATTAATGTCTAGGCTAAAACATGAACATGAAAAAGAATTTCAAAAAATGCCAAACAGAAGAAAGCGTAAGAAATGCATGGGACATTGTAAAAAGATCTAGTGCACATACGTGTGGACTCCCAGAAAATGAGGAAAGAGGGACAGAGAAGGGAAGAAGAAATAAATAATGTTTGAATAGAAAATGACTGAAAGTATGCACCATGAAAACATTAACCAAAAGAAAGTGAGTGCTAACTATAATATTATCATGTGATTAGATATTGAGGCAAGGATCATTACTAGAGAAAATGAATAATTATTCTAAATATATAGTTGACTGATAGGTAACTCTTAAAGCAAACAAAGCAAATAAAAAATAATCCAAAAGGAGAAATCAGCAAATCCATAACCACTGTTGAAAAATTTCACACCTTTCTCTTAGTAATTGGTAGAACAATTACACTAGCAATTCTCTAACTTACTGGTCTTAGGGCCCTTATAAGCTTCAAAAATTTTTAAGAACTCTAAAGAGCTTTTGTTTATGTAGGTTATATTTAATGATATTTAATGCATTATATACCATTATGATGTGTATGAGTATGTACTATGAAAATTAACTTAGGAATTCAAAAATATTTGTGAACATATAATACATAGATATATACTTAATAAAAACTGTAAAATAGTAATACATTTTTATGTAAATAACTACCTTTTCTAAACATAAAGTTTAGTAAAAAGATTATAATTATTTTATAATTCTGTAAATCTTGTTAATGTCAGGCTCAATGAAGATACAGAAAATTGAACAAACTATGTTTTTTTTTTTTTTTTTTAAATTATTTTTATTTAGCTTTTAATTTTTTACAGACTGCATTTTGATTCATTGTACACAAATGGGGTACATAATTTCATTTCTATGGTTGTACACAATGCAGATTCATACTATTCATGTAATCATACATGTACATGGGGCAATGATGTCTGTCTCATTCCACCATTTTTCATACCCCCCCATTTTCTTCTACATATAACTCTATGTTTTGATAGGTTGCTTTGGTTAAAAAATATGAAGAAAATCCAGCCTCACAAAATCCTTAAAGAGGGGAATGTTTTATTATTGTTTTCAATAATTGTGGCCATTCTTTGATACACCAAGTGTGATAAGTGGTATGTTCCTCAAGTTTAGTTGCAAAGTGGAATTTGAAGCCATGGATCAATGAACTTTTAATACGACATTTCGTAAAAATTCATTGCTCTGTTTTGCACTTCGAATTATTTACTCATTCAGGATTTTGTAACACTATACATTTGTCATTTGTAAAATATTTACTGAGTTATGTAGATCTTTTAAATGTTGAGATATTTCATTGTATGTTACTAAAAAACTCACAACCATCAATCTCATCAGAAATTTTTGGTTTAATTAAAATGAGGAATTTTGTTTACCAGGAAAACATTGGCAACTGTGAAATGGTAAGCTACAGAATAAGCAAAGATACTTGTAATGCATGCAAGTTACAAAGATCTTAAATCCAAAATATTGAACTCCTTCAAAATAACTACAACAATAATTAGGATAGAACAGTAGAAATATGGATGGAAGACTTGATGCACTTCATAAAATAGGATATTCAAATGACCAGTAAATGTAGTGATGCTCATCTTCACTAGTTATCAGAAAAATTCAACAAAACCACAATGAAATACCAATATAGGCAGCCCCTTAAAATTACTATAACTAAAAAGATGAAAATATCAATATTGACAGTATTGGAGGATATTGAAACAATATGTGTGATATTGCTACACCAATTTGTAAAACTGTCAGTCAGAAGCTGAATATTTGTATGCCCTGTAGCCCAGTAACTCCATTCTTAGGATATAATGGAAATGAGGCACTTACTTGCATCAAAAGATACACGCAGGAGTGTCCATGGCACCAGTATTCGTAACAGCCTCTAACTGGAAACAACCCAAATGTCCTTCAGTAGGAGGATCAGTAGCCTGGGGTGTATTCTTACAATGGAATCCTATACAATAGTCAATCCAGTCCATTTCTACAAATAGTGACATGGATACATCTCACAAAGTGTGTAGTGAATGGAGCCAGACAAAAAGGAGTATGTAGTATATTATTTCGCTTTTTATCAAGGTCAGACACAGGCAAAGCTAAGCCATTGTGTAAAAAGTCAGGATAGTGTTACCTGTAGGTGGGATAGGGTGGATGAATCTGAGAGTGCGAGACTCTATTTCCTGACTTTGTGTGGATTCATTTATCTACTTATATCCTTTTCTTTTTGTATTTTATACTTTAATCAAAGTTTCTATGAAGATATGTTAATATTAAGAAAGAAATGCATATTCAAAAGTTAACCATATTACAAAAAGCTTGGCAACAGTTCAAAGAGCACAATACCACAATGCTTCCGTTACCTTTGTTCATCGTTGTTGTTAGAATTCTTTCTTCATGAGGTGTGTGAGTGGAACAAGGTGCTCCCTTCTGTAATTCTTCAACAGTAAAACAGGCATTTGAATAGTCATCATTATTATTTAATTTTGTTTTTAGGACCAGGTAGATAATACATTTAATGTACTCAGCATTGTGTTAGGCTCATAATTAACATCTTAAATTTTTCATTTGGTAAACATTTACTTTTGTTTCTGCTCCCATACCTGGCATTAGACTAGTAATAGGGATACAGGGAAAAATAAGGAAAAATGAGCACATTCCTGAAGGACAACTGTACTTTCTAACATGGTACCCCTAGCCAACATGACAACTAAGGTTAAAATTAAAAAGGCTGGGGTCTGAGTTGAACTAGTTGCATTTTAAATATTCTGAAGCCCCATGTGGCTAGGTGCTACCATATTAGACAGCACCAATATGGAGTATTTCCATCATTGCAGAGAGTTCTTTTGGAAAGTGTTGGATAAGTCAAATGATAAGAGGTGGAATTTGTAGGTGTCCAGGTGGAATGAGACTTGAATTGTCTATTTTTTTTTTCAGAGCTGGGGATTGAACCCAGGGCCTTGTGCATGGTAGGCAAGTGCTCTACCACTGAGCTACATCTGCAGCCCTTTAGCTGTTCTGAAGGATGAATCTCCAGGTGGTAGGATGGAGATTTGGCCACTCCAGCAGAGTGAAAGCACAGTGAAGCTTTGACTCACCTGGAGATTTTAAGTTGTTCAGTGTATCAGGAGTGTGGGGTGCAGGGGAAGAAGGCTAGAGGTGTGGCTGGAAGAGAAGATGGGCCTGGGTCCTGGAGGACTGGGAAGGCCAGGTTAAAGAGTTTTTCTATAGGAAGATCGAGAGTGCTTTTATCTATTACTTGCTTGCCTTTTAAGGAATAATGAAATAAAGAAAGAAATTTATTTTTTACTTCACCAAGAAAAAAAAATCCTGTCATATTTGCAAAAATATTTTTTTCTAGTTGCTATAGTTTGGATCTTGAATGCCTCTCAAAGGTCCATGTGTTGAAAGTGTGGTTGCCAGCCTGTGGTGCTATTGGGACGTTAAGGAACCTTTAAGTGAGAGGCCTAGAAGAAATTAGCTTGCTGGGGATGCCCTTGAAGGGGATGTTAGAAACATGGCCTCTTCCTGTCTCTCTCTCTCTGCTTTCTGGTCATCACCATGAGGTGAGTAGCTTTGCTCTGCCATGTACTCCAGCCATGGTGTTTTTCCTTGCAACTGGTTCAGAGACAATGGACCAACTAACCATGATGGAAACCTCTAGAATGATGAGCCCAAATAAACCTTTCCTCTTCATAAGTTGATTGTCTGAAGAATTTGTTACAGCAGTGAACACTTAACACACTAGTCTTTTGTTTGCTTTTCAAAAAAATATGGTGATCAATTTTTATGTACAGACTTGTGCTACTTTTCCTTTGGAATTTGTAAGTGTACATACTGAGAAACTTTCAATTCTGATTTTAGTTTTTGTTTTCCTTTGCTTTTATTTATTTATTATTTATTTTTTTACATTTTGATAGATCATACATAAATGGAGTATAATCTCTCATTTTTCTGATTATACATATTGCAGGATCACACTGGTCATGCTGTTATACATGCACATGAGGTAATAATGTCTGTTTCACTCTACTATCCATCTTTCTACCCCCATACCCCTTCCCCTCCCTGCACTCCCCTCTACCTAGTATAAAGTAACTCTATTCTTCCCTACCCACCCTTCTTATTGTGAATTAGCTTCTACATATCAGATGGTACCAAGTTAATTTTTGTGTGCTTGGAATGAAGTATCTAAATGATTTATATATGTATATATACACACACATATGCATATATATGAAATAGATATTCATATATATGCATATGAATGATTGCTTTGCTAGCTAGTAATTCCCAAGTCATTTATTAAGCATTTCCCATTCCTAGTGTTGAATCTATTGTCATATATTATATTCTTGTACATAATGAGATTTACTTCTGAGTTATTCTGTTCTCTTGCTTTCTCTTTTTATGTCAATGTCACATTGTTTATTTATGCCACAAAATTGTGTTTTGCAGATTAAAACTCATGCTTCTTAGTTTCTCCTTTTATGTTTATTGGTTGGGCCTAGCAGTGTTCTCAGCAGGCTCAGTCACACAACTTGTCACGGAGGCCTGGACTAGCATGGCTTTTACTACAAACACCATTCACTCATGACAAGTACATCTTTAAAAAACACTCTTCTAGTGCTTTGGGAGAGAGCTTTGCCTCATGGTGAAGCTACGTTCAGTAGTGCATTTAGCACACAGCTGCGTATGTGCCATAGGATCTTGCATGGCAACGTTACAATCCTGAGATTCGTGGTAACAGAAGCATCAACTCTAGGAAGAAGCTGCGCCCTTGACATTGTGTAGATTGCCAACTCAGAACAAAAAGTAGCCTGTGGAAGACACTTAAATTAACGAGGCTAGCTAAAGTTTCAACGGTGCTGTTACTTGTCTTCATCTGTCCATCTTTTTCTCTCTTCAGTACCTGCTGAATTAGGGTTGAGGGATGTAAGGGAATAGGACTTTCAAAGTTGAGGTAATTTACAAACGTACTTCTTCAGTAGATCCTTCGGAGGAGCATGGTATGAGTTTGAGGGAGTCAGGTTGGTCAGCGGTGTGAGTGTTCTTCAAATATGGTGAATAGCCTCTTTTGTGTGACATGTTCCTATTATTTACCTGTAAGCAGATCATCTTTGACAGAACCAGAAAATGTTTCATTTTTTCAGAGGTTGCTGTAAAGAATTAGTAATTTTCTGAAACAACTTGAAATTCAGATGTTACTTAAACAGAATAGCAGAAATCAGTCAACTGTTTTTTTTTTAATTTTTTTTATTGTAAATAAATGGGATACACGTTGTTTCTCTGTTTGTACATGGAGTCAAGGCATACCATTTGTGTAATCATACATTTACATAGGGTATGTTGTTTGGTTCATTCTGTTATTTTTCCCCTTCTCCCCACCCCTCCCACCCCTCTTTCCCCTCTATACAGTCCCTTCTTCCTCTATTCTTGCCCCTTCCCCCCCATTATGTGTCATCATCTGCTTATCAGCGAGATCATTCTTCCTTTGGTTTTTTGAGATTGGCTTATCTCACTTAGCATGATATTCTCCAATTCCATCCATTTGCCCAGCAAATGCCATAATTTTATTATTTTTTTATGGCTGAGTAATAATCTATTGCATAAATATACCACAGTTTCTTTATACATTCATCAATTGAAGGGCATCTAGGTTGGTCCCACAATCTGGCTATTGTAAATTGAGCAGCTATGAACATTGATGTGGCTGCATCTTTGTAGTATGCTGATTTTAAGTCCTTTGGTTATAGGCTGAGGAGTGGGATAGCTGGGTCAAATGGTAGGTCCATTCCAGGCTTTCTGAGGAATCTCCATACTGCTTTCCAGATTGGCTGCACTAATTTGCAACCCCACCAGCAATGTATGAGTGTACCTTTTTCCCCACATCCTCTCCAACACCTATTGTTGCTTGTATTCTTGATAATCAACATTCTAATTGGGGTGAGATGGAATCTTAGGGTAGTTTTGAACAAGCAATCATGAAATTCCTCTGGAAGAATAAGAAACCCAGAATAGCTAAAACAATCATTAGCAGGAAGAGTGAAGCAGGGGGTATCGCAATAACAGATCTTCAACTATACTACAAAGCAGTAGTAACAAAAATGGCATGGTTTTGGCACCAAAATTGACAGGTAGATCAATGGTACAGAACAGAGGACATGGACATAAACCCAAATAAATACAATTTTCTCATACTATACAAAGGTGCCAAAAATATGCAATGGAGAAAAGATAGCCTCTTCAACAAATGGTGCTGGGAAAACTGGAAGTCCATATGCAGCAGAATGAAACTAAACCCCTATCTCTCACCCTGCACAAAACTCAACTCACAATGGATCAAGGACCTTGGAATCCAATTAGAGACCCTGTATCTTATAGAAGAAAAAGTAGGTTCAAATCTTCATCATGTCGGCCTAGGATCAGACTTCCTTAACAGGACTCCCATAGCACAAGAAATAAAAGCAAGAATCAATAACTGGGATAGATTCAAACTAAAAAGCTTTCTCTCAGCAAAGGGAACTATCAGCAATGTGAAGAGAGAGCCTACAGACTGGGAGAAAATTTTTGCCACTCATACTTCAGATAGAGCACTAATCTCTAGAATCTATAAAGAACTCAAAAAACTCTACACCAAGAATATGAATAATCCAATCAAGAAATGGGCTAAGGAAATGAACAGACACTTCACAGAAGAAGATCTATAAGCAATCAACAGACATATGAAAAAATGTTCAATTTCTCTAGTAATAAGTCAACTGGTTTTTAAAAATATTTCTTAGTTATTTGTTATTGACACAATCTTCGTACATATTTGTAATGTCCAATGTGATGTTTTGATTCATGTAGGTACTGAGTAGTGATTAACTCAGGATAAGTGGCATAACCATCGCCTTCAACTTTTATCATTTCTGTATGCCAACTACATGCAAATTTATTTCTGTCTTCTATTTTGAGATATATAATTTATCATTGTTGATTGTATTCATCCTGTTGTGTCATAAAACACCAGAACTTCCTGCCCTATCAAACGGTAACATTACAGAAAACCATGAGGAACAGGTCCAGGTGAACTCTGACAAACTTCGGGCACATGGCAGATTGGAAGAGGAATTTATCTTCCTTGGTCCATGTCTCTCCCTCCCCCTCTTCTCCACTCTTCTCCCCAGTTAGGAAACCAGTATTCCACTCTCAGCTTCTATGAGATCAACCAGTCAACAGTTTTTAATTGCTGCCCTTCATTCATTGGCTGTGAACTATTCCCTGGCGGAAAGGACTCTCCTTGGCCAAGAGTTTTAGCATCCCCAGAGTGCCTGTCTCGTTTCTCATTCGATGCTTACTCAACACCTGTGAGGTGGGTGTTCACGCTTAACCACACTTTACAAATGTACAACGCAAGTTGCAGAGAGTAAAAGGCACCCCCAAGAATAGAGTGAATTCCCTTTCCAATCTGCCATGTTGCCTCAGTTTTGTGGGAATTCTCCCAGCCCTGCTCCTCTGGGTTTTCTATAAAATGAAAACAAACAGAACCACTGTAATTACAATGGCAACCCATCTGTCCATGATTCCTCGTGCTTATAAAAATTAGTGATATGACTGTGTTTGAAATGTGCTCCACAGAGGAATGTGTTTATTTATTTTAATTAATTAGTAATTGTTTAAATACACAACATAATGAAGACTGGTTGGGCCATTTTATTCAGAGAGATGTTTATTTCCCTTGAGTAGGTTTCATTCTGAGGCCAACCTCTGAGTTTTGCTATTTTGATGTTTCCCATTGCTGTTGGTCCATGGAGTAGGTGGCTTATTACAGGAGGCAACTGTGAAGGAATTCCATGCCTTTTTGAATCAGCTGCACTAAAGGCACACATGATTTCCTATATCGGGCTCTCAATTTTATTCTTTTCTAAGAAGAATGTGGTTTACTATCACTTATATTTACCACATCTTGCTGAATTTCTGCTTCTCAGTGGAACCGCCTTTGTCTTGTGCCTCTAATGACTATTTCTCATTCTGCTTGAAGGTTTGCTTTGACAGTCTCTTGTTAATTATGGAATTTGCTTATGAACTTTGCGAAGTGAGTCTCAAGATAAGTGAAGACATCCCAGAGCCCATGAATATGGACACATTTCTTTCATATCTCTGGCAACTATTGGCCTAAATGGTTTTGGTAATGCTTCAAGTTACCTAAACTAAAAGCACACAGTTGCAACTGTGAAAGAAAAGACATGGCAAAGAAGAAGAGAATAATAAAACATGGTTAAAAAAAAAAGTCAGAAATAAATCTTCCTTTTCTTACTACCTCTCTGATCTACATAAGATAGTTAAATCTCATTGTGGCAAATGACAAAATGCACAGTAAATGTACTTTGTAGTTAAGTTGCTGCACCTGTAACCAGAGGCATCTATGTTCCATTTAACACACATCTTTTTGATGAAGCACTTTGATATTAAAACCTATACTTTAGCCCTTATCTTAGTTAAGCTTACTTTATTATTTTTTCCCAAATAGGACTTAGGAAATACTTCTGCCTTACCATCAGTGGTTCCTCTGGTACCCCCAGCTGGAATAGATGACTTTATGTCTTTGCGTTTTTGCTTTCTATACACCATTAATGTTTCATCCTGTCACTGCAGTCTGAGATCAGAAGTCTTCATGAAGTGTGTTCTCATTTGGACCTTTTACCCGGTGAAAGTAGCTGTGCATAAATCTCCTGTGCATGATTCTGTATCTCTCTGTCCACAGTGCTCTGTATGGTTGGGTTGCTGGGGTGAACAGTAAGTAAGCAGTGTGTCCACTCAGAGACTGTCAGGAAGATATTGGGGAACAAAACAGTCTCTAGAAGAAACTGGATCAAAGAATTACTTACTGCATTTTCATATTCATGCTGTGGCAAGATCTTACCAAGTTCAGTATCCTTTCCTGAGTAAAAAGAAACACCCGACTGGTGAGGGCCTGTGTATTTCATTTCTGACAAGTTTCCACGTGATTCTTTCCCATGTTAGTCTTCTGGGGACAGTACCTTGAGAACTACCGACCTGGGCAGTCAACTTAAGTGTTCAGATCTCCAGTGTGTTCTTTGTAGAATCGGCCCGAGAATTCTTTCCCACCTTCATAGAAGTTTTGCTAAGAGGTTGCAGATAACTTCATATAAAATGTCAGACTGGAGGGACTCAAGAATGCGTGGCTGCTGCTGCTGTCATCTCTGTAATTATTTTCACATGATTGTTAAACTTAATCTAAATCATTTCAGAAAATGCGTAGCTACAATGTCCCTCTTAGTGGACTAATCGTGCTAAACAAAATAAAAGATGAGTAATATAGTCCCTCCCCCAACAACCTCATTGGTCCAGTAAGGCATATACAAATAAAGCATAGAGTGCTTCATTTATCAAGATAATAGAAATACCAGGGTTAATTTTAGCTGAGGGATCTGGAATGTTTCATTAAGGAAGACATTAGGAATGTTTAGGGTTTGGATACAGGGAGCTGAAGGAACAGGGTGTTCCCAATGGAGAATGGGACAGAGAGAGGTCTGTGGAAATGCTCAGAATGTGATGTGAGAAGAGAGAAAGTTTGCATTGGGTTGGAGACTAGGAAGAGGTCATAGGTAGAGGGTAGTAACATTAGAGAGGTGGATTGGGCTGGTTAGGGAGTATTTTGGATTCTTTCATTTGCTTCCCCCATACCGTGGACTCTTGTAATTAAGTTTTAGAAAAACTCAACAAGTGTTTTGCACTTTCTCAACAAAAATCTCACTTTATTTACTAAGTATTATTAGTATGGAAGTTTGGTGTATCTTCCTCTGTAAGATTGTCTCCACAAATTATAGCATGTGTTTCAAATGTCACTGTGTTGTTGAGACTCTGATTTACATGGGTCCTGTGGGATGACATTAAGGAATCTGGCTTGTCAAAAAAGGAGGTCAGTGGGAACTGGGGGAGAAAACCACCTCCTGAGCAAAAGCAGGGTTGGTATACTGCAGCTCTGCATGGCCTATTACCTGAGAATGGCTTTAAATTTTAGATGGTTGAAAAAAAATCAAAAGAAGAGTGCTGTTTTATGACATGTGAAAATTATATACAATCAAATTTAGGGTCCATAAGTTCTACTGGAACCCAGCCAAAGTTCTTTGCCTACATATTGTCTGTGGCTGTTTTCATGCTACAATGGCAAAATTGAGAAGTTGCAGCAAAGACCATATGTCCCTCAGAGCCTAAATTTACTATCTGGTCTTTCAAAGAACAAAGCTCGTCAACCACTTATCTAAGGTAGTGGTACTCAAATACTTTAAGTTGGAATCTCCTAGAGGACTTGTTAAACACAAGTCGCTAGGTCCTACTCTCAGAATTTTTAATTCAGGAGGGTCAGGCTCAAGAATTTGCATTTCTAGCAAACGCTCAGGTCATGTTGGTGCTGCAGGTCCTGGGACAACCCTTCAGACCTACTGGTCCAATGCAGTGGTGCTCAGACTTTAATGTGCTTGGGAATCATTTGAAGAGCTTGTTAAAATGCAGATTCAGATTTCCCAGGTCTGGAACAGAGCCTAAGAGTCTACATTTTTAACAGGTTCTGGGATAAAACCATGTATCAAGTGCCCAAGTCTGATACACTTGGGTAAGTATGGCTAACTTGGTCCTTTTTGCCTGACATGTTGAAACAGCCAAAGGAGCAGACTTCTGAGATGGGGAAAAGTCTGTGTGACTAGGCAGGGAACAGCAATTTGGAGAAATAAAATTAACTGGAGACTCTAGGATGGTAAGCGAAGAAATATGCTTGGGCTCTTTATGTTAATTTCTGGCTCATGAGGATATTTAATTGTCTTTGATGCTACCCATATACATGACTGAATACACAATAATTAAAATATTTTCACTTAACTGTTTCTTTATTGTGATTGAGTTTGGTCTCATTACTGTGGCTTACATAAGATTTTATGTTACTTCGTATGAGTGTCTTAATTTAAACCTTGAATGTGTTAATTAAAATTTCACTGGAATTTCATGTTTCAGCTGTGAGGGACTATAGCTGAAAAGTCTGCCTGGTTCCTACAGGCAAGAATGCTGCCAAAGGTCTTGGCACTTGGCAGGTGATTAGTGATGGCTATGTAACTTGAACCTGAATTAGAGATTAGGGGCTGGGCTGTTGCTTTGTGACATGTGAGCTAGTGTCAATTTTATAGAAGGATAATGCTTGAGAAAATAAATTTTATAATTTAATTTCGATGAAGTATATGCAAAGGTAACATCCAATATGTTCGTAAATAATTTGTTGATTAGTGAACAGTTCTTCAAAGTATCTATCAAAGTCACATGAGGATTTCAGTTTTTGCAAAATAAAAAAAAAAGTCTGTTACTATTAATGGAAACAAACTATGAGTGATCTTTAACCATGGACCCAAAGCAGGCTCCTAATCTTATGCATTGTTTTTTGTTTTTGTTTTTGTTTTGGAGTACTGGAAATTGAACCAGGGCCTTAAGCATAATAGGCAAGCACTCTGTAACTGAGTACAACATCAACCCATCACATACATTTAATTTAACACACTCAGTGTGTAAAACTGTAGTGCCAAGTAGCACTTGTATCTCTAGTACCTCACAGGTCTTGCCAGTTTAAGTTAATTGACATTTAAAATTTTTACATTTAAGAAAAAGATAAGAAGACAATCTTTTGCTTTATTTTACTTCTCATATCTTTCACTAGAGAAAGGAAAATAATAAATAATTTTATGTTTGCTATGACTGCTTTGTTAAAGATTTTGAAGATGCTTTTGAAAATACAGTCTATCAAAGCCTTTTAAAAAATGGGGTGTATGGCCCCATCGTTAAATTTTTTCCAAGGCTTAAGACAACTTTCCAACTGTGATTTGGAAACAGAAGAGATGATAGTTCATTTTCACAGCATACTTACGCAGTCAAAGATTATCAGTGATGTTTGCTATTTTCTTACTATTAAAATAATTTTGCTGTTAGTCTGACTTCCACAATTTAAGCTCCTTCAAGGCAGGGATCCTGTACCCCAGTGCCCACTGAACAATTGTTCACCCACTTAGGTGACTTCCATAGTCCTCCAAGCAAATAATACTTTACCTCAGATGCTGGGTAGGGAGGTTTTCAACTAATCCTAATTCATCTACATAATTTTAAATAATCTCTCTATTTTAAGAAGATCAGGCTCAGGCCCAAAGATAGAAGTTTAAAAGGAGGCAATTTTAGGTTCTGTATGAGAAGGAACTTTATAACTCTTTAGGGCTGCACAAAAATAGAATGGGCTGTCTTCTTAGACAGTGACAGTACCTACAATTAGAATTGCTCAAGCAGATGGCAGACACCTACCTGTCAGAGGATCTGTGGGTGGGATTCCTCTATTAGGCAGGAAATCAGCCTTGGTGACTTCGGAGAGTTTTCCTTATGCTTGTATAGCTTCTTTCCATACCTCCATAAAATAAACTGCTTCCAGTCTGTTTAAATGCCAGCCAGAGGTGGCTTTATAACCTTGTTGGAAACATATTTTCAAGGGTGATGGGGGACAGTTAATGCTTAGCTTTTGTTTATGGTGATGTCAGACATGGCTTATTGCATAGGAGTTGGGGTTGGGGAGGAGGAAAGGAAACATGTTTCAAAGTCCCATGTGGCTTTATATATTAGAACAGGTGTCCATCCTGGTTTGCAGTTGTATAAGCTCAATTCAGATCCCAAGGACGGTTTGTGTGCCCCCACCACCCCTCCCCATCCCCCTGTTGAATGTCCTCTGAATTTCTTTGGACTTAAAATTGTCCTGGGAGCTCTACCAACTTACAATATTGCTTAACGACACTTCATTTTTCTTTTACCTTGTAGAGAATATGTATACTTCTTCAGATATAAAACAGAATATGTACATATATACAGATTGATTATCCCTAATCCAAAATGCTTGGCACCAGAACTGTTTCAGATTTCAGAGGTTTTTGACTGTTGGAATGTTTCCATGGACTTTGTTGGTTAAGCATCCCTAATCCTAAAATCTGAAGTCCAGAATGCTTCTAAATCTATCAACATTTTGGATTTCAGACTTTTTAGGATTAGGGGTGCTCAATTTGTAATAGGATATAAGTGTTTATACTTTAAAAAAATTTTGTTTTCTATTTTTGCTGCATAGGAAAGGATTCTTTGGGGCATTTTTTGGGGGGATAACCTTCCCTAGGATTGAGTATAAATATCTCTCTCCCATCAACTGGGTGCTCGGCGTTGCCTTTGAGCAATGGGAGTCAGGTTTTTTGTTGTTGCATATGATTTGGGCACTGGTTTAATGGGTAGCTAAGTTGTTCCAAATGGGACCCACGCTCCTGCTTAGGGCCTGGCTTTTAAAATGTGTTAGGGTTCGCTCACTTTTTTTCTGCATCTTTCTGTTTCCAGTCCAATACTTCCCCACTATTTCTCCTGTCTTGTTATCTTTAAATAATGATATACTATTCTCTTGATGTATTAAACACATTTTGTTTGGGGTAAAATTTATGACAGTGACTAAAGTTTGCCATCTTAACCATTTTAATTGACAGTTCCATCATGTAAAGTCCCATTGCTGTGCTCCCCATGGCTCTAGAACTCCTTTCCATCTTGCAAAGATGAAATTCTTCCCATTGACAAGAATTTCCTATGTCTCTCCTTCATCCAGAACTGGCACCCACCCATTCTAATTTCTGTCACTATGAATTTGATTATACCCATGTTGTAGCAGGATTTCCTTTTTAAGGCTGAATGATTTCCCACTGTATGTATATAGCCCAGCTTCTTTATCTGTTCATCTGTTGGTAAACACTGGGTTATTCCAATTCTTGGTAATTGTGAATAATGCTGCTGTGAACATGAATATGCAAATATATTTTAAGACCTTATTTTCAATTTTGGGGGATATATATTCAAAAGTGGGATTGCTGGATCATATGGTAACATGTTCTATATTTTTCAGAGTATGGGTCTTTTGTTTCCCTGATGAAATTACTTCCTAAATATTTTATTCCTTTTGATGCTATTGTAAGTGGAACTGCTTTCTTTTTGAATTATTCATTGTTAGTTCATAGAAATGCAACCGATGTTTTTGTGATCACTTTGCATCCTGCGACTTTGCCAAATTTATTCATTCTTTTCTTAGGAGATTCTTCAGGGTTTTCTGTGTGCAAGATCATGCCATAAGCAAATGGAAATAATTTTATTTCCTCCTTTCTCATTTGGATGCCTTTTCTTTTTTCTTCTTCTTTTCTTTCTTTTTACTTATTTACTTATTTATTTTTGCCTACTTCCTCTAGGACTTCTGGTACTGTGTTGAATACAAATGGTGAGAGTGGACATTCCTGTCTTGTCTGTCATGTTAGAAGAAAAGCTTTCAGTCTTTAACCACTTGAATTTTCCCAAGTACCATGATTAGGGAAACCAAGTCAGAAGACCTGACTTGAACATGCTATCTGTAAGTAAGTGATACCAGTTGACAGAGCCTACTGGCCAGAGTGGAAAAGATTTGTTGAGGGAATGGTTAGCAATGATGTGCAGCCTGCTCATGGGGTGCATCTTCTCTATGGGAGTGTAACAGTGCTAAATGGTGCTAGGGTGACGTTTGAAAAAAAAAAAAAACCAGCATGTGTTTTCTATTCCGTGTCACTATTATGTCTATTTTTCCTTTTTTAGAAAATAAAATTTCCTTATTTGGTACTTTTAATTAGAGGTGCAATACATATTTGCTTTACTAAGTGCACAGAAAACTTAATACAAAGTTTAGTAAGTTAATTTACTAAGTTAGTGCACAGAAAACTTGATACAAAGATCATACTTGAGCAAAGTGATTGATCCAATTCTCTTTCCAATCCAACGCAAACTTCCTAAGACAATCAGTGGTAATAGACTAGTACATACCTTTCCAAAGTCTTTTTCCTTTCTCCACAGAAATAAGCCTTTTTTATTTTTTGTATATATACTGGTATTTTGTCTAAACAGAATCATTTTTTTACATTATTTTGCAATTTGATTTTTCAATATAACAATAGTCATGTGCATTCTTGCAAAATGATAGAAACAGTCTAACCCCCATTATTTTTTTTTTTATTTATTTTTTTTACGTTTACATAGGGTAATGATGTTTATTATATTTTTCCCCTCCACCCCACCCCTCCCACCCCTCCCACCCCTCCCACCCCTCTTTTCCCTCTACACAGTCCTTCTTTCCTTCATTCTTACTGCTCTCCTTAGCCTAACTCTAAACCTAACCCTAAACCTAATGCTAGCCCCTCCCACCCCCCATTATATGTCCTCATCCGCTTATCAGCGAGATCATTTGTCCTTTAGTTTTTTGAGATTGGCTTATCTCACTTAGCATGATATTCTCCAATTTCGACCATTTGCCTACAAATGCCATAATTTTATCATTCTTCATTGCGGAGTAATATTCCATTGTATAAATATGCCACAGTTTCTTTATCCATTCATCAACTGAAGGGCATCTAGGTTGGTTCCACAATCTGGCTATGGTGAATTGAGCAGCAATGAACATTGATGTGGCTGTATCTCTGTAGTATGCTGATTTTAAGTCCTTTGGGTATAGGCCAAGGAGTGGGATAGCTGGGTCAAATGGTGTTTCCATTCCAAGCTTTCTGAGGAATCTCCACACTGCTTTCCAGAGTGGTTGCACTAATTTGCAACCCCACCAGCAATGTATGAGTGTTCCTTTTTCACCACATCCTCTCCAACACCTATTGTTGCTTGTATTCTTGATAATCGCCATTCTAATTGGGGTGAGATGAAATCTTAGGGTGGTTTTGATTTGCATTTCCCTTATTACTAGGGATGTTGAACATTTTTTCATATATCTGGTGATTACTTGTACATCTTCTTCTGTGAAGTGTCTGTTCATTTCCTTAGCCCATTTGTTGATTGGATTATTTGTATTCTTCGTGTAGAGTTTTTTGAGTTCTTTATAGATTCTGGAAATTAGCGCTCTATCTGAGGTATGGTTGGCAAAGATATTCTCCCACTCTGTAGGCTCTCTCTTCACATTTCTGATAGTTTCCTTTGCTGAGAGAAAGCTTTTTAGTTTGAATCTATCCCAGTTGTTTATTCTTGCTTTTATTTCTTGTGCTATGGGAGTCCTGTTAAGGAAATCTGATCCTGAGCCAACAAGTTGAAGATTTGGACCTACTTTTTCTTCTATAAGATGCAGGGTCTCTGGTCTGATTCCGAGGTCCTTGATCCATTTTGAGTTGAGTTTTGTGTAGGGTGAGAGATAGGGCTAACCCCCATTATTTATTTATTTTTTTCTGGTATACATGAGAGCATATACATATTGGATGTTCTTTGAGATTTTTTTTCCTGATTTCACTTATTTCTTTTCATAACCCTAAGTAGCCCATGTGAATTGTGTAGTATCTTCCTGTGCTTTTCTCTATGCCCAAATAACCATATTTGAAAATATAAACCCCAAATGGGCTGGGAATAACTTGCCTATTTTTGGTATATTAAAAATGCTTTTCTGTATCTTAATTTTCCACTTTAACTCAACCTAATAGAAGTGCCTCCAACTCAACTATTTTTTTATTTATCTTTTTTTTACAGACTACATTTTGATTCATTGTACACAATTGGGGCCAACTCAACTTTTATAGCTTTAATTCATTCTCTGATGGCTGCATAACATTCTATGATATAGACCCATCACTAATTATTCAACTGTTAGTCTTGTTTCCTTTCTGCCCTTAAGAATAGTGGTACAATAAACTTATTTGCACATTTGTGCTAGTATTTCTATTTTAACATTTCAGTATTTGAAATCCCATTAAAGCATATCTTTAACAATAGATGTTGCCAGATTGATTCTAAAATTTTCATAACAACTGCCAGTAGCAATTTATGAGAGTGTTCTTTTCTGACATCTCTGTCAGCAGTAACCATTCATTCTTTTATGTATTATGTTGATTTGAATGGAAAGATTGGATTTGAGCAGGTTTCAGTATACTTGATCTTTTGGATTTTGGGTTTTCTGAGAGTTGCCTGTGCATTTCTTTTTGGACATTTCTTACTGTTATTTTTCCTGATTTCTAAGAGAGATCTTCATATTATCATTATTAGAATTTTATTTAAAATTTCTATTACAATATTTTCTTAGATCTATTACTTCTATACCTTGCTTGTGAGAGATTTTGTTTTTTATAGAAGTTTTAGATTTTCATATAGCCAAATATGTATCTTTTGTTTTGTTTATGTGTTTTTGAAATAAGAACTTCATGTTTCCCTAGATTATACATATAGTCCCCTCCATAAATTTTCTTTTAGAACCTGTTGGTTTATTTTTGACATCTAACTTTTACCTTATATAATTCATTTTTATATATGAGGCAAGAAAAGGAATTAATTTTCTTCCAAGTAGTCAGCTGAGGGGCCAGCACCGTTTATTAAGGTCCAAAAATATATTGACGATGGATTTGAAACTTTCCTCATTGCACATTAAAGCACAGTATAAAGGCTACTATAGTCAATCAATATGATAGACAAATACAGAGGACCCTCTGTATCTATAGGCTCCATATTCATGGATTCAGAGTATTTAAAAATTGCATGTGTACTGAATGTGCACAGACATTTTTCTTGTTTATCCCCTGAGCAATACAGATTACAACCGTTTACATTGTATTAAATATTATAAAGGATCTGGAGATGACTTAACATATATAGGATGTGTGTGAGTTCTATGCAAAATGGATGTAATTTTATGTAAGGGACTTGAACACCTGTGGATTTTGGTATCTTGGAAAGATCCTGGAATCAGTCCCTCATGGAAACTGAGCAAACTGTATCAATAGAAAAGAATGGAGACTCCAGAAATAGATCCTGGTGGAGGTAAAATTTTAATATATACAAAGTAGTATTTTAAATTTTTTTTTTATTTTTACAGACTGCATTTTGATCCATTGTACACAAATGGGGTACATCATTTTGTTTCTATGGTTGTGCAAGATGTAGATTCATACCATTCATGTAAGCATACATGTACATAGGGTAATGATGTCTGTCTCATGGGTAAGAGAGTGAAATATTTAAGAGAAATCTACTTTCTAGAAAATTCTGGGACAGGAGTTAGAATTTGCAGAGTGTGTTTATTTTTACTAACAACACACATAATTCCTATGTCATTTGCCAACAAATTCCATGGAAAAATGCAGAATCTTTGCTCAAGAAATTCTCAGTGGCTCATCTTGAATGAATTTTAGTGATAGTGACAGAGAAAATCAAACCATTTCCTGGCTCCACACTGTGCATGTCGACAGGTCTGAGTATGTTTCTTCTTAATTTCAAGGCACTAAGGTGGCCCAGACAGTGAAAGTTTTCTTCTGTTCATTTCTGCCCCTTATTTTAGGCACTGAGAGCATTGGCATCACCTTCTAACTGAACACAGCCGGACTGAATTGGGATGGGTTCCTTTATTTATCAATGTACTTGCGGTGACCCATGTGGGGGTGGGGCAGTGCCGAGAGGTTCTCAGGAGGAAGGGATTGTTGTGGAGCATCCGAGAAGTGGAGCCAGGAAGCAGAGGTAGGATTTTAACAGGTAGATATTGGAGGCATGGGGGAAGGTGACCTTCTGAAACACAAGTGACATAAGCAGACGTGCATGGTGAACTGTCCCTGCTGGGAGAGAGCAGTGATCAGGTTAGGAGTGAGTGATCAGAGATGGGGCTCCTGGCATGGGGATTTATGTAGGGCGCTGAGTCTGTTTCTGGAAGTTCGCCTCTAGGAGCTTGGGAGGTACATCCAAATGTCTCACCTAACCTCACCTCATTTGGTTTGTGTTCTGTTGACTGTGCCTAAAACAACTACCATGTACAGAGATATGTCAGGTGTCAGAGTTCATTAGGCACTTCTTAAGCTCAGAGCACTGAAGTCAGCGGCTGGAACCTGGTATTACAAATTAGAAAAGTGAAGTTTACTGGGCTGGCTTTCCCAGAGTTATGTTTATTGGCAGAGCTGTGATTCGGTCTGGCTGTGTGGATCCAAAGGCTGTGCCCTTTCCACCCTATGGCACATCTCCTACCCTCTCCTGCAGCTTGGTACCTTGGAGTGCTTGCCACCTGCCTGCTGTAATGCCAGCCTGGCATTAAATAACTTTTGTGACGTTTCCCATAATGTAATTCACATTACACACAATTCGCCCCATGCATAATTGAATTGACTTTAAAAATAAAATATAAATACCAACTGAAAGTGGATTTATAACTATCTGGAGACGGCCTTTGTGTCGCATGGTGTTTAAGAAAAGCCTTTTATCTCATTGTCAGCATTATGCCGTGCCAACTGTAGCCCGCCAGATAGGAATGTGGTGGCCCACTTAGATTCTCTTTAATTGCTCACTATAAATAGCATAATGATGCTGCCATAAAAAGACTGCTATAACTGAGGAGCTCTGTGTGACCCATATAGGTGATGTTTTTCTAGGTATCTGTGTCTGGCAAGATTGATGGCTACGTATAAGGTGGTTTTCATGGCTGATGTGAAAACTTCGTTTCTCAGGCAGTCATTTCTTTGCCCCCGACCTTCAGGTCCTGTTGTCTCTCAGTCATTCCTTTCCGGCCTCATCAGTCTCACATGCCATGGGGAACTCCAGCATCCACTAAGTGGGTTCCAGAGAGAAGCATCCCCTGAGCCCTGTCCTGAGACCTAAGAGGAGCCATTGCTGGATGTTGTGGTGTGTTCCTTTCTGCTCTGGCAGTTGTGGGAACCTTGCTGGAGGAATTTTCTTGATCCAATCATAACATCTTCTCTGCACTGGTTCTCATCAGCCTTTGTCAGTCATCACCCCAAGGCAGTCACACACATCTTGCCAGAGGCTGTGGGTTGTTCCACATCAATTAGGTGTGTTGGCATTAACTCTGTGTTCCTTCTGGTGTCTGTTTACCCCTCCTTCACTGTAGGTTGGGTCGCCAACTTTTATAGAACATTCCTTCAGAACTTTGGGGTTTTTTCACCAGTGTCCCTCTTTCCAAAAAGAATCGAATCCATAGGATTGGAGATTTGAAAGGAGAGGGACTGGTGGATAAAGGACATACAGAACGATGATTCAAACTCTAGGGCAGTAAGTGTGACCGTGGAAAAACAAAACATTATGATTTGGAAACTTGTAGGAGTAGAGGGGGAATGAGTGAGGGAGTCTGGGGGGTGGTCATGGAGTGATGGGATGGATGAGCTGGTGGGAAGAATGTGTGCTGTGGAGGAGGGAGACAGGTCATCCTGGAGAAGATGCCACGGCTTCCATGGCCTGGGGCTTCACCTCTGCCTTTCCACACGTGCTGAAGGAGATGCAGAGTGGATTCAAAGGAGACTGAAAGTCAGCCCAGCACACTGGTCCAGATGCTAAGGACTGGGTTGTAGCAACTGATATTTTTTCCCTTCATGGTGAGGTGGCCATTTCCTTGCACATAAACAATTACTAGCAGTGATAATTGCCATTCCTTGAAAACCCATCTTCCTTTCCTTCCATTCTCTCCTCCCTCCCTCTCTTACTCCCTTCCCTTCTATTTTCCCAGTGCTGGGGATTGAACCCAGGGCCTTGGGCATGCTAGGCAAGTACTCTACCATGAGCTACATCCCTAGTTCCCACCCCCATGTTTCTTTTGGACTGTGGTTTTTCTCTCCAAATTTCATCATAACTCAGTATAGTAGGTAGTGCTTTCCTTCTTCTAATAGATGAGGAAAATATTCAGTAACTTGCAGCCACAGAGTTGAATTTAGAACTCTGACTTTAAACGCACTCTCTTTCTTAGGCCCAAATTTCCCAAAAGCATGAGCCCTGCCGTGTGATATCAGGCATTGCTTCTGAATGCCATGAGATTTAGGCATTAGAATAGGATGCAGAGGGTTCTCTATTTTGTGATATTCATGGGGTAGAAGACGTGGAGCTAAGCTCTATGGTGGCTCTTTAACTAATCCTTAGCCTAGGCATATTGCAAAAACAGGCCTCTGGGGAGGGTTTCTGAGCCTATTTTCTGAAACTTAGCAGATGCTCTGACCTGTTGTGCTGGAGTTGTCAGCTTTGGTTATTCTCTCACAATAAAAAGGCAAGAAAAAAAAATTCAAAATGCTTACTAAGCATCTATAGTTAATCTATTCTTCCTGCTTAATTAGCACAATAGTTTGGAGTCCCTAGCTTCCAGCTTGTCTGTGATCTCTGGCACCCTTCTGGGCAGTGGGTTCATAAAGCCACCAGTAGCAGCATGTATGTCCAGTAACTCCATTTGGCACAGGCCACCTGATTTCCCACGGGTCTACTGTGTGCTTGATTTGTCTTAAGGTAAAATAAATCTGTAATGACTGTGGCACATGTTATTTGAGATCATTTATGTTCAACTTTAGCTAGCTAGACGATGAGAGGACTGTCATTAAACCAAAAGGACATTTGAGCAACCCAGAGATATGCTGGAAAATATGTGTATGAAGTGGAGAGTCTGTTATTCTTAGCCTGTTTACTATTGTTTAAAAATATCTGTAAAGATTCGACTGTCTGGTTTCCTAGCCTGCACACTGTTGAAGAAGCAGATTAAAAGGTGTGGGGATTCTGTGGAGGCAGCCACATTGACAGGAGTGAGAAATAGGAAATAGAACCAGCAATTATAGGAACTTCCAAAATTGGGTCAACAAATCCCATTTAACGTGACGGTAAATGGAAGCATGATTATCACCTAACAAACTCACAGTGTGTCTTGTGGAATAAACAAACATATAACTATGGCCTTTTGTATTGTTGAGGAAAAAAATGTAATTTTATGGGCCTATGTTTCCGAAGGATAAAGCAAGCATAGTTCACTTTAAAGCATCTCTATGTTTAAGATGTAGCAAAAAATTCTTTTTAAAATTTGTGTTTGAAAAGACAAGCTGGACTTCTGCTTCTAGGAAGATGGTAGGTACACTTCCCCCATATTCTCCCCGGATAGAACTAAAGTTCCTATACTTTATTTATTGGAAATACACAAAAAGTGTCTCAAAGGAGAGAAGGCAGGCCGTTTGGGGACCTCATGACCTGAGGGATGACACAGTGTTGAGGTCCCAGGGTGTCATTAAGCTCCCATCTGACTTTGAGTAGAAGAGACTATAAACCCAGAACAGCCAATGGGCACAGACAAAAAACACCAGAGGTGATACCACATTAGAGAAGCACGCGGAGGGAAGCATAGAGAGCAGGTTTTATCTCAAGGTAGTAACACAGACTTCTCCCGGGAGGGAGAAGGGGGCCATGCGGGTGTTCTGGAATCCCCAGAAGTGAGAACACCATGCCTCTTATAGACTACAGTTTCCTTTGTTCTCCTGCTGTCTCCCCTTTATCTCTCTCCTTCCTGCCGACATGACTAAGCCCAGGAGATGATGGGATGGCAAAAAGGTGAGAAGCAGATGGGCAGGGGGAAGGGCCAAATAGCCCCAGTGATTCAGGCAGGTAGCAGCCCAGGGGACATTAATTAGCAATTTCCTGCTTGCAGCTTTTTGGGAGGGGCACTATAAGCAGGTAACCTTGGTGAACAAAGGGCTCTGGAGACACTGACTTTCCAGTCTCCCAGGGGTGGTCTCCAACTTCTTGGATCCAAACTGGCCTCCATTTCCTCGATTCAGCCCATAATTTTGGCTTTAGAGGGACAGAAAAGGAGTAGTTGAGTGAGTCAGAAAACTTAGATGGTAATAACCACTCTACCCTGGCAAAAGATCACAGAAAAATTGTGGTCCCACTTACACCCACCCATGCTAGTAAAGATCAAGAGGGGAGCCCAGACTTGACCATTGCGAGGCTGTAATGAGGCATCTCCATGGCTCCGCCCAGAGTGAACTTTCACCCCAACCTGGCACTGACAAGGGGCCCCTCCCCTCCCCACTGTGGTTGTGTCTGAGGAGGCCTAGAGAGGAGTCAGGATGTGTGCCACCCTCCAGGGACAATGAGGTCACACACCTCTCCTGTGGCTCAGTGGGGAATCTGAACTTCTAGTACTACAGGTCAGTAAGGAGAAGGTGCTTCCTCCTACCCACTGTCCTCTGCCAGAGAATTGTCAGAAGGTTTACATCAGAGTCAGCTCCTCATATCATAATATGCCACCTGTCCAGGCTTTAGTAAAGAAGTATCCATCATTCCAAGAACCTGGAAGATCTCAAATCAAATGCAAAAAGACTTCAACACATGCCAGTCTATTGACATCTTACTGAGATTACAGATGTTGAAATTGACAAAAATTTTAAAGCAGCCATAACAAAAATGCTTCAATAACCCATGAAAAGATGCTCAACACTGTTAGGGAGATGCAAATCAAAACCATAATGAGATATTACTTCAAACCTGCTGGGAGGGCTGTAATAAGGAAGAAAGACAATAAGAATGCTGGTGAGAATGAGGGAGAATTGGAACCCTCACACTTTCCTGGGGGGACATAAGATGGTGCAGCTGCTTTGGGAAGCAGTTTGGCTGTTCCTCTAAAAGTTAAAGTTACTATATGATCCAGTAATTCTGCTCCTAGTTGTATAACCAAAAGTATGAAAGCATATGTCTATCCAAAACTTGTACAGAGATATTTATAGCATTGTTCACAATGTTCACAACATACTTATAGCATTGTTCAAACACAGAGGCAATACAAATGTTCATCATCTGATGAATGCACACACAAAATATTCTATGCCCATATAATGAAATGTTTTTCTGCTATGAATAAAGTACTTACTTATGCTCTAACATGGATGAACTTCGAAAATGTTGTGCTAACTAGAAGAAAGTACACACAAAATATTACATGTTTGTTTTAGTCAGATTTTTTTGCTGCTGTGATCAAAAGATCTGACAAGAATTATTAGAAGAGGAAAATTTGATTTGGGGGCTCAGCGGTCTCAGTCCATAGACAGCTGGTTCCATTGCTCTGGGCTTGAGGTGAGGTAGAATTCCATGGCAGAAGAGTGTAGTGGAGGAAAGTGCCTCAGGACATAGCACCAGGAAGGAGACAGAGACAGAAAGAGAGAGAGAGAGAGAGAGAGAGAGAGAGAGAGAGAGAGAGAGAGAGAGAGGGAAAGAAACTCTGTTCACCACAGAGAAAATATATACTCTAAAGACACTTCCCCAGTAACCACCTCCAGCCACACCCTACCTGCCTACAGTTACCACCCAGTTAATCCACATCAGGTGATTAATGTACTGATTAGGTTAAGGTTCTCATCACCCAGTCATTTCCCCTCTGAACTTTCTTGCATTGTATCACATGTGAGCTTTTGGGGGACACCTCATATCTAAACAGTATCAATGTTGTTCAGATTCCATTGATGTTAAATGGCTAGGATAGGTAAATCTTCAGAGACAGCAAGTAGATTAATGATTTCCAGGAACTGTGAAGAAAGAGGGGTGAATGGCAATTGCTGATAGGCATGGGATTTTATTTCGGTGTGAAACAAATGTTCTGGAATTAGGTAGCAGTGATAGTTGCACTTTTTAAATATACTAAAGCCACCAAATGGTACAGTTTAAAATAATGAGTGCTATGGTATGCAAATTACATCTCAAACACATACAGTGTTTCGAAAAGTAATTACAAATACACATGAAACATGAAAAAAATAAGTCACATCAAAGAAATAGAAGATGTAAAGAAGAACCAAAAGGAAATTTTAAAACTTAAAAAGTAACCAATTAAAAAAAAAAAGAACTTCAAAATGGGCTCAGTACAAGAATGAAGGAAACAGAAAAGAATTGGTTTAATGGAAGATTCAATAGTAGAAATTACCTCTTCTAAACAGGGAAAAAATAAAGAAATTAACAGATGTCTGGGATTCGTGGGATTCTAACAAAAGATGGTTGATGACATTTTTTTGTCATTAGAGTCCTGGAAAGAGAGGAGAGGAGAAAGAGGGCAGTCTGAAAAAGTATTCAAGTAATGGCCAAATTTGGTAAAAGAAGCAAAGAAAATCCCAGACAAGATAATCTAAAATAAATCCATACCAGGATATACTCCAGTTAAGCTTCTACAAACAAAAAACAAAGAAAAGATACTGAATGCAGCCTTAGAGAAACTGTATTTACCTGTGCAGGAGAAACAATTAGACATTGGATTTCACCCCAGGGGCCATGGAGGTCAGAAAGAAGTGAAAATCTAGGCACATTTTGTTTTACTACATTGTAATTACTTCTACCAACTCGCCCTCCCATTCAGCTAAATCTTAAAATTTTAAATCACAAAATCTCTGCTTTTAAAAATAAGATTTTATTGCTGATAAGTTGGGGAATACAGAGTAACAGAGAAAATGCAAATTGCTCATTACCACCTGGAAAATCATTGTTAACTTTTTGATTTTTTTAAAAAAATCATATGCTGTACAAAACCAAGACTGTCTAAGATCTGTTGAATTGCAGTTCAACTTTTCATTCAGGAACGTGATTTTTAATGACTTCAAAACATTCCGTATTCTGAGGGTAAAATGATTTGTTGGATCATTTTGATGGCTTGTGAATTTTTATTATTTTTGAAGATAAATTTTATTGGGAATATTTAAGGCATGGGGCATGACGTTGTGGGACAATTAAAGAGAGTCAGAAAGTTACTGCAGTGAAACAAATTAGCAAAGCTATCCTGTACTAACGGCTTTTCATTGCAGTGACAAACATCTGAGAACAACAATTTAGTGGAGGAAAGATTTATGTTGGCTCACAGTTTCACAAGTTTCAGTTCATGGCCGGCTGATTTTAGTCCTGTGAGGCAGAGCATCATGGTGGAAAGGGCTGATAGAGGAATGCTGCTCAGCTCACAGCAGCTGGGAAGGAGAGTGAGAAAGAAAGGGCAAGAAGCTGGGGACAAGAAATACCCTTCCCGGGCACGCCCCCAGTGACCTACTTCCTGCAGCCCTCCTCCACCAGCTAGAGTTTCTGCCACCTCCCAGCAGTCCATCCATTATTGATGGATTAATCCACCAATGAGGTCAGAGTCCTGATGATCAGATCACTTTCCAAAGTCCCAACTCTAGACGCAGTTGCTCTGGGACCCAAGCCTTCAGTGCATGAGAATTTGGGGGGCATCCCAGATCTAAAACATAGCAGCTACCCAATTCTTTTTCTTTTTTAAGTAAGAGAAGCTAAACTCTACTTATTTTGCATGACTTCCACATCCAGTACAGTTTTATTACCTGTGGTTCTCTTGTGGAACATTGTTTCCCTAGATTTGTTCATCCTGTGTAGATGTAACTTTGTATAGATACTCTGAACGGCATATCTTCATATTCTCTCTGTCTCCTGATAACCACTACTTTGTTCTCTATCTCTGTATATATTTGAATTTTTTAAAAAAGATTCCTCATAGAAGTGAAATCATGCAATCATTTTCCTTCTGAGTCTGACTTATTTCACTTACCATAATGTCCTATGCCATCCATGTTCTGGTAAATAGCAAGATCCTGTTTTGTGTGTGTGTGTGTGTGTGTGTGTGTGTGTGTGTGTTTCTGGATTTTATTAGAAAGCCATCTTTAAAATACAGGGTTGTAAATTGGTGCCGACTTACAGACTTCTCCTTTACACCCAAAGTTCAAGTGCTGCAACCGTGACAAGACAGTGTCATTAGGGCATCATGTCCCCAAAGTCATCTCATCAAAATTGCACCATGTCAAAGGAGCTTCCCCACCAACCATCAACCACGGCAGGTGGTGTTTATTATTAGTATACAAATGTGTTGTTTAAAAACAGCTAGTGCGTGAAACCACAGACCAACACACAGGATTCCAGAGCAAATGGAAGACGGAGCATTAACATTATCAGGAGTGCTGGGGCACCCCCAACTCTAGGCCTGGCCAGAGATGTAACATCATAGTGGGCAGGAGTCCACAAACCCAAGGAATCCTGTCCCAGATCTTAATGTAAAAAATACTTGCCCAGAAGACTACATTGTAATCTGGTACCGAGAGGACCATGGGAACTGGAGGTCAGACTTCTCATTTAGCTAAAAAGTCTGAGCATTTTGGTAACGTGGGAAATATATGGCACAGAGAAGTAGATAATAGGTTTCATTAGGTTTTAAAGCCCACAATTTAATAAAAGGTAATAATTAAAAACCATAAATCCCATTTGCCTCATTTCTTGGCCTTGTTAGAATTCTATTGCTTCATTTACATGTAGATGATTAAAAAAATATAGATATAGATATTTTGATTCTGTACACAGAGCAGAATCAAGGGTTAAAATAAAAATGGAATTTTGGAGTGTGGTTAAATAAGGTGCACAGATTCCAGAACCCTCAGAGGCTTTGGTGGCCCTCCCGTGACATTCCGTGTCTGTGGTGGCAGGGACCAAACTCCCAAGATCCTGTTCTTTTTAAGGACTGAATAATATTCCACTTTACACACACACACACACACACACACACACACACACACACACCATGGTTTCCTCATCTGTTCATTGCTCAATACTTAGGATATTCGCCTATCTTGGCTATTGTGAATAATGCTGCAATGAACATGGTAGTACAGATTTCTTTGCGAGGTGGTGGTTTCATTTTCTTTGAGTATATATTAGGAAGAAGGGCTGTTGGGTCATAGGGTAGTTCTGTTTTTGATTGTTAACACACCTCCGTACTGTTTTCCGCCTTTGCTCTCCCAGACCCAGCAGCAGTTTGTGAGAGCTCCCTTTCCTCCATGTCCCACCAGTGCTTGTTACCTTTTGACGTTTTGATAATGGACGTGCTGACAAGTGTGAGATGGCATCCCATGGTGGTCTTAATTTGCATTTCCCTGACGCTTCATAATGTGAAACACCTTTTCATATAACTGCTGACCTTTTTATGTTATCTTTGGGGAAATATCATTTTTGTTATTGTATTTATTTATTTGTTTTTAATTGTTCTATTTAGTTATACATGACAGCAGAATGCATTTGGATTCATTGTACACAAATGGAATACTTTTCATTTCTCTGGTTGCACATGATGTAGTCACACTGTTTGTGTGATCATACATGTACACAGGATAAGGATGTTTGTCTCATTCCACCATCTTTCCTCCCCCCCGTCCCACCCCTCATTTCCCTCTACACAATCCAACATTCCTCCATTCTTCCCTTTCCCCCTTCTCCCCATTATGTATCAGCATCCACTTATCAGAGAAAACTTTTGGCCTTTGTGTTTTTAGGATTCACTTATTTCACTGAGCATGATATTCTCCAACTTCATCCATTTACCTGCAAATGCCATAATTTTAACTTCTTTATGGCTGAGTAATATTCCATTGTGTATATATACACCACAGTTTCTTTATCCATTCATCTATTGAAGGGCGTCTCGGTTGGTTCCACAATCTAGCTATTGTGAATTGAGCTGCTGTAAACATTGATGTGGCTGCTCACTATAGTATGCTGATTTTAAATCCTTTTAAACCATACTGTATGCATGTCACTGGATAAAAAACTTTGACCATCTCTCTGGTTATTTTCTTAGGATGGGGTCTTCAGAGTAAAATTCTATTTATTTATTTATTTATTTATTATTGGTTCTGTTTAGTTATACATGACAGCAGATTCTATTTCAATATAATTATACTAGCATAGAATATATCTTATTCTACTTAGAGTCCCATTCTTATGGATGTACATGGTGGTGGGATTCACTGTGTTGTCATATATGTACATGGGAAAACTATGTCAGATTCATTCTACTGTCTTACCCTTGCTTATTCCCCTCCCTTTCCTCCATCCCCCATTGCCTACTATACTTCTATTACCACCCTCCTCCCCATTGTGGGTTAGCTTCCATCCATCCCAGAAAACATTTGACTTTTGGTTTTAGAGATTGGCTTACTTCACTTAGCATGATCATCTTCAGATCCATCCATTTGCAGGCAAATGCCATTATTTCATATTTCATTCTTGTTTAAGGCTGAGTAATATTCCATTTGTGTATGTGTGTGTGTGTGTGTGTGTGTGTGTGTGTGTATACATGTATGGCATATATGTCTATATACATATACCATATATATATAATATATGTGTATATACATATACCATATATATATATATATATATATATATATATATATATATATACCGTATTTTCTTCATCCATTCATCCGTTGAAGAGCACCTAGGTTGTCCATAGCTTAGCTATTGTGAATTGAGCTGCCATAAACACTGATGTAACTGTGTCACTGTAGTATGCTGATTTTAAGTCCTTTGGGTTATATGCAGAGGAGTGGGATAGCTGGGTCAAATGGTGGTTCCATTCTTAGTTTTCTGAGGAATCTCCATACTGCTTTCCAGATGGGTTGCCCCAATTTGCAGTCCCACAACAATGTATGAATGTCCCTTTTCCCCCATGTCCTTTCCAACATTTACCTATTCTTGACAATTGCCATTCTGACTGGAGCAAGATGGAATTTCACTGTAGTTTTGATTTGCATTTCTTTAATTGCTAGAGATGTTGAACAATTTTTTATATATTTGTTGACCATTTGCATTTCTTTTTCTGTGGAAAAATAGAATTCTAGGATTGAAGAGAGTAAACATTTAAAATTTTCTTGGTATATTTTGACAAATTTCTGTACTTGTTTACATTATTGGAATATAATCCAAAATTGCTACACTTAGTAAACCAAGATGTGGGGAGGCGTGTTAGGCGAAGGTTGCAGAGTCCTGTCCACCCAGCCTTGCCCTGGGATGCTCAGAGGTGCTGGATTCACAGCAGTGTGAGACCCTCTCTGGCCTGTGTGCACTGCATCCTGCCCAGCCCTGGGGAACGCTGGGGCCGAGCTTGCAGGCTGAAGGTCCTAAGGAAGCCCGTGGGTCCTCTCTTCTGTACCCTGCACCATTGACGTCTCCCTTCTACTCCGTTATTCCCAATGACACTCGGAAATGCTAGAGCCATAATAGAGTCCCACTCTCACTTCTTTTCTTCTTTTTTGTAAAAGTTTGATTTCAAAACTCAATCTTTTAATGAAAATAAGAGTGTCTGCATATACGTAAATAATATAAAAATTCTTATAATGAAAAGTAAAAGTCCCTCTCTCATCAGGTACTCAGGTCCTTTCTGTGGGGGAAAATATTGTTCTGTTTCAACACAGCATAATATTTGCACCTGTAGATGTACCTGTGAACACGTGTGTCACGTGCATCTCTCTGTGTGTGAGAGTGTTTGGGTGTGTGAATATGTCCTTTCCTACAAAACAAAACAAAGCCTCTCCCTTGGCCTGACTCCTCCATCTGTTTTGCAGTTCTGTTTGTAGAGTGATTTTGAAAGATTTGTCTGCCTCCTGTCCTCTTTGGTCAGGCGCTCATACTGTCATTTCATGAGAGCTGTTCTGGTCAGCTTCACCAGTAACTTCCATTCAGCAACTCCAGTGCTCACTTTAGTTATCACCTTATCATTTTGTGAGCCTTTGTACGGTGGCCCATTCCCTCCCTCTGTCTTGGTCAGCTTTCTATTGCTATGACAAACATGCTTGGGAAAATCGACTTCAAAGGAGTAAAGGTTTATCTCGGCTTACAGTTTCGGAGGTTTCAGTCCTTGCTCACTAGGACCCATTGCTTTGGGCCAATGGCAGCACAGTTCACCATGGTGGGGAGCGTGTGTCAGAAGAGTTCTACTCACTTCATGGGGGTCAAGAAGCAAATGAGAGAAGTAAGGGGCCAGGGTCCCCAAATCCCCTTCAAGGGCACACCCTAACCCAGTGACCTAACTTCCTCCCACTAGGTCCACCCATTAAAGGTTGTCTGCCACCTCCCAATGGTGCCACAGTCTTCAAAGCTTGGGGGGACATTCAGGACCCAAACCCAAATACTCTCCTTCCTGAAACTCTCAGTGTCACCTCTGGCTTTGTGCTTCTTGGTGGCCACACTGCTCTGTCTAGTAGGGCAGTGTGTCCTTCTTCTTGTCCTCTGACTGTGAGTGTGTCCCAAGCTCAGCAGTGGGCTCTCTATCCTTCCTTCACTTGCTCTTTTCCCACATAGTCTCACTCAGACCCTAGCTGTCAAAAGCTGTGATTTCTCCAAAATTTGGATCGCTAGCCCCATCCGTTCCACTGAACTTTGTACTTTTTTAGCTAATCAGATAATCTCAAAAGTAACATTTCCAAAATAGGACTCCTCATTCTTCCCCAATGAGTTTGTTCCCGCTAGGCCTCCCCATTCCAGTGAATAATGGCTCTGTCAGCTCTGCTGCCCGAGTCAACAACCTCACAACTACTTTGGCCTTCACTTTCAAAAGAGGCTCCGAGCTCCTCCTTCACTGCTCCTCATATCTGTCCTATGGGTCTGGGTCTTCATTCTGCAATTTAAAGAGCTTTCAAAAGGGAAGACAGGTGTTGTCATTCCCTTACCACTTAGTGTCAGATCCCGACCCGACAGCCTGTCTGTCAGTGCCTCTGTTTCTTGAACTTGCTGGTAATGTCCTTTTTCCTATGTCTCAGGAGACTGTATTGGCTCACATAGCTGAAGGGCTCAGGGATATCTCCTCCTTCAGGTATGACTCCATCCAGGACCCCAACAGCATGACCATTCTCCATGATTGGATCTGCATAGGAATAAGTTTAATTCTCAGCAGGCTCTCTCCTCATGGTTATAGGATGCCTGGCAGAAGCTTCCGATTTCTTAATTATAATTGTTAAGTTATTAGATAGTGTTGCTGCCATGACAGTGCCATTGGTACTTGGTGTCTCTGCTTTTCCACTCTTTTGTCCCCTATGTGACTTCATTCATTCAAGGAGAGGCAGAGGGTCCCAGCAGGCCACCTTCCCCCTGGCTGGCTTAGCAAACCCTGTGGGAGGTCTTGTCTTGGTCACTGCCCAACCACAGTAGCAGGCAGTGCCTTGCATCTTGGAGGTGCTCTATATTACAAAGGACCATGACTATGGGTATAGCTACAGAGTTATAGTTGACGTGGGACTGAACTAGTCCATTGCTGCCGTGGCCTGATGTGAACTGGATCAATATTCCAGTCTTTCTGAGTTTTATTTGTGGACAGGAAGCTTTTCTGTGTTTTTGACACCTGAGTTTTAGGTTAGAAGGACCCAAATGCCAAAGTCGCATACCATGTAGTGATGGCTGGCCTTTCTTGCTTGTACATTCCTGAACAGAATCACTACATTCCCCAACTCAGCCCCGCTGCATCTTGGCAGGGTCTCATGCTGTGCATGCATAGCTGATGGTTCCATATGCTTTCTCAGTTTTGATGTGGCTCCCATTTTAGAAACACGCAGGTTGTGTGCAATCAATTGCTCCCTTTAGCTGATGAACTGCACAGTAATTGCAGTTACCCTGTGACATAAGTGTGACACTTTCCATTTTAGAAGTGTAACGGGAAGTGCCTCTTGTTTTAACCTGCTTGGTTATAATTAGGTTCATGCGGATGGTTGTGATTTAGTATTTGCTCTCTTCCAGCTCTTCTGCCAATGTACATTTCTTTGCCGTTTACAAAGTTCTTTCTTATGATAAGCCTGATCTTAACTGGAGCCTCCCGAGGTGGGCAGGAGAGATAGCAGGTGTATCATTCAGTGCACAGGGAAATTGTGGCAGAGTCTCTCAACCCTTTGTTAAGGTTTGTTGTACAAAGTGGGCCCAGATCTTGAATCTCAGTATATGTACTTCATAGTGGGCTTTCAGGTATTTCTTGCTCCTGTCTGCCTGTCTTAGGTATGCATTGATCCCTGTCTGAAGTATATAGTGGTTATAACAATGATTATCAAAGAATCACTGGGAAGCTGCTTTGAATTGCATTTCAGCAATTCAGAAATATCTGCCTGAGTGACTGTATTAGTCAAGGCTCTTCAGAGAAACATAAACAATACAATGTGTATTAGTGTGTAATAGATTTATTTTTAGGAATTGGCTCATACAGTGGTGGGGACTGGCAAGTCTGCACCCTCCTGGGCAGGTCACCAAGCTGGAGACCTGTGGAAAGTTGATATTGCAGCTCCAATGTGAAGGTCACCTGGAGGCTGCCTCTCTTTTTCCTCTGGGAACCTCAGTCTTTCTCTTGAGGACATCATCAGATTAGGTGTAACCTTCTTAAATTATAGAATGTAATTTGCTTTACTCAAACTCTACCTATTTATTTAAATGTTAATCATATCTCAAAAATACCTTTACAGCAACATCTAGACTGGTTGACCTCCATCTAGAATTGACCATCATGGGTAGGCATTTGGATGCATAGAATTAACCATCACACTGGTCAACTAGACAGTGCTCAAAGATGGCATCTTTACCAAGAGATCTCTAGTATCTATAAAAAGGGGGTGTTTATATTTTCCTTAGCATTTTTAACCAAATGATGATAATGGAATAAAGTAATAAAGCAAAGCCAGAGTCTTTAATTGTATTGTTACATTTTTGATGCCCTGCATCAGAAATTTAGTACTTAGTAAATTAAAGATGTGACTTCCCCTTTTGTATCAGCACCAAAATAGCAAAAAATGATCAATTCCTAGAAAATTCTTTTGTTGCTCAGAAGAACGGATTCAACTTGTCAAAACCTTTAATTTTGGAGACTTCCTTACAGATAAACAATTTACTTACACATTCTTTGATTTGCAAATGGTGATTTTTATTTAAGTTCTTAGATAATTTTGGATTGTTATTTCAATTAACACTTTATTTTTAAGCTTATTGTTCTCTTTTGAACATTTCTCAGACTCACATATTTAATGCCTGTCTTTGCAAGCCTGAACCTATACCTTACGGAAATGATATCCACTCTACAATATTTAGGAAGTTTACAAATCACATAGTGCTTTTTGATTTGAGGGAAAATAGTCCTCAGAGGAATTTTATATAAGCTGAATTCGTTGAGAATAGTAGTAAAATTTTCCCTGATGAAATTTGGTAAAGGTGAGAATATCTTGAATCTGGTTCCCATGGTCTGGGAGTGACATTCTAGACATCATTAACTGGGTCATGAAACTCCCTTGAAGATATACCAGGCCGTACCCTTGACAATGTAAGAATAATGTAGTTCCAATAAGTTGTTACCACATAATTCAGTGATGGGTGGGAGTAGTGATGGAACTGTCCGTCAAGAGCTCTGTTGGTTATGGTGATGAGTCTCACACACACTAAATTGAACTTCTTTTACTTTGAACACGTAGCACACTCTGAACCTGACTATTAACATCTCATTGCAACATTCTCCTGTTTTTAATGGAAGGAGGGAGACACTTGCTGACACTGTCTAATCATCAATCAGGGACCTTCCATGATGGTGTAGAGCAAGAAAGTGTAATTGTGGTCTGCTGGATGTTGGATTCAGGAGATGCGCTTCCCTGTGGTTATCCCTGTGGTCTTGCTGCTAAGAACAAAAGGAAGCTCTGGTCTGCTCTAAACATTCTTGATGTCCCCAGGAGAGGAACAGCTGGAGGGATTAAAGCCTCACTGCCTATGTCATCTTTGTCATCATTGCCATTTGAAAAAGACTGTCATTTGTTGGAAGACATTCTGGATGTTTCTTCACCAAAAGCACAATTCTGCCTGTGTGGCTGATGGTGTTAGAAATTGGTGTGAGAAATCAGAGGCAGGATCTAGTGTTATAGCCCCGGGGCCATTCCCATGTCACACTGTCTGAGCCATTCATTTCACACACATGTCCCTGCTCCCCAGATGATGTGCTGTGCAAAATACTCATCACCACAGGAAAATGCAGCTCAGCTTATATTCATGACTTAGTTTCCAAGGTTTTAGTTACCCACAGTCAATTGTGGTCCAAAAATACAGTAGAAGAGCACAGGGTATTTAGAGAGAACATTCACATAATTTTATTACAGTATATTGTTATAATTATTCTCTTTCATAATAGTCTTTGCTAGTTTTTACTGTGCCTAATTTATAAATCAACTTTATGATAGGATTATAAGTATAGGAAAAACAGTTCACAGAAAGCTCAGTACTATCTGTGGTCTCGGGCATCACTGGGGATCTTGGAATACATCCCCCATGGATAAGGAGGACCTCTGTATATATAGAGAGCAATTTATTTAAAATGGAGTACATGACTGTGGTCCCTGTGTGTTATAAATAACATATAAAGACATGTACGGACATGAAAATGTTGGTGCCAGGTGTGGTACCACCTACCTGTAATCCCAGTGACTTGGGAGGCTAAGGCAGGCAGATTGCAAGTTCAAGACCAACCTCAGTGTCTTGTTGAGGTTCTAACCAAATGAGTGAGACCCTGTCTCAAAATAAGAAAATAAAAAGGACTGGGGAAGTAGCTCATGGTAAAGTGTATCTGGGTTTAATCTCTGGTACCAAAAACAAAAAGCGACAACCAAAAAAAAAAGAAAAAAAAGAGGAAAAAGAGAGAATGTTGGAGATACAGAACTATACTCTAGTATTCATTTTAATAATAGTTGTTGCTTATTAGTATTGGATTATGTTTATATAATTGAAACATGCAATGGATAAACATTATTCATGCTACCACAACTCAAAAGCATCCCTGCTAACTTTATAGTATAAAGCCATCAAGTATTTCCAATTTGTTTTTTGCATACATTTACAGTAGTAATTCTTTTTTTTAGGTAACATTGCATTTCAAACATATTTTTCTATAAAAATTCAATTCAAAAATTAATATTTAATGTATGTTTTTTATTATTTGAATGAACCAAAACATATTTTATGTAATGAGGCTGGGTCAAAGTACAAAGGGAGGCCCACATACTGTATACTTTTATATTTAAAGTTATCAATTGAGTGAACAACCTGTTAAATAAAATATGTTCTGTTTTTATACCTTAATGACTGTAAAGTTTCAATGGAAGTTTTTAAAAATGAAGAAAGTTATGATTTTTGTATGCATGAATGTCATAAAAAGACGAAATGACAGAATTTATTATTTTGTACTATTATTACATTCAGAAAAATGGGAAGCTAATATCATTAAGTTTTGATTTAATAAAGAATCTGAAGTTCTTGGGATTTTTATCTTACCAGTTGAGAACTTGGACTGGATGGAAGATATTTTTCTTACTCATTTTTAGTTCCTTGATCAGTCATTGAATCTTCATTAAATAAGCAAATTACCATGTTCTGTTGATGAACTCTATGTGGCTCATTCTCTAGAAGCCTGTTTGCCTTCATTTTAACATTAAAAAACATTTTTAAACATTTAAAACTTTAACCTTTTTATTTTCTGAATTTTACTTTCATAATTTCTATTTCTAAAACAATCTTCACTTGATTGTCTAGAGGATTAGAAAATACAATTTTATCCAAAGTATGCAAAATATAAATACATTTTTATCAAAAATACAAAGAAAAACAAATGTGAAAATTAAGTTTTTCAAAATCGTCTTCACTAAAATATTCAGTTATGCAATAAAAATAAAAGGCAGAACACTGATTATAATTCATCACATCAAAGTTTTGAATAACATTGTTCTTAATAAAGCTGCAATTTCAATATTTTGAAATTTTAAGTCTCATTAAATATTTTTTATGGAAAGAATTTTTTTGCAAATATTGTCTAAGTGTCAGTGTAAATCAATAAGTATTAAGCTATATGCATGCAGTTTCTAGATATTTACGTAGACAAATTAAAGAATAATACGAATGGTTTAGTATTGTGAAACAGTCCTTAGCCACCATTCACACTGGTGAATCTGAGGCTAATCTGTGAGTATCTGTAGAACAGGGGTCAGCCGCCTGTGGCCCGAGTACCAGATCTGTCCTGCCATCTGTGTCTGTGAATGGGATTGAACTAAAGCCCAGCCAGCCTTATCATTTTGTTTATACTGCCTTCATACTACAACAGTAGATTTTCCATGACAGAGATTGTGTGACCCACAGAGCCTAAAATATTCACTCTGTCACCTTTTAGAGAAGAGTTTGCTTCCTTCTATTGAAATGTGAATTAGAACATGAAGAAATGCAAGAAAACGAAAGTCTGACCCTACTGGGAGATGGAATGTTTTGTGCAAGTACTATTCTTTGGATGAATGTTCCCCAAAGACCTTTGTCGAAGGTTTGGTCCCAGTCATTGGTGTACTGCGAGGTGGAAGAAACTTTAGCAGGTGAAGCCTGGAGGAAGGAGGTTAGGTCATTGGGAATGCTTCCTTGAAGGGGAACCCTGGCCTCTTATTTCTCTCTTTTTGCTTCCTGGCTACCATGACATGACAACTTCCTCTTCTATGCACGCTTGCTATGTTACCACAGGCCACAGCAGTATAGCTAAGGGATCATGGACTAAAACCTACAAAAATGTGAGTCAAAATAAATGTATCCTCTAAAAGCAGGCTGGTGATTTCACTTCAGGGCCATGTGGCAAGGGCTGTACAAATATGCTTCCCTGGGGTCTGCTTGGTGTTAATGACCAGAGGAGATCCTCGGGGTTAGAGACCCTGCTGTGCCCATGTTGAGGGAAGGACCCAGAGTGACAGAGGCGCCTGCATGTGGCATTTATCTTATGTATTTGTGATTTTCAAGGACATCTGATGCAAATGGAGGTAAGAGCAGTTATCACTGTTTGGTTTGCTAAGTCACTTGTGTTTTGATCCAAACGTTGCTCACAAGTCAGTGTTATTTACTCCATGTCTCCATGCACCCTGAAAAATAGTACCAGAAATAAGAGGTGGGTGTTGGATTTGGGATTTTCCAAGATGGGGAAGGTTCATCATTTTAATCACTTGAAAACTTTTAAAAGATATCTGGCCTTAGGGTATTAAAAATAAAATAAAACTATTACAACTCCTTGGTAGTAGTTTTTCCCTTAATATTGGTAAACTGAAGCCAGATATATGGTTTGAGGACAATGACACACAACAAAATGAACTGGTTCATAAAGAAAGCAAATATCACTCAATGGTCTGGTGAGCCAGGTACCTGGGATACATTGAAAGGAATCCTCAGGTTTTCATTTTGAGAAATAATCTGAGTGCCTGTTCTCTCAAAATGAAAAAGAAATTGTAAAATAGAAAGAATTCAAATTAATAGCTGATAGAAATATTAAACTCATTAGGACTGCGGCAATAAGAGCTATAGAAAAAATTGAATGGGCTATAATGTACAAATATGGAAATAGCAATCTCCTGTATTAATTTGCATCACATAATGGGATATAGACACTACACTTATTACTGTTGCCACAAATAAAAGCACCATTCTGTTTTCATAATGCTTATTTTGTGCAGAATTTCCCACCTACATGAACTTATTTGATTCTCATACAAAAATGTGAGAAAGTACAGACAAAGAACCTAAGTTTCAAAACAGTGAACATCTGTCCAAAGTCAGAAAGCTTCTATGTGGCCAAGTGCAACACAAATTTAGGTGCTTTTATCCCATTGACCATGTTCTTTCTATGATCCCAAAGCTTCCTTTGAAAATAAGGTAGTGGATGAAATTTGTGTGTTGTATGCAAATAGCTATGCTAGACAAACAAGTCACAGTAACTCTGATTCCAAGTGTAAATAATTAATGGTGAATTCTAGCATATAATTTATGGCTTTATTATTAAGGAGAACTTACAAATTTCACAAGATATGGATTGAGCTTGGAGGTGATAAAACTATACACACAGAATGACTGTTGAGGAATATTTGCTAGGTCAAACCAAGTTTGGATACTGCTCAGCATTTAGGTCTGCACAAAGCTGTTTCTGGAGAGTGAAGATGGTGGGGGGGGTCCATATTCAGGGTGGGGGAAATGCCATCCCTTAGAGTCACAGCAGTCACAGGTATGAGAATGGATGGCATCTCTAATAAGTGACCCTCCTGTTTTTTCAGGAGCCTTGCCCACAGAAAATAGTCAGCATTATTAATCCACAAGTAATTGGTTCCTGCAAAGTCCTTCTACATTATTTTAGCAGGTGGCCATGCAAGGAGTCAGCTAAAATCATGCACGTTCAGCACCAGGCAGCATTTCAACTATCAGAGTTTCAGAATAAGCAGCGCGTGTTTGGGAGTAGGACATTTTAATGTTCAGAAACCCCAGGCGATCTTAAGTTTCTCCAAAGGTTCAGTTTTAACTAGTTCTAAAAACCAACCACTTAAGTTCATTTTACCTTCTGGCCCAAGGTGCTATAAAACTGAAATATTAATGTCAAAGTGTCTTGTTGATACCCCGCTTCTGAGAGCTGCAGGGTGTTAGAGAATGATTTCAAAACCTCTGATGTTTGCTTAATTCCTGTCTTTGGAGAGAAAGTGTACCTTGAAAAGTTAATCTTTTAAAACATATTTTAGATTTTTATTTCATGACTTTTAAAAAAAGTAGACAATATTCACTTTGAATGCATGTCTATATTGAATGTACATCTTATGATTTTTTGGCATTGGATAAAGAAAAAAAAATAGAAAAAATATTTTGGATGCTTCAAATCCCTATCTGAATCCCTTCCCTTAGTACCATCCTCAAGAAAAACACTATTCAGAAATAGGAAATAATATATTTCCTTAAATGATCTTATCCTTTTACTTTGTGTATGTATATATCCAAGGAAATATATACAGTTTTATTTTGTGTGATTAAAGTATACAGATTATATGTAGCTTGCTTTTTTTTTAAGAAAAGAAATACTAGCATTTTTTTGCAGGGGGTTAAAATAGATTTTTTTTTTTTTTTTTGTGGTGCAGGGATTAGAACCCAGGACCTTGTGCATACAAGACAAGCACTCTACCAACTGAGCTACATCCCTAACCCTAAAATAGATGCATTCATATTATTTTTTAACTGTTCTGTGGTATGAGCATCATGTGAATATTATATTTTATTTTTCCTGTCTGAAGTTGATAGACACTGAGACTATTTTTAATTTTAAAATCTTGGCAAAATTAATGTAACAAAATTTCTGATTGATAATGCCTTAGACACCTGAGAGGTATTCCTACGCCACTGTTTTTCAAGCTGTCATCCATTAATGAGTCATGAAGTCAAATTAATAGATTGTAACTAACATAAAAATTAAGATTATAAATTGTATATTATATAAACAATAACTTGTGCATTAAAAAGGTGTTTAGTTAAATGATTTTTTCCATTAAATGTGTGTGTGTGTGTGTGTGTGTGTGTGTGTGTGCACGCACGCGCGCTTTTGCAGGCTCAGCTGCACTGGGTCATGATGTAAAATGTATTCCTCACTGAGGGTCATAGGGAAAAAGTCGTAAGTCACCGCCCTGGGGCACGTACTATAAGTCCCACTGTGAGTCACAGAGCATCTGCGTCTTCAACCTTACTAATTATTGCCAACTGCTCTTGAAAGTGACTGCATCTTATTTTCAAGTTTCCTTATTTCATCACATTCTGGCCATGGATTTTTGTGACAAAGTTTCTATCTGTAATTTTAATTTATTTTCCTGATTACTAATGAGACTGAGAACAGGTCAATTCTAAGTGTTGGAGATGAATGGGGAGAATAGTCACATTTTTATTTTAGCACAGCTTTGGATACTCATAGAAAAATAACCAAAGCAAGTGGGAAGTAGAAGATAGGATCCTTACAGCTTGATAGGGAAGAAAGAAGATAAGAAATATCTCTATTTTGATATCAGATGTTAAGGACTTTAGTCCTAGAAAAAGACTGAAATTAATGATGCTCTCCACTGTCCAGTAGGTGATGGATTACTTTTGGAGCAGAGGATGGAGATACAGATACCCTTGGCAGCCCCAGTTTTACATACATGAGTGAACTGCGCTGTGTGTACCACGTTTGCATATTCAGCTTGCAGGAGGGTTCTTCACTGCTTCAGAGAATCATTCTCTCTCCTGGTTTTCTTGACTCACACTGTCCTCTCAGTCTGCCTCTTATTGTTCACTTTGGATAACTAGTGCAGATGCAGAAAGCTGACAGAGTGCTGGTGTCCTGAGGGTTGGGTTGTATTTCTGCAGAAAGCATAACCCCATACAGAGGAGCAGCTGCAACTTGGCTCTGGGGGACTTGTGTTTTGTGAGAATGTGAGTTCAATATTGTAGATATTACACTGTGTTTTCCAAGAGAAGGTGGAAATATTAAAATTAGTTTAATTTTGTGAAATCTCTTGATTTAGTTTTTTAAAATACTGAGTCACATTTTTAAAAACAATTTGGGTCAAATGAATCATGTTTGAATTTACTCTGTGGGCCATGAATTTGCACTTTCTGTGTTAAGGGAACAGAACTAGACTACATCTTGTGACCCAGTTATGACTTCGGTACATAACTGAGTGTTGAAGGAACTGTAAAATACTGAATTATGTTCATTCGTTTTCATTCCTTAGCACCTAATGCAGGGGTTGTTATGCAGCAGGCTCATAATAAGTATTTGTTCGAATGAATAAGTGAATGAAGAAAACATACAGCTTCTATATTCCTTTAGAACTGAAAATCTTAAAAAAAAAAAAAACACACAGTTACTTTTGGACAGTTTTGTGTTCTTTTCTGAGGATGGATAGCAAGAGGAAATTTCTGCTGCACAAGGCTTCCACACATCGCACCCTGACAGTTTTACTGTTCACCAAAATGCCACCTAGCTAATTCATGATTTATAAAGAAAGCTCAGCACATTAATAGATTAGATAGTTGGTAGAATGAATAATAAATGGCAAAGCTAAATATACAAAGAAAATATGCATAGCTCTTGGAAAATCATATAACGAGGGTTGGTGCATCTGGAGCCTTTGCTTCCCTAGGGGAAATGTGAGGACTGAGTGATAATCCTTCAGTCATAAAAGGAGAAAATGAAGTTCCATATGGGCGTTTGATCAAGCCCAGGAAATTGCAGTGCTGAGGAAATTCTAGACAATTAACACTTCCGCACTTAACCCAGTAGGCAGCCCGACTCGATTGGCGGCAGCAGGATGTTATTGAAACCGTTAGTGTTGAGTGGGTTGGAATTTGAATCACAATCCTTTCCAACCCTAGTGGTCAAGATACTGCATTTATTTTGAGTTTCTTGGTTTCCTAAAACTAATCCAGAGATGTCCTTCGTTCTCCTTTCTTCTTTATCCAAAGGTCCCTACATGAGGACCTCATCTCCTAACTGGCTGGCCTCTAAATGCTCTTGCCATTGACTTGTTTGCTTCCTACCCTGGACCCCTTCCCTGGCCTAGAGTCCTGAAAGTCTTCTCCTCTGACACCCACAGTGACTTCTTTAAGCAGGTTTCTCATTTGGGAGTTTTCAGTTCCCAAACCAGCCTCGCCACCATCTCCTATAGCCTCTTAGCTTCTCTTTTACTTTCTGTATCAGTTCATGGAGAATGGACCACATGAGCGTCATAAAGGTGAGCCATGCAGGATTCTTCCTCTGCTGGAGCTCACAGTGAAGGGAAAGAGATTATGTTGTGTTGTCATACCAGGGACTGGAGCAGGCAGGCACAGGCAACTGGGGAAGCCTGGCTCATTCTAAGAGTCAAAGGTGACCTCCTGTGGGGGTGGGGGTGTAGCTCTCTTGAAGCCTTGGTGAAGAGTTAGATGAATGGGACCTGAGTGTGTTCCAGGAGGAGGGCACAGTATGAGCAAAGGCAGAGAGGTAGGTGGCCTGATGTTGTCTGAGGATCACAGTTTGATGTTACTAAATCAGCTTGACTACAATGAGGCAGACACTGTAGGGATCATGGATAGGGTGCAAATGAACCTGGCCTTCAGTGGGTGTGTAGTTGCAGCTGCTAAAGAATTTTAAGCTTGAGACAGATGTGGAAAGGATTGTGATTCCATACGCTATGGTGCATTTTGAAGGATGGATAAGAGGGAGGACAAGAAACAAAGGAGGTCAATTGCAAGCCTACTGTGGTAGTCCGGGAGGGATACTGAGGCACAGAGTAAAGTCAGCAGAAATGCAGGAGCAAGAGACAGGGGAGAGCGGATATGCAGTGAGGCATGGAGGTGCATGCCTGTAATCCCAGCCATCTGGGAGACTGAGGCAGGAAGATTATGAGTCAGAGGACAGCCCGGGTAACTTAGTGAAACCCTGTTTCAAAAAAAAAAAAGAAAAAGAGAGTAGGTATGAGAAATATTTAGAAGTTAAAATAAGCAGGACTATAAGTATCTATTTGATTATTGGTGAGGGAATAATCAAGTTATATTACATATATACAAGGGCATATGATTAGCTGTTAAAAGTAATAACAAAGTTGTATGTGGACCAGAATGGGTAAAATTCCAAGGTATTGGAAGTGGTTTGGGTAGGTAGGAACAAAATAATCTGTATGTTTTGCTAATCCTAATGATAAAGAAATATGTGTAGGCTAACCCTGGAGGGAGGTATGGGTTGCCTTTGTGGAGGACAGGTGGTTGGGAGGAGGGAAGGTGCAGGGGGACTTGACTTGATGATGTGTGCTTTCCCCTTTTGAACTTTGTCCATGGACATATGTGACCTACTCTCCACAATGTATGACTCTGGATTTGGTGGGAGGACTGAGGAAGAGAAGTGAGCTATGCATAACCTCAGGTTCACAAATGCAGGCAAGACAGCAGGGGTATCTCGTTGGCTGTGGGTGGAGGAAGGGAGAGGGTGTGAGAAGTCAGCTGTATTTATTTTTGTCATAGTAGATTTAAGTAGTTATGATCAATGACTCTCATGATTGTGTCTCTTTTTCACTTGAAACCACCCAGTGTTGTAAAATATTTCAACTCAACTGGTTTTTATTTAGACCAATTTTGAGAATAGGAATTTTAGCTTAGTAAAAAGAAAGACGTGATAGAAAAAATATATACAGTTCTTTAATTTGGCAGAGAAATTTAACAGGAATAGGACAGAAGGCAGCCACCAGATCTGTTCTTTTAGCTACAGTTACAGAACCACCACTCCATCCCCCAACCTTCCACTAAGGCACTGGTTTCACTTGGCCTCCTCCCTGGTCCCATCCTTCCCAGCTTCTGCCTTTGTGTCCTAGGGCTGTCACCCAGAAGCTCTTAGCTGGTCTGCGATTCCACAGTGAGGGAGGAGCAGCTGTGGAGAGCAGTGCAAGCTGGAAGAATTGACCCCCGGGCAGACTTAGGGTAGTGCTGACTGGCTCTGTAGAGGTCCTGGCTCAGGTGTTTCCATGCTTATTGTTCACGTTGCCTGAAATTGTATCAGATTACGCAATCCTTTGCTTTACTTTGTCAACTTTTTAAAGATGCAGGTGTCTTCGGATAGATCACAGCAGGGCACATTTCGTGGTGTAGATGACTTCCATGGGAGTAAGGCTGGGAGATGGATTGGATCAGGGGATGCTGCAGCTCTGAGGTTCAGGTAAATCAGGTTTCTGGCATTGGGATTAAGAAGCCCAAGAGCTGGGCAATTTGGGATCCCAACCCATTTGGGGGAAGAGTGCAGTCTGGGTAGGAAAGTCACGGCATGAGGCACAGAAAAACTCCAGGAGTGAAGAGCTGGGAAACAGACTTTCAGAGAAAGCACAGAGGACAGCCCAGAAGCTTTGTAGACATTTTGTCCGTTGCTAACAGTCTTCACCCAGAAGCTCTTAGCTGGTCCTCGGAAGAAGGAAAGGAAAATCTTAATGACCAGACTCAGCAGTTATTATACTTCACTGTTGATGGATTCAATTTAGTTTGGGGAAATTAACCTAGAAACCCCACGTGTGTGTGTGCGTGTTCGTGTGTGTGTGTGTGTGTGTGTGTGTGTGTGTGTGTGTGCATGTGTGTGTGTGTGTATTTAATAGGAAAATGTTTTCTTAGTTCCCAGCAACTTCTAGCATTTCTAAAACATAGCCTATGTGGTGATTGGTTTCTTAATTTGCTTTCTATTAAGCAGTTACTTGACAGAATAGAATTTTGTAAAAGACATTTATATACTGTTATAGTTTCACATGAACAGCAATTATCACGGTGTTATTTTGCTGTAGTATCAGGTGAAGATAAAAACCTTTATTATAATCAAAATAATAAATTTTTAAAATTTCCTTCACTGGGTGAAGAAAGATAAATAAAAAGATAATTTAAAAGACCAGTAGTGTACTAATTCATTTTTTTGAGCTGGTGAAGCCCAGGGTTTATTATTTCTTAAATGGGAAATTGAAACCTTATTAACTTAAAAAGATATCATCTTTGCCCACTTAATGTTTTTGGCTTAAAAATACTAATTATCAAATCGAACCTTTCTCAGCATCATATTTTTTCCAGTTGTAATGTAGTTGTTATTTCTTTCTCAGATCACCACAGCCTTCTGCAAGAGACTCCTAACCCAACAATGTTCTCTAAGATGGAAAGAGGACTTCTAAATCCCAGTGTTGCACAAAGTGCAGTGGCATGACTCTGAAAGAATTTCTCTGCCAAATTAAAAAAACTTTATTTTTTTCTATTGCATTTTCTTGCCACATGTGCATTTCAACTGTTTTTTAATTTTTTTTTTATCCTTGACTTTCAAGAGTGTATTAAGAACATAGCAAGTTAAGTGAAACAGACAAATGTCGAAGATACCTTTCTAGTCCTACCCAACAATTCAGACGAGGACAAAATAGACTGAACCCTGACCTCTCACTTTGTAGATACAATGCTGATTAGTGAACAGAATAGAATATCTAAAGAAACAGCCTCAGAATACAAACTTTGACTATTAAATAACATAAAACAAAGAGCTTGAATGTCATTTACAGGAAGGAGAATGGGAAGGGGGCAACATTTATGTGTTTGTTTCTTCCTTAAAATGTAGAACTCATATAACTGGCCTTGTGTGAATTCTTACAGCATTTTATCTGCCTAGCAGGCACATCTTTCTCATCATGGAACTTGACCAAGATAGTGATCTCTCACATCTGTTGGAAATTACTGTGATATGATGGTTTACAGTGCATTTTAAAATAGAGACCCCAATGTATTACAGGTATGCACATCCCGTGGAGTGTAATTCCTCATGATAATTTCCTTTTGTTAAAAGATGACAGCATGTCTCTAGGCCTCAGTGACCTAATGTACTACACTCATGGCTCTGTGGCCTCATTACTCCTCTTCTTGTGACTGATCAGTAGACTCTGCACCATCTGCCCAGGTCCTTGCCAGGGATGCTATCAAAGCTGTTAGGCTCTGACAGTCACAGTCACTTGAGGACACTTGAGCCAGCCAGTGTGGCTCCTTTCCTGGAATTTACCACCTCATTTCACTCAGTATGACCTTTCCAGAGTGAACCACCTATGTGCTCTGGTCAGTGCGGCAAGTCTCTCTTTCCCCTGTTCCTCAAGGGTATCTGTAGTCTCTGGACCTGGGCTTTGCAAGGAGTACTGATGAGCATGTTAGGATGACTTCTAGATTACACATGGTTTTATGAAGGAGCTGAGGTTGAAAGGAAGCTGAATGGAGAGAGGCTTATTTGAGGCAGGTATTGTGATCATAGCTGAGGACTTAACACTGTCAGGTGCTCTGCATTGGGAGAGATGGTTCCCATGACCAAGTCGCTATTGACTTCTATTTATGCTTATAAATTCAACCAGAAAGTCACCAAATTAGTGCTTTCCTATGTTTTTTAAAAATTATATAAACAGGAATTACCCTTGAAAGTTAATAGTGCCTTTGCATCCTGAAAACCATTATCAGGCCCTTCCCATTTTAAAGAATAAAATTGTGTGTAAAGTCTACCATATACTTTAAGGTATATTGCTTCTTCTCAGCTAAAAACAATGCTTTTTTATTTTTTTGCAAAAAAGAAAAATTTAGAAATTCAGAGATTCTCGAGGACAAGATTTTAAAATCCCTGCTAGTTAATAGTTTAATGGTAAAACGTGGAGTCAGTATCAATTTAGGTTTGGGGGAGCTATCTCATGGTCAGTCCTCTTAGTTCTAGTGTGATTCCCAGATTTAAAATTGAAAAAATAAAGAAAAGTAAGAATCTGGATTTAATGGCTTAGAAAATGCTTGACTTTGTTTTCATGTTGCCATTTAATGCACAAATTGAAACAATATTAAGACAGTGTTTTTAAATTTGGAGCAACTTTTTTTTGGTTTACTTTTACCTGATTCTTCTTTTCAGTGTTCATTTCTCCTCAAAAGAAATGAGCATGGGCTCCTGAAGAGAATTAGGGAGTCACTTTTTTTGTATGTGTTTAGATTTATGGCACATGATCAGGAGGAACGTTCTTATGCTCAAACTATGTGATGAATTTTGAAAAGGAATAATCACAGAATGAATTTTTTTAAAGGAAGTAATTTTCCAGATATTTGAGGGCTATTGAGTATATTTAGCGCTTAAATGGTAAATGTATTGATTGTCTGAATATTGGAAATAAATTGATTATAATAAAAAGTTCATTCCATTAAATTTGTAAGTTCTTTTTGCAAGGAATATTTCAGTCTAGTTTTTTTCTTTTTACTTAATAAACACTGTTGAAAAAATGTTTTAAGATATTAGAAAGTATTTCTAAAGAAGAGTTATTGCTCCCAACCCCCACTTCTAGCCCACCCAGCCCACCCCTTCCTCCATAGCTAGAGGAAGGAGTTTCTTTGTACATTGCTCCTCTCACCATCCCCCTTTCTTACACAAAAGAAATAGTATACTCTGTATCTTGTTCTCTGTTTTACTTAAAGTCATATCATGCAGCGCTTTCCATATCAGAGCAATAGGGAGCTTCATTATTTTGGGGGGAGTAGATACACCACAGTTTATGTAACCAGCTTTCTATAGATGCCTACTTAGATTGCTTCTGGTGCTGTGATGTTTTATAGGCATGTGCAGATAAAATCTTAGAAGTGAGTATCAGCTGTGTATGCATTGTCAAATACCTTCCCATGGAGACTTAAAATTTTCTCTTTCCCCCAGGAATGTTTCAGAGAAACTTTTTCCCTGTGGCAGACATAGTCATATCCTTTTTATATCCAAACTCAAGATACTTCTGAGGAAGAAAAGTGGCTCTATTAATAACACTAGAACCACAGACTAGAGCTTGGACTTTACTGGGTTTTCTAAGATGTGTCTTGATTCATTCATATCTTTTCTAACAGGATGTTGGTCAATTCTATATTATGTATAATTTGCCACAATTTAAAAAACTTAAAATAGTAGGAACATACATGAACCTGTATAGGTAAATTGCAAATTATACAAAACCAAAGAATACAATCTGAGGAAGCTACATATTATATGCCTCTATTTTGATAATATTCTAGAAAAGCAAAATTATGGAAACATAAGGCAGATCAATAATTTCCAGGGACTCAGAGTTTAGGGAGGGCTGACTATAAAGAATCAGGAGGGCAATGGAACTGTTCTGTAATTTAATTGTGCTTTAGTTACATGACTGTGTCAAAACTCACAGAACTGTACATCAAAAGGAGTGAATTTGATTGTATGTAAATTATACCTTATTAAAACATGAATAAAGAGATGGATGAAAACCAAAGCCAGGAGTATTGTTTCCGTTGAGCTTGGGGCACAATGGCATGCCTAGTCTGCTGTTCTTGTATGGGCAAGGGCACTGTGACCTGAGTGGCACTTGCCAATGGGCCTTTTGCCTGGTGACTACTGTGTCACTTGCATTTTTCTAACTGTCATCAGTGGCCCTGCCGCCTCAGGAAACTGGCACTGTGAGGACTTGTCTGGCCTGTGTTATTCTTGGTGATGCCAAGGTCGCAGGCCCAGGGCTAGCCTGGCCAACTAATGTGTCACCCCAGGGCTAACACGGGTGTGAAGGCATCTGGTTCTGTTCTGTGCGGATGGAGCACAGAAGCCAGAGGACTGCTTCCCAGTCCTGCGGCCTTTCCTGCATGCCCTAAGGAGTCTATCTCCTTTCTTTGTCGGGGGTAGGAAATGGATTCTTAGGCAGCGAATCAATCTTGACTGTGACAGAGGATGCCAGTGAATTGCTAAGGTGCTATTTGGACCAAGTAATTAGAATGTATAGATGGACCATAATAGAGAGTCCCACGGGTAAGCAGAAACCAGTCATGGAGACAGTGAGACAGTTGAAAAAATCAGGGTTACCTGGACCTAGGCAAGGGAGCACATGCTATAGTCAGAAGAGGTGCAGGGGTTTGTTTATAATAGTCTTACCTGGGCTTAGCATGATAGCATAACAGGCCTTCTACCTAGGCCTTGGGCAGAGGGCCGTGGGCGGGACTTCATGAGGATCCGCAGTCTCTGGTCCCTCTCATGCAGAATGAAGCACAAGGGTCTCTGCTTTCTTGTATCAAAAGGCCTCTGATCGCTCACATAGAGTTCCTGGCAGTTTCACCTTCCCATCCCCTAGAGAGTCCTAACTTCTCTGTATCAGGTACTGACACTCCGGCATAAGCCAATCAGCCTGCTGTGTGCATTTCTGTTCCTATACAGTGACCATCTCTGTACCCATGCTGTCTAGTACAGCAGTCTGAAGCCAAATGTGGTTGTTGAGCACTTTTAACATGGCTAGTCCGAAGTGAGAGGCGCTGTAATACAAAATGCGCACTCGATTTTGAGAACTTAGTCTGACAAAAAGAATGTGAAATCTCCCATTAATAATGTGATATTGTTAACATGTTGAAATGATAACATTTTGGGAGCTCTGTGAAGTGAATGTGTTGTTAAAATTAATCTGACTCATTATATTTTACTTTTGTAATGTGGCCATTAGATAATTTTAAATTGCATGTTCGGCTCACCTTGTCTTTCTCTTGAGTAGCACTCTCCTAGGTCAGCAGTAGCATCTGGGAACTTGTTAGAAATGCCGATTACTGGGCCCCCCAGCCCAGGCCTTTGAAATCAGAAACTCTGGGAGCAGGACCAGCAATCTCTTGACATGCTCCAGGTGATTCTGAGACAGGCTGAAGATTGAGAACAAGGGGTGTATCTCAGTTGGTTCCTAGGTCACTACTTGTTGCATTGAAGCACTTACAACCAAAGGAAATGGATAAGAAGGGAAGAGAGAAGGGAAGAGCCAGCGGGTGTCTGGGAATGCAGGCCAGAGTATTATTTTAACAACTACAAAGACTAAAAATTTGTCTTATCATTGCTACTGAACACCTTTCTCTTTAATTTCAGCTCACCATAGGAAGGGCAGCAGGGGCAAATTAGCCATGGGCACTGCACAACACTCCCAGACTGAGCACTTGTTTGGGCTCTGGCTTTGCTCTGTGTTCTCCTCGTATCTTTTCATTTTTAAGGTTCCTCTGGCTCCTGGTTCGCTTTGTTTCTTTTCCCATTTCTGGCCACATCTTCAGTAGATTTGGCAGCAATTTGACCTTCCCTTTTCATTACTGCCTGGGACAAAGGCCTGTGGTCATCCTTGCCTATTTCTTCTACCTGATATCATGATGGTTGCTGAGTAATCAAGTGAGCTTTGGTGAATTCTCTTCATTCTACTTAAGTAGGAAGCATTGGAAAGATGTGGAGAAGAGTAAGTTGGGGAAAAATACAGAATTATCAGCAGTTTTTGAAATCTCATGTAGTTGAGTATCTTTTGGGGGAAGTGAAAAACTCTAAATTTGTCTTTCCTTCCTTCCTTCCCTCCTTTATTTCTTTTGGGAGAAATTTTTGGTTTCTTCCTAGAATCAATAAAAGGGGTCTGCATGAGACTTCTGCATTTGGTTTTGATGAGATCACATATATGTGAGCAAATCATGGACCTTCCAGTGCTTTTAACTCCCAGTTCACAAAATAGAGTTCCTGGTTCCAATGCTGCATGATGGCCTGCCGCCCACTTTCTGTAATTGCACGCGGAAGTGTGAATGGATAGGGGACAGTGATCAGGAATGCCTGAACTGGCTTTGACATCTGATGGGGTTATATTTGGCTTCTTTTTGAACCTTGGAGACCTCATTTGTAAAATGGGGCCTATGTAGATTTTAGGACCAAGTATGTGCAGGAATTGTCCCTTCTTTGCATTTTTAGCTTATGCCTGTATCATATGCAGCATGACATGACATTCCTAGTAGGGCTGGGACAACATCTTGCATTAAATACATTAATATTTCTGAAGCGAAACATGAACACATGTGCTAAATGGGATTTTGAAGCAGAGTATAAATAGCTTTATATGGGTTTAGGTTATGTTTTGCTATTAAATGAAGTATAAAATCTTTCTGTTTTTAGATCCTTTGGGTATTTAAGCTTTTGGATAAGAGGTTGTGGACTTTGGTAGTGACTGTGTTATCTGAAAGAATGGCATAAACTCAGATTAGCAAATGTACAGATTTGGTTTATTTTGGAAATGTCTGATGAATTTGGAAAAGATTCCAAAGAGGTGATGCATGTCCACCTTTTAAAGTTGATTTTGTTGCCAGGAACCTTAAGGGAGCAGTGTTTTAATTTTCAGAAGTATATATGGGCAGGTATCAGTGGTTAATGTTATGGTTTTAATTTTTAGAAACAAAAATAAATCATCCCAATTGAAATGCACTGTTGAATCTGGCTCTCTATGCATGTGACTCGAAAACAGAATACACAGGGATTGCAAAAATCTACAACAATGCCATAGGTTTGCAGTGATGACTAAACGTGATACTATGAAAGCTATAAGCACAGAGCATGGTCCTTACTAACTCAATAAATATGAACTATGTATTATATTGTTACTATAATTACAAATGTTAATAATAAGTAAAGCTGCCTGTTTTGTAACAAGTATAGATGCTTTTATCAAACATTTCTCTTTATGTTTTAAAAAACACTTTTAGCTATGAAGGAAATGATATTCTTGTATTTTAATAAAGCTTATCTTAGGTTTTTCTCTGGCTTTATTTCAGTGCCTTTGGTCAAGTTACCTCAACTTGGCAGTGGTTAATTTTATGTGTCAACTTGGTTGGGCCACAGTGCCCAGTTATCTGGTCAAACATGATTCTGGATGTTTCTGTGAGGGCATTTTTTGGATAAAATTAACTTTCAAATTGGTGGACTTTGAGTAAAGCAGATTGTCTTCCATAAGGTGGGTAGGCTTCATGCTGTCAGCTGAGGGTCTGAAGAGAAGAAAAGATTGACACCCTTCCTCCCCGCAGTAAGAAGCAATTCTGCCAGCAGATGGCCTATGGACTTGAATTGCAATATTGGCTCTTTCTCAGTCTCCAGGCTGTTGGCCTGCCCTGCAGATTTTGAACCTCCCAACCTCTATAATTGTGTGAGACAATTCCTTAAAATTTTTTTCTCTCTCTCCACACATTTGCAAGTGCATGCAAACATGCACCCTATTGATTCTGTTTCTCCAGAGAACCCTAATGAATTTACCTTTATTGATCTCTTTTTGGTTTCTTAATTTCTAGAATCAGAAAATGGGAGAAGATAATCTTCAAGGTTTCCTCTAATAGCATGTGAAGTAATTTGGGTTTATACAGCTGGATTTGGTGCTTGGAAGCTGTCTAGAATGGCTCAGGCTTGGTTAGTTGATCGGATGGAGTAGGGAGGGGAGTTAACTCTGGGAAGGTGGCAACGATGATGAGCTTCATCCAGGGCTTTGGAAGGTGGTGGGTATCTACGTGAAAGTGTCTGGGGTCATTTGGATTAGGCTTGGTCACAGGTGATGGTGATTCACAGAAAAGTGTTGATAAACACAGATATAAGAACTTACCTGCTGCACAGAGCAGAAGCCCAGTGTATGCTCCAGGTGTGAGCATGTGCTGATGCTTCTTTAGTGTGTATCACTCCAGAGCTGTGCTAGCCATTGTAGACCCACTGGCCCTGTGTAATAGTGTAATTGGATCTAGAGAGAAACGAGCAGTGGGGGTCTCTACATGATTGTAGTGAAGTTCCATTCCCCATTGTCCTGGAAACCATGACCCCATGCCTGCCTCCTCACCAGATGCAAATTGTTGGGACAAAACAATTGTTGAATGTTTATTGTGTCCTCTGATGAATTTTAACCACTTTTCTAAGCATAAGATCTTCTAACAGGACTAGGACTCAACTGGTTCTGCAGAGCCTGAGGCTCAGGTGGGAGGTTTGAACTGGAGAAGTTGGCTCTTTTTATTCCCTCTCCTATAGTGACTATGATATTAGCTGTGTTTGCTGATACTTCTTTACTGTTTATCCCTCCAGAGCTGTGCTGTCCAACATGGAGCCACTGACCCTGTATAATTAAACAAAATTAAATTTAAATTAATAAATATTAAATAAAATTAAGACACATTGCCAGTGTTCAATGGCCACATGAACCTAGAAGCTTCCATATTGACCAGCCTGTGTGTGGGATGTCGCCATTTTCTCAGAAAGTTCTACTGGATAGACCTCTGTGTACATTTTCACATACCCTTGCTTTGTTTTGGAGTGGAAATTATCCCCATTTTTAAAAATAGAAACATTAGGGCTCAAGTTGCATAACTGGCCCTGACTCCCAGTGTATATGTCATATAAGTGACAGAGCTGAGAACTCAGAACCAGGTCTGTTGGACTGTCCTTGAGCCCTTGATGAATCCATTGTATTTGAACTTGTTAGTGGGTGGGAGCAAGCCACCAAGTACAAGAAATCTCCCCTCTTGCTGTGGGGCAAAAGGGAACCCTGCATGGAGAGGAGGCAAAGGGGGACAGGACTCAGCATGGTCATAGAGACTCCCCAGGGACGCAGTGTTTGAGATCTAGTGGGCACAGAGCATTAGAGTCAGTTGCAGGTGTCCCTGTGATTTGGCAGCATACGGTCATTGGTCTTTGACAGAGTGGTTTCAGTGCAATGGAGGAGGACAAAGACAGAGTTCAGGGTTTTGAGGAGTGAATGGGAGATGAGGAAGAGGAAGAGAGAGACAGAGGCAGTGGCTGGAAAGGGGCGTGAGAGCAAAAGATGGGATATTTTTAGGCTTGAAAAGGCATGGCCCCACTGATGGACTAAGGTAAAGCCTGTCTATAGAAAGCAGGCTGGGAGTGACTTCAGGATGAGGAGGCAACCCAGAGACACTTGCCCCACCTGAAGAGGGTGTCATCACCCTGTCCTAGTGACTGTTGCTGGGAGGTCATATTAGCTTTTGGTTGCCACAGTCCAGACATCTGTATTTTTATATGCAATGTCCTAATTATAAACACATTTAAAATAACATAATATACTTCTTGCATAAAAAACAAACATTCTGTTGTAGAACAAAGTGAATGAAGCTGTAGAACTGTGCACTTAAAAATGACTGAAATTATCAATGTTACCAGCCAACCAATCAAACAACATGGAGCATGTGTCCCTGAGGCATTTTGGCATACAAGCTGTGAGTCTGACTCTGGGCTAGGGCCGTAGGTCCTGCATGACTCTTTACCTTGGTTGTTCAATGGAAAACTAACCTAAAGCTCAGGACTCAACAGAGAATAGTAAAGTCAGAATATGCAGAGGAAGGACCCAGGCAACAGAATTCTTTAAAACAAATAAGTGGTTCTGTGTGCGGTCACATTGATAGCCCCTAATGTGGAAGATGAAGTCACTGAAGGGTAGAGACAGAAAGGAATAACATAGGGACCTGTGTAGGAGTCCCTCCATTGCTGGGACTAAAGCAATAAAAGACTGTGGGTAGATTGTTATCTGACTAGGGATATGAGGATATTGCAGCAAGAGTGAGAGAGATGTTCATTGTGTCTAGTAGTTGAGCATGGCTGTCCTTTAATTTCTCCAGTTGTAAAGTGGGGAATGCTATTTGAGCCACCTAGGTTTATCACCAAATCTTCTTGTTTCTGAAAACCTGTACATGTCTTGTAAAGCAAAAGTGCCATCCTCATTAGTGATAACATCTTAGGAATCACTCTACCTTTCCATTTCTGTCCCTATACCACCACCCAAAGAAGTTATTGAGAAAACAGAAAGTTAGAGAAATGGATTTGTGAAGGAAGAGATCGGGAAAAAGATTAGAATGTGAATATATAGAGTCTCTAGAAAAGTTTTTAGAAAACTGATCACCACCAAAATATTAACTGAATATGAACTGTTATTTCATTATCACTTTAAAAATGTTAAAAGTCCATTGATTACCAAATATTCAAAGTAATGCCTTTGGATTAAACAAAGTCCTGAAGTAGTTCTCAGAGGGAGCGTTTTTTATTAGGGGACTATATTTATGTGTACTAAAAACTAAAGATTTTGAATAATTCAGGGGGGAAATGGAACTTCATCCCCCTCCACCTGAATGTAATGTAGTTTGAAATGTTGTAAGCTTGTGTCTAAATATTAGTTTAATATGAGAACAGGCCCCTTTGCAGCTGAGATGTTGTTCATTCAACTTTCCTTGTCATTGCAAACAATTGCTTCTTAATAGAGCTCTGCAGTACTTTGACTCAACTGCTTTTGGACCAGCCTCTAATCAAGAGATGCAAATGGTTTCTTGTCAACAGTTTAACCAGCTTAGACCTGCCTGCAGAGGGGGATTTATATTGATTCCCTATAATTTAAGATCCTTCCTTGGGTGTGCTTGATAACATTGGTGAGCTGTGAGTGCACCGGGGGCTAAGATTCTGCATGGGGGTCGGCTGTTGGAATGAGGCGCCGGGGAGTCTAGGCAGCTCAGAAAATTGTTGCTTAGTTATTGTGGACCTTTAGGGATGAATTTTCATCTTTCCTAAGACCTAACCAGTGAAAGAAACTTATGAAGATCAGGACAACATAGTAATGCCTTTTTAGATGAGGGATGAAACATATAAGGAAATATTATGGATACACATATTTCAGATACACAGCTAAGAAATAGAAAATGAATTTGCCTTTACTAGTGGAGCTCCTTACCAGCTTCCTGGCCTCAGAAAAAGACCCCCCAGCAAAATGTAGGAAGTCGGGGGACACAGGTGTAAAGTAAGTTAGATTTGGCTTACTGGTGATAGGGATGACCCATGAATCTGGGTCAAGATGTGATGAAGGTTGAGTCTTCTGCTCCAAGTGTACTCTCTTTGGGGGTCCATAGGACCCAGTCAGGGGGAGCTGGTTGGGATGCTGAGGTCAAATGAAAGCCACCATGTACCTTCCACTGGGGTGGCAGTATGAGGGGCAAGGGTGGGTGGACAGGGAAGCGTGTACTTCTCCTGGGGGGGGGCTCTGCTGATGGCTCTGCCTAGGATCGCTGGGCCATTAGTGTGTACTATGCCTGTTGTATTGTGGGTATATCCATGGGCACAGTGCCCACCAATCACCACTGCATAGGAACACTAGCCATCAGTACCAGGTCATCTCATTTTCCACCTTAAGTTGGGCATCTGGATATTTTATGTAGATTTCCTTGATTTATGCCTATTGATAATGAGTGTAAATCATTACATGGTGAGAGTCACTTAAAATGCCTCTGTAGGACAGATTTGGCCCATGTTCCTGTCTCTCTGCCCCTGCCCTTCCTAACGAGGGGCTTGTGAGGAAGGAGAGCACTGGCACCTTCTCCCTGTAAGGCACTGTGCTGTGGTTTGGGGCCTCACTGAGTCATTCAGTATTTACTGACTGACCACTCAGGGCCAGGCACCAGGTAGGTGGAGACCTAGGGAAAGCCAGGCAGGCGAGATGTTAGAGACCTGGGACATTAGAAGGAGTTGGTCTATTCATGGAACGATCCTTTAAAATGTGGGTACAGAGAGAGGGTCAGTGTGAGAGAATGGCAGGCGGGGGGTTGTTGACCAGATAAATCACGGTTGGAGATGAAGGATATATGGTGGTTCAATGGTTTGGGTCTTGCTGTAAGTGTAAAAGGGAGCTTCTTGGTAGAGCAGTGACATGATCATTCACACATTTAAAAATGACTCCAACTGCTGCAGGCAGAAGAGGAAGGTGAAGCAGGAGGGCCAGTGCGTGTTTAGCCTGAGGGCTGGAATTAGGCAGTTCATTTAAGACGGCCACTGTGTTAACTCGTGCAGGCAGGTTCCCTGCTACTCTTGGTCTTGCAGGATAGAATGTAAGTGAACATCACAGGGTCATGTGTACGTGAGGTGGACTGTCCTTCATTGTCCAGCACAAGTTGAACAAATGTTTCACTTGATTAAGGATGCGATTTCTCCATTTTATTTAAATTGGGCTAGCATACCAGTGATGAATCTTAGGTGGGTCTCTTTATTTTCTATGGCTTAATTTTGACTCTAAACAATTTCTCTACTCTGAACTACAAGGAGATTTAATCTTAGCTGCTCTATAGCATTTACCCTTCTTCTTTGTACAAAGGTCCTGGGGTCAGAGGCAGCACCTATCACACATTCTTTTGATTATGAATCTCAGGTCTACAGTCCTTACCTCTGAGATGTACAAGGTCACCTTGGGTCAATCAGTGTGCTACCTGTCTTCTGTACCCAGGAACTTGTGCTTCTTGGGATCCCAGCCTGGTCCTGGCTGCAGCTGTTTCTTCCTTCCCAGTTTTTACTGGCAGAAGAGCAACCAATACATTAGCCTGCCTGCCTCTGTGAACCAAGCCCTCTTTGCTTTGTGGTTTCAGAAACTTATTTTGGTGCACTCTCTCAAACTCTGGGCTCTTCCTACAGAAGTTCCTCCTCTCATCCGACTGACACCCCTTTCTCTTCCATGGGTTTTAGCATTTGGAAACCAAATCCAAGAAGAAATGTGTCTTCCTGGTGATTCCTGCTCTTTGAGAGTCACCAAGCTGCCCAGGGATGGGAGAGCACTGAGCCTGCTTGGGGGAGTCAGAGAAAGCATAGAAGAAAGAAATGCATTAATATTTCAACAAGTGTGTTTTCATGGTGGCACGTCAGTGTTACTGTCTCACTTCTGTGTTAGCCTTTTATTGCTGTGACTGAACTACCTGAGGAGAACAATTTAGAGGAGGAAAGATTTATTTTGGCTCATGGTTTCAGAGGATTCTGTCCATGGTTGGCTCCAAGGCAAAAGCATCACAGAGGAAGGGCGTGGCAGAGGAAAGCCAGGGACAGATATATCCCCAAGGCCACAACCCCGGTGACCTACTTCCTGCAGCCATGCCCCATCTGCCTATAGTTTTCACTACCTCCTAGTGATCCATTCAAATTATTAATCTATCAAGTGGATTAATCCACTGTTGAGGTCAGAGTCCTCATGATCCAGTCTTCATCTCTGAACCCTGCTGCTTTACCCAGCACGTGAGATTTAGGGAGGAAGGATCCAAATCCACACCGTAAGTTTCAGAGCCTAAAGGCAGCAGAAATGAGGACTGTGGGAAAGGGAGAGAGGGGAAGAGGAAGCCAGGACCCACCTGGTCCACAGATCTTTTGCCAGCTGGGGCGGCAGGGAGGAAGGGGGAGTGGGCTGAGGGGAAAGTGATGTTTCTGATGGTGGCTCACAGACCAGAAACAGGGAACTGTCAGCAGAATCTCACACTGTGAACTGATTCCACGCCTATCATATTCCTAGGAAGGTGCTAACGAATATTTCCTTAATGGCTGTCATTTCAGTAGTTCACAGCCACCTCAAACAGCTTGGATTATGCTTGGCCATTTATAGGACTTGGTTTGGCCACTCCTTCTCTGCTTCCCCAGGTCCTGGGAAGACTCTCGTCTTGGTTGCTCTTTTTAGTTATTTGTTTTTATCATGGCAAAATAAACGTGACATAATATTTACAATCTTTATCATTTCTATGTGCCCCTTTTGGTGGAATAAAGTCTGTTCCCATTGTTGAGCAACCATCACCACCATCTATGTCTAGAACTCTTAAACAACAAATCACCTTTGCCCTCCCCGCAGCTTCTGGCAACCCCACTGTACTCCATATGAATTTAATTACTCTTGGTACTTCATATAAACAGAATCATATGGTATTTATCTTTTTGTGACTGGTTAGACTCTCATGGTGTCCCCAAGGTTCATCGATGGTGTAGCTTGCATCAGAATTTCATTCCTTTTTAAAGCTGAGTGATATTCTATTGTATGTATATACCACACTTTATTTATCCATTCGTCTTTTGATGGACATATGTGTGGCTTCAATGTTTTAACTATGTGACTAATGCTGCTTTGAAGGTGGGTGTACGAATATATTTTTGAGACTCTGATTTTAATTCTTTTGGGTATATATTTAGGAATGGGATTTGGGAATTATATGGTAATTCTACTTTTTGGTGGGGGTGAGGGGCTGCCACCAATGTTTTCATTGGAAACTATACCATTTTGTAATCATCAACAATGCACGAGGATTCCAATTTGTTCACATTGGTATCAATACTTGTTATTTTTTATAGTAGCCACCTCATAGGTGTGAGGTGTTGTCCTGCTTAAAGTTTTTATTTACATTTCATAATGGTTAGAGTGATCTTGAGAATCCTTTCATGTGCTTATTGACCATTTGCACATCTTTTTTGGAAATGTCTATTCAAGTTCCTTGTTCATTTTTTAAATCAGGTTCTGTGTTGTTTTTTGTGGAATGTTAGGCGTTCTCTCTATATTCTGGATATTAGTCATATATATGATTTATAAATATTTTTTCTATTCTATAGGTTGCCTTTTTATTCTGTTGATAGTGTCTTTTGTGAGAGACTTATTTTACTGCAGTTTTAGGTTCATATAAATATCAAAATATAGTATATTTTAATGAATAGAAGTTAAAAAATTTTTATGCAGTCTGGTTGGTCTGTCTCTTGTTTCACTTTTGTCCTGTGTGTCATACTGACAAAATCATTGCCAACTCCAGTGTCCTCAGGATTTTTCCCTCTAATTGCTCTAGGAAAGTTTTAGACCTCACCTTTAGGTCTTTGACCATTTTGAATTGATTTTTGAATATGGTGTTAGGTAAGGCTCCTATGTCAGTCTTCTGCAGGTGGATGTCAGTTTTCTTAGCACCATTAGTTGAAGAGACTATCTTTCCCCTTGAATGGTTATGGTGCCCTTATAAAAAATTATTTGGCTACATATCCAAAGTTTCTGGACTCAACTTTATTCCACTGATCTTCTTGTTTGTTTCCATGCCAGACCACAGCACTTTTATCATCATAGCTTTGTAGAAAATTGTAAAATCATGAAGTGTGAGTTCTCCAGCTTTGTTCCTTTTTTCAAGATTGTTTTGAAAACTTGATGATTCAAGTTCCTTTGACATTCCATATGAATTTCAGGAAGGATTTTCAATTTATGTAAAAAATGCCATGTTTATCTTTCTATGAATTATATTGAATATGGAGATTATTTTTGGATAGGGTTGATAACTTAAAATATTGTCTTCCACTTCATGAACATGGAATGTATATTTATTTATGTTTTAATTTCTTTCAGTATTGTTATATCATTTTTATTGTACAAGTCTTTTGCCTCTTTGACTAAGTTATTTCCTAAGTATTTTATTCTTTAATTTTTGATGTTACAAATTAAATTGTTTTGAAAATTTCTAGAGTTTTAATTGTTATTTTATGGAAATGTAACTGATTTTGTATGATGACTTTCATTCTGCTGTTTTTTCTGAATTCACATTAGTTCTAACTATGATGGATATGGGTCCCTCAGAGTTTGCTACATAGAAGAGCATATCATTTGTTAACAGAGGTAATTTTACTTCTTCCATTCCCATTTTGATGTCTTTTCTTTTTCCTGCCTAGTTGCTTTGGTTAGAACTTCCAGTATTGTGTTGAATACAATAAGTGAGGATACGCATCCTTGCTTTTATTGATGATCTTAGAGGAAAAGCTTCCTGTCTTTCACTATTGAGAATGACATGTGCTGTGGATTTTTCTTGTATGGCTTTTATTGTGTTCAAGTGAATTCCTTCTATTCCTAGTTTTTTTGAGTTTTTATCACGAATGATATCAAATGTTTATAAATGCTATTGCTGAATCAATTGAGATGTTTGTTTTTCCCCTATATTCTGTTAATGTGGTGTACTGATCAGTTTTCACGTTTAATCATCCTTGCTTTCTAGGGATAAATACTAGGGATAAATGACGTATAATCCTTTAAATTGCTGCTAAGTTTGGCTTCCCAGTATTTTGTTGAGGATTTTCATATCAGTTTTCATACATGGTATTGATCTTTAGTTTTACTTTCATGTAGTTCTTTGCCTGGCTTTTCTGCAGGGGTTAAGATGACCTCACAGAATGAATTAGGAAGTGTTCTGTCTTCTTCGATTTTTTTGGATAAGTTTGAAGTATACTGGTGTTAATCCTTCTTTATATGTTCATCAGAATTAACCAGTAGGCTATCAGGTCCAGGGCTTTTATTTGTTGGTAAATTTTTGATTACCAATTTAGTCTTTTTACTGGTCGTGGGTCTATTCAGACTTTCTATTTTTTCATGACTTAGTAGGTTTTGTGTTTCTAGCAACTTGTCATTTCATCTAGGTTATCCAATTTTTTGTGTGTATAATTGTTCATAGTACTCTTTTATAACCCTTTCTAATTCTTTAGAAATAGTGGTAATGTCCCCACTATAACTTTCAATGATAGTTATTTGAGTTTTTCTCTTTTACCTTAGTCAATATAGTTAAAGGTTTCTTAATTTTGATGATCTTTTCAAAGAACCAATTTTTTTGTTGTTTTTCTAGTTCCTTCAGTTTGTTTCCTTAAGTTATAAATATAGGTATTTATCTTTAGTGTGCTTTTAGCTATAAATTTTTCCCTTAGCTTTTGCTGTATCCCATAAATTTTGAATATAATTTTCATTTTCATCCAACTGTAATTACTTGTTGATATCCTTTATGATTTCTTCTTTGACCTATTGGTTGTTTAAGAGTGTATTTAAGATTTTACAAATTTATAAAATTCTCAGTTTTCCTCCTGTTATTAATTTCTAACATTATCTCATTATGGTTAAAGAGATACTTTGTGTGGTGTCTATATTTTTAAACATAGTCTTAATTTTAGATTTGGATATTAATTTGTGGCCTACATATGATCCATGCTAAATATTTTTCCATGTGCATCTGCATTAATGTGCATGCTATTGTTGTTGGGTAGTATAGATCTGTTAGATATAGTTGATTTATTGTGTTATTAAGGTCCTTCTGTATAATATTCCATTATTAAGAATAGGGTGTTGGGACTGGGGTTGTGGCTCAGTGAAAGAGTGCTTACATGGCATATGTGAGGCACTGGGTTCAATCCTCAGCACCACATAAAAATAAATAAATAAATAAATAAATAAATAAATGAGTCATGTCCATCTACAACTAAAAACAAAATTCAAGAATAAAAAGAATAGGGTGTTGACTTCTCCAACTCTTCTTGTGGTACTGTTTCTCTCTTCAATTCTGTCAATTTTTGTTTTATGTATCTTGATGATCTACTGTCATGTATGTGAATGTTGATAATTGTAATACCCTTTGCTGTGCTGGATATTTTGTTAATACATGTGTTTTGTCTTTGGTAAATTTTTTTTGTTTACAGTTTTTTCCTTCTGAATCTAGTATAGCTTTCCCTATTCCCATGTGTTGACACTGTTTACATGGAGTATCTTTTTCCATTTACTTTCAACTTATGCATGTCTTTGGATCTAAAATAAGCATCTTATAAACAGTATAGAGTAGATCATTTTTAAAAAAATAAATTATTTGAGTCTCTGACTTTTAATTGGAGAGTTTAATCTACTTACATTTAAAATAATTAATGATAATGAAAAACTTCTATCATAATGACTCTTCTGGTCCTTATTTCCTGTATTTATGTCTTCTTTCATGTTTTATTTATTTTTTGTAGTCAAGCATTTTCATTCTCTTCTCATTTCCTTTTTTGTATATTTTCTAGCTATTTTCCTCGTGCCTACTATAAGGATTATGCTTAACAACCCAAATTTTTATCATCTTGACTTCAGCAGTGGATAAAACTCTGCTTTTTTTACAGTCTTATTCCTATCCTCTTTAGTTGTTGACATCACAAAATTACATCTTTATACATTGCATGTCCAAATACACAAGTTAATAGTAATTTTCAAAACACATATCTCTTAAATTATGTAGAAAGGAAAATGTCAAATTGCAAACTAAAGGCAAAAGAATTCCAACATGTATACTTGCCCCTGTATTTACTTTTACTATAATCTTTGTTTTTCCATACAACTTCCAGTTGCTGTCTAGAGTTCTTTCATTTTAACCAGCCAGAGTTTCTTTAGAATTTCTTGAAGGGCAGATCTGGTGGTGATGAGCTCCCTTGGCTTTTGTTTGCCTTCAAATGTCTTTAATTTACTCCTCACTTTTAAAGGACAGTTTTGCTGGACAGTTTTGCCAGACATTTCTTGGTTGGCATTGTTTTTGTCTTAGCGCTTAGAACATATCAGCTGTTTGTCTTCTGGCCTCCAGTGTTTCTCCTGAGGAATCTGCTAATTATCTTATTGAGAATAATTTGTGTGTGACAAGTCATTGCTCCCTTACCACTTTGAAGATTCTCTTTGCATTTGCTGTCCTATAATTTGAGTATAATATATCTCACTGTGGGTCTCTTTAGGTTGATCTTACTTGGAGTTTGTTGAGCTTCTTAGATGTTTATATTCAGCACATTCATACTTCTGGGTAACTTTTACCTATTATTTCTCAAATATTCTCTCTGTCAACCCCCTTCTCCTTCTGGAGCTCCCACAATGCATTTGTTTGTCCTCTTGATGGTGTCCCCACAGGTCCTTTAGGCTCTCTTCACTTTTCTTCAACCTTTGTTTCTGTTCCTCAGCCTCAATAATTTTTATTGTACTAGCTTCAGATTTATTATGTCTTATTCCTGCTTAATTCTGAATCCCTCTAGGGAGAGTTCAGTTTTGGTTATTATACTGTCCATCTTCAGTTTTTTGTTTGTTTGTTTGTTTCTTTTTAGGTTTTTCTGTCACTTTACTGATATTTAAATTTGCTGATACACCGTTTTCTTGACTTTCTCCTTGTCTTTCTTTCCTTCTTCAAACTTCTTTGCAACAGTTATTTTAAATGTTTTCTTTTTCCTAGTGAATCTGCCACTGAGTCTTTCATGGGGACAATTTCTCTTGCCTTTTTAAAAATTCTTTTGAATGAGTCATAATTTTTATGTCTGTATACTTTGTGATTGTGTTGTTGTTAAAAACTGAACATTTGACAGCTTTGGGAATCAGGTTCTCACCCTTCTCCAGTCTTTGCTGTTTTGTTTTTAATCACTGTATGCTGTCTTGGTGCTGAGGGCCAGCCTGAGGTTTAAACTTCAGTCCTATCAAAGCCTGCATCTTTCCCTAGGCTTGTGTGGTGCCTTTCTAATTTTCCCCATATATGCAGTTAGAACGTCCCACGTGGGGGAAAAGAGAAAAATGAAATAGATAAAAGATGGTAGCCTTTTAAATCCCCTTGAAATCACTTCAGTCTGAGAGATGCCTTCTGCCTCTGTATCTACACCTCCCTGATCAGAAGCAGCAATCAGTAATCAGAACACCAATACTCAGTATTTGAAAGGCAGAGTCTACGTGTTATGGTTCCCACAAGATGCAGGAAAGTCACTCCAGGAACATATGCATGGTTGTCTGCCGTGGACTTAGCTCAGCTGCTAAGATCTGAAATTGACTGTTATTAAGGATGATTTACAGTCCAAGACTTCTCCTGGATGTTGCAGTTGTTCAATAGACTCCAGAGTCCCAAAACAGTGACATTGAACAACTGTTGATTGGACAGGGAGATGTATTCCTGATGCTTCCTACTCTGTCACCTTCTCAGAATCCTCTCCCTGGTTGCTGTGCTACTACAGCAGTCACTTACCATGAGATATGTAAACTGTTAGTGTCTTCTGGTTAATGGCTTCTGCTCCCACTAACGAATGGAAGCTTCATTTTATTTCTAGTGCCTTGCACAGAGATGGATGAACTATTTTCTAGTGTCAAGCAATGGCTATCTGACAGGTGGCATTTGAGTAGAGACCCAAAGGTAATTTTCCTACCCATGTTTGGAGCCTTCTCTTTCCTTCTCATAGACTATAATCTCCTGTTTTTCTATTTGATGACTTCTTTCCATTAGAATTTAGAATTTATCTTTGACACTTTAGAAGGAAATAAGTAATCAAAAAAGAAAGGGAGGAAAGAAAGAAGATGGAATGAGTAAAAATTCTTTTTTGACTTTTGCTTCCTCTCCGGACACTGCCTTGACAGCCCCATCTCTGCCTCTAGTGAAACTTTGTGAGAGGTCTCTTCTCTTGCTTTCTTCTCTTCCTCTTTCATAGACCAATGCAGTCTGGCTTGAACTCCACTGGGGTGACTTTTGGAAAGATCTCTAAAAGCTCACTTAATACTAAATCCAATGAACTATTTTCAGTTCTTTTTTGCTTAACCTGTTGGCAGCATTTATTGATAGTAAGAACTGTTCTTTAAAATTCTGATTTCTCTTACATTTGTCTGTGAGACTTGATTCTAGTAGCTGTTCTCCCTATCTCTCCAACTCTTCTTTCTCAGTCTCCTTTGTAGACTTCTCTTTCCCTTAAATGACTCAGTCCTAAGATCTCTTCTCTTTTCTTTCAGTATGCTCATGCTGGGTGATTAAAAAACAAAAAAAAAAAACCAAAAAAACAAAAAAAAACCTATTTCTATGGTTTAAATAACCATTTGCAAACTGAAAATTTCCAAGTCTATATCTCCAACCAATATCTCTTAAGTTTTCACCCAATTCCATATGGCAAATCACTTACTAGTATTCTGTCTTGAATATCTCCCACACACCTTGATCTCAGCAAGTCAGAACCAGCTGCTCTTCCTGCAGAGTTTCCCACCTGGCTCATGAGAACAGTGCCACCTTAGACACCCACTGACTGAGGTCCCAACCTGGGTGTCACCCTTGACCACACATTTGAGCCATCTCTGAGCTTGCCATTTCTGCCTTCTAAATAGCCACACATCTGTCCACTCCTCCTTTTCTCTGCTGCCATGGTCCTCTCTGCTGGGCCCCTCTACTGGCCTCCCAGTCCTTGTGCCCTCCTTTACCCTGCCCACTTTTTCTCATCTCAGGATTTGATCAGAGCTAAGTTCCTGAAGTGCTGACCTGTTTATGCCAAGGCTTTGCTGAGTACTGGTCCTTAGGATCAGGTCAGGCTTCCTAACTGGGTACCCAGCCCTCGCTCATATGCCCTTACTTGTTTCATTCCCTCTCACAGTCTGCTCAGGCCATACCAGTGGCTTTCATTTCCTGGAAAACTGTTCTTCCTTGCCTCTTTATTACTGAACTTGTCATAAGAACTTTAGCTTTTATACTGAATGAGATGGAGAGACATTGAAGGAGTTTGAAGAGAGGAGTTATGTGATATAATTTGTACTTTTAAAAGACCCTCTTGGCTGTAGACTGTAGGGTGGGACCTGGGAGACTCTGTGGGCAGTGGTTCCAGGGATTCCACTGAGAGAAGATGGTGGAGTGGATTGGTGCTGCCTGCAGAGACAGTTGAGGTAGTCAGGTGCTGGATATGTTTTTGAAAGGATACCAGAGATCACTGATGACAATTGCAGGTGGAATATGAGAGAAAGAGAGGAGTTGGTGATGACTGAAGGTTATTTGCACTGGGCCACTGGAAGGGTGAACTTGCCATCAACTGAAATGCAGGCTGACTGCAGGTAGAAAGGTTTGAACAGGGGCAGTGGGCATGGAAAGATCAGTTGCTTAGTTCTGAGATCTTCTCAACAACTCTGCTGACATGGTAAACAGAAGCACGACCCCAAAGATCTCCATGTGGCAACATGTTACCACATATGGCAATGGTGACTTTGCAGATGTGATGAAGTTAAGGATGTTGAGATGGGAGATTTTCCTGGATTATCCATGTGGATCCAACAAAGTCACAGGGGTCCTTACAAGAAGGCAGTGGGAATGTCAAAGTCAGAGAAGGAAACCTGATGATCAAAACAGAAGTTGGAGTGACAGACTTTGAAGTTAAGAACATGAGACCACAAGCTAAGTAAGCAAGGCAGGCAGCCTCTGTATATTTTGTGAAATCCTTTTTTCTACACCTGGCTTGAAAAGGCATAGAAATAGATTCTCTCCTGAAGTCTTTAGAAGAACACTACCATGCTTGTACTTTGATTTTAATCTAAGACTCATTTGAAACCTCTGACCTCCAAAACTGCAGGATAAAAAATTTGTGTTAAGTCATTAAGTTTTGACAATTTGTTATAGCAGCATTATGAAACTAATACAGTAGAGATGTCAAGTAGACTGTGTTATATGTGTCTGTAGTTCTGGGAACTCTTAACTTCCTTCACTTCCATTGTCAATTACTAATAGTCAAAATATCAGTGCTGTTTTGGCAGCCTCAACTTTCTTAACAGTAACAATCTAGAAATAGTAGCTAAGTGGAGTAGCTAAGTGAATTTCCCATACTGTATAGCACAAGTTTCCTGCTTTTGACTGGTGACTCCTGTCCATACTATAACTGATATGCTATAAAACCATATGCTACATACTTTTTGCTTCATACAGAATTTTAATATGTATTGCAAGTATTTTCATATTATAATAAAACAGAAAAAGTTATTGTCTGAAGCAGAAAGTAATAGATACAAGACATAGTATTTAACTAGTAGTGAAGATTCAGGGAAAGTTAAAGAAACATACAAAGACTACAATACAATTGTATTTGAGTTGATAATTTAGGGGCAAACTGATCTTAAAAGTATAGTAGTTAATTCCTAAAACCATCACTATTATTGTAGCATGAGTCCAAAATGGTCACCATGAAAAGAATACATCACCATTAATTGATGCAAATTGCAGATAGTAGGAAATTGTACCACGTATTTTACAAGCTATCTTTTGGCATAATTCAAATTTTGAGTACATTGCCTTAGATATGTTTCAGTTGCTAGACAATTAACTGAGGTGGAACACTTAGTTCTCCAGTGATACTAGATAATAAATTATCATTGAATTTTAGCAGTGGATAAATTCACAAATAGTAATGTGAGCGAGATATTTGAAGATTAAGCTCTGACGGTACACAGGTCCTTTGCAAAAAGCTTTATCTGCAGAACTGTGGATAACTAAAATAGAGTTAAAATTGTCCAGAAACAACAGACTGGGAGTTCACTACCCAAGGTAGACCTGAGCAACAAGTTTGCTATAGCATATGGGGTGATTTTTAAGTCTTTTTTTTTTTTAATTTATCTTTTAATTTTTTACAGACTGCATTTTGATTCATTGTACACAAATTAGCTAGAAGTTACATCCTGCCTAGTTCCTTTCTAAGACCTTTGTATATATTAACCAATTTTAATTCTCATAAAAATGTTTTGTGAGTGAAATACTGTTATTGTTCCCTTTTACAGATGGCAGAACTGAGGCACAGAGAGATCAAGTAATAAACTCAAGTTCATCCAGCTGGTAAGTCTAGATTCCAGTGCAGGGAGGCTGGCTTTGGAGCCAGTGCTTTCCACTGTGTGCTGCTCTGTCTTTATTCATCTTTTCACTTACACGTTGGCATTGCCTCTTTTCTACTCGGTGCCTTTGAAGTGTAGTCCATGCAGAAGGTGTTAATGGGATTTCTCTTTAACACTTCCTGTCCTAGTTCAAGTCCTCCTCTTTTTTTTTTTCAGGTACTAGGGATTGAACCCAGGGCCTTGTGCTTGCGAGGCAAGCACTCTACCAACTGAGCTAAATACCCAGCCCTCAAGTCCTCCTTTGTATCCTGGTCTGGGCCAGTAGTGTATTTGTTCTTTGCTGACTCTGATCCTTAATCCAGTTGATACAGTACGGCCTCACCAGATGGCATCCTTCTTGTTTAAAACTATCATTTTCCAGTATCCTATAGAATGGGGCCTAATTCCCAAGCATGATATTTTTAACATTCAAGATTCACAGTTGTGAGTAGGAGAAACCCTGTCTGGTAACTCCGAGCAGAAGAGAAAGGCTGTGTATGTTCCCTGGGTGAAGGGCAAGAGCCAGGGAACCCCAAGCAGAGGCAGCAGGACAAGTGAGGACAAGATGCTCTGCTGACCCCTGCTCTGCCCTGGTATAACCTCCACTGCTGGGCAGGCTGCCATTGGTGGTTACAGCTGCTGCAGCTGCCACTCACTGGGCATCTCATATCCACTCTCACCATCATCAAGATCCCTAGGTCAAATGCTTGAGATTCAAAATCTCAAGTGAGAGCAGACACTTGACCCAGCCTGGCTGGCTTCCCCAGGGGAAAACAAGGATGAGGAGCAACCTCATTTTGCTTCTTTAATATAATATAGGTTCCTTACATCTGGCTAGACTGACAGCATTGAGAATTGCCTGAAAGTAGGAACTTGGTTTGGTTCCCAGCAGCCGGAATTATCCTACAACTTGTTGCTGAACATTTTTGTCTGTAGCCCAAATAGAATATATGTGCATGCATATGTACATCCATGTACACACAGGGACATACAGACATTTAACTGAAAAGGCTTCAGGAAACAATTCTTACCCAGGAAATGTGAGCAACTAATATTTTCCATTATATTCTCATTTCTTAAAATGCTGGTCATAACTTACTACATTGATTCAAGTTCAGCTCTATAGCATTCTCTGAAAAGTATTCAAAATATTCCCAATGAGTAGTATTTACTTAGATAAATGCTTACTTGTGTGATAGATAAACCTTTTCACAATTCTATTCCTTAAATGAATGTTTGCAAAATAGATCCTTGAAGTTTGGCATTTATTACCTTGATAACAAAGTAGGCAAAAATGAGAAAGAAAATATAAATCCGTTATGTAATAAAAAACAAGTTTGTAATTTCCCAAACAGAATATCTGATTGTATCATCAGAATTACCTAATGTAATACTTCAGCATATTTGTTTATATAGTTTGCCGGGAAATTATAAGTTTGCTAGGAAGTGATGTGTTTTAGTTTTTTGTACCCCTTAAGCAGTAATAGTTCAACTCTTAACAAATATGAACTGAAAACTGTCCTGAATGAAGCACTTTGCTGTGTATTATGACAGATACGGTGGTGAACAGGGCTGAAATCCTGGTCTCTAGGACTTGAAAGTCTAGAAGAAAAGACAAGGATGTAGTCAATAGTTATATCCATTATAAAGAGATAAGAATCATGAGAAAAGAATAAAAAAGACTAAATAAGATGCACAGGAGTTCAGAGGAATGTGTCTAGTTCCTGTTGAACAGGTTCTTTGGAACAAAGAAGGACAAAAGGAACTATAAGAGAAACCTCCCTGTCACCTGTTCCTTGGTGCAACTGATCAGACCACAGGGATCCATGGACTTACAGACCACAGGGCCTGTCTGCAGGGAGGATTCCTGCCCTAGCCCTCTTTGTTCCTAGTACCTAGGTCACCCTTGGCACTTTGGTACCCAGTCAGTACTGAGTAGACAGATTAACCTTGTTTTGGCAGAGTTCCTATGGAGGTGGTTAGAGCTCAGTGTTCTGACCAAGGGTTCCTGTGAAGGCCTCTATGGAGTTGAAGGGGGCATGGGACTTCTTTGGAGAAGTAATGCCAGCCCAACAGGCAGAGTGGGGCTGGAATTCACAGGCATGGCTTTGATGATATAGTATTTGCCCATTTCAAAATCAGAAATGACAGGTTTTATCTGGGAAGTTTGTTGAATGTCTTTTAGGTGAAAATTCTGGGGCCAGCAGGGATCTATAGGCAAGGACCCTACGCTAAAGAACTAGCCAGTCATGCAAATAAAGTAGGCAGGGAGGTATATGAATGAGGCATATACAGAAATTAACCATAAGAAATAAAGACAGGAAAGGATAGTGCTGTGGGTGAGGCACAGGCAGAGAGAGTGGGGTCAGTGGCCTTGGCCACATCCAGCTGGGGCCTCTGAATTGACTTTGGCAAGTGTGAATCAGGCACAATGTGGGCTCTGTGTTACTATTCTCTAGTCAGGATACAATATCTTGAAACTCAGCTCTTTATTATTTAAATGAACCTAGTACTGTTAACCTACTGCACTGCATTCATTCAAGTCCTTGTTTGTACTGGGGTACTGTTAAGTACAGAATCTGCTCTCCAGGAACATGCACCATGGAGATATCATGGAAAAAGGATAGTATTATTTTATTAGCTTTTTCAAAACAAGCCTATTTTTATGTCCTAGCAGATGGTCCATAGTAACAATTTTTTTTTTTTTCTGATTAAAACCAGTTCTGTCTAAAAGATACTCCCCGGTTCTTTTCTATGTAAAGACCCCATCTCTGAACGGAGATGAAAACTTATTATGCATTGATGGGCTCTGCAAGTTATAGAATGGAGAGAAGGGTGTGACATAACATGACATAACATGACATAACATAACAGGTCATCTCCAGGGTTGGGTTGAAAATGAGCAAAAGAAAAGGCAAGGAACCAGAGGAGGATGCGCCAAGCTACTGCAAAGGGGAAGTGCAGACTCTTCTACCAGAAGAGGTGGGAACCAGCAAAAGCAGCAGCAGCAAAACCCTTTATTGCTCTGTGGGTATACCTGCTTCCAAAGTCCAGTTAGCCATGTAGCAGTGAGTCCGCACGTGTTTTTTGGTGCAGCGGCACAATACTACCTGTTATGTAATACCCACCAGGTGATGGGTGTGTTAGATGTGTTTTCTTCTTGTCCTCACAAGCCACTCTTTTTAGTGGCATTAAACTGCAGACAAGGAGACAGGATGAGATTAGTGAGTTAGCACATAGCCAGAGGAGGACAGAGGGTGCCGCCTTCTCCTTTCTTTAATCTAGCAGACCCCCTTTCCTGTCCTTGTGTTTATAGTGGTCCTTATGAAAGCATTCTGGGAGACCTGATGATAGACAGACAGGTTTTAACTCTTTAAAACAGGATAGGGAGAGAACATGCTTACCAGATAGAACATGCTGGATAATTCACATGCTGCTCCACAGGCAGCTGGAAAATCTTAAAATTTGCTTCAGAGGTGTCTAAGCACACGACATTGTGTGTGACATTGTGATTTCATTTTCATTTATCCAGCTCAGAATTTCTTCAAAATCCTTCTTTGGCACTCAGGAACAGAAGGAATCTGCATCTCGATTTGCCTGTTCAGCCACTGGGAAACCCTGGGTCTGCTCTGCTCCAAACCAACCCATCCCTCCTGCTAATTTTGTTTCAGCTCCAGTTATCCCATCATTTCAACAAGAACATCTAACCTGTAGCATCTCCAGGCAACCAATATAATGATCTCCCCAGACGCCTTAAATTTTAAATTTCAATTTAGACTGGGAACTTGCAAAGTCAATCTTTTTAATCAGTTGGTAGTTTTAGTCTTTCCTTGGAATGGTCTAAATCTTCACACTTTGAAGTTTTCTCTAACTATTCCATAAGAAATTAAATTTTTAAACTTAATTTGGTGATAAAAGCCTTGTAACAAGAAACTGCCATCCTTTCCTTTCCATTCCATGTCCCACTCCTCAGAGGCCACAGAGTCCAAATCATTTTGCTGCTTTTCCCAATATCTAGTGTCACTATTCTAAGAACGTGTTCTGTTTGTATTATGGTTTTTAAACATCGGTTTTGGACATTTGCGAGTGGTTTCTCATTGCAGCAGTGCAGAATTCAGTTTTTCACTGTACAATCCTTTTCCTGTCTCCTTCCCCCAGAATTTCAAAATTTGTATGTCAGCAGTAACTATTTACATATGTAACTAATATTTGAAAATTGCTAGCATGCTATGATGATCTTTATTCATGTAACTTAAAATAAATTCCCCCTCTAAGGTTAATACATGCCACATGAAGCAGTCATTGCTAGCTGCTGCCCATTGGCCATTTCCTTTTCCTTTGTGCTGGCTGATCCCTGATCTTGTTCCTGTGTCCATTCCTCTACTACTTGAATTAGCAAGTCCAGATTATGCCAAACCAATCTCCAGGATCCTCCCTGTCCTTCAAGGAAAAGCTTGTGCCCATTGCTCCTAGGGAAGGTTTCTTTGATCTTAGGCAGACAAGCATTAGCCTCTTCTATACTTGGAGGAAAGAGTTCTAAAATTCTGCAGAACACTTACTAAACACAAATATCCAAACCCCTCAAAGCTATCAGTTGTATTTTTTATCACTGGATCCACTTTCTACAACCTCTGATCCAGTCTGAACTGATTCATTTCTGGGCCTAGTCACCACCTGTTTTCTTTCGGCCCACCCGTCCTGGCTCCTCTGTCTTCTTTATTTCTTTACATCATTATTTTCCAGAAGCACACTCTTCAGTAGTTAGGAAATGTAAATATGCAATCATTGCCACATAATAATGACAAGCACAGCTCCCATGAGGTCTCTTTCTCTGGGGACACATGTAAGTCTCGATAGGCACAAGCCTCTGATGTGGGACTGTTACTTACATGGAGATCCTAGAATGAGTTATCCTGATTTTCTCTAGCAAGAATAGAAATGATTCCTAGTAATAGCATTTCTTCCAATGACAGACCATATATATAATGTCATCCCATGAGATTTATATCCCCTAGTGACATCATAGTTATCTTAGTTTGGGTCACTGCCTTCTATGATGTTCACACAACAATGAAATATGTCTAATGATGCATTTCTCAGATTATATCTATTATTAAGCAGTGCATCACTGTATTTGAATTATTTTATATTTGAAAAGGTATTTATTCTATACTCATTCTTGGCAAAAGTTTAGCAAACTGTAGAATTCTAGGTTAAAATCATGATTTCTACAGCATTACCATGAGTCCCTTGCCTTTGAATGTTTGTTTTACTATTCATAAATCTGTTGCCAGTGTGATTCCTTTTATTTGTAATGTATTTTATCTCCATGGAAGATGGATAGGACTTTCTTTCAGTCTTAAGGCCCTGAAATTACTTGGTGTAGTCCTTTTCAGTATTTTTATTTCCTATGCCCTTGTGGTCCTTTAAATCTGGAGACTTGTGTTTTTTAGTGTTGAGAATTTTATTGTTTTGTTTCTTTGATAAAATTATCTTCTTCATTTCTCTGTTCCTTTCCCCCTCTGCATATCTTTTATATTGTAGAATTCCTAGATAGATCCTGTAATCATTTCATCTTTTCTCTGTTAATTTCTTCTTTTGGAGAGTTTTACTTTCTGAGAGATTTTCTATATTTTATTTTTAAAGTCCTTAAAACTGCCTATTAATTTTTAACATCTCAATTGTAATATTTCTAATTTCTTCTATTCAATTAAATGAATTCTATGTCCTTTTCTATAACACATTATTTTGCTTTACAGAAACTCTTCTCTCTCTGAGATAATTAATTAGAATTTAAAAATGTTTTCCTCTTTCAACTGATAAATGAATTTTAAAACTTTCTATGGTCATGAAATAGACTATTACTCAGCAATAAAAATGGAAGAACTATTGATACATGTAATAATATGGATAAATCTTAGATACAAGGTGCATTCTATACTAATATTAATAATATTGATATAATAAATGTGATACCATATCAAATCAATTGTATTAATATAACAATATCAGTAATACTAATAATATAATAATATAATTTAAATTCATTCATATTAAAACTGAAAGAAGCCAGTTTTAAAAGGTGACATGCTATGATAATATTACATGGCATTCTGGGGAAAAGTACTTTATCAATATTTGCTAGTGGTTGTGGGGAGGGACTGATTACAAAGGAATATCCTGAGAGAGTTTTCTGGGGTTATACAGCTATTTTGTATTTTGATTATATTATGCTTTCCCTATACATTTATCAAAACTCAAAGAACTATACACCAAAATAAACCTTTCTCTTTATAAGTTAATTGCCTCAGATATTTCCTTATGGTAACACAAGCTGACTAATCCAATACATTATGACAATGCAAAACTGACTAATTCAAGCACAAATACTGGACCTTAAACAGATTCCTCTGGTCAGTAGTCAGTGTGTGGACATGCTAGTTCCAGCTACTGCATGGAGAACTATCTGGGTTGATGATGCCCCTGTGTGAAGAAACACACAGCAGGTCCACTAGCATCTATGTTCCCATTCCATGCCTAACATGTGTGCGTACATGTCATACGTGTAAGGATGTGATTATGCATCATGAAGCAGAATTGAATAATTAACTTCTAAGTTGTTTTATTTAAGAGATAAGTATAAGCATTATGACATTTATTTGAGTCTTTGATTAAAATGGAAGAGTTTGGGAATTTTATTTAATGGTAGATTTTTAAGCTGTGGTTTTGCATATTTAATTCACACCATTCAAATTCATCCTTATTCGGGTTTGTATTGGGAATATTTGCTTTTTGTTGTTTAGGGAAGTTATCCACGTTGACAAGTGTGTGCAAAGCTTCAGTCCCCTCCTGAAAACACTAGCAAGGCAGTTAGTTTCCTAACCCGGGGTTATTGATGGGAGGCTATTCAACACATTGTCAACAAGTTGCTGTTTTCAAAAGCATTCTTAAATTTTCTCTGGAATATAGGTATTTTTCACTATTTTCCTTTAAGCTTTGGTGAAATGTGGGAGGATTCTTACAAATTTACCAAGATGATATTATTCATTTATCTGAACAGAAAAATCCATCAATCTCCCTAATATTTATCATTTATTTTTCTTCCATGTTTTCAGGTTGAGTTGGTTCCTGACTGTATAATGTACTTTTTCCCTTTATATTTTTCTTCATTTCTTTTTATCTTCCTTGAGAGAGATAAAGATATTTCAAGCATGCCGATCCACAAATGCCTTGTTCTTTACATAGTGTAACTAATGAAAATACAGACACACTTATGAAAGGTCCTGGGACATGAAAGTGTATACATTTCCACTTAGTTGGAAGTTTTGCACTCACTTGTGCCATTAATTTATTTTCTTTCTTTTTGACCTTCTTTTTTTGTCTCAGGCAGCATCATGGTGTTAAATATTTAGCTTAATCCTTCTAGCCATCTGGTTTATTTGACAGAAGAAAGGTTATGAACTTTTGATGCAAGATAAAAGAAATTCACCTTCTGGGAAAAAAAGGAGAGAAATTTGAAGGAGCCCTGTTGACAGTGACCTAGCGCAGGCTTTGAGCTCTGGGTGATCATCGCTTTATTGCTGATAATGTTAGCAATATTTCTTTCCTCCTTTCAGATAGCACATGATCCCTGAGGATTATAGCCTGTGGTCCCATAGATAAGCAGGGGTCATGTGCTGCCTCCTCCATGAATACATTCTGTGGGGCCCTGGTGCACAGGAGAGTCAAGCATTCCTACTGCTATAAAGGGAGCCCTCTTGGAGAAGCTGGGTGGAGCAGAGCTCAGTAGCAGAGTTTGAGAGACTATCTTTTTTTTTTTTTTCCCAGTGTGTATCAAGTTAGCCCCCTCCTCCCCATAACCAGCCCCCTGCCCCTTAGAAATCAACTTCCCTCCCTCCCTGCTCAGGTAGATTTGGGGAAATTCTTGTGGCTGCTTGATTTAGCCTATCCACTTTGCAGAGGAGACAGGCTGGACCATTGCATCAATGGCAGGAAAGAAAGGAACAGAGTTTGTTGGGATTATTGAAAGTATGTGTGGTTAAAGACGAGGAAGGAAAAAATTAATGAACTATTACCCTGTTGTATTGGTACTAGACCAGGTGAATAAATATAAGGACATACTTTAAATCTAAGTGTGAGTCTAGCCTCAGTTGTATTCAGGAGTCTCCTGGGTAGCAGAGACTGTGAAACACCCAGGTTGAGTTAATAGGCCCAAGCATCTGCTGCAGAAGGGAAGAGCTCATGGCCTGCGATCAGACATTTGAAGTTCATTCTTAAACAACTGCTGCCCACTCCTCCAAAGTGACTAAAATAGAAACCTTTTCTGATTTAGCCCCTAGAGATCCAATTACTAGAACTCTATCTAAATATATTTTCTTTCCGTAATTCAAAAATTGTTTGCCTTTGTCTAGATTTGGAATTCATGTCTCTTTTTTTGATCTCATTTTAGTAAACACAAACACAAAATACTGTTACTGGAACAGTTCCCATCTCATCTAGTGTTTTTGTAGATAGCATATTAATCTTCAATGGGTTAACTCCTCTCACCTGTCTCCCAAAGTCATGGCAGAGAATTTATCACAAGCTCTTAATGGTCAGGGCAGTGTTCTTGCTGCCTTTTGAAACCGTCAATCATTTAAACCAGGTGAAAAAAATTTATTCCTTCTTCGCCAGAAGAGATAACTCCCAGTTTTTCTGGCAAAGAAGATAGGGATTGCAAAGATAATTGAAATCCATAGATAATCCCCAGACCTCGTTTTAGGTATTATTTTGCCCTCTTTCCTCATAAAATCCTTTTTAGAGCATGCAGTGTATGACAGATTTGAGTTTCATAGTGGCTTCCTTTCCTTTGCACTTCACCACTGGGGGAATAGCAAGTAAATAGAGATTAAGGAAGTGGGTAACTGGGCCAACAGTGGGGTCACGCAACTCCAGCATCACCTGCAAAGCGAACAACCAGGCTCTGAACAAGGCACCCCCCTGGATTGTGTGCCAGGGGTCCAACTTGAGTCTTTGTAAAACTGTATATACACACACGCACACATGTGCACACACACACACACACAGAGCAAGAAGAACCAAAGATGCCCTTTCAACTGGAATTTCTAGCTCCTTTTCGTCATGGTATGGTGCTTGGTATTTCTGTTTAATGGCACATTTTATTACACAACTGACTTGCTTTTATCACCATCGTCATTAGTTTTATATAATTATATCCTTTCCCTTCAGGAATTTGCAATTTCTGTAAGATTAGGACTCTTCTTTATGTTTTATTTCCTATTGTTTCTTGTGCTATATGCTTTTAAATACTCATTGGATACTCAATAAATTAGGTCCATCTCAGAGCCTTGAGTCCTATATCTATGTTGCCTGTTTTTCTTACATTCCTAACCCAGGAGGCCTGTTCCAGGTCTGAGAAGGTGGGTGAGCACTAGACTGGGACATGAGGAGCTTTACCCGCACCCTGCATAGGGTCCATAACTAGGGCTTGAGTAAATCATGCAGCCTCTTCAGTCTGCAGTTTCCTGAGCTACAAAATGAGAGGATTGTGTTCTCAGTTCCCTCCTGCCTCTAGCACTTAGTGACTCTGTGATGAATATATTCTCAGCATGGCATTACCCAGAGAGCTAAGTAAATTTGGAAAGATTCAATGATGGTGCCCTATTAATTCATTCAGCAAATATTTATTGAGTGTCCACAGTATGCTGGATACTAGTCTGTTCACTAGGATCTTGGTGAGCAGGACTTATCTTTATCTTAATGGAGCTTTCATTTAGTAAGTGAGAAAGACAATGAACCAACAGGCAAGACAGAGAATACCTGATAAAGCCTGTGAAATAATTGACAAAGGGCTGGGATTGGGGGTAGAGGATGACACCCAGGGAAACCTGCTGAGAAAGGGCACATTTAAGCTGAGATCTGAACTGTAAGAAGGGTCCCACCAAGTGTAGAGTCAAACATGGAGTGTGCCGAGCCACGAGGACAGCAATGCAGACTCAGGCAGAAAGGCATTGGCACGGGAGGTCCCTGCGGCTAGGGCCAAATGTTGGTGAGAGTGGCAGCAGGTGAGGGAATTTTCACAGGATCAGAGAGTTCAGGGCAAGGATGCTATTGGAGGGTTTGTAGCCTGGAAATGTGCTGGTGGAGGGAGAATGGCTCTTGCTTTTTCATTCATTTAAAAATTTTTCTTTAAAATAACACATAATAATTTTGTATATTTATAGTTAAAAGAATGATAATTTAATACATATATACATAAGGTATAATGATCAAATTGTAGTGATTAGCATGTCTGTCTTCTTATATGTTTATTATTTCTTCGTGTTTGAGGCCTTCAGGTTCCCCTCTTCTAGTTCTAGGATCCAAGGAAGTTTCTAGATTTCTGACTTTGGTGGTGAGGGAGATGGTGGCACCAATAACCCAGACAAGAGACTGGGAGTATGAACTGGGCATGAGGCAAGGGGTCTTTCCTCTGGCCCTAATACCTTGGAGCACATCCTTCAATTTCTAATATCTCAGTTCCCTTTGACAAAATCTGAAATTTACAAATAGCCTGTCTTCCAGATTTACCATGTAATATAATAGTTAAAAATAATTTCACTTCAGAGATATGCAAAATGAAGAACTATAAGTGACCAAATACCATGTGAAATGATGTGCAATTTTGCTTGAGGTAAAGTAAAAATAAAATAGCAAGACTTTTTTTTTCCTATTAATTTTGAAACCTGATGATTCTATGGTGGCTTGATAAAGGACATAGACTGCATGTTCAAATTCCAGCACTTCTAGTTACTTTCAGAGTTCTTTTAGCATCTCTCTGCTTGTCAGTAAAATTGAATAACAATGTTGCTCAAAGATTGTTATAAAGATTAAATATAATAATACAACGAACAAACAACAGATGGTAATGGGAAGTGGGCAGTTGTGGGCTTGGAGGTGGAGTGGCCAATGGAGAGGTGGCATTGCCTGTCCCAAGGGGTCCCCTACAGGACTCAGGGAAGGCAGATCACAGACAGCAAGTGAGCAGGAGGAGCAGATCATCTCGGGAGGTGAGAAGTGCATTCTGAATGGGGACTGACCCTCTGTCCAGTGTCCATGAGGCATTCCTCTGACTTAGCATTTTGAACTCTCAAAAGTGTTCCAGTTTCACACACAAAAACCTGTGGATGAATGTTTATAGTAGCTTTACTCATAATTACCCAAACCTGGAAACAACTGAGGGTCTCTCACATGGGAGTGGAACAGACCTTGATGTGAAGTGTGGAATCCTCTTCTACCCTAGACAGGAAAAAACTGTACACAGACCCAACCTCCTGGATGGAAGAAGGTAGACACAAAGGCCACATGCTGGATAGTTACATGGGAGGAATGTTCTGGAAAAGGCAAATTTATAGTAACAGAAACCAGATGGAGGCTGGGGATTAAAAGGTTTGTTTTGAGCCCAGGGAACCGTTTTGCATCTTGATTGTGGTGGGGTGAGGTATAGGATTGTGTTTGCCAAAATTTGCAGAACTGTACAGTAAAAATGGTGAATTCTGCTGTTTGTAAATTAGAGTTTAGTAAAAAAATGAAGAAAAATTTCCTGAGCAAGAAAAAAATGTTCCCATTTGAACGATAAATGATATGGTCACTCTAATTACAAAGTTTTTCAAGGGAGGGGCTAGAGCAGGAAGTGGGGAAGTCCAGGGATAGGATGGAGATTGACACTTTTGTCCTTGAGGGCATTATGTATTTATTCATCAGATAATTAAAGGGCAGTCATTACGTGTCAGCCTCTCCTGGCAACAAAACAAACCTCCCTGGTGGAGCTTAGAGTTCTGTTGTAAGATGTGAATGTGCTGTGCATACCATTTTACGAAGGGATTCTACCTTTAGGAATATATCTGAAGGAAATAAAGGGTGACATTACAGTGTCCATGCCGGGAAGAATTATTAAAAAAGGCAAACCCTGAAAACAAACTGAAGTTCAAAAATAGCGAAAGTGATGGGTAAATTATGGCACAAGTGATCATGAAAAATGATTATTTACTGCATGTATTTACTACTTGTATGGGAAGAAGGCTCGGACATGAAAGTAAAAAATTAGAGTTATAGAACTCATTTCATGAGTGTTAAAAAAAGTCTGAGATAATATACATTAAACTCAATTACTTGGGGTGGAGTTAAGGGATTTAGCTATATTTTTACCCTTTTTGATACAATACAAGCTCACTTTTAAAAACAACTGGCAACATAAACATATCCACGTAAGAGAAAATACCATCCAAGAAAAACCAAAAAACAAAGTAAATATTAACTAGAATAGGCATGGAGTAAACACCCTGAATTTTGCAGGTGAATTTCTGTTCTATAAAGGATTTGTATTTTAACGGGGAAAACAAATGCTTTTTGTTGGCAAGTATAAGTGAAACTTCTTTTGGAGAAGCATGCAACATTTTTGTTGGGGAAACTTTATCAATAGATGTGATATTTTGCTTAAATATTGGATTCATCTGACCTATGAAAAACTGTTTCTTTCTCTCCTGGTCCTCTGTAAATGAAAAATAACAGCATTTCAACTCTTTTTATTCAAGCGATATAGAAATAGAATAGCATCTACTGTTTAAAAAGAGGATGTTCTGAATATGGTCTTGTTTATATATTAGAATAAAATTTGATAGTTATCTATGTTGTGTACATAAGATAAGGAGAGCAAAGAGGGCTCCAGAGAGCTGTTACATTGTGTGTTATTTGGCACACTTTCATTGAATTCAGCACCACAGACAGCTACAGAATCTCTGGATATATATCTTAACTTGCCCCAACCAGTAATTCGATTTTTAACCCTATCATGACACTGAAGTTGTGCAGTTCATTTAGTCTGCAGAACGTAAAGTTTTAGACCAGCTACAATCATGCCTGTTGAGAATGGACATATATAAATTGAACATCCCTCGTGAAATTCTGAAATCCAAATGCTCCAAAACCTGCCAAGATGCTATAAGCAGAAATTTCCATACCTGACCTCCAGTGATGGGTTGCAGTTAAAATGCAGCTGCACTAAGAATGTTGAATAAAATTACCTTCAGGGTATGTATGAAACATTCAACATTTTTGTTGGGGAAACTTTATCAATAGATGTGATATTTTGCTTAAATATTGGATTCATCCGACCTATGAATGAATTTCATGTTTAGGCTTCTATGTATTCAAATATCCCCAAATCTGGAAAAAATCCAAAACCTGAAAAACTCTGTTCTCAAACGTTTTGGATAAGGAATACTTAACCTGTAAAATATTATAAAACAGTATCTAGAACCTGATTATTGTTAAGTAATTTTAATTGCAGGGGTATTATTGCCATGCACTTTTTAAAAACAGATAAGAAAATGATTTTATAAGTAAATATTATATATGATTACACATAATGTATTCTATTCATTGTGGTAGAACATTATAGACTCCAAATATTTGCTTAGTAGAGATATTAAGTAAAATTTTAAAGCTAGGATTTGAATTTTTTGCATTATTATTATGCTTACAATTGAAATTTGGATTCATAGCCTATAGATTTTTCTATATCCTGAGATTTCCTAAAGGATAATTTATTGCATGGCAGAAGCTGTAGTTGAAACTTCTTTGGCAACTAAGTTTTATTGACTCAGATGGAATTGCTTTCACATACAGAGGCACAGTGTGTATGTATATGAAAACTCACACTGATTACACATTGCATAGCAGACCAGGCAGCTAAGAAATGCTGTAAGAACATATTTCTCAATCCTTTAAAACCCATTCCTCCAATCAATAACATCAAAATCTTCCAGACTTCCTTTAGTTTTTTTTTTTCTAAATAATTATTAGGACAAATGATGATTGGAATGTATTTTTCATTATATTCAGTCCTGAATATTCTGATTTGGTCCTGGGAGAGGTGGGTGACCTCAGCTGAGAGGGGTAACTCTCCATTGTCCACCTTAAGACATTGAAAAAAGCATAGAGCCCATAATCTGTTGAGAGTAGCAAGAACATTCACTTTTTGAGCTCAAGTTAGAATGAGGTTGCTTCACCCAAAGTGTCTACCATGTACAAAGTGCTGTCCCAGAAACCACACAGGAAACAGAAGCATCTAATCTGTTAACCTAAAGAAAGTAAGACACACATAGTATGTTAACAAGACACATAGCTGTAATTTAAAAAGACAGAAATAACCCTCCATCTTTGTGATTTTTGATGTGTGGATTCAACCAACCACAGATCACAAATATCTTTAAAATGCATCTGCCATGAAGAAGAATGAAATTATGTCATTTACAGGAAAATAGTGGAACTTGAGGACATTATGCTAAAAGAAATAAACCAGGGTCAAAGGTCAAGGGCTGTATGTTTTCTCTCATATGTGGAAGCTACAGAAGGAAAAGGAAAAGCAAGGTGGAGTGGGATCTCATGAAAATCAAAGGGAGATCAGTAGAAGAGAGGAAAGGAACTTGGGGAGGGAGTCGGGGAGGAAGGAGAATTCCAAACTATATTGCTATATCATGTGCTTGTATGAATCCCACCATCATGTGCAATTATAATGTACCAATTAAAAATATGGAAAAAAGGGAAAAAATACATCCATAGTGAACATGTGCAGACTTTTCCTCATCATCATTTCCTAAAGAATATAACATAATGTATTAGTTATTATGAGTGTTCTAGAGATGATTTATGTGGAATGATGTATGTTGGTTCCATGCAAGTATTATGTCATTTTTGTTTTTATACTGGGGATTGAACCCAGGAGCACTAAACCACCAAACCACCCCCCCCTTTTTTATGTTTTATGTAGAGACAGGGTCTTGCTAAATTGCCTAGGGCCTTGCTAAGTTGCTGAGGCTGGCTTTGAACTCAGGATCCTCCTGCCTCAGCCTTCTGAGTCACTGGGATTACAGGTGTGTGTCACCAGGCCAGGCTATTATGTCATCTTATATAGGACTTGAGCATCCTCAGATGAACGATCCAGGAAGGATCCTACAATGAGTGCCCCGGGGACACTGAGGGAATAGGGTTCATAGCTATGATAAAAAGCACATATGACAGTCCCAAAAGATCTGCAGGTTCAGGGCTTGAGAGATAATATCTAGCTCTTCCCCCATTTTGGGAGGGGAAGGGGAGATAATTTAGGAGCAGCTTTAGGAAGAAGTGGCCTTTGAGTTGGATTTCTTCTGTGCTCAGAAGTTGGAGCTATTGTGCAGAGAAGGTTATTTTACTCAGCAGGTAGAAGGGTGAAGGGGATTAAGTCTGGGATCATAGGTGGGCCAAAGTGCTCATGAGACCTTGCATGTCAAGCTGAGAAGCCTGGCTTTAGCTTGTTATTTAGCCAGGTAACCTCAGGAAGATGTTGGGCATGGTACAGTGGTGGTGCCAGCGTTTCTCTTTATCCGAGAATGCCTTTCATGCTACATTGACTGGAACAAACATGGGTAACAGGAAATTGAAGCCCAAAATGGATGAAGAGATTATGTATGAGCATCAAGGTCTATTGATCCATTTCAGGGTTTAAAAATGAATATGCATTCAACTGAAAAAAATTCTAAATGAGAAGGCCAAACTATTTTTGGAGATTGTGAACTCAGGACTGAAGACTGCCTGATTATTAAAGATGGGAAAGACAATTTTGTTTTTTAGCAAGGAGAGAGCATAGTGCTCAATTGTACTCATATGCTGCATAATGACATTTTTGGTCAACAATTTACACATATCTGGCAGGTTTCATTGGCTTTTTAAATAATTTATTTATTTTGATTTATTGTAAGCAAATGGGGTACAACTTGTTTCTCTGGTTGTACATGAAGTAGAGTCATACCATTTGTGTAATCGTACATGTACATAGGGTAATGATATTTATCTCATTCTGTTATTTTTCCTTCCCCCATCCCTCTTTTTCCTCTATACAATCCATCCTTCCTCCATTCTTGCCTCTCTCCCACCTCCGCCTTATGTATCGTATCTGCTTATTAGAGAGATCATTTGGCTTTTGGTTTTTTAGGATTGGCTTATCTCACTTGGTATGATATTCTCCAACTTCATCCATTTACCTGCAAATGCCATAATTTTATCCTTCTTTATGACTGAGTAAATTCCATTGTATATATATACCACGGTTTCTTTATCCATTCATCAATTGAAGAGCATTTAGTTTGGTTCCACAATCTGGCTATTGTGAATTGAGCAGCTATGAACATTGATGTGGCTGCATCAGTGTACTATGCTGATTTTAAGTCCTTTGGGTATAGGCCAAGGAGTGGGATAGCTGGGTTAAATGGTGGTTCCATTCCAAGTTTTCTAAGGAATCTCCACACTGCTTTCCAGAGTGACTGCACTAATTTGCATCCCCACCAGCAATGTATGAGTGTGCCTTTTTCCCCATATCCTTGCCAACATCTATTGTTGCCTATATTCTTTATAATCACCATTCTAATTGGGGTGAGATGGAATCTTAGGGTGGTTTTGATTTGCATTTCTCTTATTACTAGAGATGTTGAACATTTTTCCATATGTTTGTTGATTGCTTGTAGATCTTCCTTTGTGAAGTGTCTGTTCATTTCCTTAGGCCATTTATTAATTGGTTATTTGTATTCTTGGTGTAGAGTTTTTTGAGTTCTTTATAGATTCTGGAGATTAGTACTCTATCTTAAGTATGTGTGGCAAAGATTTTCTTCCACTCTGTAGGCTCTCTCTTCACTTTGCTGATAGTTTCCTTTGCTGAGTAAAAGCTTCTTAGTTTGAATCTATCCCAACTATTGATTCCTGCTTTTATTTCCTGTACTTTGGGAGTCATATTAAGGAAGTCTGGTCCTAAGCCGACACGATGAAGATTTGGACCTACTTTTTCTTCTATAAGGTGCAGGGTCTCTGGTCTAATTCTAAGGAGCTTTACCTTATGACTCATTGATAGCACAGCCTTCGTAAGTCATAGCACAATGCATTACTCACATTTCTGCACTGCAAGTCACCAAAAAGTATAGCACTTACAATTATGTACAGTAATGATACTTACCAATGATAATAAGCAACTATGTTACTGGCTTATGCACTTACTATGTTACAGTTTTATCATTATTTTGGATTTTGCTCCTTCCACTTATATAATTTTTTTGTGTAAGCAGTATTCTGGAAGCAGTCTGTCCTTCCCATGTTTGCCATGTCTCTTGATGACATCAGAAGGCCACATAAGTGATTGACTCAGACCATCTTGGTTTGTGTTCAATTGATAGTGTTCATACAATGCAGTCATAAGATGCGTTTCTCCTAACGTGTCCCATCATTTAGTGACAAATGTCTATTCATGCCAGTGTCCCTGATGCTGAGCCCATGTGGGTTTTCTAGAACATTGGTGATCAATGAGTTATGAGTAGTGAGGAAAATGAATGGTGGGCCTTACAAGATGGTAGGTGATTTTGTGGAATAGGTTGATAGCTCAGCCTCTTTCCTTTTCTTTCTTCACTCTCATTTTCTGCCTTTTCCTTTTGGATGTTGTTATAATTACTAACATTTCACAACATGATGAACAGTGTTTCTTCTCTTAGGATTCAGCTCTTGTGGGGACATGAGCAGTGACTGCAGGGACAGGTGGGCACGGGGATTGGTCAGATGAGGGGCATTGTGGTTACCTCTCATGGCACCAGCAGCTGTGGCTTTGTCTCCTGTCCTTTTCTGCTAACATTAGTATCAGCAACATGAATAATGATATGGAAGCCACTTCTCTCTCTTCAAAGATGGTATGAAAACAGAATGCATTGCAAATAGTTTGGACGAAAAATCAACAATGGGCACTGAAAGTTTTAAAACAGGATAGAAAAATGCAGTGAGACCAACAAGATGAAGTTTGAAAGACATATTCTTAGGGTCCTATCCAGGGGTACTAAAAGCCAGCGACAAATGTAGGATTGAGTGTTAAGTTTAGGATAACATATGTGGTATAGGTTGAGCATCCTTAATTCAGAGATCTTTTTGGAGCATTTTGGATTTCAGATTTTCAGTTTAGGGATGCTTAACCAGCAAAGCCTGTGCAAATATTCCAAAATCATTGAAATGCACGAGTTTGAAACACTTCTGGTCCCACAGGCATTCAGAGTACTCAACTAGTATTTTGGCATTTTAGTTGATGATGTAGAATTAGCAGGGTGATGTGTGGGCGCACACAGGGGTCACTATCTCAGAAGGTCTGGTTGGAACCATAACTGGGAATGGAAGTTTTGCTTCCACATGACTTGGGATGATACAATTGAAACTACAGCATGGCATGCATCCCAAGCTGCACTTCAGTTTCCCTAGTGTCTGAACTTGAGGGAAACTGCTTAGAGAGTCAGAGTTTTTCAAAAGTTCCTTGAACTCTTGGGAGAATCTGAAATTTTTAACAGGGAGGAAAAAACAGGGTTGGGAAGAAGGAAGTATACGGTTCTTTACAAAGTCCTAAAGACTTGTCCAGAGGCAGAAGGATGGGTTCTTCTGCTGCAGGGAGACAGAACTTGCCCACAGTGTCCCTGCACAGGTGTGCGAGGGGTTGCTGAGAGGTCTGGTGAATCTCCTGGCCCTACTACCAGCTGAAACCATGTAGAAGACTATCAAGCATCACACAGATTATAAGCTTAGAAGATCCTTAAGTTCATTTCAAACATAGGATGTTTTTCATGAAAAAAATACCATTTACCTCTAAGACCATTGTTTATGACTTTTTATAAGGATGGATCTGATCCACATGAAAACTGCATGACTCACCCCAGGAAAATGCACCTCAGTTGGGGGTTTGCTTGGATGGATATTTGTATATTTTGTTTAATCACACACAATCCAGTATTAAGAGCTGGTTCATATAGAAGGTGTGACAAGAATGATAATGTAAAAGTAAAATCAGAAATCCAAAGGTGGAGGGAAAGCTCACAAGACAGGAAAAGTCAATTTTTAAAAAAATTTTTATTTTTATTTTTTGGTACAAGGACTGAGTTCAGTGGTACTTAACCCCTGAACCACATACCAATCCCATTTTTATATTGGAACTTTTATGACCATGTTTTATATTTGGGGAAAATGTTTATCTTAGTGGGATCTTGGATTGAAATTCAGATTCATTTAAGAAAAATAACCCTTGTTCAGAGTTACTTTGTGACTATCTTCTGATAAAATTATGGGACTGGTGGGGGTGTCAAGTAAGGAGAGAACAAAAGAAACATTGTCTTGCATTTGTACCTTTTGCTTATATAATTAAAGTTGGTTTATAAATTTGACAGTCGCAGTGGCACAGGCCTATAATCCCATTGGCTTGGGAGGCTGAGGCAGGAGGGTCACAAGTTCAAAGCCAGCCTCAGCAACTTGGTGAGGCCCTTAGCAATTATCTTTACTTTTACATTATCACTTACCCATTAGAAGCTATTCTTTTTCACAGTTCACTATTTCTATCTCTGTCCTTGCTCTGCCACTCAGCTGTGTGACCTTGGGAATGTCACCTTCTCTGTGCCTTATTTCCTTATCCAAAAGCGAAAGGAAAAAGAAAAGAAAGAAAAAGAAGGGAATATTAAGACCTATCCATGGATGCTGTTATAAATACCAATTTGCTTAAATTAAAATAAAATTAAAAGTATAAATAAAGCATAATTGTGTTAGTCAGTTTTCTGTTGCTAATAATACAATAGCATAGGCTGAGTTAGTTATAAGGAAAAAGGGTTTTATTTTGGCTCATGCTTCTGATGCAAGGTTGAGGGGCTTCAAGTGGTGATGGCCTTCTTACTAGATGAGCCCTCAGGTGGCACAGGACATGACGTGGTAAGAAACAGGGTGTATTAGTAAGTTTTGCATTGCTGTGACCACTATACACAAAAAGAACAATTTAGAGGAGGAAAACTTTGTTGCCTTATGGTTTTAGAGGTTCAGTCCATGATTGGCCAACTTCAAGGCTCAGGGCCCAAGGTGAGGCAGAGCATTATGGTGGAAGGGTGTGGCAGAGGAAAGCCACTTACATGACATCCAGGAAGCAGAGGGTGTGGGGGAGGCAGACAGACAGACACTGACTGGGAGAGGTATTGGGGACAAAATATAAACCCAAAAGGTACACCCCCAGTGACATGCCTCCTCCAGCCACACACTACCAGTCAACACTTAACCACCCGTTTAATCAATTATGTGAATTAATCCACCCATTAGGTTACAGCTCTCCTAATCTAATCACTTCACTTCTGAACTTTCCTGCATTGTCTCACACAAGAGCTTTTGAGGGATTTTTTCATATTCAAACCATAAAATTCCACCCCTGGCCCAAAAAAACTCTTGCCCCTCTTACAATGCAAAATTAATTTAGCCCATTTCCAGGAATTATCAGTTTTAACAGTTCTAGCATTGCCAGAATTCCAAGTCCAAAATCTCATTTGAGACTCAAGGCAACCTGTTGACTGTGAGCCCCTATAAAGATCAAAAGCAAGTTACATATATCCAATATGTGATGGCACAGGGCAATCACTTCCATTCCAAAAGGGAGAAATAGGGACCTAGAAGGGATGGACTAATACAAGACTGAAATCCAGCAGGGCAAACAAGTCCTTTAGTTCCATGTCCAGCATCTGGGGCACATGATATCATGATGTTCTCTCCAAAGGGCTTATGTAGCTCCTCCTCTGTGGTCTTGCTGGTTTCAGGCCACATAGCCTCTCTCTTGGCTTGTTGCCACTTTCCTTGGCAGATGTTCCACATTACTGGCATTTCTTAATCTCAGGAATCTCCTCTGCAGCTTCAATTTCTCACATCTGCATGCATCACCCTGTCGAGGGCTGCCTATAGGGATTCTGACCATGCTAAACCTTGCCTGGCCTCCCAGACCTTCCTTTGAAATCTCAGTGGAAGCCTCCATGACACTAGTAACTTCATGATCCTGCGTTCCTGCAGAACAAGCACCAAATGGATGGCCATGCCATGTCAAGCAGTAGCCAGATCTCTTGGAACCATGGCTACATTAACCTTTGAGTGTCTGGATATCATGGTGAAACAACTTCCTAGTACACCTTGGTAAGAAGTGTGCCCCATGGTCTCTTCTTAAAGAAATTTTTATCTTTTTTTATTTTTTATTTTTTTTATTGTAAACAAATGGGATACATGTTGTTTCTCTGTTTGTACATGGAGTAAAGGCATACCATTTGTGTAATCATAAATTTACATAGGGTAATGTTGTTTGATTTATTCTGTTATTTTTTCCCTTCTCCCTACACCTCCTATCCCTCTTTTCCCTCTATACAGTCCTTCCTTCCTCCATTCTTGCCCCTTTCCCTAACCCTAACTCTAACCCTAACACTAACCCCTCCCACACCCCATTATGTGTCACCATCCACTTATCAGCGAGATCATTTGTCCTTTGGTTTTTTGAGATTGGCTTATTTCACATAGCATGATATTCTCCAATTTCATCCATTTGCCTGCAAATGCCATAATTTTATCATTCTTTATGGCTGAGTAATATTCCATTGTATATATATACCACAGTTTCTTTATCCATTCATAAACTGAAGGGCATCTAGGTTGGTTCCACAATCTGGCTATTGTGAACTGAGCAGCTATGAACATTGATGTGGCTGTATCTCTGTAGTAGGCTGATTTTTAAGACCTTTGGGTATAGGCCAAGGAGTGGGATAGCTGGGTCAAATAGTGGTTCTATTCCAAGTTTTCTAAGGAATCTCCACACTGCTTTCCAGAGTGGCTGCACTAATTTGCAACCCCACCAGCAATGTATGAGTGTACCTTTCTCCCCACATCCTCGCCAACACCTATTGTTGCTTGTATTCTTGATAATCGCCATTCTAATTGGGGTGAGATGGAATCTTAGGGTGGTTTTGATTTGCATTTCTCTTATTACTAGAGATGTTGAACATTTTTCCATATGTTTGTTGATTGCTTGTAGGTCTTCTTCTGTGAAGTGTCTGTTCATTTCCTTAGCCCATTTGTTGATTGGATTATTTGCATTCTTGGTGTAGAGTTTTTTGAGTTCTTTATGGATTCTGGAGATTAGTGCTGTATCTGAAGTATGATTGGCAAAGATTTTCTTCCACTCTGTAGGCTCTTTCTTCGCATTGCTGATAGTTTCCTTTGCTGAGAGAAAGCTTTTTAGTTTGAATCTATCCCAGTTATTGATTCTTGTTTTTATTTCTTGTGCTATGGGACTCCTGTTGAGGAAGTCTGGTCCTAAGCCAACATGTTGAAGATCTGGACCTACTTTTTCTTCTATAATCTGCAGGGTCTCTGGTATGATTCTGAGGTCCTTAATCCATTTTGAGTTTAGTTTCGTGCACAGAGAGAGATATGGGTTTAGTTTCATTCTGTTGCATATGGATTTCCAATTCTCCCAGCACCATTTGTTGAAGAGGTTATCTTTTCTCCATTGCATATTTTTGGCCCCTTTGTCTAGTATGAGAAAATTGTATTTATTTGGGTTTGTGTCCGTGTCCTCTATTCTGTACCATTGATCTACCTTTCTAGTTTGGTACCAATACCATGCCATTTTTGTTACTATTGCTTTGTAGTAGAGTTGAAGATCTGGTATTGAGATACCCCCTGCTTCACTCTTTCTGCCAAGGATTGCTTTAGCTATTCTGGGTTTCGCATTCTTCAGATAAATTTCATAATTTCTTGCTCTATTTCTGTAAGGTATGTCATTGGAATTTTAATTGGAATTGCATTGAATCTGTATGGCACTTTTGGTAGTATGGCCAATTTGACAATATTAATTCTTCCTATCCAGGAACATGGGAGATCTTTCCATCTTCTAAGGTTTTCTTGAATTTCTTTCTTTAGTGTTCTGTAGTTCTCATTGTAGAGGTCTTTCACCTCTTTTGTGAGATTGATTCCCAAGTATTTTATTTTTTTCGAGGCTCTTATGAATGGGGTAGTTTTCCTATTATTCTTTCCAAAGATTCATCACTTATGTATAAAAATGCATTAGATTTATGTGCATTGATCTTATATCCCGATACTTTACTGAATTCACTTATGAGTTCTAAAAGTTTTCTGGTGGAATTTCCTGGTTCCTCTAAGTATATAATCATATCATCAGCAAATAGGGATAGTTTGAGTTCTTCTTTTCCTATTCATATCCCTTTAATTTCTTTGGTCTGTCTAATTGCTCTGGCTAGAGTTTCAAGGACGATATTGAATAGAAGTGGTGAAAGAGGGCATCCCTGCCTTGTTCCAGGTTTTAGGGGGAATGCTTTCAGTTTTTCACAATTTAAAATGATATTAGCCATGGTCTTAGCATAGATGGCCTTTACAATGTTAGGGAATGTTCCCACTATCCCTGTTTTTTCTAGTGTTTTGAGCATGAAGGGGTGCTATATTTTTTCAAATGCTTTTTCTGCATCTATTGAAATAATCATGTGATTCTTGACTTTAAGTCTATTGATATGGTGAATTACATTTATTGATTTCCTGATGTTGAACCAACTTTGCATCCCTGGGATGAAACCCACTTGATCATGGTGCACTATCTTTTTAGTATGTTTTTGTATGTGATTTGCTAAAATTTTGTTGAGAATTTTTGCATCGATGTTCATTAAGGATATTGGTCTGAAATTTTCTTTCCTTGATGTGTCTCTGTCTGGTTTAGGTATCAGGGTGATATTGGCTTCATAGAATGAGTTTGGGAGGGTTCAGTCCTCATCTATTTCATGGACTACTTTGAGGAGTATTGGAATGAGCTCTTCTTTAAAGGTTTTGTAGAACTCGGCTGAGAACCCATCTGGTCCTGGACTTTTTTTTTGTTGGTAGGCTTTTGATGACTTCTTCTATTTCATTACTTGAAATTGGTCTATTTAAATTGTGTATGTCCTCCTCATTCAGTTTAGGCAATTCATATGTCTCTAGAAACCGGTTGATGTCTTTGAAATTTTCTATTTTGTTGGAATATAGATTTTCAAAATAGCTTCTAATTATGTCTTGTATTTCAATCGTTTCTGTTGTGATATTTCCTTGTTCATTCTGAATTTTAGTGATTTGGGTTTTCTCTTGTCTTCTCTTTGTTAGTGTGGTCAAGGGTTTATCAATTTTGTTTATTTTTTCGAAGAACTAACTATTTATTTTGTCAATTTTTTGTATTGTTTCTTTTGTTTCATTTTCATTGATTTCAGCTCTGAGTTTAACTATTTCCTGTCTTCTACTATTTTGGTGTTGGTTTGTTCTTCATTTTCTAGGGCTTTGAGCTACAGTGTTAGGTTGTTTATTTGTGGATTTTTACTTCTTTTATTGAATGTGCTCCATGAAATAAATTTTCCTCTAAGTACTGCTTTCATAGTGTTCCAGAGTTTTTGATATGATGTTTCTTTGTTCTCATTTACCTCTAAGAATTTATTTATTTATTTATTTATTTATTTATTTATTTATTTTATTATTATCACAAATGGGATACATGTTGTTTCTCTATTTGTACATGGCGTAAAGGCATACCATTTGTGTAATCAAATTTACATAGGGTAATGTTTGATTCATTCTGTTATTTTTTTCCCTTCACCCCACCCCTCCCACCCCTCTTTTCCCTCTATACAGTCCTTCCTTCCTCCATTCTTGCCCCCCTCCCTAAACCTAACTCTAAACCTAACACTAACTCTTCCCACCCCACATTATGTGTCACCATCCACTTATTAGCGATATCATTCTTCCTTTGGTTTTTTGAGATTGGCTTATCTCACTTAGGAAGATATTCTCCAGTTTCATCCATTTGCCTGCAAATGCCATAATTTTATCATTCTTTATGGCAGAGTAATATTCCATTGTATATATATACCACAGTTTCTTTATCCATTCATCAATTGAAGAGCATTTAGTTTGGTTCCACAATCTGGCTATTGTGAATTGAGCAGCTATGAACATTGATGTGGCTGTATCTCTGTAATATGCTGATTTTAAATCCTTTGGGTATAGGCCAAGGAGTGGGATAGCTGGGTCAAATGGTGGTTCCATTCCAAGTTTTCTAAGGAGTCTCCATACTGCTTTCCAGAGTGGCTGCACTAATTTGCAGCCCCACCAGCAATGTATGAGTGTACCTTTCTCCCCACATCCTCACCAACACCTATTGTTGCTTGTATTCTTGATAATCGCCATTCTAATTGGGGTGAGATGGAATCTTAGGGTGGTTTTGATTTGCATTTCTCTTATTACTAGAGATGTTGAACATTTTTCCATATGTTTGTTGATTGCTTGTAGATCTTCTTCTGTAAAGTGTCTATTCATTTCCTTAACCCATTTGTCGATTGGATTACTTGCATTCTTGGTGTAGAGTTTTTTGAGTTCTTTATAGATTCTGGAGATTAGCGCTCTATCTGAAGTATGATTGGCAAAGATTTTCTCCCACTCTGTAGGCTCTTTCTTTGCATTGCTGATAGTTTCCTTTGCTGAGAGAAAGCTTTTTAGTTTGAATCTATCCCAGTTATTAATTCTTGCTTTTATTTCTTGTGCTATGGGAGTCCTGTTGAGGAAGTCTGGTCCTAAGCCGACATGTTGAAGCTCTGGACCTACTTTTTCTTCTACAAGATGCAAGGTCTCTGGTATGATTCCGAGGTCCTTGATCCATTTTGAGTTTAGTTTCATGCATGGTGAGAGATATGGGTTTAGTTTCATTCTGTTGCATATGGATTTCCAATTCTCCCAGCACCATTTGTTGAAGAGGCTATCTTTTCTCCATTGCATATTTTTGGCCCCTTTGTCTAGTATGAGAAAATTGTATTTATTTGGGTTTGTGTCTGTGTCCTCTATTCTGTACCATTGATCCACCTTTCTAGTTTGGTACCAATACCATGCTGTTTTTGTTACTATTGCTTTGTAGTAGAGTTGAAGATCTGGTATTGCGATACCCCCTGCTTCAGTCTTTCTGCCAAGGATTGCTTTAGCTATTCTGGGTTTTTTATTCTTCCAGATGAATTTCATAATTTCTTGCTCTATTTCTGTAAGGTACATCATTGGGATTTTAATTGGAATTGCATTAAATCTGTATAGCACTTTTGGTAGTATGGCCAATTTGACAATATTAATTCTTCCTATCCAAGAACATGGTACCTCTAAGAATTTTTTCATTTCCTTCCTAATATCTTCTGTTATCCATTCATCATATAATAGCATATTGTTTAATCTCCAGGTGTTGGAGTAGTTTCTGTTTTTTACTCTTTCATTTATTTCTAATAACAATCCATAATGATATGATAGAATACAAGGTAGTGTCTCTATCTTCTTGTATTTGCTAACATTAACTTTGTGGCATAATATATGGTCTGTTTTAGTGAAGGATCCATGTGCTGCTGAGAAGAAAGTGTATTCGCTCTTAGTTGGATGGTATATTCTATAAATGTCTATTAAGTCTAAATTATTGATTGTGTTATTGAGATCTATGGTTTCTTTGTTCAATTTTTGTTTGGAAGATCTGTCCAGTGGTGAGAGAGGCGTGTTAAAATCACCTAGTATTATTGTGTTGTGGTCTATTTGGTTTCTGAAATTGAGAAGGATTTGTTTGACATACATGAATGAGCCACTGTTTGGGGCATAGATGTTTATGATTGTTACGTCTTGCTGATTTATGCTTCCCTTAAGCAGTATGAAATATCCTTCTTTATCCCTTCTGACTAGTTTTGGTTTGAAGTCCACATTATCTGAAATGAGGATGGATACCCCAGCATTTTTGCTGAGTCCATGTGCATGGTATGTTTTTCCCCATCCTTTCGCCTTTAGTCTATGGGTATCTCTTTCTATGAGGTGAGTCTCTTGCAGGCAACATATTGTTGGATCTTTCTTTTTAATCCAATCTGCCAGTCTATGTCTTTTGATTGATGAATTCAGGTCATTAACATTCAGGGTTATTATTGTGATATGATTTGTATTCCCAGTCAATTGGCTCATTTTTGTTTTTTGACACAACTTGGTTCCTCTTTTATTTGGCTATTCCTTTAGGCTAGTTCCTCCCTTTGCTGATTTGCATCATTGTTTTTCATCTCTTCCTCATGGTATATTTTGCTGAGAATGTTCTGTAATGCTGGCTTTCTTTTTGTAAATTCTTTTAACTTTTGTTTATCATGGAAGGATTTTATTTCATCGTCAAATTTGAAGGTAAGTTTTGCTGGGTATAAGATTCTTAGTTGGCATCTATTTTCTTTCAGGGCTTGAAAAATGTTGTTTCAGGTCCTTCAAGCTTTTAGGGTCTGGATTGAAAAATCTGCTGATATCCGTATTGGTTTCCCCCTGAATGTAATTTGGTTCTTTTTTCTCACAGCCTTTAAAATTCTGTCTTTATTTTGTATGTTAGGTATTTTCATTATAATGTGCCTTGGTGTGGGTCTTTTGTAATTTTGTGTATTTGGAGTCCTATAAGCCTCTTGAACTTGATTTTCCATTTCATTCTTCAGATTTGGGAAATTTTCTGATATTATTTCATTGGATAGATTGTTCATTCCTTTGGTTTGTTTCTCTAAGCCTTCCTCAATCCCAATAATTCTTAAATTTGGCCTTTTCATGATATCCCATAGTTCTTGTAGATTCTGTTCATGATTTCTTACCATCTTTTCTGTTTGTTCAACTTTGTTTTCAAGGTTAAATATTTTGTCTTCAATATCTGAGGTTCTGTCTTGCAGGTGTTCTATCCTATTGGTTATGCTTTCTATGGAGTTCTTAATTTGGTTTATTGTTTCCTTCATTTCAAGGATTTCTGTTTGGTTTTTTTTCAATATCTCTAACTCTTTATTGAAATGATCTTTTGCTTCCTGCATTTTCTCTTTTAACTGTCAGTTTGTACAATCATTCAATGCCTGCATTTGCTCTTTCATCTCATCATTCAATGCCTGCATTTGCTCTTTCATCTCATCGTTTGCTTCCCTGATCATTTTAATTATATACATTCTGAACTCCCTTTCTGTCATTTCTTCTGCCATGTTGTCATTGGATTTTATTGATGTAACATCTAGATTTGTTTGGGGCATTTTCTTCCCTTGTTTTTTCATATTGTTCAGGTATCAGTGGACTGCTGAGGTATTGCAGATTTCCTCTATTGACTTATAAAGTCCCTGAAGTTTTCTAGTATATCCCCTCTTAGCCTTCAGTAGCCTGAAGTCTTAGAGGAAGTTGATAATGCGGTGCTCCACAAGGAAGCTGCCTCTCTAGGGGTGGTGGCCTTCAGGTGGGGTATATTTCCTGCTAGTGGGCAGAGGTGCCTCCACTTGTTGACCAATGGTCATCCAAAGGGGAACTAGGCTGCGGGCTGAGGCAAGGCCTGTTTGTGCCTGTTTACTGGTTTTACTCTCCTTGTGGGAATACCTCACCCGGCAGGGAAGACTCACCCGGTGGGGAGGTCTTACTGGTCAGTTCCCCTCCTAGAGGTTCCCCTCAATCTACAACTACCGCCTGGGCTGGGCTGTCTTCCTCTGCAATGTTCCCAGGGGCCCAGACCTACCTCCTGGGCCTGGGAGCCTCACCCTTCGCAGACGAGTCTCCTTAGGCTGCCTCGCCTCAGAGAAGCTGCCCTGGAATCTTCACTCTGCCCCTCAGCTTGTCTCTGTGCGGCTCTTCCACCAAGAAGCCTCCTAGGTCCTGGGACCCTGCTCTGCACCTAATCACCTGGCTATGCGTCCCCTCCTCTGAGCAGCCACCTGGAGCCCCGTACAGTCGCTCCGAGTCCCAGCGGCCCGCCTCACGCCTCTTCCTCCAGGCAGCCACCCGGTGTTCTGGTGCAGTTGCTAGGAGTCCAAGCAACTCACTGTGCACCTCCTCCTCCCGACAACCACCCGTAGCCCTGGTGCAGTCACTCCGAGTCCAAGTTACCTGCTGCGCTCCTCCTCTTCCTCTGGGCAGCCCCCCGATGTTCTAAGTCCAAACAACTCACTGCGCACTTCCTCCTCTGGGCAGCCGCCCATAGCCCTGGTGCAGTCACTCCGAGTCCAAGTTACCTGCTGCGCTCCTCCTCCTCCTCTGGGCAGCACCCCGGTGTTCAGGTGTGGTTTCTCTGAGTCCGAACAGCTCACCATGCAGCTCCTCCTCTGGGCAGCCTCCCGGAGCTCTGGTGGGTTGCTCTGAGTCCAAGCGTTGTGCTGAGCGGCCTCCTCTACGATGCTCCCAGTTGTCTGAGTTCACTGCTCCAGCAGGGGACGGGTGTCTTGTTGGGCAACTCTACTTCACAAAGTTCCCTGCATTCTGGGACTACCGCCCCATCCGGGATGCCTCCCCAATGGGAGAGACTCACCCGGTGGCTTTGAGTTGGTCCCAAGTCTCTCAATATCTCCTGTTCTTGAATCCTGAGTCCTGGAGCAACATGAAATGCAGCCACCCTCTAGTCCGCCATCTTGAAAAAAACAGAAATTTTTATCTCTAAACCCTTGAGCCAGCTATGCGTTTGGTCTTGCCAATTCCAGAGATGCCCTCAAGTCATCTTTCACATTATCTCTGTGTAACGTACTTAGCATCTCTTTAGTGGTTATAATCTTTTCAACAACCACACCTTCCTTGTTACCCAATTTACATGTACTTTTATGGTGAATTATAAGTTTTTAAAATCTTTATGCTCTGCTTTTTGTTCCTCACAGTAAAATTGGTAAAAGTAAAAGCTGTCAATAATATCCATGCACCATCTAATTGCTGTGTTTCCTTGAAATTTTTTCTTCCAGATTACTTTGTCCATTACCATTAAATTCAGCCTCAAAGAAAGTCTCACGATACGGGCAAAAGGTAGACAACTTCTTTGCTAGAATGTAACACAAATGACCTGTATTTCAATATTCAATAGAATCCCCTTTCCCCTTCACAATCTCATGAGCCCAATTTTTACTGTCCACAGTTCTGGCATTCTGTCTTTTGATTTTCCACTAGAATCTCCCATTAAGCTTTGTTTACAATACTCTTGAGGCTTCTCCAACCTTCATTTCTAAACTTTTCCAAACTCTCCCACAAACCTTTTCCAAGTGCTCTGAACCACATAGGTTAGTCACAGCTATGATCCCACTTCCCAGTACCAATTTCTGCTTTAATCAACATTACATCTGTTTGGCCAAGAGAGTCAACAAGAGCAATTTAGAGGAGGAGAAGTTTATTTTGTTTTGTGGTTTCAAAGATTCAGTTCATGGTCACCTGACTCCATTGCTTTGAGGCTGAAGTGAGACAGAATGTAATGGTGGAAGGGCATGGAAGAGGAAAGCAGCTCAGGATGTGGCAACCTGGAAGGAAATGTGGGGGGTGAGGGGGTGGAGAGAAAGGTGTGCACCAGGGACAAAATATAAACCCAAAAGCATGCCCCCAGTGACCTACTTCCTCCAGCCACACCCTACTTACTTACAGTTGCCACCCAGTTAATTTTTTCAAGGTAATTAATACCAATTAGGTTTCAGTGTTCATAACCTAATCATTTCACCTCTAAATATTCTTGTCTCATCTCATACAAGAGCTTCTGGGGGACCCCTCAGATCTAAACCATAGCACTGGGAGTGTGCATGTGTATGCTGTAATCTCTCTCTTTCCTTTTAAAGTCGTCAGAATTCAATCACTGGGGCTCAATTGTGATGACTTAATTAGTACTACTCACTTCCTAAAGGCTCCACCTCTAACACCATAGTTGGATTAAGTTTCCACCTTCATAATATCTCACAATGGGCAGGAAATTTCAACATGAGTTTTAAAGGGGAAATGCCATAGCAAATTATAAACTTATAATTTAAAAACTAAATTTTACACATGTCTATCTGCTGACCCTAGAAGGTTTACTTTTCCACATTCTTAATGAATAGTTATTGTTTACTGATAACAAATGTCTATGATATAATTCTCTAAAAATTAATTTTTACAGTTTTTTCTGGCAAAACACTGATTTATTCCTGTTTGTCGCTTTCTAGCAATCATGTGCCTTGTAGTTTATGATGCTTTGTTTTTGTTTCTCCCTGCTGAACAGAATTTATTTCTTTCTCCCAGCCTGGCAGTTCAAACTAGAGAGCTCCTGGCAGCATGTTTATATGTCTATCCACAGGGAGTTCTGAGGTGCTGCCCTTTTGTGGAATTTTTTGCTCCCCTTGGCTTTCTGGGACACCCATTTCCTAGCTCAGAGAGCATAGCATTCTTCTAAATAGCTGTCTTATTGCTTTGCTTGCGTACATGCTGTTTGTACTTCTGCTCAGAGGACATGTGTATCTTCAAGGGAAACATATTCAAAATTTAATAAAAAAAAACAGAAGTTGTAGAGAATCTGCTGTGTGTCAGGAAATTGGAACTGGGATCAGCTATCAGCTCCTTGTTTGAGGGTCAGTCTGCATCTGGAGGTGCCATCAGCTTCCTGAAGATAGGCCTGGAAAGAGAAGAAGAGAAGGAAGAAAAGAATGAGGGAGTGTGGAGGATGAGGATCACAAGTGAGATGTGAAAAGAGCAAAAGAGCAGAATGGCAGGGAATGAAAACACATGTGCATGTACATGTGTGTATTTTCCCCAGGATCACATAGATAATGGAAAGATCTAGACCAGTGCGTTAATGCTTCTTTGGAAAGCATAGACAAATCAGAAAAAAAATCTGACCAGAAAAATCCACCAACTTATAGGAAAAAATCTCACATAGGTAAAAAAATACATGTTTATGTATAGATGCAAAAGAAGTGAATGGAAAAGAGGGTTCTATCAGTTGCAGGGATGTCCATTGTAGGTTGTTAAACCAGAAGTTCATCTGGTAAGTAAGGGGGCTGAGATGGAGAGGGGTACTGCAATAGCTATGAGATCTTTGGGTTGGGTGAGGGATTCTCTGGTGTTCATTTATACAGTAATTCACCTTTATTCATGGGGGATACATCTGAAGATCCCCAGTAGATCCTGGGAGCTGCGGATAGTAGCAAAGCCTCTAATGTGTTTTCCCCTACACAAACTGTGGTAGTCACTGTGACAAAATACCCAAGAAAAACAACTTAAAAAGAGGAGAGATTTATTTTGGTTCACAGTTTCAGAGGTTTCAGTCTCTTGATCCCATTACTTTGGGCTGGTGGTAAGGCAAGACATCCTGGTGGCAAGACCCTTGACAATGAGGAATTGTATGTGGTAGAGCAGAGTTGTTCACTTTATCATGACCTGGAAACAAAGAGCGGAAGAGAAGGAAGGGATCAAAGACAAAACATATCCTTCCAGGACACACCCCCAATGACCTACTTCCTCCTGAAATTTATATCACTTCCCAAAAGTCCACTAAGGTATGAGTTCATCCATGGATTAATCCATTGATGAGGTCAGAGCTCCCACAGTTCAATCTTCTTCCAAGGGCCCACCTCTGAGCACTACTGCACTGGGTACCAAGCCTTCAGTACATGAGCTTTTGGGGACATTTCAGATCCAAATCATAAGAAATGTATACTTAAGGTAATATCTATTTTATAAACTAGGATGAACAAAGAGATGAACAACAATGAATGATAATAGAATAATTGTAACAATGCATTGGAATACAAGTTATTCAAATGTGGTCTTTCTTTTTTTCTCTCAAAATAACTATAGAAAAGGTAAAGTCCATTATCTAGCATTTCCAATGGTTTATATTTGCCATGTGCCTGTTGCTCTCTCTTGTTTTCTTTTTCACACACTTTGCTGAATTGAGATTATGTTGTACTATCCTCTAAATTCTAAAGCACGTATTTTTCCAAGAACAAAGATAACCTCTGAATAATCAGTATTATTGTACCCTGAGTGTTAATGTTGATAACATACTGTCACCTAATGTACAGTCTATATTTAAGTGTAATTGTTCCAATAATGTCCTTTGCTAACAACAACAAAAAAATCCAGAATCTACTTGCATTTTGGGAGTCCATTAGGCCAGTTATTTTATAAAACATCCCTCAATTTAACTTTGTCTGACTATTTCCTTGTGATTAAATTCAGTCTGAACATTCATGCAAGAATATTCCTGAGATGGGGTGAAGTACCTCATGGCAGGGACACATGATGTCAATTTCCATTATCAATGGTGTTAAATTTGATCATTCAGTTACAGTGCTGTGCACCAGAGTTCTCTGTTATATAGACGAAATTTCCCTTTTGTGGGAAATAAGGTCATGTGGGGGATGATACTTTAAGATTCTGTGAATATCTTGTTCCCCAGTGGCATTTCACCCTATGTTTCTACCATCAATTTGTGTCCTAAGACACAGCTATCTTCTGGTGATTACCAAACAGTGCTTTTTTGAATTCTGTAATTTTCTGTACATCAGTTGATATTCTTCTCTGAAGAAGAACCTTTCCTTCTCCTCTACCCTTTCTAATCATATCATTATATACTTGTGGACTTTTAAAATTTGAATTTAAGACAACATGCATTTTTAACACATTTCTGACATTTGTCATTTTGATGTTTCTGTTTTTCCATATTTGGCCAGCAGGAGCCCCTATCAGAAAAGTTTTTGAGAAAATTATCAAGTGAAGGAAAGAACAGTATGAAGTGAGAAACATATCTGTGCTTACCATGTTTTCTCCAAGTATCTCTACTTGTTAATCTAACACAAATGCATTTTTATTTCTCTCTAGGTCTCATGGACTAATTGGCTCTCATTCAGCAGCAACCTAACAGATAAGTCATTCCACTGTGTATCAAGACAATGCTTGGTTTAAAAACTTCTGAAAATGATCAAAGCTGTGTTGCAATGTGACATTGTCAGAGGAGGACAACCAGCTTGAGAATTTCCTGTTAATCACATCACAGCTTGAAGGAACCCCCTTTCCATTAAGTGGGACTGCATGGCCAGCAGCCCCCAGTGAAGAGTTGACAATGAGCATCCCAGCAGCTCCTAAGAAATCATGTTTCAATCAGTTGCGGGACAACAGAAATGGTGCGAAAAATAATAATGAGAACATCCTAAGTCTGGGAGATACAAATGCCAATCAAATCATGTTGGAGGTCAGCTCCTCTCAGGGTGAGTCCAAGACACATGACCTGGTGGATGAAATTGGAAATGCAAATTCAAGTGGGCCAGAACACCACACCCAATTCCATAAGGAACCTCACCAACTTCAGAGTCTTGGGAAAGGATCTCAGACTGCCTCCACCAGTTTAAAAGATTTTAAACTTTCTCCGACTGTCCATATGGAGCTACATGAAGAGCACACAAGGGAAAGAAGCACAGATATCCTGCAGAACCCTTGGAATGTTCAAGGACCAAGCCTGTCGAGTTGGAGGACTGCAATGGCTGAGACTAGTCTAGAGGTTTTGGCTAAAAGGGATGTTGAAATTCCCAGGCATGTACCCAAGGATAAATTGGCAAAGACCCTTGACAATGAGGAATTGAGAAGACATTCTTTGGAAAGAGCAAGCAGCTCTGTAGCTGCATTTGGGAGCTTGACTCTGCAGCATCAGCAGCCTGCACAACTGGATGTCCTTGAACCCCGGAGTCATGTGCCTGGAGGTGGGGAAGGACCACAGAGGACATTGACTGACCACTCTCCAGGGGCAGCTTTCCTTCCAGCTGATAATACCTCAGAGGGAAAGAGTGTGTGTCCTCCTAAACCATCTACCTCAGAAGCCAAGGAGACCAGTCCCTCAGAGACCCAGACAGAAGGGGCACACAGACTGAATGTTTGCAATGAGCGCCCATCACGTGCTGCCCATCCAGAGCCTGCTCTGAATTCAGCTTTGGCATTGAAGGAAATCCTGAGTTATTCAGAAGCACAATTAGGTGAGGGGAAGGAGGAACCAAAGCTGGAACTGAAATATGTTCAACCCAGGACTGGGCAGGAGTTAAAGTTGACCCAGGCAGGGGGTCTGGGATGTCACAAGGAAGAGAGTACATCACACCAAGACAGAAAGGAGCCACGTGGGGAAGCACACAAAGAAGCCATGTTTGCAGTTAGCAACCCATCAAATAGCAGCCACCACCATCTTGGGGTGGGGAGAGTCGGTGGAGAGAAGACAGGAATCAATGCAGGTGTAGAGGATCTTCTCCAAGTTACCCCCAAACAGGGATCTGCTTCCTTAGAAGTGACTGGAAATCTTCCTACTGGCAAAGTGTCACCAAGTACAGGTAAGAAGTTGAAAGAAATGACATCCAGCAACTTTTTACCCAGTGATGGCCATTTAGCTTTTGTTCCTAATGATCTGACTGACAGCAAGCCCTGGGATGTCAGTGAGGAGAAAAAGAGAATGGAGAGTGGGAACAGGGAAAGGACCATGGTATTGGCATCAGATCCTTCAACAGGAGAGAGCAAAACTGAGATTCCTGAGCCCCTGAATCCTCAAAGCAGCTGCTTAGAAGCAGAGGAAAAAAAGAACACAGTACTTTTGGTTGAAAATGGAAACCTTCCAGAAGATGCAGCCAAGACTGAAATCACCCCATCAAGAGCAGATTCGATTCTCAATACCCCAGCTCCTTTCCACCCAGAGACAACTGTGAACTTGACCCACCAGCCCACGTCACCTAGTAGCAGTTTTCAGGACCTTGGTGTGTTCAGTGTGAACACAGGGTCACCCTCAGCAATCCCACCCGCCACTGACAGCGTGCGGCTGTTCAACACATCCACAAAAGTGCCTGAGAAGAACACCTGCCCCAGTGGGATACCTAAGCCTGTTGTTGCACCTTCCAAGGATCCACCTTCCTCGGAGGAAGGAATGGAGAAACATCAGGTTGAAAAAACAGAAGAAAGGACAGACGTGAAGCCCATCATCATGCCCAAGCCCAAGCATGTGAGGCCCAAGATCATCACCTACATCCGGAGGAATCCGCAGGCCTTGGGCCAGGTGGACACTTCACTGGTCCCTGTGGGGCTTCCCTATGCCCCACCAGCATGTAGCATGCCTCTTCCCCAGGAGGACAAGGTGGCAAGTGGAGACCTTAAGCCGCCGGCTAACCTCTATGAGAAATTCAAGCCAGACTTGCAGAAGCCAAGGGTCTTCAGTTCTGGATTGATGGTGTCTGGCATCAAGCCCCCAGGACATCACTTCAGTCAAATAAGTGAAAAGTTTTTGCAGGAGGTAAGAGAATGTCATTGTGATATGATCTACAAGTTGTATGTCCTAAAGACTTTTAGGTATTTAATACATTGAGAAAACAAAATCGTATCCTCTCTAAGCAAGTTGAGTTTCAGATGTTCATGGATATACATTTATAGAAGTAGATGTTTTTGATTGGAGGAGATCATTTAGAGAAATGGATAGTTTTGACTTGAAGAGTTTGATGTCAAGACAAAATGCACCCGACATCTAAGGAGACCCAAATTAAATTTCACTCAGTATAAATCCATATAAAATTAAATAAGTATGCATTTAATTTGGTTTCCATGTTTAAATAAGAGAGCATAATTCTGTGAGCCAGGTTAAAGCAAGAAAGAATTCAAAGTAATTGGATTCTTTTCAAATTGATCAGACTTCCTCTGATGGACAGTATTTCCTTTTTGGGAGAATCTTCTATTCATACATGTGAAGAACATCAGGAATGAGCAGAAAATAATGGGTTATGCATGGACTCTTTGTTTTTAGTAAAAATAATTACAATATTTAGCTGATTGTCTACTGTGCTCTGGGGCCCATATAATCTATAACCAGTCTTTGTCAGTCTTCACTAACCCTGATGGTAATTCTCTGAAGGTTGGTATTGCAGATTTTATCATTGTAGACATGAAAGTGTGAACTTAAGGCTACAAATCAAGGAAAGCACTGAGATTCTCACTCAGGCCTGTACAGTTGCAGACTGTACCATGCTGTCCCTGTCAGTGCCCGGGTGCTATGGTGAGTTATCCTTGAAGACCTCAGAAGTCTGCTGAAATGGTCTCTTCATGGGAGCAGGGAGGTCAGTTAAAATGAAGGTGAATCAGATCATCCTCTCTCTAACACCTCCAGGGCTACCCAAGACACCTGAACACAACCAAGAACGTGTAGGATGGCTCAGCCTTTATGATGTGCTTAGTGTGGTTTCATTTCCTACCTACCCACTTTCCTCACTCTGCTGCCTCTGGACCTTTGCACTTCCTTCTGCTTAGAATGTTCTCCCAGTTATCCAAATGACTCTCTCCCTCACTTTCTTTAGGTCTGTGCTCAGATATCTCATTGAACAGTCCCCTCACCTTCCCTCTCAATCCATGTTCTCTGGTTTATTTCTTCCCAGAACTTTCCTCTGTCTGACATGGAGTTATTTCTGCACTGAGAATTTAAATTTCATGAAAGTGGATATTCTTTTCAATGTTTTGTTCGCTACTGGTTCTCAGACTTTAGAATGGTGTTTGGTATAAATAAATGCTCAAAAGACATTGAATGGGGACAGGGTGTAGCTCAGTGGTAGAGTGCTTGCCTAGCATGTGTTTGATCCCTAGCACCACACACACACATACACACACACACACACACACACACACACACATGTTGAAGGGTAGGTAGTTCATTTATGAGCTCCTTATTTGACTGAATCCAAATAAAAATACACTGAGACTAGAAATAAGAGGACTGAGTCCAATACCAGACTCCAGCTTGATTGGAAATGCTGACATTTCAATCAGGCTTGCACAGCATGGTCTGTATGACCTCTTGTCATGATGGGCTTTTCCTGCACTGACCCCTGTGAGAGCCTATTCTGGCCAGAGAACACCTGGGTCTGGCGCTAGGCAGTGGCATCTCACTAACACTGGACCAACTACCATTCTGGTTTTATACATCTGTCTCTGAATTTGGTTAAGGTGAGTCATTCTCAAATTTCCAAATACTCATCCACCTGGGCCTTCAAGGCCAGCATCAGGTTTCTGACGCTGGGCACTCCCCACAAGTCCCTGGGACCTGACCCTCCTGAGGCCTGTAGGCACCTCCTTCTCAAAGACCTTCCATGAAAAGACCTTAGACTTTTCTCTGCCAAACACCCTCATGAGGGAAACTTGATTTGAAGATGAAGACAAAAATCCCGTTATTATCTGCAGTTCTTTCTCTGGGGCCTCCTTTATTTTTGTTCCATATGTTCCTTTTCTAGGTTACTTCTGTTCCCTCTGAGAATAATTACCACATGCATATTTTCCTAAAACTGTTTTCTTTCTTCCTCCTCCAGAAGACTGGAAGGAGCAAGTGGAGGGGTTGGGAGTAGGCAGACATGTGGCATTAGTGGTTCTGAGGGAGAGACCCTGTTGGTATGGTGAAAGCCTCACAGCCTCGCACCAGACACCTGTCAGGGGAATGTTTTCTGCTGTAATGAGAACATCTATGGCCAGGCAGTTCCTTTCTTCAGGCCACGGTGTGTAGCAGGGAGCCCTGGGCATCTGGGCATTATGCTAATCTCTGTGAAAACTTTAATCAGAAGAGGAGAGCAGGCTGGCCCTTGGGCATTTGCTCCTATAGCTGCACCTTGGTGGAACCCAGTCCAGGGAGATCCAAAAGCCATCCTCCCCTGCCATTGTGCCCTGAGCTCCCCACCAGTGCTGAGGAAAGAACACATTTCTGACCAGCTGCAAAAGAACTGCTTTTCAATTATAGCAGCCGTATATTTTTTGATAAAAGGGGAGAAACTTAAAAAATAAAAACCCAGACTAGTTTGATATTTTTCCATTATTATTGACAGACCTCTCCCCCACCCAGTTAGATAGCTTGGATAAATACAGAGAAATCCAGAGTGAGTGCTCAAAGGAGGGAGTCTCTTGTTGGTTGACAAAAACAGCACAGACATTGAAAGTTTCCAGAAGTGACTTCTGAGATTATCTGGGATCTAGTCATGTCAGGATAAAGAAATATGCTCCCTTGTTTATACTGTTCTCTGCTTTTGACTCTCCACAGGTCCCAGGGCCACTCTTCCACCGATAACTTTAGGGAAGGGAGGTGGGAAGAAGGGACTATGAATGGAAGGACAGGGAAGGTAGTGTCTCACAGTCTGCAGATGTGCCATGCAGGGCAGGTCCCCCCTCCCCTCCCTGGGGCACGATTATGATCAGTATGATCAGGACTGTCCAGAGAAATAGAACCAATGGGAGATAGAAGTGTGTGTGTGTGTGTGTGTGTGTGTGTGTATGTGTGTGTGTGTGAGAGAGAGAGAGAGAGAGAGAGAGCCCTTCACATTGAAATTGAATATTGAAAATATTCAGGAAGAAATTGTGTACTGAAATGTGCAGATATTTTTCTTGTCACTATTCCTAAAAATAGAAGTATAGCAACAATTTACATAATATTAACATTGTATTAGGTATTATAAGTAATCAAGAGATGATTTAAAGTATATGGGAAGTTGTGAGTAGGTTATAAGTAAACAACACACCACTTTATACAAGAGACTTGAGTATCCTTGGATTTTGGTATCCACAGTGAGTCCTGGAACCAATCTCTCTCAGACACCAAGGGCCAAATGTATTTAGAGAACTGGTGCACGTGACTATGGAAGACGGCATGTCCAAGTTCTGCAGGCAGGCCAGCAGCCTGGAGACCCAGGAAAGATGTGGTCCCGCAGTTTGAATTTGAATCTCCTCTTCTTCAAGCGAAGTCAGTCTGAATTATTAAGGCCTTCAGCTGATTGGATGAGGCTCACCTATACTATGAAGGGTGATCTGCTTTATTCAAGGTCTGCCGATTTAAATGTGAATCTCATCTAAGAATTATCTTCCTAGCAACATCTAGGATAATGTTTGACCAACTAATGGGGCTCTGGGGTTTACCCAAATTAAAGCATAATATTAACCATCACGGGCACCCTCCTCCCTGTTCCTACCCCAGGGGCTGCTCAGTGAGACTTCATTTACCCTGTATCTCCCCTGCCACAATCCCAGGGGAAATGGGGCGTGGGAGCTAGGAAGAGGCCAATCCAAGAAGAATTTATATGCTTGTACACCTTGATTTTAGGAATTTGTTTGAAATCAATAGGGTTCTTTTGCTTGCTTTTAAAGTTTTCTCTAAAAATGCTCCCTTGGAGCAGTGGGGAAGGGCAGCGCTTGGCACTGATGTCTGTGTTTATGACAGTGCAGGGTGCCCTGTTATGTTCTGTCAGTAAAGATGAAAGGGAAGAGTAGGAAGCTTTTTGTAGATTCCCTTGTCTCATTAAAAATACATAAACTAGGCATCGAAGGCATACTTTTTGCCTTTTTGAAGAATTTATGCTCTTACCAGAAATAAATTACCCAATCGAAAGATAGGCATTGAAGTTATCAAAATCACAAAAGTCATTTTTGAGTGAGAGTGTGATGGGTTTTGACCTTTGAAAAGTGTCCAGTTCCAAGGAACCAAGTAATTACTGAGAACAGCGTATTTTAATCCTAAAAACCCTACTGATGTGGGTTGGAATCAATATTAATTCCTCATGAGAGCACCTGCTCAAAGCAATGAGCAACAGCACTCAAAACTTAAAAATTAAAACAAAGAAACAGAGGGTGTATGAATATAAGCGAAAAGTCAGAGATCAATAGTGAGACAGTAAAGAATGGCAAAAATTTTATCGGAAAGCAGATATAGAATGCTCTTTCACTGGAATATAATTTGCCACAGCCTGAGTAACATACAGTCTATCTACTATAACAGTCATGCATCTCTTGCAATGTGATTATGGTAAAACCTTCAACACTTAATCTTTTGTTTCAATAGTGTCAGTTTTCAGGAGAACTTCATTTCAATGTTAAAAGAGTATCAAATTAAGTAAGAGTGTATTTCTTCAACAGCTTGGATCAAAGCTTTTATAACCCCTATTAAAGAATATTGTCAAATGTTTGTGATTCTTGAATAGATAGAAGTTTGACATATAAAATGTGTTGTGATTTAGTGCAGAATTAATTAACAGATGTAGCTTTTCATGTATTGCCCCTAGCACTGTTTTTTTCCCTTATAACTAAAAGAAAATAGAGTATGTAGTTCTGACTTTTTTTCATGTTTGATATAAAGAAGCAATGGGCTGGAGAGTAGTTCCATGTTAGAGTGCTTGCCTAGCATGTGCAAGACCTGGGTTCCATCCCCTGAATGGCAAAAGAAAAGAAAAGAAACACCAGTTTGTGAACAGACATTGTGAAAACAGGGTTGCATATATAAATGGTACCTACAAGTTGTATTCTAGTCCAAACTGGTAAGTACAGAAGAAAGTAACAGTAACATTATAACTTCTCTATTTTTTTTTCCAAAATAGCCATTTCTCCCTTATTAACAATGCATATTTTATTTTCTACCTTACTTTGTAAAAATAAATTGATAAAATTCATCTCCTTTTTTTAAGACTAGGTTCCATTCCTAGGTTCCTTTGCTCTGCAGGTGTGGTGAAAATTTCATAATTTTATGAACATTGGCTATATTCTTGCTTCATTGATACTGTTTATTTAAAGGTTGAATGCTGACTCCAATTCCAATGATTTTGTAACAATGGAATTAAAGAATCTTATAGAGGGAGTTCATTTTTTCTTCCAATGGAATATAGATTCATAGGGTATTAGAACTGAAACAACCCAAGAGATCACCTAGTTGTGTTGTCAACTTAGGGATGAAGATGCTGGGGGCTCAGAGACTGGAAGAGATCTGCAATCAAGCAGCTCATTGGTAGCAGAGTAGATATTGTTGGAGCCTGAGTCTTCTGATCCTGTTTAGTGTCATACTGTGACATGAAGTTCCTGATTGAGCTTTTAATCTTTTATTATAGGTGACAGACCATCCTGGAAAAGAAGAATTTTGTTCTCCTCCCTACACTCACTATGAAGTCCCTCCAACTTTCTATCGATCTGCCATGCTTCTTAAGCCCCAGCTGGGACTGGGTGCCATGTCCCGTCTACCCTCTGCAAAGAGCAGGATTCTGATAGCGAGTCAGAGGTCTTCAGCAAGTGCCATCCATCCACCAGGACCCATAACCACAGCTGCCAGTCTCTACAGTTCTGATCCTTCAGGTAACAGTCTAGCAATTGCTGTCTCTTCTTAAAAAAAAATGTGGTAACTGTGGAAAATGGAAATGTCTCTCATCCCATAAGAAGAAACTTTCCCTGTTCATTCATCTGTTGGTAGATACAGACATTTGTTAAAACTCATCTGTCTGCATCTGCTGTCCTTCACGTCACCTTTACAATGCCAGCCCTTATTATCATCTCCTGACTTCTTGTAGATTTTCCCTTCTCTAAAACACCTTGTAGACCAGTGTTTAGAAGGCTGCTTCTGCCAGGGGCCAGGTGGTGAATATTTTACAGTTCAGGGGTCAAAAAAAAAAAAAGAAAAAGAAAAAATAGAAAACAAAAACCCATGTCATCACTACTTACAACTGCCATTGAAGCCTGAATGCAGTCCCAGGCCATATGTGAGTGAGCAGGTGCCTGCCAGTGCAGCTTCATTTACAACAAGGTGGGGGCTGGATGGCCGGTCCTCAGTTGGCTCTAGTTGGTTGGAGAGATTCTTTCTAGGGTGTAACACTGGCCACCTCACCCTTTTCATCAGTTTGCCCATCTTGAAAACCCCACATTTGCTTGCAGAGAAAGCCTGTTGCCCTACCCGTCCCTCAGCCCCTGTACTGTAGGAGCTGCCAGGTCTTCCCTACCCTCCTCTGTACTCCTTTGCTGTCTTCTGCTCCTGTGGTTTCCTCTAGGTTTTATATAATATCCTATTAGAGAAGTAATATATACCATTTATAAAAAAGTTTGGATATGGACAAATATGACAAAGATAGACCAATATGACAAAATTCTAATGTAGACATATAGGAAGAAGAAACATTCTGCTTACATTATTAGAACCTGGCTAGTGTTGATATTATGGAAAGTTTTCTTTTATCCTATTGTATTTTAGATGTTATGTGTAGCATGTTGTGTATTATACTCACTGTCTGGTATGTAAATTTGACAAGGGTTATGAAATCATGGAAGAAAATGAGAAGTTGTAACTAGACACTCATGTGGTGGCATGCAGGTGCTTCAGGGAAGCCTCTTGGGGGAAGGAGGAAGCGGGGTGACTGGGGAAAAAATAGAATTTATTCAGTCATTTTCCAACTATTGTCAGTTGGGTTCTGCTTATTTTATACTACTTGAAATAGTGCTAAAATTTGCATTTTTGTATATAATTGTTATGGGGCACAACTTAAGAACAGACTGATCACCACTGAGAAGTCCAAATTTGAGAGTCTTTATTAAGTCAGCCGGTTGACTGTCTCACACAATGCCCCAAAAATGGCTATTGGGAGAACAGCCCTGACCACAGGGTTGTAGGGGTTCTTATACCAAAAATCACATCAATCATAAGTGTCTGTTGCTATGATTCGAAATTACACATTAACATCATGAGATCATCGACAGAGGGGGAAGTGGTCAAAATGACCCTTACCTAGGAACAAACTAGAGAATGGTTACTAACATCCACACAATTACCATTCACGTGGTACATTGGTTAAGAGCAATAGAGATCAAAAGAGAGCAATTTTCACTACATAGGAGTTGCCATTGTATATTATTAAACATGTCACACCAAGTAACTGATGATGGGTACAGAGGCAGGGTGTTCCCATGGGGGAAGCTTATTTCCTCCATAACATGGAGTCTCAGAGCAAAGTGGATTCTGTTTAGTCATTTCCCTTAGAGTCTGGCCTATAACATTCTCATGGAGTCAGATCTGTCAGCCCATCACAAATTATTTCTCTTCTTTTATATTGTTTTCTGGGGACAAATGATCTGAAGTTATTATTGGATGAAGGTACATCTGAACATTTTTTAAGGCCAACCAGCTTTCTAGAAAACTTGAATCGATTGTTTTCATGAGAGTGCTTCTTCAAAGGGAGGTTTTCTTGCCATATTCTTGCCAGTATTGAGCATTACCATTATTATTTCACTTCTTTTGTTATTGTTTGAGAGGAATTTTTTTTTCTGTTTGCCATTGTATCACTTAATATATCATTTACTCAGAAAATTATTGATGGTCTTAATGTTGTTTTTGAGTTCTGTATTATTTTTATGTTTATTAATTCATATTTTTATTAATGGATGATAGCTATCCCTAATGGTAGGGTTCATTCTGACATTTTCATAGATGGATATAACATAATTTTCTCCCACTTCTTCCTTCCTTTGAGCCCTTTCCTCTATTCTATTGCTCTTCCTTCTAGCAATTTACTTTTCAATTGGTACATTATAGTTATACGTGATTGCTAAGGATGTTGAAAAATTTTTCACCCATCTGTTGACATTTGCATTTCTTCTTTTGAGAAATGTATATTTAGTTCATTTATTAATTTGAGTTATTTGTGGGGTTTTTTTGTGTTAAGGTTTTAAGTTCTGTATGGATTCTGTATATTACTCTCCTGTTGAAAGAGTAACTGGCAAAGATTTCTCTCCCATTCTGTAAGCTCTTGCTTTTACTTGTTTCTTATTCTGTGTAGAAGCTTTTTAATTTGATGCCATCCCATTTAATGATTTTGGCTTTTATTTCTTGAGCTTTAGGAATCTTAATAAGGAAGTTGGTGCCTACTCCAGTATGTTAAAATGTTGACTCTATATTTTCTTCTAGCAGTTGCCGTGTTTCTGGTCTGATTCCTACGTCTTTCACCCACTTTGAGTTGAATTGTGTTCAGGGTGAGAGATTGGGATCTGGTTCCATTCTTCTTTATATGAATAGTCAGCTTTCCCAGCACCATTTATTAAAAATGCTATTTTTCTCCAGTGTATATTTTTGGCACTTTTGTCAAGAATTAGATGACTATATTATAGTCATCTATTATATTCTATCTCCATTTGTCTTGTTATGGGGTGCAACTTAAGGACAGATTGATCACCAGTGAGAAGTCCAAATTTGAGAGTCTTTATTAGCTGACCCACTGACTGTCTCATAAAATGCCCCAAAAATGGCTATTGGGAGAACAGCCCGGACCATAGGGTTGCAGGGGTTTTTTATACCATAAGTCGCTACATCAATCATAAGTGTCTATTACTATGATTCAAAATTACAAACTAACATCATGAAATCTAAAGTCATCAACAGAGGGGGAAGTGGGTCAAAATGACCCTACCTAGGTACAAACTAAAGAATGGTTACTAAAATCCAAACAATCATTGTTGACATCACCGTTCATATGGTGCATTGTTTAGGAGAAATAGGAATCAAAAGGAGAACAATTTTTCATCATATAAGAATTGTCATTTTGTGTTGCCAAGCATGTCATGCTAAGCAACCGATGATAGGTATAGAGGTGGGCGTTCCCGTGAGAAACATTTCCTACAGAACATGGAGTCTCAAGGTAAAATGAAGTCTGTTTAGTCATTGCCCATATAGCCTGGCCTATAACATTTCCATAGAGTCAAATATGTCAAACCATCACAGTCCCTATGTCTTCTCGTCCATTCCTTTGGTCTGCATGTCTGTTTTTATGCCAATATCATGCTGTTTTTGTTTCTGTATAGCTTCGTAGTATAATTTGAGATCAGGAATTGTTTTCAGCATTAATCTTATTGATCTATATTGCTTTGGCTCTGCTGGCTTTTTTATTCTTCCATATAAATTTTAGGAGCATTTTATCTAGTTCTGTGAAGAATATCATTTGGGTGGGGATAACATTGAATCTGTATTCTGCTTTTGGTAATATGGCCATTTTGACAATATTATTCTGCCTATCCAAGAGCATGGTAGGTCTTACCATCTTCTAAGGTCTTTAATTTTTTTCTTCAGTGTTTTAAAATTTTCATTGTAGAGGTCTTTCACCTTCTTAGATTTGTTCCCAATTATTTTATTTTTAGGCAATTGTGAATAGAATCATTTTCTTTATTTCTTTTTCAGAAGATCTATTATTAGAGTATAGAAAAGATTGATTTTTGATGTCAATCCTGAATCTGCTACTTGACTTAATTTGCTTAGTAGTTCTAAGAGTCTGGTGGAGATTTTGGGGTCTTCTAAGTATAGGATCAAGTCATCAGCAAACAGAGTTAACTTGACATGTTTTCCTATTTGTATCCCTTTAATTTTCTTTTCTTGCCTGATTGCTCTGTCTAGAGTTTCAGTAACTATTTTTAATTTTTATTTATTTATTATTATTTTTATTTAAAACTTTTAGAGGTATGAGAGATAGGGATGCTTAAACACTGAGCCACATCCCACAGTCCATTTTTTTATTTTTTATTTTGAGACAGGGTCTCACTAAATTGCTGAGGCTGGCTTTGACTTGTGATCCTCCTGCCTTAGCCTCCGAAGCCACTAGGATTGCGGTGTGCATCACCAAACCTGGCAAGAACTATTTTGAATAGGATGGTGAGAGTGGGCATTCTTATCTTATTCCTATTTTAGAGGAAATTGTTTTTCTCCATTCAGTATGATGTTGGCTTTGAGTTTGTTGTATATATTGCCTTCCTGATATTGAGGTTTGTTTCCTTTTATCCCTAGTTTTTATTTTTTAAAAATTTGTTCTAATTAGTTATACATGACAGTAGAATGCATTTTGACACATCATACATAAATGGAGTATAACTTCTCATTCATCTGGTTGTATATGATGTAGAGTTATATAGTCATGTAATCATGTATGCACATAGGGTAATAATGTCTGACTCATTCTACTATCATTCCGACTCCCATACCCCTCCCCTCCCTTCACTCCCTAGTTTTTCTAGTGTATTTAACATGAATGTGTACTTGATTTTGTTGAAGGCTTTTTCTGTACCTTTTGAGATGACCATGTGATTTTTTCCTTACTCCTATTTATGTGATGAATTACATTGATTTATGTATATTGAACCAACTTTGAAATGAAACCAACTGGATGATGGTGTACAGTCTAATGTGTTTTTGAGTACAGATTGCTAATATTTTATTAAGAATTTTTGTGTTTATGTTCATCAGGATTATTGGTCTGTAGTTTTCTTTCTTTGTCTGGTTTTGGTATCAGGGTACTGGCTTCATAGAATAAATTTGGAAATGCTCCCTCCCTTCTTATCTCATGGAATAATTTGAGGAGGATTAGCATGAGTTCTTTAAGGGGCTGGTAGGACTAAGCTGAGAATCCATTTGGTCCTAAACTTTTCTTTGTTGGGAGACTTTTTATTCCTGTTTCACTCTTGTTGTTATGTTTTTCATATCCTATGGTTCAATTTGGGTAGGTCATAATTTTATAAACGTCTTCTAGATTTTCCAATTTTTTGGAGTATACATTTTCAAAATAGTTTCTAATGATCCTCTGGATTTAAGAACTGTCTGTGGTATAATCTTATTTTTCACCTCTAATTTTGTTAATCTGAGTGTTCTCTTTCTTTTGGTTAGTTTGGCCAAGAGTTTATAAGTATTGTTCAGTTTTTTAAAAAAACCAACTCTTTGTGCATTGACCCTTTACATTGTTTTATCTTCAATTTAATTGATTTTATGTCTACTCTTAATTATTTCCTGTTTTCTACTGTTTTGGGAATTAGTTTGTTCTTGGTTTTCCAGGGTCTTGAGATATAACATTAGATTGCTTATTTGGGATCTTTCTTTTTCTTTTTCCTTTAAGGTAGGTACTCAATGCTAAAAGTTTTTGCTTTGGACCTGGCTTCACAGTGTTTGGAGTTTTGATTTTTTGTATCTCTGTTCTCACTTGTTTCTAAGATTTTTATTTCTCCCCTGATTTCTTCTGTGACTCATACCTTGTTTTTATCTTGTTATTGATTTCTAAATTTCAAGATTCTAGAAGTTATCTTGATTTTTTTTTGTATTTGCTAAGACTTGCTTTCTGCCATAAAATATGGTATATTTTGAAGAAGATTCTATGTGTAACTGAGAAGAAAGTTAATTCAGTTTTTGATGGATGAAATATTCTTTACACATCTGCTAGGTCTATTTGATTGATTGATAGTATTGTATCACTTTATACATTATCATTTATGCAAGCAACCATTGATAGTCTTAATGGTTTTTCTGACAAGAATTTCTATTAAAAATCACACTAACTTTTGATGGTTCCATGACTGGTGTCATGGTTTCAGGACTGGTGTGGGTCAGTTATGTGATTCAGTTACTCACTCAGCAGTGGTTCCTAAGGAACTGTCAGCACCTGGTTCAGGTATGAGGACAAAGCAGTTAAAATAGACAAAAATCCTTGTCCACATAGTTTAAATTTTAGAAAGGGGGGCAGGTTTTAAAAAGTTTTTAATAAATTACATGGTCTCTTGGGAGATATAAGTGAGACATTAGAGACAGGATACAGGAGGCTTGGGACAAGAAGGTAGGTATATTGCAATTTTAAATATCGTGGTTGGAAAAGACCTTCCTGAGAAGGTGAAGTTTACACCAATCCTAAAAGTAAGTGAGGGAGAGACCCCATGGATGCCAGGGGTATTGCATTCCAGGCAGAGGGAAGGACCAGTGCAAAGGCCCTGAGGGGGAAAAAAGGCAAGGAAGTGTAGCAGAATGAGTAGAGAGGTGAGTGGTAGGAGATGTGTATAGAGAAATAGAGAGGGGATTGGTTTGGGTAATGGGGGTCATATAAGGCCCAGTGCCATTATAGGGATTTGAATCTTAACTCTTAGAACAAAACCAACAAAGGGTTTGGAGCTTGGCTGGCATGACCTTACTTTAGTTTAAGTAGGGTCTCTTTGACTCCCTTGTTCAAGGCAGACTATAAAGGGCACAAAGGCTGAAGCAAGGAAAATGGTCAGGAGGCAATGTAGTGATCCAGGTGAGAGAGGGCAGGGCCTTGAACCATCCTGCGATGAGAGTAGGAAAAACATGGTGTTTCTTGCTGACTGGGCTTGGACCCTGAGAGAAAAGGAGCAATGTAGGGTGACAGTGGGGTTTTAGACCTGAGCCACTAGAAGAATGCAGTGCTACATGAGGTGGAAGTTTAGAAGGGCATGCAGGAGCCAAGTTATGGCATGTGAAGGTGGGAATGCATCTGTCAGCCTGTGAGATAAAGTATTGCATCTTTGGGACTAAAGCTGAGAAGTCAGGATCTGGCTAGAGATGCAAAAGTGCTAGTGATCAGCAGGTAGGTGGCATTTAAAATCACAACGGTCCTCTTCACTGGCCTGCCTCTGCACCTCCATCATTAAGTTATAAATATGATGTTAACTTGAATTATGGCCTTCTGAAATAGTATGATGTAACACATGTTGATGGTTTTATTTTATGCACAAAATGTGGACTAACTTCAAGTCCCTAAAAATAAACTTAGTTGGGATTCATTTTGCAATAGTCAAGGTTTTAAGAATATACCACTTGCATAAAAATACCTCTAGCCAGTAGAGGCAGACAGATGGAGTCCTTCTGAGGCTGACTTATTTGTATTCACACATTTGTGATCAGGGTGGCACTTCTTCAAAGTTCAGTTCAGTTCTTGGAGATCCACATGTGAGGGGCTCTCCCATCCCTACTCCTTCAGGGGCCCTATAGGGCTTCTGTGTGTCTTGATTCAGAGAGCAGTGTGGGTTCCATGAGTCATCATTGGAGATTAAGAAAATCTGGCAGGAAGACATGGAAAATGTCAGATCCTATCTTAGTTCTGTTGGGAGGATCACCTGGCAGAGGCTCTGGAATAGACTATGAGAGGTTCTTACTCCAGATACTAGGGGGCTACAGAAGGCAGTGATGCAGTTCCCATTTTTCCTAGGCAGTGGAACCATCCATGACCTTTGCTTGGCTGGCTCACTGGCCTGATCCCAGACAGTAGGCCCTCCCCTTTCTTGGGCAACTTTGCTGGAATTCCCCAAGAATTTATCATCTGTTTTGGCAGTAGCTTTTCTCATTCATTTCTTTTCTTCCTGGACAAATTCTTTCATTTTCTTCATGCTTTATTTAGAGATGTTCCTTTTCTTTTCAAACTTTGTTTTCTTTTTATTTCATAGTAGACTTAGATATACCATGTAATGCAGAACCAAAGTCATTATCCACCAAAAAATGTTAATAGTTCTCCTAACTTGAAAACTAAGAGAACCTAACTTTCTAACTATTTTTACTTATCTTACTTATTGCAAATATTCATTCATTTTGCTATAAAAATAATGTGGTTAAGGGACACTATTGAAGGACTATACCACACATGTAGTACCATGAGTTTGGTGCTATTATTATTTTTACATGATGAATGAAGAAAGTGAAATATAGGCTAAATACCTTGTTCTTTATCTTGCAACTTGTAAGTCATACTGCCAAGACTGGAACTCAAAACTCTCTCAGCACATTTTGTTCTTAACCTCAACACTAGACTGTGTTCATCAACTGTGCTAGTTCTTATAGTCCTGCAGTATCTTTATTTTATAAAGTCAACTTTTGTGGATTTTCTGTGCCTCAGAATTATGGCTCATGGGCTGGCAACCTGATTTTTAAAATAAATTATATTATACACCTGCATCTCTTTGTTTACTGGCTGCTTCCATAGTTGAGTTATTTTTACAGAAATAGGATTTTGCCTAGAAGCCTGAAATATTTACTGTCTGGATTTCTAAGATACAGTATGTTGATCTTGCCTCTGAGTATTGTCAGTTTGCCCTTTACCGTGATATCATTTACGCTGAAAAAGTAATGGCAAACGTTGAAACTTTTTGATCAATGAAAGTCTAGGTATGGAAGACAAGATGAATTTAGATGTTAACCATCGTTTTAGCATAATTAATCTTTTCAAAGAACTTTCCCTCTATCCCTTCCTTCTTTCCCTTTTTCTCCTTTCCTCTGTCTTTATTTCTTCTGAATTTAGCTATCCCAACACAAGATAACAGGACTGCACTGGTGCCAGGGGGGGCCCAAGAGCATTGTAGACATGGTAGGTCTTTAGAAAGTCTGAGGTCACACATCTCTGGAAAACTGGCAGGACATCTGCTGGGTGACTGTCAGTCTCACACAAAATATCAGGTAGACAAATTGAGTCCTGTGGTTAAGATGCTATTTTGGTCAGCTTTTTCACTGATGTGACTAAAAGACCCAACTAGCACAATTGTAGAGGAGAATTGTTTACAGTTTTAGAAGTCCCAGTCCATAGAAGGCTAACTGCATTCCTGGGAACTCAAAGTGAGGTAGAACATCATGGTGGAAGAGTGTGGCGGAGGGAAGTGGCTCACATAATGATCAGAAAGCAGAGAGATCTCCACGTGCCAAATACAAAAATATATCACAAAACCACACCTCCTCCAGCCACACCCCACCTGTCTTCAATTACTGCTCAATTAATTCAACTAGGGGAATCAGTTCACTGAGTGGGTTGACTGTCATCATTTCTCCTCTAAATCTTGCATTGTTTCACACATGAGCTTTTGGGGGACACCTCACATCCAAACCACAACAGATTCTCAGCAAAAAATCTATTGGGAAAGCATTAAAAGGGTCTCTAGGATTCATCTTCTATCTCTTTTCAAGACCCCTAATTTTCTTAGTCAGATAATTTTAAGATGGTGGAATGAAGAAGTTATAGCCATTTTCTTTTCCAAGAAGTTCCCTCCAAAACAACAGCAGCAACAGGAGAACAATATAAATGTCATCTTTAATAAATCTAGAAATATTTGTGTTTTAGTTAAGGTTCTCCATAGGAACAGAACCAACAGAATATTATATGAGGAAATTTATTAGGCTAACCTATACAAACAGAGGCTGAATAGTCCCACAATGGCCACCTACAGGCTCCAGAGCCAGGAAACTGGTTGTTACTCAGTCCAAGAAACTGAAAACTCAGAATAAGAGGGACCAGTGATGTAGCCCCAGACTAAAACTGAAGGCCTGGAGGTCCCTGTAGAGCCACTGGTGCAAGTCCGTATTCAAAGGCTGAAGAATCTGGAGTCTGATGTCCATGAGCAACAGTAATAATAATACCAATCTCCATGAGCAACAGTAACAACAACAACAACAACAACAACAACAACAATGCAGCATCTGCTTAGAAAGAGTCAAGTGTACATAGGCATGAAATTCCCTCTTCTGCTTTCATGTTCCAGCCAGGCCCCCAGCCTTCTGGTTGGTGCCACCCATGTTCAGGATTGGTCTTCTCCACTCAGTTAGCTGACCCATGAGCCAATTTTCTGTGGAAGTACACACCCAGAAGTATGCTTTTCAATTTTATAGGTCTCCCTTGATCCAGTCAACACCTAAAATTAACTTTACGATCTGTATCCAAACCACTGCAATCACTGAAGGGCTGTCAAATGCAGAGAAGGCATTCAGCTTCAGGTCTCAGGACAGGTTACAGAGGAGCCCACGGAGCAGAGCGCTGACCCTGAGGGATAAGACTCAAACAATGGGCAGGAGGTGAGAGGGGATCTGATGCCATTGATGCCATTTATTAACAGAGGTTGAGTAAGGAGGTCACAGGGAAAGACTAGGTCTGGGAGGACATTTTAAAAAATTATACTTTGAGAATTCTAATGGTTTTTATGGAGGTAATGAGATATATGAGCCTGTAGTTCTGGGAGAAGTCAGGACTGGAGACTAAAATTTGGGGTTCATCAGATACTAACTGAAGTTGCAGAAGTACAGCTGAGAGAGGAAGGCATCCCATGGTGGGACCCTATAACATCCCAGCATCTAGAGATCTAAAGGAGAGAAGACTGGGAAACAGCAATAAGTATAAAAGGAGGAAACCTAGAAGAATATGGTGACCTGAAAACTGTAAGAAGAAAATATCCAACAGATGCAAGGAGAGGTCAACAATTTTGAATGTTGCTGAGGCAGTGAGTACTTTAAGGGCAAAGAAAGGATCCGTGAATCAGGCAAAATGGAAGCCATGGATGCCTTTATAGGTACAAATAAATGGAGTAATGGGACAAAGTCTCATTATCCAGGTAGAAGGAAGTTGACACCCATGTGTAGTCGACTCAAGCTTATGGATATAAGAGGCAAATAGCAAATATGACTGGAAGAGAATTGGTCAGGGTTTCTGAAAAATATCTCTGATAATTTGGGATGATTGAACTAATGTGTAGCGTTTCCTTGAAAGCTGCCTCTGTATTGACTTTGACCCAAACATAAGGAGCACTATACCCAAGTGTGTTATGGATCAGAAAAAAATCTATTAAATTTTCAGGTAATTGACACATTTAACTTATTGCTGTCAATGTGAAAAATACTATGTGCAGTTATTTTTCTGGTCTATTTGCTCGACTTTTAGAAAATTAAAATAGACAGAAAAGGAGAGCTTAGGTAAGTAAAGAAAATGAAAATGGCCCAAGCAAATGAACAAAGTATCTGAATGGTTTACCACCACATTTCAGAAGATAAATCGAAGTTAAGCAAACTGTCAGCCTGAGCAGGGAAAGATGCTTACTGTAGGCCTTGGGGCTTGGGAAGAAGAATCACTGTGAATCACCTCAGTGAAAGTAATGGTTTGTTTTAAGGATAAATTTGTACACGGAATTATTTTTGACAGACAAAGTATAATGATGATGAAGATGATGACTGTCATTATGCAGAATGGTTATTATATAAAACACTATTTTATGTCATTTGCAAACAACCATATGAGATTCCTTTTTGTTGTTTGCTTTCAGTTTGATAGATAAGGAACTTGTTTAAGAATAAGGCTCAGATCACAAATCTTGGAATTCAGGGAAGTAGTACTCAAACTGAGATCTGTGTGTTTGTTAATTCATGTTATTCATCATCAGAATGACAGCACTGTCATTCAGCTGCAACTAGAGGGCTCAATTTGCTCTTTCCCTGGAGCAGATAGGTATAATATAGTATCAGCAAGTTTGCAAGTCCAGGCTAAACCTAGACACAGAACCTTTTCCAAATCCACTAAATTTCCCTTCCACAGGCAAATACCAATCTGCTTTCTGTCATGATTTATGGTATTTATTTTTCTCCTAACTGTCATATACATGGAATGACACAGGTTGTACTATTCTTGTGTCTGATGTCTATCACTCAGCATTTTTGAGATCAACTCATATTGTTATGTGTACCTGTAGTTCATTCCTTTTTTGTTGTTGTTGAGTATTGTGTAAATGTATATACCACGCTTTGATTATCCATTCATCTGTTGATGGACATTTGAGTTGTTTTCCATGTCTGTCTATAACAAATGAAGTACTGTGAGTATTCATGTACAGGTCTTTTCATGGACATGTGGTTTTATTTCTTTTGGGGAAATACATGGGAGTGCAATTGCTGGTATACAGCAAATGTATGTTGAATTTTACATGAAATTTCCAAGCTATTTTCCAAAGTGTTTTTTTTTAATCTTGCATTCCCATGAGCAATTTATGAGAATTGCAGATGCTTCATATCTTCACAGATATAATATTGTTAGTCTTTTCAGTGTAATTTAAAATTGCATTTATCTAATGATTAATGATTATTTTTTGTACTGGAAAGTGAAGCCAGGGGCACTTAACCACTGAGCCACATCCCTGGCCCTTTTTAAATTTTTTAAAAAATTTTGAGACAGAATCTTGCTAAGTTGCTGAGGCTGGCTTTGAACATGCTGTCCTCTTGCCTTAACCTCCCAAGCTGCTGGGATTACAGACGTGTACAACTGCACCCAGATATGATTAATGATTTTGAACATCTTTTTATGTGTTTACTTATGTTTATATAGCTACTTTGGTGAAATGTGTTCAAATACTTTGGTCGTTTAAAACGTCTAGTTGTTAGTCTTATTGTTATTTAGCATTATTGTAGATCATTGCTGTGTTTCTGACTCCAGTGCTTTCTGACTCTCCCTCATGCTAATGCTGTAATGTTTTTACTGCCATTGGGCCTGGGTGAGAAACTGAAGATGCTGTGTTGAGTGCTCAGAGTACAGCCAGGCTGTTAATTCCCTTTAGGAGGACACAAAGTCTGGTTAGTGGAACCCAAGATGTGTGTACAGACAACTTGCTGTTAGATACTTCACTTTTAAGGAGTGAAGAGACACCATTTTTCTAAACTGCCTTTTAGTGGGTCTGTATGTTTTATGTTTTTCTTCAGAAAAACGTCCCTAGTGGCCTGAAACTTGTAAAACATGTTAACCTATACAATGTATAGTGCTACAGGATGTAATTTGGGGGCATAATAAATGCACTTAAAATATACCCAATATTGCTAAAAGCATAATGGTTTTTTATGAACCAAAACAAGAAAAGATCTATAACTTCATTTTTATCAGAATAGTTGAAATGTCAGAAGGCTTTTTGAAAAAAGAATAGATGATAATACTTCATTCTATCAATAACCAGAGAAATTCAGTCAGATAAGAAAATTTCAGACAATTTTTCTCAACTTACAATCTTGTTATGGATATTGCTTATTAAAATATATTTTATTTTGGGGTTTGACACGCTGGGTCAACTTTCTTCTTTGCGGATTTTAAATAGAAGGAAGGCTATAGAGTAAAGGAAGGGGAACAGGGGAGATAGAAGAGGAGGAAAAGAGGAAGTACTAAGGACTGAGATGGGACAAATTATGTACTTTGCATGCATCATTATGTTAAAATGAACCCCAATTATCGCGCTCCCTCTGCCCGCAGAGAGAGACACGACAAACGTCTGAAGCTTTGGAAGTTTATTATGTACAGTCCCTCTCCTACACTTCCCTTACTCCTAGCTTCCGCGCACTCCCAGCTTCTCTTCTCTCAGCTTCTCCCAGCTTCCGCGCACTCCCAGCTTCTCTTCTCTCAGCTTCTTCCAGCTTGCGCACTCCCAGCTTCCAGCTCAGCTTCAGCCTCCGCCTCCGCCTCCGCCGCTTCTTCCGCTTCTGCCTCTCTACTCTCCCACCCACCAGGCTTATATACACTTCAACCAATCAGGGGAGAGCACATAACGCGGACAGCTGCAAGCATAGGATAGGTACACGAGGGGGGCATGCTCTAGTCACATCGTTAACTAGCCAATCATTGGAATTCGCTGGTTGTTTACTGTATAGCTGGCCGCTTTTGGCTCAGCATCAGGCGCCATCTTGACCATGCCCAAGGCTGGGGGTCCTGGAAACCCCGACACCCAATATTATAAATAACAATAATGCAATAACAAAAACATTTTAAAAATAAACAGAATGAATCCTATCATGTTTTGAAATGTAGTTAATTAAATTTACTAACATATTCTGAAGAGCAAATAAACTTGGTTGAATAATTTAAGCAAGTACAACCTGAATGGTTTTGATAGCATTAGAAATTTAGCAAAATGCAAGCATATGCTCAGCATTTTTGGTGTAAAAATTCTTAAATGGCAATGTTATTTTCTCCCCTATGACATTTGCTGTTTTAGTGCCAAAGCACATAATAATTCTGAATCTTCTGATTTGTATAAGCAGAGTAGTTTCAAGTTTTAATGCCTTTAAGGGCTGTGAAGGATATTACTATGCAATCCTGTGGATACCCCTGAGAGCAGCAAGACTTTCTCTGCTTCTTCTTCATCTAACAGAGCTCAGTGGTAGAAAGAATGAGGCCTGGGATGCATTGATTCATTCAGGAAGCCTGTCCCTAGCATTGGCTCTGTGCAGAGCACTGGCGTGTGCTGTAGGAAAGTTATTCGGGGAGGAAGAATGTGCGACGGCAGCTTATCCTGGATTGACAAGTGCAGGAAAGCTCCAAGAGGAATAAGAGTGGGCGTGGATGAGTTCATGGGATGGACACAGTGAAACAGTGAGGTCCTTGTAGGAAGAAAATGACAGACACTGGAGTTTGTGCCTCTTCAGGAAGCAGGGCCGGTTTTATGGGTGGATGGAGCGTGTGTGGGTTGGTGTCACTGGAAACAATACCAGATGGTGAAGAGATTTCTGTTCCAGGCTGTTTGGAGGAATTTTTTTTTTTTTTTTAATTAGAGGTCTTTTTTGGTGGGGGCGAGTGATGGGTCAGAGGTAGGGAATTGGAAACCTTTAGGTTTCTAAATGGAGAATTGACATAATCATATATTTTATCATTAATTTGAAGAGGTAGTTAAGGATCATTGTAGGGGGGCCAACAAGAAAACTACTGTCATTGTGTAAACATGAGGTAGTGTTTTTATATTTTTTATATTTTCTAGATTAGAATGCCATAAATTGCTTTTGTGATCATCATAATTTAAAGTTGACACTACAGAAATCAGGGGGAGCAGATGAGCAAAAGAGATGTCTCATCTCTTGGTCAGTGTCTTAGTCCGTTTTTTCACTGCTGTGACTAAATGATCTGACCAGCACAATTATAGAGGAGGAAAGGTTTATTTGAGGGCTCATGGTTTCAGAGGTCTTAGTCCATAGAAGGCCGGCTCCATTCCTTGGGACTCGACATGAGGCAAAACATGATGGTGGAAGAGCATGGCAGAGGGAAGCAACTTGCATCATCAGGAAGGAGAGACAGACTCCACTCCTCAGATACAAAATATATACTCCATAGACACACCCCAAGTCCCACCTCCTCCAACCACATGCTACCACTTCAATTAATCCCACCAGGGATTAATTCACTGATTGGGTTAAGACCCTCACAACCCAATCATTTCTCATCTGAACCTTCCTGCATTGTCTCACATGTGAGCTTTTGGGGGACACCTCACATCCAAGCCATAATAGTTAGTCCTTGTGCTCTGAATCTTATCCCACATCCCCTACATATTAGTTACTTAATCTGTACCTCTCTCTAAGATGAGAATAATAATAGAACCTAAAGCACTCAATTGTTGGGAAGATTGAGTGGAAGCTCTTAGTGTCTAGCACTCAGAATGTAATCAACAAATCAAAAAACCTCATCTGACCTCTAAGGCCTCTCAGGTCGAGTCTCCTGCTCCTTCTCCCTGGTTCCTATTTTCACCCTTTTCCCTTTTCTTACTAATGTAGCCCACAGTCAACTCTGTTTGGTTTTCCAGGCATGCCACACTCTTATGGACTTGAGTCTTTGTGTTTGCCACACCTTCTAGAAAATACTTCCAACACTCTCCAAGGCAAGCTCCTCCTCCTTTAGGATTCATCATGATGTCTCCGCTTCACCCAGAGACAGGCTATCCTAATCACCCTCTCTCCAGCGACCCCTCCTTTGTCAAAGACTTGATAACACATTATCCTGTTGTTTCCTTTGCTGCCTTTATCATAGTCTGTAATTATCTCATTTTGCTTTTATATACTTATTCTCTCTTATCCCACTGCAATGTATATTCTACGAGAACAGAGGGACTTAAAACCTCAATATCTGTTGAATCAATGTTAATAACAGCAGCCCAGTAATGGTTGACGTTATTGCTTTTCTCATCATTATCAAGAAGTGATAAGATCTTGAGATATTTTGGAGCTGGGGTGGGCAAAGCAAAAGCTAGATATTAAGTATTTCAGGCTTTACAGTTTCTGTTGCAACTCTTAAACACTGTCATTGTAGTCCAAGGCAGCCACAGACAATATGTAAAACACTGAGCATGGATGCACTTCCGTAGAACTCTTTTTAAAAAAAAAGGTGACGTGATGATGGACTATAGTTTGCCAAATGACTGTTATTTTTGAAAGAATCACCAGCCTTTGAGATAAGCAGGTCCCTTCCTTTCTTTTGAATGCAGTATTCATTCAGAGATATTCTGAGGGCCTGTTTCTGGCCAGGTACTGGTCCATGTGTTTAGGATGCTTAGATTAAACATACAGTCCATGACTCATGGGGATCTAGTGAATAATAAATAAATAATTGCGAAACAAAGAGAAGTACTTGGTAGAAACACTTGAGCATGCACACAGGGAGGGGTACCCAGTGGGACTTGTCAGAGAGGGGCTCTGAAAAGATTTTGTAAATGAGGTGAGTTGTGCTGAATATTGAAGTATAAATAGGAGTTTTCCAGACTAAGAAAGGTCAAAGATGTAATGTATGTGTACACCTGTCAAAGAGAGAGGCCATCAGCTGGGGCGATTAGGACCCTTATAGAGACCATTTATTCTGAAGGGACTGTTGTGGAATGTTTTGTAGGATTGAAGGTGGGAGTGAACAGTTAGTTATTTGACATATGCTTAATTTGAGATTCCTAAGAGACATTTAGGAAATATCCAAAAGGCAGGTAACTGGGGCCAAAGAGAAGTCTGAGGCAAACATATAAATGTAGGGTCTTTTGTATCTGAAAGATGTGAGTAGAAGCCGTGAGGATCAATGAGGAGATCTAGAAGGGAGCTTTATGTTCACACTTAAGGTGCATTTGAAGGGAAAAGCCTGACAGAGAGAGAGAGAGAGAGAGAGAGAGAGAGAGAGAGAGAGAGAGAGAGAGAGCGCCAATTGTTTGGAAGGAGTTGGAAAATATATGAGAGTCTAAGTTAAAAGGGAATTTCCAAAGTAGAAAATGGTCAAAACTGTCTCACAGGAGAGAGGGCAAGGAAAAAATGCAAAGAGGCTGTTGGGATTGGAAATTAGGCAGCAGTTGGTGACCTACATTTGAATGAGCAATTTTAGTAAAACATGGGGGTGGAAGTCACATATTAGTAGGTTGAGAAGTGAATGAAAAGTGAGGAAGTGGAAGCAATGAGAATAGACTGCTGTTTCTAAAAATGTGTGGATGGAGGAAAGAGCCATGGGTGCTAGCTGGAGGGTGGAGCAGGGCGGCTTCATTTTATGTCCTGGAGTGTGGTGGGAGAACTTGGAGCTAATTCAAAATATGGGAGGGATGGAAGGGGGAAAGAGAGAAAGAGAGAGGGACAGGCGGGAGAGAGGGAGACAGAGAGACCTGCCTGTGGAGAAAAGTTGGTGACAAGTGTGACAACTGTTAGACAAGATCCCCTGGAAGGTGGTGAATGGTGGGATCAAGATCATGTTCAGAAGGGTGAACCCTAAGAAATAAGTGTGACACTGATTCTTCTAAGGCAAAGGGCAGGGGAAGAACAGATGCAGAATAGAGTGGGCTAAGTGTTGATTCCTCTGTTATGAATGAAAGCAATTTGTTGACATCACCTGAATGCCACTTCGCTGGAAACTAAGTCAGATGACAAGCTGGTGAGTTACTGAGGCAGTAAAAGAGAACAGGGCCCAGTTACAGTTCCTTTGGCATCTCAGTGAAAACAGATGACCTTGGGACTTATCTTGGAAGCTGCAATTGAACCATTTACTTCTGGTGTTTGTCTTAGAATATATCTCAGTGTTACCCATTTCTCTGTTGAAATGGACATTGACAATGGATATTAGCCATACCTATTTTTTTAAAATTGTGAATTGCAAAAACAAAGCTGCCATATCTTTCTTCTTTTAATTGCAACTGAGAATGCCTAATAGTGTCTTGGAGAAATGTGTTAAAAAAACAAGTTTCCTTTGCCAGGCCCAGAGAACCAGCTTCAATGGTTCTGGAGTAGATCCCAGACATTATGATTATTTCTCTATTTACTGAAACAATATTATCTTTGTATTTAATAAGTATTTACTGAGCACCTGCTATATGTCAAGGTGTCTTAAGCAATGAAGATACACTCATGAACAAAACATGAGAGTTCCCACAAACAATTATAATACAGCATGATTGAATGCTGTGATGGTAGTCTTCTGAGATTGGGAGGACACAAGAGGTAAATCTGACTCCAAGTTTGAGTCTACAAAGTGCAGTTTAATATGAAGGGTGAGAATTCGAGGTGTGGGAGTGAGGGATGAGAACATGCCAAAAAATGGAAGAAAGGGTGTTGGAGGCAGAGAGATGGTATATACAAAGCTGGACCATAGAGTGTTGGGGGAAGGATGAGAAAAAGACTGGAGAAGATTGTGATAACACTGTGCTTGGGATTTTGCCATTTATCCTAAGAGCAAGATGGTAACATGAAGGGTTTGAGCAATGCATTGATAAGACCATATTTCTTTTTTAGAAATATTAGTCAGACTGAAGTTTGGAGTACAAGAATGGAATGGCTTGGGACAGAGACCTTTTAGGAGTTTTTGCAGAATGCCATAAAGTATAGCCCAACCAAGATGATTGAGTGGATAGAGAGAAATAGATGTGTTTTAGTGGTGGATTTGATTAATCTGTATTCATCAGTTTTCCAGAGAAACAGAACCAATAGGAGATTTTAAAAAACCATAAGATACTGATTCTTGTGATTATGGAGACTGAGGAGTCCTGTGACCTGCTGTCTACAAACTAGAAATTCAGAAAAACTAATGGTATACTTTGAAAGCCTAACAACTGGGTGCCAAGAGGGCAGGAAAAGACCAATGTCCCAGCTCAAGTGGTCACATGGAGAATGAGTTCAATCTTCCTCAATCCTTTTGGTTTATTTAGACTTTCAACAAATTAGATAGTGCCTACCCACATTGAAGAGGGTCATCTGCTCAATGCAGTCCACCAATTCAAATGCTGATCTATTCTGGGAACACCTTCAGATACACTCAAAATAATGTTTAACCAGACATCTGAGTAGCCCATGCCCCAAACAGGTTGACATGTACAATTAACCATTATGACTTCTGAACCTGTGGCCAGGTTCACATCAGAATGGATCAGAAGGAAAAGAATTACAGAAGAAAAATCAAGGAAGAATAACAACAACCCTAGCTCAACTCTATGGCAAAGATCCATTACTAATTCTAAGGAACCCTGCTGAAGTATGATCCTTGTAATTAACTGATCCATCTATAATTGTATTTGCTTTTTAACATGATAGTAATTTAGTCAGATCCTGACTCAAATGAAAAGTAAAAAGGACTGGAGATGTAACTACCTAGCTACATAAATAAAGATATACATAAATAAATAAATAGATAAGTGTAAAGATGAATAAATAAATAGATAAATGTAAGATGAAAAAAGTAAATAATTTGGGTTTTTTTTATTCTGTTATCTTTGACCTTTGGTTGATGTGGATTCTCAAGACGTCAGTCTTGTTCCTCAGTGCATATAAGCACCTAGCACAAGGCTTGTCTTCCTGACTTAATATAATGGAAAGGGACTTGCTATAGTCTGGATCTAGAATGTTCTTCTAAGGTTCATGTGTTGAATTCTTGGTCCCCAGGTGGTACTTTCCTAAGGTGCTGGAACCTTTGAAAAGTAGGGCTTAGTGGTAGACCTTAGGTCATTGTGGATGTGCACTAAAAGGGACTTTTGGCATCCCAGTTACTTCTTCCTTCTCTTCTGCTTCCTCGCTATGAGGCAAGCACTTTGCTCTTTCACATGTTAGCTGTCACTGCCACCCAGCACCCCATCAGAGGTCTAAATAAGCACTAGGTCTACCTAACCATGGTAGATCTCTAAAACCTCTAAAACTTTGAGCCAAAATAAATCTTTTCTCTTTGTTAGTTGATTATGTCAGGCAGTTTGTTTTAGTAATGGAAAGCTGACTAAGGCAGGACTGTATCCTTATCTTTATGTACTCCTCTCTTTCTTATTCCAAAACCATGACTTCCAAGTACAGGTTCAGAAGTTGGAGAGTGCTGAGTGCTTTGGGTAGGTGGAGTCTCACATTGGAGTGAGGGAATAGAATCATGTAATAAATATTTAGTGGGCACAGACTGTGTCCTGGACTTTCTATTCTCAGGATGCCTTTTCCTATTTCTCCTGGTGCCTCCCCCTCGACTTTTGATCCCATTTACCTTCTCAACCAGATGTAGTTCTGAAACTTCTCATCCTCTTTCTCCTGAGATGAATCCATGCTTTCCACCTCTTCAGTTTACTTTTTTGTTTTGCTGGAGTACATCCTTGATAATTTCCTAAGATAGAGTTCAAAGAGAGCAAAGCTGCAGAGATTTTGCGTCTTTGAAACTGTCTTTAATCTGTATTCACTAAACTAAAAGTAATTTTCTAGGTTGAAAATAGTTTTCTTTCACAATGTAGAGACTTTCAATGTTGTTCAAGAGACACACAATGCCAGTCTGGTAAATATTTTGTAGATGATCTGATTTTTTTTCTCTTTCTGGAAGTTTTAGAATCTTCTTATATCCTTGGTATTTTGACAATTTCTAGTTGTATGTACATGTGCACACGTAATACACACACGTGTACCCATTTGTGTGTCCACATACATCAGAGAAAGAAAGAGGGAGAGAGATTTATCTTGCTAAGTACTTGTGGAACTCTTTGAAGACTTATGTCTTTCTTCAGCTCAGTGCATCCATCCTGCATTATTTCTTCTCTGTTTCTTCCATTTTTCTTTCTGGAATTTCTATTATTTGGTTTTGGACCTCTCAAGTGATTAACTGTGATGTTACCATTTTCTTGTCTGATTTTCCCTACCTCATGTTTTCCTTCTATGTTTTAGACAATCTTACTTGACTTTTTTCTAACTCTTCTGTTGAATTTTTGTTTTAGTCATTTCAAAGAATGTTTTCTTGGTCTCTGCTTCTTTTCATAGCATATCGCTCTTTTTTGTTATTATAATATCTCCCAAGATTCTTTAAGGATATTAATCATATATATTTTGCTCGGATTCTCTTTATATTCTCTAGGGCAATTTTTCTCTTTGCTCTTTGTTTATTTGTTTGATGCTGAAAGATTTTCCCAAATTCTCTGTGATCATTCACTCTTGTAGTTGAGTTGGATGAACTTAGAATTATTTGTTCAAATTCTTAGGAGTCTGCTTCCTCCTACTTTGGGATTTGGGTTGGTTGGATGAAGGGAGGAGGTAAACGTCAGGTCCTGAACACATACTCCATGCAGAGAGGAGGAAGTGGTGGGGTGCAGGTGCACCCTCCTTTCTCACTATAGTTCTTGCTCCACCTCCCAGTTCTGCATCTCTGAGCCCCTGGTTATCCAGGCTGGGAGGTCAGCAGGTAGCTTCCTCTACTGCAGCATTGCTGTCTCATCTGCTGCAGGCTGCGCTTCTACTCTGCTCATCAGGCAGGGGCCTCCATCTGTGTTCTGTGTTCCAGAAATTGTTGGGATATCTGCCTCAGTAAGTACCCATCTCTTTTCCAATCAAGGCTCTGTTATTCAGGTTTAAATATATAAAGTGCTTAATAGAAAGTCATCAAGAAATACTAACTGTGATTTTGAATTTTACCTCTTAAAATTGAATTATTCTCATTTTTAAGCATCTTTGGTTAAAGAGGATAAAATGACCTGTGTTCTGTCTACCATCTTGAGTGGTCAGTGGTCTCCCACTCTACTTAAGTCGACATTGATGTCCAGAAGCCCTTAGGGTGCTACTCAGTATTATAGTATGAATGCATTGTTGTAAAAGCATTAATGAGAACTGTGTTTTTAAATGTACTTTATGGAAATGACATCTTATGTCATCATATTATAATTTTCTGATATTTTTTCCTTAGCGAATAGAGTACCTGCTTTGATTCTTCTTTCATTTTGAAATGCTAAAGTCATAATCAGAAAACAGATTCAGATAATTTCCCTGAAAATCACTAGTATAAATAGGACCAGAGCTTTATCAGTTTGCATTTATAATACATTAGTTTAGTGGCATGAATAAATTTAGAATCTGTTAATGGTTGGCTAACTCTTCTAATTCTGAAAGATGAGAAAGTGCAAGGTCACCCTGGATTTGACATATCTTTTGAAGTAGCTTCTATTTATAAGAAGCTCTGTCCAGCAGCAAAGCCTAACATTTGCAGTACTGATATCACTTGTACCTTCTGCTCTTTTCCTTCTGTTGATAGGACTCTTTCATGCTCATCCCCTGACCCTCCCACTTTTCAATTCCCTTCTCTGACACAGAGGTTTTGATTCATTTATATACTGGCAGTTGTTTTATTCAAATCTGGTGGAAAATATGTCAGTGAATATTTGTCAACCTCTGGATTAAACCCAAGTCACTTTAGGTGATATTAACAAGCCCTAAATAGAAATGCAAATGTAGACACTTGGATCCTATTTATTCTAATAATCCAAAAATGTTTATTTTTTTAGGTTGTTACAAGACAGTAAACTCAAGGTTTTGACTTCAATTAAAAACACACTGCATACATAGGTTTCTTTGGTCTTGAAGATTATTGTGCATTTAGCACAGTTTTATGCTTTTACTTATACCAATCTGTTTACAATTCCAAAAGCATTAACATAATAGCATAATAGAACACAAGAAACTTTTATTAGGTTCCCTTTCTGGGCCGGATATCAAATAATGCCAGCGAGCTACCATAGTCTGATAAGGTTTTCTTTGATTCATCATTCTCATGTTATGTACACTTGCATAAAGAGGTTAAAGAAAATGTGTGTGTGTGTGTGTGTGTGTGTGTGTGTGTGTGTATGTGTGTGTGTGTGTGCATGTGTTCATACACACTTGTCTTTTACCTTTGGCTAGACAGAATTTTTAAATCAACAGCATAGGGGCTAAGCCCCTTCCATCTGTTCACAACCTGGCCTGTTTGGGCATCAGGTATTCATTCTACTCTTCTTTATTATGCACCTTTCTGGGTTTGTTCTACTGAGCAAAGGCTCTTTCTCAAATTTATTGAGATACCATTTGATGGGGTAACCTGCACCCCAACAGAGCAGGTTGCTGCTCAGGAGGTGTGAGAGGAAATAAAAGGTCTGAAATAATCAGTAAGAAATGAGACCAAGCCAGAGATTGGGTTTTCCAGTCCTAATGGGGACTGGAACTGAACAACTGAAAAAGGCCCCATTCTTTATTTAAAGGGGAGTACATTAAAGGCAGGAGAAGGTTTCTGTGGGAGGAGTTTTGTTTCGGTCCTTGTTTCTGGGTGTGGCAGGGGTCTTGCAGTAAACAGGTTGACTGGCATTTGGTAGTCTACGCCCATCTCTGGGAAGCTGTGTTTGAACTTGAGCTGTGAGGTACGACAGGGCACCAGATGAATTTGGGTGTTCTGGAACCAGAGGATTGTCCCAAAACCACACTTCCCTGCCCATTGGCTCAAACATTGCTCACTTCCCACACATGGTTCATGAATGACTTTGTGCAATAGTTTACATACTACCTATTTTGCCCATTTAAAGTGTAAATCCAATGATTTTTACCTCTATGTGCAGAGTTGTGCAACCATTACTTCAGTGATTTTAGAACATTTCACTACTCCAAAAGGAAATATTAATTTGCTGTCCCTCTAGATTTTCCTCAGGCACCTTGGCAACTACTAATCTACTTTCTGTCTCTATAGATTTCCCCTTTCTAGACATCTCACATAATGGAAGCGTACAGTATGTGGAATTTTACATGTGGCTCTTTCGCTTGCCTTAATGCTTTCCAAGATTCATCCAATTTATAGCATATATCAATATTTCATTCCTGTATTAGTGTCCTCTAGACTACCACTGCCGTGGTAGACTTCCACAAACTAAACGACTTTGAAATTTATTTTCTCACAGTTCTAGAGACTTGAAGTTCAAGATTAAGATGCCAGTATGGTTGGTTTCTAGTGAGACCTCTCTCCTTGCCTCACAGATGACCATCCTCCTGCTTTGTTCTCCCTTTTCTCTATGCATGTGCAAGGAATATACACTAATGTCTCTTCCCCTTTTTATAAGAACACTAGCCAAAAAAATTAGAGTTCCATCTCCATATCCTTATTTAACTTTAATTACCTCATTAAAGTCTCTGAATCCATGTCACATTGGGGATTAGGGCTGCAACATATAAATTTTGTAGTGATTTATTTCAGTTCATAATAATTCCTTTTTATTGCTGAACAATATTTCATTGTATGGATTTGCCACAATTTATAGCTTCAATAGTTATTGGGCATTTGGATTTGTTTTTACTATTAATGTCACTGTGAATATTTGTGTACAAGTTTTTGTGTAGACATTTATTTTCATTTATTTTGGGTATATACCTAAAATTGGGATTGCTGGGTCATATAGTATTATGATCATAGAACATATGTTATGGTTTAGATATGTGGTGTTCCCCCAAAACTCACGTGTCAGGCAATGCAAGGAAGTTTAGAGGTGAAATTGATTAGATTATGAGAATCTTAACCTAATTAGTGCATTAATACTCTGATAGGAATTAACTGGGTGGTAACTGTAGGTAGGTTGGGTGTGGCTGCAGAAGTTGTGTCAATGTGTGGGTGCCCTGGTGGTTTATGTTTTATCCATGGTGAGGAGCTCCCTCTCTGCTTCCTCATGCAGTATCCTGAATTGCTTTCCTCTGCCATGCCTTCCCGCCATGATGTTCTGCCTCATACTGGATTCATAGCAATGGAGTCAGCTGTCTTAAGAACTGAGACCTCTGGGACCATGAGCCCTGAAATAAACTTTTCCTTCTCTAATGGTTCTTACCAGGTCTTCTGGTCACAGCAGTAAAAAATCTGACTAAAATAGCATGTGTAGTGGCATCTCATTGTGGTTTTGATTTGCACTTCCACAATGACTGATGATATTGACCATCTTTTTTGTGTGCTTTTTGGTCCTTTGTGTAACTTCTTTGCAAAAATATTGGTTCAGATCCTTTGCCAATTTTTCAAGTGGATTGTCTTTCCATTGTTGAGTTGTAGTTCTTAATATATTTTTCAATACAAGTCCCTTATTACATATATGATTTGCAATTTTTTTCTTTTTTGTAAGTTGTCCTTTTACTGTCTTGATCATGTCCCTTGAAAAAATGTTTTTGTTTTTGATCACATGCTATTTATTTATTTTTCTTTTGTACTTATGCTTTTGCTATTCTATTAAAGAAGACTTTGCAAAACTCAAGATTTATGACTGTTTTCTTCTAAGAGTTTTATGGTTTTATCTCTTATATGTAAGTCTATCATCAATTTTAAGCTAAATTTTAGATATTGAGTGGAGGTGCAACCCAACTATATTCCTTTCATGTGAATATTCACTTGTTCTACCCCTGGAGCATCTCTTTTAAATGTTAGTGGTTTGATTTTACTGTACATTGAAGTCATTGTTAGCTGATAGAGAATTTGTCCCAACTGTTGGTTGGCAGTTCATTCCTGATCAAGTGTCACATCGTAATCAACTCTTCATACTCAGGGACTTTCCCACCTCCTTTATAGATTTAAAGCTACTAGTTAAGCCTAAGAACTCTAAACTGTAGGGTAAACAGCTATCCTGTTTTATTTTTTTCTTTTTATGCTGAAGTGTTTTCCAAGATGTGGAATTTTTAGAGTTAAAACTGGGACAGTCCCTATGTAAAGCTAGGCATCCCTGCCTGGTGGAGAGACTACCCCAAAGAATTGAACCTTGTCCTCAAATCCAGAGACTTAGATGCAAGTTGAGCTGCAGTCACTTGAAAACTGGAGGCAGCAGGACCAAGTTCCAAGGTGGCTCATTCACATGACTGACAAGTGGGTTTTGGCTGTCAGCAAGAAGCCTCAGTTTCTTCTTTGGGGATCTGTACACAAGGTTGCTTAAGTGTTCTCATGATAATATAGGCTAAATGTTCAGAATGCTATCATCTGAATCGGGTCAGGTGTGAATGAAGCTACTTAGATATCACCTTGAATTCGGTTCATCTTCAATTGAAAACCTAACTAAAGAGACAAGTTATACTCCATCCAATAGACAATGGTTATACAGGCCATTGTATAACTTCAGTAGATTCTCTCATTTAAGAAAGGGGTATAAAGGGAGGCACAGAAGAGTCACTTGCCCATGGCAATTCTAAAATGCAGTGAAAAACCTGTCAATATTTCCTTAATTCATTGCCTGAATGATTTTTGGTGACTCTTGCTTCCCCACTGTATGTTCTGCCCTCTTCATTACTTTTCAAGAAAAGATTTGAATCTCAGGGGTGTTCTTGGCCTGATTTCTCTATAATACTGGTTGTCTAAAGATCTTATTTCAATTAGTGTTGTCTCTATTTCTGTCTAAGCTGCTAATGTTTGTTAGTATAATTTTATTAAGAAGTTTATGAGTTTCCTATATATGTTATTGGATTCACTTAACTAGACAAAAGCCACATCCCCAAACCACCTCAAGATAAGACTTTCCCAGTCTTAGAATTTTGCTAAGGCTAGTGAGGGACAACAACCTTGAGTTTTTTAGAAGACTTATTATTTAACAATCATTTAAGACACTGCCTTAGATCTTTTCTGAAGTCTTACCAAAGGATTTTATAGACCCATCTTTGGCTTCATCATTAGGCCACGTTTTCTGAATATGATCATTGACCAGAAGTCATTTCTTAAGTTTGGTATCATTTACAATGTGAAAAAGCTGAGAATTTTCAAACTTAGCAAATCCTAGCCCCCTTATGTTCAATGGCTTCTTTATATTGGAGTCTTTAACTTAGCCCTACTCTCATTACCAGAAAAGTAAGAAGATGCTGGGTAGCACCTTCAGAACTCTATCTTAAAATCTTCTTAACTAGATTCTAAACTCATTATCTAGAATCTCTACATTTCATATTTCAGCAGGTAACATTGTTTCTAAATTTTCTACCAGAGATTAATGAAGATTAACTTTCCATTAGTTTCCTCACTTTTCTTTAAACCTCATTGACAGCTTCCTCAAAGGCCATAAGTCTTCTTCTAAAAGTCTCTTTGAAGTTCATTAGGCTTACACTAATGTTATCTTAACGTACAGTACAGTTTCTACTTCTGCCTGGTTCCAAAGTCATTTCTACATAATTAGGTTCTTATGGTAGCAGCCCTCTTCCAAATACCAAAATCTGCATCATATATATTTCTGAATAACAGATCACCCCAAATCTTAATAACAATCTAATGGTTTCTGTGTGTCGACATTTGGAAAGAGCTTGAATGGGTGATTCTGACTTGGAGCCTCTCAGGAGGTTGCAGTCAGTTTTGGTTAAGTCTATAATTCTCTGAAGGTTTGATCAAATATGCTGGACCCACTTCCAAGATGAAGTGATTACTCATATGGCTGTCAAATCGGTGCTGTTGGCAAGAGGCCTCAGTTCCTCACCATGTGGACATCTTCAAAGGGATGTTTAAATGTCCTTATGGCATGGCTGGCCTCTCCCTGAGTGAGCAACCTGAGAGCACGAGCATGAATCTGCAATATCTTCTATGACCTAGACTCAGAGATCAGCACACTGTCACTTCTACAGTATATTATTGGTCACATAGGTCAGTCCTGATTCATTGGTGAGAATCATTGGAGAACCATCTTAGAAGTTAGATACTTTGCACCTTGACCTGTGTTTTGTTTATTTCTTTGGTGGGGGGATGCACCCCTACCAAAATTTATTTGGAGTTTTTAAAATTGCAACCGTGTCATTAGTGATAGCAAAAATAGCAATGCACTAGCCTTGTATTTATTGGGTGTTTATAATGTATTGGACAATATGATAAGCACTTTAGGTGCAGTTTTTTTCTTCTATCATGTTAAGGGTAGAGGGTATTATCCCATTTTCACATGAGGAAACTGAGGTACAGAGAGTTCGAATCTAATCTGAGACCTTATACTTAGTAATGATCACATCAGATCCAGATCTGTAGTACAATTCTGAAACATGCTACTTCCCTTGCTTTACTTACTCGTGTCCTTCTGTTCTCCTTTTGGAGAGCTGCAGCCTTAATATCAAAGGATCTTGTTTGCAGAGTTTTGTCCCAGTGTGACAGGAGGTGGCTGAAAACTGCTGTTTGTTCTTATTCCCAAGCAAGGTGAAGGGAGACAGAAATGCTTCTCAGTCACATGGTTTTAGCAAAGCGAATGACCCTGCTACAACATATCTGTGAGGGGAGCAACTGCTTATGAAAGCAGTGAGGAAGAACTCTTGTATAATTAAAGAAAATCATTTGGCCCAAGTAATGTATGTGCAAATATGCTAAAACACACACACACACACACACACACACACACACACCACTTCAAATCCAAAATTGTAAGGGAAAAAAAAATGGTCCTTGAATAAAAACCCTTAGTCATCCTTCCTGTTGCTCTTGCTTTCATTGAGTTTTTCCCTCCATAGCCTTAGCCTCTGTTCTGGCCCTTCCCTCCCCTTATCCTGGGCTGTGGTTATCTATGAATATATACTGCACTCCAGTGGGTTGTCAGCCCCACTTGGGGACCACTCCTTCTTTGAATTTCACATGGCACGGTGAAGCGCCTCGCCAATGTAGGTGTATGTGAGTGCATATTGAGTTGAATTAATATGCATTTATTTTCCTCTGTATTTTTCTTCTTGGGATATCAAGAATGTTGGACAATGATGGATGGATCGTTATTAATGTAATATTGAACCTTGAGCACTACAATCAGATTCTAATTGATTGAGATATTTTTCTAACCTTACAGTCATAATTTAAAAAAGAATCAATACAAAAAGGAAAAAGCCAAAACAAATATAATTCAAATTTCATCCAAATGGGAAGTTTTGCTTTCTTGAAAGGATTTATCTTTCAAGAGAAAAATAATATTACTTTGAAAGAGCAACACAGCTTTTCCAACTTCAATAGGCAGCAAAATCTCTTTTGTTGATTAAACAGGAATTTTTATCTTTTTAATTTTTTTTTGGCAAAATCTTGCCAGAGTATAAAGCCTTGATAAAATAAAATAAATTTGCTCATTATAGCTTTTCTGAATGAGATTTTAATATTTGATCTTAGGGTTGCAAAAAGTGTTTATTAACTTTCAAATTTATTTTAATTAGTTTTTCCATTATAGCTATGCTTATTTGAAAGGGTTTTTGATCTGCTGTACAAAACATTTATTTTACCTATCCAATAGAAGTGTTGTTATAGAGGACACACAATGACAGATCAGATTATCTCTCTGATACAGGTTCTTAAAAGTGAAGATACTGATACAGATTGGGGAAATCACCACGGTTCTATCTTAAATCTGTTACTTAACTGAAGATAAAAAATTATGTTTTATATTTTTAAACTTTTGTTTTAATATAACAGCTTTATTGAGATATAATTCACATACTGTTTGTAATTCATCTTTTAAAAGGCACAGTTCAGGGGTTTTTAGGACAGTCACAGAATTTTGCAATCATCACCACATTTAATTTTAGAACATCTTCATCCTCACCCAAAGAAAGAAACTCTGTATCCATTAGCAGACTCTACTCATTTCCCCAAATTCTGGTCATGGGGAACTACTAATCTGCTTTCTGTCTCTATTGATTTGTCTATTCTAGACATTTCAAATAAGGAATCATATCATACACAGTCTTTTGTGTTTGGCTTTAATATTTTCGAGTTTTATGCATATTGTAGCATATATTCATCCTTTTTATGGATGAAAAATATTCCAGTGTATAGGTATTTCACATTTTGTTTATCTGCTTATCAGTTAACATACATTTGTGATATTTCCACCTTTTATCAAATGCCACTATAAAAATTGATTATAAATTGGATACAGACACATGTTTTTACCTGGTTTGTTTTCACTAGGGTGCACTTAGGAGTAGAATTACTCATGCAGGTAATACTTCTGTAGTTAACCTGTTCAGGAACTGCCAGACTGTTTTCCAAACTTGCTACACCAACCCCTCTATCTCCTGACAACACTTTTTATCATCTATCTTTCTCTTCCAATGGATGTGTAGTAGTATCTCACTGTGGTGTGGATTTGCATTTTCCTGACGGCTAGAGAGGTTTGCATCTTGTCATGTGCTTATTGACTATTTATATGTCTTCTCTGGGAGGTATCTATTGAAATCCTTCACTAGTTATAAAATCTGGTTCTTTTTATTTTCACTGTTGAACTAGTTCATTATTCATTTTGGACACTAGCCATTTATCAGATATTTGATTTGCAAATACTCCCTCCCATTCTTACTTTTATTGTTGTTATTATTGTAATTGTTCTTCAAAAATTAGAATCTCTCTCTCTATTTCAGGTCACTCCTGATGCTTGACTGATGACACAAATATACATTTCATTTAATTGAATTTGAACTTGTTTATGGTGATCCATGAGGCTTGCAGCCTGAGGTCATTAAGGAAGGCAAAGTCTAATTTGAAAGTCCAGTGTTGTATGTTCTGAGAAGTGAAATGAATGCCTCCTTCACTATCAGTAATGTCTGGACACCCCAAGTAGATAAGGAGTGTCTTCGGTAAAGCCTTGTGTTGTAGATGTGCAGACGATTGACCTTCATTTATATTTTGGGCATCTGTGAGGCAAGACATTCCCAGGTAGATTTTCCACCTACCATTGGCAAAGCATTTCACAAAGTTGTGAAAAATTCAAAGAATGTGTGGCCCTCAAGGGAGGCTGACAACCCTCTGGAGCAGAGGAACATAGTCATAGGGTAACCACAGCCTAAGATAAGGGGGAGGGTAGGGCTGGAACAGAAGCAAGAGTAAGGTTATAGAGGGAAAACTCAATGAAAGTAAGTTCATCAAGCAGAATGACTCAGAGTTTTTATTCAAGGGCCATATTCTCCTTATAATTCATATTTGAAGTATATATTATTTGGACCAAATAATGCTTTGTGGATTTTTATATTTTTTCTTTGTTTTGTTTTGTGTTTCATCCTATTGGGATCAATCTTGAACAACAAATTGTTGCTGCTATCTGTTAGACCAAACATTCCGACTATTGGTAATGCATTCCGACCATTGGTAATGACCAGGCAGTATAAAAATACACAGATGTAACTGTCCTTTGGCCAGAGCAGCCAGTGTTACACAACTGCCTGAAATTTTTCCAGTCATGCTGACCCTTGGGTCCTGTTATGTTCTGATGTTTGTGTCCTCCTAAAGTTCCTATACTGAAGCACTGCTCTCCAATGTGATGGTATTAGGACTTGGGCTTTTGGGTTAGACTTAGGTGAGGTCATGAGGGTGGAGGCCCTATGATGGATGAAAGAACAAGGAGACATCAGAGCTTCTTCTCTCTTCCATTCCGTGACACAGCAAGAAGGCTGCTGTCTGAAAGCCAGGAAGAGGGCCTTCCCTAACTGAAACCCAACCTTGCTGGTATCCTGCTCTTGGACTTTTAACCTCCAGAACTACAAGGCATAAATTGTGATTTAAAGCACCTAGTCTGTGGTTCTTTGTTATGAAAGCCTAAGTTGACTGAGATTGGCCACATTTCTTATCACACAAATTCTGGTTAAGAAATGAAAAGCAGCGGCTATCCAGTGAGCTCCGTCATGTGCAATGGTGATGGTTTCACCTGTGGAGTGTACGAACTCCCACTGCCGTTCATCAGTTGATCTCAAGTGGCTCTGCAGGTAGCCAAGGAGTCTGAGAGAGAGGTGATCTCCTACAGCACTGTGGCATCAGGCAGTGCTGAGAGAGGGGAGGCCATCCCCTCCTGTAGGTAGAATATGCAGGAAGGTCCAGGTTTGGCTCCAGCCTATAGCAAGGAGGCCTTGGTAGCTGGGCTGAGCTTGCAGGATGTACTTCTTTAACACCAAGCATCATGGGGACCTAGGTGTGGAGGGTCACATGTTCAGGGCACACAGGTGCTGGTCTTTTTAGGAAAGATTGGCATGTTTCCAGTATTTACCAGTCTCATGTTATATATGGCAGAGCCAAGGGGTAGAGTTTCCTGAATCAGAAGCCCTTGGGCAACTTTATATCCATTATTGTTGTTCAACAGACACCAGGAAGCATGAGAAGAGATTGTTAAAGCCTCTACAGACAGGTTTTCTATAAGGCAGTGAGGGAATGCATGTTGATTGCAATTTGGACAGAGCCTAGAGCCTTTGGGCAGAGGGAACCACATTAAAGATGGGCTCGATTAAACTTAGCAAATGAGGAATATTTTTGCTTCCTGAACCTTAGGAGTCTAAAAGATCCTGGGCTTCATTTAATATTTTGGGTGCTGATAGGATCTTTGTTTCTTTTTAATTTATTTTTCATTTGTTCAAATATTAGTTGTTCTTGACAGTATCAGGAATAAAGTGCCCAGTGGTTTACCCTGCAATATTCAGAAATTTAAGGTGTGAGAAGCATGCCTTATGCATAGGACAATGGCCTATCCATTTTTGTGAACGTCTTTGTGTTCCTAATGAGTATGTCAAATGAATGTCCTCAAGGAGGATGTAGTCAATGTAATGACATACCTGGGGGGCTGTAGAAAGTAGGATGCAATTAAGATTTTCCCTGCAAATATTGCATGGCATGGCAAAGATGTTGTGGAATCTTGTGGGTAGCCACCATGTGAAGATGCGTTGCATTCCTTTGAAGGTAAAGGAAAACTATTACTGAGAAGCTATTGAAATAGAAATTGAATAGAACATAGTAACCAAATCTGTAATAGCAAAATGTTTTCAATTGCTTATTAGTTGACATCAGTAACTTCAATAATACTGTGTCGAGGGTTTTTTTTTATGAGAAGTATCTATCATTGCCTAATCCTCTGTGAGGTATTACTAATTCCACATTAAGAAACAGGACAAATTGGACTGTTAAATTGGGAAGCAGTGGAGGCATGCAATGGGTCTCAACCCTGGAAGACCTGTTTAAATTTACATTGAGCTATGGTAACTATTTGACAGAGGGAATGGCCTGGGTAGGGGCATTTTGCCACATCAACTTGATCGTGTCATGAACTGTTTTCAGTATGTTAATCATTAGGTCAGTGTGTTACCTCGATCCAGGATTTGGCTGCATTCCTTCATAAGAAATAGGCAAGTGATGGAAAAGGGGAAATTGAATTTTATGCAGTTTGATCAAACTGGGGAGAAGCAGCTAGATTGTTTCTCATGTATCACACAGACGTGGTTATAATTTGTAGAAACAAAAGTCAGGTGATGTACATGTGTAGATTTAGTTAACCAGAGAACATGTGAGTTTTAGCATCCTCTGTGGCTGTGCAGACCAGGGGGGTTGTTTTTATTCCCAGTATGAGGAAATTCAGGAATTCTGTTTCAAGAGAATACATACTCACTAGGGGATATTTTAAGACATGGATACTGTGGCCCTGGCAAAAGTTAGGGAAGAGGATCTTCTTGTGACTAATTTGAAATGTACTTATATGCCTTCTATTTTTTGTTTGGTAACTCCCCTAAGATTATAGAATCTCAATCTATAAATGAATGATTCATTAAGTCTATATTATATATTGAAACTATAGGGAATACCTTGTTTATATTTAATGAGATCCCCAGAAATAACTGTAGTTTGAGCCCCAGAATTAAAGTCATGAAGATTTGCCCATTGATACATTAAGCAGTTATTAAAGTTAATTCAGAACCTATTTTGTGGAAGCACAAAAGCCTATCAGTGTCCTTTATCTTTTGTTGTATAAATTTAGTAAATTTTGGATTTTCAACTGGGTCCAGCTATGAACTCTGTTCCAGGACTTGTTCCACCTCCATAATCAGGTTTCTTTCTCTCTCTCTTCCGCTCCCTGCATCTCTTTCTTTTCTTTGTTGTCCTTTCTGGGAATTCTGTCTGCTTTGCTCCTATTTATAAATTCCTTTCTCCATTATCAAGGTTAGGGGCCTCCCCCATGCAATGGTTGCTTTATAGGGTTTAAGGACACTGGGTTTAATTAAGGTCTGAATTAACCCTTTTGCTGTGCCAGCACGAGTCATGGGTGCTTTTTCTATAAGTCTAAGAATTGGGATTTTTGTAGCAACAGAGGCATAGACAGCAACAGCAATCAAGTTACTTAATGATCCTGCAGAGTCAACTGCTTGTAGGAATGCAAACATGTTGACCTTTTTTTCTTTTGTTTTTCTTTTCTTCCTTCATGACTGCTCTTTCGTGAGCTCTTACTCAATGGTCCTATATCTTGTACAGGATCTAGTTGTTGTCCAGAGTGCTCTATAAATCTAGAGCCAATACCTGGCTGAGAAAAGCAACCAATTGGTCACAGAGTAACCTTTGCCCTAAGTCTGGCATCAGACACAACTTCATTTCTGACATGCACATAGGTCCAGGATGAGACATTCCTGAGAAAACCTTAAAAAGGACCCCTCCCCAATCCTATATTCTTTGTCCTCAAAAACAATTAAATATTTAAACTTCAAGCTTAGATGAGCAGAAGCTGTAACAGAAGGTCTGTAGGACTCAGTGCAGCACAGCAGCCCCACTCGAAGCACAGGCTGGCCAGCAAGCCACAGCTGAAGGTGCCTGTGTACGCTGAGGCAGCAGAGCCAGCCAACAAGCCAAAGCAAGAAGGGAGACCCCGAGTGATGGTGGCCATGGGCTCAGCTTCCTGCTCGCAGCTGCTCTGGTTGTAGCCACCCTGAACACGCAGAGCGGACCCTCATCCAAAATTTGGTTTGAATGTCAAGAGTGATGATGCTGCAAACAAAGCAAGAGGGTATGAGAAAGCTTATACTCACCTAACTGGGGATTGTGGGGAGAGCGGAACAGGTCTCTCAAATAAGCTGAAAATGGTTTCAGAGAGAAGGAAAGCATGCTGGCTCCTGGTTTTATTTGTCATTAGGAGTGGGGGAGCAATGAGCATTCCCATGCAAATGGGTAGCAGCTTAGGTGGCTTGAATCTAAATACCCCTCACACCTCCCAGCATCGGAGAGGGGAGCACTGGACTTTCTTACCAGCTTTCCCAGGTGTGGGGTAGACAGTGGGTGGGAGTAGAGCAGGGTTGAGGGGTGTTGAGGCTAGCAGCTGCTAGCAGACAAACATTTTTTAAAAATATGGAGTCTCACCCTTTATTACAATTCTTAAGCATTTTCTTCTCTTTGGTTCTTTATAAATAAAATTGCCTTCTGAATTTCGTTTTTGGATTTTTCAATGTGAGAGTGTAGAAGTCCAGTTGATTTTTGCACGTGGATATTTTTATTCTGTGACCTTGCTGAGCTAGTTCATTCTGTAATTCAATAGTTCATTAAATACATTACCTAGGATTTTCTATATACAAGACCATGTCAACTGCAAAGAGCAAGTTTTGCTTCTGATTTCCAATATGCACATCTTTTCTTTTCTTGCTTCATTGCTCTGGCTAGGACCTTCCGTGGAATGTGAATAGAAAGGGTGAGAGAAGAGATTGTTGTTCCTGATGTTGAGGGAAATCTTTCAGTCTTTTACCATTAAGTATAAACTTATCCGCCCTTATCAGATCAAAGGAATTTTTTTCTAGTCTAGCTCACTAACCACTAACAGTTTATTTTTTAATCAAGCACTGATACTGGAATTTGTCAAGTATTTTTTATGCTCATATTAAGTTGATCATGTTTTGTTTTTCTTTATTAATATGGTATAATATATTGATTTCTGTATATTAAACCAATTTGTATTTCTAGAAGAAATCTTGCTTGGTCATGTTATGTAATTCTTTATATAGGTTTCTAGTTTTAATTTGCTAGTTTTTGATGAAAATTCTGCACCTACAAGAGGCATTTGTCTACGATTTTTGTTTTCTTGTGATGTCTCCATCTGGCTTTGATATCAAGATAATGTGGGTTTTACAGGATGAGTTTGGAAGTGTTTCTTCCTCCTTGTCCTCTTTCTCCCCACTTCTTCTTCCGCTCTCCCCCTTCCTTCTCTTCTCTGTTTCCCAATAATTTAAAAATAATTGCCATTAATTTTTATGTAAATTATTGATAGAATTCACTAATGAAGACATCTGGGCCTAGGCTGTACTTTGCCAGAAATTTTAAAATGACTAATTAAATCTTTTTGGTATACATATATTCAGATTTTCTGTTTATATTGGAGTTAATTTTCATAGTTTGTGTATTTCTGAGATTTGTCCATTTCACTAGATTATATCTAATTTGTTGAGATATAGTTGTTCATAGTATTCCGTTATAATCCTTTTTATTTCTGTATGATCAGTAGTGATGTCTTCTAGCTTTTTCACTAGTTATCTCTGGTAAACTTGCTTTCCTATAGTTCATTGTTTGTTTCCAAGGAGCTACCAGCCTCTTCCTTGTTGCTCACCATCAAAATCTCCACTACTTCTGAGAATTCCCTTAGATTTAAACTTCATGCAAATATTGTTCCAAATAAACTTAGTTCTTTTGCAGAGATCCCTATTCTTCTGGTCCTGCCTGTGTCCTTGGGCAAAAATCTCTTAGTTGTGACTTTGCTGCTAAGGATGGAGACAGCAGCCTACTTCTCTTAGAGAAAAACCCTTAGATTACCAGTGAGATGCTAGGTGGGGATTGTACCTTCTAGTTTTCTCTTTTTATCTTTCCTGGAGTTGAACCTCTAGCCTGTAAATAAACAAAGGCAGTGTGATTTGGGCCCCCATATTTTTTGGCATGCTCTACCTGTGTAGTCCTCTACCCTGTAAGTTGTGGCTGGGTGAAGAAGGGTCCCTCTGACCTTCTGACAACATTTGCATATAATTTAGCATCCGCAACGTAGAACTGAAGATGGGGTGGGATGGGGATGAGAAGTGGTTGTGTCCTGATGATCCTAGGGAGATACAGTAGCCCTTACCTCCAGGGAGAGGAAACCCATTTTTCTGGCCACACCTACCAGAGTAGCCCTTCCATCATCTTGTGGTGGGAGGTTGGTGGTGGGAAACAAAGTGGGTCATGGTTCAAGTGCCTCTAACTCTCACTATCCTCATTGAGATTTGGTTAATTTTCTTATGTGTGATATACTCTTAGAATATTTGCCAAAGACTTTAAAACTTTTTAAAAGAGTTTTTACTAGTTATGATTGTTTCATGGAGGGAGTGATATGGGATTCTCAAACTGTCATTCTGTAAAGCCTCTTTCTTGTGTATCCCCTTAGCTTTATTGTGATACTAATAGTCATAATTTATTTATTGAGAACTTGCTATGCATTTGATATACTATTATTTCTTCCAAAATATATGTCCTAGAACAGTGCAAGAACACTAAATACTTGGAAAATGTATTTCTCTGACATGCTGGATATCTTTTGCGGGGCTGCTATAACACAGTACTATATACTGGGTGGCATATAAACAACAGAAATGTATTTCTCACTATTCTGGGACTAGAAATCTGAGATCAAGTTTACAGACTATGATCTTCTCGTTGTTTATCCACATGGTGGGAAGACAGTGAGTTAGCCCTCAGGCATCTTTTTAACATGTGCACAAATCTCATACACGAGAGTTCTACCCTCACGGCCTAATTACCTCCCTAAGGCCCTGACTCCAAACACCAACATTGGGAGGGTTAGAATTTCAATCTATGAATACTTGGCGGGGGGGGCACACAAACATTTGGTCCATAGTGCTGGACTTGTTTGAGAAATAGTAAGGACTACAGTTTTTTTCTTTTAAATAAATAAGTTCTTTTTATGATAAACTAAGATTAGGTTAATGCAATTTAATCAGAGTTGTCAAATGCAATTATTTCACAAGTGAGTTGACATCTTCTCTTGAAGTTTCCAAAGTATGTTTCAACAACCACCTGAATCAAAATCCTTTAATCAATTGGTTTAACAGGCAAAGTTTTTTTAGTCCTCTCCAGACTAATCCCTCATGCACAGAGATTTGTGGAGATATTTGACTCATACTTTGGGCTAAATTAATGTAGTACAATCTTGGTAATAGACTTCAACTAAACATTTATTGAACAAGAAATTGTAGAATCACTGTGCTAGATGTTGGTCATATGAAAAGAATAAGACTTGCTACTCCAATCCTGTAAGCATCTGTTCTATTCATGAAATTAATCTTGTAGAAGGAAAGACAATTATATAGTAACTTGATGTATAGTATAAGTTACATTAACTTTATGAAAATTGTACACCTGGATTTGGGGCAAGATATACTCCTACGAGTAACCTAAACATGCGTTTTCATGCACACACACACACACACACACACACAAACACACACACAAACACATAACACAAAGCAATACAGTCATCCCTCAGTATCTATGGTAGATTTGTTCCAGGAACTGCCCCCCCCACCTTAATTCCCAGCAAAACCATGGATGTTTAAGTTTCTTACGTAAAATAGAACTTGCATGTAACCTAAGCACATCCTCCCTGGCACTCTTAGCCATCTCTAGATTACATATAATACTTAATATAAAGTAAATGCTATGTAAGTAGTTGTTATTCTGTATTATTTTGAGAACAGCAATGAAAAAAAATTCCTACATGCTCAGGGAATATGCAGTGTTTTTAAATATTTTTAATCAGCTTTTTTTTTGAATCTGTATATATGGAACCCTTGGATATGAAAGGCTAACTATATTTGCCTTTACCAAAAGGAAATGTTGGACTAGGAGGAAAAAAGGTCTAGATAATAATTAGGAGACTGCTTCCTGTATACCAGAATCCTGTGTCATCCACCCTCCCTTCTCTCTTGCATGTTCCAAAGCCACCCTTCTACTGATGGAATGAACAACTAAATGTAGGTAAAGGTAGAGTAGGACACATTTTTATTTTACACATTCAATGACTTTTTATTGTCTTACGGAATGACTTAACCTAATTTTCATTTTTATTTTGTAAATATTAAGTGAATGCTTTCCACATGTCAAAGTTCTTGGTTAGGGATGCTGACTTTTCTTTTTTTCCCAAATATACGAGAACAATTTGAAGGTATAGAATATGGCATTAATAACTGATACAGAATGGCCATTACTACTTGTTAAAAGGTGCATTATTTCTTTTTTCTTTTTCTTTTCTTTTCTTTTCTTTTCTTTTTTTTTTTTAGTGGAGCATTTTTAAATCATTAGAATAGCCCTGAGCTGGGGATATTTGCAGCCCCAGATCTTTGTGCCCATGCTTTTTCTGTGATCGCCTGATTCATTCTCTTTCCAGTCCTGACCCAGGAGTCAGGAAACCACAGCTATGTGGATTCCACCTTCATCTGGACACACAGCTGGCTGGGGCCTCATTTCCAGGAGGACTAACTGGTAGAGGAAGAGTCCCCAGGGGCCACCATAGACTAGCATGGCATCTACTGGTTCTCTCTGTATTTCTACATTTAGATGCTTTCTAATATATAGTTTCTTCATTGACTTTTTATACGTGGACTTGTTGGTTTTTATGAATGGATCATTATTTAAATTAAGTTTAATGTGAAATACCATTAATTTTTTATAATAAAGAATGGATTAGCTGCAAAATGAGAATGCCATGGACTGTTCTGTGTACCCTCAGGGTAAATATGGTTGCTGGTAAAAGTTGTTAAATACCTCCCAAAGGTCAATTATACAAAATACTAGGAAACTTGGCTCTTTTAATTTTCATATCAGAGTATTTTTTATTTGGGGTTTCTCTGTGCTCTGAGCCTTCTCCTAGGGTCATGATGATCATCCTAAAGGCTGCTGATGGAGCTCAGCTCAGACTAAGAGAATGGTGGTTCTGAGATCTTGGATTGACAGCATATTTTATCACCCTGAAACAAACTGGTTTTGTACATATCTAGGAACTAATTTTGAAGTTTGGACTAAAATAAAAGCAAATAATGGAAAAGGAAGAAAACCTAACATTCATCTGAGTGCCTATCAAGATCTGTGTTACAAACAGTAATACTAAACCTGGGTGGCCTGTTTTATTATCATTCTTTATAGGAGGAAGTTGGTTCTCAGTGACAGTGCTCAGGGTAACACAGCTAGTAATTGAAAGAGCTCAGATTTCAATCTGGCTAGCCCTACTCCGGGATCCCTGCAACCTACAGCTTGGTAGGATGATTCTGTACACGTTTCTAAAAGATCTATCACACTAAAAGTTAAAATCACTAATGAGTATTTTCTGCAAGAGTTCTTTGCCTATTTTATGTCAAATTTTAAGGTGTATCTCAATTTCAAAGACCTAGGGGTAATTTTAACATTCAATATTCTCTTGCCATTCAACATCCAAAGCATTTTATACCTTTCCTATGGCCTTAGAGTAGGGTCGTTTATCTGTCCTCAACTTATCTGCCTAATTGGACTGTGAATTCTTGGGGCTGGTACTGCCCCTCCTCCTCCTGAGTTCTCTGAAGCACCTGGCCCATGGTAAGGGGCCTTTCTATTAAAGATTTGTTTGTTGCAAATGTGTAGAATTGAATCTTGCAAGATTAATTTTAGTCATATTTATATATTTCTCAGGGTTTTGTTTTTCTGTTTTGGTTTGGTTTGTTTTAGCAGATTTAAAGAAAGCTTCCAGTTCAAATGCTGCAAAATCCAGTCTACCGAAATCTGGACTTCGACCTCCTGGATACTCACGTCTACCAGCAGCCAAGCTGGCGGCCTTTGGTTTTGTCCGGAGCTCCAGCGTGTCCTCAGTCTCCAGCACCCAGTCAGCGGACAGTGTGCAGCCGGAGCAGAGCCGCCCAGCCACCCGTAAGTGGGGCAGGGGTGAGGGGGTTGGGCACCTGTACCTGTCTCCAGACCATATGCTGAAGATAAATCAACATACCTGGTTCCCTATGTGTCGTTTTCTTTGTGTGACTAATAATTTTGATCAACTCCCTTACTCTACCAACGACTTAAGGAAAATAACCTATTTGTCATTATCCTCTTTTCACTGATGGTGAGTTCATGTGCCAGGAAAAGATTTTAAAGCACCTCTTACAATCTAGAAAATGACTTGCCCAGAGACTGATTCCAGAAACCCTTTGCTTCATGAATTCTTAGGTAAGCAGTCAAAGAAATATCCAAGAAAGGCATGGCTGTATAGTGCTATCTTGAAACATACTGAGTTTTAAATATTTGCTGAAAGAATTAGTCACTTGTGATTACCTATAAGGTCTTTGAATTGGTGGAGCACTTGACTATGTTTCTGAAAGTTAACTGAATGATATTAAAAATAGGCAGGCAGCTTGAACTTCTCCAAGTTCTGTGGCTGGGGAGGTTTGTAGCTGAGATGAAGCCACTCCAGGCCTGTTTCCTGGGACTGAGGGTGTAGAGTGTATCTTATGTTTGCGCTGCTAGCCCCCTGAGCCTGTCACAACAGCCACTGTATGCAGAGGTCTACAGGCTGCCCATTTGGCTGAACCTTTGATGACCGACCCCACCTCAGCCTCGTCAACATCAAAGTCATTGTTATCATGAAGCCGTGACATCTCAGATGTTGGTGCGGAACTGGTCAGAGGGCCAGGAAAGTCTTTGTGGTTTCCATGTGGAGAGCTGCTTTGAAGGGATTATAGAAATTGAATCAGGTTGGAGTAGAATGCAAGAGAGAGAGATTATTTTTTTCAGTCTAATTTCTGCATGCTCTTCATCTCTGTCCTTTCTTGGATTTTCAGAGATGATATGTGGAACATTTTTACCTTTACAGTTCTAATTTTTAAGTCTACCCAGTTATTCCTTTATATAATACTATTTTTCTTTACCTTCATGTGTAGGTAATTGGTTTCTAAGATTGTTTCCTTTGTTTTCTTGGTTTCCTGAAGAGATTGTGACTCAGTTCTGCTTTCACTTGGATTCATTTTAGGAAGTCACTGTAACTAGGTATTACATCCTTACACAGTAGCTACCTCAAAATATGAAACAGGAATACAATAAACATTTGCCAATGTGTGATCTGTATTTTCATATGTACAAGTGTATTAACAGTCTACAGATTTTGAAATACAGGAGGAACTATTTGTCATGAGTTTTAGTACCAACATTTCCAACAGCATGCTTCTATTTTGAGAAAACATCACAGACAAAAAAATCTCATGGTATGTATCTTTCTAAGGAAGGAGTTCAGATTTCAATTTCTTTAAAAAAAAATAGATAACCTCAAGGTGAGTTAATCCATGACAGCAGCTTTTACTAAAGCAAAGCTGACAGGTGTGGGCAGAGCAATTCCAGGTGTGCTTAGGGCACTTCTCACCTCTGCTTCAAAGGAGAGCAGGGAGGGACCCCTGAAGACCTGAGGGGACAAGAACTGTTATGTGCCAGAGAAAATAACTTCCAGTTTTAAAGGCTTCATAGTAAAAGTGATATTTACTGTATTAGGAATTATTTTCTGTTTTTTAAAAATAGAATCGATTTATAATTATCTGCCACCTATTATAAATAAAATTTGTACTTCACCAGTGAGTTACAGAAAAACTTCACACGTATCTGAATTACTGTCTGAGCCTGCCTACCATTGTACTTATACTTGTTATTAGATTTAATGCAAAGAAAAACTATTTCAATTCTTTAGTGAATGATGCTTTAATGATGTTCTTAGGTCATTTGCTGGTTCAGCTTGTGGTAATGCCAATTCAATATCAGAATTGGTTACTTTTTACTTCTTGGAAAGTTGATCTTTTGCAGACACTATGTCACATAGGATTCATTTTAGGAATATACTGTATTTAGGCATTACATCATAGCACAGTAGACAACTCAAAAATCAGAAACATGACTATAATAGGGAGCTATTTGCAAATGTGTAATTCATACTTTTAGATACTTATGCTCATATGCACTTTTAAACAATGTCCCCACTCACTGTGGCATGCTATATTGGATACTTTTAGGTGATTCATTATGAATTTATTAGTGTTTCCTAGGTAACTGTGCCTTAATTGCAACACTTTTTGTGCTTTCTAGATTCTAAGAGACAAATGATGATGAGTGTCCAGAGGGGACCCTAAATGACCCCCGGATATGAGGGACAGGGGCCATTTGGTTCTCAACTGTTCCATGTGGGCATTTCCCTCCATTCTTGGCTCAGGCTTGTGCCTCTAGTTCAACTCTGCTGAGAAATGACTTTCAAAGTCAAGTGCTTATTTTTTTTCTGTAAGTTTTGGTAAATGAAGAGGACACAGCAAATGAATTATGTTCATAGATTGTTAGAATTTGAAAGTATCTTACTGTCTGGGTAACCTTTCATTTCATAACTGGGCAAACTGAGATCAGCTTGCCTTGCTTTGGGTTCCTGTTTCCTGTGCAAAGCTGGGAAGGACATATTCATAAACATCTTTCCTTTCTCTTAGTTAAGCAAATCTTGAAGTCAGAGCTGTCTTGAGAAGTCCCACAGGCCAAAACCACCCCTTCCCTGATTTCCCAGGTTGTCAGCCAGCCCCAGGGTGAGCTCCCTAAATTGCTGCATAGTATCCTGTTCGTGAAGAAGCCACCCCGGAGGCTGGGCATCTCTCATTGTTAGGAAGTACTTGTAATGGGTTCAAGCCCCCTCCCTGTGATTTCTGACCTGTAGCCACAGGTCCTGAGAATTCACACATCTCTGCAATCCAGAATGCTCCCTCCTTTACAGGTTCATCATTTGGTTGCTCTATTTAGAACCTCAAGAAAAACTTCAAATTATGCTAGTTAGTGTCCCACAGTTTTTCAATTCAAATTGAAGAGGAAAAAGCAATCTTGTAACTTATAACTTTTAACTTTAAACTCAAATGCACAGGTCTGACCCAGTGTATGGCTCCTAATTCTTTGACGATTTTCAAAGAAGGATAAAAATTCCAGATATACTTTAGATGACAGAAACTTAAAAAGAAGAACAATTGCCATAGAATTTAGTATTGGTAACATACTATAGACTGACTTATACTTGGTTGTCAAATTAATCAATAATTAGGTTATAGACTTGATTTTCTCAGTGAGTAGGTGGGTATAATTTAAAGTCAAATCTTCCAGGGAGGATCTGTGGAGGGAAACTTGGAAGACAGGGTTTCATGAAGCAATCATTAATGAAAATAGATTATGTCACCCCAGGATAGAATAATTTATACAAAGGATCTATTTTGTTGTATATTCTGAATTGGGCCTGAATTACTGGGTGCTTAAGAAATGGAAATTCCTATCAGAAAAGTACATGAAGCATAGGACATTTGTAGCTCTCTTTTTTCCAAATACTGTCATATTTTCTTTTTGGGGTTGCCTAAGACTATTATCAACAAGACAAAGAATTTCAAAGGTACAAATGGAAAATTATTTTTTCTGTCCTATTCCTTTTCCTGGTCAGAAAATTAGTATAATGGTGGAGATGTAGGGTACAACTGGGGAGGTAGGTGGTTTGTATAAATACTCAGGATGCAAGGATATGTGTTCTCAGATCCTGAAAAACAGTGCAGAGTTGAGGGCTGGAGGTGGAGGGTTAATTCCTGATGAGGACAATGAGGGAGTTTCTCAGAGAGAGCTGAAGGTTGGGCAGTATTTGGGAGGCAGAGGCTACTGGTGCATCTGGAAGCCCATTGGAATTTAAGGAGTTGCCACCACTGGCACAGCCTGCTGTTCATCATGATGCTGTCTCACAACTACTAAGGACCCTTTTTTGAGCATCCCACACTTTGTTCTCAGAATATGTCTATTCTGGTTCTCTGATCTTCCCCTGGGTCATCTCATCTAGAGTGGCAGCTCTCAGTATTTTGGACACGTAACCCGTAACCATTTCTACATCCTCGACCTCTTTATAGAACCACTTATCTCCTTTTCAAATGATCAATCATGTATCTCCAACCAGGTGACCCAAGTACACCTCAGTCCGAACTTTTTCCAAATCCAATTTCTTCTTTTAGTTTTATAAACCAACACCTGCTTTCACAGTTGCTCCATCTTTTAATGATATCTGTGATCTTCTGGCAACGAACTGGAAATTTCAGAGTGAATGTTATCTTTTACCTGCTTTTGACTTCATTTATTCAATAATCAGTTCTTGTCAATTCTTTCTATCTGGGATCTATCTTTGCTCATCATCTTAGTTGAAATCTGTGTTAGCTCTGGCCTCAGCAATTTCTGTCACATGATACCCCAACAGACAGCCACAGTTTGCCAACCAGAATTGTTCACATTTTACTCTGAGGAATTTGGGGTTTTCTGCCTGTGGATTTGGGTTTAAACCATTCTCTCTGAATGTGCTCCCCTCCCACCTATGCCAAGTTCCCTCTGTCTCTTTAGAGTACATCATCTTCAGGTGTATTTTAGATTCCTTGAAAAAGCCAACCCAATATAATCACTTTCCTCCTGGGAACTCCTAGAGCTCTTTGCTTGTATTACTTATCACACCAGCTATTGTAGTTATTTGTTTCTGTATCTTCCATTCCCCTATAGATTAGAAACACTTTAAGCATAGGGGCTACACTTCATAATAATTTTAATCTCTCATCCCTGAAGAACGCTGTCCTTTACACAAGTAGAATTTTAAGAGAAGTCCTCTACTAAGAGAAATACTTTCTCTCATGTAAGAATGTGGGGAGAAAAAAGACCTTTGAGAGAAATTTGAACAGTTTCCAGAATGCTTTATGTTGGGAACACATTTTTACTTTATGTAAATATGTTGATAGTTCATAATTATGGTTTTTTACAATTTCTAGGATCTCTGAAATATTATTTTCATTTACTCTGGTATACCTATAAATAATTTACACAAGATAAAAAGTAGAAAAGATAATAGATCATTTAAGTATAATTATATTTAGAAATAAATTATAATATAGACTGACCTGAATGTCACAAATATCTAATAACCTGTCTCTTGCACAGAATCTGTCATTTAAAAGAATTGAGCTAAATTCTTACTGTTAAGGCTATTCATGAGAGAATTTCAAAGTATCCAAAATTAGAGATCTTGATTCAGAAAGGTTAAATATCATTATTAAATTCTAGAGTTTTATTTCTTGTTTTAATATTTAAATAAGTAGGTCTTCTTTTAATTATTGAATAGGGTTTGGGTTCTGAGGATAATAATCTGAGGTGGAAAATTACTTGCTTCTTTGGAAGGTTAATCAATGAAAATGAGGGTTAATATAAAAACTTTCTGCAATGTTATCTCAGCATTTATGCTCATTAATATTATAAAATGCATTTACATACATAGCTCATTTGATATTCTATGTCTGATGTGCATTTTAAGTAAGATCAGAGTTGACAAGAAGTGTTATTAATAACTCCTACAGAAACAACCATTAACCTATCTCATGTTTCATTGGCAAAGAGGGAGTCATTTTTTATTCATGGAAAAAGGAGCTGAAAGTGACTTGTGAGGTCAGATTTCAGAGAAGCCATTGCCTATTTGATATTGCCCTTACTGGTGGCTTTGTTCATTACCTTTCAAAACACTCAGACAAAGATCAAGTCCACCCGGAGAGGGGATTAAAGTAAAAACTTGTTTTGCTTTGCTTTTAATAAAGTTGACCATTTATGGTTGTAAGATAAACTGAAAGTTTGAGAAGCATATTTTTATTTATAGAAAAAATAATGTCTAATTGAATGACTGCTTCTTCCTTGACGGTGCTGTTTTATGAAGATTAGGTTGTTGACGTTCTCTCCCATGATGCTGCACACTATAAGCATCTACCACATGCTAAATACAGGTTCAGCACTGAAGCTACTCTGATCCTGACACTAGGGTCCTCATCCTTGTGGGGACTGGGGAAGTAGGATTATGCAAATAAACCCATGCAGGGGAATGTTAGCGTGGTTGTAATTGAAGACTGCACAGCATTTGGAGTGCAGGATGGGGTGGAAAAGGACTCACCTCTTACAGGACCTCCCCAGGCTGGCTCAGTACTACTGCATTATGTCTTTAGATTTGATTGTTCAGGGAATGACAACATTCTGAGTTTGCTATAAAGACATTATTTTTTTGTTTTGCCGTACAGAAAAAAAAAAAAAAAAAAAAACTAGAGGTGGGGAAGGAAAGATGAAAAATGATTAGCCATCTTTGAAAATCCTTGAAGCTGATGACAGACCCATGAGGGCCCATTCAAACTTCACTTTTTGTGTATGTTTGAAATTTCTGTAAGAAAGGTTAAAATCCTACCTTCTCCCTCTACTGGCTTTTATTTCTTCTGTTTCATTTATTTGATTTCATATTTTTGTATTTAAAAGATCTTAGATGACTGTCTTCTTTTTCCCCACTTTTATTGTGGTATAATGGACAAAATATACTGTATGTATTTTCAGGGTACAATGTGTTATTTTGATATATGCATACATTGTGAAATGATTACTTCCATCAAGCTCATTAACATATCCATCATCTCCCAGTTACCCTCTATGTATGTGGAGGGGCAAGAATGAAGATGTACTCTTAGCAAATTTCAAGCACACAATACAGTATCGTTGACTATTGACCCCACGTTTCACATTCGAGCTCCAGAACTTATTTCATTCTGCCTAAATGAAACTTTGTACCCTTTGACCAATATCTCTCCATTTTCAAGAGATGATGCAGAATAATGATCAAGCACATGGACTCTGGAGACAGACTACCTGGTTTTATATCCCACCCTTGTCATATACTAGCTCTGTGGTTTTGCCTAAGTGACTTAACTTCTCTGTTCCTCATATTAAATAATAGTAATATCAATAATAATGAAAGTGAGACTTAAAATCACCAATGGGTTTGGTGTGAACATTAAATGGAATTAATATATGCAAAGCGCTTAAAGGACTTGGTACAATAATAATAATCTTCCTGAGGCCATTTCTATCCATTGGCCATGTGCATGAAGTTTGATGTTGAAGATTCAAAAGTTTAGTTGAAAATATGGTCGTGTTGTATAAGAAGTGTCTGCGGAGGATAAGGAAAATAGTATGATAACATGTAAGTCAGGGAAATGATATCCTTCCAGTTCTAAAGTTTTATGATCACCTCTCACATATATGGTGAATCGTTTTCTGGGTATTGAAAATGTATCACTTATGAGACATAAAGATGGAAGTTGATAAGTTGATTTTCATGGGAACCTCTTACTTCTGGACAATCAGCTTGTGCTTGTTTGGACAATTATAAAATAAAGGCAAGGAGAGTTTTTTTGAGGGCTGTGCCAGCTCTTTAGCACATTATCATTTAAGGAAATACATTCAACTGGTTCCCTTTAAATGAAGCATATTCATTTGAGGTGACTAATACATAGCACATTAATCTCAGCTGATGGCATTTAAAACTTCTGCTCAAAATAGAACTGAGAGTTGGATCTGACTTTGTTTCTGTGCCTTTCCACTTTCTGTTGGAGAAAAATTGGGAACATTTGATTTCACAGTATGTGAAGGGCTTCACACAGCTCCTCATTTTGCTAGAGTCTAATTTCCATTGTACTAGGGTTGGCTTTGTTGAATATCTCAGTCGAATTAGGGTGGGTGGGGAAAAGTGAAGAGTGTGAACAAAAACCAAAATAAGGATCTGATTTTCTCTGGAAATGAGGAAGTCAAACAAATGTCACGGATGGATTTAAAGTATCTAATTCCCTGGAATCTATAATTATGCAATTTAAAGTATTCTTTCTAAAGCAAAAATAGAATCATTTTCACTGACTCTTGCTGATAACTTTCCCAATGATTCCCACACATTCAGTTCTTTTCTTCCTCTTCGCTTCCTTCACACACATTTACAAAGGAAAGCATGACTTTTTTTTCTGAATATTATTTAGCATTGCTTACAAGTGAAAATAATTTCTTTATTGTATAAGTAACACTTATCCATCTCCACTCAGAGAGCTGGGTGAAATGATTAGAAGTCACATTGTCCCTGAAGAGATTTGTTTGGTGTATAAGTGTTATATTTTGTCTTGCTATTTAATGAAGAAAGGATGCCTTCCTGGAGCTAAGAAAATAGTAGTTAAGATGAGGGCTGTGCTGTACTTGCATACATGACATGTATCAAAACCAGACTTTATGATAAGAGTTTTTGAAAAGTCAATTTAACCTCATTGGACTCAGATATTGCTATGATTTGGATAAGTGTCCCCCAAAGGCTATGTGTTACAGGCTTGGTCACCAGTCTGTATGCGATTGGGAGGTGGTGGAACCTTTAAGAGGTGAGGCCTAGTGGGAGGCAGTTAGGTCACTGGGGCCACGTCCTTGAGGGGGTGTTGGGATCCTGGCTCCTTCCTGGATCTGGCTGCCTCTGGCTGCCATGAGGAGAACAGGTTCTTCACCATGTGCCCCTACCACCATGTATTGCCTCACCAAAGTCCCAAAGCAACAGGGTCAAGTAATCATGGATTGAAACCTCTGAAACCATGGCCCCAAAGAAACCTTTCCTTCACTGACATTTTTTTTATCAGCTCTTTGTCAATAGCAATGGAGAGATGACTAAAACAAATACTTATTATAAAGTTGGGAGGGACTGGATTAAATGTATGGTCTAAGAGCTGGGATTCTGTGACTTTATTCTGTAAAACTTATGAAATCATTATGGTCTTAAGTAAGGAATGATCATAATTCTATTTAGAGGAAAATTAAGATGATAATGGTGAGTAAAGTAGTTTGGAGACAGGAAACTGGGTATCAGAGATCTTAGTGCTGCCAACATTAGGGATGCTTCCCTGTTGAGCCAGACATTACTTTTGTTAATTTTTCCTGCCACACTGGGATGGAAGTTTCAGAACACTAACAGACAAAAAACACGTTCAAAGGTTTTACTGTCCCAGACGTTTTCTATAAAACGGGACCATTAGATACTTGGAAATCACTTACTTGCCCCACGCTTTACCTAATGCTGGGCCTCTGGGATCATTGGTTTGATGTCAGAGCAGAGAAGAAAAGGGGTGAGGAGGGGAAAAGGGAGGATTAAAATGGGTCTCCAGAATCAACGATTAACTCACTGGTAGTTTGGAAGTGAGTTTGAACAAAATGTAGAAAGGCAGAACTCAGGTTGTAAGGGGGCAAGGAAGGTAAAGGTGAGAATGTAGATGATAGAGAAGTTTGGGGGAGGGAAAGAGAAGAATTGTGGAGGACTCAGTAGAGTTGCAGGGGAAGTTTTATGTTTAGTTTTTGCAACATTTTAAAAATATACAAGATGCTTGTGCTTCGAGGTAGGATCTGGTAGCAAGGAATAAATTTAAGAAATTAAAGATGAAAGTAAGTGAGGAGAGTAGGCAGAGCAATTCCTGGGGCAAATAGGAGGGAATGAAGCCAGATATACAAGTGGAATAGCCAGCCACGAAGACAGAAAGAAAGGGATAAAGAATGAGTGTAGAGAAATTTTGGATGGAAGACCACATTAGGTGACCTCATTTATCCCAGGTAATTCAAAGGTAGTGTTGTTACAAAGAGCAAACATGAAGGATTGGGGTGTCGGGTTGCATTAAGTAAAAAGCTATAATGATTGCTTTGAGTGATATGTTTCAAGTCAGTGAGGTGAATGGGAGAATTGCAGAGTTGCATGGAAGACCCACCCACTTGAGGTCAGAGAACATAATTTTTTAAGTTAGAAACCATGTAACAGATTTTAGGATTTTCTAGGACTTTCTCTCATGAAGTGGTAGAGGATCCTTCTTTTTAGTTATTACCTCCATAGTATTGTATGTTATGGCAATTAAAAATCCAGAGTGAAAATTTAACATTTCTCAGGATGTTCCAGTAAAGTAATAGTTAAATACTACTCCATAGAAGTGAGGGTGCTGGTGGGAAGGAGCCCTGAGTCCTCTCTGCTTCTCCCCTTCCCTGTTCCATGCCACAGGACAAATACCTAAGGGAACCCCTGGGGCACAATTGGAAATCATTGGTTCTATGGCAAGCATGTCCAGTTGACCCAAGAACCTGTCAGAAGGTTGACCCACTCCTGTCAGAAGGGTTGTTGACCCACTCCTGTCAGAAGGGTAAATTCTAAAATTTAAATTCCTAATTATCATTACCAGTGAAGGCATTTTCATATTTACTGGTTGGCATGAAGGCCATTGTGTGTCTCTAGATCAGCTCAGCCTGATTGAATTTCCTGCAATTATGAAATGTTCTGTATCTTGCTCTTGGTACAGTAACTACTAATCACATGAACCATTGAACCATTGAAATGTGGCTAGTGTAACTGAAGAACTGAATCCTCAATTTCTTTTAACTTGAATGACTTTACCTCTAAATAGCCACACGTGGCTGGTGATTCCCCAATTGGACATCACAATTCTGGATTGTATTATCAGTTAGGATTTTTTAAAAGGCAAATAATACTTCTAATCATAACATCTGTTAAGATTTGTAATGACAGGTATTTCCTCCTTTGGAGAAATTCCACATGAATCCTAAATGATTTTAGGATACTAGATTGATGAGACAGAATTAATTAAGACCTCACATTTGTTCCCTTTAAATCTTTATATATGGGTTAGGTCTGAGGACACTATTCTAAAACCTAGATGCTAACTTTATCCCTTATTGGTTGTTTAATAAGTTCGTAACATTTATCATAAGACTAGGTCACAGAAGATGGAATAAATCATCCATAGCAATAGGAAACACAGCCAACATCTTCATTTACAAGAACAGCAGAATAAATATAATTTAACATTTTATTCAAAATATCTTCATGGAGTGTAAACATAATAGCTTAGTTCCAGATCTATCTGGGTAGAGTTGGAAAATACCAAAGTAGAAGAAAAAAGGTGGGATAAAAAGAGAAATATAGTAAATCAAAGGAAAAATGGAAGGGGAGGTTTAGATGGTAAGAAATCTGTGATGAGCAACAACTGAGAGGGGTGTCCATTACCTCTTTCTGTTTTTCTTGATGACCCCCTGCCCAGCCGCTCTCCGTCCTACCCTCCCCGAGGCAGAGACCCAAGAAGACAGAGACAAAACTGAAGTATGAGCTAAAGGTGCCTCTTAGGTTCTCTTGAAAGACCGACATTTGTGTTTTCAATTAAGGGAGATGCCAGACTACTGCTGGGATCCTGTTCAAACAAACAAAAAATCCAAAATGGGTGCTTACAGATTAAAAGAACACTTTGGTCCTGTGAATGCACATCTTACTCCTTGAATTTGCCTTCTAGACAAGGAAACCATCCAACCACTTTAGGTGCCTTGTGTTGTACATCTTGAGTGAGAGCAGCCCAAGTGGAAAAGAGAAGACATGAGTGAAACAGAGTCATAATGAAGCGAGTCCAGAACTCTCTCTGCTAGTAGCTACTGCCACTGAAGTTAAATATTATAGCCTTTTCAATCAAGAATGTCTAGATCCCATTACTCTTGTAAAGCTATTAATGCATCTGTTTAACCAGTAGATACCAAAAATTGTATCATGTGAATGCGATAAATTCTCAATGCCAAACTAACACATTTTATGGAATGTTCTTACACAGTTGGGTGTGCAGCTTGCATGTGTGTGAGAGTTTGTTGTTGTCGACTTCAGTAAAATAGCTTCAGTAATTGGCATTTGAATATCAAGGAGTGCTGCATGCCTGGGTGATTTGGCGTTGAAAGTTGACATCTGAAAGTTCCTTTCCAACCATGTTGTCAGGATGATTTTGGCTTGTAAACCAGCCACACACTACAGGGTAACCAATAAACAGCATTGTTAAACACTGGGCATTACTCTTTTTTTTCCTTTAGTTTTAATTCATCATATTCATTTTCTATGTGGTATTAAAATGAAAACTTCTAAAAAAAACTAAATATGACTGATTTGAATACTGGAAAAAATGGTTTACATGCACTGAAGATAAGGTGTCTTTTATATTTTTGTATCTGATGACTCTTTTGCAATTGTATGTGAAAATTTTTTGTATTGGTTTCCTCCACCTGTTTTAAATTAGTGAGATGATAAAATATAAAAAAGGAGAGTTGGACTAGTAGCCAGGACTACTGGGCCCCAACCTCACCTCTTATACCAATTAGCTGTGTAGTGTTGGGCAGCTTAACTTATTTGTTTGGACCTCAGGTTCTTCATTGGTGAAAAGAGGTGTCTGAACTCAGTAGTATTCAACACTCTTTCCAAGTGGTTCTGATACACACAAAAAAGTCCCACCAAGGTTAAGCTGAGTGTCAGGATATGTGTGTTTATTCTACTTACTGGTTACAGTGCCATAACAAAGCATGATATCAACCAGATCAACCAGGCATTATAGGGTTATTACTAAATCTTTTCTGTGTTGATGTGTAGATATGTGTGAATGCTGTGCTATTTTAACTTGGAGCACACAGAGACATAAATAAAATGTGATCCAGCCTTCCATAAATCTGCCTCCATGCCTGGCCTACCAGGCCCCACCATTTCAGCTTGTGAGGGCTGCGTGGTGTTCGGCTCAGATGTCTGCTTGTCAAGGAATTCAGGACTTTGTGAAGATAACAGGGATACACGGAGAAAAGCTCAACCTACGAGATGGAATTATATGCACTTACTATAAATTATATTTATCCTAAATATGTTCAACAAACTTAGATCTATGGTAGGTCTGGATGTAAGTGTCTAGTTCTTCCTAGGAACTGGTGAGAAACTTCTCACAGCACGTCTGAGATACCGAGATCTTGCTTTCTTACATTAGGGCCCTTAATCCACGTTCTGTTTATGTATTAATTTAAAGTTGCCTCTAAGTCCAGCGTTTCTTCACAGTATTGCTCAGTTGGCTTACTTCTTCCAAAAAATTCTTAGAAATTCCTTTACTTCCTTTACTTTTCCACATGAGAGCATTTCTTTAGTGTCCTTGGAGCTTTCTCTAGCTTGAGTGCTGAGTTTCCCTTCTGTGTGTGTGGTTCTGTGGGCAAACATGAGAGATTTTGTAATCCTCCTTTATGTAGATTCTTAACATGGGTGTGAGGTTAGGATCAAGTTTTCTAGCATCAGTGTGGTGCCACCTTCTTTGGTGTTTCCCTGACTGCTGCCACTGTGGGGACCTCTGGTTAAGTATGCCCTGCCCTAACCTGACTGGCCTCAGGGCCCTGTCCTTACCACGAGTGTGTGGTAGTGGAGAGCCTCCTGCAGCTCAGAGCTGGGGGTAAGTGTGACCCTCCTCTGCTCCACGCCTCTAGTAACTTCCATGGTCATGTTAAGTATGTCAGCACTCTCCCCCCTGCACTGGGTTGGCTACTAAACATGTGACTGGTTATGTGAGCCTTCTCAATCACATTCCTTGTATGTGTGTGTATTTGTGTGCTTGTGGATATAAATGTGTATGCATACACATTTACAAGTTTGTCCAAAGTGGAGATGAAGTCTACCTACCTTCATCTCTTGCCCTTGCCAGATACATTCTGCCTTCTGTATTCATAGGTTCTGCATCTGCAGATGCAACCAACCTTGGATCCAGAAACATTTAAAAAAATTTTTTTATCTGTACTGCACATGTCCTGACTTTTCTTTCTTGCTATTATTTCCTAAACAGTGGAAATCAAACAACTATTTACATAGCATTTCACTGTATTATGCAATATAGTCATCTAGAGATGATTTAAATTACACATAAGAATGTGTCTAGACTCTGTGCATGCTTTGGTATCTTCAGAGGTCCTGGAACCAGTGCCCAGTGGATACTGAGGGATTTTTGATAGGAAAGCAGCCACCCTAGGATCTCCCACACAGCCCTCTGACAGAAATCTGAGGCTTGAATCCTCTTCCTAGCACTATTTATTTGAAGCTGCGTGTGGCAGGGAGTTGACATGCCAGACAGCTGCAGCCGCCAACTGCCAACACCCATTGACTCGGACCCCTTTGATTAGAAAATGAAAAATGCCAACACATCTTGGGTGCTGTCAGCCGCAAGGTATGCCTCTAAAGTTGGTGTCGACATAGAAGACTTCTGTTGCCACCAGTAAGGTTTGTTAATGAAGGCAAATGAGCTTGGATAGACCCTGTCACAATGGTTTCCCCGAAGAAATTGGCTAATTAAGCTGGAGGTCAAAGAGCAGCTGTTGTTTCAAGCAGGTGCTATTAGTTTGTGTCCAATAGTGGCTCTGAAAGTGCATGAGAAAGAGAAAGATGTGCTCCCTGACCAGAGACAGGTTACTCGTCTAGGAACTGTAAATTGTCTTTGAACAGTCCTCTGCAGCTTTCAGGCATCCTTAACCTTCTGCACCAGCATCCTTCTTCACATGCTCCTAGCTGTGTGGTTCTCCCAGAGCCCTTGTTCACCATCACAGGAGGCTAGAGTGTTGATGTACCTTAGATGTTATTCAAATGACCATGATCATTCCACAGAGGAGCAGACGGGTGCAGGAGAGGTAAGAAGACTTATCACCATCTAGCGGGGCATCAGTAAGGGATCCAGGCTGTAACTGTGCTCTCACATCCTCATCCCATGGTACTCACCAGGGTGAGAGCCACAAAATGTGCGTCTGGGGTTTATTGCAGGAAAGTATACTCATTCTGTCGGTAGGTTGAGCCTCAGGATGAGGAGATTCCATTGTTGAGGTCCTGTACAATAAATTGACAACCACTAGAATCTCTCTTGCCCATGATATTCCTTTTTCAGCTGTTCTAAATATGGAAGTTCATTTACTAGTAGCAAGTAGATATTGGTTTAAGGTCCTGAAGAGCAGTCCCTAGAGAGCAGGGGATGAGGGTGAGTGTGTGGCAAACAAAGAAATTAGTAGGAACTGTGGTTCTTCTCAAAGACTTAAGAGAGGCAGTGATATGGGTGAATAGTTTCTAAGTGTTTAGGAGAGCAGATAGCCTGGTACTGTCCTGGGCTATCACCCTGGATAAATCACATAATCTTTCTGGATGCTTAGTGTCTTCCCTATAATGTTAGGGGTTGGTACAGTGGTTTCCAAGATTCCTTCATGAATCCTAAATCTCTGGTCCCATGACTTCAGAGAAGAGGGTTCTAAGGAGGTCCCAGCACCTCTAGAGCACAAGTTTTTTCTTTTCATGTCTTTACTTATAAACTATCAGGAAAGACCCTTTATATTTTCCATATTTTAAAAAATCCCAATTGGAGGACATAAAAGTTATGATATATATGTGTAAATATATATTATATATGTTATTGTCAATAAAAATTGATAATTGCAGGACCATATGCCTTAAACATACAACTATTATATTTTTTCCATTTAAGAAAATTTAAGTTCTTCAGTTAATGCAGTCATGAACCACATAGCTACATTTCTGTCATGGATAAGTTGCATATGTGATGGTAGTCCTAAAAGATTGGAATGAAGCTAAAAAACTATATCACCTAGTGGATATCTTAGGGCAATGCTTGTGGAGATCCTGGGTAAATCACCCAATTGCACTACCAGTTATATTAAAGTATAACGTGCATAATTTTGTACAGTGTATGATACTCAATAATGACAGTAAATGATTATGTCAAAGGTTTATGTATTGTTTTAGTTTTAGATCACCGTGACCAAAATATCCAACAAGAAAATCTGAGAGAAGGGAAAGTTTATTTTGGCTCACAGTTTCAGAGGTTCAGTCTGTGGTTGGGTAAATCCATAGCTGCAAGCTGAGGTGCAGAACGTCACCTCAGAATGGCAGAAGGGTGTGATCGAAGACACGGCAACCAGGGAGAGAGCTCCTACTGTAGCTACCTACAGTTAACACTGTTAATTCATATCAGTGACTTAATCCACTGAAAAGGTTATAGCTCTCATAGTCTAATCATTTCACCTCTGAACATTCTTGCATTGTCATGAGTGTTTGGGGATAGCTCATATCTAAACTGTAACACATATATTCACTATACTGTACTTTTCACCATCATTTAAGTGTATTCTCATTAAAAAATAGTTTACTGTAAAATAATGTGCCAGGTGATGTTGGCAGCAGCCTCATTAATCTTGCATTTACTACATTTCTTGATTGCATTGTTCTCACTTGTTTTTTACTTGATCTCATGCTGTTTGACTCATCATGGTCCTGGGGAGCAGCAGGCCATACAGCTTGTGGTAGTTTGTGTGAATACACACTGTGGTATATCCCTGTCATTAAATGACACAATGACTATATGACTAAGAGGATCTAATCCTGAGTCTCAGTACATGAATGTACTTTAGGCCAGTTGTTATGGTTTGAATGTGCTGTATCCCCCAAAAGCTCACAGTGTGAGACAATGCAAGAAGGTTCAGAGGAGAAATGATTAGATTGTAAGAGTCTTAACCCAATCAGTGATTTAATCCCCTGAGATTAACTGAGTGGTAACTGAAGTGTGGTAGGGTGTGGCTAGAGAAGATTGGAATTGGGGTGTGGCTTTGGGGTATATATTTTGTATCTGGAGAGTAGAGACTCTCTCTTCTCTCTTCCTCTCTCTCTCTCTCTCTCTCTCTCTCTTTCTCTTTCTCTTTCTCTCTCTTGTTCCCTGATTATGTGAGCTGCTTCCCTCTGCCACACTCTTCCACCATGATGTTCCACCTCACCTCAAGCCCTGAGGAACAGAGCCAGCCTTCTATGGACTAAGACCTCTGAAACCTTGAGTCCTCAAATAAACCTTTCCTCCTCTATAATTGTGCAGGTCAGATCATTTAGTCACAGCAGCAAAAAAAAAAAAAAAAAAAAAAAAAACCAAACAAAAAAAACCTGACTAAAACACCAGTTGAGCTGAGGAATACATTCTGAAAAACTAACTTAAGAAATTTAAGTAATGGTAAAGTTAGATTGATTCCATGTAGTTTCTTTTGATGCTGTACCTTGTATGCATTTCATGCAAAGAAATGACCTACAGCACCTAGTATAGGTCAAAAAGTAGATATTTAATATTACAAATTATGAATTTCAGAAGCATGTATAACAAAACGTTTCTATATATCCTTTTATGAAATATTCTTGAAATTTACCTCTTATGAGATTTAGTGATTTAAAAACTTTAGCTAAGTGTTATAACTTAAAAATTTGATATGTGTGGATTTTATGTTTATGCCTCTTATAACTGAAGACAAATCATAGTCTGACACCCCAAGTGCCCTCTAGCTTGCTACTTGTCTAGTTTTCAAGCACATGACTGTGTAAATTTTATCCCCCCAACATTCTGTCTGTAGTTATAACTTTAAGAGATGAAACAAATTAATAAAGACATGCAATTAGCAAATGTCAGAAGATGCCTGGATCTTGACTATGGAGATTGGGAATAGCCTGATCATGCTTGTGAAGATTGGGAATGAGACAAGGAAATCTACCATCATCAGTATTAAGTTCTCTTGTTTTAAAAATACTGGTGAATTCCAATTAAGTTAGAAGAAAGCAATACTGTAAACATTGCAAAGGAGGAGACAAACTATTATAATCATTTTGATATAAAACACTGCTTCTAGAAAAATCAAACGAACTGAAATATTTCCAAAACCAGTTAAATAAGGAGCCCAGTTAACAATATTCAGAATAAAAAAGTAGTAGTACTACTATTTGCCTGCTAAAAGAGAAGGTGGGTGTGGGAAGCCCCAGATAATACCAATGAAGAAACAGAAATCCAAAGTTAAACTAGATATGGTTCAGGACTGTGAAGCAAACTGCAGAAATTTATTGAGAGACAGAAAAGAAGATTCAAGTAAATGGAAACATACCTGGTTTCTGAATGGGAAGATTCAAAATGGTAAAGACATCAAATCCTTCCCCATGAACCCAAGAATGTGTTTACTACAATGTCAATCATAATCTCAGTTAGACTTGACAAAAAGGTTCATCCAAATGGATAAATTTATAAAGATCATCAGAAAATACAAAGTAATTAAGAGATATTTGCCTTTCCAATTTAAACTATATTGTAATATTTGGAATGATTAAAATATATACAGCATCTCAATAGACTGAAACTGAAGATCCAGAAATAAACCAGTCAACCAACCAAGCCAGCCAATCTCTTTGTGTATTATATGTATTGTATGCATATACATATACATATATAATGCACTTACTTAATATGGAAATGGCAGATTTTTAAATAAGTATAATTTATAAAAAAAGAAGTTTGCTCTCTATCTCCTATCATACCACAATAAATGACTTTAAGATGAATTATAAGTATAAACTAAAAACAAAAATAAAACCACAATACACTAGAAGACAATACGGGTTTTCATGTAATCTTAAGATAGAGTAAGGTCTTTCTAATCATGACACCAAAAGCAGAGACGATAAAGACAATGGTTAAAGACTATTTCAATAATGTTACTCTATGTAAAAAGATGAAAGGTTCCTTTCAAATTTTTTCAGCCTCCATAAAAATTAAAGCTTCCATAGGTGATAAAATATAAGACAAACAATAAAGTGGGAAGCATTTGTAATTTTTTGAACAATGATTACTATCCTTAGCATGTTAGTCAGGATTCTCCAGAAAAACAGAAACAGTAGGTTATGTATAGAATGAAATTTATTATAAGGTATTGGCTCACAAAGTTATGGACTGAGAAGTCCTACCATCTGCTGTGTGCAGGCTGGGGAAACGCAGAAAAGCTGATGGTGTGGTTTGAAGACCTGAGAGCTTTAGAGCCAATGGTTAGATGCCAGTGCAGGTCTGAAGTCCTGCAACCAGGAGCACTGGGGGCAGGTGAAGATGGATGTTCTAGCTCAAATGGTGACGTGAGAGTAAGTTCAGTCTTTCTCCATCTTTTTTGTTCTGTTTAGACCTTCAGAGGATTGAATGATGTTCACCCACTTTGAGGAAGGCAGACCTTTACTCAATCCATTAATTCAAATGCTAGTAACTTCTAGAAATACCCCCAGAGACACACCTAGAACTAATGTTTAACCAGATGTTTGTGCTGTAGCCCAGTTGTTGACAAAATTAATCATCATGCCTCACCTGTGAAGAACTGTTACAAATCAGTAAAAATTGCATAAAATTGCATAAAATTCAACTGTGTTCAATAGTTAAGATGGGTTGAGGAGAGGAATGGACATTCAGTGAGAAAAGTGAAGCCAGTATCCAACAATTTTATTTTTATCATCATTATTTATTTATGTAATAAAACCAGTTAAATATGATATTTTCCCCTGTTACATTGACAGAGATTAAAAAGGATTATAAAATAGTATTAATGACTATATGGGAAACTGGGAAGTCTCCCAGACTGAGGTTAAATTCAGAAATTGGTGCAATATTTAAGGAAGAATCTTTAGTAATATTTTAAAAGAAAATTCTTAATATTATGAATACCTTGTTTTCAAGAAATTCCATGTGAGAGATTTCTTAAAGGAGTAAACAGTTGTATCTAAACAATGCTGCTCCTTCATTCTTGTTATAATAGCAAAATCCTGCAACAACTGAAGACTATCAGAGAATATTTGATTAAGCAAAACATGATATATCCACATAATTGAATACTATGAAACCCTTAAAAGTGGTGATGTAGGTGTATATTTATGCATAAAGATCCATTATTTAAATGGAAAAAATAAGAATAGTGTGTATGTAGGAGCCTATTTGTTACAAACAGAGATAAATGCCTAGATTCTGTTCTCTGAGTTATGGGAGACTTAAAAAAATGTTCACTTATCTACTTATCTTTTCTGAACATGGGAACTGAAGTGAGAAGAAACACATGAAGGTGGAAATATATCACATCTTGAAAAGAAGGAAATGATAAAAAGAAAGGAGGATGAAAAGAAGGTTAATTGCCCCATGGTTACCAGGACCCGAGGAGGAATTCAAATCCCTGTATGAAGTGGGGGGCGTTCACCACTTGTGTGTGACCCGATCCCCTCAGGAACTGGTATGCCTTACGGTTCCCTGTGTTATTGAATTCCACTCATTCTGGCAGTGGAGATCAAAGTGAGGCAGGCATAATCCCAACAACATTCTGACAAAAATTAAAAGATGAAAGAGGACTGAGTAAAATAATTGATAGAGCAAGAGAAAGCACAACCTGCATATATGTTCACAAAAGACTTTGATAAAAGCCATTCTTAAAAGTCATGTCATGCTATGAAATTGGCAATACATGGAACAAATGTCAGAGTACTTTCCTAACAAAGTGTAGGAGCACTGGAATTCTTTTTTTTTTTTTTTTTTTTTAACAAAGATCAAAAAAGCGTAATAACACGCTGTATTGGTGAGGGTGTGAGGAAACAAACATTTCTCCCTCATTTCTGTGGGAAGAGAAACTGACATAATTTCATAAAGGGGGATGTGTTAATATTCATCCAAATTAAAATGCATACAACCTTTAATTGGGCAGTTTCACTCTGAGATATTTATTCTATGCATATAACTCATTTGTGCAACATGACACTGGTACACAGATGTTCACTGTGGACAAGCAGCAGCCCTAAGGAAGGAATATCTTAAATGCTTAGCAAAGGACTAAACTATGATCAAGCAATAAAAAAAAATGAAGTAGGTCTTTGCATATTGATGTGAAATGTTTTTTAAGAAACCTAAAAGTAGAGAAAAGCAAGTTGCAGTGTTTGTGCAGAAATGGAGCTTACTATTATTCGTGCAAAGAGTGGAAGTTAGGCTGCTGGTGTTGGCATGGGTAATCTCTGGAAGATCATATTAGCAATTGGTAGGAGGTTCCTCTGGGAGTGGAAATGTTAGAATGGAAATAGGAGGGATCACCTCCCCCTTGTAACTTTTATAATTTTTTAAACCAGAGTCTGTATTAAATTTTCCAAATAAGTACAAAAGTAAGTCCTGATCTCTTCCCCATTAAATGGTGTATGCTGAAACCAGCATGAAAATGAGCTTGTCAAGCAGCTGGATCTTCCTAGGGTGTGTTCCCTGAGACCCCACCCACCCACCAAGCATCTCTTTCCCTTGGGGCTGTTCCTGTTGCATCCTGAATCACAAGGTGGATCAGTTAACACTTCCAAAAGCCCTGCACATTTGAAATATAGCCATCTTCCTGTATTTCTCAAGCGAATGTTATTTCTGTAATCATAAACTCCTGATAATTCTTTATTACTATTTTATGCTTTATGTGACATTTATAAGAAACAATTCTCATTTATCCCTCAGGAAACTATCTTGGTTTAGACTTGTCAGAAGTTGTCAGTCATGGATCCCTGAAAATATCTGTTTTTTATTATTTGTGTGAAAATGTCTTTGATTGCTCTCGTATTTGAAAAACTCTGAAAATATCAATTAAGATCCTATTGACCTTATTCTGTACTGGGTACTTGAGTAACAAGATAGAAATAGATATGAAAGATAGGAGTCTGGGTAATTAGGAGCTAATACTTATGTTGGTTAAAAATTATTTTCCCCATATAAAATTAATTTTATATGAAGAATTATATATACAGTATCCATGTGTTCTGAAATTATGAAATCAATCAACCGCAGATCAAAAATATTGGGGAAAAAATATACCTGAACTGAATAGGCAAATACTTTCCTTTCTTGTTGCTAATCCCTGAACAATACCACAAAAAACTAGTTACATGGCAGTTACATGGTATTAAGTATAGTAAGTAATCTAGAGATGATTTAAAGTATCAATAAGGACGTGCATAGGTTCTATGTAAACATCCAAGATGGTGGGTGTTCCTGGGAACCAGTCTCCTGTGGATACCAAAAAGCATCTCTTAGTGGATTTTGTACAGGTAGTGTCATGTAGATTCATATGGGGAATTTTAAAAAGAAATAAAATGAAGTTAGGTTTTGTACAAGGTGTATTTCAGGCTATTGTTGGGGTATGGGAAGAATACAGGGGTACCAGGGAGAAGACCCAGATTGAAGTCCCCACTCTTGTCATTCACTCACTCATTCACTCTGTTTCTTTCTCACTTCTCCTTTCTTATTTCCTCCTGTATTATGAGAATGAAATATGTAATTGAGGCTTTTTGTAGGTTAAAGGATATCACATATCATAAAGACAGGAATACTCCCTACTTGCAGAAAGTCACACTCTTTGTTGATGTCCAAAACAGCCCCTGGATTGAGCCGGTCTTCCTGAGTAGGAGCTGGATGTTCCAGGGGAGCAGCTGAGGCTCTGAAGAGAGAAGGGGCTGGGATACACACGAACCATAAAGGATGGAGGCTTTGGGTGGATCGAAATCATGGAAACTAATCAAGGCCATGAGTTGCTAATGAGATCTGGCTGAACTAGCTCACAACCTACAGCTTACTACCTTTGCACTAGCCATCTGAGCTGTTTTTGTTGCTGAGGAAATAGAGACTCTCCCTACTATTCAGAGCAAGACACATTTTCCCCCTACCTATATATGTAGCCATTCTGGGAAGATCTAGGTTGCTTTTATTTCCCTCCTCAATGGCTTCTGCTAATATGAATGAGACACAGAGTTTTTGCCAAGATTGCCAAGAACAGGTATTTATATTCATAGAAGCCTCTTCATCTAGCTAAGGAAGGGAGACAGACAGGTAAGAAACAGGCCCCCAAAACTGAGTTATTTGATTAATTCTTAGAGGTGCTTAAAGAAGTTGAAATTTTCACTTGCCTAATGATCAGAAACAGAAAAGAAGCTAAATAGTACCACCTTATCTAAACAAATTCACATCCCTGCTCATATCACTAATTCTTTCCTTCAAAGGGATTTATCATATGGGAAGAGAATTTTAAAATACATCTTTTGTGAATGATACCTGATCATCAACCATTGGGTCTCCAGTGCCTAGTTCCACTACTGCTCTCTACTATGCGTTAAATACGTGTTTAAAAATTTGTAATAGGTATGGTGTGGATATGAGGCATCCTCCAAAAGTTTCTAAAAGTTAATGGTTGGAGGTGAAATGATTATATTATGAAATCTATAGCATAATCAGTGAAATATCTACTTGATATATTAATAATTTGAAAGGAGTACTCTACTGGGTGGTAACCATAGGTAGGTGGGGCATGACTGGAGGAGATGGGTCATTGGGGGCATGTCCTTGGGGATTATATATTGTTATATTGTCCTCCTGGCTCTTCTCTCTCTCTCTCTCTCTTTCTTTCTTTCTCTCTCTCTCTTCTCTCTCTCTCTCTCTCTCTCTCTCTCTCTCTCTCATCTCGCTCTCTCTCCTCTCTCTCTCTCTGTTTCCTGGCTGTTGTGAACTGAGCAGCTTTCCTCTGCCACATCCTTCTGCCGATGTTCTGCCTCTTCTTGGACCCAGAGTGATGGAGTCTGCTGACTATGGACTGAACCTCTGACACTGAACCTCTGAACCTCTGTGAGCCAAAATAAACTTTGCCTCCTCTGAATAATTTGTGCAGGTATTTTGGTCACAGTGACAAAAAGCTGACACAGAAATAATTTTAAAACTTTGATAAAAATCAAACTATAATTTCTAACTTTTCCCCTCTCTTTATCCTTGAACTTTGTGTGGTTCAGTTTATTTTGATGCCTCTTGTTTTGTGTTACTCTTTGCCCGACAATACTTAATATATTTTATTCAAGTTTATACTCAGAACTCATTTAGTTTCTCTAATGAGTATGTTTTGCTTCCTTTCCCTGTTCTTATATTTAAAGGTTACTGCTTCCCATTTATAGCATCAACTAATTTCATTTTGTCATTTTTCATGACAAATTCAAAGTATTCTGATTCAATGTGTTCTTATTTTTTATTAATATTTGTTCTCATTTTGAGGTTTTATCACCATTTCTTAACTTACCACAATGATATTTCTATTTGAATATTAAAAAATACAAACATTTGAAAAGCATATTCATCTCAATCATTCATGGAGACTGCTGCATTACACTGGCAGTTTCCTTGGAGAATAAAACCATAGTGTTCTGATAACATGACCACAGTCCTCCCCAGGTCCTCCCCTAGGCTGCCATTCTTATCCAGGCACTCACTGTTCCTATCCCTGGTGTGACTGTCCAGCCAGGTAATTGGACTGGTCACCATGCCATTGCTGAATGTTGGGTTATATCATCTTTTCACAGAAACAACAGATAGTAACTCTCCCTGTTGAAAGGCTAGCCACCTTAGCCTGGTATCCAAAATCTTCCTCAGTCCACTCTGAACCTATTACCTAAACCTTTCTTATTCTATTGGTAACAAGGAATAGGACAGATCTTCATGAGACTTACATGTTGTTGGCTCTCTGTTTTGATTGGATGTGTTAAGGATGAAGAAGACTTGACTGTTGCCATTGAGGAGGTTGTAAATCAGTGGAGGAGGATACGGACATTCTATTTAATATAAATTATAACAATATGGTGCCATATTGAAGAAGTCAGATATGAAAAATAAAGTCTAAAAGCTAGTGGTCATAGTATGCCCTTTAGAATAGCTACTGCTATTAAAAATAAAATATAAAGTGTTGGTGAGACTTTTTTGCATTGTTGGTGAAACTAAAATGGTACAACTGCTGTGGAAAAGAGTATGGCAGTTCCTCAAAAAATTAAAAATAAAATTATCATGTTATCTCTCAATCCCAAAGAATTGAAGAGATATTTGCAAAACCATATTCTTAGCAGCATTATTCAAAATAGACAAAAGGTGGAAGCAATTCAAGTGGATCAATGGATATCCATCAATGGGTAAATGAATAAAGAAATTGTAAAACCATATAACGGAATATTACTCAGTCTTAGAAAAGAAAATCTGCCACATGTTGCAACATGGATGAACTTAGGGGACATTATGCTAAATGAAATAAGCCAGACACAAAAGGACAAGTACTGTGTGATTCTACCTATATGAAGTGCCTAGAGTAGTTAAATGTATAAAAACAGACGGCAGAATGGTTTTTTCCAGGGGCTGCGAGAGAAGGGAATGGGGAATTATTTAATGATCCAGGGTTTCAGTTTGGGAAGATGCAAAGATTCTGGAGATTGATGGTGGTAAAATTTGTAGAACAATGTAAATGTACTCCGAATGCTCCTCAGCTGTCCACTTAAGATTTGGTCAAGTTATATGCCTTTTGAGATGGTATGTTTTATATTTTATGTATTTGATCAGAGTTAAAAATTATTTTTTAAAAATCCAGTGAGAGCCAGTGATGCAGTAATTAATAAATAAACAGAAAACTAAATCAAGTGGCTAAGAGGTCACTTTGATGACTTCAAGATAGTTTACAGGGCCAATGGGGCGTGGGTGTCATATCCAATAGTGGTGGCAGTTTACCAATAAGTAACCTGCATAAATGTGAGATTTGCATGTGACAAGCATCCCAGTCAGCTTCTAGAGTAACTTCATTGGTTTAAAATCAGTAGCTGCTTGAGTAGTTTGTAATTCATCCCAAGAAACACTTAGGGTTGCCAAGCAACATATGACTGCTGTCAACAGAAGCAAATCTAACATTAATTTTATATCTCTTACAATGATAGAAGAAATATTGAATCTAAATGTTTTCATTTCTCCACATTCTACTGAATAATATAAACACTTTGTCAAGAACATACTGTGCTTTATCTACAAGAACAACGTTTCGTGAACAACCTCGGATTTTGTTTTCTTTACCAAAGCACGTTCAGTCTTTCCGGAGACCAGAGGTGACATGTGGATACCTGCTCCTGAATTTACTCCATGGGAACTAATAGCTTATATGAGAAATACTAAAGTTACTCAGTGAAATAAAGACACTAACTAAATGGCAAACTCTTTTCTAATGATGAGTTGTTTTTGTTTTTGTTTTTTATTCAGGGAATTTCTTTTAGGTTAAGCTTAGAAACAAAAACAATAGGTTACTCATTGTATTTCCTACACAGAGTAACAACAGATGTAAGTGAGAGAGCTTTTTGTTTGAAGCATCCCCTTAGTGAAGTCTGTGGTCCACAGAAATAGTCAGTAATAAATGTTCAAGACTGAAATGATTTCAAACTATCTTCAGCCATTTTCTGTTGCTGATAATACAATATCACAGACTGGATAAATTGTAAAGAAAAGGAGTTAATTTTTGTTCATGGCTCTGATCCAAAGTTAAGGACCTTGGCCTTCTTGCTGGCAGTCCTGAGGCAGTGCAGAGCATCACATGGCCAGAGTCAGGGAACACATGCAAGGCCTAACCAAATTGGCTTTTATAGCAGGCCCACTCTCAAGGTAACCATTAACCTATGAAACCATTAATCCAGCCATTCATCACATCATTAAATAATTCATTAATTCATCCATTAATCCATTAATCCATGAATCCAATTGTAATCCATTCAACCAAATTAATCCATTCATGGAGGGAAAACTTTTATCACCTCTTAAAGATCCTACCTGGTCGTCTCGCTCTTAATATTGCATAATGGGGATTAAATTTCAATATGAGTTTCAGAAGGACAAACCATACTTAAACCAAAGCAAATTGGAATGGCTGAAGTACCCCCTGTAGAAGAAAGTAGATTCTTTGTAAAGCAACCACTCTCATCTTTGTATTTAACTGACTTCATCCAGAATATAGTTAAGTATATGAATTATTTTTTATTTTTAATTGACACTATTAATTGTACATATTTTTGGAGTATGGTGTGATATTTTGAAAGTCCTCACACAAGTGTAAATTCCTCTTTGTGTTGGTTCCTGCCCTCTTCTGGGAGCCCAAAGGAATGACCTGGAATATCCCACACACCTGGTCTCTATGATTCCGGTGATCATTGATTCTAAGCTAACCCTTCACACCCTGTGCCTTGTCTGCCTAATCTGTGGCCCCCACCTCCCAGCCTCTCCTCTCTCCCCATTTTTCACAGGCTACTCCAAAACTCCACCTAGAATTCCTACTTGACTTCTCCCCACCTCATGCTCATCTTTAGTTCTTTTTTCCCTATTTCTTTCCAAAGCTAAATACTTTCTCCCTCTAGGCCTTGATTCTACTCCTTCCCCCAACCTGAAGATCCTTCTTCCAGGTAAAAGGGGCTCTGCTTTCCTACTTAAGAGTCATGTGACCTTGGAAGATCTGTTGACCTGTTTGTGCACCAGCTTTCCATCAGCAAACATGGCTAATGGTCCCTTCATCATAGGGTACTTGTTAGGATTAGAAGAGATGGTGCATGGGAAGCACATTGCATGGAGTCTGCATGAGGTCAGAGCTCAGCCAGGGTTCGATTCTGGGATCACCAGCCACAACATCTTCACCCCTCTCCCTCTTGTGCCGCTATGGGTATCCTTCTGCCTGGCTCCTGGGCTTTCCTTTGCATACTTTCTTGTTTCCTATGGCTCCATCTGACTCCCATACCACTCCTTTATTGTCTCTTCAGCCTTGAAGTCTCAGCTTTAGTAGAAGTTCCTCCACGGGAGCCTTACCTGACTTCTTATTTTAACCCCATCTCCTGGACCAATTCTCCTGTGAACTTCCCCTCTGGGTTGGCCAGTTTCATATGTCAGTGCAGTTAGGCTGGAGTACCCAGTTATTCAATCAACATGCTAACCTATACTATAGTACCTAGTTATCCACTCAAATACTATGCTAGGTGTTGCTGTGGAGGTATTTTGTAAATGTGGTTGACTTTAAGTAAAGGAGGTTATCTTCTATAATCTAGGTGGGCCCCATCCAATCATTCTGAAGGACTTCAAGAGGAAAATAGACTTCCTTGAAGAAGAAATTTGGCCTCAAGACTTCAGGGTCAGCTCCTGCCCCAGAGTTTCCACCCTCAGACTTGCACTATGGATTTTCAGACTTGCCAGTCACCACTATGATTAAGATCTTCCCTGAAATCAGTGTGTATGGGTGTGTGCGTGTATGTGCACACTTTGTGTTTCATATTCTCCTGGTTTTGCCTTTTTGGAGAACCTGCTTGATACAGTCTCTCAGCACACAGACTGCATTGAGCCCTTTCTGCTCCTGGGTACTCTGCTTGGGATGGGCAGCAGCTCTGTGTGTCTGTTCCACAGCTCAATTTATATTGAATGAATGAATTCAAGGGCAGGACAGAATGTTTAACAGCACATCCTTGAGCATAATAGGAATTCTCTTATCAAAAATAACTGATAACTGGCACTATTCTCATCTCCCTTATAGAGGGAATCCTCACAGATGGTGTTCTTATCTTGTCCATGAAGGGCCATGACTATTCACCTTCTGTTTTGCAGACTGACCTCAGAGATAGAATCATTCATTTATAGGATAGCCATTCTTAATATAAAAAAATCCCAAATACAAAACATTTGAGCAACCAACATGTCACAAGTGGAAATTTCCATACCTGACCTCATGGGATAGACCACAGTCAAAATGTACTGCACTAAAAATATTGTCTAAAATTACCTACATCCTATGTATATAAAGTGTACATTACAGAAAACATTTGAATTTTGTATTTAGACTTGGGTCCTGTGCCTGAGATATCTTATTTTGTATACATAAATAGAAAGAAATCTTAAAAACTTTGAAACATGAAATTGTTTTGATTCTAAGTATTTTGGATAACCTCAACCTGTATTTGAGGTCATGATTTACCCTTTTCACTTCTGAACAACCCATTTTGGGACTTAGCTCTTTGGTTTTCCTACACATAGATCATTTGGATGAGAACAGTTTATAAACAGCTGTTCAGAGCTGGGTGATTTTTTGTTTCCTACTTCATCCTTCACTAGGATTTTCCCTTCTCTATAATAGGATTCTTTGAGAGCTCTGGCAAAAGACCTGCTGAAACTCAGGCTCAGATATGCTCATGGAGATGCTAGGGTGGGTTTGTAATGTATATTTACTTTGAAGTCCAGATTTCTCTTTAATGCTATTTTATGACATTTTTATTTTTCATTTGGAAGTTGCATTGCCCTGGTATTTGTTTTTACTATTTCTTAGTTGATCAAGCTGTCTAACTTAAGTCCAAAGTTTGACCTATGCTTGTTTATTTTTATAGACACTTATTACCAAGGGGCCACCAGTGCCCAGGAACCATCTCCAGCCACTGGCAGCACTGATAAGATCCTATTTCTGAGCTGACATTGTAGGTCCTTGAGACCATTAGGACTGGTTGGATCTCTTTCCACATGACATAATGTATTTTGTCAAAGTTGGAACATGTTGAAGCTATGAACTCAGGCAGTTCCTTGAATTGTTTGGATCCAGAGACACTTGTAGGAACTAAAAATAGCTTTACAGGGAGAGAAATGTTTCAGGACATTTCTCTTTTTGGAAGGAGCTCTATTCATTTTGTCTCCTGCTTCTTGGAAAACAACCTCTCTGGATCCAGCTCCAGGGAGCCACAATGTACTTAGACAGTAGAGGTCAGTGGCCTGTGTCCTCTGAGGATCTCTTCAGTCCACATGCTTCCCTGGCCCTAAGAAAGAAGGGTTCAATGCCAAAAGAGGGTATAGGGGGCTGAATCTCAAGAGGTCACTAGAGTTTGAGGGCCTGTTCTCAGTGTTGGACTTAGTGAGCAGGAGGTGGGCTATAGTTAGGGGAGATCAAGGGAAAGAGGGTTTGTAGAGGAGGAGGATGAGCTGGATTTTGAACTTAAATCTTTGGAATTTTTGATAGCGTCATCACCACTAGTAGAATGTGAGCTTTGCTGCATGAATCACCCATGCAAGTTGATAAGGGATAGGGAGCATGGTTCTCATTCTTGAAAACTTCAAATTTTTAATTGTTTCTAGAATGACTTATTCACAAGCCATACAAAGTCTGAAGTAGAACCAGGATATTAAGCTAAGCTTACCGATCCTGGCTACAACTTAGGCTATCTCTATCATGTAAAAAGAATGCTGACATAGTGTGGATGTGAATCCCAAATGAGTCACTCCAGAGTTCTGATGATCTTGTGCTTTAATTTCTGCTTGTGTAAAATGGGAACAATAATCCCATCCTTCCTGCTACTCAGTGTGGTTTTAAAGATTGAAACGTTCAATAAATGTTGATTGAATATGTTCTGAATGTCACGTACCTTGTGAAGGGTTACAGATACAAGCCTGGAAAGAGCCTATCCCTACTTTGAAGAGCTGCAGGGGAGATTAGTGTTGAAGTGAATGTCCGTAGGATGCTGCAGTAGAGTTGTGTCCAGAGTGACGATGTTGAAAAGGTGCAGGATACCAGAGAAGGCAGTGGAGGAGGAGGCACACCTGAAGGAACAGTAGGGATTGTAGGATGGGATGGACAGAGAGTAGAGTAGTGTGAATTCAGGGAGGGCTGTTACGTTGAGCAGCCAGAAGGGAAGGAGACCCAGGGACCTGTTGCCATTCAAGGCAGGCAGGCTCAGGCCATGAATGGATGAGAGGGGAACATGAAATAGAATTCACAGATACAGTCATATTTGTGAGTTAGAGACTGCGTGACAGGCAATATGGAAATATACTAGAGGAAAGGAAAACTAGAGAAGAGGAGATCAGGTTGAGTAGCCTGGGGACAGGTGATGTGTCAGTAATCAAACTGGCAGGATAGAGAAGAAAGGCTGGGTATGGGAGGGCTTTGTATTGTCTTGTTTTATATATTATATAGTATCAGAAAATGTAGGAATGTAGAGAGATATCATTGCATCTAAGTTAATCCCAATGTGGTTGTAATAAAGAACCATCTTATGGTATGTGAATCATATCTTAGTGAAAAGAAGAAAGAAAAAAAGAACTGTCAGTATTGACATGGGCAAAGATGAATAAAAATAGAATTTCCCTACAATAGTTTGGATTTGACATGTCTGCCAAAGGCCCACAGGGGAAAGGCTTGCTCTCCAGCAGGGCACTATTGGGAGGTGATGGAACCTGGAGAGGCTGTGCCTAATGGGAGGTTTTAGGTCACTGGGGCATGTCCTCAAAGGGGGCTGTGGGCCTTTTTTCCTTGCACTTTCTGGTGAGTATGAGGTAAGTGATTTGTTTTGTCGCACTTTCCTGCCACAGTGTACTGTGCTTCCACAGCCCCAAATCAGTAGGGCCCATTGGTCATGGACTAAAACTTCCCAAAGAGTGAGCCAGAGTTAACCTCTTCTCTGGAAGTTAATTATCTCACATATTTTGTTATAGTAATAGAAAGCTAACATATTCCCAGATATTGTGAACCTATCTGATTTTCTGGCATGTGGGGTGATTTGAGTTTTTTTCTTCCTTTCCTTCTTAACATATTTAAGATGTTCGATGACAGTCACATAATATTGTGTAGTTAGTCTGAATATAAAAGAATGCCAGGTTGCCTTCAAATATATTCATTAAATTGGGCCCTCTTCCAACTTTTATTTTTCCCAAGCCTTGGTATGTTGCTCATATCTAAAACTGAGCCAGTACTAAATGTATTCAGTAATTAAATAGGAAATAAGAGAAAGAAGAAACCCTTCATCTCTGGCGCCTTTTTATTCTGCATCAAAAGATGACCCTATTTTGAAAGAAAATTGCAAATGATTAAAAAAAAAGGCATTGTTCAAACCACTGCTCTAAACATGGAGTCTGATAGAGCATTTCTTTAGATTTTTCTAAATGTTGTGGCAAGCACAATTTCACAGAGTGATGGACACTGTGTGCACTTTCCATGGTTTATAAATATTTAGTACCATGATTACTCATAAATCCAGGGATTGCTGCAGAACTATTTTTCCCTGGCAGTCTGTTTTTTCATCTGGAATGACATTAAGATTCAGAAAGGACTGGCTGTCATTTAGTTGTGTTATTTGGGAGAACTGTAATTCTGTGTTTCTATCATTGGGCCAGAGTCCAAATTTTGTAGAATGATAGTCCGATCATCTTTCCACAATTGGAATTATAAGACAGAAAATTTGGGTTCATGATAGTAATCTTTTGTGAAGGCCACTTCCCCATGCAACACACTGGAGGGTAGTCTTCCATTTAGAATATACTGCCCAATCAAATCGAGCTTCCTTATATCATTATTGTGGAAACAAAGAGGTTCAACCTATTCAGTGAGCGATGGTTTTTTTATTAGCTGGTAGAATATGTGAGTGAAAGGAGGACAAAATCACATCTGGCTAGTTAACAAAAGTGTCCTAGGCCTAAGAATTGGATCCTTGGGGGCAGGCCCTGGGTTTCACCATGATGTGCTATTCTAATCTTTGCTGACTTAGTGAAGCAGAAAATAGACTCTTTTCAGAAAATAATGGTGGCGGAAAGAGAAGGGGAGTCATGGTCCATTAGGGTCAACAATGAAGTTGGTTTTCTTTTTATACTTAGATGAAACCCTAGGGCCCCTCTGAATCCTGGGGTGACCCTATATGCTGTTTCCTGTCATTGCTATCAGGGAACCTTGACCCTCTGTGTTTTCAGAGAGCTTTGTGACCTTAAGTTTCACTTAGCCATGAGTTGAAGAACCAGGGTAGGACTGTCTTGGCCTTGTCAGATTGAGGACAGAATGGATGAGTCTGAGAAGAGGTGGAGATTTGTCCGTTCCCTGGATGCCCTTATTGAAGGGAACAGGAACATTGTAGATTTTGAGTAAATCATTAATTTCCCCATGATCTCTCCTCACAGAACCATTATGGTTGGCAGACAAGTGATAGATCACCACTGGAGAGGAAGTTGCAGTTTTGTTTTTCAAGGAAATGTTGATAGAGGCTCTTGGATAAGTGGTCATGTTTAACACATTTAATTCCAATCTCTTCTCTCCCACTCCAAAACCTCCCGCTTTTCCTTTCATTCAGTGACAAGCCTACATCTTCATCATCCTGGTCCCCAAATCCCCAGGTTTTCTGGCCTCACTGGTCTTCACTCTTCTGGTGCTCCCTCCCACTCTGCTGAGCTGCTCCAGCCTCTTTGCTGTTCTTTCTGAGCACACACCAGGCTTACTCCTCCCTGAGCCTGGAGTGCTTGTCCCCAGACATTCAGTCCCTCCCTGCAGCCTCTGCTCACGTGCCACCTGCACAGGGTAGCCTGCTCTGACCACCCACACCAATGACAGTCCAGACCCTGCTCCTGCATTTCCAATACTCTTCTTTTTTCACCTCTAACATTTATTCTTTATATGTATCCAATTTATATATAAAACTTGCATATTTTTAATATGCATTATTATTTATTTCCCTCTGTACAAGAGGGATGATCCTTGTCTCTCTACTCTGGAACTCTGGAAAGAGTATTTATATGTACATGTGTATGTGTGTTTGTATTAATGTGTCCTGTATACACAGAGACATACACTTTTTTATGGAGAAAATATAAACTATATTGAAGGAATAAAAGCCGACTTGGAGAGATATAGCCTGATCCTGGATGGAAAGATTCAGTGTCATAATGATGTCAATTCTCTCCAAATTTTATAAATTCACCATCAATGCTAATTGGGCTTTCTATAGATGTGTTTTTTCCAATTTTTTTTTTGTGTGTGTGGTAAAATACACAGAGCAGAATTTGTCATCTTGACTACTTTAGGTACACATTCAGTGCTACTAATTCACATTGTTAGGCACGTTCACACTGTGGCACAGCTATCAATGCCATACATCTCCAGGACATTTTTGTCTTCACAGACTGGAATTTGGTGCCCATTAAACAGTAACTCCCATTCCCCAATCCTTCAAGCCCCTATCAACTATTCTACTTTCTGTCTTAATGAACTTGATAACCATAGGTACTTCATGTAACTGGAACCCTACAGTGTTTGTCTTTCTGTGTTTGGCATATTTCATTTAGCATAATATCCTCAAGATTCATCCATTTTGTAGCCTGTTTTAGAATTTTCTTTGAAACTAAATAATACTCCTTTGCATGGTTGTTCCACATTTTGTTTATTCATTCATCTGTCAATATTACTTCCATCTTATCATAAATGATGTTGCTATGAACATGCACATGTAAATGTCTCTTCAAGACTCTGCCTTTATTGCCTTTGAGTATATACATGGAGTGGAGTTTTTAGATCATGTGGTAATTCTATTTTTAATTTTTTGAGAAACAACCACAGCAGTTGTATCATTTTACAACCCCACGAACAGTGCAAAAGGGTTCTAATTTCTCTACATCCTAGCAACATTTGCTCTTTCCTGGGGTTTATTTCTTTTGATAGTAGTCATACTAATGAGATCTTACAGTTTTTATTTCAATTTCCATAAGATTAGTGATGTTAAGCATCTTTTCCTTTGTGTTTTTTCTTTGGAGAAATGTCTACCAAGTCCTCCACCTATATTTGAATAATATTATTTGGTTTTTGGTTTTAGTTGAGTTTTAGAGGTTTGTTATATATTCTGGATATTTATCAGATATATGAATTGCAAATATTGTCTCCCATCCTGTTGCCATTTTTACTGTGTTGATAGCAGCTTTTTATGGTACAATTTTTAAAAATTCCATGAATTCCATTTTATTCATTTTCTCTTTTATTGCCTGTGCTTTTGGTATCATGTTTAATGAATCATTGTCAAACCCAATATTGTGAAATTTTTCTGTTTCATTCAGTGAGCTTTATAGTTTAGGTTTTATATTTTAGGTCTTTGGTCCATTTTGAATTAATTAAATTAATTTCTCTTTGTGGTGTTAGGTAAAGTCCAACTTTATTCTTTTGCATGTGGATATTCCATTTTCCAAGCACCTTTTGTTGAAGTGGCTTTCTTTTCCCCATTGACTGGTCTTGTCACCCACATCAAAATTATTGGACCATAAACGTGAAGGTTTATTCAGGACTCTTTTTTTATTGGTCTCTGTTCTATCTTTCTGCTAGTACCACAATTTTTTTTTTTTTTTTTTAAGATTCTATAGCTCTGGAGTAAGTTGTGAAATCAGGAAGTGTGAACCCTCCAGCTGTGTTGTTTTCAAGCTTGTTTTTGGTAATTTAGGGTCCTTGGAGATTCCACATGAATTTTTGGCTGAGTTTTCTATTTCTTCAACAAACACCATTGGGTTTTGATAGAGATTGCATTCAATCTGTAGATTTTCTTTGAAGGGAGCTTTTTGATTACTGATTTAGTCTATTTTCTAGTTCTATCCTGTTGCTCACAGAACTCCCTTTCAATCTTTTTTATTTCTGCAGAATCACTAGCAATATCCCCACTTTTATCGTCAATTTTCTTTTTTTGTCCCCCTCAGTCCAATTCAAGGTTTGTCCATTTGTTGATCTCTTTGAAGAAACAGCTTTGGATTTTGTTGATTTTGGTCTACTAATTTTTATCCTTTACTCCATTTACCCTCGGTTCTACTCTTCTTTTTTTCTCCTTCTTCTAGTTTTAATTTGTGTTTGTTCTGTCTCCTTGAGTTGTAAGTTAGGTTGTTGATTAGAAATCTTTCTCATTTTTTAATGTAAGTGTTCCTAGTATGAATTTGTTCCTTAGCACTGCTTTTGCTTGTCCCATAAGTTTTGGTGTGTGTTTTTCTTTTCATTTGTATCTGTTATTTTCTAATTTCCCTTGTGATTTCTTCTTTGAACCTTTGGTTGTTATGAGTATATTGTTTAATTTCCACAAATTTGCAGGTTTTCCTTTTTTTTTTCCTATTATCCATCCTGGGATGGTAAGAGAAATTGCTCTTTTGATCTGTCTTCACAAATCTAATGAAGATTATTTTGTAACCTATTATACAGTCTATCCTGGAAAATTTCCCTAGTGCACTTGAGAAAAAATGTGAATTTTGTTGTGGGGTGGAGTGTTCTGTATGTCTTTTAGAACTGCTGGGCTTGTAGTATTGTTCAAGTCCTCTCTTCCTTTATTTTTTAATTTTCTGTCCTTCCTATCCATCATCAACAGCAGGGTATTGCAGTCATCAGCTTTTAGTACTTAATTATTTCCCCCCTTCAATTCTATCAGTTTTGCATCATGTATTTTGATCATCTGTTATTAGGTGTCTAAATGTTTATAATTGTTATATTTTTCTGCTCTATTGAATATTTTTGTCATTATTTAATATCCTTTTTGTTTGTTTGTTTGTTTGTTTTACAGTTTTTAAAATTTAAAGTCTATTTAACCTGATGGTGGTATGGCCACTTCTGCTTTCTTATGGTTAATATTTTCATGGAGTATCCTTTTGCATTCATTCACTTTCAACCTATGTGTGTTTTTGGCTCTAAAGTCAGTATTTCTTAGACAACATGGAGTTGGATGGTCTTTTTTTTTTTAATCCATTCTGTCAATCTCTGTTTTTTGATTGGAAAGTTAGATTCATTTACATTTAAAGTAATTACTGATAAGAAAGGACTTCTGTCTTTTTGTTATTTGTCTTCTGTATGACTTATAACTTTTTTAAGTCTCATATTTACTGCATTACTGTCTTCACTGTGTTTGGGTGATTTTGTTTATTTGTTTTATAGTTTTAACTCCCATCTTGTTTCTTTTTGTGTATATCCCATTGCTATTATTTTCTTTTGTGATTGTCATGGGGATTACATTTAACATCCTAAAATTATAACACTCTTAATTTCAATAACATACAAAAATTCTGCTCCTTTATGACTCCATTCCTACCCTTTCTGTTATTGATATAATAAAATTGCATCTTTGTACATTATATATTCAAACATATAAACTAATAGTTGTTTTTTGATGCATTAATCTCTTAAATTATGTAGAAAAAAGTTGAGTTGCAAAACAATATTACAGTAATATTAATTTTTAGACTAATTGTTTTTATAAACATGTATTAGTCTCTTAAGTCATGTAGGAAACAACTTGAGTTACACATCATTGTTACAATAACTCTGGCTTTTATAATTACTAATGTATTTATTTTTATTGAGATCTTTATTTCTTCGCACAGCTTCAAGTTGCTCTCTAGTGTCCTCTTATTTCAACCTGAAGTGCTCCCTTTAGCATTGCTTGCTGGGCAAGTCTAGTGGTAATGAAATTCCTTCATTTTTGTTTATCTAGGAGTATCTTAATTTCTCCTTCACTTTTGAAAGACAGTTTTGCCAGATGTAGAATGGTGATGGTGTGAAATATATAGTTAATTTTTGTCTCCGTTTGCTAACAAATGACTTCTAAAATCTTGGTATCTCTGGAGTGATAAGAGTGGCATTTCTATGCTGATGAGGTGACTGGTGGTTGGTGGCCCCTGGAGAGCTTCAGGGTGGGGCTACTCACCTAAAAGATCAAGTCATCATTGGAGGGGTGGGATTTCAGCCAGGGAGATTAGAGGGGCTGAAGGTTGAGTTTGTCACCAAGGGCCAATGATTTAATAAATAATGTCTACATTATAAAGTATTCATAAAAGCCTTCATGGTGGTGTGCCCAGAGAGGGCATTGGGGGCTCCATACCCCTTTTTTCATATCTTGCTCTATACATCCCTTCCACCTGGCTAATTCATCTTTATCCTTTTTGAAATTCTTTACAATAAATGGGTAAATATAACTAATGCATTCTCTGAGTTTTTTGAACTGCTCTAGTGAACCGAGAACAGTGTTATGGGAACCCATGATTTATAGAAGTTAGTCAAAGTATAGGTGAATACCTATTACTTGTGACTATTTGGAAAGGGGGGTCAGTCTTGTGGGGCTGAGCCCTCAATTGGAGGGCATTCAGGCAATGTCTGCTGGAGAATTAATTCATTGGTTGTGGAGAGAAATCACCACACATTTGGGTGACCAGAGATGAAGTGCTGTGTCACGTTAACTGGGAGTGGTGAGGAAAGAGGAAAGAACATTTCTTCCTATATCATTACAAGAACTCTTGGTTGAGAGTTTTTTCTTGTAGTATGTTGAGGATCTTAGCACATGCCTTCTATCTTCATATTTCTAATGAGAAATCTGCTGATAATCTTACTGGAAGTCTCTTTTATGTGATGAACCACTTTTCACTACTTTCAAAGTTCTCTGTCTTTATCTTTCAACAGCACAACTAAAATGTTTCTCAGTGTGGGTTTCTGAGTCTGTCCTCCCTGGAGTTCATTGAGCTTCTTAGATGTTTATATCATTATCCAAGTTTGGGAATTTTTCGACCATTATTTTTTCTTCAAATATTTTTTCTACCCTTTTCTCTCTTTCTTCCAAGGCTATCACAAAGCATTACTGGTCCATTTGATGATATTTCACAGTTCTTTTAGGCTCTAGTCACTTCAATTTTTTTTTAAAGTCTGTGCTATATTTTTACTCTGTCTTTATCTATTACTCTTAAATTTACTATTTTGATTTGTATTAACTGAATATAAATTCTTCAAATGCTTCATTATTTAGCAAAAATAAAGAGAGAATTATGCTTTTCTTATGTTATCTTTCCAGTAATAAAAATTCTTACTGATCATGGAAATCAGTGATCAACTCAGTTTATTTTTTTGTCCTCTTCTTTCTTCTTTCCTTTCTCTCCCTCTCTCTCTCTTTCTTTCTTTCTTTCTTTCTTTCTTTCTTTCTTTCTTTCTTTCTTTCTTTCTTTCTTTCTTTCTTTCTTCCCTTCTTCCTCTCTTTCTTTTTGAGTGCCTACTGATTTTTAAAATTTGATGGTGCATATTAGTTACACTGAATAGTAGATTGCATTGTGGCAAATTCATACATATGTATAATGTAAGTTGATCAATATTACTCCCCAGATCCTCACCTTGCCCTTCCTTCCTCCCTCCTCCCATCCCCATTTGCTTCCTCTGCCCTAATAGTTTCCCATCTAACTTTATGACATTCCTTTTTTTCTATTCCCCCTTCCCACTGCCCTATCTAGCTTCTACATATGAGAGAAAACCTGAGACATTTGTCTTTCTGTGTTTGGTTGATATCACTTACCCAGATGTTCTTCAGTTTCATCTATGTTCTGGTAAATGACATAATTTTATTCCTCTTTCTGACTAAATAAAATTCCATTGTGTATATATAGCACATTTTCTTTATTCATTTATCTGTTGATGGACATCTAATCTAATTCCATAACTTGGTTATTTTGAATTGTGCTACAATAAACAGAGATAGTCATGTATCCCTAAAATAGTCTAACTCTATTCTTTTGGATAAATATGAAGAAGTAGTATAGCTGGGTCATGTGATAGTTCAATTTTTAGATTTTGAGGAATTTCCATACTGGTTTTCGTAGTGGCTATACTAATTTGCATGTGTGCCAACAGTGTGTAAGAGTTGTTTTCTTCGCCCACAATCTTGTCAGCATTTGTGGTTTTTATATTCTTAATGACTGCCATTCTGACTGTGGTAAGATGGAATCTCAGTGTAAATTTGATTTGCATTTCCCTGATGGCTAAAGATGCTGAATTTTTTTTATATAATTGTTGGTCATTTGTATTTTAGTTTTATTTTGTTTTGAGAAATGTGTGTTGTTGTTCTTCAAACTTGTTTTCCTTCTGTTCTTTTGGATTGATCATTTCCATTATCCCAGTTTCAAGTTCACACATTCTTCCCACTCAAATTTTTCTTTGAATCCCTCTTGTGTAGTTTTCATTTCATTTATTATACTTTTCAGCTCTGAAATTTCTTTTTTATTTATTTTTACATTTTCTATCTCTGATGTTTTCATTTAATTCAGAAGTTATTTTCCTGACTTTTCCATGTCATCCTCTAGTTCTTTGAGTATCTTTAACACAGTTGTTTTAATTAAGACTTTTATAGGTCTCCCATCTGATCTTTTTCAGGGACAAGTTTTGTTTATTTATTTACTTCCTTTGAATGGGTCACATTTTCCTTTATCTTTGCATGACTTGTGAGTTTTTGTTGTTGTTGAAGACTGGACATTTGAATCTTAAAGTAGTAATTCAATAAATCAGATTCTACCTTCCCAGTTTTTCTCATTTTATTTTTTTGGTTTTTGTTTTTTTAGCTGTTGTAGACTGTCTCAATTAATCTGAGGTCTTTTCAGAGTTTTCACCTTCCTCAGGGCATGAACAGTGAATTTCTAACCTATACCATATATGCTTTTGCCATTGGACGTCTTAATCTTCAATGTCTATCTCCCAATGGAGGAAAAAGAGAAAAATGAAAAGAAAAATAAAAGCACCACCTTTAAATCCCTTGAAAGTCAGAGGAGATTGGGCTTAAACAGTGTGCAGAAATGGTACAATAATGATAACTGCCTCTTTGTCTGTACCTTTGTGATCAGAAGCAGCAATCAGATCAAAGTACAGACTTCTCATCTTTTTGCCCACCCTGGCTCCTGCAGTCTGTGTGGGTTGCTTCAGCAACATGTGCTGCACAGCTGCACACCCTTAGTCATGAGGCTAAGGGTTAGAGGATGGGGAGCTGCTACTATAACAGGAGGTGGAAATGTCCACAATTAACCACCATTTACCATCCTAACCTTCTCCTAGAAGCCGCAGGTCTTCAATAGACTCCAGAGTTCCAAAATACTTATATCTGACAGATTCTGTAAGTGAATGTTATCTAGGTGAGGAAACAGATTGCTAGTACTTCCTACTTCATCATCTTTCTAGAATTCTCCATACACTTTTACAATATATATCTAAAAATATGAATTTTTTTAATTCAAGTACAGGACCAAACTAAAATTAATAAGTAGATGAATTGGGTGGGGGATGACTGATGACTTCAGATGCAGAGTGGAAATGATAAATATGTTAAATTCGAGTATAGTGATGGTTGTATAACTCTGTAAATATACTAAAAACATTGAATTGTATTCTTCAAACAGATGAAGTTTATGGCATATAAAATATGTCTTGGTAAATCTGTTTTCAAAATCTCCGCTAAAGTCAATGCAAAGCCCATTAAAAAATGCCACTATGTAAGCAATGTTGCTGAAAATGAGCCAGAACTATAAGTTGAGCATCCTTATCTCAAATGCTTGGGATCATAAGTGTTTCCAATTTTGGATTTTCTCAGATTTGAAATATTTTTATGTACATCATGATATATCTTGGGGGTAGGCTCTAAGTCCAAACACAAACTTCATTTTTGTTTTATACCCCTTGTACACAGACCTGAATGTTATTTTACACAGTATTTTAATAATTTGGTGTATAACACAAAGCCGAATTTTATTTGTGGTAACATGCTGGTCCTCAAAACATTTTGGATTTTGGGGCATTTTGGATTCTGAATTTTTAGGTTAGGGATGCTCAGCCTGTGTATGAATATTCAGAAATAAGCAGAATGAAAAGCTATAAAAGTTATTTAAAATGAAAAAAAAAACCAGTGTTATACTAAGTTTCAGAGTCATTTTAATTTTTAAAACAACAGTAAACTCATCTGATAAAAAAGAATTTCTACCTTTTGAAACTGGTTTCTCCCCCCTTTTTCTCATGATATGGAGTAAGGACCTGTCTATGTTAATAAACATATTAAGTCAAATTTCTTTCCATATGCCTCATTTTGATTTTTTTGTTGACATTTATTGACATTATTTATTGACATTCCCAGTCATTCACTACATTCTTTATTTGTGTTATCTCAGGTAAGCTGCACTACATTTGCAACCCTAAACAAGAGAGGTTCTTTTATGAGACCCCATCCCACAGATGAGAAAACTCTTGGTTATAGATTAATACTCTTGGTTATAGATTAATACTTTTTCTGGATGTTTGCATTGGATTGATACTCAGAAGTTTCTGCACACCACACACTCCTGTTTTCCTCTAGCACTTTACAGTCTATATTTAAATCTTTAACCCTATTCAGAATTAATTTGGGGATGCAATTAGGAAAGACTTTGAATACATAATAAACCATTAGCTAGCAGTCTAAAACAGTATGTGAAATATGCTTATTATAATGTGATATATTTATTATAATACTAAATTTATTATCTACTTATGAACTCTATACTTTTTATGGAATCAGTCCAGTTCAAAATAAGGAATTTTCTACTTTTTGTTTTGGTTGTTGTTATTCTTTTTACTTCTTGAACTTTATGGCTTCAGATCTAGGTAATCATTATATTTTCTCAGAACATATAAGAAAAATGACCCAATGTTACAGACATGTATGTATACAGAGTACTTAAATTTGTATTTGTTTTGACTAGTTTTGACACTTTTGTGCCGTGACTTCCAGATTCTTTTGCTCTTAAATTACTAGTTAGTACAGATCCTAGGTCTCTGCATTAGTGGGAAGATCTGGGGGAAAGGAATCACTGTCCTCCCCTTCCTGGGGCCCTCTCCACCACACCTGCATTTCCTAGGTTGAATTTTTCTCTATTGAGCCTTACCTGCCCTGTAATATCTGATGTTTCCCCAAACATTTGGTTGAAACATGAGTTTTCTTGTGTACTTTCACATCCATGAAAATACAGAGAAATGAAGTCTTCTACCCAGACGTCATTTTAGATACTCATTTTAAGTTTCCTCCATCAACATAGAGATTCAATTTATTTGTGAATATATGCATAAGATCTCTTCTGATTTCATCAAAATAAGCAGTTTCTTAAATGAGAAGAATATCTTCATTTAGGAATAAATGAGGAAACGGTTAAATTTAGAAGTTTCAGACTTTTAGGAATAAGTTATGAAGGGATTGGTAACCCCAGGATGCAAAGGCTGTCTTCTCGTAGGGATGGCCGACTGCTAAAGGAGTCTCTGGGCTGCTCCAACACCACAATATTTCCTGGCACCGCTCACAAACCATTGTGGCCAATGCAAACATGACTTTGCCATGAGGTTGGCTCCTCTGCAGTCCCACGTCCTGTCAGACAAGCATGCCAGAGTACTGAAGGAGAACAGAAATGAGTCCTAAACTCTGCAGCTATTTTTAGAATGTCTTCCTTTTGTAGGAAACCAAGTTGCTAGCGTTTGGTGGTGTTCTGAACAGATTGTTCCTGGTCCTCAGCAGTGGTATGAGTGCTTGCTGGCCTAGAAGAGAATCCCTTAAATGTATTTGTTCCTTTGTTTATTTTTTACCTTTGCCTGCCCCAGTGCCTGGGAGGTGAAGTGGGCAGCTTCAGGTTCTAGAAACTGACTTTTTCTCTGTGGAGCACAGTGACTGGTTATCTGCCTACTTTTTTCAACTTCATGTTTAGTTTTTAAATATTTCTTTATAGTTACTTTTAATTGGCATATATTTGTGGGATACAGTCTGATGTTTTAGTGTATATATACAATGTGTAATGATCAAATTAGAGTTATTAGCATTTTTGCATTGGGAACCATTGAACTCTTCTCTTTCAGTATATGTGTGTGTGTGTTTGTGTGTGCGTGCATGTATGTAAATGAATTTATAGTCACTCTCCTGTGCTATAGAACAGCACTATTCATAAGAGTCAAGATACAGAATCAACTGAGAATAGAATAGCAGTCACTGAATGCTAGAAAGTGTAGGAGGAATAGAGAGAGGTTGGGTAACAGGTACAAAAGTATAGTTAGTTAGGAGAAATAAGCTCTAGTGTGCTTCATCTTAAAGAGAGCCACGTGGTGGACCCTCAATGATGCTTCCATCATGGGAAGCACTTATCAGAAAATTGGTTCATGGTTTTCAGATTGTACTTAAAATATAACAATGTCTGTGCTTATGTTCATCCCAAGTCTACAATCATGTTTCTGGGTTACTGGTATACCTGCTCATGAAAATTGGTGTTGGTGGCACTAGAGATGAGGAGAGGTACAGAAATAGGGGAACCCTAAGCTCTTCAATCAGCAGAGGTGAATTACATTCTACCCTGAATTAAATTTGTTGGCATAAATTATATTCATATTTGGTTGAGGAAATTAAAGCATAGAAAATTACACTCAATATCAAATTTTACCCCCTTGTATTTTTTTCCATCCTACAAGTGTTGATCACCAATTATGTGATAACACTGGATTGCAACAATGACCCTGATCTCAAGGTGCCTGTTGTGTAGTGGAGGAGACAGACAGGTAGAAATGTCTTCATAATGTGTGTAGTAAGGGCCAGAATAAAGGTAAATAGAGGACCCCAGGAGCATAAGAGAGGAGCATCTCACCATGACAGAGTAAAGGGTTAGAGAAACTTTCTGAAATTGCCTTGAAGGATACATGGGAGGTATTCAGGTAGGTAGGGAACAACAAAGGACCTCCCAGACAGCAGGCACAGCCTAGAGATGCCACTGGGGAGGTGCAGAAGTCTCAATATGACTGTATTTGGTGGTTCTAGGAGCCCCATGAGATGGGATATACAAGCATAACCCCTTGGGGACCCATGACAATGAGCTCTGTATGCAGAACCAATTCATTGATACTTAAGTTGGATGCTTGAATGATGATGAATCAAGTTGGAATAAAGAGACAAGTGGCATTCAACCAAACATGTAGTGTGTATACAATGTATGCAAAATACTTTTCTAGGTGCCGTGAATGTTAACAAACAATAATTATACTAATTAAATGTTCTCACATGCTTCCTGCTATCTGAAATAAGTCAAAGTCTACATGGGGATCTAACTAATTTTTTAAGTGATATATCATTTATATAACTATATGTGTATGTGTGTGTGCATGTATATTTTTAAGTAATTAATATTTTACAATGCAATGATTAATTAGGGGTTCCCAGACTTTTGAATACATCAGAATCATGTACAGAGCTGTTAAAAGAACTGGCAGGAACCCTCTTCGTGTGTCTGACTCGATATATTTGTACCCCAAAACATGCATTTCTTATAAGTTCCTAGGTGATGCTGATGTTGCTGATCCAGGAACCCACTTATATAATTGCAAGAAAATTGAAGAAGATCAGGTATATGAGAATCAAGTTAAGGCCTAGTCAGAGTAGGATGATTAGACTAATTAATCATGAGATGAATATTGGACCTGCTATTCAAGGAGGGATAGGAAGTTGGGCTACCAAACACCAGCCAAGTGGCTGGCTTGAGAAGACAGCATGTGAAAAAGTGAGAAGATAAGTTTACTTACAGGGGTTAGCTCACTCAGAGAATTCCTGCATATGGATTAATGAAAAATTAATAGAGAATATTAGATTGGGAAGGAAGGTGAATAAGGTGTCTTACAGGGTGTTTAGCAAAATATTTGTGCCTTGAATAGGCAGAATTCACAATAGGATCCCTAGCAGCAATAAAATAAAGCTTAGCAAGACATTTCCTAAGCCCTGTGTCAGCTAAACAAGGGTTGAGATGAGCCACAAGCACTAAGACAAACACAAGCTATTGCCTTTTCCTAGGTAGGAGGTGATGAAAGCTCATGCCCAGGTTTTATGTGAAAATACCAGTAGAGAAAACAGAATGGATAAAATATAGATAAAGGCACAAGAAACTTGCAGTTTGATAAAACAGGACAGAACTATTTTCCTTCCTTTTTCTAAATAAACACTCTACATGTTTTTAAAACATAATGGATTGTTCACTAAACAAATAAATTACAGGATAACTCCAAAAATATTTTTGTGCCTCTATTTTCTTATCCAAAAAGTGGGATTGTATAGCAAGTCTACCTCTGGGTATTACACAGATAAACAAAGTAATTGGTATAAAGCACTTCGATCATTGAAAAGTCTGAATATAATTATTATTGCTAATGACAGAATGAGAAATCAAGTTCTCGAGTAGATTTAAATTGGTTCAGAGAAAGAAAATTTGTGCAAATTCCCTTCATAGAAAAGGACTAATGGGGTGCCTCAGGAATTGGTGCCTAGCATATGAAATAATTAGCTGCAGAGAAGTAGCTAGCTCATTGAAGTAGCTGATGACACAAAATTATGTAGGCTAGTAAAAGCCAGAGAGAATTCTATAAAATATTCCAGAAGGAGCTGATCAAACAGTCTGACCAGAAAATAGGACAGCAGCTCCATTTTAATGAAGATAAATGATTTGCTTAGAAAAGGAAATAGTTTCTGTTTTCTCAGCATGTTGATTAGCCACGGAGATAGAAGAGGGAAATCTGTGCGCCATGGTGGTTAACATGTATTGGAATAATGAAGCACAGCATTTAGACATCCATTAGCTGTACTCTTCATTCAGTTCACACATATTGACCATCTATGTGTCAGACAAGTATGCTAAATAGCAGGGGAAAGTAAATCAAAACACCGACTCTGTCTTTAAACTAGCTCACAGTCCAGAGGGAGGGACAGAAAGGTAAACAGGGATGGCTGTAAAACCACCAGATAAGTAACTGTGTTAGTTTTCTATTGCTGTGTAACAAATGACACAAACCTGATGACTTAAAGCAAAACACATTGTCTCTTACTTCTCTGGGTGAGGGTCTGAGCATGGCTGAACTGGGTCCTCTGCTCAGGGCTCAGAAGACTATAGCCAGGTATTGGCTGTTTGCATCCTCATCTGGGGACTCAGCCTGGAAGGAATCCCTTTCCATGCTCCCCTAAGCTGTCAGCAGAATTGATTTGCTTGTGGCTATATAACTGGGGGTGTCTGCTCTTCTTTTATTATCATCTGGATGCCACCCCCAGTTCCTGGCACCACCTGCAGTTCCTTAGAGGTCAACCACAGTTCCTTGCTACAGTGGGTTCACTCCACATGAAACTTACTTTCTTGAATTAGTAAAGGGGATTGCTCACTCCAATCTAAGATGGAGACATGTAACATGAGCTAAACACAGGAGTAATAGTCCAGCACCTTTTCCATGTCCTATTGGTTATAAGCAATCGCTGGTCCCAGCTGTGCTCAAGTTTAGGGGATTACATAGGGCATGAACATTAGGAGGCCAATAGTATAGGCATGGGGTCATACATTAGGCTGTGAAGAGCAAGTATAGGACAAATACTTCAGGAAGCTTATCATCCATTACTCTTTGCACTTTTGGTCGCATCGTTAGAATACTTAAGATTACTGAATGACTTTGTCATTGAACACTGTAGAACCATCTTCATTTGGTTGCTCTTTATTGTTATGCTATCAACTTTTATCAAAGATCACTTATACTCATGACAATTATTTGTCAGAAAAGCAAGACAAAGAAGACAATCTTGATTGTTTTATTTTAACTAAAATTTTATAAATATGGATACACCAACTTTATAAGACCAAGTCCATTTGTACTTTATGGATTGTTTCTTTTCAACTGAGAAACTTGGAAAGACATGTTGGATGTAAACTGAGTGCATACTACTTTTGGAATACCTCTGCTACCCCACAATCTTCTAGGATGATCCATCTTTTTTTTTCTGCAACTTGCCTGTACTTTATCTTTGCAAAACATTCAACCTCTTCTTCATAGAAATACCTCTTTGTGCATTTGTATTTCAGCTCTTTGTGTATTTTAAATAAATTGCAAAGTTATAATAGCAAGCATAACTAGAGTATAATTTTGGAAGCAAGAAGAACTTACCATGGTAGCTCTTAAAACATTCCTTCAAATGGAAGAGACACCTGGACTTAAGTTATTTCCTTAAGTGAGAACCTGGGTCCATAACTCAAGCCAACACTGTTATCTTCTGTGCCTTTTAGTGTTATACACAATTTTGTCTCTCTTCATTTATTATAAAACTTTCTTGCTTCAGTGGTTCTTAATTTATTTTGGTTCATTACATAAAGCTCCTAATATAAATTTATTTTCAAGTAAAATGCTAAATAAATCTTTACTATCCACCAAAGAATACCAACACCTGTGTAATTAACAGAGTTTTATACCTTGAACATGCTTTGCCTTGGCTGGAGTATTCAGGTACAACTTGAGGTGCAAATATTTTGGATCCATCAATATTTTAGAAATTGGGACATTAGATTTCTGGTTTTTAATACTGATAACTACATGTGGCATGCTTATTGTTCAACTTAAGACTATTTTAAGAAACATTTGAGAATTAAATCTTCGAGAAGCAGTTTCTCTTTTCGAGTGCAAAGTCAGATTTGCACTCCCATTTCTTGATCCAAAGATTTCAACTCTTCACACAGCTGTTTCAAGCAAAAATAACCACAGTCCATACTCTGGATCCTGATGTACCCAGCATTAGCAGCTGCCATCATTATTGTAGAATTACACCATTTTCCAGCCTCAAGTCAGACCTCCTTATTAATGTTTGGTAAACATGCATGGAGAAAATGATTTGCTTAGCACCTGACAGATAAATTATCCAATGGAAAAGGCCACTTATTACCTATTGAGCATAACTAAATGCCAGCGTGAAAACTAACGATATTTGGATAGTGATGTTCACATTTCTTGGTGAAACTGAGTAGAGGGGATTGATACTACATGAACCCGAGTTCACTGATCTCCTGCCTGTGGTATGGAAAGCACAAGCATATCTGTGTTGTAGGACTATGCATGAAAAGATCACATTTATCCTGAGTTCCTAGCATAGCACAAGATCTCCTATGTATGCAACATGGGTTTGTTGAGTGAATGAATGAACAAATGTCCTATTGAATAATTATTGTTGTGGTAGTCAATTTTCAATCAGGATGGGAGAGGGGTAACCACAATGAGTTACCAAACTGAGGAATATCAAGTAAAAACAGTTGTTACAAATACTCTTGTTAACTTAAGTACTTATAATAACCTTTGCATGTAACAGATGTTCAAATGAGGCCTATAGATTATAGTGTCAAAGTTGAATCTGTTATGAGGTTGATTTTAAACCACATTTATTAACTGTCAATGAAACACATTCAAAAGAAGGTAATGTTCACCTACCAAAGCTGAGACATCAATTGGGCTTAGTTTATGGTTGGCACCTTGCAATATCCACACATCAATCCCTCTCCTTAGAAAACTTCTGTAGTTGATAAAATGAAATCCACTAGTTGGTTCTTATCATTTCTGCAGCCACAGGTATCTTTCAGGCACAAAATCTAAAATAACACTTCCTCTATTCCTGGTCATAGAGTATTTGAGATTTTTGCATGTACTGTGCTTATATTCTCTATACCCAGTATCAATGATTTGTTTCCAATCAATTTTCCTTCAAAAACAGTGCTAAAATTTACTATTATAAATGCCTTCTGAGGAATGAGGATAGAAAGGAATTTCCTAAAAGTATGTTAAAATATTGTTTCATTAAAAAAAAGGGGAATGCTGGAGAGAAAAATACTGATGGATTTTAGTAGACTAATCAGTGTGTAACTTAGAAAAATCCCTTAGTATCAACTGCTGAGTAACAAATTACCCCAAAACTTAGTGGCTTAAAACAGCAAACATTTGTTGTCTCACACAGTTTCTAGAGTCATGAATCCTGGTGCAGCTGAGCTGGATGACTGTGGTTCAGGATCTCTCATGAACTTATGCTTAAACTGTGAGACAGGGAAGTTGTCTTATCTGAAGTCTCCATAGAAGCAGGGTCCCCTTCCAAGCTCACTCCCATGGCTCTTGGCAGGATTTGGTTAGTTCTATGTGAGTTGTTGGGCTGAGGGCCTCAGTTGCTCATTGTCTGCTTGTCAGAGTCTCACTCAATTCCTGGCCCCATGATCCCTTCCATGGGAATGCCTGGAGATGTGGCAGCTGACTTCCCCCCAGGCTAAAATCAGAGAAGAATAAGCCCCAGCATGGAAGCCACACTCTTCTTATACCTCCTTCCAGAAGGGACAGACTCCTGTTCCACTGCTTTCCTCTACAGTCCAGCCCAAACCCAAGGAGACAGCTCACAGAAGGGCATGACAGGAAGTGGGGATCCTTGGACACCATCTTAGCGGTGGCCTGCCACAGATAGGAAGGATAAAAATTACTTCATTTTTCTGAATGTGTGAAGGAAAGAGCTTGATGGATTTCCAGCTGATCATTAATGTGACTGATTAACGTGCACAAAATGCGTGTTGCAGATGAACTCAGTAATGCTTTCAACTTCAGTGGTCCCCAGGTTCTTTGTAAATTCACTGATGTGGGCAAAGCAGCAGTTCTGGTAGGTCTTGCCACTTGAGTGTACAGCACTATGGTCCAAGGGGAGGCTGAATTGCCTGTGGAGAGAGGGCAGGGCAGTTGCTGCATCATTATTGTTAACCTGACAATCCAAGGAAACCACCCCGTAGTTAATAAACAAAAACAGCAACAACAATAACAACAACAATAAAATCTGACTTTTCTAGTGAGAGAATTAATGGATAGTTTTAAATTAACTACCTACAGATGCACAACAATATTTTGGCCTTGGAAAGAAATTAGTAAATTCCTCTCTCATTCCCTACTGGCTTCTAGGCATAGCTTCTCTAGCTATCTGTTAACCTCCCTACATCTTCTCATACTATGTTATAATAGCAAATGCTTCACAGGGTGTCAGGAGACCCCTTGACCATAACTCTTTCCCATTGTCTGACATCATCTCCAGGAGGGGAAACAGGGCTGGCAGTAGGGTCCCTCCATAGTAGTGCTAACCCTAGCTCTAAGAAATCCCATTTGACCTTGGCATATCATGGGCTCAATCCTCTCTGCTCCTTCTCTGGTTCTCCCATTGGCACTTGCTGAGTGAATACCAGTACCCCCACTCCTCCTCCCTACATCTCCTCTTCCTCCTTTTCTTCCTTTATATTTAAATTTTATTTTTAATTGTCATAATAATTGTACATATCTATGAGGTACAGTGTGATGTTTCAATATATGTGTGCACTGTGTAATAATCAAATCAGCATATCCATCACCTGTTACACAGGTTGAAAAAGGACCAAGTGACAGTGTTTTGTTTTGTTTTTTTGACATTTTAAAATCCCCAGTTTTATTTGGCAAGAAGGAAAAAATAAAACACAACACTAATACCTGCACCTCCCGTTGCTCAGCAAATAAATTCTGAAGGCTAAAATGGGACTGAGGTTGTTGCTGAGAGAAAAACTGGCCATGAACACCTAAAAGAATCTAGTTTTCCCCATCTGGGAGATTCTGCGGGGTGGCAAATGAGGTGTGCTCAGGTGTTGGAGTTCAGTTTATAAACATTGTGTTGATCCAGTCCTGACTTTCTATCATATTGCTCATTGGTTACTATCAAAATTAGGTAAAACGAAATGTTATTGCATTTCATAGACTGACTTAATAGGAAATAAATTCTTAGTTGAGAACATATAAGATTTATAGGAAAACTAGTTTTAAACTCTGGGGTTCCACCATGAGGACTATCATTACAAAATATCTGAACTCATTTGTCTGGTTATTCTTTGATTTGAAAATGCTTTTCAAGTGCTTAAAAGCAAAAAGAATTAATTCATATAGCAATTTTACAGATCTTTCTTATAATACTCTGCAAGTGTATGGTCTTACTAGAAATACAAACAAATTAAAAGGCCATCATCTCATGCATTATTGAACATAGCAAGGCTTACCACTGCCTAAATCAATTAACCATTATCCTTCTCACAACACCATGTGTCAGGAATCAATTTCATAAATGATATACTTTTTGTAATGATAGTGCAAAATGAGATTTCTTGACATAAGGTGTTGGGACATTACCTGAACTTTCTGGAGAAGCAATGCAGGGAAAGAGTTCAGATTGCCTATCATCATGCCAGGTACTAGATGTTTTGCTTATACAATTGTTTGACAGATTTATACAGCTGAAAATTATTTAATATGGGTGTACGGGATTGGATATTACATGGTAGCTATTACATAGTGAAGCATTCCATTGTTTGGTGATTGTGCTTCTCAATTTATAATCCTTTGCTTTCAATTATATTTTGAGTCTACAATTTTTTAAGAAACCAGTCACCTCAAAAAGAGAGGGAAAAAGTAGCTGTTAACACAAAGACATAAGTCACAAGTCACATTAAAACAGTCTCTTTCACCACAGTAGGTGGAGCAGGAGGTAAGTTTAATTGATGCTGCCTCCTACTGATGGAATAAAATATGCCCGGAGAATTTATGAATCTGTAATAGGAAACCTGAACCCATTTTTTAATGTTCCAGTTTGATTCCTCTGAATTATAAGGATGAATTCTCATGGTTAGGGAGGTTGATAAAGATAAAATATAGTCTCAAGGGTTTATATGATTTGGAAGGTTTACCTATATTTGATGAAACTGGACTCTAAGCATGCTTTTTCACTTTGAGGAGATGTGTGGGTTTCTGAAACACCCCAATAAGAAGAAAAGGACTTGAGTGAACTGGGAGCTATAAGAGGATCAAAATTTCATTTTAAAAGACAGATAGCATTTGGTCTTTTCATATCACTGTTTAATTTGCAGTATCCTTAGCAAAATGGAAACACATAAAATAAGTCCAGTGCATTTGATCTTATCACCCAAGACAAAGCAGAGATATCGAGTCTCCTCTTTCAGCAAAGCATCACCTCTACTACCTCCCCCACTCCCAAAACCATGCCTTTCTGGAAAGAGTAGAGTGAAGGAAAAGGGTGAAGAGGACAGCCCGGAAGTGACTGTCTTGGGTTAGATGTACACTAAGATAAGCATTCAGTCTTCAAATTATAAAATCAGTATAAGATTGTGAAAAATTTGTATTGTAGAGGAGAAAACACCAGTAATTCTGTATCCGTAACTCAATTACATGTGTGTGTACATATGTATTTTTCTTTTACTTCTATATATAAATGCAGAGGTCAAGTTACATTATAGTTCTAATCATAGAGCTATGTATAAATATTCACATGTATTTTATATATGTATCTAGATATACAAAGATATGTATATATAATATATACATATGTATGTTATCTATTTATGCCAGGAGATGTGTACTTATCTCAATGAGTGTGAAATATATTTAATGTGGCATCATTAGCAGTGTAATATTAAAAATATTTAACTGGTACAGCACAGATACTGACTTAGGAGGCATAGGTAGCTAGTCAACATGGACACAGTTCATAAGCAGCAACACACCCAGACCTGTGTTCTCTGGCTGCATACTGACCTTCATCCTAAGCATTTATGCCCATCATTGCAGAGTCTCCATCAATAAAACATTAATGTCTTCATTAGCCACAATGACCTGGCCCTTATGGTAGTGTTAGTTATTTAGGATGCTTTCACTTTCTAGTATTATGAATAATCACACAATGAACAAATTGTGCCGTGTTAAAGTATTTCTAAGAACTGAATTATAAATAGCAAGAAATCTGATTCTAAAAATTGGAAGGTTGACAGCAACTCAAAAGAATGAATCATAACTGAATCAAAAGCCCACAGGTGTCAGTATAGATCCCAATACCATTATCCTGTGTGGTCTATCATCTATAAGAGTTGCTTTGTCTACATCACTTTTCCAGTCTGCCAAATGAAAATCATAACCTGGCACTGCCCAAAGCATCTTTGAGTCATGTGACAAAAGGTACTGAAATACTCAGTGCATGTTGAGATGTCTGGAAGAACGTTGGGTGACACCTAACCCCTTGGCTTTATCTTTTACTGACTGTGTAGTTTCAGGTACGAAACTAGCCTCTCTGAACTTGTTTCTTCAAATGTTGGTAACATGTTCCCTGCCTACTTTAGGATTACTTCTGGGTTATGGTATAGGCAGAGAATCTCATAAACTCCCAAACACTTTTGGAATGGGAAGAATTATTACTTAGTTGATATGTAATAATATATCTACATTGTTATCTTTCAGAAATTCTTCTAAATTTTTTCAAACATGTGCTTACAATGAAATAAATATGCATTTTGGATACACTCCCTTCACCCCTTTCCAGAGCCAGAGCCATCAATAAATTAGATACTGATAAATATACTTCCTGGACATGTTGTACAACTTTTGCTGTGGTTGTAGAGTGTATCTGTGAATAATATTATAGTATTGTCTTAAGGATCTTCAAATATTAGGTAAAGATTGCAAAACTGTATTCTCCTTAACTCCGCATATTTGTAAGATCCATTCATGTTGGTATGTGTAGATCTTACTCATTCATTTTCATTGCTGCAAAAGCCCTATGGAGGGCACTGCATTCCACTGCTGGTGGGACTAAGCCCCACAGAGGGCACTGCATTCCACTGCTGGTGGGACTAAGGCTGTGGATTGCTGTGAACCAGGCTGTGATGAGCTTATCCTCACATACCTCCTTGTGCACCTGTATGAATGTTCCCAAAGGGCTAGAGATGGAATTGTGGGATCACGGGCACAGCTCTACCATTACTAGATAAAAAAAATGTGCCCTCACAGTAGTCCTAACAATTTTCACTGCTTCCTCCAACTGGGTGTGAGAGTTCCCACTTCCCGACATACTTACCTGGACAGGGTGTTTTGATTTCTTTTAAATTTTAATAAGCTCTGTAAGTGAGAAATAGGATCACAAACACATTAGAACTTGATTTGTTTTATCAAAGGGCCATTATGTTTTTTGTTTCAACAGTGATCTATTTAATGTCAACCAAATTAAATACCTACCTTGAAGAAATAGAAATCACCCAGGACACATGTGTTGTGAGGCTGAGTGAAGTCCCAGCATGGACTCTCCTTGCTGTGGCCACTGTTGGCTTCTGACACCTTCTGTCCTGGAAAGACTCACCATCCAGAACCCTCCAGAGGAGGAAATGAAATACTGTATGTGGTCACCAAGTCAGAATCACCAAACCTACAGCCAAGAATCTGCCTTCTTGATATATCCCTGGGGTGGATGTACACATCTGGATTGGTATAGCTATAAATCATGACTCAGATAGGTAGAAAAGATATATGGTGGGCCTAACATCAGTCAATAGGAGTTCAGAAAGTTTGTAAAAGAGAAAAGCATTCCAAAACATGAAAAACTGGGTGAAGTGTCACTGACTTTCCAAAACTCACCATTGGTTCATGGTGTGAGTGCTTCCTCACTATAGTAGTTCACTGCCCTCTCTCCAAACCCCACCACATCAGGACCACAGAGAAAGCTGGACCAGGAAAGAACAGGCTGCAGCCACTAAGGAGAGCTGTTTTCTGTCAAGCAAGGAAGGCACAGAGGACAATTACCTCTAGGTTCTGTCCGCTCAGTGAGACTAAAAGGAATAAGGGAGGCACATGCTTCTACCTCTGTGCCCCACAAGACAGTCATATACTGCTTTTGGCCCTCAAGAAAGAGATGGGCAGAAAGAAAGAAAAGCAGGCCACTTTGGTTGTCTGGCTCCTTGCGGCACCCTAAGGCCCTCACCCAGAGTGCCTTGTCTTTTCCTCTAGTTATTTTGCCAAAGGATTTTTAAATCCTTTCAATTTCAAGATTCTCAGAGAACCCACTGTCCAAGGATAATAGTTATGAGAAGAAAAGATGGAGACCAGCATGCTCCAGACTACCTCCTTCAGAGAAACCCACCAGTGAGTTTCTGGCTCACTGGCAGAAATCAACAGAGCCCAGAAACAGAGGCAGGCTTAACTTGATAAACTTCCAATAGTAAGGGATCTGTGAAACAGAGGGGAGCGAGCTGTAAGAGGGATACTGTTCAGCTGTGAAATGGTGCCACAGAATGATTAGGGAAAAAGTTCATGACTGATATTGAAAAGTTCAGATAATAGTGTCTTAAGTTTTGGTTTTGCAAGTTCATTCATACTTATGTGTATGTGGATAAGCATATAAACTTCTAAAATACACATCTATAAATGTACACTTTTTTTGTGTGATGCTGGGGGTTGAACCCAGGGTCTTGTGCATTACTAGGCAAATGCTCCACCACTGAGATACACTGCCAGCCCTATAAATGTAAACTTTATAACACAAACACAGAACTGGAAGGACATATAACAAGAACTACTTGTAAGTTTTGTAATAAGTTTGGAGTCATTTTGGTATTTCATGTGTGTGTGTGTGTGGTATGTGTGTGTGCATACACACACATAGATACATTCACATGTACTTAAATGTTGAAACATAAAACTTAGAAAAAGAACTTGAGAATCTAGGGCTTAGCTAAGAATTTTTAGGTGAACATCAAAAGCATTGTCCATAAAAGTAAAAATTAATAAATTGAACTTCATCAAAATTCAAAACTTCTGTTTTGCAAACTATTAAGATGATAGACAAGGTACAGATTGGTGGAAATATTTACAGCCCATATCTGGGACAAAGGCTAATATATATAACGAATTCCCAAACTATCCAGTTAGTACCTAGGTTAAAAGCATAAACAGCCATCTCACTGAAGAAGATGTACAGATGGAAAATAAAATATACAGATATTTAGAAGCATTAGCCATTTGATAAATGCAGATTAACGCAACAATGTGATGTCATTTTGCACACCTATCAAAATGACTAAAATTAAAAAATTGCACTACCACCAAATGATGATAAGAATGCAAAAATAACAGGTAACTCACACTGCTGGAGGGAAGGTAAAATGGTATAGATACTATGGAAAACAGTTTGCCTATTCCGTATAAAAATAACCATTCAATTACCATAACCCAGCAATTATAAATCCTGGGCATTTATTCCATGGTAATTAAGACCTATGTTCACACAATAAGCTAGTACACCAAAATTCATGGCAACTTCATTTGCAATAGACCAAATCTGGAAATGGTCCAGAATATCTTCAGTGATCAAGTGGTTAAACAACTGTGGTATATCCATACCATGAGTTACTACTCAATAGTAAAAAGTAACGAACTATTTATATACCCAATAACTTGAATGAATCTCCAGGGATTATGTTCATTGAAAAAAGTCAATCCCCAGAGATGGAGATGACTCCTTTCATATAACCTTCTTGAGATGGCAAAATTATAGAGATGGAGAACAGACTAATAATTCAAAAGGTTACGGATGGGGTGGGGAGGGCAGCAGGAGGAGATAAGTGTGTTAGTAAATGTGCAAGTGAGTGATCCTTTGTGGCAGTGGAATCGTTCTGTGTCTTGATGATGGTCCAGACCCAGAACCACGTGTGATGAAATTGCACAGAACTGAACACGTGCACATACACACACACACACACACACACACACACACACACACTTAAATGGGAATTTGAATGAGATCAGTGGATTGAATCAGTATCCATATCCTGATAGTAATGTTATAATTTTCTAAGATGTTATTATTACATCTTAGAAATGGGTGTAACTGAATATAGGCTATATGAGATCTTTCTGCATTATTTCTTTTAATTGCATGTTAAGTCTACAGTTATCTTAAAACGTTTAATTAAAAATCATAATTTTATATTCATATGTTATGCAACTTATTTCTGTAATTACATAGTAGATAATTTATATATAATGTATACTAGTATATTATAAGAATAATTAATGATAGAATTTAATCCGTTTGAAATATTAAACTATTTTGTTGCAAGATAAAATTAATAATTTGCTCCTCTTTTCAGCAAAACTCAATGAGAGGATTGTCTGTATTCTCCCAGTACCCAGATCCTCTCTTAAACTCACTTTAACTAGGATTTCACCTCCGCAGTTTTACTAAGATACTACTATTACTAATGAGCTATATGATGCCAACTTCAGAGCAGGTTCTCAGTTCCTTCCTCTCTTCACCCACTAGCATCATTGGTTATGGTTGATAACGGCCTTCTTGCCATCATCTGTGTGACTTCTGAGCTCCTCCCCAGTCTCACCTCATACAGCAGAATGCCCGGGGTCAGTGTCTAGTCCTCTCTTATCTTCGTGCCCCCTTGTCACTTTAATATCATTTATGGGCTTGGGATGCTCACTTTTGTATTTCTGTTTGCATTTCACCTCTTTTGAATAACTAGCAAGGGCTTGTTGCCCGATGCACACAGAAGTCAATACTATGGTGCTGGATTTTGCAAAATTAAAGAGCATTATTGAAGGTTGATGGATAAGGAAACTGGAGGTGGGCTTACATGTGTCTCCCTGATTAGCCAGTGAAGAGGGTTCTTAAGGGCTTTGGGGAGTCTGACAATGTCTTAGGTCCTCATTGAACGGTGTCTTTCAGGGTTCTTACCATTTGAATACTATGGTCAGCACCTCTCCATTTGATTTTAGTGCAAGGAACTCCTGATTCTGAATTTAAGGTTCTGTTGTTCTGAGACTTTTAGTTCCATCTAACTTGGGGTCATCTTTGGGTCAAACTTTAAGGGGCCTCCCAGGGCATGTTCTGTAAAGCATCTGACATAGCAGTTAGAAATGAGGAAACTGCTAACACTGTTCAGCAGTAGGCTGTGGCCTGCTGAGCAAGGACTCAGTTTCACTCACTCTCTCTAGAACAGCAGATGCTGAGGGCCAGTGTCACACTTGACCTCACCATTTGCCTGACCAATCCAAATCTCCGATCTCTACTCCCCCATCCCCAAAAAACCCCTTCTTTACCCACAGCCTCCCTCCACAGTGGCCTCTGCTGCTGCCCTACAGTCAAATAGCTTCCAGCATGATCCTTTTAGGACCTAAATCAGATGATGACACTCCTCTGTTCAACCCCATATAACTTTCCACCGCAAGATGCAGCCTGCCTACCTGCAGCAGTGACCCTGTGTCCCGGGTCACCTCTAAACTGCCCCATGCTCATCGCACCAGGCATGCACGAGCATGCCAGCCACGTTCCCCGAAATGTCCACATCTCCAGTTCTCTCAGCTGCTTCCCATCTTTGCTCAACTCCCATCTTCTCTACTTCAACTCCCTATGAAATAGTGGAACTCTCCCACTTAGCATTTCCAGTCTGCTCCCCCTGCCCAACTTTCTTATTGCTATAGTTCTTCCCCTCTCTGATATACCATTTTAGCTTCTTAGAGCTGCTGCAGCAAAGTACCACAGTCTGCAGTGTTTCACATAACAGAAATTTATTCTTCTTGTTTTGGAAGTCTAAAGTCCAAAAGCAAGGTACAGGCAGGGCCACCCTCCCTTCAGAGACTCTCGGCAAGAATCCTTTCTGGGTTCTTTTGGTGTCTGGTGGTTGCCAGCAATCCTTGGCATTCCTTAGCTGTGGCAGCTTCCCTCCAACTCTACCTCTATTTTCACAGGCTGCCTTCCCTTCCTCCGTCTGTGTCTATGTAGAGATTTCCCTCTTCTTATAAGGACACCAATCATACTGGTTTTCAGACCCCCATTAATTCAGCATAATCTCAACTTGACTCAAGTAAATCTGTGAAAACCCTATATCCACATAAGATCATGTTCACGTGTTCCAGGTGAACCTGAATTTTAGGTAACATAATTCAACTCAGCATATGTACCATACAATTATATAATTGACTTAATATTATTGGGTAGCTTTTTATTTTAGAATTTAACATTCTTAGATTTTGGCTCCAAATTAAAGTGAGTTCTTGATACTTTGACCAGAAAGTAGCAGAATCACAATAAACTATGGTGTGCCTATGTTTCATATAATGAGTTAAGGGGTTCCTTGGCTCCCTTCAGTGGTGTACTGTATGTGAGCAAAGTCAGTGAACATGTTTTTTTTTAACAAATAGACAAATACAAAATCCCAAGTGATCAAATTAGAGATCTTATTTAGCCATTTTAAAAAATAATATGATGAAACTATATATACTGTATTTCCTATATTCATATATACTCTCTTTTTTCTTTATATACCTATGATAATATGCATAGTAAGGTATTAACAATAATAATGAAATAGGACAAGGATAAAGTCTACTGCAATAAAAGCTATGTGAAATTCTCTCTTTTTCCAAATATTGTATTATGTTGCACTTACCCTTCTTCTGGTGATATGTAAGATGACACAATTCCTATTTGATGAGATGAAGTGGGATGAAGCATAGGCTTTATGGTGTAGCATAGGCTACTATAAAGCTTACTTCAACATAGATATTGCAGTAACATAACAGTCAATCTGATAACTGAGGCAGCCAGTAAGTTGCTAAAACAGTTGGGTAAGGTATACAGTGGGGATTCTCTGGACACAATGATGAAGCATGTCCCAGGCAGGATTGAGATTTCATCATGCTACTCAGAATGGCACACAATTTTAAACTTGTAAGTTGTTTATTTCTGGAATATTCCATTTACTATTTTCTAACTATATTTGGGAAACTAAGTCATGGAAAATGAAATAGCAGTAACTGGTGGGGAGCAACCATATATATTTGGTAACAAAATGTTATCAGTGGTAACTGTGCCACTTCTTGCTTCCTGGTGAACTCTTCAGTCACTGGAGATGGAACCTCCAAAAATCTAAGATTTACTATACCTGAGATTCCTTGTGCCTTGATGTCACTGTTGAGTTCATCCTTGTACGTTTAGGGCTATGAATGAGCCTAAAGACCCAAATGAATTCTGGAGGCTATAAAATCAGTAACTTTGTGATTTTTCTCTAAACATTTAATCTGTTTCCATCCCAATGTGTGTCCACACATACTTACATGAGGGCTGACAATGATGTTCAAAAAGACTGGACAATCTGAAGTCTACATATTATCATTTTTTTTTTATTGGATAGCTTTTATGTGCTTTTCCCATTTGGCCGAAAACATAGGAATATATTTCAGTCAATGTCTATGGGACCACACATTTTTTCTTTTGTTTCATATTCCATCTTGGGTCAGCACACCAATGTCCATGCATATATGTGTGTGTGTGTGTGTGTATGTGTGTGTGTGTGGGTGTGATGTGCTTGAGTCATTCTAGGGTTTGGCTTGGGAACATCTGCAGGGAATTGTATGGTTAGATTCTATTAAGAAGATCGTCTTAGGGTTTGACTTTATTTCGGCTCCATTAGAGGGACAGGGTGATTTTGACTGACTGCAGGGTAGGGTGATTAGGATATTTCAGAATATTCCTGAGCAATCCAGGTAGGGATGTGTGACCTGGGCTTTCTAGTCAATCATAATTGACTTTGCAACCCATGCATTGGACACTTTTAGACATCACAAAAAATGCAAGCATACATGTTAGGGAAGATGTTTTAAAGTCATTTTCACAATCTTTTTCCCCATACCAGGAATCATAAATCCTGAAGCACTAACTGGTTGAGGACCCTTTGTCTTGACCTTCTGTGCCCACAGCCCAAGCACCCTTTAACAGAATGATTCTGAAAACACTGATTCATACCCTTTCTTTCTTGGCCTGAAAATGGCTCAGAGGAGTAATAGTAAGTCCACAGGTCTGTCCCTACTGTCTCCAAGAAAATAGAAAATCCAGAAAGAAGAATGGCTGTGTAGCAGTGACATGATTAGACGAAATAACCAGCAAATAAAACGAACAGCAGGATTTACCAGCAAACGGCACACTGTTCTCTGAATCCGATCAGGGATAGGGGTGTAGCTCAGGAGTACAGCACTTGCCTGGCACGTGTGAGACCCTGGGTTTGATCCACAGCACCAAGAAAGATCAAAATTCAGGAAGAAAGATGAATCCTGCACAGGAGTGACCCCATGCCTGCGATGGACCACAGGGCTCCCTCTTCCTTTGTCTCTATCAGGCTCTATTCAACAGTTTTCCTGGTGCCCTTTTTGCTGACTGCTCACTTCATTTGCATCATTTCTTCTGTCCTGAAAGTTAGCAACACTGTGCAGATGGGCTCACACTTTTGACAGCAATTTTGGCAAATGTGCATTGCAGTGAAAAGACAGATAGGTCCTTTACATAAATCCTAATGAGTTCAGTGCTCATAAACTCCTATGGCACTCAAAGATGAGACTTTGAAGCTTGGTTATTCATGGAGTTCATGGGAGAAAAGCCTTTACAGCGTCAGGTATTCTGATCCTTTGTCTAGGGTAACATATGTGTGAATTTAGTGCAAGCACTCTTGCGCTGGAGTGGGACCCAAAAGAGAAAGTGACTGACAATAAGCTCCCTTTTTGTAGAATATTAAAAATAAACTGTGCTTTTCATGAAAAATGTCCCCCATCCCTGGGGAAAATTCTAGCACCAGCAAATAAGTATATATTCATCTTAATGAATAATTTAAAGTAGGAAATAATTTCTCTCCATCTTAAGTGAGATTACTTTTAAATCAGATGTTCTACCATTAGTAGAAAATGAAAAATTTTGAAATCATCGTAAAGAATTTTTTTTTTTACTGTGTAAGTATTTTAATGATGAAAAGAATTTTATTTAAGGTAGAAATGTATTGTTTAAAAATTCTTAAAGGTTCAATTTTGAGAACAGGGATGAACATTTCTCTAGAGTCAGAATACTGCCAAACTTGACCCTCAATGGCTTGCCATGGCACTTAGAATAAAACTTGCATGCTCACTGGGAACTCTGGGGCTCTGTGACTGCCACTCCTCCCTGCTCCTTAGTGTCAGTTATGCCCTCATTCTTTCCACTGAGGTGACCCCTGACTGTCCTCAGGTGCTTGTACCTCTCTGTTCCTTCCTACACCAGGGCCTTTGCATATTCTGTTCCCATTTGGGGCCAACCTTCCCTACACTCTTAGAGTAATTAACAGACCTCAGCTAAAGCATGTCATCTTCAAGGAACCCTATTCTGACCTTCTTCACTAGACCACCTCTTATCCTATCCTAACTACAGATGTGAAGTGCCTGTCACATGCCTCTTCAGTATACCTGTTATCAGAGCTGCACTGTTATAGTTACATTTGAGAGTGTTTGATGAAGTCTCTTGACCTCTGTGTAGCTCTTGAGAGCTAGTACTTAAGTCCACTTTTATGTCTTCCAACATCCCTTTTGTCTATGTCAATGCCTTAATAAATATTTTAGTAGGAAGTGAAGACCATTTGCTTGAAGCAGACCTTCCTAGTGGCTGACTTATTGGATATAAAGGAATTGCTTTTAAAACACCTGCTGTGTTTCAAATAGGCTTCTGCATTTTGATGCGGTGGACAATGTTGCAGAGAAATTTTCTTTTGCATTTACTTGGTTCTCATTGCAGCATCTGCTATTAATGCAATATCAATGATGTGTCCACTGTATTCTAGGTCGAAGGGAAACATTTGAGATGCAGTTTCTGCTTCTCTGTAGTTTTTCCCCCTACTAGTGACAGTTAAATAATGTGATACATTGGGTTCCCACAAAACAGATGCATTTTTTTACCAAAACACTCATGTCTGGGCACTACTCCTGGTGAAAACAGAACTCTGCTCTTAGAGTCAAAAGACTTACCTGGCTAATTGTCCTAATTAGAATGAGGACACAGGACTTTAAGTTTCTGTGAGCTGTAACCGTCCTGCTCTCTAACAGCATCACCTGTCTATTTCCTGGGACTAAGATTTCATGTGTAAACATTATTATTTGGACTGGAAGCGTGTTATAGGAGCTGCGAAGCATAATTTAATTGAACAGTGGAATCAAAGAGGAAACAGGTTCACCTGGTAGACAGTGGGAGTGGAATTCCAGATATGAGCCTTCTGACAAACGGAGCCCTTCGACCACTGCTTAGAGAGTGCCACTCATGATGTGGGCTCCCTGCTCCCCCAGCTCTAGAACAGAATGATTCAGGAGGCTTCTTGCTATCACTGAGGGGCAGCAGCCCCAGAACAGCTACTGACAGTTTTCTCCATTCTCCAGTAATTCTCAGCAGCAAATTCTCAGGATTCAAATGTGTGCAATTTACTTGTTCTGAGCCTAAAACATTTTTAAATTGGTCGATTTCTACTTGCCTTCAAAGTCAGATGAGTAACTGTTTGCAGTGTGGTATTTATCTGCATTTACACATAGGTTTTCCAAATCAGATAGATTTTATACAGGTATCTTTTTGAGGATTTAGTGTTTAAATACTTGTCAGGTTTATAACTGTGTTAGCTTTCTGTTACTGTAACAATACTCAGGATAAACAACTTATAAGGAGAAAAGTCTTATTTTGGCTCACAGTTTTAGGGGTTGGACCCACTGCTGGGCCAGTGGTAAGGTAGAACATGACGGCAGGAGTATGGGGCAGAGCAAGTTGCTTACCTCATGGTGTCCTGGAAACCAAAGAGAGGAAAGGAAGGGGCTGGGGTCCAGATATGCCCTTCAAGGACACATCCTCTGATGACCTAAATTCCTTCCATTAGGCCCCACCTCCTAAATTTCCCACCTCTTCCAATAGTGCCACAAGCTGGGGACAGGCCTTAACATATGAGCCTTTGGGGATATTTATCCAAACCTTAGCAGTAGTCTAACCATAAACCATTATTAACCATAAATTTAATTTAGCACAGTTCTATCTGTTCTTGAAGTAAAGATGTATTGTCCTGAAAAAAACTATTTTTGTTTTAAAATAAGATCCAGCTCAACTGATGATTTTTTTTAAAAATAAGTGAACTTCAATTGCTTTTCATTATGCTTCTGTGTAATTAATTCAGTTTTTCTAACACTGTACTATGTGATTTTTATGGAAGAACAGAATCATCTATCTATCAAGCCATGTATTTTACACTCAGTGTCACAGATGGGTCCTGGCGTTCTTGAGATCTAATTCTTAAGTATTCATTAGAACTGGCTATTAGCCCTTTAAAAATGAAATACTTCTAATGTAATCTTTTTTTTTCATCTTTTTTTTTTTTAAATGACCTTCTAAATCAACTAGCTTAGTGCTTTGTGCCAGTTAAATTTGTAAGGCAGTCCCACTGATATTGAAAACTGAAGCTGGCATGGTGGTGCACGCCTGCAATCCCAGCAACTGGGGAGGCTGAGGCAGGCAGATTGAAGTTCAAAGCAGCCTCAGCAACTTAGCAAGGCCCTAAGCAACTTAGCGAGACCCTGTCTCAAAATAAATAAATAAAAAATAAAAAGGGATGGACATGTGGCTTAGTGATTAAGCACCCCTCATTTTAATCCCCTGGTACCAAAACAAACAAACAAACAAACAAAGAACACCTGCATGGCTTCTACATTTGCCAAAAAATTAAAATCACAATGTGTTTTAGGAGTAAACCACATTAAAGGACCTCATAAAGTAATATTATATTTGCCTTCTCAAATTTGTGTATATATAATATGGAAGGAACTATAAGGGGCCCCTGAAGGGACAAGAGGAACCCCAAAGCCAATGTTTTTGTGTCCTTTTTACCTAAGTCCAAGAAGAAAAGGTGACGTTTATAATTCTGTGGAGCTAATGTCATTTTAAATTATATCAGCTGACATTTAGCCTATTTGTTATGACAATTTGACTTAATGTTTGTATTAATGAGCAAATTTTGAAACAAACCAGAACAACGTACTAAATCCCAGAAAATATAGGAGACGTTTTCTGTTTTTATTTTATTTTTTTCAGGTTACTTAAAAGACTGCTCTTGACTTTTTAGGTCATTACACAAGAAATTGCTGACTTACTAAACACAGGTCAACCCTGAAGTGTGCCCTGTGCTTGTTAGGGACGTTGATGATGTTTCATATTTCAGCAGAGCCCCACCAGTACAGCTGCTTAGAAGAGCACCTTGTCCACAGTCCCTCCATAAATAATGTTCGATGATGGCTCTGTACTTTCAGAAGGCTTTGGTCTTGGCAGCGCAGCTATGTTCTTTTGTGAGTTCTCTTTCTCAGCACTCTTGCAAGGAAGGTACTTGCCATTTGCTTCATCTTATAGTTGGAACAGATTAACTAGCTTACTAGCACATAAGCAATGCCAGGAAACAGGGCAGCATTCATGATTCAGAAATCTCTGTCCTTGTCTTTTCCTATTTAATTTTACCCATGTTATCTGTTAATTTGCAGGACAAACAAAGATACCTGCCTTTGGGAGCCAGACCGTGGGAAAGGCCCTCCAAGGTGACAGTGCTGACTGCCAAAATTATTTCTTTCCATCCTTGTGAACAAATTTCCTCTTCCTTATTGCTCCTTAAGTCTTTAGTACCATTCTAGGATTGCTATATTAAAGTTGAAAACAGGAGGAAGAACTCAAGCTACAGAGCCCTAATTCTGCAACTTAAGCCTGGCCTCACTGGGAGAATGCTACTGTTTTGCATACACCACCACTCCTGTTTGGCTCATTTTGCTTTATTAATCCGTGTGTATGTGTGAAAAGAATGTTGTAAGGCCATTATCATTTCTAGGTCATGTACATGTCATCCCTGCCCTGATATACACAGCAGAATCAGATATTGGAGCACCCCCAAATGAGGCAACTTTCCTTTTCCCAAAAGCTTTTTGATAGGATGGTGGCCTTAGTCCTGATTTATGTGCTCCAGACTTGTTGGAGTCAAAAAGAAAATGTCATCCAAATTAGGCTTCACTGATTTTCACAAATTGCAAAGATGTTGAAGACACAAAATAATGCTTGATATGCTATAAAAGGAGAAATGAATAATAAAGTATTAGCCCAAGAATGGGGTCTTCTAATGGATCCTCTAGTGAAATGTCCTTCTAGTCTAACCAAAAAAAAAGAAAGGAAGCACAAAGTGTGACTATATTAGGTAACTTAGTTTCTCAGCATTTAGAGAAAGCTAACAGTTGTTTGTAAGATAGCTTTGAGTGTGTGATTCATTCTTTGTATTGGAATGTGAGAGGTGATACTTGCAGGAGTGAAATTTTATCAGAAAAATAAGGCTGGATTTTATTTTTTATGTTTTTTTTTAAGTTTTAGTCAAGTATCCGCATTGTATACAGAAGCTTGTAAGGACAGGAGCAAAATTTCAGATAGATGCTGTATATGAGTATACATTAAACATATTTCAGTCTCAATTTAGAGTATTCCTCATATTATGAACCCTTCAGTGTCAAAGATTTTATTTCCTGTTATTCCTCTGAATTTGGACAAATAATTAAGGACAGTTCTGGTCAATTCTCAATGTGTTGGACTTCAGGGTTGCTCTCTGACCTCACATGGGCTGCCTAGTCACACCTGCCAAAAGTACAGGTGATGCAAAGGAAGCTACCTAGAGAACATGGATTGGACATTTTGCATCTGCCTTTCAGATTGCCTCACAGTTAAGTCCCCAAAATCAGTCAACTCTAAGTATCTCCCTGTTGGGGGACCCCTGGACACTTCACTACCAGGAAAATGTTGAGATGTTAGAAAACGCTTGTGGAAGGGTCACAGTAGTGATCAATGACAATGTGGGAAAAGAAGTAAAGGTTCAATATGAATTGCCATAGAAATGAGAATTCTGAATGGGGACAGAGAGCCCTGGGAGGGAAGACACTCATATATGAAAGGACCAGCTGATTTAGAAAAGGTGGAGGAAAACATACAGAATCTGGAAAAGATGAGGAGAAGTACAGAAAGAGCTTTTCTTAATGAGAGCTTTCAAAATGCAAGGAAGTGTGCAATATTACTCTATCATATTATTAATATTATTATCATATTATTAATATCCTATAACTATTAACTCTACCTCCCGAGAACAGGCAACCTGAAACAGTTGCATGAGTGCTAATGGATTGGTGCTTATCTCCTAGTGAGAGGCTCATTAACCCCAGGCTCTCTGTAACCATGCCACTATTTATCAGCACCTGCTTCTGAGAGCTCCGTAGAGCCCAGGAACCCTGGGGCTGCATTTTTTAATCAATGGTATAATGTATATAACAATGCCATGTGCAGTGTAATCCAATATAAATGTTAGTAATTTTAAGCCTATTTCTGACCAAATCCTAGTATCTGGGCTCCCTCGCCGACCTCCACTTAAGGTGTCCCAAATGGGACAGGACGTCTGCTCCCTTGCAAGATGTTCCTGAGTGAGGCTCACATCTGGTATTATGGCCACGCGCAGGTGGCTAGAGAAATGCAAGACCTTAGATTTTCTTCTAGTCCCAGACAGTGATGGATGTTTTACTTCCTTCCCATGAAGTGTGCAGCTCTTGCACTGTTGTCGTTCAGGAGTGTAGTTCTTCGAAACAGCTTCCTATTTTTAGCCCCATTGATAAAGCTTCTTCTCGAATGTGGCAGCCATCCCAGGCTTGCGTTGGGAGGCTGCATGGCTGTCTCTTTCACGAGTCCTTGTGTCAGGAAATGAGATGCTTGCTGACTGGGGATTTGACTTTTAAAATCTTGCTCTACCTTTCCCAACTTTGTTCTTTCTGCGTGTACGCCATGGAACACTGTTCATGTTCTCACGAGGATAATCTGGAAACACCAGATCTTACTTAGCAGGGAAGTTTGGTGAGTGGCCTGGGAAGTTGTTGTAGTGAATTTAAACTTCTTGTCAATGTAGAGCTAACCAGAACTTTTTGGTGTGCTCAGGTTCTAGTGAAAAAAACTTCTTTAATGTATTGTATGCCATTGGCTTAGGAAGACAGCACATCAAGCACATTGAATTTTTTAAAAAAAATTTTAATTTGTTCTAATTTATTGTACATAACAGTAGAATGCATTTATACATTTTGAGATATCATACATAAATGGAGTATAATCTCTCATTTTTCTGATTATTCATATTCAAGGATCACATAGGTCATGCAGTCATATATGTATATGAGGTAATAATGTCTGTTTCACTCTACTATCATTCCTACCCCCATATTCCTTTCCCTCCCTTCACTCCCCTGTACCTAATATAAAGTAACTCTTTTCTTCCCTATCTCCCCCCTTATTGTGAATTAGCATCCACATATCAAAGAAAACATTGGGCCTTTGGATTTTGGGGTTTGACTTATTTTGTTAGCATGATATTCTCTAACTCCATCCATTTACCAGCAACTATCATAATTGCATTCTTCTTTAAAGCTTAGTAACATTCCATCATATATCTATATACATACACACCACATTGTCTTTATCCATTCATCTACTGAAGGGCATCTAGGTTGGTTCCCTCTTTTAGCTATGGTGAATTGAATCTTGATGTAGTAAGAATCTGGCAGAACTCAGGCACTTGTTCTGAACACCAGTGCACTTTGCAAGTTGTTACCTAGGAAGCACAAGTGACTGGGCTGAGAGGGAATCTGCAGTGGAACTTTGCTTTCTGAGTGAGCTGTGGTAGGACTTGTGGGGGGATGGGACAGACATGGAGGAAGGTAAAGCAGATACGATGTTAGAAGAGGTGGGGTGATCTACAAGTAGAGGAAGTCAAGTGGAGGAAATATAGGGCCTGTGGTTAGTTGAATTAGGATTAGGTTTTCCTGTATATGGCACAGAATCTAAAATATTTATGAATTAAACAAGGTAGAAGTTCTTTTTCTCTCGTGTAAAACAAATCTGGAGCTAGGGAGTCCTGGGGCTTATATGGCATGGTATTAGGGACCCAAGTTCCCTCTATTCTATTTTTTGACCAAAGTTATTTTAATACTTCTACTTCATTGTCCAAAAATGTTTCTTGAAATCTAGTCATTATGTCAGAATTCCAATGCATAGGATCCAAAGAAGGCTAATCCCTTTCTTTTAAAAACAACCTTCATTGCGGAGTAATATTCCATTGTATATATATGCCACAGTTTCTTTATCCATTCATCAACTGAAGGGCATCTAGGTTGGTTCCACAATCTGGCTATGGTGAATTGAGCAGCAATGAACATTGATGTGGCTGTATCTCTGTAGTATGCTGATTTTAAGTCCTTTGGGTATAGGCCAAGGAGTGGGATAGCTGGGTCAACTGGTGTTTCCATTCCAAGCTTTCTGAGGAATCTCCACACTGCTTTCCAGAGTGGCTGCACTAATTTGCAACCCCACCAGCAATGTATGAGTGTTCCTTTTTCACCACATCCTCGCCAACACCTGTTGTTGCTTGTGTTCTTGATAATCGCCATTCTAATTGGTAAGAATGAAGGAAAGAAGGACTATATAGAGGGAAAAGAGGGGTGGGAGGGGTGGGGGGGAAGGGAAAAAAATAATCAAACATCATTGCCCTATGTAAATGTATGATTACACAAATGGTATGCCTTGACTCTATGTACAAATAGAGAAACAACATGTATTCCATTTGTATACAATAATAAAAAAACATAAAAAAATAAATAAAAAAATTCAATACAGAAAATGGGCTAAAGATCTGAATAAACATGTCTCAAAATGGCTCACAAGTATAAAAAAAAAAAAAAAAACAGCCTTCAAAAGATGCACACGAGTCAAGAACTTAGCCTGAGTCAGAACTTAGCCACATGCCCCCCGGTTTCTTCCAGGTGGCCACATGCTTCTCCAGAATTATGGGTTGTGTTATTGGATGGAAGGCAGAAGGCACGTGGGGAACCAGTTCACAGTCTCTGCCATAAGGTTTGGAGACAAAGGATGGTAATGGTCTTGTGGAAACCACACCTTGGTACAGTGGGACTCTGTGTCTGGATTCTCATGGTGATTTTGTTACTGGCTCCCCTATGTGACATTAGTCAGGTCACTGCACATTTTTTCCAGGCTTCAGTCCCATCATTTTGAAAGCACAGTGCAGAACCTCTAACATGCCAGATCTTCTGTCCTCCTGAAAGCAGACTGTCAAAACAGAACCAAGGTGGCTCATGATTTTAGTTATTTGGGGTTTAGTTTATCAAGGATTTATTCCTGTCCATGTGCATGTGTTTTGGCCTATAAAGAGAAAATGCATCCAGCAAATTGAAGCATTTAATAAACTGAATAAAATAGTGTAATGAGTTAAAGGATTAGTCAGACCTGATATTTCATGGGGAATTAAATGTTGGCCATGTCCAGTCCAGTGTCTTTTTTAATTTAGGACTCTTGGCTCCAACTGAAATTAACATTATAATTTATTATAATAAGATTCAATTGCACACTCAAGCTTGAAATTCTTAAAAGAGATAAAATTACAAAGAGAGTTCCAGATAGGAGCATTGTTTATCTCAATTAAAATTGAGATAATTGTATCTACCAAGAGCCAGGGACTGTATTGAGAACAAAGAGACATTCTTAGGCTAGCGTGAGGTCACAGACAAGCGCACAAAATCCTGCTAAGGTGTGATCCACACGGTGACTGACGTGAGTGTGAAGTAGAGAAGGAGAAACGGAGGACAGAGCAAGAGGATGTGTTCAGACAGGGTCAGGCTACGTTCAGCACGTGGGTGGGCCACCTATGTGAAAATGTGCAGCAGGCAAGTGGACTGTAGGGTCAAGTTTGGGGTAAAAATGTAGACATAGAAATCATCACTGTGTAAATGGTTGGAAAAATCATGGGAATGTCTGAGCCCACCCAGGAAGAGGGTCTTGACTTGGACTCAGCATGACTGAGAAAAATCAGTGGAAGGAATTGGAGAGGAGTTTAAAGGTAGGAGGGAACTCAGGATCAAATGCTTCCTAGAAGTCCTTCCACAGTGCATGGTTGTTGTTCTGGCCACCATAGATGCCTGGTATCCAGCATAGCCACATGGCCATGACGGCCCTTAGCAAGTACATGTGGACTAGAGGAATGAATGGGTGATGAACAAATGTATACCTATGAATAGAAATATGGGCAAGGGACAGAAAGAGTCCATTGCACTTAGAGAGCAAAGAAACTGAAGGTGTGGAGGTAAGAGTAGAAGCCATATTGGAGAAGGTGAGAAATGAATGGGAGGTGAGGGTAGACATGTCCTTTACACCACTCTGGATCAAGACGGAAAGGTGAGAGATTTAAGGACTAAACATACAGTAACACATTAGGACAGGAGGCCCTGGTGTGTGGAACTTGAGGGAAAAGGGCAGAAAAGAGCTGTTGGAACTCAAAACCATGATGACTGGCAGTCATTAGCGAACCTCTTGGACAGCTCACAATGATATGCGTAAGAGCACGGGCAGCTTAGTGGGTGGACAACCTATGCAGCTGTACAAGGCACCACATGCAGAGGTGCCCCATGTGTGTTAATGTTCTGTTGTGACTATCTTAAAAATTTTAACAATTTTAAAAGAAGACATCCTGCCTTGTCATTCTGCACTAGTCCTGAAAGTTATGTAGTAGTCTTATATAAAAATAAATAAATCACTGAATCACATTTTCTGCAGGTTTTCATCATTGTTTCATTCATTCTTCCATTCAACGTGTATCTATTGTGTGCCCATATGTGCAAGCACCCTTACGTACGCACTTCTTATAACTGGGACTTCTTGTTGTACTGGCTACAAAATAATTGCACCTGGGCATTTTTATTGCAAAGATTTTCTTTAATAGGTTATTTTTTCTTAATCAATATTTTGCTTAATGTGTTAAAATCAATATCGATGGATCCTCAACCTTTACTTTTGGGAGTCAGTCATTCTACTGTCAGGGATTGTTTGTGTTTACAAATACAGATTGAGAAAGGATACTGTTATTTAGCAAGTTCAAGTCCTAGGATATGTAAATAATGAAGCGGAAAGTACTTATCAACTTGAATTGTCAAGTCACCTCCCCCAACTTTGAAGCTCATTCTGTTTTCTCTTTAGGTCTAAATGTTAATGGTCTTAAGGAAATAACCCCAAATTCAGAAGTCTATATGATAATAAATATTTAAAAATGTTACCCATCATATTTTAATCTATGTATTTAACCATAAAGCTTAAGTTATTTGATCAATTGTCTGACCATCTGTAATTTTATATATGAGTGGAAAGACTTAGTAATCTGAGACATTGGAGTCTTTACTGCTGTGTTAAACGTCTTTCATTTCCTTAGGAAAAAAAATTATAGTTCAGGATGAATGATTAGGATGGAAATAGCATATTGATTCTCTCCCAGCAAAGGTTAAGATGATGAACGATGAAGAATTATTTGAACCCTTCTGAGAGGATTAGCAGTGGGTCAGCACTACTATTCAAAGAAATTATATTGCTTTTCTCACTTTGATTATATGACTATGTTTTTTAAAAACAACTTCCCTTTATCTATTTGTTGAAATTAAAATTACAGAAGCATATCTTTGATATGTGTGAACCTTGAGTTAGGCTCTTAGAACTAAATTCAGGTTTTAATGGACTTGCTTATCTCTCTCTTCTCTGTCTAAATATTTAGATATTTAGATGATTTTTTCTTGTTCTCTGCAGGGAATAGACTTCTACACTCCCATAGAAGGCATACCTCAAGCTGTGATATGGTACTTGCAAAGCAGTCTGATTTCATTTGATTTTATATTAATTAGGAAAAATATCACACCTACAAGTTAACAGTTGTTTCACTCTATTTTACCTTTAAATCAGCTTTTATTTGCTTTATTGGAAAAATATGCTTCATTTATCCCAGATGTTTCCATGCTACCTAGAAATACAATGCTATGCCTACCCCGTTTATTTTGCATAATGTGACATATTGCATGTTTGGGTGCTCTCTTAATGTATTCTATTTACCTCTGAGATGATCAAGAAACCAATTTACTGATGACAAAAGAAGGAGGGTCCTGTGGCAGTTTGCACATTTCTATTTACTGTTTTACCCTTGAGAAATCCTTCACACTATTTGAGCCTCCACATTTAAAAAAAAAAAAAAAAACCATTGAGTCCTGGAAGCCAGAGTGGCTGGCATGCTCTATTCATTAATGTTTGTCATGGTTGTTCATATTGAATTATGGAATTTGAAAGTATTTTATGCCACAGAAACAGGATTGGGTTTGGATTATAAAAACAAATGATATATGCATAAATGATTAGCCAAGCCGCGTTCTGCTTTGCGTTCTAAAATTACCCTCAATTTGTCTAATAAATATATTGCTCTCCATTGATGAGTGATTTTAATTTAGCATATAGCATGGGCCATAGTTTTCTCCTAACATCAACATAGTCTATAGACATGCAGACAAGAATTTCCCCTCCACATAGTACTATAAAACTTGGGTGGAATAGATTGAAGGACTGGTTTCTTTGTTCTGATGGGGTTAATAATAATTATTTTTTATCTTATTTTATTTTCTTTGTTTCTTTCATTTTTGTTTTGCAATGATGGGGGTCAAACCCAGAACCCTGAACAAATAGTGATTATTTATGGCCTATATTTCATGAAAATTACACATTATAAAGACTTACATATTATACAAAGATTTACATATTATAAGGATTAACTCTTCACAGAGTAAATATAAAATGCCTGTGCCTACCCAGCATCTTTCCAGTTCCTAAATTGAAGCAGCTTACTATTCCTTTGTGGACAATCATTCAGCTTCTCAATGCCTCAATTATATTTTCAGCCAATAATATATTCATTCATACACCAAATGGATAGATTAAGTGAGATATTTAAGTCTTACATTTAGCCAGGATCTGAGAATCCTATTTTGAGGCCCTTAATATATCATTGTTTATTTCTGTTTTTAGAAAATTTGTATTCTGTTATTTTTGAGTTGAAAATAATTTAAAACAAAAATTGACATGGAAATCCAACATTATTTTGCATATTAGCAACATAAAATCTGTATCTTTTCTTTGAATAATGAAAGTCATACAAAAATATGCCTTTCACTTTTGGAATGTGAAGACTAATGGACAGTGAAACATAAATATTTATAGCTGATTATAAAGGAAGGGGGGTTGATTCCATTTACCCCCAAGGGAGGTGGATTTGCTATCCTTCCCTTCATAATTATAGTCAATTCCATTGGGAACTTTCATAGGCAGAAATAAGGAAGAAAATAATAGTACTCTGTTGCAATAGGCCTTGACAATGTGTGTCCCCCACTTTATATGTGGGCTGGAAAGAAATTGCTTTAGGAAGGTAACAAAGAAAGCAGCGGTGTAGATATCTGCCGTTACTGCCTTGTGTCGCCTATTGGTGACTTCGGGAAGCATCGTGGCATTAGAGGGCTTCAGGGTTTCTAGTGTCTTGTTTTATTGCTGGACATATGGAACTCACTAATGAGAACCTTTGAGCAAAACAATAGTGTTGCTCACAGAAATAGACGTTTATATACAGGGACCAACAAGTGCTGTCTGGAAACACAAAGCTCCTTTATTCAATTTCACAATAATACACTTCATTTTTTTTCTTGAAACATACAGCAGAGGTTTCCTTATAGCATGCTGTGGCTGCTGAACATTTATTTAAATATCCACATATTTTTTAATGATCACTTATTGAAACATGAAAGTACAACTGTAATAGAGACGAGTTGGCATTGGGGGTGAGCTCAACAGCCACCTGCATTTATTTATTTATTTCATTGGTTCTTTTTAGTTATAAATAACCTTAGGATTCATTTAGACCTAATTATAAAATCATGAAATATAATTTGGTCTAACTCAGTCTCTAGTACTTCTCCTTTTCTTCTCCCTGTTCCCTTCCCCCTACTCTACTTATCTTTCTGTTATTTCCTTATAGATTTTTTAAATTAGTGCCTTGTGGATATGCATAATGGTGGAATTCACTTTGGTATACTCATATATGTACATAGGAAAGTTAGGTCAGATTCATTCCACTGTTTTTTACTTATTTCTTTCTTCCTTACTCCCCCTCAATTCCCTTCCTCTAACTCCACTCATCTTTCTTCTGTTTTGATGGAAGCCCCCCCTTCTCTTCTCTTTTCTTATTTTGAACTACATTCTACATATCAAAGAAAACATTCAACCTTTGACTTTCTGGATCTGGCTTATTTCACTTGGCACGATAGCCTTCAGTTCCATTCATTTACCCCCAAATGCCATAAGTTCTTTCTTTATGGCTGAGTAATGCTCCATTGTGTATGTATACCACATTTTCTTTATCCATTCACCTGCTGAAGAGCATCTAGGTTGGTTCCACAGCTTAGCTATTGTGAAGTGTGCTGCTATAAATATTGCTGTCAGTCACGTATATTTATTTATATGATTCCCTTATATGATGGGTTTGAAATTTATAGTCACACCTTAGTCATAGAGAGAATCCTAATTTCATTTTTTTAATAACTGAACTCAACTTGGGCAAGAGAAAAAATCTCTGCAGATAACAGAGTATGTGAATTTTCCTGTTCAAGGTAGCTCAGTTAATGTACAGTTGAAAATATCATTTAATTACTCAGTTTGATTTTTTCCCATTTTAACTTCAGGGTAGATTTTAAATTTATGACTATATTGTTCTTCAAGATAAAAGGTTTTCTTTCCACTTCCCCTACCAGCACCCCCACTGGCATATATGGCAACAAGATGGGGGTCAGGAATGAGGCTTACATGGCATCATGATGGGGGCCAAGAATATCTGGTTTGTGTTCTCCCTCCAGGCTTTGCTGCAGTGGGAGGTGTCCCCCGCTTGGTCTGTGTCAGTCTTTATTGTCATGACAGCCTCTACTCTGGTGTCCCTTACCTATTCTCCTGGGGTAGGTGGTATCGAGTGCTGCTCCCTGGGTTTGGCAGTATCTTAGTCCATTTACAGAACTGTAACAAGATACCTTCAACTGTATAACTTATAAATGACAGAAATTTACTGCTTACAGTTCTAAAGGCTGGAAATCAAGGTGCTGGCACATCTGGAGTCTGGTGAGAAATAGAACCAGTAGAGCATGGCAGGTCGGAGAGCCCAGAACCAGGTAACTGCTCAGCCCATGGAGTCAGAAGCTCATGATGACAGAGAGAGAGAGAGAGAGAGAGAGAGAGAGAGAGAGAGAGAGAGAGAGGCCAATGCTGCAGGCCCAGTCTGAGACCCAGAGCCTGAAAGGCCTCTGGGGAGCAGGTGGTGCAAGTCCACATTCAGAGGCTGGTATCTGACGTCCACTTGGGAATGGGCAAGTAAAAGTGGGAGCGAGCTTCCCCTTCAGTTTTTCCTTTTCATCAAGGCTCCCAGCCCATTGACTGTGGTGACCATGAGTCTGTAGGATCCTTGGTAGCACATAGGTCACAGTCCTGGAGCTGTGTTGCTGTCTGCAGAGCCTGGGTGCTGGGGTTTGGTCCTTCATGAGAGCTTTCTAGTTGCTTGGTTGTCTTCTTGGGCTCATATTTGTAGAACTCACAATGAACTACTGGTAACTGGATTTATAGATTATACTGAATGTATGGTAACATGAATGCTATAAAATTTTAAAGCTAAAACTTATTTAATTTAGCTAAAATATTTATATCCATGAAACTCAAACTTGTTAAATTCTATTGCTTATCCACTTTTGGTTTGATGGCCTCAACTCCCCCCACCATATAAATAACCTCAATTTTTTTTTTCTATAATTAAAATGGGCTATAATTGTTTTTTTTAACAAATACTTTTATAATAACCCTGTAACCCAGGAGTTACACTATTATTTTATAATATGAATTATAAAACCAGAATTAGGAACTGTTGTCTAATGCAGGGTTTCCCTTGGCCCTGCTGACATTTTTGACCAGGTAATCCTTTGCTGTTCTGTTCATCCCTGGCCTGCACCATCTAGAGCCAGTATCACCACAGCCCCAGTCATGACAATCAAAAATATCTCCAGATACTGCCAGATGTCCTCTGGGGAGCAAAATCACTTCCAACTGAGAACCACAGTCAACAGAAATGATTCTAAAAGACTGTTTTTTTGTTCTCTGTAGAAGACATATTTAAGACAATCAAACTCACATGTGCAGATTTTAAGACTCCCAAATCTCTTTTCATTTTTTCTCTGTCCTGTGGGAGTGGTATGGACTAACAGGGCTTAATTGTGTAAATCATATTTGACATGAAAACGTAGGAAAATCTGGTGGTCTTTTAGGACTACATGGCAGAGGATGGTCTTCTGGGAATAAGATTTAATCAGGTTAGATAAATTACAGTGGAGACCCAGAATTTAAACAAATTAGGGCTCAGCCACACAAGAGCATTCCAGGAGAGATGTATCCAGCAGGTATGTAGGTTCTCCAAGTGGAAGAACCACTTTGGTTTCCTACATGCTGCTGTTTATTTATAGGAAACAGTATTGTTGATGTAAGAGTTTTACTCAGACATGAAATTTACATAGGGTACTTTGTTTGTGTTCATTAACTTAATATAAAGGTCAGAACTTAAAAATATAAAATAACAGATGTATATTGATGACTGATTGACAAGAAGACAATCAGATCAGTTTTATTCCACTACAAGATGAAGTTAAGACACCAAGGTTTAGGAAGAAAGAATATGCATCTCTGGTCTGTCTGTTGTGACCTGGATGTGATTTGAATGTGTCCTCCAAAGATTCACATCCTAGAAGCCTGGTTCCCAGTGTGGGGTGTTGGGTTGGTAGAATCTCTAAGAGGTGAGACCTTGCAAAGGTAATTTAGATTATGAGGCATCAACATAAAAAAGGATTACTCCTGGTCTCACAGAGTGAGTTTATTCTCATGAGAGCAGATTGCTATAAAGTGAGGCCACTCCACATACTTGATCTCTTCTACAAACAGATGTCTTTTTCCATTATTCTGCTACATTGTGATGCAGACATGAGGACACTAACACTATGCTGTTTGGACCTTCTAACCACTGAAATCATGAGCCAAATAAATCTCTACTTTATAAGTATCGGCCTCAGGTATTTTGTTATAGCAACACAAAATGGATTAATACACTGCCCCTAAAACATCCCCATATTAACCACATGCAGAGGATAGTTTAACATGAATTGGTGTAATAAGATCCAAAGTAAATGTATGGAAATGGAAAGAAATGAGCAAACTTTAATGTAAAAGTTGTTAACATTTTATAGGTCGATTGCTCGCATACATTTTGCCAAAAGAAGTGTTTTGGGGGCAATGGCAGTGGAAATATATAATAGCAATAGCAATAGATGTAATAAATATGGAGAGGTTCTTCCATAAAGAATAAAAAGAGACCAATGACTGAGTGTCTCTTACATGTATCTTCAGCAAACAAAATATTGTACAATGGTTCTATGTGTCCTCTATCCATGAAATTTTCTAGGGGAAAACAAAGGAAGTAAATATTTTTCTTAAACAATTAAATATAAACTGAAAATTTGGGGTTGAGGGTATAGCTCAATGGCAGAGTGCTCACATAGCATGTATGAAGGCCCAGGTTCTATCCCCAGTTCCACAACAAAACAAAACAAAACCCCCACAAAATGAAAATCTGATGACGGCTATTCTTGCTTGGAAAATCTGAAAATACATTTGACTTTTAGTATTATTCACTAGGTACACTGTTGTTTATAGTTATACTTTTTGACCAGGTCATGTGTGTTTTCAAATTTTTAGGTTTATTTCACTTTGTCTATATAAACAGCTAAACTATTTCATTTAAAAACGTCTGTATGAATTTTTTCCTTGGATGGAGGAGAAATTTTATGGAAGAGTTATAAATAAACTATCAAAACTAGTAACAGTTGCTGTGTTCTTAAAAGGCACCAATAATTATAGGCATTTGAGGTGGATAAAATTTATCTAAAATTCAGAACATAAAATGTGTTAAGTGAAGAGAAAGCTTTTTCAGTCCCAAATTTGGTTGATTAACTGTTTTGTCTTTGGTTGGTTTCCAAAGAAAGATGTTCTTTTTAAAAAAGACAAGAAAGAAAAGTGATTTTTAATGACTTTGAATATTTCTCTGTAAAACCCTCTTTGAAGGGGACTGAATAATTTATGCATCTTTAATATTGGAGAGGAAAGTTATTCCTTGAAGGCCAGCTTTTCATAACCACTTTGCCATGGTTGATTGATCTCTACACTTACAATGATATGCCTCCATGACGCATGTGGCCCAGTGGGTCACTTAACCCCCACACCTCCAAGCACGTAAGTGGGTCACATGAATACAGACACACACAAATATTGATTTTAATTGACCAACAAAAGTATTATAAGGAAAAAAAAATCCCTACAATGAAGAAAGTAGAATGTAGGGCAAAGATAGAAATTGTGCTTCATCAAAAGCAAATTAATAAATTGCAGCCCTGCTTTGGTGAACCTTAAGGTATTGAGGTCACTCAGTTTGGAAAAGAAGCACATGACCCTTTTTTTTTCTGGGAAAATCGGACTTTCACAGGTATATGTGGACACCTGCATTGATCTTCAGATCAGTCTACAGCACTTGACACTGTGGTTTATCCCAACTCATCATTTTGCTCCTTGGTATAGGCCACTGGGCAGCCTAATAATCCACTTCTTTGATCCTGGTGGGCATGGTCAGTCAGTCATGGGTGTGTAGTAAGGGGTTGGCTACTGTGCATGGAACAGTGTCTTGAGAGACGATGTCTCAGGGTGGACCTCTGACCTCATCAGTATGCTCGCGCCTCATCTTCTGATGGAAGTATCTTTCCAGGAATTGTCTCTCTTTAGTATGTAACCAAGCATTGTAGAACTTAATAGCCTAATTGAAATTCAACTTTTAATATCTCCTCTAAAAATCCTTAATTATCTTGTGATCAAACTCTCTCCTCCTTTCTATAGAATAGAGTCAGAAGGTGTTAAAATCTTCCAGAAAAAAAAAAAAAAAAAGTAAGGCAATTCTATCCCTTTATACCATTTCAAAAACTGAAGACCAGAGAAAGAGCTGGTGATGAGTGGTATCAGGAAGCCATAGCCTTATTCTTCTGACCTTCCTGATGGTCACAGTGCTGCTTTGGAACCTGCTTCCTTAGTATTAACTGTGAACCCCATCAGCCACTGGTGGTGGCAGGTGCCCTACGGATGTGTCCATCATCTCCACAGGTGACGAGAGCAACTGATCTTCCCTCAGGAACCCACCAAAACTGGCAACCTGGTTAAAAGGGAGTGAATGTCAGGGAGGACACCCCAGCCTGTGCCACTTTGCCTCACAGCCAGGAGACTGGGGAGCCCTGAGTTTCCCACTCGCACCAATCTGGGTGCAAATAGACTATAATTGCAAAAAGTTGGTTTCTTAATTCCAGTGCTTTAAAACTCTGAAGGACAAAGTGTGACCAGCTTCAATCCCCAGAGAAGTGGCTCTGGGAAAGAGATCCTCAGACAGCTTGTCTCAGGAATTAGGATTTAGTAGTTTTGAGGTTTGTTTAATATGTATGATTAATGAATCAAAACAGTACTATACAGTTACTAGGACTCTTTACCATAACAATAAAATCCATATGAATGATTTTAATAGGTTTTCTAATAAAGAAATCATTGAAAGGCATTATGAAATTCTAATGTATGTGAAATCTTTTCAAAAATAATTATAATTGTGCCCTATTGCCCTGTGTGTGTGTGTGTGTGTGTGTGTGTGTGTGTGTGTGTGTGTATTAGTTTTTGATCAGGGAATTTTCAATAAACATGGGTTTGGGGGGTAAAAATAGAAAATAAGTATAATAGTCATTTTTGCCTTATGGTTAAATATTCCTAAGAAAGTGCACTCACATTATATATCTTTTTATTACAATGATAGAGTCAGGAAGAATTATAGGATTTGCTCCATTTTCCAAGTCCCCCTTTGTTTCTGCTTTAGTTAGTTTATTGCTGTTTCTATCTCTTTAGACCCTTGGGCTCCTCTCCCTGGTGGATAGCAATGAAGATATTTTTTTCTAGTTCTAATATCTCTTAAGAAGAAGATTTGGATATCTAAAGCTTGGAGAGGACTTAACCTGAAGCTAATTCCTGCTAAGACAAAACCCTGGGAGTCATCCTTGACCTTTTCTCTCCTCTCTCTCATCCAACATCTAGTCAATGAGGACACGTTGGCAGTCATTTCAACACAGAGCCAGGACTGCCTGTTGGGCACAAGCTCTGCTTGGGATTTAGTATCTTCATCTGCACAATCTCCACTGATGATCAGCTCTGGTCTCTGTGAGAACAGCAGGTCCTAAGTGCTATCAAGAACTGTATGTGTAGTATGTTTACTACCTTATAAGACACACATAGCACCAAGTGTAATACATATGCAATTTTGCCAATAAAACCATGTCACATTTCTCATCCTTAAGTTCTCCAGACCATTGAGGAAGAACTGATTGTTTCCTACTCAGTATCAACTTCATGCCTTGGATGTTGCATTCCTGTTATTCATTCAACAAACATTTCCTGAGAACTTAACTATTTGCCAAGTTCCTTTCTAGATTCTTGGTATACAAAGAATGAGCTGAAGGAGTGAGATAATATTAAATAAAATAATAAATGAACACATGTTTGTGGGTGATAAATACTGAGGGAAAAAACTGAAGGTGAGGGAATTGTAAATACCAGAATAAGTTAGAAATTTAAATTGGTTAGAAGGCTGAATTAAGTAAATATTTGGAAAAGGTGAAGGGATTAATCAAGTACATATCTAGGGGACAACCACTGGGGAGATCCTAAGGCAGAAGCAAACTCCGTGACTTCCACTGGTAGCAACCAGGCCTGTGCGGCTATAGGGGAGTGAGCCAGGAAAGACTATCATGGGCGGAGTTGGAGAGAAGGATGATCTAGGACTTTGGAGACATACACACTTTGGCCTTATTCTGAGTGGAAAGTTTTGAGCAGAGGAATAACAGAATTATGTGTTCATGGATCCAGGTAGCTACTGGGTTGAAAATGGACTCAGTTGGGCTGTTGCAATAATCCAGGCTAGATGTGATGATGCACTGGACCAGGGTGGGCACAGTGGAGGTGACAAGAAGCAGTCGAGTTCTCGCTGCTTTTGATGTCAGTGATATTCAGATGGATTGGATATTGGGGTGTGAGAGAAAAAAGAGTCAAGGATGGTTATTGAAACAACCATGTTCAGGTCAGGGTTCTGATGTGAATATCCCAAAGGATGGAGATAATAGCAACTGAAATAAGGAAAACTGTAGCGTAAGCAGGTTAGGGAAGGTGCCAGGGGAGACTTCAGGTTTCCATTTTGTGTTGGTTAAATTGGAATTATCTATTAGATTTCGAAACGGAAAGAGAGATCAAGTAAAGAATCCAAAGTTCAGAGGAAAAAGTTGTGGTGGGTGATATAAAATTTCAAGTTGTGAGCAAATAGGTGGGATTCATGCCATGAGACTGGAAGAGATCACCAAGAGAATGATAGGAAAAGAGGAAGCTAAAGGGTGGAAGTCTGGGGACACTCTCAGGTTTACAGGTTGAGGAGAAGAAGAAGAATCAGCAGAGGACACCAAGAAGGAACAAAAGGTGAAACTGAGGGAAATTGAATGGTGTTCCAGAAGCTCAATCAAACAAACTGTGTTGAGAGTGATCAGTTGGGTACTATCACTGAAGATATTAGGGTAAAAAACATATGAGGGATAATGTCACATAGGTCTTCTTCAACTTTATTCTTTTTCCATGTTATCTGACTCCTAATTTTATAGCAAATAGAATTTTCAAAGTCTGTGTAGTAGAAGATAATGTCTTTCACTATTCTGCTTTCCCCCCAATATTTTATTATAAAAATATTCAAACATAAAATGGTTGAACAAATACTATTTTCACATTAGTTTTATTACATCTTTCTCTATATATCAATCCACATTACTAATTTTTAAACATTTCAAAGTAAGTTGGCATCATCAGAACATTTTACTCCTAAATATTCCAGTATATAAATCATTATCTAAAATTCAATGCTTTTTACCATTTTTTAAAAATTAAGATTTACCTAGAATGAAATGTGTATTCTCAAGCATGCTATTCAGTTAGTGTTGGCAAATGCATACAACATGTAGGCCAAATCCAAAATTTTTACCTTAATTTTTATTAATTTAGTTTATATTGATTTTATATTAATTTTTATTATTGTTATTTTATATAAGGCACGTCAAGATAGGTCATTTATTCACCTCCCAGTAATCTATGTCTGTCCCATCCTCCAAAAACAGTCACTGTTCTGTTTTACTTTTTTTTTTCACTAGAAACCTTATAGACATCCACCAAACAGCAGCAGAACACACATTATTTCAAGTGTACTTGGAGCAGTCTCTGCAGCAGAACATAGGCTAGACCATAAAACAAGACTCAACAAATTAAGGTGGATTACAATCACATAAAGTGTGTTTTTCAACTACAATGATAGGATATTAGGAACCAATAGGTGAAGGAAATTTGGGGCATCCACAAACACGTATAAGTTAAATATCACATTTAGATAATCCATGGGTCAGTGAAGAAATCGTGTGGAAAGTTAGAAAATGCTTTGAGAAGATTGATGTGTGAAAACACAACACACCAAAATCATGGGATGCAGCTCAAGTCATGCTTGGAGTAAATGCATAGCTGTGATTATATTAAAACAAGATATCAATAATCTTCCATCTGAGAAAGTAGAGAAAGAAGAGTGAACAAAATCCAAAGCAAGTAGATGGAGGGAAACAAGATTAGAGAGGAAATAAATGAAGTAGAAAATCAGTAGAGAAAATGACAAACCTAAAAGTTGTTTCTTAGCAAAGTTCAGCAAAACTGACAAGCCATTAGCTGGACTGGGCAATAAAAGAAGAGAGAAAACCCAAATGATTAAAATCAGGTGTGAAAGAGGAATATTACAACTAACCTTATCAAATTTTGAAAGATTATAAGGAAATACTAGGGTTAAATGTATGCCAAGAAATTAGATAATGTAAATAAAATCGAAAAATTTCTAGAAATAAAATAGTTTTAACTATTAACTAGGATGTTTGTACAGCTTATATGTATTGGCCAAGGGTTTTTACTAAAATATATGCTAGCTACTTAGGCATATTCATTTCTAGCTATCTTCATCTTACAAATTCAGAAATGGGTTTTAGTAAAGAACTGTAGTTTCCATTAAAGATTTTTTTACCTCTTACCCAATTTAATTTAATTTATTTTCTAGACCTAGTTATATAAAGGTTAAATATTTACATAAGTCAATTTTCCATTGCTGTGACACAATACCTGAGATAATCAAATATAAGTAGGAGAGACTTACGTTGGCTAATGATTTCAGAGGTTTCAGTGCATGGTTGCTTGGCCTTTCACTTTGGGATTGTGTAGCACAGTACATCATGGTGGAAGTGCGACAAAGAGAGACAGGAATGGGTGGGGATTCCAATATCCCCTGCAAAAGCACACTTCCAATGACCTAACTCCCTTTCAGTGGGCCCCACTATCTCCCAGTAGTGCCACAGGCTGGCAACCAAGCCTTTCGCATATGGACTTTTGGGTGACATTTAAGCACCAAACCATAACAAACCTAATTTGCCCTAATATCTTCAGGGATAGGTCAACTGATACCCAGAAGAAACTAGAACTTCTTTCTCCTTCTACTCCATTCCAAGGTAGCATTTGACCCCTGACTCTTGGTATCACTTCCTCTTGTGTCATGACAAACTAGAACATAAACAGTACCCATTTCTGTGTGTCTTCTTCCAAATGCTTTGAAACCCATCCAGGATTTTATTATAATTTTTTTTTTTTGCTTTCCTATTACATCTTTCTCTATCTTTATTCCTATCATTTCATTATTTTAATAACCATTGAATTATAGAATGGAAATCGCACTACTATCTATTTTTTAAGGTTTAGAAACTTAATAATATACATACATGAATTCATTTCCAAATTGGGTTCATTCCTGTCTCCTGGTTTTGATTACTTCTCTTTCATAGTATTTGCATTGTATTTGAAAGTCAATATAGTTGGGTGTGGTAGCATATGACTGTAATACTAGGTACTTCAGAGACTGAGGCAGGAGAATTACTTAAGTCAAGAAATTCAAGGCCAGCTTGGGCAACACAGTGAGACCCTGTGTCAAAAAAAAAAAAAAAAAAAAAAAAAAGTAGTATAATTCTTGCAATATCCTCAGTTTCATTTCAGTGGAAATAATGGATTTGGAGCAAAAGAAACTGATTTGGCATCTGTAATTTCTTACTTTCTCATTATTATGTGGGTGCTGACTACTTAACCATCTGAGACACCACATCGTCAACTAGAAATTAACAACTTCACCTGTCCCAAGGCTGTTGGAATTGAATATAATTAAATAAAATAATTTTAAGAAAGGGCTTAATCCATATTCTCATATAAAATAGGAGTTCATCAAAGAAATGTTCATTTCCTTCCTTTCCTTGGGCAAGTCAGTTAATGTTTCATCAATAAAATGAGATTATAAATCTCACAAGGTTTGAGAAAATTAAATACTAAAAACAGTTCATAAACTCTAATATATTCTACCAATTTTTGATATTATTTCTTTTATTTGTTGTTGGGATGCATTATTAGTTGATACTTTGTGTGTTGAAATGTATTTAGAGAGATTCACATATATGTTGTGTTGAGGTCTCTATGGTAATACAATTCCTTATTCCATTGGAGGGAGGGCAGATAGCATAAAATCATATAAAGAAAAGAATTTTATAGTTTCTAACTTACATATATTTTAATTCTTCTATTTAAACCTTGTTGTGATTTGGGTATTAGATGTCCCCTGAAAGCTCATGTGTGAGACAATGTAGGAATGTTCCGAGGTGAAATGATAGAATTGTATCTAGTCAGAGGATTAATCCATTTAATGGTTTAATAATTAGAATGGATTAATGGGTGGCACCTGTAGGTAGGTATGTTGGAGGAAGTAGGTCACTGGGGGTCTGCCCTTGGGGATTACATTACACTCAAGCTCTTTCTGCTTCCTGGCTGTCATGACTGAGCTGTTCTCCTCCACCATACCCTTCAGCCATGATGTTCTGCCTCACCCAGGCCCAGATCTATGGAGTTGACCAGCCAAGACTGAACCTCTGAAACTGTGAGCCACAAAGAATTTTTACCCCTCTACATTGTTCTTATTGGGTATATTGGTCACAGTGACACAAAAGTGACTAAAATAAACCTCCATTTTAACATTGACTGTATGTCTTGAGTACAGCACACGAAGTTGAAATTAAGTGCTGTCCTAATTAAATATTACTTTAGCCATAATATCCTCAACTAAGCAAAGCAAAGAAATGTGAGAAAGCCACCAATGCCACCCTGAGAAAGTGAGAGAATTTTTTAGTTCTTTCGGTGTGATTTTTTTAAAAAATATGTTTTGGTAAAAAGAAAAAGCAAAATAATGAGAAAACCAAGCAAATGGTGATTGTTAAGATATAAACTGAAAACAGAGTAGAGCTTTGTTGAGGAAGAGTCATTTTAAAGAGAAAATACCTTCCAGCCTTGCTTTCCGATAGTTGTTAAGAGGAACATTTGTACGTGCACTTACCAAATAGCAGCAATAGGCATTTTTAAATTTGGAGAATATATTTTGAATACTGGCCTTATAGGAAGAGTACAATTATAACATCTACTAGGAAGGGATGAGGTTGTGCACTGTGGGTTCCTTATGCCACTTTCTGAATTATTCCAAATGCATCTGTCAGTTCGTATGATGTGAATGGACAAGTGAAACACCAATGCCTAAAAATATCCAGAGCTATGACTACACAAGCCAAAGTTGCTAGCATATTAAGACCTTGTAGTCTTAATATATATAGGATGTTTTAGAAGAAAATTTGGCAATATAGCAATCATTGATTCAGAATCAGGAGAAATTCCAAGAGCACTGCCCTGTGGAAATATGTAAGCCTTATAGATCATTTTAAAGTTTCTAGTAGTCACATTTTAAAAGTTAAAGGAAGCAGATAAAATTTAATAATATTTTTATATAACCTGATTGAGCTATCATTTCAACCTCTAAGCAATACAAAAACTCTTTAATGAGATATTTTACATTCTCTTTTGCCCTTGTAACATATCTCAGCTACAACTGACTCCCTTATTAGAGTTATAGCATCTCTGATCTAGTCTGGGTTTCAATCATACAATCATAAATTGCATTCAATTCTAAATACATAATAAGTTTATTACTCCTTAAAATTGACAGTATCTTTAAGTTTTCTGCCTTTATTTCACAATAGATATAAAATAACTCCCATAATATCAAAGTTGCAAACCTGTCTTTTATTTCTCTGTACATCTGTGGGACACCAAGACTTTGCATCCTAGAATGATATTCTGTTTACCTCACTTTCCTATGGTTTGATGTTTATTTTCTGCTGGAAAAGAGAGGTCAGGATTCTCTCTTCTGACTGACAACCCTCGGTGGGATGACTCCAACCCAGCCTTCCTCTCCAGGCTTGAAGCCCCCATTGCTTCAAGGGGGAAATCTGAAAAGGCAGAATAATGGAATCGCTTGAACCCCTACTCAGGCATCCTAGGGATAAATAGACAGTGTGTAGATTATGGGTGTCAGAAAAATTAGAATGGGAAGTTCTGGTAGCCGATAAGATGCAGTCCTCTGTGGTGGTCCTGGGAAAACACCTCTGTGTCTGGCAGGTCAGTGCCCAGGAACTGGGGTGGTTCTGAGATCCTAGGATGGCTGGGGACTTTCACACAAGCCCAGCTGCTCATCTGCATTTTGTAAAATGAATTTTGATCTCATCCTTAGAAGGTGTGGCCCACAGGAGAAGGAGTAGGGAATATTCAGGACCTTCACAAATGTTAGGTTCTGGATTAATACTTGGTAACTTTTAAAATCTAAAAGTCTTCAGAGGATAGAAAACCAAGAGTAATTTCTTTTGTTCCAAAGGTCTTTATCATTCCTAAGGAAGAAACAATTACAATGTTTAAAATTTATCTTGCATCATGGAGTGACATGTTCTCATCAGTAAAACTCCCATAATGGTTCTTCAAGTTATCCTCATGATGTTAAGGTTACAAAGCTTTCTTTGCTTTAGTTACACTGTTAAAACTGGTAATATCTACCTAGTATGAAAATGATTTTCTTTAACAGAGGCAAGGGGATAGAAAAAAGTAATCTACTAAAAATGAAAGGGGAAACTTTCACCTCTAATTATGTGATTTGCCAATTGACTTGACTAATCTTTTGCTCTTTGATGTGCCTCCTTTACTTGTTTTTGTGTTTGCTCTACTTAATTCCTCTTAAAATATAATTCATTGCCCCTTGAATTAAACTCGGAATCTCTGGCATACAACCGAAGTGGCCCTTAAGCATTTGGTGCCATGGACTAAAGTTTCCTTAGGGATTAACTTTCAGATTGTCCACCTGTATTTTTCTTTTGTATTGTGATGGACTTAATGTATGAGTCCCCAGATTCTTACAGAAGCCAGAACCCTCAATTTGTGTAGTTGGAGGTGGAGCCTTTGCAAAATAATTAGGTTTAAATCAGGTAATGAGAGTGAAGCTTCCATGATGGGATTACTGTCCTCAGAAGAAGAAAAGAGACCAGAGCTCTGTCTCCTCCAACCATGTGAAGACACAGTGAGAAGGCTGGGATGTCCATAAACCAACCAGAGGGACCTTGCCAGGACCCAAATCTGTGGACACCTTGAGGTTGGACTTCTCAACCTCCAGAGCTGTGAGAAATAGATGTCTGTTGTTTGAGCTTCTCAGTCTATGGTATTTTGTTACAGCAGCCTGAGTGGAGATACATATGTACTCTAGAAATAATAAACATAACATAGCTAATACCTAACATGTATGTGGTGCTTTCAATACTAAGTGCTTTTTAGGGATCAAATCAATTCTTACAACCACCCCATGAGTAACCATTTTCACCATATTAGTCAGATGGGAAAAATCAGGCAAAAAAACTGATGTAACCTGCTCAGATTTATAAACCCAGCAAAGGGTAGAGCTCAGATTTAAACCTAGTTCATCTTGTTCCAGAACCTGTGGCCCTCATGGTCGGTCACCTCTGCTGAGCCCTGTGCTGTGGAGCTATTTGGGAAACTTGACTAGCTCAGGATAGGATTGGTTTCACCTGGCTGTGATCTTTGCACTGACAGTAATACTGCTCAGGAGCCTGTGGTGGAAGACAGAGGTGAGAACAGGGGGCTGTGCTGTGTTGGCTTGGGGTAGTCCATTGACTGAACTTGGCATTGTTTCCTAATTACCATGTTGTAATTCTCAAGCTAGAGCATTTTCATATGTGTAACTGAATATGTGGTCCTTTGGGTACTTTGGAGGTTGCTACGGTGATAGCGTCCTGGCACTCTGACAGCAGAGGGCTGCTTTCCAAGCATCTCTGGAAGAATGGCAGGCTCTGGACCCTCATTTGGCCAGGAGGTATTTCCTGTGAGTGGTTTTATCATTGTAGTAGACTTTGGCAACTATATATGTTTGCCTTTCAACCTATTTTAGTCAGTGTTTTCTCTGCCATGATCAAAAGACTTGACAAGAATAGAGAAGGAAAAGTTTATTTTAGGGTTCACAGTTTCAGAGGTCTCAGTTCATAGATGGCCGACTCCATTGCTCTGAATCTGAGATGAAGCAGAATTTCAAGGCATAAAGGCATGGTGGAAGAAAGCAGCTCAGGACATGGCACCAGGAAGTGAGAGGGCAGGGAAGGAAGGAGCTCCCTCACCAGGGATAAAATATAAACCCCAAGGCACATCCTTCATGACCCATCTTCTCCAGCCACACCCTATCCACCTATAGTTACCACCCAGTTGATTCCTATAGGATTATTGCACTACTTAGGACAACCTCTCATAACCCAATAATTTCACCTCAAAACTCTCTTGCATCGTCTCATACATGAGGTTTTTTTTTTTTTTTTTTTTGGGGGGGGTAGGGTGACACCTAATCTAAACTATAACAACCCAAACAATCAGATTCGAGTGACGTAACCTAAGAAGATACCATGCTTGTGACTTGCCCATAGAGGATGCTCATTAAAGGAGAGTCTTTTTGGAATCCTGTTCAGAGAAGTGAGCAGCATTACCTTACAGCTGCCACATGGTTGTGTGTGAGAAGCCCAGGAGATCTTACCAAAGGCATTGTTAGAACCTTCCAGACCCATTCTCTAGAATCTTGTACTGCTTTAGCTTGTCCGATTTGTGTTCATCTTCAGTCATTCCATTCTCATGTATGAGTTTGAGAGTGTCTTTTCAGATCACAAGTCATAGAAAATGGGAAAATGTTAGAGAGAATCTCAGTCTCTGGTGGCTTCAACATTCCATCAACATTACTAGACTTCGCTCGGCATGATTTTGTTAAGATAACAATATCACAGTAAAACTGACTTAAGAGTAAAATTACATCTATAATTAAAGATAAGAAACATAGACTTATCGTGATAATTAAAGCAGACCTCAAAGCTCATCTCTGTGGGTTCTGCATAACTGAGGTGTTCACATCCTGCCAGCTACAAATTTATGCCTGTGTTCTTAAGCTACTGGAGGGTCCTTTACAGTGTTTGTGAAGGAGAGCCACCTACTGTGCAAATGATAGGCTGGGGAAAAATGGTCGACTAGGCTGCTGTGTCCAAGAGACCATCTGGAGTTGAATCAAGCCAGATCTGAATTCCCAGGTCTCTCACCAGATGCTGGTCCCTGAAGATCCTGGTGTGGAGCAAACTGTCAACCCACCATTCTCCAGCATACAAGGGCCTGCATATTCATACATAAGGACAAAATTGAATAACTCAGAGTACATTTTCCCTGAGTGTCTCTATTTTGAATGGGTATGACTGGGTAGTAACTGTGAATGATAAAACTATCAATTTCTGTAACTTCTCCTTTACCATAGAGAAGTCTGTAGTATGTATAAAACAGAACTTTGTACAGCATCTACACGAAAAATACTTGCCAGTGTTGTGGTGAGTATAATGCAGTGAGTTATTTCCCAAGTGGTAAATAAAGCTTGGGAGAGATGTTAACAGCATAGAAGTCCATAGGATCTCATAAATCTTGAAATTTGCTTTGTGCTAAGATATTTTATTATAGCATTGATAGTACTCGGGGAAAATTTATTGAATAATAAATCACTCAAATTAAGTAATTTCAGTGTGTGTATATGCTCGTAAACTTCATCTAGGTCTTAAGTGTTTGGGTCAAATTTTATGAGACTACTGAGATTTAGTGAGACATGCTTTGGTAAAGGTCTGGGTTACTTAAGTACACAAGCCTTAACCATACTAGTTAAATGTACAAAACAATAAGTATGCAATTCTGATCAGGACATGAAACCTATTTGTTTAAAATTCTAACCTTGTCACATTTCCTATATTCTGCTTAGAAATTCCAGTAGTTTATTTTTAAACCTAAACTCATGTACAACGAGGCTGCCTACAGTATACCTGGAAACGGGCACACTGAATTAATTAATTAGACCCAGAGTGGATGAAAACATGAATGGTAAATTGTAATTTAAGAGAATAACAGTTGGACTCCATGGATGTGAGGAGAAGGAATGGGAAGAAAATAGCAAACAGTACATTTCATATTTTCATCCAAGATGAACTCTTTGGGGAGACTGAGTCAATAGCATAATTTTGCACTTCAGCCAGTGAGCAGAACTGAAAGGGGGTATGATAATCCCTCTGTGATTACTATACAGTGCAGAAGCTGATTGGAGAGTGACTATCGAGTTCCTGAGCGTATTCTTTATTTTCTCAAACTGTAATGCAGTCTTGAATCAAAACTAGAAAGAAGGAAAGTAGGAGTAAATATAGAACACACCACTGAATTCAGTTAAGCACTTCTGAGTTGGTCATTGAATTAAATCTTGAGAGCTACAATAACTAATATGGCATATTAGTTATCCTTTGGTTTAGTGGTGAAAGATACAGAGTATCGGATACCGAAAAGAGGAGAGTGGAAGACCCTGTGAAAGCTAGAGAAAGGGTGTCTAAATAATCAGTGGAGTCTTCCTGGTGGAGGTGAGACCAGCATTAAGGTGGAGTGTTTCATAAAGGCAAACAAGCTCAGGCAAAAACACAGTGTGAGGTGTTCAAGGGACTAAAAGAAACTGGTATTTTGAGAGCACCAAATGATGAGGGGAAGCCCAGAGATGAGTCTGGAAATGGATTTCTAGGTGGCCTCAAAGAAAGCCTGTGTGCTTGCTGAGGAGCCCAAAGCCGAGTCCTTTGAAAGAGGACTGATGTGATCAATTATGTTTTAAAGAGATCCCTCTGGCAGTAGGGGGGAAGGATAGATGTGAGAGGTGAAAATTCAGAATCACAGAAACTATCAGAAAAACCAAGGTGAGATGACACATGTCTAACCTACTGCAAATATTATGGGTCCAGAAAAATCTGGACATACATTTTATGAGTACTCATACATTTTATGAGTATCTTTACTGATTTTTTAAAGGATGAATTTTTTTCTTTTTGAAAAATGCATGTAAGATCACATTTACCTTTATAACCACTTCCCAGTCCAGTGACTTTAAATACATTCATAAGATGGTGCAACCGGGGGCTGGGGAGATAGCTCAGTCGGTAGAGTGCTTGCCTTGTAAGCACAAGGCCCTGAGTTCGATCCCCAGCACCCCCAAAAAAAAAAAAAAGATGGTGCAACCATAACCACCATTCAGGACCATTTTCATCTTGCAAAACTGAAACTCTGTGCTGGGTAAACAGCAACTTCCCATTCTCCCCTCCCAGAGACCATGGCAGTTACCATTCTACTTTCTGTGTCTATGATTTTTGACTATTCTAGGTGTCTCATAGAAGTGGATTCAGGGCTGGGGATATAGCTCAGTTGGTAGAGTGCTTGCCTGGCATGTACAAGGCCCTGGGTTCAATTCCCAGCACCAAAAAAAAAAAAAAAAAAAGGAAAAAGGGGGTTGGGAATCATACAACATTGGTCTTTTTGTTACTGGCTTATTTCTCCTAGCATAGTGTCCTCAAGATTCATCCACACTGTAGCATATGTCAGAATTATATTTCTTTTTAATGATGAATAATATTCTGTTGTGTGCGTATAGCACATTTGGCCTATACATCAATCCATCAATGGGTTGATTTCATGTTTAAGCTACTATGGCTAATGCTGCTTTGAATATGAATGTGCAGATATCTTTTCAGACCCTGTTTTCAGTTATTTTGGGGATATATCCAGAGTGGGATTGTTGGATCATACAATAAGCTATGTTCAATTTTTTGAGGACCCATCATACTGTTTTCTGCAGTTATTGTACCACTTTGTATTCCCACTGCAGTAGTGCACAGAAGTTCCAATTTCTTCACATCCCCCTTACACTTATTATTGTCTGAGTTTTTAAATATAATAGTTATCCTAATGGGTAACAGTAAAAACTATAAGAAGTATGCAGAAAAGTATAAGAAACAGTGCAAAAACTCATGTTCCAACCAAGAAGGTTAATAGATATTAATATTTCCCATGATTTGTTTCTTCAGGAAACAAAACATTAATTAGTTCAGTTGAATTTTCCTGTGAACTTCACCTCAGTATTAATATGTTTACTTATTCTGAATTTGCTCCTAATCAACCCCCTGCATATATTTTATATGTTTACTACATATGTTTGTACTTATACTTAAATTATGACATTATCATGTATTTTTTACCTTTACATCAGTGCTCTGTTTTAGTCAGTTTTCCATTACTATAACAAATACCTTAATAAATCAATTTAAACAGATAGAAAGTTCGTTTGGGCTCACAGTTTTGGAGACTCATTGCTCTTTGGTCGGTGACAAGACAGGTTAGCATGGCAGGAATCATGCAGCAGGACAAAGTCATTTATCCCATGGCCAGGATGAACAAGAAACCAGAAAGAGAAGAGTATCCCACAATCCCCTTTTAGGGTACACCCCCCATGACCTAAAAACTCCCACCAGGTCCCTCCTCTTACGTGTTCCACCACTTCCCCAAAGGACCAAGCTGGGGACCAAACCTTTCACACATGGACCTTAGAGGTATATGACGTTCCAGATCCAAACTATAGCACTATCAGACAATATGTAGTGTTCTATAACTTACTTTCTTCATTTTCCATTATTTAAAAAACATGTCCACATTGGCACATTATAGATTTTGAGTTTTTCCTAATAATTATTATATATTGTTCTACCGAAGTACATGTATATACTACAAAATGGATACACCTTGTATTGATGGATACATCGTCTACTTCACTGTGAACTATTTCCAACAATGGGGCTGTGAGCATTCCTTTATATGGTTTGTCTCACAGCCTTCCTCATCCAGAAGTCCCTAGAGAATTAAGCCCTAATGTCCCACATCACCCCCTGTATGAATTAGCCTCTCGCCTACTGATGCATCTAGAAAAAGTTAAACACCATCTTGGGAGACACAAGAAAATAATCCCTCGAATTAGTCTCTGGCTTCTATGGTGCAGTTGAGAATCACAGGTTGAGAAAGTCTCTGAGTAGAATTTTTGGGTCATAGCGTCTCTTCATAGTTCTTGCCTTCAACCAGGTGGGGTCATATATCTTTATTTAACGTGATTTTCCTGCTCACATCCTTCAGCACTGTTGAAGCTGCTTCTTTACATCCTTTGCCAAGAGTTATTTTTGCCAGACTTAGTGGTATAAATAATATCTTATTGTTTTAATTTTAAATTTTAATTTTTTTGTCCCCATGAACACCTCTTTCATATATATACAATTTTGGTGATAAGGGTTTATTCTATAAATTGCCAGTTTATTTACATACAAATTTTCTATTCAGGTTTTGTCTTTTACTTACTTAGGTTTCTTTACATATTCAGGTTACTAATTCATGCTTGGTTATATGACAAAAATATATTTTAAATTTACTTATGGTTTCTTTTTCAGATCATATGTTTTTAATATGCATTTAATTTTAGCAGTTTGTCATTAGTTTCCTTTATGGTTTATGCTGTTTCTTTAGAAATTCTAGTATACTAGAGGAAAAAGGAAAAGATGTGGGGAGAGGGATCTCATGAAAATCGAAGGGAGAGCTGTAGAGGAAAGTGACCAAGGGGAGGGAAGAGGGGAGAGAAAAGGGAAATACTGGAGAATGATATTGGCCAAATTATATAGTTATATTATGTGCATGCATGAATATGTGAAAACAAATCACACCATTATGTACAAAAATAATTTGCCAGAAATATGCAAAAAGAAATTCTTCCATACCTCACATTTTTCCCAATATAGTTTTCTATAAAGTTTCACTTTTTACATAACTTTTTATTTCTCCTCCTGAAATTGATTGATCAATTTTGTGCATAGCCTGAGGTGAAGGTCTTATTTTATATTTTCATAGTGATAACTGATGATCTAGGAACTATTTATTAAACTCTCTTTGCACATGTCCTTGGGATACACATGGGTAGGCTTGTTTCTGAACTATTATTCTATCTATTTAGCCTGCACCAACATCACACTATTTTACTTATTATAACTCCATCATAAGTTTTGAGATCTGGCAAGGAACTTTTTCTCCTTTTTTTTATTACTTGTTTTTTGGTTTGTTTTTTGTTTGTGGTACTAGGGATGAAACCCATGGTCTTGTCCACACTAGGCAAGTGCTCTACCACTACACTGAGCTACACTTGGACCTTTGTTTTTATACATATGAGTTTTAGGACCAAACTTGTTCAGCTAAAAAATTAGAAGTGTTATACTTATTATTAAAATGATGTGCATGTATAATGTGGCATAGTTAATACCACTATTATGTCTAATTATAATGTATCAATAAAAGTAAATTAAATTAATCTTTGAGTTAAATAATTTGGGAACAACTGATATTTATGATGGTGTTTTCTTTTCCATGAATATGCTACATATTTGCATACATTCAAGTATTCTCCTATGTTCTTCAGTAATATATTGTAATCTACTTCAATCTGTCCTTTACATTTTCTTTAAGATTTGGTACTGAGTGCCTTATTAGCTTTCTAGCTGTTATTCCTTCTAATGTGTTTCTCCTACTCTTCGTCTACCTTTGATGTTCTTAACCTCTTTCTAACTATTCTTTTTTGACTCTTTCTTTTTGTGCAGTATTATATAGTCCAGTCTAGAATTTAATCCCATCTGGACTGTTTTTATATATGTAAATGGCCAAATTTTTCATTTCTAAAAAGTCTAATTAGTTATCTTCTGTACCCATATGTTGTTTTATTTCTGCCTAGCTTTGTTCCATACTGTCTTGGGGTTTTGTTATCTTTTTAAGGTGTGCTTTAGTTTAGTTTTTTTTTCCTGAATATCCTAAACATACTTATTTAAAAATCCTTATCACACTGATCTATAAAATTAATTCATTTACAGTCAACTCATGCATATTTTATTGGATGTCTTTCTGCATTCATGCATTTCATAACTTATCTTCAGACTCATTTTGTGTTTATAAACTTGGCTTCTCATCTACCTATGCATCTAGAACTGATAGGTACTAATCTTGCAAGATTTGATTTTGCCCTTTCTGTTTCGTGGTTGTGTCTGCTAAGCTCTGGTCCTCTAATCTAGAACCAGGTCTGCACAGCTTTGATTTGAGCTACCAGTCCCATGGAATTTTATCACTGATTCAATTACCACACCAAGATGTCATGGGACAGAGCTGCCATGGTTCCTGTCACCAGACTCTATCTATACCCTCCACCCTTACTAGGTCTGCTGTGTTCCAGAAGTGAGCAGCAGCTTAGGCTGTGCTTCCTTCACAAAGTTGACTCTTCACTGCCTGTCTGGACACTGGAGTTCAATGAGCCTCCATCTCCCCATAGAAGCCTGCGCCCAGATGGGCCCTTGTGGTGCAGTGCTCAAGCCCTGCTCCCATCTTTGTGTCCTTTTCTGTTTCTCAACTCTCTTCATCTGAAGGATGACATGGTTACTTCTATTTATATTGTTAACCTGCCATTGGCATGCATATTCCAAGTAGAAGCTATGATCATATTTTGTATGGTCACATCTTGCCATCTCAACTTGTCCTCAAACCTGATTAAAAAATATTAATTTTCCAAGTTATGTGGTGTTACCCTGACATTTGCCTATCACAGCAGTGCAATTCTGTAGCCTTTCCACCCCAGCTCCCATCTGTCTTTACAATCACAGAATTGAGGGTGACATTCTTTCAGTGAATCGTATCATGATCCACCAGCTGAAAGATTAATTCAAGAAAGATGATTAGAAAGAGACATCTGAATGGTTTATCTGAGCCATAAGGCATGGACATCAGTGACAGGATTTAAATAGCTGAAATGAATTCTCTTTAGTTTTCTTGTCTTACTAAATTAGCATCAAAATGTTTTTACCAGCTTAGGTAAGACAATGTTAGAAAGTCTAACTGCTTTGCTGGTTGTAAATTATTTCTGTGTTCATGTGCTGACTGAAAGAATTCTTTCTATTAATTAATTACCTAGTTTGCCTTTTGAAACAAAAATGATATTATGGCATTAATATTCTTTGGGGGATGTACCATATTCTGTGCATTTTTTTGACAATTTGTCAGCAGTCTAAGTAAATAAGAAATCATATCTTCTCTGTAGTAAACTCTCTGTATTCATTGCTTTTTGATTTAGAGCAATAATGGCAATCAACCTGGAATTGATATGTCCCTTAAAGTTAGTATTATGTCTCAAAAATGCCATATTAAATTTAAGTTAACACTGGTTCAACTTTTCGAGTGGTTTGCTGAGTTAAGATTAGCCTAGATCTCATCACCAGCATGCCATTCGATCTTAAAACATGCTAACCACCTTCATATAAAGGGTAATATTCCATGTTCTTTATGATCTTGAAATTTACATTTATTTTTAACTTAAATAAAAAGAGGCATGTTAAGAGCTAAGGGTGTAGCTCAGTGGTAGAGTGCCTAGCATTCACAGAACCTGGGTTCCATCCCCAGCACCACAAAAAGTTAAAAAAAAAAAAAAAGATAAATGTTTAAAAGATGAAAAATGATACAAAAGTACTCAAGGATAGTTACTGTGGTTTCCACAAATAATATTTAAAACGTATAGTGAAATTTAAGTGCTAAACTTCTAAGTGACTTTTCATGTTCTCATTTATATGATTGAGAGAAGAGGATGCAGCATGTGATTTTAAATATTAAAATATCAAAGCTTTTCAGATAAAGAATTCAAAGAGCTAATGCTCTCCCTGTCAGAGACCATCGCTTGATACTTCAAGGACATTCCATTCAAATTCCCAAGATAGAACCTAGATTCTTTTCTTTGATGTTTAAAATTTTTAAACATGAAATAAACATTATTTTTTCCTCCAAAAACTTTCAAGACTATAGAATTCAATAGCATTCATCAGAATTCATAGGATGTGGAAATAAATTCTTCAAAACTTGAATTACTTTTGTTTATTTTCAGAGCCTCAGAAATATTTAAATCTTTGCTGAAAGAAGAACTCTATCTAGGCCTTTCAATAACCAATGAAAGTTATCTAAATAAGTGGAAATAAGTAATAACCACGAAGATAAAAATTTAAGAAGATTATGGGCAGGGCAGATCTCTCTCGAGCCTCTAGGAAGGAACTTATTTACCTCTGGAATGGGACCAAAGTATTGCTGTTACACCAAAAAAAGAGTTACAGGTTATATATTATTTCCATCATGTAGAAAGGATTTGAGCTTCCTTTAGATGCTAAAGTTAAGCCATTGTGAAGATGATATGTGATCCTAGAATACTTGGAAGGGTGACTCAGGTTTCAGATTGATAGCAGGATTCCAAAGTCGTCTTTCTCTGTGTACCTTGCCCTCTAATTTGGATAGTGGCTCCATCCCAAGCAGGAAAATCCATTATGTCAAGACACATGGAGAGAGCTCTGCCTCTGGTTGGGAGTGTCAGCATTGGTTAAATGTCTCCTTGCCACAGTGGATGTGTCTGCAGTGTTAGGGCCTGTTTTTGAGGCCCCGGCTGTGTGGAGCTGCACAGAGAGAACTGTCTTTCAGCAGGGGAAGAAGCCAAAAATTTGATAAAGGCAACTTCTTGCAGTTACTCCTAAGAACTCTTCCCCTCCATCAGGCGGAGGAAATTCTGAGTGCTTCTTGAGTATTCTTTATTTCTGTGAAAAGTAAGAAGACAGGCAGGACAGATCTCTCTTTAACCTCCAGGAAGAAAGTTACTTTATCCCTGGAATGGGACCAAGGTTTTGCTCTTACACAAGGGTCATGTGCTATTCCAACTATTGTACTATTTCTTCATGTAATTTAGTGCTTCTCAAACTCAGCAGAAAAGAGGAAACCCATGTCTTAGAAAGTATTTGAGTGTGGATATTCAAAATTTTCATTGAGTTCTTATGTATTTTCCAAAAAATCTTGTAAATTTTCTGTTTTATTCCAAAAGATGTCCTGCTTTACACTAATGGAAGTTTACTGTTTTAACTGACATTTATGAATTATTACAGCCTTTTTGGAAAGCAATTTGTCAGTATCTATTATACATGCACCTTTTCACCCAACATTCTTTCTCCTGGGACTCTAACTCAGAAATAAAGCACTAGTGCATAAAGATATATGCATAATGATATTTATGACTACACATCATGGAAAATGGGGGAAAAATGAATAACATTCAACAAGAGAGTATTTGAGAGCCTTAGAAATTGTGGAGCCACCATGGAATATTGTGCAGCCTTTAAAGAGAATGAATTAGAACTCTGTAAGATGTCTTAAAGGGATTTCTATGATTAAGGCAAAATCCAAGAAAGTATATATAAAAACCTATTTTGAAAACACAATTCTGGAATAACTGAACATGTGTATATATGTTTTATAGCTAATATTAGCCTGAGAAACTAAGTAAGTCACCGGGTTACCTGAGGTAGAAGGATTGTAGGGAGAACAGAGGACAAGAAAAAAAGAGAGAAGAGGAAAGAGTAATAGAAAGCTAGGTGTGAGGAAGAAAATATCACATTTATATAATCTTGTGAAATTATATGTGTGTGTGAAATATATAATACAAAGTATAAATAAAAAAGTGTCTCCCTACTTACAAATTTGAAAAATGTTCAGGCTCATACGTAGTGGCTTTGTAATCGCCCTATCTCATAGCAGCATAGCCCTGGGAACAGTTATATATTGATTTCAGAAACATGAACAAGAAAACAACAAAGCTCTGCCAGGCACAGTCCAACACACTGCCCTCAGTGGTTGATTCCATTGGCTTTGCCATGATGGGAACAAGAAGGCACTTTCCAGTTGAGGCAGGCTGTGATTATTTGTAGGTTCTCTCAGTACCTTGGTTCGGGGATTGGATCTCTACTGACTCCTGTATCTTTTGTACGTCTCCTGATTTGACTTCTAGCATTTGGTAATCATTTCTGATTCTTTTTGTAGCTCTATCTTTGGTCACTGACTTTCATCTTGTCTTGGCCTCTAAGTGTCAGGTAATTTCTGCATCTGACCCTCACTTTTTGTTGTAAACTACTTAGTTTCCAGCATTTTTCCTCATTTTCTTGGCCTTACTTACAACAGCCTATCTTCTGCATCTATTTTACCCTGATCCAGGTTCAAGGACACCTTTCTTAGCATGAATAATTGCCAGTGTCAACAAATACATGCTACTGTACACGCAGTTTCCTTGTCCATCAACTTTCATGCACCATTCAGACACAACTGTGTTACTGATAACAACAGAGATTCGTGTAGACCTGTATTCCATTTCATATTGCTTTAGAAGTATGAATCCCATGGTTGAATTTGAATGTTTGGGTTGGATTCTGTCTCAATTTAGCATGTTCATTTCCTTGCCTTAAAATAAACTCACAGGATCCCAGTTTTAGAAGAGATTTTTTTTAAGGCATATAATCCAAACATACCTCAAATATGAGTCATTTCTGAAACATTCCAAAAAGTGCTTGGCTAAAATATCTGAGTATTTTCTTGTCATTCTAGGAAACTCACTGTCTCCAGGGGTGAATCATTTTTATCTGTACCTTTCTTCCTTTTTTCTACTAAACTTCAATCTGGTAGTGATCCACTCATATGTTTACTGGCAGTCAAATAAAAAAAATAGACCCTTTCTAAAATGAAGATGACATCAGCAAGACACTCTAAAATGTTTTCTACCCAATGCATTGGACTAAAAAGAATAACCAAGCATTCCAGGATCAAGGACCAAATAACTGAAAACCAAGAGGAAAAAAACTGATAATATTACCTTATGAGAATGCTGGAAACTCTAGATTTCTGCTTTCTTCACTGCCTCAGTGCACTGTGCTACAAATCAGCATAGGACCCAAGAGAGGGGAGAGAAGGAAAGGTCTGACTCACATCTCAATGTGTTTTCCTTCATGCTTGCACATTAGTTGGTCAAATCCTGGCTGCTGTGTTGCTCTCCAGTGCTTTCAAGTGGCCCAAATTTTCTATTTTCTGTGGGTTTTTCCATTTTCAGTAATAAGGTTGATTTGATACAAGCAACTACCTTGTTGAAGCAGGCTGAACACATGATAATGAGAAATGTCAAACATTTATTTTCATAAACTTTGAAATTGGATAGTATTTTGGAAGAATTAAGATGATACCTCCACAATTTGGGGATTGGAGTTCAGGCTTTCATTTTTATTTTTCTGGAGACTGATTTTGGTATAGGAAAGTGAGCTGAAGTATTCATGCCAGATAACCTTACCAACGAGATCCTCTATTTGGGAACTGCTTGTGGATACCTATGCTGAAGAAGACTCAAAGTATCTAGGTGGGTCACAGCAACAAGTCTTTGATCCACTTTTCCATCATCAGAAATGTACCTCTTACCTGGAAACAAATTGATTCCTTTCCATCCTTTCCAAGAATATCTTATCTGCACACCTGATTTTATACAGTATAACTAAAATTCCATAATGTATGTCCAGTTCACATAGTCAGATACGGCTGTGGTTCCTGTCATCAGAGTCCATCTCATTCATCATTTTATGATGCTTGTTTTTAACATTTCAATACAAAGTTTTTCCTGCTGACTCAATGAACTGACATAATGACCCTTCTAAAACGTTGTTATTGAATGTTGTATAACATAAACATGTTTTATTTTATAATATTGTGAAATTAACCATGCAAAGAACTATGTAGACATTTTTACTACATGAAACTTCCAGAAAAACTTTTAGAAACTCTTCTCAGCACACAATTTCCTGCTGCTATTCATGGGCACCAACAGTTCTTAAGTCATGTCAAATTTCTCCTCATGCCACAGATAAATGAGCTTACAATGCTCTCATCAGATGCAATAGAAACTGTCACAAATGATTTATCTTTCAATACTACTTGTTCTATAAGTTTTCCACTAATTCTTCAATACCCTGGTCAACAGTATTTCCAGTTACATTTATATTTACAAAGGGTTATTGCTGTGTGAGCAGGATACATAATTTCAGCTACATTCAACACTTTTATAAACTCACCGTTCTTAAAAGAAGTAATGCTCAGCAGTTCTTTTTTCACTTAACTCATTATATTGCAATTGCAGCAGGTAATTCACTCACATTTAGAAGCACATCTTATTGAAGTTGCATTTCTTTTCCTCATGAAATTAAGTTTTCATCACAGATCTTTGCTTATGCCAGAATTTATTGTGGTTTATTTCAAAATGGCATCTTACGTTCATTCTTTCAGCACAGATAGGTTTATTTGTATGTTAAACACTCAGCATAATTTTATATGGAAGAGAAGAATAGTACTTTGTTCAATTTTTATGGCACAAAAAGTTGACTTTTTGGATCTTTCATATTCCTGCCCTAATATAAATTTAAAAATCATTCACTTTATTTTTATTCAAATATAAGAAAAACAAATGCAATGGAATGTGAAGGGCTAAGAATTGTGGAGCCACTAGAGAACAGTGGGGACTGTGGCCAAGTTGAGAGGCTCTGTTCTGTCTGAAGGAGCAAACCTCTACTCAACACCAGCTGTGTGCCATGTACTGCCCAGATCTCCTGGCTTTTTAAATTTTTTAAACCTTGAAATTTATATTTTTGTATGAAATCCCACAACTTTGCATGTTTTTAGTTAATTCTGTGATTTCTGAAAACAATGTGTGAGTCAAACAGGATTTATCTGTTGGGTTGTTGGGCTTCCATGTGTCCCTTGGGAACCTTAGTTTGATGGGATTTATCATTGTAAAGTACAAGAACATTAGGGCTGGAAGGAACTTTAGGGTGTACAAAAAATCAACAGCTACTACTAAGTTGAGGAACTAAGACCAGATCCCAGACTCCTGACTCCCACTCAGGACAATACAGGTTTCTAATCTGTTTAGCAGTGTTATAGTTTGGATGTGAGGTGTCCCCCAAAATCTCATGTATGAGACAATGCAAGAAGGTTCAGAGGAGAAATTATTTGATTGTAAAACTCTTAACTCAATCAGTGATTTAATCCCCTGATAGGGATTAACTGGGTGGTAATTGAAATGGTAGGGTGTGGCTGGAGGAGGTGGGGAATTGGGGCGTGGCTCTGGGGTATATATTTTTTATCTGGAGAGTGGAGTCTCTCTCTCTCTCTGTTTCCTGATTATGCAAGCTGCTTCCCTCAGCCACATTCTTCCACCATGATGCTCTGCCTCACCTACAGCCCTGAGGAATGGAGCCGGACTTCTATGAACTGAGACCTCTGAAACTGTGAGCCCTCAGATAAACTTTTCCTCTTTTAAAATTGTCCTGGTCAGATCACATCAGTCACAAAAATGAAAAAAACCAACTAAAACAAGCAGAAAATGTTTTTGATCTGCACAGTTAATAAAAAACTCTAATATAACCAGATAGTCAAAGCAGAAACGACCCAAGCAACAGTACTGGTTGCTTATGTTTTACCTGAAATAGTTGAACAATTCTATCCAGTTTTTACTCATTTTTCCCTTAGTTGATTTGACTGTGTTGGGGGAGGGGGGTGGGTTAGTACTATCTCAGTTTTTTACATTACCTATGATTCAGAATTAATTGCTATCTACTTTCTGTTTCTTTTAGGTAAGTAGAAAATTATGTTTTCAGAACACAGACCACTATTCTGGGAGAAATGTTTGTCTTACATATTGTGGGGATGAATGTTTCCTTCTCAAGAGTTAAAGTGTTTGAATTTAGAATGGCTTCCCCCCGCAACTAAATTAGGAGGAATTTGATGGAACATGTTCCTAAACATTCAGTGTCTCCTGCCCAGAAACCTCTGGGCCTGGACTTTCAGAAAAAGAGCACCCGGAGTACCCCAAAGTCATTTTACAGCTGAGTTAATAACATGTGAAATGTGTGTTTGAGTTCATGGTGACCTTGCTGTTGCCTACGTAAAATTAAGTTTAACAAGTTTTAATCTTTCTCTCCACTTTGTTCTCGCAATGGTCCTGTAGCTCCATTATTGTTCAATACCATTTCGGCTTCTATATTTTTAAGAAAACGTTATAAGAAGCCTCCTGAGCTCCTTGCGGTGGGGGCTCAAGTAGGGAACTAAGAAGAGATTCTGCTCAGGCAGCCTGTGAGAATGGATGTATTATGCCACAGTAGGAATGGTAGTGGGATTCAGGGGACTGAGTCATCGAGTGTGCTCGGTGCAGAATCTACCCAAAAATAGAACAGGTAGAATCATAGTTAATGTGAGGGTTGTTTTGGGGTTTCTTTTTACTCCAGGTTTGCTAATCTGAAGCACAAAGCTGAATAACTGTATCACCACTAATGGTTTACAAAGATCTCCTGGAGGTGCTGAGGGCAAGTTGTAATTCAAAGCTGTGTGCTGGGAAAAATGGGACTTTGTATTTTCACTCGCCCACAGACATTTTGTATTCGTGGCGATCCAATCTCAGCTTTTTAATTCAAAGAAATTGTTATTTCCAGAGAAACACTTCTGCCATAATTTGGAAAGGGAGAGGGTGCATCCACCCTATCGCCCAGAGGTTGAACAGGAAAAGAAGGAAAACAACTCTTTTAAATGCTTTGGAAAAGGAAAAAAATGAGCCATTTTAGTTGTTCCCATTTCAGAAGGTTATTCTCATCTGAAAAAAGGCATTTGAAAGGTTGAAATGGAATATTGCCACCACTGTACCTCATGTGGCGAACAGAAGTAATAGGCAATTATTTTTGTAGGTGCTTCTCAGAAGAAAATCTATGCAAGGTCTGGGCCAATATTCCTGAGATAAAATGGGGAACTGAGCAGTTATTCAATGAATTTCAAACAGTGTCAAGAGCCAATGCCCTAAAGTATGAAGATTGACTTTTCTAGAGTGAAAATAACTTCCAGTCTGTCTTCCATTGGAATGATAATATGGTTTCATGTTGTGTTTTTTTAAAAAGTCAAGCAATATGAAAAGCTAGATGAAAGAACTGTTTTCAGTTTTTCACTAGAGCAATACCTATTGGGCACCTACTTTGGACAGTATGAGGAGGAGGCCCTGGCCTCTCACTAGTGTCTGAGAATTCCCCTGCAGGATCTTCCAGGCATTACTCCATGTTGACAAATTACCTGAACCTTATGGATAATTTTGTTGCAGATTATCTCATATTATTGTGCAGTTCTGCAACATAATATGATCTGTCCAATAGACAATTCTTTACTGATGAATAGAAGCACATATACTCTTTAATGACTACATAGTATTCAGTTGTATGATTCCATCATTATTGAGGTAAAATAATTTCCTATTGGAAAATATATTATTTCCAAAGTTATTTAATTTTTATTTTATTTATTAATTTTTTTTGCTATTTTTAAAATTGATAGTTTTTTATCCTTTTGAAACAAGGTTAGGTTTGCATAAAAAAATGAATGGAAGTACAGAGTTCCCATATCTCTCTTCAGCCTGCCTCAGTTTTCTGTCTTTAGAAGAGAATAAAGCATCTTGCTTTGGTATGGTGCATTTGTTGAAATAGATGAATCAATATTGATAGGTTTTTATTAACTAAAATCTTTGGCTTATCTTAGGATTCATTCTTGGTCTTGTACATTCTGTGGATTTAGCAAATGTATAATGACATGCACCCACCATTACACTTTCACATTGAAAGTTTCACCCCCATGAAATACCACTGTGTCCTGATTTTGCCCCAACACCCAAACACCTGTCAATCACTGATCTTTTTACTGTTTCCATAATTTTGCCTTTTCAGTATGTTACATAGTTGACATCATACATTATATAGCTTTTTCAAACTGACTTATTTCACTTAGCAATATGCATTTAAGGTAACTCCATGATTTTTTGTGACTTGATAACTCATTTCTTTTTATTTCTAAATAATATTTTGTTGTATGGATTGTCACAGTTTGTTTATCTACTCACCTATTGAGGGACATCTTGGTTGCTTCCAAGTTGGACAATTATGAATAAAACTGCTGTAAACATTTGTGTGCAGGTTTTTGTGTGAGCATGTTTTCAACTCACTGGGCTAAGTGGCAAGGAGTGAGATTGCTGAATTGTATGCTTAGTTTTGTAAGGATCTGCTCAAAGGTCTTCCAAAGTGACCGTGTCACCAGCAGTGAGTGAAAGTTCCTTCTGCACCACATCCTTGCTAGCATTTGGGGTTTGCAGTGCTTTGATTTTTTTTTTTTTTTTTGCCATTATAATAGGTGTGTAGTGATAGCTGATGGTTTTAATTTCTACCCTGATGATACATGATGTTAGCATCTTTTCATATGCTTATTGGCCATCTGTAGTTTGCCTTTAGGAATTTCTCTTCAGATCTTTTGCCTATTTTTTACATAAGTGGTTTGTTTTATTACAGTTCAGTTTTAAGGGTTGTTTGTATATTTTATGTACCAGTACTGTATGGTCTCATTCTATGAATATTATATTTTACAGGGCAAAGTTTTTAATTTTAATAAGGACCAACTTACCAACTTTGTTTTTTCTTTCATGGTCTTTGCTTTTGCTTTTGGTGTTGGATCTAAATTTTCATTGACAAACCCAAGGTAACCTAGATGTTATCTTTCATTTTATCTTCTAGGTTTTATAGTTTTATGCTTTATTTACATTTAGATCTTTGAACCATTTTTAGGGGTGTGTGTGTGTGTTTGTGTGTGTAGGGTGTGAAGTCTCTCCATAAAAGCTATAAAATCAGTTTGTTGATATTCATAAAATAACTTTCTGGGATTTGAATGGGATTTCATTGACTCTAAAGTTTAGGTTGAGAAAAACCAGTATTTTGACAATATTGAGTCTTTCTACCCATATTTATGAAATATCTCTTCATTTATTCAGATTTCCTGTGGTTTCTTTAATCAGAGTTTATAGTTTTCTTTACATGTATCTTATACATATTTTGTTAGATTTATGCCTAAGTATTTAATTTTGGGGAAGCTAATATAAATGATAGGGTGTTTTTTAATTTCAAATTCCAATTATTCCTTGATGTTATACAAAGAATCAATTGACTCTTATTAACTCTGTATCCTCTAACTTTGTCACATTGTTCATTAGTTCCAGGAGTATTTTTCTAATTCTTTGGGATGATCTTTTTGTCCATCTGGGAACAGACAGTTTTAACTCTTCCTTCCCTCCCTGAATATCTTTTATTTCCTTTTCTCAACTTACTGAATTAGCCAGAACTTCCAGTATAATGTTAAGTAAAAGTGGTGAGAGTGGGCTTCCTTACTTTGTTCCTGATCTTACCCAAAAAGTATCTAATTTCTCACCATTAGGTATGATGTGAGTTGTGGGTTTTTATAGATGTCCTATATCATGCTGAGGAAGTTACCTTCTATTTTTAGTTTGCTTAGAGTTTTTATGTTGAATGGTTATTGGCTTTTGTCCAAATGCTTGTTCTGCACGTACTGATACGACCATATAATTTTTCTTCTTTTGCATGTTGATATGATGATCACATCAGCTTATTTTTGAACGTTGGCCCAGTCTTGGATATATTGAATAAATCCCATTTGATCATTGTATCAGTTTTCTAGGTCACTGTAATAAAGCACCACAAACTGAGAGGTTTAAACAACAGACATTTTTGTCTCCTTGCTCTGGAGGCTTGGAAGTTTGAGATCCAGGTGTCAGCAGAGGGATTCTTCCTTCTATGGGCTCTGAGGGAGAATATCTACCCTCCCTCTCTCCTAGCTTTTTGTGGTTTTCTGGCAATCTTTGGTGCTCTTGGTTTTGTAGACGTATCATTCCATCTCTGCCTTTATTGTCATACAGCTTTTCCCTGTGTGCATGTCTATGTCCCAATTTCTCCTTTTCTTAGGTCATCAGTGAGAGTCACCCTAATCACATCATCTTAATTAATGACAATCAGTGATGACCCTATTTCCAAATAAACCTATAGTCTGAGGTTCTGAGAGTTAGAACTTCAACATATGAATTTGGAAGGAGCCAACCTTTACATTCTATACTTAAACTCCTGAAAATTTGTATCCTTTTCACATACAAACACATCCATTCCATCATCAACTTTAAGTTCAAACTCTCATTTAAATATTACTTAAATCAGGTGTGAATGTGAATTTGGGTATGATTCACACTAGCACAAAATTCCTTTCTATTTGTAAGTTTGTGAAGCCAGACAAGTTATCTGTTTCCAAACTGAAATGACTGGGACAGGCATCAATTGGACATTCCCATTCCAAAGTGGGGAATTAAGGAAAAAAAAAAAAAAAAAAAGTCACAAGTCTCATGCAAGTCTGAATCCTAACAGGGTAAAATCCACTGAGTCTTATGACTTGAGAATATGCTTTCTGTCTTCTGAGCCCACAGGGGAGAGCTCTGCCATCCATGCTCACCATGGGTAGTGGCCTTGTCCCCCAGGCCAGTGTGACAGCCCTGCTCTCTAGAACCAAGGAGGGGCTGGCCCCTGAGCCACCCGCTGGATCACCCTTCTTTGTCTTGAAGGATAAGATGTGTTCACAGTATCTGAAGAATCCTGGACGTTCAGCAGTCTTCCTCCTTCCATCCTTTCTCTGTCGGCTTCAGGGCAAGTTGACCATGTTCCTGCTGTAGCTCTGAAAGTTACACACCTAATCCATCTCACAGTTTTTCATGCAGTCATACCTTTGCTGTTATCCAGAGCATGCCTTCTCACTTTTTTCACAACATGAATAGGCTGAGAATTTTCCAGCTCTTCCATTTCTGGTTCCTTTTTGTTTAACAATTCCTTTCGTAGCCCTGTCTTCTTGCACTTTAGAATAAGCAGCAAAAACCAGACCTCACCTTTGACACTTTGCTTAGAACTCTGCTCACCTAAATATATAAATTCCTCATTTACAAGTTCTACCTTTCCCAAGACAATAGAACATACTTCTACCAAGTTCTCTGCAGCATTATACTAAGGACTGCCTTTCTCCAGTTTCCAATACTGAGTTCCTCATTACCATCTGAGATCTATCAGAAGCAACTTCAATGTTCATATTTCAAGCAACCATTGGTTAGACCTGGTAAAATCACTTCTTCTATAGTCAAGCCTTGTTAAGAACACAATGCTCTGGGATTGTTTTGAAATGGCTGCTTTCCCTTCCACCTACCAGAAGCACAAATGAATTTTCTTTGACATTCACCATAAAACCCTGATGTAAATCTTTTGGAGGTGAAACTCACAAAGTTATGCAGGTCTCCAAAGGATTGGGTCTCCTTGGAGTTCTTGACTCTACTATATGTCTCCACTAAGCCTCTAGCAATTCATCATCTACAGTTTCTTTTTCATATTCCTGAACTACTTCCTGTGGAGGCTTCCGCTCCTAGATTTCTGCTCCACTAAGTTGTGATTCTCCATGGGTTAGTTAACTTTACATTGCTGTAACCAAAAGATCCAACAAGAATAGCAAAGAAGAGCAAAAGTTTATTTTGGTTTACAGATTCAGAGAGTCAATCCATGGTCAGATGACTCTGTAACTGAGCCCAAGGTGAGACAGAGCATTATGACCAAAGAGCATGGCAGAGAAGAGCTGCTAAATTCATGAGAGCCAGGAAACAGAGAGAGCTTGAGTGCCAGGAGCCCAGGGTAACATAATCACCAAGGGTATGCCCCAGTGATCTACTTCCTCCAGCTATCTCGTGCCTTCCTACAGTTACTATCCCTTAATCAATTCAAATGGATTAACACACTGATTAAGTTACAGCTCTCATAATATGATTATTCCACCTCTGAACATTCCTGAGTTATTTCACACATGAACTTTGTGGGGACACCTCATATCTAAATCATAACATTCTGCATCTGCCCATCTGTCTCTCCAATTTTTGGAGGAGTAATCAACCCAGTGATCTTACCTTTTTGATGAATCTAAGAGTTGCTGGTTTTAAGTTTGTTTAGTTTTTTTTCTTTTCTTGTGTGAAAGAGAGTGACAGCTGCCAAGTTCCTGAACTGTGCTTAATTTTTAGTTTTTGAGTGTGTGTGTGTGTGTGTGTGTGTGTGTGTGTATTATTGTTGTCAATATAGGCATGTTGCATATATGACCCATTACCTTCTGCAGATTGATTCCTTGAGTGGAATCAAAGATTATATAAAATGCCAACTAATATATTGGCTAAATTTCCATATGGTAAGTCACTATACTCAGACCAGCATGGATGAATTTTTTTTCTGTACATTCTCACCACATTATTAACAGACTTTTTGTATTTTTGCCAAGTGGATAAGCATAAAGTGATATCTCATTGTTTTACTTTCAGTTCTTTGATTAACCATAAGTCTGGCTATTTTTTCACATTATTGACTCCTTGTTCTCCTTTTTTTAATTAATCACCCATGCATATTCCACTTATTTCTATATTGAGATGCTCACCTCTTTCCTATTAACTTACAAAGAAGTTTGTTTTAGGGTAGTAAATCTGCATATCTTGTATTTTGTAAATGTTTTATTTACAGGTATATTGTTTACTTTTAACTTTAGTTGCACTGGAATTTTATTATTAAGCTTTTGCCTTTTACAGTAAAATATATTCATGTTCATCTTTAATTTCTGTTTGGTTCTTTTTATAGTGTTGACAAAATTTTCCTTATTCTTGAAATATTCAGTTGTTTTGTTTTGATTTTGACCTTGGTTTTTTGCTCAGCCATATTTTCCTGTAGTCTTTAAAATATAAATCGGTTGGTTCACCTGGAATTTATTTTGGTGGAAAGCCTAAAATAGGGTCAAGCTTGATTTGTGACCAAAAGACTAGCCAATTGTGCAAATGCTTAGGAAACAGCTTCTTTTTTATACTGATCTATAATGCCACCTCTGCTACCCGCTGGGCTCTCTTCTGGAATCTCCACTTTATGGATTTGCTTATTTCACACTGTGAACAACTGTAGCATTTACTCTCTGGTGGTACAGCCCCCAGCTCTTCCTTCTCTTCTACCCCTCACACCCCCTGCTGGTCTCACAGATTTCTTCTTCAAGGCCAGCTTTTAAAATAAGTTTTCAAGGTCACCTTCTCACAAAGTAGGAGTTAGCATTTTTTTATTAGTGTTATACACTCTCAGTTAAATCTTATGTACAAGTTTTTATTTATGTCTAAATAATTTGAATAAGATCTGTTAAATTAATCGAGCTATTCCACTGCTATTTATATTTTTAACTGGTTATTTAATTGACTGCTTATCATTTACAACATTTTCAGTAGATTATTTTGGACTTATCAGGTATGTTAGAATATTATTTGCAAATAGTAATTCTCATCATTTCTAATACTTAAAGCTTTTTGTTATTTCTCTTGTTTAAGCTGTTCTACTTAAGTAATACCAAATTATAGTGGCATTCATGAATATTTTAATCTCATTTTGGGCTTTGTTGGAAATGCTTTTGATATTTGTTAATTTTGAGGGTTCGTCTGATATTCTGAAACACGTGCCTTTGTTTTATTTTTAGGAATTTTCTTTTTTCTGATATTATTCTGTCTTTAATCAGGAATAAATGTTAAATTTTGTCCAAGTGTTTATTTAAATCATTAATTGACAGACTTTCATGTTTTTCTCCTTGACTTGTTCATGTAGTGAATTATTTAAACAGATTTTCTAATAGAGAAATTTTTTTCTGTGCAGTTGGACTAGTTAATTTGCATACTAATTATTTATAATTTACTCATGAAACCATCTTGACCTAGAGCTTATTATAAATCAGTAACTGGCAACTTCCTCAATGATTTTTTTTTAGCTTGCTTACATGTTCCAGTTAATTTCTATTACATGTTTTCCTACAAAATTACCCATTGCACCCAAGTCTCCTAATCTATTAGCATGCTATTTAAGTTTTATCTGCATTACTGTCTTCCCCCTTTATACCCATTATTAAAATATGAGCATTTTATTCTTAGCTAGAGGTTGTATGGTATATCAAGGTAGTTTTCTAAAAGAAAAATCTTTAATTTATTAGATGCACTTTTTTTTTCTTTTTCTTAATTTCACTTTTATTTTTCAGTCAATGTTTTTATTTGCCAGGGGCATTTTTTTCTGCACTTTTTATAACCTTTTCTGTTGAGCACTTACTTATTTATTTTATTCTCCTTCAGTTAGTACAGATGTATAGAAGTTACACCTTATTCTGAATATCTTTGTATTCTGTAGGTTTTATTAAATAATTAGTGTGAGATTGGTGCTGTTGGATCAAATAATTTCTGGGCATAAGAAGGCACAGAATTCTGACCTCAGGCACTCCATCACCTTTCCCACACCATCCCTGAGAACTCAATCCTATTGCAACTCAGGCAAGAAAGTAGCATGAATTGTGTAGAATGCTAAATTTTCCTGCCTTATATCATAGACTTCAGTTGCTTCTGATTAAGGCAATGGTTAGTCCTGTTCTATTTTATTATTTTCAGTAGGCAAGCCTAAAACCGATATGACACTAGAAAAGCAGAATGGGTAATCAGCATCACTACATGAAATGAAAATATAGAAAGGCTTTGAGGAGCAAGAAAAATCTCAGCAACTCAGAACACCTGTTGTCCAGTTGGTCTTGGCCACAGCAGTCTCCCATGGAGGAAGGGAAAATGAGCAGGTACTATGGTCACCACCCCAGTTTTCTGGAAAGGAGGCACTGAACAAGGGTCTGTTTTGAATATTGGCCATTGGCAGTTGAATCACACTCAGACCCCTGTAATGTGACCAATTGCATTAATTCTCAATTTCTGTTGGGAAAGCAGGAGAAGAGGTAAAAAAAATAGGGCTGGGGATATGGTTCAGTTGGTAGAGGGCCTGCCTTGCATGCACAAGACCCTGGGTTCAATCCCCAGCACTGCAAAAAAAAAAAAAAAAAAAAAAAAATCAATAAATAAGTAAATAAATAAATAAATAAACACAGACAATAATTTAAAAAACTTATTCCTAGAGGCCACTTGCTTGATTTATCTGTACCCCTTTAAATGTTTGTTATTTTTTGTGAATGTGGTTTTGATGTCTTCCTTGAGTTAAGAGTTGGTTATAAGATCATTTTTAAATTTTTCAGTAGATCCAACTTATTTATATTTTAGGTATATGTCTAATCACCTAGGAGTGTGATCCCTGGAGGTGATTAAAGAGCTTTGTAACATTTTTAACATTTACTTACTGTGGACTCCTGTTCTGTGTGGTGGCTTTTCAGGACAATCTTGTCTTCTCTGGAATATAGAGGTGTGTTAGGCACCTTTCCATTAGAGTAACAAATACCTGAAATAAACCAAGTTATAAAGAGGAAAGGTTTGTTTTGACTCATAGTTTTGAAGTTCCCAGTTCATGATTGGATAGACTCATCACTTTTAAGGCTCTGGTAGGGAGTAGGGGACAGGAGTACACACCAGAGCAAAACTATTCACCTCCTGAGTGGGATATGAAAAAGAGGGAGAGGCTGGGGTCTCAAGATCCCCTTCAAGGGCACACCTCTAACCCTGGAAGACCTCCCACTGGGCCTCATCCCTGAAAGTTTCCACTTCCTCCTAGAAGTGCCAACTCTGAGCTAAGCCTTTAGCACATGGGCTTTTGGTGGACATTCCAAACCTAAACTGGAAGAAGCAGAAAGCATCACTACAGATCATTTTGTGTCTCTCCCAGGTCTGCCTGGGGATTTCCTACTTCAGGGTCTGTTTTCATGATCATTTCTCAGGCTGGGTTTTCTATGTCTCAACATCTACCCAGTCTCAGGCTACGGGGACTGTGGTTTTATTGTTGACTCTACCATCTAGACCTCAGGCAGATTTCAGGCTTCTCTGCTGCTTCTCCAGACTGAGGATGGAATTCTCTGGTCACTGCATTTCCTGATTTCAGAAAGACAATTCATTATAACTCCCTATGGTCTGTGATAGGCACTTGGTGACCACAGGATTGTTAGGACCCCCAAAGTGAAGAGGAGATCAGGTAAGTCGTTTTGATTTTGGACCTACTCTGGTACTGTTTCTGTGACTTATTCCTTCTTGATTTTTCATACCTGGAGATTTCCCTTTCTTGGTTTTGGGCCAGCTATATGATTGAAATTTAGTTTATTCAAAAATGTGCAAAAGACCTGAATAGACATTTCTCAAAAGAAGACATACAAATAACCAAGGAGTACAGGAAAAGATGCTTAACATCACTAATCATCATGGTAATGCAAATCAAAACAATGATATCACCTTGTACCCATTAGGACAGATGTTATCAAAAATATGAAAGATAAGTATTGACACAACGTGGAAAGAGGGAAACCCTTGTACACTGTTGGTGGGAATGTAAATTATTGCATCTGTTATAGAAAACAGCATGGAGGCTGCCCGCCGTGGCATAAGCCTGTAATCCCAGCTGCTCAGGGGGCTAAGGCAGGAGGATCGAGAGTTCAAAAGCAAGGTGCTAAGCAACTCAGTGAGACCCTGTCTCTAAATAAAATACAAAATAGGACTGGGGATGTGGCTCAGTGGTTGAGTGTCCTTGAATTTAATCCCTGGTACCTCCCCGCTCCAACAAAAAAGAAAAGAAAACAGCATGGAGGTTCCACAGAAATTAGAAATAAAATTCCCAGCAACCCCAGTACTGAGCACATATTCAAGGAATTAAAACCAACATGTCAAAGAGATATCTGCACTCCTATAATAATGTCATCCTTACTGCATTAATCACCATAGCCAAGACATAGACACAGTCATTGTCTATTGTCAGGTAAATGTATAGAGAAAACATTATATATATATATATATATAATATATTATATATTTAATTAAATTAATTTAATATTTAATTTAATTTAATTAATTTAATATATATTTAATATATTATATATATGATTAAAATATACTAAATATGATTTAATTTTAAGAAAAAAAAGGGAATCCTGCCCTTTACATGACATGAATGAACCCAAAGGACATTATGCTAAGTGAATTCAGCCAGACTCAAAAGTCAAATATTACAGGATCTCACTTATATGAGAAATTTATTAATGTTGAGCTAATATAAGCAGAGAGTACTATGGTGGTTGCCAAGGGCTGGCAGAAGGAAGAATTGGGGTGACATAGCCAAAGGGTACAAAGGTTCAGTTATGCAGAACCAAAAAGTTCTGAAGCTCTAATACGCTGCATGGTGACTGTAGTTAATAACACTGGATTGAATATTGAAATTTTGTTATGACAGCAGGTCTTAAATTCTCTTACCATAAATACATGCTCAGACACGCACACATACACACTCACACACACAACTGTGGGGTGGTGGTTGTGTTAATTTAGCTAAATGATGGTAATTATTTCACAATGTACAGGCATATTCAAACATCAAGTTGCACACCTTAAATCTATGCAATTTTATTTGTCCATTATACCTCCATAAAGCTGGAAAAAATAAGCTCTAGAAAGTCAAACAAAATTTATTTTATCCAGAATTTGCATGTGTGAGAAACAAAGGGGAAAGGTTGCCCGTGTGTCATTTCCATCTGCACAATTGCCTGTGAGTCTGGATTGATGTGATACCAACACCCACAGTCAGTGGTTCAGTTCTGGGTCTTGGCTTATCTCTACATAATAAATCTGCTTCTTCTATTAGTACATTTCCATTAATTCAGCAAATACTTATGAGAATCTATTCTGGGGCAGTACTGTATTGGATTTTATAAGAGATTTAGTCTTGATTGCCAAAGACTCATGATCTTGTGTGTGTGTGGGGGTGACAGTTGAAACTGTGATATAAAGGAGCATGGACATATGTGTGCATTTTGGGGGGACAGTTCTGATAAACAGTAGAAATCAAAGAGAGGCAATAATTCGGGATGGTTTTTTATTCTGTCTTTTTAAAAAAATTTTAAATTTTTTAATTAGCTATGCATGACAGTAGAATACACTTTGATATATCCTATATCATGGAGTATAATTTCTCATTCTACTGGTTATACATGATGTACAATCCCACTGGTTGTAGAGTTGTATATGTACTTGGGATAATAACATCTGATTCATTCTGCTATCCTTTTCATCCCCACACCCCCTCCTCTCCCTTCACTCCCCTTTACCTGATCTAAAGTAACTCTATTCTTCCCTACCTGCCTCCGTTTTGAATTAGCATCTGCATATTATTCTACCCCTATGTCCCTCTTCCGTTCTGTTCTTTCTGTACTTTTCTTTCCCAGTAGAACAGATGGAGTTTTGCATTTTTGGCTGTGGTGTTTGGGGTAAATCATGGGTCAGGCCACTTGTGTGCCAGGGGAGAGGATTAGAACTCAGTAAAATGGACAGACGTGGGTGCAATCCAGAGTTTCTTAAATTGGGAGAATTCTCAGATTCCTTTGAAAAATCTTAAAAAATAATAATAACAACTCTTATGGAAAAACACTTTCCATAAGGTGTTTGGAGAAACACTGTTTTTGGAAAAATACTCCTCCATGTTGTACATGCTTTCTGGATCTCTGAAGCCCCTCTGCAGATCCCCTTCAGGGGAGGGACTCCTGAAGTCAATGTAAGACAAAACCTGTCCAAACCTTGGGCTGCAAGTGCTTCAGGAAAGAGAAGCAATTTTGTTTCAACCCACACTATCAATAAACAGATACACAGGCTGACAGTTGCAGTTAATGTGGCCGCTGGTTCACGAGGATGTCTTTTATTATTCCTAGCACTGTCTAATATAGTCACCAGCGTTATTACTAGCAAACTGTGGAGGTGTTTATAAACTCAGTCCCCACACAGGTAGAAGACAAAAATGGTTCTGGTCTCATTAGCCACCCCACTTAACTATAAGACATCCAGCATACAAAACCCTAGCTCCTAGGTTTGAGGCTGTAAGAAGCCATCTGAAAATGTAATGCTGATGTGACAATGTCAGGAAGAGTCTCAGCATGATACTCAGTATCTCATCTTTGCTTACAAAGTTGAGTGTGTTTGCTTCTACTTTCACTATTTTTCCATTGTGGTCTTGCTACAAGAATCATAGTCATAATGCTAAAAAATGAGCTTTGTCAGTATAAGGCCAAAAATAAATACACTGTTTATTTTTCTTTAATTGGATTCTCTACAGACTATAAGAATCTCAGTGCTTTATCGTGGGTAGTTGCATATGATTAAAATTCCCAAGTAGTGGGAATTTCCTGTGACTCTGATGGTGGAATAATCATTTTCAGCAAACAAGTGCAATTTTCACCTTTCTTAGGATTTTATTTTATGGAGAGTATTTTTGACAAACTGCCTTTGTTTTTAATCTCACATCTCTCGGCTTTGCCTTTGATTTGCTTTCCTTTTGAAGGACCAGCAGGTGTGACAGTTTTATGAAAACCTTATACATAAAAATCCAACTTGACAGAAAAAGAGAAGTTATAATTCTTTAAAGGATAAAAAATTCCTCATTCTTTCTTTCTCTGCCCTTTTCAGTTTCTTTAATGACATTCCACATCTGTTTCCATACTATTATTTAACAGATAAGTTTAAATGTATTTTACATTTAATATGAATCCATACAGGTTGCCCCAATGTGAATTTATCAAAAGGGGAAGACCCTTCCACAGTCGGAAGAGCCCCGGGGCTAGGTGCCAGAGCCTAGGGCTGGTGCCCAGGTTTGGGTCTGGCTACTTTCTGTATGACCTTGAGCAAAGCACCTATCTCTGCCAGTTTCTCTTATCTGTAAAATGGACAGAAGAGTGCTGTGGCGACTTTAAATGAACACTAAATGCCTAGCACAGTGTTACCCCACCTGCACGCACACACAACTTACTGCTCTCTTCTTAGAAGGAGTCCCATCTGTCAACACGCAGGCATTGGTTCTTTACTTGTGCCCTGCCTTTTCACTTTGTTGGAAGTGAAAAGTGCCTGGAGCACTAGCTGACTTTCTCATCCTTCTCCAATCACATCAGGAGGCTTTTTCTGATCTGCCCCACTCCCTTTCAATAGAACTAATGTCTCTGTCTCTTTTCAAGTCCTCACCTACCTAGCACAAATTTCTGGAAAAGAACATGATATATTTGATTGCATTTGTTTTATTTAATTTTCTTTCTTCTTTTAATTCATCAAGCCTTTGTTTCAGACAAGGATGCTCTTACTCCTCTCCACATCCCTAACATCTAGGATAGTGTCTGTCCACTAATTTTTAGGTGACTCAAAACATTAAAGTTGTGGAGGTTGTGTTAGTACAGTATTGACTTATGCCCTGAAATTCTGCCCCCTGATCCCCACAGCCCAGCCCATTTCTGGGTTGAGAATAAGGGATACTATCTGTGATGGCTTGTCTACTGCAGACCAACTCATGCCTGCTCACCCTCCTGTTCAGTTTGGTATTCTCCCAGAGATAAATATATTTATAAATAATGTATATTTTGATAATTAGGAAGTAATTTTTGAAAATAGTTTTTAATAGAACTATATTATCACTTATAATATGTATAATAATCAGCAATTTCTTTAGTGTATTCTTTGCATATCACAAAATTCACCATTTTCATGAGTACTACGAATGTTTTATTTTGCAGATTTACTGAGTGGTTCAGCTATTATCAGATTCAGTTTTAGGATGTTTCTTATTACCCCAAAGAGATTCCTCATGCTCATTTTTAGTCCATTCCCATTTCTACCCCCAACCTGTGATCCACTTTCTATCTCTAAAAATTTGCCTTTTCTGGAAATTCCACATAAATTGCATCCATACGAGATATGCTATCTTTTGTCTGGCTTCTTTCATTAAGCTTGATGCTCCTGTGGTTCATCCATGATGTAGATGTTTCAGCAGTTCATTCCTTCCTATTTCTGAGTAGTGTTCCACTTTATAGACACCTCATATTTTATCTTTTCAGCTATAGAGTCATGTTATCATTTAGAACCAATTATTTGATAATAAATATTTCAAAAACACTATATAATTTCATTATTTTATGCCACCTTTCTCCTCTGAATTATATGTTTGGAGAATATCATCACCCAGTCCATTCTGTCTTGTGGGTGATTTCTAGTGCAGAGTTCATATCAATATTTATCAAGCACCTTTATGCTAGATTCTCAAGATGAAAAACTAAACAAGACATCATCCCTAACTTTGAGAATCTTACAGTCTATTAATAACATTTATTGAATACTTTCTATTTCCAGATATGGGTATAAAGACATTATGAGCCTGATTCATTAAATCCTAACATTAACCTATGAGGAAAATAGTATTGTCCTCCTCCTCTTAAAGATAACTGGCCCAGGAGGTAAAGTACTTGCCTAGGGTTCTGGTTCTGGCTTATGAAACTGAATGGATGATGGAACTAGTGCTATAGTTTGGATCTGGAATGTCCCAAAAAGGTCTGTGTGAAAGCCTTGGTCTGCAGCCTGTGGTACTACTTGGGAGGTGGTAGAATTTCTAGGCAGTGGGGTCTAGTGTGAGTAAGTTACTTCATCAGAGATATGCCCTTGGAGGGGATATTGGGACCCTCGACCCTTCTACCTTTCTTTTGCTTCCCTGCCCCAATGAGGTGAGTAGTTTTGCTCTACCATGCACCCCACCGTGACGGACTCCTCACCACAGGACCAAAGCCAATGGAGCTAAGTGGCAGGGACTGACATCTGAGACCATGGGCCAAAATAAACCTTTCTTCTTTTGGGGTTATTATCCTAGGCATTTCATTACAGCAACAGAAAGCTGACTAACACCATCAGTAATTGAGGAAACAGAAAAGAAGGAATGGAAAAAAGTAGATAGTTTGAGACAGTCTACATTTGAGATCCATGGGACACTCAAGGAAATATGTTTGACAGGTTTTTGTTTTGTTTTTCACTTAAAGCTGGCATGTCAAATAAAGGCTAGAGTGTGTGTGTGTGGAGAGGGAGGGAGGGAGTGGGGAGGATTGATGATCTAGGGATAGACTTTTGCCAAGGAAGGGCTCAGTAAGGATGGAACGGTAGATCCCGGAGACCCTACTGATGGAGTAGTTCAGGTTTTCAACCATGGATTGTTGAGTAAATGGAGAAGCAAGTGAGAGCACATGGCAGCTGGCTGGGAGAAAATGGCTAAGGGTGCTGAATGGGCCACTGAAATCTATGTGAAAAGCTGGGAGGTTCGGGGCATGAAGAGACGGTAAGAATGAGAGCTTGTGTTTGTCCCCATGATAGAGGAACACCAGGTATCCAGTAGGGATCAGCTCAAGGTGTGGGTTGGACTATGGCAGAGGTAGAATGAAGGAGATTAAAAGTAAAAGTGAGTTGAATGAAAGATGTAAAGGAACTAGGGTACTAGGTGTAGCAATTATTTTAAGACTGAAAACATCTTGTTAAGGGCACCGTTTTTCTTTTTCCTTTTCCTTTTTCTTTTTTTAATTAAAATATTTTTTATTTTTACAGACACATTTTGGTTCATTATACACAAATGGGGTACAACTTTTCACTTCTATGGTTGTACACAATGTAGATTCACACCATTCATGTAATCATACATATATATATAGGGTAAGGGCACCGTTTGGGAGGTTAAAAGATGAGCCAGATGCCCATGTTTTTAGTAGATAAGAGGAAACAATCATGGGAGTATATCAGGATTACCCGAACAGAGAGACGTAGATGCTCAGCCTCAGTGAGGAAGGATTTCACAGGAAGGCGGTGACTAAGTCACGGTTTGGACTAGGCCGAGGAAAGCGCTGATAGTGAACTTCTAACTCCACTCCTTCACATGGGGCTGTGGAAGAGTGAGCATAGCAGAGAAGGCCACAGGAAAAAAGATTCCTGGGAAGAGATCAGTTTGAGGTGGGCAAGAAGTTCAGAGTGTGTTCTAAGTCGAGGCTGCTGGAGGAGAGGCATTTCTCAGCCTCAAACGGCAATTGCAGTAAACAACAGGGACCTTCAGTGTGCGACTTGATTCACATTTCAAGTTTCCTCCCGTCCTGTAATTCATGAAGAAGAGAGTCTTAGTTTATGCTGCCATTGTTTAAAGACCCCTCTATCATTTGCTAATTTTTCCTTTCACCAAAGAAGAGCCCTCAAGCATCGAGTGGGGTTTCAATACGGTCTTATTAGCATTCCATTTATTTTAAGCAAGATTTTCTTTAATGGGTCGTACCATGTTTCTCAGGCTGGCCTTGAACTCCTGGACTTAAAAGATCCTCCTGTCTCAACCTCCTGAGTAGCCGGGACTGCAGGTGCATACCACTACACCTGGCTTTCTGTTTATTTTAATAGTTACCTTATATTTGTGGAAAATGAACCTGGTGTGTTTGTACTATAATAGAAAATCCTTTATTAAAAAATTTAGTTGTTTTTCTTTTAAAGCGAGTTTGTTTTTTAAGAGGTGGCAAGCAGATGTGGCAAAAATAGCAAAGATGGTACAAGAATGACTGAGGTTTCAGAAGTATTGATCAAGTGGATGTTTATGCAGGACAAGATGCAGGGAAAGATTTGGGAAAGAGGCAAGTAGTGGTTAAGAGAGCCCTGGGGAAGGAAAGCTATGGAAAGATAAAAGGTCTGACGTAGGAGGACCTGAAATGAGTTTTCTGTAGCCTGATGCCAGTTGGATCTTCCAGGATTCTCCAAAAGAGTCTCCAGAACTGGAGAGAGGCCTCCGAACTCCTCCACCAGATCTCAGGATGCTGCCAGATACAGAGTTCAGAGACCAGGCAGAGAACTAGCTAATCCAAGACAACCAGCTCTGCTCCCTGAAGTTAGAATGTGGGTGTCACTATTGAACGTTCTTAATGAACACATGCAAGAACCACAGACCTGCCAATCTTAACCCAAAAAGTGCCTTATGGGGACTTCTCTCCCAAAGCTCATTTCATAGGAACAAGTTTCTAAGTGAGTATAGCTGAGGGTCCTTAGGTTTTTAAAGAGTGAAACAAGCAATAGCAGTCTTGAGAGATTTTTCTAGAAATGGATAGGGAAAAACAGGTGGACAATGATACTTCAGCAATGAAAGAGGAGAAAAAGTATTTAAGTTGAAATGTTCTGAGGATGTTGTATCCACACTGGCCCTGGCAGTTCTGCAGTGAGCAGGGCACATTTCCTTCTGTTCCACAGTCCCAAGGAGCTTGGTTTCTAGTGTGATTTGCAACAAGGAAAATTAGTAAGCTTCTATATCTGTGTGCCTTTTTAATGGCCTCAGAGCAGTATATTGATTACTGCTGTTCAGAACAATATGCTTCTTGTTGACTTGAAAAATTAAGAGTTGCCTCATCATCTTAATCTGTCTTTGGAAATCATGCAAGCATTTCATTTCTCTCGCATGGCTAAATTTCCACTCTGGATAATCTTGGGGCACTTCCCATGAGCACCTCTCCCCAGTGAAGCACCAAATGTGGAGGCTGAGAATGAAGACAAGAGTGACATAGAAAAGTAAAAATCTCTCTTTTCTCTAATTTCTCTCTCTTCTCTGTAGTTTTCACACAGAAGGAGGAACAATTTTGATTTCAGACTTTCAGACATTTTAGTTTAAATATGTCTTCTCTATGTGAAAAATATTGATCAGCATTGCCATTTCTTGTCTCTCTTTGGATAAGCTACCTTTGAAAATTAATATATTATGTTGGAAAAATGAACTTAGTTAAAAAGTTTAATTTTTTCTTGTCTATAAATTCCAGTTTAACACCTACCCCTAGGGGGAAAAATCTTCATTGCTCAGATGTACGATTCCAAAAGATCTGAGCAAACCATCTAGATTGACCAAGCTTATTAACACCAAAGCAGCGCTGATCATACCATCCAGAAAGAGCACTGCACAGGAAGTTTGTTCTCCTCAGACATTCAAACACTGATTCTCCTGAACTACATGAAATACCTCTTCTTTTCACTGACAATTCAAAGGGCAGGAAAAGAAGAAAGTGACTAAATGGTGCCTTATCCTTTCAAGTCATGAGTACAGCCCTGGTAGGAGTTTATAAAGTGAAGACAAGATTTGGCCAAGTAAATATGAACAATATCACTTAACATAAAATTAAGAAAACAAGCTCTGGGGAACAAATCTATTAAACTTAAACTCCATGTATTAATCAGTTTCTCATTGCTGTGACAAAAATACCTGAGATAATCAACTTAAAAGGAGGAAAGGTATATTCTGGCTCACAGTTTGAGAGATTTCGGTTTGTGGTTGGTTAGCCCTGTTGACTCCAGGTCTATGGTGGCATAGTACATCATGGTGGAAGGCTTTCACCTCACGGTGGCTGAGGCAAAGGGAGAGACAGGAAAGGGCTGGTTCCAGTATCCTCTTCAAGGGCACACCTGTCAGAACTTTGTTCCTTTTTTAAGGAAGAATAATATTGCACGTATAGACTACATTTTGTTTATCCATTTGCCTGTTGATGGATGTTGGAGTTGTTTTTACTTTTTGGCTATTGTAAATAATGTTGCACAAACTTAAGTCTACAAATACCTATACAAGTCCCTGATTTCAGTTCCTTGGAGGATATACCTAGGTGTGGAGTTATTAGGTCAAATGGTAATTACACATTTAATTTTTTGAGAAAACACCATACTGTTTTGAGTTTTGAATGAGAAGTTAGAACGATGTACTTGGGATTCTTCTCAACTTTGCCTTCATCCCCTCAGCATAGAGATACAACTGATTTGTCTCCCAACCTCTCAGGTCTCATCTCATTTAAACTAATTTTACAGGTGTAGCAATCCCTGTTATACAAGTTGATAGAGAGATACTTTCTAGCCCTGTCTTCTAGTTAGCCTGTGAAATACTGATTCCCAACATTGTATTTTCTGAGTTCTCAGACTAGGCCTTGTTAACACATAATGTAACCAAGTCATAACTCCATGTAACCACATGATAACAATAATATATAGCCATAAACCTTTGGGACTCATCCTGATAATTCACCTTTTCTGGAGCAGAGCTAATTGTGTAGAGCATTCTCCAGGGCTGTTAAAATGTGACTTCTTTGAAGGGGCTTTCCCCTCCCTTACCAAAGATTAGGTTTATAACCCGTAGTTTTACTTTTTTCCAAGTTTCTCATGTTTTTCCTCTGTAGGCTTTAACAAATTCATTTATTCATTATTCATTCATTCCAGTAATTGCTTACCAAATGTCTCCAGTGAGCCAGGCAGAGTCCCAGGTGTTCCAGATCCACCAGTGACCAAAACTGACAAAATTTCCTTCAGGACTTACATAGTAACAAGAAAAGACCCAGTAAATGAACATAGTATGCCCCCAAATGACATCATGTGTTAGAAGGGGAAAAGAAATAGAGCAAGGTGAGGGAGCTGGTCAATGCTGAGGACAGGGGGATGAGGAAGCGATTACGGCTGTGAATAATTTTAAATGTTCTTATATGTTTAATGTCTTCCTTCTTACGTGGTTTGGCTCGGCTGGCACTTCCATTCTGTGTTTCTGTTGCGTGGGATGCCTGAAGGACTAAGGAAATGAGTGAATGAGCAGATAAGCCAGCAGGAGGATGGAGGCAGATGGACTGGACCTGGACTGAGTCTGTGGGATGAAAGAGGAGAAAGGATTTAAGAAATACTTTATGCAGGAATAGGCGGTGGTATTTGGCAATCAAGTTGACTTGATGTACCACAGTGCGGGACAGAGTGTTACTGGCACTGAGATTTCTGACTTAGAAAATGGGTGGAACACGTAGCCATTGGCTGCTGCTCTGGCTAGGCATGCGTGATCTCTGTGCTTCACTGTCGTAGGCAGTGGGGTCTCCTTTCTGAAAACATACCATCAGTGTGCTCCAGGAAGAATTTCCCAGTCCATCTCAGTTTAGAAAGAGGTATCTCTCCTGTGTCCTAAACCTCCGATCCACTTAGTTTTTTCTGTTTGCACCAGTGATTCCTTCCTGTGACAAGAAAATAGAGGAGCACTTCACAGAAACAGGAAAACACTGCCAGCTCAGATTACCTCCACCTCGCCTCACCCTGCAGTTTTACAAGGTTTTGTACTCTTGATCCAGAAATGCGCAACTGCCAGCCAAGCGACTAATCCAACTCCTCGGGTCACGGACTGCCCACTGCTTCCTCGCTTTCTCTCCCTCTCTCTCTTTCTCTCAACTATCTCCCTATGTATCCTGTAGTTTGAAAGTTAGAAAAGCCATGCCATTACTTTTCAAAATTTTGTTTTCCCGAACTGTTTACTTGAATTAACTGTGCCCTGGGATTTTTTTTTTTTTTCTGAAAGATGCCAAGTTCTGAGTATTCCCTAGGGTACAAGCAAACTGATTTTCCCCTGCAGTGCATACTACATCAGCAGTAGGTTGTTCCCAGTGATTGTATTCTGAATGCAGCCACTGTAATTGCTCCCCACATTGCTGGAGGCAGATGTAGGGGTACTGGCCAGGGGAGCTGCATCTCCAGCTTCTGAGCAGGGTGAGGACAGAAGCTCCGGGTGGGGGAAGGGAAGAGAAGGGGTCTTGATGAGCGTTAGTCTTTGTTGTTGAGACTGATTAATCCTGGGGCTTTTCCACTACAGAAAAGATTAAGCAAGGCTTTCCTCTTCTGCTCAATGAGTTTCCGTTAGGATTACTTATAGCCATTGTCCCCACACTGCCCACACTGCTTCCCCTCCCAGTCCTGGTCCATCTGTCACTCTGTCATCCTGAAATTTAAATTCTGACTATTTATTTACAAAATTAAAGGATTCCTCCCCCCATTAGATATTGGTTCTAAATTTCCTTTGGCTCATTAGTGTCATTGTTCATGGTAATTTTACATTCGTCTGGAAAATAAAATCGAAGAGTCAATAATACTGTAAGAAAATACCAGATTAAAAGCATCTCTAAGGACCAAACTTTTAAAATCCTTGAACTTGCTCTTTTGGAATAAGAATGTGTTTTACTGTTTTTTACTCTTGCATGTTCAATTGAAGAAGATAGGAGAACACTGTTCTATACTTTGCAAATTCATACCTACTGTCTATGGGGCAGTCTGAGAGGGGACCACTTAAAGGTCATGGATGAGACAACAATAATTTCTAGCACATACATCTAGAGCCAGCAGGCCCAGACACTAGACTATTGAGGGTGAGGAGCAGCCCTTCAGTTTCTGTACAGGCCCTGTGAACTGTGACAGCTGTCATTTATGGATAGACTTGAATTTGAATCCTGACCATAAACTTTATAATCTAGTCTGATTCAAATGATTTCACTTCAGTTTTGTCAAATGAGCAGAAGATTGCACAGATTACGAGTTAATCTATGTAGGTGCTTAATAAAATTGTTTGACAGGTATCAGGCCTCCTGACAATATTAGTTCCTGTTTCTTTCAGGTCGAGCAGCAGAGCAGTATAAAACAGGCCTCATCCTAGAAGAATTAACATAATATCAAGACAATAAAGTTTTAAAAAATACTTTTTTGGGGGGATTCCAGCTATGAAGCTTGTTAAATGTCAATCAGGGCAGTGAAACAAGAGGCAGCCAGCTTGATTTAAGTCTGTGTCCTTGAGAACATAACTCAGGGAGTAGAAATCTAGTTCCAGCATTGGGTCATTTTGTTCTGGGTCAGCTCATTAGGATAGTGCAGGTGTCAGGACTGAGGTACTGAAGGGGGTCCCGCCGCCAAACCCTATAGGGTTAAGTCTGTAACACTGGCCTCAGATTAGGCAGAGTCACGGGGAAGGGCCAGGCCTGGAGGGGTGGGGAGGACAACACACCAACAGAGGGGAGAGGTTAATATCTTCTATTGTCACCATTGTATTTCCAGGTCCTTCTTTAGGGTCTGTACATATACATGGTGCCAGAATCATTATAAAGAGGACAGATGAGAATTTCACTGGGGGAAAAACCCTCATCAACTTCTCTACTGCTAAGGAGCAGTAAAGTCGCTTAAAATTTCTGTGGTTTGGTCTCAATTGATCCTAAACCAATTTTATCTGCTTTGAAATGAACTTTTCTCACACCTCAAAGAGGGTCGGACCATGACTTAGAATTGATCCGATCGGAGCTTCTTAGCCCATCTCAGCCCATTAAAAACTTATCCAAGTAGGTTTTCTCAAACCGGAGTGTTCATCAACAATCATATTGACCCCTTTCATGTGCTCCCAAACATTTCCTCTCTGAGGTTGCTTTCCTCTGCCCTGCCCTCCACTGCTGCAAAACAGGTTGTGTACCCCAGTACTCTTTACTATGCAAATCTATTCTCTATTGCTCCCCACTCCAGGCCTTTCCATGCCCTGGGAGGCTGCTTAGATGGGACCCTAACTTTGTCTGTCTCATTGGCCTACTGAAACAGGTTCTGGGGTTTTTCCTTTCTTCCATCTTGCCTTATTCTAATTTTGGCAATAGAATGTACACATGGCCATGACATTCCTTTATTGAAATCATTCATGGCTTTTTGATGCTGAAAGGATTGAGTCTAAACCCTTCAATGCTACAAGTTCATGGAGGCTGGAGAACCCTGGATTCACAGCCTCCCTTTCCCCAAAGCACATCTCCACCCCACACTCTGTTGGGCCAGCACTGGTAATACCTATCTGACTGATGTATCAGTGGTCTGTAGGAGGTCTGTGGCTACCTAATAAATCACCACACACCTAGCCACCTGAAACGCTTATTTATTAGCTAACATATGACAGAGCTGAGTTCTCTGCTCAAGATCTTAAAGGCTAAAATTCAGGTGTTGGGTGGGTTCAATTCTCATCTCCAGGGTGTGGAGAGGAATCCACTTCCCAGTTCATTCAGATTGTAGACAGACTCACTTTGGGCTTATAGGACTGGGTTCCCCTTTGCTTATAGTCAGGGACTACACTCAGCCACTAGAGGCTCCCACATCCCTTGCTGTGTGGTCCTCTCCACCTTTAAGCCATCGACAGTGTGTTGAATCTTTGGACTTTGACTTTCTTGCTTCTCTTCTACCTCCAGATGGAGAAAACACTAAGCCTTGAAATGGCTCATATGATTAGGTCAGGCCCATCAAAAACATTTTCCTTTATTAAACTCAGCTGTGCCACAAAATATAACCTAATTAATGAGTCAATTTCCCTCACATTCACTGTTGGGGGCATTATGCATGGTGCATCCACCAGGGGGCACTGGTCTTAGCATCCCACCTACCACACATGCCTTGGTTACATGTATGTTCAAAATTTGCCATTACTTCAAATAAAGTTCCTCCTTGGAATAGCCCAGGTTTTCGTTCCTATTTGCTGCCCAACACTACCGAAGTCTCCTTGGGGAAGAAGCCTTCAGCAGATGTTGCATTTCATAAATATTTTAGGAAACAATTTATTCCACTTCTGCTTAAGCCTGAGGGCTGCAGACTGGTCCACTCTTTCCTTTCTGTGCACACAGCCTTTGTGACTTACTATTCAGGGTGGGAAACAAAGATGGTTTCAGTTATTACCCCTCCAACCTAACTGGCCCCAAACTATAACTACTTAGGCAAGACAAGATTTCTCTGTGCCCTCCAGCCATGTGTTGGGACTAATGGAAAATCCAGATTCTGCTACTGATTAAAATGCTTTCGTTTATAAACCTCAATTGATGAGTGCTGCATCCTATGAGTAAAAAATATTTATTTATTTTCACTTTACAGACATTCCTCAATTGTATGGATTATTTGGAAACAGCAAAAATAAAAGGTGAAAGAGAAGGTATTAGCTTGCCGTTGATCCAGCTGGGGGCTGAGAGTGGAGAGGAGGGAGGAATGTGCTGTGCTGCGGTCAGACACTGTGGAAAAGCAGGGTACCCTCAGGTGTCTGCTTGTGTCTCATGGGCACCCTCTCAGTTAGCCAGCATCACACCTTGCCTTTGTTGGAAAGGCAAGCAGGAAGAGGCAGAAGAGCGTGCCAGAGAACTGAAGTGCACGAGGAGCCCAGCTCAGTCTCAGTGACTCATAAAATTCAGAAGCCAACAGGCACACCTGTCCTCACTGCTTTGGCTTCATGTTGGGGCTGCCGGCATCTTCCCAGGGGAATTTCCCTCTGGAAGGTGATGAACTTGAACCTTTGCTTATACTTCATAAAATTTAGAGGCTTTTTAAGGGTTATAAAGTTCGTTTATTGGAGTGTTTATGATAATTTGCAAAAACAGTTTGAATACTGCTTGCTTGAGTGATTTTATGACAGATTTTTAAATAGCTGTGATTTTATTTTGCGCAGATGATGGTTGAAATAGCAGACCACAGTCATAGCTCCATGGATTAAAATGAGTGGAAACAGAGCTTTTGATTGTATTAGAAAAGACTTTCAAGGAAAGGATTGAGTTCAGTCAAAGAATAGGTACCATGGTTTTTATAGGCCAGGAAGGGAGCCTAGCATTTCTTAGTGCTTGGCATGCGTCGATCCTACGTACATGATTTTTAAGACCCAATAACACTGCTCTTCTGGTGTACACAAGAGGAGGCAGGTGACGAAAAGTTAATGACTGTTCCAGAGTTGCCAGGTACTCAAGTGCTGTGGCAGCATCTATCAGGGCTTAGTGACCACAGGGCTCCGTGACCATGATTTCCTTTCACTGGAGCCAACAGCCAGGGAGGCACAGCCTGAGCAAAGAAAGGCAGCCTTTACTTGGTCTTGTTTTGATTTATGAGTTCAGTAATTTTCATGCTGTAAAAACTGTTTATTTCTCTATGTAACTTTAGGAGTCTTCCAGCAAATGCAGTATGCTCCACTCAACCTTGATGATTTAAACTACTTCAAGAACACCACCACCTGTTTTCTGTTGGGGTTCTCCGATATTGGCTCAATCCAAACCTGTAGCCATTTATGTCCCCAAGATATTTTTTATTTGGACTGTAGTATATCTCCTGGGGATCAAGGTTTTGTATTGGGATTATCAGAGCCAGGAAATTTCAGACTAGCTTCCCAGTTTCGGATTGGGACTGATCAGTGTCATAAATATGGGAAGTGGAGAAGGCTCCGTTCCCAGTTGTTAATATGTTCTTCAATATTAAAGAACCACTTTTATGCAATCTCAGTTCATCTAAAGAACTAATCAACAAAATGAGTGTTTTTAGCTAGAAACTGATCCAGTAGGATTTTTGATATTACCAGTTATTTGTTACACTAAGACAAGTAAGGCCTGTATATTGAACAAATCTTTCAGTCCCTCATTCAGCTAAAATGGTGGTTCTCAGCTGGGGGCCTCCCCATCAGAACATTTGGCAATGTCTGGAGATGTTTTTTTGACTGTGGCTACTTGGGATGGGAAGGGAGGTTAGGTCGCTGCTGGCATTTAGTGGGTCCAGGCCAGGGATGCTTCCGAACATCCTGAAATGCACAGGATGCCCCACCCCTCCAGGTAACAATGGTCTGGTGCAAGGTGAGGCTAGTGCCCCTGCTGAGGAACCAGGCTAAGAAGAAAAAGCCCTGCATTTGTATTGAGAAATAAAACCAGTAGGTTGAAAGAAAAAAAGGAAAGCAGCCATCCTCAGAGTCTCTGGAGGAAGAGATGGAGCTTTCTAATTCCCAGTATGGGAGAGGAAATTGCTCAGAGTTCAAGGGAGAAATATTATTTTGATTTACAAGTTGGCACATGTCCTTAAGGCCATTAAGTTGTTTATCTCCTTGAAGGCTGTTCAATTTCTTCCCCCTTAAAGGTATCAAATTCCTCAGAAGCAACTAAGTATGAGTGTGAGAACCCCCAACTAGATGGTATAGTCTGACTCTTGGCAATCCCCCAGTTGGTACATATATGGAAAAGAGGCTTGTGGTTCAGTTGCAGTGATCCACTTTTGAACATTTGACTTGGTTTCTCAGGATTTGAACTTGGTTTGCTGCCAAAGTGTGGCTCACTAGAGGAGCATTTGACAAATAATAATCTATGAGTCCCTTGGATGCTCAAAAGGACTAATTAAACAGATCAGTGACACAAAAGGTATCTCATTTTAGAACACAAAATCCAAGCTACAGAAATGGAGCACCTATTATTACTCTATTAATAAAAGCTGATCTATAAGCCCTTGATCATTCTATAATTTCTTATGCCATATTAGTAACTTCAGCAGAATTTAAATTGAGTTCAAATCAGATGCTCTTATCTTTTTACAACTCTCATATTAAGCATATAATTAAAATGCTCCAGTTTAAATATTTTCCCCAAGGTACCAACTACTAAAAGATTCACACAATGAAGATCCAGAGTTAGAGTGTTCATGGATGATGGCTCAAGCTTTTAAGTACTTTGGATAGGGAAAGGGATTTATTACAACTGGTCTAATTGATATAAAAGAGGAATGGTACAAAGTTGCTTTTAATTACTCAAAGGTCTCTTGATATATCATATTAGCCTTTGGTCTTTTAAGTAACTAACCTCCATCAATATTTGACTAGGTTCTCGCCTTTGTGAATGTGACTGGGCAAATATTAAAGAGAATTTCCCAAATCAAAGGGAAGCTTTAAGTCACTTATGTGCTGGGAGTTCAGAAGTCCTGGGCTGGGTGATGCTGGCTTTGATCTTCTGTGATTATTTCTGTGACTTTGAGAGAGTCAGTGTAAGCACCCCTGGCTTTTGCTTCTTTGTTAACTAGTTCTGTCCTTCTTAGAGTAGTTCTGTTACCCACAAGGGAACTGTTAGTCCATTTTCTATAACAGACTGACTTACAAAGAAAAGAGGTTTGTTTTGGTTCTTGGTTCTGGAAATCCTGGAGCATGCTGATGACCTCTGCTTAGCTTCTGGTGAGGTCCTCATGCTGCTCCATGCCTGGCAGGAGGCAGACAGGCAGACATGGGCGACATAAAAAAGGTGACCAAACCAGCACAACCACCATTCCCAAGAGAAAAGCATCAAGCCATCCTTGAGGGCTCTGCTCCCTCTAGGCCCACCTCCCCCAAACTGCCAGCGTGAGGGGTTAAGCTTCAACAGGAGTTTTGGTAAGGAGAGACCGTAGCAGAACTGAAGAGACATCATAGAGAACGTAGCACTTAACTTGTCTGTGAAGGAGGGTGGACTTGCTCACAGCTGCGGAATACCACTGCTCTCTCAGATGGAGAAGGTCATTCGCTCAGGACTCCTTTCTCTTTTACCTGTGTGTTCAGGATGCTGAATCTTATTTTACCAGTTCATCAGCACCCATATTTCCCCGATTTCCTGAGCAGAAATAAGACGCATGACTCTTTTGCCATATATTACAAAGGATTCCAGAAGGAGACACGGGGTGTCTGGGTGGATGGAGACAGAGATGAAGAATAAAGGAAGCAAGACGTTCCCCCTTTACAAAATCTAGTTGTGATATGAGTCAGAAGAAATAAGCTTGGGAGGATTGTGCCCAGCCCAGGGACACAGAACCTAAGACCATCCATCAGACACTGGGAAATCATCTCTCAGGGCAGTTAAGAATTTACAACAGCAGAGAAGATTGTCAGTGTCAAAACCTGTTACTTGTAGAAACTTGCTTCAGTTACTGATTTGGTGGACTTAGGAGTGAATCCAGGGCATTTCAGTAGGGCCTGCATGAGATAGGATCTGAGGCAGGGGGATCACTGGAGCCCAGGGTGACAGAGCAAGACCCCATTGCAATTGTGTGTGTGTGTGTGTGTGTGTGTGTGTGAGAGAGAGAGAGAGAGAGAGAGAGAGAGAGAGAGAGAGACAGAGAGAGAGAGAAAGGAGATTTGAAGATATTGGGTTCATTTTTTTAGGAAGGAATAAAAGGATGAGGAGAGATTGAGAGTCAAACCAGGTCCCTCCCAGGATTCCTGTGTCACAGGTCCCACAAGACCTCCCATAGCCATTGGGACCTCCCCCTGCTCTCACCTCCTCTGTCAGTGGCCATACTCTCCCTTTGGCCAGTCGTGCCTGCTGCCTGCTTTCCACTCTTGCCCTCCCTGACCTTCTGAAGTCTGCTCCAAAGCCCCTCCCAGAGTCACCGCCCCACCTAGCGCTCTGTTCTTTTTCGTCGTATTTTGCACTGCCTGCCTTTCTGTGTCATTTACTCCATTTCTTGTCTGTCCCTACCCTCTAGAACATCAACTCCAAGAGGATAGAACAGTGGCAAAACTATGTCTCAGGGAATACTATCAAATATTAAAATTAATGAGCACCTTTAAGTTGAAATTAAATTGTACTGAATTCTAGCCTAAAAACTAACAGCCATTCTCCAATGCCCACTCATCCCTGGGATGGACTCTTCACCCCACTTCTTTTTCTTTTTGGCTCATGCTGTGGCTTGAACAGGACCCTGCACATGCTAAGCAAGTGCCCTCATCTGATTTCTTACACTGAAAGTGCCTTCCTTTCTCTACTTGAGAGTAGGTAAGAGCCCACTGAGTTATATTAAACCTAGTATTTTTCTTTCTTAAAAGGAGACTGAGATTCAAGGAACTGAGACTGCAAATCAGTGATAGAGTATTTCTGTTGTGGCTTTTATTCCTCAAATTAAAAAAATAAACTTATGAAGAGTACATAGGTAAGGACATCAGGGAAAGATCAATAAGGGTAAGAAAACAAAACGAAGCCAAAGTTAACATCAGGACATCAGGATGATACCACACCATGGTGAGGTACCATCTCATAACCGTTAGAATGAGTATTATTGAAACAACAAAAGATAGCAAGAGGTGATGAGAGTGTGGAGGAACTGAAGCCCTTGTACATTATTGGTGGGAAAGCTAAATGGTGCAACTGCCATGGAAACATGTGTAGCTCCTAGAAAAAATTAAAATTTAACTATTATATGATTCAGCAATGCTGCTTCTGGGTATATATCCAAAAGAGTTGTAATCAGGATCTCAAAGAGATATTTGCCCTCACATTTATTACAGTTTTATTCACAAGAGCCAATGTGGAACCAATCTCAATGTCTATCAACAATAAATGGATAAGGAAAATGTGTTATATTCATACAATAAAATGCTCTTCAGATTTAGGGAGAAAATCCTCCCATTTGCCAAAACATGGATGAACCTTGAGGATACTGGGCTAAGTGAAATAAACCAGTTCACAGAAGCTCACATATTCCACGATCTCACTTATGTCAAGTATTTAAAATCATCAGACTCATAGAAGCAGGGAGTGGAATGGAGGGTGTCAGGGAAGCAGGGAGGGGCAAAAGGGCAGTTGCTATTCTGTAGATATAAAGTTCCATGCGAGCAGGATGGGTAAGCTCTGCAGAGCTGCTGTACAACGTTGTGCCTATAGTTAACAATACTGTATTGTACACTTAAAATTTAAGAGGGCAGATCTCATGTTAAGTGCTCTCTTACCACAATTTAAAAAAATGCATATCACAGGGACCTGCAAGAGGTGACAAATCAAAGAAAAACTCCACGAGCCCCTGCGGTAGAACTCCCTTCACTCAGGAGGCATCTAAGGGAACTCTTGGGCATGATGGACAGCATCCTCCCCCTCAGGCCTGCCACAAGCAGGATCAAATTTTCAGAAGTGCCCTTTCAGCCATGTGAGCAAATTTCAAGTGTACTTTAGTGACAGTGAATCCTGGGATTAGGATCTTCCACGAAAAGGGATGAAAGGGGATGAAGGTAGAGAGTCACAAATTGGAACTTCCTTCTTTGGAGTCCCTGTTGGTATTCTCCAGAGTAGCTAGTTTTCAGGGCTTTTGTTCCTTCCTATGGGGACAGATGGGTCGGGCTTGTACAACACCCCAAAGCATGAGCAGGTGATCCCTGTGGAAAGCAGGTGATCCTTGTGGCACTGGCTTGGTGTTTCCTTGGCAGAACAAGGCCCTTTCTGCAGACCTGCTGCTCCTCACCCTGTGTCTGGTTGGTACCTGGTTGTGCTGGGGCTGGCATGGCCCTCTTGCGGGCACACAGCCTCCTGAGCAGATGGTTGGGCAGGTGAGCCATGTCAGGGATTTGCGACGTGCTCTCGGAGCAAGCCCAGGCGTCTCCCTTGTCATCTGTCACCATTAGCCTGTTCTCTGTCCCTTGTATTATTGGCTTCTCTCAACCCAGCTGTGGACAGAACAGTTTTGAATGTGTTTTGCTTTTGCTATCAAACATTAAGTTAGAAAGTCAAAATTAAATGTGATATCCTCTCCTTCATTTCAAGTCATCTCCTGAGGTCTGTAACCTCAAGCATCCTTTTAGTCTATGCCTTTAAAAATAGAGCTTGAATTAAATCTGTGCAGCACTTTTTGGCTTCCTGATCTCTTCTCTCAGTCTCTGGGGCATCCCCTGGCATCCCCCACTGACAGCCTCTTCTAATTAGGGCCTAACTTTTACTTTCTGTTGCTGCAACAATTACTGAGTGGAGGTAAGTGAGCGAGAGGCTGATGAGAAGAGTGGAATGGAACTGGGCCGGAACAAGTTTAAATGGACACATTGGTCCATGTCTCCCCAGGCCTTCTTGTTTTATGATTTCCACTTTTTTATTTTTATTTTTTTGTACTGGGGATTGAAACCAGGGGCACTTAACCCTGAGTCACATCTCCAGTGCACCTCCCCATCACCCCTTAAAAAAATTTTGAGACAGTGTCTTCTAAGTTGCTTAGGGTCTCACTAAATTGCTGAGGCTGCGCTTGAACTTGCAATCCTCCTGCTTGGGCCTCCCAAGCAGCTGGGTTTAGAGGCATGCATGTGTCATGTGCCTGACTTGTTTTATGATTTCCTGATCACCTGTTCAAAACCTTTATGGACTCCTTAGCATATTCCCTAGGGTTCCTACTGTTTTGTTCAACCTTTCTTTCTGTTGTTTCCATTTGGCTCCCTGAATCTTACTCTTCAGACAAACCAGATTCCTTGCCAGGCATGTGCTCACTTTATGGAGGGCCTTTTCTTGCTGTCCTGTCTATGTAACAGATTTTCCCTGTCTTTGCAAATCCAAATCTCTCCCATTGAGACCCACTTTTGTCTTCAGTAGTTCCTCCCACTGGGCCTGTGGCCTGAGCTTTCACTGTTCTTTATTGGTACTTGTTAAGGTCTATGTCACTTTTTCCTGGTCATTGCATTTTATGTTTCCGTCCTGCCCCTTCACTGTAGCAAAGAGTTCCCGTGTTCATCAGTGTATTCCTGGTGGATGGGCATATAACAATATAACTACACCAGCCAGCATCTGCTGAATGCTGACTGTGTCTTTCCTGAAATTCTGCAAGTTGATATATTCTCATTAAATGTGAACTTCTCAGGATAAGAGAAAATGTCCCTCATCTCTTTGTTGCTGTGACTGAGTATGATGCCTGACATGTCACCAGTGACCCATCCATGTTTCAGTGGATGATATGAGGATTTATATAATCACCAAAACTTATTGTGAGGATTTATTGGGCCTAAACCTTAAAAAATTTTTTTTCCTCTCACTCTTGGTGTACTAGTTTTGCATCACTATGACCAAAATACCTGACAAAAACAACTTAGGTCAGGCATGGTGGTGCACACCTGTAATCCCAGCAGCTCTGGAGGCTGAGGCAGGAGGATTACAAATTCAAAAGTAGCCTCAGTCACTTAGTGAGGTCTTCAGTAACTTAGCAAGACCCTGTAGGGTAGCCCAGTGGTCAAGTGCCCCTGAGTTCAATCCCTGGTACAAACAAACAAACAAAACAAAACAAAAAACAGAGGAGGAAAAGTTTTTTTGGGACTCACAGATTCAGAGGTCTCAATCCATAGTTGACCAACTCCATTGCTCTGAACCCAAGGAGAAGCAGCATATCATGGCCAAAGGGTCCAGTAGGGATGCTCACCTCATGGTGGGGTCAGGAAACAGAGAGAGGGAAGGGGAAGAGGCCACAGAGAAAATGCACCCTCCAGGGCACACCCCTCAGTGACCCACCTCCTCTAGCCTCGCCCCACCTACCTACAGTTGACCACCCAGTCAGTTCATTCAAACTAGGATGGACTGATTAGGTTACAGCTCTCATAATTAGTCATTTCACCTCTGAATATTCCTGCATCAACGTAGGAGTTTTTGGGGAACGCCTCACATCCAAGCCATAACAATTTAACTTTATAATTTTCTTTTGTAAAAGATCCAGAATTTGAGGGCAGGGGTTGGGCTCAGTGGTAGCATTGTGAGGCTCTGGGTTCGATCCTCAGCACCACATAAAAATAAAATAAAGGTATTGTGTCCATCTATAACTAAAAGAAGATCCAGAATTTGAAACTTCACATATTTTATTTTTTCCTATAGAATCTCAACTTTTCTTAGTGGAATATTTTAATTTGAAAAAGAAATAATTTTGCTGAAATAGCAAGATATCCTATATACTTTAGTTATTTAATATGAGAAAAAATATTCACCTGGGTTAAAATATGCAGAAGGTAGGAAATAAAATATTCAGTTGATACTTTAATAATTAAACTAAATTTTGTCACCAAGTGGTAAATGTTGCTCAATCAATGAAATATGCATCAATTAGCTAATCATGCAGCCAGAACGTCATACAACTTGATTGCCTGGGATTATTTTTTTAAAAGTCAGTGAAGAGAGTAGTTAAATAATTATAATATGGATAAATATTCAAAAATCAGTAAAATGTGTTTCTCAGAGTGCCACCACTTTATTAATAACTGGGAGTTTTCCTCCCCAACACCTTTCCTGTCTTACAAACCTCATTTTGGTCTGGTTAGTTTTTCCTCATGGCATTATTTCCTCTTTCTAAAATTCAGACTCAGTTATTGACATTCCCAATAAATGAAGACATCAAAAGAGCATTGAATATGAATATCAGAAACCCTGAATGCTCATCCTGACTTCAGTCAGAGTTAGGATTTTCCTTGTGAGGAGGCTGGGTGGGCTCTGCTCATTACTCTGTGGTATGCTCTGAGTATACCCTTCTTCCTCCTAGTGCCTAAAAATCTGATCTGAATTTGCATTTGCCTTTCTCTCTCTCTCTGTGGTTGTCTTAGTCTGCTTTGTGCTGCTGTAACAAAATGCCACAGACTAGATAAAGAACAGTGGTTTATCTTCTGGAGACTGGAAACCTGAGATCAAGTGGCCAATTTTTCTGTTTGTCTGATAAGGGCTTGCATCCTCCAGAACAGAGGAATGTGTATGCTCACATGGCAAAAGGCAGAAGGGTAAGCAGACCACACCTCCATGAAGCTCTTAATCCCATTCATGAGGGAAGAGGCCTCATGGCCCAGTCATCTGAAGGGCTTCACCTCTATAGGATCACTTTGGTAACATCTGGATTTTGAGGGGACACATTAAAATGATAGCAGTAATGTAGGACCAGAGTGGCTCAGAGTCATACCTAATTTGGTAGAAGAAAATAAGAACAATGAAGGGGCCCAGGGAGGAATAGAATATCACTCTCTCCCATGAGTTTGATCAGTGTCCTGTAATGAATGGAATGTGTGATGGGTTTGGGTAATTTTCTTTTATTCCTTATATAAGAATATACCATTAGGAGACAGAACAACTCTGGGATAAGCTGGTTTTCAAAAATGAGGTACAATTCAAAACCATAAAATTTGCCCTTTTAAAGTATATAGTTCTTTTTTTTTAATAGGATTGTTTTAGGGTTATGTAAGGTAACCCCTATTAATTCCCAAACATATTCACCACCTTGGAAAGAAACCCCATCCCCCTTAGCAATTGCTTCCCATTCTATTTCCCCAAAGCCCCTGGCAACCAGTATTCTACTACCTATTCTGGACATTGTATATAAATGGAATTATACACTAGGTGGTTTTTGTGCCTGGCTTCTTTCATTTGTCATAATACTTTCAAGGTTCATGCATGTTATAGCATGGGTCAGCATTTCATTCCTTCTTAGTACTGAGTAACATTCCGTCATATAGATATACCATGTTTTGTTCATCCATTCAACAGTTGATGAGCATTTGAGTTGTTTCTACTTTTTGACTATTATAACTATGAACATTTATATACAAGTTTTTGTGGGATGTGTATTTTCAGTTCTCCTGGGCCTAAACCTAGGTGTAAAACTGCTGGGTCATACAGTAACTCTATGTGTAACATTTTGAGGAGCTGCCAAACTGTTTTCCAAAGCAGTTGCACCATTGTACAATCCACAGCAGTGCATGAAGGTTCTGACTTTCTCCCCTCCCCACCAGTATTTCTTGTTGCCTGTATTTTTTCTTGCACCTATCCTAATGAGTTTAAAATGACATCTCATTGTGATTTGGACTTACAGTTCCCCAATGACTAATGGGTACTTTTTGTGTGATTGTTGGTCATTTATATATCTTATTTGGAAAATTCTCTATTTAAAACCTATGATCCTTTTAAAATTGTGTTATATGTCTTTTCATTTTTGAGTTTATAAAATTTCCTTATGTATTTTGTACACTAGACCTTTATCAGATATATGATTTGAAAATATTTTCTCCAATTTTGTGGGTTGTCTTTCACTTTATTACTAGTCCTCTGAAGTACTAAAGGGTTTTCATTTTAGTGAAGTCCTGTTGATCTATTTTTTTAGTTGTTTGTGCTTTAGATGTCCTTCTAAGAAAGCAATGATTAATCCAAGGTCATTAAAATTTATATCTGTTTTTTTAAAAAGTCTTTTTTTTTTTTGCTGCTATACTTAGGTCTTTGATTATTTTATTTTATTTGTATTTAAATTTTATTTATTTATTTTTGCATGATGGGGATCAAACCCAGAATCTTGGACATGCTAGGCAAGAATTCTACCGTGAGGCTTTATCAACAGCCTACTTTGATGTATTTTAAGTTGGGTTTTGCATATGGTGTGAGGTAGGGATTAAAGCCCATGAGATTTTGATAAACTTGCTTAATGGGCTCAGGATATCCTAGCACTGTTAAGAATAAATTCTAGAAGTTATCCCTGGAGAAAGAATAAGGAGTTTGCTTTATCCAAGGATTTAGTGCAGGAAGAGCCTGATCTTATGACTTAAAGAAAAAATGCAAAGAGATTAGTTTTATATATAGAACTGAACTTCACTGGATTCTGTAATCATACAAAATATATTCCATGTGAATTTTTATGCTATAGTGAAGGAGAACTTGTCTTCCAAATGGTAAATTGATGATATGATTTGGTTAGCTACAAAAGATGGCCTCTGCCCAGCAGGGACACTAGAGACTATAGTCCTTCAGCTACTGTGACAGGAGAATACTGTCACATTTGAGGATGATAGTGTAGCAAATGTGGGGAGCATTGCTGGTATGGACAAAACAGGGAATTAAGGGGAATGACCTGCCAACTAACCAGCTCAATAGTTTGTAGTACTGAGAAATTCCTTTTATGACATGTGATTATTTGTTGAAAATGTTGTATTTTCTCCCTATCTCACATCTCCCAGTTACTATTTATTAACATCCATTCTCCTTGGTCTCTCATATTTCTGCATGTCTTCTGACAGAGGTATTGACAACCCCACCCATAAATACCAGTATTTCTTCAATCCTTATGAATTTGATCATCTGTGATAGAGTGCTGCCCCTCTTCAAAATGCTTGTTTTGGTGTTCGTATTATCTTCTCAGTCTTCTTTGCATCTTTATTATGTAACATGGTGCCTAGGGTATAACTGATTTCAGCATGTTTGCTGGTCTTAGTTATATCTAGGCTTGTACTTCCTTCCATTAGATTGCAGTTGAAAAAAAAAAAAAAGACTTAACTGTGTTCATTGAAATTTGACCATTTTTCACGAAACTTAAGAAGTATATTCTAGAATCTATATACAACAATAAAGGACCAGTGGAAGTCAAGGTGGTTTTTAAAGGAAAAAGATCAAGGCTGAGGCATTTGTTTTGTATCTTACACTGTAGTAAATAAATTCAGAATGGTATTAGCATAGTGATAAATAAATACATCAATGAAACAAGACAGAGAGCTCAGAAATGAGGCCTTACAATATGGCAGAGAAGATATGTGTTCATCAAACCATTTTCCTTTTCTCCTGGACATAAACTGAACTATATTTCCCAACCTCTCTCACTGATCTCCTCTAACTTAATCCCAGTAAGGGGACTGAAGGCATAAATGATTCACCTCATTCTCAGGTATAGCCCGTAAAATCCTCCTGTGAACAATTTATTTTCTCTCCATCTACCATCTTTCTTTTGAAAACCCCAGAGTAGGGCAAGAGTACACTTTGGAAGGAACTGGGGTTCCCATGTAGAGGGCAGCTCCCCGGGATAGCAGACCATATGGAGCACCTATATCAGATGATTCATGATCCAAAATTAAACTTTTGTTTTAAGTTACTGAGACTTGGGAATTATTTGTTGGCTTGCCCTAATACATGATGCCTGAATAGAGACTTGGCATACAAGGCTGTGTAGATAGATACTTCTAAGAATATGGACTAAGCACAGGGCTGAAAAGATGAACTATGTACAGGACTGGGATAGTTGTCTATCTATGCAGAAACCAACTACAAGCTCAGTCCCTTTTCTATGCCCATTCCAGGTGGACTAATGATCTAATTGTAAAAAATAAAACTTATAGAAGAATACATAAGAGAACATCTTTATGATATCAGGATAGGGATTTAGTGTCTAATACACACAAAGTACAGCAGAAAAGACTGATAAAAATCAAGAGCACTAAAATTCTTAATAAAGCAATTGTAAGTATGAAAACAAGCCAAAGACTGGGAAAATATTTGAAAAGCATATCTAATAAATGATTAGTATCCAGAGTATTTGAAGATCTAAGGTAGAAAACTCCAGTAGAAAACAGGAAAAATTATTAGTGAGCATCTTAGGAAAGAAAAAACTTACATGTCCAATAACTATATGCAAAAAATCTTAATGCCATGACTGTCAAAGATGTAAAACCATGTTAACTTAAACCAGTTAATATTATATTTACCTGATTGCCAGAATTAAAGTCCAGTGATGCTACATTAGCTACCTGTAGTAGATGTGAAGCCCACCAAGCAACCAGGAAAGCAGTTTTGAGTGTCGAGGAGAGCTGAACAAACTTCCTCTGGTCTCAGCAATTTCACTGGCAGTGGAATTGGTGATGTTTTATACTTCTTAAGCTTGGTGGTCCATGTGTTGTGATTCTCACCTCTTTCTGTGTCTGAAATAGCTCATCATATTTTTAAGACAATTTTGCTCTTCTCTTTAGTCTTTCATCCAACAGATCTGATTGGATTTCCCTCAATCCTTTCCTTTCTTACTTAGAGCAACCTAAAGTTGCTTCAATTCTTGAAGACTTTCTAAGTTCCTATGAAAACTGATATGTTTGAATGACTATCTGAAGAACTTAAAATTAGCATGTAAGATAATAAACTAAGATAGAGTGCATATAATACACCAGACACTGTTTTCTTGTATAAACTTCTTATATATAACCTTTTAAAAATTCCTTCGCTTTAGCTGGTCACAGTGGTGCACATCTTTAATCCCAGCACCCTGGAGGCTGAGACAGGAGGATCACGAGTTCAAAGCCAACTTCAGCAAAAGCTAGATTCTAAGCAACTCAGTGAGACCCTATCTCTAAATAAAATACAAAATAGGGCTGGAGATGTGGCTCAGTGGTTGAGTGTCCCTGAGTTCAATCCCCAGTACCAAAAAAAAAAAAAAAAAATCCTTTGCTTTAGCTCTTTTCATTTCACAGCAGCTTAGTGAAGTAGGTTGCTATGATCCCCACTTAGGAATGAAGATGCCGAGATGTAGGGAGATGGCAGATGGAGGAGGTGTTCACACTCTGATCATCTTACTCCCATGATTTCACTGTGCTGATGTTTTTGCTGCCCTGGGACCAAGTAAAAGGGTGGATAAATTGCCTGGGACTTTCAGGCCAGAGTTGATTGGGGTTGGCTAGAAATGAGGTGAATGAATTAGCCCTTTAAACCACTTCCACTGTCTCCATTCTCTAGCACATTTTTCTAACTCACACAAGCAATTTGTTTCTTTCCAGTTGTTTTCTTCCTCTTAACAGGGAATAGCTTAATGTCGTCAGCATTGTTGTGAAGTACTTGAAACATTTTATAGAATTCAGCAACCATTTCCAAATTCAGAATGCTTTCCATTTACTGAATAATGCAGCTTTAATTTCTGGTCAACTGAAGCCGGTGTTTGAAGAGTGGAACTGTTTATTGCCAGCTGTGTCCTACAATGATGGACAAAATAGAGTTTTCATGTTACTTCACTGTATGTCATTTTTTGGTAATGTAAGTCCTCTTTCAGAGGGGAGTACGTGGCTTCCCTGATACACCAACTTCACAGACAAATTTCTTCCCAGCCTGGAAAGCAGCCAAATCTCTGATATGTTCATTGAATGAGAAATTTCATGTAAGAAAATGATGCCAGATGCAAGAGGATTTGATAAAAGGGCATTTGAACTCTGTGAATAATATGAAGTATTTCTCTTTTTAAGAAATTTAATAAATTTTTAAATAAAATACTGTGCAAACTGTTCTGTGCTTGATTAAGCTTCTTGGGCACATTTCAGTGAATAGATTATTCTGGCAGTATGTCAGCAGTGGGTTGGACATCAGATAATCCCATGTGAAATATTTCTAGTGGCTGAACCCTACCCTCACCTGAAATATCACATAAATCAGATTCTCTGATTTCTGGCACTGGACTGGTGGCCCTGTGTGATAATTGAGACTCTACGACTCACTGTTCTGCAAATACATGGTGTTTCTTTCCTGACTGGGTTTGAAGCAGGAAGGTGCATGCTTCTTTTCTGATATTCAGGACAGTACAGATCCTTTTGGTAGAGTTTCAGTGTAGTTTTTCAGCTTGCAGAGGTCAAGTGCTTTCTCTTAGCCATGTTTAGAAGCATTGAAATTCTTGCACAGCATCTTAAAAGAACTACAGGACATAGGTTCTGTTTTAGAAGCAGCACATTCTTTATTTTTCCTTTCCAAGTATGCTTTTCTTTAGAAACAACACAAATCTCACCATTTTAAAACAGTTCTTCAGAGGGAGAGAAACCACAATCATTTACTTTAAATTATCAAATGAAACTCCAGTATGTTATAAACACTAAAGTCATCTTAATAGTGCTATCAATTTGTATTCAGGTCCTATCTATCTAGAATGTTGTGACTGTTATTTTAAAATGATAAATGCAAACATTTTAATCTTTCATTCCAATGCTGTATGTTTCTCCCAGCTGTCATTGTTTATTTGTTCATGGTAGATGGTCATGGTCCTATAAATGGACAGGTTTATTCCAAACAAGCAGTGACTTCAGTACACTGAGGCTTTCTAAATAAAAAGAATAGAAATTAGACCTCAGAGCTATACTCAGAGAAGTATTTAAAAGATTACCTTTTACCAGGGAACTTATGGCAGTATCATTCATAAGGAATACAGATCACAAAAGTTTTGATAAGATCTAGAGGTAAAGTCTGGTCCACAACAATGTTTCATATTTAAATCTGGGCCACACATCCCAGGCTGGATCTTCAGGATTGTAACAAGCTGGCCCATAGAGGAAGACTATTTCTATACTGAATACTAATGCAATTATGTATACATGCCTTCTTTCTTTGAAATAAATGAGGTTGCTGGAAAGATCTGCTTGGAGAGGCCTCAGCTTTTCAGACAAATAACTTCCATGAGTTTCAAAGGGATTCTTGGTCTTATGTTCCCACCTTCTACCTTCATCCCACACCTCCTATTCTAGAGGCAAACTGAGCAGGGATTTGGGGATCTCTAAGCAAACTTCCTGGGCTAGTAGGGCAAGTATATATCGTCACAGGATACACATCTGTGGGTTCATTCAACTGTAGATCAAAAGTATTTGGAAAAAAATCACATCTGTGCTCAACATGGCCAGACTTTTTTCTTATCATTATTCCCTAAACAACACAACATAACAACTATATACCCAGCATTTGCATTTTGCTGCGAATTTTAAACCAGCGAGTGATTCACTTACATACATGAGAGGATATATGTAGATTCTACATAAGTGCCACACCATTTTTCATAAGGAACTTGAGCATCTACAGATTTTGAAATTCTCAAGGGGTCCTAGAACCAACCAGCCACTAATGTCAAGGGACCACTGTACTTCTTATTCTCACCTCTCCTGGGTCACTCACATTGTTTCAAAAAGGGGATGCTCATCCTTCCATGAGTTATCCTGTGAATGCTTATATCCATGTACAATTACACATAAGCAAGGTTTGTGTGTGTGTGTATGTGTAAAATTTCAGAGAAGAGAGGTTGCTCTCAACTTTTGTGGAGCACCCTTTGGTGCAGGGATTTGAGTGACAGATATTTAAGCAGTAGCTAAAGGGAGTTCTTTTCTACGTTTGGTTCCAGAGAAATACTTTTCAAGGCCACTCACTAAGAATGAGGTCAAGTTCTAAAGCAGATGGCAGGCTTAGGATTGGATGGCACGTGCCAAAGGAAAAGGGTCCATCCATTTTTCATGAAGTTATAATTAACACACTGTCTGCCTCCCTGCCTCCCACAGGTTCAACCTTTGGGAATGAAGAACAGCCAGCTCTGAAGGCAGCTCTGCCTTCTAAGGACACACCCAAGGGGGCCAGCAGGGCAGCCCCTCCAGCATCCTCCAGTGTGACAACACCCCGCAGGAGTTTACTTCCAGCACCAAAGTCCACTTCTGCACCTGCTGGTAAGACTTTCTGCCTTGGAGAGGCTCCATGGCAGAGTGCCCTTTCTGCTTTCATAAAAAGTCTTTTGAAAGTCCCTGTGTACATCAGTCATTTGGGTGAGATGAAAGATAAGCCTTAAATGGCATTTAAATTCAATAATAATACAGTTGTTTTCAAGGCGATTTTATATATTCATGTGTTTAAATCCTCCCAACCGCCTCCCACTCTTCTCCCTGTCTAGTGACCCTTTGAATCACACAGCCTTGATTTCAGAAAGCAAGAATAAAGCTATTTTAAGCAGACTGGCATTTGGCTCAGGGAAGCTAGTACTTATGAAATCATTAGAAAGCCTGGGGCACAAGCAAGCTCCAGGTTGCACCGCCAGGATGAGTCCCAAACCCCACGTAGAACTGCTGCCCTCTGCTCGCTCCAGGCTCACACCCCCAAAATTGGGCAGGATTCAGAGATTGGCTTCTACTGCAACAGGGTTGGATCAAGAGCCATGCTGTGCTAGCAACATGGATCTCCATGTCCTGCCTCTCCAGTGCCATGAAGCAAGTGGCTGGACATGGGGAACTTAGTTATGCAAAGATGAGAGAATGGAAGGTCCTTCTGTAGACACCGCCAAGGCCATCCAAGTGTGGCCCCTGTCATGCTTTCTCTTATCTCACACAGTGCATCTGCTCACCAGCAGGGATGTCTGAGCATATTCTCAGCTTTCCATCGTCTGTGCTGTAGGAGGCACAGTATCAGGAAGGAAGAGTGGGTGTGGGACCCTAATCCACTGTAGATGGTTCACTCTGGTATTTTTTCTTCATATTTTTATTCTATGAATATAATCATATATATTAATGTATATACATAGATATACATGTATTTTATGAGCTTTTAAAAATGTGATTGCATTACAGATTGAGTATCCCTGTAATCCAGTATACTTCAAAATCTAAAACATTATGAACACTGATACAATGCCACAAGTGGAAAATTCCCACCTATCTTCATGTGATGGGTTGCAGTCAAAACAAGGGTGAAAAAAAAAAAAAAAGAAAAACTCAGGCACAAAAGAAAAACTCAGGCACACTAACAATGTTGTATAAAATTACCTTCAGGCTATGTGCATAAGGTATGTATTAAACACAAATTAATTTCATATTTAGACTTGAGTCACATTCCCAAGATTTCATTATCTGTATGCATGTATTCCAAAATCTTTAAAAAAAAAAAAGCTAAAATCTAAACATTTCTGGTTCCAAATATTTTGAGTAAGGAATACTCAATCTGTGTACTCATTTTTCTACGTATTGCTTTTCTTACTCAAAGTACATCTTAGAAATACTTTCAAATCAATGATATGGCTATTCATTTCAATGGCTGCATGGTGTGGATATAGCATGATTTATTTAACCATTTCCCCCTAAGTGGGCATTCACTTTATAATGGGTATTTACCATATGAACAGTGCTGCATTAAATAACCCTCAATGGGCAGCATTCTTTCCAAGAGATCAATTCCCAGGCATGAACTCATTTTGTTTAAAGCACCAATAGGTTTCTCTAGATTCTTTGCAAAGAGGCTGCAATGTTTCATGTTTCCACTCATATCTCTACACTGGGAATTGGTGTTTCAGTCAGCTTTTCATCATTGTAACCAAAGAACAACTTAGAGGAGGGAAAGTTTATTTGGGGCTCACAGTTTCAGAGGTCTCAGTCTAAAACCAATTATATTGTTCTGGACCCAAGGTGAGGCAGCACATCATAAAGGAAAAGCCCAGAGAAGGAAGGCTGCTCACCTCATGGCAGCGTCAGGAAGCAGAGAGGGGGGAAGAAGGAAGGGCTGCAGGGAAGATGCACCCTTCCAGGGAACATGCCCAGTGACCCACCTCCTCTAACCACAGCTTACCTGCCTACAGTTACCATACAGTTAGATTAGGTTACAGCTCTCACCATCCAATCATTTATGTATTGTACAAGAGTTAAAGAGGACAACTCATATCTAAACCATAACACTCCACCCCTTGCCTCCCAAAGTTCATATCCATCTCACAATGCAAAATGCTTTTAGTACTTCTCATGAGTCCCATAGCTTCACAGTTCCAGCATTGTCCAAAAGCTCAAGCAAAGTCTCCTCTGAAAGACAAGAAAAACTCTTGGCTGTGAACCCCTGTGAAAATCAAAAACAAGTTACATATGTTCAATGTACAGTGGCACAGAGTAAACATTCCCTTTCCAAAAGGGAGGAATAGGGGCATAGAAAGAAGGAATGGAGCCAAAGCAAGACCTAAACACATTCTTTGTATAGCATCTAGGACACTTGGCTGCAAGGTGTTATTTCCAAAGGACTTTGACAACCCCACCCCTTTGACCTTGTTGGTTGCAGTGCAAAGGGACACTCTTTTAGTTTGACTCTCTCTGCAGTCAGAAGCTTTGCTCAGTAAACAGTCCACAGTTCACATTACTACTGTTTCTTAGTTACTGGGGTCTCCATTCCAGCTTCAGTGTCACCTTCATAACTTCACAAATCACCCTCTCAGGGGCAGCCTGCAAGGACTCCACTTTAATACACCTGATTTCCAAGGCCTTCCTTTCAAATCTTGGTGGAAACTTCCACAATCCCTTAACTTTGGCATCCTGCATTCCTGCAGAACCAGCATCATGTGAATGATGACAAGGTCTGCTGCCAGCTCACACAATGCCTGGGTCATTTGGAATCATGGCTGCAGTTGCTTCTGACTGTGTGGTTTAGCATAATGCACAACTTCCTAGGAGCCCCTATGCAAGCAGGGAAGCCCCACAATATCTTTTCAAAAGAATTTATCCTTCTACATCCTGGAGCCTGAAGTAGGTGTGGTCCTGTAAATTCCTTAGAAAAGTATCCTTGAGGCATCTTTCCTATGGTCTCTGTACAAAGTACTTAGCATCTCTTTAGGAACTGTAATCTCTTTGGCAAACACACTCTTCCTTGAAGGCTTATGTACTTTTCTGGCCAAATTGCATATTTTAAAACCCTTTTAGTTCTATTTCTTGTTCCTATTCTCACATGCAACCTGGCTAAAAGCTGCCAACAATATCCATGCCAGTGAGTGAATCTTGTGCTGCCTTGAAATTTCCTCTACCAGATTAATTAGTCCATCATTTTAAATTCAGACTCACACAAAGTCTCTGAACATAGGAAAAATGTAGTCAATATTTTTGCAAGAATATAACACAAATCATCTTTAATTCAATTCCCAATAGATTTCTCATTTTCTTCTGAAACCTCATGAGCATAGTCTACATTCCTATCAGCATTCTGGCCTTCTTAGCTCCCACAAAAGTCACCCATCAAGCTCCACATACAAAAATCTGCATCTCTAAACTTTTCAAAATTCTTCATACAAACAAATTCCAAACGTTTCTGAGTCACGTGGTCAGGTTAGTCACAGCAAGGACCCTACTCCTCAGGATACCAATTTCTGTTTTAGTCAACTTCTCATCACCATGACAAAAATGCCTTATAAGAACAACTTAGAGGAGGAAAGTTTATCTGGGGCTCTTGGTTTCAGAGGTCTCAGTCCATAGGTGGCCAATTCCATTGCTCAGAGTCCACGGTCAGGCAGCACATCATGGGGGAAGGGCCCAGGCAAGGAAAGCTGCTCATCTCATGGCAGCAAGGAAGCAGAGGGGTCAGGGAAGGAACCACAGGAAAGATGCACCCTTCCAGTGCACACCAGTGACCCCCCTCCTCCAGCCTCACCCTACCTGCCTACAGTTACTACCCAGTTAATCCACTCAAACTGACTGATTAGGTTGTAGTGCTCACAATCCAATCATTTCAGCTCTGAACATTCTATATTAACACAAGAGCTTTTGAGGGACACCTCATATCCAAACCACAACAGTCAGTATTTATCCCTTCCTAAAATTTTCATCCACTTGATGGGAATAAAGTATCATCTCAATATTAGTTTAAAGTGCTATCATTAGGCTACCTGAAAACCCTGCTCTATGCTGCAGTATTACCTCATAATTAGATCTTTTCCCTTTGGAAAGATCTAAGTTGTCTTGTTGAGTTTTGTTCTTTCTTGGGGAAGGTAACCTTCTTAGAGCAGTGACCATGTCTGTTTGATTAAACAGTATCCCCCTTGCCTGCCACAGCGACTGATTCACAGTAGGTGCTTAACATATGATTGAATTAATCAATGGTTAATGGTTGAATGAATCAACAAATGAATGAATGAAGAATGAATGGATGTCACATGTCTTCTCAGTCTTTCAACTCCGGCTTATCAATAGTTTGGCCTTGCTTTAACTGGAAAATAATCAGATGATCCCATCGTGAGTTAAAGTACAGTTGTGGAATCAATCCTATAGACTAACATTTCTCAAATTTTATTGTATTAGTCATCTGTAGAACTTAAAAAAAAAAAAAAAGAAGAAAAGCAGATTATTGGACCCTATCCCCAGAATTTCTCATTCAGTAGGTTCAATGTGGGGTCTGAGAATTTGCATTCAAACAAATTTCCAGGTGATGTTGCTCCTAGGGGTCTGGGGAATCATGCTTTGTGAACTACATTTACAGAAAAACAGACTAGGGATTCAAACAGGCAGGTTGTAGAAAATGAATCTTAACCATGTGAAAGGTTAATCAACTCTACTCATAATAAGAAAGAGTGTGAAGTTAAAACTACAGTGAACTACACAATATTGCACTTAAACACAAAATACAGAAGTTTGGCCACATACTGTATTTGTAAGTCTTCTAGGAAACAGGCATTCTTATACATGTCTGGGGGGAATTTAAAAAGGTACAACTTCTATGAAGGGGAATTTGTCAGCAGCTAACAAAATCATATGCACATTTATTCTTTAGTAGTCCCAATCCTAGGAATCTTTCCCAAAGGTAGATGAGCAAAAATATAGTGCACAAAGTGATTCATGGTAGCACTGGCTGGCGTAACAAAAGACTCAAGTGCCCATGACTGGAGACTGGAGAATAAGTCATGAGACCTCCCCAGGGTGCAGTACTGTACAACTGTTAGGTGGATGGGGAAATAGCTTCATTTACTGCCAGAAAGTGATTTTTCAGGACATAGACTCAGGGGTTAAATGTAAAGTGGAAGAAAGCGTGTGTGGTAGGTTTACCTTTTATCTAACAATTGGGACATTTTATATTGTAGATGCACTTTTACTAAAGAAAAAACAATGTAAAAATAAGTTGCAATCTAAAAAAAATTATTACCCTTAGGAGAAAAGAAGGGCCAGGAGGAGGGAAGAGGAGTAGAGGCTAATCATAATCTTTGATATACCTTGTTTTATAGATTTGACTTTGAAGTCATATAATGTTTTACGCAATTCTACATTAACATTAAATTTTAAAAGATGATATCTAAAACAATCAAAAGTGAAATTAAACAGATGAGAGTAATTGTGTACCCTGTTGGTGACATGACCACACAGAGAACTATCCAAATGACTTTAAAATCCAGTAATTTGATATTCATACCTAGTAGTATATACCCTGAGTTCAGAAAGAATCACAACAAAAATCCTAAACTGTTTTCAGCCATGTATTATTGGTGGTAGCATCAGTATTGTGGTTCTGCATCTGCTGGTATTCTGAATTTCTGTATAGTGGAATAAATATGGTATAGGTATTATGGGATGAGATAAGAAGTCATCTGAAATTTATCTTTTAAAAATTTCTCAGTTCTGTCCATTAGAAAGTTATAAACAATGACCAAACCAAAGGTAGGGAGCACCCTTCATAGGCAAATTGGGATCTCTAAATACATTTCCCACTAATGGGAGACAGGGGTCCTTGAAGAAATGGCTGGTTTCAAGCTTAAGATAGGAAATGTTGTTCTATCTTTATTGGTTCAGTGACCAGAATATAATGCTGATAGGTAGAATGTTCTGGAAACAGAGAAATGAATGAGACATGATTCCTCTCTCCCAAGGTTGCTGGTGGAGAAGCACAAAGAAACAGTTATTTCAAACATTGTAGGTGAGTGTTTTGATGAGCTATTCCTAACGTGTGAAGGGCCTGGTAAGAAATGGCTAAAAGCTTCCTCACTCAGACAACTGGATGGCTGATACTGCCCTTAATTACCAGACTGAAAGCAAAAGGAAGACACATTTAGAGAAACAATGGTAAATGTGATTTTGGATGAGATGAGCTGGAGGTGCTTGGAAAACATCCAGATAACTGTGTCCAGTAAGAACTGGAAGCAAGCAGCCCTCAGCTCTAAGATTTAGATGTGGAAGTTGTAAGCCGTCGTAGTCACTTCTCTGGGAACTGAAGCAGTGGGTCTATGTGAATTTGCCTAGGAAAGCACAAAGGAAGAGCAGATCTGAAAGCAATCACCTTTGGGACCACCCAAATGGGAGAAGCAGGCAGACAGAGCCCTCCTGGAGAAAGAAGAGCTTTCAGAGCACAGAGAGGGGAAGGAGTGGAGGAAATGCAAGCCAGGAACATAAGCTGATCTTTGATGAACTGGAAAGGTGAAGGAAAGAAAATAGGGGGTTGCTTGAAGGGAAAGCATAGATGAAGGAAGTTCTGGGATTTTAGAACATGTGCAACTTAGCCTCTGTGTTTAGAAGAACATGTGCGACTTAGCCTCTGTGTTTAGAAGAACATGTGCAACTTAGCCTCTGTGTTTAGAAGAACATGTGCGACTTAGTCTCTGTGTTTAGAACATGTGCGACTTAGCCTCTGTGTTTAGAGGAGGGAGTAAAGGTGAAGAAAGTAAAGGCAAGCTGGAGCCAGGCCTGTTAGGTATGGAGGAGGGTGGAGAGGAGACTGGGGCCTGCAGCATGGAGTTGGGTCGGGGACTGGTCAAGGAAAGGAGTTGCACTTCTTCTCTTCCACCCCCACTCCCCAAGGCTCCACTTTGGAGATGGATCTGAGGGAGTTTTGACAAAAAGGTTGACCTTGTTTTCTGACCCTGTATCCCCTTCCTCAAGTGCCCAACTTGGGAGGAGCCTCTCCAGCTGGGCTTATCACAGCCACCGCTTTTGAAGAGGACAGGCTCAGAGATTGCAGCAAAGCCAAGTTCGCTCTTCCTTCTAATGATTGCAGTGCATCAATACTTTTAGACTGACTTGCATGTGCTAAAATAAATCCAGTTGTTGCCAGTCTGTCACAAAACTAAAAATGTTTTCCTGTGTTTGCACAGCAAATTGAAATACCTTTCCTTTTCCAACCATATGGTTGTAAAGGAAGTTGGTACTGGAGCCCTGAGACTTGTTAGAGCTCCAGAAATAAGCAGTAATTAAAGCACACGATATAAACTTTTCAGTTTTTATAGGTAGGAGACCAAACATCCTTTCCCAGTGCAGGTCAAGTATGGACTGGAGGCAGGGTGGTAGATGGGCTGTATTCACTGTGAAGCCTGCGGGGAACCAACCCCAGATCGCCAGCACCAACCCCAGCTCCACCCATCCTAGCCTTTGGACCTGGGGCAAACTTTTCATATTTCTCAATCGATTAAAAAAAGTAGGGAATAATAGTACATATTCCATGGAATTCATATTTTGAAAATTAATATAAATGAAAGGACATAAAATGTGGCATATGTTTAATAAGTGCTCTCTGAGTCTTAGTCTGAGATGGTTCATTAGAATGTGAAGAAATTTCAGGGGTTGTGGGTTCTTTCCAGGCAGGAGAAGACCTTGGACAGGCAGAAGGCCTTTATTGAAAACTACTGTGTATTCACTGAAATTGATCTTTGTTTCCCCATTTTGCCCACACTTTGCTCTGACCATGAATAATCTTCCCTTTCCCCCTAAACTAACTTCCTTCCTCAAAAACATTCATTCATAGTGCAGAGTAAACCCATGTTGTGATCCACAATCTAAGCAAGGTCCCAAATCCTTTCAATAAAAATGACCTGCACACTTCCAAAGCTAGGAGGGTAAAAAGTGAAAATCCCCAGAAACTCTTCCTCTTAGTGATAATTGTTGCTGCCTTTTGTCCATAAATCCCTAATACTTACCTATCGCTTAAAAGGTAGCTAAGTTTTCTATATCATGTTCCCTTCATGTTGGGAGTTCTCTGAAAACAAGCAGCATCACAGTGACTTTTTCTTATAGGTCCCCGTTAGGAACATCCCTTACAGGGATGTCTGCAAGTCCCTTATCAGACACTGAATCTGTTGGCACCTTTTTCTTAGATTTCCCAGCCTCCAGAATTGTGAGAAATAAATTTTGTTGTTTATAAATTACCTGGTCTCTGGTATTTTGTTATAGTAGCCCAAATGGGCTAATTACTGGCCCCCTCCTCTCTTCACACAACCCATTCCTCCTCCTTGTTGACCTCTGTCTTTTCTTCAGGTCTTTCTTTAGGGACTTCCCCCTTCATAGGTCTTCTCACCAGTATAATTGTCTAAGGATTTATGTGTCTGATATCTCTCTGCCCCTCATTCTTGCAGTATGCCTCTCTTCCTTATCCCCAAACTCAGCACCAACAGGGTGCTCAGTCAAAGCATCCTCTCAGTAAATACCTGTTGAATGAATGGAAGTTAAAAGGACCCAATTCCTTAGGGCAAGTGGGAGACATGTCCTTTCCCTTTTTGCTAGTACAAGTTCTAACGGACACCTCCAGAACACACCTGCTCTGAGCCTCTTGGGAACGGCTGCAAGGAAATTGGCTTCTCATGTGCCACGGATAGCAAATTAGAAGCCCCTAGGTAGACACAGGAGGCAGCTGCCTCCCTCCGTGAGGATCTTCACTGCTCTAGGAATCCCAGCATCCTCCTTGGGAGTCTGCAGTAAGGGAGTAGAGCATAGCAGAGTTTGTGAATCTTGCCTTAAATCTACTCAGAAATTTGACTTCAATGTCCCCCAAAGTCTCTGCTTTTGATTTCCACAAGGCATGAATCTTTTTCTACATTATTCTGTCATTGACTCAGAGGAGGAGGAACCAGGTCCTGTAGAAAAAGGATTAATAACACACCCAATGCACTATGCAGAGGACCCAATACTAGCCACTGGGTCAGCACCTGCCTGGGGCCCTGTGAATGCTGCAGCAGGTTCACAGTCAGACCCATCAGCTGCAGTCCCGTCAACCTCGCAAGGTGGCCAAGATTCCAGGCTCACTGTGTTGTCCTTTCTCCACATCAGGAGACCAAGATTCACAAGGAGACTTTGTTTTGTTACACAGCTAGGGTTAGGAGAGGAACACACGCTTTGCCCCCCAAAAACAGAGAACATGGAATTATCAGAGTAGGATGTGGGTTGGAAAAGCCAAGCAGAAATCTCATTTGAAAATAACCTCTAGAAATGATTATTTTGGTTTCAGTTTTTATGAGAAAATTTAAATTAACAGACATGATACTGAGGTATTAAAAAAACATTGAGTCTCAGTCTGCTTTTGCTAAACATTGGTTATAGTTCTCAGAGAGTCTCCTGATCTTCTGTAAAGTATTTCAAAAAACTTGCCTGGGTGTGGTGGCATGTGCCTGTAATCCCAATGGTTCAGGAGGCTGAGGCGGGAGGATTGCCAGTTCAAAGCCAGCCTCAGCAACTTACAACTTAGCAAGACCCTGTCTCTAAATAAAATACAAAAAGGGACTGGGGACATGGCTCAATGGTTAAGGGCCCCTGGGTTCAATCCCAAGTACCAAAACAAAACAAGAAAACAACAAAAAGAAAACTTACTTTTACCTAAATTTTTAAAGACTTTCAAACAGCTAAAATATTTTAACTGAGAACATTTTACACACACACACACACACACACACACACACACTAAAAATAAATAAATAAAACAAACTCAAGACAAAGTCTAATCCAACTCTAACATCTAGGACCTCCTTGCATTTCAAGATCATTGTTGAAAGGTAAATTTAATTACAGAATTTTAGTGTTTTACATATTCCATGGGTTTGAAACGCTAATTTAAATCTAGCTTTAGGGTACTTTATTCTATCATCAGGCTAACTAAACAGCAGAATTTAGGCATGCAGATTATAGTTAAACCCCAAATAATTGGATTTCTTGGTCTGAGAAGTATTTCAGGTATTTTAATTACTTAGATAACACAGTTTTGTTGTTTTAACCCTTGTTGGGAACTTTTTTCTTTCTTGCAGTGCAGGGGATGGAAGCCAGGGCTTCATGCATACCAGGCAAGTGCTCTACCACTGAGCTACACCCCCAGTCTCAGAAACATTTCTGACCTGTAATTCTTTGCTTGCTTCCCTTGGTGACTTCAAATTAATGATGGCTAAGCTCCAGTGTCTCAGTGTCATCTGCTCAATGACTGTCATCCACTGTTGGAGATTCAACTTGTACCAGCAACAGGACAGACCCGGGAGTACTGGGCTATTTCCTTTAACCTAGATTTCTAATGTGAGTTTTTTGTAAGTGATTTTCTTTTTTCCTGACTCACTCATTCAGCAAACATCTGCTTGCTTTAAGGCACAGGTGAGTTAGGATAATTAGAACAACCCTTGCCCTTGAGGGACTCACAATAAGGTAAATGGATTGGTAACCTAATAATTAGAGTGAGAGTTAGAGGCCTATAATCTTATTATCAGGATTCCAGTTCATTCTAGACCAGAAATTCACAGTAAGATGGGGTAAGAAAAGAATGACCTGAAAACGTTTAGACTTAATAAGTTTTTTGATGACTTACTTAATCATCTTATTTGTTATTTTTAAATCACTATCTAATTTATTTGTTATTTGCTCACTTTCTGATTTCAGAAAGGATCCAGGGTGGTTTGCAGACAAAGGCACAGAATAACAGGCAAGGGGCTAAGCATACAAGTTAAAAAAGAGAAAAGTGTGATAAAACTAACTTCCGAGTTTCCTGACTACAAGGGCAAAATAAGAAACATAGGAGGAAAGAGCCTATCATTTCATCGAAAAAGAAAAACTTATTTCCTAGCACAAATTTTTAAGATATTTTTTACAATATTAGTTATTGATTTTATTATTCTGCAAGTATTCTTTATTTTTACACAAATGGGGTACAACTTTTCATTTCTATGGTTGTGCACGATGTAGATTCATACCATTCTTGTAATCATACTGCACATAGGGTAATGATGTCTGTCTCAGTCCAATATTTTTATACCCCCTCCTCCCTCTCATTTCCCTCTACGTAATCTAAAGTTCCTCCATTCTTCTCTCACCACCCACCCGTCGAACTCATTCTTGGAATTTTAAAGAATTACATTGAACAACATAACTGACAATGAATTAAGTGTTTCTGATAATAAAATAATAGAAAATAGTTTAAAATTTTGGAACAGAGAGCCCCCTTTAAGCAAGACATGAAACCTGGAAACATTTTTAAAATGACAGATTTAACTTACATAAAAATTTAAAACTTTCTACAAATAAAGTCATCATAGCATTGAAAAGGATGATAAACTGTTAGAAAATGCTGCAATACAATGTTAGCATGCCTACAGATTAAATAACTGAAAATCAATAGGAAAGACAACTGAATTTGAAAAATGGATAAAAGATATGAATGGATACTTCACATAGTAAAAATGAAGTGGTCAATAACTATGAACATGAAAAGATATTCAAATTCAATAATGACTAGGTATCTTTTTCATATTGGATTTTTAAATAGTAAAAAAAATTATTGCATCCAGTGTTGGTAAGAATATGGAGAATGATCATCCTCTAGTACTATCACTGGGAATGTAAATAAATTCAATCGTTTGGAGAGCAGTTTGTCAACATCTTTGAAAATCCAGGTGTGTACAACATGTGATCCAGAATTTCTACTTCTAGGACTGTCTCCTAAAAAATACTTTTAATCAACATGGATATCTATATGGCAACCTTTATACAACATTAATTATAAAACTAAAATTTGGAAGCAATATAAATATCTGTCAATATGGCAATATATAACTAGGTTCAGGAAACATCCCTTAAACAGACATTTATGAAAAGATGTACATAATATATTATTATTAAAGGGAGAAAAGTGAAGAGCATGGTGTTATTTTTTTTAACCTAAAATAAAATAAATCTTTATGTATGCTTTTTTTATTTATAGAAAGAAGTGGAAAATGTCATTTAAGGTGTTCATAGCTATCATTAGTGTTGTGTCAAATAGAAGGAAAGGTGGCTAAGAGAAAGAACTTTCACATTTAAACTGTGTCCTTCTATCTTGACAGAATTTTTCCAAATGTGTTTTTATTTTTGCAACAAAATACATTAAAAAGATCACTGAATAAAAATAGGAAAATAATTTGTTCTGAGAAAAAAAATAATAAAGAATACAGAAAAATGATACAATTCACAAAAATCTAAAAATCCCAGAGTTCAAATAGCCACAAACAGTGTATATTGGCATATTTCCTGCCAGTCTTTTATATATATATATATATATATATATATATATATATATATATATATGAATTTTTTTCTTACTTAATTTTGTCTTACTTAATTTGCTTTATATATAGCTCTTTGTTCTTTTACACTTAACATTATAACCTGAGAATTTTTCAATATCATTATAAGTATGTAAAAATATAATTTGTAATTATAAAAACTATATTGATTAACCATAATTCATAGAATTATTTACCTACACAACTTCAGTATTATCAATGTTTTACTATTCTGGAGCAGTGAGTTACAATACATTTATTTTGCAAAAACATATATTTTGGTACATCATCAAGACTACCCCCAGGCTTGATGACTTTCCTATAAGAGTTCATAGGACTCAGAAGTTCTTGTCTTTTTTATTATGACAGTAAAAGGATCTATAGTAGCATCAGCATAGGGGAAAAGTTCATGGGGCAAGATTCAAATGAAAGCAGGTGCAAGTTTCCAAAGTCCCTCATAATGGTCTGCACAGATGTGCTTCATTTCTTCAACAATGACATGTGACAGCATGAATAGAGTTTTTCCATTAAGAGAAATTCATCTAAGCCTGGTTATACAGGTTTTTGTTATCGATTAGTCACACAGACACGCAGAACCTATTCTGTGTATGAACTATATAGGCAAACTGCTACAGCATTGGCTCAAGCTTCCTCAGTCAGAATATTCTAAGATCTCAGCTCCTGGGAGCAGGCCTTATTGGGAACATGCTGGGTTTGAAAAATACAGTCCTGCTGACTTATCTCTTACCCACAAACATAATGATGCGCAAGTTTCCTGTACATCCCTAGGCTAAATTTCTAAACGTGGAAATACCAAGTTACATTGAAGTGAGGCTTTATGAATCAAAATGCCATTGGTAAAAATAAAAAAAAATAATAAATATTTTTGCCATGGCTATTTCTTATAGCACAAGTCAAATCAGTGATACAATATTAAATAATAGTTGTATGAAAAAAATTATTATGGAAGTGAAACTAATATATTCTAGGAGTATCCCTCTTATGAAATCTGACTTACAAGCAAGAGATGAGAGAACTCTTAGAAGTAAATGGTCAACATGTGAATACAACTGTCCTTCTAAAGTGATAATTTTCTCACTTCTCACTTCAAATTAGTCTTCAGTATGATATTCTGTTGATAACTGAAAGGATGTTATGAAATGCATAAAATAACATTATTTTAAGTTATTTTCTTTTTTAAATTTATTTACTGTAGATTCTCTATGTACCTTGCAATATGCTGAAGGGTTTATATATTCTACCTCATTTGATCCTAGAGGAAACTGGGGGTTAGAGAAATTAAGTAACTTCCCCAGAGTCATGCAACTTCTCTATGGCAGAATAGAAATCAATCTACATCTGTCTGAAACCTACAGACCTAACCTCTGTGCTATGCTGCTTTGCTATTCTTAGATGGAGGCCAGTTGATTACATTTTATTGAAATAGCCATGATTAATAAATACATCTTAGATATTTAGTTCTGCTTACTAGTTATGTCACAAATGACTTCCCAGAGTACCTGCAACAATTCCATGATTCTTCAATACCCCTTTCTCCCACAGTTTTCAGATGCAGGATGAGAGCTAATGCATTGTGTTATACATTTTTGCAGGTATAAATATGATCTACACTTTTTTTTTTTTTTTGGTTGGGGGTAGTTATTGGGGATTGAACCCAGAAGCACTTTGCCACTGAGTTAAGCCCCCATCCTTTTTTATTTTTTATTCTGAGACAGGATATCTCTAGGTTGCTTAGAGCCTCATTAAGTTCCTGAGGCTGACTTTTAACTTGTCATCCTCCTGCCTCAGCCTCCTGAGTCATTGGAATTGTAGGTGTGCACCACTGTACCCAGTTTGACCCACTCTCATGATGTCTTCTTATAAGTTAATGATTGTTGTCTCATTGGTGTCAACATGATGCCAGTGGGAGGTGTTGTGAGTGTAGTGCTGATGACAAAATATGTACCTACACACACAAAGTGTCCTGTCCATGGCTGTGGAAATGAGAGGTTCACAAGCATTTCAGAGGAGCCTGTCTTTCAATGATTCTTTTCTCAAAATCCTCATGAGAAATTTCCATTGTTCATATGTCAAATATAAAATCACTGCAGTGCATTGATACATACAGTTGTACACAAATAGTTGGGCTTTTAGCCCTTGACTCCTCTAACTGATTTGTACAATTATAGCAAATAAGAAAATATTTTCAGTTGAAAATATTGATCTGGAGATAGATTACTTCCTAGTGAATATATCATCTGATTCTGTTATGTTGGCATGATGTAGCATAGAAAATAGAACTCCTTTATTCAGTCTAGGTATGGAAGGACTTCCTATGGTCATATAGAAAATGAACAGCTGGTATCTTATTATTTGGATTCCTCCTACCTAATGTAAAAAAGAAATCTCTAGCAATCATGAGGCTGCTAATCTATGGACTACAGAAACTCTACTTGTATCGTAAAAATTAATTTTTCTTCTTTAAAGACAGGTTGTTATCTCCAAGTTAAATTCTGCAAATTTAGGTATTTCAGGGCACACTATAATTTTCAAAGCCTATGTAACTTGTCAACATCACCAAGCTGTGCTTCTGGAACATTTTGATGTACACATGTGCCAGACATAACTGCCTGTACAAGTTCTCCCCACGCTCCTCCAGTCTGTTCACAAATGACCTCCCCTATCTGGGTACACCTTTAATGAAGAAATTGAGGAAGAGTTTGCTGGAAAGAAAATATTCATCTTTAGAAAAAGGGCAAGTTAAAGGGTCACTTGACTGCCGTTGGGTTCTTGGTTGGAGGAGATAAGGAGGTTGTTCTTACTGTTGCATATAATCTGTGTTGCTTTAACATACATAGCTCCAAGAAAAGGTTATTTTCTGATAATGAAAGAATAATGGCACCTTACCACATGGAAGTTCCTGTTGACTCAGAAGTTTTCAGAAGCATCCCAGGAGTGGGACCAGGAAGAGGAAAGTTCAAAGCAATTAGGTTGCCCTGGGCTCTTAGTGAGATGGTGTTATTGCTTGGTGTTGACTGGTCTCCCTGAGGCCGGTTCTGAATTGCTATCATGGCTTGGACTTATTTGTCATTGCAAGGCCAACAGGGAAACTACTGATTGGTTTGGGGATAGAGGAGATTGAAGGAAAGCAAAGGTGTTTAAAAAAGAATCTTTGTAGGAGAAAAATGAAGGCAATCAATATGAGACCCATTCCTTTGCATGAGGTTACAGAGATGCGAAGATGAGATGGGGATGATGTATGTGGTGTCTGGTGAGCGGAGCTGCCCACTTCATCATTAAGAGAGCATCTGAGTGGACGTGCTAGACGGCCTGTTTGCTGTTCTGTCCGGCCAGTGGAAGGAAGGCCAAGAAGCATTGTGAGTCAGAAACCAAAGACCCTCAGGCTTCTCAGGGAGTGAGGACAGCTGCATGTTTGGATTTGTCCATTCATTCATTCATTCAACAAATATGTGCTGAACACCTTCTTTGAGTTGAGCACCATGCTAGATACCTGCCTGGGAGGAAGTCAATGCATGAGATGGAGACAGTCCTTGTCCCTTTGGAACTGATGGCATCACAGGAACGAGAAACATAAACTCGTGCTTACACACCTGATTATTTTATTGAAGTCATGCTAAGTGCTGTGAAAGGAAAATGAGCATACAATGAGATCTGAGGAGTGTGCACAGGCCCACAGGCAGAAACCTCAAGTTTCGATTGAGGCTTCCAGACTTGATGGTGGGGAATAGCATTCTATGCATGTAAATGTCAAGAATTCCCTCTTTGTAAAGTTAGAGACTTCCAAACTTTCCCCTTAAAACCTTGGACTAGACCCACTAACAATTAAATACACGTTAATTTGCGCATAGGTACTCTCCCGTTCTTCTTCCAACTCTTATGAAGGAGCATGAAAGCTATGAAATGGTCAAAAGACAGAGAGCAGGAAAAATAATTACATGGAAATTTCACAGCAGCTTCATCAGTCTCTAATTTTACTGGTAAGTCCTGTAAAATTCAATGAGACAGTTTGATTATTTTAGGGCACTTAAATTTAAAACCCTAATAACTTCATTCTCTATTGCCAGTTTAGTGGTCCAGCAGGCTACTTAACTGTCATAATTGAAATGCCACAGAATGATTCAAGTAAGAGAAATGGCTATGCCTTTCCAATACTTTTATTGAGACACCAGCCAGAATAATGTTTTGTATCATTTGAGAAGCACATAGGACATACCCGTAGTTCCAGAGGAAGATCGTTTAGTTCTGTGACTCACCTTGATATTAAGCACCTTCAGGCTGATGTGTGAGACCTTTTATTTTGTAGAGGCTCTTCAAAAGTAGGGCAGTAAGATCCTAATTCTTATCTAAGAGGTTATACATTATTTTATCTGAAAGGTTACACACCTGGTATTTGGCCCGCTCTGCCTGTTAACCTGAGGAGCTGTGGGAGCCAGTCCAGCAGTAATTAATGCAAATAGTCCTTTGGAGCTGTTTTCCATTGTGATTTCTGACACTTGTATGTTTCAGAAATCTGCCTGCTGTGCTGTAAATGCATTGTTATGGAAATTACCACCACGGTGCTGGCCCAATCTCTGAGTATGATGAAATTGCAACTTTAAATTACATGTTACTGTCTTAAAACTTTGCATTTTTCAGACTTATATGTTCTTCTATCTATATTACATTGACGAAATACCGAGTATTGACAGTAGTATTTGAAATATTTGGAGGTAGAGGAAAACATGCTAGTATTATAAAAAGGAGACAAATGCTGGTAACCCATCTTATAAGAGAACTTGGAAAGAATAGTGAACGTATTCCCTAAGTATTACATTGCCTTTGCATCTGTCACCTTTAATTCATACATCAGTCATCAGCCATCAGTAGGACTAAGGCCCACTTTGGGCCCCACACTTTGCTAATCAATCATCCAACCAACCTAGCTGATATGAATAGAAAGTCCTCAAATTCAGCCTCTGAACATCTGGTGGAGGTCTTTTATCTTTGTAAATGAACATCTGGTCCTGTTACTTCTCTGCTCAGGACCCTTTGGTGCCTCCCCATGCCTTCATGTACAAAGCCAAACCCTGAACTATGCTGCCTCTCACCCACCACCTGCCTTCTCTCCTGCCATGGCACCTCCTTGCACCTGCAGTTCCCTCAATAAGCCAAGTTATGGCATGACTTTGTGCCTTCCTTGCTCTCACTGATCCCTCTGTCCCTTAGGTCTTTCTCCTGTTCTGTTCCCAACCACTACCCAACCCTCTGATGCTCATTCAAGATGGTCACATAATGGTTGCATAGCCATGATCATTCCTTGGCCATCCTGAGCATGATCTCTACAGTTTATAATGCTAATGTGCTAGACTCTGCTTTAAGGACTTCTGCCTTACCCTCTTCTTAAATGTAATAGTAACACCATTTTCAGAGATGAGGAAATTGTGTCTTTCCCAGTGTCAGAGTAACTGACTGTTGTGGTATAGATGTGAGTTGTCCCCCAAACGCTCATGTGAGACAATGCAAGAAGACTTATAGGAGAAATGATTGGGTTATGAGAGCCTTAACCCAATTAGTGAATTAATCACCTAATGGGATTAATTGAGTTATAACTGAAGGCAGATGGGGTGTGGCTGGAGGAGGCGGGTCATGCGGGCCTGGCTTTAGGGTATATATATGTATTTGGCAAATGGAGATCTCTGCTTCCTTTCTTTTCTTTCTTTCTTTTTTTTTTTTTTTTTTGCGGTACTGGGGATCGAACTCAGGGCCTTGTGCTTGTGAAGCAAGTACTCTACCAGCTGAGCTATCTCCCCAGCCCTCTGCTTCCTAATCATTGTGTGAGCTGCTTCCCTCCACCACACTCTTCCACTGTGTTTTTCTGCCTCACCTTGAGCCACAAGGAATGGAGCCTGCTGTCCCTGGATTGAGACCTCTGAAACTGTGAGCCCCCAAATAAGATTTTCCTTATCTATTGTTGTTCTGGTCAAGTCCTTTAGTTACAACCGCAAAAATGTTGACTAAAACTCTGACCCAAGCTTGTTGTGGTGAGGTCTTTTTCCACAGCCCCTTCTCTTCATTTATCTATTGAAATATCTGCTGACAAATAAGAAATTGGCCATGACTTATGACTGCTGAATATGATACTGATGTTAGAATCCAGAATATATAATATCAAGAAAATGTGGATTAGAATTTCTCTTCAAAAGAAAGCCACCTTTTTGGGGGCTGTGTGAAGTGCTGAATGTGGAAGACAACACTTTAGATGATGTAATTAGAATTACTCTTACATATAATAAAGAAACGTAATTTGCCTGGAGCCATGTGTTGCAGCATTACTCTATGGTCCAACACAAAGCCTGAACTCCATGCTGAACTTCAGAAGATAGCACATGACCCCAGAGGCAGGACCCTGAAATACAGGGTCCTCTGACCTAGAAGAACTCTAGTTGGAACAGTCAGCATATCAGGGAAGATGTGCAGCACAAGTAAGCATGGAGTGCCTAAGTACTCTGTGTGCAACTGAAAGTAAGGTAACAACATCATTCTGGGTATCTGAGCTGAGATAGTAGGATAAAGAGCCTTAAACAGGCCAAACTGGCAGTTCCTTGATGAGCAGCTGTAATAATAATAATGGCCAGCATTTATTAAGAACTTTCTATGCCCATCATCTCCTTTTTTTTTTTTTTTAGATGTTGATAGACCTTTAATATATTCCCTTATTTATATGTGGTGCTAAGGATTGAACCCAGTGCCTCGCACATGCTAGGCAAGTGCTCAACTACTGAGCCACAACCCCAGCTGCCCTTCATCTCCTTTTTTCCTCACTTATGTACCCATGATTCATGGGTATATAACCTTATTTTATAGATTAGGAAACTTCAGATTAAAGGGATCAGGTGATTTGCCTAAGGTGACAGAACTCAGATTGCAGCGTTGATTTCAGCTCAGGCATCTGACTGCAAATCTGGTATTGACACTGTCCTTTTTCATAGCCTGGCTCAGGAGGGTTCTGCTTATTTCTTCAGAATTCACCCAATAGAGGACAAACAAACACATAGTACTTTTGTGCCTTTAACTTGGGGAAAAGTGGCACATTGTAAGACCCTGTTTATTTTCAATTGACTATGGCTTTTTAAAAGTCACTTTGGACATATTTCTGTTTTCACAGACTGCTCAAAAGAAGGGAATAAAATTATTAATAAGTCAGAGTAGATTGTTGGTTTCTATCACATAGAATTGAATGACAGAGGTAATAGAAAGTGAGCTCTGAAATGAGACCCAGATTCTAATCACAGATGAACCACTAATAGCTATCTGATCTTGATTCAGTTACTTAACTTCTCTGACCCTCAGATTCCTCATTAGAGAAGGGAGAATAACAGCAACCTCATTTAGTAGCGATTGAATATACCAGCACAGTGCTTAAATCCATATGTTCTGTCTTAGTCCATTGGGACCACTATAACAAATTCCATAGACTGGGTGGCTTATAAATAGCTAGTATTTATTTCTCACAATTCTGGGGTGGGGAAGCTCACAGTCAAGGGAATGGAAGACTCTCTGGTGATGAGTTCTTCTTCATAGATGGTGCCTTCTTGCTGCATCCTCACTTGGCAGGAGGGCTGAGCAATCCTCCTGGCCTATTTTATCAGGACCTAATCCTGTTCATCAGGATGGTGCCTTCTGACCTGATCACTTCCCAAAGGCCTCACCTCTTAATACCACCACCCTGAGGACAAGATTTCAACATATGAATTGGTGAAGGAGGAGAGATGACACCAATATTCAGATCACAGAGGGTTCTAGACAAATATTTATAATAATTAAGTTAATATTGTTAACAAGCACCACTTTTTACATGTATAATGCCTGGCATTATGGTGAGCACTCTTAATGCACTATCTCATTCTTTTTTCCTCATGAACCAGTGGGGTGCTATGTTATTATTACCCATTTACACAGGAAAAAACAAAGGCTCAGAGAGTTTCAGTCACCTACCTGAGATCAAACAACTAAGGACACAGCAGAGCTGAGTGTCTGAGCCCTTAACCATAAACATCCTCCCCATTTTATTTTTTTTACCTATTTTACCTCTAACTTGACAATAATTGATATTCAGAACCACTACTCTTATTTTATGGTGGCCACTGTCTCAATTGTCAGTTATCACTTAAATTACTATGTTAGGAATTTGTCACATTTCAAAAATATTGTAGATGAATATTGAAAAATGATCACAATAGATCAAGTTTTAAGACATGTTGCAAGACTATATTGCAACCCTTGCGTGACAATGCAAAAATAAAAGCAGATATAAAGACCAACAACAACAGAAATACCCCTAACCAAAATTCCACAAAAGAAAAAATAATCAAATGGCCATAAATATATAAAATGATGCTACACTTCACTAATTTTCAGAAAAATGCAATCCAAATCACAGTGAAGGATACACCTTCAGAAAGGCAACAGTTTAAAATCTCTCCTGTGTGTTGGTGAAGATGGAGCAAGTGAGGAACTTTTATAAAACTGTTGGAGAATGAGAGATGGGATCAGTTACTTTGGAAAATAGTGGGCTCTTATCTAATAAAGTTTCATGTGGGCCATAACTTAAGGCATTCATACGCATGTGCACCTGGAGACAGGTACTGTCTGAGTCTGTTCAAAGCAGCAGTGTTCAGAATTGCTAAAAGTAGAGGCAACCCAAGCTTCCATCAATGGTAGAACGAAGGACAGCACTGAGACACATGTGTAGGACGGATCACCATTTGGCAGTGAGAGTGAAGCAGAGCCACAGGCAGAAAATTTTGAGCATGATGTTTAGAAAAATTGCAAAACCAGAGAAGCCTTACAGTGGGATTTTACGTATACAGCATTTATAAACTTAAGGATATTGTGTACAGGAATGGTAAAAGTACAAAGCATGCAATGATGACTAAAAGCATCTGGCAGTGGTCTACCAAATGTGAAAGGAAAGTTGATCATGAGCAGGCTCCTTGCTGCTAGTGATGTTCTAATGTCTACCCCTTCACCAGCATGGGGGCGCTGGCCTTGTGGTGACTTGTTGAACTATTCAGATATGTTATGAGTATCACACTTCACAATAAAAAGTATTGGAACTAAGTATCAAAGAGTTTAAGACTATATGTTAAATAAATTAAAATGTATTTATAGTAAATAGTAGTCTTTAAAACTGCACTATAATATTTTATTAAGAAAATCTATATGAATACATCTAATTTGTTCTGATACAATGGATTCCAGTGGATTCATAGTGGTTATGGCTGGGTAAGACTATAGTGCAAATGAAGAGAAAGTGTATTTTTCTTTTCATTTTTCTCCAATGAATATTCTTTAGTAGGAAAAAAGTAGAGATTTATTAACTTGATGACTGAATCTTGACCCATTATCTTAGATAACTTAATTTAAACTAAAAGTAACAGAAGGCAAAAAACAATTTACCTGTTTACTTCCTAATTTTATTAGTCATTATTCCCATTCATAGAAAACCTCAATCTCAGTTTCCCACTTATTTTAAAAAAAAAGGCAAAAGAAATACAGTATAGTAAGTATTTAATCGAACAATAGTCTCTGGATTTCCAGAAGAGTTCAGACTCTGTGGAGGGAAACTGAATATGAATCTTGGCCTTGTTCTGGTTACTCTGTACATCTTGAAGGACTAGAAACAATACTGGATTTAAGAAACAAACCCTGCAGTTGCATCCCGCACCCACTCTCCCTTGACACCCTCGCTGGGGACCCGGAAGCCTCTCCTCCCCAGAGAGACATCTGTATACTTCACAGCTCAGCTCAAACATGGCCTTCTTCAGCGAAGCCCTACCTGGCTGCTGCTCTGAGCTCCCAGAGAGAAATCTTTATCCAGACCTCACTCTGGACTGGCACTCACTACATTAGCTTGGCATTCCTTATTTATATGTCCCACTAATCGGTGAGTTTCTGGAGTCAAGGATTTTTCCTCTTCACTTTGGAAATCCCATCTCAAGTGCAGTGGAGCCACCCAACAGATATATGATGAAGGAAGGAAGGAACGCTTAGGATCTTTTAGGAACAGAATAGTTCAGAAAATTAAAAAAAAAAAAAAAAAAAAAAGATGATGTAGCCTTTGGAGAAAAACCACAGGATGCTGGGACACTCATTTAATTCTGTTAGGGATTTTTCACTGATATGGGGGAAATGTGAGCTCCAAGAAACAGCTTTATTATGCTTTTGAATTAATTTGAAAGTTAAATTACTGAGTGGAATGAGACAAATAATCCAGACCATTTCTTTCATTTTGGCTCACCTAACTAAAACTGCCATGATGAATAGGGCCCAAATATCCATTTGTGTGGTTTCAAAAATACAAAGTAATTCCTCCCCGCACACTACTTATTTATGCACATTTCTCAGTACCTAATAGATCATGCAGTGTCCTGAATTCCCAGGAGACCCAGGTTATTTTCTTCACACAAATCCATCATATTCAGAGCTTTACTTATTTGGTTTCAGTGTGTACAGTGATTTCTCCCTACTCACTTAGGACATGCCTGTTTATTATGACAGAGGAGACAGGCACCCGGCAAGAAATAAGGAGGAGAAAATAAGAAGAGGTTTCCAAGTTGCCAGGAATTCTCTTCATCTCAAGGTCAATTTTATTTTCCACAGAGAAAAATCATAATTAGTAATTAGTAAGTAAGAGAGTTTAAGACTATATATTAAGATTTAGTCTTATTTACAAATATTTTATCATATGGGTAGTGCTCATGGAATTAATTGTCTAAGGATAAATATGGGCAGGCAAAACTGCATTTGGTTCACAGTGTAATGACTTTGTAGCCCAAAGCATCGTGGCAGCACGCAGAGACCTCTAGGTTGGGGTCTGACGTTTGCCATTGAACTTAGGGGGGCTGCACAGAGTTCTAAGGAGAGGTGACCCTTGTCTAAGGAAGTTACAATGATTATGAAAAAAAAAAAGAAAAAGAAGTTGGCCAAATGTAAGAGAGATCCAGGATGTATATTTCATAAGATCTGACATTCTCTTGAGTGTAAAGGAGTGAGGAAGAGAGAGGAGACAAAGAGAAGATCAACAGTTGTGGCTTAAAACAAAGGCACATTGAGAGATTAGAGTGAGAAGCATGTTTTGGTGATATTGAGTTCAACTTCAAGCATATGGAGTGTGGTTGAGTGCATGCAAGATATCTAAAGAAGCTGGAGCCCAAATATCAGAATTTCCGTAAAACAAAACAGAGAAATCAGAGGGGGAGGAACTGATCAAAGCAACAGTTCAAGAAAATTTCCTAGAAATGTAGGATGAGAGTTTGCAGATTAAAAGGATCTACCAAATGCCCAGCATAATGGGTAAAAAAAAAAAAAAAAAAAAAAGTACCCACACAGAGACAGAGTGGCACGTTCAGGAAAAGGAGAAGGTACCAAGAGCTTCCCAGGAGAGAAAATATATCACTTACAAAAATATGAGATTTAAAATAGCATCAGACTTGCTAATAGTAACCCTGGAAGCTATAAAAGAAATACCTTCACATTTCTTGGGGAAATGATTGCCACATTAAAATTTTGAGTTAAGCCAAACACTCGATTGTATAAAGACATTCTAAGCCATGAAGGTGTTACATGATTTTCTTCCCATGCACATTTATCTGGAAACAAACAAAAAAAAGTGCTTTACCAAAGTAAGGAAGCAGATCAATGAAAAGAAAGACAGGGAAGTCTAGAAAACAGGACCCAAACTAGGAAAGAAGCAAGAAATTTCCTAAAATGATGATGAAGATTCCAAGATATAGCTATGCCACAGGTCTAGAAATAACCAGTCTAGAATAAAATGGAAAATTGTGAACTCCGGGAAAAATGACTATAAGAAAAACAAAATGAAACTGAGGTATAACCTTACATGTCATAATGGTGACAGGAAAGTTATACTCTGATGACAGTTTGGGGGAGAATTAGTAATGGGGCCGTAGAAAACTAAACAAACAAAAACCAAGGCAACTATTAAATCCAGGAAAAACAAAAGGTCATTCAAGTAAGAAAACTATCTCAGTGTAAATAATTTACATAGCTGTAGCAAGGTGAACAATTAATTTTTACTTTATTAATTTACTTAATTTACTTTTACTTACTATGATATAGCTATAATGAAATGACAAAGAAGGTAGTGTAGAAGGAAGCCTGCAGAGAACAAAATTGTCATTTTCTGTATTGGGAAGTCAACAAAATACACCTAAGATATAAATTTCAAAAAAGTGTAATGTGTAAGTGTTTTTATATCAGTAGAGAAAAAAGAGCTCAAAAAGTTGAAAGCAATAAGTACAAAGACATATGTAGGGTTGGGACAAGATGCTGCTTATTTTTTGTTAAAGCAATAAAAATGAGCTTTTAGAAAGGTACATATATCGAACTTTGGTGTTTTAAAAAATTATGTTTAGAGCTCAGTAGAAGAGAACTTGCTTAGCATGCGTGTGGCATTGGGTTCCATCCCTAGCAAGACATGCACGCACACACACACACACACACACACACACACACAAAGACCTTCACCATCTGTGTTCTCCTTCTCCTCTTCTCATGCCCACTCTCTGAAACCTTTCTCACTCCTGCCCCATCCTTCAAACATCCCATGGAGTCAGACTCATGTGGATTCATTGTGTCTCCCAGTACAAGTGGGCAGACAGGCAGCAGAACATATCATTCACTGAGGCCACAGTGGTGTAGTGAAATGGAGGCCAGAATTTGGGCAGGAAGTCATAGGTTCAGATTTTGGCTTAGCCAGATGCTGGCAAACATGGATGTGTTATGATCTTCATTGCTTTGGTTCCTTTGTTGCAAAGTAATGATACAGGTTGAGTGTCCATATCTGAAAGGCTTGGACCAGAAGTGCTTCAACTCAGAGGGTTTTTTGTTTGTTTGTTTTGTTTGTTTGTTTGTTTGTTTGCGGGGGTGGAATATCAGTCTGCATGTCCATAATGAGATATCTTAGGGATGGGATCCAAATCTAAACACAAAATTCATTTATGTCTCACTTACACTTTATGCACATAACCTGAAATAGTTTCATACAATATGTTTAGGACACCTGTGTTTTGACTGTGACCTGTTCATAGGTCAGGTGTGGGATTTTCTGCTTGTAGGGCTATGTGGGTTTTGTATTCTTTTGGAATGTTTTAGATTTTGGATTGTTGGATTAGGGATGCACAACTTGTACCAATAATAATACCCACAGAGGTTGGAGAGGGAGTCAAATGAGGTAAGATACATAGAAGAAACTGCTACCTGGTACCTGGCATTTATAAATACTTATGATAAATATACTCTCTAACAGTTCATGCCTCTGTCTATCATTGTGCCTAATGGGTCCTTGGTACTTAATAAAGAATGAATCAGTGGAATTTATTGGGGAGGGAGGGGATTTATAAAGCTTTTAACACTGTACTTACATTTTTGAAAATACTTGTCTTCACTCTTCTATCCTTATCTTTCCATAATTAGTTCAGAATTATTCTTAGTCATATCCTAGGGAATAATTGGATCTTGATTGTAAGTCTGATTTTTGTAGGCGTTTGAGGACAGATAAACTCCCCTTATTCTGTCATATTCCAGCTACAATGTTTACCCTCATACAGGCAATAAATGGTTGTTGAAATGAACCTTCAATAGGTTAAAATCCCCTCTCCTCTCGAGTACAGCCTGATAGAGTCACATCGTTCCCCTCATTAACTTCCTTCTCCCCCACATCAGATATTTCTTTGGATGGTTTTTTAAAATTACTACTGTCAGCTAAAACTATTTCCTTCTCCTCTTGTCCTTGCACCTAATTCCTCCCCTGCTTTCTTTAATCTATAACTCATTCAGGCTTCTCTGTTACTTGATATATTCTTACCTAGTTAATGTTTCCTTTCTGCATTCTCTTCAGTCCCTGTGAATCTCACCTGGAAGTGTCACTCCATTCAATTTATCTGGAAAGTGGCCTCGGAATCTGTATCTCCTGATTACATCGTTCATTTTTTCTGTTCAGCTCCCTTCAGTTACACTGGTGTAATGCTAATTGCTTGCATTGTTACTGCGCTTGCATTCCATTCTTCTCGCTGCTCTTCCTGTTCTGTCTGCAGATTTCATGCACCGGGTCTGGGAGCGGGTCTGTCAGGCCAGGGTATGGATCGGATTTGTCACCTTCACTTTCCCAGGCATGTGGGGGGACAACGTAAGATGGTTGAGGGATAAAGTCCATTGCTGTGTATTTTCTTTATCCTTTTTTATTTCCTATCATTTTTACTTATGCTGAGATTTACTTACTGAAATTTGCAGCCTTTTGTGAGTTTAAGAGTCTATAAAACTTCCCTTTGATTTTTTTATGTGCTTTCCTTTTATTAAAAAGCATAGATAGCACTCTTCTGTTACCTTAAATCTGTTTTATTTTCATTTGGATGTGCCCAGTGAGAATTCTGAATTACCTGTTGTCACTTGTCATTTCATTTTTTTTTTTTTTTTCTTTTTAATGACAGCCTTGTCCCCAGAGGGAGCCGTCACTTTTGATTGGGCAGCTGTAGGGCCAAACTCCATTCTCAAGGCTGCCTTGCTAGTTGTCTTTGCTGAAAGCAGTCATAATGAACCAGTCATGAGTCGCTTTTACAATGGCCGGTTTAGGAATAAAATGCAAAATGCAGCTCTGACCGGCTGTTGTCAGAGCCGCTCATCATGGGGAAGGCCCTGTCCACAGGACAGACTGAGCTTTGACTCTGTTCTTTGTTTCTGAGAACTACTCATGGATTGCTAGCCAGTACCTTTTGCCTTAGGCCTTTGGGCTCCTTCTTGCTTTTCAGTCTGTCATGAAACACTTTAAGGTCATTTGGGTTTGTAGTCATTTGTCTGGAGTTGGGTGAATATTATCAGGGATGATATTTCAAATTAAACTAATGGACTTCTCCTCTGAGACTAGACGGACTGGCATTTTGTTCCACTTCTGTAGTCTTCTTCTCATGACAGAAACTCTACAGGTAGGGTCTGGACTTTTTATATGTACATCATTTTATTTGGCTCTGAATCTCAGTATAGATAAGGTACATGCATGATAGTTTTGACCCATATACAACCCCATGGGAGAGATGCACTTGTATGTATTTATTAAGGAGTTCTTTTCTCTGGCTGGCATTGTATAATTCATTTCTTTTTTGGTTCCAAGTTATAGAGACCTAACTCAAACTTCCTTGGGCAAAAAAGGAAATGGGGAAGAGGGGTTTTTGGCTCACATAACTGAGCCATTCAGGAAGTCACGCCAGGGCGAGGCCAGCTGTACCCAGGTACTCAACACTGGCATCAGACATCTTGTTCCATCTCCTGGTCCTTCTTTCCCCTCTGCTGTTTTTTTTCTCAGAAAGGCCCCCACTGGAAACAAAGAAAGTTGTGATGGTTAATTTGGGGGTGTCAACTTGACTGGATTTAGGGATACCTAAATTGGTAAGACATGCTTCTGGGTGGTCTGTGAGGATATTTCCAGAGAAGATTGGCGTGTGGGTCAGTGAACTGAGTGAGGAAGACCTGCTCTTAACGTCCAATCAACTGGGGGGCCTGGAAGGAGCAAGAAAGTGAAAGAAGGGGGAAATTCTCTCTGGTTCCTCCCTAAGAGGTGGGGACACATTTTCTTCTGCTGCTACCCTTATATATCAGACTCCAGATTCTTTAGCATTTGGATTCTAAAACTTGTGCCAGTGACTCTCCGAAGGACTGGTGGTTGCCCCATAGGCTTCCCTTGTTCTGGGGCTTCTGGTTTGCTGGAGAGTGTCATACCAGCTTCTCTGGCTCTCTTCTCTGGAGAGCTTGCAAATGGCCATCTTAAAACTTTTCAACTTATGTAATAATAGTTATTTCCTAATAAATTTGTATATATATGTGTGTATGTGTATATATATATGTAGACACACACACACACACACACAAGTATATAATCTTTTGATTTTGTTTCTGTAAAGAACCCTAATACAATGCTCAACAGCAATTTCAGATTTACCTCCCACCAGCTTAGGAATCTATCAGAAAGAAAATTCTTTTCTAGTAATTCCAGCAATATTTCCAAGGCAGGAACATGATGGTTCCAGATCAGATCTTGTTTTCATTCTCAAACCAAGACATAGCATAACACCAGAGTGGTGCTGAGTTCTGATTAGGCAGGACTGGACCACATGCCCACCTCCAGATCCAAATGGGTCTGCCCCACTGAACCACATGCATCAAGGGCAGAGAAGGGTGATTCCAAGGTCAGCATGGATACTATTAAAAGGATCTGGTCAGACCAGGCAAGAGACATGTCATCTGCAAGGGGAAAGAAAGTAGGGAAAGCTGATTAAAGTCTAAGGAAAGATGGCTATCCAAGAAATGTCAAGGAAGTTAGAAAAAGTTTTATAAATGCTTTTTAGGAATACAGGGAACTAAGATAGATCAAGAAGTTAGTGTGTGTGTGTGTGTGTGTGTGTTTTTAATGAGTAAAAAGAGCTTCTTCATTATTTCATTCAGTTATATGGGGAAGTTGTGGTAGGCTGAATAATGACCCCCAAATATCTTCATGTACTTATTGCTAGAATCTTTCAGTATTGCCACAGATGTGATTAAGTTAGAATATGAAATAGGAAGATTATCCTGGATTATCTAGACAAGCTCAGTGTAATCCAAAGTATCCTTTTAAGAGGTAATCAGGAGGAGTTAGAGGAGATATAAATGAGGGAAGCAGGGATTGGAATGATATACCTTGAACACAGAAGAAGAAACCATGAGCCAAGAAATAAAGGAAACCACTAGAAGCTGAAAAAAAGAAAGAACTCTCCTCTTGAGATTCCAAAAGGAACTAGTCCTGATGACACATTGGCTTTAGCCCAGTAGAATGATCTCAGATTTCTGACCCTCCAAAGTATAAGAGTAAACTTGGGTTTTTTTGTTTGTTTGTTTTTGTTTTTGTTTTTGTTTTGTTTTTTGGTACCAGGGAGTAAACCCAGTGGTGCTTAGCCAGTGAGTCACATCCCCAGTCCTTTTTTGTATTTTATTTAAAGACAGAGTCTTTCATTGATTCGCTTTAGAACCTTGCTAAGTTGCTGAGGCTGACTTTGAGCTCAAGATCCTCCTGCCTCAGCCTCCCAAGCTGCTGGGATTATAGGTGTGCACCCTGTGTCCTGCAATTTGGGTTGTTTTAAATCACTAAGTTTATAATCTTTCATAATAGCAGCAACAGGAACTAATAAGAAGGATTCCAAGAAGAGAAATGAGCTGAATATGAGAGTAATCAGCAGACCAGGCAGACCCAAGAGAGGTTGAACCTTTTAGTTTAAGGGGAAAACATGGGTTATGACCCTGCAGACTGGGATCTATGATATGACAGGTAGGACAAGGGGCAGAGGATATGAGATCCTGGAGGTCACTTATCCCATGCCATGGAGTTGGGACTTCCTAGAAGACCATAACAAAAGCCTTTGGAAAGGCTTTTGAAAATAAACACATGTAATCTGGTTAATGACTGTCCTTCTGGAAGTGTTAAGGAGGATGAGTTTGATAAAGATGAAGAAGGCAAAACATGAGACAGAGAAACCATTCAGGAGATTTTTGTAGTTTAGGCACCACTACAGAGGCAGAGGCAGGAAGACCTAGTGACTGCTTAGATGTGGGAGGATAAGGATGAGGACAAATGGTTTCTAGTGTCAGTGAGTGGGGGAAGAATGGACCAGGAAAATGTCACAGAAGAAGGCTAGGTCTGAGAGGAAGCTGGTTTGGTAGCTCCATTTGGGTTATAATGGTTCTTTCATCTAGTAGGTTAGTGGTGATATCTGTGTCAGTGGAACCAGGTCCAGATCTCAGGGGAGACGTCTGGTCCACCTGCACTAGAAATGACGACTTTTGTAGCCCCTGGTGTACAGACACCTGTGGTGCAAGCAGGTTGAGTGGACAAGCTCACCCAGAAGAGGAGACAGGAAAAGTCTAGGGCAGCAGCTTGGGATACTTTTTCTCAAGTACAGGAAATGAAGGAAACAGAAGCAAAGGAGGCTGAGAGAGAAAGAGAGAATAACCAAGGACAACAGGAAAACCATGAGACCAAAGACCAAGGACAATGGGAAAATCATGAGACCAAAGACCACACTAGCATTACTAGACACTCAGAGACCCTGTGGATTTCAAGGGTACCTTATAGTGGACTTAGAAAACATTTAGGATGAATCTAGATTGAAGAAGGCTGCAAGAAGAAGGAATGTCTTGACTAATGGCTTTAATTTTCTAGACCATCAAGAATTCCATAACTACATAGGCATCCCCCCCAGGCAGTCTGTATCCTACAGAGAGGTTTGTTGGCAGAGGGAATATGAAACTCTCCATCCAAGTTATTCCTCTAGGATTGCTTAAACTAGACTGGTGTCTCCTATCCTATCATGGATTAGACAAATTATTTTCATTTGGATTTTGGTTTCTCTCTTTTTATTGTCTTTATTTCTTATTATACAAGTATTGTATGATCATCATAAAAAAGAGAGATACTGTGGAAGCATATTAAAATAAATAGTAAAATCCCTCAGTCCTACTGTTCAGAAGTAAACACTATTAAAAAGTTTGCATGTCTTTCAAATATTTTTACATTTATACATATACCTATGCATCTGTGTACATAAGGCAGATGACATTTTGTGTTATAAAAATGGGATGATACCATGCATTCTGTTCAACAACTAGCATTTTTGTTGCTATGGCTATTTTTCCATGCCCGCATACTACAGAGCTGCCTCATTGTTTTCAATGGTAGTTTTAATAGTACTCCATGGTTTGGATATACCATAATTTATTTAATCATTCCCCAATGTGCATTTTAGTTATTTACACATCTTCATTTTGGTAAGTAATGTAATCATTGTCTTTGAGTGTACATCTTTGCACACTTATGGGAGTTTTCCAAGGAGACATTGGTAGAAATAAAATTGCAGGGTCACTAAGTTTGTATTGAATGTCATTTAGTGTGAAGCATAATGCTCTCCTCCATCATCAAACATGACCAATTCCTATGCTCAGGAAGCTTGCTTCCTATTGAATTGTGTCATAGTAACCATTATATATAAAAAGTCCCAGAACTTCTCAAAAAAAAAAAAAAAAAAAAACAAGAAAGAAAGAATTGCAGGGTTAAAGGGATCAATATTTAAATTTCTAATTGAGGCCACAACTGTACTCTATGAAAGCTGAATTGAAAATAATGAAAGGCTAAATAAATATTCATGCTTAGCTTTATTTAGGAAGCATTTTTGGTGGAGTTTTTTTGGTCTTTAAAGTGTTTCCCTTCTCAGTTCTCAGAAGTCATGGTATCATCCACATTTGTTGATACCTAAAATCAAAGCAGAGAGACAGCAGAGATGGGAAAGGTTAGTTCCATATGGTGTATCCTGATGGGTGCCTGGGACCTCTGTGGAGTGGAGAAATGGTTGAAATACCAAACTTCCTTGAGCCCCAAAATAAGTAAATTATAGATTTACATATAAATCTGTAATAGTGCTTTTAAAGTTATAAAGGGGGAAATTGACCTATTTGAACATATGAAATTTTTAAACTATAGATACTATAAGTTTTAAAAACTGAAAAGCTAATAACGTAATATATGAAATAGTAAAGGATTGCCATCTAGAATAAATGAAGAGTTCTTACACATTAATACGAAAATGGGCAAAGTAGTTCTAAAAATAACTTTGTGTAATTAAGTGATTTCCAAACAAAGAAATGCATATGACCAATATATAAGGATTCTTGATTTGTGGCAAAAGTAGATTTAGACTTCAATGTTGGTGGGACACTGAGCATGTTGTAAGAAGAGTTGTTCTTATACATGGTCATTTGGAAGTATGAGTTAGTGTATCCTTTGGGTAGAAAACCGAAAGCAGTCTAACACTTTGCAAATGAGTAGACCCCATAATCCAGCAAAAGTGCATCTGTGCATTCACCCTCTAAAGACATTGGTGCATGTATACAAAGATGAAATTAGCAGAATGCTTACTGTAGCACATATAGTTATTTTGATAGCTAAAACTTGTACACAATCTGCACATTCTTCCAGGGGAGGATGGTAAAATGAATTATGGTACATCTTTTCTCATGAATATGATGTGGCACTTTAAACAAAGATCTGTAAATAGGCTGATATAAAATATCTCTCCCAAACGTGGTTAGTTTAAAAGAAATTCATGTTTGATTAATTTATTTAACTAATAGGTGTATTTGCATTTATTTATTTATTTATTTAACTATGAATACTTATTAAAAGATCAGGGGGATTAAACACCAAACTGTTAGCATTCCCTGGAAAGGACAGTTAGGTTGTTGGGTTTGGGGGACATTCACGTTCTGTGTCTGATACCATCCCAAACTTTGTTTTTAAATGAAAGTAGGGAAGCAGAGGCAAGTCTGGGAACAGTTAAGTCTGTGTGATTTCTCTAATCTTCCATCCATTGTTCTTTGACTTTGCAATGAAAGTGATATGAAGGTAAGTGTTGTGACCAGTACACAAGGGAGATGCCACCTTTGTGGCCGGTCTGTCCCCAACATGATTTGAGGCACATCCACATTGTTTCCAGATATCACCTGCGCTCAGATTCCTCAAAGTCTCAGCTGCAGCCAAGAGAGCTAGAAGGCTCTCTAGGTCACCTCTGTGGATCAGCTGCATGCAAATTAATTAGAGTTCAAAACGTGTCCCCTGTGGCTGGGCTCCGGATGATGCTGAAGTCATTAACAGTGATGTTCAGCTACAACTTCCTTCCCTGTCTTCTGAAAAATTGTTTCAGCAGAGAGAGGCTGGCAGACCAAGTTGGTGGCTAAAGACAGTAAGATTTTAATTTTCAGATACTTTGTGAGGGTCACTGGGGTGATGGTAACCTCAGAGAAGGGGGCGTTTTTCATCAAACCAGAGACAGCAATATGATCCTTTCCCTGACCACTCAAAACTAAATTCCCTTTGCTATAAACACATATGTCATTTCTCCAGCCCAGGGGATAGTGACCATAGCAACAAATCATCCAAATATTTTGTTGTTATTGTTCCGTTTGCCTTTTGTTAAGCTGCCCTTTGCACAAACAATTTATGTTCCCTTACCCTTTGGATTGTAACTAGCTTTTGCTTTCTATTTCTCTTCTCAAAACTACATATAGGAACAAAGAAAGAAGCACAAAAAGATCAAGATGCTAATAAACCTACTGTTTCATCTCCTAAGAGAACAGCAGCTTCCACCACCAAACTTCATTCACCAGGTATTTACGAAATGTGATCTGCTTTATTGGGGAGAAGACTTAAACTTGGAGTTTGTTTGACTCAAATGCCACTAACAGAGCAATGCCAGCCTGTGTATTATTAATGATGGTCCAGGGGTTGACATACATAGGCTGGTACTGTCTGACTCTAGATGAAATGAGCCAGTCGCTGGCATCATCTTTACCTTCCAAAACAATATGTTATGATGTGTTTGGGGGGAGAATTTCTTTGGGTAGGGGCATCTGCTATTCCAACAGCATGTAGAACCTATTTATAATTGAAAATCAGACATCAAAGATCTCACCTCAAGACATATTTTTTTCTATAACAGAGAAAAACAGAAACAATGGATATCAAATGATGGTTATCTTGTCAGTGAGGAAAACAGTTGTTCACATTCAGATATGAATAAGCTATGTAAGATCACTTGAAAGTTGAAACTTAATTTGAATATTCATGTTATAAGGCATTAACTCCTCTGTAGAATAGCCCACAGTGTAATTTTAATGTATTTTCTTTACCAGAAAATAGTGGCTATAATAGTAGCTTGTGTTTGATTTCTTATTAAATGTCAGATACTGTCCTAAGCTCTTTAACTATATTAACTTATTTAATGTCCCAGTAACTCCATGAAACATGTGCCATTATTGTCTGTCCCTTTACATGTGAGAAAACTGAGGTACAGAGATTTTTAACTAATTTCCCCAATGTCACGAGTAATAAAGTCACAAGGAGTAAAGCCTTGGTGTGTTAATCAGTTTTTCATCACTGTGACAAATACCTGAGAAAAATATATTAAAGGAAGAAAGATTTATTTTGATTTGCTGTTTCAGAGGTTTTAGTCCATGGTCAGCAGGCTCCAAGGCAGATACATGGCAGAGGACTGAGCAGAAGAAAACCGCTCACCTTGTGATTCCTTATGAGAGAGGGAAGCAGGGAGAGGTGGGGAATGGGGACACGACCTAGTGTCCAAGGGTACAGCCCCAAGGACCACTCCCTTCCATGAGATTGTACCTCCTACAGTTTCCCCCACCTCCTAATAATCCCTTCAGCTTCGAATACTTCAGTGGATTAATCCACTGAGGTCTGAGCCCTCATGATCCAACCACCTCCCTAAAGCTCCACCTCTGAACATTGCTGCACTGGGGACCAAGCTTCCAACACTTGAGTCTTTGAGGAACATTCCAGATCCAAGCTTTAACACTTGGTCTCAACCCAGGCAATTGGAATTCCAAACTTGCATCCTTAGTCACTGTACCATTTTCCAGGAAGTTTGAAGAATATAGAACTTATTCAAGTTTCTGAATGACTAAAAATATACAAGAAATAGACCAAAGGCACATCTGAAAGGATTGAGAGACAAAGCTCGGTGCCTAAATAGGGTGAGAGATCAGATCCATAGACCCTGAATAAGTCTGAAATTTCTGAAGGGTAGTACTCTTGCTGGATGAATTAAGGAGAAAAAGAAACCTAGTCCTGTAGGTAACTGACCTAATGCAGCTCCGACTCTGACAGAAGAAGGGTGAGAGGAGCAAGCCCTTTCTGAGGACTCCTAACCACAAGTATTTTAGTCAGCTTTTTCGCTGCTGTGACTAAAAGGACCCAAGCAGAACAACTGTAGAGGAGGAAAAGTTTATTTGGCTTACAGTTTCAGAGGTTTCAGTCCATAGAAGGTCAGCTCCATTCCTCAGAGCTCAAGATGAGGCAGAACATCATGGCAGAAGTGTGAGGCAGATGGAAGCAGCTCACACGATGATCAGGAAGCAGAGAGAGAGAACCCACTCACCAAATACAAAATATATACCCCAAAGCCATGCCCCCAATACCCACCTCCTTTAGCCACACCCTACCCATCTTTAGTTACCATTCTATTAATCCCATCAGGGGATTAATCCACTGATTGGGTTAAGGCTCTTACAACCCAATCATTTCTTCCTGAACCTTCTTGCATTGCCTCACACATGAGCTTATGGAGTAACATCTCACATCCAAACCATAACAAGTCTGTCCTGCTGCAATTTAAAAGCTGGAATCCCTGCTTCCACTGTGCTCTGAAGATTCCATTTAAAATGCTGTAGAACTTGTGGCCACATAGCAAACTAAAATATGTAATGAGTAAACACTCAAGGAAACAACCATCATAAGTAAGGTTTTTATATTTTATGGGGAGGTAAAGGTGTTATGTCATCTTACACTTTGTTAAGTTCAAATGTTTATGTTAAAAATTCTAGGATAAACAATGAAATAGTGTATAGTTCTGAACCAGTACAGAAGAAAAAGTTGAAATAAGAGGTTGAAACATTAATATAATTTGGGGGAATTAACACAGATGGAGAAAAGAAAAAAGGGAGGGAAAAGAAGGAAGAAAGAGAGAGAGAAGAGGAACTCAAATAATAAAATAAAATTACAAAAGGACTCAAATATGTCATAATAAATGTACATGAACTAAAATCTAGACCAAACAAAGATCAATGGAGTAGAGGAAGAGATCATTGGGACGGAAAGGGGGAGGGAAAGGTATAGTATCGCGCTCCCTCTGGCCGCAGAGAGAGACACGACAAATGTCTGAAGCTTTGGAAGTTTATTATGCACAGTCCCTCTCCTACACTTCTCTTACTCCCAGCTTCCGCGCACTCCCAGCTTCTCTTCTCTCAGCTTCTTCTTACTCCCAGCTTCCGCGCACTCCCAGCTTCCAGCTCAGCTTCAGCCTCCGCCGCCTCCTCTACTCTCCCACCCACCAGGCTTATATACACTTCAACCAATCAGGGGAGAGTACACGAGGTAAACGCGGACAGCTGCAAGCATAGGATAGGTACACGAGGGGGGCATGCTCTAATCACATCGTTAACTAGCCAATCATTGGAATTCGCTGGATGTTTACTGTATAGCTGGCCGCTTTTGGCTCAGCATCAGGCGCCATCTTGACCGTGCCCAAGGCTGGGGGTCCCGGAAACCCCAACAGTATAGCACTGGGGATTGGAATGGAGCAAATTATGTCATAGGTATTTATGAATATGTCAAAATGAACCCCATTATTATGCATAGTTCTAAGGTACTAATAAAAACACTAAAAAGAGAGAGGGGGAAAAAGACTTTGATTCCTAGTCTACTTTCATTTATAGAGTAGTCAAAAGGTATTTAAGTGGTTATTATATACTGTAAAAATCTAGCTTTTTAAACTATTTCCAAAAATTTGGACTATTTCCAAAATACATACCTAAAATGTAAGAACAACAAAGGTTGAAATCATGGAAATATTTGTTTCTAGAAAATCCTAAAAAAAGAAAATCCATGGTGCAACAGTTTGGAAACATTTTTATTGTAATTAACAAATACTAAACTGCTCATATATAAAACTTGCAATTTGATAAATTTTGACATGTGAAACCATTGCATCAATCAAGATAATATACACATCCCTCATCTCCCAAGTTTCATGGTGCCTACTGGAAATCCCTCCTGCCTAGCCCTCCATGTTCCATCCCAATCCCCAATCATTGATCTTTTCTGTCACTGTAGCTTGTATTTTCTAAAGTTTTGCATAAATGGAATCATATCATATATATGCTATTTTTACCAACTTCTTTCACTCACGTGATTACATTTTAAAATCATGTGGTAATAGTTCATGCCTTTTTATTGGAATTTTATTGGAATAGAATTGTGTGGCTACCCTAATTTACCCATTTACCTATTGATGGCCATTTGGGAATTTTTTCCTTTTCCCATATAAGTAAAGTTACTATTACATCCATACTAGTCTTGATATGAGTTCCTGATTTAATTTCTCTTGAGCAAATATCTAGGAGTGGAATGGCTGGAGCATATGGCAGCTATTTGTTAAACTTTTTGAAAGGTGCCAAATGGTTTTCCACAGTAGTTTACCTTTTTACTTTCTCAACAGTGATATGTAAAAGTTGCAGTTCTTCCATGTTCTGCCAACACTGAGTATGGTCAGTCTTTTCAATTGTGGGCATTCTCAGAGGTGTGTCATGATATCTCCTTGTAGTTTTAATTTGCATTTGCCTAATAACTGATGGTTTTATTATGTTTTATGTGACTTTTTTGCCTTTTCCTAACAGTGTCTTTTGAAGAGTAGATGTTCTGAATTTTAATGAGGTTAAATTCATTTTTTTCTTTTATGGATCTTGATTTTTGGTTTCTCTGAAAAATATTTGCATAATTCAAAGTCACAAAGGTTTTCTCCTTCATTTTCTTCTAAAAGATCTAAAGGTGGAAGTTTCACATTTAAGTCTATGACCCATTTGAATTGACTTTTGTATGTAGGGTGAGGTGTGGTTTGAATTTTTTTTCTTATATAAGGATATGCAACTAACTGACTTCTGTTTTTGTCATTATGATTTCTTTTTTTCTCTGCTTAGACTGGGTTTAACTGACTAAAGTGCTTAGTTTTCTAATGAGTGTGTTTAGTAGGATAAATTTCCCTCTATGTACTGCCATTGATGCAATCTACAGATTTTGATATATTGGGTTTTAATCTTTCTTGAGTTCAAGATATTTTCAAATTTCCCTTTTTTATTTCTCCTTTTGCATATGACTATTTTTTAAATTTATTTTTATTGTAAACAAATGGGATACATGTTTTTTTCTGTTTGTACATGGAGTAACAGCATACCATTTGCATAATCATACATTTACATAGGGTAATGACGTTTGATTCATTCCGTTATTTTTTCCTTCCCCCCACCCCTCCCACCTCTCTTTTCCCTCTATACAGTCCCTCCTTCCTCCATTCTTGCCCCGCTCCAACCCCCCATTATGTGTCATCATCCACTTATCAGTGAGATCATTCGTCTTTTGGATTTTTGAGATTGGCTTATCTCACTTAACATAATATTCTCCAATTTCATCCATTTGCCTGCAAATGCCATAATTTTATTATTCTTTATAGCTGAGTAATATTCCATTGTATATATACGTGCCACAGTTTCTTTATCCATTCATCAATTGAAGGACATCTAGGTTGGTTCCACATTCTGTCTATTGTGAATTGAGCAGCTATGAACGTTGATGTGGCTCTATCTCTGTAGTATGCTGATTTTAAGTCCTTTGGGTATAGGCCGAGGAGTGGGATAGCTGGGTTAAATGGTAGGTCCATTCCAAGTTTTCTAAGGAATCTCCACACTGCTTTCCAGAGTGGCTGCACTAATTTGTAGGCCCACCAGCAATGTATGAGTGTACCTTTCTCCCCACATCCTCTCCAACACCTATTGTTGCTTGTATTCTTGATAATCGCCATTCTAATTGGGGTGAGATGGAATCTTAGTGTAGTTTTGATTTGCATTTCTCTTATTACTAAAGATGGTGAACATTTTTTCATATGTTTGTTGATTACTTGTTGATCTTCTTCTGTGAAGCGTCTGTTCATATCCTTAGCCCATTTGTTGATTGGGTTACTTGTATTCTTAGTGTAGAGTTTTTTGAGTTCTTTATATATTCTGGAAATTAGTGCTCTATCTGAAGTATGATTGGCAAAGATTTTCTCCCACTCTGTAGGTTCTCTCTTCACATTGCTGATAGTTTCCTTTGCTGAGAGAAAGCTATTTAGTTTGAATCTATCCCAGTTATTGATTCTTGCTTTTATTTCTTGTGCTTTGGGAGTCCTGTTAAGGAAGTCTGATCCTAAGCCAACAAGTTGAAGATTTGGACCTACTTTTTCTTCTATAAGATGCAGGGGCTCTAATCGGATTCCAAGGTCCTTGATCCATTGTGAGTTGATTTTTGTGCAGGTAAGAGATGGGGGTTTAGTTTCATTCTGTTGCATATGGATTTCCAGTTTTCCCAGCACCATTTGTTGAAAAGACTATCTTTTCTCCATTGCATATTTTTGGCACCTTTGTCTAGTATGAGAAAATTGTATTTATTTGGGTTTGTGTCCATGTCCTCTATTCTGTACCATTGATCTACCTGTCTATTTTGGTGCCAATACCATGCTGTTTTTGTTACTATTGCTTTGTACTATAGTTGAAGTTCTGGTATTGTGATACCCCCTGTTTCATTCTTCGTGCTAAGGATTGCTTTAGCTATTCTGGGTTTCTTATTCTTCCAGATGAATTTCATGATTGCTTGCTCTATTTCTGTAAGGTACATCATCGGGATTTTAATTGGAATTGCATTGAATCTGTATAGCACTTTTGGTAGTATGGCCATTTTGACAATATTAATTCTGCCTATCCAAGAACATGGGAGATCTTTCCATCTTCTAAGGTCTTCCTTAATTTCTTTCTTCAATGTTTTGCAGTTTTCATTGTAGAGATCTTTTACCTCTTTGGTTAGATTGATTCCCAAGTATTTTTTTTTTTGAGGCTATTGCAAATGGGGTTGTTTTCCTCATTTCCCTTTCAGCTGTTTTGTTACTTGCATATAAAAATGCTTTAGATTTATGCGTGTTGACTATTTAGAAGTATGACTTTTTTGTTGTTTGCAAGTATTTGGGAACTTTCAATAAATCTTTCTCTTATTTATATCACTTTATAATTTCATTATTTCTGGAAGACATATTTTGGATGATAAAAGAAAGCTCTATCCCTCTACTCACCTCTGATATCAAAATGTGTGGGGTTTTCACACCCAAAATATTTTTCCCAATCCTCTGTTAATACCAGCTGGATTTCTTACAATTTATTTCAGTTCTGAAACTAACACCCATAGTTAGCACAAACCCCACCTGTTAAGGGCTCAATGTCACAAGACTTCCCCCTACCTCAAATGCCATAACTAGTAGATGCTGCACTTCTGTGCAATCTGGCTACAAATCAGAGGCAACCCCAACCCCTGCCTTAGATTTCATAATTTGCTATAACAGCTCACAGAACTCAGGGAAACACTTTACTTACATTTATCAGTTTACTGTAAAGGATATGCCAAAGAATACAAGCAAACATCCAGATGAAGAGGTACATAGGATAAAGTCAAAGATACCAAGCATAGAAGCTTCTGGACCCATGGAGTTGGGGTGTGCCACACGACCAACCTAGAAGCTCTCCAAACCTTATAGTTTAGAGATTTTACATAAACTTTATCACATAGGTATGATGGATCATTACCTCAATTTCCAGTCCCTCTTTGCTCCCCAGAACATAGGGGATAGAGCTGAATGTTCACACCTCTGTCCACCTTTCTAGTGGACCAGCCCCATCCTGAAGCCATCCACACTGCACCAAGAGTCTCCTCATTAACATAAGAGATACTCCTAGGAAATTTCAAGGGATTTAAGAGCCCTGTGTCAGGAATTGGGATCAAAGACCAAATATTAGAACAAAGGATGCCCCTAGCACCCGATCACTCAGGACATTACAAAAATTTTAGGGTCTCTGTGTCAGGAATGATGGGCAGAGACCAAATATACATTTCTTGGTGACTTGAATCCTTTTAAAATTTATTGAGATTTGCTTTAGGACCCACAACAAGGTTTATCTTAATAAATGATTCTTGCATACTTAAAGACAACGTCTATCCTGCCTTTTCTTGTAAAGTTTTCTATAAATATCATAAGGTAATTTGATTGACAGCACTGTTCAAGTATTCTATACTCTTCCTGGTTTTCCGTCTCCACGTTCTGTCAGTAATTGAGGAAAGCTCTGAAATCTAAAACTATAATTGTAGACTTGTCTGTATCTACTTTCAAATCTGTCAGCATTTGCTCCACATGTATTATAGCAGTGTACTTCTATCTCTCTCCTTCTGGCATTTGTGCTATTGTCAAATATTTTGTTCCTATATACATTATAAACTCATAGTGCATTGTGATTATTGTCAACTAACAATACTCAGTTTTCTTTTAAAGATATTTAAATAAGAAAAAATTATGTTTTCTCTTTTAGTTTCCATTTTCAGTGTTCTTTATGCCTTTGTAGAGATCCAAATTTTCATCTGGTATCATTTTTCATCTATCCGAAAGATTTCTTTAAGGTTTTGTACAGTAGAGGTTTGATTGTGATTAAGTCTTTCGATTTTTGTTCACCTTCATTTTACTTTGTTCAGAATTCAAGTTCTGAATTCAAGTTAAAAAAAATGTCAAGATGTTGTTCCACTATTTTCTTGTTTAACTGGTTTCCAGTGAAAAGTCTGCTTTTATACTTATCTTTGTTCCTTTATACATAATACATATCCCCCACCCCACTCGCAGTTTTAAAAATATTCTTTCTCTGATTTTGAAAAATTTGATTATAATATGCCTTGTGTAGTTTTCTTCCCCTTTTGAACTTGAGAGATGTTGAGACTCCTGAATCTTATTTTGATCAAATTTGGAATATGTCTGCCTTTGTTTTTCTATCATTTTCCAAAAATTTTCAGTCCTTACCCTTGTCCTCAAGTTCTCTAATTAAACATATATTAAGCCATTTGAACTTAGCCTGTATCTCCTATCCAAACTCATACTCTGTTCACTTCTTGAGACGTTTTTTTCTGTGTGTTTCATTTTGGATAGTTTATCTTATGATCTTTTCACTAATCTTTCCTTTCCTTTAAAAAATTTTTATAATAGTATCTGCTTACTAACTTATAGTTCGGTAGATCAGAAATCCAGCTGTGGTTTAACCAAGTTCTCTGCTCCGAGTATCACAAGGCTGAAATCAGGATGATAGCCAGGCTGAGTTCTTGACCACAGATTTTTGAAAAAAGTCTGCTTCCAAAGTCATTCAGATTGTTGGTAGAACCCAGCTGATTGTGGCTGTAGGCATGAGGTTCCTGTTTCTTTGCTGGAAGGACCAGCTTATTTGGTCATCTCTATTTCTTGCCAGGTGGCACTCTGAGTCTTCAAACCAGTGATCCTGTACTGAATCCTTCTCAGGCTTCAGATCTCTGACTTCCCCCTCTGTGACCATCTGTAGAAAACTTTGGTTTATCAGGCTTCCCTAAGTCAACTTCACTCGAAATAATCTTTTTCTTGATAAATAATATAGCATAATCACAAGAGTGCTATCTCATCATATTCAGTTTCCACTAACACTCAGGCAATTGTGCAGGCGTCTTAGCCTGAGCTGTGATAGACTGTTAAGTCATAGGCTCTATGGCTTAAACATGGTAAATTTATTTCTCTTAGTTCTGGAGTCTAGGAGTGCTGGCTGCTTTGATTTCTGGTGAAAGTTTTCTTCCTCCCTTGCAAGTGAAAGCCTTCTGGCCATGTCTTCACAGGGGGGAGGAAGAGATCATTTTCCTTCATGCCTCTTCTTATAACACTGGTTCCATTCATGAGGGCTCCTACGGCCTTCTAAAGGCACCTTCCAAATGCCTTCACTTTGAGGATTAGGGCCTCAACATATAAATTCCAAAGCAACACAAACATTCAATCCATAGAAGCAGGATATTTTCATGCAGGAGCAAAAGTTTGAAAAATCCCAGCTTAGGATCTCTCCTATCATAGGTGGAGTTCAAGCTACCTTAGAGAATGGCAATGTGGAAATGCTGCATAACTATAGTGGAGAGATGTGGGAGATACAGTTTTCCTGCTCCCAAGCTCAAACCCTTGCTTCCTTTACTTCTTTTTAATAGTAGCTCTTCTTTCTTCACATCACTGAATATCAAAGATCAACTGAAACACTTAGTGCCTACATAAGACCTTTGAGTCTTCAAATGGCATCTAGCTAGGGGAGGCTCTCTGGGTGGTGAATTTAGGAGTTCTTTTCTCTCCTGCTGCTTTGTAAATCGAAGGTGGGAAAGGGTTGTATTTTCTGTCATCTCTTCAGTCCTTAAAAAAAAAAACAAGCCAGTACAAACTCCCCCCAACCCTCATATTGCTAATAACTTTCTCTTCCCATTTGGCTTATGAAAGAATTTTTCATGTTCCCCATCTGTGTCCCTTTACTTATGGGTTCGTCAGATTTTTTTATCACTATAATAAAATACCTGAGATAACTAAAAGGTTTATTCTGGCTCATGGTTGCTGAGATTCCAGTGCATGATTAATTAGCCTCATTGCTTTGGGGCCTGTGGCAAAGCAGTACACCATGGCAGGAGTGTGTGGTAGAACAAAACTGCTGACATCACAAGCCAGGGAGCAAAGGAGAGGAAGAGGAAGTTGCCAGGGTCCCACTGTCCTTTTCATGGGCATGGCCCAGTGATCTGAGGTCCTCCCACTGGTCCCCAATACCTAAAGGTTCTGCCACCTCCCAATAACATCACTCTGGGGACCATGCCTTAAACACATGGACCTTCAAGGTCACTCAAGATCCAAACTGCAGCATCTTACAGATGACTCCATAACCCACTGCCAACTGACTGCCTCCTCCTTCCTACCATTTTATTGATCCTCGGTCTGGAAAGGTCACTAATGACTTCTTGGTAATTAAGTCTTATTAGACATGTTCTATTCCTTATTTCTTCTTAAAACCCTTTCCTTTCTTTGACTCTGGGAACCTTCCTCTCTATTGGTTCTCTTCGTGCACCTGTAAAATGTTAGTTCTTAGTGGCTTCCACTAGAAACTTTCCCTGTACCTCTTCATGTTACCAGGTTGACTTGGCCCAAAATAGACTGAACTGGCTCAAATCCTGGTTCAGTTATTCACATGATGTGTGACCTTGGGAAAATTACATAATTCCTCTGAGCCTCAGTTTCTTCTTCTCTAAAATGGGAATAATATCCATGCCACAGTGTCAAGCTAAAGATGAGTGAAAATTTTAGAATAAATGGCAGTAAAATATCCCTGTGATCAAATACATCTGTGAAAATATCTTTAGTGGGTTTTCATATTTTAACAAAATTGTGTAATCATCATCTTTAATTCCAAAACATTTTCATCAACCCAAACAGAAATTCTGTACTCATTATCAGTCACTCTTGTACACCAGCCCCTGACAGCCACTTGTCTGCTCTCTGCTTTATGGATGTAACTACTCTGGACATTTTGTATAAATGGAATCATTCCACCTGTGGCCTGTCATGTCTGCTTTTTTCAGTTAGTGTTAGGTTTTCAAGAATCAACCATGTCATCACATGAATCAGTGTATCATCCTTTTTTATGTCTGAATAACATTCCACTGTATGGACATACCACATTTTTTTATCCACACATCATTTGGCATTTTGGGGTTCTCCACTTTTTGACTATTGTTAGTAATGCTATCATGAACTTTCAAGTCACTTATCTTTTCCTAGGAATAGTGTCTAATCTGCTATTAATTTCATATGGTATATTTTTTTTCTTAGACATTGGGCATTAGGGGCTGTATCTCTAGAATTTTTATTTAGATCTTTTTCATCTTCTTTGTCTCTATGTAATATATTGAGTCATCCCTGTACTTCTTATATTCCTGTATATATAAATATAGCCATAATAATCATTTTAATATCATTGTCTAGCAATTCCATTCTCTGTGTCATTTGTCAGTTTGAAAGGATTGAAATTTCTCCTTATGGTTTGTATGCCCCTGCTTTTTTGCAGGCCTGATAAATTTTTAAATGCCAAACATAGTGAATTTTTCCTTTTTGGGTCTTACATATATTTTTATTTCAATTTTTTAGCTTTTTTCTTAGATAAATTTGCATTACTTCAAAAAAGAGTTTGATCACTTTGGGTCTTGCATTTCAGCTTCATTGAGTAGGTATGACGCAGTCATTAGCTTCAGAATTTTACCATACTACAGAGGCAAAAGCCCTCTGAGCACTGTCCTTGGTGCCCATGAACTTTGAGGTATTTCCTCTGACTAGTGGGAACAGGGTCTATTTCTGACCTCTGTGAACTCTAAGACTGTTCCTCTTGTCCTTTGCAGGATTCTTTCACCAGCCTAGGGTACTTTATTCACAGACATGCTCTGATCAGGACTCAACTGAGTTGGAGGGTGCTCCTCAGTTCTCCATTTCTCTCTTTGTGGAGCTCTGCTCTCTCTGTACCATGTAGGTACCTCCTCACCTCCCTGAACCTTCAACTTCATTTTCTTAATTCAGGGAAGTCCCTGGCTCCACTTGGATCCCCTGATTCCCTGCATCACAGCCTGAAAAGTGCCTCTAGGTAATAAACAGCGTAAATTGTAGGTTCCTTCCCTTTATTTCCAACTCCCAGGGATCACTGTGCTTCATTGCCTGAGGTTCAGTGTCTTGAAAAACCATTGCCTTGTGTATTTCAGTCATGATTTTTTTGGTAGTTTGGGGCAAGAGGGTAAGTCTGATCCTGCTTTTTCTACCATGTCCTGAAGTAGCTGAATTTTTAGTATGAAAGTTTGGCAGCTACCATGTCACAATTAAACCACTAATTTTCACCCTCAGAGAAAGAAAGAAACTTAACCTTGATAAATAGAACCCATACTTCTTATAAATAATAAGTCTTATGAAAATAAAAATACTTTCACACCAACTTATATATATATATATATATATATATATATATATATATATTTGTCTAATGCATTTATTGTTCTATAAAACATAAGATAGCCAAAATCTTCAAAGTTCTTAAGTAATAAAGGTAACTTTTAATTTGATTGGAATAGCCATATATTTTTTTTAAATTATATACAAATGGGATACATGTTGTTTCTCTATTTGTACATAGAGTCAAGGCATACCATTTGTGTAATCATACGTTTACATAGGGCAATGATGTTTATTTTTTTTCCCTTCCCCCCCACCCCTCCCACCCCTCTTTTCCCTCTATACAATCCTTCTTTCCTTCATTCTTACCGCTTTCCTTATACCTAACCCTAAACCTAACCCTAAACCTAACGCTAACCCCTCCCACCCCCCATTATATGTCCTCATCCGCTTATCAGCGAGATCATTCGTCCTTTAGTTTTTTGAGATTGGTTTATCTCACTTAGCATGATATTCTCCAATTTCGTCCATTTGCCTACAAATGCCATAATTTTATCATTCTTCATTGCGGAGTAATATTCCATTGTATAAATATGCCACAGTTTCTTTATCCATTCATCAACTGAAGGGCATCTAGGTTGGTTCCACAATCTGGCTATGGTGAATTGAGCAGCAATGAACATTGATGTGGCTGTATCTCTGTAGTATGCTGATTTTAAGTCCTTTGGGTATAGGCCAAGGAGTGGGATAGCTGGGTCAAATGGTGTTTCCATTCCAAGCTTTCTGAGGAATCTCCACACTGCTTTCCAGAGTGGCTGCACTAATTTTCAACCCCACCAGCAATGTATGAGTGTTTCTTTTTCACCATATCCTCTCCAACACCTATTGTTGCTTGTATTCTTGATAATCACCATTCTAATTGGGGTGAGATGAAATCTTAGGGTAGTTTTGATTTGCATTTCCCTTATTACTAGGGATGTTGAACATTTTTTCATATATCTGTTGATTACTTGTACATCTTCTTCTGTGAAGTGTCTGTTCATTTCCTTAGCCCATTTGTTGATTGGATTATTTGTATTCTTTGTGTAGAGTTTTTTGAGTTCTTTACAGATTCTGGAAATTAGCGCTCTTTCTGAGGTATGGTTGGCAAAGATATTCTCCCACTCTGTAGGCTCTCTCTTCACATTTCTGATAGTTTCCTTTGCTGAGAGAAAGCTCTTTAGTTTGAATCTATCCCAGTTGTTGATTCTTGCTTTTATTTCTTGTGCTATGGGAGTCCTGTTAAGGAAGTCTGATCCTAAGCCAACAAGTTGAAGATTTGGACCTACTTTTTCTTCTATAAGATGCAGGGTCTCTGGTCTGATTCCGAGGTCCTTGATCCATTTTGAGTTGAGTTTTGTGTAGGGTGAGAGATAGGGGTTTAATTTCATTCTATTGCATATGGTTTTCCAGTTTTCCCAGCACCATTTGTTGAAAAGGCTATCTTTTCTCCATTGCATATTTCTGGAACCTTTGTCTAGTATGAGAAAATTGTATTTATTTGGGTTTGTGTCCATGTCCTCTATTCTGTACCATTGATCTACCTGTCTATTTTGGTACCAATACCATGCCATTTTTGTTACTATTGCTTTGTAGTAGAGTTGAAGATCTGGTATTGCAATACCCCCTGCTTCGCTCTTGCTACTGAGGATTGCTTTAGCTATTCTAGGTTTTTTATTCTTCCAGATGAATTTCATAATTGCTTGCTCTATTTCTTCAAGGTACATCATTGGGATTTTAATTGGAATTGCATTGAATCTGTATAGCACTTTAGGTAGTATAGCCATTTTGACAATATTAATTCTGCCTATCCAGGAACATGGGAGATCTTTCCATCTTCTAAGGTTTTCTTGAATTTCTTTCTTTAGTGTTCTGTAGTTCTCATTGTAGAGGTCTTTCACCTCTTTTGTGAGATTGATTCCCAAGTATTTTATTTTTTTCGATGCTATTGTGAATGGGGTAGTTTTCCTTATTTCTCTTTCTGAAGACTCATCACTTATGTATAAAAATGCATTGGATTTATGAGCATTGATCTTGTAACCTGCTACATTACTGAATTCACTTATGAGTTATAAAAGTTTTCTGGTGGAATTTCCAGGTTCCTCTAAATATATAATCATGTCATCAGCGAACAGGGATAGTTTGAGTTCTTCTTTTCCTATTCGTATCCCTTTAATTTCTTTGGTTTGTCTGATTGCTCTGGCTAGAGTCTCAAGGATGATGTTAAATAGAAGGAGTGAAAGAGGGCATCCCTGCCTTGTTCCAGTTTTTAGGGGGAACGCTTTCAGTTTTTCACCATTTAGAATGATATTAGCCATGGGCTTAGCGTAGATTGCCTTTATAATGTTAAGGAATGTTCCCACTACCCCAATTTTTTCTAGTGTTTTGAGCATGAAGGGGTGCTGTATTTTATCGAATGCTTTTTCTGCATCTATTGAAATAATCATGTGATTCTTAACTTTAAGTCTGTTGATATGGTGAATGACATTTATTGATTTCCGAATGTTGAACCAACCTTGCATCCCTGGGATAAAACCCACTTGATCGTGGTGCACTATCTTTTTAATATATATTTGTATGCGATTTGCTAAAATTTTGTTGAGAATTTTTGCGTCGATGTTCATTAAGGATATTGGTCTGAAATTTTCTTTCCTCTATGTGTCTCTGTCTGGTTTAGGTATCAGGGTGATATTGGCTTCATAGAACGAGTTTGGGAGGGTTCCCTCCTCTTCTATTTCATGGAATAGTTTGAGGAGTATTGGAATGAGCTCTTCTTTAAAGGTTTTGTAGAACTCGGCTGAGAACCCATCTGGTCCTGGACTTTTCTTTGTTGGTAGGCTTTTGATGACCTCTTCTATTTCATTGCTTGAAATTGGTTTATTTAAGTTGTGTATGTCCTCCTCGTTCAGTTTAGGTAATTCATATGTCTCTAGAAATTTGTTGATGTCTTCGAGGTTTTCTGTTTTGTTGGAGTATAGATTTTCGAAATAGCTTCTAATTATGTTTTGTATTTCACTCGTGTCTGTTGTGATGTTTCCTTGTTCATTTTAGTTCGAATTTTAGTAATTTGAGTTTTCTCCCTCTTTCTCTTTGTTAGTGTGGCTAAGGGTTTATCAATTTTATTTATTTTTTCAAAGAACCAACTATTTATTTTGTTAATTTTTCCAATTGTTTCTTTTGTTTCGATTTCGTTGATTTCGGCTCTGATTTTAACTATTTCCTGTCTTCTACTACTTTTGGTATTGGTCTGCTCTTCTTTTTCTAGCGCTTTGAGCTGTAGTGTTAAGTCGTTTATTTGTTGATTTCTACTTCTTTTTTTGAATGCACCCCATGAAGTAAATCTTCCTCTAAGTACTGCTTTCATAGTGTCCCAGAGATTTTGATATGATGTGTCTTTGTTCTCGTTTACTTCTAAGAATTTTTTTATTTCCCTCCTGATGTCTTCTGTTATCCATTCATCATATAATAGTGTATTATTTAATCTCCAGGTATTGGAGAAGTTTCTGTTTTTTATTCTGTCATTTATTTCTAATTTCAATCCATTATGATCTGATAGAGTACAAGGTAGTATCTCTATCTTCTTGTATTTGCTAACAGTAACTTTGTGGCATAAAATATGGTCTATTTTAGAGAAGGATCCATGTGCTGCTGAGAAGAAAGTGTATTCGTTCTTTGTTGGATGGTATATTCTATATATGTCCGTTAAGTCTAAATTGTTGATTGTGTTGTTGAGATCTATAGTTTCTTTATTCAATTTTTGTTTGGATGATCTATCCAGTGGTGAGAGAGGTATGTTAAAATCGCCTAGTATTATTGTGTTGTGGTCTGTTTGATTTCTGGAATTGAGAAGGATTTGTTTGACGTACATGGATGAGCCAATGTTCGGGGCATAGATATTTATGATTGTTATGTCTTGCTGATTTATGCTTCCCTTAAGCAGCATGTAATGTCCTTCTTTATCCCTTCTGACTAGTTTTGGTTTGAAGTCCACATTATCTGAAATGAGGATGGATACTCCAGCTTTTTTGCTGTGTCCGTGTGCATGGTATGTTTTTCCCCATCCTTTCACCTTTAGTCTATGGGTGTCTCTTTCTAGGAGATGAGTCTCTTGCAGGCAGCATATTGTTGGATTTTTCTTTTTAATCCAATCTGCCAGTCTGTGTCTTTTGATTGATGAATTCAGGCCATTAACATTCAGGGTTATTATTGTGATATGATTTGTATTCCCAGTCAATTGACTCATATTTGTTTTTGACATGATTTGGTTTCTCCTTTATTTGGCTATTCCTTTAGGCTAGCACCTCCTGTTGCTGATTTGCATCGTTGTTTTTCATCTCTTCCTCATGGAATATTTTGCTGAGAATGTTCTGTAATGCTGGCTTTCTTTTTGAAAATTCCTTTAGCTTTTGTTTATCATGGAAGGATCTTATTTCATCGTCAAATCTGAAGGTAAGTTTTGCTGGGTATAAGATTCTTGGTTGGCATCCGTTTTCTTTCAGAGCTTGAAAAATGTTGTTCCAGGCCCTTCTAGCTTTTAGGGTCTGGATTGAAAAATCTGCTGATATTCTTATTGGTTTCCCTCTGAATGTAATTTGATTCTTTTCTCTCGCGGCCTTTAAAATTCTGTCTTTATTTTGTATGTTAGGTATTTTCATAATAATGTGCCTTGGTGTGGGTCTGTTGTAATTTTGTATGTTTGGAGTTCTATAAGCCTCTTGTACTTGGTTTTCCATTTCATTCTTCAGATTTGGGAAATTTTCTGTTATTATTTCATTGAATAGATTGTTCATTCCTTTGGTTTGTTTCTCTAAGCCTTCCTCAATCCCAATAATTCTTAAATTTGGCCTTTTCATGATATCCCATAATTCTTGTAGATTCTGTTCATGATTTCTTACCATCTTTTCTGTTTGGCCAACTTTGCTTTCAAGATTAAATAATTTGTCTTCAATGTCTGAGGTTCTGTCTTCCAGGTGTTCTATCCTATTGGTTATGCTTTCTATGGAGTTTTTAACTTGGTTTATTGTTTCCTTCATTTCAAGTATTTCAGTTTGTTTTTTTTTCAGTATCTCTAACTCTTTATTGAAATGATCTCTTGCTTCCCGTATTTGGTCTTTTAACTGTTGATTGGTGCGATCATTTAATGCCTGCATTTGCTCTTTCATCTCCTCCTTCAATGCCTGCATTTGCTCTTTCATCTCCTCATTAGCTTCCCTGATCGTTTTAATTACGTACATTCTGAACTCCCTTTCTGACATTTCTTCTGCTGTGCTGTCATTGGGTTTTATTGATGTAGTATCTAGGTTTGTTTGGGACATTTTCTTCCCTTGTTTTCTCATATTGGTCAGCTGTCAGTGGGACCCTGAGATATTGCAGTTTTCCGCTATTGGCTTATAGTGTCCCGGTAAATTTCCAGTGTATCATCTCCCAGCCTTCAGTAGCCTGATGTCTTGGAGGAATCTGATAAAGCAGCCCATCCGAAGAAAACTGCCCCTAGCCCCCTACTGGTTCCACGGTTTGGAACTGGCTCTGTGCGGAAATGCTCTCACTGTGGGCCTGCACCGTGCAGCTGGCCGTGTGGCAGGAGCCCACTGCCGGAGTGTGGAAGGCTACCTTGGGAAGACTCTAGCTGCCCTGCCCGGCTCCGATAAGCCACCTCTATCTGGGCCTGCCACCCGGGCCAAGCTTTACCCAGTGGGCAGACTCACCTGTGGCTCTATTTCAGTCCGAGTCTCTCAATGCCTCCCCTTCTTAACTCCTGGGTTCTGGAGCGACTGGGGGTGCAGTCTCCCTCTAGGCCGCCATCTTGGATCGCCCCGTGTAGAGAGCCTGCAGCCGGAGTGGGCAGAGCCGCCTGAAGAGGTCTCTGGCTGCCCTGCCCTGATCCCAGAGGCTGCTTGCGGATCGAAGCTCTCCGTTGGTTCGGGGGCTTGTGGCTGGTTCTATGTAGAAAACCTCTCACTGGGTGGTCTGCTCTGAGAAGCTAGCCTTGAAAGGCACCTCCCACCGCAGGGGTCCAGGCTACTTGGGGACGTCTCTGGCTGCCCTATCCTGGTCCCTGAAGCTGCTTTTGTGCCAGAGTATGCTGTGCTGCGCTGGCTCCAGGACTTGGAGCTGTTCTGGTCAGAAAGGCTCTCACTAGCGGGCCCGCTCCGGGAACCTGGAGAAGCTGGCTGTGTGGGCGGGGCCCACCTCCGGAGTGTGCAGGACTGCCTGTGGAAGACTCTAGCTGCCCTGCCCGGCTCCGATAAGCCACCTCTATCTGGGCCTGCCACCCGGGCCGAGCTTTACCCAGTGGGCAGACTCACCCGTGGCTCTATTTCAGTCCGAGTCTCTCAATGCCTCCCCTTCTTAACTCCTGGGTTCTGGAGCGACTGGGGGTGCAGTCTCCCTCTAGGCCGCCATCTTGGATCGCCCCGTGTAGAGAGCCTGCAGCCGGAGTAGGCAGAGCCGCCTGAAGAGGTCTCTGGCTGCCCTGCCCTGATCCCAGAGGCTGCTTGCGGATCAAAGCTCTCCGCTGGTTCAGGGGCTTGTGGCTGGTTCTATCCGTCAAGCTCTCACTGGGCGGTCTGCTCCAAGAAGCTAGCCTTGAACGGCACCTCCCACCGCAGGGGTCCAGGCTACTTGGGGAGGTCTCTTGCTGCCCTATCCTGGTTCCTGAATCTGCTTGCATGCCGGAGTACGCTGCGCTGCACTGGCTCCGGGACTCGGAGCTTGTTCTGGTCAGAAAGGCTCTCACTAGCGGGGGCCCAACTTATATTTTATCTACAGTGTTTTTTAGTTCACAAATGTTTCAGGGTTAGCTTTGGAAACCCTGATTGTACCTTCCTGGGTTTTTTTTTTTTTTTTTTCCTGTTCTCTACATCAAAATAGAAAATAATCTGCTCCCTCCTGGAGGTTGGAGACACAGACTTCTGCTTTCTAGGGCATAATAGATCACTGGTTTATTGTATGGCTGGCTGCTGCCCAATTGCATAATTCCTACCTCCACCCATACTTCAGACTGACTGGAAGGAAATTTCTCACCTACTTACCTCCTCAGTTGCCAACCTCAGGTAAATAATTGCCAAGACCAAGTAGGGAAATTGTGTCCCATGGGACAACATTTTCTGAAATGTGTTTCGATTGGTTTAAAAAAAAATAAGTCCTATGTAAGTCCATAAAGAACTCAGTTCATGTGTCCCCTGGGATGGCCTGCTGTCTGTTAGGATGTTGACCAAACTCACAGAGTGTTTTTCCTTATACTGAGAAGCTATCAAAGCTGTGTCCTCTAATTACTCTCCTTCTTGTTTACAAGTGTGAAGGTCATGGGCATTCTCTGATATAAATATACAGGTTCCAGTGTGGCACTCTCCGTTATTGTATCCGTCAAGCTTTTCAGTTTTAAAACTAAACCAAGCTTTTCCATCCATTCCAATCCTCTGGATAGTGCCCAGATGACTGCAGATGAATTTTTAATATTCTCTTTCCATTTTCAAACCTCATGTCCTCCCCAGTGCTCAGCCTTCGCACGCAAACTGTTTACAGCTCAACCTTTGCACGCAAACTGTTTGCATTCACCTTTGCGATGCTGTCAGTTTACTGGATTTTCCCCCAGGGGCCTCCAGGCTGCCAGTTGTCACTTGGATCAACATAGATTCAATCTGCTCTCACCAGACATATGCAGCCAGTTTGATGACTGAAAAGTATTTGTGAATAGGCAAGATTTGTATAGTAGGAGGTCACTCTAGATTTAGAGTATGCCTAGAACCTCAGAGGTGTACTAGAGATGTGGAGTTGTTCAGCAGTGCACTGAAGTGGGAAGAACCCTGGGGGAGGGCAGTTGGAAGACCCAAGATGCTCACCACCATGCCTTGCCATTATTGGTCACAGAAAAGGTACCCAAAAAAAGTAGTCAAGCATTTTGTTCACCCACACACCATAAGACATGAAGCATCCATGAGAAATCGGGTGTCTATAGAGCCTGGCAAGATGTTGCTTATGTATTTCATTCAGAAGCAGTGCTTTGGGAATACAACTTGTATTAGTCAGGATTCTGTAGAGGAATAGAATCAACAGGAAGTATGATTATAAAAAGGAGATTTATTAGATTGACTTATACCACCAGAAGCCAGATAGGCCACAGTGGCCATCTGTAGGTTAGAGAGCTGGAAGAACCAGTAGTTGCACAATCCAAGAGTCAGAAGTCCCAGAACAAGAAGAATCAATAGTACTAGCCTAGTCTCAGACCAAGCCTTCTGGAAACTCCCTGGAGAATCACTGGCAGAGTCCACTTTGGAAGAGTGAAGAAGTGAGAGTCGAAGCAGCGATCTAGAACCCATTCAAGAAGAGCCAAGCTTGCATCTGCATCTGCTTCCTTGTTCTTCCAGCTTTTATTCCATCCTATTGGGCAGTGCTGCCCACACTTAGGGAAGTTCTCCACTTCAGTTCACTGTCCCACATTCCAATTATTCCAAGACAAGCCCTCACTGACACACCCAGAAGCCTCTTAATCATCTGCATCTCTTAATCCAATCAAGTTGACAATTCAAATTAACCATTACACATTAATTAACAGTTGGGAAAAGGGAACTCTTGCATATTGATGGTATGATTGTAAATTAGTACATCATTATGGGAAACAGCATAGAGGCTCCTCAAATAACTCAAAATGGAACTACCATATGATCCAGCAGTCCTACTACTAGGTATATATTCAAAAGAAATTAAGTCAGTGTATCAAAGAGATACCTGCATTTCCATGTTTATTGCAGCACTACTTACAATAGCAAAGATATGGAATAAACTGATAAATAGGCTAAAAAATGTGATACACTTGCATATACTTGCACACTTAAATGGAATACTATTCAGTCACATAAAGGAATGAAATCCTGTCATTTGAGGCAATGTGGATGGAACTAGAGATTGTCATGTTAAAGGAAATAAACCAGGCACAGAAAGACAGTCACCACATAATCTCATTAATATGTAGAATCTAAAACAGTTGATCTCATAGAAGTTTAGAGGAGCATGGTGGCTATGAGGGGCTGGGGAGACAAGGGGTGTGGGAAGGATGGGAAGAGGCTGATTAATAGGTACTGTTATAGTTAAACAGGAGAAGTTGTTCTGGGGTGCTATTGTGCAGTAGGATGACTATAAATAACAATAAGGTACCATCTATTTCAAAAAGCTAGAAAAAATAGTTTGAATGTTTTTACTACAAAAATAATAAATGTTTGAGGAGACGATGTATTTACGTTGATTTAGACATTATACAATATATGTATGTATGAAAACATCCTGGAGGCTGGGGTTGTAGCTCAGTGACACAGCACTTCCCTAGCATGCACAAGGCCCTGGGTTCAATCCCCAGCTGCTTAAAAAGTAAAACAGATGCCTGTGTGACCAATGTGATCTTACAATATGTACAATCAGAAAAGTAAGAAATTATACTCCATTTATGTATGACTTATCATAATGCATAAATGCATTCCACTGTCATGTATACCTAATTAGCACAAATTTAAAAAATTTAAGTGAAACAGAACAAAACAAAAATCACATAGTACCCCTACCCCATAAATATGTACAATTTTTATGTTTTCATGCATCAGTTAAAAATAAATTTCAAATTTAAAAATATTTGGGAAGTGTACAAGAGCCAATCAATAAAAAATTGGTTATTTTTTACTTTTCACTTCATTTAAAGATTTCATTACTAGGGAATGGTATTGGTCAAATTATATTTTTATATTGCATGCATGTATAAATATGTAACAATGAATCCATCCATTGCATACAACTATGATGCACCAAGAAAAAATATGAAAAAAAATGAAGACTTCAAAATAATTAATTAGCTCTGTATTTCAAAAAGTCTTCATTCACTAATCTCAGTTTCCTAGCCCCACTGGGTAGAATCATTCGGATACTGTTGGAGACCACGGCTTTGGTTCCTTGGCAAGAGACTAGACCCAGATGAGCAGGCTCTGCCTGCATGTGGCTGCTTTTGACTTTTAGGAGAAGCAATATAAACCCTGAAAGAATAGGGAGATGGTGACAAAGATCCCGTGTGTGGAGGTGTCTTCAGGGAACACAGCATGCCCTCCTTTAAAGCCCGAGTGGCAACCCTTCCAAAAAATGCAGGTGTCAGAGTCAAGAGCGAGTGACCATCACCACTTCTCACCCCAGTGCCTGCTGTGCAGTCTGTAAGCTCCAGGTGGCCACTGCCCTCCAGAATCTTCCTCTCTTATTGTGCCATGAACCCCATATTTCCCAGCAGATTGGCATTTTCACCTCATTATGTGCTGGCTTTCAAAACAAGAAAGCAAAAAGAAATACCTGTTTTGCCACAGGTGAGGCTGCCTATGTGTCTGCCATCCACTTTCAACACAAGCTCTCTCTCCCCATGTTGGCAAAGGAACCTGTGACACTGTCTTCATAGACCATCCCGGGGACAATCTGACACATGGGTGGACTGGAAAATAGATGACCGAATGATCCTTCAGGGAGTCAACTAGAAGAGTAGTTAGTGAAAATTGAAAACACAAGAAAAAATGCTGTTTCTCGTGAACAGTAAAAATGTGTCTCTGACAGTAAAATGATTTTTTGACCTCGGCAAAGTGACACTTTACATATAGTCATCCCTCCATATCGGGGGGCAGTGGGGGATTGGTTTCAGGATTCCCCTTGGACATCAGAACCTGAGGATGGTTAAGTCCTGTATATAAAATGGCCTGGTGTTTGTAGAGGACCTACACAATCTTCCTATATCCTTTGTCATCTCTAGATGTTTATAATATCTAATATAATGCAAGTGCTGTGTAAATGGTTGGTAGACTGTATTGGTTGGGAAAGAGTGACAGGAGGATACAGCTCCATGCAGAACTGGTTGACTCCTCAGATGCAGGACCTGGGAACACCAACCATATTAAGAAAATGACTGGACCCTCTTAAACTAAAAGTCAGCAGATAACTTCACAGCTACATTCATTTATCCGCTTTTCCTTGGGGTCCTTGTCCTGTTGTGGAAGAACTGAGCACCATAATTTAACAAGGCTCCCAAACAAGTATTGTTTTCATGAGGTGGTTGGGAGTCCCAGAGCAGTTCAACTTCTGATTGGTGTGTTGGTCCCCCAAGTTGATCTTTTGGGAGTCTCTGTCTTGGCTCAGAACATCAGCTGTTTGGTGGCCCCAGGAGTAGAAATGCCAGATGACTGTACTGTTTTTCCATAGAATGCTAGAATTTTGAGTGTGAGTAGAAGCAATTTAATAATGACACCAATATCAAAGTAAAGGCCAATGATGGGATTTTATGGAATCCCTTTATATTGTCCACTTACCATGGAGTATGCTTTCTAACCTAATGATAACAATGTTGAAGATAATATAATAATAATCATCTTAAAGATGATAGGTCCTAGGAGACATTCCACATAGTAATAGGTCTGACAGCTGAAAATACAGGACAGTGTGTTCACTAAGGTCCATAAGCTCAGAGGTGATGCTGTAGACTATGGGTGGCAATGAGCTTTAATTCACTGAGCTGGAAGTAAGTTTTATCTTTCCTTTAGATTTCTAAAAAAAGTTCCTTCTACACAACAGTGTCAGGTACCTGGTGCCTCAGCACGTTAATTAAAGCCTTGGAGTGTTTTATAAATTTGCCAGCCACAGCAACAAAATGACAAACTTTACTTGTGAGGGAAAAAAATCTGCTTTAGGTCTTAGACTGCATGTTAGAGTTCAATGTAGACTGTACATTTCCACACCTTTTGTTCCTGTTGTCTTTTAGGTGGTTATGTTAGTCTTGGTTTTAGTGCTGAGAATGTGTAGATGAAGCACACATGAAGATTGATTTGCTTATAACATGCAAGTTGATTTTCTGAAATATTATGTACTCTGATCTCATACAAAAAGAAGTGATAATTTCATATTCTGCTCTTCCATTAAATCCCAAGGATTCAGATATGTCATGTATAAGGTTGCAATGCAATCTCTGATGACTTGTTAACAGAAGGAAGATTAAATGAAAATTATTATGTTCGCCCTTAAATTAACAATCAGAAGTATTTAGATCCATAAACCACTTTTCCCCTCAAAAGATAAGGCCACTTGTGTATTCATGAACCTATTACTGCTCTGTGTGTCCTATCAGGTACTGAAGAGGCTATCATTTTCTCATTTGTTTTATAGTTTGTTCCCTGATATTTTAGAAAGGGAAAAAGTCAAAAGAGGAAGAAAGAACATTTGAAATATTGAAGGTGATTCATGATCTGACGGCCGGTGTCCGTGTCATGTCCTCTGTAATGGTGACTGCTTGAGCAGAGGAAAGAACATGCCTTTGGGATGTAAGTCCAGGGCCGGCCACAGACTTTCTGCTTGCCTGGGTCAGGAGGGCCACCTGAGCCTAACGATTGTGACAGTGGTTTCAGGAGGATGCCTGCTCACCTGGATTCCTTGCTCAGGGTGGACCGGTTTCCTCTGGGCTTCTTTGGGGTCTTGCCTTTTTTCTTTCAAACTTTAGCCTGAAAGTCAACTCTCCTTAATGCCCCTGCCATGCCGACCCTCAGTCCCAGATGGGGCTCCTGGTTCCTTCTTCTGTGGTCCTGCAGCTTCTCACATTGACCTGGTGGGGTAAGGAAGGTGGGCTTCCTTTGTGCTGCAGTGGAGAGCAGCAAGGTGACAACTGCCACCTGGTGTCTGTAGAGTCATTCTGACTATGGCACAGGGAAGGAAGAGAAGCAGGGTGAGAGGTGAGGGTGGTAGGACTAGACGTTTAGCCATTGAGGTGACATGGAATCACACTGGGGAACACATTGGAGAGGACTTTTCAGGACACTGGTGCTGTGTAGGAATTTAAAGTCAGAAGTCCCTGGAGCAGAGTAGATTTGGGTTGTGATTTGAACTTGACATTGAAGGCGGGGTATTAGAGCAGCCATCTGAAGGGTGGAAGGAGTATGGAGGGGTTACCACCTGGGACTGAAGGACAACGTGGCTATGTTTTCCTAAGTCTGACTTCTATCTGTATTAATTGATTGATTTTCCATTTGACATTTTCTAAAAGCAAGCCTCTTTTATTATTTTTATTTTTATTGGTTCTTTTTAGTTAAACCTGACAGCAGAATCCATTCTGATATAATTATCCAAGTATGGAATGTATCTTATTCTAGGTAGGATCCCATTCTTATGGATGCACATAGTTGTGGTATCCACTGTGTTGTTTTCATATATGTACATGGGAAACACTACATCAGATTCATTCCACTCTCTTTCCTTTGTAAAAGCCATCCTCTTTAAGAAAAAAGGAAAAAGAAAAAAGCACACCTGCTTCAGTCTTTCCAAGCAGGCCTAGAAAAAATGTCAGAAGCAGGAAGGAATTCATTGATTTTTGTCTGTTATCCTTTTTCTAAGCATGAAACTTTGCACTTAGAACCACATAAACAGAGTGAATAATTTAAGTCCCTGGCTGTTTTATTCTCCCCTTTCCTTTTTAATACTTAACATGGCAAACTGCAGCAATTCCTTTTCTGCCAAACTTGTTCTTAACGAACTCTTTCTGTTACAAGAAACTGTTGTCACATTTGTGTGTTCTTTGTTTTTTGTTTTTTATAGGTTACCCAAAGCAGAGGACTGTGGTTCCTCGAAATGGGTTTGCACCCAAGCCTGACCTGCAGGCCCGGGAGGCTGAGCGGCAACTGGTTCAGCGCCTGAGAGACAGGTGTGAGCGGCAGGCCCGGCAGCTGGGCCTCATTCAAGGGGAGCTGAGGAGGGCGATCTGTGGCTTTGATGCTCTGGCCGTGTCCACTCAGCATTTCTTTGGAAAGGTAAGGCCACGTTCGGTGAATATCAAAGGGCATCTTGTTTGGGGACTTTGACGAGGGCGTGTATGGCGATGACTATTGAGTGTGTGTCGTGGTCTGGGTTTGGGGTTGGAGTTGTTTTGACTGTCAGGTCACACGGAATCTCCTGCAGCATCCTGTAATGTTTCTGGGGCCAAGATTATTCTCATGTGTCAATAAAGGTAGTCTGGGAAAAATAATAGATAACCATCATCCCCAAAGAGAAAAATTGTGTAAAAATGAAAGGGAAGGATAGTCATTAGTATTTTTAAGGTGATTTTTTTTTTTAATTTTTTGTAGTTGTTGATAGCATGTCTTTATTTTATATGTTTATTTTTATGCGGTGCTAAGGATAGAATCTGGTGCCTCACACATGCTAGGCAAGCACTCTACCACTGAGCTAAAGCCCCAGCCCCTTAAGGTGAGAACTTTGAAATAAAATGAAAGTGGAATTGTTTTCAAAGGAAAATGGACAGATTCTGAAATTTCTGCTCCTTTCCGATGAAAGGTAGGCAGGGCCACAGCACTCTCCCTTTGGCTGGTGGGAAATGGAATACGCAGGTCTGAGGGGCTCCCAGGCTCCTGCTCACAGTATTCAGGAAGCAGCGTGGGGTGGATTGGGAGTCTTTCCTGTGCTCGCATTCTCTCTGAAAAATGCAGAAAGTGGTTTTTTCTTCTCAGCAAATGTCTGGGGCTCCTGGGATCATCTGGAATCAGAGTCTGTTATTGGCTGTGGAGAATGAAGTTTCCCACCATCACACCATGGCATGGAGGCTGGTATCTGACTGTATTAGGGTTCCAACTCCAGAGTGCTTGGGGCTGAAACTGAATTGGAGATTTTAAATATTGTGGTTATTCTAGTTCATTTTCTGTTGCTTGAACATCTGACACTCAGTGTTAATGAAAAGTCAAAAAAAAAAAAAAAATAGGAGTTCATTTTGACTCACAGTTCTGGAAGCTGGAAAGCCAAGAGCACAGCACCAGCATCTACTCAGCTTCTGGTGAGGGCCCTGTGCTGTCAAGGTCATGATGGGAAGCAGAAGGGCAAGCAACACTGCAAAGAGAGGGAGGCACAAAGGAGCTGAGCTGCCTATTACAACCACCCATTCTCTGAAGAACTAATCTAGTGCCATAAGAGCTAAGCTGGTCTTGAGAGAGGGGAACGTGAATCTCTCTTAAAGTCTTTACCCTTAGAAGTCATGACTTTGTGTTTTGGGGTGAATCGGGGAGAATCCACATCTGAACCATAGCAGTGAATGGGCATTGTGAGTTTTAAATATGGGCCTTCTGATGCCCATAAATGGAAAGAGGTAGAAATGCAGTATTAATTCCTCCCAAATAAGAAAGTGAACTAACTGAAGTTCTGCCCAATTTAAAAATGCAGAAGAATATTACCCCATGCTCCACTGGTTTGGTCTTAAAGTATAGAAGACTCTGACTTTTATGGTATCCTATATCCTCCCTTGCCTCTAGTATGGAAGCCCAAGTTGCTTTTTTTTTTTTTTTTTTTTGGTCAGTTCTCTTCTGTTTTGCGTAAAGCATTCAATGAACTGAGCCATGTGACAGGACGCAATCAAAATAAGGCACACTTTTAGAATATTATAAAAAATTACCTTTGGACTATCTATATAGGGTGTATATGACACATAAATGATCTCCATGTGTAGACGTGGGTCCCATCCCCAAGACAACTTATTATGTATATGCAAATATTTCAAGGTCTGAAAAAAAATCTGAAATGCAAAAAAAAAAAAAAAAAAAAATCTAAAATCCAAAACGCTTCTGTCCCAAACATTTCAGATAAGGGATCCTCAACCTGTATCTGTACAAAAAGGGTTTGGCCTGGATGGTATTTTAAGAATAGAAATAATTTTTCTACTATAGCTCTTCAATTTGTATATTTCTCTGAATGTGCTGATACCATTAAGAATGTATTAAAACAAGTCTCTTCACTAAAGAAAGGCTTAGAAGTCCAGATAAGAATCTCCCATTCCTGCGCCATGCTCGCTGCTGCTGGCAGAGCGGCTGTGAAAGTTGTCAGCTCTGACACTGAGCCTCAGCCCAGCAGAGTCTAAGATGCCACAGTGAGGTGTCAACACCAGCCTCACACTTGAGTTGGCTCCAGACAGCTCTGCCCCTGCAGCAAGGCATGTTCCCCAACAGGCCAAACAGATCGACTGAAATCCATGGTCCCAGACCTCTGGGTGGTGTAGTAATGAGTGTGACTCTCCGGGACTTACACTTCTCAGGGTCAAGTTGAATGGTTTGAATCTTTCTCTTGCTGAGTGGTTCCTGGGAAGGCTGCTCTCTAGCATCCCCTGGTGGTTAATCCATGAAACAATCCAGAGGATGGTACAGAGTGGTTATGTTTCACCTTGCAGTATCGAGTTTTATATGTTACATGTGAGGGTGTATTTATTTTAATTAGATTTATTATATTTTAAAATATTTTTCATATTGATTTTGTCACCTTTTAACATTAATTTTATAAGTGTGACAGTAGGTGATGTTTTAAAATTGCTTTTTAGTTATTATTAGTTTAGGCAAAAAAGGCATGAAAATTAATATCAAGCATTTCTGTACTGTGTTACTCAGATTTCCATTACCAGAACAAAATACATGAATAATCAATTCATAAAGAAAAAGGGTTTAGCCAGGCACAGTGGCACACGCCTGTAATCCCAGTGGCTCAGGAGGCTGAAGCAGGAGGATTGCAAGTTCAAGGCCAGCCCCAGCAACTTAACGAGCCCTAAGCAACTTAGTGAGACCCTGTCTCAAAGAATAAAAAGAGGGCTGTGGATGCGGCTTCATGATTAAGTGCCCCTTGGTTCAATCCCTGGTACAAAGGCAGGGGTAGGGGTGGGGGGTAAAGAGAGAAAAAGAGAAAGGGTTTATTTTGGCTTGAAGTTTTGGACATTCCAGGCCAAGAATGATTGGCCCTCTACTTTAGGCCTTTTGTGAGGCAGCACGTAGGGCAGGTATGTATGATGGAGTAGAACTTCTCATGTCAGGAGCCAGGAAGCAAAGAGAGAAAGACAGTCTCCTTCAGAGGCACCACCCCATTAGCTAAAGACCTCTTGCTAATCCCCAACTCCTAAAGCTCTCCACCTCCTAATAGTGCCACCTCCATGCCCAACCCTTTAACACATGGACCTTTAGTAGACATTCCAGATCTGAAGTGTAGCAGGTACTTGCTGTGCCTAATAAAAAAAAAAAAAATTAATCCTGCACTGTCTTACTCAGCTTTTGCCACTGTGACCAAAAGACCTGACAGAAAAGTTTTAGAGGAGGAAGAGTTTTATTTGGCACTCGTGGTTTCAGAGTTTCAGATGGACAACTCCATTGCTCTGGGTCTGAGTTGAGACAGAACACCATGGCCAAAGGGTGTGGAGGAGGAAGGCAGCTCAAGACAGGACAAGAAGCAGAGAGTCCCCACCAGGTACAAAATTAAACCCCAAAGGCAAGCCCTCAATAAGCTACTTCTTCCAGCCACACCCTGTCCACCTACAGTTACCACTCAGTTAATCCCTGTAAGTGGATTAATCCACTGATTAGTCTACAAATCTCATAATCTAATCACTTTACCCCTGAAACTTCTTGCATTGTCTGACAACAAGCTTTTGGGGGACACCTCACATCTAAACCATAACATGTACTGACTTCCTTCCTCCCAAAGTATAAAATAATCTTGTTGCTCTTACTTGATCTTTTGCTACAATAGAAGAGTGGAAAGAGTAATACCCAAACGACCATCATCTATATTTAACACTTATTAACATCCTAACACATATGCTTTATCTATGTTTTTTTGTTGTGGTTGCTAGTCAGGGGTGTATATTTTTAATTTATTGACTTTGACCTTTCAAACTCAATTCACTTGAGTTGTCAGAGGATCTTGGTCAATGCTTCAAATGCTGCCTGTACATATGAAAGGGTCTATGGAGAATTCAAAAAAATAAAAATAAAAAGCAGAGCTCATAAATAACAATAGAGTACCTATTGATTGACCATCCACTATTTTCTAGGTTCTTTACATTATTTTAATTCTCAAAATGCCTCTAATGGGTGTCGATATTATTCTCATGTGAAATTTGGGGAAATGAGGGAGATTGTGTAGCCCTCTGAAGAAAGTACTGCAGCCAAGATACAAATACCTGTTTACCCACAGGCGTGCCCCATGCTTTCCACCGTATGATAATGCAACTGCCGCCTCTTCAAGGTGCTTTTGATACAGTTAAGAGGGGGAAAGCGTAATTGCCAGACAAGTGAGATGGCAATCTAAAAGTTAGACACTTACATAGCATGGACCTTAAGAGGTCTTTAGCTGGTTGCCATAGAAAATTCTCTGTGCTTAGAGGAAAGCCTGATACTGTGAACAGGACGGAGGCTCAGAAGAGCCAGGATGGAGAGAGGGGTGGGACTTGGGGTGAGTAAGGAGGAAGGAAGAGCATATGTGGGAAGGGACTTCCCAAAGCCCGTAGTCTACTGAGTGGCATCCCCTTTCCCCTTGGTAAGCTCTCCGCGAATTGGTTAATGGTTAATGAACAGAGAGTTAGGCCTGGGGAACTGTTTTGAGAAGGGCAGTGATTCCTCCAGGATGCGTGGCAATCTCTGCATGGTGGAGCTGGGCAGCTCCATCTTTAAGCTTTACATCTTTCATAATGCTCCACAAGAAAGCAGAATCCTTTACGAAAGGATTCTACCTGTTTCTCCTCTCTTCCTCTTTGCCATTGGGTCAAGCCGGCAGGTGGGGCTGGGCAGGCAGCACTAAAGAGGAAGAGAGGAGAAACAGAGGTAGAATTCAGTTGTAAAATGCTTGCTTGCTTGCCTTAACCATCTAATGCATTCAGATTTTAAATTCAGGGATTCATCAGGATAAATGTCTGCCCTCAAGCTCCAAAAACAGGAGAGAAGCCATTATGCCCGTCAGCCAAGGGAGTCCAATTTCACACGTTCCCCCTCAGTGGGGCTCTTGAGGCAGTGATTACACCTGATCAGAATTGGAAATTGTAAACTCTTTGTAGCTCCCTAAATCCTAAAAAGGAACATATAAATATAGTATTTTGTGCCTCTCCCCCTTGTAAACTGTGCCCTGCCATTATCCTCTTGTCCCTTAATTTATCTTAAATAACTGAAGGTTTACTGGAAATTCGAGCACCTAGCTTGACGCTTCTGACATCACAGAACCTGGTGGAAAATGTCGCAGGGTAAATGGGTGGTTCCAGTGATCACTGTTCTAAAGAAGAGTTATGTGTCACAGAAGTAGTGCCCCATCCAGTGGAGTGTTTGCTTTCACTCAAAGAAACTTCCTAGCCAACCCCAGATATCAACATATTCCCCCATTCAAGAGACAGAACCCCCTGGCCACACCCAAGCAGCTCCTTGAAATAATAACCCCTGGCCTGGGGTGTCGGAAATGGAAAACTTCACAACGGGTGAAAAACATAACTCAGGAACAAAGTCTTCTGAGCATTTATGGAAGAGCCTCAGTTTTGGAGACTGATAAAACCCAACTTTAATAACAATTATACAGATTTCATAATAAAAATCCATACTTGATCAAAGTAAAAGCTAATTGCTCCCATTACTGAATCATCTCTCTCACACTTTGTCATAAATGATTCATTTGTTTTTTCAAATGAAATGACACCATTTTGAAGGGACATGGACACGATGGGGGGCAGGTGTGAGTTCCACCAGCCACTTTGGAAAGGTGACCTGCTGGTTTTCCCCAGACCCAGGGGGACAGTTGTTTAAAACTGGTGATAAATTGCATGTCTTTAAAAAACTCTGCAATGCAGAATTCAGCACATCCTCCCGCAGGCCACAGGCAGCAGAGTGGGTCACAAGGTCACACTACCCAGCCTTTCTAGACCCATGGCCTCTACAAATACTGAAGTCTCTCTTAAATGTCACTGGAAACTTACTTAAATCAATTAAATGATAAAAACTCCCCTCCCAATAAAAACAAGTAGAGGGAATGATAATTTTAGAAACTAATTAGTAGCTAAAGAGATGAAGTATAGTTGCCTCAGCTCCAGAGCCTCTTCCCTGTGAGAAATGGGCTCATTAACTTTCCTAGAACTCAGTTTTTCTAAAACACAGAGTTATGATTAGCCCATCCTCAGGGATGACTAGAGGGAAGGGGCTCTCAGATCCCGGGCTCTGTGATTTAATGTGGCGGCTCCAACTCTGAGAGCTCATGCTATCATCACTTACCTGACACAGCTCAGTTCCCAGGGGGTGGAGGTGCCTGCTAATCATGCAGGGAGGGGAAGGTGATGGGGATGGGAACCTGGAGGAAGCAGAGATGCCTCCAGTCATGCTAACTGGAGGCCCTGCACAGAGCAGGGATGCTTGTGAACTTGACCTGAAAGATAAATAAAATCTCAGCCAGCAGCGATGGAGGAATCAGGCGTCCCAGGCAGCAGAAAAAAGAGCAGCACAGCCTCTGGGGAGATCCCGGGTGAAGGGCCATGGGTCCATTCACCTGGAGGGTGAGACTGAGGTCAGAAATGGTGCAGAAGAGTCAGGGACCTTAAATAGCAAAGTCAAGAAAGGGGCTGCTATCATAGAGACCACCAGAAGGCACCGAAAATTTCGGAGAGACATTGAAGTGTTATAAGCTGTTTATTAGGAAAAGTAATATGGTAGCTGAGTATGACATGGTGATAGAAAGGAAGCTCCAGGTAAAATAAACAGGAGGCTTTGCTGGAAGAAGAATAATGCAGGCAAGAAGTGAGGCAGGTCAGGGGACCAGGGGTCTTTGATGGAAAGGAGAGCGCAGAGACAGAGCTGAGGACCTCATGCGAGGCCTGACAATGAAGTGGATTGGGGGAGGGGGTAGCGATTAACAAGTATGACATGCCCGGATGTTAAGGATGAACCATCCTTATCCACCCAGCCCCAACAATACACGGAAATAGCAAAAGTGGAATGATAGTGCTAAGAACTTAGTAATTGTGTGCATACAGATCTCAGAAATGTGTTAAGAGTCATAGGACCCTTTAAAGAAATCTCTAAGTGCTGGTGGAAAGTGTTTGCATACCACGCATGAGTCCCTGGGTTTGATTCCCAGCATCAAGAAGAAAAGAGAAGAATGAATCTCTGGAACTGCATACTTTATGAAACCATGTACCCTCAAGATCCAGGGTGTGTGCTTCTAACTCAGATATTACTTGTCCCTTTGAAATTCAGGAACTATAGACTGGCACCTCATCCCATATCCTGCGGGTATTCTAATCTCTCCTATCCTGTCCAGAAATTTCAGTGATTTTTTTTTTTTTTTTTTTTTTTTTTTAATTCCGGGAATTGAACTCAGGGGCACTTGACCACTGAGCTACATCCCCAGCCTAATTTTATATTTTTATTTAGAGACAGGGTCTCACTGAGTTGCTTAGTGCCCTGTTTTTGCTGAGTCTGGTTTTGAACTCACAATCCTCCTGCCTCTCAGCCTCCTGAGCTGCGGGATTACAGGCATGCACCACTGCGCTGGGCTTAGTCTGGTTCTAAGTGCCAACCTGTGTGTGCTCTGTTCAGGCAGTGTCCCTCCAGGACTGGTCCAGCATCCCAGGTCAATTTCTAGAATTCTTTCTGCGTGATGATGCTGGGGGGGTGGGGGTCCTCCTTTCATAAAGGAGTTAAACAGGGATTGAGATGTTAGGCAAGAAAAGGGGTGTTCTAGGAAAGTAAACTTGGCATCATTCACATAGAAGTCACATAAAAAGGGATGAGATTGACAGGAGAGTGCACACAGGAGAACCAAGAAGAAGTGGGACTGTCTTGAGAAACATCAGTACTTCCTTTGTAGGAGCCAGTTTGGGAAGAAGGCCCCAGAGGAGAGAGAAGATGGTCAGAAAGGAGTCTGCTAGACTTGGGGAGATGGAAGAACCCACTTCAGGAAAGCCAGACGAGGGAGTGATTTCTGAAAGTTTTGAGTGGTTATAATACAAGGTGCTAGACAGTGAATGAAAGGGCTGGAGAATGAAGAAGCTTTGGCTATTTGAAGTATCTGTATAAAGTAAAACACACACACGCACACACACACACACACACACACACACACACACACACACATTTTCCTGGTCCCACTATGATCAAATGGTTTAGCAAAGCTTGGCCTCCCTGCTGCAGGATGAAGTTGCCTTTCACCCTGTGATCAGTGGCAATGGCGCCATCTACAGGGCGCTTCCTGGAATGAAATTCTGTGCTGGGGAAAGACTCCTCAAATGTTGCCTTCAATTCCGAGGAACTGTGCAGAAAGCAAGTGCTAGTGCCCAACTGTTCCATGAGGTGTGAATCACAGACCTGCTTATTCCACAAACTTAATTGAAACCAGGTTTGAAATTTAAAACACACAGCTCATTTCATCATTTTATTCCTGACAATCATATTACTAAGACAGCAAGAATAAGATTTATGTGGTTCACTGCAAGCAGTTTGCCTATGTTATAATTCATAAAAACAATTATACATTGCACAGACCTACTGTCAAAACGATCTATACATGTAATTTAGTCCCTGGAGAGAACAAAAACCCATTATCTCTGCCCTACCAAGAGTAGAAAAAGAAACATTTAAAATCTCAAAGTAATGAAACTCTATTACCTGACAGTGTTCTTTTGAAAACAAAGACTAATCATCAGTAATGTCCTGATAAAATAGAAATGAGGTGATATTATTTCTCAAATTCTCCTTCAATGGTATTTCCCCAATTTGTGTTTCCATGTAAAGACTTTCAAAGCCAGAGTTCTCTATTTGATTTGAAAGCAGGAAGGAAGAAGAAAAAGAGACCTGTGCAAAGGCAGTGAACAAAAAATAATTACAAAGGTGGTAAGTGTTAATCTAACTACATCAGTGGCCACTTTGATTGTGAATACTTTAAATACAGCAATGGAAAGACAGAGGTAGGGCTGGGGAGTAGCTCCCACTTGCCTAGTGTAAGGCCCTGGGTTCGATCCTCAGCACTGGAGAAAAAAAAAAAAAGGTAGTCAGAAATATTCTTTTAAGAACCCAATTATGTGTTGTCTATATGAAACACAATTTAGATATAAAGATCAGATCAAAAGTAAAGGGATGGAGATAGATATACTATGTTAATGCTAATCAAAAAAGCTGGAATACCTATATTAATTTTAGACAGAGCAGACTTCAGAAAAAGAAAGATGATTAGGGATAAAGAGGGACTACATAATGATAAAGGAATCAGTTCTCCAAGGAGACAAGAAAAAAGCATAAAGGTAGCTGTGAATGTTTTAGGCTGACTCTGTTGAGTTCCACTGACTTGTACATTCAGGTGTGGTTCACTTATTACAGTTCTAAGAGCCCTGCTGCTTCAAACTAAAAGAAAAAAAAATCTGATAAAACGTTTCCAAGATAGTAAGGAGTAGACTCAATACTTCATGCAGATAAATTCAGGAGACCTAATGTAGAGCATGGTGACTATAGTTGATATCTGTAATATCAAACTGAAATTTTCTAAGAGGGTAGTTCTTAAGTGTTCTTACCAAATACACACACACACAAAGGTTAACTGTGTGAGACAGTGGCTGTGTTAATTAACTTGATTGTGGTAGTCATTCCACAATGTGGACATGTACCAAGATATCACATCGTACACCTTTAAAAAAAAACTGGGAAAAAAAGATTTCATTGCAGATTTCCTGCCTCCAAATGTGGTGTGCACCTTCTGCTATTCTAACTGTGGGTTTTGTTTTTATTTTTTTACAAAGACATAAAATTGATCTACCATGTGGAATTCATCAGTGGCCAGAATGATGCAGAGGGGAGATTTGCCTCTTAGCATAGTCAGAAGAAAGCATGTGGACCATTTATTGCAAAGCCCTGCCTCAGACCAGACCTGCACAGAAAGAGACAGTTTTCCAAAATGCCATCTGGGTATTAACACCTACTTTTTCTTGGGCAGAAGTGAGAGTGTTTTTGCTTTGATTTCCCTTATTCCTGCATCAGCCTAACATCAACAGACTAAAATCCCAATGCAAAATTACTTCTTGATCTCAAGTTGAAATTTCTGTTCTAAAATGAAGAAACAGTATCAGTGCCTGCAACGATGTTTCAAACTCCACAACCATTTAGTGCCATGACTGAAGGAGAAAACTTACTGGTTTCTTGCTGCTCTAAATTACCAAATCCTAGGTAATGGTGGTGCTATGTTGCAATTATGAGGTTGGACAGAAGCTTGGCACACTCTGTTCCATACCTGAGAATAAATACCCATCCATGGAAGGCTGTCCATCATGCCCAAAACAAACCATGAAATAGAGTCAGGTGTCAAAGCAGCTGGCTATTAAGTGAGAATCCTGAGTCTATGTTTTCCTCAAAATAAAAGCCTGAGCATTTTTTAGATCAAAGATATTAGATTTTTTTCTTCCTATATGATCAGAATTTTTTTCTTCTTCAAATTTTTTTATCTCCCACTTTGACATTTATTACATTAATAACATTTCTAGCAAAAACAAGTAACAAGTTCAGTAACTGAATTCACATTGACATGTTTCATTTTGATCCATTAAGCCAATTTGGAAAAAAAAACATATTGATCAAAGTGATGAAATTAAAAAGTACCTTTTCCTTGTTACATATTTTTAACTAAAACTCCAAGCTAACATCAGGTACAAAATCCAACCGTAAGATTGTTTTAATTAACTGACATGGATTTGTGTCTATAACTCCTTCAAAATTATTTATAGGGAATTGATTCCAGAACAAAACTTGGAATAATGACAGCAAGCAGCAACAGAAATGGTAATATATGGGTAAATATAATGGAGTATTATTACCTTACTGAGTTCTTCGAAATATACTTACCAAAATTACAGCATTTTTCGATGGAGTTTGGAGGTAGATGTGACTCATAAGGTAACTACCACACAGGGGAGAGTGTAAAGGAATCCATATAGTGGTGAGGTTTTCACAGTACACCAAGTGGTCAAAGATTGAGTCTAAGTAGACTGTGAAAAGTTGAGTTTGCATGTTATAACTCCCAGACCAACAACTAAAAATTACTTGAGCTATATTCAAAAGTACAATAAATAAATGAAAATTGAATACTAAAAAATGTTCAAATAACCCAAATGAAGGCAGGAAAGGAGAAACAGAGCAGCATAAATGGAGGAGACAGTCCTACCTACTGTGCTTCATCTCCACATGCAGCCCCCAGTAGCATAGAACAACACAGTTTCCAGAAGATAACAGTGGGATTATCTACCAAGGTATACGCTGGAGCTCTACCTGGGAGGACAAAAGTAGAGGAGGAATTGCTGACATAATTAAATTTACTGTAGTGTGCGCATCGTCACATGACTGTCTTCTTTTCTTCAGAACTTTATTGACCTGATAGTATCAAAGCCTCAACTAGAGACACCAGCAATTACTTATAAACATTACTAAATTCACCAAATTAAATATTTTACATGAAAAAAGTCAAATTACTCAACAGAATTACCATGACAGACTTTCAGATTATGATATACTTGGTTTTGCATCTACATTTATCTCATTTGCCAACCATTAATCCAAATATAAAGACTGTGCTTTTATGTGGATTTTGGATATCCATATGTTGGGATGTCCAATTTCATCAGTAAGGTAATGAGAGCAGATGTTGATGTTCAGCCATGTGGGTTTATAAACAAATATTTGTTGAGGTTCATGGATTATTAGTGTCTATGTGAGCGGGTTGTTGGTACTCCAAGGATTTGGGATTACCCTTGTGAGGATCAGAATGCCACTGAAATGCAGCCATAATATTCCTGGCCCATCTCAGCACTGGGGTCCTCTATATGATGTGTTTGAGCAGTGTAGACACAGGTTAAGAGACCAGGACCCTCACCAAAGACAGTGTTATGAAAGTTAAAATAGAGACTTACAGTAAACTCTTGGCTCATCTAGTGGAAAACAAAATAAAGGGAAATGAAGTCAATGAGGTGCTGAATGGATTGCATTTAGCTGTTCCAAACCACAGAGATGATAGAGAATGACTTCCTCTTATCCCAAAAGAAGAGAATGGAAATTGGGGTACCCAAGAAGAAAAGCGGAATGAGATCTTCAGTCAGAAATAGGAGAATATATGTATATTTGGATCTACAAAAGTTTTGGGATTTAACTAATTCACCTGAACAGTACCATGAAATACCACAGACCTGAGAAGGCCGTCACACAACTTATTATGTCAACCCTGCCATCATGAAGCCATTGGAAGAGTTAGAAAAGGAGAAAGCAAAGAACAGCCACTGAAGAGTGTGATGGGGAATTTGAACCTGAAGACAAAGGGTGGAGGAGATCCAACAGCGGGAGAAGTTAATGAGAAGGAAAAAGTCAAAAATTCTGCAAACCAAAGAAAAGGGACCCAGGATGCCTCCCTCCATCTACTAAGAATGTTCAGCACACAGTTTTGGAGAATGAGATGGATAGATATTGACAGGTATAATAAAGGCAATTTCAACTACACAGTCCAGCAAAGAAGATCTCGGGCACCAATAGGTAAGAAAGCCTGAAGACTGTCCCACCCTCTTCTGTGACTGGAGTCAGAGTTGCTCTCAAACTCAATGTCTTCAAGATGTCAGAATAGTAAAGAAAACCGAAGCCACGGAGAAGAATGCTCAGAAGATGACTTGCTTGGGGAAGAGAGAGGAGGCAGAGGGAGACATGTTAGATCTGAAGTCAAGGACTTGCTCTCTGGGAAGAGGAAAGCTGGTAGAAAGGACAAGAGGTAGTGTTCTTTTCAGCTGACTTCGTTTGACTAAACTGTTTGCAGCTGTTATTTCTTGGTTCCGTCTGGTACAATTTCATAAAGTTGGTATCATAATCTACACACTGAAATAAAAACAATGAAAATAGCTAACGCTCTTGTTGCTTTGCTGAAAACTTTGGTCAACACTACATAGCTGTGGGAAATTTGTGTCACTGCATATATTACCAATATTTTGAGTAGGAAGTATTTCTGCATTTAATGAAGGATTGATTACTTCAGATTTACAGAACTAGAAAGATGTATTAGTGTAATGATGTTGTTTCTTTTGGAAAAAAAAAAACTATTTTCTTTATAAATATATGAGGGAACTTCAGTTCATCACTCACGAATAATGCTTTTTTGAGAAAAGAGTATCTCCACTTGTGGGTGTGAGCAGAAGACTACCAGCTCACCCTGCTAGTGTGGGAATGAACTTATTTATGAGTATGTAAGAACCCTACTTAAAATATTCTCTTAAAGTACTTTATACAATGCATCATTATAATCTGTCTTTATTCTATCCAAAATAAATATCCAGAAGAAAAAAAGGTGGTAGGGGGCGGGGGAACAATCAGAATACAATTAAATGGTAGATATACATTTAAGCATATCAATAATGTAATGTAATGATTTTAAACTAGTGGTTAGCAAACTTGCCCATGGTCCAAATCTACTTTTGTAATTAAAGTCTTATTGGAACATGGCCACATTCATTCTTTACCTAGTCTGCAGCTACTTTCTCATGATATGAGTAAATCCAGGTAGTAAAACAAACTATAAAGGCCACCCAGCTTTAAAGCCTTTCCTTTATAGGAAAACTCTGCTGAGCTCTGGTTTAAATGCACCAATTCAAAAATCAGGATTATCAAAGTATGGCTAAGAAAGCATGACCTAACTATATGTTGTCAACAAGAAAATTGATTCAGATATAACAGTATATTAAGGTTAAAAGCAAAAGGGTCTGGGGGTGTCACTCAGTAGTAGAACATTTGCCTAGCATGAACAGGGCCCTGTGCTCAATCCCTAGCATCACCCCTCTAAAAAAAAAAATAAAGGGATGGAAAAAGATACAACATGAAGCCACACATCAAGACAAACTGGAGTGGTTCTGATCCAACAGAGCAGGTTTTAAAGCAAAAGGAATTCCCAGGGATAAAGAGCAATATTACTGATCAAAGGGTCAATTCACCAAGCAGACATAACAACCCTAAATGCATTTGCATCTAACTATAGATTTCTAAAATATATCAAGAAAAAAATGGGGAAAAAACTAAAAAGAGGAATAGATGAATCCAAAATTGTTTTGGAGACTTCAATACCCCTCTCTCAGTAACAATCAGAAGCAGTAGACAAAAGATTAGCAAGGATATGGAAGAACTGGATAATACCACCAACCAGTAGCATCATGCTGATGTTTATCAAATACTCCCATCAACAACAGCAGAATACACATGCTTTTCACATGCAGTTAGAGCATTTGCCAAGACAGAACATATTCTTTGTTAGAAAACTAGTACATTTAAAAGAATTGAAATCATGAAAAGTATATTATCTGACAATAATGAAGCTAAACAAAAGTCAGTAAGAGAAAGATTACAGGGAAATCTCTCAAACACTCAGATGGTAAATAGTACCCTTCTAAATAAACCATGGGTCAAAGAGAAAGCCTTAAGGAAAATTAGAAAAGATTTGAATTGAAGCAAAGTGAATACAACATGTCAAAATTTGGGGAATTTGTGCAAAGTGGTGCTTAGAAAGATACTTAGAGCATTAATATCTAGTAGTTTTAATATTTAAAATACTCATAAGGGAAAAGAAGAAATTTCTCAGATCAATAATCTAAACCTCAGAAAAGTAAAACACAAAATAAGCCCAAATCAAGTAAAGGAAAAGAAATAATAAAGATAGGGGGGGGAAATCAATGAAATTGAAAACCGAAAAAATAATGGAGAAAATCAATGAACCTAAAAGGTAGATCTTTGAAATGAGCAATAAAATTGTAAACCTATGGTAAAGCTAACAAAGAAATGTCAAGATCTCCAGTTTCAGGAATGAAATAGGGATTATTCATCCAGACATTAAAATGGAGTTGGCCATGGTTACACACAAGGACTTGGATGATTCTCAAAGGCACTGTACTGAGTGATAGAAGCCAATCTCAAAGGGTTACTATTGTTCGATTCCATTTATATGAGATTTTCCAAAAGACAAAACTATCTTGCCAGAGAATAGCTTAGTAGCAGCTAGGGGTTCAAGATGGGAGGAGAGTGTATTTTGTATTCTGATTGTGGTGTTAATTTCATGCATTTATAAAATGATTTTAAAATTTTAGTACTGTGTGCAAAAAATGTCCCACACACAACACAGATTCAATTGTTTATGTTAATTTTTAAAATAAATGTTAGAGAAGAGATCACAATTCATGTTGTCATTTCCTTCTGGTCCTGTAGGTCTTATTCATTTGAAATTCACAGGAAAGACAACTTATTAGTGTTTGATGGGGTGGATGTCTCTTTGTGGGAACAGATTGCTTGTGAGGCAGGCTGGTGCAAGGTGCCAATTTGTGGTGAGTGGTGTTCACAGCATTCTCCAATGTGCTCTTGCCCTCCTGTGTTAGGACGCAGGCAGCTCTCCCTGCAGTGGCCACAGAGCTCAGCCTCACACTGAAAAAAGGTGATGGACATATAAAGATTTGATGGACATATAAATGGGCAATGAATCCAGGAAGAAATTAATCTCCAGGCTCCCATTCTCTCTCAATTAGATGGAAATGATCCAAGCTTGGAAGGGGAACGTATAAGTCTGTTTTTTGTCACTCTAATGAAACACCTGAGGTTGGGTACTTTATAATAATAAAAAGAGGCTTATTTAGCTCACAGTTAGAGGTGAAAACTCCAAACAGGACAGCATTGGCTTTGGTGAGATGCCCCACAGTCTGCCTCACATCATAGTGGATGGCATCATAGACAAAGCCTGTGCTAGAAAGAGTGGGCACGTGACAAGACAGGAAGCCAAAGAGTGACTGGAGTCTCATGAAATTAGGAGAATTATCCTTCCAAGGGTATACTATCAGTGACCTCCTGCTAGGCTCCATCTCTTAAAGGTCCCACCACCAATCTGGGAACCAGGCTTCCAAAACATGAATCCTTGAGGGCACACTAAAACTAATCTTAACCACAGCAAGAAGAGTATTCCAGAAGAGTCTCAAGAGCTCAGCATTAGTCTGCTTCGTACCTGCCTCAGGTCATCTCAGAGGAGGGGCTAGAACACAGTGGAACTCTGGTGATTCGGAGGACCACAGGGTGGTAGGAGCCCATGACTTGGACCCTTGTAGTTACAAACTTCTTGGGCTTCCCTTGAGCCACGATGGGCTGAGAGTGGCAAAGACTGCTGGAGAGAGGCTGGAGCAGGCTTCTCCTGAAAGCTTCAGAGAGAATGGAGAACTGCTCTGATACCAGGCCCTCTGGAGTGTGGAATCAATCCGGGTGGAGAGGAGCTTCCAAACTGGAGAGTGGCAGATTTACATAAACCTAAATCGGAAAATGTATGCTTTACCTAAGAGCAACTAGATTACATTTCACAATACTGAGGAAAATAGAGACTTCACAGTAGCGATTAAGAGCAAAGAAAAATGATATTTTTGAATACTTTTGAATTTATACAATTTTTATCTGTAACATACCTTTTACAAGGCTCTTATAGTTGAAAACAGGAAGAAATAGTGATACTCGTGGTTTCTTGGTCTGGTAACGCAGTTGTCCTTCAGTTTTTGTTTGTTGGTTTGTTTTTGTGGTAGTGGGGATTTGACCCAGGGCCTCGTTCAGGCAAAACAAGTGCTGTACCACCAAAGTACACCCCAGCTCTTTAAGTTTTGTCTTTTTAGACAGAGTCTCTCTAAATTGCCCAGGCTGGCCTCAAACTTGCGATCCTCCTACCTCCTTCTGAATCCACAGAAGCTCAAGTCCTTTATATAAAATGGCGTGGCATTCATATAGAACCTATGCATGTCCTCCTGTGCACTTTGAACTATCTCTAGATTACACATGGTACCTAATAAAATGTAAATGTTGTGGAAATAGTTGTTATACTGTGTTGTTTAGGGAAAATGACAGAAGACCGTACATGTTCAGTATGGATGGGTTTATTTTTGTTTTGTTTTTCTTAATATTTTCAATCAGTAGTTGGCTGGATGTGTGGGTGTGGAGCACACAGGTGTGGAAGACCAGCTGTGTGTCTAGTCTCTAGAAGAGGGTCCAGGGTGGTGACAACACCCTGCACAGGAGATGGCCTTCCAGATGGAGACCCCAAGTTCAGAGAGGTAAGATCTGAGGAGCGGCAGCAGCAGGATTGGAACACGTCTGGCCCTCACCTGTGCTCTTTCCCTCTGGCCCCACTGCCTCTCACGAGAAGTGACCACAAGGTAGCCCTGTCACTCAGTTCTCAGGGTGCCCTTGCCCTGGGCAGAGAGGTGGAGAACCTTGGAGAGATGGTCTCAGGCTCAGGGAATACTGTTGTCAGAAGGGCCAGCATGGCCCCGACTTTGGACAGCTTGACTCCCAGTCAGCACTAGCTGATGGGTTTAGAGGGTGAACCCAAGTGCACTTCAGTGAGTTTGTGTTGTTGTTAACATGTTAGCACTTGCTTCATCTTTACAGTCAATAGTGTAACCTGGGGAGCTCCTGGAAAGAAGGGGATGCCTCCACCTGCACTCCTTTCTCTGGGGGTCTGATCTGGCACACCCAGTGAGCTGTGTGTGATGTGTTGGTCACCTTGTTACCTTCAGTCGCTAAGGGGTAAGTTATTGTGCTAGAAGAGGGAACACAACTCATGGGGATGGATTTGTGGGTGCTCTGCCTTGACAGTGAGGAAGAGATGGATGCAGTGCATGCAGCTATGGAGCAGCTCACCTGCTGGGCGAGAGTTGGGGCTGCTCACTCCTGCTTCCCCTTCTAGGAAAGTCAACATTGATTTTAGGAAGATTGTGCTATAAGCAAGCGAAGAAGGAGGTGAAATGACCCAAATTAGAATCTGCAGCTGCTAGAATCCTTTCTGCAGCTGGTACTCTATAACTGGGGTCCTAAAGCAACAGACATCTGGGCTTCTGCCCAGATGCAGGAGCTGGTATTGAGGCAGAGAGAGGAGGCTCTGTGCCAGGAAAAAAATCTGGGGCAAAGTAGACTAGGCCAGGAGAGGAGAAAGTCTGCAACTGAGACAAGCAAAGGAGGCAAAAGCTTAATTCCCTAACACAAGGAAATAGGAGTGTTTGATTCTACATAATCAGAAGATGCAATGCTTATAGCAAGATTGCAGTTCAGAAAAGAACCTGCCAAAATGTGAGAATCACTCACAGGCATTGGAACTAAGAAGAAGGCATAGCATCTATTCATTTTTACTGTTAGCTAACATATGTGCTTACTCTGTGGCATGCACTTGGGTAGGGGCTCACTCCACATTGTCCTATTTAATTCTGTCATTAACCCTGCGGTGGGCACCGTCACTGGCTTAGAGAGATGAATGACTTTGCCTAAAGACACACAAGTAAATGAAAGCAGGGCTGGGACCTGAAGCAGATGGCTATGACATTAAAAGCCTGTGTTCATGGTGACATTCCACTGCCTCCTAGTAGTCTCTGTTTGGAATGATAGTACAATGAAGTGAGAGAGACAACGTAGAGAAAGTACAAAATTGGGAATCAGAAGTCTCTCTCAGCCCTGATCATCAGGAAAGAATACCTCTCTGTTTCAATAAAATAAGTCTGTCATGAGGGTGACTTGGAATATCATACGTGATGACAAGGGTTTGAAATACTATGACTCCATGCTGATGACATTTATTCACAAAGTCACTGAGTACCTGCTCAGGACTGGAAACTGTAGCACTGGGCACACAGGCAGAGCAAGCGGGCATGTCATGCCCTCTCAGAGCTTGGAGTCTGTTAATACAAAGGCCATCTTAGGGAGTGTGACCAGGTCCAGGAGGTCAGGGAGGTGGTCACGTCCCCCAAGGAAGTGAGGTGTGCTCTGAGATGGAAGAAAATGTTCCAGAAGCAATAATGCTAGCAGGTTGGGGTGGGGGTCAGCATGTGAAAAATACTGTGAAAGGAAGAGGCATGGAGGTGCACGGAGTTGGAAGGAGGCCAGGGAGACTAGAGCCCTAGGTTGGGAGGGGTTGACAGGCAGAACCTAAGCAGTGATGAGACCCCAGTCCTGATCTGAAAGTGAAAGGGAGTCTTTTAGTAGAGGGTGATCTGAGCAGATGGGTAGGGAGACCCATAGAAGACCAGGACAGTAATCTATGCAGCAATGGGTGATGAGCCCTGGACCAGTGTGGTGGATAATGGGGATAGAGAGAAAATGATGGGTGGTTGGAGAGATGTGTAGGAGGTAAATTTAGTAGGAGTGGTGACACGTCGGGGTAGGGGTAAAGAAAAGAGAGGTGCCAAGGATGCGACTGAGGTCTCTGGCTAGGAACCTTTTGGGTGAACAGGGCACTGCTGATTGACACAGAAATGGTAGGAAGACTGGAATTCATGGACATTTATGAATTAGGCTCTTAGGCTGCTGAGTTGGGGATACCTTTGATACAATAAGTGAAGATGTTAAATAGGTCAGATAGTGCTGGGACTTTTAAAACCATGTGCCAGTACGTTTTTTCTGACACTGACTTTAAAAAGTGATTGAGTGAGTGCCTTCTGTGAGCCTTCATCAACTGGGTTTAAAGACAGTCTTCCTACATGTAAGACTGTGCCTCGTTCATGAAATTAGATGAACACTTAACCCAATGGAAAAATATAAGTCAGCAGACAATTAATTACCAAAGACTGAAGTACAATGGAAATGAGTGGAGAGGCTTCCTGGGAAAAGTGAAATTCCAATAAGAGAAACCCGGCAGACTACAGACAAATGGGAGGCAAGATAGCAATACAGCATCATAAGTAGAACAAAGTTAGAATAAATACTCTTCTGTGTTGGTAGGAAGTGATATTGTAGATGGTTGTAGATTACAGTGTACATATTACATAATATCGGATCTGAGTTCAGCCACTTAATGCAGACATGTTTTTGAAGATGAGATATATATTCTTTGGGTGATTGATTTTCTATTTCATTGGCTTCTTCTGATCTTGAAGGACAAACCAATCATGGAAAATGGCAAATTCATGTTCAAATGACATAAAAGTTGAGTACACATATAAATGTCTGATGCCCCGTGCAAAGCTTTAAGGATTATAGTGCCTAACAGCCATTTTAGTAAAGAATGGTATTTTAAAATAGAGGTGAGGGCCTAAAGGAAAAGGAAATATATTGTCTATTTTGACTGTCTCAGTCTGTTTGGTGCTACTGTAACAGCATACCAGAAACTAGGTAATTTATAATGAACAGAAGTTTATTTCTGGGCTGGGGATATAGCTCACTTGGTAGAGTGCTTGCCTTGCAAGCACAAGGCCCTGGGTTCAATCCCCAGTACTGCCAAAAAAAAAGTTTATTTCCCACATTACCGGAGGGAAATCAAAAATCAAGGCACGGGCCTCTGGCAAAGGCCTTCATGCTATCTCATTACATAACAGAACACAGAAGGGCCAAGGGAGAGAGCTCACTCTCCAAAACATTTCTTATAGCAATGTTAATCCATTCATGAGATCAGAGCCCTCATAGCCTAACACCTCTCGTTGGGCCCCGCCTCCCAACACCCATTGCACTGTGGATTCAATTTCCAGCCTGTGAATTTGGTGGGGGGATTCATTTAAACCATGGCAGACTCCTTTGTAATCTCAGGTATCAGGGTAACCAAGGTGACCCTGTAAGCTCACCTGAAGGTTCTACAGCAAGAGAAATGGACAAATTTGCTAGGCAAGGCAGAGATGTGGTGCTAAGAGAAGAACGAATAAAACTCTTCTTGATTTTGGTTCACCTAGAAAAATGTCATTTGCTTTAAATAGTCTCTGTGTTAGTCAGCTTTCCATTGCTATAATGAAATACACAAGGCAATTGACCAAAAAAGAGAAGTTCATTTAGTCCCATGATTTCTGAGGTTCCAGCCCACTGTCAGTAGGCCCCATTGCTTTTGTGCCTGTGGGGAGACAGAACATCATGGCAGGGAGCACAGAAAGGAGCAAAGCTACTCACCTCATGGCAACCAAGAAGGGAAAGAGAGAGAGAGAGGAAGGAGCAGGGCCAAGGTCACACCTCCAATGACCAAAAGACCTCCCTACTAGGCTCCACCTCTTAAAGGTTCCACCACCTCCAAATAGCACCACAAGTGGGAAGCAACCCTTTAACACACGGGACTTTGGGAGTCACTGATCCGAACGACAGCATTCTGTATAGGGAAGATTTCTCATCCTGGGACCTTCCATTTCTACTACATCAGGCCTGCTGTCTTCCCTCCCCTTGTTCAGATGATAGAACCATCCTTCTTGTTTTAGATCCTTTCAGAAGGTGCTCACGTGGGAACCTAAGAGAGGGAGTTTCCTCCACCACCACCAAGGCAAGAGCTATGCTGAGGGAAGGGCTCACTTTTCAAATCTCCTGGGAAAGGTGTAGGGCCTGGAGGCTCAGCACCTTCCAGTTCCATCTCCCTGTTACTATCCTGGAAAATCATCCACAGGCTACTTACACAGAGAAAATGTTTGTCTTTAACGTTTGTCTGTTCTCTCTCTAAAAGTGAAACTTACTCATGCATACTATATAAAGTAGTTCAGGACAGCCACTTTGGGGCCCTTTTAAAATAAGGTGACCTATATTGTATATAATTAAACCTGGAGTAGAGTTGCATGTTGAAAATGCTTTTAAGGTAATGAATTTTTTTTTTCATCAGACCACAGAAAAATCCCCAAAGAAAAGAGGAAAAATTCTGTGTGTATTTATAAAACACCCTTTTTGTGTGACTATGTTTTGTGAGAGGTAGACAATATGGAGAAAAATACATGGTCAAGAGAAAAATCTTCTCTTCCAATGGAAGAGACATTTTTGTATCAAAACAAAGTAATGATGAAACCCATCTACTTATTCAAGCTCAGGAGAAATCCTACTTTGGACTTTTGGTATTATCTGTATTTTCTGATATAATCATCATTTTTTGTGCCTCCTACTCAATTAAAAAAATGAACTTTTTGTAACCCAAGTTCAGACCTGTTACATTTTGTGCAGAAGAAAATGCAGAGCTTTACATGTTCCTTCATGCTCTGATACTGTTTTAGCACAAAGAGAGGGGGAACCCAAACAGGTGAGAAGAATCATTCAATACAAACCATGTAATGAATTTCTGCATCCATTAACAGAGTCTGGAGCTCCTCAGGAACTAAAGACTGAGGGAAGACACTGGAGAATGGCTTGATCAAATTATGTGCTTGTATGAATGTGGCATAATAATCTCCACTATTATATATAATTATAATGTACCAATAATAAATTTTTAAAAGAATTAAAGACCTTAGACTGGAGATGTAGTTCAGTGGTAGAGCACTTTTCTGGCATGAATGAGGTCCTCAGTTTCATCCCTAGCCCCACCATAAGGAGAGAGAGAGAAAAAGGGGGAGCAGGGGAGAGAGAGAGAGAGAGAGAGAGAGAGAAGAAGAAGAAGAAGAAGAAGAAGAAGAAGAAGAAGAAGAAGAAGAAGAAGAAGAAGAAGAAGAAGGAGAAGAAGAAGAAGAAGAAGAAGGAGAAGGAGGAGGAGGAGGAGGAGGAGGAGGAGGAGGAGGAGGAGGAGGAGGAGGAGGAGGAGGAGGAGGAGGAGGAGAAGGAGAAGGAGAAGGAGAAGGAGAAGGAGAAGGAGAAGGAGAAGGAGAAGGAGAAGGAGAAAGGAAGGAAGGAAGGAAGGAAGGAAGGAAGGAAGGAAGGAAGAAAGAAAGAAAGAAAGAAAGAAAGAAAGAAAGAAAGAAAGAAAGAAAGAAAGAAAGAAAGAAAGAAAGAAAAGAAAGAAAGAAAGAGAAAAGGAAGGGAGAAAAGGAAGAGAGAAAGGGAGGAGGGAAGGAGGAAGGGAGGAAAAGGAAAAGGCCTCCATTACTTGTGATAGCTAAGAATTGTGTCCTGTGTGGTTTGTGCCCCCTACCTTCAGTCCTGACAGGGCTTGGGTACATGAGGCCTCTGCACAACTGAGGACATCTCTCTGGGTACCGGAGACATCCAGTGCTTCCATGAAACACAGCCTTGTCTGTCAGCCTGGAGGTCTTCAAACATGGCAGCCCCAGCCTTGGTCCCCAGTCACACATGCTCCTAGCCTGTCTTCCTTTTAATCACTTACCTTTACAGTTATTTCTAGCTGAAAAAAGATCATATCTCTTACTGAGATATGGAGGCTTAAAAATATCTAGCTGTAATTTTAAAAATGCAGTTGCCTGATCAGTTTGTAGCACTAGTGTTGGGATCAAGTTTTAAGCCCAATCCCAGTCAGAGTCCATCCTTCATTACATTTCTCTTCAGAGTCCATGGTGGGCCAGATGCTGCTAGGCCCCAGGGTCCAGCAGGGAGCAAGACCAACACAGGCCTCCAGGCTACAGCTTATCAGCGTGAGATAAAGATGCTCTCAGGAGCATTACCACACAGGCTAAAATATGCCAGCATGTGTAAGAATAGCAGGCAGTGCTGCTGAAATAATAGCCCAACACATGCTCCTATGGCCCGACAAGATCACATCTGATTCCACTGTCCCCGTGACCCATAGTCAGTAACTCTTTCAGCCTGCCGCTGCCCCGTCACTCCTCAGTGATGCTCAGAGCAGGCCTGGTGCTGGATGCTCCATACCCACAGACCCTAAAATGTCCTTGTGATCTAAATGCCCAGGCAGAGATGTGGTCAGAAAATAGAGATGACAAGGACAATCAAGAAGTTTCCAATTACTTTCTTTGTGATATTTTCTAACTTATCTTTCGTTACTCTCCAGGAAAGGAGATAAAGGGGGATAGAGAAGTTCTTTAGCCACTCCCGTCCCGTCCCGTTCACGCTTTGCAGTGGCTCCCAGTATCTCCCGTCACTGAAGTCTTTAATTCAGAGTGTCCCTTGCCTGCTGATTCTGGAACTCCCCGCACTGCTGGCTGTCCTTCTACCCAGGCTAAGGGCTAAATGAACTGCCGCATAGAGCAGCTCTGTGCCCAATCAGTGACGGAACCACTACCACCCAAACATCATCTTTTTCTCTCACAGAGTGAAAGTTTACTAGAAGAGAAAGACATGATTATTTGAGCTGTCTTATCAAACATTTCCTAGCACTGTCCCACACTAGACAAGGTAAACTCTGTCCTCTGTCTCAATCAGGAAGCCCCATTTCAGTGTATACAGTACATTTCATGAAGAATCCCTAGTAGCCCAGGGGAGGAAGGGTGGAGGAAATACCTACTCAGAATGCTTTCAAAGAACGGATTGGATGAACAAATTTAAAATTCCATTTTGGACAATGCACATATAGAATGAACAAAAGAATGAATGAAAGAACATGTCAAGGTATAGGACCCTTGCCGGATAAAATCGTTCCCTTTGTTAAAGAAAAAAATATTCTGACACTTGTTTAAATGATAAGGAAGACTATTCAGGATTCTCGTGATAAGCATCAAGACTTTTGCAATAGGGGAGAGAGAAGGGGATCAACTCCAATTAGAGCAGAGATGGCTGGGGGTTTATAGCCAGTGAGCAGAGTGATGGGGTCAGTGGATAGAAAATTACTAGGGGAAGAGATCAAGGATAAGGGGATTCTTGCTAACCTGACTTGATGGGATTCTTACAGAAAGTAGGCCAAGGTGATCAGATAGCAAGGGTGGGTTGGGGGATAATTCTTTCTACATAAACGCAGGAAAGAGCCTAGTCAAAAGAGGGCTCAGGGGACCCTGTTTAAAGTTTGGACAAGAAGATAGTTTTTGTCAATTTGTATTTGGCAAAAGTTGTTAATGAATTTGTTTTGTTTTTCTGTATTTATACACACACACAACACACACACACAAACACAAACTATGCTCAAACAACTGAGTCCAACTGCCCCCTTATTCTTAAGAGAGCTCCAATAAGCCTGCTGTAAACAGCAGAAATTTTAGAAAAAGAAATGTGTGACCTCTCCTTCCTAGTTGGTTTACAAAGGCTGAGGATACATTGAGAAAGATTCCAGGTCCCTGATAGGGCTACTTCCTCCAAACACTGAGTTTAGGGATGATTTCTTTTACTAATAATTCTTGTTATGGGTCTTGGTAGATTTTTTTTTATTCACATATGAGAGAACACATAACAACCCTTGACCTTCCGAATTTGGCTTATTTTGCTTAATATATTCATCTCTAGTTCCATCCATTTTCCTGCAAATGTCATAATTTCATTTTTCCTTGTGGCTGAATAAAACTCCATTGTGTATATATATATATATATATACCATATTTTCTTTATCCATTCATCTGTTGATGGATATTTAGGCTGGTTCCATAGTTTGACTATTGTGAATTGTGCTGCTATAAACATGGTTATGCATGTATCACTGTAGTAAGATGACTTTATACTTCAGGATAAATACTGAGAAGTGGTATAGCTGGGTCATATGGTGATTTCATGCCTAGTCTTTTGAGGAACCCCATACTAATTTCCATAGTGGTTGGACTAATTTACAATCCCACCAACAGAGTAAAAGTGTTGCTTTTTCTCCACATCCTCTCTTGCATTTATCATTATTTGTATTCTTGATAACAGCCATTCTGACTCATGCGAGATGAAATCTCAGTGTAGTTTTGCTTTGCATTTCCCTAATTGCTAATGATGTTGAACATTTTTTTCATATATTTATTGACCATTTGTATTTCTTCTTTTTTTAATTTTTATTAGTTGTTAATGAACCTTTATTTATTTATCTGTTATGCAGTGCTGAGAATCGAACCCAGTGCCTCACACATGCGAGGCAAGCGCTCTACTACTGAGCCACAACCCCAGCCCTGTGTTTCTTCTTTTGAGAAATGTCTGTTTATTCATTTGCCCATTTATTAATTGGGTTATTTGATTTTGGGGTGTGAAGTTATTCTAGTTATTTATATATTCTAGACATCAATCCTCTGTCAGAGAAATAGCTAGCAGAGATTTTCTCTCATTCTGTAGGTTCTTTCTTCATGTTCCTACTTGTTTCCTTTGCTATGCAGAGCTTTTTAAATTTCATATCATCCCATTTATTAACTCCTGGTATTATTTCCCAGGCTTAGGGAGCCTACGAAGAAAGTTGTTGCCTGTGTTGACCCTATGTTTTCTTCTAGGAGTTGCATAGTTTCTGTTCTAATTCCTAGGTCTTTGATTCATTTTGAGTTAATTTTTTGTGCAAGGTGAGAGATACAGGTCTAGTTTCATTCTTCTACATATGGATCACCAGTTTTTCTAACACCATTTTTTAAAAAGGCTGTTTTTTTTTTTCCCCAATGTGTGTTTTGGGCGCCTTTGTCAAGGATCAGATGACTGTAGATGTGTGGGTTTGTCTCTGTGTTTTCTACTCTGTACCAGTGGTCTAAGTTTTTAGGCCAGTACCATGCAGTTTTATTACTATAGCTCTGCAGTATAATTTGAAGTCAGTTCTAGCAATACCTATAGCATTACTTTTTTTTTTATTAAAAACAAATGGGATACATGTTGTTTCTCTCTTTGTACATGGCATAAAGGCATACCATTTGTGTAATCATAAATTTACATAGGGTAATGTTGTTTGATTCATTCTGTTATTTTTTACCTTCCCCCCCACCCCTCCCACCCCTCTTTTCCCTCTATACAGTCCTTCCTTCCTCCATTCTTGCCCCCCTCCCTAACACTAACTCTAACCCTAACACTAACCCCTCCCACCCCCATTATGTGTCATCATCCACTTATTAGCGATATCATTTGTCCTTTGTTTTTTTGAGATTGGCTTATCTCACTTAGCATGATATTCTCCAATTTCATCCATTTGCCTGAAAATGCCATAATTTTACCATTCTTTATGGCTGAGTAATATTCCATCGTATATATATACCACAGTTTCTTTATCCATTCATCAATTGAAGGACATCTAGGTTGGTACCACAATCTGGCTATTGTGAATTGAGCAGCTATGAACATTGATGTGGCTGTATCTCTGTAGTATGCTGATTTTAAATCCTTTGGGTATAGGCCAACGAGTGGGATAGCTGGGTCAAATGGTAGGTCCATTCCAAGTTTTCTAAGGAATCTCCACACTGCTTTCCAGAGTGGCTGCACTAATTTGCAGCCCCACCAGCAATGTATGAGTGTACCTTTCTCCTCACATCCTCTCCAACACCTGTTGTTGCTTGTATTCTTGATAATCACCATTCTAATTGGGGTGAGATGGAATTTTAGGGTGGTTTTGATTTGCATTTCTCTTATTACTAGAGATGTTGAACATTTTTCCATATGTTTGTTGATTGCTTGTAGATCTTCTTCTGTGAAGTGTCTTCATTTCCTTAGCCCATTTGTCGATTGGATTATTTGCATTCTTGGTGTAGAGTTTTTTGAGTTCTTTATAGATTCTGGAGATTAGTGCTCTATCTGAAGTATGATTGGCAAAGATATTCTCCCACTCTGTAGGCTCTCTCTTCACATTGCTGATAGTTTCCTTTGCTGAGAGAAAGCTTTTTAGTTTGAATCTATCCCAGTTATTGATTCTTGCTTTTATTTCTTGTGCTATGGGAGTCCTGTTGAGGAAGTCTAGTCCTAAGCCAACATGTTGAAGATCTGGACCTACTTTTTCTTCTATAAGATGCACGGTCTCTGGTCTGATTCCGAGGTCCTTAATCCATTTTGAGTTTAGTTTCCTGCATGGTGAGATATGGGTTTAGTTTCATTTGTTGCATATGGATTTCCAATTCTCCCAGCACCATTTGTTGAAGAAGCTATCTTTTCTCCATTGCATATTTTTGGCCCCTTTGTCTAGTATGAGAAAATTGTATTTATTTATGTTTGTGTCCGAGTCCTCTATTCTGTACCATTAATCTACCTTTCTATTTTGGTACCAATACCATGCCAATTTTGTTTCTATTGCTTTGTAGTAGAGTTGAAGATCTGGTATTGCGATACCCCCTGCTTCACTCTTTCTGCTAAGGATTACTTTAGCTATTCTGGGTTTCTTATTCTTCCAGATGAATTTCATGATTGCTTGCTCTATTTCTGTAAGGTACGTCATTGGGATTTTAATTGGAATTGCATTGAATCTGTATAGCACTTTAGGTAGTATGGCCATTTTGACAATATTAATTCTGCCTATCCAGGAACATGGGAGATCTTTCCATCTTCTAAGGTTTTCTTGAATTTCTTTCTTTAGTGTTCTGTAGTTCTCATTGTAGAGGTCTTTCACCTCTTTTGTGAGATTGATTCCCAAGTATTTTATTTTTTTCGATGCTATTGTGAATGGGGTAGTTTTCCTAATTATTCTTTCCAAAGATTCATCACTTATGTATAAAAATGCATTAGATTTATGTGCATTGATCTTATATCCTGATACTTTACTGAATTCACTTATGAGTTCTAAAAGTTTTCTGGTGGAATTTCCAGGTTCCTCTAAATATATAATCATGTCATCAGCGAACAGGGATAGTTTGAGTTCTTCTTTTCCTATTCGTATCCCTTTAATTTCTTTGGTCTGTCTAATTGCTCTGGCTAGAGTCTCAAGGACGATGTTGAATAGAAGGGGTGAAAGAGGGCATCCCTGCCTTGTTCCAGTTTTTAGGGGGAATGCTTTCAGTTTTTCACCATTTAGAATGATATTAGCCATGGGCTTAGCGTAGATTGCCTTTATAATGTTAAGGAATGTTCCCACTATCCCTATTTTTTTTAGTGTTTTGAGCATGAAGGGGTGCTGTATTTTATCAAATGCTTTTTCTGCATCTATTGAAATAATCATGTGATTCTTGACTTTAAGTCTATTGATATGGTGAATTACATTTATTGATTTCCTGATGTTGAACCAACCTTGCATCCCTGGGATGAAATCCACTTGATCATGGTGCACTATCTTTTTAATATGTTTTTGTATGCGATTTGCTAAAATTTTGTTGAGAATTTTTGCGTCGATGTTTATTCCTGACACACCGGGGAGAGACTCGAACCAGGGACCTCCTGATTACTAGGTGAGTGAATGTTTATTAAGGATATTGGTCTGAAATGTTCTTTCCTCGATGTGTCTCTGTCTGGTTTAGGTATCAGGGTGGTATTGGCTTCATAGAATGAGTTTGGGAGGGTTCCCTCCTCTTCTATTTTATGGAATACTTTGGGAAGTATTGGAATGAGCTCTTCTTTAAAGGTTTTGTAGAACTTGGCTGAGAACCCATCTGGTCCCGAACTTTTCTTTGTTGGTAGGCTTTTGATGACTTCTTCTATTTCATTACTTGAAATTGGTCTTTTTAAATTGTGTATGTCCTCCTCGTTCAGTTTAGGTAATTCATATGTCTCTAGAAATTTGTTGATGTCTTTGAAATTTTCTATTTTGTTGGAGTATAGATTTTCAAAATAGCTTCTAATTATGTTTTGTATTTCAATCGTGTCTGTTGTGATATTTCCTTGTTCATTCCGAATTTTAGTGATTTGGGTGTTCTCTCGTCTTCTCTTTGTTAGTGTAGCTAAAGGTTTGTCAATTTTGTGCATTTTTTTGAAGAACCAACTATTTATTTTGTCAATTTTTTGTATTGTTTCTTTTGTTTCAATTTCATTGATTTCAGATCTGATTTTAACTATTTCCTGTCTTCTACTACTTTTGGTGTTGGTCTGTTCTTCTTTTTCTAGGGCTTTGAGCTGTAGTGTTAGGTCATTTATTTGTTGAGTTTTACTGCTTTTATTAAATATGCTCCATGAAATACATTTTCCTCTAAGTACTGCTTTCATAGTGTCCCAGAGATTTTGATATGATGTTTCTTTGTTCTCATTTACCTCTAAGAATTTTTTAATTTCCTTCCTAATATCTTCTGTTATCCATTCATCATATAATAGCATATAGTTTAATCTCCAGGTGTTGGAGTAGTTTCTGTTTTTTACTCTTTCATTTATTTCTAACTTCAATCCATTATGATCTGATAGAATACAAGGTAGTGTCTCTATCTTCTTGTATTTGCTAACATTAGCTTTGTGGCATAATATATGGTCTATTTTAGAGAAGGATCCATGTGCTGCTGAGAAGAAAGTGTATTCGCTCTTGGTTGGATGATATATTCTATAAATGTCAGTTAAGTCTAAATTATTGATTGTGTTATTGAGATCTATGTTTTCTTTGTTCAATTTTTTTTTGGAAGATCTGTCCAGTGGTGAGAGAGGCGTGTTAAAATCACCTAGTATTGTTGTGTTCTGGTCTATTTGGTTTCTGAAATTGAGAAGGATTTGTTTGACATACATGGATGAGCCACTGTTTGGGGCTTAGATGTTTATGATTGTTATATCTTGCTGATTTATGCTTCCCTTAAGCAGTATGAAATGTCCTTCTTTATCCCTTCTCTGACTAACTTTGGCTTGAAGTCCACATTATCTGAAATGAGGATGGATACCCCAGCTTTTTTGCTGAGTCCATGTGCATGGTATGTTTTTCCCCATCCTTTCACCTTTAGTCTGTGGGTATCTCTTTCTATGAGGTGAGTCTCTTGCAGGCAACATATTGTTGGATCTTTCTTTTTAATCCAATCTGCCAGTCTATGTCTTTTGATTGATGAGTTCAGATTAACATTCAGGGTTATTATTGAGATATGGTTTGTATTCCCGGTCATTTGGTTCGTTTTTAAAATTTTATTTATTTATTTATTTTGACACTACTTGGTTCCTCCTTTACTTGACAATTCCTTTAGGATAATTCCTCCCTTTGCTGATTTGCTTCTTTGTTTTTCATCTCTTCCTCATGGAATATTTTGCTGAGAATGTTCTGTAATGCTGGCTTTCTTTTTGTAAATTCTTTTAGCTTTGTTTATCATGGAATGATTTTATTTCATCATCAAATTTGAAGGTAAGTTTTGCTGGGTATATGATTCTTGGTTGGCATCGATTTTCTTTCAGAGCTTGAAAAATGTTGTTCCAGGCCCTTCTAGCTTTTAGGGTCTGGATTGAAAAATCTGCTGATATCCGTATTGGTTTCCCCCTGAATGTAATTTGGTTCTTTTCTCTCACAGCCTTTAAAATTCTGTCTTTATTTTGTATGTTAGGTATTTTCATTATAATGTGCCTTGGTATGGGTCTGTTGTAATTTTGTGTATTTGGAGTCCTATAAGCCTCTTGAACTTGATTTTCCATTTCGTTCTTCAGATTTGGAAATTTTCTGATATTAGTTCATTGAATAGATTGTTCATTCCTTTTGTTTGTTTCTCTAAGCCTTCCTCAATCCCAATAATTCTTAAATTTGGCCTTTTCATGATATCCCATAGTTCTTGGAGATTCTGTTCATGATTTCTTACCATCTTCTCTGTTTGTTCAACTTTGTTTTCAAGGTTAAATATTTTGTCTTCAATATCTGAGGTTCTGTCTTCCAGGTGTTCTATCCTATTGGTTATGCTTTCTACGGAGTTCTTAATTTGGTTTATTGTTTCCTTCATTTCAAGGATTTCTGTTTGTTTTTTTTTTCAATATCTCTAACTCTTTATTGAAATGATCTTTTGCTTCCTGTATTTGCTCTTTTAACTGTCGATTGGTGCTATCATTCAATGCCTGCATTTGCTCTTTCATCTCATCTTTCAATGCCTGCATTTGCTCTTTCATCTCATCGTTTGCTTCCCTGATCATTTTAATTATGTACATTCTGAACTTCCTTTCTGTCATTTCTTCTGCCATGCTGTCATTGTATTTTATTGATGTAACATCTAGATTTGTTTGGGGCATTTTCTTCCCTTGTTTTCCCATATTGTTCAGGTATCAGTGGACTGCTGAGGTTTGCAGACTTCCTCTATTGACTTATAATGTCCCTGAAGATTTCTAGTATATCCCCTCTTAGCCTTCAGTAGCCTGAAATCTTGGAGGAAGTTGTTAATGCAGTGCTCCACAAGGAAGCTGCCTCTGTAGGGGTGATGGCCTTCAGGTGAGGTATATTCCTTGCTAGTGGGCAGAGGTGCCTCCACTTGTTGACCAATGGTCATCCAAAGGGGAACTAGGCTGCGGGCTGAGGCAAGGCCTGTTTGTGCCTGTGTCTCTGGTTTTACCATCCTTGTGGGAAAACCTCACCTGGCGGGGAAGACTCACCCAGTGGGGAGGTCTCGCTGGTCTGTTCCCCTCCTAGAGGTTCCTCTCAATCTACAACTACCGCCTGGGCTGGGCTGCCTTCCTCTGCAACATTCCCAGGGGCCTGGACCTACCTCCTGGGCCTGGGAGCCTCACTCTTCACAGATGAGTCTCCTTAGGCTGCCTCTCCTCAGAGAATCTGCCCACAGTCCTGGAACCTTCGCTCCACCCCTATGCGTGTCTCTGTGTGGCTCTTCCACCAAGAAGCCTCCTAGGTCCTGGGACCCTGCTCTGCACCTAATTGCCTGGCTATGCAGCCCCTCCTCTGAGCAGCCACCTGGAGCCCTGTACAGTCGCTTCGAGTCTCAGCGACCCGCCGCACGCCTCTTCCTCTGGACAGCAGCCCAGTGTTCCGGTGCGGTCACTAGGAGTCCAAAAAACTCACTGTGCGCCTCCTCCTCCTGCCAACCGCCCGTAGCCCTGGGCACTCACTCCGAGTCCAAGTGACCCGCCCCGTTCCTCTTCCTCCTCCTCCTCTGTGTAGCCCCCCGGGTGTTCAGGAGCGGTCGCTCTGAGTCCAAGCGACCCACTGCACGCCTCCTCCGGGCAGCCCCCCCACAGCATTCAGGAGCGGTCGCTTTGAGTCCAAACAACTCACCACTTGCCTCCTCCTCTGAGTAGCCGCCTGGAGCTCTGATGCAGTCACTCCGAGTCCAAGCGACCCGCCGCACTCCTCCTCCTCCTCTGGGCAGCTCCCCGGTGTTCAGAAGCGGTCTCTCTGAGTCCAAACAGCTCGCCACGCAGCTCCTCCTCTGGCAACCGCCTATAGCTCTGGTGCAGTCACTCCGAGTCCAAGCAACCCGCCACGCTCCTCCTCCTCCTCCTCCTCCTCCTCCGGGCAGGCCCCGGTGTTCAGAAGCGGTCTCTCTGAATCCAAACAGCTCGCCACACAGCTCCTCCTCTGGCTTCCACCCGTAGCTCTGGTGCAGTCACTCCGAGTCCAAGCGACCCGCCGCACTCCTCCTTCTCCTCTGGGCAGCCCCCCGGTGTTCAGGAGTGGTTGCTCTGTGTCCAAACAGCTCGCAGTGCAGCTCCTCCTCTGGGCAGCTGCCCGGAGCCCCAGTGGTTGCTCCGAGTCTGAGCGCTGTGCTGAGCGGCCTCCTCTACGATACTCCCAGTTGTCTGAGTTCACTGCTCCAGTGGGGGGAGTGGTGTCTCGTTGAGCAACTCTACTTCACAAAGTTCCCTGCGTTCTGGGACTACTGCCCCATCCGGGACACCTCCCCAACGGGAGAGACTCACTCGGAGGCTTTGAGTTGGTCCCAAGTCTCTCACTATCTCCTCTTTTGAATCCTGAGTCCTGGAGCAACATGAAATGCAGCCACCCTCTAGTCCACCATCTTGAAACCACCCTGCATTACTTTTTTGACTTAGAATTTATTTGGTTATTTATTCTTCCAAATGAATTTTAGGACTATTTTTTTTTCTACTTCTATTAAGAACATCATTGGTATTTTGATGAGGATTGTATTGAATCATATCTTGCTTTTGGCAGTATGACCATTTGAGCAATATTAATTCTGCTTATCCATGAACATGGGAAGTCTTTCCATCTTCTGAGGTCTTCTTCAATTTCTTTCTTCAGTGTCCTGTAGTTTTCATTATAGAGGTATTTCACCTCCTTGATTAGATTTTTTCCTAAATACTTTTTTGTTTTGAGGCTATTGAGAATGAAATTATTTTCCTGATTTCTTTCTTAAAAGAATCATTGTTGTTATGTAGAAAAGCAATTGATTTTTGTATGTGGAATTTGTAACTTGCTACTTTACCAATTTTGTTTGTTAACTCTATGAATCTTTTGGTTGAGCTTTTTGGATATTCTATGTGTAGTATCATATCATTTGAAAACAGTGATAATTTGATTTCTTCCTTTTCTATTTTTATCCCTTTTATTTCCTTTTCTTGCCTAACAGCTTTAGCTAGAATTTTTAGAACTATATTAAATAGGAGAGGTGAGAGTGGACATCCTTGTCTTGTCTCAAATTTTAAAGAAAATGCTTTCAGTTTTTCCCCATTTACTGTGAGGTTAGCTTTGAGTTTTTCATATATAGCTTTTATGATGTTGAGGTAGGTTTATTTTATTCCTAGTTTCTTCATTGTTTTATCACAAATAAGTGCTAAATTTTGTCAAAGACCTTCTCTGCATGTATGAGATGACTAAATGATTTTTGTCCTTGATTCTCTTTATGTGATGAATTACATTTATTGACTTGTGTATTTTCAACCATCTTTGCATCTCTGGATTCACATCTCTGAAATGAAACCAACTTGGTTGTGGTGTGCAATCTCCTTAATATGTTGTTGAACACTATTCTCTAATTTTTTGATGGGGGGGTACCAGGGATTGAACTCAGTCACTTGAGGCACATCCTCAGTCCTATTTTGTATTTTTTTTCAGAGACAGGGTTTCACTGAGTTGCTTAGCACCTCGATTTTGCTGAGACTGGCTTTGTACTCTTGATCCTCCTGACTCGGCCTCCTGAGCTGTTTGGATTACAGGCATGAGCCACTGCACCTGGCTTTTCCTAATGTTTTATTATGTATTTTTGCATCTAAGTTCATCAGGGATATTGGTGTGTAATTTTCTTTCCTTGACGTGTCTTTATATGGTTTTGGTATGAGTCTGAGACTGGCTTCATAAAATATTTTATGGAATAATTTGAGAAACATTGTTATCAGTTCTTCTTTGAAGATTTGATAGAATTCAATTGAGAATGCATCAGGTAGTGGGCTTTTCTTTGTTGGAAAGCTTTTTATTACTGTTTTTATCATATAAAAGATTTGCAGCCTGTAATTCTTTTCATGATATGGATTTATTGAACAAACATTGCATGCCTACTATATTCCACGTACACTACTGTAGGCTCTAGAGAATTAAACATCATACCAATGCAGAGTTATTGCCCTGGTGACCCTATATACAGTGGGGAAGACATAATACATAGATAATAGAATAGAATTTCATTTAGATGCTATGAGGACAATAATGCTGGGGAAGGGAATGAGGCAGGCATGGGGTGTGGGGGCTGCTATAAATGAGGATAATCTGGAAAGTTCATCTGAAGGGTGACTTGAGCGATATGAAAAAGCCAGTCTTGTGAAAATGTAGAAGAAAGAAGGCCACAGCAGACAGGTCACAAAAGGCACAGGTCCTGAGGCATTGATGGTTTTCATGTGTTGGAGAAATAGCAAGAAAGTGTGGTTGGAACTCCAGAAATAAAGAGGAGACTAGAAGAAGTAAAGCCAAGAGTTATTCAGGACTTATCATCATGGAGTGGCTTAATTGCTATGGTAAGCACCATTGCAAGTGCCATGTAATGTGGATAGTGCTTCTCTTGATTTCCATGTTTAAAGGATCACCCTAACTGCTCTGTGGAAAATGGGTTGTGGAGAGGTCAGAGTGAATGAGGAGGTTGTTGTCATAACCCAACTGAGAGGTCTAGGTCTGGACCAGCATGATGGTAGAGGAGAAAATGAAAGATAGAGTTGGGATATACAGATGCTTCTCCACTTACTATGGGTTTATGTCCTGATCAACCCAGTGTATGTTGAAAATACTGGGCAGGGTGTATAGCTCTCTGGCAGAATGCTTGCCTAGTGTGCACAGGCTGTGGATTTATCAACAGCACTGCAAAATGTTAAAAAATATCATAAGTCAAAAGTTCATGGAGTCTACCTAACCTACTGAACATCCTAGCTCAGCAACACAGCACACTGTGGAGAATCACTTGTCCCACCATCCCATCACCCCCACCCACCCTGTGATCATAGGACTGACTGGGAGCTGATTGTCGCTGCTACCCTGTATCACAAGAGAGGATTGGACCTCATAGTGCTAGCCCAGGAAAAGGTCCAAATTCAAAATTCCAAGTGTGGTTTCTACCAAATGTGTATCATTTTCACACCAAAGTGAAAAAGGAACATTATAAATTGTGGACTGTCTGTATTTTGAAGCTAGAACACACAGTGTTGATAGATTCAATTTGGAGAAGGCTCTCAAAGGAAAAGGGAATTGGAGGTGCCTCCTCGGTTATCAGTCTGGACAGCGGATGAATTGTGGTGCTATAAACTGAGATGAGGAAATCCAGGGGAGAAGCCAGTGGAGAGGGCGGATCTCATCAATGTAAGGGTGCATCTAGAATAACAGCCAGGTTTTTCCATATTAAGCAAATCTATAGCATTCACACATGACATGGTTTGTCCTACTAATCAGAATGCCCGAAATCCCTACCTGTAATTGGGCCACCAGGATATGCTGTACTGCAACTCAGTGAGCTCTTATGGGGGCCATGCTTGTTTTACCTAAGTGGCTGTTTTAAGAAGATAAGAACATAACTCTTTTTGTCAGAATTCATCAAAATGTTCATTATATAAGGGAACATTTTCATGTCATGCTTTCAAAATGTGATGTCTTTCTGGTCTTTAAAAAAAATTGGTATCCTACAAAATTTATCATCTGTACACTGAGTAAAGGAGAAAAATATCCTTGTCAATGTCTTATGTTGTCAGGTTTAAAATGAAATTACACCCAGCTAGTACTTCTACAATGAGACCATTTCAGGGTCTTGCTTTACAAGCTTCATGAAACAAATCACAGTTGTTTACAGAACAAAAACCTTGTACTTTTGTATGGTTGTGCTCAGCTGTAGTTAGGATGTCACTCAGTCACTAGCATTTGTAGAACATCCACTGGGAGCAGAACACTGCCAACTAGGATGAAAAGATTTTTTAAAAAGAATAGTCACATGGTCTGCCTCATGTTAAAACTGACAGTCCAAAGAAGGAGAGTGCCACGTCCCAAGATGTTCAAAAATACCAACGTGACAATTGTATCTTCTACACAGAATTACTCCTGGTATAGATGTTTTCAATTTCCAGTATTTAAATATGCCTGGGTAAATGAGGAATTGGAAAAAAGTCCTACTAGAGTCATTATTAACTTAGCCTAGAATAGTGCCTGGCATATAGTAGGCATTCAATAATTGCTAGATAAATCAATGTCAGGAAAAAGACTTAGTGCACTCTACAGAGTATCATACAATTTGTAACATATGTTTGTGTCATTATAGAAATTAGGATGTGGCTATTGTAGTGGTTGATATAGAGCTACTTTTTAAATGAAATTAAATTCAGGAAAAATTTATTGTGTAGCTATCTCCCATCATGCCTACGTGGAATCCAAGGAGGCAACCCAAGTGAGCCTCATTCTTTTATACCCTGTGGTTTGGAGGATGTGCAGCACCTCCCATCAAAATTATTTTCCCTGCTAGTGATGAATTCAGTGGTAGAGTATGTGCTTAGCATGTGCAGGGCCCTGGGTTCAATCCCCAGCACCACCAAAAACATGCAGAGTCAGGAACCAATTAACTACCTGACCTGAGCTCCTACTTGACAGGACAGTCATAATAGAGCTTAGAACCAGGATACTGGGTAACAGTGTCTATGATAGTCCTGTATCTAACATCCTTTCTAGGAAGGTCAAGGTATTCCCTTATTTACAACACAGTCAAGTCAAGACCCTAGGTTCCTTTGGTGAAGACCTGTGATACTTACTCTTGCCTATACTTGCCATGGTATTGCAGAATCCTGGGGCCCAGCTTCTTTGATATGTGAGTTTTGTGTCTAAAAACTGACTCGGGTCTGGAAATTGGACAAGGTATCTTGATTTTCCATTGGAATAACTCACCTCAATCTTTGTTTCATTCATTCTTGATTTCTTTTGGAGATTGATCTATCTATCTATCTATCTATCTATCTATCTATCTATCTATCTACCTATCTATCTATCTATCTATCTATCTTGCTCTCTTCCATAGATACCTGAAGACAGTCCATTATACTGTCCTCCCACTCTGGTTGATGGTTAAGTGCTGTCATAATGTGTATGTCATATACACATTATGGTATCCTCCTCATCCCAGTGATTCTGCAGCAACCTGTTTCATAAGAGCATGTCCTCCTGTCATCCTTGACTTCCAGGAGATCCTCTGCTGAGCTCCTCATTGATCCTGGTGAAACCCTCAGCAGCACATTTCTGATCTCACCTTCGTAAAAGGTGTCCTCTCTTGGCCCTCCTGAGGGGCATCGTCAGCCCAGGCAGCCTTCCAAAATGTCTATTCTACACGCTCACTTCTCTAGCCTTTTGTTTCATTCCTCCATATTCTTCCATGGCAATTTTGGCATCTCCACTTCATTTATTGTGGGCCATCACTTTTTCCAATCTTCTATGAGACATTTCAACAGCATATCATAACCATGTCCATGGTTCCTATAGGGTGTTTAGTCCTTTGTCATGGAAAGCACCCCATGTCTTCCTGCCCTTGATCCAGCTCCTGGACTCCACTCCTAGCCACACTCTTATCCCTGCCATGACAGGTTAGTCAGGTCCAGCAACTCCTTTGCTTAATCTTTCTCCCTCTTTAGGAGGCACAGCTCTTTCCACTTGGGTCATGCCTTGATTTGACCCTAGATATTGGTCTGGTTGCCCCAGTGTTTAAAGATTTGCAAGCAGGCTTTCCCTCTTGTCTACTCCAATTCCTCCCAAAATAACTGTAGCTCTCACTAGGATGACTACCCAACCAACAACTGAAAACTAAGCCTCCAATTCCTGGACCTGACCTCCAGATGCCTTCACAATCCTTCTTGAGCTGCCTACTCCATGAGCTATATCCTGGATTCTCTCTTACCCTAGAAATGCTCAACAACCCAGATACCCCAGTCCTGCCTCCTCTGCCTGGTCTCCTCCATTTTCCAACTCTCAGGTCTTCCTGCCACTCTGCACCGAGACCTCTCTTCAGTTCCTTGGTCCCTCTACTTTCTTCCACTGTCTTCAGGACTTGTCTAAACTTCATTTCCTCCATAACCAGTATCAATGGTGATTCAAAGAATAGTCCCCAGAATAACAGAGTTGGTGATGCCTAGCAACTGTGGGGAATCCAGGGTCTCAGGCTTTCTCCCAGCCCCACTGAACTGGAATCTTCATTTAAACAAATTGGTATGCACATTAAATCTGGGAAGCACTTCAGTCAACTGCTCTACCTGTGGCTCCAACTCTCTCCTGTGACAACCCCATACATAAGAAGCCCAGCCATGGTGGACGTTGCAGCTCACAGTTGCATACAGTTACCCACCCCTGCTTCCAGCCACGGCGGGGTTTTCAGAACTATTCACCACCCTTTGGTTTTGTCCTCTCCCAATTTTCTCTCAGCTATTCCAACTGCTTACCATTTCCTTCAAGCCCTGTCTCAAACCACAAATCTTCTTTATAAATTACTTTTGTTTAATATGTGTTCAGTAAAATCATTACACTCTATCACATTTTCATTCTCCTTGAACATAATTGTTATGTTTGGTTAATATGAACGGACACATGGTTTTCTAAGAGTGAATTCTGGAACACTCAGAAATTAGAAAGAGAATTTGAAAATAAATAGAGCAAAACTAAATGTTTGACCTTGATGTTGTATATACATGTATCTGTTCTATTACTTACTGTACTTCTCTGTGTGTTTGGTAAGGTTCTAAAATAAAATTTTAAAGGTCATGCTGGTTCCAAGAAAAATTAAGAAGTTTCCCTTGATAATTTATAACTGCTAGCCAACCCTATGTCTTTCATTCTACTATTTACCTAGTCTGTAAAACTGTAAACTAAGAATTTAAATTTGAAATGTACTTGGACCGGAAGAGCTCCTGCAGAAGAAATCAAAATGCCCCATGAGAAATACATTCCCAAACAGGGCCTCAAGGGTTCCCACACATACAAAAAGAGTTGCACACGGTTTTGTTTTGTTTTTTTAATTAAATCACAACATGCACCTTTGTGCACGCACACACACACACACACACACACACCCATAAACATTAGAGTCAATAGAAACAATAAGAACAGAATGACATGCAGAAAACTTGTGATACTAGAATTATCATAAATGATGCTCAAGAAATGATATCAACTCATTCACTCAGGAATTGTTATATATCTTATCACGCACACGCATCCATGCACAAAATATATACAGTTGTACCTTGGCATCCATGTGGATTGTTTCCAGGACCCACCACAGATAACAAAACCCACAGATGCTCAAGAATCTTATGTAAAGTCACATAATATTTGCATGGAATCTACGCAGAGCCCACAGAGCCTCCAATGTTCTTTTTTTGGAACCGAGGATTGAACCCAGAGCACTCTACCACTGAGCTACCTCCTCAGACCTTTTAATTTTACTTTGAGACAGAGTCTCACTGTGTTGCCCAGGCTGGCCTTGCACTTGTGATCCTCCTGCCTTGGCCTCCTGAATAGCTAGGATCACAGGCAGGTGCCACTGCGCCTGGCTTCTCCTGTATGCTGTAAATCATCTCTAGATGACATATAATACCTAGTACAATGTAAATGCTATGTTAACAGCTATTAAATTGTATTATTCAGAGAATGATGACAAGATAAAAGTCTGTACATGTGGAGGACGGATACAATTTTTCCCCTAATATTTTCAATCCACAATTGATTGCATTCATGGATGCCACACCCATGGGTGGAGAGTGCTTTTTATGTGTATATGTGTACATACCCATACTTTTTATCTTTCATTCTGCATATTTCTGAATGTGAAATCTATGAGTAGATTTGTTACTCCTTTCAATTTTGTTTTCACAACTATGTTTCCATGAGAGTCACCTATATTTGAATTCTTTTTGATTACATCACTGTGGTGCCCAGACCCCACCATTCTGGTCCCAACAAAGAACTCTACCCAATAACATGCCCTGTACTGAAAAGTGCCCACTCTGAACCAGTCAAAGCCTTTCTCCTCTGGACTTTGCTTTTGAAATACCAGTTAATAGTAGTCAGAAGCTGTAAAGGGAAAGGAGCAAGCCAAAACCAGAGGCAGTAAAGTTCAGCTCAGGTGCTAGCCATCTGTGTCTGTTGCTGGGACAAAATCAAAATACCTGAGATAAACCACTTAAAAAGAGGAAAGATTTATTTTTGGCTCATGGTTGCAGAAGTTTCAGTTCATGATGGACTGACTCCATTACTCTGGGTCTGAGGTGAGGCAGAACATCATGATGGAAGGGTATGTTGGAAGAAAGGTGCTCTCCTCATGGCAGCTAGAAAGCAGAGAGAGGAAAGAGTTGGAGACAAGATATGCCCTTCCAAGGCTATGCCTGCATTGACCTACCCTGCTATCCAGTTATACATGTCTATATTAATTCTCACTTGCTCTCACCAATCTACAATTCAATTAAACATATTCTGCCCATCCCAAACACCCCTACTGGCCCCGTATATGCATACCTGTACCTTTGATCAGTCTCCCTGGCCAATATTGTTGGGGCTCTTTCATAGTCATCTCCTCTTCCACTTCCTTGGTTCCCTTGCCTCCTGACTCCTTCTCACCCTATAAGCATGCTCACATCTCTGCTACTCTAATCTTTCCACCCTGCACTCACTGTAATCTGCTTGTGAGCTCTCCTTTCACTGAACTCAGCCCTGACCATGTCCTAATTGTGTCCCTCCCAAGGGGTCTTTTTCCATCCCTACTTTCTTGACTCTTAAAGATAAATTTGGCCATGGCTTGATTCTGAAATAGCTTACCTTGTGATGTTGCACTCTTCTGATTTTCCTTGATTTACACCATTTCTGACCATGTCTTCTCATACTTTATTTTAAAACTAGGTTCTTATTTTCAGCCCATCTCTGTGTAAACCTATCCAGGATACTACGTACCTACTAAGAGCTCCCCAGACTCCAGCCCGAGCATCCCCACTCCTGCACCCACTACCCACTGGTTGTCTCCACCCCATTTCCAGGTGCATGATTTTGACAGATCCTGAACCATGCTGATTGGTTTCCTGCCATGCATGCCCCTAACCTTGTTTATTCTGTTGCATTTGGACACTACAGTCACCTAAACTAGGAAACCTGGAGCCTGTAAGTACTATGTGATGATTCATTTTATAAATCAACCTGATTAGGCCATGGTGCCTGGACATTTGATCAAACATTATTCTGGATGTGTCCATGAAGGTATTTTGGATGAGATTAACATTTGAATTGGTAGACTTAGTAAAACAGAGTACCCTACTTGATGGTCCTCATGCAAGCAAAGACCTGCATAGAATAAAAAGCCTGAGTAAGAGAGAATTCCTTCTGCCTGCCTGCCTGTGAGCTAGAACATCTTTTTTTTTTTCCTGCCTTTGGACTCACACTGAAATATCAGTTTTTCCCGAGTCTTGAGTATGTCATCTTTCAGACTGTACTATACCATGGGTTCTCCTCATCTTGAGCTTGCCAACTACAGATCTTGAGACTTATGAGCCTCCATAATTACATGAGCTGATTCAGTATATATACATATATGTATTTTATATATATTATACATATATGTTTTTATAGTATGTATATACGTATTTTATACATAATACTTATGTGTTATATATACATGTATAAAATACATATACACATATATAGTTATATGTGTATCTATATATGTATTATATATATACATATACATATAAAGATATAGAGACAGAGTCAATAAAATTTTATAAAATAAAATAAAACCCAGTTGTTTCTGTTTCTCTGGAGAACACTAACACACCCTCCTTGCTTTATTCCTTGGTAATTTTTCTTACGTCTGTATACTCACTTACATATTTATTCTTCCAAGCCACTCCATCCATGCTTCATCTATTGCAACCACTGGGTGCTTCACAGGGATGCTGCCTACATCTGAACATGCCCAATCTGAACATGTCCCTTCCCTATTAATAATCACCCAGCAGCTGTCCAGGGTCACAGTATCAACAAAATAAAGGACAATCTCCTTTACTTGAGATCCAAAACCATTGTTTGTCCCTTGCCTGCCCCCCTAACCCAGGCTGTCTCCACAGAGATCCCATTTGAACTTTGATCTTAGAGCCTGGGATGGCTTTTGTACCTCCTTCTACCCAAACTGAGGCCACCTAGCTGGCAGACTCCACTCTGTACTAAGTCCTTGGGGAAGCATCAGCTTTCTAGAAAAGCCTCTGGAGTTTCTCTCTAGGTTATAAACAGAACAAGGAACGGGAGAAGGGGGACAGAAGACAGGCCTTATCCTTCCTACCTTAGGGCTTGGCCTCATGACAAAACAAAATAAATGGCACAGAAGTGCTGGTCAGTCACCAAAAGGAAGACAGACTCAGAATGCTACTTTAACCTAAGCCTTAATAAACAGGAAAGCCTGGTTTCCCTCTCCCTTCCGGTATCCTCATATCACTCTGAGTGAGCGGTCACTGGAGATGTGCAGTGACAGCCTGTTCTTTTTGTAGTCACAGTTATTAAACCTGAAGAAGCCTTTTCTTTATTCACCATTCCTATATTGATTGTAGAACTAAACTGATATTCCTACAGACATTGTCTCACAAATCTTCAGTTGTTTTCCTAAGTCCAGAATAAGAAAATACATTCAATATAAGAGCAAAATCACAGAGCAGAGTGGAGCAATCCCAGCTACTTGGGAGGCTGAGGCAGGAGGATCCCAAGTTCAAGGCCAGTCTGGGTAACTTATTAAGACTCTGTCTCAAAATAAAATAAAAAGGACTGGGGATATTTCTCACTGCTAGTGTGCTTGCCTGGCCCTAGGTTCTATCCTGAGTACTGCAAATAAATAAAAAGAGTAAAATTACCCATTCTGCCACCAGGGAGCAACTGAATGTTCTTCACAAATTTGTGACTAATTAGTGTCATTTGAATAATCAGCACTTATAAATCATGTTAAATAGCTATGGCTTAAGCATTTTTGATTTGCTTCTTAATTAAGCCATTTTACCAGAACCTATACAAAAATTTTCAGATATAAATCCTATTGCCTACCTGTTTCTGGCTTCTTCATTATCTAAAGTTGAGGGTTTTTATAAGTTTATAAGCATCACCATATTTTAAATAAAAATATCAAGTTCAATTCTGTTTCTCATTTATTGTAATGGAAATCCAAATTACATTGCCAAGTCCACTCAAAAATACAAACAAAAAAAACAAGCTTCTGAAGTCCTATATTTTAATCATGCTACACATGAATGACCTATGAATCCTTTCAGAAAAACCTTGGCCTATTTAGTTATGAGAGTATAAATCACCACAGCAGGTCTGCCATGGCAGTGGAGAGTCCTGCTACCAGAGAGGTACAACCCTTATGAAACTCTTCAGAATGTGAAATATCCCAAACATTTGGAGAAGTGTGAAGAATAATGTAATGATGACCATTTGCTGTATAAGTTTAATAAACCTTAGCATTTATCTTGCCATACTTTCTTGCCATAAATATTTTATGATATAAATGAAATATTTCAGTTAGAGGCAAGATGCCTCTGTGTACCTCTCCATGATCTTATGAGCATCCCTCCCACGAAGAAACCTACTGTGTCAATCAGTTTTCCATCACTATAACAAATACCTGCTGGGCATAGTAGTGCAAGCCTGTAATTCCAGAGTAAGCCAGAGGATTGCAAGTTCAAGGCCAACCTGGACAACTTACCCAAATAAAACATAAAAAGGGCTGGGGATGTAGCTCAGTGGTAGAACACCCTGAGATAAACAACCTATAAAGAGGAAAGGTTTATTTTGGCTCACAGTTTTAGAGGTTTTAATCCATGATGGATTCAGCCCATTGCTTTGAGCTGTGGTGAAGCAGCACATCGTGGTGGAAGCGTATGGTGGGACCAAACCACTCACCTTAGGGCCAGAAAGCAAAAGAGAGAGAGAGAGGGAGGAATCCAACCATCTCCTACAAGGGCACGCCCCCAATAACCTGAAGATCTCACACCAGGTCCCACCTGCAAAGGTTCCACCACCTCCCAACAGAGCGCTGCCCTTCCTTATTGTCTTTCTTCCATGGGAGACAGCATACAGTAGTGCAGATATTCTTTTGTATCTTGATTTTGTCATTTAGCAATATATCCTGGAAATTGTGTCAAATAAGTTCATGAAAAGTTTCTTCAACCCTACTTTTCTTTTTTTCAACCATCATGCTTTATTGGGTGAAGGCACTGTAATTTGTGGTATATATATATCTCCACCAGCAATGCTGTTCCCCCAAAGCCTTGCTACAATCAAATAAGTCCCATACTCTTTTATTTTAGCCAACCTAATTGGTAAGAAATAGTATCTCAGTGCTATTTAGTTTGCATTTCCCTAATTAGGAGAAACTTTGAGCAATTTTCCTATATGTAAAGGCCATCTCTGTATTTCTTGTTAATTGATTATCTCCCCACGTCTCTGCTGGGGTTTTTATTCTTGGCTATTCAGTATTTTAATGTGTTTATTAGTGCATTACAGTTATATGTAATAACATGGTTCATTTTGACATAATCACATATGCATGGAGTATAATTTGCTTCCTCTTTCCCTCCCTTCCTCCCTTTCCCTGCTCTCCTTCCAATTACTCTACCAATCTTCCTGTTATTTATTTATTGTTTTTAATTGGTACTTTACAGATATGCAGAAAGGTGAAATTCACTGTGATTTATTCATATATTACATGGCATAATTTGGTCAGTTTCATTCTGCAGTTCCTATTTTTCCTCCTTTTTCCCATCCCTCTTCCCACTCCCACCCCCATTCCCTTCCTTTATTCCACTAATCTCCCTTCTGTTTCAGGGGATTCCCCCACTTGCATTTCCTAATTTTTCTCTAGCTTCCACATATGAAAGCATTCAGTCCTTGACTTTCTGAGTCTGGCTTGTTTCACTTAGCATGATGTTCTCTATTTTGAAGAGTCTTTGCATGTTAGAAGTACCAGGCCTTAATCTGTCACAGTGCTGCCTGGACATCCTCCTCATTTGTCTGTCTCATATGACTATAAAAGCTTTCATCCTCTGAACTTATAAAACTTTCATGTAGTCACATTGTTAGTTTTTTGTTGCATATGAGTACTTTTAGTCATAGCTAAAATTTTTCCCCATATTATATTAAAGAGAGATTCTCTAATTTTTTTTAGTACTCATATGGGTTTGTTTTCAAATTTAGATCCCTTACCCATCTAGATTTTATTCTTTTTTTATTCTTTGATATGATGTAAGTTATAGATGTAATTTTATCTTTATCCAAATGGTTCCCTGGTATTACTTCTTAGTGAAAATTGAACCCAGAGGTATTCTACCAATGAGCTACATCCCCAGCCCTTTTTATTTTTTATTCTGAGACAGAGTTTCACTAGATTGCCCAGACTGACCTTGAATTTATGATCATTTTGCCTCAGCATCTTGAGTAGCTGGGATTATGGGTGAATCTCACTGTGCCTGGTCCAGCTACTGCTTTTTAGAAAATTTATCTTTGTTCATTTGATTTGAGATGCCAGCTTTATCATTTATGAGGTCCTTAAGTCTACTGCTGGACTTCCTGTTCTATTCCATGGGGCTATGGCCTACACATATGCCATATGTGTGTGGTCTATGCATCCACCATATGTAAAACTGCCACAGCATTTTTATTACAGAAGTGTTGTGGTATGTTTTAATGTCTGATAGATCTAACTCCCCTTCAGATATTCTTTTTTTTTTTCCTTTTTTTCCTTTGTAATTTCCTGAATATTTCAGCATGTTTGTTTTGCCAAATGGACTTTAGTGTCCATGTGTCTAACTCCATAAACATAGGCTTATTGGTGTTTTCATGGAGATTCCATTAAACTTACAAACCAACTTAATGAGAACTTACATCTTTATGAGGCTCTTATCTTTCCAAGAATAGGAAATGCTTTTCATTTGTTTTAGTCTACTTTTGTATCTTTCCAGACTCATTTAAAGTTTTTCTCATAGAAGTTTTACATGTTTTTGTTAAGTTTATTCTTATATATCTAATCTCTGTTGCTAGTGTAAATTGGAGTTTCTCTTTCTACTGTGTTCTCTAAATAGTCAATGTTTGTGTATTGATTACTGCTACATTTTTATTTTGCCCCCTTAATGAATTCTTATTGTTTGAGTCAGTTTTATCATTAACTATTGATTTTCTAGGATTTTCCATATATATTATCATATTATGTAAAAATAGAGATTATTTTACTTTACCAAATCTTATGACCCTAATTAGTTTCTTTTCTAATTGCACTGGTCAGTGCTACTAGTTTAATATTGACAATTAGTGATGATAGTAAGAATTTTTGCCTCATTCCTGATTTGAGTGAAAATTCTTTTAGTGTTTCCATGTTAGTCAAATAGTGGCTTTAGGATTAAGAATTCTTATCATGGTAAGGTGTTTTATCATGTTAAGAAAGCATTCTTCAATTCCTACTTTCTTGAATGCTCTTAGTAGGAGTAGGTTTTGAATTTTTGTGGAAAGCATTTTCAACATCTATGATAATAATCATATTTCTCTTAGGTTTATCAGTATTGATTTCCTAATATTGAACTAACCTTAAATTATGGAAACAAGTTCCACTTTATTGTGGTGTATTATTTTCTTTATGCGGTATTTGATTTTGTTTGCTAATATATTATTTAGACCTCTTGCTTTACTGTTCATGAGAAACATTGGTTGGCAAGTTTCATTTTCTTTTCTATGTTTTTGTGGGGCTTTTCAGGTTTAAGTATTGCACTTAGATTGTACTTAATTTATTAAAATAAAAGGGTTTTCTTATTTTCATATTAGTATTTTGAACTTGTTTTTTATTTGCTGCTATAACAAGTCACCACAAACTTAGTGGCATAAACAACACAAATTTATCTATTTATTTATTTTATTGAGATATAATATTTGTACATCTTTCTGGGCCACATTATAGTGATTCAATACATGTATAAAATATGTAATAATCACATCCAGGTAACAAGCATTTCCATCTCCTCAGATATTAATCACTTTTACACAATCAGAATTTGTGCTTTTCTTTTCTAGTCATTTTGAAATATATCATGGCATGTTTTAATCTGTAGTTACCCTACTGTGCAATAGAACACCTGGAACTAATTACTCCTTTCTCACTGTGTTTTGGTGCCTATTATTGAACATCTTTCGTTTGCCCCTTCCCTTCTCACTCTCTTAGTGACAACTATTCCATCCCATGGCTTCTCCAAAATTGCTTCTTGGTTTCCACAAATTAGTGAGGACTTGTGGTATTTGTCTTTCTATGTCTGGCTTATTTCCCTTACATCATTACTTCCATTTCCATTCACATTCCTGTAAATGACATGATTTCATTGGTTATGAGGTTGAATAATAAACCATTGAACAACACAAGTTTATTATCTGTTCTGGAGGTCAGAAGTCCAAAGTTGGTCTCACTGAGCTAAAATCAAGGGACAGACAGGCTGCTTTATTTCTGAAGACTGTAGGGGAAAAATCCACTTTCTTGCTTTTACCAGTTTCTTCTAGGTTCATGGTTCTCTTCCATCTTCAAAACTAGTAAGCATAGAGTTTTTCTTGTATTACATTCTTCTGACACTGACTCTGCCTCCCTCTTCCACATTTAAGGACTCATGATTCCATTAGGACTTCTGGATAATCCAAAATAATCTTCCTTTTTCAAGGTCATCTAAAATGAGCCTTAATTCTATCTGCAATTTTAGTTACCCTTTGCCATACAACATAACAGACGCTTGGGTTCTGGGGATTGGGGCATAAATATTGTTCAGGAGAAGGGAAACATTATTTTGCCTACCACATTTTTAGCACTCCAGAACAATTTCTAGAACACTGAAACTATCTTATTTTTGAAAGCATGGTGGAAGACTGATAAAAATGCCTGGACTTTTGTGTGTGTTAGTTCTTTAATAATTGTCTCTGTGTATTCCATTGAAATTTGCTGTTTATTTCTCCCCAATGAACTCAATTTTGACAATTTTATTTCCTGAGAAAACTATCCATTTAATATTGAATTTCTTCATATAGAGATCTGCAACATAGCCTCTTTCCTCTTGACATTTCTTATTTTGCTTATTTGTGCTTTCTCCCCTTCTTCTAGTTTAGGTTAGTTAGTAGTTGGCTATTTTGTCAATGTTTTCCAATTATGTTTACTGGATTTCAATTCTCTATTAATTTTTGCTTTTATCGTTATTATTTCCTTCCAACTTCTTGCTTTTAGTTTACTTTGTTGTTTTCTAGTTTTTGAAGTTAGATACTAAATCATTTATTTACATTCTTTCATTTTTTAATCTATGAAAGTGTGTCATGTTCTGAATCTTCCCCTGGTAACAGCTTACAGATATCCCATTTGTTAGTAATTTGGGTATTGTGGTTGTCAGTACACCTTTTAGTTTTTTTAATTGTTTAATTTCAGTTTGTTTTTCCCTTTCACCTAAGAGTTGTTTAATAGGAGGCTTTTTACATTTTTCAGGGGAAGACCTTTTTATTTTCAGTTTGGGTTAATGAATTCTATTTCTCTTTGTCTATTTTGTGTTGCTATAAAAAAATACCAGAAGTTGGATATTTCATAAAGTAAAGAGGTTTATTTTGCTTACAATTCTGATAGTATAAGATTTCAAAGTGTGGTGTCAGCATTCAGCATCCTGATGAGGGTCCCGGTGCTATGTCACAAGATGACAAAGAAACAGAAAGGAAATCAGCCTCATGAAGAAAAGGCGCAATTCACAGGGTGGATTTGCTTTATTATAACCCACGATTGAGAAAGCTAACTCACTCCATGATACCAGCATCAATTCCTTCTGAGGGTGGTTCCCCCGTGACTTAATATCTTCCAGGACACTCCACCATTTCCAGTTTCCATCACCCCAGCACCACCACACTGGGGACCAATCTTTGAGTACATAAGCCATTGCAGGACACACTCAAACCATATCCAAATTATAGCATTGTTTTATTGAATTAGTTAATTAGTTTTATTGCAGTTTGATCAGGGTGTTTTTGATAATGTTTCAAATTTGTGGAACTTACTGATGTTTTCTGTGTGGTCAATTTTTATGAATGAATCAAAGGTGATTCATAAAAAGATATATTCACTAGTATTAAACATAAAGTTTCATATATATATATATATAATATGACATTTACCTGATTATATATAAGATACATCTTATATTGGGATTTTTTTATCCACTTTTGTCCACTAGCTTGAACCAAGAGTGGCAAAAAATCTTTCTAACTCTTCTTTTAATCTCTGAATTCTAACAGGTTGATAAATCTGTTAGATAACTTTTCTAAGTATCTAGTAGACCCTTTCAATATGAAGATTCAATTCTCTGGAAAATTTTCTTGTATTATAGGTCTCAAGTATTTATTCTGTTTTGTTTTTCCTTTTCAGAGAATCTAATAATATGAGCACTAATTCTTCTCTTTTTTCCATTTCCACTATTTTCTCTATGACCCTTTTTACTTCTATCCTTTTCTCATTTTTATTTTATTGGTTGTTACCCTAACTTTTAAAATGTCACTTAGTAAGATTTCATCTTAGTTTATCTTTTGGACACTTTATAATTTAATATTTATTTTGGAAATAACTTCACTTTTTTTCTTCCTTTTTTTAAACTTCAATCAACTTTTTAAATTATTACTATTTTCTCTCCCTTGTTCATTTCTGTTCTTCGTTTTTATATTTCTTATTCAGTATCTTTTTTAGTATCCCAAATGCTAGTTTTAGCATATTTAATTCAGTTTTCAGTGTTCTTGCTTCATGATTGGAGGGGAGTGATTTTTATCCCCTGAGGTGTGTTGAATTTCATTTTTATGATTTTTCATAGTAATTCTGCATCTGCTTATTCCATTTTTTCTATTTGTTTAGTTTGGTTGGTGTTCAAGATTCCTAGGATGTTGCTTTCTTTATTCAAAGTCCATGATTTACTATGTGTTACAGAGTCCAGATTCTGTAGTGGAACTGGGGGAGAGGGTAAATGGAGCTAGGATTTATGTCCTCTGAGTTTTCAGTATTCTTGCCTTTCAGAACCCTGCATTTTCTCTCTGAGCTAAAGTTCCATGGATCATGTGACCTCCCTAAGCCCCTCTTCTGACAGGTGGGCCACAGTGTATTTTGGATTTCCTGGAATCAGCGTCAGTTCACAGCCAGTGTACAGTTGTTCCCCAAAGCTCTGATTATTTCTTTTTCCCCACTGAACAAATATAGGTTCCTTTGGAGAAGACTAGAAGAAAGGTTAAAAATTTTAGGGTACATTTTCAGTAGAATTCTGAGGTTCTTCCACAAGGAGGTTCAGCATCCCCTTCACTCAAAGTGTTCTGGATCTGTAAACTGGCCTAAGACTGTCAACCTAAATACAAAAACAATCAGACAAAGAGAGAGAGTCTCCAAAAATAATGATATTTATTTGTAAATTGCAGAACTTTGCAACGAGAATGTGCATACCATAGTAAACCATGGGCATATTCAAAAGAGTTGAGGTAAGAGGAAGTTTTTTAGGACAAAAACAAGGAGGATTAATAGATATTTTGAAACAATAATCTTTGGCCACAATGATTAGTGAGTGACAGCAGTTTGAGTCTGAACAGAGAGATGCTGGCCATGTCCTTGTAGAGTACTGTGTAAGGGTGCAGTGACATCTATGCTTGTGGTTCTGACAGGTCTTTGGTGACAGTTCTTGAAAGTTCCATGAGCTTTCAAGGCCTCATGTGTAAGAGCCCTTCCTTCCTCCATAACCACTTGGCTTACCAAGTTACTTTTTTTCAAAAAGGTTGACACTGACAACTCCATTTTGAGTCTGACATCTTTCACATTTTTTTTTACAAGTCTAGAAATGGATTGAGGAGCTTTGACTCTGTTTTTATAATGAAGGTTTGACTTTGTTTACTTGACCTAGAATTGTTCTGTGTCTCTGGTCGAGTAAGAATTTTGTAGACTTCCTATCTGTTTCACTTCTAGGAACGTCATGATCAATTGACCATTGCCATCTGTTATGGTTTAGATATTAGATGTCCCCCAAACCCTCATGTGTGAGACAAGGCAAGAAAGTTTAGAGGTAAAACGATTGGGTTATGAAAGTCTTAACCTAATCAGTGTGTTAATCCCCTGAAAGGGATTAACCCAGTGATGACTATAGGCAGGGTGAGGCTGGAGGAAGTGGTTCACTGCGGACGTGCCTTTGAGTTATATACTTTGTGAGTTGAGGTTAGTCTCTCTCTGATTTTTGGTGGCCATGTCCCCAGCCACTTTCCTCTGCCACACTGTTCCACCATGATGTCCTACCTCACCTCACTTGTTCTAGACCCTCCCAGTGCAGGTCCTATATCCACTGTAATATTCCAGCCTCTCTAAGCCTTTAGACCCCTCCTTTACATTAAATGGAGGCATATCCAGCACTTCTAGTTTTGTCATTGTGAGCAACCTTCTGTTCCATGTCTCAGCCAACCAACCAACCAAACTGTTAGAGCCCTTTCTAACTGCCTAAGCTGCAACATTGAATGCAAAATTTCTCCTTAGTAGCCCATGTTAACAAATTTGTGTTACTTCCATCATTAACCCACGCCCTTAGTATCCATTCCCACATTTGTTCCTTGGATTTTTGTCTGTATAAATTAGAGAAATCAAGTACTTCTTTCAGAATGAAATGAATCACCTTTTGTACCTCCCCTTAGGTGACTTCTGGAACTTCAGTCTAATTATAGGTCTGGAAGTAAAGAGGGCAGGTGGAGGTTAGGCCTGAGAGTCAGCATTATCCTGCATGACAGCCACCTCAAGGGAGGCCACAAAGGTTTCCCCAGGCAATGAAGATTAATCCCCCAAGAGCCGAGGTTGCAAGGCTGGTGGTGCCAGTTGAGTTAGGAGGGCCACTTCCTCTGAGGTTAGGGAAACCACATCTGTTGGAAGTAGAGAAACCTCTTCCTTTGGCAATGAAGATGCAATGGAATTTAGGGGCTGAAGTTAGGGAACTGGCCCCAAAACTTGTCAACAGATGAATAGATCAGTCCTATTTTTTTTTTTTTTTTTTTTTTTTTTGGTGGTGCTGGGGATTGAACCCAGGGCCTTGTGCTTGTGAGGCAAGCACTCTACCAACTGAGCTATATCCCCGGCCCCAAGAAGAATGAAATTATAAATTTGCTGATAAATGGATGGAAATGGAAAACTTCATGTTAAGGGAAATAAGTGAGATTCAGTAAGTCAAGGATCAAATGTTTTCTTTCATTTGTGGAAGCTAACATAAAATATGGAAGAAAAGGGAGGGGGATTCCATGACAATAGAAGGGAGATCAATGGAGTAGAGGAAGGGGATAGAAGGGGAGGGATGAGGGATGGGAAAGAGAAGGAAATGTGGAATAAAACTGACCAAATTATGCTATGTACATAGGTGAATATATCACAGTGAATTTCAACTTTCTGTCTATAAAGCACCAATTGAAAACAATAAATAGATAGAAGTTAGATCAGTAGAGTAATTGGAAGGGGAACAAGGAGAGGAGGGAAATAGGAAGCACTCGGAACTGAAATGAAGCAAATTACATTCCATGCATGTGTGATTATGTTAGAATGAACCTTGATGTTATGTATAATACACTTACAAAATGTTTTAAAATAATTTAGGGTCCCAATATCCCTAGCTTCATCAAGGTTATCTTGCATATTCCCATCCCAACTTATAAGATCCATTCTTTCCCACCAGTGCTCTCGCTTTACGTGTAGACACCCAAGCCAGGGGTAGTTGCACAAGCCTGTAATCCCAGCTATTCAGGAACCCAAGGCAAGAGGATCACAAATCTGAAGCCAGCCTGGGCAACTTAGCAAAACCCTGTCTCAAAAAAAAGCTGTGGATGGAGCTCAGTGATAAAGCACTTGCTTAGTATGCTTGAGGTCCTGGGTCTAATCCCCAGTACTGTAGGAAAGAAAAAAAATAAAAGAAGTAGCTATCCTACATGACTGGGAGTGTAATTTGTGTTGTCAATCAACCCATAACAGGATGAGATTTTGTATTTGATTTTCAGCAAATTTCAGCCCTGAAACTATAGAGGATTAGGATCTCTTTCAGGGTACATGTAGAAGCTCTTAGGTTATTTATCTGACACCTGAGCTAGGAATTTGAATTCCTGAGCTCATCCTTTCTGATGCTACTTTGTATTCTGACCTTAGGAGTAACCAGCCAACATCATTATACTCATTAGTTACCCAGCTCCTTGTTTCTGGTTGAGTAGGAATATCCAATGCCAAGTCATTTGTGTTATCACTATTAACAATTTGGCTGTGAACTATCAGTGCTGTCTTTATTACTATAGATAGAATCATTAGCAGCTTTAAATCTAATTAAATGAGAAATTCAAGTCCAGAAACTTTACATGGTAGAGAATTTTATCTTTATACTATGGAAGAGAAATCTGAGGTCCTGAGACAGAGTAAGTGAACTACCCAAAGTCACCCAGCTAAGAGTCAAACTGAAATCCATATGTCTTCTATATAGTAATTGTTCTTTTTCTTTCTCTCACTCTTTGTATTAGTCAGCTTATGGTACACTAGGATCACTTTTCTCATCTAATAAGTGTCAAATAGAAAAATGCACTTTCTGGTTTTGCCAACTTCTTCCCATCCCCATATCTGAGTCTACCTATCAATTGTCCAGCCTATTGACCCAGTTAGGAAAGTACTGAATTTCATTTCTCTTATGAGAGTAGTCAACTCTGCTGCATTTAATACAGAAACTCGAGGATACCTTCCTGAGATCTTGTTATTCATTGTCTTAAAATACAATGCAATACAATAAAATAAAAGTATTGTCAAAGACTAAAATACTAGGAAAAAAACTCATGGATAACAATTTTACTACTTGACTACAGAAATTTTTTTTTTTTTTAGTTTTCTTTTGAAAAGTATCTAAGAACATATCTAAGGAGACAGAAGCACTTAAGTCATATATGTCTTATTTTTTCTCTTTTAGTTTTCTAAATTCAAGTTATTGCATCAAAAGTGTTTCAAAACCTCTCTATACGTCTGTATGTAGTTGATCATAACCACAGATTGCCTCCAGGGTTAAGATTCCTGTTTTGTATTTCCCCTGCCTGGCCCACTCTCACCTCATTAAAATCTCTAGATGGGTTGAATTTGGTAAAAGATACGCATATTTTCCTGGCAATCCTCTGCGAAAATCCAGTACCAGAACCCCAGTTCATATGTTAGATGCATGGAAAAAGGCGGGGCATTGATGATGGGACCAAAATAAACAGATGGTTGCCTTGACAACCTGTAAGAGACTCTTTCACAATTTTTCAAGGTTTTCTTTTCAAATAAATAATGACAGAGGATACTTAAAAAAAAAAAAAAAAAAGTCTCATCTATCATCTACAAATGGTACCAAGATTCACAAAGTGCACAAAACACCAAATGCCTCTTCCCATAAGCCACCTTTACTCTCTGGGGTTCCATCCTGCATCACTCAGAAGTCTTCCTGGAGACCCATCTCAAGGCAGATTGCTAGCCTCGAGGGATGAACTGAATAAGGCACAGCAAGGGGGCTGCGATATTTGGCAGAAGACAAATGTGAACCATTATGATTACATGAGACAGGAGGCTGTGGTGCCAGGCATAGAGAATAACATGAAATCAAGGGAAAGAGAAAAGTCACTCCAAATGGGGTCAGGGAGAGGTCCTGGAGGAGGTGAACTGGAGCTGGCTGGGGAGCCAGGTTGGAGCTACATTTGAGCTGAAGAGACTTGAATCTCACTGGGAGATGGGCAAGGAATTCCAAGTTTAAGACAAAAATAATAATAAAATTGAACCTTTTAACATTGACATGCACCTGGTTTCTATCATTATGGTTTCTATTATTATGTTCGTTTTTAAATTGTTAGTCATTTTTTCTGTAAACACACTTAAAAATAATTAAAATAGAAGCTCTGGTTCCAAGCTGTGAAAACGTGGAGCAATTCTATAAGCATGTTTGGATACGTTCACGTACTCAGATCCCTTTTCCAGGTTATAACACCAGCTCACCGGACGGAAGCTTTAGAGGCAGACCAGCATTCAAAAAGCTCCACTCTATCAATAATTTCTTAGCTTCTTGCGAGTTGTGCAATCTCTGAGTCTCAGTTTTCACACCTGTAAAATGGAGATGTTATGTGCTTATTTCACATAGCTTTGCAAGAGTTACATGAACTATTTCGTGCAAACCCTGAGCACAATACCTGGCATCTGTTATCAATTATTTGTTGCTCCAAATCAGAGTGTTTGTATGGTTTTCTCTGATGAGACATAACATTAGGCTTTCATGTGGCTTTTCTAAATGCTTGTTCCAACCCCAGTGTAAAAGAAACATGCCAGGAGTACAAATCATCACAAATTTTTTTTAAATATTGGGAGCCAAAATGTCCCTGATTTCAGGAGCCTGTATTTCAGTTTCTTATTATCCCAAATCACAACAGTCTAAACTCCTGTTTCCTTTGCTTTTAAGAAGTCTAGTTTATTTTCCAGGAGTCCAAGCATTCCAAGGACTTCCTGGAGAAAAAAAAACAATATTTTTTCTGGTACTGAGGATTGAACCCAGTACCTCACACTCTAGCACTGAGCTACACCTGCAGCCTCTTGCGAATCTTTGTTCAGAAGGTGTCTTTTTCCTATTCCTTACCTGGCCCTGTGCTCCAGAGGCCAATAGGGCTTCCTCAAAAGGAATGTCAGTGAGCATTTCGCCTCTGCCTGGAGTCCAGGCTCCTTTCTGAAGGCCCCCAAAGAAGGAATTGCTTCCTTCTCACCTCAGCTCAAAGTCCCATCCTGATTTCTTCATCAGCAGAAGTTGGCCTATGGGAAGGATCACTTTCTCCAAGGGAATGTCATTCCTTCCAGGTGGTGGGAGGGAATAACAGCACCTACTGAGTATGGGATCTCATTACCATTCCCAACTGAGGGAAGCAGAGCTCAGGGGAGGATGCGGGTGAACGATTCCAGATCTGGGCCAGGACTTGTACAAGATGAGCCTAGGGTATCTTCTAGTGTGGGGAAAAAAGCAAGTCAGACCGACTGTCATGTTGAAGGACTCAGGGCAAGAGAAAGATGGGAGTCACTGAGCATCTAAGAAAGATAAGTTCAGTGGAGCAAAGCCTATTGTGCATATCAAAATTAAGATGCCACCTCATAACTTATAATGATATTTTGAAAATGTGAGGGAAGGCAAATGACCCCCTCAACAACAGCCTCACTGGATACTGTTGCAAGGCCAAGTGTTTAGTCCAAAAATTGATTCTTCAAAGGAAAGGAGGAGATGCCTTTAACTTGCCTTTTCTATACATACCATATTGTAGGGAGTTGAAATAATCTGAGTTGATAAGTAAAAAAAAATTAGGATAGTGATGAGGAGGAGAAGGAGAAGGAGGAAGATTTTGCAGTGCTAGGGATGAACTGTGCCTTGCACATGCTAGGTAAGTGCTCTGCCACTGAGCTATACCCCAACCTGAAAAATTAATTTTTATATAAAAATTTCAATTAAGAAGTATAAAAAGACAATCAGAACATCATGTTACACCCCCTCCAATGAAATAATCAGTTCAGGTAGTAGTTATGACTAGATGAAACTGTTAGCTGAAAGGTTGGTGAGGAACCTGAAAATGATGGAGATGAGGTTATCAATCCTGATTCATGACAGCTCACTAACACAGCCTGCCTCCGGATCAAGTGCAGCAGGATGCCCGCGTCACGTCTGAAGTATCATTACCCCCACAAAATTGAACTTGAATCTCACCCAGGCTTGAGAACTAGATCCCATCTAAAGGGCTGTAGGAAGGGGTGCAATGACATTACAAGGAAGCAAAGAGGCAAATTCAGCTTCTGGGACTTTCCTCAAGACTGCTAGCCCAGTTCTGAGCAAGGCAGTGGCATGAGGGAGTGAGAAGGGAGGGTGAGGTTGCTGCCCATCAGAGACCCAAGAGACTTAAGACCTAATAAAACACATGAGCCTGGTCTGGGTCCTGATTCAAAGAGACAAACTATTTTTTAAAAAAATGTTAGAAACCAAAATTTTGTTATGGGCTAGGTATCAGATGCCAGGGACATATTGTCCATTTTATTTGGTGTTTTAGTCACACTGTGGTTATGTAAGAAAATGTTCATAATTTTTAGCAACATATACTGAAGCACATTTAACTGTTTAAAATACTTTAGCAAAGGTGGAAAAAAGAAAAAGAAGAGGGACAAAAGAAAGGTGACAAAAATCTTGATGATTGTGGAATCTGAGTGATAGGTTAATTAAAAAAAAAAAAGTAAAAAAGGAATAGATGAAACAGATGTGCCAAAATCTTTGTTTTCAAATATTTTCTTTTAGTTGTTGATTGACCTTTGTTTTCTTTATTTATTTATATGCGGTCCTGAGAATCAAACCCAATGCCTCACACATGCTAGGCAAGCGCTCTACCACTGAGCCACAACCCCAGCCCCAGATGTGCCAAAATCTTGATTGTTGTTGTTACTGGACATAGTAAGAGGAAGATCCATTGTATTTATCTCTGTTTTGAGTATACTTATACTTATTATTTTTATAACATGGAAACAAAACAAAGAAGACCCAATTCTAGAACACTGGAACACTTCTCGCGACGTGGTTATGTGTGCTGAGATCATACCATGTGTGCAATTTCCGGATGGACTAAGTCAGCCCTAGACTTGTCCTTTAATGCTCTCAGAACACAGGAAGAGAAGCCAAACTTTCTTTATATGATTCTGCAATCTCACCCTCATCTCCTTGGACAGTGCATTAACAAGAGTTCTCATACGTGGCCCAAGAATAAGCAGCAGCAGTTTTCTACTAAAGTGTAATATAAATTCTAATTTAGAAAGAAATCACTTCCTTAGGCAAACTATCTGAAGGAGAAGATCATTTTTGCCTGAAGAAAACATTCTTTACATTACTCTGGGGAGAGGTTTAGCTTTGTGCAATCTCCCTGTTCCCTCTGGCTCTTTCTGCGAAAGGAGCTCGGTCATCTTGACTTCAGGGATACCTGGTGTACGGGGTCTCTTTGCCTCCAGGTGAATTCAAGTCACCACTATTTTTGTTTAATTTTGGTAAAATTCAAATTAAAAATTTACCATTTTAACTGTTGTTAAACACACAGTTCAGTATTGTTGAGTTTAGTCTCCAGAACTCTCTTCATTTTGCAGAACTCGAAGTCTGTACCCACTAAACAGATCCCCATCCCCCCGGATGACCAACATTGTTCTGTCTCTGAATTGCTGACTCTAGGTTCTCATATAAGTGGAATCATGCAATATGTATTATTTTTATTTAGTTTATTTTACTTAGCACAGTGTCTTCAAGATTCATGCAGGTTGTAGAAATTTCTAGTGTCAAATTTCCTGCCTTTTCAGGCTGGGGGTACAGCTCAGTGTAGAGCACTTTGCAAGAACAAGTCCCTGAGTTCTATCCCCAGCACTAGAAAAATAAAAACAAACTTCCTTTTTAGGGCTAAATAATATTCCATTGCATGTATGTACCATATTTTCTTTATCCCTTCATCCTTAAATACATAATTTGGTTACTTCTACACTTGGCTATTGTGAATAAGGTCGTTATGAACATAGGTGTAAAAAACAACTGCTTCTTACAAGGTAAAACTTTTCTCCCAAGGTTTCAAAAGTTCTAGAAACATCTTTCAGTCCAGGTTCAAGCTCAAAATAATGGGTGTGAGGCTGGCCCAGTCTCACTTCCAAAGAGCATAGAAGCCTGTGAGAGGAGGCAGCCCTGTCCCAACATCACAGAGCCCAGACAGTTAGGGGTCCTTGGCTTTTCCCTAGTACACTTCTTTTAAAACAATAAAAACTGAAATATGCTGGCAAGAGGCTAAAAAGTGAAAATTAGCTCATTCACTTGTTTTCTATTCTGCAAGGGTTGGCTGCCATTCCATAGACAGCATGCGTGTTTTCAAAGCTTCATTCTAAACTTAAATGAATGCATATGCAAATGAATATGTTCGCTTTGCTTTTGATAAAAGTTTACTTCTCACTCAACAGTGGATCACCTTTCCATGAAGTAGGAAGTTTTCAGAAACCTAGGGTATTTCCTATTTTTATGCTGTTGCAAATGATGCTGAATTGAATATCCTGATGCCTACACTCTTGCATCGTGATGTATTTGTTACTGTAGAATAGAAGGGAGAATCTTGGGTCAAAGTGTATGGATATTTTAAAATTTGGTAGGTATGACCAAACTGTCTTCCTAAAGGATTATACTATTTTATCTGGTAACTTTAAAAAAGTTTGCACTTATTTTGTTACATTTAGCACAAACATCCCAAACATTCCACTTTGTCTGTATTTGATCACCAAATACTTTTGTCTTTCTTACAAGTAAATCTACATAGCCTGTACTAACTACTTAATTAAAATCTGCTTGGAAAATCTCAGTTAAATTAGCAAAATCACCTAATTTCAGCAACTAGTGTCTTCTTCTAGCCAAGGCAAATTTATTGGATGAAAAGGTAATCATGTATTTCTGCTAATGATAAATTTTGGAATTTCTCCTCTGGGGCATCAGGACATTAGAAACTTGCTAATATTTGCAGCTTTTATTTTCAGGATGACATAAATATATTATCAAAGACCAAGTCCGTTTTGAAGAGAACTTTTGCCCCCTTCTCTTATTTATTTTTTAACTGTTCAAAAAATAACACATTGCCTTCAAAGATCAAGTCCTCTAAGCTTTTGTGCCAATTCGATTTGAAGAAATATCTGGAGAAATAGAGCCCAAATCGCAATTTTAAATTACCTAAGCCACTTGAATGGTGTGTGTATGTCGACCCAGGCCAGAGATTTCACAATTGTTTCAAAATTATATTTCAAATGTAAAGATCTCAACCACGAAAGTCAAACATGGTTTATGGCATGAAATTTGAAAATGGTTCTTATCTGCAACAAACGCTCTTGGAGGAGAGGCCCTAGCCATCGCGCTTACAAACACTGTGACTTCTTAGGAAAACAGAAAGCCAGGATTTGAGTAGAGGCACGCCGCTCTCAGCCTTTGGGTGTCCTCAGGCCAGTGTCCCTGCAAGCCCAGGATCTCCTTTTGTGTGCGTCCTGCGTCCTCTCCAGGCGTGTCTGCGTGGTGCAGAGGCGCATCCGCACTCGGGGAGGGCTGGGAGCGGCTGCTGGCTAAGAGCAGGCTGGCTGTCCTCTTGGGGAGATGGCATTGGCGAATGCTCGGTTGTTATGCGACTATTGATTTGCCTCACTCTGAGGATTCCAGGGGCAAAGTGACCCTCCCGGCTGCCTGTCGCCTCCCTTCCTCCCGCCCGCCAGTTCTCCCTCCCGCAGCAGGATTCCAAACGCTGCCGCTCCGCCCTCCTCTGCCTCTCATTCCTCTGGCTCCTGGATACCTGAAGTTATTAGGAGAAATAAGGTAGCCGAAGGGACCACATGGAAGTTGTGACAGCTCCCGGCGGCGCGCCCCTTTCGCGTGTGCCGGTTCCTCTGCTTAGGAATTACCGCTGACACGTTGAAAGCAGGAGGTCCCCTTGCCAACCAGCCTGCCGGGATGGGCCATTGCTGCTGCAAGCCTTATAACTGCCTTCAGTGCCTGGACAAGACGGTACTTTGCCTTCCCTCTCTCTCTTCTTCCCCCTCCTCCTTTGCCAGGGCAGAGAGAAAGCCGCGAGCCAACCGCCTCTGTCCCTCGTCTCCCTAGCATGCGTGTGCGCTTTGTTGGTGCTCAGGACCCTCCCTTTACCCGTTCCAGTGTGCTGAATTGAGTGGTGTTCACAGAAACATTTGGTCTCACATACTCTGCAGTGCCTTACATAATTTTGTATTCTGCGGTCACAAATGGAACTGTTGCATTTTCCTGAAATAGTAGGAACATCTTAAAATCCAAACTGCCAAGAAATCCTTGGAATATTCTTAATGCATTGTAATGTACCTGGGAAACCTAAGATGTTCAAGAGTGGAATGTAGGTTAGCCAGGCATGTTTTTCTTCCCCAAGCTGGAACTTTGAAAGTTTCTTTCTCCCGCCCCCCTCCCCCCAGCATCCATCCTTGTAATTTATATCCATAATGTCAGAGGAAAAAGCACACCCAGGTGTAGTTCACCCACATCAGAGAGGGCTGAATAACACAGATGAAAACCTGAAGAGCCAGGGAGTCTGAGGGTGTGTTCGACTATTCACTAGAAGGAAAATTCACAGCCAGGGAACTGAAAATAGAGTATTCATGAGAATCGTATGGCAATTCCGACACAAAGCCTTTCTTTGCTTTTGACACTTGCCTGCTCTGTGAGCTTACAGAGGGATTAGAATATTCTTTTAATTTCAGCACTTGATAACTGTTGGCAAGAGCTCTTGTCTCTATGATATATTTTATTATCATGCACATTCGAATTTCTCAAAGATGCATGAAATGGGATTTCACAGGGGCTGAAATTGCCTCCTTTCTACCCATGTGGGCATCAGCTACTAGATAGCTTGGGGTATAGTATGTGACCAGGTGAAGGAAAATATATGGCTTAATTTAAAACTCATTACAAGGCAGTCACTGGGGAACATCTTACTTATCAGTTCTTCTTATGAACTTTGACCTAAAGTAGGCTTACGTACCACCCCAGAAAATTAAACTGATACCTCAAAAGTCATTTAGTATTTTTGTTCCAATAGAAATAACCATTTCAATGGGTTTGACTTTTGCCACCCTGAGTATGAACCATATGTCTCTTATAGCAAACAGAAATACAAAATATTTGCACTCAATCATCTGCAAACCCAACATTGAATGGGTTAAGCTCTTTGTAAGAGAAGTGGTCACAAAAAGGAGTCTAAGGAAGCTTTATAACAATGGTTGTAATAAAAGGGAAAGATCTGCCCTGTGTACAACAATATTATAAAGTTTCTATTCCTAAGCCCTGAGAGGAAAGTCTTAGAGTCTTAAAACATTAGGCCTTTAAGAAAATATATTTTAAAGTGAGTCTGTCCCCATTTTTCTTTCACTTCAAGTTCCTGAAAAGAATTTTCCCTGTATAATTCTTGAATTCAGAGATTTGGGGAAATAATTCATTGTTATTTTGTCTCTTTAGCAGTGTGACATTTAAGTAGTTTTTAAATATTTTAACTCAGTACAAATTATTCTTAATGGATGAAAACTTAAAGACTTACACTATGCCTATGAACTTTTCCATTATGTTCACACTTGTATTTCTTGGCTTACTATATTTCAGAATAGCATTCCATTTGAGGTTTTATAGATATATATTCATAAGTGCTTTTTAAAGGAATTGACGACTTTCTTATTTTAAAATAAAAGAAGGGATTGTTTTGCTTATTTGCTTACTTTGCAAGATAACTTCACAGGCAGTCTGCCCAAATCACTTATTATTTGATAATTACCTCCTGGGCAAGCATTGTGTAGTAGGATAGTATGGGATTCTGCTGCAGTTTCCAACTTCAGAACTCAGTACTCCTGTAAATGCCACAGTAAAACCCTTCAGGGTCTTAATCAACTCCACCCACCTTAGCAGGTTTGAAGAGGTTTGATAAAACTGTTGAGAAAATCTTCCGATTCCCTTTTCCCTTAAAAAAAATAAATAATAACACTTCCTCAGCACTTTATATAGGTACGGAATAGTAAACCTTATTTTTGAGAAGTAAAAACAATTTTTTATAGTTCATTCTTTGTATAGCTAAAGATGTTTTGGAAAACATCTTTAAAGATACTTTTATTTAAAGATACTTTTAAAATCATCAGTTTCAGAGGTGGGGCTAAGAAATTGGAATCTGAACATGCTTCTTTAGCATTTGCTTACTGGAATTAGCTTATTGGAGAAAACTAGAATCTTGTCTAGAATACAAAATGAAAAAAAAAATTTGTTGTTAAACAAATAGTTTGCAAAAGTTATTTGTGCTTATGTACTTCCAGCTTATAAAACCCATCCGATTAGCAATATTTATTTCTGGTTTACTCTGTCCTTGGTTAGTATGGGAACTATTAAAGAATTCTTAAAAGGTACAGTCAGTTATTGTTTTGGTTGTATTTCCACCTTTTCCAGAGAAACCATAAGTTGGGTAGGCAACAACAGCATATACGGAGCACTTAACTAAACAGTAGAAAAAGTCTGGGGAAGAGTAGGTGAAAGTTCTGTGATTCTGACCACACCTGTTTATAGTCCAGGGAAAAGCACGCACAGAACCATGAACTAACTTTCTTGGAAAAACTGGAACATGAATTACACTTTGAAGCTTGTGGTGGAATTCTACTGAACCCAGGGGAAGAAGGAATCTAATTTCAAGCAAAGAGTGCATGAGGAAAAGTGTTTTCACCCAATTGGATGACATACGAGAGGGGAAATCTCAGGGCAAACACAGTGGGAAATACAGCACAGAGGGATCCTGGGAGGATTTTCTGAAAATTCTAGATTTAGGTCTTTTAACTTTAAAATAATTAATTTAAAAGTAGGGACTTATCTTGAGTTTTTGAGCAGAGATGAAATCTGCAAACATATTCATCTGTATGTATGTTGAGAAAAAAGGCATGACCCAGGAAGGTCATTGGAACACTGGATGGATCCCAAAGGATCCGTGTTCATCTGTGGACTCAGTGTGGTCGAGGATGAAGCCTCAACTCTGCATGTACAAAAACTTCTTATCCTTAACTTCCCAGAAGCAATCCATTTTAGGAAGCCTGAATTATTAAGAGAAGACAACTAGATGTGTAAACTAGAATGCCAACCTGTTTTTTAACAATCAGAAATATAACTCGCAAGAAGCAAATGAATGGCAACAAGCCTGATAAACATGTTATTTCATTTGAGGATTAAAAGTCTAGCTTTGAGACATTCTGATGCAAATAAAATCTGAACCACAAATCTTGTTATTTAAGAATCCAGTGGCCTCTGAGTCTGAAGGGCCCATGACCCATCCCCCCTCCTACCTGCACTTAAGAGGACTGTGTGATCACCGTTGACCCTGGTGCCTGTCTTTTCTGAGCTCCTTTGCTGGCCAACTCCCCTTGTCATGAACTTGTTCCTTCTCATGCTATCTTTAACAGATTGAGTGTGTTGCCAAGTCTTGCTGGATGAAGAACTATCCTGTTCCCTGTAGAAGCTCCTTGCATAAACTAACCTTTTATGGGTCATTTGTAAGCTTGGTTACAACTAGAGGCAAATCTTATCTACCTTTTATTTAAATTCTTGGTAGAGGCGGGAGTTGGGAAAAGCCACCTCTCTATTCCTCCCGGGTATGTGTGGGGCTCTGAGGGTAATGCATTTGGGAAGGTGATTAGAGAAAGGCAAGTCCAGAAAAGAAACTTCTTCAGTGCAACGTAAATAGATTAAAAATCATGGTATGGGCTAATTTTCCTTTCTTCTGCACTTATTCCGGGATGTAGGATTTCCCAGCATTACTTACTTAGATTAGTATTCCTTCCCCTTGGCCCCATTAATCTCTGTCCTTTCCAATTGTTCATTAGTAATCCAGATATAGATTTCTCTTATATCTCAGATACGATATTGCCTCATTACCTACAGCCTCTTAGGTAAACTGGATGTTTCTATTTAACCATGGACTCTCCCTGCAGTATGGATGAGGTCAAAGGTTGGAATTTTTAAGTTTAGTCATTCTTATTTCTTCTAACACAAGGTTCGACTTTGCTCGTTTTGCACACAATTAGACATTTAAACGTATTGAAAAGTATTAAATTTGAATGATATTTTGCCTTTGATGGATTAATATTGAATTATATTTCAGAGAAGAAAAGCAAATCATTATACAAAAATACAGTGTTCTTAGTGTTAATTACATGCGAAAGAAATAATATTTATTGATGAACTCAGACATAGTATCAGTGCTGCCTTCAAGCCATAATAACTAAAATGAAAAATAAAAGGTCAATCTACCTCCCAAGGGTTTTTTCCACAGAGCCATATTATGAATCTGGCCAGTCTTCATAATATTCATATTGAAAATGAATGCAGTGTTCACAAAAGGTGCCAGGAAGACAACTCTGAAGATGTACATATTCTGCTGACGTCACCTTGTGGCTGGCTCATTTAGAAATAGGAAAGCAAACGTTCCCTTAGTAAAACAAAGTTCCACTGTGTTGAAATAAACCCTAACCTGAAGTCAAGGGTGAAAAGCAGTATTGTTTTGGGGAAGAATAGAAATTTTCTTAACTGCTTGTTTTGCCATTTAGTATGTGTGTATGTCATGTGTGAATTTTTAAAATTCACAGTGGAAAGGATGCAGATATTTTCTCAAATGCCAGAATTCCATAAACTTCTCAAATTATCCCTCATTGTGGCTCTTTTGTTTGACTTTGGAAAAACTGGCAGAGCCTTATGCGGTTGGATTTTCCAGATATGCACTGATTTCAGAACAAGCTAAAAACAGGAAAAAATAATTGAGAGAGTCTTCTGGCTTACATAGGTAAATTTTCTTTCCTCTTCTTAAATATATGTGTGTGCATAGATACAAATATATATATATATATATATATATATATATATATATATACACACACTTGTGTTTTGTACTTGTCTATTATATATATATACACACATGTGTGTATATATGTAAGTCTGTGTGTATATCTGTGTATCTATGTATCTACAAATATAGATATATACACAATCCTGTGAGGAAGAATATGAGCTGATAAAAAATGCTCAGAACTACAATGAATTTTATGAAATTGTTCTTAGTACTCCTGGAAATCAACCAAGAATTCCTATAGAACATATCACAGAGGCAGGAACCTGGAGAGAAAAAGAAGAAAGGCCCTGGGCCAAGCATGGTGGCACATGCCTATAATTCCAGCTACTCAGGAGGTTGAAGCAGAAGAGGATCAAAAATTCAAGACCAGCCTGGGCAACTTAGTGAGACCCTGTCTCAGAATAAAATAAAAAGGGCTGGATAGATAGCTCAGTGGGAGAGCACTTGCCTAGCATGTGGGAGGCCTTAGACTCAATGCCCAGTACTACAAAATAAATAAATAGTAAGAAGAGTCCATCTAGTGGTGTGACAGAAGGTACCAGAAAGGCTCAGGTGCTGTTTTGTGTCACTGGTTCTCCTGGTCTTTCCCTTGTCACTTTAAATCCCTCTGTTTATTCATCGTCTGGTCTCAGTTTAAATCTTTAAGACAGCCTTGCCCCAGTGAGTTAAATTATGTTGTATTGTGATTGCTTATGCATCGACTGACTCCTGAGAGACAACCTCTTCAAAAGCAGAAACACCCTGCCTGGTATGTTATAGTCACTGAGGAATAATGTGTTGTTTTGCATGAGTTTCCTAACGCTGGATTAATTAGGGGTGAATGCACCTCACAATCACCCAGTATTCATTTTTAAAAGTAAACAGGCAGTGCGGTTGGTTTCTCAGTCAAGGAGGGCCTTAGGTGACCAGTGCCCAAGTGTGGAATCTCACGGGTGATGCTAACAATGAGAGGCGTTTCCATCCCCTGTTTCCACCAGGTTCACAGGGTGGCATCCACCATCTGAGCAGAGAACTCCCGTTGACCAAGCATGTTGAAATAACAGAGTGTGGCAGCTTTGCTTGGGGCCTGGCCACACATCCAGTTGCTTGAAGTTAATGGAATGATGAGTAGGTTGTAGGCTTTCCCAGGTTCCCTAGCTAGGAAAAATGAAAGGCAGCATTCCCCCAGGAGTTGGGGAAAGGCCTTGGCCTTGGGATCCAGGTCTAAAAAGAGGCAGACCAGCAGTGATACGTTTGGGTGTAGAAGTAAAGGGGGTGGTGACTGGACATTTCATGGGACTAACTCATCTGGGACTCCATCTTTGAATGACTTACATAGACCACGTTGAAATGAATGGAGAACTAAGAGTACAAAGGAGAGAGAGATGCGACTAAATAAAAGAGGTAGCTAAGAAGATGCAGCTGCTGGTTTGGCTTATAGAAGAGTGTTCCAGCGTATCCAGGTCCAGTTAAGCCTGTCGTGGAGTAAACAGTCACTTCAGAGGAATGGCCTTCTTCAGTTTCGTGATTCCTGGACTCTATCACCAGGATAGTTTGGATGGTTAAGTACTGTATGCTATTTTTAGCCCTCTTGAGTGAACACAGGAGCTCATGTGCTTGGCACCAATTAGGAATTTTCCACTCATCTCCCATTTAGGGAAGCGCTGATCTAACCCTGGGCTGTCAGAGAAGTCCTTGCTCATATTCCAGTCATCCCACCCTGTCATCACCCCGGACTGCCTGAGGTCGGGGAACAACACAGAGGAGTGACTTGAGATCTTTTCAGGGGGATCCCTGAGTGTTCCCCATAACTGAAGGGCCCCACATGACAAAGACCACTGCTGGATTCTGTTGAGCCAGGATGGATGGGGTAACACTTCTGGTACAGAGTAGCAAGTGGAAGGTTCCTTGAAGTTCACCTCTTGTCTGAGGGCCGCTGTGCCTGCAGTCACCGCTGTTGACTCATTTCTTTGCAGGGTCACACTACGTCATTCTGGTTTGGCTTGCAGGAAGCCAAGAGCAGCTTGCTTGATGCAAAGAATTTATAAACTAGAAGGGTTGGTATCATTTCAGAAACAAGCACTTAAGAAAGAAGAGTTGTTGCCAAGCTGCACAGGCTGGCTGGCTTTCGTGTACTCGGCTGAGCTGTGCCAGTATCTTCAGCAAGAATGTGTTCAGAGACCATCAGAATGGCCCTTCTAGAGCTGTCAGGGATAACTAAACAGCTACCCTACCTGAAGTTACAGCCCAATGGAGGCTGCACGGAAGATGGTCCAAACACTGGAAATGTACCACGATGCAAACCAAAAAATTAAGAACTGCAGACTCTGGTGGGTAAGGAGTGAGGCAGCCAGGGAATGTTGCACGGAGTCAGATCAGTCAGAAGCTGACTCTGCCTCTCCCCAAGTCAGACATGAAGAGCTGTGTGGTACAATGTGCAGATCCAGTCTGAGGACCAGTGCAATTTGAATCTGGAGATTGCATTCATATAAGTGAGGAGAGGAGGGAGCAGTCTTGGTGTGTTGGTGTCTGATGGAGAGCGAGGGTGCAGGATTGGAACCCCACCTTTGCCATTTCCTGGCAGATTGTACAGGGGCTGGTTACTTTCCTGAAGAGCCAAAGCTCCCTACCCCATAAAAGGGGAAAAAAAAAAAAAAAAAAAAAAAACCAGGAGTCACTGGACAATAGAGTTGGCACTTGCATCTGTGGGTTCTGCAGCCACAGATCCGACCAATCACAGATCAAATGTATTCAGGAATAAAATCACATCTGATTGAACATGTGCAGACCTTTTTCCTTGAAACCATCCCCTAAACAACACAGCATAAGAGCCATTTACCTAGCATTAGGTTTTATAAATCATCTAGAGAGAATTTAAAGTCTGCAGGAGGGTAGGCATGGGTTATATGCAGGGACTTGAGCATTTGTGGATATTGGTGTCCTGGTGGGGGCTGGGGGTCCTGGAGCCAAGTCAGTAGATACCAAGGGACAACTTCTATCTGGAATAGTGAATGAGGTACAGGGCTCACCCAGCACCGGGCCTGGCCTATAGACTGTGTTAGGTAGAGGTTAGCCTTGATAATAACCCATATTAATTAGTAAATAATCTTTAGCCAGAACTTATTGGAGTTTAATAATTTCTCATCCTTTCCCATCCTTTTTTCAGTACAGTAACTGGGAATGAAACCCAGGACTCTTGCATGCTAGGCAAGTGCTCCACCACTCAATAACATCCCCGACCCTCCCCATGTTCCTTGAATTTTACATAACTTATCTTTGGCAACCCACCCTTCCTTGGTAAGGCATCTGATGACTCTAGTTCGAAACTGGTTGGTTTTATAGTGTAAGCTTAAAAAAGATGGCTGTGTGATACTGGATGGGGTCACCTCGTTCAGCCTTTATTTATTTTATTTCTGAGTGTTTTGTGCTGCTGGAGATCCAATGCTCTCTCCCACTGAGCCACGCCCCCAGCCCTCATTCAGGCTACTGGATCTCTCTGATGAAAGCTTGCTTGCTCAGATGGAAAAGGTTCGGGGTCTCTAATCTCATTTCTATTTCCTTCCCACTTTTACATCTCTTCTTTATCTGTCTTCTTTCTTCTCTTGCTTCTTTTTCTTTACTCTCTCATTCCTTCTCCGTCAATCTTACTTGTTTCTTCTAAAGGCCTGGCCACCAGCATCAACATTAGCTTTCCACTGAAGTGATTGAGTCTGTGGTCTTCATCCTCTACCTCCTCCACCACCAGTAGGTAGCTGCCTGAGGCCTGTCCACTCAAAGGGCCTTCCAGGCCAAATGCCTGACTAGTCTGTCCTGCCTCTTAAAGTCTCCATAGCATCTCCCAATAGCACCACCTGGGGACCAAGCCTTTAACACATGGACTTTTGGGGGACATAGAACTTGCAAAAGATAGCAAACATTTACAAGGCCCCGATGATAATTGCTCTCAGTATTTGGTCTGCATTTGGGCCAGAATGGTCTGTTGTGATGTGGAAGATCCATGGAGCAGGATTCTGCTAAGATCTGACAGGTATCCCTACAGGAGCTGAGGGAAATGTTGGCTTTGGGATGGGAATTGAAGTTTGTTTGTTGTTTTTGACGAGTCTGAATGTTCACTGCTACACCTGGCTAAGACTGTTTCTCAACTGATAAATAAATACAGGTTTTAGCTCTCTGGCTGTGTTTGGGAATTAGAGGATATGAATATTCAAAATTATCCTTGATAGGAGAAGCAAGTTAATTTTTTTTTTTTTACTAGTTTAAGATTGTTTCAGGGTAAATAGCGCAATGACCCCTGTCCAAAATACTAAATTTTCCTAACTTTGTATCAAGTTGGTTGGTTGTCCCCTGGCAATATTATGCTGATGTTAGAACAATGTGTAACCCCTGGGATCAGTTTGATTAGGACACTTTCCCTGTTCTGCGTTCTGCATTCTTTGAGCTGCACCAAAACTTAGTGTAGGGTCTGGAGATGTGGCTCAGTGATAAAGTGCTTGCCTAGCATGAGTGAGACCCCTGGGCTTGATCTTCAGCAGAGCAAAACAAAACAAAACAAAACAAACAACAACAACAACAAAACTTGAGTAGAGGCTGGGAAGAACCAAGAAAGTGCTCAAGAAACCAGAGCTCAAGATGAAATGTAAATTATAAACACAGTTGATAATTACTATGGGAAAGCACCTATTAGTTATAGAATGTTATCTAGGTACAAATAAAAGAAAAAGAAACCCTGCAGCGATAGCACCACCTAACACTGGAATGAGCTTGCGAAGTGCTGGACACTCTTCTAAGTGCATCACATATGTGAATTTATTTAACCCTCACGACAACCCTGTGCAGTGGGCATGGCGTTGAGGTAGTGTCAATTAACCATTAGGAAAATGGTTAAACTGTGTTTATAATTTACATTTCATTCTTGAGCACTGGTTTCTTGAGCACTTTCCTGGCTCTTCCCAGCCTCTACTCAAGTTTTTGTTGTTGTTGTTGTTTGTTTTGTTTTGTTGTTTTGTTTTGCTGTGCTGAAGATCAAGCCCCGGGTCTCACACATGCTAGGCAAGCACTTTATCACTGAGCCACATCTCCAGACCCTACACTAAGTTTTGATGCAGCTCAGCCCTGAATTCAGAGAAAGCGAGGCTGCTGGAGACTGAACGGAAGGGCCTCACATTTGAGATGGGGGAATCCATCTTAGGTCATTTGGGCTGTTATTACAAAATATCATAAATTAGGGGGCTTAGAAATAAGAGAAATTTATTTCTTACAGTTCTGGTGGCTGAGAATTCCAGGATCAAAGTGCCAACAGATCTGGTGCCTGGTGAGGACCCACTTTCTTATAGTGCCTTCTTGCTCTATCCTCACATGCTGAGGGAGCAAGGCTGTTCTCTGGGACTTTTTTTTGTTTTAAGCATTAATCCCATTCATAAGGGCTCCACCCTCTGACTTAATCTCCTCCCAAAGACCGCAGCCCCTAGCAACATCACCTTGGGGATTAGGATTTTAACACATGAATTTTGGGGACACAAATGCTTAGATCATAGCAGGGTTCATTGTCCCTCCAATGATGGATAAGTTGCTACATTTTCTTAAAAGAATCATTAGCTACTAATTGTCACTTTCTTCAAAGAATTAATTATTAGCTAATAATTATTGATAACTATGACTATAATAGCTATCAATTTATTATGAAAAGAGTTCTGGTTTTGGTATTAAAAATACTGTGACAGTGCTTAGCAAAGGCCCTTTGGATAAACTGAGACTCCTAGGAACTAAGTAGCACCCTTGTTACCTAAGTCTAAATGCAGCAGATCCTTTAGTCCCATTGAGCAGAGGTTCATTAGAGGTGCTGAAACCAAAGGCAAAGGTGGTCAATAAGGAAAGAACATTGTATTAGTTAGCTTTCTATTACTATAACAAAATACCTGAGATGACTAATTTATAAAGACAAAAGGTTTATTTTGGGTTCAAAGTTTTGATGGTTCCAGCCCAAGATCAACTGAGCCCATTACTTTGGGCTTCTTACAGGCGCTGGAAAGCAATGACAGCATGTGGCAGAGCAAACTGCTCACCTCATGGCCAGGAAGCAAAAGAGAAAGAAGAAGAGGCCAGATCCCACAATCTCCTTAAATGCCCCCAATGACCTAAGGATCTCTACTAGGTCCTACCTCTTAAATGCCTCCAGCATTTCCCAACAGCACCACATGGGCCTTTGGGGGACATTGAACATGCAAAGCAAATATTCACAAGGTCCTGATCATATTTGCACTAGGTATTTGGTCTACATTTTAGCCAAAATTTTCTCTCTGAAAATCAACTTGCTTTGGGATTACATTCTATAGAGTGACAGATTTTCTTCGAGGGGTTAGTATCTCTGACTTATTGTCAGCATTCCTAATATTAGTGGTATTATTTAGGAATAAAGTCATAATAAACTCTCTATGGTGACTCAGTAACCTAGATCACACTTTCAGCATATCTTCAACTATTTCTCTATTGTGTGTCATAGGAAATATTTGATGTGAAAACAACTTAGTGGTCAATGAATTGCAAATGGCATTCTTTGCACTAAGCAATATTTGCAGTGTGTGATTTCCTCTCGTCCCTTCTACTGATACAATAGTGGAACAAAAAACGTGGAAACCTTAAGTACTGTTGCTGATCTTATTCCAAGGGTTAATGTTTGAAGTCAAAGCTTCTGCTCTGGTTGCCTTTATTTATTAGGTAGCTAACCAGGTGTGGACAAAAGGGTAAGTTTAAGGGGACGATGGTAAAATAAGTCTTTGCCCCTCAGAGAGTGACAACATGAACTTTTTCAAGGTCAAAAATCTCAACTAGTGATAGGAGTTAGCAGCATATAATAATATATGACAGTTTAATAATCTGTAGAACACAGATGTGCAGCAAATTGTGGCAGGATGATTTACAAGAGGGTAACAGAAAAACACAACCATGGGTGTTATTAATATTATATTGCAAGCTTTGTCATTTGAATGAATACAAATGAATGAGTCAGACTTGGCTTTGTAAGTTTTTATATGCTTATATAATGAGAAAAATTATCTCCTTAAAGGCTGGACTTATAAATATTTGCTTAATAAGATTCATTAATTAAACATGTGAAAGTACTTATTTAGCATAAAACTAGGGGACTCTCGGTATCCATTTTGTTTTTTCAGAATGAAAGTGCCCTTGTGAAAGAAAAAGAGCTGTCAATCGAGCTTGCAAACATCAGGGATGAAGTTGGTAAGTAGGGCATTAACAATGAGGACCATAAAGAATGTCTTTTCCTGATTCCTGTGAATGTGTAACAAAAGTAATTATGTCTCCTGTAATAAGCCAGTGCAAACCTGCCTGAACGAACGAAGGGTCTTACCCAGCGCAGCGGTGGGCTGCCGAGGCCTTGTGGGGAGCCATAATGTTGACGTGTCTGTTGTTATAAAGACAGCCTCGTAACAGTTAGCAGTGGAACTAATCACGCCTTGACTGCTACTCACAGATGGCAACACATCCGTCAGTCTGCGTTGTTGGCTGTGACAAGCACCCCTCCATCTAGGCACCTCTGATAGTATGCGGGGCTGCCTACTGTGTGCAGATGTTACATGGCTTCCACCACCATACATACCCTGCCATGAAATACCCTGTAAACTAGAACAAGATCAAAAACACAGATCTGTTTGGGTCAAAACTAGGAGGATTCCTGTTGAAATGACTAATCTTTGACCAGTGGAATGGTTTAGTTCAGGCAGAGCCCTGAGAGCTACCGATGAGAGGATGTGAGGAGGAATGGGCTTTCCCTCTAGCCCAGGGACTAGATGGGGTATTTGCATGTTCTCACTTCTTGATCTCATTTTCTTTCTTGACCACCTATGACTCCCAGGAGTCAATCAACAAATGTGAAATAATCATGGGCTCTTCCCATTGGCCTGCTTTTATTCTCTTTACCAGTGAGCTTTTCTTCTCCTTCTGGTGTGGTCCTGGGAACAGCTCACCTGAGCAGGTGGCTCCTCTATGAACCAAGGTCTCTATAAAGTTTTTTGAGATTCTCAAGGCCAAATAAATACGTACAGCTCCATTGACCAAGTAGATAGATCTAGGTGACTTCAGTGTCTCTGTCCTAACTACTTAAGTGCCATTTTGAAAACCGAGCATAAATTGAAAGAAAAGAATTTTACTTCCATTTCATATGGAAGCCATGATTGCTTGCTAGTGGTATGTGTGGGCTGTTGGGCCCTGCAAACTTTAGAAGCAGTTCCTGTTTCACAGTTTGGCACTCCGTGCTTTTTATCACAGCAACATCCAACACCTCAGCTGCACAAAGATTAGGTATCATCAAAAGGAATGAAGTGTGAGCTAGTGTTGAGCTAATGTCACACCGTGAACTAAGGGTTCCTGGAGGACCAACAATGACCCAGCATTGATGTGTAACCGTTGGATTTTAAGACACCCCACAATGCCCCTGTGAGTTTGCTGCAGTTAACCCTAAGTTTGCTTAGGGTACCCCAGCACAGAGCTTTGGAAGCACAGGCTTAGGGTTCTTCTTCCATCCTTAGTGGTTAAGAGAGTTGAGGATGAAGATGGCTGGGTCAGCCAGGTGCAGTGGCACACGCCTGTAATCCCAGTGATTTGGGAGGCCAAGATAGGAGGATCACATGTGCAAAACCAGCCTCAGCAACTTAGGGAGGCCCTAAGCAACTTAGTGTGATTTGTCTCAAAATGTAGACACACACACACACACACATACACACACACACACACATACACACACACACAAAGGACTAGGGATGTGGCTCAGTGGTTAAGCTCCCTTGGGTTCAATCCTCAGTACTAAAAAATAAATAAATAAAAAAATAATAAGAAAGGGTGGACTTGAGAGTCTCAGGGACTGAATTTAGCTCATGATTATTGGTTCCTTGGTTCATGCAGAAAAGTGTACAGTCCTGACCCATGTGAATTACACCTCCTGCCATCTTCTGTTCCTCTTTGAGCAAGGCATGATGGTATTAACTTAGGGAGTGACAGGGAAACATTGGCTTCATAGATTTTCTCTGAAGTTTTCCATTGAGGGATACCAAGTTCATAACCCTGAAATGCTATAAGCCAGCCTCTGAGTATGTTTCTTCATGAAATGGATGAATTTGTAGATGGTTCTAGGACTGGTGATTCCAAGCATGGGCTTCATAGGGGGACTTGGTTGGCCTCCCTGTCTTCTGGGTTCCTTGTAATAAAATGGAAAATCAATTACAGAAGAAAATGCTGATGTGGCACTCAGCAAAGGTGACTCTCGTAACTATAGCACCTTGAATCTGAAAATAGAGTACAAAATTCTCCTCTATCTTGGGAAAGAATAGAATGTATTCCTCCCTAGAGAGGTTTCTGCTCTCCCACAGGCAAACTCTGGATCTAGGTATGTGCAACTGATACATCTGGGTTTAGTGTGCCAAGTACAATGCTACAGCCCTCTGCATTTCTGGAAACTTCTAAATGCAACCAGGATTTCTCAAGGATTACATTTTTTTTAAGTCATTTGTTTTCTGCATTAGTGCTAAGAATAGAACCAAAATTTATCTGCCAAATAAAGAAAGCTAGTGGAGGCAGGGCAGAAGGCCCTGTCAGCACACCTGGTCCCTTCTGCCCAGCATCTGTCCCAAGGACACTTCATGAGCAAGTTTCCAATGCACTGTCCATATTGCATATGTGAGGGGGCATACAGGGAATGTGGGGAGACACTGTCAACTGTGAAATCCATAAATTCTGGAGTCTCCACCTGCACTGTGTTTCCTGGAATAAGAGAATGAAGTTGATACACCTCACTGCTGAATGATCCAGAGGAAGACCAGGTTAGCACCAGGCCCTTAGCAGCAGCCCTACCCTTAGGACCACCTCTTATTAGCTAGTCTGATGGGAGTCACTGGAAGTAGGAGCATGTAGAAAGAGTCTGGGGAAAAGTAATTTCTAAAAACTGTGAATTCAGACATAGAAGAAAGGTAGAAGCTGCCAAAAGTCAGAATCGTTCAGGCATATTTATTACAGATTCCAGAACAGGACTGGCCTGTCCTGCAAATCTAAAGCTTTCTGCTTCGACTTTCTCATACCCCATTAACTGCTGCTCTAAATTCCACCAATATCTGCTAGTAAGTACCCATCAGTCGTCCACACCCTCGAGGTGAGTAAATTCAGCCAAAGGCTTTGAGCCCTGATGAGCATTAGAGTCACCTGGAATGCCACCCAGACAACAGAATCAAAATAAAGACCTACACTTGGGTCTACCATAAGTATTTGAGAGGGAGGCCTCGGCTTCTTTTTTTTTTTTTTTTTTTTTTTTTTTTTTAATACCCCAGGTATTTATGAAGTACAGTGAAGTCTGAGAATCAGTGAACACACTGAAGGAGAGGGTCAGGAACAAGGTAGCTAACCATAGGGAGTATTTCCCTGTTGGCTTTGCTGACAGGTCACATTTACAAGATTTTCTCTTTGGTAACATTTACCGTGGAACAGAATCTTCAGGTCTATAGTTTGCCAATTCCCCTCTACTGGGAGGACTTGGAGATGCTTCATTCCATACTGATAAAACATTCCTGATACTTGCTAAGTAGGAATTCATCCGCAATTGTTTACAGGTAAACTTCAAGAACATCCCCAGAGTGATGTTTCCGACACCAGATGTGAGGGAGAGGTAGAATTTTCCACATCAACAAACAATGCTCTGAGACCAGTTGGGTGTCCACCCATTCCATTTAATGCTGACTCTTAACTACCCAGAGTTGGTGCAGACCCCACAGGTTAAGGACTCAATTCCACAACATGGCCCCCACTTCAGACTCCTGGGACTTAGGTCCCAGGAGACACCCATAGTTCTCACCAACTGGCCATAAACACATAGAGCTTCCTCCAGCCCCCTCCTCGGGTTCCATGATTCACCAGAAGGGAGCACAGGCAAGGTATGTGAGATGGGGGCATGCGGAGTTCACAGGCCCTCTCTGGAGGGTATCACCTTCCCAGCCCCTTGATGTGTCCATCAACCCAGAAGTTCTCTGAATCTTACTGTTTTAGAGTTTTTATCACTGTGTCTCCAGCCTCCCCACTTTGTGGAAACCAGTGGGTGGGTTGAAATTTCCAACCCCTCTAGTCACTAGTTACTTCTGGTGACCATCCCCATCCTGAGGCTGTCTAGGAGCCCCACCTGAAGTTCCATTAGCACAAGATTCATGTGTCTTCAAAGGAATGCACGATTACATAAGATACCCCATCACTCAGGAAATTCCCAGGGTTTTAGGAGATTGTGTTGGGAAAGAAATATATTTTTCCAACCCTAGACAAGGTGCTACAGTTGTGGAGAATGGTTTCATTGAAAGAGGCTCTGAGCACCTTGCATGTAGCAGGCACAGAAGTGACAGCATTTTAGAGCTGATGGGGATCATAGTGACCTTGGCCTGTTCCTTCACATTTTAGAGACTGGTCAACAGACTTATTCAAAGACCTTGGATAGAGCTATGGTATCTGTAAAGAGCACCAAGAAAAAAAACGTAGTTGTCCTTCATCTCAGTCCATTCATTCATTGCACAAATATTTTTTGAGCACTCAGGAAGCAAATTTTTTTTTTCTAATTTGCACAAAACACGACTCTGCAGGTTAGCTTGACCTGGTGCTGTGTACTGGGGGTTCTATGGAGAGCAAGACTGAGCTGAGACCCTTACAAGATTTATAATTGAGACCCCAAGAAGAGGTGCTAAGATGGGCCTGGTATATTGACAAAGACATAGACAGAGGCCTGCAGGCGAGGAAAGAGAGCACAATTACTACGCACCTGCTGACTCTGCCACCCCAGTGAACGTGCCCTGTACCAACGGGTGCCACCGTCATTTTCAGGCACAGCCTAGTCGGCACATCCCAGCAAAGAAAATTGCTATTTATCATTTTCCCATCCTGTTTTCATGCATCAAAGTTTTCATACTTGTTATTTCATAGTCATAAAACATTCTATAGTGCTGACAAACTAGAACAAGCTTCTCTCCTTTTGAGTATTTGGATTTTTACCAATTTTTTTCTGTCATGCAATAGCAACTGCAGTGTTTGCAAATTCCTGTTTTCCTCTTGCGTTATTTTCTAGGGAGTATATTCTCAAAAGCATGGATCAATAATTTTGAGAGGATTTCATATGTATTCTAAATCCATGTGCCTGTAAAATGTCCTTGATATTTCTTCTGTAAATCCAGATAAAATATTATGGTGGATTTAATCTCCATGTGGCTAGGCTTGGCTTGTAAAAAAGGAAATTAAATCTCTCTCTCACTGACTCATTCACTCATGCACACACAACTGAGAAGACGCACATAATATCTAATTATGTATCAGGGCGTGGTTTGGAATGAAGTCATTTGTGCTCCAAGAGTAGAGTCCCTGTGGAGTGGCTGAATTTGCCATCATCTGTGTTATGTTTTACTTCCTTGGGGACAGGGTTCCTTGGCATAAAAAAAGTTAAATCAAACCAAGATAGAATTCTAAGAGTCTATTGGTGCATACAAAAGTACAGTTCATGAACTGAAAGACCTGAAACTGAAAAATGGCACCAAGCCTCTAGGTTACCACAGTGCCCTCAGTTTATAGAGCACACGGGAGGATTTTGACCCTTTGAGTGACGGACTGTCATAGATTCTTTTTAAAGTCAAATAGAGCTGTTTAAACTGGTTCCTCTGTAGCTAATTTGCTTAATTTCATTCAAGCATGCTGACAGGACATTAACATTTGACTTTTTAAATTGCATTTACAATTTTTCCAGAAAATGTAGTTTTGAAAATATAACCCTTGATAGATTGATAAGAGATGTGCTTCCTAGAGGCAGATTATTTCCTCTGGAGAGTTCATGCCTCAAGTTCTGTTTGCTGCCATCAAGTGGATGTTTAGGGTTTTCTGTCTGCAAACCTGAAAGAGAATGACATCAGCTCATTGTTCCTGCCTTGCTAGAAGCCTCAGCATTAAAAATCGATATGGAGCTGGGCTGGGGCCCATCTGTAGTCCCAGTCACTTGAGAGGCTGAGACAAGAGGATCACAAGAGGATCATTTGTTCACCACCAGCAGGGGCAACGAATCCAAATAAACAAACTATTAACTAGATCAACTCCATCAGACAGAAAGTCATGCAGCGCAGCACTTGGTGCAAATGGAGTCTTCTGGCTGGCATGCCTGTCTGACCCCTGATGCTCTCCCAACCTGACCAAAGTCTTGTTGAAATGTAACTGGGGTGTGGTGGCACTCATCTGTAATCCCAGCAACTCAGGAGGCTGAGTCAGGAGGGTCGCAAGTTCAGGGTCAATCTCAGCAATTTAGCAAGAACTTTGATCAAAATAAAATATAAAATGGGCTGAGGATGTAGTTCAAGCTGAGTGGTAGGTGCCCTTGGGTTCAAGTTCTGGTGCAAAAAAAAAAAGAAAAGAAAAACGTAATTATATAAGACAGTGTGATGATAATTGGTCCTAACCTGTGTCCATTAGGATTAGGTTCCCCTACAAATACCCAAGTCCCAAAACAGTGGTAACTTAAGCAAGGTAGCTGTTCATCTTCCTGTTACATAAAGCAGGAGTGACCACCTAGGGTGGCTCTGCTCCTCAGTCCTCAGGGGACCCAGGCTTCTTACAGCTCACTGTCCTACCAACCCTGGAGGGAGGCCCTCCTCCTCCTGGTCCCACGTGCAGTTGTTGCTGTGGTCATCATGTCTATATTCCAGGCAGCAGGATGTAGGAAGGAATGAGCGAGATGCAGAGAGTGTGGATCAGCTCCACTTGGGGAAAGTTCTAGCAACTACACTTCACGTTACATCATGAGACAGAACTGAGTCACAAGGCAAACAACCAAGATTAGGAAATGTGCTTTTTGCTTTTTCTCGACATTGTCCAAATATTATCCTATTACTGGGGGAGAAGGGGAGAAAGTGTGCCGGCGGCCTGTGTCATCACCACCCAGCTGCCTTGACAGTAAGATAATCGTGCTATTCCTCAAGGTGGGAGCCAGCAAAGGACCTGGAAGAGGGTTTGGAAGACTAGTGTGGGCTCATTAGGTGTGGATTCTCTGAAATTTTAGGTGATATTTTCCCTCCCTCTCCCAACTTTAAAACAACTGAGTTAAACTGCAGACAGCAAGACGTCAACTACACAATAACAACAACAAAAAGCCAACCATAGGATTATAATACTATTAAACATTTTATGATTTATAAAATGTCTCTTCTAAGCACACTTTAAAGACAGTTTCAGCTTGTATAAAGAGAAAGATTAAGTTATTATGTGCTGCATAAAGAAATCTATTCGGATTGAAAGACATAATGTACTGTAAAAAGGTGGGGAAGAGATATGAGACTATCAATATAAAATTCGAGTATCTATATTCAAATCGTACCAAGCAGATTTTAGACCCAGAAATATTACCAAAGGTGAAAACAGACATTGCATAATGCATTTTCTAACTTTTGATAGTTATAAATTTGTCAAAAAGACAAAAGTATATATCTATGTACCTAACAAAAGAGCTTCAAAACACATTAAACAAAAACTTGTAACACTGAAGGTAAAATAGACAAGTCCTCAATTATGACTACAGAATTCAGCATTCCTCTCTCAGTAGCAATAGAACACACAGGCATAACATCAGTAGGATACTGAAGATCTGAACTACACTACCAACTTAACCTAACTTACATTTCTGCAACATCCCATCCAACTCCAGGAGAATCTTTCCAAATGCACATGAAACATTCAGCAAAATAGTCTATAAAACAAACCTCAACAAACATATAAGAATTTAAATCATACCAAATGTTTTTGATATAACACAATTTATCAATCAATATCTTGAAAGTACGTGAGAAAGATGCAAGTATTTGGAAATTAAGCAACATACTTTTATTTTATTTTATTTTATTTTATTTTATTTGCAGTGCTGGTGATTGAATCTAGGGCTTTGTGCATGCTAGGCAAGTACTGTACCATTGAGCCACACTCCCAGCCCTAAAACATACTTTAAACCAACACATGGGTCAAAGAGGGAGCTACAGGGTAAATTAGAAAATATGTCAAATTGAATGAAAATATAAACACAACATGCCAAAATTTGTGGGATGCAAAATTCTCTAATCAGCAAAGTTGAATCTTACTCAATTTGCTCAGAATTTGAGAGGGCACCCAAAATATACTAAGCACTGTCATGGGTAATCAGATGGTGCAGTGGGGAGGGTTATTTGAAAAAAGATTTTGATCTAGAAGGTCTAGTCCACTGTCAAAAATTTGAGTGTGACAATATAGTTCCAATATACTGATTTCATTGCAAGATGGACCATCCAGCATAACTAGGTCTGGGAATCCTGCCCTTCTTATAGAAAATGGTATCTGTTCTAAGCAGGGAAAAATTCAAATGATGTCAGCTTCCATAATTAAATTTTATTCTAGTAAATGTAATTTTCCTAAGTCATTTTAGTTTCTCTCCCAAACAGGTGCTTACCCATGCACAGTAATATCAAAACTGCCAACTCCCTTAAATGTACCAGAGACTGCATTTGGTTGCCATGGAAAATACATTATCAGCTACAATTCCACAAAACTACTACACTTTCTTTGAGGCAATGATTTATTCCAGTTGGCAGCAACACATTTTTTGATATTTATAAAATCCGGTTACATCTATATGCATAGCAAATTCTAGTTATTTTGTGTGGGAGATGTTCTGTTACCTTCTAACATATTTAGTCTTTTATGAATAGAGATAATTTTGCTTTCTCATATATGTTAATATTTAATGTTAGTATTTTGAAGCCTGCAGGTTTAGGGCTAGGATATAGCTCAGTGGTAGAATGTACAAGTGAGACCTGGGTTCAAACCCCAGTATCACAAAATAAAATAAATAAATAAATAAATAAATAAATAAATAAATAAATAAATAATCAAACAAAATAGTCTTCAGACTGATTCTTAACAAACTTGAACTGATTGACTAGAGAAATCAGATACCAGTGGCTGCCCCCAAGCCAACCGCCATGGGATAAACAGCCTCTCAAGATGTGGAGCCAGCTGGTACTCAGAAATATAATACATAAATAGTGGAGTATAATTTACAAAACCCTTTCATATACATTATTTCATTTGATCCTAACAAAAACTTTATAAAAAGAAGGTTCAGTAGTTAATACCACCACCATTTTAACAGAAAATAAATCCAGACTACAGAGAGTTGAAGCAAACCTCAAATCATGTAACTATGAAGAATAACACAGCAGGCTCCTTATCTCCTTCCACCATGACCATACCAGACTGCCTTGGTGTTATAAGAGCTACATAGTATCTGGAGGAAGATAATAAATAGCAAGGAAAAGACACAATGTATTATAGATTTAACTTGAATGTTGCTGGAGAACAGTTTTGCAAAATGCATGTTATAAATTGCTATCACATACAAATTATGCAAACATAATTGACTCCCACTTGCAAGTTTCTCTTGCACATGGATTCCCTTCACTATGCCAGGAGGAAGGGAGGGGTGTAACAAAGGCTCTGCCCTCCAGCAGTGCCTATGTATTGGCAAGACAGACACAGAAGCAGGTAGAATCAGCTCTCGGTATCCATGGATTCCACATCTACACATTCAATCAACAGAGGATCAAAAATATCTCGGAAAAATTACGTCTGTCATAATTATGCACATGCATGCAAAAAATGGATCTGTACTGACAATATTTTTTTCTGTCATTATTCCCTAAACAATACACTTTAACAACTATTTTCATTGCGTTTACATTGTATTGGGTATTATAAGTAATCTGGCGATTATTTAAAATATAAGGGAGGATTGCATAAGTTCTATGCAAATTCTATGCCATTTTCTATCAGGGACTTGAGCTGCAGATTTTGGTATCCTTGGGGGATTCTGGAACCAACCCCCACTAATACAGAGGAATAACTATAATCAAAATCCAGCATAGTAAGGTAATAGGAGTCTGGGAGTCCATAGGAGGATCTGTAACCCAATTATGTGACCAGTAAAAGCTCTGAGGACACAACAGCTAGGTTTCAAGGAAGTGTCCATGACAAATTATTCTTCCATTCATTTGATCCCTCTCAAAGATGGCACTAATGACATCGGTGACTTAGCTTTCCTACTGGGAAATAGGAAAAATTGTGAAGACAGTTTTGTTTTCTGTATGACTGTTGTAGGGCAACTTTTTAAGTCACTTGCATAAAAGGCAGGGGTCAGAGTTTGAAATACAAAACGAGTGATTTTCTCTTGGCAGATTTTTTAGCACTTGATTTTTCTTGTCATGTCTAATAGTGGTATGAAATTTTCTCATTCACCCAAAGAGCCACAGGGCCATATTCAGGTATTCAAGGGTACTAACCATCCATTTGCTAAGTTTGGCAGTTTATACAAACAAAACAATATGTAAATTGTAGTGTATGCCTGTAGAGTATTCAGGTGACTCTTTTTGATAAAAATTGCAATTTTTCAGTCAGACAGTCAGTTTTTGGGAAGTGAATTCTGCTGAAGATGATAACTAGACAAATTCTGCATTTCAGGTAACCATGCAAGATTTACTAGGTTTCTGTAAAAATGAATCTGAGAATCTGATCAAATCTAAAAGGTCCCAGAGTTGAGGGTGTGGCTCGGTGGTAGAGTGCTTGCCTAACATAGTCCCTGGGGTAGATTCTCAGCATCACAGGGGGAAGGAAAAAATAAATCTTAGGATTTCTTAACACAACTGTTTGCTTTTTAAAAAAATGATAAAGAGGGTGGTCAAAGTTTAGCCCATCAGAATGATGGCTCTGGGAGAGGTGTCTGGAGTCTAATGTAGAAAATAATCAAAATGCCAACTTATTAATTTACAATGAGAAATGTATCTCCTTATAGGCAGATCTACCTATCACCAAAATTGTCCTGATAGGCTGCTCTGTGGACCAAGATCAATTGTGTGCTAATGACATCTCACTGAGATAGCCTTGGCCATCCATCCCATAAGCCTTTCTTTCTAGGCCTTCAGTGAATAGTCAGGGGTCCCTATGGGAGGAGATGGAAGCTTGCTAGAAGCTTTTATCAACTGTCCATTCTCTCTGCCTTCCACCTCCAGACACGACAGAGTTAACTGCTACTGGATTTAATGCCCCATGGTATACAACTATGAAACAGGCAGAATATAGGAGACAGACAACTGTTTCCAAGCATTGGACAGTAGATGTCCTAGACTTGTTATCCTTAAGAAATGAGAAACTTAATTATAAGTCCTATGTTAGCTCCAGCTGTCTTTCCCCGGGCCACTCTCTATACCAGGGACCAGCAGGTGCTCCAAGCAGTGGCCATCATCTTACTGAGCTGAAGAAGCAAATACCAGAATTCAGGGCAATGAAGGTGACTGGAAATGACTAGAAAGTGTGAGACTAGCGTTGCAGAGGAGTAACCGGAGCAGAGAAGGGCCCCAGGAATTTGCTTGGTTGGCGGTTTGGAGGTTGGGGAATTACAGGTTTTCCTAGAAGGATAGGCTGCACTTACGCAGAGAGGCCTGCAGAGGGCAGCTGCTGCCTCTCTGAGAGCTGATAGAAGCAGAGGTAGCGCAGTGTCAGAGACGGTAATTCCAGCCCAGCCAGGGTGGCAGATGGCACAGAGCTTCTTATGCAACCCGTCCAGACCTAAATAAGGCCAGTGTTTAGGAGCAGAACCACCACCCAGAGTAAGACTTTCTAGGACTAAAGACAGGTGAAAAGATAACCACCCTGGCAAAGAACAAAGACAAGTCTGAGAGGGTGCAAGAGTCTGGGAATTCCTTCCTTACAGAACAAAACTGACCACTTGGAAGACAAGGTAATACAACCCCCTGCAGTGTATCACCCGTCATGGCATACTTAAAATTTTTTAAAAAAGATTGAAAAGAAGGATTCATCCATACTCGAGGAGGAAAGTAGTCAATAGAAATGGGTATTAAATGACCCAAATTTTGGAAATAGAGGATAAGAAAGTGTCTCCGGAGTGTGACTCAGTGATAGAGCATTTGCCAAGCATATGTGAGACCCACAGCTCTGCAAAAATAAAATTAATGAGATAAAACAAAACAGAACACTGACTTCAGAATGAACTTCATGAAATGGAAAAATAGAAAGCAAATCCATTTGCTAAGGTATAAAGTATTTTAAGAATTATCTTAAAATAATTTGCAATGCCTGTGCTGCATGGATGTATTCTAGGTGTTTCATTCAGAGATTGTAACCCATGAACCCAGAGAACTTATGATCAGGTAGGAAGACACATGCCTGCAAACGATTGTAGCATAGGATGCAGTACATAATCTGTCCTTCAGATCCTTGTTAGTCCTGGGTGCTGCTCTGGGCCCTCCCTCCTTCACAGTTTCCATGATCTCTCTGGTGACATCTGTGGTTTCAAGTACTGCCTCTAAGCTGTTCCTCCCAGGTCTGCCTCTGTATCCTCAGCATCTCTCTGGAGCTCACCTCTTGTGAACCACAAGCAGCACAATTCTTCCAGCTACCGCATATTCCCCACCTCAAAACAAAACAAATCTACTTCTCCTGTAAGCCCACATTAGTGCAAGTGCAAGGTCAACTTCTGTGATAATTAGATCCCAAATACATGGAGGAGAAAAGATAGGTATTCTTTTCTGATGGCAGAGTCCAAAGCAGAGAGACCCAGGTGTGTCCACGTGTCCTGCTCTGCAAAGGCCCCAACTTCCCCAGGATGTTATCGTATCAGTGTGGTTGAGGCTGATACACACAAAAGGCATATTTCAGTCTGAGGGAAAGGGAAAGAAGGAAAGTAAAGGGCTAGAGATTCCCTATAAGAATCACATTTCACTGCTTCACATCACTTCGGTCCAAACAGAGTCACATGGTCTCAGAAAGCAGCCAGGGAAGTTGGAAAAAGAACCCTTGACAGTTAAAACTTGAAGAGGACTATTTATAAAAGAAGGAAGGAGATGTGGGGGACAACCCAAAGGCTCAGCCACAGCTTGGTAGCTCTACTGGTGCATCACAGTTCAGAGTGACCTCCTGTGACCTGGGAGTCTTCCTGCACTGGACCCTTCCTTCTGGTACTTCCTATCCAGTAAGCCACCAGTCCTGGTGGCTAGTATTGAAAGTGTGTCCTAATCCTGCTTTCTCCTCCTCACTGCTATAGTGACTTAGTCCTTCATTTTACAAAAGCCTCTTCCCGGGTCTCCTTGCCCCCATCCTTGCCCCCAAGTGCATCCTCCCACCTCTACAGTTGGGAATTTATTTGAAATGCAACTCTTGTTTCTCCACTCTGGTTAGAACCCATTTGGAACCAGAAACTTGTTTGCTTCAGGGGGAACAGGAGTTGTCTCTGGCTGGAGGGGCCAGGGGCCGGGAATGGGAATGAACTTTCATTGTGTTCACTTTCATAGTGAACTGGATTTTATTTTTCTTTAACTGCAAAACTAAAAATTAAAATATGAGAGATGCTTCAGTAGCTTTCCATCATTCATAGGATAAATAAAATTCAAGTTTCCAGCAGGGCATGCTAGGACTGCCCTCTACCTGGTCCCAGGTATATCTCCTGCTGCTCCCCACCCATAGTCCCCATGGAAGTTCTTCTGACTTAGTGGCCTCTTCCTGACCTGTTCTCTCCTGCTCACCTCCCAACCTCTGCAGGCTTCCTAGAAAGCTCGAGTCTGCATCACCTCCCTCTCCATAGAGAAGTTCCTGCCCCCAGCTCTCCTGTGTTTCCATGGCACACTGGTAGAGCACACGACCCACTTCTGTCATCCTTCATGTATCCATCCCATTCTCCTTCCTGCCATGAGACCAGGGCCCCTCAAGGGTAATGACCATGTTTAATAGTGAAGGTTACTTTCCCAAATGCTTTGTGTGAAAGATCTTGTACTGGAGGAATTTAACAGCACATGAGGAAATTGATTTGGGAAAACAGAGCTGTAAAGAAAAACTCTAAAATATATCTTTTGCATTCACCAAAATAAAACAATACAGCAAACTAAATGAAAATAACGTCTATGGCATTTCATACATTTACATGAATTCTTACTCCCATTTCTTATGAGAGATGCCCCAGGCTCTCCTTGCCTGGGATTTTCACCAGATGTTTGCAGGCCATGTGAATTGCACTCATAAATGAAGGGGAGAAAATAATAAATTTTCCCAAACCCTCAGAAGCTCATAGTTGGTATAGATTCCTGCAACAACAACCAAAAAATGGATTAACAAGAGAAAAACAAGCAGGTTTATTAACAAGTGCAGTGCATACATCACACAGGAGAAAAGTAACTCAGAGCAATGCCTTAGAGTCTGGCTTGTATATGTCTTTAAAGAACCATAAATTTTAAAGAAGTAATAAGATAAAGCAGTTTAAAGGCAGGAAAGTGTGGGAAAGAAAATATACTGGGAATGAACCCATGGGTAAAGTTTACACGCAGATCCCGTTCTTCAGGTACCTCCTTTGAGTTAATAAAGGTTGTGAAGGAGAATTTACACCCTCTCTTTAGGGAAGGAAGGGAGAGTAGAGAGACCTTTTTTCTTATAAATGTCTGTCCTGCTTCAGGCAAACAGAGAGGAAACATTCTCACTCCCCTGCATTTTGATTCTCTTAGCTCAACAATCCTTCACATTTGGGAGAAAAATATTTTGGTTTCTTTCAGAATCAAAGCTGCCATTTACTAAATGTCTGAAATACCAGGGAGTATCCTTACATGGTTTCTACCTCTCACAGTGACCCTGAAAGTCAAGTCACATCATCCCTGTTTCATAGGCGAGACTGTTGAGGCTCAGAGGACCGTGCTGTTCACTTGCCCAAGGCTAGAAGTTGTACAGCAGGCAGTTGATCCATGGATTATGCAACTCCACACTGTGTCCCCATGAGCCCTCTACCTCTCTGCTTAGTTCCTGTTTTGTTTTAGTCTTAGCTTCTCCACTCACGTGATAATAGTTCCCAACATCACGACTGGATGTGCTGGTCCTTCCTTACTCCCAGAGACTGACAGCCCCCAAAGGCCCAGGAACCCGCCACTCATTTTTGCTTTCTGTGCTCTCTTTCTAACCGGCAGGGCATTTGATGTTTGGGTCCAAGTTTATTTATTTTTTCCAAGTTTACTTTTGCTCAGTTTATTCTTCCCATCAAAGATTCAATGCAAAAGTCTCTGTTCCCACTCTATCAAATATTTTCTCCTCCTTTTCTATCTCCAGACCTTACTTCTTCCTAAATTACTCCTAGCAGCTATGAGTCATAAAAAGCATCATCTGTCATGTTAGGAAGTGTGTTCTCTGTCCTCAGGTACTGTGCAATTGTGAAGTTCATATGCAATATAATGACCAGCTGGGGCCAGAGACACGTGGTGCCCAGGAAAGGCTGAGAGAATGGTGGTCCCTCTGTACCTTTGTCCAGCATTTATTGAGAGGCCACGTTCGTTAGGGGATGAACTGACTTTTTTCTTAATAAAAAAACTTCACAGGCACATTCATATACTTATTATAGTTCCACTGCCTGAAGAAAAATCAATAATCTGAAAAAAAATGGCAACAATATTCTCTACTTTTCTGTCTTCTTTTTAGTGATTTTCTAAACCAGGCAGCTTCTTGGGGGTGGCAGGGGCATTTTAAAGGGCTTTGTTTTTAGATAACATGTCACTCAATCCCAGGATGCATCCCCACAGTGTACACAAGTACAGACCAACACAACACACAGATTGACAAATAAATGGTACATCAAAGTATATACAACAGACGCCTGCTGAATCGACAAGGAATCTTCCATGCTAGTCACTGATCTTATTGGTAGGGATGGGACACATGGCATTTGGTTTGGTTTACAAGTTGTATGTGGAACCCTAAGTTCACCAACATGCCCGACACCAGAGATGGGATCCTCAGACACAGATGTGATAGAAGCAAGACTGACCGAGTATGGAGAACACATGCAGGCCAGGCTTACCCCGGGCTTCAGCTGGTGGGAGACAGCACTGTTTAACAGGAGGACCAAAGCCTTACTGGTTTTCTAGAGTGAACGAAACACCCTGTCCTTGAGGAATGGGCTGTCAGCTTACCCCAGCAACTGCTGTATCCCTCCTGTCTGCACAGACATCTCGCCCTCTCGATAAGGTTGAGCTGTTGCTGCTGCTGAGAGATTTCATGGTGGGAGGTGGGGTGCACACCATGCTTTCAATGAGTGACAGATCAAGGGCCCAGGAGTATGTTTGCCAAAGGTGGTCCCCAATCATCTCATTCTCTCATTCATTCTTAGAGACTTTATGGCAAAGGCATCTTGGCTTTTATGATGTACCTAGTTTCTCTAGTGATAAGACTATTTGGGAGAGTGAGGAGGTTAAGGAAGAACACACCCCATACTTTTAATGGATAATAGGTCATGAGTTAAGGTCTCAGGAGTGCATCTGCCATGGTGGGCCCTGTCTCAAAGGCAGAAACCACACCAGTTATTTCACCAGGGAGAATCTAATACAGGTTGAATGTCCCTTCTCAGAAATGCTTAGGATCAAAGATGTTTTGGATTTCAGATTTTTTTTTGCATATATATAAAATGTAGTATTTTGGGGACGAGACCAAAGTCTAAACATGAAGTTCATTTATGAAATTATTTCTGTTTCTTATACATCTTATACACATAGCCTGAAGGTGATTTTATACCTTCAGTTTTCAGTGCACCTGCATTTTGAGTGCAACCTATCCCACAAGGTCCCACACAGAATCTTTTTACCTGGGGCATCTTATGAGCATTCAAAAAGCATTAGATTTTAGAACATTTCAGATTTTGGAATTTGGGGTTAGGGATGCTAACCTGTATGAAGAAATATTAATTGGGCAACTAGAAAGACAAAACATAAACTACAGTATCGTTAATGTAGCACCTGCAACAAACAGCTGGGATCCTCAGGAAGAAGTTGGAATTATTAAGACTGGGAAACTTGACTAAGGCATTTCGAAGAGCTGGATCTCAGACTTCTGATAGGGCTCTATCTGCTGGTGCTCACATCTCTGAGCTTGGAAAGATCTCTGAGGATGAGAGTTGGATCCAAAGAGAGGGAGCCCAGTGTCTGGTGAGGGAGCCAGGAGAAGAGATTGCCATGTGAAGGAAACTGCAGGTGCAAAGGCCCTGAGGTGGGAATGTGCCTGCAGCAGTGGTTCTCACTCACCTGGAGGGGTTTTACAAAGGCAGGTACCCAGGTCCCAGCCCAGAGTTTCCTATTTAGTAGAAAGGAGGTGGTTTCAAGAACTTACATTTCAACAACTTTTCAAGTGTTGTTGATGCTACTGGTGTGGGGACCCTCTTTTGAGAACCATAAAAGTGTTCAAGAAATTGCAAAGAGGCAAAGGCAGCCAGAGCAGAGTGAACACAGGGAGATTTCTTTTTTTTTTTTTTTTAATTTATTTTTATTGTAAACAAATGGGATACACGTTGTTTCTGTTTGTACATGGAGTAACAGCATACCATTTGCGTAATCATACATTTACATAGGGTAACGGTGTTTGATTCATTCTGTTATTCTTTCCTCCCCCACTCCCCACCCCTATTTTCCCTCTATACAGTCCCTCCTTCCTCCATTCTTGCCCCCCTCCCAGCCCCCATTATGTGTCATCATCCACTTATCAGCGAGATCATTCGTCACACAGGGAGATTTCTAATAGACAACGTCTGGAGACCACCAGCTCCAGATGCGGCAGGTCTTGGTGAACTGCCTGATGACTTGGCCTTGATCCTGAGTGAGGGGAAGCTCCAGGCACAGCAGCAACATACCAACCCATAGCCTCAAGGTTCCAAACTGGCTGCTGTGTTGAGACTACACGGTACAGAAGCAAGGCCTGGAGCAGAGAGGACAGCTGAGGGCTGTTGCAGTCATGTGGGTGAGAGAGGATGAGAGGTGGCGGCAGCTGGCTGGTGGCAGTGAGGGGGAGACCTGGTCAAGTCCAGACATATTGAGAAGGCAGAGCTGATGTCACTATTGCTATTGCTTCATTGCAATGGTTGGAAAAGCAGATGGAGGAGAAGGGATTGGAGGCAGCGCAGTAGGTTTGTGTTCATTTTCTGAGGAGCTCAGTGATGAAGAGGAAGCAAAATGGAGGGGAACTATCCAGGGCAGGAAGGAAGAAGCCCCAGAGAGCAATAGATGAGGCTCCGAAGAAGCCGAGAAGGCACAGCAGGTGGAGCAATGCTTCCATCCTGATCCCCAGAACCCGTGCTCGCGGCAGAAGGACTTTGCAGGTGTGATCCAGTTAAGGATGAGAGGGGAGAGATGGGAGATGAGGCTTTGGGGTCTAGTGGAATCACAAGAGTATTTATGACAAGAAGGCTCAGAGAGAGAAGAGGATGTGCCGGTGGAAGCAGGGATCAGAGAATGATTTGAGAAACTCGTGCTCTTGGCCTTGAAGATGGAGGAAAAAGCCATAAGCCAAGGAATGTGGGCAGCTCTAAAAGCTGGGGAGGGTGAGAGGATGGATTCTGCCAGTCTCCAGAGCACCTTGATTTTAGCCTCGTGAGACCCATTTTGGACTTCTAATCTTTACGACTGTGAGATAATACACTTGAGTTGTTTGAAGCCACAGAGTTGGTGGTCATTCGCTCCAAGAGCCACAGGAAACACACACAAGAGGATATGCAAACAGGAGTGCAGAGAAGTCCCCAAGAAGGAAGTCACCTTGAACAAGACACACCTTCCTGATGGGAGTACTTTGAGTTTTGAGCTTCACAATGAGGAACAGGAGAGCTTCGTGCCTACTGACTTCAGTTTCCTCAGTGAAGGAGGCGCCCTGAGGACCTCCATTAAACTCCACCTCTTAAAGATTCCACCACACTGAGGACCGAGTCTCCCTCCAGTGGGGAATGCCCTCAGACCACACGCAGACCATAGCTGACACCGCTGGCTCTGCGCTTTGTTTTCACAGTTTTCCTGCTGCAAATGGTAAAGGCTGGGGTCTCCTGCACACCCGAGGAGGCAGGGCTCTCTGGGTCTGAGTGCTGAGTACTGAGTCCTGGGGCCTTGCCACGCGGAACGTGGTGCCTTCACCAGCAGCCTCAGTATCACCGGGGGCGGGGCTTGTCTGGAATGCAGACTCTCAGGCTCCACCCAGGCTTAACATGGGCTAATTACAGCCCGAATCAATGTCTGCATTTTTAACAAGCTCTTCTTTCTAATCATTGTATTAAAGTTTAAGAAGCCCTGTGTTTGCTTCTTGACCTCAGTAGTTCTCAGAGTGTGATCTTTGAACCAGCAGCAGCAGCAGCGCTTGGAAGTGCAGATTCCATGGGTCTCACCTCAAAACTACTGAATCAGAAACTCTGGGTATGGGGCCCAACAGTCTTTTAACAAGCCCTGTTTGCTTGTGAGTTCACTGAATGCTTAAGTGTGAGAACCACTGGCTTAGGACAGAATGATGTGGCAGTAAACAAGCATAAACTTGAGATTCACACAGATTTGTGTTACTTGGTTCTGCTGCTCAAGTTCCTCTTCTGGAAAATGGGAACATGAAGTCAGAGTCATGCCTATTTCACAGAGGTCTTGTGAAGTTCAAGAATCTTCTCTACATAGAGTACTCAACAGATATCCGTGTGCAGTGAGCACTCAGTACCTAGTCTTCGCCCTATCAACAGCAAGTGTTTAGGTTAATATTGATTGAATGATTCAGAGACCAGCACTGAGCTAAGCACTTACTGTGAGTTACTCCATTCAAAACTGACTGCAGCCTGGGAGGTTAGTTCTAGTGTAAGTTGCATTTCACAGATGAGGAAACTGAGGCTTAAGGGAGTAGGAAAGTCACCCAATGAGCAGTAACGCTGCTCAGCAACACACTTGGAGAAACGCTCGCCTGGAGGTGTCCTGGCTAATCCACTTCACCCCAGTCATCGTGTAGACTGCTTTCAACTTGTAATCTTTGCATGTCCCTGTTTGGAATTGTGTGTCTAGTCCCATGTCCTGTCCTAAAATGGGGTCAGTGCCATTCATCATCTGGCCTCAATTTTGTTTTGTTTTCCTCTAACTCACCCTTCTTCCTAGCCCCACATTCTAAAGCTCTTTAATCACGTCTTGTACGTGGCCATCAGAGTGACTCAGTGAGTGGTGGCTTTCAGCCAGCTGGACACCGATGCTGGGTGCTTCAGGAACATGAATCCACTTAACCCTGACCTCCACTCTAAGAGGTAGCATTACCTTCACGTTCTAGTTGAAGGGTGCTTCTCTAAGGGTCCATTCTGTCTTGAACACTGTGCGGATTAGAACAGTGTGCATAGTGGCAGGAAGCTAGGGCTGCCAGAAAAGCCACTACTAAAGATGCAATATCCCCATGAAAGCAGAGGAGGCCATTTATTCTAGATGTATCTTAGGGAGAAAAAAGTATCAAGTGAGTGAAATCCACCCTGCAGACATAAATTCACCGGCCAAGACAACTCACCATCTGAAGGTGGGAGTGCTCAGGTACCCGGAAGGGGGTGTTGCTGTCCCAGACTGCTGTTTCAGACAGGCCTACTGCTAGGAAGAGTGGGCCTTCCACCTAGCTCCTCAGCAGACTGAGAGTTTGTGACTCTGGGTTTATTTCAGATCAGTGCACATTTATGGAAATGTCCCACTTGGCTGGCAAGTGTGCTAACTAATAGAAACTCGTAGATGAAGGCATCTGTGTCAACTTTTAGTTGCTGTGACAAAATAGCTGAGATGAACAACTTAAAATGAAGAAAGGTTTATTTTGGTTCAGGGTTTCAGAGGTTTCAGCCCGAGGTCTGCTGGCTACATTGTTTCTGGGCCTGAGGTGAGGCAGGATGTCATGGCGGAAGGATGTCATGCTAGGAAGCTCACATCCTAGCAGCTAGAACACAGAGAGCACGCAAGGAAGAGGTCAGGGACAGCACAGATGCTTCCAGGACATGCCCCCAGTAACCTACTTCTTCCACCTTGGCCTCTTAATAGTCCATTAAGCTTTGAACTCATCAATGGATTAGCCTATTGATGATTAGTCCATTGATGAGGTTAGCGCCCTCATATTTCAATCATTTCCCCAAAGTCCTATCTCAAAATATTGCTGCATTAAGGACCAAGACTTTGAGGGACATTTTAGACCCAAACCATCATAGCAGCCAAGCAGAAGTCTGACCACTGTGTTGAATGAACACCGGAGTCAGTGTTAATTAGCACTGGTCAGTCTATTAATCTTCTAAACTATAATAATTCATAAATGTAGAGACATTCCTGGGCTCTTGCTGATGGTCTAAACACCTTGCTTCTTCCCCATCTATGACTATAAATCAGAGGGTAGAAACAATTTGAGGTGGCCTGCTTTGCTCTTTGGGATCCATCTGATGTGTCTGGAAGTAGCAGGAGAGGCTGGGATGAGTCGATGGAGAAATCTACCCCTTTCATGCTTAAAATCAGACTCTGTAGATTTAAAACATTAATCCTTCATTCCATGCAAAAGTAAAGGCAGTAAACCAATGAACGACAAATAAATACCACCACAAGGCTGGGCAAACCTCAGAGAGGTATCTCCCAAGTGCTGTGGAGAACACAGGCTACCCAGAGCCGGGGGCATTGCGTTGGTCAACCTGAAGGAGGAATGAAACTCCATGAGCCTGTTACCATCAGGGGCATTAAAATGGATTATCTAGCATCACTGGATCTCTCTCCCACCTGGAAGCAAATAAAGGGAATGGGGCTACCCACACTATGGGGTAGAGGATCGAGGTTAGAAACCTACCATGGAAGTCTGCCTCTTGGGCAAACATGGGAATTTAGTAAATGACTGGATGGTAGAAGCTCAGGTTTTAGGACTCAGTGGAGTAAATTCCACATAGTGAAGAGGGATCCAGATCTGAAACTCCTGCCTCTTTTTAAGCCATTTCCAGTGACTTATTAAATGCTTTTTAATTTCCAGTGACTTATTAAAGGCTTTTTCTAAAAGGGATGTTGAACTTGGAAATGATGTTACCTAGATAATTGATGTAACAAATATTGATTTGAGATAAAATTAAAAGGGTCAGCTTTTGATGCCACTTTAAACAGGAAAAAAAAGAAAGAAAGAAAGAAAGAAATTAGAAGTAGCAAACAGTCAGTTAACCATGTGGAGTCATTATTTGCTCTTTCCAAAGCCTGGGTCTCAGAATGGCCCCTGGGTAGTGTGTTATCCGAGTTGGTGCCACGAAGATGCTTTTAAAGCTCAGCAAGCCTAGATCACCCTGCAGGAGAGGAAGGAGAGGCTCCATGCAAAACCATTCCCCACAAAGCCATTTCCTATTTATGGGCAGTGGTGTTATTAGTTCTTATTTGGACAGCATTTTTTTTCTTTTCGAAAACTTATAACCACCTTCTTAAATTCATTTCCTCTTTCCTCCTTTGCCCCATAAATAATTCTTGTAATTATCTCCTCTCAGACCAAGAAAGTAACTTATAAGCTTTGTAGTTTTATTCCCACACAGGATCAGTTATTATCTATTTGTTGAAATGCTCAGCTTTTATCTTAACACAAAAATTGGCACAATGTATAATGATTATAGTAGATCTTCAGGATTTTTGTATCAGTTCTTCCTTATATTTCTTTGTTTTCCCCTTTTCCATAATATAAGGCAGAATAACAGTATTATTATTGCTCAAAAGAGTGGCACTGAGATACAGAACACCTGGATTGAATCTGATGTTAGGCAAGTTACTTCCCTTCTCAAAGCTTCCATTTCCCCTTCTACAAAATCAGAGCAAAATACTGTGAAGGTTAAACAAATTAATATTGTGTCTTAAATAACTTTTTTTTTTTTTTTTTTTTTTTGCGTACTAGGGATAGAACCCAGGGCCACGGATGCTAGGGAACCACTCTACCTACCCACTGAGCTACCTCCCCAACCCTTAAAGAATGTTTTACATTATAAAACACGTGCAAATTCCAAGCATTGATATTACTACTGATTTCTCATATCTCTGGTGGGTGAGTGATTCTGCAAAAAAAGAACATTTTCCCTATATTGAAGCTTTTCTCTTTTGAGGTCTATTTTGGAGGGAAATCATATTTTAAAATGGAAACCCCTCCCATCTTCTATAGCAGGAAACAGTGGATATAATGTAATCCTCCTGGGTGACCCTGAGTCATTATGATGATACCCATAGAAAGCAAGGACAGAGGAGGGGCTGAACAGAAGAGGTGCCCAACCTCTTCTCTTAACAGATGTGATGTTGAGACTCAGGCTGAGGACTTGCAGGAGCCCCCAGGACTCATGTCTATCCCTCCTGGATTGGAGGCCCAGGCAGGAACATTGGCTTTTGCCTTGTCTATTCTCCTTTCATCTGACTACTTCCCTTCCTGGACTTATACTTTTCCCCTACCCTTTCTAATCTCCTGTTATCTGGAAACTCTGCCCTTTAGGATCCAGGGTATGTTATGGATTGATTGATTGATTGATTGAAGCTCCTGGGATCTAACCCAGGGCTTTCCACATGCTAGGCAAGTACTCAATCACTAAGCCACATCCCCAACCAGTAAGTTATTTCATACACTCTAAGTGAGAAAAGTAAGAGTTGAGACTTTAGTGCAGTTCTTCAGATTCCTATCTGGGGATCTTGAGACCTCTGTAAGCCCCCAGCCTGATAGCTATATTCCCAAAACTTGACCCACAGTGAGTAAACTGCAAGTACCCTTTAAAATACCACCTTCATAAGAAATTTTTATCTTTTTACAAAGAATTCAAAACCTCTAACAGTGAGAAAATACTCTTCACTTTATAATAGCCACATCTTACACATCCTTCCACAAAACCCTTTTCAGATCCAGAGAGAGAAAACCATATCTATAGGCTTGGCCCAGCTTCCCTAGGGCACACTCAGTATCTAGCATCTGTCCTGAGGACTCATGCTTTGAAGATCTCAATACTGTTTAAGTAGAACATGGTCAGAGTATGAACATGTGCTGTAGAATTTCATCATTCATCATTAAAGTGCCACAGGGCTTGTCAAAACTCAGCAGTCCTGAATTTTTTATTTTTCATAGTAATTGACAACATCCAGAAAGGCCCTCCTAAGTATGGTGGGTCAGAGGAGAATTCACTTGTGAATGAAGAGTTTCTAAATGTACACTCATTGAGTTATGAAGTCAGGGAAGATTTAGGCTCTGTGTTTGCCCCAGTTGGACTTCTTTAGTCTCCCCATCTCCTTAAAGGGCACCACTATTTCCACTCAGACCAATAGCCTGTGTCATTCTGGATTCCTCTCTGGCCCTCACCTCCTCATCCAATTCATGCACAAGACAGGTTGCCTTTGCCTGAGAAATGAACCCCGTCAATCCACTGTTTATAGCCCTGGTCCAAGACACCACTGAATCTCAATGCCTGGACCTCGAAAACATTCTTGCCATGCATAGTCTATTTTTCACACAACTACCAGAAGGACTTAAAAGTTTAATTCTTGTTAACACTGGTTTGAGACTTTCCAGGGGTTTTCTTCTATTACCAACGTGTAATCCTCACTCTCATCGAGGAACTACCAGCCCTGCGTGTCCTGTCCCTGCCTACCCCTGGAACCCAACCTCCCTCTACCCTTTTCTCCTTGGATGCTGGAGCCCTGCTGGTTGTCTTTCTGTTCCTCAGTCTGCTGGAACTGCTTCCATCTCAGGGAGTGGTCTCTACCTGGAGCCCATTCTCCCCTCCCTGTACTGGGTGGTACTGGAGTCTGCTGAAAGGGTGTCCCTGGAGCAGCCTTCCTTAGAAAGCAGCCTTCCCCTTTCCCCAGTCCTTCCCTAGCCTTTGCTCTATCTGACTTTCTTCACTAGCAGTTTCTCAAGATTTTCGCTATCTAAAATTTTGCTATCTAAATTTTATACTCATTACTTTCTCTCCATGACAGGAGTTTGTTTTCCACCACACCTAGAACTGTGCTTGACACATGCTTCCTAAATTTAATGACTACTTATTTATTTATTGTTGGTGCTGTGGATTAAACCCAGGGCTTCCTGCATGCTAAGTATATGCTCTACCATTGAGCTACATCCTCAGCTCAGGAACTGCTTATTGACTACTGGCCTGCCATCTGACCACAGAGTACAACAAACGGGTTGTGGCACTGGTTTTCCCTACTGGTGAGGAAGACAGACAGAGAGATGCATTACAATTCAAAATGGAGGGTGTTTTAAAGAACACAGGCCAAGGCATTGTCTTACCTCTGAGATACAACAGTGCCTGAGCATCCTGGAGGCTCCCTTGGTCAGGCTCCAGTCTCTGGTCTTTAGGGCCCATCCCTCCCATGCCTTGATCTTGGATCAGTTAGTTACCTTTTTTGAGGCCTCACCTACTTTTTGCAAATGGAGAATAGGCTACCTACTAGAGTCCAAGCAGGGTTGCTGTGAACAGTACCTGTCCAGGTGAGGCAAGGGTTTGCACCCAGGAAGCACTCTGTGCATATGCTATTACTGTCGCAGTGCCAGCTCTCATTCAGTCACCTGGCCCTGGAGATGCTGCGTGGATCTGCAAGGATGACAAGACGCTGAGTGACTCCCTCTGGCTCTTCCCTCTCAGGTCCACTCAGCCCATGAACTTTGCACTCTTAATTTTCAGCCATTCCTTTCCTCTTTTCTTAACATTTTCATCAAAAACAATTAAGAGAGAGTTGGGTGGTTCAAGGCAGTGGGTCCAGGATCCCAGGTGGCCATGTTTCAATCTCGTCAACTGTGATCTAACAAGTTTGGGGAAAGGACATTGGCCACCAGATGGCGTTTTCAGGTCCTCCACCTCTCCTGGGGGTCACAGATTTGCTACAGGCTTATTGCCACCAAAAAAGAAAAGCAAAAACAACTTCACTGCATCAAGATGCTCACACTCTAATACTCTTAAATCCCATGGGATTTAAAGTGAAATTTACCCTGATGAAAAAGGCAAATTGACACATGGGTGAGCATGCTTTCATATTAGCTACAATAGAGAATCTTGGAAACAAACCAAATGCCTAACAATAAGGGGGTATAAGTTATGTTACATCAACATGCTAATATAAGGTAGCCATAGAAATGTTCAACAAGAAGTCATGGAGAATTCCTAACAAATACACTACTGCAAAGCTATAAAGTGATTATGCGACTAAAAATTCCATTTTCTCTATGTATCTAGATTACGTGTCATTTTTGTCTGTTTATTTATTCAGTTATTTATTTTGAAGTGCCAGGGATGGAAACCAAGGTCTCATGCATGCTAGGCAAGCATTCTACCACTAAACTAAACCCCCAACCTTTATGCATCATTTTTAAGTTAGTTTTTTCTTAACAGTTGTTTTGTCTTTTCAATGACTCCCCATCTTATGAAGAAACAGTCTTTCTAATTGAGGTACATTGCCTTCCACCAATATGTAATGATAGTATTAATAGTAACATATATCAGATGTACTGTGTGTATATGTACTACATGTATATAATACGTACATATACATACTATATCTACTATGTGTGTGAATGTAACATATACTGTACATATAGAGTAAGAACATTATATATACTACGTATATGCACAGTATCATTTTGTCATTTTTCATAGTTTATTTTATGATAATTATATATAAAGCATTCATTAGGACATGACAGGCTGTATAATATTATTTTTTATGCCTTTAACCTGAGCTATAGAGCCAGATGGTTCTTTTCAGCTTAAGTCTACTGCTGAACTCACCTATCATTACTATCTCTTTGGAAAACCAATCAGAGGTTATAATTACTCAAGAGACACTTGAGAAAGGTGTTTAAAGCAAATTGCTCTTACTCACTGAGTATTATCCTACTCACTTGACTAAAGAACTATGGTTGAAGTTAAGCTTGTCTTATAAATGGCTCCAAGAGCAGGTCTGCTCTGCTGTTGACTTAAGGACCACACTGCCACTTAATGTTTTACATTCATAAGTCTCTTTATATTATATATCATATATATATAATATAGATATATAATGTAAGATTGTTCTCTTCATATTACTATGTCTAAGTAACACAGCTTTTCTTTTTGGGATACTGAGGATTAAACACAGGGGTGCTTAACCACTGAGCCACATCTGCAGCCCTTTTTTTATTTCTTATTTTGAGAAAAGTTCTCACTAAGTTGCTTAGGGCCTCACTAAGTTACTGAGGCTGCCCTTGAACTTGTGATCCTCCTGCCTCAGCCTTCTAAATTGCTGGGATTTCAGGCATGCACTACTGCACCCAGCTTCAAATACAGCTTTAATAATGTTTGAAATATCTTTACTGCATACACACACACACACACACACACACACACACACACACAGTGTTATGTGCATTGCTCATTATCAACAAAGTTCAATTATTTAAAACTGTGGAACAAATCAAGCATATTGGCACATACCTGTAATCTCAGTGAGTTGAGGGTGAGGCTGAGTCAGAAGAATTGCCAGTTCAAAGCCAACCTCAATAACTTAGTGAGACCCTAGCAACTATAGCAAGATCCTATCTCAAAATGAAAAAAAATTTATAAAGGACTGGGGATGTTTCTCAGTGGTTAAGCATCCCTGGAGTACAATCCCCAGGGAAAAAGAAACCTGTAGAATGGATTCTAATTTTGCTTTTGCATTTCAAAGTCATGCTTTTAAGTTAAAAATGTTACATTCTCTCAGTAAGTCATTGTCCTATTATTTGAAAAATTTATATTCTCAGATACTTAGGTTCTAGGGATTTATTATGGTAGCGTTAGCCTCTTAATATACCAGTGTTTCTCAGTGATAGAAATAGAGAAATGATGAAAGTAAGATTCCAGATGCTTTCAATGCTTTCAAATTAGCCTATATTAATCTCCGTCTTGGGCATACATTTTTGAAGGTTTACCAGGAGCAAGAGGATATTTATTTCTTTGGGGACTCCGTTATTGGCTCCTTTTACCTTGGTGCCTCAGCTGCTTTTATTACCCAGTAGCCTTCAATATAGGGTCATTAGAAGAATGTAAGTTTCACCTCTCTTGAAATGTATAATACCAAGTGGGAATTTGAGGATTCGGAACTCTGTGCAATATGAGATTACTTTGCCACTTTATAGACAGCAAAACTGAGGCCTGCACTGTTCATGATTTATTTAAGACGACAGTGCAGTTCAGGGACAGTGATAGAAGGAAAACTGATATCTGTGAGTTCTCAACAGAGTAGCAGGTCCATGAATCATCTTGCCACTAAATGAATAAAACCACAAGCAAAACCGGAAAGTCTAACCACTGGATACCATGACCTTCCAAAACCCAACGTTCACCTTAATTATTTTAGGAATTTTTAAGATATTTTTACCCATAAAGCATGCAAACAATAATTAGGATATTATTAATTATACATTGTTATAGTTGATCAAACTTGGTGAGGCTGGACTTGAACTTGCAATCCTCTTGCCTCAGCCTCCTGTGTAGCTGGGATTACAGGTATGTGCTATTGTGCCTGACTTTTTTGGTAAAAATTGTACTGAGATATGGTGCTTACATACAATTTACCCATTTAAAATACATAATTCAATGACTTTCAGTATATTCGCAAGTGGTATAACTATCACTAAAATTTATTTTAGAATGTTTTTGTCACTTCAGAAAGAAGCCTGTATTCTCATCTGTCACCCACCAATTCTCTCATCCCTGTCATTTAAATTGTGAAAGACAGCTTTGCTCTCTGAAGCAGCTGTATTACCTATAAGCCCACCAACAGTCCCAGTTTCTTTCTTGTACATCAGAATAATCTTTTTCAATCTTATACATGATGACATCATTTTTATAATATCCTTGTAAACTATTTCCAAACTTTCTGTTTGTGGCTTTTGTTTTTACTTTTACTAGTTTCTTTATTTTTTCTGATGTTGGGGATGGATCCCAGGGCCTCATGCATACTAGGTGAGCATTCCACCAGTGAGCTAGGCCCCCGGTCCTAGGGTTTTAATTTCAATAAAAAAATTGTTTTTGAAAATCTCAATACTAATTGTAATGCTTGTTTACAGTGTAAACCAACAAAAGACTTTTTTGAGACAGTATTTTTTTCACCAACATTATTTAAAATCATTAGCATTAATAATTTGCTTGGGATTTTGCTTTTAAATTCTCTGTAAACAGCACACCCCTTTCTACCTGCATGTGGAGTAGACACCTCCTGCCACCTACCCTGGGTAGACCCTAATTGCATTGGCAGATAAGAATCCCCATTAAGTGGTGAGACATGGGACTCTAGGCTAAATGAAGCCTTTGACCACAAAGGCTATTGGGGACAGTGTAAGGCTGCTGGTCTGGACAGCTTCTTGCACACTGGTCATACAAAAGTGAGATGCCTGTACAATATCTACGCAGTCCACCGCTCATTCCTCCAGGGTGATAACATAATTTAATGTCCCTCGTGCTAACTAAACTCTTTTAGAGTTGAATGTGGCGAAGAAACCTTTGAAAGAACTGCCTCTATGGGGTGGGACTTTGGATTAGGTGTTTCAAATGCTGTCTAATGACCCTGGATGTGTGTTCCTGATCACAGGCCGCCACACTCAGTGTAAGTTACAGTTAACCAACGGATATACTTACTCACTTTATTTTAAAGTAAGTGACAATGTCTCTGTAGTTGTCATCCTACAGAAGAAAGAAGAGGTGCTTGATCTTTGTAGAATCTAGTGCTGTGTGTGTGTGCACCTTCATATGTGTGTGTGCATGTGTGCATGTGTGTGTCTGTGTAAAATCGACTCCATTTGACCTAGACCCTAGGTTGCCCAGATCCTTTTCTCCTTGGAAGCAGGCTTGCAGGTAGGAAGAGATTTGAGAAAGCAAACACTTGCCCACAGAAAGGGGAGGCACAAGCACGGAGGCAGATCAGGCCTATGGGAGGACCTGAGCCTGGGAGCAATGGTGACTGTCCTTGCCTTGTGCCCTGCCGGCTGCTTGCCCACTGCATGCAAGCTGTGATCTGTGATTACAGCCGAATGCCCATGCCAAGGGGTAACGAGTGACTAATCCTTTCCCCGACTTCCTGAACAAACTGGTGGAGAAGAACAGATTCCTCTGAAAGTGTTGTTCGTAAAATGTCAGGTTACCTGAAAGGAAGCCACCACCTTCTCTGAGAATGTCCCTTGGGCATGTCCACCAGGAGAGAAGAGCCATAGCATGAGGCTCCATCCTGTCACTAGAGCCATGGATATGCACACAGCTCTCAAAGCCTGAGGGACCTAACAGTCACTCTTGGCCCTTGTTAAAGGGTTAGGTCCTGGGATCCTGGCCCAGGGGCTCTGCTTTCCCCAGAGTGCACCTTACACCTGATTTTTGACAATCGCCCACCATTTTTGATGCCCATGGTCCATGGAGCACCTGAGAAGCTACTCTAGGAGTGGGTTCGCAGGCTTTGAAGTCAGAAAGCTCAACTTTGCCTTCCCAGCAACTTCACCCTCTGGGCAAGTCTCCACAGTTCCCTGGGCCCTGGTTTTAAAATAACATCCAGGGTCTTTTCCGAGGATTACATGTGGTTTTCAGGAGAAGCCAGGGAATCCTGCCCTGTTTCTGGCCTTAACCTTGGCAGTCGCAGGGTGGAGGTTAGCGCACGGCCTGGGTTGAGTCCGGTGGGTCCCTCCTCCCCAGTGTGTTAAGAAGAGCTTATTCCCTGCCAGCCTTCAACACGGCCAAATGCGAGAAGCTGCAGAAGGAGAAGGAGGACCTGGAGCGGCGGTTTGAGGAGGAGCTGCGGAGGCTGGGCTGGCAGCAGCAGGCCGAGCTCCAGGAGCTGCAGGAGCGGCTGCAGGGCCAGTTCGAGATGGAGACGGCGCGCCTGCAGGAGGAGCACCACAGCCAGCTGCTACGGATCCGGTGCCAGCACCAGGAGCAGGTCAGTCACCCCCGGCACAGGCTCTGCTGTTGGCCAATGCAGGGCACAGGCGAAGGGCAGCCAGTGGCACATGAGCAGGAAGTCCTCCTCAGTAGGTGAGCTTGTGACAAGTTCATTCTCCAACTACACTTCTTTCTGCTGACCCTCTCACCTCTCCGCCAGCCTTAGGTGGCCTTCCTTGCTCTTCCTCAGGGCTTTGCACTTGCTCTGCCCTCTGCCTGGAATGCTCTCCCTCTAGAGATTGCATGGCTCCCTCTCTCCCCTCCTTCTAGGCTTTTCTCCAACATCATCTTCTCAGTGAGGTCTTTCCCTATCTAAAATTACACTTCCTCCCCACTTAATGCCAACGTTTCCTGTCCCTCTGCCCCTACTGTAGTGCTTTTTCAGTGCTCATGACATTCTAACATATTATAAATTTTTTTTTGTCCCTTATTTATCATCTGATTATTCTGTGAGGGCAGAGACGGTAACAGGCACACACGTATTCAGCCCTGGTTCTGCACCAGGTATGGCTTTTAACCCTTTATATACAGCAGTTTACTGTTTCCTTCCTGTATCACCCTACCTGGTAGGTACCATATTTAGCCACATTTTGCAGGTGAAATAACTGGGTCCCTGGGTCTAAGTAAGCTGTCAGGATTCAGAGCTGCTCATTGGAAAGCCACAGTGGAATTCTGACTGGCTGCCTAGTCCATGCTGCCAATCACTAACTTAGACTTCTCTGCCAGGTTTGTACTAGATCTCCACACCTGGAACTGTGCCTGTAAAAAGTAGGCGCAAAACATGCATCTGTTAAATGAAATAATGAATTCCAGGAGTTAACCTGAGCCCAACAATCCTACTAGACAGGGAAATTCATCCATGGAATAATGAGGAATGATTCCTTGGGGTCCTGTCAATGTGAAAGTCAGCAGGAGCAAGATGTGCCACTCCATGGCCATTACCACTGTGAGCACTAATGAGAGAGACAGGTGGAACCCAAGCCCAGCAAATCTACTTCCACAAAAACTGCTCTGTGCTTTTCTCTTCTTTCAAGTTCCTGAGCTCAGATGCCTTGATACCCGCCTTCTAACTGGTGATTATATGTTCTGCTTATCATACACCCAAGGAAATTGACATTCATGAAGAGTGCCCTTTAAATCTCAGTGACACTCAGGGTAGTGCTTCATGGCCCTTTACTTATCATGAACCTTTAAGCTGTCTCCCGGGGTCGCTTCCAATCAACAGCCCAGATGGCAGTACCATGCACCACCTCCCTGCTGCCCCAGAGACTTGTGGATGCTGAGGAGCACAGGAGTCATTTTAAAGTAATAGAAGGTACCATTATTCTAAAAAGAATCTCTTGCCTCACAGTATTTTATTTGATAGAGCAAGCATCTCAGGTTAGTCTTTCTCCTTTTCTAGAGACCAGTAAAATGCAGTGGTACCTCCCGGCTTCAGGCATTTAGACATAAGACTAGGACATAGACGAGGTCGCAGCTTAAGTTACCTGCTGGTGCTAAAAGTGGAAACTCAACTCTTGGCATCCTGCTGTTCAGACTGTCTGAGGGCAACTGCTGGAAGTAGACTAAGCACCTGCTGCCGTCTCTAGTCTCACCTGGTGCCAGTATCAAGTTGTCCTCTGTCTCTACCCCTGGGCTACACAGCTCGACTCTCACACAGAGAACGTGTTTATAACTGTGTTTACCAAAGACTTCTGATCCACAGGTCTGGGTCTGTTGAGAAGATGCCAAAAGTTGGAGGTAGGCAGGAGGTGGTGGTTGCCGGGTCACTGCTGAGTGAAACACTTCCACTGGCAGACGCAGCCTGGGGCCAGGTCCTCTCCTGCACGCGCCGGCAGGTGTGTCCTACCCTGTTCATTAAGCTGGCTCCCAACAACCTTTTGGAGACTTCAAACTGGAAGGAACTGAAAGGAAAAAGAAGCCCTTCACTTCTGCATTTGAGAATTACATCCGCTACCTATGTATATTTTAAAAGTCCTCAGTCTTCTGGGGACTCTGGTTCTGTTCTTGTTAAAACCATTTATTTATTTACTCCCCTATGCCAAGAATATTTGAGTACCCACTGTGTGCAGAACACCATGACAGGGTACGGCAAGAGATACAAGGGTTCAGAAAATGTGGGCTTGGTTACTTCATAGGGGCAGGATAAGTACCCAAGGAACACAGATGACGCACTCAGGCATTGACAGGTGACTTCCCACTGTGAGGACAAGGGAAGGTGGCAAGGTGGAGACAGCACCCGCATGCTTCATAGGTTCCAACAGGGACCCCGTGGTTGGGGGACCAGCAATTCAAGTCTCTGAATGATGCAGACCCCCGATTCTGTTCCTCCTGCCAAAAGCTCCTTTCCCTGATCTTCAGCTTCTGCAGCAGAGCTTTCAAGAGGTGAGGAGGTGAGGAGGAGGAAATGCACATCAGGTCAAGACTCAGCTTTTTAGATGGATTAAATGCTCACAGGTCCCATGGGAGAAGAGCCCCAGTGGATAACTGAGGTGGAAAATCAGTTACTCCAGGCTGGACTCGCCACCTTGGGTCTAAGGTCCTTCTCATGGACAGCCACATATGTCAGTGCTGGCCCCGTGGATAATGGCATCTCTGTCCTTCTCAAGCCTTAAAAATCAGGTTAACCAGTCTGGCCTCTCCACAAAACTCAGTGTCCCCAAGACCAGCAGCACAGGGCCAGGGGCCTGCCTCAGTTCTGACATGTAGCATTTTCTGAGTCTTTGGAACTTATCAAGGTTGGGACTTGCTCACCAAGGCAGGCTGACCTCTGGCTTCACTGTAGGATGTGTCTTTGACAAAACCAGTTGAATCTCCTTCTTGCTGAGCCATCCAATACCTCAAGGGGCAAGTCCTGTCTCCCTGACCAGGGTCTTTCCTCAGAAACACGTGGAAATCAGTTGGAGGACTTGCAGAGCTTCCACGCCCATTGAATTGGACTTGCTGTGCGGAGCCTGTCTGGGGGCTGTTTTTGATGGCTCCTCAGATTTCCCTATGCCATGCCATTTGTTCAGGGAAGGGCAGATCTTCCTCAGCCCAGAGGACCTTGTATCTTGGCTTTCTTAATTGACTTTAAAAATGTGATAAAACTCTGATTTTATTTTATTTATTTTTTGGTACTGGAGATTGAACCCAGGGACACTCTACCATTGAGCTATATCCCCAGTCCTTTTTATTTCTTATTTTGAGACAGAGTCTCACTAAGTTGCCGAGGCTGGCTTCAAACTTGTAATCCTTCCGCCTCAGCCTCCCAAGCCACCATGCCTGGCTTAGAATTCTGAACTGTGATGATAAAGGTGTTTAAAAAATCATATCTCATTCTATAGCAATCTGTGCATTAATAGAAGACACATTGCCACAGATTCCCATTTTGAAGCATTCAACCAGATCTTCACTGTAAACACGTGTGTTTCTCCTTTTCTCTCTGAACGTTGTTCCTTCTCCATCCAACTTCCAGTGCTCCATCCTGGGCTGCCGTTGGTTGTTCCCCAGAGCCTGGTATGCAAGGATGGAACTCGTGACCTTTGCCCATCCCCCAGGACCCTTTGGCCGTGTGTCTTATACCACGACCTGCCCCAAGGCACTCACCTCGGGACAGCTTGTAACTGGATGCACTGTGAATTCTGCTGCACTAAATAGAAGCAGAGATTTTTTTCTCCTTGAGTAGTGTTCATCCTTTGGAGTTGAAATTTGCTTCATCTCATATCCAGGACATCCCTCCTTAATGAAATCATCCTTTTAGACTAAATGGCAGGAACAACATCCCCATGACTCCTCTGAATGTAGAGACCACTTGTCTATCATCTTGCATTATGTCTCCTTAACCTGCCTGTCCAGCAGGCTCCCAGCTGCCATGCAGAGGAAACCACATTCTCTATAATCAAATAGAATGAGGTCTCCGGGGGCCTCACTTTCCCAGCATCCAGCACAGGAGCTCCCTAGGCTGGGAGGAGGCCCTGCAGGGGAGACGGAGCCTCTGTGGACACCTGCCTGGGTGGTGGGCTGTAGAGGGAGCAAAAGTCAGAGGGATGAAGTGAGACTGGGAGCCCCAGCATGGCTAGCCCCCTGCTCTGAGTTGATGTCCAGGACAGCATGGCAGCAAAAAAGTGAAGGAGGGTCTCCCAGTTATTGGGCAAAGGAAAGCTCCAGAGAGAGTAAGCATGAGCCAGCATCCTCTGTCTCATCCATTATGGGACATGTCTGGGAAGAGGACCGATGGGAGTCTAATCTGGTTTTGTTTAATAATAAAAGTCTAGATAATATAGAGCACGTGCTTCTTTATTCGAAATGTAAGTCTTCTCTAAGTGAATTACTAAAGCTCCAGATAATTAAATTTTGCAAATGGCTAAATGAAATAAGTGCACAGGGTGGTTTTCCAACCATTGGCTCTATTTTAACCAGCCCCGCTGAATAGCAAGAAGCAGTGGGAATGGAGTCACCTCACATGGAATAGCTGGTTTTCTGAACAACTAGGGCTATTTGATGGGCAAATCGACAGACTCCTCCAGGGTGCAGTTTAGAACTCTGTCTTTGTGGAGGAAAGCAGAGGATGGGCCAGCAGTAGTTTAATGGAGGCTGTACCCGCCATTCTTACAAAAAGAGAAGAATGCTTCAGTCAGAGAAAGCTTGCTATAGGCTGGCAATGGTTTCGTGCCTGTGTCTCTGATTCCCTTACTTACCGTGTTTGACTCACCTGTGTTTTCACTGTATAAACATCTTGTGTTATCTAAATCTGCTCAGATACCTTCAGAAGGTTTCAGGTCTTCTCACACTGGGAATTCTTACTGGTTGCTCCATGACAGTGAGCCCCTCATCTAGAAAGGAATCAGGAACCATAGGAGGAGAAGTCACAGTGATTAAAACCATGGCAGGAAAGGGGACAGCCCAGAGTGGACAGCATCTCTTCCTCATTGTGGGAACATTCCTTGAAAACCATCAAGGTGCATAAAAATTGCTGAAAAACAAGGATTATTGCATTTGACTTTGAGCTCATGGGCTCTCATTGTTTTTTTTCCAAACATACTGGTCATTCCTTTAATTTAACTTTTAGATTTAGGAGATCAGTATTTTGTTCATAAAAGCACATCCTAGCATCAATAGTGAATATACCATGCCCTTATATCATCCTTAATACATTGGAATGGGGTATTCCATTACAACTAAATCAAAGACATGCCTTCAAACAAACCATAAGGGCATTTATTTTAGCCACAAACAGAATGTAGTATTGCCAATTGGGGCATGTCCACCTCCAAGGGCACATGGATTCTTCTGGGACTTAGTCCTTCCATCTGTCCGTCTTTTCTGAAATCTCCCATGTTGACTTATGTAGGAGCCCTGCAAATTAGAATCATAGTGAGGACCGATGAAAGATTTTTCATTATACTGAACTCTGTAACATCTCCAGATAATGTGTGGGTACTTTTTTTCTACAGAGAGAAGAATCTACTGTGCGTTTAACTGACATCTGTAATGGAGCAGAAAGAAATGATATTTCCTTTTTCTTTTTTTAGCCATTGATTTATTTTCCAACAGACTGAAAGGCTTTGGACAAAGATTCCATTAAAACCTCATATAAACAGGAATTGAACAATTAAATACTGTTGTAATAAGCCTTTCTGCTGAGTGGATTCATAGCTCTGAGCCTGAAGTAGAATATTGTTTAATCAAGAATGTCCAGTAAATAAGAGTGAATTATTATACACCAAGTTCACTTTCACATTGAGATGTAGCTTTCCCATGTAATGCTATGGGCTCCACTGTTGCTTTTGTCCATTGATTTGTCCCATTTTAAAGAATAAAAATCTCACTTACCTTAAAAGGAAAATCACTACATTTTTCCCATAAAACTATATGATCCACAATGGAAATCTAGCATCTTTAAGTGAAAATTCTCTCATGGGTTGATGGCAGGGTTCCTTCTTCTAGATCACAGAAGAGATATGAATTATCTCCAGAGGATCTTGCAGAGGTGGCTGAATATTACCAGAGAGAAGCAATGGGTTTCTAATTGGTCCACCAAGGTGCTTCAGGACCTGGGCACACTGTCTGATTCTGTTTTCAAATGGCATGTTTTCACACATTCCTAGGTCGTGAAATAAACTTAGTGGCTTTTAACTAGCATTCTGTAAGACAGAATAAAAATTTTAAAACCAAATTATTGTTAAGTAGGAAAAGTATTATCTTGTGACATTTTGGTTTCAGATGTGGAGTTGTGCATGCATGTACATGTGTGCTGTGTTGCAATGCACAGTGGGATTTTTTTTTTACAGTGGGTCACCAACAAAGAATTCAGATAAACATCATCATATTGTGTATTATGTCCAGGAGAGATTTTCTGTCCTAGGGAGAGGTTGTTTTATGCAATTACTCCAGTAAGTCTTACATTTGAAGTTCAACAAAACTATAGCCAGGATAAGGAAAACAATCAACATGGTAGGCAAGATGATGGATAGAGATTAGCGGGGTACAAGAATCAGGAAATGTGAAAGTTTAAAGTCCTGACTGCCTACACGACTTGTGAATAAACTCCTGAAATATGCCTTCTGCAGGGCATCAGCAGCTCTTCACAGAAAGGCTCCAAGTTACCCATGTTGGAGGTCCAAATTGTAACAGGGGAGTTTATGTTTAGGAACTTGCAAACTCATGGAAATCTGCTGGCCTCACCTAGGCATTGAAGGAGGGATCTAGTGTTACTTGATGGTCTTACTTGGGTAGAAGCCACAGTGGTGTGTTTGAGAGAACTTCACCTTGTGGTCAGGCAGACCTGGACCCCACTGCTAGCTCTGCCATTCACTAGCCCCTGGGCAAAACATTTTATACCTTTCTAAGTCTCTGGTTCCTCATCTATAAAATGTGCATAAAAATATTCATTCATAAAGTCTCTGAGGGTTTACCCACAGCACGTAGCTTACTAAATGTTAGTTTCCTCCATTTCAAAGGGAGGACATTTTTCTTTTCTTTCTCCATCATTGCCTCAGAGTGATTGGTGCAGAAGGAAGGGATGGGAAGGGGAAAGGGATAGACCGGAAACTAGACCAGGGCTCTGCAGAAGTGAACGAGCTGCCATCTTCCTTCCAACTGCCAGGTTGTGGCGGTGACTCCCCCATGACTCAGAACTGCCACATCATCAGCAAATCCTGTCTCTCCCTTGGCACCAGGTTGAGGGTGACTGTCACCTGACATGCAAGGCCACTGGCCTTTTTCTTCTCATTGTATTGAACCTCTGTTTTCCTAGCAGTGCAGAGGTCCCTGGCAACCTCTCCCCACCTCTCTGGGTAACGAGTAATTGTGACTTCCCTTCAGGTGGAAGACATCACCGCCAGCCATGAGGCTGCTCTCCTGGAGATGGAAAATAACCACACAGTTGCCATCGCGATTCTGCAGGATGACCATGACCACAAAGTCCAAGGTAGCTACCAGCCTTGTGTGCAGCAGAGAGGGGTGAGCTGTGCAAGCTGAGCAAGGAGCCCTCCTCTCCCTCCTTTCTTTTCTTTTCTTTTCGGTTCCTCCTTTGTGTTGGTTTCTGTGAAAAGAAATAGAAATTAAGGATCCAAGTAGGGCTAGGGATGGATCAGTGATAGGGCACTTGCCTAGCCTGTATGATGCTCTGGTTTGATTTGCTGCACTGGAAAAAAAACATAAAGGACCCAGGTAACTATTTCTCTACTCCAGGGCAGTTTTTCTTAACCTTGCCTAAACACTGAAACCCCCTGGGAAGCTATAACAAAAACAGATCTCAGCTTTGTTGCCACACTCAGGATCCTGATGTAGTTGGTCTGGGCTGTAGCAAGGGCATCAGAATTTCCTATGGCTTCTTGGGTGGCTCTAATATGAAGCCTAACTTGAGGACCACTATTCTGAAGTAGGCATGGTAATCTTGGGCTTCTTCTTGTGCTATGGCCTTAGAAAACCAATTGGAAACACCAGTGAGGGGGCACTTTTCCCGCACGTGTGGTACTCTCAGGGTTGTGGCAACATCTCCAGAGTTTGTACTCCTTGTCCACATCCACCATATGTATAAATTGAGTCCCCAGATCTTTATTTCCACATTTTCATAAATGAATTATCTTCGTGCTGTGGTTTGGTTGTGGCTTATTTGTGTGATAACAGCTTGGTCCCCAGTGTAGCAATAGAAGAGATAATAGAATCATTAAGAAGTTGGGTCATTGGAGGTACGCCTGCAGGAAGGATTGTTGGACCCTAGTCACCCTGGCTTTCTGTTCGATGATGTGATTTTCTTGCAGTACTATGTGTTAGTCAACTTCCTGTCACTATAACAAACTACCTGGAATAATTAACTTAAAAAGAGAAAAGGTCTATTTCAGGTCACAGTTTTGGAGGTGGCAATCCATGATCAATTAGTCTCATTGCTCTGGGCCTGTGGTGAGGCAGTCCATCGTGGTGGGAGTGGGTGGCAGAGCAAAATCACTTGTCTCATGGTCAGGAAGCAAAGGAGAAGGAGAAGAGGGAGAGGGTCTCCCAATCACTTTATAGGGCATACCTGCAACATCTAGAGACCTCCCATTAGGCTCTACTTCTTAAAGATTTCACCATCACCACCTGGGGACCACGCATTTAACACATGGGCCTTTGGGGGACACTCAAGATGCTATGGAATGCTCCTACCTAAGGCCTGCATTAGAGCTGAGCTGATGCTATCACCATGCCTTTAAACCTCCCAAACTGCGAGCTACATAGAACATTTTTTCTTTATAAAGTTAACCTGCCTCAGGTATTTCATTTTGGTAACAAAAAACAGATGAATATAATTATACTTAGGTTTTAAACAAGTCATAAAAATAATATTAGTAAATTCTACTCAATTTTTTTCATTGGGAAAGAAGAAGCCTTTTATACTTTCAAATGCATTTATATTAATATATGCAACTTATTTTTAAAAATTTCCTCTGCCTTTGATTTTTTTCCCTCAGTCAGCTGGTTGTTAAAAGTATATATTAAAAACAATGAAATTTAACAATGGATTAATAGTTTTTTAAAATCTGAGAATTAACATCAGAAGTTTTTATTATTAAAATAGTCTTAGTAAACAGCAAAACCCACAGGGCAGTAATCTATTTTGTGTTATTATCTCCCTCAAGCACCAGTCCCACCACCTCTGGGAACTATTAGTAAGTGAAAAAGTCCAAGCAGAAGGCAAGAAAGAATGGTTTCCTGAGAACTAGTTAAATGTATTACCTGTGTCCTTGGAGTACTAGTCCCTACGGTTGACTGCACATTAGAACAACTTGGAGAGTTAAAACAAACAACACACTCATATGTACCTCCCTCCTCAGAGATTCCAATTCAATTTGCTGTTAGGTTCAGCATCAGGAGTTTTCTGAACTCCTCAGGTGATTCTAACATGCAGCAACATTTGAGAACCATTGTTCTAGAGCACAGTATTAAGAGAGGACAAACTGTCATGACCTTGAAATAAAGAATGACATTATGGGGGCACATATTGTATAAGAAGCCATGGTTTATGTCATCTTCAGAATAGATATTGGATTTTCCTTCATCCTGGGGTTCTGGGGTCATCTGGAAATGCCCATCACTGCACTATAGAAACCTGGTCTCAGGAGAGGAAAGAAGAATGCAGATGGTTTGCTAATCTATGACGTTGCCTTTTGTTTATGGATTTTCACATCAATAAACCTTGTAGATTATTTTTCTCACAAATGAAATCTTATTTAGATACCATATCCAAAGACTTTGAATTATATATAACATCAGGACAATGAGGGTATATGTAATAATGGCTAAAAGCATCATTATTATGATTAGGATGATGCCCTCAATGACTCTTAAAAGGAATCATTTAGACAGAAGCAGGTAGACCAGAAGGCTACTTGGTTCTATGTCAATGAAATCAGCACAACTTCTTTATTTTCCCAAATGCAAATTTTAGCTATGGCAACTAGATTTCTTAGCAACCCTTACCACAGTTAGTTAAAAGATTTGGATCAATGGAAACCACAGAGTTTTTCCTAATTGCAGTTCATTCCAGCCAAAATGGTAATTGCTGGTCTCCAGTACTCACCTATTCTAAGCATATGATCCAGTCTGATTAATGACCTTTCCTCTCTCTTGTTATAACATGAAAACAAATCGCTTGTATAGCCAGAATGAGATGAATTTCACCCAGCTAATAAGACTCTTCCCATCTGGAGGAAAATAGAATCCATTTGCTTAATAACTCCTACATGACATTTCTTTCTGCCTAACTTGCAAATTACTTCTGGGATGACACATTTCATGGAACAGAATTGCTGCAAACCCTCCAAGAGGAACCAGTTCAATTAGTCTTTCTTTCTGTCCGAGTGTCTTCACACTGGATCTTTGCTCAAGCAAATCCTCAGGATCTGTAGCTCTGAGTGTGGCCCAGAGGCCACCAAGGGGTCCTTGTAGGCCCACCACTGGTCCCGTCCATCCCATTCATTGTCCAGCAAACCAGGCTGACAAGACAGCTGTTCTGCAGGACCACTGTCCTTGGAAAGCTCCTCCCTCAGTCCCCAGAAAAGTCCTGGGAGGCAGAGAAAATGGGTATTTAATGTGAAGTACCCAGTTATTTTAACGTTAGAAAAAGTGGAAGATCTGATGAGTACTGTGAACAAAGGATCTGACCTGGCCAGGCTGGTGGTGCCGTAGGATGCAGAGTGTGTGTGTGTGTGTGTGTGTGTGTGTGTGTGTGTGTGTGTCTGTATATGTGTGTGTCTGTGTGTCTGTGTGTATGCATGTGAACATATATGTGCATGTGTGTGAGAGCACATGCATACATGTGCTCTGGTTCCCTCTTTTCTCTTCCCCTTTTTTTCTCTCTTTTTTTTCTTTCTACTTCCTTCCTGCTTCTGTATTTCTTCTACATTACAACCCGTCACCACCTACGAGCTAGTGGAGGAGACTCTTTAGCCTTGAATCTGCTAAATCCAGGAGTTATTTATTTACCTAAAGTTATTAGCCTTCGTCTGCCAAGAATCTTGTTTTATCCTTTCCAAAGGAAAAACCAACTTAACAATGTGATGTTAACAATATCTTCACTCCAGAATTGATGACTACCCATGAACTTGAGAAAAAAGAATTGGAAGAAAACTTTGAAAAACTGCGGCTGTCATTACAGGTTAGTATTTCCTTGATTTTCTTAACTGATACCAAGACAGCAGCAGCAGCAGCAGCATTCCTACTCACAAACATTTATCCAGTACCAACTGTATACTAGATTCTGATCTCAACACTAGATTACACAGACAAATAAGACATATTCCCAACCTATTAGGAATAGGTTGTCTACTCGGAGAGCAGTGACACAAATAGTAACAGACAGCAACCAGAGGCAACACGTAATCGCACCAAATGAGCGACACAGTTAGTGCGCACTACTGAAGTGCCGTAGTTGGAGATAGATGAGTAACTAAGGCGTGTTTGAAGAAAGGGAGCACACAGGGAAGAGAACATTCTAGGCAGGGGCCTAGGTGGTGCAAAGGGGGTTGACTCCTGGGTCACACTCTGGAAATTTTAAAAGGGACTTCCGTCACCTGAAGGTGGGCAAGATGAAAAATGCCCCTTCTGCCTCTCACTGCCACCTAAAGAAGACGTTGGTCTCAGATGCCAGAGGAGCCACCTGGCTTCCTGTTGGTCTCCCAGCAGGTGGCAGGCCTTCCAGGTCACATGCACCTCCCTCCTCCCTTTCAGAGGCCCAGGGCAGCTGCTTCTGTGAGAGGCCAGTGACAGTCCCAGCCCGATGGAGTTGCTGCCTTGCAAGCAATGGGCAGGGGCAGGGGCAGGGGCAGGGGCAGGGGCAGAGAGGGGGCAGGAGGACCAGTTTCATTTCCGAGTGTAGAAAGTCTTGTCATAGTAAGGTTGTTTTTACATATTAGGAACACCTGTACCTAGAAATTGTGGAAGATGATCCCCATAACTAATGTACAAGCAGGAATTTTGCTTCTTCAATGTGGGGTTCCTTTTCCCTGGCAGTATACATTGGGCAGATCCTGCCCCACCCAGAAAAGAACCCAGGGTCATGGAGATACCAGTGTCACAGGTCTGGAGTGCTCTGTTTGGAAACTTTAGAGGGTGGGGTACAGCTCAGTGGCAGAGTTTGCCTTGCACGCGCAAGGCCCTGGGTTCCATCCCCGGGAACACACGCACACACGCACAAACACAGTTTTGTTTCATTGTTTTGTCTCTCCTCTGCCACTAACAGCAAATGGTCATAATTCTGCATATTTCAGTTATGACTCTTCCCCTAGCATAATCCTTTTGTCCTGAAGACGATTCAGTGTTAGGAGTATGGAGTTGCTAGATCCAACTTCCTTGGGGTATTGGCAGCTAGAGAAATAGCTAGTTTGGGCAGTTAGAGCTTTTGAGCTTTGGGTTTTGCTGGGCCTGTTCTTCCTGGTTTTGAGATCTTGGCAATTCCATAACTTCTATAAATGTTAGTTTACTCTCTTGTGAAACGGGATGACAACAGTTCCTCTCTCAAGGTGCAAGCAGATTACGGGAAATAATGTGTGAAAAGTGAGTAGCACTACCTTGGCTCGTGCTAAGTACTAGTAAGTAGCAGCTCTTGCTATTATAATAGCTGCAACCGTTGTTAAATTTATTATTGTTGTCATTCTTGTTATCATGCCATCTGTTGACTTCGGAGTGGCCCATGCTGGGTAGGACCACCAACTGGGTCTTTGTGTCTCAGCCTGACACAAAGTGGCAACCCAAGTTGAGAAACAGCCTGTCTTGTCTGATTATTGCAGAAGCGTTCTGTCGCTGTGGGTCTGTTTTGAATAATGGAGAACAAGTCAGAAAAATCAGTTTGGTATTTTAGATCCATCCTGAGTGGTAATTGTCTGATGCTTTGCTTTTTTAACAGTGGGAAAGAGTTGTCAAGGAAGTGCTTCCTTGGATAGCTCTGGCGAGCTTTGGCGTGAGCCTCATGTAGCCACAGAGACATTTTTATAGGCACATTTTGGGAGGCAGCTGCAGCAGCACAGGGGACGTGCTGGGCCCCGTGGGGCCGCCCTGGGCTGTGATTTCCATGCGCTTGTCAAGTGCGTGCAAACTCCCACTGACAACTCTATTGCTCTAATGTATGAGCATTTGCATTTAATGGTACCGTAGGGAGTTTTATTTCTTAAAAAGGAAATGCAAGAAACTGGAAGAAAGGAAAAAGAAAAGAAAGAAAAGGGACCTGCCCAGGGATATTTGCAAATCGGGGCATTTGCCAGGATGGATGAAGGAAGCAGAGCAGCTAGCTCTTTACACCAGGTCACTGTGGAGAGTCACAAAATTTGTTTACCCTGCTCCTACTATTTGGTGGGATGGGGGACCCTAGTCCTTTGCTTTAATATTACAGAAATGGTGTCCTTGGGTGGAGGACTTTGGAATACTCAACCTGAGTGAGCCAGAAGAATGAGGTTGTCCTTAGGCATCATGAGAAGCCACTGCCCGGCATCCTTCCCTCACCGTGGTGATGAGATCCATGGCTGAGGTTGGGTGGGAGGGGTCAGCGGAGTTTCCTCTGCCCTGGGAGCTGGGAAAGGGACTCTGTGACTCCTCGAACACACCTTTGTTCCTTCAGTATACACTCAGAAAGCTGCCTGTTGCTGGCGTGTGTTGGGGGCTGAGAGTGTCACTCTAGTGGGGAGAGGGTAGGATATGCTGGGTGATCGGCTCAGAGAGTGACTTGTATTGAGGACATGCTACCTAGCCCTGAGGCCAGAAGGTCACTTGGGGCCCAGAAGGTGAGCAGGGAATTAGCGAGAAGTGGCAGAGGAAGGTGCCACCAACCAGGAAGCTGGAATGTGACGTGCTAGAACCTCGCCGGCTCTGATGTTGCATGAAGGCATGTGCCCTTCACCTTGAGGACAGTGGGGGCGTAGCTAGCGGGTGGCAGGTTCAGGTCTGCATGCTAAAAGAGCAGCCTGCTGTGGCCTGCAGGCAAAAGAGCAACCAAGGAGTGCTGGGACTAGGAAGGGGCCGCAGAGGTGCCTGGGCCTGGGTGGAGGGAGCAGGAAGAGCAGAGTCGGTGGGTCCAGGGACATGAGAAGACAGGACTGATCAGTTGCTGACTTGGTAATGAGAGTGTTTGGTGGCGGTGATGGGAGGGGTCTCAGGGCAGAGAAAGAAGCTCAGGAAGGTGTGAAGCTTTCCAGCTTCAGTTTTATAACTGAGAACAATCCTTTGCAATCGACTAACTGCGCAAGTATGTTGTTACTTGCAGGACCAGGTGGACACCCTGACCTTCCAGAGCCAGTCTCTGCGGGACCGAGCCCGACGCTTCGAGGAGGCTTTGAGGAAAAACACCGAGGAGCAGCTGGAGGTAGTCACTGCTGTCCAGGCCTCCCGACCCCTTGGAGGCCCTGGTGTCAGCAGTCCAACCCAAGGACGAGGCCTCTGTGCAGATCCGCTGCTGCAGTGACAGTGGATTACGACCTCCCTGGGATGCTTAAACAACGCCTGTCAGCGCTCTCCCCTGAGACAGGCCGCAGCTGTGGGCTTCTCCATTAAACTGCCATTTTTTACCAAATCCCACAGCACTCCCCAGACAGGGTCCCTAGGCTCCTGTGATGTGAACAGTCTAGAAACTCCACCCCAACCAGAGGCCCCTCCATCCCATTCTCCCAGCTGCTCTTGAGGCTGTCCTCCCCTCCATGACACCAGCTGAGGCATGAATTGAGGGAAGATTCTTCCAGAAAACCTAGAAACCCCCTTCCCTCTAGTGGAGTGCTGCCAGATGAAATGTTGAACACACAGTTAAATTTGAATGAAGGTAGATGAAGTTTTGAGGACAAGTATCTCCCATGAAATATACTAAAAAATGTTTTTAAAGTTGTTCCTCTTTGTTTTAGTCAGCTATTTTGCTGCTGTGACTAAATGATCTGACCAGAATAATTATAGAGGAGGAAAGGTTTATTTGAGGGCTCATGGTTTCCAGGGTCTTAGGCCACAGAAGGCTGGCTCCATTCCTCAGGGCTTGAGGTGAGGCAGAACATCATGGCGGAAGAGTGTGGCGGAGGGAAGCAGCTCATCATCAGGAAGCAGAGAGAGACTCCAGTTGCCAGATACAAATTTATGTATACCCCAAAGCCACGCCCCAATTCCCACCTCCTCCAGCCACACCCCACCTACCTCCAGTTAGCACTCAGTTAATCCCATCAGGGATTAATGCACTGATTAGGTTAAGACTCTCAAAACCCAATCATTTCTTCTCTGAACCTTCTGACATTGTCCCACATGTGAGCTGCTGGGGGACACCTCACATCCAAGCCATAATAGTCTGAAATTCAAATTTTGCAGTTTCCCTAGGTTTTTATTGCTTGCCTCCATGAACACTGCCCTAACATGCCTTTTTCTTAAATGACTTTTCTGCGTTTTAAGCTACTTTGCTTTTTTCCCAAGTAGGAGGGCAAGACCTCCTCATGGGCTCATGTAGCATCTACAAGGTCCCCAGTTGCCTGGTGAATCAAGTTGTCTAGGAAAATGTTCAAAGGCAGCGTTGGATTCTTTTTGCCCCTGAGCCTCCATCTGGGCGTGGTGGCAGCATCCAGATTTTCCAGTGGATGACAGCCATGACAATGGTGGTGTCTCACAGCTCCCCACCACCCAGAGCTGGGTTCGAACGAGAGTTCTCAGCAGGAAACCAGCAGGGCACCTTGTCTGGGAAGGCTGCGAGCCTCCTGCTCTCTCCCTGTGCTGCAGCTGCCCCCTGCGGAGCTCAGTACAGGCCCAATCTAGCTGCATTCACAGCCTAGGGTCCTGCTGGGTTTTTCGAGGGACACTGGCAAACAGCTCCTTGCTCTCTGCTCCTGCAGATTGCACTGGCCCCTTATCAGCACTTGGAAGAAGACATGAAGAGTCTGAAGCAGGTGTTAGAAATGAAGAATCAGCAAATACACCAGCAGGAAAAGAAGATTATTGAGTTGGAAAAGCTGGTGAGTTGGTGACTGACTTGGGAGACAAACGGGTGTGGTTTTCCTACTGTTGCCATTGATGTCCTCGACACTGACAGTGTTCACCCAGGCATGCCCCTTCCCTTCCTATCAGTCACACATGAGCAGAAATTCCATAGCTGAGCCCAGAGGCCATTCTCAGGAGGCCAGGGGTTCTGGTGAGGAATCTCAGAGGTGTCCTGACTCTGTCCATCTCTGGGGCTTCCCGAAAACTGTGTAAGCACTAGGACCTCTTTCATCCCTGAAGAATGTGTCACTGGTGAGCCCGCACAATGGAGCCTCTACCACTAATGTGTGCCCAGTGTTGTGCAAAGCATTCGTTTCCCACTCCTGTTCCTGCTGTGCAGCCTGCCTTGTGCGGGGACTGGTCATGCTGGGAGCAACAGCCGTCTTCCTCCTCCAGGCTGGGTTGTCTGCCTGGGTCGTTCAGCAGCCATTGGCTTAGTCTGACAGTTCTGAGCCATGTTCCAGGCTTTCTGCAGACATGCCCCCTTCTCATCCCATACACTTTTCCAGGCAAACGAACTCATTTGCTCACTTCCCTTCCTGGGAGCAAAGATGAGGGCCAGATGGTATCCATTGCTAAAGATCAGGGACAGAGGCCATAGGGTTCCCAAGCCCTCATCCTGGGCAAGTGACAATTTTCTTGAAAGATTAACAAATGAACAGTGAACATGTCACATTCTTTCCAAATATAGTTTATTTTTAAATCATTTTAGAATGGAATTGCACAAGACTAGGTCTCAGGTCCTGGGGAACATACTGACAGCAAAAGTGTCATAAATTATGTGGGAAAGACAACTATGGGCTGGTGGGACTTTCTGTGTCAAGCTGGTCTTGGGCTTTGTGTTCCTGGCTGCCCTTGATCCCTAAAGGAAAAAAAACATGTCCATATTGTTTGTACTTCCATCCTTCTATTAATTCAGAAGAGTCTGTGTGGGGTAGCCTTTGCATGCCTGGCCAGGGACACCAATGCAGTGAAGTTGATCCTTCGGGAAGAACCATAAGGACCATTGGTCACACTAGGTCCTGGTGCTGGCCACCATTTGTCTCGACAGTGGCAATGGACTGGGACACTCACTGTAAGAAATATGTTTACACAGAGCCCAATACACATATATACCTAATATATGCAAAATAAAAATTTATATCCACAACATATACAACAGTGCTTACTTTTACTACGTACAGTGCACGCTGGCACTTTCTATTGTGTCTTATTTTGTTTAAAACAGAAATGCTGATCACATTTCTCTAACCTGATTTTACAACTCACAAGTGCATTGTAAACTGCAGTTTTCAAAATTCTGCTCTTGATAATCCTCCAATGCCCAGAAGCAGAGGGTACTAGTTTATTGCATACCTTGCTGAGAGTGTCTTGTATGGTGTCTCCATTATAGGCAGAAAAGAACATTATTCTGGAAGAAAAGATCCAAGTCCTCCAGCAGCAGAATGAAGACCTTAAAGCAAGGATCGACCAGAACACGGTTGTCACCAGGTAAGAGTCTGGACTTATAGAGCATGTGTTACCCTCAAAGTGGCCTTTCCCTTGAGCTTCTTCTTGTCTCTTTGCTTTGCTCTGAGCTTCGAAGCTTCCCTGTGCATTTCCTAGATGACCAGAAAAAAAAAAAAAAAAAAACACGTAGCTGTGATCCCCTAGCCTGAACCCTGGTGCGACAACTGGGCGGCAATGCCCCCCACCAAGAGAAATGACAACAATCAGCAAGAGCAGGTGGCAGGGGCCACAATAGCACTGGAAAGTAAAGAGATTTGTTTCTGGAGAGTAGGAGAGAAGCAGCAGTAGGGTATTCGCAGGAAAAGAGAACCAGCCACCCTACTCCTCCTGGCTTCCGGAATCTGCCCTTGCCCTCTCAACCCTGCCTGTCCCTGCAGGATCTGATCTGGGGAAGCCTGACTTCCAAGGAAGGGTACGGGCTCCTCACTCCTGCAGTGCAGATGGGCCAAATGCAGGATTTGGGCTTTCTTGGCTGCTGGTGGCTATTTCATCCACAGGGCTGAGCCACCTTGGTGAGACTCACACCCGAAGCCTCGCCCACTCGCCTGACCTGGGCTCCTTGGTGCACCCATGGTGTGCCCTCTTGTGCACACACACTCAGACATGGCATGCTCACACACACTTGGACACACTCACCTGCCTTCCTGCTCACTCACATTCACTCACTCCACCCTGGGTCACACATTAACCTCAGGCCCACTCACACATGCTCTTGCACAAATACAGGCACACCCGCACACAGCCTTTGGCTCTGCAGCTGAACCCCTGACGTCGGCTCTTGGTTCCCTCCTCAGAGGCACACAGCAAAGACTGCAGGGAGGTGGCGGTCCCATCGTTGTTGCCCTGTGGGTCCCCAAGCCCCAGGCCATAGGTAGGCATTCTCGCCAGCCTCCCTGTGACACAGGCTGAGAGTGGGAGGAAGTGCCAGAGTGGTTCTGGCCTCCTGGATGTGCAAGGCGCCCTCATCAGAAGAGCAAGTGCAGGCTTTGTCCTGGAGGGATGCCTTTTCTGGGCCTCAGTCTGTCCAACTGTCAAATGCATATGTACTTTTTCCAGTCAATTCCTCAGAAGTGCTATCGTTTTATAAAATGTGCAACAAACCAGCAACTCAAGCTTCATGACAGAGGCACAAAAAGCACCAACTGTTTGTTCCTTTATCAGCAAACATTAGCCAAGCATCTATTATGTGCCAGGTGCCATGTGGGAACCCAAGGAGTCAACATGCAGAGCCTTGGCCCCTGTCCTCTAGGGCTCCCCATCCAGCAGTGGACAGATGCACAGATAAGTTTCTGCAGCAGGATGGACAGCTGCTATGGTGAAGGCTCAGGCCTGGGGCGGGAGGCCAGGGGAAGGCATCCCCAGCTGCCTGGAGGCCATGGCCACCCTGTGCCATGGCCATGGTCAGTGTCCATCTCCATGAGGCTGACTCTCCTCTGAGCCGCCTAGTCGTACACCGACACTGCCTTCTGCCTCCCTCCTTTCCTCTCCATTCTCTGCCGTTTTCTGTGGGCACTGGGTAACCAGTGTATTGCCTAACCTGCCAGAAGCCACGTGAGCAGATTAGGTGTTGGCAGAGAGGCTCTGGAAATGAATGAGTAGGTCAGACAGAAATGAACTCTCAACCAAAGTTCCTGGTCCCTTGGACAGACCTGTCCTTGTTCCCCATGAAGGCGATGGCCTCCTCCTCTTCTTGTTCTGCATGCATCACCCGATCTCAGGTTAAGTGTCACTAGCTTCTTGCTGCCTAACTCTTTGTCATCCCCATCCCCCCATGCAGACAGCTGTCGGAGGAAAATGCTAATCTCCAGGAATACGTGGAGAAAGAAACCCAGGAGAAGAAGAGATTGAGCCGAACCAATGAAGAGCTGCTTTGGAAGCTACAAACTGGGGACCCAACCAGCCCAATTAAACTCTCCCCCACATCCCCGGTTTACCGAGGCTCCTCCTCGGGGCCCTCCTCCCCAGCCAGAGTCAGCACCACGCCCAGATGACGTCACCACGCAGCCTGCGGGAGCTCAGGCTTCTGTCCACCCTGGGGAGTGCTGACCTTGTGCTGGCCAAGGGCCAGCGGCCGCCCTGCGCGCATGCTCAGTAGCTGCATAATGCATCCTAGGCAGCATCCTCTTCTGACCCCTATGTAAGACTGTCCTGGTATTGGCGCTTAGGAAGGTGTAAACGGTAGAGTCTGATGTGCAAAAAACGTTTTACCATAGTTTAGAGCCAAAAGACAACTCCAATTGTTCTTGAGTGATGAACTTTCACTGCAGAATTTCAGGTTAGTTACAAATAGCTCAATTTTGAATATACATTGAATAATCATTGTGTACTGCACCGATATGTGTGTATATTTAGATATACGTATATACACATGCAGCGGTTCTGAATTGCATTTTTTATAACGTGATTTGCTGACATATTTTAGTGAAGGTCAGCAGTTTTCTAACTTGTGCCTAAGAATTATTGGGAAATGAAAATGCATTTCTATCCAGCTTCCCAGGAATATTTCTACCCAAAATAGAAAAAGGAAAAAAAAAAAAAAAAGATACAGAGAAGAAGCGCCTTTCAACCTACCACCAAGTGGTACTCTAACACAAACACCAGCGATTTGTGAACGGTAACTGCCTTTGGAACAATTGGCTTCTTAGTCCACATGACGTGAGGTCACTACTATTCCATTCGCAAGTTTCAGTTACGAATCCTCCTGTCGTTGAGTAGATGAGGGATGGCAATAGTAAGCCCTAAAGGGGTTGAGCAGTTTTGCCAATGTTACTCATGACAGTGACTCATCTATATAGTCTTGTAACACAAGTTTTGCTTTATTCTTAAATGGCATCTTGGAACTGGTCATAAGCTATTAGTGCACCCTCCAAAAAAAAATGGAGGAGCATGACCTTGTAGAGTGAGGGTGAGGAGACCTTGGAGATGACCAAGACCATTCATGTCCTATCCTCATGAAGGAATACTGCTGATGGATCCATATTTGACCAGGCACACAGTAGGAAAGCGTCCTCCTCATTCCATTTGGTTTGCTCCAGTAGGATGCTATAAAGAGTCAACTCATCAAAATCTGACCCTCAGGCCTGCATTTCATAGGCAACCCCACTTCAATTTGGTTCTGTATCTCAACCACATCATTGCACATTGAGATGGCTCAGGGGTTCTAGCAGGGGCTTCCAGAAAACCAAACTGCCCTGGGGGACCATTTCTGAGAGGTGCTAGATCATCACATGATCTCCCAGAAACCCAGCTGTACTTTCTCCTGGATGCTTAAGCAATTCCTTATCTGATAATGGTCCTATCCTAGGACCAGAAGGATCTCCCAAACAGAGAAGCCCAGTGAAACAGCCAGCCAGCAGACCCTGGCTACTGAACTGGCCTTTGTCTCTGAAATGGTAGAATTAGAATGTGAAAGGTATTCATGTAGTGCTGTGGAAGATTAGGAGCATGAAACACAAAAGAAAGAAGTAGTTTTAACAGTCAATATGGTGATGATAATGATGCCTTTGTTTCCTGTGACAAAGACCCTGCACTTTTCTCCCCAAGGCCCCTCAAAGTTGTCCTGAGCCCAGGTCTATCTTCAAGCATGCCCACGGCAAGAAGAGCCACAGAGCCAGGAAGACATGGCCCACGGAAGGGCTGGCTTGCCCAACATCACACGTGTGGCTGATGTGAAGGAAGACACTGTATATGTGCCTCACACCACTCCAAGTTGAGCTTCTTGGCCTCAGGCACATTTTCTTTCTAGCAAACGTCCAAGGGCCTTGCCCATTCTGGGGACGCACACAGTAGCTTCTCAGTGGAGAAACAGTTCTTTTCCCTTTAGTGGCTTTGCATGATCTGTGATACTGAGTTGGGCATTCCATTAGAGTAGATCATGCCACGGTGACTAAACACACAATCTTTATCTTTCAGCAGGCACAGCTTGCAAACACAAATTCAGTAGCAACTTAGCTCTCTGAATTAGGAACCGCTTCCATAACCGCACATGCTAAAAGCAGTTACACAGCAATACAGACTTCAGTGTGTGATACTAGAATGTGGTACAGTGTGTTAGGCTGTTGCGGTCAAAGTCGTAGCAATGTTAGAACTAAGGAATCCCTCTTTAGGTGGACTAGAGTTCTGCTCTAAGCAGCCCTGACCTGGGCTCTTGAGCTCATTTCCACATGGCCCTGGCTTCATTTCTTCATCACCAACGCCCATCAGGTATGACTCCTCCTCTGAGTCATGACTGCTCCCCAAAACGCAGGCGGCAGTAGCAGCCACGTCTCCTCCTTAATACCTCTGCCCCATACCATTAGGATTCGGACCTCTCTCGGCATGGAAAGCTGCCTCTGTCTGCCTCCCGGGCTGGGGTGCTGTGTCCTCATCTAGATGCCACAGCGTCCCGACCTGCTGCAGACAGACCTGCTCAACCGCTCGGTCTCGTCATGGGGTTGGGAGACCTGCCCCACCCTGTCCCCAACAACTGCTTGCCACAGGCTGGGACGAGGGGGTTCTGGCTGGATGTCAGGATGGGGTGGGGTGGGGGGGGCGCGCACTCTCTGGGATTAGTTTAACGGGGCCACAACATTCCTCTTCCTGTCCCTCCAGTTTCTGTGTTGCATATTTGTGTTTAAATCTAAAGCCTATTAAAATGAACTTGAGGGACCTTCTGTGATATCCACTTGATATAACTGGAGACTTGTCCCTCTCAGGCTGGGGACCCCAGGCAGGAGGCAAGAGAGGTGTTGTACAGGTCGGGTTCCTCTTCTGTGTGTGTGCCAGGGTTAGCCAGTTGTTACTGAGAGGAGTCTAGGGATTCCCCTGTCGCCAGACCCTGCAGGTCCAAGGTCCCTGCATCCACTCTTCCACCCAGGGTCTTTGGCAGCTCATGCTGTGGACTTTGGGAGCTTGATGGCTCTGCTCTGCCCAGCTGGGTTGAGCTGGTTGGAAGGAGGACACAAATTTAAAATTCAGACCTGGATGAGGATGTTTCTACCCCACAGAGAGTTTGACCTGCCTTAAATTCTGTCCATTCGTATTTGAATCCCCTCCCTTGGGCCCTCCTGGTGGGAGTCTATACTGACAATGGGGATGCTGGCAATCTGGGTGACACTCTGTAACACCCAAGTGCACCTGGGACACCTGTTCACTCATTTCAACCTGAAAGTGCTCCTTCCTCCATCCTGCCACTTAGGGGTGTGGCAGGCTTGACCAGCCCGGCCTGACCCTGGAGTGTCCTGTTGGTATCTCGGTTTGCCATTCCCTGTGGTGGTTTACAGAGCACGTGGGACTGGCAGCTACTTTTGGGAGACCTCGGCAAGCCTGCCCTCACGACCAATGGTTGAACACACTGTGGAACAGCACTGAAGAGCCCCAGTGTAGAGGACACATTTCAAGTCACTTCCTGAGCTCACAAGAAACACCAAGGATCCCCTCCAGATCACCTGTGCTTCCCAGAGTATTAATGGTGACCACCTATTGATTAATACTCTATTTGTCAACATGTCCCCACCTAGTTTCTTTTGGGGTATATCGTGTGCTTTTGGAGTAGCTGTCTACCATTGTCCTTGCCACATCCCTGTGCAGTAAAGGAGGTGGATGTCAGCAACTTCACTTAACAAAGGAGCCAAGTGGTGACTCATCCTTGGCATATGCAGGAAATGAGATTAGCATCAACTCTCTCCTGTCTGTAGAGAAAAAACTGTCCCCTCCTGTGACTGATTTAGAGCAGTCAGAGGAGACCTCTGAAATCAACCCATTATTTGTCACCTTGTCTCCAAGGAGCCTTGGAAACTGGCTATACTGCACTGGAGACCTTGTATCATCTCAGAGATAGAGATGAGTTAAGTGCAGGTAGGGACCCAGGAGTTGGGTGGCTTTCCATACACAGGTGTAGTTGAAGGTCATTTGCAAAGCTGGTGCTTCATCAGTGCACCGGCATCAAGCATTGAATGACACCCGTCCTCCCATTCATTGATCAGAAGGTGAGGATCCCACCCACTCCTGAGGCTGTATCACGTTTAAACATAAGCACACCACCATGACCACCACTACCGTCACTACCATCACCACTATCCACCGTCGCCGTCATCACCAGCACCACCAACACCAACAGCATCACCACCACCAACCTCACCAGCGCCACCAGCAGCAACATCACCATCACCACTTGCCACCATCACCATCATCACCAGCACTACCACCACCATCACTGAAGACTGGAAGCCATTCTGGTTGTGAAGACAGGAGGAGTTAATTCACTTAAATTACATTTGCCAAATATCTTTTTAAAAGCCAGTATGCTGCTCTCAAACCTCTTGACCCAGACCACATAAAAACAAAAGTGAAAGACACCTGGGGTTTAAGAACGCCAGATTCTGTCATTGCCATCTCAGCAAGAAGATGCCATCCATTTGCTTCTTGTGTCTGGATGCGTTTCCAGCACCAGTCGGGTAGGAATGCTCTGTAGCTCTGAACACCTGTGTGTGTGTGACCCTCCTGGGGATTCCTGCCTCTTGGGCACTCAACGCACAACCTGAGCAAGTCCTGTAACACAGCTGCTGTCTCTGCCTAGCGACTGCTCATTTTTCTGCACCCAAATGAATGCATCAGGGAGCAGTCTTTTCTACCTTCCTCACTGCACTAGTGGAAGATCTCATGCCTGTTGTGGAGAATTTAAAAGCATTGCTGGCAGTGGCCCCCTAACCCCCAGCATGGCTCCTGCCTACTTCCCTACTCATCCTCAGTCCTCTGGGATTAAGGGTTTGGCCTTGCTGAGAGGCCAAGGAGTTTGCTGGAGCTGTTCTTTCCATTAGCAAAGATGCTGTCTGTTTTACTCTGGAAGCTTTTCTTCAGATTGTATTTTTTACAGCTGTACGTATGGCTTGGTAAAACTAAACAAATTCCACTGGCCGGGCAGACATGCTTATCTACAGTTGGTTCCAATCCTCCCCACTGCAGCCCCTAATGCTGCCCAGGTCTGCGTGGTGGCTGAAGGGTTTGAAAGGCCAGGCAGTCTCCTGTGCCATAGTTCCATAGGTTTACTGAGCCATTTGGAGGAGCTGAGCCATTTGGAGGAATGCTGAGCCATTTGGGGGCAGCTTTTGATTCACCAGAAGCATTTCATAATAGAACTATGTGAGGAAAGGTTTGCTTAGGTGAAGTCCCCTTAGTACCGCAGATTGGAATAGCTGCATAAGGGCTTGAGGAGCCCCAGTGTGTTTTCTAAGAAATTGCTGAAAAACTGGAGCGCCTTTCCAGGCTGCCTTGCAGCACCCAGCAGCAGCCACTAGATGGCAGTGTGGCGCTGCAGGAACCAGGGTTTGGCCCATGTGCTTTTTTTTGAACCCATGTGCTTGGCCCAAGTCATGCCCAATCCAGAGGTTGCCTTCTTACTAGACACAGACATCCAGGAACAAGGTGTGCCCCGTGCCCGTGCCCATTCCCCAATTCCAGGATACACTGAGCACTCTCTGGGCTGCTTTGTGAAGACAGCCCATTTTGCAAGACTGGATTTGGATGCTGGTTCTCTCCTCCCTGTAAGTGGTTTCTAACAGTAATCACACTGGGGGTGGCAGGTACCCTGTCTTCCTGGGACACAGTACACATCCTTGCTTTCACACTACCCGAGCTCTGGGCTCTAGTTCCTTATGTGGCCAAGGAACACAAAATGTGTGCATAGTACCCCAGCACAGATTCGCATCACATAATTCTGATCATAAACATGATGGGCACCAGAAAGAGCAGCTTGCTGCCCTTCCCTATTCAGCCCCCTGTGTGTCTGCTCCAGTGCTATCCATCAGCTGAGCAAACTCAAAGGTTAAAACTTATCTTCCAGGCAACTGGTCTTCCAGTATGAATCACTGTGCTCAATGTCTGGGAATTAAGACCCACTTGGCTGAATTTGCCTCCTGTGCAAAAAAAAAAAAAAAAAAAAAAAAAAAAAGTGTCCTTTCTCCAGGGAGCTGGAGGAGTGGGATATCGATCATTAGAATAGCTTCAATCCTGCCTCCAGCTCCTCTATGCCCTGCATGCACAACACTCCCCCTAACAAAATAGTGTGCATGTCAGCCAATGCGTCAGTGGAGAGACTTCTGCTGAGTCCCATGCCCTCCAGTATTCGCCCAACGGCTGATGACCTCTGGAACCCCAAACCTGAGCCGGTTTGGAGAAGAAGCAGAAAGAAGACACAAGTGTGGGTCTGAGGGAATTCCCTAGCTGAGGCTTAGGTGGTTGGGATGAGGATTCCCCCACTGGCTGCAAGAAAATGAGGCCATGTGATTAAAACCATCGACTACAGGAAAGCAGGAAGATGCGGAAGGAGCCGAGATTTGTAACCTTCCACCGTGGGGCACACTTCAGAGGGACCCAGCCAGGAGCTGCTAGAATTCCTGAGATCACACAGTATACATAGAAGCCATAGACAGAATTTTATTAGAATTTGCAGAAGCATGAGATAATGTACCACAAAATAGTTTGATTTTACAACATAAAGTATGGTAGGAAGTTGTCAATGTACAGTGTAGTCAGCAAAAAGAAAAAACAGAGCAGTTTCACATTTTTTCTAAAGGTGATAGATGACACCTGCACTTGTCCTTAAAATAAAATAAAATAAAATAAAATAAAATAAAATATAATAAGAAAACAGGAGGGGCCCAGCAGAGACCAACCTGATTTGCAGTTTGCATCAGAATCTAAATCTAATATCACCATTATAAGAAACTATAAGAAAACTATTAGAAAAATAGAACATCAAACAAGCAAAAAATATCATACAATTTACATAATAAAAAACACACAACTCTTTTGTAATGGCTCCATATTCAGTAGAAGAGAAGAACTTACTGGAGAAACCACAGCTATTCAGGTTTGATAATAAACCAACCCTCATTAGTATCATGACCCTTTGTGATCCTTAAACCCATTGAAGCTGAAAGGCACAACGGAAGCAGGAAATGTATCTTAAATATATAACTTCTCAAATGGGAAAATAAGTCCCCAAACTGAAAAAGTTTGTCATCAAGAAACACGAAATTATATACCTTGTTAATAAATTAACAAAGTCTGAATGTGTCTTCCCAGCCCTGCTCCCTGACCCTGCTGGACACATCAATACCCTGAGAACATCCGCTTGAACAAGGTCTCTCGTCTCACGTGGGTTTTCAACCGGCAGGCAGTTCAACTGTTAACAGGACAGTCCTGGAGGGCTCCTTGGTGACTGTGCCCAGAGCCCCTTGGCCCCGCCAGGTCCCTCTGGGAAGAGAGCCTGTGGTTCAATGAAGCAATGGGCACAAATAGGCTCTGGATTAGAGTGACGAAGATGAAAGCTGGGTGACTTTTTGTCGTAAGAATCCATGAGGCACCATAACCATCACGTCACCTGGAGTGCAGCATCTTGCACCCCTGCCTCAGTGAAGCATCTCATGACTCCCCGCAGAGTCTGACAAGATGTCCTTCTCCCTTGGGAGCCTCACGTAGACACTCGTTTTGACAGCAAACAGATGGGGTTTGAATCACGCACAATTCTACACACCATATACTCCGTTCCATCTGAACTTGAACTCTGTAACAGTTTCGCACAAGCACCACACATCCTCTGCCCAGCAACTCCCGTCCTGGGAGTTCAGCTCACCAGAGTGTGGATCTGAACACCCTCCTCCACCCTCCATCAACACACCCGAGGACGGGTGCCCTGACACTTGGTGTCCTTACTTATGGCGTTGGCTCTTCGGTGCCAACAGAACTGTCAGCTCCTATTAGCAAGAAAAGTGTCAGTAAACACAACACATTCAAGTCAGACAAGGCAGGCCCCGTGGGGAGCCAGGAACACTCCAGCGCCAGCCCTGTGTGTCTAGCAATGCAGGTCCTTGCCTGGAAGGCTGGTGGGGCCTCTGCGGGGCATGTCCACACTTGCCCCAGGAACCCAGTCTCCTGTCCAGCACTCCCAGCTGTCTCCAAGCCTCACCACGTTAGGAGGCTCCCAGCTCCTGCATGAAGTGCAGCGAGGCGCAGGGCAGGCTGCAGGTCTTCTCCGCGACCCTGCGCGGCATGCCAAGGGTGCAGGAGGGGTGCACAGGGCCTTGGTCAGGAAGGTGGGTGAGGCCACAGGCAGGGGAGTGACCTGTGGTGCCCAAACCACTGCTTCAGCACTTGGGACTAGGTGACCGACTGCCAGATAGAGAAAAGGGAACCAATGGAAAGAGTTTCTGCTTTTGCAAAAACCAAACCCCAAAGTGGGGATAGCTCTGAGCACTTCTAACAATGCAAGTTTAGCGGCTTTCTGAGATGGCCCAGGAGAGGGGAGTACACCAGTTTTCCCTCTCGGATTGAAACAGTGTGTCCAACCCACAAATGTCTGCCTCAGGGCGTGGACAGGGATTATGGGCATGTGTGCAGACTGAGTCCCTTTCTCTCGTCTCCTCCCCACTATGGGGACACTCAGGAGCTAGCTGTTGTCCCACCCCATCACCGGGGTCTCCCACCCTGCTTGGGAGTCACCCCTCACCCCTACTCTTCTGCAGAATTCCTGTGGGTTCCCACCATTGGCTTCTTCATGAATTTGCGCCTGGTACAAGGAAGGGTGCTTACTCATTAAAAATGCGTCTTTCCAAAGTGACTATCTGGGACTGGTGCACAATAAGAGAGGACAGAGTATTCTGCAGGATGGGTGTGTCTTTAGAATGTAAGCAAGTCCTGACTGTAGGTAAATACCGCCCAAGTCCTGAAACTGAGAATGGTATTCTTATTTGGACAGGGGTTAAGAGATGTGAAACTATTGGTTCTTTCTCCCTCTTTTTTTTTTTTTTTTTTTTTAATTTCAGGGGAAGGAATGAGGGATGTTATAAGGAAAAGTCCAAATACCACTGCATATATCACTGCCTCTGTCACACATGAAAGTCCCCTGGCAAATGCACACAATCTTAATAAAAGCAATGAACTATTATTCATGCAAGTCATCCTATGTGTCCTCTTCTGACAGAGAAGTTTTTCCTCCAACAAGGGAGAGGGTACAGGGGCACCACAATCCCCCCACCGCCCGGTCCCTGTGAGCTACTGTGTGGCACCCAAGTATCTGATTGTGGAAAGGAGGATAAATCTGCAGTTGTCAGCATGTCCCTGTGATGGGAGACTGTGGACGATCAAACCCCAAAATACCCCTCTCCACCGTGTAGACAGATGACTGATACAGGCTGCCGGCTGACACGTCAACTGGCACAGACCATTGGACACTGTCTTACACAAAAATTTCAGCCAGAAAAGTAGTTAAAAGAAAAAAGAATGTCTTCTCCCTACCACCTCATTGCTCACCCTCATTCCTGTACATTCTCTTTGCCTATATGGAAAAAATAACAGGGAAAAAAAAAATCAGGCAAACAAATACCTAAGAGGTCCTAAGAAGACAACAGACAACTAAAACCCCCAACAAAATAAGTTAATATTTATCAAAATATTTTACAGCACCAATCTACATAAACTTAAATACCTTTCTTTGGAAACCCAACTCTCAGGGTCTTAGGATACTCGCTCTGGTTCATTCACAGATGCTATTTGGAATAAAGCTTCCAGCAAGTGGTCAGAACTGGGCACAAATGCCCAGCCCTTGGCCACTGGGTCCATTGGCTGACCTGGTCTTTTAGCTGCTTCATTAATTGTTTCTAATTTTTTTGTGTGTGGTGCTGGGGCTCAAACCCAGGGCCTCACGCATGCTGGGCAAGAGTTCTGCCACTGAGCCAAACCCTCAGGCCAGTTTCACTAACGCCTGCATCTCTCCAAGAACCTCCTGGAACAGAAGGGAAAAACAAGTGCCATCAATTGATCGAGTTTCTTTCTAGCGGATTTGCATCAACGGCCAGGCAGGAAAGAAACAGGAGTCTAAGCTTCAAAAGCAGCGGTCACTTCTCTGTGGCGTCTAAAATGCTGGCCTCCCTCACACGTGGCCAATGCAGGCCCTGTGGGCTCCCCAGTGACACTCTGAATGGAAGTGAGGCTCCATCAGCTTCCTTCCCGCAGGCTTCAATCTACAAGGAGTGTGTGAAAATGGTGTTGGTCCCGGGCCCCACCCAGCTGCAGAGGAGGGGACGGAGTGCAGGGTGCAGACAGGAGCCACAGAAGGACACTGAGGTCTCTGCAGCCTTTGGACCACAGAAACACAAGAGCAACAGGACTCCAAGTTGCCTCCCATGCAGACCGCACACCCTGACCCTCGGGCCAATGGTATGCAGTCATTATTTGGCCATTTTCCAAGTTAAGGTTAAGCCCCAACTTAATCTGGTGGAGTGATTCACAACAACTAACAGGAGGATTCAGACAGACCATGTCAGGGGGCAGAAGGGTCAACCGCAGACTGAGCTGCCACCTGCTTTGAGAACCTTATAAGACCCAAAAGACTGATGCGTAAGCACCAGAGGGCAAGACTTAGTGAATGGTAAAGACCCACAGAAGACAGAGTTTGAAACTCTTCTGAGGATAGTCCTACGTGAATACATACAGTCTCGTATTCCAGTTACTCAGGACACATGGCCAGCAGTGACAGGTGCCAGAAGCAGCAGGAACTGCTCCTGGCCTCCGGGGAACGGGACTGGAGAATGTCCCCTGGTCTATGGGCATGCGCGCAGGCACGGCCAGCCCTCCCCTGACAAGCCTTCGTTCCCCCCGGGAGCCTCCTGTCTTTTGTGCCTGGGACGAACCACCTCCCCTCAGTCTTGCAGCCTGCGGTGGGAGGGGTCTGTAGCGGTGCCAGCGCAAACCTGCTCAGAGGGCACTGCGGAGAGATGCCCAGTCCTAACAACCCCATCCGGAAGCAACTTAGAGGGCGGGGGTGGGGAAAGTCAAACAGCCCTGTTCCTCTTCTGATGAACTGCTGTCACTGGGCTCGGGGGCAGCACTGCTGGGACATACTGTTTTGTGGTACTCATCTTGCATCTATGGCCAGCTGTTTGGGGCTAAGGGGGAAATGGCTACTGAAGGTCTGGAGTATGTAGGTCTGCAATACCAGAGCAGTCGCCAGGGAGGGAGGCAAGGTGACCTCCCCTCTGCCTGGGGCTGCAGCAGCAAGGTGCCGGCTGGCGAGGAGAGGGCTGTTTTCTTTGTTCAGAGGGAAGTGAGGAGATATACGGCCAACCACAGCCATGTGGCCCTGGCCAGGGAGCTGTCTGGAGGAGGCTCAGGCGCTGGCTGCGGCTGCAGTTCAGTTAGCTGCACCTTTGGTGGCACTGGGGGTGTCGTGGACGTGGGTGGTTCCTGTTACACTGGTGGATAGAGTGAGGTGCTGCCAGGTCCTCTGGAGACATCCTTCGGAGCTGCCACCAACTCTGGCCAGCGGGGCTGCATGTCACTTGCAGTGGTCCAAATTGCCGTCAGGAGTCCTTGCCTGGTCAGTGGCCAGGGACGCCTCCTCGCTGTGCCACAGCCCATAGCCGAAGTAGATGACAAAGCCTGTGGGCCAAGAGCAGAGCAGAGGTGTGAGCAGGGCGGGCAGGCTGGGCTCAGGGGCAGAGGGCTACCGGGGCTGACTTTTGCATCCGCAGAAACACATGGCACGACACATAGGGTCAGCCAAGGCCACTGTCTTGCTTGTACTATGGCAAAGCTACCCACGTCCTTCCGGGTGTCCTCATACTGCACCTTCCTGAGCCGCCTGGGGGAGGCCCAGTGGGGAGCCCCAGGCTCCCAGCTTAACCCCTAGTGAGATTTTCAGCAGGTTCCTGGCTTTCCGCCTGGACAGTTTTTTCTACATAGTGACCATCTGACTGCAGATGACATTTCACTGAAACCTACTTAACCTGAAAATCCAGCATCCAGGACGCCAAAGGTTGGTGGTGGGGCCTGGAACCCGTGCTTCTAATCACCCACCCAGGGCCTGGCCAATGGTCGCAGGGTCACCTTGTGTGGTTGACAGGGGAGGAGAACTAAAGGAAGGACTCAGCAACCAGAAGCTCAGGAAATGACCTCACAGGGACTTCTATAGGGGTGGTGGGCCACCAGCAAGTGGCCACAGTGGCCTGAAAGCAGCTGTCCTAAAAAGTGCTCCAGAGAGTCTGTCTAATCTCACAGGCCAGGTGTCGCAGAGGAGGACCCGTCCCTTGGACCTGAGGGGAATATACATCCTTGAGAAAAAGTGCCACTGGTGAGCCCAGGGACACCAAGAGGCACCAGCTGTCTTTCTACAGCACCTGGACCCAGGGCTGAGAGTCTTGGCAAGGACACAGCCCTTGGGGGCAAGGGTCAGGGCCAGTCTCCTGGGCATCAGCACGAGGACTCAGACACTGAGAGGAAGGAACCAGGTTGAGCTCCTCCAGTTCCCAGGGTTAGAGGCCACAGGGAGTGGGACACAGCCCTCGAGAGTTTCTGCTGACACCCAAGCAGCAGACCTCCAGACTAGCTGGCCCTGGGCATTGCACATCAGGAGCAAGAGAACGAGTCCTGTCAAAAGCCTCACACCCTGGCAAGACCTTCCCCAAGCTCCGAAGTACTGTCCTTCCCCGAAGAAGACACTGTTGTCAGTAGAGGATCCAGCGGAGACTGGCGACACCCGTACCTGCCAGGATCTGAGTCCCACACAGACCCAGAGAGGGCCAGGCTCGGGGAGGGAGAGTCTAGATTCTTCCGACTGGAGTAACTGGTGCCTTATCAACAACACTCAGAGCCTTGGGCTTGGTAACCCCCAGCCCCAGCTGACGAGCTGAGCAATACTCTCAAAATGAAAAGGATCGAAAAGGGAGAGGAGAACCCACAACCTACCAGGGGTACAATATTGTTTTAGAGAAAACTGCAGATGACATGTGTTTCCTTGTGTTATGAAATTTGGAATGAAGGAGGCTCTGTGACATTAACCACTCAGTCAAGGAGCAGGCAAGACAAGTGAGCAGCCCTGCACAGGCCTAAGGGCAAGGGGAGGCCCCAGGAGAAGGCGGCAAGACCCCTGAGCTAACGTACCTATGAGCATCCACACTGCAAACCGGACCCACGTGCCCTGGTCCAGCTGCATCATGAGATAGATATTCACAAAGATGCTCAGGACAGGGAGCACCGGCAAGAAGGGGACCTGCAGAGATAAAAGGCGGTGTCAGATCCTGAGGGTGGCGACTCCAACACACATCCCCACCCCTCCAGTTCACATACAGACATGCCCACCAGCAAATCCTAGTAGATGGAAGTTGGGTTCCAAGGCTACTAATGGCCAAAGTGAACTCGTTTCTGACATTCCTCTCATTATTCTTCTGCTAAAGAAAGGACCAGAAGAGGCATTTCCACTTTATCTCTAAGGTTGAACTATTTTGTGATTTGTAAAAATCTAAGAATGTAGATGCTGTACTCATCTCCAAGGGTTGGAAATGACATGCAATCCACCAGGACATTTACAAAAATCCCCCATGGATGAGGTGCACCCCACCACCTGAGAGTCACGGCCTTGCTCAGCAGACATCCTCTGTGTCCTAAGGGTCCTTGGCCCATTCCCCAAGAACAGCTGACCAGAGCCACACTCTGGAGTGGCAATATCTAGGTCAGCCTCCCAGCGGGACCAGGTCTGCAACCTAGCAGGAGGTTCCCCTCAGGTCTATTAGGCTGAGGTGCTCACCTTGAACGAGAGCTTGGTTTTGCTCTCGGGCTGCCTCCAGATGATGCCCGTGACCATCGCACAGAGGACAGCAGATCCTGCCACCACAGAGATCGCCCATGGCTCCCCATTGCTCAGAGCCTCCCTTCCAAGCACAGCCACCATGCACAAAGTGATGATAAGAATAGCTAAGAGGGAGAGAAAAAAGAGAGGTACAGTAAAACCAGTTCTCAAGTTCCCACAGGTACCCTCAGTTCTCCCCAAAACCTGTCCAGAGGGAGCCTCCATTTCTGTGGCATTAACTGCAATTAGGACATAAAAACTGAAGTCACGGTCTGTTAGCAAAACATATATTCATCTTCTCTGGCAACTCCCCCCCACCCCACGCCCCATCCCCATTGACAAGAAGCCCTTCAATGTCGACCAGCAAGAACCCAGACCTCTTACAGGGAAGAGGCAAGCTCTTACCTATGAGGCCGGCCGAAATGTTCGCAATTAGCCCAGACAACTTGGAAGGCTCCATGTTTTTGGGTGACAGTATGGTTTTCAAAGAAAACTTCTCTGCTTCTGGTAAAAAGCCTGTCTGGGAATCACTGGTGCTCACCAGTTCATTCTGGTCGACGTGATCTAGCTCGTCAGTGGTTCTGGCCATCTGGTACACTAGGTTAGGCTGTTCTGGCTGATACCTGGGAAGAGGTGCATGGGGCATGATCATTGTACCAACTGAACATGTACCAACTGAACTTCTCAGCAAGTCTTCAAAGGTGCATTGCCCAAGACATGAGGCATGAAATGGAACAGAGATAGTCAGAATGGTCCAGAGACCGGGGACATCTTTCAGCTTCTGGGTAACACCCCCTATGTCTCTGTTTTGGGGGAACATGACCTCCACTGTAAGGCAGCTCAGTGGAACGTCTCAAGAGTTTCTCTAGCTCTGTGAAGTAGAAGTAGCCCTTGAATGTTAAGATATTAGGCCACTTCCTGCAAAACCATGGTTGCAGGGAGCTAAGAGTTAGGACAGAAATAGAAAGCAATAACACTAGAATCCTATTTGGTGCAGAGAGCCAGAGAATCATGTCTGCAGGCTGATGGATTTGAGAAATTCTGTTTGCGTGACCTAATTGGATCAATTTATTCTAAAACTCCAAGAGCCTTGGAGTAAATAACTCTATAGAGCTGGGTGAAGGACCGAGCCTGAGGCCTGATTTCCAAGACAGGAGCTACCTGCAAGAAAAGCATCTGCTTTAAATGAGGTTCCTTATCTTCCTGCCCCAAATGAACGCAGTACAAAAGTCTCTTCCATAGCTTCGAAAAACAGAATGCCTTTTGAATTATTTTGCATATAATCAATTCTAAGAGTGGGCAATAAAGATAGTTGACCGTTTTTGCACTGAGTCACTTGTGTAACATGACTTGGTCAATTAAGAAAGTGAGGGAACTTCTGAGAACATTCTAGTGTTGTGTCAAGGGAAGGAAGGAATAAGAGGCATGCAGAATAGTTTTAGCTGATTCTCAGCCCAGGTCTTAAGTAAATTAGGTGCTGAGTACATCAGAAATGGAACCAATGGCCTCGCAAGTATAAATACCTAAAAAATGAGGAGGCTCTTGCTGGGTGACCAACACTGGAGTCTCCATGAGCACACGTTCTCAAAACGAGTGCCTTCTGGGCCATCCTTGAAACGCAGTACTGTCTCCCCAAAGCAAAGGAAAACTGAAGTCCAGGCTGTGCTTTAGGAGGGGGTAAGAAGACCAAGCACCAAGCCTGGGCCCAGGAGTTATTTTACTGTGACTGTCCTCAAGATGGAAAGAGCTGGAACCTGGAAGGTGTCCCTGAACATCAGCCTAGGCCACCACACCAAGCAATGGGCTTCATCTTCTCAGTCATGGTGCATCCAGCTCCAGGAGCGTCACACCGTTCCTTGGATTCTTCCAGTGCCCTCCAGGGTCAGTGCCCGGTCTCCTCTGTCTCAAGAACTTGGACCAATTGCAGTCATTTCCCTAACCTTCAAAAACTCTGATCCCAGGATCCAGACCCAACAGTGGGGCTGAGAACCCATCTTATCTTCCTAACATCTACCCAGAAAAAACAAGGGCACAAGATTCAGGGAGATCAGGGCCACCCTGACAGTTTTCAAGGATGTGTTTCCAACTACCATGCCACATGCTTTCCTGGCAGCTCCCAAAGGAGCTGTCACCAACCTAAAAGTCACACCACATTAGCCTTTTATTAGGACTCTTAATGGCTATCACATGCACCCACATTTTTCATGGAAGATGGAAACGCCATACATACCGTAAGACTAAAACACAGGCAGCCACCAAAGAGTAAGCCAGGAGAGTGCCAATGGACATGAGGTCCACCAAGTCCTTCAGGTCAAAGAGAAAGGCCATCACAGCTGGGGAGAAAACAGACATCAGGATCTATGGATGGTCCTTTGCACATTTCAATAGCCAGGACCACCACCCACCTGTGATGAGGGGCACTGCTTTTATTCCCAGCCCCAACCTCAGTCTTTCCAAAGAAAGATCTGCTTCAAGGGAAGACAAAGTTCAGGATTAAAACATATAGGCAGTTTTCAACAGATGGTAATAATAACGCACAATAATAATTAACATTTGTGTAAAAAGTACTTTTATCCTTTTTGATCCCCATTGATAAACTTTGCAAGCCAGCCCTACACTATAGATGAAGAAACAGAAGTTGAGAGTTCAGGAGACTTATCTAAGGTTACACAGCTAGTGAATGGAAGTGCAAGGATCTGAAGTAGGTTCCTGTGACAGAGTCCTCCACACTGTACTGACTCACTGATAGCCATGTCAGTCCATCTGTCCACCAATTATCCATCCACCTATCAACCACCCACCATCCATCCAATTGATCATCCATCCACCCATCATGCATCCAATCAATCATCCATCCAACCATCATCCATCCAATCAATCATCCATCCACCCATGATCTATCCACCTAACATCCATCCAATCAATCATCCATCCAACCATCATCCATCCAATCAATCAATCATCCATCCACCCATGATCTATCCACCTAACATCCATCCAATCAATCATCCACCCATCCACCTGGCCATCCATCCTTCCTCCTCCCCTTGTCAATCTTTCTTCTATCCATCTATCATCCACTCATCACCCATTCATCTGTCCTCCATCCAGCACTGTGACAGTCACTGTATTCTAGGTATGCACCACTAAACAGGGCAGATGACAACAGAAATGGGAGGCAGCAGAGGCAAGTCTGGTGCTCTGGGAGGACTCACAGGGGCCCCTAACCTAGGCAGGTGAACAGGGAAAGCAGAGCTATTCTTCACGTTAAATCACTGCACATGGGAGAAACTTGGAAAAGCTGTTTTTCCAAACATCAGCCCTGTCACCATATCCCTGCTGCCTCAAGAAGAATCAAACACGCATGCTTGGACTAGGCCTGTAGCTCAGTGGGAGAGCACTTGCCTGGCATGCACAAAGCTCTGGGTTTGATCCCCAGCACTGCAAAATAAAATTAAAAACAATTTTTTTTAAAAAGTGTGCTTTTTGAAAATCCTTTATAATTTCTATAAGACATATGTCTGTTTATGTCAGCAAACATGTCAAGTTTCCCATTTAAAAAGTAACTTGGCAAGACCTACTTTGGGATATTTTTCAAATAGCATGCAATCAACACAAGTTAAAACATAAATGTGAAAACAATATTTTCCACAAATATTTCTGAAGCCCCACAAATGCCACACAAATTTAGATTGAGGATAAATAATAGGATTAAAGAGCAATGAAGTCCTTCTGGATAATTAGAACAGTATTCAATTGTGCATGCCATAGATGCCTATGTTCCTACTCACAGAGAAACCCAAGACAAATTTCTTCCATGTGAGGTGACTTCAGAAAACCAAATACTTATCACTCTTGCCAAATGAAGAGAAAAGCAAATCCCTGGGCTGCTGAGTGGCATGTGCTTCATAGCTACTTGAGAGATTACAGTTTGATCTCCCTTTATTGGCACAGGGAGGAAATTAAGGCTTGCCTTTAATACGATCAACTTACATGTAAACACTGAAAAAATGTACTATTTCCAATTCCTTAATCCCTCAGATATACTGGTCATGTTCTGATACATAGCACCCTTCAACCTGACCACCTGGATCACTTGTAAGAGTGTAGATTACAATAAAAAAAAAAAAAAAACTGTTAAGTAATTTAAAAATTGCTTTCTTTTATATATATATCAATCCACATAACTAAGCATGCTTTGCTAGGGCATAGTACTAACATCACTCAGTAAATAATTCATTCATTTAAGATGGTCATGTGTCTTGTCAGTGGCCATACCACAAATCACATAAGTACCAATTCTGACTGGTGTCATGTGTCCTAATTTATCAAAAAGAACCAGTTTTACTTGGCCTGGCTGCTTTGGGCATAAACACAAACCCGGAATCAAGGGTCAGCTCTGCCCTTCCTGGGTATGCATCCTCCCTCCGCCTCTCTGGGCCTCCATTTGTACAGTGGGATAGAACCTGCCTCTCAGGGCTCATGTGATCACCAAAGGTCATGAAAGAAGGAAACTATAAACACATTAATGTAGCAGTGTGCATGAAAGCATCCTCTCACTTCCCTTTCCTTAACTGGAGTTCAGAGAGCTCCTTATTCCACTGATTTCATCTGTCAAAACTGACCTCTCAGAGATGAACCTGATTTGATAAGAGAAACCTCCCCAGGGTCTGCCATTGTTTAAAAACTTAGGAGTAAATGGCTTCATCAGCAACACCCTTCATATCCTTCAGGGAATCAGTGGCACATTTTATTAAACACTGACTTTAAGGAACACTCATTTTCCAGAGAATCCATGAATGAAGATTCATGACACTGGATTTGCAGGTAATAACCAAATGCCTCACTTGGCTTGTCTCATGCAAGTTGCCAGCCTGCTGAAGTCTACCGAGGGAAACATTCAAAGGGGGAAAGACAGAGGTTGTCCTTGGAGAGGATAATGAGAGCTCACACTGTCTGGGAATTCCATCGTGTCCTCTGTAAAACTGGCCTCTGCCTCAATGAACCAGTTCCAAGTGCAAACACCAAGAGTTAAAAAGACTTCTCACGAACAGGAGTGATTCAAGGTGCCTCCCTGGGGAATAAGAACTCAATTTTAAGACACTAGCATGTGAAGTGAGTTCCCGAGCTTACCAGCAATGGCACCTGACGTCAGTGTGGCGATGATTGGGGTTTTGGTCCTATCGTTGATTTTGGCTAAAAATTTAAACAGCAGTCCATCCTCAGCCATGGCGTAGATAACTCGCGGCATGGGAAACATGGAACCTAGAAGACTAGGCAGAGGAAATGGCAAATAGGTGAGTGAAACAAAAGGAGCTTATCAGGAACAAAGGTGTCATATGCTACCATGCACAATTTACCACAGAGGGGAGGGGAGCTGGTTTTCCTCACCAAGAACTGGCTCCTCTCCACACTGTGTGAAGCCCATATCAACCCCAGGAAAAGCACATACGGCAAGCGTGGGCTAGGGTACAGAATGCGGAACGTCTAAACTAGCTTGTGATCCAGACGTGATCGTTAGGAAAGGAAAGTTTTGTATTTATTTGTGCAATTATTTCTAGCTGAATCAAACAAAATAAAAGCATCACACATTCATGAGGATTTCTCTCAGGCAAATCAATATTTAGCAAATAGATCCTGTTTACGCAGGCTGGCAGGAATTACTCAGGATGAAATGCTTCTCATTATAAGGCACTTACTCCCGTTTTCAAAGTAATCCCTGCTTTATAGGCAAACTAAAGGACAAAATATGGGGATCAAAAAGGGGGCCCTGTCCAAAGTTAGGATCAGGATATAAGTCCCTTGTTAACTAGATCATGTCCAAACATTGGCCTCAGGTTCTTCAAGATGAAAACACAGTACTCTCCCCTGGTTCATGGTCTTGCTATCTGTGGTTGCAGTTATCCATGGTCAACCAGAGGCCAAAAGAATTACATGAGAAATTCCAGAAATAAACAACTGATAAATGTAAAATAATTTTTAATGCATTACATTATTAGCTAGTTAACCTCTTACTGAACCTAAACTATAAATTAAACTTAATCATAGGTACATATGCATTGGAAAAAAGTCATGTATGTATGAGTTTGATATTATCTATGGTTTCAGTCATCCTCTGGGAGTCTTGGAGCATATCCCCATGGATAAGGAGGCACGACTGTATCAACAACATGGACAACTTTTGGGATAATTAAAAACAACAAACGGAAAAAAAAAAATAGATAGTCCAGGTTGGGGTGCTGACTTGAGTTCAAGAGAAAGGGGAATTTTTAGTAGTGACCCCACATGTCATGGCTTCCCGTAGTTTGTGCCAGCCTCCCCCTTCCCTGAAGTGCCAGGCTCCTGTGAGGAACATCCGCAGAAGCCCCCTCACCTGGTGGAAAGTGCGCAAAGGGAGCCGACGGCCACGGCGTACTTAGCGCCCTCCCAGCCCACGTGCTTGAAGGCGTCGGGCAGGGGGCTGTCTATGTCCAGGCAGAAGTAGGGCATCATGAGCGTGAGGGCGGCTGACACCCCGAAGTACGCAATGAAGCAAATCAGGAGGGACGCCACGATGCCCACAGGGATGGCCTTCTGCGGGTTCTTGACTTCTTCACCTGGAATCGGCAAGGACTCAGTCAAGGAGGGTCAGACCCGAGAAGTGACCCACCCAGACCAGAACACCCAAAGCCCTTCAGTTTCAGGGAGCCCACGCAAAACCAAGAACAGCCCCCAACAGCACTCAGCCCCACAGAACGGGCCCTCCCAGCTTCCTACTGTGGAAGGGCAGCCCACAGCGACACACACGGGCTGACCAGCAGCCGCGGGCTGGTATTCTCAGTTTTGTGTTGTGGTTCAGCTAAGGCAGATCTTTGTTTCCTTTGGCCAAGAAAATGTGAAAGGCTAGAGGGAGCTGGGCCTATTCAGTCCACCAGGTGACGCTGCTTCTAATGGCCTCGTTTCTCCCAGAGGATGCAGATACGAAACCCAGCCGCAGCCACACCATTGCTATCCAGTGCTAACCAGCTCTGTTAGTTATGTTCATGAGGCAGTTTCCTGGCAGGCACGGCCACTCGAGGAAGTGATAAAGGGCATGGGGACATCAGCAGGAAGAGCAGCAATTAGAACATTCCAGCAGGAAGGACATGTCATGTGGTGTCGGTCTAGATGGCCCAAGTCCCACCAGTCTGCTGGGGGAACAGGGATCCAGGAGACCCGAGAGGGCGTACCTGTGGTGGCGATGCAGTCAAAGCCCACGAAGGCATAGAAGCAGGTCGCTGCCCCTGACAGGACGCCAGAGAATCCAAAGGGCATGAATCCACCCATATCAACTTTCCCTTCTTTTGTGTCACTAGAAAAAGAGTCAGTTAAAGATTAGGTCACCTGCTGTGCTGTCTGGCATAAGAGTAGAGTATATCTCCTAAAGAAAAGTGACCACAGGCAGTACCCCCAACACTATTAGACCCAGGGGCTTCAGACCCAAGGCCAGGGCCTTCTAACACGGTGGAGAGCAGAATTCCCTGTCTTTCAGAGTCCAGAGCCACAATGGTACATGCTCTCCACCCTTCCAGAAGCATCTTTAATGTACTGACTTTGGTAAAGACAGGCAGTGGGTCCAACGGGAAACAGGAAGACTCTAGCCACTGCGGTTGATCCCACACACTCCTCCCCAGACCCTCAGGAAAAGATCTGAGCAACTAGTCAACTGCACTGTCCCTGTCCCAGGTCCCCTATTTACCAATAGTCTCAAAACAGATATTTCTGGAGACTCAGGTTAAAAAAAGCAAATTGTCTTTGTCAACCACATCATTCCCGAGGTGGCCCTGAACACGAGGTCATGAGCTGCTGAAGTGCCCTGAATAAAAATGAAGGCGTGTCATCCTTGATGATTGCTTTAAACGACCAGGAGGTGGGGCACCTGGGAAGGCTGAGGACTGCATGCCAGGGAGGAGAGACGGGCTCACAGAAGGCAAGGGGCGCCCAAACTCACTTTCGTCATCCAGCTAGATAATAAGAAGAGCGTGTGAGAGAGGGAAGGCAAGGGCCCTGGGTGATGCATGGAGGGAGGAGGCCAAAGAAAAGAAAGCTACTGTTCCCAGGACTGTGATGAGGGGACACCAGGTAACCTCCAAAGCTGATGGATGGAGGGGCAGGTGGATTCCCGGAGCTGTGAGCAGCCATGAACCAGTGCAGCTGGGACCCTGCTGCACCTGCCCCTCAGATCCCACCTGACCCTAGTAAGGCCAGATGCCGGGACACCATCAGCTATGAACAGGAGCAAGGTCCTGGCATTCAAAGACCTGCAGTAACAAAGACAATGTGCAAAACAATAGGTGAAGAAAGGGAGGAGTGAAATGCACCCTTGCACTTGCCTGTATTTATGAAAAGAAAACCTAGGAGCCTACACACACAAAAGTAATGCAAATGACACCCCCTGGGGGTAGGCAGGAGAGTGAGGCAGGGGAAGAGAGGAATGGGAACAAGATTTTCAATGGAAATCTTAACATTAATGATATATGAACTGTGCAATTATTTTACTCAAAAAGTTAAATGTAACATTTAAGTTTGGGTGTTACCAATCCCAGTGGCATAGCAGTAATTATAAAATGGAGCACAGAATCTGCTCTGCAGAGCCTCAAGCCACAGCATTTGGAAGTATTTTTTAAAGCCTCTTCCTCTATCATCGATTATGAAACTGGTACACGCCTGTGAGGCTCAGGTCCGTGCGTCACAAGCACTGCCACCTCGGGTAAACAGACTCGCTGTCAAGGCATGGGGACGAGAGATACTGCCACCCCTGCCGCCTGACAAATGGCAGCTGGTGACAAAGAGAAGCTGAGCCCAGGCCTCAGTGCAGCGTCTGTCCTTGGCAGTCTGGTGACCAGCCTCTCTGCATTCCACTCAGTGGCTCCTGAGAAGGCAGCAGGGATGACAGCTGAGAAGTAGGGGTCTGTGCCCTGGGCAGGGGCCCGCACATGGCCCTTGCCCACAGCCTCAGGGCTGACATTCTCTATCAGGCCTCAGATGTCCTGACGTCTCTCTGCTGCCTGAGATAAACTGTCAGCTGTCCCTGACAGCCACATCCCCCCTTCTTCTACACAGCAAGGGGACCCTTCATTATGTCAGTGGGCCACGTGGCCACTCAGAATCAAGACTGAGCACTTCTCAGATTCTCAACTGTAGGTGCAGTCACGTGACTGTGTTCAAGGAGATCAAAGCAGACATGGTGTGTGCATCTTCTGAGAAAGGCCCCAGTGAGGCGGAGGAGGGAGGTGCTCTTCTTCTTTTCCTTTCTCCTTCCTGCTGGATGGAGTGGGAGGAGCAGCCATTGTGAGCCCTGGGGTGGCCTTGGGAATGTGGGTCACAGATAAAGCCACAAGATGGAAGAACTGGATTCCTGGTCCAAGGAATAGAAGATATTGGTCTGACCGTGTCCAGTGTTGACTGTAGAAAGCTACGTCTTTATCTCAGGAAGTCAATGTGATTATTCCACCTTAACAGACGCCATGCAACAAAACCTCAACAGACGCCCAGGTGGCAAGAACAAATTAGTGTTACTTCATGTTAGCCATTTCCAGGACACTGGGTAAGGCCAGAGGTGGCACAAGTTGGGGCGGCAAGGAGCTATCCAGACAGTAGGGTGACACTCCTATCCCAGACCCAGAGACAAACCAACTTAGACTGAAAGCCTTCCTTACCAGTCACAGAAAGAAAAGGCATCAGAAAATCCCACAGTGTGGCCTCCCAACCTCGCACTCTGAAGCTCCTGAGTCATCATTTGGCTGGGGAAAGCCCTGGTATTTCGAGGGACAAGCAATTTCATGCAAGACTTTACGACCATTGTCAGAGACACAAATCTAAAGCTGGAAATTTTCATAAAATCAAAGAGCCAGCTCTGCTGCAGGCCTGAAGAATTCCACTTCTTAAAGTGGTTGGTCCCTTGCCACCCCGACAGCAGTGTCCCAGGTCTTTAGTCAGAACCGAAGAGCACCACCCAAGACCAGGAGACCAGGGCAACAAACACTGCTCTGTCTCGAAGGCCAGTACAGTTCATCATCTCCAGGGCAACTGCACAAGGACGGCTGATGAAAGTAATACCGTCACCGACACGATCTCTTGATAGAGATAATAAAATTAAATTTCAACTGGCAACCAAGAAACAAGAGGAGCTCTCTGCATTTCATTCCTGACCTGTAAACAGCTCTCAAAGTTTTCAAAGTCTACTATGACAGCACTTCAAAGCATATTTTGAATCGGCTTTACTCCACCTTGAACTAATAAATTTGGTATAAATATGGCTCTGGAATGCTTGGGAATGATATGTTAAACGTCCTCATTTCTCTGTCATAGCGTTCAGAAAAGGAAGGCTGATTTTTATTGGAACTGATAACCACATAATAGCAGCATTAGTGATATTCCACGCATCTAATTCAATACCTCCCTGCTCACGTTCCAGTAGTCAAGCATCGCTGGCTCACTGAACTGCAGGAGGTGGCTGGGCCTCTGACCCTTAACCAATGACCAACTCGGTTTGTGTGAATGCTGAGGTCCCTGGTGGGACACAGTGTTCCTCTGCCTCCCTTGCAGCTAGACGTGACCACCCACTGGACCCTGCCAAAGGAATGCAGACAGAGGGACATGTGTCTTCCCTGTCTGTCCTCCGAAGTCCTGGGCACACTGTCCCCCATCCTCTCTTTTCTCTTCTGAAAAAATAGGGTCATGCTTGTGCCCACAACCTGGCACTGATTAGGCAGGGGAGGAAAACACCCACCTTCAACTCTGGGCATCCTGAGAGGCAAATGTCAGGGTGCTAGGGCCCTCCTGTTCAGGGCTGTGCAGCTCAAGTCAAATGTGAAAGAAAGAGCCCTCTGATAAAAGTCCCACACTGATAATACTATAGGAAGAAGTTTCAAAATAAAGTGGTATCACCAAGGAACTGCAGAGAAAATCTTTTGAATATGAAATCACAGGTTAGTCTTGTAACCAAAAATAAGGGAAAAGATTACCCATAAGAGTCTGACAACCTGAGCTACATACAATATGGAGTTGGGGCACCTTCCTTATCAGGCAATGTTCTATCTTAAACTACTATAAACCTTAGTAGAAACTCCAAACCAAAAACACCCTCAGCTACTTCACTGTAAAAAGCAGCAAAGCAAATCACCTTAACAAGACAAATTCAAATGATACTAGTTTTTAAAGGTACATATTATCTTAAACAATTACTTCCCCAAATAAGTGTGTGTGGGGTTAAATACCAAATACAGAGAACCATCACACGCTGAGAACTAGGAGAAAGGACTCACTTGTTCTGACAGGGATGGCAGGATGCATTCTGGATTTCCTCCGGGGTGCAATGCCAGTTTCGAATGGATCCTTTCACAAATCCTGACACCATTATGAAGCCCAGGACCAGAACATTGACACAAGTGAAAATTTTGTTGACCATGGCTGACTCCTTCACTCCAAGAGTTAAAAGTCCTGAAAAAGGGCACAGAGACAACCCTGAGTGTGTCAACCACACACTGTGTTAAGTCCCCTCAGAGACAGGACAGGGACAAGGTGGCAAACAATGCACATGGTGTTGAGTCTCCAAAGACCTCTGGGAACCTTGGGAAATGGGAATTATCTTTCTAGGGGCAGGGATCTAGATAATCAAATCCATGAAGTGCTTCCCAGATATCCGAGTTGGCTTCCCAGATCCTCTTGGGAATGAAGGACACCCGCCTTGGGACCTGAAAGGGCTACAGAGATCCAGAGCACGACAGTCTACCTTTTATGGAGAGCAGCAGAGGACGAAGAGCGGCACACCTTGTCGCTCCCTCTCTTGGGAAGGACGTACTGGGAAACCATCTGCTCGAGCAGAGTCATGCTCTCCGAGGAGAAGCTGTGCCCAGTTTGTTGGTATGATGAGAGTTTTTCAGATGACGAAGATTATTCAGATGGACTTTGGATGTTAGTCATGTTGGCTGTAACAACTATTTGTGGTTTTGGAACCACTAACACATATGGTTCCTCACTGGACTCTGGATATAAAATCATGTCTAAGCTAGACCGGCTGTAGCTGGTACACTCACATTTTAAAACAAAGCAAAACAAACATAAAACCTTACTAAGTAAAACAAAACAGCACAGGGGCCTCATGACAGCACTGTCTTTGAGGTGTAGGCTCCAGGACCACCTTAAGGACCACCTTAAGGCGATCACACCATTTGTGGACTTCCATGGTGCCACAGTTTGGATCCTAAGTGTCCCCCAAAGCCCTGTGTGGCGAAGCCTTGCTCTCCAAAGCAGCACTAGTGGGAGTAAGTGCAGCCTAGCAGATCTTTAGGTAACTGGGGTCATGCCCCTGAAGGGGATGTTAGCCTAGTCCCTTCCTCTTTCTCTCTTTCACTTTCCAGACAGGAGGGAAGCAGTTTTGCTCAGCCACATGTTCATGATGTCCTGCTCACCACAGGCCCAAAGCAGCAAGGCAAACCACCATGGCCTGAAACCTCTAAAACTGAGCCAAAAGGAAATTTTCTTCTTTCTAAGATGATAATTTTGGGTATATGTTACAGTAACAGGAAGCTGACCAACACACATGGCTAAACTCTGACAGTCATTAGGCGGCCCAGAGTCACTCAATCACCACCAGGACTTGAGACTACTGACCTACCATGGACACCTTTCATACATTTTAAAATAAAAACTGCTGTACATATTAGATTGTAATTAGATGAAATACTGACATTAGAAGAAAATTGTGTAATTAATCACAGGAGGGAGGGGGAAGAGATGTCATCACATGCCAATACAGTTTTCTAGTGTCCCCCTTTCATGTTTATGAAAATGACTCCCGCTGTAGTAGTGCACACTTATTTTCTGATACATGTTTTCCTGCCAACTGGACCAGAAATACTGCTGAGGCCGCCTGTGTGAAATTATTTCAATTACGTGGTGTGTAAAGGAGGGCATGTTGTTTCTAAAACTCATCCAAGATTTTCTACCCCAGATGAGAATCTGTCTGCGTGTTAACCTCATGTTCCATGAAGGAAAACTCCATTGTAGTGGCCGAGATGCCCGTGACTGTCACTAATAAGAAGTTACCATTGACTGTGTCAAGTAGTGCCTGGGATTTTAAAACACCCTAACCACAACTTACTTATTGAAAGGGTGTTTTGGTGGTTGTTAGGTGTGAAACCACCAAGAAGTCTAAATGCCCAATCATACCTTGATGTGACAGACGGAGCTCATTCCTCCGCATTTTCCTGGCAGACAAACAACTACTTTTCTTTCCAAATGGTCACACACTGGGTCAAAAGGATTTCTATTCCTGAGTCACAAAGAAGCTTCAGTGCTAACAAAAATCTCACTCCATGAACAGTTATGTTCAATACCTTAGATTCTTTCTTTTTAACATTTTTCATTAGTGCATAGTGGGATCCATTGTGCCGTATTCATACATGAACATAACATAGTTCAACAGACCTCATTCCCCTCTCCTCCTTTTTCCCAGATCTACTTTTCTACTCTACAGATCTCATTGTTATTATTATTATTATCATTATTATTTTTAAACTAGTACTTTATAATTATATATATGAACAGGACTCATTGTGGTATATTTGCACATGAAAAAGCATAAGACTCTCTTTTGATTAAATGGCATACAACTCAATGGCTATTCAATAGGTCGACCCCGTGTGAATCTATAAGAAGCCCTTAGGACGGGACAAATGAACAGATGTCTCCATGCATTGCCAAAGAAAGAAAAAAATGGTGGCAGGGTGGATAAAAAGACAAAGACGAGAAAAAAAAGAAAGAGGGCTGGGGTGCAGCTCAGTGGTGGAGCACTTGCCAGTCATGTGCAAGGCCCTGGCTTCCATCCCCGGGCAACAAACAAAGAAGAGAAACTTAACAAAAGCCTGTCAAGGAACCTCCCCCCACTGCACCAACCCACTCTCCCTGTCAAGGTGTGGCTTTACCTGTTAAGATGAGAATGATAATCACAGCGAATATGTCCGGGTTTTCGGCCAGCACGCCGGGGGCATTCAGGGCCATGTGCTTCCGTGAGAACTCCCCAATAGGCTTGCCTATCAGCTCGTCAAAGGTCGCACTCCAGGCTCTGGCTACACTTGACGTACCTGCCACAAAGCACGTGTGGTAATTCGAGGACAACAGTTAACAGAGTATGCGTCATCAGGCTCAATGTTCACAGCGCCCATGCAGGGTCACAGGTGGCGTGCTGGGGCCCCACAACAGCAGCCTGACCACAGTGTGTGCTAAGCCAGAACAGAGTCAACCAGCAGCTGGAGTGAAGAGAAAAGTGCAAGAAGGCTTCCAGGGCCTGGAACCCACCATGCACACGACGCTACCTGTTCAGATGTACATATTTACAAATATTTGCCCTGGTTTACAATGGTTGGACTTAACAGTATTTCAACTTTACAGTGGGTGAAAGCAACCTGCTTTCAGCAGAAACTGTACTTTGAAGTTTCAATTTAGATCTTTGCTGGAGCTAGCCATATTTGATAGGGTCCTCTGTCTCAAAGTTGGTCAGCAACAGTGACCACAGCTCTTGGTCAGCCCTGTGATTACAGAGGGACACAGTGAGAGGGCAGAGCACACAGTTGCTAAGCTAGGATGTTAGGAGGATTATGTGCATTTTCAGCTTATGTTATTTCCATATTAATGAAAGGTTTATTAAGATGCAATCCCACCATAAGTCGGGAAGCATCTGTATATACAGTTGAAACACACATGCATACATATATGCATATATGTGTATATAAGTATATACACATGCACATATATATGTATATAAAACAATAAAATTTTTACAAAACAGTAGTTACCCCTTTCAGCTGAGAGGCACTCTGACAACTTTTAATCAATTTTATTTGATTTCATTAAAAAAATAATAAACACTGCTGACAACTTAAGAAATTGACTGCATGATATAGTCCTGGGACACAGCAGGCGATCTGCTTGGGAAGCCCCTTTTGCAGGATCCCCCCTGGCAGTAGAGCTGATTATACCTGCACCCCAAGAACTCCTCTACAAGGACAGTATGGAAGGGGATGACCCCATAACAGAAGCAAGGCCACCACGCACCCCAGGGCTGTGGCAGCACTACTCTGGGTCTGAGTCTGAGCTCTCACCACCTGAGCCAGAGGCCACAGGGTTCCCACTGTGCAGCACCACAGACGAAGCCCCTCCTCTTTACCTCCATGCACCCCCAGCCACAAGGAACACAAGCAGAAGCTGCACCCCAAAGACCAACAGCAGCTGGCTGCTTTCTCTCTGTCTCTCTCGATTATTTAATTCTGAAGACAGTCACTGCTTCTCCAGTGGTGTTTGTCAGGAAATGTCACTAAAATTCCAATATTTGCATATAGTATTTTCCTTTATTTCCAGGGCCTTGCCAGTGACTGGTCTGAATTATCCACAGAATTTTTCCATAGTGATCTGCACAGGATTCAATTTCAGTATTTGGTCTCATGCTAAGTATTCTTCCAACATCTCAGAAACTTAACCACATGTCTTCATCCTCAACAACAACCTACTATGAATTCTGCTCCTGAAGGTCACAACCTAAGTAAAAAGAGATGGTCTCACTGTCTCCCCTGCACTCCTAAAGAGGTTAGATCCCTGCAACTGGGCTTCAGACCTCACCCTGCTGGACACCAGGGACTGCCCTGGGCTTTCTTCCCAGCCCACCCACTTCCCATTTCTGAATCACGGCTTAAAAAAAAAAATCATTGGAAAATTTGCCCTTTCCCAGTAGCTAAAGCTTGGAATAAATCTCCATAATACATGCATGAGCCTTACACAGGCAAACGGCACTTTGACAAAGACTCTTATTTGTTGGTCTAGAAGCAGCACACTTCATGCTCAATGTTTTTGTTTTATGCTCAGGTAAATCTTCTGAAAACATAACAGTCCTTTTAAAATAGCTACATTGCCACTGAGAGACTTCAGTGTAGTGTGAGAGCCACTTGTGGTTACAAGTTTTGATGTTGCACTGAAAAAAAAAGAAAAAAAGAAAAAAAAGAAAAGAAACACCATTGTGAATTTTTAGAACTCAGAAGAGTAAGTTCTGTTGGCTTTCAATAGATACTGCAGCTTCTAGAAAGAAAGAGAAGGTGTCCCTCAAAGGGTCTGAACATTGATCTTTGGCAACTGGCCTGGGCAGTGGTGTCCCTCATGCAGAGACGAGGCCACAAATGTCCCAGAGGGTAGCACCATGTACAGGTTCCCCAAGGAAATGGACACAGACATGAGCCAGGAGTCACAAGACTCCACTTAACACATCTGGTTTTTTGGGCAATATTAAAGAAAACTTGCTTACAAAAAAAAAAGAAAAAAAAGAAAGAAGAACATTTAGTGGCCATCTGTACTTCTACTTTTGTGAAGCGACTGTTCATAGCCTTTGCTTATTCTTCTATTTAGGTGTTTGTTTCTTTTATGCTGATGTGATCGAAATACCAAGATCATAAAGAGAAGTAAAGCATTTTTACCTACCAAACCAAAAAGATTTTGTTTGGTTGCTCTTTTGCTGGGTGGTCATGTTTAATGCTAATGCCCAGGGTGAGCACTGTGAGGAACAGGTTCCCTGGGAGGATGCAGGGTCAGAGGGGACAAATACCTTAAAAACACACAGGTGCATGGAACTAAACATTCTGCTTGTTAGACAGTTTTCAGGAAAATAATCATGACTATATTTAAAGATACCATAATTAACTGTTATAACAACATATATGGAAACAATCTGAACATCCCATAAGGACATCCAATAAAATTGTGCTATGTTTATAAATCTATATAATGGCATGCAACCATCAGCAATATTACCATGAAAATGGCTAACAATGAGAAATATACTATATCTTATTTTATAAAGAGACATATTGTACAAAAATATATACTAAAATCCACAATAGTGTTAGCAATGGTTATACTCCAAATAGTAGTTCTTATGAACTCTTCTGAGACTTGTTCTTCCATTGTATCCCTAATGTCCAGCACAGAAGGTGCACTCAAGAAACACTGTGCTTCCTAAAAGAATAAATGAATGAATGAATGAATGAATAAGAGAAACTGTTTCTCTGGGTTGTCAAGTTAAATAGCTCTACTTTGTGCTTTTCTATATTTCTCCAGTTTTTTTCAATTGGTGATGTATTGAATAATCAGAAAAAATACTCAAAGAAACTAAATTACTTTTTAACTAATTAGAAACACACTATTAGTTCTATGTCTCTCGAGCGAATGGAATGAACTTGGCTTGCCAATCCCCTACCCCCTGGGTGGATCACTACAGCGATGCCCATAGGCAGCTGAACACCCTTCACAAAAGTCAACATGGACAGCCCTGGGCCAGGGAGCTCTTGGGGAGGACGCGACCCTAATCTTCTTTTGGACTGGAGTGGTGCTCAATGGTAGGGGAGGGCTCAAGCTCCAGGCCTGCTGGGACCTACCGATGATGTAGGACAGGATCAAATTCCAGCCAGTGATGAAGGCCCAGAGCTCCCCGACAGTCACGTAGCTGTAGAGGTAGGCCGAACCTGTCTTGGGGACCCGAGCGCCAAACTCGCCATAGCACAGGCCGGCCAGCACAGAGGCCAGCGCGGCGATCAGGAAGGAGATGACGATGGCAGGGCCGGCGTCCTCACGGGCCACGGCTCCGGCCAAGACGTAGACACCAGCGCCCAGCGTGCTGCCCACGCCAAGGGCCACCAGGTCGAAGGTGTTCAAGCAGCGGGACAGCCGGCTCTCCTCCCGGCTGCAGTCCACCACCTTCCGCCGCAGCATCTGGTGACCAAGACGAAGCAGAACTTTGCACCCCATTGTGCTGTTCACGTCTGTCGAGAAAGAAAAGGAATGGAGGTGTCACGTCTACGGGTTTCACACGAACCTTACCTCATGCAAAGATTCCAAGGCCTTTTATAATTATTTCCTGCCAAAATGTTCCAACTCAACATTTCACCACTGGTTGTCAGAATCAAGACTCCTCAAGTCTCGGGGCTCCCCAGCACTTCCACAAGTGCCCCAGAAAGTCAATACACCCAGCTGCCTTTACTCTGAGGTCTCTGGGCTTCCACTTTATTTCCGTTCTTAACTGAGAACTTTCCATGGGCAGCAATTCTGCGGTATTGGAAACACAAATTAACAATATTGTTCCTACCTACAGTAATCATACAAAGAAAAAACGAGATGTTATTTCTAGTATGCTGTCAGGGAAGACAAACCAAACTGTATCTTATTTAATTATTCAAACTCAGAGGTCTTGAATAGTACTGACAATGCTTCTAGATCTTTCCAGGACCCTCTGAGGTCAAGGACCAAGTTTCCACTTTTCAGTTAACACAGAACTGGGTCCAGAGCAGCAAAACCCTGAATTGTTTCAAGTGAGGGCGCTTCCTAGCCATACTACTCCAGGAAGCACCTCCATTGAGGCCAAGGTGTTGGCGTAGTGTGCTGAATGAGCCGCTCCTGGCTACTCGTGAGATGTCACATGTTCACTCACACTGGCTCACGTCATCTGCGGCCATATGGGACATGCTCCATGGGGACCTCAGGAACACATCATGCATCTGTGAACTCACGGCAGCTTTTGACTACTTTCCTGTGATGGGCAGGTGGCCCTCCTTGCCCAGGCAGGCAGGTGCTACCAGTGATGCCTTGGTCCTGTAGGCAGCGGCCACCCTTGGGGATGTGGAGTTTCACCCCCGACTCCTGAAGGGTGGGCTGTGAATAGTGACCTCCTCATACAGTATGGAAAGTGGGGGCAGTTCCTGTGCTTGGAGAACCCAAACAACAGTCTTAGCCAGGCCAGCAAGGTCACCATCGACCCTGTGAAGCCACGCTGAGCATGTGATGTGATGTGAAGGACACTGTACCTCTGCAGTCTGCCTCCCCAAAACCATAAGCCCAGGCAAACCTTGGGGAAATCACCAGACAAATCACCACTGGAAACTCTACTCATAGCTGACAGTACGCCTGAGAACTGTCAAGGTCATCAAAAACAAATCTGTTGGAGCCACTCTGTCAGAACATAAAGAGGTGTGACGACTAAATGCAATGTGGGATCCTGGGATCCTGGAATGGAAAGGGAACCACAGGGGGAAGCTAAGGGAGTCGAATAAGGTATGGACTTCAGTGAAAGTGTCAATGTTGGGTCATCAGTCGTAACTCATGTACCGCCCATGGTCATCACGACACGAGGCTCCCGAGGTGCCACAAGATAAACCATCGATGTTTTTCATCTTCATTAATTGATATTTTATTTTGCTGACCCAACTCAGCTGCAGTCAAGCCATTGGTAAGCAAAGTAGTTTAAACGAAGACCACACATCTGGAAAAGCCCGTGCCTGGCCACCGGAGACACTTCACTGCCCGCCCATGCCTCGCACACTCCCAGGCCTCAGGCTCGGGTTCCCTCAGTGTTGTCCATGTCCCTGGTTGACTCCAGGTCACGGAAGAACCGGGGGTGGTTCTTCCTGCACTTTATCTAACAGTACCAAAGGAAAGGAAAAATATCTCAAGATTTGTGAAGTGTTTAGCTAGACCGGGGAATCCCCTCGCTGCACAGACGAGGAAAAGTAACTCAGAGAGCCAAGTGCCAAACAAGGTCACGGTTCTGAAGGCGCCGGTGGCCCCTGGCTCATCTGGGGTTCCGTTGGCACTGCAGGTTGGGGGGAAATGACATCCTGGTGTGGCAAGATGGGGACAGGTGGGCGAGAAATGGTAGGAAATGAGAGAAGAGCACTGTTTGTGGAACAGCAGCCAAGTGGGAAAACCATAGAACCAGAGTTTGAGAAGGCACGTAGGAGAGGAGAACCAGCAGAGAGGCTGATGGCTCCCTGGTGTAGCAGCGCAATGGTGCCCCTCTGGAAGCACGCAAGAGAAGGTTCTGAGGTGTTCTAGCAAGCTGCCCATGATGCCTGGGAGAAGTGGGTTTTCTAGAGTCAACCAAGCTGCTGGAGGTGCGAGGGAAGAGCAGGAAATACCAAGGCCCTGCCACTGCCGGGATTTACAGAAGATTCTGGAAGGTTCCAGAAGGTTCTAGCCCTCTTGAATTAAGCCCAGGAGCTAATTTCTCCTGGAACTGCTTTTTTCTTTTCATTCTTAGAGGATTTAACTTGGTTTATTCAAGTCAAATTATAAATCACAACAAATTGATCAGTGAACAGTTGTTGGCTGCTGAAGTTCTTTGACAGGGAAGGGACAGCACTGCCACACAACGGCTGTGCTGACAGAGTGCAAAAACTGCTGCAGGGTTGTGGGTGCAGCTCAGGGTAGAGTGCTCGCCTGGCATGTGCAGGCCCTGGTTCAAGGCCCAGCACTGCAAACAACAACAAACAAACAAAACAAGTTGTAAAGCACTTCTCGACATCACTTTTTATAGAAAGGAGAGTATTTTAAGTAAACAGGAGCCCAAAGGGAAGTGGGTGTGTGAAAGCTCCTTATTACTTTCACAGTTGCTAATTTAGCTGATAAATGTGACAGCCAGATGGACTGAGAGACAGTACCTGCCCACTCCCTCCTGTCCCAAATTTCATTTCCTCTTACTAATGGGTAGATTCTAAAAGCCAGATGCAAAGCAGAGACATATCCCTCAACAGGCTCTGCCTTTCTGTCCCTGGGCCCTTTGTGAGGCTGGTCCCCAGTTCTCACTCCTTTCTAGAAAGTAGGCTATCGTCCTAGGCAGGACCAAAACTGTAAGGGGCCCACAGTGGGATTCTTGGTGAGATGCATACCACAGGAACAGAATTCCAAGTCTCCTTAGAACAGAATGTGAACCCTGGGACCTCGTGTTAGAACAAGGTGACCCTCTTGGACACCCATGGATGCAAACCACACAGGCACCCATGTCATCCCCCACCGATGGCCCCTGCCAAGTGAAAGGGCCACTCAAAGAACCAATTTGCTTACCATTGGGCAAACTTAAACTCTACCTTCAAAATGAAGGAGGCAGGTTATTAAATACTATAAATTTGGATACAGATATTGGTTTTTAGACATTGGGTGAAAAGGGAGTTCTTTGGTGAGACAACTGTGACCACATGGGTGCAGTTCACTTCTCTTAAATAGGCAAATGGCGGCTCATTGCCTTCCATCCTGTCCTTGGCACTTGGGAAATGCTCTGTGTATCAGTGAGAGAAGGCACAGCAGGGATCCTGACAGTGGACTAACTTTCCACCACTTCTCCCTTAAGTATTGCTGGCTATCTGGAATGAGGGTGAGCATAATTCCTTTGGAAGGTGAAGAACAAAGACACAGTCTGTTGCAGCATTGAGGGGCAGAGCTGATAATGGGGGAACATAAATGTCTCAAGTTAGCTGTTCATTTCTAATTCCCCGGGCAGGAGAAAATAAGATACTAGCTAACCAAGCTCAGGGGTTATTCTCAGAAGCATCCTTTGTGACTCTTTGGAGGTGTTGCAAAAACCGTTCTCCGACTGGCATTTTCTATCAGCAGTTTGCACACATCACACTTCTATTCGTGCCAGGACTTCAAAGTTAGTTGATCAACCAATAGTGAGGCAAAAAAAACTACCCTCAGTGCCCAAAACAAATCTAACCATGCCAATCTCAGCGGTGTCAGGTGGAGACAGACTTTCTGCGGCTGGGACCCACACAGAGAGCTGACAGCATGCTTTGAAAACATGATCTGGAACCTGCGTCGCCCTTTTTTGTGCGGAGGGATAATTTGTACAACGGTTGACTTGTACTTTTATTTGAGGTTTGGACAAGAATCCTGCAACACCCAGGGTCTCAGGTGCATCTTACTGCCCAGTCACTTATGAAAGAATGCTAGCCTTAGGTGGTATCCTCTTAGAAAAGTAAAGAAAATTTCTTCCTTTCCCAAAGAAAGTCTAACTCCAAATTTTATTCTAGTAATCACTACCTAAAAATAGGAGTGAAATGATCCAATGGGCCAGGATTTCAGGGAGAAAGATTTTCCTGGGCTCTGTTTTAAAGATTTCTGATAAGGTGAGCGGTATCAACAGGGTGATATTTTTTCAGTCTCAAATTTAATCACTGATTCCATCCCTCAAAAGTCCAGCTTAATGGCCTGAGGGAAGGAGGGAGGAAAGGGGTCAGAAGTAGGCTGTAAGAATACATTCCCAAATGCCATCCTTGGAAAAAATCTTAACCCTGAAATCTTCACTAAAAATCTTTACTAGGCCCTTTGAATGGCTCAGGTTCCAAAGAACTAGTTCCCACCAGGCACCTGGTGGGAAACATCCAGAATACAATCTATCATTCCAATGGCAGAGAGAATGTTATCTACATTTGTACTGGGCTGAAGAAACTATGTCTGCCAGGGTGTTGGCATTCCTGGATACCAGGAGTGGGTGGGCACAAAGTCACCAGAGTCATTTCTTCTCCTCTAAAGCAAGAGCAACTGGGCAGCCACACAGCTGGCATGCAGGCAGCTGCCCCAGGGGCATGGAAGGGCTCTGGAGGGTGCATGCAACTTTAACAAGGAGGGGCACAGTGCTTGTGACTGTGTGACCTGAACCAGAGGTGGTCGGAAGGGTCCAAAAAAGGAGCCTTCTGGGAAGCTGGCCACTATGGGGGAGGAGAGGGAGAATGAGAGCAGGGGAAGAAGCCGTGTTGAAGGAAGTGATCTCAAAGCAGGATCCATTTCCCTCCAGATGTCAGGCCACCCAGGTGCCAGAACGTCAATTAAAAATGAAAAATCAGGGTGCAGCTGGGGTGGGTAGACACTGAGGACTAAGACATGGTGGTGGGGAAGGAGAGAAAATGAGGTCCCAGGAAGCAGCAAGCAAGGTCACTACCGCATGGGCAGAAAGAGACAAAGGGAAGAAAAGAGAGTGACCAGTGCCTACGACTATCAAAGGTCATATAAGAATTGAGCCAACAGGGATCGGTTAAGCTCCCTGGGGAATTTAAGCATTCACAAGGTTCAGAGGAAACAAAACAAAGCCAAGTCTTGGAAGCCACTACCAACTTGGGGTGGGTGGGGTTATCAGATAGAAGGATTGGCTGAGCAAGTTTAATATATACCACTGGGAAACTCCATTCACAAAGATCCCATTCATGCACAGCGTACAGAAGATATGAACTGATAAGTCAAGAGCAGTATAATTGGGAAAATCCTGAAGAATATCCTCACATAGGCTGTATAAAATTTAAAATCACCCTGGATGTCACCAAGTGGAAGAAAGAGGAGAAATCCTTTCTGTTGAATAATAGCAAAAAATGTGTATAATATACAGTAAAATATGAAATAGGGGAGCCATTAAAAATGGACCTAAGAACTGCAGGAATGAGCAGCCAGGGCAGGCGGTCCACAGGAGGAGTGTGAGTCCAGACACGCTGCACTCTCCAGAAATCCACGGTTGTAGGTAACGTGACTTCTGGTGCCTGGCAGGGGTGGGCACAGGGAGAATGTGGTATTTGAACAGTACAGTGTGCACTGGTTCTCCAGGCCTCGGTGACTTTAAAGTCCTCAGCCATAATCAGAAAACCCCAGAGCTTCACCTTCCAATGACCTGAATCTTCCTACTGATTAAAAAGGAGCTGACTAAGGAAGGTTCCCTGAGACGGCTTAGGTCTCACAAATGGCAGTGTTTACCGCCCTCCACTCTTGAGTTTCTATAGCAAAACCAAAATGGCAGCAGAGGAGTGTGGCAGGAGGGTCATGGGAACCCGCTGTAGATGTAGCCACAGCCAAAGAATGGCGGGAATCAGTCAGCTAAGGACCAGCTGTTTCTCCCAACACAGGGGAACAAAGGCCACAGGCACAGCCTCACCTCAACCAGAGAAGGAGCAGGGAATCCTTCCTGGCTCCAAGAGTACCATGAGGGACACAAGGACCCCATGCACACCCTGTAAATAACCCCCAGAGTGAGAGCTGATGACACTGGACACATGAATAACAGAGCCAGTCAAGCTTTAAAGGGTGAATCTGTGGCTAAAATGGTATGTTGTCTGAAAACCATTCTCAGCAGCTATAATGTCACTGCCACACACCAGGTCAACAAGCACAGTACCCAGTGGGTGCATTTGGGGTGTGCCTGGGGGTGGATGATACCCACGTAGTGGCTGAGATGAGTTTTCAGATTATAGGGATTTTCCGTTTTGTCTTTTTCTCCTTTTCTATCTTCCCCATGTTGTCTACAATGATATGTTACCTTTAAAGTCAAAAAACAGTAATAATGAAGAACAGCTAACATCATGGGGCACCAGCCAAATGAGAGATTTTTACACAATGTATTTTATTTAATCTGCCTGCCACATCATCAAATAAGCAATACCTTGTACCCTAGAGACAAGGCCTAGGCTTGAACACAGCTCAGTAATTCTCAGCCCTGCATTACGACCTACTGGGAAGATTCTATAAAACAGCGATGCCAGGCTCCCCCAAAGATCAAACAGCTTCAGTGTTGCTCCCCCATGAAACCCGCCTGGGGGCAGACAGCAAGTGACAGGTGCAACCGAGATCACCTTCCTCCTTCCAGAGCCTGGAACTGCTTTGGATCAATAGGTGCTGAGGGACAGCATGGCTGGGTGGGGAGAGGGAGTGTGAGGAAGAAGTGGGGACGGACAGCACTGTGGCCAGGTGGAGGGGACCACACCTGCCTCATGGGGCTGAGCCCCTCACACCCACTGACTCTATGCAGTGGACTCGACTCCAGGGCAAAGGCCACATTCCAGTCCCACAGCACCTAGTGGGCACCAGATGGTATTTATAGGAGTGTGATGTGTGCAGTGCCCATAATGGGCTCTCAGTGACTGTCCACTGATTTACCTCAAACTCAAGAAACTAAGACGACAACGCAGACATTTGTCTTAGGAAGTCATCCACAACCTGGGAGGGTCTACCAAGGGAGAGTGTAGTAGCCTAATACGCAATAGTCTGATTGGCCAAGACGTAAGTTTCTGCTCCTATAAATGAATGCAAATGTACAAAGAGGCTAGTTAGCTTAAACGCTAACGCAGGCCTTGACCTAGTTCTCAAGCACTGTTCACAGGTAGCTTCTCTCGTGAGCTGAGCTCTCTCTCCACCCTCAGTACCCACACGTGACCGTCGTTCCTGCTCTACTGTGGGGACCAGCTGCAATCCCTGCCACTCCTCCTGCCCTGAGTTTCTGTAAGGCCCAAATTCATTGACTTAAACAAGTTACAGTACTCATGGCCTCAGTTTCCCCATCTGTAAAATAGGGATGGTACTTTCATACTATTGCAGGGTGCTCAGGAGGATCACGAGAGTGCATTAGGAAACACCCTGAAAGGCAAAATTTGCTGTCATTCAAAGGCTAAGAATTATTATTTTCACCACATTAGTTCCTCACAATAACTTTTTTCCTTTAAATCTCAATTACAATTTGAGGTCCACTGTCTCTGGGCCAGAGAAGCAGAGCCAGGCCATACGGCGGGCTCTGGTCCGCGTCGCTGGGGTCTTCATTCATCCAGGCCTGGCCACAGGCACTGCTAACTCCACCTACTTCATGCACTTGAGCCCTTCCAAGGCTGTTTACCCAAGTCAGAGAATGACAAGAAAAACGAGAAGCCGGAAGAATTATTAAGTGTGTTTCACAAACACTGGATAAACCCGAGCCGTTTCCTCCCTGAGCCAAGGGGATGTGAGCGAAGGGCACTGACGCCTCTGGATGCCGTTTCCCACCGTCCCTTGGGAGCCGCCTGGTGCTGCGCAGAAATGCACGACAACAGCAGCTTCTCCCAGGAACACAGAGCTTCTGTGCCACGTGCCTTCCAATCGCACTCACTTTGGTGGCATGCAAACGCCAATCCGCACTCTGCTGGGTGGGGCACAGGAAGGTACCCATGCCTCCCAAGTTCCGTGCTGATTAACTAGAATCAATCAGAGCCTGGGTCTGAGGAGTGGAGGCGTCCATAAAACCAGCTTCACGTCAACCTCCAGCGCTTAATTAAGAGTCATGCCAGATACACTTGCTACTTCCTCTAACAGTCCGTGAGGTCAATGAAGCAGCTAAGTTAGGCCTCCTGTGAGAATAAGAGGGTGGAGTTGAGGTGGCAGACCATATGCCCTCTGTCATTTAAGTCATCAGCAGTGGGAGGAACTGGGCCTACATCATGATTCCAGAAGCCGTCACCTATGACAGGTGCCAAATTGACTCGACTTCTTTGTTTTGTGGGGTGGGGTGGGCAGTGCTGAAATCAAACTGGGGCCGGAGCATGCTAAGCATGTGCTGTACTCCTGAGCTCGTCCCCTACCCCGCTAATTTTCTTATAAGAGACAGCCTGGCTAGTTGCCCAGGTTGGCCGCTACTCGTGATCCTCCTGCCTCAGCCTCCTGAGCAGCTGGGACAACAGGGGTACACCACTGCACCTGGCTTTGCCTCAACTTTGACCAAGCTTTCCCTCTGCTGCCTGACCATTTTTCCTTTTTTGTTACTCTATCTGAAATTCTATGGATACAAGACTGACTTGAGTCAGGTGACATCCTCTTAACTGCCAACATCCCTGTAAAATTAAGTTGCTTACTATTCACACAGTAGGATGAGTCAGCATAACCCACCTACTCCCTCCAGCTGCTGGACAAGACCCGCTGGCTTTGAAGCAGTTTGCGGTAAAAGATGGATGATGTTGGCTGTAGAACCCACCCAGGGATGTGGCAGGAAGTCCTAGAAGGCACAAAGGTAGCAGGAACAGTAGAGGCGTGGAAAAGGTGGAAGAAAGAGCTAGAGGAGGCAGGTGGATTCAATGTTATGTTGGACATACTGTGTCTCTGATGAAAGTGGAAGAAGTATCAAGACGGCACATTAGCATCCCCTAAAATAATGAAGGTAAACAAAGAACTGTCTAGGGGGAATGGGGATTCAGACAGTTGTCACTGGGAGAAGATTACAAGTGGTTTTTATTTCCTGCACTTTGACACAGTTGTTTTCTGTAATGAATGTACAGTGGTTCTGAATTAAGGAAAGGAAATCCCTCTAATGAAATCAAAAAGTTGGGGAGAAAGGAAGGCACCAGGGTCCAAAGACAAGTCAAAGCCATCTCAAGATTCTGACTTGCTGTGGGCATAGCTCAGTGGCAGAGCACTTGCCTAGCATGCACCAGGAAAAAAAAAAAAAAAAGCCTCTCTAGGAGGTATTGATAATAAGTAACACGGAATTTTATTATTATGGTTTTCTCTACATTTGTATAGGACTGAAAATTTCCAAAATTAAATGCAAAAAAATAAATTCACTGTGGGCAACCCAGAAAGTCCTGAGGATACCCTACTATCTACACCCCACCCTACCCCGTGCCCCCAATGCCAAAACAGCCCCAAATATTGTAAGCCACCATTGCATATTAATTTGAGTTAAATAGTCTTGAATATAGGATCAGGTTGAACCATATAAAATTATTAATATTCAATCATTTTTTATTGCCTGTAGAAAAACAGCCAACAGTCAAGGATCTCTAATCAGCAGACCTGATTAGCTCTTCCTAGCTGTGCTTCTAGCCGTTTTCTCTGAGTCTATGTAAATGCCAGGATGTAAATGGCCAATGAGAGAAAGAGACACAGAGAGAGAGAGAGAGAGAGAGAGAAACTGTTAAGCACACATTTTTGTACTTAACACTGAGGGACATGAATGAATTCTTTGGTTCTCCTCCTACCACCTAAGTGGGGAGATACAGCACACACTGTGGCCACAGGTGGCACATTGGACAGTAGACAAGTGGGCCACTGTGCTGGTCAGTGGTCAGTGGCCAGTGGCCAGTGAGGAGCAGGAGGAAGGTGGCCAGTGAGGAGCAGGAGGAAGGGGCAGAACGATCCCTTAGAGAAATCTTGCACAGCCAGCTGAGGGACTTGTACCTCTACCTAGAGGTAAAAAAAATTTTTCAAAGATTTATCCTTTGTGTGTGTGTGTGTGTGTGTGTGTGTGTGTGTGTGTGTGTGTGTGTATGCCTTGCACATGGTAGGCAAGTGTTCTATCTCTGAGCTACAACCTCAGCCCTAGACGTAAAAATTTTAATCAAAGAAGAGCATCAACAAAATAATATTGTGGGAGGATTCTTCTGGTATTGTCATGAAAAACACTAGAAGGAAAAACTGAGCCCAGGACTTTCAGTTTCTTGAACTCTATATACAACTTTCCAGTTTCTTGAGCTCCTATATACAAGGAGAGCCTTCTCTGGTAACAGATCAATACGTTCGCCTCTGGGGGTGATATTCTAATCCAACTAATAAAGTACCTTTGCACAAGCAAATGCCAAGACCTTTTACATTTACCTGCCATTTGTTCCAGGTTCCCCCCTCCTGCAAACAGTCCTGGATACACATATAACACACACGCCCCTGGTTACCATGGAAATTATCTACGAGGTATATGTCATGCACAAATAATCCTTAAACAGGAAATGCCACATTTTATGGTAGGTCTTTCTGTTCTATTCACAACTGTACCTCACTGGTGGCAAAATCTCAGACACTTGCTGCAGAAGGAAAGCATTTCTAATCTGAAAGAAACATGAAAGCCTCCTGGCTCAGTTCACCTCCTGGCCTATCTTTAGTCCTCAACTACCACCTGCTGTCCTTTCCCAGTCACGAGGTTTCCTCTTTGTGTAACATACTTAGAGCACACGTCCGAGTAGCAGTAACAGAACAGCTTCCAGTAGGAAAAAGAAGGGAGTCTGATGTGCCTGAAACTCCTTTGAGATATCAGGATGTAAATGATCAATGAGTCAAAGGTCTTCAAATATCAGAATGTCTGATGAAAGATCAAAAACCAGGAAACACCAGAGAACCAGGTGGAGCCAGAAATGGACAAGGCATCCCAAATGCAAAGGGGCTTTCATCATGTGACATGGGCCATATTTTATCATAGATCATGGGCTGTGCCACCTGCATTGTTTCTATGGAAGGCTCTGGGGCAGTACCCTAGCCACAGATGTCACTGCAAAATGCTACTCAAACTTGAGCCTGGAGACTCTCAATATTCAACCTAATGTTCCAGACAGTGAATAACTTCACTCTCTGCATTTTAGAGAAGGAGAAGAGCATGCACAAATGACTGCACTATTTTTTGAGGCTTTTTTGGTTTTGCCATTATGGTGCTAAGATCGAACCCAGAGCCTTGAGCACACTAACACCAAGCTCTTCTACTGAGCTACACCCTTTAAAAGGAATTCTTAAAAAGCTGAAAACAGACATTCCAACTTATGCCTTAAGTGATAACCTTTATAGTCCCCACTGCTGCAGAAAGACCTACTGGGAAGATATCTTGCCTGCTACAAGTTCATTGATGAGCAAGTCACTGTACACCCAGGACCACATTTTCCTACACAATGTAATAAAACCAGTTAGGAACCTAAGGCAGCTAACAAAGAACAGTTTAACCTACCATGCACTCTGGAGCCAGTCACCGGTCAGCAGGTCAGTGATGGCCCACGGACAGCTACGTTGGCTGGAGGATAAGTAGGCCTATAGAGCTGTGACCCTTAACAGATTTTTAAAAATCAGGATCATTGTAGAAAAAAAGAGAAAAGAACCAAATAATTTTTTACAAAACTTGATAGCAAATGGAAACCACTTTGCAATCTATATTTCAAGTAGCCAGGAAGGGTGATCTGCAATAGAGAGTCCTAACATGGCCCCAGGACCTCATTGCCTAGGTTCCCTGTGTGAGTGGGGCCTGTGGCTTTCTTTAAACCTAGAGAACGTGGCGAAGGTAACGGGATGTCAGTACTGTGGTTAATCATGTTATAGCAGGTTCCAGTTTTCTGACAGCTTCCACCTGGATCGATGACACAAGCAGCCACACTGGGAAGGCCCACCTGCAATGAGCTGCAGTCAGCCTCTGAAAGCGCAGGGCAGCCTCCAGGTCAGTCAGGTCAGTCTTAGACCTACACCTTGAGGAAATGGATCTGGCCAATTGCCCGAGGGAGCTTGGAAGCAGATGAGAAGCTCCAGATGAGAACCAAGCCCTGGTTAACACCTTGACCACAACTTTATAGACCCCAGGCACAGAACCCAGCCCAGCCATGCTGATTCCTGATCCACAGAATCTGTGAGAAAATAGATGTGTGTGGTTTGAAGCTGCTGCAATGGATGACCGATATGTGTTTCAAATGATCGTGTGTGATAATAAGCAAGTGCGCACTTGTTCTCTCCTTTAACCCTCTCTGAACTAAAACCCAGAGCCTCACCTTTCTGTAAGGGTTTCTGCTTCAGTGGCGGGGCTAATCCTTACTTCACCTAAAACTGTCTTTGGTGAAGGTTCAGTGATTTGAATATAATTTCCTCCTTCTAGAAAAAATGGTATATGTCAAATGGCTGTTGTTTCATTAAGAAAAATGTCTCTACCCTGGGCCACCACTCTAGAACTCAAAAGAGCTACAAAAGATGCACCGCACATTGTCCCTGTCCTCGCAGAGCTCATGGTCTACAAAGAAGAAGAAAGCAGTTGTTTGTATGCACCCCTAGGGAGAACTGAGGGCTTAGGCAGCCAGGGCAAGATGCTGAGTGAGGAGGTCCAGGGCAGGGTCAGAACACAGGAGCGTGGAGAGGGTCTTGTGATGAGGGCAACTTCCTGCTTGACGGAAGTGCTCCTGGACACATGCAGGGGTCCCAGTCAAACACACACTTCCATACTTGGGCTCCTAAGCGGGGGGCCCAAAAGAAAAACTAAAACAGACTCATGGACAGAGGGGGCACCAATCAATAATAGTGAGGACAATATGGAAGGGGAGAAGATAAGGAAAGGAGGGAATTCCAGAGACCCTAAAAAGAAAAAGCCAAATCGCAACAACCCACAGATTCCCAGTTCTGGGGCCCCTACTCTCTGGAGAAGTCTACCTCTGTTGTCTTTGCAATAATCCTGCTGCTTGCTTGCCATCTCTGTGTCCTGTTTGTCAATTCTTTTTAAAGGAGACAATGAACACACAGCACCCCTACATGGTAACCCATCCATACAACAAATGATTATTTGCACCTTCTATGTGCTCTCCCCTCCTAGGTGCCGGGGAAGTAGCAGGAAGCACAGTTAAGCTCTGTGCCCTCCCAGTCAGAGAAGACAGAATGTGACTAAACCAAGGAACATAAACAACCGGGGCAAGCGCAAGGCCTCCTGTAGGTGTGCTCTCTGTGTTGCCTCTGACACTCGACCACACCTCTTCTCCCGAGAAAGGGTGTGGTCTGCTGCTTCAGGCTGTGAACTCCCCCACTCAGACTGGCTCAGGGCTGTGTCCGAGGGCCATTCCAGGGCTTCTACGCACTTGGACAGGGCACTGCCCCACTCAATCGGAGGAACAGAAACGTCGGAGTCAGGCTTTTCCTTTGGAAGTCAACCTTCAGCCGGGTGTCAGGTAACACCAAGGATGTTCTCAAACAGTCTGTGAGGACAGCGGAGTCGGACTGGCCCAGCAACAGGAAGCGGCAGAATGGGCCCACTCTAATTCAAGCAATTGTACTAAATAAGCACCTCAATTGAGAAGGAAAGGAAAGGACCCTGGAGGCTCACAGGGTCCAGCACACAATGGCTCAGCCTGGGCAGAACATCCTCCCACTTCCCCGCTGGCAAGGATCTCATTTTACCTAGTGTCTCTGGGAAAGTGCACTCGGCAATTCTGCACCACTGTCTCTGACATTTACAAGGCTGCAGCAGCCTCATAAACAAGGTGCCTACTTATAGCCTAATCCTCCCCAGGAACCTGGAGCTTATGGGAGGCCTCTCCTTTCCCCTTAATTCTCACCTCAAGGCAGCCTGCTCCAAGTTATTCACATGTGGCAAAGGTACAAAGTCCTTCTGATTACGGACTCAGTACAGGCTGCTGATCCCGATTATGTGAATGCTTTTAATATAGCTATGGATGGAATTAAGGACATGAGTGGCCACAAACGACCGTGTGAATGTGGGAGCCAGGAAGAAGCGTAGGCAGAGACTTGTTAGACACATGCGCACATGTACACACTCACTCGCTCTTCCCCACTACCCCGGGGGCTTTCTCCAAACTGAAAAACACTGTGATGAATAAAATAGTAACACTAATGATAAAATCTTCATATTCAATAAACCTTTTTAAGTTTAATGGGAAATAACCAGAGTAACAGTTTAAAAAAAAAAATACATCCTAACTTGCACCCAAAGACAAGACTCAAGGTAAAATCAAAGCTACTCTTATTTAAAGAAAGATGGGGGGTGAGCAGCTTCTCTGGCCAGTCTTGACCTCTCCAGATCTGTTTTAACCAGTTTTTTCGCCACTGTGACTACAAGATTTGACAAGAACAATTTTAGAAAAAGAAAAGTTTACCTGGGACTTCTGGTTTCAGAGGTCTCAGTCCACAGTCAACTTCATTGCTCTGTGCCTGATAGGAAGCCCAACATTATGGCAGAAGGGTGTGGCAAAGGAAAGCAGCTCAGGACATGACAATCAGGAAGCAAAGGAAGCTTTGCTCACCAGGGGCAAAATTTATACCCCAAAGATACAACCCCAGTGACCTACCTCCTCCAGTACACCCTACCTAACTGTTGTTACTACCCAGTTCATCCACTCAGTTGGATTAATGTGTTGATTAGGTTAAGGCTCTCACCCAGTGATTTCACCTCTAAACTTTCTTGCATTGTATGGTATCTTTTGGGGGACACCTCAGATCTAAACCATAATAGTACCACATTCCCTACTCTGAGTTCCCAGGCTCAAACAAACTGAGTTACAGCAGTTCCTTGTACCACTGAAACCCAGGAACCAGCCAGAAGTGCAGAATTCTTAAGTGAAAGGGTGAGGAAAAGCAAGAATAGTTCTTCAAAAGGAAGGAAATTGGAACTGGCCCTTGACCTTGAGATATGCTAAGTCTCCAGAAGTCAAAAAGAAGCATCCACAGCAGATACATCTCTGCCACTGTGCTGTACAGAGAAGTCAAAGGTCCAGAGCAGCATGACACAGCACTGCCCAGGCATCCGGCCAGGGTTGAGGAGGGGACAGCCTGAATCCTATCTAATCCTATCCCCAGAGTGTGCCCTGGTGACCACTCGGGTGGAAGGCCTTGCCAGCTATAGAACATCAAGAGTTCTGTGTGCGGGAAATGTAGGGATGTAAGAAACACTGATGGAAGGCAGCCCTGCTTTCTGGTGTGTTGATGGGGACACCAAAGGGCTCATGAGCTGAAGGACAGTCATACGAATTTTAAAAAGAAGACAACTAGGGGTGTGGCTCAGTGGTAGAGCACTTGCCTGTTACAACTGTCAGTTAACTTGGGTCAAAATGAATAACAAATTGTAGCACAGAGAGATCACCTGCTGGGGACTGATGGGCACACCATACCTGGAATAGAATGTGAGGCCTTATCACCTTCTCAAAGAGAATTGCTGGGGCCTGGCAGCCAAGACGTCTCAGGAGGGCTCTGATGGGGGCTTCAGACTCCTGCAAAGCAAGGAAGAGCTGTCAGGTGCTTTCTGTTTTGGTCCCAGAATCTCCAGCGGGCTGGCAGAGGGAGGAATGATTCAGCTCAGCACTGCAGCAGGTGGGACCGCCTAGCTATACGGCCAACTGATGACCGGCGTATGCAGGGGAGGCAAGAGGGTCCCGTGGCAGGCACCTCCCGGGCACAGGGAATCCTGGGGAAAGTCAGGGAGAGGATGAACCACCTGGAGATTCCACCATTTCACCTGGACAAACAGAGCCTCCCGTTTCACAGAGGACCACGTACAAGTGTCACACAGGCTATTTCCACAAACACAGGGCACAGAGGTCAAGGTCATCAGGGGGCAGAAAACCATGGCTGATTTCTTCAATCTGACCCCAACTCACACAACTGGCCTTTGGTGATGGAGTCCTGTATGCACCCGCTGGCATGTTAGTGGGGAGTACATGCCCATCCTCAAACACCAGCAATCTGATGATGAAAACAGGACTTGGTGACTGGAGGGTGGCCCGCAGACCAGAAGGAAAGGCACCAGAGCTGGACCAGGGCCTGGACGTGCCCGTGAGGCTTAATTAAGCTGCCTGAGCACCACGTGCATCTAGTGCGGACCCAGAGAGCATTCTCATTACACCAAGAATGCAAAAAGCAGCGCTAATCAACATCCCAAGCTGAGGAATTCCAAGAGCAGCCAGTGATCTCCAACCATGGGAATCCCGTTCTGCCCCCACCAAAACCTTCTGTACCTTTACATCTGTACATTTCATCCTTTCCCACTTTCTCTTTTGAAAATGCCGTAATTTATGGAAAAGTTGAATGAAACTCTTCATCGTCATTTTTCAAAATTTAACACTTTGCCATATTTGCTTTATCTTTCTGTAGGTAAATGCACACTTGCCACGTGAATCATGAGATCAGTGAGCTGCAGCTATTACAGCATCTGACTTCTGACGTCTAAGTATTTCAGTAAATAAATCCTAAGAATGACGCTCTTCTGCACAATTGTAATGACCTTATCAGACCAAATAACCTCAGTATTAATTCAATAATATCCAAACACAGCCCATAATCAAATGTCCCTAAATGTCAATACACTATTGCTTGACTATCATGTGCCATGAGAGGACTGAAGGAAACGAAGGTCAGGGAGGTCAGAGCAGCAGGGAGACAGTTTATCCAAATGTCCTACTGCAAGCTGGGCACCAAGGTGGGGATTCACATGCCAGCACAAAGCAGCTGAAGGCCCAGGAATGGCTTCTGCAGGGAGGTGATATTTAGAGGACAAGTTTACAAACATAGAAGGAAGGAGGGAATGGATGTTCCAGAGAGTGGGTAACGAATACAAAGATGAAGAAGTTTCAGGGTGACAGACGTGATGATGACCCCGAAATGTCCCTGTCCATTGGATATGCCAGGTCACCAGCCTATTTAGGATGCAAGGGGAACGAAGGTGCTCAGCAATTGCCCTGGAGAGAGGGATGGTCCTGGTGGGTCCAGTGTGATCACAAGGGTCCTAAAGAACAGAGGAAGGAGCAGAAGAGCCAGCACCAATGAAGTGACCTGAGAACCCTGTCAGCATCACTAGCTCTCAATCCATAAAGGGAAAGCCAGGCATGGTGACACATGCCTGTCATCCCAGCTACTCAGGAGTCTGAGGTAGAAGCATCGTGAGTTCAGAGCCAGCCTGAACAACTTGGTGAGACCCTGTCTCAAACAAACTAACAAAATTCATAGATATGTAAGGACACCACAAGCCAGAAATCAGGAGGCCTGTGAGAACAGAAAGGCAGGGACAGAGATTCACCCCCAGAGTTCCTACATAGGGACACAGCCCTGCCAACTCTTAGATTTGTGCCCATTTCAGACTTCAGACTGTAAGATAATAAGGTTGTGTTGTTTGATCCATTTATAAAACATTGTAAAAGTTTGAAAAAAGGCTAGAAACTGTCAAAGCTCTGGGGTCTTGGAGTAAAGTTGTCCAATTCTTTTGCTAAGACAAGAAAACTACTTTATTCTCATGGGAAGGAGGGAGAGCCAAGAGCCATGCTCAAACTTTATCTTTTAGGATGATAACCCGGAGTTACAGGGAGAGAATCTAGAACTGACATTTGTAGCCAATGAGAAAATGTGAGCTTGCAAGAAAAAAATCATAATTCTACAAAATCTGTATCCATCACTGATTTCAAATTATTGGAAAATTGAGTTTTCTGAAGACACATGGGGTGATATTAACAAATGGGATATTTTTAAAAATTACATGCTGAAATGTATAGATTTAGAAGATCTACATGGTTCAGAAGATCTACAAGTAAAACAGAACAATGCATGGGTAAAAAGTGATTCAAAGTGCAAAACACCCACGTGTCTTAGAGTACGAAAAGCTCACTGGCTTCAGACTCCACAGTGGAACCAACTACTAGCTATTGAGTTTTGGTTTCGTATCAAAAAATAATAATCACAATTATCTAAAAGGCTACTATGGGTTGGGGGTGCAGTTCGTGGCAGAGTACTTCCAAACCCTGGATTTGATCCCTAGCACTGAAAAAAGGAGGGAAAAAAGGGGGGTGGCTACTAAAGTATTCATCCTTTTCTAAGAACATACCTCAGAGGCCATATTTTCTTTATATCTTAAGCTAAAACAACATATCTAAACTGATAAAAATGAAGAAGCTGATATAAGAATCCAGATGGGGCTGGGGATATCAGTGGTAGAGCCCTTGCCTAGCATCTGAGAGGAAATTTGGGGTTCCACATCCAGTACCACAAGAAGGAAAAAAAAAACAAAAATAAAATAAAATAAAATAAGTTTTATGATTAAGCTAAACATTAGATCTATAAGTAAAGTAAAATGATGCCACTCTTTCTCCCTGGACGTTTTTTGTTTTGTTTTGTTTTGAAAAACAGTGATTTTTCAGAAAAATAATAGCTATAATTAACATTAGTTTTTCATTGTTATTTGTGGAAGAACCAATACACAATTATTTCAGATGGTTCTAAATCATAATTTGTGAGTGGTAAATACTGATAGATAGAACGCACATAAGCAAAAGCCCTGTGGAGTCCTCAGGAGTCTTGAAGAGAGAGCAGGAAGGGTTCTGAGACCACACAGTTTGAGAACCACTGCCTGAAGCAGCAGAGCTTAATGCAGACAGGACACAGGAAGGCAGGAAGGCTCCTCTCCTGCTTCATTAGGCATGAAGCAAGCGGCTGCCAAAGGGATTCTCGCTGCAGTCACATTTTCCTGTCATGGTATAAAAGCGCTTAATGCTAAACTGAAGTCCCAGGAAAGGCATGGCATGCGCTGATCCAGGACGAACGCATCAGGATTAACAGGACTGGAATGCACAGCAAATATATTCATCAGGATTGTTCCTCTCTAATCCAAGAATGTTTCAAGCGATTCAATCTAATTTTCCAGATTTGAGGATTCCTTTGTTAAAAGCAGAATAAAGAAAATGCTTTACCTCATACCTGAAGAATTCAATCTCATTTAAATATGGCATGCAGCATTCCAACACCATCTTTGACAGGCTTCTGGAAGCAGTGGGGACTGGGACAGTGTGTCTGTGACAGCAGGTTGCTATATCACCATATATTAATAGGGGACCCCGGTACCCTCGGGCAAAGCACACAAATGAAGTAACTGAAAGCATCAGCAAACACATTGCACTGACCAATCATAAGTCAAAGGAGTCGGATCTTTCCATTAAGTACAACAGTAGCACCAAAAATGTCCTTGGATTTATTTTATAAACAGTACCCAACTTCCTGGCAACTTACATGACGACTTTGCCCATGAATGAGTTGACACGCTACTCTTCATTCCACAAATATGAACTGAGTGCCGGGCACAGTTCTCGAAAGTGGGGACGCAGCAGGGAACTAGCAATCCCTGTCTCTGTTGAGTTTACGCTGGATTGTTGGGAATATCTCTTCAAAAAGCAAGAATGTATGAAACACTAACCGGACGTGGCACACCCTGGATCTCCTAAAGCAATCACATGGAATAACGAGAAATGGGGCATCACCTCCAAATCCAGACCTGTCCTGCAGTCCCTTCCCATTAGAAGCATGTGGACTGGGGGGGACTGTGCTGAGAAGTGATCACCTTCTTGCTGTGCCTGCAGACACAATGAGTGGACGATTAGAAAAGGACCTGAAGAACCATAGGAACTTGATAGTGACCCCCCAGCCCCCATCTCTCAGCCTTCCAGTCTTGAAATGCAGTGCTGTGATCTGAATTTTAAATGTGCCCTTGTGTTGAAGGCTTGGTCCCAGACTGTGGCACTACTCAGAGGGGTGGAACCTTTAAGAGGTGGGGCCTAGTGGGAAGTCCTCTGGTCACTGGGGGCGTGCCCTTGAAGGATATAGTGGAACCCCAGTCCCTTTCTCTTTCTCTCTTCCATTCCCCACCTATGAAAGGAGTGGTTCTGCTCTACCACACACCACGGGCCCAAGGCAACTAGGTCAATCAATCATGGACTGAAACCTCCAAAGCTGTGAGCCAAGACAAATCACTTATCTTTGTAAGTTGATTATCTCATGTATTTTGTTATAGTAACAGAAAGTTAACACACTACATTTCAGATTTATTCAGACTCTTGGTGAGTGAAATAACATTCAAAAGGGACAGATCTGGATAGTGCTAGAAACATGTTCCAACTTCCACAGCTCTATCACAGCACCACAAAGTCCCACTTACCATTTTCTCAGTCACAAAATGTACTGTCTTCTACCTGGCAAGAGGGGGCTTTACAGTTGTTACTCATGATTCCTTCCACAGGCAAATTCATAGAATAGATTTCAGTGTCTGCTTGAGAATGTCAGTATCTCACCTCTTTTAATTTCTTTTCTTTTTACATTAACAGATAAAAATACATATGCATTTGCTGTGTACAACATATTATGGAGTATATATACATTGTGGAATGACTAAATCTGGTTAATTAACATATACACTGCCTCACACAGTTATCATTTTTGTGGTGTTCTCATCTCTCATGTCCCTCCTGATTCCACCAGTTCCTAACCACTCCCTCAGGCAGCCAAAAAATTTAAGTATGAAAGCTCTTTGAGAGACCACACAATCTATATAGAGATTTGTGGTTCTCCAATACTTATTAGGGGGTAAAAATTACAAACTCTAAAGGAAATGTGGTCAAGGAGATGACAGCAAGATATTTATCCTACCCTAACCCTTCCACAATCAAAACTACTTCAGCCCACTCTTCACCAAGATCATGTGGCTTCAGAATCCCGTAATTCCTCCTTCCTTTGCGATCAAAATGCTCAGAAATCTGAAGAGGGCTTAAGCAGGAAGGGTGGCTAGAGACACTGGGGGGGAGACACTTTGCTTGTCAGAATTGAGGGAAGGGGGTCAACCAGCAGGCAGGGGCCGAGGATGCTCTGAATATCCTACAGTGCAGGGCAGCTCCTTCCAAAGAAATATCCACGGTGGCCAGATGAAGAAAAACTCTGCCCTACTGTGGAGAGCTGGGGCTGCAAATGTTTCACAGATCGGATTGACTGAGTTGTCAAATGATTCACTATTTACATTCTGAGAACCACCACCACAAACAATGTCTGCAAATGAGCACACGTTCCTGAGAAAGCAAAACCTTGTCATCACATCCCTGGAGATCTCTGGATGTCCCCAAAGCGGCATAGAGGATCACTAAGAGGCAAGCAGAGGAAGACAAGAAGCAAAGAATTAAAGGATGGCGTGTGGAGGAAGACGCATTTCCCATGCTAACCTGGGTTCTCGTTTCTAGGAGTGAACGCCACCTTCCAGAACTGCTGGAGGGGAGGCTACATCTGGAGAGACGGGGGCGCCTGCCCCGTGCTGAGGGCCTGTCAGGTCTGTCAGGCGTCTCCCAGGTGGAGATCAGGACAGCCTCCTGGCAGGATGCCCATCCCCACTTCATAGACAGGTGCTGTCACTAAGAGAAGGTGAAGTTAAGGCCCAAATGCCATCTAATTAAAATATCTGTTGTCATCAGAACAAAACAAACAAACAAACCAATGCTCTGGTATTTCAGTGGAAGCCAACCCTCACTGGTGAGAGGCACTGTTCCCAGGGTGGGGACGGCAGCCTCTCACCCAAGGACACTCTCCTGGCCAGTGAGCATGAACCTCTTTATTCAACTCCTAACCACCTGCAAAACAAAATCATAACTGTAAGCGGTCGAAGGGACCAACTAGCCACCGAATGCAGGAATCCTCTTGGATTGTAAAAGGAAAAACTGACAAGAGCAGTAAAAGAGTGGGAGAAAGAGGAAGGGAGGGCTCGGGCTGGAGGAAGGGAGGCATGAAGGACACACTGATTTTCCACGGGGCCACTTCCCTCCGTACAAGGGCACGCTCTCCCTACCTGCCTCCTAATTCCACCTCTGGCCCAGCAAGGATGAACGCACACGTGCAGTCAGGGCGCCGCTGACAATAATAATAAAAGCACCTACTATAATAATTACAATAATAATAATAATAATAATATTAAGCACCTACTACATACCAGTGCCCTCTCCCAAGGCACTGTAGGTGTGTGATCTCACTTAATACTCAAACCAGCCTTTGAATTTACACAGCTATCACACCCACTTCACGCATGAAGAGCACGGCCGTATAAAGTGGATGTAAAGTGGAGACGTGGCTCAAACCTCAGGGTGTCTGATTCTCCATTATTTTTAATAGTACTAAAACTCTTCGTGAGACTTATAATAAGTCCCCTAGGGCCTTGGGCCATAATGTAATTACAGCGAAAGTTTAATTAGATACACGGATGATCCTCCCACTCAGCAAATACAGTGAGACACTATGGAAGCAGGAGGCAAAGGTTTTGAAGATGACGCTGGTATCAATTCCTGCCCAGTCAGACTAGCTGGATGAGTCTGGACGAAGAATTCTGAATCTCAGCCTCCTCACTTCTCCAGAGGGGAAACTAAGCTCACAGCACTGTTTAAAAACAAATCCATAAACGGAGATGATCCATATGAATACCTTAAGTATTTCATGAAATACATACATTTTGGGGAATTTCTCTGAGTAAGCGACGTAATTCCAGAAGCTCTTTCTCTTCGTTTCATTCTGCTCTTAGCAGTACTGGCTCTTAGCTAGTGTTTTGAGATTTCCTTGCCAAATAGTTACACAAATAGATATATGCAGCCAGGGGGAGCTGCTATTTAAAGAAATTCTCCAGTTTAAATGAAGAATTGTTTGACATGTAAATAATCAGCTCTTAATTACCTAGTTTGTCAATATTTTAAAAGAACTATCTCATTAATGAGCTGCTCTGGTAGCTAGTAGTGCAAATGACCCGATTTTGGACATATGACATGACAGTCTGCCAGTTACTTAACCAAGAATATAAAACAGTCTTCACAGCAAGGGAAGAAGGTGTGACTGGAAGGTAAGAAAGCTCCTCGTGAAACACACACACACTTCGGGCTATCTCCAAAATGAGCAGCGGAGAGAGGAAGGAGGCCTGGGGGAATTTCTCCTGGCGTGGTCACGGGAGACCACCCCTGCGTGCAAGCAGGGCTCGGGGAGAGTGAGGGCGACACTGAGGTAAGGGTCTAGGCCAAGCTTCCTCAAGGTCTCTTCTCCCTCTGTGATGGCTTCCCCAGGCACGCGCACTGGGACTCCAGGCTAATACTCTCCCGTGACTCAGTAAATACAATCTGTGATCCTGATTACACAGGACCCACTTATTCCCCTTGCCAGGGCCCAGGATTGATAGAAGATCTTCCACTATGGAAATGAGCCACCTGTGCCTCCACCTGTGCCCAAGGGAGGTGCCAGGGAAGGACGGTGACCCTCAAGCACACCTGGTGGCTCTTGTCCAGGATGCAGACACTAGCCTGTCTTGCTGTTTCCCTTCTCCCAGTTCTTGGGCAATACTTCCAAGTTAACCCCACCCAGCTCCTCTTGCCCAGTGTTTTTCAAAAAAGCAGCATCTACACAGAGAGGGACCCTAGAGTCTAGTCCAAGGACCCATTTCTCTCTCTAGACCCTGAGAACCCCCAGAGGATACTGAGTTTGCTTTTCTTAGTAACCCACCTTTTTACCAAGAGGAAGGCTGGAGTGTAGCTCAATGGTAGAACTATTGCTCAGCATGCATGAGGCCCTGGGTTCCACCCCCAGCAAGGCAGAAAAGAGGTACAAATAAAAACGTAGAAGAAGAATGTTGATGGTTATACAATAGTGTCAATGTTCTTAATGCCACTGACCTATGTGCTCAGAAATGGTTAGGGTGGTAAATCTTACATGTATTTTACCACAATGATGATGCCACAGAGGTTAAACATAGAAGTTTAACTCAGGTTTGGTTCACCTGTCCCAACAATTCCACTCCTAGGTTTATACCAAAATAAATAAAAAGTATGTGTCCATGTGAAAACATGTATACGAACACTCATAGCAGCGCTGTTCCTAACAGCCACAACATGGAAACAACCCACATGTCCACGGAATGATGAGCAGATAATATGTGATGGACCCAATTATACCATGGGATGTCACTCATCCACAAAGGTACTGGCACATACTACAACATGGAAAGGCGTTGAGAAGAGCACGTTAGGTGCAAGAAGATCACTGAGACCACATGTTGGGTTATTCCATTTATATAAAAATGTCTCAAACAGAAACAGAAAGGAGATTAGTGGTTGCCTAGAGCTGGGGTGGGGATGCAGGAAGGGAATGGAGAGGGACTATGAATGGCAGGTGGGCATGAAATTATTCCAGCATCGTGGGGATGGTTGCATAACTCTGCATATATGAAAACTCATTAAATGTATACTTTAGTGGGTGAATTTTATGGTATGTAAATTATATTTTAAAAGCTGCTGGAAAGAAAGCTAAGAGAAACCCATTTCCTGGGGAGCTACAGTATCGTTCTCCTATTGATGGGGCCCAGGCCTACCCAATACCTTCTACACCAGCTCAGCTGTTACCACAGCACTCTCTCCCACGTGCTTCAATTCAGCTTCAAGTCGAAACTCTTATCACCCACCCCACCCCACCCCCAAATCAATAATTATGGCTCCAGCTACCGCCGGTAAGAGGCTCTCCACTCTATCCACACAGTTGTTTATTACGTGTAACAGCCGTTTTGCTTTGAGAGTTTCAGGAATGCGGAATTAGCTCCTATTTAATAAACCCTCCCTACTACCACTGCCTCATGGTTTGTGAATGCAAGCTCTGATCTCAATGTGAGGTTTGAGCGGTTCACGGTGACAGGGCACAGAATAAAATTAAGGAATACTGCAGCATTTGTTGCTTTAAATAATGTACTATATAACATACAGAGTTTCTAAGATTTTAGCTCCAACAGAGTGCAGGGGAGAGGGAATCTTCTCCCTGTGGGCCTGTGGTCCAGGATCAGAGAAAACAGGATGGCTTTAAGAGGTAACGAGAAGTTTTCATAAAAACTCACCAGGAAGAGATGGACCCATCTCCTGGCCTGATGGGTACAGTTTCCAGGGGCCTTCAAAAGGCACTCTTAAGGCAACCAAGCCTCAGGGAGGCTGGGAGAAACACCCAGCTCAGTGAGGTGGAGGCAGATTTGGGGAAACTACCCACACTGACTGTTGGGAAGCTCACAGGGCTTGGTCACTGCCTTTCCACTACAGAGATGCACCTGCCTGTGACTTCTGCCATCCTCCTGGGAGCGTGGGGCTGCTGGGTAGAACACCCTGCAGGTAGCAGCGCCCGCCCCTTCCCTCCCACGGAGGCATCCGGAACAGCGTGGCAGAGGCGCTAAAGATGCCCATAAAGACAAACCAGCCTGGATGTGGCCCGCAGCCCAGGCAGGCGGCACAGGTCCAAGAACGAGGAGCTGGCGCAGCCCTGTCGTCACCAAAAGGAATTAAGCAAGCACTCGCCAGCCTGCCGCTGAATTTCTGTACTTCCTTTATAGACTTAGGAGTAATTTGTTCTCCTGGGGCTAAAGCACTAGCTGGTTGCTATGGTTCCACACAGGAAAAGTTAGGGACGTAGAATGTGCTCGCCATGGAGTGTTAAGTGCCCCTGAGCTCAGGGAGCGGTTTATGCCTCAGATCTCCCACGGGGAGAGGAAGGGTGGATTGGGCATCCCACACACCTGGCATAGGCTGACCAAGACTTCACTGAAAAATAGCTCTGCCCTCTTGTGCAAAACGGTCCCAAGAGGCTACAGAAGAATTATGGAGTAATCAAGGAATGCAGTGCCAAGCGGATCTAATCCATTCCAATCCAGTCTGTGTGGTATGTACACCATCATTACTATTTTTCCTTAACGGAATCTACTTCTTTATTACCTAAACATTTTTTTTAAATTACATATTACTCTCATAAACTGAGCACAACCAAATTATCAGAAGTCAGATATTAAACTCACCTCCATCACCCAATTTCAGAGGCAGCTGCTTTGCCGGGACCCTGAGGGCTACAGTCTAGGACGCCCTCGATGTGACTCCTATCTACCTTTTTCTAATTCACATCACAGTTCAACATGCCATTAGAAGAGAAATGTTAGTGCCATCCCTAAAACAGTCCTGCAGACAGAAGCCCCCACAGAACGGTCAGGCAAACCACAATCTGCTCCAGGAACCGTAAAACTATAGCATGTGGCCCGATTTAATATTGACCCTGAATTAAGAACGGTTTTATTTTCATGTTAAAGTTCATATTTTAAAAGGTAACAAGAGAAGAGGAGGAGGAGGAAGAGGAAGATGATGATGATTATGCTTCACAGAGCCACAGGTGGCCTTCAAAGACTGAAATACTTGTGATACGGCCCCTTACAGAACCCGCTTGCTAAACCCTGAGCCCATCTGTGCCTTTATTTCTCCACGAGGCAACTCAAGGCCAAGTTTGCTGAGTGACTTGGAGGCACAGGTCTTCAGGCTTCTGAGTGAAGGAAGAGTACCAAGATTACCAAAGAAGCTGCTAACATCAATGCTTTCCCAATGCTGCTGTGTACAGTCACTTTGACATTTTAAGAATGTCTTGTCTAAAGAAAAATAAAAGAACATAGGGCTGCACAACTCATTAACTTTTGTCCTCGACTCCACCGAAGGTACCCGGCATAGTGCTTCTAGCCTGAAAACACATCCATTGGCCCCCAGGTCCACGTCCCCACCTTAGGGCTCACCTTGGGTCTTAACTCAGCTCACCTGTCTGCGACCTCATCTCTCTGGGAAGATGGGAGGGAGGCGAATGAATGAGGCCCCACTTCAAGGTGTCTTGATGTTACGTCACTTGTCCACACGGTCAGCTGTGATCACCAAATACTTTTCCAGGTCTGAGGAGCTGGAGGGACCCTTCCTCTACCCTAGACTACTGACACCCTGCCCTGCCTTTATATGTAGATGCTTCATTAAACTCAACTCAAATTGCCCAATTTAAGAATGCCATCTGTTCCCTGCAGGGCCTCTGATGGCCACAGTGTTAGGGACAGTGAGCTCTGGATGCCAGCAGCTACTGATGACAACTCCCAGAACACAGTTCCACTCCAAGGAGGATGGTGTGGCAGTGTGATATACTCAAACCACCCTCCGCCCATTACATGAGCTGCTCCCAAGTTTCACAAGACCAATAGACACTACCCGGTCTCAAAAGTACCTTGAGACTAATGATCAGTTACAACACTGTGCATTATCAAAATGAAATTTTTGTTTTATTTTAAATTCCTCAATCGAACCAAATGACATCTGAGCAGCTGGTATGCTACAGACACGTTGCTAGGTCTTTCCTGCACTTAGAAACTCAGCCATCAAGTCTTTCACAAATGAGGACATGGAACCCCAAAGGGTGATCGATGGTGCTTATCTGGGCTGAGTGGCTAGGGCCAGCGTCATCCCAAAGCTCTCTTCAGTCTGCCTGGGTGCTGCCTTGGATCCACCTTCAAGGCTGGCCAGGCCCCGACCAGTGGCACCTCACAGCTACCTAATTTGTCTGGACATCTTGTCACATTACAGTAATAAAAGGAAAAACAGGACCAGGGATCAAAGTTTTCTCACACAACAGAAAATCCCCAGCAGCCTCATGCATATAGTTGTAGCACCTGGAAGGGCCAACAGGTGAGAGGATGTAGCAGAGCTTGACCTGAGTGTGGATCCTGGTGGGTGCAGTCGCGCCATCTCTAGGGCATAAAAGAAATGACCAGTATGCTACATGCAGGGGTCCTCTCCTGAATCATTTCTGCTCTGAACTTGGCATGGACAAGGATGCCAAGGCCTGCTTTGGGTCTGGCAGCTCCTATCAAACTACAATATTGAAACTGAGTGTATATCAAATGGAAGAATTTTCATGTCATATTTTTATCAGCTTACAGATCTGAAACCCTGTCTGCCCCTGACTGTGTGACCTTGGACAAGCCACTAGGTGTCTCTGTTTCAGTTTTCCTACATGAAACAGGGATAATGACCTGTTCACCTACACCCCCATCCTTATCTCATGTCTAACTTGTTCTTAATGTGAGGATCAAGGGACAGAGGCGAGATAGAGGTCAAAGTCTCAGATTAAACAGGAGAAAGCTTAAGGGGATATTATTTAACTTCTTTGAGCTGACTCTTTTATCTCTGCAAGATGAAGAGGGTCAAAGGAATTAATGTGTATAAAATACTGAATGCACCAGGCACTAGTACTAATAGCCAACTTAAAAAGTGCTAGGAGGATTAAGTACCCCAAATTAACTATTTTACACTATGAAGGTATTTTGTAATTGACAAAGCACTCCACAAATATGTGGTTTAAAAATTTAAATTACAAGGGCTAGAGATGTAGATCAGTGGTAGAATGCTTGCCTACCAAGCAGAAGCCTCTGGTTTCAAGCCCCAAAACTGCCAAAAAAAAAAAAAAAAGGTTACCGTTAGAATTATTTCCATCTGCCTTAATTCAGAAGGCACAAGATTGAGGGCAATTGTCTGGAAATACGAAAACTGACTTTAAACTATTAAAAATATAAACGCAATGGGTAAACTGTAAAAGCATAACTAATAATGACTCAGGTTTCAACAGTAAATTTTTATTTTATAATAGTTACATGTTTGAACACCCTAGTTTCTGTCGCACTAACAGCCAAAGCCCTTTCTGCCCTCGGCCGTGACCTGGGGCGTTGGCAGTGACCGTGGCCACTGTGAACGTCAGCATGTGCCATTCAGATCATGAAGTAAACACACGTCACCTGCCTGCGTCACACTCCAGCCAGAGGCCTCTTCACCTCAGTTTGGCTTGGGCCAAACCTGGAAGCTTGAACTTTCATTAATAAAACGAAACGGCTTTACTAGTTCCTCCATAAGGTGGGTCCTCCAGTTTCTGCCACTCTGAAGTCAGGCGGAAGAAGAATGGCCCGCGGAGAGAGGCCACTTTCCTCCTTCCGGGAGGTCTGGACAGTCACAAAGCCCAGTTATTTGTTTTGCCAACCTGTGTATACATTGAATGGAAATGTCTGTTTCCACGTCCCGCTTGACGTCTCTAAAGACAGATGATTAAAGAATAACTGCCCCCAGCCTGGTTCTTAAGCAACCTCGCTTCCTGCCTTTTAACTTACATTTCTGTCGACTTATCATCCACTCTTTTTTGTTGACCTTTATGTGTACAATGTTGCTTCAGAAACCTTTTTCAAAGGAAAGGTCAAAATGAAAAGTCACTGGGAAGGATGCCAGGTGGCCAGCAGCCAGGGAGGCAGCGCCCAGACCTGAGGCTACGGGTGACAGGTTGACACAGGCACAGGCAGGTGGCCCGGGCTGGCTGCTGCCTGCGCATGGCCCAAGTGTAGCACGCTGTCTGGGCCACCTGCAGCCAGACAAGCTCCGTGCACCAGGCCAGGGTCCTTCACTCAAGAGTTACTCACTGCATCTTCTCCTCTGGGCACACCCTCTGTTAGGAACTATGGGTGACGGATAAAGGTGTAGACGTGGTCCCTGACCCCAAAAGGTTCATGATTCAACTGAGGAGAAAAGACATACAAAAAGGCACAGGGACCACAAAGGAGAATGTCAGAAAGACAGAGGGTTGGGACACTGAAAACACTGCTCAGGACTGTCTGCGCTGGGATGTGGTAGAAAGAGGAAAAAGACGATTTGATGGACAGGACTGAGCAGATGCAATCAGTTATGGAATATGAGGGACAGGAGACAGAAATGGGTCAAAGGTTAACTACCTCTCAAATCTCAAATCTGGATGACTGGAAGAAATTCCAAGTGTGGATTTACAAGTACCGAGTTTGAGCAGACAGAGAGACTTAGGTAAAACACTGTGACCTTGCCATTTAGACCCCACCAGTACTCTCTTTGCTCTGGCTCATAATCTACAAAGTGATGGAAAGCTTATAAAAAACGTGAGTGGAACATGGCCAAATGGCTGGTGGAGGAAAGTAACTGGAAATCTGCTTGGGCCTGCTCTCAGCGCCACACAGAGCAGCCAACAAACCAAATAAACTACAAACAACCAACACACGTATCAGGCCAAGGTCAAGTCCACCTGGTAAAAACGTACATCTGCAAAATTTGATGGAAGACAACTGGACAGTGAAGGAACAAAGACACAAAAGAAAACAGTGGCAAAAGCTAAAATCCATCAGAGTCATTTGCTATGGACAAATGGCTGATAAGGGCAGAAGAAACTTCCATAGACACATAACTGGAAAATAATGAATCCTGGTAAGAAAAACTTCATAAAAAATGAAAACTTTAAATGGTATATCTGTGCTCTAAAAACCTAAAACCTTACACTGAAGTTCACTTTGTAAATGATTTTCATTGAAAATTCATCAAAGAGGACATATTTCTGATAAAGTACTTCTGTCCCTAAGATAGAGTCAAAATCCCCTTGGATCAAAAAACATATTGTCCAGCAAAGCAGATGGAAATACCTGCCAGGCAGCTGGGCGAGTGAGAATCCAAACCCAGGACTAGAGATGCTGGCTCACCAGAGGAAAGTGCTGCCGGGACCAGCTTCTTGGGGGCCAAGAAGGCTGTCAACAGGGTCAAGGGAACAACCACATTTCAGGAGCTGAAGAGGGAAGTAACACAGTAACGAACGCGACATGAGCAATTCTGAAGAATTCAAAGGCAGGTTGATTTCTATGAAGCCAGGGAGTGTTCAACTCCACCTGCTTCCCTTAAACTGGGCACGCTCACCTTGCCAAGTGTGCCGAGAGCCAGGCAGGGCACGCCCTGATGATGGTAGCCTAGTGTGCAGCCATCACATCAGATATATTCGTTAAATCTAAATATCAGTATGTCCCAAATGTATCATCATTATGTCCCAGGTATGCCAACAAATGATATGTCAGCATTAAGACGTTATACTCAAAAAAAAAAAAAAAAAAAAAAAAAATTCACTGCTAACCTAAGACCCAAATCTAACTGCGCTTCTTTTATTTGCTATGTCTTGGTGTTGAGAGCTCAGGTCCTCCACCGTCACTCATTCTGGACCAGGGCAAATGGTCTGGGCCGGGAGCCCGACTGTCCCAGATCGCCTCTCTGAAAGGCACTCTGCAGACCACTCTCCTAAGCAACACCTGCCTTATGTGACAAGCCCTCTCACCTGCTGTGCCCATAGAAAGTCGCCTTTGACAGACTCAGGAAAGGGAAGACTGTAGAAAAGGAACGGCCAACAGTATGAAGTAACTCAGAGACACAAGAGGGGGTGAGGACGGAGTACAGATCCCTAGATCCCTAATTAAAAAAAAGGGGTAACTCTGAGTAACGTTAACATGGTCCAAGGGATGAAAACTGGTAGAAAGAGCCTGACCTTCTCACTTAATCAATAAGGAAATGGGGCTCAAGGTCAACTGCTGTGCTATCACAGCATCTGCAGAATCTCAGGGAACTACCACCTGGCAAGAAGTTTGGTAACTCAGAGTGAGCACCTAGAAAGCACCCAGCTGATGTTTGCTGTGGGAATGGATAAATGAATGGATGCTGTCATTCTCAAAGGGCCTACCTTGAAATTTAAAAACTCACAACTGAAAACAAGGTCTAGAGTAAATCTCGACATTGCACAATGCACCTAATATTTTTTACTCCTTAACTAGTCTGGCTGCTGAGGATAACTTCCAGTACAAATCGTAAGTGCCTGCGCTGGCCCTACACCAAACAAATGAGTAAAACACCTGCCGCCCCACCTGAGGGCGCACACGGTAAGTTCACGTAAACAAAGCAGAGGAGCAAGGCCACACCCTCCCAGGATGCATTTTTTTTTCTCTGCCCCTTTTTGTGTAACTGTTGCAACTGTCCTTTAGCTAAGGGGAGCAGGAACATTTAACTAAACAAACATCTAAGAACACCGCAATTTTCTTATTTATTATTATTTATTTTCTTATTTATTATTATTCAACCAGTGCCAATTTCTCTTGATCTACACTGGAAGAATTCCCAGGGACACCTTATCAAAACAATAAACTCAAAAAAAAAAAAAAAAAAAAAAAAGAACATAAAGAGCGAGAGAGATGACGACAACATATATTTTTAAAAGATAATACTGTGTACTGCTAACTTATGATAAATATATTTTTAATTTTTCAAAAGAAACTTTTATTTGCTTTGCTACTTCAACAGTCCATTCCGCCAAACAGCCCAAATTTAGAATTTACAAACAAATAGAGCCTGGACCACAGGACAGTATGTTTAGCTTGTGGATATGCCATTAAACATTGCTTGGCATAAAACAAATATCACGCTTCCAGCCCCAAGCTGTTAGGTGTTTTATGATGTAGCTAAAAGAATTAAGCTAAAAATGAGTTTATGTACAAGTTAGTCCATAAGTGTTTTGTGCCACTGCTCCAAAAATTTATATCCCAAGTGTAGTCTATGTTCTTAGTTCTAATTTTTTCAACATGGCACAAAGGGACATATTTCTGTCTTCGCTTGAGGGACAATGGTGGCCTCTGTGGTCATCTGTTAGGGCCTTGCAACTTCCAAGGAAGGACCTACCAGCCAATCAGTTTCCTATTCAGAACTGAAGATGAATTTTTTTATTCATTTCCACCAAATATTATCAACATTCAGTCTTCCTCTTGCTCTGGGACAGGCAGGAACTTGTGGGACTGGCAGTCATCATGAAATACAAAGCCTTCTGCAGACAGAAAGAACCACCCAACCATCTCTGATAAAAATGACCAATTTTCTAACAGCAGAGAACTAGCTAATGCAACGGACACGGTCCCACCATTAGGGTCAGTCCCTTGCTTCTTGGGGTCAAAAATTCTCCCAACCCTCCAAAGACCACACCAGCAGTTACCAACTTCAAATCAAACTTAAGCTTTGTGGAACTGTGGACAGTCAGAGAAGGGAGGGAGGGGGAGGTTCCGGAGAGTGGACTTGCCTCTTCGTTTGTGGAGAAGCCTTGGTAGGAGAGAGCCCAGTGGGCTTTCTGGACAACAGATGCACCATCTCCAGCACCATAAAGAAGGAGAAATAGAAGGAGGGAAGATCTACTGCCCAATCTCTAAGTGCGCAGGACCATGCTGGGAAGTGACCAGTCATTCCCTAGGTTCCCAGACCCCCAGAAAGTGGCAGAGGAAGGCTGGGAGCTGGTTCCTGCATCATGTCCATGCCAGAGCACCGCCACCCCTGTCCTTCCACTTGCCACTCAGGTAGTTCCAGGTCAGAGGAATCCTTGCTGTGGCAGGTCACCTCCACTGCTGGGTTCTCTTTAATTACCTGAATTAGTGTTACTGTGAGTTTTACAAACTACTATATCCAGAGCACAACATAAGGTCCATTCTAGAATTCAAATAAAATTCCATACATAATATGGTCGACTTTAACTGTGGTTTGAGGTGCTAACTGTAGAATGAACTTGATGGTCAGATTAGCTCGAGGCAGCCAGCTTCTCTTCAACCACCTTTGTTCCCGATGGCATCTCAGCCTTTTCAGCAACTCGGGCTGGTGGCCTGGCTGGAATCCAGCTGACTGTGAACTCCCCGACCCAAGAGGGTCAGGTTTAGCACGAGCAGGGCGCCAGATTACACAGGCCCCACTGGAGGAGCCAAAGCTCCAAGCAGGGAGTGGGTGGTGGGGCAGCGGAGGAAGCACGGTGCTCGGGACAGAAGCAGTGACAGGAAGAAGGCAGCAATGTTCCCTGGAGTGGGCTGTGTGAAATCTCAAGTAAGGGAGAACACGGGGAAGAGAAGGCAGGTGATGCTCCAAGAGGGGGTTCCTAAGTCAAATGAAGAGGGCAGTGTCCATTCTGGGGTGCAACTCTCTCTACAATGCCCAATGGAATGCAAAAAGACAACTCGGATGGCGTCTTGGGGATCAAGTTTGCCCCTGCTCCTTTCTGAAACACCTGTTAGGGGAGCCAAGAACATAAGAAATAATATCCCAGCCAAACTTAGTCTACTCCAGCCAAACGTCCTGTCTTGGGACAAGTTCACGAAAGAGCTTTGTCCCATGATAGCACTATCAAAAGATTCCTGATAAACACCAAACACTCCTGGGCCCGCGAGCTGTGCAGCCACGTTCTTCAGGACCAGGCCTCCCCTTCCCACAACACTTTCTAGGTTTGGTCAGTGTGCTCAAGCCACGGAAAGTCTTATTTGCTTTTTATTTATTCTAAAACATTTTCAAGACCTGACGAAGGACACACACTGACTTCTGAAGCTGGCTGGTAAGTGTGGTTCATTTTGCTGTGGCCTGTGGCATTTGAAACTCTGATCACATCTCTGACCCTTGGGGTATCTCGAATCTTCCAGCCAACTCATCTCTGACCCTTGGGGTATCTCAAATCTTCCAGCCAACTCTTAGGAATGCTCTGCTACCCCCAAACAAAAGCCAAGGCTTCTTTTGGGACTGGCAAACTAGACATTTCCTCTCTTCTGAAACACAATCCTTATCAGATTTCTGCCCAGAGAGCAGATATTGAAGACATCTGAACTTGAACTGAGGTGCTTTTTCATTTTTTTTTCCCCTCCAGATCTATTTGCCATCCTTTGTCCTCCTGCAAACCTTCACTGAACGGGGGGCACAGCTCAGTGCGTGCTCCTCAGTGCAAGGGCATGTTGTTTTTATACACACACATCTGCGAGTGTGAACAATGCCCTGTCATGGCTGGATCAGGCCTGCTCAGCAAATCTAAATGACCTTGAGTAAAATGTGGGAGGCCAGTGAAAAGCACCAGGTGTCCTGCATGGTCTCCAGCTGAGTCTACCCAGGAGTCCAGGGAAGGCCAAGAAGCAGCTGCAGGGGCTGCTATAGGGCGAATCTGATGCAATGTCCTTGCAACCAGTTTCTTCCTAGACAGAAGAGAGAGCTGCTGGGTCACAATGGGTATCCTCGACTTACACCTTTTACTAACCAGATACTCCAGTGCTCCATGCCCCTGAGGAGCTGTATTTGATCTCAGCCCCACAAGACTTCCTTCCGCACTGTTTCCCTTTCCTCTGCCTGCAGTACCTGGAAGCGGGCAGGACCCCCTCTCTCATCTTTTCATATTATCCTTTCTTTATTCTGCTGGGGAAAAATCTGTTGCTCAGGAGGGGGGGGGAGCCGCAGAAGCAAGCACACCATTAAGTATTTTCCAAAAGCATTTCAGGCAGAAGGCAGGTCTTGCTAGAACTTTCCTTACAGAGCTTCAGTGGGGCTGGACTGCGGCTGCTGTTGGAATGCTTCACCCTAAATCCGAGCAGGGTGGGTTAAAAAGGCGAGATTTCTTTCCTTTGCCTTTGATGAGGGCTGTATGTATTTGATGTGTAGGGCTGGTTCATAAGTCTTTTGAAAAATAACCTCTGTTGGCTTCCTCCCTGGTGAGATAGTTTGGGGCTGAAACTTCTCATGGCCTCTCCTGACATTCCAGCCCTCCCCAGGAGACACCCCGCACAACAGAACTCTGCTGCCCGTCCAGCTTGACCTGACACCAGGAAATGGCTGGCTGTTGAACGGATAAGCACTCACTAGCGGGCGATCAGAATGTGAAACGCTGGGCCCAAGACCCCTCACTCCACAGTGGCAATGAGGAAACTCATCATTCCGATCAGCAGAAGCTCTTTGCCAGGAAGCATGAGTCTGGTGAACCATGAGCATTTTTCACACCTCTGAACATGTCTTAATTTCTTCCCCTGGCTGCTTTGCTGAACAATCATGACACAAGTCTTCAGCTGACCAATTCCCCATGCAAGGTGACAAGTGCTATAAAACGGAGAGACTGTTCATGAGCCCAATTGCATACTTCCACCCATGCAATCTGTAGTCCATCTTAATGCCTGGTGAGGTGAATAAATAGTATGCACCTTTAAGTGACTGAAAGATGTAAAAAAGGTGATCATAAACTACCTCTAAATTCCTGCAAGACGTACCATAAAAACTAATCTGATTTTCCCCCCAAACAAGGCCATGATGGGATTTTTATAAAGTCAACACATGCCTGGTGCAAAATTCACAAGTTGCCAAAGGGCACAGAGTAAGTCCTAAGTCCCTCCACCCGACCCCACTATACCCACAACCTGCAGAGTCTTCCAGTTGTTCATTTTTTTTTTTTTTTTTTTTTTTTTTTTTTTGTGGCGCTAGGAATTGAACCCAGGTCCTTGCACATGCGAGGCAAGCACTCTACCAACTAAGCTATATCCCCAGCCCCTTGGCTCACATTTTATAGAAGTGATTGTAAGTTTCAGATTTCGAAGAAACATGTAAATGACATTTCTTTTGCGTTTCCTGTCTTTCTTAATTATTTTTATTTTAGTTTTTTTTAAATGGTATTTCTATAGCCTATCAAACAAAAAGCTTTCTAATAAGTATATGAATTAATGAACTAAACAATACAGCAAAACTAAAAGTCACATACCTGCATTTCCTAACAGTCCATTCCCATACCCCCCACCTCACTTTCCTGTGAGAAGGTACAAGAAAACCACTTAGAGTAAGAAATTTAAGGGAACTTCTAGGCGTTTCCATAGGCGTGTGCAGTAGAACACTTGGGAAGCTTAGGGCCATGTCAAGGCCCTTTAAGAAACTGTTCTGCTTCACCCTTTAACTTTCTCTATGCCAACTCATGTGCCGGCCAGAGAGCTTTGAACTCAGTGACAGGCTAACACAGCCAAGGTGTAGTTATGAGTATTTCAAGACAAATCTCTCCCCCTGACAGAAGCCAGCACCTCCGTGGAGGTAGAGGAGGCTGGGAACTATGCCCTGGCACCCCTTTTCCATTGGCATCCCTTCCTGAGATTTCTTAAGAACCAAGCATAAGCAAACTGCAAGGAGGCTTACCCACAAGGGCAGACACCCAAATGTGCACCAGTTCTTCCAGGTGGCACCCTAGTTTCAGGTCTCCTGAGCAGGAGTCCTGAAACCTGGCAACCCATGCCAGCTCTGTCAGCACCATGGCGCCCCCCACAGGCCCTCGCCACGCCAGGTTCACCTTCCCCTCACCCGCATCCTTAATTAGAAAGTTCCTGACACTTGCCTCTTCCATGAAGAATTTCCTGACTAAGAGGGAACATGTAGCAACCTCTCCTTAGCTCATTTCACCACCCCTCAGTCTTCTGGAAAAATCACTTTGCATGTTAATTGACACCTACTCTTTTACCAGCTGAGCAAAGACACATTTATGTGCAACCTCAGGAATGGGATTTTTCATCTGGCAGAAACGTTCCTGAAGGCTGAAGGTTAACCCTGCAGACACCAATCCTAATGGGGTCCCCATGTATTCAGCCTGGTGACAGCCCCAAGCTTTGATCCTCAACACGGCCTACAATGTGGGAAACCAAACTCTCTATTTTCAAATAGGGAAACAAAGGTCCAGAGTTGCTGCTGGTCACACAACAGGGACTTCCTGAAGGGAACAGAGCTACTGGTCCTTCAGCTCAGTTTTCCCCGCCATAGTGGCTAGTGAGTCCGGGTGTCTCTTTCTGCAGCGTTCTATACTCTTCCTTGCTGTCAGGCACTCAGCTATCAGTTCTCACCACTGTCAGCAGCCCCACCTCCACAGTGAAACTTATCACTTCCTATCTGTTGTAGACAGATAAGCAGGCTGGTCAGAAATGAAGGCACAGACTATGAATGGGCCACCATGCCCCTCCAAAGGCACCAAAATAAGTGGGCACCAGACAGCAATTTCTTCAGTTCAGTTGAAAGAGCACTTTTTGAATGTCACTCTGTACCAGTCGCTGCTCCGGGTACAGAAGACATGAAGACAGATGTGGCCTGAGGTCTTTCCACCCGTGGTCTTCCTGGATGACTACAGGCTCCAGCCTTTTCTAGGGGCTTGCCACTCCAGGTGATACTGGAGTTAGAAATGCGATCTCTCAGAACCCACCTGGGCCTCCTGAATCAGAATCCGAGTTTCAGCAAGATCCCCAGGGGAGGATTTATACGTAACCCTGGTCTAAACAGCTTAAACACACCCAGAGTTGCACTTTAAGATAGTAAAGGCCCTGTCATATTATGCAAAGTACTTAACTTAAATGCTTAAGGAGATGTAGTCCTTCCTTCTATCCTTCTTGCTGTGCATTGGCATATCTGTCCAGTCCCTATACACCTAGCTACCTACATGGCCTTCAGATAGTGACGAAGGAATGATAGAAATAATGAAGAGGCACATCACAAAATTCACCAATATGCACAACTACAACAGAAACGCTTCCTGTTTCGTGTGCTACACTTCCAGAAGCAATACACTACGGTTAGTCTCACCCTAGGTTTAGATTTTTGCTTTTATTAATGTACACCTTGCATCTTTGAGAGCACCCTTTCATGAAGCCTAGAGCTAGCAGGAATATGGCCCTGGGGCCACATGGCATAGGCAAGGGAGCCTGCACCATGCTGACACTCCATATAACACGGGCACAAAGTTCTGCCAGTTCAAGGAAGTCTAGTAGCAAGAGCAATTCTAGGAGAAGGGACAAGACCTAAAATGTTCGAGTCTATTCATCTGGACTTGGGGCAGCACTGCTTGCTCCCACAAAGCATCAGGGTTGAGGGTCCCATTCTCTCCCTCTGTCTCTGCCTCCCAGAGCAAAATGATACTCCTTCCTTTGCATACCTGGACACCTCCCCAGAAAGAGACAGCTCTGGGGGTTAGAGCCAGAAGCCCCTGAGAGGCCCCAACTCTCCCACCAACACAAAAGCGTGTACAGTGGCACAGCCAGATCTCCCTTGCAGAGGCTCTATCAGGACAGTTAAGGGGCAGCCAGATGGAACAGGAAAGTGACTCCAATTCATGTTGACTGTTATTCTCCACTGGGCACTGCCCCAACTCAAAATCGCCCAAGACACATAGTTGCATTCACCAGACCAAAAACTCACAGGTATTCAGTGATTAGGCCTGATTCCTGCTGCAAATTAGTTTTGACAACTTTCTAAATTCTGATTGCATCAAACTCTAAGACCAGTAAGATGAACATTCTCCCAGTCCAAGACAATTACTCAAAGAATTAATGAAATTTCTTAATATCGCCCAAGATGGCCCTGAAACTGAAAAAGAAAAGTCTTCTAACAAGTGTTTTTTAAAAACCAAAATGGTTGTTAATAATTTGGCATTACAGATTTGTGAGAGAAGTGTCACCCAACTGCAGTAAAAGATTATCACTTATTTCAAATAATACTGATACACATGTAATAGCATAAAACTGAATTTATGAGGTTCTGTCTCAAAAAAAAAAAACGGTGGTAATATTTATAACTTATACATGCATTTTTTAAAAGACTGTAAATTAAGCACTCTGAATTCTTACAGCAAATTTATTTTTATTGAGTGTAGTAAATAAAAGAGGTTCACAAGGAACAAGGATATTTGTACATTGTTTTAATAAACTAGGGCAATTTATTTTGTGCTAGTTCTGTTATATCACTATGCTCTTATTCAGTGGAATCAACTCCCTTGATTTACAATTGTTTTAAGAATAGTATACATGGGCTTTGTTATTTAAGAATATTAATTTGCTAAGCCAAAATAAAATTCAAATGCTTCTTAAGTAACAATCCATTTTACTTTCCAAGTACTATTTAATAATAAAATTGTCATTGCTAATATTATATTTGCAATACTCTGTTCAACTTTAATCCAATAGATTGGACAATCCAAAAATTAACTTTTCTATAAAAGCATCTTTTTCCTCTTCTACTCACAAATCCTTAACTCTGAAGAGAAGGCTAACTTTTCAGGCATGTTCTTCCTCAAATCACGTTGAAAAAAATAAACTCAAGGAAATTCAAAGTACTGAAATTAATAATGTAAGGCCCATTATTTCTGGAGAAACACACACACACACACACACACACACACACCTTGACCAGACCACCTCTGAAACAGAGCTGATGCCAGAGTTAACTCAGTTTGCACACTCAAAGCAAGCTGGGAAATTCACGGGTGCCCTGTAATCCTGCTCACCTGTTAGGAATCATCACAGGGAATAATGTCCAGTCAGACAGAAACTCTCATCACCAAAGAAGTCTCTACTGCACTATTTTCTCCTTCCAGAAGGGTCTAGATAGAGAATCACTTCTACTTCCTCAGTGCCAGCCATGGACCAGAGATCCAGAACACCACTAGTAGAAGTTGCAGGCTTGGTGCATCCAAGCGGGCAGTGTTTTGCAAAATGGAAGTTGCCACTAGAAGCACCCCTCTTTTTTAAAGTTTTTAGTGAAATAGAAAAGAATAAAAATTATCAAGAGTTTGAGGGGTATAGTAAAGTGGCAGAGCTCTTGCCTAGCACATGTGAGGCTCTGGGTTCCATCTCCAAGACTGTAAAAATTAAAACAAAATAAAATTATCAGAGTGCACCATAGGTAGGAAGAATGGGTGGGCGGGTGCTGTTTCATGGAAACTTCCAATCTTTTATGAATATGTGTGTCACTGTGTGTGTACTTGATCGCAATGTGAATTTAGTTCTTATTGTAGATTGTCGTCCAAGTCTCTGTCCTTGGGAACACAAGTGTGTGGGTAGCAGAAGTCACATTTCAAACATCCCACAGAAAGGCTTCTAGAACCTTGTGCTGACAGCTGGGAAAGCACTGGTAGGGCCTTGAATCCCACATGCCTGAATCCTTCTGCAGGAGGAATGAAACAATCTCACCAGAAAGACGGGTGACAGCCTCATGCCACCTTCCCTGAATGAGGGACATTTCCAGGGCTCATCTATACTATACGCAGAAATAAGAAGCTGTATTTTCAGAAAACATTATAAATTTAGAAATCAGGATGACATACAGCCAGTGTATCTTGGTAGTCTTTGATGCTCAAAGATAAAAAAATATCCTAGGCAAATCAGGCAAAAATTCTCAACAACAGGATGGGACAGGCTAGCCCAATGGTGGTTAACTACAGGGTAAATTAAGAGGAAACTCTAATTTTACCCCATCTGTGAAGGTGTCTGATAACCAACCTAGGAAAAATGTAATATCCTAATACTCAGATCGCAACGGGGCTGGACTAGTCCAAACTGAAATGATAAAGTCACCAATTCACCATATGATTTGTACTGAAGTACAAAATATGGTACATACTTATACCAAAGAACAAAATAAACCCCAAACTGAGATGTGAGGACAGAATTATAATAGAAACTTAAAATAATTTATTGTCCTATCGACCCACTAAAAGTTACTATTTACCTCAGTCATTTTTCCTTTAAAATATACAATGGTACCAACTATACAAATATTACCTCAATAAATATTTGTTGAGCACTATTTATGGGTGCTAAAAACACAGCAGTAAACAAAACAAAGACTTTTGTGGAGTAAGGGATGCTGGGGATCGATTGACACTTAATCTAAATGTTAAGTGTCCTCTCTTACCACTGAGCTAGGCTCCCAACTCCCAAAGTTCAGTGTTGACCATATTTTCTTTCTGTGCAAATATACAGATCTCATTAAGATAATGGTGAACATGGAAAATTACAATCAGGTTTTTTCACTTTCGACATTAAAATTTTCCCCATTAAGATCAAATGTTCTTTGTTCCATTTTTATTGGCTACGCAATATTCTAATAACTCACCTAAAGTCATTTCCAAAAAAACACGAGACAGCTTTAAATGAAATACGTTAGAATTTGATTTAAGATCATAAGGAAAAAGGAAAAACGCAATCTTACCAATCTCAGAGACCCAACTGCACTCCTCCACAGTGATGGATACTCATGGGTTTTGCCACATTTCCCACGTCAAGGGCTAATTTGTGAATCTGCCTTTATAAGCCCCACTCCCTCTTTGATCGAAGAGAACATTGTCTGCACAGAACAATACGTTTTCATTTCAATTTCCCTTCTTTTCAGGAAAGGAAATGTTTGCACTTCAAAGGGCTTCTTTGAAGAGCAACCCTTGGTGCTGGCCCAGCCAGGTTAGGAGTTACTGGGCTCAGCAGGGTGCATGGACTCTGGGCGGCTGCCCACCGGAGTCACTGTCAAGGCCAGCTTCTTCAAGGAGAGGGTCTGGAGCAGGAGAAGAACAAACAAACACATGGAAAAACACTTGAGGCTTTTGATCATGACCTTCAGAGGCCCCTTCTCACATACAATGTAGATTTATAGCTTGGGGAAACTGAGGTACAAACAATAAAGAGTTGTGCACATTGAAATAGTAGTCTCAAACAAAATCATTCCAGAAACCAGACTCCCATAGAAGGACCCATTCCAGGCCAGGAAAAGGGAGCCACTCTCAGTGCTGACGGCGATGGCAGAGGGGATAAAATGATGAAACAGAAGACCCCGACTCCACTGCACAGTTTTAAAACTTTGCCTAGGGAGGTCTGAGATTGAGGAGCACAGTCATTAACAAAGAAAACTACACAATCTAGAATTTTGCCTTTTACTTCTCCAGTGCCTCTTGGAACCAAGAGGTTCACCCAGGGGCAAGTCCGCAACTATATGCAACAGCCACCAGGGGCCAATGCCGGGGCCCTCAGTCAGGCCCGGTGTGCATCCTAACCTCTGCCAAGTCGACGGAGCAAGGGGTACAGAGCAGACAAGAGAGGACCTGCAAAATTTCAAGTCTCAAACAAGTCCCGGGTATGTGATAATGATCTCCGCCCTTCCCCACCCCTGGTACATGTGCGTACACACCAGGGAAGTGCTACTGAGGGTGGTTGTCAGCCTGCTCAGGTGGGCAACCGCCCAGAGTGGGCAGGGGCATGAAAGACAGCCTGAGGACTCAACGGAGGGGCTCCTGCCAGGAGTGGGGACTACAGGTCTGCAGGGTCAGGTGACCAGGAGCTTCAACCACCATTCTCACAATCCCTTCACCTGGCCAAGTGCCAAGGCTTTGGGCAGCAATCGTGGACTTCTAATTTTTAATTTTTTCCTTTCACTGTACTAGGCTCCAACTTCTTCATAGTAAGCTTAGAAAACTTCAAAAACTTTTTCTTAAAGTGAGAGCCCTTAAAAATTAGACTTGTGAGGTGGAAAATTAGCACAAGGTAGAATACGACTGGAGTTCCTTTGAGCGGCAACTCCCCAAGCTGTAAAGAACACTGTGTGGACAACTCAAAGGTGAACAAGGGTTGTGGATTTGATAACATGGCTGTAATAACGTTAAATTTCCTGATTTTGATAGACCGTCATGCAGGTGCGGCTCGGTGGTACAGTGTTTGCCCAGCTTGCACAAGGCCCTGGGTTCCACCGTTCCATCACCAGCCCTGAGAAAGGGGGCAGAAAGTGAAGATATCACACTGTGGTTACAGAAGAGGCCATCCTTGTTCTTAGGAAACACATGATGAAGTACGGAGGGGCAAATAAAGGGACATGCACGTGTGCACTTGTGTGCGTGCATGTGGGGGAAAAAAAGCAGAAGGGGCAAAATGGAACTGGTGAACTGGAGGAAAAGGGCACACGGGCTCCTTGTACTCTGGAAGCTTTTCCTTGAATTCAAAACGTTATCCCAAAAAAGCTGAAAGCCAAGAGGAAGAAAGAAGAAAGATGGAAAGGGGTGGAAAAGAGTTTTACTACATACCTGTCCATTCTCCTTTCCAGGAGTTCTCTGAGAGTCCCTAAGGCCTGCACCCAAAGCTCCTGTCTTCCTGGACCTGGTCTCATCCCAAGGGAGGGTGGGAGGTTCCTCTGACATCTAAAAAGCTCTGAGTCCCTGGAAAGCACTCCTGAGGTCAGACAGCTCCTGCTCCAGGCTTTCCAAGGGTGTCAAGGAGGTGTCTTCTAAGGAAGGGGACACTTCCCCACGTCACCACATGGGAGAAATCAGAAAGATGGAGGCAGGATTACAGCTGCCACTGGCCCCAGAAGAATGGAGTATAAACAGTTTCTGGTTCCCACAAGACCCCCTGTGATGAGCTCTCCCTGCAGGGACATGGAGGTGGAGCTCAGGGATGACCGGATGGGGATAAGTCACACAGGGCACCCCTGTGGTTTGGGGCAGGAAGCGCTGTGTCCAGCCAGAGGCTGGTGACGTGAATGCCAAACTACTGACCTAGAAAGAATGCAGCCAGGCCTCTGCCACACATGCTGGCTTCTGAGTCTGGCCACCTGCCAGCGCAGCTGCCCCAGGAGCCCCCGGGGCTCCAGCTGTGCAGGGAAGATCTGCATTCAGAGATGGCAGAGAGAAATCAGGGCCAGGAGAGGGACGGCAGGGTGCTGGCCAGTGGTGGAGAGGCCCCGCAAGCACCACCACGACGCACCAAGAAACGAAGGGGAGCAGTCAGAGGTGTGGGCTGCCATCTCAGCAGGCTCCTGGCATGCTAAGCAGGTCCCGGGAGAGGCTGGAGCCCAGGCAGGGCTGGCTTCACAGTCCCATGGCACATGTGAGGGCTACTGTGGTGCCAGGATGCTTGGGTTCAAATCCTACCTCTGCCCTTATTACCTCTCTGTGTGCCAGAGGGGCGGGGAGGAACCTCCATTTCCCCATCAGTCAAAACAGCTGGACCAGTCTTGCCAGGCAGTTGTGAGGACTGGAAGAAAATATATCAAGTGCCAAGTACTCAGAGAGCACTAAACATGCACTGGGGATAACTGACCTCGTCTATCCGCACCTTCCTTCCTATTTGGTGTAAAACTGGTAGATGGTACTTGGCAGGCAGGAGAAAGAGCAAGAGGACATTTCCAAGCGAACCTTAACAGATCAATTCAAGTCACTTCATAGGAAGGATGACAGCAGTCACAACAGCTTGATGAAATAGCAACGTGTGATTCCCTCCCTCTTCTGACCCCCCCCCCAGGGATGAGCCCACCACTCTTACCCCAATAGGGATATTACCACCCCAAAGAAGGGATGAAAACAGATGGCCCTGAGTTTTGGGCTTGGCTTTTCTCAAATCCAAGAACTTCTGGGTGATTTGGGCTCAATATGGGGAATCAAGATGACTATAAGGAGAGTTGCCACTGTACCCACACCCACTAAACACACATCCCCTGCTAAACACACACACACACACAGCAGACACTAAAAAAGGGGCTTCCCAGAGGTGCTCAGCATGGCCAAGCCCAAGTCTGTGGACCCCAAGGTGGCACCTGGATCTCACAGTGATAGCTTCAGGGCACATCCGGGCAATAAGGGCCAAACACCCAGGGCTGTCATCCTTCCCTCCAGGTGCCTCCAGGACCACCTAGGACCAGGTGGGACGGGGAACTTGTCAGCGGATGACCCCCAACACCCTCTAATTTGGACACAATTCCAAGGAAAGGGGACTACATTTTAATGCATGGCAAATGGGAAAGCAAACTTAAAGTTATTTTAAAAAATATTTTTCTTCCACACCTAAATCAAAGAATTGAGCTTTCCTTTCAGTATAATTGTTAATATTTGTATTAAATACTGGGTACCAGATGCTGTAAGTGTGTAACATCAATTATCTCATTTTAATCCTCTCCATCCTGAAAGGTAAGCACTAAAAGTCACGTATAATGGCATTTTTCCCCCCAGTTAGCCAGGAAGCTGAGCCCATGAGTTGGAGACCAGCCTCAGTAATTGAGAGATGCCTTTCCCAAAAATTAAAAAAAAAAAAACATTAAAACCAATTAAAACCAATTATTATGCAAGCAGCATGGGAAAAGATTTACATGTGGCTACTGGAAATACTTTAGAAAAGGCATCCCTATAAGTGGGGCCCACTCTGTGATTTGGTCCTTTCTTTGGGAGGGGTCGCAGCATCTCCTTTGACCCCACAGTTTGAGTGAGTGGGGCCATAAGCTCAGGTTGGCCATATCAACAGAGGCCACTCCCAGAGTCACCACTGCTAGAGGCTCTCTATGACACAGAACTAGGACCTACTATTGAACATGTGGGAAAATGTCTGATTGTCCTTCCGGTCAGGAACTATCTGACTGAACATCCTGAAGAAAGCATTGCAGAAGGAATGCAGAAAGGCAAGCAAGTGAGTCTGCCTAGGCCCTCCGTGTCCCCAGAAAAGGGAGGGGAAATGCCAACACATCCTGAAGAGAGAGAGACAGTGGAGAAACAGCCGGCGCTACTAAGAGAAGGGACACTTTTTCTCCCACCCCTATATAAACCCATACTTGGTTTCTGGTCACTATTACCAGAACTGGAAATAGAGCTGGAAACTGAGCTGATTTCAAAAAAAAGAACTCTAATTGCATTGATTTGGCACCCTTGTCAAAGAACAGAATGGACTTCAAGCTATCCAGCTTCTCTCTGGGGAGGCTGGGAAGCCTACAAGTTGGAAAGTTTCAGAAAGTCTAAATGACTTTCCAGGGTCTGCACGGGGAGAGAGAGGCAAAGTCACAAGTCCAGAAGTCAAAAGCAGCACTCCCCAGCCTCAATGCCACCTCCTCCGGGCTGCTCAGAGCAGCAGCATCTGAGCCTGCACTGAGCTGGAAAGGGTGGACGCCTCGTCCCTCAGTCACAGCTTGTACTTGGTTTGCATAGTGTGATCCTCCGAGGTACCATCTGCAGGTCCCCACCGTCCACGATAATAAGCGGAGAGGAAAAGCCCAATGCAAGCGACTGGGTGTGGCAGTAGAGGTGAACCTTCCAACACTCAGAAACATCTTTCTGGCAGCCCATGTTGCTGGGAGGACAAACTCCTGACCAGTGGATCAAGGAAACAGCGTCCCCCAATCTGCTAGTGCTGCAATGAACCAATGCCTTGGGAGAGAAACGGACATAGTTAGCAGTCCACCAAATGGTTTCCCCCATTTGTGCCCATCCTTCTGGCATTCACTCCAGGAGCAAATGCACTGAACCTCCCTTGACAAATTATGACTCTCTCCAAACAAGTGCAGAGGCAATTATTTTCCAGGCTGCTGTGGGCACAGGGGGCCGGGGGCAGGGAGTGGTACAGATTATAGAGGAACAGAAAAGAGAAGCAGTTCAAGTTTACCATGAGGCTGAAAACCCGCCACAAAGATGTTTCTACTCTATTCCCTCACTGGAGGAGAACTAAAACCTGGGACAGATGGACACTTGACCTGGGATTCCATGCCGCTGACCCAAGGTCAGAAGGTCCCTATCCTACCAGGAAAGTCCAACAGCAAGCTGCCCACTGGAGGGGCAAGGGAGCTAAAAGGAGGTGACAGGTAACAGAGGAGACAGAAGAGCTCCTAGTTTTGGTGTGAGGTGAACAGGAAGGAGGATATCACCCTGGAACAGGTGACTGCAACACAGTCATGCACCTTGGAAGGACCCCCAAAGGTCCCAACTAGTCCAGGCCTGTCCCTTGGCAATGGAAGTTTCTAAAAATATCATTTGTGTCTTTTCAAGTCTTTCTTCCACCCAACCACTCATTTTCTAGTCTTCCCATCTCCTTAAATACAGTGATTCCACCATGCTTGGACTTAACACTTGACCTCTCTCACTCTTCAAATGGGAGTCCTGGCCCATCTGGCTAGGTATACCTTTAAAATTTACCCAGACCAGGGTCTGGGAATGCAGCTCTGTGGTAGAGAGTACACTTGGCTTGGGAGAGGTTCTGGGTTTGATCCCTAGCAACAGTCACACACACACACACACACACACACACACACACACACACTTACCCAGGCCTGAAGGGGCCAATCATACAGAGAAGGCTAGAGTCTCACCTGTAGGTCCTGCTTGGAGTAAGGACTAAGGACGAAGTGAAATGATGGATATCTCAGGAGATGCCTCTGGGCAAGATGAGAGGTCCAAGTATTCCCAGAGTGGAGTGAGAGGAAACATTTCCCTCAATAACAAGGACTTCCTATTCAGATTCCTTCCTGGCATTAATAAGCAATACCTTCAAACACACGGTTAGTGATGAGAAAGGATTCATTTCATTGGACATGCTGGACCCTCCAACAGTTACCTAAATTTACTGGACTCTAAAGAAACTAGAATACCCAATAACCATGTGCTAATTTCATCAAAGAATAAGATCTTCTGCAAAATGGAATAAACACATATATCTTAGAATTCAAACTGCCTGAGGCCAAGGATCTTATCTTTCATGACTTGTTCTCACCTAAAGTCAATAATCATATGCATAAAAACAGCCACGTGGATCTAAGATTCACATATAGCCAACTGAGTACTTTTCTAACTTCTACTTATTAAGCCCTGTCCTGTTTGTTTACTCAAAACTTCTTTGACACCTTTTGAACTTTACCTTTATAATCACTGAACATCTCAATATGCCAAACCTTTAAAAAGAATTTTAATCCATTGTTGACCTTTCCCCTAAATTTCTTTTCTGATCGTGTAACTTAAATAAGACATTTTGTTTTAATGACAGAATGGTGGGTGTGTTCACATGAAAATAATGATAATTTCCATTACGACCAACTAAAAACATCAAGGGAATAAATGTATCATGTTTTCCATTTATCTGAACCACACATAAAGGGCAAGCAATGTTAAGATAAAATCCCAACTAAATTATAATTTGAATTACAAATAGAACATTCAACCAGAAGGCAATGTACACAGTCCTAGTGAATTTTTACTTAAAGAGCACATTTATTTTAGGGAAATATATCTGGGATTGAAATCCCAACCCTGTCCTCTGGGAGAAAACCTAGCACCAGAGAGCATGACTGTGGGTGTTGGGAAGTGTAGTTTTTTCTTCCTGAAGGCACATGTCTGGCTATCCAATTCACACAAGTCAAACACAACTCCCGCTAGGTTCCCACACCCCGTGCAGAGGGGCAGAGGCTCGCCCAGCAGGCCAAGGTGGTACTATGGTGCAGCTGCTACTCTGTGCACACGCAGGGCTCGGTGACCTGCCAGTGCCCGGGAAGTTTTACTATGCAGAGAGGAACACGCTGAGAATAGGTCGTCTTTATGAAGCCGGAAGAACTTCCTCCTACTCCAAACCATCTGGAGGGTCTGAAGAGCCGTGTATTCTCAGGCCAGATCGGGTCACAAGAAGGCCCACCTTGAGGTGACTTCCTCAAAGTAACCCTGGGGAACCTGGATAAGGGGTCGGGGACAGGGCGGGTCTCCGGGTCTACGGTGAGGGGAGGAGAGGCAGGAGGCGCCGCGACCACCAAGCCGGGGGTGTGCAGCACGGTCCCCAGGCCGGCCACCTGCCGCGGGACCACCCTCCCAGCGTCCGGGAGGGGTTCCCACCCGCGGCTGATGACACATCCCAGGACCTCGTGGCGGGGCGGGGTGCTCCGCACCGCGCCATGTAAGGGAAGGTCTCCCTCGCGGCCGGCGGGCTCCGGATACCTCCTGGGCCGGCCCCCGCGTCCGCTGCGCGCCCCGGGCCACACAGGACACCGCGAGCGCCCCGGCGACCGGGTCCCTGGGCAGGCGCGCGGCTGGGCATCACGGAGGCGCCAGGTCCCCCCTGCTTACTCCGCCGGTGTTGCATCATGCACCACGCCGCGCCTTCAGGGAACCAAAATGGACTCCGTGGAGGCGACAGCCGCATGGGCACCGGCCCCGCACGCACATCCCGCTCCCGCCCTGCCCTCGCCCTCCCGGGAGGATGCCAACGCCCCCCGCGCGGACCCTCCTGGCCCCCGCTTCTTCCTCGCGCGACCCCGCGTGGCGCCGAGGCCCCTCCAAGGTGACTCGGGCCCGGGGAGCTGTCCCGGCGCTGGGGGCAGAGGACACTCACCGAGCGGGCGGCGGTGGGCGGCGGGATGCGGGCAGGACTGCGGGTGGACGGACGGACGGACGCACGGACTGGCGGACGCTCGGCCCGGAGCGGAGCGGAGCGGAGGTCAGGAGTGCCGGCTGCCCGCGTGCCCCGCCTGCCCGGCTGGATCCGCAGCTCACACCTGCCCGCGCGGAGTGAATGGGGCGCCAGGCGGGCGGGATCCGGCGCCGGTTTCATCAGCCGCGCGCCCGGCCCCCGCCCTCGCGCCGCCCGCCCGGGGCCCCGGCCCGCTCCGGCGTGTCACCGCCGGGCACCAATGGCAGCGCGGCGCGGCAGCCGAGAGCGGACGCGCCCACGGTGGGCGGGGCGGCGGAGTCTTCGCGCGCCCTAACCTGGGATTCCCCCGCCGGCGGGCGGTACCTCCCAGCGCTGTCGCTCGTGGCCTTTTCTCCGCCAGTCCGCGCCTACGGCGCTGCAGCATCTTCTGGTCCCCGCAGCCCCGACCGTGCGCGGACAGAGGCCAGGGCCTCCGCCCCGCGGTGCCAACTCCGGGGCTGGCGACCTGTTTCCCTCTCCAAATTAAAAGATTTGGGGAGCACATCGAGGATTTTAAGGGGATGTTTATGAATCTTCACTTGTCATTGGAATATTTTATCGTTTTTTCTTTGCCCTTGCTAAAACCTTATTCTTGTCCATTGTCAGGAAAGGCCCCAAAGCCCCATCCACCTGTGTCTGGTGGCTGTGGCATAGGCACGCCTGGCTGGTGGGCTAGTCAAGGCAGCTCACTACTGGGAGTTACTCTCCAGTACTTGGCAGAAACTTTAGTACTAATCCTACCTCGTTCACCTCACAAACTCCCTCCGTGTCATCTCTGTTTTCTCGCCAAATCAAGCAAGAGCCATAAACTGTAAAGATTCAATAATCTGTAACATGAGATAAGTAAACAGGTAACAAATCAACACTACCATCCTCTATCTCTGTAAAGAAAGACAAAACAAAAAGTAAAAAAGCAGTGTTTGGTGTCCATGGGCCACAAATGACCTTGGTCAGTAATTGTGGCTCATTGGCAATCGCTGATAGTATTATACTCCCTTGGAATTAGACAAGAAATGTGTAAAGCACATCTTTCATAACTTCAGAAAAAGGTTTTTGTTTCTTATTTCAAGACAGGGTTCTCCCCGTATTGTTCAGGGGCTCAATACTGGCCTTGAATTCCGAGGCTCAAGTGATCCTCTTGCCCTAGCCTCCCCAGTAGTTGGGATTATTGGCACATCCCATGGAGTAGGAAAATGTTTTATTGAACACATAGAGATGAGTTCATATTTGTAAAGCGTTTTGAACAGTGTTTGGAATCATAATAAGTCACTTCACATGCTTCATTTTAAAACCATGAATTTCAGTTTCAGTTGTACCATGAGGAAATGGTGCCCTGGTCACATAAGTAGGTATCCTAAGTCTCCTGCCATCTCCGCTACCTCCTGACACTGGCATCAATGCAAGAGGTGAGCCTGGTGATTCAAAGTCCACCTGCTTTGCCATTGGCACCAGATGAGGATTTGAATCTGAACTCTACCACTTCATTTACTGGGTGACATACTGCAATTTCACCCCTGTTTGGAGGTTATAAACCCTTATATTCTGTTAATAAAAATTCCAGGGGCCATTGTTTTGGATTAGGCTCCTGTAGTAGACCCTAACAGACCAAGCCAAAACTCTGAATGGAGCTACTCACTCTGAATTTCCATGTCACCAAACTGAAACTAAATTATTTACCTAAATCTTTGAGAAATTAGGATTACAGAAATAGCCAAATTTCCCATGCAGGCTAGTTTCAATTGGTTTGATGATAAAATTCTCTCTGCCTTAATCCTTACACTAAAAAATGTAACATGAAGTAAACTGAAGTTAACTGATACGTTATTTTTCTATTGTCCTATCCCCTGACCTGGTATATAAGAAAAGTAACTTTGAAGGACCCATCTATGAGTCTTTCCTTGTTCCTACTCTTTTAGTTAGCTTTTGCTTTGCTGTAACTGAAAGACCTGACCAGAACAACAGTAGATGAGGAAAATTTTATTTTGAGCTCACAGTTTCAGAGGACTTAATCCATAGAAGGCTGACTCCATTCCTCCAGGCTCCAGGTGAGACAGGACATCATGGTGGAGGAGTGTGGCAGAGGGAAGCAGCTCATATGTTGATCAGAAAGCAGAGAGAAGGTCTCCACTTGCCATATACAAATACCTACCCCAAAGCCACACCCTCAATTCCCACCTCCTCCAACCACACCCTAGTACTTCAGTTGCCACTCAGTTAATCCCTACCAGGGAATTAAATAACTGATTGGGTTAAGACTTTCACAACCCAATCATTTCTCCTCTGAACCTTCTTGCATTGTCTCACACGCAAGCTTTTGGGGGATACCTCACATCCAAACCATAACACCTACATTATTCAGTTCTTTTCTATCTATAAAACCAACTTCCTCTTCTCGACTCATTGGAACACATTTTATGTTATAGAATAAAATGTTGTCCAATTCTAGAATTGCAAATAAAACAATTAGGAACTTTAAATTGTTGTAATTTTGTCCTTCGACAATTCTGATCAAAAGACTATCGCTTGGTTTTTTAAATATCATTGCAATTTTTAAACTGACTTTTGACATTAAAATAGAATTTAGTAGATGGTAGAGATGCTCTACTGAGTCAACACAGAGGGCTAACAAAGAGTTAATTTGACAGAGGAGATTTTTAGCACTGCTCATTTCAGCAATCCCACTCAGCAGGCTTGGCCTTCAGTCAGACAATAGGACTCCCTCAATGACAAGGCCAAAGAGAAAGTGATTTCTCAGCAAAAAGGATCAGTGTGAACCTGGGAAAAAATAATTATTATGCTCAAGGTTACACAGATATGCAAAAGAAAAAAATAGAGGATGCTGATAAAACAGCTGAATATTTTAGGAAAAGCTAAATTTTGACAGGTCAGAGCTCAAGTCAAAGGTAATAAGCAGTCTTGATTGTACTCAAAAAGTAACTGGGTCAAGAGTCCAAAGACTCTTAAAGAAAAGAGATGCTAGAATTTAGCCCCTGGAAAGCACTGTCTTAGTTTAAGGTTGACGGCCATGTGCCGTCTACCACCACAAGGCAACATCTACAGGAAGTTCCTGGAATCAGTCAGACTGATGTGTGTTGGAATTCTGATTCTACTTTTTACCAGCTGTTGGACTAGGGAGAGAGAGTGCGCTTGTCTACCTTGAGCCTCAGTTTCTTCATCTTCAAAATAAGAATTGTGCTCCCTGCTGGGCAGATACAAACTTCATGGGAAATATGAAAAATATAGGTATGATAAACTAGAGAAACTAGAAATAGACTCATACAAATACAGTCAATTGATCTTTGATAAAGGAGCAAAGGACGTTTAATGGAGAGAGAATAATTTCTTCAATAAACTGTGCCGGAATAACTGGATATCTGCACGGAAAAAATGAATCTAGACATAGACGTCATGCCATCTTTCACAAAAGTTAACTCAAAATGAACCATGAATTCTAAACTTCAGGGCTGAAGATATAACTTGGTGCTAGAGCACTTGCCTGGCACGTGCAAGGACCCAGGTTCCATCCCTAGCACCAAAAATAAAACTCCAAACTCCCCACAAAACTGCTAAACTCCTAGAAGCCAACAAATGGGAGAAACGTTAGGTGACCTTGAAATGGGAAATAACTTTTAAAAGACAACACCAAAATATGATCCACGAAAGAAATAATTGGTAAATTGGACTTTGAACTATGTTAAAATTAAAAACCTACTCTGCAAAAGACACTGAAATGGTAATGAAATGACAAGCCATAGAAAATCTTAGCAGAACACATATTTAATAAAGGACTAGTATCCAAAATATACAAAGAACTCTTAAAACTCAGTGAGAAAACAAACATGGAAGGAAAATACCAATTTCTCCTATTAATTTGGAAGACTTCTATGACAAAACGTGGCATTTTCTTTCCCCACACACTAAACAGTCAGTTCTACAGTGGACCCCAGCTGAGGGTCCTCTGATCCGATTTGGTTCTGACACTAACTACATGGAGATAGTGTCAGATCCCACAGGTTCAAGAGCCCAGGCCCCAAGACTGGCATCACCCACTTGCCAATTGCAAGGCCCAGGTTTTTTACCTGTGCTTCTGACCAAACAGCTAAACATTGGGGAGCCCAAGATTCTCTCCTCAGGTTCAATTAATTTTCTCTAGCATCTCACAGAGCTCAAGGGAAAACTTATTTATGTTTACCAATTTGTTATTAAAAATATAATAACAGATACAGGTGAGGAGATGCAGGTTAGGGGTGTAGTTCTGTGCCAGAATGCTTGCCTTCCAGACACAAGGACCTGGGTTTGATCCAGTACTGCAATAAACAAATTAATAAAAATGAAGCAATGCCTAGGGTTAAGCATGTCAAAAGGAGGTGAAGTTTCTACATCCTCTCTGGACCACCACCCTTCATGTGTCCAGCTATCCAGAAGGTCCCCAAACTTAGTCCTTCTTGGGTTTTCATGGAAGCTTCATTATGTTGACATACTTGAGTAAACCATTGTCCAAGATGATGGGATCAACCTTCAGCCACTCTCCTTGCTCTGAAGGTTGAGAGCTAGACTGAAAGTCTGAACACTTTAATCGGCATCTTATTTCTGGTGACCAGCTCCCATCCTGAAGTTACCTGCCAACCACCCATCATCTCACTGGCATACAATCATTCTGAAAACCCCAAGATGTTAGGAGTTGTATGGAATGAAGACCAAATATACATTTTAGAATATGTTCCAACCCAGTTAAAAAAAAGCAAAAGATCTGAATGGGCACATCTCCAAGGAAGACATACAGATCATAAATAAGTATATGAAAAACATCATATGCTCCTGGAATTGCAAGTTAAAACAACATTGAGGTGACTACACATTCACTATACAGTGAATGGAAATCCAAAACACTGATAACACCAAATGCTGGTGAGAATATGGAGCAAGAGGAACTCTCATTCATTGCTTGTTGAAATATAAAGTGGTACAGCCACTTTGGAAGACAATATGGCAACTTCTCACAAAGCTTAATGGTCTTACCATACAATCCAGACAAGTTGAAAATTATGAGTCTATAAAAACCTGCTGCTGTGTTTAGATTTAGAATATCCCCCTAAAGATCCAGGTGTTAAAGTCTTATTCCCCAGCTTTGGTACTGTTGGGAGGTGGTGGAACCTTTTGAGGTAGGAACTAGTAGCAGAAAGTTAGATCATTGGGTATGACCCAGTGATTGTATGATTGTATGCCAACATCTCTTGAAGGGGATATTAAAACCCCAGCCCCTTCCTGTCTCTTTCTTTGCTTCTAAATCACCATGAAGACCCCAGCCCCAAAGCAATAGGGCCAAGTGACCATGACTGAAACCCCTGAAACAGTGAGCCAAAACAAACCTTTTCCCTTATTGATTACTTTGGGTATTTTTTCACAGTCAAGGAAAACTGACTAGCATACCTCCTGTTCAATATTTGTACCAGTTTTATTCATAATTGCCAAAACTTGGAAGCAATCGTGATATCCTTCTATAAGTGAATGGATAACCAAACTGTGGTACATTTATACAGTAAAACGGTATTCAACAATAAAAAAGGAATGCACCATGGTATCATGAAAAAACATGGCGGAACTACGCAGACTGCTAAATGTAAAAAGTCAGTCTGAAAAAGCTACGTAATTTATTATTTCAATTATATGATACTGGATGACAAAACTATAGAGAGTATAAAGATTGATTTTTGCCAGGAGTTGGGGCTGAGGATGATGAATATATAAAGCGGTGCAGACTTTTCAGGTCAGTGTAAATGTTCTGTATGATTCTGTAATGTTGAATATATATCATTATGCATTTGTCAATACATGTAGAAAGTACAATACAAAATTAAGGTTCATATCTTAACATAGATTGTAGAATTTGGCTAACAAATCAATATTGATTTATCAATTATAACACATTTAGTACGTGAGAGCTGGGTGAGAAATGGGAGAAATGGGGGATCAGTAAAGGAATATATGGAAACTTTCTGTCCTTTCTACGCAATATTATTATAAATTTAAAACTTTAAAATATTCAAACATGTACATACATATGCATATATTTATAAGTATGTATGTGGTATCTCTTACAGATCTGTATGTCATGTGCAAGCACTGGTGTACTCCCCAGCACCAATCATATTAATAATACTTACAGTTAACCTGATTAAGGACAGGGAGTCCTTCATTTTCTGGAGTGTTTTTAGGCAATATATCAACAGGTTAAGCTTCTGAGTTGGATGACATGGGTCCAGTTCCTGACTTTAGAGCTTCTAAGCCACACATCCTTGCAAATTTCTTTACCTTTCTCCATTCGGTTTCTGCATTTCTAAGATAGGGATAATAGTTTCTGTGATGAATAAATGATAATATTCACATAATGCATTTAGCACAAGGCCTGACACGGAACAAATGCGGTGAGCATTATTATTACATATGACAGTAGACTGTGGTGTCTCATGAAAGCTAAGGTGGGGACAATTCTTTTTCCATAATAAAGGGGTATTCTTTGTCCCTCACAATGGACACTTAGAAGCCTTTGCCAATAGCTGGATGTGCAAGGGTTGGCTCCTGGGTGTGCAGGTGGGGAGGTAAAATGCAGCTGTTGCTACATTTTTCAGTGCACCTTTATAGTTGACTGGGCAGCTCCCTTCCATTCTTCTGGAACCAGTGCACTTTCCTCCTCTGGGAAATTCTTGTTCCTCTCAACCTCCACCCTGTTGTAGCCTCAAGAGGAATTTCCATTTCACAAAATTCCATCGCCCTCAGCACAGGAATTGTGCTGGGGACAGAAAGCTCCCAATCAATTGACACCTTGACTGTGGAAGTACCTCCAATGTATGAACAGATGACTTAAACAGAAGTCACATCAGAAACCTGCCAAGCACTTTTGGGCTGGTAATAAGGAGCAGTCTCTTGGCTCTCTGTGGGCAGAGCTGGGCAGTCATCAGGCAGGTACTATCAGCAGCCACCATTCTAGCCCTGAGGAAAATGAAGTGAAGATATTGCAAGAAGCCAAAGGAGAGAAAATAAGTGAGTGTCAGTAGCCCTGCGTCCCCATGCAGTGCTCATGGAGGTCACCCCTTTTTTTTTAATTTTCAGAATAAATTTATTCTCAGAATTTAGCTCAGCTAGAGGTAATAAGTATTGAATTACACATAATAGTCTACTAACTTTTTTTGTGGCTTCCAGATTTTATGGAATACAAGAATATATGAAATGTATACATATTCAGGAAAACATTTTTCATTTAAATAATGTGGAACAAATTAGCAAATGCTAAATAAGTGAAGACTTATTGCAGAGACAAATTGACTATAACAGAATAAGAAGTGAATGAAGAAATTAAGTTCCTCTTTTCAATTCATTGATAAAGAATTATCTTAAGTAAGATTATATTCTTAAGTTTCTTTTAAAATCTCATATGTAAATAATGTTTATGACCAATCAAATCTTTCGCTCTTCAGACTCCTGCCCAACATGACCTCTAAAAACTCTTTTTCACCTTCATGTCATCTAAATCTTTGTCTTCTAAATCCTTGGCTCATATGTAATGGCAGGATCCTGTGCACTCTGATGACCTCATATTTTCACATCATAATCTAGTTGAATTCTCTCAATATAACATGCTAACTAAACATATATGTGAAATTCAAATATATGTCTAATACTTTAAAAATATCATTTGCACAGGAATGCTAATGGTTTTGATGAGGATAGTGCACAGTGGCAGTGCGGTAGCTAATTTCTACTATAGTAAATTTTTAAGGCATTTTATTAGTATGTGCTTCCTTCTTTATAAGCACATTTTTGGGTCACCCCTTCTTGCAATGCAAACCAGTGAGGGGCTCCTTTTTGCTGGATCCATGTGATTTTGGGTCTCTGTCACATATGTCCTGATTTGTACAGATTTCTATCTTTAAAACTGTGTATCCTGGTCCAGACAGGAAGAGTTGGAAATGCTCTGACAATGAATTGCCCCAGCAGAAAAGACATTAAAGAGGCACCTGACAAACGCTTAGATTAAAAAGCACAACATCAAGCTTACAGGGTCTGGCTGTTGATCAATCAATAGGGAATAATATTAGATTTCTGCCAAAATTTTCTGCACACCTTTGAAACCCACCACTTGAATGCCTGCATCATGATAGAATGTGCTTTCTCTACACCACCAGAGAAATGTGCCCACCATGGATGTCTTTTAAGAATATATAGCTGTCAATATGGTGAGAGATGCTCACCAAGGCTTATGTGCCTGTACGTTTATCAGAGCAAAAGCACAAACTTTATAAATCTCTGAAAACAAAGGATTAGTTAAATGCAGTAAGATGCATTCATAAAACAGAATATTAAACAGTCATTAAAACCATGTTTTTTTCAAATAATGTTTAATGTTATGGAAAGGACTCAGGCTATATTATGAGCATATTATAACATTTTGTCCGCAATGCACTTCCCATTTTTATATATCCTGTCACAGGCCACTTAAAGACATAAGTATACTCTGCAAAATGTGTCATTAGGTATCACTATGTGAACATCACAGAGTGTACTTATAGAAACTAAGATGGCTATGATGTCATTAGGTGATATAATCTTATGGGACCAGTTTATATATGCAATTCATCATTGACCAAAAAATTGTTATGCTGCACATGACTGCATATTCATACATTCCCACATTTGTATGTTTACGTATGTTATACATGCATATACATATACACATACAAACATGTTATATATAATCTGAATGGAGATGTAAAATGTACCCCTAGAGGGAGTTTTAGTTCTTTTGTATATTACCTCAATTTTGTACAATCAAAATTTATAATAAACTCCAAAGATCTTATTAAAAATCAAAATTGTACCCCAAAATAAAATTTTATGCTGACCTTATTTTCCTCCAAAAATCTGTATAACCAAAAACCACCAAGCCTTCAATCTCATACTGAATTACTGGGGTTAGGATGTCAACATGTGAAATTGGCAGGCGGTGGGGTGCACCATTTAGTCCATATCATACCACATATTCCAGAATGTTCTCAGGTGTTTCTTAAAATTAATTATCAGCAAACATTCACATATTCAAGAACACAGCCAAGGTGTGTTCCAAGCCTTCACTCTCAATTCCTCCTGTTCCTGTATGTTTCAGTCAGCTTTTTTTCTGCTGTTACTAAAGACCTGACCTGAACAATTTTAGGGGAGAAAAAGCTTATTTGGAGGCTCACAGTGTTAGAGATCCCAGTCCATAGACAGCCAGCTCCATTCCTGGGGCTCAAGGTAAGGCTGAACATTGTGGCGGAAGAGTGTGGCAGAGGGAAACAGCTCATATGATGGTCAGGAAGCAGAGAGAGACTCCATTAGCCAGATTCCAAATATATACCCCAAAGGCATGCCCCTAATGCCCACCTTCTCCAGCCATACCCTACCTGCCTTCAGTGACCACTCAGTTAATCCCATCAGCTGATTAATTCACTGATTGGGTTATGACTTTCATAACCCAATCATTTTTCCTCTAAACCTTCTTGCATTGTCTCACACATGAGCTTTTGGGACAGACCTCACATCCACACCATAACACCATAGTTTTTCAGGAAAAAAGACAGGCCTGGTATACAATATTGATCCGTGTTGCAGACCACTGGTAGGTACCCTGGCAATAAGCTCAAAAAGGTGGTAGTACCCTGTCTTCCCCACAAGTAATTCAAAATAAATATATCGAAATAAGTGTGAAAGACTCCAGTGATTTCTATTCTTTCACCAAGTTACCCTGAATCCTTTTAAAACTTTTTCCCTTTGACATTGATACCGGTGTTGAGAATCACGTTGGAGTCCTGTTCCCCTGCTGTTGAAGATTGAACACCCGAGAAACCTCGAGGCAAGAGCAAATCGTTTTATTTAAAGGATAGAACAGGAGAGAGACAGAGGTTCCTTCACAGAGGAGGGGGTCCTAGTTGGTGTCCGAGGGAATGGGGATGTCTTGTCCCTTTTATAAATTTTAGGTTTCCTTTCTTCTCATGCCCATTCTTCCTCTTACCTTTCCTACATGACCAGTGATCCAAAGGTGGAGAGACTATGGGCAGGAAGAGACCCACCCAGGGGGTATTCATTAATAACTTCTTGCTGGCAGGAGCGATTCCCTGGAGGCAGGTAACCTTGGCAACAGGTTGGAGGAGGGGGAGGCGCTCTGGAGGTATTAGCATTTTATTTCCTCTTGAATCAATCTCCATCTTCCTGACCCAATCGTTCTTTACCTACGCTGACTATCCTTTTGCCACCCACCCCCACCTGTCCCTCTCCGCCTCAGCATCATGTTATATTTAAAGGTCCTGTTTTGCTGAGGTCCATGGTACAATCTTGTTCACCACATCAGTTTTCCAGCACTGGTTGATGGTGACCTCTAACCTGAGCTCTGACCCAAGTCACCACGGAGAAAGGGTCCTTCCTCAGTAACATTCTCAATTTAAATTTGCTTCCAATTTAAAGGCCAGTGGTGCATAACCTAGTGGGTTCTTGTAGTGCTTGGCAGGTTTTGCTGTCCATGAAAAAGTCTTTAATTTCCCATGCATTTGCTGTGTTATTTAACATATGAACACTATGTCTGTTGACATTTTAATTCAGGAAACACGAATAGAGAATATTTCAAAACATATGGTGTGTTATGGGTTGAATTGTACTCTCCTGCCCCATATGTTGAAGTCCTGACCTCCAGTATCTCAGAATGTGATTGCATTTGGATTATAGGACCTTTAAAGAGGTAGTTAAGAGAAAACGAGGTCTTTAAGGTGAGTCCTAATCCAACTGAGAGGTGTCCCTATAGGAAAAAATGAGGACATACGGGGAGAGACACCAGGGATGCATATTCCTTTCCATGTGAGGACACAGGGAGAAGGCAGCTGTCTGAAAGTCAAAGAGAGAGGTCTAGGAAGAAGCCAAAACCACAGACAGTTTGATCTTGGAATTCTAGCCTCTAAATGTGTGAGATAATAAGAGTCTATTGTTTACACCAGTCTGTGACTTTTTGTTATGGTGGCCCTAGCAAACAAATATGGTGGAAATCATATTTAGAAAGAAGATTGACTGTCAAAGCTGAAGTAGAAATGAGTGAATGACTGCCAGCGGAAACCTGGTTCTGTGGTTACAGTGGGGCCCATGCCAGGTCACAGGCCCAATTAGAGGCAGAACTAAGCCCTCAGACTGACAGTTCTGGGCTCTTTTCATAGTCTAAGACTGACACCTCCATTTGCTTATTTATCTATTTGTTGATTTTCAGTTGTTTCCCACAGTCGTATACCCACCCCGCCCTCTTGGTCCATGGGCCCAGGGTGGAAGACAGGAAAGTCTTAGAGCTTCTCCCCCTCTTCCTCGTCTGTTTCATCTGCAGTTTAGCAGCTCTGCTGCCAAACCAAGCAGTCCACGCTCTCTAAAATGATAGGAGAACAATGCTATCAGCTTCAGGGGGCTGTCACTTCCCACTGATGACCAAGTAGAAAAAAGGACTTTGGCAACAGACAGGTGAGGGTTTGAATCCGGGCTGCGTGGTTAATCAACTTAGTGTCCTGCTCAATTTATTTGACCTTTCAGTCTCCTTACAGGAAGACAAGGCTGTTTACCTTTGACTGATAGTTTTGAGGGTTAGATAAGATATTGTGTAAAAGGAGTGGGGATAAATCATTTGCTCCCTCCTACCCTTTATTTTCTCCCTCTGGCATCCTCCTCTTCCTTTCTCTCCCCTTCTTGCCAGATGACAGGAAGTCAAAGAAAGGGCAGCAAGATGTAGACCCAGGTTTCTGACTCTCTTCCATTGCCATCTCCACAAAAACACACCTGTCTCACTGACCCAGGGAAGATCAGTGAACCTTAGGATTCTGTGTGACACCTGGAGGATACTTATTTGATCCTCATTTTTTGTGGGACCTAGCTGATTTCTGTAGGGATTTGACATGACAAAAGTCATGGATCATTCAGCTTTCTGTTGCTGTGACAAAATACCTGAAATAAAAAAAAAAAAAAAACTTCAAAGATTTTTTTTGGCCCATGATTTTGAAAGTTTCAATGCATGTCACTTGGCCTCCTTGTTTCTGGGTCTAAAGTAGAACATCATGGTGGGGAGGATGTGATTGAGCAAAGTTGCTCAGCTCGGGGTGGCAAGGAAATGTTGGGGAGACAGGGAAAGGGACCAGGGACAAGATATAGCCTTCAAGAGCACGTCCCCAGTGACCTACTTCCTTCAACTAGGCAACACCTCCTAAGTTTCTACCATATCCCAATCACCCATCAAACAGCCCTCATGATCCAGTCATCTTCCAAAGACCCCACCTCTGAACATTACTGCACCAAATCTGTAACACGCAAGCTTTAGGGGGACACTTCAGATTCAAGCCATAATACCATCCCCTTTGGATTTCTAGAAAGGCACGCCAACTTAGGTCATGTCTGGCTGGCCACAGTGGTTTTTTCACCCTGACAGTACTCATTATAGGTTTGACTTTCTGCCTGCTTTAAGATAGGCATAAAGCCAAGTGGTGGGGCACACCTGTAATCCCAGCAACTTGGGAGGCTGAGACAGGAGGATTGCAAGTTCCAGGCCAGCTGGTCTACTTAGTGAGACCCTGTTTCAAAATTAAAAAACGAAGAAGGCTGAGGATTGGCTCAGTGGTAAAGTGCCCCTGGGTTTGATCTTCAATATATATTAAAAAAAAAAAAAAAAAAAAAAAAAAAAAGACAGGCATAAAAGATTTCGACTCTCTTGCTTGCACACCCTAGAAGCTTCTTCTCAGTGAAACATTAATCTTCATGCAAAGACACTTTGGGCTGCCTAGCAGTTTGTTCAGAACCCTGGACTGCCCCATTCCTGCCCTGTGCTGCTCTAACCTCTCAGCAATGGAATTAGGTCTCTTTTGTTTCCAATGGACTCTCAACACTCCTCCTGCAAGGGTGGGCTTCAAAACAGAGCATAACCTAGGGGCAAAGAACACAGAGGGAGACAGAGCCATCTGTGTGTCTTTCAGCAGGCAACTGGCCTCTCTAGGCCTTAGTTTCCTCATCCAAAAAATGGGACATCTAATGAACTGCTTTATAAAGCTTAAAAGCTCTGTAAGCTAAGCATTGCCTGGAAATAATAATAAAGACATCATAAAAGCTTATTATTAGTATTATTACAAATAATTTTTACCTAATGCATACTTTGCTAATGTAAGGAAATACCAGAAATACCTTCCCTTCATCAGTGCCTAGTTATTTTATTCTTTGGCTACTAATGTGGAAATAACTCCAGGGGCAGTGGTATTTGTAACTAGCTTTTTCATCATGAACTAATGGCACACCCCCACGTCAAAGAGCTAATAGGAACTTCCCAACAAAACCATCTGCAGAAGACTTATTGTAATTCAGAGCATGGGCAGCTATTGCTCAGCCTGAGGTTAACAATGAGACCAAAATTGTTCAGCCTTGTCATTGTTGCCATTTGGGGTCAGATCATCCTTCATTTTAGGTGGTTCCTCTGTTCATTGTGGGATGATTTGCAAGATCCCTGGCCTTTACCCACAAGATGCCAGCTGCATCCTCCCACAGGCAAACGTGTCCTGACAGTGCCAACATCCCCTTGGAAGAAAAATCACTCCCTACTGACCTAGAGGAATATCTGGTTGCTTTTCAGTGGGTATTGGGTACTGTCTGTTGGGCAAAAAAAGGAAAATGTGATTCCAATAGGAAGAGCTGAGAGTCAGCTGGTAAGCTCCAGGTCACTGGAACCACTGTTTGTAACTGGACACCTCTTTTGATTGTTGCTTGTGCCACATTAAGGATGCTTTATATAAGTCCTACATCGTGGGAAGCCTTTGGTCAAGGTCTCTTTTAAAAAGTGAAGATGAAAGGTTAATCGTGATCCAGCAAAGAGGAAGTTCACTCCAGAGCCTTAGGGCAGGTGGGTCATTGAGGGTTGTTGTTCTACCTCAGAGAATGAGCAATACCACCTCGAAGGCATCCAACAGCACCTCAGTGGTCTTTTCATACATTTCTATCTTCTCCTGGCCTTTCCTCGCCATAGCACGGAAAGCGTTTCGGATGGTTTGGCCCTAGTGATGACCACGAGGTACCTACCTCGTTCTGAACTTTTGTAAAGCCGGTTCTACGAGATTCTTCCTCGGTAAATGTCTCTGTAAGTGGAAATATTCCATTTCTGCTGCTAGAGCCATGTGCTGCTGGGTGGTGCATGCAGGCCATCATTCTCTAGAGGACGGTGACAGACTTAGGGTAGCATGATGCTTGCAGTGGGGGTGGCGACCTGTTATTAAGAGACATGCAGAAGTATAGCCACTGCCTGTGATCTGTGCCCAGAAGAAAACTCCGATAAGGAAAAAAACAAAAAGAAAACAAATACCCAGGCCACTGGAGTACCAATAAATTCAGGTCCAAGGGAAAGATTACAGACAAATTAGATCGGGTAATCTCTCTCAGATTAGCCCATTTGCTAAATAGAGTCACACACAACTGCAATAAGCTACAATGCCATTGTTGCCACGTTGTTAAAACCATCGGAAGAACGGGCCACGCAGGGCAAACTTTCTCAAAAGACTGATTTTAATCAACCTGTTCTTCTGGTCAGAGCACAGGGCTTCCTTTCTGGAATTCCTCTCTGAGCCAGGAATACATTGCAGCTTATCATCCAGATGGTTGGTCAAACTGAGTGGGCATTTGAGCCTTTGAAAACAGTGCTCTAAAAGTACACCCAAGGCATTAGGGAAACAGGCTGAAGAGCCCAATTTGTTTGTGTCTATCCACCTGGAGCTTCTTGTCCTTTCAGGGTCCAGGCTACAGCCAGTTTCTCCAAGGTGCTTCTGGTCTGACCACATGTGATTCCTAACCTGAAATATTCTCTCCTCCTACTTAACTTACCTAACATGCTGTGGAACTTTCAAGATGTTATTTAACCTCTCTGATCCTCAATTTTATTTTTTTTTTCTAAAATGGACAATACTGGTTCCTACATCAGAGATTGTGGTGAAGATTAAATGAAATAGTATATGAAAAGTACTTAGCACAGCACTCAGCACACAGCAAAAATTCAGTAAATACAGGCTATTGTTACAAAACTTGTTACTCATCCTTCACATGCCAATTTCCTCCAAAAAATCTCCCTCAAAGGCCTAGAGAGAGTCATTTACCCTGTTGTGTGTTCCTACCACACAAGGTGTGAGGTTTGAATGTTATCTTTAGGGGATGACCCCCAAATCTTCAAGTCTTTGTGCAGCCTGAAAATGCCCCCATAAATCAGTCCATTCATAACTAACATCCTAAATCTCTGAACACAATTACTGATCCAGTAGTGAGCATGGACCAAAAAGAGTCTGTCTGAATAATGAAGGAATTGCTATAGAGTCTGGAAGAGGATTGCTCTTTTCATGAGTTCTCATAAACTAAGGATGATGCATTTCCAGAGTTGTTCAAAGTTGTCTTTGCTAACAGGACAGGCTGTCTGAGAATGAAGCTGATGCAGAAAAAGGCAGAAGGCAGAAAAATAGCAACAGAGGAATGAGAAAGGAGGAGAAAGAGACTGGAGTACGTTGTTGGCATGCTGGACCCAACCATGCCTGAAGACATCTGTATTGAAGGGCTATTACACAGACAGCAAATAGCCTCTTTTTACTTGAGCTAGCTCTTATTTGGTTTCTCTCATTTTCACTAAGAATCTTGATTAGTATACCAGATATCCCCTTGGTAAAACACTTCACATTTCATCATGATTCATTGTCTACCTTTCCTAAGTAGGTTGTAAATTCCATAAAGGCACAGACCCTGTCTGTGTGTCCACCACTGTGTGGCAAGCACAGTGACTGTCAAGAGTAGGCATTCAGTGTATGAATGATGAATAACCTAAGGAGACTCCAGATGAGTCACAGGCTCGATGTGAAGCCATGTCGGGGATGCAGGGAGGGATAAAGTGGCATTGTCTTCTCTCAGCTCTTTCCCAGTCAAATGCAGATCAGAAATCTCCTGACTCCCATTTCTTTACTTTCCATTCCCCTCATTTCCCAGATAAACAGATACTGAGATTGTTGCAGGGTATCCAAGCCCATAGTGTAAGACTGCATCCTGGAGAAGGGAGTGGTGGATGGTTTAGAGGGAGTGCTCTCCGGCACACTGAATCCGTCCGTCACCATCCACTCAAGATCTGTAATGGTGTGTGCATACCAACAGTTTTCCTGGATCCAATCTGGGGTTTTGTGCATAATAAGCATGTGCTTTATCACTGAGCTACACCTCCAACCCGCCCCCCACCCCCGATTTCTTTCTTGGAGATTTGTGTTCCCACAGTTGACAGCAGCCCACAGTGCTGTTTGTCTTTCTTGCGGTGCTAGGTATCCCAGACAGGGCTGCACACATGTTAAGCCTGGGCTCCATCACTCAGCTCCATCCCCAGCCTCTTAAGCCCATAGTTTTTAATGGTCAAAAACAGGAATCCAAATCTTTCCTCCTCTGTGTTAGTCAGGAATCACTCAATTATAAGTCGCTGAAGGTACAACACAATTTTAGAAATTTTGAAATGTCATTGTTATGTCACTAATAAGTTTAGGATTTGAGTCAGAGGGACATGTTGCTGGAGCCAGATCTTTAAAATTCATCTGGGCCTTCTCCATCTCACAGCTTCCCTGATGACTTTATTGTCTAGAGCCTTCCATTGGCAGAAACTGTGGTCTTTACAGTTTGCAGTAAAGAACCGGGGAACTTCCAGGAACCATTTCAACCTGACAAAGTCCTCTGGCTCTGCCGTGTCAGATGCCCAGCACATGCACTGCTCGCTGATTCCATGGAACAATGCTCTGTTGTTGGCTAACCTGGGTTGCACAGTTACCTCTGTAGGACACGGAGGCCGTGAGAGGAGGTGAATTGGCAGCTCCACCAGCAGCTCCCAGGGGTGAGCAGGCAAGTAAAGACCACTCCACATCCCACTCCTCTGCTCTCTTGAATGTCTGGCAACTCCTTCCCAAAGAACCCAGGGGATCTGTACCTGTCCCCCATCCAGGCCCAGAGATCTCTCCAGCTATGTTGGTCCTATGCTCCAGTGTTGCTCCAAGTAGGGAAAATAAACTTAATTTCTGTCCCACAACCTCATAACAATACACACCCTTCCCCCGTGCTCTCTCTCCCTAGAGAGACTTCTCTCTCTTCTTCTTAGTCTCCTTTCAATAATCTTGGGAATCAGGCTAAAAGAGGTGATATGAGCCAGACATGTGATCAGAAATGCCCTTCCTGCCCTTTTGACACTGATCTTGAACCAGACTTGTCTACTTAGACCTTTTCCCCCTTGGGTTGAATTCCTTCTCAGGCAGTTCCTGGGTCTCTTGTGCCAATACGCTTTAGGCAGGCCAGACCTATGTTTTCCAGATGTTTCCTCCAGGTCAGACTAGATAACCCGGCACAGTGTGAAGCTGAGATCACTGCTGTACCTGTTTCAAGAGGGTTATATTTTCCTTGGCTAGATTTCCTATGTAAGTTTCCTTCACCAGTTGTTAGTCATCCTGAACAGCTATTACCCCATTACTGATGGTCCATCAGGTTGAGTGGGTAGAAGATCTTTTCTTTTTTTTCCACCGCAGGTTTATTTGTACAAATAGCACAGGAGGACACAACCACATTCAGATGTCAGCCCAGAGGTCTTTGTCCACATATTGGCTGACAATCTCCTATTATAGAGTCCCCATGGGGACCTAAGCATCTTTGGGACGCTGAGTTGGAGCCCAAACTGAAGCTGGAGCTGGAGTTAGAGACAAAGCTGCAGCCCGGGGCTTGGTTTGGACTTGGCCTTGGGCCCTGGATGGCAGAGTCTAAGACACTTGGCAATGAGGGCACAAGCCCAGGTCCTGAATGTGGGGTGAGTAACGTGGGCAAGCTGACTGAGGTTGCAGCTGACACCCTTTGGTATCTGGAACTCAAGCTCCTTGGGCCTTACGAGGCCTTAATGCCCTCAGAACATGCACACACGGACATGGTGTTGGTGGCCTGCAATTTTTTCAGGTCTTTCTTGGGCTTCTTGGCAAAATCCATGTTCCTCAGGAACTCAGAGTCCATTCCTTTAATAGAGTCACATTTTCTGTGATCAGTATTTCTTTCTTTCTTTTTTGAAATTTTTTTTCCTTAGGAATATTTATTTATTTATTTATTTATTTATTTATGTAGTATTTGCAGTGCTAGGGAAGGAACCCAGGGCCTCAGATACACTATGCACTTGCCCTGCCACTGAGTCACATTCCCATCTCATGATTGGGGTTTCTCGATGCCTGTGCCATTTTGGAGACTGATTATATGCACTCTGTATACTGTGAACTTGGTCATGTCTACACTGCAACTCAGAACTCCCGATGGGTCTGGAACTAGAAGAGGAAATTCCTGCATAGAATTGATTGACTATCATAAAGACCAAATATACAAATTTATCCTTCTGTTATATTCTTTCTCAGGGGACTTTGATTTTTCCATCTCTGTTCCCATGAAAGAAATCTCGAGTTTAAAAAAAAAAAAACCCTTATAGATAAAACATCAATGTAAAAATGAAGGTAACTGTCTACTTACCAGTTGACTATGGGTAGAATTAAAAATCTTGAAGAATAGAGACCTTAATCAACAATTCAGGAACTCAAGTGTGTACACATTGGTGTCTTACCACTCCGCCTCCTCCCAAACATAGAACACATTGCCAATCAAAAGGAACAGTCTATGCACACAGATGTTGGCAGATACCATGGATAGCATTTCAACACCTTCTTGGATTCCTTCTCCTGTAAGTAGCATGTGCACTCATGCTGTGGCCAGGTCACATTCTCTACCTAACCTGCATCCTCTCTACCTGCCTTCTCACCTATGTCATCTCAACCCCCTCATCCACAGATCTTCCCTCCTGGTAGAACTTGTTCACTCCCACTTATTTCCAGCATTGATTTCCATCTGCCCTCCATGAATAATCACTAAGGGAACAACTCAGGAGCCCCCTTATCACCAGAGGTCACATTCCCTCCTCACAGGAAGCCAGCAGCTCCCTTCCTGACATTCTAGGTAAAGTAAAAGAATAAAATGGGTAGTTTGGACATTCTTGTTTTTCTCTTGCAGTTTTGATGCCACTATTTTTCTTGTGCTAGATCTATGTACTGTTATAGTTTGGATGGGTGGTGTCCACCCCAAAAGCTCTCACATTAAAGCAGAAATATTTGGAGGTAAAATGATTGGATTGTGAGAGCAATAACCTATTCAATCAGTCCATCCTATTTTGAATGGACTGACTGGATTGTAATTGTAAGCAGGTGGGATGAGGCTGGAGGAGGCAGGTCACTGGGGGCATGCCCTGGAAGGGTTGTTCTTCCCTGGACCCCTTGCCCGCCCCCTTTCTTTGCTTCCCGGCTGCCATGAAGGCAGTAGCACTCCTCCACCATACCCTTCTGCCATGATATGCTGCCTCACCTTGGGCCCAGAGCAGTGGAGTTAGACTGAGCATCTATGGACTGAGATCTCTGAAACCATGAATCCCAAATAAACTTTCCCTCCTGTAAGTTGTTCTTGTTGGGTATTTTGATCACAGTGACAAAATGCTGACTAAAATGCTAACAGACAGAGAATGGAGGTCTAAAACAAACACTTGTCAGATTAAACCAATGATGATGGAGTGGAGAGAACTGGAAGTCATCAGTTCTGACAGTACATCTGCTCTACCTTTTGGTTTTGCTATAGCAGAACATACTACAATAGGGAGATTGCTAATTTTGCACATTTTCTTGTCTGAAGTGCACATTTGATAATAAGGATTGATGAATTAGTTCTTGTGCCCACAGGTCAGGAAAACCGGGACCAGCTGGCATATCTGTGTTCATTGGACTTTGCCAACTCTCTCAGAATCCTGGGGAACTTTTCCTGTGCTTCCCCTTTCCACACTCAACAAAAGAATTTACACATTCCTTTACCCTTTGCTGAAAAATTCAACAAATGAGTGTTTTCAGAAGTAATAGAGGATAATTGATTAAATGTGCATTTTTAAGTGAGGTTTCCTAAAGAAATTCTTCAACAAAATAATTCCTACCATTTATGTCTAGCTTCTAAATCCTTTTTGAGAACCATTCCACCTATCAGAGAAATCCCTCAAAGTGAAGAGCATAATTTCCTCTCCCGTAGAAGAGAAAACTGACATTCTGCATGCTTAAACAATTTTCCCAAAGAGCCTTATCACACAGGGGAGGTGTGCCAAAGCCCAGGGCCCTCAGGATAGTATGCTACCAGAAGATAAATTTGTTTCTGTCCAAAAATCACACTCTCAGCAGAAAAAGATACCTGCCGAAATAATAGCAAAAGCTCTCCAGAGTTGATGATAAATATAATTTATAGACCCAAGAAACTCAGCAAACAAGAAACGGGACAAATAGAAGGAAAAGCTCACCTATTCTACCATAAGTAGACTGCAGAAAACCAGGAATTATTGAAGGCAGTTAGAGGGGGAAATCGTGCATCACAAACAAGGGGTAAAAAAATTAGGAAGAATTTATGAATTTTCATGACAAAAAATGGAGTCAAGATCACAATGGGATGACATTTTTTATTTTTATTTTTTGGGGTGGTAGGGATTGAATCCAGGGCCTCACACATGTTAAACACATGCTCTATCACTGAGTTTCCAGACCTGGGATGGAAGTTTTTTGAAAAGAAAAAGAAAATGCTGTCAAACTGTCAATACAAAATACAAAATTTTGTATCAGGCAATAAAAATTTATATAAAAATTTTAAAAAATTTTTATAAATTAAAATTTATAAAAAATTTTATATAAAAATTTCATATAAAATACATATGTATGTATGTGTATGTATATATATATATATATATATGTATGTGTATATATATAATGTACCTACATTGAAATAGAAATTTTCTAATAAATGAGAACTAAGAGAATTGATTGCCAATAGACTTGCCCTCTAAGAAAGCTAAAGGATATTCTTTGGGCTGTAGGGAAATTTTAAGAGATGGCAACTTGGATCTGCAAGAAGTAAAGAAAAACATCATGTAACATCTTGTATACCAGACACATTTCTGATACCTGGAAACAGAATGTGCAGGAGTATGTGAAAGAGTTTGGAGAAAACAGTGAAAATAAAAATATTTTAAATTAATGAAATGATAGCCTATGTCATGAGACAAAGAGATTGTTTTTCTTTTTACATATGATTTTTAACTATATTTCCCCTAGGTGGTTGTAAGCCTTTTACTTTCAGGCCTTGTATTAGTTTTATGCTACTGTAACAAATACATGAGATAAATTGTTTCAGAGGTTTCAACACATAGCCAATTGGCCCCATTGCTTTGGGCCTGAGGGGCATAGTATATCATTGTGAGGAGTACAAGGCAACTATTCACCTCATAGTTGCAAGGAAGCAAAGATAGAAACAGGAAGGAGCCAGGATTCCAATATCCCTTTCAAGTACATGTCCCACCCCCGCAATGACCTAACTTCCTCAAATTAGGCCCCTCCTCTTAAAGGTTCTGCCACCTCCCAATACACTACAGGTTGGTGATCAAGCCTTTAACACACAGGCCTTTGGGGGCATTTCAGATCCAAACTATAGCATTCCTTTGCTGTACAAACTTTTAATTTTTATATAATTAATGATAAGGAAAAAATTTTGAGATGTCCTACATTTAATTACAAAGACCAAAGGATGGAAGGGAAGAGAGACAGCAGAGTTTAATCAGCTAAGAAGCTAAGGCTGAAAACAACAAGTGGTCTTTTAATGTCCTTGAGTGTGTATTAAATGTCCCATGATTCCCTGATCATTGTCACTCATTCATATTAAATAAGATTTTCCAACTTCTCTTATATTCAATTATTTAATTTATCTCAAATATATTCTAATGTGTGCAATAAAAGGAAGATATAATTACCAACACCATTTTGTTAAATAATCCATCCCTCTTCAACGGACTTGTGATGAATACTTTATCATGTATTAATAATTTATATAAGTAAGGTAAACCTTATTTAGGTTCTTCCATGGATTCATTGTTAATTATTATACAGTTGTACTTGGGATAGTTTTATGATGTAGCTCTTTATCAAATATGTAAATTCTTCCCTGTGCCCATCTCATTTTCTAAATTGTTTTTAGTATTAGAAATTGAACTCAAGGATACTCTACCACTCAACTACATCCCCTGTTCTTTTTTATTTTTTATTTTGAGACAGGTCTTACTAAATTGCTGAGACTGGCCTCACAGTTGTGATTCTTCTGCCTCAGCCTCTCAAATACTGAGGATTACAGGCTGGGGCCATGGTGCCCTGCTAAATTCTTAACCTTCATGCTGATTTCTTCTAGGAATCCTTTTACCACATTCTTTCCTGCCATGCACAGAACTCTGAAATGTTGAATGGAATTTCTTTAAAACTATACATTAATTTGAACAGAATCCATACCTGTGTTATTATCCCTTTTCCAACCAAGAATGTGAACTATCTCTGAACTTAATTGAGTTCAGAGGAGTCTGAGAGTCTGGTAAAACTGGTAAATCTAATGGGAGTCACTCCTTTCTGCATTTAGCTAGGATCCCAAGAGCAGCATTCCATGTTAGGGTGAAAAAATAAAATAAAATGAAATGAAATGCAAAACAGAACAAAACCAACACTCATATGGAAATAGGAAAACATGCCTGTTTTGAACTGGCTCTTCATTGGAGGGGAGGGGCAAAAAAATAGTCTCTGAAGAATATTTAGTCTCAGTCTAGCCTCTACAGAAACTTTAGTACAAGTTCATACTCTTAGTAATCTGAACAAACTCGAGTCAGAATTAAATTTAAACTACTTCCAGATTGGTAGAGCTCTCTAGGTTGCAAACCCAAATCCTGTTTAAGGGAACTTAACTTCAACTGAGGACTTGAAAAATTCCAACATACTCGGTGCTGTGGCACACTTCTGTAATCCCAGAGACTCAGGAGACTGAGACAGGAGGATCATAAGTTCAAGGCTAGCCTCAGCAACTTAGCAATATGCTATGCTATGAAACTTTTTCTCAAAATAAAAAATAAGAAGACCTGGAGTTGTAGCTCAGTGGTAGAGTGCCCTGAGTTTAATCCCTAGTATAAAAAAAAAAAAAAAAGAGAAGAAAATGAAGAAAAAAAAATTCCCATGAATAAATGTCTACAGAAAATGAGCAGCTTCTAATTAAAAAATCAACTAGCCACAGAAGAAAAATTCACCATCAGTAACAAGAGATAATGTGCAGAAACAGATGTGCAAAAACTTCAAATAGAGAGCTATCCAGGGTATCAAACCACTTTATAGTGTTACATAAATCTGATAGAAGTTCTAAAAAATGGAATGGAACACTAGATGTGAAAACTATAATTCAATTGAGCATGCTCATTAGGATGGCTTTTATAAAAATATGAAACAGAAAATAACAAATGTTGATGAGAATGTAGAGAAATTGGAATCCTTGTGCATTGTTGGTGGGTTGTAAAATGGTGCAGTCACTGGGGAAAATAATTCCTTAAAGCATGAAGCAGAATTACCACATGATCGAGTAATGTGGGACTATAACCCAAAAGAAACGAAAACAAGACTCGAAAGATATTTGTACAACCATACTTACCATAGCATTATTCAAAATAGCTAGGATGTGGAAACAGTCTAGTTGTCCCTCAACAGATGAACAGATAAGCAAAATGGGGTATAGATATCCAGTGGAATATTATTCAGCCTTAAAAGGAAGGAAATTCTGACACACGTGGAGATAAAGGGAAATTCCCCCTTGCTTTCTGAAAATTTGTTAAAATAAACTGAAAAGATGGACTAATTAGGAGAAAAAGCATAACAATTTGTTAATGTACAAAGGGTGAAAATTACAGCACATGAAAAAAATCACACAGTGCAATTAGCCATAAGCCCAGCATAATTTAGAAATATATATATGTATTTATATATAGATGTGTATTTATATATATATATGTATTTATTCCTTTTTGTATAGGAGAGGAGGAGAATGGGTTGTAATTGAGGGGTTGTAGATGATTTTCTGGGGGATTCAACAGGTTTAGAGCACATACAATGGCCTAGGACAAACTCTCTTTCACCTACTGAATGGACAATAGTCTGTAAATGATCCTCTTTGATTCAGGAAATACAAGGACAATGGGTGTGTGACAAAAATCTGTCAAGGTATGTTGACAGACTTCAGTCTCTCTTCCCTTGATGTGAGATTAGTAATGGAAACTTGGGGAAGGGAGCAGAGGTAATCGTCTTCCTGGGTAGTGATGACTTCAGGTAGACAAGACATCAGAAGATCTCTTCCACATTTGCTGCCGGGTTCCCATAACTTAAAATAATCAGCATTCCAGGGTGCCATATTTTGACACCCAGGGTGCCTAGACATCTTTGTATGCTACAACGTGGATGGACCCTGAAGACATTATGGTAAGAGAAATAAGCCAGACACAAGAAGATAAATATTAGGGGCTGGGATTGTAGGTCAGTGGTAGAGTGCTTACCCTGCATGTGTGAAGCACTAGGTTCAATTCTCAGCACCACACAAAAAGTAAAGGTATTGTGTCCAACTGGAACTAAGATTATTTTTAAAGAAAAGATAGATACTAATGAACCCACTTACATGAGGTGTGTAGATCAATTAGATTCACAGAGAGACAGAATGTAAATAAATGGTGGTTGTCAGGGGTCAGAGGGAGGAAGCAGGTATGGGGCAAAAGGAGAATTTTCCCTTTGACCCCTGAAGGTACTCTGGGATGAACTGACCACAGACAGACTAACAGGAGAGAAAGGTTTAGAAATGTATTCAGTGTGCACAGGGGGAGGGGGAACCCCAGGAATGGGCTGATCCACTAGCCCAGTGGTTGAGAGGCTCATAGATCTACCTTTGATTGTGGAGCAGAGTGTGGTGGCGGGATGTAGGTAACTCCTTTTGAGGGGTTGTAAAGGATTTTTTAGGGAGAATGAATAAGGCAAGAGGACAGTATAATAGTTGGTAAATTATTCTCCTTGAAAGAATGAATGGACACTGCCCCTGCCAGAGGTGAATAACAGCTGGTGACAAAGTCCATCCAGGTGTGGTGACATTCTCCAGTCTTCCTGTGTTGTGAGGTTAGTTAATGAAACTTCAGGGAGGGGATTCAAGGCCATTGTTTTCTTCTTGGTCAGGTCTCGCCCTTAGCTGGATAAAGGGATATCAGAAGAAAGCCCCTTCCAGCATCTGCTGGCCTCTAAGGGCCTTTAATTTAAAACAATTGGCACACCTAGGTACAAGATTTGGGGGGTTAAATTCCTTAGGATTCTTCAGGGAGAGCGGAGAGTTATTGCTCAATGGGTATGAAGTTTCAGTTTGGAAAGTAGAAAAAGTTCTGGAGATGGTTGGGATGATGGTTGTCCTCCAATGTGAATGCATCTAATTCTTTTGAAACTTACACTTAAAAACCATAAAGGTAGGATGATTTATGCTATATGTATTTTACCATGACTTACAATAAATTAATTCGTTAAAAGGAAACTCAACAGAGACTTCCACTAACGGCAGACTAGGTGACTTAGACTTTTCATTCTGCTGGCTACAAGGTAGACAACATACAAAATATCTGCCTGAATACATGCAAGAGTGGGTCAGGATTGAGATGTTACTAGGTCATGGTGTGGGCAAAAGGGAATCTGGGGAGGGGAGCCTACTTTTTCTTTTGAATTGGAGGTTGTGTTTTGCTTGGAGGCATTTTTCAACTTTAGAAAGGGAGTCACTGAGAGATTGAGAAGGTTCTTGAACATCATCAGAGGGGGATGGAATAGGGACTGGGGCCCAGATGCTAGGTTCAGGGAGACCTTGGAGAACCTCTCTTGCTTTGAATTGCCACCTGGAGGGTTGAATCTCAGCAGTAGGTAAGCTACAGGTAGAGACAGCCTTTCAAAGTCTACAGCTCATCTTGAAATCATATCAGTTTCTGAAATTACATTGAAGTGATTCCAGATTGCTACTGCTACCAGACACAGACAGAAGCAAACATCAAATCAATCATAAACTGGTTTATAAATGCAACCGTGGCATTCAGTAAAAAAGTCCTAGAGTGTAAAAAGTGAAAATAGCGAAGTAGATAATCAGCGGCAAAAGCATCAGCAGAAATAACAGACCACCAACATCAAATATTGGTGATACCCAATACCAATTTTTATATCATTAAACTTACTATATTCAAAAACTTAAGAAAAGATGGAGATTTTTAGCAGAGGATTAGAAATTCTGTAAATGAACAACATGGAAGTCCTAGAATCGAAAAAAGGAATGTCTGTATTTCAAAGGTCCATGAGCAAATTTGACAGACATTGGTATAGAGAGCAAAAGAGAATTAGTGTATTGAGAGAGAACTGAGAAGAATTTATGCATATATGCACATCTAGAATGATGCACACGGAGTAGAAATGATGGAAAGCCAGGATTGTGAGAAAAAGAGAATATGATGAGGACATTGATGTCTCAATGACATTGATAATAATTGAACAAGGTCAAATAATATTTAAAGAGATAATAGACTGGGGGTGAAACTCGGTGGTAGAGTGTGTATTTAGCATGTATGAGGTCCTGGGTTTAATTCTCAGTCAGAGACATGGGGGATGGGGGTCAACAACTAAGAACTTTCCAAAACTAACAAAAGACCAAGACATCAATCATGGACTGAAAAAAATCTGCATACATCCAAAGTAAGATAAGTCAAAATAAAATTATTAAAAGTCAAAGGAAAGCAAGGAAATCTTAAAAAGAGTCATAGGAAAAGCACAGTAAAAATTATTAAAAGTCAAAGGAAAGCAAGGAAATCTTAAAAAGAGTCATAGGAAAAGCTTCAAAGGAGCAGTAATTAGACTGGCAGTTTATTTTTCAATGGAATGGAATGAAAAATGACAATGGGATTAAACTGCTGTCATCTATTAAGAGAAAATAGCCATAATTTAAGAATTTTTGTGAATCCTAAGATTTTATATGCATATTTTAGTGAAAATATTCTTCAAGAATAAAGATGAGGGCTGTGGTTGTGGCTCAGTGGTAGAGCGCTTGCCTAGCACGTGTGAGGCACTGGGTTCCATCCTCAGCACCACATAAAAATAAATACATAAATAAAATAAAGATGTTATGTCCATCCACAACTAAAAATCATATTTAAAAAAGAATAAAGATGAAATAAAAAATAATCATACAAACAAAAACCAATATCCTCAGGCAAAAGGAAAATGATCCCAGATGGGAAGTTGGAGATCCATGAAGAAATGAAGAGCAGTGCAGAAAGCAAGTATTGTGTGAATCTTAGTGAATATTAATTGTGTAAAATTAATGTCTTATGATTTTTAAATACATACAGTTAAAATATATAATAACAATGGCATAAAAGTAAGTAAAGGTGAGGGATAAGTGGAGTTAGAATATTCCAAAGTCCTCTCAAAAGAGAGTAAAAAAGAAATTAATAAACTATTAGATGGCACATCTATGCCCAAACATATCAGTAATTTTAACAAACAGTAAAGACATATTTTCAATTCTCTTGGTAGGTATCTTGGAGCAGAATTGCTGGGTCTTATGGTGATTCTGTGCATCATATTTTGGGGAACTGACAAACCTTTTTCCAGAGTGGCTGTGTCCTTTTACATTTCCCCCAGGAAAGGGTGAGAGACTCTATTTCTCCATATCCTTGCCAATGCTTGTAATTGTGAACTTGATTATAGCCATCTTAAGAGGGCGTCTCAGAGTTTTGATTTGCATTTTCCTGGTGATTAATAATATGAGCACTTTTTCATGTGCCTATCAGCCATTCTTTTATTAACTATGGACAAATATCTATTCAGATCCTTGTCTGTTTTTAAATTGGATGATCTCCTTTTTATTTTTGAGTTGTATGTGTTCTTTATATATTGTGGCTACAATTCAATACATAATCTGCATGCGTCTTTTCCTATTACCTAGGTTGTGTTTTCACTTCCTTGATAGATGATAGTTTACTTTGAATCACCAGGTTTTTAATTTTGATAAAGTTCAATTTATCTGGTTTTTCTTTTCTTGTTTGTGCTTTGCATAATGCAAGGTCATGGAAATTTACTTTGAATTTTTTTTCTAAGTGTTTTATAGTTTTAGCTTTTATGTTTATATGTATAATCCATTTTCAATTATTTTTTGTGTATAATGTAAGAAAAAGTTCTAATTTAATTCTTTTACAGGTGACCATCTTGTTTTCTCACTACTATTTGAATGATTTTGCCATGAAAGTAAAAAATCTAAAGATTAACATCTTAAAAGTAAGGTTTATACATGTAAGGATTTATTTCTAAGATTTAAATTCTCATAAATAAATGGGTCAAAGTGTGAGTTTATAGTTCTATCCATATGCCCATATTACACTATCTAGATTGTTGTAGCTTTGTTGTAAGTTTTGAAAACTGGGAACTGAGTGCTTTTTTTTTTTGGTTTGTTTGTTTTAGTTTTTTTAATTATACTGGCTTCTTGCATTTCAATATAAACATAGAATTTATCAATCTCTACAAAAAAAATAAGATAATTGGGATTTTGATAGGAATTCCATGGACCTATAGATCATTTTAGGACTTACTGCTATCTTAATAATATTAAGTCTTCCAACCTATAAACATGGAATGTTTTCCCTTTATTTACATTTACTTGTTATTCCATGTTTTCTTTCATTCATTTGTTTTGTTTTTGGTTTTTGCTAAGGATTAAATCCAGGGCCTTGTGCATACTAAGCACATACCTCTTTAATTTCTTTAAAGTGTTTTGTGTTTTTTCCATATATAAATGTGGAACTTATTTTGTTCAATTTATTCCTAAATATTTTATTCTGTTTGATGTTATTGTAAATAAAAATATTTTCCTAATTTCATTTTTGGATTTTTCACTGAGAGTGTATAGAGATGCAATTCACTCAATTTGGTAATGCTGGGGACTGAACCCAGATCCTTGCATGTGCTAAACGAGTCTATTATTGAGCTACATCCTCTGCCCATGTATATTAATCTTTACATGTTAACCCAACTTGTATTTGGGGGATAACTTCTACTTGGTCATGATTTATAATCTTTTTATTTGTTGTTATTCAGTTTGTTTATTTGGTATATTCAGTTCGTTACTATTTTGTTGAAGGTTTTTACATTTATATTCATAAAAGATATTGGCTCTAGGTTTATTTTCTCATGGTCTCTGTTCCTAGTGTGGTGTTAGGGTAATATACTGGTCTCACAGAGCAATCTGGGAACCTCTTACATTTTGGAAGAGGTTCTAAAGGATTGATGTTAATTTTTATTTAAATATTTTGTAGAACTTACCTGAGGAATCATCTTGCTATGGAGTTTTCTTTTTTGGAGGTTTGATCACTGATTGAATGTCTCTATTTGTTATAGTCCTATTCAGATTTTCTATTTCTTCTTGAATCAGTTTTGGTAGTTGGTGCATTTCTAGGAATCTGTTGATTATCTCAGTTATTATATTTGTTGACACACAATTGTAAGTACTCACTTATTATCCTTCTTATTTCTGTGGAATAAGCAATGTTGATTTCATTTCTGATTTTAGAAACTTGAATCTTCCTTATTTTTTTGTTGCTCAATATAGCTATAGGTTTGTCGATTTTGTTGATCTTGTAAAATAACTAACTTTTGGTTTTGTGGATTTTCTCTGTGTATTTTTCTATGTATTTTGTCTCTGCTGTAACGTCTTTTTTTTATTGCATTTTACTCACCCTCTTCTTGTTTTTTACGGGAGAAGGATGAATTATTTATTTGAAATCTATCTTTTTTTAATGTAGATTTTAAAACTATAAACTCATCTCTGAGAAACTTTTTTGCATTTCGTAGTTTTGGTTTATTGATTTCCAAGTATTTTCTAATTTCCATTGTGATTTCTTCCTCAACTCATTGATTATTTGGGAGTATGTTGTTTAGAGTCCAAGTATTTGTGAATTCCCCAAATTTCCTTTTGTTATTGATTTATAATTTGATTCCATGGTAGTCACAGAACATTTTTTTAATTAAATTCTTTGAATTTTATTTGAGACTTATTTTATGGCTTAACATATAGTTCGTCCTGACATAGGCGCCATTGTCATTTGAGAAGATGTGTATATGCTGCTGTGGTGTGGAGTGTTCCACCGATGTTTGTTATGTCTTTTATTTTTTGGTGTAGGGGTTTCCCAGGGATTGAACTCAGGGGCACTCAACCACTGAGTCACATCCCCAGTCCTATTCTGCATTTTATTTAGAGAAAGGGTCTCACTGAGTTGCTTAGCACCTCTCTTTTGCTGAGGCTGGCTTTGAACTTGAAATCCTCTTGCCTTAGATTCCCAAGCCACTGGGATTACAGGCATGCTCCACCATGCCTGGCTGAAGTTTGTTATGTCTAGTTGGTTTATAATATCGTTGAGGCCTTCTGTTTCCCTCCTGATCTTCAGTCTAGTTGTTTTGTCCATTATTCTTTGTTTGTTTATTCATCAATTCTGTAAGTTTGTATTTCACATGTTCTATGGCTTTGTTATTAGAAGCTCTTTTACTCCATTTGTGCCACAATAACAATACACCCCAGACTGGGTAATTCATAAACAATAGAAATTTATTTCTAACAGTTCCAGAGACTAAAAAGTCCAAGATCAAGGTGCTGGAAAGTTGTATGTCTCAGGAGGCTGTTTTCTGTTTCCAAGGTTGCACCCTCTGCAGAGGACAGATCCTTGCATGGTAAAAGACAAAGGAGCAAGAGGATAGTCTCTTTAGCCTCAAGTCTTTCATAGGGGTGCAAATCCTGTTTAAGAGAGGGGAGTCCTCATGACTTAATCACCTTCAATCACCACATTCCTTAACACTGCTTCATGGTGAATTGAATTTTAATATGAATTTTGGAGGGGACACCATCATTCAAGATATAACACATGCATATGTTTTCATTGTTACATCTTCTTGATGTAATGAGCCTTTTACCATTATAAAATGTTCTTTGTCTCTAGTGACCATTTTTGTGTTGTCTGTTTTGTATGATGTTAACAGAGCCAGTCCATTTGCATGTTATAACTTCTTTCATCCTTTTATGTTTAACATATTATGTCTTTAATTCTTCATTTGGTTTCTTGTAGACAGCATATACTTGAATGGCATTCTTCCAGTTTCTACCTTTTGATGGGACTGTTTAGTCCATTTACATTTAATGCAATTACTAGTTAGCCAGGGTTTTTTATTAATTTTTAAAATTAATTTTCTTTGTGACATTTCTTTTTTGTTCCTCTATTTCTTCATTACCACCTTCTTTTGTGTTAAAAGGATATTTTCTAATATACTATTTTAATTATCTTGTTGTCTCTTTTACCACTTATTTCTGAGTTATTTTCTTAGTGCCTTGATGAGTATAATTAAATCTTAACTTAGAACAAACTAATTCTGAATTAACACCCACTTAATTTCAATGGTGCACAAAAACTTTGTTCCATTATACTCCATTTCCTCCTTCTTTTTATACTTTTATTGTCATACAAATTGTACCTTCATATATTAGAAGCCCAACCATATAGCTTTATAAATATTGATTTGTGCAATTATCTTTAAATCAGATGTGAGGGGGGATCTAAATATATTTAGACTGTCTTTGTGTTACACGTGTAGTGACTTTCTCTGGTACTCTTTATTTGTTCATTTGGATTTTAGTTATTGTCCCATTATTTCAGCCTGAAGAACTCACTTAGTATTTCTTATAGTTCAGATCTGCTAGTGATGAATTCTCTTGATTTTTTTTAAATCAATTTTTGAAGAACAGATTAATGATATAAAATTCTTACTTGATAGCATTTTTTAAAGTATATTCCCCCACCCTTTTTTGAGAAGGCAGTGTGACTATGTTGCCCAGGCTGGTCTTGAACTCCTAGAATCAAGTGATCCTTCTGCTTCAACGTCCCAGCTGGCAGGAATTACAGGTGTGCATCACTGTGCCCAGCATTAGCCCAATTTTAAATGTTCTTTGATTTAAGATAGCATTTTTGCTTCTAGAAATGTGTGCTGCTAAGTGGTCACACATGCCCTAAGTGTAGCTTCATGGGACTGTCTGAATGTCCTTCAGGAGTATGTGAGTGTGTTTGTGTGTTTGTGTGTGTGTGTGTGTGTGTGTGTGTGTGTGTGTAAAAAGAGAAAAAGAAGGAAGGAAGGAGTGGCAGAATGCAATAAAGATTCAAAGGGCTTTGCAATTATTTGGGTGATGAACTTTTTAAAATGTTTTTACTTCTTCGTGTGTGGTATTGGGGATGCTCCATCACTGAGTTATGCCCCCAGCCCATTTGGTTTGGTTTGTTTTTAGAGACAGGGTCTTGCTAAGTTGTCAAGGCTGCCCTAGAACATGCAATCCTCCTGCCTCAGCTTCCAGAGTTGCTGGGATTATTGGCACACACCACTACGCCTAGCTGCCTTTTGTTTTATAGCATATATAATATAATGTTTGCACTTTTCAAGTGACTTTAAAAACAACAAAAGAGAAGAGAGAAAGCTGCAGAATTGCAGAACAAGGTCCTTTTTGAGTAAAAAGACACTACAGAAATAGATCTGTGTTTGCCATATGCTGTAAGTGTCTGATTTAAAAAGCGTGCTGGATGGTGAACAGCCACTGCCACGTGAGAGTGATGAGCTTGTGGGACAGGGAGGGGAGTCCTTTTTACTTACCTGCTTAGGTTCTACTGATGCTGTTACAAGCCTGTATCACACTTGTGCAACTTAAAAAATTTAAACAAAATCATATTTTTTTTTTTTTTTTTTTTTTTTTTTTTTTTAGTCAGAGAGATAGTGGTGCAGTTCTCAAATTCAGAAGAAAGAAAAGAAGGTGTTTTCCAGGTTGGGGCAGTCAAGTAGCTGGAGGAGTGTCTCTGAGGGACCAGAGAACAAGGGAAATCCATGCTCCGATGTCCTGGGAGGGAGGCAGGTAGAGGAGAGGTGTGGGGGAAGAGAGAGCCAGAAGAAATGGATTCTGAGGTTGGCTGTCTGTGGAGGGCAGGCAAGAAGTGCTACGAAGACCAGGGAAAATATATGGATTAAATACCACAGGATGTAGAACATGTTCTCATTTCTACACAAATACTCTTAATCTGTCAGTTATTATTTTTCTGTGAAAAAAACAAAATATTTTTCTTCAGTTAGCAACAAGTTTTTTAAGCCCTGAGCGCAGGCCTAAGCTAATGCAATTCATAAGGAATGAACCTTCAGGACAAATGGGTGTTTGTATTATTTTGTATTTCTGCCAAAGGACCTGGGATTTAACCCTTGCCATAGGAGGAAGTGAATAAACTTAGAGAAGAGAACACGTAAATGTGACAAATTCAAGAGTGCAAACAGCACAGTTTTAATTTGGAAGAGTGACCTGAGAGAACTGCAGAGCAAACGTGTTACTTGTATTAGATAGTCTTCAATTCCATGCAAAATCTACACTGACTTCCCAGATATAATGCAAAAGGAAATCCTAAGAGTATGTGCCTACTTAAAACAAGCTAAATTGGAATAGGTTGGAATGAATTTGCTTTTGGGGACAGAAACACAACAGGCAGAAATTTAAGAATAGCCAGGCTCTTACAAAGGAGATGCGTATGGAGTCATTGTGGGGTTTTCTTCTTACTCCCTCTGAACAAGAACCAGTTACTATATTGTTGCTCCTCGGCTGGGGAGACAGCTCAGCTGGTAGAGTGCTTGCCTTGTAAACACAAGGCCCTGAGTTCGATCCCCAGTACCGCAAAAAAACAAAACAAAAAAAACATATATTGTTGCTCCTCAAGCATCTTTTCTGTCCCCCACTCCCCTGTGCAATTGGCCAACATAAGAAAAGAAAGGCCCTGGGGATGAGGTCTTCCTCTCCCCTGGACTCTGGGCAGAGGAGAAGGCATTTGGAAATCCTGCCCTGTGAGACTATGAAACCCACTCAGCTAGACATGGTTTGGTGTTTTGTGTGTTTGTTCTTTAAATATGTGTTATGGAAGCTTCTTATGCAGCTGCTTTGCACCCCAAGCTTTGCACTGCAGGGACCACTTTGTTCTTATTCTTATCCTCTGTTCAAACACATGGAGCACCTGGCAGAGCAAAGCCATGTGTCCTGAGCCAGGGAGTAAAGGAGGGAGAGGAGCGGGCCAGGGTCCTACAATCCCTTGTGAAGGTAGGTCCCACCTCCTAAAGACTCCTCCACCTCCCAGTAGCACCACCTGGCCCTGGGTTCTGACATCTCCAGAGGACAGCCAGAAAAGCATCTCTTATTCCGCATTGTTGAACTGGGGGTGGGCAGGCTTTGGACTTTGTGGGTCTTTAGCATTGACATGCCCTCCCCCACAGAGTGCATTCCTGAGATTTTCTTGCCAGGATCCCCACCTGCACACAGTTGCTGTTTCCATGGTGTGCCAAGTGCCACCTGCTAATATTTTTGCCTCCACGTTAGGGGTACCTTCCAAAGATGCTCCACAAGCACAGGTGCCGGCACCCCTCCAGACACCTCTTTCCTTTTTGTCCCCTTTCTAGTGGTGCTTAAAATGGACCCCAGACCTCCTGCATGCTAGGCCGGTGCTCCACCACTGGCCTATGCCTCAGCCCTTGGCAGCTCTTGAGCGGGATTCAAAATTTCTCCAGGCTGCCTCTGTCCTGTGTGGGTCACATCTGATCTGTAGGAGACACCTGCATTTCTTTGTCCCATGCTCAGTGGACGTGTGGACTGGGCCAAAGCATATAGTTTTTTGCTTTGCTGCCTTTGTGGATGTAGGTAGTTCCTCACCCAAAGACGTATTTTGGGAGTCTAGGGTCAGAAACCTGTTCATTGTGATCTCAAACTCTAAGGGACATGCACAGGGTTCTCCCTGTGGTCTCCTGAAGCACTTCTCTCTCTAGTCCTCTCTCTGTATCCTGGTATCCTTGGAGGATTGGTGCTTGGGCCTTCCAGGATGCCAAAATCTGCAGATGTTCAAGTCTCTTCTATCAATGGCACAGTATTTACATGGAACCTCTGCCCACCCTCACCTATGCTTTACGTCATCTCTATATTACTTATAATACCTAGTACGATGCAAGTGTTTTTTATAAAACTACATAGTTTTATACTGTGTCGTTTAGGAACCATTAGGGAAAATGTCTGCCCATGTTCAGTACCAGCAGCTCCATTGTAGGCCTAACATGTGATGCATGAGACACGAGGGGAACCATGTTTTAACAAGTCCTAGAGACTGAGGATCTATGGCACGGTGAGAGGCCACAGTGGGACAGGCCCACATGTCACTTCGTTTGCATAGATACAGCATGGGGCTCTGTGCACGGCCACTCAAGTTTTGCTTTTCACAGCTTTCTGGAATTTTTTCCAAAGATTTTCCATCTGCAGTTGGTTGAATCCCTGAACACAGAAACCAAGATATGCAGGGGCCAACTTTTATTGAGATGAGGGGGAAGCACCTTCCTCAGACTCTCCTGGGGTCATGAAAAGGAAGTTGCCACAGCCCTTTGAAAATTCTGCCCAAGGAAGAGCTTCCTTGTTCCTAGCCCCTTGTACCTCAACTCCTGACTTTTAGGAAGTGTTGGCCTCTGACTTTCAAAACCTGCTCTTGACTGCCCCTGTGGAGTGGGAAAAGCCCCACCTTTTCTGTGCTCAGACTCTTGGCCAAGATTGGGTCCTATTTTGCATCTCGTTAATTTCCATTCCTTTTGCATATCAGTTCTACTTTTCTGGGACTCTATTTCAAAATATAAAAGTACTGGTATATAAAGATACTGTTGTGCAAAGCAGCAATATTTTTAGCGAAAAAAAAAGTGAAGAAAGACATAATTTTACATCTATAAAAGAATAACAGAATGCTCAATGAAACCATGGTCTGTCCATACAGGGCTTTCTCAGTTCATTTTCTGTTGTTATGATAGAATATCAGATTGGGTAATTTCTAAAGAAAAGAAACTTATTTTCTCACCATTCTGGAGGCCAGGAAATCCAAGATCAAGGTACTGGCACCTAATGAGTGTCTTCTTGCTGCATCATAACATGGCAGAGGGCATCACAGAGTGAGAAATAGCAAGAATGCTAACTTGGGTCTATGTTCCTCATCCTGCAGAGACACTAATGCCATCATGGAAGCCCTACTCTCATAACTTCATTTAATCCTAATTATCTCACAAAGGCCCTACCTCCAAATACCATCAACATATGACTTTGGAGGCTAAGTCCAACACATGAACTCTTGGAGACACTTTCAAACCATAGTAAACTGAACTATACAGCTATTAAAAATAATGCCTTGCTATATCAATATCTGGTGGGATATTTATTATATAGTATTTATGAGAAATAAAGGGATTGCAGGGAAATGTGTGTAGTGTGTGTATAGTGTGTTCAATTTTTTAAAAAACCATATACTACTTATTTCTGTATGTTTATGTGAGTTTTGTGCAGGGAGGGAGCTGGGTTTGGAACCCAGAGTCTTGCAGATATTAAGCTGTACCCCAGGCCAATACTGATGATTTTCATAGATCATAATCACAGCAAAATAGGTGGAACATCTTCAGTTTTTAAATATATTTTTAAAATGTTGCACATGTTACAGTCATCATATATACTTTGGTGATTACAGAATAAAAATAAAGAAAAAATAAGGAATAAAAGTGAAATACAAAGAACAAACTAATAAAACTATGAAGACTGATTGTCCAGAAAATTTCATAAGTTCTAAAATATGTTTAAGAAAGAGGTCATTCTCATGCTAGAAAAGCTATTACAGAGCATAGAACACACAGACACTTTCTAATGTAATTTTTGATTACATTACATTAACCATGATGCCAAAACTAGAAAAGAGAATTAGAGAGACCAATTTCACTTATGAACAAGCACTGATACAAAAATCCATAATAAAGTATGAACGAACTGACTCAGTGTATTATAAGGATAAGAGAAGATGATCAAGCTGAACTGTCCAGTAATACACAGCTTCTCATTAGAAAATCTTTTAACACAATCTTAACAGATTCAAGAAGAAAATTACAGATACTGAAAAATAATTTGATAAAATTCAACAATAATTCCTAATATATTTTATTTATTTATTACAAAAAGGTCATCAGTAAATTAGGAATGTGGGGCTCCTTCCTCTAGGCGATGTCTCATGTTGACCATCTTCTCTGGGCCTCTAAGTTCCAGTATCCACTCCTTGGCTTAGACCATAGCAAGAGTTTCTCCTTGCCTGCTGTGTCCTCTGCTTTCCTGATGTACATTCAACAGGAAGCTGGAGGAAAGGGTATTTGCTCCTCTGTCACCTTCCTGCGTGGTCACCTGAGCTGTGGCGTAGCTCTAAGGCAGCAGAAGCACAGGACTCTCCCTCTGCACACTGGTACCTTCTCTGTCCCCTTGTCTTTGTGCTTAGAGGTGGGGAAAGTGCTGCTCCCCCTCAACCCTGGGTTGCTGCTCTACCCTGCACCCAAACCTTTATAAACACATCCATTCTCCTTATCCAAGGTAGCTCTGCTCTACCAAATCACCTCGAATACTGAATTAGTGAATATTGAACATCACTCCCGGAGGAAATATAGGATTAGGTTCCCGCAAGTTTCTGATCATGTTTTCACCAACTGATTAATATATAACCTTGTTTTATGTGTGTTTTTGTTTAACAATATCTATTTAATCAATATTGTTGGCTCCTTGACTTTGCACTCACAGTCAATAATACTGTAACTCATGCCTGAACGAAGCTCATCTCCATAAAGCACCTCACTGCCTTCTTGCACTTAGAGACACTAAATAGAAAGCACTTCAGCACTATGCCCGGGAGCCACTTTAAGTGGCAAAAGCAACAAGAAAGGGCACACAAATACAAAAAAAGGTTACACTGTAATATGAGAGTCAAAACAGGACGTGTGTGTGAGTGACTTAAATTTCTACTCCCTCCCCATTTTGGTAGATTACTGGTGGGCGTTTCTTTTAGGGTTACAAATGAATTTTAGCAAGTAGGTGAATTCACACATATGGAATCATGAAAAATGGGGATTCAACTTTATAAACAAATTCTTCCCAGATTATGCTATTTCAAAATGCCATCACTTTCTTATTGGGAGTTTGATTTAATAAGTGTATATGCCAGAAACCTGCAAATATCATACTGAGTGATGAAAGGTTAGAAGCATTTGTATTAATGGAACAAGGAGAGACAGCTATGCCGTTCATTGGGTTGGACAGTTTTAGCCAAACTCATAAGAAAAAGAAACAAGATATGAGTGTTGGGAAGGGAAAAAAAACTATCTTTATTTCAAAGTGGCATGATTATGCACTCGCAATGTCTAAGAGACAGTTTAACCAATAAGAGTTCATCAGCGTGCATGGGTATGACATCAACATATAAAAAAAGTAAAAGCACACCAGTAAACTACCCAAAGCCAGTTAGAAAATGCAATTAAAAAATAATTCCACTTACACTTCTAATAAACCCTTAACAATTCCTGAGAATAAACACAAGTGAAATGTAACAAGGACAAAAAAATAGTTAGGCACACACAGGTTATCCCAGCTACTCAGGTGCCTTAGGCTGGAGGATTGCCAAGTTTGAGGCCAACCTGGGCAATTTAATCATACACTGTCTGAAAAATTTTAAAAAGTTTTGCAGTGGTAAAGCACCCCTGGGTTCAAGCCTCTGTCCTGCAAAAAAATGAAAACAAGCAAACACAAAAATAAATAAATAAAACTTACTAGAGGACCAAAAGGGATAGCTGAATGAATGGAAGATTAGAACATGTTCCTGGTTTGGATAATTCAGTATTTTTTAAATATCAGTTGTCTCCAAATCTTTTCTTTTTTCCTGGATGGGTTCATGCTATATTGCCCAGGCTGGCCTTGAACTCCTGGACTCAAGTTTCCCTCATGGCTCAGCCCCCCATGAGGCTGGGACTACAGATTCACTCTGCCATTCCTGGTCGTATTCTTTGCAGTACTAGTCTAAAATTCCTCCCCAATACATGTCAAGTTTTTCTAAAAATTTATTTGGAAGCGAATATGCACCAGAGCAGCCAAGTCTATTTTGAAATCACAGCCTGAGGATATCAAAATACATTCTAGGTTATAGTAATTTTAAAAGTAAGACATAAAGTGAAGGAATAACAAAGAGATCAATGAAACACATTGTGGAGTCCAGGGAAAGGCCTGGGTATCTAGAGAAATTTAGTAAATGAAAATGGTTGCATTTGGGACTAGTAAGTAAAACATTCAATAAATAGCATTGGAAAATAAATGGTACAAGAAGGTATTTGCAACATGCATAGTAAGAGCCAAGATGAAGATACAAAATTATCTAAGCAATTTCTATCAATCACTAAGTGAAAGTGCAAAAGAAAAGTTGTCAAAGAGTGTGAAAAACCAATTCAGAGGAAACCATACAAATGACCAGCAACTAAATTAGAAGATCCTCAGTTTCAATAGCAATAAAGGAAATGCAAATTAATGCAGCAATGAGATATCACTTTCAACCATCAGTATGATAAAAATAGAGGAGACTCATATTAGCAGTGTGGGTTAGACGTCGGGTAATGTTATTTTCCTATTGTATAGCTGGTGCAGCTCTTAGACTCCCCCAGGTACCCATAGTGGCCATATGACTTGCTTTAGCCATTGAAATATGAGCAGAAATGCCCAGGCAGATTGTTTTAAGCACCCAGGTGTGATTTTCCAGATCCTCTTTCCCATCTGCCTAGATAACCAGCAGTGACCCAAGCAGCCTGGGTCTCAAAGGGAGTGTGCATAACAGCCTTCCCACCAGGATCAGACCTAGAACTTCCTGCATGCTAAGCACATGCCCTGCCACTGAGCTACACCCCCAGCCCCACAGCCAACCTTTGATGCACACAAAATATGAATGAGAAATCACTCTTGGTGGTTGAAAATGACTGGACAGTTTGTTTGACTGATTGATTGATTGATTGGCTGATTTGGGGGGGTACTTGGGATTGAACTTAGTGGGACTTGGCCACTGAACCACATTCCCAACCCTGTTTTGTATTTTATTTAGAGACAGGGTCTCACTAAGTTGCTTAGTGCCTTGCTTTTGCTTAGTGGCTTTGAACTCAACGATCCTCCTGCCTCAGCTTCCAGAGCTGCTGGGATTATAGGTGAGTGCCAACAACACCTGGTTGGGTTTATTTTTTGATACTACAAAACAACCTAGTTTTTCTCATGAAGAAGATGTTTCCTTAAACTCCCTCATCTAGATGAGAATCATGGACTTGGCGTGGGAATGGGATTCTGTACACTCAAGACTCTTCTCCAGCAGTCCTCTGGAGATGTCCCCTTCTGAAAATGCCCCCAAAACAGGGAAAATTGTCAACATGAGACATCCACATTGCATTTCAGGGAAGGGGCTGTGCATCCCAGGACTTGGCCCCTTAGAAATCATCCAGAGCCCCATAAGCCTGTAGGGGACAAAGTTTGGAGACCTGAACACCCTCCAGAGTCTAAGCTATCATTTGGACTAGCTGTCAAAGCAGTAGAATAGATCAGAAGTCTCCCACCCTGTCCCCTCATTACCTCTCAGCTTAAGACAGAGAGGTCCTGTCTCCATCTCATGACCTATCTTCCAAAGTGAGCTTCACCAGACTTTACCAAAAGTGTGAGGTGTGATTCTACTGGTTGCGAGGATCAATCAGTCCATTGCTTTGGAAAAATGGAAAGTGTGGAATACGGCAGCTGCTTCCCAAGTACCCTCTGTCCAATGAAGAAGAACAATCAGCCCATCCCCACAAAATGATACTTGTCTGCTTTGTTTGCAGTTTTACCTCATTGGCACCAGTCCAAGCCAAGGAAAAGATGAAACTAGGCCCTCAGTTTAACCACACATTGTGAAAATGGCTAAAAATTTCCATTTATATTCATTTGTTGTCTTGGAATTTTTTTAAACCAGAAAAGTTTGACAAAAGATTATGTAAGAAAAGTATTTTAGACAAGTTGTAGCAGAAGAGAACTGAATCATTACAAGAATTAATCATCATTGGCTCAAAGAAAAAAAAAAAAAGAAAAGCCTGATATTAACTCCACGAAAGTAGCTATTAATTCAAGGGCAATGAATTCTTCTAGCCAATTTTCTCATTTTCTGGCTTATTTCCAGCTGGTCTGAAATGCTAACGTGGTTGCTGAAAAAATAATGGCAGATTTAAACATGGCACAAATCCATAGGACTTCAGATTTGGGGGGATTTTTCAAAACAGGTATTTGTTGTAAGCAAGTGTCAATCCTTAAATTCAATGAAAAATCCCCCAAATATGGTTTTACTGTCTCTAGGAAGATGAACAATGTCGAAGATGAAGTTAATGAAGTGGATATTTTCTCTATATGTTATGGGGAGAATTCCCCACCATGTGCCTGTTAATTAGCAATATCTTAATTAGCATCGTTCAGTCATTCTTAGAGGACGAGGGCCTTCTGGGGAACAAGAATGGTGTACTGGGAACTAAGATTTCAGAATTCCAGCTCTGACTTCACTACTGACTAACAGGATCTTGGGCAAGTCTTAGCATTTCTGAACCCCTTTTTTTTCTCTGTCTATAAAATGAGAGCAGAATTATGGCTCCTACCTATTTCCTGATTTGGACAAATGTCATGACCACATCAGCATGAAATGTGGATGAAATTCAGACTGAGACATGGATCAAAGACACTTAACAAGGTTGGTGAAAGAGAAGAATGGTTGAGACTGGGGCGGAAATATCACTACCGCCCATCCCCACAGATGGAGGTGGGGAGCGGAAGTTGTTGGCAGAACCATTTTGAAAACACAACTGTTGGAACTTTGTGGTATATTTGATTACATCTAAGTTGATAAATTGTGTATAAATTACACAATATATTATGGCATACGTGATTCTAGATAACTAGAAAACAATATGATGGTCTCAACTGATGTTCATCCTGTCTTTTACATTTTCCAAGTAGAGAATCCCTCTAACTGAAGGAGAAAGACCTGCACTAGATGGATCTACTTCTGATATTTTCTTCAATGGTCCGTTTCCAGTAGCTCTCCGGGCACCTTGATGGATAGGTGGGGCAGACTCTCCATGAGGACCCTGTTTTTAATTAAGAGGACATAAAGGGCATTGTTCTAATATGGGTATGCTGTCCCTTCACATTGGAACACGTGAACTGACATGTAAAGCTGATGCTGGTCTACGTCTTCTTTTAGACAAATTCTGTGCCAGGTTTTAGGTATAATTATAAAACTGAGGGGACTGCAAGTCTTCTCACCTGCCAGGGATGTACAGGGATATGACCATGCATAGCATTACTGACATTGCATTTCTTTCAGGAAAACAGACAACAGCAAAGACCCTAAACAACAATTGGTTAAAACAAGCAAACAAAAAAAGCAGAGTTGGGACTGAGTGTGTATGCCTTAGAATTATAGAGCATTGTCATTTGGAAAAAATTCAATATGGCTCTTGTTTATGTTCAATCTTTGTGACTACTTTATCTTATTTATATAAAGTCAACTTAGGCTTCATCAATTCTGAAAAAAAGATGGAACTTACCTTGCAACTACCAGCAAGAGCTCTGGAGGGGGCAGATTCTTTAATTACATCATTAATTTCTGAAGACCTATTGATCATACTTGATTCTGCAGAACATAAAAGGGTCTTTTATGCATTTATGCTTTAAAGAAAGCAACAATAATAAACGTAAACAAAAGATTCTGTTCACCAGCAATCTCCCTTTCTTTTTTTTTTGATGGTTTTTAAGGAAGCAACAGTGTCATCTACTGCAGGGTCACAGAGCTGCCTTCTGGTGGAATGCTGATAATTTGACCTGCCCTGAGGTACTTGCAGAAACGAGCCCATGACAGCCAGGTCACTGCAGGCACCACAGTCCTGGAGAGGGTGGTCACAGGAAGTGGGGCTAGTCTTGCATGGCCATTAGGATCTGCCACATCGAGTGCTTGGCTGATTTTATCATAGACATTTTCTCAACTCAGACCCACTTGCTAAAGGAAGAAGCAATACTGCAGATAAGAAAATGGTAAATCATCAGCCTGAGGCTTTTTGCAAATCTCTCTGCTTCCTGAGAGGCATTTTCTAGACTTTTCATCTGGGTCACAGAGGTCACCTCCTACATCTGTGACTGCATTGGTCCAGATGAGTAGTTCTCACTTGCCTTAGAATTATTGAACTGACTTGACCCTGAGCAGGCTACTTTCAATCTTGGCAATGTTTTAATTTGTAAGTGGGGGATGAGTACATGTCATAGTCTTATTCTTTTTTGTGTGTATGTGTGTGGTGCTGAAGACGGAACCGAGGGCCTTGTGCATACTAGGCATGTGATCAACCACCATCCTTGTATTATTCTTTACACTCCCCTCTTTACTTTCTTTCTTTTTTTTTTTTTTTTTTTTTTTTTACAAATCTTAAATGTTGCATGGCATATTATTTTTGAGAAAAGTAAATTCAAATATGAGAGCTTTGGGGATTAATTCAATCTTCTTAAGTGATTTATGACTGTGTACCCTTTTTACTCTAGGCAAGAATTATTTCATGCAATTAAAATTTTCTCTCCTTATCAAACATTTCCTGTTTCCTGGTATTTTTAAAATTATAAGAATATACATTATAAATAGTAAAAGCAAAGTACTGGTTCTGTTTGGGCCCCCTCTTTTAGCTTCACGCCCCTCCCCAATCTCTCTCTACATGTCTTCAAGGTCTGCGTATCTTCTATACTTATATGTACATATATTTATTGGTTGTACTTATAAATGGAATGTCAGGAATCTGTCCTGAGAATTCATAAAGTAGGGTCAACAAGATGGAAGAATCAATATCCTGGGTTAGAAGGGATGAGAATATTTGTAAGGAAAACTCCAACGATTCAAGGGGCAGCTATGATCTTAATGGGAAGATGTTTGATGAGAATCCGAGTTTGTTAAACTTGCCCTAGACTGCAGCAAGTCTTTACTTGTGTGAGACATTCGAAGCTTGGAAACACAGAGACGACAGTCACCAGGTAGGGTCTTTGGGACACCAGTTAGTCCTACCTGGAGAAGCAGCATGTCACTTGGCTCAAGGGCTGGCTGGGGCCTGAGACATGGACCTGAGTGACCCAGGCACAAATGGACAAAGCTGAGCAGTGAAGCTAATTTTATGGTTTAAGCTGATTCCAAAGAGATTGGTGTGATTCATTGCTAAGCCCAACTTGGATCACACATGAAGAACAGGTTGTGGTCCTATTGTGCTGTGGTTTGGATGTGGTCTTTCCCTCAGGGGTTCATGTGTTGGCAGACTGGTCCTCAATGTGCTGATGCTGGGAGGGCAGAACCTTCAAGAGGGCGAACCTAGAGGGAAGTGATTGGATTATTAGGGGGCACTGCTCTCAGGGACTTTCCCAGGGGACTCTGGTTAGTTCTTTTAAGAGGTTCATTATGAAAGACCAACCCTGGCCCCTTCCTCTCTCTGGCTTCCTGTCTTATCATATGATCTCTCCCTCTGACCCATGCTCCCAACACTGTGATTCCATTTGTAATAAGATCCTCACTAGAGCTAAGCCAATGTTGTCATGCTGGCTGTGAAACCTCCCCCCGCAAACTGTGTATGTAAAATAAACTTTTTTTCTCTAAAAAGTATCTAGTCTCAGTTATTTTATTGTAGTAATAGAAAATGGATTGATACATATAGTTCCAACCTGAATGGAGTTTCCCTTCCATACCTTGGATATCAAATCTGGGGATCCTGCCATTTTATGGCTGCTTTTAGAACAAAAATTCTTTTATCTTCAAGTCCTTGGAATAGTACTCCCCTAACATATAGTAAGACTCATCACCCATGACAGTGTGTGGACATGTACTGTCTGTAGACACAGTACCTGAGACCCAGGTTGCCCTTTCTTCAGTTTCTGGTAATCTTCTACTTCTTGGTTCTTCCACGTTCCTTCTGTGTGTGTGGGGGGGTGGGGGGGTGGGTGGTGGGGTGGGTTCTTCCTTACTCTTCCCTTATATCTCTTTTCCTTCTTTGTGTATATAAAACAGAATACTTCAATGTAGATCTTTTTCTCATATGTTTTTTAACATTGGGGGCAATAATATCACTTCTCATAAATCCACCCTTCTCAAGGGGATGATTCAGTGACCTTAGCCTAGATTTTTTTCTTTGGTGAAGCCCGCTTTTCTTCTGGGTGCTTCAGGCTATTCTCTGTTGAGGCTTTTTTGGGGAGCAGTGTTCTTAGAGTATTTCTTTCCCTCTGACAAAGAGGAACTAGAGCCAAGCAGAAGGTTGCTCTGTTCCATGGTGGCCTCGGTTGCTGCCTTCAGCTGGCATCAGTCTCTGCCTGCGGTGCCCATGGGCTCCCAGATGCAGAGAAACCACTTTAGCTCAGCCTTGTGGTATCTGATGGAAGAAGGGAGCTAATTCATGCAGGCTCTATTGATTTTTGCCATCTTCTCCGTTCCTCTTACTCCCTCCTTTTCCCTGGAGAAACAGTTAGGGAACTAACTAACAATCCTTGAAGCCAGACTGAGTTTCTGAATTTATTGCATTGCTAAAATAGTGAAAAAGAAATAAAAAGTTGGGCCTCAAAAAATATCACATAGAAGCAAATTATGTTCCTGTCTGTTTGTAGAGCACTCTGGCAAATCCATACCTTCGGGGATATAATGAATGCTGAGAGAGGATATTTTTTGATGTTAAGAAAATAATGGGCTGGCTGCTATGAATGAGAATCTTTCTCCACAAGACTAATTAGACAGTTCAGGAAATAGAGGGAATATCTGGTATTTGTCTGACTCCCTGCACAAAATAATCCAATGGTCAAAAATAATTATGGGTTACATAATTGATAAGAATACAATAAAGACTTCCAAATTCACAAAACATTAACAACTAAGGGGTGCTTATTCATTTTCCAATACAAGTATACATTTTTATGCAGCTTAAATGTATTGGATGTGGCTGATAATGAATAAGCCAGAAGCAACAGAGGTTTCCACACAAATAATTTTGAGACTTGAATATAAATCCCTCAGCCTGTGCAGCCAGGTGAACCCCCAGAACTGAGGACATGACAGTTGTGCCATTGCCCAAGATCATGTGTCAAATCAGAGCTGGTTTTTGTATTTGAAATTGATGTTGCTGGAAACTTTCCCCACAAAAGCTAAAGAAAATTATACCTCCTGGAATCCCAGGAAAGTTAAGAGATGCTAAATTAACTTCTCAAATTTCAAATATCTTCTTGTCTTCCTGTGAAACACTGAAAAACTACCTGACAGGGAGTCTTTCCTCACCCAGCCTCAAGGATGAGGGCAGTAGTGTGAACTGGTCTTTCCTGGGAGCTTAAGAAAAATAGAGAGAGTGGGTCCCGCTCATTCAGTAGATCTTGAGGAGGATTTAGACCCCTAAAACTTATTTTAAGCTAATGAGATTTTTATTTGTTTTTCCATACTTTTATTGCTGCATTATAATTACACCTAGTAGTGGGATCTCTTGTTCCAGATTCATGCATGCACGCAATGTAACCATATAATTGGTCAATATCAGTCCCCAGTATTTCTACATCAGCTTTTCATCACTGTGACCAAAAGACCTAGAAATAAGACATAGAGGAGGAAAAGTTTGTTTTGGCTCATGGTTTCAGAGGTCCAGTCTATGATTAACTGATTCCATTGCTCTGGTCCCAAGGTGAGGTAGAACATCCTGGTGGAAGGACGTGGCAGAGGAAAGAAGCTGAGTACATGACATCCAGGAAGGAGAGAGAGAGGGAAAGAGAGTCACCAAGGGCAAAATATCAAACTCAAAGGCGAGCTCCCCACCCCCGCTGCCCGTGACCTCCTATCTACACTCTACCTATCCATAGTTATCATTCAAGTCAATCCATTCAAATGAATTAATCTACTGATTAGGTTACATCTTTTATAATCTAGTCATTTCACCTCTGAACATTCTTCCATTGTCTCACATGTGAGCTTTTGGAGGACACATCATATCCAAACCATAAAATCTCCTTTCCCTCCTCTTCTCCCTGCCCCTGGCCCTTTTCCTCTATTCTACTGGTCTTCCTTCAATTTTCATGATACCCTACCCTCACCTTTCTTTTCTTTGGCTAACTTCTATAGAGGAGGGAAAACATATGACCCTTAACTTTCTGAGTTTGGCTTATTTTGTTTAACATAATGGTCTCAAGTTCCATTTGTTTTCCTACAAATGACCTAATTTAATTTCTTCTTTATGGCAGGATAAAATTCCATTGTGTATATATACCCCTAGATGATTCCACAGCATACCAATATTTGAGAACTTCTAACAGCGAAAACTGTGAGTTTTGAAATCAACAGACATCTTAGACCTAGAGTCTGGCATTGCATAAAACTGAGTAAGTTGCTGCTCTCTGAAGTTGAGTTTTCTCAACTTTTCCCTACCTTGCCATGCTATTGTGAGGCTGAAGCTAACAGTGTGGACTAATTGTTATCTCAATGCTGGACACTTATAAGTACAATTTACTGTATCAGGCTACCCTAACAAAGTACCACACACTGGTGGCTTAACAACCGACTTATTTTTCCCTAGTTCTGGAGTCTGGAAGTCCGAGTGTTGGCAAACTTGATTTCTCGGGAGGCCTACCTCTTTGCCTTACCGATGGCCACCTTCTGCTGTGTCGTTGGGTGGCCTTCCTTCTGTGTACAGCATCTGTGTCTCCTCCTCTTCTTATGGGGATATCAGTTCTATTGGGTTAGGATTCACCCTGTGACCCCATTTAACTTTAATTATCTGCTTAAAAGCCCTGTTTCCAAATACAGTAACATTGGAGGTTAAATTTATGAAACTCCAATGGAAAACAATCCAGTCTTACAAGGTTTCCCTTCATTGTATCTTTTTCCCGTTCTCCTTCCCCTCTTGTCAACATCTCCAATAGTCTATATTTGAGCTATCTTTAACTCAAAAGAATGCTTTTACCATTTTTATTTGATAAAAATCACTAGTTGAAAGTATGGATGAGGGTGGGGTGGGAGTGTTTTGTACAAGGAACCAGCTTTTACAGGATTCCAGATCCCAGAACTCCAGACTGAAAATATAACAAGGGCTTGACTTTTAGCTGAAGGATTTGATTGCTTTTGAGAGTTTCAATTTCATTTCTAGAAAGTTTCAATTTCATTAAAAAATAAAAAATAAAACATTTGACCCAGACGGTGAGGCACAGAATTCTCCTGTGTCCCAATTCCAAGTCCTTACATCTCCAGGTTTGGATCTGTTCCTTAAGACAGATCACAGCAGAATAAAATAGATAAATAAATAAAAAGATAAAGTCTTTGGAGCCTCTTAAGTGGAAAGCTTAGCTTTGTGGCACACCATTTCCTGATGGAGTGGTTACTTAGCACCTATTTTTAGAGACGGGAGGATTCGGTTTCAGACATGTGAGGTTTCCCTCAGGCAGGCTGCTTCTTCTCTGTTCCCCAGTCACCTCCTTCATGGTCGCATACAGAGCGCTGTGGAAGCTGGCAGACTCGTAATAGAGCCTGTGATGTGAATTTTTTTCATTCTGGTGCCTCAGCGTCCATCTTTTATGTCACTGGCAACACTCTGAAATGAGTCAGTCCATGAATCACTCAAGATGAAGCTAGAAATCTTCAACCAAGCGTTGCTCTCTTATTCATATTAGAATGAATTAAATTTCCTGGCCTAGACTATGAATTTTACCATTTTTCTAACTTCTCATATTTCTCAGTTATGTTCTTTCCCCATGGAACTAGGAAACATATACATGCATGTATCTGCTTGTACATATTTATATTTCTCCACTTGATTTAAAATATGCTACTTTGATTACTCTGAATTTTAAATAATACATTGAATGGAGAAGGCTGGTAAGAATTACTTACTTATAATAATGTAATGAATGTTTTTCTTTGATAACTTAAGCAGAGATTAGGGCCCCAGTTATGATGTGTTATTTTCTGGACCATCCTGACCACTCAAGCAGTCAAAACACCCATACTCTTTGCCCCTCTTATCTCTTTCTGTCCCACACTTGGGGAAGGTGATATACAGTTAAATCCTACAATGGCAGAGTTCAAAGAACTGTTAGCATCTCTGAATCCAATCTTCTTGCTTTTCTTCAACTGTAAATTAAACCAAAATCAAACCACATTTACCAGTGTCCTCTCACAGGGCACAATTTACTGCTCCTGGGCTTAGCTGTGTGACTTGCTTTGATCATCAGTGTTATGGTTTGGATAGGAAGTGTCCCCAGAAAATTCTGTGATAGTATGGACATATTCAGAAGTGAAATGATTAGCTTATGAAAGCTGTAATGCAATCAGCAAATTAATTCATTTGATGAATTAACAACTTGAAAGGACTACTGAGCTGTGTGGTAACCGTGGGCAGGTGGGGCATGGCTGGAGGAGGTGGGTCACTGGGGGCATGCCCTTGGAAGTTCTGTTTCCCTCCCTCTCTCTCTCTCTCTGTCCTCCCTGGCCATCATGAACTGAAGAGCTTTGCTCCACCACTCCCTTCTGTCACGATGTTTTGACTCACCTCAGGCCCAGAGCAATAGAGCAGATCAACCATGGACTGAACTTCTGAAACTGTGGGTGCAAGTAAACTTTTCCTCCTCTGAATTGTTATTGTCAGGTATTTAGGTCACAGTGACGAAAAGTTGACTAACACAAACCATATGGTAACAGGCATGGTGTAAGGAGGATCTTGGAAAGTGCTTGTTCTCCTGGACCACTCTCATGCACTTATGTGTGGAGAAGAATGTGTCTGGCCTAGTCCATTGGCTCTTGGAACGCTAAATGAGACATGTGACCAAAATTTCCCCAGTGAAAGCTTTGCCAGCCCAAGCCCAGAGCAGCGCTCCCAACTGACCCGCAGATAATCGAGTTCAGCCAAAATCATCCGTCACCCAGTCCAGCCTTGCCCAGATCAGCCAAACTCCAGACTACTCACAGATATGCCAGCTATAAAAATAAATGATCATCATTTATAATTTATTGCATTTTGGGATGGTGCATGATGCGGAATTTTTGTAGCAATAGCTCATACATTAGGTTTTGTCACTTGCTTTGTGTTTTCTGCCAAACATCTATTTGGAAAGTTCTTTGTAATTGCTGCAGTTTAAAATAAAAGTAATAATTATTGTAGCATAGTACTTCAAGACCATGAGTATATTCAGTATCCAATAACATTTTATCCAATTATTTCAGTAGTCCTTCATGATTCTATGATAATTGCATGATATCATATTTCTACATTAAGAATTGAAAACTGGGTTTTTAAATTATTCCTTCTACATTGATCATCTAAGTGTGCTTTTGTAAAGAGCATTCTCCTTCCCTACTTTTAGTTTAGTGCTAGTATAAACTCATGGGTTCTCTTTTATTCAATCAACTATAATCCATTGCTGCCATTATTTTTCTTTGATGCTGAAATTGCCCCATGTTTGGCCAGTGGGAGCATCATCAAATCAACTTCTATGTCCTTTCTCCACACCCCCTTTTGTTTTTTGACACTTCCTGCCATTTGGCAGTATAAAATATTCCTATTGCTAGATTTAGCTTGCTAATATTGTGTTAAGGACTCTTGTATTTTTGTCCACAAGGAATGTTGATCTGTACTTTTCATATAATGTCCTCCTCATGTTTTGGTGTCAGCCTATTGACCTCATAATATGAATCGGGAAGAGCTTCCTTCCTTTATATTTTTCTGAAGAATTTGTGTAAAACTGTAGTATTTCTTTCTTAACTTTTTGGTAGACTTCATTGGGGAAATCATCTGGGACTAGAATGACTTTAGTAGGAAGGTTGTTAACTATACATTGAACTTACATAATAGATATAAGTCTATTCAATTATTAATTTCTTCTTGAGTGAGTTTGGGGAATTTAGGTCTTTCTTATTCATCCATTTCCTCTGAGTGATGAAATATTTTGGAATATTGTTCCTTATTTCTCCACTATTCTTCTAATGTCTGTGAGATATGTAGTGATGTCACCTCTTTCATTCCCGATAGGAATGACTCATGTCTTTTTTTTTTTTTTTTTATTAGTTTAGCTAGTGGTTATAGGATACCAAAGGCCTGAGGTGGCACAGTATATTTGTGGAAACAGCATGAAGTCTGATGGGGTTGGATCACAGTATGAAGAGGTCAATATCAGCTAGAAAGATAAGCAGGGGCTGACTGTGAAGAGTCTTGATACTACGAAGATGTTGGATAGTATCATGCAGACTGTTTTGACCAGTCAAGGTCCCGAGAGGAAACAGATGGCACTCTTTGAAGGGAACAAAGTGAATTTAAAGAAGGGACCATTCAAAAGGTGGGAAGAACTGCGAAAAATGAACAAGGGATGGTAATAGCAGGAGGCTGCCATCTGCTAGGACTGCAGAGGTGGGTATGAGAGTAGTTACTGGACCCAACAGCTGCAGTTGTAGGGAATGACTCTGAAAATATGTTTTGGGTAGAAGACTGTCATTGCAACATGCATCCGAAATACAGAACTGGTGACATAATTTGCAGGGATAATGCCAAAATGAAAACACGAACTCTTTATTCAAAAATAGTGAGAATTTCAAGATGATGTCACAATATTAAATTTGCAGGCTTCGTGAGCAGGCTATGGGCAGGTCGAATGCCCATGAAGCTGGTCTTGCCTGGTAGGAAAGAAGATGGAAGAAAAAGTACCCTAAACTACTCCCTCTTCAAGTCTTTTGACCTTTGCCAGTGTGCACACCCAAGTTTCAAATTTAAAGGACCTTGTTGAGGCAGTCCATAACGGTCAGCTCCTGGTTGGGAACATGGACATTGACTTTGGAGGAGCAAACAGAGAATATCTGGCTCAGCTATGGAGAGCCATTAAAGATTAGTAAGCAGAATGACATGTCCAATTTATTTTTAGGAAGAACTTTTTGGCAGCAGCGTTGAGGATGGATTGAAGAGCCTGCAGGCAGAAAGACCAATTAGGAGGCTATTAGATTGTTCCATGGTTGCTTTCCTTTTTTCTTTTTTTCCTAATACAACTCACAGTAAGAAATACATTTTATACTTATATTGGTAACCAGTAGCATATACATACCCAAAGTCTATGAAACAACATAAACCCTTACTTGATGAAATACTTAAACTTACTAGAAGCAAAGTGCTCTGATTTTGGAAAATGCTGATTCCAAATCATAAAGCTGATTCTATGAATCACTAATGAGTCACAGTTTTGGGTTTAAAAAACTTGGATCTAAGGAGTTTGGTAGGCAGGGTAACATCCCTACCTCAAAGATGTCCATATCTGACTTCATGGAACCTGAAATATGTACCTCACATGTCAAAGGGAGCTAGGTGAGGTGATGACGTTAAGGATCTTGAAATGGGGAGATTATCCTAGGTTATCCAGCTGGGTCCAGAGCATCCACTAAGGTCCTTACAAGTAAAAGAGGAGGCAGGAGAGTCAGTGTGAGAAGACGTGATGGAGAAATCAGGAAGCAAAGCAACTGCCATCAGTGGAGGAAGGGCCCACTAGCCAAGGGAGGCAGAAAACCCCTGAAGGAAAGGAAGGTCAAGAAGAGGATTCTGGCCTGCTCCACAAGCAAAGCAGCCCTGCGGACACCTTGATTTTAGCCCAGAGAAACTTGTAGACCTTCTGACCTCCAGAACAGTGAGGTAATAAAAGCATGTGGCTAAACTGTCAAGTTCATGGTAATTTGTCTCAGCAGCAATAAGAAGTTACTAATGAGCTAAGGAAATGAACAGACACTTCACAGAAGAAGATCTATAAGCAATCAACAGATACATGAAAAAACGTTCAACATCTCTAGTAATAAGAGAAATGCAAATCAAAACTACCCTAAGATTCCATCTCACCCCAGTTAGAATGGCGATTATCAAGAACACAAGCAACAATAGGTGTTGGAGAGGATGTGGGGAAAAAGGTACACTCATACATTGCTGGTGGGGTTGCAATTTAGTGCAGCCACTCTGGAAAGCAGTATGGAGATTCCTCAGAAAGCTTGGAATGGGACCACCATTTGACCCAGCTATCCACTCCTTGGCCTATACTCAAAGAACTTACAATCAGCATACTACAGAGATACAGCTACATCAATGTTCATAACTGCTCAATTCACAATTGCCAGATGGTAGAACCAACCTAGATGCCCTTCAGTTGATGAATGGATAAAGAAACTGTGGTATATAAATACAATGGAATATTATTCCACCATAAAGAAAGATAAAATTATGGCATTTGCGAAATTGGAGAATATCATGCTAAGTGAGATAAGCCAATCTCAAAAAACCTAAGGACGAATGATCTCGCTGATAAGCGGATGATGACACATAATGGGGGGTGGAAGGGGTTAGGGTTAGGGTTAGGGACGGTGGCAAGAATGGAGGAAGGAAGGACTGGATAGAGGGAAAAGAGGGGTGGGAGGGGTGGGGGAGAAGGGAAAAATAACAGAATGAATCAAACAACATTACCCTATGTAAATTTATGATTACACAAATGGTATGCCTTTATTCATGTACAAACAGAGAAACAACATGTACCCCATTTGTTTACAAGAAAAAAGAAGAAAAAAATAAGAAGTTACTACGGAAAAAGATGAAGAGTGTTGGACTGCAGGCACCTTCAGCGAGGGGAGGGAGGCAGACAAGGAGGCGTGCTATTCTAGTGGATCTTTTCCTCCAGAGCTGTGTAGGGTCCAGGTTATCATCTCTCAGAGTGGAGGACCACAGCCCAAAGACAAAGCACTGTTTTTCTTTTCTAAGTGTTTTATATTCCTGGGAAAGTTAGAATGAAGTAATAAAGGAGATAAAAACTATACTAGGGACATGAATGTATGGATTCAGGGCGGTTAAATAGAATGTGCACTAAACCTGTAAGCTGTTTTAGAAAATGGGAGAAGCCACCTACATGAGTTCTTTGCTCAGCCCTGGCTGCTAGAGGAGGCTAATTGAATCAGCCCAGCTCTCAGTGATGACTCTTGGTTGTATCTAAAACCCACCAAGTGAAGCAAACAATATTGAATTTTTTAGAAGTGAAAGAAGCTGCTGCTTTGCTATAGAAGTGAAACTAGGAGATAAGTGATTTTTATAAAAGGGGCAGACCAGCAACTTAGTTAGTGTAAGGTCGGTTATAATAGTTTCGAATGATGAACAGGAGAATCAGTAGTTCTGATTCTCAACAGATGTTATAAGAATATCATTCCATTCACATTAAAAAACATACTTGTTCAGAAAGCATGAGTCACCTGAAAAGCAAATCTGACAAAACCTGGAAAGTTTAATTAAAAATAAAAAATTTACGATAGTAATAGAAGATATGTTTCCTTAAAAATGCAGACACGCAAGGTCTGGGGTTGTGGCTCAGTGGTAGAGCGCTTGCCTAGCGTGCATGAGGCTCTGGGTTTGATCCTCAGTACCACATAAAAATAAAATAAAGGTATTATGTCTGCTACAACTACAAATATATTTTAAAATGCAGACATGCAAAACCTTTGCATAGAAAATGATAAAGCTTTATAGAAAGACTTAAGATCTAATAAATGAAAAGTTATTCTGTGTTTGTGTATGGGATGACTATTTTAAAGATACCAAATCTCTCCCTACCACACCAAAATTATTCTATACGTTCAGAACAATGGAAATCAACACTCGAATAATTGCGTGAATATGTACGAGTGAGTCAGTGTGTGTGTGTGTGTGTGTGTGTGTGTGTGGTGTGTGTGTGTGTAATTTGACAAGATCCAAAGTACTTGTGGAAGAGCTAAGTGTCAAGAATTGCTATGACTTTTGGAAGTGTCTGTCCCTCGGATGTCCTCCCTTGTTAAAGATTCTGTGATGTCCAAGACCAGAAAAAGACACACAGCTAAGAGGACAGAATAGCAGCAGACCATGACTTGTGTGATGCTGGCTAACGGACATTACCATTCAGAGGGAATGAACTATCCAGTAAATGGTGATGGGAAAACAGGATGTCAATATGAAAAAAACATGCAATCACAGACCAAATGTGAAAAGCAAACATAAAAACTTTTAGAAGAAAACTGGAAGATCACTTTATAATATCAAGAAAGGGAATAAGATCAAAGGGATATTCACAAAACAGAAAGGAAATCATGGAATCATTGAATAATACTAAAATTCATTGAATTATACTAAAATTTGAAGCTCAAGTCCAACAAGCCATCATAAAGCACATGAAAACAATAACCGAATCCTGAGAGAGTGATTTTAAAAACAAATATCAAGGAATATTGTTCAAGATATTAATAACTGTTAAACCCCAACTCTCCAAACCAACAGTTCTCTGAAATGAAGAGGTTTATTGGGCTGTCCCAGATGCCATTCAGAAAAAGGACCAGGTTCCCATGACTACCAGCAGCAGGGTGAGGTGGCAGTTGGGAATATGACTCCTGGACCTAAATGCTAAGAGCATTTTTAAACAATAGATGGTGATATATTTATCCAAGGAAGAGATATATGATAGTCAAAAATTAATTCATCATGGGGTTGGGGCTGTGGCTCAGTGGTAGAGCATGTGCAAGGCCCTGGTTCCATCCCCAGTGCACACAGGCTTGCATGTACACACACGCGTACACACACACACACACACACACACACACGAATTAACCAGAGTATCATGTATTATCAAAGACAAATCTCAAAAAACATAATGTTGAACCAGAAAATAAAGTTATACTAAAATACGTATTTTTCATGTAGTAAAGTATGTATTAGTCATAGAGCATGCAAAGCAATCCTCTATGATTTATATGTGCAAACATATGTGTGAGTATTATAAAAGCAAACATGAGAAAGTTGAGAATGAAACTTAGGATAATAGTTGGGTCCAGGAAAGGGGATAGATGGGAATGCATAGGAGGATGCACCTCTAATGCTTGATTTATACTTTGCACTCATTTGTCCTTTTTATTTATTCTTTTTTTTTGTATGCTTAAAATTTTTATTTGAAAAAAAAATCAAGCTCTTCAGTGTGGCAATGAAGCTGTGCACGAGCTTCCACTCTCTTAGGGTGCTTTGTCAACCTGGGAGTCCTCCCATCCACCACTCCGCATGTACCACTGGGCTTTGGAGGCACCAACGTTCAAGGTTATTTCCTGAATCTATTTCCTCTCACAGGCCCATGCCTTTGCTTAGGCTATATCCTCCTTCTTGTCCTTCTGCTAGACCCCAGCAGGAAAGCTAGTTCTCCCTCCAGATTCACTTATTCTACCATCTCTGGTATGAAGGTTGCTTATTGTTCAAGATGGTGCTTCTCACTCTGATGTTCATAGGACTCATTGGAAGACCTTGTTAAGATGCAAGCAGGGCCTTGCATTTGAACAAGGACTGTGTGGGGTCAAGTCCTTAGGCAATGCTGAGGGGTTGACTGTGGGTTACACTTGGAGTAGCCAACACCTTATGATCCTACTTTCTTCCTGGGCAATGTGAAGAACTCTTGGCGCTGGTCTTTCTTAGCCTTCTCCACATTCTCTCCTCACAACATTCACTGCATTATTCTATTTTATTTAATTTTTAAAATTTTTTTTTCCCCTGAAACCATTTAGGGTCCTAATCTCTTAGGGTAGTAATCATGCCCTGTACTCATTGCATTGCCCAAACTTAGCATTCATTTGCCAAATGTTTGAAACATTCTAATGTTTAAAGTACAATTGTATTTTTTACCTCAGGTGAAACCTTATTAAATCTGTTAAACGGTTCTGTTTAAACAGCATTTTATATCCCAGGCCAGTAGCAACAGGTAGATAAAGCAGTGAAGGCATATTGTCTGCAGATCAGACCTGAATCAGTTCCTAATTACAGTATTCCATTGGTTGGGGGAACTGGAAACCTTTAAAAGGGTTCTGAACCCTTAGGGCAGAGAAACTTCCAGAGTTCAGGGGATTTAGTTACTTAGTCACAGGGCATGGAATTTGCTCTAAGCATTAAGATGGCTTATGAGAGGTTTGCAGAACTGTTCTAAGTACGCCCCTGAGAGCGTGCAGATTGAAAGGATAGATGAAGGCTCCCTGAGATTATCTCTCATGGTCTGGCCAAGGTTCCTCCCCACAGAATCTTCTCTGTTGGCAAAGAGGCCTCCTGTCCCACCTGCAGAGGCAGCTAGGCACAGGCAGAGGCAGAGCTGAGACCAATCTCCCAGCTGCCACTTGGTAGTTATAGTATCTGGGATTACTTGCTTCACCTTTCTGGGCCTCAGGCTGCCAGATTGAACAAATAAAATATTGCATGGGACATACTTAGACTAAAAGGGCATGCTTTGTTGATCCAAAAAGCAAATATAATTGGGTATCCCGTAGTTCATCTGGCAGACTTAACTGTGCTTCTTCTCTTTGTGTCTAAAATGGAGATGATAATTACACCTACCTTGTAAAGTTGAGGATGAAAAGACTTAATAGAAATAAAAGTATGTAAAATAGAGTCCAGCACAGAACAGACTCCATGCTCCAGTGTTGAGGTAAACACAAGTCAGTGCCTAGGAAAGCTTGTTCCCAGTGAGGTAAGAAGGACTCCAAAGAATGTGATAATGAAGGAAACAGAGAAGGAAAACTGGCCATTTCCCTTGTCTCCCATCTTTAGGTGGGCATCAAAGCAGAGCCACCTTGGTCATAAAGTCCAAGAATGTTCTCGTAAAACATCTGAAGAAATCCATGTGCACAGTGGGCATGCAACCTGTCCTATGTTTTCCTCCTGCTTGTAGACACAGCCTTGTAGCCCTCCCTCTTGTCCCACTGCCACTGAGGAGCACATGACTAACAAATGTCCAAACCCTCTCTGTGGAACCCTCCAATCTTTCTTTGAGGTTGGTAGAGTACACTAGGGATTTTTCAGCTCTGGGGTTGAACATCAAAAAGGTCACTTTGTGGCTACTTCCTCACAGTCAAGGTTGTATCTCTTGCCAGCGTAACACAGAGCATGGATGGGTGGGTTCTTTGTCCCGTGAATCCGAAGAAGGAAATCCAAGGACACAGGGTGAGAGCAACATAACAGGATTTTTTAGAGTGATACAAATAAAACCCAACTCCAAAAGAAGAAGGGTCTCAAGAGAGGGTTGTCCATGGGTGTCTATTGTCAAGGGGTTTTTAAGGGGTTGATCTGTCTTATAGAAGATTGGTGGGATATAGGATTCAGAAAGGGGATCGATCAACTTTCTGTGTTCTGTCTTCTTTAGCAAAGAAAAAAGTGATTTCTAAGCACTTACTAGCACAAGAGTGGGAGTGGGGGTCTGTTGGAACAAAAGGAAGTAACTTTTGCAGTTGGTCATGTCCAGGGAAACTGTCCTTGTGGCTAGGAACAGTTAGGGTCACAAGTCTGATTTCCCAATTTTCTCTTCCTCCTTTTCTTCTCCAAAACCCCCTTCCCAGTTGTCTATGGGTGGTCTATATTTCTGCTTCACTAGATTACAGTAAGATCCTACTGCTCACCCTGATTCAGCTATTGGAGTTGGAGCTCTAAGTTCTGACTCTGGAGGTCCCAACAAATCAGGCCCAGCCATTTGCCCTGTAAACCAAATGGTGTAAAGCAGGAAAGGAACTTTAATCAATATGGCCATGTTGGGAAGGCAAAGTGATATTAAGCATCTCAGTCCTGTCTTGGGGCACTGACATGAGATTTAGGTTTAGAGAGAAGAATTGGGCAGGGTGCGAGGTATGCATAACTGAAGGGTCTTAGTCAAACTGTGGTTTGGTTGATCATTATCACAGTTCTAATTCTGTGAGGTGGCTCTGGAGAAGTCCTTACCACTTGAGGGGACAGTCTCCATTTGCCACTTAGGATGTGTGTCTATCAGACTATAATCTAGAAAGGGAAAATCAGGTTCCCATGATATGATTGTTCCTGCTTAAGGGGGCGGACTCATCATGGGGTGAGCTGCCTGCAAGGTTCCAATATTCTAGGAAAATATAAAGCAATGACTAGAGGCTTCTGGGCCCTACTCTGTGGGTCTGGAACAGGAGGCTGTAAAGTCTGGCAATTGAATGTCTCTGTAAATCTTGAAGATATCTTACCTACTCTTACCTTCATGTTCACAGTCTTAAAGGGGATCAGATAGATTAGGTAAATTTAGGGCAAATAAATCTTGTATTACCAGTTTTTAAACTAACATACCTTAAAACGATTAACATACCTGTGTGCAGAGTCGAGCAGGAATTTGAAGACAGATACAAAAAGAAGACAGATGTGTCCAGCTTTATCCTGCTTTTAGTTACCCATTGGGTTTCTGCAACCCCAAGTGAAGAGTCAGTGCTTTTAGTAAAAGCAACTTCTAATTCTCTGCTGTAATTCCAGTTGTTTCTCCTTCTCTCCTTGCCTCCTTGTGACTACCAGAGATATTTGAAAATCCCAACCTGACCATGAACTTCAAATGCTACTTAAAATTTTCTAATGACTGTTTCCCACAGGATCAAATCCTCCTTCCTCAGCCTGGTGTGACTTTCAAGACGAGCTCCCCGTTCCCTTTCTAATCTCCATTCTCACCACCCCTGCACCTCAGATCCCATTCCACACCTGTACCCAACTCTCTCCTGCTTCTCTGCCTTTTCTCAGCTGCTCTCTCTACCTGAAACCCCTGTCTCCTTTGATGCCTGATAAATATCCCTTCTCCTCTGCAGTTCCGCTTAAGATGGCCTCCTCCAGAAACCTGCCTAAGGCTCCATGGTTTTTATCTGCTCCTCTCACACTATATTATAATTAGTTAATTCATACTGTTCTGTTTTCCCTAACAGAATAATATGTGCACATAAATTAATTTTTATCTACACCCAAAGCTTCTAGTTAGTATTTAAAGTCTCTTAATCAGGAACTGATACACCAGGGATGGATAGTGAACATCTGAAGAACTCTGGCAGGAGTCCAAGCCCAAAGAGGCTGCCGCAGCTTCAAATACCTTACCTAAATCTACACTGAAGAGTGTGCTCTTGGGTAAGGGATATGTAAAGTGATTTTTTACTTATAGAACAAATGGACTTCAACATATGTAGTTGGTCTCTCTGGCCTTTACGGACGGAATAGAAAGCACCCCACTTCCAAGAGGGTTCTGTCTTTGATTTGGTTGATCTATTGTTGGGACAGAGTCACACTATGGAAACTTTCTTGCAGCTTGTTTGTTGTGTGTAGCTGAAAGAACAGAGAGAAGAATTCCACCAAACAGAACAGGTCGGGTAACCTGGGTTTTTTACTTGCTTGCTAATAAAAGTTGATTCGTCCATTTTCTGTTGCTCTGACCAAAATAACTCACAGAAGGAAAGGTTTATTTTGACTCACAGTTTCAAAGGTTTCAATCCATGGTCAGTTGGTTCCATTTGCTTTGGGCCTGAAGTCAGGCAGAACATCATGACGGAAGATCATGGTGGAGGAAAACTCAGCTCATGGTAGCTGGGAATAGAAAGAGACAGAGAAGGACTCAGGGACAGATAAGCCCCCAAGGGCACACCCCAGTGACTGACTTCCTCCAACTATGCCCACCTGCTTACAGTTTCCACCACTTCTCAGCCATCCGTTCAGTCACTGGGTTAATCCACTGGTGAGATCAGAGCTCTCCTGATCCAGCTGTTTCTCTGAAGCCCTCCTCTGGACATTGCTGCACTGGGGACTGACTTCAGCACACAAACTTTTGGGAGAAATTCCAGATTCAAACCATAACAACTCTCTTACTGCAGAGTCAGCTTTAAAATAATGAAGACAAACTCAGGCAGACATCTGATTAGAAAACATGATTGAGATAAACACCTATAAGAAACCAAGGGGGAAATACACTCTGATGTTTTTTTTCCTTGATATTTATTCCATAGGAAATACCTTTACTGTTTGAAAATTCACAACGCAGATACATCAAAGGCATTGAGGAAGTTTGAAAAGCTCCCTCTCAGGTGCTTCATCTTTGGGAATTCTTCCTCCACACCCATAATCTCAGTCTAATCATAAGAAAACACTGAGCACACTCTCTTAACAGTAGCACCTGCAAAAACTCTTTGGGTTTTGATAAGTAGGAAAAGACTGAGAAACTGCCAAAGATTGAAGGTAACTAAGGAGTCTGAATGGGCTTCTCGAATAGGAAAAGGGCATTAGTGAAAAAGCTGGTGAAATCAAAATAATGCCTGGAGTTTAGTTGTTTTTGACAAATATTCCACATGGTTGTGAAAGATATTAACTTTAGTAGAAACTGCATGGGAGGTATATGGGAACTCTGTATAGTATATTTGCAACTTTTCTGTAAAACTAACATATTCCTGAGCAGCTTTATTTTAAAAAAGAAATCATTTTTGTTTTATTTCTAATTAAATTAAACTAAAATTGGAATCCAGGGCAAGACAAGTACTCTACCACAGAGTGACACCCTCAGCTAAAGGGATATGTTTTTAAATAAAGGTAAATATTGACTGACTGGATTTATCATAGAGGTAAATCAAAATCTTGGGTTTTGTTTTTGTTTTGTTTTCTGTTTTTGTTTCATTTTGTTTTTGTGGTGCTAAGGGTCAAACTCAAGGCCTCATGCATTCTAGACAAACACTGCTGTTGAGCAACATTTCCAGCCTGAGATATATTATTCTTGATAAGAAAACAGAAAATGGAAAGGTAAACCATGTAGTGTTGAGCAGAATCACCCTCCATGTGGAGGCCCACATCCAGACTGGACCTGATCCTGACCATTTGGACCACATGGTTCCTGTTCGGTGTTCGGCTAGGAAGTTGAGCAAACTTTGCTTACTTGTTATCCTATCCGGCTTTGCAGAAGGATGGCTAGCTATAGGGTAAAATCAGTTTTTAGGAAAGTGGGAGAACCTCTTCAGGGTTGAGTGTACAAAACTAAAGGCACAGAGGATCACAAACCTCACAGCATCAAACCCTCTCTGACAATCATTAAAATAAAGAGCATGGCTTATTTCTCTCAAGTGCCCACTACTATACTTAGCACACTATTGGGGTACCATAAATATTTGCTGAACCGTATCTCACTGTAAGCCATTTCAGTATAGTACACACTGAACGCTATGGGAAAATAATGAAAATAATGCAACCAAACTGTGGATGAAGTACAGCAACTTTTGCTGATGTTGACTTTGGACTCCTTATTTCAAGTCTGGGATGGGAGACTAGAATTTACCTTATTAAGCAGATCATTTTCAAGGTAGCTAGTTCACATATTTACTGCTGTAAGTAAGACAATTAAATGAGTACTTAATTTTGCACAATGAATGCTTACAAATTAATTTATTTTCTGATTTTAAATTAATAATGATCCCTACAGAAAACATCACTATCACAAAAGTAGAAAGACAAAAACAAGCCATACCTCATAATCCCATAACCCAGAGGTAAAAAACATTAATATAATGATGAATTTCCTTTGTATATATTATGGTTTGGATGTGAGGTATCCCCCAAAAGCTCCTGTGTGAGACAACATGAGAAGATTCAGAGAGGAAATGATTGGGTTGTGAGAGCCTTAACCTAATCAGTGAATTAATCACCTGATGGGATTAATTGAATAGTAATTGAAGATAGGTAGAGTGTGGCTGGAGGAGGTGGGGCATTGGGGGGCCTGGCTTTGGTGTAAATATTTATATCTAGTAAGTGGAGTCTCTCTTTCTCTGCTTTCTGATCATCATATGAGCTGCTTCCCTCCATCATACTCTTCCTTCATGATGTTCTATGTCACCACAAGCCTTGAGGAATGGAGCCAGCTGTCTATGGGCTGAGACCTCTGAAACTGTGAACCTCAACTAAACTTTTCGTCCTCTAAGTTGTGCTGGTCAGGTCTTTTAGTCACAGTGGTGAAAAATTTGATTAAAACAGTATGGCTGCATAGATTTTTTTTTTTTACATTACAGGAGTCATTCTATACAACCAACTTTTAAATGATTATTCCAGATGCTTTTGTGGTTCATAGGTGTGATGGTTGGTTTTTCTCACTACTGTGGGACATGTGTCTCCATCAAACTAGCTATGATGTCAGCACGCTATCTAATTGACATTTTTAAAAGATCAAATAAATAAGAAAACAATTTTTCCAATGATCAATTCTCTGATTTTATTACTTTTTAAAAAATTATTTTTTAACTTATTTAGGTGCTGGGGATCAAACTCAGGGTCTCACACTTGCTAGGTAAATGTTCCACACTGAGCACATCCCCAGACCTGTTCTCTGGTATTAAAAAATAGTAATAATAGCTAATACCCATGTGGCACTTGCCATGAGCTTGATGGAATTCTAGAGTTCTACATATATTAACTCATTAAAGCCTCACAGCACTTCTGTGATACTTTTCATCCTCATTTTATAGAGGAAGATAATGAGACACTTATTGACTGTGTTACTCAGAATTATATTCATCTTGATACTTGAAAAAATGATAATGAGTATATGAACTTGGGTTTGAACTATGCAGTCTTGTTCCTAAATCTGAACTTCTCATCCTGAGTCTATGTTATTCCACACTATTTATTTACAAAGTTTGAAACCATGGAAGCCAATCTCCTAGCTGATGCTCACATTCTGGAATTTATTCCCTTGTGAAGTCTATGTGACTGATGGGACACTGCAGAAATCGCAGCGTGTGTCACCTGAGGCTAGGTCAGGAAAAGCTTTGCAGCTTCCCCTTTAGTCTTATGGGCAGTGCTTGCTCCGGGGAGGATGTTCAAGCACAGCTGTGGAAAGGACCTGGCTTGCTGTCATCTGAGTGAGACTCACTGAGAGTAGATCCTTCAGACCCAGTTAATCCTTCAATTATTGCAGCCCCAGTTGACAGCTGACTGAGCCAAAGGAGAAATCTCAAACAAGAACTATGTAGTTAAGTTATCACAAAGTTCTGACCCACAGAAATGCTGAGGGAAAGAAAGGTTTTATTAATTGTTGATGCTACTAAATTTAGGGCAACTTGATACTCAGTGCTGAATTTGGATATGGAATGCCTCCCAAAGTTCCATGTGTTAAAGGTTTGGTTCCCAGCCTGTGGCTCTACTGGGAGGTGGTGGAACCTGTAAGAGGTGGGGACTAGTGGAAGGAAGTTAGGTCATTGGGGGTGTGCCCTTGAAGGGAATGGTGGTCCCCAGCTCTTCTTCTCTCTCTTTTTGTTTTCTGGCCATGAGATGAGTAGAGTTTTGCTCCACCAGACACTCCTTACCATGATGGGCCTTGCCACAGGCCCAAAAGCAATGGGATCCACCAACCAAGGCCTAACGCCTCCAAAAATATGAGCCAAAATAGACCTTCCTCTTTGTAAGTCACTTTATCATGGGCGTTTGTTCATGTTAATGGAAAGCTAACATACATGGCAATTAGATAATGAATACAGAAATACTCAGACAAGTGTGAGGAAAAACAACGACTCCAAACTGTATGATTCCAAAATAAATCCATTATGACTTGGATATAACCCCTTCTTTTAATGCTTAAACATACTTAAACTAAATGTATATAATTAAAAAAAAAAAAAAAAAAAAAAAAAACAAAACCCGGGATCATACTGTAAGTTCATTCTTGTATACTGGCATTTTCCCAGTATACAAGAATGTATAAATAAATGTATAAATAAATTGTAGATAACTTATCCATGCTATTAGAAAGGTTTTCAGAAACTTCAGAAACAAATGTAGTGGTTTTATACTCTACCGAATGGATGATCCACCACTGAGCCATATTTTTGAAGATTTAAATTATTTCTACTTTTCTGCTTTTGTAAACATTACCACCATAGATGTCTTTGAAAGACACAGTACAGTTAATGGTTTGGCGCATAGGCTTTGAATTCACTGTTGTGTATGCAAATTCTAGTACGCAAATTGTGTTCCTCCTTAGTTCTGCAACTTTGAGCAAGTTCCCTGATCTCTGTCTTGTTTTCCTCATTAGTAAAATAAGGACTGTGGCACCCTTGCACGCACTTACTTTTCTTTTTATCATGGTAAAATATATGCAACATACAATTTGTCATTTGAACCATTTTTAAGTGTACAATGCAGTGACATTAAGTACCTTTACATTGATGTGTAGCCATCACCACCATTCACACCCAGAACTTTTGCATCATCTCAAATTGAAACAGTGTACACATTGAACATGAACTCCCCATTCCCTCCTCTACCCTGCTCCTAGAAACCACCATTCTACCTTCTGTCACTATGGGTTTGACAATTCTAGGTACAGTATTTATCCTTTCATGTCTGACTGATTTCATCTACTAGGGTGTCATACCTCTTTAAAACTGAACAATATTCTATCATCTGTGGGTACCACATTTTGCTTATTCATTCATCCAACAATGGAAATTCAGGTTGTTTCCACCTTTTGGTTTTCTTTTTTAATAATAGCCATCCTGATTAATGTACAGTAGCATCTCATTGTAGTTTTGATTTTAATTTCCCTGATGGTTAGTGGTGTTGGTATCTTTTTTATATACTTAGAGCCATTTGTATATCTTTGAAAAGAGTCTATTCAAGACATCTCTCAACCATCACCTCTGTCTTGAAACTCCTGTCTGCCCTCTCTTCAAATGCTAGTTCTATTTCTCTGGTTAAGTCTTCTGAACTCTTTTGCTGGCTCTGCCAAACTTCCGCCCCATTTCAGTAGAGTTCCTTATAGTTAGGTCTTGACTCTTCTTGTACTAATTTTGCACATGCCACCTATTTGGACAATCTCATGGTTGGTATAAGGTTTAAGGAACTGATTATCAATGAAGAAATCAAATATCTCATTAATACATTATAGAAAAAGAATAAAATGAAACAAAGAGGTACAACTCAAAATCCAATAGAAGAAGAGAAACAGGATATGGAGAACTATTCTGATAATCCAAAGACATCATGACAGGCAAAACCTGTCTAGGGAAGTGACATCAAGAGGGATCAACAGGGGTTTCAAGATGGCGGACTAGAGGGCGGCTGCATTTCATGTTGCTCCAGGACTCAAGATTCAAAAGAGGAGATAGTGAGAGACTTGGGACCAACTCAAAGCCACCGGGTGAGTATCTCCCATTGGGGAGGCGTCCCGGATGGGGCGGTAACCCCGGAACACAGGGAACTTTGTGAAGTAGAGTTGCTTGGCGAGACGCCCCTCCCCCCACAGGAGCGGTAAACACGGACAGCGGGGAACTTTGCAGAGGAGGCCGCGCAGCACACCGCTTGGTTTTGGAGCAATCTGCCGGGGCTCCAGCAGCTGCCAGAGAAAGAGTTGGGCGGCGAGCTATTTGGACTCAGCAACCGCCTGAACAACGGGGAGGGGGCTGTCCTGAGGGGGTGGAGGTGCACAGTGAGTTGCTTGGTCTCCAAGCGCCCACACAGAACACCTGGTGGCTCCCTGGAGGAAGAGACGAGCGGCGGGTCACTGGGGCTTGGAGCATATGTACGAGGCTCCAAGTGACTGCTCAGAGGAGGGGTCCCATAGCCAGGCGATTAGGTGCAAAGCACGGTCCGGTCCGGGGACCTAGGCACCTTTTCTTGAAAGAGCTACACAGAGACAAGCTGAGGGGCGGAGCGAAGGTTCCAGGACTGCGGGCAGCTTCTCTGAGGAGGGGCTACCTAAGGAGACTCGTCTGCTAAGGGCAGGGCTCCCAGGCCCAGGAGGTAGGTCCAGGCCCCTGGGAACGTTACCTGGGAAGGCTGCCCTGCCCAGGCGGTAGTTGTGGACTGAGGGGAACCTCTAGGAGGGGAACTGACCAGCGAGACCTCCCCACTGGGTGAGTCTTCCCCGCCGGGTGAGGTTTTCCCACAAGGACGGTAAAACCAGAGACACGGGCCCAAACAGGCCTTGCCTCAGCCCGCAGCCTAGTTCCCCTTTAGATGACCATTGGTCAACAAATAGAGGCACCTCTGCCCACTAGCAGGGAATGTACCCCACCTGAAGACCACCACCCCTAGAGAGGCATCTTCCTTGGGGAGCACCACATTATCAACTTCCTCCAAGACTTCAGGCTACTGAAGGATAAGAGGGGATACACTAGCAATCTTCAGGGACATTATAAGTCAATAGAGGAAATCTGCAACATCTCAGCAGTCCACTGATACCTGAATGACATGAGAAAACAAGGGAAGAAAATGCCTCAAACAAATCTGGATGTTACATCAATAAAATCCAATGACAGCATGGCAGAAGAAATGTCAGAAAGGGAGTTCAGAATGTACATAATTAACATGATAAGGGAAGCAAACGATGAAATGAAAGAGCAAATGCAGGCATTGAATGATAGCACCAATCGACAGTTAAAAGAGCAAATACAGGAAGCAAAAGACCATTTCAATAAAGAGTTAGAGATATTAAAAAAAAAAAACAGAAATCCTTGAAATGAAGGAAACAATAAACCAAATTAAGAACTCCATAGAAAGCACAACCAATAGGATAGAACACCTGGAAGACAGAACCTCAGATATTGAAGACAAAATATTTAACCTCGAAAACAAAGTCGAAAAAACAGAGAAGATGGTAAGAAATCATGAACAGAATCTGCAAGAACTATGGGATATCATGAAAAGGCCAAATTTGAGAATTATTGGGATTGAGGAAGGCTTAGAGAAACAAACCAAAAGAATGAACAACCTATTCAATGAGATAATTTCAGAAAATTTCCCAAATCTGAAGAATGAAATGGAAAATCAAGTTCAAGAGGCTTATAGGACTCCAAATACACAAAATTACAACAGACCCACACCAAGGCACATTATAATGAAAATACCTAACATACAAAATAAAGACAGAATCTTAAAGGCTGTGAGAGAAAAGAACCAAATTACATTCAGGGGGAAACCAATACGGATATCAGCAGATTTTTCAAACCAGACCTTAAAAGCTAGAAGGGCCTGGAATAACATTTTTCAAGCCCTAAAAGAAAATGGATGCCAACCAAGAATCCTATACCCAGCAAAACTTACCTTCAGATTTGACGACGAAATAAAATCCTTCCATGATAAACAAAAGCTAAAAGAATATACAAAAAGAAAGCCAGCATTACAGAACATTCTCAGCAAAATATTCCATGAAGAAGAGATGAAAAACAAAGAAGCAAATCAGCAAAGGGAGGAGCTATCCTAAAGGAACTCTCAAATAAAGAGGAACCAAGTTGTGTCAAAAATAAACAAATAAATGAATAAAATGAGTCAAATGACCGGGAATACAAATCATATCTCAATAATAACCCTGAATATTAATGGCCTGAATTCATCAATCAAAAGACATAGACTGGCAGATTGGATAAAAAAGAAAGATCCAACAATATGTTGCCTGCAAGAGACTCATCTCTTAGAAAGAGATACCCAAAGACTAAAGGTGAAAGGATGGGAAAAAACTTACCATGCACACGGACACAGCAAAAAAGCTGGGGTATCCATCCTCATTTCAGATAAAGTGGACTTCAAGCCAAAGTTAGTCAGAAGGGATAAAGAAGGACATTTCATACTGCTTAAGGGAACCATAAATCAGCAAGACATAACAATCATAAATATCTATTCCCCAAACAGTGGCTCACCCATGTATGTCAAACAAATCCTTCTCAATCTCAGAAACCAAATAGACCACAATACAATAATACTAGGTGATTTTAACACGCTTCTCTCACCATTGGACAGATCTTCCAAACAAAAATTGAACAAAGAAACCATAGATCTCAATAACACAATCAATAATTTAGACTTAACAGACATTTATAGAATATACCATCCAACGAAGAGTGAATACACTTTCTTCTCAGCAGCACATGGATCCTTCTCTAAAATAGACCATATATTATGCCACAAAGCTAATGTTAGCAAATACAAGAAGATAGAGACACTTCCTTGTATTTTATCAGATCATAATGGATTGAAATTAGAAATGAATGAAAGAGTAAAAAACAGAAATTACTCCAACACCTGGACATTAAACAATATGCTATTATATGATGAATGGATAACAGAAGATATTAGGAAGGAAATTAAAAAATTCTTAGAGGTAAATGAGAACAAAGAAACATCATATCAAAATCTCTGGGACACTATGAAAGCAGTACTTAGAGGAAAATTTATTTCATGGAGCACATTCAATAAAAGAAGCAAAACTCAACAAATAAACGACCTAACACTACAGCTCAAAGCCCTAGAAAAAGAAGAACAGACCAACACCAAAAGTAGTAGAAGACAGGAAATAGTTAAACTCAGAGCTGAAATCAATGAAATTGAAACAAAAGAAACAATACAAAATAAATAGTTGACAAAATAAATAGTTGGTTCTTCGAAAAAATAAACAAAATTGATAAACCTTTAGCCACACTAACAAAGAGAAGACGAGAGAGAACCCAAATCACCAAAATTCGAAATGAACAAGGAAATATCACAACAGACACGATTAAAATACAAAACATAATTAGAAGCTATTTTGAAAATCTATACTCCAACAAAATAGAAAATTTCGAAGATATCAACAAGTTTCTAGAGACATATGAATTGCCTAAACTAAACGAGGAGGACATACACAATTTAAATAGACCAATTTCAAGTAATGAAATAGAAGAAGTCATCAAAAGCTTACCAACAAAGAAAAGTCCAGGACCTGATGGTTTCTCAGCCGAGTTCTACAAAACCTTTAAAGAAGAGCTCATTCCAATACTTTTCAAAGTATTCCATGAAATAGAAGAGGAGGGAACCCTCCCAAACTCATTCTACGAAGCCAATATCACCCTGATACCTAAACCAGACAGAGACACATCGAGGAAAGAACATTTCAGACCAATATCCTTAATGAACATCGACGCAAAAATTCTGAACAAAATTTTAGCAAATCGCATACAAAAACATATTAAAGATAGTGCACCTTGATCAAGTGGGTTTCATCCCAGGGATGCAAGGTTGGTTCAACATTTGGAAATCAATAAATGTAATTCACCATATCAACAGACTTAAAGTCAAGAATCACATGATTATTTCGATAGATGCAGAAAAAGCATTTGATAAAATACAGCACCCTTCATGCTCAAAACACTAGAAAAAATAGGGATAGTGGGAACGTTCCTTAACATTGTAAAGGCCATCTATGCTAAGCCCATGGCTAATATCATTCTTAATGGTGAAAAACTGAAAGCATTCCCCCTAAAATCTGGAACAAGGCAGGGATGCCCTCTCTCACCACTACTATTCAATATCATCCTTGAAACTCTAGCCAGAGCAATTAGACAGACCAAAGAAATTAAAGGGATACGAATTGGAAAAGAAGAACTCAAACTATCCCTATTTGCTGATGATATGATTATATACTTAGAGGAACCAGGAAATTCCACCAGAAAACTCTTAGAACTCATAAGTGAATTTAGTAAAGTAGCGGGATATAAGATCAATGCTCATAAATCTAATGCATTTTTATACATAAGTGATGAATCTTCAGAAAGAGAAGTTAGAAAAACTACCCCATTCACAATAGCCTTTAAAAAAATAAAATACTTGGGAATCAATCTCACAAAAGAGGTGAAAGACCTCTACAATGAGAACTACAGAACACTAAAGAGAGAAATTAAAGAACACCTTAGAAGATGGAAAGATCTCCCATGTTCCTGGATAGGCAGAATTAATATTGTCAAAATGGCCATACTACCAAAAGTGCTATACAGATTCAATGCAATTCCAATTAAAATCCCAACGATGTACCTTACAGAAATAGAACAAGCAATCATGAAATTCATCTGGAAGAATAAGAAACCCAGAATTGACCAGAGACCCTGCATCTTATAGAAGAAAAAGTAGGTACAAATCTTCAACTTGTTGGCTTAGGATCAGACTTCCTTAACAGGACTCCCATAGCACAAGAAATAAAAGCAAGAATCAACAACTGGGATAGATTCAAACTAAAAAGCTTTCTCTCAGCAAAGGAAACTATCAGAAATGTGAAGAGAGAGCCTACAGAGTGGGAGAATATTTTTGCCAACCATACCTCAGATAGAGCGCTAATTTCCAGAATCTATAAAGAACTCAAAAAACTCTACACGAAGAATACAAATAATCCAATCAACAAATGGGCTAAGGAAATGAACAGACACTTCACAGAAGAAGATGTACAAGTAATCAACAGATATATGAAAAAATGTTCAACATCTCTAGTAATAAGAGAAATGCAAATCAAAACTACCCTAAGATTTCATCTCACCCCAATTAGAATGGCGATTATCAAGAACACAAGCAACAATAGGTGTTGGCGAGGATGTGGTGAAAAAGGAACACTCATACATTGCTGGTGGGGTTGCAAATTAGTGCAGTCACTCTGGAAAGCAGTGTGGAGATTCCTCAGAAAGCTTGGAATGGAAACACCATTTGACCCAGCTATCCCACTCCTTGGTCTATACCCAAAGGACTTAAAATCAGCATACTACAGAGATATAGCCACATCAATGTTCATTGCTGCTCAATTCACCATAGCCAGATTGTGGAACCAACCTAGATGCCCTTCAGTTGATGAATGGATAAAGAAACTGTGGCATATTTATACAATGGAATATTACTCCGCAATGAAGAATGATAAAATTATGGCATTTGTAGGCAAATGGTCGAAATTGGAGAATATCATGCTAAGTGAGATAAGCCAATCTCAAAAAACTAAAGGACGAATGATCTCGCTGATAAGCGGATGAGGACATATAATGGGGGTGGGAGGGGTTAGCATTAGGTTTAGGGTTAGGTTTAGAGTTAGGCTAAGGAGAGCGGTAAGAATGAAGGAAAGAAGGACTGTATAAAGGGAAAAGGGTGGGAGGGGTGGGGGGGAAGGGAAAAAAAAGAAACATCATTACCCTATGTAAACGTAAAAAAAAAAACAGTATGACATTTTCAGGAACTCTCAAATATATTAAATATTATATTTCTGAATTACACTTGTCAATGACGTTTTTGACTGATTAATTGAATACAATTATTTGGTGATTTCATAGATGTAATTGGGGAATATTAAAGAAAAGTGGATGAGGGGAAAAAAAAAAAAAAAAAAAAAAAAAAAAAGAAACCCAGAATTGCTAAAGCAATCCTTCGCAGGAAAAATGAAGCAGGGGGTATTGCAATACCGAACTTCAACTGTACTACAAAGCAATAGTAACAAAAACGGCATGGTATTGGTACCAAAATAGACAGGTAGATCAATGGTACAGAATAGAGGACACGGACACAAACCCAAATAAATATAATTTTCTCATACTAGACAAAGAGGCCAAAAATATGCAATGGAGAAAAGATAGCCTCTTCAACAAATGGTGCTGGGAAAATTGGAAATCCATATGCAACAGAATGAAACTAAACCCTTATCTCTCACCGTGCACGAAACTAAACTCAAAATGGATTAAGGACCTCGGAATCAGACCAGAGACCCTACATCTTATAGAAGAAAAAGTAAGTCCAGATCTTCAACATGTCGGCTTAGGACCAGACTTCCTCAACAGGACTCCCATAGCACAAGAAATAAAAGCAAGAATCAACAACTGGGATAGATACAAACTAAAAAGCTTTCTCTCAGCAAAGGAAACTATCAGCAATGCGAAGAAAGAGCCTACAGAGTGGGAGAAAATCTTTGCCAATCATACTTCAGATAGAGCACTAATCTCCAGAATCTATAAAGAACTCAAAAAACTCAACACCAAGACTACAAATAACCCAATCAACAAATGGTCTAAGGAAATGAACAGACACTTCACAGAAGAAGACCTACAAGCAATCAACAAACATATGGAAAAATGTTCAACATCTCTAGTAATAAGAGAAATGCAAATCAAAACCACCCTAAGATTCCATCTCACCCCAATCAGAATGGCGATTATCAAGAATACAAGCAACAACAGGTGTTGACGAGGATGTGGGGAAAAAGGTACACTCATACATTGCTGGTGGGGCTGCAAATTAGTGCAACCACTCTGGAAGTCAGTATGGAGATTCCTTAGAAAACTTGGAATGGAACTACCATTTGACCCAGCTATCCCACTCCTTGGCCTATACCCAAAGGACTTACAATCAGCATACTACAGAGATACAGCCACATCAATGTTCATTGCTGCTCAATTCACCATAGCCAGATTGTGGAACCAACCTAGATGCCCTTCAGTTGATGAATGGATAAAGAAACTGTGGCATATACATACAATGGAATATTACTCAGCCATAAAGAATGATAAAATTATGGCATTTGCAGGCAAATGGATGAAATTGGAGAATATCATGCTAAGTGAGATAAGCCAATCTCAAAAAACCAAAGGAAGAATGATCTCGCTGAAAAGTGGATGATGATACATAATGGGGCGTGGGAGGGGTTAGTTTTTAGGGTTAGAGTGAGGGTTAGGGAGGGGGGCAAGAATGGGGGAAGGAAGGACTGTATAGAGGGAAAAGAGGGATGGGAGGGGTGGGGGGAAGGGGAATAATAACAGAATGAATCAACCAACATCATACTATGTAAATTTATGATTACACAAATGGTATGCCTTTACTCTATGTACAAACAGAGAAACAACATGTATCCCATTTGTTTACAATAAAAAAAAAAAGAGGGATCAACAGAAAGAACAGGAAGACATTGGACTTAAGCACAAATATCTCAATGATCACATTGAAGTTAAGTGGACTAAATGTTTAAATTAAAAGGGCCTATCATGTTGGATGAAAACAGTCAGATTAAACTTTTTTTTTAATCCTGGGGATTGAACCCAAGGGTACTTTACCACTAAGCTACAGCCCTTTTACTTTTTTATTTTCAGGTAGAGTCTCCCTAAGTTGCTGAGGCTGGTCTCAAACTTGCAATCCTCCTGCCTCAGTGTCTCGAGTCACTGGGATTTCAGGCACACTTATAAGAGACATATTTTAAGTATAGAAACTGAAGCAGATTAAAGCAAATTTAAATCAAAAGATATACCATAAGAACACCAATCATAGGAAACATGGAGTGTCTATATTAATATTAGTTGAAGTAGACCTTGAGACAAAGAATTGTACAAACATGTCATGCCATCATGATAAATGGGAAAAATCATCAAGAAGATTAATATAATATAATATAATATAATATAATATATAATATAATATAACATAATAGGGGGGTCCCTCAGTGGCATAATACTTACCTAGCCTGTGTGATGCCCTGAGTTTGATTCCAAGCACTGCAAAAAACAAAAACAACAAACAAAAGAACGCATAATAATCCTAAATATATTTGAACCTAGAATTGCAAAATTTATGAGTCAAAATCTAACAGGGAAATATACTAAAGGAGAAAAAACAAATGCAGAATTACAGTCAGGATTTTGACATGCTTCTCTTGATAATTGATTTAAGCCTTATATAGAAAATTCAGGAAAGATAGAGAAGATCTGAATAACATTACCTACCAACTTAATTAAAATTGATTTAGCTTTCCGGGTACACGTTCTTAGGTACTCAGGGAGCATTCACAAAGACTAACTACATATTGAGACAAAAACCAAGTCAATTTAAGTCAAATGCTTTGACACCATATAGAGTCAATCTTCTATATGATATAAATGGAACCTGTTCCCTGCTCACAATAAGTTAAAGGACCACCAATAAGATAAATTAAATAAAAACAATACTTGGGAAGAAACTTACATTCTTATAAGGAACCCAGTAGTTGAAGAGTAAATCACAGAGGAAATAAGAACATAATTTAATTTAAAAATGATGACATTCAAATAAATAACAGTTAATTACAATATTAGAATTTATGATATGCAGCAATAATCATTCTTTGAAGGAAATATACATTTTTAAAGATTTTAAGTAGAAAATCAGTGACCCAACCATTTCTCCTCTAAACCTTCTTGCATTGTCTCAACATGAGTTTTGGGGAGACACCTCTCATTCAAATCATAGCATCAATGGTAATAGTTGGAGACTAAAATAACCCAGTTTCAATAATGGACATAAAACAACTAGACAGAAGATCAACACAATAAATGCAGAATACACATTCTTTTTAAGTGTGGATGGAGCATGTTCCAGTAGAGACCATTTTAGTTCATTAAAGAAGTTTCAATACATTTAAAAGAACTGAAGTCATATGAAATACGTTCTTCGACCATAATGAAATGAGACTAGAAATCAATAGCAGAAACAGAAAAAATTTGGACAGTTTACAAATATGTGGGAATTCAACACATTCTAAAAGAGCCAATGGGTCAAAAATGATGGCACCAGGGAAATTAGAAAGTACTTTAAGATTAAAAAAGGTAAAAACCCAACATACCAAAATACATGGGATGTAGCTAAAGCAATGCTCAGAGGGAAGTTTATTTCAGTAAATGCCTACGTTAAAAAAAATAACTTTACACTTTAAGAACCTAGAAAGAAAAGAAAGGAAGAAAATTATAAAGATGAGAATGAAAGTGAATGAAATAGAGAAGCAAAAGATAAACTCAACAACATCAAAAGTTTGTTCTTTGAAAAGTTACCAAAATGTACAAATGTTTAGCTAGACTGAGGAAGAAATGAAAACATTGACATTATTGACCTTTCAGACAAAAGAAACAATATATATATGTATATTATATATATATATATATATTTATAATGGAATAGTAGGAAAAAATGTGTGCCGACAAACAAGATAATATAGATGAAATGGATAAATTTGCAGAAAGGTACTAACTACTAAAACTGATTCAAAAGGAAACAGAAAATCTAAATGTACCTATAATAAGTGGAGAAATTGAATAAATAATAGAGATCACATAAAGAAAACCCCAGATGGCTATATGGGTGAATTCTACAAAATATTTTAAGAAAAATTAACACTAATTCTTCATAAACTCTCCCAAAAATAGAAGGGGCAGAGGATTCCATACATGTTCTATGAAATCAGCATTATCTGGATATCAGAACCAGACAAATACATTATAAGAAATTAAACCTCCAGATCAAAATCCTCTTTAAATATAGATACAAAAAAATCCTCAACAAATATTAGCAAACAAAATCCTACAACATATAAAACACATTGTACACCCTGACAAAACAGGTTTTATCCCAGGAATGCAATATTGATTTAATGTAGGAAAATCAATCACTTAGTCAATAGACTAAATGACAAAAACCATAAAAACATCTTAATAGCTGCAAAAAAGGCATTTGACAAAATACATTACCATTCCTGACAAACACCTGACAAACAAATAGAAGGAAAGCTCCTTAATTTAATAAAGGGCATCCATGAAAACCCAGAGTTAATATTGTACCTAATGGTGAAATATTAAATGCTTTCCCCCAACATCAGTAGCAAAACAAGAATATCTGCTCTGGTCACTTCTAGTAAACATTGTATAACATTTCAAGCAAGGCCCATTGGGCCAGGAACAGAAACAAAATTCATCCAGATTGGAAAGAAAGAAGTAAAACTGTCTCTATTCACAGGTAACACAATCTTTTAAACAGAATAACCCAAAGAATCCACAGCAAGGGCTGGGAATGTAGCTCAGTGTTAGAGTGCTTGCCTAATGTGCACAAAGCTCTGGGTTTGATCCTCAGCACTGAAAAAACAAAAACAAACCACAACAAAACTATTTGAGTTAACAAGTGAGTTCAGCAAGGTTGCAAATATATGATCAATATACAAAAAACAGTTGCATTTCTAGACACTAACAACAAAAATTCTAAAAATGAAATTAAGAAAATATTGGCGCTTGTGATAGCATCAAAAATAATGAAATTCTTAGGAAAAAAATTTTACCAAGGAAACCTAAGTCTTGTACCTGAAGATTGAAAGAAAATAAAGATGATCTAAATAAATAGAAAGACATTCTCTATTCAAAGACTGAAAGACTTAATAATACTCCCTAAGGTCATCTATGGATTCAATGAGATGTCCCCATGAAAAATCCCGTTGTCTTTTGTTTTTATTTTTGTTTGAGGTAAAGAGAGATACACAAATAATCAAAGGTATGTGAAAAGATGCTCAACATCATCGGTCACTGAGGAAATCAAAATAGCAACAAAATGCTAATTCACATCTACTAGAATGACTATTATTTATGACAAAAAAGAAAATAACAAGTGTTGGATATCATGTGAAGGAAATGAATCCTTACACATTACCATGTGGCATGCAAAATGGTGCAACATTTGGAAATTTCTAACATAGTTAAAAACTGGGTCAACATACGACCCAGCAATTTCACTCCTAGGTATATATCCAAGAGATTTGAAAACATGTTCACACATAAGCTGGTACACAAATGGCCATAGCAGCATAACTTATAAAAGCCAAAAAGTGGATATAGTCCACCATTTATCAATTAGTGGGTAGATCAACACAAGTGATGTATCATATAAAGAATTATTCTTAAGCCACACAATGAATAAAATATTAGTACATGCTGCAATATGGATTAGTCTGCAAGACATGAAAGAAACCCAACACAAAAGGCTACCCATTGGAGGTTTCCATTGATGTGAAATGTCCAAAATAGGCAAATCCATAGGGACAGAAAGTAGATCAGAGGACACCAAGAACCTGGAGGAGGGGGGAATGAAGAATAACTATAAGTAAATACAGGGGCTTTTGAAGAATGATAAAAATGTCCTGGAATGGTAGTGGTGACCGACTATACCATCTTGTGCAAAATCGTTAGTAACTCATTGAATTGTATACTTTAAAATGGTGAGTATGACAGGACGTGAACTATGCCTTAAAAAACAGATGTAGTAACATGATGCATTTTCTCATTCATTAAGTGTGATGCTGTTTTGATGTTTACACTGACTGGGTTATAGGCCCAACAATTTGATCAAACACTAATCTAGGTTTACTGCAAAGGCATTTTTTAGATGTGATTGGAGTTCATCATCAGTTGACCTTTTTTTTTTTTTTTTTTGGCTGTGCTGGGGATTGGTCCCAGGGCTGCACGCACACCGGACAAGTGCTCTATCATGAGCTACATCCCCAGCTTGTCGGTTTGTTGACTTTAAGTAAGGGAGATGATGCCAGGTGATCTGAGAAAGGTGTTTCCATGGGTTGAAAGACCTTCAGTACAGAGCTTTGGCTTCCCTAAGGAGGAAATTCCACCTGTGCACAGCAGCTGCAGCTCATGCCCAGGAGTTCCAAACTGTCCTTACCATGGACTGCCTCTCAGAGCTGCTGAGCCCCACAGGCACATATTCTTGACCTTAAATGCAATTCCCTGAATAAATCCCTTAACATGTCTCCTACTGGCTCGACTTCTCTAATTCAATCCCGAAAAATGTATACTAATATCAAAATCAGATTGTGATCTTACCAAAAATAAATAGATAATATGACAGACCTATAGCGATTGTAAACATAAACATGAAAATTCTTGGGGAAACAGTAGTACAAATTAAGCAATAGATAAAAGGATAACAACTGGGTTTTATCCCAGGAATGAACACTTGGTTTATCATTCTAAGCCCAATTAATACAATTTCCCTCATTAATGAAAGAGAAAGAGGGAGAGAGGGAGAGAGAGAGAGAGGGCTGTAGACAAAATTCAGCACCTACATAATATTTTTAAAAATACATGGACTGCGTGTGGTGGCACACACCTATAATCTCAGCAACTCAGGAGGCCAATGCAGGAGAATCACAAGTTCAAAGCCAACCTGAGCAATTTAGCAAGGCCCAAAGCAATTTAGCAAGACCTGCCTCAAAATAATAATTTTAAAAAGGGTCTGGGAATGTAGCTTGGTGGCTAAGTGCCCTTGAGTTCAATCCCTGGTGCCAAATAAACTGAACTAAAATAATAAAATAAAAATAAAGACACATATTCTCACAAACTAGGAATAGGAAGAACTTCTTCAATCCAATAAAAAGGCATCCATGAAAACTTGGTGTTTGTCATCATATTAATGGTACAAAATGGAATTTTTTTCCCTAAGATAAAGATTAAGATGAGGATTTATGCTCTATTATTTCTATTCAATATTTTACTAAAGGAACTAAATAGTGCATTAAGAGAAAGCATAAGAGTGGGAAAAAAGAACACTTTCCTTTTCATGACTGCTTAAAGGAAAAAAAATCCCAAGAACTCTACCAAAAAATTTATTCAAACCATAAGCAAAGTTAACACACAAAATTTAAATGCTTTTATATAGTAACAATACATAGTTGGAAACTAAAATTTAATAAAACAACACTATGATTTACAATTGCATCAAAAACAAAAATAAAATTTTAAAGTATGTTCAAGACTTCTACACTGATAGGTACATATATTCCTGAGAGAACTTGAAGATCTAAATGAATTTAAAAGTATGCCAGGTTCATGAATACAATACAATATTGTCAAAAAGTCATTTGAGCTTCTATCATATATAAATTCAGTGCAATCCTATATAAAATTCAAGGACACTTTATTACAGAAATTGACCAGCTCTTTCAAAAATATGTATAGGATTTAGAAAAGCCAGTTTTGAATAAGATTCAAAACTTACTCATTTTCCAGTACTGGTGATTGAACCCAGATTGAACCCATCTCTGAACTATATTCCCAGAACTTTTTGCTTTATGTTTTGAGATAGGGTCTTAATGAGTTGTCCAGGATGGCCTCAAACTTGTGATCTTCCTGCTTTAACCTCCTTGCTGGGATTACAGGCATGTGCCTTAATTATCTGTCAACTATAAAGTAATAACAATCTTGAACAAGATTTCAAGGATTATGATAAAGGTACAGTAATCAAGAATATATAATACAGACATAAATATATCCTTTAGATCAATGGAATGAATAGGAAGTCCAGAAACAGACTAGTTTTATGATTGATTTATATTCAGTATAGCTGCCAAAGCAATTCAATGGGGGAAAGGGAAATCTTTCAACGACTAGTGCTAAAGTCACTGGATATCCACAAAGAAAAAAGTTGAATCTTGATCCCCACCTTACATCACACCCTAAAGTTAATTCTGGATGAATTATAAACCTAAATGTCAAAGCTAAAACCATAAAGCTTCTAGAAGCATGCATGTGAGCATACCTTTGCAAGCTTAGAGTAGGAAAATTTTTACCTAGATGAGACACAGAATTTCAACCATAAAATAAAAATTGGACCTCATCAATTTGATAAATTTTTCTCATCAAAAAATATTAATAAAAGTAATAGGTAATCCATAGATTGGGAGAAATTTGTGTGTGTGTGTGTGTGTGTGTGTGTGTGTATGCGTAAGAGAGAGAGAGAGAGACAGAGAGAGAGAGAGAGAAAGGATCTGTATTTAGAACATATCAAAAACTCTACAACTCAATAATAAAAAAGATTAACAACCCAATAAGTGAATGAGTGAACATTGTTTAAGATCCTGGGGCAGAGTTCACCTTTTATCTTTGTCTGGAGGCTAAGAAATGAAAATTGAACTATACTGTAAGAAAATTCACTCTACCATCATCAGTAAGTCTCTTCAAGGTTTTCAAAAGAAAATAGCTATATAAATTCAAAGTACAGTAGCACTATTCCAGCAAGCTTTGGTATAGTCTGCATAGGAGATCTCCAAAGGTCTTGAAAAGATTAAGCAGATAATCCTCACAGTTTCCTTAAAAGACAAGCAAGGGAGTGAGCAATTCAGCATAATCCCATCAAGAGAGAAAGCCCAGGAAAGATCTGGTGTGCAGCTGCAGCTGGAGGCAGAGCCAGGAACCCAGGCCCTTAGCACCTGGCAGATGGACAAAAGCATTGTGTCCTGGGGCCAGGCCATGGATCTGGACGGTAAAGGCCCTGCTGCCACACTTTCTGATGGACACACCCAGCTTCTCAGTGAGCAGACAGTTACTGAACACTGCCTCCCTCTCAGGGGATGTCAGGACATGCAGCTTTGCTGTGGGTGCTCACTTTGAAAGTTTCTCCTGCCTGATGCCTCTGGGTGCCTCCAGTGATTCATTTCCTGCTCCTGGGCTTGTGCTGCAGCATGCAGCCGTGACTCCCAGGGTCTGTATTCCTTCACCCCTGCTGTTCCCTGGCCTCTCCCAGGCTTCCAGAGCCCCAATCCCCTCCCAGGCACATTCCTCATCTGCATTCTCCTTGGTCCTCAGTGGAACTGGAAGTTGCTAGAGTCAAGTTACTAGTCTCATTCCCTAAACCCTAGCGCCAACCCATAGTGCCTACAAAGTTCGGCCATTGATCTAGCCTCGGAGCCATAGTTTCAGCTGGTTCTCTTGCTTGGAATCTTCCAGTTCCTCATTAGCTATCCAAACAACATCTATAGTTTGACAACCACCATGTCCCTGAGACCTTCCAGACCTTTCCCTCCTCCATACTCTATCCTCTGGGCTGCAAGAACGTAACCATGCATACGACTTAGCAAGACACTTCATATTTTTGCTCTCCTTGGAGAAGGCATGATAAATTTATAAACATATAAATACAAGGATTTAAAATACAGAAAGTGCTCTTAAAGGGGCTCCTTGACTGCTGAATGAAGTTGGGTTGTTATTAAAGGGAAGAAAATTGGCTTACCACCCTTTACCCAACCTTTCACAGCTCACAACCTCTGAAGAGATGACGTCCACATTAAGACTCGGGTGAGGAAGTGGAGCCAGCAAAGATGTGAGGAAGACTGCGTCTGTCAGGAGTCAGCAAGCACATGAAGGCCTGGGTGGGGGAAATCAGCCAGCATTTGAAGGAAAGAGAGCAAAGCAGTGAAGTTGTACAGGTTGTGACATGGTCTAAATACAGATCCTTAGTCACACACATACACACACACACACACACACACACACACACACACAGTCCACAAAGTTTTTCCCAATCTACCACTTACCTGTTATTTTTCTTAACAAATATTTTTTGGTGAGAAGTTTTCAATTTGATAAGGCCCAATTTATTAATGCTTTATTTTATGGTTAAATAAATATGGTGTCTCATCTAAGTAAAATGTTCCTACTCTACGCTTACAAAGGTATGCTCACATGCATGCTTTTAGAAGCTTTATGGTTTTAGCTTTGATATTTAGGTTTATAATCCACCCAGATTTAATTTTAGGGTATGATGTAAGGTGGGGATCGAGATTCAACTTTTTTCCTTGTGGATATCCAGTGGCTCTTGCACCAGTTGTGGAAAGATTTCCCTCTCTCTCTCAGATGTGGGGCTGGTGAGTGGGCTGAAGTCAGTCCACTCAGGACGGCGTAAAGGGTGACAACAGGCAGGTTTCATCTAATGACTTCCCATTTGTGGAGCAAGGAGGGCAGCACATGCTGTGTGCGCAGGGCCCTGTCGTACTGAAGTGCTCGGGAAGCCTCTTGTGGGGGCATTTGGTCTTCTCTGCACAGCCTCTGCATTTAGCTCTGCTGGTCAGGCCTGCTGTCAACTCTCCCATAGGCTTCACTGGAAACTTTTATTAGAAAGAAATTAGCTCCTTTTCAGAGGACACAATGAGAGTCCTGCCGATTGAGAAGGTGACGTATGGAAATCCTTCCAGACATCTAGGACTATTGTTAAGGGACAATGGCAGAACATTTTGTAATACATTCCTTCCACTTGGGGCTTTATATCCAGAAAACCAGCTTGCATTTTACATAAGTTAGATGATCAGGCCTCTGAATGGTTCTGAGGGATTGAAAATAAAGTCCTCTTATGGACGAGATGGGCTAGAAAGTGGAGGCACCCATAGTCGAGGTCAATAGTTCTTGGCGCTCTTTCCAGTCCATTAGTGCTGAGCTGTGAAAGGTTGGGTAGAGGGTGTGGCAAGCCAATTTTCTTCCCTTTAATAACAATCACCTGAAAAATGAACACCTTTTGAGCTTGCTGTGAGGCAAGCACGGGACATGCAATGGCATACCCAGAAAACTTGCCCAATCTTCACAAACGCTCATTTTTCAGACAAGGCTCAGAGAGATCAGGAATTTGCCCATCATTGCATTCTTGGTCTCTGGTAGATGTAGGATGCACCGTCTGATTCTAGAGTCCCAGGTCTGAACCACTGTGCATGCTGACTCTAAGTGGCTGTGCCCCTCCCACATCTGTTTCCAGGCCTCCAGGGCACTCCCGGCCTCGGCTGATGCTCCTTCTGAGCTTCTCCTAGCCTGGCAGCTGCTCCCAGGCTTGAGCCTCTCCAGGCAGGAGCTGTCCCTTGAAGTGCCAACCTGCACTGTCAGAGTGAAAACCAAAGCAGCAGAAGGTAAATCCAGGATTGGCAGAGCCAGGCCAATACCTTTTTATGTTCCCTTTAGGGAAAAGGGTGAAGGAATTGTACTTTTTATGAACAAGTTTGGCCTAGCCCTTTTTTTTCTTTCTTTTTTTTTCACTACTCACTCAAGTTCATCCAACCATTTCTAGAAACTTCTTTCTAGGTAGATATGAGATGTTGCCTAAAGAGGGGAAGAATTTCCTACTTATTCTTAAAGTCAGCCCTGTCTGTTAGATGGTGTATTCACCAAGGCTGAACATTTGGTCAGAAGGAAGGGCCCTGGGGTAGCCAGGCAGACTCATGGGTTTTCTCATACACAATGAAAAAACTGAACCAACAGGTGCTTTCTTAGATGCAGCAATAGAACTAACATGGTCAATGAAATGGGTTTAAAATAATAGCAGGATGTGACAGCCAAGGGCAGTTTGCCCCAACTTGGGTCACACATTGACTGTCCCTGTGAAAACTTGTATCCCCAGAGGCCGGGCCAGCATGACAAGACTGGGAACCTGATGTGGGTCAGTGTAGTGTGTTGACTCCTGACCCCCAAGAGAAATGGCCAAGTACTAACCCCTGGGACTCACGAATGTGAATTAGGAAACAGCGTCCTTGAAAATGTAACTAAGGCTCTTGAGAGAAAATCATCCTGGAACTTAGGGTGGACCCTAAATCCAATGAGAGTTATTCTTTTAAGAGAAAGGAGGGAGAGAGTTGAGATATAGGTAGGCAAAGAAGAAGGTCACATGAACATGGAAACAGAATGGAGCGGCTCAGCCCGAAGCCAAGTAACGAACCTCTGGAGCCACCAGAAGCTGCAAGAGGCAAACAGGCTTGTCCTCTGCAGACTTCAGAGAGAACATGGCTTTGCTGACATCTTGACTTCTCACTTTTGGTCTCCAGAACTGTGAAAAAAAAAAGTAATTTCTGTTGTTTTAAGCTGCTAGGTGTGTTGTCCTTTATAACAGCAGCTCCAGGAAACTAACAGAAGAGGGCAGGATCCCTAGTCCGTTGTACTAGTTAGACCTCTTCATCCCAGAGTAACATGTCACATGTTTACGATGAGAATGCTCTGAGCTGCAGGAGGCCACCCTCTGCCCACTGCATTGTCCCCTTGCAGGCCATGCTCCAGGGAAGAAAATCAGATGCTGATGATGGATCTTCAGAAAGTTCTTCTGGCTCAGGCATTGGATAGGACTCCCTCCCAACTCTGTAGCTTTGTTGGGCAGATTCTGGAAGCTTAGCCAGTTCTCTCACTACCTGCAGGGAGTACACAGCCAGCTTGTTTTCCCTGGCTTTCTTTCCTCTCTGCACCTTAGGCCTACAGAGCCACCTCATGGATTCTCACCACTTTTCTCTAAACAGGGCATGATCAAGACCCCCTCCCTTGCTATAGTGTCACCCCCAGCCACTTTCCTTCTTGAGTCACCTTGAGTTTTAGGTGGTTCCAATCTCTTCAGTCACATATTTATCAACCTTTCTTCTTCGTTGCCACAGATGGATAATCCCATTCCTTATGGGTAGAATTTTTAGTTTCACTGTAAGAAGAATTTCCAAGTTCTTGTGGGGTGGAGGCGGTTCCACATGGTTGGAACTTCACACTCACCGGCAAGATGGCTGACAGGGCTTCTGTGAGGTCTACAGCCCTGGGGCAGTTGGTCCTCCTGTTGTGAACTGAGAAGCCATAAGCAGAATTCTAAAGATACAGCCTTTAATCCTTGCTTAACAAAGGGCAGAATTGTCACTACTACTCTTTTCTTTCTGTGTGCGTGTGTGTGTCTGTGTGGAGGTGGGAATTAGTCACTACCCACCAAAGTGTCTTGAGTTCTCCAGCTGTAAATATAAGGGAGAAACTTTGAAGGCCTTATTCTTTTCCCTCTCAGCTCTGAAGTTCTAATATGTGTGGAGTATTTCCCAAGGGAATTTAACACACACAAAAATAAGGAGTTCACAAGCACTTTCAACAGATCTAGCTCACAGGGGAACTCCAGGACTACAGGAAAAAAGAAACCTTTCAGATCTCCCCTCATCGATTTCCCATCAACCATACCTAGCCCTTTCTGTAGAACAGTGTGCCACAAGGAACTCACGTTAGACAACATCACGAGCTGTTTGATTTGTTCTTACAACATTTGTCCTTGAGCAACCTTCCAGCTGGCGAGATTGATGACCACAGAGGGAATTCCTGAGAGTGGTTTGTGCTTCCCCACTGGCCGGAGGGAGAGAGCTGCCGGGCATCCCCAAGAACAGTACCACCTTACTTCGTCCTGCGTTCCCATTGGTTCCTGACTGTCCTCTGTGGTTTTGAAGGTTTCCTTGACCATAACAAAGTGAAATAACAAAACCAAAAACTCATAATAAAGGAAGAAATAGACCTATGGATGTGAAAACACAGAAAATAATACGACGAACAGCCTTAGAGCAGATACGTCCAGCTCCGTTTCATCCATTCACAAATGCACCTCTGAGCCCCACAGCCCCATCTCAGATCCCCAAAGTATCAGATGGATGCTGTCACCTGCAGACATTGTGGCCTAATGTGCTGCCTTCTGCGGGACAGTTTGCATCTCATATTTGCACTCCTCCTTCTTTGTTTTGTCTACCTGCATTTGTGGACTTGGTTTGGAGACCAGGGACGGGTGCAGGGCGGGTATGATCCCCCTGAAATCTTCCCCCTTGCAAGAATAATTGGACCCACCACTCAGACTTTCTCAGTACTCAGCTTCATTCAAGGAAAAGATGAGCCGAGGTAGAGACAACTAGACAACGTTACAGGAATTTTTGTGTAACTCTCCAGCAAGGGCCAGAGATAATGTGGTCCAATCTCAATCTAAGATTCCTAGATTTGTTCATTTTCTTGCATGACCTTCTCTGAGCTTGTATTGTGCAGGGCATAGACTGCAGAACAAAACCTGCATAGATCCTCAATCAAGTCAAATGGTAGGCTTTCCCTTCCTAATGCTGAGGAAGTGCCCAGCAGAGAGCAGGTTTCTCTCCTCGCTCCTCCAGGTATGCTGATGTTGGGCCTCTGCGATGTTGAATGCCCCATCTCTACCTCTGGTTTACAGTGAGCAGGGAGCTCCCTTAGCCTATCTTCAGAGTCTGGCCTGGGGATGTAGACTTGCTCTTTAAGGTATATAGCACCCTCTGTTGGTGACCTAGACTGAGTACCCTGGGCCTTGGGCTGGAAATCATGCAGTTATCTGAACTGTGTGTGTGTTATCTGTCATTCAACCATCCACCCACCCCAACGCCCTCTGAGTGCTGGGCCTTGTTCTAGGGCTGAGGATATGAAAATGAACAGGGTAAATGTTTGATCTTCTCACAGGTTTCATGTTCAGCTCTCATCTTTTGAAGGAGGATCCTAATGCTGATGGATAAATCGGGAGCAGTGATCATTCTAGATCCCATAATCCATTTCAGGGGACCACCTGAAGGGTCCAAGTGTCAGGTGGTCCCTTGATGGTTGCTCTGTTTTCCACAGTTCCCAGCCTAAGTGGGCAGATCTCACCCACTCTGACCCTGCCCTACCTGCAGAATGATGAACTTAACTTTTCTGGGAAGATTTAAGCTCCTGTCTCCCCATGCCCACCTCCATCCCCCCACTCTGTCATAACTCTTTCCTTTCCTTCCCTAAATGGAAACTCACTGACATTGGGTGAGATGGGGGAAGGTCAAGTCCCAACCAGCATACTCTGCCCCCTTTCTTTCAGACAAATCCCCATTACTGGGCTCTTTCACTACCTGTGGCCCCCCACCATTTCAGGGTCAACCCCCAATCGCCTCGATTCCAGCAGTGAATGTAGGAAAACCCACACTTCTTTCTTGCTCCAACAAAGGTCATAAAAATACACGAGTTGTGTGCAAGGGTCCCTCCAGAGGCCAACAAGTGTCACACACTCCATTGAGTGACTAGCCTCTTCTGGAGGACCGAACCTTCAGGGTGCAACAGAAAGAGAACAAGTTTTTTGTTTTCCCTTTCTGGTATTTCTGTGGCTTAACTATTTTTAAACTTTTGTTTTAATCTAATAGCTTTATTGAGCTATAATTCATATGCCATACAATTTACCCATTTAAACTGTACAATGCAATGGGTTTTAGCATAGACACATCACCACAATCGATTTTAGACCATTTTCCTTACCCCTGAAAGAAATCCCATCCCCATTAGCAGTTACCTCCCACTTCCCCCAGGCACCCCCAGCCCCTGGCAACCACGAATCTACTTTTTGTCTCTATGGACTTGTCTATCTTGGACATTTTGCATAAATGGAATCATACAGTAGGTCATCTTTTGTGTCTGGTTTCTTTCACAAAGCAAGCTTTTGCTCCATATTTTATTTGCACCTTAATTAGAGGGACCATATAATTTATCATCCAAACTGGGACACTCTCAGAAAGAGAAGGATGCTCTCAATAATTACACTGTAACAGCCACCATCGCTAGACTCCCACCTCCAACCGAAATAGTTAAATAATCCACCCCCTCACCCATCCTGAAACTGCCTACTTCCCCTCCCTAGATCAAAATTACCAAATCACCCTCGGAAACCTCAGGTCTCTCCGGGAACTGAAGTTAATTTAGTTCCAGAGTTGCTAATGTTCTGTTTACAGCTGAAGCATGCTTATGATTTATGGGAGAAATAAGACTAATTTCCCCCAGAGATGAGAGTTGGCAGTTTTATTTTTCATTTTGGATGCACGAAATTTGACTGCATGGGGTGCAAGCTGCAAAGGAAAGCAGACTCGGAAGACAAAGCTGTCAGGACAAATGCATAAGGGACGCTGTGAAGGACGAGCCATCAGAATGAGACTCGAGGAGTCTTAATTGGGTGGGTCACGCATCACAGCTCTGAAAAGGGCAACATAATTATTTATTGTTGTGCTCTTAAATGCACCTGGCTCAGCGTCATCTCTCACTGTGACAATCTCTCCCGGGCTCTTTTTGGGGAAATGTTCCCAGTGTTTGTGCAAATGCAGAATTTATTATTTTTTAATAATAAGTATCTATTGGGTCAAGATAGAGATTAAGGCTGTTTGGCAACACCCTGTCCCACTACTGCTGACAAATGAGCACAAGATATAGTTCAGCAATGTACATTTAGCCATCGATTCTCTCTGTGTTGCAGGAAGGCTCGATTAAATAAGGAAATCTCTTTATCAGCAAACATAGTATTGTGGGCCCATTGCACGCAACACATTTCACCATATGGAACACACTCTAACATGCTCTGTCCAAATTGCAAACCAAATATATTTAGACTGCCTTGGAATGTGACCATGTAAAAGGAAAAATTATGTATAGTAACCAAGAAATTCTTTTCTCTTAATCTTTGGCTCTAATTAGACCCCTGTATCAGCCTTGAGCCTAAATTCTCCAAGGAGTTGAATAATTTGTCTATGAATTATCTGTGTTCTGAATTCACTAATAAGGCCAATTTGGACCACCTGTCCCAGCGTGCTCAGGGATGGTCCCATGTGCAAGCTGGAGTCGGTAGCTCCTGTTTAGGTTCAGGCCCTGGGAGCAGATGTTGGGTCTGGGTGCCTCCAAGCCAAGGAGGCACGCCCATGCCAGTCAGGTCTGGCCCCCACATGCAAATGCACCCTCCTGGTATCCCAAGCAGCCTTTGTTTGTGTGTGTTTTGTGTCTGGGCTTATCCATCTGGCTCCCCTTCTGCCACCTTTTCTTCTGTTTACACCCACCATTCTCAATTTGTCTTCCAGCTTTTTCTGCACCAATTATGCTATAGACAGATTTAGTCAATTTCTGGGCCAGATGCTCAAATACATCCTTTTCTGCATTGAAGATATTCAAAGTCGGCTCCCAGCCAGTAACAGGATTTACAGACCCTCTGTATTCTAGGAGAAATCGGTGGAAACTTTTCTATTCCTGGCACAATCCCCAAATTCATTCATCAGGCACAAAGGAAAAAACAGTATTGATTTCATAAAAGTGTGGATTAAAAATCTAAACACTGGTCAGTGGACCCAATCTCTCACATGGCTGAAAGGTGTGCGATCGACTGGTGCATGTCTTTCCTGATACAGTATTCCTCACAGGCCCGACTGCACAGCCCTGCTGGCAAGGGTGATGCACTTTGGAGGGTCTCCCAGTTATAGACCAGGCTCATCCCTCAAGCCTCAAGAGCACTTTGTCCCCACTCTGTTGCCTATTTGGGGGCAGACTCTGCCGTATTTTCAAGGTGTGTAGCATGTTTAAGATGGGACCATCATCTCCTGCCTTATCATCAAGTTATAGGAAAGAGGAGGAAAAGTGGCTTTAACCACACCACCAGAGGGAAACCAGTCCCTTGACTGGGACTCAGCAGAGTCCTTATAAAGCAGGTGTTTGTGCCACTGGGGGAAAAAATATAAATGTTCCAGGATTTCTCATTCACAGGAGAGCTACTCATTACTTTCAGAGCCAGGGCAGATACCTTTTTGCCATTATGCTCACAAAACCCTCTCATGGCTTCCCACAGAGAAGCAAGTCTCGAAATTTAATATGCAAAAGGACTCCAATCTATTCCCAGGGCATTCAGTGGGTCCCAAGAATCTGCATTTTAAACAAGCACCCAGTGAATTTGATGCTAGGAGTTACCAATTGCAAACTGCTAGCCACCCTGTGGCATGGCCTCCCTTTATCTCCAGGATTCTTGGCTCCAAAGACAGCTGCTCTTCAAGCTGCCCAGGAATAATGGGGAATGCGCCACCTGGTTTCCAGCGAGGGGGAGTCCACCCAGCGTGGAGCATAGAGCAGGAGGAATCATCATCCCTGTGCCCTCTGCATACAACCTACAGCTGTCATAAAGAACTCCTGGTCAAACCTGAAGGTAAAGAGGATAAAACCCAGGCCAAAGTACCCAAGTCACCTGAGGGGCCATTGATCAGAAGGTCTGAAGAAGAGACTGTTCAAATGTAGCCAACAATTGTCCCACTACCATAGGTTAACCCTAAAATCAAGCCTTCTAGAAGAAATTTACACATATTTCAAGGGTCAATATCACTATTTCCATAACTACATAATATACTACACACAGAGAGACCCAAACACACATATATTGTATTTTTCGATTATTTAATGAACTTTTACTCTGTGCCACAAGGTGGGGATCCTTCCTATGGAAGGCAACAGTATTTGTGAAGACCTTGCATAAGACAGAGCTCTGATCACTTGCTACTCAAGGTGCCAGCAGCATTGATGTTGAGATGGAAATATAGATTCTCAGTTTACATCCTAGATGTCCTATGTCAAAATTGGCATTTTAACAGATGTCCAGATGATTCGTATAAAGACTAAAAATCAAGATGCACTGTTCTGCTCTCACAAACCCTGCAAGTTAGGACTTGCCAAGCCTCAAAAGGGTTAAATAACTTTCCCATATCTCACCATAAGTAAGTGACAGCAGTGGCATTTGAACCTAGGTCTGTATCCCAAACAGGTATCTCTTTTGGTGTCTGTCTTAATAGCAGATGTGCCTCAGCCCATGACTTTTGTTTTCTTTTAAAGGCACAAGAGCAGATTTCTATTACTGAATGAATTCCATATATGAAGTGACTTCCAAAGCCAGGGCCAGCCCCAGGCACCACTGTGCTTTTGTGGGGAAGGGCAAGAATTGCAGGTAAATGCAGACCCCAGAAGTCAGAAGGGATTGCTTACATGTTCTGTTAGCCAAAGCACTCCAACTTCTCAAGGGGAGTCCTTGGAAATTGCAGGCAAACTGCTCACACCTCTCGACCCCAAAACCCATTCTGTGTCTGGGCTAATAAAATGGTTTTATACCCCCAGCTGCTTGCTGGTCAGGACTAGCACCTGGATTGGAGGAAGAGTTATGGTCATTATTTCTTGCCACAATCTTGGGGCCCAAGTGTTTGTCTCCCTCTGGTCTCTAACTCGTGAGAGTCTATGTGTGTCAGATGTGTCTGCCTCCACTACCAAGAGTCCTTGACTCCATAGCAAGAACAACCTGAGAGCAGCCACTGCATTGTGAGGCTCTGACCACAATGAAGGCAAAAGACGAAAGATGGTTTTGCCCCAGCGCCTAGACGTGTCTGTGGGGATGACCATGCAGGTAGTCGGAGGTAAATTCACAGGGCACCTTCTGGGAGGCATTTCCTGCACTTACCCAGGGTCCTCTGTTCACATCCCCACATTCCCAGCCAGAAGTAGCCTCTCCCACTCTCCTGCACCCAGATTTCTCTTCTCCGTTCTGGGCACCACTGCAGTTAATTTTGGAGAATTCGGTAATTGCTCCTGCCTTCTGTCCTCTGCCAGGTCATAAGTGCTGAGAGAAGGGGTACGCTCGGCTCAGCTCTGGTTCCTCAAGCAGGAGCCCAGAGGTGCACAGAGACTTAGAGATGTGTTTACAGAGGGCCAAGTCTATCCCCTTAATAAGCTGCTGCCACTGAAATATCCATCATAGAACTAACCGTGAGACCCGACAGCAAGAGTGGGGCAGAAGGGGCGAGTCAGTGACCCCCTAAGCCTGTCAGCACATAAGCTCTCAGGGACCCAGCCCTGTGTCTGTCTTTCCAACCAGGGTGCTTGAGGCTGGTGGGGAATGAGTACCACCAGCTGAACTGTGACAGAATTTTAGTTGTCCAGACTTCTGGTCCAACATTTCATCCAGAATAAAGCATATTTGAGTTTTTACCATCTCCCTAAATAACCATCACATCTAGTGTGACTAATTGGTTGAAGTGCTAGTTGCAAGCTGGCAGGGGGAGGGCTTCTGTGTTGGCTCCGGAGCTGGAGCTATTGTTCCTTAACCATCTGTCCACACCAGGGGCATTCTCCTGAACTCCCAGCTGTTTCATCAAAGAATAAAGAACCTCTGGACTTGCCTATTCTGGACCCTGGATTTCAAACCCTTCCCTATGACTTTTGGAATGTTCTCTGGTCCTATTACAGGCTTGCTTGATCTGGGTTTCATTTGGTTGCAAGCACTCTTAAAATATTATGTCATGTTTGCAAGGTGACAGGGAGGAACGAAGCCTGTCAATAAAACCAAGGGTGTTAGATGTAGAAAGAGTTCAAGGACAGAAGCTGTAACTGGAGGCATGGGTAATGAAGCCTAGAGGTCTTGAGCATTTTGTTCCTGCTGCTATTTGGGTATTTTGTTTACTTTTTGTGGTGCTGAGGATGGAACCCAAGACCTTGCACATGCTAGGTAAGGGCTACAGCCCTTGATGTGGAGGTCTTGAATATGTCTTGGGTTGTGGACAGAGTCTGGATAGATGGAAGGGAGTGAGGGAATGAATGATGCTCCGAGTTGAATGTGTGAATGGACACAGGAGGCCATTCTGCTTGTCTTCCTGCTGGAAGATACAGCCTACATCAGGGCCCAATGTAGGGACCACTTGGAATTTTCTCATGGTCAGGTTTGTACTGCATCTTCTGTCACCCAGCCCTACTCTGCTTTTTATGGGGAGCAGTTGCTTTCTTGTGCCTGCTCTCCATAAATGTGTGTAAGGACAGGCCACCCCCTCGGCTGCTAGGCTCCCTGAGGTTGTCAGATGCAGTCATTGGCTCCTGTTTAAAAGAATTTGATCCCTACCACATGTGTCAAGGTTGACTTATTCTTTTGGTAAGCATTTAGGAAATTTTTTCTTATTAGACAACCCAAGTGTTTAAAAAGAATATTAAATGTATTTTAATTATAAACATACTATGAAATGTTCAAGGGAAGTTAATTAACCAAGTTCTAAAGTCCTCTGATAAATGAATGCATGAATTTAAATAGATTTCTAAGTCAAGTACTAAGATTTGTTGAGTTTAACTTCAAAATGAGAAAAACTGGGTTTTAGAATATGTTACTTTAAAAAAATTAAAAACTTGTCTTTTCTGTGCTCTGGGAACAACAGAAAACCTTACAATAACCAAGGTTGATAGGGAAACTAGGCAGTTTTTCCTTCCATCATTCCTCCAAGTCATGTTCTTCTGTTACTAAATCTGGTTTGACCTTCTGAGAAGAGAAGAAAAATTGTGATTTCAGTGTGTTGGAGATGTCAGGTGTCACATGCTGAGCTCTATTTTTCTGGTGGAGATGAATTCCTTCCAGTTTACCTTCTACTAAGGAGTGTTCTGTCTCCACCCTGCCTTCCTGAAATAGTTCATCTCCTCCTCGACCTCAAGGCTCTGGGTCTTCCTTTTCCAAACACCTACTGGAGGTCCCCAGAGAGCCTGCTGCCATCTTGGATTCAGCATATCGATTATGATCTCCTCCCTGGCCTCCTCCTCTTTCTTCTTGTCACTTGACCCAAAACCTCTGGCATCTGTAACATCTTTGTCATCGCCCCTTCTTGCATTTAATAAGTGAATTCCTCCTTAGGGATTTTCTTGCTGCTGCCAGCACCATGGCAGGCAGGTTTTCTTGCTTCTAGACCATGATGACAACTTTTTTAGGGAAGAAGGTAGATTTTTAAAAATAGAGATATAAGTCACCTAGCATGAAATTTACCCTTGTAAAGTGTTTTATTTTTATTTATTTATTTATTTTTATTTTTTTTTACAATCATCCCTTGTTATATTCAGGGAATTGTTTCCAGGACCCTGCACAGATTCTAAAATCCAACAAGGCTCAATTCTTTATACAAAATAGCGTGGTTATTTGGATAGACCCTATGGACTCCTGTGGACTTTAAACCATCTCTAGGTGACTTAGTGACCTAATACAATGTGAATGCTATTTAAAAAATTGTTATACTGTATTGTTTAGGCAGTAATTATCAGAAAAATGTCTGTACAAGTTCAGTATAAATGCAATCTTAAAATATTTTTGATCCACAGTTGATTGAAGACATGGATGTGGAGCCCACAGATACAGAGGGCTCTTGGAATATCTGCTGATTTGTTCAGCCATCACCACTATCTAATTCCAGAACAGTGGCCTCATCCCCCAAAGGATCGATGACTTTTTAGTTAGTCTTGTTGTTGTGGGTGATCTTTGCACTTAATAAACTGTACCTAGATATGGTCGAAGGGTTAAGCATTGTCTGGGTTAAAATGCAGCTGTGCCACATCATCTTTGCAGGAAGGAATTGTGGTACAGCCATTTAGGGATCCAACCTTAGTTCTGCTACTATACTGTGGCCTTAATGTTTCTAAAATGTCCTCTAAAATAGGATACCAACAATATATAAAAGCAAAAGATAAAAGCTAATCAATTAAGTACAATTGGTGCAATCAACAGACCTGCCCTTTTATAAACACATTCAATAAAATAACCATAATGCATTTTTTTCAAATTTAAGTTTTCATTTTGAGGTTTGCATCTATAGTTTTAGGAAATAGCATAAAGGGATTATTCTGTTTTCCCCAATGATAGCATCTTGCAAAACTACAGTACTATTTTACGACCAGAATATTGACATTGACACAGTCAAAATAACAGAACATTAAACCACAGGGATCCCTCTTGTTGTCCTTTAGAGCCCCCACCTACCCACTAACCCCCTGAAATCACTCATCTGTTTTTTCCATATCTATAATCTTGTCATTTCAATGTTAACTCAATGGAATCATACAGTAGTTACCTTTCCAAATTGACTTTTTTATTCAGAATAATTTGCTTGAGACTCATCCACATTGTTGCCTGTATTCATAGTTCATTTGCATTCATTGCTGTGTAGGATCCCATGGTGTGGGATCAACATTTAACCATTCACTCATGGATGAGCATCTATCTGGGTGTTTGCCAGCTTTGGACTGTTATAATAATTCCTATTTATTCAGACCTCACAGTTTGGAAAGAACTTTCTCGTAGGTCTCACCTCTTGCATACCATACTTTTAGAAGACAGGGCATTAGTAGTCTCATTCTATAGTTGAGAAAACGGATTTGCCTAAATTTGCCTAATGTCACAGAAGTGGTACGCAGTAAAGTTGGCACTCAGATCATCTGAATAAATATCCTGTGCTTTTTGTTTTTACTGTATCACTCTGCTTCCTCATAGAAACCCATTTAACAAATATTTCCACAGTATTGTGTTTCTGGAAACACAAAGATACTGTCTTTACAGGGCTTGCAGTGGAGAGAGGAATCAGATGCTCAAACAACAAACAGAGTGACACAGAAAGATAATTGCTGTGATGTCCAAGAGAGAAGTTGTGTTTGAGTGTGTGTTTCAGGCAGCTGGGCACTATGTGCATGTCACAGGCATGCCGATCTGGAGACAGATGTGAATATAGCTGTGTGAATGCCCTGCTGGGTAGGAGTGGCTTTGCTAAAATCTTCCACTAAGGATAAGCATCCCCTGAAGGTCATGGATGTGGGAAAGATGCAGGCTGTGGCTAGATATTGTGATTTCTGTGATCGTTGAAATCTGCCCAATTAGCAGAGCCTGGTAAGAAGAAATTCTGAGGAATGCCATTTTTCTAAGATGGCTTCTGCCAATGGGAGGGAGGAAAGTGCACATATGCCAAAGAGACGCAGATGCCAAAGGGACATGGATCCCAGGTGCTGGGAATAAAAGAATGTAAGTAACTGTGTCGTGGCTTGACTTCCAGGCTGACACAGGGAATCAAACCCTGCTGTTCTTCGGGTGCACAGGCTGCGGTCGTGAGAGCCGAAGGCGTGGCCCAGCACACACCATCAAGGAGTTGGCTTTCAGGGCAGAAAGGATGCTGGTGGCTGGCACTCGCGTGGTATGCCAGGCAGTGGGCAAAGTGCTTCCCATGTGTTATGCCATTTGATCCCCTTTTACAGAGGAGGAAGTAGAGACCTGGCGTAGGTTGAAGAACTTGCCCAAGGTCACTTACAGAGAAGGAGCTGAGATGCACGGCTTGGGGAAACTGTGAGCTGCTGTTTACGTCACAGAAACCTGGAGAGAGTGTGGAGGTCCAGGGCACTTGGCTGGTCCAGGTGTGCCTGACAGTGGAGTCACAGGGCCAGGAGTTGGGTCACTTTGACCTAGGCCACAAAGGTCATGGGGCCTCCATGACAAAGGCCCCGCAGTCACTGAAGACATCCGTAGAACCACCAGCGTGAGGAACTCGAGACACAGGTGCTGGCAGTGGCCTGCCAACACCCTGAGTGTGGGCGTAGACATTCCTCTTCTGATGCCTGGGACGTGGTGGGGGTCAGGTCCCTGAAACCTGCTGTGCTGTCCTGGTCATGGTGAACGTCCCAGGGGGGCACGGATGCCGCCTTCCCAGCTGGACAAGAAAACGACCGCAGTGGCACCGTGCACAGCTACATTAATAGTCTGTGACTCAGGCCTGGCCCCATTTCCATAAGGTGCTGCCCTGTGGCTGCCCTTGTCTACAAATAAGTACAGGAAAGAGGTGATGTGACATAACAGGGTCATGAGTGTGGCTTCTAGACAGTCCAGCTCCTCAGCTTTGAGGCAACTGAGGCCATAGAGCAGAGGTTTCTGAGGCCACAAGTTCCCCAGAGCCCAAGACCTGGACCTGCCTGAGCTCGGTATCCTCCAGGGTTGGCTCCCTTCTGTGTGAGATGCATTTCTGAGCTGCGGGTCACCCCCTCAGCCAGGTGTGTCCACAGAGAAACACTTAGAGACTGTGGACAGACTGATTATTTGCAAGCAATACCCTACACAGATGAAGAAAACGGACTTTGGAGTAAGCTAGGCTGGCTCTGGTCCGGGCTCCCCGGCTTGCAAGCTGTGTGATCTTTGACAAGTTACTGAACCTCTCCTCTGTGAAATGCAGATGGGACTTGGATGAAGTGCTCATGCTCTGGGTGTGGTATTAAGTGAACTAACAGGAGCTGTGAGCTGGCCTCTGGGCAGCGCTCACGGTTCCAGCGCAGTGATTGACAATAATACGGAAACAGACATCTTTTCCCCTTCCCAAAAAAGCGATCGCAGCTGCTCCCGCTTCCCACCTTGCTTTGACCACTCAAGGGTCTGGCAGACTGTGGGTTTGTGGCTCACACTCCTCCTGGCTTTACTGTATGTTGGTCCACGGTGGGAGACCACACTGGGGCACGAAGGGGGCCAGCTGTGTGTCAGCACCTTTCTGGAGGTTTGTGGCGGGTAACCACATCTCCCGCGTGGCAGAAGTCTGTGCCACTCACGGCCAGGTGAGCATCAGTTGGAGACTGAGCAGGACCCACAGGCACTGAGATGAGCAGCAAGCATTACTGCAGGGTTTGGGGCTTTCCCAGGACGTGGGCAGCTTCAGGGCTCGGCCCAGAGGGGCTCAGCGGCTGAGTTAAAGAATATAGACACCAACATTCTTCAATCAATTGATTCGGGGCGTTAAGTGGGGTGCGTATGGGTGCCTGCCAGTGTGTATAACAGAAACACTGCTGAAGTTCATCTGTTCACCAAACACGGTTCTTGCTTTCCAAGCACCAGATTCATAAATGACTCCAAGAGCATTCCCAACCTCAGAGTGGGAAACAGACTCATCAAACACAGCCTGTGTGGCCAGTGTCATGTAGAAGCAGCCCCAGGGAGCCTGAGGTCACGTGCACAGGAAGCCGTCCTGCAAGGTCCATTGACAGGATAGGTGGCACCACATACCAAGAGTCTGTTGCCCACCTTGGACCATCGGGTCAACACTCACAGGAAAGCAGGCAGCCTGGACTTCGGGACTTCTCAACTTCAAGATCCTGCCTCAAGGGCACATGTGTGAGCTCTACCACCCTCAGCAAAGCTGAGCACTGTAGGAACAGTGTCCACAATGGCACTGCCCAGGGGAAAGAGGGTAGGGGTGACACTATGCCCTTGAGTTTCAGATGAATCTTCCTGTGGGTCAGGATGGCAGTAGCTCCTGGTGACATCAAAATGAAGAAGATGCAGCTTAGTACAGCAGGTAGAAGACAGGTAGGTGTGCAAAGCACACGGCGTGAAGTTCAGTGGTAAGGGTGGGTACCCTTACACAGGGAGTGGGCAGTGTCCTGTCTCCAGGCTTAGGATTGTCTCCACGGAGGTGACCTCAAGTAGTGCACTCAGTGTCATTGGTTATCACTGCAGTGCTGAAGCTTCCTGTAAACAAGGACTTGGCTGCTGCTGGCTGCCTGGAGTTCATGGAGGTCCCAAGGCCACCAGGGAGAGGGCAGCAGTGCAGTGCTGCCTGTGACCCTCCTGTTGCCACAATCTACAGACGCAGCTTCCTGGTGGCACGTTCATAAGAAGACGCCATGCCCTGATCATCAGGGAACAATGAAACTCTTTCCTGCAGATTCCACAGAAGTTCACCCTCCTCAAACACCCACGGTCCACCCCACACACATCAGAGCGAACTCAGGCTGTTGAAGATGGAGGTGACTCAATCTTTGGCCACCGTAGAGTCAGACCATGTGTCTCCCCAGATACTGACCTGGCCCATTCAGAGTCACAGGGTGGCTGAGGCACCTGGTGGAGAGACTGTGTTGGGAATCGTGTATCCCCGGGTTCTTTCACCCTAACTTGACAATAATTCCTTGGTAAAGTAAGGGAGGCTTCCTGTTAGTGGAATCCTGTTCCACTCAGGTCAATATATTTTCTGGACACCTGACAAGAGGTGAGTCTTTTTTGTTTTGCCCTTTATTTTATTTTTATTTTTATTGCAGTGCTGGGGATTGAACCCAGGGCCTCACACGTGCCAGGTAAGGGCTCTACCACTGGGCTACACCACCTGCACTTGAGAGAAAATGCATTTATCTCTCCCATCCTCCACCTGGAGGCTGACACCCCTTCTGATCCCGTTTTTCACCAAAGCCCCGTTTTGGGGTAAGCACTAGTCAGTGCCTAGGAAAGCTTGCTGTGAGACAAGGCCTTTAAAGAACATGCTTATGAAGGAAATGGAGAGGCAAAGCTGGCTTCCCTTGTCTCCAATCCTCAGGTGGGTATCTAAGCAGAGCAACCTTGGTTGTAAAGTGAAAGAATGTCCTCACAGACCACCCAAAGGAATCCCCTGCACAGAGGGCACGTGCCCTACCCCGCGTATGCTACTGTTTGTAGGGGCAGTGCCGCCCTCCATGGTAACCAGCCAGCTGCCCTGAGGAGCGGGGCATGAAGAACAATATGTCCAAAACCTCTTCACTGTCCCTCGAGTTCTTTCTTTGGGATCAGTAAATAGTCTGCTTGGGGCATGTACAGCCCTGGGTTGAGTACCCATCTCATTCATTTCCTTTCTGCCTCCCCTGGTGTGGAGGGCAGGCTGTGCTCTTCTCCGAGTTACTCCTTCATGTGTAGGGTGGCAGTATTTAGGCCGTACCTCAACCTTTGTTGCTCCATTTTATAAAGCAGTAGCTTGTCATTAGCTACTCAGTTTAACCACCGAGGTGAAATGGCTCCATGCCTTGTTTGTACAAGTGAAAAACCACCGTCTGTCTGGCACCACCATAGGCATAAACTGATAAATCAATTGAGCTAGTTAGAATGACCACTGGTGAACTTACCAAATTAATCAGAAGCATAAGGATACATGAGTGTGTCAACTCATACTGAAGAAACCAGGCCCATGAACCACCAAATGATGCAAGTCACTCACTCAAGACCCCAAGATTGGACCCAGTGGCACTTTGACCTTGTCACCTCTCACTCATCATGAGCCTTGCCCAGGAAAATCGCTGTAGCGACAAACCTCCAAATCTCTGTCCTTGGGTTTTAGCAGAGTGCGATTTCTTCTTGACAGTCATGCAAGTCCCTCTCCAAGCTGACATCTCAAGATCACTTCGAGCTGGCAGTGTGAAACTGTGGTTGTCCAGACCTTGGTCCTACACTTTGACAGCTCTAGGCCCTGAACAAACTCTTCAGCTGGTTGGTAATCTTACCTGACCACCTACAGGGACTCTGCATTCATGTCTGCTCTCTGCCTTTGCTCTCAGTTCAGCCTTCCATACCCTGGGCTGCTTTAGCCCTTTCTTAGCCTTTCTGTAACCTATATGCATCTAATTGTGTAAAGTGTGATGTGTGACTTGAGTGTTCCAGGTACTAGAAATTAAGATTGGAATAAAAGAATCTGTAATGGCCCAGTTTATGACTAAGAGGTGACCCACAAGAATCCAGTGACCTGCTGCTGGTGAAAGTGGGGTAACCTGTGAATTTATTGTTGTTCAGTAAATTCTGACATTGTGGAAAGACACAACGTGTTTTGTCCATGTTAATGACATATAGCACAACACCTGGTAACTAAATGTGGCAGCTGCTGTTGATTACCTACATAATAGCTGGCTCCTGGCTAAAACCCCATCTTATTCCTGTAGGTTTCTGGTGGAGTGAAGCTGAGTCATTTACGATTAAGCCCATCATGATAACTCCCAGTTTATGAATGGACATGAGAGGAACTCTGCTCAAGCAGGCATAAGAAATCTCCTGGACGGCCTCTTGAAAAGTTGCAAAGGAACACAGGAGAACAATTTTCTCCCCCTGTTTGGGACATGTTGTCAAGATGTGATGGCTTGGAGCTGCATTGGCCTTCTCCTAATCACAAGGGAACTGTCCTGAGTACAAAAACCACAGGACTGAGGACGGCAGAGCAGAAAGGTGGAAAGAATTCATGTTCAAGCAGACATTATTGATCCACTGTGTGAGCTGTTTTTACTTCTTGTCAACAAGACAATGGGTCCCATTATTGTTTAAGCTAAGAGCCAACAAACTATGACCCAAGAGTCAAAAAGGTCTGCTGCTTGTTTTTATAGATAGTTTTTTGGATACACAGCCATGCCCATTTGTTTACATAAGAGGCTATAGCTACCTATGGTCACAATGGCGGAGTCGTGTGTTCATAACCAAGGCAAAGCCTAATATATTTTCTATCTGATCTTTAAAAAAATCTTGCCAACTCTTAATTTAAACCATTTGCTTGCTATGCTGATGGGTCATCTTATTTATTTTTCAATGTTCCTTGAGAATCTCTAAACTGCAGTGAATTTGGTCACAAATTCAACAAATATGTACTGAGTATCTAATAAATCACTTCTAAAGTTGAGCAGCATAAAGACAATGTATTATTATCTCTGTGAGTTGACTGGGCTCCGTTGATGGTTCTTACTTGGTGTGTTGGAGGCTGGGGTTACAATCATCTGAAGGGCTAACCAAGGCTAGGTATCCAAGATGGTGCATGCACGTGAGGGGCAGTTGATGCTGGATATTGGTTGTGACCACTCCATGTAACTTGGACTTCTCACAGCATAAGAAAGTTCAGATAGGAAGTCTCACAAACAAATGTTCCAAAAGGCAGGAAATGGAAGGTGCTAGACCAGTTAAGGACAATGTCCCAAGTGGGCTTTGTATTATTTCTGCCATATTCCATTGATCAGAGCTGACAAAGGACCTTTCCAACTTGAAGGAGACAAGAAATAGTCCTCCCACTGGATGAAGCAACAGGTTCTCACAGCTGTCTTTGGAAAATACAATCTGTCACAATCTGCCCTCTAGGCACCATAATTTATATCCTTCCTCAACACTTCAAAAGCCTTATCACAATCAGATTGGGAAGACCAGCCTCTTATCATTTAAATCAGATCAAGGTTCAAATGAGTTTCCTCAGGTGGAGTCCTTAAAGATTTTCCTCTCAATATGAAGATCTGGGAATTAAAAGACAGGCCATCTGCTCCCCCTCCCACCATATGCACCCAACATACAGAGGGGTGTGTGTATGGAGTTATTGTAATAGACAATCCTGCTCACTGAGGAGGAAAATAGGAGGCACACAGTAATCACTGGTCAAAGTAATTCTGAAACCCAGGTAGGTATAGGTCTCCAGTTCTAAGTCAGGGCACTTTCCTGCTCTTGGGGTTATTGTCCATGGTTCTTGGTTCTGCCTTTGTAAGAAACAGCTCATATGTGCTGTTGGAAAGCTTCCTAGTTTGCCTCCTACCATATAAATATGGAGGTTTCCCCTTTTGAACTACCCCTATCACATTTAGTCCAAGACAATAGTGTATCCATCAATTCAAATCTCATAAAAATGTTGTGGATTGTTTAGGAATCATTTTGGAGTTAACAAAGACACAAATATTTTTGAGACAGCATCCTATCTGGCTTGGATAATATTTAGGATGTTGTAAGTATAGCTAAGATTCTTAGAAGTCTTTTGACTAGCTGAGAGGTCTGGGGGGTATGCCCTTAACCCTTCTGAAATTTTAAAATAGAGCCACATCCTTAAGAGAATAATTTACTTCAAGGCTATAGAACTTTGAGAATAATTTGCTATGTGGAAAGTTTGAGAACATCAAACAGATAAATTTTGAAACCAGAAAGTTCTGACTCCTTTTTATTTTCTTTAAGTTGTGTTTGAAACAAACTGATGCCTATTTTCATGCATTTATCTCTGACTTTTCCTTTCAAATACATGAAAAACATAAGTTAGTTAAAACTTCCAACATTTGACTGCAGTCTCATTAACCAAACACACTCTCTATCAGATGTATTTTTTATTTTCCACATTCCTATATCTGAAAGTTTTACTAAACGTTCCATCTCTATATCACTCAAATTTTTTTCTCTGACTTCCAGTGACAATTGCCTCACTGTTTTAATAGTCCCAAGATTCTACAGGTCATGGCCTATTGTAAGGCAGTACCATATGTTTAAATCTCATGCATGTATGTGTGTCGGGGGTAGAACCAGGGACTTGCGCATACTAAACAGGTGTTCCACCACTGAGCCAAAGCCCCAGCCCAGATGTTTAAGTTTTTAATATCCACACCCTACTCCAAGTACCAATTTTTGTTCTGATTATCTCGTGAGTGCAGGAAACCATCTGAACACTTAGGGTCATAAAACAACATTTTTAATTAATTAATCAATTTATTTATTTATTTTTATGCTAAAGATTGAACCCAGGGCCTTATGCATGCTAATCACACACTTCACCACTGAACTACATTCCAGCCCCATAAAACAATATTTTGGTTGGTTCCATAGTTTAGCAATTGTGAATTGAACTGCAATAAACATTGATGTGACTGCATTACTGTAGTGTGCTGATTTTAAGTCCTTTGGGTATATAAATCTAGGAGTGGGATAACTGGGTTAATTAGTGGTTCCATTTCAAGTTTTCTGAGGATTCTCCCTAGTGCTTTCCATAGGGGTTGCTCCAATTTGCAGTCCCACCAGCAATGATGAGTGTACCTTTTTCCCCACATCCTTGCCAACACTTATTATTGCTTGCATTCTTGATAATTTGATGATTTGGTCCCACTTTTTCTTCTATTAAGTTCAGGGTCTCTGTTCTAAGTCTTTAATCTACTTTGAGTTGATTTTTGTGCAGCAACTATGGGACCAACCTAAATGCCCCTCAACAGATTAATGGATAAAGAAAATGTGGCATATAAACACAATGGAATATTACTCAGCTTTAAAGAAGAATGAAATTATGGCATTTGCAGATAAATGGATGGAACTGGAGAATATCATGCTAAGTGAAATAAGTTAAACCCCCAAAACCAAAGGCCGAATGTTTTTGCTAATAAGTGGATGCTGATCCATAATGGGGGTGGGGAGTGAAGGGACTTTGGATTGTGCAGAAGGAAGTGAGGGGAAGGGTCGGGGTGGGGGAATGGGAAGGATTGTGGAATGAGATGAACTTTATTACCCTATATACATGTATGAGGCTGCACCATGTTCAGCCAGAGGAAGGAGGAGTTGTGCTCCATCTGTGTACAATGTGTCTAAATGGATTATATTGTCATGTGTAACTAATTAGAACAAATTTTAAAAATTTAAGAAAAACACACAGTATCTCATTATCATTATCATTCTCTGAGTTGACTACTCACAGCTGAGTGATACTCACTGGGTCTTTCATATGATTGCAGTGATTGCAGGTAGATATTGACAGTGCTGAGACATAATGCAGAGAGGAGGCTGGAGCCAAAGTTGTGTCTTACAAGATCAAAATGTTTCCTTGATGAATCTGAATTTTATAATCGTCAATAGGAATTTCTAGAAGAACGTTGAGCCAGAGAATAAGGTTATCAGATAGCTCACCAAAAGATAATAAAAAGCATTGTGGGCAAGAGACAAGAGGTAAGCCAGAGAGGCTGGGGCCGGTTGGAAGGCAGAGGTAGTGGGGTGGTGGGTGTAGAGAAGAAAAAAGTGAGACTGGGACTTGTGAATTTTCCCTATTGGTACAGGCTTTCTTCAATTGTAGGGCTATCCCCAAGCAGTACTCTTCCTGCGTTCCTGAGCTCAGTCCTAAGATCACCTCATGTCTTCCTCCATACGCTTTTCTTGGAAACTAGATTCTAAACTCAATGGTTTCCAGTACACCTCTTCTTCCATGACTCTTGTAATATATAAGATTGGATATGACTGCAGGTGATAAAAAAAAAAAAACCCAACTATCAGTAACTTAAATACTGTAAGAGTATATTTTTTGCAATCATACAAAGCCAGTTATGGCAGAACCATCAGGGAACTAGTCTCCTTTTCTCTTGCTGTTCTGCCATTGTTAACACAGGACTTCTACCTCATGTTCTACAGTGATTTCTTGGGCTCTGGTTGTTGCAGCCACATTTCTGCCAGAAAGAAGGAATAAGACAGGAAAATGGTCCACTCTTCTTTCCTTTCAGGATACTTAATGGACATGACACCTCTTATATTTCACTGGCTAAAATTTAGTAAGGTGAGCACTTTAGTTCAAGGGAGATGTTAGTCAGCTTTTTTTTTTTTTTTTTTGCCACTGTGACCAAAAGACCTGACAAGAACAATTTGAGAGGAGGAAAAGTTTACTTGGGGCTCATGGTTTTAAATCTCAGTCAATGAATGGCTGCCTCCATTCCTAAAGGCTTGAGTGAGGCAGAACATCATGGTGGAAGTGTGTGGCAGAGGAAAGTAGCTGGGTACACGGCACCAGGATGCAAAGATGGAGATGTGTCCTCTCACCAAGGACAAAACATATATTACCCCGAGCATGTCCCTCAATGACCCACCTCCTCCAGCCACACCCTACCTGCCTACCACCCAGTTAATTCCTATCAGGAGGATTAATGCATTGATTAAGGTTCTCACAACCAATCATTTCATCTCTAAATTTTCTTGCATTGTCTTACACATGAGCTTTGAGGGGACACCTCACATCTAAATCAAGCAGGAGATGTGGTGGCCAGCTAGAAATCACATGTTCTGATACTAAAGAAGTAGAAGGATATGAAGATACAAATGGTAGACTTTGCTACAACCCGCAAATCTATACCACTAGGCCAGATTTCTCTGAAGCTTCTGCACTCTACTATCCAAAGACATCCTGAATCCAAATGTCCAGCACTGAGCTCATGATCTCTCCCACCCCTGGTCCACTTCTGGGACTTCTTTTCTCAGCAATGAGCACCACAATCTATCCAGCTGTGCAAACCAGAACCCTAGGAGTCAACTTCGACTCTTAGTATAGATGTGTTATTTGTTCATAGTTCATTTTTGCCATGACTTCACAAGGGTAGAGTTAATTCCCTGTCTCTGGGCTTTGCCACTGGATGTCCTATGGCCAAGAGAATATAAAAAGACATATTTTTAGGCCTTGGCAGGTGGAGACTGGAATGTGCTATGTGTTTTGACTTGGCCTCTGCTCCTTCTGCCATTCACCATGCGAGAACTTTTATCCCCATGTAGCTGCAGACAGTAGAATGAGAGATACGTAGGGATACCCTGAGCTTCACCTGCAACCGATGCCAAAATGCCCCAGTCAGCCTGCAGTCCCATTAACAAGAAAAATAAAGAACTATTTTAAGCCACCGAAAATCAAAGTTGTTATCCATCATTCAAATTGAAACCTAATTTATAGTGGAAACAAATTATGGTGTATTTTTACATCTGCTCTTTTATTAAGTGCTGTTGTTGTATTGCAGTAAAATCTTGGAATCCAATTCTTCTTTCCACCTCCATCATCTTAGTCTAAGCTACTGCCATGTTTTGCCCAGGTGACTGCAGTAACCTGTCTGTCCTCAGAGCCTCTGCTCTGGTTACCTAACATTCAATTCACCCAGCAGCAGGCATGAACTTTGGAAAGAACCAATCTCATTTATTACAGGGATTGGTTTCACCCCTATCTCAGCCCAAATGGTTGCTATTCTCTCCCATGTACACATAGTGGGGAGTGGGGTTTTCCCATCTGCAGCATCCCTACTCATTTGGGTATGTCACTGTTACTATTCTCTCTCCAGGAAGGGAACCCACATATTCTATGAGTACTGAATGAGGGGTGTGCTGAACACAAAGTGATTTCACTCCTGTTGGGCAAACAATGGGTAAACTATAGGCACAGAAAGACGGCGCTCCTCAGCGCAGGTCAGCATCAGGTGGAGAGAGTCCGCAGGGGTTGGCTGGGGACTCTCCAGCAGGTGTGGACAGTCCATGGGTGTTGACTGGGATCCCACATGGCATTGACACTCGCTGAGGCAGAGGCTAAGCACGCTCCCTGGGCAGCCCCTTCTGTGTTCTCCCTGTGGTTCTGAGGGGTCAAGAAGGCCCTCTGGCCACAGCATTCATCCTCCAAATCCACTCCCTTCTTCCCCCACAGGCTCTACTTTATTTTCTGCTCACTTTTGGATGCACTTTATCACCTGGCTCTTGTTGGGGCTTTGCCTTTTGATTCACTAAAAGCTCTGCTCTTGAAAATCAGAGCTTTGACTTTCTATTTCTGTTTTCTCTGAAGTGGAAGTCAATGGCAGAACCTTGACCCTGTATTTGTGTTTGCTTTCCAGGAAAGCACAGTCTTAGTTCTCCCCAGGAATAGAAACTCTGCCCTTGGAGAGCAAAAGCAGAAAAGCACAGCCATGCGTGACTGTACCCTACCATATCTCAGTGCGTAATAACATCGCTGCCCCTCTCCCCTTGAAACTAGCCGATGCTTCTTACCACTCTTAAGATAATGCTTGAGTTTGGATCTCGAATGTCTCCAAAGGCCCATGTGTTGAGGACTTGACCTGGGAAGGCCTCTGGCATTATTGGGAGGTGAAGGAACCTTTAGGAGGGGAACCTCCTAAGGTTAGGAAGAAAGTCAGGTCATTGGAGGGGACAATAGGAATCTGGTCCCTCCTCTCTCCCTCTCCCTCTCTCTCTCTTTCTTTCCTGGCTGCCACCAGGTAAGCAGTTTTTCTCCACCACATACTTCCACCAAGAAGTTCTGCCTCACCAGCAAGATCAAGAGACCACAGACTGAAACCTCTGAAACCATGAGCCAAAATAAAACTTTTCTTTTATTAAGTTGATTGTCTTAATTATTTTGTCAGGGTGATGGAAAAACTGACTAACACAGCTAAAAAATCCAATCCTAAACATAACCCAAGCAAACCCACATGGTTTGGCATTTGCCTTCTTCTGTGCTAATTGCTCTGGACATCTGAACTCCAGGCTGCTTTGTGGGATTCCCTCCCCACTGAGTCTCCTCTTCCCTCTCCCCATCCATTCCCCCTCCTCCTCCTCCTCCTCCTCCTCTTCCTCCTCTTCCTTCTTCTCCTCCTCCTCCTCACTTGATCTCCCTGCTGTTCCTCTGGGCTGCTCTCCACGGCCTCCTTCCTGTCTCCGGAGGGTTTCCTTTACTTCTTGGATTATTCGGGAACTGTTTCCCATGCCCCCTGCATCTGCAAGCTGCTGGAGAACTGATACATAGTCCTCTGCCTCACCACGGTCCTCAGTGAATGAATAAATAGATGAATGAATGGATGTGAGGATGACAGCTTCTCATGAAAGACAATCTGGCAACTTTGGGTCCTGATCCAGTTTGTCCCATCAAAGTGATCCATGGGCAGGTACAGCTTTATAAATCACCAGAAGATAAAGCTGCCTGTGTGGGATGATTCGAAATGGAAGAAATCAAGTCCTTCCATAACACCCTTTGGATATTTTACCACTCAGTGTTAGTCCCTTGAGTTGGAACCTTCTGCTAAACTTCAAATGATTCTCAGTGAGCTCAGTCCTCAGGAACTACACCTTAGGCAGCTGACATGATGGCTAAACTCTGAAGATGGGGGAGACAGGATGGGAGAGCGGGAGAGGAGGGAGGAAAGAGAGGTGGAGAGTGGGATGCGACCCCGAGAGGGAAGTCAGGCATCAAAGCTTTCCTGAGCTTCACAGATCTTGCAGCCTCTGATCCTTTTACTTTCATGCTTCATGATCCAGCAAAATCATCTTTGGCTATTTTGATTTTTTTCCCCCTTCAAGGAGTAAAGATACAAAGACAGGAGAAACCTCTTTGGAGGTAATGGTAGCATTTGGACATAGAAATTGAGAGTTTAGCATGTGAATATATCCTCATGGAAAACTTCATTCACTCAGTTTATTCATCCAAGGAATTCCACTGAGTGTCTGCTCTGTGCCAGACACTGAAAAGACAGAATGGACAAAATAGACATTGTTTTTACCCCATAGAACAATGGAAACTTCCCACAGCGATTTAGAGATAAAGGCACGTGTTCTGGGTCTGCCCAGACCTCGCGGACTTGTAGTTGTCTGGAGGTGGTGGAACTTGGAAACTTCACAAGAGTATTGTTGGGGTATAGAGATTATTGAAGGGGAAAGGAAATAGCATTTTTCCCCCATCTTTTTTCATGTTTGGTGATAGGACATGGAACAATGAATGGGAAAAGGGATGCTGGCCTTCAGGAAATGTCTCCACTATAGTTAGCAATAGTCTGACAGTCTGATACCATCCTGAGGCTTTGAAGTTTTGCAGCAAATAGAGAAAAGATGTCTCATTTGCAGAGTTTAACTGGCTGGTGATATGAGTATCAGTTACATCTGCTCATCTTATTTCATTTATTTCCTCTTGTTCCTGATCTCCAATTTCAACCCTTATTCAGTTACATAAGAGCTACAATCTTCATTCCCAGCATCTTGTGCCCTTAATAAAATTTCTCTTATTCCTTTTCTTACATTTATTACACATCCATCCCCCTTCCCAGGCCATTACAGAGGGCAGGTACAAAAGAAAGCTATTCTGCAATTTCAATAAAAGCCATGTAATCTCTTTCTAAAGCACTGTTCTGCTTTGGAAAGTCAATATTCCTCCATTGGCAATTTCCCATAATGTGGTTAGTTTAACAAAATAAAATTTGAAAAATCAAAGCGTTGCGAGAACAATTGCATCCTTACAAGTTCTCCTTAATTTCCTACTCTCTGGTGTTTCTTAGATTTTTTTCATCTTTAACCTCACTGTTGGCTAAGAGAGAAAGCCCATAAAAGTCAACTTTGAACCATTTGAGAAGAAAGGGTGAATTAGTTAGGGTCTCTGGGAGGCAAACGAAAGACAGCAACTCAACTTGTACTGGCCAGAGTCAAAGGAGGCGTGGGGCAGGGTGGGTTCGTTAGCAGGAAGAGAGGGATCCCGGGTTGCAAAGTTTGTTCCATGCTCATGCAGACAGGGGTGAATTGTGAAAGATGCCTTTGCTGCTTGAGAAAGTGTCCAGGCTGGGAGGCAGGAAGTGGTTCACTAAGGAAAATGATCCCTATTTCTGGTAGTGTGGGGTCTTTCCTGCACTCCCCTGCTTGGCAAACGGGAGAAGCTTTCCAAAGAGCCCTTCAACAAAAACCACTAGGACTTGCTCACCAGCCCACGTCCCTCCACTCTGTATACCTATCTCGGCACTGACACTGACCAGCTAACGGGATCACCTGTGATTTCCATATTGCCAACTCTGCTGGACATTGTGGTCCTTGAGTTGCTTTATTGGATGGACAAACTTGACCAGGGAGCATCTTGGCATCTCTCTTGGCATCTGAGGTACCACCCATCCCTGTTTTGCTCCCACTACCTGACCTCTGCCTTTCATTCTCCTCCTTTTGCCCCGCAACACGCGGTACCCCCTGAAGCTTCATCTTGGATCCTTTTCTAGTCTCTGCCTCTGTTCTCTCTTGAAGTAATTTTATTTGTCAATATTTCCACTTAAGTGTCTCATTGGGCATCTCAAATGAAGATGTTAAAACAAAATTCATGACACCCCTCCCACAGTCCAAATCTGAGCCTCCCCACTTCTTTCTGCCTCGTTGAGAGACCCCAGCACCACCTGGTTACGAAAGCCCCTAGCTGCTGAATTTCTTCCATTTCCGTTCTTCCCTCTCTGAGTAGCAAGTTCTGTTGGCCAAACCTCAAAATGCACCTGGTATAAGCCCATCTCCCTCAGTCTCCCCGAAGCCCTCTGACTCCAAGCCACTGTCACGTCTCACGCGGCTGGTGGCAGCATCCCCCTAACTGGCCTCACTGTTCCCTGGTTTGCATCCTCCCTCCATTTTCCCACAAACTCTTCTTTGAAAGGTAGATTATGACACTTCCCAACTTAAAGCCTTCAGTGAGGTTTCAATGCCCTAAAGATAAATGCCCACAAAGTTCTTCCTGTTGTGGCCCCTCTTAATTTCACAACCTCATCCCATGACTGTCTCCTGATCTCTCACTCTGTACTACTCACGGGGTCATCAATAAATTCTTGGAATATGCAAAGATCTTTCTTGCCCTGCGGCCTTGAACTCATTCATTTCCCGCCTAGAACGCTTACCTCCATTTTCTTGGTTATTATTATCTTTATTCCTACTGTTTATGGCTTAGCTCAACCCACACATCACCTCTTCAGAAAGACCATTACTAATCCCATCACCCTCTGCTCTAGTACTCAGTTATTTCTCTCCAAGGACAAATCCCCATTTGCTATCATTTGTTTATAATGCCTCACATTTGACTATAAGCACCCCAAGGGTAGGGACAATGACATGTCAGGTTTCTGATCTACCCTTAATGACTAGCAAAATATCTGGCAGATATTATGTGCTCAAGGAGTGATTTTTGAATGAATGCATAAAAGATCATTGATAACCAATAGTTCTGAGTACTGAACTATATACATTTCTGTGACTGAAACTTTTTTTGAAATATTTAACTATTATGGGATTGGGATAATTTCTGTCTTAAGAAATACCTAGAGAATTCCATCCTGCATTAGTTTCCAAATGGAACAAAGCTATCTTCCCCACCCCCAGTTCTGGGGATCAAAACCAGACAGAGTGTCACTGGCACTAGTAAGCACTGAGCTACATTCACAGCACAAAGATGCAATTTTGACGGTGGGGTTGGGGGTTGGTATAAGAAAAGGAGAACTTCTATGGCAAGACTATTTCTTATTCCAATGAAAATGTTTCGAGCAAGGCATAAGCAGAATATTATTGAAATGGATATGGAAATGCTGTGTTAAAATCTATATCTACAAGTGATCAAGCAGAAAAGTCAAAATAAATTTGAGATTCTTTTTTTGAAACAAAATTACAGCTTGCCATGAATAAAAACTTGACAATGATCCCTGACCACTCCTCCCACCCCCACAAAAATGTCCAAGAAATTTAAAAAGAATTCTTCAGAGGTATCAAGCAGTAGATGAGATTTTTTTTAAAATTAGAACATTGCACATAGTAATTGGGTTCCTTTTGACAAAGTCATATATGCAAGAAATTTTTTTCCAAGATCCATCCCCCCTCTCTTCCACCCCTCCTCCCTCACCCTGTTCTCTCTCCTTTATTCTATTAAACCTCCTTTATTCTATACATACATGAAAGTGAAATTCCCTCTGGTATCTTTACAAGTGAACGTAACATGATTTTTGTCAAATTCCTTCTATTTATCTCCCCCTTTCCCTCCTTCTTAGCTACTCCACTGATCTTTCCTGTATCTTTATGATATCTGATCCCCTCCCCCACTGCCTTCTTTCACTTATTTTGCTCCAGCACAAGAGAAAACATTTGACCTTATATTTTCTAAGTCTGGCTTATCTCACCTAGTATGATTTTCTCCATTGCCATCCAATTTACTGAGAAATGCCATTATTTCATTCTTCTTCATGGCTGAGTAAGACTCCATGTTATATGTATACCACATTTTCTAGATTCATTCTTCTATTGATGGGACTCTGAGTCGATTCCATAATTTGGTTCCTGTGAATCGCACTGCTATAAACATTGCAATGGCTGCGTCCCTCTAGTTTGCTTATTTTAGATCTTTTGGGTAAACACTGGAAAGTGGGAGAGCTGGGTCATGGGGTGGTTCCATTCCTAGTGTTTTGAGGAATCTAGATGAGATGCTTTAAAGATGGAGTTTAAGGAGATAGTTGGAGTTTGCTAGCAACTTGTGATTTCTCTACCCAACGGAAGGTGAAAAAGAGCCTTTCCAATGGTTGCAAAATTTTCAACAAAAATACGTTCACTGCTGAACAATGACATGATTGAATCACTTTGTTTTTTAAGCATAAACTCTGAAAAAATATTCAAATATATTATTTTATTTTCAATTAAACATGATTAAATGTTCATTTCATACAGCTTTTCCTTTTTCAAGCACTTCATTTCTCATAAATTTGTCTTTAATAATTTCATGCTTGAATGAGAAAGAAGTGACAATTATAAATATGTTTCTTGCTATTTATAATATGCTTACGATTTCTCTGCAATATTGCATATTTGCTTTCACCGATTTTTTTTGTTTTATAAATTCCACACTGGTAAAAATGTTAGTATTAATTCCCATATTACATTATAAAGCTAAATTGATATTGACAACATGACATTTCTCTTTTGTTATAGGACTGTGATTTCCTCCTGTGCCTGTTCTAAGGTGTCTATTATGTGATGCACCATGTCAATCAAGATATGATGATAAGGTGTTTGCATCCCCCTCCTCTGATCTTGACTGGGCTGGTGTGCCAGTCCCAGTGGAGATCATGTGATCACATATCCAGAACTACAATGGGCACATGGTTTGTGTCTCTTTTAACCATTACTGTGGCCCTGTGATGCGGGTAGTATTGATAGTGTTTTTCAGCTGAGGACACTAGGCTTCAAAAAGATTAAGTAATTAGTCCAGATCTCACAGTAAGCATGTGTGAGAACCAATAGCTGGGTCCGTGCCTGTCTGACACCAAAGCCCTCTCCACTGTGCCTCCCTACCTTGCAGTAGGAACCACCAGAAAATGCACTTTTGCAATAACTCAGCTTTGTCCTTTCTAAGAGAAAAGAAGGGAAAATGGTTTGGGGCCATGCTGGAACTGAGGTGGAATTTCAGAACCAAAATCAGAGTTGCATAGGCTAAGTTGTGATCCTAATCCTTGAATGGGGTAACTTTCAGAGGGTCCCTACCTTCTGTGCTAGAAGAGTGACTTCTTTGTCTTGTTCCTGTCTCCAAGGATAGTTGGCCCACCAGGAGGACAGAGTAAAATCTCATCTATGAGAACATCTATGGAGACTTGCCATACATAAGTTCAAATTCTTGTAAATACCAAAAAAGTCCTGTACAATTTTCTTTGTAGACGTCTTATTTATTAATCAAGGTGGGCACTCCTGTTATTGCTGTCAATACTACTGCTATTATTGCTGCTACATGTGTCCTAACTCTTCAGACCTCAATTGCAGCTTCATGTGGATCTGCCATTTGCAGAGAACCTGATGGAACTTTGGAGGGAGGGAAGGGAAGGTTGATATAAAACAAGCTTTTATTTCTTATTATGTTCAGAAACACAAGGTTCACATTTTAATTGATATTATAAATAGTTGAAAGAATTATCTTTAAATTACTAATATCTTTAGTTAAAGTTATATATTTTAACTACAATCTAATAGGAACTTACATTAGGATATTTTGTATGCTGTTTTTCTCAAATTGACTTTGAAATACAATTTCTAGATTTTTATTTTATTCAGCATACATTCGATCAGATTATTGTATTTGTTTCTGTTTTAGACTTCAGAGCTATTTGCTGCTAAATTGGACAGAGAAAGTGTACAAGTAATAATTGACTGAACATTCATGGAATGGTTAAACTACTTTGGAAGTTGTTTAAAACAATTGTATGTTCCAAAACTATTGTAAAACACTTAGTATTAAGTCTCTCAAAGGCAATGGCCGATCCGAGGGGCTGTCACATCTGGTATGTCACTTAAAGCCTACAATAAATCATATCAGCCTTTCTTAGCCTAGAGATTGATTTTAATTTAAAAAGAATCCAGACTCAGACTGGATTACAATAAAATGCAAATGGTCATCAGGCCCTCTACATTCCCAGGGCTATAGCCACAGACCAAAGAAACAGAAACCCACCGAGCTCTGTCAGCAAAACATTCAATCCACTTTTAGGAAATTAAACTCTAATGGATTAGAAATCCAGTTAGGTTTGGATGTAAGTTCTATGTGTTAGAAAAAGTAACATTGTTCTGTTGGAGGTTTTCTTTTTTTTATTAATACCATAAAATTAAGGAATATGGTTTTACTCAATTCTTAAGAAACTCTTAGGACTTCAGTTATTTTTGCAATTTTCTGAGGCATGGACAATTTATTCAAGATAACCATTTTATTCCCCAGGCAATCTAAAGAAACACTGAACTAGTAAAAACTGTCAACCAGACCTAAAGAGTTATGATTTTAAACTAAAGACTTTAATAGCAAACCCTGGAAACCATATAAAAGTGCATCAATAAAGGGAATGTTAAAAATATAGAAAGATCTCAGAGCAACATTACTAAGCAAAAAACAAAGTTGCCAAATACAATGTGCAGTACTATATTTATTAAAAAAGGAATCATATGAATGTACGCATGCAAATATGCCTACACACACGCGCGCGCACACACACGCACGCACATGTACACTCCAAACTGGAGAGAGGAAATGAGGTTTATAGAAAGGGGATATATTTGTGAATTGTTTTGAAGTTAAACATTAAAAAGCAAAGCCAAACCAAAACCATCAAACAAACAACTCCCTTCCCCCCTGAAAATTCCGAACTAATAACATCTGAACTAATAACATTGCTTTAATGGCTACGGCTTCCAGAGATAGCTACCACAGCCTGGGTGGCCTAAACTACAAAGTTCCATTTTCTCACAGTCTGGAAGCTCGACTTCCAAGTTCAAGGTGCTGGCAGGGCTGGTTTCTCCTGAGGACCCTTTTGGGCACACAGGTGTCTCTCTTTGGCATGTGTCCTCACATGCCCTTTCCCATGCCTGGGCATCTCCAGGATCTCTCTCCTAGGATGTCCTTATCTCCTCATCTAAGAGGACACCAATCATGTTAGAATAAGGCCCACCCTACAGACTCTAAAAATGTTTACATTCTGAGGTTAGGACTTGAATATATGAATTGTGAGGACAAAATTTGAGCCATAAAATTGCATTTCCATTTTCAATTCTAAACCAAAGTATTCATGTACCACAGTATGTTGGTTTCAACAACAATAATTATGAAGTTTTATACCATAGCTAGGCACCTGATTTAGAAAGTGCAATCTGGTAAACAAAGTCTTGGATACCAAAATCTCCCTCAGCTTCACTATGATTCAGCTGAGAGGTTGTGCTTCTCCCAGTACTTCAATATCATTTCTCTGAGGGTCTTTGCTTCATATTCCCATAAAACTCCATTCACATCTCCATTGTCCTGCTCCTTAACTGTATTCTGGGTTGCAGGAGCTGGCCGGCTCTGGATTGCAGGTAAATCATGTTAAGACTATTTATGAACACATCTTTCCATCTCTCAACATCTAGCAAAGGTTTGCCTCATAGTGAGTATTATGTCCCACACCTCAGGTTTCTATGTTGAAGTCCTAACCTGCAATGTCTCCAACTGTGACCTTATTTGAAACTAGAATGATTGCATTATAATTAGTTAAGATGAGGCCATACTGGGATAGGGTGGGCCCTAATTCAATATGACAGGTGTCCTTATAAAAAGACAAGATATGGACCCAAATATATACAACTATGAACATGAAAGGTGATGTATCTACAAACCAAGGAACAGCAAAAATTGTCAGCAAATTACCAGAAGCTGGAGAGAGGCCTGGAACAGATTCTTCCTCAGAGCTCTCAGAAGGAACCAGTCCTGCTGACGCCTAAGTCTCTGATTTCTAACCTCTTGTCTCTAATATGGTGAGCTGATAAACTCCTGGGTTGAAGTCTATTATTGACCCCAGTCAACCAGTACAGTGGTTGTTAAGGCAGAGAGAGTGTGAGCGGGATTGCTGTTGACCTCACCCATACAATAGGCACACACGGACACAGGCTGCCCTTCTCAAGAAGAGTTGCTGAATTTGATTCCCATTGTTCCTCAGGATAAGAATGATTGGATTGTGGGTAACAAGAATAAAACTCGCTTCCTATACCAGAGTGCCCTGCTCTACCTCTGATGGCCAAATATTTTCTGGAGTGCTGCTAACATGGTCATTTGCTTAAAGTAACACCAGTAACAAGAAGTTGTGAGCTTTACGACCAACTTACCAGGCTTACCAGGACGTTCCTGTTTGTAGGCACATATTTTTACCCAGCTCAGCATCTGCTTCTGGGCTGGGCACAAGTGGTATACTAACATTAGTTTCTGGCTCTCACATTTGTTTATGATCTTGCGGACCATGCTCGACTATTTACAGCTACTATTGCACTTAGTACTTGGATGCTAATTTGAGGGATCACCCTAATGGTTTTGGGGAACTGAGACCAGAGGACAAATTTGCATTTGTACTCATACTGCTACCCCATTTGTCAAGTGTTAGTTTCTGGTTCTCTTGTTTAAACTTTGGGCATCTGAGCAACAATGGGTCAGGTAATACGATGCCCCACTTTAATTTTTAGTATTTCTTTGTTTGGCATGAAAAGTTATAGGAACCCACCTACCTCCAAAATGCACCCATGAAAAAATAGTTGTGGGTTATAAGAAGGAAAAGGGAAGGGAATTCGCATGTTGTGAGTGTTTACCTTATGTTGGGTTCTATGCAGACATTAGCTCATTGGATCGCAGCAGTGACACTGGAGAAGTTAAATGATGTGCCCACATTCATTTAGCTAATTTGTGGGGTTAACTAGTGTTTTAATCAACTTTTTCATGCTGTGACTAAAAGACCTGACCAGAACAATTTTAGGGGAGGAAAAGTTGACTTAGGAGCTCACAGTTTCAGAGATCTTAATCTATAGAGAACTGGCTCCATTCCTTGGGGCTCAAGGTGAGGCAGAAAAATATGGCAGAAGAGTGTGGCCGAGGGAAGCAGCTCACATGATGATCAGAGAGCAGAGAGAGAGATTCCATTTGCCAGATACAAAATATATACTCCAAAGGCCCTCATCCAGGGACCCACCTCCTCCTGCCACACCCCACCCGCCTTCAGTTACTACTGTTAATCCCACCAGGAGATTAATTCACTGATTGGGTTAGGTTCTCATAACCCACTCATTTCTCCTCTAAACCTTCTTGTATTGTCCTCGCTGAAGCCCAGCTAACACCAGCACCATGCCCTTGAATCTCCAGAACTGTGAGCTAAATCAAATTCTTCTCTTCATGAAGTTACCCTATTTGGGATATTTCACTGTGGTCACAACAACAACAAACCAGACTGGTACCATGATTTATTGAGAAAAATAAATATTCTGAGAAATTTGCTACAACAAACTTTTATAATTATGGGATCAATACAGTTATAGGCAATGCTACCCACTGTTCAGGAACTGTCTAATCTCCCTCTTGTGAAAAGTGATGGTCAAGATGAATTGGTCCACTTGTGGGAGGTGGAAGCCGAATGTCAATTACTAGAAACAGGGCTCAGTGAGAGGCCAGTGAGAGGCCAGGCCTGAGTCAGTATGAAGCAGCCAGTATCAGGTCCCCAAGCTGCATGGGTCTGGGCCCAGGAGAGAGAAAGAGAGAGAGAGGAAGAGAGAGTAAAAGAAGGCATCAGTGCTCGAGAGATCACAGTGGATGGGCCTGCAGTAAGTGGAGTCAGCTACACCACTCAGGTGCTGCATCTCTTAAAGGAGCATCCATGGCTTCTGGGATGCCCACGTGAGGCTTGTGTAACGAAAGAGATGGAAGCAGTTTCCAATTGGTCATTTTGGTACATTACCTTTGATTAGAGGTAAGACTGCAATCCAGTTCCATGAGGGGATGCCACCGGTGGCTAAAGTGTGTGATGTAGGGTCATTGCTTTTTGATAAAAAGTGGGCTCAGCCTAGTTGGGACAAATGAGCATTAAAAAATAGCTAAATTCCCCATGTTCCCCTACCCTGGGAGGCCTTCTGAACCTGCTCAGAGAGGCCCCAGTTTCTTTCCCTGGGAACCTTGACTGCCCAGCCACAACCCCCTCTGCAGTGGTGTGGAGACCAGCACATCTTATTTTCCACTCTGAAGGGAAAGGCTGAGTATGATCTCACACAATGTCTAGTTGTTCTGCCAAGTCAATCATCCCCCAGGCTCCATAAGCATTTGCTCCTTGGCACTGATGGGCAGAGTTTCTAATGAAGCCCAGCGTGGCCCCGTGTCTGTCCTCTGCGTTTGGTCGTCTGCCTTCTTTGGAACATGTACTGAGAGCTTGTTTTGGATCATCACCAATCAGGCCTTAGTATAGCCAGGAGGTCTCAGTAGACAAGCTGGGTAATTGAACATATGCAAGTTGTTTACTTTGTCTGTAAAGCAGTGACCACACTCTGAGGAGGAATGGCCTTGTTTTATAAAAAATGATTCTGTTCCTCATCACTCAGTGCTTTGGCTGTGCCAGCGGCACAGACTTTCTTTCCAGCAATTAAAATAAACAATTCCACATGTGCATGGTCAACCTTGCAGAAAAAGGTGTCAGCAAATAAAGATGTCACAGAATTTGAAATGAAATGTCTTTAAGAGCAGCATGACTCTCTTGAAGTGGGAAGTAGGTTTCTTGAAGTTTATCTTAACTTTCGAATTGGAAGAGAAAGCATAGTATTCATTGATCCAACCTGCATGTTTTAGAGCAAAGGAAACTAAGGATGAATTTTTCCTGTGTCACAATTGGTGGCAGGAAGAGCAGAGATGATGGCCTGTTCCCACGTTCTGTGCTATGCTTTCCTCTCCATTGGACATGATCAGTGGGAACCCCAGAGAGGCTCTGGGGTCATAGACCTGCTCTAGATCTTGAATGAGAGGAACTGGTGGAAATAGTGACAGGTCAGGGGGAAAGTAAGGTAGAGGCAAAGACGCAGAGGGCTAGCAAGGACACTAGCTGAATGGAGTTTTGGGAAAAGTGAGAATTAAAGTTGGATAGCATGTCAGTCAGAATTAATGCAGTGAGTTCTTCCTTGACACCTTTGGGGGATGGGTTTCAGGATCGCCAACAGACACCAGATCCACAGATACATACAAGTTCCTTATATAAAATGGTATAATATCTGCATATAGCCCATGCACAACTTCCTATACACTGTAAATCACCTCTAGATTACTTCTAAAATCTAATACAGTGTAAATGCTATGTAAATAGATCGTATTATTTAGAGAATAATGACAAGAAAAAGGAAGTCTGCCAGGTTTGATACAGACTTTTTTTTCATTCTGTGGTTGGTTGCATCTGCGGGTGTGGAACCTAGAGATAGACAGGACCAAGGGTAATTGAGGAAGCCAGGCTTCGTGATAGCTAGGTCAAGCAGAAGGGACTTAGTGGTATATATTACTCAGATAATGGGAAGGATAAACAGTGTCTAACCTGAGTTTTCAAGATAGACCTCCCTGGACACATTGCAGAGATGGGTTACCAAGAGGGCTCCATGATCAAGAGCAAGGTGGCACATTAAGGAGCTGCCCACACACCAGGAAGTCACTTCTTCTAAACTAGAACCCTCTGCCCTTGCTCAGTCTATTCCATCAACAAGGACGCCTGGTGCCCACCCTCACTCTGTACACTCAGTCTCAACTGTGAATCAAAATCTCTCCTGGGAGCATCTACCAGGCGGAACTTAAATCTTGGCTGGGACTCCGGTTGCACAAGGGTCAGGAAATCGTGACTTGTGGCTTTCGTGTGCGCAGCTCGAGAAGGAATGCTAGAAAGTTTTCTAATGGATGTTGAACCAAGTGATCCAGGGTGTCGATTCCACGTGGAGACCTTGAAACCCGGATGGAAACAGGTGCTCAGGAGCTTGGTTTCTGTGGTCAGAAATAGTGACTCGCTGATAATTTCTAGTCTAGAGGAGGGTCCAGAGCAAAGGGATTATGAAGGTTTCTCTTAACACATTAGGCTGGCTAGATTTGTCACCAGGAAGGCCTAGGGGAAAAGGAATGCAAAGGAGACGGTGGCTGTAATATACGTAAAAGATAAGGAAGGCTTGGAGCAGGGTGGCAGGAGCAGGAGGGAGTAATAACTGGCAGCAAGTGGAGAACATTTGATGCCTGAAGCAGTGACGATGAGATGAGCCATAAACTCTGAGCAGAGACTATGTCACTTGTCCTTGAGTTCCTAACACCTCTACCATCATGTGGCACCTGGTAGGTGCTCAATGAAAGCTTAGGAAGAGAATGAAAAGACCAAGTCAAGATGACAGGGACCATCCAAAGTCAAGTCCTTCAATAACTGTGTGAAGCAACGAGAGCAGTAGGGTTTGCTATTTCTCCCTCTTTGTGACCAGCAGCATGAGTCGGAAAAAAAAAAAATAGAGCAGATTCTCTATAAGAAATGAAGACCTAGGACTGTATCTGAATTGGGAGAACCATCTGAAGTTGGAAAGCAACTCCATGTGAGAACATTAGTTCCCACCCGCCCCCCAAGGCAGGTGGAGGGAGCCCTGCTCCCAGCCCTGGATCCCACATCAGCAGAGAGAGCACCTTCTCCAGCAGAGATGGCACTTGCCACAGTGAAGCCTCCTTCCCTTCCCTTCCCCCACCCTATTTCCTCAAACTCCAGGCATTGTAATTAGAAAACTAAGGTGTACATTTCAGAAAACCAAAGGACTAGACATAGCTGAAAATCAAAGTGCTAACATAGAAAAAAGACTTGCAGTAATCTCAGAGAATGTAAATGAAGAAGACAGATGTTAAAACAAGCAGAGAAGAGAAAAGATACAGTGCAGAGATGAAGATAATCCAACATAAGAATAATGGGAGTCCCTGACATAGGGACTATTGCAGTAAGTGCAATAGAAGATCTACCAGCACTTGGGGGGCTGAGGCTGAGCATCAATTGAGCCCAGGATTTCAAAACAGCCTGGGCAATATAGCCAGATCCTGTCTCAAGAAAAAGAAGGAAAGAGAGGGGGAAAGAAAGCAAAAGAAAGGGAAAAAAAAGGTAAATAAATAAAATTTCCCAGACAGAATTGAATCTGCAGATTAGAAACATACCCCATGTGCTTGGAGGTTTTGATACTGAAGGCTCTGTGCCAAGACACACTAAGAACTCTCCAGGCATCCGGAAGAACACAAATCAGCTACAACAGAAACGAGTGAGGCTGACTTCAGTGTTCTTCCAATAATCAAAGACATAAAACAATGGAGTAATGTCTGCAAAGACTGGAAGGAAGGTATGACCTAAGATTATCATGCCCTGTCAAGATGTCATTCAAATGGAAGGACAACAGGCAGCATTCTCAGACAATAACGCAAGTCTTCTTGAAAAAGTGTGTTACAATTGAAACTTACCAACCAATCCATAAACTATGATTTTAAAAGTAACAGACAAAACTCATCAGGATTGGAGAGCCCTGAACAGAGACTGGCCAGTGAATATGGAAGCCACTTAACTATGTGTAAATACATAACAGTAAATCTGACCATTATGTACAACTATAATGCACCAATACAAAAAATGGAAAAAAAATTATAAAAGTATATGCCATAAAAAACCTAAATAATTATGAGAACACGTATCAAGCCTTGTGAAAGTGTTGAACATCTGGAAATTATTAATGTAATTACAAAACCTACAAAATTTTCAGGCATCAGATGGGAGATGCATTAGCCTTTTCATCTTTCAGAGCAGAGAATCAATTGATCAGTATTGTCTGAAATTGATAAGTTACAAAAGCAAACAATAACCCCAGCCCTCAATGCTTCCCTCTCCCCACTTTCCCTCCTCCTAAAAATTACTCTCTCCTCCATCTTAGAGGGACCTCAGGAAACAAACCTCTTGGATGAGGACACTCTTAGGTGATTGTCAGTGATTCCTTTAGCTTCACTTAAGTTTCTTTTATAAATTCAACTAAAATTAAATGCTTGAAAAATTAAAAGCAGCTGCTGTTATATGAGTCCAAGTTTACAAAAGCTGTTTGGCTTGTTAACCATTGCAACTACCAATCTGAATAAAAAATATTCAGTTGGTGATCTTATTTTTGAGTGACCCTCTTGCAGTAATATGAGACACTTTCATCTCTTTATGTCTAGGACTATTTGAGTTCTTTATAATAAGCGTTTTTACAGGAACAATGAAGTAATTTATAATTTATTACAACAGAAAGGCTGGAGGGAAGTAGGCCAAGATGACAACTGGAGCTCATTTCGGGGGATGGGAATATGGACCTTTCTTATTTGTGTGATGGTCTTCAGAAAAGGCCAGGTCTTCCAAGAGTCTTCTTGACATACTCTCAGTTTGCTTTTTCAACCTCCACTTTTGTAATTCCTCCCCTTCAAAGTCATGCATTCCATACTGTAGCATGTTGCGCTGGGATGTAGCTCATTGGTGAAGCTCTATCCTAGCACGCATGAGGCCCTGGCTTCATTTCCCAGCACTGCAAAAATAAACAGACAGGTAGACAGGCAAACAAAATATATGTACTTAAGTTGTGTTATGTTAAAATACATATAACACATAATTTACATATAACACATAAAACAAAATACATAAAACACATAATTTTAGCCCTTTGGGGGAGCATTAAGTGCATTCACTGTGTCAGTACCACTTTCAATGTCCAGAATTCTTTCATCTCCCCCAAATGAAATTCTACCCATTAACCACTAACCTCCTCTTCTCCCTGCGTTTTAGCTCCTGGCAACCAGCACTGTGCTTTCTGTCTCTGAATTTGACTACTCCAGGTGCTTCATTCGTGAGGAATATATTAGTCCTGGTTTTTTTCACTTGGCATGTTTTCCAGGTTCACCGGCACCGTAGTGTGCATCACAGTGTCTTTCCCTTTTCAAGGCTGAATAATGTTCCACTGTATGTCTGTACCACATGTGGTTTCTGCATTCATGCGTTGACGGACATGGGAGTCACTTCCACGTTTTGACTATTGGGAATAATGCTGCTATGAACACTGCTATATCATTCTCACTTGTTAAGAGCTCCGCTCTGACATCATCATCTGAAGGTCATTCTGAGTTCCTTATTGTGGGTTGGAGATCGGGTTCTTGTGTTCTCCTGATATTTTGTGTAGACACCATCCTGTTTATCAGGTGACATAAATTGCTGGTTTCTAAGTTCTGTTTGCCATCTTCCCTACTAGACTACGGGCTCCTTGGGAGCAGGGCAGGACTTTATTTGACTCAGACTCTCCAGTGGCTCTCCTATTGCTTGGCAGCACTCAGTAAGATCTTGGAAGGGGATTTATTGGCCAGGGTCACAGCATATGCTGGTAATACAGCTGGACCAGTGATGTCAGAGAACACAAGAACCCGCGGACATGCGAGTACACGGACTAGTCAGAATCCAAAACCCAAAACCAAACAAATAAGAAACAGGGCTGGGGATGTAGCTTAGGGATCGCGCACTTACCTGCTGGTCCTGGGTTCCACCTCCAGCACTGCAAAACAAACAGAGAAAACAGTGAGGCAGGGTCTCGGAAGATGTCACACTCTGGGAGGCCTCGTTTAGGAGCCTCTCCTGCGCCTCCTTGCTGAGTCTTTCAAATTTCTTGAGAACTCTTAGTCGTAGTGTATTAGCAGGGCTCTCCAGAGAAACAAAACAAATAGGATGTGTATATAGAGGAAAGAGGTTTATTACAGGAATTGGCTCACAAGTGCACAGAGGCTGGCAGGTCCCAAGGTCTGCGGTCAGCACGCGAGAGCCCCAGGGGGGCTGATGGTGCCATTCCAGTCCTCAGGCCCCAGAGCCAGGAAGAGCTGATGTTTCAGTTTGAGTCCAAAGGGAGGAAAAAGCCAGTGTTCCAGTTTGAAGATGATCAGGGAAGAATGCTCTCTTACTTGGGGACGATCAGTCTTTCTGTTGTCTTCAGGCCTTCGACAAATTGGATGAGGTCACCCATCATGGGGACAGGAATCTACTTCACTCAGTCTACTGATTCAGTGTCAACTCCTCCAAAGACACCCTCACAGAAACCCAGAATGACGTTTGACCAAATACTCGGTCACCCCTCTTACCTAGTTCAATGGATGCATAAAATGACCATGCTACATAGCTTCCCGCGTCACAAACCTGGTCAGTTTTCTGAGCCAACATGAGGGTTCAATGAGGAAATAACAAGAGGGAACTAGCCCATGGCTTTGGGAGGTGGACAGTGCTGCTTCCAGAGACGTGGACCCTCGGTGCGGACTCACTGCTCTCTCTTCTCATGACATGTGACCACGAGTCATGGTGAGACTCAGGCTGGGGGCTAATGAGCACAGCTGACCAAGAAAGCATGTCCAACCTAGGAAACAAAGTGCCCCAAAGCCTGCTCTTGCCTTCAAATCTTATTTTGAGAAAATTATGGTCTGTAGTTAAGCAGAACTGGAGAAAAGTGAGAACAAAGTAAAGCCATGGACTATAAGCAGTCTAGCTTTCTATATGGAGCCAAGATGATAGACGTTTTCTTTGCAGAACTTTCTCTGCAGATGACTTCTGCTAACTAGATGTGGAGCATCTACGTTGAGTGGCATAGTTAATTTATTTGTCCCTTAGAGTTAAAAAAAAAATGAATATATAAAACCAGGGCTTTTCATTTTAGAGAAGTATTTATATTTCTGCTTTATAAATAAAGAAAAAGGGAACGAGTGGGCAGGAGAAATTTAAATTTTTATCCTTTCTTCTAAGAATTTGAAAGGCCATTACTGTTTTCTTTGATAAAGGAAAAGGAGGAAAATCTGGAGAAGGAGGTAAAATAAGATCCAAATAAATGAATTGAAAGTTGCTGTAGTTGGATAAGTGTCCCTTTCCACGTGGTGCTATTGGGAGGTGGTGGAACCTTTAGAAAGTGGGGCCTGATGGAGGGTCCTGAGGTCATTGAGGTGTGTTACCGAAGAGGATTTGGGGACACTGGCCCATCTAGTCTCTCCCTTTGCTCCCTGACTCATGATACAAGCAGTTTTGCTGACAAATGCTCCGTCACGAGGGGCTGCTTCAGCAGAGGTCAAAAGCAATGAGGCCAACTTGATCATGGACCAGAACGTTCAGAACTGAGAGCCAAAACAAACCTCTCTTCTCATAAGTTATCTTAGGTACTTCACTATAGAGAAGGAAAGCTGACCAAGAGAAGTTAAAAGGAGGGAAGTTAGACATGAAGGAGGAGAAATACTTGTGAGCTGTACTAAAAATATGTGAATAAAATAGAATTTAAAGAATGTAGAGAAAATCAATTAAGAGAAAAATCTTTCTACTGGAAGGCAGTTTTTTGTGAAACTGGATCCCTAGAACTCGGGAAGCTACTGGAAGGAATGTACATTCACTGAGCACAAGACAGAACTGCACTTTCCATGGGTGCCGAGTCTCATCATCCCCTTTCCTTATCTTTCCTTATTTTGTAATCGAGGAGGGTGGTCTACATAACTTACCTGAGTTTACCTTGCTGGTTGATAGGGAAACCAGGAATCGAGGTAGGTATGTACTGAATTATTTCCTGCTCTCTTCTGATAGGCAATAAGAGTGTGTTATGGTTTGGACCCGGAATGTCCCCAAAAGAATCATGTGTTGAAGGCTGGGTCCCCAGTGCAGCAATATCCAAAGGTGGGGTTTTGGAAGTGACTGGATCATGACGGCTGTGACTTCATTTGTGGATCAATCCATCCATAGCTGAATGGACTGCCGGAAGCTCGTGGCAATTCGAGGTGATGGAGCTTAGCTAGAGGAAGTAGGTCCCTGGGGGCACTTCTCACCCCCAGCCCTTTCCTCTCTGTCTCTCCCTCTCCCCATCTACCCCAATCCCCCGCTCAGCTTCCCAGCTGCCAGGAGGTGAGCAATTCTGCTCTGCCACATCCTTTCCACTGTGATTTTCTACCTCACCATGAGCCCATACCAATGGAGGCATCTGAACGTGGACTGAAACCTTTGAAACTGAACCAAAATAAATTTCTCCTCTTTTGATTTTTTCCCCTCAGGTATTTGTCACAGTGACAAAAAGCTGACAAAAAGAACCTGTTGGAACCAATATTATTTTCACAAATGTCAAGAATTGTCATTTTTGATCCTCTCGTAGGCAATAATGGCTCCTCAAAGAAGTCCACCTTCTAATTCCTGGAACCACTGCAAAGAGGAACAATGGTTGCAGATGGAATGAAGGTTGCTAATCAGGTTATGTTAAAATAGGGTGACTCCTGTGTTATCCAGGTGGCTCCAGGTAATATCAGGGGTCTCTAAAAGTGGGGGGAAAAGAGGAATAAGGTGGGGTCAGAGAGAAGCAACATGAGAAGGACTCAACTACTTTGCTGGCTCTGAAGATGAAGAAGGAGCCAAGAGCCAAGGAATGTGGTGTGGGCAGCCTCTTCAAGATGTTCAAGATGGAGAAGGCAGGACAACATGTTCTCCTTTGAGACTAAGACAGAAGTAGCATTGCCGTCACCCACATGCTAGTCCATTGAGATCCATTGCAGACTTTTGAACTCCACAGCAGAAAGATAAAAAAAAAAATTGCATTGCTGAGAAAACTGGCTATCTGTATGCAGAAAAATGAAACTTGACCCTTATCTCTCACTCTGTACAAAAATCATCTCAATGGATCAAAGACCTAGAAATTAGACCAGAAACTATGCAACTCCTAGAAGAAAATAGGGTCAACACTCCAGCATATAGGCACAAGTAACAGCTTTCTCAGTAGGACCCCTAAAGCTCAGGAAAGAATACTAAGAGTTAATAAATGGGATGACATCAAATTAAAAAGTTTCTGCACAACAAAGGAAACAATTAGGAATGTGAATTGAGAACCTATGGAATGGCAGAAGATCTTTGCTAGCTACTCTTCTAGCAGAGGATTAGTATCTAGAATACATAAAGAACCCCCCCCAAAAAAACACTAAAAAATTGAATAACCCAAATAATAAGTGGGCAAATAAATTAAACAAACACTTCTCAAAAGAAAAAATACAAAAGATCAATAAATACATGAAAAAATGTTCAGCATCATTTGCAATTAGGGAAATGCAAATCAAAACCACACTGAGATTTCATCTCATACCAGTCAGAATGGCAGTCATCAAGAATAAAAATAATAATAAACGCTAGAGAGGATGTGGAGAAATAGGAACAGTTTTAACTGTTGGTAGGATTGTAAATTAATCTAACCACTAGGGAAATCAATATGAAGGTTCCTCGAAAGATAAGGCATGGAACTACCATAGGACACAGCTACATCACTCCTCTGTAATTATCATAAAGAATGAATCATATGATAGTGATACATGCATACCCATGTTTATAGCAGAACAATTCACAATAGCCAAACTATGGAACCAGCTTAGGTGGCCATCAATGGATGAATGGATAAAGAAAATATGGTGTATACACACAATGGAGTTTAATTCAGCCATAAAGAAAAATGAAATTCTGTCATTTGCAGGAAAATGGGTGATACGACAGACCATTGTGTTAAGTGAAATAAGCCAAACTCAGGTCAAAGTTCATATGTTCTCTCTCATATGTGGAAGCTAGAGAGGAAAAAGGAAAAGAAAGATGGGGGAGGGGGCACAGGGATCTCATGAAAATCAAAGGGAGATCAGTAAAGGGACCAGAAGGTGGGAGGCGGAGAGAGAGTGGAGAAGTCATGGGGGTGATACTGGCCAAGTGATATTGCTGTCTTGTGTGCATGTACAGATATTATTAAGGTTTAAATAATATATATTGCACTGTCTCATATGTGAGACAGTTCAAGAAGGTACAGAGGAGAAATGATTGGGTTGTGAGAGTCTTAACCCAATCAGTGTTTTAATTCCCTGATAGGGATTAACTGAGTGGTAACTGAAGTTGTAGGGTATGGCTGGAGGAGGTGGGAATTGGGGCGTGGCTTTGGGTATGTATTTGTATCTGGGGAGCGGAGTCTCTGCTTTCTGATCACCATGATGTGAGCCACTTCTCTCTGCCACACTTTTCCGCCATGATGTTCTGCCTCACCTCGAGCCCTAAGGAATGGAGCCAGCCTTCTGTGGACTAAGGCCTCTGAAACTGAGCCCTTAAATAAACGTTCCTCCTTTACAGTTGTTCTGGTGGGATCCTTTAGTCACAGAAGCCAAAAAGCTAACTAAAACATACATAACGACATATCCGATCATTGTGTAAAACTATAATGCAACAATAAAAAATATGGGAAAAAAGTCTGCATTATCTTAAGTTACAAAGTTTGTGACAGTCCATTGCAACAGCCAAAGGAAATTCATACGGGGGCCTATGGCCTTCAATCTCATGCTGTCTTTGCCATGGCAAGCCATTCCTTTCTTGTCGATTCAGGTAATTTAAAATCATGATAGATATAAATTAGAAATGTGAGGCATTTTCAGATAAGTTTCTCATCTCCCACAAACATGAGAAACGGGATTGGCGTTCTTTTGAATACATAAACGAACCGAGGAACAGGGCATAAATGACTCGCTCAAGATTACAATGTACGAGTGACCAAAATAAGAATAGACCTCAAAATATGCCATCAGATTGATGACTTTGATGTGCCACCTGCTCGTTAGGTAAAGAATGGAAGAAGTGGGGGTGAACAGGAAGCGACAGAAGAGCATCCAGAACTTCCCGAATGCATAGGGCACACAAGGCACAGGGTCCAGGGGTATGGGGAATGGTGAAGACTGGTGTGGCCACAGTGGGAGGACTCCCCAGGCCGGCTGTGCTTTGCCTTGAAGCTGTGGCCAGTCTGCATGTCACCACCTGTACCGTGTTTGCTTTCCCTTCCTCTCTGCCTAATTTCTTATTTCTTCTCACTCCTATTGCCCTGGGGTGGAGACTCCCAGCAAAGCCTTAGCATGTGAGCTTTGCCTAAGCTTCTATTCCATAGGGAAGCTTGACTTAGACAAATACGCAAAGGGCTGGTCACGTCAGTTGAAACATAAGAATGGTTCTTTAGGGAAATCGAGGATGTAAGAAGTCTTTTTAATTAAGTAGAGGTTCCAAGACCATACTTGTTTGCAAGGAAGAACAGTCTACAGGCAAGATGGCACGGATGGGCTTCCTAAAAATGAAAATAGGGGTGTGTATGGGCAGGAACATAATCCTGAAACATGGAAGAAGGCAAAAAGGAACAGAGAAAATAAGGAGGGATGGAATTCAATTTGGAAAGGAGCTTAGCTGTTAGCTAAGTCCTCCTTACGTGCAATGCACGACTCTCCTCTCTACTTTTCCCTACTGCGTTTGTGCTTTCTGACAACTTCTGCTTGAACACGTCTAGTGATGGAAACTTACAACTCAGAAGTTCTAAGTTTCATTTGTGCACGGTCCAGGGTCAAACTGAATCAAAATGTGCTCACTTGCAATTCTTCCTGTTAGTTCTGTTCTAAACTCTACAGCAACTCACAGCAGGTATAATGCCTTTTCTATACAAGAGCCCTGCAGATATCTGAAAGTGGTTGTCAGTGTCTTCTCTTTCTTTGGAGTTTAAACATCCCCGTTTCCTCTGATGTCCATGACGTCATTACTAGCTCCTTCATTATACTGCGGGGTCAACTTGAACTTGCTCATGTGTTCATGAACCTCAAAATATGGAACCTAGAATTGAACAACACATTGTATGTGGTCTGATAAAATTGGAGCACAATATTTTTGTTCATGTTCTGAGATTGTTTTGTTCCTGAAGTCTGAGATGCAACTTGCTTTGTGGCAGCCATTCAATACTTTTGGGCCATATGAATCCTAAAAGAAGTTTTAAAACATTGTTCTTTCCTCCGGTCAGATCACATATTCCAGAGGCTTTCTGATTATTTGATTTCATTTTATTACTAAAAAATTCAGGTAACAATATAACATGATGAACTTAAAAAATACTTCAAGGAAGGATTCTATCTGTCTATCATCTATCTCTCTATCTCTATCATCTATTTTATGGTATTCTGAATTGAACCCAGGGAAGTTCTACCCATGAGTCACATCCCCAGCTCTTTTTGGTTTTTTTTTTTTTTTTTTTTTTTTTGAGACAGGATCTTGCTAAGTTGCTCTGGCAGGCCTTGAACTTGCAATCTTTATGCTTCAGCCTCCCCAGTAGCTGCAATTACAGGTGTGGGCCACTGTGCTCAGCCAAGGAAAGCTATTTTTGTTTATCATTGAACCACCAATGCCAACATACTACCAGGCATGGACTAAACCCTAATAAATATTTGATGAATAAATCAATTGGCATCAAAACAAACAAACAAGACAAAGGACTAGGGGAAAATTATATCAAATGGAAAGTCATATATCTACACAAAGTAATGCGGAGTTTTAGCACTGGCAAATATGTGGCCAAAGTAAAAGCATTTCCAAAGTTGCTTAAAAATTTCTTTGAAAGTCAATTTATTATTTAAAACAATAATTGTAATACTTTGAGATTTATATAAATGCAAAATGTTTATTTAATACAACAACACAGAAGACAGAAGTTGGGAAATGGAAGTGATCTGTTTTCAGGTTTTGAATTACATGTGAAATAATATAATATTATTTGAAGGTAAACAGTGATAATTTAAATATGCATATTGTAAACCCTAAAACAACCACTAAAACAAAGGAAATAGTATAGCTAATATGCCAATGATGGAGATAAAATAAAAATACTCAATATCAAGTCAGGAAAAGAAGAAAAACAGAAGCAAAGAACGGAAACAAATTCTTCAGTTTGAGACAACTGATATTTTACAATGCCAAGACTTTCAATCTGTATGTCCATAATCACATTAAATGTAAATGGTATAAGAACTCCAATGAAAAGGGAGAGGTTGATTAGATTTTTTTTTAAAAGTCAGAATCTATTATGTGTGGCATTTAAGAAACACATTTTAAGTATAAAGACATAAATAGGGTTTAAAATGGCATGGAAAAATGTCTGCTAAAAATAGGTTTGTTTTTAAAAGTATGGAAAGAGATACACCATGTAATCTTTAATTATTGCAAGGTTAGAGTGGTAAGATTAGCAACAGGAAAAAAATAGAATTTTGGATAATTAATACCAGAAATGAAGAGGAAAATTTTGTTATGACAAAAGGACCAAAGAGACGCAATAATGGGTTGTGTGTATAACCAATTACACAGCTTCAAATGCATGAAGCAAAAACTGATGGAATAGAAGTGAGACAAATCTATATCTATAGTTGGAGATTTCAATTCTCTCATTACTACACAGAACAAGCAGAGAGAAGATTAGAAATATCTGAACAATCCTATCAACAAATTTGATCCAGTTTCTGAAACATTGTACCTAACAATAGTAGAAAGTGCATTCTTTTCACCGGCACACAGAAATTTCATGGCCCTGTGGTAGACTAGGAGGCAAGACTTAACACATGTGAAAGGACTGAAATCATACCGAGGATATTTTCAGACTTAAATGGAATTAAGTTGGATATTTGTAAGATTTCTACTTAGAAATAAACTACCTATCATTAAGTAACCCATGGATAGAGATCACAAGCAAAAATATGATTTTTTTTAACTGAATAAAAGTGAGGACACAATGTAGTAAAGTTTGTGGAATGCAACTTACTATACTTAGAGGGAAATTTATACTCTGTTTAAAATGCAAGGAAAAAAATCAATCTAAATTTCCACCTTAAGAAACGAGAAAGGGCATGAAAATCCTAAGTAGACAGAAAGAGATAATCAACGTGTACGAGTAGAGAGCCATGAAATGGAAAATGGGTAATTAATAGAAAACAAAAAACAATGAAAGGAAATGCTTGTTCTTTCAGAGCAATAAAATCAATAAGCCTCTAGTTGACAATGGAGAGACAGAGACAAAGATGGGGGGTTGGGGAGAAGAAAAGAAAGAGAACAAGAGAGAGAAAGGGAGGGAAAGGGAGAGATAAATATGTAACCAGCTCCCCACCCCACTCCACTTTCTGGCTGCCATGATGAGCCCCTTCCCCTGCCACACACTTCCGCCATGATGCTCTGCCCACCACAGGTCCACAGCAATGGAGCCAGCTGACCATGGACTCAATTCTCTAGAACCATGAGCCAAAACAAATCTTCCCTCCTTTTATGCTGTTGGTGTCAGGTATTTTGGTCACAGAGATGAAGGTCTAACACAAAGACTATATAGGCTTTCATGGGCTATTTTCACAACTTTTCAATAGGTTTGGAGTTTTGAAATATAAATTTTAAAAATTTACATTCTTTATATAATCAAAAATATTTTCTTTAACAACCTCTTCTATTGATTTACATGTAGAAATATGTGAAATAGCCCAAATGTTCAAAATTAGGCAAATGGCTGAAATCTAGTTATTGCAGAGTCAACTTGCATTACTGCCATCATATTCCTAGTGACTTGTACTTTTCCTGACACATGGTAGGTGTGCATTAAATGTTCTTTGTGCTTTGGTTTTACTGAGGTCTGACTTATGTGCAGAAATTACATAAAATGTATGACTATCAATTATACAACTCAATTGATTTTTATGCACAAATTATAATTTTATTAATATACCCATATTAAATTAATATTCCCATAAAACTCTAATTTATTTCAGTATTTAGAACATTTTCAGCATCCCAGAAAGCCTCTTATTCTCTCTCCTAGTTAACAGCACAGCTCTCCCAAAGTTTGGCCATTATTTTTATTTCTATATTCATGGACAAGTTTTATGTAAATGAGCTCATATAGGATGTGTTCTTTGGTTATCTGGCTTCTTTCCTTGATGCTGTTACATGTGTCATGTGTGTTGATTTAGTTTGCTTTGTGATATTTCATCATATGAATATTCATTCTATAGTTTAAAAATCCATTTGATTATTGATTGACCTTGAGTTGCTTATGAACACAGTGCCTATGAAGACATGAAGACTCTTGTGCAAAGCTTGGAATGGAATCACCATTTGACCCAGCTATCCACTCCTTGGCCTATCACCAAAGGACTTAAAATCAGCATACTACAGAGATGCAGCCACATCAATGTTCATAGCTGCTTAATTCACAATAGCCAGATTGTGGAACCAACTAGATATCCTTCAATTGATGAATGGATAAAGAAACTGTGGCATATATATACAATGGAATATTACTCAGCCATAAAGAATGATAAAATTATGGCATTTGCAGGCAAATGGATGAAATTAGAGAATATCATGCTAAGTGAGATAAGCCAATCTCAAAAAACTAAAGGATGAATGATCTTGCTGATGAGGATGAGGACATATAATGGGGGATGGGAGGGGTTAGCGTTAAGGTTAGGGTTAGGTTTAGGGTTAGGGTTAAGGAGGATGGCAAGAATGGAGGAAGGAAGGACTGTATAGAGGGAAAAGAGGGGTGGGAGGGGTGGGGGGAAGGAAAAAAAATAACAGAATGAATCAAACAACATTACCCTATGTAAATTTATGATTACACAAATGGTATGCCTTGACTCCATGTACAGAGAAACAACATGTATTCCATTTGTTTACAATAAAATATATATATATATGTAATCTTTTCCAAGTTAAAAAAAAAAAAAAAAAAAAGACTCTTGTGCACATCCCTGGCAGACAGACACACTCCTTTCTGTTGACTGTTTATATAGGAATAGAATTGTTGGATCAGAGGGTGGACATATTTTTAACTTTGGCAGAAAATGTTTTGTAAAATGATTACTCTAATTTACATTCCCTGTAGAAGTGTATTTCTGTTGCTCTGTGTCTTTGCTAACACTTGGTATTGTCAATTCTTACCACTTAGCCATTCTGGTAGGGATGGAGTGGTTTTAACATTAAATATTAAATGACTAAATAAAAATAATATTCCTATAAAATGGAGTATTATATAGCTATAAACAAATATTTCCAAAGAAGATATCACAAGTACGTCCTAGATTTAGTAGTCTGGGACATACTTGTGATATGTAAAGATGAAAACTAATATATAAACTGTATAGACTTTTAATACATGCATATTAATAAAGAGGACTCAAAGTAATTCACTAAGATATTGAGGACTAGAAATAATTCACTGAGTCATTTTGTCCCTTCACACTCTTATATAATCATGAAATGTTCTACAGTGGATGAATATCAAATTTAAAGCAGGAAAAAACGTTAGGCATTTAAAAAAATAGTCTTTGGGAAATTGAACCTTCTGTGTTCATAAAATACACAGTTCTCTTCTGGGCCTGTCTTGTATCTGTAAAATGGACCTACGTCATGACCAGCAAAGAGAGCTTGTCCTCAGGTAAGCCTTCTGTGAAGTGATGGCTTTTAAAAATATACTCCCTCCAGCACTGTTGAGGAGGTAGTGACCTCAGAGAGTTAGGGATCAGGATAAGAAAGTGAGGGAGCTTCCAGAGAGGAGGCTGGGGCACTCTGCAGGTTTCTGGTGGCACAGGGAAAGGGGCTCTGGAATGAGGGTGTGGTGGGACATGGGAACCGAAGAGTGGACGCCCCAGGACCATGTGGAGAGTCCAGTGAGGACCCTGACGGGTAACCGGGTTGTTTGTGATGGTCTCAGGGTGGATGGTGGTGAGGGCCAGCGGGAAGGGGCGGGGTTGGGGCTTCCCCTCACTCCTGATGAGGGGACACAGAGGTGGGCAGGGGCCAGTGTACTGAGCACAAGTCCCTTGAGAATCCTGAGCTCAGGCTTCTCCTGGGTCTGGAGACTTGAACCCAAAGTAGCTTGTTGCGCTTCCTGCCCTCATTGTCACTTGGTGTCCACGTCACCGTGACCATTCTTATCCCATGGATCTTTCTGCTGCATTCCCTGTACTCCTGGTATCGAAGTGGCTTTGTTTTCGGTCATCTGCAAAAAATGAGGCAGCTGCTCCTTCCAGTCCAGACATGTTCAGGTTTAATGCAGACGATGTTCAGGTAAATACTACAGTATTTAAAACTGAGAACCTGCAGGCGTCGCTGCTGCAGCCAGGGCTCAGAACCAGTGGCGTCTCCGTACCTTGTACTTTTTGTTTCAAAACTATCAAACTTGTGCCTCTTATTACTTTCTAACTCCAGCTCACCCCAGGCCTTCCCAGGTTATTCTCAGGGGTGTTTGACACTTGGCATTTTTGTCCTTGACTTATATGTCCAAATTCCCATTTTCAGCTTGTGCCTTTAAAAATTGAGAATGGGGAGTGGCCTTGAAGCCAGAGTGAGCTCTCCAGAGGCCGCCTTCTTATCATCAGGGTAATTGGGAATAGTCAAAGAGATTTACTTTTGAAAGATGTGAACACAGGATCATCTTCAAATTTTCTGACTTTTTTAAAGCTATTATCAGAGAAGCATAGGTCAATGCCTAAAATTCTCTTTGTATCATTAGGGACACTTTTGCCAGAATGTAGCGAAAAACTCCTATATATTATTAGATGACCTATCAAGAAATCCAGAGCACTGGGGTTTCCTACTGGGTAAAATAAGCAGCATGTCCTCAGGCGCCAGGTCTTCCTCTACCTTCCAATCCTGCAACTTCAGTGCTGGGGTGGGGGTGGGCTCTGCTCTCAGGCTAGCCCCACGCCCAGTTGCAAGGTGGCTATAGCTGTTTCAATCACTATATCCAAAGAAAACCACATCCAGGAGCAAAAAGAAAAAGTCTCTTGCAAGATCTCCTGGGGAGTGAAGGAGCTTACCCCAGAGTTCCCCTCCTGTGTCATTGCTGTGTGTGTGTGTCCTACCCAAATGCACCAAAGGCAAAGGGCTTTAGGGATAAGTTGGAGGAAGGGTTAATCGTCCCCTCCCTTCCAGAAAAGTCAGAGGTTAGCCCACGAGGAAGAAATGGGCATGCTGGAGAAGCAACGGCAATTGGAGAGGTACCTAATTTTTGATCCAATTTAGCATTACGAAAAGTACTACGTTTCTCTGTAGACTTCTCACATTTCCACTAGAATCACTTTCTGCTGGGCCAAAATGAATAGCAATTTTTGTCGCTTGTCACCCCACTGGGAGGGCACTTCAGCAGGAAGAGTTTATCAGACTCTTGGCAAGGAAGGTCAAGCAAGGTTTGTCATCAACCTGCTGCACCGCTACAGCATCCCGCCTCTGCGTCCTCTGTGGTGCTATGGACATGACAGCTATTACCTGGTGAAGAAGTATATAGTAAACCCCGTGATCATCATCTTCACTTCATCTACACGCACTCACTCCCTCACCTCCGGGACCAGGAAGTCCCAGCATGTCTTGCTGACGGTGCCGGTTCTCCTTGCTTATTCCTCTTCCTTTTGAACAATGCAGATGTGCAATCCCACCTCAAGCTACCTGCCAGTCAGGTTTATGTCCATCCAGGTCTACTGATTGTCCAAGCTCTACGCCCTGGCTAGCACTCACCTGAGATCATGTCTCCTTGATGGATTGCTGGATTCTCTTCTAACACAAGGCTTGTTTTTGAGGTTTTCTCAGTCTTTGAACACAGAATCATCCACATTATTTTTCTCTGCTCTTTTTATAAGATTTCATAAAGCTTGGAGAACATGGTGATGTCCAGTACTTTATTTCCGACTTGTAGTTTGACAGGTTTGTCATATAAGCTCTTAGGAAAGTGGTGCTCTAAATATTTAAGAATAATCCTTACACCAAACTGACAAGAGACATTATTTTAAAAGTTACTTATGAAAAAACTGAAGCTCAAATCTTAAGTAACTTGTTTAAAGACAATTGGCTTAAAGGCAGGCCTGACTCTACAGTTGAGTTATTCTTGTGGTATTGTCTGAGGACTGAGTAATATGTTGAATTGTAGATAATTATCAGATTTCAAAAAATGCTTCTGAGAAGTACTAAGGGCAAATGGCACACTAATTAGTGGAACTCAGTTAAGTGATGTCCCCAGGGAAGACCATGTGATAAAGGCAATGTGAGAGGAGCCAGGCTCAGGAATGCAGAGGAAAAACAGCTATCTTATCTATCTTATCTGGGAACTCCTGCCTGAGAATTGAAAACATACAAACAAACAAAAAACAAATGATATTCCTGTATGTAATGTCTGGACAGCCCAAAAGCAAGCCCAAGTTCCCAAGTCTGTTGATGGTTCCACTTTTCCCCTCTGAATCCGCAACCTCTGACACAGTTTTCTCCACGCATGGTAGACCTCCCTAGCCAAATGAGCATTGAGAAATGTTTGTAGACAACAAAAACCAGACATTGCATCCTTGAACTTCACATTCGAAAATGAGTTAGACTCTGCCTAAGACATCTAAAACACCAAATCGCTGAACCATTTTTGGAAATGTTTTTGCATGTTTATTCGACTCCTTTTGCATTGGTTGAATTGTGTGAAAAAGAATGACATTCCCCTTTCCCAAATGTTGATTTATTATATCTACTCTGTCTTGAAATCTGTCATTTTAAAAAAGTGATAGATTATTAAAAAAATTGCTTTTTTCACATCACTGTCAAGGACCACAAACTTTGATATCAAAGTAGTAGATGTTTCTCAATTTCATCTATGAACTCTTTCAGAAGCTTTTTTTTTTTTTATGTATAGAAGAGCTGCATATGTGTTGTAGCCTTCTGAGGAAAGCAGGCCGGGGCCCTGGGACATCAGGAGTCACAGTCAAGCACCTGATGCCCGAGTACACGCCGAGTCACTCTGGCCATGGAAATGGTACCAGGAACCACTAGCAGTCTATGGTCTTGTTTCAACAGGATTAAAATTATATGCATCCTCTCAAGCCTTCTCCCCTCCCACCCATCCAATCTAACATGTGCCTATATTATCAAATGACAATGGAAAAAAAGTGGAATACTAATGAGGACGGTATGACATGTTAAATTTTGGTGGACCATTTCTCTTTGATTTTGGTAAACAGAAGAGAGTGAAGGTTGGCACCATGTTGGATTTTACTGAAGAATGTCATAAAATAAGTTGGACAAAGATAATAAGTTGGTAGAGAGGTAAAGAATAGGAAAATGCACCAAAATTATGAATGGAAGTCATTTAAAGAAGAGAAATATTCTACAACAGATGAAGAAAGTTTTAATTTCTTTTCACATTAACATTGTTTACCACGATCAGTTAACAGAAATTACTGTAACATTGGTCAAGATGACGTCATAAAACTAAAGATGTTTGTTATGAGAAAACCTCAATGTGAATGATGATGTTAGATACTATACTTTTCATGATAAGATACAATTTATCTTGAAGAGAAAGCAAATATTTCAGATCAGGGAGACATGCTGAGGTTTTAATAAAGAAAAGCATTACTTTGTCCAGAATACTTAAGTCTAGGACACTTCAGGTAAGAGATGAGTCAGACACCGAGCGCTGGGCAGGGGCACAGGCCCGCAGTTCAGGCTTTATTTACACGACCGGATCTATGCAGCTCTCACCTTTAGGTAAGTGAGGGGCTGTTTTTGGCAGAGGGATCTTCAATAGTGGCCTTGGATATGATCAATTAATTATATTTTAGCTGTCAGGCAGTCCAAGGAATTGTTTTTAAAGGGATAGTTGAGTATTTTCATGAATATACTATTAAGGCATCTAAATTTTTGGTGTTTTCAGTATATAATTTTACTGCTACTTTTTATACTTTTTTCATTTTTTACAACTATGATATTAGGTATTAAGTGACATAATTCTTTCTCTACTAATGAATCAGTTTATCCCACTGAGCAAACCCTAAATTTAAGTCTTGCAAAAGGGCAATATATAATGTGGAAACACACAGAAAAATGTATTGAAAACTGACAGAATATTTTAACCATCAGAAAAATGTAATCATAATTAACTTATAGTCTTTAACTTTGGAAAAACAGAAGAGTAATTAGAATCAAAATAGGTTCTAAAAATAATTACCAGTAGTTTGTTTTCCAAAAGAAAAATAGAGCCATAAATGGTTAATTGCCCAATTAAGAAACTACCAGAATCTTCTTCAGTCAACACTAACAGAATTCACATTTGAGCAAGTCAACAAAGCATATAAATATTTAACATCTCTTGAATATAACATTTTAGTATAACAGAGACTACATAATTCTATCCACTGTTGTGACTGTGCACAAATTAACCAGGTTAAATATCAAAGATACATTGGGAATACTCCCAAATCAACAACAGAATATTAATTGAAATGAATTTTAAAAAGATTCAGAAATAAAAGTAGAAAACAATTTTAACATGAATGAGACAGTGCTTAAACAATTATTGACCTAATTAACACCTTTAAAATTACCACCAAAATGTACTACAATATATTTTTTTAAATTTAGTTTACAGAAAGAATCTATAAGTACAGGTTGCAGAAAGAAAATGTTTAGTGCTATTTACATTCATTTTAAAACTCTGCTCTATACAAATTTAATTCTGATCAGTAGGAACAATATTTTTGTAGATCTACTGCATATAAAGCCTTTTCATCAAAGCATTAACAATGAACAAAACAATCTGATTGCATTTAAACAAAGCTGAACATCTGAAACAATTTATACTTAATGTTTGTAAGGGCTGTGAACACTTATTAAGTATAGAACATAATGTCAGCCTGCAACTTCATTTTTAAAAAGGCTAAAGTTATTTATATGGAATATTGTTCTATATACTACACGCCAATCTATATTTAAGTTCTATAGTTAGGTATTTTATAAGTCTTTTATTAAATATATTCTACACATATTTGTAATTTCATCCAGGAAGAATTTCTTCCCAGTGAAAAAAATATAAAATCTTTCATATTTTTTACAGATTTAGGTGAAACTAGCTCATGCTTTAGTGCTGTGCATTGTTTTTTAGCATATCGATTTTTAAATTATTGGTATAAAATAAGAGTGGCATCCTTAATCATGTATGCCTTAAAAATCAGCTTTTGATTTTAATACAATTGCAAGCACTAATACCAAATGCAAACTATATAAAGAAACAAAATTAGTACTATGGAGTTTTTTTTTTAATTTTAAGAATTCATTTGAACGCTGAATAAGTATGATGCTGGACACGATTATGGATGAACAATAATTATGGAAAATTTTAATTTTCTGATATTCAAATACATAAAATTGATTAGTCAATGAGGTTTTCTATATCTCTGCACGCTAACAAAAGCCTCTGAGCGCCTGGCATTCCTCCCACATTAAGGCTAGGAGACGCACTCTCACCCGCGTGTGCTGTCTGAACAAGCACTCAGTGACCAGGACTCAAGAGTGCACGTGTTAAAGGAAAAAAATAGTTTCATCAGCCCTCTACTGAGTGCTTTGAACAACAGGCACATTTTGTTTTTGTTTTTTTCATTTGTTGCAGTGAAAATAATCACACTCAGTTTAATATTCTGTGCCAGTACAGCCACCACAGCTGACTTTGGTAGAATTCACCCAACATTTTAGTTTCCATTTTTTCCTCTCAAGTTGGCCCGGTAATTAACTTGATTGATTGCTGAGAATCTTCCAGTGTGGAATTGTATATATGAGTATTTCTAGATATAATAAACTGTTATAAATTCTGCTGATGAGGAAAATAATGTCAATCTTTTTTAGTGCAAATTGCATTTGGAACACTTGATTTGTTAGTTCTGATGATGAACATTTTTGTGGCCGCAAAATGGTTCTGCTATGAAAGATAACTTGTTAACTTTTCCCCTGGAGATTGACTGCATTCAAAAACCAATACATTTTAAAACTGCTCAACATAAACAAAAATGTAAGAAATAAAAAAAAAAATCATAGTGAAAAATGTTCTTGTTTTGTTTTGCTTTCATGAGAACAGATGACGGTGTTCATGTGATAATTCAGTTCCATGGATTTGCAGGCAGACTGTTCCTAAAGGTTTCTGAAGCTATGTTGGGTCTCCTCTATCCCAGCAGCATGAAGGACAAAGACTGTGTCACACCACACTGGGCAGACAGTGTTTACAGGATTACACAACAATTACTCTCGCCAGTCTTTTCTCGATTCCTCTGACCTAGGGAAAATGGAGAAAAGCCTTGTTTATGAGAAACCAGAGCTGTGGGGAGGGAGGAGGTGGCACCTAAGCATAAGGCAGACATTCTAAAAAAGTTTGCATTTTTTAAATTAAAAGGCTAAAATAAAAAGCTTCTTTAATATTAGCATGCTTCAAAAATGTCTGGTTATTTGCTTGACAATCTACTCATAAACTATAAAAACTTCCTTTCCTTTGGAATTCCAAGAAAAAGCCATTTCTGGATGCCTGTTTTGTGACTAAAGTGAGACGCTCCTTCAGTGCTAGGCTTACCTTGAGAGTTGGGCTCTGGTAATGTTTCTCTGGCCACCAAATGCATCACTGTTGTTTTGCCAAAAGGAAGTTTTAATGCTACATAAAAAGTAGAAGATAATTTATTACATATACATCAACCATCAAAATCCCTACCCAGAAGTGAAACCATTTCAAACATTGGCTACTTTTTGCATGACTTTTCCCCATGAGCTGAACTTACCAAGTAGAGTATCTGCTCCACAAAGTAAGACAAGGTTAATACTATCACATAACTTTTACAGTTTAAAAATAATTCTTCCCAGCTATGACCATTAGGCGGGGGATAAAAGAAAATGTATAATTGGTTGGTATCAGTGATCACCTTTGGAGAAAATAATAGAAAGAATATAAAAATTTATTTTAAGCATACTTTTTCTAGATTAGAAAAAAAGTTTAGATAAAGAGATGTTTCTAAATCTAATAACATTTCAGTGTCTAGTAAAATTACTGCATCAACTAAAGACAAAAAATGACAAACTTACTTTTAGACATTTATTCTCAACCTTGTATTCCTTACAGAAAGTAATTTTTAGAAGGTTAAATTCCCTCAGTATTATTAATAATCATTGTTTTCTAATTAAGCTTTTAAAACATATTTCTCACTCATAATAAAAATTGCATTATGAAATATTTCAGACAGAATAATATACACACCTACATATCGATGAACCACTGAAGCAAATACATCAAGCTTTCATGGTTAATCCTTTTTTATTCTCTATATAAAATTAGAAGCAACCAGTATATCTAACTCAAGCTGAAGCTGGCCTCGAACTTGTGATTCTCCTGCTTCCAACTCCTAAGTTGCTGGTATTACAGGCGTCTGCCATTGCGCCCAGCTAGATTTTTAAGAATCCTAATTCTCTTCAATACTGAGTACTACTTCATAGAAGAAAGGTGAATTTCCAAAGTGCTCCTGAGTGACTCACCCTTAGAAGCTATAAATTTAATTGGTAGGTACTATTATTTTTCTTCTCCATATATGAATTTTAGCCAGAAACACTGGTCACTGACAGTAACAATATTAAAGGTGAAGGAAAAGGAATAGAATCGAAAACACTTTCTCTTTTCTTCACTGCAGATGTTCTGGCTTCCTACTATGACAGGACAATAACCAGAACAAAGGTTTTCAACCTTCAGCCTACATAAAAATCACTGGGAGTAAAACTGGCAGATGGGCACGGGTGGTAGGCAGAAATCTGCATTTTAAAATGAGTATCCCACGGGGCTAGAGGCATAGCTCAGAGGTAGAGCACTTGCCTAGCATGCACAAGCCTCTGGGTTCCATCCCTAGCAACACATGCACACACCAATCATAAACAGATGAAAATGTTAAAAAAAAAAATATCCTCAGGGTGATTCTTATGTCCATTGTCTCAGAACCGGCCTTGGAGAAACACTGAGCTAGGATATTTTAACCATCAAAGATGGTCACCATCTCCATCCTTCAATTAGTAAGGCTATTACCACATTTCCTTTAGTGAACTGAAATTCCATGTGACTATAAGGCTACACCTCAAAAAAGAGAATTCAGCAAGCCTGTGATCCCAGCTACTCAAGAGACTGAGGCAAGAGCGTCATAGTTGGAGGCCAGCCTGAGCAATTTGGGAGACTCTGTCTTAAAAAATAAAGGACAGGGCTGGGACTGTAGTTCAGGGGCAGATCATTCACCTAGCATGTGTGAGGCACTGGGTTCAATCCTTAGCACCACATAAAAATAAACAAATAAAAACATTCTGCCCATATATAACTACAAAAAAAAATTTAAAAAAAAAAGGCAAGGGGTGCAGCACAGTGGTAGAGCACCCTAGATTCATTCCTCAGTATGTGGGGAGAATGAGGGCAGGCAGGATTTAGGGATATGTTTTAAGAGACTTGAAAACAAAAATTTAAACCTGACATTTATTGAACCACAAAATTTCAAGAATGACCGAGAAACTGGGTGTCGTGGTATGTCCCTGTAGTCCCAGTTACTTGGTAGGCTGAGACAGGAGGACTATTGGAGCCCAGGAGAAGGAGGTGAGCCTGGGCAATATAGTAAGACCCCAAAGAAAAAACGATCTGCTGAGAATGCCTAGGTGTCCTACTTTAATCACCTACATAACTGACCCCATCCTAGGCTGTCCCCCTGCTTCTCTGTCCTTACCCACTGCTTGAATATCACCTATGAAGCAAGCATCTCACTTCTTCCCAAGGCTCATTCTTTCACTGAGCTAAATGTATTCACACATTTTTCCTTATATTGAATTTTAAAAATTGCCTTTGAGTTGCAGGGCTACAAGAGCAAGTCTAGGGTCATACGGAGCAAGCTTCTTCCACACTAGCCACTGAAATATTTGGAAAAACTGCTATTGCCATGTATGCTATTCTCCTTTAATGTGGACACCCAAGAATATACAGGGAGACAAAAAAGAAAAACTGAAAGCAAAAAGGCAAATAGTTGAATGGTATTTTAAAGTTCTGGTCAAACAACCAGCTGCACAGGCCCTGGCTATGCCCCTACACTGTCTAGATCACTAAGCCCAGAGATGGCTTATTTTGCTTCTGAAAAGACTGAAAACAACACAAAATGACAACGAATAAAGATATGAGTTAATCTGTTAATTATTCTAAAATAAATTCTAAGAAACAATAGGTAAAAATTTACAATAAAAAATTTGTAATTAAATGGGAATAAGTCAATAATTTTGATCTGAACACAAATTCTATAACACTAGATCATTGGAGCCACTGCAGAAAAATAATTAAGAAAGCAGGAGGATCACAAGTTCAAAGCCAGCCTCAGCAACTTCACGAGGCCCAAAGCAACTCAGCAAGACTCTGTCTCTAAATAAAATACAAAATAGGGCTGGGGAGGTGACTAAGTGGTTAAGGGCCCCTGAGTTCTATCTCTGGTACCCTCTCCCAACAAAACTAAACAAAACAAAGTAAAAAGAAAGAAATGGGAGTTGATGGGAAACTGCGATATAGATTAATACTCAGAGAGAGATGGAGAATCTCAAAATTAACTCACATAGTTAAAAGATTAAATTTCAACCAACATTTATCAATTTTTAATTTAAGATCTTGTTTGAGTCATAGAGAATTAAAAAAAAAAAAAGAGAGAGAGAGAGACTAAAAATGGCCCCATTCTTAATGAATGCACAATATACCCAAGGCACTCCTAGTCAATCTTTACAAGAAGGCTGGTCCATCTAATTATATAAAAACTGTTAAAAGAGCTGCAAACATAAACAGCTTTAGTTTTAAATAGCAGCTATCTCTTGTAGGCCATAGCATATTTTTAGGCCAGTTATAACACCAAAACTGAGTTATATGAAAGATTATATGCATTCTACCAACTTGACGCTGTCAAAGGCACTGCGCGCATCTGCTTCAGTCCTTATCACACAGTACTTTCAAAGCAGATTTTATCTGTCCTATGGAATACTGGAGCACCTTGAAAGAAGATTTTATCTTTCAACCCAGTATTCCCAAGTTTTTATTACTATCTTGACACATAAGAAGAGTTCAATAAATTTTCACTAAATGAGTGAATAAAACTGTTCTACCTTTAAGGAAAATCAGATTAAATATTTCATTGTTAAGTTTAAAGAAAAAAATCTGACAATACTGAAACAAAGATATATTTATGGAGATCATTCTGTCTGCCTACAAATTTCCAATTATCTGAATGTACCTGAAATACTATCCTAAAAAACAAACCAACCCTGCTTGTGGTAGAAAATGCATCCCATAAGGGGGCACTATTGAGCTACCATTTTCTCAATCACACATAAAGAACAATTAATAGCTAATTACTAAAGTGCTTACTACATGCCAAGCAAGCACCATTTTAAGGAGCTTTGAATATATTCACTAATTCACCTCTCCCAACCCATGAGATAGGCACTATTAAAATCCCTATTACTGATGAAGAAACTAGGACACAAATCTTGGCTGTCAGTTATTCAGGGTTACACAGTAATCAGGGTCCAACCTGGACAGTTTGGTTCCAAAATCTGTTCTTTTAACTACTATATTAGATTCATGGCTGTCGTTTACTTTTGTTCTCATATGAGCATAAAAATGATCATTTGCAGTCAAATTGAAAATACTTCATTATATTTGAAACCAATTATCAGAGACTTTTTTTGTTTGTCCAACTTTAACTTTAAAAATTACATCTAAATTACATTATCCAGAAGTACAATAAAATTACATCTATAACATAATAGGTATAAACTTCTAACTATACTGGGATAGGGTTTATTTTATAAAGTAGAGCTAAAACTAATTTAACAGAATGCAAAACATAAAAGAATAGGCATACTGAAAACAGGGAGAATTCAGAGATCAATTTATAACGTTTTTAGTAAATTCCAAGACTTGAGCATTTAAAATAAATTAATAATGCTACCATGAGACAGACATGAAATCCCATTACAAAGGTGACTATTACCTCCTAAGGTGACATTTCCATGTAGAAATCGTCCTTGATAAATAAGTCGTAGGATATTTGGACTGCTGACCTGCTCTTCTTCCCAGTCTGAAAAGAACAAAAAGAAATGGTTAGGTGCACTTCAACACATACCTGAGGTGCTACTGCATTGTCTCAAAAATTCAGATTCAAATCAGCTGGAGTATATAAAAAAAGACACTTGGAGTTTCCAAATAATTGAAATAGTTACTATTCATGCATTTGCTGCAGCCTTTATTCTTTCCAACTCATGTCCCATTAAATAGCAAGACATGCAAGAGTCTAGTTTTTGCCTCTCAAAGAAAACTAAAGTATGCCAAATTGCAGACCTGAAGTTTTAACAATTAAAAAAAAAAAGAGCTTGAAAAAAATTTAATGCCTGTGAAGAGATATATTCTTTGAAAATTAATTTCAATTACCAGTAATTAACAGATAATATTATAATGTTGCAATATCTGTACCTGTCAAAGAATATATTCAAGGCTAGAAATGACCAGCTTAAAAAGGATTTTTTAAAGGACTTAAGATATTAGATAATGGTCATATATTATTTTCTTATCTTTATGAGGCCAACGGGCAAAAATTATGGATGACACAACTTTAGCTCACCTTTTCCTCAATAAATACTCAGAATAAATCCCCAAAATAATACCTATAGAAGATACTATACAAATATGAAAGCTAGAGAAGTACACAAAGAAAATCAAAAGACAAACTGGTAAAAACTTATAAAATGGGTGACAAAATATTTAATTTTAGCATATCATATTTAATTTTAGCATATAACTTACGTTATAATAAAATATAGAACAGTTCATTAAAATAATGGTTAAGGACACTGGTATTATGGCAGGCATGGTATTAGTAATTTTTATTAAGTTGCGGATGTAACAATTTAAGTTCTGATTTTGATAACAATTTGAGAATTCCTTTTTCATCTTTATCAGCAATTCTGATATGATGTGTTTGTTTCCTACCTAAGTTCCTACTGTCCTGAGATAACTGTTAACACAAAAATAGTTTAAACACTAAAAACAGAGAGGAGGTAAGGTAAATATAGACTTCCCCTTTTGACTTTTTTAAAAAGTTTTCAAAATGATCACTATGAATGTGAGAAAAATCACTGCCTCAAAGTGACTCAGGCACAGCGGGAATGGGCAGAGGAGAAATGAACCTGTCACTTCCTGTCCCCCTGCCTCCTCCTGCCTTTTCTCCCTTCCTCCTTCTTTCCTCCTGGTAATAAGCTGTTGCTGTCCTCTGACTCCACTGATTCCAGGTCCCTCCTTTTGTAGAAGAAAGACCAAATAAGCTGCGTTAATATGAATTACTCAGAATTCATCACTTCTAAAATTATTGTTTAATTGAATATTTCTGGTTAAAATTTAAGTGCTCCATAGATATAAAGGTGAATGACAGTAACTGTGTAAATCACAAAGGGGAAGAGGGAAGGTTAGTATTCTAAAAATCTTTTAAGTACTTTTTTGAGTTTCAAAAACGTAAAGCCACACAGTTCATTATATACAGAGTCTCATCATTTCCAAGTACTTAATCCAGTTAATAAGGTATTTACCCTTCCCTCTCCAAGGATCTAACATTTAGAAAGACCTAAAACAAGTTGGAATTTCAGATTCAGGTATTACTACCCTAACAGTTGTGTGTGTATTCTACATATTAGCAATATTTCCACAAAACTGCATAGAGTATGCGAAGGAAAACTAATTTCTCCTAGAAGTATAGGGAACATAAATGATTTTCTTCTATTGATCTAATATGTATCATACTCATGTTATGAGCATCAACAAATATTTATATTTACTGAATTTTAAAATATGACAAGAGAAAATATGGACTTAAAATTTTAATTTCAATATTTTATATGAAATAAAATATTTTCTTTTCTACGGTGTGTGAATTTGCTGAGTAGATGTGGCAAATTGAGGAAAGACTAGGAATTAAAAACTTTTTTCAGGGCTGGGGATTTGGCTAGAAGCATGAAGCCCAGGGGTCTGATCCCTAGAACCACAAACTTCCCATGCAAGTAAAAAACATTGGATTGATACAATCAATTTTTAATACTGATAGTTTGTTCATTTAGGATATTATTTAATGGCAAAGACCTGCACTTGATTCTTCCCTTTAATCAGAGTATTTTAAGGCATTAAAACTAATTTTAATATCTAAGTCAAATAATTATGAAAGTCAAAGTATTTTTTTACCTCGTTATAATATTGTCCAAATAAATAAATTTGAGTGGGATTTGCCATTTTTTGTCTTGTGTTACCTTTTCTACAATATCTGTATCAGAAGCCATCTTTATTCCCCCTTCCCACACCCACACAAAAAAAGAAAAAACCATAAAAGTAATTTTTTGTATCATATGTAATACAATATCACTCTTAGGTACTTAAAAAATGTTCTTCATACTGATAGTTATCTATCTTACTGGCTGTAAAAAAAAAAAAAATACAATATTCTTAAAATCCCAAGCTTTTTTCAAATTCCTTGAACTTTAGTTTCACCTCCTTCTTAATTTAGGAACTAGCTCCTTAGTTACAATGAGAAGTAAATTCTAATAGTTCCACAAGTCTTTGCTTAAATCAGTTTCTTAAATTCAGGTCTATAAACCCACAAAGACATATCCATATGGTCTAAAAGTCCTCTTTAAGAATTTCAAATTATATACATTTTAATGATAATCTGGAAGAGACTCTTTATGATTCAAATAATCATTTGATAACCATGTGCACCCTTGGGATTTTAGTACCATATAAGCATTAGGTTTATGATTATACTAGTGCCAAGCAGTCAGTACTTGTTTAATTGTCAAGTGATTAATGAAAAAAGAAGAGAGGGTGACTTAATTCTTAAATGATGCATTCTTTGTAGAAGACTGAATGAATTTGGTACAGAGTATGAATAAAGGTTTTGTGGTGAGTCTGCAGATAAATGGGTCATCATACACCATGTAGGAACATAGGCACGCCAAATTCAACAGTATTCATGGTGCAAACAATGAGTTGGCTTTAACAAAAATACATCATCTGGCACATTCATGTTCTTAATTTGAATATTATTGGTTTTAGAGTTATATTTGCATTTTCTTTGTAGATACATTTTAGTTCTATGCTTTTTATGACAATAAATGATAAAGAATTTTAATTGGGTTTTATGTTTCTATATTTTAAAACATTCATTATAATAAAAATAAGTTAGTACTGGGGAATCTGTAAGAATTTTCTTTCTCTAAAAAAGGTTCCTTATGTTATTTAAAGTTGAGAAACACTGACCTAATTGATTCATTTTGTATACACTGTGGTCTTTGTTGAAACAAACCTTGTCCTTTAAAAGTTCAAAACACTTTTTGCTAATAAAATTAAATGAAATCAGCTGAAACAGACTTATCCCTATGGTACATGCCATAAAAAGGGTCATGACGACACTTGGGGAAGTTCAAAGGAAGAGCATAAACTAAAGACTCATTTAAGGGAGGCAAGACAGAGTCTTTCTTAGATGGGAGACAAGCAGAGAAAGAAGGAACACCACACACTCTCCAAAATTGCTTGTTATAGATACTGGCTTGAAAATACAAAGCATAAACAGATTTTCCCTTTTTGTGTGTGGGGGGGGGGTACCGCGAATTGGGCCCTCAACCACTGAGCTACATCCCCAGCTGTATTTTATATTTAATTTATAGACAGGGTCTGAGTTGCTTAGCACCTCACACTTTTTTTTGCTGAGGCTGGCTTTGAACTGGAGATCTTCCTGCCTCAGCCTCCCAAGCCACTGGGATGACAGGTGAGCACCGCCACACCTGGCAACCCTTTCCTAACCTTGTTCAGGGAGCACATCAAGTGATATGAATTAGAAGTTAATTTTGTTTCTCACTTAATTTTAAATAGAGTAGATAAAAAGAATGTATTATAATCTGTTAATATAGTTTTTTCTTTTGTTTTTGTTATAAATAGCTATATGTGTATTAGTTATTTTGTAGGTTTTTTTTAAAAGTATTTTTAACTTACACTAAAACAATTCTAAGGAAAAAAAGAGAAGAACTCTGCACACTGCTCCTTTATAATTCTGGAATGAGAAAACTAAAGGGCCAAAGAGAGGGAAGGATACAGTGATCCCCTTTAAGTCTGCGCTTTATATCCTGCATTATTTTTGTGCTTTTTCATTTTGCACATACACAACACTGACACAATGTTTGTAAAACGAGAGAGCATCAACAATTAACACTGTTCATTCTCAAGAGAAAAACGTCACTTACCCATCGGCCAATTGTCATACACATGCTTTGCAATGTCAGAAGCAGAATCGTTAGGAGAAAACAGGAACTCTTTTGTTTTCCCACTCACCAAGATGAGGCGCAAATTTATCTGAAAGAAGACAAGGATCCTCTTAATATAAGTCTTAAAATTTTAAAGCTCGAAAAAAATGACTTGCGTAGGAAAAATGACTTATAAGGCAAACCAACATTAATTATGTTTCTGAAATTTAACTACTTTGACAATGTTCAGAAATGCACTCTTGCAAGGTTATCACTACTAACCACAGAATACATATTTTCTATTGAAAAACTAATAAAAGTGTAGACCCAGTCTTATCACCTAACCAGGGCAGAGATATTAGTTTGGGATCCACAGGATTAACATTTCCAAGTCAATATATATTTGCTTACAGCATTCTAAACATCTCTTTAGATGTTTTTATTTTTTTTGCCATAATTAACTTAATGCTATTTTCAAAAATTGCCGTATCTATTCATTTCCTCATAAGTCATGGAAATACAAGCACACTCTTCTATAGCTCTGGGCCTCTGTTAAGAGTAGGAAGACTTCACTAGCCCTGGGACTAGGCAATCTAGCTGGTGTCATTATATCTAAAGAACAAAGAATGCTACTGTTCCTGTTCAAACTGTGCCAAGTCCCAGGTTTCCCTAGTTCTCTTCCGTTACTAACATATGTATTTTTCTTATTAAAAATACTAGAAAATCTTTAAGATGCTTAAGTTACAATAAATTAATTGGTAGCCACTGCAGTACCATGAAGATCCTAGGGTCACCGATTTGCTATTTTAATCACAATCAGGACTAGTGTCACTCCTAGTGCCTCACTCCTATGTTGAAGACCTAACTCCCAAAGCGACTGTCGTTAGGAGGAAATAAGGGTTAAGAGCTGACCTCAGGGTGGGCTCTAATTCCCACCACTGTGGTGAGGGGAGGGCGGGAGAGGGGAGGAAGGCCCCTGCGCACTCACTGGGGCAAGCCCCCTCCTACCCTCGCTCCACTCCCCCAGCTCCAGTGAGGACAGAGGGACCTCCACCAGAACCCACCCAAGCTGGCATCCTTATCTTGGACTTCGGCCTCCAGAACTGTGCGCCAGAACATTTTTTTGAGTCATCAGTCTATGGTATTTTGTTATGGCAGCGAGAGCAGCCAAATACTTTAAGAAATATATAAAATAAGAAAAGTGAGACTACTTTTAGGAAGGGAAGCAACATTTGATAAAATAGAAACTAAAACCAAATTGTCAGGAAGGAAAAACATTTTGTTCAGCAAAATATCCAAGGGTTGCTAAACAAATAACCTGTTTATTGGTAAGGCTAAGAAAAGGTAAAAAGTAAGGTTAAATTTAAATTGTATTTTTAAACTTAGATGCCAAAATTTTCTACTTTTGTTTTTCTGTCATTCCATATAAAGAAATCAGGACTCTCTTCTAAGTTCTCAGTATTTCCTATTTTTAAACTGACAATCATCAATATCACCAAGAAACTGATAATATACTTTTATATTTCAAAAATCAATGGTCCAAAACAGATTATGCAGATGTTCAGAATATTGGAAATTTTTAGTCTCTAGATTCAGATTTTAAATAATTAAAACAAAAATTTTCGTCTTATAAATGGGTATGAATTTTCAGTTTGAAACAGACCCGACTAATCCTTCCTCATGCACAGTGGCCTGCTTCCTATACTTAGTACAGCTGCCTCACTCCAGAAAACATCTGAATTTTTAACTCGTGGTCGAGTCTGAATGTGGCTCTGAGCTACAAAATGAGAACAAACAGCAAGGTAAGATTTTAAAATCTTCTACTCAGAAGAAATTTTAATCATCCATCCCCTCAGGAGAAGAAAGGAGAGAATATGATAATATTAAGACTAAGAATTTATATCAAATCTTAGTCAGAAGAATCCAAAACTGTTAAAGAGTTAAAGGCTCTTCAATGGAAGAAGCTTATGTTCAAAATTAAAAACAGTACCAATAAGTCCAAACAGTATGTTACTGGGTCAAGGAACCCATGGCCTCAAACAGCTGCAGTGCCTGGAACAATGCCAGGCACATAAGAGGTTTTTAACCAGTGCTTGGTCACTGACTCATGCTTGAGCTTCCTCAGTATTAAGAAGTAAGTAGACTGGGCTGCTATAAACATTGATGTGGCTGCATTAATATAGTATGCTAAGTTTACCAACCTAGATGCCCTTCAACAGATGAATGGATAAAGAATCTGTGGTATAGATAAACAATGGAATATTATTTAGCCATAAAGAAGAATATTATGGCATTTGCAAATAAATGGATGGAATTGGAGAATATCAAGCTAAGTGAAATAAGCCAATCCCAAAAAACCAAAGACTAAATGTTTTCCCTGATAAGTGGATGATGATACATAATGGGGGTGGGGGGAGGTCCGGGGGGGTAAGAGAAGAATGGAGAAACTTTAGATTACTGAGAGGGAGGAGGGGGCAGGGTATGAAAGATGGTGGAATGAGACAGACATCATTACCCTATGTACATGTGTGATTACATGAATGGCATGAATCTACATCGTACACAACCACAGAAACGAAAAGTTGTACCCCATTTGTGTACAGTGAATCAAAATGCAGTCTGTAAAAATTAAAAAAAAGAAAAGAAAAGAAAAAGCATTAGGAAGAAGAGAAGGAGGATGAGGAAGAGGAGGAGGAGAAGAAGAGGAGGAGGAAGTACAGACTGGAAAGGTAGGGGCTGAAATTAAAATCTGATCTGTACACTGAACATTGTTTTGAATGAACAGTTCAATAAATAGAATAGGAGTAAATAATAACATCTAGTTAGTGTGCTTTAGACATGTGGATAATTCAAATGTGTAAGCCACTCAACCTTTAATTTGTTGGGACCTGGATCTTTACTGTCACCAACATGCCATAGTTAATTTAAACACCATCCTCCAGTAAGACACCTGGAGAAGTAAAATTAATTCTGGACTACATATTAACCTATATGTTGAGCCTAGTTTTCAAATAATGATAAAGACCGGGTTATTGATATAGAAGATTAAGAGATTGGTCTCAACTTGGTTCTATGCTTCTATCTATGAAATAAACTTGCTCCTAGGCTGGACCAGTGAATCTGCCTCTGCATGAAGTCATGTATATGTTAGGACTGTAACATTAACAGAGGAAAAACTTGAATTCCTATAATTCCATTTAGAGAAAATCTTGAAAGCAATCACCTAGATAAACACCTGCACACCTAGGATGGTCAGTAGTTTATTTTCCAAAATATAGCAAGAATCTTCTCAGATTTATTCAAGATAAATAATGTTAATCATACTTCCTCTCAGTCAATGCATGACAACTTCTACAAATGAGTCAATTATCTTTAAAATACTATGCACTTATTATCTAAATATTTACTAATGAAAGACATTTTTACTTCTCTGAAGCCAAGCTAAGTCAATCAATAAAATACTTTTAATAAAAAATCTCTGCTGGTGGGCGGGCTACTGGGATTCTTCATACGACAATAATTTAAAAATAAGACTCTTCCCTACAGTTTAAAATGTGATATACTTTTGTGTACTTACTTGTCTAAAAGAAAACTGTTAATCAGGACTCTGAATGACTTGATATGAGATGGAGTTCCCATTATGTAATAAATCCTGAGGGGATGGCATTTAGACTATCTAAATGAATTATATATTTTATAATTACTTTTGAGGCAAAACAAAGACTATTAGTAAGGAAGAACTGCGATGATCACTTCCTATAAAGTCAATAAAACAACAGAAACTCATCAATGCATGTAATTCAAGTTTTAAAAAGTTCTCAAACTGCCATTTCTACTTGCTAGATTCTATCAATTTGGAATCTAATCCAGAACTTAATTTGTACAATAATTTTTTTAAGTTGGTCAGGATATAAAAATGAGGAGAGGGAAAGAGGGAAAACAGAAGACAGAACTGACTGGAACAGTTTTGGAAATAAAGGAAGTATGGAGATGGACAATGTCCACTTAAAAGAAATATGATTGTTTTCTACAAAGAGACTAACATGTTGATCAAAAAAAGATTGCCCACTTTGGGAGTCAGAGAGAATGAGTACTGGGGTTCTCTACTTCATGTATGAATTTCTGGAAAACTACCGGCAGAAGAACATCTGCCCTTTGTACTGCTCATACTATCTTTTTGCTAAATGGCAAGTGGGAATGGTGTTAGACCCTTTTTGCAAATCACTTTTTAAAAGCACTTAACTTACCCAAGTGGAATCAGGCTGAGACAAAAAGCCAATTCCAAAAGGTTACACACTGTATGATTCCACTAAATGACAACATTCTTGAAGTGACAAAATTGTTGTGATGGGAGTAAATAATAATAATATCTAGTTAGTGTGCTTTGGACATGTGGGTAATTCAAATGTGTAAGTGACTCAATCTTTAATTTGTTGGGACCTGAATCTTTATTGTCACCAACATGCCATAGTTAATTTAAACACCATCCTCCAGTAAGACACTTGGAGAAGTAAAATTAATTCTGCACTACATATTAACCTATATGTTGAGCCTAGTTTTCAAATAATGATAAAGACTGGGTTATTGATATGGAAGATGAAGAGATTGGTCTCAACTTGGTTCTATGCTTCTATCTATGAAATAAACTCAGATTAGTGGTGGCCAGGTGTTAGGAGGGGAAAGGAGGAGAACATGCTTGTTCATAAAAGCCTGGGAGGAGGGATCCCTATGATGGCAGTGTTCTGAATCCTGCTGTGCTAATGCTCATAAGAACTACATGTGATAAAACTGCACAGAACTAATACCTATACACGCATGTGCTTGTAAAACTGGGCAAATCTGGATAAAGTCTGTGGACTTTATCAATATCAATTTCATGTTATGATACTGTGGTTATGTAAGATGACCACATTAGGGAAAAGTGGGTGAAGAGTATATAGGATTTCTGTATTATGACTTCCAACTGGAAACAAATTTATAATTACTTCAGAATAAAATTTTTTTTTAAAAAGTCCTTAGCTTCCTAAAAACTTACATAGTGTTTAGTACGTATCTGTCTCTAGTTATATTTATTTCCACTTGAAGATGAATAGTTTTTTAAAAAAATATTGTATTAAAATAGCTATAATATTTTTCTAGAAAAAAATACCTGAGTGACTTGCTTTAAGACAATACATGAATTTGGAAATAAATAAGCATATTTTCCTTACTCTATAATTTATAAATGGCATATTTGAAATTTTTATTAATTTCACTGCAAAAGAAGAAAGAATGATGGAGAAACGATTTCATCTTTCTATGTAAGATTGACTTTAAATAGAAATTATTCAAGTAATTGCAGTCAATATGGTGATAATATATTTCATAAACTTTCTTTTATTCATTCATTTATTCAAACATTTTCGGAAACACAGCAGTTGGTGTCTGGATTATAAAGATTTAACACGACTGCTCTTGAGGATTGTATAACCTTGAAGCTATTTCAGACAAAAAGAGAACTATGGGAAAGAGGGGTAACTAGAATATAAAATTGTAAGTGCTCAACAAATACGTGTTGAATGAATTTCAAAAATAACAAAAAGGAAGTACCTGAGGGCCTGAGATGTTCAGAATAAGATGTAGAAGAATGAACTTAAAAAGTAAAACGACAGCTTGCATTTACTGAGTAGCTTACTCTATTTCAGGTAGGGCATTTAGTAAGTCCACCTCGCCATCTCTGAAACAGGCCTTACTAGCTCCATTTGAGAGTTGTGGGAACGGGCTGAGAGGTTTTGATGTCTATCTACATTACCACTCTGCCAATGACACTCAGCAAATTCTCACTATGGCACCCACAGTCCTATTTATCCTCCAGCATCATCTAGACCACTCTTGCCCTCCTTATGCTCCAAAAACTTGGGTGTCTTCATTTGCTTCCTTAAAACTACCAAGTGCTTCCGGCCGTGAGGTCTTACAGAGCACAATGTTTCTTCTGCCTGGAATCCTCTGTGCTCTGCCTTCCCCATTCCAATTCACACACCCAAATCTCAATGTACTTCACCACTTGGTGCCTTAGTCCACCCCACACCCTAAATGGCTTACATATACTTGAGAAGGGATGGCATAAGTCAATCCCCCTGAATTTAATCATCCTAGATTATTATTCATTATTAGATTATTATTCATTATTAGATCATTATTTCATGAACTTAATTTTTTGAGAAAAAGAGTTGAGGAATTTAAAGGAGAATTGTAGAAGCCAAGAAAACACTGGTATCCACCCTACCCTTGAAGAGGGTTGCAATCTAATCTTTATTTGTGAAGAAATTTTATACAAGAGAGCTGTGAAAATAAATTTTAACCTATCAGAACATACCTCTGAATTCCTATCTATGAATTCACTCATATTCAGTGGACTAAGACATGGAATTACAGACCAAAGTGCACTGAGATCTGCTAAATGCATCAAAGGTATGGGATCTTTTTCTACATTGCTTTAGCACTTTAACATGATGCACGTGCTAATATATATTAAACTGATGTAGTTGGGAAATTCAGTGGAATACCTTATTTGAAACTGTAGAAACCTTTACCTATTTTAAGTATTATGATAAAAGAAAAGCCTGAGAGGTCTGTAACTTAAGTTCCTAAGCAAACTTTTCTATCTTCTCTTTTACTAGGAATGTGAATTTCGGAGCTATATTCCAAAATAATATTCAATACTTTTGAAATTATGAGTCACTTGATGACATATTTTCAAACAATTTGATTAGAACATGAAGAAGTATGTTGGGTTATAAAGATGAATGAATTATAGTGATAAACTACTCACTTCCTATGTAGATTGATTTTTGTTTTCATCAGAGAAGAAACAGAAAACTTTTGGGTTTTGGCAAGTTCATTTTAGAATCCAAGTATGTAGTTCAAAATTTATGAAGCATTTAGTGTCTAGCATACAGTAAGTATCTAATTAGCTGTTATCATAAATTATCTATCATCACAATAACCACCATCAGTTTAGTGAATTATGTAATACTGTTATATAGCACTTTATATAGTACTTTATAATGTACTTTCTTAGTCTTTTATTATGCACATTTACTTTAAAAATAAGTTCTGGAAACTGAAAAAGATGGACAATATATATTCATAGCAATTCTTGCAAATTATTTCTAAAATTATTAAATTTTTACAGTTCCAGATCCTTTAAAACTTCTTATAAAATCTGTGGCTCTGAAATCAAACTATAGATCTACATCACTTTAAAACCTGACTATATCCATTTAAGGCCTGCAGATAGTATACAAACTAGCTGCTTTAACCTGATTTCAATATGCTAATGATAGTCTAATTTCCTACATACACTGTCAACTAAGTAACAAATTTGAATAAAGCCAAAGCACCCACTGCAGGGGATGTTCTGAAGGATTTTTAGGTCTCATGGCTCATTAAAGTAAGAGCTACTGTTCATCCAGTACAATTGTTCTGTGAACTAAACACTGATGATATTAAACCAAAGACAGGAGAAATGGAGCTGGCAAAGGAAATACAATAGAGGAGACTTAGGGGAGAGGAGATTTTTCCCGTATTCATAATACGTTTTCATGTATTTCAGGGAGATGACAATTGTCTTTACTCTGCCCACTTTCCAGTAGGGGGAACATGATGGTGGAAGTTGTTTGGTAGAGACAGCCTGAAACCATGGGGAAGAAAACTAATGTTGACTATCGACAAGGTACCAGAAGTTTTCCTTACATATATTATTTACTTCGAATAGTTGTAGCATGTGTCATATTGCAACAACCTACTATATCATACTTTCTGTATTTTGCTAATCACCTAATTATACCAGTAAATCCAGATATGACACAGGATGAGTCTTTCAGATGTCTGTACTTAAATCTGTCTCAGTTTTGCACCATGATTTGAACCTTCAACAATAGTCCTTTTGTTGTGTCAATTCCCAGATTCTCTTCCTCCTTCTTATTTTATGCTATTATCAAATTCTCAGTACTGCTTTAAATTCTATGTCTTTCACAATACTCCTCAATCATTCAACAACAACAACAAAAAAAAAAAACTTTTAAAACTGAAAGGAGCTCAGAATTCCTCCAGTTCACAGCTAGGGAATGGACCAGGGAAGAGAGTCTGAGAGACCAGTTAGTGGCCAAAAACAATTTAAAAAATCCTAGTTTTCTCTTTGCTAGGTAGGTCTTTTCTGGCATACCCTCAATAACACCCTCTCAACACTCCCCTGAGATCTTTCTAAACATCTGATTCCAGTCTTTTCCAAATAGCCATTCTAGAAGGACTTGATTTTCTCTTAGGATTCAAATAACTTTTCAGAGGAAATACTTCTTAATCTGCTACATACAAACTGAAAATTAATCCTGTGTTCTTTTGAACTTCTGAGAAATAGTTACAAAGAGAAAAAGAGTTCTTATTTACTGTGAAATAAGTTTGGAAATGTGTTTAAAATTTCAAATAACTAGGTGCCAGAGGCTAGGGGGAGGGGATGATGGGTAGTGATTGCTTAATGAGTATAAAGTTTCAGTTTTGCAAGATGAAAGGCGTTCTGGAGATGGATGGTGATATGGTTGCAAAACATTATTAATATATTTAATACCAATGAACTGTAATTATTAAATGGTTAACAGCAAATTTTATATGCATTTTAAAATTTAAAAATTAAAATAATTTAAAAAATTCAAACCAGTTTAAACTGCAAAAACCTCTCAGAATCTTTCACATGCCAAAATTTTCAAGGGGCAAGGAGGTCTAGAGTGTTCAAGACTGTTCTACTTTCAGCTGACACTTGTAAAACTGAACACATGGATGAGTATGAAGGCACTAGGCTAATAGATGCTGTAACAAAAATGACCCAAACACAGCCATTAATTCCACAGCACTCTGGGTTAGCATTCCACCGTCTTAGGAGACAGTGGGGCACAAATAGGTCACTGAAATTCAAGTTTGTTTACAGATTTTCAAAATTTGTTGTGTATGATATATTGATGTGGAAAAAAATTAGTTGTAATGGAAAGTAAGCCATCAGTTCTATGGTACATACAATATTAGAGTTTTTTTTTTTTAATGTTGAAATAGCTGTAATTAAAATAACCTGATTAGACCTATTGTTAGAGGATGTCAAGGTGACTTTTTCCCTTTCACAGCATAACTGTGAATTCAATATTTTTAATCTGTTTTATGAAAGAGCAGAATATACCCCAAAATGATCTTTAATATTAAATCAAGATTCACATAAGATAGATACCACAAAACCACACAATTGAAATTAGCTTATCTTTCACATATACTTTTAAGAAAATGTGGAAGAAAAAATAATGTTTTAAACTTGACACTGTGTCTATGGCCAGGAAAGAAAATAATTTTAATGTGTGCCTTTACCTTTGAAAAGGAAAACTAGTGAGCCTCAGAGGGATTGTTCTAGATGACTGTTGAAGTTCCTTCTTGCATAACTATCATGGGATTAGCATTAAACAAAAGGGCATGTTATTTAAAAATATAACAATTTTATTATGTATAATAAAACAATATACATGGTACATATAGATGTTCAGAAATGAAAAAGTCATTCCTATCAGTTGCACTTTATACTTAAATTAACAGAAGTGGAATGATGTGAACCCACTGTCTTTTTAGTTCCTTATCACTAACTTTCTTTGATTCCTTGTAAACCAGAGCCTACTGGAGCCACACTACTGAACTATAGTTTTAAAGGTCACTTACGATCATCATACAAACACAGAAAAGCTTCTTCTTGTTTCTCATCTTCCCTTGTCTCTCTACAATGGTCTACATATCTAACTCCTTCCTTCTTGAAAATCTTTCTTCATTGGGTTAATACAGTTCCCAAAACATGTTTTCTGGATCATTAATCCCTATAAGGTATTCCAGTGAGAAAAGAGTTCAGCAGTCAGATAAATCTGTGAAACATGGCTTCATTTATTCCACTTCTGGAGTTGCCATACATGTTTAATGTACTAAAAATCCAGAAGAGTGAACTTGTTTGTTTAGCCTTTAATACAACTGCAGTATTTAGCCACGGAACCAATTTTTCTTTATCATTACCTGTTACCATACCACAGCTCTAACATGTGGTAAAACCTACTTTGAGAAGACAATCCCTGCTTTGATTCTTGGATCCTCTTTTTCAATTGTTCTTTTCTTTCTCTCTTCCAAACCAAACATGTGCTTTTCCAAAATTCCCTCGTCAACGATTCTGCGCCCTGTCTCCTATGTCACCCACTCCCAAGGCTTCAACTGCCACCTACACAGAATAGTACTGCACTGTGTAATAAAAAATGTGGGAAATGATGGGCCCATATATGATGGTGGTCCCATAAGATTATAATGAAGCTGAAAAATTCCTATCCCTAGTGATTTTGGAGCCATCACAACACCATAGTATCAGATCACAGCAAAAGCATTATTCATGTGTTTGTGGTGACACTTATATAAACAAACCTACTGCACTGCCACTTGCACACAAGCACAGCACAATTATGTACACTACATAACTCAATAATGATCTTAAATGACTATGTCACTGGTTTATGTGTTTACTATATTAGACCTCTGATCATTATTTCAGAGTATACTCCTACTTTAAAAAGTTTACTACAAACATTTGCTGTGTTACACTGGCAGCACCCCCATAATCTGGTGCTTACCACCTTAACTGCATCACTTTCTTCTGTGCTTGAGTTAATCTCATGCTACTTCATTTATCATGGACCTAGGAGCAATGGGTTTTACCATACAGTACGTATATTCATCCTAAAGCCATGATACACACACGTGCGCACACACACACCACATAGCTAGGTGTGTGATAGGTTTTTAAGAATACTCAGGTGTACAGGCATGACATGCTCCCATTGTTGAGCAATACATGACTATAATCCCAAACCAATTCTCCATGGAGTACCATTTTAATTTCTCCAGTTGCCAGGTGACCATTTCTAAATAGATATCTTGCTGTCCCCTCAAAATCCATACATTTAAAATTGAACTTATTATTGTCCTAAATAACAGGTATCTTTCCTGACATTAATTTCTGCTGAACTCTCCTGGTCTCCCCAGTCCCAGAGGCTTAAAAGATCAGAGTCATCATTTACTTTCATCCTTATTTCTCACATGTCCTTACCCAGTCTTTAACTCTCAGATTCTGTATGTTGTCAATATCTCAGACTAATCCACCCTACACGTTGTCAAACACTCTCAAAAAAAATGTAGTCTTAAAATTCTGTCAATGTATTCTAGACAGTTAACATTTATTGATCACTTATGCACAGTACTTTGTATAAAGTACACAGTTAAACATCAAACAACCCTAGGAGATAGGAATTACTATCTCCACTTTACAGGTGATGGGAAACCAGGACAATGAGGTAACTCTTAAGATTACCTAGTTCACAATTCAAACTCTTCAGTCCAACTACTACTATTCCCCCACCCAAATCCATATATTCATTAAAAATTCCCTCCTAACAAGAATCACCAGAGTATCTTCCTAATTGCTCATGGTTAGTTCTAAGGTCACCATTCAAGCTTATGTCCCCAATCAAGTCTACACTCATCATTCCTTAGTGAGAATTACCATCTAATCCCTGGCATATCCAATCAGTGTTGACCTTGCTTGCCTGGGACAATTCTGATTTACGCTTATTGTGTCACTATTATTATAAACAATGTCTTCTTGTACTTCCCAAAGTACCTTAATGTAGACAATAAATTATAAGATCATCTTATGTACATGACATCAATTATTTTATATAGCAAGATACAGTTTTGTGTATCTTAACTTGCCAGCTAAATCATGGTCCTTAAGTAGAAAACCCAATCTTATAACTTTCTTATTTCATGCTTAGTGCCAAGCTGATGTCTTACCTGTGTGGCTATAGAATAGTGTTGATGAAAATCTTCCTTTGTGTTTATTTCTCAATTAAATCTTGCTTTTAGGTTTTTTTTTTAAAGCATATTTTAAATGAATTCATACAGCTGACTCCAGTCACAGTAACTGAAAACGTAGGTATTTAATATACTAGAAGGATGAATGAATAATGTACCAGAGTATACTGGACTACAGTCAACATTCCTAAAATATTTCAGTAATCTACATATAACAGGATACTTTATATATAACCAGAAAGTAGATCCACTAACAATGACCAAAAAAAAAAAAAAAAAAAAAGCTTTCTACTGTTTTTATATAATTAGGTGGTAATAGGCTATTTCCTACATACAACTATCATGAAATACAAGCTCTAGAACAGAACACAGTGATGAAAATTACACACACACACACACACACACACACACACACAGTTGCCTGAAGAAGAAGAAAAAAACAGTTTAAAAATCATCCTATTCTTTACAATATGTTTATCAGTCAACTCATTATTCAAAAGTGATAGCAAGCTCTCCTGTTTAAGAATAATACATTCTGTCTGCCTATGAAGAAAACGATTGTTTTATGCTGCCTGTGCTTTGCAGTTCTATTCAGCTTGCACAATTTGCTTCAACCTGTGACTAGTGATACTGTCACTTAGTGGTGCCCCAGATAACCATGACCTCATGTGCTCTTAAATTGAGGTTCTTATTTATAATTTAGCGTCTCTTGAATACTCATGAATTCTTACTTGAACACAATGGTGTTTTATTAATTATATTATTAAAATTTAAAATCCTAATAATTTATCAACTTACTTTGGATTACATAACAAATTACTTAGCAGGGCAGCTCTGCATAACAAGAAGCAGGCAAAGAGACAAGTGAAAGTGATAAATGCACCAACTCTGCTGTGTAATATTAAAAACAAGCATCAGTAAAATAGAGCATAAAGCTCTGGATCTATGCATACTTTCTTAACTAAGATTAGCATAATCACTAGTGCTAGTCATTGGAGATGAATGCTTCAGACCATTATTTTTTTAAAAACCCCTGAACGCTCATAAACTATAGCTGTTACAGACTATAAGTATAAATCTAGCAGCATCAACACATTTAGTATTATAGTAATTATAATACAGAAAGCAAAACAAATGGTATTATAATACAGAAAGCAGATGGCTTAAAAAAGGGGATTATCAAGAGGAGAACTACAGATAGTGACCCATTAAGATATTTTTTTCTACTTTTATAAGAGTTTGAAACTTTCTATAATAAAAACTGAAAGTTTTTAGTCTAAAAATGAAGTGTTAACTCCTTGGGAATCATACTGGTATTCTTGAAACTGCACTTCTTATAAGTAAATAACTTGCCCAAGATTGCGCCAATTCAACTTGCCTAAGTTAAACTAAAACCGCAACAACTCTAACAAGTCAAAACTTCCAATTATGTGAAAAATCAATATCTAGGACCATTTCTAAAAAATATGAGTAATGATAGTAGTGAGAAGTGTTTTGTTTTTTAGGAAGAAGTAATCTTATTATTATTTTTTTGGTGGTATTAGGGCTCAAATCCAGGGCCTTGCACATGCTGATCAAGAGTTCTACCACCAAGTTACACCTAAAGCTCCCAAAGTTTTTACTAAAAAAAAAAAGTTCCATTGTTCAGTTCTTTTATAGAAAGCTACCCCCTCCCCCCATAAAAAAGATCAAACTCAAAAGATTCATTGCAAAAAAGAAAGATTAGAGCTGGTCTAATAGAAATCACAGATAATAAAAGTTAAGCCTTTACCAAAAGGCTGAAGATTCCTCTGATAAAAACGGTGTCCCCACTTTGGAGAGACAACCTGAATAACTGTGTATGAACTCTGTATATGTTACCTAATATTCCTGCTGACTCAAGCAATATATAACCCTTACTCAGTAGTTACAACACCATTAGATTTTATATTTTTCTGAATCTTAAGATGTATGAATATCTTCTCAAATAGCTATATAAGAACTTTGAACTTGATAGAATATGTATCTTTTCATTTTATTTCTTATCTTTCAGGGCGTTAATTCTTTTAGGTGATGATAATTGATTTAATCTACTCTCTTTCATGAGTTGGTCTGAATTCTGACCACAACGGATAAGATCATTCTACTAAAAGGTATTATTTGCAGATTCTTTTAACCTTCCACTAGGTATTATTCTAAATTCAGCTGTTATGCCTCAAAGGCTTCATATTCTAGATTTAAAGAAATTACAGAAAGACTTTGGGGAAAAACTTTGCATCAAGAAATACATGTTAAAAAAAAAAGGAAGTACATGTTGGGCAAAGAGAACATGGCTTATAAAATGTCTCTTGAATCTTTAACCAGTGACATATCAATTACAATGCCATGGAATAAAACATTAATATGTTTATAAATTAAAAAATATATATATATATATATACATACAAAATTGGTAGAAATGGTTTATGAAAACACAACCTTATCAAACAGGTTGTAAAGAAAAACATTTTCAATGTATTTTTTCTTCTTTTATTGTCAATTTTCTGTTGGTTTGTTTATTTTCTGCCTCACATCAAAAATACATTTCTTTGGAACAGAAAAGGAAAATGAGAAAGAAAATTATGTGCTAGGTACTTGATTACCTTGTGAAAAAGATGTAATGTCATAGACAGGGAAACATGTTTTTTAGGTGAATGAAATGTGTCTTGAAGAATACAGACAGGATTTAAAATGAAAGGAATCTGATGTCTACAGACTTTTTTCATCCTGATGCAATTACCTGGTGATCCCCAAGCCTAAAGCCTCCCAATACATTTGTTTCCACTGTTAGGACAGCACTGGGGACAGAATATTTTCACATTAACATTCCTCCAAATAGTTGCACAACCTCAACATTTTCAAGTGTATAATTTAATTGACATTATATCCATTACCCACATGAACTTGGGAGGCGCTTTACGTAAGTGTTGATTTGCTTTTTACAACTACTATAAAGATCTAAGAAAATAAATACGAACATTTGATGTAATTCTAAGTCCATAAACCATTGTTAGTCTTAGATTTATCTGTGAGGAATAATTGGCTTTAGTCACAGAAAATGGCTCTCTTTGCCTTGTCCTTTTCCTAACCTTCACAATTACTTTCCACCTTACATATGAGGTCTGTGATTCATTTGGGCCTACAAATTCTGGGTGTTAAACATATACATGTAAATCTCTTCAAGTGGGCTGCAAACTCCTCAAGGGCAGAAATCGCAATGCCTTCCATTCCTTCTGTGTTTTTGCTTCCTTCTACTTTTTCCCTCCACCATTAGCCAGTCTTCAGAGTGGGTACGTGTGGTAGCATATTAAAGATACTTAATGAAAGGCATGGTACAAGGACTGAACCAGCTCATCATCCTCCCTAAAGTGCGTCAATAAAATCAGCAGGGGGCCATTAGAAAGGTAGGGAAAAAACAGAATTACCATATTCACAGACAAGATCTCTAACAAGCCCCAGCAACTACTGAAGAGGTAACCCCAAAAGATGCTGTAGTCCACATGCTTACCAACAGTTCTCATTCCTCTAAGTGTCTGCAATCACCGAACAAAATTCTTCACAGTATTTAAAATCATTTTGATGATTTAAGTGTGAATACGGTAGAATGAAAAATGTGTAATTAGGAAATAGAAGACAAAATCTTCTAAGTGGTCTTACTTGCTGCAGTACAACAATTGAGGGAAATTAGCAAAGAAATCTCCAAATTTTAAGATGATAATAACTACATGACACTTTTTGACATGTGTGATATTATTATTGGTGGTGATAACAAGAAAAATAATGTTTATTGATTGCTTACCATGTGACCAAAACTGTGTTAACTATAATTACACAAGGTAGGTATTACCTTTATTTTCATGAAGAAACTAAGGCTTAACTAAGGTTACACATTGTGCTTAAGTGAAAAATTTAATATCGCTCGATTTCTGAATCCAGGAAAGTATTTCTCAATCTCAGCATGACTAATATTCTAGATTGGGTGATTCTCACTGATGGGGGGTGTTCGTGCTTTGTAGGATGCATACTATCATCCTTCATCTCAAGGAAGTAGATGCAAGTGTCACTTTATCCCCATTTCCCAAAGTCGTGGCAATTAAAAAAAAAAAAAAAAGTCTGCACGCATTGGCAAAAGTATCTCCTAAGAAGCAAAATCACCTTGGTTGAGGCTCAAGAGATTAAGTCCTTTAACTTGTTGAACCATAAGGCATTTCTTGGGGAAATCTAGGGCAATACAGTAATTTTGCATCTTAAACTAAGTGAAAAAGGTTATTTCAAACCATATGAAAATACAACTATCTAAAAAACATCATAAGGTTAAGTAAAAATGTCTTAATGGTATCTAAACTCAATAATTACATTAGTGCATATCATTTTGTTTCCCAAAAATCATGAGTCTGTAACAAAAATAGAACTTTTCACATGGATGAATGTGGTTCTTCAAAGTAGTCCCTCTGGATCAGATATACACAACTGCTGCCACCAGGAATGGGAAAGAGTCACACTCTACACTTGGAAGTATTTCCAAACTCAGTTTAGAACTATTTTTCTCTTTGGTTCTCCATCACCTCCTTTCCATGTTGTATTCATACAGAAATCATTACTTTTTATAAAATTTTAAAAATTTGTTCTAATTAGTTGTACATGACAGTAGAATGCATTTACACATTTTGATAGATCATACATAGATGGAGTATAATTTGTCATTTTTCTGATTATACATATTGCAGGATCACATGAGACATGAGTCATATGTACATGAGGTAATGTGTTTCACTCTACTGTTCTTCCTACCCCCACATTCCTTCCCCTCCCTTCACTCCCTCTACCTAATATAAAGTAACTCTATTCTTCCCTATCCCCATGCCCTTATTGTGAATTAGCATCTGCATATCAGAGAAAACATTCAGCCTTTGGTTTTTTGGGTTTGGCTTATTTCACTTAGCATGATATTCTCCAACTCCATTCATTTAACAGCAAATGTCATAATTTCATTCTGCTTTAAGGCTGAGTAATATTCCACCGTATTTATATACCATATTTTCTTTATCCATTCAACTGTTGAAGGGTACCAAGGTTGGTTTCATAGTTTAGCTATTGTGAGTTGAGGTTCTACAAACAATAAATCACATTTGGCTTTTTCTTAACCCTAGAGTAATATGCATTTTTTATTACCATATTGTTTCAGACTTAGTTTTGAATGATTTTTGCTTGTTTTCAGAACAAGAGCAAATCTAAAAGGACAAAGTTTATCACTAAAAAATAAAAGTCCAAAAAGTGGAAGCATTTTATGCAATAGTGGAATCAATGGACTGAGGACAAAATTTCCTAAGCTGACTAAAGGTTTGGGGCAGGAGGGTAGGAATGACTCTACTAATATCCAAAGGCTTCAGGAACTAATTTTTTAAATCCAATTGCTGAATAGTTGTTCCTTTTATGTTTATATTTATCATTATTAATTAATTTACTTCTGGAAATATCCTATGGTCAATTTAAATCAAGAAATAATTGACTTTCATATATAATTTTTAAATATATTTTGAAATACTAGTTTTGACATCTTCCTCTGAATATATGATAAGAAACCAACAAAGTAATAAGACTGACAAGCTGGGTGCTATGGCACAGGCCTATAATGCCAGTGGCTTGGGAGGCTGATGCAAAAGCCAGGTGCTAAGCAACTCAGTGAGACCCTGTCTCTAAGTAAAATACAAAAGAGGACTGGGGATGTGGCTCAGTGGTCAAGCACTCTGGAGTTCAATCCCAGGTACTCACCCCCCACCCTACATCAAAAGACTGATGGGGCTTAAATTTCAGCCTCTGGGTTTAAATTTCAGTATCTTGTTTCACTTTCTAACTCTGACTGCATGAACGAATGAATTCTGATGGCCAAGGGGTAGACAGATTTCAGAAGAGAGTGAGCTTGGAATGTCCATTGTCAATATCATCAGCTGTCAAAAATGTCCTCTCTTTACAGATTCCATTCACAGCAATTGATTTGATAAAAATAATTCAAAATAAAAAAGAACATTATGATGTAAAAGCGTTTTCTCCTAAAATCCTAATAATGAAAAAGAACATGTGAATGGGCTTAATATGTTAAAAAACAGGAAAAGATTATGGCAGACCAACTAGATAGAATATTATGTAGCTGTAAAAATTTACAAAATGTTTTTGTATAAATATGAATGAAAGAAGTCAAGTCAACCTTTTGGTGGGATGGAATGTGTTCATCTGTCAGAGCAGCACACCACCTAAATAACATGTGTGTGTTCAAATAAATGATGATCTTTCAATGATCAACAATCACCCCGAGAGGTTTAGGAAAAAATCCTGTATCAATTTCTGGACAGGTACTAAAGACCCCCCACTTTTAAAAGATTATTATAGTCTCAGTGTTTTAAAAATATTTTTAGTTTTTTCTTTAGTGTACAATGTTTAACTTATTCTTAACAATCTGTTAATGAGCCTGTGTTAGAAACTGGAGCTGATGAGGAGTCAGCAGGCAATCAAACCTGAACCTGTCGACCAAAGTATCCTGACCTGCAACTAAATGAACCAGTTAACATGGAAACTTCAACTTTGAATGACTGGTCATGTGTGTATGCTTAAGTTGAAAATTTTTAAACTTTAAACATACAAATTCAGTAACTAGTTTGCTGTGATGAATTACTCCAATGTAAAGTGCAGAAAAATTATATCCTTTTTTTGTTTTTTACTTTTCGTGAAAGAAAAGTCTATATCTGGTTCATTTGCTACTAAAGAGGACAATGATAAAACTGGGATTGCTAATAAAAATTGAATTTGGGGGCTGTGGGTAGAGTGCTTGCCTAACATGAAGGAGAGGCTTGAGTTTGAGCACTAGCACTGGGGAAAAAACATTTTTTTTTAAAATTTTATTATGTTTTACTTTTTTAATTCTTTAAAATAAAACCAACTAATAGCTGTAGACACTAAAAACTTAGAGCTTCTCAAAGCAAAAGCTAGTTAAATATTTAAGAAAGATGTATTCTACAATGAAAGAAGGGTATTAAATAGAATCTCATAACCTATCAGATTGAGATAAAATAGAATATTAAACTTATAGCTGATTAAAGTTCTTTAAAATAAGAATTAAAATCTATAAAAGAAAAAAAAAAACTTGTGCTATGGTAAAAAGGAGTCTGTGAGTTATGACCTTACTGTTTTTTTTTTTTTTTTAATTATGTTCATGCAATAAATAAAGGTTAGGAGAGCAGGGGAAAAATTCGGAGGCAAAGAATGAACACAGGAAAGCTACCTTCACACAAAGTTGAAAGGCTGCCACTCTGGTGCAGGTATGTAGACTAATCCTGGTACTTGTCAAGGCATACTAGGGGCCATACTGAAAACAAATTATCAGAATTAGAAATGAAAGAAACAGGCTAGATTACAGAGAAATCAGTTCCCCATCCCAATAAGTATGTTTGCAGAGCCAGAATACTACTTATTCATGTAGACTTAGATGGGACTCAGAATAAGCTGTAAGGCCTTTCCAACTCTAAAGGAACTTGTACTTGTTGAATGTTTAGTACTGTGCCAGAAGCTAAGCTAAACACCTTATACACATTTTCTTAAGATAGTAAGGCTCATGAAATTGTTTTTTAAAAATATTTAATACACTGAGAAAATAACTCTTCCATAATACTAGTATAAAACATAAAACTATTCACAGCATGACAGAGAAAACTAAGGGAATATAAAGAATATTAACAGCCATTATTTCTGGATAATAGGATGAGTGATTTAAAACTTCTACTTTGCTACACTTTCCTAAATTTGCACAAGGAGCATGACTGATTTTCATATCTATAAAGTCATGAAAACAGAGTTCATGGCATAGCCAACCCATATTAGAATGATCTGATCATACTCAACACGCGTGCATGCTGCCTCACATATACATATGCACACACATATACAGCTTGTTACGTGTAATCCTGTATTTTAGGCATCAGAACTAACTATAAAAAACCAGAAAATGTAGTATCAACACTGCCTTCTTATTCAGAAACATGGGACCATTTAAGTAAAATCAACTATTAAAAACAAGCAAACAAACAACAACAACAATAAAAAAAAAAAAAACCCAAAACTCTTAAAAAAGAGGCTGCTTAATGATGAAAAAGTATTTAAAACCCTTGGGTATCTCCACCTAGAAAAAGGCCTTTATTGTCATCAATACCACCTTCTCTCTGAGAAACATGACTATCTACATCTTTTCATAAGAAATAGTCTCCTTTTGCTTGGGTGGGGGTACCACTCCTTATTACAACTGGAAGAACTATTATGAACTTCATTGCTCTTATATCTTCAGAAAATACGTCCTTACATAATTTTTATTACATGAATGGTTGAAACAAATATCACAACATTCAAAAAACTGAGATGACAGAATAGTTTTAAATATTCATTATATAGGACTTTCATGAAATTATTCAACATAAAATTATACAGACTACATTTAAAAATAAATTCTTAAGCAACTCATCATTTTTTTCAAAAAAGGATTTCTAAAAAAATAATTTAAAATGCCATTCTAGAATAAACTGCTATACATCCAAAGCAGTATCTTGCATTCTGTATCAACAAATTATATACAAGTCATCCAATTAGATAAAATTATGCCATGGAGAAAAAAAAGTTTTTGCTCAGCTAGTAGGAGTTATCTTCTCTTGTATGAAGATTGATTGATGACTAAGCTTTATGTTAACCTACTTTAAAAAGGAAAATAATCAGAAAATATCTAATGTGAGGCTGCAAAATCCTATTGATTTATAGTGGCTGCCAAACAAATGCTCCATTAAGGATTCTGAAGCCATTCTAGGCTCTGTGTAAAATAAGTCGTTCTTATCCATGTCTGCCATGAGCAAAGAACAGCATGGGGTGAGAGTTGGGGAGGGGTGAGGATGGGTACAATGCCAATCTGTAAGGGTGTCATATATGCAATGAATCCAGTCTAATGTCTTTTTTAAAAATTAAAACAGATCTTTCCTTCATTATGCAGACTAAGTAATGAGTTCTTTGGATTAAATACAGATTATACTGAAAAAACTTTTCTTTACTCCAAAATTTCCTTCACAGGGCCTAAAGGGATATATTGGTCTTGGTTTTATTATCTTTCTTGACCCAGTGATATGTCCACATGCTCATAATTCACTTTATTGTTTTTCATGATCAGCACTGCTTTACTAAGCAGCTTATGTGTTAATGGTGAAGTTTTTAGGCCTTATAATAATCTCTTTTTCCTCCTTACTGTGGGGTTGTATTTCCAAAATATTTAATATATATTATATTATTTCAATTATAATTATCAATGATTCTAACATGCAATATATCTTAAAATGATGAAATCACAAAGAAAGAGCAATGATACCAAAAAGGTAGTGGTCAGAATTTGAATTTAGGTGTTTGAATCTGAAAGTTAATAGTGTTTTCACTTCCTCACCATAGAAATCAACGCTGTTAAACAGAATATGGGTAATACAAATTTCATATAATATTAACATCTATATAATTTATTTTCTATAAAGTCAGGCCCACTTTTTGCTGCTTTGAGTATGTAAGATAGAAGATTAAACTAGAAGTCTGGAGCCTTGGATTCCTCTATCCCTGGCTTTTATACTAACTGGATATACAACTTGGTTACATGATTTTCTGCTGAAGGCCCAATTCTCTAGCCCACAAAATGGAGAGCTGGACAAGAGTCTGGATTACCAATCTAGCTTCCTTACTGCTTACCTTGTGATTCTAGTACCCTTCTCTGCAATTCTCATTGCTTTCATCCCTTTGTTTGCTACCTTCTACCACATTACTGGTTTAGATCATAATTGTACATCCAGCTTGTCCTATCAATTCTATGAATTCTTGAAGCTTTTTCATTTTAGTAGTTATTTTTCCTAGTAACTGCTTTTACTGCTATTCAATGAAGTATGAATTAGTCTAATAACCGTAAACATAGTGTCTAATGGAGAATCTTCATAGCATCATTGCTTCCTGGAAGGCTATATTTGATCTAACAATATGCTTATTTGTCTAGAAAAACAAACAACAACAACAACAAAACAAAACCACTAAAGCACTTTGGAGAAGGAAAAAAATGTTGGTTCAAGATTTACCTTTAAAGTTTATTTGCAAAACTGGCAAAAAATAAACTAAAATATCTCAGGTGGTTATTTCTGGGTGATATGGGTGACTACGGCCATTTAATACTGTCTATATTTTCCAAAATTTTAAAAGAATTATGTTACTATTTTACAGATTATTATATAATAACCTATTTTCTGAATTCTCTGAAGTGGGTGAAAACCACAATCATCATTACAAATACATCAAACAGCTTTCATAGTACTTCTAGGAGGAATTGGGTTTATATGATAAAATTATCAATTACAAAAGCGAGAAAATGAGGAAAACTATTTGGGTAGCTTTTATAATGATCTACTCTAATGATGTACTAGATCATTAAAATCATCTTCCAAAAGTTTTTACAATTTTTAAGATGGAAAAAATTAAATATTTAATAATTTAAGCAATTTAATTTTTTATCGAATTTATGAAAAGGTGCTATAATATGCTTTTTTTAACTCTGTGGATACTCAATGCATACAGTGCATATATGTCCACATAAGAAATGTAAAGCATGATTTCACTATTTTAAATAATTACAGAATTTCAGTTACTATAGATACATCTTTAGATACAATGCTGACCATATTTTATTTACTTAATGCTAAGTCCTTAATTGGGGATGCACCTCTAGATATGACTTTATCATAGGAAATGAAGTTCTAATTTATTGTATGGTTCCTAGGAAAGTATATGGTAAAAAAGTAGGGATTACCTACCTAAACACACATACAATAGACATTATATTATGTTACTACACCAACTCTTGGTTTTTCCATTTTGCTATACAGCCTGGGTTTGGTTATCAACCACACCACTTAATAGCTGTGACATCCTAGACATTATTCCAGTAGTTAAGTTTCTCAGTTGTAATACCATTACTCAGGTTGAGTATAATTCAAAAATCTAAAATCCAAAACACTCCCAAACTGGAACCTCTTTTTTTGAGCACCAACACGAAGCCACAAATGAAAAATTCCATATCCAACCTCATATGACAGGTCTTAATCAAGATGCAGGCACACTAATTTTTCTTTATTCCAAATTCAGGCTATGTGTGGAAGACATGTATTGACTTGGGTCCCAACCCCAATGTATCTCACTATGTATATGCAAATATTCTAAAATCTAAAAAAAAAAAAAAAGCCACATTCAAAACATTTCTTTCTGGTCTCAAGCATTTCCAGTAAGGGATATTCAACCTGTACATATACCTGTTTTGTACTGCAGAGTTCACAAAATATTTTCATGTATATTAATTCACTGGATACCCACATCACTCTCATTTTCTCATTTGCAGATAACTTATCTATCCTCTACCCTCAAAAGACTATTTTGTACATAAAAGTATTGTGTAAACTCAAAAAATTTTTGGAAAAACTGTGAAGTGCACATTATCCATACCCTCATTAAGGGAGTCATTGGTTACATTCAATCTCCAAAGTTATGTATAGATATAAAACTGCAAGTTAAGAGAGTTGTATTTTGCTACTAGAAAAGTTAATTTTTAAAAATTGGATTCCAGCCAGGTGTAGTGGGGCACACCTGTAATCCCAGTTGAGAGACGAAGGCAGGAGGATCTCAAGTTCAAACCCAGCCTCAGCAACTTAGCGAGGTCCTAAGCAACTCAGGACCCTGTCTCTAATATAAAACTATCTATATTTTTTTTAAAAAGACTGGGAATGTGGCTTGGTGGTTAAGCGCCCCTGGGTTCAATCTTTGATACAAAAAAAAAAAAAAAAAATTGGATTTCAACTACAAAAAATAATTTTTAAAAATTGGATTTAAACTATCTCAAGAATATTAATGCTTTCAACACAGTAAGATAATACTCAACAGATATTAACTTTTCTAAATACTATCATGCATTCAGAAAAAATATTTTTTGGATCACCTACTATGGACATATACTGGGTGAAGAACACAGGCCTGTGTGTGGAGCTGATGGTCCAGAAGGAAGGCAAACAAACAAGAAAAAGACACTGTGGGAAAGTGCTATAATGGAAACAACAGCACTCCAGAATAGGGAGTCTGGAGAGAGGGAACTGGAGCAAGCAAGCCCTTTGCAAAGGCCTCAGAGGTCTCACCTGCACTGAGACCTTAAGCCAGAAATGCAGAACAGGTGGTAGAATGTTCTAGGCAGTAGAAAAAACAATATGTATGAATACTTCAAGACAGAAAAAGAAAAAAAAAATGGCATATTTGAGGAATAGAAGGCAAACAATTAAGGACAAAGAACTACCTTTTTCAAAGTCATAAATCTTTTTTCTGAAACAAAGAATCAGAGCTTGGATAAACACTAAAAAACAATTTAAAGCAAAGGCAAACTTATTTAAGTAAAATATAAAATGCTGTATTCAATTCCTCAAATTGCTATCTTTTAATTCACTCAGCTTAATTTATCCTTTTAAATGAACATAAAGCAAACTTCAAACAATGCACAATGCTCACATGCTTTGGGGAAGGAAAATCAAAGTCATTTTTTGAAATAAGATGAAAATCTTCAGAAGAAAAAGATGTCATTAGTGAATATTAGTGACACTTTTCTGATTATCTAATGAAATGATGTTCAGAAACACAAAAGAGGAAATGCAAATCAGGCTTCAGCAATTTATTCAAGAGAATTAATTCCTATTCTGAGTGATTAGGTCTAACCTAAGAGAAAACAGTAATTTTAGAAACTTTTTAAAGGTAAAAAAAGTATGTAATATTATTTTGTTATAAATTTTGTGACATTATCTCATTTACAGACAATATGAATAAATACCGATTGTTATAATTACCTCTCAATAATTATAAGCAACAAGGTCATCCAGCAGTTACACATTTTACTCTTTAGTCTTTAACTAACTCTGCCTGCTAGCTTCCAGATATTATCAAGGAAAGCAAATCTAAAAAAGAAATCATGGTAACAACATGAAAGCCTGCTAAAAACTCCTATTATTCACATGAAGAAACCATTTAATATACTGAGATATACACCAGCTATGCAATGAAAAACAATGAGAAAAATTTTGTTTTTGAGACTATCGGCCATATTTTGCATTGCAAGTAGGGGGGAATAGACTAATACTCTTTCAACAATTATCAAATGCAGATGCATGCACACTCTTTTCCAAGAGCTGCAATAGGCTCAAAATATAAGGCTGAATAAGATACATATGTTCCATACTCTTTTAGCATTTGGGCCAGTGAGAGACTAGAATTTGATAAAATGCGGCCCAGGTGAGACTTTGTCTAAAAACAGATATGTAAGGGACACTACTGGAATGTACTGGCTATGTGTGATAGCAATTAACTAAGTTCCAAAACTGAACAGTATAGAGATTTTAACCAGATAATAAGATAGTAATAAATCTTATAATCTAAACTTTAAATGTCTGTTAGAAAAATCATGAAATAAGAGGAATTAAAATTACCAGGACTGGGGAAATGTTTTGTCTAATTATTTTTAGAAAATTGACCCCACAGTTCCAAGTAGGAATGAATGAATAAAGTATCTGTTTCTATATAGAACTGCTTTGAAAAGAAAATCAGTTTATTCCTTTTCCATTAAATACATGTTGAGTGAATAGTCAAAGAATTGGGTGGGGAGGTGTACCTGGGATTGAACTCAGGGGCACTCCACCACTGAGCCACAACCCCAGCTCTTTTTTGTATCTTATTTAGAGACAGTGCCTCACTGAGTTAGTTAGTTGCTGAGGCTGGCTTTGAACTCATGATCCTCCTGCCACAGCCTCCCAAGCACTGGGATTATAGGTGTGCTCCGCCTGGCCCAGTCAAAGAATATTATTAGGTTCCCAATGGACATGATTTGGCCTAACCCTACTCAAAACAGTAGCAACTAACCTGCCAATTCAGTATGACTAAGTACTTACTACAACAGAAATCCTGTGTCACTGGGGCATAAAGTTTAGAGAACTTTGTTATTTCCCTGGTCTTGGCTAAACAATACAGGGCAGAGACTGCTGTATCAATTTCCTAACAAATCTCTTAGGAAAGGGACTCCTACACTGAGATTTCAAATAGGAGTTAGTCAAGCAGGAAGCAAAAGCAGCAAATAGCTTTTACAATAAATCTACTTCAAACTTCTCAGATCCTCTAAGTCTGGATGCTACAAAATAATAAATGGCCATTAATTACCAATTTACCCATATATCAAAGATAGTCACACTAAAATTACTTAACCCAAGTTAGATATTTGTTAATTAACTTCATGAACAAATAAATTTTTGAGGGTCAGAAGACAAAGAACATGAACCCGAACTAAACTAAATTTTTTTAATCTTTATTTTATTTGTGCTCTCTCTAATGCTACTTTATGTCAAATATATACTATTTTTTCAGTCCAGAATCACAAAACAAAAACTTAAGGCAACATTAATGACATTTGGGGAAAATTCTCAGTGCACTTTTACCAAATTGCCTACAAATAAATCTACCTTTAAGTTACTAGATGAATTTCCATACCTTTGTCATTTACAGGGTGACTGAACAGATTCTAATCTTAATAGAAAAACAGGCACTGGAAGATGTCTGGGAAAACACCCTTACTCATTGAAGGCACTGAACTCACGCATTCCTACCTTAATCTTATCTTCTGAGACTACCTCAATTTATGGAGAGTTTAATTATCTATAGATTTCCAAAGTAGATAAGTTTCTCATCCTTCAATATCTGCCAAATAATAAGTTTCTACATGGAACCATCAGAAATATCATTTATTACACATGATGCCTTTAGGATCTATTAGGTACCTGTGCAGGGACATTGATACTTTCCCCTAAACTTTCAGGATGCTACGCTAGGCATTCTGTTGCCTTTGTTGGATTCCCCCGGCCCCAACCACCACTGTCCGCAGACCCTGACTTGGAATAAATGACATAAAAATGAAAGCATTTTGACTGTGGGGCAGTCTGTAAATACACTGAAATTGCTTTATATTTTTAATAATACTGTTACTATTATTACGTTACTTTGTGTAGAGTCCTTTTTCTTCTCAAAGCAATGTGAGAAAGCAATTGAAAAAAACTGTCTAGATTACAGAATATAAATATGGAGTTTAGGGTATTTACCTATTTAACTATTGGAATCAATAGTTTTTATCATAGAATAGCTTTTATCATAGAAGATTACTGTTGTAATTATCTAAAGCAAATCTCTTGCTATGGGCTGAGACTTTATCTAAAACAGCAGCAAATGTGTCTAAAATAAGAACAAATATACATGTCAAACTCTGGAAAATATCTAGGAATGAAGTTTATAAATTTGGTTATAAGAATTTATGTAATATTTTTTGCTGTTAGGAGAACTTTGTAATTTCCCTGGTCTTGGCTAAACTCTACAGGGCAGAGACTGCTGTATCAATAATCACTAGGTAAACTGAGAGCTGCCCCTCATATCTTGATCCGAGATGTGGAACACAAGCTATCTTGGCTGCATCCAACAATTCCCTAAAGACAAAACCACGGCAGTCCTGCTATGCTGTTACTGTATAAAGTGTAATCTGTAATTCAACTCTAAAAGCAGAACATAATCACAGATAATTTTATTAAAAAACCCTCCAATCAGTGGAAAATCAATGTTAAAATCAAGTTTGCTAAACTGAAAAAAAAAAAAAAAAATATATATATATATATACACTCACATGTACATGTGCACACACACCTATAAACTTGTGCATACAGTCAATCCTACTCCAATCCCAAACTGAGTCAGGGCTGTGATAGATGAGAGAGTACAAAGCTGGGTAAATGGCAATCAGATATAAACAAATGTTTTCTCTGTAAAACAAGGATTCGAAATTAGATTTGATCCAGGGAATGTTTTAAACTTTTTAAAATTCAGTTCAGTTATAGAAAATAACTTGTTCTAGAGGCTAAACTGTTGGCAAAAGTTTATTTTTAAGATTTAAATGCAACCGCCAGTTTATCAAATTGGTGCAGCTCATTCAGAAATTTTATTTTAGGCCCCCGTTGCACATCCCTAGAACAGAACATATGCTGTGCAAATACTCTGGCCTAGAAGCTGCATCACACCTGCATTTAGCTCTACATTCACCTTTAATTCATCAAGGAGCAAAAACAAGAAGTTCGGAAGCAAAAAAAGTTAAAAATAAGAAAAGTCCTACACTACCACTCACAAGCTTTTTAATTCATGATCAAGAAGTCTAAATTTAGACTGAGGAAAAAAAAGATGCTATCACACACATCCTTTTCAGTCAGGATGAGAAAGTTATTATCCGTAAAGCCTTCAAACCACAGGAATTCAGAAACACTTAACATCAATTATTTAAATAACTACTAATCTCTTCCAGAGCAAAGGAAAAACTGTTTAGGTCACTTGACGAGAGGTATAAATACTATTTTATTTTCTTCCTTTTCCTTTAATGAAAAAGGAAGACAGAAAACTAATGATTTCTCAAATAAAGTCAATTGATTACCTGAAGGATATTTCTTGGCTTGAGAACTATTTCTAAAATGAAGCTGCCCTTTTTCTAGAGTTTAAAAAAAAAAAAGCTTGTTACCATATTTCAGAAGTTCTTAACTTCACATGAAATGTATGCTATATATGTGTTTGTGCTCAACACTGGTGGCCAATGTATAATACTTTGATAACTAATAAAGACATTTTGCCTCTTTTACTGTAAAAACGAATACTGGAGAACTCTAAGATAATCTTGTCTCAGGATTAAAAGAGAACATTTCCATGCCTTCTTCCTTTCTCAATGTTCATAAAACGAAAACTGCTTTAACTTCAAACATATTTGAAATGCTGAATTTTCAAAGCCTTCATTTCAAATTGCTAAAGGACAGCATAAAAATGTCTTTATATGCTTTATATGTTTGATAATATTACATAATTACTGCTAATTTTAAGGGGCAATAAGAGTACTATGTTGTTTTTAAAATCAGTCACTACATATTTTCTTAGAATATATATCTAGAAATACTTATGAATAAAATGATCAGTGGAATTTATTTCAGTATAATCTAGGAGGAACAAATATAGCAGACAGGGATAGAGATAAAGCATTATTGGCCATGAGCTGATAATTGCTAAAGTTGGGACATGGACACATGGAGGTTTCATTGTAATATTCTCTCTACTTCTATATGTCTGACATTTTTCAAAAAAAAATAACTATTTACAAAATCCCCTCAGTGACTTTTTGAATGATCAAATCTCAAAGTTGGAGTCAAATGCCATGTAAAGATGGTCATTTAGCTTTGGGTCAGAAAATGACAAACGTGCAATATACGATGGAGGGAAGGCCAAGTAAAATTTTGCTGTTATATGCATGCCAGAAGTCTGGAATTCAGAAGTAAGGTAGCAGAGTTCAAAGGGAACAGCCACCTATGAATCCAAGATTTGGCCAAGTCCATAAAATAAAGAATTCGTGGTTCTTCTACCAATCCATGGGATCTGATATAATAAAGCAGTTATTTTCTGTAACTGATCCCGATAATTACTAATGACAGATAGTGAATCAAAATACTAGAACACTGCAAATGTAGGCTTCTTTTTTATGAGTATTTTTCAAAAGTAAAATGTGTTCTTGCACCAGAAAGGTCATCTTTAAAAAAAGAAGAAGGAAAAATTAAAAGAGAACCACATTAGCAATTTAGAAAGAATCCAAGGATGTTCCCCTGCCTCAAAGAATTAATGAAGCATTCATTAACGTCAGAGTGCATATGAAGACCCAAGAACTTTGTTTGAAGGGATAACTCGAGGATAATAATCTCTTTTGCTCCTCTCTACTACCTTTACTTTTCTTTTTTTTCTTACTCCCTCTACTTTTCTACAGTCAACTCTAAAGATTAAATCACTTCAGAAATGTAAAAGATTCCACAAATGAATTTTATATAATATTTAGATAAGCTTAACAGTGTCTCTTAAATCACAGCACGGCATTTTACAGCTTTTCTGGAAGGAAGTTTTTCAAATCAAGTCCCTAGGGACCCCTATGTTAGTGACCTGAAAAAGAGATAAATCAGTGATTAGCAGGATCTCAGTGAGAGGTCCTCAGCCTTTTTACAGTAATGTGAACTCTAGGTTTAGAATATGCCTCAAATTCCTTGTGATTTTCACTCCTGGGTCCTATTATTTGAAATGGTATTAGACATTTCAAAATATTATATCTAGACACTCCCACCATGAGTTTTTTCCATTCTAGTTTTGTTCCCTCATTCTAAAGAACTATGGACATTGCTCAAATCAAAACAATTAAGTTCTACCCAATATACAACATTAAACTGAACCAAACACTAAAGATATTTCAATTGATCCTTTAGCTTATTTACAATTATTTGTTAAACGAATGATGATGCCTTTTGCTCTGTTTACGGCATGATTATATAAAATAAACTGCCTCATTTGTAATGCACGTAGTGTTTAACAGCACAGTACACCTGCCTAGAATTCTAGAGATGTTGCACTGTCACATAATATGCACGGGAAATAGAATGCTCACCAACTGCCATCAAATTGCTTAAAACTCTTCTAGTTTCAGCTTTCTTATCCGTAAAATGGGATGATAATACCTAACTCATATCATTACAGGAAATTTTTATTAATATGTGTGAAGCACTCAAAACAGTGCTCACTTGGGCAATCAATACATGGTAACTAAATCATATTTAATTATTGAAAATAACACAAAACAAGAAGGCTTAAAGATTTAGTACCAAAAAGGATCCATTATAAAAGACTATGAAACCTGAACCGTGTTTTCATTTATTTACAATTTAATCTGGGTCTGGGCATGTGGCTTAGTCCTAGAGTACTTGCCAAGTATGCTCAAGACTCTGCATCCTGATCCTTAGAACTGCAAAGACAACAACAACAATTTCTTTAATTTATTTGCAGATTATTTATCTGTTTGATTACACTAAATTCACCAGAGAAAAAGTCTTCCTTGTGACCTTATATGAGTTTGTTTTATTAAACTAAGTGCATCAAAGAGAAAAAAATGAATTACCTTTCTTGTGATTTATCAAAGCAGTACACATATCAGGACTGAATTTGTATTTACTGTTTATAACTGTACTGTCATCTCATAATAATCACAGTTCTTAAGTAACTAATCAAATTGCTCATGAAGCCAGATGTAATTGGTAGCTCTGACTTTAAACCTTTGAAGTCAGACTGAGCTATACTGCTTTGCAGATAGTAAGGTCCATCTGGCCATGAAGATAACTCTCCTTTCCAAAGGAATATTCTAACTCTCTTGGTTGAGTTTTCTAACATTTTCTATGTGTATCATTTATTCCACAGATGCCAATAAAAACCTTTTACTTGTATTGCAAGGCCACATAAAAATTTTTACTTTAATCTTATTTATGGTTTATGGTGTTCCACTGATATATAATCTGAATGATCTGATTGCATATAAATCCCTAAAATAGAACTGTTGAGGAACAGTATCTCTCAAAGAAGCCAAACAAAATTAAGAATTATTTTAAAAGTAGTTACTTGGTGATTTCAACTGGCCTTTTATGCCTTGAGTTAAATTATTTAAACTAGAAGATATTAAAAACATGCCCTCATTCAAGACTTTTGAGAAAGTATTAATGTTCATAATTCTGGTATAATTAACAATACAATACCATCAATAAAATGTTACCTTGGTAAAGATATCTGGCAGGCAAAGTAGCTTATAAACTGGCAAATACTAATCTCAGTAAATAAACTACAGAAATGTGATTCAAAAAAAAAATAAACTAGGTATAAAATTTGTAAATCATTTTAAAATGTTTTTACTTTATTTACTTTTTGGCAGGTGGGAGTAGATAACATATATACATAATTTAAAGCATAAGTTCTTTGAAAAAATCTTGTGTTCTGTAAGTTTTTATATAGCTACCACACATGTATTTTCAAACCTAGCATCAGGATAATGCCAAGTACTATCTGGAAGGGAGGGAGATTATAAAAGGTAAGCACTTTCGTAAAGTCAAAAGATATCTTTCGTAAAGATATCAAATGCTCCTGCAAACCTAAAATATATATAAATTCAAACTCCTTTTTATTCTACAGAATTAGAGTAGTCTGGGTTAGGTGAGTTTTTATTGTACTTTGATTTTAGTGGAATCACTGAACTAAAATTACAGAAAATGTTTAGAATCACTGAAACACCTATATTAGACTACAGAATCCCCATGAGGACTGCATTTTAAAAAGGAAATATGGTACAGATAAAGTATGTGAAAAAGAATACAGCTTCATCCCTTTATAAAAAGGATGAAGACCTAAAGGAAAAAAGGAAAAAGAAAATAGGACGAACTAACTAATCAAGTATACTGAGAGATCACAGAAAGGATAAACATACATTTAACTATGGAGGATGTTACATTTATAGCTAAACTACTTCACACGGCATAATTTGATTATGTTTCCCTTTAAAAAACTTTTTAAAAATATTAAATTATTTTACATGTATTTTATTATTTACCAAATTTATGTAAATTATTATAAATAAGAAATGTATTGTTATTTTAAAAATATTAAAATTTAAGACAAGGAGGGTCCAATTAGGAAAGTTACTCTTCTAGCTAAAATTAGTAATATACATAAAACTAAATATATACTAGATATGCTTTCAAATAGAGTAGAAGTAGATTACTATTGTTCCTGTCTATAAGTCAATGTATCAATTGGGAACCCTTAATTTTATACCTGTGGTTATTTTTGATGTATTTCTCAGGTAATTGTATCTCGTGAAAGTCATACAACTTTCGCTTGGGAAGCAAGAAAAGGGGTCTTGCAATTTCAGGGTAGACTATTGTTTCTTTTGTCCATCTTGGGATGGCCACTTGAACTACTTCAAAAGTAGGAAGATTGCAGTTATCTTTTTAGTAGTTCTGAGAAATCAGATACGCAAAGCATTTCTTTCAGAAATCACTCAAATGTTGGCATGATTTAAAAAACCAAAAAACAATAATAAGCATACATCTGCATTCTGTATTATATATAACCTGCAAGTGAACCCAGAATAAAGATTATTTAGAGAAATATCTTCCCATTTCTTTATTTTTATTGGCTGTCTGTCCAGTGCCAAAGGAGTAAGGCTGACAATACTTTGGGGAATAAAAGAGCCTTTTTCTTGCTTCCCATGCCACATGGGAATCAGACAGCACCTCTGAAAGGCAAGATATTCCAATTTTTAGTAAAACTGTCTTTCTCTGGATATGGAGAATTTAACAAGAAACAATGTCTCTAAGTAAACCCTGCATCTGAGCATGAACTGAATGGTCACTACTGAACCAATAACTTTACTGTTAGGTAACAGAGAAATTTACCTGTGGAAGTTAAAAAGAACCAATTTCAAAACATAAAGTACTACTAATGCTTATCTAGATTATGTATAGTAGCAAAGCAAAATAGTTTGATAATTAAAAAGTAGAGAAGGTAAATACAGACACAAAAATGGAAAAATTAAGACTTCAAAAAAGTAGATGAAATCTTTCTATACTGAGCAGGTCAAAATGGACAAATAAAAATTATATTGAAAACACTGTTTTGACCACATTGAAATATTTGGCAATGTTTTAAGACCCACATAGACTTCACTGAAGTCCAATACACAAAATGGATTTTAGTCCTTACAATCTTCCCTGTACAATCTGTGTAGATGAGCACCGTGCCTCCTCCAGTTTCTCCTCGTATGGCTTCCTTTGACAAACCAACCTTTTTTCTCATTTTCCTATAAATGTTCCTTTTTCTCACTTTTTTTTTTTTTTTTAATGCCTCTGTCCCAAACTGAGGCACTGTACTTGTGGGCTGCCCTCTCTTCCTTGGTAAATTCATCTAATTTTATACCGATGTTATTTTTTTCTTCAATTAAACACCCATACTCCTATCAGTCCCTTCTCCTTTCTTGATGGCTAATTTCACATTCTTACTGGAATTAAGGAGAAATCAAAGATGACCCTCTGATTCTTCTACTACTCACTCTTTTATAAAAGGTAATTCTACAGGTTTGATTATGTGTCTTTCTATATCATAGTAAACTAAAATCAGAAAAGCTAATGACAGCATAATGACAGAAGCAAAAAATGGATGTGACATTGAGAGGGGAAAAAAAGCAGAAAAATCACTAAAAGTAAAACCCAAAGTTTAGCAATCTGGGATCATTTGTAATGCAAGTCTCCTCATTGCCCTGACTCCAAAAAAAAAAAAAGAAAGAAAGAAAGAAAGAAAAAGAAAAGTCAGAGATCTGTGTAGTCTGTTGAGAGAATTGATTATATAAATCACAAAACTGCCATGTAGTTATTTTCTTTAAAATTAAATATCACTAATTCAGTTTCTCAGTCATACTAGCCATATTACAAGTCTTCAACAGCCATTTGCAACTCATGGCTATCTTACTGCACAACATACAATAAACAACATTTCAATCATTGCACAAAGTTTTACTGGATGGGGTTACAAGGCTAATTCACCATCCTCTGAACATTCCCTATGTACTAAGTACTGTGCTATGTACAGATGAGGCTTCTCTCTGCTCTCAAAGAGCACATAGCTTGTAAAATGGGAAAAACAGATAAAAATAATTTACGATTACTAGAGGTAATATTTATGAGACAGCAAAGGAATCTGCATCTCTACACTGAATTCCAGATCACTTAGCTAAGATTTCAGTACCTGTATCTAGCTTCTAAAATCTCCCTTTTTGCAGACTTGCTGTCTTCATTTAGCATTGTGATCACATAGCAACTGATGCTGAGACTCACTACTACCTAGAAGCCCCTGGACCATCAGAACCAAAGATGCTGACATCTGAACAGGATTTTAGTTAGCTCTGTCCGGCTGAAGTTATTGCTTCAACCGCTGGCAACTCCTGAAGGAAAACACCATCCTGGCATTCTAGCTATTATTCTTCCCTGGTCCCTCCCAGGAAATACCTTTGCCTGAACCATCGCTTTTTGTTTAGAGCTTCCAACATGTGCAACAGGAATTAACCAAGGAAATAATACTGCAGTTGAGGACAAGTCTCAAGCACAAATGGAACAAGGAGAGGAAAGGCACATTCTAAGCCAAAAGGAAAGGCATTGCAAGGATGAGAGAGGCATGAAAATTAACAGAAAGATCTGTGGGTGGTAGGGTTCACTACCACTCAAACATTTCCTACAACAGCAGGAAATAAGGTGGGACTGCAGCCCAACTGCCAAGAGTTTTAATGCCTCCAAGGTAAACAGCTTGATCTAGATTAGTCTGTGAGTGATACGCAGTCATTTTTAAGTACAGTATTCAGATGATGAGGAAAATAAGTCATCCGATTATTGACACAATCTATCCAGCACATTGGCACACAAAAATGTTTGCTCCTCAAATTTAGTGATGAAGATGAGATTACTTTTAAATCATACGGAAGAGCAGAAAGCAAAAACCACCAGTAACACGAAAATGTTAAGGACTGGTAGAAGAAACAGAAATTGAAAAGAAACAAAGAAATGAAATGAGGTAATAGTCACTTCTATCTAGAATACTATACCAAGACAGCTGTGGGCTTGCTCCTCATTTCTTTCAAATTCTTGCACAAATGTGAACACCTTATATATGGTCACAAATGTGGTCACCCTAGTTAAAGTTACACAACACAGGCATACTCTTAAAGACTCCCCAGGTCCCTTTTAAAATTGTTTTCCCTCTGTAGTATTTACCATGATCTAATATAATATATATTTATTTTGTTTATTTTGTTTAATGTATCCCTATTATTTAAATGTAAGAGGTATTAGGGGAGGGATCCTGTCTGTTTCATTCACCACTATACAAGAAAGGCTATAAAAGTGCCTTTCATATGGGAGGCACTCAACACATAACTGGTGACTGAGTAAAAATTGTAGAAAAATGAAAAGCAGAATTATTATATGTAGACTAGTATGTATAGATATAAAATTATATCTAACATGGAAATTCTTTTTGATTTGAGACCTAAAATTAAAAATGCATAACTAAACAGTTCTTTTAAATATAAGAGGCTCCAAAATGTTTTCTTCAAATATAAATTATATATTTGAATACATAAAATTAATTATAACAGGTCTTTCTGCTTACAGTCACGAAGTAATGAGAGAGATCTGCAGCCTGAAAAATCACTCACAATATTTGACAAGCACACAAGAAATCACCAATTCAAGTATTTAAGTCTTATTAAAAGCACCAAATCTCAGATAATACTTCCTTAACTTCCAATAAATTTCTAGTTTCTTTTCTGACAGTTTGGCTATTACTAAAGGTTAAGCAAAGGTAAGAAGCTAAAGTTGAAATATCAGATTACTATAAGCATAACCACTTGCTTCAAGATATAATAATGAGGAACTGACAAAGTGAATAATGGCTCAAAGATTAGAAAGGTAAAAATGTAGGAGCACAAAAATGCCCACCTAGCCTAGATAACTTCAGGAAAATTAACATCATTAACCTTCACTTACCTCACCAATGAGCAGTTAACAAACTAGCACCTACCTTACTCTAGGTTTGTTCTGAGAGTTTTTTGGAGGATTAAATCTGTTTTAAGTAATGAGCTTATTTAACATAATGCCTATTAGTCATTTACTCCTTTAATCCATAAACATTTATAAGAGCCTACTATACAAAAATCACCATACTAAATACCATTTAAAGAGGCCAGTGAAAAATATACACTTATCCTCCTGCAAAAGAAGAATGAATTACAAAGTGTAAGGAGTGCTACAAAGGTGAATAAGGTCCTGAGAAAGAAACCAAGGAGATGAGGTAATCAACTTTAGATGTGGTCAGGAAAAGCAGATGCACAAAAAAGCTAAGAAGGCACTGTCCATGCACACAGGGTATACAGGCACACTGATAAGTGCCCTAGGCAAAGGGTCTCCATGTGTTCAAAGGCTCAGTTCAGCTGTGAGTAAGAGCCTACAGCTTGTCTGAGGAACTAAGAGGAACCCAGTGTAAGAGAAGCATATTAAGTTAAATGAGATGAGATCATCGAGATAGGTAAGAGCCAGATTATGCAGAACTCTGAAGAGTCATGGTAAGGATCTGTGATTTCATTCACGAGAATTTATTCTTCAATGGCAACACTCAAGCTACTTCTGGAAAAGGAATTACACAGAAACGGGAATGGAAGTAGGAGACTAATGCAGTAGTCCAGGAAAGACATGGTGCTTGCACTGGAACGATGGTAGTAGGGAGATAAAGAAAAGTGGACAGATTCCAGACATACTTTGAAAGAGAATCGATACAGGGATGAGGACAAAGATGAAACCAAGGCAGAAAAAGAAAGATAATTAAGTCTAGATATGAGAGAACAGCAAAATCAGATCACATTTCCCATTGAAAACAATTATAAAGTGATACAAAATACACGTCCACAAAAGAGAGGGAGAGGGAGAGGGAGAGGCAGAGGGAGAAAGAGAGAGAGGGAGAGAAGAGAAAAGAGGGAAAAAATCCAGCAATTTGAAGATAGGGAAAGAAAGTAAGAGCCAGGACATGAGAAGTCAAGGAAAACAATGAGAAGATTCCCTCCCTCTTCCCGCTTAAGGTAATTGCCTGTTAGTAGTACAAAATAAACGGCCAGGTGAAAAGCAGCACCCCTAACTCTTGTATCAGTCAGTCTCACTGGGCCTGGAAGACAAAAAATGGAATTCCGCACTACCAAAGTAGCCAGGAATTGAGAATATAAAGGAACCTCAAATAACAAGTCCAACATTCTGCTCAACCTTCACCCTCCAGGAACATGCTGTGCTGAGTCATGAACAGCACAGGCTGAAATTCTGGAAAATTCAGCAAAAGTGTTGCAAAGAGGCTAAAAAGCTAAGCAGTGCTTTCATTTAGTCTCATAATACTTGAATTCAGGACTTGTCAATGAAGGGGCATCCTAGCAAATAGACCAAACTTTTAATTCAGATCTTGGAAGGGGCACATACTAGGAGTGAGGCTATTAGAATATTCTGGATTCAGTCACATATCAATCACTGATGAAATGAAGTTGTCAATGGTTTTTAGCTGCCTGCCAGAGAATATTAAGGACTACCTGTAGAAAGATAACTATCATTCCTATCCTGTATAACTTTTCATCACAATATTAATAAAACCTTACCACGCTGGGTTTGATGGCACATGGCTGAAATCCCAACTCAAGAGACCAAGGCAGAAGAATCTCAAGTTTAAGACAAGACTCAGCAACTTGGTGAGGCCCTAAGCAAACACCAAGACCCTGCCTCAATATAAGAAAATAAAAAGACTCAGATGTGGCTCAGTGGTTAAATGCCCCTGGGTTCAAAACCTGGTGCCAAAAACAAACAAACAAACATTACCAAGCACCCAAGGAAAAAGGATCAAATAATCAAAAACCAAGTAACAGAAACAGGCCCACAAGTGATCTAGATATTAGAATCACATAAAAAATTTTGCAACAATAGTAATAAATCCAAGAAAATAGACGAAAAACATCAAAAGAACTTGAACCTATATATCTTTAGAATATAAAATACCAAAATCAAAATTAAAACTCAATAATTGTGTATAAGTGGATACTGGACAGAGAAGATATAAATGAATCTTTAAACAGGTTAGCAGAAAATATCCAAACTGATATAGAGAGGGGTGGGGGGAAAGAACGGAAACAGTGAAATAATAGAACACACAAGTAACTCTAGCCCGAGAGGGAAAGAAAAAAACTAAATAATGTTTAAAAAGTATAAGCCAAGAAAATTCCCCAAGTGACAAAAAGTGATAAGATAAACAGAGACACAAGACACTCTATAAACTCCACACAAAATAATTACCCTCCTCATAAAAAGCTACATACAAGTACATCATAGCAAAACTACTAAAAACCAAAAAGACTAGGTAAAAAAATCTTTTAAAACCGTCAAAAGTAAACACATTCATTTCAAAGGAAAAAAGACCAAAATCTGACTTATTAGAAATGGCAGTTGTCAGAAGACATTAAAAAAAAATCTTGAAGTTACTGAAAGTAGAAACTTTTTAAAAATGAAGATAAAATGAAAACATTTCTGGGACTGCTTTTACCAATTCCAGGGAGACACTAATAACACTTCAATCCCACTTACACTTCTGCTACCTTTGCTTTATTTCAAAACTTCAAAGACATTATTGTTGTTGAAATAATAGAAATAGTGGTAATAATAATAAGGCAAAAAAAGTCAGAGATTTATGCTGCAGTCTCTGGGTTAATCAGTAAAGACAACAGCAGACTTATAAAAGCTAAGGGCAGGGATATGGAGAAACTGATTAATCTAAAAACAATTAATGAGCCAGGCGAGGTGGCACCTGTCTAGAATCCCAATGGCTCAGGAGGCTGAGGCAGGAGGATCATGAGTTCAAAGCCAGCCTCAGCAAAAGAGAGGTGATAAGCAACTCAGTGAAACCCTGTCTCTAAATAAACCACAATAGACTGGGGATGTGGCTCAGTGGTCGAGTGCCCCTGAGTTCAATCTCTGGTACCAAAACAAAAAAGTGAGCCATGGGAAGTAAAAGTATTATAAAGGACAGAGGTGGAAACAGAAAAAAAAATAGTAAAATGATTAATTACATAAATTTACATTCATGTAAACCCAAATAATAATAGTATTTTAGGGGTTGGGGAGATAGCTCAGTCGGTAGAGTGCTTGCCTTATGAGCACAAGGCCCTGGGTTTGATCCCCAGCACCCAAAAAAAAAAAAAAAAATAGTATTTTAATGTAAAACAGAAATTATCAGATTTAGTTAAAAAAAAATCCAACTACATGATGTTTACAGAGACAAGGTGATAAAAATAATGAAAGGTCACTCTAGCAGGAAGATACAATAATAAATTTATTTGCTACTAATAATTTACAATCAAAGTATGTAATGCAAAATTTGAAAGAACTAAAAGAACACATAGACAAGTCCTCAGACAGTTGAAGATTTTAATATAGTCTCTCAACCGAGTGAAGAAAAAAGAAAAAAAGTCAGTAGCAGGCTAAAGGCACCGTGCAGCTCAGTGGTAGAGTGCCTGCTTAGCAGGCATAAGGCCTTAGGTTTGACACATAGCACTGCAAAATAAATTTTTTATAGACAGTAATGATATAGTACATTGAACATAATAAATGATTTAATTGAGATATATATAGCAAATCACACTCAATTTTCTAAAACTGACCATACAGGAGGAGTCGGCAAATGTACCCACAATTTATATCATAGGATGAATGGTCCCAGACAATAATAATATTAAACTAGATATCAATGATAAAAGTATAGCTGGGCACGGCGGCACAGGCCTGTAATCCCAGCGACTCAGGAGACTGAGGCAGAAGAATCACAAGTTCAAACTCAACCTCAGCAACTTAGCAAGGTCCTGAGAAACTCAGCGAGACCCTGTCTCTAATAAAATATAATAAAGGGCTGGGGATGTGACTCAGTGTTGAAGTGCTCTTGGTTCAACTCCTGGTATCAAAAATTTTAAAAATAAAAGTTTAGCTAGAAATCCCAAAGTGCTTAAATATTAAGCTATATATCTCTAAATAACCCAAGGGTCAAAATAAGAATCACACTGAAAATTTTAAAATATTTTGAATTAAATGATAAGAAAAATAATATATATTGTTAGGCCCATGAGATCTAGATAAAGTTTCATTTAGAAGGAAATTTCATATACCTAACTGTACACATTAAGAAAAAAAGTATCCAGCATTTCATGGCACATGCCTGTAGTCCCAGGTACGCAGTGACTGAAGCAATTCAGGGCCAGCCTGGGCAACAGGGTAAGAGCCCTATGGTGGGGGCAGGGGATGCAGTAAGTAAAGAAAGAAAGAAGAGGGAAAGGAAAGGAAGGGAAAAAAGGCTGATAATTCATGACGGAAGTATCCCTCTCAAACCACTGGAAAAAAGAACAGCAAATCATATTTTTTAAAAGGAAAGAAATAAAGGTAAAGGCAGAAACCAAAAGAGATGGAGATAAAAGAGGCACAAATCACCAATAAGCAGAGTTTAAAAGTAGGTGTCATTACAGAGTTGATAAAATAAAGAGGATAATAAATGCATACTATGAAAAACTTTAAGCCAAATCAGAAAACTTATATGAAATGGAAAAACCCTTTTAAAAAAGTAAAATTTGTCAAAATTGACAAAGAAATAGAAAATATGAATAGTCCTATATGTACTGAAGAAACAGAATCAATAATCTGCACAAGAAAATCCCAGATGACTCCACCAGTGAAAATTTTTTGAGCATTTATGGATAAAATAAAAGAAATGTTCAAATTCTCCAGAAAATTTAACATTCCCCAGCTCATTTTAAAAGGTCGGCGTAACCTTAATACCTTAATCTGACAAAGATTTTACAAGAAATTAAATTGCTAGTCGGTCTTTTCCATGAACAAAAATGCAAACATTTTAAATGAATCATAATGAAAAAATGCATAATGAAAAGGCCAGGTTTATCCAGAAAATCAAGGATGCTTTTAAATTAGGAAACGTGTAGCCTCCCTCCACCCAACCCATTACCAAAAATTAACACATACCTTTTGGCACAGCATCTATACTCTTAAGAATTTTATCCTTAGAGAATAATCAGATGAGGCACAGGGATATGTTTAAGAATATCCATTACACAATTGTTTATAATAGCTTTTAAATGTCTGCTATTGTTTAAATGTGTGCCCCCAAAATTCACGTGTTGGAAACTCAATCCCTAATGTAACAGGATTGAGAAGCAGGACCTTCGAGAAGTGGTCATGGAGGCACTAATGAACCAAGGTCTATCAAGGAGTAGATTAGTTATAGCTCCCTATTCCTCTCACTCAGCCTCCCACTCTTCTCCCTCCCTTCTTCTCTCCTTTACCTTGTGGGTGGTATTCTGTTATAGCATCAGAAAAGAGACTAAGACAATGCTCATGAATATGGAATTAGCATATTTCCACCAGAATCATTTCAAAATTATAACATGGTTCTATACTTGCTTGTATGGGTGATGTTTATAATTTGTGATTAAATGAAAAAAGCAGGAATATTTCTGAGGCAAAACCAATACATTTACACTAAAGAAAATTAAACATATATCATGAGAACATTTTGTCCAGACACAAGGAAGTGCCATCTTAATTTAAGTGTATGAGTAAGATATAATGCCAAACTTCAACAATTTTCTTCAAGCAAGAACATTTTCTTCTCAAACTCGTCATAAAAATAATAATAATAAAAATCTAGTCGGAAAAATCACCTGTAGACAACAGACCATAAAGAAAAAGCTACCAGATTTGAATCCATCAATAAAGAATCCACAGATATAAGCAGTTAAATATGAAGACAAAAGTAAAATGCCCTGAAAGCATAAAATCCTTTGCAAAATCAATGTGTTACAATTGTTACACATATAAAACATTCAAAGAGGCCAGGTTAAGGAAAAATTTATTGTGTAACAAATATGTCCACAAAGTTTCAACAACTTTAAAGGAAACTCCCTTTAATTTTAGCAATTAGTAAGAAAACCACCCCTTATTAAATCATTCTGATCCAGAGGTGACATGGTATATTATAAGGATATACAAAATGAGTTTCTTCTCTACTACTGCTACCTCACGCTAATCAGCAGTGACTGTCTGCAGTAAGGTGCTGGGGAGGCATCAGAAGCATATGAAGGTGTGCTTGAGGGATTTAGCCATGCTGGTTCAGGTATGCAAGCAGGGAAGAGTGCAGAATGTTTATCTCTATGTTATCAGACCCAAACTCCTATCCTAACGAAATATTTTCCTAGCTATGTGACCTCAAATAAGTTCCTTACCCTCTTTGAACCTAGTTGTGAGAAAATAAAATTAAGCTCTTGATTATCAAAATACAATGTCTGAAAGATACAAAAAAGGTCAACAAAAGACCAACAGGTAACAAAGTTTCTCCCAAGGCCACACTACAACTCCAACATAACTAATAATCTTCTTTCTTTTCTAAGTGATTACCACTTTTCAACATTCATTTACCCAGTTCCCTTCATTTCTCCTGTCTCCGAAACAAAGATTGTTGAGAGACCCAATTACTAACCCACCTTTACTTCAATTCAGGACTCTCCACTTTCCCTACTAATTTAAATCATTCAGCATGGCCCAAACCCTAGAACTCCTCCCCTTTCCTCTGAGACTCTGCAGGGTTCCCCTGGCAAGTGCTCTTCCTTGCTGGAAATCACTAAACCCAACTTGTTTTACTAAAAATGCATTCCTGGTGGTCTTCACCCAGTGGGTATTAGCAGATTCTATACTTACGCAGGGTCACTGTGAGGACTAAATAAGATGCTATCCTGTAGAAAATGCCAACCACTCGCCTGGTAAATAGCAAGTACACAACAAACATTAATTCTCTCCTCTATGAGCTCCAAGTAAAGCTATCAACATGCAATTTTATTTTTTAAATCATCTACCTAGTCCTTCACTATCTAGAATCTTATGGTGACACTGTGGGCATGGTGACATATTTCTGTAGTCTCAGGGCTGGGAGGGAAGTTGAAGCCAGATGATGGCTGGAGACCAGCAGTTGAAGCCAGTTTGAGCAACATAGTAAGATTCTGTCTCAAAATAAAAAAGAACAATCTGAGGGACTGGTAGAGACTGTGCCTACAGTATGCACAAGGCCCAGGGTTCAATCTCAAGCATCAAATACACAAACAAAAACAATAACACCTTATTTCTGCAAAACACTAAGAGCCAGAAAATAAGGCCCACACATAAAAAGAACACTAAACACCCCAAATAAATATAAGCAAATCCATAAAATAGAGATGCTACTACTATACTGTAGAGCATTTTACTTTAGTACTCCTAAAAATCCTACTCAGACATCATTTGCTTTTTAACACATACTTCAGAACACTGGTTTCTACACCCACTGCAAATTAGGATCAACAACTGTACATAGAGAAGGATAGGCAGGCATACTGATGACAGACAGAAATAATGCTCAAGGCAAAAGGCAGAAATTGACAAATATCAAACACACAAGTTAAAATGCTCAGAAATCTGAAAGTCACTAAATCAGAAGTCTTGTGGTTTTTAATTTTTTTATCAAATATCCCAATTATAAAATGAGCACATACCTCCAGTGTATGTGTATTCATTTATAAATCATATATTCCATATGCATATTATAAAACATGCACTAAAACAAAGTAAAAGATAAGAAGTTTTGATTTTTATATTATTTAAACTATTAACTATTTTAAATAGAAATGTTTAAATCTTGCCATCTCAAAAATATTATTACAACTAATGTGTTAAATGAAAGTACTATTATTGAATAAAACCTATTAAAAAAAAAAAAAAAAAAAAAACTTGTTTTCCTAGTTTGTGAAGTTCTATTTTGACACTTGGTTTTAAGAGCTGTGGTCTTAAGTCATAACTGAAAAACCTAGCTCACAAAGATACACAGATCCGAAAGAGTTGTTTACTATTTCACTAAATCTACTACTTTCCCATTTTATGAAAGCCATTTGATATAAATGTTATTAAAATTTTGTTTGTATAGATTGTCAAATAAAATGTTTTGCTTTTTCTGTGTTTCCAATAAATGGGTTCAAAGTCCAATGGAAGTCTCCTCAAGGAGGATTTTCAATAGATTGGAAATAACTAAACATTCTTTCAAAATGTTCTCTCCATAACATTACTTTCTTCTGAAGAGCAGGTACTTTCTTGCTTAGGGTTAAAGAGTCAGCATTGCCTTTAAAGAGAGAACTTAGTGTTTGTTTTCTCAAAAATAGCTACATGATAACATACTAACTATGGCCTCTTCTTATGACAGAACAGATCAACATCTAGAACTACCATTTTTTTTAAGAAGTATCATTTTTTGTAATAAAAATATCTAATTCATCTTTGAGTTCGACAACTCAAATTCTTTGACAGGAAACTTCTCTTTGCCATCTCAATAACTAAGTATCATAGATTCTGCCTTTTAAAAATATTTTTTAAATAACTACATAATAGAAAAATTGCAAAAACTTTAACTCATGGGTGCTGCCATTTGACTGTATGTTACAGAATTCCCACCTCATCTGTCAGCAAACCACACTCACTGTGACCACCTGAATGTGGATCTAGGAAAATCTCAGAGCCTCCATATGTTAATTCAAAAGTTTGCTTCCACCCTTGGCCTTATGGGCACAAAATAAATAAACAGAAGTTCTGATATTTTTATTCTCACATCAAAATTAACATGCCTTATCTCTAACTGCTGAGAGCATCAGTTATAGCTTAAAGAATACTACATTAAATAGGTATGCAATAAACACTAATTGAACAGAATTAAATATTATTCAAATGATGGCTCTCAGACACCAAAAATGAGTTAAACCACGCATAGTATATTCTATTTAAACAATTAAGACAGTAATCCAAAATTGTTAGATAAAGTTGTTTCAAACAATCTTCATGTATTCAGAAAATTCACTGATTTTGAATAACTCATTACCCAAGGGGTTCACATTACTATCCATTCCACTTCTATTTTCTCCCATAATAAGAGAAATTAAAAATCAAAGCATATTTAAGAAGTAGATATATCAGTCTCCCAAAATACACTTACGGTTCCATTATGGAAACTAGTAGTTATCAGTATTTTATCATTAATTTAAATAACTTCGCACTCTAATGTTAAATTTTTTTTCATGTTCAAATTGACAACAGAAGCAGATATCATACACTTCATAGTTTCTAACAATACAGAACAATACTTCTTCCATAACTAAGACAATAACACTTGATGAGTCAAGAGACCACTCAATAGTTTTTAAATGTCTACTCTGTTTTAGAAAAAATGAAAAATAACAAATAAAAAATACTTATGTCCATAATAATTTGATACCAGTGTAAGAAAAATGCCCAAAACACTGAAGAAAAATGATTTACAGGAAGGCAGGTGCACTATGGGCTAGAATAAATTAAAACTATTTCACAGATGAAAGGGACATTAGCTGGGTTAGAATTCAGAACTGGAAAGAAGATAATCTGTTAATTGGAAAGAAATAATTTGTTTTCTCAATTAAAAAAAGTCTAATTCAAAACATCAAATGTAAGGCACATTCAAGTAAAGCAATTTAGAGAAGCATTCAATTAGAGATATATTATTTGTTAAGATATTCATCTAGTCACACACATATTTGTAAACAGTGCTTAAACTACCCATTAGCTTCACAAAGCCTCCCAACTTAAGACTTGAAATAAAGAGTGCAGCAAAAGAAAGAAAAATAAAAGGGAGCTGTAAGTAAAGAGAATAAATTTCTGGCATCAAATCTCAATGCACTTTTCTCAATATTAGATTTTTCTATTCTCTGGATTTTTATCCAGCATGGCATTTTCGCCTGGTATACTCTACAAGCTACTTTAACTTAGAAAAGTGATAGAAGTTCACTTTGAGAGGAAATTCATTTTAGTATTTCCTGTCCACAAGAGGGCCCCAATATTTCTTCCATGAATGGAAGACAGAATTTAAATTATAATAAAAATATTCTAATATTAAGCGTATAAGACATACCAAAATAAACTTGAATTGTCATCTCATTTAACCTGATTACAAATTGTTACATCTGCAGTAACTTCTAAATTAATTATTTTTAAAGATTCAGAGCTTTGAACTGTTTCATCAACTACAGTGTTTCAAATACAAGCAATGTTTTGCCTTTGTCCTCATACAGTTTCTTTCCTAGGTATAGTTTTTAATGTCATAGATATCATAAAGTATAATTTTAGCCCAAAGCCTTCAAAAGAATCCCAAATGTTGTATAAGACACTTGTAAATAAAAGAATGTATCTCTTGATAACTTTCCCAATCCAGAAAGCAAAATTACTGCCTTATCTACTCATTCTTAGGCCTTATTACCAACATCGATGATCAATATCTTCTTACAGAAAACCTATAGCTGCTAACATAAGTCATACTATACTTACAAACAATAAAATACTGCCCAGTCATAAACTATGATGTTGGTTCAAAAAAAAAAGGGAAATGAATCATTTAAAGACAATATATTATAATGATACTATTCAGATACTTTCAGATTTCTTTTACTTTGTTACCACACTGAGATGTTAGAAAACCTAGTTCAAACTCAAATCATTCTTGGCAAAAGAAAAACCAGCATTTCATGTAAACACACTTATAATATTTATAGACATTACAGAATGCTGACTGGAATAGTACCAACTGCAGATTATTTTTTAGGAGTACTACAAATCCACTTACTACACAGGACCCCCTTCGAACAACTAAGTACAAATTATAAAAAGTGAGACTCCTTATAGTAAACACAAAAAGTGAATGCTTAAAAACAATTTTAAACGAGTTGCATTTACAAAACAAAAACAGATGCTAAAAACAATCGATTTTAAAGTGAGTAACAACCATGGTCAAAAGAAGACTTTACCAAAAATATCAACTGATTTAGCAATTACTGTAGCTCAAGAAAAAACTAATGCTAATGAAAACATGACAGGGCTTTTAACTTCACTGCCCCACCCCAGCTCCTGGATAGGATTTCCTGTGGAGCTGATGAGCACCATTGAAATGTTAAGAGCATAACATTTGTTTCTAAATAATACATACTAGCTGTCAACACTTAGAAAGCATAACATTTTAGTGCACCTAGCAAAAAAAAAAAAAAAAAATGTATACATTCACACTTGAAAGATTAGAGGATTGTAACAGCATGGATCCTAATCGATTTAGTTAGGCTGTAAGGGAAATAATAGTTTGTGGAAAGATGCGGGAGTGGTGAGACCACTTTTCAAATTCAGAGTGGTTAACTGTTCTCACTTTAAGTCATAAATGTGAACTCAATTGTCAATTATTGGTATGAAGAACTGAACAAATAAGAACCATTTAATCAACTATTTCTAATCAATTATTATTATATTTCAAAAACTTGGGAATTCTAAGCATATATCCAATGAAGGCACTCCTTAAGCAAAGATGCAAAATAAGTAATATCAAAAAGGTTTAAAAGACTTTCACAAAGAAAAACATCTTAACCTCCAACAAGTCAAACCTGAGACCCAAATACTCAACAATCTAACCTGTTTGCACCTCAGTACATCACAGCATCACTGGGGCATTATATGTTTATTACATAATACTGCTTTGCCCTTGCATATCACCTTTAATCAAGCGATCTCAAAGCACCACAGAATCATCAAGGCCTAACATACAGTCTAAAACAGATAAGTAGTTATATTTCATAATTATAAGCTATTAATAAAACCTTGCCCCTGTTCCCCAGGCCGCTGATCCCAACATTATCCTACAGTTCCTCTCTCTGACTTAGACACAGCATTTCCCAAATCATCTCAATTTGTCACTGATGCTACGCACATTCCAGCTTTTCATCATCATTGGGCCTAAAGAAAGTAGTGGTTCTGTTTAATGGCACAAATTGATTTCATTACAACTTCTGTGACAGAATAAATGGTACTTAGGTGAATATCTTGCCTTGTACATGATGATATAAAATGGTGGCTTTAGAGAAAGCAAATCTTTGCCAGAGGCGATGAACCCACAGATCACTCATCAAACAGGGGAAACAGCATTTCCAAGCACAGTTTAGAGACCTCTCCAGGCAACTTCAAGAGCAATGTAGAGGAAACCATGTCAGTCACTCTTACCAGGCAGGAGACTATTCTCTTGTGTGCACACCAGGAGGGAAGGGAAAACTAAAAGGACAATGCACGAGTTTTAAGACTCAGGAAGGAAAGTGTAAGGGCTGCGGTGTGGCCACCCCAGAGACAGAACACAGTGGTTCCTTTGCATTTAAATAGCACATTAAATGTGAAAGCAAACCTAAGCAAATGTCTTTAAACCAAGGTCAAAATACACCATTCAGAGTCCAATTTTTCTTATTTTAAGACGTATAAAGGAGGTTTCCTCCTACAGAAATATTTAACATTTTAAAATTTCATCATCAGCAAGGTTCAATTTTGTTTTTTTCACTGGGATACAAAAGCGCTCAAATGTCAACTTAATATACGTGAACACCATTACGTTAACTTCAATTCTTTCATAAATAGGATTATTCATCTTCCTGTTAATTGCATTATGTTTGTCCTTAGGACTCCAAAGTGTAATTTCACACTCCCACAAACCCACCTCGCCGCACGGAAAGGCTACACAGTAACTGTAGTCAAGATTCAAAACCTTCGCCTTTATAAACCAAAGTGCAATAAACAAGATATTTTTTGTTTCAAGTTCTCAATACTCAGTAGTTAAGGTTCAATAACGTGCTTTAAAATATCCGTCGCTAAAAAGCTCGGAATAGTCGTTTAAAAGTACCGATATACGGTCAGCCTAGATTTGAGAAAATGCCCAAAACAACTTAAAATGTGTATGCTGCCCTTCTTGTTCACCAAGGCAGTCCAAAAAGCTCAAAGCAATATACTAGCATACTTTTTTCTTCAAGAGATCCCTGCTCTTGAAAACATCAGTTATGGTCCTACGCATTAATGATCTCATATCTGTCACAGAGCAAGATTCCCGTTTCCTTGTCTACCTGGGTTTCCAGCGAGGACGCCCGTCCTCAGCTCTGCCCACTGTCACTGACGTTTTCAGAAGCGTTAAAATCCAAGTGTTCAGAGGTTTCTAGCAAACAGGGAGATGTATTCTCCACTTCAAGCCCCCGCTACATCTCCCTATTTCCCCGCTGTGCTCAATGACTTAGAAAAGAGCCAAATGAGAAAACCTATATTAAAAACAGTACTTTCTAAAAGGGGGAAATCAGAAGCTCCAACTTCTCCAAACCTTCTCCAAAAGCACGGCGGCTTTTCGACAGTCCCCAGCAAACCTCTGCCCCACGCCTGCGTCCTTTCCGATTAAATAAGATTAGAAACCACAATTAAATCAGAGTGTCATAACATCGTTCACTTACCATATCCGCCGGGACATTGCTGGACATCTTGCCGTTTGAGATATACCCAGATGTTTACGCAGAAAACAAACAAAAAAGAAGTCTTCAAGCTACAGAAATAAACCTTCACAATTTTGACTGGTTCGTGATGTGCTTTCCAAAAAAAAAAAAGTAATAATAAGTTATTTCGGAGTCAAAGTGCCGGCCTGGCCAAGGTTCTGGTGCGAAGAGGAACAATCCCCAGGAGCTGTGCGACCAGAGCCAAAGGAAACTCTCGGGACAGCAGCGGGAGCCCCAGTCGTCGTCGCCGTCGTCAGCAGCAGCAGCAGCAGCAGCAGCCCCAGGACCGGCCGCGCCAGGTGGACCGAGCCGAGTGACACACGGACATGGAGCGGGGTGGGAGGGGGTTAAATCCTCCTTCCTCCTTTCCAGCCCCAGCAATGATTCACACTCGCTCCCGAGTCAAGTCCTCATTAAGCAGGAGAAAAATGCCCCGGCGTGAATGTTCATAGATAACTATGTAGCTACACATCGACGCGTGAGCAGTGCGTGGCCGCGAGCTGTGGTCGGCGCCGGCCGCGCACCCTCGCCCAGGAGCCGCGCGCAGGAGGCGGCTCAACTCGCGCCGCCGGGGCGGAGAGCCGGACCGCGGAAACCCGCGCTCAAGGGCATTTAACTAGTTGGGAGCCAAAGCGAAAGCCGGGGGCGGGGACCCGGGGCGACGATCGCGGGACGCTCGAGGCGGGCAGGACACCCCACGGCCCCTCCGGGCTCAGGCCGCGGGCACCTCGGGACAGCAGCGGAGGTCGGGGCGCATCGTCTCCGGCTCCTCGGGGCTCCTCCGCTGCCTCCGCCTCCCCCGTCTCCGCCTTCCCCTCCCCTCGCGAGCTCTGGCGACGCCGACTTCAGCTGGTCCCCGGAAGCGGCCGGGTCCTCCCTCTTCTCAACCCAAGAATGGTTCCCTCTCAGAGCTCTGTGTCTCCTCCTCCTCCTCCTCCACTTTTCAGTTCCACACGCCGCAGCCGCCTGTCATCACCTCTCAAACCAACATGGCGGCGGCGGCGGCTGCCTCAGCGCGAGTAGGGGACACGGGGAGAGCGCCCCCCCGCAGCCGCCGCCCCCGCCTTCACTCCCTCCCACCGCGGACACCAAGTGCGTCACTACGGAGACCACCCTCGAGCATCATGGGAAGTGTAGTATACGCGGGTGGGGGGAAGGGGCCGCTTAACGCGTCCTCGTCGACTCCAAAACCACGCCCCCTAGCAACAGTTGCTAGAAAAGGAAAGCTCCCTTTCCTTGCTTTAGCTCAGCTACTGCTCGGGAGTTAGGAGATACCTGCTGTCACGAGTACTGTGATCCTGCGAATTGTTAGGGGAAGATAATTCTGCTCAGAGAAATCCCCTTTCGCACAATATGCACACACAGTTAAAACATGGTATGTCTCCAAAGAGAAGCATTCATTTTAATTACAGCACTCTCTCCACATCCTGCAATCTCAAACCATTTTGTAGAGTGATTTCATCTAGGTCTCTTCAACACTGCATTTTGAAGAGCAGAAGCAATCATTGATTTCCAATAAGGTCATAGAAGTTCAACAGGAACAAGGATCTCATTAAGCAGTGAGAATGTTTGAACATATGTTTCTTGAAGAACAGGACCATAAAGCTACAATCTAGTTAATTGAAAATTACCAAAAATTGTATTAGATACAATAGTGTTATCATGGCAAATCTATATCAGGAAATAGCTACTACAAACTGTATTGGATTCACCAGTTTATCAGGCTGGCCTCTAATTTCTGTTTAATTCATAATGTTATTGAATAATGTCGTTGTTGAGAGATTTAGGTGGAAAATATATCTACCCCAGATTTAAGAACAAAATATAGAAGCCACAATTGTCTGTCTGAATCCTTATTCAGATCTATCTTAGCCCTTTAGGAAGGGTAATCTCAAAAAGGCACCTGTATAAAAAAATGCCAAGGGATTCAGAACCTGGAAGCCACCTGTCCAACCTACAGCTATGTGACCTCATCTGTAAAGCAGTCTTGCCTACCTTTCAGGCATAAAGTAGGGTCACTTGTGAGGATGAGTTCATGCACGGGAAATAAATCACTGTAAATAACAATGCATCATTTGATGTGAAATGTTACTCCCTCTCTCATTCAGCAAACAAATGTTCCATGCACTCTGCTAGGCACTGGGAGTTTTAAAATGAATGATCCTGTGAGTGCACTTAGGGAGATCATTGTCTGAGAGACTGTCATTCCCCACAGCAGTCTCTCCAGTCAGGTTTGTTTCATCCCATGGAAACTCACAGGAGTATGTGCCTCGTGAGTGACCTGACTGGATAAATTCCAAACACTCCTAGGGGCCTATATCACCCTGAGGAGGACAGATCAAATTCCTAAAGATTCCCAATGGTAGAAGAAACAAGAGGCCCGGTCTCGCTATGATCAGGCCTCAGGATTTGAGTCTATAGTTCTGTGATTTTCCAGGGCCTCTCCATGTTCAGCAACCACCAAACCTCTCTACCCATCTACCAGCCCACCAGAAAATCATGGCAGTTGAGAATGCTTCGAGTAACTAAAAGCATGGGAACACATTTTGAAGGTACTCACTTAACATTAATCCTCCTCCCCACCCCTGACCCCAACTTTTTGCCTGCCCTGGCCATGGCTCTGCTGGGCCTAAATACCATTGCAAGTAGAATGGCAAGATGCATAAGTCGGCAGGATATATCAAAGCACCAAATCACCCTTTCTCTGATGCTTTCCACCAGTCCACCAGGGACATAATGACCACAGGCTGCCAGCCCAAGACCTTGGCATTTCTGCCACATGATACTGTTGTTTGCTACAGTTACCTGTACAAAAGGCCACATCTTTCAGAACTAAGGACACAGAACCTAGCTGTGTTTCTAATTTGTTTTCTAGGAGAGGTTGAGACTTTTTTCTCAATAAACCTCATTATAACTTCTCTCCTTCACAGTTAAAGCATGAAGGAACATTATTGAACACAACTGCAGATTTTTCTACTCTCTTCCTTTTACTCTCCTCTTCCTGGCTCAGGAGGATGAGATGGGAGACTGCAGAAAGAAGCCCAGCTGTCCACAGCAGGGGAGGGTAACATCTTCTCCATACCAAGAATCTATTGTCAGCATCAGTTGGAAGGAAGTGAATGACACAGCATTTTTGTTATGGAAAAATAACTTCACACGAAATCGAAAACCTGGCTCTGTCACGAATTAGTTGTGTGACCTTTGCCAAATACTTTGCTCCTCTGAGCCTCAATATCTTCATCTGAGAAGCTTGAATTAAATCTCTAAGGGCCCTTTGAAGAACCTGTGAGTGTCAAGTTCTAGAAAAATAGGGCATGACACCCATGGCCTTTTAAAAATAGATCCCCCAAGTGACTACTTGGGGTACAAAAGGTTTGGGGGGTGGGATTAACGGGATAAGGAGAATGATATAAAACTAGATTATGGTGGTGGTTACCCAACCATAAATATTCTAGAGACCACTGAATTGTGTGCTTTAAATGGGCAATATATTTTATAAATTGTGGCAAAATACATAACAAAAATTTACCATCTTGTTGGGCCTGGTCATGCACTGAGCAGGCTGAAGCAAGATCACAAGATTGAGGATAGCCTCAGCAATTAGTGAGACCCCAAGCAAGTTAGGAAAACCCTGTCTTATAAAAATATAAGAAAGGTTGGGGCTATAGTTCAGTGGTAAAGAGCCTTGAACTTGATCCTCAGTACAAAAAGGAAAAGAGAAAAAATACCATCCTAACCTTTTTTAAGTATACAGTTCAGTGACATTAAGTATATTGTTGTGGAACTATCACCACCAACCATTCAGAACTCTTAGTCTTGCAAAAGTAAAACTGTACTCACAAAACATCTCTCCTTCCTTCCCCCACCCAGCAACCACCATTCTACTTTCTGTTTCCAAATTTATTCACTATGCTAGCTAGGTACCTCCTACAAGCGGAATCATACAGTGTTTGTCTTTTTCTGACTGGTTTATTTCACTTAGCATAATGTCTTTGAGGTTCATCCATGTTGGAACATGTATCAAAATCCCCTTCTTTTTTAAGGTTGAATAATATTCTATTATATTCATATCCGTGATTAGACACCTGCGTTGCTTTCTTTTATAATATATAAATTGTATTTCAATAAAGCTGTTTCAAAAAATATCTCTCCCATCTGCCCTGGAAAGGGTCTGTAATGATTTCCATCTTAGGATCATTCCTTAAGTGTCTTCTCAAGAAAACTTGTGAATTTAAAGTAGATGGAACTGTCACTTTCTGTGAAACCAGTAACCTTTTATCAGGTATTTCCTTAGTGAATTATCTCACTATGTCTTCTATTGTTGTTTACAAAGTATCAGAATATATGAAAATGCTACAAGAGGCAGAAAAAGGATGCAGCAATGCCTGATGGGGGACCCAAGGACCCACTGTGGGGACAGGGGCGGTGTCATAAGCTTGAAGATGGCCTTGGCTACTTCCATCTGGTTTTGCCCAAGGTTATCTGGTCTACAGGTGTCCATAATCCCAGGTACAGTCTGAGATTTCCTAACAAAGAGCAGTGGGCAGCTAGGATCCAATGTGTCGCAGGACAGGGCCCCAATCTGATGATAAGCACAACCCTAGCAACACCTAAAATTCTTAAGCCAAGGGTCTTCTTTGCAACCAAGGAGTCACTTCAAAGGTTTACCATGTTTAATCATACTATACTCACGCAGCATAATGACTGACCCAAAACTCACAGACATAAGGTACTCTTAGAATTCAGAAGTCTTTTTCCATCCTGTTAGGAAAAAAAAAAAAAAAATTATCAGGGCTTTCCCTAGCTCAGAACTTCTCAGTGGCTCCCATTACTATCAGAGGAAATAAAACCACTCATCCTAAATCACAAAGCCCGGGGTGGTTTGCCTCCAGTTTTCCTCTTCAAACCCCAGTTCTACTTCATCTCTCAAGCAGCCACCTGAACTTCAGGTGCTTCCCTTCCCGAGACCCCTCCAGCCTGGAGTCTTGGTCCATATGTTCCCTTCCCGACCACCCGCCTGTTCACCTGGACTTAACCTGCTTAAACTCCACACACCTTAAGGCTGAGTTGGTTTTATTTCCCATGCAGGAGAAGGTGCTGTCAAAGTACCTGGTGTTTATTCCTACAGAGTGTTTATTAACTCATCCCTTGATTTTCTTTTTTGTTTTTTTTAGTTTTCACCTAATTTATTACTGCCTCTGAGCAAAGTGGGAGGGCATCTTGGGACAGACTCAGACCACATCAAGGATAGGTGGATGTTATAGTTACTAAATAAATGCAAAGGTGGCAGGGAAGGCAATGTAATATGTTTATTCCTTAAGCCACTGAGACTGTGACCACAAGTCACCTTTACAAACATACAATGGTGTAAACCGGCCAGTCTTAAAAATTCACAGGACACCAGAAACGTAATTCTCACATTTGTCTCCTGCTAATGCTTCACAATACTTTTCTCCCTGATCTGATCCCACATTTTGGGGGGTGGTGCTACTGGAAATTGAACCCAGTGACTCTGAACCCACAGAACTACATCCCCCAGCCCTTTTTATTTTACTTTGAGACAGAGTCTCCCTAAGTTGCCCAGACGGGCCTCAACTTTCGATCCTCCTGCCTCAGCCTCCTGAGTAGCAGGGCTTACAGATGTGTACCACCATGACCAGCCTGACCTCTCTTTTGCCTATGTAATGGGGTCACTGAATCATCCAATGCTGGAACTGGAAAGAAGTATAGAAATGATATCATCTCCATCTTTTTCTTTTTAACAAATGAGGAAATAAAGTCTTCTGGAGAAGCAGCCACATTTTCTTTGTAATTTTGAAATGTACATGAAAATGAGTTTCCTCTAAGATGTTCCAAGAAACTAAAAGAATCATTCCTAGCAGCATTATGTAATTATTGAATTATTATATAATTTATGTTAAATCATGATAAATATGCCAAAAAGTATAGAATTTATGACCAAATTAGTATCGTAAAGCATAGTCATTATTCTTGGTTTTTATTGCCATAGAAATCAGCCCACAATTTTAAAAAAACTAATGTCAAAAGTAATCAAACTATCCAAAATTTTTAAAATTCTATTTAAGTGTTATATTTTCATCAGAGTAAGCAAGTTAATTTTCCTTAACATTAATCTTCACTTAGGGTGAACTCTAAAATCTATTTATCTTGTATCCCAATAACTTCTAGCATGGTCATGGCATATATTTTTGGTTTTTGTGATTTCTGTTTTTGATTGACCGATAATTACCCTACATGCTCAAGTTGTGTATCTCTGTATTCACCAAGAAAGATAGTAACACTATCAACAAACATATTGAACATTATATTAATATTTAATGGAGAAACATAAAGAATTAAGAAGCCTATAATCCCAGTGGCTTGGGAGACTGAGACAGGAGGATCACAAGTTCAAAACCAGCCTCAGGAACTTATGGAAACCCTAGGGACTTAGTGAGACCCTGGCTTTTTAAAGGGCTGGGCATGTGGGTCAGTGGTTAAGCTCCCCTAGGTTCAATCCCTGTTACTAATAATAATAATAATAATAATAATAATAATAACAACAACAACAGAATCAGGAAGAAGTTTCTCCACAGCCTCGAGTTTGCTCTCTTCCACACTGGCAGGAAGGTTACCACTGTTGGAGAATAAATTTTGCCAGAGAGGCCTCTGTCACTGCTGATTCAGCTCGCGGATCAGGCCTTATTCAGCAAGCACCCACATGGTTGGATTTCATGGTCATGTTTCCTAAAATGAATAGCCAGTGAGCATCACCTCTTCTAGCACACAGACTAGAAGCTTCAGGAAAGAGCTGGACCCTGGCTGTCTTACTGGGGTAGCAGTAATATAAGGAACCAATTAGCCCATTTAACTTGCCCTTTAGTCTAGAATGCCAGGAGACTTCATGTCAGATTACCAGCTCATCGTTTTTGGAGGTTTCAGACAGGATTAATTTATCACAATGACAACCTTTGACTTAATGCCATTGAGAAAAGAGATGGCCTGAAATGAATTTAAATAGATTGGAGAGTGAGAGCAAGAGTATGTAGGGTGAGTGCTGACCCAAAATTCAGACCCTGGCTCTGACATTTACTAGATTTGGAAGCTTGAGTAAGTCACTCATTTTCCTCATCTATTAAAAAACAAAAAGAAAAGAAATGATAAAATTAAAAGTAGAAAAGTACATACATTTAGAGTATTATATTAAACTTAAAACTTAGAACATTTCTAGTGTAAACTCTCAATAAGTTCCTGTTTCACTCATCCTAATGAAATGAGATGCCATTATTTATTTGCATGGGATAGGAGCACTACTAAGCTAGTTATTCTTAGAAAATGTATTTTCAGTTACTTGTTCATGCTCAGCATGAACATCATCTGCCTTTTCTCATAGAGACCCATGGAACCACATTTACAAAGAGGCGGGCCCCTAACAGAAGGCAGCCATCGGACAGAGGAATTTGAACCCCAAACTGTGACCTCATGCTTATTTACTTCACAGAGAAAAGGAGTCAAGAAAGGAATCTCACAAATATGTGCCCATCCCTTTACCTGTTGGTACCCACACTTAATTTTGTCACCCTCTGCTTCAGGGGAGTCCCTATCCCTCCTGCTTCCCAAGGTCAGCCTTCTACCTGCCCAGTAAGCACCTTCTCTGTCTCTGGAAACTCATTCCAACAAATGATCCTTCTCATTCCAACAAATGATCCTTCTCTTTTACATCCATCTGCTTCTCCCTCTCTCATGGTTCTTGTACTGAGGGCTGATCATAGACCTTATAGTCAATGGTAGAGGAAAGGTGACATTACTAATACATACGCAGGAAAAAAACAAGTAACCTGGCTATTCCCATCTACTTCTCCATAGAAGAAATCGCTCCCCTCTTCGGTACGAGAGATTGAACCCAGGGGCATTTTAACCATTGAGCCCCATCCCAAGCTCTTTATTGTATTTTATTTAGAGACAGGGTCTCACTGAGTTGCTTAGAGCTTCACTAAGTTGCTTTGAACTCTCGATCCTCCTGCCTCAACCTCCCAAGTTACTGGGATTACAGGTGTATGCCACTGTGCTCAGCTCTCACCTCTTAAAAATCCAGGTTGTCTCATTTCTCAGTTCTTCTCTTCAACTCCTACCCTCTCTGTTCCTTCCCTTAACTTCAGACTTCTTCCAAGTTCAGGCACCCTCTGTATTCTCCAGTTCCATCAACCACCATAGCCAATGCTCTGATTCCTTGACACCACAGATAGAAAACATTGGGAAAAAATTTTTTTAAAAATTACATCTGTCTTAGACACGTGTGGATTTTTTTCTTTTCATTATTCCCTAAACAAAACGGTACAACTACGGTTTACATAGTGTTTATATTGTATTAGCCATTGAAATGAAACAAGAGATGATTTAGAGTACACAGGAAGGATGTGCTATGGCATTTTGTATAAGGTACTTGAACTCCTGAGATGTGAGTATCCATGAGAGGTCCTGGGAACGATCTCAGGGGGATACTGTGGGATGACTATTTCTGGAAGTAAATCCCATGAATTCCACTTAATCCTCACACAACAGCTCCAGAAGTGGTTCATATTGAAATAGGCTTGATGGTTTGCCCCTGGAGCTGTGCAGTGCATACTTATGAAGGCCACACCTGGGGACCCTACCACTTCAACGTGGCATGCTCCTTCTCCTGTTGCCTCGCACTTCGCCTGACTCTCAAGCTAAGATTTTCAACTGCTAAATGCCACAGACACCTGCCAGAACTTGTCACCTGTGGCCAATGCTCTGATTCCTTGACACCCTAGGCCACTCCCTTACCCTTGATGGGCTCTGGAGTCAGACTGGATTCCAGCTCTGCCACTCACTAGCACTGTGGACAGGTTTGCTTCATCTGGGCAAAATGAGAGCATCTCAAGCATAAAATATGACTAATAACAGTATTTACTTTAAAGGGCAGTTGTGAGGCCCAGAGGAAATAGAGTTTGTACGGCACTTTGCATAGTGTCTGATAAAGCATTTCACAGTGTCTGTCTGTCTACTTACAACCTCTCCATCAGATGAGACACTAGAAATGCTTGAGCTCATTATCCTTTAAAAAATGAGGTGTGGTTTGCTATGAGATCACCCAGGTGAACCTAGATGTTCTCCAGGTGGTTAATTTTGACTCTTTTTCATCTCCTCCCCTTCCTTCCTTTCTCCTTTCTCGGTCTGCACACCCTCCACTTCGGTGGCTTCCAATACCTCACTGAAGCTGATGAGGTGCAATTTTGCATCCTAGGCACCCAGTTTTCCATTAGACCTTTCTATGGGGTCGTCCAGCTGGGACTACAAAGCCAAGGCATTACAAACCAAAGCATCCCATGCTAGTCCATCAGATCTCTCCCACATCCTTGTTGCACCCCATTCTTTCCATTGTTCAACCTTGACCTTTTCCCTTCGCTCATCCATGTCCTGCTGAATCTACCTTCTTAATATGTCTTCAGTTGATTACCCACATTTTCACATCCTTATTCACTTCTTCACAAGTTCTTTGTGGGACCAATTGTCATCTGAGATGCCTCCCTGTACCAGGTTCACACTCCCTGATAAATTCTGAGTATCAGAGATTTCCAAACACCTAAACTAGGAAAGAATGTTCACGAATCAATGGGGAAATGTTGAAAATTATGCAGTGTGTTTTTCATAATGCATAACTTTTCAATTCAAGCATTCAAATATTCACCTTTTGTTTAAAGAGAATGTTCTTTCTTCTTTGATGTTAAAATGATTTCTTTTGAAATGGTTGATAGTAGATCATCTTCAATATGTACACATATGTATGTATACACACACAATATAAAGGCATTATTTAGCAGCCACAGATCAGCCTGTGGGTCAAATGGTGATACCCAGCCTCTTACCTCTCACTCTGACTGTAACGAGGAGAGTATGTCACCAGAATAATGACGCAGCTCGTGTCACCCAGAAATACCACACAGACTTGTGCACACTTCTTGTTGCAGGTCCTGCTCAATGCCTTGGTGACCTTGTCCAGCTTGATGGGCTACACATGGCTCACATCCACAATGGTGGTCTCATCTGATGGAGAGGTTGTAAGTAGACAGACAGACAGATAAAGATATAAATAGAGATGTTTTGATTTTTTTTTCTTGTTTTCTTTTTTTTTTTTTTTTGTATCTGAATTGAACTCAGGGATGCTTGACCACTGAGCCACATCCCCAACCCTTTTTTATATTTTATTTAGAGACAGGGTCTCACTGAGTTGCTAAGTGCCTTGTTAATCTGTTGAGGCTGGTTTTGAACTTGTGATCCTCCTGTCTCAGGCTCCTGAGTTGCTGGGGTTACAGGCATAGGCCACCACACCCAGCTAAATATAGACGTTTTAAGTTGACATTCCTGCATTGGTCTCCTAAATTTCTCAAACATCTTATCAAATTGTATACTTAAACATGTGCATATTTTTGTGCATAAATTATACATCCGTAATGTTTTTTAGCTGTTCTTTGTTTTCTGTTGATAAAACCTACCTGTCAATGTCTGCTTTACAATTATACTAGAGGACTCTTTCTAAAATGTAAAAAAGTTATGCTAATCCCAATACCAACCATCAAAACAAACTAAAAATAGCTGCACACTCCTATGTGCCTAAAACAGAGTTAACTGACTTTGCAGGTGTTAATCTTAACAACAAATTGTGGGGCAGATTCTATTGTTATCTCCATTTTACAGATAAAGAAACTGAGGCCCAGACAGTGGCTCACAAGAGTGAGCTTGAATCCAGGCCTTGACTGCCTCAAAAACCCTTGACAGGTTTTGATCACTATGGTTTTTTTTTTTTTTTTTTTTGGTCCCCTTGCTTAAAAATCTTTTAATCACATCCTGAATACCTAAGTTTGTTTCTCTCAATATTTGGCCTCTTCTCTCTCTTCACTTAATTTTTTTCCTCTTTCTTTGATGACTGCTTCAGTTACACCAAAAAGCTTACAAATCTGAGAATTTGGAAGTTCTTTCAGGTAACCGTGTCTTTCCACGAGCTGTTCTCTGTCCCTAGTATGTCACCTGCTGTTTGGTCACCTGGCTAACTCCCACCTGTGGATTGCAGTGTCCTCCAGGAAGTAGTTCATGACCACCCCAAACCTTTCCCAAACATAGTGTTAACTTCTGAAGGACCCAGGGCAAGACACTTGAGTTCAGCCATGGCCTGGTGGCATCCCAAGTGACAGCACTTTAGCGGGGAAGTCTCTGTTGTCCCGTTCATTTGTCCAGTGTGTCAGCACCTGAAAAACACACAGAACAGACGAGGCAAGGCCCAGCTCTCATGCAGCTTGTGTTTTAGGAGGGGAGACAGTTAACAAACCCAACAGGTGCAGAAATGAATACACAGGATAATCGTATGTAGTCATGAGACTCTAAGGAAAATGAAATGGGATGAAATCAAAAGTGACAGGTGGAGGGTGCAGTTCAAGTGTGGACGGTCAGAGAATGTCTTGGAAAAGATGACACTTGTGCAGAGACCTGAATGAAAAGGAGATGGTCAAATTAAGAGCTGTGGGGCCAAAGTTTCCAAACATTTCTTCCTTAAAGGAGATATCATGCATAAATATCTAAAATCCTAGCCTTACCTGTCAGGGTTTAGCAGACAGTAGTTGCTCAGCAAATGCTGTGAATTGCATCCTTAAGCTGACAGGACCAGGAAGTTTCTTTGGGCTTATTATCTCGTAGGATTTTCCTAACATCCCACTACTAAGAAAATAATATTTTATAAGATCTATTGGATTGTCTTGAGTTAGCAAGAAAAGTAGAGGCAGGGAAGAATGACTGTCCTTTTTTTGACTTGTGAATAAAACTTGCCTCTGGCCCCTGAGTGTGCTCAGTTCTGACAGTTTTAAGTTCTATGGGGTTTTGGAGACAAATTTATTATTTGGTCTTTGTGGGTGGGTCTTTCATGAAATGTTCCTCTGTATGTTTCCTATTATTTTCTCTATTGTCACTTGCCCATGCCTGATCTTATACCCATGACATAAAAGTGGGACTAGGACTTCACTGAGATTAGCCTCTCATGGAAGAGATAGTAATAATGATCTTGTTCAAATTGTAAGCCTCTGAAGTACACATCACTATTGCATTTAGTGGAACACAAGTTCTTCCCTCTTTAAACAGAATGGAAATAACAAACTCTCCTATTTAGCTTGAAAATAGAAATACACATAGGTTCCAAATCAGCTTCAAAGTTGAGGGAAAAGTTTATTTCCTAATCCTAGAAAATTTAATATGAGGAATCTCCCCCAAACACTTTATTTTTTTTAAAAAAAAATTTTGTAGTTGTAGATGGACAGCAGGACTTTGTTTTATTTATTTTTATTTTTATGTGGTGCTGAGGATGGAACCCAGTGCCTCACATATGCTAAGCAAGCATTCTGCCACTGAGCTACAACCCCAGCCCAACACTTTATTTTATAACTAGTTCAAAACACTGCAATCAAAGTTCCACTGGATGATGTTAGATGTCAGCCTAAGGTTTGAATAGTTAGCCACAGCAGTTTTCATTATGACTGATTGCAATCTTTATTGTTGGTTATGTTTTAACGAAGTTATCTTTGCCCTAAATCTCAGGGAGCTCAGAGCATACTTGACTCCAAGAAGCTCTGGGTGCTGTGTAGAATACAGGTTGAACGTTAACAGCAGGGAAATGGAAGAGTGAGAAGCAGTCTACCCAAACATAAAACTGGCAAAAGATCCAGCTCACTGAAAAACAGCAGCAATAAATATATGCCATGCCCTGGGCAAAGGAGGACCCTAACTCCCTGTGACTGTCCTGCTTCTCCTCTGAGGACACAGGGCAGGTGATCTTCTCCATCCCTGTAGTTCTCGATTCCTGCATTGCACCTCATCCCTGAGCATAATTACCTCATTCAAGGGGAGTTAAACACCAGTTGCAAAGGCGTGAAAATGAATTGATTGGCGAAGCTCTTTAACTTGGAATTTCCCATTCTTTACGGATCTTTGATCAGGCAGCAGAAAATAGGGAAAGAACACGGAATATGCCCCACCAACCTTGTTGGACTCTAACACATATGCTATTTTAATGCTGTAGAAGACAAGAGTGAAGTGAGGATAAGACAAGAGGGGAAAGGAAAGGGAGGGGAAGCTGGATGACACCGAGTGTCCCCAGGCAGCCTCCCTGTGTCAGACACCACCGGGGCCTTTACCAGCTTTACTGCATGTGACCATTTCATCAACCCCATGACGTCATATCATTAGGCCCATTTTTATAGATGCAAAAAGGAGACTCAGAAATTAAAAACTATGTCGTGGTCCCTGGAATTCAAACTCAGTCCTGTTTCACTCAGAAAGATGAAGCAAAAGGGAAAGGGACCATTAGAAAAGGTGCCACAGGGCACTTTGCTCTAATTCACCAATTCAGAGCTAAATTAAAACCCCAGACCATGAGCTTCTGTCTCTTGCTCACGTGTGTGCATTTTTCTTCCATAACAGAAAAGATAGGTAAGGGGCTTCCGGGACCCAGAAATAAGATCTAGCTTAATAAAATGTTAGTCCTTTGGTTTACTTTCTTAAAGGATATGATGCATCCATCAAATCCACTCTTGGGTTTATCTTATTCCTGAAGAGGTATTCTTACCTTTCACACAAATATGATTACAGGCCACTCTGCATCTCTAAGTAGTAAAAAAGAAAAATGAATCAGATTTGATTTTATTTAAAAACTAATCACACTACTAACATTTGTTAGTATAAAATAATGGCCAGCAGGAGATAAGGCTCAGTGGCAGAATGCTCACCTACAAGGCCCTGGGTTTGATTCCTCAGCACCCCCAAAATCAAAAACAGAAACAAAAGTGTCAAGTTCAGACACATCTCATACTATGAAATGCTTGGCAGACTGAATGGATCTAGTGACTCTTTATCTTCTTTCTTGCCAGCTCCCTCCCATTAGGACACAAGCAAGTGGCTCAAAGCTCTTTTTCTGTTTTCAAGTGCTCTGAAGAAGTGCTTGTCAAATTTCAAATTCAAATTTCCTTCCAAGCTGCCCATTGAACAAAATGAATGATGATTTTGTTGGAAGGCTGAGTGGGCTTCCCCTCCCACCTGGTGGTTCTACTGGCCTTCAACTGTGTGGTAATTCAATTAACAGACTAGCGTACACTAAATAAGGTCATCCCTTTGGAAGATGCCAAATAACAGTTACAAAAATACTTTGGGAAGCATTTTATTGCTACTGATGGAGGTATTCTTTTCCAAAATCCAACTCCGATTATATTTGAGTATGGACACGTGCTATTTTGTTCCAGTTCTTGCAATAAATCAGATGTGTGAAAGCTCAAGTTGACAAACAAATCATATTAGTAATGATTCTTCTGAGTCTGAACTTGAAATTAAAATTCTTAATTATAAACCGTTGGTACCTCCATTGTCAAGGGCGTGCGGCAAGTCTCTGAACAGCTGCTTGCGATCCTCTGTGCTTTGGTAGTGTTGGTATGCCTTTGAGCTGCCTCTCTCTTTTTCACCCTTTATTTATAGCATCATGGGTGTGTTTATTTTCATTCTTGTAAAAAAAATTTTTTGCTGACTGCAAGATATGACAGAGCTTTCCTATCAAGGACAGCGACCCACCATTTTTGGAATGAATCATTTTTTACGGGACGATTCACCAGGGATTCTTTAGTTAAAGTATATGTATGATCACCTTTGTTTTTATCTTTCTTCTTATTTTTGTTTGTTTGTTTTAGCCTCTGTTTTCAGCTCATATAACCCAGCTGGCTGTGGGTCTTAAATTCATTTTACCCACATAGACAAATAAAAGAATGTTCTTGGATAGTTTTTAATCAGCTGACATGCTCTAGTGCTCCACAGAATCATAGGATCTTAAAGTGGCAAAATCCTTAAAGGTGAATCCACTAGGTTTCCTGCTTGGATTTTTTGGCACCAGGAATTGGATAGAGTGGAGGGAGGAATCCTTGAGATACTTTCAACACATTAAAAAAGTTAAAGGGGGCTGGGGAGATAGCTCAGTTGGTAGAGTGCTCGCCTCACAAGCACTAAGGCCCTGAGTTCAATCCCCAGCACCGCAAAAAAAAAAAAAAAAAAAAAAAAAAGTTAAAGGAATTGTATGTTTATGACTGATATAGCTACTCAGGGAACTAAAACATCAGATTCCTTGGATTTTGGCTGAAGCATGATGGCATGGCCATCTCATGGGAAAATCTATTAGTGAAAACTCTTATCAATGCAGTTTAGGAAATAGAAGTATTTTGGAAAATGGGATACATTGAAGAAAGGTGATAAAAATTATGCAAAGTCACTGACTGCTGATTGCTTTAGTATAAACCCTTGGCACTATCTATGAAAAGACATGGTATTGGGTATCTGGGCGACAGCAATGAACAAAATAGATAAAATACCTGCTCTAGTGAATCTGCAATCCTAATATGGAAAAATGGAAAAATAAACAGGTAAGCCAACAAGCAAATATATAACTAAAATAAATAAGGTCACTTCAGATTGTGCTAATGCTGCGATTAAACTGACCAGAGAAAGACAGAGTGATGGGACAAGGTCACTCAGATTGGGTTGTTAGGAAATTTTCTCTGCAGAAGGACATTCATGCTGAGTGGCAAGTAGATGAGTTGTGGAAAGAATAGGTTGAAAACTGAGGTCCTGAACCCAGATTTCAGTAAAGTTACCCAAAAGGCATGTTGGTGGGCCAGTTAGGTGTTTTTCCCCAGGAAAGACTCTTGGCCCCAGCCTCATTATACATGCTTTCAGGCTTCAAATGGTTGCAAAACACTTTGCTCAGCAAAATGTTAGTATTTTGGAAAATATTTAGGTATGGTCGTTGTTTTGAAAACTACAGTTTTAAAAAATATTTATAACGAAATCAAACTGAAAGAAAAAAAAAAAGAGTAGGGGTAAGAGTTTTATCAGCAAAGCCATCAGCAAATGCTAATTCCCCAAGATGGGAGCAGAGTTAGTAGGTTCCAGAAAGAGGTAGAAAATTGGGATAGCCTGAGCTTGATAGTTCTGGGAGGTAATGACATGGAATGACCTCAGAGAAGTCAGAGATGAATAGGTCATGCCTGGGAGGCCCAGCAAATGCTTTGGGTGGATGTGCATATGCAGGAAAAACATGCAGGGTTTAATAGGCAGGTATGTTAGTCAGCTTTCCATTATTGTAACAAATGCCTGAGATAATCAACATATAAAGATGAAAGGTTTATTTTGGCTCATAGGTTTAGTTTGGGACTGTGGTGAAGCAGCACATCATGGAAGGGAGCTTATGCTAGAGTAAAGCTTCTCACCTGATAGCTGGGAAGTGAAAATAAAAAAAAGAAAGGAAGGAAGGAAGAAAGGAAGAAAGGATAATGGGGACTGAGGCCCCATTAACCCCTTCAAAGTCATGTCCTCAACAACCTAAAACTTCCCCTTAAGCCCCACCTCTTAAAGTTTCCAAAATCTCCCAATAATGCTATGCCGGGTCCAAGCTTTTACCACATGGGCTTTGGGGAAACAGTCCTATAGCAGCAGGGTGGTATCAACATATGAGTCACCTTTACCTTTTAGGTAAATTGCTCTAGCTGCTCTGTGAAGAATGGATTATAGAGGGACATCCAAAGAAGCGAGGAGATCATCTGGAGATTCATCTAGGGAAGAAATGACAATTTGTCAACTGATAGAAACAGAGAATGGAATGGTGGTTGATAGGGGACAGGGGATAGGGGAAATGACAAGAAATTGGTCAAAGTGTACAAACTTTAGTTACAAGATGAACAAACTAAGGATCTAAGACAGAGCAGGAGTGACGATGAATGTTATTACTTTGTGATAATCACAACATGGTTTGTATATTTATATCAAATCATTACGTTATGCATCTTAAATATATTCAATCTTTGTCAATTAAAAACTTAAAATGAAAAAAGAAATGATGATGACTTTGATTATCTGGGTGGGAGGGAGCAGAGGAGGACTTGGGGTTAATTTCCGGATATGTTTAAGGTGGAAGTGACAGGACCAACCAAATTGTCCCCCTACAGAAGCCTCGACAGGAGGTCACATAAGGGAAGGGATTACAGAAGAGACAATGATGATATCACAGAGACAAACTACATATTGAAATGTCAGTGTTCACCAGAAACCCTGCAGTGGTGATAAGGAATGCCAATTTAATTAGCGTCACTGCTTTGGGCAGGTAGGACCAGGCACATGCAGCAGCTGTCCCGAGCCTTTGCTTGGAATTCTTGCTTCTCTCCCTTGGAGGTCATCACCAGGAGAGCAGCATACATGCTAGCCGATCTGGCAAGGGTGCTGATGAACACAACTTTCCTCGAATGGAAATCGACCAGGGTGCAATCTGGCCCCAGGCAGGTGGTTATACATAATAAAACAGAGTCTGGCTTGGTTCAGGTGACTCGGATCCCAAGGTGAGGATGGCTCTGTCCAGCCACATGAGTCAGAGCTGCTTTTATCAAGTGTCACCCTGACCTCACCAAGACTCCCTCAAACTCTGTGTTCCTGACTCCTACTCTTCTTGTTCTAACTTCAGGCCAAGCTATTCTTCCTGCTTATCAGAGCAGTGTTTCTGCTGGGCCCTTGATTCTAGTCCCGACTCTGGCAGAGCTCCCAGTTAAATGTCTCTGACCCAAAAAAGAGGTCTCTCCTTATGTTCAGCCTCTATGAAATAACAATTGAGTCTCTCTTTTGGAACTGTCCTTTGTTTTCTGTCTGTATTTCCTTTGAAACTGTTGTTCACTAGACTGTACACCATCTGCTTTTTCCTAGAGGAATTTAAAAAGTATCTTTTGTTTACCCATTAAAATGTAAGCCTTGATAATCAATGACAGTCATTTAATACATATGCAATGTATAGTCATGTGTTGCTTAACAACGGGACATGCTCTCAGAAATGCATCATTAGGTGATTTCATCACTGTGCAAATATCATAGAGTGTACTTAACACAAACTAAGATGGTTACGAAGTCACTAGGTCATACCATCCTGAGGGACAATTCTCACATATACAGTCTGTCATTGAGGGGTACATGATGCACTACAGGCAGACAGAAACCAGCCTAAGTCAGCCTTCTGATCCACACTCCCTGTGAAACTGGATTGTGATCACCATCCTTGGGAATCCATAGTCCTTGGTAATCTCTATGGAAATGCTGAAAGAGCTTTTCCAACCCCAACCTTTGCAAAATAACACAAAGATTAGTTAAGAATCATGGAGTCCAGAGAAGGCATAAAAGTGAATCTAGCTTTTTAAACTTGGCTAAAAATCATAAATAGCAAAATAATACATCCTTATTAGAAAAGCGTGAAAGAACAGGAAGCCAGAAAAAGCCAGGAATAGGAAGCCAGGAACACCGATCACGGTATTCTTGGTTTCGATATTTCTTTTACATCCTTGAACTCATGTTTTATCTACAGCTTAGAATCTTAACTTTTTTTTTTTTTTCACTACCACAGGCATTTTGCCAGCATCACAACTCCTTGTAAATATCCTGGTAAATGACGGCCTATTGTTCCATTTTAAACTATGTCACAACCCAAGTATATTTTTAAAAATATGGCTCTCCCTATCCTTTGTTTAACATTTTGATCTGCACTGGAACAGATACTTCAATATGACTTTGAAATCTGCTCTCCTACCAAACCAACCATCTTGGGAAATTCCTAAGACTTAATGGACTAGAATCCAAGTATAATCAGGAAGAAAAAGAAAAGTTCCCCAAGTTGCATAAATAATGCTTAAATAGTCAAAGTTAAATGTATTTTATTTACTTTCTTACTTTTGGAATTTAAACTCAATCTAACATTGTTTTGACCTCAGGTCTTTGGCCTCTTGGCAAAGATTTCTATTTTGAGTATGTACATAATAGAACACATATATTTATATAATTGGTGATGTACGCTTCCACCTCTAAAACTCTTTAATATCATGTATCTATCTTTCCAACTAAAGTGTAGTAAACCTTATTTATTTATTTATTTAGTATACTGGGAATTGAACTCAGAGGCACTGTACCACTGAGCTACATCCCTAACACTTTTTCTTTTTTTTAATTTTGAGACAGGGTCTCCTTAAATTGCTAAGGCTGGCCTCCAGCTTTCCAGCTTCCTGCCTCAGCCTCCTGAGTTGCTGAGATTATAGGCATGCACCACTACGCTTGGCATTAAAGTTTATTTAGGTTTGCAAAAAGGCATTTCACAATATCCTTGAAGTAGTCGAGTCGCCCTAGAATATTATATAAATAGGGTCTTGGAATGATGATGACAGTTATGTTTATATCATGTCTTACGTGTTAGGGACAACATTCCTCTTCTGTTTTGATAGAGCAACTTTTTGAGAAACCAACAGGGTGGGTTGGAGGGAGGGATACCATTGTTTGCCTGTCTGATTTTTAAGTCTCATTTTCATGGAATGAAATTCATTTAAATGTCATTATAAGGCAGTTTTTAGTTATTACATTCTAGTGATGGAGGAGTTTGTAATGTATTCATGGAAATAATTAAATGCTCATAATAGTACTCTTGTTCATGATTTCTGGAAACAGCATTCTTTTAAACTGGGAAAGCTCAGAAGCCTCCTATTATCTCTGATTGATCTCCTGAAATGCCCTCTTGCTCAACTTCAAGCAGCCAAGCACACTGAGGATTTAGAAAACCCGAAAGGAAAGTTCAAAGAGGTTGATTAAGCTGAGCAGTCAGAATTGGAGGTTTCCTTTTGGAAAATGCATCACCTTAAAGAACATTCAGCTAAAAGTCCTGAGACAAATTTAGACAGAGAGAAATTGGGCAGAACATTTAGGTGGCATAAATTCCCCCCACCTCCACTGCTCATTCCTACACTGCTTGGCACAGAGTCCCAGAAAGGAACTCTTAAACACCTAGGGTCTAGGCCACCAATTGAACATGTTCCTTGTCCCTGGGGACATGACTCGAAGGCATCCTGTCTCAGTTGCAGAAAGGAAAATTCTTTTTCTGCACAACCTGCCCCGGCTCCCACCATCAGATTTCCTGCCATTTGCAGAAACTGTATCAGCATTTTGTGAAGGAGAAAGACTGAAACAAAGGACTACGTTCGCATTGAAGGTCTGGCAGAGACAAAGCAAGATTCTTTTCCTCCCTGAGGATCAGATGGCAGCAACACAAGATAGAGGCATGTGAATAAGAAGCACAAGGGATAAATTTAAAGGGCACCATGCAGCCTTTCTGGAGAGGAAGGAGGTCTTATTTTCAGTTTTAAATTCTCCGGGTTAGAAAAACATGCCTTTCCAAGTAGCTGTGTCCTTTTCCACCCTAGTGGTTTTGAGTTACAACATCAACTTACAAATGTGCTTGCTGTGGATCCTTATCTCTTTGTGCTAGATTCATCTACCCTTATTGCTACCATTCTGAACAGAATCAGTTGCAGATAGATCCTCCCTTTTATGGGATGTGGAATATTGCAATTTTGTTTGTTTGCTTTTGATAGGGTGTAGTCTCCCACACAATCTAACAAACGTGAAGAGAAAAATCAAAGGTCTTCGGATCCTGGCTGTGTTGCAATCTTGACTATTCTGCTCTGACCAGCTCAGTCCATCTTCAGACCTACATTTCCTTTCTTGTGTATGTGCCACATTATTCTTTACAGCAACAATCAACTTCGTCAAAACAAGAGTGAAACAGAAGCTATTTTCTCTGATTTTTTTTTAATTTAAATTGAAATTAAACCCAAAGACCAATCCTTAGATTAGCAAATAAAGAAGGGTCTACCTGTTTTAAGCGAACTTGATGGATTGGATTCAAGATCTGCAAAACCCATGCATTAGGAAGTAATTATTGGCTTTGTAAGAGAATCCTTCACTTTGCAAAGGAGCAACTAGAGGATTTATCTGAAAGCTGTATTGCATTTAAAATAATTTGGTTTTCCTGCATTTACCAAAAGCCCTTCTATTAGACAAAGCCTGCAATGTCCTGTAATGGACCAAAAGATACTGAAGATGCTAACCACATACTACAGCAAGTCTGAAAGATAGAGGCTGTTATAACCACTATAGAGATCAACTGGATCAAAAGTAGTTTCTTTAAAAATGAATGACAAACAGATGTCCACTACCTATGCACTATGATGCTTCCTCTTTTGGGAAATGTAATAGTTTGTCAGTCAATGAACACTTGTTTGACATGGTGAGATGATTACAAGTTGCAAATCTGTGATCTCGACTGAGACAGCATGTTGTAAAACACAAAGAAGAATGACTTCTAACATCAGATCTTTAAGTGAGAGTTCTAGGAAGGGTCCTGTAGAATTTAAAAACTAAACATTTTCAAATAGATCCCATTGTGCAATCTGAATTTATACAAATGGAAAAACAAGGGATGAGTGAATTAACAAAAAATTTAGAATACTCAGTAAACATGTAGTAGATTTATAGTTTAATTGTACAGATTTGTTAAAAATAATAAATTAAGATTTTCTGAGCCCCATGCCCTATGGCTGCCGGTGCACAGAGCATTTTTTCTACCTTATTTAACATAAAACCATGAATCGATGAACCCAACAATTTAAAGCATATTTTAAAACAACCTTTATTTAAATTTAGAATTAGAGGCAAAATCTTAGACTGGAGTTTTCTTCCTTATGGCAAGAATTTTACATTTGCAAAGGAACAAATTATTTTGAACTCACTGGTAATTAAATATTGACTTTAGTGCATCTAAATTATTTCTCATTTTACAAAAAGATTAGAATTAGACATTATTATGCATAATATGCCTTGGAAGAAAGATTAAAACCTCATTTTGTTTTCACTTATTTCCTTCTAACAGCATTGGGTAGAAGTGTTTCTTTCCTTTCCTTGAGTCTCAAAGGATTTAGCACAAGAACACCCCAGAATCTTTTCAGGTGGGTACAGAAGTTGGTTAAGGGTCTTTCCTACACTGTTACCTGAGTGGTTTTCCCACTCCTAAAGAAGGGCTCCACATCTGGGTCCTTTTAACCAGTGTGCCGAAGACCACAAAACTGAAAGTTCACAAAAGACCTGAAACGGGATTACATTCTGAACTACACAACTCCCCATTAGCAGTTTGGAAAACTCTCTTGAGGCTACCTGGCTCACGTCTCTCCCAGCGACCCAGGCCTGTTCTTACACCTCTCTGCCCACCTAAGTCCTTACTCATCTGAAATCTATTTTTAGGCATGTGGGTCATGATTTCAAAGCCCGATTTACAGCATGACATCATTGCTAATTATCTTCCATTGGCATTGTTGTGTAGTTGCTTCACCCGTCTGCCTCCTCTCCCACAAGATGACCAGTTAATTGTGATAGTCATGGCACAAGATGCCTTATCCTCCCCCGCAATGCCTAGGAGAGTGCTGACAACCAGCAAGTGTGTTCCAGCTCTCCACTGTGTGTGTCAGGGACTTTGATCTCACGAAAGCGTCATCCTAACTTGCTAAGCTTAGGAGATAAGGGCTTAAAACAACAACTAAAATTATATAGTGACATTTAGAAGGGGGGAGCGTAGCTTAAGATATAAACTGTTAAAGTACATAAAGGAGAATGTATATGTGTGTATATATATCTACACCATAAAAATGATCTATGTAGATAATATATATAATACGTAATATAATGTATATCATCCATAGGTAATATTTATGGGATACATATGTATATGTGTACATATACACACACACACACACACACATATATATTATATATATTTATATATATATATATAAAACCTCTGTGTGTGTGTGTGTTTATGTGTGTATGAATCTTGATTTAGGACAAGTGATCATATATATAGATATATTATAGATATGATTGTAAGTAACGACACACTTTGCTAGGCTTTTTAAATGCATTTCCTGCCACGTGTCCTTTTTTTTTTTTTTTTTTTTTTAATAGCAATGGGATAAAAGAGGGAAAAATAAGAGGATGATATGGAGCATTGAACGGAAGGATAAAAGGTTTAGTGTGAGGTTTCTTGCTTCCCTAGTTTCCAAGACCAGCCTGCATTTCAGGGCACTTTTATCTTCAAGGAAGTTGGTTTATAATTACATGTCTTTCCTAAGCTGCTGCTGTAGGGGTCTGGGACATAGGCTCAAATTACTGTATTTCTACTGGAAGTGATGCCAATGGAGGCTAAGAAAAAGTAGATGTTTATTCAGGCAGTATCTGATGACCCATGTGATAGCCACTATTTCCTTATTATTTCTTTCCCTGTTATCTGACTATGAGTTATGATGTTGGAGAAAAGTCCATTAATATAAACTACTGAGATAACAGCAAACTCTCACAATTCACTAATTATTAGTATATCTGGATTCGATGATTTGAAGAAGTGAGAAATACTATATTGTATCAGTCAGTGGTGGCCTACAATGTCTAAATGTAAGGACTTTGTGGATCACAGTTTCCTTGGAGAGACCAGAATCAAGGGAGTTGTCTGGAACTCCCTTGGAGTTCCATGCGGAGTACTGTTTCTACTTAGATTGCAAGTTCATTTGGAGTGGTTGAGGGCCAGCTGGTGGGGATAACAAGGAACCAAAAACTCTCCAACATGTGATGTTGTGTTGGAACATGGTGGCTTTTTGCAAACACTGTTTCTAATTTGTGTTCGGAAAATCAGAAAAATATAATTTCTGGAATTTTAAAAGTTTCCCAACTGTCAACTTTCATACATCCTCTTACCAGACTCCACATACCTATTTTGAACAACATTGGTATGGTTTTGCTCTAGTAAGCAATATAAGGAGAAAGTTGAGATAAGTATCTGGAAATCCTAATTGAATCTGGCATGCTATGTATGTAAACTTGGAGCTTCCTGACAGTCTGCCGAACTGTATTTCTTATATCAAATGTCAAAAAGCTTGCCTGCCTGAAAATCCCCACCATAATTACCTTCCAGGGTGCTCATGGTAGTCAGTCCTTGAATCTAGTCACCCAAGTCCTTGTCAGAATGCTGTATTGGAATAAGAACATCCATTATTTTTCATTCATCATCAGGTACAAGACAGGTGATTAAAAAATTACAGAGGGCTGGGGATATAACTCAGTGATAGCCTATGTGGCTTATATGTGCACAGGTGTGGGTTCGATTTCCAGCACCCCCCCAAAAATCACAGTGCATAGAAGTTGCATTGGAGGACGGCATTAATGCAGAGACAGGCAGAGGGCATCAGAAGGGTCACTAAGGAGGACCCAGAAGATGAAAAATCAATTCACCTGGTCACTATTTTGACTATATTTTTAGTGTATAGTTAGGATTAAATTTGACTGTAACTCACATGTAAGTTACAGTGATTTAAACAAGAAGGAAAATGGTTTCTTACTTTGGTAAGTCCAGAGGGGTGATTATTTCTCTGACAGATTGTACTCTATAGTGTCAGGAGAACCCCAAATTAATTAATTAACTAATTAATTAATTTTGCTCTACCTCATGGATAATTTATGATTCCCAGATCATTTCATGAAGCTCCAGCTATTTAATTTACTTTTTCCCCAATAGAAAAAGGGAAGGGGAAAAATGGGTATAACCCTTTGCTTCCGTTTCCATTTATATCTTACTGGCCAAACTTAGACAAGTGCTCTTACATTTAACTGCAGGAAAAGCTGGAAGCTGTGTTCTTTATTTGGGTAGCCATGTGCACAGCTAAAATTATGGGTTCTATTATTACAGAAAAAGGGGAGTAAGCATCCTGGGAGACATGAGTCTCTGCCACAGGATTACAATGCCCATCTAAGTTGGTTCCACTGTTGGGATTAAGATACGCCTCAGCATTTCTACTGATCTTATAGCACATACTGAACAGCAGTGTATGGCTTCTGTCAATGAGAGATGGGACCTAGGAGACTTGAGTGACCAGCGGAGCTGTTGAGGTGCTGCAGAGTCAAGACAAGCATGGCAGTCTATGGGGGAGGGACAGGACCAGGAGCAGGGAACCTGGGGAAAAAACCAACATGGTGGCCACCTCTGATATGTGACTAGGCTTTTTGATACACACACGAAATACCACAGGAACTCAGAAACACATGGGGATAAGAAGGGGTTGTCTTTCTGTTCTCTTTCTTCCCTTTATGCATAAAACCAAAAACATGAAATTATTTCACAGTTATGCTCTAAAAAATTAGGGTTTTCGTGATAACATTAATTTATTTCCCCACTTTCCATGTCTTGGTCTAAGATTTTGCAATCAGCAGGATAATTGGAAATTTAAAACACTATGGTCCATATGAACAATTCAATTTTTTTAATATAAAAAAACTTAGATGTTCTAATTCCACTGCTTTAGTGCTTTATGGCTTTGTTATTGCTTTGGCAAGGGTTTTTGTCTTAATAAACATGAACGTTTGTAATAGTCATGCCTACCGATATCAATTTCACTCCTACTTTACAGTAAAAAAAAAAAAATTCAAAAGATGAGATTAGCACTTTGCAGTAGACACTATGAAAAGAATGTTGGTGATGTGAATAAAATCTTTCGAGCTTAATGGCTTTTGTTCCCATTATCAGAGGGCATGGATTATTACTTTTGTCTCTGTAGGTAGCATATTTAGAGTAGGAGAGTCCCTCAGGCCCAGCATGTGGTAGGTGGCAGACACTGCTGGATGTCTGCCCTATTGTCTATTCCAGACTTTTACTTTTGTATCTGGAGCCTGATGGGAAAAAGATGAAACTTCCCAACCTCTGTTGCAGCCCTAGGACTAAATTCTGCCCGATGAGAGGAACAGAAAGCCTCCTAAGGGGTAAGGGAATGCTCTTCTCTCCTTTTCCTTCTTTCTGTCCCCTAGAATGTAGATCTTTGAAGGGATGAACCATGACTGATAAACAAAACTGAGAGAACCTGGATTTCTGAGGACAGGTAACCTCCATATTAGTTCTGGAGGCCAACTTTGGCTTTCTCTCCTGAGAGAGAAATGAAGTTCTATCTGCGTAGGACACTATTTTTAGGGTTTCCTAAATTAGGCACTATATTAACCTCTTTTCTGTTATTATAAAAGAATACGTGGGCTGGGTAATTTGTAAAGAACAAAGATTTATTAGGTTCATGGTTCTGGAGGCTGGGAAGTCCAAGAGCATGGTGTTAGCAACTGGTCCTTCATGCTGCATACAACACAGCTAAGGCTTCACATGTCATGCACGTGCACAGGAGATAGGGGAGGTGTGGGAGGGAGGTGGAGCTGAATTTATCCATTTATTAGGAGTCCACACCTGTGATGACTAGCTCACTCCATGATAATGGCATTAATCCATTCATGAAGGCAGAGTTCTCTTGAACTAATCACCTCTTAAAGTTTCCAAATCTTCATACTGTCACAAAGGAAATTACATTTCAACATGAGTTCAGAGGGGACATCCAGATCATGGCAGGAACCCAAAATGAATTCTGATAGGATGGGGTTCAGGAACTGAGGATGGGGCAGGCAAATCAGAGATCGCAAGGGTCAGGAGTCTTCTATTCTAGAAATTGCAGGTCCAACTTGGGATTGTATTGTTACCTGTCAAGTTTCTAGACCAAGAGATATTATTCAACTTTGTATCCTCTGTAGAGACTGCACAATTCATAGATAGGTATATAAAAATTGTTGCTGAATAAAATTTCAAAAATTGTGTGAATAAAATGAAGTTAAGTGGGCACAGCAATGTGTGTCTATGGTCCCATCTTCTTTAGAGGCTGAAAGACAGTAGAGTGGAATCAAGAGTTTGAAGCCAAACTGGGCAATAGAGTGAGAATTGATCCCCCCAAATTGCTTGGGGTGGGTATGGAAGGAATGATTTTTTTTTTCTCAGTAAGCCAAAAATACACAAGAAAATTTGCATTGGGTACCTTAAAAATTATTGTTATTATTATTATTTATGGTATTGAGAGTGAAACCCAGGGCCTCATGCATATCAGGCAAGTGCTAGACCACTGAGCTACATCCCCAGTCCAAAAGTGAATTTAAAATATATGATAGATGAACATAATTCAGAGTGATTTGAATTGCATTAAATCCTAATTCTGACATGTTAAAATAGTTTTGAAACTATGCTTAAAACTGAATATCTAAAATTAATCCACTAGGTATGTGATGAGTAGCTGTGGGCCCAACACTACATTAAGGTATGTAATGGGTAAAAAAATTGTTAAAAATTTAAAAATTGTTTCTCATTTATGATATATAATATATGGTAGGGGGCCACTGATTTATTCTTGCTCTGTTTCTCTCACATGGGGCTATTTTGTGGGGGGCAGTAAGTCAAGTGACAATGTGTACCTCCATACCCGATAGTTCCCTTTCTTTCTCTGTGCCCCAACCAGTACAGTCCATGTAACTGCTTCCATTGTGGTTACACTGGAAATGAATCTCTAATAGTGGAATGTTAGGCATTTTGATCAAGAGGTACCTAAGCAGCCAACTAATGTGATCTGGCTCTGCCTAAATATGTTGGAATGAAGGTGATATTCAACTGCTCCTACAAAAATCAGTTAAGGTCCGGACACACCTGGACAGAAATTTGAGGAATTTATTATCTGAGGATAATAAAGCACTTAAATTGTTTTTCCAAGATCTACTTAAGGACGATTTGAAGCCGGTTTTTTAAGAAAGGCCATACACAGAAGCAGCAGAAGCCCATTTGTCCAGTCAACACCCTTTAGCATCCCAAACTCAAAATCCCCCACGCAGAACATGATATCTTTCCCCAAAAGAAGAATGCAATCTGTGAAGAGGCACAGAGGCAGCTAAGCCCGTGCAGAACCCTAAACACCCGCTTCTCACTATCCAGTCGACAAGCAGCTTCTCTTCTCTCCTCACCTATAAATTCTCCCTGTTACCTACCAGTTGGGTGGACAGATTTGATCTTTCAGCTCCTGGCCCCTTTGCAGGTCAACTGTGGGCAATAAAGCTTTTCCTTTTCGCAAATACAGGTGCCTTTGTATTGGCTTCTATGTGCAGGAGACAGGGAGCCCTTGCTTGGTATCACTAGGACCTCTTTTCCATGCTTCACTGAGTGCCTGATCCTAAATCTTCTTCACTAATGATCTACCCACTCAGTGGTTTTGGAGATCTAGATAGCCAGAGTGGTGCTATAGGCATTCTCCAGTCATCTGAAATTCCACTCCTGGAATTATTTCCAAAGAATGCTAACAGGATTACTACAGACTTCACTGATTTCTGTTTCATATCACTTGAATTGGAGGAATTTTGTAAAGATGCTAAAGTCAATATGGTCAGCCCCTCGGGGGTGGGATCGGAGTGTCTTTAAATCAGTGTTGTTCCATAGAACTTTCTGCAATGAAGGGTATGTCCTTTATCTGTGCTGCCCATTACTTGTGGCTACTGAGCACTTGAAATGTGGCTAGAATGACCCAGGAACTGGATTTTTACATTTTGTTGAATTTTAAATAATACAAATAGTCACATATGGCTAGTGACTATATATGGAGAGCATAACTCTAGAAATGTTTATTCTTGGTCATCAAAAATGCACCTGAAGAGGAAGCACTCAAAATCATACCCAAAGGACAATGCCCAGGTCAACCAGGAAATATGCTGCCAAGGTAGATGGTCATGTGTGAGGGGTGACTGCAAGCAATGAAAGTTGAGTGTGGAGGACTAGTGGAGCCAGAAAGAGGAAGTCCAGACTGAGGAGCCCAGGGCAGAGTCCCTGGAAGTGTCCAGACACCCTGGAAGTTTCTTTTGCCTACAGCTTCATCTTTAAGAGTTCCTGACTTTGTGTTTGATTGCCTCAGGCTTTTTAGAAAGCAAAATGAAGTAATTTGATGAGAGAGATTTTTAAGACCACATGTCAGAATGCTCAACAGGTTCTACTATGTTGCCAGCTGATCTGTTGATATTAAAATACCAAAATTCATGTTCAAATAATTTTTCTTTGCATGTAGAGTTGTTCCTCAGTATTCACAGGAGATTGATTCCAGGAATTCCCTTTTCCCCTCAACCCCCATGTTACCAAAAGCTGTTGATGCTCAAGTTCTGTATATAAAAGGGTGTAGTGTTTCCATAAACCCATGCATGTCTACCTGGAGACTTTAAATCATCTCTAGATGACTTATAATTCCTAATACCATGTAAGTGATATGTAAATAGTTGAGTACTGTATTGTTCCAGGAATAAGGTCAAGAAAAAAAGTCCATACATATTTGATACAGACACAATTACATTTTTTTTTTCAACCTGTCAGTTGAATTCATGGATCTAGAACCTACAGATACTGAAGGCTGAATGCATGCTGTTTTTGTTTTCTCCATGAGGTCTTTTCTGATATGAGAAAATTTATTTTCCATAAATTAACAAAAAATGCCTAAGGAAAAAAAAACCTTGTGATTAAAGCAAAGATTCTTCAGTCCAAAGGATTTAAAATTTTATCTAAATAGTTATGAGATAACTTTCCCATCTGTAATAATAACAGCATGTGAAACTGTAGTTTTAAAAATTCATCAGAAAGTCCCACCTGACGGTGACTGGCATTTTCTGTTGCCCTGGAGACAGGCTCAAGACTCTGCTCATTGTTCCAACTTAATGGGACCATACAATCGTCTAGTGTCTTTGGGATCCCGCTGCTTCATGTGTCTTTAAATTTACCACTATAGACACTGGGTACAATTAACAAAGACTTTGGAGAGAGGGATCCCGAGAGGATTTGACATCACTGAATTTTAGTTTTCCTCAATGAGAGGCTTTCTTCAGAATTGTAAAAAAAAAAAAACGCCTCAGGGGAAAATGTAACTACATAGGGAGCTACTCTTTGAAAATCCCTAAAGCAAAAGGAAACCTCTTGAAGAATTATTATTTCTCAGCCAAGGCTCAGAACAGCTAGATTACTGGAGCTCAGGACTTGGGGAGAGAAAAACATTTATGCTACTTCATTCCTATACTTTTGTTAACTCAGAAGTGATTTCGATTCTTCCCAGAAAGGCTCAGATTTTTGCCTATTGGCTACTTCTACACGTGGCAGTAGAAGACCAGAAGATGTGTCACTGGGGATGGTGGAGATAAGAGAGCCAATCTTGAGCATGCACATTGTGATTGACAGCGAAGTCAACCAATCCGGGTATGATGTGGGGAAAAAAATTTCAGGGTTTAAGTATTCACACAAAAGAACTCTGATTTTGCCAGCCCATTTCTTGGGTTTTGCTATGGATCATTGAAGTTATAAGTTGAATTGAAAGAATGAGCGAGAGCAAGGAGTGATTTATACTGGAAAGTGCAGAGACTCACTCTGTGCCATCTCTCAGACTCACTCCCAAAATATTGAATCAGAAGTGCTGCAGTTGAGGTGAGGCTGTTTATGTGTTGAAAGAGCTCCCCAAATGATTACTATATTCATTCCTGGTAAAGAGCCACTGCCTGAATGGAAGCAACCATGGAACAGGTCAAGTTTGAAGAGAAAGGTACCTTTAGGAGTAGGTACGGTAGTAATGTATAGAGAGATGGGAGGTGGGTGGGGATGATCTTGGCAGTCAGAGGTAACAATAAAAAGAAACTGTAGTATAGAATGTCGTTCCTCACATTGGGGTCTGTGGATCATTCACATTAGTGTCATCTGGGAGCAGGTTAAAAAAATACAGAACCCAGCTGTGGGTGTAGCTCAGGGGTAGAGCTGGTGCTTGGCATGTGCAAAGACTTGGATTCCATCCCTAGCAACACACACACACACACACACACACACACAATGCAGAATCTTGGACCACACCCTATGGGATGAAAATCTGTATCTCATCAATATCCCTGGTGATTCATGTGTACACTCAAGTTCAAGAAACACTAGTTTGGGGGGAAAAGTGCTGTTGGACCTCCATTCAAATTCTGACTTTATAGTTTCCAACTGTGGCAGAAACAGACCCCTAGGACCAATAGGGGGGCTGTGAGTGTGCACTGCCTAGTTTGCATGTTACTGATATCCCACAAATGCCAAGCCTTTGGATAAGATGCATATACACTCTCAGTTTCCTCATCTGTACACTGAGGGAAAGAAATCACCTGCAACATTGGGTTGTCAAGAGGATGAAGTAATAAATCCAAATAAGATGCTTCATTGGAAGGTTGTAAGTACTAAATTCATGTTAGATGCCACTAATTTTTTCTGTAGAGAGCATGATGCTGGACAAGCCCTTAACCTTTCTGGACCCCAGCAAGAGTAATGATTACTAGTCCCTGGACTGCAGTGAGGATTAACAGGTATGTGTTGTGTGGTCTGTAAACTCTCTCCAGATGTGAGGATGCTGTTATCAACCATTTGTCAGAGGAAGAAGGACAGGTGTGAAGGCCAAGCTGGCAGCTAACCCCTAGAGAAAGAAGCCCCCTCCCTTGATGGGAGGGGGAAGTGCTGAGATGCTTGGACCACCTAGGTTTTTTTGAAGCCCAGTGAGAATCAGACCACCCTGAAACGTGTGATAAGGTGAAAGGTCAGTGGCTTATGTCATCCTGTCCTTTGTATTATTCTCTCCACCTCCACCTAGGGACTGCCATGGACCACACAGGAAGAGAGGTCTGCTTAGTGACTGGTGGGTAAATGACAACCTGTATCATTCCAGCTCTGTTTACCACACTGGAGCTTTTTCTCCAGTGCCCCCATCCCCTGCCCATCCCCAGATTTCCCTCTTCCTTTTTTTATCTTGGACAATTCTAGAACCAACTGTTGATTCCAACTTCTCTCTTCTTCTGACCAGCTTGGGCCCCTCTGTAATCTGAGTTTCCCCGAGGGTGCAGCCAGGTATATTTGGGATTCATTTCACTATCTGCAGGACCATGAGATTCTCCCTGTGGCTCACTTAGTGCTTAGAGGACAGAAAAGCTTACTGTGCACATTACTGCTACTGCTGGAGGACTTTACAGGTGTCTGCAGCAAACATTTTTTTCCCTACTATAGTATTCCCGGACAGATGCTCTGTGTACATCAGCCTTAAGTGCCTGGTCAGGGCCCCCATGTAAAATGCAGTCACTGCTGGGGACTCCTAGGGGCCCCCCAGAAAGTACTGAACGCATGTCCCAGTTTGGAAGGAAAAGAATCCATGCTAATTCCAACACCACAGATTTCTTCCTCATGCTCTGCCCACATTTTTGGCACTCAGTGACCACTTGTCTTCAGCCTTGAGGCCAGTCCACAGCATGTCTTTCTTTGTCTTCCTGTTCCTCCAAAACAGACTCCGCATATGCTCACCATCCTCTGAAATTGCAGTTGCAAAATCTAAAATCCAGACCAACACTTGAGAAGAGTAGGCTCTGCCAGGGAAAACCTCTGCTTTTCCCTTTAGTAATCCGTTGCCACATTGAGAACCACAGCATAAAGATCTTTGATCCCCAAAAGCCCCCCTCATCAAGATAAGTGGAGAATTTGAGTTCTAGCAGGGCAGAGGCTCATACTGAGCCAGGGCTGGCCGCCCGATGGCTGTCCAGGCCAGTACTATGTATGGTACCAATTATTGCAAAAAGAAAGAGTTTTATTGCATGGTAACTGGCAAGGAGGCCAGGAGCTCTAAGATAAGATCTGCTGCCCTGATAGGTTGGTAGCAGGGGAGTTTTGAGGAAAGGAGAGGAGCAATGCTGCCTGTTGATTGGATGGTGAGAAGGGGGGTGGAGGGTTCTTTTGCTCAGGTATAAAGAGCCATCAGGCCTCTTTACAGAATGCATTTTTTCTTTTGGGGGCAGATATCGATTTCTGCGTGGGAGATTTTGAGTTTGTGACATCAAAAAGTCATTGACCAGGGGTATTGACTTCTGCTGCTTCTGCGCATGTCTGTTCTTAAAAAGCAGGTTTCCAACTGTACTTGAGTGTCTGAGAAAACAACTTAAGCACTTTGCTATTTAAGGAATTTATGTCCAGGTGTGTCCAGACATTAGCCAATTTCAAGATACCAGTCCTGACCCTGAGCCCTGATCAGAGTCATCTGACATCCTGAAGTAGACCCTAATCCCTGCCCTGCCCTGCCCTACCCAAGCTGTTCTGTTGTCTCTAGGGGTGGGTGAAGAACTCTCTGTCCCAGGAACATGTCAGTCAGGGTTCAGAGTAATGCACATTTGTAGTGTTCCAGGAGATTAAATGATAATGCCTGCTTCTCATATTGCTCTCTGGGACTTCTGAAAATGACGTAACTATTTACTGCTTCCCATGGCAGGGCTAGTAGCTCCTGTAGGAAAGTAGTTTCCCACTGCCTGAGTGACCAGGTGTCCGTGTTTTCCTCTCTGCTGAGCAAGTGCACATGCTCTTACTTTTCAAAAAAGAGGTGACATGTTGGGAGAGCTGGTTCTGTAGCAGGAACTAGTTCCTGCACACATTTGTGTGTACATGTCCATCTCTCCCACATTTTCTAAAATGCTTCTTTGAAAATTTCTGGAAGTGAGCTCTCAAAGGAAGGAGGACACTGGTGATATCGTGCTCATATCAGTGGTCTGGAGTAACTTGTTGATTCCATTTTCCAGAGAGGTGCTGGCTTTGGGATTCTCACAGGGGTGTTGCTGACTACAACCCTGGTCAGTCCACATGAATTCTGTCATCCTGATCAGAGGGGTGGACAAAGCTCAGGCTCTCTCCCCGTGGAACAGTTCAGGCTGCTCTGACATAGATTTGTCCTTCAGAAAGTCACAGAAAGTAAAGTTGTTCTCTGTGACTGTCCTTGATGTCAAGGAAAATACTGGTTCCAACTTTGGTTTCTCTTTGTGGCAATGAACCTCCCGTTCACTTTCCAGGGGTCTCTTTCTGTGGAGACTAGAGGACAGTGACACAGGATGGAGAGTGTGGGGGGTGCTATGCCCCAAGCTTCATGGCACTTGGTTATTTGGAGGAAAGCCCCAGCTTCCCCTTTCAGGCAGATTTGTCAGATTGGAGGCAAAGAAACTTCCATGAGATGAGGACTCTTGACTCATTTTAGTGTCATCTCAGACCAGGTGAAAAATGGCTGCAATAAAAACAAGACTTGCCTTTCCTCATTTATGATTCTTCCCTTCACCCAAACCAAACAATTAGATCTTCAAACCCCAAGAAATAGTTATAAAAAGAAAAGGGGAGTCATTTCAAGGCATATGATAAGTAACTCAAAACAGAAAAGAATGTGCTACTTGGATAAGAATAAAACTTCAACTGGTCCATTTTGGCTGGGGAGACACAGGTTCTGGGTGAAGCTCTCCTTAAATCGCTGTAGCCGATATTCAGGAACATTGATGAAAAAAAAAAAAACCAACTTTCAGGGGGAATGAAAAACAAACTTAGAATTCTACCTTTCTAGTTCTGTTCTTTCAATTCTCATTTCTCTGTAGGTGACTCTAATACCTGCAATTCTAGATACTGCTCTCTGGAGCTACAGATCTACCTTTCCAGTGACGTGCTAGATTTGTCTACCCATGTATCTGGCTGTCTCCCCCAGCTGAATGCGGTCCAGACTGAACTCAGCTTTAAGTCTGACACCACCTGCAAACTTCTGTATCTCTGCTAATAGCATTCATTATCATCATCATGAAAGGCAGCCATTCTATTTCTTTTATGATTCCAGAATCTTCTCTCTTCCTTTATTCCCCTCCAGAATGAGATCTTTTTTTTTCTTTTTTCATATTTTTATTGATGAATTATAGTTGTACTTTAAGGTAGGATGTGTTGTTACATTTTTTTTTATTGTAAACAAATGGGATACATGTTGTTTCTCTGTTTGTACATGGCATAAAGGCATACCATTTGTGTAATCATAAATTTACATAGGGTAATGTTGTTTGATTCATTCTGTTATTTTTTCCCTTCCCCCCCACCCCTCCCACCCCTCTTTTCCCTCTATACAGTCCTTCCTTCCTCCATTCTTGCCCCCCTCCCTAACCCTAACTCTAACCCTAACACTATCCCCTCCCACCCCCCATTATGTGTCATCATCCACTTATTAGCGATATCATTTGTCCTTTGGTTTTTTGAGATTGGCTTATCTCACTTAGCATGATATTCTCCAGTTTCATCCATTTGCCTGCAAATGCCATAATTTTATCATTCTTTATGGCTGAGTAATATTCCATCAGAATGAGATTTTTATTCCTTCCCTTGACCGCTGCAAACAGTCCCTACTTGCCTCTCACATCTGGTTTTTTCCCACCCCAATCCTTTCTACATAAATCACACCAAATGACTTTTCCTAAAGCCCAATTACAGTCCTATCATTTCTAGAGTGGACATTTGTCCTCTGTGACTGTCCAATATCATTGAACATCCTCCCATATTTTGGGTTATACCTTCCTAAATTAGAAGCCTCACATTCCCAGACTCCTTTGCAGCTAAGGCTCAGACATCTGAGGCAACCTCAGATTTCTGCAAGAGATGTGAAACCAACAGCGAGTAACGTGAAGAGGTGGCTATAGGCAGGGATTCATTCTTCTGTTGTATGGGATGTGGGAAACTTCTAGAACCCCAGCAGTGTTAGTGGTATGTGTTGTCAGGGCAGCAGCTCTTGTTACCTAGCTTAGGAGCCTGGTTGTTTGCTGAAGATTTTAAAAGGTACTGAACATTATTTGGTAACCTCTCTTCCACTTTAAAGTAGGCAGAGTGATTTCTGTTGTTAGCAACTAGTAACAAAAAAATAAAAACAGGAATTGAATAGCTCCTCAGTGTCTCATGAGATAAATACTTGCACCCCAGCCTGGCATCCACATTTCTTCATAAGAGGAACTTTTAAGGCTACTGTATTTGTGTTCTTCTGTTTCCTGTTTCTGTTTCTATTTCCTCTGACTTCATGATTTTTCCCTCCTTAATCTCCGTTTTTTTGCATTAGCTTCTACTTTGGTTTAACTACTTATTTTCTTAAAATAATCACCAGGAATAAGCTTTCTAATGATAAAGACATTCCAAAATTCAGTCTGTGGCTTGTTCCTTTTTGATTTTAAATATTGAGATCAGCTGTTTCCAAAGGCCAAAAACATGCTAATAAGTGTCCTATATAAATATGAAACCCATCAGATCTTGCTTGGGAGAAAAATCCTAAAATATTAAAGGAGAACTTTATTATCATCAAAAAGCATTTTTGATGATGTATTTCTGCACACCTTTCATTTTCTTCTCATATTCTTGCATCTGTGACTTTGTCTATAACATCAAACATGTGAGTAAAAATGAAAAATTCAAAGAAGTTTTTCATGTTATGCAGATAATACATCTGGAAGACTTAATTTCTTTTCCACCATTTAGTTTGTCTTGTATAGGCATAGTCTGTGACATTTGCCAAGAACTTCCTTATCTCACTCCATCCTTCACCTTCACATGAATTTTTAAAAATCTTTAATTTTTGAGAAGCTCTTTTTCCATCCTTGACAGACAAAGGCTTCACTGAACCTTTGAGAAGGCCAATAGAAAGGAATGCAGTGTTAATTGCAAACAAGCCTCTTGCCGGTGTCACTTCAGTAATGTTGGAAATCGTGAGTCATTTGTTTCCCTTCTGAATTGATAAAAAAAAAAAAAAAAAAAAAAAAAAAAAAAAAAAAAAAAAAGGAGTTTAGATGGGAAAGGGATGCTCCTGATTCTGCTAAGCTCCATGTGTGTGGAAGCAGCTCTTCAAAATCAGGCTATGATCCTCTGATGAATATGAACTATGGAAGATCTTGCCATTATTCTTTTTCTGCTTCAAGGGCCTAATGCTGTCTGTGACTGTGGCCTTGGACTTGGTTGATGGCATATTGCTCACACTGACTCTGAGCCATGCTGCTCTCGCTAGTAGCAACAGGAGTCCCTAGCAACTGCCCTGGTGTCCCCGCTGATTGTGGCAGAGCTGCCCCACTTCCTGCTCATTCTAACACTCTACGTGAGTTCTGTTCACAGTTTAAGAGTTTCCCTTCTCCTGGCAAAGCAAATGTTTTCCTAAGGTCTACAGTTATCACTGATGCCTCATTTGTTCAAATTCATTACCCTCCTCCTTCTCTTCTCACTCCCCACGTATGCCACAAATATCACTATGAACTGGCAGCATCAACAACATAATTGAAAATCTAAGCCAACCAATGATGAAAACCAAGAACCTTCACGCTAAGGTGACAGCCTTTTCTTTCTTGGTGGCAGTGCTGGGGATTGAACCCAGGGCCTTCTGCATGCTAGGCAAACACTCTCCCAACTGAGCTATATCCCTAGTGGTGACAGCTTTCCGAATTGCATCTCTTAAAGAATTTTCAATCAAAATATCCTTATTATATAAATGGCAAACACCATTAAGATCTACTGCTAACATTTTGTATGTTAATTTTTATTGATTGAATTTTAAAGAGAATATAATAAGCTTTTTTGCTTGTTTTCCTTAAGTTAATTTAACTTTTATTTGTTCTTCATAGATTAATAGACATTACCATATATAGACCTTCGGCTTTATCTTAATGAAGCTATTAGAAGTACCCATGATAATTTATTGTGCACATTAGACAATTGCTGTTTTAAAAATAAACTATAAATATATAAATATATGCAATATGTAATAAAATTTGCATATTTAAGTATTTATACATATTTAGAAGTGAGATTAAATATATTATGTATTCACAAATATATATAAGTAGAAAAATCACTAAAAGCTTCCCCTCCAGTGTGATGAATGAAATGTTTATTATCGAGTCTTATGGAACAATTACTTATTGTTAGGAGGGAGTAATGTTTGCATTTACTCCAAATTTCATTACTAATTTTTTTTTCCTTTTGGTACTGGGAATTGAACCCAGAGGTGCTTTACCACTGAGCTACATCCCCATTAATTTATATTTTATTTTTTATTTTGAGACAGGGTTTTACTAAGTTGCTGAGGCTGACCTCGAACTTGTGATCCTCCTGCTTCAGCCTCCCAAATTGCTGGGATTACAGGTGCATACCACTGTGTCTGGTTCAAACTTCATTAATTTTTCTGTCTCATGATCACTAATGAGCTGGATATGATAACTTAGGTCCTGTTGGAACCAAGGAGATTTTATAAAAGGGGCATTCACCATATTTCAACGTGTTTCAGGAATGGTGAAGCTTGACCAAACCTGGACAACAGTGCTATTGGGCGGATTGAATTTGTTAACTAGTTAATAATCTACCTCATACATGCTTGAATGAAACTGGAAAATTGTGTCATCTGGTTGCCAGATGCTCTAGAGAAAATCGAGATGAAAACACTGAAGTTCAGTTAATACTTTAATAATTTGGGTTTTATTATTTTACAAAGCTTTCTCAGATAGGGATCAAGCATATACACATACTTATATGTATTTTTTTCTGACTCCCTGTTCAGAAGTTTATTAAAATACAACATCTTTCAATTTAGGGGACTGAAGATACTACTCAAGATCCCATTTCTTGGAGCCCTATGACAAGCAGCAGGAATGAAGTGATTCTTAATATAACCCTTTAATATTACAGGTTCTATTGGACTGATCTCAAAGGTATCATATGTATCAAAAGATTAAGGAGTAACCTGGGGTGAACTTCATGTATATAACCACTGTATGTTTATCATGAAGCTGAACTAGATCAGAGATTTGCTATTAAGGCTGAGCACCATGCACAGAATGAGTGCCCACTGATTACACTCTGGTGGCAATTGCCATCTGTATCCATGCTTGAACTCATAGTGAGGTGAGTGCATCTCATCTTTCCTTATCCTGCTGCCACGGACTTTTTAATGCCTGGTAAGGTTAGTATGATGGCTGTAGTGAAGGTCCCTCAACTGGTCACCATCCATGTGAAGCCAAGCAATACCATGTACTGGGCTTGGAACACATGGCTAGAAGTATCTAGACTTCAGTGACAATTCTGCCACTTAGGTGTGGTTTAATATTAGATAGATGTCTTGACCTCTCTTACTTCTCATCTGCAAAATAAGGATAATTTTTTTCCAGCTTATTGCAAAGATGAAATGAGGTAATAGTTGTGAGTACATTTGGCACCTAGCAGGTCTTAATAGGTGTTGGTTGAATTGAAATCTGGATCCCAAATCATCAAGCACTGGACCAAGTTAATGTCGCCAACACTGAGCCAAAGATGGGGAATCCTGGAAAATGAGGGTTTACCTTGATTCCTGATTTACTTTAGAAATTCCACCAAAAGTTATAAGGCCTCAAGTTTCTGTGAGACATGATTTGGTTTGGAAATCTTGGAGAAATTTTGGAAAAGGAACTTACTGTACCTTCTGGGGTACCCTTCTGAGTGGACCACGCTCCAGAGACCCTTCCAGATTGATTGGGACTCTCAGTTCTCTTTGTGGTGAACCAGAATCCCTTGGGATATAATGAGAGTAGAGTGAACTTCCAGGGTCCAGGAAATCCTCTTTGGCCTGCATTGCTGGAATGACATGCATCTGACCATCCTGAGCAACACAGGGTTAGCGCTTGTTTTCCATATTTCAGAGCTTGCCTTATTTGTAGTAAATTACCACTTCCTTGGTCCAAAGCCCCTGGTAATCTGTGAAAAGAGTGATGGAAATAGAGAGTTCAGGGTGGAGACTGAGAGGGTGGAGCGGGTCAGTCACCTTAGTACAAAGAGTATGAATCCCAATTAGACATATTTTTTTATTAGCTGTGTCACTTGGTCACAGTCTTCCACGTGAATGTCTTGGTTAGTTCAGGATGCGATAGCAGAATATCCGAGGTTGAGTGGCTTACAAACGACAAAAATTTATTTCTCACAGTTTTGGAGACTGGAAAGTCCAAGAATAAGTTCTTATCAAATTCTGTGCCTAGTGAAGATTCTCTTCCTGGTTCATAGACAGCTGTCCTTCTGCTGTGTCCTCATATTAGAAGAGGGGCGAGGGTCCCTGGGGCCTCTTTAATAAGGGCACTGATCCTATTCATAAAGGCCCCACCCTTGTGATCTTATCGCTTCCTAAAGGCTCCACTGCCTATCACTATCACTTTGGGGGTTAGGATATCAGTATCTGAATGTGTTGGGTGTGGGGTCATATTCAGTCCATTCCAGTAAACACACCTCGACTTCCTCATTTGTAAATCGGATAGAATGTCACCTATCTCACAGGGGATTCTGAGGATTAAATGAGATCAGGTGCATCACAGAATCTACAAAATCTCCCTCCTCCTCCCTGTCCCCCTAACCAGTGGGCTCAAACTATGCACCCCTTAGCCATTGCTTCCTGTCCATATTTCGGGTCTTTCCCATCTAGTTTCTCTCTTTTTCAAAGTACATTAGCATTACTATTAACCATACATCTTTCAACTTCTCAGTCTTTATGGCGTTTTTGTTGTAAAGGTTAAATTTATCTCCATCAGACATGAATAAAGCCTTTGTAATGAACTTTTCAAATAAATCATTTCGGTATCTATCCTTTTCCATGGGATGACAGGAGCATTACTAGGAGAGTATTTTCTTATTTTTCCTATAATTAGCTCTTTCAAGATGAATTATTACCAAGATGAATTATTACTAACAATCCTGATTTTTAGCACAGGTTGGCTGTTCCTTACCCAAAATGCTTGGCACCAGACCATCTAGTTCCTGCCTCTGGCTTCTTTTCCCAATGTCAAAAGGAACTGCTTTGTCTTCCCTGGCAATATTCAGTCCAGTGTTTTCATGGGCGATGCTCTTGTGGCCTTTCTGCCCTGACTGCCTTCAGGTAGACTGCTGCTTGTCGTGCTGGGACACGAGGCCTGATTGGCCGGCAAGTGGGCAGTGCCAGCAGAATATCAGCTATTAGGCGAATGCGGTGCAGACCCACTGCCCTCTGACCAGCTGGAAGGACAGCACTTCCCAGCATCAGGCTGCTCTGTGCCTGAGGGAGTGTGAATGAGCTAGGTTGCTGTCTGCATGTGAGTGGTTCTCTCTCTCCCAGGAGCAGGAGGAGGAGGTGGTGAAATAAAAGGCCAGCTTGTAATGAGAAAGCGCCTCTCCCACTGCTGCAGTTACTGCCTTGACTCTCACCGCGTCATATTGTGACCATGCAGGGCAGGTAAAGGTGGGGAAGCAGAATGCGGCATAAAGAGAGAAGGCCTGGGGGTGAGCGCTGAATTGACACGATTTCATATACATTCATATTAGCTCTTCTACCCAAAGGCAGAAAGAAAAAAAAAAAAAATCAGAATGCAGGAGCCATGAGAGCAGGGAGCAAATTTAAGGAAAACCCAGGATGGAATAAGAAAGCATCCTTGAATATATCTGTTTTGGCAACGTTCTTCAAACTGCTTCCCTGTCCACGGGAGGATCTGAAATCAACTGAAAAGCTGGGAATCTGTTTAAAAACATTGTTTTTAAAATTAAAGCAACATTGTGGTATTGTGATTCATAGACAGAAATGACTTGGTTTTTGTCCTGTTTCCTGGTACACAGTTCCTACACTCTTTCTGAAGGGATGTGTCTTTAAATACACTAATGAGATGACTGGTCGCTGGGGGCTCCTCGTTAGCCTCAGGATGGGAGCCGAACTTGGGATTAGAGAGCTAGAACTTTTTTTCTTTTTCTTTTTTGGTACCATGGTTTGAAGCCAGGGGTGCCTAACCTCTGAGCCACATCCCCAGCCCATTTTTATTTTTTTTATTTTGAGGCAGGGTCTCACTAAGTTACTTAGGGCCTCTGTAAGTTGCTGTCATGGTTTGGATATGAGGTGTCCCCTAAAGCTTTATGTGTGAGGCAATGCAAGAAAGTTTAGAGGAGAAATGATTGGGCTGAGAGAGTCTTACCCCAATTGGTGATTTAATCCCCTGAAGGGGATTAACTGAGTGGTAGGGTGTGGCTGGAGGAGGTGGGGATTGGGGAGTGGCTTTGGGTATATGTTTTGTACCTGCCGAGTAGACTCTTTCTGTGCTTCCTGATTACCATGTAAGCTGCTTCCGTCTGCCACACTCTTTGGCCATGATGTCCTGCCTCACCTTGAACCCTGAGGAATGGGGTTGACTGTCCATGGACTTAGACCTCTGAAACCACGAGCCCTTAGACTCTTTCCTGCTCTACAGTTGTGCTGGTCAGGTCATTTAGTCACAGCTGCGAAAAGGTTGACTAAAACAGTCGGCAAGGCTGGCTTTGAACTTGAGATCCTCCTGCGTCAGCCTCCTGAAAGGCTGGGATTGTGGCGTGCACCACTACACTGGGCTTGGGGATCAGAACTTTTAACTCCCTTCCCAGAAGTCAGAGGTCTGAAGATTGGGATGATCACCAATAGCCAATGATTTAATCAACCATGCCTCATAATGAGGCCGCCACAAACCCCCAAAAGGATAGGGTTTAGGGAGCTTCTCAACGCTGAACACATGGACATTCCTGAAATGTATGCTGGAAAAAAAGGGTGTGAAGCTCCATGCCCATTCCACGCCTTGCCCCTCCAGTCTCCTCCATCTGGCTGTTATCTTTAACAGTCTTTATGATAACTGGGTAAATGTAAGTCGTGTTCCCTGAGTTCCTTGAGCTATCCTAGCAAGTCATCGACCTGAGGAGGGAGTGGCGGGAACCCTGCCTGATGCCATTTGGTCAGAAGCACAGGTCCCGACCAGGAGCTTGTGACTGACACTCAAGTGAGGGCAGTCTTGTGGGACTGCGCCCTCAGCCTGTGGGCTCTGATTGGAGATGGTGTGAGAAATGAACGATGGGACACCGAGTGGTTTGTGGAGAATTGCTAGGTCGAGGCAGCTGCCCCCACCCCAATTCAGGATGAGAAGTAAATGTTCTGTGTTGTGTTGAGAGTAGAGTAGGGAAAATTTTTGCTTTTTCCCATTATCCATTGATGTCTACAACAAAGTATATAAATCTTATGTACACAGTTCAGGGACATTTTTTACATATTTAGATACTCATGTAGTCAACTTCCAAATAAAGATATAGAACATTTCCAGCATCCTGAAGTTTTCTTCATAGGATGAGCCCCTAGACACAACTACATTTTGACTTTTATTACCATGTATTAGTCTTGCTGATTCTTAATCATTGTATAAGTGAAATCACAGAGTATGTACTTTTTGATCTGGCTTCGTTCATGCCATTCCTTTTTAAATTTATTTTTATTGGTGCATTATAATTATACACAATAGTGGGATTCATTATGCTGTGTTGATACATGCACATAACATAATTTGATCAATCTCATTCTCTAGTACCTTTCCTTTTAATAGTTCATTCCTTTTTTTAAAAAAAAAATACCCCTGTAGCATTTTATTGTATACCACATAAAAAAAATAAACTATTTCCAGTTTTCTCTGTATTCAGTTTTGGTTGTGGGGTTTTCTTTTGGTGCTGGGGATTAAACCCAGGGCCTCACATATGCTAAGCATGCATTCTACCACTGAGTGAGACCCCAACCCCAAAACATATTTTTGTTGTTGTTGTTTTGCTCTCTAGGTTTTTGTTTGTTTGTTGTTTTGTTTTGTCTTCTTGCTTTTTGGTTTTTGTTTTTAAGAGATGGCCTTCCAGTGTTGCTCAGGCTGGTCTAGAACTCCTGGCTTCAAGCAATCCACCTGCCTCAGCCTCCTGAGCAGCTGGGATGGAAGGTGCATGTCACTGCTCCTGGCTTATTTCCAGTTTTGTGCTACTGTTTTATATGTCCTTTGGTGAATGAATTCATTCATTTTCTTTGGGAGTGAATTCCAGAAATGGAATGACTTAGTCCTATGGCAGAGATACATCTAGTTTTACTCAATTTTGTTTTATAGTACTGGGGAGCCAATCTGGGGCTTTGTGTGTGTCAGGCAAGCACTCTATCACTGAGGTTCACCCCCAGTTCTAGCTTGACTAAATAGTGCCATTTTTCCAAAAATGGCCTATCCATTATGATAGCCACTCACTGATCCTCAGGGTCATTCAAGTTTAAATGCAGTTATTTAACTCTAAGTTAAATTTAACTTAATTTAAAATAAAATTTAAAATTTAGTTCATTAGTCATAAAGGCACATTACAAGTGCTCAGTAGCCACATGTGGCCAGAGGCTCCTGTAATAAACTGTGGAGTCATAGAATGCTTTCATCATCACAGAATGTTCTAGGGAACAGTGAAGCTCAAAGTGACTTTTAGCATCTCTCAAAAATAAATAAATAATAAAATAAAATAGAAAACATCAGAGTATGCTATACATAAGGATCACTATTATTTTGCAAGTGTTTTGTCTAGTAACGTGTGTGTGTGTGCACTCTCTTGATTGTGTGAGAGGTGCATTTCTCATCACATGTTCCAGGAAAGCCTCTGTTACAGGGAGAGGCTCCTATTACCTGGGTGGAGGAGATGTGAGAGCAGCATAGGAGGAAAGGAGAGATGGATAGGGTGGAGGATAAATAAGAACTTTTGTGGACCAAATGGGATTTTTGTAAACCTAATGTTTCTTAATATCTTGTGCAAGACATTATGGAGTATGAGTTTATTCTTCCAAGTGAGTAGTGGACCATGGCTACAGATGCTATTTTCAGCTTCCGTACCCATCCTAGTACATCATATTCACTCCCTCTCTGAGAGTTCACTAAACACGGATGGGGTTGGTACATCCAGTATGTCATGAAGCACATAATTAACCCAAAGGACACTGTGCCTGAAGATCAGCAGCAATGATAAGTGAAATGTCCGATTGCCTTGGCCTGCTTTGAAATCCTGACCATGTGCCATTTTCCTACCTCTTCTTTTGGTAGTAAAGTACATGGCAGATGTGTTTGGAAAGCCCTTTGATATAAACAATATCTCAAATTATTTTGAATATACAAGATGTTCTCAATATGAAATTATTGCTTTAATCAGTGAACAGTGATTCTTGTATAGTTTTAATTGTTGGAAAAAATGTAATAACCAGAAACAGAAAATTGAGCAATTTTTCATAATATCTTGAGCAAAGCTACATAGAACTCTTGTTAATATCAGTATGCTTGTATAGATACACCCAATTGCAGTCTGGTTCCTGCCTCTAGCAATAGCTAGCCCCTTATGGGTCAGGGGGGTCCCAATAGCCTTGAGAAAGCCTTTCACACTGGGTTATCGTTGGCCCAAAGGACTCCTGGTTGGTTTGGATGAGAGGAAGGTTGGTACCAGAGGGTGCCCAACCAGAAGATGTTGGATCACATGGGACACAGTATCATTCCAGTCCAAGGGTATGTTGAGAAAATTAGATCAAACAAGGGCTCTGTGAAGATTTTGTATAAAGATCATTCCATCGCTGACGTTTTCTTTCTCCTCAAGAATATCATAGCTAAGGTTTTCTTTGATAGATATATTCTTGAAAAGTCATGGAGATTAAATTTTGATACATTAAATAACATTTCCCCTTGTCTAATACTCCCATATCAGTCTTATAAATGCTTGTACCTGGTTGTTCTTCAATAAAAAATGTCTCCCCATAGTTAAATATTTTGCAATTTATTTACCTAGTTGTTTGTTTATAATTGACAAAAACATTTATCATGTGCAACATGTTTTTGAAATATGTATACATTGTAGAATAGTTAAATCAAGCTAATTAACTTATGAATTGCTTCACATATGCTTTTTGAAATGAGAACACAAAATTTGCTCTTTCAGAAATGTTCAAGAGTATCGTATATGGTTGCATTGTGTAGTCACCATATTGGACAATAGGTCTCTTGAATTTTCTCCTCCTCTCTAATGAGGCTTTCTGTCTTTTGACCTCACCCCAATCAGATCCCGGTAAGCAGAATTCTCCTCTTTGGCTCTGTGAGTTCAACTTGTAAATATTCCACATAGAAGGGAGATCATGAAGCATTTGTCCTTCTATGCCTGGTTTATTTCTCTTAACATAATGTCCTCTAGGTTCATCCCTGTTGCTGCAAATGACAGGGTTTACTCTTATTTTATATCTGAATGGTATTTCCATTTTGCGTCTATTTCACATTTTCTCCACCCATTTACCTGCTGATGCACACTTAGGTTGATTCCATACCTTGACTATTGTGAATAATGCTGCAATAAACATGGATGTGTAGATATCATATTTCATATCCTTTGGACATATACCCAGTCACGGGATTGCCAGATGATATAGTAGTTGTATTTTTAAAATTTTGAGGAATCTCCCTACTGTTTTCCATCATGGTTGCACTAACTTACATTCCCACCAACAATGCACAAGGATTTCCTTTGTTTTACTCAGTTTTTCCACTGCAACTAAAAGACTGACAAGAACAATTTTAGAGAAGGCAAAGTTCATTTGTGGGCTCCCAGATTCAGAAGTTTCAATCCATATACTGCTGGCTCCATTCCATTTGAGGCAAGACAGAACTTCATGGTGGAAGTGTGTTGCAGATGAAAGTAGCTCAGGACACAGCCACTAAGAAGCAGAGAGAGACTCCACTTGCCAAGGACAAATATGTATCCCCAAAGCACCCCAATGACCTACTTCCTCCAGTCACACCCAACTTGCCTACAGTCACCACCAAGTTAATCCCTTATCAGGGGATTAATGCACTGTTCAGGTTGAGACTCTCACAACCCAATCATTTCACCTCAAACCTTCTTGCATTTTCTCACGAGTGAGCTTTTGGGGGACATCTCACATCCAAACCATAACACCCTGCTCCCCATCCTCACCTGCCAGCACTTGTTATCTTTTGTCTTTTTGTTAATAGCCATTCTGACAGGGTCAAGATGATATCACATTGTAGTTCTAATCTGCATTTCCTTGGTGATCAGTGATTTGAGTATTTTTTGAGCCCTATTGAACATCTATATATCTTCTTTTGAGATATGTCTATTCAGAGCTTTTGCCCATTTTGAAATCAGGATTTTTATTTTCTTAGTGTTGGGTCATTTGCATTCCTTAAATATTTTGGATATTAACACCTTATCAGATGCATGTCTTGCAAATGTTTTCTCCCATTTGATAGACTGTCCCTCAGTTCTGTTGACTGTTTCCTTTGCTGTACAGAAGACTTTTAGTTTGATGAAATTTCATTTGTCTATTTTTGCTTTGGTTGCCATGTTCAGACCGGTGTCATGGAGATTTTTCTCTACATTTCCTTCCAGTAACATTACAGTTTCAGGTCTTACATTTGAGTCTGCAATACATTTGAGTTGATTTTTATATATGGTGTGAGATAAAGGTCAAATCTAATTCTCCTGCGTGTGGATATCCAGTTATCCCAGCATAACCTAGTGGAGAGACTGTCCTTTCCCCACTGTGTTCTTGGCACCTTTGTGAACAATCAATTGACCATAAATGCATGGATTTCTTTCTGGACTCGTAGCCTGTTTTTATGTGAGTGCCATAGCATTCGGATTACTATCACTTTGTAATATAATTTGATACCTCCAGCTTCGTTCTTTCTGCTCACAATTGCTTTGGCTACTCTGGGTCTTTTGTGATTTCATATGAATTTTAGCATTGTTCTTCAATTTCTGTAAAATGCATCATTGGAATTTTGATAAGGATTGCATTGAATCTGTAGACTGCTTTGGGTAGTAGGGGCACTGTAGTGATATAATCGACAGTTCAGCTTCTTTTCTGCTTCATTCTTCCATCAGAGAAGGGCTGGTAAAAGATTCCTGCTATCATTGAAGGAATGCACTGGACCCATATGGGATGGTGTTGAAGTGATCCTACTATTAAAAGTATCCCAACAATGCTTTATAAGGTTGAGAATCTTATAAGGTATAGTTTTAGTTTTTCAAAAGTAGGTTTCCTTTAAATGGGGCATGCCTGCAACCAATTCAGACCTCATCTACTGTGGTGTTACGTCATCCTCCCATGGTCCCCAGAACTGCTGAAGGGACACCACAGTCCCTGAGCCCTTCTTCATATACTTAATTTTCTTTAGTCATTATTGAAGGATCTAAATTCAAAGTTTGAGCCTAAGTTTTAAGACTCCTGGCACCCAACAGGATTCATCAAAGAAAGGAAAGATGCAGAATGGTCATTATAGTTGCCCCCTGAGTCCAAGAAACATGTTCCTTACCCATCAGAGCAGAGTCATCCTTGGTATCCACTGGGGGTAGTTTCTAGAACTGCCCCCACTTGAATACCAAAACCACGAATGCCAAATCCCTCATACGAAATGGCATAACATTTGCATGTAACATAACACACCCTCCTGTATACTTTAAACCTTCTCTAGGTTATTTATAATACCTAATACAAGGCAAGTACCATGTAAGTGATTGTTATACTGAGTTGTTCAAGGACTAATAAGAACAAAAGTCTGTATGTATTCAGTACAGATGCTTTTTTTTTTCCTATTTTGATCTATACTTTATCAAATCTGCAGGTGCAGAATCCATAGATGTGGAAAGCTGACTGTAAACCTTGTCCCTGAGCTTCAGAATCTCTCCATACAACATTCCAGGCACCCATTAATAAATAATCAGAATCAGTGAAATGGAACCTATGTGCCAGCTCTGGAATCCATCATTTATTGGTAAATTTCCCCTTAACCAATTTTGCCAGCTTTGGGCTGATAAGAAACTTGTAATGTAGTCATTGGTTTAGATTTCTTTGTCTGAGCCCTGGTCCAAACACATTGAAAGAGGACAGAGTCACATGTTCTGCAGCCAAATGGATTGCCATCATTTCATTCCTTCAAAATAGGCAGAACAGAGACTCCATAACATGGCCAAATCAGACCAACCTGAATTCAAATCTCAGTCTTGCAAATCAGTTGCTGTATAACCTTCAGTGAATTACTTAACCTCTCGGAGCTTCAGTTGCCACAGCTACAAATGGAGTAATAAAACTGAAATTATCATAATCTTTCACACATTGCAAGCACTCAATAAATGATAGTAGTTGTATTATTTTCAATGACCATAATTAGCCATCAGTATTAGGTTCTCCGATAATGGAATTTAAATAAAGATGTTCATTAGTAATGGGAAATGTAACCTCAATCCTACAGGTGAAACTTATGAGAATGTTCGCCTTACAGGCAATGAAAAACCCCAACTAGACTGTTTTCACATCTCCTATCCAAAACATGGTTCTTTGGACAGGATCCAAAATTAAGCCCTTAGGAGGCAAAGAAGCAAGCATCCAGCTGTCGTCTGCATAGCTGTGGTTAACCTCTTAGCCACGCCCCTTTGGACATTCCTCTTCAGAGAAGCAGAAAACACTGGAGACACAGCACATTTTAGTGCAGAACAAGTCCTTTTGACCCTGGAGATCCTGGGGCAGCTCATGTCAAGGCAGACTGACTTCCCACACAGCTGTGTCCAGGCTTGTTAAACTTGATAGGAGGGCTTGTTTGCAGAATTACTACTTTATTCCCTAGGGATGGTGCAATGAGGAAGAAAGAAGGGAAAAGGAAGAAGAAAATAAGAGGATGTCACTGTGAGTGGGAAGTGTTTGTTCTGAGCACATCATGTAGCACTACCTACCTACTGGATGACATCTATTTTTTTTTTTTTTTTAAATCGGATGACATCTTTGACAACCATTAAGGGTTCCCAGAATACCTTTTGGCAAACTCACGCTGGGCCATGAGGACTGGACTGTAGCCATTTTGTAAGAGCACAAATAAAGACATTCTGATCAGGGAACATCAGCAGGAAAGAGTAGAGATATTTTTCATGTGGGTCCTTTTACTTCATTCTAGAAGCCAATTGAAAAGGAGGTCTCAAATCAATATGAGACCGGATGGAGAAGTCGGCATATTGTCTGGCATCCTAAGAGAGTAATATTACTGGATCTCACAGAAATAGACACTACAGCTGCCACAGAATCGGGCATTCAGAGCAAAGAAACAGCCTCTGGAAAGCCCTGCCCCAGGGTCAGCGGTGGGCTTTCACTCAGCCTCCCTGACAATGAGCTCCTTCCCACACCACTGTATTCATTAGTTAAAATACTTGCCAATAGTTTCACTCTACCTCCCGTAACACACCCATGCACCAGAGCAGTGGTTCTCAAACCTAAGCAGCCATGGAACCTATCTGGAGGCCTTGTTAGAATACAGATCACTGGACCCTAACCCCAGAGACTTCAGTTCAGTAGTTCTGGGTTTGAGTCTGGGAATCTGCATTTTCACAAATTCTCAGGAGATGCCTTCGCTGCTGGTCGTGAGTCCAGACTTTGAGAACCACTGCTTTAAGGACTATTGTACTCACTGGCACCCCACTGATGTTATTGATTAGTTGTATGAATGAATGAATGAGTGAATGAATGAGTGAGTGAATGATGAATGCATGCATGAATGAATGGATAAGAGTCCTCCTTAGCACTCTCTTTAATTCTTCAGGGCTCATCTTTTTGTCCTATAACTATATTCACTACACTACTCACTTCCTACAGTAAAGGATGCCTATTTTTTTTCTCCATTTGAAGTCAGTCTTCTTCTTCCTGCCAGGCCAAATATCCTATGATAAATAGTTTAGTCTCTCTTGCTGATTCCAGGGCACATGAAGTTCTCAACTGTGAAGGTGCCAGAAGTTCTCTGGATTCAAAGTGTGTCTATCCAGATGGACAGATTGGGGAGCCAGACTCTTCATTGCTTTCTCTGCTCTAAAAATTCTCAGCATTTCATTTGAACACATCAAAGCAGGCTGGGATTAAAGACAAAATGAGCTTGACGCTACAAAAATGGTGCCAGCTTGGACTCCACGATACTTCAGCCTTGAGAAGGCTGGTCTTGGGCCATTGGCCAGCTGGGACTTCACCTGGAGAGCCGGCTGCTGCTGGCCTGTCTTTTGGCCTTGGTGGGAGCATTTTTCAACCAAATTGGACCACTCCTCATCCTTGATATCAGGGTAACAGCAGGTTCTGTCGACCGTGGTTGTTTCCCAGCTGTCTGTAGACATGTTTCATAGCATCAGTTTTGCTCTTAGATTGTTTTAACAATTAGTCATATTTTACTAGTATAATAGAAATATATTTGCTGTAGATAGTGTGGAAGAGTAGAAAAAAGGGAGATATCATTCATATTCTTATCTCCCTAAAAATAATCCTGTTAAGATGGGGGCGGAAGGTGTGCGCTCAGTGGCAGAGCCCTTGACCTGTATGCGAGAGGCCCTGGGTTTGATCTCCAGTGTGGCAAGTCATAACGACCTGTTGACATTGACATTGCTTCTGTTTGTTTTGCTGTTCAGACCCTATGCTTGGGATTATTTATACATATGATGATTATGTATATCTATGTCTTCGGCAAAACATGTCTACAGGAAAAGACATGGCTTCCTGGCTTTCAATTTAAAGACCATGTTTTTCAATCCACCAGGGCCAACTGACCTGCAACGAGTAGTTTACTGTCTTGTTAATTCTAGGACACAGAAAGTTCTCAGCTGTGAAGTTGCCAGAAATTCTCTTTCTTATTAAAAAAAAAATGATATTACGAAGTAGATTTGAAATTTTTCCATTTAAAAAAGCTGATTTAAACAAGTGGTACTTAGAATCCTAAGCTGGTTTTATAGTCTACTTTTTTCATCTAAAGGAGATATATATACACACATATATATCTCCCAGTGATAATTTCAACTCTTTTAGTACCATTTGTAAAAGTTCCTTTCAATTCCTCTTGTTGAGATCACTTGTAGGTTGGAACACAAAAACAAAAATAAAGAGATGGGAGGACAGAAAGTTTTGAAGGGCTGCAGTGAATTGTAGTAAGTACCCAGCTCCAAACTTGCTTCAATGAGCCCACGAAAAAAATGACAAGACTGTGAAAATCAGACCAGTCAGTTAGAATAAATCTTAAGCCAGATAATTCAGTCTAAAGCAAGATCGACTCTGAGGCCTAAGGTACCATGTTTGTTGAGTCTTCATTTATGCCATTGACAAGTTGTTCTTAGATGTCTACATCTTTTTGTGTGGCTACTCCAAGGTGGGTGCCCTCCAGTTTGTGTGGAGATGAGTAGTTTCCATGGGATCTGAATGTGTCTGAACTTGGCCTTCTGCACACAGATGATCGCTCTTCCTCAAACTGCCTTTAAACAGAGTGGCACCTCATCAGCACTGTCTCAGCAAGTCACTTCTCCACTGAGTGCTGGCAGGCAGATGTCTCTGATAGCATGTCACACTGGCAGGGAGTGGCCAGCAACCTTACTAAAGGATAAAGTCACACCACACCATTGCGGTTGAATAGGATGTTGAAGATGTAAAGTGGGTCACCTTTTTTACGGGAAAGAAAGGAAATATTTAACTGACTCCCTAACACTAAAGAACCACAGTTACCCTTTTTTTTAAATTTGTTTTTGGTATGGGGATTGAACCCAGAGGAGCTTAACCCCTGAACCACATCCCCAGTCCTTTTTTATTTTATTTAGAGACAGGGTCTTGCTGAGTTGCTTAGGGCCTCACTAAGCTGAGGCTGGCTTTGAACTCACAATCCTCCTGCCGCTGGGGCCATAGGGATTACAGGTATGCACCACCAAGCTGGGCTCTTTTTTTAAGAAATGATATATACCTTAGTGAATGAATATATATGGGTGAGTGAACTTGTGTGTGCTTAATCCTCTTAAGGGCATTGTTATGGTTTGGATTTTTAATGTCCTCCGAAAAACACATGTTTCGAAAACATGGATCCTTAATACAGCAAGTTTCAGGAGTGGGGATTTTAGGCAATAATTAGATTATATATCTGCAAACCTCATCAGTAGATTAATCCATTTGATGGATTAATAGTTTGAATTGACTACTGGGAGGTGACTGAAGGCAGGTAGAGCATGGCGGGAGGAAGCAGGTCACTGGGGACGTACCCTTGAGGATTATAGCTTGACCCTGGTTCCCCATGCATGTTTCCTTCCTCCCTCCCTCCCTCCTTCCTTCCTTTCTTTCTTTCTTTCTCTCTCTCTCTCTCTCTTTCTTTCTTCTCTCTCTCTCTCTCCCTCCCTCCCTTCTTCTCTCTTGCTCTCTCTCTTTCTTTTCTTTCTTCTCTCTCTCTCTCTCCCTCCCTTCCTCCTTCTCTCTTGCTCTCTCTCTTTCTTTTTTTTCTTTCTTTCTTTGCCATGTCCTTCTGCCATGATGTTCTGCCTTACCTTGGGTCCAGAGCAATGGAGTCTGCTGACCTTCGACTGACCCTCTGAAACTGTGAACCCAAAATAAACTTTTTCTCCTAAGTTGTTCTTGTCAGATACTTTAATCAAAGCAATGAAAAACCGACTAACACAAGCATGAAATGAATTTGCATCCTCAAAACTCCCAGTAAAGAATTGCAAAGACAATAATCTTATCAAAATAAAGAGGTCATCAAAACATGTTCCCCTGACATGTGCAGGATCTAAGAGGCCTATTCCAGTCATGTGGGTCTGTGATTGAGATGACCGCCATATGAGTTTGCTAGGGCCGCCATAACAAAGTACTACAAAGCACATGGATCTTGTGTTAGTCAGCTTTTCATTGCTGTGACCAAAAATATGTGACACAAACAACTCGAAAGAGGAAAGATTTATTTCAGCTCGCGCTTTCCGAGGTTTGTGGTTGGCTGGCTCTACTGCTTTGGGCCTGAAGTGAGACAGAAGATTATGGCAGAGGTCATGGTGAAGGAGAGTTGCTAACTCTTGGCAGCCTTAAGGGTACAGAGAGAAGAACCGAAGAGAAGATAAACCCTTCTAGGAAACACCTCCAGTGACCTCCTTCGTCTAACCAGGTCTCCCCTCTCAGTAGGCTATTCAGCCATCAATGGATTGTCGCACTTGCGCTGGTCAGAGCCCTCATGATCCGGGCACTTCCCGAAAGTCCCACTTCTGAACACATGAAATTTGGGAAGACATTTCAGATCTAAACTACAACAGCTTTGAATCAAAGAAATCGATCATCTCATAGTTTGAAGTCTAAAAGTCTAAGATTCATGTGCGATTTCTTCGGGACAAGGGTTCCCTTTGACAGGGGTGACAGGGTTGGTTTCTTCTGGAGGCCCAGAGGGCAAATCCCTTCCCCACTTCTCTCTTAGCTTCTGGTAGTTACCCAGCCCCCCTTGGTGTTCCTTGGCTTGTAGACACATCATTCTAATCTATACCTTCTCTCCTTCCCTTGTCGCACGGCATTTTCTCTGTGTCTGTGCCCAGTTTTCCCTCTTCCTATAAGGGCATCAGTCATTGGATTAGGGTCCACCCTAATCCAGGATACTTCATCTCACCTTGATGACCATCTGTAAAGATCCTATTTTCATTTAAGCTCATCTGTAATGCTGATTGCTAAACATGAGATAGTCACTTAGAATCATACACCAGCAGACTCCCACACAGGGGTAAAGCGGTGGGCGATGTCCATGGGATTGCCCAGCATCCACACTGGGACCCCCGACCAGAACTTTCCCATGACTCCCTGCTGCTTCTCCATGTCTTTAAAATGTCACTGAAGCAAGGCTGTCAGTACGGTGAAAATGAAGAAGAAACCCAAGAACGTATCTATTGAAAACTGGAAGTAAACTATATTTTACTGGATGCCTCCATCTATCCTCATTTGGTTCATTTTAACTCAAACTGATTGCCCTGTAAATCTAGCCCTTAATCCCCCATTGAACTGGTTACTGCTCCCAACAAATTACACATGTATTCCAGCTTTCCCGGGCACTGGCACAACCCAAATCAAATTGTGTGAAAAATAAGAGGTGAATTCCCATGGCAGTCCAAGTGAAGTAGATTTACATTAATCCTACCATTTGACCTTGCACTATACCGATAGCTAAATGACTCCAGGGGCTTATGCTGACCTAGTCTACTTTTGTATCCGGAGTTCTTAATTTCTTTTGATTATTTAAAGATGCTTCACTGGTTTATGCTTGATGTGCAGAATGAAGACTAGCTCTCTCTGCTCTCTAACTAGTTACTTGTTATCTAACATAAGCATGCCTTGGAGGTGAAGGGAGATGCTTAGTAATTAGCTTCTGACTGTGATGTATTTTGAGAATAACAGTTGCAATCCTTTAAAATGCCCCTGAAAAGAAAATCTTTTACTGTGGACAGTGCTGGATGAGCCCCAGCTGCCTGAATTTTACACTAACCCATAAAAGCAACTGCTCACATGCTCACGTTTGGCCCATGAGTAGGGAGCGTCCTGGGAGCTGCCATCTCTTGCTTCCTGAGGGGTGGTCAGAAGCAACTAGAGTGTTATATCCTGTCTTATGCCAAAATGACTGAGGACACAAAGTGTAGAAAGTACAGGGCAATTTCCTCAAGCTAATATAATAAACACTATGAACTGTCAGAGTAAAACAAAAACAGAAAAAAATGACTTCAGGTGAAAAAACATAAATCCTCAGAATCTGCATATGCCTAAAGGCTTCAAGCTCAATATGCACTACCAGAAGAAAATTTCCCTAGGGAAATTAATATCTTATTGGTACTACCTCTGAGCCAGTCAGAGTTGCTAAATGAGGGGAAAAAAACGGGCAACCTGGTCCAAATGCTGGCTTGCGACCGGATGTATGTGATTGAATTATGTAGAGAGACAATCAATCATGTATTTATTTGGCTTATCATAATTATGTCCCTTTTTTTTAGGTTTAAAGTTATTTGTTCTTTTTTTTTTTTTTTTTTTTTTTTTTTTACATGCAGAAAGAAAGTCTGCATTTTCTGATGAAGTCCTGAGTTTGGGGTTAATCATTCAGGGTTCCAACATAGAGACGATGGAGTCCCCTGGTTCTGGGGGGGTTTCTGAGTCCCATCACAAGTCAGGGCCCCCAGTTTAAATTCAGTGCAGCAAATGCTCCCACAGAGCATCGCTAGGAATATACATGCATTGGAACAGTTGGCCTGGCAATTCCAAAGTTAAGCAGCAAAAAGCACAAAGCAAAGAGTGAGCAGGAGCAGAGTAAAAATGTTCACTTGGCCCAGCATTGAGAAAAGAGCAGAGCAGAGGCTGCTGTGATCGTGAACTTGAAGTCATCCCCTTCACCATGGTGTCACCCAGAGTCCCCCCTCCCAAACTTGCCACCTCCTGCAGTGTGGAGGAAGTGCCTGCTAAGGCGATCTCCTGGGCAGGGCAGCATCCTGATGGAAGATGGATGCAGATGGCTTTTCCAATCCAGCTTCGATGCCTGATGAATGGCCACCTTCATAGATTTCCTCTTGTGTGTTTTACAGACCCTTTTTTTCTGCCTGCCACAAATGTGCTCTCAGTGAACTCCAGAATGTCTGGCTGAGATCATTTTAGTGCTAAGGTCGCAAAAAAGAAGTAAGAAGAGAAGTCAAAGCTCTGTGTCAGACAGGCACAGGTCGAAGGAGGAGACAAGAACTCTGTTATAAATGAGTGGCGTCACCGGGGTTCTTGATTCGGGAGTTCATTTTGGTCTGTGCTGAGTCATGTTGGGTGTAGCTATAGGTCAAAGGGTGCTGGGAGACCAGGTTACGTGGAATGATACACTTCTTTTATTCCCCCTTCCTCTGTTTTGTGAACCCCATAAGTATGCCCATCTCCGCTGGGCCATCCCCTGGTCAACTCCAAACTGTACCATCAATTTCTGCAGGGTTCCACATTCCAGATCTTTCCTGGTTTCCTGTCCCTAGCAAAATGTGCTTTCTTTGCTATCCAGTCTGAGAATGGTATTCTGCATTGTCCTCCCTGATAGCATCAGTGTCCTTTAGCAGGGCTCTTCATTCTTTGGGGGTGAGCAGGGGGAGGGAAACCCATATTATTTCTGTGTGTTTTTGACTCTTAGCCCCATATCTCACATAAGAAAGTCAGGCAAGTCAAGGGACTTGTTGAAAATCTCACAGCCTGTCCGGAGTAGACCAGGATCCCAGCTCCATTTGCTCTGAAGCTTGGATGTTTTCCTTATTCTCCTGTGTGTTGGTGGTGGGAGCCTTAGGCTGGCGGGTCGTGGTTGGCCTGGAGGTTCCTTTGCAGCCCACGTGTCCTTTGTGTCACATCATGGGTGCTTGTCATGTGGTGTGATGGTTCCTGGCTTCCAACCCTGGGTGTGGAGCTTCTGATGACAACTTACACCTGTTTCCTTCAGCTCAAGTTACTACCAGAGATGTCTTTTCTCCCTCTGCAAAGCTTTCAGTATTGTGACTACAATTTATGTCCCTGGTGCCTGGCACATGCTTCTGGAATCATAAATTAAATATAATGGGTATAATGCACCATCATGAAATGCACCTACTAGTGGTGTGGTCCAGGGAAGGGGATGAGAGTTATGACTTGTTACCAGAAACGTACTGGGTCACCCAGCTGTCTATGTGAGCAGGGTCTCTCTGAATGGAAAAGCCAAAACACCTACAGGATTCCACAGGCAATTCACCTCCTTTATTTCTGTAGACTAAGCAGAGATAAGAGTTGAAAGAAGAAGTAAACACACATGTTGATTTGATAATGCAAGAGATAAAAATTTTAAAAGAAATGTCATTGCAATTGTGAAAAGTCTTGCTCTTCTGACCCCTGAGAGAACTGTTATTTTTTAAAATTTTCTCTTCCACAGGAAAACAAAAATCGTTTTTAAAATCAGTTCTCAATGACAAGAAATAGAATTAGAGTCCATACTATATTCTCCAGATGTTCTAACCATCAGGTTTCAATTCTCTTTGATGATTAAATTGTTGAACAAAGATCACTGGTACCCTTAGGAGTGACGGTTCCTTCTTCTCTGCACCTGACGGTTCCTTCTTCTCTGCACCAGGATATGAAAGAGAAGCATGGATCATCCCAAACTGAGAGCTGAGAAAGAAGTAGGTAGCTTCTATAGCCTGTCCTTGTTGATGCTAAACTGCTAAATCTGTTTATTTAAGAGATATTTATGTAGTGTTTACCAGGTGGCCCTTCCTCTGTGATGAGTTGTCTTTAATAATAGATGGTGCTCACACACAATTCCAGGGTCTGGGTATGTCCCTGACCTTTCAAGGAGCTCCCATTGAGGGGCTAATTAAAGATTTAATAAAGCATGGAAGGAAAGAGAAAGAATAAGCATGCAGGGCTTTTGCTCCATTTGAAATCAAATGTAGTGGATTGGCATGTGGGGGTGAGGACTTCCCAGGATACTCTGGGAAAGCTTAAACAGGAAACCACAGCATGAAACAGTAACTCAACTGGCTATGCAACAAGTCATAGTTCCTTGAACTCAGGTTAGTATCAGAACAAGTGAAGGGTCCTCTGCATGTGTGTGACAGCATGGATTGGGGTGGGAGGGGAGCAGGCAGGAATAGGGGAGGCTACGGGGAGGACAGAGTCCTGATAGTTCTGGAACACTTTTCTCCTCAATATCCTATTTCTCTCTGCCCTCCAGGCTAATGTCCATGATGAATGTGGTGAGTGGAGTTTGGAACCTTCTGGGCTGCTCCTGGATGACTGACTTGGAGTCCCAGTGGTGCTCAGCCACAGGAAGTGCCCTGGGAGGCACTGCCCATGGGTGTGGCCTTCTGGGGTTGGCTTCAGGGTGACCATTGATGGCAGGAAGGAGGGTTCTGGCTCCAGGCAGTTATCTTACTGCATTCTGCTGTCAGTCACCTGGAAGGAAGGACTAGGGGAACTTCATTTTCCTCTGCCACGTCTGGTCAGGACTATCTTGCTACAGGCTTCTTTTGTTCCTGCCTGGAGTCTCCCACTTAACCCTAAGCTGAGGACTCCAGACTGGGGTTGATTCTATTAAAAACATATTCTAACATTAAGGTTTCATTTTTCCATTCCATCAATGGGCCCAGAGAACCATAGTGAACCACAGGTCATGTTTGGTGTTGGGAAAGACGAATAAGACAAGGTCCCTGATATTAGGAGCTCAAAATCAGAGCAAGAGACAGATATGTAAATAGAAAACTAGTGACAATAGACTGTGGTATATAGTGTATAATTTCATTTATATGACATTCTGAAAAGGACAAACTAGAGACTAAAAAGAGGTTAGTGGTTGTCAGGAGTTGGGGGCAGGGAATGGCTATAAAGAAGCATGAGGGGTTTAGGGGTGGTGTTGGTTAAGCTATAACTATATTTATCACAGAAATGTACACTAAAAAGAATGAATTTTACTCTATGTATTGCAACTCAATATTTATAAAAGGGAAATAAATCACCATAGAATTTGGTTAAATGTTGTAGTGGCATGAGGTACAAAAAAGACATAAGAGGAAATAAATATCCAGCTCTTTCTGGACAGGTGGGGAAAGGGGTCTGGAAGACTTTTCAGAGAAAGGAACACTTAGGTTGTGATTCTAAAGATGACAGACATGTGCCAGAGAGACAAACAGGAAAGGACATTCCCCTTCCTTGGACCAGCATGTGCAAAGATAAGGAGGCTAGGTAGCCACACCTGCCTTCTGCTAGCTACTCTTTGGTACGGTTGGTGCATCCACAGGAATCTGATGATGGACAGTATTATAGGTGCTGCTAAAGAGTGTGGGATTTGTTTCCCTTTTGTCTTAGTCCATTTAGGCTGCTATCAGAGAATACCTTAGAAATGGGTAATTAATAAGGAATAGGAATTTATTTCTCACTGTTCTGGAGGTTGGGAAATCTAAGAACAAGGTGTCCTCAGGTCTGGTTGTCTGGTGAGGGCCACACTCCACTTCCAAGATGGCGCCCCAAAGCTTTGTCCTTCAGTGTGGCAGAATGCTTTGTCTTCACATGGTAGAAGGCAGAAGGACAAGCATGCTGAACACTCTGGAAGGCTTTTTTATTAGAGCCTTATTCTCTTTCATGTGAGAGGAGACATTATGGCCTAAGCACTTGTTAAAGGTCCCACTTCTTACTACCACCCCACTGACAACAACTGAATTTTGGAGGACATACATTCAAACCATCGCATTTAAAAAATCATGCTAGCTCAGGTATTAATGTGTGCGCCTGCAAATCTAGCTACTTGGGAATCCAAGGCAGGAGAATCACAACTTCAAGGTCAACCTGACCAACTTAGGGAGACCCTGTCTCAAAATAAAACAAAGCGGTGGTGGGGAAGTAGGGTTGGGGACATATAGAGTTCAGGAGTAGAGCACTTGCCTAGCATGTGCTAGTTCTGAGTTCAGTCCCCAGGACTGGAAAAAAAAATTAATAAAATAAAAATTTAAAAAGGCTAAAATATATGTGGCATAAAATGTATCATTTAGCCCCTTCAAATATACAGTTCTGTGGTATTCTTTGCAGTCACAGTGTTGAGATTCCATCACCACTGTCTCTGAAACCTTTACATCACATAACTCCAAACAAAAACTCTGCACCCATTAAGCCACGATTCCCCATTCCTCCCTCCCTTCAGCCCTAGAAAACTTGAATCCACTCACTGCCTCTATGAATTGCATATTCTTGATATTTCATATAAATGAAAGCATATTGTATATGCCTCTTTCCATCTGGCTTATTTTATTTAGCGTATTTTTGTTTTGTATTTAAGGAGGTTAGTGAGCCTGGAGAGAATTCTTGCATTGGAGACAGAGGGGAAGGGGGAAGCCAGGCTTCTCTGACTTGGAAGAATCAGAACTTAATAGGGGCTGGTTTGACTTTCTCCAGGTGTCCTGAGCACGCTGCAGCTGTCCTCTGCTACTCAAGACCAGCTCTGGACAGGGATGCCCCTGACCACCTATACCTCACCTGCACCCCAGCATATCCCGGAGGTCTGACCCAGGTGCTCCCTCCCCACTCAGATCTGCTATACCCAGCCTTCTCACCTTCTACCAAATTGGAAAAAGAATTTTTTACAAAGACTTAAGAAAATAAATGACCAAGGATTGCAAATGAGGCAACCCAAGAAGCAGGGTTTGCAGTTAATTAGCCCTTGAACTGTCAAGCCTAATTGTGTCCAGTGAGTTCTGACATTTCTAAGAATAATTAGGGACCCGGCTGTCACATTTCACAAAGGCCCAACCACTAGGTGAACAAGTTCTTCTTGCTTTTCCCCCTGCACAATGTCCAAAAACACAAAAAGGAGAATTACACCCAGTGCTAATTGCAGATCCTCGGCTGGAAGTGTCATGTTTTTGAAGAACTTTTCATATTTTTGCACTGAAATATAATGACCCCGTTTAAGGGGTAGAAGTGAGCGGCAGAAGGGGGGCACTTTAAAACATGAAATCACAGTGATAGTAATAACTAACATTCACCCTCTGCTTAGCACGTGCCCAGCAGTAGTCTAAGTGCTACAAGAGCCTATAAGGTAGATATATTTATTGTCCTCAATTAACAGATAAAGAAACTGAGACACAGAGAGATTACGTAAGTTTTTCAGGGTCACACAGTCACGATCAAACCCAGGAAGTCTAGCTTCAGAACTGGACCTCTCAACAATGGTACACACATCTTTCACCTCTCAGCCATACCACTGGATTTTGCTGCTATAGGACCAGTCAGGTTTTCTGGTATACATTATTAGTCTTGTCAGAAGGCATTTATTAACCACAAACTTGCACATGATTCTGGTTCTTTGTTCCCTAATAATTGTCTTTGAAGCAAGAAATAAATGTATCTATGACATATTGAACTCATGTCATATTCCAGTGATCATTCATGGTGATCTTACATCATGTCTATTCATTCATCAGCTATTTATTGAGCATCTGTGATATTTCAGGCACTGTATCAAGCCATGTGAGAGAGACAGAGGTTAGTTAGAGATATAGTCTGCCCTGGAGGAATATAAAATAAGATGGTATAATATAAGGTAAAGTTAATACAAGATGATACAGGCTGAGTATCCTTTATCCCAAATGCTTAGTTTCAAGAGTGTTTCTGAATTCAGAGCTTTTCAGATTTTAGAATATTTGCATAAACTTTACTTGATAAGCATTTTGGATTAGGGATGCCCAACCTTCTTCCATCATTCAAGCTAAAAAGTGTTAGGTTCAACAACCAAAAAAAACAAAAACAAAAAAAAAAAATATATATATATATATGTATATATATAAATACACAGATACACATATATATATATGTGTATATATATATATACACATATAACTATGGCCTATAGTTATTCATAAGAGAGAAATGGTGTGTGTGAGGGGGTGTGTGTGTCAGAGAGAAGGAGGGAGATGAGGAAAGGGGAGTATTTTAGTTAACTTTTTCACTGCTGTGACTAAAAGATCTGACCAGAACAATTTTAGGAGGAAAAGTTTATTTGGGGGCTCACAGTTTCCCAGGTCTCAATTCACAGACAGCAGGTGGCTCCATTCCTCAGGGCTCAAGGCGAGGCTGTACATCAGCGTGGAAGAGTGTGGCTGAGAGAAACGGCTCACATGGTGATCAGAAAGCAGAGAGAGGTCTCCACTTGCCAGACACAAATGTATACCCCAAAGTCATGCCTCAATTTCCCCCTCCTCCAGCCATACCCTACCACTTCAGTTGCCACTCAGTTAATCCTATCAAGGGATTAATTTGCTGTTTGGATTAAGACTCTCACAACTCAATCATTTCTCCTCTGAACCTTCTTGCACTCTCTCACACATGAGCTTTTGGGGGACACCTCACATCCAAACCATAACAAGAAGAAATCTAGTGAAATAGGCCTATGTCATGGGCTGAATTCTGTCACAAGCTGAGGTGTTCACCCTCAGCAACTAGAAATGTGACCATATTTAAACACAGGACTTTTGAGAACTAATTAAGGTATAATGAGGTTATTAAGGTAGGCCCTCATCCAATATGGCTGCTGTCCTTATAAAAACAGGAATTTGGACACAGACAAAAAGAGAAAACCAAGTGAAGACACAGGAAGCAGACAACTACATACAAGCCATGGTGAGAGGCCTCAGATGAAATCGGCCCTGCGAGCTCCTTGATTTCCATCTTCTGGTCTCCAGAAATTAAATTTCCATTGTCTAAGCCACACAACCCATGGACCTTGTTACCACAGCCCTGGAAAACCAATCTGCCCCTAAAAAAAGAAAGGATCTGGATACGGAAGATGTGGGCTGATGGGAGGGAGAGGGGTGGGGCACACTGAGAACAACTGGATTTTATTCAGTGGATTATAGGGCAGGTTTCTGAGTAGGAGTAACATGAATGGTAGTCAGTTAATTTCTTTGATTCATTTAGCAAACGTTTTTTGAGGGTCTGTTCTATGCCAGTTATTACAAATACCTGCTCAGAAGCTGCAGCTATGCATAAGACACTTCAGGACAGGGATTTCCCAAGGCACCCACCACTGGATGGGGAAAAATGGAAAAGGGCCTAGACTGGGGAGATAGTGCAGATGGGGAGCTTGGGTAGAAGTCTTATTCCAGCCTCAGTCTGTGCTTTTCAATCTGCTTTTGAAAGAGCCTAATATAACCCTCCAGGGAAGTTCCCTTAACACACCCTGGCCTTTCTCCCAGTCACATATAACACAAGGTCCCTTTTTCTTCTGCTTACCTCCACTGGCCAAGAACATCTGGTTGAGCTCTACCTTCTATAGCAGGTATTAGGGGAACATTTTTTAAAATTTACTTGAAATACAAATATAAAATGGAGTCCTTTCTTCCAAACTCCATATTCCACCAGGAGATTTTGAAACAACCCTGCCCCCCTCAGCTTTGCCTAGTGTATCCCTATATCTACTACCTCCGAAAATAGTCTTTTGATATCAAACAGCATCTGCACAGGAATAATGATTGGAAAAACAAAAACTAAAAGAAACATGCAAAACAAGAAAAATCAAGAAGAAGAAGAAATCGGCATGGTAACTATGATGCTGTCTTTCCTCAGAGTGGTAGGCAGAATAATGGTCCCCAAAGATGTCTGTGTACTGATTTCTAGAGCCTGCGACTACATCACTTTACACTGTGGATATAATTAGGGTCAGGGGCCTGAAAACATGAGATTAGCCTGGTTTATCTGGTGGGCTCAATCTGAAAAAAAAAAGAGAGAGAGAGAGAGCCCTTACTAGGCACAGTCAACATAAAATGTCATGGAAAAAAGATCAAAAAGATGCAACATTGCCACCCTGAAGATGGAGGAAGGGGCCATGAGCCGGGGAATGTAGGCTGCCTCTAAATGCTGGGAAAAGTTCTATTTGGGGGCTCCAAAAAGGAACACAGTGCTGCCGACACCTTGATTTTAGCCCTTTGAGACCCTGTTCAGAATTCTAATCTACAATTTGGGGCTGTTTTAAGTCACTAACAGAGTAATTTACTATAACACTAGAGAAAAGGAATGCATTCCATTTTCCACAGCTCAGGCAAACCAGAGCTGTTCGTTTGGAGTGGGCCTTTACATGACCCCATTACCCTATGCGGTAGACTGCTTGGTCTTGTTTTTACACCCAGATTAAAGGCAGTCACTGAGGTATTTATTATAGTACCTCTAGGTCCAGCATAGTACCTGTCATGTAGGAGATTTCAATAACTGTGAATAAAATGAATGCAAAGAAACCCAAAGCTGTGTAGGACTCCGGAGTGCCTTTATGGGACCTCCAAAGACAGGCATTAGTGCTTCTTTTTAGACACAAAGGGGTCAAATCTGATGTCACCATTGATGCATATATATGTCATTATGTTGAATTGAATTACTGTTAACTGTAACCATGACAACAAGAAATCTCATTCACGCGTAGAGAATGGCGAGTCTTCAGATAAGCATCAGTGAAGGCCTGGCTTCCCAAGGAAGTCTTTGTACCATGCAACTGCCGGTCCCTTTTCATGAAGAGTGTTCAACAGGGTCTGTTCTAAATGGCTCTCCCTACATGATACATTTAATTGGTCCTTTCGGAAAAGTCATGGAACCAAAGCTTCATCGGATACACTCCTTGTGAGATTATGTTTATTTCTACAAATAAATGGCCATTCACAAATTTTTATTGTTGGGTAGAAAGCACTGACGTTGCTGTCTAGAAAGTCTGAGGTGGGCAGTCGGTGTATAAATAACACAGCGTCCTCCCCTTGTTTCTTTGATAATAATTTTCCACTGTTGTGAGAAGAAACTCTGGAAGCTGGTGGGCGTGGAGTCCAGAGAAAGCCCTGCTAGCCAGGATCTGTGCTTGTGTGGCTCTCTCCACAAGGAAGCCAGCACACAAGGGCAGTTTTTAAACTCTTTGCTGTCATCACTTGACCTACCAGCCTGTGGTTAGTGCCAAGACCTTCTCCTTGAAATAATTTCCATCCCTCCTTCAAGGAAATGAGGGACTTGACCAAGTTCATGGTCGAACCTCAACCCACCCAACACTTGGGTCTTTGGTTCTTCTTTGAGTTGACCTTGAGAGTTCATTCCTCCTTCTCTTCTCCCATGCCCTGAGCCCTTCTCATTGGAGACTCAGGTTTCCCTTTTGCTTCTGCTCAACCATTTTCCTGTATCCAACCCTGACTTCAGGTAACAAATCTAACTATGATTTCAACGATCCCCAACATGTCCCCTGAAAGTGTCCCTCGTATCAGGTTTATGCTGCGTCAAGGGATTACAGTTCTCTTCAGTGAGTCTTTCCTCCCTACAAACTTTCCAGAGTTGAGAGACTCCTTGTGTGTGTGTTTCCCACCCAGACATACTTACTTCCCTTTTGCTCTCCTTCCAGTTGCTTCCCAATTCCTTGAGGGGAAAACCCTGGCACTCCTTGGTCCTAAATTTGTCCCCAGGCCTAAGCAGGAGCATCTCTTTCAAAATAGTCATCTAACAGGGTTTTGGGTGACTCTGATGTGCCCCAGGCAGTAACAGATACAGGTTGATCAAGTCCTGAGCAATAAACAGGAAGTGAATGGAAGGATATGAGAATGCGGTAGTTGCCATACAATGTTGTCTTCTTGGCTCATGTGTGAGTGTTTCTGTGACTCCAGGTCCCTGATAGAGCATATCAGAGTAAAGAAATATTTAACAAATGACTGATACATTTTATCTGCTGTACCTTAGCTTGACCAGGAAAGAAAATGGATGGGCTAGCAATTGGAACATTTAGAATGGACACCACCTAACCTCATGACCAACTGTGGTATCTGGTCATGGGACTGAGAGCAGGGCAGGAACGTTCTGGTGGTGAGGAGCATCACTCCCCAGGAAAGGGCAAGCCCACCAAACACAACCTTGCCATGGAGAGCAAGCCCGCAGCAACAACTGGAGAGTCCAAGTGGAAAAAGAGAGTCAGGATTTGGGGGATCCTGGCATTAATTGTCCATTAAAGAGGCAATATCTCTGGAGAAGTCTGAGAAGCAACAGGTGGGGTGGGAAGATGGACTCCATTAACTGCTTTATCAAGATGGGATAAAGGGGTTAAGGGTGCAGCTCAGTGGTGAAGAGCTTGCTTAGCATGCACAAAGCCCTGGGGTCAATCCCGAACATTAAACAAAAAATAGGAACGAATGAGTTATGAACTGGGTGCAGTGGTGCTTGCCTGTAATTACAGCAGCTCAAGAGGCTGAGGCAGAGAATTGCAAGTTCAAAGTCAGCCTCACCAAGGTCCTAAGCAACTTAGCAAGATCCTGTCTCAAAATAAAAGGATTTTAAAAAGGACTAGAGATGTAGCTCAGTGGTAAAGCACTCCTGTTTCAATCCCCAGTGCCAAAAAGAAAAAAAAGAAACAAAAGAAGAAATGAATGAGCTATAAAAGGCCCACAAGGAAGAAAGCCATAGGAAAGCTGAGCTGAGAAGAAGGTGTAGATGTGAGAATCTAATGACCTGAGAGGGAGCCAGGACCTTGGAAAGGAGAGAAGAAACAGCAAATATACCCGGGGGCCATGAGCTTTTGGAGCAGGAGGTGTTATTGTGCTTGAGGATGAAGAGCTCAAGAGGGTACCTACTTTTCTTGAAGATAATCAATGCAGAACGATTTCCTGCAGTCACCCTATATTGGTCAAATGTCCAAGTTGGCCTCTCTCTCTCAAATTCTTCTTCTCTCCTGTCTTTCCCCTGTGCAGAGTTTGCACAACGGTGAAGGTGATTAGACTTTTAATAGGTTCATAATCTCTCTACTGACCTTGTAAACAAAGGGGGTCTTTCATGGAAGAGCATTTTCCCACCAAGTGGCACCATGATATATATGCTCACATCTACCAAGTGTTAGCCTATGCGGATAAAGAAAAAAAGAGCAAATCAGGTGTACAAGCTGTTTTCTTTGATCACAGTGAAAGAGACAACTTAAAGCAGTCTTTCAAGTGACTCATGTTCAAGTAAAACAATCCAGTTCTAGACTGAAACTATCGGGATGATCTTTTGTCAGAGGGAGAGCCATGGTGGGGAGCCAGAAGTCCCCACAAAGCTGAGGCTAAACCAGGCACCTCATAACAGGCAGGCCTGGATGTATGACAGGATTATAGAACTGACATGAATTTTCAAGATAAAACACAAAGCTGCAAAGAAATATACACTTTTCATGGGTCTTAACTGACCACACAACCCCAGAATCCCAGGCCCCAGTGGAAATTCTCCAGTGGAAAGCTAGAAAGTTGGAAAGAGACTTTAGCTAGCCACACACCCTTTCTCACCCTAGAAACTATAGCAGCAACCACAGTTCATGGAGAAAGATGGACCCATCAGGGTAGTTCAGTGGTTCAACCGTGCCAGGCTGTGATTCCTACATAGAGTAGCAGCTCAGTGCAAGATGGAGCATCAGAGCTGTGTGCAAAATATCTTCCCAGGTGCCTCAGGCCTTCTGTCCTCCTTGGGTCCACTGAGATCCAAGCACAGCAGCCTGGGTTTGCTTTGCCCTCCTGTAGAAGATATCCTGAAGGTGCCCAGGCTGGCAGGGCTCCTCCTGAAACGCTGTGCCACCTTGTTTGGATACCTGCATGTATCCTGTACCTCCACGATGCCATTAAACTCCCACAGTTTAGGGCCACTTCCTCTTTTTGTTTGTTTGTTTTTTAAATCTTCAATCCGCTGGGCCAGTTTGCAGCTCTTTCTTGGATTTCCATACACTGCACATTCTCCCTGGGACTTGCTCCTCCTGCTACCACCCTGTGCCGTCACTGCCTAGCAGAATCTGCAGCTTCTCCTCCTTTTTAACTCCACTCCCTGAAGCCTTTGCTCTTTCTCCCCGTTCTGTGGTTTCATCATGCTTTGTAGCTCTGTGCAGTTGTCATATTGTACTTTGGACTTTTTGTCATTTATTTGCTCCCCTACGCCAAGGTAGCAACTTGAGGGTCGGCCTGTGTCTTGCTTACCTTGGTGTTTTCCATGCTACCTAAGTACAAGTGCCGGTTACACATTTGATTCAATATGTTGGCTTTGGGCAAGTTACTATATCTCCCTAAGCCTTGATGCCCTTATCTGTAAAATGGGGCCAATAACTATGTGTTCTTCATAGGGATTATTATCAAAATTAAATGAATTTATGTGATTAAAATGCTTAGTGCACAGCTTGATACAGAATGAGTATTAGTTGCTATTAGGGTCAATATTATATTAAAATGCTATCTTTTTTATTTAAAACTGCAATTGTCTCTTCTCTGCGTTGGGGCATCTCCCAACTTCCTTCTTTATTGAAGAAAACAGTGCTGACTGTACTTTGAGCTTCTTGGCCCTCCCTGTGCATCAAAATCATCTGGGGAGCCTTTGAAAATATTAATGCCTGAGCCCCACCTTCCAGAAATCCTGATGGGTGGGTCCCATTGTGACTAATTTTTATTCCCCAAGTGTTCCTGATGGAGAGTCAGGGTGGAGAACCCCTGTAAATCATATAGCGAGTTTACCATTTCTACCACATGTCCTTTTGGCCCTGTATTCCTAGAGTTGTGACTTTGGGGGGAAATCAATCTCCAGACTATCCATGGTTAATGTCCAGGGACATAATTTCACCCTGTTCTCTAAATCTACCCCCATCACTCCTTCCACGTTTCCACCATGACTCAGCATTTTAAATACCTCTTGGTTTCCCTTTCCATTCCCATAATAGTAAAGTATTTACTCAGGATATCTTACCACATAAAATGCTAAGTAATAAAAACACCAGGTAGTGGTGAGAAGGAGGGGTTGATGAACACATAAAATCTTTCCAACTCTCCATTTCTCATTTCTCCTTTCCCATCCATGACTGGAGGTGGGCTGCCTCCCATCTGCCTGAGAGGGCAGGGCCTAAGAGAGGACACCTGCCAGCCCTGTCCTCCTGCCCTGGTCCTGCCCTGTGAGCAGATGCATGGATAATTGGGCTATTATAATAATAAGCATAGGGTGATTGCTGAGAGAGATGCAGATTCCCATTTCTTGCCCTGAAGCCTTTTAAAAACCTTTGTTCATAACTGTATGTAGCAAGCTTGTCGTTCTTACTGGGCATCGAATCTCAGTGGGAATTAGGCCAAAGGAAGAACTGGAGGATCGGTCCCATTGTGGCCAACTTGGGGTGCTGAGTCAGCGTAGCTCTGCTGACTCAGTCTCTCTCTGAACCTTAGGACTTATGTAACTTCAGGAGAGTTGAGCCCAGGGGTTCCACTGCCAAGATGGAGAGAGAAAAAAGAGATTACATTTGAGACATGGGAGATAATACCAAAAGGTAGAGGAAATGTGATCTCTAAGGGAAACGGGGAAGGGAGAGACAAGTTTTGTTTTTTGTTTGTTGGCTTATTTATTTATGTTTGCGATATGAGTATTGGGCAAATGGAAGCCCCATTATAAGATTGCTATGAAACAGTCTGCTGTGCTCTCAGGAGTTTGTCCTTTTCCCTCTTCCCTTCAGACTCGCTCTCACTTTGTTCCCTTACATTCTTTTAGTTCCAGAATGGTCTCTGGCAGTTACTGTTGCTTTTCTTTTTGTTATTGGGGATTGAACCCAGGGGCATTTACCACTGAGATACATTCCCAGCTTTTTTGATTTTTAATTTTGAAACAGAGACTCGCTAAGTTGCCTAGGCTGGCCTCCAACTTATGATCCTCCTGCCTCGGCCTCCCAAGTCGCTGGGATTACAGGTGTGTGCCCTGGCACCTGGCTTGCTTTTCTATTAGGCCAGGGAATGTGACTTAGAAATCTACATGAAAGGCCCACAAAATATCAAGGTTATTCTGAGACTGGCTCCATTTACTCAGGAGCCTGAGCTCTGGGTTAGATAGAGGACATAGTCACCCCCACTTCCATCCCACACACCCAGGAGGGCTCAAAGCCAAGATCAGACCTAGTCACGTTCCTGCAAGCCCCCACATGTCCTCTACTTATTCCAGACATGGTCAGGCTTAAAAGTTGAATGGGATACGACTTTGGACATCAGTTTTACAGATTAGAAAACTAATGCCTAGAGAAGCTAAATAAGTTATTCCGATTACTTCCCATGCCTGAGACAGAGCTAGACCAGCATCCGTGTCTTCCAATAACCTTGTATTTGCTGGCTTCCATCTCTGAGCTGGAGGATACCAGGATAGCATCAGGGAGACCCAAGGGTTGGAGAAGGAGACTGTTCCCTGGCTATACACCCCTGGCACTTCAATTTTGGGGGGATGCTTTTGAAAATCCTCTCTAGGCACCAATTACACAAATAAGACAGAAGAGCAAGAGGAGACCGAGAGAGTCAGTCAGGGGGGACATTTTAATGTGTGAAGTCACAGGCTTTCAGGGCAAACTACCTGCTCAATGGTGACTGTCACAAATAAGGCTCTCCAGAGGCTTCTAGTTGCTGCAGAGAAAATGTGAAAACTCCATCTACCAAAATAGTTCTGCAACTTCACTCTGGTCTTCAAACTCAAATATTTGTTTTGTCTCAGGAAATGGCTCAGGGCACTGGCACCATCTCACTAAGTGCGTGATTATGGTGCCACGTGGCCAGCTAAGTGCCCAGCGTGAGTCAGGATTTCTCCCTTAGCCACCCCTCTAATCAACACCTCTTATCAACAACAGCGCCTGAGTCAGAACCAGTCTGGAGTCTTGCTTGGGGCGAGGACCCAGCCCTCCAATTGACACTCCTCATCTCTGGAGCCAAGCCTGGTTCAGCGTCCCCTGCTGGGGACCCTGTTTCGCTCCTCTGCATTTACCAGCCTGGGATGGCTCCCCAACAGGACTCCCTTCCCTGTTTTCCAAAAGGTGCTACTTGCTTAAAATGCTCAGCGTCCCATGATGCCATGTCTTCCCTGTCCCTCTCCCCCTTCCTCTCAAAAGGAGAAGGAAGCAAAATTGGGAGTGGTTGGGATTGGGTGAGGACATCCTTCCCTCGTATCCTCCGTGCCACTGGGACAGGTGGAATTCCTGACTGGAGGCGGGTGATGCTCCCGTGAGCCCCACGCCATCCCCTCTGAGCACATCGGAGCCTGTAGCCACAGACTGCCCTCCACCCAGCTGGGAGGCTGAGAGGGTTTGCCAGCGCCTCATGGAGTGGAACGCAGAGAGGAGGACCCAGCTGCACGTGTCCCCAGCTATCAGCACCTGACTTCCGGCATCTGGGTTGCCAGTTCTATCAGTCACAGAGTGTCCAGGAAGTGTGGATTGTGCTTTTTGAGAGAAAGCATTGGCTTTGGAGAGAGAGAGAGAGAGAGAGAGAGAGAGAGAGAGAGAGAGAGAGAGAGAGACTGATTGATTTCCACAGCCTGCAAAGCCCCAGCACCAGAAGTGAGGAAATCAACTTCAAGGTCTAGAAGCCACCGCTGCATACAGCCACTTCCATGGTTCCTGTCAAGGGGGCAGGCAAGAGAGCCTTCCACTCTTCCTTTGAAAATAACACTTAAACGCCCAGAGCCTCCTGATAAAAACACAGTGACCCTTCAACCTCTCCAAACCACAAGTCACTCGTTTTCAATCCTTTCCTGACATCGATAAGAGAAAAGAATTATATAGGAGCTGGAAAAACAGACTACCATACAATGTTGCCTAGAACTTACCCTTCTTCCTCTTAAAAAATCTATTTATACTACTGAAGTGTGTAGATTTTGCCTTCTCCTGGCTGGACTGATGCCTTTATTAGCTATGGCATGAGGGACTAAATCTACAAGTGGTCTATTAACCTGCTTTCCAGTGGGGACTTCCTAATATTGACCAAAGACCGATGACTTTATGGAGTTGTCTCATCTGTGAGCTGGCAAAGATCCAGAACCCAAGCCCAACCCCCTCCCTGTGCAGATAAGGAAGCCAGGGCTCAGGGATTCAGCCCTGGTTTCGCAACCCTTTCTCTGGTTTTCTCGGTGACTAACAACGCTGCACCTCCCTATTCTGGTCTGGCTCAGGCTCTGGCTTCTAGTGCAGGAAATGCCAAAATCTTCCTCTGAAGCTTCCTGTGTAATGGAAACCCCACTTGACTAATTAGGACCCGCCTCTCTGGAGCTGCTGAATCGCTGGCATTAATTAAACATAGAAAAGCATTTTCTCCCCCTAATGAAGGAGAATAATATAGATGAATCACACATGGAAGACTGTGGAATGATATTTAATAAAGGTTACCTTCTCTCACACTTGAAGAATGCAGATCTGGAGAGTGGGTTTCAATCTAGACCTAATTCCTTTCCTGGGACTCTGACCTTGGAGAGTAGGACCTTGTTTTGGTTTTTGTTCCAGTTCCTTGTACTGGATTAGAGATGTGGGTCTGTTTTAGGAAACATGGATTGCGTTGGCTGATGTCTCTGGAGGAAGAGGAAAGAGGAACAGTAACACACACAAACATACAGATACACACACACGCACACACATACCACACATACATAAACATACGCCACACACACACAGGCATAGACAGACATATGTATACAAACCAGACACCACACATGCACACACACGCCCTCGTATCTGTGGTTGCCATAGACCCCAGTGTTTGTTCCTACTGGCTGGCTCAGCAGAAAATTTGGCTGAGTTGATAGACTGTTTTGAAGGTGGGCGTTGTAAAGAGCAAATACATTTCTCAGGTTCAGGAAAACACCAGCAAAGGGAAGCCAAGGGAGGGAGAGAAAGGATTTTTCCCCCCTAAGAATAACTTCTACAGTTAGCACAAAATTCACCTACTAATCTTGTGGTGCTGTACTATCTCGCTGCTTCTCAAATGACAGATCCTCAAATAACCCGACGCCAGCCCTCGAGGTAGGTGCATCCTCGGCGGGCAGCTATGATGTAGCTTTTTGTTGACAACATATGTTCTGAAGACACTCTGACTGGCCACCATCCAGGAGATGGCAAAAATCTGCAACCTGAAAGCCACTATAATTTCAGCGTGTTTAGAAGAGCCATCCCTTAGAATAACGATGCCTCCTTCCAGTGACATCCAAGCAGTAGATGACAACTTTAGATGATGGCAGTAATTCAGGAATAACCAGGGATCCTCCAATCTGAAAACAGGTAGAAGTAAAGGAAATACTTTCTTCAAAGTTTTCACTACTTTCGCAGATTTCAGAGCAGCTGAGATCTAAAAGGTGTAACCAAGATACCTTTGCTATGGAACATGGCTTGTTAAATGAATGCTATGTTGACCCATTTTAATAGAACCATACAGTATGACATCGTAAGTGTAGTCCTTGATGAATTGTGTTTAGGAGTTCCAGCTCTGCATGGGTCTGGAATTGCTTTATCACTTTGTGTTAGTCAGTTTTCTGTGAGTAACAAAATACCTGAGGTAACCACCTCTGTAGAGGAGCGGTATCATTTGGCTCACAGTTTTGAAGGTTTCTGTCTATGACCAATGGGCCCTGTTGCTTTGGGCCTGCGGCAGCATCGTACATCATGGTGAGAGCACGTGGCAGGACAAGCTGTTCATGTCAATATCAAGAAAGCAAAAGAGAAAGAGAAGGCCAGAAGCCCATACTCCCTTTCAAGGGCACCCCCCAATGGCCTGACTTCTTCCAAAAAGGCCTCACCTCTTCAAGTTCCCCCACCTCCCAATAGCTCCATGCTGGGAACCAACACCTGGGCCTTTGAACACATGGGCCTTTGGGAGATATTTAAGATGCAAACTGTAGCCCCCCTCCACTGCTCCAGACAGTGGGATCTCTTCCCTGGGGGTCATAGAGATGATACTGCTCTTGTCCCTCAAATTCCATTAGGTTGGGCTACTCTTGAGAAACAAATGAACTCATTTAGTATAATCCCCATGAAATGACACCATTTGGGTATTAAATTCATTTTCTGCTAACCAAATATCCTCCGAATGCTTTAAAATCATTAGTTGGTTGATGAATGAGTATGTAGGGAAGGAACTCATGCCTAATATTTCTAAATTTTTTATGGACTTGTCTCTTTGAAGAAATAAGAGTACCATCTACATTTTTGTGACCTGGAGTTGCATTGAGAATTGGCTGGCAATGAAAAGTGCTGAACATGACTCTGAGCTCCAGCTTCTCAGGTGTTGTAGACACAGCCAGGGGCCCAAACCAGGCCCAGCAGAAGGTAGACTCCCCCAAAGTGCATGGGGGCATGACAAGGAAATTGGAAGGAAGTTTCTAGGAAAACTGGATTTTATACTCAGATTTTTTCATGTATTCAGTTCAGTTATTAAAAGGAACTCTATAAATGAATTTTCTTCCTAAAGACACTGATTAGAAATAACCACTTTTTAAATTTTCAAAAGCATTTTTTTTTTTACCTGAAATAACTAGAAACTTATTAAATCGGGGAGTCTGGTTTTGATTAGGATAAAAAGATTGAGAAGTCTTAGACCAAATAGGGCTCCATTTGAACGTGCCAAAAGATTAATTCCAGCTCTGCAAGAGTTTCTTACACATTCCTAAGCCAGAAACACTCAGGCCCAGCTGACCATCAGGTGGTGGGTCCCAGGGAGGGGCAGAGAGTCTGGATGGAGGGGAGAGACCTGCTGGTACACTCGCTTTCTCTCAGTCTGACTTCCCTAGAAAGCAGAGGCAGAGACCAAAGCTTAGGCAGAACTACCCTATTAGAGGGCAGGGTACCAGTCGGAGGAGAGAGGAGTGAAGGAAGAGTGTCACCCAGCTGGCCACTGCTCCTCGTTAAGCTCAACTGTCTACTTAATCTTGGAGGACAGCACTTCTATGCAGAGGAGATGGAGATGGAAGGAGTTTATCCATCCCTCCATCTTCCAGTGGCCAAAGGTTTCCCCCGCAGGAAGGAACGCCCCCTCACTTCTTGTGGCACACCTGTAGACCCTGTCTGCTCCCTTGATGTCTATGGCAGAACTCAACAGAGAGACCCCTGCTTGAGGTGAGGCACTAAGCCTTTGCTCATACGTGGCTAGGGTGGGAAGCATTCTCAAACTTTTGAGAAGTTGGTCACAGCGTGCATTGGTAGTCAGACAGCAGAGTCTGCATTGAAAAAAAAAAACATGGCTGATGATCTTAGAGATATGAGACAGAGAGAATCAGAGGAGTGGAATCTGATCCAAAATTCTACCTGAATTTCCCTTACAAACATGGACTTCCCCTGTATGGTAATATGGGGATTTGGTATCTGCTGCAGAATGCTTGTTGTTTCCCTAATATCCATTTTCCTCATCTAAGTAATAGAACCACCAGGTTTTGACTGTGCACTTGGCTGCACAGAGTAAAGACCATAGATTGATGTGACCATGTTACTTACTTTTATCTGTGGGGGTGCAAGTGGAACTAGTGTGTGCAACTTGTTCTGTCCTTTAATAGAAAGGGCAAGCTCTTCTTTGTCCCTTCCTTCTGGGACTGGAATTTAGATGTAATGTCTGGCACTCCAGTAACCATTTTGGACCATGAAATAACCTTGTCCATGGAAGCTGCACGTGGTGATGCAAAAATCACAAGGAACCAGGGCTCAAGTCGTCATAGAATCACCAAGCCATCCCTGAACTGCTCCCTCGTGGGCTTTTTACAGTAGAGAAAGCTGTTTGTCTTTCCTTACGCCATTGTTATTTGGGGTTTTCTATTCCTAGGGCTGAACTGAATTCTACATGATGTAACATTCAAAGCAGGGAGAGTCTACATGGAGGAGAAACAGTTTTTTAAGTGGTTCTTTCTCCCTGTGTCCTCCATCTTCTGCCTTCACAGCATCCTTGACTAGTCTGTCTTAGGATAATGTTAATAATTCGCTGCTGATCGAGTCTCTGCCCCCACCGACCTTTACATCTTTTACCCCATGGAATGCTTACAATGCTTCTGTGACGTAGCCTTTATGATGGCCACCATGGACATTTTCCATGGCTTGTCAACCTGTCCCCAGTCTCGCTCCTTCCAATTCATCCTCTGTGCAGTGGCCTGACTGATTCCCCATGTATGTCTTCTCCCCTCCTAGCCTTCTCCTTGGAGTCTTCCCCTGGTTGAATGATACCATCACCTAACCCCAGTGGTGATTTTAAAACGACACTGATTTCTGCTGTGCATGGTGGTGCCTGCCTGTAATCCCAGCGACTTGGGAGGCTGAGGCAGGAGGATGGTGAGTTCCAAGTCAGCCTCATCAACAGCAATGGGCTAAGCAACTCAGTGAGACCTTGTCTCTAAATAAAACACAAACAGGCTGGGGATGGGGCTCAGCAGTCGAGTGCCCTGAGTTCAATCCCTGGTACCCCCTCAGAAATCTAATGTCTGCCTCCGATGATGAGGAATTCCAGAAAGAGGTGCCTGGCAGTCCTCACTGGGGAGTTCCTCAGGTGGTTACAGGCATTTGGCTGGGGCTGCAGTCTCCCAAAGACTAGGCTGCACGGTCTCTCCCGAGGTGGCCCAATCACAAGTCTGGGAAGATTGTACCAACTGGAGCTGCCTCAGTTCCTGTCCACGTGGGCTTGTCCCCAGGGCCACTGAGCACAGGGCATGGAGGCCAGCTTCCCCCAGAGGGAGCAATCCAAGGCGCCAAGGTGCAAGGTCATTCCCCACCACTTCACCCTTTCCAGCAGGAGAGGAAGCTGCAGATGTCGCCCCCAGGTTTAAGGGGAGAGGACAGGGAAATCACCTCTCCACGAAGTAGCGTTAAATATCACCTGCGGGATGGGGCCGTAGATATTGGGGTTGGAAACACAGAGCCCCCGCCCCAACCACAGCACTGTCCTACCCTCACGGACCACTCCACGCAAAGCCCATGCGGCGAGCCTCGGCTGCGGCCGCTGCTGCGTCGCTAAGGCGTGAGAGCGGTTGTCCTGTTCCCTGCGTCTTCTACAAGGGAGCAGTCATTGCCGGTGATAACAGAGAAAAGGCAATGACTTCGAGGGTCTAACGCCGTGTGGTTTGCTCCTTCTGAAGAGAGAGATCCTGCCTGTGCGGAAGGATTGCCTGAGGACCCCTCTCTAGACCTCGGGCCCCGGTCCACACCAAGAAGTAGAGCATTCGACTGGCCACTCGTCTTCATAAAAACGCGACGTTCCTGCAGGCCCCTGGCACCCCGCCCCCATGCTCCGTTCATCCGCGGTGTGGATTTGGGGGAACCGTCTCACCCAGCGCACGCTGGGGCTGCAGGTGCTGGCCACAGCACACACAGCGGCACTTCGTTTTCATCACAAGTGGCGTGGGATTCTAAAGCCCAGTTACAAACACACCTGGGCACAGGGACACCTGTGTGAGCAAAGAACTTCTCTGCCAGGCAGGGAAGGAGGACCGGTCCTGGGGAGCCCCAGCACTGTAGGTGCAGGAGGAGCGTGAGAAGCAGCAGCAGCTCATGGTTGCATCCTACCCCTGACTCATCAGGAGACCCTGGCCACACCCCACCTCCCTGGGTGGCTCTCAGTGGCTCTACCTCTGGAATCCTGAGGCCTGGTATGTTCCTTCCTCCTCAAGGGTATTGTGCTGGTGGTTTGCAGATTGCATTTCATTCCTCTGATCAAAGGTGTACCCAGAGTACAGAGTATTATTGTCACTATATTACACAACATGGCTAAATACAGTAGTGCAGCAGAATGTTCCTTCAGTGTTCGCCAGGGAGGAGCAAAGGCCCAGTGGCCACAGAGGATGCAGCAGGAAAGAGCTGGTGTGCAGCAACCTGCCTAAGAACAGGAGTGAGGAAAGAGGCAGGGATGCTCTCCTGGTGGGGCAGCCCCAGACAGCAGGTGACAGAGTGGGACAGAGTCGGCAGCAAGGCTGGGGTCCTGCTGTGTAGTGAACATGCCCATGATAGCAACTGTCCCTACCAAAATGAAGCCAGAAGACCACCGATGGCAGAGCGCCTGACATCTGCTCAGCCAGTGGCAGAGGAAGACAGTGGGGCCCCATTGTTCAGAGGGGCCACTCAAGTAAAAGGGCAGGAGTCTCCCATGGGGCTTTTCCACACCACCCTAGAACGGGTTGTGGTCTTCTGACACTCACTGTGTCTGACCTGTTCCTCATCATGCCCCAGACAAGCACGTGCGAATGCTGACGTCTTCCCCAGCCTGCACCCTGCTGCCGCCCAAACCGCTCTCCCCAAGCGTCATGTCCTGCCACTGAACGTGAGTGCCCATGACCACCCCGAACTCTGCTTGTCCCCCCCCGACTGGAAGCTGTCTGTGTAGATATTTGTGGGTGTCAGCTTTACACATTCAAAATTTAAGCAGGCTTTCCATTCTGGAATGCCTCGGTATTGTGCGAACGACTAACAGGCTCTCCTTGGACTTTGGGCTGGACCTTTGTGTAGCAGGAGCAGGCTCGGAGCACAGGCCTTCTTGGAGCTGCCTGTTCCGGAAGCTGATCACCCTTCCAGCTTTCCTGAACCGGGAAGCCCCACGTAGAGGTGCTGAGGGGGAGCCTCCCACGAAAGGGCAATGCCCAGGTGGGCGTGGGCTTGGGGTGTGGCAGGGTGCACCCTGGTAGGTGCAGGGAGGCCTCCAACAGGGCTGAAAGCTCTTGCTAAGTCAAGGCTAGAGTGCAGAGAGGAGGTCTTGGACACCTCCTGAACAGCTTCCCGGCCCCCTGACGTGTTCCCACCAGGAAGTCTGAAGCTCTGGTTTACAATTGATCTGCCCGTGTGCTGACTCTGCCTTCTCCCAGACTGCACTTGGGATGTCACCAGCTGTCATTCTGGGCCATGAAGCAAACCCTTCAGGGTTTGGCCACTTCTTTCAGGCCAGCTTGAGTGGGTTGGCATTAACAGAACTCTCAAAAAAAGAAGGGAGAGGAAGAGCTCAGATCTGCAGCCGAAGGAGGATGTTCTCGGTGGCTGGCACTCAGGTCATCTCCCATACATTGTCCTAACTCGCTGGTCCATGCATGGTCTGCCGGACACAAGAATCAAGCAGTGAGCAGAAGCAGTGGCAGGGGTTGACTTTGAGAACCGGAACAGGGCAGAGAGGCTCCCCAGGAACTTCTTCAAGTCCTGCTCTGTCCTTGCCACTCCCCTACCTAGGTCACCGTGTCGCAAGGGCAAAGATGCCTCTGTTTGCTTCACGCTCATATCCCCAGGATCTAGAGCAGCACGGTGGCACATTATTCTAGTGGTTTCGCTCACGGGTCTTCGAGGCACCGCTCGTCTCCCCCAGAGTTCGCCCTGCTCACTGCGATCCTCTGCTCTCCTCTGCATCTCTGCTACCCTTCTTTCCCATTTCAAACGAATTTTTGATCTCCTTCCATCCCTTTCCCGACATGCCCGAGATAACTACATTAACAAGATAACTAGGCTAACTACCACTCAGACTAGGCCCCAGTAAAACACATGTGCAGCTTTTTTCCTCCTTCCTCTGCGCCTCCTGTCATTTAGAATTTTTCGTCAGGGAAGTTTCCAAACACGTGAGAATCGAGATGGTCTAGGAAAAGGACCCCATAGCTCACCACCCAGTTTCAACGAGAATCATGTTTCATCTCTCCTCTGAATTTCCTTTCCCTGGAGTCTTTTAATCCTCTCCCCTTCGGAGTGGAATTGAAAGCCTCCCTCGCCCACCCCCAGCTTGTCATCCTCTTAAGGACAGGGGTCCCCTCTGACTGGATTATGCTTTGCTTCCTGTCACACCATACTTCTGTGTTCAGAGCTGTAGCATTGGATGTCGTTTTATTTTTCATTAAGTACTGTTATTTGTGATCCAATTTGGCTCACTTAAGATAAGCTGTAGAGTCTTCATTTTTTCTCTTATCTCTTTTTCCTTCTTGGGTTGAAAAACAGCTGCCCAAGCTGCCCCCTCCAAGCCTACCTCTACCCCCACCCCACCCTACACAGTCACTTCTTCTTCTTCCTTTCTTTTTCTCTAACCAGCACTGAGGCCCATCCCCAACACACCTCTTTATCATTTGACCATGTGTCACCAGCCAGTGAGACAGAAAATTGACAGGAGTAATGAAAGACCTTAGGTCCAGGAGACTCCTCTACAAGATCATCCCTTATAAAGACAGAAAGGCCAACCTGGCTCTGTAAGGGAAGTTCTGTCTCCTTCCTACCTGGAGGGAACAGAAACACATGAAAGGGACATTATCTGGAGATGGAGAACATTCCTGAGAGCCTCTATCTAGTATGTCTGCCTACTGGGACTACTGTATACAGTGGTCTCCCCTTATCTACTGGGGTTTTATTCCCAGACCCCAAAGGATGCCTGGAACCATAGATTTACTGAATCACATTCATTACATAGCTTTGAAAAAGTTAATTTATAGATTAGGCACAATAGGAGATAACAAAAATAGCTAATAATAATAGAACAATGATAACAATACACAGTAAGAAAAGTTATGTGAATATGGTCTCTCTCAAAATGTCATATTGCACTATACTAACTTCAGCTGGTGATAGGTAACTGAAGTTTTAGAAAACAAAACTGTGGATAAGAGGAGACTATAATATATATGAAATGGACAATTATTTCTTGTATCAAAAATTTTAGATTGAAAACATATATATGTAATTCTTTCTTATTTCCAATATTATACATAAGATCTGTCCTGGGATGCTTTCTTTTGACTGCTCCCCTCCACCACCAGGCAAGGAGCACAGGTCATCTCTCCCTCCTGGGCTTGCTGATTTGTGGCGCCATGTTGGATTCCGTGTACGCCCTCCTCTCCAGTTGACCTGACACAGAGGCAGACCAGTGGGGCCCAGGGGGTGTGAGCCTCCACCTCATGAAGTGAGGATCTGAATATCAATTACAAATTTAAGGGAGAAGTAAAGAGGGAGAGAGGTATTCCACTATGAGTTGGTTGTGGCCAAAAAAATAAAAATACTAATTCTGGGGCTGGGAGTGTAACTCAGTGGTAGAACATGTGCTTAGCATGAATGAAGCCTGGGGTTCAATTCTCCCCCTCCAAGCCCCCACAAAAAAAAAAAAAAAGAGATAAAAGAAAGAAGGGAACAAAGAAAAAGAAAAATACATTTGCAAATTCTTTGTAATGGAGAAAGTATTGAGTGTATAAAAAAACCTCATCTGTGCCCCCATAAATCTTGGAGTACGTTTTGTCGTAGAATTCACTGAAAACTAAATTGCCAGTGATAATGAAGACAAATGAGCATGCGATACAGGGCACAGTGCTGTGGGAGTTTTGAGGGGTATCAAGCAAATCATTCAGACGCGAAAGCTGAGGGACAGAGGTGGTGACTTTGGGAGCACCAGGCTGTCACCAGGAGAGACAAACCACGCATCGTCATTGCCTCTGCTCTCCTTCCATGATGCTCTGGGCAGGGACCATGTCCAGCCCCCTAGTGTCACCAGCCTCGAGCTGAAGTACCTGGCACATAGCTGGTGCTGGATTATACAGTTTTTTGGGGAAAAAAAAATCAACGAATAAATGAGTGTACCTGGTGACTGGGTTTTCCCCACTAATTCAATCAGAAGCATGAAGCCTGGAGAGCCCCTTACCCACCTCCCATCTCCTCCAGGAGTCTTGCCAATTTCTCCCTCGTGCTTAGTGCACTGCTCAGACTCCTCGCTTGGCCTTCATTCATGGTGTCATTCAGAGTGGGACCTTCAGGCTGTGTCCACTGTGTTTTTCAGAGTGTCATCAGCTGCCCTGGCTCCAGGGGAGAAACGTTTCTAGAGAGTGGTTACCCTCATTAATAAGCACATGTAATACTTTCCCTGCATCCTCTTGGATTCTTTGGTCTCCAAATTGGATCCTAGGATATTCTCTTTAGTGGAAGGTGGGGGGAGAGCAGGGACCCATTGGGTCATGGCACTAAGGTGATACCAATGGTACTAGCACTAATGATACTATTATCATGGTACTAACGGTGATAAGGCCAAAAAAGTTGGGCATGGTTCTGTCTCTGCTTCTGTCACTACCTCATTCTGGGACCTGAGGCAAGCTGCCCATGTTCTCCTGCCTCAGTCCTTCTGCTGTAGGACAGGGGGTGGCAGGACATGCCTGGCCACCAATGAGGTTCTCGTGAGAGAATCTGATAGAAAATGTACTAGTCAGCTTTTCACAAAAGAATCAGCTTAACGAGGAAAGGTTTACCGTGGCTCAAGACTTCAGAGCTTCAGTGCATGGCTGCTTGACCCTGCACCTGGCAGAGGAGGCTGCTCACCTCGGCAGCAGGGAAGGGAAGACAGAGACAGGAAGGTGCTGGGTCCCAACGTCCCCTTTAAGGGCACACCCTGGTGGCCCCAATTCCTTGCACTAGGCCCCAGTTCTTAAAGGTTCTGCCACCTGCCAACAGCACCACAGGCAGGCCAACCCAGCCTTCAACACGTGGACCTCGGGCACATTCGAGATCCAAACTAGAAGAAAACCTCTTTGAAAACTTTCACATTCTATTTAATACACTTTCTAGTGGGTGAAATCTTCCCAGGGACTCTTAGTCTTTAGCTTTTTCTGAACTCTCACTCCTTTTTCTTAAATGGGGGGGAAAATGCCTATATGTAGTTCCTCCTCCACTTTTCTCTAGTCAGGATTCAAAAAGAAAAGGCAACATCCTTTTCTGAGTTTCTCAGCCACTGAATTTTACCCTGTAGAAAATTCTCAATTCCATGTCAAAATTCACAATTAAATGAATTTCTTTAACCTAACGGCTGTTTGCACATTCAAAAGAACTTCCTGTTTCCCCTCATTGTTAGCTCTCCATCTCTCCTGAGTTTGCTCAGCAGCCCCTGAGAAAACCTCTGAGTGACTCCTCCCCACAATAAGCTATTTGGAATCAGTGTGAGACCCTTAATTTCATTAACACCATTACAGTTTCCCAACAAGGGTAAATGAGATAAACTAAATTTACACCAGGAAGGAAGGAAATTAATTTTACACAATTGAATAAAGGCCATACAAAAGTAGCAATTTAACAGGGATTATGGAAAATCCTGAATCAAGAGGCTAGGAGGTCACATGCCCTTGATAGCTTTCAAAATAATTCCCCAAACCCTGACAGCAACAACTTAGCAGAGGCCTACAAACTGAGACAGTTTTTAAAAAATGAAAATTGATGGAAGTATGGAGAGAGAGAATTATATCATAATAAGAAATTAGGTTTGCAATGAGTAATTTACATTTAAGTCATCTGCAGAGCTTGTCTTTCAACTACTTGGAAGATTTTTAGTTAATATATTGTTTTAATCATGATTAGAAGATACCCAGTACCTTACTTTCTAGGACAGAATTTTTTTTTTTTTTTTTTTTTTTTTGATACCAGGGATTGAACCCAGGGGGGCTTAGCCACTGAGCAACATCCCCAGTTCTTTTTATTTTTCATTTTGAGACAGAGTCTCACTAATTTGCTTAGGGTCTTGCTAAGTTGCGGAGGCTGGCCTCAAACTTGTGATCCTCCTGCCTCAGCTTCCTAAATCACTGGGATTACAGGTGCAACCATGTCTGACTAGGACAGGATATTTTGGGGGTGGAAGGGAAGAGATTTAGGAGTTATAGGAGGTTTATTGTAAAATATAAATGAAAATTATTAAAACAAAATGAATTCCGCCCAGCAACCATTAGGGCACACACAAACTGTCATGCTAGAACCAATGTGTGCCAACTCATGTGGCGGCTAAAGACTACCAGGCAAAAATCTGGGGGAAGAGTGTAGAATTCATAATCTATCCCCAGTTGGAATGTATGCAGCTGCATTGTATGGGGAATGGGTGGGAGGGAATACCAGAATATTCTAGAATGTTCTAGAATGTTCTGAATATCCCAGACCCACCAGAATATTCTAGATTCTAAAGATCTTTAAAAAGAAAATCATATGCAAGAAGAGAAGTAGTCATTCTGTTATGCTGTCCTCTCCTAGGAAGTCATATACTATCTTGACTATCACTTTTCATGAGATACAGAGACACTTGAGACAACCCAGAGAAGTGAATGAGCCGACAAGAGCGTGCTGGAAAAGAGGTCCTATGGGGAAAGCGTGAAGAATCAGAGCCATTCAACCTAAAGAGGAAAACTCTGGTGAGGTATTATTGTTTGCAAATGTCTGACAGGTTTTGGCAGGAGAAGGCTGATTATGTGTTCCCTGAGCACATGAAGGTCAGGGCGAAAGGCAAAGAGATGAAAACCGGACCAGTAAATAAATCGCTTGATGTTTTCCATTGGTGCCAGCTCACTTCTCTTTCCACAGACCAAGGCAAAGCTCCTCTCAGTGCAGGCAAGGTCTCATCTCATGTCACTCTGCAGGACGCTGAGATGACTCACACACAGCCAGGTGCTGCCTCCCTGCCTCTCTGCTCCTGCCTGGCTTTCTACCTAGATCACCTCTCCTGCCTTCCCAGGCCTGGTCAGCTCTGTCGAGCCTCATCTGGGCTGCATCCACTCATGTGTCCAGCTCCACCACATCAGAAGTTCCCAGTTCAGTGAACCAGAGAATGAACCCTAATACAGGCTGTTAAATCAACAACCTAAAGAGAAAATATGTAAAGTCAAGAACAAAGAGGAGGAAACCGACATCTAATTTGGAATTGTGGAGTGAGATGCTGCGTGTCTTGCTCTCTACTTTCTGCTTCATCCCCTAAACACCGTCCTTAGTGAAATCTACAGAGCTCATTCACTTTGTGAAGTAACTTCTCTTTTTGAGAATTGTCTTAGCCTGTTCAGTGTTGCTATAAGAAATACTCCAAGCACTGGGTGTTTTATGAAGAATAGAAATTTATTTATTATAGTTCTGGAGGTTGGGAAGTCCAAGATGGAGCAGCTGCATCTTGGGAAGGTCCTGCTGTGTCATTTCATGGCAGGGACAGGGCTGGGGTGCCAGCTCACGTCTCTTCCTCTTCTTTTAAGCCATTAATCCATCCTGGGGGCTCTGCCCTCATGACCTCATCTAACCCTAATTACCTCCCAAAGGCCCTGCCTCCAAATACCATCAACATATGAATTTTGGGATTAAGTTTTCAACACATGAACTTTGACCAGAGCAGGAATAAAGTTTGGTGAATAATCCCACTTCAAGGTGAGTGTGGACTGGGGGAGGGTGAAATTTGTGGTTACCCAACACCTGAACACAAGAAAATCCATTTGGCCTTCTCTGAGAAAATCTAGTGAGCTAGCTATTCATATCTAGATTCTAATCACTCAAAAAGACATTATTTTTGTCTCATTTTTATACTGATCCTAAGATGCATCCACTAATCCAGCTGAACCTACCTAGTACAGCTCTTTTCATACAGGAAATAAACTTTTGGGACCTTATGGTAGTGAGATAACATGCTTATTTTGGGGTAGTAGCAATTCAGTCACTCACTGACATTGACCGGGCATGTGTTAGCCTACTGATGCCCACATATATGAACTGTATTTAGAACACACTAGGAGTCCCGGGAGCCACCTGGTTTCCTGGGATGATGAGAATGGACTATCTTCAGAAGTTCATCAGTTTCTCCACTTGACCTGGGCAGGCTTCCTATGTAACCTTCACAAAGAACCCATAGGGAAGACAGTACTGGCAACCATCCCTGATACTGGAGAAGAACTCTTTCAAACAAATGCCACCGTTGCCCTCAAATTATATGACATTATATGAGGTTGGAAGAAATCCTGAAGAATCATTTAGTCTGTGGGCAGAATAGAACTTCCTTATTGCGGAAAGCTGAACTTTTCTCTATTACATGTTCAAGTGCTTCCTCTTATGTTATCTTTTCATTTGTATGTGTGTCTAAGACATGTTAGAACACCATTGTTTCCCATTGTGTCTCTTACCCTCTTGCCAAAATTATGCAAATTAAGAATAACCCTAATCTGGTTTGGGTTGTTTGTGATCGAAAAGTAATTGGGTTATACTATGCTAATCCTTATGCTAATATTTGTACCTGAAGATAAAGAGACCTGAAAATGCTAATGCAGGAGTCCCTCCAGAGAGAAGCTTAAAAACTGGGAGGTTGTGGGAAGAGGAGGAAGTGGGAACTGAACAGGGAGGGGAATGTATGGGAGACCCAGGCCCATGTGTGACGGGGGTTTTGTTTCTTTATGATTTATTTTGAAACAGTTATGTTATGATGATGACAAGTTACTCTTCTGAGCAAGAAAATAAAATAATCCACGGAAAGATAAAAAGAGAGAAACTTAGAGCAGAAGCAGATGAAACAAAGGTTGAGACCGGCCTCACCTAACATCTTGCTGCAGAAGCTCAGGGGAGCTCACTGGGCCGGTTGCCTCAGGCAGGACGAGCTGGGCCCAGGGAAACCCCTTGGCTGGGATCCAGGGAAGTGGCTGAGTCAGCTTGCTGGTGGCTGAGAGAACAGCGGCTCTCATAGGTCTCAGGGCCGCTGAGACTGAGAGAAAAGTGAAGTGACATCTTTGCAACATGGTGGAAGAGGCTGACCATGACTCTCTGTCCAGTAAACACTCTGCACAGCCCAGGCTATCCTTCTCCATTCATCTCTTCTACAAATACATTAATATTCTGTCTGTACGACACTCCATTAGCCTCTGTGGGGAATGAGAGGATGAAGAGAGGAAGGAAACATCCTTCCCCTGTCTAAAGGGCTGACGAGACTGTGCGGTAATGGGCCTGCTGAGTGTGCTTGGCACCCTGAGGTCCTCACTCCTGACTGGAAGTACTCAGTGAGGAGGGAGGAATGGACACCCTGGAGGGCGAGCGCTGGGTGCTTTGCGAAGGGCCTGGAGAAAGGCCGTGACCTCACTTGGGAATCGTAAGGAATGAAATAAGATGGGGATGATAGAACAGGTTCTCTGACCGTGACCCCGTCTGGAAGCTGCTTGGGGCCTGCCCCACCCCACACCTTCGTCAACTCCATCCCACAGGTTGGGAATCTCCCCAGTGGAAAGCTCTGAATTTTGGTTAAAAGTGGTTATTTTTCCTTTCCTTGTCACCCCATCTTCTTCTGATACTCCTGAACTCTCCTCAAAGATGCTAAGAATTTCTTTAGCTAGTTTTCTTCCCTTGGCTCCCCCAGGAAGGCACACATTAGTAAGGTCAGCAGATGGACCCTGTATCTACCACAGCGGTCAAAGATTCCTCCACAGCTTTATAAACACAGCAATCCAATAGCAACAGCAGTGCGCTAGGGAATACATCATCCTAACCCAAGAAGGCCATGGTCAAGGTGCACTCTGCTAATGTCTTGGCTTCCTGTTGCTAAGCTCCTCGTTCCATTTGCTCTGAGGCAAAGAGCAATCAAATTGATGCCACTTGCTTGTACCAATGTACAGAGGAGGCAGTAGAAATGTTGGGAGAATTCTAAAGTCCCATTGGTGGGTGGAACCTAGGACCCTGCTTTCTGCTCTGGAAATTGGGTCTAAAACAAGCAGGATGGAGTGAGGATATAGCTCAGGGGCAGAGTACTTTCCTAGCATGTGTGAGATCCTGGGCTCCATCGCCAGCACCAAAAAATAATAATAAACCCAGTAGAGTAAAATCTGCCAACAAACACAAATAATGTGCCACGTTGCTATCATGGGTGCTCATAATCCATGCTCAGCACACTTCCCAGGGGAAAGGTTTCCAGGATGTCTTTCAACGACAATAATGAGCTGTTCCCTGGGCGTAGGAGGAGAGGGTGTTTGTTGATCACACATCTTTTTAATTAGTTATAGACACAGATGTTTTTCCATTTTTTTCCCCCTGAAGTTAACTTAATTCTCTAATCGAAGGTGCTCAGCATAAAAAACCAGGAGCCAGATTTCCTTGGCCACCAAGAGAGTCCTTGCCCTACTTCCACTATTGGGTCAGCGTGCCTTGTCCTGAAAGAGATGATCTCCAAAGCCCTCAAGTCCCTGCTATAGTTTGGATGTTGAATGTCCAACAAAGGCCCATGTGTTGAAGATTTGGTCCCCAGAGTGATGCTATTGGGAGGTGGTGTAACCTCTGGAGGTGGGGCCTGGTGGCAGATCTTTAGGCCATTGGGGATGTGCCTCTGCAGGGGATGATAGGACCCTGGCCCCCTCTTCTTGCTCTTCCTTGTTCTCTCTTTTGCTTCCTGACCAGGAGGTGAGTAGTTTTGCTCTGCCACATGCTGCCACCATGATGGGCTGCCTTGGCATAGATACCAAGCAAGGGGGCCAAGGTGATCATGCACTGCAAACTCTAAGCAAAATAAGCTTTCTCTATGTACAAGTGAATTATTTCAGGCATTTGATACAGTCGCGGACAGCTGACTGACACAGTCTTCCATAAGTCACTTCAGCCCAGTTCTCTCACTTTTATACAAATGCAACATCAAGTGAGGTGTGACAGGTGGGAAAGCCTTCAGGTGTGAAGCAAGGCACACGTTAGGTTTTATTCGTCCTGTCATAACAGGGCTACATGGACCTTGATGCGTGCCTCTACCAGCAAGCTACCTATGCTTGGAACATTCATTTGACCTTCTTTGGCTTCAGCTTGATGCCTGAACTGACATCCCAGAGTTCAGCTCTGTGGCCCCACACAAGCAGGGCTTCTATGAAGGGACAAAAATGCTACTCCCCTCCTGCCTGCCAACCCTCCTTTGTGGTCTCACTTCAGAATTTAAGGTTTCTGTCTCCTACCTCTTCTGAATTCCTATTTTTGCTTCAAAGCCCAACTCAATGTCTCTTTCTGAGCCCTCTCTGGCTCCCATAATTTGCCTCACAGGTGTGTTGGAGATTGTCGCAGGGTCAATCTCATTCTGAAGGGGCTCCTGAAGCATTTTGTATGAAAGTCAACTGCAAGGGAGCCATCTCTACCATGGCTGTCAGTGAAGGAAGCTCGGGGCAGGCACTATGGTGACTTGGCATTTGGAAAAGCAGTTCAGGGAGGAAGGTCTGGCTTGATATTCTCATGCCCCTCTCCTAAAGCAGACCATAGAAGAAGTCTCTGACCTTCCTCCAACTTAGGTCATGAGACCTTCATGTGAGAGACACTGGCCCCTCCATATGTTGAGGGCAGGAATGTCCCCATCTCTGGAGACATAGGGATGCAGAGAAGAACCCAAACAGGCCTTGTTAAGTCCCCCCAGCTAACTGCCACTGGATCAGACCCGCTTTTCTGACCAGTTTTCTGCACAACTGTCTATTCTTCATCAGAGCTGAGCATAAAAACACACACATTTCCCTGTGTCTGGGGGTCTTCATTCCTGTAGACTTCTCTCCCATAGAAAACTTGCATTAAATGAATGTGCATGCTTTGCTCTTGTTAATCTGCCATGTGTTAGAGGGCCCTCAGCATGAACCTAGCTGTGAGGGGAAAAATAATGCTTTGTGTTCCTCCCGCCAGCTTATAGCGTCAGTGAGAGGGTAAGGGAGAGGATGGCACCTGGGCGGAATCTCCTTCCCAAAGCCCTAAACTGTGTCATGCACCCCAATGCTTTGGGACTGTTATATGAACACGACTCCACCCTCTAAACTCCAGAGTCAGTTCTGAAGGTGTCTGTGTAGGAGCATCGCGGGGACGCACCTGTCAGAGCCTCTCATCTCTTGGCTCCTAAAGCGGTGACATCCACTCTCCTTCCCTCCTGGTTCTCACCTGCAGAGTTAAATCCTCAGAAGCAGAGGCCTCCATATGCCTCTCCAGCTGCGCCCAGGTTGATGCTTTTCCTCGGCTGCCTCCTGGTCGGTCCCTGAGGCTGGGGAGGCCATGCCATATCCCTCTCTAGTGCCCAGCAGAACATGGGCTTTTTCTAGAAGCAGTGCGAATGTCTGTCCCACAGACCATCCACTGGCCATGTGCCATAACCATGTTCCTGCTCAGAAAGATGTCACACTCCTATACCCTTGTAATGAGCCGCCTCTGAAGCATGAGGAGGCCCAGGGCCCACTGAACAGGTCTCATTTTAGAATCTCACCCGCTGCGCTTGACAGCAGAGGGTTGTACTTGGGCAGAACCTTCTACCTCCTAACCTGGGGGGCGGGGGAGCCAGTGAGATTATCAAGTCCCAGAGGCCAGGCATGGGGTCATTCCTACATTAAATGATGGGTCTTATTCACAAATGGCAGGAACTCCAGGTGTACTCTGGATGGGTCATGAGTGAGAGGCCCAAGGCCATTAGTAAGAACGGCTCTTCAGAGGGAGGAGGGATGTCTTCTAAGGGTTCGTGAATGTCTGCTCCCGGCAGGATGGCTCACTCATGTTGTGATTTGCTGCAGCCTGGGGACACTTGGTGTACACGAGCGACACCCACCTCGTCATCCCACCTAAGTCCTAGTCCATGAGGCATTTGGCTTCCATCTGGGTGACAGTCGGGAAGGTTCCTCTACATTTCCATATTCAGGAGCACTGGGTTTACTCTACGGAGACTTTCTAACCCAGCTTGTAAATAAATTGCTCTAAATTGATCTGTCAGTGCAGGAAGTGAAATGAATCAGGGAGAGCACCTGCCTCTTCACTGCCCATCCCAGCTGGAGGTAAGGAGGCCGCAGCCTCCTTCTTCCCTCGGAGTCCCTGGTTCCGCTGCACACACCCGCCTCCACAGCCACCCAGGTGGAGACCCCACGGCCCTAAACCTAGCGGTGGAGGAGAGATTGAGATCTCTCTTGTCTTTAGTCCTCAAATCAACCTGGGCGTTGGCATCAAAGACGCCTCTCCCTTCACTTCGGGATCTTATATTCTAGCTCCAGACCAGCAGCCGCTGCGGGAGAGCTAACTCCCTGGGACGGCTGTTCAGGGAGACACGTCTCCTGGCCAGTCAGGAGCGCTCAGCGGCAAAACTCACAGGCAGAAACGGGCAAAGGATGCTGTGGCATCCAGGGATGCCCGAGGGCCATCGGGACTGTTTGGAGAAGAGAAGTCTGGAAGTGGGGAGTAAATTATGGGTGTTATTTTGGGCGGCTGGGTAAATGATTGGTGTTCTCGGGTTGGGTGTTTTTCTGGGCACTGGAGTAGTAGCCTGGGCCTTGCCAAGGTCTGCGTCCCTGCCTGACCCCCCAGGCCCAGGTGTAGGGAGCCTGGTGCTCAGGCGCCAGGGACTCGGGACACGCCACACCTTCCTCTGCACGGTGAGCAGCTGAGCCCTCCCTGGCAGACACAGCCCGGGCTTCTGTGTCTCTGCTCTGCTTTGCTCCTGATCTGTGGTTCACCACCGCAGGAAATGGGTGCTTTCAACCTGAGCCTATTTCAGTGTATCCTGGATCTAGAAAAAAAGACTTCAACCATTAAAGGAAATGAGATACTGGGTTCCTCTCATCCAGCGTTAGCCACTTGGGCCTATGTTCTAAAGGGACCAGCTCTGAGTCCCTGCTGGGGTGGGAGTCTGTTTCTCTGTGTTCCTTCCTCTCTTTTATTCTGTTTTTCTCCTTATCTCCCTGTCTCTCTTATCTTTCTGTCTGTCTCTTTCCCTTCGTCCGCCTCCACTCCCCGCCTCTGTCTTTCCTTATCAGAATCCCTCTCTCCGCACACCCTGCCTGGATCCCCTCCTCCTCCCGCCACAACCAGTCTCACGAATATTTCTCTTCTCAGTTCCTCTTAATAATTTATTCAGCAACTGACAATAAGCCCCACGATTTGCTCCAAGGTCCCCAGAAAAGCGGACACCAGCACCCTGCGAGTCTGCCTGCTGCTCCCTGCTCTTCTCCCCGCTTCCTGCTCCTGTCCTGGGAGGTGACCAATGGCAGGTGGCCGCTGAGGTCTCTCCTTCCCTTTTTATTCACTGTGGTCCTGAGTCTCACCACTTAACTGGGCAGCTTAGTATGCCTCCAGATAGTAGCCGAGATTAGGAAGAGGGGACACTCAAGTCAGATCCTTCTTGACATAGTTCTTAGAAATATCTTTGGTGCTATCAGACACAATGGCCCAGGCCTGTGATCCCAGAAGCTTGGGAAGCTGAGGCAGGAGGCTCACAAGTTTAAAGTCAGTCTCAGCAACTCGGCAAGTAGGGAGATCCTGTCTTAAAACAAAAACATTGAAAAAAGAACTGAAGATGTGGCTTAGAGATTAAGTGTCCCTGGATTCAATGCCTGGTACCAAAAAAAAAAAAAAGAAAAGAAAAGAAATATTTTTTTGGTTCCAAAGGATTTTGAGAGTAGTAATACAAATTTGATGTTGTAGGCTCATTGTAGATTTCAGTGACCAATTTGGAGAGTATTTCCTTGCAGTCCAGAAAATGAGACTGCGTACAGCTTCAATTTCCTACTGATTGAACTGTTGCAAACAAAGAAAACCCAGAGGAGAGTGGCAGATGCTAAAAATGTTTCTTTCCTTTAAATTGTCCGTGAGGTATAGTGTTAGGTTAAGTGCATAGTAGTATCTCATTAAATGCACTCAGCTCTCTTGGGAATAGTTTTGCCTTCTCGAGAATACATTTGAGCAGGGTACAGTGAGGCATGCTTAGAATCCTAGCAACTTGGAAGGTTGAGGTACAAGAATCACAACTTCAAAGCCAGTCATGGCAACTTAGTGAGACCCTATCTCAAAATAAAAATTAAAAAGGGATGGGGACATAGCTCAGTGGTAGATCATCCCTGGGTTAAGTCCTCAGTGCCACGTGCACACACACACACACATACACACACAAACACACACAAATTGTATTTGATCTCAGCTCCTAATCTAATAGTTAACTCTTATTTTTAAAGACATTATATTATAGTTGTCCTCTACATAATTCTGTGGTTTCAGTTATGTGTGATCTGCATATAGAAAATGGAAAATTCCAGAAATAAATATTTCATAAGTTTATTTAAACAATTTTGCTCACTATTCTAAGTAACTTGACGATATCTCATGGTATCCTGCTCCATCACCCTTTTGTCCAATGTATCCATACTGTATATGCTACCTGCCAGTTAGTTGCTAGTAGCCCTCATGGTTATAAGATCAACTACTGAGGTTTCACAGTGCTTGTGCTCAAGTTGACCTTAATTTACTTAATAATGATGTTTGCAATTTCATTGCAGTTTATTGTTACAATTGTTATATGTTGTTATTAGTTACTGTTCTTAATCCCTATTGTGCCTGATTTATAAGTTAAGCATTATCATAGATATGTATTTATAGGAAAAAACAAGTACATACAGGATTTGGTAATATCTGCAGTTTCAGATCCCCTGGGGGTTCTGGGACACATCTCCCATGGATAAGGGGCGACTACCTTTCGGTACTGCCTGTCAGACCCTGTGGTAAGTGCATTAGCATTAATTGATTTGTTCCTCACAACAGACTTAGGAGATAACAGACTTTGCATTTTACAGTGAGAAAAATAAAGCATCAAGGTCCCGCTCATGATACCATCCTAGTAAGTGGTGTGGCTGGGATTTTAATCCACGTCTTGCTGACTTCAAAACAAGTACTTTAAACCACTGTAAACATTGTCTTTCCAGAGCACAGGGTCCTGAGAGTCAGCAGGGCAGGCTGCAGGGGACCAGGGGGGTAACTGTTAAGACACACAGGGCTGCAGGCCGGGTGTCCTCAGCTTCCTTTACGAGCATATGAACTCGGTACACCTGTCACTTCCATGGTATCCAAGGGGCACTGGAGGGCAGGAGGCAGAGTCACAAGTATATTAAACTCACTGCTCTCTTTTTAATAAGGGATGTTGAACCACACCCCAGCTAAGCCTCCCTGCAATTTATCCATTTGGTGCCTCTTGTTATAAATACCTTCTTGACCCTAAGGTTTAGGAAAAACTCCTAGAAGAGGAAACCAAGCTCTCCTTTGTCCATGCCCAGTGACCAAAATGTTGAGCATTCTCTTTCCAGGGTCTGGAATCATCTGGATGGCTAAAAGAAAGTAAAATGATTTACCATTTTGATTTCTTCTGAGAGCTAAGCTTATCCATTTTCCTGCTCTCTGAATGTTTCCTTTTCTCTATTTATTTCAGAGAATACCCTAATACCTTTTCATTACCAGATAAAACTCAGCCCCTGCAGACTCCTAAAGATAAGCACAGATTGCATAGGCCATCGTGTTAGTGTCCGGCATTGACGGAAATGACACAGCAGCCCAGTTCCAACCTGGGCAAGGATTGTATTAACACAAACATTTCTCCACCCAGTAATTACCAACCTTTCCTTGAAAGTTTTTGGATTCAAGGTCATCCAAGCCTGGAGCAGACTACAGGTCTCAGTCAAATATCAGAAATATCAGTGCTCTCAGATTCCTGTGACAGGGTGGTGGTCTCAGAAACCATAGGATCATGCCAGGTGCAATGGCACACATCTGTAATTCCAGTGAATCTGGAGGCTGAGGCAGGAGGATCACAAGTTTGAGGATGGCCTAGGCAACTTAGTGAGATCCTGTCTCAAAATAAAAATAAAAAGGTCCACAGAATGGAGCTCAGTAGTTAAGGAGCCCCTGGTAGCCCATACCAAAATAAAAGAAAAAAAGAAAAAGAGGACGGAGCCACATGACCTTGAAAAGGAAAGAAGTACTTGGACAATTACAGATATAGGAATGGATAATACGATCTGCCCTCCTCTTCTCCCTTGCAAGAAAATGTGCAAGTTTCGATAATGTGCAAGTATTTTCCCAAGGCCTGTCTGGTCTCAGAGCACTCAAAGGACAAAGCACTCAAAGTCACAGCTCTGACCATACTGATTATAAATTGCTGGTGCCACAGGCTGTGATTATGCTCAATCTGCTTTTCTCAACATCCTTTTTTTTTCTATGCCAACATATTGGAAAGATAATATTCCCATCCTGGTGTGCTTAGAAAGTCGTTCTAGCAACTAAATTATAATTACGAGCACTGTTACCCAACCCCTTTCTTTAAAGAGAGAAAATTGCTCAAAGTTCTCCAGAAAGCACGGGAATTTTCCATGATTGAAATGAATTCGCCGTTTTTGCAAAACAAAAATCTGAAAGAATGGAACAGAAAACATACAAGGAGTGTATCCATTTAGTGGCAAGCTGGAGTCATTCTGGCTAACAACCTTGTTGGTCAAGCCTTAGACAGTTCTTTCATTCAGTCATTCAACAAACATTAGCTGATAACTGACATCTCCCACAGCAGTATTTACTTGGTACTAGAAAGAATAAAAAGAAGCAGAAATGGAGTCTCAGTGCTGGTGGGGCCCATGAAATTAGAGACCTCACAGTCCAGTTTCAGGCAGAGGTTAAATGTGGGGCTTGGATTCAAAGGGAAAGCCAGAAATTAGCTTGAGATTAATTTGAAGAACCTGATACCCTATATCAATACAGATGATATTGGGTCCATGAATATTTAGGTCCATAAATTGATTACATAGTGGCATAGCAAGGGAGAACTGGTTTAATCCCTATTTTCCAAATATCTGGTGTCTTTCTTTGGCCAAAGGCTTATGTGAGCCAATAGAGGAATTTGGTTTGTTTGTAGGCTCCACTAAGTGAAAATATATTGTCCAGATATCAGTAGTAGCAATTATCTTAATTGGTTTTCAGTGACTGTAAGAGAGTATCTGAGACTGGGTAATTCATAAAAGAAAGAAGTATATTTTGGCCCATTGTTCTGGGAGCTGGAAGTCCATGAGCATGGCTTCTAGTGAGGCCTTGTGCTGCTTCATCATGGTAGAAGGGGAAATGGGTATTTACTAGTAAAAATACCAGGGGTGGACTTGCTTTCTAGTACTCACTATCTTGATTATTTTTTTTTTCATCGTACACAAATGGAGTACAACTTTTCATTTCTCTGGTTGTATGCAATGTAGTCACACCATTGGTGTAATTGTACATGTACATAGGATAATGATGTTTGTCTCACTCCACCATCTTTCTTACCTCCCACCTTTCTCCCCTCCTCCCATTTCCCTCTACACAATCCAAAGTTCCTTCATTCTTCTCTCACCCCCCCAACCCCCTATTATATGTCAGCATCCACTTATCAGAGAAAACATTTGGCCTTTGTTTTTTTGGAATTGGCTTATCTCACTTAGCGTGATATTCTCCAACTCCATCCATTTACCTGAAAATGCTATAATTTTATTCTTCTCTATACCTGAGTAATATTCCATGGTGTATATACAACACAGTTTCTTTATCCATTCATCTACTGAAGGGCATCTAGGTTGATTCCACAATCTTAACTATTGTGAATTGAGCTGCTATAATCTTATAATTGATGTGGCTGTGTCACTATAGTATGCTGATTTTAAGTCTTTGGGTATAGGCCAAGGAGTGGGATAGCTAGGTCAAATGGTGGTTCCATTCCAAGTTTTCTAAAGAATCTCCATATTGCTTTCCAGAGTGACTGCACCAATTTGTAATCCCACCAGCAATGTATGAGTGTACCTTTTTCCCCACATCCTTGCCAACACCTGTAATTGCTTGTATCCTTGATAGTAGTTATTCTAATTGGAGTGAGATGAAATTTTAGGATAGTTTTGGTTTGCATTTCTCTAATTACTAGAGATGTTGAACATTTTTTCATATATTTGTTTATTGATTGTATATCTTCTGTGAAGTGTCTGCTCAGTTCCTTAGCCCATTTATTGATTGGGTTAATTGTATTTTGGGTGTTAAGTTTTTTGAGTTCTTTATAAATTCTGGAGATTAGTGCTGTATCTGAAGTGCTTGTGGTAAAGATTTTCTCCCACTCTTCAGGCTTTCTCTTCACATTATTGATTGTTTTCTTTGTTGAGAAAAAGCTTTTTTAGTTTGACTCCATCCCATTTATTTATTCTTGTTTTTATTTCTTGTACTTTGGGAATCTTGTTAAGGAAGTCTGGTCGTAAGCCAACATGATGAAGATTTGGGCCTATTTTTTCTTCTATTTGGTGCAGGATCTCTGGTCTAATTCCTAGGTCCTTGATCTTTGAGTTGAGTTTTGTGCAGGGTGAGATATAGGAGTTTAATTTCATTTTGCTTCCTATGGGTTTCCAGTTTTTCCAGCACCATTTGTTGAACAGGTTATCTTTTCTCCATTGTATGTTTTTTGCACCTTTGTTTAGTATGAGCTAACTGCATTTATGTGGGTTTGTCTCTGTGTCTTCTATTCTGTACCATTGGTCTACCTGCCTATTTTGGTGCCAGGCAGTTTTTGTTACTCTTGCTCTGTAGTATAGCCGAAGGGCTGGTATTATGATACCTCCTGCTTTACTCTTCCTGCTAAAGATTGCTTTAGCTACTCTGGGTCTCTTATTTTTCCAAATGAATTTCATTATTGCTTGCTCTATTTCTGTGAGGTACGTCAATGGGATTTTAATTGGAATTGCATTGAATCTGTATAGTGCTTTTGGTAGTATGGCCATTTTGACAATATGTAATTCTACCTATCCAAGAACATGAGAGATCGTTTCATCTTCTAAGTTCTTCTTCAATTTCTTCCTTTAGTGTTCTGTAGTTTTCATTGAAGAGGTCTTTCACCTCTTTTGTTAGATTGATTCCCAAGTATTTTTTTTAAGCTATTGTGAATGGGGTAGTTTTCCTAATTTCTCTTTCAGAGGATTCATTAATTATGAATAGAAATGCATTAGATTTATGACCGTTGATTTTATATCCTGTTACTTTGCTGAATTCGTTTATGAGTTCTAGAAGTTTTCTGGTGGAATTTTTTGGATCCTTTAAATATAGAATCAAGTCATTGGTAAATAGGGATAGTTTGAGTTCTTCTTTTTCCATTCATATTCCTTTAATTTCTGTCTAATTGCTCTGGCTAGAGTGGACTATATTGAATAAAAATGGTGAGAGAAGGTATCCCTGTCTTGTTCCAGTTTTTAGAGGGAGTGCTTTCAATTTTTTTCCATTTAGAAGATGCTGACCTTGGACTTAGCATAGAGAGCCTTTACAGTGTTGAGGTATGTTCCTACTATCCCTATTGTTTCTAGTGTTTTGAGCTTGAAGGGGTGCTGTATTTTATCAAATGCTTTTTCTGCATCTATTGAAATGATCGTATGATTCTTAACTTTAAGTCTATTGATGTGATGAATTTTATTTATTGACTTCCGGATGTTGAACCAACCTTGCATCTCTGGGATGAACCCGACTTGATCATGATGTACTACCTTTTCAATATGTTTTCATATGTGATTTGCCAGAGTTTTATTGAGAATTTTCGCATCTATGTTCATCAGAGATATTGCTCTGAAGTTTTCTTTCATTGATGTGTCTTTGTCTGGTTTTGGTATCAGGGTGATACTAGCTTCATAGAATGAATTTTGAAGGATTCCCTCGTTTTCTATTTCATGGAATACATTTAGGAGTATTGGTATTAGTTCTTCTTTGAAGGTCTTATAGAACGACTGAGAACCTATCTGGTCCCAGGCTTTTCTTCGTTGGTAGATTTTTGATGGCATCTTCTATTTCATTGCTTGAAATTGATCTGTTTAAATTTTGTATGTCTTCTGATTCAGTTTGGGTAGAACATATGTCTCTAAAAATTTGTCGATGTCTTTGAAAGTTTCTATTTTGTTGCTGTATGGATTTTCAAAATATCTTCTAATTAAGTTTTGTATTTCAATGGTGTCCATTGTGATATTTCCTCTTTTATCTCGAATTTTATTATTTTGAGTTTTCTCTCTCCTCTTCATTAGCATGGCTAAGGGTTTATCAATTTTGTTTATTTTTTCAAAGAACCAACTTTTTGTTTTGTCAATTTTTTGAATTGTTTCTTTTGTTTCAATTTCATTGATTTCAGCTCTGATTTTAATTATTTCCTGTCTTCTCCTACTTTTGGTGTTGATCTGTTCTTCTTTTTCTAGGGCTTTGAGATGTAATGTTAGGTCATTTATTTGTTGACTTTTTATTCTTTTATTGAATAAACTCAATGCAGTGAACTTTCTTCTTAGCAATGTCTTCATAGTGTCCCAGAGATTTTGGTATGTGGTATCAGTGTTCTCGTTTACCTCTAAGATTTTTTTTATCTCTGCCCTGATGTCTTCTGCTATCCATGCATTATTCAATAGTGCATTATTTAGTCTCCAGGTATTGGAGTAGTTTCTCTTTTTTATTTTATCATTGATTTGTAATTTCATTTCATTATGATCTGATAGAATGCAAGATAGTATCTCTCTTTTTTTTTGTATTTGCTAAGAGTTGCTCTGTGGCATAACGTATGGCCTACTTTAGAGAAGGATTCATGTGCTACTGAGAAAAAAGTGTATTTGCTTGTTGATGGATGAAATATTCTATATATATCTGTTAAGTCTAAATTATTAATTGTATTATTGAGTTCTATGGTTTCTTTGTTCAGTTTTTGTTTGGAAGATCTATCCAATGTTGGGAGAGGTGTGTTAAAGTCACCCAGTATTATTGTGTTGTGATCTATTTGATTCCTGAAATTGAGAAGGGTTTGTGTGACATATGTAGATGCTCCATTGTTTGGGGCATAAGTATTTATTCGTTATGTCTTGTTGATTTATGGTTCCCTAATATTCTTTATCCCTTCTGACTATCTTTGGATTGAAGTTCACTTTATCTGATATGAGGATGGAAACCCCTGCTTTTTTACTGAGTCCTTGTGCATGATATGTTTTTTCCCATCCTTTCACCTTCATTCTATGGATGTCTTTTCCTATGAGATGAATCTCTTGAAGGCAGCATATTGCTGGTTCTTTTAAAAAAAAAAAATCTGCCAATCTGCCAGTCTATGTCTTTTGATTAATGAGTTTAGGCCATTAACATTCAGGGTTATAATCGAGATATGATTTGTATTCCCAGTCATTTTGGCTTATTTTTAGTTTTTAACTGGATTTGGTTTCTCCTTTGATTGACTTTTCCTTTAGGGTAGTTTCACCTTTGCTGACTTTCGTTGTTGCTTTTCATTTCCTCCTCATGGAATATTTTGATGAGAATCTTCTGTAGTGCAGACTTTCTATTTGTAAATTCTTCTAACTTTTTCTTATCATGGAAGGTTTTCATTTCATTCTCAAATCCGAAGGTTAGTTTTGCTGGATGTAAGATTCTTGGTTGGCATCCATTTTCTTTCAGAACTTGTTATATATTGTTCCAGGCTTCCTAGCTTTTAGGGTCTGGGCTGAGAAATCTGCTGATATCTGTATTGGTTTTCCCTTATATGTTATCTGGTACTTTTATCTCATGACCTTTAAAATTCCATTTTTATTTTGTATGTTGGGTTTTTTCATTATAATGTGCCTTGGTGCGGATCTGTTTTAATTTTTTTTTATATACATTTGGAGTCCTGTAAGCCTCTTGTATTTGATTTTCCATTTCATTCTTCAGGTTTGGGAAATTTTCTGATATTATTTCATTGAACAGATTGTTCATTCCTTTGGTTTGTTCTCTGTGCCTTCCTCAATCCAGATAATTCTTAAATTTGGTCTATTCATGATGTCCCATAGTTCTTGGAGGTTCCATTCCTGATTTATTACCATCTTCCCTGTGGGGTCAACTTTATTTTCAAGATTAAATATCTTATCTTCCTTGTCTGAGATTCTGTCTTCCAAGTAATCTAGTCTATTGGTGATGCTTGCCATTGAGTTTTAAATTTGGTTTATTGTTTCCTTCATTTCAAGAATTTGTTTGTTTTTCAGAATCTCTATCTCTTTATTGAAGTAATCTTTTGCTTCTTGCATTTGCTCTTTTAACTCTTTATTGAAGTGATCATTTGTTGCCTGTACTTGCTCTCTTATGTCACTATTTACTTTGCAGATCAGTTTAATTATGTACATTCTGAACTTACTTTCTGACATTTCTTCTACTGTCCTGGCAATGGATTCTATTAATATAGCATCCTGGCTTGTTTAGGATGCTTTTTTCCCTTGCTTTTTCATGTGGTTTTTATGTCTTCCCCTCTAGTAGTGCAGATCTAAGGTATTAGCTTCCACCCTATAAATTTATAGTGTCCCCACAGGTTTCTAATACCTCATCTTTAAGAGGGAGATCAATATTAACAGCACCCAATGCAAACAATATGCAACTTTAAACCAAAGAGCCCCTATTAAGATGTTAACAATATTGTCATGATAAAGAGATGATGAATTTGATTATTATCTACAGCATAAACAATAGGTTTGCTATAAGGTCTACAATTTCTAATGGTGGACGAAGAGAGGACAGAGGAGGGGGTGTACAATGTGATGTTAATGAGGTAAGTAGTGACAATATAGAGGTCCTAGATCATAGGTAGAGTGAAAGCAGAATCAAAAGGAAGTTGGTTATTAGCAGGAGAAAAGGGAGAAAGAGACTCTGAGGAAACAGATAAATAAGAGGAAAACAGAGAGAGTTAGAAAAAATCTACAACAAAACAGTAATATACTATTCAAACCTCCCAATCTTCAGTAGCCTGATGCATGAAAGGTACTTGATTTCAAAGATGATGGGGATGTGAGAGTGGGAAATGAAAAAAGAAAAAAAAATGGGGGGAAAGAGAGTCTTGAAGGAAAATTGAACAATTGTTTCTGTTGTAGTTCAATATCTTCTCTGCCTATCTTCTGATAGGCAGGCTTGCTGGAGTTTGCTGGTAACTCCATCCTCAGGATGACAATGGGGGGAGTAGACTTGGGGGTGGGATTCCTTGAGGAGGGTATAGCAATTGCCAGTCCCTCTGAAAGACTGCACCCCAGGACTCTCCTTTGAGGTCCACTTGTGTGACACAGGAGCCTGGACTTTGCCCCTTCCCTTACTTGTGGACCCACGATTCCTGGTCTCTAAGTTAGTCTCTAAATTGCATCTCTCCTGCCCCTGCCCTTTTGGTTTCCCAATCAGGAACTGCTCTCCCTGGAAGTCCTGAGGGCTGAGGGCCAGGACCTGTGCACCTGTCTCGGAAAGCTGTTCTGAATTGGGCAAATCAGGACCAGGTGTTGAAAGCTGTGGGCCAGCCAGGTAGCTGCAAGCACTGGGCCAGGTTGGTGGCTAAGGGATGGTTGAGAGACTGGGGATTGAGGAGCCAGAGGGCCCTGTTGATTGCCAAACTGGCAGGAGCAGGTGATCAGAGGAGTCATGCACTAGACTCCTAGTTGGGTCCCAGCAAGTGCTGCCCAAGTTGTCTCCAGGATCTGGGTGGTGTCAGGCCAGTTGGCTGGGCAATCTGGGATCAAGCTGCCCCCACACCCATTTCCCACCTACCGAACACTTGCAAGGCTCTCTCCTGCCTCTGCAGCAAGATGGTGTCTATTAGCTCACCTAGTAGGGATACCTCAGATATAACCAAGCCTGCAGAGCCCTTGGTGATGATCTTCCAGGTCCTGGATATTATCCCTGGATGTAAGTGACCACATCCCAAGTTGGTGGCAGCAGCAGTGGTTAACCTGTAGATACCTTGATAATGAACTTCTAGTCTCCAGCAGGTGACCTAAGATGGAAGCTGCCCCAACCAAAGATGGCAGCAGGGATAATCCTAGATGGCAGCAGAGGCATCCCAACACTTTGGTAGATGGTGGTAGGTGGGGAGCTGCATGGCAGGGTCTGAGGTTTAGGCACTGGAGATCCGTGCGGGGCCTATCGTGATAATTAATCCATTCTCAAAGGAGCAAGAACTGATCACATGAGAAAAAATGAATTCTTCTTATCAACCTAATTAGCTCTAAAAGGTCCCACCAAACAACGAAGCCACCCTGTCAGTCAAACTTCAGCATGAGTTTCAGAGGGCACAGACCATACTTTAACCATGTGTTAACACTGTGCTGGCCAAATGACAACTGGATGATAACATTCACTTCAAGGTGTTGAAATCAAGATGTCTCATAACATCAAGGTATTAGAGAGAAAGAATGAGATTCTGAGGACTCTAGAACCATGACAAATGCAAATGGATGAGGTTCTGAGTGCATTTAGCCTGGAAAGGAGAAAATGAAGAGACAGTAACTCATGTCGTCCTGTCTTCAAATAATTGAGGAGTTGTCACAAGGAAGAAGGAATACGTGGGTTTTATTTTAGTTAAAGACAGAAGAGGTGGGAAGACTGAGTAGAGGCTGAGGGAAGGGCAAAGGAAGTCAATCAGGAAGTGGTGAGGAGGGTGGTTCTTCGTTCGATACACAAAAACAACTTTCTATAAAAAAAAAAACTCCCCAGCAAACCAAAGTGCTCAGAGTGGGAAATGGGACTCTCCAGAGATGGAGAGCTCTTGTCATCCATCAGAACACAAACTCTATGGCCACTTGTCAGGGACTCTGAGGAGAGAGTCCAGCACCAGGGTGGATGTTAGCTGTCTCAGGTCTCATTCACATCCGAGATTCTGGGGTTCTGGGATGGGCCAGGTCGTGCCCTGTTGAGAAGCACCAGCATAGGGGCTCATTGACCTGAGTGCTTGTAAATAGAAGAGTCCCTCTAGATGCATTAGTCAAAGCCACATGCTTATCAGGGATACTGCTAGAGAGAGGCCCTTTCCCTAAAGTAACAACGGGGCCAAAATCCAGTCAGTCTTCATGAGAAGCAAGTAAGCAACTTCTGTGACAAACAAGAAGAAAGATTGCTGGTTCTTGGTGACTGATATGTATGTATGTATGTATATATATGTAATATCGGTATGACTACAAACAAATGAAAACAACATACCCAGGGACACTGAGTCATCTGAAGAGGATTTTAACCATTTTTATGCCAAAAAAGTAAAATAATGGCGATTCAACACCATTCACCTTGACTTGACCAAAGCCGTTCTGGTCGTAGAAATGGTTCTATCAGATGTTCTGAGGGTCAGACCTTGTGCCAACTGCCTGCTTGCTCACTGGTGATTTCAAGCAGGGTGGTGAACAAGACAGACTTGCAAGGACCTGTGCAATTGCACCATCTAAAATCTGAGTGTACTTTGGACCACTTTTTCTAAAGGATTTCCTATTCTTTCACATATATTCTCAGAGAAGAAAAGTGAAAAAGATAAATGGAAGTTGTTGAGAAGAGAGTGAAGAAGTGAGATTGAAGGTTAGGTAAACTACGAAGGGGTTGGAAGAAAGGGTGCTAAGAACAAGAAAGACAGGAGGAAGTGAAAAATGGAGACAAAGAGGAACTAAAATTCTGCAGAGTTGCTAAGCTCTGGCTCAAACATGGTAGAGAGTGTGTTTCCTTGTTGCAGATCTGCTGGGGGCCCCTGCTGTCTGGATCACTGGAGTTCCCAGGGCTGTGCCCCCTGTGCTGGGGACAGTGATGGATTGAATGTCACCAGCTGGATCCTGCTCAGCACATGGATTCTGCGATAGCCTGAGTGCAAAGGAGACAAAACCGAGGAGCAGATGGCAGGAAGCATTTAGTGTCTGTAACATATTCAATCCCTCAGAGGCCCATCCCTGGGCACATTTTGCTTCCTCCTTCTCAGTTGGTAAAGCAAGGCATTTTAATATTCCTAATGATCCCCATCCACATTTTATATTTTTAATATAGACAACATGAAGCCTGGACGGGGCAAGGGTTTACCAAGCCAAGTGCTGCTGGGAAGGAGGGCTGGAGATGGGCAATCCACACCTCCTCTCCTCGCACTGGAGGAATCCATGGAGACGGCGCAGCCTCAAGCCTGCCTTATATAAATATTGTAAGGATTGATATGATCATGTTGGCAAACTGCTGTACGCTCCTGAGAGAAAGAGAGTTACAAGGATATGGTTTTATTATTCATAACACGGTGTGTGCCTACTGTCGGAGAAAGATGCAAACTGCCTGCAGGTTATAATTTCACTCTCCTGTTCCTTCTTGCTGAGGACCAGCAGCTTGGGCTTCTGTATTTGAAAAATAAGTTCCTTCATCACCGACGACTCCAATACATCAAAGGAGAATGATGGAACAGAGAAAGTTCGATAAGGGCAACTCTATTGCCCCAGTGAGATATGCCCGAATGGGACAGCTCAGCCAGTAAGGAGGAAATTAGATAAAGAATCTCAAACTCCTTTGAGTTGGGATTCTCTCTCAGCAAGACACAAAAAAAGCTGTACAAAAAAAAAAAAAATCAATAGCAGGAGAAGCAAAATCAAACCATATCCAGGTTTTAACACCTTGGGGAAATAACAGGAAGAAGGAAACTTTATTAAGACTCTTTCACATCCACCCTCTCCATTCCTAGGAGGCATCTCTGCTTTAAATATTCCAGTCCATTTTGGAAAATAAGAGGCAATCATTGGGCAGATTGATTTTGCACTGAACAGGCATTTAGTTAGCTGTGAGATGTGGGTACAGGCGGCAGATTTTCCTGGGGAAGAGTGTAAGAGAGAAGTTCCTCCAACTCCCACTCTAAGGACAAGTGCAAGACCAATCTTGTGGTTTCCAAGGCTGCAAAGAATCTAGAATTTTGTCCAAAAGGGAAGAGGTACCCACCAGAAGAAAGGAAGAATGGCCACAAAGACTTGGAATAATAAATGGCACAAGCTGGAGACTTTTTTTTTTTCTACATGTTGTTCTTAAATAAATGGTGCTGGTACTATTCAGTACTAATTCCAGAGCAAAATAAATAAATAAACAAATAAAAAGTTTTCTAGTGTATTGTCTCTTGCCCTAATAAGACATGGACAACTGGGAGCTCATGCCCCTTTCTTTCCTGCAAACCTCTAAAAATTTTCAGAGCCAGTTGCATACTGAAGATGATACAATTTAGCAAGTACTTATTTCACTGAGTGTCTGCTACAGACTACGTGTTTTCCTAAATGCCGTGGGGCTCAGGGGGAGTAAAAGTATTATTTGCTCCTGTCATGAAGGAGTTTAATAGACTTACCATCCTGCGTGAAGTTATTAGAGATGATATCACAAGGAAATAGAAAGCAAGTGCCCTAATGCATGGGACATAGTGTAAATGCTGCTTCTCTAGTTTGGAAACAGTCTGAGATTGACAGGGTTCCCATGGTGCCTGCCCAGCCCCCATCATTATCCCAGGAAACACGCTGGGCCCAGCGCCCACCCATTTGCAGGGATGGTTCCATTCAGTTCTGAAACCTGGCGGTCTTAATTTGGTATCCACATAGAGTGGTTCCAGGATACCAAAATCCACAGTCCATTATATAAAAGGGCATGGTATTCGCATATAACCTATGGAGATTCTCCCATTTGCTTATTTATTTACTTATTTGTTTAGTGGTGCTGGGGATGAAACCCAAGGCCTGGAAAATACTAGACAAGTCCTCCACCACTGAGCTAGCCCCAGTCCTTCTTAAAATCATCTCTGGTGTATTTATAATACCGAGTACGACGTAGGGTGTTACTCTTGATTGTTTAGGAAATAATGATAAGAGAGGGAAAAACTCTGTACATGCTCAGCACAGAAGCAACTTAAAAAAAAGTTGGTTCCCAGTTGTTTGAATCCAGACATTCCAAACCAGTGGATCCAGAAGGCAGACTCCGCCTCATCTCCCGGTGCCTCTCCCATCCCCGCCCTGTCCCCAGCTTCTGTAGGAGGGGAGATCAGGCCTCTGACGGATTGGGATTGCCGGCTCCCAAGGCCAAGGATTGGGCTCCTGGTTTTATTCCATGAGACACAGTTTGCATGAGAGACAGCTGAGTGATACAATGGGAATGGGGATAAGGTTACACTGCGACCTTCTCAGGAGCACAAGCCACTCACCAAAACCGGAATATTGCAGCAAAGTATCCTGAGTTAGGAAGGCTTTGGAGCACATCTTTAATGCATAGCCCTACCCTATGTCCATGTAGGATTACAGGAAAGGTATGAATCTGCATGGCGCACAACTACAGAAACGAAAAGATGTACCCCATTTGTGTACAATGAATTAAAATGCAGCCTATAAAATAAAATAAATAAATAAAAGGAAAGGAAAGGAAAAGCAACGTGAGGCCTTCAAAGATTTGCTTTGGGGTAACCCCAGGCTCCCTGGGTTTTGAGGAGGATTACCATCATCCTCAGACTGTCCAGAGCCAGATGACTTGCCTGTGACGGCCATATCCAGGCTCTCCAGAAAGCCAGGCTTCTGAGCTTCCTCCTAAAAGCCCACCCATCCCCTGGGCAGCAGCGGTCCTTGCAATGCATCAGAGACCTGGGTCAGCTTATCTGTCCCCTTGCCCTGCCCCCCAGGTCCCAGAATGCCTGCTTTTGCGTGGACCCTGGAGGAGAGTAAAAGAAGATGTTTTGGTAGCACAAATCTCTATCCCCCTTGAAAGTCATTTTATATATAGGTAAAGAAAAAAATTCTTAAGTGCATGTGCAAATTCTCCCAGCGAGGCTGGAATAACCCAGGTCTCTTGAATCAAGTCCATTTTTCTCTACAACTGTCAAAATCCTGCTCACAAATGGCACCCCAACCCAAATGCCACCTCCTCTGAAAATCTGAGACCTAGCGCCCCGCCCCTCAAGAATTCATCTGCCCAGCTCTTCCTCCCACCCTCCTTGCCTAGCTAACCTCTGATCGCCAGGCACTATTCCCCACAGCCCTGTGTGAGCCTGTCAATGGCGAGTCTCTGCATTCCTCACATCTTAGCTGGCTGGGTGTGGCTCCCTGCTCCCGGAACCCCCAACTCCTCCCACGTGGGGATGTGCTGGGTCACTATTCTGCACCCATGTTTGCCCTGGTCCTAATCTAATTAGTTATTGGGTGGCTGCTTTGTGAAAGGGGACATGTGCAAAGATAAAACAGAAACGGACTGACCTGAACCCAGCCAGGTCCAGAAATCTGCTCCAGGTTATAGAGAAGGGAGACCCCATCCTATGAACACAATGCCTGCTTAGGGACAAAAATCACATCACACAACCACAGCGCTGTGAAGACAAGGCAGACACAGAGCCAACAAAGATCTGATGCTCTTAGTGGACCACACACAGACCCAGAGTAAACTGGGCTGCCAGCACTTTAAAAAGTGTTAATGAGCTCCAGGTGAGCCCCACTAAGGGCTTCTAATGGTGCCAGAGGGAAGGCAGGATGTTGCAGCCCAGACTGCCCTTATCACCTCACTAACGAATGTCATTGGTCTCCAGAGAGGAGACAAGGGAAGTGATGGATAGAGGAGGCTGCATTTCTGCTAATTGAAAGTGGAGAAGGGACAAGTCAGTCCTCAGCTAAAGCAGGCAGGAGGAGGGGTCCCCTGAGGCTTTTTCTCAAGTCACCACCTGGGCTCAGCCTCCTCTGTCCCTTCCCTAACCACTCGCTGCTCCTTAGCCCTGCCATCTCCCTCCCCACGGCTGGCACCAAGGGTGCACAGGTGTCAAGTCATCACTCAGCATGGTGACCTCGGTACTCCTCTCCACCTCTGACACCCAGACAGCTGAGACAGTTGAAAGGGGCAGCAGGCACAGTGTCCAGCCCCATAGGAGAGGAGAGGGGAATGAATAGTCAGCTAAGTTGGGCACAACCCCGCGCAGAGACGTTTCGGCAGGGGGTCTCACTCCCAAAATGCCCTTGCCCCGGGGCCTGGCCCACCTCACGCTGACATGCTGGTCTCCTTGGCTGACACAGGCTGAGGCCAAGAGCCTGGAGAAGGGAGCAGGCACCTCAGCTTTTGAGCTGGGCCTTCTCAACCCTGGGGCACACTGGAGTCACCTGGGGGATTTGAAAAACCCCAGACTCATTAAACTAGAATCTCTGGGGGTGGGACTCAAGAATCAAGAGCTTCAAAAAACTTTTAAAAGATTTCACATTTGGAAAAAAATTCAAGCTTGATGAAAATTGCAAGACTGTCCCTATGTCCTATATACCAAAGCAAACATTTTAATCTGTTTACTTTATCATTTAAATCTTTCTACACCCATGCACGTGCATGCATACATGCATAAAATTTAAAAAGTACTCTTTTTCTGAGTCACTTGAAATCAATTACATCATGATCTGTTACCCCCGAACTCTTCAGTGTGTTATTTTCTGGAATGTGGACTTTCTCCTCTACAACCATGACACGATTATCAACGTCATCAAATGTAACATTGAGATGGACATTGACGTGTGTGGAATCAGTATGTTCTGTAACTCTCTAGGTGGGTCCCGTGTCCCACGGAGGCCGTGAGAACTCTCTGCAGGATCTTGGTTCCTGGGAAAGGGAGCAGAGAAGAGATTGATGGCGTAGCTTATATTTTCCAGGCTGCCCTGCCAGGATCTCTTACCAGGAGCTGATTGGCCCAGGCGCAGTTGAGCTACAGAGGAAATCTGGGGTCACAGGTGTCATTTGTCAAGAGGGTGTCTGTGACACCCGCTTCCCTTCCCCTTTTTTTTTACTTGTCATTTCTCCATTGTCCCCAAAGTGGTCGAGGCCCAGGCTTGTTCCTTAAGTAGTGAGTGATTTATGAATAATTAAACATAGCACAATGACTTATTAAGAAATTACCCTGAGCTTTGTGCAAACTGCCTTGGCCTTTTGTAACTAAATTGAAGATTTTTTTCCTCTCCAGGAACCACCTCTACAGCCATGCTCCAGGATCAGACACTGTCTAGTGGGACAGTCACATGCAGCTTTCTAGCACTTGAACTGTGTCTAGTGAGAATTCAGATGTGCTGTTGGTATGAGCTCACCAGATTTCAAAGAAATATGTACCTCTCTCTCTCTGTCTCTCTCTCTCTCTATATATATATATGTGTACCTATATATACATATTTATGTATATATAAGCACAAACTATCTCACTAATAATTTTTTACATTTATCACATGTTGACGTGACAATATTTTCAATATACTAGGTTAAATTAAATGTCTTACTAAAGTTATTTTCACCAATTCTATTTTTAATGTGGCTACTAGAAAATTACAATTTGATACATATGTAGCTGGCATTATGTTGGGTGGTGTTGGTTTAGACTCTCTTTGCCCAGATGAAAATAATACTTTTGGGGGTGGCAATGAGTGGTAAAATGAGAGAAATGGTGTATTCCCAGGACACAAATGTAAGCAGGTATTCATATTTGAAAGTCCAGACCTTTGAAGAGGATACTCTGGATTTTTCCAGAAGGGAAAGAATGGTGTCCCGCAGGGACTCAGATCCTTGGAAATAGATTTGGGATCCTTGCAGGTGAAAGAAGACGTGAGGCACAGTTGGGAGAGTCTTACCAAGTCTTGCCATAGGGCTTTTTTATCTGCAGGCCAGAGAAAGAAGGTACATTACCAATAGGCAACATAAGTAAGCACAGGCTCACAAGCACATGTTTACGATCTTGAGCACATTTGCTGACTCAGGGTGGTTATGACCTTGCTTACATACTAAAAGCATAGCCTGTGCAGAGACTTGGCAAGGGAGCCTAACTCCTGCCATCTTGAGCCTGCCCTCCAAGTGGGGAAGAGCAAGTGCAAGGGAGGGTTAGCCAACAGGGAAGGTAGCTGGACACTTGGAGACAGAGAAAGGGGACAGCAGGCAGCAAGCTCCCAAGGACCTAGTGTCTCAAGGGGAAGCCCTCTCTGAGATAGTCTGTCCTCAGGCTGCAGTGGCAGAGCTGACCACCATGGCCAGGACCAACATGTTGGTTCAGGTGAGGGTCCCCTGGCACTGACTTAGAGCGAGTGGAGCTGCCAGACAGGCAGGTGTCTCTGCAGGACCACATGGCTACAAGCCATGCAGGTGAGTGACTTCAGCTAGAGCCACAGCCCCTGGCAGATGAGCAGGACCAGTTCTGGGCACACGAGGTGACCTCCAGGATACAAGTGGCAGGATATAACACACTTAAACCCTGGAATATTCCATGCCCCTGGGAAGGGAAGGCAGCCGGGCAGTGACTAATACTGGATTTCCAGCCACAGTAGCAGGTGAGGCTCTGCTTTCCCGGGTGTCAGAGCAGCCGACCTGTTCCATGTACTATGGAGGAGTCAAGTGGAAGCCTCTCCCCCAAACATTCCCTTACCTGTCTGAAGTAATCACAAGGGTTTCACGGACTACTATGGGGGGTCAGGGGGGTCTCTAAATTCTTGGAAGTTGAGAGTAAAATGATTTGTGTTTGCATATGTGCATTTCTCTGGGAGGGAAGCCTGTCCTAGTCAATATGAAATGTCACTGTCCGGGAATGGAAGCCCCCTTTGTGGCCGACGGCCTGCTTCCCGGTCTACCTGCTGTCACTTGTTCGCTCCTTCCTGTAGCCCCAGTTAGACTCTTTGGCCCCGAGTGATCCTGACCTGGAGACCATCGGCTGGGGCTGAGTCTCTGCCTCTTAGTTACAGCTTCCTTCATCGTCCTGTCCCCAACTTAGGACTTCCCGGAACACCTCTCGTTAAAGCCATACACGTAAATGGGAATGTTCCATTTCCTTTCCTCCTCTCTCTCCTCCACCCTAAGAACACCTGAAGCCGTCTTCTCCTATATCCCTGGTGAGGCACCAGCCCGCAGGGGCTGTCTGTGGTCTTGTTGAAGATCCAAGGAGGACTAGGACATCTTGGCCCATTGGGGAATGTGTCATTTCCGATGACATTGAGACCAGGAGAGATGCTGGTGGTGGTGTTGATTCGTGTGAGATCAGACCCGGATCAGGCCCTAGGCAGACCACAGGGCAGTGTCCCTCTCCCTGGGGGCCAGCCCTGCCTGCCGATGTCCACAGCCTGTGTATTTTGATGGTCCAGCACCTGCTTCCCCTTATTACCCTTCCCCTCCTTCCTCCCATGCTGTGCCTATACTGTGCGCTTCCTGGGATGACTTCTTCCCATTTTCTGCCCAATCCGAACCTTTCCAGTCTTGCTTCAAGTCTTCCCTTGCTCTCTGAGTCCCCCAGTAGAGTCCCCACCCCAGTGTGTGTGTCTCTCACTTCCGTGACTGCCTGTGTATTCTCTCATTTCCACAGCACACATTTGCACACGGTCACTTTTTTCTTGAATTCTTTAATTGCTTCTAGTGGGATGGTTTTACCTTCCCTAATAAAACGATTAACTTTCGGGGAGTGCTTTTTTCTTTCATCATTGAGATTTCAGTGTTTGCTGTTGGATGAACAGTAAAAAGGACATTGCAAATAATACACACATCATTCATAATGCAAGTACTAAAATCCAAACAAAATAAAACCAAAATAAACACACACACACAAACAAACAATTGTAATCCTTTTCCAATTATCCCAGTGACTTTCCATCTTAGATTTGGAGGCAAATTCTTCTTTTAAAAAGGCTGTTAATTACCTGTATTTTCAAATGCTGATAAGTTGTTTGCTCTAAAGTCCCATTAATTTATCACATAATTTAAAGTCTCCAATATTTCACGGCAAACCAATACTTATTGGGAGAAAAGTAAGCTGCCTCTATGTAATAGAACATTTTCTGTTGCTATAACAGAAAACCTGAGATTGGGAAATTTATAAAGAAAAGAGGTTTGTTTGCCTTGCAGTTATGGAAGTTCAAGAGCATAGCATCAGCTTTTGTTTGGCTTTTGGTGAGGACCTTAAGCTGCTCCATTCATGATGGAAAAGCTGAAGAGAGTGAGGGGAGGTGCCAGGTCACACTCATGAGAATCCATTAATTCCTCATGAGGGTGGAGCCCCGTGATCCAATTACCTCTTAAGGGTCCCACCACCTCTCAACACTGTTACATTGCACTCACGACTCAGATCTCAGCATAAGCATTTTGGGGCAAAGAGTTGTCACCAAACCATGGCATTCTTACAAATGCCCTCACAGACAGTTCCTGATTCAAGGAGAAGTTTTCTTCAAAAGGCAAGTGTTCCAAAAATCAGCTTGGATGTAGATGGTAAGTGATTTCAAATGCTTGAAACAATGTCTGGTCAGAACTGGGATTCCAAGTTACCTTTCAGTTATACTCCACATTAGAGGTTTGAAATGCCACCCTTAGCTCAGGCGATGGAATGTTAGGGTGGCACAGGAGACCGTCAAAGCCTCCTGTACTTCAATACTCTTTTGGTTGAATAAAAACAAAAAGAAAAACAAATCCAAAAAATTCCAACCAGGAGATGATTTCACCTCTTAAAAAGCTTTAATACTTATCTACCTAGGAAAAATAACTAAATGGGATAAAGTCTGTGTTAACTTGGCTAGGATATAGTACTTACTTATTTAATCAGACACTAATAGATGTGCTATGTGAAGGTGCTATGTAAATATGGCTAATATCTACAACCAATTGTCTTTAAGTTAAAGAGACTACCCCCAATAATGTGGTGGTACCTTGTCCATTCAGCTGACTACTGCCTTGATAGCAGTAATTTAGGTGACTTGGAGAAGAAATTCTGCCTCAAAACTGTTAACAAATCCTTAGAATAAATTACATTATATTTTATATATTTTCTTTCTCTTTGTGTGTGTCTCTCTCTATTTCTCTCCTAGGACCCTGTCTGATATGAGGTAGCATTTCCTCTTTCTTAGCATTGCAAAAATATCTCCAAATAATTTAACAAAATAGTAGTAAAAGGTTCTATTAAATCATACAAGAAGTGGCTGCACAAATGGCAGATTTGGGCTCCTACACATCAACGGTTACATTAAATGTAAATGGTCTAAATACACCAATTTAAAGACAGGTATTGACAGAGTGGATTAAAAACTGTGACCCAACTCTATGCCATGCACAATACATCTACTTCAAATATAGCAATATAGGCAGGCTGAAAGTAAAAGGATAGAGAAAAGATATATTATGCAAATAATCAGAAGAGAAGAGAAGTAGCTGCACTACCTCAGATAAAGTAGACTTTAGAGCAAAGCAAATTAGTGGAAACAGATTGGGACATTGTATAATGATTAAAAGGGTCAATCCCCCAAGGAAACAGCAAGCAACAAGAAAACACCTAAATGTGTATGCAGCAAGCAACTGAGTTGTAAAATATGTGATCCAACAACTCACTGGAGTGACTGGGAAGTATGTGGATCACAATGGGAGTTTTCAACACCTGTCTCACAACCACTGACGGAAGAGTGAGTCAGAAAATCAGCATGGACCTTTAAGAACTCAATAGTTGAATGGGGTGTGGCTCAGGGGCGAAGCCCTGGCCTAGCAGCATGTGAAGCCTCTGGGTTTCATCTCTAGCACCGTAAAAACAAACCAAAACAAAAGCTCCATGATATCTTTAACCTACCTGTTGGTACATTTGTAGAAAATCACCATTTGGCAACTCTGCTGGTCACAAAAGAGTACCTGTCAGATCCCCAACTGTAAGAGCGTAACTCAGCTGTACCCCAGATGCTCTGATCTGAATCCATTGCTGAGTTTGCCCAGGGATCATGTTTTCAGTGACTGTGGAAGGTGCAGAAACCAAGGCAGACTTCCCTCCTTGGAGAAGTGGAACTCCTTTGATAGGAAACTTTGACTCAAGTTGTCCACTGGCTCTGCCAAAATTCTTAGAACTGCACTCCAGGTTAGGGCTAAGCCTCGCTTCCCTTCCTTCTGCCTCTCTCAGGAGGGTAGGCCACCACAGTCTGACAGCTCTCTGAACCTCTTCTGGCTCCTTCACCCACAGCCCTGTCCAGGTGTTTTCCCTTGTAGATAGAACCCTGTCCTGGTGTTTGCTCCTCGGAGGGCTCTAACCGACAGTGAACATCACAAGTTTTGCTGAGGGCGTCATCCATGGATGCAGGTGGCTAGAATTTTGGTATTTGATGAGAAACATGATAATGGCACAGTTTCAGAGTGTTTCCCCACAGATAGCTTATCAATCATAAAGGGGAAACATTGACTGTACAGTGGAGAAGACTGACAGACCCCCCACAACTAGACCCAGTGACCAAGGCTAACAGTACTATCATGGGAGGGGTTGACTGTGTCACTCATTGAAACACAGCAGCTTTTCTGTAGTGTTACCCCTAAGAGTGCATGGCTTGATTCTGGTGATGCGAAACCATCCACAGATGTAGTTTGGGAGACACGCTATCAAATATAACCGTGAAGCTCGTGAAAGACAGGGAAGGACTGAAGATCCATTCCAGATTGAAGGAGACGAGGACCACATGGCAATGAAGAGATTGTCACACATGATTCTGAATTGGATCCGTGACCAGAAAGAAAGGAGAGATAGTATTAAAGCAAGGTGGCAAAATTCGAATGGGTCTCTCGGGTGGAGAGTTGTGTTGAACTGTTGACCTTCTCATCGGCAAGGTCGTATACCAGTTACGGAGGCCAGCGTCCGTGTTCCAGAAAAATGCGTATGGAAATATTTAAGGATGATGAGGGTCTCTAATAGCTCAGATAAGGAATAAGGATAGCAGACATGGACACACTTGCACGAAGGCACCCAGAAGAGAGAGAATCGTGAATGGTAATCATTGAGAAATCTGGATGGAGAAGGAAAGCAAGGGCTGCCCCAGAAACAGGACAGAGGAGCAAGGGGGAGTGGGCCCGCTGGGGTGCTGGAAGTGCACAGGCAGAAAGACCATGGCAACCAAGGGCCATGGCAGCTGGTGACAGTCCCTCGAGGTCCGGCGAGAGTAGGAGAGCAGGAGTACCAAATCTACCTTTAGGTAAATTTGAAATGATTTCTTAATAAATCACAAAAATAGACGTTTAAAAAATACCATTCTCAGACCGACTCTGTCAGGACCTACCAGCCTTGGCGTTTTGTTTGTAAACCTCCCTGGGGACTCCCATGCGCTGCAGGGCTGTGGCTGCAGCCTTTCTGCCAGGGCCCACGCTCTGCGGAGCTGTGGAAGACGAGTGAGGTGCAGGTCTCCCACCAAGGCAGCCTCCGACGGGGACGACAACTCCAGATCAGTGGCCCAGCAGGGCCCTCAGTCGGCCCCACACCATGGCCCTGCTCTGCCCTTGTTCTTTGAAGCTGGGTTCCGCCTTGGCCTTAGCTTAGCCTCCTGGCATGGGTCCCGGTGCTGAGAGCTTTATCTTGGTTCTCCCAGGCTCCATTTCCTGGTTCTCCTGAGAACCGTTGTTCCACTCCCACTCTCGCTGGACGGCGAGGGACTGTGTCACCAGCTGCCATGGCCTTTGGATGCCATGGTCTTTCTACCCTTGCACTTCCACCCCAGCTGGCCGACTCCCCATTGCTCTTCTCTGTCCTGTTTCTGGGGCAGCCCCTTGCTTTCCTCTGCTGGCCTTCTGCACACTCTCCTCTGTCCAGGCCGCCCCACGCCACCTGTCACCAGCTTCTCTGCCCTTGGCACGGGTACTGCCTAACACCTGTCACTGGGTTCTGCTCCAGAACATCTGCCTCATGGAATTAGCTGATGTCTGTGCACACGTCCCCACAGCACCCTGCATGCCCCTCGCCAGACACGCCTTACTCTTTAGTGTTCAATTGTCTGCTTTATGTGCTAGATTAAATTCCATGGTAAGATTAAATCGAAGGCAAGAACAATATCTTGTTCAATGCTATCTTCCCCAAGCTAGCATGGAGTTCCAAGTCCATAGTAATTTGATAAAAATTTGTGACATCAGTAAAGGAATGAAAGTCTGTGTCCAGATCCTGCCTGGCATTTCTTAGCATGACCAATTCATCACCAAATAAATATCCTCATTGGCATAGCCCTGGAGGCAAAGCATGATGGGACCACAGCAAGGTGAACCGAGGAGGAATCACAAAGTTTAGCTTCCATAGAGCAAGGGTTTGCTGATCTGCTTCAGGCAGGCCTGGTGAGCTGGTCTCTCAGGACACAGGGCAGTGGGCCTTCGCAACACCCTTCCTGAAACCAAAAAGAAGGTAGCCCCACCCTTATAAGTGAGCATCCCGTTGCCACAAAATACTACCAGATAACACCAGCAGCCCTCCTCACAGGGTTGCGGGCTCACCAGGGGTCTTAGGAAAAAACATGGATCCCTGAGTCCTGGTGAGTCAGATGAGAATGTGGGATCTGGGGTAGTTTGTAGAGGCAACGATGAAGAATTTGGAAGCCAGGCCTGAGGATGAGACTCGCTGGCAGAATGCGTGCAAGTCTGTGCAAGGCCCTGGGTTTGATCGCTGCCATCAGGCAGGGTTTTTGTTTTTAATATCTGTGTAGTTAATATCTGTGTGGTTGATTTGCTTGAATGCTTTTGTTTATTTCTCTTTGACTTTTAAAAAATTAATAGACTAGTTTTTAGAACAGCTTTAGAGTTACAGAGCAATTGAGCAGACAGTACAGTTTCCATGACCCGCTTCCACTGTACGCAGCTTCCTGTTATCAACATCTGGCCTTAGTGTGGTACAATATGTTTGATTAATGAGCCCATACTGATACATTGTTATTAACTAGTGTCCATAATCACATTAAAGTTCACTCTTTTGTGCATTCTTATGGGGTTTGATGAATTCATTATGACCTGCATCCAACATTATAGTATTATACAGAAAAATTTTACTGTATTTAAAGTTCCCTGTGTTCCCTCTCCTTTCCTCCAGAAATTCCTGATAACCAGGAATCTTATCGTCTCTGGAGTGTTGACTTTTCCAAAAACCCATACAGTTGGAATCATATAGTATGTAGCCCGTTTGCACTGGCTCTTTTAATAATATGCATGTTGGGTTTCTCCATGTCTTTCCACTGCTAGAGAATCATTTGGTTTTATCATCGAATGGTGTTCCACTATCAGGATGTACTAGTGTGTTTATCCCTCTACCTACTGAAGGACATCTTGGTTGCTTCCAGCTTGGGGTAATTATGAATAAAGCTGCCATGGACATCTGTGTACAGGTTTTTGTAAGGACATTTTTCAATGTAATTGGGTTAATGCTAAGGAGAGTGATTGCTGGATTTTATGGAAAGATGATGTCTAGCTTTGTAAGTAATTCCAGCTGTCTTCCAAAATGGGTGTACTATTTGGCATTCCCACCAGCAATGAATGAGAATCCTAGTTGTTTCACATCCTTTCTTGCAGTTGGTGTTGTCAGTGACTTCTATCTTATTTCATTTTATTTTTAATTGATAAATAATAATTGTGTATCTTTATGAGGTACAGTGTGATGGTTCCACACACATGCACATTGTAAATGACCAAATCAGGCTAATTATAATGCATGCCTAATTGCCCTGCATACTTATCATTTTTTGTGGTGAGAACATTTAAATTCCACTCTTTGAGCAATTTTAAAATGTACAATGCATTTTTATTAACTATAGTCACCATACTTTGAAATACACAGCAGAATTTATTTCTCCTCACTGAAGTATTTTGGATTTTAACCATTCTAATAGGTGTATCTCATTGTTTAATTTGCAATTTCCTAATGACTTACGATGTTGAGCATTTCAAATGTTTACCTACCATTTGTGTATCTTCTTTGGCAAGGTGCCTATTCAGATTTTTGGTCTATTTTTAAAATGAGTTGTTTGTTTCTCCTTATTAAGTTTTAAGAATAGATTGTATATTTTAGATACTTGTCCTATATCAGACATGTGAACTGCAAATGTTTTCTCCCAGCATCTGAATCATATTTTAAGAGAACTTTTGCAGAGAAAAGGTATTTGATTTTAATAAACAATTTCATGCATTTTTTTCTTCCATGGATTGTGCTTTTTGTTAATAAAAGCTAAAATTTATCATAATTAAAGTTCATCATCTCACCTAAGGTTATCTAGATTTTTCTCCTACATAGTTTCCAATAAGTGTCATGCTTTTGCATTTTATAATGAGGTATTTGATTTGTTTCTAGTTAAATTCATGAATAGTATAAGGTCTATAGATGATGATGATGGTGGTGATGGTGGCGATGATGATGGTGGCGATGATGATGGTGGTGATGATGATGGTGTTGATGGTGATGTTGATGGTGATGGTGGTGATGATGGCAGTGATGATGGTAATGGTGTTTATGGTGTTTATGGTGATGGTGGTGATGGTGGTGATGAGATGATCATGGTAGTGATGATGGTGATGGTGGTGATGATGATGAGATGATGATGATGGTGATGATGGTAATGATGGTGGTGGTGAGGGTGATGATGGTGATGGTGGTGATGATGATGGTGATGGTGGTGATGATGGTGGTGGTGGTGATGATGGTAGTGGTGGTGATGATGGCGATGATGATGGTTGTGATGATGGTGATGATGGTGGTGGTGGTGGTGGTGATGGCGATGATGATGGTGATGGTGTTTTTGGTGGTGATGGTGATGGTGGTGGTGATGGTGATGATGGTGATGATGAGATGATGATGGTGATGATGGTGATGATGGTGGTGGTGGTGATGATGGCGATGATGATGGTGATGGTGTTTTTGGTGGTGATGGTGATGGTGGTGGTGATGGTGATGATGGTGATGATGATGAGATGATGATGGTGATGATGGTGATGATGGTGGTGGTGGTGATGATGGCGATGATGATGGTGATGGTGTTTTTGGTGGTGATGGTGGTGGTGGTGGTGGTGATGATGGCGATGATGATGGTTTGATGATGGTGATGATGGTAGTGGTGATGGTGATGGTGGTGGTGATGATTTACATATTGATGTTCAGTTGTTCTAGCATCATTTGCTGAAGTGCCTTTGCTCCTCTGTCAGAGGTCAGTTGACTGCATTTGTGCAAGTTGATTTCTGGCTCCATTGAGCTGTTTGCTTACTGTTTATCCAATACTGTACTCTCTTAATTACTGTGATTTTATGATAAGCCTGAGATTGGGTAGTGTCAGTCCCTGACTTCGTTCTTCTTCAGTATTGTGTTGGCTACTCTGGGTCTTTTAGCTTTTCACAGAAATGTTAGGATCGATTTGTTGATACCCCAAAATATCTTGGGGCGATTTCGACCAGAGTTGTATTGAATCTAAAGATCCAGTCAGGAAGAAAAGACATCCTACTATTGAGTCTTCCTGTTTGTGAACATGGCATATTATTTTTCAAGCCTTCATTTCTTTGATTTCTTTCATCAGAGTTTTTAGTTTTTATCATACATAACTTGTATTTTTACCTAAGAATTTCCCCTTTTGGGGGGCCAACATAAATGGCATTATGTTTTTAATTTCAAATTATAGTGGGTCTTATTTTTTTAATCCACAGTGAACGTCTTTGTCATTTAATTGATATGTTCTCATCATACACTTTTGCAGGCTAGGTAAGTGCCCTATCAATGAGTCACATCCCCAGACCTGGCATGAGGATTATTTTGAGCTGAAGGTAATTAAGAAGAAATAGGCACAAGAAAAACTCTCTGCCCTACACCTTTCTACCAGGAAAACCAGGAAAATTTTAATTTTGTGCTTCTTCATCACTAAAGAAAACTGTAGGTTCTTATCAGTCCAGAGAGAGCAGCAGAGGAATGTAATAATCTTATCTTCCATTAATTTCCCCTATGTATTACCATCCCATAATTTGCCACTCCTAAAGACCTAAAGTCTTTTTTTTGTCTTGTCGATTTTCTACATATTTATTCCACTTCTGTTAAGACAGTATATACAGTCGTCGCTCACTATCCACGGGTTCCAGGACACCCTGCAGACACCCTTCATCTGAGGATGCCCAAATCCTTTATATTAAATGACGTAGTGCTCCTAACCTATGCACAATCTAATCCTCTCTAGATGACTTATAACTGCGTGAATAGTTGTCATAGTACACTGTCTTAGGAAATAATAAGAAGAAATAAAGTCTGTGCACACTCAGTACAGATGAAACACTTCTGTGAATATTTTTGATCCAGGGTCTGTTGAATCTGCAGATGTGAAACCTGTGGTTTCACAAAATGAACTGTAACCCTAGTTCCAGACACCCCTTTGAGTTACTCATCACTGAATTTCTCCTGTGTATACATGTGCTTCATGTGTTAATAAACTGCTTGTTTTTCTCCTTTTAATCTTTCCTTTGTCAGTCTGCTTGGCAGGTCCCCAGCTGGTGAGTCCAGGAAGGTGAAAACAAAATTCCTTATCCTCCCCTACCACTTCAGGCTGGGTTTTAAGTCCTGCCCTGACACTTACTGGAGAGATGATCTTGAGAGCTATTTAACCTCTTTGGATTTTAGTTTCTTTAACTATGTAATGCAAATGATATCTTTGTCTTATAGAATGCAGTGAGACTGGCCAGTGCAGTGGTGCATACCTGTAATCTCAGCAACTCGGGAGGCTGAAGCAGGAGGATCGCAAGTTGGAGGCCAGCCTCAACAACTTTATGAAACCCTGCCTCAAAATAAAAAATAAAAAGGGTTGGGGATGTAGCTCAGTGATAGAGTGCCTTTGGGGTCAATCCCCAGTACTGCAGAGAGAGAGAGAGAGAGAGAGAAGAAGGAGATAGAGAGAGAGAGAAAGGGAGGAAGGAAGGAAGGAAGGAAAGAAGGAAGGAAGGAAGGAAGGAAGGAAATGCAGTGAGACTGGAAGGAGCTCATGCTGTGTACTGTGCCTGGTCTAGAGACAGAGTGATGGTGGGGCTGGAGGTCAGTGAGTGTCATAGAATGAAGGGAAGTCTGTCAAAAAGAGCCACAATGATGGACCTTGAACATCACACCCATAAGACAAAGCTAATTCCAAGACCCTGGCTGGCATGTTAAAGTCACTCAGGTCCTTCCTAGACTGATAAGGAATCCATCAAAGGGGAAGAGAGTGGTGGGGTCCAAGCCCAATATGAGCCCCATGATTGACAGAACTTCCTGGAATCTGAGCATTGTGGAATTGCCCATAGTATTGGGTCAAATAATAAACCCCACATACTTACTATAGCTTCAATCATGTGCTTGTAGATCCTGGACAGTCTCAAGAAATAAAAGTTTTATGGGGGCAGAAGACAGGCAATTCTGCCCTAGACCCAGAACAGGCATGGATGAGAACTGCATCTCCATGGTCAACAGTGTTCCAGGTGTTCTACCAAGAAATAAATGTCCATTGGGCTGTGAACAGATTAAAAAACCATGATATGTCCATACAATGGAATATTACTCAGACATGAAAAGGAATGTGCTACTGATCCATGCAATAATACAGATGAATTTTAATTTATTATGTAGAATGAAAAACAGACACAAAATAAGTAATGCTATTTGATTCCTTTTATTTAAAATACTTGAAAATTAAAACTAATCTGTAATGACAGAAAACGGTGGTTGCCTGGGAGTGGGGGGGACAGAGTAGGGAGCCAGGGAATGAGAGGGTATGATTACCAAGGGACAGGCCATGGATATGTTCATTAGCTTGATTTTTTTTTTCTTCGATGTTTTCAGTTGGGACATAGAAATCAACACCTCCTTGTGTGACATGTTGAATTAGAAAGGCCAAGGTCTCTCTGACTTCCCCTGCCCCTGTTTCCCCATCTCTTGATCTCCTTTCTCTGCAGTGGGCTGTGGACAGGGGTTTCCTCTGAAGTTTACCTTACGTGACAGAGGAAGCTTCTTTCGAAAGAAATTCAGTTGTCTTACTCCTCCCTCCCTCGCCATCTCATTAAGTAATCAGGAAAGATTAACCACTGGAGTAGAGATCCACTCATGTGCCGAGAGACATTTCTTTCTGTTCTTCTGAGGACCGTTCGGAGGTATTCCCTGGGAGAACAGCTGCATAATAAGACACCCTTTATTTGCAGTGCAAGTGGGTCCTCACCTGCTCATGGCTGTCCACAGCTGTTGTGGTCTCCTGGGCCCCCTTAACTTCCAAAGAGAACCATTTGCAAACCATTGTCTGGTCCCTGGGCCCACTTATTCCTTCATTTCCCTCTCCTCTCTGAAGAAGAGCACAGAAGCACCCTCGCCTCGCTGGGTCCTTGGGCCACGCTGTCCTGTGATTTCCCCACGCACATTAAGTCAACTTGTGCACCTTTTTCTCCTGTAATCTGTCTATTGTCAGATCATTTCAGCAAAACTTTGAAGGACAAAGGAGAAGGTTTCCCTTCACCCTTATATTTCACAGATGCCATATTTCAAGTTACCCAATTGTACGTCTTAAATATGTACAGTGTATCGAAGGCCAATTGTACCTCAGAGGAGCTGCTAAAAAAAAAAAAAAAAAAAATCTGTTCTGTTCTTCTTGCAATACCGCCTTTCGTTTTTCCTATAATCCAACTGTCTTCTATCTTATTTGGCATGGCCTTTTGCTGTTTCCAACTTTAGAGAAAGTTGAATTTTACACATAATCAAAGAAGTGAAAACTAAAACAAAATGAATACAACCACCTTCGCATGCCCGGAAAGACTTTCTAAACAAGAAATATAAGTAGACTCAGAGAAATAGACTCCTGCACTTTCATGCGTTTTTATCGGGAGCTGTAATTGGTTTGACATTTCCAAAGGCAATTTGCCAATAAATATTAAAAGCCGTCAAAATGTGCCTTACATTTCAGCCCAGTCCATTTTATGAATTAGCTCTGGAGGATGCTTCCTGTCTTAGGACCCTAGAGAGCCCAGTTTCAGGGATAATTTTAGTACTATTTATATTTGAGTATAAAAAAAAAAAAAAAAAGCATATAACCCATACAGCAGTGCCCCTAAATTCATAGCTTTGCTTTTCATAATTTCAGGTACCTGAGGTCAACAGTTGTTCAAAAATATTAAATGAAAAATTTCAGAAATAAATAACTCATAGATTTCAAACTACATACCATTCTGAAAAATATGATGGAATCTAGTGCTGTCCTGTTCTGTCCCACTCTGGGCACAGTTGATCTTGTCCAGCACAGTGTATACACTACCTGTCCATTAGTCACTAGGTAGCTGCCTCGGTCGTTAGATTGACTATGCTAGTATCACTGTGCTTGTGTCCAGGAAACCCTTATTTTACTTACTAATGGCCCCAAAGCCTAAGAGTAGTGATGCTGATGATTTGAATGTGCCAAAGACCTATGGTGCTTCCTTTAAGAGAAAAGGTAAAAGTTCTTAATTTAATAAGTGTAATGGTTAATTTGAATTGTCGACCTGATTGGATTAAGAGTTGCCAAAGATCAAGAGGCTTCTGGGTGTGTCAATGAGGGCGTGTCTAGGAATGATTGGCATGTGGGATGGTGAATTGAAGAGGGCACCCTCCCTAAGTGTGGGCAGCACTGTCCAATAGGATGGAATAAAAGCTGGAAGAACAAGGAAGCAGATGCAGATGCAAGCTCTGCTCTTCTTGAAAGGGGTTCTTGATTGTTGCCTCGATTGTTTGAGTATATTGGACTCTTGCTTCTTCTCTCTTCCAAAGCAGACTCTGCCAGTGATTCACCAGGGAGTTTCCAGAAGCCCTGGTCTCAGACTAGGGTAGCACTGTTGATCCCTCTTGTTCTGGGGATTCCGCCTCTTGGACTGCGCAGCTGCTGGTTCTTCCAGCTCTCCAGCTGCAGACGGCCATTGTGGACTGTCCGGCTTCAGGTTGTGTTAAATCAATATAATAAGTCCCCTTTTTATTATCATACTTCCTGTTGTTCTGTTCCTCTAGAGAACCCTGACTAATACAATAAGGAAAGAAAAAAAAATGTATTTGCTGAGGTTGCTAAGATCTACTAAGTTGTTGTTAGTCTCTTACTTTGCCTTCAGAAATTAAACTTTATTATAGGTATGTACAGGAAAAAACATGGTGTCTACAGGTTCCACACTATCTACGGGTTCCAGGATTCACTGGGAGTCTTAGAACACTTGCCCCACTGGTAAAGGGGCACTGTTCTGTCAAACCACTTGAGATTGACTAAATGGTCAATAATACAGTCACACAAATACAGATTCTCTGGGAACAAATAAGAAAATTTTTGGATACCAGATGTTGCTCCTCCTTCATCTGTGAGAAGAGGCAGGACAAGCCAGGACTGGTGGAGAAAACAACTGTGCAGGCCCTGCAGAGCCTCAGTTGACCCAAGCGAGCTCAGGTTGAAGGGCCGACATTTTCAGACCCATCCCTCACCCCCGCCCTGGCTGGGTGCAAGATTACAGGTCACTGGCCCTCACAGCTGAGCCCACCCTGAAGGAGCTGAGAGCAGGCTGGTCCAGCTGAGCAGCACATCCTTTCTCTGGGGCATCTATCTGGACAGCAGATATGTCCTTGCCCACCATCTTTGAAAAAGTTCCCCTACCCCATTCCTCTTTTGCTTTGGGCTTTCTCTTCTGCTTCTCTGGTCTCTACTGATCTTTAGAGTTAGGCTTTTTATGTAGTGTTTATTGTAAAAGTTATTTGTAGAGCTCTCTGGAGTGAAAATACTATTGAAATTTAATTAATGGGAAAGACAGTAAGTAAATAAAATGAGATTCTGGAGAGAATTTGGTGCATGGGAATTGTAACCACGCTCACTGTAACTTGAATTTGATGGCCTGGAAATTGATGGGCAGGAGAAAAGTAAAACCTGAGAACGCCGTTCTTTCCAGCCATTCATAGGTGGAGCCATTCCAAGGAAGAACGGAGTTTTCTCCCTGGATTAGAAGCCATCGAATCCGCTTCCTGCACTGTCATCCTCCGTCTGGATGTGGCTGGATGCCCAGGATATGAAAATATTTGTGTGTCTATGTGTGGAGAGGAGGGTGTTTATCCTGGTAACCAGGATGGAGAACACAGGCTAGCCCCTGGGGGTGGAGTGGGACTCCAGGATCAGTTAGAAGATGGCACATAGATCCCATCTGGGAAGGAAGAACATTAGTATAAACAGCAACATTTGAATTCTGGGTCAGGAAGCAAAAGCTAGAACTATTACAGAAAAGAGCTGCTAATTATGGAAGGAACCATCGTGTAGGCGGCTGATTCTGCCCAGATCTCCATTAGAATCTCATTATCAGGCATTAGGTCAAATACAGAGCAGTGGTCTGACTGCTACAAAAAGAAATGTAAATAAACTTTATAAAAACTAGGTACTCTGAGCATGGCAAATATTAGCAAGGATGTGGGTCATGGTGTCTTTGATTTGACTGTTGAGAGTGTAAATTGCTAAAACAGTTTGGGAAGTCATTTGGCATGATCTTGTAGAGTTGAACATTTGCCTTCCTTTTATTTCAACAGCTCCAAGAATATACCCTAGAGAAACTCTTGCACATGTGCCCAGGAAATAATGTGGTACGATGTTCACAATAACACTGTTAGTAAGAGCAGAAAGCTATAAACAAACAACCCAAGTGTCTATAAACTAATGAATAGATAAATAAAATGTGGGAGATTACTTGGCAATAGAGTCAAGTACCCCCACCTTCTACAACATGGAGGAACCTTGGAAACTCACTGAGTGAAGGAAGCCAGAGAGAAGGTGATTCCATTTGGATGAAACGTCCAGCATAGGTGAATCTGCAGAGGTAAAGTAGATCAGTGGTTGCCAGGGGCCTGGAGGGGCTGGGGAGAAGTAGGGAGTGACTGCTAATGGGCATTTCTTCTTGGGGTGATGTAAATGTGCCAAAATCAACTGAAGTGATGACTATTCAAACCGATGAATGGTATATTTTAATAGGTGATTTGTGTGACATAAATAAAGCTATTTATAAAGCAAAGGACCCCAAATGCCTGCAAATAGGAGAATACACACACACACACACACACACACACACACACACACAGTTTATATGACAGAACATTATGCAATAATGAGAAATGAAAGAACCAGTTATATTCATTGGTAACATTGGCATCACTGACTGAAAAAGCAAACACAAGAGAACTACCCTAAAGTTCAAAACTGAAGACTAAGCAATATGTAGACACACACACACGTATGTGTGTGTGTGTGTGTGTGTGTGTGTGTGTGTGTGGTGCTGCAGATGGAAACCAGGGCCTTGCGTATACTAGGCATGTATTCTGCCACTGAGCCACACCCCAGCCCACTAAGTAACATATAGTTTAGGTGAATAAATATGTAATAAAACAGCAATCATGGAAACATGAGAATGGATAAACATGGTAGGTAAAATGGTTGCTTTGGGGTGGGATCAAGGGGAGGGGAACAGGAAAAGGACAATGGTGACGGCCTATCACAAATGCCAAAGTCTGACTAATTAAACTCTCTGCCCCAAATTACCATTATTAACAATAGCAGTATGGATAAGGAACTATGCTAATCACCATCTATCAGTATCTTGTTTAATTTTCACAAGAATCCCAGGAGATGAGAACTATTACTAGTCCCATTTCAGAAATAAGAAGCTGAGGTATAGAGAGGTCACAGCAGTGCCAGGTGGTGGAGCTCACACCGGACTCCATGCCTGAGAGACTCCAGAGCTCTGTGGTTTCCCACCCCCAATGCCCACTGTCCCCTCCAAGCCAGGCTCCTCCCCACAAGATGGGGCACGGTGGGGATTGGGTCCTGTAGGTTCATCTACTAGCTGATGGAGCTGTTGAAATAGAAGGCAGTCGAACGTCTAACTGCATTTTACATTCTAGAACATTTATATTCAGGATATCTTCAGATAGATGTGGGTTAGACAGAGAATTCTCAGGTATTGCCTGGGATCAAAAGAGAATGGCTGCCATCTTGGACAGTGAATCATTGGCTAATGGTTACCTTCTGGAAAACAGGAAATTAGGCACCATGATGGTAAAACCTCTACAGGCAGTGAGCATGTGTTGACTGCTGGTGCTGACCAGCAAGGGGCAGCCACTCAAGGGTGCTTCCAAGTAGCCCAATCTAAGGGTCATGGTCCTGGGAATCACAAGTTGCTTTCTGCCATTAGCCTTGTCTTATGCTATTAGAACCTGTCTTATGCTATTAGAACCTGTCTTATTCTGTCCTGAATTCAGGGAAGAATTCAGTGGTGGGTTTTGAGCTGTCCTCTTCAATAAAGCTCACACGGGCATCCTCTGCTTCTTAACCGGGCATTCTCTGTCTTCCTTAACCAAGATGGCACTCAACTTGGGTGTCATTCTTACCCACAGGAGACTGTCACTGGAACTCTGAGGAGTTCCCAGAGAGGGGACTTCCTCTCAGGACCTGGATTCTTGGCTTACATGACATGACAGAAAAGAACTCCAGCACATGCCGGTTGGAAACACAGACAAAGTTTTATTTAGAAAAACAGAGACACATTCTAGAAAGAATGCAGGTCATCTGCAGAGGGAGAAAGAGCAACCCCTTGATGTGGGGTGTTAATATTTATTTATAGAGGGCAGGTCCTGGGGGCTGAACTGGAGGTGGAGCCAGGGTGCAGCTACACAATTTCCAGCAAGTTTTCCCTGTGCGTGTACATGGCCCTCAAGTTACCTTTTGCAGGCAGGGTCATGGGTCAAGGACATGGGGCAAAGGCACAAGCAGGGTTGTTCAGGAGTTGCAACTGTTCATGGGCATTTTTCTGTATTTCTGTGGCCACTTCTCTTGGGACTCAGTCTTTCTTTCCTTTTCTGTATCCCCAAATTCCTATCTCAGAACAAGCACATTTGAAGAAGCTTCCTGGGCTTTTGCAGTCTGAGACTTTGCATTACAAAACACTCAGAGCAGATTAGAATATCCATCAGGGTAAGTGGTGGTTGGGGGTAATTGGAGTGATTAGAGTTAAGTTGTCTTTCCAGGTATTTCTAGTGCCACTCGTTGGATCGATTCAGTGTTTTATGCTAGTTCTCAACCCACACACCTCTTAATCTACTTTAATTTCTGTTTTGGAAGGAACACAGAAAAGCTTTTGTACAACACTTCAAGACATAGGCATTAATAGGCCCTGAGGGCACAGGCTCTGGGATGGCTGTTTTTGCTATATCCCACTGTGTCCAGAAAGCAGTGTCCAGAAAGCACTAGAGGGAAGGGGATGCTTTGGAACAGATAAAGAGATGCCAAGTACTCAAAGGCACTGAGACACCACGTCACAATCTCAGAGGGGAGGAAGTTGACTCAGGGCCCAAATGATATGTCACCAATTATATCCACCAGTTTCCAAAATAAAAGAATCCCTTATGAGAAAAATTAAAGATCCACTCCTTGAACTGGGATATAGTTCAGTGGTAGAGTACATGCTTAGCATGCATGAGGTCCCAGGTTTGATCCTCAGCACCAAAAAAATCAATCAATCATCAATCAATCAATCAAGCTTTACCCTGAAGAACTTTATATGATCCCTAAACCCTTGTGAAATGACACATGATAAGGAGAGGGTCATTTCCACATCCCTAGTAGTCAGGGACTATGATGACAGCCCCTATGTTAGTCAGCTTTTCATTGCTGTGATGAAATACCTGAGAAAAACAACTTCAAGGAGGAAAGTTTTATTTTGGCTCACAGTTTCAGAGGTTTCAGTCCATTGTCAGCTGGTTCTATGGTTTCTGTGGTGATGCAGAGCATCATGGTGGAAGGCCTTGCAGAACAAGGCTGCTTACCTCATGGCAGCCAGGAAGCAGAGAGTTAGAGAGAGAAAGGAAAGGGCCAAGGTGAGGTGTACCCTTCCAAGGAATGTCCCCAGTGACCTACTCCCTCCAGCTAGTCTTCAACTCCTACAAGTCCTACCACCTCTTAATAGTCCATTCAGTTATGAATCCGTTAGTGTATTATCCATAGATGAGCTAAGAAACCTCATGACCCAAAGCCCCATCTCTGAGCATTGCTGCATCGGGGCCTGGTGTTCCACACATGTGCTTTTGGGGAACATTCCTGATCCAAACTATAACAGCCCCCAAACATACTCTGGGCTTTAGAGCTGAGTATAGGTTCCTATGCAATCTAAGGGACACCTTGCTCCTTAATATCATCTTTACAGTATTTGATTGTTGCTGTTGTTTTTGTTTATAGCATCTGACTTCCAGAAAGCGCAGGTCAGCTAGAGCTTGGTGTAGGTCCTCACAATTTAGGAAAGGGCTCCATACAAATCAGATGTGCAGTTACTTATTAGCATCATGGATACCCACTGGCTGCAAAGCAGTGGCAATGCCAATGGTCTTGCTAATTGGGTGGTGTTTATGGGCAGGCACAGGCACTGCACAAAGGCCCTGCTTATCTGGAATCTGGAGGATGAACTGAGACTGTGGACTCTGAAGGACAAATCCTGCCAGCCAAAACCAGATTGGGATTGGAGTGGCTCACATATGTGAAGGCTTTGAAATGAAAAGGATTTGATCTTGGGGAGACAGATGCTGCATCCCTTGCCTAATTATCCATTTTGGAAAAGAATGTAGCATCCTTAGTGCTGCAAGAGTTTCTGTGCTGAAGGAACTGCACACTCCCTCTCTGTCCCTAGGCACCCACAAGTGCCACTCAGCACCAGCAGCTGCAGCAGCACTAGCCCAGCGGTCTACCTGGCTTAATACAAGGAGGCTGACATGCTTTTAAGCCAGAAATTGATGTCACTCTCACAGGTCTCCATGGCAACCTTTCACACTAAAAGAAGGACATTTGTAAATATGCATTCTGTGAGTCTGCTTTTTTTGATTCAGAATGAAATCAGCCTTTTGAGAACAACGAACTTTGTCAGCTAGGTACTGCCTCCAGAAGAGTTCAAGCATGGGGACCACTCACTTGTCCCTTTCTGTTTCCTTGGGGCCCTTTACTTGTTGGTTCACCAGAATCTATCAGCAAATGCACACTCAACTCCCCTGGTGGCCCAGCACCATGCCAGGTGCTGCAGGGGATAAAGAATGGAACAAGACTTGGTCATTGCTCTCAAATTGCTCATGGCTCAGCTGGAAAGAACAGTTCATGACAAGAAGCCACCATCAAAGCAATCGAGAGGGGCGGCTGGGTGCTGAACAATAGCTTAGTACAGCTGGGTTCCAGAGGCCCTGTAAAGGCACAGCTGGGCTTCCTAGGTCTCTACCCAATTGTACACCCTTGCATGGGGCTGAGCCTCAGGGTGTTTAACCAACTATCTTGGCCGTTTTCCTCAGTGGGTCCTCACCCGAGGAATCTTAAAAACACCTGAGGATCTTTAAATGTCCCATTTCATTCCTGGAGATTTTGACTTGCTAGGTCTCAGTTGGGTCTTGGGCATCTATATTTATTTATTTATTTAGGCACCTTGATTTCCTAACCCTTTTTATTTTGAGATAGTGTCTTGCTAAATTTCCTAGGGCCCTGCTCAGTTGCTGAGGCTGGCTCTGAATTCGCCATCCTCCTGCCTCAGCCTCCTGAGTTGCTGGATTAAAGGTGTGCCCCACTGCACCTGGCTTTGGCATCTGATTTCTAAAATGTCATTCAGGTGACGTGATGCTCGCCCCTACTTGAAAATAATTTGCTCAGCATTCTCTAGGGATAGGTTCAGCAGCTTCAATGAAGAACACTAAAATCATAAAGGCTCAGGCAGCGGGAATTTTATTTTCCTGTCTTTGAACATCCAAAGGTAGGTGAGCAATCCAGGACAGGCAGGTGACTCTACTCCTCAGGGTGGTCCTGGGATGCAGGCTTTGCCATCCAGAGGGAGGCTCTGGCCCTCATGACTGAAATTGGATTCTCTCTTCAGGGTCTACACCCTAACCAGTGGGAAGTGGAGGGGAGACAAGGCCTGAGAAAAGGCACTTCACCCTCAATCACAGAAAGAAACTGCCAGTCACTCCTTGCTGCAGGGGAGAGTGAAAAACCTCATCTCTTAGATCCATGAACCAGCTAACGACGGGTTAAGGGAGGGTAGGAAGGAGAGATGCTGGCACGTAATCACAGCTACTAGCAGATTGTTTCCATACACGATTCTTGAATTTTCCTGCACCTTAAAATCATCTGGAGAACTTGAAAAAATTTGACATGCAGATGGTACCCCAGGCCAACCAAATCAGAGTCCCTGGAGGTGGGACCCAGGAATCAGTACTTTTAAAATCATGTCCACAAATAATGTTTTTGGGACCTGGAAGCAACAGAGAAACATCTTTCCCAGGAGACTAGAAGGAAGTTTCTGGAAAGGTAATACAGATTACTGGGTTCTGGAGGCTTGGGATGCTTTGAGTGGTCTGCAGGTGTAAAAGAATGCCCATTCCCATGGCCAGGTCAGCCAGGCCAGCCATCTCTGGCTGGGGAAGGTCAGCAGTGGCATCTGTCCACGGCTCACAATGCTTGGCTCCTCTCGGGAGGCGGGAGGTGGTAGACAAGCTCGGCACATGCTCCCAGAAGAGGTAACACGGGTAACAAGCAGGCAACCCAGCTCTTCAGAACTAACCTGAGTAGAGGCATTGCAGCAGAATGTTTAGGCTGGAGCCCTGACTCAGAGCCCAGCTCCCCAGCCACTTGGTTCATGCCTGCATGTCAGTTGTCCCATCGGTGAAAGAGAGATAATGATAACAGTAGACGCATTTATATGATACTTACTGTATGTTAGGTACCTTTTAGATGCTTTATATACAAACTAACATATATATTATATATTATATATATAAACTAATTTAATCTTCACAACAATTTTACTAGATAGGCATAACTGCTATTCCTGGTATGCAAATGAATACACAAAGAGGTTAAGTAAATCACCCAAGGTCACATTGCTAATAAGTATCCAAGGCAGGACTTGGACCCTGATCTGGCTCCAAAGTCCATGCTCTTATCCAATGTCAAGGTGACCTAGTTCATGGCTTTGTCAGAGGTATTAAACTGGGTAATGACTACTGTTCAGTTTAAGGGACAGTGGCTGGTCCCTGCTGGATGTTCATAACAATGGATTATTATTATTAAAATCAAAAGTTGACTCTTAGTTGTCAAAATGAGAATGCCTCATTGTCCCAGGATCTAGCAGAGTGCCTTGCACGTGGTTGGCACACAGGAAAAATGAGTAAAATGCATAATTATTTTCAGAGCCTCTGTCTGTGTGCCTCTCTCCTTCCCTCCCCCGCTGCCCACAGACAACCTCAAGTGCCCTTGGTGTCTGCTGTCCAACCCGTTTCCTTCGTGCTTCTGGGTGGGGCAGGCTCTGATGACCCAAGCCTGCGCTCCAGCTGGTCTGCACTCTGAGTTGCTCCTGAGGCTTCCTGTGGAAGAGTCTGAGGCAAACCTCTTCTCTATTCTGCCATGCCAACCCTTCTGGGCTATTTGGATACAGGTTTTTTTTTTTTTTTTTTTTTTTTTTTCCCTTCTGTCTGAAACTTCACAAATGACTTCCTTAGAGTCACCCAAAATACTATTTCTTGTCCTGAAATAGCATCTTACAGTCTCACTAGCACTCTTTCCTTTTTCTTTTCCTGGGCTGAAAATTCCAAAAGAGTCACAGCTCTGGGGGAGCTCTAGGAGACAGCAGAGGCGGAGTGAGGACTTTCCAGGTGCCACACCAGGGCACACCTGGACCAGCACCCAGCCCTGATTCCCATGGCTCACATGTAACACCCATCTCAGATCAGAGGACCCCAGGCATGGGGGGTCACCAGGCTTCACTGCCAGGTCACTGCTGGGGCTGCTCTGTGTCCTCCAGATTGGTCATCTGCATCCCACCTAACAAGTCCTCTGTGGAATATGTCTCAACTCAACTCCAAAGAGAGAGAGGGCCAGCAAATAGATGGAGCTGAAGTCTTTATCCAGTGACCCGGCCCCCGACGTTGAGGGTTCACCCCCAGCTCTGGGAGGGTTGGCTAAGGCCGCTCTCTGATGTGGAGTTTCAGACCTGTCTTCTAAGCCCCCAGGGAGCAGCGTGGGAAGGTGATCACCCACACCATGCCAGCCGGAATGGAAGTAGCTGCCTTCCTCAAGCTAGTTTTATTGATGGAGCTTTTCGGAGCCCTGACATTGAACTTGGGGGCAGTCAGCTGGAGGGAGCAGCAGCTCTGGGTCATTGCTGGACCTCAACACTGCGACTGGGACAAGCAAAGGCGGGGAGAAGCAGGAAGCCCAGCGATGTCTCCAATGCTTCCTCTTATTAACCTTCACCCTCCTGCTGTTGCTCAGTAAGTTTCTCAGACAGAATCCAGAACACTAGGGGCCAGAGGCTTGCATACAAACCAAAGTCGGTTCCAGCCCACCTTTCTTGACCTTCTATGGAGCCCTCCTGGGAGGGTCCTGGACTGCCCATCCACCTGCTGGATGCAGTCAAGCTGATTCTAGGGGCTGGGCAAGGGCTTCTGTGAGAGTTTTGATGCAGTGGGCACCAAGTTTAATTGAAACTCAGAGTTGCAATTTTACCTGGAGTCTTTTGTTGTTTTTCCAAAATGTTCCAATAAGTACACGATGCACACTTAGTTTCAGACAGAAGGAAAATATGCTTAAACTAGAACAGAGGGTAAAGGAAGCAGTTTTCTGCTAGAGGGACAGAGAGGTATGCGTGGCATGGGGTGTGTGCTCATGTGCCTCTGTGACTTGTGTGTGCTGCTCTGAGACAAGCAAGAAACTAGTCTGGCCCAGAAAACTCCAGTCCTTTCCTGCAGGCACCCAAGGAAATCTGAAATGGTGTCATTACTTGTTAGTAGTCCTATCCCACAGGCCCGCCCCTCTTTCCTCCTGTTTCAATCAGGGTTTCATGGCCATCTCTGTAGCACGAATTGATCTCAGTTTAGTGAAGGAAAAAACAAAACAAAACAAAACAAAACAAAAACAAACAAACAAACAAAAATCCAAGCACTGAAGACATACAGATTCCTTCACTACTCCTCCACACTAACACCCTCTAAACACAATTTTTATTTTAACCCATTTATCCAGTTGTTGCTTTGCTTCTTGTTAGATTCACCTAGGAAGTTTTTTAAAATCCTCAAAACCTGGTTGCTGGGAGTTAGACATCAATCACTGTTTAAACACACCCAATGATTCCAAAGTGCACTCAGATGAGAACCAGCAATTTGTGTTTGATTTCGGGGTGCTGGGGATTGAACCCAGAGTCTCATACATTGCTACACATACACTACCACTGAGCTACAGTCCCAATCTCCCAGCAACTTGTGATCTAAACCGGTTCTTTCTAAAACTCAGACGTGCTACTGAGTCATCTGGGAATCCCAGTAAAATAGGGATTTTGATTCAGCAGTCTGGGATGGGGCTCCAGAATCTGCATTTCCAAAGCACCCTGGCTGCTGTTGAAATGGCCAGGATGTATTCATCGCCAAGTGATTTGTGAGGGAACCAAAAAGAAATCATTGTTTTCAGGTAAAAATTGTGCATGGGAATGCAAGAAAACTTCTGGGATTGGAGAACCTCCCCCAGGTTGTTAGCAAAGGATTTCTAAGCTTCATGTGTAGTTGGTACTGATGTCTGTGGTGCAGGGGAGGAGCTGGGCTTCCAGAATCTAGAATGTTGCAGACCAAAGTAACCTGGTAGATAGGTGATGGTCCAATCCTGAATGATGATCAGAATTACAAAGGGGAAATTTCCAAAAATTCAGATTCCTGGGCTCCCCTTGAAAAGTCTCTCACTTGGTATTTTGAGATAAGACCTGGGGATCTGTGTTTTCAGATCCCTGATTTTAAGTTTACAGGGGGCTTGGGGAACCACTGATCTGGTGCACCCCATGCACATGTTATAGAAGGGGAAATGGCCACAGGCATGAGTTGCTCTTCCGCCGCAATACTGGTATTTCCTGCTGGGGAATGAGAGAATGAGAAAAAAGAAACCCAAGTGAGTGATTGACAGAACTTCTTCCAGGTCATGATCATTTGGGGAGCCAGATTCTGGCTAATAAATTCAGGTTTTGTGTCTGTCTTTGCATTCCTTGACTGCCAGACTAATTTTATGAGACAGTAAAGACAACAGCCGGGTAAACTGATAGCTCATTTAAAAAAAAAAAAAAAAAAAAAAAGGCGGTTTCTCTAAACAAGAAGAGAAGATTTTTACCACGGTTGCATGTTGTGGGGGGTAAGGTCTTTGAGCAGGTGCCCCACCTGCAGGCAGGCTAGCTACTTCTCCTCCGGTGTGACTCGGTTGTGCCTGGTCATAATCCACCCACCCCTTACACAATCTCATGCATCCCAATGCCTCCTCAAAGACCCAGGGCAGAGATTTCTAAAGCCACATGATGGATTGAGTCACAATTCCAACCAATGCGTAGAAATACTTCTGTTGCCCCTGGGGACCTCCCCCATCTCCAATCCAGAGCCTCCGCGGGAGGCTGACAGCTCCAAGTGCCTGAGCGGCCTCTGGCTCTGCTCACAATGAACGACCACGGAGAGATGAACCCCATCTATGTTTGGCACCCTGAGCCCTCTCCCTGCAATTGGATAGCCCCACTCTGCCCACCATCCCTGAAAACACTGCCTGGAGATGTTTTCCACACTTATTCATGTGATTTCTTTAACCAATAGTCTTTACTCACGATTGCGACCTCATTTTCTTGTTGTTATTAAATTAAGCATGAGTTTTCAATTTTCAATCTCAACCATATTTAATCATTCACTCATGTATGTATTTCCTAAGCATGCACACTATATTGATAAATACCATGTATTCACATTTTTCAATGCCTACAGTAAACATGCCCCCATTTTCCGCACAAAGAAGAGAGACTACGAGCTACTCATACTCAGCTAAGATCATGCAGCTAGAAAGCCAGTTTTCTGAATCTGAACTCAGATCTTTCTGGTTTCACATAACCTACTCCTTCCCCCAAATCACATCATCCCCCAATGACAATCTCTCTCATTTTAGAGATTGAGGGGACTGTTAATTATAATTTTTATTAAATATTTTTACGTCAACAATACCATAATAAACCTGAAGACACATCAGCTGAAGGTAGTTTCAACATGTAATCACTTAATTCATACTTTATTATCATATTCATAAATCAATAAGTTAAAATTCATGCATATTATTTTCTGAGAGGTCCTCTCTGACCCTCTAATCTAATCTAAACAGAGCTTTACCACTTCATTGTCTGGCTCTCTGTGTCTTAACTCCTTGAGTGCTTCTGTGTCTCTAGCAGTGTTTAGCAAATGCTTACTCTGGGCAGGCCAGCACTGAGCTACACCAAGAGAGGGCTGAACAATAGCAGGATAAGATTCTCTGCATTGCGTGCCTGTTGGAAGTATTTGTACTGCCAGATTGTGGCCTATTTCTTTAAAATAAACTTTTTTATTTTGGAAAAGTTTTAGGTTTAAAGAGAAGATGCAAATGACATGAGGTTCTCACCCAGTTTCCCCCAAAGGGAACATCTACGTTACTCTGGCTAATTATGTCAGGTGACTTTTAAGAGGTGATTATTTTTCTTTTCCTGCAGAATGTGAGTAACCACTGGGCAGGTAGCCATAAGACCTCAGTTCTGGGAGCCTCAACTTTGGTGGTCATGTCAACCCCTCCAAGTCTCAGTTTTTTCAGGGCACCAGAAATAATAGGATGGCCCTGCGAGGTCCTTCTGGGAGGATTAAGTGAGCACCCCCAGAATGGCACCTGGTACACTTGTTGGATATAAGCCTCAGTGATCTGCTTGAAGTAGAAGTTTCCATCGGGTGTTTACAACTTGCCTGGGGGCTCCTATTTTTCCTGTTCTCTCCCTGCAGCACCACACCTCCAGAGCCACACCTCAACTGTGCTACAGAATATGCGCTCTATTTGTCTCCCTCCTCCTCCCTTCCTCGTCCTGTCCCAATAAATCCTGTTTGACGAATTCAGGCCAAGGGCAGTAGCTCTCAACAGAGATATTGTTTTCTCTTCCGGATTGCATCTTTCAAAGCTCTGGGCAGAGCCAGGGGGTCTCAGCCAAGCTAGGGAGCACCCCGATGCCCAGCCCACGCACACGGAATTCATAAGCAGCTGAGAAGCGTGGAACCCACAGCAAGTGCTGAGGGAGAGGCCATGTTTCCCAACTGTCACGTTAATGGTGCTACAAGGAAGGTCCGGTAAGAGAGGAGGTGAGAGGGAACAGAAGGGGAGAAAACAGACATCATTGAGACATTTGGGTTCTCGTTATTTTCCTTCACCTCCTGATTTATTTTATGCCCCCTGAGTAAGAAGCCAAGCTGGCACCTGTGTTTTCAGAAATGCAGGGGACACTTCAGGGTTTCAGAATGACACTCTTGAAGGGCACGCTTGGTGCCCGAGCCTGCGGTGTTGCTCCCATGCAGATGCCCTCTGAAAGAGTCACCTCCTGCAGGGCACGGCTTCCCTCCAGAATGTGCCAAGTCTCGGAAGGCAGCAGATGGCTGGAGGAACACGGCTTGGGACTGCGTGTGTAATGAGCCTCCCTTTGAAGGCATTCTTTCTCCACACCCGTCCCTCCTGAAGATTGCTTTCAAATTGTGTGGTCACTAAGCCCATTCAGAACAACCAACCTATATTCCTTCATTAGCACAAGAAAACTTAAAATATTTATTCCCTATTATTTTTTCTTTTTTCTCTTTTTTAAGTGGACAGTGTTGTTCTTTAAAGATCGCCTTTCCTTGTGTGCCCAGTTTTTTAATTGGACTGCTCCCTGGGCTTTGGGACTTTGGCTGCGAGGCCTCAGGAGCCCAGGAAGTCTTCGAGTCTGCTCCTCAGTCAGGAGTGGAGGAGAGAGATCTTTCTGGATGGAAACATCTATGAACACACAGGCATCTTCAGAGGAAGAAGAGGACACAGTGCACTGGGATTTTGAGGGAATTATGATTAATCTGAAAAATCATAATGTATAGAAGGTTCTAGAAATGTAGGTCTTCCCCTCCATCCCCAATAAATACAGTTTGGAAAAAGTTAGGTTCATCAAAGTCTTTTATGTGACCAAGATGTTTTTACCTGCTATCTGTTTGAAAGAAGGTTGACCTATATTGCAAAATGAGATGCAGAATAGATAGATGTTTCTTGGCACCTCTGCAGGATGCAGGAAAAGGTTTACAAAGTATGAAACAGAGATTGTTGGTGACTGTTTCTTGATTTTGCCTGTTTCCTGATTACTCTGGGAAGATTCAGAGTCCTGTGGATGGGATCTCCTCATTACACTCTCTCTCCTTATCCTTTTAGCTTCCTGTTTCTCTCCTGTTCTTTCTCCTCTGCAAGGTCCAGAGTTCTGCAAGGAAAGACAATGAGGAACATAATGGTCAAGGGTCAAGGTTCAAAGGAAGAATATGAAAGCAAAAAAGAGTTTAATAAAAACAACTTTGGCCTAGGAGTTAAGAAAGTGGAGCTTTTGTCTAGGCTCCGGCACTAAACAACAATAATTTGAAATAATAATAGTACTTACCATTTATTGGGCATTTAGTTTTACCAGGCATTATTGGAAGCACTTTAAATTTAACCTGCCCAGTTCAGTGAGGTAGGTGTAGTAACAGTGCCCAGATTGCAGATGGCCTCCCCAAGGCACTGAGCTCCCAGAGGCCAGGCTGGAATTCAGACCACCTGGAGGCATGCAATCATGACCCCTATACCACCTCCCTAATGCAATAGGTAGCAATTTATTTAGATTCCCTAAGACGAGGAGTTTAGTGGACCTCTTCCAGATCTTTCTTCAATCAAAACGAATCCTAACCTTATCTTCCACTCACCTTTCTTCCAGACTTAACACAAAAATGTGGTATCTACAGCTGCTTGATGCTACTGGTGGACATTTCAAACCTGTTGGTGTGCTTTCTGGGGCTGTAGCAAGTACCTGGGATAATCAACTTATTTTGGTTCACAGTTTTAGTGGTTGCAGTCCACGGTCATTCTCAGCTCTGTTAATTTTGGATTTTTGGAGAAAAGTTCCCTCAGCTCAGCTGGTGTTTGCCCCGAGGTCCTTCCTATCCTGAAAAGCCTTCCACACACGTCCTGCTTGGAAGGAACAAGGAAAACGAAAGCTTACGGGGCTCCTTGGCTGCTGGTAAACTCATGGCTAGGACGGCCCGCTCTGCCTGACCTCGGGCTTACCCCCTCTGTCATGTACTCCTTAGAAACACGCAGACTCACCCTCCTGAGGGGAGCCATGAACCTCTGATCCCCATCGGGCGACTTTTGGTTTTAAGAGTCCTCAGTGTCTTTCACTGGGTCTGTGCTGACCTTTTCTCACTAGGTTTACCCCACTTCTCCCAGGGAACTCACTCCCTCTCTCCAGATCCCGGCTGATGTCTCCATGGCAGCTCCGGTGACCCTCTCAAACTAGCTCAACACTCCCAGTGTGTCTGTTTTTTTGAAGTGTTTTTTAATAATTTGCGATTTTTTTCCAGTACTGCGGATTGACCTCAGGGGTGCTTTACCACTGAGCTACATCTCCAGTCCTTTTTATTTTTTTATTTTGAAACAGGTTCTCATTAAGTTGTAGAGATTGGCCTTGAACTTGCGGCCTTCCACTGCTAGGGCCTCCTCCTGCCTCCACCTCCTGAGTCACTGGGATTATAGGCATGTGCCACGGCAACCAGATATCATTTGTAATTTTACTTACTTCTGTAACCATTTGATTAATGTATCATGTAATGTTTTCATTCAACAAATATTTTAAGTGCCTGTGTGCCAGGAACTGTTCTATTTGCTGGGTTGCGATGATGAGTAAAACAGATTTGGCTTGTCTCCTTGATGAGCGTGGAGTCCAGTGGGAAATAAACAAATATAAATGCACTTGAATTTGCTGTAAGTGATGGAAAGGAAGTGAAGCAGGTGCGATGACAAAGACTGGGGAAGGACCTTGGCAGAAAGAGTGATGGTCAAGGTCATCTCGACAGTCAGAAGAGAGAAAGGAGTTGGGCATAGGAAGAGCCCAGAAAAGAGAGGGAGGCATGAGGAAGGGAGACACCTGTGCACTAGGGAACTGAGCAGCAGCTGCATGGAGGGAGTGCAGGGGGTGAGGGAGAGGGACGTGAGGTGAGGACAGACGGACAGGGCCAGAGCACTGCCGGAACATGCGGTGAAGAGTGGCGTGGATCTGGATTCATAACCGCTGATCCAGCAGGATCACGGAGCTGGGTCCATGCAGCTGAGGCAGCAGGAGAGTGACAGAGGCCCATGTGGTTGAGAGTTGCTGACACGGATGTCAACGTGTCGTGGACACCATGTTTCAGCAGCAGTCAGATCATAATGGATGGGAAAGTAAATGGATGCTGAGGAATTAAAGACTTGCATCTAAAAAATAAAATTTAGACTTGCATCCAGAAAGAGAAATGTGGGCTGCGCGGGAGAGTAGAAACATGGAGTGGATGGAGAGAGAAAAGCAAGACTGAGGGAGGAATTGAAGTTGCGTTTCCTGAACTTATATATTTATTAAATCTTGGATGGGAGACGATAGATCATGTTGAGAAGCCATGGAGATGACTCAGGGGGTAGAGATTTATGATGTTCAGAGAAGCAACAAACAGAGAGTCAAATCCTTGAGAAAATAAGATGGATCCAAAACAGAGATGAAGAGATCAGACTTTTACAGACTGAAAACCACCTTGTTAATTTTTAACTCTTTAGTCTATAAAACTGCACACATACAAAAGTAGAGAGAAAAATATAATGAAATTCCATATACTCATCACCCCAGCTTCAACTCATGACCAATCTCATTTTCTCTATAATCCTGCCCAATTTCATTCCTAAATGATGATGATGATGATGATGATGATGATGATGATGATGATTTTGCAGTGCTGGGTATTGAACTCAGGGCCTTGTATATGCAAAACACATGCTGTACCACTGAGCTATACCCCCAGCCACAGAATATGCAGTGAAGAGTGGCGTGGATCTGGATTCATATGCCAATGAAAACAACCCAACATTCTATAAATTTTCCTTCACAAATACTTCCATTAGTATTTCTTAAAATAAGGACTTTAAAAAGGTATACCAAAACATTTATTACACTTAAAAATTTCCAATTTATTGACATTGCCAAGTATTTGGTCAGTGCACAAATTTCCCCAACTGCCCCTTACAAGTTATGTTTTTGTTTTTGTTTTTGTTTTTTTAAACAACTGACTTGTTCAAAATAAAACCAAAACCTGGTCTTCACACTGAGTTTGCCTATAGGCATTTTAAAGTGAAGTTTCCTTTCTTCTTTTTGACCTGCGTGGAAGAAACCAGGTCTTTTGTTCTACAGAATTTCACACATTCTGGATTTTGCCATTTGTACAAGTGAGGTGTCACTTAACACATTCTTCTGTCACTGAGACATCCCTAAACTGTTAGTTTATATCTTACAGCTAAAGACTTGATCAGATTTCGGTCTGTTTTCTCCTTTGGAGCAGAACGGGGGGGGGGAGATCACCTCCCAGGTGATGCTATGTCCTTCCTATCACATTGTCTCAGGAGGCATCCTACTGCCCGGCTGTCCTGTGTCTTGAGATGTTAATATCCATCATGAGATACTACTTTTTAGTTTGATAGAAAGAACAAGTTCAAGAGTTCTATTGTACAACATGGTGCCTATGGCTAACAAGGAGATAGATGTGTTTAACCTGACTGTACAATGTATTGTATTCTTGCAAATTGCTGAAAGAATAGATTTTAAGAGTTCTCATCACAACAATGATGTGTGAAGTAATGCATATGCTACATAGTTCAATTTAGCTATTTCACATTGCATACTTATTTTATGGTGATGTGCGGCACATGATAAATAAATACTATTTTATTTGTCAGTTAAAACAACGACATGTGAATTGTGGGTGGAATGATGAGACAGGGAGGGAGAGATGGACAGAGGTGGATTGATGGGCACCAGCTGCAGTTCGAAGTAGGAAATTGTAGTGTGCAATTATTGCACAGTAGGGTGACAATAGACAGTGCCACAAAAAGCTAGATAAAAAGATTTGGAAACTTATCACCATGAAGAAATAATAAATGTTTGAGGAGATTGATATGTCTAACCTGATTCTATAATGTTCAGATATATTGAAACATCACAGGGTAACCCATTAATATATACAACTTTTGTGTTTTGATGTATCAACTAAATTTAATTAATTAGTATATACATACAAAAATGAAATGATTGATCAGGTTTGATATTGTCAGCCTGCTCCACTCACTATAAAGTTCCTGGGTGTCTATTTTTTTGCTTAATGGTTTGACCAGTTAGTGATGGCCTTTTCCCAGATCCATTATTTCATTGGGAATCACAAAACGATACTATTATAAGTCTTCCATTCTGCAATGGGTTGGATTATGTCCCCTCCAAATTCATGGGTTGAGGTTTTAACCTACTTCAGAATAGGACATTATTTGGAAGTAGGCTCGATGCCAATGGAATTACTTAAGATGAGGTTCTATTGGGCTAGGATGGCCCCTTCTCCAGTGTGACTGGTGTCATTTATAAAACAGGGAGATTTGGACACAGGGACTGATACATTATTCCAAAGGGAGAATGCCAAGGGAAGAGTTATACTGCCATAAGCCAAGGAACTTCTGGAAGCCAGGAGGGAGGCTTGGAGTAGATCCTTGCCTACCACCTTCTGAGAAAGCCCAGCAGGGCTGACTCCTCTGTCTCACACTCCAGCCCAGAGCCAATCAGGAGGTGATTTCTGCTTAAGCCACACAGTTTGTGGTCCGTCATTACAGCAGCCCTCGGAAACCAACGCACATCTCTCCTTCAGTTTGGGATGAGAATCTGAGAGAGAGGAGTGAGATTTTCCTCGCCACCTACTTGCTCTCCTGAGATGCATTTCAAACAGGAGACACAGGGTACATGCTTGGTTCCTCCCTGTATTTTCTAGTGTTGGGAATGTGCAATGGTTCTCTGGCATCCTCTAAGGGTGACTGGAGAGGGTTTGTAAATTTAGTATTATTAAAATCCTACGGCTTTTAAATGTTTGTTTTCAGTGCAGTACAGTTATTCACCTTTTTCATGATGAAATGGCCTCATCTTTGATCAGAGCTCCTCCCAGCAGCCCTGAGTCCAGTAGTTTGATGGCTATTTTGCTTTTGGGCACAATATTGAGTTCCTGTTTCTTCTGGCTCCAGACACGTAAACTGCTGTCTCTGCAAGGCTTCCTGCTCTTCTCAGTGGTAAATGATCTTGGAAGACCACAGTTCCAGGACCAGGGATACTGTTGGATGCCCAGGTAGTTACTCTTTCTAGACCTTTCCAGTGGAGAGAGCTAGGAAAAAAAAAAAAAAGAGAGAGAGAGAGAGAGAGAGAAAATACATTATGTCTTTACAGTATGTCTTTTCTTTCATGTTGAAAATTTTTGTTTTTATTTTTTTATTTTTTTTAATTTATTTTTATTGTAAACAAATGGGATACATGTTGTTTCTGTTTGTACATGAAGTAAAGGCATACCATTTGTGTAATCATACATTTACATAGGGTAATGGTGTTTGATTCATTCTGTTAGTTTTTTCTTCCCCCCCACCCCTCCCACCCCTCTTTTCCCTCTATACAGTCCCTCCTTCCTCCATTCATGCCCCCCTCCCACCCTCCATCATATGTCATCATCCGCTTATCAGCGAGATCATTTGTCCTTTGGTTTTTTGAGATTGGTTTATCTCACTTAGCATGATATTCTCCAATTTCATCTATTTGCCTGCAAATGCCATAATTTTATTATTCTTTATAGCTGAGTAATATTCCATTGTATATATATACCACAGTTTCTTTATCCATTCATCAATTGAAGGACATCTAGGTTGGTTCCACAATCTGGCTATTGTGAATTGAGCAGCTATGAACATTGATGTGGCTGTATCTCTGTAGTATGCTAATTTTAAGTCCTTTGGGGATAGGCCAAGGAGTTGGATAGCTGGATCAAATGGTGGTTCCATTCCAAGCTTTCTAAGGAATCTCCACACTGCTTTCCAGAGTGGCTGCACTAATTTGCAACCCCACCAGCAATGTATGAGTGTACCTTTTCCCCCACATCCCCGCCAACACCTACTGTTGCTTGTGTTCTTGATAATCGCCATTCTAATTGGGGTGAGATTGAATCTTAGGGTAGTTTTGATTTGCATTTCTCTTACTACAAGAGTTGTTGAACATTTTTTCAACATTGTTGATTGCTTGTAGATCTTCTTCTGTGAAGTGTCTGTTCATTTCCTTAGCCCATTTGTTAATTGGGTTATTTGTATTCTTGGTGTAGAGTGAAAATTTTTGTTTTTAGACATTAACTTTATTACATTATTTGGTTTATCTTATTGTGTCTGTGTTCTAATTATATTATACATACAGTTCAAATATAGAAGTTATGTTATATATTTATGTAACATGGTATATATAAAAAATATCTCCAAAATAAAAACACCAACTGTGAGAGTAACAATAATAATAATGTTTGTAATAGGTAAAATTATTATTATTACTAACAATATTTTTGGAAACAGTTTAAGACTCTTTCAGTCCTTGGGGATACACAGTCTAATTACTAGGTTATAAAGTCGCCTGACCTAATTCCTCTCTACAACATGAAGTCACTAAATTTATACATATTTAGGCTTAGTCTATTTTGATTTCAACATTTGGATGGAGCCCTGATTTCTCTTTAATTAAATTTTGCTTTATAACACATTGTGTCAATTCCAAAGTCAAATCTGTGAAATAAGGCCCATTCTAGTTTTTATTTTCTTCCCTGTCATCTTGCTTCCTCTCCCCCGTACAAGAACAGTTTTATTAGTTTTTTTATGTCATTCCATTAAGATTTTAAAATAATAGATGTATATACTATATTCCCTCCTGTTCTGAGATCTAAGGCAGCATATGCTACACACTATTCTCAATGCTTTTCCCACTTAACAATATGTCCTAGAGATCTCTCTGCATTGGGATGAGTTTCCCCCAGTCCTTCTTATAATGCAGGATTCTCCATTGGGTGGACCTGACTAATCCATGGCTTCTGCAACTAGTTCCCTAGTGACGGATATTTGAGTTGTCTTTCTAATCTCCAGCTATCAAAAATGGTATGGTAATAAACATACTTGTACACATATTTTACAGTGTTTTTGCCCACTTATCTCAAGGGAATTTTCCTAGGAGTGGGATTGCTAAATCAAAGAGTTAAATGCATATGTAATTTGATTCAATATTGCCAAATTCTCCTCCACAGGACAACGGATGGGAGCTACACCCTTTCGCCTTCCTGCCCGCGGTGCATGAATATGCCTGTTGTCCTACACCCTCCCCAGAAGAGCAGGCTGTCGAACTCCTGGATGTTTGCCAATATGACAGGTGAAATGATATTTTTATTTAATTCTAATTTGCATGTCCTTCATTTGTTTCATTTGTTTTAAAGAAATAAAACAGGGAGAAGGTGGGTGAAGTGTGGATGTGTTTATAGAGTAGGTGTTTGGAAGTTATTGCCCTTCTCCACTGAGCTCCAGGAAGATAGGACGCAGGCTGCTCGTATGGAGAAGGACTCATCAGTGGGTAATGAACGTGCATGAAAGAGTGAATGAATGAAAGACAGGAACGCCCCTTTCTGCCCATCTCGACTGTCTCCTGGGCTCTATTCAACTCCTTACTCTCTGGAGACCCTACAAGTAGGGGAGCCATTTGGAAGTTCAACTTAAATTAGGAGTTAAAGAAAAAAATCACCAGAAGGGCTTGTTTAAAACCATGTCCTTGAGCCTAATGAGTTGTGCCCGTGTAATTGAGGGTTGGGTGGGGTGGGGTCCAGCAAGACAATGTCCCCACTTATTTACAGATCTGGGAAGGCTAGCTCAGCCAGGTCAACATTACACAGGAACAATGAGAACAAGCTCCCTGTGAATTCTCTCCCTCTTCATCCATCTCGTTCACAGACTCCAAGCTCCCAGGATTGACAGCAACTTCAGGGTCCTTCAAGACTCCAGTTCCGTGTCGCCTTCCTGACACTCTTTGAGCAGATAAGTAGCCATCTGGAAGAATAGGGAGCTCCCTGGCACGTACGGCTGGCCTTGCTACTTGAGAATAGATGAAGTCTAAGGCCTCTCTGACACACAACCCTTCTAAATTACCTTTTCTGCTATCTATATTTTATCTTCTCCCGTCAAAAAAATTTCCATTGCCTTTACCCCTTTCAATGAAATGGCCTCTTATGTGGAAGCTCACTCCGAAGCGTCTACCCCTTCTTCTTTCAGAAATTATCCATCCTTTGTGACCCAGAGTCAAGGGCATGTTCCTTGATTATATCACGATTAAGAATTTCCATTTCATGAAGAAATCAGGAACTTGTAATTAAAAGGCAAATGACACCTTAAAAGAATATATTTAAAATGTCAAAACCTGACATGGTTAAAATGTCTAAATTATACAAGCAACTTTTGCAAATCAATTTTAAAAAGCAACACAGGACCCTAATAGATAAATGGGCAAAGACTATGAGTAGGCAGTTCATGAAATAAGAACCCAGAATAATCAACAAATGAAGAATGCTCAGGCTCGTTTAATTAGAGATATAAAATAAGAACGATAATGAATTATGTTATAGTTTAGATCTCAAATCTCCCAAACACCCATGTATTAAAGCTTGGTTACCGGCCTGCTGCCCTACCAGGAGGAAGTAGAACCTCAGGAAGGAAGTTAGGTCATTGAGGACATGTCCTTGAAGCAGGCAGTGGCCCCTTCCTCTTTGACTTCCTGGTTGCCATATCGCAAGCAGTGATCCTCTACCAGATGCTCTTGCCTTGGTGCACTGTGCCACAACAGACCCAAAGCAATGGGACCAAGTGACCAGAGTGAAACTTCTGAAACTGCAAGCCAAAATAAACCTTTCCTCCTTTTAAGTTGATTTTTTCAGGTATTTTTGTCATAGCAGTTGGAAAGCTAACTAACACAAATAATGAGTTACTACCTGTTATGGTTAAGACATTAGGTGTTCCCCAAAAGCTCATGGTGAGACAATGCGAGAAGTTTTTCAAGGAAAAATGATTGAGTTATGAGAGTTTTAACTCAATCAGCAAATCAGTCCCCTGATTAACTGAATGGTACCTGAAGGTGGGTAGGGTGTGGCTGGAGGAGGTAGGTCATTGGGGGCATGCCTTTGAGGAATATATTTTGTATCTGGCAAGTGGAGTCTCTCTCTCTGCTTCCAGATCATCATGTAAGTTGCTTCCCTCCACCATACTCTTCCACCATGATGTTCAGTCTCATTTCAAGCCCACAGGAATGGAGACAGTTGTCTATGGACTGAGACTTCTGAAACTGTGAGCCCTTGAATAAACTGTTCCTCCACTAATTGTTCTTGTCAGGTCTTTTAGTCACAGCAGTAAAAAAACTGACTAAAATACTACCTGGCAGATGTGGTAAAAATTAGAAATTTGGGAGATTTCAGGTGACAGAAAGGCTGTAGGGAAAATAGAGCTCTTGTGTGATGCTGGTGGGAGTATAGATGGACAGCCTTTCTTTAGAGCAATACTGTGGTACTTTGTCAAATGCATTCACCCCAGGATGGAGAAATCTCATTCCTGGGAATGCCACTGGAGAAATTCTCAAGCCGGCCTCTGAGGATGGAGATGTTTGAGTTCTCAGTTGACGGGAACTGAGATTGGAGGCACTCTAGGTGTCCACTGTGGGGAGAAGAGACCCATGTAGGAACCGTGATGTCTTAGTCAGCTTTTTTGCTGCTATGACTAAAAGATCTAACCAGACAACTGTAGAGGTCACTCATATTTTTCACTGCTCTGTGTGTATCTGCAAGCAACTATGAAAAGGGCCACAAGTATTGATTTGGGGGCTACTAAGAAATTTTATCCAGTAGGTCAAGTCACAGATACAGAGTTTGTGAATAACGAGGTTGTACACTCACACACCTGGTTGGTTCTTAAAACATAGACTCGAATGGGGAAGAAAAGCAAGAAAGACTCAGATCCTAGCATAAGACCGTTTGTGTCAAAATGCACACAGAGCCAGCACACACAGGCTCTTCAACAGCCAGTCCAAATGGAAGGATGCGTATCAAGCCCATTAAGATGGTTGCCTCCCAGAGGTGGGCTGGAGATGAAAAGGAATAATTGGATCGACAGATAAAAGTAGAGCTGTCAGTGTGTTCTGAGTGAGGAAACTGAGCTCCTGCCTCCACATGCAGAGGTCAGACTGAAGCCCCCGTGGCCACTCGGTTACCACCCGCCCTGGGTCTTCCTCTCTCTTTGTGCCCTTGTTCCCAACTCTCTCCTCTCTTCTGGCTCTCTGGACTCTCCCTTCTCCAGGCTGAGATTCTTGAAGGCAAGAAATCTGGCTTTCCTCCGTGCTAGAGTTTGGATGTTGACTGTCCCCCAAAGGCTCCTGTGCTGGAGATCTGGTCCCCAGTCCATGGTGCTATGAGGAGGTGGTGGAACCCCCCAGGAGCTGAGGTCTAGTGGGAGGAAGTAGGTCTCCAGGTGGGGGGGTCCCTTGAAGGGGATATTTGGACTCGGGCCTCCTACTGTCTCTCTTCTTTTGATTCCCAGCACCTTGAGGTCAGCAGCTTCCTCCACTCCACACCCCCTATGTGTGCTGCCCCCCACAAGCCCAGGAGCAATGGGCCAGCCAACTGTATGACTTCAAAACAAGGAGCCAAATATACCTTCTCCTCTTTTCAAGTTTGTCTCAGGTATTTTGTAGAGTAATGCAAAGTTGATTAACACACTCTGCGTACCACAGCTTGAGCTTATCTCCTGATGTATTTTAATGATTTCCTTTTATTTTATTTACTTATGCCCTATCTTATTTCAAAAGGGATTGAGGTTATTACCAATCAGGGCTTTGCTGAGTCCATTTGCCGAAGGAATAAAAGCTTGCATAGGTAAACGAGCAAATGAACAGGTGATTCCCATACCTCTCCCGTCATACCCTGATCTTCACGGGATGATCCCTAATGATAATATTCATAATAAAAGGGTGTGTCCAGAGCAGAGCACAGGAGGCTCTTGTGCCTCTTGAACTGGGTCCTGAAGAGCTGATCATTCACACTAGCACTGTGTCTGCTCTTTGGACAACTGATGACTCACATTCAGATTGTCAGAAACCAAACTGCCCACTGCTTTAAACCATTGATTCAGAATGTCTTTAATGGGTTCAATCTGGTTTCTGTCTTCCAATGTATTGCCCATTTCTCTCAGTTCTATGTCACCTGAGTGTTGGTAAGAATGCTTCCAATTACCTAAATTGTTGATAAAGCTTAGGGTAACAGAACAAGCCCCATGACAGACCATCCCTCACCTCTAAGAATGTGCCTGTGAATTCTTGGAGTCAAGTTGCACCAGTCTCCTGTCATTTAGATTGACTTGCTCTTTCTCTTTCTCTATTTTTCATTTCTCCTCAATAATACCTAAATTCTTCCCAAAAAGAATCTTGTAAAAATATCTGCCTCCAGGGTTCAGGTTATGGCAGAGGGGTAGAGCATTTACATGGCCCAGGAAGGGAAGTATTAGGTCCAAGTACTTAAAACAAACATGAAAACAAAAACAAACCCTGAAATCCAGATCTGCTTTGTCCATGCCAACCTCCAGATCTCAGCATGACATTGCGTCACTGAGCTGCGGAGTTGGGAGCACATGTTAGAGGCTGTTGTCACCTCGGTATTTCAAAGAGGAGGAAAAGGGTGTCCAGAGTACTGTGAGAGTACAGTCATCTTTTGGTGGCCACAGGAGATTGGCTCCAGGACCCCTGTGCATACCAAGGTTCAGGGATGCTCAAGACACTTGTATAAAATGGTGCCACAAAGTTTCAATATCTCAGGATTACTTATAATACCAGTACAATGTAAATGCTATGCAAATAGTTGTTATGCCGTATGGTCTAGGGAATAATGATAAGAAACAAGTATGTATATGTGCAGTGCAGAAATTTGTTTTAAAATCTGAGGGTGGTTGAATTCATGGATGCAGAGCCGACACATCAGTAGTCCTCATCCAAATGCTCACAGGCATAGTTACACTTCCAGACTAGGCATGTGATCAGTGACCCCGTGTCCACTCGAAACCTGGGCTCCTAACCCCATGTAAGCGGTCTTTACAAAGTGTCCCTCCACTTCAAGAGAGACCATGCTGACTCCTAGTGACTGTCTCTTGCTTTTGCTCAGAGTCTGTTAAATAAATCTGCTTTGGAGTGTTATTGGAGCTTCATGTAACTTGGAGAAAACTGAAACCCAGAGAGCATCCAGGGCTTTAAAATAAGCCAAGTTTCTGGACCAGACATATTACATTCCAGAACACAGAAATAACCTGTGCATGATCCTGGAAACACTGTGGGCAAGTTTTTTATTTTGTTTTGCTTTGCTTTTGGAGTTTTATTTTATGTTCTTTCCCCACATTTTTTTTTTTTTTTTGCAGTATTGGGGATCAAACTCAGGGCCTTGGGCTTGTGAGGCAAGCACTCTACCAGCTGAGCTATCTCCCCAGCCCCCCGCATTTTTTATTGGTGCATTATAGTTGTACATACAGTGGAGTTTGTTGTTACATATCCATACACACATATGATATAGCAATATATTTTGGCCAATATCATTCTCCATTGTTCCCCTTTCCTTCCCCTCTCCCTCCCCTGGTCTGTTTCCCCTTCTCTACTGATCTCCCTCTGAGTTTTTGAGAGAATCCCCCCACCCCACATTTCTTTTCCTTTTTCCTTTCTAGCTTCCACATTTGTGAGAAAACACGACCCTTGACCTTCTGAGTTTGGCTTCTTTTGCTTAACACAATGTTCTCAAGTTCCAGCCATTTTCCTGCAAATGACATAATTTTATTTTCTTTATGGCTGTGGGCAGGCTTTTTGGAATGCCTGCGAAGGATTCCTGGAGAAGATTGGAATTGAGCAGACTTCTTTGAGGAATGGAAAAAGCTTTTGATAGAAAGAAATTCTCTTAAAATTGAGGAAATTGGAGCTGCAGTACAGAGTTGGGAACACACGCAGGATGTTCTGGACAAGGTTTTTTCCATTACAAGTAACAGAGGAATGATTTTAACTCACCTAAGTGGACAGGCTTCAGTTTCTCAGGACAGCTGGGTCTGGAGGCTCTGAAGACATTACAGGGACATTTTTTTCCATCTCTCAACTCAACTCTTCATGCCAACTCATTTCTCAGGAAGGCCTCCCAGCCGTGGGTAACAGAAGCTGCCCCAATCCTCCTGGGGAAAGAGTGCCTCAGGGACCACTCACTGATCCCGCCAAAGAGCAGATTTAGCAAGTTAGCAAATCAAAACTCAGGATATCCTGTTAAATTGAATTTCACATAAAGAATAAATAATTCTTAGTGCCAAGTGTGTCTCATGCAATATTCGGGATATATAAGACACTAGTTAAATTCCAAATTTAAATTGGGCCTAAATCAGCATCCTGTATTTTATCTGGCAACCCTATCCCCACACCAGTCTATGTGAGCAGGCAGATGAGGAGCTTGACCGGACCCAGGAGTGAGGTCAGCCCTCCCCAACCCATCCCATGGACAGGGAATAAGGAGTGGGTGGGTCACCAAGCCCACAGTCATGCATTGCTTAATGGTGGGGAAATGCGTTATTAGGTGAGCTCATCATTGTGCAAGCTTGATGGAGGGTGCTTGCACAAAAGAAGATGGACTACGTTGGTCCTGCCATGTGACCTCTCTGTGAGACTCAGTGAACACGAGATGCATGAGGCTGCCGCTGCCAACACACCATGCTGTTTTACACAGGAAAATGGGACCCTTAGGCCATAGGAATTTTTTCAGCTCCATTCAAATCTTATGGGACCACCAAAGTATAGCGGTCAGTCATTGATTGAAACATTTGTATATGTACAACACGTGACTATACTACAGAGTGACTCAGTGTCGTACAGATAAAACAGATACTGCTGCAACTTAGTCCATGGGCAGCAATTAGAGTAAGATAAAAGGGTTTCATTCTTCCCTGTTACCCACTCCCTCAACCCTGAGTAGTACTGAGACTCTCCCAGCTGCTTTTTCTGGGTCCCAAGTCATACAGCCTCTAGTCTGCAGACTCCTAGAGAAAAAAATGTGTTCCTTGTTAACCAGAGCAATCCTGCACATAGTAGAACCTCAATTAAAAATTGTTGACTAGCTGAATGAATGAAGCACTACGTGTACTTTATATCTTCTTCCTGGGCCCATTTAATTATTCCTACTAGATGAGATTCCTCGAAAGAGACCTTCAAAATGTTTTTACATGAACAATGGTGATGATCTGATAGCAACAGCAAGACTAACGTGCTGAGTTTCTTTGGCACGGCTTACCTCTGGCTCTCTCAAAATGTTCTTTGAGAAGCTCATAAATTCCTTCTGATAATATCTCAGAAATAAGAGTGTTATTCTCCCAATTTACGTATAAAGAACTGAATCACCAGAGGTTGGATCGTTCCATCAAGACCACAAATAGAGTGGATGGGATCTGGCAGTTTGGAACCCCCACTTTGGGCTGGTTCATCAGCTGAGAACTCCGGTGTTTTGGGGAATCACAATACTTGCTCTCTGACTGCAACATTTCAGCTCTGAGAAAGCTGAATAATTCCCGTGGAAAGTTGAAATATATGGACTTTTTTTGTTTCAGGCAAAATGCATAGCTGGGTGTTCTATTGAAAGAAATCTTTTCTGAAGGCAGGCTTAAGAATGAAGAAAGGGAGCTGGAGGAGAAGTCAGCAAACTTTGGGTTCAGTCCTGCCCCACCTGTCATGCCAGGTTCCCTCAGGCGACAGACAGAATAAAGGCTGCTCCACCTGCTGACAGCAGAGAGCCCACGGGTACTGGGCACCTCACAAAGGGCCTCCCTGAAACCACATGAAGAGGCTGTCTGAGGGACACCTGTCACACCACAGTCAGCTGCAGTGCTGAAACTTGTTACAATAATTCTTTGATACATGGAAATAAAATGTCTGGAGGGAAAGATTTCTTGTTCTGATTCACCCCAAAACTTTGTATGTGCCCCTAAGCCTCCTCTGTCCTAATCAGGAAGGTGTTATTAGCTCCATTTTCCAGAGGAAATTTTGACTCGTTAATTACCTACCCAAAGTGAAACAGAGTAACTGTCAGAGTTGGGATTTAAAGACAGAAGATCTGATTCCGAAAGCTCTGGGGTCTTGCTGTGACACCAGTCTGCTTCTCCAGGGGACCTGAGGAGGGAGCGAGATGGTGGTGTTAACTGGCACGTACCCTAGGGCACCAAACAAACACAAGGAATTGTTGAGATTCACCTTTACACAGGACAACTGATCTTACCAATGGGCTTTTCTGATGGAAGACAAGTTGGTGTGTTAGCACGGCCTTTGTAAAGTACCCCACACTCTAAGGTGGCCATGACAGGAGATCACGCAATGAGCTTGAGGAGAACAGAGGGCTGGCACCGTATCTGAATCAGATAAAGCTGACAGGGCGAGGATTCCCAGCCACAGTTCTTTGTGGATATATGAGGACCACGTCTAAGACAGTTGTGGGACCAAGCAGGTCCCATTTCCTTGGAGACAATAAAGGACTTAGGTGGAAACTGTATAGGTCTTTAGCTGCCCATGGTGGTCTCTCCTTCCGGCTGCTTTTGTTCCTGGTCCAGGGTTCTGGACCCCACACCTAATGTTTCTGCCTCTGGCACACCCTTACCAGCTATTCCCTAAGTGATTCCAACCCTTTCTGCCAAGACTCAGAAGCTCCAGGTCCTTGGCTTTTCTTTCATATCCAAGGAGTTCAAGTGTGCAAGCAACATTCACTTGTCCCCTCTCTCCCCGCCAAGTGACTCAGAGACAGGGTGGATGGAGAGCTCAGAGCACTGACTTCCACCATGCAGCAACTTGGGCTGCCCAAAGGTGACTTGGAAGGACTACATGGTGGTGTTTTGTTCTTTGTTTGTTTTGTATACTAGGGATTGAACCCAGGGAGCTCTAACACTGAGCTGATTCCCAGTCCTTTCTATTTTGAGACAGAGTCTTGCTAAGTTGTTGAGGGTCTCGATAAGTTGCCCAGGCTGGCCTTGAACTTATGATTCTCTTGCCTCAGGTTCCATGTTGAAAGGGTTGTGACATGGCCAGCATGGCCACCACGCCCAGCACAAGTTATTACTTCTAGGTGTGTCTATAAGGATGTTTCCAGGAGAGATCAGCACTGGAATTGGTAGACTGAGGAAAAAGGATCCAGCCTCACCAACGTGAGATGTCCTCATTCAGCCCATGGATGACACACAATAGCACAAATGTGGAGAAAGGAAAATTCCTTTCCTGGAGTTGGAACATCCACCTTCTCCCGCCTTTGGACATCTGAGCTCCCGGGTCTTAGGTATCCAAACTCCAGGCTCTATGCTAAGCACTCCTACCCCAGGTTTCAGGCCTTCAACTTCAGACTGGATAGGCTACACAGCCTCCAGATTCAGACCAATGAAACCACTAACTTGCAGAGAATGGATTGCAGATGTCTTAGCCTCCATAATTGCATTAGCCAGTTCCCATAATAAATCTCTTCTTGTGTATCTGCACGTATCCTATGGACTCTGTTTCTCTGGAGAACCCTGATTAATAGAGGCCACATCAACCTTCTAGGCTGCCATAACAAAGGACCACAGACTGTGGTTAAATACAGACATTCATTTCCTCACAGTTCTGGAGGCTAGAAGTTCAAGATCAGGTAGCATTGGTTTCTCCTGAGGCCCCTCCCCTGGTGTTCCTGTTAGTCATCTTCTCCCTGTGAGGTCCTACCCTCGATACCTATCTGTGTCCTCATCTCATTTTATTACAAGGGTAATATTGGATTAGGGCATACCCTGATGATCTCATTTAAACTTAATTTCCTCTTTAAAGGCCCTATCTTCAAATATGGTCACAACGACGCACTGGAGGTTAGGACTTCAACTTCTGAACTGGGAGAGGAGACACATAGCCCATAGCAAGGGCAGAAGTCACCTCTCTCCAGTAATTCCAACTGTGTGCCCCAAGAATCAACCTTCCAAATATACAACCCAAGTAGAAGTTGAGTGCTTCTTCTTCCCAATGCCCTTCAATTACCTGAAGGCCAGGTGTAGCCTTACTTGCTTCTTATGCTAATCCCAGGCAAGCTTTCCCAATTCCCAGTCCTGAAAGCCATAGATATGACACCTAAGCCCAGAAACTAAGATGACTGGCTGCCTCTGATTCTGGTCAGCAGTCATACACCTTAGCAGGCTGAACATTGCCTAAAAGAGAACCCTAGGTACTATAGTCTCAAGGTGTCCCCCAAAAGTTCATGTGTTGGAAACTTAATCCTCAAATTCATATATTCATGGCATTTGGGAGGGAGAGTTAGATGGAGTCATAAGGGTGGGGCCCCATGTTAGGATTAGTGGCTTCATTAGCAAAGAAAGGGACCTGAGCAAGCATACTTGCTGTGTCTCATCATGTGATGCCTTTGCCATGTTAGGATATAAGATGCAGCAGAAAGTTCTGATCAGGTGCCAGCACATTGATACTGGACTTCCCAGCCTCCAGATCTATAAGAAATAAATTTCTTTTATTTGTAAATTACCCAGTCTGTGGTATTCTGTTATAGCAACCAAAAACAGACTAAGACACCAGGACAAGGAGCTAATCTACAAGCAGATCTGAGAATCACACATAGTTTGAACGCAAAGCTCCATGCTCAGCTGTGAGTAGATCAGTTCCCATACCAGGATCTTATCAAGTCAGTGCCTGGCATATAGTAAGCACTTGATAATTGTCTGTGGAATCATAGGCTTCAATCCAAAAGCAGAGCTATTTGCAAAGGAAATTAAGAAAACAGTTCTCATCTAAAATGCCCAAATTATACAACAACAAAAAAGGGAAACTACTTTGAATTTTAAGGATCATTTTCAGGAGACAGTTGAAGTTGGGGACAACAAGTCATACTGTCACAAACGTATTTGGTGGGCTTAATCACTCACTTGGTCTCCTTCTGGGTAACTTAGAGGAAATGGAGCACATGATCTCTAGGCTAACGTCAAGCCCTAATGTCATGGCCTAACACTGATTTCTTTTCAAAGTCATTTCATACACACACACACACACACACACACACACACCCATATATACTCTCATATGCACACACATGTGTATGTATGTATGTACATATATACCACATAGTATGTGTGTATCTGAATTATATGTCTGTATAGTATGTATGCATATACACGTGTGCAAGTGTGTATAAATTGTGTGTGTGTGTGTGTGTGTTATGTGCATTTCTTGGAAAAGAAGGCCAATCAGTCCTCTTTAGCCAACTCTTGGAAAAAGTACAAAAAAATAATTACGTGGTCAAATGATTTCATCTAAGCACACTATTGTGAAGATACCGTGGCCTGGTAAAAAGAGCCATGAGCAAAGAACTCAGATATCTGAGCTCCACATCTCTTGTTATGGGCAAGTAACAGCATGTCTGAGTCTCATTTTCCTGGTCTATAAAATTAAAAGGGTCTGAAGATGCGAACTGTGTGGTAAGTCTCTATTGGTTTTACCCACAAGAAGGACCCTCTGCAGCTGTGTCACTGGATTTCACGTATGCCTTCCCTCCCGCTTTCCAGCCTCTTCCCTCAAGGTCAAAGTAATGAGCAACCCCTGACTGAGCACCTGGGCTGCACAGGAGCATGCCCCATTCTGAGAGGGTAGTGGCAGAAGGGAGCTCCCTCCCCAGCACCAGGAGCTTTTAATTTTTATCTGATTGGTTGTATTTTCTTTAGCTTACCTAAGACATAGTCACTGCCCGCTTAGAGGACAGAAAATGCCATAAAAGAGAACGTGCTGCGGGGTCAATGGCAGAAAGGGTACAGCCCTGCAGGAATTTCCCAACATCATGGAGAAGAGAAGTAGCTTCCAGAACAAGTGCCCTTAAGTCTGTTTTTCTGGATGGAGTTAAAATTCTTTAAACAATTTCTGTGTTCAAGTAAAGAAGACCAGTGCTGCTGAAAAGAAAAAAAAATATATATATATATATATATAAAATCTGCAAACAGGGAGTGAGCGTGGATCTTTAATGAGAAGGTGTGGAACTTTTAGGTGACAATGAGGTAAATATAAGGGACCAAAGGGGAGAGAAGCAAGGGAGCAGAGTCTTCAGAGAGTGACACAAAGAGGCTGTGAGGGACATTTTGAGAAATAGGTACAGATGCAATGCAGGCTGAGCCTCCGGCAATAAGCCCTGGCACCGTCTCCTGCCGCCAGTGAAATTTCCCGAGCAAATGAACACTCTTTAAATTGTAAAGCAAGTGACAGGAGAAGTAAGAACCTTGGGCTCACTCCCCAGACATGTCGCTGAGGGAAATCCAGGGCAGGGGGAGATGCCTGGGGGGTGCAGAGGGAACTCCAGCCTGCCGACTCCGGCTGGGGCTCTCCAGGTGCCACCAAGGGAAACAACCTCCTTTGTCATCAACTCTGATGTGGCATGATTATTTTTTAAAGCCTTTAAAACACTATTTTTACCCTGAGCACATTTTTTTTTCCTTCCAAAGGAACAAAAGGATCACAACCCACATGCTCCTCAAACTGGCAGCCCTGAGAACAGGCAGGGCTCAGATTTACATACGGAGGGAGCGCGGCCCCCGCTTCCCGCCCCCTCCTCGTCCCCACAGAAAGAAACCAAGGGAACACCAGGGCCTGGTGTTGTCACCCCTCCTGAAACAGGAGCAGATGCAGGACGAATGATGAATGACGCCACTCTGTCAGTTCTGGCCATTGATAATTAGCATCCTAAGAATGAAGGGCCATTCCCTCTGTCTCTCTGTCTCTCTGTCTCTCTCTGTCTCTGTCTCTCTGTCTCTCTGTCTCTCTCTCTCTCTCTCTCACACACACACACACACACACACACACACACACACAGAGCCTGGGAGCCTGATTTATTCCTCCACAAGGAAGTTCCGTCTTGCTGCTTCAGAGTTCATATCTCCTGAGTCCCTTACAACTTCCAAGGCAGCTAATTAAGTATGATTGGGTCCTTCAGCAGTTTAGGAAAAGCTAAAACTTCCACTGTTTTTTTTTTTTTTTTTCTTTTCTTTTCTTTTCCTCCAAATAACAAGTACTGAGGGATCACGCTCAGAGATACCAATGAGAGGTTTTCCGTGTTCTCCCAGGCGATGCGATTAAGGCTTGAGAGTGGAAGTGCTTATCTGTGTGTGTGTGTCTGTGAGAGAGAGAGAGAGAGAAGAGAGAGATTGTATTATATCTCCATTTTTAAAGAAAGAAAAATCTGGTAAAAACCACACAATGGCTCTACAGTCTGTCTTAACTTTCTGAGTTTCTCTTAAAATGGAAAATATTAAGAGTATTACTCATACATTTATTTTAAAAATGGAAGGCAAAGGGAGAACAGTGATTCATACCCAACTCCAGAGACAAAGAGCAAACCGATGTTAAAGTGACTTCTCCTGGGCCTTTGGATTGGGGATGAAGTTTAAGGACGTGGTGTCCCCCGGGAGTGGTTTTTGGGCTGCACGTGGTACATCACCCAGGCCCACCCTGACCTTATCTCCTTTTTAGAATCCAGGTCTCACCACCTCCCCCAATGAACCTCTCTCCATCTGGGCTCTTGGACTGTGCCCAGCTGAGACCTTGTACCTGCATGTTCCTGGATGCCTGCTGCAGGCCACTCTGGAAGTCCTCCCCAAAGTCACAGGGACCCTGGAGCCAGGAGGAACACTGAAGCCAGCTTCCCCCTCCCCCTCTAAAGGTCATGGTCACCATCACTGCTTGGTGTCCTCCTGATACCAGCCCTGATACCAGCCCCGTTGCCAAGGAAATGATTTTGCCCTTCAGTGGCATTTGGACTTGTGGGCAAGACCTGACTGAGTCCTGAGGCTTCCTGGTCCCCAAATCTACACACTAAGAAACAGAAACAAAAAAGGCACTGAAAATACATGGGCGGGGAAAAGCCAGATATGATTTAAAGAAAACTATTATTGTATATTTGCCACCGAGGAAATAATAAATCAAGGTAATGATCCTGTGAGCATGCTCCTGGTAACATTTTCTGTAAAGATAAGTCAGTCTCACCTTATAGGAGGATATTAAACGGATCTGTCAACCCCAGGCAAAGTAGACTGGCTAAATAGACTGACAATTAATAGATAGCCCAGAAGATAAACACCATTCTGAGAAAAGGTTGGCATTTTTTTTAAATGGGGGTGTTTGGAGAAGAGACAGAGTTAAAGGATTAAGTCCCAGATAAGAAGTATGACTCCCCAAGTGCTCATTCCGAATTGATGCCCCGCTTCTTAGGGCTGAAATCAAACTTTATGAATCCCTATACCAGAAAATTAGAACTTCCTCTTTAAATGCCCAGTTTTTAAAGGGTTAACCAGCTTTTGGGTGTTCTTATTTTAAATGAAGTAAGGTCTAGTTTTATTTTGTTTAAGTTGAGATAAACTTCCAAATTTCTAATAGAAAGGTAACATATGACTATTAAATAATGTGACTTAAAACAGTCTCCTAGGAGAACACAGAGTCCATGCATTTGCAACACTTTCTTATTTGACATTTGTTCATAGCCAAAGGTTGAATATTTAGCCCGGGCTCTACTTCAAGTTCATTAGCACATTTATTAAGGGCGGTTTAGGTTTGGAAATGTATTACTGGTGCTAATTCATTGAAGAGGAGCTTCTTTGTGATCATTTCAGTCAGCAACTACTGGTTTCCACAAGAATTTCCACCCTAGGGCCTGCGAGCCCCACAGTGTTCTCCCCAAAGCAGGTAGGGCCATCCCCTCAGCCGGCTGCCTCTACGTTTCCCCTGGTTAGCTGGATCCTCCTCTGCACCACAGCCCTGCCTTACTGTTCCTTGGAGTGCTCTTGACATGAAATTACTCCTTGTCACCACAGCACAGTTAGAACAGTCTCCGTGCCAACTCTGCAGGCTCTGTGGTCTCTGGGAGGGCTCCGTGACAGTGCTAAGGCCACAGCTGTGTTTTCACGCATCTGGGCCCCCTCCATCCCTTACCCATCAGCAGATGGCTGGCTAGCTCCTTTGCTCTTTAGCATCCTTCTTTTAGGCAGGCTTTGATAGCAGTTGTGAGTTGAGACAGGTTCCATCTGTCCCCATGTCCTTAGTCCCTGCTTTCTTTGCCTTCTCCAAGAGGCACACATTAGGCCTGCCTGAGTCTGGTCCAGAGGAAAAGGTTCCCTTTTCCCTCCATTTATAAACTATGTAAAATGAAGGACAGATAGCTGGGGTGTGGCAGGCACGTCACGTTCTCTCCTTATCTTGACTTCACTCTCTCTCCTGGGTTTGGCTCCTTGTCCTGGGTTGGTTCCCTAGTTCCCCCACAGCCATATTGCTCTGCCCTGTGTCCTGACCGAAAGGCAGGGGTCATCCATGCTCTGGGATTGTTACTAGTTTAACTTCCTGAGTGCAGTCTTGTCTCCTATCAGTACTTCACTGTCTCAGGACAGCTCCAGTCTGCCTGACACCCTGACACCCAGGTCTCTCCTTTACCTGGGAGTTCTAAGGCTATGGTCAGAACTCCTCAAGGAAGCGACTCTCCCTCTGCCCGGCTGGGCGTCTGGGATTGGTCAGCTGGGGCAATGGCAATCTCTGACCATCAGTATGGACATCACACATAAGAGGACGTCCATGTCACCTGAGACTGACTGGGAAGGATCCAGACATCTGGCTGGGCTCCTGGCACTATTAAGACTGCTTCCAAATCTCTGCAGTAGCAATATACCAGGATGTTCCTGGACAAGGGAACAGGGGGCTGAAGATGTGGTCAACTGGCTGGCGTAGGCCATTTGCCATGCTGGTGTAAATGTGCTTCTTTCTTGTGCAGTTGGCATTCAATTTGCAATTTAGTATGTCCTGAAGCCACTGAGCCCTTTCATACCCACTCTTCATTAGAACATGTCTCCTTTCTCTCTATTGTGAGAGCAATAATATAGCAGTGTTCTCGATAATAGCGGGACAGTCACTGTTGTCCATGGCAACAAAGCTGCACCAGAATGCATTGCTTAGTAAATAGAGTGAGTGTGAATGGAGTGGATGGCGTGGCCCAGAATGGAGAACTCCTTGCACCTGGGTGACTGGGTGGGCATGAGACCCCTGCAGAGAGTGTTCACTAGGTCCCCTCTCCCAGGGGACCTGAATGTCTGACTTGCATTCATAGAGAACCTAGGACACACACCACAAGCACGTCTGCAGTTATGATAGAGAAGAAAGAGAACCAAAGTTGTTCAGGGTAGACAGACTTACAATTTTTTGACTTTACAATGGTGCGAAAGCAATATGTATTCAGTGGGAACTATGCCTTGAATTTTGGATTTCGATCTTTTCCTGGGCTAGTGATGTGCAGTCTGGTCTTCTCATGATGCTGGGCAGAAGGGAACAGCCAACGATCACGAGGGAAGACAACCCACACTCCACAGTGTGCTGTGCTGCGGAGTCAGGATGTTTGGTAGGTTAGGTGCATGACATGCAAATTTGACTTATAATATTTTCAATTTACAGTGGGTTTATGGGGACTTGAACTCATTTTTAAATTGAGAACATAGGTATTCACTAAGTGCCAACTTAGGTTCTGCACCTGTGTCCTTTTGTACAATCATTTGACACTCCCAGAATGAGTTAAGCACCAATTTTACCGATGAGAAATCCAAGACCAAGGAGAAGTCAAGCAACTGGAGTGAGAATTGGAGTTTTGACTGTGCATTTCCGACTGTGTGACCTGAGGAGTCCCAGTGAGTGGGATTGGCACCTTCCAACTCCGGTGTCCGTGACATCCACCTATAATTATAAGCCAAGGTGTTTTTATGGGTATGACACATCACATCTCTTGTCCTTACCTCTCCCAAACTTCTAAGCAGTAGAGGGGTTTCCAAAGAACCTGGCTTCAAAGGTAGTTCTCACTAAGGATGGGACATATTTGACCTGATACCATAATCTACATTCTATAAAGTTGGGGGTGGCAGAGGGTCTCACAGCAAAGCCTTGTAAGAATAGGATTTAATTATAGAGACTTCTAACACTAGGTGTGGTCAAGAGAATGTTTAAGGATAAGAGTTGGACACAGCCAGAGAGAGTGAGAGAACCTGGAGTTCCAGGCCGCAGTTCCAGAGCACTGTTCCACATCTCCACCCCTGGCACTGAGCAGATGGCTTTCCTGAGGGTGTTTGCAAAAAAAGTGTGATGATTGCAGGGGTCACACAGGAGAACAGTCCCCCTGCAGTGCCTGGGCACCTTGGTTCAATGCAAAAGCAATTAGAAAGGGCCAGACCAAGAACAGTAGAAAGGCCACGTGTTCCCACTACCCTAAGGTTTCAGCTTCACTCATTTTCAGGTAGAGTCATGATAAGTTGACTTTTATACCAGGAAGGACCAGGTTGGGTGAGTCTGGATGGACAGAGAAGCTGACAACACAAGGTAGCTGCAGAACTGGCACAGCTAACCCAGAGGTCTGGGGTAAGAAGAGAATCATCACCGGGGTTTCTCAGACAACTCCAAAACCCGCGAGAGAATGGGAGCTAACCGCAAACTCACACAGGGGTTGTGATCATGAGAGATCCTCAGAGTGCTTCGTTACACATTTGGGAACATCTAATACCAAGGCTTCAGTTCTTAACTAGTCCCAGGGCTTGAAAGTCAGAACAGGATGCAGTAGTGAAGTGCACATGAACTTTAGAAGTCACTAGGTAGGCACGGTGGTGCACACCTATAATCCCAGGGCTCAGGAGGCTGAGGCAGGAGGACTGCAAGTTCAAAGTCAGCCTCAGCAACTTAGCAAGTTCCTAAGCAACTTAGCGAAACTCTACCTGAAAATGAAAAAATGTTAAAAAGGACTGGAGATGTGGCTCAGGGGTTAAGTATCTCTGGGTTCAATCCCTAGTACCAATATAATAATAACAATAAGTCAACAGACTTGAGCTAGGCATGGTGGACATGTCTATAGTCCCAGCTACTTGGGAGGCTGAGGCAGGAGGGTCACTTGAGCCTAGGCGTTCCAGGCCAGCCTGAACAACATAATGAGACTTCCATCTCAAAAAAATAAAAAATAAATAAAAGTCAACCAACTTGAGTTTCCTCAGGTGTAAAAAGGGGGTAGCAATAGTCATATCAGGGTATTAGCAAGAAAAGGGTGTCATGATGCCAGAGTGGAACTGAGGGTTTAATCGGACTTGTTTTTCAAGGGTACCAGGAATTGAACCCAGGGTCATTTTACCACTGAGCCACATCCCCACCCTTTTTCATATTTTATTTAGAGACTTGTCACTTTTCACTGAGTTGCTTAGGGCCTCAATAAGTTGCTGAGGCTGGCTTTGAACTCGCGATCTTCCTGCCTCAGCCTCCTGAGCCCCTGGGATTACAGGTGTGCATCACCACACCCCTCCTTAATCAGACTAATCTTTACCAAGACTACTCTTTACTAAGAGTGGGTAGGTGGGTACCAGCAACAGAAAATTGTTTTATAAGAGCCTGGGGAGAGATAGAGATGTGAGAAGGAAGGAGAGGCCCACTGGAGCTAGGCTGGAGGTGGAGAAGCACCCCACACTGCCGCTGCAGACCACAAGATGAGGAGGGGGATAGCCTGTGGTCCCCTGTCCCACCTTCCCCCACCCAAATCAGTCAGCAGCCAGCACTAAGGGGCCTGAGTGAAGCAGTTCATTAGAATCAGCCTCCAGGGCATGAGGCAGGCTGGAGGATGGATCTGAAAGATCTAAGGGAAGTCACTGGGACCCTTAACAAATAATTTATGGAGTGCCAAGAATGTCCTTTGGGAGACCAGAATCTGCCACCCCAAAATGAAAGATAGGTGAGCTGAAGGCAATTAAGAAGAAACAGATGCAGAAGGCTTTCTGCTCTTCTACCTGCATGAAAGTCGGACATGGAGTTACAAAGACAAAAGTAGCCTGCTCCGCCCGCCATCTACCAGGGAGAAAAGATTATCCACTGAAGACCCCGCCAGACCCTTACCACCCTGTAGATGTAGCAGATTGGGCTAACAGGCTGCACCAACCTAGCTTTATCTCAAAGTTATTTGTTGTCTCCTTAGTTGCTGGCCCTAGAGACTCCGAGTCTTTTCCCTTTGTCTTGTCACTTCTCTGAAAATTCACTATTCGTTGTTGAGGATGTTATATAAACTGGAAATCAGAGCAGTCCCTTTGAGAACTGTTCATTCCCTGGGTATTTCCTGTATGTATGTAAAATACACATGTTAATAAACTTCTGTTGGGTTTTCTCCTGTTCTTTCTCCTGTTCCTGTCTTTCATTACAGGGGTCTGTGCCAATCAAGAACCTTTGGAGGTTGTTCTTCCCCTGTAGCACAAAATTCTGCACTCAGTGTAGTCACTACAATCCTCACTATAGAGTTGGAGGTCAAAAAAAGAAATATGGGAGAGACAGAGACAGAATATAATTGTATCATTGCAAACTGTAATAGGTAATATGAAGGAAAAGGACCAAGTAAGCAGGAAAAGCTGCATAAGAAGTTAAGTTGAGATGGGAAGGTGGTGTGGAGGTTGTTTTAGGTGAAGGAATAGACTGTGGGGGTTGGAAGAAGAGAGGGTCCCGAGCAAGCGCACTGAGAGTGGTGGGAATGTTCCAGAATGAAAGACAGATAGTGTGATAGAACAGAGGCTGTAAAAGGAGGCTGGAAGGGTGAGTGGACTGGACCCATGCTCCCTGTTACGGCATGGATGTGAGGTGTACCTCAAAAGCTCCTGTGTTAATGCAGGAATGCTGGGAGGTGAAGTGACTGGACGGTGAGAACTGTGACCGAACCAGTCCATCTCAGTGTGAGGCACTAACCGGGCAGTAACCGTGGGCAGGGGGCCGGGGCTGGAGGAGGCGGGTCCTGGAAGGGTGCGTCTTCCCTGTGGCCCCTCCTTTCTCTCTCCACTTCCTGGCTGCCTGAACAACAGGGCAGCATTCCCCGCCATGATGTTCACCTCACCTTGGGCCCAGAACAAGTGGAGTCAGCCCACCATGGACGAAGCCTCTGAAAACATGAGGCACAGTAAACCCTTTCTCCTCTAAGTTGTTTGTGTCGGGTGTTTTGGTCACAGTGACGAACACCTGACTAACACACTTGACTCTGTAGGCCGTTAAGGACTATGGGCTAAACCTTGAGCCCCAGGAAGCCATTAGGAGGGATGGTGAGTAATGGAGGTCTTTTTTAAAGACTCAAACTGGTTCAGAGTGAAGAAGTCATTGGAGTGGTCAAGAGTAAGTGTGGGGGGACCAGTCAAGAGACCACTGCCGTGAGAGATGACAGTGGCTTGGACTGAAGTCACATTCGTTCACTCTTTCTTCCGGCTCTGGGTTCTGCTCTGGGTTCCAGGCACTATTCTGTGGCCTGTTGCTAGCAATGCCCAAGACAGACTAGGTTTCTGCTCTCAGGAAGTTTATATTCTGGTGTAGGAAGACTTGACCACGGCTAGGGAAAGCTGGCGTGGATGGAGACATATGTAGGCAGCAAAACCGAGGGAAGTTGGACATAGGGCCCAGGAAAGGGAAGCACCAGGTTTCTGGCTTACACTACTAGAAGGACAACAGTGCCATTCAGCAAACTGAGGGAGTGTGACAGCGAACTAGACTCTGGGGAAAACCATGAGTTCTGTTTTCCACATTGCCTTAGTCTGTTTTCTGCTGCTATATAAGAATAGCTAAGACCAAATAACTGATAAACAATAGGACTTTATTTGGCTCATGGTTCTGGAGGCTAAGTCCAGAGTGTGCCACCAGCATCTGACAAGTGTCCAGATGTCTTCCCAAGAAGAGAAAGTGCAAAAGAACTTGTTATGGTTTGGATGTGAGGTGTCCCCCCAAAACTCACGTGAGACAGTGCAAGAAGGTTCAGTGGAGAAATGATTGGGTTGTGAGGAGCCTTAACCCAATCGGTGAACTAAGCCCCTGACAGGGATTAACTGAGTGGCAACTGAAGGTGGGTAGGGTGTGGCTGGAGGAGGGGGCATTGTGGACATGATATATATATTTTGATTCTGGCAAGTGGAGTTTCTCTCTGATTTCTGATCTTCGCGGGAGCTGTTTCTCTCCACCAAACCACTCTGCCAAGATGTTCTCAAGGAATGGAGCTGACTGTCTATGGACTGAGACCTCTGAAACCAGGAGCCCCAAAGTAAACTTTTTCTCCTCTACAATTGTTCTGGTTGGCTCTTTTAATTGTAGGGGCAAAAAAAAAAAACTGTCTAAGACATGACAAGCCAACTCACTGGAATAGCAAACCCACCCTCAAAATAACTAACCCATCATGGCCTAATCGCCCCTCCTTAAGCCCCACCTCCTAATACTATTTTATTGAAGATTAAGTTTCCAACAGATAATCTGGGGAGACCCATTTGAACCATAGCAGACATGCCAAATTCAAGGAGGTGGCTTTGACACAAACTTACCTTGCAGAGCAGTTGTGACATTTAAATGACAGAGTCTCTCAGTGCTCTGCAAAGGTTAGCCAGTCACACTGTGAAGAGAGGGGAAAAAAAAAAACTCTCTTAGAGGATCAGTAAATGGGGGTGTCTGAAATGTTTGTACTGAATGAGTGACTTCTGTTCTTCTTGCGTGGACTAAGGAAGCACCTCACAGAAGGACATCTGAGAGGCTGGAGAAGAGCTTGAACCTGAGAAGGCAGGTGAATGACGTCCATCCCAGCCCCTGGCAGTTGGTTGCTGGGTCAGTTCTGAGATGGATCTGAATGAGATAGAATCTTGAAAACTCCCAGATGTCTCCAGACACCCCAGCACTACCTGGCTGGGAGAAATCATCTTGGAGTTACTTCCGGCAGGCAGTTTGAGGCGGCCATTCCAGTTTGTGCTTAGGAGTCAGGACCAGTTGGAATCCTTAGCAGTATCCCAGCTCTGACCTGAAATCAGGGACTTCCTGGGCAGAGGGGTGGGGGATAACTCACTTCCCAGCCTATTGCTCTAAAAAAAAGTCTCCTTAAAATAAAAATTAAACAGAATCATTCACCTGGAAAGGGGAGGCAGCCTCAGAGAAGGGCAGCACCTGTCCAGGTGACAGAACTGGAACCCGCTTTGCCCTGGAGTTGGGTAAGGACTCTTTTGGTCTTTTTCTTTCTTCTTTTCCTTCTTCTTTTTTTCTTTCTTTGCACCATTTACAGAACCAGTTCCTGTCTACAGCCCAATCCAAGCATCTGGTTAAAATAGGACCAGCTCCTAGAGCGTGTGAAGCCTGGTTAGTCACATCATAAAGACCTCTGGGGATGTCTTGGGATCGAGTGAGCTTGACTGGCATGTCTGTTCCCTACACAATATCAAACTCCTCGAGTTCCCCCTGGTTCATTTGGTATTTATTGAGCAATTACTATGTGCCAGAAAATGAGCTACCACAATAGGCGCCCACAGGTGATAAAAGGCAGGGAGAGTAAGAGAGGGAAAGCAGGGAGCTATTATTTTACCCACTGTCTTCTGTGGTCTCTTGATCAAACCCCCAAACAAGAAGAGAATACACCTGAGGCAGTAATAGCCCATAGCAATATTAGTATTGTTGTCAGTTTTATTTTCAAAAACACACAAATAGAACCACTGATGCTTGCATCTGGAAATTCCTATTTGAACCGTCAGAGACGATAGCAGCTAGGGTGTGTTTGATATCCAGAAAGCTAGAGTGGAGAATCAGCGCTGAAAACGCTTTCTGCCTGTAGCACAGGAAGGCAGACGAGGAGGATAGACCGGCTGCAGATGGAAGCCCCCACTCCCACCGCCAGTCATCCCCAAAGAGGGATTTTTAAAATTCGACCTCAGAATTGGACAGAAAAAAAGCATCTCACTCAAAGCTGTCGATTTGAAGAATACGCCAGATCCCTCCACAGGGAGATCTGTAATTCGTCCACCCCTGACTTTACGCCTAGAAGTGACGTAAATACTTTGTTGCTAAGGGGATTCATTAGTTAATATTTATAAAGGGCTAACGTGAAAAATAGTCCATAAATGTAAAGTATTATTATAACCACCAGTAGTTCCATTGCTTTCATATTATGTGGGAAGAGTTGTTTTTGAGCCTGATAAGAGATTGTTACTGTGCAATGGAAAGGAACAAGAGAACAGCGAGAATTCACAAAAGAATGTGACCTACTGGTTTTTGTTTATTTAAAAGGAATTTCTATAACTGAAGAAAGCTTTCTTGACATCTCATCCAAAAAAAGAATGCACGGTTTACGATTCTTATTTTGTATGTTGGCATTGACTTCCCAGCAGTCCTGCTTTCTTTGGACCAGCGGGAGGAGAGAGCTTTTTTGAAAGTTGAGTCTTGCAGAAGGAGGTGGCCACAGTCTCCTGCTGATGGCCAGCCTGTCCATAGAGGACATAGAAATTGTCCAGGAGAGAGGACAAGTGTCTTCCAGGTGTGCCAATGAGATCTTGGGGGTGGCCTTGGGTGTGATATCCCTCACTGTCACACGTAATCATTGTGGGGTTTGGTGCCTGCACAGTTAAGTGTGACTCAGATCATGCCAAGGCATTGGAACAGGATTTATTTACTAACACAGTAGCTAAGGAGGGTCAATGAGAGGGAGCAGCCTCATGAGAAGGCTCTGGTGACATCAAACACCATCAAGTCTAGGGATTTGACTGTGCTCAAGATGGGAACCTAAGAGGGTACTCATGGGAAGCTGGCAGATGAGTCAAATGGTGGCAGCTACCCCAGGCAAGCACGTCTTTATCAAACGTGTATTATGTGCCTTCCTGGGTGTTAATCTCCAGTCTGCACCCCTCGTGAGTCAGGCAGTGAGGCAGGGAGTGAGGAGGACAGCATGTTCCTGAATAAGATTAAGAAGTGAGCCAAAGGGGTGGGGCAACAGAAGCAGAGACACAGCAGAGAATGGGTTTGGTTATGAAACTAGCATCTTTCGAATTTCCAAATGAGATGTCAGCTAATAATAGACCTATGCATAAAATCCACTCGCCAGGTTCGGAGAATCAATTTTTGCAGGGGGAATCGATTCTTGAATCAACTCTCTTGTATGGAGCAGCTCAAGAAAGCCTATGACCCAGAGTCAGCAATCATTTTTTGGTGCTTGGGAAATTCTGCTGCATTTCTCATGAATCCTGAGCTTCTGGGTTTTACATGGGCTCGATGAAATGTGCTATTTTTGGCAATGTGGCAGGGCCTCAGGCATGTTCATAAATAAAACCATTTTTCAAAATATGTTCCGACAGTCTGACCTCTGCAGAGCAGTCACACTAGTGGTGACTTTTCAGGGGATAGTAGAACTTTCCAGCTATCATTTGAAGACAGTTGAAAGGAGAACCGGGATGTGTCCTGGTTTGGTCTTGAGGAGGTTCTTTTTCATTGTTCTTCCATGCTCCCACATGGAAATAACCCCATGGTTATTAGAAAGACCCCATGGTAATAACCTGCAATCCTTTAGGTTCTTAGGGCTTTTAGTCATCACATGCCACCTGGCATATAGTAACTGTCATTTAGCCCCTGCCTGTTTGACTGATTCTGGGGCATTGAAGTCAATTTCATGAGGAGATGGAAGGACATCTAAAGGCAAACATGTCCCAAGAGTGGCAGCAATCATTCTCTCCCTTCTCCTGTTCACGAACCTTCCGTATCCTCCATTCCGTCAAGGTGGTCCTTAGCATGTCAGGGAGGCTGGAGGCTGAAACTGGATGTGTTTTCCTCTGGAATAAGCCTTGCTTAGAATGAATGCCCATAAAGAAGCTAGACTAGAATCATCCATGTCCTATACTACAGTTTGAATATGTCCCCTTCAGAGCTCGAGTTGATACTGAATCCCTAATTCAGCAGTGTTGGGAGGCAGGACCTGATAGAAGGTGCTTAGGGTGGGAGAGGTCCACCCTCAGGAATGGATTAAGTTGCTATAAAAAAAGTGTTTGGAGGAGTGAGTTCTCTCTCTTCTACTCTTCTGCCCTGTGAGTGTTCCTCCTTTCTGGAGAATGCAGCTTTCCAGGTGCCATCTTGGAAGTAGAAGTCAGATCATCACCAGACGCCAAAGCTGCTTGCACTCTGATGGAAATCCCAGCCTCCCAAACTCTAAGACACAAATTTCTGTTTTTTATAAATTACAGTCTAAGATATTCTATTATAGCACCACAATATGGGCTCCCTAATCCCCCTGGTGTCCAGCTGAAAATTACCAACCATCCAGCTGAAAATCACCAACCATCCAGCTGAAAATCACCAACCATCCAGCAAAGACAAATGAGCATTTGTTTTCTTTGATGATAACCTAAGCCTCCAAAGGGCCATAGTTACTGAAAAGGAGCCTGAGTGGGCACCAATAACAATGCCATTCTGTCTAAGTCTTCTATCATCTTTCCATCTCTCCCTGGTATTTTCATTTCTCAAAGACTGGGTATGGGTATGGATACACATGAGTGCACATGAACCTGTATGTCTTATGCATGCACAGGTGCTTGTGTGTGCACATGTGTGTGCTTGTGTGTCTGCACACCAAGAGCAACATAGAGCACAGAATGCTGTGCTGTCACTGCCTGCTGGTAGACACCCCGCCTGCCAGCTAGACAGAGTAATGGGCTGTGTTTACCAGTGTAAACTAGTTTGCTGCTGGGTCTCCCTTTCGCTGTCTTGTTTTTGCTGTATTCAATATTATTGTTTCTCTCTCTCTTTTTTTTTTTTTTTCCTGTATAGGTTTGCTCTCCCAGGTGAGATTATAAATCGCTCAAGGACAAAGACTGTATCATATTTTGTGTGATTATGAGACAGCTCCAAGGCAGCTCCTCTGGTCGATCTTTGTGCAGACTCTCCCTGACCCCCAGGTAAATATGCTACTGCAGCTTCACTTCGGCTCCTGGAATTAGTCTTTTCATGTCTGCAGGGCAAGGGGAAGGGTGCAGACCCCAGTGGCCTGCCGTCAGTGAAAGAATGTCATCAGTGATACACAGTGGAGGGGACCCACTGAGCCCTCCCCTTCCTTTGCTCTGTGGTGCACATTTGAAGCTTGACTGGCCATGGCTAGAAATACAACGTGAGCACATCAAATCCTCACCCCACCCAGGTGACACGTCGGCTACTCTCCTGATTGTTCTCCTCTGGTCCCCAGAAGCTAACTCTGAGCTCTGCATCACAAGGGCTCTCCTGCCCTCTACCAATTGGGTTCCTCCAGGGGAAACTGAAGGTGGGAAGAGAGAGAGGTCCCGCTCCCTCCTGCCAGATAGGATTCTGACAAAGGCTGATTTCCCTTCTGACTGCAGATTCTACAGCTTCTGATGGGCAGGTCTTCCTGACAGAATCTTCTTCCAGTCTTCCTCTGGGCTCAGCGCTTACTGGTTCTGATAACGCTCTTTGCTCTCTAGTCCCTTCCAGCCCAAGCAGCAATGGCTCCTCCTGTTACCACCCTGGGGGCCTGAACATCCCTCCCAGGCTCCTGAACCCTGCCACGCTGCAGAAAGGCCACTCCTCGGGCTTTCCTCAGGGGAACGCCTCGAATGTGCATCTCCCCCTGCCCTCATTGATACAGTAGGAGGGGAGGGGTCCTGGGGTGGGGCTCTACCTGATTCCCTGCTGCATCCCCAGTGCTTAGCATTAGAAAGTAGTCAAGAGAGGTTTGTTAAAGGAAATCGAAAGAATGCAGATGGAAAGTTTGCATGACCGGACAGTTTGATGACTACGATGAGAAGTCTGCAATGTCTTAGCTCCACGAAACAGAATTTCAACCCCCTCCCTGGCCTCCCCCTTTCTGGAGGTGTCAAAAGGACCCTGGATAGGAAGGAAATGAAATGCTTGGCTAAAACAACTATGGTATGTCACACAGCAGTGACACCACCCACGCGGCACGGGAGTTCCTCATTCAGGACTCAGGAATGGCAGAACAGTTGCTAAACATGGTACTAGAGTCCAGACCCAGGCCTGGCTCCAGGGGTACCAGTAAACCAGGTCCAGTCACGTGCCCCAGGAACCAAACCATCAGGTAATGGTGAAATACAGGAAAGGAGACCTTAGTCAACATAGCCACATTGGAAGGCAAAGTGAGATCCGGCATCTCAGTTCTGTCTTTGGGGTGCTGAAATGACAGAGGAAGAACTGTGGCAGGGGACAGAGACACACATAAGGAAGCCGTTTTGGTCAAACTGTAGCCTTGCTGATAGCTTCTCAATGCTGGTTCTACGAGGTGGCTCTGAAGAAGTTCTTTGCATTTGAAAGGACAATTTCCACTTGCTGCTCAAGATATGAATCAGGCCTGTGATCCTGGGAGGAGGCAGTTCAGTCCCCACGAGATGATTGCTCCTGCTTAGAGGAGTAGCCGTCACAGGGTGACTTCCTGGAAGGTGTAGGAGGACTGGAGACTTCTAGGGGCCACTCCAGGGTTCCTGAAGCAGGATGCTGTAAAACCCGACAGTCAAATGTCACTGTAATCTTGCCTCAGTCATCAAGGCAGTTGAGATAGGCTAGGTAAATTCAGGGCAATAAACCTTGCCTGACTAGTTTTTAGGTGACACTCCTAAATGATTAAAATGGCTACACACAGAGCTGGACATGAACCTGACCCAAAGCTGTACACATCTGAGGCCTCACTGGCATGACTGGAAATACAAGAAGACACACAAAACGAAGGCAGAGACAACGAGCTCTGTCCTGCTTTTCAGGTCCCCACTGAGCATCCTTAGGCAGAGGCAGCTTCTGTAAGTCCCTGTCACAGAAACATCCTTAACATCTTGGAAAATGGAGCCAGTCTATGAATTAACCACGAAAGACGTCTCCCGGGTGCAACCCTGAGGTGAAAAGCACCCGGGGAGGATACCATTTCTGTCGTTTCCTGCTATAACTGGAAGGAGAGAAAAGAAGGGTACAGTCACTCATGCACCCTGAGGTGACAGAAAGAAAGTGCCTGCTCCAGGAGAGGGCAGACTATAAGAATGAAGGCAGCACTTCGGGACACATTCCGGAAATTTCTCAGGAGTGTCCTCCCTACTTCTGCTTTGAACGAGGATCCCCTTCTGGCAATTTTTACCATGACTTTGAAGAAATGGGTTGCGTGTGCTAAGACAACTATTCAGGGCAGGTGGGAGCAGAGGGCACAAAGTGGCACTTAGCCCAGGAAGAGGGTTTCAGGCTGTTCTCTATATGAAGGGAGGTGGACTTCAGATTAAGTTGGGTCTGTGTGGCTTTTAATTCCTAGGGTGCCCATTTGCTCAGCCCTCTCAGACATTCATGGGTACACAGCGACCTCGGCCCCTGCCAGTGCTACTCTGTCCATTTCATCAGATTCCTGCGTTCATGTCCCTGGAGGCTGGGATGTTGTGTGTTAAGACAACCACTTGAATAACAACGATGATGAGTGATGTCACAGTGGACTTGATTCTGTCAAGATGATCTGTTTTGTCTTGTTGTTTAAAAGCTCTTCCCTGGTCACAGACTTCCCCAGGGTCTCAGGACACTTGGGTTTGCAATCATGGTGCTATTTGGTCATATTTATTATCTGCTCACTTACAGTTCAGGGATACTCTTTTTGCAGCTTCTGTGGGTCTTCTCATATTATCTCCTCAAGAAGAATCTCATCTATATTGAGCTGGATAGTTGGGAGCCAATCCTACTTTAGATATATTCACGGGAGATGATTTCATTACATACATCATATTAAAGGTCTTCCTTTGTTACAGCATCTATCTAGCTCTTAACCTCTCTGTCAGTGGATTGATTGATTTGCCCAGCACTGTCCTCAATGTCTGTATGTTAGTCATCTTTACTTAAAACTCCACACATGGGCCCTGTACATCCTTGTCTCATAAACATAGGACTAATTAGGGGATTTGGATGTAGTTTGGTTTATTTAGTTTCCATCATCTCAACCTTTGAAAACTGAGAAACAGTATTATCTATAGATTTCACAATATGTTTATACAGTAACATGCATTTACAGCAAAACTACAAATGACATGCACATACCTAAACAGAATCTTCAAATCACTGTTTAAAAAGCCACTTTCTAAGACCTAAGATGAAAATCTCTCTCCCTCTTCCTCTCCCTCTTTCTCTCTCACACACACCCACATACACACACACCAGGCATTCATGCAAAAAAATCACTTCCAGGGTTGCATTCTGGGGTACCCGTAACCCAGTCACATCTTAGGTGATGAAGAGTTGTGGGAAATGAGAGGTGGAAGGAGCCCGTGGGGAAGAGGGAGACATGAGTTCTGGCTCCAGCTACATCCCATGCAAGCCACTTTGCCTCCCTTGAACTGTTTTCTCTTTGACAAAGCAGGGGATTATGAGATTATCTCTCTTGCTGCTTCTCAGTCTGATTTTCCATAATTCTGTTGAGGGCATGATCATGTTCAATATGTCCATGTTGCCCTAGACAAAACAGGAGCTATAGTAACAGAGAAAGAGTAAAATAACCTCTAAGTTCTTTATTCACCAAGGCTAGAAAGTGGAATAAATAAATAAACAATTTAGAGGGATTTTCAACAATAAATGTTTGAATAAAAAGGTCTATCCCTTTAATACTTGATTCTCCTCCAAATAAAATTTACACTCCCTGAACATTTAAATTACACTTCTTTCTAAATATTTTTAAACAGCTTTCAACCAGTTTCCAATACTTTTCTTTAGAACATATGTTTATTCCATGCAGCTTAAACAAATGAAGAAAAATACAAACAAACAGTTAATGAGTTTCCTTAGATATTGCTCACCAGGGCTCTCTTTTGGTCAAGGTAATAATAAACTCTCTCCAATATTTATGAATATCCTGTGCCCAGGGTTTCTTCTTTGCCTTCGTTTTTTTCTTGTAGTATCTACAGGACTGGAAATCTTCTACAGGTAATAAGATTTGTGAACAATTTCCCTGGCATGTAGGGAATTGTATTGATCACATTGAATTTAAAACGTACTGAAGTGAAATAAATTGGGTTAGCATGAATCCATCTAGAAAGTTTATTTTGTTTGAATTACAGACTCATTATGAAGTCAGAACATGGCTTGTTTGATCTGTTACTTCAGACCAGACTATCATGGGTCCCAGAGGCTCCTAGTCCCCTTCCTTTAGAAACCTTCTCCCTCTCCCCACTGTCCCCTAGTCCTCGGCAACTGATATTGACAATTGCTCCTACCGTTCTGTTCAGCCTGCATTTACTGAGTGCTGGGTGCTGGGCTTGGTGGGGTCAGGAGAGGGTTGGCATGTTTTCCAGGTCATGAGGTGAGAGACGTGTCTTACAGATCCTGGCATTACCCACCCTTTAGGCTACATTGACTGTCTATTATTATTAATAACATGATGTTTACAGAGCTTCTTCTCTTAGGTCACTGTTCCAACAAACTGGTCTGCCCGGGCCTAGTACCCTAGTCTTATTCTGTAGGGAGGAAAGGGAAGCTGAGAGCTTAAGGAACCAGCTGGGTTCAACCAGCTGTTGTTTCAACAACAAAGTCCAAGGAGAGTCACGCCTGCCCTCCACTCAGCCTCCCCTCCCCCTGCCCTCTGGCAACCTGTGCTCTGGACATCTTGGGTTCCTTTCAGGTCCTCAAACGTACTCTGTCCATTTTCTCTCATACCCAGGTTTATGTTTGGATTCTGTCCACCCAGAACTGCCCCTCCTGTGCCTCATGTCTGATGGTTACACCCGGACTCCCTCCCAAAGCTCGTGCCACCCTTACACCCCGTGTGATCCACACCAATAACTTGTCAAAATACAGCTCCTTTGAGGATCGAATGCAGCAACCCACGCAGCAGACATCTGTGTTTGTTCAATGAGTTAGTGAAGAGGTGAACTGGTGAGAGGTGGGTTGAGAGGGTCATTGTGACTGTTTCCCTGCCCACCCAAGCCTTCACACACCCAGGACACCCATACGGTCTCCCAGGATGGGGAGGAGGAAATTTCTGTCTTCTTTACCAATCACCCCAGAGCTAGTGCCCAACGTGAGTTCAGACACAGTCTATTCAACTGATGATCACAGAGTGTCATGAATGACACAAATAAACACTATAGACACAAATGTCTGTTGACCAAGGAGTAGAGTACAAGGCAGCATTGAAAACTAATAATAAAATTGTCACCAAAGGAGTTCTCAGGGAGGGGGACCTCAACTAAGGACAAGTGGGTTCCTTGGCATATGTGATAGAAATGAATTTCAGCATGCACCGGCCAGAGACACAGAGATTTATTGAGGAAAGTAGAGACACGTTCAAGAGAGAATGCGGCTATCTCAAGAATGAGGCGTCTCTTAGGGTAAAGAAGGGATATACATTCAGAGGGAATTCGGCCATCTTCAAAGGAGAGAGCAACCCATTGGTGTGGGATGTTAATATTTACCAAGGTTCCGTAGCCAGGGGATGAACAAAGCCAGGGAGAAGCTACACAATTTCACTTGCATATGGCCTGATTCATGTTATTCTTTGCAGGCAAGGACACCGTGCGGGCCAAGGATGGGGGGCCAAGGACGTGTGCTGGGTTGCTCAGGAGTTGCTTGTTTCTCATTTCAAAGGTTTATGGGTACTTCTCTTTTTAAAAAAGTTTATCTTTATTTTTCCGATCTTGAAATGAAATCAAAAGAAATGAAAGGGGCTCTACCGGCCTTGCAAACAGGATTCAAGCTGTATGGAAACTGAGGAGACAAAAATCCTTACTCTTGGGAAAGATGGAGGCAAACTGGTGCCTGATCAGGACCCTTTGTATTCCCCATATCACTTCAGAAACTTACTCTTCTTTCTCGTCTGCCACAGGTAGCTTCAGCCACCCGTGTCCACTTCTGTGCCCACCAAAGCATTGGTCTTGGTGCCATCGATTCCTCACTTAGATGCTGGCCTCTGGGCCCAGCTCCCGGACATTCTTGCCCTGAGTGAAGCTTTGTGACTAGGTCTTGTCCGGGCCTCGTGGCAACCCCTGAGGGGTCACCAGACCAATAGAGGATGCACAGTTAAAGTTCAGTTGCAGATAAATCAATCATTTTTTAAAGTAGTCATCCTTGGTATCCACTGGTTCCAGGAACCCTGGAGGACACCAAAAGTCCATGAATGCTCAAGTCCTTCATATAAATGGTGTAATATGTGTATATGTATTTAGGTATATCTCCCATAGGCTTTAAATAAGCTCTAGATTATTTATAATACCAATGCAATGTAAATGTTTGGGAACAGCTATCACACTATAATAAGGACTTGGATTTTTCACTTTTGCCTGTAAATATCTGATGGGTGTCTAAGAGCAGGGTTAAAGACTTGCCCACTGTGCCTCCATTTTGCTTACATCTCCCTTGCTCTGAGTCACCCTGAATTCCAGGAACAAAGTCTGATCCAATGAACATCTTGAGATGACTGGAAGCGACCTGCTTCTCACCTCCTCAGGCAACAGCAACTTTCTTACCCACCTCCTACAGTTTCCACCACCTCCCAATAGACCAGTCGGATTAGGACTCCATCCATGGATTAATCCACAATGAGGCTGCAACCCTCATGATCCACTCATCCTGAAGGCCCACCTCTGAACATTGCTGCATTGGGGACCAGGCCCTCAACACATGAACCTTTGGGGAAATTCTGGATCCAGACCATAACACCATTATTGGACTGACCTTCTTAAGGTTTAACTCCTTCCTCCTTCCAAAGCTTCGTCATCAGCTACAGGGTGAAGACCAAAGTCTTGAATGTGGCTTCAAGACTGCCTATGTTCAGGCCTTTTCTCCTTTATTCTCCAGGCCCCATGTCCCTTCCACATCTCTCCTGGATCTGCTAACACCACCAGGAGGAACCTAAACAACCCATGCCCCACACCTCTGTGTCCCTGCTGATGCTGTTTCCTCAGCCTGGTGTCTCTTCCCCTTCCCACCCACTAAAGTCTCATTCATCTTTAAAAGATCATTCCAATGGGCCAGGCGTGGTGGTGCGTGCCTGTAAAGGTAGCAGTTTTGGAGGCTGAAGAAGGAGGATCACAATTTCGAGGCCAGCCTCAGCAACTTAGTGGAGTCCCTTTCTTAAAATTAAAGAACAAAAAGAACAAGGGATATAGCTCGGTGGTAGAGCAATCCTGGGTTCAATTCCCAGTACCACAAAAATAAAATAAAAAGTCATTCCATTAATTAGCTTCTAGGCAGGGACTTTTAGGGGGAATCATCTCTGCTCCAAGGTTTGGGGTTGTGGGGAGAGTCGCTTCCCTTGAAATGAATGTTAAAACTCCTTCAAGTCCTTTTTTTGTTTCAGATAAGTACCTCCAGAGAAAGTCACAGGAACCAGCCAAAATTGCCGACTCACTTTCACTCACTGTTTTAGGTAACCTAGAGTTAACTTTGCTCATTATAATCTCATCAAATGCTCCTCCACCCTGGAGACTCTCCCCTCAGCCATTTTTGAATATGCACTGTATGAAGAAGCAAGACCTCAAACTGAGCATGCTCAGGAACAGGCCTACCTCTCTACGTGATGACAAGTCTCCAATATGAGTAATCATGATTTTCCTAAATAGAAGCTCCCTGTTTTCTTTGTTCAGGGGGACACACTGCTTTGGGACTCATCCTCAATGCTTTCCTTACTTGCTGCAAGTCATAACCCCTCTTCACTCTTACCTCCTCGTTCTGCTTATTGGTTTTGCATCTCCAAGAAGCAAACTGGGTGTTCAGCTACAGGATTGGCACCTCCTTTGGAAGACTGACCCACCCCTGAGCCATCATAATGATGTCTTCCTCCAAACGCCACCCTGGACTGCAACATCTACCACATGACCTATTTCATTCACCCTCAAATTCCTAGGAACATCCAGATCCCATTGGATGTCAGCTCTTTGGGCATAGGGTCAACATCCCATTCTGTCCCTCCCAAAACTTCCTCAGGCTTTGCCAGTAGTGTCTGTGCAGAGTTTGTTGGATGAGTTGAACTTCACTCAGCCTAGAATGGAACATCAGTTCCCTCTGGGATAGGTCATCAGGGATATTTCAGACTCCCAGGGTGGAAAAGGATGTGGAAAGGTCACTTCATCTATCTCTGCCTGCAGGCAAGCTCAGCAAAGCCGGACAAGAAGGATGAGTGTGGTTCTGCTGGCTAAGGAAGGAGAGGGAGCGGAGGTGAATCCCTAACGCTCCTTGGCTGGAAATCCTCCTCACTATCCATCTTCAAGCCCGCGTGCTGGTCATTATTGTTACAGCAGCACTTTAGCTGTTTTTTATTATTATAGGATTAACTGAGATTGCTGTGTGTGCCCCCAGAGGCTTTTTAAAGCAACTATTTTAAAAATTGAAAGCACCGTCAGATAGGAGAGCTAATAAAATGTACTTGGTGGGTGCATCCTATTTAGCAAAATTTCATACCTCTAGCCCCCAGGATGGGTAAAAATTAAAGATTTTCCCATATTCAGCATTAGAAGAAAAGCCAGCTGTAATTTTTACACAGCATGTTTGTTTGGACTCACTCTGTCTTTGTGAAGAGGGATGGGAAGAATGCCCAACTCTCCTTTCTTTCCCATTTCCTTTTCCATGGCTAATGGAACCAAATTTCTTGTAAAATGGCTTTTCTTCAGCCCTAACTCCCAGGCAATGGATCTTTTACTGAAATATCTGCATGTTGGTGGCGGGATTCATTTAGAGAATCTCTACATCATTAATTCAAAATGACTGCCAAGCTCAATATGATGCGTACATACTAGAAGGGACAGGGGGACCGCTCCATCAGGGAAGGTGGAAGGGCAACCTGGCCCTGTTCTCCTGAGAAACCTGGGCACATACCATTCCTCTCCTATCCCTAGCTCCCACCAAACATGCTCCCCAAGACCTCCTCTGCCAAATAAGCTTATTCCCTGCCTGGGGGATTCCATGCAGACTTACTATTGGGAAGGAAACACCTGACCATTGGAACCCTGACCTTGACCTTGTCTGCCCCTTTCAATTCACCATCACATTCAAGGTAGATGCTAGCCACTTACCAGGCAGGTTGGCTCTGCATCAGAGACCCCAGGGTGAATCCCACCCAGTGAACTCACTTCCTCCGTGAATCTGGATAAGTTACATAACCCTTGAGCCTCCCTTTCCACACCAACAAAATAAGAATTAGAAACCATGACCTCAGCAGGTTGCTGAGAAGTCTAAATGAGCTCGTGCATATAAAGCACCCAGCAGGGTAGGTGCCCTGAGCAACGCCCACCCTCACTGCCCACCCCCAAATGCAGAGCTGCTCCTGGACACCATGGACACTGGCAGACCCACTCCTGGGTGGGGCTTTCCCACCATTTCCATGGTGGCTATTTGAAGGAAGACCAAGGTTATGGGAAAGAACAAGAACATTGGCCCTTGATAATTTGGGGATGGAACGTTGAACATCAGTGTCCTCATCCGTCAAATGGCTTGTGAGTTGCTGTGAAGACTCAGGGGAATAATGGAGATCTGTTGCTGCATAAAAATTACCCCCAAACTTAGTAACTTGAAACAACACCATGGATTATGTGCTCAGAAATCCTAGTACAATGAAGTTGTGTCCCCTAACTCGGGTCTTATAACAATCAAAGTGTCAGCCAGGTTGCACTCATCTCAGGGCTCCAGGGGGAAAGAATCTGTGTCCACGTTCACTCTCGTGGGTGTTGACAGGGCTCAGTTTCTCAAGGGCTGTTGGACTGAGGCCTCAGGTCCCCACAAGTACTTGACTGGGGGTCTCCTTTGTCATGGCAGCCTCTCCAGAGGGCAGCCTACAATATGGAAGCTTGCTCCACTGCAGCCAATCAAGGCAAGTGGAGACGTACTCATTCATCATCCCTAATCAGATAACAAAGTTCTAAACAGTAGTCCTACGTGCAGCAACACATCCAGTTTGTATGCATGTCATTTAAGGTGAGTCCTGGCAAGTGAAAATATGAATGGCAAAGAGTTACAAATTTTTAGATAAAATCACAGATAAAATGTACTGCAAATTTATATATTTGCAGTGAGAAACAAAGAAATTTCCTGGAATGGACTCTCATTCCTTAAGCAGAGAATGTTGAGACTGGAGGAGCAGAGAAGGAAGGGGGTGCCCAGCCCTCTGCTGTCACTGGGCACACTTTTCAAAACATGTACCAATTGCTTCTGACATCCTACCAATTGTATTTGGAGAATAACTCCAGATTCTCCTGCACATCATTTTATTAAAGATGTCACCCTGAGCTCATGGGACGTAAGTATACATTTTTTCCTATATTAATGTGGACTGAAGAAAATATTGCTTTGAGAGATATGTGTAGTCTTTGAAATTTGGGTACTTAAGACCAGGGGAATCCTACTCTTAGAATACTAACTTAGAGAGGATGTCCTGAGGAGGTGGTGGTGAGATATGCTAAGAAGGAAAATAAGCAAGAAAGCCACCGCATGGTGACCGGGGAACAGAGAGCAAGGGGAAGACGCCCCTTTCCAGGCATAGTCCCAGTGACCCACCTCCTCCAGCTACACCCCACCTGCCCACAGTTGCCACCTGTTAGTCTTTAAAGTAGGATAGACTGATTATGTTACAGACCTCATAATTCAGTCATTTTGTCTCTGAAGATTCCTGCATCAACACAGGAGATCGGGGGGACGCCTCACATCCAAACCATAGCATCACCCCTGTTAGGAGGACTGTGGGTACAGAGCCCCGCAGGTCCCTTTGGACTTGGAGCACTTTCCCCATCTATCTCCTGGGCCTGGAGTAATAGAAACCCTGGTCACTAGGCTATGTGTGTTGCATGGGGCGAGGCTACTGGCCTGGTCACAATAACACTTTGGTTGGGGACAGCCAGCCCAAGAATGCTGCCATAAGGGACAATGCAGAAACTAATTCAGAATTTTAAATCCAGAGTTTAGGGAAAGAGGAACAAGATGAGGAATGGAGAAGGTAGACTTCAACAAGTAATGTCAGGAGGACCCGTCTAAGGATGGGGTTGGGTGCTCCACACGCCAGTGGACCCCAGAAAGACCTGTCGTGTTTCTGCCCATCAGGTCCCAGTAACTCCAAGGAATTTCAGCAGTCGAGTCAACCACTCTTGGCCAACCCCAGAGAGGACACGCCTCACCTCCATCTTACCAGTGGCTCCTAGTGTCCCACGTACTCCAGAACCAGCAATCCGACTTTGAATTCCCCATCAACTCAATCGTACTAGAGAGTATACAATAATAACAGCTGATGCTTAATGAGCATTTGTTTACTACGTTCCAGGCAAATACTTGCCCTTATCATTTCATTTAGTCCTCAAACTAGCACTAAAACTAGTGTTACCTCCAGCACAGAGATGAGGAAATGGAGACTAGAGAGCTAAATCCATCTCCCCAAGTTCACAGTGCATGAAGAGAGAGAGCTGAGGTGAAATCCAGGTTTGACTAATGTTAAAGATCTTCTGCAGGTCACTATCCTGTCTCCCAACAAAACAGACTGACCTGACTTCCTAATTTGATGGGGAATAGGACTTGAGGTAGTGTGGACACTTGTGTACCTCAAGGTAAGGGGGAGTAGAAAAAGAAGACTCAAATGCCACAGATAAAGTCTCCAGTTTCACAATTTTTGTTTAATATTTATATATTTTATAGGATATTATTAATATTTAATGTTATATTTAATGTCAAGATATATATCTTTCCCCTGCCTTCTTCCAGCTGTGCATATCCTGGCAGAGGAAGTACCTGGAGATGGTAGGCCGGGGGCTACCAGATGCTTGCCGAATATGCCATGCTCAATACCCAGACCAACAATTAAACACAAGGCCAAAAAGAAACTACTAGTCACACCTCCTCCCACCCAGACAAACTGCAACCAGCAAGTTAACATCACAAAGGATGTAGGGAAAGTGTCATGCAAGTCAAGAAAAGCCAGATCCAGGTATTCCCAAGCCCCAAGATAGTGGGCTTCTAATTTTTCTTTTAAAAAATTATTAGATAAACAAGTAACAATTTAATTTAAAGTTTGAGAGCTTTGTGAGAGTCAGCCATCCAAACATATGCCAAACATATCCTCTTAATCTTTTCAGCCCTCCCAAGCACAACCATTAATTAAGAATCATTGAAAGTCCACGTGCCGATCTCTGCTGACAGCTTGGATCTTCAGGAACAACCAAGTTCAAACACCAAGCAACCTTCAACTTAATCACAGGCTGCATTTCCAAACATTCATTTGCAAAGAGAATGCTTGGGATATGGAAGGCATTTCTCCAAACAAACAGCGTTGGTTCCACACAAGAGCAGGCTATGGAAGGTCATTAGCACACGCTTGGCTGGAGTAGACATCTAAAGAATCCGTGCTAAAGATTTTGGAGGACTGGGCACAGCTATAGAGTTTGGACTTTGCTCAGAATTTATTGGGCAGCTGTGAATGCATTTTTCTTGAGGGTTACCCAGTGAATGTCATACTTTGTAACAGTTAATCTGGATATGTTCTGCAGTGTAGGTTGAGGAGAGACCAGTAAAGGTGGAGTCGATACAAGTTTAATATAAAGCAATTGCAAGTGAAATATATAAACATTCATTTACATGCATTAATCCAACCAATTTGTTTTCTCTTTTTTTTTTTTTTTTTTTTTTTTGGTACTGGGGATTGAAACCAGGGGAAATTTATCATTGAATGATACCTTCAGTCCTATATATTTTTTACTTAAGATAGGTTCTTGCTAAGTTGCTGAGGCTGGACTTGAACTTGTGATTGACCTGCCTCAGTGCAAGCAATTCTTATTTGCTTACTAGGCACTCTGGAGATTCATTTATTCATTCGTTAGATAAATATTTATTGAGCATCTACTATGCGGGAGGACCATGAGACTCTGGAGACAGAGTCGTTTCTAGCCTTGTGCAATTTTGCAATCTAGAAAGGAAATTGGATATGAAAACTAATAAGTTGAAGTGTGATGCATGTGAAACTGAAATGGCAGAGGGCCCAATGGAATGACGTCACAGGAGACTAAGTGGTATTGAGCAGGGAAAGCCTCCCCAACGAAATGGAACCTAGTTTATAAGAGATCAGAACATGGAGTTGAGGGCAGATCAATGAAGCAGGAAGAGAGGAGCACTTCAAGCAGAAGGAACCATATATACAAAGGTGCAGGGGTGAAAAAGAGTAAGCAAGCTTGAGGAACTGAAGGAAATTTTAATATGGTAGGAACCGAGCAAGTTGCAAAAGCTGGAAGCACTTGCGTGCCAGGTGGTGAGGGGCCATGTGAGCCGTGGAGAGTTTGTCTTATTACCTGGGGCTACCACAGTTTTAAACAGGGTAGATCCAGGTTTGCTTTTAGTTTTCAATCTTGTTATAGCTTTAAGAAGTAGTGGCAGAGGAGGGAGGCTGGAGGCAAGGAGCCCAGCTTGGAGGCTACTTACCACTGGAGCCCAAGTGAGCAGGCAGTAACCTCAACGAGGTGGGGGCAGAGAAAAGTCAAAGGACCCTTGGGATATTCAGGAGGGCGACTGGCCCTGAGCACGTCATGGCAGGTGGGAAGGATGACTACTTGGCTTTGGGGGTGAGCAAGTGGGGAGATCATGGAGACAGTTACTGAGGTAGGACCTGTTGCGGGAGGGACAGGTTGGATGGGGTGTGGTGGGATGGGTTAGGCCAGGTCGAGTTCAGCATCTCTTCTGTTGACCAGAAGAGACGTCGGAGGGGTTGGAGGGCTGAGTCTGGACCTCCGGTCACTTGAGCCCATTTTAAGGATCTGGAGATTATCTGCAAGAAGTGAAAATTGGACTCACCAACTAGGCCAGGGTCACAGGGGAGAATGGGGTAGTGAGAAGTCACTGAGGAGGAGAAAGTGTTGTGGAGATGAGTCAAAGAAGGCTGGGAAGAAACCGGTGTCTGACTTGCTGCAGGGGAGGAGAGGGGGAGGCAGAAGCGACTGAGTTTGTCCTGGGTGACAGTGAGAACGGCAATGCCATCGGCAGGAAGAGGAACGGGGGATCTATTGCTAGGTAGGCTTCTCAACCCTGAGCTGTCTATCAAGCTGCCACCTCCCGAAAGCCAGATGGTTGATCGGCTGATCACGGCTAGACCCTGTCCCTACCTAGTGAACGCCTCCAGGTGCTGCCCCGTCTCCCCAGCGCTGGAGATCCAGAAACAAACAGGCAGACCCGTCCAGAAGGGGAGACAGACATGAAACAGATAATGACGCCTATGTTGTGACTTGGTCAATAATAGACACATATTCTGGGAACCTCTCTACGGTCATGAAGGAAAGAGGCCCGTCCACTTCCTGCAAGGAGTTCAGCTCTGATATTGGTTTGCTGGGGCTGCCATAACAAAATACCACAAACTGGGTAGCTTAAAACAACAGGAAGTTTTTCTTTCACTCTTCTGGAAGAGAGAAGTCCAAAGTCAAGATGTCGGAAGGGCCATGTTTCTCTGAAGGTCCGAGGGAAGAATCCTTTCTCACTCCTATCTGGTTCCTGGTGGTTCCCAGCAATCTTGGGTTTCCCTTGGCTTGTGTCAGCATAAGCAATCTCAGCCTCTGTCTTCATGTGGACTTCAGCCGTTAATGACTTTGTCTAAATCTCCCCTCTTTTTAGAGAGGAGACACCAGACCCTGGATTTAAGAACTACATTAATCCAGTATGGTTTCATTTGTAAGGACCCTATTTCCAAATCAAACTGCATTCAGAGGTACTAGGGACAAGGACTTGAGCATATCTTTTGGGGGACACAGTTCTCCTTCCCTTTCCAACACCAAACTTGGTACCTGAGACCCAGAGGTGCCTAAAATAGGTGTGTTTAATTATATCAGTAGCCTATTGTATTTGTCGGTTTTTCATCACTGTGATAAATGCCTAAGAAAAACAATGTAAAGGAGGAAAGATTTATTGTGACTCATGGTTTTAGAGTTTTCAGTCCATGGTCATCTGGCTCTATTACTATGGACCTGTGGTGAGGCAAAACCTCACAACGGAGAGGGTGTGGTGGAGCAAAGCTGCTCATATTATGGCAGCTAGGAAAGAGAGAGAGAGAGAGAAGAAAACAGAGAGAGGCTGGGAACAAGCAATACCCTTGCAAGGGATGCCCACTCCCCCGCAGTGACCTGTTTCCTCCACCCAGGTCCCATGATATACAGTCTCCAACACCGACCAGTAGACCATTCAACTATCAATGCATTAATCCGCTGATGATATCAGCATCCTCATGATCCGATATCAGCATCCTCATGATCCAATCACTTCCCCAAAGCTCCACCTCTGAACATTGCTGCACTGGGGACCAACCCCTCAAAACATGAATCTTTGGGGACACTTCATATCCAAAGCATAACATAACACCTCAGAAAAGGAGGGACGCCGGCCTTTGCTAAAGGAACAATAATTCGTATTTGATAAAGGAGCTATGGATTGGTATCCGATGTGTGTCCTAAGGCCCGTTCTGAGAAAGGAGTTCTTACTGGTATTCCTTTGATACATCCCTCTCAATTAGTAAGTGGATCTTACAGTGTCTTTGCTCGGTTATACGGCCTATTGAAGCCTTTCTACTTCTAAAGAAGAAAAGGAAATGATTTCACCAGGAGAAATTCTAAAACAGAGTTATGCTTTTGATCATATATGCCCTGAAGGCTTCATTTGGAGGATTCCTGCCCTGCACACTCACATTAAGGAGTCTCCGAGATGGGACGACCTCTACAGAGAAAAATTCAGCAATGCCAATCAAATTGAAAAATACATTCGCCCTTTGACCCAGTAGTTCAAAGTTACAGGAATTTAACTTATGGATAATGTTCTCCTATGTGGAAAAAAGAGAATAGTATAAGACCTTTTTTTTTCTGTTTAATCACAGCATTTTTCAACTCTAGAAGGCTAGTTAAATAAATAATGATATGGGCAGACAAAGAAATAGTAGCACATCATTTAGAATTGATTCTACTGCATGTAACAGAAGCTTGACTGTTCGGGTTTTAACAAATGGAAAAAAGGGTCTTTTCCCATGTAATAAGAAGTCCAGAGATCGGTGGCCCAGAGCAGGTAGGGTAGTTCTACCCAATCACTTCTACCATTGCACTTGGCTATCTTGAGCATGACATAACCTTCCTTTCCTCTCCTCCTCCTCCTCCTCCTTCTGGTACTCGGAATAGAATCCAGGGACTCTATATCCCTGAGCTAGAATGCAGGGACTCCCCAGCTACATCCCCAACCCTTTTTATTTTTTATTTTGAGACAGGAACTCCCTAAGTTTCCCAGGGCCTCACTAAATTGCTGAGGCTGGCCTTGAACTTGTGATCATCCTGCCTCAGCCTCCCCAGTCACTTTATATGTATATAGTGCTAAGAATCCATTACCAATATATACTATAAAACAACAAATAAACAAATGAGGTGGGTGCTCTCCTATGAGTTGTCTGTGCACACGCCCATGTTGTTCCTGCAGTTCATGGAGAATCTCCAGAAAGAGGTGCAATCCTGATCACAGTGTTTGCCTGCAGAAAGAAGCTCTAGGAGGCTGCAGATGGAGGAGGGATGGAAGCTTCCTTTTTGTTCTTTGCTCTTTTATGATTTTGAATGTTCGAGTGTGCACATGTACTATCTATTAAGTATTTTTTTAAAGCCAGGAAGAACCCCTCAGGAGTAACAAAGCTGTTTCTCTTGTCGTTAGTGTGATCTTAATGCTGTGAATCACGGGGTTCTGGACACTCTACCCCCAAATATGGCAACTTGACATTTGAGAAAATAGCAGAAGTAGGAAGGACACCCTCACCGCTCCCTTCCTTCTCCCTGAAGCAAATCATAAAACTTGGGAAGATCACGCTCTTAACTTCTTTCATCCTTTTCCCCTGAAGCAGGTCATAAGACCCTCATTCAAGAGGCGCCTTCCCTGAACCTGGAGGGAAGCAATGTGCTTGCCTCTGGAGACCCGGGGTCACAGAAAAGAACCTGGCCTTGCTAAACTCCCCCACTTTAATACCATTAGATCATATTTTTATCCGATCATACTTCCCTGTAGCTATCAATTTTTTAATTAAATCTAGCATTAAAAAATACTGGTCTACCTATTTCTTTGGGGTTTCATTTCCTTAGAAAGGCTCCTGTGTCTTGTACAACTTAGATTAAATAGATTTGTGTTTTTTCCTCTTCTTCATCTGTCTTTTGCTGTAGGGGCCTCATCCATGAACCTAGTGATTGGTGAGGAAATCTTTTCCTCCTCTACATGACCATAAAGTCAAAGCATCCAAATGAATGCTTTTTAAATAACTCTAAGAGTCATGGACCTGCCAGACAGGAGAATGGGGAAAGAATTCGGCAATCTGGGCACAGTGATGCCTGCCTGTAATCCCAGATACAGGGGAAGCTGAGGCAGGAGGATCACAAGTTCAAGGTCAACTTGGTCATCTTAGCAAAACCTTGTCTTAAAATAAAACAATGGAAGAGGTTGAGGATGTAGCTCAATGGTAAAGAGCAGGTCCTGCATCTGGGAGACCCTTGGTTCAATTCCCAATCTGGAGTATGCATTGGGAGATGAGCAATGTTTCTGTTTGTTTGTTTGTTTTGCCAAGTCAGACAATGAAAGTAAAGAGTTACCAAAGGATCATAAAGATTTAACAGAGTTCCATATCTTGTCTTAAAGGGTCTTTAAAGTCAGGAATATTATGCTAGAAAGCCAAAGAAATTTTATTTTCCAAGAAATGTAAAATCACCCATCAGCAGAGGAATTTGCCCACACCTAGGGAGAAGGTAGGTGGAAAATCCACATCAGAAAGAAAAATTAGTTGAGCGTGTTTTTGTGTGACTCAGAGTCCCAGTTGCAGTTCATGGCATTACACCAGGGTCTTCGGCACAAGTCAAATCCTGTCTCCTGGCCAAAAGACTGAAGAGTGTGTCACCTTGCCCTCCCAAGATGGAAACTCCAACTTTATTGGACACAGCCATCTGCTTATAGGTAAGTGTCATTCACTCTGTGGCTAGAATTAAGGATCAAAATGATGAAAGAGTCAAACTCAATTCTTTTTATATGAGTGTAGAAATAATCTATGTGTACCTGATATTTATACTATTAGTCATGTCTAAGAGAAGTTGGTGTGTTCGAGCCCCTAACAGATTAGTCTTGTTATTCCCACTTGGTGCGTAATTGAGTGATGGATTTAGGCTTAAGATTTTAAGATGAAAAGAGCAAGGGAATAAAACTGGTAAACAATATTGAAATACCCAAGAGAATTTATGAGTCATCTTATTTACAAGTTCGACTTATTTTATAAAAATGACTTACATTTTTGGGAAGGCTTTGTTAACCTTCTTAGGATACTAAAAAAGAAAATAAAATAGAATTATTTATAAATGTTTAAGGGAGTAGGGAGGAAAAATGTAATTTCCTCCTACCTATCTTAGGTCCATCAGCTGAGAACCACAGGAGAGTGAAAAATGACTTCTTCCACCCCTCTAGGCTTTGATTGGGCTATGAATTAAGCTGATTTAATACAGATTAACAGGGGAAAAGTACATTTAATTACATATGTAGACACAAGAGTCCCACAAAACATGAAGACTCAAGAAGGGTACAAATGACTGTAGCTTACATAGCATCCTGAGCTACAGGGGCTTCAGGCTGCTTGGAGTTTGGGGAGACACAAGTTACTGGAGGGGAGGTGACTGCATCAGTCAGATTTTCATTGCTGTGACCAAAATACCTATAATCAGAACAACTTAGAGGAGGAAAAGTTTATTTTGGCTCATGGGTTCAGAGGTTCTGTCTATGGTCAGCTGACTCCATTGCTCTAGGCCCAAGGTGAGGCAGAACATCGTGGCAGAGGATAGCTGTTCAACGGCTGGGAAGTAGGGAGAGAAAGGGAGAAGGGGCTGCAGAGAAAACACTCCCTCCCAGGACATGTCCCTGAGAACCACCTCCTCCAGTTATCCTACAGCCTGTGGTTACCACCCAGTTAGTCCATTCAAACTGGCGTGGATTGATTAGGGGACAGCTCTCACAATCCAGCCAATGCACCTCTAAGTATTCCTACATTTAACAAAGGAGCTCTTGGGGGATCTCTCATATCCAAACCCTAACAGCAAACAGAAGTGGTCTTATGCGGATTAAAGTCGCTCAGATGGTAAAAGTTGTCTCTTTCTGAAACAGATACTTTGACTAATGTAGATTTCTTTTCTAGAGATCAGTTTCTGGGCTGAGGTGTAGCTTAGTGATACAGTGCTTGCCTAACAGGAACGAATCTCTGGGTTCCACACCCAGCACTCAGAGACAAAAAAAATTAGATGTAAATTTCTTTTACAAAGGACAGCTTTTCAGAGCTACTCTTGGGTCTGCAGTTTCTCAGAATAACCAGCTCAAAATATACCAAAGAAGTATATTTGGGGTGGCAAATGCTGGCTCCTACAGTCATATTTTAGAGTAGCATGGTGTGAAGCCCTTGTTAACAAGAAACAGGTTAATACAGGAGAGCAAGTATTTTTTTTCTCCTCCTCTCCCATTAGGTTCAGGACCAAGGCCCTTATGACAAAAGACAGAATAACATCGATGTAAAATAACAACTGTGGTTTAAGAAAATAAGAAAATAGTTTATTCTGAGCCATCTATGAGGGACCATGACCTGGAACACAAATTCAAGTTACCCTGAATGATGTGTTCTGCCGCAGAAGAGGTAACGTGAAGGTGTATAGCTGCAGAACGTAGCGTGTCACAGATGAATGCATTTGACAAATGATAGGGGCAGTAGATAGGCAGGCTCCAGCAGGGTAGGGGAAGTCTCTTCTATAGGTTTCAGATGTTGCCTTATAGCATCTTAGCTTAGGGTTGGTGGAGTCAAGAGGTCTGCAAAGCTTAGTGACACATTCTGTGAGATTTACCTAACAGTCACAAGGAGGTTAGGTCAGAAGCAGAGGTTGAAAGTAAATGGCTATTAAAGGGCCTTAAGATAACCCAGGATAATTTTGGCTCTTGACCTGCCACATTCCATCTCTCCACAATCACGATGTCCTTCTTGCCAAGGTCAAGCCGTCTACAGGAGCTTTAATGTAGATCTGGCTTCTTCAGAGAACTTCAGCTTCACAGGCACAAAAGGAAAACAGACACATTTCTTTAACCTAAGTTTTGCATGATGCTAGAACCTTCTATGGAAATGAAACAGTTAAACCTAGATGTCCTAGCGCTAGGTTGGGTGAAGCGTGAGAGCTGTAGAGAAATGCAACAGGGTAAAGGGTGTGCGACAGAATGGGGTAGCTCAGGTGCTTCTCTATGACAGGTCTACAGAGATGAAGATGCCCCTTTCCTCCGGGACAAGGAGGGCACCTCTCACTGAGGGTCTTAGGACCTCTCTTCCCACACATGTTGGCACTCAGATTACTCCAGCTTAAACTATTCAACATGTTGAGGAATATACTCCAAAATATATAGTTTGGGTGCCCCAAACTACTAAATTATAACCTCCTAAATTCTAAAATCCTTTTGACAGTAATTGTTCAAATTTGCTAATTTGGCAGCTAGGGGTATAGCTCGGCGATGGAGCACCTGCCTAGCATGTACGAGGCCCCGGGTTCCATACCCAGCACTGGAAAAACAAACAAACCAATTTTAAAAACAGAATGACAAGATCAGTAACTTAAACTTCAAACCCAAGTAAGGAGATTAAAAAAAAAAAACTGTGACAAATTGAATATTAAATGAGGTCACCAAAGTAACTCTATAAATTTTTTCCATTTTCTAAAGTTGCTTTCAAGGGTCTGAAACATTCTCATCAACATCTTAGAGGCCCAACTAGGAAAAGCCCTTCTCCATCATATCCCACCCCTGTGACCGGCTTTGCTGGCGGCCACTTGTACAACTGAAAGTGCCCCAGCCGCTCCACCTGACTCACACACCCCCGCGGCCCACGCCTGTACGCTCCGTGTCTGATCTTTCCCACAGCACGAATCACCTTCAAGCATATCACAGGTTGAACATCCCTAACCCCAAATCCAAAATCAGAAATATTCCAAAATCTGTAGCACTTCTGGTCCTAAGCACTTCAGATAAGAGATACTCAATCACATAATTTACTCTTATCTTTATTATTTATTATTTTTTTCTTCTTACTGGTGCTGGGTGTTGGACCCAGGGCCTTGTGCATGCTAAGTGCATGCTCTACCTCTGAACTCCACCGGCCCCTACAATTTAAATTTAAAAAATTTTTTTCATGTCTATTTGTATAATTAACCCACTTTTGTTTTAATTTTCTTTAGATGGACTTTTATTTTATTCACTTATTTAGTACGGTGCTGAGGATCGAACCCAGTGCCTCACACATGTGAGGCAAGCGCTCTACCCTGAGCCACAACCCCAGCCCTACAATTTATTTTTTCAAAAAGACTATTTATCTGAATGTGATAAAAATAGACATAAATTTACCATTAGAACCATCTTTAAGTGCATTCTCAGGGCTGACAAGTGCCTTCACAATGTCACGTAACCATCGATTCTTCATTGTGCTTATTTGCTCCCCAGAATATGAGCACGTCCAGGGTGATCATGGCGTCGTTTTCACTGGTGTCTCCAGCACCCAGAACTGTGCTCCACACTAGGGTGGAGAGTGAGGTCTTGTCTGGACCTGACCACTTCCCTAGTGCCTACTTGGTGACCCCACACCATGGGCCAGTTCCTAAGGTGAAAGGAGAAACAGAGCAGTTCCTCTTCTCCTCAGCACCCACGGAGAGAAAAGTTGCCCACAAATTACAGGGAGCAGAACTCCAAGGTCCCTGGTGTTGGGATGGCCAGGATATGATCCCTGGTGTCTACCTGGCCCTCCGTGGCTGCTGTCCAGGGATAGGGTTGCACATTGCTAGCTTTTCTCCAGTCCCCACGTGAAGACAGTCCCCATGGCCCACTACAGAAATTCCCTTAGTGGTCTGCAACTTTAAGAGGCCCCGGTGCCCTCCTTTTTCTGTCCTTCGTGGTCACTCACGTAGCTATTAAACACAGAAGCATATGCAAGCAATTTCCCTGTTAACAGCTCCATTTATTTAAACATCAATCCTGAGTATTTCCCCTCTTGGTTACCCTCTAACCTGTGACTGATTTTAAGTTTTCCCAGTAAAAGAGAAACAGTATCCACCTTGTCTATTGGGCCAGCCCAGGTTTTCAGGTGCTGTCCACAGAGCTGACTTTGGTCAGTTCCCTACAGGAAAATAACTGCTCAAAGCATGGGCAAGTCCCTTTCCATCTGCATGTGGTTTGTCACCAATCCATGATGAATTGCAAATAAGTGGTCAAAAACACTTACAGCGACTTGACAGAATAATTGTATGTTGTTGAATTAATGATAAAAGTTGGTGTTTGCATTTTGTATGTTTTGAAAACTTTTCATTTGATTTTTGCATTTTTTTTCTCTAGCAATGCACATTGATTTTATTTTGCAAGAGTAGCAGTCCCTGAGGGTTGGGAAACTTTCCAATGGTTCGAGGTACCACATACAAGGACACGAGGAGGCTCTCATGAACTTTCCTGAACCAGAAACAGGAGGAAACACGCCCCAAGACTTGATGCCCCAGTTCACAGTGTGACCCCAGGCGTTGGGGACTACCGCAGACACCTCTACCATAGCTGCCCCGACACTGTAGTTTGACACAGGAGATCTGAAGGGCAGAGTCCGTGTCTTAGCTCTGCACTGGCTCCCTGGTAAAGCAGGCTGACCTCTGACACATCAGATGAGATAGTCCAAGCACAGGAGAACTTCTTCAAAGTGGAACACCCATAAAGGAAAGATCAACATCCATCCTACTTCCCAGTGTAGCCTTCAAATATTTTGAAATGCTGTTTTGTACCAAGCACTGTCCTGGGCATAGAAAACAAAGATCAGATACAGAGCTCCCTCTTTAAAGTTCCAGGGGTCTCTAAGTGAGGCAGACAGAGAGGTAGAAACCTCGTATGTTGGCTAGAGTGAAAATATTAATACAGTGGGGTAATGAGATCCAGAGTGGGGACGAAAGCAAAAGTGTCAGGGAAGATCAAGGGAACGAGGCCTGTCACCTGGGTCCTGAAGAATGCAGTGTCATTTTCAGTTTGAGCTAACAAGTGACAATACTTAGGAATAGCCAGAAATTGGTTGAAGCTTGGATTGTGGAGAGAGGGAGGGAGGGAACAGACAGGGGACTAAAGTGAAAGACGGTATAGGCTTCATTAGCAGCTCTTGACCTGCAGTCCTGTGGGTGATGGGGGTTGGCCAAGGACTCTAAGGAGCAAATCTAAGTGACAGCAAAGAGAAAAGGTGGAGAAAGGCAGGAATGGAGGCCAGGGCAGGGACTGTTAGGACACAGTGATTCTCTGGGAAGAGCCGTCACAGAAATGAACTGGGGCTGGCAGATGAAGGAGAGGAGGCGCTCGGTAGACTAGTACCTAGGCGGTGGAGGGGAGGATCCACCAGGAATCCACACTGGTGTGCACAGAGCTCTGCATGGGGGATGCGTTGTGACAGAAAGAAGAGAGGGCTTGTGGGCCAGGGAGGTGAGAGTTGGGTTTTGGTCTTGAAGCACACAGCTTGGGTCCGTTCCGTGCTTGGGATAAGAGCACAGCACCAGAGAGGGAGGGCAAGGAGAGGAGATGGCTCCCACAGGCTATGCGGCCATGCTGACCACATGGATACTGGGCCACTTGTGGTCACAAGCGACATGAAGGGCAACTTCCTGAAAGGTCCATGATGGTTGTTATTTTATGTAAAAACCCTCATTATGAAATTATTTCAATCACTACTTGCTCTATTAAAAAGAGAGAGAAGACTGCAAAATTCACGTGAAGTTTAAAGTACACCTCGACATTCAGGAAATTTCCAGTTCAAGGAAGGTGGCTGCCTTCAGCTGTAAGAGATTCTCGGAACTAGGTTTTATTCTCCACTGCCCTGCAGAGACTTCACTGAAAGGCACGAGAGGCCTGGTGGCTTCCCCCACTCCCCAGGTAGCCACTAAAGGATGACTAATGGATGTGGGAACGAATATTCCAGTCCTCTTGCTCTGTGGCCAAGATCATTCTGAGCTGTGTTCACTCCCAGGATTAGACTGGTGGCTGACTGTGGTGCTGACTCAGGAAGTTCACTCCTTTGTCACGGGGCCACCTTGCTCATCCTCCTTAAGACACTTCCAGGGTGGGATTAGGAGAGATTGCTGAGACACCAAGAGACAAATTTTTAAAACTACTAGAATTAATAGGATAGTTTGGTGATATAGCTAAATACAAAATACAAAAGTAATGTGAAACTAAGACACCAAACCCACTAACACCAGTAAGAGATTTTGGTTTTATACAGGTAGTTGTTCCTTGGTATCATGAGAGTATGCTTCCAGGAACCCCAGAGATACCCAAATCTCTTATATAAAAGGTGCAGTATTTGTACATAACTGTATACTTTAAATAATCCCTAGGTTACCTACAATACTTAATACCATGTAAATACTATGTAAATGGTTGTTATCCTGTTTTGTTTAGGAAATAACAAGAAATTTGAATGTTCAGTATAAATGCAACTTTAAAAAAAATTCTATAGATACAGATCTAGATAAGGTGGTATTTGGCCTGCAGCCCCAGCTACTCTGGAGGCTGAGGTGGGAGGACATTTGAGACCAAACCAGGCAACACAGAGAAACCCTGTCTCAAAAATAAAAAAAATAAAATTAAATTAAAAAAAAAGGAGGAGGAAGAAGAAGAAGAAGAAGAAGAAGAAGAAGAAGAAGAAGAAGAAGAAGAATCTAGAGATACGGAAGGTCAACTCTGTGTGTGTATGTGTTTGTGTGTATGGATAGCTATTTTCTTTGTAGTAATAAGTACTTAAAATAGAAATTTTAGAAGAAATCCATTCTAAATAATGTCAAATCTATAAAATACTTGTGAACAAATATAATGAGACAGAAGATCCTATGTGAAAATACCTGTGGTGGCATACTAACAGGCATAAAGCAAAAAATGAAAGGAAGGACAGATAAAATAATAAGTACTTTTAAGGAAAATTCAGGAGACTATGCAAATTCTTAGCCAAATAACATCCAGACATTTTTAAATAAAAATCAAATATTTTGACCATGTACAAAAAGATATTTTTTAAAATAGTAAAAAGGATCATAATAAAGATTGCTAGGGGAACAACTGATTTGGAAAGATATTTGCCTTGCAAATAACAAGGACCAAAATCCACATATAAAGAGTGCTTACAGATCAATAAGGCAAACAAGCCACCGTTAAAATGAACAAAGACTAAAACTACGAGGCACATAGAATATAGTAGATAATATGTTTTTAGTACTTCATGTATGCTAGGCACCACTCTACAGACTTTACATATTCCTCTCATTTTTCAACAGCTCTGTGCAATTCTATTTTTATTTTATTTTGCATATGGGGAAATCGAGGCACAGAGAAACCACAGGAGTGAGTAGCAGAGTTGTGATGTGAAGTCAGGTGTCTGTTCTTGGTGGAGGAGTAGGGAGTGCTGGAGCTCAAGCCCAGGGTCTTGGCACACTGTGGTTATACTAAATTATACCCCCGGCTCCCCAGTTCAGGCATCTTTGACCCAGGATACGTGCTAAACTGCCAAATCCAGATGGCCAAACACATGAAATGGTGTTCAAATGTGATTGGGGTCAGGGAAACAAAATAAGGAACAATAAACAGGTTCCCACTTTAAATCCATCCAACTGGCAGAAATTATGAAAGAATATAATTACCAATTGCTCTCAGAAAGACGGGGAAAGAGAGTACTCTCTGTATTACTGGCAGCGAGGTAAATTGTAACTGCTTTTCAAAAGGTTGTTTTAAAAACAATCTAGCAGCACTTAATAAGATTAAAAATTTCTACTACAGTGACACAGTCACATCAATGTTTATGGCAGCTCAATTCACAATAGCTAGATTGTGGAACCAACCTAGATGCCCTTCAACAGATGAACAGATAAAGAAACTGTGATACATATACACAATGGAATATTATTTAGCCATAAAGAATAATACTATTATGGCTTTTGCAGATAAATGGATGGAATTGGAGAATATCATGCTAAGTGAAATAAGCCATTTCCAAAAAACCAAAGGCCGTATGTTTTCCCTGATAAGTGGATGATGATATATAATGGGGGTGGGGGGTGGGAGTGAGAGAAGAATGGAGGATCTTTAGATTACATAGAGGGAAATGAGAGAGAGGGGGATATGAAAAATGGTGGAATGAGACAGACATCATTACTCTATGTACATGTATGCTTACACGAATGGTATGAATCTATATCGAGTACAACCATAGAAATGAAACAATGTGCCCCATTTGTGTACAATGAATCAAAATGCGATCTGTAAAAAATAAAAATAAATCTGCATTCATTATGAACCAGCAGCCCACTCCAGGGCAATGATAGAAACAAAGGCCTCAATCTGAAGAATATAGCTATAAGGCAGCTTGAACACATCAGTCTTTGTCATTCCGAAGGAAATCCTGAAAATAATGAATGCCCATCAGTAGAAAGAAGGCAAATTCTAAGTAGCTCTTCTTTCCAGGAGTTTTCTGGAAACTTCTCCAGAGATGCTGTGCGCATCTCTTTCCATCTCCACTGCCAACATGTTAGAAGTTTGAACTTACCCATGGTGGGAATATTCAGGGCACAGATATGAGCAAACACTTGCAGTCAGGGCTTTCCCTGAAGAGCTGGGAGTTGCATATTTACCAGCTCAAAAGTGCCTCCACTCCAGAAAATAGCATAGCCATTAAAAATCACACACTAAACCAGCTGGAGTATTTTCATGAACTTTTATTGAGTGGAATAAGATAAGTATGCATATTATTGCATTTTTGAAACGAATAATGAAGAAGACTCCAGGAGGAGCACATACGTTTATAAATATTTGATTATATGAATATGGAGGAAAGTCTAGAGGATATCTAGAGAAAGGGTGATTTGTAGTAGTGGGGGAGGAGAGGAAAAAATTTGCAAAATATGATTTCATATTTCACTTTTATACACATATATACATATATGTATTTATTTTAAAAAATCAAGAAAACAAAGACTAAGCTAAATTTATACCCACAGATTTATAGGGGTATTTATGCTCTATTATCAAATGAAAAAGCAAATTTCAGGGCCATAAATTTGGAATGATTCTATTTCAATAAAATGAAATAACTCCAAACCCCAGTAAATGTGTGCATCGGTCTGCAGATGCTTATATGAGCAGCATAAAAGCTTATAAGTATAAAGACTTTGGCTAGCTCAGAAGGGTAGGACTAAAGTTAGCAATGGTGGCATTTTTCTTTTTTATGTCTTTGAACTGTTTGAACTACTACAGCCAATGTGTTATACTTCCATGATTTGAAAGACATCAACTCAAAAAAAAATCCTAGAAAAAAATGCACGTTCATACACATAATCACCTTCACCCCACCTGTCTATGTAAGAAGAATAAACACTCTTATCTCCACTTCACTCTTGAGGAATTGGAACTCAGCAGTGGTAACTGCTTTGCCCAACACCCCATGACAAGGAATGGCAGAACCCCATATCCCACACTGCTCTCTTGGTCCATGCTCCAGAGGTCCCAACAGGTACCCCAGAGAATATGGTAGGAGGCAAGCAGTAGCACCTGCAGAAGGTGGCTGCTATGGTTTGGATGTTGTTTGTCCTTTCAAAGGTTCATGTGCTGGAGGCTTGGTCCCCAGTGTGGTAGTGTTGAGAGGTGGTGGGACCTTTAAGAGGTGGAGCCTAGTGGGAGATTCTTGGGTCAATTGGGATCCTAACCTTGGAAAGGATTGTGAGACTCCAGCTATCTCTGGCTTCCTGTTTTGAGTTATAATCTCTTCCTTGCATGTGCTCCCATCATTGCTGTCCACCATTAGGTGATGCAGCCTCAAGGACCCTCCCCAGAGCCTGTGCTATGCTGCTTTGAACCTTCAGAACTGTGCGTTTAATAAACCTCTTCATACAGTTAGCCTGCCTCTGGTATTTCATTATAGTAACATGAAACAGACTGATAGAGTAGTCAATGGTAAGTTGGCAGAGACAACTATAGTTGGGAATGAACTCTGCCTCTAAACGTAAATGAACACACAATTATCAGTATTACCATGTATAACTAAGAAGACTATTTGTCTGCTTGAAGCACCTAGTGTTTGCCAGTAATCTTATTACATCATCTGGGCCTTCTCATGGGGTTATTCTAGTTCACAATTCCAAAAGAATGCTCATAAACATCATCTGCTGTGGGGAAGAGGGAGTGGTGCCTGCTGTGTCCTTCTTCCCTGTCAACAGGGGGCCTTTCCTAAGCCCTTTCTGCTGGCTCCACAAGTAGGGGATCAAGCTGAAGACCTTGCAAGTCCTTACCTGCAGGAAATCCTTGGGACCTGGATTTGTGTAATGTGTCTGTGCCATTTCAGCATCTTCAACCAACACGCCCAGTGCTTACTTGAGAGACATCCAAGTCCCTGAAAAACTAAGTGGGGATTGTGACATGGTCAAACGAATCAAGTGGAATCAGATCAGTTGGCTCTAATTTATGCACCTTATCATCCTCAGTGGAAGACAGCACCTGCTTGGCTTTCCTGGGGAAAATTTGTCTCGCCCTCACACCCCCCGTAATGGGGATTGAACACAGAACCTCATACATGCAAGGGAAACACTCTAGCATTGAGCTACATCCTCAGCCTTTTTAAAAATATTTTATCTTGAAATAGAATATCACTAAATTGTGAGGCTGACCTCCAGCTTGCAATCCTCCTACCTCAGTCTCCCAGGTAGCTAAGATTAGAGGTATATGCCACTATCCCTGACTCAAAGCCTGTCTTTTGAAGGTGGATTGGAATTTATGTTTATTGGTTCAGAAATATTCTTTCAATATTTACATTAAGTTGGGTGTGTTTGACCAAGTCTAATGGGTTTTAGTGGAGCTAGAGGTCATGTGGTGAGCTGAGTCCCAGATTCCAAGTCCATACACCTGCAGACAGACCCAGCTCTATTGCTCACTGTGGGATCTCAAATAAACCAGAACAACTTTGTGGGTCAGAGTCCCCAACTGTATATAAGGACTGTAAAACCTCCTTCACCTCCCCAGTGGATCATTGTGAGAATCAAATTAGAAAATTTATGAGAGTCTGCTTTGTGGACCATAAAGCACTTTAGACACACGAGGTGTTGTTATTGATTTGCTATGTCATAGGAAATGAGAAGCCTCCTCCCTAGGGCTCCCTATTTTCAGGAACATATGAAAAAAAATACATATACATATACACATGAATATACATCTTCAATTTGGAATCATTCATGGCTGATCCAAGTTCCCCGGTAAATCTTTTTGCAATGTTGAATGAAAGTCCCTTTGAAGATTCTGTTGATATACATACAAGGAAGAAGAAAATAATATTTGCCACCAACAAACAGGAATTTTTTAAAGATGCTTTCTTGACCATAGTTACTTCTGCTTGACACTAGGCAAATGCCTTTAGTTCCACAATGTTTTCCCCTTGTTTCTCAAACGAGAGCTTTGGGAACAGGCTTAGTACAATGTGTAGCTGGAGACTTTCAAAATGCAAATAAGTCTTTCAATTCAAAGTTCAGAATATTCTTCTAAATTTAAATGAGATCCACTTAAAATTTTTGGAAAGCAATCTGGCTATGATTATTAAAATTAAAAATGATCATCTTTTGTGTTATAAATATGGCAGAACATACAATAAGGCTGACGTTCATTGAGCATTCCCTCCTGTGCCAGGCCCGAGGCCCTGTTATATGTGGATCATCTCATTTACTCCTCGTGAGTCAAAGAGCAGGTATATTATTAGTTCGGTTTTACAAATGAGGAAAACTGGGTTGGCTACTAGATTCAACAAGATGTCACTTTTCCCCCAAACGTGTTCATGGAAATGTCATTGTTGAATGAGTATCCGTTAAATTTAGAACACCACCAAGCCCTGGCAGATAGAGAACCTCAGAAGAGCTGCGTGAAGTGCACCCCGGACTCCATCCCAGATCCTCGCCAAAAGCTCCCACCCAAAATTCCCACTGCCCTAGTGGTTCCCAGAGGAGGAAGGAGGCTCGGAAAGGAGGCAAACTTACATTGTTGAGGTTGCTAATGACGACCAGACTTTGTGCCAGCCACTTTTCAATGGCTCCTCCATTACCCATGAACAGACCCTGCACAGAGAAAATTTGTCGAATTCGTATTATAAACAAACACATGGGAACAACGGTCAGACTCCCTAACAATAAAAAATTACAACTTAAAACATCCATGAGGGACCAGCCACACTGATCACATTAGCCAAACAAAGTTAAATGCCAATAGTAGTGACTTCATGCTGAACTCATTTATTTCTATATTGCTGGTGACATGTTTATGATCAAATGCCGTGAAGATGCGGAATACAAATGGACGTAAACTCAAAGATCATCCACACACATGAAGGGAACGTGGCAAAATGAAAGCAGCAGTTGTGTTAAAGTGGAATGAAGATTTTAATCTCTTACGTTGTCTTTGCTATTTTAGAATATTGTTTTTACAATAAATAAAATGGGGAGGAAAACAGAATTTTATTGTCCCGTTGCACCACTTAGAATAGAGGATTGCCTTCCTGACTTAAATAAATCATGGCTATGACCGAGCAATGATGAAAAAACCAAGATTCAGTAATGTTAAACTTCTGCCTTCACCTGGGAGATGGAAAGTAGGCTCTAAAACAGAGTTTTATGACCCTCTTTCAACCCTGTCCTTTTCTTGATGAAGAATTGAGACCCCGAGACAGAAGTCTTTGTCAAGGTCAAACAGTTCCCTGTGGAATAACAGTCTGCACCTGTTGCTTCATTTTATAAAAATTCCATAAAATGAAAGTACATATGCTTCTTATATGAAACCACCAAAAATTCCGCAGTAAAGGAATGGCTAGGTCTCAGAATCCAAATACGCAAGCAAGTGTGTCCCTAGGGTCCACTCTGGGATGTCTGGTTGGGCCATACCGGCCACCAGTCTCAAGGCAGCGACTTACTCTAAGGCAGTGGTTGTCACCGTGGGGTCCCTGGGCTGCAACAGCATCACCTGGGGCCTTGTTAGAAATACGAATTCTTGGGCTCCATCCATGATGAGGTGAATCATAAATTCTGAGAGTGGGGTCCAGCTATGCTTAACAAGCTCTCCAGGTGTTGCTCTGATGCAGACTAAATTGAGAACCAGGCTCTAAGGCAGTGCATCTCCAAGTTCAATGTGCAGAGGAATCCCCGGGGACCTTGTTAGCCTGCAGGTTCTGATTCAGGCTGGGGGATGGGGTCTAGGAGTTGCATTCCTAACAAGCTCATAGGATATACCAATGCTGCCTCTCTGGGGACCACTCTGGGAGTCACGAGATTGTCCTAAAGCCGTGTACCAATGACAGATTGTGAAAGGGTTCCCGACCTGCCTGGATTATGAACCGCAGCCCTCTGTGTCCTTTCTACTCAAGTGTGGTCCAGAATCCACATTCTGGGGATCCTCTGGAGCTTGTTAGAAATACAGATCTCAGCCTCCTCCCAGACCCCTCACACAGACTCTTCATTTTAAGAAGATCCTGATTTTATTGATTGGTGACATGAGTGGCAGTGCTCCAGGGAGGCCACCTGATGTGGAGGGACTGTCATGTCTTAGAGCCAGTCACCTCCACTAGGCAGCCCCGTGACCCCACCCCAGTGCAGCTTCAAAAAATGCTCCTCAATTTGGAAATGGCCAGGATCCCAAGTGGAAGAAGTGGGGAGTGACGGCCTCACAAGACAGAAACCAGCCAAGGGGGTGATGGAAGACACTGGGGGACAGTAGCCCTACAGAAGCATTTCAAAAAATAACATTTTCCCCCACCCCAACAAAAACAAGACAAAATGTGGAAATTTTTCTAAGCTGTACAACTTTGCCACACACAGGCAAGTGACTGGCCAGCATCAAGTGTCCCCTCACTACCTCCTGAACCTCCCCTCCCATGCCTGGCCTGCTCCAGAAACCAAGGAACAAATGCAAAAGGTACGCAGTCTGAAGAAATGTTTTCATTAGAAGCATTTTAGATCAAGTGCCTTGTGTATGAATTTCCTATGGTTTCTATAAGTATCACAAGTTTAGTGGCTTAAAACAACACAAACTCATAATCCAACAGTTCTGGAGGTCAGGAACTCTAAACCCACAGTGTCTCTAGGGCTGTATTTCTTCTGCAGGCTTTAAGGGAGGGTACACTGATGTGCCTTTTCCAGTGTTATAGGAAGCCTGCATTTTCTGGCTCATGACCCCTTCCTCCATCTTCAAAGCCAGCAGTCAGCATCTTCAAACCTTTCCTCCCTTCAATCTCCGCTTCCCTCCTCACGTCTCTGAACCTCCTGCCCTTCTCTTTCCTTTATAAGGACCTTGAGACTAAATGGGCCACTCAGATAGTCTGGGATCATCTCCCCACCTCAGAGTCTTTAATTGCATCTGCAAAATTCCTTTTGCCAGGACTGGGGATATAGCTCAATTGGTAGAGTGCTTGCCTCCCAAGAAAGAGACCCTGGGTTCAATCCCCAGCACCGCAAAAAAAATTCCTTTTGCCATGTAAACATCCAGGGATTCCAACGGGGACATCTTTGGGGAAAGAGGTCATTATTTTTATGTGTAGGGTACCTATTTGGAAAACTCCTCTCATGGGTCTCATGGTAAAGGATCTGCCTTCCCAGGGGGCTTGCTGAGCTCCTGTGGACCCTGCCTTTGAATCTGGGGAGATAATGTGTATGTCACTGCCTGGTTCCAACGTGAGGACATTGCAGTGTTTCCTGTCAGACGTCCCACTGTCAGCAGGACTCAGCTTAAGTTATTTACAGCCACAATGGCTTGTCGTTTACATTAATGTAACCATCTGCATTGAGTGAATTTTTAAGATAGGATCCGCTGAGAGCGAGGCTGGGGTGGCTCTGTTCTGTGGGGTACCACGACTCACAGGGAGAACTTAATGAGACCTAATAAGTATGTTTATTTATCAGACCCAGCTGCTCCTCTTACCAATGCTGATGGCATCTGAATTTCGCTTCTCTCCAGAAGCTGCCATTGGGGACCACCTTTTCTTGCTTGTTCTAAATGAGTTTAGATCCAGTGAAGGCTGCCAGGTGAGTGATGGCCATAGGCCACCTTGTAGCTTAGGAGTCGGTCAGCGAGGTTTCAGGGGCTATGGCACTGTGACCTTGAGCAGAAAGCATGTGGATTCTGGATTCAGAGTCCACTGTAGCCCCTGACTGGTCTTAACTTCAGCTGATGCAGCTCCTCCTGGGAATGAGAAGTAATGATGGAGACGGTCCTTGCAGCTGGGGCTAGAAAAATCCTTATTTCCTCAGCAAACTCAGATAATAAAAGCCCAATCCCCAACCTCCAGAGCTTCCTGAGAAGGATAAGAAAATAGTAACAGATCAGGGTGGAAGATCCACACTGAAATTAAGTAAGGGATGTTAGAGGCGTAGAAGACAAGCCCCCTGCCCCCTTCTTCAGAGGCAATACTTGAGCAGGATCAGAACCATGAGGAAGAATTAGCCAGGCCAAGGACTGAGGGCTGAGGAGGATTTCTGGGCACAGAGAGAAGCAGGACACATAGCAAGTTCTAGGTAGGTGCTGGCTATCAGCGCTTGTGCTGTTGCTATTATTAATGTATTCATACACTCATGCTACACAGAAAGGACACTGTTACCATGACATCCAACAAAACCTGGAGCTTGCCGAATGCCTTGTCCATGGGCTTTGCACACACTAAGTCCTCAGTGACCTGCGACCACCTTACAAAATAGAAGGAAACCGAGGCAGAAAGAACCAAAGACCAAGATGAGGCTACCAGAAGTGGCAAAGCTAGGAGCTTCTTCCTCACAACCTGATTCCAGAGCCCTGGCTCTTAGAAGATTAGCTGTTCCGAAGCTTGGAGTCCCCAAGGCCATGGCAGCACATGAGGCAAGGGACAGCACAGTGCAGGACAGAGTTCTGGATTCTTCCCTGGAGAGTCAAGTGCCTTGGAAAACTCCAACAGGGGTCAGCCTCTATTTCTGGGGAGTGGCAAGCTGGGGACGGAAAGGAGGAGGGGCGGGCGGGGAGATACCAGCAGGGCCTCCCCAGCCTTGGTTGCTCTGCACTGCAGTTGTTTTGGCTCCCACACTATCCAGGGAGCCCAGCCCCTGGCATAGACCACACCCCCCTCTAGCTCTCAGACCTTTCCAGAAGCTGCCTCTGTGTAGAATATCAGGCAGCCCCACCAGAGGCTAAGAGTGAGGGCCCCTGTGCCCTGGGGCTCAGCACTGGGAGGCCTAGCTGTCATGTCCACTCCAAATAGTCCTAAAGGAAATGGTCTGTGGCCCATGAAGGGTGGGGGACAGATGCGAGTGCCAGGGCCTGGATCCCAGGATACATCTGTGGATGTTTATAAAACGAGCCCCACATGGCTTCTCCCTCCTCCAACGCTCTTCCTTTGCCATCCTCAGATAAGCTTCAGCCAACAGCATTGACCTTCCAGCCCCAGGCAGCGCAAGAGCCTCAGGTCCCGTACAACTTGACAGCACTTCTCCTCTCTCTCCCGCCAATCCAGTCGAGGGCTCTCCTGCCCTGCGCCCACCTCCTTCCTTCAGCCTTTTTGCAGGAGGGATGAGCCATGCAGCTACCCCGTGACAGACTTCCTGTCCACATATTGGATCAGCTCAACTGGGTAAACAGACTATTTGCAGAACATCTTGGCTCCGATGACCTGGGTGTTGCAAATAACTGAGGCAGAGCCGCAGGCTGCAGCCAGATTGGGGAGAGAGCTGGGAGCATTTCAGGCCATTTTGAAGAATCATCCACAATCAACTTCTTGGCCTGAAATGACCTATGAAATAAAGATTCTTGGTGATATTTGAGGGAACGTTAAGTGCTTCAGGCAAATTATTCCAAGTCCTCTGCCAAGTATTACTAGCTTTGATTTTATTTTCTTAGTTGTTTTTAGTTGTTCTGATTGTGCTTCAAGGACAGAGAAAATTAAGTTAGACTCCTCAGTTCTTAATGGTTGTCAGTAGCTGTGATTAAGAACCGCCCATTTCAAACCCTGGCTCTACCACTTAGTGTTAGCTTGGTGACATACTTGATCTTTGTTAACAGAATTAACAATTCCGTTAATGATCCTGCTGAGGGTCAGGTTACGTAATGCCCACAGAATACTTAGCGCTTTGACAGGTGCGTAGTAGGTGCTTTGACAGATGTATTTGCTCTATGGCTACTATTTTTGTTATACTTTTCTCCGTCTCTGATCTCTACTTCCCTTTCTCTCTCCAGGAAACCAATCTAAAGTGTTTGATATATGACCTGTTATCCTTGTAGACAGGCTTTCAAAGTCAGAATTAATTCCAGGCCACAAGTCACAGCTAACAGCCAATGGTGCTGTGTTAACAATTCCCACAAGCGCCCTGTGAATTATGGAGAGCTACAGTGATCGCCATATTCTGGGCTAACAATTCAATTTACCCATAAAATAAATTCTTTATAGGTCGATCATTTTTATTGATGCTGTATAAGTCTGAATTCTTAGTTGCAAGCTGTAGAAATTGATCCTGGCTGAGAACCTCACAGAATGCCCAACAAGAGGGTGTCAGGGGCTCTAACCCAGGCTATCTTACAAGGATCTAGACTAAAAAAGACTCCATCATCTTTCACATATAACCATGAAGGTTGCCCAGGGCATCAACATCCAGAGACCGGGGAAGAAAGTGAGAAAGGGGGTCATGCGTGGGAGGTCTTGTTGGTCTGCCCTATAAATGTTTTCATGCTATTGGCCAGAATTCAATCACATGACCTAATAGCAAAGTGGGGCTGGGAAATGGGTCTAGTAATCAGCTATGGGCTTTGCTACCGAAAGCAAGTATTGGGCCTTTCAGTTACTATAGCAGAAAACAGACTCTCCTCCTCACCCAGGCCCATGTGGGCAGGAATTCCACAGGCTTACAAAAGGACCTCAAATACTCAACAATCACAAAAGATGACAAATGTCCAACACAGGCATTACAAGACACTCGAGGGTCTCTCCTGAGGTTGCAATTGAGATATAGGCTAGAGCTGCAGTCTTCGCTGAGACTTGACCAGAGCTTCTAAGGCAGTAGAGGAGGAAAGGTGCCTTCAATTCCCCAGGCAGGCTCTCTGCAGACTGTTCCCCATCCTCTGTTTAAGTCATGTGTGATTTATAGTGCAACTTGTTTACCCAGTGGCTAGGAAAGTTTTCTGGCATTAAAACTTTGCCTATAACTGCCACAGAATGATCCAGTATCTGCAGTGACAGGCATTCTAGGTCAGTAGCATCAGAGTCCCTCTTTCCAGGCTCACCCGGAAGTCATGAATGAGAGGTCCCAGGACTGTGCAAGTTTTGGTTCTGTTTAAGCCTCCACTAAGACTGCATCCCTAGCTTACATCTCGATTGCAACCTCAGGAGAGACCCCCGAGTGTCTCTTGTAATGCCTGTGACATTTGTCATCTTTTGTGACTGTTGACTTTTCTAAGGAGAGAAAAGTCCCTAAAAAGCTTTGGTGACTATGAAGTGAATGCATGTCAGGAAATGACTGCAAAATGTCTTAACTCATGGGACACATCTAGGGCTTTGTTGTCATGTTAGGAGGAGCCTCCCTTCCTGCCAGACCGCAGGAAGACTGCTATGGGCCATGTCACCTGCCAGGTGGACACCTCCTCTAACCACCTCTCTGGGTTCTGGAAACATGATGGCCCTTGCTCCTTCAGGCCTCAGGTGGTACCAGCTCCCTCCGTTACTGGCCTCGGGACCTTCCTCAACCCTAGCCTAGCACTCACACCTTTGGTGAAGAGTCCCTTCATGGAACATTCCTTGCTCTGTCCTGGTCCCATTTTTTTTTTCCCTGCCAGGACACAAGCCTGTCAAGAAGACACTTACCTTGGACATGATAAAGTCATTCCAACCCCTGGTTACCTATTGTCATGAGGCAACCCAATGCACCCCTGGTGCCAGGGTGTAATCTGCTCCAAACATCCTGGCTCCAATGGGTTTTGAGTGGCGAACCCTTGGGGGTCTTCCTTGCCAAAACTGCATGCTGTTTCTCACCTGCAATTTCAATAGAGGTTACCAAGTCCAAACAGGCCTCAAGGAAAGGGAAATGGGAGCTCTCACTGTCAGGCTGACCCCTGCACATATAGAAGGAGCTTCCTGTTCACTCATTCGTTCTTTCGTTCATTCATTTATTCCAGCTCATGTTTTCTGAGCACCTGTGCACCAGGCATTGCTGTAGGTGCTGGAAATGCGGCAGTAAACACTCCCCGCAAGCATCTGCCTCTGTACAGTTTCCAGTCTCCTTTGATTTGGGGGACACCTCACGATTCAGGTTCACTGCTTTCATACAATTTAGTCATTTCTTTTTTGTGGTGCTAGGGATTGAACGCAGGGCTTCGTGGGGCAAGCGCTCTCCCACTGGTCACTCCAAACCTTTTAATGCCCTTTTAAAGTTCAAAGTGGTGTGATCAAGAGGTGTTCCTTCCTAGGCCCCCTCCCGCCCCCACCCACACACACAGAGGGATCAGCAACGCACAGGCCATACAGCTCCTGGAGTCTCAGAATGATGGTGGATGAGGCAGCCTCAGGACAAGGAGCACCCACACCCTCCCAGGCTCGATTCTGCTTATGACACTGAAAGATCCCAGGATGGACAGGTTGCCCATGGACATGGCCTTCCTTCGTCCCCCAGTACACTGACTGCGGCGTTCCGGGAGGGGCAGTGTGTCAATGTGCCCTGCTCATCCCGGCGTCAGCAAATGTCTTCACTCTCATGTGGTCTTGAAGCGCCGGGGCCTGGGGCTTAGAGTGAAGGGACAGATGTGATTCCCATTCTCACGGTGCTTTGGCTGGACGGAAGAGGCTCGTGGCTCTCTTGTTCCTCTTACTCAGCGAGCACGAGGCTTCATGGTTGGGGAGCACATGATGTCAAATGAACCAAGTCAGACTCCTCTGCATTCCCTGAGGCGTCCTGTGGACACAGGCCTCTGTTCCCACAAGACTTCCCAAGGGGCCTCTTCTGCTGATCTAGTCCAGACTTTTAAATGCCCCATAGCTGCAGAGATGCACGGATGGCCCCAGCCCCACAGCCACAGGGATCTAAATGGGTCAGAAACTTGAGGGGCACCAACCCCCAGCACTCTGGCTGTCCCTACAGTTTCCTTCTTGGTAGAACACAGGGTTGGACCTGAAGAAATGGAAATGACAATGGCTTTGGTAGACAAAGCATCTTGTCAACTCTTCCCCAAAGCATAGGCTATGCCCTCTGGCAGGGATGACTGGGATCGATTGCTCTGTTACTTCACACTGCATGGAATGCCTGTCTACTCATGGGCAAGGCGACATCCATGTGATAGGTAAGCCACTGGTTCTTCCTTTCACTTTACAATTCAGACCCAAAGAGCTGAAGCACGGCTAGATTCTCACATGGGGTGGAGTGAGTGGATGGACGCATGCTTTGGGTTGGTGGGGAAAGCCAAAAAGGAGGGGGATCCAACACTCCTCTTTGTGCCTCTCGAACACCTTCTCTCTCACCCTCATGGGCACTGTGTCCACCACTTAAAACTTAAGGAGAGGGCACAGGGGCGTGGGATGGGAGTTGGCAGTTAGTGGGAACAGAGATTCAGTTTGAGAAGATGGAGTCATGGAGTCAGATGGTGGCCACAGAGCACAACAGTGTGATTGAGTCTAATGTCACTGAGTTGCATGCTTAAAAATTATTAAAGTGATAAACTTGAGTACTTAAGCCCAATTTAGGGGAAAAAAGAAAGAAACTATTGGGAAAAAAAAAAAAAAAAAAAAACAATAGCCAGGAGCAGCAGAGCACACCTATAACCCCAGCTACTCAGGAGGCTGAGGCAGGAGGATTGCAAGTTTGAGGCCCACCTGGGCACTTAGTAAAAGCCTGTCTCAAAATAAAATAAAACAGGCTGGGGATGTGGCTCAGGCGTAGAGCACTTGCCTAAGTAGTTGTGAGAACCTGGGTTCAATCCCAAGTACCACAAAAACAAAAAAAAACAAATGAACTTCAAAAGTACTATACAGGTAAGCAGCTAGATATAAAAGGCTATGCACTCTATGATTCCATTTATAAGATTTCTGTAAACGCCCCAACTACAGAGGTGGGGGTGGGGAATGAGATAGTGATTGCCCGGAGCCAGGGTTATTCCAAAGCTGTCGATTGCAGAGGGGGCCGGGGACTTTTTAGGGTGCTACAAATGTTCTCTGTGGTTATTGTGTTGGATAAACAGCTGTTTTTGTTCATTAAACTCATCATAGCCAGGGGTGGTACGCATCTATTGTCCCAGAACTTAGGAGGCTAAGGCATTAAGATTCTTTCCGCCCAGGAGCTCCAGGCCAGCCTGGCTACCATAGACCCTGTCTTTAGAAAAACAAGCAAATAAACAAAAAACTCCTTATATACACTCTGAAAATGATTGCTTGTCTCTTCATTGTCATTTCTACAATGACAATGATTGCTTGTATCAACCTCTACAGGTTGATAATGTTACCTGGGAATTGCTGGAAAGAGAGACATGTTCAGGGGTGCTTCTCCCTGGTCCCTCTTTCTTTGGTGCCTCTACTAGGGACATGAGGGACATGATACTCTCATAGTTCCCTAAATTAGACAGAAAAGAACAGGAATTCCACAGACCTCACAAAGCTGCTGGATAGATGCAGATGGGCGGACCGGAGGGGGATGAGGACAGGTAACTACAGGGCTGTCTTTCATTCTGCCTGGCCCTGGTCACTGGACTTCCTGTGACCCAGCTGACCCTGCTAAATGAAGCCAAGACAGATGGGTCTACCTGACAGAAAACTTCCAAATCCTCCCTCTGCTCACGCTGAGCAGTCTTTTATTTCCGTCATCTCTCTCAGCCCCACCCAGTCTGAATTCTATTTGTTGATGCATCCAAAAAAGCAATTTGGTGTTCAATTGAACCTGTCATTTTTCTTTATTAAATTTCCTTGTCACACCTCAGGTACTTACCTCAGGCACGTTCAGGCGCTGGACGACTGGTTCAAGTGAGAAATATCAAGGAAGCATTTATGGACCTTCACGCGCAGGGTGCTAAGGCAGCCCCCCTTCCCCAAAGCCACGTTGGCTCTGAGTGCTTCTCTCCTCTGCAGGCTTCCTACTGCCCACCCACAAGGTCAGAAGGAACTTGGCTCATGACAGTGAGTTCCTCAGGCATGGTGACAAAATTATTGTTTTAGGAAGTGACTCTGTAGAAGGCCAGAGGAAACTTGTAGTACATAGGTCCCTTCTGATCCGCCATGTTGGCCTTGGATTCTGCAAACTGGATGACCCGTAGCAGTGATCAATTGTTCTGTGTCTGTGTCTGTCTGTGTCTGTCATAACTCCCAGCACCTGTGAATGTGGTCTTATTTGGAAATAGGGTCTTTGTAGGTGTAATAAGTCAAGGATTTCAAGATCAACTATTGTATCAGGAAAAGAAAGAGCTTTATGGCAGAGACAGAGAAGCATCCCCAGAAGGAAAGCCACATGAAGACAGAGGCTAGAGACTGGCCTCCAGTCCAGGGAATGCCTGGAGCCACCAGAGGTTGGAGAGAGGCATGAGGCTTCCTCACAGCCTCCACAAGGATCCAACCTTGCCAGTGTCACCAACTGCAGATTCCAGAACTGCGGGAGAATAAATTCCTGTTGTCTGGGGGCAATCTTTAATGGTAGTCCTAGGAAACCTCTCCTGGGGCCTGTCTTGAAGAAGGCCCTGGATGTGGGAAGAGACCAGGCTCTAGGCCCTTCCTCCACAGCCTATATCAGAGGGAATCAGAAGCCAGCTCCTAAGCGATGAAGGTGATGGAAGCAGAGCTCATTTGCTGGGCAGAGGGATCTGCCTGGCAGCGCAGGGGGAGAAGCCTCAGACCCCACCCCCGAGTTCTCCCTCCCCACGACTCCCTCCAATCCCACACTCCTGTCTCAAGGCTCCTGCATGAATCCCAGAGGCTCTAGAAGACAGCCTGCTGAAGCCACAGATGCTACGGAGACCTGGAACCAAGCAGATGGGGCTCCACCAATGATCACCTGGTGGCCTTAGGCAAGTGGCTGTTTCTTTGAGTCTCAGTCTTCTCATGTATAAAATGGTGATCCTAATTCCCACATGCTCAGAATTATGTGTCCCCAAACTCTGTAGGCTTGTTGAGAGAAATTCCAGTTTTTGGCTGGCAGCAGTGAATGTCTCAAGTGTGTAAAGAACCTTCGCACATTCACGCCCGACAGGAAAACCTGTGCGGAGAGGAGTGTTCTGCTCTGGCCACCTAGGAAAGTATGCAACGGCCCCCATTTTGACCCAGTGTTACCAAGGGAACCCGTACAGGAGCCCCTGGTGGTCCGATCCCCCGTGGTGTATTGTGATTGGGCAAGAAACCTATAAAATGTATAGCTATTCCTGCAATAAATGAATTTGCAGGCTGCTCGCCAGAAGCCTGCTTCCACCCAACTCCTGGAGTCTGGGTCTTGACTCTGCATCCTTACCCTGCGTCTGAGCGAGCCCAACACAATAGGGACTACATAGGCTGAAGCCCTAACCCACCATGTAACTGTATCTGGGTCTTTAGAAGGTAATAAGGTTAAATGAGGTTCTAAGGGTGAGACCCTAATCTGATAGGCATGTAGCCTTATGAGAAGAAGAAGATCTCTCTCTCTCTCTCTCTCTCTTCCTTTCCCTATGAGAGGCTACATCAAAAACATGGTCATATCCAGGCCAGGAAGAGGACTGTTAGTCAGTTTCACATTACTATAACAAATAACTGAAGTACCAACTTATAAATCCTTAAGGTTTATTTTAGCTCATAGTTGTGCAGGTTTCAGCCCATGGTCTTTTGGTCCTACTGCTTTGGGGTTTGCAGTAAAGCAGCATATCACAGAGTAATTATGTGATGGAGCAAAGCTGTTCACTTCATGACCAGGGAGAAAAGGAGACTGAGAATGATAGAGAGGAGAGACCTAGGGTCCCACTGTGTCCTTCAAGGTCACTAAAGACCTAAAGACCTCCCATCAGGCCTCACTTCTTAAAGTTCTACCACCTTCCAATAGTGCCTTTTTGAGAAAACAAGCCTTTAACACATGGACCTTTGAGAGGCACCTGAAAATCAGGATCCAAACTACAACAAGCACCCTCATCAGAACCAGCCCAGAACAGGTTGGCATACTGACCTTGAACTTCCAGCTTCCAGAACTATGAGAAAACAAATGTCTGTGTTTTGAGTCCCCCAGCCCATGGCTGCTTGTTATGGCAGCTCAATCTGACAAAGATATCACCGTGCCCAGTTACTTGGAGGGAAAAATGAGAAGCCTGTATACCTTCAGTAGCCCACACTAGAAATGGAGTAACCAAGTGTAGGTGACTTCCTGTCCCTACTTTCCCTGCTCCATCGTTCCTGGTCTTCTCCATGTCTGGTCGGAAGACGCTTCACAGCTCTGCCGACCTGTTCACCTTCATTTTCTGTCACTCCACCCCTTACAAGCTCATAATAAACTAATGTGGCCATCACTTTACACAAGCAGGTGCTTCTGCCTCTTCCTTTACACACCCCACATCCACTTGACAGATTTCTTCTTGCCCTTCAAGACCACCTAAATCAGTCTTTCACACTGTCCCCACGCAATGCCTTATTTCCTCTGCATTATGTCACTCAATGCCTTCTCCCACCTTCCTCCTTTGTGGTCCCCACTGACCAGCGCACATCTCAAAGCCAGGACATGTGGTTGGTCCAGTGAGCTAGCTAAAGCATGACCGTACCCCTCTCCTGCTCATTGAACCAGAGCCTGTGTGGCAGTCATGCCTGTTCAGAGCCCTACCTCTCCCAGGTAGTGATTAGGGTGTCATGTGACCCGATTTGATCAATGAGCAAGGAGGTCGGAAGCCAGCAGGAGGTCACTCCTTGATAAGAGCAATGGTACTGTCACGTGAGGGCGAGATGCAGCCTGCCACCATTGTGCTGTTACAATCTCAGAGACACCAAACACTGCTGGACCCCTGGAATCACTTACCTACAGCCTCCTTGTTAAGTTAGATAATAAATGTCACCATTGTTTGAGTCACTGTAAGAAGAATTCTGCTGAACATAGTGCCCGCCTCACAGGATGGTTATGGCAATTGGGTGATTAATTCATGCCAACCTCTTGGCCCCTAAAGCCATCTGGTCACTGTCCAGCACTGAAGTTGCCCATAGTACATGTCCAATACCTGCCTGAAGAACAAGTGAAGGAGCCGTTGGCACTGATGGGGTGGGTGCTGATCACTGACGGCTGAGAAAAGACACGGGTGCTAGGCAGAGCAGAGAGCTCTGGGCTGCTTAGAGCACACACGTGTGACAGAAGAGCCTACCATTCCATCATATGGTGACCCTTGAAAGAGTGGTGAAGTACCCACTGTGCAAGGTTCTCAACTGGAAGGTGACCTCAGGTTTGGTCAGTTCAGGTGGCTCTAATAAATTACCACAGGTTAAGAGGCTGCAAGACACGGATCCAGCATGACTGGGTTCTGACCAGTGACCCCTTCCTCGTTGAGATGGCAGTCATCTTGTGTCCTTAGATGGTAGAAGGAGCTCACAAGGGCGCTCATTCCATCCACCAAAGCTCCACCCTCATGACCTGGTCACTCCCCAAAGGCCTCACCTCTTGGTATCATTACATTAGGGTTCAAATTTCAGTGTAAGAATTTGGGTGAGCACAAATATTCAGGCTATAACATTTCAAATGTTTGCCTCACGTTTCTTGTTTTTCTCCTCTCTGTTCAATTTATGTTAAACTCAATATGTGTTAAAAAGGATGGTCACCTGTTTAGCGCTGGATGCTTAAATAAAAAGGGGGAAAAAAACAGTATTGTTCCTTTGTTCTGACTTACCACTCAATATAATACTTCTGAAGCATGGGCTCCCACCCACCAAGCAATCAATTCTACAGTGGACGCTACCTGGGCGTCCAATAGTTCAATTCAATACAGACACCATCTACCTGGCCATGGTATCAGCTCCCACAGACGGAGGACTCTGCCCCACAAGATTGACACCTCCTTCAATTATTAATTGGAGACATAGTGGTGATTTCTCCTTCCGACCAACTGGATATAAATTGAGGTTCCCACAATCCCCTGCTCAAGTTCAACTAATTTGCTGGGGCAGCTCACAGAACTCAGGGAAACCCCTTAGTTATCTACCACGAGGGATCAGATGGAAGAGAAGCCCTGGCTGATGTACGTGGGGAGGGGGCTTCATCACTGAGGCATGCGGGATCGCAGCACTGGCCACTGTGATCGGTTCAGGGGCTGGGGTTGGGGTTAGGGTCGGGCTAATCCTGCCTTAGTCAGTCCTGTGAACAGCACTCACCCTGAACCTACCTAGTGGTGGCCAGTCCTCAGTTATCTCATTAGCATCAAAGACGCTCCTAGCACTCCCAGAGTTCCAAGGTTTTAGGAGTTATCAGGAAATGGGGAAAAGACCCAAGAGAAACTTCACGATATCATAAGGGCCCTTCCAGTCCCAAGGCTCCAACCAGGGAACCTGTTTTCAGGTTGGGATTAGGCCTCCTGGTAAAGAGGTCAAGGTACTAACAGAGGACTACGAATATGTTCACTTGCTTTTAAAGGGTCCCTGATTTCTCTTCTTGTCTAAAGACAAGGGCATCCTGGGTAAAAGTACATTGGGTAACACAGGGCAGACCACCAGACTGAATCACGAGTCCCAGGTTTTGGTTATCACTTTGTCACTAATAAGCTGAGTCACTTTGGGAGGGTCCCACGACACCTCTATAGCTCCTTCCTCATCTGGAAAATATTATATATCCACTAGCATCCTGTGAATTTGTTAACTGACTCCACTGCTTGCTAAGTACATAACTTCAAGCTAGTGACATATGGGTAACCTCCCAAAGTTCCAATTCTCCTTACTTACACAATGGGCATGATTTTAATCCTTTTTAAAGTTTAGAAATTATACATATAAAGCACCCAGCACAGTGCTAGCCATGCAAACAGGCACTTACGTAGCAGAAATTCTTATCTCTTCTAGCTTTATGAGTCTCGGCCTTGGGATAAAATTGTGAAACAGGCCACTACTATCACTTTCCAAACTCAAGGCTGGCGAATGCCTCTCCTGGTGGTGCTGGTAAAGCACATCAGGAACATGTCTGGGGCAAAGCCAGTGCAGCGAGACCTCGCCCCTGCACTCTTGTCCAGACCAACTTCCTGGTGAAATGAGTTTGAAAAAGACATCCAGGGCAGAGCCATGATTAGAGACGACTGAAGGCCTTAAGCGAAAACAGCAAGGTTTTGCTAATCAATACTTGCCATTTATTTCAAAGAGAAGGAAGGCAGGTTTGGAAAGGTGCTAGAATTGGCATCCAGGGTCTTCTCTTGGTGCCAAGTGGGTGTTACAAAGTACCTGACACTCGGAACCAGAAAACCTTTCCTTCACACCAAGAGTCACCACCAGAGAAACCCTTGGGCCCTGCAAGGACCCCCTCACTGGTAATTCTCAGGCTAATTGCCCAGACACCCTGGCTTTCTCAAGGGGATTCCAAGCACCTCAGTAGCAAACCAAGCTTCCACTGTTCTGTTCTGAGCCCCGGGGCCTCTGACATGATGCCCCTGCAGACAAAGAAAGTTGTAGGAAACTCACAAATCCATTTTGGACCTCTAATCCCAACTCCCCCCCGCTCCAGTGCAGTCGCTCGTGGCTGAACACCTGTTGAAGTGACTGCACAGACCTGCAGAGATAGATTTTGTTTTCTGCTTTGAGGCTCCATTCTGGTTTCCAGCTGACCCGGGGCCAGGGGTGTGGGGGGTTCAGTTCATTTATCACTTATCTCCTTTCCTGTCCTCCAAAAGGGGAACGTGAGGGTGGCTTCCATGGGAGATGTGAACTGTCTTCAAACCTCTACCATAAAAACTCTGATTTTCTTTTCAAGGCTACATTTTAAAGAGATTTCCATTATGAATACCCTGGTGCGTGCATGAACCCGGGCACTGGGCCAGATCAACACTTGAACTCTTCTACATCCTGCTGGGCCCACTCTGCCCCATGAGACTGCGGCCACATGACCAGTGCTGGCCAATGAAACGTGGGCATCAGCCACCAGGCTCTATTTCCCGCTGAGCTGGTTAAGAACTACTGTGACTCTCCCTTTCCCGGCTCTGGAGGCCTCGGCCTCCCTCATCCTCCACAGATATCTAGCTACAAGAAAGGCTGGTCCTCTGACCCCCATGAGACTTGCTGAGATGTAAACTTGAGACTTGAAGTTCTGTCCCATGTAGCAAGTCGCCTTAGTACCCAGACTCATTACAGGATCAGTTTCCAGGCATTTCACATTCTTAGAAGTAGATCTAAGATACAAATTCAGGATACGGGAATACAAATACAAATTCAGGAAACACCAAGTCTCTAAAGAAAAACATCCCTGTTAAAATACAGAATAAACAATTGGTAACAATTTGTGAGCTGGACAAAGGATCTTAAGGGACAGAAAAGGGCCAGAATGTAAAGATGCACTGAACAGCCCATAAATTACTTTGTAACTTTCCAGTTCCCCATAAGTTTTCTGGAATGTAGCAAAACAGGAACAAGTCCTGGATAGAGAGACCATTAATCTCACGAGGCCAGGGGCCAACATTTGATTGGACCATGACCACATCACTGGATTCATCACCTGACGGCGGGAGATGTTGATATAAACTGAAACCCACATACCAGACCCCCTAATGGGAAACACAATCTTGCCCAATAGTCTCCAACCCCCAAGGGAAGTTCTGCCTCTTTGGATCACACATATTCCACCTAATTATGTACCCTAACAGATGTCTGGTTGCAAGCCCTGGAGGAGTGTCCTGCTCTTGAGATCGTCCCCCAGCCCTGGGTGTGGGAACCCCCCCTTTACAATGAATCTCTTGCTCTGCTTCTCAGACTGACACCCATAAACTCTTTTTTGAAATTTCCTTTCTCCTTGGTCTCTGGAAAGACCTCCTCAGACCCCCATATGGTAACAGATTGTTGGTGGTGCAATTCACTATTCGAGGCTCAGCTTGTATGCAGACCTACTATGTGCAGACACTCCAGCCCCAGAAGTAGGAAGTGAATAAATTCCTCCTCAATACTGCCCTAAGGGACGGTACAGACTGCGAGACACAATAAGCTCTCATGAGCAGATCAATTATCCCCGTGGAATTGTCTCAAAGCCCCAGTTTCAGCAGATTCAAAGGAGTCATAGGTGCTGACAGGAAATGTAAGTATTACAGACCATATTTTCTTTGCTCTGACTTAATTGGACAGATGTTCCATAAAATAAAAATTCAATTAGGCTGTTAATTGATCTTTTCCTTCATCAAATGAGCACAGACTCCTCCAGGCACCTCCCAAGTGGGAGCAAGACCCCACCTCAGGACGTACACGTCCAGGAAGAGTTCAAGAAGCACAGACTCCCAGGCAAGGGTTCATTCTCTCAAGTTATGTCATACAAATCAAAGCAGGATTCGGGAGTTACTGGATGCCCACTAGGTTGAAAAACACAGTTTTTATGCACACCTGTGTTAGTTTGCTTAGCGGCCATAGTGAAGTGCCACAGACTGAATGGTTTGACACCAGAAATTTGTCTCATGGTGTGTAGGTCAGAAGTCCAAGATCAGGTATTAACCAGGCTCATATCCTCCGGGGCCCGTGAGGAAGACCCTGTTCCAGGCCTCCTCTCCCAGTCTGTGGGAATTTGCTAGCAGACTGGTACCCTGTGGTTTGCAGGAGCTACAGCAGATCTCTGCCTTTCTGTACACGTAGTGTCCTCCCTGCTAGTCACCTGTCTCTGTGTCCAAATGTCCCCACATTATAAGGACACATATTGCATTGGGGAATACCTTGTGACCTCATCTTAACTTGGTCATCTGTAAAACCCGTTTCCAAATCAGGTCACATTCACAGGTCCTGGCGATCAGGACTTCAGCATGTTTCGGAACGACATAATTCAACCCACAGCATTACCCGGCTCTGGCAAGGCTGGGTGAAACTGATCTGCTTAAACCATGAGGTTTAACCACAGTAAAAATAGCTATAAGGGGCTGGGGGTGTAGCTCAGTTGTAGGGCAAATGCTTAGCATGTGCAAGGTCCTGGGTTTGATCCCCAGCACACTCCCCTCAAAGCATAAAATCATTAGGAAAATAATATGTAGCAATAACTATCAAAAGCAATATCTTCCCAGTGGCTCTGCTTGGGAGGCTGAGGAAGGAGGATCGCGAGTTCAAAGCCAGCCTCATCAAAAGTGAGGTTCTAAGGCAACTCAATGAGATCCTGTCTCTAAATAAAATACAAAATAGGGCTGGGGATGTGGCTCAGTGGTTGAGTGCCCCTGAGTTCAATCTCTGGTACCCCCCCAAAAAAAAAATCAAACAAACAGACCAAAAAAAGAGCAATATCATTTGGTCCATATATTCTACTCTTGGGAATGCATCTTGAACCTGTTGTATAGACCAAAGTGAAGTGCTACTCTCTTCAGGGATGTGCAGAAGTAAACAGAATAGACTTAATGCTGTAGGTTACAAACATTCTCCTGGACCACATCAGTTTAATTATATTTAAATACATGTGTATTTTGTAGCCATGATGGAGAGCCCACCCCCTCGCCTGCTCCCAATTGTTCATTTTCTGTTGCTGCTGGGAGAACTTTGATGAGCAAGTTTGAAAAGATCTGCCTTCAGGAATCATTCAACAGAAGTCTCCAGGTACAAAGATGATTGTTGCTGTGTTAGTGCTATTCCCAAACTAGAAACAAAGAGACATTTCTGCTAATATTTACTGAGTATTTGCTTCTGTCTGTTGGGCTTGGTACTGGAGCTGGGGATGCAGTGGTGAGAATCATCCCCAGGGTCTATTTGCAGAGACGGTGGTCCCAACTGGTGAATATTTTAATCAATTCTATTCTTAACATGTTAGCACGTGGGCATTAAATAATTTAGAAAAATGTGAATAACATTTAAAAATCCAGAAGTTTTAAAATGGCATATTGTACGCGTAACTATTTGAAATATGCATGTTTATTGACTTCGTTCCATTTTGCTATTGTCTGAATCCCTGGTACTGAGAACAAAGCCTGGTATGTACTAAGTGCTCAATTAGAATTTGGTGAACTGGATTAATGTATTAAGAACTAGAAGGTTATATGCAAAATATTTTTTTCAAAAAAGACATCATTGTACTTGGGTCATGGAATCATGAATATGTTTAGCTCCAGAAATTTCTTTTCTACGTTGTTACTACAGTTTGTTGAAAACAAGTTAATAAATTGAAAATGAGACTCCTATATGCCTCTAGTACCTATAGGTGAAAGGAATGAAAATCTTCAAGAAATTATAAGAACCAGGGTGCTAGAGTGTGCCCAGGGCTGAAGGCTGTCTGCCCTTCGTGGTTCTGGGGCCTTGATTCTTCCTGCAGTTATCCCAGGAGTAGAGGCCTTGGACAAAGGAGGCAATGGTCCAGGGGTCTTGCAAAGAAAGTGACAGGGTGACCAGACGTCTTCCAGCCCTCCCTTCCAATCCCCTGGCACTCCACTGGCTTCCTGCCTCCTTTATCCGCCTGCTCTTCCAGGAGAGCAGTGAAGTGTGTCATCCCACTTTTGCCTGGCTTCTGGACAGGCTTAGAAAAATCTGTCTTTGTAGAGAGTTGGGTCCAGACAATCAGCTGAGACAGGAAGACGAAATTTCTACCTGTCCCAGCCAAAGGATGCGCCCACACAGATGAAACTCACAATGAATGCTCCACGGACCTGGTGCCCCTCCCGCTCTGTCCAGTGGCTCAAGGTAGAAGGCTGGGGGACCTGCCCGACACCCCTCCCTCCTGCCTGCCCCAGTACTCAGACCCACTGAGCCTCAGACTCCACCTGAAAGTGTTGATGGCTCCAGTCCTTCCACTCTCTCCCGCTGCAGCCACCACCCGACTGACTGCAAGTCCCCAGAAACATGGATTTCTGCAACACTCCCTAACTGGTCTCACGGCTTCCACCCTCGGCTTCTTGGATCCATTCTTTGCACAATAAACTGAAGAGATCCTTTTAAAAACACAACTCAGAACACGTCTCTCTCCTGCTTTGTGTCACCACTGTCAGTGGTGCCCATTTCACTAAGGGTAACAGAGAGAGCCCCTGCCTGTCTCTCTGGCCCTGTGCCCTGCAGAGCTTCCCCTCACTCACTTCACTGGTTATACAAAATAGTCAAAGGAGTAAAGCTCTCGTGTACCTCAGGGCCTTTGCACATGCTTTTCTTCCTACTTGGAACACTCTTGTCCTCATTCTTTGCCTAATTAACAGTGATTCATTCTTCAGCTCTCAGCTTAAAGTCATTTCCTCAGAAGGATCTACTTTAACCTTTTCATGGAGGTTAGAAATCCCTGCTGTGCTCTCTATGAACTCAGCCCTTTTCTTTTATATAGTTATCTAAGTGTATAAATGCCTTGTTTATCTGTGTGATTATTGGTTATTAGTTTAGTGTCTATCTTCCCTATTAGCCTCTAACTTCCAGGAGGGTAAAGAGCGTATCTGTTCTACTTACCACTCTCTCCACACCCAGGGCCTAGCAGGATTTCCAGTTCATGGTGAACTCTCGGCACATAACTGTCAAATGAAGTGATTCAAGGAATGAACCCAGATATCAGTTAAATCACAAGAAATATTTCCTGGTTATGCCCTTAATCCTTTGAATCCAAATTTATTCAAGAGTTACATGACAAAGGGTAACCAGAAAGCATATTTCCTTCACTAACATGGAGGATGCATCCCAAGGACATACTTCTTGTTTTGACAGTTCATTTCGAGAGGTAGAAATATAGCAGGCAATCAGATATAGCCCAGGGTGCCAGACGAGGGTTTATCTGGGAAACATCATTAAGTACTTTATAAATGAGGCAATTTGGGGCTGCGAGGGATAAAGACATACTCAACTTGTCTCGGTTAATGGAAGTCTATCAGTCAGGATTCTTAATGTCACATGTGACGAAGGACGGAACTCAAGCTGCCTTAAACAACCAAGAGGATTTATTGGTTTCCTAACTGAAAAGTCTAGAGACAGGGCTGTCCTTTGGGTGAGGCGGGCTTCTGTGGCCCAAAGATGTCACCAGGTCCCTGTTTCTCTCCGTCACCACGCATGGCTTGTCCCTAGGTCATGGGCCACCACCAGCTTTGTTTCATGGAAGCCAAAGGGCTACAGCCAGTCAGACCCCGCATCCTCACACCCCCTGGGCCAGAGAAGAGAACGTTCTAGAAGCTCTTGCAGTGATTCTCAAACCTGACCCACCAGTAAAAGCTCACGACACGCTGAGTCCCACCCCTTCCCGGCACCTTGGCCCCCACAATTCAGGATGGCTGGTAAATGGCCTGAGAATCTACGATGCTTGAATTTCTTTTTATATGGAGAACTCTAAGGGAGAGACCAAAATTGTCCCATGATTCCACCATCCAGATGTTGCTTACTGAAGTTTCCCCATAAGTTGGGTCAATGATACAAAGAAAATCACACAGCATATAATAAAATGTAAGAACTTCTCTTTCTATCCCTGTTTACAAAGGTATCACTGTTATCAGCTTCTTGTCTATTTTCCACTAAAATAAATGTGTGCATTTACCAAAATATATAGAGTCTCATTTTTTTAAATTATGGAGATGGATCACACTGTTCAGTGTGTGCTGCTTTTTACCCTTTTCACTCCGTAATCTGCTTCGGAGGTTGCTCTGTCTTGTACCAGCAAATGGGATTCTTCTTAAATCTTTTTAAAAGGTGTAGAGTGTGCCGTCAGTTATTTAACCCGGTTTCTCTTGGTGGACATTTAGGTCGTTTGGGTACACAGACAGTGCTACCAGGGACATCCCTCTTCATCCCTCTTGACGTCCCTCTGTGGGAGAGCCTGCTGTCATCTCCTAGCAGGAGAATGGCTGAGTCAAAGGTTACTCTTGAGTCCATTTCTGCTTCTTGCTCACCCAAAGCCCTGATGAACACAGAGCAGTAGGAATTTCGCTGCATTTCCATGGGCTTGAGTGGGGAGGGGACAATAAGTTTCATGGAGAAAAAGAGATCTGTAGCATGAGGCCTCAGGAAGAAAAGACAGGCTTCTGACTCAGTGTGGTATCCCTCACAGCTTCTAGAACAGCGACCTAGAGTAGATCGATCCTGAATCAATGAGTCAATCAATCAATCAATGGGAGATTTGAGTTGAGTCTGCAAAGACCAAGGATGAGGACCATCTCTTTCTTATCTCAGTGTAAAAGAAAGCGTGCCAGGCAAGTGCTCAGAGGTGTTCCCTGTCAGGTGAAGGGAGGTGACAGCGGGGCCCGAGGGCACAGGGTAAGAACACAACAAAGGCCATCTCAGGACAGAAGGGTGACCTGTGTAGTGACAGAGGCTGAGGAAAGTACAAAAGACAAGCAAGGCGGAAGGCTCCAATGCCAGGTAAAGGAACCTGGGTCTCCACCTGGGTGCCTTGTGGACATCTTCGTCCAACGTGCTGCGGAGACTTAAGACGTCGTGAGCGTTAAGCAGCGTGGGGGAGAAATTGGCAAGAAACTTGGAAACACCCAGACAGGGACCTGGTTAGGATCTGGGCTAAGGTTGGGACAGCAAAACTGGAAAAGATGGATTCGGGAAACTCGGCACAGGAACACCCGAAGTCACCTGGTGGCTGATCTGCCCTGAAAGGGGACAGGTTGGGGGCAAGAGGAAGGTGGGGGAGGTGCAGACAGGCCTGAGTGGTGTGGGGATTTGTACTTGAGTGTCAGCTTGATGCTGCCCATACAGTCAGTCCTTATTCTATTCTGGGGTGCCTGGAATCTTCCTCCTCCTCTTCCTCTTCCTCTTCTTCTTCCCAGGGCCTCGAAAATGCTAAGCACACACACTGTCATTGAGCTTCGCTCTCGGCTGGAGTAAGTTCTTCTTAACGCCTCTCTAGTCTCGCGCTTTGCCTTCTCTGAGCATCTAGGACACCAAAAGGAAGAAGGAAGAAGACGGCAGACCCAGAGATCATCGTGCAAGCAGGAGCCACGGGCCTGCAAGGAGATGGAGCAGCCAGACAGAGAACCCTGGGAGCCGAGCCTCCGTGGAGTGCAGAGGGAGGCTGGAGCCATATCCCAGAAGGCCCCCAATACGAGCGGAAATGAGACTTGTCTCCACAGGAAATGGGCAGAGCCTGGAATATTTTGAGCAAGCAAATACAGCTGATCTCCCTCTCTTGATGGGGAGTGACGGACCAAAATCAGGGAGATCCATCATTCAGGAAACTGTGTCACTAAAGGGGCAGGGACCGGTAGGGACTGAGAGAAGGTGGTGGCATCGGGAAGGAGGCTGGGCACGGGAGAAAGGGAGGTGTTTGGAGCAGGAGGCTGGAGACAGGGTCAGTGCTGGCTCAGAGGCACGGCCACCCTTCTCTGTTCCCGACACTTGTCAACCTCCCCACACAACCTGAAGGTGTGGGTGCTGTGACCAGCGGGGACTGAAGGAAGCAAAGGCAAAGGGACCCTTCCTGCCAGCTCTTCCCTTCCTGTTTCTCGGCACACCTCGCAGGGCTGACGAGACGTCTGCAGGCCTCCACTTCAGGACTCAATCTCCTTAGAGGGTTCAGAAGTCGTGTGTTTATCCACCGGAGGCCCAAGCAATAGAGCTACTGCGGTGGCGTTAAATGACAGTGCTGGCTGCCAGGGAGGGCGCCCCAGTTGTAGTAAGATCTGTGTGTCACTTAATGGACCGGGGACCCATGCAGGCCAGGAGGGCGATTCTGCCCACCTTGCTTATTTTACTTACCTAGACGCACCTGAGTTGATAGAAACTCCAAGAGTCTCATAAAAATGTGTCCAAATTAGGACTTTCTGCTTTCCGTGCTCCTAACACTTAACTCTTCAGAACTCCATATTCTCAAGAAAGCTGGCCCCTTATCATGAATAAAAAGCAACAACTCTCCCGGGACAGCTCTAATAAAATATTAAAAAAAAAAACCAACCAAAAAAAAAAAAAAAAAAAACCTGAGCCAGGTGCAGTGGCTCATGCCTATAATCCCAGCAACTCAGGAGGCTGAGTCAGAAGGATCACAAGTTTGAGGCCAGCCTGGGAAACTTAGTGAGACCCTGTCTCAAAATCAAATTAAAAAGGCTAAGGATGTGGCTCCATGGTAGAGCACTTGCCTAGCATGTGTGATGCCCTGGGTTGAATCTCCAGTAACATACACTCACACACTCACACAAGTAATATGCAGCATCTTCAAAAGAACCTAATAACATTTGTACAATTATGAATCCAATAATATTATTTGATTATGAAGCATAATAATAAGCCCACGAAGTCCACCACCCAACTTAAGACCAAGAGTCTTAACAATGCAAGCTGTATCTATGGGTTATGGGTCCATGAATTCAACTGATGGTGTAGATCCAAAATATTTGGAAAAGAATCTTGACCATACTGAACATGTGCAGACTTAATCCACCTGTCATAAGTCCCTAAAGAACACAGCATAGCATGGTATTTACATTATGTTAGGTATTATAAGTAATCTAGAGGTGCTTTAAAGTCTCTGGGAAGATGTGTATAGGTTATAAGCAAATACTACACCTTTTTATCTAAGAGACCTGAGCATCCACAGAATTTGGTATTTGCAGCGATTGGATCCAGTCCCTCCGTGGGCTGGTGGTACCACTGAGGGTGCCTGTGCCCAGTCCACCTTTGACGTGGGTGTAATATCTGCATGTGTCCTTTCTCCTCTGTTTGATTCAAGTCTTCCTGAGGCCTAGGAATATCTTCAAATCCAATTCCACAGCACCTGACCCGAAGTCCTCCCCCACAACATTAAGTACACAGCTAAAACATGATAAGAAAATTTAATGATGAATAGCAGATGGCTCAGGATTTCAAAACCAGTAAGTAAAATTATTGAATGTGGTTTTAATCATGGCGACTCATGCACTTTTGGTGTAATTAGCCTTTTCTCCTTACTCATATTTTACCGAGGAAACAAATATGCAAATGTATGCTAATAGTACAGCCAAGCAAATTATCCATTGCATTTGAAGAAGCACTCAGGCAAATTTTTAAATGGAATCATAGTTCTACAAAGAGTCCCAGAAATGGACTTTAAAAAATGGGCAGAGCCCTATAAATGCACAGTGAAGTTGGCCCTAGACACAGCCTTTTGGAAAGCTTTCATGAATGTGTGCTGAGAGGTTCTGAGGGAAACAAATGTTTTTCCCCTCAGTTCCTGCTGGACTGAGATCAGAGCCTGTATCCCAGGGTCTGCGTGCATGCTAAAGCTCTCAAGTCTGCAGACGAAGCCAGAAGACCTCGATTGCCAGGCTCTCCCAAAAGACTGGAAAGTGATAGCTACTGTTCAGCCTTACTGATCAGGTTGCTTCCACATACTGCTACGCCATGACCCGTGTGGTCCAGGCTCAGACCGGGGCTGCAACGAAGAATCTCAAAAAGACTGTCTGTGTTTTCTATTTACATCTCTTAATCGCTGTAGCAGAGACACAGGACTCACAGCAATACTTCTTTAAATCTCCTTCCTTTTCCCCGTCTAGTTCCCTTGTACTGCAGCATCTGTGTCCTAAAATCGTTCCAAAGAACTCTTCACCAGCCACAGCTGAGTAAGCAGAGGAGCATTCTAAACATGGAGGTCCCTTCCCAGTGGGCAAGATGGGCAAGGCCAGTCAGCGGAGACGCAAAGCTCTCTGTTGAGCAGGGAAGGAAGCCTGAGATGCTCAGACACGGCTCATTTCATCCCCGTTCCTGTCACCCTCCACGCAGGCGTCAGCCTCTGGGCCTCTGCCATGGAGAGACGGTGCACCTGCAGAGGGAACCCCAGCCGCAGAATCACAGGCTGGACAGACCCGCTCTGCCTGGGAATGCAGCATGTGTAAATGGCTGTGGGGCTTCCTGTCTTCAGCTCCAGTGATGAAATCTGTCACCAGAGGTGTAAAGAATCATCAGAGCTCAATGAACAGCAAGGTCGTAAACCCAAGCATCACCAGCAGATGCTGCTTTCAGGAAGTCTGACATGTGCACACTCCTTCACTGGCACGGGCCCTACTCAAGTTCCCTTCCCCGGTCACCCCTACTGCTGCCATCTCCTACCTGGTGCCCTTCTCCCCTCCCACTGTGCCCTATTACAAAATGATTGTCTGTGGAGCCACCAAATGAGGCTCAGAGTAAACCCTTGGATACCTCTTTTTATGAATTCATTTAATTTTTTACTATTGATTTAATTTTTTTGGAGCTGGGGACTGAACCCAGGGCCACACACATGCTGAGCATGCGCCTACCACTGCCCCGATGGATTCCTCGTTTTGAATGCGCAGGCTGGCCTTCCATCCAGCCTTGCCTCTGCTGTTACTCCACCTGCCGTCCAGCTCCTGGCCTCTGTCAGGGCGTCCCCTGTCCATTTTAAGAGCTGGTGCAGAAAAAGGCAGCTTCAGGTGGAACAGGAGGGTGGCCAGAACTGTGAAGGGACTCCCTCCTCACACCGGAGGAGCTGCTTTTACCCAGATTGTTCTTTCCTCAAAGACAAACTGCTCCAGCCTGGGTTCCCATATTGATCTAATCAACAGTCCAAACACAATTTCGGGACTGTCAAAACAAGACCCGCAGACAATTAGCATAAGTCAAGGCAACCCACCCCCACATGCCATCTCTCTCCCGACGCCTCATCAAGACTTCGGCAAAAGCCAGCCCCCCTCTGTTGCAGGCTGTGATATCACCAGAGGCAGGTTGTAGAGCCAGGAACCCCTGACACGAGGCTGGAAGCTATAATTACCCGGTGTATAATTTGGTTGCTAAATGGATTGTTTACAAAGGTGTGCATGATGAAATCACAGGCCTGGCAGAGCCCAGACGAGGCAGGTTGGGGAGGAGACAGTCAGTCATTAGCATCTCCACCTCCCTCCAGGCTCCCACTTGCCAACTGCGACTGCTGCCACCAATGTCACTACAGACTCTGACCTCGATGAGTCACCTGGGGCCTCGTGTTCCGTGACGTTTGGGAAATACCTGGCCTTCCTCCCTCAGGTTTCATCTGGTAATAACTACAGCAGAAGCAGGCTGGCTCACCTGGGCAGGGAGCAGGAGATGGAGTTCTGTCGTCACGGGCCCCCCAGGGCTAGCCCAGAAGGAAAATGAGCCCAGCGGAAGTCCCCACGGTCCCACAGGCCAGGCAGGTGCCCCTGGGGGTCCTCACAAAGGGATCAGACCTGGAGCATGAGCTACTTCATATCCCCATCCACAAGGGAAGTAATAAAACTGGAACTTTCCCATTGAAGTCACAGGGGACATGAGTGAGAGGGGAGAGCAGGTACAGACTGCAGGGCACGGCGGCTGAGATGTCAAAAAGACTTCCCGAGATCACAGAAATGACTTCTCAGAAGTGAGTTGACATTCCATCGAGACGAGATTTTGGCCCATTTGGAAACCCGCAAAGAAGCTAGAGACACAAAATGTGAATCATGGGTTAACCATAAAAAGTCTGGGAGGTCACAGCACAGCTCAGATCAAACGTGCCTTTGTAATAAAATGTTATTTGAAGACGAAATAAACTGAAAACTCTAACATAATCTACATGCATTTAGGTCAAAAAAATTTAGGAAATTACAAATTAAAGAATTTACCAAGACATAATTGTTCTGTGCTAAAAATTAAAATGTTGGAACTGGGGTTGTGGCTCAGTGGTAGAGCATTTGCCTGGCATGTGTGAGGCCCTGGGTTCCATCCTCAGCACCGCATATAAATAAATAAATAAATAAAGCTCCGTGAACTACTAAAACATATTTAAAAAAAAAAGAAAGAAATGTTGGAAGGGAGTGGAAAAATTAAAAGAGGGCCTGCAAACAGGAGACAAAAATGCAGTCATAAGCCACTGGACCCCGGTGACCGTTCTGAGAACTGTGTCATTGGGCAACATCGTTGTTGTGACACAGATGCAGACTGCTAGCCATCACTGGGCAGGAGGTACGCTTGGGCTCCATCCTAACCTCGTGGGACCACTGTTCACATGTGATCCTTTGCTGACTGAACACCTGCTCAGATATGGCTGTTACTCCAGGGACAGAAAATGGGACCCGCAGGAAGAGTAAAACATTCTAAATTATCCACTCGACGCTAAAGGTGGGGGAGACGCTTCCATCCCGATGGTACACTCGGTGTTCTTGGAATTCTAGATAGAGCAGTGCCGATTTCTGTCTTGATACTGGGTCTTCCTGGGCCTACTCATAGGAGATTTAGTTAATAAAGCACTGAGGTAACATTGACAGGAGTTTCACAGACCAAAGGGTCCCAACCTCCCCGCCACAAACCAACAAAGTCGGGAACCAACTTCCCCTCCCGCCAGCTGCCACACTTAAACTCACGACGCCCACCAAGACGGACTCCGACTCCATCCCCCCAGGGCTCATGCAGAGGGAGCTACAGTGAAGGAAGAACGCATCTGCGCATACGCCACTCAACTCCTGGGATTCAAGGATGGAGAGGACACTCTGCATCCAGGCAGGAAGGAGGGATATGATTGGCGGGACCCTTCATCCCAAGGCAGCCAGAGGAGGCACCTGTTCAGAGGCCCTCTCTGCTCAGGCTACCCTCAGCTTCCCAGACTGAAGGAACACCACAGAGCGGGGGATGTGGCCGCTCATCCCACCATCTGTCGACTTGTTCCACATGGACTGTCTGCTGACTCTGAGCTTGGGGGCTAAAACCTTCCAGCCTGCTCCCTGCTGAGAGGAACAGCTTGAGTCTAGCACTCGAGTCTTGCCCAGCCTCTGAACTGTTACCCCAAAGCATCAGGGACCCAGTCTCAAGCTGCCACCGGGACGGATGAGACCCAAAGGTTGCCCCCTGCCACCAGCAAGGTTCCTGCTGAATGTGGCTGCAAATGGCAATTGGACTTGTGCAGCCTTGACTGGGGGCGGGAGGGTAGGCGCCAACAAGAACAAGGAGGGGGTAGCATCAGTTTAGTACATTCCAGAAATAATCAAAAGCACATGCTTTGCATATTACTTGGTATAATCCTGTCTGCAGTCACATGAGGGGGGTCCTATCTTTGGCCACACTTAAGAGCTGAGGAAACTGAGGCACAGAGAGGTCACATGGCACTTGAAAGGGCCTGGGGTTCTCCTGCAGGCAGTCTGGCCTCAGAGTCCATGCTCTGGACCGTGGAGTGTGCTGGCCTTCGGAGAAGCCTGTGGCACTCAAGTGTTAATGTGCTCCTTTCTACGGTGCTGGAGCATCAATTCATTCATAAATCTACCCATTCATGAAAGAAATCAACATAAATGAATAAAAGCATTGATCAAGTTCCTAACCTGTGGCATTCATTGTGCTGATAACTACAAATTTTTATATGAAATTAATATTTTAATGTATCTTGTTTTATAGTGGTTATTATATTTATTGCTCACAACCAGTAAGGTAGATATTAATGTTCCCATTTTAGAAAGAAATGGAGGTTCAAAGAGGCTAAGTTATGAACCCCAGTTTGGCTGGACAGTGAATCAATCAAAGGTTTGCAGGAAAGAGCCAGTGTCTCCAGAGGCTTGCTGAAGAAGGGCCTGTTTAATACAGAGCCTATTTACAGAGGGAGGCCTGGTCAGGTGAAGCAACCAACAGCGGGCATCAGAGCAGGAAGCTCTTTCACACCAAGCCTCAAAGGGTGAGGGCAGAAGGCGACGCCATAACAAACCCATGAGAGGTCCCAGCAGGGCTGCTGAGAGGAGCAAGGCCCCAGAGGGACTTGTCACCGCCAGCAGGAAGGGGCCACAGGCATAGACATTTCACTTCTCTCTCCTCCATCAAGGGCTGAGCCCAGCTGGAAAGTCAGAAGTCAAGAGAGCTGGGAGACAGGGACCAGACAAGTTCACAAAGAACAGCCTCTGAGGCCCTAAGAGTAGAGAAAGTTCTAGAATAAATAGGAGGAGGAAACCATCCAACACAAATGGTAAAATGTGAAGCTGCAACTGGGAATCATGAAACAATCCGGTTTTTGCCACTGAATAAAGAACATGGTGTGAGCACCTGGGGTTGAAATAGAAGCCCTATGACTTCAAAACTGGCAGACTAGGGACAGTTCAGGAGCACATTCCCAAATCATGTGTACATCAGCTATTGTCCTGCCCTTGCTTCATCCAGCAAGATGGATGGAGGAGCTATAGTTGTGTAATCTAGAGTCCCCCACCCACCCCTCAATAGCCTAGGAGAACAAATGAATGAGAATCCATGAGCTTCATATGCTAGCAATATCCTGATACTTACCACTCCAACCCCAGAACTTCAGTTAAGGTGAAGCTCTGTAGTACACGGGCTGGGGAATTGCACATGATGAGCATTGCACTTCACAAACACTTTTTCATCTCTTTCTCTATGGATGCCCCTTATGCTCTAAAACTCAATGGATTCAGTCCCCTGCAAACAGACAGCCAGTGTATTCAGCAGAGACATGAATCTTTACTCCCACCATGAAGGGAGTGTTTGCACCTGGGAGGTTCACAGTCTTGTGGGAACAAAAGGAAGAAGAGATTAGAAAGTGCCATCCCAAAGAGAACACAGAAGATGCCTAACATTTCTGATAGAGCATAGAGTTCCAGGTAATAATAACCATTACAGTCTAGTTCAATTATGATCCCTAGATTACAGACTGCTCATTAAAACACAGGCGCACGCACACACACGCAAACCTGACTTTACCACTAGAATCAGATTTCTTTTTGATTGAAGAAATAATTCACCTTCCAGAATGACTGGATGCATTCTTCATTCAAACCAAATCAAGAGCCTGAACGGAGCGAGCCTGCGGACATTTTGTCTCCTCTTCACCTCTACCCCAAGCGCCACCTAGCGTCCTAAATCCTGTACTACACCCTCCAACACGCAAGTCTTTTCTTGCAAAGATCTGGTTTCATAGAAAATCACAAGACTTGATAGAGGAGAAAAAAAATTGGCCTTTGTGATAGGCATTTTTCAAAAGTGGTTGAGCAACAGACTCCTCATTTATTGGATTTCACACATAATTTTTCTTGAGCCAAACCAAAGACTTGTGACTCTTAAAAACAACAAATAGGCAATGTACAGAGTGTTTGGACATTTTTCTCATGGATGTCTCTTTTTAAGGATGTTGTTTATGTGCTTGCATAAAAAATGAATGATTTGCATATGAAAGTTCACATTTTTCAGGGTGTGCCATAACACAACTAAAACTTACTTGGATTTCTGTTATGGGCTGAATGTGTCCCTCCTGCCCCCCAACCAATTCCACGCTAAAGTCCTAAATCCCTTTGGAGACAGGGTCTTTAAAGAGGTAATTAAGTTAAAATCAGGACTTTAGGGTGGACCCTTATCTAATGATGACTGTGTTCTTGGAGAAATGTGATAGCATTGTGCATGCCCAGAGGAAAGACCATATGAGAACAGAGAGAAGGTCGACATCTGCAAGCCAAGGAGAGAGATCTCAGGAGAAATTAACCCTGCTGGCATCCTGAACTTGGACTTTCAGTCTCTGGAACTGTGAGAAAATAAATTTCTGTTGTTTAAGTCACTCAGTCTATGGTATTTTGTTATGGCAGCCCTAGTAAATTAACAGAGCTCCTAACCCCCACCCCCAAACGAGGCAAATGCCAGGACACTGGAGGAAATACTGGTCATGTTGGTGCTAACGGTGCCTGAAGCAAGCTCTGCACCTCCATTTTGTACACTTCTTGACCCTGAATGTAGGGCAATGGGTTTGGGACCACCCTTTGCCACCTCTCTCTCCATCTGCTGAGGAGCTGTTATCCCTTCAACCTATCTTGGAACTGGTTTCCTGGAAGGAGGTGTGGGGGAGGATAGAGACCCTTCCAGAGTTGGAGCTGACTGACCCATCTGCCTTTGGCCAGGACTAGGTAGGTCAGTTAGCAAGTTTTCACGCATCCCTGAGCCCTGATTTTGTCCTCTGTTTAATGAGAGTCAGAGAATTGGCAGGAAAATGAAATGTGCTCATCTGGCATGCAGCAACTGCCCGGTACACTGCCACCAGCCACTCCTTATTGAGAAAGTGGACATCAGAATTCCCAATCTTCCTCAAGGGAAAACATTCAGAACTCCGACCTTCCTGTAGCTTCAAAGTAGAAGGGAGAAGCCTGTTTGGGGCTGTAGCCATTTAAACAGCCCCATCTCCTGGAGTCACAATTCATGGATAAAAGCAAAGTTTACAAAATTGTTGGCAGTGCCCTTTGATCTCAAAAAATCTCAAAGTAAGATGGATCTCCTATCAAAGATAGGGGCTCCTGGCTGGAAATTTGGAAACATTTTAAAAGGAAGAGACAGGATAGGGAAAGGGAGGAGTGAAGGGGTGGAGAGACAGGGGGAGAGAGAAGGAAGGAGAGACAGAGAGGGAGAAAGGAGGAGTGGGGGAGGGGGAGGGAGAGCCTGGGAGGGGGATGGGTGGGGCCAGGGCTGCAGGATGGACACGGAAGGGCATCTGGCGCAAGGCGGCTGGACTCCTCAGAACCGCAGCGCCGACTCAGCCACTTCCAGGATCAATGCTGGGCAGGGCCATTTCCTCCGCCGGCGCAGGAGCGGGCCATTAGTGACTCTGTGACCCTGCTCACCCGCCGCGTCACCGCCCGCGCGCTGGCTTCCCGGCGCCGCGCTGTCCATCATACGTCCGTCGGGGGCCAAGCCATCCGTCGCCTGTCGCCCGGCTGAGCTCCAGGCCCGAGGAGAAGCCAATGCCTCTCTGCAAGCCCGAGTCACCTCGCAGCACCTCAAACACGCGCGGGACATCCCTGCGCGGCTGTCGCATCCGGACGCTGCTGACACGGAGCGAGGTCGTCCCCCAGACAGAAACCAGGGCTCCCCCTGCTGGACGCCAGTTCCCTAACGCTTCCCGGTGATTTTTAGATTTTTCCTGATCAGTGGTTTAGGGCGGATTCCCTTGGGATGGCTCAGAGATCTTTTGGCTGCAAGATTCACGCAGGGTAAGGCGTGAAAGAGAGGAGGTGCAAGAGGAAGGAAGAAGAGTGAGACTTGGAAAGGACAGAGAGCTCCGTGCCACCGCCTGCCGCGGACCGAGAGCAACTGAATGCTCATTATTGCACTGGTGCTCATCGGCAGGCCAAACAACACTGTTGGCTTGCTCTCCTGGAATTTCATATAGCTTGGCAAGGAACCAATGAGTTACAGGTGCAAGTCATTTTCTTAAATATATTGAACATGTAACATCAATCTTCACAAAGGCTTTGCATAGAAACAAGGAATGAATATGTAGGATCAAAGAATAAGAGTTCAATTAAAACACCATAGAACATGGTATGAGTAAGTTTAGAAGTTTTCATAGATGGCACTTCTAACTGTGTTTTTACCTGGTTTGCAAGGGCGAAAGGAGCTCTCTTCCTTCTCTCCTAGAAGGGCACTAATCTCATTCACGATGGCTGTCTCCTTACGACCTTGTCACCTCCCAAAGGCCTCGCCTCCCAATACCACTACCTTGGTGATTAGGTTTTAACACGCACTTGGAGGAAACCATTGCAACTATAGTGTAGATCAACCTTGTGTTTTCTTTCCTTAATGAAATACATAAATGTGAAAATGCCTGGGAATTTCAATCATTTGTGTCAGGCAGTTAACCCCTGTGACACGGACCCTCTCCCGTACCTTCCTCTGCACCTGAACTTCTGTGCTATTGGCTGAAATCTCACAGAAGGTGAAGCAGCCATGAACATCCAGATGTTTCTGCAAAAGAAAGAGGATTAGGAATATATATATCAATTACTTGGGAAAGTAAATTTACAGGTAGTTCTGTTTAAAATCAAATCAGTAAGGTTGGGGATGTGTCCCTCTGGGCTTGGGGTCTTCAAGCCCGGGAAAACTTAGCCAGAGAATTTACGGCAGGTGGGGTTCCTGGGAGGCCCAAGCTGCGCCCGCCTCAGAGGAACTCCCTTTGTCAGTGTTTGCCATGTGAAGACCCGTCTCCACCATCTCCCAGAAGGGCCAACTTTTGAAATTTCCATCAAGGGGATGATGGAAATTCTGCTTGGAGGTGGCCACACCTCATGTGAATGACTGACAGTACTGGAGTCAAGGATCAGTGGGGAGAAAGAAGCATCAGGGCCCTGAACTTAAAATCTAAGGACCAAAGACACCCAGGAAGTGCAAGAGCAGAATGATCTTAATTCTACTTTATTTTGGTTGAAAAACAGCACTACACCCTGCCTTTTAATTCAAGTCATTAAGTACTTATTCATTATTTTGCAAATATCAAATACCTGTTGTGGCCAAACATTCATAGAGAAGCGATGAAAGTCCCGACATCTTTGTTTTTATGAAGATATAATGAAACTATGGTGGTTCTCAATGTTGGGCCCCAGGCAAAAAGCATCAGCATCATCCAAGAACTTAAAAGAAATGCAAATTTTCAAGATCCCTCCCTAGACCTGCCTACCCATAAACTGCAGCAGGGACCCACAATCTGCTCTAACAAACCCTCTGGGTGCTAGTTTGAGACCCACTGTCCTATATCCTATCATCCCATAGTGTCAGATGTTCAACTAGTTCCAAAAGTCAGAGTAGATACAAAATTAAGGTTTTTAAAAATAGGGTTTGGGATATTGAAAATAAAATTTGATAAATCTGAAATCATTACTCCCAAGTCCTACCCAGCACAAGACACAAATCAGCAGAGATCCTATGAGGAGAGAGGATAGAATGGGAAGGAAACCGCCTTAATGGACCTGGAGAGAGGTTTCTGGTGATGTGCCCAGGGGCTCTGCTCAGCCAGGTCTGCCAAACATCTCAATCACTGACAAAACTAACCAAGTGCTTACCAAATTTAAATTTCCTGATTAATTAGTTGACAGAAATGCCAAATGTTTGATTGATGGCACTAAGAGGATATCAACAGAATTGGAACAGCAGTTTAAAGCTAACTGATATTCATTTAGCATAGCATCCTGTACTCAGGATCAGCTTCAGGTTCAATGCTAACTAATTAAAGTCACACAATACACTCAGTATAAAAGTCAATGTCCACCAAAAAGCTAATGAGAAGCCAGAATCTCTTAAAGGAGGAGGTATAGCCTTTAAAGGGGAGTATGATAGAAAAAAGTGTCCAACAATATACTTAACCTTAATCCCTAGAACCTGTGAATTGTCGGGGCTCAGAGCACACAAACTTGTTTCTCATCAATCTGTCCTTGTTGGCCATGACCCTTGTGTTGGATAAGGAGAAGATACGCCTTTTCTTCCCTAGAGAATATGAACTTATGTGGAAAAGTGGCGGGGTATATGTGATTGAATTAAGGCTCTTGAGAGGGAGAGATTCTCCTGCAGTATCCAGATGGATCCTAAACACAACCACGTGCATTCTTATAAGAGAGAGGCAAAGGGTGGTTTGACCTCCCACAAAAGAGAAGGTAAAGCCAGATGCCGTGGTGCAAGCCTGTAGTTCCAGAAACTCAGTGGGCCGAGGCAGGAGAATTGCAAGTTAAAGCCCAGCCTGGGAACTTAGTGAGAACCTGTACAAATAATAATAATAATTATTATATATGTTATAATAAATAATAATATAATAACAAATATAATATATATATATTCAATCCCTACTATGAGAGATATACAGGCAGACAGAGAGGTAAAGGACATAAGGATAGAACAGAGAGATTTGAAGATGCTATCCTTAAAGATCGGAATGGTTTAGCCCCAGCCAAGGTATGCTAGCAGCCACCAGAAGCTGAAAGAGGCAAGGAATGGATTCTCCCCTAAGGTCTGTGGAGATACTTTAGACCCCTTGATTTTGGCCCCATGTATTAACTTTCCATTACTATTACTATAACAAACACCTGACATAATCCATCAACAAAGGTTTACTTGAGCTCATGGTTTTGGCAGTTGCGGTCCATGAATGATTGGCACCATTACTGTTGGGTTACAGAGGAGGGACACATGGTGGAGCGAGACTGCTCATCTCGTGCAGCCAGGAAGCAAAGAGAGCTAGGAAATTCCATTGTCCCCTTTGGGGGCACAATTCAGTGACCTAAGACATCCTCTAGGTCTACTCCTTAAAGATTCCACCACCTTCTAACATCCCCAGGCTGGGAATCAAGCCTCTAGCACATGGGCCTTTGGGGGTCATTCTAGATCCAAACTACAGCACCCAGTGATGCTGATTTTGGAATTCTGGTCTCCAGAACTGTAAGAAAATAAATTTCTGTTGTTTTAAGCCACCAGGTTCCTGGTAAATTGTTACAGCAGCTCCAGGACACTCATTCAAGAAGAGAGAAGAGAATTCTGTTCCATTCTTCACTAGGCTGTACTGTGTTTGGTTCCATGCGGCAGAATTAGGGAGATGAATTTACCAGGGGAGGCATTAAGAGTTATCAGCATGGTCCCAAGAGGAAAATTTAGCACTAGTAGGCAGAAGCTGTGAGGTGACAAGTTTCAAGTACTCTCTGGGCAAAGGGTGATGAACAGCCTGAAAAGGTAGTGACTCTTTCACAGCTGAGGGTGAGCAAGCAGACTGAGCAGCCATTTGCTAGGAACGTGAATGTTGTAAAAGGAGTTCGAGCCCCAGAGGCAGGTGGCTTAGATGCTGGGTAAGGTCCCTCTGAACCCAGAGATCCTGAGCCAACCGGATTTTACAGTAGTTCTTCGCCGTCACTGGAGCTGAGGCAGACAGGAAGAAAGAAGGTCCAAAAGGTTGTGAGAGTCTGAGCGTGCGATGATTAAACCCAGGCACGGATGTGGCTTTGGAGATGCAGAGGAAGGAATGCATTTTTAAAAAGGGTTTGGAGGCTTAAGTAATCAGTCTTTGGCAGCAGCTCAAATTTGGAGAGAGAAGAGTATTTATTAGATGCCTACTGAGAGCATTGACCCAGGAGCCACCAACAAAATAAATATATATGGACAACTGTCCCCAAGGAGAGAGCAGAAAACACATGCGATAATTAAAGAATAAGATTCTAGTAATGACTGTTTTAAAAATATGGGAAGAAGGGTAGAAAGAAAGGGATCAAAGAAGGCTAGATTCATCAAAGTTTGGGGTTTTGTGTTTGAGGAAGTGGGCTGTGAAAGAGGGCCAGACCTAGTTGAGCACAGAGGAGCAACCACTCTGGAAAGAGGAGACCATGTGCTGTGCATGGGTTGGGGGGTGTGGAGTGAGCATTCCGCGTGGAAGCAAAATAGTAAAGCTCAGGAAGGTTTGTGCAGAAGGCAAGAGAAGCCCAGACTCCAAGACCATGCTTCAAGCAAGGCTATAGGTTCCACAATACAGAGATGATGAATGTCTGGTCCTTGTCACACTCAATTTGGATGTGGTGGCAGTCTCCAGAGAGGCTCTTGGTGACTTGGAGTTGGGGAGCTCAAGATGTGAAAGCTTAATGGATTCAAATTCATCCTAATGAAAGGGCTTTATCTAAACAAGGATGAGGTTGTTGGAGAAGTGACAGGTTGAGGGAAGATACTTGCAGTGTCAAAATCAACCAGAGATTGGCTTCTAGAATGTGCAAGAACCCTGCAAATCAACCAAGGGTTAGATACAGGGGGTGCAGCTCAGTAGTAGCACCCTTGCTAGCATGTGTGAGGCCCTGGACATCACAACAACTGTGGAGAGCAGTGACAGAGGATGGGAGAGCAGTGACTGAGAGTGGGGGTCTCTGATGACATCATGGCTGTGGCATGCCTGGTGTCTGGGAATGTTTCTGTGCAAGGGCACAGGACGCTTAGCTGCTGTGGCAATGCCCTGCATGAGAAGGCTCTGTGCAAGAGTCCTATCAGCTCTGACCTTGATCTCAGGCACACAGCTCCTGGGAAGGAAGGATTTCTCATGCTAGACAACCAGTGTTTCACCAGCTCCGCTTCTCCGGTTCCTGCCTGCCTTACAGTAACTTTTAACAATGGACTTTCTTGAAAGGTGCACAAAGCTCCTAATATTGCAATTTGTAACTGTGGATTGCAACTGCAGAAAAGCTACAGAAATGTCCTGCTTTCTGTAACTTTCCTGAATACAAAGAATAATGCTTGCATAGTCTTTAACCTGATAATAAGACATATAAATAAAGATTGCTGGCATAACTCTTTAGATCTGCATCTCCATCAGAGAGCAGCCTCCACCTGATTCCAGCTTAATCTTCAAAATCTATGTTCGTGAGTCTTTATTTTTCTAATCCCCCTTCACCCCTCACCAGAACCAAGAGGTTCTGGCAAACAACAAAAAAGAGGTTAGAAACCCTTCTCCTCAAAGGAATAATGGATCGTGGAAGGCATGATCCTGGGAAACCCTTCTGAGTAACAGGCACGTGAGGAGCTGTCCAGACTCCTGAGAAATACAAATTAAATAACAATGATATCATGCACACTCATCCAGTGGGCCAAAATCAGGAAGCTGGATAATGCCCAGCTGTGGCCCTGATGTGGGACAATTGGAGTTCTTGGACCCTACTGGGAGGTTGTAGATTAGTGCAGCCTTTATTGGAGAGCAGAACTTTGTCAAATTAAATGTCCCTGTCTTCTTGTGGGCCAACAGTGCCACCCTGGGCATGTGTCCCAGATAAATTCTCCTGTACATCTCAAGGGACCGTGCATGCAGTCAGGTCCGTTAGTGTCAACATCTGTCCAGTCATGGGTATTGGATGGGCACAAGTAGAGAAGGCACAACCTATAATGCTCTGCCGGGGTCAGAAGGAACAGACTCCACATACACGTGGCAACACAAATACAGCTTTTAAAATATAGTTCTGAGCTGGGCACAGTGGCATACACCTATAATCGCAGAGGCTGGGGAGGTTGAGGCAGGAGGATCTCAAGTTTGAAGCCAGTCTCAACAATTTAGCAAAGCCCTAAGCAACTAAGCAAGACTTTGTCTCTAAGTAAAATATTAAAAAGGGCTAAGGAGGTGGTTTAGTGACTAAGCGCCCCCGGGTTTAATCCCTGGTACCTAAATAAAGTGCTGAGTGCAGAGTTCTTGTCTAGCAGGCATGAGGCCCTGAGTTCCATCTCCAGCACCATAAAAGAAAAATAATAAGAAAGTAACAATGATCTATGGAGCACTTGTGTACATTTAATCATACATGCATATTAATCACTGCTTTGGGGCAGAGCATGCTGATGACAACGCACATCAAACACATAAGAACAGTTGCCAGTGGGGGGAAGAGAGAAGGAAGTGGTAAATGGAAGTCAAAAAACAATTGTATACATAAATGAATGAATGAATGAATGAATGAGATGGAGCTCTGCAGGAACCAAGGGGAAGGTGTCCCATGAGCTGCAGAGAAAATGAACTCAACCTCTGCTTCTAAGAGCAAAATAAGCAAGAGTCTTAAACTCTACGTCAATTCCCAAGGCAGTTCTAGACCTGACTATCCAGCCGATGACTTATGAGCAACAGGAAAGAAAGGGGTTCCTGGAGGAGCCTGTGATGGGTTATGAAGTCTAAGTCCTACACGGTAGATCAAGAGGTGTTCTTCCTGGAGCACTACATTTTTCTCAGCCAAGTATGGGCACGATCCCTGAGAAAACGCAAAGAACATGGGCAGAGTGTCCCATATGTTGTCTGAGCTAGTTAAGCAACTAAATCCAGGAAAACTAGGTTCATCAATTTAATTTGTCTGGAGTTAAGATTCTTAGGAGTTTTCAGTTTATACTCTGAGAATCTTAAAAAAGTTTTGTTTTCTTTCCAGAAAATATCCATGGGCATAAACAGAATGATATGTGCAATATCTGGGGTGCAGGAGGAGGAATGTAAACCCTTGGGGCCAAGGATTTCAAACCCAGGACTGCCTTCAAGGACCAAGTTCCCATAATCAGGGGTCTCCTCTGCTGAGACCTGAGAGGGAGTCTCCAGAGCTGACATTCATTTTTAAGAATGTCCCCAAGTTATTGGGCAGCACATTGGTAGACAAGGAAGCAAGTCAAAGTCTGCCCACAGACCTTTTATGAAGGATAGTCTCTAGGCCTCACCACCAAGGGTTCTGCTCTACTTAGGGTGTTTTTACTTTTCCCCAGGTATGGGAACTAAGCTGGGCCAATCACAGCCCTTCCTTGGGATTTTCCAACTCTAAGTGGGTGGAGAGGTCGTCCTCATCTGTAGCCAACTCCCTTGACACAGCCCCCGTCCCTCCACCTGCTGGTGCTCCCATCCCCCAGCTCTGTGAACCCTGCTGCTCAGGGCTCACACCTGTGACCTCAGAAGAGTGGCTTTGGCTGGTGGGAGCCACTGTTAGAGACTCCTGGGAGAATCCACACCCAACCTCAGAGGGCAAGGACTCGGAGATAGGCATTCTGAGTTTGAGTCCGGCACCTGTCACTTACTGGCTCTGTGACCTGGGGCTGGCTACTTAGTTTCTCTGTGCTCCAACATCCTAACATATGGATTCAAGGCAACAGCAATTAATTTAGAGGGCAGAAGTCAATATACTAAAGCATGTAAATGCCTGTGACAGATCCTAGCACAGAGGAGAGAATCAATAAATGAGAGCATTGTTGTGCTTTATTCTTCTTATTGTAAAGTCATACAAAGTGACGTAAAGAATTGGAGGCATTTGGGGTATGAAATCAAGTCTCTAGGGGAAGATTAGAGCTATCTTCACATGATTAAAGGGACGGTGAATGAAAGAGGAGTTCGACATGCTTAGGGAATCACCAGAGAGCAAACTTAGACCTGAAAAAGAGGAAGGAAAAGGAGCCATGCTGGGGATGTAGCTCAGTTGGTAGAGCGCTTGCCTCGCATGCGCAAGGCCCTGGGTTCAATCCCCGGGACCACCGAAAAAAAAAAAAAAGGAATCAGGCCGGGTCATAAATACATCCTACAAAGACACAGCCATACTGAGAGGAAAGGAGGGGAGCAGAGGCTGAGCAACCTCTGCCTTGACGATGATTTGAGAAGATCCTTGAGTGGGTTGGGAGTGTAACTAGCCTTTAATGTCTCTTCTGGTTTAGATAACAAGATAGGTTCTTTAACTCTGGAATACTAGGTTGCTTAGAGTGAATTCTAAATGCATGCCTGTATTGTCTTTGGGTTTCGTGTTTTCATTTAAAAAAAAAAGTAAGAAAATCCAGTACACAGCATACAAAGATATGTGTATAAATTTACACCCATATCTAAATAATGGGAAATATTCTAAATACATAAATACCTCTCAATAGGGGATTCGTTAAATAAATTATGATGTATCCATATCAGAGAATCATCTCTAGCCACTAAACATGATAATGATAAACATTAAAAATGATGTCGCAGATACCAGGATGATGTCTAAAATGTTTAACAACTGGGAGGGCAGAAGTCTGGGAAGCCGAATAGACCCAGGCACATCCTGTAAGCTCTGCCAGAACATTCCAGCAGAACTTCAGTCCCACATAGATCTGTCACTGACATAGAATCGTGGCCTATATGCAAAATCACATGTAATTTATACATGCACAAAAAGGTGTCTGCAAGGGTGTTTGCTGAACACCAACAGTGGTTATTATCCCCGGGTGCAATGGTCTGGATATGATTGGAGTCCCCAAGTTCATGTGCTGGAAACTCTGTCTCCAGTGTGGCCATATTGAGAGGTGGTTGAACCTTTGAGTGGCAGAACCTGGTGGAAGGTGACTGGGGGCACTGCCCTCGGAAGGGGTTAATGCACTTCTCCAAGGACCCCAGATAGTTTTCTCCAGAGTGGTTGCTGTAAAGTGGGCCACCCCATGCAATTGATCCCTTTTGCATAAGGCTGTTTTCTCTCTGCTTCTGTGACATGTTGTGATTCCACCAAGGAGAATCTTACCAGACACTGAACAGGTGAGTCTGCCCAGTTTTGAACCTTCAGTCTCAAAAACTGTGAGCCAAATGAACATCTTTTCTTTAGAAATTATTTAGCCTCAGGTATTTTGCAATAACAACAGAAAAGGGAATGAGACAATGGGTGTAACTCAAGAGATTCTTAAAACTTCCTTCTTTGCATTTTCTGTATTGCTTAAATTTTGAAATGATACTCTGTTCTGTTTTTGTTTTGAATTATTATTATTATTATTATTATTATTATTTTGGTACTGGGGGATTGATCCCAGGGACTGTTAGCTTAACCACTGAGCCACATCCTCAGTCCTTTTTTCATTTTGAGAGAGGGTTTGGATAAGTTGCTTGGGGCCTCACTAAGTTGTTGAGGCTGGCCTTGAACTTGTGATCTTTCTGCCTCAGCCTCCTGAGCCACTGGGATTACAGGTGTGTGCCACCACACTTGACTTGTTTTAATTTTTAAAACTGAATGTTGACTTATAGAGCAAAGGTACTGCATAGTCAATTAGCAGACTTTCAGGACAGAACTCTGAGAGTCCTACATCAATTTGAAAGACTCTTTATCAGAATTTTGTCAGGGACCCTGCTCTTTCCCTGCCTTCCAGCTCCTGATGAATGACCTTCATGACTCCTCTTCTCTTGGATACATCCTAGTGCTGAGGAACTGTCTGTACTTAGTCTGGCAGACCACAGAAAACAAGTACACTAGATCTGGTTCTCTCACTAGCTGTGTGATCCTGGGGAACCCATTGAAGGTCTCTGAGCCTGAGTTTCCTCATCTGTAAAATTGAGGCAATTGGACAAATGGTCTTTCAGCTCTGTTATTTATGAGATCTAAATAAAATATCCATAAAATTTTTTGTGAAAATCATTAACCATCAAAGAGTTAAGGAAACGACAAGACGGCGCTCAGAAAGTAGGAGAAACCAAACTGTAGTTTTACACCCGCGGGCCCAGAGGAGATTAGCACTCCAAAATTCTAAGCCCTGATCCACTGTTTCTCACAATATTTATAGGTTATTTTGACGTCATCTTAGACCCATCCTATCATTGGGACTTTTGTCTCTTTTTTAAAAAAAATTCCTTATCTATGCTATGGAAGACCTGTGCAGGTCTCTAACATAAAGCATGCGCACAGAACGCATAAGAAGAGCTCTTTCCACAGACATCTATTACATCTCAGGAGGAAGTAGTCAGACTCTTAGGGCAGTTATTGACAATGCAAAAGCTCGGGACCCATGGTTAATTAGACTTCCTGGAGAGCGGCTGAGAGAGGGGAGGGGAACTGACCCCTTCCCCCACATTGGACTCTCACCATACATTTTTGAAATTTCATTTCACAACCAGGTCTGGTTTTACCATCCCAAAGGAACTTGATTTGTTCCCTCTGAGAATTAACAACCACAGCTGACCTGATGAACCACTCCCCTGACTATTTTAACACCTATTTCCTGCAAATAACGACTCTCGCCTACGTGATCACAGTGCCACCTCCACATCAGGAAAGTAACACTGGAGCCCTAGGACCTCAGGCTCCATTCAGGCTTCACCCGTCAACCCTTTCTAGAAAAAGGACCCAGCCCGGACCGATGGTTGTTTTGGAACAACTCCTCAGTCTTTCCTCCACTTTCATGACCTTGACACTTTTGAAGATGAAAGACCTAGTATTTTGTAGTGTCTCTCAAAGTAGGTTTGTCTCCACCCTAAGATTCCATCTCACCCCAATTAGAATGGCGATTATCAAGAACACAAGCAACAACAGGTGTTGGCGAGGATGTGGGGAGAAAGGTACACTCATACATTGCTGGTGGGGCTGCAAATTAGTGCAGCCACTCTGGAAAGCAGTGTGGAGACTCCTTAGAAAACTTGGAATGGAACCACCATTTGACCCAGCTATCCCACTCCTTGGCCTATACCCAAAGGACTTAAAATCAGCATACTACAGAGATACAGCCACATCAATGTTCATAGCTGCTCAGTTCACAATAGCCAGATTGTGGAACCAACCTAGATGTCCTTCAATTGATGAATGGATAAAGAAAATGTGGTATATATATATATACAATGGAATATTACTCAGCCATAAAGAATGATAAAATTATGGCATTTGCAGGCAAATGGATGAAACTGGAGAATATCATGCTAAGTGAGATTAGCCAATCTCAAAAAACCAAAGGAAGAATGATATCGCTAATAAGTGGATGATGACACATAATGGGGGGTGGGAGGGGTTAGTGTTGGGGTTGGAGTTGGGTTTAGGGAGGGGGGCAGGAATGGAGGAAGGAAGGACTGTATAGAGGGAGGGGAGGGGTGGGAGGGGTGGGGGAGAAGGGAAAAAAATGGCAGAATGAATCAAACATTACCCTATGTAAATTTATGATTACACAAATGGTATGCCTTTACACCATGTACAGGCAGAGAAACAACATGTATCCCATTTGTTTACAATTAAAAAAAAAAAAAAGTAGGTTTGTCTGATGTCCCCTCATGGTGACATACGGGTCAGACATCTTTGGAAGGAATGTCACAGTTGCAAGGCTGTGTTCTTGTTGTATCCTGTCAAGTGGCACAAAATTTTGATTTGTTCTACTGCTGGAAACGTTCACTTTTTCTCCCCTGATTAGAGTTGTGTTCTCCTGTGTAAAATAACTCATTTCTCCTTTGTTAGATAACTGTGTTATAAGGAGGTGTTTTTAAACTATATGAATACTGTGTTCCTCGTCACTTTCAATTCACTCATTCATTTGTCTATGTTTGTGGTTTCCTGTTTTATTCGGTAGGGATCTCTTACTGTGGCTTTTCATTTTAGTGCTCATGTTCTCTCCGGTTTAACCATTGGGAGCTCTTTTAAGTGTCTTTTATAATTCAGAAACCAAGATCTGAGTGTTGAATGTGCTCGTGGCTATATGAATGTCATGGCCCTCAGTTTGACACGAGGGACAGAGCAGGGGGTATATGTAGAGACTAGGTACAGATACATCGATATACCTATAGGCACATACACATAGATGTATAGAGGGACGTAGCTATATAGACACTGATATGCTTATATAGATATATGAGCAGAGATATAGACACAGATCAGCATAGATATATTCTTATAGATACGCATAGATATAGACAGATACATGCACACAGTTACAGATATATTTATTTCTGTACTCATTATGCACTGAATTGTGTCCCCTCAACATCCCTATGCTGAGGCCCTAACCCCCAATATGACTGTATGTGAAGAAAGGTCTTTGGGGAGGTAACTAAGTTTCGATGAGGTAGTAAAGTGGAGCCCTAATCCACTAGGAATCGTGTCATTATCAGAGGAGAAAGAGGCACCAGATCGACGTTTCTCTCCTCCCCGCCCCACTCGCTGTCTCCCCCTGCACAGAGGCAAGACCATGTGAGGCTGCGGAGAGAAGGGAACCATCAGCTAGGATAGAACCGTCTCCAGAAACCATGTCTGAGGGCCCCTTGATCCTGAACTTCCCAGCCTCCAGAAATGTGAGAAATAAACGTCTGTTGCTTAGGTCACCCAGTCTGGTACATTTTTATGGGAAAACTGAGCAGACTATCTACTGAAAACTGAATTCCCGCCAATACCTCCAATTCCAAACTAATTAAAAATTCTAGTTTTTTCTATTCTTATATTTGAAACTTCCTTCACTAACAGTAATAAACTTGGTTCCCACTATGCTCAGTATATTCACGCGTTGGACCGATCTCCCTACTTAGGCCACCCAGGCCCTCCGCACTTGGTTAGGGCTTGATTCCCAGGCTGGTTTCTGTGGCCCTGGCAGGGGCTCCCCTCATGGTGCTTTGCATTCTAATATTTCACCCCATTCAGAGTCCCCTCTGCCTAGAGTCTTCCCCTAACTCATTTGAACACTCCTACGCTAACAAGAGAACATGAAACGATAAATTACTCTAAAAGCATCACATACTTTACCTCCTTGTTTTCATAAGTTAAAATCATAGTTCTTTCCACCCCCATGGCATCAAATGTTCAGAAATTCTCCACCTCTGAAAGGAACAAAAGGGTAGGCACAAAGGCAGGTATGTTAGCCCCTTTCTGTTTCTAAAACAAAATGCCTGAGGCAGTCTAGCTTTATAAAGTAAGGAGGTTTATTTGGCTCCTGAGATGCAGGAGCAAGGCACTGGCATCGGCTGGACTCTGATCATCTGGGCTCTCAGGGCAGATGGCAGATGGCATGAGCATGTGTGAGAGGTAGAGATCATGTCACCAATCAGGTAGCCAGAGAGAAACTCAGAGATCACATTTGCTTCCATAAAGCTCATTCTTGAGAGAGTTCAGGGGTCCCACAAGAGCTCCATTAAGCCCTTCTGAGGATGGTACCCCTAGTGACTTCCCATGAGGCGCCACCTCCAGACACCACCACCCTGAGGTCTAAGCCTCAACACACGAACCCTTTGGGGACCAGCCACCTCCAAAGCACAGCATCAGGTTACCAGCAATCTCTCCCTGCCCGCATTGGAACTCCAGCTCTGTAAGCCGACTACCCCATGACAGCTCCATGCAGGTGGTTCATGAGCACATAAACATGACCACTTGGACTTTGGGCCTCCTTGTCTCCATAAATGGCACCATCGCCACAAAACACTATGGATCCTTCCCTTTCCCAATGCCCCTTCCACGGAGACCACACCAACTTCACCTCCCAGACATTCCCGATCGGACGCTTTCAGTCCATTTCCACCCTCATCAGCTGGGACTACGTCACCTTGATCTTCCCTGAACAGTCGCAGGTATCTCCTTCCTGGGCTCCTGGCTCCTGGCCTTCCTCCCTGGGTGGGTGCATTATTGTTTGCAGTTGCTCACTCCTGCCTTCACACTAAGAGTTTTGTTATCTCGTAGTCTCCTCAGCTTTGGCCTGAGCTGGTGACTGGCTTTGACCAGCAGAGCAGGGCCTGATCAGGCCTCTATTCCTGCCTCAGTAGGGTCAAGGCGGCTCCTTCAGCACAATTCTGGAGTGAGAGGGAAGCTGGGCCCAGCACAGGCCAGCTGTCGGAGTTCCAGAATGGTGAGGGAGAACTAAATGCCATGCTAGCGTGGGCAGTCTGAGGGTCCCACTGTACCACAATAAAGCTTACTGATAAGTCCTCTAAAATCTGTTCTACACCATAGCCACAAATTAGCATTGAAAAAATTAAATAAACTCTATCAAGTCATTTCCCTGCTTAGCAAATTCAGGAGCTTCCCACAGCATTTGAACAAGGGGTCAGCTGAGGCAGGCCCCTGTCACTGGTGCCCTGGAACCCCCTCCAACATCCACTTCCTGAGACTCAAGGTCCGCATTAAGCATCGCTGCTCCAGAAGGGTGTCCCTGAACTCCCACCTGTGCCAAAGCACCCTGGCAGCAGAGCCAGTCTCTCTCGATGACGGGCCGCACACCTGTCACCTGTCTGCTGTCCTCACAACTCTGTCCATTTTGCCTGTTGGTTGCCTACCACCTCTCACCGGAAGGAGCACTCCATGTGCTCAGAGCCTGCCTGTCGTGGTCCTCACAGGTCCTGTGCATAGAATGGAGCTGGGTGGGGAAGCTTCCTGTTGTCACTGGAGCCGGACGCATCCAGCGCTACACCAAGACCTGAATGGACAATGTGTGGTCAGGCTAGTAAAGCAGCCCTCTTTTTTCCAGGTGAGATACAGCAATGGGGTCAAAGGTGACAAAAGGAGGACCAAAGAGTGAAGGCCAGCTGGGACCGAGGGAGACCAGCCTGAGGAAAAGGCATGGTGTCACGGAAAGACTATCAGAGGGCTAGCCAGATTCTGGTCCCCTCTGTCAACACATGGCTCTGAGATGTTACCCTGGGACCCACTTCTCTGGACCCTAAGTTTCTTCTCATGAAAACCTGGGGTGTCTTTTAAATGACTTCTAGAGCCCCTTCTGGATTTGCAGCGCTGGCCATGTTTTGCGCCTACATTCCCAAGACAAGCATCCCTGAAACAGAGCCAAACCAGGATTTGGTGAGGAAGTGGCTGAAGGCCTCTAGGTGCTAAGCTTACTCTTTCTACAGAGAGAGAAATGAAAAGTACTGAGAAGCTGAAGTTGATCTGTTCCTTCCGGGGTGTTGAGGGCTCTCCTCGGAGCTGCAGGCAGAGATCCGCCTCTCAAGGCAAAGACCCGTGTTCTATGTTCACTCTGACTTCTGAGTTCACTCCTGAGCTCAGTCAACTGAGTACTGAGCTTCTCTGAACTTTGATTTCTGTATTTTTCAAATAGGGCTAACATGCCACAGGCACGATGGCATATGCCCCACCTGTAATCCCAGCAGCTCAGGAGGCTGAGGCAGGAGGACCGCAAGTTCAAAGTCAGCCTCAGCAACTTAGCAAGGCCCTAAGCAACTCAGCAAGACCCTGTCTCTAAATAAAAAATAAAAAGGGCTGGGAGTATAGCTCAGTGGTTAAGTGTCCCTGGATTCAATCCCTAGTACCCGCCCCCACACACACACACCAGAAAAAAAAAAAAAAAAAAAAAAAATATATATATATATATATATGGCTAACATTGCCACAGGAATTTATCTTTAAGTAAGATAACATAAAAATGATGGTTGACATATATTGAGTACCTAATATGAGCCAGGTGCTGCACTAATTCACGTGCAAGTGTTATCCTATTTAATTCTTTAATCCTGTACCACAGGCTACTGTAATCCCTACTTACAGATGAGGACACTGAGGCACAGAGCAGTTAGGCCACTTGCCCAGGGCCTCTCAGCCATAATCCGTCTGATCCTGTCACTCTGCCTCAGCAGTCAACTGGCCGCTTCTCTACTCACAGACGTGACAGCTCAGCAAGCCCTGGCACTGAGTAGATACTCCATAAATATTCATTTCTTCCTTCTCGTCCACTTTTCAGCAGTGCATTAACTTTGTCCTCTGGAGGGACGTTTTTCTGCCTTCCATAAATTAATGCTGTGAGCCAACTGCTTTGGAGAGCAACGTTGCCCTGAGCTCTGGGTCTAACTTCCACTCGCTTCGGCTGCCCTTGGTAGTGCATAAAGAGGGTGAAGTGCTTCCTTCCTCAACACAGCTTGGGGGAAGAGCCGCAGATGGGTATAAGTTGCTGGCCTGAATGTGAGTTATTCTCACAGATTTGGCAAAAATAAGTCAGAGCCCAGAGAGGCCACAGGCACGACCATAAAAACATCTTTGGATCGCTCACAGAAAAGCATCCTGCTCTTGAATCTGTGGGCCGTGTTGTACGGAATGTTCCCAGAGTTCAGAAATTGTGAGGATCCTTCTGAAACCCTTATGATTATACAATTTTTAAAAAGTAATGTTGGAATCTCCAGCCCTGCAAGAAGAAATTAAAGTGCTGTTGGGAGGCTGAGACTGGGCATAACGTGTAGATAATGTAGCTGAAAGACTTTATTGATCATTCTAGAAATTCATGATCCAAAGTTTATCATTTTTACATTTTATAAAAGCTCTGATTAAAAGAAGAAAATGTGTTTTTTCTACAATTTGTTTTTGCCCGAGTCTTACATGTGATTCTGAGGTTTGGGAACTGGAAGGATCTTTAGAGAGCCTGCCCTTCCACCCCTCCCTGTCACAGTGCAGGAATGAAGCTTGCAGCTGGCATCTCATCTCACAGGGTCTTAAAAGGAATCCAGTCTCGAGATGCCTTTAATCATAGCCTCTCGTGGTTTGAAGAGTTTCAAATTCTAAATTAGTTCAAACCCCCCAAAATGCATGTCCCTTTTACAACCTGACCACCTTTGCTGCTTCAATCCACCCAGCCTGGGATACTCACTACTCTCTGGGGGGTCTGCCTAGCTCTAATGAGGACTGGGTGTTAACAAGAAAGTCTTTTTATTGATGGGAATTTGAATGATCTCATGTGGCTCCTGCCCATATCAATGTCTCTTTACTTGCCTGTGTGAGGGCCTAGAGAATTCAGAACACGGCTTTCTGGGGATCCTTTCCTGCCCCTGGACCAAATGCAAGGTCCAGAAGAAGACATAAAACATATTAGTCGAACTTCAGGTCCTACAGATACCTGCATGTTTCCCTACTCAGAGTGACCTCTGAAAATAACACCCCCATCTGAAGTTTCACCCTAGCTCTTGCTACTAATGACATTTCCCTACCCAGGGCGGAGGGTCCAGCCCAGGGGAATAATCTCTCCACTCCAGCCTCCCACCTGCACCCTCCTGACACTGCTTCCACAACTTGTTCCCTGAACATCCGTCCTGTCCTGCAAGGCTGCATGTTGCAAATCCACCCAACCTGTAAGCCACAGCCAACCCGAGGCTGGCTGCACCCAACTCAGTAACTGCTTGTTAAGGTCTTGCCAGTTGGGTATTGGAAGCTTGATCAGCACTCCGGGAGGGGCTGAGGCCTTGCTGATCTTCCCTAGGGAGCAAGTTGAGCAGTCAAAGCTTACAAAGGCGTGGCGGCAAGCTACCGGGAACACAGAGAGGCAAAGCCAGGTGAAAGAAGACTGAGGATGGAAGATGAAACTGTGGGGGAAACCAGCACCGTCAATGGGGACTGGGGATGTCATTCAAGAGTAGAGGGCAAGTTCAGCACGCTCAAGGCCTGGGTTCAATACCTAGCACAACCCAATGAGACTTTCTAAAATAAGTCAGTGATAGCTACCATTTATTAATTTGTTTGTATTAATTTCATACCTGTTTGTATGTCAACCATTTATCTTATTAAATTGCACTTAGTACTAGAATCTAATATGAATACTATGGCCATTCTAGTTTACAGAGGGGAAACTGAGGCAGGGGAGACTGAATCACTAGTAAGGGCCTAACATCAGGGAGCAGCTGAGTAGAATTCACACCCAGATTTACCTGACTCCAAATGGACACTCATCTCCACCGCTACTTCCTTTGGCTCTGCCCTGTGTACATCGCCCTGAAGCTGAGGAAGGGGGTCTCTCTCTCCGTCCTCCTTCCTCTTCCTCCCTCACCACGATGTGGCAGCTCCCAAGTGTCTTTAGCTTTTGGTCATCTGTCCCCTCAGCCTGAGTGGGAAGTGCTGCTGCTGGCCAGGACTCAAGTCAAACGGCACACCCAGCCAAGCCTCCCCAGAGAGCAGGTGGCCTGTCAGTGACTGAGGACTCGGGCCATGTCTGGAGCTTCTAGGTGCTTGAAGGGCTTCCAGGAAAAATGCTCCAAGCAAACCACCCAGTGCTAGGAGTTCCGGCAGGGCTGCCCCAGCAGATGTCATACTGCATACAGCTGCTTCCAGAACACAGGTGGCCGGAGACTGAGACCCAGTGCCTTAGCCAGTCCATCCAGGGCAGCCCGCTAGCACCAGATGCCTGGGTGCAAACCTCTGTCCATATTGGAAGTTCCTCAATGCACATGATAATCCCGCGGCTGCCTTCTTTAAAACCCTCAGCTTTGCCCGTTATTGCTCACAGAGCAGGGTTGGAACTCTCTTTACAACCCACTCCCCTGGCTTCCTTTTCTCTCTGACTCACATTCTCCCTCCTCTCCCTCCACGCTGAACCCTTCACTCCCCCAAACCAGCCACGCTCCTCCCTGAGCTGAGCCCTGGCTCATACTGCTCCCCTGCCCAGAATGCACTTCTCTGCCTCCTGAGCTCCTCCCAGCCTCCAGCCTCTTCCTCCAGGGCCTTCCCCAGCCCCAGGTGTTACTGCTCTCAACATGTGGTCAATTATTCAAGCCTATCACACTAACTAATGGGAGGAAACAGGACTTCTCTGGGTATATCCTCCCTGCTGGACCCTGAACCTCTCAGGGTAGCAGTTGCTGTAGTAATGACATCTGCTGCCCCGGGTGTGGCAGCTAGCTTGGTGGAACACCCTCCTGATTATTAGTAAAGCGCCACTGTGTTTACTGGACGGCTGAGAGGCGCTCCCCAGCGCCAGGCTTTGCTCATCTGTAGCCCACACTTCCTGCCTCTGAGCTTCCGCATCAATGCGGCTGGTCGATACTCCACCCGGTTCACCGGTTAGATTCAACCTGCGGCTTCCCTTCATCTTTCTATTCACTCCTCCCTTTTTCTCCACGCCATTGGTCCACCTTCTTGACCTTGCACTGTGCTCTCATGGTCTATTCATAATCCCCGGTCTGGCTTCTCATACACAACTCAGCCATTTTTAATTGCTTAGTACTGTTAAAATTCTGATTACAGAATGTTTTAGAAATGCATATGATTTTCCAAGGAATTGATGTTATATATTAATGATAAAATCTTAATTGTGACCTATGTGACCACGGATTCCTGAATGTTCATTGGTGAGGATGGTCACAGCACCTCACACTGAGCCATTCTTGGGAGACACCCAAGTGTCCCTGTGGGGATGCAGGTATTGAAATGGGCTGTCAACTCCGTAGAGAGATGTGGATATGGCCTGCAGGAGTGGAAATAAGCCTCCCGGTGGCCTTGCAAGGTGCTGCTGTCCTCTGCCTTAAGCGTTTTATGTGCACACGATAGCTGTGGGACTTCACAATGACCTCTGAGACGGCTGTCAGCACCCAAAAGTCAGAGGCCATCTGAGCACCCCTTCTTCCCTGCCCTTTGCCCCAGAGCCTAGTAGGGGACTTATGTCAATCAAGCATTCCCTGGAAATGCTTAAATAACTCTTGAATGATGGCAGCCCATTGTCATCAGTTGTCATCAAGACAGGGACACCCTGGGAACCCCGGGAAACACTGCTACCACCGGGAGGTAGGTGGAGATGGTGGGAGCCCCATGTTCCAAATCTGCAGATTCAACTGACAGTGGATCACATCTATTCAGGGACTAAATGGCATTTGTACTGAACACATGCAGATTTTTCTTATCGTTTTTTCCCAAACAATACCAAACTTACGCAGTTGCTAAGGTGCATAGTTTCAAAGCATTTGCATTGTACTAAATTAATTGTTGTAAATCACGTAGAGATGATTTAAAGCGTATAGGAGAATGTGCATGGCTTTTACACAACACTAAGCTATTTCATATGAGTGACTTGAGCATCCTCGGATTTTGGTATCCAAAATGAGATGATAGGAAGAATAGCATCCGAAATTCTGGGCAGTTTTACACTTCCCAGACCCTGAAGAGATGTGGTCCCTAAAGTATATTGCCCAAGGAAACATGCTGAGATGTAGGAAGATAAAGTTACAAATTCTATTTGTAGTTATTTTAAAGAAAATCACAAATGCAAACCTACCGTCACATAAATATTTGATATATAGACTGAGAGTAGAGTATATGTGTGTTCTCACACGTGCAAATAGAGTCAGTGTCTGTGGGGGCTTGGTTCCAAAACCCCTTGAGGACACCAAAACCCTCAAATATTTAGTCCCTATACAAGATGGCCTCACACTTACACAAAACCTCCAAGCATCCTCCTGTTGATCCCAATTCATCTCAGATGACTTATAATACATAATATACTGTATTAAGCTATGCAGATAGTCATAATACTCTTATTATTTAGGGAATTATGATGAAGGGAAAAAGTCTTTACATATTTGACTTTACAATTTTTTCCCAAATAATTTTGACCCACAGTTGGTTAAATCTGTGGGTGAGGACCCACAGTTATGGGGGAAATGAATACATACGTACTAGGGAGTATACATGCTCAAAAACACTGAATGATAGAGGAGTAGGGACAGAAAAGTTTGGAGGCCACTCGCTCAAGGAGAAGCAGCCAGGCCCGTTTCTGACCAGGTGCTTGGCAGGTTCAGGCACGCGGAAAACCGCAATCATCCTGAGAGGTTAGCAGGCTGCCTTGTAGCACAGCAGGATAAATGTGTCACTCCAGAGAGAAGGGAAGCATCTCTCTGAGGAGCCCAACTGATAAGGAAACAACACTAAATTTTTCAGCCAACAGAAGTCCTTCCCCTCTGCCAGAGTCACCTCCGACATACTCTGATCATGGCTGGCCATTGATAACAATGATTGGCCACCCGCCATTCACAGAGGTGACCATTGCCTTTCCAAATGCCACATCTGGTTCTCACATACGATGTTCATTTCAGTACCCCATTTCACAGAAGAGGAACAAGATTTCAAGAAGCTAAAGAAGTGGCCTTAATCCCAGCTGAGATCTGGGCAGAGGGCTGACTCCAAAGCCCACATTCTTCCCACTGATGCACTGATGACACCTCAGCCGGTTCATGTGAAAGAGTTTCTGTCCCAGACTGTTGGGATTTATCCTCAGGAATCAGATTGCTCTATTTGCAGAAGTGACTTTGCAGAGAGGAGCTAAGACTTTATTCACATCAGCTGGTCACACACGCAGAGCACCCTTTCTGCAGTAAGTTATCTAACATGAGCACAATACAAGCAAGACGATAAAAACTTTGATCCAAATGCTGCAACTGGCCTAAGGCCCAGTCCAACATCCTCCAAGACCCCACTGCCATGCCAGCCAGGTGGACCCAAGTGGGAGAAGAGACTTTAATCCAGGCTCAATGTCAACCAAGCATACCCACAAACCAAGCATACCCACAAACCAAGCATACCCACAATGCGCACAACTTTCTGCCAACTATCAGTTTTAATAAACACATTTGCTCTTGTATTGGAGAAGAAATGCCTCCCAGAGATAATAGCTTCTCTGTTGTGTGGAAATAAACAACTGTTTCTAAAAATTCATCATCCTGGTAGTGAATTTGAGCTTTGATATTTAATGATGATGTTTTCATTACCTTTGTTGTTCACTGTATTCTTCCAAGATAAAATTATATCAAAACATGCAGCTGACTTTCAACTGCCATTGTTGGAATTGGGAGGACCAGGAGTGGGGGCATGGGGATGATGGGGCACTAGGAAAGGAATCAACAGAAAAGAGAGGAAGAAAATCAAAGCTTTTAAAACCTAGGTCCAACCCTGAGCCTGGGAGAGCTCTCCAGGTCTTCCGAGTGTGGTGTTACTGACAACAGCCAGCAGAGGGCAGCTTCTCCCTGTTTAAGCAGAAAGCCTCACAAGCACTATTTTCTGAGAAGGCAGGTTTAAATGGAGCTTGCCTAAGCACAGGCTCTCCCACACAAACTGTAAATCAATTTTTTTTCAATTTAACCTTTATTTGATTTATTTTTCTGTGGCACTGAGGCTCGAACCCACTGCCTCATGCATGCTAGGTGAGCGCTCTACCACTGAGCTACGTCCCCAGCCCTGTAAATTAATCCTTCCCAGCCTTTACCTCCATAGAAAGGCTGGTGAGGAAATGACCCTTGCCAGGTCCTCACTGGGCACATGTGTTTGTCTGTTGTCCGTTCTTACGGAGCACTCTGAGACTCGACCTGAGACTGCACCTTGGTAGCAAAGAACAATGTGACGGGTTCTTGCTCTTTGGAAGCTGTCTTTGGATGGGAGCCCAAGGGCAGGACAGACAGCCCAGGGGAGCCCAGTGGGGTCACATATCCATTGCCCCCTTGGGTGGGCTGTACTTAGGGGACGACCCGGTGGTCTCTCCTAGGCCCCTGGTGTAGCCGCCCCACCGGGCCCCTTTTTAGTAGAGCCAATGGGTTGGGGATCTTGGTTTGCCCTTCCTTCTCTCCTCCTGTCCCATGGGCCAACCATGTGACTTCCTTCACAACTGGAAGGTTGTTTCCCATAATCCCACTTCTCTTCCTGGCCACCTAAAGCATATGGCTTGCTACGAGTGACAGTTCACCCTTCCAAGTCACAGCCTGGCCCCGGTGGTTTTGCAGCTTCATATACACAGGTGGCCAACCGAGCAGAGGGTTTCACTTCTTTTCATTTTGTGCCCTTTCAACCCACGCCGGGAGCCCAGAGGGCTGGCGATGGTACATGGCCCTATGGTTCTGCCGCATCAGTACCCTGGGGAGGAAGTGGCCCTGTCTTCCCCCTGAGGCAGAAAGGCAGACCTGCACGCTGTTTGGTGGTCTGTGCCTATGAAGCCAGGCTATGGGCAGTGCTAGTTTCCCTCCTGTGGAGCGTCCACCCCTAAATGGCTACCTTTGTCTTCACCCTGTTGACCCCACGCAGGCGTCCAAGGCCTACCAAGGAGGTACCAGCCCTGGTTCAGCCACTCTGTGTGACACTCGCCCCCTCCAGCTGCCAGGGTCCCGGGCTGGGACTCCCTTAGAAGAGGCCCTGAGTCCTGAAGGTGTCTTCGGACAGCTGGAGCTGGAGCTCCAGAGGTTCACGAACTCCCTTAGATCCCCTGCTCACACTGATGTGTTTTTGGCTGCAGATTCTGGGCTCGCCTCACTATACTGTGCTCTCTCTCTGGTGGGTTATTTATTCAGCGTTTTAAGTTGACTTGTACTCTTTAAAAAGAAAAAAAGGAAGAGTGGGAGAAAATAGGAAATTCCAGGGTTGTTATGAAGCCAGAAAGCTAAAAATAGCTCCTGTACAGAGCAGATTCAACTGTGGCTTCTCTTTATCTTGAAAGAGCAGGAGCTAATGACCAAAACAGGCTGGCTTTATCCAGGCTAGTGACAAGACACCAGCAATGACCACGTAGTAACCTGGGATCACTCGGCCGCCCCGGGAGCATCCTGGCCGTGAGGGAGGCTCACCCCTGTGACTTCTTCCAACAGAAGAGTGGGAAGGGTCCTGCGTCCTGCCAGTGCTGTGGCATGAGGGGGCTTCAGGTGGGGCCTCAACTTCCTCCCGGGGAGCGGAGATGGACAGTCCCAAGGTCAACCTCAGAGGACATTTTAGAGCAGTGATCGCAAATAGGTCCACTATCACCCCAGGAAACCAGTCGCTGTCCCCTCCCCCAATGCCCGCAGATCCTATAGTAACAGAAAACAACTCTGTGACCCTTCAAGGTGCTGGGCCCTGTGCTAAGCACTCTGCTCTTGTCATTTTACTGAGTTGTCACAATCTGTAAGATTCCTCATGTGACAGCCAAGGAAACGTAGACTAAGAGGTTAGACCCCTTCTTGGGATTTGCCAAGCTAGCAACTTGCAGAGCCTGGATTTAAACCCAGATGTAAATGTCTTCCAAAGCCCAGCGCAAGTCTAAACTGCTTTGCTGTGCTGCTCTGGAAAGCCATGATGTGCCGAAAACAAAGATGAGCCCAGCCAAACAGAAAGAATTTCCTAATTTGGAGGGTTAGGAAGCCATAGAGCAGCTTCTGAACAAAGACACCAACCCATCTCCTGGGACATAGTTCAGGCCTCTGGAAGAAGAAAGGCCATGAGCAGCATTTTCCCTGACAACCACTTTGCCCCTAACAAATGTTTAATTGAGCACCTACTTCTCGCCAGGAACAGGGAACAAGATCAAGCCCCTATCCTAATTAACTACGCTCTAAGAGAGGAAAAAAGTTAGCCATTACCATAAGCAAGTTAGTGAAGAGATGAGCAAAATACATCCATGAAGCGAGAAGGGAGGAGGTCAGCTTAGGTCAATGCTGCAAACTTCCAGTGATGCTGGGATGGGCTGGGCTGGGGGCAACTTTGATTTGGGTGCAGGATGATCTTTCTGGGGAAGAGACCCGGAGCTCAGCCTGAATCTCCTGTTGGGAATATTTCTGAGGAAGGAAAGCTCTCAAAACATCTTGGGCACAGCCATCCAGGCCCAGCAAAGGCCCCAAATGGAAACAGGTCTGAAGCTGGCAAACAATAGGGCCTGACGCTGTCCTCAGAGGTCACACCTCTGTGGGCTTCAGAAGGACCACAGAGAAGCAAAACCAGAGGTCCAGTGCACATGCGATCCAGCAAGAGAGGAACGCGACTCCCCTGTGAGGAGGAAACACCCTCCGTGGCTCAATCTCCCAGAGACAGGGGAGAGAATGTTCTGGAAAGGCCACTTCCAGCCCAAGGGGGAGCTGGAGGAACCAGGAGGAACAGGAATGGACGGCTGCACAGCTTACTCTCACCTCCATCCTCCGGGAGGGCACATTCTGCTCACTCTCCTGCTGCCCAAGGCAGGTGTTGGCCCCCGAGGCTGGTGACACGGAGGACTGTGTCAGAGACCTGCCTGACCCAGGGGAGAAGCTGATGCAGCTCACCCTGCAACCCAGCCTTAGCACGCCAACTGCCAGGCTGCCCTCCATCCACCACGCGCCTCTGGAGGGAAAGAGGTTCCTAGGCCTCCAACAGAAGACATAGTTGGGGACCTTCTTGGAGGAAGAGTCAGCCAGGACTTGCCGACTGATTCTGGTCGTGGCCAATGAGGAAGGAGAAATAGAGGACCGCTGCCCCTGAGGCTGGGTCCTGCTCACTTTAGGTGAGAGTCCTCCAAAGGTGCATGTGATACAGGTTTGGTTCCCAGAGTGGTGCTATTGAGAAGCAGCAAACCCTTAAGAGGTGTGGCCTAGTGGGAGGCCCTTCGGTCATTGGGGGTGTGGCCTCAAAGGGGATTGTGGGACCCTGGCCTCTTCCTCCCCCACCACCCTCTGCTGCTGGCGCATGGTTTGCTCCTGCCATGATGTGTCACACTCGCTAGGTCCTTGCTGCCTCTCTTGGACAGGAAGCAAAAGCCAAAATAAACCTTTACTCTACATAAGTTAATTGCTTCAGGTATTTCATTATACTAACGTATGGCTGCCTATTGAGGGGCTTAAATAAGAAGATGACTAGATGACCATTTGCTAAAACAAGTCTGGTGGGCACTGTTTTGGAGGAACATTCTAGAGTTCCATTTAAGTTAGTGATGCCTGCCGATCTCCAAGAGGAGATGTCAAGAAGGTAGTCGGGGAAAATACTAATTGTTAAGAATTGTTAAGGACTTCAGCGTGACAAGGGAAGCTCCCCGGAGGCACAGGCAACCTTGCTGCCTTTCCCATCCCGTCTCCAGGGCTGCCCTTCGCACCCTGGGCCCCGCCCCGCTCTGGACTCAGGTGTCTCTCCACCGTGACAGCATCGAGTTATACAAGGGCACAAGGAAGCTCCAGAACTGCTTTCTATCTTGAACTTAATTAAGAAATAATTAATTTTTTTCAAAGCCACCGGCTGGGATCTGAAGGGGCTGACCTGATTAGAGCGATGCGGAGCCCTGCCAAAGCACGCTCTGCGCCCACGGGTCTTCCCTCTTCGCAGCCGTCTGCGCCGCCACCCTTACCACGTAGTAACAAAGGCAGATGACACTCATTCAAGCGGTCACAGTGGGTCAGGCCTTGCGTCAGGGGCTGCCTCTGTGTTATCTCATCTTATCCTCCCAGTGGCCCTGGGAAGTAGGTAGATACCATTAACCCCAGTTTTCAAACAAGGCGCCGGAGGCTTGGAGATGTCAGCGAGTGATCCACTCATCGTCTTGTAGATAACAAGAGACAGAGATGAGACTCAAGCCCGCATCTATGAACATGGTGTCCTGCGTGCCCATCCTACAGTCCGGTGTTCCCATCCTCCCCAGGCAGATGTGGACATTTCAGTCCTCAGAGCAGCCCCAGAGAGCATGGGCTCAGCGGTTCCGTCCCTGTCTGTCCTTGGCTGAGGCTAGGTCCCCAGCACGCTGACACAGTCCTTTAGGGACTCTGGCCAGGTCCAGGATCTGGCTCTGTCCCTATCTGCTGACAAACTAACACTGATCATGCACCCTCTGGGAACCTCGGGTTTCCCCATCTGTACAGTGGGAACACCGACCTTTGTAACATTCTTGAAGTTTAGTGATAATGAACATGAACGTGAAGGTGGGACCAGGCTGATCCCAGTCCCTCAAGATACAGGCCGTGGTTAGGACAGTGCATTCGGAAGCCAGGCATCCTTGAATCCTGATTCCCGAAGATTCCTTACTTCTTTCAACTTGGTTTACTCAAGTGTAAAAGGAGATACCGACAGTGCCTGTGTTACCAAGTTGTTGTGGGAATTAAATAAAGTAATGCAATGAGCAGCTGGGCCCCAGCTATTCACGTCATGGTTATTTTCTAACACTCTCAAGGGCCTAGGAGCAATGCCGTCCCTATAACAATAAATACGCTAACACCGTTTTGTTTTCTAAATGCCACTCCCCATGAAAGAATATCCGGGTCTCTTAGAGGGGGGGCCAGTGCCAGAGTGGGACAAGACGTGAACCAGGGGAACCTACCTAGAATATTTGCTGCTCCCGAAAGTGCTCAAATTAAGGGGAAGAGGTCACACGTACATAGGACCCAGCTTGAGGGAAACCCCCTGACCAAATTTGGGACAATATGGCCACAAAGATAATGATTATGTTTAATAAGTGATAAGCACACTTTGAACTTTGAAAAGCCACACATCCACAGTGACACCTAAAACAAAGCAGAAGGATTGAGTTTTAAAACCACCATCATAATTGACTCAGGCAAGGGTCACAGTGGATACCAAGTCCACTGCTCAAGGTTGGCAGGGACAGGATAGCCACTTGGCCTGACAGTCACAGCCATGATTTGGATGTGGTTTGTTCCCCCAAGGTTCCTGAACCTCTGGGGCTCAGTAGGCTCCCCAGCATAATGGTATGGAGAGAGGGGTGACATTTAAGAGGAGAGACCTGGTAGAAGGTGATTAGGTCAAGGGCAGACCACCCTCAGAGGGGATTAATATCTATCCTATGGGATGGGGTTAAGCCTTCCAGGACTGGACTAATCACCAGGACAGCTGGTTCTGATAAAGCAAGTCTGACATCTGGCCTGCTCTCTCTCATACACGTGCTCTCCTAATGCACCCTCTTTCCCTCTCTGCTTTTCCACTGGAAATTGAGCTGCCATGAGGCCCCTATCAGAAGTAGAACAGACGTTGGTGCCATGCTCTTGAACTTCCCCACCTCTGAAACCATTAGCCAAAATAAACCTCTTTTCTTTATAAAGTACCCAGTCTCAAGTATTTTGTTACAGAGACACAAAACAGACTAAGATAGTAACACTCCACTAGTTCCTCATTAATTACACAATGTAAAAGCTGCCTTTCCCATGGAAAGATTTGGCTGTCAGTACGTGTTATCAAAGTTAGCATTACTAATGATGGCGTTAGGAATCCGTGTGAACCTCCTGGAGTGTTTCTGTGGAGAGAAGGGCAAACGGAAAGAGCGAGGAAGCTTTCAGAAGGAGACAGAGATCAAATGTGGCAAAATGTTAATTGGCAAAGTGTGTCTGTAGGTGGACACACTCATTGTGTTCATCTTCCAACTTTTTCTATAGGTTTAAAATCGTTTAAAAATAAAGAGCCTGAATGAGCGGTTAGGAGGGAGATGTTGGTGCGAGAAGAGCTTTGGGTCGTGCTGCCCTGGGCCCTCCCGACCTGTGTCCTAAGCCCCAGGCTGGCCCGAGCCATTCTCTAGGGAGTAACGTGTGACGTGGAGAGGCCAGAACCCGGACAGGAGCGGCCAAGCAGGCATCTCAGCACTGAGGAGACCTTTTGTGATATTCCCGAGAACAGCTTCCCTTGAGAATTAGGCTGAAGGACAGTGGCACGATAGGGCAGACCCACCCCGGAGAGATGAGACCGCCCTGCCCTCCGCCTTCCTCCTCTGAGAGCCCCTCTCCCGCCTGGCTCGTGGTGTCAGGGGGTCCCACTCCTCCTGCGGCCTCGCAGGACCATGCCAGGCCCTTCCTGCTTTCCTTCTGGAAACTGGCTCTTCCGGCTCCGAGGAGGCTGCCCGCTGGGTGTGCTTATTGAGACTGCTCCCCGCAGCCTCTCTTCCCACCTCACGTGCCCCTGGAGCAGGGCGTCTTCCCGCCTCCCGGCTGTCGGCCTCCAGCCTGGGGCTTCGGGCCGGCGACTTCCCGGTGCAGAGGCAGGCGACCGACCTCTCCGGGGAGCATGCACCCTGCCCAGGAACCTTCCACCCAGCACGCTCCACGCTCCGCAGGCACCGCAGCACGCCAGCCCACGCCCGCTCTTCTCCTCTGTCCCCCTCAACAGGTCAGTGGCCAGGAATCATCCCAACTCCTTCACTTTACCATCCCCGGACCACATCGGCCGCCAAGTCTCCTGGCTGTCTCCTGCCCGCTTTCCCTGCCACCACCTCAAGCAGGCTTCATCTGTTTCCATATGGACTCCTGTAGCCATTCGGCCCTGTTCACCTGGCCACCATGCTTTCAGTCTGTCTTCCTTCAAAAGCTGCTCACACGATGATCTTAGAATCCAAGTCTGATGGTATCACTTTGCTGTGGAGCCCCAGGTCCCTCTGTACTTAGCCTCAGGTTCTGGTACATCCTTCTACACAAGAAGCTGTTTGCAGCAACCCCGAAACACTTTTGTTCCTCTTCACCTTCTAGCACTCCACATCCACCTATCTAGGGGGCTTGTGACCACCTGGAGTCTGCCTGACTCTGCTTTTAGACTTGGCCCATGCAGCCCACCTGAACCTCATCAAATTCCACTGAACACCCTCTGTTTTCTGTTGCTGTAAGTAAATACCTGAGACTGGGTAATTTATAAAGAAAAGAAATTTATTTTTGCTCACATTTCTGTAGGTTGGGAAGTCCAAAAGCATGGCACCAGCATTTGATGAGGGCCTCTTCCTGAGCCATGACATGGTGAGGCAGCAAGCTTGGCACTGAGAGTTCACTCTTACAACAAAGTCACTCCCATGACAACCTATTAAAAATTCATTAATCCAAGAATGGGTTAATCCATCCATAAGGGCCGAGGTCGTATGACCCAGTCATCTACCAAAGGTTCTACCTCCAGATACCATAAGCATATGAATTGGGGGACTAAGTGTTCAACACATGAAAGTTGTGGGACTCTTTCCGAGACTCCTGAAGGAACTCGTGTGTAATTCCAGTCTACCCTTAATCTCACTGTATGCCAAGAATCACCTTCTGCCTCTTTCCCGCACTCAGCTCTGAAGCAAGGACAAGGTCTCATTCACTGCGTATTTCCAATACCAAACAGGGTGCCTGACTTAGATATTTAATTTTTTCAGGTATTTGATCTGAAAAAATTCTTGGAGTCATAAAACATTGAGAACTGGAGGGAACTCAGAGGACCCAGTCCAACACCCTCATTTCCACCTAAAGAAACAGACCAGAGAGGTAAGGAAATCTGCCTGAGGTAAAAAAGCTTATTATTGCTAGAAGTGAAATGATATTTCCCCTTTGGTCTGTATAAAATCAGATGTGCAGATAAATGGACCACATGTGGAGCGAGGGGGACCCAGGCTTGTGCACCCCTTATACCTGAGCAGCTTACAATTTTACAGATATTTGCATTTATGAGAAGTAGTACCGGTGGTATCTCATGGCTCCTCCTTTTACTAGATCCTGATTTGCCCAGGATCGACTTCTCTGGCCGGATTTCCCCTACACCCTGGCTCTCAGAGGGCGGCTTGCCTGTGAGATGACTCATTTGCTCGCTTGTGAAATCCTCTGTCAGGCTCAGAGGACGTCTAGAGGGCGGGTGTTCCTTTTGATCATCATTTCATACTCTCTCAGCCTCATCAAGGTTATTAAGCCATTTGGTATCCCTGGCAACCCGGAGCAGCTCCTGGACGTTCTAGCCCCAAAAGGACAGTTCCCAGGGAAGGAAGGAGCGATTCTCACTAGGTGCAACTGGGCCATCTACGTGTGGGGGGCTTGCAGGTAGGAGAGGCCTCTGCGGAGGAAGAGCAGATCTTTTTGTTTCTAGCCATGGAAACAGACATCTGTCCTCTGAAACCCTACCAGAGTTTCTGTAGGGTCCTCCACAAGCTTCCCCATCAGCCCAAATGCAAGTTAGCCTTGATGAAAAACAGTGGTTTCCAGAAATATTCAGAGAATTCCCCCCACCCTACCCTTGACAAGGAGCCACAGAAGTGCTTCCAAACAACCTGCTTGCCAAGCCCCCGGCACAGTAACCTTCTGCAGGCTCTGGGATTCGCAGCCAGGATTCCTGCACCGCCCTAGCTGGGAAACACCACTTGCCACTTCATAGGGCCTGATTCATAAACCACTGAGCCATTTCCATGGCTGTCTTGTTCCTCACTTGAAAAGAAACAAAGGCAACTGCCAAGCATGTGTCTCCATGAGTCATTAAGTCCTTTTCTCTGGAGGATGGGAGTGGGGTGGGGCTGTGACCCGCCAGAGGTCGCACACACGCGAGGAGAAAGGAAAAGGACGTTCTGAACCTCCAGGGCGGGCACAGCCTTTGAGAAACAGACACATCCATCCTTCGAGCAGAGAGCGGCCCGGGAATTATTCGCTGTGGGCAGGGAGGGGGCGCACAGCTGTCCCACGGAGCCCCGGTGGGGACAGAGCTCCGCTTTGTGCGTGCGGAACGGGTGGCGCCCAGATGTGGGCCTGAGGTTGGCGCCTGCGCACCCACCCCGCTCTGCGAGCCTTCTTTTATGGCCGCGGCCTGGGTGTCTCTGTTGCTCCGGTTCCACCGTTTTTCTTCGCAGGGCCTGGAATGCTTCCCTCTGAGACTCGCAGGTATCTAGGGCTCTCTGGCCAGAGCTTCCTGGTGTCCATGGCCCTGTGCCCCTGTGGCTACTCCTGAGACCACCGCCCCTGAGCGTGGAGGGCACTGTGGGGGCGGGGAACACTGTGGGGGCGGGGGGGGGGGGGACACTGCCTCCATTAGCACAGGAAGTGTGGACCTTCTTTATGCATCAAAGTGTGGCCATATCCTGAGCAGTACCGAAAGAATCTGTCCCCAACCGGTTCCTTCTGCCTTGTTTTCCTAGTTAGGCCTCCACCGGTTTGGGGGTCTGACTTGACCCGAACTTGGTTGGGACAAGGGTCCTATAGCTGCAAGCATTCCTCCTTGCTGGGCTATTGGGAAGGGACTCCATGCTCTCCTCGTTTAGGAGAAATTATTTCCCAGAAGAAAGCTCAGACCCTCTGGAAAGTTCTTCTGGTAGGGCTAAATCCTGGGTGGAATACTGGTTAATCTCACATTGAGACACTGTATTATAAACACTGTGCTCAGTCATGAATAACTGAAAAATTCCAAAGTAACAGCAGCTAAGGAGGTAGAAGTTTACGCCTCTCTTACATCCTCCCAAAGGCTGGGCTTGGCAAGTCTTTAAGGGGTGCCTAGGTCTGAACGTTTCAAAGTAATTGTCATAAGAGTAGGTTCATCATAAAGGCAAGCTCTCGGGCCCCTCTTACCCTTCCATGCTTTGCCACAGGATGATGCAGCAAGAAAGCACTCGCCAGATGCAGGCTCCTGGACTTTGGACTTCCCAGTCTCCCAACGCTTGAGGAAATAAATCTCCACTCTTTAGAATTTATCCAATCTCAGATATTCTGTTACAGAAGACCAAGATGGGCTAAGGCTCAGGGACATTCTGACATACTTATACTTGCCTTGACCCAAGGACATTTTGAAATGGACAGAAACCATCAAGCTCAAACTTTTTCTTACCAAGTAACCAGTGAAGCAGATGTTCTCTGCCCACACCCAGGACTCACTGTGTCTCACCTCATGCCAATCTTGCCATGCCAGTCTCTGGGAACCGGGGTGCTTAGGGTTCTGGGAAATCTACTCTATTGACTTCTTGGCAATAAAAATCCATTTTTATATTTCACTGAGTTTTTTTTATACAGAATAGCTACCAAAAATAACCTCATCAAATGACTCTCAAAATCCCCTGGTTCACTCCAGCATCAGAGAAAATAAGAATAAGAAATGGATATGCAGTAAGAAGCACCCTGGTGAGTGACCCCGGAGGAGCAGGCAGGGCCCAGGAAGGCTCAGCAGGTGGAACTATTATACCCCATGTCTCTGACTCATCGTGCTGAAGATCACGGTGCAATGAATGACCTCTACGGCTCAGTGGTTCTCAATCCAGGCTGCACATTGCAATTCCCTAGGAGTTCTAGAAGAATACAGAAACCTGGGTCTGGTTCTGGGGTGCTGGTGGGAATGTGCAGGCTCCATCAGGAATTGCTGCTAAGCTGCCATCGTAGCTCTTTCCAACTTGCTTTACTTTGGCATTTTCCATTTCTTCTAGCTCCGGGGAGAAAGTTCTGGTGATTAATTGCCAAGCACACCTGTCCATTACTCCTTAATAAGATGAATTTGTGTCCCCAATAGTAAGTCATCCTGCCTCTGCCTCCCTTCCATTGCTAACAAATCTCTGGTGTCATCTCTTTCTTCCCTTTGTACAGAGGCTGTGATCAGGGCATCCTGACCATCATGAGATTGTTTTTTCTGTTCAAGGGATTTCTTTGTTGTTATTTTGTTTTGTTTAGTGGTAGGGTGGGGTCTATGGGGGCGAGAACTGATGACCAATACATTCAATTTAATCCAAGGAGATTAAGAGAGAGTGCAGTCACCTCTGGAAGACCCAAGTTGAGTCCCCAGCTCTGGACAGAAAAATTCAGAAAGATTTTGCTGATCTGGGTCTGGGTTGCTCTTCAGTATCCATATTTTTTCAATCGCCCCAGGTGATTGGAATGTGCAGACTCCATCAGGACCCTCTGCTAAAGCTGCTGACCTTGCTCTTTCCAACCCCCATAGAGGACCTCCAGCAAATGCTGAGCATTTAACTCCAGGGAAGGGGTACTTCAGCTCTTTTAAGAAATTGCCTTTGTGATTGGGCCACTCTGGTGTCTTGTCTTTAGGGTTGTGTTTGCTTAACCCAGCTGTAAGTCAAAGTTATTTCCTTCCTCCTTGTTTTATGTTCAATGTAGATTAAAAACCATTGTGACATAGGTTACATGGTGAATTATGCAAAACAAAACAACGAATCTCCAAATAGATACACTGAGCTCTTAGTTTCCAGAACCTCCAAATGTGACCTTATTTGGAAACAAGATCATTGCAAATGTAATCAGCTAAATTAAAATAGTGTCATCCTGGTGTAGGTTGGGACCTTAGTATGATGTGCTGCATGTTCTATTAATAAGATGGCTTTGCAAAGCCAGGGAAAATGTCATATAGAAACAGCATTATGCAGCTACAAGCCAAGGAATGGCCCAGCAACACCAGGAGCTGACAGAGGCATGGGACAAATCCTTCCTGGACCCTTTGAGAGAGCTTGACCTGCAGACTCCTTGATTTTGGAAAGAATGCTTTTCTGATAAGCCCACAGTGGTACAGTGATACAGCAGCCCCACCAAACTAACACAACACCCAGGAACCACGCTGGCTTCGATTTGTTTGTTTAAAAGAGACAGGAAACTGGGGTCATTCAGAGTACAGGCTTTGGTCTTTGCTCCCTCCTCTGCATTGACTGCCCTGTGATGTGGGTAATGAGAACCTGAGTTTTCTCATCTGTGGAACAGAGATAATAAGACCCAACTTTGTGTGTGTGTGTGTGTGTGTGTGTGTGTGTGTGTACGCACGCACGTGCCAGGGATTGAACCCAGGGGTGCTTAACCACTGAGCCACATCCTCAGTCCTTTTTATGTTTTCATTTTGAGACAGGGCCTTGCTAAATTGCTTAAGGCCTCGCTAAGTTGCTGAGGCTGGCTTTGAACTTGCGATCCTCCTGTCTTAGCCTCTTGAGTTGCTGGGATCACAGGCATGCAACACCATGCCCAGCAAGACTCAACTTTCTAGAGCTGTTATGAGACTTGGTACAGGTGATGGAGGGAAAGTACTTCCTTACGAGCTGGCACTCATAGTCCCACTAACCCCTAGAGCATAAGGAAAAGATGGGGTCCACCTGTGCAGGTGTGCTCTGGCTGCACCTGGGCTCTGGGTGGATAATGGAGGACAGAGCCGGGCCACATCCCTGCTTCCCTGAGATGTTATCAAGGTGAAGGAGATGGTGTGTGGAAGCCCTTGGAGTGAGCTGCCACATTAGCATCAAATCACTATCATTATCGTTCCCTCTTTGCGTCACTGACAATTTTATAGCTTCAACAAGACAGTTTTCAGTGTGATGCAGAGAGCTGTGTGCTGGGCCTCGCTTCACACTCCAGCATCTGGCTGTCACACAGCAATAGCAAACCCATTCGCTTGGGTCTTACTGCTTAATTATTGCAAATTGGCACAGCTCCGGGTACCTTGAGAGCCCTTGGACATGCACCATACGTTTTGGGCAGGAAGGCTCTCCTGGCGCGAGGTGGCGGCTTGTCGCTCCGGCAGCTCCACTCTGTTAAGTGGTGGATTCTCTCCAAACTCATGGCTCCAAATGCACAGGAGCAAAAGCCTGACACTCAGCAGCGCCAGGGCCTTGCACACACAGGACCGGCTTGTCAGCCATGCCATCCAGCATTTGTCACCAGTGGCAATTCCCTGCCTGGCAATGGGAAGAGGCAAGAGGGTGGGGAGCCAGGAACCAGTCTTATGTTTCGCATTCTGACAAACAGGACTCGTACAAAATATACAACGTAGAGTCCACAGCCTTGATCCCCCAGTACAGTACAGAGCTATGCCCCTTGCCCATCCTGGCTGGCTCTTGGCTATAGGTAGAAAGCTCAGAAGAGTTTGCCAGAGCCTACATCCCTCACTCACTCATTCCTTCAATCAATCACCCGCTATGTATTGAATATCTACTGTGTGCCAGGGGCTGGTCTCAGCCCTGGTGGACACAGAAATGAGGAAGAATGGAGAGAGTCCTGAAAGCAACACTTGCTCGCTCAGGGGACAGCAGGCACTGGATCTGGGATGGAGGGTCCGTCGCCAAGGAGATCAAGGGGGCAACTCCCCTGAGCTTCACTATCTCAAGGATGGAGCATCCTGTGGCTGGGCTTGCTGGGGTGCCCCTCATGCTGCAGTCTCTTAACCCAACTCGTTTCAACAAGCTCTTATCAGGACTCCACTGTGGGCGGGCACAGCTCAGGAAGCGTGGGTATCAGTGAAACCCAAATCATTGACACACGTTTGAAAGGTCTCAGCCCTCACCATACTTATATTAAGACCCCGGGGCATCTAAAATGGCAAACTGAACACATTCTATTCCTTTTGGACCTGAGAATATTCAGGTGAAACTAGGGTCCAAAGAAAAGCAGCTTCTGTCTCACAAATTGCTCATGAGGCCAAGTAGTGAGGCCGCCAGGTGGCTAAGGGCTTCTTGACTCCTGGCTTCCCTTGTCTGCCCACATCCCTCCTTGGGGGAAGGAGGAGCTGTGCAGGGACGGGTGGTATGTCAGATGCCCATGCCAGGAGGCCTTAGCTCCCGTTTGTCCTAAGGATCTTGGGAGAAATTTTGACATCTCAAGCTCCTACGCTGGCAAAAGGATAAAGGTAATGCACTCTTTTCCATAAAGCCACCACAGCCAGAGCCCAGTGACCCTCCCAGCTGAAGAACTGCCACCTGGCACAGACGAGGTAGGACTGTTGCAAAAGAGAAGCCAGTTCAAGCCTGTGGCCTCCTGGAGAGACGAGGAACTGCTGAGAGGTCGGCACTGAACTTCCTCTTTGGGGAGACGAACTGGGCCAGAGGTACAGGATGAAGGGCCAGCACCCAGCGAGGGGCCCTGCTGGTCTGTCTAGTGTGGCTCTGCTCATCCCTGTGCAGAGATTCTGGGAGTCGAGGCACGTTCTACAGGAGGAGGGGACAAGGTCTTTATCCTTTTGGGAATAATCAGAGGATGATTCCTTTCCCAGGAAAGGGAAGAGAAGCACAAGGCAAATGAAATTTTAGGAGTGAATCAGGAACAAAGTACCAAGAATCTGGATCAAGATATCTCAACTTGCAGCACCAGTTAATTCATTGTTGGGGGAGGCTGTCCTGAGCACTGTGGGATGTTTAGCAGCACATCTGGTCTCGGATCTCTTGATGCCAGGAACATGGCATTGACCACCAAAAATGTCTCCAGTATTGCCAAATGTCCCCTGGGCCAAAAATCACAAAATCACCCCTTCTTCCGCACCCTCCACCCCAGAGCTGGAGATTGAACCCATGGGCAGTCTACTGCTGAGCTACACCCCCAGTCCTTTTTATTTTGAGACAGAGACTCACTAAGTAGCTGAGTCTGGCCTTGAGCGTGCAATCCTCCTGCCTCAGGCTCCTGAGATTGCTGGGATTCTAGGTGGGCACCAATGCACCTGGCAACCCCTCCCTGATAACCACCATCTAGCAGTTTCCCTGGGCAACCTTTCCTGATAACTGCTTGGCCAATTTCTAGGGTAGAGAGCTAGTCATACCTGGCCTGGAAATTTCCAGGTGTCAGCATTGACACATGGCTCCATCCTGGGCAAATAAGGATAGTTGATTGTCCTACCAACTCCATCCCTTTCTGGATAAGGCCTCCCCTGATCAATCCCATAACTGCAACCTGTTCCCACTCTCCCTATTACAGTTTAGATATGATGTGTTCCCCAAAAGCTCATGTGTGAGACAATGCCAGAAAGTTTAGAGGAGAAAAGATTTAGTTATGAGAGCCTTAACGTAATCAATGCATTGCTCCATTTGAATGGGTTAACTAGGTGGTAATTATAGGCAGGTAGGGTGCGGCTGGAGAGGTGGGGCATTGGGGGCGTGCCTTTGGGTTTACATTTTGACCCTGGTGAGTGGAACTTAGTCTCTCTGCTTCCTGATTGTCATGTTTCCAGCCACTTCCCTCCACCATGCCCTTCCACCCTGATTTTCTGCCTCACCTCGGGCCCAGAGCGGGGGAGTTGGCCATCTTTGAACCAAGAGCTCTGAAATCATGAGCCCCAAATAAATTTTTCCTCCTCTAACATTATTCTTGTCAAGTCTATTGGTCTCAGCAGTGAAAAGCTGACTAAAACATTCCCCCAGCATTCCCCCGACACTTTTTCCTGTTCTCTGTCTTCCTTGTTCCGGACCTCTTTCCACCGTCCAACGTGCTATTTAATTTAGTCTGTTGTTTCTCGTCCCCTCCTTCTTCACATTTAAACTACGTCAGGGTTGAATCTTTGCTTTTCAACTGGTGTGCTCCATGTGCCCAGAACAGTACCCGGCACACGGTAGATACATAACCGATGTGTTGTATGAAGGACCAGGACTCCGAAGGCCTTGTGAGCAGCCATGGCCTTTGTGATTTCTCTGCTGTTGCTTATTTTCACTTGGCCACCATGTTGCTTGGCAGTGAGTAGTACAAAGAGCCTTCACATGAACAAGGCCCGTAGGTATGCCTCTGGGGACAGCGGAAACTCTGTTTCTCTACTGTCAGTGGGAGAGAGACAAGGGGTGGATGGGAGAACCCAAGGAAGGAGCAGCCCTTTCTAGGGGAAAGGAGGCAGGGTGAGTTCTTGGTCCTGATTCTGAAAAGGAGTGTGCTCTAGAGAAGGGAGGCTGGAGCCTGTGCTGGAATGTCCTCCACGCTTCAAGGCCCAGGTCGCATCACCAGGGCCTGGCAGCTTGCCTGACCCATAGCAGGAGCTCAATAAATATTTCCTGGATTGCACATTTACAAGAAAATATGGGACTGGAGGATCTGCTCCCGAGGTGGCTCACCTCTGTGGCTGATGAATTGGTACTGGCCAGTAGCAGGAGACCTCAACAAATGGCAACTTGAGAGTCCACAAGATGTGCCAGTTGACTTTGCCTGAGACAAATGACCCAGAGAACAAGGTGCTTCACACCTCAACTTGGAAGTCAGGAACGTTAACTCTATGGCATCCTGATTCAGCGTGGGAAGGGACCCCAAAGGTACCCGTATCAGAAGACAGGGATCATTGGGTCGTCTGTCTCCCTATTCGATCCTAAAGTTGGAACTTGCTGCACTCAGACTTTGACAACTGTGTGGCATTGTACCTCCACCTGCTCATCTGTTAAATGAAGCACAGCCATTCCTTGGGATCGGCAGGGGTTGGTGACAGGGTCCCACAGATACTCAAGTCTCTTATTGGAAATGGCATAGCAATTGCATGGAACCTCTCCGTAGCCTCCCATGCACTTTAAATCACATCTAGATTACTTATATTAAATGCGAATGCTGGAAAATAATTGTCATACTCTGTTGTTTAGGGAATAATGATAAGAAAATTTGTCTGTACATGTCAGGCACAAGGGCAGCCGTTGTAGGCCTGACCACAGAGTATACGTATGAGACACAAAGCTAAGAATGGTACTGGAGAGACAGGTCTATGAAATGCAGGAGGCTGCTGCAGGTGCACCCACACGCCGCTCAGTCATGCAGACTCAGCAGAGAGCTCAGGGCACAGCAAATTCAAATTTGGGTCTTTTTTTTTTTTTTAGCTTTCTGGAATTTTATTTTTCCTGGCATGCAGTACTGGGGATTGAATCCAGTGGTGCTCTACCATTGAGCTATATTCCCAGCCCTTTTTATTTTTAATTTTAATTTTTATTTTGAGATAGGGTCTGTTATTAAGGGTGGTCTCAAACTTGTGACTCTCCTGCCTCAGCCTCATAAATGGCTGCAATTACAGGTGAGTGTCACTGTGACCAGCTAATTGTTTTTAATTATGATGATGATGATGATGATGATGATTTCTGAGACAGGGTCTCACTAAATTGCTGATCCTCCTGCCTTAGCCTCCCAAGTCACTGGGATTACAGGCTATACCACCACACCTGGTTTCAAATATTTTTTGAACTATAATTGGTTGAATCCACTGACACAGAACCCACAGATAGTCAACTGTAGACTCCTAAGCATTGTTTGACTAGTTGATTCAAACACCTGTTTTCCAGGCAGTCTGTGAGCTCCTTCAGAAAAAGGCTACAGATTCTTTTTACCATTATCCCCATGCTGCCTCTATAAAGGTTGGACAGATGGATTATAAGATTGGATGTTCGCTAGCAAGGGACTATATTTTCTACTTTGTTCCTGAGTTCTAATGAGCCCAAGCCTGTGCAAATCCAGAACCTCAAGGACTCAACACACAGCATGATAGAGGTGGAAGTGTGGGAGGCAGGTGAGTATGGATGTGACCCTCCTGGGACCTGCATCCAACCATTAGGACACATGCCATCCAGGCCAGCCCTGGGCAGTCACAGGACCCATCCTGACCTGACTCACATCAGTTACCAGACTTTGGCAGACAAGGGCAATGCATTTATGCGTCAAATCCTTTCTTCCACAGTGCTAAGATTAAATCCACAGTGGTGCACACCTGATCCCAGAGACTCGGGAGGCTGAAGCAGGAGGATCTGGAGTTCAAAGCCAGCCTCAGCATCTTAGCAAGGCCCTAAGCAACTCAGAGAGACCCTGTCTCTAATAAAATATTAAAAAGGGCTGGGGATGTGGCTTGGTGGTTAAGTGCCCCTGGGTTCAATCTCTGGTACAAAAGAAAAAAAAAAAAAAAAAAGATTAAATCCAGGTATTAGGATTGGGGGATGATTTTTACTGAATTTTTCAGATTTTTCAGATGATTTTCTGTGTTTTTCAGATTTACTACTGTGAGTAGAAAGAAAAGACGAAAGAAAAATAGAGAGAAATATCCTCGCCGAGGGTGTGATTTCCACCTTGGCTGACCCGGACGCAGTTCCAGGTCCTGCTCTTCTGAGGACGCACTCGCCTGGGGCTTTCTTCCCTGGTGTCCTCCTCTTGTGAAGCAATCAGTGACTAAGCTGTGAAGTGGGGGTGTTAGCTTTTACTTTCTGCTGTCACGCAGAGTTGTTTGTGAGGATCAGAGATGTTGCTGGATCGATGGTTAAGATCTGGGAAGAAGTCACTGTAGGGCCGGATGGCCAGTGACAGACAGGCGGGGAATGACATCATTACCCAGATCACACAACGACCCCCCAAAACTGAGATGTGCCTCTGAGTAATGGAACACATCTCCTTCAGGGATTATGGCAGGGGGGGCCTGACTTGGAAGGTTCACATATAATTATTTTTATCTTTATTGCCGTAATTAGTAGAACGAAATGGACTCTGGACTTAATGCTTGGCCACCACGCAACAGCAAAGTTCCTAGCTGCGAACTGGAAGACGACAGCAACTGCGATGTTTCCTGAGAGTCCATTGTGAGACACATTAATGCCATTGCAATCCTCAGATGCACTAGGCCTGACTCGGATAAGTGTTTTCCCCCATTTCTTGTCCAGATCCCTCTCCAGAAACAGCTTCTCATTGAGAATCGTCATGACAACCTGGAGAGAGGACACACTCTATAGCACGCCCAGCACAGGAACAGAGGGTCTGTGTCACAAATAAAGACAGCTGTGAGGAAGGGGGCAGCGGTCAGTCTGCATGCGCTTTGCTGAGTGCTCAGTCTATAAAATCACAATGAACGGTGAAGGTCATGCTGAGTTTCATAAACAGAAAACTGGGTTAGATGCTTGGCTATGTGAATGTTTTCAGTCACTGTGAGCTCCTGTGGATGACCAGGCTGTGCCCCGAGAGCCCACGGGGGCTGTTATCATCCTGCCTCGTGCGTGGCTCAGGGTCAGCAGGCTGCACGTGGGAACACCGCCTCCCACCCTCGCTGCCCTGTGAGGTGAAGGTTTAATTGAGCTTGACTACCAGGTTAACATCTGCAAAGAGAGCATGGGATGAAGCAAGCTATCCAGGAAGAGTTGCAAAGAGCTTTCCAGAAAGGCCACGTGGGCTATTTTGGGAAGTGCATTTCAGGGTAGTGTGGACCAGAGAGTGTCTGCCAGCCGGAGCAGAGGGTGGGAGGGGTGGTCCTCACTTCCCTCACTAGCTAGCTGCCAGGTCTGGCAGACAAAGCAGTTCTTGCTGCTCCTGCTAGGAGGCTCCGGGCTCACCAGGCACCTCTCAGATTCCTCCGGCCAGCAAGATCCACAGTCCCAGGAAAATGGCTTATGCAGTGGGGAGAACAGTGTCTCTGTTGTCGAAAAGACCTGGATCTGGGACCCAGCTCTGCCACTTACACCCATGTGACCTTGGGTAGGTCACAGAGCGTTCCAGAAGTGCAATCTCAGGACCCTCCCGGTTCCCAAGCTGCAAACCTGACGGTCGGTTTCCCTCACTGCACCCCACCCCATCGCTCATTCATCAGCAAGTGTTGTGCTTGCCCCAAACACCTCCCCAGCTTGCCCACTCCCCTGCACCTGCACCAGCTCCCTGGCAGCCAGTTCCTATCATTGTTTACCTGAGGTCTGTGCCAGCCTCTAGCTGGGCTCCCAGCTTCTGCCCTTGCCCATGTTGTCATGCATCTGCCTCACAAAGCCCCTGTGCTCAGGATGATGTCGGTAGAGGAAAGCAGTCAAACTTTCAAGGATTTAAAAGTACCAAGCAGGTGGGGTGGCACATGCCTGTCATCTCAGTGACTCGGGAGGCTGAGGCAGGAAGATCGAAAGTTTGAGATCAGTCTCAGCACCTTAGTTGAGACCCTGTCTCAAAATAGAAAATAAAAAGGACTGAGGATGTAGGTCAGTAGTAAATTGCTCCTGGGGTCAATCCCCAGTAGAAAGAAAGAGAAATAGAGAAGGAAAGAGAGAGAGAAGAAAGAAAGGAACCAGACAATTTAATAGTAGGTGTCACCAAGAAGGAAGTGGGGAGAGGGGACAAAATATTTTGGAAAAACATAAGAGTCTGAGATTGCTTCTCCTTGAGATGTCCAGATCAGCGCACCCTGAGCCCGCCACCTGAGCAGGTAGCAGCATGCAGTGGGTGGAGGGCAAATAGAGTCTCTTCCTTAAAATGGCCAGATCTTTGCCACCCTGCCTGATTTCATCAAGTCCAAAGTTAAACTCAAACTACTCAGCTAAGCATCACCCAGGTCCGTCTGCTCCTCCAGGAGGTCCAGGTGTGGGAAGAGCAAAAGAGGACGCTGCCAGGAGGCAGTGGCCGCTTGCCTGGGACCTCGCAGTGGCTGCCCACACAGGCAAGTGCATTCTGGGTCAGAACTGGTAGGGACTGTGCTGGGCCAACTATTTCAACAGAAGAGGTCTTCTCATCCTGGCCCACTTGTTAGTCAGCTTCATGTCCCTGTGACCCAAATACCTGGCAAGAACAACTTAGAGGAGGTGAAGAATATTTGGGGCTGATGGTTTCAGAGCTTCGGTGAGTAGATGGTTGGCTCCATTGCTCTGGGCTCACAGTGGGGCAGCACAACATGGTGGCCAGGGAGCAGAGACAAAGGGAAGGGGCCCCAGGGAAGATGCACCCTTCCCGGACATGCCCCCAGGACCCACCTGCCCTAGCCACACCCCGCCTGCGGACAGTTACCACCCAGTCAGTTCATTCAAACTCAGATGGGCTGATTAGGTGACAAGTCAATCATTTCACCTCTGAGTATTCCTGCAATAGCACAGGGGCGTTTGAGGGACACCTCATATTCATACCACAACTCCACTGTTACAACCATCACGGTAGCCATACCCACCTAACTGCCACCCACTTCCGTCATCCTAGGGGATACTCCAGTCTGTCCTCAGGGCTCACAGTCAACCACACACACCGTCCAGTGAGGAGCACAGCAGTCTCTTCCCATCCGAGGTTTCACTCTCTGCCATGTCAGTTACCCACAGTTAACAGCAGCCCCAAAATACAGGACAGAAGATAAGACAGAGAAAGAGAGAGACCACACTCTCATAACTTTTATTGCAATGTATTGATATATTGTTGTTCTATTATTGTTGTTGTTGATCTCTTACTGAGCCTAATTTATAAATCGCACTTTAACACAGGTATATAATATAGGAAAAAATACAGTCTATGTGTGGCTCAGCACCATGTGGCTTCAGGCACCCACTGGGTCTTGGCGCCTGTGGTCTGTGGGTTGGGGGCCACTGTACTATCTTTACAGGCTGACATGGTGCAGGGGAAGGGGGCAGGACTCCAGGTGTGTGGCTCTGCCATCGCCTCCGTGGGTGACCTTCTGTGTGTGTCACCCTTGCTGGGCCTGAGACCTTTCATCTCTCAAACAAGAAAGTTAGATTAGAAAGGCAGTCTTTCAACGCCTTTTTAAAATAGTGTGATTCCTTTAAAGAAAAATTAACACAAATGCTAAACAATGAAATAATATGTGGAAAACACCAGCTTGAAAGAGCACTGTGGAAGCAGGCCGGGCGGGGGATCCCACCCACTTACTGACCCCCAACCATCCTCACCCCTCGACTCCAAGAAATCCCAGGCCCCAAGGAGCCCTGAATGAGGAGCTCAGGAGGAGCATCCTAGGTAGCCCAGTGGCTTTCCTGAGCCGCTCTCTCCAGCCTGCAGGGTTTCTCTGGACTCCCTGGAGGGCAACTGAGAAAGCAGCAGGAGGCCCGGAACAGAGCGAGACCCTGTGCAGGGTCCCCAGCGGTGCCGAGGCGCCACCTTCACCTTCCACCTTCCATACAGGAAGGAGGCCGAGGACTTCAGTCACATATTGGGGCGAATGTCACTCAGGGCTAACCGTTGTCTTCACATGACACTTGGGTCCCAACCAGATGGTGTGGTGCCTGGCCCCTGCAGATGCCACAGACTCTCCGCGGCTTGAATGCAGGAGCGGGCTGCCTGCACACAGAGCCTGGTGGATGACTGCTTCCTTTGACGAGCCTTAAGCAAGGCAGCTGACAGCACAGAGCGCGTCTCCACCTCCAGCCTGTCACCACGCAACATTCACAAACAAGACCATCCTGGGGGGAGAGCAGGCTGTGCAGTCAGACAGAGACGCAGGTCAAAACCCCCAGCCCATTTTCTCATCTGTGAAGTGAAGAAAACAGTAACACTGACGCCCTAGGGTTGTTGTCTGCAGGAAACGCTCCAGTGTGGCTTCAGCTCACACGTGCTCGGTGCCGTAGCCGCCGCATTTAGCACCAGCACGTGGGCCTGTTTCCAAGCAGCTGCCGTCCTAGGGAGACATCACACGCACAGCACTGCGGAAAACCCTGAAACATCACCAGGGCCCTCCGTGGCCTGGATTTTATACGCACCGTCTGTCTGGCTGGAATACTAGATATTCTGATGTAAAATGACAGAGATAATCTGAGGTTCTAGATGACCTTATCTGCCTGCCTCTGGGGGATTTACTTTTGCTTTTGGCAGGCACTTAGGCCAGGGGAAGATTATCTTTTTTGAAGGGGAGGGTGCTGGCAAACTCAGGGCCTTAAGCTTGCTAGGCTAGTGCTCTGTCACGGAGTTGTACTCGCAGCTCTGCAGATTAACTTAAGCCATGATGAGCTGATTCAAAACTGCCTTCAGACTTTGTGGATGCTGGGCCATACCTGGGTCACCCTTATGCCTGAGGGTAGCTGCTGAGCAGCCATACCTGAAGGCCCGAAGGGCTTACCTGAATGCTTCTCTTTGCAGACCCTGAAGAGGAATTTGGGTTTTGACAGCCCCTGGGAGACAGCTGGAAATTCCACCCAGCATCTCAGCCTGCTGATTGGCACTTAGACATTGTCAAAGCGTCAGGCTTACCTCTCTCTCTAATTTCCTTCTCCCATAGGTTTTGGCTCAAGTCCTGGCTGCTTTGGTAGCTCTCTGATAACTCAACAAAGTTTTTAAAATATTCTGTTGTTCTCAAGGTGAGATTTAGTCTGAGAAACCCATCGTTGTCCACCATCTTGGAAGTGAGAGTCTCTGTTTGATTTTAATATTTATTCAAGTATTATTCAAAAATTGTTTTGTTTTCCTATATTGCATATCTTCATCAATTTGAGTCACTACAGCAAAAATATAATTAACTAGGTAGCTTATAAACAACAGGTATTTATTTCTCAGAGTTTTGGAGTCTGGGTTGTCCAATAGTAAAACACCAGTAGATTCCATGTCTGGCCAGTGCCTCTTCCCCATAGACAGCACCTTCTGTGTGTACTCACATGGTGGAAGGGACTGGCTAGCTCTCCAGGGTCTCCCTTTTTAAAACAGATCCTGTCTCAGGGTTATTTGTACCAACAGCACAGGAGGGCACCATCCCATACGGACAGCAGCCCAAGGGTCTCATCAGTCTTTGTCCACACATTGTTAGACAAAGGTCTTATTCTGGGCACCATGGGGACCAGGACACCTTTGGGAGCCCAACTAGAGTCAAAACTAACGTTGGAGCTGGAGCCAAAGCTGCAGCCTGGGTCTTGGCCTGGCCTTGGCCTTGGCATCTGGACAGCAAGGTCTGAGATGCTTGGCAATGAGGGCACAGTGTGTGTCCCAAGATTGAGCAATGTGGGCAGGCTGATGGAGCTTGTGGCTGACATACTTTGGCACAGGGGACTTCACATGCTTGGGCTTTTGTGAGGCCTTAATAGTTTCAGCACTTTCCCTCACGGCCATAGCGTTGGTGGCCTGCCTCTTCCACAGGCCCTTGTGCTTCTTGGTGAAATGCATGTTCCTCAGGAATCTGGGGTCTGCCTCCTGAAAAGATGGATATCTTTGTGATAAGGGTTTTTTGATTCCATTTTGGTGCCATTTTGAGGACGAGTGTGTTGTGTGGTTCTTGGACTTGGCCATGTCTACATTGCAACCTGTGGCTCCCCCTAGGGTCTCTTCTATAAGGACACTAATCCCATTCATGAGGACTCTGCTCTATGATCCCATCACCTCCCAAGGGACCCGCATTCAAATACCTTCTCCTTGGGGGTCAGGATTTCAACATCTGCAGGAACAGACACAAACACTCAGGCCTTAGGATTATGCTCCATTAATTTAAGGAATGTTTCCCTGGGATGTGGTCATGCTAGTCTAGGAACACATTCTCAGGAGATATAATTCAAGGAGGGTCTCCTGCACAGAGGCAAAAACCTAGGGTCAAGTTCAAAGATGGCACTTTGTCTAGAAGTTTCCACCACTCCTTAATTCAGAAGATATTTTTCCACAGTAAGTCCATCAGCTAGTTAGATTAATAACTTTCCCTCCAAATAATACAGTTGGGATGTGAGGTAAGAGAGCCATCTCCTGGTAGGAAATGTGGCAGTGTGTTGGAGACTCTCAGGGTGGGTGTAGTCCTGTAGCTTGCAGGCAAGTTTGGGGTTTGGGAAGGTGTCTGAAAGGAGTGGATTCCTGTCCCTGTCTTCACCCACCTCAGTGTGTGTACCTCCCAACTTATCTACCAGGTTTCTGAGATTTTTCTACCACTGTGGAATCTGAGAAGTTGTTCCATCCTCCAATATGTTGGGAAACCACTCAAACTTCAGTTCAACTGCTACATTTTTATAGATTAAAAATGGTGAGGTCCCTGGAGACAAGTAGACTTTCCTAAGCTCGTACAAATGATTCATGGTGAAACCGGAAGTTCTTCTGACCCCATTCAGTGTTCTTTCCGCAGTCCACACGTTGTCTCCTGAAGACGCACTTTCTTAGAAGCTCTTTATTTTGGGAAAATGTTTATTTTAAAGGGCACTGATCTGCTTTTTTTGTTGAAATGGGGTCTTTTCCCACAAATTCCTCCTCCGGAGGTGGGAAGGCTGATGTCACTTTCCCACTGGGAAGCCAAAGGCAGCCAGTTCAGACCAGGAACCCGAGGCTTGTCTTGGTCCCCCGACTCACTGACATTGACAAGTCGTGCCCCCTTGCTGGTCTGTCTTCTTCTCTGTAAAATGAGAAAGCCAGACATTGAAGAGATTTACATCTTGTGCAAGGTCCTTAGGAAAATCCCCCAACATGGCCTGAGTCACCCTGACACCATCTCATGATTCTTCTTTCTCTTGGGAAACCAGCAATGTCAATATACCAACATTACTGGTCCTTTTCCAGAGATGAGCTACATCTCTGCATTGAAGGAGGAGAAATATGACATTGACGAATTTCCCACTTAAAGGCCTCTTACCCCCACTTTAGGAATTATTCATGTTGGCTCTTTTGACAACGTCTGTCGATGACTTGGAAAGAAACTCATTCCTTTGACTAAGATAAAATAAAGTTATGATGAGATGTGACTAGGGACCTACAATTTCTGCCCTGGGGAAAAGTCTCAGCACAGATGCACATGTTATCTCTCTCTCTCTCTCTCTCTCTCTCTCTCTCTCTCTCTCTCTCTCTCTCTCTTTCTTTCTTTCTCAGGTCTGACTGTCCTTGCAAAGATGGGTCTGAGATGTTCCAGCAAATCCGACCTGTCTGCCCTTATCACTAAGGAATCAGCCCCAGCTGCTCAGATCATGGAGGAGTTCCACCATGCCGGTATGGACTGGATGATACTTGGCATTGCATTTAGTAGGGGAAAATGGAAGATGAAACCCATTAGCTGATCTCAGCCTTTTTGTGTCTTCTCGTTCCTGCCTCCTTGAAATATAATGAACCAATGTACCATCAAGTACAGGAAGGTGAATTCGCCCATACCTGTCAGACTCTAAAACACACCTGGCTGGGTTGACTGGCTCAGGGCTGGATCCTGGACGCTGCATCCATAGAGGAAAGAACAAAACAACCGCCCCCAACACAGAGGTGTGTGTGAGGAACAGCAAAGAAAGCCCTCTGCCTGGGCGAGAAGTCTTGGTGTGGGATTGCTAAGCCATGGTCTTGCAGTAGCTGGTGACTAGCCCTCGGCTGCCCCTCTCCATCAAAGGTCACAATTTTCCCAAGTTCAAAGGCTGAGGAGAGAGCATGTGCTTTGGAGCCAGGCCCCGCTTCGGATCCTGACTGTCACTAACACTGCAGCCTCTCTGACCCTTAGCTTCCAGATTGGTAAAACAGGAAGAATAAAGCCTTTCTTATTCATGTAAACAGTAAATGAAAGAATAGGGCTAAGCATGCTAAGCCTCAAACACTCAGAGTTGGTAGCCTGAGGCCATTTTTCCTCTCTAGGACAGCACCTTCCACTTGGCACATCCCTGAACCCAAAGTGGGACTCTGGATACCAAAGGCACTCACCTGGTGAGTTGTGCCCCTCTTAACCATTTTCAGTTTCTATGATTTCCCTTGCCTGTCATCAACTGTGGTCCAAACACACTAATATTTACCTTTGCTCTTTCAAGAGAAATCAAATTCACGTAACTTTAGTTCAATATATCATTATAATTGTTCTATGTTGGTAGCAGTTATCATTGTTAATCTCCATTATGCCTTATTTATAAATTAAACTTTATCATAGGTAGGTACATAAAAGAAAAAAAAAAAAAAAAAAAACAGCATGGCCCCCAGCTTACGAGAGTTCACCTTAACCATCTCTTAACCGTGTGATGGTACGACCATTTCTATTTTTCACTTTTAATACAGTATTCATTGAATTACATGATATGCTCAATACCCATTATAAAATGCGCTTTGTATTAGAGGGTGTTTTAGTCAGGTTTTTTTTTTTTTTTTTTTTTTTTTTTTTTTGCCACTCTGACTAAATGACTGACAAGAACAATTTTAGAGGAGGAAAAGCTTAGTTGGTGCTCAAGGTTTCAGAGGTCTCAGTCCATAGATGACCAGTTCCATTGCTTTGGGCCTGAGATGAGACAGACCATCATGGTGGAAGAGGAAAGTGGCTCAGAACATGGTAAACAGGAAGCAGAGAGAGCTCCCCTGACACAGATAAGATACAAGCCACAAAGTCACGCCCCACAGTGACCCCCTGTAGCCACCCCCTAGGTGCCTACAGTTACCAGCCAGCTCATCCCCATCAGTGAATTAAGGTGCTGATTAGGTTAAGGCTCTCATAACTCAATCATTTCACCTCTAAACTTCCTTGCATTCTCTCACACATGAACTTGTGGGGGACTCCTCATATCTAAATCATAACATGATTATTTTGTCCAACCGATGGCTAATGTTAAGTGTTCTGCGCAAGCTTAAGGCAAGCCAGGCTAAGTTAAGATGTTCAGTAGGTTAGGCGGATCACCTGCATTTGCCTTACAGTATTTTCATTTCTGATGGGTTTATGGGGACATAACTCCACAGAAAGTCAAGGAAATTCTCTGTGGAGTCCCTTACTATTCACAGCTTCAGGTATGACACCCACTGGGAGTTTAGAACATACCCCCAGCAACAAAGGGAAACTAAAGTAGTTGAAATTTTGATTGAGTTTTTAAGACTGAATGGGGCTCAAAAGAGCAGAGACACAATTTTTCCTTGACTTAGAAAGAACAGAGGGCAGGATTCTCACAGGATGTCAGAAGGCCTGAGGTCCTGTCCAGTGACAAAGTGTGCGATTTTATATCGTCACAGTAAGAGCGCCCTAACACGGGAAAGACCCCCTCAGGGACTTTACCCAAGAAGTGACGTCTGTGGGTAAATGAAACTAAAGGGGACTTGGGGAAGAATCAAACCACTCCAGTCAGACATCAGTGAGCAAGGGTCACTGAGGCCAAAACCACAAGCACACACAGCTTGAAAAGGCTCCTTAAGCCGGGCAGGAGGGCCACAGGAGAGACTCCTGAAACAGAGCTTGCTGCCGGGCGTGGTGGTGTGAGGCTGTAATCCCAGTGATGTGGGAGGCCGAGGCAGAAGATGGCAAGTTGAGGGCAGCCCGGGCAATATAGTGAGACTCTACCTGAAAGTAAAAAATATAAAGGACTTGGGACTTAGTTCAGTGGGAGAGGCCCCTGCAGGAAATACAAAGTACGAAGGAAAGAAAGAAAGAAAGAAAAAAAAACAGAGCTTACTAGCTTACCGTTCGTTCCTCTATTCTAATTCTTATGCTGTGTGTGCTGGTGGTTTTTACATCATAGCTCAAGGAACGGCTGCTAAGAGCATACTACCCCACAATTTGTCTCCCGCTGCTCTCAGGACTTAAGCTTGACAAACCCCCTACATGCCTGCACCTGAGCCACAAGAGACAGCTGCTGGTATGATGTGATCTGAGAAAAACCCATAGGCTGGACTTCCCTCAAATATCTCCTTTCACAGTTGTGTCAGGCACAGTCCTTGTGCTAATAAGCTTTCCATCACTGTAATAAAAGACCTGAAATAATCAAAATAAAGTTTACAAAATAAAGATTGGATTTACAGTTTTGGAGATTACAATCCATGATCAAGTTACTTTGGGCCTGTGGCAAGGCAGCACATCGTGGTGGGAGGACATGGCAGAGCAAAACTACTCACCTAATGACCTGAAAGCAAAAGAGAGGAAGAGGAGGGGCTGAGATCCCACAACCCCTTTGAGGACATGCCTCCAATGACCTAACAACCTCGCACAAGGCCCCGCCCCTCAAAGGTTCCACTTCCTCTCAATAGCACCACCCTGGGGAACAAGCCTTTAATACATGGACCTCTGGGGGACATTTACCTAATTTATAGCAGTCCCTAAGAGACCAATATCAAAATGTACTAGGTCTCCCAAGAAGGATGTCAGTCCACGGTCACTAATTACCACCTAAATTAGGAGAGAGCTCTAACAGGGAAATAGGACAAAGATGCCATTTGATGGAGGGAAGAGATTCAAGTAAAGATGCTAGAAAATGGGCCATTTTCTGGAATTACCAGGTCCAGGGGAGCTGCTAGATAAAGCCCTGGTCTCTTGAGTCAGGCTGCTCTGGCTTCTCTGCATGCTTCCAGAGGAAGTTACTTCTGTGAATACAGACATGGACAATGCATATATCTTCTATCTTGTGGTGTCATAAGGATCAAAGGCTATCATCTAGGGAAAGTATTAGAAAGGTGCCTGGCAATAATACATACTCACTCAGTCTTGTTTTCTTTTCTCTGAAAGCAGAACAATGGAGGCCTCCTTTTTTTTTTGTAGTCTTTTGACCAAGACTGGGGGCCACATCTGGTGAGGGTCTTGTTATTGTGGTAATTGGTGGAAGGCACCATATGGTAAGAGAGAGCTAGAGATCAAATTTGCAGCCTGAAATCCTTCTATGATTGGACCATCTCCCATTAGGCCCCACCTCCCATCAGGCCCCACCCCCCAATTCTGCCACACTGGGGATTAAGTTTCCAACACATGCTTTTAGGGGGACAGAGTCAAACCATAGTACCTAGGATGGAATTTTGTGTAAGAAGAATGGAAAGTGTATCATGAAGGGAGCTGCTGGGTGGCACAGGGAAGGTGCAGGCAGGGGCCTTGATTGGCACATGCCCTGAAGGGACTTAGAACTGGAGGGCATCCAATTGCTGAGGCAAACTATAAATCAACTCAGGATGAGTGGGATGTGGAGGAGTCTGCTGAAAGACAGGGAATGGCTCCGAGGCCAGAAGAGGCCAGGAGACTTCGCTGGAATCTAATTGAAGGTTTGCACATCTAAGGAAAGAAAATGTCAATGCAGAGTGCAGGTGGGTTCCCAGGGGAGGCCTGGAAAAATAGGAATCAGCAGGACAGTCACGCTGACTACAAAGGCAGTAGCCCCCCGCAGGGTGCCTGCTACTGGTGGACACTGAGATGATCCCCTGGTTATGGGACAAAATAGAACTTCTATTTGTGTCTTGCTTATCCTTCAAAATTCTATAAATAGGAATGTTTGACAAGGTGCAACAGCTATTAGTCCATTAGAATACACTTTATAATCAGTAAGCAGACTGATTGGGTGTTTATGCTCAAAATGTTTGATAAAATTAATCTGGAGATTGTGAGCTGAATTTTATCTTTTGAAAATTAATGTTCAAGGCTTAAACTCCCAGTTCCTCAGAATAGGATTGTGTCTGGAGATAAAGTTGGGTTTTTTTGTTTTGTTTTTTAGAAAAGTTCTCACAAAGTCAACCAGGCTGGCTTTGGATTTGCTATTCTCCTGCCTCAGCCTCCCACAGTAGCTGGAATACAGCTGTGTGCTACCACACCTGGCTCTGAGACCTAGTCTTGAAAGTGATCATGAAGGTTAAATGAGGTCATTAGGGTGGGCCCTAATCCAGTATGACTAGTATCCTTATAAGAAGAAGAGATGAGGTCACAAACACACGTGGAGGGAAGACACGCATGAGGACACGGGAGAATACAGTTATCTGTGAGCAAAGGAGAGAGGTCTCAGAGGGAGCCAGCCTTGCTGACACCTTGGTACCGACTTCCAGCCCTCCAGAACTATGAGAAAATTAACTTCCATAGTTTGAGACCACCAGTCTGTGGTACAGTGTTTAGGCAGCCTGATCAAACCAAAGTAACAACTCTCATTTCAACGCCCCTAGGAGGAGAACGGAATTCGCCCCTCGTCTGAATCCAATCCTTCCCTCCTTACAGAGCCCTAGGGGATTCCAGCTCCTAACGCCACCTCTGCCTGCCTCTCGGTGGCATCCTCCATAAACCACAGGACCTGTGCCAGGTAATGACTGCCCTGCTTGCTCCCAATGGCCCCCTGCTGAGCCTTCTTGCCCCATCCCCCATCCTCTCTTCACACTGGTCTATAGAGCCACCTGTTCTAGACCCTGCAAGTAGTGAACCATCTGTGGGCCAGTGACTTGTCCAATGTCAGTAAGTAAGTCAGAGACAGTGTTAGTCAGCCTTCTGTTACCATAACAAATACCTGAAATAATCCATTTATAAACAGAAAAAGTTTCTTTAGGCTCACAGTTTTAGACGTTTTAGTCCACGGTCAGTTGATCCTTTGCTTTGTGCCACTACAGCACATCATGGTGGGAATGCATATCAGAGCAGAACTGCTCACCTCACAACTGAGAAGCAACAGTGAGAGAGGAAGACAGAGCTGAGACTCCCTATCCCCTTCAAGAGCACAGCCCCACGGACCCCAGGCCTCCCATTTGGCCCCAGATCTTAAAGACTCCACTACCTCCCAAAAGCACTTCCCTGAGGACCAAGCCTTTAACACATGGGCCTTCGGGGGAATGTTCCAGGTCCTAATGATAGCAGCGACTAAGTTTAGAATGGTGTCAGGATCCATCCTAATTATTCAATCCAGAGCCTCAGTAAGCATGTGCTCCCCATGCCTGCAAAAAGACTTTAATGACATTTTTTACTGACTCATCCTCTTCTAGAAGGTGTCTGTTAGTAGACTGAAAAGAGTTGAGATTTAATGGGAATTGCGGCTGGTGGCCAGCATGACTGTCTTCCTTTCACCTGAAAGGAAGTTGGAGTTAATATGTCATGCCCCAAAGCCCAAGTTTCATAATCACCTGCTTGTTACACAATCAAAAACACGCAAGAGGTGCAAAATAGCAAGGAGGAGCCAAGTTTCGAAAAATAAACCATTTAAAAGGAGTTCTCAGCCTTGCCATCCTATCAAACCTGTTTCTCTGAGTGTAATTGTTCACATGTGTCTATCTGCATAGTATTCTTCAGTAGCTACTATACTAAAAATTGGGGGGCAAAAAAGAAAAAAAAAATTGATTCCAATTGTGACTGCTGTACAAAATGCACAAACTCAGAAAATAAGAGGTGATACTAATCCCGGGGACAGAGGGCAACAGACACTACTGTGAAGAGCATTTATGCACTGAGGCCTCAGTTTCCTCATCAATAAAATGGGATTAAAAACAGCTTAAAGAAGAATAATATTATGGCATTTGCAAATAAATAGATGGAGCTGGAGAATATCATGCAAAGTGAAATAAGCCAATCCACAAAAAACCAAAGGCCAAATGTTTTCCCTGATAAGTAAATGATGATATATAATGGGGGTTGGGGGGGTCTGGAGTGAGAGAAGAATGGAGGAACTTTAGATTACATAGAGGGAGGGGGATATGAAAAATGGTGGAATGAGACAGACATCATTACCCTGTGTACATGCATGATTACATGAATGGTGTGAATCTACCTAGTACACAACCACAGAAAGGAAATGATGTACCCCATTTGTGTACAATGAATCAAAATGCAGTCTGTAAAAAATAAATAAATAAATAATTTTAAAAAGAAAGAGAAAACCAGCTTCTTCACCAGGTCACTGTGAAGACTGCAGAGGGAAATATCTCCAAGTGTTGTGCATGGTTTGCAGACAAAGCTCAGGAGTAGTGAAGAAATTCGAAGTTGCTTGCCATGGACGCATATGTGTTTCATCTACTTCATTAACGTCCTGTGATACAGTGAGCCTCTGTTTTCTAATGAAAAGAGACAATAGCAGCTGATTTTTCAGATACGGGAATAGTGATTTCTTTTTCCATCTCAACCCAATGGGTTGGTCGAAGAAAGAATGGAGAAGAGCTCAGCAAATAATAACCCAAATGTCTGAATAAAATCGATTGATTTTCTTCCTGAGGACTGGAAATGGCGCGGGCAGTTGGGCAATAAAGGGAGGAACAGCAAATTTTCTGCTCCATTTCTAGAACAACAACAAAAACACCATGGCGGAAAACAAGGCCAAGTGGAAACCTTCATTTCCCTCCTCCGGGATAGAAAGATACATCCGTCTATTAAGTGTGTAAAATCCGTAACCACAGATTGCAGCAAGAAGACGCTACAGAGGAAAGTTTGGTTGGGATGGGCCAAGAGTATGTGGCAACTGATTGAAAAGATGCTTCCCGTATGGCAGAGCAGGGGCCAGTCGCTGGGAAGAGCGGAGGAACAAAGAGCTCTTGCAAAGTGCTGACGCTCAGTGCAGCTTCCTCAGCAGACTGCCAAAGCTCCCTGGAAAGGGAGGGTTGCTCTGAACAGGGAATCACAGGGAACCGAAGACCACGCCCACCGACCGCCCCGGGGAGTGCTAAGTGATGAGTGACCATTGATCCTGGACCAGCGGGACTTGAATGAGTCTGTCCCCAGTTCCTCCCTGCTTCCCACCCTTCCCACCTTGGTTTAACCAACATGCAGCAACATCTCATTTGTCTGACATCCTTGGGCAGGACCTGGTCCTGGTGATTTCGTGTCACCAAAAAATAGGGCTTATCTGTTTAAATTGCAAACGTTGGTTTATTTAAAGTTCAATTTTTTTTTTTTTTTTGTAAAAATATTTTTAAAAATTGGCAGAATTCTCTGCCCTCTGCCTCTCTTTCCGGAGAGGCTGCAAGGAGCCCCCAGCGCAGAGCTGGTCCACCGAGGGCACTCAGCGGCGCCCTCTGCTGGTTGTTTTACTGATCGCGACTCTTTAGAAGTCGGGGTCATCAATGTGAGCACATCCCATGGGGTGAGACCCCGGTGGAGGTGGTTAAGGTGAGGAGGTCAAGGGGTGTGCCTTTCCATTTTTCATGTCTGAAGTTTCTACTCCTCTCCCTCCACCACGAGGCTACTGCTGGTTGTCCCTTGGTCCTCTCCTGCCACACAAATCCATGCCTTCCTTGAACAACAGACTTGCTTTTAAAGCTTCCCATTATCAGCGGTACCAGGATACTGAATCCAAACTGCACACTCCCAGACTTTGCGCCTGCGCTCTTCCCCCAGCTGCCTCCTCGCGCTCCCCCCACCCTTCCAGGTGCTCAAGCCCGGCCACTAGGAGTCACTCAGGACACCTTTCTTTCCTTGCTTCCTGCCTCAGGCTATCAGTAAATCCTGTGACCTCAAACTTTAAAATATATACCAAATCTGATCCCTTTCACCTCCTCTGTCACCACTACATTGGCCCAAACCACCACCTGCTCCTGGCTTCCTACCTGGCATCCTGGTTCTGGCCTTGTCTCCCTTTTCTCAACATATATATCAGAGCAATCCTTTCATTCAAGTTACTCCTCAGCACAAATTCCTTTCAGGGACCTGTACGGCCCATGTGATCTGGGTACCCATTAGCTCTGAGTTCATCTTCTCATACTACTTAGCTTCATCCCTACCCTCACTCCTTGATATTCCTGCCTCAGTGCCTTTGCCCTTACTGTTTCCTCTGCCTGCAATGTTCTTCAACTGCATATGCATTTGAGTGCCTCCTCAGCTTCAGGCCCTTACTCAATACCACTCTCTAGGGGGGCCTTAGCTGGCCACTCAACTGCAACATCACCCAGTCACCTCTTTGCTCTATATCAGCACTTCTCATTAAATACAGTGTGCTCATAAATCTTTATTGGTTGTTGTTGTTGACTACAGTGTCTACAGTGTAAATTCCATAAGAACAGGGATTTTTTCTATTTCATTCATCACGACTATCTCTCTAACCCTTGAAACAGCACCTGGCTCACCATTGGTCATCAATAAGTATTTGTTGAATGAAGGGCTTCTTTTTTCTTTTCTTTTCTTTTTTTTTTTTGGCTATAGCACAAAACCTTCTTCTAGAGATATACAGTAGCGATTTTGAACATGGATTTTCAGGCTAATGAAAATTCAAAACTCTTTTCTAACCCCATTTTAGCTGTGGGACCTAGGGGAAAAATATTGAACTTCTCTAAATATAGTTTTATTATCTTTGAAATGGGTATGATAATGTATAAGTTTGCATTGTCACATATAAAGCACTGGACCTGTCAATCTGCAGTCATTCAACACATAGGAGTTGTTTTTAGAGTCATCCCCTGGCCCTTAATCATCTGTTGCCTGTTGATCACAAAACTCCCAACCTATCTTCCTAATTCTGGTTTTCCCAAACCCCAGTGTCTTTCTAGACAATAGGACCATAGTGATCCTCCAAAACAAAAATATGATAAATAATATATAATCCAAGTTGGTCAATAATTGCTGAGTCAATTAATTTATGATCTGAAAATGCTCTCCTCCTCAAAAAAAAAGCAACATGAAAACCAGCACGCATGCCCAAAAAAAAAAAAATTGTCAATATCAACTTTTTAAGAACTCTGGAAATTCATCAAAAGCTTGCAGTAATCTGGGATGGTTTTATTCGGTAAAAATGGCCAGGGCTTGGTATGAACAGCAGACTTTGTGGTGTCTTCACTGGCCCTTTTTCTATGCCTCTGTTTCCAGCTGCGGTTGCCTTGAAAACTACAGTGAAAGACAGCAGCCCAGCAGCCAGGAAAGGGAGAAAAATGGGATGCGGGCTGCTTGAAAGCCTGATTCTCAGCGAGCTGGCCCACTGGACTTCTCCTGTGGTTCCTTAGTCGGCCTCATCTGCAAGGCTATATTTGTTTGACTCAATTGCCCAGGGTAAAAAACTTTTTCTCCAGGGATGTTTCTTAAAAAGACGGAAGGGCAATTGCTTAACTTTCTGACTGGGTGAGTGGTGGCTGCCTGAAGCAGTGGATAACATTTGGGGCAGATAATTACCTAAGCAAAAAGCTTAAATGGAAAATCTGAAGAATAGTATCTCCATAGGGTCTTTGGCTCACTCCTGGGCATCTAAAAGGCAATACAGGGTCATGTACATGCTCAGAAAAGACCTCAAGAAGGTCCTAAGCTCTCATCTCCGGCTGACCTTTGGGACTCGGCACACACAAGAAGTGAAAAACTAAAGCAGGATATTCAAGTTGAAAAAATGTTTGGATGTACACACAAAGCCCCTTGGCGAAGACTGGATTTATTGGTTATAAGCATTCAAGAAAACCTCTGTTCATTAATGGCCACTGAGCTAACTGAGCAGAGTTTAATGGTTAAGCATGACAAAGAATATAGGCTTTATGTATCTAATTCAGAAACGTCACTAAATGAAACAGTAACAACAACTATAGTAAAACTTTGGAGACAAGATAGAATCTGATTTCCAGAGTTATCACACTATATTATTTAAAATGTACAGTTTTCAACAAAAAATTAAGAGACATGCAAAGGGAAAAAAAGAAAATATGGTTTGTACACTAGAACAAAGAAAAAAATGGTGCAAAAAAAAAAAATCCCTGACATTGGACTTACTAGACAAAGACTTAAATCAATTATGAAGTGTGTTAAAGAGGTGAAGAAATCATCTCTAAGAAGATAAGGAAAAGTATGAGAATGATGTCTCACCAAATAGAGAATATCAATAAAGAGATAGAAATTAGGGGGAGAACCAAATAGAAATTCTGGAGTTGAAAAATACAATGACTGAAATGAAAATTGCACTAGAGAGGCTCAACAGATTTGAGTAGGCAGGAAAAAGAATGAGTGAACTAGAAGACTGGTCAGTTAAGATAACCCAGTCCGAGAAATCAAAAGAACAAAAGAGAAAAATGAACAAAGTCCTAGAGATCTGTGGGGCACAACCATGTGTATCAATATGTATTTAATTAAATCACAAAATGAAAGGAGAGAGAAAGAAGCCAAAATCTTCCCATATTAGATGAAAAACATTAATCTATACATTCGAGAAGGTCAAGGGACTCCAGGTAGCATGAACTCAAAGAGGTCCGTGATGAATACTGTTTCAGTAAGCTATTTTGCCACTGTGGCTGAAAGACCTGACCAGAAAACTATAGAGGAGGAAAAGTTTATTTGAGGGCTCATGGTTTCAGAGGTCTCATCCCATAGAAGGCCGGCTCTGTTCCTCAGGGCTCTAAGTGAGGCTGAACATCATGGCCAAAGAGTGTGGCAGAGGCAAGCAGCTCAAATGATTATCAGGAAGCAGAGTGAGAGATCTCCACTTGGCAGATACAAATATAGACTCCAAAGCCACACCCCCTGCCTTAGTCACCACTCGGCTAATCCCATCAGGGGATTAATTCACTGATTGGGTTAAGGCTCTTATAATCCAATCAGTTTTCTCTGAACCTTATTGCATCGTCTCACACATGAGGTGTTGGGGAACACCACAACCAAACCATAACAGATATATCATGACCAAATTGCCAAAAGTCAAAAACAGAATCTTAAAAGCTTTAAGAGAAAAGTGACTGAGGTGATTTATTTTATATATCAACTTGAAGAGGTTAAATCCAGATAGCTAGTAAAGCATTATTTCTGCATATGGTTGTGAGGGTGCATCTAGAAAGGATTACCATTTAAATCAGTGGACTGAGTAAAGAAGATCCACCTTCACCAGTGCAGGTGAGCATTATCTACCCTACTGAAGGCCCAGTCAGAAGGTAGAAGAGGGGAGAATCCACTCCCTCTTCTGGAGCTGAGACATACATCCTCCTCTCCTGCCCTCAGACATCAGAACTCCAGGTTCTTGGACCTTCAGACTGGAACTTGCACCAGTGGAGACCCATTTCCCAGGTTTTTGACCTTAGACTGAGAGTTATATCATCCAATCTCCTAGGTTTCCTGCATTTAGGCTCACACTAAATTTTACCATTGGCTTTCTTGGTTCTCCAGCTTGCAGTTCTTCTGTGGAACTTCTTGGCTTCTATAGTCATGTGAGTCAATTCCTATACCTACATATATAAATTGTTAAATATATTATATTCCATGTATATATTATATATATATATTATATTCCATATGTGTGTGTGTGTGTGTGTGTGTGTGTGTGTATGTGTGTGTGGTATGTGTATAATACTTCGAGACCAATGGAAAAGAAAACATGACATCACAAAACTTAAGAATGCAGCTAAAGCAGTACTTACAGGAAAATTAGTAGCTACAAAAGCATACTTTTTAAAAAGAAAAAAAGATCCTAGATCAATAACCTAAACTTCTATCTTAAGAAACTAGAAAAAGAAGAGCAAACTAAACCCATCAAACAGAAGGAAGAAACTAATATAGATTAGAAAAGTAATTAAGTTGAGAAAGAAAAATAATAGAGAAAAACCAATAAAATCAATTGATCAAAAAAATTGCAAAACATTTCATTAGACTCATCAAGAAAAAAAAAAGACTCAAATTACTAAAATCAGATATGAAAAGCAGCATCACTACTGATCTTTCAGAAGTAAAAAGTTATAAGAAAACCTTATGAAAATTATACAATTATATATCAAATCAATTCAGATATACTAGATGAAATGGAAAAATTCGTAGAAACGCACAAACTATTGAAATAGACACAATGCACATATAATCTGAGTAGACCTATAACAAATAAAGTTGCTGAATTTAGGAGTAAAAAAACCCACAAAATAAAATCCCATGACTAGATAACTTAACTCATGAATTGTATCAAACAGAGAATAAACATTCATCCTTTGAGGACTCTCACAAAAAAAATAAAAAGAGGAAAGAACACTTCCCAACTCGTTCCCTCTGGGGGCTGTGTGTCCAAATACCCGTTGTGAGAGTCTAAATTCCCTTCCATGGCATTAAAGGCCTTTCCTAACGAGGTCCCTACACACCCACCCTCCTTCAGTGCCCTGAACTTCCGGCATCCTCCCAGTCCTGAGAACACACCGCCCTCCTCTCACCTCCTGGTCTTTCTGTCGGCCCTCTCTCCTGCCTGGCCCAGCCCTTCCTTTCCTCCCTCTTGACTAATCCTAATCAGCGTTCCAGTTTTAACTTAGCCCATCCTCAAAATGTTTCCCTGGGCCTTTCCTACAGCACCACGTGCCCATGTGCCTGTACCACTTCCAACTCTGGGAGGAAAATAAATGCTCATTTATTGTCTGCCTGTCTCTTCCGGTCCTGGAAGACAGCGACTGGGTTTCGAGCAGCTTGCGTGAGGTCTGTTGTTAGCAGGGACACATCAGCATTGCTGAAAAGTGACTTCACAATAAGGTGAGGCATTCCTAAATGACCTCTATTTCCTGAGCTAATTCTGGTCGTTTCACCTCAGTCCCAATGAGGACTCTCCCTTTGTAGCGATGGTATTGCTAACCAAATGAATCTTCCTCAAGATGAGAAAACGAAAAGAGCCTTTCCATTTCAGATCTGCTCACAGAGTGTGGTGGACAGAGCTGGCCCATTTCTCTCTCTGTACACCAACTGTACTCTGTCCCTTCGAGTCCTCTCATCCCCTCTCAGGGTTGCATCTTGTTGCCCACGGCCTTATCTAAGGCCACATATTGATGCTGGAGACCGCAGGAGACAGGAGGCACGGCTCTGGTCCCTACAGGGTGCCGGTGTCCAGTGAGGAGAAACAGGGACATCTCGGATTCAATGAAGGAAGTGAGGCCTGCTGCACCGCTTGGGGGCGCACTCTTGTGCTCAGGTGGCCAGGGAGCTCACTGCAGAGGGACACATGAGAAGGAGAGAGAGCCCCGCAGGGAGCTGCAGATGTCTTGGGTAAGACTGCACAGAGTTTCGGAGAATACTGGGCAGGGAGTAGGCCAGGCACGAAGCCCGTTGGGGGCTTTGAATACTATGTCACTGACTTTAATTTGTTTTCCTGTAGTCAAGTGGGAGCCATTAGGCATTTCTGATCCACAAAGAAAGTGATGTGCCTGTCAAGTGGCGTTTGATGAAGATTCACCAGGCGGGGACGCGGGGTGCTGAGAGGGTGGAGGGAGGAGCCCAGGAGCCCGGACGCCAGGCATCTTAGCCCTCACGGGAAGGTGCCCCTGGCAGGGAAAATGAGGTTCAGTAACTTGCTGTGTCTTGACTGTGTGTAACTCGCTGTGTGTCCTGACTGTGTGTAACTCACTGTGTGTCCTGACTGTGTGTAACTTGCTGTGTGTCCTGACTGTGTGTAACTCGCTGTGTGTCCTGACTGTGTGTAACTCACTGTGTGTCCTGACTGTGTGTAACTTGCTGTGTGTCCTGACTGTGTGTAACTCGCTGTGTGTCCTGACTGTGTGTAACTTGCTGTGTGTCCTGACTGTGTGTAACTCACTGTGTGTCCTGACTGTGTGTAACTTGCTGTGTGTCCTGACTGTGTGTAACTCGCTGTGTGTCCTGACTGTGTGTAACTCACTGTGTGTCCTGACTGTGTGTAACTTGCTGTGTGTCTTGGTCCATTTTCTGTTGCTAATACCGCAACCCACAGACTGGGTGTTATTCTGATTTGTCCTTCTGGGCCAAGGTCAAGGGGCCGTGACTGGCAATGGCCTTCTTGCTGGCAGAGTCCAGAGGTGGTGCAGGGCAACACTGAGGGCACATGCACGTGTGTGTATACTGGTCCCTCTCTCTCTTCTTACAAAGCCACCAGCATCCAATTACAGGGGTCCCACCCTGTTGTCTTGATCTAATCCTAGTCACCTCTCAAAGGCCTCACCTTAAACCCCGTAGTTGGACTAAGTTTCCACTCTCTCCATACCTCACAATACAGACTCAATTCCAACATGCGTACACTTGGGGGACACACTCAAACCATAGCCAACCCGTAGCCCCATGTTCTACGGCTAGGAAGTCAGCAGGGAAACTGGGGCAGAAGCCTGGGGGGTCTGATCCCAGTGACCTCACTCTTTACCATTAGGCAAATCTGCATGACTTCAAAATACTACCAATAAGGGTCATGGTGTATTGTGTGCTACGTCAGTCATTATGAACACTGAAAGAGAGAGTGCACTGGTCTTCTGCCTTTCTACACACCCCACAGCCACTTGCCATCTTGGGCCATGTTGGATCCTATGCACATGCTCATTGGCTTGAACAGTCCTTTGGCCCCTGGAGAAATCTCTAGAGCAAGGCTATGGAGTCCAGGTGCCCCCTGTGCCATTTCAGCAGATTTCCATCTGGAGAGAGCCTGATGTCTGCATTACCTTTGCTCCTTTTTCACTGACAGGCTTCCAGGAGTGTCTTCCTGGGCTTGTCTAATGCCAAACAGGCAGGTGGGGCCCAAGTGACCATTTTAAATCATGGTTCAACTGTGAACTGGCCAAGTTATCCTTTTGTTCAATAACTCCTTAAAGCTCAAGCATATTGTCTAAATATTTCCCTGTGATTATATAGAGCTTTAAAAACAAGTTTCTACAGGTTCCTGCCTGGTGACAAAGAAGTGGTGTTAGAAGCCACGACACTTTCATAGCCTTCAGGTGGCATTCTGACCAGACTTTGAAATAAACAGACTCAAAACACTGTTTCATAAGAAGAGACAAGTCGATTACATCCTAAATTTTAAGAGCTTTTAACTTTGTCTTTTTTCTTCTCTTGTAACTAATAGCGTAGTTTGAGCATGAAAATAAACCAGGGAGGAAGAACAGCATCTTTTGTTTGTTAATGTTTTTTCCTTCTATTCACTGTTGTGAAACATCATTTTTAATGAATGATATTTAATATTATGTGTTGCCCTCCCTTGAGGTTCTGTCGAGCGTGACAAATTTGTGGATGATGACTTCTTGGTTCTCATTGAGAAGATAAAACATGAATATATTAAATTTTGTATTTTGATCACATTTTTCTACATGAGGGCTTTCGTTTTTTCCAGAGTTGTCATTGACAAATAGGGGTTCCTTGTTTTCCAGCCGGAAGCCACCCTTTCTTTTTAGGATGTCACCCGGCTACCCACAGTCTGGCTTCTCAGGGGCACTGTCTATTTGGTCTTACCCAATGCTCACACAGCCCCATCAAGCGCTGGCTTCTGACCCTGGGGACCGCAGGACAGTCACAGTCGAGTGTCCTTCACGGTTCAGGGAGACAGAGGTCACTGCTGGTGAGTCCCACGCCTCTTAGAACAAACCTCTCAGGACGCTGCAAGGGTTGCAAATTCACTTCCTGTCCCAGCAACATGCCATGGAAAGTTTTGGGCTGGGCAAAAGCCTGCCCTTTTATCTTCAAAGCTTGAAAGCTCTTGGATCTAAGAAGGAAATAGCTTATTTGGGTTGAAAAAGACAATTAGGTTTTTGGATGGCTAAACCCAGGGTTACCAAAAAATTAAAACCAAACAACTTCTAGCCTCATAAGAAACCCACATGTTTGTAAGTCTGCTCTTAACTCATTAATGCCACCTAAAAACCAGGCTTCCTCTGTTGGAAACTACAACTGAGGTGTGAAAATAAAAATTTGACAAGTAGAGTCTGGTTTCCTATAGCCTTTTAAGGAGTTTGGGCCAAAAGGTTAGGAAAACAGTTTGAAATAGGACTACGGACAAGACAGTGATGAGATGCTCCTAAGTTATCTTCCATGTGTACACACACAACACACACACACACCAACCTATCAGTGTTGACAAGGTGACTTGCCGACTGAGCCAACAAGCCGTTCACTGACCACTGTGGTCTCCTAGGCTGATAGGCGACACTTGACACAGTGATTTCAAGACTTTTCTAGGGCTGGGGCTGTCGTTCAGTGGAAGAACCTAGCATGCACAGGCCCTGAGTTTGATCCTCAGCTAAAAACAAACAAACAAACAAACAAAACCCTGTTTTGTTATGAAGTGATTCAATGACTAGCTGTATGACTTAGTCAAGGTTGCCGACCCCCCTCGGTGAGATAGTCAGGTAATGCCTTTTATCCAGGGGTGTTGAGGAGTAGCAGCAGCGTCACCTGTGGTATCAGGCCTAGCACCTGGGACACAGAGTACCCCATACATGGCACCAATTGTAATGATTTTCATTCCTTATGTTCAGGGTTTGAAAATCAGGAATTTGAAAAAAAATAAATGTCGATGGTCCTTTATAAAGGAATGTCCCAGGGATAAAGTAGATTTTATTTAAAATATTACCTTTCCTTTTAGATTTGCTTTAAGACTATGGCTGTATGTGTCTGTGTATCAAAAATCCACACATATAGCTATTTTTAAAATTGTTAATAAGGTATTGAAACCAGGTGCAATGGCGTGTGCTGTAATCCCAGCTACTCAGGAAGTGGGCACAGGAGGATTGCTGGAGCCCAGGAGTCTGAGGCCAGCCTGGGTAACATAGTGAGACTAGTCTCAAAAAGAAAAGAAAAAAAAGTATTGGAACTCCATGTTTCTTTTCTTCTTCTTCTTCTTTTTTTTTTTTTTTAATGTTACCTTTTGACAACAGTTTGAATAGAAACCAGAGTGTGAAATTATTTCTAGAAGACCATTAATATGATATGCCACCTACTTTTACAAAAGGACATAGAACAAGAAAAAAAGTTTAAAAATATGATATATTTATTATATGTATGTATGCATATGCATATATATATATATATATGGCCCTTTTTAGAGGTTTGGGAAAATGCCAACTACATACAAAGTAACAAATATTGGGAGAAAGTTGTGTCCAAAATCCTAAACCAATATTAGATTTCATGACTGAACACAAGATTTAGCTAAGAGTTAAGATGAAATGAGAAACACAAGCCTCAGAGCTTTCATTTCTTAATAAGAGGAAGTTCGTCAGTTTATAAACTTTGAAAGAAACCAATCACGTATGAGTCTTCATATAACAGTGACTTGATATTGTCATCTCTTGCATGGATCCTCTTTGGTGGGATTTCCATGGACAGTTAACACAATGCAGCCCGGATACGTAACTTTGTGATGACCACGTGTTAGATGTGATAGATGCCATGGCCAAGGATCACCCACCTGCGCTCCCGGCTTCCCATCGCGGGTCCCTCCTTGGTGTCTGGCTTCGCAACTTCCTGGATGCCCCTCCCTGTGAACGTCTGCCACCATCCGCCTTGACAGACCCCCGTGGCGCTTTCTGAAGAATGCGTCACGCCAGACTTTTCTCCCTTTTTATTTGGTACTAATGTGGCCCAAATGGAAAGAAGTTTCCACTGGTATCCACATGTTTTCTGAACTCCACGTTCAGAAATGGTGTTTAATTAGGGACAGAGCCAGCTCTTGTAATCCTTTAAACTCACTCCCTTTTATGGTTAACAAATAGATCTCACTCCACTCGTGGGGGAATGAATGAGAGAGGAATACCACCAATCTCCCCTCCATCAGTCCAAAGAAACCTGTAGAGATTCACACTCTGCAGTTTTTATTAAGAAAATAATAGGTCATCTTTTGTTCTGCAAAAATAAATGGTATTATAAATTGAATATTCTTCTTTAAAGCATGCCTCCTTCAGACGCTGATGTTGGGGAGGGACATACACCCTCACCCCCAAGAACCACTTCTGAGGTAAGGAAGGTTGGCAGGCTCTTAGGCTCTTTCTGGAAAATCATTTTCCTCGTTTCACATTTTCATTCACTGTGGGTTTCAGAAAAGTAGGGGATAAGAGGTGGAACTGCCTGACCCACAGGTACTCAGGGCAGCGGACTGAAAGGAAAGTCCCAAATTTTGCTGGCTCTAACTGTAGAAAGCAAAATTGTACATTCCCTGTGAAAATTAGAGAGTCAGTAATATCCTCTTGGTTGGGTGAAATACTGTTTTGTCTCCACTGAAGGTGGATTAGAGAAGAAAATAAAGCGAGACTTTTCTGAGGAAATCGTTTCTTGGATTTAGCCCAATGTCGAGGTGCACAGTTGGAACCCCAGGGTTTCACCCTAGAGAGAAGAGAACGGGTCTCCATAAGTTTTAACATAATTTCTCTAGAATGCTGGATTTTTTTTTTTGGGGGGGGGGTTGCTTGCTTCTTTGTTTGTTGAGAGGGGGGGTCGCTAGGCCGCCCAGGTGGCCTGGAACTCCTGTGCTCAAGGGATCCTCTGCCTCAGTCTCTGGAGTCGCTGGGGCTACAGGCAGTGCCACTAGAAGTGGCTTTCCAACATGTGCTTTATATGACCACATCCTGGGTCTGCCAAGCTGAGCTAGTCACCAAATACACCTCCAGAAAGTTAGCCTGTTGGCTGGCATCGACCACAGCTCACCTGGGTGCTGAAGAGAGCTGCCCAAACCAAGAGTACTTGGGAAAGTGGACCCGGCATGTGAATACTGAGCTGCACTGTCCCCTCATACCTGGGCATCAGGCTCGGATGCTTTGTGAGCATGTCACTGGCACAAGGAGAGGAAGAACCTGTCATCAAAAGTCACTTCCTGCACTGGATGGGATGCCCGTCTGAAGATGACATCAATTTTTTTATAATGGTATCAAATCAGATGTTTATGAGGATAGGATTATAACGTCAGCTTGTAAGGTGCTGTTTGGAGTTGAAATTTGCCCTTTTGGGGGCCCATTTTTATCTTTTTGTGCAGGAAGGTGGCTCTTTTACAAACTCTCAAGAGTCACTTGACGCATCCTATGTAGGTTGTTCTGGAGGGAGCTTCTATGAAGGGAATTGAAGGTCAGCAGTGGATTAATAAGTGCAAAGATTGCAATGAGTGAAGCAGTAGCTCATTTTTTGAGACTTGTGCTTAGAGCACCTGTTTTCCATGCGATACATCAAACCAAGAGGCTTGAGCTGCAGTTTGTGGAGAGAGAACTTGCACTGTGGACAAGCCCAAGGACATTCCCCCAAAATCAGTTCTGGAGAAACTGCAGATGCGCAAGGGAGGCAGGTACAGATCTGAGACAGAACTCAAAACAGTGAGAAAATACTGGAGAGACTGAGGTGGTTGCAGCTGTGGGGGATGAGGGGATCAGCAGCAGGTAGGGGTGGCGCTGGGCACTGAGCCAGAGGAAGCTGTGGGGGCCTCCAGCTTGGAACTCACCATCGCTGTACACTGCCTGGGACTGTTGGGACCTGCCATGTGCCACAGAACTAGGTGGCAACCCCCAGGTCTTGGGAATGTCAGTACCTGCTGAACTGAGGAGCTGATGACAAACGGGGCCTGTCCCCCAGGACTGGACCCATGCATCCTGGGCACCTGCCTCCTCCCAGTGTGACTTCCCACCTGAAGGTGTATAGCAGGCTCCTTAGTGAAGGGGAGGTAGCAAACAGGGTCACAGCGGCTCTGTGGTTCCTGGGACTCTACACATCAGGGCTCAATCCTGACCCTCTACTTGAAGTCACCAGGAGGGACACACACTAGGACCTGATATTAGGTTCTTGCTGATACACATTACCAAACAGGGAAGCTGACATGTTCCTGGAAATGAGCTCCTTAAACAAATACCTGCACCTCTGGGGAATACAACCATTGTAAAGGAAACCAAACCAAACAGCACACACCCTCTGCTCTGATCTAAATATTTGTGTCTCCCTCAAATTCAGACATGAAATCTTTTTTTTTTTTTTTAACACTGTTTCTTTATATTTTGTCTGGAATGATAGATGTTGTTCTAGACAATGCTTGTCTATCTACTTATCTTCTTATCCTCAAATCTTTCTGATAATTTTATGGGGTAGATTTTTCTTTTTTTATGTTATTATTATTTTTTTATTTGCAACATAAAAAGTGTTAACAAATGATCAAATAAATCTGTTACTGTGTACATATGATAAATGAGAGAATGAACAATCGCAACAAAAGCATCCCAACAATCTCTCTGAGCCTGACAGCAGGTTTATTCAACCTGTTTTCCAAAATATATTCCATCATCAAACCTATAATTTTCCAGTTTTCCACTGACCTTCATGTCAGGTGTTCTTTTTTTTCAACAATATCAACAATATCAATAATTAATTCAATATCAACAATATTCAACAATATCAATTATTAATTTAAATATAAATGAAGTAGATATTATAATTAAAAGGTATAAATGTTCAACATAGACTTGAAATCTTAACCCCCAAGGTGATAGCATTAGGAGTGGGTGCCTTTGGGGGTAAGTAGGTCAGAAGGGTGGGGCCCTTGTGAATTGGATCAGTGCCCTAGTAGCCCTGAGCGAGCTCCCTCACCTCTTCTGCTAGATGGAGACACAGCCAGAAGCTGCTGTCTATGAACAGGAAGTGGGTCCTTACCAGACACCAAATCTGCCTTAATCTTGGACTTGCCAGTCTTCAGAACAGTGAGAAACACATTTCTGTTGTTTATAAGCCCCCCACACCAGTCTGTTATTTTGCTATAGCAGTCCAAACAGACTAAGGCACCCCAGGAAACAGAAAGGTAGGAATAGATGAACCAAGAATTAAATTGGCATAATAAATAAACTCAGAGACAGGAGAGAATTGAAGTAACACGGAACAGGAATACAGAGTTATCCAATGTGAAGCAAGTAGCAGCTCAACACAGTCCAAGGAGGATGGAAAGAGGGCGGTTCCCAAATTCCCACTGAAATCTCAGTACGGCAGTTGGTACTCCAGCCCTGCCCTACCTTCCCAGTGTGAGCAAAAGGGATGATGGGAACAAGGTTGAATCTCCCCTTCTCTGCTGCTTTAAGGATGCCTTGCAAACCCCAACACTCTACCCTAGTTGCTTTTTTCCACAGGAGTCACTTGGGACAGCCACACACCACGTATCACGCTGAGAGCAAAGACAGGACCCTATACTGTGTACAGTTTATTTCTAAAACATGAGTTTTGCCTGGAAACCTCCATCATCCACGGGATGGAGTCCAGAATGAAAGCTCAGGTACTTCACATCCCGAGCCCAGCCTACCTTCCCACCCTCATCTCCTGCTATTCTTCTCCCAACACCTCTTAACCAAACAGCACAGAACTTCAAACCCCAGGCTGGCAAGAGCTCTGATTCCATAGATCTGGGGGGCTGCCCAGACCCTCGCAGAGAACTGGGAGGTACTACTATGGCTGATTGGCTCCTCTTCCCGGGCTCCAGAGGTGGGAGATGGTTTCATGTGCTGAAAGTTAATGAGCCGCTACTAGATGTTCCCCAGATGCCAAGTGGCTTTCCATAACTTCAGGCCTTTGAAAACGCTGTTGCAACTGACTGGAGGATGGTTTCCCGCTCTATCCCCCAGTTTAATTCCTTCTCAGCTTTCAAGATTCAACCTAATCATATCTTTCCCGGAAGCATCTCTTATCCTTCCCAACCCCGTCCCATTGCAGCCTCGTGAATGTCTTCTTTCTAAGCTGTGATTTGTGGCATTTATCACGTAGCGTGGGTGGCACGTGTATGGACCCATCTTTCCAACTGTGAGCTCCTGGAGGGCAGGCACCAGCTTTCCTTTTCTCTGCATCTCCTCTGGATGTGCAAGGACAGGCATATAGCTAGCATTTAACAAATGCTTAATTAATTAACCAAATATAAATGTAAATATAATGAGTTACGATGGGCAATTATACACTGCTGGAGGGAGTATTCTTTAGGAGTCCCACCTTGAGGGAAGGTAGAAGTAGGTCAGTCTGGCCCATCCTAGGGCCAGGTCAGTGCAATCTAATTGCAGGCCCTGGTCATGCCCCCGCCAGAACACCTGTCTGTTCTCCAGCCCAAGGCTGTCCCCTGAAGGATCCTCCAGGGTCCTCTGTGCACAGGCTGTCTATCTAGCAATGCTGGTTAATCTCCTTCTGAACCCAAAGCATGTGGAAACAGACAGGCAGGGGCCTTTGAGGGGAGGCTTCCTGCTCTTTGGCAAGCAAAACTTGTTCTCTGACCCGACAGTCACACTTGAGGACAGAACTGTGCACACTTTAGGTCTGGAACATCCTCTGGTCAGCCCAGGATCCCTGGGAACTCCCTGGCCACTCAGCTGTCATTGCACCATTTCCTGTGTATGTAGTCCCCTGTGCTTCTGCATCTCAGCTCCAGGGACTTCTGCGCACGCGCACATCCACAGCCACACCCCCCAACACACACACACACACACACACACACACAGTCAACTGGCAAACACATGCTTAATTTTGAAATTCCACCCAGGCATCACTTTCTGAGGAAGCCACCTTTGATGCCCTCTCCCTTGCCACTCCCAGGCCCCAGGAAGCACAGCCTTCAGTCCTAACTCCCACCATAGGGATGATCCCAGGACAGAGAATCAGGCCCTTCAGCCATCGCAAGAAACAGTCCCTGCCAAGCCTGAGCCTGCAGCACAGAGGGCACATGGCACCACGGGGTGAGGAAGAGGGCCGTGTGGTCCTGCTAAGCCAGGATGATCAAAGGCCATGTGGAGGGGAGCACAGGAGGGCAGCCAGGGGTGGCAGCCATGGATAGCAGGGTTCTCCAGGTGGCGGCGACCACCTGCTGTGGCTTTCAGGCCTCCCCAAGCAATTCATGTCTTCAACAGTGACACGCAGCTTCAAAGCACTTCTCCCTTCCCTCTTCTGCTAGAGAAAGAACACTAACTAGATGCACAAGAATATTGCTAAGTAAATTACGGCCTTCACTACAAGGAACAGAAACATCTTGCCAGACTGTAGTGGCCACCTGTGGCTAAGAAAAAGAGACGATCACTCAACCCTGAGATGAGGAACCTATTGCTGTGATAAGAGGCTGCCTACCGCACACAGACCACTGTTCAGAAGAGCTTCTGAGCTAAGATCCCCAACTTGGTTGACAAAGGAGACTGAGAATTAGAGGAAGTGGCACCCACTTTTTGAAGGTGTTTCTTCCATTAAAAGTTGCTCTTCAGGAGTCATCTGCTTTAGGACCTAATATTCCGTGCAATCTCTCAGGGAGATTGCTTCTCAAAAATCACTGACAGAAATGCATCAGAAATTTCCCTCTGCCTCCATCGAACCTGATTTTATTTTAGACTTCCTGTTCGGCTGGATGGACGTGGCATACCAAGCATGACAAGGCCATGTCAGCATTCCTACAATTACAGGCTTTTAAAAGCTGGCTTACTTCTTAATGATGAACTTGGCAAAACAACAGGCACGCAGCGCTTGCCATGTGCTGGGCTCTGTTCTAAGTGCTCTCCATGGATTGACCATCTGATCTTCTCCACAACCCTTTAAGGGAGCTACTATTAGGATCATGATTTCATAGAACAGGAAACTGAGTCAGAAAGACTCACTTGCCCCAGATCACACAGCAAGCAAGAGTGAGGCCAGAAGTCTGGGCAGCAGCTGGACTCCAGTGCTGCTTCTAGCCACCCTGTGATCCCACTGCTTAGCACTAAAGGCCTCGAGGTAAAGTATGCAGGACAGAAAAGAGGGCGCACCCTCTCATCTGTGGCCATGAAAAGGCTCAATTGGATTCTTAGGGTGAATATTCAAGGGTGAGGATGAGTAAGGGGAAGAAATGAAGGGAAGAGACGCAGGCTCATTCAGTGGAGGCTCTGGGCAAAGAGGCTATTGCCAGGATGTGCAATGACCAAGAGCAGTTCATGGGGACAATGCAGATGGGCCCAAGAGAATGTTAAAGATGCAGAAGACAAGAGAAGGCCCAAGTGAATCCTGAGGAGGAGCAGGCTTTGAAGTTCAGAAGCCAATGTGGGACCAAGAGGCCAATGTGGATGAGGACCAAGAGACCAATGAGTCAAGGCTTTGTGTGTTAGTCAGCTTTCCATCATTATAACAAACACCTCAAATAAGCCAACTTAAAAATAGAAAAGGTTTATTTTGGTTCACAGTTTCACAGGCTTCAGTCCATGATGACTTAGCCCTCGCCTTTGGCCCTGTACCAAAACAGGAAATTGTGGCAGGCTCAAAGAGAGAAAGAAATGGGGTGGGGGGCCCAGGGCTGGGGTCTTCTCCTTTCAAGAGCATGCCCCTTGACCACTGACTTCCTCCCAATGGCACCATGGGCTACAGAGCAAGCCTTCTGCACATGGGCTTTTAGGGGGACACTTAGCCAAACCAAAGCACCCCACTTGGAAAGGTCTGCATTGGCCAGCTGCAGTCTCCTGATGGATAGCTGATGCAGCTGCCTGAGCCCATGGGGCGAGTGGGCTATGAGGAGGAAGAGGCCTGGGCTAGAGGGAGTTATCGGGGCAAAATGTCTGTAGGAGTTTGAAGTCTGAGCCTCAGTAAAGATGTCACATAGAAAGATGAGCCAGGAGGGATTCCTTAGGAGGATGTGGTCAGGAAATGTTTAGGTAGGACCTCTGAGTTTTGCAGGCCTGGGAGGTCATTATTCAGCATCTGGCCCTAAAAGGCCTCCAGGGAAAACCTCCCTCTGTAGCCACAACCCAGCTTGCTTGGGCCTCAGCCCCAAGCTCACCCTACCGCAAGTACCCGATTGCCAGGCAAGCTTGATGCCATGTCACGTCACATCCTGTCAGTTTTGGGCACTGAGCAAATATAAAACTATAAAACGAGAGCACAAAAATCATTAGCAATGTACCAATGATCCCAAATGTCACTGTGGAGATATCCCAAGTAAAAAATTTCCTTTCTCACCACCAAGTATCATAATCATACGAAAGGGAAAGCTTTCCATGTCTTCCTGGCCAGCCCCTTTCAGGTTGACGTCAGCTCGTCAGAAGCACCCTTACTGCATTCCCCTGCACCACTTAATCAAATGGTTCGCAGGCTGACCCCATGTGTCTTCAAGTTGGAATTATTTATGGCTATGGTTTCTTGTGTAGGGTCACTGTGGGGCCTAATCTGCATATGACTCTCAGGACAGCTGGGGAGTTATTTGCATAATAACCTCTAAGTTTCTTGGGACGGGCTATAAAAAAAGACTGTGGGGAGGCTTAGGGGCAGATTCCCCTCTATAGGGCACAGATACCAAAGGGAAGATTCTAGCTAAACCCCAAAGCAGCAGCATGAGGGAAAAACCAGTCCCCACCACAAGTGTCAAGAGTGAGCCAGTCAAGACCTGCTCTGCCTCCAAGGGCACCTCAGCTGTCAGCCTCTTGTACTGCCAGGAATAGCCTCCTCACTCCAGGGAGAAGGGGTGCGTGTCTGTGGGCCAGACCGCATCTGCAAGCTACTTCCATTACATTTAGTTAAAAGCATTTCCTAAGCACCTCCTGGGGCAGGTGGGGGTGAGAGGATAAGACCAACAGGTGTGGTCCTCTCCCCACTGACGGTCCAGGTGGGGAGGGAGGAAGATCTGTGCCATCAGAACAGGGCAATGATTTCTTTTTTACCTTCCTAGTTTACGACTCAAGCCTTCTGAGGTTATGAAATGCCCCTCTTTGTTTCTAAGAATTCTCTTTGATTGGAAGTCTGCTTTATCTGATGTTAATCTAGCCATTCCTGCTTTTTAAAAATTAATGTTTCCATGGCATGAAATAGAGAATTTCCTCTAACCATTCTTAAAAGATAGGTTTGCTAACAATAAATTCTGTTTTTCTTTGTCTGATGTCTTCATTTCCCCATCATTCTTCTTCTTCTTCCTCCTCCTCTTCTTCTTCTCCTTCTCCTCCTTCCCTTCTCCTCCTTCTTTTTTTAGACAGGGTCGCCTTGGGTTGCGAGGCTGGCCTCAAATTTGCGATCCTTCTGCCACAGCCTCCCAAGTCACTGGAAGTATAGGCAGGTATCACCACACCCAGCTCCTCTTCATTCTCGCGTTGGATACAGAATTTGTGGTTGGTAGTTCTTTTCTTTCAATACCTGAAAAAGGTGGGCCAGTTCCACCTGGCCTCCACGGCTTCAGATGGGAAGAGAATTGGAGTTCCCTTGTAAGGAAGGAATGAGCTGTTTCTTTCTATTCGCCTTAAAAAAAAAAAAAGAAAAAAAAAGTTTTTTGGTTTTCTTTCTTTTTGTTTTCTGGTCTTTAACTTTTAAAATTTTAATGATAATGTGTCTTGGCATCAGCTGCACACCATTTGGGTTTATCCCATTGGGGGTCCATTCAGCTTCTTGAATCTATAAAATTTAGGGGGCTGAACCCCACAAATACCTTCTCAGCAAATGCAGGGCATCAATCCACACCGCCCCATGGTCTCCGAAGGCAGGTGTGAGCTCAGGAGCAGGGAAGACGGGGGTTGGCTCACACTGTGCTGTAGGGTTGGAGCAGAAGCGCAGCTTCTTGCTGGGCCCTGCTGACACCAGGGGATGGAAGAGGAACGGGACTGTCACCCAGCCTGCCTCCCACACCGCAGCTTTGCGTCTGGGTAAGCGCCAGGCTTGGTTAGCCACTGGACTCCAGGATCACGACCCTGGCCAACCCCGCTGAAATCCCGGGGCTGTGTGGTTTTTCAATTTATCCTTAAGGGGAGAAGTGTTGCCAAAAAGATTTTCCGCGGCACCCTTGTAGGACACCCTTCATGTGCCAGCCGCAAGGAACTGGTTTTCTTGGACACTCTTGGTGGTAGTTCTGTTTGGCAATAGGAAACCTGGGGAGCCACACCTCTGCTGTTCCTTTGGTCCTGAGGACCCCTGGGGCCGCCATCTTCCCCAACTTCCTTCAGTCTTCTGTGCTTATCCTTTGTGCTGCGTGGGTTGTGAGAGGGAGGAGCCATTAGCAACAGGGCTACTTGGTCATGGTTAGAACCCAAAGTTTGATTATACCTGGCACTTTTAAGGGAGGTTGGAGATGATCCGAGAGACCTGTAGCTCCCTTTGGGGCTCAAAGGCTGTCACCACCTAACCTCATGACCAAGAGGGGTGGGGAAGTTGCTGAGAGAAATAGCCAGCACGCTGGCCAAAAGGTTGCTGTGACATGGAAGGAAAAGTTTTTACTGCTTTCAACATCATGCCTTTTCCACGAATTAAAATTAAGTAATGATCCAGGAACCTTGCACACTGAGCTGGTTTCAAAACATAAAGTACAAACTTTATAGAGCACAGCTCACTTTCCCATGCTGGGCAGACGCATTTGGTCATGATTATTTATCGCTCAGGAGGTCACCCAAAGTACTTTTTAAAAACACCCTCAGCACCCCTGTAAGCCAACATGTCTAGATCGCTGGGTTCTAACGTTTCTTAACTGCGGCTTCTTAAGACATTGTCTTCAAAGGCCCTTTATCAAGCATGGCACTCACAGGCACTAGGGCTGCACTCAAGCGTGGTGGGGCAGCGTGCGTGGGTAATTCAAATGGGCTTTCCAGGAAATTCGGTGTGAAGAAACCAAATCAATAAGATGCCATTGAAAAGGAGGACTTTGATATGCTGCAAGGAACGGTGACTTTTGTCCCCAACTCCTGACATCTCTTTTAACGCGAAGTTTCTAAACATCTGTTTCTGAGGCAGGGCAGGAAATCTCTGAGCATGGTTCTTTGGTGGTGTCGCGCAGCAACTACAGGATGCCTGCTTTTTTTTTTTTTTTTTTTCTTCTTTCTTTTTTTAAATCCTATCAGAAAAATCTCTCTCCTTTTAAACTAGTTCAAAGCAGAGCATTTAATGGCCATTTAGAGGTAGGGCGAATTTGCAAGGCCACATTTACAAATGATGTCATGAGATGAGTCATGGTCAAGGCTGTGATTCTGCTCCCGGCAGGTGATGGATAGGGCTGCTTTATTAACAAGCCGATGGGTGGGGACCACCCAGTCCTACATCAGTCTCATCAGAGGCGCATTGCGAATGTGGGTGTCAGGTACCTCTCTTCTGGGCACCACTTTGAAGCAAGAATAACTGTTCTGGTCCTTTGTTTGATTGAATGCCTTCTGGAACTGTGTTTCCAATCTGTGTGACAGAGGTTTACATCGCTTCGTTGGTTGGGGATTAGACCAGGGATGGGGGTGTGTGTGCTGTGGGCTCCTGGGCGGTAGTAGGGAGGTCAAGGCAGAAGTTTTTTTTTTTTTCTTGATGAAATATATGAGGTGCCATATGGTGGAACAACCTGAGAATGCCAGGTGTGCCTGCATCAGAATCTAATGTGCTGTTGCCATGGAGACTGGTGATCCCTCAATGATGCGGGGCCTCTGCGCCCCCCGCCCAGGAGCTTACTTGTCTAATAGGAGCAGGTGCTTTGACATAAAAAGAATTAAGCCTCGAAGGCGAGCCTTCAGCAATTTCCAATTTCTTTTTCCTTGATTCTTCCCGGGGAGTTTTTGCCCTCTCTGCTTGCAGCTCTTATTTGAGCCACCGCCTTGGAGGAGTAATAATAATAGTGACATTTATTAAGACTGTAGTTTGTGTTCTATATACACCATACCTACTCTCTGGAGTAAATTGTTTATCCACATTTATGAGAAAACCAAGGCTTCAAGAAAATGAGATTCTTCCCAAAGTCATAAATCTCTGTCCCAGTCAGGATCGGAACCCAGATGCGTCTGACTTCAACCTGCGTGCTTAACTTCCCACCAAAGGGAGGAGTGCGTTGCTATGACTACAGTATGTCTTTACAAGGGATCACCAAACTTTTTGGTCCTATTTGGGCTTTTCTGTTCAAATCCACACCACAGTCAGAGATGGGAACACATTTAAAACTGAAAAGATAAAGAAAGACAAAGATGTGAAGTTGCATGCAGCCTTTAGAAGAGTCAAATAGTGCCTTACTAATAGGACATGCCACACCACATTGAGAATGAATGGCTCAGATTTATGGGGCATCTCGATGTGTCATTCATTCTTTCAACAAATATGTACTGAGACCTAGACCTACTTATGCCAGGCATTGTTCTAAGTCCTGTGGACACAGCCGCTAATAAACCATCAACAAAATCCCTGCCTATGGGGACTCTGCTCTGTGCCACTGTGGGCACTGCAGCCCTGGGATCTCGGAAAGCAGCACAGCACATTCCACACCCTGGAGGTTTAGGGTAGGAGCGGAGGCAGATGCACAAACCACCGGGGTGAACTGTGGTAAGAGCTGGACTCAGAAGAGGGACAGTGCTGTGAATGGTGGGTCCTTGTGGGTGGTGGGGTTCCCGGCTTCCTCTCACTCACCTTTGAGGTGCTTAGCACCCTCAAGAGTCTCTGGAGGTTGACCTGCCTCACATCCTCTGGAACCCCCATGGCTAACTTCTGGGAAGCTGGAAACTGTTGAGTGGCATATTGGAGTAGGCTTTTGTCATACAGTGACCATTAGGCCAGGTCTCTCTGCCTGGTGCATCAGGCGATGGTCGGGCACCATCTTCTACATCTCTCCCTATCTCACTTTATTTCTTCACATTTCATTTTGTTCATTTTCGGTCTCCCTCCCATCCTACTGAGCCCATTTTAAATGTTCTTTAAAAAAATCTTAAATATAATCTGTCCTTCCCAGGTTTGGGTAATCTGTGAATTTGACATCTTCACTTTCCACCCTCAATTAAAACTCTTGGGCAGGGTCAAGGGTGAGGCCCTACAGCATGTGTGTAAAGCCTTCTTTTGGATCCAGAATAGGTCCACTAATTAACACCCTTTGGTGTAGTCATCCAGCTAGTCAAGAATCCAGGTCACCATCCTGCAGGTTGCAATCCTCTACCTTGTGCACAAGGACATCACTGGAGATGTTACCAATGCCTTGGCAAGGATTCTACGTCCAGTCTCAAGGACACACACACAGTCCTGGTAGAAAGCCAGGAAGATCACAATTGCTTTCAAGTCCAAAATATGAAGAGACACCACCGCTCTCAGGTTCTGGCCATGCTGGTCCACTCAGGCCTCTGTGGTTCACAGCTGGGTTTTGTTGCCTGGTGCCAAATTGTCAAACAGGAGAGAAACATCCCAGACGGTGTTAGTTTGTGAGCAGACAGGCGTGGAATCAGAGCAATACATAAACAGAGTTCCGAGGCAGCATTAACTAAAACTTAGAACTGTGTGAATACAATACAGTTGGACAATATGCACAGTCATGATTGTGCTGTTCAGTAGTAGAAAGGGAATGATAAGACACTCACCATAAAGGGAGGAATAATTTCCTTAAACAGTCAAAAACCCCTAGAGTACAAATTGGGTAAAGAGATGTTCTAAAAGAAAAAAGAAGGGATGTGGGGGATGGAAATAGGGTCATCCGTAAGATCAGGGTTAGGAGTGACTTCTGCCCTTGCTAAACCAAGCAGTTTCCAGGACTGTAATGTATCTTTGTTCAAGCATTTCCAATCTCTGGAGGTGGTTGAATGAGCTAGGAATTTGGGCAGAGGGGACAGACTCTAAGAATACTTGTTCAATCTTCTCAAAGAAAAGACTTCCTGGGAAGCAGGTCCTGGTATCGAAAGGTAAGTGCCTCTACCCATGAAGGCAAGCAACCCGGCACTGCAGACTTCCCAGGCCACAGTCCTTGGCCAGGAATGTTGATTCAGAGGCCCTGGGAAGCTTTTTAAAAATTCAGACAGTCCCAAATCTACCAAATCAGAACTCAAGGAAGGGGGTTTAGGCATGTGTATTTTAAAAAGTTCCCCAAGTGCTCCTAATAATCACCGTAGTTGAGAATCATCATGTGCACAGATTTGTACCCATTATATGTGTACCCAGAGGTAATTAGAAATTGCAGCCAAAGAGAAGAAAAAATTAGGGAAGATCAAAGGAAGAGGCAGATGCACAGAGTGCTAGAACTTCAATATGCATAACGGGGTCTAATTGGATTGCTTGCCTCACACCCAGCACTTGGGGAAGAGGTGTTCCAGCTGACATGCAGATGGGGAAATTATTTTGACATGATACGAGTATGCTTTGGGTTGTCTCAACACAAGGCTTGGAAAACCTAAGAGCACTGGGCACTTGATTCACAGGAGACATTTCAGGAGGTGGAAGGCATTGGAAAAACAGGAAGAGGGCTTTTCAATTTGGTTGAACTAATTTTGCTTTCAATCTCCAGATGCTGAGGCCGTTTTCAATGAACTCCGTTTGGGTGTTCTTTCCCTTCGCTCTCCTTCCACTGCCACAAGCTCAAGGTGGAACAGCGTGCGCATCCAGGGAGGGGCGCTCTTCCTAACCTGTAGCCCCACAAACGTATGCCTCCTCACCTCAACCATGTGGGCAACTCTACAAGAAACCCTCTACCTTGGGGTCCTCTGTTACCTAGGATGCTGACGAATGCGATCACAGATGTCACAGACCTTCGAATGGTGGTTGAGATCCATGCAGTCCTTCAAGGTGTGCTTGCCCATGAGTTGCTCTCTGAGACAGGGAGTATGCACCAGGTCACAGGCTCTCAGGGGTACATGACAACCGCCCCATTCGCTTTCCTTTTTATTCCCTCCCAAAACAGCAGCAGCAGCTTCTACTTTTCCTCTTTCTGGTGTCTCCCTGCTTTGGTCCTCCACTTGGGAACCCTTCCAGTACCTTCCATCTACTTCATCCCTTTCTCCCTGATCGCTGACGTCAGGATTTGAAACTCCAAAGAACAGATGTGTGGTGCTGGGGAAGTCAATGACTGAATAAAGGTTATCCGCATCTCATGCAGGCAATGCTGGGTTTTGTTATTTATTTATTGTTTTTAATCAGTTGAGCACCATGAAAACGTAAGACGCCCACAGAATACCCACTGAATAGCTCTCACCTCGGTTACTATCTTCAGTCTTAAGATCATCCACCCACTGTTCCACCACACAAAGGCTGAAAGGAAACAGAGGATACTACATACAGGTTATATTTTAAATCAAATCAGCACATGGTGCAGACGGTTTGTAAAACAGAGATGCAATTTGCCTTGGCAGGAACTGTGACTTATTAGAGTATGAAATAACTCCTGGTGTTGTGTTGATACTACATGATAAATTTAAATGAGTTTCCTCTAACATGAATATGCTGGGGAGGAAAACTGATCAAAAATTGAGCTGGTTTTCATTCTAAAACTGACCACTCAGGTTCTGTTTTATGTCTCTGTCTCCCAGAGGGATATGATTTCAGGAAAAACAAAGCATTTTCTTTCACAATTAGCAAAGCAGTAATTCTTTTCGAACATTTTCCCAAATTGATGTGGTGAAGTGCCTCCACCAGTGTGACCAAACTCTCAGGTCTGGCGAGGGGCCAAGGGGGATTGGAAAATAAAGATTCATGGACATAGATCTTGAAGATTAAGCTGGGATCAGGTGGAGCTCTGGTCTCTGATGAAGATGCCAGTCTAAAGAGTTATGCCAGTGATCTTTATTTATATACATCTCATCATCAGGTTAAAGACTATGCAACCATTATTCTTCATATTCAGGAAAGTTACAGAAACCAGGACATCTCTGTAGCTTTTCCATAGTTGCAATCCACAGTGGCAAAGTGTAATTCTAGGAGCTTTGTGCACCTCTCAAGGAAGTCCATTGTTTAAAGTTACTGTAAGGCAGGCAGGAACTGGAGAAGTGGAGCTGGTGAAACACTGTGGTTGTCTAGCATGAGAATTCCTTCCTTCCCAGGAGCTGTGTGCCTGAGATCAAGGTCAGAGCTGATAGGACTCTTGCACAGAGCCTCCTTGTGCAGGGCATTACCACAGCAGCTAAGCATCCTGTGCCCTTGCACAGAAACGTTCCCAGGCACTGGGCATGCCACAGCCATGAGGTCATCAGAGACTCCCAATCTCAGTCTCTGCTCTCCCATCCTCTGTCACCACGCTCCACAGTGAAGGAAGTGTTAAAGTGAGATCTTGTGGATATGATGTTAGACCAGTCACCTCACTGGACCTCAGTACCCCTACTAGAAACACAAGTGCACAAGATCTCCAAATGTCCACCCAGCCCTAGAGCTTCCTGATTTTCCAATCAAACTTCCAGAAAAGAAAACATAAACATTAAAAACAGGAAGTTGTGCTGAATAGCAGGGTTGACCAGGGCGCTCAGTGGGACACATGGCCGAGTGGAGAAGTGGACCCCTCTCATGGTGGAGTATTAGTATTCCCAATTATTCATCCTCCCTCCCTGGAAGAGGATGGTACCTCTCCACCCATTGCCACAGGATGCCCTGAGCAGAGAGTAACATCTCCTGGTTCTAACAACAGTGGGCTTTGGCCAATGGCATGGAGTGGAAGTGATACCTACCACACCTGAAAGCAGTTTCACGAGGCTCTGAATGTTTCTGAGTCCTCTTGCTCCTTGAGAACATGGACATGCTGAAGGCCTCCTGATCACCAAATAAGATGATGCACAGGGCAGGACTGTGGCCAAAGCAGAGCAGCAGGTGACACATACATGGGAAGAGAAGTGTAACTTGGTCATTGCAAGCCACCTGGAGTTTGGGGTCATCTTACCCGAGTCCTACCTTGGAAAGCTGGCTTGACATTCATGACAAAAGCTCAAGCATGACAGGCATAGCTCAACTGACACACCCTCAGAGGGGAAGCTCCTGGCAGCAGAAGCCTTGTCATTCTACTAGTTCATGGACAACAGGGTGCAAGACCATTCAAGTACGTAACACAGTGGCCTGCCACAGGGGTTTGGGGCCAGCAGGATGTAATCCTCAATCACCGTATCTCTAAGGGGAATCCCATTTGAAGAGGACCTTGGACTTATCACCCAGAGCCCCAGGTCACTCTCTGACTGCTGAATTCTTTTAGGTCTGCAGACTTTGACCTTATCCCTGGAGCCAAGTCACATGACCTTGCAAAATCATGGTGTCTGGTGGCTCTCCATTCAGAGAGGGCATCCTCAATGGGCCAGATTGTGCATGTCTTTGCTGTTGCTCATCTAAATAGACATACTATTTAAAAATTCCTCATAGAACAAATGGACTCTCTAGCTCAGTCTAAGAAATATTGAATTCAATGATCCAAAGGTCCCTCCCAGCTCTGGAATAGATGAATCTTAGCGCATTACCTAATCTGGACGTAATTTTCCTCACCATTTCACAGGGGCATGCCATGTCTATTAGTGGCACACATCAACTTGATGCAGCAAATTAGGGCAGAAAAGAAAAGAGAAGCAGATGAATTTTCCAAGCGAACTGACAAGATCATTTAAGATGAAAGTGGCTATTGGCGAAACTACCCTTACTGATCAGTCTTTGTTTGGTAAGCAACGTGTATGTTACTTTAATAGAGAAAAAAAACCAGAGAACTAATTAGATCTACAATCTGTGAACAAAGTCAAAATAAAGAGTTCAAATCTATTTTTTTCATTCTTATATAGCCTGAGGGCAATAGCCAAAAGAAATTACTATTAAGTGTGAGTAATGCAAAATAGATTGTGCGAATTCCAATCTGAAATGTGTGAATTTAATATACAACTGCAAATTAGGAAGTGCCTTTTGATTTTCAAAGTAGGCTTGGTTCTAGATATGGGCCAACAGACTGCATGTGGACCTGGAAAAATGCAGGGGGATTTTGTAGCAACAAAAAGACACTGAGAATGTAGTGCGGCGTCATTGGCTGTAGCACTTAGAAATCACACCCCCGAGAGCAAGGCCTGTGTCTGTGGCTGCACTACGCAGGGACCGTGGCATCGGGGCAGCCTCTTTCCCTCTTGAGGAAGCAGGCTGAGCAGCTCATCCGCAACCCCACGGGTCAGCACAGGAAGTTTCCTTTAAGCAACAAAAATGAAAGGAAGTGAAGTTATGTATTTATTTGGGCCATGTTCGCAGCCAAGGCATCGACTTTTCTCTGGGCTGTCTGCCTGGGAGCTGACTCCAAACCCCAGCTTCACTGGTGCCACAGTGAAGGTATCTGCTCTCAGTGTTCTGCGGGGTCAGGCTGACAGGGACGTGATGAAGAAAGGAGACCTTCATGTGTGCTCAGATTCTCCTTGTCCTCAGGGGATTTGAACATCTGCAAAACCCTGCGGAGGTGGCTGTGAAGAGGGTGCTCCCAGCTCTTGCCAAGCACAACATCTATAAAAGTAACAGCTGTGCAAGGGACAGCTGTCAGACTCCTTCAAGAAAGACGCAAATACAGCTCCAATACAAGGGCCAAGAAGGTGGGGACGTGTGCCTATGCCCACTCTAGTGTCCCCTCCATGCTGCCTATAAGTGCCTGTGCTTCAGAACCCTGTGACCTCACATCCTGTTAAGCCTTCCAGTCCCCTTCTCTTCCAGGTCACCTCTTGGCGCATGCTAGCTGCTCTTACTGCATGGAGTCCTAGGATGGTTTCATGGCTTTCTTTACCAGGACCCAAGTTCCTCAAGGGCAGGGGGTGTGCTTCAACTCTGCTGCACATTCAATAGGTTGGACTGACTTTTTATCAGTCTAGTAATAGACCTACGTAAAAGAAATATTTGTATAAAATTCAAATTAGGATGATGAAAAAAATAGAGCTTCCAGATTTCCTCTCTGAGTAACGCCCTATGGATCACACAGAAACTATATTATGGGAGACCTTGAAAATTCCCTGACATCAAGCAATGCTTTTTCTCTCTTGGGCAAAGCCAGTTACTAATGTTACTAATGTGACTCTAGCCTGTGATTCTTAAGTGAGGTACACAGACATCTGCCAGATTCCCCAAAATATATCTGCAATAAGACAATGTGTAATTTTTGTAAATTCCCTGAAGTGCCTCCTTACTGAGCAATGGTTTGCTTTTTAGTTTCTATTGAAAATAGGGAGAAATGTAATTCTTACTATGCTACTTAAGGCAAGGGGGTTCTAACTGGGTGCTAACAGCAACCTTTGGTTCAGGAAAGGTACTAACATAGGTGAGAACCCCTATTAAAAGAACCCCTCTTCCTCCTGCCTCCCCAACTGTTACTGGAAAAGGAGCCTTCTAGCTCTCAAACACTCAGCTGAATGCTCTCGTGCTTAGGTCTGCCATCACCACTAGTAAGCCACACCAACTGGTGGGGGTCAGAATCTTTTGGACAACTGAACAATCCCACCTTTGGCAAAAGGCTGAAAGCAGTGTGGATATAGTGGAGAGGTTGCTCAGAAGGTGTCAGTCAGGGAATAACAGGGAGTGAAGCCTCTGGTCTACTTCTGGTGTGCTAAGAGTTCTGTAACTGCAATAAAAGTTGTCAGGATACTGTCTGGCCCAGAGAAGGAGTGGCCCCTAATTTTGGCAGATGCCAAAATAGTCATTTACCCCTTTGGTCAAAAGTGCTCACCACAGTCAAGTTGATGCCAGACGCTGTAACTGCCAAGGGCAAGTAGTGTTATCCACCACAACTTACTTTAGAGGGAGTGACAATGAGCCAGGACTGGTGATATTGCTAACCAGGGACATGCTAGTAAACAAGCTCTCCAGAAGGGCTGGAGGACAGGGACAGCACCGACCTGTAGCGCGTGTTGGTTTCCAAGGTGTAAATGATCTCGCCATGGCCAATTCCAAGCTCTCCGAGGTCCAAAGGCTAGAAACACTCCTTACTACCCAGCTGGCTCTAGGAAAACCACACCTACAGCCACCATGGCAGCTAACGCTGAGTTGAGGGTTTATTACCGAAAGGCACTTGAGTACCTCATTTAATCTTCCCAAGAGCGCTATGAGAAAGGCATTATTATTGTTATTGTCTTCATTTTTAAAGTGAGGTAACACAGGCACAGAGAGGACCTGCTCAAAGTCCCACAGCTTGGAAGTGGTACAGATGGAGCTAAAATCCAGGTTTCTGACTCCAGAGATTTTTTTCCCCTACCTTGTGGTGCTGGGGATTGAACCCAGGACCTCACACATGCTAGGTAAGCATTCAACCATGAGCCACATCCCCAAGCCCAGAGTGGAAGTTCTCACAACTTGTGATCTGACAGATGCCTCCATGTGAACAGGTGTCTAGTTAAAGAGCAGGAATTCTGCTGTGGCCAGAGGCACAGGCAAATAAGATCAAAAGTTTGTGGCTCTGTCACCTTCAGGCACAGCAGAATGCATGCAACTATCTCCTTTCCCTTGAAGACTCAACACCCTCCTTCCTTGTGGTTCTGTCTTCTAGTCTGCAGACCTAGATAAAATAAATACTTTCCTTAGTAACCACAGGTCTCTGCTCTACCCTGGGTGTTCCGAATGGTTCTGCCCTTGTGAGCAGGCGGCAGGCTGAATGCTCCACACGAGCCTGAGAGTCACAGTAACTTGGTCCCAGGGGACATTCTTAACACAAGACGGAGAAGCTTGTGGACACTGGCACAGGGATAATAATAACTTTTCTTAAGTGAAGAAAATGGTAATGACACGTTCATATGATATCTGCAAATCAATGATTATTTTAAGACTGAGGAGAAGTGAACATTTAGTAGGAATTAAACTTGTCCTAAGTCATCCAAGGACTATCCTGTCTAGACAGAGCAGTCAGGACAACAGTCAATGGGAGCAACAGCTGGAATTCCAAGGCATACAAAGGTCAGGGGGGAAGGCAGGCAGAGAGCAAATACCCAGTGCGTCACTCTGGGAACTTGAGAACAAGGTTCAAGCAATACACTCCTAATAGCCTGTCAGGAACAGCATGGTGAAGAACAGGCCCCTGGGTGCCCAGAAAACCAGGTGTGGGTGGCTGCTGCCAGTCCACTTCAGAACAGGTCACCAAGGATTCAGCACAAATGAACGAAGAGGGCGAGGGCTGCACGCAGAGCCTTCGGTCCAGGAGGGAGTGTTTTCAAAAACAAGGTGTCAGTGTAATGAATCAATTTCTTGCAACAAGTCCTGCAATTTTACAAAATGAAATTGATCGGAAAATGTCAGAGTGCATTACACATAATAAGGGCATTTTTTTTTTTAACCAAACTCCAGTGGTGTGTGTGTGTGTATACATGCACTCATATACGTACCCATGTAAAATGAACTGCTTACTCTCAATTTACAACTTTAAAAAAAATGTATGAGAAAATAGCTACTGGTTGAAAGAAATCTTTATGTGGAGGAAATTCATACTGAGAAATGTTTCCACTGTTACATAATTTTGCTGCCAAAAACAGTCTCTTATTAAAAAATCTAATATGTGCAACTTAAACTTGAAACAATTTTTTTTTGTCTAAAAATCTTCCAAAGGAAGAGGTTCAGTGGGTTTTGAACTATTAAAATAAAATTCAACCTTCCAATTAATTTGCAAGAACTGACTGACATCAAGGAAAATGTAAATTTAACAGCCAAAGTTAAACAAAAACTTCTGCATAATTAGTGAGCATGATTAAAAATGAAATTTATTAAAAAGTTGATCTCACAGAAGCAGAGAATAAAACGGTGGTCATCAGAGCCCAGGACAGATGTGGGGGAGGGGAAGATGGAGAGAAGATGGTTAATGGCACTAGGGCAGAGCTGGATGGGAGGACTAACTTCTAACCTTCTATAGCAAGTAGGATAACTGTGGTTGACAAGAGTTAATTGAATATTTCAAAATAACTACTAGAGGATTTTCAATGTTCCAATACAAAGAAATGATTAAACAATATTAAGATCATGATTTATATTTATAGCCTATGATCTGTTTCTTCCACTTGGACTTACACACTTTTGTAAAGTAACTTCTTCAGCTATAATGGTCATTGAAACAAAGCAGTGAAATAAATTAAATCATTGTTCCTAAGTTGTTATCCCCAGGTTAAAAAATAATAATGAAAGATATTAATTGCATGGCTCTTGATAAAAATATTATTCACAATATTAGGAAGGATTTTAGAACAATAAAATTACTTTCCAGTGTTTTCTAATCTAGTCTTTAGAATTTCTATATTTTGTGTTTTGAAAATTATATGGAAGTACTATCAATTCCCAATATTCTGTAAACTATCAACATAGTAATAGTGTATAGCTCACAAGTTTTGCTGGAGCAGCACTGTCAAAGTTTGGTGAACACTGTCCCATATTAATGACAGGGACTGGCACAATCCTGCCCTGAGGCCAAAGGAAAGGGTATCAAGAGACTTGTCTGACTCTTAGGCCAAGGGCTTTTGAGAGAAAGGAATAAAGGCAGGCACTAACTTGATGTCTCCAAGTACTACTTTCTAAAACTTTAATAATTTTGCATTTCTTTTGCCAGATAAAACAATTATCCTATGGCAAAATACAAAGTAGAAGTCTCTCCTAATGCAAGATGTTTTGCATTCTGGTTTGAACAAGATGTTATGAGTCAATCCTTAAGAGAAATTTACCTATCATTAGAGATTTTTCTTTAATGTTCATTTATGTCATGAACTCATGAAATATGTAAGGAACTGGTTTACTTTGAAAAGTACAGAAAAACGTTTTTACAAAACAATTCAGGGGGCGGGAAATGAAATAATTTCCATTAAAAGACAGTCTAAAGGTTTTTTCTCTTGATTAGTAAATATGCGATTGCCCACTGAGAACTGAAGAAAATGGCACCTCTCTCTTGGTATATTTCTGAATGCAGTTTCTAGGTGCCTTAGGCAAATGCCTTTCTTTTGTTGCTATGTTTCTGCAAATCTTTTCCAGAGCCATTGTGGTTTATGACATTCTGTCCAATTAGTTGTCAGCAGGTTTACTTTTACCTTCTGCAATGACCTTACTTTTTCTAAGATTTCGTACCACTAACCTGTTCAATTAGAGCTATAAAAAAAGCAGCTCTCAAAAACCTACTGCTAGGCAACAGAAACCTGTTGAACTAAATCTCAGGTGAAAAAAATATTCTTAAATGATAATACATTGTTAATTCAATCCAGAATACAGAGATGTCTTAAAATTTATAAGAACAGACTGAATATCCCTCAAAAAACCCCAAAACCAAAACCTTTTGAGCACCAATACAATACTCAGTCTCAGAATTTGAAACATTTGGAATTTTCAAACTGGGGGCACTCTCAACTGGTAGTTTATGCAAACATTCTAAAATCCAAAAAACTCCAAAATCTTACAGTTCTAGTATTTCAGGTAAAAGATACTCATAACCTCCACCAAAAGCAAAAAGTTAGCCTGTACAAATCTAAATGTGTATATTCTCATGTCTATGTGAATATGTACATGAAACCAGTACACGTGACAGACTCCCAATAACTAGTTGGTTCAGTTTGCTGTTAGACGGATTCACTTCTGCTATGGATTTGGGAAGACAGCAATATGCTGTGTTTTCAAGAGAGCATGGTTCTTATAAGTCTTTTGCTGATCCTAGCTTTGAAGAGTAACAAATGAAGCAAGTTCTCACAGTAAAAACAAAGTAATTTATTATCCTGAATTCAGGGCTTAGATTTTGAAACATGGGCACTATGTTATAAACCAAACTAAAATATTTCATCCACATTTATTTATCTTGAGGGAAAAATGTTTTGATTGGGGAAAAGGCTTTTAAAGGCTGACAGAATTCCTGAGAAGGATTCCTAAAACTTCTTGGAAACTAAATTGTTCTTAAAAAACAACTTTGATGAGTTAAGTGCAAATGAATCAGAAACATATGGATTAAATTTCCCTTAAAATACACAAGGGTTTAAAAATTAGAGGAAATGTGTTTGGTAAAGTATGTTTGAGAAATGTTACAAAATATATTTCAAAATGCTTGAAAAATAGCTCGAGGTATTTTACAAACCCCAAATGAAGTGCAAGTCATTCATCCTTAAGTGCATAATAAGTATTAATGCTATAGTTGAAGATTTATGTTATGGAATACAGTAGTCACACTCTCATTAGTTATTTGTTTAAACAATTATTTAAGACGTGCTAATTGAAAGACATTTTGAGCATTCAGAACTAAATCCAGTCTTCAAGGAGAGCTTTGGAAGTGCCTTGCAACTGATGACAACCATACATCCAGCAAGGGACCCAGGAGCTGTCATCCAGTTAGTGGAGCAGTGCATCAATCTGAGTAACAGAAGTAACGGTTGTAGCTTTATGTCTCTTAAGCTGGTGGCCTAAAGAGAATTCATGGAACTCTTAGAACAATGAGTTCATTTCATAAATGCTTTGCCCTGAGAAACAAACAATAGGCATATATTTATACTCTGATATAGCAAATAGCACAATATCCCCAAATTCATTTAAATCCCATGACACAAATCTCATGGTTAACATAAAAACTATCAACAGGACACATCATGAGAGTCTATCTACAAAACTCCTAATTTAAAAAAAGGTGTTAAAGGGAAGAAAAAGAGTGGTTAAGAACCTCAGAAAACTGGGTAAATGCAACATGTTTAAGAACTGAGAACGTTTTGTACGTGTTTAACTTGTTGAGAAGAATCTTGAAACATGGCAAAGGAAAAGGCTCTGACCTAAACTGAGCTAGGTTCCACACTTCCTCCACTTCGTAGGATCCATGCACTTAGAGCAAGTCACTCTACAAGCCTCGATTTCCTCTTCTGCAGAAAAATAGTAAATACATCCTCAGGCTAAAGTATGAATTTAATGAAACAATAAAAGTACTTAGCACCTACTAGACGTTACGTTAGTTCCAATCCTTTGATTTCAGCATCTTGTATTTCTTAACTATCATCAACTGGGCTGAACAGTTTCAGTACAGGCAGAGGATCCCTAATTTGAAAAATCCAAATCCAAAAAGCTCCAAAATCTGAGCACTGACATGAGAGAAACTCCACACCTGAATTTGACAGGTCAGTCAAAAAACAGGCGCATTTAAGATAATACACTAAGATTACCTTCAGAATGTGTTTAAGACATATCATCAAGTGAATTTCGTGTTTATTCTTGGGTTCCACCCCCAAGATATCTTATGATGTATTCAAAAAAATTTCAAAATTTTTAAAAATCCAGAATCCTGGATGGTTCTGGCTTCAAGCATTATGAATAAGGGATGTTCAACCTGTGCAATGCTATACAGTCTTAAAGTTATTTAATATCTGGCTGTCTTGACTTGCTTTCTTTAAGCCTTATCAGCAGTATTCTTCAAGATCAGAAACAGATATATGTCCTGATTGCCCAAGTCAGCATGTGAATTGGAACATGTATTTTAAAATCTCCATGGGTGTAGTTCTTCACCTAAAAGACGAGGGGATTGGACTATGTCATATGCTCCTGGATTCAGCTCTAAGCACAAAACTTACATGGCAGGTCTTAAGAAAATATTAGGAAAAGTTAAGGAAGAGTTGTCCATAAAGGCTACCTGATCATAAAGAGAACAGGAAGTAACCTTGCCACATGAGCCTCTCCTTGATTCCCTTTCCTGCCTGTTCAGGGTGCAGAAGGAGGAACGGCAGTGATGAAAGAGCCAGAGGAATCCCAAGTAGGCCTGTGCCAGCTGCAGTTGGCTGTGGAAATATCTAGTCAGGGAGGGTGGTGCCTTAGCACCAGCATCCAGGGTGAGTATGAGTTGGTGGAACCAGCCAGGGCAGTCGTGGGCCCACCTACCATTCTATCCGTCCACCAGAAAGGAAGTAGCTGATGCTGAGAAGGGAATGTGCAGGGCAATGCTCGTATTTTTGCTCAAGGTTTCCAGCTGAATTCCCGGCTTCTTGGGGCAACTCCCCAACCCCCAAACACTGAACCATGCTCTGCCATGTTGGCCAGTAACCGGCAGCACTGGGCATGTCCACTGGGGAAGGCAGAAAGGACTGAAAAGAAAGTGGGGAGGCTCTAGTCATGTGTCTCCTATTTTTGTCCCACTTAACCTAGTTCTTTTCCTTTATACCCTTCTTCAAGAGATCTAAACTTCACCATGGTCACGGGAGGAAAAAAACAGGGGTGAGGGGCATGGAACCACTTCTAGATGCTTCCAGCTGTAAATACTACCTAACTGGATAGTAATGTGATTAAGCTTTACTGACTTCACACTTGGTCCACCTGGAACACTTCTGGGAACCAAAGATAAAAAGGCCACAAAGAGCCCAGAGAAATGACACAAAGCATGAACACTCAAAGCACAGAAACTGCTTACCATTCCTCACGTGATAACTGCTGTACTACCTTACCCAGGAGTCTACCCAGCCTGGTAACTGCTTCACAGTCCCCTTCCAATTGGAAGGAGACTGGAAGAGGAAGAGAGGCTGTCACTCTGATGCAGACCAGTAGAAATGTTATAAAAGCAAACAGTGAAACCCCAAGAGAGGCAAAAAAAAAATCCCCTCCACTACTGTTGAGAGCAGCACAGAACAAGTGATTGATGCCCACAACTCTGAATAACGAAGGAAGGGTAAGATCACATTCTCTAGTTTACAAAAATCACATTTCTCTAGTTTACAAACTCAGGTTTTATCTATTTTATCAAGGTATCAATCACAACTAACTAAAACACTGATAAGCATGTTAAGAAATGCTCAACATCATTTGTCATTAGGGAAATGCAAATCTAAACAACTAGTAGAGATACTACTATTGTATACCTATTAAAATGGCAAAATTCAAAACATCAATGACACCAAATGCTGGTGAGGATGTGGAGTAACAGGAACTCTCATTCATTGTTGTTGAGAATGCAAAATGGTACAATAATTTGGAAGATAGTTTGGTAGTTTTTATAAAAGTAAAAATACTCTTACCATATGTTCCAGGAATCACACTTGGAGATATTTACTTAAATGAGTTGAAAACTTATGTGCACACAAAAAATCTGCACAAGAATGTTTAAACCAACTTTATTCAGAGTTTCTAGAACTATATACCATCAAGATGTCCTCCAGTAGTTGAACAGATAAACAAACTCTGGTACATCTATACAATGGAATATTATTTGGTGTTAAAAAGAAATGAGTTATCAAGCTATAAAAAGACAAGGAGGAACCTCAAGGGCATATTTGCTTTATGCGTAACTCATAGCAAGTAGATGGAAAAGACTATATACTATACGATTCCAGCCATATGACACTCTGGAAAAGGCAAAATATAGACAATAAAAAGATCAGTGGTTGCCAGGGGTTTCGGAGGGGAGGAAAAAATGAAGAGGAACATGGGATTTTTAGAGCAGTGAAAACTATCCTATATGATACTGCAAAGGTGGATAAATAACATGTTTTTGTCAAAATCCATAACACTGTACAACACAGTGAACTCTAAACTATGGACTTTAATAATAACAGTGACACAAGTCATAAAAAAGATTCGATCATCTGGAAAATTCACCATATGGAACATCCATTTTGCAATGGTGCTACCAAATAAGACAAGTGTAAAACAGAAATAACCACACTTCTTACCTGCACCAACCTTGAAAATATTAGTACAATGCACTGCAAACACAAAATATAAGGTTAACAATATGTTATTTTATGATGAACAAAAATCTGGGAAAAGTCATACCTTACTAGTGAGGGGTCTGTTGTTTCCACTGGTGGCAAAAAGCATATCAGTGACTATACATAAAAAATAAAACACAAAGAAAACACCAACAACCAACACTCTAGAAATTTATTACCAGATTACAACCTACACACAAACACAACTAAGCTCAAGACTAGTAAAGTAGCAGCACAAAATGTGAAGAAAAACACATTTAATAAATACAATTAAGAAAACCCTTTTTCTTTAAACTAGGTTCAAATACTGGGAGATAAACACTGGAACAAAAATCTTAGGAAGACCTTTACAAACCACTGTAACACGCAGCGATTCGCTGGACACTGTGCGCAACAGTGTTCATTGAAGCCTTCTCCCGATGAATGTACATTTGTCCACTTTGGAGTGTTTTTCAAAAAGTATTTAGGTTCTTAGAAAATAGCACAAGAACGGTTAGGTTCAAAAATTTTTAATGTCCCTGTTTACAAAGCTACAAGGAAATAGTAGGATGCACGTTGTGTTTGAACCTGCTCCTAAGAATGATATACACACAAATAATGAAGCTGGCCATGACAACAGTGGGGAAAGTAACTCTGACAATTCACAGAGGCGTAATCTGCAAGAGGAAGAAAGGCGAAAAGCTTTTAAAAGAAAAGCTTTTAAGAAAATTTTGTGTTTAAATAAAAAAGTTAATAAGAAGAGGGCACGAGCAGAAGGGAATAGAGTACTGAAAGAAGCAAATCTGCATATATGAAGAACTGAACTGGGTTCACGTCTAGAACTAATAAGCATGGTGACCTGAGGTAGACTCTGGGAATAACATGTGCAAAGATTCAGGTTTTCTAAAGGGTAGTATTTAGTCATTTCAGAGAATGTAAAGTAAAAGTGCATTTTATAGCTCTGAACATATCAAATGAAAGCCCTTTGATAAGAGGGAGACTTTGCTATACTAATTCCCTATTTGTTGTGCCAAGTATACAAAAGCTACATACTACTTGTGATAAAATAATATATCCAGGTTTTATTTTTATTTTCTCAACAAATGAGAAAAGTAAAACAAAAAGAATTTTATATTACTTTAACATTTTCCCTGTTTTACTAATAAGCCATCTGAAATTTAGAAATATCAAAGCTAGAGTTCAGAATCCAAAACCTAAAAAAATTCAAATTATTGTCAATGACATAAATGTGTGAAAACATATCTATCATTATACAGATTTGATTTTTTAAATACTCACAGTTTCCACATTCAGAAACAACATTAAAAGTGAATGTCCAAAAATAAATAAGTATGAAAAGCCTAGTTTAAAAGTATAAATAAGTAAACTTACAGTAATTACAACAGGGTTTTAGCTCTTTATGCAAATATTATTAGTGGAAATGAAAGCAAAACATTTTTATACCTTTAACATGTCCTCCCAACTGTAGTTCCTACTTTCTTTTTTTGTGACAGATGTTTAGGTTCACATAAATATTATGTGCATCACAAATTAAGTGGTATGTAAAAAATACACAGAACAGTTAAAGAACAAAACAAACACACAAAAAACGTTAGAACAGTATGATTTTTTTTCCTCATACAAGATAAGTGACCTTTTCTTGGAAAAAGTCAGCATACACCCTTAACATCTGATTCCAAAATACAGGATATATCCTCTAAGGTGATTTATCATTAAGATAGAAAAAGGAGAAACTGACCATAATGCAAAAAAAAGACTCAATAACTTAGACAATACCAGAGGAGTCAAAGACACCCACACATGAATACCTGCCTTGTCCTTCATGTTACCTCACGCTGTGTCAAAGACACTGTTACTGCTTTATGATTCTCATCTCAGACTCATCAGTGTACACAGAAACTTACTTTCAAGAAAGGAAGCCAAATGAACTCATGCTCTCCCAAACCTAAGGAGTATCTATTATTTCTTGTCCAACAGGCTGCACAGGGCAAAGTGAAAGAATAACTGTACTTTCAGTTTGCCCTGCATATACACATTTTTCCTTGATATAGCTGTATGGCTGTTCTTATTAGATTCATCAGATACCTGCTTGTTTGCTTTCTGAATAGTGATTTCAGACAATTTTTTGAGATATCTGAGTCAAAAATCACATCACAAACACCATAATCTCAGGGGCTCAAATGAAGTCCTTGCTATATAGCCAGGCTGCAGGGAGATTCCACTTCACCATGTCTTGGTATCTGAGGAGATGGGAGTCGGAGCCTAGATGTGCTATGTCACTGTGGAGTGACTACACTGTTACCAGCAGGAAAGTGGTGGATGTGATGCTGTCATCTGTTGTCTACTTGAGAGACTAAGAAGATACAGTCTCCAGTGAAGAACAGTTTATCTGGTCCATTTCATCAACATTAATTCCCTTTTTTAAAAAAAAGGAATTATGGGAACAAAATGTTTATAGCAAAAATGTAACATGTACACATTTACCATAATTGCACATGTAATTATGGTATAGAAAATGATAAAAACTGACATAACAATCAGATTTTTAACAGGTTTATACTGTTCAAACAAATGGATATCAGTTCTAATTTTAAAACTGACTGAAAAGCAAAAAAAAAAAAAGGGGGGGAGAGCTTGAGGGGGGGACATTTTTATATTATCTTCCCAAACATAGATTGCTGTGTCTTTCCACCTATGAGGTAAACTCTTGTTTCAGCAGAAGGTAGGAGCTACGTAGAGGAATCGGAGAAAGGAACAAGTCAGAACTTCACTATCTGGTCCAGCTTTGCAAGCCACAGAGCTCCCAACAGCTGTCCTGTACAAAGAAAGCAACCAAACCACGTCTGCCCAACAGAATTCTGAATACTCACGTTCTCAGAGGAATTAAAGGAACCAAATATTTCTACTTCTGATAATGCATCTGCTTTTGCCATATAGAAAAGCAAACCAAAGCAATTCTATCTCTTTCCAGGTAAGGTAACACACTGCCTTGCAATAAAGACAGTGTATACACATGTACACTAAAAGCCGGACAGAACACATGAGAGAACTCTTCATGATCTTTTAAGGGGCTTAAGATATACAAAGCCTTCACCACCCACTGACAGAGCAAAACAAGAAACAAAGGAAACAAGCACAGCTGACTCACTGAACATAGTAAAGATAAGCTTCCAGGAAGTTTTGAGTCCCCAAATACTGCTTAACTGGTAATAAAAGAAACACAATTGCCATGTCATTATCCATGAAGAATTCAGAAAATTAAATATGCACTGAGGCACAAAACCCAGAAAAGGTCTACTAATCAATTAAAATGTGACAGAGAAGTTTAATAATCACCAAACTATGTTTTAACAATTGTCCCTAAAAATTTAGAGGGAAAATACACTACTGAATGGCAATAGTTCACAAGATAATTTTAGTGGAATTATTTCTTTATTTTCAAAGTTTACAAATGATGCAGGGTGCAGCAGTGCATACCTATAGTCCCAGGTACTTGGGAGGCTGAAGCAGGAGGTTCAATCGACCCCAGGGGTTTGAGACCATCCTGGGCAACACAGGGAGAGCCCCTCTCAAAAATAAATAAATAAATAAATTAAATTAAAGTTAATAAATAAAAGGAAACTTCCTTCATTTCAGTTTTTCAAGATGAATTAACCCAATTATTAAAATCATGATTCCTTATGATTTGGAGTCTTATCTGTATTTCTGAGGAAAAAGGGCAATTTATTATATCAGATAAACACTGAAGTTTAAAAGGAAACTTAAGTTATCTGAAAAGAACATGAGGCATTTATAGTTCTTAATGGAAAAAATTAAATCTTTTAAGCAAAACACTAAGAGTTTTTCCATCTGCCTGTAAGCCATATATATATATATATATATATATATATATATATATATATATATACATTTTTAGTTTTAAATCAGTAGTTGCTATTCAAAATCAAGAATTCAGTATGTTATCAAATATAAATTTTAAAAAGATTGATCATGGGAAACAGATTGTCTAGTAATTCAAATAGGATAAATGTAATTAATTACACATTCTGAATGCTCTACTTGTGATTAGATATATGCCATTTGCCTTTCCTGGTTCTGATCTACCATCAAATTCTTGCTAGACTGATGAGCAGACAGATATCTAACCTGATCTTACTTTGTGCACCAGTTCTTCATCAAGACAAGGAAGAACTTCAAACTTTTCAAATGAACATCATTCATTACATATGATGCTGTTTTGTTAAATAAGCCGTGTGGAAACTACAAAAATTTTCTTTTGCATTAGCCATGCAGACTAAGTTTGTTTAAAATGCCGAAGTATGTTTTTAAATACTAATATTGAATTCAACAAAAATCAAATTGTGTTGGAGCTGAGAAAAATATTGGCTGTTACCTGTTTGAACATGTTGAAAGAAAAATGAAAACAAACTTATAAGTCTAGAATGAACAAGTGCTACTAATGTAATCATAACATTCTTTCCACTTTTCCAATATGAAATGTAAGAGACATCGGCAAAAAATACTACAAACCAGAGAAACCACCTGGTAAAATGATTAAAACCCAGAGCATAGGTTGTCCTTGATAATCAAGAAAATAATCAAATAGCTAATAGAGGAAATGGGGGGGGGAGTGAATATTGTAACTATTAATACTCTAGTAGGAACTGAATTCTAAAGATTGAAACTAGCAAATTCCTTATTTCCTCCAAAATTTACTATCACTCTTCTAACAACAATGAATTTGACACAAACCCACTTTTGCTGTTAAAAGCCAATATATATAGCACCCTCATAGTCACAGAGCAGTAGATTGAAAGGAAAAAAAAAAAGACAAATGCAAATAAGAAATAAACATCCTTCTAAATCTTTTGTAAACAAGTTTCTAAAATAATTCACTGCTACTTTCTTTGGCCTCCCTGATATACTGGTTTGGTTGGGTACAGAATATCAATGCATGAGTATGTGGAATACCAGCACAAGGCCAGGCAAGGGAGATGATCAGATTCTTTGTATAAGTTTTTCTTAGTTCTCAATCACACTGAGTATTCTTAGTAGTTTTAGATTTTTTTTTTTTGCCTCTAAGTCAAAATATCTCAAATGAAAAATTCCAAACCTGTCTTGAAAAACTGTAGGAATTTCTTCACATTTTATAAGCAAATACACTGAAAATGAAAGAGCTGACAAAAACTCAAGCTGATCCAAATTCAACCATCCATTTCTCATACTTCTCCAAGTCTGCAGCAGAGACAGACTTAGCAATTTTCTTAAGAGCCAACTCAAAGTCTCCTTTGGTAACAGGCATCTGAAGCTCCTCCTTGGAAAGTGCGCGGATTTCCTCTGGACTTAGGCCATTGATACGTCGCCTCATGGCCATTAAAGAAGCATCCCTAAAAACATACCAAAATCAGTCAGCAGTAATTTTTGTGTTTTTGACACTTTGAACTGTTACAAAGTTGTGGTAAAACATTTAAGAGATTATTTTGTATGTTTTATGATGTGCTTAGAACTTTCCACTTCAGAGACATCCTGAGGTTTCAGGAGAGATTAAAAGAGGATACAAAAGTCTTAAAGCATAAAACGTACAGTTAATGAACCACAGAAGTCTAGGCTGAGCTCAGATAGTACTGAGTTCTCTTTTCTATACCCATAATTCAAAAATAGCGAAGTTTAGGAAACTAGAGCCAAATTTTGAAATACTGAATTGCACACTTGGAAATGAACATATGGCCAATATTAATTCAAGCCACATATATGCCAGTCTGTCTACAGCCTAGTTAGAAGGGATAAAATGAAGAACCCCTCTTTCTGGAACATGAATACATACACATATAGTAGACATACAATTTCCTATATGGGAATATTTGTGGGCAACTAACAGTATAAGCTCTGGAATATCCTGATCCTATCTGCAGTTCTATTTGACCAATTACAAAAAAATACAAAGCTTTGGAAGAAACAGATGATTCATGGTCACCTAAGAGGAAGGCCAAGGTCATCAAAACTTAAAACATTTAAATGTTTTATTACATTGACAGTAAAAAACTATTGTAAGCTTACTGTATGCCACTAAACTTAAGATGCACATAGGAAAAACATTAGCAGGAAAAAAAGAAAAAGAAAAAGAAAAACAGGTATTAAGACTTTAAAGAAAAGCCACTGATGTCAATGTAAGTTCAGTTAAATACCTGAAAGAAAAAAATTGAGTGATGTGAATTGTCTAAAAATTATTTTGCAGCTAAATTGAAAGGAAAATTTACAAAATGAGTTTGTGTTTATTCTACAACTTAAATCGGTCAACTTTGTTCATCTTCATGTGGCCTAATAATGCCAACCAAAACTAAATGATATTACATTATGCTGATTCAACTAGGCTCCAACATAGAACTAAACTGACTGTAAGTTGTTAAAGTCATTATTACCAAGTTGAATATACAATATTTTTTAAAAATCAAAGGATCAAAACCATAAGGGACCATATTATAATGTAATCGTTTAACCTAACAATGACCAATGAAGCAATACAGCATTTTTTTTTTCCCACAAATAAGGAAATACTTCAAAGAAATGGGTAATTGCTTTTGGGTTAATGGCTAACTACACTGACTTTAAGATAGGTTCTCCTGAAAAATCTGTAACTAATGTCCAGGATCACAGATCATTAAAAAAAATACCTGCAAACATTAGTTATATCAGCACCAGAATAGCCCTCAATCTTCTCTGCTATATCTTCCAGTTGAATATCAGGATCTAACTCAACTTCACGAAGATTGATCTTCAGAAGCTCAGCTCTTCCTTTGGCTGTTAAAAAATTTTAGTTGTTAGATGTTTTAATTTACAAATCATTTTGCCAACAAATCATATATTAATGTTCAGGAAAAGAAAGAGAGAAAGAGTAAAGCAGATTAAGAACTGTGAGCCCACAAGTATCATCAATCCACTGCGTTAACTCAGGCAATCATTCTGTGCACCTCAGCTGCAATAACTGAAATCTGAAACATAACTCAGTTTTCCTTACAGACTGTGAGGATACCTGCTATGAGAACAAGGGAATTGAGATCGTCTATGAAAACATAGACATCAGTATATTCAAGCACCAGAAATGCTTCCAATAAAATATATTTGGCCTACATTTACAAAACTAGACTGTATGCAGTATAAATCCTATGAATTATTCTGTTTAGTATGACACAGAAGGAAATTTCCACAACTTTCATCAGTAGTTTTTTAAAAAATTAATGGAAATCTGTAATTTTCATTAAAAGCTCACTATTACGTTTTTTACATGTCAAGCCAGCCCAGAGACATTTGCTATTCCTGTACAATTTAAATGTGTACTGAGTCAATTCAAACAAATTTTTTTTTTCCAGTACTGAGGACTAAGCACAGGAACTTGAGCTTGTCAAGCAGCTGACAGTCCCTCGATGACTTTTTATATAACCAATCATATCTGCTATCTCACCATTGCTTTTAGTGGCACATTTGCTTAATATAGTATAAGAATACATAATGAATTTATCTGGCTCTATATTATTTTCTGAGATAATAAATGAAATTTAATTTCTTCAACTTTTATTTTGAAAAGATTTTAAACTACAGAAAAAAACCATTTACCTTTCATCAAGATTTGCCATTGTTAACATTAGCTGCCCACCTTTCCCCAACCCTTTTGAACTAAGAACTGACCATACTATGATTATATTTCACCTTAAATTCTTTAGCATGTATCCCCTAAAAACAAGGGTATACATATAATTACCAACCTTATTAGGAAATTAGCAATAGTACATTACTAACATCTAAAACACAATTCAAAGTAAAATATTGCCATTTGCCCCAGGTCTTTCTAATATTTACAAACCATCATATATTGTATTTAGTTACCATGTTCCATTAGTCCTCTTTCATCTAACACATTTCCCCCATGTTTATTTTTTGTTTGTCTCATCTTTCATGACATTGACAATTCTTCAACTGATCTTATAGAATCAAAGCATTCCAATAAAGATCTTAAGAGGTGTGTTTTTGGAACCTAACAGGTAGATACTAAAATGTTTATGGAACTGGAAAGAACCAACAACTATCAAGACACTCTGGAAGAGTAAAAGCAAGATAGGAAGAACTGCTCTATCAGTTCATAAGACTTACAAAGCAACAGGATTCAAATCATTATGACATTCTGTGGAGATAGACAAAAAGGTCAGTGATAAGAGATTGGAAGCCTAGAAGCAGATCAAAGCATAGACTATGGACAGACGTTATTCAGGCAGCAGTTGTTAGGAATGGCTTTTCAATTAACAATGTTGGAACAACTGTCTACAGGAAAAAATAAGACTGGATATACCCTTGTATACAAAAAATTAGTGCTGATTATTTCTAAATATATGACAAAAAATGATCAGCATTTTAGAAGATAATTCAGGAAAAATATATTAATATTCTTAATGTTCTCAAGATACACATTCAAAAACAAACTAGAAAAGACTGATAAACTGACCACATTTAAATTACTTCTATTCATCAAAAGATAGTATTAAATATAGTGAAAACAGACAAACTACAGTATACTTATGACATATAAGGACTTATATCCAGAGTATTAAAAAAAAAAAAAACCTCTTACAAATCAATAAGAAAGAGTCAAACTACCCAACAGAAATATAGGCAAAAGACCTGAATAGATATATCATAAAATCCAAGCAGGCATTACATTAAAAAAAAGATAGTCAAATCATTAAATAATTAAGGCTATGCAACTTAAAACCCAATGAAGTAATGCTGCATTCCAACTAACTGGTAGAATTTAAAAGTCTGTCGATACTGGGTGTTGGAAAAATATGAAACAACAGGAACTCTCATACACTACTGGTGAAAGTATGAAGTGGAACCACCACTCTGGAAAACACACTGGATTTATCCACTAAAGCAGTTATGCAATATGACCTACAATTTACTTCTAGGACATAACCCTCCATCCTGGCCTGAAGAAACTCAGGCATTTTTATACATGTAAAAGAAGGTTCGTATTGGATTGTTCATAATAATCTATAATGGGAATCAATCACAACACTGAGCAAATAACTAATGGTAGCATAATCACAACATGGATATTAAGGGCTGAATTTTGACTCCCCCAAATTCATAAGTTGAAGTCCTAACTCCCAGTTCTTCAGAACATCACTGTATTTGAAGAAAGGGCCACTAAAGGGTTATTAAGGTAAAACGAGGTCATATAGGCCCATGACTAGTATTTTCATGAGAAGAGATTAGGACACAGACACACTTGGGAGAAGACCACAGGAAGACACTTGAGGAAGATAGCAACCTGACAGGTGAGGAGAGAGGCCTCAAAATGGAACCAACTCTACTAACACCTTGATCTTGAACTTTTCAGGCTCCAGAACTGTGAGCAAGTTAATTTCTGCTGTTCAAGCCACCCAGTCTATAGTATTTGTTGTGGCAGCCTAAGAAACAAATGCAGTAGCAACAAAAATGAAGAGCATCCACGTGTGCCAAAATGAATGAATCTTAAAAATGAACTGTGCTGGGGCAGGAACACACCAGGCAGCAGCTGTGCTCAGAGGATGCTTCATTTTTATCCTAGAGGTGGTTATGCAGTTGCTTGTTTTGCTAGTTAGTGGGTAAAGCAAACGTTTTAATGAACGCTTCTGTCCTTGAGTATATGTCACACACACACATATACACACTGCCAAGTACGACAAAGCAAAGCGAGACACAGTAACCACGTACAAAGAGAAGCAAACAGGCATTATTGAGACTTGCTAGAAAAAAAGATGGAGGTAGGGGAACAAAACCAAAGAGTTCACCTCCAGCATTCCTTGATCCTGGGACTCCAGTCAAGAAGCTCGCCATGCACTTCACAGGGGTTATCTGGCAGACTGGTGGTTTAGAGCTACAAACATCCTCCACTCAGGTGAATGGCAAGTGAGGTGGTGGGGAAGGAAGAGGGAAGGGGAGGAACTCCTACACCAACTGCTACAAAGGTGCTACCTTCCTGATGTCTACATAACAACTCATAATTTCAACAAGAGAGCATGGCTACTCAGTGCTCCACATAGAGCAAGTGAATAGTGGTGAACTAATATTTAATTTTTTAGTTCCAATATCAGAAAACCCTTGCACTTGTAAATTCCTCTGTCTGACCCTAAGAACTTTAACCACTAAGTTTAATACAATGTATTCTTCCACAGAAATGAAGTTCCAGAAAGCTGATTTCAAAAGAACTTTGGAATATAAACCCACTCCTAAGAAAGGACTAGTAAGTCTGAAGCATGGTAGGAAGCATCCTCCTTTACCCTAGAATTGTGACTTTGGGGGCAATTAACTTTTAATAGCAGCTATATCAGTGATTTGTTAGAAGACTCTAAGATTTATCAGTTCTGTAAAACTGAATTAACGATATTTAATAACCTTGTAATAAGATTTAATGAGGGATTAATATGTTAATAATAGTGTAAAGAACTGCCAATGCTATCTAACAAAGTTAATGCAATTCTAAATTCAAATAAACAAACAAGGTTAGAAGCACCAAACACCATTCCTTATATTCACAACTCGAGTACAACAGGCAGTTCGATGGAGGGGAGAGATAAAGAGAGCATGCGCTAGGGCCAAACTGGCTCACACACCTGTTCTACTGCTGGGTGGAAACTTAAGCTCTGAGTGCCTCAGCTTCCTCACCTGTAAAATAAAGATCAGAACAGAATCTACCTCATCCAACCTTCATGAGGGTTAGATGAATTAATACACGTAAGGCCTGGACCACAGTCAGCATTCAATAAATATTCACTCCCCCAACTCTACCACCACCACCAGTCAATCAACAACCAAGATGTCAAGGAGATGAGAAAATCCAGAATTCCTTCTGTGGAAACCAACACAGATGAAACACAGAGAGAAGGGATGGGAAGTCCACAAGGAAGACAAGCCAGGGTTAAAGGCTGCTAAAGTAGGTATGCTTTAAGGTTGGCTTTGAAAGATTGGTAACACTTAAATAGAAGATAAGAGAGAATAGTCCAGGAAATAGGAGCACTATAAACAAGGACGTAGAAATAGGAAGATGTCTGCATGTTCCCGAATGGAAAAAAAAGATAAGTGGAGAAAGTACAATGGAATACTAATAAACATACTAAGAAACAGGACACATTGGTGTGAACTTGCAATAAAAAAACAAGTAAATAAAAGAACTCTGGCCCTGATACGATAGAAAGCTAGTCACTCAGAATCTAAAAGACTGTAATATCTTAGTATTTTAGGGGTTAGTCTAAAAGCAAAATATAATTAAACAAGTGTGCATAATGTACATTTAGAAAGTGAGAAGAGACTTACAGTAAGAACATTAAGAGTTTCACCCATGCCCCTCACTCTGCCTTCTGTCCAGGATGACAGATTTTATTTACCAAGATGGCTGCAAAGGGATCCTCATTCCAGGCCTGCTTCGTTTCTACAAGGAAGCCTTACCATTCATTCCCCACCCAAAGGTTCCCTGTGCCCCATGAATCCTGCCAGGTTTGAGAATGCTTCTTCCCAAAGTACTGCAGAAGTATAGCCTCTAAGGCTAGGTCATAAATACAATGCAGCTTCAAACATATCTCAAAGAACAATCATCTCTGGAGTACTGAACCATCAGGTACGAAATCTGACTATTCCCAGATCACAGGCAACAGGTGAAGTGCTTCAGAAAGACAGCCCCACGAGGTCCCAGACATGTAAATGAAGCCATGGCCAAGGGATCCCAGGTCCCAGCTGAGATGCAAGGCAGCATAGGACACAGCCAGTCCTGCCGTGCCCCACCCCACATGAGCACAATACACAACTGTCTTGAATCACTAAGTGTTGGAATGGTTCATTAAAGAGCAAGAGAAACTGACACACTGACTTTTCCTGCCACCATGTTTAATTCTCAATTTTAATTTCCTCATTTCTTTATGTAAATTACATTTTTTTTTTGGTACTAAGGATGGAACCCAACTTAATGCTCTATCATTAAGCTTCATCCCCAGCCCTTTCCATATTTTATTTTGAGACAGGGTCTTGCAGAGTTGCCCAGGCTGACCTTGAACTTGTGATCCTCCTTAGTGCGTTAGCCTCCTAAATCAGTGGGACTACAGGCATATAATGTGCCTTTCTGGTGGCCTTTAGTGGCTCATTTATTTCTTCTCATTCTTTTTATATCTTGCTTTTTTCAATTAAAATTTTTTTATTCACAAATGCTTTTGTTCATAAAATGCCTTTCCATTTTTTTATATTAATACACTCCACTTTTCTTCTCATTAGTTACTTTCTAGACTTCCAAACTGTTCTTTCAGCTCTCTTTTTGTTCCAAATTTCTGTATTATTCTCTTTTCTAGACCCTTTTATCTTCCCAGATGCTCCAGCCACAGTGGCTATCTACCTATTTATTTTCAAGCAATCATGCCTTTGTTTCTGGTTTTTGTTTATGAAAATTCAGTTAAAATGCAACATCCTCCATGAAGTCTCCCATAGGTACACAAATCAGAATTGATCGTTCTTCATTCTCCACTCTAAAAATACTGTGCAAAGCTTTCGTATCCCACATACCACTGTTTTCATGGTAACCAGGCTCAGTTCACGTCTGCCTCCAAAGGCCAGTGTTGGTTCTCTAACGAGGATGACACATTATTTATCTTTGTATTTCCACAGTAACTAAAATAAATGTCTTACAGATAGCAATGAGCTAAATAAATACCTATTGATGGATTAATACAGATGAAAGAAAAAGGGCAGAGTTCTAATGATTAACTTGCTTGGGAGTCTTTAGGAGAAGGCGTGTTCCACAGTCATCAGGCAAACAAGCTTCAGACCCACAAAGAGCAAAGTAATTAGCTATAATGGATATAACTGTCTCAAAAGGGAAGGAAGCCCTTGTCAGCCAAATTTATTTTCTACTACATTTCCAAGAAGTATAAATATACTTTATACTTTATACCATAAAGTATGTCTTTCCTCTCAAACCTAAGCTTGCCTCAGAAATTCAGAAAATTACTGTCATCGACTATTTTTATCATTACGTATTTTTCTCTTTACTATACTGAGCTAAAGTTCAAAGTATAAGAGCTTGAATGATGTAATAGTTCAGAAGTTCAAAGTACAAAAGCTTGAATGATATAATAGTTCAGGTAGTAAAACTTTATCCCCCCACTGGTATCAATATTTTATTTATAATCACTATACAGCAGCCCACCTACTCCCACACTGAGGTCGGACGCCATTGCTGAGCCTGCCTGCCCCCCCTACTGCTGAGGGACACTGTGCCTGCCTCTGTGCTGACTCAGCGCACCCTCGCTGGGGCTCCCCAGCTTTTCTGGCAGCTGGTGCAGGCATTTCGAATTATTCCTGAGGGCGTGGCCATCATCATTGGAAGGGCGGCTCCCTTCCTGAGACACCTACAGGAGACTAGAGGCCCTTTGACAGAATTCAAGAGGACTCAGAATTCAAGAGGAGGAGGTATTGAGAGACTCGGGACCAACTCAGAGCCACAGGATGAGTCTCTCCCACTGGGCGGGCTCCCCAGATGGGGCAGCAGTCCCAGAACGCAGGGAACTTCGTGGAGTAGAGAGACCCAGTGAGACTCCCCGGCTAGAGCCGAGAACCCGCTCAACCGGGAGCACTGCAGAGGAGGGCCACACAGCGAGAGGCTTCAACGCAGAGTGAGGGTCCCAGGCCCTGGCAGCAGGACCAGACCGCAGGAATGTCGTAGTAGAGAAAGAGTCCCTCGCAGGGCCAGGCGCCCCAGCCCAGTTGGTAGTTCCGGGTCCCAGGGAACATCGCAGAGGAGGGCTGCCCAGTGAGAGGCTCAATTGCAGGGCGAGGCTCCCTGGCCCAGGAGGTAGGACCAGACCCCTGGGAATGTCGCAGAGGAGGGCTGCCCAGCCCAGGCAGTAGTTCTGGACTGAAGGGAACATCTCGGAGGAGAGCTGCCCAGCGAGACATCCCCACAGGGTGAGTCTTCCCCACTGGGCGAGGCTTTCCCACCAGGGTGGTAGAACCAGAGACACAAGCCCAGACCAGCCATGCCCCAGCCCGCAGTCTAGTCCCCCTTTTGACTGACCATTGGTCAACAAGTGGAGGCATCTCTGCCCAACAGCAGGAAATATACCCCACCTGAAGGCCACCACCCCTGGAGGGGAAGCTTCCTTGTGGAGCATTGCATTATCAAGTTCCTCCAAGACTTCAAGCTACTGAAGGCTAGGAGGTGAGTTATTGGAGATCCACAGGGACACTATAAGTCAACAGAGGAAATCTGCAATATCTCAGAGTTTCACTAAGAGGGGAAGATACCTGACCAATATGAGGAAACAAGGGAAGAAAATGTCCCAAACAAACCTAGATGCTACATCAATAAAAATCCAATGACAGCATGGCAGAAGAAATGTCAGAAAGAGAGTTCAGAATGTACATAATTAAAATGATCAGAGAAGCAAATGATGAGATAAAAGAGCAAATGCAGGCTTTGAATGATCGCACCACTCAACAGTTAAAAGACCAAATGAGGGAAGCAAAAGACCATTTCAATAAAGAGTTAGAGATATTGAAAAGAAACTAGACAGAAATCCTTGAAATGAAGGAACCAATAAACCAAATTAAAAACTCCATAGAAAGCATAACCAATACGATAAAACACCAGGAAGACAGAACCTCAGATATTGAAGAAAAAATATTTAATCTTGAAAACAAAGTTGACCTAACAGAGAAGATGGTAAGAAATCATGAACAGAATCTATAAGAATTATGGGATGTCATGAAAAGGCCAAATTTAAGAATTATTGGGATTAAGGAAGGCTTAGAGAAATAAACCAAAGGAATGAACAATCTACTCAATGAAATAATATCAGAAAATTTCCCAAATCTGAGGAATGAAATGGAAAATCAAGTACAAGTGGGTTATAGGACTCCAAATATACAAAATTACAATAGACGCACACCAAGGCACATTATAATGAAAATACCTAACATACAAAATAAAGACAGAATCTTAAAGGCTGCAAGAGAAAAGACTCAAATTACATTCAGGGTGAAACCAATACGGATATCAGCACATTTTTCAACCCATACCCTAAAAACTAGAAGGGCCTGGAATAACATTTTTCAAACTCTGAAAGAAAACGGATGCCAACCAAGAATCTTATACCCAGCAAAACTTACCTTCAGATTTGACGACAAAATAAATTTCTTCCATAATAAACAAAAGCTAAAAGAATTTACAAAAAGAAAGCTGGCACTACAGAACATTCTCAGCAAAATATTCCATGAGGAAGAGATGAAAAACAATGATGCAAATCAGCAAAGGGAGGAACTGTCCTAAAGGAATAGCCAAATAAGGGAGAAACCAAGTTGTGTCAAAAAAAACAAAAATGAGTCAAATGACCGGGAATACAAATCATATCTCAATAATAACCCTGAATGTTAATAGCCTGAATTCATCAATCAAAAGACACAGACTGTTACTGACTGTGAACAATCCCTATCTCTCACCCTACACAAAACTCAACTCAAAATGGATCAAGGACCTCGGAATCAGACCAGAGACCCTGCATCTTATAGAAGAAAAAGTAGGTCCAAATCTTCAACTTGTTGGCTCAGGATCAGATTTCCTTAACAGGACTCCCATAGCACAAGAAATAAAAGCAAGAATCAACAACTGGGATAGATTCAAACTAAAAAGCTTTCTCTCAGCAAAGGAAACTATCAGAAATGTGAAGAGAGAGCCTACAGAGTGGGAGAATATCTTTGCCAACCATACCTCAGATAGAGCGCTAATTTCCAGAATCTATAAAGAACTCAAAAAACTCTACACGAAGAATACAAATAATCCAATCAACAAATGGGCTAAGGAAATGAACAGACACTTCACAGAAGAAGATGTACAAGTAATCACCAGATATATGAAAAAATGTTCAACATCCCTAGTAATAAGGGAAATGCAAATCAAAACTACCCTAAGATTTCATCTCACCCCAATTAGAATGGCGATTATCAAGAATACAAGCAACAATAGGTGTTGGCGAGGATGTGGTGAAAAAGGAACACTCATACATTGCTGGTGGGGTTGCAAATTAGTGCAGCCACTCTGGAAAGCAGTGTGGAGATTCCTCAGAAAGCTTGGAATGGAAACACCATTTGACCCAGCTATCCCACTCCTTGGCCTATACCCAAAGGACTTAAAAGCAGCATACTACAGAGATACAGCCACATCAATGTTCATTGCTGCTCAATTCACCATAGCCAGATTGTGGAACCAACCTAGATGTCCTTCGGTTGATGAATGGATAAAGAAACTGTGGCATATTTATACAATGGAATATTACTCCGCAATGAAGAATGATAAAATTATGGCATTTGTAGGCAAATGGTCGAAATTGGAGAATATCATGCTAAGTGAGATAAGCCAATCTCAAAAAACTAAAGGACGAATGATCTCGCTGATAAGCGGATGAGGACATATAATGGGGGGTGGGAGGGGCTAGCATTAGGTTTAGGGTTAGGTTTAGAGTTAGGCTAAGGAGAGCAGTAAGAATGAAGGAAAGAAGGACTGTGTAGAGGGAAAAGAGGGGTGGGAGGGGTGGGGAGGGGTGGGAGGGGTGGGGGGGAGGGGAAAATATAATAAACATCATTACCCTATGTAAACGTAAAAAAAAATAAATAAATAAATAAAAAAAAAAAAGAAATTCTAAAAAAAAAAAAAAAAAACAAAAGACACAGACTGGCAGATTGGATTAAAAAGAAAGATCCAACAATATGCTGCCTGCAAGACATTCATCTCAGAAAGAGATACCCACAGAATAAAGGTGAAAGCATGGGAAAAAACATACCATGCACACAGACTCAGCAAAAAGCTGGAGTATCCATCCTCATACCAGATAATGTGAACTTCAAGCCAAAGGTAGTAAGAAGGAATAAAGAAGGACATTTCATACTGCTTAAGGGAAGCATAAATCAGCAAGACATAACAATTGTAAATATCTATGCCCCAAACAGTGGCTCATCCATGTACATCAAACAAATCCTTCTCAATTCCAGAAATCAAACAGACCACAACACAATAATACTACGTGATTTTAACACACCTCTCTCCCCACTGGACAGATCCTCCAAACAAAAATTGAACAAAGAAACCATAGATCTCAATAACACAATCAATAATTTAGACTTAACGGACATATATAGAATATACCATCAAACAAAGAGCGAATACACTTTCTTCTCAGCAGCACATGGATCCTTCTCTAAAATAGACCATATTCTATGCCACAAAACTATTGTTAGCAAACACAAGAAGACAGAGATACTACCTTGTATTCTATCAGATCATAATGGATTGAAATTAGAAATAAATGACAGAATAAAAAAGAGAAAATACTCCAACACCTGGAGATTAAATAATACATTATTGTATGATGAATGGATAACAGAAGACATCAGGAGGAAAATAAAAAAATTCTTAGAGATAAACGAGAACAAAGACACATCATATCAAAATTTCTGGGACACTGTGAAAGCAGTTCTTAGAGGAAAATTTATTTCATGGAGCGCATTTAATAAAAGAAGAAAAAAAATCAACAAATAAACGACCTAACACTACAGCTCAAAGCCCTAGAAAAAGAACAGAGCAACACCAAAAATAGTAGAAGACAGGAAATAGTTAAAATCAGAACTGAAATCAATGAAATTGAAACAAAAGAAACAACTGAAAAAACTGACAAAATAAATAGTTGGTTCTTTGGAAAAAATAAACAAAATTGATAAACCCTTAGCCACACTAACAAAGAGAAGGAGAGAGAAAACTCAAATTACTAAAATTCAGAATGAACAAGGAAATATCACAACAGACAAGAGTGAAATACAAAACATAATTAGAAGCTATTTTGAAAATCTATACTACAACAAAATAGAAAATCTCGAAGACATCAACAGGTTTCTAGAGACATATGAATTACCTAAACTGAACCAGGAGGACATATACAATTTATATAGATCAATTTCAAGTAATGAAATAGAAGGAGTCATCAAAAGCCTACCAACAAAGCAAAGTTCAGGACCAGATGGGTTCTCAGCTGAGTTCTACAAAACCTTTAAAGAAGAGCTCATTCCAATACTTCTCAAAGTATTCCATGAAACAGAAGAGGAGGGAACCCTCCCAAACTCATTCTACGAAGCCAATATCACCCTGATACCTAAACCAGACAGAGACACATCGAGGAAAGAAAATTTCAAACCAATATCCTTAATAAACAGTGATGCAAAAATTCTCAACAAAATTTTAGCAAATCGCATACAAAAATATATTAAAAAGATAGTGCACCACGATCAAGTGGGTTTTATCCCAGGGATGCAAGGTTGGTTCAACATCTGGAAATCAATAAATGTAATTCACCATATCAACAGACTTAAAGTCAAGAATTACATGATTATTTTGATAGATGCAGGAAAAGCATTTGTTAAAATACAGCATCAAAACACTAGAAAAAATAGGGATAGTGGGAACATTCCTTAACATTGTAAAAGCCATCTATGCTAAGCCCATGGCCAATATAATTCTAAATGGTGAAAAACTGAAAGCATTCCCCCTAAAAACTGGAACAAGGCAGGGATGTCCTCTTTTGCCACTTCTATTCAACATTGTCCTCAAAACTCTAGCCAGAGCAATTAGACAAACAAAAGATACTAATAGGAATACTAATAGTATCCTAGGGATACTAATAGGAAAAGAAGAACTCAAACTATCTTATTTGCTGATAACACGATTATATATTTAGAGGAACTGGGAAATTCCACCAGAAAACTTTTAGAACTCATAAGTGAATTCAGTAAAGTAGCAGGATATAAGATCAATGCTCATAAATCTAATGCATTTTTATACATAAGTGATGAATCTTCAGAAAGAGCAGTTAGGAAAACTACCCCATTCACAACAGCCTCGAGAAAAATAAAATACTTGGGAATCAATCTCACAAAAGAGGTGAAAGACCTCTACAATGAGAACTACAGAACATTAAAGAAAGCAATTAAAGAAAACTTTAGAAGATGGAACAATCTCCCATGTTCTTGGATAGGAAGAATTAATATTGTCAAAATGGTCATACTACCAAAAGTGCTATACAGATTCAATGCAATTCCAATTAAAATCCCAATGATGTACCTTACAGAAATAGAGCAAGCAATCATGAAATTTGTCTGGAAGAATAAGAAACCCAGAATAGCTAAAGCAATCCTTAGCAGGAAGAGTGAAGCAGCAGGTATCGCAATATCAGAACTTCAACTATACTACAAAGCAATAGTAACAAAAACGGCATGGTATTGGTACCAAAATAGACAGGTAGATCAATGGTACAGAATAGAGGATACAGACACAAACCCAAATAAATACAATTTTCTCATACTAGACAAAGGTGTCAAAAATAAGCAATGGAGAAAAGATAGCCTCTTCAACAAATGGTGCTGGGAAAACTGGAAATCCATATGCAGCAGAACTAAACCCCCATCTCTCACCCTGCACAAAACTCAACTCAAAACGGATCAAGGACCTTGGAATCAGATCAGAGACCCTGCATCTTATAGAAGAAAAGGTAGGTTCAAATCTTCAACATGTCGGCTCAGGATCAGACTTCCTTAACAGGATTCTCATACCACAAGAAATAAAAGCAAGAATCAATAACTGGGACAGATTCAAACTAAAAAGCTTTCTTTCAGCAAAGGAAACTATCAGCAATGTGAAGAGAGAGCCTACAGAATGGGAGAAAATCTCTGCCACTCATACTTCAGGTAGAGCAATAATTTCTAGAATATATAAAGAACTCAAAAAACTACACCAAGAATACAAATAACCCAATCAACAAATGGGCTAAGGAAATGAACAGACACTTCACAGAAGAAGATGTACAAGCAATCAACAGATATATGAAAAAATGTTCAACATCTCTAGTAATAAGAGAAATGCAAATCCAAACTACCCTAAGATTCCATCTCACCCCAATTAAAATGGCGATTATCAAGAACACAAGCCAACAACAGATGTTGGTGAGGATGTGGGGAAAAAGTTACACTCATCCACTACTGGTGGGGTTGCAAATTAGTGCAGCCACTCTGGAAAGCAGTGTGGAGATTCCTTAGAAAACTAGGAATGGAACCACCATTTGACCCAGCTATCCCACTCCTTGGGCCTATACCCAAAGGACTTAAAATCAGCATACTACAGAGATACAGCCACATCAATGTTCATAGCTGCTCAATTCACAATAGCCAGATTGTAGAATCAACCTAGATGTCCTTCAATTGATGAATGGATAAAGAAAACTGTGGTATATATATATATAATGGAATATTAGTCAGCCATAAAGAATAATAAAATCATGGCATTTGCAGGCCAATGAATGAAACTGGAGAATATCATGCTAAGTGAGATAAGCCAATCTCAAAAAACCAAAGGATGAATGATTTCGCTGATAAGTGGATGATGACACATAATGGGAAGGTGGGAGGGGGGCAAGAATGGAGGAAGGAGGGACTTATAGAGGGAAAAGAGGGGTGAGAGTGGTGGGGGGAAGGAAAAAAATAACAGAATGAATCAAAAACTATTACCCTACTTAAATGTATAATTACACAAATGGTATGCCTCTACTTCATGTACAGAGAAACAAGATGTATCCCATTTGTTTACAATAAAAATAAATTTTAAAAATCACTATATAATTGTAGTAAATTAAAAATCATTTCATATACACTAGATATCATGCATACATTTTGTTCAGAAAGAAAGGAAGATGAGCAAAGGAAAAAAAGCAGAAAGGGAAGAAATATAAAATCAATGAAACAAACTACTCAAATTTCAAAATTCATGTGACTAATGTAATAGAGAAGCGAATTAAAGAGTTATTTCTAGGGTTTAAAATATCCCAGGACTTCTTGGTTTCTGAATCTAATCACTTCTGTTCTTGCTTTAAATAAGCATATTATTCTATAAGCTACATCAGTAAATTAAGAACTACCTTAAGAAAAAGAAAAGTTTTCTTTTTAAGTAATAAGGATATTAAAATGAACAGAGTAAAGAATAACAGCCAGGAAAGACAACATAAGACAAAACGTGGGAGCTAAAAGCTTACTAATTACATTATACAGCCTTAAGGTCTAGTCACAAAAGTGATCAAGGAATATGTGACAAAAATTGTTTCAAAATTCATAAATGAGTCAGGCACACAGGCACACAGGCACACGCCTGTAATTCCAGCAGCTCGGGAGGCTGATGCAGGAAGATCACAAGTTCAAAGCCAGCTTCAGCCTCAGCAATTTAATGAGACCCTGTCTCAAAATAAATAAATAAATAAAAATAAAAAATTGGTGGGGGGAGAGGGAGGCTGGCGATGTGGCTCAGTAAGCACCCCTGGGTTCAATCCCCTGTATCAAAAAAAAAAAAAAATCTTTGTAAGTGAGGCTTCTGTTTTTAGTTATGAGTACCTGTACCAGACTTACCCTCCTATGATAAACAATTACAAAATGAGGCAAAAATAAGAGGCAACTGTTCTCATGTATTAGACAGTAGAGAATTTTAAGATAGGCTTTGTAGCTGTTTATATATCTGAGTACCCACTGGAATACCAGAACATCCTTAAAGGAAAACGACATAACGCAGATTCCCTATAACATAGAGCACACAATAAAAATTACTGGACACATTAGGAAGCTAAAAAATGTAGCCCATAATAAAGAAAATTAAAAAACAGTCAAGAGAAACAGATGATCTAAATGCTAGAATTAGCTGACACGAAGTATACAGCAGTACGTTAACTATCTATTTCTAAATAGTAAACTGTACTAAAACTTAAAGGCTTAATTTATTGTTCTTACAGTTTCTATGAATCTAGAATTTGGATATAGCTTAGATAGGGTTTAGCTTGGGGTCTGTTGATGGCTTATTGTATATCAGCAGGCTGGACCACAATGCCCAAATATTCTGTCAACTTAATTCTGAATGTTTTTGTGAAGTTGTTTTGAACAAAATTAACATTTAATTAGTGGGCTTTGAGTAAGGCAGACTATCCTCCATAATGTTTGTAGCCTCAACCAATGAGTTGAATATCTGAACAGAATAAAAGACTGATTTCCCCTTAGGAAGCAGGAATTCTGTAAACAGCTGGCCTTCAGACTTGAACTGCAACATCAGTTTTTCCTGATCTGCCAACCCACTGCAGATTTTGGATTTAGCGGCCTCTGTAGTTGTGGGAACCAATTCCCTAAAACTAAGCACCTCACTCCCCAGTACACACTACTTATCCCACTGGTTCTGTTTCTCTATTCGTTCTGTTTAACACAGGGTGCCTCATGAGTTTGTGGTCAATTTATAGGTCAAGACTGCAGTCACCTTAAGGTAGCTCACTCACATGACTGGCAAGATGCTGCCAGCTGCTTTCACTTCCTTCCCATGCGAGCTCCTCCAGAGGCTGCCTGAACGTTCTCATGGCATGGCAGCTGGATCCCCAACAGTGAATAATTCAAGAAAGGAGAGCCAGGCAGAAACTATTCTCTTTAGATCTAGCTTCAGAAGCCACTTTGCATCACTTCTGCCTTATTCTATTCCTTAAAAACAGATCACTAAGTCCAGTCCATATTCAAAGAGGGGAAATTAAGCCCCACCTTCAGAAGGGAAATATGTCAAAGAATTAAAGAGAAACAAAAATAAATGAGCCAGTGATGAAGAATCCCAGCAAAGTAATGGAACTAAAAATTAACTTAGTAGACTAAATTTGCAAAATAGCATATCTACAATAAAATATTCCCTGGGCAGTTTGAAAGCAGATTGGAGATGGCAGAAAAGTAGGTCAGCAAATACAAAGACAGATGAACAGAAATTATCCAATCTGAAGAACGAAAAGAAAAAAGATTGGAAAAAATTTAACACAGCCTCAGTGACCTGTGCAAGAATATCAAAATGTCCAACATACATGCAGGATAATAAAAGGAAAACCCTACAGACATATATCATAGTCAACCTGCTGAAACATAAATAGATTATCTTAAAAACAACCAGAGAAGATAACAACTCAAGAAAATACCAACCCATTTTCTTTTTTTTATTTATTTATTTATTTATTTATTTATTTATGGTGGGGGGGAAGGGTACCAGGGATTCAGAGGGAGAGGGTACCAGGGGTTGAACTCAGGGGCACTTAACCACTGAGCCACATCCCCAGGCCTATTTTGTATTTTATTTAGAGACAGGGTCTCAATGAGTTGCTTAGCATCTCGCTTCTACCTCAGCCTCCTGAGACACTGGGATTATAGGCATTCGTCCCCACACCTGGCCCAACTCATTTTCTATGAATATATACTATCACACGCCGTCATTTCACTTATAAGCATTTGTTCAAGGGGTAATGAAAACAAATGCCCAAGGACTCAACAATGAATGCTCATATCAGCTTTATTCGCAACAGCCCCAAACTAGAAACAATTCAAAATATCCATTCATAAAAGTTATGGTTTAGATATGAGGTGTCCCTCAAAAACTCCTGTGTTAATGCAGGAATCTTCTGAGGTGCAAGTCTGAATTTTGAGAGCGGTAACCTAATCAGTCCGTCCTGATTTGAAAGAACTAACTGCATAACTACAGGATGTGGGGTGTGGCTAGAGGAGATAGGTCACTCAGAGCATGCTCCAAAAGGGTTCATCTGCCCTGAGGCCCCGTCTCTCTTTCTGTTTCCCTGCTGCCACGATCAGACTAGCACTCTCCACCACACCCTTCTGCCATGATGTTCTGCCTCACTTTGGACACTGAGCAATGGACTCAGCTGACCATAGCCTAAACCTCTGAAATTGTGAGCCAAGGTAAACTTTTCCTACAAGTTATTTTGTCAGGTATTTTGGACATACACACACTGCACGAACACTCACAAAACAACAAGAGAATAAACAATCTGTGGTCTATCAATGTAATAGAACACTACTTACCAATAAAAAACAACAAACAATATGGATGAAACTAAAAATCATTATGCTGAGTGAAATAATGAGCCACAAAATAATACAAACTACTGGTTGCCTAAGGTGGAAGTTATTGGAGAATGAGGGAAGGATGGATTGCAAAGGAGCAACAAAAATCTTTTCAGGGTGAAAGGTATGTTCTACCACTTCATTGTGGTACGGTGTAATGGCAGTGCACAACTATTAAATGTATGACTTTTAAATGGATGTAAATTATCTTATATGTAAATTATTCTTCAATAGAGCTTATTTTAAAGCAAGAAAGTAGCCAAAGTAAAAAAGACATTATAGCACACAAGAAAGCAATGATATGACAGCTTATATCACATCAAAAAAGAGTAAAGGCCAAGAATGACATCAGCAAGATAGTGAGATAGGAAGCCCCAGATGTTGTTCCTAACCAACAATGAGACCAAGACTTAACAACAACACATGATTCAGAAGCCTATATGAGAACTCCAAAAGCCAACCAAGAAGTCATAGCATCCCAGGTTAGCTCAAAGCCTGCAACTGTACTGAAATGGGTGAGAAAGGCTATTTCATTTCAACTGACTCAGCTTTTCACCAAGCCAACACAGGTCGCTGTAATTAGGAAGAAAAGCCCAACTTACAGGAAAACTTAGTTTTCCCTCCATTGGAAAGGAAAGAGAAGAAGAGTACACACATCCAATATTTCAGATTTCCAGGGTACTGCCCAAAGGACTGCTTTCTGCTTCATCAGACTTGAAGTACAGAGGAGAAATAAACATCCCTTGGATGCCCAGGGGCCACTGAGAACAAAAGAGTTGTTTTAGCACCAGGAATTTATGATGCCACAGACCAAAGTCAGCTAAGCTTCATATGACTCGAAGAAAGTGTCCAGCTTGTGGCTTTTTCTTTGGGAGGGGAAGAGAAGAGTGGGACTTATGTCTTACATTCCAGCTTTTGAAGGTGTTTCTCAGAGACTGGTTTCTGCCTCACTTTGTCTGGGGCACTGATGGAACTGGTATACCTTGGAGGCTTGTGGGCCATAAAAAACAGGTGTCTTGTTGCAACATTAGAGAGCCTACAATACCACAGACAGGCAGCAGAGGGAGCAAGAGAACAAAAGCACCAGAAAAAAGAGATCACTAAACCTCTCTGACTGGGAAATTACACAAGAAACTCCAGAGGAAGCATCCCCACAAAAGGTTTGAGAGAGCTCCAGAATCTCTAGGCAGGCTGACTGATGAAGCTCTTCCCCTGTCAAAGTCAGACCAAAACTACCAGAAGAGGTGGCTGTTCTTTCAAATGCACAAATCACAACAACAACAACAAAAAAATGGTGTATGAAGAAATGGAAATGTGGCCCAATCAAAGGAAAACAATATCAAATGAACCAACTCTAAAAAAAACAAAGATCCATGAATTACCTAACAAAGAATTCAAAATAATGATTTTAAAAGAACCTCAGTGTTAAACAAAAATATGGATAAACAACTAAATGAAATCAATAAAATATGCAAGAACTAATAAGTAAGAATTCAATAAAGAGAAGCTTTAAAAAGAACCAAACAGAAATTCTGAAAATGAAGAATACAATAACTGAATTGAAAAATTCACTAGAGGGAATCAACAGCAGATTTGATGAACAAGAATCAGTGAACTCAAAGACAGGTCATTGGAAATTACTGAGTCAAGAAAAAAAGTTTTTAAAGAATGAAGAAAAATGAAAAAAGCCTAAGGAACTTATGAGACAATATCAGATGAACCAATATGAATAGTATGGAAATTCCAGAAGGACAGAAAGTGAGAAAGGGGCAGAGTGCTTATCTGAAGAAATAATGGCCCTAAAATTACCAAATATAAGAAAGGAAATATACATCCAAATTGAAGAAGTTCAAAAGGACTTGAAGAAGATTGAACCAGAAGTTGTTCACATTCAAACACACTGTATCAACCATCAAAAGTCAATGAAGAATCCTGAAAGTGGTTTTTTCACCTATAAGGTAGTTCCCATATGATTCTCAGCAGATTTTGCAACAGAAACATTACAGGCCAGAAAGGCATGGCATACGAAAGAAGAAGCCTGCCAACCAAAAATACGATATCAGGTAAAACTGCTCTTCCAGGAGAAATAAAGACCCTCCCAACAAAAAAAGCTAAGGGAGTTCATCACTAGTAAAGCTGCCTTACAAAAATATGCTACACAAAACAAGTTGACACAAAACTACGCTAGACAGCAAAAACGACAAAACGAACAAACTAAAAACAAGGGAAACTACAAGCTCTCCGGTAAAGGTAAATATAGAGACATGCAGAATCCTTCAATACTATAATGGTGGTATAGAAGTCACTTTTATTTTAGGTATAGAATTTTAAAGATAAAAGCATAAAATAACTATATAAAACTATGCAAGCCGGACGTGGTGGTGCACACCTGTAATTCCAGTAATTCAGGAGGCTGAAACAGAAGGTTCACAAGTTTGAGGCCAATCTCAACAACTCAGTAAGACCCTCAGTGACTGAGAGAGATCCTGTCTCAAATTTTAAAATAAAAGGACCAGGATTATAGCTCAGTGTTGTACAGTGTCCCTGGGTTCAATCCCCAAGACCAAAAACAAACAAAAAAACCAAAAAACTATGCATATTGTAATTGTTAAAGCAACTACCAAAAAAATTAGGTATAGCTAAAAAAAATCCATTAAGATGGATTTAAAAATAAGTCAATTAGGTCACAAGAAATTAGTAAAGGAGATACAGAGAAACAGAACATCAAGATGGAAGGCTTAAACACAGCCAAACCAATAATCACATTAAAAAAGACTAAATATTCCAATTAAAAAGCAGAGATAAACTGGACAAACAGCAAGAGCATATCAGTCTTATACATGGGCTACACCATAAATATAAAAACAAAGTAAACATCAAAGATAAGAAGATGGTGAGGCTATACAAATATCAGTCAAAGTAAATACTGAATCAAAACAGTATTATCAAAGGTAAAGGCATTTCATAAAGACTGAAGAACCAAGAAGATATAGCAGTGATAATTACTTATGTACCCCATAACCGAACTTCAAAATGCAAGAAGTAAAATAAGCAGCAAAAACTAACAATTAAAAAAGGAAGGAATATTTAACTTAGGTACAGAAATATGATATAGCAAAATCTGTGAGAAGAAGCTAAAGTTGTGCTTTGAGGGAAAATTTACAGCTTTGGAATGTTTTAAAAAAGAAGAAAAGCCTAAAATTAATACTCAAAGTATAAAGGAGAAAAATAAGTGAAGAAATAAATGAAATAGGAAAATTAACAAAGCAGAAATTTGGTTTTTGAAAGACTAATAATACTGACAAATCTCTAGCAAGAATGATCAAGACTAGAGATCTGTTACCAATATTAGGAATGTAAAATGAGACATTATCACAGATCCTACAGATAAAAAAAGGAAGGTGAAGCATGTGGATTTGTATTATGCCAGCTCCAGAAAGGCTGGCATTTCATTTCCCACAATTCTCTTCACTGCATATTTCTGAGTTAGTGTAGACCCGGCAAGTCATTATGCATGAGTCTTGAAAGGCAGAAATGAATCCACTCATAAAGTTAATACATATTGTCACTTATGAATTGGTTTCACACCTTATTAGTGGGGCAGCACTTGCACTTCCAGCTCTTAGCTGCTGCCACATTTCTTCCTTCAGCTTTTTTGACTCATGAGCTAGGTACACACTTGGCCAGCTTCTTTTATAGGAAACACCAGTCATCAAAGTTGGACATCTTAGAAGAAATGAGAGCCTTAAAATAGGTTCCAATCTATCCTCCTGGGTTCCCATTCATCTCCACAGATTAGTCTGTCATTACTTTAACCACTTCACATTCATCTTCTGTTTCTGAGTGCCTTCTCCTACTGACTTTAAGTTCCAGACTGGAAATCAACAGCTTCATCTAAACTGTTTAGCCAGCATCCACACATATATAAGTTAAAATCCAAATAAATTTGGCCACTTAGAGGAAATGTATCCATTCTTTGAAAGACACAAGTTAGCAAAGCTTTCTCAAGAAGAAATAGTTACCTTGAATAGATAGCCCTATATTTATCTATTAAATAAAACCATCAACTAGACTAGTGTTCAGAAATAGACCCATACATGGCAAAATAATTTTCAAAAAAAAGTGCCAAAATAATTTAATGGAAAAAGCAAAGTGATGCTAGAATAATCAGAAGTACCATGAAAAACTAAACCCAACCCCACCATCCACCCATCCCTTAAACTCATATACACACAATTAAATCAAGAGGGTTCACATATCTAAATATGGTTTCTAGAAGGAAATACGGGAAACTTTGCAACCTTGGGGAAAGCGAAGATTTCTTAAGACATGAGAAGCACTATCCATAGAAGAAAAACTTGAAAAGAGGGCTTCATCAAAATTAAAGTTTTTCTGCTTATCAAAATACACCATATAAAGATAAATGAAAAGCAAACTACAAACAGAAAATATTCACAGACACAAACTGTTAAAGAACTTATATAAAGCATTAATAAAACAACAAATAACTCAATTAAAAACTGGGGGAAGCTGGGCATGGTGCCTCATTTCTATACTCTCAACTACCTGGGAAACCAAGGTAGTATGATTACAAATTTGAGAACAGGCTGCTAAGCAACTTAGTAAGACCCTGTCTCAAAGAAAAAAAAAAAAAAAAAACCTGGAGGGAAAATACCACACAAAAAATATAGCAATGTAGCAATGACCAACCAACAAGTACATGAAAAGGTGTTCAATACCTCTGAACACAGAAATACAAATTGAAGCCATAATGAGAGAGTATTTTGAACTGATGAGAATGAACAAAATTAAAATTCACTAACAATACTAAATGTTGGCAAGGATGTGGAAGTATTGGAATTCTCATTCGCTGATGGTTGAGAGTATATAATGGTACAATCACTCTGGAAAACAAATGGGGTACTTCTTATAAAGTTAAGCACACACCTACTGTATGACCCATCTATTCTAATTATATTAAATTAAAAACATACATCCATAAAAAGATTTGTTCAAAAAAGTTTGTAGCTTTGTTCACAATAGCCAAAAACCAGAAGTGACTGAAATGCCTATCAACAGAAGAATAAATTATGGTATAATCATTTCAAGAATAAGCTACTGAAAACATGTAATCACATAAATGAATTTCAAAAAATTTTCATTGAATGAAAGTAGGCAGAAAACAAGACTATAAGTTGTTATGTTTCCATTTATGTAAAGTTTAACAAAGACAAAACTAATCTGTGGCAATAAAAATCAGATAAAGTGAATGTTCTTTATAGTTTGGATCTGGAATGTCAAAGGCTCACGTGTTAAAGATTTGGTCCCCAGATGGTGGCACTACAAGGAGGTGGTGGAAACTGTGTAAGGTAGGTCCTAGTCAGAGGTATATAAAGGGGGTGTGCCCTGGAAGGGGATATCCTGTCCCCAGTCCCTTCCATCTTTCCTTCCCAGTCACCATGAGCTTAGCAGTTTCATACCCCTCATGTCCCCCCACCTGATGTTCTGCCTTACCTAAGGCCCATGAAGCCAGCCAACCAGGAACTGAAACCAGAATGTGAGCCAAAATAAATCTTTCCTCTTTTAGGTTGCCTGTGTTAAGTTATTCTGTCACAGTCATGGAAAACTAACACAATGTCTACTGGAGGGTTGGATTAACTTGTAGGGGCACACAGAAACTTTAAAGGGTAATATAAATGTCCTATATCTTCACTGGGGCATTGATCAAAGTGGAGGATACATTTATCAAAACTCACTAAATTATTCACTTAAGACATGTACGTTTCACTATTTGCAAATTTTATCTCAAAATAGAAAGAAAAATTTCACTTATGAAAATTTCAATATCCATTAAGTGAAATTATATTTTTCAAAGAAGCATATTTTGAAAAATACTCCATGCGAATGTCATTTTTAGTCACTTAAATAAAGTTTGATGAAGACTATTCAAGTTTAAAAGTAAAAACTTAAGTGCTAACAAACTGATTAACAAAAATACAGTTCTAAGAATTTCTTCAAAAAATAAGGTACTTCAATAGAGTACTGTGGCCTCTGTTTCTATCTACTATAAATTGGTTATAATTGGTGACACTATAAACTTCTTTAAGCAGAATGACAATAGAATAAAGAGAAAAAGGTAACAGGAAATGACAGAAAAGTCCAAAATACAATAGAAGGAAGTTATCATACCTGTTGGGAGAGGTATATATATCCTTTTTTCTAATCTCCTTCGCAAAGCTTCATCAATGTCCCATGGGAAATTGGTAGCAGCCAATACCATAACCATTTTGGAAGGATCATCATTTTCTAAAGCTCCTCCAACTCCTAGACACATTAAATGAGGAAAGGTTGTTATTGTTTTTATTACAGCCCTTTACTCTTTTATTCAACTAACATTTCTATCATACTGCTTAGTGGTCGAATTAATGATGAAAATACTGTAGTCCTTCTGACCTCTATGTGGTAACAAAATGAGATACATCAACAGATAACTACAAAACAAGGAAGTAAAAGAATTCACATAATCTTGCTCAGGGTTCTAATGCATTAAGAAAAACTAACTTTTTTAAGAAAATAAGTATATTTCTTCTGAAAAGCCTTCAGAGACTAGTCTTTTTCTTTCTTTCTTTTCTTTACTCCTTTTTTTCCCTATTGTTTCTTTTTTTATTTCTTTTTTAAGAACTAGGGATTAAACCCAGGGGCACTACCACTGAGCTACATCCCCAGACCTCTTATTCTTGAGACGGGACCTTGAATAGACTCATACTTCCAATACTCCTGCCTCTGTCTCCCAAGTTGCTGGGATTACAGACATTAACAACTACACCTGGCTTCATTATTTCTTTTTTAACCACATATTTTCTCAAAAATTATTTTATTTTAGTTCTGAGTCTAATCCAAATACTGTTTCCTTTTATAACCAAATCAACTACAGGTATGTACAAAGAGTCTGCCTTTTAGAATTAAAATTTAGAATATAAAATTTCAGGTCAGAGTAGAGTAGAGAAAGGGGACTAGGGGAAGGGAGAAGGGAAAGAAAAAGGGAAGTACTGGGGACTTAAGTGAAGCGAATTATATTCCATGCATGTTTGACTATGTCAAAATGAACCCCAATATTTTATGTATAACTATAATGTACAAGTAAGAACATTAAAAAATTTTAGGTCACATAACAGAAATTCTGGAAATAATTGGCAAAACAGATACATCAAAAACTCACAAACTTTATTGATATGATTTTCTAGCCTGATGTAACAAATTAGTGGCTTTAGAGTCACCCAGTTCAATATGTATTTTCTTAATAAATTAACACTAAAACTCCTATTTTAGTCCTATCCCAGAGAATCAAGCGTCCAACTGATAATCAAGCATAGGACATAAGCAATTCTCAATGAAATTCTCCTGATCAAATGTGTATTGTTTTTTTTTTTCCAATTTTGAACAACAAATATTCTCTCCTATACCCTTCCTGCAAAACATAACACAGCTGCTCCTTTCTCTCATACTTTAGCAAAAGTTAAAATGGCAAACTCATTGAGGAAAAGGCACTATATGTAACACACGCTATAAATATTCAGTAAGTATTCATGGTTAGTGGATAATAGCCAGGGCATTTTGAAACATATACTCTGGATAGCTTTAAATAGTTTATAATCTCTTCTCATGGTATGTACCATGCACTACCAGAGGAAGCAGCAACTCTAATCCCGTAACTCTCTGGGATGACTGATTACCCAAAGCCTTTTTTTCTTTGTCTGGACAACCCCAACCAATGCTTCAAAACCCGACTCATCTATCCCCTTCCATAACCCCCTTAGTCTGGGTGGTATGACACCTACTGTGTTTTCACTGCACCCAGAGTTTTCTTCTACCACAGAATATATCAGCATATTATAAATTTTCTGAACAGTTGGCCTGCTTCCCATCTAAAAGTGGTTCTCAAAATTTTCAGTCTCAGAACTCTTTTATGCTCTTAAAAATTCTTGGGAATGCCAAAGAGTTTTTTTTGTGTGTGGATTATATCTATTGATATTCACCATTATAAATTAAATTTATAAAATACGATTAAAAATAATATATCTGGGCTGGGGAGATAGCTCAGTTGGTAGAGTCCTTGCCTTGTAAGCACAAGGCCCTGGGTTTGATCCCCAGCACCACAAAAAAAAAAAAAAAAAGAAAGAAAAAAAATTAATATATCTATGAATTGTTAACATAAATAACATGTCTTATGAAAATAAGTATATTTAGTAAGATGAGACTTTTTCAAACTTTAATGTCTGACTAAATAGAGAACTGCTGGATTTTCACATCTGCTTCTGGTTTCTAACTTTTCTGATACTCCTAGGTCTCAAAGTCTCTGGAAAACTCAACCATATACTTGTGAGAGAATGAGAGTGAATAGAGGCAAAGACTTGATATTGCTATTAAAATAGTTTAGACCTTGCAAGGCCTTTAAAGGGGTCTCAAGGACCCCTGGAACTCTAGAGCCTTTGCTTTCACAGAGGCTCCTTGAAGGCCATGGAGGTCCTGTTCTCTATAACCTCAGAACCTGGAAAGGTACGTGACTCATTACAAGTACATAATAAATTCTTTTTGAATTCAAGAACAAATGAACATATGGGTGGGTACATAAGTAGTCAAAAATAAATTCAGGCTGCCTTTTAGTTCATTCATTGAAAACATCCAAAGTATGATTCTATCTAAAAACATAAAAGACACTAGTTTGGAATAAAAATTAAATGTCAATTACCATCCATCTGAATGAGGAGCTCAGACTTGACTCTGCGACTTGCCTCATGCTCATCAGAAGTTCCTCTTCGGCTACAGATAGAGTCTATTTCATCAATGAAGATTGTGGTAGGGGCATAAAACCTAGCCTTTGTAAAAATATTTTAAAGAAATCATTCAACTATCTCATAAAATAATATGAATATTTTTAAAATATCATTTTTTCCTTTTAAAATATGGCAAATGAAAGTTGAAAACCTAATTATTTATTAACAGAAGGTAAATCAATTAGATAAGCAAAAATTTCCAAAATTATAAGTTATATGGTTGGTGAAGCTGGGTGATAGCTACATGGGGATTTACCATAATATTCTACTTTTGTGTTTGGCAATATCCATGGAAAGAAAATTTTGAAAGATAAATCAATTTCTATCACCAAACATGCATTCTTAATTTTTACAAATCCCTTATGAAAAAGAAAGAAGTTTTAGTGCTGTATCGCTTTCTGATAAAGTGGTCTGTGCTAGGTATTCAAATATATATTAAATTATTCTTCTGCTCCACCAGTTCTCTAGATATCCAGGGACACCATCCAGTCCACGTATGTCAGAGTCTCTTTTACTCCCACTGGGCAAGATACCAGAGGGCCCTCTTCAGAGACAAAGGTGCACTGAAGAACATGAACTACCTCACAAAATCCACCACCCCACTGCTCAGGGCGGATGTATGTCCAGAACTACTGAAATATAAGCACAAAGCCCTTTTTGAAAAGATTCCTAGGGAATGGACTTAGAATATGGGGGCACCATATGCTTACACAAATAGTACTTTAAATCTAAATACACCATTACTCACCATTTCAAACAAGAGACGGACTAACTTCTCAGATTCACCTCTGTATTTAGATGTCAGTGTAGAAGAGGACACATTGAAGAATGTTGTTCCACATTCAGTGGCAACGGCTTTTGCCAGCATAGTCTTACCAGTGCCTGGGGGTCCAACCATCAACACACCCTGAAATTTCAAAAGATGAATTAAATGATTTATCAGATTAAAATACTTTTTTCATAAATCACCGTCATGTTGAAGTACATAAACTCAGTGGTCACAGTAAGACCATTGTGCATTTGGCAGGAGTATCATTTTATGGATAGAAAAAAAGTGAAGAGTAATTGAAGCAAGTTTCTATACTGTAGGGAGAAAGAGTTAATAGATAAGAAGATATAAGAAAGAGGTAACAATTACAGGAGTAAGTTCATGAGGAGGTGAAATAATAATTATTAAATATTCACTGATCTTTAAGACTTAGAGTATTGGTCTTCTTAAGACATTTTCATTATTCACTGATTTGTTTTTACAGATATTTAATGTATTTGTTTTCAAATGTAAGAAGTAGCTCAAGTTGAGTTTTTAGTATGCATTTAGTGGCTCTTCATCATTAACACTATTTTATTTACACTGCATAGCACATTAAACTGATATAATTCTAGCTAATTTAATTATGTCTGAATGACCACTGGATTTCACTGCTACCTTATTACCTCAGATGGATCTTAATTTTTGACTAAAAAGTATAAGTTATAAATGACTTCTGGAAGGTAGGACTGTTCCCTTACTGAGGACAAGGAATGCTTAGTTCAACATGTCACAGAAGATGTCTTTTTATTTTGAGGAAAACTGCTCTCAACCTGTGAAGTTTGGCCCAACTCTGGAAAAGTGGTGTCAGAAGTCACCACATAATCCTTCAGTTGCCTGGAATCTGGGAGTCATACAACTTGTCCCTCTCCCTTTTCCCTATAAATAATCAGTCCTTACTTCTAAATACCTCTTACAAATCCACCCGTTTTCCACTAGCCAGTGCCTTTGTTCCAGTCCTCGCGTTTGGTTAGAATACTGCAATAGCCCTCTGATCACATTCCTCACCTCTCTTCAGCTATGTCCACCTCCAATCAATCCTCCTACTGCTATCAGAAGAGCATCCTTCTACATGTGCAAGTCATCTGCTAAAGCTCATCAGTGACTCAGGCATCTTTAGCATGACACACAGGGCTTTTCAAGAGAGGCAGCTTCCACCAGCTACTCAGCAGTGTCTTTCGTTACTATGACCCATATAAACACTTTATGCTTCAGCCACACTGAACTATCCATGATTCCCCAAATACCCTACATCCTCCTACACCTTTCATGTTTGGACACGACAACCTTTCTACCTTAGAGACTTTCCTCGTCACATCTGCCTGCTGAACTCCTATTCGACTTCCAAGTCTCAGCTCAGAGCCAGCGGCTCTGGAAACTATCCCTGATATTTTCTGTAGCAGATCTAGTAACTCCTCCTCTGCTGCCACGGCAGCTTGCTTACTATAACAGCACGAGTGACACTGTCCTGTTGAACAAATACTGCACACAATACGCTGCCTCTGTAATAATAATTTCCTCAAAGACCATGAGCTTCCTGTGGTAGTTATTTACTCATTTTGGTGTCCTCTGCACTTATCACTTGACACATAACTAATAAATATGTATTACCCAATGTACATTTACTGAATCCTTACTAAGAGTTAGGCCCTGAGGACACGTAGTTGACTTAGCCAGGAATCACACATAAATCCTTAAAAAAACTTTTAAATCTAATAGGGGAAAGAGATAAATAAATTACAGTGCATTTTAAAAAGTGCTGAGGTAGGCCCAATGTGTGAATACAGTCTCAATGTAAGAGTGACTCAGGCATACATATATATTTGAGCCACTGAGAAATACAGCAGTCTACCTCCTAGGCAACCCCTTATCTTCTGAGTATAATTTTAAGTGTTGCCCTGAAAAAAAAGTCATATAATCTGAACTTAAAATTTATAAGGAAGGACCTCATCATTATTCCATTAGACAAAATTTCATCCTAGAGATATTCATTTTTGAAAAGGCACTGAATATCCTTGTCCTTAACCTCTCTCAATAGCTTCATCCCCTTTGGAGGCTGAGGCAGGAGATTGAAAGTTCAAAGCCAGTCTCAGCAATTTACCAAGGCCCTAAGCAACTTAGCAAGATCATTTCTCAAAATAAAAAAAAAGGGGGGGAGTTGGGTTCAATCTCCACTACCAAAAAAACCAACAAATAAACAAACAATACAGGTAACTCTCAGACATCCAGGTTTCAGTTTCAGACCAATAAAACCAATATTGAAATAAATAAAGTCGCACAGAGCTTTGGTGTCCCAAAGCTTAAGGTATGCTTACATAATGCTGTAGCTGTAAGTGGACATTAGCACTATGTTTTAAAAATCTACATATCTTAATTAAACTATTTTGTTTAAAAAAAATGCCAACGATCATCTGACATATTAGAAAAATGGACCCATTAGACTTGCTTAACAGAGGGTTGCCACAAATCTTCAATCTGTTTTTTTTTAAATGCGGTATCTGCAAAGCACAATAAATCAAAATACAATAAAAAAGGCATGTCTGTACCCTGTTGCTACCTCCCTTATAAAACTCTAATGCATCTATTTCCCAAACGCACTTATACTTTCTCATCTACCTTCCACTGCTCACATCCCATTCCTCCCAAGTTCCAACAGCAAGTGAAATGTCTGCCCCAACATAAAGAAACTCTTGCAGTCCTCCAGATCCCACATCGTCAGGAACGAAGGCTTCTCTAACCAAGCTTTCTGCTGAGCTCTCAGGGTACATGTGGCCTACAGCACCCATCGGCCTCCTCCACTGTCTTTAACTGAAAGCCTCCTGCATCTGCCCAACACTCCATCTTGGATGGATCACAGTCCAGGCATCTTCTTGAAATTCCCATACATAATCCAAGTTCTTTAACAAAGATCCTTACATATAACAAGGCTTGATAAGTATCTGATAGCTAAATAAAGAAATGACATCACATTTGATACAGGAAAAAGTATGCTGGGGAGGGAGAGGTCAGCATAGATGTAATAAGCTCAGACATGCTGAATTTTAAATTTTCTCAAGGAACAATTATGGCTGTCACAACCTATTTGGACTTCGAATTTTTAGTCTGTCAAACTTCAGGGATTCTATTTATAGGATGATCTTAAATGCTCGTTTCAATTTTAAAATTCTACAATTTAGATTTTAAGACAAATTTTATAAATTTGATGCATTTTTGCGGTCTCCTTACTTTCATATCTTCTAAAATCTATTTGTTGTCCCATTTTTTAAATTTTTATTTATTTTTGAGGGGGTACCAAATTTCTAAGTAACTCAAAAATCTCTAAAATATGTACAATATAACTTTTAAAAATCAAAGTTCCATATCCCGTAATTTCATTTTACTAATGCAGAAAAAAATTCATTGGTCCAAGAATAAGATTCACTACAAATCAATGCTTACATTATTTTCTTAATTGAGGACAGTAAATACTACAAAAGCACATCATGAAGAAATAAACTGATGAAGTCCAAATCATATTTTTAACAGTGAAATGAACTGTTTAAAGGAAACAACTAAAGATCTTTTTAGAAAGAACATTTATGAAGGTTAAAGTGTGTTGAACTTTCGAAAGTTCAAACAATGGCTTTGACATCACCTTTGGTCGGATACTTTTGCCCCTTGTCCCACATATCACTGTGACCCCAGTCTGGAGATTTCATCTTCTTAGAGATATAACGGAACTTTCAGTTGGTAGGCCCTTCACTGGGGAAGCTAGTGGACCTCATGTCAAAATATAGATCCTATACTGCAAAAACCCCTTCTCTCCATTGATGATTTGATATAATAAAATGACAGTTTTATTAAACAATAAAATTCCATTTTCTTTAATTTTATTAGCGTCTATGATTCTAGATAAATAGAATAGTAAATCCTATAATATTCTTGCATAATTAACCAATTTGTAGAAAAACACCTCATATGTTGCCCTATCATGATCATCACGGGTAGATCAAAGATAGAGGGAGACATACAAAAGAAGTTGGAAACTTCAACTGGTAGACCACAAATTCAGAAGGAATCAAGGACTGACCTCACAACCACCAGAAGCCATATATGGACATCACTATTCAGCTGCCCAAGATGTCTCTGCTTGTTTTTATGTTGTTTTGTTTTATATATTTTGATTCAAATATATGAACTGATGATAACACTGGTCCTAAAAAAAGAAACTACATCTAGGAAACACTAAATTTTAAGCTTTCTAACATGACACAAGATATTGGTTATGTAATTCAACCACTTATTTTTAGTTTTACAAACACCACAGCTATAATTAGATTCTCAACCATTATGATTATGTATTACTTTATGACACACAAGCTTTATTGTGGCAAATGTTTGCTTTTAAATTATAACATCAGTCATCAGTCATTAAATAAATGTTTCATTAAAATATATGAGCATAAACACACAATACATATGTAAATCCCTACTTAAAACATTTTGTCTTTTAAATATTGCTAAAAGTTACAATAAAGAGGAAGTTTTGGGTCATATGTTCCCAAAATAAAGTCAACAACAATCTATCACAGGATGTTGGCAAGATGGACAAATAGAGTTACCTGTCACTCATCAACTGTATTCCAACTGGAGTGACAAGGGAGCACACTAGAGAGTAGCTCTGCAGTGGCAATATCCTCATGTGGCATGAAAACCCCAAGACAGCACTATAAAGAGGAAAGTGGGGGACCCGCCTCTTCTCACCATCTCCCTGACCAAATGGCTTGGAGAAAAATCAGACCTCTCTTTATGTAAAAAAATGTAAGCTAGAGAGTGGCAATGGTTCTTCTTGCCACTAAAGGTGACTACGCAGAACAATCCTGCAGCCCTAATAGGCCCCAGAATTTAGCGAATTGCTATGAGTTCAGGTGGTTATACTGCCAGAAAATGAACTCATACTGCACATTCCCATCTCTGTGAGCTGAGCTGCTACAGCTGGGTGCCACCTTGAACCTGCACTTACTGCTAGAGTGCATGCTGCCCTTCGGTGGCATCCACAGTGTATCTTCAATGTGGAAATTCCACTGTCATTTCACCATGTCCATACAAGTGACCCAAGACCAAGACCCCAGATGCTCAAACCACAGGCTGAGCAGAAAGGCTCAAAATGAGGTCTCCAAAACGGTATGGTGTCCCATCCCCTGGAGAACAGTGGACTTGCACAGAGGGGAAACCCTCATACAGCTGGGGGCCCAAAACACACTCAAGCCCTGCCTCCCAGTCAGCCAGGCAGTGACTCCATCCCTCCAGAGAACCCACCACACAGCCACCAGCCCACAGCACCTGTGGGCATCCATGAACACTCCAATAGCTAGTCATATGGCAGTCTCACCCCCAGCAAAACCACACCACAACACCAGAGTCACAAACACAACCTCAGCCAGTGACACAACCACTGACATCACTGACAAGGATCATAGCTAAAGAAACGACACAGAAATGACACCACGTGTCCACCCAGAATCAGCTGACACATCACATCCAACCAACGCCTCTTCCCCCATCACAGTGTTCTCCCCACGGGGCGGGGGTGGGGGCGGGGACAGGAAAAAATTCATCAAACTGGAAAGGGCAGGCTGGAGTCATGGCTCAGTGGTAGACACTTGCCTGGCATGTGTGAGGCACTAGGTTCAATTCTCAGCACCGCATAGAAAGAAATACATAAAATAAAGGTCCACTGACAACTGAAAAATATATATAGAAAATTTTTTTAAAAACTGGAAAGGGAAACTGCTATACTAGATGCGCAGGGAAAAAAAACAAACACACTGGCACACAAAAAGCAAAGAAAAATGACACCCCCAAAGAAGTATGATAATTCCCCAGTATTAGACCCAAGGAAAAGGAAAGTTATGAAACATTTCAAAAGGAATTCAAAATAATGATCTTTAAAAAGCTCAGTGAGAAATAAGAGAATACGAGTAAATAAGTCAAAGTGAGATAACCAACTATATCAAGCAGAAGAAAGAATTTCTGAACTTGAAGACAGATCTTTTAAATTAACCTACTAACAGGGTAACAACAACAATAAAATAAAAAAAAGAATAAAAAGAGCAAAGAAAGCTTATGAGAAATTGGGATAAGCAAATATTTGTACTATGGGAATTCCAGAGGGTAAAGAGATGAAGAAAGGCACAGAAAATATGTTGAACAAAATAAATATTGAAAACTGCTCATGTCTTAGGAGAGATTTAGACATCAAGATCCATAAAACTCAGAAAGAACCTCAATTAGGTTTAACTGGAAGAGGTCCTCCTCAAGGCACAGTAAAATCAAGAGCCAAAGTCAAAGACAGAATTCTAATAGTAATAAGAGAAAAAGTGTAACATATTAGGGAATCTACACTGGACGAACAGCAGATTTCTCAGTAGAAACCTAGCAAAACAGTAGAGTGCTAAAAGAAAAAAATTTATTTGCCAAGAATAATATACCCAGCAAAGCTATTATTTAGAAATCATTGAGAAATAAAGCTTTTTCTCAAAAACTTACCACTAGACTGACCTTACAAGAAATGTTTAAAAGAGTCCTACATTTGGAAGCAAAAGGGTGATTGATGATGACCATAATGAAAACACATGAAAGCAGATATGCAAATGAGAAATAGAAAATAGTCAAATATTATTATTAGAAAACTACCAAATCACAAAGGTCAGTAAGAGAGGCAGAAACAAAGGCTATACAAAACAAACAGAAAAAAATTAACAAAATGAAAACAGTAGATTACTACCTGTCAACAGTAGTATTGAATGCAAATGAATTAAATTTTCCAATTAAAAGATAGAGACAAGGTAAAAAAAAAAAAAAAAAACTGTATGTTGCCTATAACAACTCGCTTCCCACAGATGCAAAGTGAAGAGATGGGAAATACATCCCATGCAGGTGAAAACCAAAAGCTAGCACGTAGCTACTCTTCCCAGATATACTCCATATCAAGAACCATAAAAAGACAGCGGAAGCTCTATTAAGTAAAGTAAAGGGAAAGGAATGATAAGATAACATAAAGAACCAATTAAATACAAATTAATAAACAAGTGAAAGGAAGTCTAGTGGAGCAGAGGAAGAAGAATGCAGGGGATCATGAACTGAAACTGATTCCCAGGCATGTATAATTTTGTCTGTATGAACTCAATACTTTATACCTATAAAGTTCTAATAAAAAAATTTTAAGTTAACCCACTCACAGGGGATCAACAACAATAAAGAATAAAAAGAGCAAAGAAAGCTTATGTGAAACTGGGCTACCCCTAATAAGCAAACAAATATAGTTATACTATGTATACCTATAAAGCTCTAATAAGAAAAAGGATGTTAAAAACAGTTAAAAAAAAAAAAAGAGAGACAAAGGTCATTCATTACACAATGGTAAGAGGATTTATATATATACATATATATGTATCAATTCAAGAAGAGGAGATATACACACACATATATATAAATAAATTATATGTGTGTGTGTGTGTGTACATATATATATCCATATCCCAACATGGGATCACTGAATACAAAAAGCAAATATTACTATATCTAAAAGGAAATAGAGATTCCACTAAAATACAATAGTTGGGGACTCCTTCACCCATGTGGATAGATTATCCAGACACAAAATTAGCAAAGAAACACCTGAGTTAAACTATACTATGGACCAAAAGAACCCAACAGACATTTACAGAATATTTCACCTAACATTTTTCTCATAAGCACACGGAAAAATTTCCAGGAAAAATCTTGTTACAAAACAAGTCTCAATAATTTTTTAAGAATCAAAATTATATTCTGTATCATTTCTGACTGTATGAAATGGAATAAAATTAGAGATCAACAAAAGGACCTGTGGAAATTGTACAAATACTTGGGAATTAAACAACATGTTACTAAATAACCTGAAGAAATTAAAACAAATTTTAAAGTATCTTAAGACAAATGAAAATAGAAACACAATATACCAAAACCTATGGGAAACAACAAAAGAAATACTATTAGTGAAATTGAGCAATAAATGTCTTCTTCAAAAAAGAAAAAAGATTTCAAATAAACCATTTGACAATGCAACTCAAGAAACTAAAACAGCAAGAACAAACCAAACTCATAAATAGTAGAAAGAAACAAAGAGTAAGGAGGGAGGGGAAAAGAAAAGAAAAAGGAAACAATAAATTGAGACTAAAATAATACAAAAAATATTAACCAAACAAAATTCTGGCTTTTTTAAAAGTCAGAACTAGACTAAGAAAAAAGAGTGAGAAGACCCAAGTAAATAAATAAAATCAGAGATGTTTTTCATCCTTTTTGGATATATTTATGTTGATACACAGAAATACAAAGATTATTCAGGACTATTAAGTACAACTTCGTGACAACAAATTGGAAAACCTAAAAGAAACAGAAAACCTAGACACACATAACCTACCAAGATTGCACCATGAAGAACTAGAAACCTAAACCAATGAGGAATGAACGGCAAACAAGTGGCAGAGAAGTACTCAACATCACTGCTCACCAGGGAAAGTCAAGTCAAAATCACAATAAGATATCACCTTACCCCTTTGGCTATTATCGAAAACACAAAAAATAATAAATGCTGGACAAAGGAGATCTTTCAAACACTATTGGAGGGAATATAAATCAGTACAGCAATTATGGAAAACAGTATGGAGGTTCCTCAAAAAAGTTAGAAATAGAACTACCACAGGATCCAGCAAGCCCAGTACTGAGTATACATATCCAAAGGAAATAAAATCAGTATGTCAAAGACATATCTGCACACCCAGTCTACTGTAGCACTATCCACAAGAGCCAAGACATTGACTAAGCCTAGATTAGTGAATGAATGAATACAAAGGGTTATACATATACAGTGGAATATTATTCACCTATAAAAAATGAAACCTTGTCATTTGTGGCAACAGGGATGAGCCTTGAGGACATTATGTTAAGTGAAGTAAGTGAGGCAAAAAAGGACAAATACCACCCTTTCTCATTTACATGTGGAACCTAAAAAAGTTGGTCTCATATTAGAGGATGGGAAAGGCATGGGAGAGAAGGGGATGGAAAGAAGGTTGGTCAACACATGTAGCTGGATAAGAGGAGTAACTGGTAATATTCTACAGCACAAAAGGGTAACTGTTGACAATGATTAGTTGTACATAAGCTAGAAAGGATTCTGAATGTTCCAACATAGAGAAATGATAAATGTTTGAGATAAGAGATATGCTGATCACTCTGATTTTATCATTATACACTGTATACTATTTTGAAATATCACACTGTATTACAGAAATACATATTATTTGTCAATTAAAGTAAAATACATATTAGGAATAAAAATGACCTATAACAAACATAGTCTATAAAAGTTCTCAAGTTGTGAGAGGCAATCTAATTGCCATGGGTGTTTCAGATCATTCAGGTAACTACACAATTTCCCCTCCCTCTATTTTTGGCACAAGAATAGAGGAAGAGGTGTTAAACAAATAAACAGACCTTTCTAGCTAAGCCAGAAGGGCAAAGTAAGGTCAGGCTTTCATTTCATTCAACTAATCAAAATAAAGGAAGACTCTGCCTATGGCTAAGCCAAAAAAAAAAGTTCTAGGCAGGAAGGTAGCTTCCAGAGAGCTTGGGAGAGTTTTTAATATGCTAAAATGAAACTGTTGAACTTAGGGGCTAGGCCTGGGTAGGCTTTAAACTCTATGGTAGCAGGTAAGCTAGAAAGAAACAAACATTCTGATTATGTCTAAGAATTTTACTGAGCCTAGATTAAATGATAATGATTAGTGAGAAATAAATCAACCTAAAAAAGGTATTTATTTGATCAAACACTTATTCTATAAGACTATGTACTATTGCTATTTAATTTGCTTAACTTTTTATTTATAGAAATGACATCTAGGAAATTCTTAAAACTATCCTCTAGCTCAGCACCTGAGTGAAAAGACTTTATAGCTTCAACACTCCATGCCCATCTCTCTTGCCACAAAGCCACACACCCTAATTCAAATCCATGTGTTCTGGATGCACACAGACCTCCCCTGATATTGACAAACTTTCATTACCACACAAACAACATTCTCATACCACAACTGCTTTAATAGTCCTCACCTTCCATGGCCTTCTAATTCCTTTGAAAAAGTCAGGCATCCACATTGGAAGAACAACAGCTTCTCTTAGCAATTTCTTTGCTTCTTCCAGATCTGCTATGTCATCCCTGTGTAAGAACAACAAAGTTGCATGAGGTTTATCAGGAATGCCTATGACTTACGGTCAGAACTAAGTCATACATTTTTTACTTATGACATTATCTTTATATTAAGAATATTGTTCTAATCCTTACTGTATAAAATTGGTGAAAACACTACAGTTATTCAGACATGTTATTTAATTAAGACCTTTATCAGTTATATCAACATCAAGTTAACATGTAAAATATCCTTGGTTTTATATACATATATATTTGGAGGGGCGCTCAACCAGAGTCATAACCCCAGCCCTATTTTTAAGTTTATTTAGAGACAGGATCTCAGTGAGTTGCTTAGGGCCTCACTAATTTGTTGAGGCTGGATTTGAACTCACAATCTTCCTGTCTCAGCCTCCTGAGCCACTAGGATTACAGGTGGGAGCCACTGCACCTGGCTCCTTGGCTATATTCTTACAGAAGTCTCCCATCAATTCTATATGCTCATATTACAGATGAAGACATAATCAGTAAATTAATGGATAACAAGAGAAGGCTCAATATCAAGTCAATCTATGATGTTTTCTCCTCTATTTTAATTCAAGAATTTAAAAGACTAACCAATGAATGCTAGGATTCCTGGATACAATGTCTCTCTCAAGGGCTTCTACCAGATCCTTATCATATCCAGCACCGTCAAATTTTGGAATTTCACCATCGCTTGTACCATCTTGCGTATTTTTCCTTCCCTAGGGACAGGTATAAAAAAAGTTCTGGTCAATAACAGGATAATTTTAAATAACATCATTAAGTTTTCAAAACGTTATAATATAATCACTTTTTTTTCTTTTTTATAAAGATACTGGGAGTTGAACCCAGAGGCACTCTACCACTGGGCTAAACCCCCAGTTCTCTTTATTCTTTGAGATAGGGTGTCATTAATTTGCCCAGGCAGCCCTCATATTGTGATCCTCCTATCTCACTGTGTTACTGAGATAACAGTCATGTGCCAATACACCCAACTATAATCACTTTTAAAATATCTTCTTACAATTTAAAATAGTATTTTCTGATTGCTTAGGTATCATCCTCCCCTATTTAATCAATCAGAATTAGATGAACTGGTCAAATTTAATATAAATATCTTTGAATTCTTAAAGGGATAGTTGCAGGTAAAACTAAAATGATCCTTGCTAGATCCAAACAGACTGGAAAAGTCTCTCTGAATTGGTACATGGAGAGACTTTTCACCAGTGCTACAGAATATTTAAACTATTAATACATGACAAAAAAGAAAATTAATTAAGACTACTATGCAGCAGAAAATCCCATATACATTATTTCATTAAATACAGCAACCCTGCAAGATAGACAGTATTTTTCCTTCTTTTTATAGATAAGGCTAAGTAATTTAAGTTCACTAGTAAACATTATGGTGGAGATTTTTTTTTAAGGTGATCGTTTTAATTCAGTCTCTCTGCCTCCCTAAACCCATACCATTCAACATCAGATCATCTCGTGCCTTGACTGAATTTAAAGATGGCAGAACTATTAGATTCTCCAAAGAATCTGAGAAAGAGGCTGCAGATGAGGTAATCGTTGGGACTGTGCAAGTGCATCTTACTGAGTCTTTTCCTTTCTACCATAAGTAACCCCCTCAGGATTCAGGGTTTCTTCCAGTGGGATTTTTGAGGCACATCATAACATCACTGTAATGACAATGATAAAATGACGACTTCAAATCATATTACTAAGATCATTAAAGCCAATATGCTTTTACCCTAAATTATTCATTTAATGATATGGTGGCTATATTTAAAAAGTATATGCTATGGTTTCTAGTTGTGGAATTCTGCCAAGATTTACTCAGCTTTGAAGAGACTTACATGAAACACTAATTTGCCAGAGAACACTTCAACTAGGGAACTACTTTGACAGGCATCAAGTACTATCCCCACAGCATCAGCCTCAAGTTACTGTCTAACGTAAAAATGAAGGGGGGAAATGAATCAACCTCCTCAAAAAAGATAAAAGAATAGGGTGACCTCTGATCCTACTTCTGAGATAAACGAAAGGAACAGTAAGTGCCGAGAGGGGACTAAATAGCTCCCTTTTCAGATGCCCGTTATTTCAGCCACCAGGTAATGACCAAACAGTATTCTAGTGACCTGACCCCCAAAATAAACTATATATCTGGGCAATATGGCAGCAGTATTAAGTTAAATTTTCAAGTAAGATTCTCGCATTTCAGACGACATATCAATATTGACACTATCAAAAGAAGTAATGTCTGGCACCCCTACCAAACAAACAAAATTTAAGTTCAGCACAGAGTCACATTTTATATTATGGATAGGCCAATGCTACAGTTATTTAAACAAATCACTGGAACACTCTGTAGTCATTTTTAAATTATTCTAGAAATAAAACAAGTAAGGAATACAAGAGAAACTGATATACCTAGAGCTTAACAAGTCTTCATGGGGCACTATAATTTGAGACTTATTAAATTAAAATTTCATATTAATATAAATGTCCAAATAGCAGGGGAGAATTACACCAAGAGAAAAGAAAAACTACATACCCACCTAGAAGTAGTAGTATCACAGAATTTTAAGAACAGTAAATATCTGAGTATATCCTATGTACAATATATTTTATTGTGCATTCAGTTTTAAAGCAGTGAATAAAAAAATACATTGTCTGCCCTCATCAAGCATCTCATCTAGCAGGGGTGTGGAGTAACACGTACACAAAGCAAAGGCATATATAATTATAAACTGTGAAATGCTGTGGAAAAACTAAGTAGTCGATATGGCTAAAAGACATCAAGAGAAAGAAGAGGTTGGCGGGAAAAGCAGCAGTGAATTTGGACTTCGCATTGGGAATGACAAGATATGATTTGGATTTTTAAATGACCCTTCTGGCTATTATATGGAAAAGGATGGCATGGAGGAGAACTGAAGAAGTAAAAGCTGGTTACTGCATAGAAGAGGAAATGTGGGTAAAAGCCCAACTGATGACCATTTATGTACTATGTCCTGAGAATAAAAAATTTCTCAATGATAGAAATAAGAATCTCTCTACCATTAGATACTCCAATGAAGATTCTAGAAACTTTTTCAAATCAAAATGGCAAAGTAATAGAAAAAACAGACTCAGGAAAACTAAATAATTAACTTAGTTATAACAAGGAATGAGTAAAATGGGTGAGTTACCCTCATAACAAATACTAAGATGAGTTAGAATAGGGATATCAAAATTAACAACCGCTGATTAATAGGCAATGCCTAAAATACAGTGTTAGCTTTTAGGCAATAAAGTTAACCTTACCCAAGATATTATTACCTATGCGCAACACTAGTTACAATGTCCCAGAAAGGATCCTAGAATTTCATCCTTCGATTTTCACACTAGTTGACTAATGGCAACATTACAAAAATTTGATACTTAGCATGAAGGTGGATATTCTTTTTACTCATGGAAAAAATATTTTAATTTCTTTTACTAATATCTGAATTATCCATATCAAGAAAGCTTTGTTAAGGATCTTTTATTAGTATTGACTAATCATGCTATTTGAGAAAAATAAGGCTCGAAATGACTAAGAGAAATAGTCAATGATTGATACAATTCGGTCAAAATACAAATCATGGTTTTTGTGTTGTACAAACCCTCACACTGGCAGACTAAGTGAAATATAGTCCATTGCTAGCTCTTGATTTGCATTTAAAAAAAAAATACTGACAAACAAATTACAGCCAGGGAAGGATGTGCAGGGTGACAAAGGTTCAAACAATATGACATATGGAGGAAGACAAGAACATTAGGGACATCTACGCTGAAGAAGAAAATGCTAATCCAGCAACACAACCAACTCCCTGCTCTCTTACTCCAAAGAAAAGAACCAGGACCCACATGAAGTAACAAAAGAGGTAGATTTCAGATCAACAAAAGAATGAATTTTTCTAACAATGGTCCTATCCAACAAAGCAGTCAAATCTCTTGTTAGGCAGTGAGCTGCTTGACATGACTACTGGCTAATCAGTAATAAAAACCACTGGTCCAAAGTCACAAGGATGTCGAAACTGAATAAGAGCTGACCTTTGATTCTTTCTGTAAAGCCGCAGGCTCTCACTTGCCCAAGGTTGCCTGGATTCCATGGCCCAAGTCGAGTGCAAGATTCTTTAGACATCTCATTATTTATTTTTTTTAAAAAGTGACTTTGTGTTCTCTTTCATATCTGTTTAGTCACCCGACCCACATACACACAATTCCATGTCAGATCGATAGCTAAAAGTCATACACTGCTTATTGGGTGGCAAGCACCACTGTAACTTCTTGGCGTATATTAACTCACTTATTCATCCTACAAGTCCCATGAGGTAGATACTTTAATTATTTTTACCTCACAGATGAGAAAACTGAGGAACAGAGAGGATAGTAAATTATCCAAGACATACAGCTAGATCCTAGGCGAGTTAGCTCCAGAATCGGTGAATTTGTTCACTATGGCATCCTGCAGCACATCCCTGGGCTACTCCTACCTTGATGTAAGCAGAAAACACAGGAAAAGTTGGACAGGATCTCTAAATTGCAGTCTCTCCTAAGATTATTATTTTGCAATGTAAAATAGGTTGATAAATCAAAACAGTGTTTTCTAATTTTGGTGTCATGTCCTGCATTGGAGGAGTAATACAGAACACATTTAGGTGGAAATAAGGGATCCACAGCACTCCACATATTTATCAATATACCTGTTTTTCAACACTATTTATGAGGACTCACTATGTGTTAGCCACAGGGAATATATCAATGAAGAAATACATAGAAACCCCTGCCATTATAAGGCACACATGCAAGTTAGAGGGCACAGTACATAAAAAAACATTTAGGGGCAGAATAGCAAAAGTACAAATGCCTCAAGGTGGAAGTAGGCTTGACCAGCTCCAGGAACAACAAGGAAACCAACAGAAAGGAGTAAGAGAACGGGAAAAATAGGTCAGAGGTAATGGATGCCAGTCCATGTAGGGCCTTACAGACCACTATAAGGACTCTGGATTTTAGTCTAAGATGGGAAACCACTGGAAGGTTTTGTACAGAGGAGGGACATAATCTGACCTGTTAAACAGGAATTCCCTGGTTGCTATATTATAAACAGACCAGGGTAGGGGATTGTCTTGTGTTCTAGTCTACCCTTTCTGTAGTATACTGAGCAGCTAGCTTGAGTGGTCGATCCTAAGAAGGAGAAAACATTTAAATATGGTTACTAAGATTCACATTTAATCTTACTATATATGAAATATCACACTCATGAGCTCCTAGTAAAATAGCCTTGAAAGTGAGATTCAATGGACAAGGTTTAAATACAGCAAAACCATTCAGTCTAAGGAAAATAAGTTGAGTAGTCTTTTGAACAAGGGGTTAAAATATTTTAATATAAATCTTCCTAAGACCTAGGAGCTCATCCCCTCTCTCAAAGACTAAGCTGATGCTCATACACGAAAAAAAAAATCAAGTGTGGGTTTTTTTTTAAAAATACCAACTTCCACAAATAAGTTTGGAATTACAAAATCATAAGTTCAGTCAAAGGGTTTAGTTTTAAAAAAAACTACTTTATTATAATGCAATAATGTTAAAAAAAAAAAACAGCTCTATAAATTAGCAGCCATAAGATAAAAAAAATGTGTGGAGTGATTCACTATCCAAATGCCAGAATACTTCTTAAGATCAAGTCACTGAAAATACAAATTAATAAGTATAGAAAGGATTTTCAATTTAATAAGTTATAAAGCAAATAAATGCACAATATAATAAACATGATGGCAAAATTGTAAGTGATAAGATTACACCGAAAAAAAATTGGCAATATGCTGGCAGGCACGTGGAGCATCTTTCTCTACAGGTAAGAACGAAAACTAGCACCACTACTCTGCAAAATTACTTAGTATTATATACTAAAGTTTAATTTACAAATAGCCTATAACCCAACAATTCCACTCCTAGGTATATACTCTAGAGAAACACACACACACACACACACACACACACACACACTCAAAGGAGACAAATAGGGCTGGGGAGATAGCTCAGTCGGTAAAGTGCTTGCCTTGCAAACACAAAGCCCTGAGTTCGATCCCCAGCACCGCAAAAAAAAAAAAAGGAGACAAATAAAATGATCTCAAGTAGTTATTCATAACAGTTCCAAACTAAAAACAATTCAAATATCCATTAATAAGAAATAGTTTTAATTGTACATACACAATATAACAATGAAAATAACCGAGTGTATCTGCAAGAGCATGGAAGACTCTCACAAATATGTTTAGCAAAAGAAGCCAGATGCAAAAGAATATTTAACTGTACATAAAGTTTCAAATGAGGCATAGCTAATTTATGGCACTAGAAATCACAAGAGTTGTTATCTCTGGGAAAGAAGAAAGTGGCAGAAATTAGGAGAAATCATGAACATGACTTCTGAGGCACCAAATGTTCTACTTCTTGACCCTGAGATTACACATATTATGGGGCAGTTACAAAAGTTACATACAGTGCTATGCTGAAACTGTTTCTTTTTGGTTTGTGAGAGTCAATTAATAAATTTTCAGGAATTTTGTGAGCCAATGAAACACTGCCATTAGTTAATGGTAAATTACACAAATTTAGAATATATTATATTTTTAGAAAAGATAATACTCAAAATTCCTTACTTCTTAATGACCTTAGCATTACCTATTCTCTGGAGGTTACTCAAGTCTACTGCATCTGTATGGTGGAAACCCTGCATGATAGAAGGCTACCCATTCTCATCCAGAATCATTTCAGTGACATCATGTGGAAATCTGTCACAATGGAGGTATTTATAACAGAGAAATCAGCAACTGCTATGCTATAAATCAGGGTTGGTTTGTTCTGTTAACTGTTTAGACTTCAGAAGTGAAGGGAAAAATTTTAATAATGCAAATTAAACTTAAAAGTGTGCCATTTCAATTGTTGTTACATCATAAATAGCACACTAAAAATTCTTCCATATGTGAAAATTATCCAAATTATCAAAGTCATTCAAGTCTTTGATGAATAAGTGAATTCCAGCATATTTTTATTGTTTCATCACCATCTTACTAATAAAAACACATTATCCACTAACATTCAAGTCAGCAGTACATTTCCCCATCAAATGCAAATGCAAGTCAGGCACAGATAGAAGAATTGGGCCAAATGAGCAAGAGTACTTTGTGGGAGTCCACTGGTTCTACGAAATTTACAATAAAAAGAACATAAGGTAGTTTACTATTTACAAATTATGTGCTACACATCCTTTTTATCAGATGTATAACAAACTCATGTGTGAATGTGTCTATGTGCACAAGACTGTTCAAGGACAAGTAACATTTGCTACTACACTAAAAATTCAAATATAACAAGGACCTTGAGCAAGGTATGTAATTTCTCTTATCCTCACTTTTCTATATCAATAAAGTCAGTGGTTAAAGTATAGCAGCAGCAGCATTCAAAATCTGACCATGACTCAAAGCAATAAATGCACATTAGATCATAAGCTAGCATACAAAAATGTTGATATTAACTAAATTTTTACTTATTTACATAACTAAATTTTTTCTCAAAATAATACTGTCTTTATTATGGGCAATAAACTGAATTTTCTAGTTTATTCTTTTTTTTTTTTTTTCCCCAAAGCTGGTTTCAAGAGGAAGTTGACTAAGGTGGGCAGTAGGGATAGAGCCTACAAAATCTCTGAGGATGTTTTTAAAATTCGCTTTCAAATTACCTTTCCACAGAATTTGATGTCTACCAGTTTTACCTAACAGCTTCAAACCCTATCATACAATTCAGTTAGTTTCTGAGACTGTAGTATTCTAATGAATATTTAAATGGTTATGAGAATCAGAACCAAACAAATACCCCTTCATATTCTAATGAAGTTTCTATGAGTTTAAGTCCCTTTTATTTTTAGTGACTCAGAAAATTCTTTATCTCCAAACCAACGAAGGTTCTTTTTTATTTTATTTTTTTTAATAAATGGCTTAGTTTACAGTGACATTCTGAGTACTTAAGTGTCAATGAATAAAAAGCTAATAATCAGAAAATTATTTGAAAACATCACGAAAGACTATTTACAACCTCCAGAAGAAAAGGTATTTGATACTTAACAAATGCTGCTCAGTTGTTTTCGTCTCAGTTTAAGCATCATTGGACACATTTAAAAATCAACATTTACTTATTCTGGATTACGTTTTTCAAATCCAATTCAGATTTTTAAAATCTAGTTTGGTGTGTAAGGATACTACATACTATGGGGGGAAAGAATACAAAGGCATGAGACTCTACAGACTCCATTCCTCTAGACTTCACTTTTCACCCTGGCACGTTACTTCAGTGCTCTATGGCACAGTTTTTTTGTCTGTAAAATAGCAATAATAAGACACCTACTTCTTGGAACTGTTGCATGAATTATTCTGTAATCACTCTGAATGATGCCTAGCAAAAGAAGCATCCAATAAACCATGGTTCTTCTCTTGTATTACATGAAATTAAAGACAAAGTTCCTTATCTTGTTCTAAAAGTTGACTTAAAAGCGAACATCAGAGTGAGGGTTGGACTTCAACCCCTACTTTCATTCTCTAAAATGCAAACTGAAGTTAGCTGAACAAAAATAAGAAAAAAAGATGAAACTTAAGATACATAATTTCAAGCATCCATTTGTGTGGCTTTTAATAATGGGGGGAAACCAGCTCAATTTCTCCACAGGAAATAATTTATTAGTATCTCTCAATAATTCCTAAAAGGAACTGAGATGGATTCACTTACTGTTTTATGAAATAAAAGCATCAACAAATCACAAACAGTCAAAAAATACTATTCATTTTCAGTGTCGTAGTAAGGCAGAAAGGTAAAATATGTCTTTGAATCTCTTGAGTAGAAATACCCAGAAAACACCAGTTTTATTCTGTCACAGACTCAACATGCATAATACCTAGGAAATTGATCTATTTAGAGTCCTTATCTACTGATTAAAACTTGCTAATAAAAACCTTCGAATACAGCATACAGTTTTGAAAGATAACTACTTGCTATCAGTTATAAAATTATGGCATGAATTTAATGATAAATCCTGAATTTATAACTAGTAAAATAAAGCCTCTTTGTGGAAGTTCACTACATTATCATTCATTTGTAACATCATGCTGGAATGAAAAAACTATCACTAAAAATTTGTCTTCTCACTAAAATTAAGGACTGGAGATACACTAGATAATCATGACTAACTCCTTACTGTGCAATCATCTTCCACCCACTGTTGTAAAGCCCATTTTATCGGCAGTACAGACTTTCCATCCACGACTAAATTTATCTGACAAATCAATTTCCTAGGTAAGTAAATGTGCACAATGAATGTTCACCAAGGGACATTTTCTCATTAAAGAAAATAAAAGTCTTATAATACTCTATAAATTCAGCTAAATTTAATTTTACAGTAGTAAATCATATCTTTCACCTTATTCTATGAATTTGCTTTCTTATAAGTCTTTCTCCTACAATTATGTTTTCATTTATTATTTATTTTCATTCAGAATATTTGTTAAAATATTGTTTTTAAAGTTTTCAAACTATTTGAAATACTGCTACAAAGTAGCTGTTTTACTTAATACTTTTCCAAGAGTCCATGTGTGTTTGCTTTCTCTCTGAAGATTTTTACTTTGCAGCCTGGCCTTCAAAATATTAAGATCACTCAGGCTTCAAATCAGACTTTCTTTTAATCCTTCACATTAGAACCACGATACCCTGAAAAGCCAGCAACAATCGTAATATCCACCAAAGTCATGGGCTTCGAGAGAGTGAATTGCAAAGAGACAGTCTTGCCTTGTCATCTCTCCCTCTTGCTCTACAATCCTTGTCCCTACTTGTAGGTTTCTCACTCTTTGATATGGGATGTGCTCGGCCTACAGGTCCCCGGGCTCCTACTCCTGCCATTTCTTTCCTCAGAGGTCTTACTTCTCGATTTGGACGCCTGATTTGAGGTGGAGCTCTGACAAAAAAATAAAAAATAAAAATTAATTAAGGACAAAAGTATATCATTACTACCTTAGTAAATAAAACTGTTAAATCAAGAAGCCCAAAACCTTACATTTCCAATTTGTGGCCATGACTATTAGGCTAGTTTTCAATTCTTTTTTTTTTTTTTTTTTTAAAGCATGTTGTTTGATACAATTATTACATATACATATATATGATACATATGGCAGCACTTTGCCAAAGTAGCTATTAATCTCCAATAGAGGGCAACACAGAATACCCCCTGTGATTAATTACGTAATGGTAAGACAACTACTTTATTCATTGCTGTCCTAAACCAATAATAGCTAACCTTTTAAAAAGCATTGAAAGCTATTCTTTAAGAATTCAAAATACAACTATTAGCACAGTTTACAAATTTTAGCTTTTTATACAAGATGATTTTCTCTGCTTCTGTACTAGAAATTCAACATTTCATTCATCAAATTACAAATGACAGGGCTTAACAATGAAATCTTATAAACAGAGGAATTTCTATGTAAAAATATCATTCATGCTTTAAGAATGCCAAAAAGTACAGGATCATTTCCGTTATATTGCCTCCAACTGTGATTAAGAATTATGACAAATATATGCATGTGCATACAGAGTAGCATATTTTGTTTCATACATGTAAAACTTGGCCCCTTCACATAGTAAAGATCTGAGGTTTCTGAGTCGGTATTTAGTAATCTCTGTTATCTTGGCTGAGGGACCTAGTTCTTCCTTGAACAGTCTCCTGCATTACTTCCTTTTCTCTCTTGATGGCTATACTTATATCTGTCATACTTCAGATTCCTTTTGGGGGTTGCTTATTCATCCCTATACCATACCTATTTTTCCTTTCTCAGAGTCATGCTGTTAAATTCACCTAACTCATCAGAGAGTTTAATTCCTAGTATCAGTAAAGGTGATGTGGTATATAACTACAAATCCAAAAAGATAGGAAAATGGATGAAAAGTCATAAAGGTTGCAAACTTGGTGCAAAAAAGATTAAAAGGGCCAATGTGTTGCCAGTCTAAAACAGTGTATTCAAATTGTTGGAATCAGACTATAACCTGAAACTGCAAAGATAAAAATGGCTGGTGAAAAACTGTGTCTCCCTAATAGATACAATTAGGTTACCATAACCTGACATCTTAATCCCTGGTGTTCAGTCCATTTAACTATTTATTGAACATCCATTAAATAGAAAACAGCCTCTACTGTGCTGGCCCTACAAGAAATGAAAATAAATAAGCAATCTTATAAAAGAAATCTACTAAAAAGGGACTAAAAAATAATGCATAGTAAAATGGCAATAAGGTACTTTGTAATTTAAATATTATTATTGGCTCTTAGGGCATTATTAGTCTTTTCAGTATTCTGTCAATAAAATAAAAATGTGAATAGACTGGTAAAGAATTCAAGACTAATAATGATAAATTGCTCTATTTCCAGTATTTCAATGCAAACACTGTTTTTTCTAACTTATTTTTTCTGTTCTAAAGAGGTATAAAGTAGGAGTACAACTTTAGTGTGCATAACATCTTTCCTAATCACATTCATGAGTACAACCAAAGATAGTAATATGAGATCAACAATCTCATCCAACCAGAACACATGTCAAGTTTGCCCTCTTGTTAGCAGCTGTGCCTGCTATTTAAACATCTGTCATTGTTTGTGGTCCTGCTTTTTAGACTCAACAGCCAAGTGAAAGCCTCTGCTCACCAACAGCAAGGACAGCCCCTACAGCTGCACAGCACGATGCTCTGCAGCTGCTGCGCCTGTCCGTTAGGCCTCACTGCTTAGGGTCGACCTTGAGACAGTCCTTCCGTCTTAGCTTATGCTTTCCCCACTGCAACCTGCTATTTAACAGTCACTTAGGACTGCCACAGTCCATTTTGCATACGCATTCAGCTAAGGAAGGCTTATGTTGTAGAATTATTTCAAATTATTTCAAAGCTGGTACACAGGCTGCCAAGTATTTGCTGCTGCTGACCTTTTCCTGCCACTCAAATATTTTGATGGGCTTATAGATGGTCTGAATGAAACTGCTCAAGAAGCCAGATGTTCCATTTGTGTCAAGTCCCATGTCTCGCAGGAAGTGTGGCTGTGCTTTGTTAAGTTTTCGGTTCCATCTCATTGCAGTTTGATATTACATTTGTAACAGACCCTGACAACTTCCCAAAGGACATTCTTGATTCTGTTCTGTACTTCTTTGTCCATTAGTGCATCACTGCACAATGTCATGCTTCACTTTAAGGACTCAGTGACAGCTTCCAGACTGGGTAAACAATAAGACTCTCAAGGCTTCTTTGGCTAGTCTCTCTTTAAAAAGATACTTTAGTAGGGTTACACAACATCACTGACCTCTGTCCTAATGGTCAAAAAGACTGCCACTATACCAGCTTACGGCATTTCAAATATAGAGAATAACTGTTTAGATCTACAGATGAAGTCAGAAGTGCCTACACTGCACTCAGTCTTCCTACTTGAGATTTCCCTATAGGAATAAGAAACACGCCTTATTCTATTATGTGCATGCACATGCACCTGATTTCCCCTTAAATCTAGTATTTCCTTTTTCTCACCAATTTTATACATAAATGTTCTTATGAATATTGCTTGTAATAAACACCTGAAAATAATCCAAATATCCATTATCAGAATAGTACACAAATTATATTCATATAATAGGAAATACTAGACAAGTGAACCTAATTACAGCTACTTAAAACAATGACAGATGAAATCTCAGGACCATAATCTTGAGTGAAGAAACAAGTTCAAAGCATACAGACAGTAGGAGTCCAAGCAAAATAAGGTGATACCAACATACATAGTCAAAATATAAAGTGAGATTAAGGGAAAGATTAAGACTAAATTCAGAACAGTAGTCTCTCTCTGAAATAGAGGGAAGGGAACAGGAGGATATGGAGAAGTACAAATGACTTTAATGGTCATACTGTAAAGTTCTTCATCTTAAATTTAATACATCATAATGTATTATCTTGTGATTCTTTATATCTTACATAATTGCAATTTTTCTACTCAGAAGTTAATAAAATGTTAAACATGAATTATAACACTAGTTAAATATTTGAGCACCTAAGAAATGAAACTGTAGGACTGCTACAAGTTTTAGCATGTGCACACAATGAGGGCTCTGATTATACATCTTAAAAACTGAATCTCCTGGATCCGAACCTAGAAAAGCTCCATAAAATATCAGGTGACAGAAATAGGATTGTCTGTTTGGTAGACATTCACTCTTACATGATTCCATGAAGTCAAAGGAAGAGAGACCTTTTCCAAGAGGCCTTGATTCCATACCATGCTAAGAAACAGGATTACAACTTTCTCTATTACAACTACTATTACAACTTTCTCCAAGAAAGACACAAAGGCTCCTTCCTTCTTACAGCTACTGAGCTTTCCACTTCCCCTTTCTGTTTGATGATGGTTTTAAACTCCTTGGTTACATCTATTTGTCCATTCGTTGTTAGAATTCGGGTATCAGAGTAAATAATTTGGAACAGTAGGATTTTTGTCCAAGAACATTAATTCACATTATTTAAAGCTAACTTCTAGAAAAGAAAGACAATCTTACTCTATTACGTTAATCTATATAACTTTAGAATTAAATTAAAAGGAAAACACACCTCTCTCCATAGCTAATAAAAAGGTTAGAAACATAAATTCCAAGTAGTTCATACAGATATTTTCACTGAAGAACTTAAGAGTCAAAACATGAGACTTCTGAATTCAAGATAAATTATTTGATGAAAAACAAAGAGAAAAAAGTTTAAACCTGTGCTCTAAAATTAAACAGTGATGATTATCAACTCAGATGTCAATTCATCAGATATATAACTTGTTTTTTCAAATTAGAAAATATTTATTATGTACCTAATAATTACAGAAACTATGCTGAATATTATGATTGGTTTAAAAATACTACAAATACTGTTTCAACCTTCACAGTGAACAGAATAGTGGCCTGAAATCAGCAGATTTGGAATCCTAAAACCTGAGTACCATTTTACTTCCAGGGTCTACTAAATACTGAATATATGCAAGTATCAATGTCTACAAGCTTCACATTCTTCCTCTATAAATGGGATGATAATAATACATCACGAATTTTTTTAAGTTTAAAAAAGTTTGAGAAAGAAAAGATTCTTGAACTGAGCAGTGTTTCAGAATAAAGATGATTCCAAATATCCCGACTTTAAGAACTTTTTAAGTTTACTTTTCATTTGGGTACAACTACATATAGTAAAATGAACACCTATTAACAATACAACTCAAGGGCTGGGGTTGTGGCTCGTGGTGGAGTGCTTGCCTAGCATGCATGAGGCACTGGATTTGATTCTCAGCACCACATATAAATAAATTAATTAATTAAATAAAAGGTCCATCAACAACTAAAAATATTAAAAATAAAGAATGCAACTCAAAAAAGTTGTACCATGTAACTACCAGTAGATCAAAAATACTGAGCATTTCCTAATATTCCAGAAAGCTCTTAGACTCTCTCTTTGTCAATACAAGTCCCTATAAATGCAACTACTATTCTGACTTTAATATCACAGATTAATTTTGCCTATTCTTCAGTTTCATATAAACGAAATCCTACAGTACACTTTGTGTGTCTGGTTACCTTCTTTCAAACATTACCTGAAAAATTCATCCATGTTTGTTCCATTTATTGCTGTGTAGTATTCTACCACATAAATATACTCGTATATCTAATCTTTTTGAGGATTTTTTTGGTTACTATTAAAGCTGCTATGAAAATGAGCATTATGTTCATATAATGAAGACATAAGCACTCAATTCTTTGAGGTATATAGTCAGCAGTGGAGTTGCTGGGTCATAAAGCATATTAAAGATTAGCTTTAGTAAACAGTCTTCCAACAATGTATGAGAATGCCAGTCAGCCCATTTTAGCCATTTGGGTGGCAATGTAGTGGCAACTCATTGTGATTTTACACTGCCTTTCTGAAATGACTATGGATGTTAAGCATCTTTTCATTTGCTTACAGTCATGTATACATTTTATTTTGTAGAATAGCTGTTCCAGTCTTTTGTCCATGTTTTAAAAGTCATATTCTTTTTTACTAATTTCTTGATTATTGTTATTATAATAACCATTTGTATATTAAAATTATCTTCTCCAGTATGTGGTTCACCTTTTGACTCTTTTTCATGGTATCTCTCAATAATTATTGGTCTCACCTATCAATCTTTTTTCTTCATGTTTTTTAATAAATCTTTGCTACCCCAAAATCATGATGATACCTTCCCATGTTTTCTTCTAGGAGCTTTATTTTACTATTTCCTATATTTTAAGTATTGATCAAATCAATGTTTCTATAAGATATAAGATGGGGAAGGCTGTGGCAAGATTTTCCCCCTAAATGGGTATTTTAATTAACCCAGAAGCGTTTTCTGATAAGACCCACCCACCTTTCCCTACTGAATTGCAGTGCAAATCAAGTGACTTCACCAAATTCAATCTTTAATGATAAATCCCAGTTCTAAAAAGCATTTAAGAAATTTGTTTGCTATCAGAAAATTAAAAACAATATCATACTGAAGTCTATTTAGAATATTATTTATTAATTCTTTCAACAAATATCTGAACTCTTGCTGAATGCTAAGCACCATGCTATATAATATAAAAGGCTACCTTAGGTTAACTCTTCCCTCATCATCTCAAGCAAATCAATCACACCCAGAGATACATTAAGTACTGTAGACAATGCTGTTTTTTAGTTTTTTATATCTTCCATAAAAGTATATTTTGTGCAGATGATACTCATTAGAGGTTTTGATTTAAGATATTCAACTTATTAAAGTTGAAAATAAAAAACATTCAGTTTTTTCCTTAAATATTTTGATTCCACTACAATGGTTTTTTTTTTTTTAGTACAAGACAGAAAGATCTTAGAAGTCACTTTTAACAGAGTTTAAATGTTTGGTCCAATTTACAAACCTAGTTAACAAAATGCCACCAAAATTTTTTTACTTACCTATATTCAGAAATTTATTTTCTCCTTAGTTCTTCCACTCTTTATTTAAGAATAATTTACATATATTTATTAATCTTATGACAAATCAAACTTACAATCTTAAAATTCTAAAGTTCCAAGAAGGTCCTTGGCATAAATATTTATGTAAAAAAAAAAATCACAAATCAAAAATTATTACATAATATATTTAATGTAGAATTGCATATATAAACTCCTGTTAACCATTTTCTTAAATATTTTAAGTATGTAAAATTAATAAACATGGGACTATGCACATCTCTCTTGAGAGAAAACCATTATTACCACTAATCTTACAGGTCCTAATTCTTAGTCTATTTTATTTATCTAGGAGTTAAGAGATATTTACCAAGTTCAGAAAACACTCATTATGCAAGTTAACCAAGGTACAATTAATCAGAAATTGCAGCTGGTATAAGAACTGGCGGTGCAGGCAGACATCTCACACCAAATATTATATGATCCCATTAAAACGATGGGGGCTGCCCTCAGCATTCTCATGTCACCCACAACCATTTATTTCAGATGGGACATTAAGTAGATTCTTGTCAGTGATTCAGATGGGCCATACTAAATCCTATTTACAGTTGCTAATCAGTCATTCAAACATTCTGAGGAAGGAAATAACATCACTAATTCTTTAATCTAACAGTGGAATTTCACTACTGTCACACAGGTTAACTGCTTGCTTGCGTCTTATCTTTTCCATTTAATTCTAAAGAACAATGAACTTGAAGGAGTTAAGTTTATTTTTGCCTAACTAGATCTTAAAACTAGATAGACAATGGTATTCTTTCAGATTATTAAGACTACACAACCTTTACAAATATTTATTGAATTTATATATCTCACAGGTCTCTCTCCTGCTTCTAGTCAATTTCTGAGATTATGCTACTAATTTGTAAGATAAGGGAATACCTTACCAGTGGCATATCACATCATCTCAGCAAATCTGAGAAGCCTATAAGTTAGCAAAATATCTACGTATTTTAGAATCACACTAGACATCCTTTTCTGTCCACACATAAATCCTGCAACTAAATAAAGCCTTACTAAACAGCCCTCCACTATACCAAAATCATAAAAAACAACCAACTGTAGAATAAGACTCTCAATAATTTATGACAGAACTACAAAAATAACACAGTGATAATAAAAATAAGCTGAAAAACCTTCCCACAATAACACATTCAGAAATAGTGGATAAAATGTAAAATATTCTTTTATGTACAAAACTGTTCTTACCAGAAGGTAAGAGAAATATTTCATAGACCAAACAAAGCAAAAAAGAAAGAAAAAACTGTGAGATGATGATAGAGCAGACCTTTAGGGGTGTGGGACCTGGGTCATCTGAGGGCTTAAGTTTTAGTGACCAAATAGTGAGACCTAAAAGAGGGTCTTAAGTCCATGCAAATCACAGAAGCTGTACTAACACTACAACATAAAGTCAGGACTTTCAAAGGGCAATAACCACAATGAAAGGGTAGAATTTAAAACAGAGAAAGTAAAAACATTTGTCTGTCTGGGTCTGTTTTCTATTAGAGTCAAGCAAAGTCTCCTCTAGAAATATTAGTCAAGGGCCTGTCCACTTTGGGATTCAACTTCATACTACTTAAGCAAAGAAGTTTACGTAAAAGTGATCTTGAGCAGGTGATGTCCTTAAGGCACCTGACTGAAACAAACAGACCTTTTCAGGAGTGATGCCCTCTCCAAATAAGCTACACATTGGGAAAGCTAATTAAAACCTTACTGAAGAGACATTCCTAACTTTAATACAAACAAGAGTCACCAGAAATAATAAAAAGACAACAAAGAGTGGATAAAATGTAAAATATTCTTTTATGTACAAAACTATTCTTACCAGAAGGTAAGACAACAAAATAAGTATGTTTAAAATGATGAAAAGAATTAAAAAGGAATTTTAAATAAAGGAAATAGAAGTCTTAAGTAGCATAAATAAAAATAAATCCACAGTAAGAAAATTTGCAGTGAAACTGCTCAGCACCAAAGACAGAAAATAAAGTCTTAAAAACAATGAAAAAGAAAAGTTAGCCATAAGCAAAATACAACTATACTAATAATATAAGCCAGAAGGCTAAATAATACTATTACTAATAGACCTTTAAAACAAAGAATAACTACCAACCCAGTAACCTATACTGAACTATCATTTAAGAGTGAGAGAATAATATTTAACTATTTTAAGAATAAAATCGGTTTACATTTATAGAGACCTCTGCTGTTAAGAACTACCAAATATACTTCAGTAAAGATGAAACTGAATCCAGAGAAAGTAGAGTGCAAGGAATGGAAAACAAAACAATTGATAAAAAAAGTGAACAAATCTATCTAGTAAGCATTTTACTCACTCATTCTTTCAACCAACAGTTACTGAATGCCTACACTGTACCAGATACTGTTCTTGGTTCTGGGGATACAGCAGTGGGTAAATCTAAGGACCCAAATTTTCATGTCTTACAATCAATAAACATACATATAATTTACTACCGGGTAGCAGTAAGTGCTACGTGGAAATGTAATGCAGAGTAAGGGACAGAGTAGACAGGTGAAAGGGAAAATATTTTAAATAGGGTGGTCAGGGTAAGACGTGAACAATCACATGGGTGGGAGTGTATAATAAAGCTCCAAACCTTTCCTGACATGCCACATGTACCAGATTGTTCTTTACACTTCACTTGCATTAAATCATTTAATTTTCACAATAACCCTGTGAAGCAACTGTCATAACTGATCCCAATTGACAGAGGAGGAAAATGATGAAGAGGATGAATGGCTCATCCTCACAGACACTAAGTGGCAGAGCTACAATGACGATCCTCGTAGCTGGGAGCCAGTTAATTATCAGGCTCTGTGCAAAGGAAACAACCTTCCTAGAACATGAGCTCCTGCAGGCAAAGTCCTTCTCCCACCTGTCTCTGCACCCGAGACGCCAGGGACATTAAGTTGAACTGGATACAGAAGGAACAGAGGGCTGAGAACTAGAGAACAGTAAGAGAAGGAAATTAGAGAGGCCACAGTGAGAAAAGGGAAAAGAGAGGGGAAAGCAGAATAATGTAATCCCACAGAAACCAAGAGGGAGAAGAGATGGTAAACACTAAATGTTACAAAGGTGAAAAGCAGTTAAGTTTGGAGAAAAGCCATTCCATTATTCAATTAGGAAGTTATTCAGTATCTTCAAAAGTATGCTACGATAACTGAAAATCCACAATTTCTAGTAATTAAGGGGTAAAGGACAGTGAAAGGAAATAGATGTATACTCCTCAGTGTAGAGCAGTTTGCCAAAGGAACAACAAGGCGGAATGACAGTGGCTAAAGTATAAGGCAAAGATTTTTTTCAAGAGCAATGTAAAAGTAATGTGTTATGGCTTCACTCTGACTTACCACTATCTCGTTCCCACTCTTTAGTTTATCTCTAATGATTACAATTTCTATCTTTCAGTTGCCTTTTCTGTAACATAAAAAAAGATAGAAATACCACGTTTTTAGGCACTTGATGTAATAAATACCTAGAATTCCAAATCATCAATTTCAAATGAGTGACTGCTGAGTTCTATAATGTAAGAATAATGCTCCCTAGAGACTACTTACATAAAAGATATAATTTAAAAATAAAACAAGGAAGCCAAATGGAACATCCTCCCACCCTTGGGACACTTCAGATTACAACTCAGACCCTGCTCCCTCTGTCCTCACCCTCAGATGGTCTTGTTTGCTTTTGCTTTCCTCAGTGAAATGATCACAAAAGAACTTGCACAAGTTGTCACCTCTGTGTGTGCCACTGCTCTGCACCAACTGCCTGTCCTCCTGTGACTGAGCCAGTTGCTCTCCCACTCCCTCTACATGTGCACTGGATCCACCTCCTCTGTCTACTCTAAGACTGCTTCTGAAGTTGTGCATTTTGCCCATATAGAGTCTATTTTCCTCTTTGTACCACAGCATATAAAAACTCTTTTATTCCTCTCCTCTCTAAAATAACAAACCTTGACTCCTTATCTTCCCCAACTTCCACTCAATTTCTCTATTTCCCTTTTCAGCAAGACTCTGTCTTCATTTCCTCTATTCCCATTCTCTAGACACACTCCATTATTCTCTACCACTCTACCAAACTGCACTGAAGATGGTCACCACTGAGCTCATGCACCTAAATCCAATCCAATCTCTGTCCTTACTCTATTTGACCTATATGCAGTATTTGATAAAGTAACTTGAGATTCTAAACATGTTCCTTCTTCTAAAACACTTGGTGTTAACAATATTGCCTATTGTAGAAAGTGGTTATGAAAATTAAGAAATAAATCATGTTAAGAGTTTATTAGCACAATAAAAACAATTAATATTAGTTATTTATTACTCTGCTTAAACAACTCTGCTACCTACATTCTACTCAAAGTCAAAACCAGAGTCTATTCCATATTTTAGAATCAGAATTTTAGAAGATAATATGACTCCAGAGTGTTAAGAAAATTAATAGAACCCCAACCTACAAACAGTATTAAACAAATAACCTATTCTATCATATAAAGAATGACCTTAAAATTTTTGCCCCAACCTTAGTTGTTGTTGATTCCTAAATACTACTAATCCCAATCTCTCTCAAAGTTTGGCTCTCGTTTCTAATTCCTGTTCAACAGCATGGTCTAAACAAATTGGTCTAAATTATCTGTACCAATTTTTCTCCCCTTCTCTACATCTCATGAATGACTAAATCCAATCCACTCTATCTCAGTAATGGCTCTCACACCCATATACAAGACCAAATGCTAAAAAGGGCAGAGACCATGTTTGTGTCTGCATCCCACTATATGTGGTCAGGATCTCCTGGCACAGTACTTGGCATATACAATATCAAGTTTTCTAAGATGCTTATTTTCTCTTCTTGGTTCCTTGAGGTCAAGGCCTATGGGTTTTTTAGTTGCTGCCATACTGCCTTCAGGGCCAAAGGCAACATCTAGCATATGATGATATTTATGAAATACATGTTGGACAGATCAATGATATAGCAGTTTTCTTCCTAAGACTTCAAAACAGTTTTACAAAGCAATCTCATATGTATACTTGACAAAGGGAAAAACAGTTCACAGAAAAGTGAACTTGTAGGATGTAATGAAATTGATACAAAAACTTGCTTTCCAATCATCTAATTCCAGGAAAATAACTAAATCAGAGACTAGGTAAAATATTTGTACAGATGAGATGGTAGTTTACTATCTAACAGTATTTGACTTTGGCCTTAATTGATCTTTTCACTGCAGACTGGGTTTTTAAATGCTACCAATTAATCTATTTGGGTACCGAAAGAAACAACTTTAATACCAAGTCAATAAAAACTTCCTCTTTGCTGAAATTCTCCAGAATAGCACTGATTTTTGTTTTTTAAAAAATCAATCTTCTTGTATGTACACAGAAACAAATTACATAATAAGTGCCCTGGGATTGATGACACAACATTAGAAGGTCTACTTGAGTTTTAGTCTACCGATACAAAATAAGTCAAATGATTAATTTCAAGCTTGTATACACTATTCTCACTCCCACCTCTCCCCAAAGATATAGTTTTTAAAAATCTACTACATGGGAAAGTAAACTGTAAAGGCCACTATGGAGAATTCTATGAGGGCTCCTCAAAAAATTCAAAATAAAACTACCATATGATCCAACAATCCCATTTCCCAATATACATTCAAAAGAAACAACCTAAACATCCATCAACAGGTGAATGGAATAGCATTCAGACTTTAAAAATAAGAAAATCCTGATATTTGCAATAACATGGTTGAACCTGGAGGACATATGCTAAGGGAAAAATAAATAAGTTGCAGAAAGACAAATACTGCCTGAATACTTATACATGGAATCTAAAACAGTCGAACTTAGAAACAGTAGAATGGTGGTTACCAGAAGCTGAGGGGGAAGGGAATAGAGTATCTTAATCCATTTTTTGCTACTGTAACAGAATACCTGAGACTGGATAATTCATAAAGAACAGGTTTATTTCTTATAGTTCTGAAGGCTGGGAAGTCTAAGATTGAGGGGCTCACATCTGACAAGGGTCTCCCTGCATCATTTCATGGATAGATGGGGGAATGGCAAGAGAGCTTTAGAGAGCAAGAGGGGGCTTTTATAACAAGCCCACTCCCACGATGACAACATTTATTAGGTCGAGCCTCATGACCTAATCACATCTTAAAGGTCCCATTTCTCAATGTTATTGCAAAGGGGATTAAGTTTCCAACACATGAGCTTTGGGGTCACACTCAAACTACAGCAAGAATGATGTTGGTCAAGAGGTACCAACTTTCAGTTGTGCAAGGTAAGTTCTAGAGATCTAAAACACAGCAAACTGTCGTTAAGAATATTGTATCATATACTTGGAATTTACTAAGATGGTAGATAGTTTTTTAATTATTTTTAAAATTTTTTAGTTGTAGGTAGACATAATACCTTTATTTATTTTTATATGGTGCTGAGGATTGAATCCAAGGCCTCACGCTTGCTAGGCAAGTGCTCTAAGATGGTAGATCTTAAGTGTTCTCACCACAAAAAGAAAAAGGTGAACTATGTGAGGTGATGAATATGCTAATTAGCTTAATTGTGGTGAATATTTCACAATGTACAGGTATATCAAATCATTAAGTACACCTTTTTTATTGTCAACTATATTTCAATAAAGGTGGAAAAAAGATCTACCACATTTATTTTTAAGCTGAACAAAGAGAATTGAATATATGCTATTTCAAATACTGTTCTAAAATAGAAAAATCTTAGTTTCATGGTTTAGGTTTCACTAGAAGAGATCATCTCATTAAAGAGAATGTACTTAATGAACCAACATGCAAAATATTATGAATATCATTTCATTAATACAATAAACTTTCTAACTTTGAACACTAAGAATGATCTGAAGACTTCCTCTCTTTTGGAGTTTAATTCTGATACAGCTACTACCTCCTTTCATGATCCTACTTTTACAGTTCCATTTCTCCAAATTTAAGGCAACCAATCTATTTTAAAGGATTGCTTTGACTTATCCAAGCAGTTGCTGGTGATTTAAAACATAATCATAATTAAATTCAGCAGACCATGACACAGACACACAATGCAACAAAACCACTGGTGAAAAAACTATAGTGTACACATTACCCTCGTATGCAGCAACAAGGATGGAGAAAAAATTTATCAGAGGTCAATGAAGTAAAAAGGATGGAACCAAAAACAGGACTAACACATAACTGGTTAAAATCAAACACGTAAACTGCATACCTGAAAAGCTTTGTACAAAATAAAGGTGCGAGTTAATTATATTTTCCTATTCCCAAAGTTACGGGGGGCGGGGGGAGGAAGGGAGAAAGGGGAGTTGGTTAAACTTCATAGAGTAGAGAGGATATACAAGTAACACTAAAATTGAGATCTGGGTTCAAATTCTGGCCCTACCACTTTCTTGTTCAGATGACTTCAGAAAAATAATAAACTTTGATAAGCTTCAGTATTCTCAGCTGAAACTCAGGTTCACAATAATAAATTACCAATGATAATACAAGTTCATAATAACAATATCTACTTTATGGGCTCGCTGGAAGTTCAAATAATGCTTATAAAACAAACAGTAAATGATCTATAACTATAAACTATCCTTACCCTGAAAATGATCACCAACTTCATAAGACCTGTACATTTAAAAATATCCTCTCTGCCAGAATTATTCAAAGTATTTCAGAAAATTAAGATTTTATGCAAAATTTGCAAGGAGAAAATAAAATTACTTGAGGAATTTTACTCATAAAACTGGTATTTTTTGGTTAACATTTGCTTTATATTTACATCACTATAACATTGTTGGTGACATTCCTGTTGCTTTGCTACGTAAAGATTTTATTAATTAAGTTTGAAACTATTAACTCCATGTTATTACTCAAGGTACTAAGAATAATTCCAACTCTAGTAAAAACCTCCTGGAGTTGTTGGATGTTTTCTTATTGTCACTGATATATACACAAAAATGGAATTTTTTTTCCCCCAGATAACATAGTCTTAGATTTGCTTTTCTGATCCACGGAGGAAAAACATACATGCACATAAGATTTTTAAAATTTAGTATGGAGAAAGGAGATTTGAAGAAATAGACATTCTGGTCTATTCATTTTTCCTCATGAAAAGGATTAAAAAACAAGTACAAAAATAAATCAGATCTACATATGGACAGGTAAGGAAGGACAAAAGAAAAAAACCCAACTGGTCCAGTGTTTCTCTAATGAGGAGTTTTCGGGTTAGTATTCACCAATGGGAAAATGTTATCCATAATTTTTTATTCAGTTTATGCCATGAATATCAGTTATTATCTGTGGGCACTAAATTTTTAAATGAATCATGGAGCTCTAGCAATTCAGAACATGTATTCTTATATTTAGATTATCAGATTTTAAATTTAAACTAGAAATTGACTTCAGAATTAATGACTTACAGAAAAAAGTTACTTTATTACACACACAAACAAAATTTTCAAATTCTAAAAGATCACAATGCCATTATTTATTTCTTCCGGTATTTACTTTGGAATTTCCAAGGTAACAATCCTATAACCCTTTGCCTTTTGAGGGATCAGGATCACTTAATTCAAAACACCAGACGGTGATTACATTGGAGGAAAAACTGACACTGTCCTTAAAAAGTAATCTTCATCTAGTGGTTTTACCGTGGGAGTCACAAAATTATCTAACTCAGTGGAAAAAAAATCCTGAAAAAAAAAAAAAAAATTAACCACTTTTCACAGTCCTTTAAATGTTTTTAGAAAACTTCAAGAGATCAGTTAAACAGATCATCACAGCTACTGACCAAAGGAAAACTTATTTTCTATGGTGCAACACCCTAGCCACAATACCACTTCACAATAAAGGGGTCAGAAAGCCAGAAAGATGTAAACTAAGATTCTGGTCTAACCTAACCTACAAGTCAGGGTATCTTGGGCCTCAGTTTCCTCACTTGCAAAATTAAGGGAGTTATTCATTCAACCTTGGCTGAATTCCTACCATGTGCCAAATTCTGTGTTAGCAACAAAAATTTGTTACTTGGCTTTTGTTTTCAGTAAATAAAACCATGGTCCTTGCCCTTGCAAAGTTCCTTAATCTTGTAAAGAAGCAAGTCAATGCAACATGATAACTGCTCTGAACAAACTTTTATGCTATGCAACCTAAAAAGATGCAGAGAGAACTGTCAGTGGAGGAGAAACTAGAAGAATACATATGAATTGCTGAGTTTGAGATGGGGATTATGGGTATTCCTTAAAGAAAAAACACACTGTGTCCAGACAAGAAAACATAGAGCAAAAAGAGAGAGATTTATATAAATCATGCATAGGCTGGGTTTCAGAAAAAACTAGTGGGAGATAAGCACTTAATACACCACATTCAGAAATTTGATAGTAAAGTTCCTTCTAAGAGCCTGGAAATTATCTGTGGGTCCAACAAGATGAATTCAATTCTCCACCATTTTACATGAAGTAGTGAGTGTCTTTAAACAAAAACAAAACAAAAAACTATCCAAGTTTCTAAGTTTTGATGTTGATATTATGGAGCCTAAAAGACCTCTCTTAACTGATAAATTTTAGAACATCTGTTATTACTACAGTAGTAAAGTATTCCAAAAGCAAAGTATGTAACAAAATATGTAACTCTAAAACAATAAGGTATAAAAATTATAAGCGAATATTAAATTTACATTCCCCTAAAAATGCTGTCTCATACTTTGTTCAAATAAAGCTTCACTATGAATATCGATTATCTAGAAGTTCCATGAGAGATATGAAGTCTCATTTACCTATGCTCTGCAGGAACAGGAGGAGGCCAAACAGCAGGATCTCTAAATGGTTCATCTTGACAAGACACAGGAAAATCTGGAGGTTTTTCAATTTTAAAACTTTCTAAAGTGCTGACAATACTTTTAACTTGTTCATATTCTTCCAGTAATTCCTGCCGAACCTTAAAATTAAAAAAAAAAGGCCTTTATGCTAGAAAACAGTCTAAAGTTTACAAAGATTATAAATAATAAATTGATACAGTATTCGAGTTTTTAAAATGTCATTCAAAGTATGCAAAAATGAATCAAAAAATATCAAAACCACCATCATCAAAAAGGAAAAAAAAAAACTATCAGAGTAATATACAGAGAAAAGCAGAGATTGGTTTGAAAAAAGACAAAATTACATACCTTTTCATAAGAGAAGTAGTTACAATGGAACTCTATTTCAACCAGACTATGATGATCATTAATACAATTTAAAACAAGCAATGTAAGTTAGTCACAAGTTAACCACTATGCTAAATCTGTTATGCTAAATCCTTTTAATACATTTGTAAATAGAATCCAAAAACTTGTCAGTCAAAATTTTCACCAGAATTTCCTACGCCCAATTTCACCATGATATGCTTGCCATGAGGGTCTGAAAGTCTAAAACACTATAATGCTATCAATTACACACAACTAAAATCTGATTCTTTTCAGCCTTAAGTTCTTCCAGGTTTATTTTGAGTTTAACTTGACTGCCCCCTACATTTAAAAACAACTGAGCACTTATTATGTGGCAATTGTTTTCAAATTCTGAGTCCACACTGATTTTCAAAATAAACAGATAAAGATTAAAAATTATAAATTCATCTTAACAATTATATTGTTTTTAACCAGAGAGCACATTTTACTGTAAAGCATAATGAGAAATTTTCCTTTGTCTTTACTTTGAATAACATATTGAAAAGAATATATAAAGAAGTTACAGAATCAAACATATGCAATTACATATTACATAACATGCTATATTAAGAGAACTGAAACTACAGAACACAATAGAAAGAAACACAACAGAAACATCTAAACAGAAATGGCCACTAGCCCACACTAACCATTCTGCCTGGGGTAGTACAAAGAACAGAACTAAAACTTTCAGCCCAAGTTAAAGCAAGCATGGTGTTCTCATTCAACATAATTTGGTAACACTTAAGTTTACCCTCAAAATTTCCCCTCAAAACTTAGAAGAACACTAATTTTTGACTAGTGGAAAAAATCATCAGACATACTTGAAAGGCATTAGCACATGAAATGGAAACTTCAAAGAAAGCTTGACTTTGTACTTTTAATTTTAAAAGGATTTTAAGTCTTAACAATAATTGGAAAAATTATAATTCGAGTTTTTATTAACTGTACTATTATATAATCAAGTTGTATAGTCAAGAGACTGCAAATATATTAATGTTTTTATTAGATTGCTGACTCATTTGTATTTTTAAGAAGACTTTCAAAAAAAGTTTAACAAAATAGGTCAAAACTACATGTAAAAATGAAAAGAGAAAGGGCAAGTAGAAATACATTACTTCAAAACTGTGTAGTCTGACAAAACTCATGAAAATTGAAAAAATTTAAAAATACATTCAATTAAAGTTAAATATCTTCAAAATAAACTTCATAAAACACATGATCAAAAAGATAAAATATTACCTAGGTAAGACATCAGAAAATTACTCAGAGTACTATGAAATGTATTTCAGTATTCAGACAAATAAGAACTACTTACAAAATCCCAAACTAATTTTCCAACTCTCATCTCTCAAATATAACAAATTGCTGCACCCTCATTCATCAAACGCCTTAACACAATCTTACCTGATGCCATTTGCCTTTGATGGCTGGGTCTCTGACTGACTGGCAATGTCTCTGAATCTGCTGTATCACCCCCTGGTAATACACCATTGATGAGTCATAATTTCCAAGAAGTGCATATTCTCTTCCTTTCTTTGCATTGTCACAAATCTCAGCCAAATTCATCTTCTTTCAGAGACCTAAAGGTAAAATAAGATGACTTTTTAAAAGTTTTCAGTATTGACTTTAAAATATTTTTTAAGGGAATGGGGAGGCACTAAGAAGTAAAATTGACCAAATGATACTGTATGCATATGAATATGTAACAAGAAATCCCAATATTATATATTATTATAATGACCCAATAAAAATTTTCAAAAGAAAAAATTTTTAAATTTTATCATTCTTTAAAATATGTGCTTGAAACTACTTTGAAAGTCAAAATAGTTATCTTTCACTCTTTGAGGTTACCTGAAATCATCTTATAATACTGAACAAAATTTCCTTTGGGAAGTACAAAGGAGATAACAAAGAATGCCCAAGGAGACAGGAAGGAAAAAATTACACAGCTCTAAACTATTGAGTTATTTGAAGGTACATGAATTGAATACTCACTTTCCTTGCTCATTTATAATTATCACAAACTACAATAATAGTAAAAATGACTTTGCTTTATTCAATTTGTTCTTTACAACATAGAAATAAACATATGACTATCACATACATATATGAATATGTTATAGTTTCCACTGATGTCAGTTAAAACCACAGAAAATTGGTTTTCATTGAGACTTTTGGGATCCAAGAGGCAGAAAGTCATACACATGGAACACATCTGAAAAACAGCCTATTACTATCTATTTACCCCATACAACTTAAATCTAAACAAAACCAATGAATTAAAACTGTGAGCCCTTTATGCATCTCAACTTGTAATCTCTTACAATCTTATCATTCTCTACAGCTTTTGGTAGTGCAAATAATCATAAATCTTTCCTTTCTATAAGATGGTAGTAAGAATACCTTCTAAACCTCTGGTTTACACCAAAGCCATTCAGCCCAGTAATTCTGGCTTTTCTCCAGGCTTTCCAAAAGTTGCCTAGAATCACCTGTGGCTTCTATGCAAAAATATTTTCTTCCCAAGACTATACGAATGGAAGTCCAGAGATAAAGAAGATGATATCCAGGGCAAGAATCAAAATTGTACTTCTCTTATTTCCTGGAACAGTAAAACAATGGGTATACCCAATAGAGAAAAATCAAAATATTTCTCTATGTCTGCCTTTGGTTTGGGTAGCTTGACTTCTCCTAACTCCGAATATTTTATATATTCTTAAGGGGTTCAAAAATTTCTTCTGCAGAATTAACCATAACTAGTTCTAAGTGTTTCAAATGACTCCAGTACATTTTTCAAAATAGTTACTTGCTTTCTGTGTTTTAAAACACTATTTGTCCCTTATTCAAGTATAAGTTCTTTGAGGGTAGCATTATGTTACTTTGGAATCACACTTGCAGTAAACAACACACTACTTTTATGCAGTAAGAAATTTCAGTATTTCAGTGAATCTATCCATAGAACACTAGACAATCATGGAAAACCTCTTGTTCAACTTTAGAACATTAACACAAAACACTAAGGTTTCATTACAGTGACTAAGCTGCAATTAATAAATTCAGTAGAAACAAAGCAGCTCCATAAATTATTTTCTTCTAAAGCTACTGTGAGAACAAAATTAATTAGCTTATTTCTACTCATAAGTGCAGATACACACTGTACAGGACCAAAGAAAAATCTTGATGTAAAGTAAGGGTCAGCAAATATTTTCAGTGACACACACCTGTAATTCCAGCAGCTCGAGTGGCTGAGGCAGGAGGATCACAAGTTCAAAGCCAGCCTCAGCAAAACTGAGGCACTAAGCAAATCAGTGAGACCCTGTCTCTAAATAAAATAGAAAATAGGGCTGGGGATGTGGCTCAGTGGTTGAGTGCCCCTGAGCTCAGTTCCAAGTACCAAAATATATATATATATATATATATATATATATTTTTTTTTTTCCTATAAGGTCCAGACAGTAAGCATTCAAGGTTTTGAGAACTCACAAGCAAAATGGAAGACACTATGTAAGTACTTAAATGAGACAAAAAAAAGACATAGTTTTCACTGATGAAATTCAAAATATTGTAATAGTAATAAGAGTACAACTTTCTGTAAGACAGGTCTCCTAATAGGAAGAATAGAACTCTTTTTAGGGCTAACATTTCACTTAGAATTCAAAGTTAATGTTCCCTAACATCAAAATCAATCACAAATGCTTCTATGTTATTAGTGCCGATCTTTAATAAGATTTTACATATTTCATCTTTGAAATGTCTTTTTGCAAAAAGTACCACTTACATACTGCCACATATTGATATCAAATCACAAGCATATGATTTTCATTCAGCGTATTCATTGTTTGGAAAGCGTTTAAAGAATTTATTCTTCTCTTGGTATTTACCTTTTAGCATGTCCTTACATTGCAGATTAATCACTTCCAATTAAAGGTTAGGCAGAAAAGTACCTCAACTGAACAGGTAAATGAATTTTGTAATATGGAAATTTCCTTGCACTTGCATCAGGAAAATGCTGCTGAAACTAGTCTGAGTTCTGGTAAACATATCTACAATAACTCTGGGTGGGAATGGAGATCTCAATTCTTAGTTTTAAATTTTGACAGCATGGAAAGATTTATAAAAGCTTGATACTATTTGTGATTCAAATATTAGTTGGCATTGAAATAACTCTATCACAGTATTAGTTTCAATATAAATACTGTTTTGTCTTGTAATTTTAGGTTGAATTCATTAAGAAACATTATCAAGTATACAGTAAAAACTGATTTCTAAAGTCATTCAGTATTCAATAATAGTGACTGACAGCAGTTCCTCTCATTCAGAAAAATTTTAATCTCAGTCCTAAGCCTAAAGTTCACAATAAACCTTACCATTAAACCACCAAAATGCTGGTGGTAAGGTAAGTGAGACTATTTCATTTCTATTTCTAACAAAATTCATGGAACTGACAATGGCTAAGACCACAAGAATAAATGTTGAATCTGGTTATCACGTAACAGTCTCAAATATTCTCTACAAAATACCTAAGAAATAACACAATAAATAACCATAAACCTTAAATATCTTACATTTCCACAGGTTTATAAAGTTTTCCACCTGAGCTTATTTCTGTTCTACACAAATTTTTACTACCGTCAGTTCTAATATATCTTAGCGAATTCCACTAGAGGTGAAATGGAATTAGTGTTTTAACTTTTTGAAAATGTTCTGTCTGTAGTTTTTCCACACACACAATCCATTAAGACTAATTCTTCAATAACTTCAAACTCAGCATTGACTTCTTAAATAAACAACAACTGAGCAGTATTGGTAACATCTACTAACTCATCAAGAGCCAAGGAAAACCACTCGAAATCATTTGCCTTGTTTTTTAATTGATTAATGATGTCCTCAACTCTTCGAGCAACCGTTCATGCCAAAAGGCTAATAGTTTTAAACAAGTTTATTTTCTCCAGACACAATTCTGTGCCTGCTGCAATCCAACATGATTTAGTTAATTCACCATCGGTAAATGACTTCCTTACTTGGCTAACAAATGAGCCACTTGGAAATTTACTCTGGGTGCTGCCACCTCATTTTCATTTTTTAATTTTGTGATGAAATTCTATTGGAATAAGATATTCCTTTGTAAGTTTCCTAACCATTACATTTTTCTAACCATTTTCTAACCATTACTTTTTTCTCACGAGTTGAGAATACTGTGATGAGTGCCTAGCTTAGTCTGGTAGCATGGGTCTATGCTGTGTTTCTTTAGTATAGCTATAGCGTCACTGCGTAATACACACAATGCTGTGTCATCTAATTCAATGCTCCACACTTCACTGTGTCTTAAAAGCATAACATTCCAAGTTTATTTTTTTATCATTTCTTGTTTTGACATAACAGGTATGCACTGATAAAAATAAAAGTGTAAAGTGTGTTACAGTACAGCACTCGAAACACTGATTACAGTACACCAAGCAGCAGTGGCAGCACAGAGAGAGAATGGCACATCTCTGACACAACTACTCAACTCTACACTCCCGCACACAAGCAGCCACAGGCAACACATACGGTGCGCTGCAATAAAACTTTACTTACACTGAAATCTGAATTCATTTAATTTCCACATCACAAAATATTCTTTTGATTTTTTAAACCATTTTTTAAAATGCAAAAATCATTCCTAGTTCATGGGTTATTCAAACAGCACGCTGAGTTTGGCCCCCGGACTGCAGTTTGCTAACTCTCGTCTATAGTTTCTATATTTATAATCTGGGGTTGGAAGAAAATTAAACCTAAGAGAAGAAATCAATGAAATAAAAACAGAAAGACAATAAAAAACTCTAATGTGGTTAAAAGTAAGTTTCTCAGAAAGATCAGTAAAATGAAAAACCTCTAGTAAGGTTGGCCAGGAAATAGAAAAAGTATTATCAATATCAGAAATGAAAGAAGGCTATCACTACATATGCATTAGAGATACTAAAAAACAAAAGATACCTTAATAAAATGGACAAATTCTGTGATGGTCACAACATACCAAAACTTGCTTGAAAAGAGTTAATCTATGTAGAACTACTTGTCCTATATCAATGAATAAATTGAACTTGTAATTTAAATCCCTCTCAAAAGATATTCCAGACTCAAAAGGCTCTGCTAGTGAATTCTATCAAGTATTAGGGAAGAAATAAAACAAATTTTAAACAAACTCTTCCAGAAAATAGCACTTATGACTCACGAGAATGTGCGGGTGGGGGAGGTACTCAGGGACACTTCACCACTCCAGCCCTTTTTATTTTTTCTTCTGAGACATGGTTTCACTAAATTGCCCAGGCTGACCTCAAACTGCCTCAGCCTCCAGAGTAGCTAGAATTGCAGGCACGTGCCACTGTATCAGTCTTAACATATCTTCAGGCCAGTATTATCATGTTACCAAAACCAAAAACTTTATAAGAAAATTGCAATCCAATATCCCCCATGAATACAGATACAAAAATCATTAAATTTTAGATAATCAATCCAGTAATTAAAAAGATAACCCATTAAGACCCAGTGGGATTTATTCTAAAAAGTCAAGATAGTTTATATTTTAATATCAATCGAACTAATATTATGAAATCAGAAACAAACACTGCATGATCAACTCAATAGATGCAGAAAAAGCATCTGATAAAACTCAACACAATTCATGGTAAGCATACATTAGCAAAGTTAGAATATAAGAGAATGTCCTCAATCTAGTAAAAGACATCTATGAAATACAGTTTTAGTCTTCTATTTAATGTGAAAGACTAAATGCTGTCCCTATAAGATCAAGAACAAGACCAGGATATTTACTCTCACTCTTCTATGCAACATCAGAACCAGAGGTTTTAACCAATATAACAGGTAATACAAAAATAAAAAGCATATAGACTGGAAAAGAAGTAAAATCACTTTCATTCACAGCCAACATGATTGTTAATGGAGAAAATCCTAGGGAATCTAAAAATAACTCTAGAACTAATAAATGAATTGTGAAAATACAAGGTCAATATACAAAACTCAATTGCATTTGTACCAAGAAAAACTGGAAACTAAAATCAAAACAATGAAAACATTCCAAATGTACGAAATACTCAGATAAATTTAGCAAAATATATGCAAGATCTGTAAACTGAAAACTACAAATAAACTAAGAGAAAATAAAGATAGCCTAAATTAACGGATATGTATGTACAAGTTTTTAAGAACTAAAACACTCAAATGGGTAAGATGACAATTACCTTGAAAGTGACCCATAAAAATCAATGCAATCCTAATCCAAACTCCCCAGCAGTCTTTTTTGTTAAAAAAAAAAAAAAAAAAAGCTGATTCTAAAATTTACATGGAAATACAAATAATACTGTACACAACAGTTTTGAAAAATACAAGTAATGTAGGAGGACATACTATCTGATTTTAAAGTATACTATAAAGCTACAGTAATCAAGACAGTGAGTGACTGACATACACACAAATATCAATGGTACAAATTAAGAGTCTATATGCTTCCAGCCAAATTAATTTTTTATAAAAATGCCAAAGCAATTCAATGAGGAAAGGACAATTTTTTCCAACAAAGGGAGCTAAAACAACTGCATTTCCAGATACAAAAAAAAAAAAAAAGTTTGAACCTCAACCTTTACTTCACATCACTTACAAAAATGAACTAAAAATGGATTATTGATCTAAACATAAAGTGTCAAAACTATAAAACTTCTAGCCACAGAGAAAAAAGGAAAAAAAAGGGGGCAAGAGGCAGATCTCATGAAAATCAAAGGAAGATCCGTAGAGGAAAGGGATCAAGGGGTGGAAGTACTGGGGAGAGATCTGGCCAAATTATATTGTTATATTGTGTACTCTGTGCATGTATATGTAACAACAAATCCCACCAGTAGGTACAATTATAATAAACCAATAAAAAAAGTGGGGGGTGGGGGGAAGCAAAGCTTCCAGAAGTCAACCTTCCCCTAAGGTTTTTGCTTTGTGGATGTTTTTTGTTTTTGCACCATGTTCCCAAGTCCCAATTCACATAGGCAACAAGGTTAGGCAACATCTGCATAGGCAGTAGGCTGAATTACAGGAAAGCAACCCTAAGCTTAAAAAACCTGAATCTAGTATAGTGAGCAGTATGCATGTCTACCCTTTATTCCAAAGGGAGATCATCTATCTTCCAAGGCTGTAGGCAGAAGACCTGAGTTTTACTCTGAAGAGAGAAACTATATCTATTCTACAAAGCTGTTGGATCGGCACCTCCCTTCATTCCAGGGAGCCCCTGTGCCACTTCCATTTTCCTTTTTTATGTATCATGCCTTTCTTTTGCTTGCTTTACTCCCTTACTTTTATGAAGCACATTTCCACAGAAGAGAGATAAATTAACTGATCCCAGTATTCATCATAAACTCCTATAAGATTTACTATCATTTTAACTATTGAAATTTAGAATTAAAAAAAAAAACTCCTTTAATATAAATTAGAAGAGTTTTGGGGTTTTTTTAAAGGCCAAATTAAATCTAAGGAAGACATGATATATTTTAGCAATGTCTAATATTTGACAACACTTATTCTGACTTTATCATGTATTCAACACATGAATTCCACATCTTCTTGCAATATTTATTGTTGACATGATCCAGTAATGTTGCCCTACACAGAAGGATCCAGGTAATATTTTTAAGGAGAGTTCTATATTCAGATTGAGAAGAGCTGATTAGTTCAAGTTCATATTCAGACTAAGAAAGCACACTGCTTATCTGGCCCCGGATATTTATGTGTCACTCTTTCATGACACAGATCCACACATAACACATAAGTCATGGTTTCAACCTACCTACATCTCCAACCACTCCCTTCTCTCTTGTGAACTACTATTCTCCACAAGGTATGCATACAAGCTTTCTCTCTACACATACCTGAATTAGTTCCTAACAAGACTAACCCACATAACTAAGAAATTAAAAGATGGCTTGTATCTAGAACATAAACCCACTTGGGATGTCATTAATATAATTCTTTTTTTAATGAAACCATGATATTTACAATTCTTTTGTTTCCACAGTAATAGTTTTTAATAGGAAAGAAAACATTTTTTCAAACTAATTTTATGTGAGTAATATCTAACTCAGTTATTACACATATAGGGCAAAGAAAAAAATTTGCTTTAAATTATTTTCATTCTCACACATATTTTTTCTCATATTGCTCCTTTTCCTTTTATGAACTATAAATTCCTGAAAGTAGATGCTTATTTTAGAAACAAAGACACAGTCTCAACTATAGTAATATGAAGTAAATAACACCAATTATTAAGTGGTAACAAAATTAAAAAAAATTAAGCTTGATTTTCAACATTTTACACAATGTTGAATTCGACCGTGTCCACACTTCACATATTTAAAATGTTTCCCCAAATCACCAAAGTCCAGTTTATTTCATGCAATGAATGCTATAAATATGTGCAATTAAGAAAACACATAAGCACAACTTCTCAAATCAATGCATCTTTTTTTTTTTTTTTTTTTTTTTTTTTTTTTGCGGTACTGGGGATCAAACTCAGGGCCTTGTGCTTGCGAGGTAAGCACTCTACCAGCTGAGCTATCTCCCCAGCCCAAATCAATGCATCTTGAAGTTATGTTTCAGTAGCAATAAATTAACATACTATGTGAGTACGTATCGAAATAATTAACTTTGAAAATCACAATACCTCCCACCTCTTAATGTTGGGTAATACTCTCAAGGACCATAGCTTGCCATGAATATAACTTAATCACAAACCCAGAGATAAGAAAAGAATGTCCACAGCAACAAAGTCTTTCCATTTATTTCCTTACCTGAACTCCCAGCTTAAATACTTCATAAACGGAAATAGCTGTCCATGAAACGAACAAAAAAATCTAGAGCTTAAATATTTCTCAGAAGTAACCACAGTAATTTCTGCCCATGTACTAAATTTCATTGGCATCTTTAAAACATTACAAAATGTAGAAAATGTTGCCTCTGCCACTCTGACTCAAAAATCACAGCTTAACTGTAAATTTTACCTTAAATGCATAACTTTCAAATATGAAAATAATAGTTAACAGTTATTGCACACTTGCTCCACATCAGTCTATATGATAAAAATGGCTTTCTAGTCATTATCTCATGTACTCCTCACTACACTATAAAACAAAAAGTTACCCTTTCATTTAATAAAGCAATCAGCTGAGTCTCAAAAGAATGTAGGCAACTTGCCCATAGATCCTCAATTTGAATTGAGAGGTGTCTAACTCAGAGTCCTCCTGGCTCATTTATACTCCGCTACCTCACGCTTCTCCAAAATACATCAGTTCCTTTAAAGTTATGCAGCTAGTGCAAAAATAAAGGGCTTATTAGTAGAGATTAAATAAAGTATGTTGTTCTAGTTTCCTATATAATTAAAAGTTATTTCCTTCCTAGTTTCAGTGTTCTGAATGGTATAAAACTTTTAAAAACCATCTGCTTCATATTATTACTTTATCACATAGTTTTTAAGCAAGCAATTTACTGTCGTATTTATTGGCTCATCCATTCATCATTCAATCTGCACCACTGAATAAGCACCTAACCATTAAGCAATTACCTATGTATATGTAAGAAACCATGTAAGGTCACATGGGAGTTTACTAACATAATTCTTGACTTCAAAAAATACATAAGTCTGTTAGTCAGCTTTTCATCATATGACAAACAACTGAGAAAAACAACTTAGAGGAGGAATGTTTTCCTTGGTTCAGTTTCAGACCACAGTCGGATGGCTTCAAGGCAGAAGCATCATGGTGGAAGGGCCTGAAGGAGGAAAATTACTCACTTCATGGCAGGAGGGAAACAGAAGGACACCAAGGAAGGGGCCAAAACAAGAAACACCAGGGCATGCCCCTAGTGACCTTCCTCCATACATGCCCAACCACCTATAGTTTCCACCACCTTCCAGTACTCCATTCAGCTGTCAATGGATTAATCCACTGATGAGGTCAGAATTCTCATGATCCAATCACCTTCCAAATGCCGACCTCTGAACACTGCTACATTGGGTAGCAGCAAGCTTTCAACACATGAGCCTTTGGGAGTCATTCCAGATCCAAACCATAACAAACACAAAGGAAATATTATAACAGTAACTACATTCATATCAGAAAGTATGTGTCAAATATTGCTTTCAACTACACTCTCTCTTAGGTAAGTAAGAAAATAAACAGAACTTACTGATTCCCTTTCTCGTTCATTTTCTCTTTCTACGTTCTAGTCATCAAGAAAAATAGAAAGAATGGGAAAACATCAGAGAGAAAAAAATACTGAAGTATAAAGACACTCATGGGGACAGAGGAATAAATAAGAATAAAAGAACAGTACTGAAATACAGCAAATGAAGTTATATTATTTGTCCCTAGTGAAAACTGTGGAAGAAATAAAATACATTAAATGATGAAAGCTATGAAAGAAATAAAATAAATTGTTTTGGGGAGACTATCTCCTTTAAAAACACAAGCATATACCACAGCTAAATTATTTATTAAGCATTGACTAGACCCAAGGATCCTATGAGAGAAGAGTCAAAGCTTATTTGTGTATTGCCAGAGGTTGGTACAATGTTCAATATACAAAGTGTTTTTTGAAATGTAAGGCACATCTACTTGACAAATGTCCATAAAATTATGTTCAGAATTCTAGAATACATCAGAACATAAATACAACTGGTGTTCAGTAACCAAGCATAAAACTACAAAACACAAAAACAATATGTAGACATGATTAAAACTATAAAAGTGCTAATAAAAACAGCTTTAGACCAGAAAAATATTTAAAAAGAATGAAGATTTCAAACTAAAGTTTATTTTTCAATAGACTGCTTAATAGGATCTTTAGTGATTACTGATGGACAGAAACAAAGCTAGAAAGGGACTTCAAAAGTAGTTTGTTTCCCTTCCCTACCTTCAAGTAGCACCACCATCAAACCAATCCTAGCAAAAGAAACATAAAGACAGCCAGTGGGGATTAAGCCCACCTTGGAAAAGAACTCTATTTTTTAACCACTCTCACAATGCCTTGAATTTATTTGGCAAATGTCTATTACAGTTATTTTACTAGGCATTCTATGGCATAAATTTCCTTAAGTCTACCATTCATAAGTATAGCTAATATTGCTGAGTGCATTAAAATATGCATCTTTTCATTTTCAGATGCTCAAATATCAGTGAAATTAGAATATACATCAGAGTAGAAATGAGCCAGAGAATGAAAGAATTTTAGAGTTATTGGAATTTCACATCATCCAGTGGAACTTCTTGTTTCTTTGAAGACAAAAACACATTACTGTTAAAGGCCATAAAATAACATTTTATAGCACTTAAGGAAGCTTCATTTAAAAAAAAATGAATTATTTTATAAAATCAAATCATTATTTTTGTAATGTAACTACTAGTGGGTATGCCTGCTTAATACAAAATGTAAAATCATAGAACATGCCCTTTTCCTCGACAGAACTTAATAGTCCTGCCACACTGTTAGTAATGAGGGGAAAGATGCGGAAGAGAAATACAGTGTTACTGAGTAGCTTATGGTTTACCTTCATTTAACTGTTTAATCTTTCCAAAAACATAAAAAAAAAGTATTAACACCTCTTATGAGATAAAAAGTACAAGTTTGAAAAGGTGTTGATAATCACACAGAAAATGAGCTGAAGTTCTACAAAACAAATCTGGTTAACATCTTCCACTGCCTCACATTCAATTAATACTACTTGGGAAACACACTCCATACAAAAACGTTATTGTAAATGTTGAGAAAATAAAGTATTGAACAAAAAGGTTAATAGGCACATTTCTAGTTTACTGTTACATTTATGTAAAACAGGCAAAAATTATTAGTTAAATGGACAAATCTTTTGGGGGGGTTACTGAGGATTGAATTGAGAGGTATTTTACCACTGAGCTAAATCTGGTCTTTTTTGTTTTGAGACAGGGTCTTGATAAGCTGCTCAAGGTCTCAAGAAATTGCTCAGACTGGCCTCGAACTTGTGATCCTCCTGCCTTGGGCTCCTGAGTTGCTGGGATTATGGGAATGTGACACCATGCCCAGCACACTATTTACAGTGGTTAAAGATGAATCCAAATGTCAGTTCTTTGCCTGGATTCTCTTCTCTCCAGCTACACATTAAGTTACTAGTTTCCCCAATATTTTAAGCTCTTCACTAGTAAAGCGATCAAAATTTAAGGAGAAAAATCATAGGACTACCAGCTTTACTATCATCATAAACTACCAATTTCTAACTTCAGTTCAGGGAAACAATTCTTGCCTGTATTAACTCAGTTCATCCTCCAGTGGCTATTCCAAATCTCCATCATTCTCCTGAAACCTTCAACTCCTCCCTCCTAACCTTTATTGCTATCCACCTCTTAGAGACCATAAGCTTTAAACTCCCGGCATACAAATGCAAAGTCCATTCTCACCTCTTCCCTTCTCAGTGCACCTCCTTTTATCAACTCTGGCACACTGCCTAAGAATACAGTTAGTACTTAAATGGTAATTGTTAAAGATAATAAATTCATCCAAGACCAATTCCTTCACACTGTTCCTCCCATCCCTCCCTAAGTTTTCAGGGACCTGTATCAGCACTCTCCTCCCTCTTCATCTTCAAACATTTCCTCCTTATTGGCTCTTTCCCTAATGGCTTATAAATCTTTAAAAAAAAAAAAAAAATCAAGCCCACAAACCTTTTTTAGCTGCTACCTCCTCATCATTGCCAAGCTTCTTCAAAAAGAAGTGTGACTGGAAATTTTGTTTTAAGGAAATACTGTCCCAATGGATAAAGATATAAGACTTAAAAAAAAGAATCTTGAACTTTCGCAGAGACCTATTGAAATATTATGGATAAAAAGTTGAGTTTAGCTTCAACATAACCCAGTTAGGGGAAGGGGTTGTAGATGAAATAAATAAACTGTGTGTTCACTCCTCAAGCCAGGTGATAATTACATGGGGTCTTGATATTCCATTTTCTCTTTTGCATATGTATTATTACGGAAAACCTTAAACATTTTTAAAGAAGCGATGCTTACTGATTCCTTCTCACTTACGCAAAATTTTTAAATGATTTCTAACCACCAATCCTCTTGGACATTTCTCGGCATTTACCTCACTTGCCCTCCCTCAAGCACTCCACACCACTCCTCCCTCCCTCCCTCCCTCCCTTTCTTCTTTCTTTCCTCTCTCCCTCCCTCCCTTCCTTCCTCACTCCCTCCCTCCCTTCCTCCTTCCCCTTTGCTGTTTTGCTTTCTCCCAGTTCCTCCTTTCTTCGTCTTTACTTCTTCAGTCTGAGAGCTCTTCCCCAGCTCTTCTCCAACATGACCCCTCCTCCAAACGCACACACATACCCCTACTTTAAAAGATGAGCTTCCAGAGTTCCATACTCAAACCTCTTCCTTTTTTTCATTTCTACTCATTCCTTCTAAGTGAGCTGATCATTCTCTTCTGCAGTACTTGAACTCCGCATCTGTATGCAACCTCTATATCCAGCACTGATCTCTTTCAACGCCAGACTCAAAAACATCTCCACCCAAATGTCCCATAGGAACCTAAGCAAACATTCAAAACTGAACTTACTTTTATCTTTCATCTCAACAAAAACCTGCTCTTCCTCATTTCAATCAAGTTTCAGTATTCTCAGTCATCCTAGCCAGAAACCTAGGCATCATTTGTTGTAGGGTTCCAAATCTCCCCAGCTTCCAACATCCAAAATCTTAAGTCATATCAAATTTACTTCTTAAATATTCCTCAGTCATCTCTTTCTGTAACTCCAACTGCTTAGTTCAGACTCTTCGTTTCTCTACTGGACCTTTGGTTTTCCTATCCCCCACTCTAATCTTTCCTCCACACTGTAGCTGGAGTTATTTTTCTAAAATACAAACCCAATGACACTACTATGTTATTGGAAATTCTTCAATGGTTGCCCCATGTTAAGAAAAATTCTAAACTCTGATCATGATACCAAATACTAAGAGATCTGACTTCCCCAAAACATTGCAAGGATTTTAGAATTCAATCATTTAGAACTAGTGCGGGTTCCTCAAATACAAATGCTCACTCCTAAATCTATTCTGTGTTCACATTATGCCATTTGCTTACTATAACATTCCCCATCTCTCTCAAATGAAACTTATTCAGCTTTCTTAACACAAGATAAGTCACTTCATGTCAAAGACCTCCCCTGACCTCCTTAGACAGCGTCATGACCTTTCTACTAATTAGGGGAGAGAATGCCATCAGTGGTTGAGATTATGACTTACATCTAGAGTTAGATCCACTTGGGCTCACTTTACCAAACATGACTTTAGGCAAGCTATCTAAGCCCATTTCTTCATCTCTAAATAACAGCAATTAACTACTTCACACCTCTGTTGTAAGGACTAAAAAAGGACCACCTGCAAAATACCCTGCTCAGAGCCTCTTACACAGAATTAAGTTTAACAAAGGTTAATGTTGTATGATTATTCCCACTAAATTTCCTATTGTTCCTATAGCAACTTGCACCTATCCCACTACTGAGATGACATAAGAGCCCATGCATGACACGGGCAATCTTCTACTCATCTCTTCATTCTCACCACTTGACATAATACATGGCAAATAGGTTACTGACAAATTATGAGTGAAAAAAACAAAATACTTCAAATCCCTGTAGCACATAAGGTCCTTTTTTTCCCTAATGGTCTTATGAAACCTACTTCTGTTGCCAAGTACATAAAATTGCTCCTTTAAGTAAAATTTATAAAGGTCAGCATTTTGAGAGAAAAAATATTGTAATGTTCCTGACCTTGTGTTGTTTCTTAAAACACACACACACACAAATAAACTCACAATACTAACAATTTCCCAACTCACTCTATAAAATACCAAACTTTTAAAAGGTTATCTACCTTTCGAAAATTTTTAAAGCATAATCAAGGAAGGTTTTCTAAATCTCTGTCATCTCCCTTACCACCAGGCCTTGAGTCAACTTTTCTAACTAAGGTGTATTCTGCGGCATTAAAAAAAAAAAAAAAAAAACCGGCATTTTTCATTTTAAAAACATGCTCCTTAGAAATTCTGAAAAACACTGGAATAGTCAAAGAAAACAACTACTTCCCTGTACTTAAAAAAAAAAAAAAAAAAATCCCTGCTTTAAAAGTTACTAGTAATTTAAAACTGAACCAGTTTTCAAAATATGCATAGGCAGGGTTCAGACTAGTAAGGAGGGGTGGCGAGGGAGGACAGGTGAGGACTTATTTCACAACCCTGAACCTTTGTAGATAAAACGCAGAATTGCAAAACGGTGAAACACCAGATACACCATACAAGAGCAATGATGTCTCATCCACGTTCACACTCCTCATTTAAACATCACTGCCCTTTGAGAAATTAATAGGTGGATTTAAATTAATATGGTTAAATACCTAGAAATAAATGTATCTGGGAAAGGAGAAAAATCTGTTAAATTTCGGTCTCTCTGGTCTCACGACAAATTCGTGCCATACATACGATTCTGAACCAAGAGACAGCAACCTGGGAGGGTCGGAGGGTCAGAGGCGCGGGAGGCGCGGAAGGCCCAAGGCCCTGCAGCTGGGGCGGCTGCTCCTCCCGGAGCCTATGCAGGGCGGTGGCCCCGCGGGGTGGGGCTGGGCGCTGCAGCCCGGGCGGGCCAAACCACAGGGCGGGAAGCCCACGTCTCACCTCCACTTCCCTTTCCCAGCGCATAGAGCCCAGCTCCGCGACCACCCAAGAGCCCCCTCAAGACAAAGAGACACAGATTCGCCCTCTCCCGGTCCGCTCAAAGTTAATCGGTCTTTCCCAGCGATCAGGGCCGCCGGGCTTTGTAGTTCGCCAGGCCGAATCGCCCCGCAACAGCCGCGAGCCCGGCGAGCCGCCGAACTACAATCCCCACGATGCTCCGCGAGTCCCGCGCTCGCGCTCCACTCCCCTTCCCCACCCGGTGGCCCGCGCCCCAGGGAACCCGGCGGCGCAGTACCCTGGCGTCCCGGGCGGCGGGAGACGGGGCGGGGCTGCCCAGTTGGGCATCCCACCACCGGCTCTCCCCGCCCCCTGCTCTCCAGCTCGCCTGCGGATTCAATACCTAGGTGCTGCAAGGCGTCGGGCTGTGGGTGATGCGGTCCAGGTGGGGTGGGGGTGGGGCGCAGGCCGCAGCCGCAGAATCCGTTAGTTCGCGACGTGCGTGGAAAGGCGGCGGCGGCGTACGGTTGCCATGGCAGTCGCGCGCGCCGGGACTCGGAATGAGCTCTGGGAGGAGCCTGGACAGCCCGCCCCGAGGCGGGGGAAAGGAGGCGCGAGGGCGCGCTCTGGGAGAACCGCGAGACTGCTACGTCGAAGAAGGCGGCTGGCTGAGCTGGGCCGGCGGGGCCGGCGCTGCCGGATGAGCCCAGTACGGCGCGCCCGAGCTCGCTGCCTTCGGGGAGGATGCCTGACAGAGGAACAAGCGACAGGACGGGCACGCGCTCGGCTCTCTAGTTAAAAGGCCTCCAGCGCCATCCCTCGCTGGCCCTGCCCACTAGGGATTTGTGGAACCTCTGCCATTCTCTGGGGAGTGGGGTAGAAACCATTCGGTATGATGAAATGCATACTTGACCTTTAGAACTGTTCAGGTTTCTAGCACCTGTAGATGGCCTTGATCTCTACTGATTTTGTAGCTATTATATGTATTAGGCAATCGTTTGGGAACTCCGCAGGATTGTCAGTGTAGTATAAACTGAGGTTAAAAGCGTAGGCATCTAAAATTGATTCTCAGTTCCCTGATAGTTAAAGTGAAAAAGAAACCCATTATTGCTGATGAAGCACTATAAAGCAAAGCCTGGGGTCCAACAGTTGCTATCAAATATCAGTTATTTAATTTATCGTGATAAAAGCCATATTGGTTGGCTGGCTGTGGCAGGAATGGTTTGGCTGAGGAGGGAATTCCCCTTAGTGATGGTAAAGCTCTGTATCAGGCTGGGGATGTAGAACAGTTGGTAAGAGTGCTTGCCTGCTGTGCCCAAGGCCCTGGGCCGAATCCTTGGTACCATCAAAATAAAAAGGAAAGAAATATAAAAGAAGCTCCATATCTTATTAAAGAAGTATCTACAGTTATAGAAGTATCTACAGTTGTCAAAATTTGGAATGGTATCATTAAGAGTTATACAGTTTTGCTGTATGTAAATTTACCTCAAAAGGAACATAAAAATTTATTATTAGAGCTCTAAAAGAAACCATAAAGATACTCTAGGTCCAATATCCAGATTTTATTAATGAGGAAAGTGAAGCCTAGAGATTTCATAGGAGAAATGGAGAAGGGTATAGAGTGAATTGTGGCCTTGTCATTTTCTGGTAATAAATGTCTTTTAAATTATGGTCAAAAATAGTAAGTTACTGTGTTGTTAGGGTCACCCTGCCCCAGAGATTTTGTTGAAATTGACTCATCTCTGTGGAGAGACCAGTGTCCTCTTATGATTGCACATTGTGATTGCACAGTCCTTGGGACCATACAATTTCAGGGTCATTTCTGACTCTTGAGTTCTTGCTTTCTCTGAACACTTACACTCCTTCACCTGTCACCTGCAACTCTTTTCTCTCTGTTTCTGCTGGCACATAATGTGGAAATCAACATCTTTTCTTTGGTTGTTTCTATAGCACACTCTTCTGAAAAATTGGAGCAGCTGAGGGGGTTTAAATGAAAGACACAAAAAAACTAAAATTATAATTCCCTGCTCTTAAGAGTCCTTCACTTCCCCCCATGGCATTTTTATCCACCAACTCCATTTCTTCAGTATAAGCTACAACCTCCCACTGTTCACAATCTCTCTGTTCCCATCTCTCCCCTCCTCTTTCTCTCTTTACACAGTATTTTTAGTTATCTCCATCTCTTAATCCATGCCTTCAGAGTTACCTACAATTGCTAAACTATTTGCCAGGTTTTTCCTATGCAAAGAAAGCATCTTCCCCAAGAAAAACTCTGGTGCCAGCTATTAAAATAGTTCTTCATCACAGTGTCTTCATATTCTATTTGGTTCAGTCCACAGGGTAGTTAATAAATATTGAGCAGTACATATGTGACCTGTCCAGGCTATGTTCATGAGTTCAGTTATGAAAACATTCTATTACATCCATAAAGGTAATTTACTCTATTTAGTGTAAGTAAGAAAGCAGGTGATAATAGCTGGGCTCTATTATCTAGGAGAAAGAAAAGAAACCAAAGTCTGTGTAACCATAGCTTAACATTGTGCAGGAAAAAAATGACAGAATTTAAGTCATGAAGTCCAGAACAAAATCTGAGCATTAAGCCATGATGATATCCTGAAAGACTCAACACCTGGACCTGTCACCTGTGGCACTTTGATCACAACTCTGCATTCGTAACAAGCATATAAATAGATTCTCCTTTACTCCTGGATAAGATGATACTGATCTGCTACCAGCTGAACACATGTTTTTGTGGTAGGGATGATAGGTTCACCTGATCCATCTCTCCCTCATCTGGTTTCCCTTGTGACCAGTCACTTGTCTCTGTAAGGCAGCTGGCTGGGGTTGTAGGGCTGTCAGCAGTCATGAAGAAGTCTCCAAAGGTAAGGTCCTAATGCATAAACCTCCTTGGTTTTTGATGCCAGGATCCCAGAGAATGAGTTTGGCAGGACAAGCCACTTGAGAATGGATGACAACAGAGAAAGCAAACAGCTGCTGTGCAGCGAGCTGGAGGTAGGCAGACACACGAGGGAAGACCATGAGCCACTGAAGCACAGCTGTAAAACTCCTCACAGGCCATGAACAGCTGTGAAAGAACAAAGATCATGAGAAACTTTATTATTTTCACTGGACACTTTGGACCCATTCAAGTGATAGTTAAATACACTGAACAAACCCAAAAAATGAAGCTGAGAGTAGCAAGAGATTAATGCACACAGACCGTGTGGTCAAAAGCCACCACTCTCATTAAAGAGACTTAGTGCTTCTGATCCAAAGTCAGATGTTTTTCCTAGGTCCTCAGCTTCGGCCTCTGTAGCAATTGATGTTGCTGATCTCCCTTATTGGTGGTCCATGACTTTGGTTCTCATCAAAGCTTTCCACCCATCCCTCAGTGTATTACTTACCACTCCTCTCCCAGCTCTTAAATCTGAAAATAATTCCCAAGGTTCAATCCCTACAACCTCTGCATTTCCAAGTTCACCTCAGCTCTGGTTGAGGCTCAGATTTCTGTTGCTCATTCTGAGCCCCAAGTCTCAGTGCTACAGCAAGCAGAACTTGTGCTTCTTTACCTGGTTCTGTTGCTTCTGTTGTTCTTGTCCCCTGAGAAGCCATCCCCTTACCCCATCTAAATTCCACCTGTTCTACAAAAGCTAACTCAGGCTTTTATGTGAAAACTTTCCAGATCATTCCTGCTCATAATCATATCCCCTGCTCTGTATTACCAATATTTCCTGCCTATATCACTCACTTGACAACTGGCCATACTGCCTAGTGGCACTCATTTATTATTTAGCTTTTGTCCTTTCCTCCTCACTGTATCTCAAACTCTGTAATGTGCATTTTTGCATCTTTATAATACCATATATAAATAAATATATACACATATAAGCTAAGAATACAATATTTTGGTAGGTCCTTTTCTCCTCTAGTACCTACCTCCTTCTCGTACTACACCAGTCCCCACTTAACTGCAAGAGATGTGTTCAAAGACCCCAGTGAAAGCCTGAAATCACAGATAGTACTGAACCCTATAGATACTGGTTTCCTATATATACATACCTATGATAAAGTTTAATTTGTAAATCAAGCATAGTACGAGATTAACAATAACTAATAATAGAATAATTATAACAATGCAGTGTATTAAGAGTTGTTTAAAACTTTGAAATTGTTTGTTTCTTGAATTTTCCATTTAATATTTTAGAACCCTGGTCGATCATGGGTAACTGGAACTGGAAAGCAAAACCAGGGATGAGGGGCACTACCGTATACAGAACATTTGCAACCTCTTAATATAAATATTCCTGAAGCCTGTGGAGGTGTGGGTCCCATATCAGTATTCTGTAGAGGGGTCCCTTGCAAGGAGATTCCCGTAAGTCACTGTTGCTCTGGAAGGAGTCAGTTCCAGTGCTCAGTCCCACTGCCCTTGAAGACCTGGAGCAGAGCTTCCTCACTGGGTCACAGCTACAGTAGGTCATGAAATCACTATGAGGAGCTCTCCCAGCTTTTTAATATTCCAAATGTGATAAGGTAACATAGGGTAAAGTAAAACAAAAGAATGCCATAAAAAAATTCAGAGTCCTCGCTTATAGTTAAGGTGAAGTACAGTGTAGCAGACACAGAGTTGTTCTATTTCGGCTTCAGAACTACCCCCTCCTCTGCTTGGTGTTGGTGGGGCTGAAACTGGGAAAACCACACCTCTACTTTGTTATCAGGCCAGGGAGGCACTGGAGAAAGAGCACAAAGCAGGGAGGAGCAGGACAACTTGCTCTTCCTGTTGGATTTAGTGTGCTCTTCAGCATCGCCCCAGCTATGGCCTTTAGCCTGGTTCGCAGATTTTCCTACCTCTAGCTTTTTGTTGCACTTTTCAGAACCAGCTGCATTGTATCCCCTCTCCCTTTGTCCCAGAGTTAATGGCTCAGCCTGGTACTGTCCCTTTTCAAAGGTCTGAGTCCAGCTCTATGTGGCCCCTCCTCCAAGCTTCTGGCTCCTGATAACCCCAACCTTCTCCTCCTCTCTGATTCCCAACCCTAGAGGCTGTAGCTGCTAATTGCAGTTATTATTCTGTGATTTTTAATAATTTTCTACTCCCAAACATCAGTTTAATCAGTGCCTAAAACTAAATTCTCTATGTTGAAATACTCCAGGTTCTTCTTTCCTAATATACATTGGGAAGTAAAATACGTTTTCTAAAAGGCTTAAGAAACCCTGTCTTAGAGGAATAGAGACCTCTTTAATAGATGCTCTAGTACCAAAGGATCAGTCCTAGCCTTTAGAGTCACTCTGAATTCTAGTCTTACGAAAAGCAAAGACCCAGTTCCACTACAGCAGATGATTATGAGACCCCAGGCCCAGTCTGGCCTATATGTGTCACTGCTGATGATCCCAAGCTTGGCCTGAAGCCTGAGCTCCACATGAACTGACCCCTCTCAGACTGTGGAAACTCCATTTTCCACTTACTATACTACACGTTTACTCCTTATCAGCAAGTGGGAGGAAGCGAGGAAGTAGTAACAGAGATCTCAAAGTGAAGTGGAACTCAGCGATGGAAGGGAAGAACTAAACTAAAAAGTCCAGTTTTCAAGGTGGCAGCTTTATCTCTCAGATACTGCTATTTCTTGAAGGTGGTATGAGAGGATAATGGACAAGAGAAAGAAATAAAGATACTTACACCTCATTCCTTCATTTCTGTCTTACCCAAAGTGAGAATTTTGCCCTATTTTGTTCATGAACTTACTATATTTAGGCTTCCATCTCCCATTAGAAGCAAGCCTCACTTTAATCACATATTCCTAATGAAGAGAACTGTTCCACATTTTAGGAATTCAAAATATTTCTCATATATGCCAAAATAAGCAAAAAACCACCAGGCAATAGTCTAAGAATTATCCTTGCCTATGATTTTTCATTTCTTTTTGCTAATTTAAAATTATGAACAGAAAATCCAAGACTTGAGGCTGCTAAGTGGATGCTAACACTGTGGAGTATTGTGGACACATAACTCAGTGCATAAAAACAGTCAGCTGTGGGAGCTGGAGTAATACTACTTCCATTGAGCGCAGCAGTAATTCAGAGCATATACCTGTTAGAAAGGAACAGATTAGCAAGGCTTCTTTCACCTAACCATTTAGGCCCTTCACTTAGTAGAGGAACTCATAACTAAATGCGAATTACTCAGGCAAATGTTGGCAAGAGTTACTTTGTGACACGCAGAGTATCTTGCAGTGAATTGGAAAGCATGTCACCTTCTGATTTATCCACTGATGCGTGTTAAAATGTAGGTGGCAAGTTGCAGAGGAAAAGCAGCTTGGGATCAGGTTTTCTATTCATAGAAGACAGCATTGTGCCAAGCAAACCCAACCACAAAACATTTCAAATCTCAATGGAAAAAAAGAATGGTACAGCTGGGATTCCCCTTTCCCTTCTAGAAGATGCCAGCCATTCCAGGGGACCCCTTCCTTCCCTGTTATTCTTTCTTATTTTTCTTGTGTGTTGTTTCACTTCAACTATATAGAGAATTTAGAGCAGCTTTGGGGAAAATTTTTTCCATTCCTTCATCTCATTTCTCTGGTGCATTTTAGGTCTTCTTTGTGATTTATACATATAAACAATATAAAATCATAATTATCAGCTTACATGAGTCTCTCCCAAATGGCTAACTATTGAATAAAACTGTTCATCCATTCTTATTTTCCTTGATAGTCTCTCCTTATGTTCACCAGGCTGCCTTACTCCGGCCTCAAATCTTACCTCAGATTTCACATTTCCAAAAAATTCTCAGTGGCAAAAGAATTCTAGCAACGCTGTCTCTATCCCCTGCAAACACTGGTCCCCTGTTCTTACTCTCTGCAGTTCAGCACGCCTGTAATCCCAGGATGAGGCAGGAAGATCCCAAGTTCAAGGCCAATCTCAGCAACTTAGTGAAACTATGTCTCCAAATAAAAAATTAAAAGGACTGGTAGTGTAGCTCAGTGGTAAAGAACCCTGAGTCAATCCCCAGTGCCCGCCCCACACACACACCAAAGACTGTGAAATAAAGTAAGGATAATGATTAAGTAAGTTTTGGAAGAAACGTGTTTCTTCCTTCTTGACCAGTGCCAGGACTTACACCTTCATGACAGATAAGCATTTGAGATTCTTAACAATTAAAACATACAACACTTAGACTGGAGATGTAGCTCCATGGTAGAGGTCTTGCTTAGCATGCCCTTGATTTACCTCCAAAAGAAAATAAAACACATAATTATAATCGATTATGATATGATTTGATGCTATTTGGGGAACACATTTTCTTATTATTATTTTGTATCTGCTATATTATAAGCATCACATATTTTTTGAGTGTTTTCAAGCTTTATATAAATGTTGTTATACTATACTTGAGATTGCCTTTTCGTTGTTGTTGAACATTGTGTTTCTGAGATTTATCCATGTTATAAGTGTAGATTTAGCACATTAATTTTAATTTCTGTAACCATATAATACAATCCATTCATTTCCATTTATGTTCAAGGTTATTATGGATAGATAAGGACTTTTGCCACTTTGTTAATTGTTTTCTAATTGTTTATAGATCCTTTATTCCTTCCTTCCTTTGAATTTTTTTTGTGTGTCTATGTACCGTAAGTTTTTGCTTTGTGATTAACACAAGGTTATTATATTGAATAATGTGGTCTTTCAACCTTCATACTAAAGTTAAAAGTGATTTATATACCACCACTACAGTATTAGAGTATTCCAATTTGAAGGTGTACTTACTTTTAACCAGTGAGTTTTATACTTTTAGATGTTTTCATGTTACTTGTTAGCATCCTTGCCTGTAACTTTAAAAACTCACCCTGTTTCCTGTTGATGGATATTTGACTTGTTCCTTGCAAGCTATTGGCCAGAGGTTAAATTCAGTTCTTTGCTGTAGGGTTCTCTGCATAGGACATTTCATAAGATGCCAACTTGCTTCACCAAAGCCAGCAAGGGATAAGATTACTAACAAGACAGAAGCCAGGGTCTTAAATAATCTGTTCATGCAGTTGTCAGCCTTTGCAAATTCTATTGATTAGAGACTAGTCACAGGCCCCAGTCATACACAAGAAGAGGGGATTATGAAGAAATATGAATTACAGGAAGTGGGTTTATTACAGACCATCTTACTTTCTAGACGCCTCCAGCAAGTATAACAGTTAAAGACAGTGGAGAGCCCACCATCACAGATCTATGCTTTAACGAGTCTAGAGATTTATTTCTCTTTCATTTAAAAATCTGAATAGGCGGTGCAGGGCTGGATGACAGCTCCGCAGTCATCGGGGGCCCATGTTCCCCCTGTCTCATTGACCTGCCCTTTGCAATATGTGACTTCTCCTCATTGTACAAAATAGCTGCCATAGCACTTGCTGCATTCCAACCCCTCAGACCCACCCCCCAGGCTGTGGTCAGAGTAACTGGACTGAAACGTAAGTCTGATCATTTCACTTCTCAGGGCAAAACCCTTCAGTGGCAGTGCTGATCTACAAAAGTGGATCCAAAACCATTTGTATCATGAACCACTGAACTCAGTACAGACTTATGTACGTTTATTATTTTTTAATTTAGACACACACGCACACTCAACCATAAACCCTACAAAGTGGCATTTATCTGTGCTGTGGATCTTTTTGTGCAGTACTGGGGATCGAACCCAGGGCCTTGTGCTTGCAAGACAAGCACTCTACCAACTGAGTTATCTCCCCAGCCCCGTACTGTGGACCTTGTTCTCTGATAGTCTCTATTCCATTTCATTCGCATTTAATTCATGAACTAGGTGGATGTGAGAAGACACAACCTCCAGGTGACTTGGTCCTGCCCACTCTTCCTTGCTGTCTGCTGTCCACCCTCCTCGCTCTCCCAGATATCCGTGCCCACACACCTCTCCTGCCCACCCCAGCGAACCGCTCTGTACCCTTCACCTTCCCAGCTCCTCTGTACCCTGCAAGAATCAGCTCAGGCATTGCCATTCCCTAGCCCCAGTCCTCTTCCCCTGTGCCCCATGGGACCCCACGCCCCCACCATCAGCGATCGTGCTGACTCTAACCATCTGTTCACTTCTGTTTTCCTGCTGAACAATGTGCTCCTTGAGAATGGGGATTGGGTCCTACAGCTTTGTATCCCCGGTCCTAGCCTGGTGCCTGGCATAGAGTTATAACTCAATAAGTGTTTTTTATATGAATAAATAAATGAACGAATATCACAAAGACATTCCTGACAACACTTATTGAAAATCTACTGTTTGTAGAGCATTGGACCAGAGAGAATCATGAAAAGTATAGTGGAATTTGCTGATGTTAAATAAAAAATAGGCATAAAATGATCTGTATTTATAAATAAGAACTGTCTTTATATCTACAACTAAGTCCTATCTAACGGCTCACTGATGGTAGATTGAAAGGTCTCATCTCTTTCATCCCTCCTTTTAACGGTTTCCCAACTTTCATCTCTTAGGCGAGAAACCTCAGACATCCCTCAGACGTTGCTCTCCTAACCCTGGTCTGCTCTCCAAGAGCGAGGCCCAGTGTGGAGCAAAAGAAGAGCTGTTCAAGCGAGTTTTGATCAAGTACCCTACATGACTAATCCAGACCCTCCAAAATAGCACCGGGGAGCCAAAATGAGGTAATGGAGCAGGTGATGGGAGGGTAGTTAAGGACATGCCCGGCAGCTGCTCCAGATGCCAGTAAGAACCAGAATATTCAGGAATGCAGCAGAGCAGAGGAGAGTGAATCCCAAAACAGACTCAATGCCTCACCTTCAGATCCTTCCTTGACAGGAATCTCAGTGTGCCGAGGACCATTCTGCAACCCTGGTCTGGTACATTAACAAATAGACCAAGTCAAAAACAGAAGCAGACCGTATTAAAAAGAATGAGATATTCTAAGGTAACAGTGCAGCTGTGGGCTTCAATTAAAATCCCAAGCGCAGGAGAGCACCATCATAAATATCCTAACCCTCAAACTGCTGCTCTCTCCCTCTAGTTAATAATAGTAGCAACAGTTTATATTTTGTTCTGAGTTTTATACTCTGTGAGGAGGTGTTTTATCTCATTTTATCCTCACAACAGTCCTGTCAGATAGGTTCAAGTATTAGCTTCCTTTGGTAGACAAAGAAACAGAGTTAGAGAGGTTAAACAATGGCTCATGGGTCACACCACTAGTAAGTGACTAGAACTGTTTGGGTTTCTAATTTATCATAGTACCAATTTGTTACAATGAAATAATAATCAGAAACCTGGATACTAACCCCCAGGTGGCTGGCTATGCAGCTGTGTGATCTTGGACTAATCATCCAACTTTCGGGGCTTCCTTTCCTCACTTATAAAAACTGTATATGATGATACCACCCCTCTCCGCCTCCCAGGGTGCTTAAGAGGACAGTACAGGGGAGGAAGTGCCCTGTGACCGACATGATAATCCCCAGAGGTCAGATATTAGCAATCTTTTCTAACAAAATAATCAGAGTAATACTTGTTATAATCTTTTTATTTTGGCAGTACCTTTCATCACAACCACTCAGTAATTTCTCAGCTTGTTGTCATCTATAAAGCACCCCTGTGGGTACCATATCTCAAGGTGTACCAGCTGCAGATCAGTGAGGGAGAGGGACTCTTTCTTCTTAGCATAACTTCAGAGCAGGGATTCTCAGTGTTGTGTCCACTGGAATCTGTTGGGGATCTTTAAACAGACGGGTTTCCAGTCCCCACACTGACCAATTACAATTTTAATCTTAAGGCAGAGAAGGAACTGAGCATCAATATTTTTTTTAAAGTTTCCAAGTCTATTCTAATATGCAGATAAGATTGGAAACTAAAGCTACTGAGACTATTTATGCATCTTCATGGCTACTGAAAGGGATCTTAGTTTTTAAAGGACACAGCTTCTGCTTCTGTAAATATCCATCCCTTTGCTATGAAGATGGAAGTATAGAAGTCAAGAAGATCTGAGGTTTGTTAGGAAAGAGACCCAGGAACTTAACCCTGAGCTCAAACCAAAATCATCCTAAAATACCACCAACACATATGTAGCAAGCCTATTGTATTAGTCAGCTTTCCATTGCTGTGACAAAACGTCTTAGGTAATCAAATTAAAAGGAGGAAAGGTTGTTTGGGGCCTATAGTTTTAGGATTTCAGTTCATGGTTGGTTGACGCTATTGCTTTGGGCCTGTGGCAACACAATACATTATGATGGAAGCACATGTCAGAGGATGCCTGTTCACTTCAGGACATCAGGGAAGCAAAGAAAGAAAGAAGAAGGGACTGGGATTCCAGCATCCTCTTCAAGAACATACATCCCAGTGACCTGACTCTTCCACTAGTGCCTGCCCTCTAAAAGTTCCACTACCTCCTAATTGTGCCACAGGCTGGTCATGAAGCTTTTAACATACAGGCCTTTAGGGGACACTTCCAGATCTAAAGTATTGTACCTCTTTTTTAAACAGCCACTGTTGGAGGGAGACACAGATGGATAAGGCAGAAAACAGAGTAGAGAATCCTGGTCAGAGAGTTCCTTCTCCATTGCTGTTCCTCCATTAAAATCCACTTCTTGAAAGCATTCCACAATGCCTTCCCTATGTCAGAGTGAATAGAAAATTGTATACTTTAAAAAATCTTGAAGGATAAATACATAAACAACTAGTGGCCAATTCTATAATTTTCCCTACTGATAATAAGGAAATAATCATGCAACATTTAATATTAATTCCTTCCCTTGAATTCCAATGTACTTGTAAATTGTACATGTATGATATTTCATTTTAAGGTTAACCCAAATAAGCATCAATTTACTTTATAAATAAAAATGTGATATGTTTTTATCCATTAAAAGTAATTTCTAGTAAAAAGGTTGGTTCAGCTATTTATCTCAAATTGCCTAAAGAAGCCATTATCAGAAGAAAAAGTGCAGTAAAATTCGAAGTATTGCTATCATTAGGGTTTGATTTTGTGTCTCCACAGGAGAGGAAGTAGCATTTCCTTATCTATTAACCCCTGAATTTGCTAATCATCCCCCGAATGAAGAAACAAAATAATAAAAGGATTTGACCTTGTGGGGAGCTCCCTTTGGAACTGGGAACCACCCAAATGAGACAGTCCCTTCAACTGTTCGCTTTAGACATTTCTCTTGGGATGAGTTACACTGTCTCATTTGATCACTTCTTTCACAAGACGGCAAATAATTTGGATTGGGACAAACTCCTATTACAAGACCTGGAGATTTAAATAATGAAGGGGTTTATCTCTCCTCTGAGATTTTATAGTGCACAGCAGTAGCCTGGAGACAAATACCCACACCTCTGGGATCCCACAAAAGTGATAATTAGGCAACATTTTACTGCGTTGCAGTGAGTGGGTAAAAGGTGGAACTGGACTACTCTCAGGGGCTTAGGGACAAAATTGGTTTCCTGGAGAGCCGACAGAAGAATCTGGAAACCTAAAAATAGTTAATAAAACTAAGACCCCCCAAGGGAGACTTTCCAGCTGTTGACGTGAAAAAGATGAAATATCTTCTAGGTTTGAAAAGGAGATTTTTTTTTTAACGAAAAACTCAACAAAGTTCACCAGAGTTTGGGTAGAGCATTTAAAAAAAATAAGAAGAAGATCAGACCTGTTATAGACACAGTAATCTAACTGAAGACTCTTCTTCTTTATAATGTCTTTTAAAAAAACATCTAAAACTAGATCCTACAGAAAACGAACTGTTCTTTCCCCTGAGTTCCTTAGAACACAACACCTTCATGACCCAGAGGACACGTTCCGTCTTTCCACCTCTCAGACGTAAATCCTGACAAGGTCCTTCACAGTTTTTCCTCTGGCCTCTAATTATAATTTATTCCTTAACTCGACCTACATTTCACATGTCCTTGTATGAATGAGCTGCAGTATGCACTGTGGTTAAGCCCCTGGACACCAGGCCCAGCCGCCTGACCGTGGCAATGACTTCACCTCTTTGTGCCCTGGTGTCCTTGGCTGTAGGATGGGAGAAACCCAAGTACCAGCGTCTTTGGGCTGTCAGGAGAATTAAGCAGTTATTACACAGAAAACCACTGGGAAAGTGTGCAAGGTACAGTAAGAACTCCTTACATGTTTGTTATTATTACCACCACGTTTTGTGATTCTTTAGCACCTATAAAAATAGCTAGCATATTTTGAAGTTTAAAAATAAGACACATGGTCTAATAAAAAATTATTTTCAGGTTTGTGGATTTATTTATGTGCAAGGTCTCAACAAGATATTTACTTACAGGTCTAAGGTATCATTTTTTAATTACATACAACCCTAAAACCTAAGAAGTATTCCACAGCGTGGTCCCTGACCTCAAGCAGTTTGCATTCCACTTGAGAAACAGAACATAGCCCCAGGAAACGATAGACAGAGATCCAACACGGTTCACGGTTATGTAAAGTGAGGAGTTCAGACCATAAGAACTACAAAAATGCAGAGGAGAAGGAACTCCGAGGATTCAGGCCTCCCTGGGTACCTAAGATGATGGGGAACTGCATCGAGACCACGAGGTAAAGGCAGGGGAAGGACCAGCATTTTCCAGCAGGAAGGGAGCTAGGAAGGTGAGGGCGAGGACAGAGCCATTCATCTGCAACGTGTCGTTTTCTGTTTGAAACTGGGTGAAATCCTTCAGTGAAGGAATTCCAGGCACAGGCCACATGGCTGAGGGCTTCCAAGGCCAGACTGCAAGGGTGCGACCCTGCCCCAGAGGCCCTGAGTTCTGTTAGTTGGAAAGTGTTAGAAACAGACGTGTGTTGATAGATTCATGTGGGTAGACAAAGGAAGCAAGGAGCAGCCGCGGATAACTTTTTAATAATGGGTATAACCTGGGGAGGTTCTGCCAGGGATTGGGTAGGGAGACTGGGAACCAAGAGCGACAGCCCGAGGGCATGACAAAGACGGATCCCCTTCACTCCGTTCTGATACAGCAAATCTACCCCCCAAAATGGCCCAAGTTACCTGAGCACGGCAGGCCAAGGTCGGCGTCAGGCTGCTTCCCAGGTTCTTCAGGGCAGCTGGGCTCTGTCCCTCCGCTCTTTCTTCTTAGGTGCTACAGAGCAAAGACCCCACAGGCCTCAGAAAACCGTTCCAACACCCTTATTGATTGTCTCAGTAAGTCCACATAGTCATTCCCAATCATATAGGGTTTCTGAAATTATTTTTAATTTGCATTGATGAATAATTTTAAGTTAATAAGTCACTAGTGATTTAATAGTTTAGAAGGTTGGAAGAGTGTGGTGGTTCCACCCCTCACTTATCCACAGTTTTGCCTTCTGAGGTCTCAGCCATCACTGTTTTTTTTTAATCTTTTTTTTTTTATTAAAAATTTTTTTTATTTTCACAGACACAAAATGGGGTACACAAGTGGGGTATAACTTTTCATTTCTATGGTTGTACACAATGCAGATTCACACCATTCATGTAATCATAAATGTAGATAGGGTAATACTGTCTGTTTCATTCTACTATCTTTCCTTCCCCCACCCCATTTTCCTCTACACCATCCAATGTTCCTTCATTCTTTTCTTCCCTCCGCAACCCCCTCCCATTATATATCATCATCCACTTATCAGAAAAAACGTTCAGCCTTTGGTTTTTTTGGGCTTCGCCTATTTCACTTAGCATGATATTTTCCAACTTCATCCATTTACGAGCAAATGCCATAATTTTATTATTCTTTATGGCTCAGTAATATTCCACTGTGTATCTATACCACAGTTTCTTTAACCATTTATCAATTGAAGGGCATCTTGGTTGGTTCCACAATCTAGCTACTGTGAATTGAGCTGCTATGAACATTGATATGGCTGCGTTACTGTAGTATGCTGAGTTTAAGTCCTTTGATTATAAACCGAGGAGTGGGATAGCTGGGTCAAAAGGTGGGTCCATTCCAAGTTTTCTAAGGAATCTCCATACTGCTTTCCAGAGTGGCTGCACCAATTTGCAACTCCACCAGCAATGTATGAGTGTACCTTTTTCCCCACATCCATCAACCATCACTTCTGCCATTGCATGGGTTTATACTGAAGTTCATCTCTCCACTGATTGATTACCTGAGTACTCTCAGCAGCTGATCTTCTGCTGTTGCCCAATAATAAAGTATTGTTAATGAGTATATTGAATGAAAGAATGAATGAATGGTACCTAAACAAAATTCTGCATCCTAGAAATGGGAGCTATAACCACTAATCAGTCACGGTGAAGAGATAGCATTTGACCCAGGTATCAAAGGTCAAATTTGATTTTGCTTGGCAAGGAAAGAAAAAGGGATGGGGATTATAAACAAACAAACAAACAAAAATAACCAGAACAAAGGCACAGAAGTGGGCAAATATATGGCCTTCTCAGAGAGCAACTGATATCACAGGTCTAGTGGAAGAAAGCCATGAAAGAGCAAGTTGGGGCCAGAATAATGTGGGGAGTCTGGGCCTACCTGGACCTAAATGGAGAACTATGAAGGAATTTCAAGTAGGGGAGAGATGCAATCAGATTCGAGACGACTGGAGATTGGTTAGGAGGAGATTGCTGGAGTCCAGACAGTTATCACCAGTAATAGCTTTGTAGAGTCCAGCAGCAATGAGATGAGGAAAACAAAGTCAATTTCAGAATTTTGGAAATAGGACCCAGAGAATCAGGTGACCAGTTGGACGTGGGAAGTGAGCACCCAGCGAAGTTGAAGCTTGGCCAGGCTTTCTGACCTGGTGACTGGGAATGGTCAGGCCACACTTGAGAGCGCAGTTTGTCTTCGCCAGCAGGTTGTGAGCTCTGAGAAAGCAAAGGCGGGCATTCTCTGCAGCTTCTGCAGCTCCTAACACAGGCCCTGCCTCAGACACACTCAGTCAACATTTGTTGAAAGAATTAATGTTTCTTACATAACCAAATATATAAAAGAGGAAAACATTACTGTACTTGATAATGTCTTTCTCAGAGGCTCTCTGGCATTTTTTAGATTCTCACCATGTTTTTCAACCACAAATGGATTCAGGAGTATGTCAACCATGTCATTCGACTTGTACACGCACCAAACTGGCCCGTTGCTGCACAAACTGAAACCTCCTTTAAGACTGACTGTGTGTGCTGGGACAGAGGCCAGGTGGCTGGTGTTTTGACTATTTTTTTTTTTTTTTTTTTTTTTTTTTTGGAGAGAAGCCTCTGGTAGTCTCAGTCCTCTGAACATAAATCCAAAACAATAAGACAAGCAGAATATTTCCCGCCAGTGGAATGAAAGAAGCAAACCTACTACAGGTAAATTGAAATCTTCAAATAGGCCCATAACACATCGCCCAGACGGTCTGGAGATAATGGCTTTAGTTAGCGTGGGGCCACAGATCTTTACATTTCCTTGTTTACCTGGCAGGACTAATGAGATTTTATGGCAGGCAAGTGTTTATCCCTTGGGTGACATTGGCAAGAACAACTCTATCTTTATCAGTAAAGGGCTTTCTGCACAGCAGCTTTTCCCCCACAGACGGCTCCGGGCTAGATAATGACATTTACGACATGGAAGAGCCTGGTTTCTTCACCTGAGCCCTCCACCTAGCCCCTTCTGTTAGTTGGAGCTGTCGTTCTATCCTAATGTTACATTACTCCACAACAAGTGGCTGGCAGGAAAAAACAGATTAAAGACAAAGAGAAGAAAAAGTTTCAGGTGGGACCTGAAAAGAGATGCAGGGCTGTCCACTCCGTATCTCAAATATCAAATGCTCCCAGGAGACCATTAATGATAGGTCTGCAGGCAGGTGGTTGCCTACAGTACCATAATTGCTTTTCTTCCCATGAGTAGTGGCTAGGACGAAGAGAGGGTGACTTCCACTTCAGTCTGTGACGAGGGTTTGGTCCCTCCTTGTAGTCATCACCTTGCGACAATAGCTCACAATGTCTGTTCTCCATACCTAACAAGGGCTCATACACAACTACGCAAACCCACATAATTGACAACTGCCGCCATAAACCCTTAGCATGATGTGTCCATTCTACCCCTGTAGTCAGGAAACTATCCCCAGTTCTCAAACCAAAGGGATTTTGGGGAAATGGCTCAGGGAGGTTCTGGTTCTGCTTCTCCTATTGAATATAGTTAATGGGTGGACAGAATGCATGGGGAAGCCAAGTGAGGACTCTTTTTTTTTTTTTTTTGGGTGCTGGGGATTGAACCCAGGGCCTTGTGCTTGCGAGGCAAACACTTTACCAACTGAGTTATATCCACAACCGCACATGAGGACTCTTAAGAGAGCAGGTAGATTGGAGAAGAAAACAAGAATGCAAAGGGCCACCAAACTAACTGCATTCGCCATGTTTTCCCTCTGGTAGGACTCAAGGTAGCATGAAACCCAGAAGTGGGCTTCAGTGTGAGCAGAGAGCTCCAGCATCAGTCTCATGGTTCAGGTTCAAGATGAGAGAAAGGCATCTTCTGGCAGTGACAGCCACAGCATGGAAGGGCCCCCGACATGGAAAATGCTGAGGAAGGGAACACTTCCTCTCCAACCAAAGGACTGTGGTCTCCCGAACATTCTTTTACCTTGTGTGCCCCCACCACTTGGTCCTGAACAGGGGCGGAGACACAATAAGGGCACAGAAGAGCGGGGTAAATAAAGCTGCAGCTTCTGGGATGGTCAAGCAAGAAGGTGAATCCTGGGAAAGTGGAAAGTTCTGGGGAGATCATGGAGGGGGAGATGCTTGGGAAACGCAAACTCAAAAAGTCATTTGCAGACTTTGGGGGCTTAACCCCAAGCTATGAATGCTTGGATTTGACCAAAAACTGCATAACAAAGAATGTAAGAACTGAATTGACAGCTATATCACTGTTATGGTTTGGACTGTAAATGTCCCCCAGAGGTCTGGGTACTGAAGTCTTGGTCCCCAGTCTGTGGCAATATCGGGAAATGGTGGAACCTTTAAGAGATGAGGCCTGTGACAGAAGTTAGATCACTGAGGATGTGTCCTTGAAGGGGATATTAGGAGTCTAGCCCCTTCCTCTCTTTCTTTCTCTTCTTTGTTTCCCAGCCTGCATGAGGTGAACAGCTTTGTCCATCATGGCCTCCCACTATGATGTTCTGCTTCCCGGCAGGCCCAGAGCAATGGGACCAAGTGACCATGGACTGAAGTCTCTGAAACTGTGAGCCATGTCTTTCCTTCTTTTAAGTTAATTATCTCAGGTATTTTGTCATAGCAACAAGCTGATTAATTAATCTAGGTCTTAGCCTGACCATGAGAGAGTAGTCATCCAAGAGAAATCTAAACAGCACTGCCAAGACTTTGAAAACAGAATTGACATTCCAACCACAATCTCAGAAGGCTGATGAGAATTTGTAATCTAAATCAACTGTCAATTTCGTGCTAAACAACAGGCAAACAAACAAAGATTATCTACAGGTTTTAAATAAGACCCATTATCTCATGGTACAATATTCTAAATGTTCATGATGGGATTCAAAGCTACTTGGCATATGAACCAGGAAAATTTCAACTCACAAAGAAGAAGACAATCACAGATGTCAATGCTAAGATAACAAAGATGTGAAAGTTATTAAAGCAGCTAGTAGAAAAATGCTCTAAGAAGTAAGAATGAACACTCTAGAAAGCCTCAGCTAAATAAATGAATAAATAAAATATTAAAGAATCAAATTCATGTTTTGAATTAAAATATACAATAATAAAAATTTAAAACTTACCAAATGGTCCAATAAAAGAGAGATGACAACATTAAATCAAGCAACCAGAAAATAGCAACAGAAGTTATACAATCTTTTCATAAAGATTGAAAAACAATTAACAGCACTTTGGGGTCCTATAGAACAATTCCCCAAAAGTCTAACATTTGTATCATCAGAGTCCTAGAAAGGTAGGAAAAAGGAGCTTGGTGCAGAAAAATACTTGAAAAATAAAGACTGAAAAAACCCCAGTCTTAGCCCAAAGCCCAAACCTGTATATTCAAGAAGTTCAGTGAACCCCAAACAGGACAAAGCCAGAGAAATACATACCCAAACACATCCTAATCAAACTAATAAAAATTAAGACAAACACAAAAATCACGAAAGCAATCAGTGGAAAACAACACACCATTTAAAGGAGAGCAACAGTTCAATGACTACAGAATTCTCCTCCGAAACATTTGGAGGCAAGAAGGCAGATGAGCAACGAGGTTAAATTGCTGAAAGAAAACAAAATATCATCCCAGAATCCTACATTCTAAGAAAATATTCTTCAGGAATGAAGGTGAAATAAAGTCAGATGAAGGAAAAATAAGAGAATTGGTTGGCAGTAGACCAGGCACCAGAAGAACTGCAAAAGAAAGATCTATAGATATAACTCCCCTGTGTGAAAGAAGCCAGCCATTAAAGCTATGGACAGTAATGATTTCATTTCTCTGGCACTCTCAAAAAGACAGACTATGGCAGCTAAGAACAGATCAGTGGTTGCCAGGGGCCAGGGGTGGGATGTGTGTGAATTAAGGGGGATAGCATGGGGGATTCTGCTGTGATGGAGTTGCTATGTATCTTGATTCTCTACACATACTAAAATGCATAGGATTCTACATTATGCACACACAAAGTCAGTCTTGCTGCTTGCTAATCTGTTAAGCAATCAACAATTTTTTTTTTTCTTAAGAAACTTCTAGTCTTTGAATAACATCTCTAGCTTCACTTCGTCCCTTTGATACCTGCTTGTGAAGGTACTTAGTAAGGTCAATGCCAGGCTGTTTCTGCTGCCTTTGGGTACAACTCATAGTCAAATTTGCCCTCCCCACCTGCCAGATTGCCAGTTCAAGCAAAGAAAATGTCAAGTGTTTGAGTTACACTCTGAATAAGAAATCAGGATGCATTTTCTGAGCTAGTGCTCTCTCCACAAAATAATTAAAAGGTCACCTCCCCTCACTCCTCACCCTAAACAAGAAAAAAACTCTGGACTCATCAGGATCAGGATTTAGAGATCTATATGTCACCTTCTCACTAGAGCATTAGCTTCTTCTGAGTTTTCTTCCTAGCCTGCTATGTTCATGTTTTTCATTGCTGTGACCAAAATACCTGATGAGAACAATTTAGAGGAGCAAAGTTTATGTGGGGTGCACAGTTTCAGAGGCTCGGTCCATGGTCAGTGGACTCCATTGTTATGGGCCTAGGGTTATGGGCCTAAAATATTATGGTGGTAGGGCATGGTAGAGGAAAGTTTCTCAGCTCATGGCAGCCAGGAAGCAGAGTGTGAGTGAAGAGCCAGGGACAAAATATAATCCCTAAAGGTATGTCCAGAGTGAACTAATTTCTCCAATCACAACCTACCTGTCCACAGTTACCACCCAATAATCTGTCCAAATTATTAATACATCAAATGGATTAATCCACCGATTACATCATAACTCTCATAAACTAATCATTTCACCTCTGAACATTCCTGCATCGTCAAACACAAGAGCTTTTGGGGGGACACCTCATAACCAAATCACAGTATCCACCATACCCACAAATGCACAGCAGAACCCAGCAGACCCTGGGACCCTTATCTATTGCACTGCCCTGCCACTTTGCCACATATAGAGTATTTATGCTGCAACAGACACTCTTTTGGTTAAAGTAATTCCTGTGGTTTGAAGCTGAAATGTCTTCCAAAGACCTGTGTGTTAATGGCTTGGTCCCCAGCCTGTGGCACCATCAGGAGGTAGTGGAACCTCTAGGAGGTGGGGCCTATTTGGAGGAAGTAAGGCATTGGGGGCCTGCATTTGGAGAGAATTTTAGAATCCCAACTCCTTCACCTCTGTCTCTGCTTCCAGGTTGCCCTCAGGTGAGCCACTTCCTCCATCACATGCTCCCACTGTGATGTTCTGCCTCACTACAGGCCCAAAAGAAAGGGAGTCAACCAACCATGGACTGAAACCACGAACCAAAGTACACCTTTCATCCTTTGAAGTTCTTTACCTCAGTTTTTTTGGTCACAGTGACGGGAAGCCAACTACTGCAGTAATAAATCTTTTGTGTCAAATGGCTGCTATTATTACTTTTGCCTCGGGCAAACCCATAGGAGCAAAAGGAAATCGCGTGTTTGCAAGAGAAGGAATAGCAAGGCCTTTAGTGCTGCTCCAATACTGCAGTTCTGCTTTGTTTAAAAGCTGTGTTAGCATGACTTTCTCCCCCTTAAGGCAGGAATTGTGTCTTACTCACTTGGGGTCTCCAGATAATTGCACAGTGACAGTGACAGACAGATAAAGGGGCTCACATAAGTGTGAGCTGTAAAGGAGTGAAGGAAAGCGTTCATGGCTGAATGATGAACTGAAAAAGGTAAAGTTCTGCACATGCAGGAGGGCTGGGCTCCCCTCACCAAAATGTGTCTCTTTCCAGTGAAGGTGGACCTGTGGTCACTGAGAGAGGAGGATACCAATCAAGGAGACCCATCTGGTAACGGAAAGGCAGGAGAATTTAACACAGTGGGTGACTGACTCACCCCTCTGTCCCATGGGTTGGCATGAGCAGCCCATCTCTGCAATGAGCAAAAGGAAGGAAATCAGCAATGGAATGGAAAAATGATAATCATAGAGAAATACACTGAAGTCAAGTGTGAGCCAAGCATCATTCCTCTGAAAGGTTTTCTATTCCATGAGATGTTCCTTCGAGTGTTCCCTCCTGGAATATGTTCAAAGAACACTTTATGCTCTGTCTCCTTCTTAAAGATGCACAATACATTTCTTCTTGTTAAATCCTTTCTACAAATTTCATAGTGAAGAAATATGCTTTAAAAAATGGGTATAATTGAGGTATAATTAACATATGCACAGATCTCAAGTATTCAGTTCAACAAGTTTTGAGAGTTTCATGTTCATTTACCACCACCCAAAACAAAAGAAGACATTTCCATCACCCCAGGAAGTTCCAAGTCCCATTCCAGAAAACCCCTGTGACCCCTCAAAGAAAAGTACTGAGTTCACTTGAGCCTGGTTTTGTTAGTTCTTGGATTAGTGAGTTCTGCATGTTTTTGTGTATGTGTCTGACTTCTTTTGCTCAAAGATTTTTCAATTTCATCAATGCTGTTGTTTATATCCATAATTCAGGTCTTTTCTTTTATCGCTGAGCTGTATTCCACTGTGCATGTGTAAACAAATTCATGTGACACGCACACAGCCTCCCATTACTTAATGACAGGGATAAAGTCTGATAAACATGCCATTAGGTGATTTTGTCATCATGTGAGCATCATAGAAGGTACTCACACAAACTGACACAGCTACAGCGTCACTAGGCAACCTAACCTTATGGGGCCACCTTCATATATGTGGTCCATCCTTGGCTGAAACATTATTATGTGGTGAATGACCATAGAGCCAAGCTTTGATTATCCATTCTCAGGTTGATGGACATTTGGCTTGCTTCCAGGTTTTAACTATAATGGATAAGGCTTATACAAACATTTTCATGTGAGACTTTGGTGGGGCACCAAGAACATAATGTATAATCAGAAAAATGAGAAATGACACTCCATTTATGTATGATTTATCAAAATGTATAAATGCAGTCTACTGTCATATACAACTAATTAGAACAAATAAAATAAATTTAAAAATAAAAATAAATATGTTTAACTTTATGAAAAATGTTAAGCAGTTCTCCATAGTGTTTGCCTTGGTTTAACTCTTTAAACTTCATATTTCCCAGGCTGAGGATGCAGGTCAATGGTAGAGGACTTGCCTAGGATGCTCAAGGCCCTGGTGTAATCCCCAGCACTGCCAAAAATAAATAAAGAAGTAAATAAACAAACCAACTTTATATTGCCATTGATCATTCCCACACATCTGAAAAGTTGGCTTGAGTATCCTTAAGATCCTTTCCTGTTTTATCCAATGAGATAAGCCATTCAGAAGTGGAATCAGTCAAGGTCTTTTACAAATCTTATGGGTAAAAGCAAATTAGGAGAATCCCAGATGAACAGAAAAGCTTTAAAAGGTAGAGAGTAGGAAGAGAAAAGAGACTGATGGGCCACAGTGCGGAGGAGACGCATGTGGGCAGAGACATGATGAAGGGTATTCAGGCTGGAGGGAATCTAATACCAAAGATGGACATGAATAAAGCAGAGAGAAGGCTCCAGCAGTGTTTAGGAAGTTTCTTTAGTTTAGGGACATTGATAATGATAAGATAGTCAGAAAACTCTTCAAAAGTACCATTTTTTTAAAGGGAGGGGTTAGATAAGGGGTTTGGGATAAAGATGAAAATAAGGTATGATAAAACTTTACTTTGCATTCTAATTTCATTTATTAATAACTTAATCTCAAGCCAAGCTTGCTGGAGCACACCTGTAATCCCAGCAACTCAGGCGAGCAAGGCAGAAGGATTGCAAGTTCAAGGCCAACCTGGGCAATTCAGCAAGATCCTTCCTCTAAAGAAAAAATGAAAAAGGCTAGAAATGCAGTTCAGTGGTAGAACATCCCTGGGTTGGATCCCCGATACCAGGGAGAAACAGAACAGGACCAGAGAAAGAATTCACGCTCATACCACTGCTAGGTTATGATCCTTTGTAGATCCCTTTGCTATTTTGAAAGACACACTGGCTGCCATTTGTTCTAGACCATCTTTTGAAGGAAGTTTCTATAGTGAACAACTTGGAAAAATAACCACTTCTACCTCTAGAGCAAAAGATTGATTTGCCTATGTCCTTGGAAGGTAGAGAGAACCATCAACTTTTGAAGTAAAGGTCATGCATGCTACTGCCCTTTATAAAAGATTCAGGTCCCCTGAGCTCAGAATTCCTCTCCTGAAATGCAATCCATTGCATGTGCAGGAAGAATCTGGCCTTCCTTGACCTTTAAAAAAATACATACACACACACACACACCTTTTACCTGGGAAATCAGTATAAGTTTTAAAAAATATTTTTGGAGCCTGTCTACTGCTCTGACTGTGAGTTATAGACTGTCTTCTCTGACAAAGCAGTCTTGTGTATTTTCCTAGCACCCTTAAAACTATAGCAAGATAATTCATTAGCTTGCAAGTGGGATAAAATCTCAGTCACTTCAAATTTCTTGCCAATTATATGAGACTTCTTGAATAATAGCAAAAGTTCTTCCTCTACACATTTCCAAAATCTTATTTGTCAACCAGGGTAATTTGATATAAAAATCAAGAGTTTGTTTTTTTATTTTTATTTTTTGAAAAACAGGAGTTCAGGAAACTGAGAATTTCTCAATACATTGTTAAATTTCTAAACCTAGGGGCTCTGGGCAAGCATTTTCTTGCACTTTTGGAAAAGTTATTGCGTTTGCAACAGTTGGTAAAAGATCCTCCTTTTGTTCCAGGAACTAATCTTATAAAATTTATCTCTTGGATCCCGGAGCACAAAGAGAATCCAACCCAGCCTCCATGTTGAAATCAGCAGTGTTGCCCCCGGGCCAAGCTCTTCGGGTTTACAGATTCAGAGCTTGGCTGGCTCTCTGCTCTAACCTCCCCTCAAGGAAACCCTGAGGAGGGCACATTTCCATAGTTTCTGAAAGTCAAGGGACAAATGTCCATCCACACCCCAAACAGCTGAGAAGCTTGAACAAATCTTCAGCAAGAAAGGAGAGAGTCACTGGCAGGGTGCCTGTACTCCAGCTTGCCAGGAACAGCCCAGGTTCTTGCTGTTCCCCATTTGGACAATAAATCTACAACCATTTGGACAGTTTTCCAAGTCAAAGGGTTCAGGAAGACTAGTCCCCACCCCCACAGCTCTTGGGTCACCCCCTTTTAAAAAATTTTTTCCCTTCTCCATTGATTCCATCTTTTGTAAATGACCTAAGTCACATGGACGCTCCCCGGCCACTGCCATCTCCACATTACAGCTGTCCACCTCTGAAATCATGACCTCCCCTCACCCCATTTGCAGTGCCAGCGTCTCACCAGTCTCCAGGACCCACCTCCCTCCCTATTTTGAAATTGGTGGTCCTCTTCTTGGTTCACACTTACTCTTATCTCAACCACTGAACCAGATTGATTTATCAAGATTCCTTCTAGAACTAGCATCTGTCATCTGACGTTCCCCACTCATTCACTCTCCTTAAAATACACACATAACCAGGGGAGAGGGGAGGTGGGAATGGACATTAATCCTATATATCTTCCCTCCTCTTCAAATACAAGTTCCTAAGTATCTACTTTAAAGTTAATTCACTACTGGATAATTTCTAATATATATTTTACTCTCTATATGCTACACAGGCGGTATGTTTAATAAGGTCCCTAAAGACCCACTTATTTCAAATCTAATGAGCATCTCCCCTCTCTCCTCATTGCCCTTTATCCTAAGGGTGTGAGTGTGCATGTGCATGCATACATTATGCCCCGAATTGGGTCCCCTCGGAATTCGCAGGTTGAAACTCTAAGGCTTGGTGTTCCTGTATTTGGAGATAGGGCTTTTAAGGAGGGAATTAAGGTTAAATGAAATCATAAGTTTGGGTCCTAATCCCATAGGACTGGTGTCCTTATAAGGAGAGGAAGAGACACCAGGGTGCTCTCCATTTTTCTCATGACATGCGTGCACACACAGAGAGAAAAAACCAAGCAAAAGCACAGCGTGAAGGCATAGCCTGTGAGCCAGGAAGAGAGGTCTCACCAGAGACGAAATATGTCAGCACCTTGATTTTGAACTTTCAGCCTTGAGAAAATGAATTTCTGTTTTAAGCCACACAGTTGATAGAATTTTATTATGACAACCAAGGTTCTTAACCTTGTTTTACTCACCAAACATAAAATGTAGTATTCTTAGCATATTCCATAGAACACGTGTTCTTTACTACAAAGCATAGTCCACATAGTTTGTAAAGCACACATGAAGCATTAGGTCATTACAGAACGGTAGGGCTGGAAGTAAAGGTCACAGCTAAAAGCGGAATCCTAGCTCTTTTCTAGTAAGAAAAAAGGAAAAGAAAGCAAATGCTATCTTCTTTATATTTCAAATAAGCCTTTCTTTTCACTAACATGCTTATATCTTATTTATTCACCTAGTGGCCATTGATAAATACAACTGTTTTAACTTTTCAAGCATATTTCACAAAAAGGTTAACCTTAGTCAATATTTTTATATGGATCTACCTGCAATGGAGGAGGAAAGTGTGACTGGAACCATCTAATGCAAAAAGGGGAAAAATTCATTAATAGCTCTTGTTTCATATTTTGGGTATTAATTGGAGATTTTTGCTTAAGAATCAACCATTTTGCCAGGTGTGGTGGTGCACGCCTGTAATCCCAGTGACTCAGGAGGTTGAGGCAGCAGGATCACAAGTTCAAAGTCAGTCTCAGCAACTTAGCCAGACCCTGTCTTTAAGTAAAAATACAAAAAGGGCTGGGGATGCGGCTCGGTGGTTGAACGCCCCTGGGTTTAATCCCCATACCAAAAAAATAAAATAAAATAAAGAAGAAGAAGAAGAACCAACCAACCATTTTGAGATGATTAGGAAAATTTGAACCTGGGTTGGGTCTCAAAGAATATTAAAGAATTATTGCTAATTTTGTCAAATCTGATGATGATTTTGAGGTTGTGAAAGAAAATGGAGCAACATAGAATTTTATTGGTGAAAAAGAGAAGAAAAGGAGGGAAGGGAAAGGGAGGAAAGAAAAATGTTGACACTTGCAATGGGGGAAGGGCACAAGAGGTTCACTATGCGATGTGTCTACTTTGGGGTAAGTTTGAAATCTTCATTTAAAAGGTGTTTTTTATAAAATGCATGCTTGGACTGGGGTTGTGGCTCAGTGGTAGAGCACTCACCTAGCACATGTGAGGTCCTGGCTTGGATCCTCAGCACCATATAAAAATAAAATAAAGGTAGTGTGTCCACCTACAACTAAAAATATTTAAAATAAAATAAAATGCATGCTGACAAACATTTACCAAATACCTGGAATGGGAGTCAATTGGTTGTTTGCCATTAGAAGTAGATCCATGTTTTGGGAGACCTGAAGCTTCTGCAGTTTGGGAAGTCTTCTCGAAGAAAAAAATCAAGAATAGAGAATGGGGAGGGGCTGTGCCAACGGCAGGTTCTGAAGCCTCTGCTTCCTCTGCTGCATGGTGAACCCACCTCTGATTGCCATGGGTGTGCTCTGGCTGGTCCCGTGACACTTCCTACTCCAGTTTTTTTTTTTTTTAATGAACATTTCATACATAACCAAAGATGAGGGCAATCAAGACTATGATGTTGGGGATATAGCTCAGCTGGTAGAGTGCCTGCCTCGCAAGCACAAGGCCCTGGGTTCAATCCCCAGCACCGCCAAAAAAAAAAAAAAAAAGACTATGATGTCCTGTGCATCTGTCACCCAGCTTCCCCAACCATCATGGGCTATCTTCGCTCTCATCTGCAATGAATTAACCATCCATTCCCGTCCACACATCTGCACAAATTTGAAGCAAGTCCCTGATATCATTTATACTCTAAAATCTTTCAATATGCATCTCTCAGTGTTACGGACTCTTTCAAAAATTATAGTACAATAATGTTATCATACCTAAAATAAACAATTCCCTAAGTAGGTCTGTGTTTAAATTTCTCTAATTGTCTCAACTATTCTTTTTACAGGTGGTTCAGATCAGGAACCAAATAAGTTGTACATCAGACCTGGTCGATACAGCTCTTGAGTCTCTGTTAATCTATAGACTTGGCTTCTACATTTCTTGTTTTCTTTGCAACTTACTTTTGGGAAAAAAAAAAAAAATCTGGGTCATTTTGTCCCCTAGGGTTTCCCACAGTCTGGATCTTACTAATTGCCTTTCTGTGGTATTGCTTGTCATGTTCCCTTGTCTCGTTGATGTCCTGTAAATCGATAGTTTTTTCTAGAAGCTGGTTGGGACTGGGGTTTGATATTTTTGACACAAATTCTTCAGAGGTGTGTGCTTCTTTCAGAAGGCATAAGATAGGTGGTTGTCCTTTCTTAGTCAGGTAAGTAGCCATGGCTTATCATTCCTGAAATCGCTAATCCTCCATGTTTTGCTTTGTATGCTATGAGCACCATCAGGCAGGGCTTGTGCACATTTCCAGTGCTACCTTCCGCTAGCTCCAGGCCCACCTCACAGGGTTACCTGGCTGACTCTCAAAGGTACTGAGCTATTGGTAGGATTGGAGCAGAGGTTGGAGACAGCAGGGAAGTTAAAAAGGAGCCTGGTCCTAGTGGAGTTGACAGCATGGTTGAAGACACAAGATTAAACTCCTGAGAATAACAATAAAGGGGTGCCATATAGCAGTACAGATAACTCAGTCCTCTGGGCATCAGAGGACCAGGGAACAATTCACTTGGGTAGTCAGGGGAGGACTTTGACCCAAACACTGACTTGCTCCAGCGGAGGTAGAATGGTCTATTGATCAGTGCTCTGTTGTCTTAGTTACTAGTTGGCATCCTTCCCCGGCTTCCTGTTACAAAATGTCCCGTCTATTCTCCTCCATGGTGCACATTGGACCCAAGGTTTCATAGTCTTGACTCTGGCTCCCTCTTGGTTACATGCCACCTTGTGGAAAAACCACAAGTTACAACACATTTTCCAACCTTGAGGAAAGGGGAAACCATCAAACACTACTGGCTGCTGGGGGTGTAGAAAGGGGAGTTTTGGGTGCATGTCCATTCTGTCAGGTGTACAGCTTATCACTTTCATACCTCCCATGGCCAGAGAGGTCAGTATTTGTGGCCAATGTTGTGCATACTTACCCAGTATCCACTTTCAGCTTCTTATTTTCTAGCAGAATCCCAATTTTGTTCACGATGGCAAAGTTCATGCTAACACTTGCCTGCTTAGACATGTCCCTTGTGGGTAGGAGACATGTTGACCAGTGGATTCTAGCCAGAATTCTGCTAGGGGGTTCTGGGAGAGGTTTCACTTTCCTAATATAGGGACTTCCCTTTCTTCCTTCATCATCCTGCCTGGAATACAGAGTAACGTAGGAGATAAAGCAGCCATCTTATGACCATGAGGAGATAGATGTGAAGGCAAAAGGCTCCCAAAGAGGATCACAGACAGATGGAAAGATGCAATCTGGGACATGGATATCCCCAACTCTTCAAAATGCAATCTTTGGACTTCCTGGAAGTGTGAGAAAAAGAAAGTTTTGCTTGGTTAAAGCACTATAGTGTACCGCCTATCTATTACATACTGCCTATCTGATAATTGAAGATTGAGTTCCCTTATCCAAAATACTTGGGACCAAAAAGATTTTGAATTTTTAAAGAATATTTGCATATACATAATGAGGTCTCTCTGGGATGGGACCAAAGGCTAAACATGACAGTCATTTATGTCTAGCATGTACTTATACACACGGCCCGGAGGTAATACTATACAATACTTTTCCTAATTTTGTGCATAAAACCAACACTCCTGGTATGGAACGTTCCACTGGTGGTATCATGTCAGCATTCAAAAAGTTTCAAATTCTGGGACATTTTGAATTCTCATGTTAGAGATGCTCAACCTGTATTATCACAGCAATTCGACTTACGCATTAAGATCTGAAATTCAGATAAGTTAAGAAACTTGTTCAAGTTTGCACAGCCAGAATGGGGCACAGCTGGTATTCAACACCTCTTCCCTATCCACTGTCTCTTGGCCACCCCTCCCTGCCACCCAATTAAGAAGCACACGAACCTTTGCTGATTCCATGAGTCCTCTCTTGGAAGAGGCAGAAGGTCCCATTTCTGCATTTACAGCCGGGCAGGGTGGACAGTTCTCCCTTCTCCAGTGTTCTCTCCAGAACTGGACCTTCACACTCTTCTGCCAGTCAAAGTTTAGGCCACTGGCAATGAAGACATCATCCCTTCCTTCCAGACCAATCCTCCTGGAAATAGCAGTGGCAGCCACTGGCAAGTCCTTCCCTCCCCAGATGTCTCTGCCTGCCCTTTCTACCACAGGGCCCATGCTGGCCCAGCTCAAGCCACGTCCAACCACAACCGGAACATCCCCGTTAAAATAGAGCCATCTTGCCCAGCCATTCCCCAACCCCAAGGGAAGTTCTGCATATCACAAAATTCAATTAAGACTAAGATATACAATCCTTTGCCTTTTAATGTCTCCCAAATCAGAATATTTGCTACAGAGGATGATTTTTATAATCATCACTGGTCATTTTTCTTAGGCTTGAACCTCTCTAAAATCGTGATACATCTGATGGGCACTGGTATCTTAGTTTTATCGGAACATGGTGCTTAAAAACAAAAGGATTTCATGGCCAAATCAGTTTGGAAAATAGTGGCTTAAATATAACTAAACAAAAGTTTTCAGTGCAGCCCTTCTCAGAACTCTTAACATGCTAAACCACACCTCCAAGAGATTAGCTCAAATTACTTGGACATGGAAGTCTCCTTTTTTGTAGCGCACCTTCTGGTTCTAGAGTTATACAAAACAGAAATTAAGGCACACCATCATTATATTCTGGATTAATTGACCCAGATTTGCACAACATATGAACTGTCTTCTGGAAAAGAAGTCCAAGAAAGCTGGATAGAAAATATATGAACAGTGAAGCTGGTAGCTCTGAAAAGTGGCCTTGTATTGGGGAGGTCAAAGGCTTCACCGAGGCACCATTCAACTGAGCGAGTCACTGGAAAACAGGACAGATACCTTCAGGGGAGATATCAGAAAGGGGGAAATTTCTGGAAAACAAAAAATCATACTAACGTCCCTGGGCCGTAACAAATCTTAAATGAGAAAATCTACACCAAGTGCCAGCATAATGCCTGGGGCTAATAAGGCTCAATTTCACCTACTTTTCTATTTTTATTGGAGCCTAGCCTACTTGCCTACATCCAGTCCAATGAGATAAAGGGTATGGCGAGGGTCACACCTCCTTAATGCCTGGCGAATGTGTCTGGTCCCCAGAACCTTAAAATAACATCACTGGTCTCAGAAATACAAACATATCTGATGTGGCCCCTGTAAAATACTAGGAAAGGGGAGACCCCAGATCCTAGGTAGTTCTTCATGCTTTATAAGTTCCCCGCAGGTGATTCCAATGTGCAAAGGTGAAGACCACAGTTTGGAGGAACTGGCTTGATTAAGCGGTGTTTCAACGGTACCAGTTGGGGACAGATTTTCATTTTGCCATTGCAGTAATCAGAACCACAAGAGAGGATGGAGAGGGAAATTGGAGGGGGAGGCAAGGGAGATTTTGGAGACAGAATCCCCAGGGAGAAGCTTAAAATAATTCAGGGTTTGAGAAGTTTGAAAGAAATGAGGTATCACTGAAACACCTAGGACGGTGAACGAGAGGAGTCCTGGGTTTTGGAGGGAAGATGATTATTAGAGTTGATAGATTGAACTTGAGCTTTCGGATGGATGTCCCAGTGGAAATATCCAGGAGGGTAGGAGATGGGGACGGGTGTTAGAGGACAACCATATGAACTTTGAACTCATTTGTTCCCTAGTGATATTTAAAGTCTCTGAAGTTGAAGGATCCTCTTTAACATAATGAGGTACTTTTCAGGATGCCACGCATTTACAACGGCTGCAGTCGGTGGGAAGGACTTGAAGTTGGGGTTGCCCACCCTCCCTTCCTCTGTTTCTGGTTCTGCCTCTCCCTCTCTTTTCTTCTTGCCTTCTTCTCTCTCATAGGTTAAGCCCATCAGGGCACCCCAGCACCCCACCTTGAGCCTGGCCTCTTTGGCAGCAACTCTGGGTGATGTTCATTCAGTGAGTAAGACAATAGAGACCTTTCTTTTTGTCTATCTAGATTGTTTTTTAAAATGTTACACTTGTTCCTAGTGAACCTCACCTTTAAGAATAGTTTCTTTGCTTGGCTAATGCTATTTAACAGCTGTGAGACCTGGCACAAGAAACTCTACTGTCTGAGCCTCCGTTTCCATAACTGGAAAACAAATAATCATGCCAATGTCTCTGGGGATAAGGAAACTTAAGTGAGAAAAGCTACACCAAGGGGCAGCCTAATGCCTGGGGCAAAGTAGAACCTTGATCCTTGTTAGGTCTCTCTGATTTCCCTCGTCCTGCTCCGCTTAACTCCCAAGCAGATCAAGTCCACTTATCTTCAGCGTCAAGTGGGAGTCCAGATAGTTGGGCATGGTAGCGCATGCCTATAATCCCAGTGGCTCGGGAGCCTGAGGCCGGAGGATCCCAAGTTCAAAGCCAGCCTTAGCAAAAAAAAAAAAGGAGGAGGGGACTGGGGATGTGGCTCAGTGGGTAAGCACCCCTGGGTTTGATCCTTGGTTAAAAAAAAAAAAGTGAGTCTAGCAAGAAGCAAGCAATTCGTACTCACCCAAATGGTATGTGCAGATCAAATCTTGGCAGACCAATTTAATTTTTTTTTTAATATATATCTATTTATTTATTTTTGCAGTACTAGGAATTGAACCCAGGGTCTTGCAATTGCTAGGCAAACTTGACCACTGAGCTCCAGCCCCAATTTAATTTTCTTTGATGACAGGCCCTATAGATAAGGAATGAGCAAGTGAAGCTCTCTTGCTAGGCTGGAGCGTGACCTTAGACGCTGCCTCAAGTGATCTTCCATCAACTAGATACAAGGAAATAAGCGAGACTCTTTTCTCTCTAGAGTGCCAGCACCAAGAGCCAAACAGTACCACCAGAAAGGTGGCCTCGCAGTGACTTGGCCTCAGCCTGGAAGGAAGCACCTGCCTGCCTCACTCATGTCAGAGTGCAGCCCAGGTGGAACAGCTCTACCTTTACCCCAGGTGTGTAACTGAGAACTTCCCAGTTAAGATCACGGATGACAGCAAGTTGTATTAGTCTGATGGCAGACATAGAAATCAAAACAGCATTGACTGACAGAAGAAGTGGTTCCTAATCAAGGTCAGGTTCAAGAGGAATGAGTGTGTGATTTTTAAAAACAATCTATGTAGACAAAAAGAAGGGTCGATATTGGCTCATTCACTGGACCAGTCACCAGTGTCCCCTGCAGTTGCTACCCGAGGCAAGGCTCAAGACGGTGCCAGGGTGCTCTGCGGGGTTTAACGTATATTGACGACCCTGGAGACTGAAATGGAGCAAACTGAATTCCATGCATGTGTGACTATGTCACATTGAACCCCACTATTATGTATAGCTACGCTGTACTAATAAAAATATCTTAAAATATATTAGAGAAGATGACAAGAATGCCAAGGAAAAGGGAAGGGGAGGCAGGCCAAGAAGAGGGAGAAAGGGTAGGTCAGCGGGATGTTCTGGAATACGCTCAGAGTGGAAGCACGTTCTTTGGAATTCAAGTTCATTTATACATTCAAAAAATAATTTATTGAGCATGTAGTATATGCCAGGCACTGCATCCAGTGCTAGGGAGGCAGCAGAGAAAGAGACATTCAGAATCCTGCCCTCCTGGCTTCTCCCTTGACCCAACCTCCTGGGTCTGGGCCCTCAGCCTGCTTCTTGTGCCCATCTGTACTTACTCTCTAGCCAATTTAAGTCACTACCAAGACTTTCCAGACTAACCATCTCCTGAAAACTCACACATGCAGGCTTCCCTCCCAGATTCGCGTGGTCGGTTTTCTCTTTCCACTCAATAAAGCACAAACGCGGTCCATTCAAAGCAGAACCTTAATTCTTCCGTCTACCTGCTCAAGCCTGTTCCTCTCCTGGTCTTTCTCATCCCCATTCATGACCCCAAATATGGTCCAAACGGAGACATTGTCCCCGATTCCTACCTCTCCTGGCCTGTGTGTTCAGTTCTCCAGAATGACACCCACAGCCTGAAAACCCTAAGTCCTAATTATCTTCCATTCTAAGGATTGCTGAAGACTACTAGGACCAGAGTGGGCAACTCCCTCCTGCTTGTCCCTCAACTGTGACCTTGGCTGAGCAAGCCCTACCACCATCAACCCAAGGAGCAGACTGGGGAAGGGAGATGGCCTGAGGGGCTTCGTGCCTTGGGATGAGGCCTGCCTCCCTTGCTGGGGGGAAGAGAAGAGAGCTCAAATGATTGGGGGGCCCTGAGACAGTGGACTGAGAACTTGTTCTGGGGAGAGTCAGTTGGTAAATATTTTTTAGGAATTGCCAGCCATACAACTTCCTCCACAGCTACTCAAGACGGTCACTGTAGTGTGAAGGCAGTTGTAGATGGCAACGAATGAAAGGGAAACAAATGAGAAAGGCTGTGTTCCAATAAGACATGGCACTTAAATTTGAATTTCGGATATTTTTCACATATCACAAACTAGTATTTTTCTTTGGATTTTTTTTTTTCAACCTCTGAAAAAAGGTATGAAGTCCTCTTAGTTCGTGGGCTATACAAAAACAGGGAACCAACCAGAATTGGCTTCTGGCTGTAGTCCACCCAGTCTTAATCCACGAAGGTCACCTGCAGACACTACAGGAGCCTGCTAGAAAGGGACAGTGCCACCCTGCTCCCGGGTAGGTTCCAGATCAGCTGCAGAGCTTCAGGCCTGTTCTGGAGTAGTCAAGGGTGGTAAGAACAACGTGTGGGTGTTTGCCCTTTGTAGGTTGGGGGTACACATGAACAGCAGGCTGCTTCTTTACTGGAAGTTTCTAAAGGCAGGATGACTTTGGGGGAAACAAACCCTGCAGCAAGAGAAATAGGACTCATTCACACTCAGATCTCTCCAAAATACTTTCAGTGGAAGAGGTGGTGGTGCCGAGGATTGAACCCAGGGCCTCAGACATAAAATTACACTTATTTTTATGAAGCAGTGTCTCCTGCATACCTGCTCTCTCTACAATGAACTTGAACTATAGTAAAATAGTTGCAAGTGACTTATTGGGGGTGTTCCTTTTAAAATAAAGGTCCATTAACAACTAAAAAAAAAATTCTTTAAATGCTGTGGGTGCTTACAAGTGTTCCTTTTAAAATGTCCACTATTGTTGGCATCATAAAAAAAAAAAGGTTATTCAGATAACAGAAGATTGAGCACTGATACTGACTAACAGAGAGGCTGTAGAATGTCTATCCTGGGATCTTTAAGACTATGAGCTATAACTGGGTACCAGGGATTGAACTCAGGGGCACTCGACCACTGAGCCACATCCCCAGCCCCATTTTGTATTTTATTTAGAGACAGTGTCTCACTGGGTTGCTTAGTACCTTGCTTTTGCTGAGGCTGACTTTGAACTCATGACCCTCCTGCCTCAGCCTCCCAAACCGCTGGGATTAGAGGAGTGTGCTACCGCACCTGCTCTTTTAGAGATTTTCAGGTAAGCCCAGCTTGCCTGGAGGAGCTGACTGGATCCCAGCTGCAGTTTCCACCATCTCCATCATTCCAGGACACAAAGGAGATAGATGTTCTTGGGGAAGAGAGGTTAGAAAGAGCAGTTCTGTGTTCCTTTTCTCTCACAACAGACATGGTGAAGATTAACTCCCCAAATCCCTGTGTAGCTCTGAATACCCAGCGAAGAAGTTTCCTTTGCAATTACAGCTGCCTGCATAAGAGATCTGCAAAACTGCATTTGAATATGGAAATAACTCCAGTTATTTCAGTCACTATGACTGCTAAAAGATTTTTAAAGAGGAACCAGGTGCTGTGGTGCATGCCTGTAATCCCAGCAACTCAGGAGGCTAAGGCAGGAGGAGCCTAAGTGCAAGAACAGTCAGGGCAACTTAGCAAAAATTTTTAAATAAAAATAAAAAGGACTCAGTAGTAAAGCACTCCTGCATTCAGTCTCCAGTACCAAAAACAAAACAAAACAAAAAATATTTTTGAAGATGAAAAAGAAAAGGGATGCTAATGTAACAAGGAATTTGTCAGAAAGGACTGGGTACAAACAAGACAATAACTTTTCCCTGAAAACAGGGTGGGCAGAGTTGGGAACTTGCGCTTGTCTTCTTGACCTTGAGGAGACACAGATAGACTTAGACTTTCTCAGGTCATAGGTTTCTCTACATCTGATGGTCGCGAAGTCTCAGCTCACTATCCCTAAGTTAAATCATTTTCTCTCTGATTGATAAGTTCTCCCTGGTACTAGAAATCCTGGAAATTCAAATGTAATTGACAAATGTCATGGATGTCATAGACAGCAAAATTCAGTTTGGCTTGCTGTCTTGGGGCCGACTTCAAACCAGTGATTGACAAGGGCTAAACTTCAGTTTTTGCTTTAAAAAATAGACTGTATAATAGATTACTAAAAATAACACAAGGATAGGTATTAAGTAAAATTTCCTATTTCAAAAAAAGAGAAAAAATTACTAGCTATTACCTTTTCATAGCTGACGTTATTTGCTGCTTTGTGATACTTTTAATGTTATGTCATTATCAGTCGAGACACCCAGATAAATTACTTAACAGAGAGGCAATAGAGATGCTGCTCATGCAACCACCCAGCTGAGAAGAGCTTCCGTCCACTCTTTTCTTTCCTGGCAGACAGAATTGTGTGGTCTACAGTTGCTCTCATGTCCACTAATCTGAAGCAGATTTGCAAATGTTTTCTATTACGCTGGATTTCCTTCTCTCCATTGTAGCATCAATAATTATGACAAGATGGAGAGAGAAAAAGAAGCATCACTTTTTAGAACCATCGCCGTTCATTGATCATCCATGACTTACCTGCTCTGAGCAAGCCTGGTCCTCCCTCCTACAGCCACACGAGTAGGCATCCTTCACCCATTTCTACAGCTATGTAAACTCAACTGTAGGAAGTCAAATAACTTGTCTGGACTCATACCTCTGCCCCCAGGCCTTGCTCTATCCGCTGTTCAGCTGCCTGGCTAAGAACATGCTCAGCGCAGGCCAAGCCTTTCCCAAGACTGTCCCGGTAGCACATTCATTTGCCTCCTTACACAAACCTCTTCCCATTTTTACAAAAATTATTGCTTTTCACTGTGGTGTAATTGCACCACGATGAATGACCTTAAAGAGACTTTTCCAACATAAGGTGTGCTATTGTTTCAACATAGTTTGTCCCAGCCAAATCACATGGAGGCATAATTCTCTGTGGCAGTGTTGGAAGGCGGAGCCTCCTGGGAGGTGTGTGGATCATGGAGGCAGACCCTCAAGCCTGGGCTAAGGTCTCTCTGGTCGAATGGTGAACTACTGGAGAAGCCCAACCCTTTTCTCTCTTCTGAGCACAGCCTGCCTGCCCATCTGCTTTGCCACCAAGCATAGAGTAATGAGACCCTCACCAAAAAGCTGAGAAGATGCCGGCACTATGTCCTTGGACTCCTCAACCTTCAACCAGAACTCTAAACTAAATAAATTTCTTTTCTATAACTACCCAGTGTCAGGTATTCAGTTATAGCAACAGAAAATGGACTAAGACAGGATGTCTCTCACTCTTAACTGTTAGCAGTTTTTCTATTTCCTTCCAGTTTTCCTCTATATGGATTTACTGTATAATCATCATGGAATTGTATGACAAAATTTTTTGCAAAAAAGTGGGTGTGGCCATTATCTGAAACTTAAAAAAAAAAGTGCCAGTATTAAAGTTTATTTATTATTAAACTGTCTCTGATGCAAAATTAGGATGCATGGTATACTTGTGAATATGTTAACATTGAAGAGTCCAAATCAACACACATTATTTCTTTGTGGCAGTTGAGTGAACATTTTTCCAGTCTGAGAAAAAAAAAAAGATAACCACATTGGTTGTTAATGATTTGTTCAATATAGTCAAAATATTAATCTTGAGAAAATTACTACAGTGGTGCAAAGTATGAACTTAAAAAATTTAATCTGTGTCTGAAGATTCTGTGCACCACTCTTTCGTTATCTGATGAGCCATCCTCAGGGACACTCACATATATAAGACGTGTGTTCTGTTGGTAGTGCTGCACTCGGAACCATGCAATCGGGCTTTTTCAAATGTACTAACAATGCGCATGCGCTGAGCATTCTAGGCGCCCGCTGGCGGAAGACAGATGCGCATCCATGTGCCACAATGCACATCACTGCTCTGTTTACCTTTTTAGTTACGTGAGGAACAGAGTTAGTCCATGCAAATTCTAAGCCAAAGAAAGAATGCTGGAGGTCACAGTACCTGACCTCAAACTATACTACAGAGCTACAGTAACAAAAACTTCACAGTACTGGCATAAAAGCAGACACATGGACCAATGTAATGGTACAGAATAGAAGACACAGAGACAAAGCCACACGCCTACAGTCATATGATCCTTGACAAAGGTGCCAAAACATACATCAAAAAAGACAACCTTTTCTAAAATAGTGCTGGGAAAACTGGTTATCCATATGCAGAAGAATGAAACTAGAACCCATCTCTCATTCTACACAAAAATCAACTCAAAAGGACCTAGGAATTACACCAGAAACTGTGCAATTCCTAGAAGAAAACATAGGATCCACATTCCAGCATGTAGGCACAGGCAAGAACTTTCTCAACAGCACCCCTAGAGCTCAGGAAATACTGCCAAGAGTTAATAAATGGGATGGCATCAAAAAGCTTCTGCACAGCAAAGGAAAGAATTAGGAATGTGAAGAGAGAAGCTGCAGAATAGGAGAAAATCTTTGCTAGCTACTCTTCTGCCAGAAGATTACTATCTGGAATATATAAAGAACTCACAAAACTTTACACTAAAAATAATCAAATAACTCAATTGATAAATGGGCAAATGAATTAAACAGACACTTCTCAAGAGAAGGACTACAAATGGCCAAGAAATATATGTAAAAATGTTCAACATCATTAGCAATTAAAGAAATGCAAATCAAAACACAGATTTCATCTCACACTAGTCAGAATGGCCGTCATCAAGCATACAAATAATAATAAATTCTGGAAAGGATGTAGAGGAAAAGGAACACTTTTACACTGTTGGTGGGATTGTAAATTAATACAATCACCATGGAAATCAGTATGGAGGTTCCTCTAAAGACTAGGCATGGAACCACCTTAGGACTCAGCTATATCACTCTTCAGTATTTATCCTAAAGAATTAAAGTCATCTTACTACAATGATACACGCACAACTCATAAGAAAGAGCCCAACTATGGAACCAGCTTAGATGTCCATCAACACATGAATGGATAAAGAAAATGTGGTACATACACACAGTAGAGTTGTATTCAGTCATAAAGAAAAATGAAATTATATTATTTGTAGGAAAATGAATGAAACTAGAGAAGATTATTGTTTTAGTCAGCGTTTTTGCTGCTGCGACTAAAGGATCCAACCAGAACACTGTACAGGAGAAAACGTTTATTTGAGGACTCACAGTTTCAGAGGTCTTAGTGGATAGAAGGCCGGCTCCATCCCTCAGGGCTTGAGGTGAGGCTGAACATCATGGTGGAAGAGTGTGGCAGAGGGAAGCAGCTCAAGCGACAATCAGGAAGCAGAGAGACAGACTCCACTTGCCAGATACAAAATATATACCCCAAAGCCATGCCCCCAATGAGCCACTTCCTCCAGCCACATGCCACCTGCCTCCAGTTACCACTCAGTTAATCCCATCAGGGATCAATTCACTGATTAGGTGAAGGCTAAAACCCAATCATTTCTCCTCCAAACCTTCTAGCATTGTCTCATACGTGAGTTTTGGGGGGACACCATATCTAAACCATAACAATTATATTAAGTGAAATAAGTCAAACTAGAAGGTCAAGGTCATATGTTTTCTCTCATATGTGGAAACTAGAGAGGAAAGAGGAAAAGAAAGGTGGGGGTGGGTCTCATGGAAATCAAAGGGCGATCAGTAGAGGAAGGGGACGGGGGTGGAGGGTTGGGAGAGAGGGGGAAGTGCGGGAGGGTGATATCAGTCAGATTGTATTGTCATACTGTGTGCACATGCAAACATGTAACTACAAATCCATCACTATGTGCAACTATGATGCACCAGGTTAAAAACATGGGGAAAGGGGGCTGGGGTTGTGGCTCAGTGGTAGAGCGCTTGCCTGGTACGACTGAGGCACTGGGTTCGAGCCTCAGCACCACATAAAGTAAACAAATAAAAAATAAAGGTATTGTGTTCATCTACAATTTTTTTAAAAATCATATTTTAAAAAATGTGGGGAAAAATAATTATACCATACAACAATTATGCAATGAAAGGTTATAAACCAATTTTTGGACTGAAAAAACAGAATGTGATGATTGTGTGGTAGAGATGATTAGTAATGAAATACTGTAGTACATGTTTTTAAATGTAAAAAATTACATGTCCTTCTTTGTGTGTTTAACTTATTATCATGAACATTTTTATTTGCACATGCACTTCATAATTAATTATTCCACAACTGAATAGAATTCTAGTTAATATATCCAATTTCTTCAACTGTTTCTCTTCTTTTGAATTTTTTGTCATTTTTCCCTGATATAATTCATGTTAATAAACTTTTTTTTTCTGGTTCATATCCTTTCTGCATTCACTGAGATTTTTCTTTTTCTTTCTTTTTCTTCCTTTTTCCTTTTTTGGTGCTGGTTATAGAACCCAGGGTGCTGTGCATCCTAGGCAAGAACTCCACCACTAAGCTATACCTCCAGCCCCTCACTGAGATTTTTCTTTAGGCTAAATTTCCAAAAGCATAATTACAGAGTCAAAGCACTTGGATATTTTATGCCTGCCTCCCTTTCTTACATTCTGAGCACAGATCTATAATTTTTGATATTCTTCCTCTCATCTCCTCTGCATGATCTGGGAGTCAATTCACCACTTCATTTCCCTCCTATTTGACTGGTATTAGGTAATACTGGAGCTTACTTGCATGCAAAGCTGCTACCAATTTCTGAACGTAAGTTAGACTTGTTGAAAAATTCTTGTGTTTCCCATGTAAGTACCAGGCCAGAAAGATTAAGTAATAATAATAATAATAACAACTCAGTGCTGGCAAGGGTATAAGGAACTGGGGACGCAACCACATCAATGTTTATAGTAACTCAATTCACAATAGCTAGATTGTGGAACCAACCTAGATGCCCTTCAACAGATGAATGGATAAAGAAACTGTGGTATATATACACAAGGGAATATTACTTAACCATAAAGAAGAATAAAATTTGAGGGTAAATGGATGACGTTGGAGAATATCATGCTAAGTGAAATAAACTAATCCCAAAAAACTAAAGGCTGAATGTTTTCTATGATAAGTAGACGATGGTAAATAACGGGGGGTGGTAAGGGAAGAATGGAGGAGCGCTGGATTGTATAGAGGGAAATAATGGGAGGGGAGGGAAGGGGACAAGGGAAAGGAAAGATGGGACAAACATCATTACCCTAAGTACATGTATTAAACAAATGGTGTGACTGTACACCATGTACAACCAGAGAAATGAAAAGTTGTACCCCATTTGTGTAGAATGAATCAAAATGCATTCTGCTGTCATGTATAACTGAATAGAACAAACAATAAAGAAAATTCACTGGGTATAATCTGGTCCCCTGTGGAAAGCAATGTGGCCGCATGTAGGAAAGGTATTAAATGTGCATGTAGTACAATTACTAAGCGTCAATTAAAAAGAAAATAAAACTTGAAAAACTGTGTGTCTGTTTTAATTCAACCATTTTCTTTTAATTACTTATTGTAAAGGAGGTTAGCCAAGGTAGGTACAAACGTTTAACTACAAGCATAGTCTTTACAGATGAACTTAAAATAGCAAAATTGGAAACAAATATACATCTGACAGAAGGGAGTTGGTATGAGAAATAATGACGCTTCTATATGATAGAATACTATGCAGCCATTTAAACATATTACTGTAAATGACATGCTACCCTAATGACATAAACACAGGATTCTATAGCTGGTGAAAAACAAGCACTTTCATTATCTACTTTTTAAAATATATAATCAGTCTTGCATACCTGAGAGTTCTGCATCTGCAGATTCAACCAACCATAGATCAAAAATGTTTTCATATGGGCTGGGGAGATAGCTCAGTTGGTAGGTAGAGTGCTTGCCTTGCAAGCACAAGGCCCTGGGTTCGATCCCCAGCACCGCAAAAAAAAAAAAAGTTTTCGTAGAAAATGTGTCTGTCCAATATGTCCCATCTTTGTCCTGTCACTAGTCCCTAAATAATACAGTATAACAACTGTTTACACAGCATTTATAATATATTAGGCATCACAAGCAATCTAGAGATAACTGACAGTGTCGGAGGACGTGCGTACGTCATATGCAAATACTGCACTTCTTATATCCGGGACTTGCGCATCCTCAGGTTTTGGGACTCCCAACCCCATCCCCTGTGGATACCGAGGAACAAACGTATGTGCAGGTACAAGTGGTCAAAGATGAACTCTGACTGTCGGCAGTGTTTATACCTGGATGGTGGCATTATGGGCGTTCCATGGTTTTGCTTTTTAAGTTTTGACACTTTTTGTATTACTGCTTTTATAATAAGAAATCATCGAAGTTGATTTTTGTTTTTCTCATTTAGAGCAATTTCTAAAGCTTTTGTGCACGCAGACACGTGTTCCTTACCCCACCCAAATGACATGGGGACAGGAAGAACGGCCGTGTATCATCCTCCAGAGGGTATGTGTGCTCCATAGGATCCAAATAAGGAGGGGCCTCGAAGGACAGCAGAGAGCTTAGGGGAAATCACTTTCTGAATTTAACTCGAAATGCAGCCCCTCCAGCTGAGCAAAGGAAGTGAGGGTGCCCGGCCCCTCCAACGGGGAATGAACACTCTCCCCACGAGGCCAGGGGCCCCCTCTTAGAGGAGGAGAGGAGGGAGGAAGTGACAGGCCCCTCCCCGTCATGGTTTCTACTGCTGTGCAACAGATTTCCCCCACGTGCAGGTTACACAGCCCTCACGCTGGTCTCCCACACCGCTTCTGAGGGCCAGAAGTCTGGGAGTGACTTAGCTGGGTGGTCCCAACTCAGGGTCTCTCATGAGGCTGGCTCGACCCAGGCCGCAGGCTCCAGCCCCAAGTGCACCCGCATGGTACTGGTGGGCTTAGGCCCTCCCTGCCTGCTGAAGGTCTCAGTTCCTTACCTCGTGACCTCTCCACGCAGCCACGCAGCCTGCCTGTCCTTGTGACACGACAGCCGACTTGCGGAATGATGTGAGCCCCGTGGTGTCTTTCAAGACCTCATCTTGCAAATGAGCTTCACTCACTCGGTTGCATTGTACACCGACCACCCTTGCCGGGATGTGGGTGCTTCCCGCACACAGGGAGGATCCCCTGGGAGGCACGGAGGGTCCAGGACCACCCTGGAGGCTCCTGACCACTCTCACCACCAAAGGCCCACCTGGCTGGAACACCCATCGCCATCAACTCTGCAGGAAACCTGGGGCCTTAGTCACCTTAAAGATACAAAGCTGGGAAAACGTGGTTGCAGATGAATCCACTGAAGCTCTGTTGATCATTTTTGTTATCATTAAAATAAAACAATAGGAAATGAAGAGCCTATCAATGACACAGTAAATTAAAGGCAACGGGTCCTGTACAATTAATTTCCGTTTCATATGCTTTGCTTACGAGAGACTTCAGATCGCCTAGCCAGCAGTTTTAAGATCCTTATAAATGGGGGCTGGGGTGTAGCTCAGTGCAGAGTACATGCCTAGCATGCAAGAGGCCCCCTGGGTTCTGCCCCGGCATCACAAAAAGAAAAGAAAGAGAAGCAAGAAAGGGAGAAAAAAAGAAAGAGAGAAAGCAAGCAAGAAAGATAATATTCTTATAAATTTATATCGCTTAGGTGCAAGTACTGTGGATACCAAAGAGGCGTCTCCTATGTGGAGTCCTGTGTGCGATGCTACCTCACGCTGGTTGCCCTGGCTATTGCCCTAAAGGCATGACTTTTCCCAGATGCAATTTGTGGGTCAGTTGGGCAGAGAGGTGAAGGGAACCTCGGTCCCTCACAGCCTCTCGCCAAGGAGTCGGAGCCTCAAGGGGCTCTTGTCGACCTCATTCCCAAGTCTGTCAGCGCACAGCCAGCCCCGGCTCCGCAGCGCCCCACGCCCCCTCGGCTCCTGGGTCCCCCCCCCACCCCCAAGGTCACACTACATGAAGCTCTACAGTCACGGCTTCCTCCTCTCCTCTCTAGGACCTTTCTAGCCTCCAATTCATTTTGAAAATTATTGCTAGCAAGATGGTTCCAACTTCCACACACTCCCGCCCCCTTCTAGAAGGTAATGTAAGGTATCCACCACAATGAGGAGTCCGTGTGACTTCTGAGCATCTTTAAGGATGGGCTCAGGGAACTGTCCAGCCTGGGGACCCACAGCCAGGTCAGGATGGCCTTCCTATTGTCCTGCTATTTGTACCTGTTGGGGTAAGAAGACCTGATGATGCATCTCGACTCTGATGTCTTCTTGTCGCTAGGTACCACATCTGCATTAGGGTGGGGTTACAAGACATGAAGAAGAATCTTCCAGAGGAGATAGGAATACCTTTGGAAGGGAAGGAAGGGTATAGTGTGGACATAGTTGACCTGCTTACAGATTTCACAAAGACAGGTCAGAGTGAGTCCAAGAGGCCCAGTGGTGGCTCTCCTGTCCTGGTAAATGTAGTACCTATCAGCAGCAGCATAGTAGGTGTGTGAATTCTGTAGTGGTTGGGACTCTCCCAGTGGCCAAGTGACAAAAGCTGAATTCAAGTGGTATGGATACACAATGGAATATTACTCAGCCATGAAGAAGAATGAAATTATGGCATTTGCCAGTAAAGCGATGGAACTGGAGACTATCATCCTAAGTGAAATAAGTCAGTCCCCAAAAAACCAAAGGATGAATGTTCTCTCTGATATGTGGATGCTAACACACAATAAGGAATTGGGAGGGAGGAACTGAAGTACTTTGGATTAGACAAAAGGGGATGAAGAGAAGGGGAATGGGGATAAGAATGATAGTAGAATGAACTTCCCAATGTTCATGTATGAATACACAACCAGTGTAATTTCACATCATGTACAACTACAAGAATGGGAAGTTATACTTCATGTATGTATGGTGTGTCAAAATGTACTCTATGTCACGTATATCTAAAAAGAGTAAATAATTTTTTAAAAAGCTGAATTCTAACTAACTTGAGGACAAAGGCAGGGACTTAAAGGCAAGGATTTGGATGCTGTCAGAATTCTCCATGCCCAGCTCCCATCCTCATGTCTGCTTTTCTCTCAGTGCGTAGATTTCGTTTTCTCCTCCTGTAGAAAGCTACCTTCACACAGCAGTGGACACGGGAAAAACAAAGGGCTCTTCTGATAGGTCTGGAGGGAAGTTCTGGGATAGGACTCTCTTGGGTGCCAGTTCACCTCCACACCAATCCCTCTGGCCAAGAGGCAACTGAGTTAGCAAAAGATGGAACCGAAGGGCAGACAATAGCCCCTACAAGCACGCAGGTCTGGGACAGTTTTTTGGTTCCAACCCACTCCCTGGCCGTGTTCTCAACACCCTAATGTTCACTCTCCTTGTCTTCAAAATACAGATATGTTAATAGCAACCGCAATTCTGTTATGAAGATGTAGATGCAATGATGCATGTAAAGTACTATATCCCACATCTGGCACAGAGCAAGTGTTTGAAAAGTCTATTTTCTATTTTGGGCATTATTAATGCTTTGCTCTCTGTTCAACAGAGACTAGACCATAGGACCTGGACCCCTAATTTGTACCCGAAAGAGTAGCTTTGTGTACCTGCAAATGCTCCCCTACTTCTTCAGCCAGGTTGAAGTTATGATAGGTAACATACCATAAAATGCTATAAACCACACAGAGAAGAAGGTGTGGGAGGGATCAGAAGGGTCAGAACCAGAATCATACAACTTAGGATTTAAAAGAATCCCTTGAAACCAGACATAGTAGTACATACCTCTAATCCTAGCAGCTCGGGAGGCTGAGGCAGGAGGATCACAAGTTCAAAGCCAGCCTCAGCAACTTAGGGAGACCCTCAGCATCTTATCAATACTCTTACAAAATAAAAAGTAAAAAGGGCTGGGAACTTAGCTCAGTGGGTAAGCACCCCTGGGTTCAACCCCTGGTACCAACAAAAAAAGAACTCCTTGATATTTCATATAATAAAACTGTACCCTCCACCTGCCTAGAGCCAGAAAACAATGTAGTGCACAAGATTCTATTGCAGTGGAAACAGAGCACGCTGGATTTGCAGGCAGACGACTGAGACTTGGTTGGTGTTGCTCTGCTGTCAGGCCTCTGCTTTACCATCTGTGAAATGGGGCTGTGGGATTCCCCTTCTCCTCCCACCCTCAGGAGTAGCGAGACTTCAGGAGGCACTGTTGGTGAACAAAGCTTTGTGCTCCTCTGTGCAGGTGCTTGGCTTTGTCCAACGGACTCTTCCTGGTTTTCATGTTTAGAGCGAGGAGCTGCTTGGCGCCACTTCCGAGAGTTGCCAAGAAACACAGACACGCTAAATGTTCTTTTTAAAAACTGAGATCAAATTGGGAAGAGGTTGGTGCAGTCACTACCTTACCTGCGAGACCTCACGCCCAATCATTGACACTGTTTCTTGTCACGGTTTGAGAACTGCAATTAGACAATGTGAATTTTGGCTGGGTTACTATTCCACTAACAATATGAAGCAAAGTAATTGCATGCTGTAGCGCAGTGGATTGAAAAAAATAGTTTATTAATAATACACTAAAAAGACAATAAAATCATTACAATGGCATAAACCCAATGGAAAGTTAGGGTAGGCAGACATTGATTTGTGCCAGCTGATTGTAAGATTTCCAAAAATTTTTCTAGCTGGATGTGAAACAGTCATTTTAAAAACTAAATGACATGCTTACACTTTTCAAAATGTATTAAGAGCAAAGCTAATAAATTCTCAAAACTTATCATTTCCTAATACTTGTATAATTATGCATCCTCCGGAGGTTACCAACTTGTACTGCTCACACCAATTGTCCCCATTTAGTAGAAATCTCACATAATGGTGCGACCCATTGCATTTCTTTCTGGTTGCATCTTCAGAGATATCCTTTCCGTGCCTTGAAATTGCTCACAGTAGATGTATTTACACCACAGAAGTCAGACTGCTGCAAAGCAGGTACCTCACTTCCTCCGAGAGACATTTGTGGAATATTTACCAGCATATCCTTGCCTGGACCCAAGAAGACAAAGCGAGAACAGGAATAGGGACAATGGCAGAAAAAAAATCAACAATATTCTAGAAATGAAGAAAGCAGGAGAATTAGAAGTGATTGATTTAACACAGAATATAGGACTGAAATCTAAGTAACCCAAAGCGGGGACCCAAAGAAGCAAACCAGCTACACCACAGAACCTTAGACAAGTTCTACCCCTGGGTAGAACTCGGGCACAGATGTGCTGAAAACAAACATGTTGAACATTTGTGCAAGAAAACACCCTGACTCCCTGTTTCTTCTCATCCCTGTGTACCCCTAGGAGGAAAGGTGGGATTCAGGAAGAACTGGCCTCAAGGAGAACTCACATATCACAGACTATGGAAACGGAGAATTAAAAGTCCCTGCTCTCAACTGTGGGATCCCACAGTCTTCTTCCCTTTCTCCACTCCCATAATACTGGCAGTGAGGCGTTAACTCCACAGGCAGATTACAGGATTCATCACTGGGGAAGCTGACCAAGGAGAGGCTGACTTACAGAGAATGATCTAGCAAGGTGCCTTGTTGAAACATTCAAGTGTCTGCAGAATCACCCAACAGAGAGGCCCCTAGTCGACAAGCTTTATCCACACATCCATCACTTGGGTGCCAGCAATCACCAGACACTTGACGGAAGCCTCTAACACAGAAGAAAAAATATTATTTTCAAAGTACAGTCCTATACCAGAACAAGCTATCAGGTGCAAGGAGAGAGCAGAGACATTATTATGAGATCTCCAAACATTTACCTGCCCTGAACCCTTTCTCCCAAAGCTACTGGAGGATGTGCTCCAGCAAAATGAAGAATTAGCCAAGAAAGAAGATGCAGGCTCCAAGAAACAAGGGATCCACAAGGAAGAAGGAAAGAGGAGTCCCAAGAGGGGGTTCCAGGAAGCTCTGGGGTAGTCACAACAGTGGGCCCGAGGAGAAGCCTGAGTTTGGAGCAAGATGACAGTTCCAGGAGGATTCACAGGGACAGAAAGGCCACAGAGAGATGACCAGGGTGTTCATCACAAAGGAAAGTTCAGGGATGAATTATGAATATATATATAATAAGTATATATACATATAAGATAAGAAGACAAAGCAATGATCAATTCCAGAGGGCAAAAGATGCACATGACAAATATAATCACAGTTCACTGTCGACAATATTTACATAGTCAAAATAATGCAAGTACTTGCAAATACAGACCAATGATTTCATTAGATGTGATATCCGTGACTCATAATAAATATTTAGAAAACCACGTTTTCCCCATTTTAACGTCTTGAAAATCAGAATATATCTTCTTAGTCAATATGATAAAAAAAAAAAAGCATCACATCATGGTTTAATTAGAAACCCTCTTCTTCTATTATGGCATCTAATAAAATAACGATAAATTTCAACATCCGCAGCTAAGACAGGAAGAAATGCAAAAACTCTCCCTGGAAGAGAGGGACGAGCGGACCTGGAGGCAGGAAGAAAAGGCTGCCTCCTCACTTCCGTAGCAAGAAGTCAGGAGGTTGTCTCTACAATTACAACAATAAAAAAACACCGAAAATGTATTATTTAGAGTGATTGCTGCAAACTCCAGCAGTGCAATTAAATTCGGAGGGCGGGGACTCCGGTGGCAGCGACAAGTGAGAAGGTTTGGCCAGGAAACCACGAGGTTGTGATTGTTCAATAAGGCCTGCGGACATCTGATTTTAAGCCAGACATATGTATTAGAAATTAAAATAATATCAATAAATATAAAAAACAACGAACTGTCGCTCAGCCATCTCGAGCCTCACCCGAACAGGTGTCAGATTGTGAGAGCCAAAAGGAATTTCTAAGGGCTTCTCCATCAAGACAGGCTCCCAACCCGTCCCCACTGTCCTTCCGAGTCGGTTGCGAGAAGCCAGGCCTGCAGGGCGACATGATGTGGCCTTCCTTGTCATCTCTGCCTCCAGCCTTAGAACACGCCGCCGCCTGATTTCTACTGCTCGGAAGTTCACGGAGCTGGTCTTCGGAGAAAGTGCTAACCGCAGCGCGCACCGCCCGCTTTTCAAAGCTCTCGTTACTCAGAGCCCTGAACGGTGAGAAAGGAAGCGGGCGGTTGGCCTGGCAGGTGGGGAGCCTCCTTCACGTAGACATCTGGCGGTGGTTCGGCAAACCCAGGCCCCTCCTGTTTCGCAGAGGAAGAGCCTGGATTCCTGACGCAGAGGCAAGCGTTCCGCCAGTGCGCTCCTGCGGCGCCCCGCCGGGAAGACTGACACCGGCCTCCTGGAACGCGAGGGTGATAAAGCGAGAGGAAGATTCCTCCTGATAAAGCAGAAACGGCCTGTTCCTCAGATGTCAGGGCTGCACATGAGCTTCTGCAGTGCAAAGAGGCCACCCAGCTGTACACCGGGACATTCCCGCACGGCCGGCTTGTGCAGAACAGCCATCTGCAGGCGCTCCCAGGAATCTGGCGGGGCTTTCGAGTCTAGCAGAGACTGGGAGTACGCATCCAGGGGGTGCGAGGCACCCTGAGAGGCGGACGGAACCGCTGGCTTTCCCCCAGCAGGGCTGATATTCAGCTGCTGTGAATGCCGCAGCCACACCACATACTGATGGAAACTGTCCTGATGGTAAACAGCCCCAGCCCGGGCCCCTCCCCGGGCCCCACACCTCCCTACCCGCCCGTGACCAGAGGGGGAAACATATGGCCCAGCAGGGGGCCTCCAGGAGCTGGCTGCGGAGGCCCAGCCGCAGACAGCTCTGATTGGTCGGGCCCGCCTGTTAAATATTTTAAACATCACTCCCTACAGCCAGATCTGTGAGAGGCCAGAGCACCCACTTCCTGCAGAAATCCCTCCACCTCCTTCTCCCTCCTCCGTTTCTCCCTAGCTCCGTTTAGAACAAATGAGAGGGAGAGGGAGAGAGAAGGAGAGAGGCAGACAGACAGGCTGTCTCTATCTAGTAAAATGTCTTCCTTTGCCTAAGAAAGAAGCCCTTTTCTTACTCCCGGGGGAGGCTGGTGCGCCAGGCTCCGAGGAAATTTTCCTATGTGCTCTTCTGCTTTCATAACTCGTTTATCATGATGAAATTAGGCGAAAATAGCCAGCAACTGCATCGTAAAAGGGAAAAATAAAGTTACCGGAGGTCGACAAGCAGGGGATGTCAGGGGACAGAGGACAGGAAGGGCCTGGGAGATATTGCTGAAGCCTCTGGGTATGAAAAGTCTTTAACCCTGCGCGCCAGAGGACCTCTGCGCCTCAGCCTTCTTACCTTTCAGCTGCCACTCAGGATTTCCAGCCCCTGCAGGAAGGGGATCCCCCAGATATAAGGTCCAGGCCCTAAGGATATTCTGGGCTTCTTTCATGGAGTCATAGAGCCGGGATTTATGGTTCCCCAAAGTGGGAAACTTAGCTGGTCTCTTACCCCTTGGTGGAGGCAGGCCCAGGTATGGCCACAGAATTAAGGAAGAGCCTCCCACTCCTGGCTGGGTTAGGGCAGTATAGGGTGGGGTAGGGGTGGGAGACATTCCTTTGGGACACAGGAAAACCATTCAATCTGTTGCATCTGTTTCTATAGGAAAATATTTTCCTGTTTCCACTTTATGAGACTTTGGCAAATGTAGCAAAAATAGTCTTCGGGGTTTGATTTTGTTTCATTTTGCTTGTCTTTATGTGAAATCAATGGCAGGCTGCAGAGTGGAAAGGGTCCATCCCGTAAGGACTTGGAAAACCAAAGTCATTCTGTGATCTCTCCAGCCAAGGCCATCTCCTCCTGAAATAAAAATAGTGCTTCACTGCCTACTGGGTTATGGTGAGTAGCAAGTTTCACCCAGTTTATAAAATGTCCTAAAAAGTATAAAGTACACACACAAATGGAAGGGATTCTGATGCTCTTTTATTCTAGGAAACTAGATGACTGTGCATAAGGGACAGTCTAGTTTTCATGCAGCAAAGGCAGGGAGCAGCTTAGCAAAGCTGGCCTCTGGACACTCAGCCTCCCTTTCCTTCCCACCCACTCCCAGTATGCCCCTCCAGAAGCTCAGCACGCTATACTCCCACTGCTATTAGGGACAGGGCCTCACTGTGCATGGCTGCCTCTGGGGCCATCCCTCTCCCTCACATTACTTGCTCCTCCTGTGGTGTGTGGGCTTCAGTTTGCCCAGGACACCCTCGGTTCTGCTGTGGCACCACCCACAATCTGGGTCTGCAGCGGGTGGGGAACCACATGGCCAGGGAAGGAAGAAGCAATAGGGAACCAGGCTCATCTAACCTGGCAAAGAGGTGGTTTAAGGGGCCCATGGGAGACGCTCTCTAATGCATGCTGTTGGAGAAAAAAGATTAGAGATGTTCTGTACAACTTTCCAGGTAAAACATGGCATATGGTCATGTACATCCTTCTATCACCTAAATGGAATTTTTCTGTACATCTTATTGAGTCACTATTTTCTTCTCACTACTTAACAGGCATGTGAGTTTTTCCCTGTCAGTGCATGAGGATGGTTGAATTTTTTAACAGCTGCCTGGTGTTTCATAGTACAGATATTATCAGTCCCCTGGTTAAACATTTAAATTATTCTCAGCCTTTGGCTGCAATGAAAGTCTTTGCACACATGTCTTTGAACTCATGGGGACTGTTTCTGTATAATAAATTGTTCCAGGTAGACTTGCTGGTCCAAGGGTGTGTGCATTCTTAATTTTGATAGAGATAGCCAAAGAGTGGGTAGATTTTACTTCAAAGTAAAAAACAATTGTAGCAACCAAAACTACCCCAAAATGGTGTGCACTACTTTAGGAGGTTGTGAGTATCAGAAGGGAATCAAAAGCAGGCCACAAACCAACTTGTCAGGAAGCCACTGGGTATAGTCAAGCACTGCAAACTCACAGATCACAAAAGTCCCTTCCAAGTCAGATACCCTTTCCTTTTTTTTTTTTAATTTTTAAAAATTTTAATTGATAAAAATTGCATCTCATATGTGCAACATGTTTTGAAATATGTGTCCTCTAACTTTCTAATAATAAGTATAGCCCTAGAGACTCAACATATTTTTGTTGAGCATTGTTCAGTGGTAAAGCAAGATGTGGCATGATTCATACTGGAAGGGACAGGAAGGATGCGGGTCAGTGCGACATGTTCCAAAAGCAGCCTTTGGGTAAAGCAACGCTCTGGCATAAAGGATTCGCCAGTGGTATGCTTACACTGTGTGGGGTCTGGACGATGGTCAGGAGGGGCATGGGGGAGCCCCTCCTCGCCCTCTCTGTCATCCCTCACATTGTCCACATCTGTAATTCCACATATGGAAAAATGCTGATAGCAAATGTGGCTCAAAGGCAGTGCTTTTCTGGCCATCAAGAGCCATTAGGTTGCTTCCCCAACAACCAGTGCAGCCTACTAGGTCGTAATTCATTGTGAGGAGTGTTCTTACCCATAGGTAATTGAACACTGGAGTTTTTCCAGGGGTAGGAAATTCCCTCCCTTACAAGTCAACACATTTCACTTTTTGGAAGGATCTTTCTTAGATCCTTGGACAAAATCTGTTTCCCTTTAAAGTCTGTTTCTTGATTTCAGTTCTTCCTTCTAGAACCACTAAAAACAACATTTTCTTCCTTCTACATACCAGACCTTGCCATATCTAAGGGCAGCCATTAGATGCCAACTTGGTCCTCTCTCCTTTGGGTTCAATCTCAGTTCTTTCAACCATTCCTTCTGAGTCATGTTTTCCAGACGTTTATTATCTCAGTTGCTGATTTTGAACACCTTCCTCCTCAAATAGTCAACACCCTCTTGGAAGTGCTGCCCAGAACCAAGAAAGGGTAAGATGGAATCATTGCTCTGTTTTTCTGTACTCCTTTCTAAAGTCTGCATACCAGAGAGCTCTTGCTTTGGCCTGTCAACATGGCCCTGGTTAAAAACACCATGATTTCCCACTGGGAATTATTCTTCCTTTTCTAAGTTCTCCCTTAGAAGTTCTCCCTTCTTTTCTTGATTCTCCCTGTCTCCTCCTATGCGGAAGATGGTAGGTAGCACATGGAACCCAGTTAAGCCATTCAGACTTTGGCTTCCAGACTTTTCAGCCTTCGGGACAAGGATGTACCAGAAAAGAGAAGAACAGAGAAATTCCTTCTTCCTGAGGGAGGTATGGCTTTTCAACATCCAACAACTATTCATCCCTTTCCAGGAAATTCCTTTTCTGATATAGAGTCTGTTGGAGTTGCTTACAAGCAAAGAACTCTGACCCAGTTGACCCTGTCCTATCCCAACCCCAGCGGAGCTCCCCATGGGCCAGAGATTCCTAAATCTATTTTGCAGTTGCTGCCATTAAACTACATGTTGCCAGTTCTGCACTTGGAAAGGTGATTTGGGACAAAAACACAGCCCTTGGAGATCATGGGTGTCTCTTCCTAGTTCCTGTTTGCTGTTGGCTAACTTGCCATCAAAGTTTCCAATTAAGTCACTGGCAAAAATGTGAAAGAATGTGCAAAATCATAGCTCGTGTGTATGGACAGCCTACTCTGACCACCTTTCAAAGTGAGGAATTCTGTATAGTCACGTACAAGGCAATTGGGTAATTGGGTAATTGTCTCGTACGTGCTGGAACTGAGGTCTAATCCAAGACTATCAGCCGGAAGCCAGGGAGATGCAAGAAAGAATGGATCCCCTTAGAACTTCCAGTCCTCAAGACACTTGGGGACAGGTTGCATCTTCAACTATTCCTGAAGACCTGGGGACACAGAGGGGTGAGGAAGCCCATGGAGCCAGCACCAGGCTGCAAAATGCCCAGCCTGACCCCATTTTCTCACTAACAGAGTGGTAGAGCTAGACACTGGGGCCCCTGGGTGTTGAGGTGGGGAAAGGAGTGACAGGCGGAAGGACTCGGTTTAAGGCGGGAGACTGCAGGGGAGAAGAGGACCTGGGTGGGGGCCTCCTCCAACGCAGACTCTACTCAGTACCGTCGCGTCAGCACGCTGATGCTCACCACGGGCACGTGCTGGCATCTCGCGGGCGCCCTCTTTGAGAGACAGAGGTAGCAGGAGAGATGCCCCTGCCTCTCATGGTGTTCCCCCTCCCCAGGCCTCTGCTTTTGCTCTTAGAGAAGGCAATTAACAACATAAGAAATCTGACATGGCCAGAGAAAAGACAAGCATTGTGTGATAAAGAAATTATATTCAGATCAATTCAGATGTTGTTTTTGCTGAAGATTTTTTTTTTCTCACCCTAATTGGATAGTAGAAGATCCTAATTGTATAGCCTTAGTCATTGAGAGAACCTCCGCTGATTTCTATCATTTAAAACAGCTTTTTATAGTCACAGCATCTAGATAAAGTACATTTCCTCTTCTTTTCCAACATATCACATTTCTTGGCAGAAACATCTAGCAGAAAGTACCCAAAATTTTTATAATGAGGCTAAAAATCAAAAATTTCGCACATCAGATTTCTCTTTTAGAGTATTTCTTCCTGTGAAATCTTCCCTTCCTTTAACTTTATTTTAGTGGCTCACAATTTAAAATTTGATTTCAACATCGTTCAATCATCTTGGAGGATCTTGTTGCCAAAGGACATTTGCTCTGACGTTAAAGGCTTCTAAATCGAAAGGGCTTTGCAGTCTATTCACTCAGGAGCTTGGCTGGGATCGCGCTGCTGCCACCTCCCACTCAAATTCCAAGGGTGAACTCCAGAATGGCCTTCCTGCTTTCTCCGTCTTGGTTTAACTTGGCTTCTCTCTAAGATTTTCCTTTTTAAAACCCGTGTGCTGTTGTGCTCTTGATTTCAATACAAAGGTGGCTGGTGGTTACCTTGAGGAGTAAAGGTCAAGTTCAAACCCCAAATACCATAAGACCCAGGGCAGGAGTCTCATGGAGAGTCCTTGCTTAAGGATCAGGAGGCCCGGTGGACTTGCTACCTCTGGCTGAGTCACCGTTCTCTCCAAACCTTTTGCTTTCTGCCCTGAAACGGCCTTCCCGGCTCTGCTCAGTGACTAACTCCATCACGAATGTGACCCAATTTGTTTGGCAGGATGAGTTTTTTTTTTTTTTTTTTTTTTTAACTCACACTGCTTTTACCGGTCACGATTCTCTCCCAGGCATTTAGCGACTCCCTCTCAGCACCAGGCTGGCCCTGCTGCTGAGCTGGATAGATGGCTCTCTCCCCAGCTGTTCCTTGCAGCCGGCCCTCCTCTCTCTGGCAAATCCATATTCCATTTGCTTTTCTGCAGCATTCTGATATCTCTAGAGTCTCCTTAAAATAGATAGATAAACACTAATCTCCAAGGCAAGTCGCAAGGCAGAGCCCACAGATTTGTACCAGCTCAATAATCTGCTCCAAAAGGCAGCTGGATAAAAAAGAATCACAATAGTAGTCATCCACTTGTACAGAATTTTTTTTTTTATCATTTATAAAGCACTTTTGACCCACCTGATCATATTCAATATTCGCAACAATCCACAGCACAGGAATATGTGCTATTTCCATTTTATAGATAAGGAAACCCAGGCCCCAAAGAGGTGAAGAACTCCCTACAGCCAAAGAAAAGGCAGAGCCAGGACTTGAACCTGTGCTTATGAAATTGCTGTGTAAGTTACATTCAGTGAAATGCAGAGGTCTTCAGTGTTCAGTTGGACAGGCACCTTTGACACAGCCCTGAAGGTAATTGTGTACAATATTGTTAATGTGGCTGCATTTTGACTGTGACCTGTCTTATGGGATCGGGAGTGGACTTTTCAACTTGTGACATCATGTGGGCTCTCAAAAAGCATCAAGGTTTTGGAGCATTTAAGATTTCAGATTTTCAGATGAGCGATGGCCACCCTGCATACACTCGTGTGACCATCACCCCCGAAGATAAAGCCAGTTCTGTCATTCAGAAGCTCTGCTGGGGCCCACTCTCTACTCTCAGTTAAGCTGCCAACCACCTTCTGACTCCTACGCCATAGATTAGCTTTGGCTTGAAACCCAGTCTTCTGACTCCAAACTTCTGAATTCCAAATGTCTTTCTTTGTCTCCTATACCACCTTGTGTCTTTGGAATTAACCAAACTGGCACCCAGGTCCCACCTGGGCAGAATCTATAGACACCGGACATTAGGGAACCAAGTCATAGTCTTTCAGCTGAAAAAATAAGTCAGCTGGTCAAGGGGACCTCAAGGCCTCAGTTTGGGTGATATAATGAAGAGCACTCCCCAAATACACAAAGGCCCTACTGGGAGGGACTCCTTGTTCCTAGCCCCGAGTCGCATCTCCTGTACAGACATGTCACCAAAGGAAAACGGCTGTAACTTGGAAAGGGAAGGTGCCAGAATTCAGCTTTGGGATAAAGATCACTAAAAAACCTCGTGCTTCTGGAACCTTCCCGCCTACCATGAATCCTCCCCTCAGGGCTCTGAGGACGCCAGTTGCAAGAACACCCTGTATTTTTACATCAGAAATTCCATTTTATGGATTTCCCATGCCCATCAGACACGCAACCTGACACCTGGAAGTTTTGTGACAGGAGGCCTCCATTTTAGGAGAAAAAAGACAAGAAATAAGAAAATCCCATCTACTGATTCGAGGAACATAAGGGTTGATGGCCCACCTGCTAAGTCATGGTGGGTTTCCATCGGTAAAGGGGTGCATAAAACAATTCACCTCATCTGTCTGTCTGCCCAGCTTCATGCTAAAGTCTGTGTTCAGTACGGCAGGTTAACTGGTTCCTCTTGGATCCTGTTTACACACAGTGGCAGCTGGTAAATGTTTAACAGCTGATTCTCCAGGAGACAAAAGAGCCCTGATGTGTAGTATTTGCAGATTTCTGTGGTGTCACTGAAGGCAGACTTGGGAGTCTGCTCCAGCAAGCTTCCAACTTTAACAACCTTGAAATTTATCGAGCACACTGTTTCCCCACCAGCAGAACAGACAGGATGACGGGCCCCGGTCACTGCCCAACACACCAGTGATGTCCAGGTTGGGTTATTAGCGAGTGGCCCTGTCCCCTTGGCCTGCTTTCCCAGGTTCTCCCAAAACAGTTGTCTCTCCAAAACAGGGGTTGTTGTTAGTTAGCAGTTTGCAAGGGGTTCTTTTTCTGGTTGAAATCTTCAAATAAGCTTTCAGAGTCATTTTGAAGTGCAGAATTCACATAAGCTAGCCCGAGATGAATTCCCACACATCCCCCATCCAGAGTCAGAGCTTGCCAGCCTTTTTTTTTTATGATATGAAGATGGAACCCTGGACCTTGCACAGGGGAGGCAAAGGCTTTCCCACTAAGCAAGGTCACCAGCCACAGACTCCACCTTTCTTCCTTGGCCTCCATCGACAACTCGTCTTTTAAACTCTTCAGGCGCTCCCTGAACATCCAGCTTGCTTTCTTGTTTTGTTTTGTTTTTCCCTTTAGAAGACTAATTGCAGAAAAACACAAGCATGTATTCATTTCCTGCTCCCGGATGAGCATCCACAGCTCTGTGCAGCCGGGGAAGGATTAGAGTGGCAGGAAGAGGCTCTGCTCAGGGGAATAGCATGGGAGCCAGGAGCAAGCTCCAGTCCTCAGACATGGACAGGCTGCCGCTCTGCCTCCATATTCCCCAGCCAGGTGGCCATGGTGGAGAAAAGATGAATGGAAACGTGCTGGCTTGTGAAATCATCCATGCAGTGGAAAGAGAAACGGCTTGCCTTTTCTATCACTGTGCCTGCGATGGATCGACCCAGCCAATGAGTCTGCATGGCTGGTCCCCACCTCTTCTGCATAGCTGGTCCTTCTCTGTATCTTGCTCTGGGTTTTATTTTCTACTCTGCCCATTTCTCCTGCAGGAACTTTGGCTTTACAGTTTTAAGTCTTCTGATGACTGTAGATGTATAGTTATCCAGACTTCCTGTCCTTCTTGTTCTGTATGTCACGTGCTTATTAAATTTCTCTGATGGTGCCTTACTTTGCAACTGTTATGGAGGGGTTCAAAATCACCCAAGAAGAGGCCTCTGCCCTCTTGAGATTCTGTAATCTAGGAAAGAGGATCCTAACGATGTCTAAGCTATATTTACAGATTTCCAGAGTCATCCATAAGAATAATCCTTTAAATAGACACTAATGTTATTTCCATTTTAAATAAGTGATAACTGAGGTTCAGAGAGGTTAAGTCAATTGCCAGGGTCACATAGCTGGCAAATAATGAAAAGAAATATGGAAGTGGAATTTTAATCCAACCCTTACGACTGTGAAACCTGGCCCCCCTACTATTTTGTGACACTTTTTAGTACCCAACTAACAGTAATACAAGGGTGAGAGTACTAATAGCAGAAACAGCAGACATGAAGAGATGGGTGACTTAAGAGGATGGGGATGGGAACCAAGGGGGTTTCGTAAGTACCTTTTCTTAGGAAGGTCCTGAGTTTCCCAGCCCTACAGTTACTCCAGCAGACCCTGGAGCACTCTGTGGGCTCTTGGCTAGTGCTTCTGGCACCTGGGATGATGATTTTAATCCGTGGCCTGGAAACTGAGCCTCGATGGAATGCCTCTTGATGTGTGCATGGAGGGAGAAGGTATGAGGGTAAAAAGAAGCCACGTATCAAGTTTCCAGAGCTAGAGCACACAGTGGGCACCAGAGACCTTCTCTGCCGCAAAGCTGGCCCACTAGCTTTGGATCTGGAGTGTACAGCCATGGACTGCATAATGACATTGACATGACATACAAAAGTGTCCCATACGATTATAACAGAGCTGAAAAACTCCTGTATTTTCACTGTACCTCCCTCTGTTTACATACACACTTCCTTTCCATTAGGTATCCCAGTTGCCTACTTAAGAGCTGTACAGGTTCACAGCCTAGGAGCAATAGTCCACACCATACAACCTAGGTGTGCAGTAGACTATACCGTCTGGGTTTGTGTTAAGTGCACCCTGTGGTGCTTGCACAACGTGGAATTGCCTAATGATGCATTTCTGGGAACCTATCATTAAGTGATGCTCGACTGCATATAAACACAGCCACTGTTGGGCCAGTGAAAGGAACAAGAAATGTGATCCTTGAAGACAGTAGTTCTCAAGCTATGCTCCTGAATTTATTTCATAAGCGCTCACAAGCTGGACTTGGGGGTTCCGTGGTAAAAATTAAAGCATTACAGTTGTTACCAACTTTATATGAATATCCTACAGGTGTCTCAGCTTCAGCAGAGTTCATTGAAAATTTTTCAAAGAAAAACAGGCACCTACTCCAGTTATCTGCCAGGGAACACTGATACAATACAACCAATAAATGAAGGGAGCTAATGACTATTAGCAGAAAACCACAGAAACAGCCCAGTTCGTCTTGGTGTGACAACTTGATTTTTTTTTTTCATGAACAGTTGGTGGTAATTTCAAATTGCATACATATGTTACAGAGACATACTTTTTGCATGTAAAATTGTTCTTAGATCATTTAATGGAAATAAATACTTCAATATCTTGTGGTGTCCTCTCAAGAGCCTCATAGCTTCAGCTGCCATCCCTTGCCTCTCTCATATGCATGAGTGTGATTATATAATTATTTCGCTGCAGTGTGAACCCAGTGTAGGAATTGCATGCAGTGGGATTGTGCTGTTCTTGGACTGGCAGAAGGCACAGGGAAGTGCTGGTGGAAATGGTTCTATTGAGGGGAACACAATACAAAGGAGGGTCCAAATTTTCTTTCCCATGAGAGTGGCTGTCTGCCAGGTGAGGACGTATCGGAAGCATTTTGGCTTTATCAAGCAGATCTCCACTCTGCTTCCCCTGGGAACGACTCCCAGGCCTGAACCCTGCCTATGACATGGGAGGCCCGCGGGGGAAGAGAGCATGCACAATTTGAAAAGGCCTGACAGATGATTTCCACTCCTCCTCTGTTCAGGAAGGACTACCGGACCCCCAATGAACAAGGTCTTTAAAGGTGTTTCAACATATTAGTAAATTTCCTTTTCTTTTGGTATTGAAGATTAAATCTTGAACCCAGGGGTGCTTTACCACTGAGCTACATCTCCAGTCCTTTTTATTTCTTATTTTGAGACAGTCTTTCCAAGTTACTGAGGGTCTCTCTAAGTTTCTCAGATTGGCCTCAGCTTTGCAATCCTCCTGCCTCAGTCTTCAGAGTTCCAGGGACTACAAGAGTGCACCACCATGCCCAGCTAAATGTTCCTATTTTAAAGTGCCCCTGTGGCTAGCAGAGGGCTCTGACTCCTGTCCTTCCCTCCCCCAAGCTCATCTCTCTCCCCAGAACTGCAATACAACCAGCATTGGACCCAAGGTTCCAGGCCCTGAAAGAGGCCTGCTTCTGCCGATCCTCCTGCCAAGCCAGCGTCTGGGCTGTACCGTCTGCTCACTTAGAGCTGGTCAGCACTAGCTGCCAGGAGATGATGCCACCGCAGGCTTGAGACCCCAGTGGCATGGGTCTGCTCCACCCACACTCTCCCCTCAGGTGAGCGCGCCTCTCCTCCGTGGTTTCAATAACAGACCCGGTTGATGGCAGTAGCCAAGGCCTCTGGAACTGCCTCCCCAAACTTCCACCTAAATATCCAGCAGCAACTTCAAACTCGACATGTTCCAAACTGACCTCATCATCTCCTGGTACAACCCAGATCTCCCTCCCATAATTTATTTTTTATTTTTAATCCAGTCATCATAACTTTACATATATATGGGGTACAACGTGATATGAGTAGATAACGATCAGATTAGGGTAATTGTTCATCCATCACTCTAGACATGCATCATTTCTTTGTGTTGGGAACGTGCAAAATCTTCTCCGCGAGCTATTTTGAAATACACAATTGTCAACCATGGTCATCCTACTTTGCTAAAGGACATTCGAAGTTATCCCCCTTTCCTTCTGCACCCCACTTTTATTTTGAACTCGGACCATGGTACCACCATCAACGTGACCACCTGAGCCAGGAATCTGGGAACCATTCTTGCATTCTCAATTTTTCTCCTCCAATCTCTCACCCTATAACCAGCCAAACTTCAAGTCCCATTTATTTTATTAAACTGGAATGTGTCCCCCAAAGTCTATGTGTTGGAATCTTAGTCCCCAATGCAACAGTGTTGGGAGGTGGGGCCTAATGGCTCCACCCTCATGAACAGATTGATGCATTATCGTGGGAGTGGGCTAATTATCAGAAGAGTAGATTGTTGTAAAAGTGAGTGTAGCGGATTCTTGCTTGTGTACCTTCATAATCCTCTTCCCTTCTGTCTTCCACCATGGGATGACGCAGCGTAGAAGCCTTCACCATATGCTGGTAATTTCTTGGCCTCCAGAATAGTGAGGAATAAATGTATTTTCTTTATAAACTACCCAGTTTCAGGTATTCTGTTATAGCAACACTAAAGGGACTTTTTGGCTTCCTAGAATCTCAGTCCTAGCTCAAGCCCTCAGCATCCTATCCAGGTTTACTGTAACAGTCCTCTCTGATTCAGCCTTCTCTCAGGAAGTCCATCCTCCATACTGCTCCAGGGGGTCAATTTATAAAGCAACTCAGACATGGCACCTCATTGCTGACTGAACAATAGAGCCCAAACTCCTTTATGTATTACACCTGGCCAACCCCCACCCCCGCATCTATCTGCTATCTCACTTTGCCTGAAGTTTTAACCCCCATCAAGAGACACCTCTTGTCTTCCTGTTACCTACACTGGATCGTGTGTCCACTTCCTACTGCCTGGAAGGCTGACCTTCAGCAGATATCCCCTCCCATCTCTCCTTCTTCCCTTCCAGGGTCAGATGCCTTCCAAAGGTTCCCATGATTGCCAGTGCTCCCCTCTGGATCACTCTTGGTCTTTGTTATCTGCGTCTGTGTTGACTCTGGAGGAACGTGAGCTCCTTGAGGGCGGTGTTTTCTACACCTTTTAATCACCTGCCCTGAAGAGCAGTTGGCCAGTCATAGAACAAAAGCACGTACAGGGTGAAAATCTAAAGCAAGCTTTGGAATTTGCAGGTTGGCATCCCTGACCTTCCAAGGGCAAATGTCAGAAAGCACCACCCACAAACGCGACTTGGTCGCTCATCCCTTGGACATCTGTCTGCTGTTAAAACATCTCCAGACTCTCTAAAACAGGGGTGTGGGGGATGGGAGGACACACGTTGCCTTCTCAAATTTGGCCCTGATTCTCCTTCTCAGTCTCCAAATGCCAAAGTTCCTGAGTCTCTGAAAGACCCATCCAGAATATCAACTCTTTTCCAGGACCTGGAGTCGCCTAAAGTCCCCTATTGTGTGCACACACACACACACACACACACACAGGTCTAGCACTTCCACCCCACAAAAACCACAACCCCATTCTCATGCTCCCCCCAGGGCTCCCACCATGGACAAAAGCACCTGGCTTGGCCCAGCAGCCTGGTGACATCTTACTATCCCTGGGCTGACTTTGAGCCTGACCCCCCCTCCCTCCACCCCGCAAGACTCCCGTTGTCCCAGTCTCCTACGGTCACAGAGAAGGAGCTGAACCTTTGAAAAGTAGTCAGGACTTCCAAATGTACCTGTTCCATACCTGTGTTTTCAAACAACCACAGGCTAAAAATGCTCTGGGGAAAAATTGTGTCTGCAATGAACATGGACAGAACTTTTTTCTTGTCATTCTTCCCTTAAAAATACAATATAACATCTACCTGCATTTACATGGCGTTTACCTTGTATCAGGTATGATAAATAATCCAGAGATGTGTAAAACATACTAGAGGTTTTGCGTAGATTCTATACAAGTACTAAACCATTTGAAATGAGGACTGGGGCATCTGTGGATTGCTATAGCCATAGTGATCCTGGAACCAACCCCCATGGAGTCCACAGATACCAAGGGACAACTGGACTGTTAGACCCTTAAAGGAGGACCTGTACCTTCAGCATAGCCAACAGAGGTGAGAACAGAGTTTCTGGCTGGGCCAATCTGCTCTGCACTTCCTTCTGATATTTACTAAGTGCTTCCCAAGTGTACACCACCTTCAGTCTGTCTTACAGGAGTCAGTTTGTCACAAGTAAGGATGGAAACTCCACGGTCAAGCAGAGGTTCAAATCCCAGGTCTGCCACTTAGGGATTGTGTGGCCTTGGGCAGGACTCTACCTTTCGGTGCCTCAGCTTTCCACCTGTAAGACAGGGATAAGACAGTAGCACCTCCCCCACAGGCCTGCTCTGCGGCAGAGCCACTTAATGCAAGAACGGGGCCTGGGTTGGTGAGGGCAGCACAAGGGTTAGCTCTCTGTAGTGAGGGCCATTAGCTCGTCAGCTCCGCAAGACCACCTCCTGATGAGGAACCACTTTACAGATGAGGAAACTGAGACTGGAGAGAGGAAACAGCCCAACTCTGAGCACCTCCAACGTCCATGTCCTCAACCACAGAGGACATGCACATCCCAAATCCCCTCACCCAGGAAGCTAGGTCATAAGACCCGGCCTTCCTCTGAGGTTGCCACTGCAATGTCATCCACAGCTCTTGCAGACCATGACCTGGGCAAATCGCTCCACATCCTTGGGTAGGTAGTGCCTATGTTTTTTAGCTGGAAATGTGCTCTGAGCTAACTCAAAGATAGGAGATGTTCCCTACTTCAAAATAGGTATTTTTGTAAAAACAAAAAAAAGGTACAAACTCTTGCCAGTTAACACCTGACCTGACCAAGCCACTCCATCAACAGAACAATGATACGACAGCAGAGCAAGCCTCAGGTTTCTACGCTTTGACTTTATTCTGTCGACATGTACCTCCCTTTGGCCCTGGGAATATCAGAGCATTGCTCCTGCAGAGAGGGTGACTGGTGACCGCAGATGGGGCACTGGAGCCGCCAGCTGCCAGAGGTTGTCTGGCAGGAAGCACGTTGGTGCTCTGGCAGTTTCTGGGATCATGTGATATAACCGCCAGGTTATACTTCTGCAATTGCAGCCCCCAAGCACCAGCCACGGGAAACCCACCAGCTAGGCTCCTTTACAGAGACTACAGCTGGGGCTCTTTCTGTACCAGGAAAAACTCAGGAAGACAAAGTTTACCTTTGTTTAGGTTTAGAGGTGACAAACAGCAGGATAAACAGGAATGCGGCAGGTGGATGATTAATGGGACTGAGGGGCATTTGCATTTGGCTCTGAGCGATTATAAATACACAGGGCTCCTCAAGCATAACCAGTCGGTTACAAATGAAGAGTCATCTTTCGGTTGCTCTTGAACTTCCTTTGCACCTCTTGTTTTGTACAGAGCGAGCAAACAACTTGTAATCCTCCAGCTGTGGAGTTCCAGGTACACCACAAAGTGCTGAGACACACCTTTGCCCTGGCTGCTTCTGTGGTTGCAGGTTAACCCAACATTCAGTTAGAAGTCTATCTAACAGCTTCCCTACCCCTGATCCCGGCTTTGATGTGGATTTGAAGGCTCGGTTCTGACTGTTTGGTGTGTAGGGCTGGTTAATTCGCTAATGCTTCTCATACCCCACATGGACTCATATCACCAGCTGTAGAAACGATGAGCAGGACATTACTTTTAAAGGATACATTCATGTTTAGAGAAGCTTCATGAATCAAGAATCCAATATTAGAAGTTGTTTACTTTCAGGAAGAGAACATTATTGAGAAGGGTAGACCCAAAGGAAGAAAGTACACAGCAGCAATCCACAGTGGCTGGTTCTTCTGTAGCATCTTCATTATACCTGCTGAGCCCGGCTTCTTTGGGATTTTAGTCTTTGATAGAAGATACACGCACACACATGTGCACATGCATGATAATAAGCTGATGTCTTCTGTGGCTAGACATCTCAATGCTCAATGACCCAAGAGGCTTATCACCAGCCTCAGTCCAGGCTACTATTTCTTCCAACATGAATTTCCTTATTTTTAAAAAGACATTATGGTAGATTCTTAGTTTATCTGGGTTCTTGGTAATTAGACTCTGCATTCATCTTAATTGGAGAAAAACTCCTTTCCAACCAAGAAAACAGCTTCCCTCCAGGCTTCTGAGAAAAACACAGTAAGAATGCTTTTTTTTTCTATTCCTTTTCCTGGAATTCATCAGCCAGAATGGTGTGTAGTCTAGAATCTGGTGAGCGGAGCAGACCTCTTCAGTCCACGCATCTCTTTCTCCTGTTTGTATTTCTACTCGTGCAAATATATTATTAAATATTTCATAAGCTAAGGGCTGATGCCTGGTGATGTGGCTAAGCCAGAGGCATTAAGCACTCTCCTGGGGACAGGATGGTGGCCTTCCTCAGGCACTCAGATTCATGGTCCTCCATTCTCTAGTTGGCCGACATTATTTGATAGTAAATAAACGACCCCAAATGACCTTCTAGTAGGGAGGAAAGAAAGGCAAAGACTTTTGCTCTTATTCTGCTCTTAAGACTTCATGCAGGTTAGAGAATAGAGTTTTTTTCTTTTTTAGAAAAGAGAAGATAAGACCAATAAATAAACTCTAGTGCCACAAATCCCGTAGATGTCAGAATCACTAACAATAGCCCATAACTGTGTTGCTGTGTTCAAAGAAAGTATGGCTGAAAACATAAACCAGAAATCAGGGGTCAGCACTTCCTGGTCTCTCGCCTTGGCTCCTTTTCTACCCCCAGGTGGTCCCCACATCCTATTGAGCATACCTCTTGCCAGCCATGAAATCTACCCTTGGTCTTCGTTCATTCACCATCTTCAAAGATCTTTGTGCCTGGACTTTGGCCATCCCCTTCCGGGTTCTTGGCCCCATGTGCACGTCCCTATGGGTATGGACATTTTAGTGTCACGTGTTAGATGTGCACATGTCCGCCTACCCCTTAACTATGAAATCCTTGAGGGCAGGCACTGCCTCTTGCATGTCTGCATCTCCATTGCCTAAGGCTCACTTATGAATAAGTGCCTGACCTAAAAAGCAATGTTTGTATCCTACTCTATTCCAGGAAGCATTTGAGATGAAAAACACCATCTCAGATCCTTGAGATCTGTCTCTGCAAAGGTCTGCTCCCCCTGCCTATCTGGGTCTGGCACGAAGAGCACATCTCACTACTCAGGAGGCTTAGGCAGGAGCCTGAGGCAGGAGGATGGCAGGTATCAGGCCAACTTAGGCAACTTAGAGAGACCCTGTCTCAAAATAAAATTTTAAAAGGGGCTAGAAATGTAGCTCAGTGGAAAAGTGCTTGCCTAGCATGTATGCGACCCTAGATTCAGTACCACAAAAAGAAAGAAAAAAAGAAAAGAAAATTGCACCTCATTGATAAGAATCAGGTCAGACTTCAAGCAGACTGTAGCAGCGGGGCAAAGCCTCCACCAGGACACTTCAACATATTATAAGGGAGGGACTGAGACCAGGAAAAGAAGAAAGGAAGTCTTATTTACTGATGGTCTACTGAAAGTCAAGCCCTAGGGCGCAGGCACCATACATACCAGGAACCAGGATGCAAAACACAGTCCTGGGCATGGTGACACATGCCTGTAATCTCAGCGCCTCAGAAGGCCGAGGCAGGAGGATATCAAGGTTCAAAGCTAGCCTCAGCAAGTTAGCAAGGCCCTTAAGCAACTCAGCGAGACCCTATCTCTAAATAAAATATAAAAAAGGGCTGGGGATGTGGCTTGGTGGCTAAGTGCCCCTGGGTTCAATCCCTGGTACCAAAAATAAATAAATAAATAAATAAATAAATAAATAAATAAATAAATAAAGACAGTCTCTGGACAACGCTACCCTTGCCTCATGCAAACCCACTCCAAAATCCTGCCAAGATTTCCTGGGCAATAAACACTAAAGACCTCATTCTCCAAACCTGCTTGCACTGAGGTTCCCACAGGTCATTTTCCAGGCTGACTATAATAATTACAGCAGCTCACCCCAGGCTGACGCTCCAGTGCACGAGGAAGCCTGAGCATCGTGAGTGGCTGCTGTGCTGGCCCGCTGGAGGCACAGAGTGGAGGGTGTTGGAATTTCTCCAGCAGGGATGACAAAGGCACTATGTCTAGTTGATCTCTAGCCTCACGGAACTGAGCAGCATCAACACAGCTTCCTGATTTGGCAGCTTTCCAGCAGCGACAGAGCAGCTGGTTTCTGAGCATGGAGTAGAAGCAGCAGGTCAGCGCGACCTGTCCAGGTAGGGTTTGCAGTGTGGCTGTGGGAGGGGTACCTGGCCCTCACTCTTGGCCTCTCTGGTCCTTGCCATATTCTATAACCCAAGGGTGATCTCCAGACCAGCCATATCAACTGTACCTGGGAACTTGTTAAAGGTGCAAATTCTTGGGCCCCACCCCACACCTGCTGAATGAGAAACTCTGGAGGTTGGGCCTGTACACTTGTCTTTCACCAACCTTCTAGGTAATTCTGATGCACATTAAAGTGCGTTGGCTAAAAGCCAACAGCCAATAATAAACCTGTTTCTGACAGAAGTTAACTTGAGTGAGTCCAGCTGTCTACAACTGAAATCTGATTGGATCATAGCTCCTCCCCCCTCAGGTTGTCCATGGAAGACAATAATGACAAAACAGCATGCTGTGCTGGAGATGAACAAAATAGGGGTACCTTGCCAGTCAAGAATGATCTCCCAACCATCTTATTATACATCCATCTCAAAATTTTTTTAACATAGCCAGGCACGGTGGCACACACCTGTAATCCCAGCAGCTTGGGAGGCTGAGGCAGGAGGACTGCAAGTTCAAGGCCAGCCTCAGTAACTTGGTGAAGCCCTAAGCAACTTAGTGAGACCCCATCTCATAATAAAAATAAAAATGACGGAGGATGTGACTTAGTGGTACAGCAGTACTGGGTTTAATCCCCAGTACCCCTCCCCAAATTAACATGAACCCTCACTAGTTATACGGTCACACATCAATTCACGAGGGGACACATTCTGAGAAATGGATTAGTGGTCCATTTTGTCTTTGTGCGAACATCACAGAGTACACTTACAGAAACCTAGGTGATCTGGGTCGATGGATCCACTTGACGTCTTGATGCAAGCAGGAGACAGCAGACGTGAAATGGATGGAGCTGGTGCCAGAGCAACCTGGCCGACTGTTTACAGCATTAAAAAACGCATACTGTAAAATAGTGGGTGCTCGCTTCAGCAGCACATGTACTAAGATTGGAATGTACAATAAACATGGCCCTGCACAAGCATGGCACAACGATTCTTTAAAATTTAATTAATTAGGGCTGGGGATGCACTCAGTGGTTAAGCACCCCTGGGTTCAATCTCCGGTACCAAAAATTAATTAATTAATGATAAGACTGGGGTCAAGGACCAAGGTTCAACCTCCAGAACCCCAAACCAAACAAGAAAAAACATAGTATAAAAATTCTATAAACCAGTAACAGTCGTGTATTATCATTATCCAGTATTACACACTATACACAATTGTGTTTGTGGGTTTTTTTGTTTTGGGTTGTTTCATTTCGCGTTCATGGGCCTGGGGATGGGACCCAGGGCCTCGTGCATGGGAGGCAAGCGCTCCGCCACTGAGCCACAGCTCAGCCCTGTACTGTGCATGATCACACGCACTGTACTTTCTATATGACTGGCAGTGCACTCGATTTGCCCACACCAACATCTCCACAAACACTTAGTGATGCCTGGTGCCACAAGGTCATGGCAGTGACCAGGTCACCATGCAATAGGGAATTTTTCAGCTCCATTATAATTTTATGTGACCACTGTCATCTGCGCAGACCACCACTGATCTAAACACTGTCATGTAATGTGACCATATTTATTTCTAAATATTAAATATACTCTGTTAAATATTATAAAACACACATGGAATAGAAAATTAAAGATAAAACAAAATATGAATCTAAGCAGAAGTTCTAGTATCTTCTTGCGCATCCCTTTGGATTGTTCTGAAATGTTAGTGATCACTGGTCTCTACCGTCAGAGAAAACTTCCAGCAGAAGTAATCACGGAATTGAAGGAATTTAAATGAGGGTGCAGGATACGGGTGGGAACTACAAAAGAGCAGGAGGCAATCAGGAGCTGATGATGATGATAAGGCTAGTGATAATAATAATAATTACCTAATTATTAGCACCTAGCTCACAATCATTTACCCTCAAAAGCACCCCTGTGAAGTAGAACCATTATCCCCATTTTTCAGGTTGGGAAATTGAGGCTCAAAAGTCTCCTGTCTAGGAAATGTCAGGACTGGATTCTGAAACCACAACCTCAGTCCTTCCCTTGTGGTTTCTGGCTTGGGTTACGGTGTGATTGGTGGAAACATTCACTGGGACAGAGAATTCAGGAAGAAGATCAGGTTTGGAGGGAAGAGGATAAGTTTTGATGTCTGAGGTGTTTAAGGCTATTCAGTATGTGAATCTGCAAAGTCAAAGTCTGGCTACAGAAAAAGGCTTGAAAAACCTTGGCTTCTTAGCAGGAATTGCAGGTATTTGCGGGGTATGATGGGAAGGAGCAAGTAGAGAGAAGTGGGAAACAGGAGAGTAGGGAATGAATGGAGCAAGATTCTTGATGAGCTAGGAGGAGTGGGGTTAGGAACATTGCAGGATCCTTATCTCTGGCTAGGAAGGGACACAGGAATTCAACAGAGCTGGCCTTGAATCACAGATCCTCCTCCTACTGGCCAAACAACCATGGGAAACAATGAAACTCACGCCTCCGTTTCCTCATCTATACAATGAGAATAATAATAGTACCTGAAATAGAGATGTTATGCAGATTAAATAAAAAATGATGTAAAGGGTCTGTTTGGCCCATAGGGAATGTGTTAGACAGCTTTTTATTGCTGTGACCAAATTATCTGACAAAGACAACTTAGAGAAAAAATTTACTTTGGTTCACAGTTCCAGAGGTTTAGTCCGTGATCAGCCAAGTCCGTTGCTCTGGACCTAAGATGAGGCAGAACATCATGGTGAAGGGTGGTAGAGGAACTCAGCTCTGTCCACAGCCTCCAGGAAGCAGAGATGGATGGGAAGGGGCCTCAGGAAGAGGCATCCTTCCAGGACACACCCCAGTGACCCACCTCCACCAGCCCCACCCCACCTGCCTACGGTTAATACCCAGTTAGGCCATTCAAACAGAGGATGAACCACTTAGGTTACAGCACTCGGTTCCACCATTTCACCTCCAAATACTCCTGCATTAACTCAGGGAATATCTCACCATGAAAGGAAGAATTCAATATTTGGTAATTATTGAACTGATTATCTTTATTGACCAGTATTGTTTGGGTGAGGAAGGACCAGGTAAGGATGGTGCAAATGCAGATAACGCCATAGGGGCTAGAGGGAGTTGTTAGTTGATGACCTTCACCTCTGGGCCAAGAAAGGGGGCAAAGTCAAGAACTAAGAGTGACCACACACACTTCAGACAGAGCACTCATCTCCAAAGTTTATAAAGAACTTAAAAAACTTTACACCCAAAATACAAAGAACCCAATCAATAAATGGGTTAAGGAAATGGGCGGACACTTCACAGAAGAAGATATACAGGTGATCAACAAATATATGAAAAAGTGCTCAGCATCCCTGGTAATTAGAGAAATGCAAATTAAAACCACCCTAAGATTTTCCCTAACTCTAATTAGAATGGCTATTATCAAGAACACAAGCAATAATAAGTGTTGGCGTAGATGTGGGGGAAAAGGCACACTCATATATTGCTGGTGGAGCTGTAAATTGGTATGGCCACTCTGGAAAGCAGTGTGGAGATTCCTCAGAATGCTTGGAATGGACTCACCTTTTGACCCAGCTATCCCATTCCTTGGTTTATAACCAAAGGACTTAAAATCAGCATACTACAGAGATGCAGCCACATCAATGTTCATAGCAGCTCAATTCACAATAGCCAGATTGTGGAACCAACCTAGATGCCCTTCAAATGATGAATGGATAAAGAAATTATGGTATATTTACACAATGGAATATTACTCAGCCATAAAGAACAATAAAATTATGGCATTTGCTGGTAAATGGATGAAGTTGGAAAACATCATGCTTAGTGAAATAAGCCAAGCCCCAAAAACCAAAGGCAGAATGTTTTCTCCGATAAGTGCATGACAATATATAATGATGTGGGGTAGCGGAGGGGAAGAGAAGAATGAAGGAAATTTGGAGGGCGTAGAGGAAAAGGGGGTGGGAAGGGGTGGGGATAGAAAAACAGTAGAATGAAACAGTATTACCCTATATATATATGTATGATTACATGAATGTTGTGAATATACATTGTGTACAACCATAGAAATGAAAAGATGTACCCCATTTGTGTACAATGAATCAAAATGTGTCTGTAAAAATAAAAAAAAAATTAAAAATAATAAACACTACCATTTAGTAGCAGAAAAATAAATAAATTGATTAAATAAAAAATACAGAAAGAAAGAAAGAACTAAGAGTGAGAGAAGCAGAGGCTGCTGAGTAGAGAGCAGGAAGGCACAGGTCCCAAAGAGCCACAGTGGAGACAAAGAGAGGACATGCGTTAAGCCCACTCAAGAGGACCTCTGAGTGGAAGTGAAGGTGGTAGTGATTGTGAAGAAGGACAGAGTTGGAGAGTTAACGCTGCCTAATTCCAAGATGTACTAGAAAGCCCCAGTAATCACGGCAGGGTGCTGTTCAGTACACCCAGACAAAAACATCAGTGCAACAGAATGAAAAGTCCAGAAATAAGCCTGTACCTACAGGGGTAACTGAATTATGACGCAGATATAAAGGAAATTCACTGGAGAAAGAGTTGTCTTTTCAGCAAATCATTGCACATATGCAAAACAAAACATATGCAAAAACAAAAACAATAAACTGTGATTTATACCTTGTACAATAAACAAAAATCAACTCAAAATGGACCATAGACCTCATTTAAAACTATAACACCTTTTAAAGAAAACATAGGAGAAAAGACTTGGTGGCCTGGGGTTAGGTAAAGATTTCTTAGATATAGTTCAAACATTCAATTTATTTTTTTCAATACTGATAAATTGGATTTCATCACAATTAAAGCCTTCTGCCCTTCGGAAGACATTATTAAGAGAATGAAAATACAGACCACAGACTGGGGAAAATATTTGCAAAATATGCATGTGATAAAGGACTTATATCCAGAATACATGATGACCTCTTAAAAGTCAATAAGAAAATGATATTTTAAAAAAGAAAAGAAAAAGAAAACAGTCTAATCTAAAAAAAATAGGTGAAAGCTTTGAACAGACACTTCATTTAAAAAAGACATGGATGGCAATGGCATTGAACATTATTAGGGAAATGCAAATTAACAACACAATGATGTACCACTACCCAACTATTTGAATGTCTAAATTCAAAAGCCAACCAGGGGATTGAGGTGTAGCCCAGTTCAGAGCCACTGCTCAACATGCTTGAGGCCCCAGGTTTGATTGCCAGCAATGCTCACTGCCCCCTCTGCCTACAAAAAGATCAACCCTACCATGTATTGACAAATCAGAGAAGGACTGGAACTGCCATACACCGCTGCTGGTGATACAAAGTGGCAAAGATTGGTATTTTCTTTTTTCTTTCCTTTTTTCAGGAATGCATTTGTATTGTTCCGAGTCAGGATCTTAACCTGGACTTGAGTTGAGCATTAGGTAAAGTGATGATCTGAATGAGAAGGAAATTTTCTCCTTCTGGCTATTAGATATGCACACTTACCTTGCACTAGACCCAGGAGAATCACTGTCATTTTTCCAAAGATTTCTTTTAAGATGAAGATAAATGACTAGCATTTTGTGAACTGCATGACAATCAGCCCATACTTTACAAAAACACCGACCTGGAAGCAGAGGCTCCAGGGACCTCCCTGTATTGTTCTTTGGGACTGTCTTCACATGGGCAGCTGTAGGTTCTTTGGTTTCCATCTAAACCTTCACAGGGTAAATTAAGAGGCAGAAGGAACTTCACGGTATTTGAGCAAGTCTCAAGTTCATGTGGGAAACCAGAGAGTTATGACTTTAAGGATTATTATCTTATTAATAATCATTATGTTAGTCATTCATTGAATACTATGTGCTGAGCACTGTTCTGGGTACTTCACATACACATACACACACACACACACACACACACACACCCAAACACACACACGTGTGTTGCCTCATTTAATCTGAATAATTACAATCCCCCCTTTCCAGTTTTGCTGTCCACAGTTACTCAAAATCAAGATCCAAAAATATCCCTGTACAATAGGATATTCTAAGAGAGAAGAGACTCCATCCTTTTATTACAGGATACTATTGTAATTGTTCTATTTTATTATTAGTCGTCTCTCCTTGTGCCTCATTCACAATTTAAACTTAATCATAGGTATGTATGTGTGCACAGGAAAAAACTTTATGTATAGCGTTTGGTACTATTCAAAGTTTCAGGCATTATAGTTTCTCAGAGCTTAAACTTCAAGGCTAAGGGGGACTGCTGCATTTCCTAGCTCTGTCTGCAAAAGGACATGGAAGCAATGACATTCCAGTAGCAATGAGCACATTGAGCAGCCAGAGGTTGGTCCCTAATCCCTACTCATTAAAAGAACCAGGGCTGGGTGGGAGTGTGAGCATTTGTCTAGCATGAGCAAGACCCTTGCTTGGATCCCCAGCACCACAAAAATAAATAAATAAAATAAAAACATAAATTTTACAAAAGGACCAGAGGTTGATCCAACTGGAGCAGGGAAAACACAAGGTGAGCCAGGAGTATTTTGTAGTGCTGGAAAGTAAGGTCTCAAAAAAGGAAGACAACAGGGACCAACCCAAAAGAGCTCCCAAAGCTCAAAGCTGAAGCCATTTCATAATGACAATATAATTAATCATAACCCCCGAGATAGGATGAGCACTCATAAACACTTCTTGTTGGCAAGATCCCTCAGAGGTCGCCACAATTAGTGGGCAACAGTTTGAGGGGAAACAGGATATTTGCAGAGCATACCAGTATCTCCTTCAAGGTATTCATTAACTAAAAAGAGGAAAATAATAACCCTTCAGTAAAGAAACCCAGCCCCTTAAACCATGACCGAGGTCAACATCACCAGTAACAAGAGCTACCGATTTCATAAATCCCTCCAGGAGATACACTGGAAAGGGGACATTCCTTATTGGATCCTTGCTTAAAATCTAGCAGAAATCATCAGACAAACCCAAATGGAGGGACAATCTACAAAATCATGAACTGGTGTTCTTCAACAGGGACAAAATCATGAGTGACAACTGTCACAGATTGGAAGAGACTAGAGAAATAATCAAAAGCCACATAGGATCCGAGATCAGATCCTGGATCAGAAAAGGAACATTAGCAGGAAAACTGGAGAACTGTACACAAAACTGTAGTTTAGTTAACAGTGTTGTACCAAAAGGGATTCCTTGGTTTTGATCACATAAGATGTAAACATCAGCAATATACAAATGAAGGATATTTGAAAACCCTGTGCACAATTTTTATATTTTGCAGTTAGTCAAAACATTGTTTCAAAAGGAAAAGCTTTGTTATAAAAGCACCTACTGTATTAAAATAAGTCATCTTGCATCCTAACTGACCTGTCACGCCTAGCTCCTAAGGTTTATCTGGGGGACCAGGAGCAATTCTAACAGACTGCTCTGCGCTGCTGCCTGGTCCAGCTGCCCGGCTGCTTCCTCTCATTCATTTGTCCACATCAGCCGGTAGGTTTGGCCAGAATTCCAAGGTCTTGCACTTTGCTGGCCTAGAACAAGGAAGAGGAAAAGGAAGCACCGAGCCACCGGAGTCGAACCTGCCTTCCTGTGCTGCTGCTCGGCCCAGCTGTTGCTAGCTCCGGCTCTAGAGATCTAAAATGCCAAGGAAGTCACTCTTGCGCATTGTCTCCACGAGATTCCAGAATGATGTGGTCCAGGTTGGAACTGTGGTTCTGCCCTCGGAATTCTTCAAACGATCACCATGTTTACAAATCTGAGCTTACATGTCCCATCGGTGGGGAAATAACTAAGCAGCTGCCAGACGGCGGGTGGCAAGACTCTTCATGTTCAAAACCTCTTCCCCGGAAAAGCAGGTTAGGTCCTGAAAGACTCTTCCTGAGCGCACTGTTTGGCATTCCAGTTGCCCAGGAGGGGTTTAAGCTTGCCCAGGAGGGGTTTAAGCTTGAAGCTCTCTGATCTATTTCCACCAAACATAGGAGTGTTCTAAAACCAGGCTCTGCTGCTGGGCCTCCCTGGTGCACACGCTCTCAGGCAGATTTCCACCAACAATTTTTTTTTTTTTCCTACGTTGAATATTTCATCTGGAGAGATAACATCAGCGAGTATTGTGAGAATCTCCTTGGTGGCTTCCATAGCCTCCACTCCACCGCACTTTGAAGTCAGGCACATTCAAAAGGGGGCCTTATTCAGAGGAAATATCCATGGCTTGGGGCGAACGTTTTTTATCACTCCCAACCTCTACATCTTCAAGCAGACACCTGCCCCACCTGCTCCTGAAGGTGCCAGCTTCCAAGTCAGGGCACTTTGTGTCTTTTTAGTTTAGCCCATTACTTTCCCTATCTCTGGCTACTTATTGTGAACTCAGAGGAAAGGCAGCTTTTCGGAATTACACAGTTACCCTTTGCTCTTTAGAAACTTTTAAAAATGATATGACTTAGTCCACACCCAAGGGTATTCATTACTTTTTTACTGTTTTCCATTTTTTAAAAAACTATCTCTTATTCATAATTAAATACTTAGTAAGCCCTTTCATGGACAAAAGGGGGTTAAGAATGTGTGTTAACCATCTCAGCGCTCAGTACTAGCAGGTTAATCTTGCCTTGGGCAGAGGAGCCTATGGTAAGAGCCCCATTGCCTCTGGACTAAGGCAAGAGGATGGAGAGTTCGAAGCCAGTCTCAGCAATTTAGCAAGGCCCTAAGCAACTCAGTGAGACCCTGTCTCTAAATAAAATATAAAAAGGGCTAGGGATGTGGCTCAGTGGTTAAGCGCCCCTGGGTTTAATTCCCTGTACAAAAAAAAAAAAAAAAAAAAAAAAAAGGCATTCGTAAAATACAAGGAGGAGAGCTGAAGATGTAAGTTAGTGGCACAGTGCCTGCCCAGCACTGCAAAAGAAAATAATAATAATAAGCAAGGAGGAAATTCCAGAGTTGATGTTTAGCAAGCTGTTTCTAGATCCAAAGCAAGAGGCTGCATATCTCTGGAGAGTTTGGACAGAAATCTATTATCCTTATCATGTAAAAAAAAAAAAAAAAATTGTTTGAAATTTTTTAATGAGTTACACTGGTTCAGCAGGTGAAATACATGCATTATAACTTCATTCTCAGAACAGATATATGATATAGATACACTATTATTCTATATTATAAACTGAGGCACAGATGAGTAAAGTAACTTATCCTAGGTCACACAGCTAATTAGGGACCAGGCTGGGATTCAAACTCAAGTCTCTAAATGCAGAACTCTCAACCTCCAAGTTAACCTTTTCAACTGCCTGTGCCTCAGGCGGGCTCTGGTTGTGGAGAACTGAGCATGCTCTGCACTCAAAGGCACCCTCCCTCTCTCATGATACTCAACCAAAGGCTGACTCTGTGAGCCCTGTGTCTGCTTTAGAACACTCCCACTATTGGTTCTCCTCCCTGTGACAGTCAAAAGCCACTCTGCCTCCTGCCTCTCCATCTGAAGAATCAACAGAACTAGGTTGGTGAGGTATTGCATGCCTGTAAGCCCAGTTATTTGGGAGGTTGAGGCAGGAGGATCACACGTTGGAGGCCAACCTCAGCGATTTATCAAGACTCTGTTTCAAAATAAGAAGAGAAAAGGACAGGGGATGTAGCTTAGTGGTAAAGTGCCCCTGGGTTCCATCCCCAGTACAAAAGAAGAATAATCCACAGAACTAGCCTCTGATGGTGGCAGAGTCTGGTTGTAAAGCTCAAGGCTCACGCGATGGTCCCTCAACCAGGGGCACGTCTGTGCTGCCCCCACCCCAGGAACATTTGACAATGTCTGAAGGCTTTTGTTTTGTTTTGTTTTGTTTGTCTCTACGCTGGGGCCAGCACTCTGCAGTACTTCCAGCCCTGAAGATAATTTCAATCATCACAAGTCAGGAGGGAGTTCCGGGTGGGGATTGGGAGCAGAGGCAGCTACCCCATCCGCCTCAGTCCAGCGCAGAACTTTGATAACAGTGAGCTGAAAACTTCTGAGCTAAGGAATCAGTATGGTTTGTTAGCCCTCGTCCACGGCTGGCCTGGCCCAGAGCATCTCCTGCTTGCAGTTAGGAAACAGATCAGATGGGCTATCTGGTCCGGGAGGGGAGGTGTTGCAGCCTGCACTTGGGCTATTTCCATCCAGCTAATTAGCACATTTACGGATTGTCTGGTCCCACAGCTCCTTTCTCCCCGCAAACAGCACGTTGGCAAGCCTTTCCAAATTCAAAACATTGTCCTGACAAGCTAAGCAAGTGATTCAGCAAGGTGAGTCTGCTTTGCCTGGGACATAAAAACCAAGGCGAGTGGCATATTTAAGGGACCATCAATAGGGAAGCATGCTGGGAGAGCAAAGTGTGGCACTGACAAGGACCAGGGATACAGACGGATAAAGCCAGGGAAGACCAGGGCATTGGACGGGGGAGGAGTGGGACTTCAGAGTTGATTCGGGAATCCTGGTGATTCCCCTCCCTGATTATTTTAGCAGGCAATGAGATCACGCTGTGCAACCACCGAGGAGGTAAGGAGGGGGAGCTATAACCGGAAGCTGCTGCGAAGGCAGCCCATTCTCAAAACCCAATGAGACTCGCGCTGCCTGTGCCTTGCAAAACGCTGCGATGGGGTTCCGCCACGGAGGCGCCAGCCAGGGAGTGAGAAGTACCTGCTCTGAGTTCAAGGTTTGAAACACCCTTGCCACGTGCAGGCAGGACACCCTCTCTGAGCCCCCGTATCCTGCAGAGCAGGGATCATCATCAGAGCCTAGTCTAGCACTTGGACAGAGGGCTGTGCCCCAGATCCATCTGGAGTCTGAGCTGCTGGTCTGCCTTCTCCCCTCCTCCTTTCCTCACGCATGGTTCTCCCCAATGCTGGACTCCAAGGAGGGACCTTCCTGGGGTAGAGCCCTACAGTCCCCGCAGAGGCTTTTTATTAAGTGGAATTTGTATTGATGAATTAATAATAAGAGTTGTCCAGAGAAGTTTGCCACAGACAAGTGTTTCTGAATCTTCTAGACCCCAGAAAAATGCCCCTTTTTTGGGGGGGGGGGAGGGCTGGAAATAGAACCTAGGGCCTTGTGCATGCTAAGCAAGTGCTCTCCATAAGCTCCAGTCCCAGTCCTCGAAAATGACTCTGAAATATACTTATTATGAATCCAGGGTTCAGATGCCTCTCACTGCCTGGGCCTCCTCAGAGCCCGGGTGCCATCCCAGCTGCATGTTCCTGTGATCCTTGGCTCTTAAGAACTTTGCGATGGTAAAATACTTAATTGCTCAACACCATTGCCTCTTTTTACTTTGAATTCCCCTCAGCCACATTTCCCTCTCCTTTTGGGTGACTTTGGAATGACCCTAGACATTTTAGGGATGTGCCTGAGGAATCCAGCCACAGTTCCCTTTAGTTTGGGTAGCTGAGGATGTGCTGAAAGAGTCACTGTCACATAGCAAAGCTTCTGTGGGCTGCTCTGGAGTAGGTGATGGTCCCAGGCCTACTCCTACTGCCCACGGTGCCAGCTCAGCAGGCACAGACTCGTGCAGGCTCAGCCCCCGTCTCATGTCAGGATGTGAGCGTGTCCTTCAGTTTCAGGCACCAGAGGTATCAGGGGAAGAGAAACAAGATGTGAAGCAGACCCAGCCACAAGCTAGTCCAGGACAAAATTTTTCAATCGTGAAACTTGTACAATTGTAGGCATTCTTCAAATGCATCACTGGTCAAGACTACCATTCTCTCCTTTCAGGAATGTAAGAGACCATCAGAGAATATATGCTAGAGCTGCGGGTGGAGCTCAGTGGAAGAGCATTTGCCTAGCATGTGCAGGGCCCTGGGTTCCATATCAGCCTCACAACACACACACACACACACACACACACACACACGATATAGATAGATAAGAGCATATATATGATATGTGATATATATGCATAAATATCAAATATACACACTCCGAATGTACATTTTATATTAATATATACTTACACCCCAAAATGCAGGATGTAAAGGACTTCAGAGATGTGTTAATCAATTAATACTATTTTTATCTGAAATTTGTGAGAATTTAATACCTAATTCTGTATGCATAATTTTATGTTCTCTTTCTTCTAAAAAGTTCCCCAAATTGTATCTGCTTCAGGCCCTACAGAACCTGAGTCTTCCCACTTGGGACTCATACTTTCTAAGGTTTTGCTTTGTTTGTTAGTTTGTTTGTTTTTGAGGCAGAGCTTCACTATGTTGCCCAGGCTGGCCTTGAACAACTCCTGAGTGCAAGTGATCTTCCTGCCTCAGCCCTCAGAGTAGCTGGAACTACAGGCACTGGCCACCGCTGAACTCAGTTTTATTTTAGGTTTTTGAAGAGTATAGAGCGAAGGAAAAGTGAGGAGGAAGAAAATTAAAGTCCCCAATTATTTTCCTGAAATACTCATATTTCAGCAATACTGGGAACCTAGAAAAATAGGAAATTTTTTGCGTGCTTATTCTTTCTGAAAAGAGCTATGTAAATTAAGAATATAAGTCTCCAGACTACACCAGTGGATTTTCTGGAAGGGCTGAATCTGTATTGCATAGTGTTGGGGGAAAGTAGTTTTTGTATAATGTGAAATAAAACACACCTAGGTTTTTAAAAAAGGTTGCCAAGTTTCTGCTAAGCCCTTTTATCCCCTTTCCTCCAAACTTGCATTCACGCCCACTATTGTCACTTCTACACCCAAACCAAACAAACTCACTTGATCGTCACAGTTTTTGAAAGCACCAAGTAACACTACCCCTGTCGGAGTTCGTGAAAGAACCTCTTTCTGAATCCAAAGGGCCGAACAAGGAAACATTCAGGTAGGCAGAGTCCTTGCAGCTTCTGGTTTTACCGCAGAAAGACTTAAAGGAGCCACATGCACTAGGCAGACTCCGGAAGTGCCCAGCCAGCTCACGGTGCCTCCTTCTCACCCCTGACTGCTGCCCCAACTCCATGGACTCAGGAGCCTAACTTCTTAAGGAAGAGCACACTTGTTTTCCACTTAATTCGGATCTGAATTCTGTCCTCCATTTCCCAAGCACCGGCCCCGCGCCCAGTCCCTGCCCCTCCCTCCGCTTCCCAGGCCGGGCTCAGGATGCCGCAGCCTGCAGCTCCTCCAGGTTTGGAACAGGCGGCGACAGCACAGCGAGTTTGGAAAGTTTGGGGGAAAGTACGAAAGCAGAGAGGGTTTGTTGGCTCTTTTTCTTTCCTTGGAAAGCACTGGACAAGAGTAAGACACCCCACCCACCCTGGATACCGTCTACTGCAGCCCCGATTGTTTTATAAAAACCGAGTTCTCGCCTTTAAAACCAGCGTTCTGTCCCTGGGAACACGCATTAGTTAATGATCGCCAGACTCTCTCTCTCTGTCTGGACGCCATGTGACCGGCACAACGTGACTTGGAGCTGACTGTGGTTGTTACTTGTATTTGAATAAGAAGATCAAGCTTATTATTGCAGTAAAAGCCTGTGGAAGTCGTGGGTGCAACGTGAGTTCCCGGCGGTTACACAAGCCTGTGGGTCGCTCCCTGCTCCGCGAGGCTCCCAGCGGCTCGGGAGTTGTTTTCTAAGAAATGTAAAACAAAAATAGTTCTATGTCTTCCAAAGTGAGAGTCCGTTTTCCCCTTGGAAAAGGTACGAGAATCCTGGAAAAAGACGAAGCCCAATTTCTCCAAGCCCTGTTAGTCCTTTGGGGACGAAACAGAACTATGGGACAGCACACGAAATGGAGAAAACTGTTCCATCTCCTTTCCAGTGAAGATTCAGGATGGATTTTGCCTTTGACCACTTCTCCCTCCCTGGAAAGTCTTCAAAATATACTTTTTCCTACTTATAAAAAATGTACACTAAGAATTACATTTTAAAACATAAAATATAAATGGCCTATTCACTTTGTTATTTTTTCTCCTTAGTGTTCTAGAACGTTCATAGTTTCACTTTTTTGTTCTCAGTATGCCCTGTAAAGGGATGAGTGGAAGGCTCAGTCTCTAAAGTGGGAGTGCCCTTGCAACTTAGGGTGTGTGCATGCATATGTATGCAAATATATGCAGATTTGCTTCAAGAGGGTTTCTCCTCAAGGTGGTAAGGTCTTTACTATGCACATTTTAATATTCTCCGCCCCCTCCTGCTGAAGCCCTGCAAAGTTTTGCTTTCTTCTGCCTCTAAGGGTAGTCTTGGGTGATGACTCAGTTACTAGAAAAAGGCAAGGGAGGGACAATAACATTGGTTATCTCTAGCGCAAGGCTGAGGCAGGTCTCCACAGCAGTCTCTTTCCTTTTGGGGCCAGCCGTATGGATCCTCTAAAAAGGAGCCCAGGCCAAGTTCACAGCAGAGCATTTTTTTCATTCATTCCACAAACTCTGAGTGAGTGTCCAACTGTTGGGTATGGTGACAGATGCCCAGGATGCAAGGGTGAAGGAGCCTCGCTCCAGTGATGAAAAGTATCTCCGAGGGGCCCAACCCAGGGCGCGGGCTGACTGGGAGCCTGGAGAAGCTGTGCAGCCTGAGAAACCCTTCTGTTTTACTGCGTTGCTGCAACGACCAAGGGCCCTTCTGTACTGACCTGAAAACTAATCAGCTTACCACCTGATACATTGAGCAAAATGAGTTTAATATTTGGGGCAGATACAGGTGTGACTTTTTTTAAGAGACCTTCTAAGTCAGTACTGAGGGGTTCCTGTGGCCCCTCTCTCCCCTTCATATAGACAAAAACCTTCGTATAGAGGTCAGTTGCCAGTCAGAAATCAGCAGAGCTACTCTGGAGTGATTGCTCTGGAACTGTGCTCACAGCTTCACACAGAGTTCCAGCAGAGCATCAGCACCTTCCCATCTCTGCTCCTCCACAACCAACCTTTGGGGACACCCAAAAGGCCTGCCTGTCCAAGAAGCAGGGTTCAGCCATGGACAGCCTTCCGGAAGGACAGGATGCCCACGCTGCTTGAATTCCCCACTGAGCTAACAGTGTGGGGCCTTCCTCTGCTTCAACAGGGCCTAATGTGGATCCACTTAAGAATAACAGAGGCCAGGCATGGTGGGGGACGCCTGTAATCCAAGTGGCTTGAGAGGCTGAGGCAGGAGGATTGTGAGTTCAAAGTCAGCCTCAGCAATTTAATGAGGCCCTAAACAACTCAGCAAGACCCTGTCTCAAAATAAAACAAAAAGGGCTGAGGATGTGGCCCAGTGATTGAGTGCCCTGGGTTTAATCCCCAGTACAAAAAGAAAAAGAAAAAGAAAAAGGAAAAAAAAAGGAGTAAGGGAAGGAGAACATGTTTTGAAGTTGGCAGAGCTTTGACACCCTGGGGAAGAGCTGGCCGGGGGTCGAGGAGGGGAAGATAGAAGGAAAGGAGGCAGCTGCTACAAGCTTCGTGAAATCTTGGTTGGATGTTGATAGATGTTCAGTAGATACTAGACCAGTAGACCAGACCACAGGAAAAGAAAGATGGCAAGCTTAAGCAAAAGTCAGAAATGCAGGTGCAATGTGTCTGCTGACTGAGGATGGTGTGTTTTTTCTGCTTTGTTTTGTTTTGGGTACCAGGGACTGAATCCAGGGGTGCGTAACCACAGAGCCACATCTCCAGCCCTTTTTAATGTTTTGAGATAGGGTCTCACTGAGTTGCTTTAGGACCTCACCTTGCTAAGTTGCTGAGACTGGCTTTGAACTCCCAATCCTCCTACCTCAGCCTCCTGAGTTATGTGGCCCAATGCCTGACTTTGAGGATTGTTCTTTATCTAAGCAGCCACTCCAAAAAGGTCTTTGATATCCACATCTGATAAACAATACAGCTCTCAGATGTTAATCACCTGAATATGGTCCTATAGCTATCCCCAAACCAGACCAGTGCATCAGAAAGAAGGGATGGTTATGCTGGAGGGAGAGCCAACACGGGCTCGGGCCCCAGACACTCAGAATAAAGGTATATTTTGAGCTAATTTCTTCTTTCAGGCCATCTCCAAAACACTTGGCATAGTCTTTTGTTTCCTGAGAGAGACAGTAACTGCTGTCTTTGCTCTGCAGATGCAGAACCTAAGGCAGGAGGCTCACCACAGTGCCCAGCATCAGTAAGTCCTTGGGAAATCTAAGAATAAAACTGACATTTTCTCCATACCTTGCAAAGACCTGCATCAGAAGTGTTGGAATGGTGCAGGAGCTATGGTGGGCGGTATAGAGGCACCCCAGAAATTTAACACAGAATTACCATGCTACCTAGCAGTCCCACTTCTAAGAGTATCCGTCAGCTTCACATCACTGTAATGAAACACCTGGCACAGGCTACTTAGGGAGTCCATGTTTGCTTGTGGTTCAGGAAATTCAAGTCAAAGACGAGGCATCTTTGGTCTGGGACTCTGGTGGGGGCAGCATGTCACGGCAGGAATGTGTGTTGGAGCGAGTGCCCACATCATGAACCAGGAAGCAGAGAGAGGACAAGTGGGGTCCCACAATCCCCTCGAGGGGCATTCCCACAGTGACCTAAGGACCTGGTACTAGGAGCCACCTCTCAAAGGTTCACACGCCTCCCAACATCACCATGGGAACCAAACCTTTTCATAGGGACCTTGGGGGACACTTCCTGTATTGATGACAGATGTTTGTACACCTCTGTTCACAGCAGCATTATTCACAACAGCCAAAAGCTGAAGGCAATTCAAGTGCCCTCAACAAATGAACCAATTAATAGCGCGTGGTTTGCACGTGCAATGAAATATTATCCAGCCTTTCTAAGGAAGGAAATACTGACACATGTATAACATGGATACACCTTGAGGAGGTGATGTCTAATGAAACCAGCCACTTACATGAGGCACCTAGAGTAGTCAGACTCAAAGAGATGGAAAATAAAATGGTGGTTACTAGGGATGAAGGGAGGAAAAGTGCAGAAGGGAATTAGTGTTTAAATACCTAAGGAACAGGCATGGTGGTCCTTGTCTGTAATCCCTGCCATTCGGGAGGCTAAGGCAGCAAGGATCTCAAGTTTGAGGCCAGCCTGGGCAATTTAATGAGACCCTGTCTCACAGTGAAAAATGAAAAGGGTTGAGGAGAAACTCAGTGGTCCAGTGCACCTGGGTTTGGGCCCCAGTACCACTCACCCCCACAGAGATAAGGAGTATCAATTTGGGAAGTTGAAAAAGTTCTGGAGATGGAGGTATTGGTTGCACAATAATGGAAATGCCACTGAACAGTCCATTTAACAATGATAAAATGGTAACCTTTATGTTGTATGTATTTACCACAATAAAAAAATAAATATAAGGAGTGTCAAAGTATCATCCAGACATTTTTGGAGTTTCAGGCAGTCTCAAAATTATGACCCACATAACAGCGGGATTCCTCGTGATGCCCTAGAACATGAAGTAAAGAGGCCCTGCGGGCTGCGATACTGATGCCGGACACTGGGACCTTTGGACCTGAGGACAAGAAGCAAAACCGAGTGGGTGGGGACATGCAGACAGGCTTTTATTGGGCTGCCATTTAGGAAGGGAGATGTGAGTCCCACAGAAGTCGTCAGGCTGGCTCCCTGAGTGAGAGGAGGGAGCTCCTCGTTGGTTACTTGCAGGGGTGGAATGTTCCTTGGCTTTAGTGTACTCCTGCTCAGAGCCAAGCATTTTACTCTGTGCCAAAGTCACTGCAGCTCTTCCAGAGAACACACGCAGGGCCCCCTGACCACAATGATGCACAGCTGACTCTGGCTGAGGGGGCACATACCATGTCTCCTGGGGTCTACTGACAGGCCCTAAGCCAAGGCGCAGAAGTGCATTTTCCCTTTGTCCCTAACATGGCCCTGTCTCAGTGCCATCTCTCTTTTCCTTTAGCTTTGCTACTGTGGTGCCCATTGCCTGGAGAGATGAGGACTCCCCTCTCATCAGTGCACCCTCCCCCTCCCCCAATTCTTTGGCCCCATTGATTGATTTGCTAGCTATGGCTTTTGGTGGCAATTTAAAGTATTTACACTTGATAAGGACCCAAAAGAGAATGAGTACTCTCTCCCCAAAGCTGAGGGATAAAAACTTCACAGCTAGAGCCTGGCAGAGCCCTTCCAAGGGGAACAGGTCAAAACAGCCAAGAGAAAGGTCACTGTTTGCAAACTCTGGTCCTGAGATTTCCATTCATACCTGCAGGGACCTACCTCCACAGGTCAGAATGAATCTGTCCTCGCACACCCTCATTAGTGTTAATGTGTTAGAAGAAGTTAATAGATCAGAGGACTTACCAGTGCCTCAGGGGACAGACATGGAGTTGATGAGACTGTGGGTACAGGAGCAGAGGACACCGTGTGGAGCTGACCATCATTTCTGCTCTGCTCATCCGCTGATCACTGGCAGAGCTGCCTCCAAAGCCAAACCTCCCCCCACCATGGCTGCGTTCTATGTGGCCACAGGCATAAAGCCTTCCTACACCTCTACAAAAGACAGGCAGACGGTACAGTTGGGGCCCAGAGGAGCCGTGGGAGAACCTGCAAATGAAACACCCCACAGAGCTGGCCTAGCCCTACTCATGATGTAACATCACACAAGAGACTACAGCCTTCTTGGGGTGCTTTCTTTGCTCAATCGCAGCCAAGTTAAACCAACGTTGTTTGCACCTACTCAGAACTCTTGATACAACCAGAACTGACAAAGAGAGGCTCACGGTCTTGAAAAATGGAGTTTGGAGAATCTGGAACGAATTTAGCTTAGTGGTCATGACCACCAGACAGGGCAGCTGGCTTCAGACGTGAATTTGGGGCATTTCTAGCTCAGTTCGTCCAAGGTCTTCAATATTCACCAAGTAATCTTCCAACTTGAGTTGTTTCCCACGTAGGCTCCTCTGCCAAAAGACATACTCATTCATTCAGCAAATATATTGATCCACTATCATCAGCCAGAATGAATGAACACAGTTTAGTGAGAAAGGCAGCAAGGTCAGAGGCCTGGGGGATGGGAGACCCTGTGACCAAGGGAAGCCAGGGGTGTCACCAGGCATGGAGGGGGCATCTCAGTCAGAGGGTCCTGCTGGGGATGATGACTGGAAACAATGCAGGAGACAGAGTAAAATAAGTCATCCCAGGGTGATAGGGAGTCCCCCCTAGTGCTTGGGATGGAACCCAGAACCTTGTACCACCCCATTCCTTTCCAGGATGAGAGAACCACATGGGTGAAAGGTTCAGAGGCCAAAAGCAGCACCACAGGTCTTTCCCCTTGAACAATGACACTGAATTCCTGTGTCTCTTGAGGGTTCAGGCTGTATAAGCCAGTTATCATCCTGGGACCTCTAAATCTCAAAGCTGTGGCCTAGAGGAAGTAAGAAACAGATCCTTGGGATTCCAAAATGTGGCTGTGCCTTGCCTTTTATCTCAGGGGTACAGGTCACCTGCTGTATCTGCAGGGTAGGGAATGGCAGGTGCTAGGACTGGAAAGGAGGGTGGAGACTGATTCCAAAGGGCCTCCCAGGCCATGCCAACAAGTCACCACGTTTCATGGGCACAGATGATCTGTGCATTCGCACACCATCCTGTTTGCAGTTGGATGCACAACGGTCATATTTCAGTCTGAATATACACCATTGAAAGTGGTGATTGGCTGACCATTCTTATCCCTCCTCTCCACTGAAAGATGTGAGTAGGGAGGCCACAAGCAGCCACACTAGTACTGAAATCCTGCCGAAATGATAGAATGTCTGCACCTTACCTCCTCAGCTCTCATCTAAATCCATGGGGCACTACATTTGCTCCAGGAGAGTCTGTGTTCCAGATGCACCGCAACCAGCCATTTGCAAATCCAGTCTCCATGCAAAGCCACATTCCAGAAGTCCAGGTACCAACATGCCTCCTGAGCAAAAGAAGTAACTAGTTTGAAGATAGCTTGAAACACCTAAAAGACAAACTATATAATTATCACATGTGAATATGAAAATTTTTGTAAGTCCAGTTTGTTAGAATAAGGGTAAAAGCAAAGGCTTTGAAGACAGGTAGCCTGTTTCAAACTCCAACAGTCTTTTCTGCTCCATGACCTTAGTTAGGTAAAGGACCAGACCTCTCTGAGCATCAGTTTCCTCAGCTAAAAAACAGAGGTAACAGTAGCACCAACCTCCCGGAACTATGGCAAAGCTGACATGAGTTATTCCACAGAAAACCTTGGGACTCAGATTAACACACATTCTAAAAAGCCAATCCTCTTGAACTCATTATTGTTATTATTGTGATTATTGCCAGGGGGAGCCAGTGTCTGGGGTCTGTCTAGGGCTCCCCAGTCTGCTTTGCAAGGCAGATTCTTCTCCTTGGCTAAAATTTCTGCCTCTCACCTCAGTAGCACCTCCAAAACATGTGTTTTGAAGGAACTGGGTGAGAGGGTGTGGATGAGTCAGCTCGCGAAAAATCAAACTAAAATCAGTAGCATCTTTTCCATCGACGAAAGGCAGCACTTGTACCAGGAAATGATATCGATTTTCAAGGAAGACTCGTGCCAGGAGCGTCTCCATTCCAAACCTATTTAAAGAAAGATGCGTCTAACAGAAAAACGACAGGTATCAAAATCCCGCAGTCACACTTTGCCAAAACTCCAGGTACTAAATATGAAATCGATACTATCTTTCTAAAGACAGAAACCCTTGGAAAAATGAACAAAAAAATATTTTTTAAACCTGTTCCTCTTAAGCTTGCTGCCATTGCTGCCTAAGCTTGTTTAACATTTAAAAAAAATTTTTTTTAAGCCAAATCAGGTTTCACAAACTGGTCTGTGTGGCTTCTAAAATGATAACCATTCGGTGTCTCCAAGTGCAGTCTGGCTTCTGATTTTAAATTTTGCCACTCTAAATGGTTATAATCTTTAAAATGGAAGGGAGGCACTGAGCCTCGTCCTCAACTTGTTCCACACTGATTTGCTTGAAGTCAGACTCTGTTTAATGCCTTCAGAATTTGCTCTTGCCTTGAAGCAACAGACAAGTATGTGCTGCTCCGTTCTAAATAAGGGAACAGAAAGTACAAATAGAAGATTGGAGATTTGCTTTGAAGCTCAGCGTTGCCAATGCCAAGCTTCTCCCAGACACTGGAGCTGCAGGGACTGGGACAGGCACCGTGAGAGCTCCCTGCTCTTAACGGCTAACGTATTAATTCAAAGCGATGTCGGCTCAGACTGAAGGTCAGGAATCATCTGGGTTTGACCTTAGAACTAATAGGAAGCCCATGGGAATTCTGAAAGGGGCCAAAAAAGCACTGGAATAGTACTACTAATTAATAATGAGGACAATGTCCCTGGTTTCTTTCATGCTTTTTATCCCTGAAGGTTTCAAATCACTTTGCAGACCCATTGTTTAACCCACGGTTGACCTGTAACCAACCCAGTGGTAGACCCTGTTGTCAAGAGCTCAGCTCCGCTTGGCTTGTTTAAGCATGAAGAAAGATACCCACTGAAAATTAAAGCGTAAATTTCAGGTAGGCAGGTTATAATTACCCACTTGAAATCAAGCTGAGAAATGAAATTGAATACCCTCTTTTTTTTTTTTTTTTTGTGAAAAACACCCAGGCAACTTTCTCCACCATAAACAGACTTGGATTTTCATCTCTAACTCGGGGTTTCTCGGCCTCGGCACTGTTAACACTTGGTGCCAGATGACTCTGTTGTGTTGGTGGGGGGGGCTGTCCTGCGCACTACAGGATGCTCAGCAGCATCTTGGGTTTCTACTGGACACCAACAACACACACACCTGCCACCCCGTGTGACAACTGAAAATCTCTTCAGTCACTTCCCTAAAGTGGCTGTGTCAGGTTCAGGGACAGCACTAAGCGCTTCCACATCCCTGGAGCGCACCTCTCAGACTTCCTGGGGTCAGAACCCACAGCCTCTACCACACAGCAGAACAGATGCCTGATCTCCTCACCCTGAAACACTGTGATAACTCCAGCGGAGACCACGTGCGACCACAACCCAGCAGCCTCTCCCCCCATCCCCATCCAACCCACAGAACCTGCGGGAATCTCAGCTCCAGGAGCCCCTCCCTGCTTGACCCAGGCTGGGGACTGCAGGTGCCCTCCACACCCGAGGGAGGTAGGTGTCAAACGTTGTCCCCACAACCCACCATCCGAATCATTTGACATCATGAATGCCTTGCCATCCATGCGTACAAGAATCCATTTCTTATTTTTTAAAACGTTTTATTTGGAACGAATTTTAGACTTACAGAAGAATGACAATAGTACATAGAATGTCCACGTGTCCCTCTCCCACCTTCCCCAACATTAACATCTCACACTGCGTTTATCTCTCCTGTCTCCTGGGCCTTTGCAGTCAGCGACACTTTCCTCAGTCCCACCCCCTCCCCTTGACTTTCAGGACCTTGACTCTTTTGAAGGGTATTGCTCAGTTACTTGGTCAAATGTTCCTCCATTTCGATGGGTCTGACTGACATTGTTTGGTGATTGTGTCGGAGTGACATGGAGATGACACAGTGTGCCCCCCTTAAAATATATATCTTAAACAGAAGTTTCAGGAAACTGTACCTTTGCTATGTGAGATATGCTCTGACATTTTCTATTATCCTCTTAAAAGCTGGTTTTGGAACCATATTGGTTCACAGCTGGTTTGGAAAACCCTGCCCAAGGCCGGCTCCCTCCCCCTAGTTCCTTCTGAACCGTCTCTCTTCCCTGCCCTGCCGGAGACTCTGAACTGAGTATTCTTTCTTTGTCTCCTGGCTCTTCCCTGTATGTTTCTGGACATTTCTGTCTCCCCTCTCCGGTCTGCCCTTCTCTCACTAACCTCCTCAGTGAACTGAGCGGTCCTCACATTCCAACTTTCCTCTCTCCCTGGCGACCCTCATTCCCGTCTCACCTGTGCTTCTGGAGCAATCTCTCTGTGGAAGTCCTGTCGTCCCAAGTGTCATGAATGTGGAACTGAAAATAAAGCCAATTAAGATCTTTAAGTTGTAATTTTATCCTCTGGCACTCGGCATGACCTCATGGTATTTTTTAGCATTCCTTCCCAAATGGGTTCCCCTTCCCCATACCCCACACCAGTTCGCAATCCACCCTATTCTCCTTTATGGATCTGGGAAGCCCCCCTTCCACCCAGTCATTCTACTCTATCCTCAAAGTCAGAGGCTGTCAAACTACAGAGAATATCAGAATCACCTGGGGGTTCCTTAAAGACAGACGGGAGCTGGGTGTGATGACTATAATCCCAGCCACTCTGGAGGCTGAGGGAGGAGGATTGCAATTTTGAGGCCAGCCTCAGCAACTTAGTGAGGCCCTAAGCAATTTAGCAAGACCTGGTCTCAAAATAACAATTAAAAGGGCTAGGGCTGGGGCTGGGATTGTGGCTCAGTGGTAAAGTGCTTGCCTAGCATGTGTGAAGTACTGGGTTTGATTCTCAGCACTGCATATAAATAAATGTTCATCAATAACTAATAAAAATATTTTCAAAAAGGGCTGGGGATGTAGCTTGGTGGTAAAGTGCCCCTGGGTTCAATCTCCAGTACCAAAAAATAAAATAAAATATTGATGGGAAAGTTCACCCTCAGACACTGTGATTCTGGGTGGGGCCTGGAACCCTGCATTTTTAGAAGTGCCCAGGATGCTTGGAGAACCCTAACTATCCCACACAGTAATTCCAGACCACTCACTTCCCAGCCTGCAGAGAACCAGTTGCAGGCTCCCTGCAGCCAGGGTTGCCCTATTCTGTCTAGCCAGCAGCATCTCACTTTCAACCTCAGCTGTTATTATTCTCTCCAGTGGAATGCCCTGCCCATCCCCACTTCCTTCCAAGAGCTCAAATCGGCCTCATCCTGAAAGGAACCAGCTTCAAACTAGCAACTCCAAGAAGACTTGGTGTCTCCGGGCTTCAAAGGGTTCCTTCTAGTACCTGGTGGCAACCAATGTCCAGTGATTAGAATTCTGAGATTAACTTTGCGTGTCCAACTACCTGGGTTCCCACAGTCCCGACTGTGAATTGTCCTTGGTGCGTTCTGGCTGCACTGTGCTTGATTCCTCACTGTGACTTCTGATAGAGTTGCTCTTTCACGTCCACACCCTCTTCATGCACCAACAAGCACACACACGCTCAGACACACGGGTCGGGGTGCTGCCTGAACCAGGAAGGGTAAATGTCTGCCCGAAGACAATCTGGCTGGTCTAAGGGAGCTTAAAAGAAATCAAGAGGCTTTGCTCTCTTCCCGGGACCCCGGATTGCAGGCTTGTCTTCTCCTGGCTCAGCATCTCTGGGAACAGTCGCACAGGGGACTAAGCTGGCTGAGGGTGTCACCAAAGGCTAAGGCAGGGGAACATCTGGGCTCCCCATACGTGAACCTGCGTCTGTTGAGAAATCTTCAGAAGAACATTCAACGGAAAGATCGCGTTTCGTCCTTGCAGGCTGGGTCGAAACTGGCTTGCAAAGGAGAGCCACGTGCGGGGCTTCTGGCCTCCCGGGCCTGTCTCTGCCTGGCCTGCGCGGAGGAGGGCTCTGGGCGAGCGCACTGCCGCCTGCCACCGGCAGGTGTCTCTTTCCTGGCCTCGGAACCTATTGTGAGTTCACCAAATGGAGGCGCGAGGAGGAGGAGGAGGGGGAGGAGGAGGAGGAGGCCAGGGGAGGGAGGGAGGGACGGTCTCTGCCCGCCCGCCACAGGCGCACTCACTCGGGGGCACTGCGACCCTGCCACGCGGCCGCGCCGCCTCACCTTTGAAACCCGGGGTGGCTGCAGCGATCCGACCGGCGCGCGGCCGAGAGACACCTAGTCACGTGGGGAAGAAAACACAGTCGTGGCCTCTGAACCTGCTGGAGGCTTTTTCTGGGGTTTTATCGCAAGCGCTGGATCATGGGCCATGCTTCTCATGCTTCCATCCTGCTTCCCATCTTCATCCTTCACACCTTCCCAGGAAGTGGTGGAAAAGGGGCCTGCAGCCCTACCATCTTTTCCCTTTAAGGAAATTCAGTGTCCTAACTTGTCCTGTTTTGAAAGAGGCCCCTTTATTAGGTAATGACAGAAGCCTGCAAGGCAGAAGTCAGGCTAGTAGTAGTCACTTTATTTAATAAACGCTTATTGATCTCTACTGGGGTGCCAGGTCTTGTAGGGGAGATTCAGTGGGCAACAAGAACTGCCCTTGCTACCCAGACCAGACTGAGAAAAAAAAAAAAGGAAGAGACGAGATGACTTTCTAGTGCCCAAAACTTGAAAATCCAAGATTTGTACCTGTAATCCCAGCAACTGGGGAGGCCAAGGCAAGAAGCGAGCAAGTTCCAGGCCAGCTCCATTTAGCATTTATAAACTTAGCAATAAACATGACCCTAAGCAACTTAGGGAGACCCTCTCTCAAAAATTTTTAAAAAGGGCTGGGAATGTAGCTCAGTAGCAAAGCGTCCCTGGTGTCAATTCCCAGTACCCCCCCTCCACCCCCCCCCAAAAGCATGCAATCTTTGCCTCTGGTGACAGGAAGGTTAATGCAAGCTTGCTTTTCTTTTCAATGTTTTCACTTCATTTAATGGTAAAGGTCAAACAATCATTCAGGGCTGACCTTGGGACTGGGGCTTTACTTGGTACTGGGGATACTGTAGTTGACAAAATTCATCCAGCTCAGTGGGCACAGTAAATGGGTAAACATGTAAACAATCAATTGCGAAGCAACCTGACCCTGGAGTGACAGGTGTCTTGACCCTACTGACTGTAGAGTACAAGAGGAACCAGGACAGGAGCTGAGCAGCAGCACTGGAGTCTAGAGTCAGACAGGAAGTCCAGCCTAAATGGAGAGCCACCTAGGAAAGCCACCACCTGGTGCTGATACCCAGGGAAGAAGTGCAGTTGTTCTCTACCCTGGGACAAAGTAACAGAGGGATCTGAATTCCTACTCTCTGATCAGCTCTGCCTTTGCTAAGATAGGCCCCTACGAAGGCATTTCCTAGGAAGTTCCCAGAAACTCATATTAAACATCCATATACTTTCGGTTTTTTTCTTTTTTATTTGTTCTTCTTAGTACACATTACAGTGGAGTGTATTTTGACATATCATACATACATGGAGTATAACTTATTCTAATTAGGATCCCATTCTTGTGATTGCACATGATATAGAGTTTCATGGGTCGTGTATTCACATATGAACATGGGAAAGTTACGTCCGAGTCATTCTACTGTCTTTCCAAATCCCATTCTCCCCTCCCTTCCCTTCATTCTGATGAACTTCTATCCCCACCCCCCAATTGTGTATTAGCTTCCACATATCGGACAGAATACACTTTCTTTCTCTTCTTATGAAACATGTGTTCTAGAATCTGGCTGAAATTAGGAGAGAAAGAAGGTTCACTCCCGTGTCTACCTTTATGTAGCCCATATTCTGTTTTTCTGTTGTTGTTTGTTTTTGATGCTGAAATTCTGTTTGGACTTTTTGCTTGTGTTTTGAAATAAATTTCTTAAGTTCAGAATTCCCAGAAGGACCTTTCTTTCTTACTAGGTTAACAGAACATTAGCCTTGTGGTTCCAACCTCTGGAGGTTTTAGGCGGAAAAAATCTTATCACACTGCCAGAGAAATAGTCATAAATCCTCAGGACACACTTTGGGGAGGTACCCCAGCTCTTGGCCTGGGATAGTGGAAGAGAAGCTGTGCAGGAAATGTGAGCCGAAAGCTTCCTGGACTCCCTCCACACTGGCATTTTGTCCCTTTCTCTTGAGGGAGAAACAGAGTCCTCTATAAAACACAGTTATTTTGTTCATATTAATTTACAAAACCACATTCGGTGTCCTCTGAACTCTGTGTTAATACCAGACATTTAGTGTTCTTTTCAAAAGAAAGACTTTCGTCTCATTGAAAGAGCATATCAGAGTCGCTCTTCTGTCTGTCTGTCCACACTGAGGCAACTCCTGACTGACCATGTAAATTGCCCCAATACTTAAAATGGGATTTTGTTTCTCAACTGTAAAGTGCTAACATAATTCTTGGGACAGATGGTGTGTCTTATCTAGAAGAATACCTAGAGAGCCACACTGATGATTATTCACAAGGGTGGCGAGCACACTTGATATGTAAATAAGAAAAACCAGGCACAGCCTGATCAGTTTTAGGCTGTACTCAGAGAATGGCACAGATTTCCCATGAAACTAAAATCTTTTTCCTCTAAATCTCCCATATTCCAAACTGCATTTCAGAAAACAGACAGAGTTTCAATAAATGAATCCCATTGTCACAATGAAAACACTGGAATTGTGTTCTCATTAAACACACACACACACACACATACACAACTTCTTTTTTTTTTTTTTTTTTTTTTTTTGTGGTGCTGGGGATTGAACCCAGGGCCTTGTGCTTGCAACTGAACTATCTCCCCAGCCCCCAAGCATGCAACTTCCATGGTCCAAAGAGAAACTTTGTTTTAACAAGAAAGAGCTAGCCTGACCTGGCAATCTCATGAGATGCTACCATAGGAATGAGTTTTAAGTGTTAACTAATTCAAATGCCAAGGGCTGAGAGCATAGCTCAGTGCTGGAGCCCTCGCCCGTGTGTGCAAGACCCGTCCCTAGGGCTTCGTCCCTAGCATGGCAGTCAGTCAATCGTATTTCAAACCATGTTCCCCCATAAGTGGCTGTCTCACATCTGAGAATGCACAACCAGTGGCACATGCACCCCAAGTGGCCCACCCTTTCCAAGCTTAGAAAGTTGTGAGTTTCTCGAAGCTCCCTCCCCCGGGGGGCATATGCTCCTGGCTCTGGCCTGGCCATGAGGAAAAGCTTTTACCACAAGCAGTTCTCCAAGGGCAGGAAGACCCTCAGAGACTTGGCCGCATGACTATGGGGGGGTAGGGGGGTAGAGCAAGGCCCTACCAGGATAAACGCTGGATGTTTGAGGACTATCAGACACCGCTGGAGTGGAGACCTTAAGGGAGAGAGGGCGGAAGTGAGGGTCCAGAGGTAGCCAGGAGCCATGCGGCCTTGAGGGCCAAGGGTCACATCGGGCAGGAGGAAGAGCAGGCGCATGGCATGAATCCAAGACGCTTTCCATCTCAGTGTCTGTCACCTCTTCATATCCTGTCTGTTCAAAGTCTCTGTAAAATGCAGCGACCTGACCTGCACAGAGCAGAGCACGACCACGCAAGCCCTCCTTTATTCTGGATTCTATTTCTATTTATAATACCTGTGGCCTCTCATGTAGCATGTTAGGAAGCCAGCTCTTGTGCTTGCTGGGGTTTGTTTGTCTGTGCATATTATACCCATAAGCCTCATTTCTCACTCAGGTTTCTTTCCCTCCCCTGCCTCCTGTCCCCTGGCATGACACCGACGGATACCTTGAAGCTTCAGAAACTTGATCCTAGAAGTTAAGTGGTGGCCTTCTCATGGCAAGATCTTCATTGCATTAACCTTCTCCTGGTGCCATTTAAATATGCCAAGTCCAAAAGTCCTGAACTGGTTTGTACAGCTTTTAAGGGGCCAAATTATCGAATATCACCCATTAAATTCTATGTGATTATGTGTGACACATTAATCTAGTCTCTTAAAAGGTTTTTGGACCCAGGTTCTAGCATCTTAACACATACCTTAGTCCTCTCATCCTTGGATCAGCATAGAATTTATAACAATATTGTGTCCAGTGAAGCTCAGAGTGGAGCCTATGGCAAGCCAATAGAGACCGCCACTGGATTCGAAACCAAAACTTTTAAGAAGTGGTTATACAACGTGGCAAATCAATCTAATTATACTAAATTTCTCCATTAACCAACAAGGACACGGTGAAAGATTTTTCTCTAATATCTTGCTGAACTCTCTTTGTACTGCCTTGACCTTCCAGCCCAATCGCTCTGTCAAACAAAGAAATTAAGTATCACTTACACCTTGCAGTTCATCTTTTCTTTGCACAGCTCCTTTGCCGAGTCTGGACTTTTCCTAATGTTGGGAGCTCACCTAACATCAGACACTGGCCACACCTGGAAGCTGGTTACCCTCTTCTTTATTGCGACTGAGCAATACGGTTTTATCTTCCTAAATGCATTCTACGTGTATCTGAAAAGCTGTGAGTCAACTGTGATCATCTGAATGATATTTTAAGTATCCGATGAACTGCTCATTCAATCACTTAAGTTATTGATCACCCCTGTATAGATCAAATATTTCCAAAATGGAAGATCTTTTTGTAATACAAATTAATACTTTCTGATGTTTTTATTGACCTATACTGAATTTTCTGAACATGTACTATGTTTAAGCATAATAATTATAGACTAGGGCCACTGTAACTTAAGTCACCAATAAATCCAATACCTAGCACATGATATCCTTTTGCCAGGAAATGCCTTCATCTTCAGTCTTTATACTCAGCAAAGTGATAGTATTTTTCTTAATCAGTAGTTTGTTGAAGGCAAACAAAGGTAGTTTCCATCTGGATAATTCTTACAATGACTCTGTATTATTTTCTAGTCATCACTGTTACTCCTTGCAAAGTAGATTCCAAGATCCATGAAGATAGGGGCCATCTTTGTCTTGCCCTTAGTTCTATCCCTAGAGCTAAGCACAATACCTGGAATCTGTATGACCGGGACTCAGGAAATATTTCTTGAAAAGATAAAATGAGGAATATGTAAATGAATGTGTGCAAAAATTCTACTTCATCTATGCTTAAAATGACAGGTTTTTCAGGGGATCAAATGGAGACATGACCACTGCCTTCTGAAAAGGAATTGGGTGGGCGGGTGAGGAATCACCACCTCTCTTTGTCAGCTTTCCATTACTGTAACAAACACCTGAGATAAACCAACTTAATAAGAGAAAAGGTTTAGTTTGGTTCACAGTTTTGTAGACTTCAGTTCATCCTCATGTGGTCCCATTATATCGGTCCCATGATGAGGGCAACACATCATAGCAGGGCACATGCTGGGGGCAAAGCTACTCACTTCAGGCCTGCCAGGAAACGAAGAAAGAAACAGAAATGGGCTCTGTTCCCCAGGGCATGCCCCAGTGATCTAACTTCCTCCACTAGATTCCATCTCTTAAAGGTTCCACCACCTCCCAATAACACCACAGGCCGGGGATCAAACTACCACTCATCCGGCGGGGGTATATTCAAGATCTTGAATATGCTAGGCATGGTGGCATATGCATATAGTCTAAAGTATTCAGGATGCTGGGGCAGGAGGCTTGTGAGTTCAAGGCTAGTCTAGGCAAGATTGAAACTCCACCCCCCCCCCAAAAAAAAAAAAAAACCCAGACTATATAATTCAAACTATTGCACCAACTCGGATACTTAAATAATAATAATCTTCTTATTTTAAAAAATTTTTTTAGTTATCCATGGCCCTTTATTTTATTTATTTACATGTGGTGCTGAAATTTGAACCCAGTGCCTCATACATGATAGGCAAGCACTCTACAACTGAGTCACAACCCCAGCCAATAGTAATATTCTTGATCAGCAATTTTCAAACATTTTAGCTTCATGACCCTTTTACATTCTTAAAAATTATTGAGAGACCCCAAAAGTTTTTACTTATATATGGGATACATCCATCAATACTTACTGTATAGAAATTTTTTAAAAATTAAATATTTACTAATTCATGTAAAATAACAAACCCATCTGGGTATGATGGCACATGCCTGTAATCGTAACAACTTGGGAGGCTGAGGCAGGAGAGTTGCAAGTTTGAGACCAGTCTCATTAACTCAGTGAGACCCTGTCTCAAAATAAAAAATAAAAAAGGGCTGGGGAGGTGGTTCAGTGGTTAAGCACCGTGGGTTTAATCCCAGTAACAAAAATAAAAATAATAATAACAAAATAAAATAACAAACCTATTATACGTCAACATAATTAACATTTTGTGAAAATTTTTTTTCTAAAACAAAGAAGTCAGTGAGAAGAGTGGCAATGTTTGTATTATCAAGTCTCTTGGATGTTCGGCTTAGTAGAAGATAGCCAGATTCTCATATCTGTGTCTGCATTCGGTCTGTGCTGATGTCGTATGATGAATACTTTCTGCAAAATCCCCCTATACACTCATGACAGAATCGGAGTGAAGGAGGCAAACAATATCTTAATATTATTATAAAATTAGTTTGGATCTGTGGAGCTCCCGAGAGGGTTTTCAGGACACCAGGAATCTCTACTACCTAAAAGATAATAGTTATACAATTAGTGTTATATATATTATAGTCCCTGTGGCTCTGCTCGCCTGCACCCATTTTTGCTACTTGCCTTTGACTTCTTTTTTGGTATTGGTTCTTCTCATTCATGCTTTTTCTGTTTTTATTAGATGTTGCTTTGATTCCTTTTTGGAAGCAGGATGGATATTTAAAAATATAGATAAATGAATACCTGCTCACCCAGATACCTCAACACATAACAAGTTTAAAAAGTGCATTTCGACTTCATGTTCAGTGTCTACCTAGCTAACATGCCTCACAGAAATATACATGGTAGTCATGTAAAAGATTGAGACTCTTCAGACAGTCTTGGTGGACTATTTTTTTTTTTTAATTTATTTTTTGTACTGGAGATGGAACCTAGGGACATCTTACCATTGAGCTATGTTCCCAGCCCTTTTTATTTTTATTTAGAGAAAGAGTCTTTCTAAGTTGGCAAGAGCCTGGCCTGGTCACTGAGGCTGGTCTCGAACTTGTAATCCTCCTGCCTCAGCTTCCTGAATCTCTGGAATTACAGATCTGTGACCAATGGCACTTTCTTAAAGCCCAGAGAATTGGGTTGAATTGCAAGGCAACTCTACATAATAAACAGATAGAGCTCCATGACAGACAACTTACCACGTAAGAGACTAGGTGAAGTCTCTGTGGTGTGTGAATTGTTTCTCGAGATCCCTCCTTGGGCTACGCCACTTTTTCTGTATGAATAATTAATCTGTCTGAAGTCACTAAGAGTCACAGGTTTTAAATGTCTGCCTACCGCCATCCACTCTTCTTTCTTGAAGAATGGCCCCTGAGCCATCCATGGGGATGTCTCAGTGCACCCTATTCCGGTCACACTGGATGGGATCAGGCCTTTGATTCCATCATTGACCCTTAACTCAGGCTGGGCTGAATTCTCTTTCCTAAAAATGTGGTCTTGGGACTGTCACTCTGGCTAACCTCTTCAGTAGAAGAGATATAAGCATGGTAGTTATTAACGGATCCAGAAGAGGGAAAACTGATTGAAGAGACAGACTTGAAGCAAAGAAGAAAGTCAGAAAGGCATTCTGCCTGCTGTATTAAAGCTGCCCTGTCTGCAGGCTTCATGAGACACTACTCTATCTTCATATTTCCTGAATGCTTAACGCCAGCTCAAGTTGATTATTTGCAACCAAAAGGTCAGAACTAAGAAAAAGCCAAAGCCAGAACCATCTGTGAGGTTTTATTGACAACGACTCCCTTACAGGATCCTGGAGAACACTGCAGCCCTAAAAACACATTATTGACTCTCCGAAGGCTTCCACCAAACAAAAACATCTTTCCACCCAAGGTCAACTAGATTAGGAAACGGTGTTTCCTTCAGTTTTCCATCCCCAGAGGGCAAATGCACAGTTGAGTGCAGTCAGCCATCCACTCTGTGGACACACACCCAGGGAACTGAAATTCCCAGGTTCCAGGGAGGAGACTGGTCATTATGCTTCCCATCATCTGCCAACATCCCCCACTCCACATCGGCTCCCTGGAGCAGTGACCCTCAATGAATAGCAGGGCAACCCACTTTTTAAAAGTGCCAATTTTTAGCAGCTGGAAACAATAAACGTAGTGGGAGGCAAAGATGCTTGGAGGACTGATTTCTCCTTAACCGTTTTCAGAGGTCGAGAGATGGTGGGTGTCGTGGCCAGGGCCACAGAGATTGGTGCCCTGGGGCCATTGTGTGGTGGCAGGTTCCTCGATCCTCCTCCCCAGGCCTCAGATTTTACAGCTGCAAAATGAGGAGGAAGAACGAGATGGTCTTTAATATCCCTTTCATCTTCAACTTTCTACAATCTTTGTGAACTGGAAAGATTTACACAGAACTTCATCTTGATTTTATTACTCCTCGTTCATCTTCTTGCGACCGAGCCAGCGGCAGCCTGTGCGTGCGGAAGTTAGTGGCTCAAGCTTTCTGGGATGATTTAAGAGGTGATGAAAACCCCACGTACCTCCCTCACTGTTCTGCCACAGCCAGGCCTGAAGAGCCCCTGCCCTGAGCCAGATCTGGGCTGCAGGCATCAAGTTCAAAAGGCGAACACCTACATGCCCCACTGTTCTCCCAGTAAGCCTGGACTTACCCTGGATTCCCTAGGAATGACACAAGGAACGCTAGCTAGAGAAGGTGCACCCCCAGGAAAAGTCTGGGGCAGATGGTACTGCAGTGACAGACAGGCCCATGGAGGAAGAGGGCCTGCAGGTAGTCACCAGCAGCAAAGAGCTGCAAGGGCCAGGTGTGCTTAGGGAAGTGGGCAGTCACCTCTCAGCACTATATTGAGCATCCCCTTACCTGACCCTCTCCTCTTGAGGGTGCACAGCAGGAAGAGCATCTCTGATCATGCTCCAGGGCTCCATCCCTGCTATGGATTGGCCCTGTCCCCCAAATTCATGTACTGGAAGCTTGATCCTCAGGCAGTGGTGTTGGGAGGTGGGGCCTGGTGAGAAGTGACTGGGTCACAAGGGACCAGTAATGTCATGATGGTGGGGTGAGTGCCTGATGTAAACACCAGGTGGTCAGGAAAACAAGGCCTCCACCCTCCCTGCTCTCTTGCCCTTTTCCCTTCTGCCATATTATGATGCAGCACGAAGTCTCTCTGGAGTCACTGCAGTTAGTCCCTTGGTCCTGTCCTCCAGAACCATGAGCTAAATACCTGCTCTGTGGTATTCTGTTATAGCAACGAAGAGCAGACTTAGCCACTTGCCAGCACAAGGAAAGTGGATGTTAGGCCCAAGAAAAGGAAAATCCCTTAGAGGTGGCTTCTGCCTCATTCTATCATCTAGGCTGTAATGAAAAAAACAAAAACAAAAACAAAAAAAACCCAAAACCTAGGGATGGTTGGCCACCATACAGAAAATGACCCAATACTGTTGTAGAGCAGTAGCCTGGAACCACTGAGCCCTGTCCCTGTGGTCCTGGAGTCCACTTCCCTTTTCACTTTGTTGTCAAACTAAGGAGCCAGAACTCCCCACCCTTCCCACCCACCCCAAATAAGATGTGGGTGTCAAATTGTAGGAATCCCCCCTTTGGCAGCTTCAGTTCTTTACCTAAAGAAATGGAAAAGGGCCAAACGTGAAGAGAACTTTCTAGCACTTCTGTGGGGGATTTATTTGTCAACATGGCAGCTGTAGTAGGTTTAGGAACCAATGAACCACGGGACAGCACCCTGAGGTATTATGCCACCACTCCACTCCTTAAACTCCAATTCTCTCTGCACTCTGCCTGGAACACGTGTAGACGTCAGATTTGAGACAGGGCTTCTGACTCTCAGCAGTCTGGGTTTGTCAAATCTTCTCATGTTGGCAGTGGGGGGACAGGGACGACATGACAACCTATGAGTGTATCATGTTAAGTCGTAGTAAAAATAGCAACTGGAGTCAAAAACATCCTTAATGGGCTCTTGAAACCTTTTGAAAAGAATATATCGGAGGAACAAAATAGTATCAGATGGTTTTTTTTTTTTTACTTCCTGGGGAGAAATAGAAGAATAGACATTCACGTTGGACCACAAATGTCCCAGCACCATCACATTCTGGGTATCCCTCTCCCTTGTCTCCAGAGTTAACACCTTGTAAAATGTCATAGGGACCAGCAGTCCCAGTTTTTCCCAGCATATCTCAACAGTAAAACAGAAATTTCTTGGTGCTTTGCAAGAGTCCCATTAAACCTTCAAGCGTAACTTGACTTGTGGGTCATTCTCTCCTCAATATTGCATATTTCCTTTGTGGGAGCATGGGAATTGGGAGGATTTTAAAAATTCTGTTGGACAGTAATTTTGCACAGGCATATTATCCTAGGACCCAGGGAAATACCCTAGTGAGACACAAGGAGACTTGGGTTAACCAGAGATAATAACTCCTCAAGTACCCACTTTGGAGAGGATCTAGGAATTTCCAGGGATTCCAAAACTCTTGCTAATGAAAGACCACAGTAACATCCTGAGGGATAAAAGATGTGCTGATTATGTCCATCCTGAAATACAAGCCTGGGAGAATTCTGTGCGTCTACCTACCTACCGCAATCTACCTGCCTGCCCTCTGCTTGCTTGCTCTCTGCCAGTTCAATCTGTGTAAAAGCTGAACCATGTTGCTTTCAGTCTCCCAAATACTAGGTCGTCTCATAGCATGGATTACAAAGTCAGAGGTTCGAATCTCTGATCAAGTCCCTCGTCTACCCACAAGTCAGTCGGCTGATGTGTGAAATGGGAATAAAGCAGGCAACACATGACTGTTAGAAGGACTGGATGCAACAAGTGCTCTTTGCCACGTAAACTACTATTTATTGTTGGGCCTGCCTCCTGGGAAAACAAGAATTTTGCGCTCAGCATAATCACATCCCCTCTCTACTGAGAGGGCTGGGGCGCTGGATTTAGACAGAAATACCACCCACTTTCCCTCCCTGGGCCTGGGTGGTGCAAGCCACCTTACCTTCACCTTTATCAAGGGTACCTGATCTTTACACCCACCTACCAGGGCGCACCCAAACGGGAAATTCTGCTCCGAATCAACCACCTTCCATCCACCTGCCCACCAGCGCGAACCTGTTCTCTCGCTTCTTCCTCTCGGTCCCTTTTTGCGCCCTCGTTTCCCTGTCTAAAATAAAACCTACTGCTGCCCTTTCTATCTGTGCTAAATTTCAAGAGCAGGAGAGTCCTCGAAATGAGAAGAGCAAGGGCGCTGCCTGCCCGCAGAGTTCGGGGCTGGAGCTTCAGGTCCCAGGAAGCGCAGACTTTTCGGGCGCAGAAGGGAAGGGGCGCCCGAGCTGCGAGCCTTCGCTGGGAGGAGGGGACGCCGTCTCGCGGGCATGGAAAGTGTGCGTCGGAGGAGCCTCTGGCTAACTCTTCTCGTCGGCATTCTGGACCGAGAGCCACGCAACCACAATCTGCCCAGCTCTCTGCACACCAAAACCAGGGAGCCGCCTGCGAGCCAGAGGGCAGAAGGAGGGAGGAAAGGCCAGGGTGCGGCGGGAAGGTGGGGGTGGAAAGAAGTGTAGGGAGAAAAGAAGTGAAGTGGAGGAGGAGGAGGTGGGAGATGGGAAGGAGGGAAGTGGGGGGTGGAGGTTGGGAAGGAGAGAAGTGGGGGGTGGAGGTGGGAAGGAGAGAAGTGGGAGGTGGAGGTGGGAAGGAGAGAAGTGGGAGGTGGAGGTGGGAGATGGGAAGGAGGGAAGTGGGGGGTGGAGGTGGGAAGGAGAGAAGTGGGGGAGGAGATGGGAAAGAAGTGGGGGAAGGAGATGGGAGGAGAGAAGTGGGGGGGTGGAGGTGGGAAGAAGGGAATGGGGGGTGGAGGTGGGAAAGAAGTGGGGGGTGGAGGTGGGAAGAAGGGAATGGGGGGTGGAGGTGGGAAAGAAGGGGGAGGAGATGGGAGGAGGGAAGTGGGGGGTGGAGGTGGGAAGGAGAGAAGTGGGGGAGGAGATGAGAAAGAAGTGGGGGTAGGAGATGGGAGGAGAGAAGTGGGGGGGTGGAGGTGGGAAGAAGGGAAGTGGGGGATGGAGGTGGGAAAGAAGTGGGGGTAGGAGATGGGAGGAGAGAAGTGGGGGGGTGGAGGTGGGAAGAAGGGAATGGGGGTGGAGGAGGGAAAGAAGTGGGGGGAGGAGATGGGAGGAGAGAAGTGGGGGGGTGGAGGTGGGAAGAAGGGAATGGGGGGTGGAGGTGGGAAAGAAGTGGGGGTAGGAGATGGGAGGAGAGAAGTGGGGGGGTGGAGGTGGGAAGAAGGGAAGTGGGGGATGGAGGTGGGAAGAAGGGAAGTGGGGGATGGAGGTGGGAAAGAAGTGGGGGTAGGAGATGGGAGGAGAGAAGGGGGGGTGGAGGTGGGAAGAAGGAAATGGGGGGTGGGGTGGGAAAGAAGTGGGTGGAGGAGGCCGGAGGTGGAGCGGAGAGGGGCCGGCAGGGAGGAGGAAGGGCACGGGGGAGGCGGGAGGGGGCGGCGGGCGCGGGGGAGGGGCGGAGGTGCGCGCGGGGAGGCGGGCGCGGGCGGGCGCAGTCGCCGTGGCGCGGTGGGCGTGCGGCGCGAGTCTCCACTTTGTCTGGAGCCGCGAGGGTCGAGCGGCGCGGAGCGCGGTGCTGCAGGGAGGCGTCCTTGGACTTCGTGAGCGCCGCGGCGCTTTCCTGAAACAGCTGAATAAATAAATAACCCGGTGCGGCCGCCCCGCCCTCGGCGGTGGCCGCGGCGGCGGCGGCGCTCGGGAAACCGAGCTCGGGCCGCCTCCCCGGGACTCGGGCGGCCGCCCAGCTGCGGGGACTCGGCTCCGTCAGACTTACGGCAGAGGGTCCAGCAGATCTCCGGTGCTCTTTGGTTTTACGGTGGAAAACGACGATTTAAAAATATAGACGTGAAAATAAATGATATTAAGACCTGCCGGCTTCACTTCCTGGAAGCTTTTTTGTTGTGTCTTGAAACTAGGAGGCTTTGCGGTCGTCCTTGTAAGTGCCTTTTACTCCATTCACACGAGTGCTTGTGCGTCTCTGCTGCGTGTAGCATCGGTAAACTGGCCGCCTTGCATTAATTCTTATCCGATGATGATTTCTGCTTTGGTCGGTTAACACCACCTCTCTTGATGACATAAAATAAATGCAAAAAAAAAAAAAAAAAAACAGAGGATGAAGGGAGAGGGATCTTTTTAACCCTGCTATAAACTAGTTAAGAAAATACCCCCTAACGCGATGCTAATACCGAAAAGAGTGGAGTATTATTCAGGCTGGAAATAATTTTTAAAAAGAAGTACTCCCACTAGTCCAGTAGCCATTCTGCGTAAAGCAACGTGATAAAATTGTTAATAGCAATGACAAAACCCCTATTGCTCTAATTTTTATTTTGGAATGTTTTTCAGTATGTCGCAGATAGTAAACCACACATGCTGTGTATTTAATCTGTGAGCATGTGAAAAAAGCATACAAATAGACAATTTCAGCTCTGAAACGGCAGCTTTTACTCTTCAGTACCGAGAAGTTCAACTTAGAAAATCCCCAAATATAATTATAAAGCAGATGCTGCATAGGGTGCCTGCTAAAACTGAAAGTTTCTTTCCCGGAGAGTTTGCTTCATTTTCTTTCAAAATAAACTTAAAGGCCAGAGAATTATTCCAAAACCTGAATGAGTCATCCTACAGTGGAAAATAAATTAATAGAAACAATTGAACTTAACAAAAATTGACCTTCAGGCTACATCTGATGCATCTATGTAAAATTTAAAAATGATGCGATGCATGTTTTATGAAACCAACAGTCATAACAGATATACCTTCATCTAAACAGGATGCACAGACAGACGGAGGGAAACAATTTTCACTAAACTATACCGCAATTTCCTTATGTAACTTAATGCTCTGGAATTGGTAGATTCTGAGTCAAAGGTTGCTTGCTGGAACTCCTTGGGCCTGAATTTTTCTTGCAGACTCGTGGCTTCGGTGTATTTTGAACTTCTGCATTAGTTATGGATATTTTGGAATTGAGATGTTTCATATGGAAAGCTGAACTTCGGGTTTCCCTTTGAAATGGAAGAAAACCTGGTCACTATGGTTGGGACCATTAGCTGGATCAATCAGCTGAGCCGTGTTAGATGTGGAGGCAGCCATCTGCACTATCCCGCTGTCTCCTAGCACCCGTGACCCTCACCTTCTGAAGATGCTTGTGGGCGTTGGGCAGGTGAGCTTTCTAGTCCTGGTCCAGATAGCACTTCACCCTGCACTTGGCCTCTTGACCAGGATTATTGAAGTCCTAGATGACTTATTCACACTAGGGTCTAGACCTAATGTACATATGCTACCTTAAGCCCTTGATCAAATCTTGACTTCCAGAAATTCATTTAGGCAGATTCAACTGATAAGAAGCTGACTCTATTTCCTGAAGATCAGTACCACTACACAATGTCCTGGTTCCCTCTGTTCTGCATTTCTTTGAAATGCAGTGAGGCTTAGGAGGGTGTGTGTCCTCTGGAATTAAACTCAGGAATTTGGATCCCTACTCAATCCTTGCTGTGGGATGCTGGGCACGTTATTTGCTGTCCCTGAGCATGTTTCCTCACATACAAGATAGTTATCATACTACCTCCTTGTATTATTGAAGATTAAATTGGTATATGTAGAAGCACCTTGAACGTAACTGGCCCACAGGAACCGTCCTGAACAGTGGTTTTCCTTTGCCTTTGGAATTTCAGTTTCTCAAGGATGCAAGTACTGGAGGAGTTTTCTTAGATCTTTTCCACTTGCCTGCAAAACCCCACATCAGTAGAGTCGAAACTTTCACATGCAGGAAACTTAACGTGGTTCTTTGCTTCATATGCCAGTTTCTGGGTTCCTCACCTAGGATTTCAACTCAAAGTTCCACATAGGGCCCAGGGCACCAGCATTGTCATGTTTAACTCTGGTCGGGAGTTAATCAGACAATACTCTGACAGCACTGGTCCGGGACTGGCCGTGGTCATTCAAGTGAATAAAGCGGAGAACCAGGAAGGATGGCCCAGGCGATTCCCTGGCTGGTCCTGGCCAGCATGCTGGGCCTGCAGCTCCATCTGATGCCTTCCTTGGGTCTCAAATGCCTATTCACCAATTCAGAGACTTATTGGGCACTTACTAGAAATACACTGAGGTCAACAATGGCTTTCAAAGGAAGGTGAACTTCCTGACCTCGGGAAGCTCAGGAAATGGAATTCCAAGCCCACCACCCATCATCTGACGTCATTTTCACGAAGATCCCACCATGGCCCCCTCTCCTGCTGCCCAGCAGTATGCCCTCCCAAGTTACATGGCGGAGTCTGGAATTTAACCGTTAGTTCTGCATTTCTTGGGGACGCTTGGCATGGTACCCTAGGTTAGGTGCTCAGTAGATATTTGTGGGATTTCATTTCCTTGTTATGCACCTGTCCTCTGAAACTCAGCTTCTGTTTGTTCACTCATGGAATAGGGTGCAGCATCTTCTAGAATCTGGATGCTATTCCAGAAGCCATGGATACAGCAGTGGACAAAATTAAAATCCCCACCCACATGGATCTGCTGGCTGGAGAAGGCAGGGCAAAGGAATAACCTATTTGGAATTCTTGTCTGTTGGGTTGTTACCTGTATCCTGACATCTGCTGCAACCTTGGTTGCTGACACGCCTACTCCATTACCTTCGCCGGATGATGAACTTGTTTCCTAGCCCCAGTCTATACGGCCTTTACTTGGATGGTGATTTTATCTGTAGCTGGAGAGCTTGCTATTTATCCTGCTGCATTTCAGGGTGTTTTTCCCCCCTTTTACAGTGCTGGGGATCAGATCCGTGGAAGATGAGGGCTATACCACCATGTGCACCCAAGCCTCTGTTGTATTTTGAATCAGAGCATCCCCATCTCTTTCAGACCTTAACCAACATCGAGCATTCATTTACCAAAGCCAGACACTTCCATAATAAGCTAACTTTAAAAAAGGCAACTTGTTTATTCTGTACATACAAAATCTTGTCTGAGAAGATTTGTTGAAGCCACATGACTCTGCCTTACCGTTTGTTTTGTTGTTATAATATTGCCCTTCTTTTGAAGTTTCCTAGCTATTATGCCAAACATAAAAATAACTGACTGCTTTACATTCATATTCCATAACTTATTTTGAGCAGTACTATGAATAATGTATTAGTAAAATGTATCTTATCTTTAAATATGTGAATTTTTAAAAATAAATTTTGCTGCATCCTTATTGAACTCTGGATTTTTCTGGATCCAATGCTTGCTCTAGAGAAATGAAAAAAAAAGAGATGGTTTTAGTGCATCAAATATTCCACAAAGTGAGTCACCTCTGAAAATTCAGATAAAGAGGTACAATTTTCATTTCTACTCTAAAGTGTAAACTTTTTGTGGAAATGGTCCAAGATGTGTTATGCCTGTTCCTTTGCATTTAAATATTTGACCCCTATCTATTATCATCTTTGGCTCACAATGGCATGTGAGCCACTTCCCAAGTCTACATGACTTCCTGCTAGAACTTGAACTGGAATAATAGGAATTCTTTGTCAGAAAAAATTCAAGCACTGAGGATCTCACTTTAAGCTGTGCAATGCAAAACCAGCCTTCTGAACTGGACAGAATATCAGTCTTTAGTCAGGCAACAGGTAAATTTGCAGGTAGAATTATAATGCACTGGACCATGGATGGTCATACTGCCAGTGGGCTAGCCGCTGTGTTTTGTGCAAGTTCAAATAACCTCGTCAGAACTTAATTTGAGCCTGTACGTGTGCAGCTACTGCATGTGATCATTGACAGATGGAATTATCCACCAGACCAGTTGGAGTTTTAGGACCATAAAGTCTGGGCACCTTGATATATGGATTCAGAAATGATCCATTCCTTGCTATAGCTTTTTTCTTTTGGGTGGGTGGAGAAGCAGGTGGGGTAAGGGTGACAATTTTGAGGCTGGACCTATATAGAACCGTAGTCACTGGGTGGGGAGAATTTGGTGGAAATCTACTGTCAACTGATGTCCCCCCACTGAATTGGCATGTAGAGATCGAAATGCCTGGAATGCACAACATAACTTGGGATATCTTCATTCTAGGTTGAAGGTGGACACAGCAGAAGGGGTGCCCATTTAAGGATGTCATAGGGCATTGGTAAAAGGGAACAAAACAAATGTAAATTTCACATACTGAAAAAGAAGCTTCACCAAGGAGGTTTGCTGGACTCCTCTGCATCTTTTATGTGGTTTGACCCAGCCTCGAGGCTATTTTCATACCCACCACCCAAGCCTCTCCAATAAGATCTTCAGCAAGCATTCTAGAATGCAGCACTTACCTGCTTTACTAATTGCTCATGAGATTTCTCCTATGGTAAATATATATATAGATTTGTCCACTCTCCTGCTTTTTTGTAATTATTTTATAAAAATTGAGTCGCTAAAGTTTTTAGCTGTTTAGCTGGGTATGGTGGTGCATGTCTATCATCCAGAGACTCAGGAGGCTGGGGCAAGAGGATTTCAAGTTCAAGGTCAACCTCAGCAACTTAACAAGGCCCTCAGCAACTAAGCAAGACTTAAAAAAAAAAAAAAATAGAACAGGGGATGTAGCTTGGTATTAAAGTACCCCTGGGTTCAATCTCCAGTACCAAAAAATTAAAATAAAATAAAAAAATAGTTTGTGTTTAGATACCTTTACTTTAAACAAGAACTTGAAGGGATCAAAAGACCCAGACTTGGGTTAGGTATATAGCTCATTGGTTCAGTACTTGCTTAGCCTGTGCAAAGCCCTGGTTTCAATCCCTAGCATCACAGAAAAGAAAAGCCCAAGCTATGCTTTTCAATAACCAGAACCAGTCTCTATAACTTCATATCTAAAATCTTTAGAAATTGGGGGATTAGGGGCGTAGCTCAGTGGTAGAATTTTTAAAAGTCTTTAAGAAATTTTTTTGCAGTGCTGGGGCTTGAACCCAGGACTCTGCACACAGGACCACTGCTGAGCTATAACCCCAACCCTCTTTCTTCTTGCATTCTCTCTTTTACTTCCAGTGGGAGCAACTTCTGTGATTATCTGGGGTAGAGGAAACCCACCCATCTCAGTGAGCAGTGATACGTAAGTTCTAGGGATTTTCTATAGTCATTGTCACACACAATGTCTTCTGGGAAGATATGTCATCCTTTCAGTCCTACGTAAGGTGCTTCAGAGTTAATTTGTGATTACTAAACTTTCCACTATCTTGGGATTTAATTTGCTCTACAAAGTGCCCGCAGAAAGCTCTAGAGAACTCCATGCACTGATAGGAAAGATGAATGGCATGGGCTAGTTGGGGGCCATGAGTCACAGCTCCGGACCTCCCTGCATCTGGGGAATGTGCATGAGTTGCTTTGTTTTGCTTTTGGAGGTTGGGGACTGCTGGTAAGGGTGGATTTCACCCCAGAGAACACAATCAGGAAACCCACAGCAGGCTCAGGAAGAGTCATCCAGCTGCAGGCGAGAGGTAGGGATAGCTGAAGAGCTAGAACTGCTCAACAAGCAGAACGTAAAGTGGGACCAGAGAAACTGTGTGCCCCGACAGCAGCAGAAGAACCTCGGGACTGTAATGGGCTGACCGATCTGCCTCCATGAGAATGTTATAGGCCAGACAGACTCCATTTTGCTCTGAGACTCCATGTTATGTAGGAAATAAGCTTCTCCCATGGGAACACCCCACCTCTGTGCCCATCATCAGTTACTTGGTGTGACATGTTTAGCAACGCAAAAAGACAATTCTTATGTAATGAAAAATTGCTCTTTTGATTCCTATTGCTCCTAAACAATGCACCATGTGAATGGTGATTGTGTGGATGTTAGTAACCATTCTTTAGTTTGTACCTAGGTAAGGGTCGTTTTGACCCACTTCCCCCTCTGTTGAAGATCTCATGATATTAGTTTGTAATCATAGCAGCAGACACTAACGGTGGATGTGATTTTTGGTGTAAGAACCCTTACAACCCTATGGTCAGGGCTGTTCTTCCAATAGCCATTTTTTGGGGGCATTGAGTGAGACAGCCAGCCGGCCAGCTTAATGAAGACTGTCAAATTTGGACTTCTCAGTGGTGGTCAGTCTGTTCCTAAGTTGCGCCCTATAACAGGGACCTTTCAGTCAACACTTTTATTGATTCGGAAAAAATATGAATTTCAACATAGCTGAACATAGAAAGGGAAAGCTTTTAGTTTACAGCCATTAGTTGCCATGAATTGATGAACAACGGAAAGGTCCAGAGTTAGAAGACAGTCACCTTTAAATTGCTTGCTGTCCTCTCTTCATTATCTAACATTTTTCTACCATACAAACATCTAGGTTAAAACTGAAAAAGATATTTGGAAAGTTACATTTATAAGAAACTGGGCTAGATGGGGGTCTTGCCCCTTGGGGACATTTTACTCCCAGGGGGACATGGTTGGGGCAGGAAATAGGGTAGACAAGAGGGCACAGACCTGCTGCCTAAAATTAACTTCAGAAGGTTAAGTAGCTTCCAAATAGATTTTTCCACCTCAATAGTAACCAATTGTAGATTTATCAATAGGGAAATTTTCTACAAGCTTTTTTGAATATATTCACTTTATGGACTCAGTCCTGAGTGAAAACTAAGTGATATTCCCTCTTTGTCTAGATGTCAATCACTTAGAAACAGCCCCAGAGACTTCCAAAGTGAGTAAATATCTCCTGCTGTTTAAATAGCCAACCTTCCAGCTGATTAAGAAACTGCCCCAGCAGGTATTCTGAGTCACCGTGTGGTTCTGGACATGTCCCTTGACCTCTCTCGAGACTTACATGCACTTAATGTTTTTCCTCCCATGGATTCATGACGCTGCCTTGGGACAGAAAATTAACTAATGTTACAAAGTCTGGTGCAAATTTTTTAAATGCTGCAGGAAAAATCGGGTTAAAAAAAAAAAACAAAAATCTCTTGTAAAATGTAACTGCTGTGTAAAAGACACAGGCATACAATCTTCTTGGCTCAGAGACACAAATAGCTGTCTATCATTCAAAACCAAAGATGGAGCAACACCATGGAAGATTTTAAGAAAGAAAGCACAGTGTCCTTTTTAAACCTGTGAGGCAAGTCCAGTTCTTTCCTGACGTCTCTGGAAAGTGTGGTCAAAGTTGTTTTATTGCTGATGCTGACAGAAAGAGACCTTAGTGTTCAAATCTCAGAAACGTGTCTTCTGATGCAGTTTTGCCTTTCTAAAAAAGGGGCAGCACTGAACTTTCTTACAGGAAGTTTTGGTTACTGGCATAATTATAGGTTTCTGGAAAGTTCCTTGGTTGTATCTACGGTCCATTCCCAACTGTTGCTCCTTCAAATATGTGTTTCATGTCCCTACGTGATCTCTTACAGTGCTGACACACACACACACACGTACCGAGGAGCCTTTTCCTGCTCGTGGGCCATGTGCACAAAATAGTCTCATGACGCAAGGTTGCCTGAGAGCCATCTTTCAAACAGCGTATCCCCTGTTTGCATGTTATATCACTTACTGCATAAAGTTAGTCACAAGCCAGGCTAGGATTGTAACAGGCAGGCAAGGGCCATCCATTAGAAGGAAATGGTCTAAAAGTTTAGCATGCACACTTAAGTGTTTGATTTTTCTTGATGGGCACGCTATACAACACACAATCTCACAAAACCCATTTGGAAATGGCATTTGCCACAGATATGTCCAAAGAGAGGAGAGGTGCTACACGCAGCTGGTTGACTGGGTTCAGAAGTGAGCAAAAGAAATAGGTGAGTGTTCCTGAACAGTATAGAAGATTAAAGAAATTAGTGGGGTATGGGATATACCCCAGTCACCCCCTAAAGTTCAAAGGATACCCCTTCATACCTGGGAGTATGCTTTGCAGTGGTCACCAGAAGAGGATGGTTGTTTGGTTTATTGGTTGATTTTTTTTTTTTTTTAGATTCATCAAATAACTACCAGACCATCAAGTGTGAGACAACTTTAGAAAACAAAATGTCTATCCCCATATTAAGGTATTAGTCTTATGGAAAGCTTGGAGAATCAGAAATTTAGTTTGCTTGCTATGTTAGTCTGCTTTCCATTACTGTAACAAAACACCTGAGATAACTTGAGAAGAGGAAAGGTAGACTGTTTGGTGACTCAAATTCATTGACGAGGTATTTCATCAAGAGCCAAAGTTGCCTCAGTGCTAAGATTAAAATACTGAGGGGGAGGCTTCAAGGTTAATAATTAACTAAAATAAATAAGCCATTTCTCATATCAGCTAATGCTCTCCCTTCTGACTCTGAACAGCTGTCTGCTGTTTTATCATGTGCATGTGTAAAAACCTGGGTTCAATCCCCAGCCATAAAAACATCAAAAAAGAGAAATGGTCTATCTCGGCTCACACTTAGAGATCCTGGCCTTGGATCTTGTTGCTTTGGTGTCTGTGGTAAGGCAACATTGTGGTGGGATGATGCTAAAGAGAGCTAGGAAGGGGCTGGATTCCCCCTCTCCCCTTCAAGGACATGCCTCCAATGACCCCCCCACCAGACCTGGCCCCTTCAGGGTTCTGCCACCTCCTAATAGTACCAAACTGGGGACTAAACCTCTAACACATCGGCCTCTGGGGAACACTTAAGATTCAAACTCTACCCCTTACTCTTTCACCCAACAAAATTCATTGAGCACCTATGAGGTATCAGATGCCACCCTTGGTCTTGGAGACACAGATGTAAAGCAGACTCCGGCCCTGCCTTTGAGGATCCTTCAGCCCTTACACCACTTTTGGTTCTGTGTGTGTGGGTTTAGACAGATTTGAATGACGGGACCACCCACGATGAACACCAGAATCCAAGACAAGTGATTTCTTGAACTCACCAGTTATCACTAAAAACGCTATCTGAATGTGAGAGGATTCCCATGACCTATGTCAAAGATCGCATTTTTCTTTAAATTTTTTTATTTGTTCTAATTGGTTATACATGACGCAGAATGCAGTTGGACGCAAACAGAACACAACTCCTCATTCCTCTGACTGTACATGGTACTGACTCACTCCAGTAGTGTAACCATACATGAAGACAGGGTAATAATGTCCGTCTCAATCCACTGTCCTTCCCATCCCCACCTGCCCCACCCTCTCCTCACTCCCTTCTACGCAATCCAAAATTCCTTCATTCTTCCCTACCCACCCCCCACTATGGATCAGCATCTGTTTATCAGAAAAAAACATTCGGTCTTTGGTTTTTTGGGATTGGTTTATTTCACTTAGCATGATATTCTCCAGTTCCATCCATTTACCTGAAAATGCCATGATTTCATTCTTCTTTAAGGCTGAGTAATATTCCATTGTATATATGTACCACATTTTCTTTATCCATTCATTGGTTGAAAGGCGTCTATGTTGGTTCCATAGTTTAGCTATTGTGAGTTGAGTTGCTATAAACATCGATGTGGCTGTGTCACTGTACTATACTGATTTTAAGTCCTTTGGGTATAAACCTAGGAGTGGGGTATCTGGGTCAAATGGTAGCTCCATTCTAAGTTTTCTGAGGAGTCTCCATACTGCTTTCCAAAGTGATTGCACCAATCTGCAGAAAGACCTTCTTTTTATTTTTTTTACTTTTTATATTTTTGGATGTTGATAGACCTTTATGTTTATTCATTTATGTATATGCAGTGCTGAGAATCGAACCCAGGACCTCACACATGCTAGGCAAGCACTCTACCACTGAGCCACCACCCTAGCCCCAAGACCTTCTTTTTAAATGCCCCTGAAAAGGCTGGGAGTGCAGGTCAGTGGTAGAGTGCTGGCCTAGTATGTGCAAGGTCCTGGGCTCCATCCCTGGCATTGTGAAAATAAATAAGTAAAAATACCCGTGTAAGCAAAACAAGGGACTGTTTCATTTTAAAATGAGATGATATTACTGAGCACCCATATTATCTGGGGGGTATCCAGAACAGCAGATCAAAAAAGGTGAGGTGAAGGGCAACATTTGCTGGGGCCCCCCAGCTTCAAGTGTCTCGGAATCCTGAGCTCCCTTCTGGGTATCCGGGAGGTTTACGAGACCATCCCAGACAAGAGGCCACGGAGGCAAACCTGCCCATCACGGTTTCACACCGACTCATGGAATCAGATAGGTTTGTTTTTCTGAAAAAAAAAAAAAAAAAAAAAAAAAAAACTGCAGATGGTGAGTTTGGCCCTGGCCTGGCTGAGGAGGGAAAGGTTTAATTTTAGAATGAGTCCTTTGATATCTGCCCTGCTTTCTGGCCAGTTTCCTCACCTCCTTGGCCTCCGGTACCAGGTGATATCTGAAGTCCCTCTGGGACATTCTATCCCTTGGTGATAAAGGTGGCACTGTGCCTACGTTTGGTGATTCAGATTCATTGACGACGTATTTCATCAATGGCCAAAACTGCCTCAACGCTACGATTAAAATACTGAGGGGGAGGCTTCAAGGTTAATAATTAACTAAAATAAATGAGCCGTTTCTCACCTCGGCTGGCGCTCCTTCCAGCTCTCTGAACAGAACAAATAAATAGCGGGCAGCAAAGGATCCATTCACAGGCAGAGATTATTTTTGGCAAGGAGGAACGCTGGACACTTTGCAGTTTGTTTAGACCTATTATATACAAAATGTGTACATGATGGTCAGCATACATGTATGCACCACTGTCATCGAACGTGAATACTTCCAAATTACAAAATTACAATAGCCACCATCATAGTTACCGAGCCCAGACTGTGGAAGCACAGTTGAAGACTTCGTATGTATACCCAGAGACTTCTCATGTTTATTGGTTCCTCCTATTGCCATTCTTAATATCCACAATTGATATTGATTTCTCAGAATATGGAGGTCTACAAAGTTTACTGCAAATACTTTATCTGGCAAACATAACTTTTTCTTCTTTTACACTAGGATTGAACCCAAGGATATTTTACCATTGAGCTATATCCCCAGCCATTTTTATTTCTATTTTAAGACAGGGCCTTGGTAAGTTGCTGAGGCTGTCCTCCACCTTGCCATCCTCCTGCCTCAGCCTCCTGTGTCAGTGGGATTACAGGCACGTGCCATTGCACCTGGTGCGAGCAATCACTATTACCAGTGTGCAGGGAAATGGAATTTCACTTTGAATGTTTGATAAAGGTCTTTCTGGAAATGCAAGCATTTGATCATGTCTATACCTAGGGGCATGGATTCTGTCTCCATAAAAGAACTCCCCTCTTTTGAACAAAGAGGAAAAAAATCATAGAGTTTATGAAAAATCAGGAGGTATTTCCATCTCTAGTGAGATTGGGGGTGGGGAGTCTCAATAAAGTCTTGAAGAAAATCTTTCTGTCCATGAGGGTTCTATTTAATAAGTTGTTATGATATTTGAACCTCGTGCTCTGGAAACAGCTGATAGCATAAATGTTCATGTGACTGAGACAACGCAGGCGTGGTTCTTTTGGTCTGGGTCATCCCCAAATTCATCTAAGCCGTGACCTCCTTTGCTCCTGCAGAACCCTCCAGTGGAAGAAACTTTCAGTAGCACACGGGATGTGTTCCATATTGTGATGACTATAACAACTCATATTTTCCCCAAAATGTACAAATACAAAATGTGCCGTGTTTTCCTCATACGCCTGCCTATGGAACACAGAAATGAAAGTTGTTTACTTTGGCTACAACAAATGTCATCCCCTTTTGATGTCCTTCCATCAAACCAAACATGCAGCTTTTCCAGATACCAGAATCTCTATTAAAAATGATGAGTATCTTACTCCCAGGTTCCCTTTTCTCTGTCTCTCTCTCTCTCTCCTTTCAATGACTTTATTGTTAAATAAGAAACGGATAATGTCAACTTTCCCAATAGTACCAGTAGTATTCGTTGCTGTTTCATAAGTAATTTAGGAAAGTAACCAAAGCATAAAGAAGCTAAATTATTTATTACGGTAGTCTCCTCCACTGGGTATCACTAGAATCTTCAATGTTAATGTCTTTCTTACATGTATAAGGTTGGAAACTCACAGTGGGTTAAACTGATAAATTAAACAGGGAGTGTTTTCAGGTGAATAGATGATCCTGATTTTATCACCAAAGCAACGTACTGCCTCCACCATAGGGGCCTGTATTATCTAAATATTAATCTAAGTGAATGTTTATTCTTTTTGGGGGGGGCAGTGCCAGGGATGGAACTCAGGGGCACTCAACCACTGAGCCACATCCCCAGTCCTATTTTGTATTTTATTTAGAAACAGGGTCTCACTGAATTGCTTGGCACCTCACTTTTGCTGAGGCTGGCCTCAACCTAGTGATCCTCCTGCCTCAGCCTCCTGAGTCACTGGGATTGTAGACGTGTACTACTGTTTATTCTTAATTGTTGTAATCACTTCTTTAAAGTATTATTAGCAGTTTGAGTAGGTTCTCATATGTCAGGTGCAGGTTTAGCAATCAACAGTCTAATGACGAGTGTGCCACAGGCAAGACAAGACTGAGCCAGGGCTGAGCTGTGCCCTGTGAGTGAAAACCCGGATCAGAGGCCAGCCCCATCAAGACATCTGTTTCCGGCAATTTCCATATTAACTCAACAGTTACAATTTGGGGAACCCAGAATCAGTCAAAAAGGGTCCAAGGTGGACATTGCCCCGGGGCTGTGCATGTGTAACCAGACTAAGTTGGAAAGGACTGTTCTGTGCTGCTCTCCAGCCAAACATGAAGAGGGTAGGCAGAGAGCATCAAAGGAGGCCGGAACTTGCTGGCTTGGCTTGGTGTCACCTCTAGAGCGACACCTCCACAGACTCTGCCGATAGCCCCCATCTCCCACCTGCTAGGGAGCATCAAGGAGCAAGAAATTACCAGAAGTTTCCAGCAGAAGCTCAAAACCATCTTCCCACCTCTTCCCGATTGTCCTGGAACGGGTGACACTCCTGTTGTCCTTCCAATTCCTGTGGCATTTTCTTGGACCCTGACCCTTGTTGTCCGTCCTGCCTGCCCCGCTGGGCCTCAGCCCAGGGAAGCTCCTAGCTCTGCTGCTCAGGACACTGTAGCATGAGCCCCATGAAGCGCCCCGTCTGTCACCGTCCACGTCCGGCTGGAGAAATCCACAGTGGCTGGGTTACAGTGTCACCGTAAGTGCTCCCTTCGTGATCCCTGGCCCACCCCAAAGGCGGAGCCTCTGCTGTTCCTGAGCTAATCCAGGGGCTGCTCATCCCCCGGACCAAGCCCCTGTCCCCCAGGTCCGCACCCCCTCCCCTGCCTGTCCTCAAGTCCACTGCTCCTTCTGCATTTCAGGACATGTGGCTTTGCACCCTCCTCTTTGGGGTTTGTGATCGGGACACACAGATGGTGTGTGGCCCCTGCCTCCTGCATGCTAATCAGGGGCTGCGCAGGGAGAGCCCAGCCAGCGAGGAAGGTGTCCACGAAGGGGCGGCCGGAGGTGGCATCTGCTCTAGCAGAAAGGTGGCCTTTGCTTTTCAGTACAGAAGGCTCTCCTTGTATTTTTCCAGGCTGCAGTTTTTAAGATGCTATATTAAAGCCAATGAATATGTCTTCATTAAGTTTATGTAGAGTGCAGTGGGAAATATTTTTAAAATAGTTTGGAAATAAAAGAAGTGGTCGAGAACAGTGGACAGCTGAGTAGGTCTAATGTCTCCCAACAGACAAGCGAGGGGCTATAAATCTGTGAGGCGAAGCCGCCGGCCGCGTCCGCACACACCCACGCACAAGGCGATTTGGGGTAGGATTAGGAAAGCCGAACTCCGCAGTCTCAAAAGAGCCAGCAAAGAGTAGAAGTCGGCACAGTGGCACACGCCAATAATCGCAGCTACTTAGGAGGCCGAGGCAGAAGGATGGCAAGTTCAAGGCCACAGAGACCCTGGGTTTAGTCTCTACTACTGAAAAAAAAAAAAAAAAAAAAAAAGTAAAAATAAGAAAGAAAAGAGAATAATAGGAATAACTGGTTGATAGGCTAATTCAAAAGAAAGTTCCCAGCCAGGCGTGGTGGCGCAGGCCTGTGATCTCAGCAGCTGGGGAGGCTAAGGCAGGAGGATCGAGAGTTCCAAGCCAGCAACTTAGCGAGTCCCTGAGCAACTCAGCAAGAGCTTGTCTCTACATAAAATATAAAAAGGGCTGGGGATGTGGCTTGGTGGTTAAGTGCCCCTGGATTCAATCCTTGGTACCAAAAAAAAAAAAAAGAAAAAAAAAAAAAAAGAAAGAAAGAAAGTTCCCAAGTGCCTTCTGGCCCTATCCTCAAGTAAAGTATAATAACTTCCAGAAATAATTCTTCAAAGGCTTCTTTACTTCTATTCCTTATTAACTCTATCAGGGTTTAGCAAACTCTCCACGAGCCAGATCTAATCTGCCTCCTGTTTGGATAATGAAGTTTCTTGGAACAGTCACACCTGTTCATTATGTTCTCAGGGGCTGCTCTCACCACAGTGATGGAGCTGAGTGTTTGTGACAGAGACCTGAAAATGACTCTTTATGGGAAAAGTCTGCTGACCTTTGACCTACATCATCTAAGGATACACTAATTTGGCTAGAAGGGTCATTAATTTGCTTTCTCCAGTGGGAATATAGTGTGGTTGAATATATCATTTTCTGAGATAAATGAGAGATCTAGGCTTCTTGTCTGTCCTTTTCACCTAGGGCCTGAAATCTGGCTAAGGGAGCAATAACCTCTTGTATTAGTTCGCCTCTGTCACTGTGACAAAATACCTGACCTAATCAACTTATAAGAAGGAAAGGTTTATTTTGAGGCATGGTTTCAGGCGTTTCAGTTTATTGCCTTTGGGCCTGTGGGAGAGAAAACGTAATGCCAGGGAGCATGAGACACTATCCTCATGGCAGCCAGGAAGCAAAAAAGAGAGGCAGGAAAGGCCGGGTTCAATATCCCCTTCCAAGGCACACCTGCAGTGACCTAACTTCTTGTACTAAGCCCCACCCTCTGAAAGTGTACCACCTGCCTGTAGTGCCACAGGCTGGGGACCAAGCCTCAACACAGATCCCAGCTGCAGTGCCTCTGGTTACCCAGCAGACTGACAAACTCCCCTTTTTCCTGTGACTGCCATGGTTTTAAAACAGGAAGTCCAACATTTCAAGAAATTCCTCAGTCCTGGAAACCAGGACAGTTGGTCACCCTGAGATGGAGTGGACAGAAACATGGAGTATGAGGCAGACTAATTAGTGTTCAAATTCCACTTTTGTGACTGGATGCTGTGCCACTTGGGGTAAGTTACTGAATGTCTCTGAGCCTCAGTATTCTATCCATGAATTGTAACTGATTCTTTCTTCGGTGGTTTGTTGTCTTGATTAAAGGAGATTACACACAAAAGAGCCTAACACATGATAAACACTTACTCAATACTGATTCTCTTCTTGTCTCTGTGACCATCATAGATAATTTGTTTTTTTATTCACTCTTTAACCAAAACTCTTTTTTTTTTCATAAAACTATCAAAAGGAAAGGCTTAAAATATCTTTCTTAGGCTCTCCATTTTCTACTGATGACATTTCTTTGAGACTTATAAATACATACCCTAGTGAACAACTTATTCTGCTGTGGGGAAAGTAGCCCTTACACATATCCGTGCCTGACTTTCAGCTTGTTAACTTTTCTGTTTTAGTGGCTGGAGACAAGAGGTTGTTTAGCTCAGTTTGTCCAACGGTGTGCACATGACAGGAAGATTGACCCCATCAGGCTAGCAGCTTATGATGCCCCCAGTCGGTGGCCAGACACAGAACTTGGGAAATGAGAGTCAGGGACTTTCTCTAATCTAACGTTCCAGGCCTTTCACGGAAGACGTCGGCAGGAAATTGACAGAGCCTGAGAGTGCTACCTCACTCGTGATTCACTGGATGGGCCAGTGTGGCCTGAAGCACTAAGTGGACCGACATGCTCGTTAATTTTTTAAAGAGGTCAGTAACCCGTAGACAGGGGTGAGCAAGTCCAGCAGCAACCCACAATGCCTTCAGAGGTTCCCGGATGAGATCCCAGTCACCAGGCAGCATCCATCTCCTCCCAACAACAGTGTTTTGATCTCACAGCCACTTGGTTAGCAGCTGTGCAGGATGGAACTAAATTCCTGTAGAAATTCATATGATAAATTAGTCTTAAAATCCTAGCTGAGGGCCTGGGATGTAGCTCAGGTGGTCGAGTGTTTGCCTCACATGCACAAGGCCCTGGGTTCAATCCCCAGCACCGCAAATAGATAAATAAGTAAGTAAATAAATAAATCCTAGCTGGTCCCCCACAAGTTCTTAGTCCCTTCATACGCTCTGGGCTATCTAAAATTTGAGGAATCAAATTTTTACCTGATGAACGACTCAAAGCCCTTTCGAGCTGTTGGTGTTTTAATTTGGCAGCCAGTTTCTTAGTCACTGTACGGAATGGAATTCAATGATGTGTACTCCTGCGGTAATACATCACCTCAAAGTTTCAAAACACCCGTGCCCTGGTAGATGGTATTCCACTGATGGGGTTTCTTTGAGACTGTGGCCATATGATTTTTAAGGAATCAAATTTTACTAAATTAATTGAGCAGATCAGTCAAAACTCAATGAATTTAAAAAAAGAAAGAAAGAAAATACCGATTGGCTGAGTCAGTGGCTACCGCAGCAAATGAGTCAAATTGCTAGCTCAGAGTGCACATGCCTTGACAGAGACTACGAACACCTGTTTTCCCCTTACAGCCAGAACAACACCCAAAGCTCACCTCCAACCTTGGCTGTGCAGAGATGATGCTTGACTTACGGATTTTTGACCTCATGAGGGCCCGAAAGTGATTCGCATTCAGTTGAATCCGTACTTGGAACTGCAGATTTGGATCTTTTCCCAGACCAGTGTCATGTGGTTCAGTGTTCTCTGAGCGTGCCGAGTGGGAAGCAGCAAGTGACCACAGTTCCTGGTCCTCCCGGGATCAAGAGGGGAAGTCACCAAAACTCTCCAGAGTGCATCGCGGCTAAGCTGCGATGTTCAGTGGGCTAGGTGGGCTTGTGCATTTTTGATTTATGGTATTGTCAACTTAGGATGGGTTTTCCAGGACAGAACCCATCTAAATCCATGCATTTGTCCATTAGAATCAACTGGAGAACTTTGAAGCCGCCAAAGCCCAGGTCACAAGGCAGATGCGTTCAATCAAGATCTTGGGTGAGACCCAGGCCTCTCTCCCCAGATGATTCCCGTGTTCAGACAAGTTTGGCAACCGCTGCCATAAAGTTTAAATAGTTGCCATGCACAGTGGTGAGCAGGAGGCTGGGAGGCTGAGGCAGGAGAATTGCAAGTTTGAGGCCAGTCAGTGAGACAGACAAAATAAAAAATAAAAAGGACTGGGGACATAGCTCAGGGGTAAAATGTCCCTAGGTTCAATCCTCAGTATCCCTGCCAAGAAGTTCAAATAGTAAAAGAAGCCTCTAGACCACCTTTTGCATTAAGGTGGAGGTCTAAACTGGAGGAGAAACAATGAGTCTTTGTAATAATATACTAGTAATCATTATAAGCTAATCATTTATTATATAATTTGCTATTGTTATTTTAAAAAGTAGCTCCTTTTTTATTGACTTCTTACCAAGTGCCAAGCATTTCCCCGTAGATGATTTTATTAAACCCTTACACATACCAGCAAAGCCTTAGGAGGTCATTATGATTGTTGTGCCCATTTTATCAGTAAGCAAGTGAGGCACAGGAGACTGAATACTTGACCAAAGACACCCAGCCAGCAGGTGGTCCAGTGAGAGTCAGCTCAGGACTCCAAAGCCTGCATTTGTTCTGACCAATGACTCAGTGCTTCTTCAAGGCTTTGGACTTTGTTCTCTTGGAGGCATTGCTTTTGTTCGTTTTGTTTTGCTTCTGGGTGCCAGGGCCGCTCCAAGGAGCACACGGAAGCAACTTCCGATACCCCCAGGAGAGAGGTGAGCCTGGTTTTGTGGGTACACCTGGCAGAGGAGGTAACGTTCTGCATTAAGATCTTTCTCTCTCTCTGGAGTTTCTGGCAGACCGGAAGCACTCACAGGCAACAGAAAGGAAACCTGAAGCAGAACATCCATCTGGGGGGAATGAGCATATTTGTTGAAGCATGTTTAAGATTTAATTGAAAAAGAGTCAGAATCCGATCGCATTCCCCGTTCACTGCAAATCGTACTGTTTCACAAAGCCTTCGGTGTTGCCTGCCGAGCTGGATGGCCTGGGCTCAGGAGCTTTGGCGTGTTTGCTTTTGCATGTTTGCTGCGGTCCCGTGAAGGAACCTGTGTTCCTGACTGCTGAGTGAATTCTTAACATTGAAATTAGAAACATTAACATTTTTTATTGCAGAACCAAAAACAAGAAGAAGAGAGAGATGAGGATACAATGCAATGTCACGGTCCTTTGCAGTTTCCTGTGTACAGTTATGGTGCTGTACAGTCATTTCTTAATTGTGTCTATTGTCCTCTTTGCTCATAAAAGCTGAGAAAGGAGCTAACGCAGCCCTGAGAGGCTCCCCCAGGACCAGGACCCTCAGCGGAGTGGAGGCGTGGGCCCCCTCAGCTTCCGCTCTGCCCACTGGCCTCAGGAGAGCAGTTGTTCTCCATCTGAGGTGTCACACCGGCCCCGGCCCAGCCACCCGTGGGGAAGGGGGAGACGTTCCACCCCACACCCTAGCAGGTCATTTCCCAGGTCCTGTGTCCCTGGGAGACAGCATAGAACGCAAGCTCAGGGCTCCAGCTGCCCTCTGACTCAGTGTGGGCAGGGAGGCCTCTTGTCCCCTGTGGTAACCAACACCCATGCGGATGTCCAGCACAAACAAATGTCTGACACCCTTCCCGAGGCCCTGGACACCAGCCTGCTCTGCTCCATATCTGGCAGGTCACCTTTCCCACTCTGCTTTGGAGAAAGCGCGCCTGGGCCCTGCGTCTGCTGCCCCTGCGTGTGGCAGAGCAAGGGCGACCTTCTGTTCACGCTTCCTTCTTTAAAGACAATTTTCCCATAGTGCTTTATAAATAATACAGGACCCCCTCCACACCCACGGGCTCCTCATATTTGAAACAAATCTCCTCTTACATCGAACTCGTTCGGACTTCCTCTTGTCATTGTTCTAAGCATCACTGTGTAACAGCTCCTCGCGTCACTAGGCACTGTAGTAGGTGTCATCAGTCACCTAGAGATGATTCAAAGCCACCGGAGGAGGTGAGTGGGTCCTGTACAAATTACTTTGTCATTTTCTATAAGGGACTTGAGCATCCACACATTTTGGTATCTGCAGGGGATCCTGACATGGTACCTGGGAGGACACTGACGGATGATGGTATTTAGAGTTTGCAGTTAGGACATTGCCCAGAGGACAAGGTGAGTCTTAGAGCCGGCAGAAGACACCTTCAGGAGGTAATGTAGAAGGCCCAAGCAAGCCATCAGGAGCCAGCCAGGCACCCAGAACACAGGGCTGTGCTGGATTCCTGGTTCCTAGGTAACCACGGCCTCATCGCCCCTCACCCCGGTGTCCCCTTTAGTACAAAAGAGGTCACTATGGGTGCGGACCTCCTCGGGGCAGGCTTGGGGATGAGTGGAAAACAGGGTCCTTTTCTTCCTGCCCGGCCTCCATCACCACGTTGCACCCATCCGACAAGCAGGGAGCTCCCGCAGGCGGCTTCCAGGGAGGTGAGGAGGCCCAGACTGGCCTTGGCTCCTGTCGTGGCTACCGCGGGCCAGGCCACGTCAGGCAGCCACCTCCAGTGGCAGCCTCCTCATCCTGAGAACTGGCTTTTCCTTCCAGTGAGTGAAGAAAACACAGAGACCCAACAGTGGGCGGGAGAGCAACGGGAAAACTGGGAGGCAGCTCCGCTTCCTGGTCTGGGGAAGGCCTGGGCACGGTCTTGAAGGGCTGGAAGCTTGGGTGCCCCAGGAGGTCACTGAACACCAGCCGGCTGCCTCCTCACCCAAGCCAGCTGAAGCAGAGTGAGCAGCAGAACAGGACAGCTGGTCCTCTGAAAGGCCTTCTAGACTGGGCGTGTCAGCGACCACCCCCCACGGTCACTGGCCCTGTTGTCTTTATGTCCTAGCAGCCTCTAAAATGATCTTTCTTATGTATTTATTTACTCATCATGTCTTCTCCATTAAAATGTACGAACCTAGGAGCCTCCTGAGGGAGGTCGGTTTTATTTACCTCTGAGTCTCCAGGGCCTAGCACAGTGCCCGCCTCATTTTGATTGACTTCTTATTTTTTGGTGCTGGGGATTGAACCCAGGGATACTTTTCCCACCGAGCTACATCTCCAGTCCTTTTTATTTTTTACTTTGAGACAGGGCCTAAGTTGTTGAGAGTCTTGCTAAGATGCTGAGGCTGGCCTTGAACTTGCAATCCTCTTGCCTCAGCCTCCTGAGAAGCCGGAATTAAGCCACCATGTCTGGCTGTCTGGTTCATTTATAAGTAAATGAATGAGTCCAGTACTAGCAGGCTGCCTATTAATCAATCAAGTAGTTGGATTTCTTAAATTTCCAATTGGAGAAGGTGATGTCATCTACCTACGGGGAAAAATTGGATATATTTGGGGGTAGGGAAAGTCATCTTCCCTGCGTTTATACTCAGAGTATAGTGAAATATTAATAGTCTTTATGGTTTCTTTTGATAATATATACTTGTCTCTATTTGATGCAATCTCGTCATTGAAAGAAGGTGAAATTATAGGGTAACTAGAAAGTTACGATAGCATAACCTTAAGCATAATTTAGAAGATTTCCGCCTGAAATTTGTTTAAAAGAAGAAATTTGAAAAAAAAAAATCCGAGACAGTTCAGTTCAACAAATTTGTCTCACTGATGAGTCCAGTATTATCTATTGTATTTGGTAAGAATTCAGACTTTTACAAAGGAAGATTCTTTGACATTAATGAAATGAACTTTATGTGTTAATGGAACTGAAGAACTTGGACTCCGAAACCTAATGTTCTTCTGGGGTGTCACTCAACAGTAGAGCACTTGCCTCGTGTACACAGGCCCTGGGTTTGATCCCTAGCACAGAAGAGAGAGAGAGAGAGAGAGAGAGAGAGAGAGAGGGAGGGAGAGAGAGAGAGAGAGAGAGAGAAGAAAAGGAAAAAAATAATTTCTTCAAAGTGTTCTCTATACTCAAGAAAAGAAAATATCAACTGAAAAGGAAAAGCTGATAAAAAGTGACAGTCATTTCTGATATCGATGTCCACACCTGAAGGTACTGTGACAATTATGACATCCACTGGGCTTATTAGTGCGTTCTTCCCAAGGTCTCAGAGTTCATAACTTACTCTTCTATAATTATAGTGAAATATCCCCATTTCTTGCTCGGATTATACCAAATCCCTCCAAGCAACTAAGTAGTAAGAGTAAGTCAACCTAAGTTTCTAGAAATCACTGGTATCTTGTTCAGCGCTGGGCCAACATGTTAGAGTTCGTAGTTCATCACAGAATAGAAAATGAGTTCGTTCATGAAGCTCTTAGGAGCACCTTTGCAGGTCACGGGGCGGCCAGAAGACAGGAGCAGTCCCCGTGCTTCTGGAACTAACAGAACTATTAGAAAATGTGACTATCCCATCTGAACAAAGCGGAAAACTCACACAACTCTCTTCACTGTTTTACTAGAAAGCGGAAAATAGAAATCTTTGCACAAGGACTTGGGCTTGGAGGCCCAGAGATGGGGCACTGGGAATCTACTTCCACTGCCTCAGGGTTTTCCAACAGTAGAAGACAAAAAATTCAGGGGAGAGAAAAACAACTGTCCACAGCCGTTGGCCTTGCTGGAAAGACCTGTGGGCTGCACAGTCCGAAGGTGGCTCTGACCAGTTTCCCACCGCACTGTCCTCAGTGGCACAAGGCACCCTGGTGCTGGATATGACTATAGAGAAGGTGTGAGTCCGACTGAGTCCCGGGCGGTGACAGGGGAAGAATCTGGCAGGATCCACAGAATCTACCTGAGAGGAAAGGAGACATGAGTGACCTCAGGCCGAAGTTAGAGTTCAGAGGATAAACCGGTTACATGTGGGGAACCTTCTCTCAAGGAAGACAGCTGAGCATTTTGCCCTGGTTGTGTGGGTTGTTGTTATGGTTTGGATTTACTGTTTTTATAGTGAGAAATCATACTTAAAATTTGTCTGAAAAAAAATTTTTTTTAATTGGGGATTGAACTCAGTGGCACTTTACCACAGAACTACATCACCAGCCCCTTTTAAACTTTTTTATTTTGAGACAGGTCTCGGTAGGTTGCTAAGGCCTCACTAAGTTGCTGAGGCTGGCTTCAAACCTGTGATCCTCCTGCCTCAGCCTCCTGCACCGCCTGCCCACCTTGTCTAAAGTTTTAAATTAGTGAAAACACTCATACATACAGTAAATGGCACCATACTTCAAGTAGTCCAATATTATATGCTTGTAACTGCCACATTTTGATGAAAACAGCTTCTTTTAAAAATCTCTTTTTTAAATTAAAGAATTTTTTCAAACTGGGTTCAATGTTTCCTACATTAACTTAGACATAATAATGTTGGTCAGCTTTATCATGACTATGCCTTGCTAGCTTATGCTTTAACAATCTTCTTCAGACTTTCTCCCTTAACTGTCTGAACTGATGCCTGATGGGTTTTTATTTTGTTCTGAGATAAAAATGAGTCCTGGGAAAGAATCTAGAGGGGATAAGAAGATGATTGGCATGTGATAATTTTCTTCATTCACCTAACTGCCTTCCTTCCTGGGATTCAAGAGACAAACTCAACAGAGAACCACATTCCAGAGCCCTTGGGTAGAAGTATCAATTTTAGAAATTTCTCTGAATTTCTGAAAATTAGTAGAAGCTACTCTGATTTTACTGTCAGTTGCAGTAAAATCATGACATGGCTGACTTAGCAGCAGGTTGCATATCTCTAGAAAAAATGGTTCCAAACCAGACACAACAGCACACACAGCTACTTGGGAGGCTGAGGCAGAAGGATCCCAAGTTGGAGGCCAGTCTGAGCAACTTAGCAAGACCCCCATCTCAAAATAAATAATAAAAATGTAGTTGAGTGGCAGGGAATTTGCCTAGCATGCAAGAAACCCTGGGTTCAATCCCCCAGCGCAGGGAGAGGGGATGGCTCCCGATTTCCTTTCATTGGAAAGCAGCCCTGATGGGGTGGTTGCATTTCTGAGTGGGTGTTCTGAAGGTCCCAGCAATCGAGGAAAGGTTAAGCTGTAAAAATCATTCCCCGGAACAGACCCTCCACGCAGAGTTCTATAGGAGACCTCACTGGAGTTGGGGGCCTGTTTACCTAGTGACCATTCTGGCTGCCATCCCTGTCCAGAGCATCAACCACTCACTTGCCAAACGTGGCTGGAGAACACAGCCAAACTCTCAGAGAGCATTCCGCGTTCCAGACCAAGTCCACCTACTCATTGCATGCTTTACTCTTGATTTAAATAAAAAGAAGCAAAGTAACATATCAAACTCCAACAGGAGCAGACTTGGAATTCGGTAACTCGTTCTTATTTCCCCCAACACCTGCATTCTTTCCACAAATACTCTATTGGATTGTGGAAGCCTAAAAGCTAGTGGAGATTTATTTTTAGGTTGATTTCTGGGTTCTCATCAGTGTTTTCGTTTTGTTCCTTTTCTTTTCTTTTCTTTTCTTTTCTTCACTTTTTGGAGTAGTGGGAATTGAACCCAGAGGTGTTCTACCACTGAACTACTTCCCCAGCCCTTTTTATGTTTATTTTGAGGCAGGGTCTGGATACATTGCTGAGGCTGGACCTAGCTTGCGGTCTTCCTGCCTCAGTCTCCCAGGTAGCTGGGATTAAGCACCAGGCTTTTCTTATTTTTCCTTCTTTTAAAAAAAAAAAATTTTTTTTTTTTTTTTTAGTTGTAGGTGGACACAATACCTTTGTTTTATTTATTTATTATTTTTATGTGGTGCTGAGAATCAAACCCAGTGCCTCACATGTGCTAGGCAAGTGCTCTACCCCTGAGCCACAACGCCAGCCCCTCATTTTTCCCTCTTAAAAAAGGATGTTCACGCTGGGTGCAATGACCCATGCCTGTGATCCTGGTGGCTTGGGAGGCACAGGACTGACACAGGAGGACAGCTCCCTTGGAGGCCTCAGCAACTTATTGAGACTATCTCAAAATAAAAACAGATTAAATTTTTAAAAATTTAACAAGGATGTTCATAATAAAATTAAATGGAAATGTTTCAGGATTTAGTGAGGTTATAAGCATCTTTATTAATCACTTACGACTGCTTGGAAGCTGGAGAGATGGCTCCTCTTGGAGAGCGCTCACCTAGCATAAGCAAGACTGCTTGGTCCTTCGGGTAAGAAAATATTAGATTTGGCCTAAAAAATGAAAACTTATTTTTCCCCCCAGATTACTTAATTCTTAACTTTTTATTTTTTACTGTTTTGTTTGTTTATTTTTCATTTCTTGTATTAGGGATTGAAACTACTTAGCCACACTCTCAGTCCTTTATATTTTATTTTGAGACAGGTTTTCCCTAAATTGCCCAGGCTGGCCTCAACCTTGGGATCCTCTGGCCTAGACCTCCTGTGTTGCTAGGATTACAGGTATATACCCAACTTTTAACTAAAATTCTTTAAAACTCCTCAAGACCTATTAACATTAAATTTTTATTTTCTTTTATGTTGATGCTGATATAACTATCATAGAAGAATATATGCTGGTCTAGTTATTAGAAATAAAATCAATATTATTTCTAATAGTACATTAAAATTTTCTATAGAAGTTCAATGTCTATAAATTCATGACATGAAAACTTGCAGTGTTGACCTCCAAAATTTAGGTTCCTATAAGAAACTTGAAATTTACACTGATTTTCTGATCAGATCTATGTAGTGTAAAAAATCCAAAACTCCTCAATGTATGTAAAAGATTCTGTGAAATTGACTATATATATGTGTATAATTGATATAATTATATGCATACATATATATATGTGAATATATATATATATTTGATCTAATTTCATGTGGATCTATTGGTCACCATTAGATAAGACATGTATGCTTCAAAAGATTGTTGGCCTACGTCTTGGTTTTAAAACCACATGTGGCCGGGAGCAGTGTGGTGCACACAGTAACCAGCAACTCAGGAGGCTAAGACAGAAGGATCACAAGTTCAAGGCCAGCCTCAGTAATTCAGTGAGGCCCTCAGGAACTTAGTGAGACTCTGTTTCAAAATTAAAAATTTTCGAAAAGGGTGGGGATGTAACTCAGTGGTAAAGTGACTGTGGGTTAAATCCCTAGTTTAAAAAATAAAAAGTGAAAATGTATTTAACCTTATTTAAAAAGTTCTGACAAAGTTACTGATTAGTAAATTTTGGAAATTACGTAGGTTATTGTTAAGAATGGTGAAAAACAAGAAAACTCTAGTACTTTTGCAAAATTTTCAAAGTTTTCCCATCCATTCCAACTGACCAGTTCCAACTGATCTATATTCTCTTTTTGCAGTGCTGCAATTATTTGAATATAAAAGCTCTTTTTGTTCACCTCTAGCCTGAACAAGAGAAACATAAAGGGAAATGGATATTTCAACCCAGCGAATTTCCTGGGTTTTCAGGTTTGGTGCCTGTTGCTTTTGAAGGTCACCCTTTTTGCGATTTCTTCCACTGCTATGGGCCTGAACATTTATATGATCTTAGAAACCACGATTCTATCCCGTATCCCTTATTTGGAAAATCATCTGAATAGCTTCTAAAAAGTTATAACATTTGGGTGAAAACTTGCCGAAGGCAGCTGGGTAAAATTCATCAAATGTGGCTCATCCTTTGAGCCATCAATTTCACTTTGGGGAATGTATTGATGACTTACTAAAATAATCATGGACCCAAGGATATGGGTATAAGGAAAGAATAGTCATCTTAGTCTTGTTTATAACAGTAAAAAAATCAGAAACTAAATTCCTAATAAGAAGGGATTGAGTAACTATGATATTTCACATCTGTTCCACGAAATACCACAAAGGCATTAAAAATGAGAGAGCGCATGGGCTGGGGTTGTGACTCAGAGGCAGAGCTCTTTTCCAGCACGGGTGAGGCACTGGTGCCACATTAAAAAATCTAAATAAATAAAATAAAGGTATAATGTCCATCTACAACTAAAAATATATTTTTAAAAAAATGATAGAGAGTGCTGTGTTTAAACATATCTGATGAGGTTGCAGTGTGCCTCAGTAGAGCACCTGGTTAGCATGTGTAAGGCCCTGGGTATAATCCCCAATACCACCAAAAAAAAAAAAAAAGGTAAACAGAATTACCATATGATCCACCAAGTCCACTCCTAGATACAAACCCTAAGATTTGAAAGCAGGAAGTCCATGTATGTTCATAGCAGTACCATCCATAACAGCTAAAAGGGAGGCAACCCAAGTGTTCATCGAAGGAAGAATGGATAAAGGAATTATGGCATATGTGTGTGTATATATATGTATATATCCATATATGTATATACATACCTATGCATGTATATGTGTATACACACACACACACAATGGAATATTTTCCAGCCTGTGGGTGACCTGTGAAAATATGCTAACTGAAAGAAGCTAGTTAAAAAAACGTTACTTGAATGATTCCATTTAATGAAATGTCCAGAAGAGATAAATCCATGAGACAATACAGACTGGTGGTCAAGGGCTTGAGGGTTCATGAGTTCAGGGCTTCCTTTTTGGGTGATGGAAATATTTTGGAACTTAATAGAGGTGGGGGTTATAGAACATGGTCAGTGTACTAAATGCCAATGAATTGCTCATTTTAAAATGGTAAAGGGCTAGGGTAGAGTTCAGTGGTAGAACGCCGGGTTTAATCCCCAGCACTGTAAACAAACAAAAAAAATTAATATGTTAATAAAAATAATGATTTGTGAGTCTTACCTCAATTGTAAAAACAAATGCACGCCCACACACAAAATATTTATGTGTATAAAATAGAAGGACATACAACTTGTTAATAGTCTGACTGGTAGAATTGTACATCTTTGCTCGTTGGTGTCAATAAATGTGAATTTCATTCATATTTTCAGGGCAACCAGTTTTTCAAAGATTATTGTAGTGTGAGGTGTGTGGAGTATAGTGACATCCTCCTTCCACTTCTGGAAGGTCATGACACAGTTCCAAGGATGCATAAGCAGCACCCATTCTTCTGGTGATTCCCAGTACAGACCGTCCTCAGACACCAACTATAGCCGCGGCAGGAGCATTCCCGTATGGAAGTGAGGGGCAGGAAGGAAGCCTTAAAGAAAAGGGGAAGAAGCTCACAGCCCTGCTGTATTGTTATGATACTGCAGTTTGTCCTAGAGCAAGTCTCTGCATCTCAATGGACCTCTGTCCACTACTTCATAAAATGTACAGATTGAACTGCAGCAGCCCTGGAGTCCCTTTGCCGCTAACATGCTATGATCTGACACTGGTGCTGTGCTTTATTCTCAAGTCAGTGGCCCCCAAGGAAGTGACAGCTCTCATGGAGGCTGTGTGGGCAGCCTCCTTTTCTTCTGAGCCTGAGTGTGCCTTGTGTTCACTATGTCCAAGACCGGGCAGGATGGTTCCAGATAGCGGAGCAAGACCCAGGCTTCCCTTGAAATCCAGGTAGATGGAATGAGGGGCCGGGGAGCTGCAATGTCTCCTCCGAGCAGCCTCCAAGTTCTTACTCTTGGAACCTCCCCAGGCACTCACTACATGGACCACTGAGGTGTGGTAAGTGAGCATCTTGTTCATCTTTAGTACTCTCTCACTTCCAACAGATAACTCATTTGTTCTAGGACTATCCTCTTGCCTGGTTATGTTCAGAACACTTTATAAAATAATCTCTAATTGATACCCCAAACCAAAAATATGATAAAGCTTCTAGAGAGTCTATGTAACTCTAAGGAACTAAGTTTATTTCTTCTTTAAGTCTATAAATGCAATTGTATTTGTAAATGCATTTAGAGTTTGTCCTTTGCCCTAAAGTATCATCCCCAGCAAGGAAATGAAGCAGTGGTGAACTTTATTCCATTTAAGGCCAATGTTCAGGATGCATTCCACCTTTCCAAATAGCTTGTAGCTCCTAATTCCTAGAATCTGAACCACAGTCCTCTAGTTTCTCATCTTTGGTTAACCCGTTGCCAAACCCCCTTTCCTTTTCCAAAACTGTTGTCTGCAGCTTCTGTAGGAATGACAATCTTTGCTAGAAAAAGCTCTCCCCTGAGAGAAAAAAACCACCAGAAACTTCCATTCAGGATAGAGGATGCCAAAACCTGAAGGAAACTTCTCATTTTCATGCAGTAGAGTACTTCAATATTTAATTATTGCAGTGAGTTTGAGAAAAATAGTTTAACAGTTTGAATTATCAGTAGCCATCCCCGGAGTCTTTCATTTCTGATTCTGCCTGTTTCTGTCTCTGGAAAAATGACTATTTCAGTATTTTAGTTTTTTCATTTTTAAAAAATTAAGTTTTTTTTTTTTTTTTTTAATCCTCCTCAAACCTTGATCATTATACAATCATTACTAAAATATTTCACCATGTAAGAATCACCTTTTGGGGGCAATTTATCAATATCTGCCAAATGCAAATGTTTTGACTCAGCAACTCTACTTGAAGGTACCTTTCCTAAAGATCTACACATGCCTAAGAGAAATGTACAACAGTTCCCTGCCGCACTGTTAAGAGTGAAAAAATGTAAAGAACTTGAATGTTCATCAGTAAGGGATCAGTAAGTGAATGAACAGATTTTGATGGAGCATCATACTAAGGAAAGTTATTTTTTATCTTAATTGTGACTAAAGAGAAAATTAGTTTATAGTTTATAAAAACTTACAAGTATCTCTCTGTCCTCCCTTTTGTTTCCTTCCTTTCTCTCTCCCCTTTTTGGTGCTAGGGATCAAACTCAGGGCCTCCAGCAGATAAACATACTCTACCACTAAGCTACACTCCAAGCCCTCTTCTACTGATTTTCTATTACTGGGTTTCAAGTTCCATGTAACCCTCCTGCTCATTCATAGTCTATCTTCATATTATTCCAGATCTATTTCTACTTCCTTTTCAGTGGGTACCTAATAAATCAGCTCTTTGGAAGGTCCAGACATGCCTAAAGGTGTGACTACATTTCCTCCTGGCAGATATGATCTGTTTTAGAGTGAAGCCCACTGGAAGTGGCATATTATGTTCACATTTTGTGTGTGGTATATATTTCTGTGCCATGGTGTTATCATGAAATAGCAGCATTCCTAGAACAAAGTAACAATTTGCCTCATTACTCCAGGGAGGCAACTTGGCTGAGACCCAGGGAATTTCCCTAGTTGTGGTAAGTGTTAGCACTGCTTTGCCATAAGGGGACAAGAAAGCCCATCAGTGGTGCACGCCTGTAATCCAGCTACTTAGGAAGCTGTGGCAGGAGGTTCCCAAGTTCAAGGCCAGTCTCTGAAGCATAGCAAGACTCTCAAAGGGGTGGTGAAATAACTCAGTGGTAAATCATTTCTGAGCTCAATCCCCAGTACCAAAAAATAAATAAATAAATATGCCAAGAAAATGAATAACCTTTCATCTTTTGTTGAAAAGCTATCCAAACCATTCTCTGGGTTTCATCTAGTAGTAAAAGGTATTTCAAAGATCACTTGAAAGTGACAATAAAGCATTAGTATGAAAAATAAGGTTAAATAGCTATTATCACAATCCCTTATTAACTAGACAGCCTAATTACTAGCCAATGGTTCACACTTGGGGATTGAGACTTGGAGCTGTTGATGTATGCAAATGTAGAAATACAACACCGTCACATGCAGAAGCACTCCACTGGTACTGAAAAAGGCTATTCTGGGCCTTTTCAGGTGTTATACCAGACAGACCTAGAGCTAACTTATCAGACTGTGATATCAAGCAAAGTAGTGAACATGTTTTTGTTTAAAAAAAAAAAAAAAAATCACTACTTTCTTTCCTGTGCAGTTTTCAATATAGGTACTGCCATCAACACCTAAGCAAGTTATACGATTCCTTCGGCAGTGAGGTAAGGATCTGTTGAATGGCTGTCGTACAGGTGCTCTTCCTACATTTTGTCGTTTAATCCTTGCCCCATGGAGCACACAACACATACCTTTTCCTTCTCCAGATTTCACTTAAGGAAATTAACCCAGCAAATGTATCTTGATGGAAGATGACCAGACTAATTATAGTAACTAACAGCAATAGGCAAGCGAGGAAAGAGGATTTTGGTCAGTATGCCCCCTACACTGATTTCAAAAATATATAAAACTTATTAAATTTGATTGCTTAATCTTTTAAATAAAAAATCTTTAAACTCCACTGTGCTACAGTACAGTTACCTTTGGGCACTAGAAATCACTCCCCCCAACCCCAATCATATCATTTACAAATAACAAGGTTTTTACACATCTATCTAAATTGCCTGAGATTCAGACTCAGTATCCCAGTTCCCCAGGGCATACTGTTATAGACATTAAACAGAACTCATTAGTTTTCTGATTTGAGGGATTTTGTCTGGTCCATTCCCCTCAAAGATCTGAAGCCAGTTAAACCTTTGTTCCCATTCTCCACATCCTAAACAGGGTAGTGTCATGACACACCCACTAAAGTTACAAACAAGTTCCTTGAGGCAGAATTCATTCCTAAAATGAATCAGACTTACTAGCAACAGATGTTGACAGTGGTGGTTCCACAGTTGTAGAAACTTCCATCTAAACCAGACAAAAAATAAGTCATTTGTTCCCCTTGACTAAAAATTTGATAAACTGAGACAACTAGTCTGTTGAGGTCCTCAATTCACTTAGACATGTTAGATCTTTAATTATCACCAATGCTGCTTTCCACTCAGATGTGCCTTGCTTTGAAATAAAAATCTTAATTCAACATTCTGAAAGCAAAATTAGTTTCTCCCCATTTATATATATAGCATCCTTGAGTACTTGGAATATTTGACAAAACCTGTTTTCATCAGCCCATTACCTATTTATAAGCATAAGTGAGTATTTTTAAAGGGAAAAACTTTGCCAGCCCTTATACTTATTTAAAAGGTGTTGCTAGGAGGCATTACTGGAAACAATTGAACAAAATCTTAAATTCTTAAGTGAAAGCCATTTAACTAATATTTAAAACCTCTGCAATTATTAGTTTATTAGTATCATCCAGGACTCAGATGTTCAGTATTCCTCCTGAAATTACATAAACAAATGCAAATGGAAAGAATCCAAGTCAAAATTATATAACAAAACAGCACTCCATCACAAAAGCGTGTAAATTACAAGAACGCTATTTTAAAACACTGGCACTTTAAGAGAACGATAATCTCAAAAACCACAAAATTGCCAAATTGTTCCCTAAACTGCTAAGCAGATAAACATGACTAATGAATGAGTTTGGATTTTTGTTAAAAAAAAAAAAAAAAAAAAAAAAATCAAAATCAAATAAATTGGATAATTGGTAGAGATGCAAAGTTTTTTCTCATGTCTATTTTGATGTATAAAGGGGCAAACCACAATATAGGAAAACATATCCTACTTTGGACTTGGCATCATAATTTTAAAAGCTGGCCCAATTAAGTAAAAATACTTTCAATGGAGTCTCAAGTTTCCTGAGCAGTCCATATTTAGATAAATGGGAAAAGGCATTTACAGCCAGCACTTTCAGAACCTTCACTGGGACTAATTTCAACAAAAAAAATTTAATATGGCAGTCTTGTATTTTAAGCTCACGCTTTTGGGGATACATTCTCAGGTCTTCTTTAATGTGGTAACTGCAAAATATAACTGCCATTACATGGTAATGGGAGTTAAGAATATAGAGTCCTCGTGTAAAGATCAGAACATACTTCTCTATTAGTCCTTCAAGGACAGACTTTCAGATTGTTTGATTCTAATAATCCCATGCTGTGAATAGAATTGACTACTCTTCACTTGGTAAATGTAAGTGGGCTATGTGAAATTTGCTACCAACTGATCAAGGTTTTGGAGTTTCAGTTATGGATGAAAATGTCCTCAATTAACTTTTATTACCCCCATCATGATATGCAGGGTGTGTAGACAAAAGTTTTTTTTTTTTTTATCATCTAACTATATGAAAAGATAAAGTTATAATTCATGTGATCTAAAATGGGCAAAAGCAAGATTAGCTTCCCCTCAAGAAGAAAAATTTCAGACCTATGAAAAGGACAACAATACTAATAAAAAAAATTGTATTTACTTAGAAGCATTCAGAATGTCAACAAAACAGCTGCAACTTTTTTTTTTTTTTGCAATTACAGAGTGGTATTCAGTTAACAGAACAACAATTATTTCGTATAAGCTGCATCAGAGACAACTGAAGATGAAAAACTACCGTCCCCATATATAACTAATTTGTGCTGTGCACCAACAAGAACCTGCTTTAAATTTCCATGCCAATTTACAACCCCCATACTGTACCAGGCAAGGTTAGTGGCTATTGAAAATACCACCAGGACAGGGCTATCTAAAGACACATTCGGTAGTGTGTTAACTATACAAAAAAAGACACTGTACAGTTTAAAAACAAATCTTACACAGCCTTACATTTCAATTTTTTTCTTTAAAAGGAGTGAGTTGTGTACAGGGGGGTTAAATGCTTTATAGACAAGAAAAAAAAAAACTGCGCTAGAACCAACTTATTCATCATCATCATCTTCTTCTTCATCTTCATCTTCTTCATCTTCCTCTTCCTCCTCATCCTCTTCATCTTCCTCATCTTCCTCCTCTTCCTTCTTTTTCTTGCTTTTTTCAGCCTTGACAACTCCCTTTTTTGCTGCATCAGGTTTTCCTTTAGCTCGGTAGGCAGCAATATCCTTCCAAAATGAAGGGAGGAGAAAACAGGGAAAAAGGCAAAACTATTAAGTAAGGGGCAAAACTTTATAAACCTAGATCCTAGTTACATGCAAATTGCACATATCTCCACTGCACCTTCATCAATAACCAGAACCTGGAAAATACACTTAAAAAAATAGTATGTGATAATTACAATTAGCAATCTATAACTCATGAAATGGCACAGTCTAATGCTTCCAATGTTATGCCTCAGTGAGATACAATTACATACTATATGCCTAAGTCTAGTTTATTAAAACTAGAATGCAGAGACTGATTAAAGGGTAGACACTGCCACCTTCTGAATGCAAAAAAGTATTCTACAGGTTTATATTGTTAGACTAATCCACAGTAGAACACTATCTTTTTTTCTAAAAGGTAATTCACTAGTAAGCATTCAATCTTTTCAGAATGACTAAAGAAGCTAAAATTTAAGCACTTAATATATTTCCATTGAAGTATTAAAGTTCCAGCTTTCTTCGTCTTATAAATTTACTGCCTAGCTTTGGCAGACTTGAAAATTTGGCAAAGCTAAGGGTTTTGGGGGTACCTAAAGGGAAGGAACATAAATGTTTCACGCAATGTTTATAAAAAATATAGGCTGTATTACTTTGTCTGGCCTATTTTTTATACTGCATGCCTGACCAATTTAAACAAATTATTTTTGACTCAAAAATAACTACCAAAATTTTCAAATTTGAGATACTGGGGAATAACAAAACCAGCTTAAATGTATGACCCTGGTCCAAATCTACTTATATAAAATAAAAAACAAAAAGTCATGAACAATTTAACTCCTCTCTAGTCTTTAAAAGATGAAAAATGACTTAAGCCAGTGTAGCTGCTGCACTAAAAACTTATACCTCAAACTATAAAAAGTACAAGAAAACAAGAAATGAAGAAATATTAAAATAATAAACCAATCTTTGGCATAACCTTTTTACTATAAATGCACACACTTCTTACCTTTTCGTATTTTTCCTTCAGCTTAGCAGCTTTCTTTTCATAAGGCTGCTTATCATCTGCAGCAGTGTTATTCCACATTTCTCCCAGTTTCTTTGCAACATCACCAATGGATAGGCCAGGATGTTCTCCTTTGATTTTGGGGCGATATTCAGAACAGAACAAGAAGAAGGCCGACCTAAGAGAAATTTCATTTTAGGACTGTAAATCAATATGAGCACCAAAAAAACTCCTGCAAAACATGCATTCTATCACTATATAAAGGCTGCCTGTTAATTTCTACCATGCATTAGATAGGGTACAAATATTTAACCAAAAGGTAATTTACAATTATTTAACTTATATTAGTTGAGCTTCAGAGGAACATTTTACAGATTATTTTAGTGATGATAGTTCTAAAGAAACAAAAGGATAAAAAAAAAATCCTATTAGGATATATTTTGAGCAAAGGAGGTAACCATCTAATTCAAATGCTTGGGCTAACACTCCCATCTAGCAGGAATTTTATGTGCACCATTTAAATATACCAACGTGAACCACAATTAGCCCCAAAAAACTATACAAACTCACAAGGTGGCTTACTAGATTTCTATTTGTTCCACTATAAAACACATCATGAAAAAACAAAAAACTTACGGAGGCCTCTTGGGTGCATTGGGATCCTTGAACTTCTTTTTTGTTTCCCCTTTAGGAGGAATATAGGTTTTCATTTCTCTTTCATAACGGGCCTTGTCCGCCTTTGCCATGTCTTCAAATTTTCCTTTCTCTTTAGCAGACATGGTCTAAAAAAGAAGTATTTGTAAGTGTAATATAGAATTTTTAATTATCCAAAGCAGTAAAATGAATTAAAAAAAGTGTCCTTTGCCATTTAATAGCCTTCCATTATGATAACAGTCAGTCAGGATTCCCCCCACCCTAATTTGGAAACTATTACTAGTTATTACCTTGTGTAGTAATGTCTTAAGCTCTCTTACCTTCCACCTCTCTGAGCACTTCTTAGAAAACTCTGAAAAGTTGACTGAAGCATCTGGGTGCTTCTTCTTGTGCTCCTCCCGGCAAGTTTGCACAAAGAATGCATATGATGACATTTTGCCTCTCGGCTTCTTAGGATCTCCTTTGCCCATGTTTAGTTGTTTTTCTAGAATTAAATTAAGTGTTTGATGTTAGCAATGAAATTATGACATTTAAGAGCTTAAATATGCTTACGGAGTGAATGAAAACCAAGGTACTCATTACTTAACACAGTAGTGACATTAACTTCTCATAAAACCAGACGAGAATATGGCAATGATAGCCAATTCCTAGAAGTGGCTATGCCAAGCAAAAACAAAAAACAAAAAAACGGTCTTTCAGTGTGATCTCAAAAAGTGGACACACCACATATCTTATCTGCCTGTGCCTGTTCTGAATATCTAACTGGTCATTTAAACAATTTTTAAATCTGCAAAACCATTTTTAACCAACAAAACCAAAGGTCAAAAAACTCAGGCAGCCAATTTGAAGATTTGCAGTAGACACGGAATAAATAAGGAGACTGAATTGACCTTCCAAATTATAGGCCGTAAAAAAAAAAAAAAAAAATCATCGTGCATAGAAAGTTTTCCCAATTACTTAAAAAAAAAATACGCTCTTCGCATAAAACTTTGCTCGGAGGGAGGAGCAGCAAGCGCCAGAGCTCGGAACCAGGCCGGGGGGAGGCGGTGGCACTGCAAGGCAGCCTCGTTTCCTATCGGTTTGGCCCTGAGATGTATTTCTGTTCTGACTAAACACGTCCGGTCTGAAGTTTCTCCGAGTAAACAAGGATGAGGGACAAAAGCCACTCCTGCTCGCGGTTCGGCGGCCCCCTCCCCCCGCCGGGGAGTGTTTCTGGGATCCGTGAAAGTTGGGGTGCCTCCCGCGCGGGGCGGGCGCCCCAGCCGCCAGAACTTCGCTAGCGGCCGCGCGCCCAGGCGAGGCGACCGAGGGACGCGGCCGGGCCCGCAGGCCCGAGGCCGCCACGTGCGCCCGGAAGGCCCGCAGGCCCGCGCCGCCGCCGCCGCCCCCATTTTGTCAGGCGCGGCGCAGGGAGAAGCCCCGCTCGAAATGGGGGCTGGCTCCGCCCGCGGCCGCCGGGGCCGGCGCACGGAATGGCCGCTGCGCGTCTTCCCCGCCTGCGCCGCCGCCGCCGCGAGGGCGAGCGCGAGCGAGAATATGGCTCCTTCCCTTTGTGTGTGTGTGTGTGTGAGTGTGTGAGTGCGCGAGTGTGCAGGCGGCGGGCGGGGCGCGCGCCGCGCTCTGGCGCACACACTCGGCCATTACAGGCCGGGGGGAGGGGCGGGGGGCGCGCGCCGGCCTCCGCTCCCCTCCCCCGCCGGCGGGTGGGGGCGCCGCCGCCGGGCCCACCCGCCCGCCGCCCCCCGCCGCCCTCCGCGCGGGCCCGCGCGCCCCGCCGCCCCCGCACGGAGAACGCGGGGCTGTGAAAAGAGAGAGGAAAAAAAAAGTTGCCTCGGAACTGCTGCGCCCAGCTCCCCCGCCCGCCCGCCCGCCTTGTTTTCTCTCCAGCCAGCAGCGCCGGGCCCGAGTCAGCCATGTTCCAGCGAGCGCAGCGGCGCCGCTCCCCCCGCCGCCCGGTCGCCGCCGCCGCCACCGCCGCGCCCGGGCCGAGGCCGGGCCGCACCGCCGCCCCCGGCCCACCCGCGCCGCCCTCGCCCGCAGCGGCGCCCCGCCCGCCGCCCGGCCGGCCGCGCTCCCCGCCGTCGCCCGGCTCGCTGCGGCGGCGGCGGCCAATGCAGCCGGGAAGCGCCGCCGCTGCCCGCCGCCGCCACCGGCCCCGCCGCCCCGGCCGCGCTCCGCGCACGCCACCCTCCCGAACGCCCGGCCCGGGGGCCGAAAACACGTTAAAATTTTTTTTAATTAAAAAAAAAATTTTTTTGCGCCAGTCAGCGCGGACGCTGCCGGGGGTGGAAACTCGCGGGGCGCGGGGCTCCCGGCGCCTCAGGCAGCCCGAGGGCCGGGGCTCGGCGCGGGGCAGCGTTCCCGGCGCCCGGGCAGAGGCTCGCTCCGTGCGCAGTTCCCCCCACGGTCCCCCCTCATTTGCCTTTGTGTGGATCCTGACCCGCCGGCTCCCGGCCGCGGGGATCCGGCCGCCGCGCGGGCTGGGGAGCTGCCGGAGGCGCTCTCCCCGCCGCGGCGCTGCCCCAGACTCACCCTCAGCGAGGCACAGAGTCGCCCAGTGCCCGTCCGGCTCTCACTTGCCCCGGCGCTGTCTCTATGGAGCTCAATGTACTGCAATGGCTGTGAGAGCGGGAGCCAGACGCAGCCTCCTCACTCTCTCCGCTCTGTAACATTACTCTCCAGCCAGCGCGGCTCCTATTGGCTACCGCCAACTCACGGGGCTCGCTTATTGGTCCGTTACCTCCCATTGTCCTGACCAGAGCCCGCTTGCTATTGGCTGTCTCCGGGGACACGTCATCAAGGATTGAAACAGCGCGCAAATCTGAATGTGTGTGTATGCCGGGCAAAGAGGCTGAGGCGCGAGAGGCAGAGGCAGAGGCAGCAGCTGCTACGGGAAAGCAGAGCTCTATGGTGTATGTGTGCATGTGTCTAACCCAAGCCAGCCCCACACCGGAGCGGCCGCCGGAGCGAAAAGGGCCTGACTTTTCCACAAGTGCCTCCAACTCCTCAGGCAAAAGAGACACCCACAGGCCTCCCCCCCCCTTCCTAGCCCACACTCACGCCCAAAGCCGTTGAGATAAGAGGCCCCAGGCTTTTAATAGAACTTCAAAGGTGAGAGCGACAGTATGAGGTCCTGTCCCCCGAAAACTGGGGTCTCTGCGGGTACTGAGGGGGGAAGGCAGCGAAGTCCCGAGCCCCTCGACAGCCTATGGTCGCATATCACTTTGGGTCTCCGGGAAGGCAAGGGTTTCTCTAAGAAGGCGACAGGATCCTGCCAGCCAGCCTTAACATACCCCTCTTCTGGGCTCCTAAGCCCTCGTGTCAGGCTTGCTGGGCAGCTGAGATCTTGAGTCACTGAGCAGGCATTCAGTTTCACCCCTTTTCTTGGTTTGATCGAGTTTCACAGCATGTCTAGAACTTTTTATTTAAATACAAAGCCCTGTTTTAACTTCCTGGAAATCAAATAATTATTCCATGTAATTAAAGCACAGCCCCTTCGTTTTGATACGGGGTACTCTATCAGGAAATGTTCAAGAGGGCCTGCTAGAATTAGCAAATTCATTAGAGACCCCCTTTTAACTGTTTGGCTATTTTGTTTGACTTGGTGTGGATTACTGTTATAATCAAACGAATCCTTGTGATGCTATCTTTCCCTCCCATCACACCACTTAGTGCATCCATGTAACTGCTCTAGGATTACAGGAGTTGTGGGTATATTGTTACCCGAAGGATTAGGTGCAGGCAGAGAGTGTATATGCCCAAATCCGCGGACTGTGGTTTCTCTAACTCACCAAGTTGGCGGGTATTCATAGACATGCGCAGGTCTGTAGAGAAAATGTGCCAGCTGTGATGGCCAGTTCTGGAAACTACACAGTTATATCAGACCCTTATGAAACTATTATCTATTCCTTTTAGTGTACACAGACCACACCCCTATTCAGTTGTAGCAGACTTCCCCTTTTTTTTCTCTCTAGTGGCATTTTATACCCGTATAAATCCAACAGCCAATTCCTCCAAATATAATAGGTGGTCAAAGTTAAAATGAATCACGTTGTGTTAACATGGTGTTTAATGGTTTTTATATCATTTCTAAGCATCCATAACCTAATGCACTTGTTCAAATTTATTATACTATTTGAGACTAGGCTTAGATAACCTTTCCTGACCAATGGTTTTAATGTTTATAAAAAGACACTTTTTCTCAGGGATTATAGTCTCAGTGAATGGACAGTATACCACACATGCACATGAAACATACTATGGTATTAAAGACTATGAAAATGGGTTTAATGCACAATCAGTATTTTAAAAGTAAACATCGAAAGTTAACTTTTACAGTTGTTTTCACATATATTTATTCTTATTCACATATATTTATACTTCCCTCTACTAATCAAATTAATACTTTAGTAAATCTAGATATTTATTTCAATCTGGTTTTATCTGCTTAATCCAATATATTATAAAATATTCATGAAAATTATGAAGATATTTTCAATGGCATCCATAATATTGCAATGTGGCTTCCATTGAACATGGCAGTCTGAATGTCCAGTCATCCACTCTACTAGTTGTCTATACCAGCTTACTGCCAGGGTAAGTTAAAGGCTACAGAACACCAGGAGAGAAATGGCCCAATACAAGGTTTTTATCAGGGAAGGATGGTAATGGTAAGAGGCACTGGAATTAAACAGTCATGGACTCAAATCCTAGCTATCTTATTCACTAGCTGTGTGATCTTGGGAAAGTTTAAAACTTCTTTGTGCTTCAGTTCTCTCAACTATAAACTGAAAGTGACCGTAGAAGTTGTAAATTAAACATTTTGCGTGTGTGTTCAATCCCCCAGGACCTTGTGCATGCTAGGCGAGTGCTCTACCAAGCTATATCCCTGACCCTTTTTAAAACTGTCTCGTTTTGAGATAGGATTTCGGTAAATTACCCAGGCTGGCCTCTAATTTGTGATCCTCCTGTCTTAGCCTCCCAAGTAACTGAAGTTACAAGCCTGTGCCACCATACCTGGCTAGATTAAACTTTTAAAATATTTTATTTGATCTGGGCTTGGTGGTGCACAAGCTAGCAAGATTCTGTGTCAAAAATAAAATGTGTTGGGGATGTAGCCCAGTGGGAAAGCACCCTTGGGTTCAATACCCAGCACTGAGAGAGAGAGAGAGAGAAGAGAGAAGAGAGATTCTTTGATTTATTTATTTATTTATTTATTTGCATTAGGAATTGAACCCAGAGCCTTGTGCATGCTAAGCCCATAATCTACCACTGAGTTACATCCCAAGCTCTGAATTTTTTTTAAGGTTTAAAATTGTTATGCCAGCCCCTTCAATCCCATAATTCAGAAAAGCTTAAATGCAGTTAACCTTGAGGTTTTTTTTTTTTTTTCATATTTTAGTTTTATTTGAGGACAAGTGGTTGCAGTTCTAGCAGGTTTTTTGTTGTTGTTGTTGTTGGTTTGTTTTTGCTTGTTTTTTATTCTTATCCTAACCTTAAACAGTACTAATCTTCCTCTAGTTTGTAATGGAACCTTCATTTATTCCCATGTGTAGCAGAATCCCTGTCAGAGAAAAGAGTTTAAAAACATCCACTCATAGGCATTTAAATTCTTGTATTTGGTTTTTCATGATATAGGTGGGGAAGGACATGAAAAGGAAAGCACTTTAAAATATACTCCACAACTTCTAGTCCTAATCTTGCAAACTTGATGCTCACTTGTTCATGTTAGACCCTGTGTTTTCACATAATAATTAGCCATAAATTTATATATATGCATGTGTGTGTGTGTGTGTGTGTGTTTATATATATATTTACTTTGGAGTTATTGGGTGTCTTACCCCAGAATATAAAGTTAGCTAGTTGAAGGAGCCTGAACACCCTCTCTCATGCCCAAGTTAGCCAATTGAGATAGATTTTCAATAATATAGATTATGGCCTTCTTCAATTCCCCCCTAGGATAAGTGTAGTCCTTTCTTCTACAATCCTGTAATATTCTATACAGTAATTACTGTCTGTAATTACCCAGTTATGTGTTTGCTTGTCCCACTGCACTTTAAAGGAAAGGACCCTATTATCTTTGTATCCCAGGCACATAGTACAGTGCCTGAGAAATAGCAGGCACTCAAATTAAGTCCATTGAATAAATGAATTAATAACTGTAAGAGTAGTTATTGCAAATTATTGTTCTAATCTTTCTCTTCCATCTTTGGATCTAAGCATTTGGAACTTTCTAAATCAGAAGGCAGGAAAATAGAATAAGTAATAAGCAGTCACTGTTAGGATACCAAGATTGAGGACAGACACTAATTGCACCTCATTGATATAACTTAAAAAGGAAGAGGCAGATTGAAGGTGGGAAGAGCTCTCAAATGTAAATAAACACATAACATTCTTAGTTTTTTGGGTGGGTACAGGGAATTGAAACAGGGGCACTTTACCACTGAACTGTATTCCCTGTCCTTTTTTTTTAAAGCAGGGTCTCACTAAGTTGCCAAGGAGGGCCTTAAACTTGGTGATCCTCTTGCCTCAGCCTCTCAAGTCAGTGAGATTATAGGCATGTACTACTTCGTTGGACCAATCTTAGTATTTTCCAGCTCTCAGTTAGGCTAAGGCTATTCCTTGTTGGATACCATGAACTATGGCATGCCAAATAAGAATTTATTACAGAAAACTATAAGAACATCTGTCCAAAGGTTGCTTCCAACAGCCTTTGGAAATTTAACCCTAATATCAAAAATACAAAATGCAGACACAGACCTATGAGTCTTTTCATTGGCTGAAGAATATTTTTTTTTCCTCTGTGAGGCAGTGAATCCTAAAGTCAAGCTATGTGAATTCTCTTGTCTCCTTTGCAAAATTAGAAAAACAAAACAAAACAAAACAACCAAACTCAGTTTCTAAAAAGGAGTAGAAACAATAAGCCAGAATGTCTGATGAGGTCAACCATGCTAACCATCACACATACTGGAAACTGTTTGTTTGTTTTAGCGTGGAGAAAGTAAAGAAGAGAGAACATAGGAAAAGAAGATTACATTAGGAATTAGAGCTCGAAGGCAAAAGGTTTATTTTAAAAATACTTCCTTTTTATATCCTTCTCTGCCTATATCATGGGAAAACAAATGTAAGAATGGAAATAGAAATGACTGTAAGTGGAGGTTTTAAAACTTGTTATGCGTGAGTTACCATGAGCGTGACTTGCAGGTGGGGCAGTCCGTGGTTTCAGCTGTGGGCAGCATTGATGGCTGAGACGGAGAAAGGGTACTGAAGCTAATTTTAACAATAGATTCTCTAGAATTGGAATATTTAACTGGTTAGTAAAGGAGAAAAATACCATACCTTTTTTTTAATAAGAGGACCGTTTTCTGGTTAGTCAAACAATGGTACACACAAATGTGGGGAAGACTCATTAGTCAAATTTAAAAATTTTTACAAAATGGTGATATCAGTTCAGGAAAGATCACTCTTTTAGTTTCCCCTCCTGGAACTTAAAATCCTTCTGCCACGGCCTTGCTGGGATCACAGGCATGTGCCACCGCACCTGGCATGTTGGCTCTCTGAGGTCTTGACCTTGACATCAACAGATCAAATTCAGCTTCTTTATTAAAAGTACCTTATATTTTAAGAATTAATGTCTTCTTGCAAACCCATGAGGATGGTGAAAATCAAAAAGAGACAAGAGCGATGTGAGTGAGCACGTCGAGAAAGAAACTGGACTCTATATATCACTGGTGGGAATGTAAAAGCATTCGGGCAATTTGGAACACGGTCTGGCAGTTCCTCAAGAGGTTTAGCAGAGTTACCATATGACCCGGCGATTCTCCTCCTAGGCACATACCCAAGAGAAACAAAAACATGTCCACACAAAAACTCGTACATGACTATTCACATTATTTGTAATAGCCAAAAAATGGAAACAAGCACTTGTCCCTCAACTGATGAGTGGATAAATAAAAACATGGTATATCCATACAGTTAAATATGATTTGACAATAAAGAAGAATGAAATACAGATACATGCTACATCATGGGTGAAACGTACTCAGTGAAAAAGTCCAGACACAAAACGGCCATGTATCATAGGATTCTATTTATATGAAATGTCCTGAATAGGAACTTTTATAAAGACAGAAAGTACATCAATGTTTCCCAGTGTTTGGGGGAAAGAGTCCCTGCTACTGAGTGTGGGGTTTCTTTCAGGGGAACGAAAATGTTCTAAAATTAGATTGTAGTAATGACTGCACAACCCTGTGAATTTGCCAAAAACTATTGAATTGTATAGTTTAAGTGGGTAAATTGTAAGGTGTGTGAATTACATCTCAGTGAAGCCATTTTTTCAAAAGGAGTAAATGTCGTGTGAGTGGTTTTGGTTAACTGAACAGACGGAGCTAGGGACAAGGGGGAACTACCGACCTGCCAGTCATGCCCAATTCTTTCCTGCTGTCATGGTGTTTAACGCCGTGTGAAAACACGGCCCTCCTCTTCATTAGGTAGAAATTTCACCTATTGTTGGAGCTACGTCTTCTACGCTTAAAGTATATTTTGCTACAAAATAGTAATTTTAAAAGAGCACTTTCTAGGGATGCTTTGGGAGGTTCTTTTTGTGAGATCCTGGGGTGACCATAAGAAGAGAGCTGAGCCAGGAAGGGTCAGGTCACACAGTAGAGAATGGCAGTCTGTCCTGCTCTGACCCATGGATGTTTCATTTGGTTAACATGGTGTTTTTTAAAGTTGGAATTTTTCACATTAAAAAAAAAAAAAAAAAATATATATATATATATATATACATATATATATATATATATATATATATATATATATATATGGATCTTTGGCTTCTTTTGAAAAATCAGAGCTAAGTTTGATCTACATTTTGGCACAGAAGGATCTTACAGAGTGGAGTGACTTCCTTCTCCCAGGCCTATGCATTCTCCACTTTGTCACCGTCCCCTCCATTCCCGGAGCATTCTACCTGACTGCTTACCCAATCATGTCACTTTCCTGGTTCCTACAGACATTTGAGTTTGCAACTCCTGTGTTGGGTTCTTGGTATTTGGATTTTTTTTTTTTTTCTTGGTACTGGGGATTGAACCCAGGGGACTTAATCACTGAGCCAAATCTCCAGCCCTTTTTTATATTTTATTTAGAAACAGGGTCTCACTGAGTTGCTTAGGGCCTTGCTAAATTGCAGGCTGGCTTTGAACTTGCAATCCTCCTGCCTCAGCCTCCCAAACCGCTGGGGTTACAGATGTGCACCCCTGTGTCCAGCTAGTCCTCCTAGTATTTCTGATACTATAAACTGCAACTCTGAAATTTCCTTCTTCCTTTTTTTTTTTTTTTTTTGGTACCGGGCATTAAACCCAGGGGCTCTATCACTGGGCTACATTCCTATTCCTTTTGATGTGCACACCTCAATGAATCCACACCTATAGTTCTAGCTACTGAGGAGACTGAGGCAGGGGGATAGCAAGTTGAAGACCAGCCTCAGCAACTGCATGAGATCCTGTCTCAACATAAAAAAAAATAAAAATAAACCACTGGGGATATAGCTTATAGCTTACTTATAAAGAACCCCTGGGTTCAATTCCCAGTGTGCATATGTATACACACACACACACACACACAAACACACACACATATACATGCAGATATATATAGATACACATACTATTTCAAATATATATATATATATATATATATATGTATGTATGTATATATGAGAGAGAGTCAGTCAGACAGATGAATAGACATACACCCTCACTAAGTTTCCCAGGCTGGCCAGGGATTTGGGATCCTCCTGCCTCAGCTTCCTGAGACACTGGGATTACAGAGGTGCACCCAGTCACAATTCTGAAATTTTCTGAATCAGAGATTCCTTTTATAGGAAACACTTACTGTCATCCCACAGAACAGAGTAGGAAATTAAACTCAAGGGGTCCCTCAGGTGAGGAATAGGACCTGAGGTGATATCATAAGTAACATATATTTTTGAGAAATAGTCTGGTTGCTGTGTTGAGAGAGGTTGCCTATGGCCTAAACGGGACTAGAAAATAAGCTTAATTTATGAAGTGTCTCCCACATGCTAAGCACTATACATTGCTTATTTCACTTAATACACAGCAATCTTGTGAGGTCAGAATACTTATCTCTCTCCTTAAATAATGCTAAGGAGGCTCAGAGAGATCCATTGAGGTGTGCAAGATCACACATCTAGTGAGAGAGTGACAATATTGACCCAGCTCTGGATCCCAGGATAATGTTTGTCCACTAAGTCACACAACAGTTATGAGCCTAGATAATGAAATAAAAAATGTATCACATTTCTCCACCTACATATTCCTTAGCTTCATGAAAATCCTGATGTGAGTTTGAAACATACAACTTATAGGCTTGGCGTTCAAGGTTTTTGAATAGGACCTATATTGTTTGCACAGATAAACTTTTTTAAAAAATCATGAAATAGTTCCTACCATTATTGTGATAGACTCTGGTTTTTTCCTTAATATTTTAAATTCACTTCCCAACCCATCAGTGGGTCCTGTGTTTGCAAAACACTGGACTAGAGTAAGAGTAAAGAAGCCCCATTTCTGTCCAGGGTAACATCAGCCTTAATGGACAAGCGCAGGTGCTGAGGCTGATTGAATGGGACAGAGAGGAGCAGGCAGGAGAGATGCCCAATACACAGGGCCAGCAGCCAAGGTCCCCAGCAGACCAAACAGACTGTGCCAACCTCGTGGGTCAGTTCTAAGCTCAGACAAAGATGTTGAAGACAGGAGAGTGTCTTGCTCTGACAGCAAGACCCAAAAAGAAAACTGGCATTCCAGGCCAGGGACCACTAGAAAGTGGGAAGATGCCTACAATTTCCCAACACCTAGGAGAGAAATCCCAGCAGACCTGACTGACAGAGTCTCTCTGCCCATGGGGACCAGCTGGGAGGACAGCTTCACCATCCAAGGTACCAGGCCTTTTTTGTTCAAAACACACTGAGTAAAGCAAAACAAAACAAAACAAAACCCACAGCAACAACACAAAAGGGCTGAGAATGTAGCTCAGTGGTCGAGCCCTTGCCTGGCATGTTGAGGGTTTGGGTAGCATCCCCAGCACTACAGAAAGAGAGAGAAAGGAAAACACCAAGTGACCCCAGTGGCCTGTGAGGTAAATAGAAGGTGACTGCCTAGCTGTACTCGTTGTTCATGAAGTGTTCGTGGGGAAAAAAAATCAATAAAAATCTTGCCTGCTTTTTCCAAACAGTTGCTGTTGATCCTTGTTCTGAGGTTTCCTTTTGACTTCCAAGAATGGAAATGAGGAAGTGGGAAGGAGATAGCACAGTTTAGTATATTCTAACATAAATATTACCAGCAAATGGATAGTCACATTCAGAAACAGAATTCTTTTAAACCATTCAGGGTCTTTGACCAACGATTTTTCGTCTAGGAAATATTTAGAAAACAATCAGAAATAAGCAGAAAACACAAAGGTATGAATAAAATATTGATTATAGCATTACTTATAACACTTTTTTATAACATAGAAACAACCTAGAAGTACAATGAGAGGGGCTTGGTTAAATAAGTGTTTGGTCTACACATTTTATTTTGGGGATGGGAGTCTTACTATGTTGCATTGGCTGATCTCTAACTCCTAGACTCAAGTTGTCCTCCCACTTCAGCCTCCCCAGTGACTGGACTGCAGGTGAGATGCTAATTCCCCCTCCCTTCAAGGTCGTTTGTTTTTATAATGTAATGCTGGGGATGGAACCCAGAGCTTTATGCATGCTAGGCAAATGCTTTGCCACTGAGCACTAAGCTATATCCCCACACCCATCCATCTTTATGACAGAATAGTATTATGCCACTAACAAATTATTATAGATACAAAATTTAATGCTATATGAAAATATACATAAGGGCTGGGGTTGTGGCTCAGTGGTAGAGCACTTGCCTAGCACATGTGAGGCCCTGGGTTCGACCCTCAGGACCACATAAATAAATTAATTAATTAATTAATATAATATGAAGGTATTGTGTCCATCTACAAAAAATATTTAATAAAATACACATAACACGAGGAAAACTACTTTCAAAAGAACTCCTGATTTGAAAAAGTGTGTGTGAATCTCCCAAAGACTCAAAGAATATACTAAAAAACCTTTATAGAATTTATTTCTAGTGGAAGGCAATCTTTGTTTTCTCCTTAGACTCGTCAGTAATTCCTGGGTTTTTCTACAATCAATTTACACTACTTATGATCAGAAACAAACTCCCTACTTTTTGGGGGGAATTAGGAACTGAACTTGGGGTGCTTTACTGCTGTGCTACATCCCCAGTCCTTTTTATTTTTTTATTTTGAGACAGGGTCTTGCTACATTGCTGAGGGTCTCTCTAATTTGCTGAGAGTGGCCTCGAATTTGTGATCCTCCTGCCTCAGCCTCCCTGAGAGGCTAGGATTACAAACATGGAAAACCTCGCCTGGGCAAATTGCCTAATCCACCCCCACCCCCAGCACTGAGGCCCGAACTTGCATGTGCTAGGCAAGTGCTCTGCCACTGAGCTAAATCTCCAACCCCAGACTCTCTACTTTTTAAGAGAAGAAATCTGCTACTACTCAAAATTTCAGATAAGTTTTTTTTTTTTTTTAAAGATTGAGAACTAGGGGCTGGGGAGATAGCTCAGTTGGTAGAGTGCTCGCCTTGCAAGCACAAGGCCCTGGGTTCAATCCCCAGCACCGCAAAAAAAAAAAAAAAAAAAAAAGATTGAGGACTAGGAGAGTAACTCAGTGGCCTAGCTCTGGGTTCTATTCCAACACCACAAAATAAAAAAATAAAATTTAATCTAGCAACTCTTCCTATTATAGGAAAAATTGCACCTACAAGGATAAATTGCACCTATGTCATAGATTTGAAGTAAGGGCATCTCTTCTGTAACTAGAAGGTAACCACCCTGGTAATACCATATGAGGTGCTTCGAAATACAGGTACTATTGTCTAAGTGAAAAAACCTTTTCACCCCTCATCACTACTGATGTGTCCTTCTTTCCCTATACTTTGGTACTTAGACCAAATATTTGCTTCTCTCTGCTTTCTAAGAGACCTCAGTGACCAACTCCATTTATAGAGGTTTTAAACACTCTCCATTGATAGTATGTGAATGATCCTACATTTCAGTCATACAAAATTATATATATCATTTCAGCCCTGGACTTAAGGGCTATTCTGGACTTAAGACGTCCTATTGTCCAGTGCTCAGCAGTTTCTCCAGCTCACATGACTTGTTTATTCTCTAACCTATACCTCTTTCCTTCCCTCCCTCCCTCCTTCCTCTCTTTCTTACTTTTTTTTGAGGGGGGCAGAGGAGACTGGGGCTTGAATCCCATGCATAGTCCTTTTTATTATTATTATTATTTAATTTTGAGATAGGGTCTTGTTTAATTGATGAGATTCTTGCTAAATTGCTGAGGTTGGCCTCAAACTTGTGATCCTTCAGCCAGAGGCTCCCGAGTAGCTGGGATTATTGGGGCAACACCACTCCTGGCTGGGTTGTGAGCTTAAATGAGCTCATATACATAAAGAGCCAAGTCTCATATACAAATCCTTTGACTACTGTCAGGGATCCACAGATGTGCTGAATGCTTATTTGATTATGTTAAAATCTGGTGTTATAACTTTTCTAGTGCATATGACTCCACTGCTCAAAAATTGTTGTTCAGTTACAACATTTGCTTCCAAATGAACTACAAAATTCTCCCCTGGCCTTTGGGGTCCTCCCTAGTATGGTGAAATTCTTCTCTTGCTTTCCCTCCTCCTGCCCTCCCAATTTCCATCCAACCTTGTACTTTCCTGCCTTTGAGCTTCTGGTCAAGCTGTTTCTTTGACTTGTCATGTCCGTCCCCTACCTCTGCTGCTGAAGTCCAACCTGTGCCTTGAAATCTTCCTGATCTTTGATAATTCTCAACTTGATGAGCTTCCTTTCTTTCTTTCTCTCCCCTCACCTACCTACCTTTCTTTCTTTCTTTCTCTTCCTTCCTTCTTTCCTTCCTTCCTTTCGTTTTTGTACTGGGGATTGGACCCAGGGGTGTTTTATCACTTAGCTATATCCCCAGTTCTCCTCCTTCTTTTTATTTTATTTTGAGACAAAGTCTCACTAAATTGCTGAAACTGACCTTGAACTTGTGATTCTTCTGCCTCAGTGTCCCAAGTCACTGGGATTACAATAACCACCACCATGCCCGGCAAGATGAGTTTTCTTGTATTTTTTTAATTCCCCATCACTTTGGGTATACCTTTCTAAATGAATTTTATGGTATTACAAATATAACAATAATATAACATTATATATTTTATAAACTATACAAATAGCTTACCTTGTATGTCGTCTTGCTCAACTTAGTCTTTCTAGCACTCTTTGCCCATCTTAGGTACTCAAGAAATGTTCACTGAATGAGAAGGTGATTTTTAATTTTCTGTGACGCACCACCCACAGAATTTATGTTCAATTAAAAAAAAACAAACTATGTCGGCTGGTTGCAGTGGTGCACACCTGTAATCCCTGTGACTTGGGAAGCTGAGGCAGGAGGATCACAGGTTTGAGAGCAGCCTCAGCAAGGCTTAGTCACTTAGCGAGGCCCTAAGTGACTTAGCTGTCTCAAAATAAAAAATAAAAAGGGCTGGGATGTTGGCTCAGTAGTAATGTTTCCGGACTGTACCAAAAAATTATTTAAAAAATTATGCCACAGTGCTGCACACCTGTAATCCCAGCAACTTGGAAGGCTGCAGCAAGAGGATCACAAGTTTAGGGCCAGACTGGACAATTTAGGGAGACCCTGTCTCAAAATAAAATAAAAAGGGCTGGGATGTAGCTCAGAGGTAGAACACTCCTGGATTCAATGCCAGTATAAAACAATAAAATCTTTACACTGAAACAATCACACCAGGTTTCTAGGTGGTGGCATTTCTGTGGCCACGAAGATGCTTTTTGAGGTTAAAGTATATGATTTTTCTACATACTGCCAGACATCACCAAAGTTCATAAATTCCCCCCGAATGTATTGCCCTTCTTAGGTAGAACATGCACTTTAACACCAAAACGGGTGCTCTTTGAATTCAAAGAATTCAGTTTGTGTTTTAGATTTTGATAAAACCAGTTTAGATTTGCATAAATCCCTTGATCAAGGGATTAAAAAAAAAATTGAACCCAGGGATGCTTAACCACTGAGACTCATCCCCAGCCCTTTTTATTTTTTTATTTTCAGACAGGGTCTCACTAAGTTGCGTAGGGTCTCACCAAATTGCTGAGGCTGGCCTCAAATTTGTAATCCTCCTGCCTCAGCTTCCTGAGTCACTGGGATTACAGGCATGTACCACCACGCCCGACTCAAAGGGAGTCTTTGATGGTGCCTAAGAACACCAACAAGAACTTCTAGAGCAATGGAAGAAAAGAATGGCAAGAAGGGGTGGGGACAGGCCACAGAAATAGAAGCCAGGGTTCCACAGAGTATGCCACTCTCTGGGCATGGTGGCACACACCTAAAATCCCAGTGACTCGGGAGGCTGAGGCTGGAGGATCATCAATTCCAGGCAATTTAGTGAACCTCAGCAATTGAGTGAGACCCTGTCTCCAAATTAAATTACAAAAAAGAAAAAAAAAAATACAAAAAGGGCTGGGGATGCAGCTCAGTGGCAGAGCACTCCTGGGTTCAATTCCTAGCACCATGAAAAGCAAATGTTTTTCATTCAGAAATGTTCCCTGTGTCAATCCAACATCTAAGAAAGCTGGCCTGGGGGTGGGGGCTGCAAGCCCTAAATGAAAGAGTCAGGTGCAATCTATATCCAAAGGCAATAAGAAGAGAGAATTTCCCTGTGTATCTCAAGAGCGGAGCAGTGCCAGGTGCAGTGGCCCACGCCTGTGATCCCAGCCGATCGCGAGGCTGAGGCAGGAGGATCGAGAGTTCCAAACCAGCCTCAGCAATGTAGGCTCTAAGCAACTCAGTGAAACGCTGTCTCTAAATAAAATACAAACAAAGGGCTGGGGATGTGGCTCATGGTTAAGTGCCCCTGGGTTCAAACAAACAAACAAACAAACAAAAAAGCTGAAGCATTCAGAGAGGACCTAAGGTAGAGATGCCAATCCCATCATAGCAGACAGAGGCTGGCTGGGTGGAACAGTCACTCCAGGGTGGACATAGAACATTCATCACATGGGTGAAAGATTACGGCTCTGCTGCGAGGCCATTCTCCAGTGTGTCTCTGTTCCAACCTGGCATCCAAGGCTGGCGTTCAGGAGAAAAATGGACTCGGCATTGGAAGCTTTGAAGGACAAAACTGGTACCAAAGAAAAAATTTTAAAAAGTAATAAAACCAAAACCAAAGCCAAAAATACAAGAGGAAGAAGCAAGATGGTTAAAGTAAGGACGGCAGTTTCCTTCTTTACAGTGACAAGACAGAGTCATTCAGGACCTAGGTGTCCATGGCGGTGCAGGGAGCAGAAATTAATACTCTGTCATTTACCGTCTTTTTTTCCCTTCCTTCCTTTCTTTTTGTTTTGTTTTGAAACAGGGATTGAACCCAGGGGCACTTAACCACTGAGCCACATCCTATGTCCTGTTTCTTTTTTGAGACAGGATCTTGCCAAGTTGCTGAGGCCTTGGCTAAGTCGCTGAGGCCAACTTGCGATCCTCCTATCTCAGCCTCCTGAGCCACTGGGATTGCAGATGTGCAACACCATGCCCAGCCTTGGGCATTTACCATTTGCTAGGCATATCACAAATGTTTTATCTCATTATAATCCTCACAATAAGTCCTCGAGTGGGTGTTTTTTTAATTTTATAGATGAGAAAATGAAGGTTGCCTAAGTTACCCTGCAAAAGGTTCAAATTTCAGTCTACATGGTTCGAAAGCCCAAGTCCTTTACCAGGTACCTTACATGTGGGTCTCCTTACTGTTCTCAGCTTTGGGAACTAAACCAACAATAGCAAAAGGAGAAGGTTCAGATGACAGCAACAGCAAAAATTGTGCAGGAACATCTCTTTCAAGGGTCACTGAGCCGGGCACAGTGGCACACTTCTGTGATCCCAGTTGCTTGGGAGGCTGAGGTAGGAGGATCTTGAGTTCACTGCCCGGCTCAGCAATACAGCAAGGCTGTAAGCAACTTAGCAAGGTCCTGTCTCTAAATAAAATATAAAATGGGCTGGGGATGTGGCTCAGTGGTTAAGCACCCCTGGGTTCAAACCCAAGTACCAAAAAAAAAAAGGGAGGGGGTCATTGAAAAAAGGAAAAATGGTAATGTTCACCAATGATCGAGGGCAAATTGTCATAATGGAAAGACGACAAATCAGAGAATGCAGCTGAGAGGTAGCACCCTAGGACTCCTGACCCAAAGAGGAATGATCCAATCATCTCAGAACACCCTCTCCCCTGGGAGAGTGGTCCCTCACTCTTCTGAGCTCACCAAGACTCAGAAACTTGGCACTGCTTTAAAATGGTCACAAGAAAGAGGACTTCATTCCCCTTTGAGCTCACATTCAAACCCCTCTTGGTGCCTGACCCAGAAACCAGAGTAACATCAGCAAGTCCTCACTTTCTCTAACTCCCCTCAATCAGAAACTCGTCAAGTGCGTGGATTCTGCCTTGGCCACGTCTGTCTCACCTGGGCCCCCTCCCTCCATTTCTCAGACCCTGGTCTTCTGCTTCATCTCTTAGTTGCTAATTATTGAAAGTTCCTGGGCATCAGTCTTAGACAGCTCAAGTTTCTAAAGTAAGTAAGAGGTTATGATTACCACATTCCTCTACTTTAAAAATTGCTCCTTGAGAACATCATGATAAGCCAAAGAAGCCCATCCCCCAAAACCAAAGGCCGAATGTTTCCTCTGATGTGCGGATGCTGATCCACCGGTAGGGGCATAGGGGCGGCTGGGGAAGAAAGGAGGAACTCTGGATAGGCAGAGGGGAGTGGGGTGGGAAGGCTGGTGGAATAAGATGGACATTCTTGCCCTCTGAACATGTATGATTGCAGGGCTGGTGCGATTCTGCATGGTGTTCAGGCGGAGCAATGAGAAGTTGTGCTCCCTTTGCGTACAGTGTGTCAAAATGCATTCTGCTGACATGTATGACTACCAAGGACAGAAAGTCCCTCACGACTCCCAGGGCCCCTGAGAGCGTTCAGGCTCCTCAGCAGACATCCGGCCCCCCACGCTCAGGCCTCTGCTTCTGCGCCTGCCCCGTGCTCTATGCCCCCCTCCAACTGGAGGCACTGGGACGGGCCATTCCTTCCCATTCTTCCCATCAGGATAACCCTCCACCTGCCCAGCACCCTGTCTTTCATTTCTGAGAAGAGTCCCCTGACCACCTGGCTTGGGGACAATACACCCCTCCGAATGTCCTGGGACTTCTCACGTGGCCTGTAGAGGCCCTTGTCCCTGTTCCCTCTAGGGCTGGAGACACTTTCTTCGCCATTTGTCTCAGCATCTGGCCTACCACTGGCTATAGAAGCCACTCAATTTCCATGAGTAAACGTTTAAATATGATAAACTGGGGAGAGCAACGAAGAGATGCGAGTCCCACCCATGTCTGCCAGCTACTAGCTAGCCTGTGACTTGACCAGCATATGCAGGACACAGGTGTTGAAATATCACACTGCATCCCGTAAATACGATTTACGTTTTTATTTGGTTAATAAAAAAATAAACAAAAGCCCAACCTCATCGTAGAGAAGGATGCTAGCCCTTTGGTAAGATCTTTACCACATTCCTCAACTTTCCCCTCCTACCAACTGCTACTTTCTCTCAGGGACCAGGAAGGGTGCAAGTGTTGACTGTATTGTTTTCAGGTTTTGTTTTGTTTTTGTTTGTTTGTTTTTAACACAGGCTGAGTGTGGTGGCGCATGCCTGTAATCCCAGGAGCTACTCAGGAGACTGAGATAGGAGGATCACAAGTTTGAGGCCAGCTCAGCAACTTAGTGAGAACTTGTCTCAAAATAAAAAATAAAAAGAGCTGGGAATGTGGCCCAGTGGTAGAGCATCCCGTGTTCAAACACAGGTACCAAAACAACAACAACAAAAATCATGGAACTGGAGATATTTACACAGGGCAATTCTCAGTTCTACAGATGAGGAGATAAAGAGCCAAGGTGTAGACAGCTCAAAGATCTCTCAAAGGTGTGCCAATGTTGGGGCTGAGGGTGTAGCTCAGTGGTAGAGTGCTGGTCTGGCTTGCAAAAGGCCCTGGGTTCAATGCCTGGAATCCCCACAAGGGGAAAAAAAAAGAAAGAAAGCTGTGTAAATGTGCAAAAACTGAGAGATGAGTCTTCATGTGGCAGAGAGCAAGGTATTTGGGGGAAAACATTTCAAATGCACTTACTTACAGCACTTACTTATAACATAAGGGATGCTGAACTCCCCTTTGAAACACAGGAAAAGCATCATGGGAGGCCTGGGGGGAGCCCCCCAAAAGCACCAGCTCAGTGTGCTGATACCATCTTAGGCCACCACACTGTGGGGCATAGCAGGAACAGACAGGAAGCCCCACTGTCCTGTCTTGAGTACATCACTTTCTTCAGAGCCAGACTATCACCTGAAGATGGGTAATAATATTCAAAAACACTTTGAAACTTTTTATAAAGTAAATTCAGAAAGAGGGAAAACAAGACAGCAGGGGTCTGCACTTGGTAAAGCTGAAGGAAAAGGAGGGTATGGTGAAGTTAATCCAATGAACTTGTGAAAAGTGAAATGGCAGTATTCCTGAAAGAGTGACCAGCTAGGGACAGTCGCATGGGAATTACCATCTTATGATGACTTTTATATTTTCGGTGGTGGTTTTGGCACGTGGCCATGGGGATGGGACCCAGGGCCTGGTACACGCTAAGCAAGTGCTCCTCCGCTGAGCTACATTCCCAGCCCCATGGGATTTGGAACACAGTTATAATCAAGTCCCTGTTCCAGAGGAATTAGGGTCCAGGGAAGGCAAAGTTCTTGCCCGAGGCCCGACCTCACTTTATGGAAGTACTAAAGCTCAAACCCATGATTTTCACAAAGTATGCTCTTTCCAAGAGCATCTATTAAAACTCTGTAATAAATGATCGAGCCCCCAAATAGAGACGTCGGAGACAATCACATATCACTAAGACGAGCCAAGCACGCTTGGTGCAAGCCAGGTGCGTGGTACTACGGTAGAAGCAAAAGCTGGCGAGGCAGGGCAACCATGACCTCTCACAGAGTAGGCTTTGGTGCCACAGTCAGAGGCAGGAGGCTGGCCTGCAGCACCTGCTGCCTCAAACTCACTTTGATTTCTTTTCTCTCTTTCTCTTCCCCACTGCAGTTCTGTGGATTGAACCCAGGGTGCTCTACTACTGAGCTACATCCCCAGGCCTTTAAAATCTGTATGTTGATACAGGGTCTGGCTAAGTTGCCCAGGCTGGTTTTGAACTTGTGATCCTCCTGCCTCAGCCTGCCGAGTGGCCGAGAGTACAGGCACAGGCCCCTGAGAACATCCCCGGAGCTCAAGTGACCCAGGGCTACAGGGGCTGTTGTAAGCTGGTCCACTTGCTCCCATCCCTTCATGGTTGGCTGTTCCAGCCAAATTGAGTCACTCTAGGAATGCTGAGGTCCATGGAATTCTACCGGCACTTGCTGGGCGAAGACGGGAGCAGCTGCCAATGGACTGGTGTGGATCATGGATGACACGAGGGTGTCCATCTGGGAAAATTCTGCCGCCGCCACCCACTGCAGACTGGTAGTCAGAATGCTGAGGAAGGCCAGCAGTGGGAAATAGCTTAAGGATTTGCTACCTCCCCTCTTGGCACTGTAGAAGCAAGAGGAGAAAAAAAGAAAAACAAAAAACAAAAACCTGGAACCTGTTGGACAGGACCAGCAAGGCTGCTCTTGGTGCCTGACGCCTCCCCTGCTAGGGGAGGTTCCATGGCTTTCCTTCCCAGCAGCGAGGAGGGCTAGGACCAGGGAGATCAGAGCAACCAGGATGCCAGCTTGCCAAGACCTCCAGGGAAGTGCTGGAGCGCCTTGGAGCCCTGGGTTGGGGTGACGCATCCAAATGCTTCAACAACTCCATCGCGGGAAGAAAAGGAAGTCGCTCAGACACTGCTGGCTGCAGAGGTGCGCGGCAGAGGGACCAGAGGTCAGATGTTTATTGCGGGGGGTGGGGGGAGGCCTCATTTTTCTTTGTCCTCCATGCTAGTCTTTTTTTTTTTTTTCCCTGTGACTCGTTTTATGGTGAGGAACCAGGGTTCTAATAGGAAATACAAGGACAGCGATGAAGATGGCAAGGACCTGGGGAGCCAAAGGGTAGAGATGAGAGCAGGTGAGTGAGAGGTAGACCTAGGTGTGATCTGGGGGGAGATGGAGGATCCTTCCCTCCAATATCTTGCAGGATGAGAAAGTGACGCTTTCCAACCACCTGCAACATAACAGCCTCATTCAGCACAGGGCAGAGGTCAGTGTCCCCTGCTTGCTGGTCTGAGGACTGCACCCGGTGCGCTCTGTCTGCACGTAGCACTTTTCCTTGGTGCCTTCATCTGTAAGGGGAGTGGCTGAGCCTCTGGTAAAAAGCAGGCTGCAAGGACTGGCCTGGGTGGACACACTCTGAAAGGGACACTTTCACACATGCTTCCCGCAGGAAGGAGCCCGAATTCCTTTGTATTCATAAAAAGGGTTGCCAAAAAAAAAAAAAAAAAAAAATCTGAATTGAATTTTGACTTAATTTCCACTAACCTATATATAAACTTTGTGTAACTCAATCTCTAAGACGTGAGGTACATATTTATCTTTTTCAGTGTAAGAAAGAAGCAAGCTAAATGACTCTTCCTTACTGTTTCCCCCTTTCTTCCCCAAAAGCTGCTGATCTAAAAGAGGTTGCATCGCCTTTGATATTTCACAAAGGGGAAATGGGAATGATTATTTAAAAGTAAAGAAAAGCAGGATTTCTTGCTTAGAGAATAAAATGAGTGAACCCTTAAGAATGGGAAAACACCAGCTACTATGGCAGGGAGAAGATATTTTGCCAAATTTAGAACCCACTTGAAAATCACGGGTTCTAAGTTTAGAACTGAACTAAAAAACTTGAGTCGCATTGCATTTGGCATTGGTTTAAAAAAAAAAATCTAAGCTACTAATTAAAGGGAAAAAAATTATACTCTTAGTAGTTCTAGAAGCTGTGAATTATTTTCAAACAAATTCTTTATTGGCTCAATGGAGGGGCCTGCACTTAGTCAGAAAAGAAACATTTTTTCCTAATTAAATTTTCCTTACAAAACAATGATTTAAAATCAAGGGGAAAAATTTTTTACCAAAGCCTTTAAACAATAGTTGCATAACCTTCTTGAACCCAACCAAATATACCAGGTGGTTGGTACAAATTTATGTTTATATAACAAGTAGTATCTGAGATGGACACCATTGATTATCTCCTACTGGTAAATTTCAAATAATGAAAAAGTAATAAAATGTGAAAACTATCACTCTAAACAGGACAAAGCCTAACTCTTACCAGAATTTTTATTTTCTAATTTGGATGCTAAGATAGTTATTATAACAACATTTAAGAAATGAATCAGAATTGTTTCTATTGTGATAAATACACAAATTTTTAGACCCAAAAGATCCAAAGTAGTAAATAAAGAACCAGTAATGAATAGACAGTGCTTGAAACATACCCATTGGCTTAACATGTTTCAGATAGTCATCACTTTTGCAGTTATAGAAAACCTAATGACATCATATGTTATTCTCCATGAAACAAAGATAACACACACACACACATGTACACACAGGTGTACATATGATATGATCATAGCTTAAGAACAGGACCTGAGTTAAAATAATTAGACAAAGGGCTAAACATGAACATTTAGCACAAATATTCACTATAGCAAGTGTTCAGAAATACAAATGCTAAGTGAAAATAATTTTTTCTTTCCATCTACTGACTTGGAGTCTAAATACATTTTTTTAAAAACATTTTTTGGTACTAGGGGTTGAACACAGGGGCATTCAACCTTTAAGCCACATCCCCAGTCCTTTTTATATTTCTATTTTGAGTCAGTATCTCCTTAAATTGTTTAAGGCCTCACTAAATTGCTGAGGCTGGCCTTGAACTTTCGATTCTCCTGCCTCTGCCTCCTGAGTTGCTGGGATTACAGGTGTGCACCACCATGCGTGGCCTAAATACATTTTTTGAGTGACTTGAAGATATAGGCTTACCACATGGTGAATTTGACATCCTTCCTCCAGAAAGATCATTAATTCAATAGTTCAAAATCCTATAATTTTAATTTACAGGAACTTTCAAAAATTTTATTGAAGGATATAAATTTCAGAGGTAGATATTCCAGGTAGTTGTTCTTTTTTTTTAGGATTTCGGATTGAATCCAGGGTTACTTTATACCTGAGCTACATCCCAGCCCTTTTAATTTTTATTTTCAGACAGGGTCTTGTTCAGTTGCTAAGTCTGGCCTTAGACTTACTATCCTCCTGCCTCAGTCTCCCAAGAGTAGCTGGGATAATAGACATGCACACCACGCCTAGCTAAGTATGCATTCTTAAGCAATTGTTATTATTTGTGCTAATAGTATGCATAACTCTCATTAAGATAAAGAACAGGAGCTGAGGGTGTAGTTCAGTGGTACTGTCCTTCCTTAGCATGCAGGAAGCCCTGGGTTTGATTCCTAATGTACACACACACACACACACACACACACACAGACACACACACAGATAAAGAATAGAGATTAACATTCCCCCAAAGTGTGTCTCAATCAGAAAAACAGACTCCCTGGGCTCACAGGGTCCCTGGGCTTCTGATACATGTTCTTCAACATACTCTGCTATATTAAAATAGAATTTCTTAGTCTCTTCTATTAGGTCTTCAAAATTGTTCTCATATTTATTTTAAATTTTTACCTATAAAAATGTAATCTTTTGGACAAATTTCCTTCTTTCAGGCCATTATTCCTAGATAAGTGGAGGGAAATAAGGAAAGAGCTTCATGGGAACAAGGGGATTTCTTGAACTGTTATGAGGTGGGAAGCCCACTATCCGTAGGTGGTGGTTGTGTCTGTTTCTTTTTGGGGGGCTGTGGGTGGCACGGGTACCAGGGATTGAACCCAAGGGTGCTTTCCACTGAGCCACATCCCCAACCCTTTTTATTTGTTAATTTTGAGACAGGGTCTCGCTAAGCTACTTAGGGCCTTGCTAAATTGCCTCGAACTTGTGATCCTCCCGCCTCAGCCTATGGAGCCACTGGGATCACAGACATGGCCACAGCATCCGGCGGCTGTGCCAGTTTCTGCCAAGTGTTAACTCTTCTTGGATGCCGGAGGAAAGAGAGGCCCACACATCTATGCCAATGCCAAGGAAAGCAGGACCAGCAGCCCTGGTGCCCTGGAAGATGGCTTTTGTGACATCGATGAGGAAAGGAATGTGGTTTGCTGACATCTGGGTTCCTGACAGACTGTGCAGAGAAGGTACCCAGATCTTAGGTTCTCTCCCAAGCATTTCCGATTCTGACATGTCAATTTTCCCACAGAAATAATAAATAAGTTTAGAGGTGCAAAGAATTAGGTCCTCTAAATACTTTCTGCCCTTATGCATTTGACCAAGTCTGAACTCAAATTTCCAGAGTTTTATAATTATAGGTCTTTAACCTGATAAGAGATATGTTTTCTTTCCTTCCTTCCTTCCTTCCTTCCTTCCTTCCTTCCTTCCTTCCTTCCTTCCTCTCTCTCTCTCTCTCTCTCTCTCTCTCTCTCTCTCTCTCTTCAGTACTGGGGATTAAACTCATGGCCATTCTATCTTTGAACAACATCCCCAGCACTTTTTAAATTTTTAATTGTTTTATTTTGGGACAGGGTCTTGCTAAATCACTGAGGCTGACCTCCAACTTACAATCCTCCTGCCTCAGCCTTCCTAGTGGCTGGGATTACAGGTGTGCTCCACCATCCACAACTGCACATGCACATTTGATGGTGGTAGATAGAATTGTCTGAAGGGTGGTGCTTTTCTTTCTGGGCTTGGCAAAGATTCATTGCTGATATTCAGCAAAAAAAAATGTAACTTTAAATTCTTATTTCAACATTCTGCTAAATACTTCCACCTGAAACAGAAAAGAAACTCCAGGAATAGTCCTGCACACAAACGGCCAATTGATTTTCAGCAAAGGTTGAAAGACAATTCAACAGGGAAAAGAAAGTCTTTTCAACAAATTGTGCTAAAACTGGATAGTCATATGGAAAAAGAAATACATATTGATCCTTACTTCCCACCGGATACAAAAATTATCAGAATGAATGACAGACCAAAACGTAAAACTTAGAACTAGAAAACTCCTAGAGTTCAACAGAGAAATCCTAAGACACAGAAAACGAACTTTTATACATGAGAAAATTGATAAACAAAACTTTATTTGAAATTTAAAATTTTCTCTTAGATAGTATTAAGAAAATGGTAAGATAAGAAAGAATGGACAGAGACGTGCTTGCCTACTGTGGCTGATGCACTGGGTTTGATCCTCAGTGCCGCCTATAAATAAAATAAAGGTCCACTGACAACTAAAAAATATTTTAAAAAAGATAATACAGAATGCAAAAATATTCACAACACATGAATCTGATAAATGACTGCTACCTGCAATATTTAAAGGACTAATGCAACTCAATAAGATGACAAGTATTTTATTTTATTCATTTTTTTTGGATCTGGGGATTGAACCCAGGGGTGCTTTACCACTGAACTGCAATCCCAACCCTCTTTATTTTGAGACAGGGTCTCCTAAATTGCTGAGGCTGGCCTCAACTTGGAATCCTCCTTCTTCAGCCTCGGGAGTCTCTGGGTTTACAGACATGTGTCACCACACTTGACAAACCATGCGTATTTTTAAAAAATTTAAAATTTTTAAATTTTATTTGTCCTAATTAGTTGTACATGACAGTAGAATGCATTTGTACATTTTGATTATATATATAAATAGAGTGTAATCTCTCATTTTTCTGATTGCACATATTGCAGGATCACATGGGTCATGTAGTCATACATGTACATGAGGTAATAATGTGTGTTTCACTCTTTTAATCTGGAGATTCCACTCAGGGTCACTTTACAACTGAAGCACATCCCCAGCCCTATTTATTTATTTATTTATTTATTTATTTATTTATTTATTTTAGGATAGGGTCTCACTAAGTTGCTGAGGGCCTTGCTAATTTGCTGAGGCTGGCCTTGAACTTGGGATCCTCCTGTCTCAGTTTCCCGGTTTGCTGGGATTATGGGTGTGCACCATTGTGCCTGGCTGATCATATTTACAAAGCATGCATTTTTTAAAATGGGCAAAAAATTTGAACATTTTACAAAAGAAGTTATAAGGATGGATGATGAGCACATAAACTCAATATGGTTACATCAGGAAAATGCAGATTAAAACCCCAATCAGATACCACTACACATCAATTAGCATGGCTACCGTTGAAACCGTCATAAGGCCAAGTATCGATGAAGACTGGAACAACTGCTGATAGGAACATAAAGTGGCACCCCACTTTGGAGGAGTGACGGTTTCTTTAGAAGTTTAACACATACCTGTCACTCCATGTACTCATCCCACCACGAGGTACACATCCAAGAGAAATGTACGATGGCCACACAAAGGCTTGGGCAGGGATGCTCACAGCAGTCTTATCTGCAACACTTATAACTGGACAAACCAAACGCCCAGCAACAGATGAATGGATAAACAAATATTAGCATATCCACATGAGATATGCTCATGAGATATCAGTTGTAAAGAAAAGAAATGAGCTACCGATACTCAATAAAAATATGATGGTTCTCAAAATAATTATGCTGAGTGCAATAAGTCAGATACAAAAAAAATTATATATTGTATGTTAGAAAATGCCAACTAATTTATAAGTGACAGAAAGCAGATCCATTACTTTCTGGGGCAAAGGTGAACAAGGGTGAAGGATGAGAAAGCTTTTGGGTTGACAGAAATGTCCTGAGCCTTGGCTGTGGTGGACTTACGGATGTGACATCTGTGAAATGTTCTGAATTGTAAAACCCTTTGAACAAGAGTGCTTACTGTATACAACTCAATGAATAGCAGTTGTTTAAGGAATCTCTGGCCATTTGCAGTGGTGCATACCTTTAATCCCAGCGACTCAGGAGGCTGAGGCAGGAGGATTGTGAGTTCAAGTTCAGCCTCAACAACTTAGCCAGACTCTGTCTTGAGATAAAAAATAAAAAAAGGCTGAGGAGGTAGCTCAGTGGTAAAGTTCCCCTGGCTTCAATCCCCAGTACCTAAATAAATAATCTTTGGCCAGGCACAGTGGCACACGCCTGTAATTCAAAAACACTTGGGAGGCTGAGATTGCAAGTTTGAGGCCAACCTCAGCAACTTTAGTGAGGCCCTAAGTAACTGAGGGAGACCCTTTCTCAAAATAAAAAATAGAAAGGACTGGGGATGTGGCTCAGAGATAGAGTGCCCCTCCTCCAGGCGACAGTACATGAAGAGTGTGTGTGTATTCTACTTCATACATTTTCCTTGAAAGTGAAATGGCACAGTATTTCTCTTTTAGTGACTGGTTTATGTCACTTAGCATGTCTTCAAGAGTCTTCCTTTTATTTATTTATTTTAATGTAATTTTATTTTTTGGGACTGAGGATTGAACTCAGGGGCACTTACCCACTGAGCCACATCCCTAGCCATTTTTTCTATTTTATTTAGAGACAGGGTCTCACTGAGTTCTTAGAGCCTCACTAATTTTCTGAGACTGGCTTGAACTTGTGAGCCTCCTGCCTCAGCCTCCTGAGTAGCTGGGATTACGGGTGTGCACCCTTGTACCCAGTCCATTCTACATTTGACCCAAAATTTCTTTCTAATTTTGTTACCACGTATGTTTGGAATAAAAATATACGGGTCACTTTTCCCCATCAGTCCTGATTCTGCCCTCTAAAAGCAAATAAGAATGCTTCCGTTATCCATGTAGCAGACAACTGCTCTATAAATCTAAGAATCGCCATAAGGTCTTCCTTTTCCAGGCCCTGAGTAGCTCCTCAGACCACGTGGTGTCCGCGTCCTCACTCATGTATGATTATGAGCCAGTTGATCAACGTCCTCAAAATGAGATGCCTAAATCAGACTCCCACCCTCCAGCTGGAAGGCACATGGGCCTGCGCCTCCTTAGCTCTGCTACTTTACCTCCATGACAGCCTCCTGGGCCACACGGACCTTCTTGGCTTCCATGCTGATAAATATTAACTTGGAGTCGATCCCAACACTCAGGGTTTTTCTGTTTGTTTGTTTTAAACATTTTTATGGCACCACCAACCATCTGAAGAAGGGGTGGAGAAAGGAAAGGAAAGGAAGCGGGGAGCTGAAGTCAGGAGAGTCTTCGTTCCTCACTCGAGTGGCCCTAGATGCGAGGTCCATTGCTCCTGCCAGCAGACGCAGATGTCACCGCGCTGCTCCTCCCTCTGTGCTCCTATCAGTTGCTTACCAAAGGCCAGTCCCTGATGAATAACGGCCTTGCAACAATCTGCCCGGACTCATGTCTGACACCTGGCCTCCTCCCTGTGCCACCAGCTCCTTCCCCGATAGCCGTGGGCCTCTGTGCTGAGTGATTAACTGCAGGAAAGGTTGGTAATTGCCATAAGACACACACCCGGGGAGTGCGTTCATGTGAAGTTCCCAGCATCAAATGAGAACCTTACCAAAAAATGTTAGGGGAAGGGCCAAGGGCACAGTCTGCAGCTGACCCTTCTCTAGGTAGCTGTCGGGACAGGAGACTTTAGAGCAGAGGCCTTGCATCTCGGTGTTGGGTTTTCAGCAGCAAAATACAAGATATTTAGTGGGCAAGGAGAGGGATTGCTTTTCCAGGCAAATTTCCTTGAAACTTGGGAGTCATTTAAGAGAACAGACTCAGTTTGATGTATTTGGGGACTTTCTGGCAGGCTGGTGACTACTTACTTCACATAGACATTCCTTCCATCAGATCAAAGCAAACACACACACACACACACACACACACACACACACACACACACCATTAATATGAAAGCATTCCCAGACACATACAGCATCTCTTCTACTCTCTTTTTCAGGAAGCAGGGCTGGGGGTGTAGCTCAGTGGTAGAGCGCTTGCCTCGCCTACATGAGACCCTGGGTTCCATTTCCCAGCATGCAAAACACAAAAACAAAAACAAAACAGGAAACCCATGGCCTCCCCAGCCCAACCTTTCTTCCCTTCCACTGTGAACAGGTCCTGATCCTCGGTCACCTCTTCTCCGTCCAGTATTATTATTTTCTCTTTCAACGGGTTCTTCCCTCCTCGGCCTTTCAATACAACCAGGACCCTCCAATGTGGACACTACAACTGCACCAATCCATCCCTCCCTTTTTATCCACAACTGAGACCTCAGATGATTAGTTCACATTGATTCCATTTTTAGATCCACCATCTATTCTATTTTCATTAACATGAAAAATACAATATTCTCCTAAGGTCAATTGGGACTTCTATTTGATGAATTCGATGGCTTTCTTTTGCAATTTGTCCTCTCATATGCTTATTCTTACCCTGTTGGGATCCAGCAGGAGTGGGAGGGGCTGGGGGGGTCAGCGTTGCTTGGGATATTGGTGGGTTTGCTTTCCTCCCCCGGTCTTCCTCACTCTCTCCCCTTCCCCTCTCCCTCACCCAAGTCTAGTTACAGAGCATGCTACAGTTTGGATCCATTTTAAATGTTTCTCAGCTGGGTGCAGTGGTGCATGCTTATAATCCTAGCAACTCAGGAGGCTGAGGCAGGAGGATTGCAAGTTGAAGGCCAGCCTTGGCAACTTAGTGAGACTCTGTCTCAAATGAAAAATAAAAGGCTGGAGATGTGGCTCGGTGGTAGAGCATCCCTGGGTTCAATCCCAGTACTGCCAAACAAACAAAGGTCCATGTGGTAAAGGATTGCTCCCCAGGGTGGTGCTATTGTGAGGTGGTGGAGACTCTAGGAGGTGGGACCTGGTGGGAGATCTTCAGGTCACTAGGGGCATGTCCTTGAAGGGTACTGTGGGACTCTGCTCTGTTCTCTCTTTGCTTTCTGGCCGTGAGGCGAGCAGTCTGGCTCCACTGCATGGCCCTGACGTGACATGCTGCCTCACTGCAGACCTTCAAGCAAGGGGCCAACCAATCATGGACTGAAACCTCCAAACCTCTAGCCCCACCCAAACCTTTTGTCCTTATAAGGTGATTATCTTGGGTATTTGTTACAGTAAGGGAGAGCTGACTAACATCGTAGGACACAATCCCAAGATTCTTGCCCCAAATACCACAAATCTAGGAAAGAAGACATCAGCAAATGAAGGTGGGTCAAAATCACCCCAATTTCTTTCTTTTCCCACTTATTACAACTGAAAGATAGACGTGTTTAGGTCTGAGAGGGCCTCCTGGCTCTGCTGTCCAGATTGCACTTTTACCAGAAAGTCTTGCTTTGCAGAGACTCACACAATGACGACTCGCACGCACCCTCAGTTTGGCGCCTTCCCCTTTTCTCCTTTTTCTTGTTTCAAACTGGGTTTCTCTCTGTATCACTGTCTTCCAGGCAGCCTCGCAGTCTGACCCAGCACTGATCTCTCCATTATCGTGAGCATTCCCCAAACCACACTGGAAACCACAAGACCCTTTCTTGTTCTCACAGAAGCACAAAGTCTGAGAAATAACCCTTCATTAATTGTAGATTCCCTCGTCCTCTTAAAAAATAGAGTTGCTACTCTTGGACTTCTTAGGATCATAAGAACCTTGAGAGGTCAACGTGTTAGTTACATCACCTATAAACAATTTTGTGAGAACTTTGAAGAATCCAAAAATGTAATGAAGTCACACAAAACGACAGTGATAGCAGCAATAAAAAACAACCTCAAACTCACTAAACTCTGCCCCCAGCTAATGGGATTTGGTGAATTTTTTCCCCCACCGTACTGGGGATTGAACCCAGGGCTTTACACAAGTGCTCTATCACTGAGTTACCCACCCAGGCCAGGTTATAGTAAACCTGAAGCCCATCTGCCAATCATCTTAGAGGCACGTGAGTCTTCATCCTACAGAAGCAAAGTGATTGATATTCTAGTAAAGGAACTGGATACCTTGAAGACCACAGTTAAATGTGAATATAAACTAAGAGTATTGGTCAAATTACATGCTTTTAAGTTAAATATATGTATGAAAATTTGGATGTGGAGATATCTTGGAACTATTCTCAAAGGCATACCTTTCATTAGTGCAAAGTTTCATTGCTTTCATCAAATGCTTATGGGGGTCATGGCCTCCGAAAGTTTAAGAAACTTTGTTTTAGAAGGCAAGATTAAAATCAAGATATTATTTAATATTTGTATCATCAATGCATTAAAAAAATAGCTGGTGTTGTGGTGCACACCTATAATCCCAGCTACTCAGGAGGCTGAGGCAGGAGGATGACAAGTTTGAGGCCAGCCTCAGCAACTTAGTGAAACCCTGTTTCAAAATGAAATAAAAAGGGGCTGGGGAGATAGCTCAGTCGGTAGAGTGCTTGCCTTGTAAGCACAAGGCCCTGGGTTTGATCCCCAGCACCCCCTCAAAAAAAAGAAAAAAAAATGGAATAAAAAGGGCTGGGGATGTAGTCCAGTGGTAGAGCACTTATCCAGCATATGTGAGGCCTTGGTTTCACTCTCTGGTGCCACCAAATAATTAAATTAATTAAATAAAGCAAATAACTTCAATTTCAAAATAAAATGTCAGATATTATAAATAAGCACCACATGATTAGCAACCAGATTTTACCACTAATACAAACAATACGATTTCAGCATATTGTATATGTATCAACAAGTATTTACCTTAACATGCATACAAAAAATATATGGGGGTGGTGTTTGAATACAAATTTTAACCTGGATGTCAAACTACCAACAAACTTACTTCCACCATTGTCTAAAACATACGTCCACCAGGTAATTTAAAGGTGATATCAATTATAAATCAAATCATCATTTACCAAAGTGATTTTATTATAACATCTCATTTTATCATATAAGAAAAATAAATTATGATACTACTTTTTAACAGATTGATTAAAAGATATACTGGAAAAACTCTTTTCATAGCCAAATTATACAGCCAAAAATAAAATTTAGAGCTTTGATTTTTAAAGCCAGAACCCATTCAGAGTATTCTAAGAATAGTTCTCAAATTGCTGAAAAGTATCACTTCTATAAATCTATCTTGGAAGTGGATTTTAAAAATTAGAAGGTTTGAGTTAGCCATACACAAACCAGTCAAGTTATTGTGTACTTAATTTGTTTATTTTTACATTTAAAACATAATTTGTCAGGACTGGGGTTGTAGCTCGGTGATAGAGCACTTGCCTAGCCCTGTGAGGCCCTTGGTTCGATCCTCAGCACTGCATAAAAATAAATAAATAAAGACATTGTGTCCATCTAAACTAAAAACATATTTTAAAAACATAATTTATAAAAATATGATCAATTCTCTGGAGGCTGAAGAAGGAGGATGGTAAGTTTGAGGCCAGCCTCAGCAAATTAGTGAGGCCCTAAGCAACTTAGTAAAACTCTTATCTCAAAAGAAAAAATAATAAGAGCTGGGGATGTAGTTCAGTGGTAAAGCATCCCTGGGTTCAATCCCCAGTACCAGATGTACACACACATTTTATACGTATTTGTATATTTTTAAGTATATGTATGTGTATATATATATATATATATATATATATATATATATTCTACTTATTTAAAAAATATTAGTTGAGCCTATGCTATATTCAGGCACTGATTAGGTGCAAGGATTATAGCAGTGAACAAAACAGTCCAAGAATATAGTAAAAGCAATATATATGCTCATTGTAAAATGAATTCAGATACAGAATCACATAGAATAAAAAATAAAACGTTTAAGACCAACTTCTCATCTCAGTTTTCTCCTGTAATTAATTATTCCTATTAAACAATTCAGTGTGTTTTCCTCCAGATATTTTTTGTTCATTTACTTGTGATCCATTTTATTTTTGCAGTGCTGAGGACCAAACCCTGGGCCTTAGGTGTGCGAGGCAAGTTCTCTACCACTGAGCTACATGCCCAGCCCCCGTTCACTTACATAGAATACTTTATACACTATTTTAAAGGCATTAAGACTTTATTCAGATGTAATGTACATACTGTGTGTATGCGGGTACATACCATCAACTTCACTTGTAAAGTATGCAATTAAATCTTTTTAGCATAGCTGCAGGCTTGGACAACCAACATCACAATCTAGGTAAGTGGGATTTTGTTTTGTCTTAGGTTTGAACCCAGGGGTGCTTTACCACTGAGCCATATCCTCAGCTCTTTTTAAAATTATTTTTTATTTTGAGACAGGGTCTCACTCAGTTGCTGAGGTTGGCCTTGAACTTGGGATCCTCCTGCCTCAGTCTCCCAAGTTATTGAAATTCTAGGTCTGTGTTACCACATCTGGTGGTAAGTGGATTTTAAAATTATAAATAGATATAAAAGTTTTAAATTTAAAATTACACTCATCAAGATTATGGTGATTATGGTGATACACACACATGCACACACACACACACACACATACACATATATATATAATGAAAGTTTATATGTACATATAAACTTTCATTTTTTGGTTAGTACCAAACCTTGGTCATACTCTCTGCTTATCAACATAGAAAAAATTGTGATACTTTCTAAAAAGAGAGGAATATGTCCCCTGCCAGATTCCTTAGAAACAGGCGCTAAAAGATAGCAGTTAGAACAGTTTATGTAGGTCAGTGGTTGAGCACTTGCCTAGCAGGTGCAAAGCCCTGGATTTGATTCCCAGCACTGAAAAAAAAAAAAAAAAAATAGTTTATGATAATCCTGTAGTCTGTGATTTCAAGGCCAAAAGAAGTTACTATAGTTGACTTGACAGAGAGTCTTAAGAGTCCAAATGTAGCAAATATTTTAAACACATGTAAAAACTAACATTTTTTGGCATTTTGAAATAAGTACAATATCAATAGCTAACAGTCATGTCACTGTTAATTGTGTGCTAGACACTGTACCTGTGCTTAAGATTCAGTGACTCTTGAAGTCCTCAAAATCCTATGGAGTATTTACTATAGTCAGAACCACCTTAGAGATGGGGAGACTGAGGCACGGAGGTTGGGTCATTTGTTCTCTCAAGGAATAAATTAAGAAGCGCAGAGTCGTGCTTTAAAAACAAACGGAGTCCACCCTTGTTAACGATTTAATGAGATGTGAGGGGAATGAAGGAGGGAGGGGGGGAAAGTAAACGGATAAAATTTCTGGATAGCTGAGTGTAGTGGCACAGGCCTGTAATGCCAGTGACTCCGGAGGCTGAGGTAGGAGGATTGTAAATTCAAGGCAGGCCTGGGAATGTAGCTCAGTGGTAAAGGGCATCTGGATTCAATCCTCGGTATAAACAAGCAAACAAAAAGTTTAGGCTAAATATAAATAAGGCAGGCAAAGTTTTACCATAGTGGTGCCTCCTAGTAGGTACACAATAAAAGTGTACAAATAAATAATAAGTTAATCAATAATACAATAAATTATTATATCTTGTCCTTTATCTTTTTTCTGCTTTTTATTTATTTATTTATTTTAATTTATCTTTTAATTTTTTACAGACTGCATTTTAATTCATTGTACACAAATGGGGCACATCATTTCGTTTCTATGGTTGTGCACGATGTAGATTCATGCAATCATACATGTACACAGGGTAATGATGTCTGTCTCATTCCACCATTTTTCATACCCCCCTCCCTCTCATTTCCTTCTACATAATCTAAAGTTCCCTGTCCTTTATCTTGTAAAGAATATTCCTCTTCTATAGGAAGGTAACCCATCTGTTGCCAGCCCAGGGCCTTGTGCAATCAGTTCTTTATTTGGGGTACCGCATTACCGGCTCCACCAGGCTTTGGGGACCCTGCCCAGTGCCAGGCACAGGTGTGGCTGTGTTAAAGGAGACTGCCTGAGGGAAACCATAGCCAAGCTGTTGTGCCTTCTGCTGCTCTGGGAGCCCCACAGGGAAATCAGCATTGCTGAGGGAGTCTGGGAAGCTTCCAGAAGGAAGAAGGAAGCCTTGGGAGACTAATTGGAAGATGGGTCAATCAGGTTGGGAATGATTTTATGTCTCCTTTAAGACAGCTGGACTTTGGGGCTGGGCTGTAGCTCAGAGGTAGAGCGCTTAGGCACTGGGTTCAATCCTCAGCACCACATAAAAATAAGTAAGTGAAGAAAGGCATTGTGAGCATCTACAACTAAGAAATACTTTTAGAAAATAGCCGAACTTTGCAGGGTGGGGTGGGAGGAGGGGCGCAGGCCTGGTGGGAAGGACAGTTCCAAGAGTACCTGTGAACTAATCCCACCCTGGCCTGGGACCAGGCTGCACTCAAGACAGGTGCTGTTCTTGTGAGTAGATGCCTTATCTTTTCATCGTGACGTTACTTTGTCGTGAAGCATCTTAATCACAATGTGGGCTCTACCCAGGATCATCGCGTATATCTGAAACGTGTTCTTCACCCTTATGGTGTCTATGGAGCATCTTTTCCGGGCTAGAGATACCCTAGGAGACCTACTGAAAAAGCTAGGCCACGAAAAAAAGAAAAAAAGAAAAAAGCGGGAGGTGGGGTAGTATTTAACCTAGAGAGGCCCCAGGGGATCATTTAAAAAACAAGTATGACAACCAGCAGCTCCCAGCACATCAAAGTCACAGCTGGGGTGGAAAGAAAAGCCTAGGTCTGGGGAAGGTCAGGGTGGGTATAAACTGCAGCTTCCTTAGAGTGTTGCCCTGTGGGACAAGTAGCAGAGACAGTGTCCCTTAGGCAAAGCACGCTCAGACAGAGGAATGGAATTGTAGGGTAGCTGATTAAAACCAGGAGGGGACACCAGATGACATTGGCCAAGACGAGGTGGCAGCGGTCTGAGCGGGGAGAGGGTCAATCACCTGTGTTCTGGCAAGATGGGTCTTGCTTTGTTTTCACAGTGGTAAAAAATGTAATATTGCTCAAATTAACTGGCAAAAACAAAGTACTCTTATTATTAATTAATTAATTTTTATTAATTTTTAAAAATTTGTTCTAATTAGTTATCCATGACTAATTATCCATGCATTTTGACACACCGTACACAAAGGAGCACAGCTTCTCATTCCTCTGGCTGTAGATGGTGCAGAGTCACATGGGTCATGTGATCATACATGTATATAGGGTAATAATGACTGTCTCATTCTACCGTCCTTCTCATCCCTGTCGCCCCACCCTGCCCCTCACTCCCTTCTGCACAATCCAAAGTTCCTTCATTTCCTACCTCCATCCCCCTACTATGGATCAGCATCCACTTACCAGAAAACATTAGGCCTTTAGTTCTTTGGGATTGGCTTATTCACTTAGCATGGTATTCTCTAGTACTATCAATTTACCTGCAAATGCCATACTTTCATTCTTTTTTAAGGCTGAGTAGTATTCCACTGTGTATATGTACCACATTTTCTTCATTCATTCATTTGTTGAAGGGCTTCTAGGTTGGTTCCATAGTTTAGCTATTGTGAATTGAGCTGCTATAAACAGCTATAGATGTGGCTATGTCCCTGTAGTGTGCTGATTTTAAGTCCTTTGGATATAAACCAAGGAGTGAAAGAGCTGGGTCAAATGGTGGTTCTATTTCAAGAAACACAAAATATTATTGAAAATTCAGCTTTTTCAAAATACCTTTTCTTTTTTTGCGGCGCTGGGGATGGAACTCAGGGACTCACGCATACCACCCAGGCACTCTTACCACTGAGCTGCGCCCCCAGTCCAAAATACCAACGATTTTGTTTTTCAACTTTTTACGATGGAAAATTGCAACACGTGAAGGTAGAGAGGAGGATAACGAAAGCCCGCCTAGCCGGCCTCCAGCCTCCTCCCTCCTCCTCCCGTGGCCAGTCCTTCCGGCTCGCCTGCCTCCTGGATGACCGGCCACAATCGTTTCCTGGTAGTGACCTGGTGAAGGAGGACCTCTCTGGGCCTGCTTTTGCCACCCCAGCTACCTCTTCACTCCCACCCCTCAGGCCGGAGCCTGAGGACATCGAGGACACAGTTTCACAGATGACAGCCCCGAAGGGAAGGTCAAGGAGAGGGAGGAGGCGCAGGCTCTGAGCATCTGGGGCTCTGCTTAGGCAGGGCTGGGGGTGTGGAGGGCCGATCTCAGACCCGGGAGCCGGGTAGGGTTAGGGGCAGCGACCCGGGTGGGAGCACTGAGTATCTGGGGACAGTCTTTCTAGCCTCTGGACTGAAGGGCACCTTCTGCCTGGCTGTGGAGGGAGAGGAGGCAGGGACCAGGCTGAGGGATAGGCTGTTGTGTCCCCAGAGCCACTCGAGAATGGTGCTGAGGATACAAGGGGCCTGCCCCCCACGACGGGGACAGGTTCGGAGGAAAGTGCCCCCAGCTGATGTCCGGTGCGCACACGCCACCGAGCGCGCGCACCGGAGCCCAGACGGCGCGCCCTGCGCTCCCCAGGCAGTCGCTGCCCGGCTGTTACCGCGCCAGCACGGTGCATAGTGGCGTCACAACGATCCCTACCTGTCTCTAAACACGCCTCGGCATAGGAAAGGTACGGTAAAAGTACGGGGGGCTGGCACCCAATTCCTACGGGACCACCGGCTCCTGGGTGGCGGGCGGCTGACACACCACGCAGCGCGCACTGCTGGTGGATGGACTGGGCGCATGCTCACCGGACCTGCCACCGAGCCCCTCTGCGGACCATCTGTGGTTACATCCCCCTCGCGTCTCTTCCTCCAGGTGAGCACAAAGACGCGTGCCTCGTGTCCCTGGCCGAGGCGTCCACCTCCGCCTCTGCCTTTCAGCACGCCCAGGCGCCGTCCACCGCACACACTCCTGCTGTCACCTCTGCCTCCCGGCCTGCCCTGCGGGCTCTGCTTTCCCTGGCTAAGGACAGGCTTTGGTCAAAGCCTCACCCTCTGGGAACTTTCTGTGACCGGCCGCCTCCCCGCGAGGCCCCCAGTGTCCCTACATCTCTGTCTGGCCCTTCACAGGGCTACAGCTTTGTGGACCACGCTTTCTCTAGGGCGGAGAGGCTGGGGCTTACTTCTCTGCACCCCGAACCCCAGAAGGTGCTCAGGAAGTGTTTGCAGGAAACCAGTGATCACAGGAAGATGAGCAGAACACCCCGACTTTCAGAGTAACTCGGTCTGTAGAGAAGGGCCCCCCAGCAACAGCTCAGGCGGCAGCCCACACCGCGGTCCAGGGGCTTTCCTCTCACACTCAAGGTAAGAGTCCAGATTCTTCCGCGGGTCCCACGAGGCCCTTCTGACCTGACTACCCCAGCTCAGACTCTGCCACCCACTGAGAGAGGACAGGCCTCCATACAAGGTGACCTTCTCCAAGTAGGGGTCTACTGAGTCCTCTCCCAGTCGCCTGAGATTTAACTCCTACTCTAACTGGGCACTTAGTGACTAACCGGCTACTTCCTGGTCATCCTTTTAGCTTCCGCGTTACCACCTGTGTGATAAACCCTGCTCCCGGCTCTGAACCTGATGGACAACTTGGCACCCAACACATACATTTAGAGGTGACATCTGAAACCAAGATTGTCTTCTTCAGTGGCCTGGAAGGATCCTAGGAAAAGGGACAATTACTGCATTCACACATCCCTAGTCATCAGCATAATGTCAGGCCTATTTTAATGCCTTAATAAATGATGGATGCCTGACTGAGCGGGAGGAGAGTATGTGGTTCCTTTTGTTTGTTTTGGTACTGGGGGTTGAACCCAGGGGTACTTTACCACTAGGTTCCTCCCCAGTTCTTTTTATTTTTAATTTTGAGACAGGGTTTGCTGAGTTGCTGAGGGTCTTGCTAAGAGCCAAGGCTGGCCTTGAATTTACAGTCCTCCTGCCTCAGCCTTCCAAATCACTGGGATCTCAGGCGTGTGCCATTGTGTCAGGCTCCTTGGTTTTGCACAGAAACACACGAAATACTGACTTTTCGCACCCATTCCTGTGGTCTGGAGAAGACTGGCACTGCAGTTTGAGACCCATTAAAAATTTGCTAAGCAGGGTGGCGTGTGCCTGAAATCCCAAAGACCTGGGAGGTTGAGGCAGGAGGATCGCAAATTCAAGTCCTGCTTCAACAATTTAGCAAAGTCCTGTCTCAAAATAAAAAATAAAGAGTTGGGGATGTAGCTAGAGATAGAGCCTCACAGGGTTCAATCCCCAATACTGCAAAAAAGAAAACAAATTAAAAATTCGAGAAACAACCCCACCTTGTTTTGACAACAGTAAACAAATTTCTAGTACCAGGAATTTCTTCTTCCTCTAGTTTCACCGCTGAGTGACTAGAAGTCATACCTCTGCATCCAGTTTACAAGAACCATGAAAATCCAATAGGGTGGCACTGAGCCAACTCTTTCTCATATCGGACTGTATAAAAAAATTAAAAGTGGAGTGCAATGTGTTCCTTATCAGGTGCTAATCCTGGAGTTTGTTACCCCCCAAATAAAGACTAATCTAAAAAAGTCATTTTTACACCATATAAGAATATGGTGTTAAAAAAAAAAAAGCAGACTTTGAAAATACCTCTTTGCCACTTCTTCACCCTTTCACTCCATGAAGACACTGCTTCTAAATTTAGCCTCCTCCAATTTTGCTTTGAATATTTTTCTAAAAGTATTCTGGCTTCCCGCCCAACCCCCAATCTTTCATTTTGACAGTCAGGGGGTTTCCTAATGATAGCTTGAGTTTTTCTCTCAGATTTCTCTGAATTTCCCCTCCCCTTCACTCTTCAATGGCCAGAGTATGTGAAAACATGTTTTCACGTTAATCCTTCACCATTCATTAGCTGTGCTTCCAGAAGCCAAGCTCAACAATGTCTCAACCCTCTGCCCTGCGTCCTTATCTTCCCGCCCCGCCCCGTTCCTGATCAGATACACCTTTCACATCTAAAACATATTTATGAATTAATCCAACATTCTTATTTTCGAATTGAAGACTGGATATCAAGACCCATTCATGCCAGGTGCCGTGTTGCATGCCTGTAATGCCAGACGCTCAGGAGGCTGAGGCAGGAGGATCACAAGTTCAAAGTCAGCCTCAGCAATTTAGCGAGGCCCTGAACAACTCAGTGAGACCCTGTCTTTAAATAAAATACAAAAAAGAGCTGGGGATATGGTTCAGGGGTTAAGTTCCCCTGGGTTCAATTCCTGGTATCCCTCCCCCACCAAAAAAAAAAAAAAAAAACAAAAAAACAAAGAGCCATTTGTGTTTAACTCTTGACCTTTGCCTGGGAATGTGAAGATAATGAAATAATGGAGGAATTCGAGTGCAAAACTTTGGTTTTCTTTGAGGAATTTGCTCAACCAATAGGAAGCTATGAGGCAGACACTGTAATGGTGAAATATTCATTCCCCGTATGTGCAGCGCAGGGCTGTATTCAAGGCCCGTTGACACTGATAAGACCATTCTGAGATGTGGATACTGTCTTGTTTTTCCATGAAGTTCTGGGGGCTGGGGGTGTAACTCAGTGCTGGGGTGCTTGCTTAGCATGTGCAAGGTCCTGTACCTTGCTCAATCCCCAGTGCCACCGAAAAAAAAAAAAAAGAAAAAGAAAAAGAAACTGAAGTTCTAGATTATTAAATATCATTACCAAGATCTCTGGAGGTTGTCTAATCCACCTCAGTTTTAACTTTCACCAGTAGGCTAATAAGAGTCTGTTTCATGTCTTAGACTTCCGTCCTGAAAAAAAATCAAACTTTTCTGTAAAATTGCCTGCTTTTCAATTTTACCTACGTGTCTCACAGGTACCCTGAATCCCCAGGAACTGGACCCCTGGAACCCTGAACCACCACCTGTACCACATGCTTTTCCACCACCTCCTGCCTCAGGCAGGGACCCTGTCATCCACCTGGAACCCCAGCCAGGAATCTGGACTCCTGAGACCAGTGCACAGACACGCCACAGAATAGACCCTCGACAAGTGCAGGATGTGTGAGCGATTTAATGATCGAATGAATGAGCGGGAGCCGCCAACCTCAACTCTTCCCTCGCCTTCACCAGACGACTAACTGGTCATGAAGTCCATAATCATAAATCTCTCTCAAATCCTGTCCCCCTTTTTGATCCCAACTTTGTCTCCCTTGCTAGATTGTGTCAAGGCTAAAAAGGAGATTGATATACACAAAAATGGTTTGCGAAGAATAAAAAGGATAAACCTTTGGGGATAAAAAGAGAAAAGGATAAATCCCTCTGGAATTTGTTATTTAATTTACCGCCTGTTTTCCTTTCTTTCAAGCTACGTTTTTTTTTTTTTTTTTTCTTTTTGGTTGGTCTTCCCTTGTGGTTTTCTCTGCTGTGGCTTCCAGAGACCCATCAGTCAGTTTATGGATGGAACACCACTGGTCTCCATGTACAAGCTTAGTAGCTAAGTCATATACCCTTTTATGATGTTGCTTTCAGTTATTTCTTAGAGATCCAGCTTCCAAGAGGGCTGGAAACTCATGAAAAGGAACTGCCACTCAGCTTTTGTAGCTTCCAAAGCACCTGGTACAACCTTAATCGTAGCATAAATGTTTAATGTAATTCTAGTAACGCAGGAGGCTGAAGCTGGAGGATTGCAAGCGTGAGGCCAGCCCAGGCCATTTAGCAATATCCTATCTCAAAATAATAAAATAAAATAAAACGAAATAAAATGGCTAGAGGAGTAGCTCGGTGGTAGAGCACTTGCCTAGCACACTTGAGGTCCTGGGTTTAATTCCCAATATTAGGGGCTAAACCTCCCAGAAAACAAAAACAAAAGCAAAATTTATTGACCATAAAAAAGAGTGAAATCGTGTCATTTGCTGTAACACAGATGGAACTGGAAATAATTACGTTTGGTGAAATAAACCAGGTGCAGATAGACCAAGTGCTGCATTGACTTCTCCCACATGTGGAGTACTGAGAGTTTGCTTGAAGGTCCAGCAGGGGAGGGCAGCTACTCCTATGAATACCCTTGACCACAGGATGGACCTCCTCTGTCAAGAAGGTCGTCCTCCTCAACCCAGCGTGCAGGGTCGGAGGGACGCACGTGGAGCAGTGAGGCAGCAAGGGGACACCTGTCCGATCAGCTGAATCAAGGCTGTCAATCAGTGGGGTGACAGATGTTGCAGGAAGATCGTCCTCACATCCTCATGTGTGGAATCTCAAAAGAAGTGAGCTCAGAAGTTGAGCTTGGGGGTGAGCAGAGGTGGGGCGTGGGGGTTGGGGAAGTGATGGGAAGAGGTTGACGAATGGGCGCTGAGTTACAGCTGTACAGGAATAGGAAGCTCTGGTGTGTAAGCGCATGGTAGGGTGCATAGAATAAGATACTGGATATTTCAAAAATCTAGAAGGATTTGGAAGTTTTTACCATATGAAATGAAAAATGTTTGAGTAGATATGTTTAACCCCATTTAAATATTACACAATGTAAACGTGTATTGAAACATCATATTACTCCATGGATACATACAATTTGTTTTTATATATCACTCAGATTTAATTAATAATACATAAACACTTATCAATTGACTGACCAATTCTCCTCCACCCTCCCAAACACTACCCCCCACTCCCACACTATTCTGAGTTTCTCTCCTAACTATTTCTTACTCTTCAAAACTTATTGTTTATATCGGGAGCATTTCTTCCTAACAGATTTAAGACTCTAGATTAGCTAACAGGTTGGAATTTTATTTTATCATTATTATTACTTTTGCAGTACTGGGGAGCTCTACCACTGAGCTATACTCCCAGCCCTTTTTCTTGTTCTTTTTGAGTCAGGTTTCACTAAGTTGCTAAGGCTGACCTTGAACTCTTGATCCTCCTGCCTCAGCCTCCCAAGTCACTGAGATTGATATGTGCACCAGCAAGCCAGGCTCAAATTGTAATTTTTTAAAAAGTTGCTCATTGTTATTAATGTCCTCAGAGAACCAGGGAGGAGGTGTCAGACTCTGATAAACTGTTCATCAGTTTACATATAGATAATATATATATTGCTTATAAACATATACCAAGGACCAGGAGTGTAGCCTGGTGGTGGAGCACTTGCCCTGCATGTACGAGGCCTAGGTTTGATCCTCAGCACCACAAAAACAAAAATAAGAACCCCAAGGAAACAAAAGCAAAACAAAACAAAAAACCCCATATACCTCAAACCAAGTATAGTCATAATTAAAATACCTGAAAAACTGTCTATAGCGATCATATCAATAAAGAAAAACATTTTCCTCGTTGTCACCTGCTGTAGCCCATCAGTCACCAAGTCCTGTTGCCTGTCTGCGAAAGGTCCTTTTCAGGTGGCATTTCCTTTCTGGATTTTGTCACCATTTTGGTCCTGCCTCACATGTCTCCTCTAACTCTTGCCTCAGCTTCCTGGGCTCTTGGCCTGAGACTTCTAGAATACTCCAATGCGGTTGCTCCTCAGCCCCAGGTTAACTTGTCTCGCATACTGATTTCACCAAACTGCCCTCCTGTCAAACCCACACCTCCAGTGTTCCCTAGTGCTCATATGAAAAGTCATGACACCAGATTTTGGAGTACTTTTCAGTCTAATCCTACTTCCCCGTCTAACCTCTGACCCTTCTTTATAGGGAGTGATGGGCACTGTCGCTTAAGATCTAAGCTTGTGGGCTGGGTGTGGCTCCGTGGTGGAGGATGTGTGCCCTGCATGTGTGAGGTTTGAGTCTCAGCACCATATAAAAAATAAATAAAATAAGGGTATTGTGTCCATCATAACTTAAAATTACTTAAAATAAAAGTTCTAAACTTGTCACCTGAGATTCACCCGTTTACATCGATACACAATGGAGGTAATCAGCAGGAGCATATCAAGGGGATGCCAGCTCAATGAGTCGCTGAAGAGCTGGGGGAGGCTTGAACTCCATTAAAAACCGGGGAGCTATCTGAGAACCCCGTGGAATTTAGGGAGCAGAAACAAACTCTGGACCCAGCTAGAGAAGAAGCGTGGTTGAAAAGCCATCTGTGAAGTCAATCAGGACACCTACCCAAGTCTCTTAAGGCAGGAAGGTGGCGAATGCTAAAATCACCTAACAACCTCAATGCTGGTTCTTGCGGCAATTTGGTGTGCCACAGGCTGAGCCCTGGGGAGCCAGCCAGCCAGGCTGCCCTGTAGGGTTCCTTTGCCGATCAATGCCTTGGACTTTGGGCGAATAACCAGCCTTGGTGAACTTGGCTCAATGGGATGCCCCTGCTGAGAAATGGGGCCACTTGCTCCAACAACCATAATAATGATAATTAACAAAATAAGTCAAATCCTGAACTTGAGGAACAGCTTTGGGACCACGGCATGCAGACCGGGATAAGTGTGCTCTGGGGAGGGCTCCTCGTGGGCAGGTCCCCTGTGTAGCTCAGTACGGAGTGTGCTGTCATAAACCCTGTTGCTAAACAGCACACTGAATTAATCTGCATGCCATTTCTCTCGAGTCACCCCAATTGGCTATTCGGTCACTTTTCACTTGCTTCCACAGAAGAGAGCGTCCACCATTCCCTCCTGGTTTTACGCCCACCTTCCTACTGCCCTGGAATCATCCGTGTTAAGAAGTCACCCACGTAATGCTCTCCTACAGGGTGCACGTGCTCACGGCAACATCAGCACCTGTACATGAGTTTACATCCTCTGGGGGCAGGATCCTATCTAGTATCTTCCCATCTGTATTCCTGGGGCCTCTCAACAGGGGGCAGAATGTGACTTCAAGGAGCACAGAATTCATCCCACAGCATGGCAGAGTCCCCACCCTGCCTCTCAAGGCCAGACTTCTCCCCGGGCTCCAGGCCTGTGTGTCCAAGTTTCTGCTGGTGGTCTGTTGCATTTGGATGTGATACAGACAACTCAACCTTAATTTGGTTAATACTAAAATTTCTTTTCCCTCCTAAATCTTATCCCAGGTAATGGTACCAGCAACCAAACAGCAAGCTAAATCATACCCAGGAGTCCTTCCAGATCTGCTTTCTCTTTCACTTCCCGCACCTATCCATCCCCAAACTTCACCACCCATTGCTCCTTCGTATCTGTCCACCCCTCACCTCTGCCCCTGCTGTCTCTCCTGCTGTCTCATCTGCTGGCTGGTTTCCTTGCCCTCTTCTTGCTCTTCTCAAAAACATCCTCCCCGCTACTGTTGAAATCATCTGTTGGGGATACAATTCTGACCATGTGATTCTCCCGCTTAAAGTAACTCAGTGGATTCTCTTTCCAAGGGAGAAATCCAAAGTGGTTATGGTGCCATCCAAGACCCTTTATGATTGGATTTCTGGGTACTTCTCCAGCCTCATCTCTTTTTCTTTTCTATATTTTTTTCTGGGTGCATTATATTTACATAGTGGTAGCATTTGTACATGTGCACAGTTTAATTCAGCCAATACCCCCTCCCGCCCCTCCTCCCACACTCCAGCCTCATCCCTGATCTTTCCCCCTCACTTCTTGGTCCCACAGTCCTACAGAACTACCAGGAAGAGCCGGCATTTCCTGAAATAGGCCACGCGGTTGCCTTTGCCTTGCCTGGAATCTCTCCCCGCTCATCCCAACCCTCCACGTTCTCCTGGAGAACTCACCATGCACTCTTCACACCGAGCTCAAGGGTGACCTCCTCTGAGAAACCCTTGGTCACCCACAAAGCACAGTGGATCACTCCTTGGCCTGTGAGGTCATCGAGCATCCCTTATCAGAAATGCTTAGGACCAGATGTGTTTCAGATTTGGGAATATTCTGGATTTGGGAGTATCCACACAGACCTTACTGGTTAAGTATCACTAATCTGAAAAATCTGAAATCTGAAAATGGTCCAAAACCTGACATTTTTTGAGCACCAGCTCAGATATGGGAGCATTTTGGAGGTTAGAGTTTCACATGATGGATGCTCCACCTGAATGTACCCTATTGCCCATTGAATACTTGAGAGTGATGTTTTGCTTCCTTGACCCTTATAATGAGGTACTGAGGGCAGGAAATGGTTCTTACTTTTTGTTTGTTTGTTTGTTTTTTGCACCAGGGATTGAACCCAGGGGTGCTTAACCACTGAGCAATACCCTCTGTCCCTCCTTTTTTGTTATTTTTTATTCTGAGGCAGGGTCTCAGTAGGTTTCTTAGGGCCTCGCCTAGTTGCTGAGGCTGATTTAGAACTTGTGGATTCTCCTGCCTCAGCCTCCCAAGCCACTGTGCCAGCAAGTGTCTTCACTTCTGTATCTCCAGCACAGAGTTCAGTGCCTGCAGTGTAGGGTGAAGACCTAACAACACTTGTTACACTGAACAGTGGCAAGGAGCACACCATTTGTTCCTGGCGGTGTTCCTGCTTCTGCCGCTTGCCAGCACCTTGACCTCTGGAAGTTTCTGCTTTTTTATCTGTAAAATGGGAACGAAAGGGATAGCAAGATTTTTGTAAGAACAGAATGAGACTGATACATGTAAACAGCACAGTACAGGGGTTTAAAACTCAGTAAATGTTAGTCATTGCTATTATTATTCCTTGGGATCTAGTATAGTCTTTTTAAACTCAGTGTGACCTTTCTGGTTAATTGTTTCCATTGATGTGAGCCTTCAAACTATTGCAGTACTGATTCATTGTACAAATTTTTTTTTTTTTTTCTGGTACCAGGGATTGAACTCAGGGACACTTGACCACCGAGCCACATCCCCAGCCCTATTTTGTATTTTATTTTGAGACAGGGTCTCACTAAGTTGCTTAGCACCTCACTTTTGCTGAGGTTGGCTTTGAACTCTCGATCCTCCTGCCTCAGCCTCCCAGCTGCTGGGATTACAGGTGTGCGCCACCATGCCTAGCTTTACAAATCATTTTAATTTTTACATTCTGATCATAGTTATGTATCTATTTTCTAGTTTTTAAACTCGGGTGTGTCTTACACTTTGTGGTAGTCAGGATTCTTTTTTTTTTTTTTTTTTTTTTTGTAGCAGGGATTGAACCCAAGGGTGCTTAACCACTGAGCCACATCACCAGTCCTTTTTACTTTTTATTTTGAGACAGGGAGTCACTAAATTGCTGAGGGTCTCACTAAGTTGCCGAGGTTGGTCTCAAACTTGTGATCCTTCTACTTCAGTGAAGTCACTGGAATTAGAGGGGTGCGCCACTAAGCCCAACCAAGTTGAGCTTCTGACCCGTAGAATTGTGGGCTAATATGTGGGTCTTGTTTAAAGCCTCTGTGTGTGCTTATTTTTATCATGCAGCAACAAAAAACTAGTACGTACTTCTTTTTAGTGCCTTCCTTATTGAGCAAAACATAATTTAACATTATATTCAATAAATATTCACTGAGAAAACATGAATAATTGAAATAACTTTATCTTATCACCAGTTAAGTCATAATGTCAACTGGTCGCTTCTGCCTATTATCAACATTGAAACAGAAATTTAACAAAGATTTTAATTTGAACCATATCTGTCATGCTTATTTTATATTTATTAAATTGCTAAAAACACCTTATTCTAGGAGCAATGTTTTGATAATACATGAAAGGAATTATTTAAAACAGAGGTGCACATTTATTATACCCAGAGGCTACATTTTAGTTTCAGGATACCAAAACCCAGCTAGTAGGGGGTTTTACAAACTAAAATAATCATCAAAAGAGTTTACAGGTAAAATATCTTTGCATAAATTACCATTACAAAGAAGGATTCTATACAACAAATATATTTCCATGTCAGTAAGAAGGTCCTTAACAATGCCTTGTTGATTTCCAAAATTATTTTGTTAAGAAAAGGTGAACAAATGTTATGTGCTACCAACCTTCTTGGAGATATACAGTATATATTACCATTTTAAAAACTCTAAGAAGTCATGAAACCAATATATAAATATATATATTTATTTGTATATATAAATTTATATATATATATATAAACCTATATAATATACACACAAAATTTTTTTTCTTTTTTTTGCACTGGGGATTGAACCCATTGGCGTTCTCCTACTGAGCTACATCCCCAGTTACTTTTGATTTTTTAACCTTGAAGCAAGGTCTTACTAAGTTGCCGAGGCTGACCTTGAACTTGCAATCCTCCTGCCTCGGCCCCCTGAGTTGCTAGTATCATAGGTGTGTCCTGGTTTTTCCCAGACTTTTTTTTTTTTTTTTTTTTTTTTTTTTGGTAGTAGTGTTTGAACCCAAGGGCACTTTACCACTGAGCTACATCCCCCAGCCTGGTTAAAAAGTTTCAAGGTTTCACTAAGTTGCTTAGGGCCTCACTAATTGCTGAGGCTGGCCTCTGGCATCAGTCTCCTCAGTCACTAAGATTACAAGTGTGCAACACTGCACTTGGCTTTGTTTAATATTTTTTTAACATGCATTCTCCAAATGTATTTAGCACAGAACCTTTTCTTTTTTCTTTTTTGTGATGCTGGGGATTGAACCCAGGGCCCTATATATGCTAAGCAAGAGCTGTACCAACAAGAGGTACTCCTAACCCCCACGGAAACTTTTCTTTGAGAAACAACTTTTGACATCTTGCTGGAATACTATTTGGGAAATGCTGGCCTAAACACAATTCTCCCTTCTCCAGGCCAAGTGTTGAATCAAAATGTTAGTAGGGAAAAAAATATTTTAGAAACTGAATTAAGATTTCTAAGTGCTGGGGGAGTGTCTTCTCACTTTCTTTATTGGCTGGAACAATTTTTCACTAATTTTTTTAAATGGAGTCAATAAATTGAAACATAATTTTTAACAATTGTATTAATTTTAGCAACATACCTATACAACAAATGAATGTCCCCAGGCATTTTCTAGAACAGATTTAGCAATGCCATATAGCATATTTGTGCAAAACTGAAGTGGACACTTTTCAAAAAGTCTTTGTCATCTAATACTGTACAACTGAATAAAGGAAACACTTGAGATTAACAAACTTTTTAAGGAAAAATATTTTTAGCCCCTGTTAAGTTGGAGAATAGGATTAGAATTTTAGGTTAGGATTCTCATACTTTTAAATATATAAATGCTCAGAGAGATTCCATGTATAATAAAATGTGAAAACATACATTTTCTTTTTCATTTCATTTGCAATAGAGTTGTCACAAATTTCCAAAAAGGGACAATATTAAGGTCCTAGCCAGATTCTTACTCTAGTTCAGCGGTTCTCAGACGTTAGCAGGTTTTAGCGCCTACTGTTAGGCTTGATAAAGTCCAGAGTGCTCGACCCTACCCCCAGAATTTCTCATCTGACGTCCGGGGTGGGGCCCACAAATTCGTATTCTAACAAGTTCCTGGGTGCTGCCGAGGCTGCTGGCCCAGGAAGCCTATTTGGACAACCACTAAGAATCTGGCTCTTACACCAACCCCCTCCAGATTCTTCTGCAACAGGTCTGGGGAGAGCTTCCTAGGTGTTCCAGTGCACATCAATCTCTGGGCGCCTTTTCAGCTTAGAAGCCCCAAGATTTGGGATTTTGTGATAGGTTATCCTTGTTTGGGTTCTGGGTCTCAAATCCTTTGCAATTCTCTCCACAGGCATGTCAGTCTACAAAAGAAGACCAAGATGCTGGGAAAATAAAGGTGGAGGACAGAAACTTAGTTTTTCAGCTCATCAGCAGAATTTTCAGGAGAAAATTGGGGCCTACAATTCCTTCCTTCCTTCCTTCTTTCCTTCCTTCCTTCCTTCCCCAGGGATGCTATACCACTGAGCTATATTCCCAACCCTTTTATTATTTATTTTGAGACAGGGCCTCTCTAAATTTCCCAGGTTGACCTTGAACTTAGATCTTCTTCCTCAGCTTCCAGAATCGCTGGGATTACAGGTGGGTACCACCAGCGCAACTCTGGGTTCTTCCACATGTTTGCACGGACCTCCAGTAATGTGGAAAATGCAGAGTCGGTCTAGTCAGCCCTCGACGTAATTAGAGAACACCCAGAAATCTGCAACTCCTTTCTAGACTTCTCTTGGTATTTGATGGTCAGATTTTAAGGCTCAATTTGGACCTCATAGAGTGGTAAAGAATACCATCTTCTGGAGTCCGGTGAATTCCAACGCAGGAAAGGCACTTAGCACAGCGTCCAGCACTGAGGAGGGGTCATAAATAACAGAGAACTCTTATTGCTAATGTAAAGATTCTGTGAAAGTCCTAATACAAGTGTCAATTCATTTCTGTGTTGAGTGGCGAGGCCTACAACATTTTTTCAATAAAGCAGCTACAGATGTCATGTTCAACTTAGAAAATAGTGCTTGCCACCCTCATGAACAATCTTTGGTAATTAAGTACCAAATACAGATGCTCCCTGATTTGCAATGGAACTTTTTCCAAAAAGCCCATCATAGGCTGAAAATATTATTGAGTAGAAAATGCATTTAATACCCTGAACCTACTGAACGTGGTCACTTAGCCTAGCCTACCTTAAATCTGCTCAGGATACTTAGTCTGCAGTGAGAAACGTCTTAGAACCCAAAGCCTATTTAATAAAAAAGTGTTGAATAACTTATATAATTTGTCGAGTGCAGTATACAGTACAGTCAGTATTGGTGGTTTTCCCTGGTGACCATGGAGCTGATAGGGAGCTGCGAATTATTTGCTGCCACCTGCATCTGAAAAGAGTATCATCCTCCATACAGTTTGTCTGGGGAAAGGTCACAATTCAAAATCTGAAGCAGGGTTTCTACTGAAAATGCTTATCACTTTCACACTAGCATAAACTCAAAAAATTTCAAGTTGAACCACTGTAAGTCAGGGTGTGTCAAATAAGGGACCATGGATTCTGCGGTATTATGTGATATCCCACTAAGGGAAAAAAATGATGACAATTAAATGCTTTCTTTACCATTTTTATTTTGTACTTTCTGAAATTGCTCTTTTAGGATTAGGTTTTGGAAACATTTGCCACTGTTTTGCATACATAAAAAGAATTGAGGCAAAATAAATTGATTTAAAATATTCCTAAGTTGTCTTCACATTCTGAGTCCCAGCCTTCTGAATCACTTGTTTGACTCAGAGTCCTGTTTCTGCTTATTCACTCAATGCCATGCTTTGTGCCACCAAAAACATTGGTGATGCAGCATTTCTTAGGAGAATCCACAAGTCCTTGAGCTCTTGGTTGGGGCGGGGCTCTTTGCTTGCTTTTTTTATGGGGGGGGGTACTTTGGATTGAACTCAGGGGCATTCTACCACTGAACCACATCCCCAGCCCTGTTTTGTATTTTATTTAGAGACAGGGTCTCACTGAGTTGTTTAGCACCTTGCTGTTGCTGAGGCTGGCTTTGAACTCCCGATTCTCCTGCCTCAGCCTCCTGATCACTGGGATTACAGGCATGTGCCACCATGGCCAGTTGCTTGCCTATTTTTGATTCCTATTTCAAGTCTATTACAAGCATGTGATGATTTATCATCCTCTCGGCCCCCTTTTTTCATAAACATTTGTTTTTCCGGGATTAAAAGAGTGCTTCACTCTTCCTTCTGAGATTCTATTCCAAGCCACTGACACCCAGTTTCCAAGTTGGGACACTGCGACTACTGATGCTCATGGACATGTAGGCAAAGGCACTTGTGGCCTGGCCAACAGATGGGAAGCATCTTCAGTTATAAGATGCATCCTTAATTACTTCCCCTCCCCACCCCCTTCTTCTCCTTCTCCTTCCTTTTCTTTCTCCTCTTCCCCACCACCTGCCCGTGGTAGGACTAGGAATTTAACCCAGGAGAGCTCTACCACTGAGGTACATTCCAGCCCTTTAGGTTTTTTTGTTTTATTTTGTTTTTTAATTTTGAGACAAGATCTTGCTTATGTTGCCAAGGCTGGCCTCAAACTCATGATCCTCCTGCCTCAGCCTCCCAAGTTGCTGGAATTACAGGCTTGTGCCAATGTTCACAGCTGGATTTCAAAGATGTTGGTAATAAATTAATCGAGTCTGGAATCTGTCCTTGCTGGGGATCAGCTCCATGTGATCATTTGCAGAAAACAGTATGACCATTAATGACCTTTGAGATGCACGGACCTCCCCCTGCCCCGAACAGATTTATTCAGGCAAAATTCATGTACTATACCATGTGCCCATTAAAGTGCAAATTTCAGGCTGGGGCCTTGACCATGCCTATAATCTCAGGAGGCTGAGGCAGGAGGATTGCAAATTTGAGGTCATTCTGAGGACTTGGTGAGATTCTGCCTCAAAATGAAAAATAAAAAGGTCTGTGGATGTAGCTCAGTGATAGAGCATCCCTGGGTTCAATCCTCAACACTGCAAAAATAAAAGTAAAATAAACAAAATAAAGTGCAAAATTCAGCTGAGTGCTGTGGCACATGCCTATAATCCTAACTGCTCAGGATATTGGCACAGGAGGATTGAAAGTTCAAGTCCAGTCTGGACAACTGCTTAGTGAGACCCTGCCTCAAAGTAACAAATATAAAGGGCTGAAAATGTAGCTCAGAGGCAGAGCACTTGCTTAGCATGTGTGAGACCTTGGGTTTAATACTCAGTGTAGTCTGAAAATGAATAAAAAATAAAGTAAAAATCCAGTGATATTCAGTGTATTCACATTGTAGACAGACAAATCAGTTTTACTACAACGTCATCACCCTAAAGAGAAATCTTACATGTATGAGTGGCTGGTCCCCACCCCTCTCCCCAACTCTCAGCCCCCAGAAATGACTGATCTGCTTTTCTGTCTCTGTGAATTTGCCTACTCTGCATATTTTTATAAGTAGAATCATGACAGGTAGGCTTTTGTGGCTTCTTTCACTCAGCATAATGTTTTCAAGGTTCCTACATTATAGCACATGTGAGCACTCATATCCTTTTATTATTGAATAATATCCAGTTGTATGGGTATACCATACCTTATTGATCTGCGTATCAGCTGGGCACTTGGATTGCTTCCACTTCGGGACTATTATGAATAAGGCTGTTACATAAATATTCATGTACACATTTTTGTGTAGATGTGCTTTCATTTCTCTTGGGTACATACCTAGGAGTCACTCTGTTTAGCCATTTGAGTAACTGTCACCCTGTATTCCAGGGCAGGGATCCTGTTTTACAGTCCTACAAGCAATATATGAGGGTTCCAATTTTTCTATCTCCTTGTCCAGTGCTGGTGTGATCTGTCTTTTTGATTACAGAGGTCCTCGTACTTCATTTTGGCACTGTACTTATTTTTGGTGGTACTGGGGATTGAACCCAGGGCCTTGTGCTTGTGAGGCAAACACTCTACCAACTGAGCTATCTCCCCAGCCCATCTCATTCATTCTCCGCAACCCTTGTCAGCCTCCCTTAACTACAGACAAGGAAGCAAACATCCAGACTCATTCGCTGCCTTGCTCAAGATAGCTCAGCTGGTGACAGAAGGTGGCCTAGAACATAATCATGCTTCTAGCTCCTGGGATCATTGCTCCTCCACCACACCAGGCTGTCCCAACCCTAGGAGAGCCACCTACCTGCACAGAGTCAAGCCAAGGGTAATGACGGATTAGAGGTGAGCTGGGGAGGGTGGGGGCCTGGGCTGCAGGAATGTCACCCGGGCATCGTACTGCAATGCCACCTTAGCGGATGCTCCTGCCTTTTATAAGACAGCAAGCTAGTGCCACTGTCCTACAATAGCCCAGCAAGATGGGTCTCATTTTGGGAAAATGTTCGCTTACAGTTTGGGAGGTACAGAGGCAAAAAATAAATAAAATCTACAATTTGCAACCAAGTCTATAGCTTTGCCTTCACAGCCTATGGAAAAGATCATACCATCCTTGTTAGTCTCCTTTCGGCACATGGGTTCCTGGTGATATAAAATTGAGGAAGGCTAATTTCCCTGCTCTGCCTTACTCCCTGTGGGAATAGTAGAAGGCAGCCTCTGTTTGTAATCTGGACTCATTATTTTCTGTGCTTATGAACTGAGAGAACTAAAGGATTTGTGCTTATGCTTACATTTTCTATTCATGAACTATCTCCTTTTTGTGCAAAAAAAAATCAATATTTTATGAAATAATCTCCTCGGAGGTTAAATGCTACAGCACTATGCTTTTCTAGCCAAAGAAACTCTGCATGTTGCTCAACCCCAGCTGAGCAAGGGCAAAGGTCTCTAAATGAAGCTTTCGTACCTCACTAGGAAAGTCACCTTCCAATCACTGAACCATGAAACCTTACTGGAGATACAGAGCAAAATAAATCGATTGGTGTATTGGTCTGTTTTTCATTATTATAATGAAATACCTGAGCCTGAATGACTTTATAAAGAAAAGAGGCTTATTTGGCTCAGTTCTGGGGATTCAAGGGCCAATATTGGTAATGGCCTTTTTGCTGGCAGAGTCCAAAGGCAGCATAGGGCATGATATTATCACATGGCAGGGGCCACAGAGAGAGGGATAGAGAGAGAGAGAGAGTTTGGTCTCCTTCTTCTTATGAAGCCACCAAAATTCAGTCATTAACACTGTATGTGATGACCTTATTTAATCCTAATCACTTCCCAAAGGTTTCGCCTCTTAACACCATAGATGGATTAAGTTTTTACCTTTTATGATACTGTGGATTGAATCCGGGAGCACTTTACCATTGAGCTACATTCCCAGTCCTTTTTAAATTTTGAGAGAGGGCCTCACTAAATTTCTGAGACTGGCCTCAAACTGGCCATCCTCCTGCCTCAGCCTCTGGAGTGACTGGGTTTACAGGTGTGTGCCACTATGTAAGCACACCGTGTATGGCATTCCCGCAACACACTGCTCAGAATGCAGCCCTGCTGTTAAGTGATGCAGGACTGTGATGTGATGTCTTACTGCTGGATTCGAGATGGCTTCCCGGGTGCGTCCTCGTGCACAGGGCTTTTTGCTCCTTTTTGTTATTTCCTTGGGACCCTTTCTCACGGGAAAAGAAAATTCACGCCTAGTAAACACCTATCGTGTACCAGTTTTTTTTTTTTTTTAATTACTTTGTTAGTTGTAGATGGACACAATGCCTTTATTTATTTTCAGGTGGTGCTGAGGACGAACCCAGTGCCTCGCACGTGCTAGGCAAGTGCTCTCCCGCTGAGCTGCGGCCCCAGCCCCTGCATGCCCAGCTTTGTGTGATTATCTGTGGTTTCTCTGACTCCACGAGATAGTATGTTTTTTTATTCCCATTTTGCTGGGGGGAGAAACGAAGGCTGAGAGAGGTTAGAGACCAGGGACACCGACTCCGCCATCGGCATCTCACTTATTTCAGTCTCAGGTTCTACATTTATAAAACAGGGAGAGCAATGGAAACGACTTCACTGGGCTGTTGGGAGACCGTGTCTACAAAGGACAGACAGACCTTAACCTGGGGGAAGAGCGGGAGCTGCCAACCCAGGTCCTACCTCTTCTATCCCTGCTGAGTTGCTGGTCCCCAGACAACCAGGAAGGGACCAGGGCTCCGGGATGTTTGCGCTGATCTCCCACCGCGGCCCTGAGCCTTCGGGTGGGAGGGGCTTGAGCATCTTTATTTCTCCTGATGTTTTCCACAGTCGTTGGAATGATCTAGAAGCACGCGGCACTGTTTCTCTGCATTTCAGATCGCAAGCGGCCTGAGGTCTCTGCTCCCTTCAGCTGCTCACCTCTAATCTCAGGGTCTTCAACTCAGTCTCTGGTGCTCTTCCACCTTGGAGGGGCCAGAGCCTGTCTTTTTAACCAGCCGCCTGAGCTGTTCTTGTTGGGCGCTCGAGGGTGCCCTCCGGGGCAGGGGCCGCAGTGGCTGTGGATGGGCTGCTCAGTCTCCGGGGAGGGAAGGGGCAGCTCTGGAGAAGCAGACCCTGCCTGGCGTGGCAGCCTCTGGGACCTGGGACTCGGGTCTGTGGGCTCCTGTCTGCAGGGACTGAAGCTTTGGTTCTGAGATGAGCTTCAGGAAGAGGAGAGCAGGGGCTGGAGGCAGGAGGATGGACAGAACCCTTAACTGCCTCTCCCTGCCCGTCAGCGAACCAGGGACGGAAGCGCCTGTTCGGCTAGGGGATGGCTGGCCGGGATGGCGGCCTGGCTGGGCGAGGAACGCCCGAGGACGGGTGAGGCCCAGCTCCGAGCCCGGGCCTGCCTCCCCGGGATGTGTGCGGGCTGCAGGCGCTGCCGGCGACTGGCTTCTGTGGATGAGACATGACTTCCTCTCTTCTAGCCGTCTCTCCTCCCAGGGGCCGTCACCCTCGGGGTTAGTGTCCCCATGACATCAGGGTTGCCCTTAACCACAGATGGAGGAGAAGGCTTGGATGCCATGGGTCATAAAAAGAGATGGGAGCTGGGCATGGTGGCACATGCCTGTAATCCCAGCGACTCAAGGGGCGGAGGCAGGAGGCTCGCAAGTTCGAGGCCAGCCTCAGTAACTTAGGCCCTAAGTAATTTAGCGAAACCCTGTCTCAAAATAAAAAGGGTTGGGGGTGTGGCTCAGTGGTTAAGCACCCCTGGGTTGATTCCTGGCATCACCAAAGAGAGAGAGAGAGAGAGAGAGAGAGAGAGAGAGAGAAGAAAGGAGATGGCAGGCACGCTGCCCTTTACTCAGCCAGGACCCTGTGCCGAGCTTTTTCATAGTCATTACTGAACATTCACCAGACTACAAGGTGGGATTATCAAGACTTAAAAGTAACTTTCTCAAGGTCACATAGCCAAATATGGGGGGAAGCCAGGTTTCACAGTCCAAGACAGCTACCTGAAAAACTTATGTTCTCCCCTCCATCCGGATGCTTTCTGTCGCCCCCAAACCTACACTCTCCTGCACCACCTCACACGTCAACATTTTTAAAAAGCCAGCCAGGTGTTCATCATTTTTAGGTTTTATTTGAAGTCGAGAACCACTGTTTGCAGAGCCCTGCAGCGGGTTTACGTACTCTGCTAAACCACGTTGGAACCTGGAGGCACGTTTACCGCGGCTCATCCTCACATGGCCTTAACAACCTGATCCCAGACAGGGAACTGGGTGTGCTGCGGCCACTGACTAGGCAACCGGTTTCCCAGGCCGTTTGCTGCACACAGCTTTTGACTCGGGGCTCCCACGGCCAGCAAAACGTGAAATGAAATGGCTTTTCTCAGATGGAGGGCGGTAACGTGGGAGATTTCGAATCACTTACCCTTTTTCATGGCCAATCGCTAGCTAGGGAAGGTGGAGGGCTGGGATGAAGGGAACTTGTGCCCGACAGAAGGGATAAGTGAGGCATTCCCCGCTGGGGCCCTTCCCTTTTTATTTCTTTGGTACTGGGGATCGGACCCAGGGGCACTTTACCACTGAGCTATATCCCCCCTTTTGAGACAGGGTCTTGCTAAGTTGCTGAGGTTGGCCTTGAACTTGCTATCCTCCTGTCTCAGCCTTCCAAGGCCCTTCCCTTTTAAAAATATAAAGATGAGTAGTGTGTTGGGAGGAAAGACCATATTTCCACAAAAGGACTAGCATATTATATTCCTTGGGTTTCTCTCTCTCTTTTTTGCAGTACTGGGTTGCACCCAGGGGTGCTTGCCTCTGAGCTATATTCCCAGCCCTTTTTATTTTTAACGTTGAGACAGGGTCTCGCTAAGATGCTGAGGTTGCCCTTGAGCTTGCGGTCATCCTGCCTGAGCCTGGAGTCGCTGGGATTACTGGCGGGCTCCACCCCACCCGGCCTTTCCCCAGAGTTCTAGAGATTCTTTGTAGAGGCTTCAAACATGACCGCGCCAAGCAAGGGTTTCGAAACCCAGCTCCACCGAACCCCGAAGGCATGTGAGGTGCCGTTAGGTAATGGGCGCTGACTGGGTCCGCTCGCATGGGCTCCTCCAGATGCTGAGTCAGTATCATGCCAGATGTCAGTGAAAAAGTGCACAGAGAATAAGGGACAAGATTTCTGCAGTTCTGAAAGGAGTAGAGAACTCATTTCAGTGCGTGTGTGGGGTGTGGCTCAGGAAGGCTGAGTCGGCAGCCGTACCGTGATGGATTTCTGTGCATGGAAACAGGCCACTCTCCAACCTATGTTGCTATTATAATTTTAAAAATTAAAACAAATGGTGGCACGTCCCCAACAGGCCTCAAATACGAGTCTATCAAGAATGAAAGAGAAAGGGGCTGGTGGGTGGCTCAGTGGTGAAACCCTCGCCTAACATTCACAAGGCCCTGGATTATAGCCTCGGCACCACAAAACAAATAGCAGCAGAACAACAAATAATCAAAAGGGTATGTGTTTGCACAGAGACTTGAGGACAGAGGTGGTCCCACGGCTACAGCAACACCAGATGTGAAGATGCAGTGCGCTCGTGCTGAGACTGGTCTCTTGGGACAAACACTACCTACCACGGGTCTGGCTAAGTGCACCCAATATTATGGTAGGTGATGTGTGTGTGTTCAGTTCATTTCCCCCTTAATACAAAAGTCATACAAGCCAGGTGCAGTGAAGCCTGCCTACAACCCCAGCAACTTGGGAAGCTGAGGCAGGAGGATTGTAAGTTCGAGGCCAGTCTCAGCAACTTAGGGAGGCCTTTTCTAAAAATAAAAAATAAAAAGGGTGGGGACCTAGGGCGGTGGTAGAATATCCCTGGACTCAATCCCCAGAAACTCCACCCCCCATCAAAATAAATTCACACACAAAAAACCTCTTTTGGGGCTGGGGAGATAGCTCAGTCGGTAGAGTGCTTGCCTTGCAAACACAAAGCCCTGGGTTCAATCCCCAGCACCAAAAAAAAAAAAAAAAAATCTCTTTTACAAAACAGACATTTAAAGTCTCCATATTTCTTCTTTTCAGAGATAACTTCTGTAGAAACCTTTATGCTACTACAGCATTTCTTTAAGTTTGTCCAAAAATCTATGTTTAAAATAAGTCCATGGTTTTCAACTTGTGGTTTCCCACTAAGTAGTACAGTAGGTTTCTTTCCCTATCAGTAGATCTAGGTTTACCTCGTTCTACCCAATAGCTGCATAGTATTCCATTTTATTGCTATAACATAATTTAAAGAAAATATATTAGGTATTTAAACTGTTCCCAAATTTGGGGTTTTATACATAAAACTGCAATCAACCATCCATGTGTATGAATATAGCTTTATGAAAGGTTCTCATGACAACCCTTTGAAAAAGCTGTTAATCCCTCTCCCAACCCTTTTGCAGAAGAGGCAACTGAGGCTCAGACTGGCCGGCCGGCCACTTTGCTGGTGTGCGGCTGGCGGCAGACCCAGCTCCACGGAGTCTGAAGCACACACTCTCAACGCTGGACAACGTGGCTCCCGCCAGAGGACAGAAGAAAGGGTTCAACAGAGGGGAGAGGGGCCCAGCCAAGGACCCGCCGGCGGTACCCCTTGCTGTGTCCTGAGCAGGGAGGACTGGGGACCAGAGCCCCAGGGACAGCTGTGTGGCCACAGCCCGGAAACGCCACAGTGCCGTGGCCCGCTCCGCACGGCTCGGCCAGGGCTTTTTTGTGAGGACTTTTCATCTATGGCAACCACAGAGCTTCCTCTACACCAGGGTCTTTCCATCTTTTGATGACGTGATCCTCCGAAAACACACAGGCCTTGTGACCCCCGTATACACACACAGGTGTACCGTGGGAACGGGGCTGTCATAGCAAGACTCGCCACGTGTAAGGCACGGTGGAATTTTCTCCTTCATAAAACAACAAAACAGAACAAAACGAAACATTAACGAATCCCCAGTTTGAAAACGCACTGCAACCTGGAGTGCCCTGCGCCCAGGGGCCGTCTGCAGAGCACACTAAGGGTCCCGGGCCCGTCCTCCTATCCAGCTTCTTCAGGAGCTGGTCCGCCTTACCTACTGGCTCTTGGCCGGTCCGCAAGTCTTTGGTTGAACCAGGCTGGCAGCCGGGGCCAGCCCCAGTCCTACCTCTCCCTTCAGCCTCACATGGCTCCCTTCTTTGTTCTCTGCCTTCTGGTTTATCAGTCCCAAGATGAACGTCCCTTAGAAGTCCAGCTGAAGGGCACGCTACCCTGGATTCTGCCTCACCTGCGTCTCTTCCTCTTCCATCTCCCAGAGCACGCTTCCCGAACCCGTGTGTGAGACACGGATCCTGCCTCCTTCCAGGCGTCAGGCCTCTTCAATGACATCACGAGCTGGCCACTGGCCGTGCCAGACAGAGGGATGGATTCTGCGGTGGATGTGCTCCCTCAGTCTGCCTACAAAGGACGTGAGGTGCCACATGCTGGGAACAAATGCCACAGTACGGTAAGATGGGAACAGGGACCAGGAATCTGGACCAGGAAGAACTTCAGAGCACAGAGTCAAGGCCGAGGCCAGGAAAAAAGAGCATCCCCTTCCTGAAGAAGGACCACTTCGATGTCACAGAGTCCTGACCTTAGCTGGAAAACTCCTGGCCATCGCAGGAAAAGGGATTCAAGACAGAATGTAGAACAAAGGAGCAGAGTAGCAAGAACAGAAATAAACCCTTGATTATGTGGCCAAGACCACTCAGTGGAGAAGAGACAATCTCTTTGGCAAGTGATGCTGGGAAAACTGGATCTCCACATGCAAAAGGATGAAATTGGACTTTTATACCAAATACAAAAATCAGCTCAAAATGGATTAAAGACTGAACATAAGATTTAGAACAATAAAACTCCCACAAGGACGCAGAGGCAAAGCTTCATGACATTAGATTTGGCAATCACTTCTTGGATGTGATAGACCAAAAGAACAGACCAAAGCAAACATTAGACAAAGGGGAATACATCAACACTCAGAACTCGGGTGCGTCAGAGGACACAGTGAAGAGAGGGGAAAGGTAACCTGTGGAATGAAAGAAAATACTTACAAATCATGTATCTGATAAGAGGTTAATATCCAGACTATATAAAGAACTCCAACAACATAGCAACAAAATATCAAACAACTTGATTAAAAAATGAACAAGGGCCAGAGGCAGGGGCTCATGTCTATAATCCTAGCTACTCAGGAGGCTGAGGCAGGAGGATCCAAGTTCAAGGCTAGCCTCAGCAATTTAGTGAGACCCTATCTTAAAACAAAAAATAAAAATCAAGAACTGGGAATGTAGCTTAATGGGAGAGAACCTCTGGATTCAATCCTCAGTACCAAAGAAAGAGAGAGAGAGAGAGAGAGAGAGAGAGAGAGAGAGAGAGAGAGGGAGAGAGAGAAATGAGAGGGAGGAAGGGAAGGGAAGGGAAGGGAAGGGAAGGGAAGGAGGGAGGGAGGAAGGAAGGAAGGAAAGAAGGGACTTAAACAGACATTTCACCAGAAATGAGATACGAATGGCCAAGAAGCATATGAGAAAATGCTGAACATCACCAATCATCAGAGACATGCAAATCAAAACCACAACATGCCACTTCACAACCATTAGGAGGGCTCCTGTCAAAGACAAACGAATAGAAAGCAACGCACTTTCTATAAGGTAGAGAAATCCAGTGTTTTAAAAGTTATCGAAGTGCTGGTGGCACACACCTGGAATCCCGTGACTTTGGAGGCCGAAGCAAGAGGATCACAAATTTGAGGTCAGCCTGGGCCATTTAGCAAGATCCTGTCTCAAAAATAAAAATTAAAAAGGGCCGGGGTGCAGCTCAGTGGTAGAGTGTCCCTGAGTTAAATCTCCAGTGACACAGATAAAATTATCATAGTAATATAAATTATCATAGTAATATAGCATACAGGGTCTTGGCTTGCCATTGCAGAATACTAAAATCCAGACCTTTTCTCCAGTTTCTTCCTTACCACACAATGCCTGTCCTTCCTTCTTCTAATTTCCCAATAGGCAGATTTTAAAAAATAAAATCAATATTCCATACTCCTCTTATTTAACGACGAAGCAACTATTGTTCACTATTGTGTACCCTCTTAGCATTTTCTTTTTTGAACATCTTTGTTTTCCTGTCTTCAGTAACTCTCTCTCTCTCTCTCTTTGGGTTTTAATTTGCTAAGATTTCTGTGTGCCTATCACTCTTTGTCCTCATTCTATCCAATGGAACTTGCGAGCCATCTCGCAATGGAACTTGCAGGCATCTCCGGCTCCTGCTTCTCCCTGGACAGATTCATCCCTGAGCCGCTGATTTTGGGGACTTCTTTTATCCCTGACTAGGAGATTCTCTTTCCCCCTTTTCTGCTTCCTGGATCCTCTGTCTTCCCTGTTTTCTTATTTTGGGTGAAATATAGCTTCTAGAAATCGCCTGAGAAAGAGTGCCTGGGTGGTAGACTCTTGGAGCCCATGCTCATGAAATGTCCCTGTCTGGTTTTGCTTTGACCCTCCCACCTAGCTGATAGATGGGATGTAACTGCCCCCAGAATGTCACAGGAATTTCTCCTTTGCCTTTTAAGTCTCCAGTATTACTTTTACGAAGTGTTAAGGTATTCTGTCTTGTTGCTTTTACCTCCCTGCCTCCATCTAGCTGCATCCAAAGCTTTCATCTCTGGTTCTAAATTTCACTATCATATGTTTTGGTGTGGAACTTTTAAAAATGTAAAAATTTTTATTGGAGAATAACGTACATACACACAGGAGAGCACAGATCATAAACAGCAACCTAATGGAGTTGCACAAAATCAGCAAACTTCATGGAACAATACTGCCAAGAGCGGCTTCAGCCACTGCCTGCCCCTAGTGGTAACCCTGTTGTAATTTCTAACAGCGTGGATCAATTGACCCAGTCTTTTTTTTTTTTTTATTCTTGGTACTGGGGATTGAACCCAGAGGGGCTTTACCACTGAGTCACACAGTACTTTTTAATTTATTTTAAAAAAATTTTGAGACAGGGTCTCACTAAGTTGCTTAGGGCCTTGCTAAGTTGCTGAGGCTGGCCTTGAACTTGTGATCCTCCTGCCTCAGCCTCCCAAGTTGCTGGGATTACAGGAGTCACTGCCTCTGGCTTGATTTTTTTATAGAAATGAAATCATATAGTATGTATTCTTTTGCTCCTGGTCTCTTTCATTCATCAGGAAGTTTGTTAGATTCACGCCTGTGTGGCAATCCATCCATTCTTGGTCCGTTATGTGAACATGCTACAATTAATATTTTCAGTTTTCACATTGATGGACTTTTGACTGTAATAGTGTTTGGCTATCACAGAGAGAGAGGGCTGTCAGAAACATTTCTTCACCTGTCCTGTGGCGCACAGTTGGATGCAGACCTGTGGAAAGCGGGTGGCTCCCCCCTCACTTTCTGGCTGGGGACTCAGGGAGCCTTTTAATTTATTTACTTACTTAATGTTAACTTTTGGTGGGAGATTGAGCTCAGGGCCTCTAGCAAGCTAAGCACGTGCTCTACCACTGAGCTACATCTGCAGCCCTTCCATGGACCTTTTTAATCTCAATGTTTACTTTCCTTGGTGTGGTGAACATTTCTGGAATTACTGTGATACTTACTCTCTCCTTCCGCTTTTTAAATTTTATTTTCTCTTTCTGGAATTTTATTAATTTACACTGATCATCTAATGCTCATATCTTTTTTTCTGGCAGAACATTTCAACTTTAACTTTCAACACTTCTATTGACTTTTTTTATTTGATTCTATTTTTAATCTCTAAAAGGTTCTTACAAAATTTTTGATCTTTTAAATAGCCTCCCAATTTTGTCTCCTGGTTGTAATATCCTCTCTCTTTAAGCATTTAAAAATTTTCTTTTCTTATGCTCCATGTAATGATCTTAGTTTCAGTTGTTTTTCTTCCGTTTTTATTGATTCAGCTGGACAGCTTTCCAGAGGGTATGGTGATCTCTGGCTGTCTAGTAATATTTAGGAGCAAGCCATCTGTCTTAGTCCGTTTTCTGTTGCTATTACTGAGTACCACAGACTGGGTAATTTATAAAGAACAGAGGTTTACTAAGCTCTTGGTTCTGGAGGCTGGAAAGTTCAATATCAAGCTTCCAGCGTTTGGTGAGGGCCTTCTTCCCACATCATAACCCCATGGCCGGGGTCTCTTCTGTTATCTAGCCACTAATGCCATTGTGGGGGCTCCATCTCATGACCTCATCTAATCCTAATACCTCCCAAAGGCCCCGAATCCAAACACCTTTAACATATGACTTTGGGGATGCAGCTTCCAACACATGAACTTTCGGGGGAACACATTCAAACCACAGCAGCATTTAAAACACAGACTGAGAGTGCCCTGTGTGAGGGGTGCTGTCGCCGGGTGATGAGGAGGAGAGCCAGCCACTCTGCTGGGGTAAATCGATGTATGCATGTCTACATTTTCTTCTACTTCGACACGTGTTTTCTCAGAAAATCATCCTCCAGTCTGGGCCCCAAATAGTAGAAGAGGTTGAGGGAGCTCACCATTCAGATCATGAGTTCTACCTACTTCCCCTGTTTTCCAGCAAGGTAATCCACCCTCTTCTCCAGATGCTGGTATCCCTGAGCCTGGAGCCACCCTGTCCAATGTGGTAGCCACTAACCACATGCGGCTATTTGAACAAAAATTTAAAGATGTAGCTCTCCATCACACTGGTCACGTTTCAAATTATAGGGACTGATGAGGACAATGCAGATATACAATGTTCCCACGATTTCCCAGAAAGTTGTTTTGAATGGTGCTGGAAATTAAACCTCAACGTTTGATGCTTTGGGAGAAGTAGTTTCCAAAGTATGCTGCCGGAGGAAGGAATCTGGAGATTTGATTTCTCTCTATACAATCTTTTCATTAATTCTTTAATTTTCACCCTACTGTGAACCCAACCTCAGTGGTATCTGAAGGTTCTGATTTTTTAAAATTTATTTATTTTATTTTTGGTACCAGGGATTGAACTCAGGGGCACTTGACCACTGAGCCACATCCCCAGTCCTATTTTGTATTTTACTGAGAGACAGGGTCTCACTGAGTTGCTTATTGCCTCACTTTTGCTGAGGCTGGTTTTGAACTTTAGATCCTCCTGCCCCAGCCTCCCCAGCTGCTGGGATTACAGGCATGCTCCACTGCACCCGGTGGCCCTGCTTTCTTGCCACTCGACCCTCAACCCCCCTGCGCCAGAACAAGCACTCCTGGAGGTGGGGTTCAGTTTTCTGCTCTTAATTTCCGCCTGTCCTTCCAGCTTTCACCTTTCTAACTGTATTCATACTCATTTCTTTGCTACCACTGCAGTGGGTTTCAGGCAGGGAGCTCAGAGTGCGCGTGCGCAGTCTGCCATATTAACCCTGAAGATCCCCTGAGAATGTTCCTCACACCATCAGTGCCAAAGAGGATGGGTGAAAAGCGGTCTGCTGTTAGCTGGGTGGGAGGTTTGCTCTCAAATGCTACTGTTTCCCGAAAATTTCATCACCTTTGACGACTCCATAGTTCATTGTTTTATTCTTTTTCCAAATATTATTTGAGAACTTATTATAGGCAAGTCGCTGCTCCAGTTATAAGTTTTCTTCCTTTGCCCTCACATGTCATCAAAAAAAAGTTACTAAACATTTTAAGTAAAAGTTTGCTGCGTTTGGCGGCAAAATCTAATGACGGTGATATGGGGTGAGGTTGTTTTCAGTTGATTAAATCTGTCATACACCTGAAGCAGCACTGCTCACCCTCAGGCAGCCTTAAGACCTGTGGTAGGGGAACAGATAGATCCGCATGTGACCTCTGAGTTTGCGGCGGCTTGTCACATGGCACTCTGTTGCAGTGGCTGCCTAACATCAGGGGTCTTTTTTTTTTTTTTTTTTTTTTTTTGGTACCAGGAATTGAATCCAGGGGCACTTAACTCCTGAACCACAGGAGTTATTTTATTTAGAGACAGGGTCTCACTGAGTGGCTTAGGGCCTCGCTAAGTTGCTGCGACTGGCTTTGAACTTGGGATCCTCCTGCCTCAGCCTCTCAAGCTGCTGGGATTACAGGCGTGCGCCACCATGCCTGGTCACCACGGGTCTTTACAAACAGCACCCTAGCTTTTTATTTATTTATTTTAAACTCAGGTATGGATTAGCCACCCATGTAGAAGAAAACAATCTTCACAATAGGAAACTCCGTGCAATTATGTGTTCCATTTTATCCAACAAGATTTTCCTAGGAGAATTTGTAATAGGAACACAGATATATTTTAGGTTTTTTATTGTTTTGGAGGTACTAGTGATGGAACCTAGGGTCTTCTGTGAGCTGGAGAAGTGCGCTGCCGCAGGGTCACACCCTCCAGCTCTACTGTGTCAGGGTTTTAAATGGTGACATCAGTCAGTTCCCATTGCAGGGGACTCTCTGATGTCCCTAATACTTTTTTTTTTTTTTTAATTTGAGAAGATAAATTTCCAAAAGATAAATTAAAAGCCTTGTAACAAAGTAAGAGAGTGTATATTGTTTGCAAAATTCTTATGAGAGAAATCCTTCTTTGCCCAGAACTAGGCTGACTTGCTTCTCAATATTTCTAATGAGTTAGGACAAGATGTCATCAGGACCTACAGTTTCTGCCCCGAGGGACACATCAAAAAGACGACATCTTTCCAAGGAAGTAGCTGTCCAAAGAGCTTTGCTGTAGGTTGTAGATTGACTCCTGTGCCTGCTCCTAAGACCAAATGAACCATGCTGTTTTGGAAGTGCTGGCCACTGGCAGCAAAGAGCGCTGTGCAGGGTTGGAAGTGATCCTTCTTAGCACTGTGCCTGGGCTGGGGTGCAGCTCAGTGTGGTACAGCATTAGCCTACCACGTGCAAGGTCCTGGGTTTCATTCCTGGACTGCAAAAAAAAGGAAAAAGAAGAAAGAAAAAAAAATTGTCCACAACAGTGAATACATGGACAGTATGTGGCCAGGTGTGGTGTGCACAGTAAGATTGGGGCAGTAAGATTGCAAGTTCAAGGCCAGCCTTGGCAGACAAGCAGGCCCTGTCTCAAAAAATAAAAAGAAGCCAGGTTTGGTGGTGCATGCCTGTAACCTCAGTGACTCTGGAGGCTGAGGCAGGAGGATCACAAATTCAAAGCCAGCTTCAGCAACTTAGAGAGGTCCTAAGTAACGTAGCAAGACCTTGTCTCAAAAAAAAAAAAAAAAAAAAAAAGGCTGGGGATGTGGCTCAGTGGTTAAGTGCCCCTGGGTTCAAACCCCGTCCCCAAAATAATAAATAAATAAATAGGACTGAGGGAGGTGGGGGGACATATCTCAGTGGGAGAGCTCCCTTGCATTCAATTCCTAGTACAAAAAAAAAAAAAACCTTTAAAAATTTTAGAAAAAGAGAGACAGTGTGAGCTCCTCTTGGCTACTTTCTCTTGGTGTCATGAAAGTTTAGTTTCAATGAAATAAAAAGAATCGGAAAAGAGTATTGATTTAGCTTGGAACTTAACTGTCCCCAAAAGGCCCAGGTGTGGAAGGCTTGGTTGCCAGTCTGTGGCACTATTGGGAGGTGGTGAAACCGTTAGGAGGCAGAGCCTAGAGGGAGTAAGTTAGATCACTGGGGACATGCCCACCAAGGGGATATTGAGACCCTGGCATCTCTTCTCTCTCTCTGGCTGCCATGAGGTGAGTGGGCCTCTTCAACATGTGCTCCCACCGTGATGTGCTACGCTGCCCGACCCAAAGTAATGGGGCTAAGAAATCACAAACTGAAACCCCCAGAACCAGGAGCCAAAGTAAACCTTTCTTCTTGTCAGTTGATTATGTCAGGTATTTTGTCACAGTGATGGAAAGCTGACTAACCAAGAATGACCACATCAAGGTTGCAAGCCTTTTATTTGGCACATCTAAAACAATACTTTAGTAAAATAATGTTAATTCTTACAGCATGTGAGCTTAGATTATTTTACAAGTTAATAGTCATATTCATTAGACAGACCCTGAAGTGTGTGTGTATGTGTGTGTGTGTGTACCATTAATTAAAATTCTGATGGAGTACAGCCAACAGGTACAGGAATGCTGTTGGATAGGAAGAATAACTTCTAATGCTCTGTATAGCACAGTAGAGAAATGAGGATTGACAACAATTAATTGCTTATTTCAAAATACCTAGTAGGGAGGATTTTGAATGTTCCCAACACAAAGAAAGGCTAAATGTTCAAGATGATAAATATGCCAATTACCTGACTTGATCATTACCTATTGTACACATGTATGGAAAATCACACTGCACCCATAAATATGTACAATTATGTCTATGAAAAATAAAAACAATTTTTTAAAAATCCCATGTTTTCTTTAAAAACACTAAACTGGACTCATTACAAAGAAAAGGGTAGATACTTGTGCTACTATGAGCACTGGAAACGACCATATTCTTTTAGGAAGTCGTGTCTGCTCATGTGCTCATTTGTGAATAGAGAAACCACAGAGCCATGACCTTGTGCTTACCAGGTTGGATGCTGGGGACACACAGGTGGGCACCTTGCGCAGGGTTTAGCTAAAGTCCAAGGGGGAAGCAGAGGAGTAGAAGCTAGTGTGGAAAAGTGCTCAGTGCTGTGGCTGAGGGGGTTTAGAGCCCAGGGTCTCACCTGGGGAGCCAAGGAACTGAAGCTGGGTCCCGCTGTCTTCCCTGTTTCCCGGATGCCGGGATCCTTTCCCTGTCACGCCTATCACTCACTTGCTTTTGCTCAGCTCAGCGCCCACCAGAGGGGCCGCTCCTATGCCTAGGGACCCTCCGATGACACACGCAGGCTGCCTCTTCTTTTCCTGAGTTGCAGTTCGTAGGAAGCTTGGCTCCGGTGCCATGTTTGTTCCGTCAGCCCTGCTCCTAAGCCTGAGAATCACTCGGGGGGTGGGGGATTTTTGAGTTTGAAAATTCATGCTATATGAATTATTAATGTTTCCTACTTTGCAAGTTCTTAAAATTCACATTTCCTGTATTAAATTTACTAAGAAGTAGAAATACTTGTACTTTCCAAAGTGGGGTAATTAACTAGTCGGTAGGAGATGTAACTGATTCTAGATACACCTGATAGATTTTAAAAAGTGAAGGTACTTTAAGTGGCACTCTGCTGGCGTGTGTTCAGTTCAGATTGCTCTGTAAACCAGTCCAACAGGTGTGAGCAGACAGATGTTCACCAAATGTTCAGCCCTCGGGGAGAAAACATTAACAAAATACACAGCACATTTCCCCTGAGTATCAGCAACTGAAGGAAACATTTTACCATCTACTATCATGATTTCCAAACACAATTTGGAAAATTTTATTGAATGCCTCTATATTGCAAGTAGTACTAGCTATGGTGATAAAAGATAAATACACTCTTGATGTATAAACGATTCCCTTCATTTTAATAGCCCATGGCTGAAGAAGTTCTATAACTAATCTTGTCTTTCTATAAGTCTTCCTTTGTGGGTGGCGTGGGTGGGAGAGCGGTGGCAGTTAAAAGACTAATTGCACCAGGTATGGTGGAATACACCTGTAATACCAGAGACTTGGGAGGCTGAGCCAGGAGGATTGAAAGTTTGAGGCCAGCCTCAGCAACTTCGTGAAGCCCTAAGCAACTTAGTGAGAACTTGTCTCAAAATGAAAGGAACTGGGACTGTAGCTCAATGGTAGGACATCCCTGGGTTCAATCCCTAGTACCAGGAAAAAAAAAAAAAAAAAAAAAACAACTCTTCACAGCAAACTGAACCATGTAGTCTCATGGACTTACAGAGTATAAGTTGTTTTACTTAAACTTTCTTTCTTTTTTTTTTTTTTTTTGTGGTGCTGGGGATTGAACCCAAGACCTTGTGCATTTGAGGCAAGCACTGCACCAACCGAGCTACATCCCCAGCCCTTGTTTGTTTACTTATTGGCATTGCTGGGGATTCCAACTGAGTAGGATTGATTGACACGTTCTTACTGATTCTTCCAACCTATGTAGCTTCAAAATCGTCTTCCCTACTTGATCTTTGGCACGGTTTTCCTTTAGGCCTACAGAGCTTGTGTGCTTCACTACTGTCATAACCTGTGGGCTAGTTACTCTTGCTGCCATAGCTTTGCCCCTGTCCAAGTGGTACTTGTTAAACTGCTGCTAATGGGAACATCTAGAAAATGAAGGATGCATGAAACTCTTCAGTGTCACCCGTGCCTGCAGGCTGCAGCCCCAGGGCTCCAGCACAGCTTACAGCCTTCCCTTGTCACTTTTGACATTCTCTCCCATGAGCTTTCTGTTGCAGTCACACCCAACCTTGCAGTTTGAGAGGTCTGAAGCGTCCTTTTGTCTGGATGTATTCCTGTGCTCATCCCATGCTGCTTCTCAACTTCCTCCCCACCCCTAGCCACGGTGCACACTCTTTTTTTTTTTTTTTTTTTTTGGTACTGGGGACCTTTTACCACTGAGCTAGAGGCTAGAGGGTCTAAGTTGCTGAGGATGTTGAGAATGGCCTCAAACTTGGATCCTCTTGCCTCAGCCTCCTGAGTTGCTGGGCTTATAGACGTGCTCCCTCGTGCTTGGCATCTGTAATATATCTTTTTATTTGTTTTTGATACTGGGGATTGAATTCAGGGGTGCTTTACCACTGAGGACTGAGCTACATCCCCAACTTTTTATTTTTTAAATTTTGAGACAGGATCTCAATAAGTTGCTGAGGGCCTTACTAAATTGCTGAGGTTGGCCTGAAACTTGCAATCCTCCTGCCTCAGCCTCCCAAGCTGCTGGGATTATAGGCATGCGCCATACCACACAGTGTTTAAAGTTATTATTATTATGAAAAAGTTTAAGAAGATTTAAGATTAGTAGAGTCAGTCTTCCATTATTCCCAGGTTCCACATTTGTGGATTCAACCAACCTTGGATTGAAAATGGGGAAAAAATTACATCTGTACTGAACGTGTACATTTCTTCTTGCCTAAGCAATACAGTATAGCAACAATCTACGTAGCACTTACACTACATTAGACATCTGAAATTATCTAGCAGCAAGTTAAAGTATAAGGGATGGATGGGCTGGGGAGGCAGCTCAGTGGTAGAGTGCGTGCCTTGCATACGTGAGGCCCTAGGTTCAATCCTCAGCACCACAAACCGATCAGTCAATCAAACAAAAAAAGGGCAGAGTAGGATGTGTGTGGGTTCTATGCAAATACTATACCATTTTATGGATGGGACATGAGCTTCCTTGGATTTTGGTATCCACAGGGGTCCTGGAACCAATCCCTCCCTCTGGTTACCGAGGGACAATTGTATAATAAACACATGTTCAATTTATACTCACTAATTGTTGACATGTTGCCACATCTGTGCTCACTTGCTGTCCCCCCCCCCAAAATCATTTGAGAGTACCATGGAGACATTATGACACTTGCCTCTTAGGTTCTTCAGCATATACCTCCTAAAAATAGGACATCCTCTTACCTAGCCACAATACCATGATTATACTCAGGGAACTTCATATCAAAAATATTAAAATTTAATTTGAATATACAGTCAATATTCACATTTTCCCTCAACTAGCTAACTTTTGTTTGTCCTTCACGATTAAGCTCTAGGAAAACATGACCTTTCAACACACCTGTGCATGTGTGCGCGCGCCTGCACGCGCCCGTAACACGTTAGGTGTGTCTCTTCTGCGCTCTTCCTCACTCTGGCATACTTCGTTGAAGCACCTGTTGCCCGATACCATACATCCATCTCCTTTCCTGTAGTATCTGAAACTGAACTGGACTCATTTCAATTCCTCGGGCACTTTGTACCACCTGGCACTAGTTGGTGACTGAATGGATGGATGAATGAATGAATGGTGACATTCGAGATTCTCATTCCACGCTTATTATAACTAGCCAATGTGGTCGCAGAAGCTTCTGGGCGACACTTCGCGTGTTCTCAATTTCGTCTCCTATTTTAGACACTGCCGTGGGGCTCGCTTGCACCGAGACTTCTCCTGGTCTTGTGCAGAGGCAACCTGGCAGCACCCTGCTTTGGCCTGCACTCTGCAACTCTTGTTTCCAGCCCCAGGGCCATGCGGGAACCACCTGGCACCCAGCTCTGAATAATCTGGAAGCAGGGACAGGGGCGTGTTGGGGTGGTTGTGAAGGCTCACCATTGACTGTGAACCGCAGGAATGCATAAGAAAAACCCGCCCCCCCCCCCATTTTGATCCCAGGGCGGCAGAGTCTCACATGCATTTTACGAGATCCCTCAGAAGCTCCCCTGGGATCACGGAGCAGATATTCACAATGGTTGCCAACTTGAAAAGGATCCTTGGACTGGTATTGTTCCTTCCTGGGGCCATTCTTCTGCCTGTCTCAGTCGTTCCCCGGGGTAATATTCCCAAATGAACAGCCTGCATCTGAGTCCTTGTTACAGCCTCTGTTTTCAGGAGAGCCCAGAAGAAGACAGGTCACGTAAAAAGACAGTGGGCCTGGGAGCCAGACAGACCTGAATTTGAACCTAAGTATGGACATTTACTAGCCATGACCTTGGGCAGGTAATTTAGCAGTTTGACTTCTGATAATACTTATTTTACAGATTTGTGATATGAGTAATCCTTTCCCCCTTTCTCTGCCCACAAATACACACACACACACACACACACACACACACACACACACAGAATATATAAGCTCAATAGTCATGACTATAATGAACCATGTTGGGTATCTATCTTAGGAACCATCCTCCTCCTTCCTGTTTGTATTTTTCTGTCTTTCTTCCTTTTTCTTTTTTCTTTTTTTTTTTGGGCCAGGGATTGAACCTAGGGGTGCTCAACCACTAAGCCACATCCCCAGCACCCCGCCCCTCTTTCTGAGACAGATTCTCACTAGGTTGCTTAGGGCCTCACTAATTTGTCTTGAACTCACAATCCCTCTGCCTCAGCCTCCTGAGTCGCTGGGATTACAGGTGTGTGCTGCTGCGCACAGCTACTCCCTAATTTTCTTAGAATTTACCACCTCTTCCCTCATTGTCCTGGGAATGACACTCACTTTTACCAGGAGGTGTCATGATCTTCCCTGCTAGCCATAACTAATTGGACCAGGAGGAGATTCATTTTTGGGGGGTGAGGGGTGGCTGAACTGGAGATCAAGAATAGGCAGTTAATATCTCACATGGTTTTGGGGATAAAATGTATATCCCAGGACCTGTGGGGTCGCCATGTTTTGCATGTGGATAGAGAAGCACAAAAACCTGGTCCATAGAAAGAAACAAAAATGAGGCACAGTGCTTCTAGACTTCCTGGAGAAGCAGACGCAAGAGAGCACACAAAGAGGAAGACCTCGGGGTCTGGAGGGCTTCCAGTTCCAAAGCCCATTTCTTTCTTGAGGCCTGCCTGATGGTATTCTTCCACCTACATCCCTTCTTGGCTTTGGCTAATTTTAATCAGTTCCTTTAATTAGTTCAAATCAATGCACTGAAGAATGCACTAAGATATGGAAAAAATGATGCCTAGAATCACTTTTCAAAACACTCATCTTGAATTTGGGAAAAGACAAACCACATTTCTCTAATATCTGAAACCTAACTTTCAGCAAGAACTTTTCAACCCTTGGGTGAGAAACTGAAGAAAACTAGCTTGGGTATCAATATCTCACAGGAAAATGTTGTTTTGCTTATACCTAAGATTTTTCAAAGCTGTGGGATCTCAAAAGTAGTTTTTATTCAAAAGCTTCAATTCATTACCATAATATCCATAGTCAAAAATAATGTATATAAGGATTACTATGTTTGAAATATTAATCTGTATGGATTTTAAGAGATTCTCCAAGTTGTTTATATTTAGAAGGAAATGAGAATTATTCAAAGGAAAAAAAGTTCTACTTTCTCAATGGGAGGAGCGTCAGAAAGCTGTAAAGATCTTAGCAAAAGCAGCTTTTGGAAGCTGCTGTCATAACTGTCAATAAGCAGGAGACACCAGCACTACTTCAAGGAGAGCATCCGTTAAAACCAGTCTGAATCTTTTAAGACACTGCAATTAATTAATTTACTTACATACAAATTTAAAACAAATTATTTGTTGTGTTAATGTATTTCGAACATAGATTTTATAGTCTCATGTAAATATTTTAAAAGAGTTAATAATTATGTGTTTTTATAGATTAATGAAACCCGCACTGAATGCCACATATATTTTTCCATCTTTATTTTTTCTATAAGTAGTGTTCTCATGGAAATAAGTTGTCTGCCAATTCTATTAAAAAATTCCTCGGGTACTTCTAATGCATCAGTAAAAAGAAATATAAATAATCCCATGGGTGCTGCACATCAGTATAAATGATGTAATCGGTAAGAATTTAATTTTAAATGTAATCAGAGTGATTCTCAACACCTGGAAAAACCATCACTAGTCTGTTACTTTGTGTTAACATTATTATGATTATTTATATGCATATATGGGTCCCCTCCACTAGGCAGCAAGGCTCTGGAGGCCAGAGACCATGCTTCACACATCTTTGTGGGCCCTGGACCTAGCGCAGTGCTGCCCATTGCTCCATCAATCAGAGTTGACCAAAGATCCTAAACGTAAGGATTCAACTCGAAGTTAAAAGGGCTTTGGAGGTCATTTGTAACCCAACCCCATAACTGCCCATTCTACTTCCCCAACCGTCGTCTTTAGCATGAACACTTCCAGGGGAACTTTCTCTCTGCTCTCAATTTTATTCACCATGGCACAGCTAATTGTTATCTGATACACTTTTTTTTGTTTGTTTGTTTTTTTAAGGAGTCAAACTTTGCCTCTTTTTACTTTTTCGCCTCCTGAGGACAGTTCTAATGTAAGGAGTTATATAAAACACAGTCATGGAAAGGGCGAGAGATGTTAGGGAGACAGGGACAGGAACAGAGACGGGCTTGAATCTGAGGCTATCAGTCTGGTGGCTGTGGAGGTGGATTCTGAGTCACACCAGTGCCCTTGAGGCTCCTGTGCTCGTCTCCTTCCTTTTTAGATGCCTGGCATATTTTGTGTATGCCTGAGAAGGATCCATGCTAAAACTGTAATGACATGCATACCTAAATTAGTATCATACAACTTCCAAAGACCCAGCTGAGGCAAAAGTTATTAAAAAAAGAAGAAGAATAATGGAGGACACAGGGATCCGAGTGGTGTCTCCTGGGTTTCCCTTGGAGCCTTCCCAGGCAGAGATGGGGTGGAAAGCTTTTCTTGTCAGTTCTTGTGGTAGTCTGGAAACTTAACCCTTGTTGACTTGAGATTTGCAACCCTGATTACCTGATTATGACTTTCAATGGAAAGGTAAACATGATAAAATGAAACAGTATTCTAGAAACTCTTCTCTATAACTTTATAACTTGATAAGATCCAGTTTATGTTCACTTGGTAAGGGTAAACTACTGAATTTTAAGAACTAGTGTCTATATCTTTTATCTCATTGTTAGTTAAAACTATGGAATTTTAAAATTATTTGTTCACCATGATCTCGGCAGAAAACAACTTAGTTTTAAAAACTAACTAAGGGGGGCTGGGGTTGTGGCTCAGTGGTAGAGTGCTTACCTAGCACATGTGAAGCACTGGGTTCGATCCTCAGCACCACATAAAAATAAAAAAACAAAATAAAGATATCGTGTACATCTGCAACTAAAAAAATACAAAACAAACAAACAAAAAACAAACAAACAAAAAACCTAACTATGGAATTGGGGTTGTAGCTTAGTGGTAGGGTGCTTGCCTAGCTAGCTATCATGGGTGAAGCCCTGGGTTCCATTGAATAATAACAACAACAACAAAAAAAACTCAAACAAACAAAAAACCCTGAAAACTTAAAAAATATAATCGAAATTAACACATAATTCATGTTAAAAGACTAAAAAGTTATTAAGATGAAAAAACATTGAACCTTGCTTGTTTTAGGGAAAACAAATTAACATGGTTGGGCTTTTAGCAATAACACACAGGGTCTATCAGCAGCGGCCATGGGCTTTGAAGATTTCCTTTTTTGCAAAGACATGCTGACAGATAAAAATCAGATCTTTCAAGTGCCTCACAAATACTGCAAATGTTGATCCTCAAAACCATCAGAGTTTTCTTTACTCTTCCTCAAGGAACCATGGTTTTCAAGAGTGATCCAGGGCCAGCTTCAAGAGTCCCATTCTGGGACCTCGTTAAAATGCAAATCCTTGGGGCTGGGGAGATAGCTCAGTTGTAGAGTGCTTGCCTTATAAGCACAAGGCCCTGAGTTCGATCCCCAGCACCCAAAAAAAAAAAAAAAAAAAAAAAATGCAAATCCTTGGGCCCCACCCCAGACCTCCTGAACCAGAACCTCGGGGTGGGGCCCAGCAATGGGTTTTCAGGATATTTGAGAACCATCAGCCCAGACTAGATTATTATTATCTCCTTGAGGTCAAGGACCAAGATTGCTGAAGGCTAATCCTGCTCATAGTAGGTGCTCATAATGCATTGAATGAATGAACAGCCTACGTATATATTTTCCCAGAAAAGTTTTGAATCTATTTTTAAAGTTCAAAATAAAATAAAATTCTTTTTTTTTTTTTTTTTTTCAGTGCTGGGAATTGAACCCAGGGTCTTGTACATTCTAGAAAAGAACTCTACCACTAAGCTACATTCCCAGCCCTTTTTATTTTGAGACAGGTTTTTCCTAAATTTCCCAGGCTGGTCTTAAACTTGAGATTTCTTTCCTGTCTCAGCCTCCCAAGCAGCTGGGATTATAGGAGTGCATCACCTTGCCTGGCATAAAATCAAAAAGACCTTTTGAAGAACTTCTCCAGAGATACACGAATCTGTTCCTTGCATCTATCTTTAGGTGCAAAGTAGTGAATTATTACCTTTTCATTATCCATTAGATCAGGATTTCTCAACCTCAGCACTACTGGCATTTCAGATGGGGTAGTTCTTGGGGGCTGGGGGCTGTCTCATGCATTGTTTAGCAACATCTCTGGCCTCCACCCTTTAGATACCAGTAGCGCCCATCCAGTTGTGAGAAGAGAAAATGTCTTCAAACATTGTCAATGTTGGTGGGGGGGAGCTAGGGGACCGGGCAAAATTGATCCCTGCTGAGAACCCCTGCCTTAGGCCATTCCTTACCAGCAAGGCCAAGGTTAGCTGCTTCCTGTGCTTCTAGGATGGCTAGGGAAGCACACCGTGGGGGGACAGCTTCCTCCCGGGTCACCATGGTCATGTACAGAACAATGGACTATTGTACCAGTTTAACTCCCAATCCCGCTCAGGTTGCCCAGAGTTTCAACGTCAGTTTACTAGTTTTATTTCCTTGAGAATGGAATTTTAATAACTTGTCAAAACTGTGAAATAATGGCGGTGGGACTCCAACCCTGGCCTCTGTCCACACCTCTTTGACAACATGACACGCCAAAACGGAACGCTCACAGATGTGCTGGTAGCAGGCTGCGCGAACACGCCAGATCTAAATTTAGATGGCTATGTGGGGGACATTCAGTTTTTAAGAAAGCGGATGGAATTCAGCTTCAAATCGACGGGCAGCTGGAGTTCTGGGAGATTCTAGTCATTGCTGCCCAACTCGGGGCCTGAGCAACTGAAGATTTTACAAACGTGTGTTGAGCCTGAGTCTGCGTGACTCGGAATAGGAGGCTGCGAATGCAAGGCTAAAAATACCTCCACTTGGAAACAGCAGATTGTGAAAGGGTATGTGAGTGACAATTATTAAATAATTAAGAGTATGACTAAGATGAATATGCATTCATTCACCAAAATCTCATTTTCAAAAAAAGTAAGAGAAGCGGTGCAGTGTGACGGATGACGCCTTGGTGCGCTTCAGATGTCAGGTGTTCCTCGTTACTAAACTCAGCCAGATCCCCAGCACCTGCTCTCACAGCATTTATCAGAATCTAAAATTATTTATAATTATTTCTATTTTTTTTTTTTTCTTTTTATGTTTTGTGTTACTGGGTATCGAACCCAGAGGCACTTTCACTGAGTCACATCTCCAGCCTTTTTTATTTTTTATGTTGAGATAGGGTGTCACTAAATGGTTTAGGGCCTAAGTTGCTGAGGCTGGCCTTGAACTTGTGATCCTCCTGCCTTGGCCTCCCGAGTCGCTGAGATTACAGGGGTGCACTATTGTGTCCCGCTTGTATATTGTCTTTCTTTGTATCCTGCGAACTCTGAGGACAGGGCTAATATCCTATATGTATCACTGCGGCTTTGGACTAGCTCAATAGTATTTTTGGAATGAGTAAATGAGAAAAGAGGAGCCCCAAAGAGGCTGCAAAATAAAAAGCTAGAAAGAGAAGAACCAGGAAGAAGTGAGGTCATATAAATTAAAGGAAAAAAATGTTCCTTGGCAGAGTGGTCAAGCAGTGTCCAATACCACAAAGGCACAGAGTAGGAAAAAGATAAAACAGGACCTTCTAGCTTTGGTAAATGTGAAGGATTAGCAAACCCTCTTTCTTCAGGGCACAGCTGTCTGCAGTGGGTGGAGTAATCAAGCAGGCAATGATAGGCCAAGTCTTTCAAAAAGCTTGCATCTGACTAGAAGGAGGCGGGTCAGGTCAAGGGCTAAAGGGAAATATGGGGTCAGAGTGCTGTTTTCCTCCCAGGGAGTGAAGGGCATAACATTGGATGAAAACACTTGAGATAAAAGCCAGTATCAATGGAGAGGTTACAACACATTCCTCAGCTAAGCAGGAGGCCCAAATAGGAGGATCTGAAGTTTGAGGCCAGTCTGGGCAACTTAGCCAGACTGTCTTAAATAAATTAATTAATTAATAGGTAAGAAAATAAAAAGGACTGGGGATGTGGCTCAGTGGTAAAGCACCATGGGTTCAATTCCAATACTAAAAAAAAGTGTGTCAGGGAGGGTACTGTGGGATGTAGCTAAGTGGTAGAGCCCCGAGTTCAATCCACAGAACCACAAATGAAAAGAGGAAGCCCGCATTCATGAAGAGCTGGGAGAAGATCAGATCAGATTGAAAGAGGTGGAAGCTCATTTCTTCCCATGGAGTCAGAGAATCAGAAAGAATAAGGATAGGCACCTACGAAGGTAAATTTCTAAGTGTTGAGGAGAAAGCTCAGGAACTTTGGGACTAATGGCCATTTATATATAACTATGCTACATATACGTATATGTGTTTTATATACGTTTATGTATGTGTGCATGTGATCATTTTTTTTTCCTGTGAAGGAGGTGACGGAGTCAATTGGCAGAAGGTAGTGGTGACAATACTGAAATGTGAAAAGCAATGAACATTTGGAACAAATACAAGGACCAACAGAGGATGGAGTTCATAAGTCAGAATTGGCTTCGGGTCATATTTTTTCTCTAGGAGCAAGAGATCAGAGAACAGGGTGTTCAAAGAAGTGCAAGTTCTGTTAAGAAGGCGGCGGAGCTGGTGGAAGGTGGGAGGCATCCAGAGGCACAGGGAGGAGCCAGGTAAGAGCTGGGTGTATAATTCACACTGAATTCAAGTAACTGAACTGCTCAAGCAGGAGAGGGGCCGATTTCTGAAGACAGAGTAGTATCTGTCAAGGAATACAGGAGAGAACCCAGACGGTCTGGGATCAGGCAGCCAAGAGATGAGGGGATCTCACAAAGGAGGGAATGGTGGACAGAGTTAAGAAGGTCTAGCGTCAGAGGGCAGCAGTTCTAATCAGTGTATTAAAACCAAGGAAGAAAGCTGAGCGCGGTGGTCCACACGTGTAATCCCAGCAAGCCGGGAGGCTAAAGCAGGGGGACTGCAGGATCAAGGTTGTTTCAGCAGCTTAGTGAGGTCCTGTCTCAAAATAAAAATAAAAATAAAAACGACTAGGAATGTAGTTCGTGGTACAGTGCCCCTGGGTTTCTTCCCAAGTACCAAAAAAAAAAAAAAAAAAAAAAGAACAGATGAATAAAGAATGAAAACAAAGCACGCAAGTAGGCTGAGACTGCCTGGCTTGTGCATGTCAAATGAGGGGAGGAAAAGGACTCGATGTTCCTGGGGAACACGAATATCCACCGGGGCCGCGGGGGGAACACAGGATGAGAAGTTTGCAAAAGAGGCTGAGTCGTCGTCACCGGAGAGGCAGGACGGTGGACACGGTGAACCTGAGGGTAGCTAATGTTCCCAGAGAGAAGGATGAATGAATTACGGACTGACGTGCAATCAACCCAGCTCTGAGAGAAGGAAAGACCCCCCCACCCCGAGGGCAAGGGCAGTGCAATGGGAGGAAAAGATACAGATGACACTGGGTTGAGGATGGAGGACAGAGAAATATTTGAGCGGCCACAGCATAGGTCACTCTTTTAAGACATTTAAGAAACACAGTTTATGATCGAGGAGTAGCTAGAATGGAATGTGTGGCCGAGGAAGAATTGTTTTGTGGATGCTTCTGTGGGATGCAGTTCACAGCCTCTGAAGATGGAAGAGAAAGGGGATGGATCCTTAAGAGAGCGAAAGTTACTGAATATGCGGGAGGAAAATCCCATCCATAAGGAGACTGCGATAGCAGGCGCGAGGGAGTGAAACACCAGCAGCAGGGCGCAGTGGCGCAGGCCTGGAATTCCGGCGACTTGGGAGGCTGAGACAGGAGGAACCCAAGTTCAAGGCCAGCCTCAGCAACTTAGTGAGGCCCTGTATCAAAGTAAAACATAAAAAGGGCTGGGGATGTAGCTCAGTGGTTAAGTGCCCCTGAGTTCAATCCCCAGTATCAAAAAAAGAAAAAGAAACCTCAGCAACTGGTCCCCCAACTTCTCAGTGAATGTGGGGGTGTGGCTAGAAGGCGAATGAATGACTGAATAATCCCCTGGTTAATAAAAGAAAATGCTGTCTTATATAGAAATTTATATTATCTATATTTATGATCACTACAGAAAACTATAATATTCATATATAGGTTAATTTATATGAAAAATTACATATAACCACTATAAAATACTCTTGTACATGAGGCTATGTTAAATTATACAAACTTCTATATCAGAAAGTATTTTCTCTTACAGAAGTTGTATAATGGACAATAAGTATTTCTCAAGGACGTTTTTCGTAACAGAAGTGTAAGTTGTCCATTTGTGATAGTGAAAAAGAAAAGTTACCCAAGCCAGTGAGAGGGCTGTGAATCTGGGAGACACTGAGGTCAGGACATGGTTAGCACTTTTTTGTTTTTCTTTTGACAGTCTTACCAAGTTGCTGAGGCTGGTCTTGAACCTGGGATCCTCTTGCCTCAGCCTCCCAAGGAGCTACCATGACAGGCCTGTACCACAGCGCCCAGCTGCATCAATACCTTTGATGAAAGAGGGGCCAGAGTTTCAGTGGCAGGGCCCTTGCCAAGCATGACAGGGACCCTGGATTCCCCAGGATACCACCCCCCAACACACAGAATGGCCTGGGTTGGCCAGAGGAGGTTCCACCGTGTGATGGCAGAGCGTTGTAACTGGAGAACCAGGGAGGGTTTCTGTTTTCTCCTATCTCAACTGGTGTATTCCCAGATGTAATGGCTGTAGAAGGCACAAGGTCAGTAAACAGCAAGGGTGAGCTTCAGGAAGAGAACGCGGGTGGAGGAGCATCCATGCTAATGCCATTTGGAGCCCAGCCTGGGAGTCTGTTCTGCAGTCCGGGGGCGGGGTGGGGGGAGCTGGCCTGCGCAGTACTTAGGGTTCCCTGCACCCACAGCAGCAGGGAGTCTACTACCCCAGCCTTCTGAGGGCAATTACTTGGGCAAATTTTACTACAACAAGACAGATCTGCTTTCAGCTCAATTTCTGCATTTATAGAGGCATCTAGAAGTTCTGTTGGGGAAAATCCCCACCAATTCAAATTTAATTTTTGATAGGGTAGCCCCCTAATTTCCTGGCCAATATTTAATAATGCTGCCTGAGCTGGATGTAGTGGCGTGTGCCTGTAGACCCAGCACTCAGGTTACGGTGGGAGGATCACTTGGGTCCAGGAGTTTGAGACCACCCTGGGCAACATAGTGAAACCCCATCTCAAAAACAAGCAAACGAACAAAAGCTATTATTAAACAAATACTTTCTTTCATTTGGTACATTATAGCTATGAACTTCAAAGACTAATAGAATCATTTTTCCTGCAATTCTACATTTGGATTCTAACAAAAGTGACCTAGGACCTTCATGTACAAGGTGTCATTGACAAGGTGTTACACTGATGAAACATAGATAATCAATTGAGGATGAAGCTGTCTCATGGCTGTTCTAAGGATTTTATGATCTAGTTCATTTATTAGCAACCTGTTTATTAGCTGGTTTCCTGCTTTATAACTGTGCTCTTTAATTTACAAGGCAACAAAAATTAAGAGAGTAACTGGAAGCCTATTTTGCATTCCAGTGATTAATTTGTTTTAGTAACTTCAGGGGCATTGTGGTCAAACATTGTAGGTGTGGAAAAAAATCCAATTCAATTTTAGGAAGGTAGTATATATTCTCAAAGAGGTAGACAAATGACTGGACAGCATGTGCTTGTGACACCATCCACAGCCCTGCACTTGGAGAGATCTGTTTATCTTTAATGCTTATTAAAAAAGTGTTGAAAGCTAGACATGATGGCGCACGTCTGTAATCCCAGAGGCTCTCGAGGCTGAGGCAGGAGGATGTCGAGTTCAAAGTCAGCCTCAGCAACTTAGCGAGGCCCTAAACCACTTAGTAAGACCCTGTCTCTAAATAAAAAAAAATAAGAAAGTAAAATGTTAGGGATGTGGCTGAGTGCTCCTGGATTCAATTCCCAGTACCAAAAATAAAGAGTGTTGGAAATAAATGTTAGTAGGTTTGTGAGTAAGAGTAATCATTTCTTTCTCGTGAAAGGTGTTCCTGGGACTTTTCTATTGTGGTCACTGGTGGCAATATGCCAGAAGTCAGAGTTAAAGAATGTACTTAGTGCACTCAACAGCTTTTCAAAACTGTGCTTTTATCCTTCTGATATTCCTGATTGCAATTTGCCAAACTAATCTGATGATATAAACTGTACCCTACAATGCCTCACAGTAACAGAAACTGGAGGCAGAAACAGGAGTTGAATGCCTAACAATTTGTAATTCTAAAACTCAACATAGATCATTCAGCATGAATGGCTGTTAACAATCCTATTGCAAAACGAGTTAACAAACGGGAAGGCCTTGGTTAACTACAGCAGAACGCACCATGGCTTCCCAAAGTAGCAAATTAAAGCCAACGATGGTTCTCGCTCACACTCGTGTTATTAACCCCATTTTAGAGATGAGAAAATCTGTCTCCAGAGAAAAGGTGAGTTATATAAAAATCACCAAATAAGTGACAGAGCTGGGCTTTGAATCCAAGTGTGACTAGGTTCATATTCTGAATTTATATTAGGTCAATAATTCACTTTGGGTCCTTTAAAATAAGTGCTGGTCTTGAGACCCACACAAACAAGCCACACGTGTATGGCCACTATCCACCGCCCCATCCACTTTGACTCTCAGGGTTTCTGGTGCACTGCCATAGGAAATGTTGTAATTTTGGAGGCTTAAGGTCAGAGCGCTCAAGAAAGGAAGAAGCTGTGAGAAGCAAGTACAGGCTAGGCGAATGGTTCCCGAGCAGATCCATCATGCTAGGATAACCTGCCACTGCCCGAAGACTTCCCTTCCCTTCATAATAGTGCCTGAAATCCTGCTGAATTAGGACTTTATTAGGGTCGCATATCAATTTTGAAAGTACACGCAAACCACCTGGAGATTTGTTAAAATGCAGATTGATTCACTGGGTCTGGGGAGGTGCCCAAGAATCTGCATTTCTAATGTGCTCCCTCCCAGTGAGGTCCTCACTTGGAGTAGCAAAGATGAACAGGCCTAGCATCCTTTCTCACTTAGAGGATACCTCCTTGTGCATCACAGTAGGAGGGACAAGAGGAAAATCAGCAAGTAAGAGTATCCACCTCACTCTGCTGCGACCTAACCAGGTGTGGGCATGCAGCCTAGCTGGCCAACCAGGGGCTTCTTTCCAGGGCCCTGACCTTTGAGTCTATATTGCACAGATGCAAGAACAATTTAGAAGAAATCTGGGTACTAGTGACCCAGAGATGGCCCTGGTGGCAGTGTCCTGTTTAGATTATTTCTTGGCTGCCTGCCAGGCCTGTTTGGTCATGGACCATTTTCTAAGCACTGTGGAGCTTCTGCCCAGCTTAAAAGGGCCTGCACTCTGCCCTCAGTCCACAGGAGGGACACCTGGCAGCTGTGTGCTACAATGTGTCCCTTCTTTACTGTGGTCAAAGTAGAGCTGGAGGGGATGAACTCAGGTACTCAGTATACTGAGGTTCAAAACCCAGCATTTTTATCAGCCGCTGCTCTACCATAGGGGTCAGCAGGCTTTTTCTGGAAAGGCCCAGAGAACAAGGTTTCCTGAGCCACGTATGACTTCTTACTCTGCCATTGTAGGACAAAAGCAGCCACAGAAAATACGTATATAAAGGTGCTATAATCCATTACAACTTTTATTTGTGGGCCCTGAAATGAAAATTTCATATACTTTCCATGTGCTATGAAATATTATTCTTCTGATTTTTTCCAATGATTCAAAAATATGAAACCCATTATTCTGTATGATTGAAATGCACTAATATAAAAAAAAGGAACAACCATTTTTAATCAGCAGGCCACACAACAGGTGGAGGGCTGGGTTGACTCACAGCCGGCGTTTGGCAACCCCAGCTCTGAAGCAGTAATACCTTGTCTGGTTTATACCCACATCTTGTTCTCCTTGAAACTGCATTTGTTCTCATCTCTCCCTACCAAGACAACCAGGAGAGACTGAAGAATGGAGAGACCGCACCCGCTTAATTCAGCCTTTAGATCATGACATTTGCTTCTTCAATATTTTGATCTTTATGGAAATCAATTATAGCACCTTACAAAGTGAGCTGTAATGAAATATACTAAATAATTGGCTTATTAAATATTTCCCAAATAGGCACTATGACAGGAACCACAGATATAAAAAGGAATAATGTAGCAATTAATTTTGAGGATATCTTGGCCAAGAGAGTCAGTGAACAAGGAAGTTTTGATTTCAAAAGTTTGTGCAATACCCAGCCGGACGTAATGGCACATGCCCGTAATCCTAGCGGCTCGGGAGTTCAATGCCAGCCTCAGCAACGGAGCGAGGCTGTAAGCAACCTAGTGAGAACCTGTCTCAAAATGAAAAAAAAAGGGATGTGGCTCAGTGGTTAAGTGCCCTTGGATTCAATCCCAGTACCAATAAATAAATAAATAAATAAATAGTGCAATACCTATGACCGTCAGGGGCAGCTTGCTATGCAATTTAGTAAGACATTTTAGCATAGAAAGTCACAACTTTCTGCCATGCTGGGTTTTCTTGAACCACTTACCATTCCAAACCATTTGTGGTAGAGTTCCTAGATCATATCCCATGTCTCAAGCAAAATGCTCTGTTATTAGTACTGCTGTATTTTGGATCTGGAATGTTCTCCAAAGATCCATGGCTTGTTCTCCAGCATGGCACTATTGGGAAGTGGTGGAACCATTAAGAGGTGGGGCATGGTGCCAAGCTTTAGGTCCCTGGGGGCGTGCCCTTGAAAGGGATTGTGGGACTACAGCCCTTCTTCTTCCTTGTTTGTTTTCTGGCTGCATGAGGTGAGCAGCTTTGCTCCCCCATGTGTTCCAGCCAGGATGTACTGTGCCTTCACAGGCCCAAAGAAATGGCGCCAATTGATCCCGGTCTAAAACCTCTGAAACTTCAACTAAAATAATAACCCTTTTCTCTTTTTAAGTTTATTTATCTCAACTATTTGTTACAGTAATGGAAAACTGACTAACACAAATACAATCCTTTTCTGTTACTAGTAATGCTTTGTGGTGAACAAAATTAGGTGATCCTCCCCCTGCAAAAGAAAACAGGGATTTGCCATCTTGCCCAGGCTGCCCTCAAACCTGCAATCCTACTGCTTCAATGTCCTGGGTAGCTGGGATTGTAGGTGCCTGTCATTGTGCCGGGTTCCATAATTAGGTGATTCCTGTTCCCTTATTCAGCTTATCTATTCATTTCCTAGTGCTCCATTCAGGGCAAAACCAAAAATGCCAAGAATATAATCCCCTCCACTCATTTTATTTGTTAACCACATTTCTAATTACACACACCTGACGCAGGGTTAATGTCTGCTGAAGAGGGGTGGTGGGGATGGCGAGGGGACTGAAGGGGCTTCAGGGACTGATGCCTACTGAATCTTCCACTTGGTTCTCGTTAGAACATTCCTTCATGACACCCAGGCCCAAACCACACGAAGGTACTTCTAGGTCCCTTGCTTGTTCTTTGCCCAAAGATACTCTAGTTAGCAGGTTCCAAGAACTAACTAGCCTTGAGAGATTGGATAAAATCGAAAAAGATAACTGAACAAATCCCAATGGCTGTGCTACTACAGGCAAAGATCCAGACTGACCCAGTGAGCAGGGGCTTCACTGTACCCAGAAAAGTAATCATCAGTGGTCCTGTAACGCCACGTAGGCAGTGAAGTTCTACTGTCCCCTCTGGGTGGATTCTTGAGGGAGTATGGTTTCCTTTTCTGGCTCATACTCCTGCTCTCCCCAGATTCTGGACTTCTCTTACATAGCATATGGCAGGTCGAATGGTAGTCCCCCTAAAAGATAAGGCCATGTCCTAACCCAAGAACCTGTGGATGGGACCTGTATTAGAAAAAAAAAAAAAAAAAAAGGTTTTTGAAGATGTAGTTAAGGATCTTGAGATGAGATATTTAGAACAGGTCCTAAATTCAGTAACAGTTGTCCTTATAAGAGAAAGGCAAAGGGAGGTATGAGACAGACCCAGTGGGGAGGGGAGGTAGGGACTGGAATAATGCAGCTACCAGCCAAGAAATGCCAAGGACTGCCAGCAACAACCAGAAGCATGGCCACATGCCCGAGACGGTTCCTCCCTCACCATCTCTAGAGGAAACCTGCTCTGCTGACACTTTGCTTTTGGACTTCTGGCTTCTAGGGCTGTGAAGAATTAATTGTTTTAAGGCCCCAAGCCTGCGGGTAATTTGTTATGTCACAGTATTAGTAACCTAGTACACAGTATGCAGAAGGAAAAACGGTTCATCCTAGGACGTGGCCAAATCTGAAGCAGCAAGAAGAGGTTGTTAAAGGTCTGTAGGTTTGAATCCAGCAAAATCCAGGCATGACCCTATGGGTGTATGATCACAGGGCGCTGGATAGGTTCATTTAAAACATGGCCTCTTCCCACTAACTGTGGAGTAGTCCTAATCGTGTATTTAGACATCATGTTTTCATAACCTGTTAAAAGAATGAAAAAACAGTAGAATGAATTGAACATGACTTTCCTGTGTTCATATTTGAATAAATGACCAGTGTAACTCCATATCACATACAATCACAAGAATGAGAAGTTATACTCCATGTGTGTATGATCTGTCAAAATAGACTGTCATGTATATCTAGAAGAAATTTAAAAAATATTTAAAAGATGAATTTTTGGGGTAAGACATTATCTTGTGAGTTAAACACATGTATTTTACCCTAAACAAGTATGTTTCCTTTTTCTTTTTTTTTTTTTTTTTACAGTTTTAGTATATTTATTTTATTTTTTTTTTTTTTTTTTTACATTTACATAGGGTAATGATGTTTATTTTATTTTTCCCCTCCCCCCATCCTTTTTCATTTTTAGCTATTCATATGCATTTCTATACAGTAGGCAGTATACTAAGCACCTTAAATATGCTGTTTATCCTCTTCAGGTGGGTATGATTCCCATTTTACAGATCAGGACACTGAGTAAACAATGTCCCTAAATGACTTGCTTGCCTGGGACAAGACATTTATTAAGTGGCAGAGCCCCTAGTCTTGAGCGACTGAGCCTGATTCCCAAAGCCCCTGCTCTCCGTCACCGCCGAGCCTTTCCTAGGTGCTTTTTTAGAGTGATGAATAAAGAGCAGCAAACACAGGCCACTGAGCGGGGAAGGCCGTGGAGAGGAGGGGAAGATAAAACAGACCAGCGAGAATGACGGATACACTTTACAATTTGAATCAGTCCCTGTATTAATGAGGCCAGAGGCCACGTGTTTCATCTCTGTAGGTTTAGCTATCCCTGCTCCCCTCTCCAGCCATTTAAGATTCCCTAACCTGCCAAGAAGCCTGCCAGTGCCCGGGTCTGACTGTAAAGAAGATGGGATTAAAGAGAGCAGATGATACAAACCCAGCGCCTTCCCGGCTGGTGGGTCAACAGCGTTTTCTTTGTATGTGAAGGAGGGCACCCTGGTTTTGATGACTCATAAGCAGAGAGAGTAGGAGGAAAAAAGGAGTCTGAGGCACTGCCTAAGAAGCAACCCTTCTGCTTAAACAAGCACATAATAATAAAGAGAATGATTCACATTCTCATTCTCTAAAAAATTCACTTGTGAATTTCCAGATGTTAGTGAAAACTCACAAGTATTGCCAAACGGCTTTAATGCATAATTGGGGTCTCGATGTACCTAGTCTAGGGTAACTTTTTCATTTTGAACTTCTGAATCTTATTTTATGATCACAGCTTTCTGAAAGCAATTTCAGTAAGTGCTTAGCTTAATCAATTTACATTCAAACCCTGACACTGACATGTGGAGCCTACTTACACATCCTTCATGTAATCGGGCCTCTGTAAATCTCGACTCTTTTTTTATGGTACACTTCTGATCTTGTGTGCAGCTTTCTTTTCTTTTCTTTTTTTATGGGGGCCGGTACCAGGGATTGAACTCGTGGGGACTCACCACTGAGCCACATCCCCAGCCCTATTTTGTATTTTATTTAGAGACAGGGTCACACTGAGTTGCTTGGCACCTCACTTTTGCTGAGGCAGGTTCTGAACTCGAGATCCTCCTGCCTCAGCCTCCCAAGCTGCTTGGATTACAGGTGTGCACCACTAGGCCCGGCTGGTGTGTAGCTTTCTTATTGACTGTATTAAATATTCTGCTTCCTATGTTTTAGAGACAATGAGAATTAAAGCATCGCTTTGTATGTCTTCATATCAAAGCAAGTTCATCTCCTGGTAATTAAAAACTTTTATTAAATGTTCATCTTTTGGGGCCACTGTACTAGCCCCTGTACCCAAACACTATCAAACAGATAAGGGTCACACTGCATAGTGATGACAGTTATATAGTTCACAGTTTCTGGGGAAGTACTAATTTCATGCAGTTCCCTCTTCTTAAAGGAATTCTCTAAATATACTATTTTCATTTTCATATTCTTGCAATATTTTTTGTGTAAATTAATTTTCAGGAAATAGATCAACATAGGACTGGGGATGTTACTCAGTGGTAAAGCACTTGCCTTACATGTGCAGGGCCCTGGATTTAATTCCCAGAACTGCCAGAGATAAAGGTTATCACAGACCCTTTAAAAATAGTCTTGTTTAGCCAGGTGTAGTGGTGCAAGCCCGTAATCCCAACGACTCGGGAGGCTGAGGCAAGAGAATTCCAAGTTCAAGGCTGACCTTAGTGACTTGAAGTTCTTAGTAACTTAGTAAGACCCAGTCTCAAAAGAAAAATAAAAAGGGTTGGGGATGTGGCTCAGTGGTAAAGTGCCTCTGGGTTCAATCCCCAGTATCAGAAAAAAAAAAAAAAAAAAAGGTTTTGTTTTAAAGTCAGACTTGTGAATAAATTGTGTGTATTCACTACAAATTATATTTTCATAAACTAATATTTAAAAGAGTAATAGTAGTCACTATTAGAAGTGACGTTTCTACTTAAACAAGAAGACAATCTTGTTTTGATTAAAAATGCAGTTATAAGAAAATTTTTGATGTACACAGTAGTCATTTTATTCTATATTGTTTTGATTTTGGCAGACAAAAATCAAAATATAAGAAGTCTGACAACTTTAGTAGTAACAGAAGTGTCAGAAATCACTGTTCCAAAGTCAACTAAAAAAAGAAAAATAGACAAAGTTCTTTTATAGACAATTAAGCTGAAGAATAAGAATAAAACTCCACTATTAATAGCTGGCACAGTACTGGGTAGATTTTTTAAAATAATTTGTTTTAGTTGTAGGAAGACACAATACCTTTATTTTTTATTTTATGTGGGGCTGAGGATAGAACCCAGGGCCTCACACATGCTAGGCAAGCGCTCTACCACTAAGCCACAACCCCAGCCCAGTACCTGGCAGTTTTGAAACCACAAAAAGATTAGGGGAAAACATTTACACACACTCAAGTCTGGAGAAAACTAGCGTTGTCTAGGTAGAGATTGAAAATAGTTCACGAGTAGTAAGGAAAAACAATAACTCAAAGAGTATTTATATTTTGTAAGTATTACTATGTATTGTTTTTATAGTATAATAACAGTTGTTTGTATTTACTTCCTAACAATTTTAGTGAGTTATATGTATTCTTAAAAAATAACTTAATGGAAAATGGTGCTTATATTTGCTTTTGGTAAATGCAGTGTATGATAAACCCAGTTCTTTATATTGTGAGAGTATACCTAAGACTATTTCTGCATTGACATATATATCAGAATAATGGGTATTACTTGGGAGGAAATATGATAGCTTCAGGCATAGTTTTGCACGACCCAGAGGGATAGTAAGTATGACCTCAAAGAACGGATTTTGAGTTAAGACTTACAGGATGACGGGAACTGTGCATGGGTAGGGTGGAACTGTGCGTGATGTTAGGGTAGGTGCAGATGAACACTGAAATTAGAAAGTACCTTCCTTTCCTCACCGATTTCAGGAAGTAGCCACCACTGAATATTCCTGAGATAATTTGTTCCTCTTGGCCTTCAGAGACTGTTCACTAACACTTTATAATGGCATAGGAACCAATTACATTTTGAAACCAATTCTAAATGCAAACCTTCCACCTTATTGATAGAAACTGGCTATTTGTTTATTAAGAAAATTTAAAAATTAAACCAAATATTTAATAAGCATTATGCTGGCCAAGGCAAAATTAGAATTCAAGACCTCACCATCATGGTAAGCATCGATTTTAATGCAACCCTACTAATTAACTGAAAATCCCTTTAACTTTTTAAAGTTTTACTTCTTAAGACATCTTTCTACTGTTACATCAGAATAAGACAGAAGAAGGGCAAACCTCTCATCAATGACTTCTTAGTAACTCTGGTATAAGTCTTGAGAAAAAGTGAAATATATTTTCACACACTTCTGCTTTCCCTAACTCCTAATACCACACTAGAGAACAAGTATTTGTAGATATAACTTGAAAATCTGGATTAAAAGAGACTATGATTATGCTTCATGGATTTTAGCAAAATTTAAATGTTTCCATTCAACAAGTCCTGAAGCCTCCCACACTCTTGGCTTAAACTCTGAATTACCTAGACTCTCTATCAACACAACTGAGTAGTCTATTCACTATGGATGGCAAGGGCTGACAATTTCACTTTCAGTTTTCAGAAGATCTGTTGTTTCAGGGGTGTAAGAACAACCTGAGCATCGCTACAGAATAATTAGTTATAAATGTAATTTCCATTAGATTTACTGCTAAAGAGATACAATTCATTAATTGTGGGAATTTGATGATGAATTCTTCGGTGGGGAGGGGCACTAAGTTTCAAAGAAAGCATCTCTGCCAGTCAGAATCAACTCTTCATTACCCTGTGATGTCAGCTCCTCCAAATGGCAGCTGAAACGTATTACTGTCTGGAAATTCCACAGTAATAAAAACTTAGCATTCCATAGAGATAAGGACAAAGCAAAAGAAATATATTTTTAGAACAGTATTATTTAAAATAAAAATACTGTCATGATTGTATAACAGGATAGCTCCTCTATGGTAAGTTCTCAATGATCTGTATTTTAAAACCAAAATTGTATTTTTTCAATATAGAATAAATGAATTGCTTCAAAATATGACATTTTTGCATATAATTTAACAAAAATTAAAATAGGTGATAGGGCTAGATGTAGTGACACACACCTGTAATCCTAGCAACTCGGGAGGCTGAGGCAGGAGGACTGCAAGTTTGAGGCCAGCCTTAGTGACATAGTGAGACCCTGTCACAAAATAAAAACTATAAAGGACAGGGGATGTAGCTCAGTCATAGAGTTTCCCTGGGTTCGATCCCCAATATGACAAAATAAATAAATTAATTAAAAAAATGTGATTAGGGCTGGGGATGTAGCTCAATGATAGAGCTCAGTATGCACAAAGCCTTCAGTTTGAGCCCCAGTACCAGTGTGTGTGTTTAACTAGTAGACTAATAAACTATTTTGTGTAAGCTTGTGATTATGCATAAAATATATGTTATAAAAAAATTTGCTAACAAATTACAGTGACCAAAGTCCTATTGGAAGGGATCAAGAGGGAGTTAAATGATTCCCACAATGAATGATACAGGGGTGGACGGTTAACATCAGTAATCAAGTTCAAGACTCTCATATGTGCAGATTCAGGATGGACAGGAAAATAATGACCATACCCATGGACACGTGGATTTGGGATACCCAATACAATCAGTGAGATATTCTTCAAAAGTCATCTCAAAAGCTACTTCTCCTGTGAAATCTTGCCAAATTCTTCTACCTTCAACTGAAGCCTCTCTTCTGAGCTCCTAGGGTATTCTGCATTTTTATAATAGCATAATTATGTTTTGTTTGCAGATATTTCTATTTTTGCATAACCATTTTATAGTTACTTCTCTTTGTATTTCTCTTGCAGCACCAATTGTCTCCTTACAGTTTGCACATGTTTTTGTTTACAGATTTTCCTCTTCTCTCTTGCATCGATCCTCTCCCATCCCACGAGTTGAAAGCTTGCCTTTGCAGGTTCTGCATGCCTAGTGCCAACAGTGTCTCCACATGACAATGCTCAGCCAACAGCTGCTAAGTGAATCCTCTTGTGATCAGAGCACTGTTAACAAAATCCCCGTCCAAATTACTTCTTAGTTTTTACTTTTAACAGAATGCATCCACTTAATAAACATTCATTGAGAAACTACTAATTTCCATGACCTACGGTGGAAGTTGGAAATAAAAGACCAACGTATTCAAGTCCTATTCTGCTCAAAGTCTTGAGTAATGCAGCATTATGGCTCAAACTTCATAAAACACCTTCGGTGGCTAGATTTCATGTTTGGAATAACGTATATTATGATTTCTGCCAACATACTGATATCCTCTGAAGCCATGCTTTGCCTATTTGATAATTTTGGAGAGCACTTTATCTGATGCAGAAACTTGTACTATTCTAGCCATACATGAAAATCTCTTTTGTGATGCTAACTGCATGTTAGTTGGCCTTTTGATTTAATACCAGTATAGATCTCACTTGGTTGTTTTCCACATAACATACTTTATGTGGTGTGTAGTATGCACATACCACATAAAGATTCTGTTGATGGTTTAGTGTCTTTTGATGAATCAATCTCTATGAATCTCTTAACTGATACACTAAAATCTACCAAAAATTGGGCTGGGGATACAGCTCAGAGGAGAGAGAGCACTTGCTTAGCAGGCATATAGCCCACAGCATCTCAGGACAAAAAAAAAAAAAAAAAAAAAGCCTAGAAAAAATAAACTCAGAGTAAAAATATCTGTATGGTGTACATGTATTTATTATTTTAAATGCTAGTGTATATAACTTAAAACTATAGATTATAACATGGAAAATGTTTTTATTAAGTCAAATTCATGCTCACTTAGCTGGTAAAAGACAACAAGCAATTCATATGCAAGCCAAGAGAATGGATAAATTTGCCATAGTTTTTGTTCTTTTAAATTTGAAAGTGATAAATATAACCCAGTCACCTCACATAGCTTTCAGTAAGTACTGAATAGGACATATTAGCACTCCTAAGTACTCTTTCGTTATAAAAACATGTGTCTAAAGTTTCATATGACATTGTTCTTACCCTAGAGCAACAGGTCATACACGTCTCACATAATGGATACTTAATATACACTTCATTAATCAAATGATCAACTGACAGAAATTTTCACTTAGGGGAGTTTATGTGGCTGAAGGGAACTTGGAAAGTTTGTAAGGCTGGGCATGATGGCACAGGTCTATAATCACAGCTACCTGGGAGGCTGAGGCAGGAGGATTTCAAATTTGAGACCAGCCTTGACAATTTAGCAACACCCTATCTCAAAATAAAAAATAAATAGGACTGAGAATAAATTCAGTGTTAGAACATCTCTGGGTTCCATCCCCAGTACTGCCAAAAGAGAGAGAGAGAGAGAGAGAGAGAGAGAGAGAGAGAGAGAGAGAGAGAGAAATCCTGTGAGCAAGAAGCCAGTCATCTCCATAAATATGAAATTTGTCAGCTTCAAGCCTTTAATAAGATACTGACTTGAGATCAATTTTCCAATAATACAGTTTCTAATATGGGATTTGTCATAAAGAGACAACCTACAGAATAGGAGAAAATATTTGCAAACTATGCACCCAACAAGGGATTAATTTCCTATTAAGAATGTAAGAAAAAACCTCAACAGCAAAAACCCAAATAATTCAATTAAAAATGGGTGAATGACTTGGACAGACATTTTTCAAATGGATATACAGAAGCAACTAAAAATGCTCAGCATTTTTAAGCATCAAGGAAATGCAAATCAAAACCACAATCAGGTATCATCACATCCCAGTTAAAATGGCTATTGTCGAAAACTAACAAATCCTCTTGAGGATGTGCACAAAGGGGAACTCTCCTACACTGTTGGTAGGAATATGAAGAAAAGAGTGGAGGTTCTTCAAAAAACTAGAAATAAAAACAACGTATGATCCAATGATCCCACTACTGGTGATGATCCACAGGAACTGACATTCCTGTGTATGTTGGAGAGAAATCTGCACTTGGATGTTTATTGCAGCACTACACATGTACCATAGTCAAGATACGCAATTAACTTAGGTGTTGACTGATGGATGAATGGATAAAGAAAATGTGGTATGTGTGTATAAATATATACCACATTTGCATAATAATCAAGAAGATGTATGTATGTATACACACGCAAGGGAATGCTATTCATTCATAAAAAAAGAATGAAATTAGTCATTTGCAACAACATGGATGGAACTCAAGGACATTATGCTAAGTGAAGTAAGGCATGGAAAGACAAATACTGTCTACTGTATGTTCGCATTTCTATGTGGAAACTAAAACACTGACTTCAAAGAAGGAGAGAACAGAACAGTTGGTACCAGAGCCTGAAAAGGGTGTAAGGAAGAGGAAGATGAAGAGAGGGTGACTAATGGATAAAGGGGTGCCGTTGGGTAAGAATAACAACTTCTAATGTTCTGTATCACAGGAGGAGATCTATGGTTAAAAACAAAATTGAACACTTCAAAATAGCTAGTAGGGTGTATGTGTGTGTATGTGTGTTGCTGGAGATTGAACCCAAGGCCTCACGTATGCTAGGCCGGCACTCTTGTTCTGAGGTTCATCCCTGACTTGCTAGTAGGATTTGAATATTCCTAACACATAAATAATAATTGTGGGAGGGTGGGGGTGGTGGCTTAGTGGTAGAGTGCTTGACTAGCATGTGTGAGGCACTGAGTTTGATTCTCAGCACCGCATATAAATAAATGAATAAAATAAAGGTTCAACAACAACTTAAAAACTAATTAAAAAAAAAAAATGTGGGGCTGGGTGTGGTGGCACACACCTGTAATCCCAGCAGCTCAGGAGGCTGAGAAGGGAGGATCGAGAGTTCAAAGCCAGTCTCAGCAATTTAGAAAGGCCCTAAGCAACTCAGTGAGACCCTGTCTCTAAATAAAATACAAAAAAGGGTGGGGATGTGGCTCAGTGGTTAAGTGTCCCTGAGTTCAACCCCGGTACCAAAAAATTAAAAATAAAATATTGGAGGTGACAGATAAGCCAATTATCCTGATCTGATCATTATATACTGTATACATGTACTGAAATCTTACAATGTACTCCATAAATACACAATTATCATGTGTCAATTAAAAGAGTAATTGCAACATTAGGATTGCACAAATAAACAAGATGTTATTATAAAATATGATGAATTTTATACTTTTCTGTATTTCCAGTAACATGAAGAAATAATAATAATAATAATAATAATTATGGTACTGAGGATTAAACCCAGGGGTGCTTAACCACTGAGCCACATCCCCAGTTTTTTTTATTTCTTATTTTGAGACAGGGTCTCACTAAGTTGCTTATGACCTCACTAAGTTGCTGAGGCTGACCTCAAACTTTCAATCCTCCTCCTGCCTCATCTTCCTGAGTGGCTGAGATTACAGGCATGTACCACCATGCCCAGTGGAACTTATTTTTATAACTGGAATAAAAATTTATATAAAGAAGGGAAAAAGCCTGGCATGTGATAAGCAAAACAGACATAAAAAGGGAGGCACATTAAAAATGGTTGTTCAGGTGTACATGTATGAATATGTAATAACAAATCCCATCAATCTATACAACTATAATGTATCAATTAAAAAAATGGTTGTTCAGGGATAAACAGGTGGTCCTGACAATGTGCCATTTCCATTCTAAATATCACAATACTCATTGTTTCTAAGCCCTCTTCCAACTACTTGATTTTCTGAGTTTTTTTTTTTTCTTTTCTTTTTTGTACCAGTGATTGAACCCAGGGGTGCTTAATCACTGAGTCACATCCCAGGCCTTTTTTAAAATTTTGAGAAGTCTCATTAAGTTAGGGACTAGCTAAATTGCTGAGGATGAAGATCTTGAATTTAGGATCCTCTTACCTCAGCCTCCGGAGTTGCTGGGATTATGGGCATACAGCACCTGGCCCAGTTCCAGTCAATTTTATTAATCTCCCTTTTTGCAGGGATGCTTACTGCTAGCTATACTTCTAGCCCTTTTTATTTTTACTTTTTCGGTCCTGGGGATTGAACCCAGGGGCACTTAACCATTGAGCAGCATCTCCCAGCCCTTTTTATATATTTTGTTTTGAGGCAGGGTCTCGCTAAGTTGCTTAGGGCCTCGCTTAGTTAACTCCCTTTTCATCATTTTTGAGACGGGCTCTCACTAAGTTGCTGAGGCTGACCTGGAATTTGTGATCCTCCTGCCTTGCCTACCGAGGGAGCAGCTGGGATTACAGGTGTGCGCCACCTGGGCATTTTTCCTTTCACTACTCAAGACCAATAATACAATTCTCTCCTCTTAAACTGAGTTTTAGATAGTTTGTACTCCTACTTGCTTTTGCATATAAAAATAAAATTCTGACACTTCTTTCTCCACTTTATTTAGTAATTTTTTTAAAACAATTTAGATCCAATTTTCAAACCCTGCAAATGGTGGATTTTATTTGATATACTGTAAAAAGCAGTGGACTCAAGTCAAAAGGTTGGGTAGACCTAAATGCTAGTCCTGTCTGTACCATGAAAGACGAAAATCACAAGGCTTCGCAGGGGTTTGGTTTCCCTTGCTTGTAGGATGAGAGGGTTACAGAATCATCTCTGGTCCTATTGGGCAATCAAGGGCGAAGGTTCTTTGGTTGTTCCTTTTTCTCACCTAAGAATACAAATCCAACACACGAGAGGCTGCAGAATTTGTGTTGATGATTCCGTGTTGTTTGGAATGCTCTTTCCCTTTGGATTCAGGGATTAAGGTCTCTTCTCCATAGTTCCTGTGGTTGATCTGACCTAACCTGTGGCTTTAACTAGCATCTCCACACGACACTACCTCGGTTCACATCAGGATTGCCAATTATCTCCCAGAGTCTTCCCAGGTGCTTCTGACTTACTATAACCCCAATTTAACTGTCATTCACCCCACAAACTTGCTGCTGGCTTCTGTATCCTTTGTGGGAAATCTGACAATGATCCTAAACTCTTCCTTTTCCTTCACTCTCCAAACCAGTTAGCTACCTGTGTTTATTTTTATCTCCCCGTATTTTCCAGGATTGTTGCTGTCATGGATTTAAAGTTTATGTCTTTTAAAATTTATATGTAGAAGTCCTAACCCCTAAAAGTGACTGCATTTGGAGATATGGCCTCTCAGGAATGAAGGTTAAATAAGGTCTTAATGGTGGGACCTTGATCTGATAGGACTGGTTTCCTCATAAGACACTGGAGCCCGGTGCCATGGTGCACACCTATAATCCCAGTGGCTCAGGAGGCTAAGGCAGGAGGATTGCAAGTTCAAAGCTGTCTCAGCAATTTAGCTAGACCCTAAGTAACTGAGTGAGACCCTGTGGCTCAATGGTTAAACGTCCCTGGGTTCAATCTCTGGTCTCAAGTAAATAAATAGGAAAAATAAAAAAGACAACGACTAGAGAACTCTTATTCTTTCTACACTCAGACATAAATGAGAGTCCATGTGCAAGCACAGCAAGAAGGTGGCCGTATACAGGACAAGAATAAAGCCCACACCAGAATCCAATGTCAACAACACCCTGACCTTGAACGTCTAGCATCTAAAAGTATGAGGAAACAAATTTCTGTTGTTTAGACTTCCTGTATATGGTATTTTGTTACAGCAGCTTAAGCTGACTAATACAGTCACCTTCCCTCCACCTGCCACCTTGCCTCAGGGCAACTCATCCTAGTCTCTTCCTCTAGGCTGGTCACATACTCATCTCCCCAGCACTTCATCACTGTGGGTTAGAGTCAGATCACGGGGGTTTCAGTTCTTGCTCTGTCACTGACTATAAACTTGAGCAAGTTATCTCTCCCTGAGTATCAGTAAGCTCCATGGAAAACGAGACTGCTAACAGCAGGGTTGTTTCATCAAGGTGAGACACGTAGAATGCTCACAGTCCTGCTTGGCACATTGTAAGTAGCCGATGTAAGTTAGCAATGACAATCCTTGAAGTGATCAGAATAGGCCACCTAAACCACAAAGCTGCCATGTCATTCTCATGTTTTAAAACACCTCAATAGGCTCCCTACCACCAACAAGATGAAGGCTGAGCCCCACAGCAGGATGTGGAGGCTCCATATGAACCCATGAGTTTCGCTATGGGAGCTCACGTGAACCCTCCCCTCCTCTGGCTCGTTCGCGTGACTCCTCACCCACACTAAGCTCCAGCAACCTTGAACTCCGGCAGCCCCCCACTGTTCCATAATTCTCAGGCCGGCTTTCCTCTGCCCTCTGCTTGTAATGTCCTGGCCCTTGGTGTCCCCTGGCCAGCTCCTATTCATTCTTCTGGATTCTGCTTGGATGTTTTCCTCCCAGGAGGCCTTTATAAACTTCTTGGTCTGGGTTGTGAACTCCTCGTCTTTGCTCATATACTGTATGCAAGGCTTTATCATGACACTTACCCACTGTAATTCTGCAGGGATCTGTTTGTCTTTCTAGACAGAAGGATCAAAGGCCATTTCTTAATCTTTTACTGTATCACAGTGTTTAGCAAACTGTCATATAGTAAAAGTCAGTAAATGCCTGATAAACTGAACAGAAGTGAACTAAGGAATCTGCACCATCTCTTCCACACCCACTGCTGCTGTCTTTGTTCACCATTTTATTTCCCATGTGAAGCAATGTAAAGGATTTCCTGCCTGTAATCTCTTTTTTCTCCATGCTATCCTTTAAACAGCTTACAGAACTGCCTTCCTAAAACACAGATATCCTGTCTTACATATCCTAGATTCAAAACCTCTTTGGGTTTCTCACTGCATAAGAAATAAAGCCTAACCTTTTTTTTTCTTTTAGTACTGGGGATTGAAACCGGGGTGCTTGCTCACAGCCTGTTTTGTTTTTGAGACAGGGTCTCCTTAAGTTGACAAGGTTGGCCTTGAACTTGTGACCCTGCTTGTCTCCCAATTCTCTGGAATTACAGGGGTGTGCCGTTGCAGTCAGCTAGAAAGTCTAATCTGAATTAACAAGACCCATCAGTCCTTTACTCTCCTCTCTGCCTCACTTCTCTGTATGTACAGAAATTCTTCCTAAATTTCTTACTGTTGCTAGAGTAAGTTCCATACGTTCAAACCTCCTGGTCTTTGCAAGTGCAGTGCCCTCTGCCAGGAATGCCTTTCTTTCTTAGCCCTGAAAAATTCTCACTCATGCTCTATGACCTATTTCCTAAGTCACCCCTTTATCAAGTCTTTCTAGGATGTTCACTGGCAGAATGAGCTCTTTGCTCCTCTTTGAGCCCAGAGCACATGGTTCATTCTGAGAGCACAGCACTTACTAGAAGTTATTGCAATTTTGCCTCTCTTGCCCATCTGAGTTCAAGGGCTGGGACCTAGGACTGTACCTGAGATATAGTAAGCACTCAGTATGTTTGTAGTTTTAAAATAACTTACAGGTGGCTAGAAAAAACAAGAAGAATCTCTGGTTTACTGTGTCACACTAAAAATATATACTGGTAGAGTCACTCGGCTACTTTTCAAACTGTAGGTTGCCATCCTTGAAGAAAAGAGAATAGAAAACATTCGAGGATATGATTTTTTTAGTTACATGTATGTGTACGTGTGTATTGGATTGCAAGGTCAAATGCATTAGCCTCTGTGGAGTAAAAACAGTTTGGAAAAGGTTTTTTAAAAAGATTTGATAAATACTGCATATGTTCATTACTTAGTCCAATTTGTTATTTTTGGTAATGACTACAACTATGATATAATGCCCACCATATAGAATTTTGGAAAGATTAATGAGATGTGAAAAGTATATTTTTAGATAGATTGGGTTCATATCACAGCTTGCTGTGATACCTTACAAAACATCAAACTAACCCACACGCTTGAGTTTTCTTATGAAATCACTTAGAAGACAGTAATAGTATCTTTTTCATAGTGTTCTGAGGAGTACAGGAGGAAATGTATGTAAAACCCTTAGCAATCCTACATGCCTTGCACTTATAGTATTTACTCAACAAATCTTAGTTATGATGACTACCTGGTGCCTGGCACATAAGGGAGTTAAAAAAATGTTAGCTCCTTCTTTCAATAAAACATGCTTAAATTGACTGCTAATACTAAACTGGGTTAGGAGGTTACTACTGATATTTCAGAAGATAGTTTAAAATTTAAAAAGTGACTACTGTTTAAAAAGAATGAATACTAGGCTGGGTGAGTGGCCCATGCCTGTAATCCCAGTGACTTGGGAGGCTGAGGTAGGAGGACTGCCAGTTCAAGGCCAGCCTCAGCAACTTGGTGAGACTCTGCCTCAAAAAAAAAAAAATTAATAAAAAGTTTGGGGATGTGGCTCAGTAGTAAAGTACCTTTTTGTGTTCAACCCCCAGCTCAAAAAACAAGGAAAGAAAGAAAGAAAAAAGGAATGAACACCTACTTACAAAGTAATATTCATCTGGTTCAACTCTGCAATGACTCAACTGGCAAAAAGAAAGCGTACAAGTGCTACACCTTCATTTATTACAAAGGGAAAAAGACATCACACTCACTATTAGTCTCTTAGACCAAGACTTTCCTTCCTTTATTTATTTATCCTTTTTTGGGGTGGTGCTGGGGATTGAACCCGGGGCCTTGCTAGGCTCCGTACTGAGTCACAACCCCAGCCCAAGACTTTTTTTTGGATCAGATTGAGAAAAAAAGACTTCCCTCAAATAAATTATACTTCATTTTTCTTAGATTCAGTTTTTCATCTGTAAAAATAAATAACTACAAATAAATCACAGCATTTTTCCATTAAAAAAAAGTCCTATTACTGTATTGGAAACTAGAACCATTGTAGATGTTGAAAAAGAAGTACAAATTCTGTTCTATTAGCCGGCAAAGACCTGCCTCGTTCTAACCCCCAAATCGGCTCTCACTTCTTTTTTCCAAACAAATTGACTGTACTTATTTCATTCAAAGTGTGGGAAGTGGCGATGTGACAGAACAAGATAGTTCAGGAATTTTGTTAAAATCGTTAGACATCACAGGCTACCTGGAATCACCTTGGGTTCACAGCTGGACTTCAGCTTTGGCTTGTTTTATTTATCAATTCATTTATTGATTCATGTTAACTGAATGCAGGAGAGTAATTGGCAAATAATAATATCAATTTCTTGATTTATAATGGAAGATATTAAATGGGTCACAAGTATTTATGGAGCATTTCCTACACTGCAGGGAATGGGCCCTGTATGGCAGGAAAATAGATACCAATCGTTTATATTAGGCTTTTTTTTTCCTAGTAGAAAGATATTCTCAGGAGACAATGCTTTTAACAACACTGCTTACACATGAACTTTTAATAACTGTTAGCTGAATAATATCAGACATCAGAATGGCACACAGAGGTAAGAAAAGGAGAAGAGTTGGATCTTTTGGAGAATTCCTATTATGTTTTGCCCAACAGGCTGTCCTTACCCATAGCCCATATATTTTTCCAGGTAGCTAATCCCCACCGGTCAGTATTGAGACACAGGTTCCCTACAGATCACCAGCTGGAGGAGGACATTCTTCCTCAGCATTTCTATTGCTGACAATGCAGAGTTACAGCAGCACATCTACCTGCTTACCACACACAACTGGGGGCTGGGTGTAGCTCAGTGACAGAGAGACTACCTAGCATTCGTGAGTCCTGGGTGTGATCCCCAGCATCACAAAATAAACGTATGGTTTGGATGTGAGGCATCCCCCAAAAGCTCATGGGTGAGACAATGCAATAAGATTTAGAGGAGGGTATGACAGCCTTAATCCAACCAGTGAATTAATCCCCTGGCAGGATTAACTGAGTGGTAACTGAAGGCAGGTAGTGTGTGGCTGGAGGACGTGGGCATGGGGGCGTGCCTTGGGGTATATATGGTGTCTGGGGAGTGGAGTCTCTCCGCTTGCTGATCAGCATGTGAGCTGCTTCCCTCCACCACACTCCTCTGCCACGATGTTCTGCCTCACCTGAGCCCCGAGGAATGGAGCTGGCCTTCTGTGGACTGAGACCTCTGAAACTGTGAGCTCCCCAACTTTTCCTCCCCTAAAATTGTTCTGGTTGGGTCTTTTGAGTCACAGCAGTGAAAAAGCTGACCAAAACAATGAATAAATAAAAAACAGATTACACTGTTTAACAACATTATTTTTTCCCCCTAAAAAACCAAAAGAGGGAATCAGGTCCGGGAACCGAATGTTCTAATTTAGATTACTTAATGCAGTGGACCTACGATGGTTTCTAAACATATTCCATAAACAGCACTTTTCTCAGCTCAGCTTCTGATGAGAACTGAGCAGAGTAACAAGATTGTCTAACAAACTTTTAGAGAAAGGCAGAGCACAGGCTGAATCTGTGCTGCTGCTGGTTTTTGCAAATAAAGTTTTATTAGGACAAAGCCATGTCTGTCATTTTCACACTGACCGTGGCTGTTTTCACGCTGTAATTGCAGGGTGGGTAGCTGTGGCAGAGGCCCAATGACTCACACAGATGAAAATATTTTTCTGACCCTTTTACAGAAAGTGTGCTAATTCTTGGAAAGGACAAGTATTCTAAACTGCTGATTAAGAACAGCACTGGGGAGGTAGCTCAGTTGGCTGAGTGTTTGCCTTGCATGCACAAGGTGCTGGGTTCAATCCACACCACAGCGGGGCGGAAAACAGTACTGTATATATTAGAAATCAGGCAAGCTGGTAATAGGGCTGACCATCTATAAAGGCAATTGAGGTTCTGAACCAGGACTTTGGCTTTGACACAAGGTCATCTTAATTCAACGAGGAGGGAGACACCTGCAGGCAAAATCGGAATTTTCTGCAGGGAGTAGTTCTGAGTCCGTGTCAACTCATGACCAAATGCTCAGTTATGCATTTAATTTCCATTAACCATGCTGCTACATGCCATTCTCCTGGCAAGACTGCATTTTTCTGTAAATCTCAAGAGCTTTGGGGAAGGTGGGGGAGCTGTGGGTAAAAGTGACCCAGGATTTGGTGAAGGGAGAGTTTTATAATTTTTCAACAGAACTGCTATATCATGCTAAAGAAGGCAAAGTGAATTTCATCTGAAAATAGAGGTGAGAGTGTTCAAATGGGCATCAAAACTAAAGCCAAGGGGCTGGGGAGATAGCTCAGTTGGTAGAGTGCTTGCCTTGCAAGCACAAGGCCCTGGGTTCAATCCCTAGCACTGCGAAAAAAACAAAAACCAAAAAAAAAAAACTAAAGCCAAGACCGGGGAGGTAGCAAAACAAGGCACCAGTAGAGAAGTGGAAGGGAGCTGGGGGAGGCTGAGGCAGGAGGATTGTGAGTTTAAAGCCAGCCTCAGTAGTTTAGTGAGGCCTGAGCAACTTAGGGAGACCCTGAATCAAGATAAAAGATAAAAAGGATTGGGGGTGTATCTCAGTGGTTAAGTGCCCTGATTTTAAAAAAAGTGGGACTTTTTCAGAGGCAAGGAAGCATTTATATGGTATGTTTCAGTGTCATGGGAGCTGAACATTCAAAGAAGAAAATACACAGAAATGCAGATAAAACGACAGCCTCCAAACTTATTTCTCATTTTGCAATCAAATTCGTCTTAAAAATAATGTACGTTTTACACTACATTAAAATGAAAGTAATTTCATGACATCATTTAGGTGATTTTAAACATACACACACACACACACACACATACACATATGCACAGGTTTTTTGGTGCATGTGGTGGTATACACTGGTAACCCCAGCTACTCGGGAGGTTCAGGCAGGAGAACCTCAAGTTGGAGGCCAGCCTGGGCAACTGAGCCAGATCCTGCCTCAAAATAAAAAAATAAAAGGGCCAGCAATGTAGCTTAGTGGTAGAGCACCCCGGGTTTACTCCAGTGCCAGGGTGGGGATGTGGCGGCAGCAACATGGGAAGAGGTGGTGGAGAATCTCTGCTCAGTGAGCAAGGGACACAGCTGCTTACCTCAGTGTGTATGTCTGTTCTCAAGCATGGCACTGCTTAAGGACAGGTACTTCATAAGTGCTTCTGCTGAATTTGATGATTCTCCTTCCCTTAAACCCACATCCAGTCTGTCAGCACATCCTATCCACTCCACCTCCCAAATATATCTTAAATCTAACCGTTTCCCACCATCTCTACTGCTTCAACTTCAGTTTGAGCTCTCTGTCACATGGACTCCTACAGATGCTTCACAGTGAATCTTCCTTTCCACATAGCATCTAGATTAAGCTAAGCATAAAGCTAATTATGTCCCTCCAATTAACCCCTTTAATGAATTCTTACTTAGAAAAAAACCAAATCTGATGTCCTTACCCTAAATAAGGCTCAAGTCTTATCCCAACGAGGCTCAAATAATCTTATTCCTACATGCTCTGTGACCCTTACCTACCATTTGTGCCTAGATGCCTCCCTACTCCAGCCACGACAAACACAGTCCTGCCTCAGACGTTCACACTAGTTCTTTTCTCTGCCTTGAACCTCCTTCATCCATTATTCCATCTCAACTAGGAGGCCAATGCAAAGAGGCTTTTCTTGGCTACCAGTCACTCTCTACTACATGACTCCCTTTTATTTTCTTCATAGTACTTTTCAGTACACAGAAAGCACCTTAGTAAGTGCTTGTTGTCTTCCACCAGCTGGCTTCTAAAATTTAAGCATTCCTTGAAGGCATGGCCTATTTCACTCTTGCATCAGACTAAAACAGTGCCCGGAACATAGCAGGTACTGAAGAAAATCTATGGACTAGCTGTGATCTTTCATCTATATATTTTCATTTTATCAACAAAACATATATGCTTTGAAATTTAATGAAGTTTTGATTTTTTACAGGTATTTTCCAATTATAAAAAACTTAGCTGGGCATGGTGGCACACACCTATAATCTTAGCAACTCAAGAAAGCTGAAGCAGGAGGACCACAAACTCTGCAACTTAGCAAGATCCTATTCTCAAAATTAGAAATAAAAAGGGTTGGGGATGTAGTTCAGTGGTAAAATGCCCCTGGGTTCCACTCCTAGTACCAAAAATAAATAAATAAATATACCATTTTGGCCAACTGTAAGTATTATACTGGAAAATGTTTAAGCAACTGAATAGTTTCTAAAAGTGCTTCCAATGAATACATGTTTCTCTAGCAACATGTATTTATCAGTAGACAGATAACAGAAAACACTTTCATGAATAAAAAGCAATGCTGCAACTTTAAATCCAGTATAAAGAAAAGCATACAGATGATACTGTGGGACCTTCTATAGTACAAATATTTCCTTTAACATCACAAAGCACCAACATCTAGCTGGGCACAGTGGTGCACATCTGTCATCCCAGCTACTTGGGAGGCTGAGGCAGGAGGATCACAACTTCCAGGTCAGCCTAGGCAACTTAGTGAGACCCTGTCTCAAAATTAAAAAATTAAAAGGGGCTCAATGGTAAAGCATCCCTGGGTTCAATTCTCAGCATCACAAAAATCAATCAATCAATCACAATACAGGTTGAAGACTGCCTGTTCAGTCATTCCCACATGAGTAACTAGTACATAAACCTGCTCCATTCAATCCCTGCCCAAGGAAGAAAACTGTCCAGTGACCTTCTCCAACCCTCTGCCCACTTCTCTCCTCTTGACAGCAAAACCTCTCAAGATAGTTTGTTTCCTTCTGATCCACACACCTCTGCCCACTCCAATCTGACGTCAGTTCTCAGTAGCTCTCCACTAAAGCTGCTTTTATGAAGGCCATCAGTGACGTCTGTGTTGCCAAATCCAGAGGACATTTCCTGTCCTCATCTTACCCACTCTCGCAGAAGCATTAGCTAATAATTCCCTCCTTGAAACACTTTCCGATACTCAATTCTGCTATTTTCCTCCTTCCTCCTTGCTAGTTCTTCTATTGGCTTCCCTTTCTCTACTGACTACAAAAATGGTTTTTCTTTTGTTTTGTTTTGGTGCCGGGATTGAATCTAGGGGCACTTAACCACTAAGTCGGCTCTTTTTATTTTTTTATTTTGCGACAGGGTTTTGCTAAATTGTTGAGGACCTCATTAAGTTGCTGAAACTGGTCTTGAATTTGTGATCCTCCTGCTTCAGCCTCCAGAGTCGCTGGGATTACAGGCACGCTGGTCACCATGCCTGCATGACTTTAAATATTAAGAATGTTAACAAGGACTGAAATCTAGTTATTTTTTCTTTGCCACACTGCTACTTAACCAGAATGTAACTTCTCTACTTTGTTGAAACTATGGCTTCCCTCTGTGCCCTTTTAGGATTTTTTGTAAAAACAATAAGCCAAATCAATATTGGTGTCAAAGGAATAATAATCTTATAACTGTATAAACATAGTATGCAATAAGAGATTTTCCCCATCTTATAATAAAATATAATTTTATTATATTGCAATAGAATTTTTAGCTAGTCCATTGCTGTGTGAATAACTACATTTCTCAGACTCCCTTTCAAGGAAGAGTAGGCGAGTTGCTGTCTTTTGGGGATGACATCCTGGTCTTGGATCATGACCCTGTCTTGTGTGGTCAAAGCCACTATATTTAGGGTTTTCTGCCACCCAGAAACTGAACTGAACTCTTTTCTAAGCAGTCACAGTATCTACCTTCCGTGCTCCATGTTGATAGCTCTCTTCCATATGGATGTCACATAAACCTAACAGCAACCTTAGAGTGAATACACCTTCCCCATTGGACAAAGAGAAACAATCGCTCAGATTCGACAAAGAGAAACAATCGCTAAGACAGACAGAAGAACATGAACGAAGTCATCATCCAGTCCTCAGGGTAAAAGGGTTGCTACAACTATCTTCAACCACGCTGTTTATCCTCAGGCACTGGCCACAACTCTGGTCACTTTCTAGTTCACAATGATCGAAAGATAATAGCATAGGAAAACAGTTGATACCAAATTTCCATAATTCTGTCGTACTATTACCTCATGCCTTTGCTAATGCTGTCCCCACAGTCTGTGCCCCGGCCCTTCCCCACTTTAACACACTCCCGGAACTGGGATGGATGGCGTGTGCTTTCTGTGTATTCTGGGAGTCCAATACATACCTCCAGAAATGCTTGGGCAGTGGCTTTAGCCTAGTAATTAAAAGCACTAATTTTGGAGTCAAAAGACTTGGTTTTGACATCTGTTCTACCACTTATGGATGGACAGGTTTTAGGGAAAGTTAAATTTTCTAAACCTCAGCTTCTTTATCTATAAAATAGGGATAATATTCTCAGAATTTTGAGGATTAAATGAGATCATGAAAAATTTAGTATTTTCCTGTAACACTATATTTAATCTATGAATAGTAGCCACTATATGATGTAGTGGTTAACTACACATTTTACTATCCAAGTTAGAATTTTAAATTTTAAAAATATCAAGCTTTCTAAATTTCTTATCTATGAGACTGATGGGGGTCCTTAAAATTTATATGAATTCACTAATAAGATTCTAGTGATTTATTAAATAACAGATTCATATCTAACAGAATATTCTTTGGAATATGGGTAAATCTTTTATATCTTCTAATATAGTTCATTACAGTGCTAAACACTAAGGTATGAAGTTCATATACTACAGAACAGCCAAGAAGATTAACTACTTATTCTTGTAGGGCTATTGCAAAGTCAATTTTTACATCACTCTGTCATTATCAATGACAACATGATAGAATTTTCTTTTATCTTGAAAAGGAGAGTCTGGAAAAATACTAAGAGAGATATTTCTGAGGCATAAACTGATAATGAGGGACCAGTTGAGTGCCCAGTTCAACACTCTTTCTAGAAGCTCAGTAAGTGACAACTAATCTCGCAAAATGAAGAAAATGAGAAAATAAGAGGCTATTCTGCAAACCATGCAAAATAAGTAAATTAGTGGAGAACAGCATTTATGGGGAAACAAAAATCCTACTAAAATTACCATCATATGCTGTCATGCAGGTCTGTCCCTCTATCATTGTAAATATTGTTTAATGAACAGATATTCATTAAAGATTGATCATGTGCTCAGCAATGGCAAATACAGAGGAAATACGGAGTGGAATATCTATTCTTACAACAATATTAACAAATTAGATGACAGAAAATAAGAGGTCAGGTAATGTTAAAAATATTACACAGCAATATAGAAAGACAATATATAATTACATACACATTCAAAGATAATATTTATAAATTACAAAGTATAGAAAAGTTAGATTCTGAAAACTAAAATAATCAGGAAAAGTTTAATGAAGGAAAGAGATGAGATTTGGGTTAGATTTTTTTGTTTTTCTTTATGGTGCTGGAAATTGAGCACATGGCCTGGACATGCTAGGCAAGTACTCAACAACTAAGCTGCACCCCCAGCCCAGGGGGTGGATCTTGAAGGGCAGGTAGATAGAACATGTACACGCAGGGGAAAGCAGTTGTCAGTCAGGGATCTGACATGAAAACTAGAGACAGGAATGGGTACAGCACATTAGTGAGATACTAAATGTGTATATCTCTGTAGTATTAAAAATGATGGGAAGTTGTATGGTTAAAATATTTGACATTTAACAAAGAGCCAGGACATTAGAGGTCTTGAAGTAAGGCAAAAGGGTACACTGATAACATAGGGAATCGATTTAAAAAACCCAATTAGATAAAGGAGTAACAGATTTGTAAACCTGTCATAGAAGATGGATTAAAACAGAGAGATCACAGATTCAGGGAAGATGGCAGAGGCTGTATGGAGTTGTAAGGGCTGGGATTAAGATGGTGGCCACAGATATCCAAGAACAAATGTCAAGTGCACAGCTGGATTCATGGCTGATCATATCAGCTACGAAGTACTGGTATAAGAAAATATTCTGGTTTGGTGCAGTGGAGCACATATGTAATCCCAGGAGGTTGAGACAGGAACGGTAAGTTCAAGGCCAGCCTGGGCAATTTAGCGAGACCTTGTCTAAGAGTAACATAAAAGGGTGGGGGTGGGGGACAGGAGCACTGTGATAGAGTGCTGGATTCAAATCACGTACAAAATAATCAAAATCACCATCACCATCACCATCACCATCATCATGTATTACAAATGGAGTTTCTCTAGTACCTCCAGATTTCTTGAGAATCTCTCTTTTCATGAAACTTGAAAGAACTGAGAAGGCTATCCAGATGCTTCTTAGTTTAATAAAAATTCCTTATAAATAAGAAGAAAAAAATAGGTCATATGACTCCGAAAATCTGTGCTTTTCCCTTCTTTGCTGCAGTTTTATCTCTTACAACAATAACATTTACTGTTCTCTTCCTATTATTTTTATATGACTTATAGTCAGTAAGTCAGATGTCTGGTTTATCCTTCCAACACATGAGGAAACAAAACCTCAGCAAGACTCAGGCTGACAAAGATGGCCAGGATCCAAAATGAGATGTTAACTTCTAGGTCTGTCCTATTTCCACTCTATTTAGAGTGAAGTGAATGGACTGAAGTATTTAGAGGGTGACATAAAAGTGTACAGTCCAGAAGGGAAGACAGCAAGTTTGAGGCCAGCCAGCCTCAGGGACTTATCAAGACCCTGAGTAACTCAGTGAGACCCTGTTTCAAAATAAAAAATAAAAACTTAAATGGAGGAATCTAATCCAGAGGTTGGGAATGTATAGGATTGGCTGGAACTGTTTCTTGCATTAAAAGACACCTGATACAAGTCTTGAGAATAAGTTAACTTTAAATAGGTAAGAGAGAAAGGTGTGGCGGGCAGAGAGTGGAGACAGAACCAAAGGCTCTAAGGGAACACTATCCAGGAGAACTCTATGATTATGGAAATGCTGATATCTGCACTCTCCTATAAGACAGCTACTAGTCACAAGTGGCTACTGAATACCTGAAATGTGGCTAGTACAGGTGAGGGACTGAATTCCAAATTTAACTTTAGGGGCCGGAGGTGTGGCTCAGTGGTAGAGTGCTTTGTGTGCACAGGCAAAGTTTTAGTTCAATACCTAGCACTAAAACAAAAAATATCAGAAGTTTAATTTGAATGAATTTACACTTAAAATGGCCACATACAGGTAATGGCTATCACACTGCCCATGCAACTCTAAGGTGTGAGTTAGGTGTAAGCAAGCAAATGACAAGTTGTTCAATGTTAGAGGATGAAGTTCAAGGCTGATATGGTCTGAACGTCTGTGCCTCACCCCCCCTAAATTCACATGTTGAAATTCTAATAGTATTAGATGTGAGAGGCCTTGGACTGGCCCTTATAGAGGCCTCACCCTGAGGACACAGAAGGTTGCATCTTGGAAGCAGAGAGTAGGCCCTCACCTGACACACTTTCTCTGCTATTCTTTTTTCCTTGTTTTCTGGTGGTGTTTTGACCTTAAGACTTCCCAGCCTCCAGAACTGTGAGCAATAAATTTCTGTTGTTTATAAATTGCTCAGTGTTTTGTTATAGCAGCTTGAATGGACTGACACAAAGGTGGGGCAAGATAGCAGGCTGGCAAGGGAGGCAGAAGCCTTCTCACAAAGAAACCTGTTTAAGGTGGATTCATGAAGATTTCAATATCCAGCCTGACAAAAAAATAAACACCTATAATTTTATATACTACAGGAACTTCAAACTCCTTGTATTCTGCTAAGTTTTGTGCAAATCAACAAGCATTTTCAAATTTAAAATTTAGTTGATTCTTACTTGATATTAACAATATAAGAATGAGCCAGGCATGATGGCATATGCCTGTAATGCTGGCAATTTGGGAAGTTTGAGGCAGGAGGACAGCAAGTTTGAGGCCAGTCTCAGAGACTTATCAAGACCCTTAGTAACTTAGTGAGACCCTGTTTCAAAATAAAAAATAAAAAGGACTGTGGATGTCCTCAGGGGTAAAGTGCCCCTGGGTTCCACCCCAGAACCAAACAATAAAAGAAGGAACTTCTGAGCAACATATATTCATTTATAATCAGATTCAGAGTTTGCTTACACTTTCCAACAATGTCCTATTGTGGGCAGCCCAACTACAGTAGTTTGAAAGATTCATTATATTGTATAATATAGTTAACTGCAGTTATTTTAAATTTTTGTTTGTTTGTTGCTGGGGATTGAACCCCAAGGGTGCTTTACCACTGAGCCACAACCCGTCCTTTTTGCTTTTTTTTTTTTTGAGACAAGAGTCTCACCAAGTTGCTGAGGCTGGCCTTAAACTTAGTGATTGTCCTGCTTCAGCCTCCCAAATTGCTGGGATAGCACAGAATTTAGACAACTATTACATCTTCTTTATTTTTATTTTTTGAATGACAGGAAAATTATCAATTTTCCTGGGTAATACAATCTTTAAAAACATCTTCGATAAAACACAACCATACCCATTCATCTACATTATGTGAAAAATGAAAATTATCTTCAGTGGTACTCTTATTAGAAATTATCCGATCTTCAGCACATTAGCATTTTATTTACAGGCTTAAGTTACGTATTTTTGGCAGCCCACGTACAATGACATTTCTCAACAAACTCAGATGCACAAAGTGGCTAAGAAGGCATTAGTCCTGGGATGAAATGAATGCCTGAGATCTTGTCACAGGGAGTCAGGAGTAATACCTTGTCTTACAGACTTAAACACACTCTCCATCCTAAAATATTTACCCATTCGCCCATGATACTGTTGGGAAAAATGCATAAACAAACAGACACATAATTGAAAATTCAGTGCTGTTATTTAAAGAAGTGAGTCCCTGGGGCAGATCATATAGTACAAAACTGCAACTATTCAAAAATTCAAGCATTAAGAGAAATAATCTATCTTGTCTCAGTCTCTGAAAAGGATTTCTTGTACTATTCAACGTGGGTTAGTCATTCTTAATGCACCAGAATAGGTAAAAATGCTAAGTGCCTCATAGGAGCAATAGGGATTGCCCGCTGCGGGCAATAAGGGGCACCTAGGCATTCCCCCTTTGGCACAGTTACAGACCATCCCCACCGGGAGCTCCTCCTGTCCTCTGTGGCATGCAGAGTCTGTGTTACATTCTCCTTTGTATTCCCAGGGTCCACCCCAGTGTCTGGCAGATAATAAGAATTTAATAATGTTTGTTGAATAAATTTAGTGGAAGTTGGAAGAAAATTCTTTGTTTCTACAAAAAGATATCATTGGTTTTCTAGGAAGCAGAGTTCAGGATGAAGCAAAATAAAACTGCCTAAGATCACTTCAGGACCAAGAGATATCTTGATTTTTTATTTTTTAATTAATTAATCGTGGTACTGGGGACATCTCTTTAGTTTTTTATTTTCAGACAGGTTCTTGCAAGGTTGCTGAGGCTGGCCTCAAACTTGGTGATTATACTGCTTCAACCTCCCAAGTCGATGGTATTGGAGGTGAGTGCTACCATGCCCAGCTTTTGATTTTCTAAGATCCAGTTGTCGAACCAACCGTATATATAGTAACTTCAAAGACTGAAAATGATCTTACTCTAAATATTTTCTAGGAAGACTATTCTATGGCATGTTTTGGTTTTCCATTTCGATTTCTAATAATTCAAACTTTGTTTACTTAAGTTTTGTTTTGAATTAATCTTTTGGATAGAATACTATTTTCACATTTTAGAAAAGTTAAAAAGGTATCCTGTAGATTGTATAACATGAATCTAATCAGAAGGAAACAGCAGACAAATCCAAAATGGGGAACATTCTGTTACAAAGGGGGAGGCATGGTGTATTTTTCTTCCAAAAACAATGCCATCAAAGACAGAAAAGCTATGGTCATGTTACAGATTGAATAAGTCCAAACATACGGATCTAAATGCATGATCTTAGACAGGATCCTGTACTAGGAAGGGGGGAAATGCCACAAAGGACATTATTGGATCAACTGACAAAACTGGATCACAAACAACAAAGGATCACTATTAAACTTACTCAAGTTGTAGATTTAATTCTTAGGAGTAATATATGATGTGCTGAAGATATGCCTAAATGACTTAAAAATATTACATGAGTACACATGTATAGGTACACATGTATCTACTACACACATGTATTCAGAGAGTGAGCAAGAGTTCATGAACATAAGTAATAAAGCAAATGAGACAAAATTTTAATAACAGGTAAAAGGTATACAGGTGTTCTGTGAGTTTTTTTTTTTTAACTTATCTGGGTTTGAAATTATTTTAAAATAAGGAACAAAAGCAAGCAAGCAAAAAAAAAAAAAAAAGACATTCTTTGGTCAATTTTTCAGATTACCAGCTCTTTCAATAGTTTTTTTTCTGGTTCTATTGTCATTCCCTCTATTTGTTTAGATCTTTGTTAGAATGCTATTGCATATAAATAACTATTTTTGTATCACTTACATAATTTCAAATACTCTAAATTCTTTTTAAGAAAACTTGTTTTAAAATATTGCCTTATGTCTAAATAAAATAGAAGCAATTTTCACCTTTCCAAACAGAAGCAATAAGAGCAACCCAAGTTTAGCCTTGATAGAAGTCAATCATCTTCAATTTAGGAAGTATTGACAGAGCACAGCAATCACCTCTGTAAGGCCTACAAAAATGAATTAAACACGAACCCTGTCTACCCTTCAGTAGATAAAAATCTAATGGAATATGGTAACAGTGGTCTGAAAAAAATGGGGCAGAATCGACAAAAGTTGTATTATCTATTGTTGTACATTTCCCCCAAACTTAGTAGCTTAAAACAATAAACATCTATTATTCCATAAAGTTCCTGTGGTCAGGAATCTAGGAGCAGCTTAGGCAAGGGGATCTGGCTCAGGGACAGACAAGAAGTTGGCTGGGGCTACAGTCTCTGCAGGTTGGACGAAGGTTTCTAAAGCCACTCATGTGGCTCATTCAGATGCCAGGCAAGTTACTGCTATTTACTGGGGAGGAGGCCTTAGTTTCTTAACACACCGATTTCTCCACAGGGCTGCTTGAGTATCCTCATGACATGGAAGTTGACTTCCCTGAGAGTGATCCAAGAGTGAAATAGAAGCCACAATGTTTTTTATCACATAGCCTCAAAATCACACACCAGGATAAGTGCAATACTCCAGTAGGTACATAAGTCATTTTACTTAGAATAGTTGGGATTTCACAAGGGCATGAATAACTGAGAGGCAAGAATCACTGGGGGCTGGGTGTGGTGGCACAAGTCTTTAATCTCAGCAACTCCAGAGGCTGAGCCAGAAGGTTGCAAATTCAAGGCCAGCTGCAGTGACTTGGTGGGATCCTATCTCAAAAAATAAAAGGGTGGGGGATGTAGCTCAGTGGTAGAGCACCCTTGGAGTCTAGCCCCAGGACCACACACATAAAATTTAAAAAATTAAAAATCACTGAGGGCCATGTTGGTAACTGGCTACCACAAAAGGCTACATAAAAGATAGAAAATACCAAGGGAGTGCAAATGAGTTGCTTGGTATGCCAATGGTAATGACTATTAGGTTATCTCTAGATTATAACCTTTACAATGTAGTCCTTCACACATAATCTAGCCAATAATTGTATGGTGGTAGTACCCCTTTATCCATGGGAGGTAACCTTCCCTAATCCTGTATGTACTGTTTATTTCCACACACATGCCTAAGATAAAGTTTAATTTCCAAATTGGCACAGTAAAAGATTAACAATAATAGCTAAAAATTCGAACAGTTACACTGTAATGTTATAAGTATCTTATCATTCTTATTTGCTCTCCTTGTGATGTGTGAGCTGATATGGTGCCTGTGTGCTGAGGTGAAAGGAGGTGAATGGCGAGGGTTGTGTAGCAGTGCTGGGCTGCCACTGACCTTTCAATGATGCATCAGGAGGATCTCTAAATGAGGGTCCGTGAAACCAGGGAAAACAAAACACTGGACAAGGGGAAGCCACTGCAACTGCAGTTATGACGACATAGCAATATTCCTTTTGTAAACAAACACACTATATCTAAAGAGAGATTTATAAAGTCACAAATAACAGTTTGGTGGGTATTGTTTTTATTACCAGACATTAATATTCATAAATGCCACCCTAGGTTGGCCATGTAAGTCTCAGTCTGGATATGTTTTCCACATATGGGTTAGCATTAAGTTAATAAATTATTGTCCCTAACTAAGAGATGTTCTAAATGCAAGAGTCTCATCACAGTCACAGAATTAGAATCACAGAATCCTAGTGTTACATGAGATTTTTAAAAATCTCATCCCTTCCTTTAAAGAAACAAGAATTTAGGCTTGAGAAAATTATGTGATAAAAGTCAGAACTAGTGAGTTGAGTCTAGAACCTGCATAAGGGTTTTACTATCACCTGTGGGTGAGCTACTGCCCATAAACACTGTTGAAATAGAAAGATACAGATCAGATCCAGGCCCACATGTGGTCTCTATGACTTCAGCAACCACTACCTGGTCTATGCTATACTGTATATGGAAGTTTGGATTCTCTCTAGAAAATAGCAGATCTTGGGTAAATTCCTTTCTGAACTGAACATATAAAGTTGATTCATGATGATGCACTTAGCCCTGTAATGGCAATGATGGATTCTGATTCATCTTCCTATTCCTCCATGATTAATGAAAGGCCCATAAAAGACACTGGCACGATGTTAATTAATATAAACAAGTACTACCCTTGATTTCAACCTCACTACACTGCAGTTGTGTATTATGGTGTAAACTGTGTAGGAGACTATTTCGAATTCTTTTCACTGTTAGGTGAAAGGTAACTTACACCAGCCCAGGCGTGCTTCCAACATCAGAGTAGTCCCTTCCTCACAATTATCATCCCACAGTCCAGAAGTCAGAAATTTTTTCCACTTCTCCTTCTTTACCCTTCATCAAGAAGGGAGCATGCACATGCAACTTACTTCATCAAAGTCATACCCTTAGAAACACTGCTCCATGGCTCATTCTAACAGACACATGCCCCCAAAGGACGATGTTTTCTCAACACAAATGATTTACATCTAGAGATTTAAATAATTGAGTGCTTTTTCATAACCACCACATACTGCAGAGCCAACAATGGCAAGGCTAAGTACACAGAAATAAAGCAACAGTCAGAGACTGAAAGTTCTTTTTTGTGTGTGTGGCAGGGGTAAATGGGGATTGAACTCAGGGGCACTTGACCACTGAGCTACACCCCCAGCCCTATTTTGTATTTTATTTAGAGTCAGGGTCTCACTGACTTGTTTAGCACTTTGCTGTTGCTGAGGCTAGGTTCAAACTTGCCATTCTACTGCCTTAGCCTCCCAAACCACTGGGATTACAAGCATGTGCTATCACACCCAACCAATGACAGCTACCACTGTCGTTTTTCCTTTTCTTTTTCTAAATTGGGCCACTGTTGTTTTCTCACTAAAGCAGATGTTTTATGCAAAGTGAATAACACAGTACCTACCAAAAAACAGGTGCCCCCTCTCCCAGTCCTAGGGATGAAGCCCAGGGCTTCATACATGACAGGCAAGTGTTCTAACATTGAGCTACCTCAGTCCCCTACTTGTATTTTTTTTTTTGGGGGGGTACTGGAGATTGAACTCAGGGGTGCTTGACCACTGAGCAACATCCCCAGTCCCCCTTTTTTGTCTTGTTTTTGTTTTTGAGACAGGATCTCCCTAAGTTGCTTAGGTACTAAGTTGCTGGGGCTGGTCTCAAACTTGTGATCCTCCTGCCTCAGCCTTCCAAGCCACTGTGATTATAGGCATGTGTCACCATGTCCAGTCCCTATTTGTATTTTTTTATGAAGCTATAAAAACAACATAAGAGCATGGTGAAACATGCCTGTGATCCTAGCAACTCAGGAGGCTGAGGCAGGAAGATCATGAGTTAAAAGCCAGCCTTAGCAACTGAGTGAGGCCCTAGGTACCTTAGTGAGACCTTGTCTCCAAATAAAAAATAAAAAGGGCTGGGGATGTGTCTTAGTGGTTAAACTCCCCTAGGTTCAATCCCAGTACCAAAACCAAAAACGAAACACACAACACACACAATTTTCCTGTTGCTTAGGAAAAATGATGAAAGCTTGTTAAAAATACAGGGAGGGAAGGTAAGAGAGTCAGCTATACGAATGCATGTATGCTGGAATGGGACAGGGTGATGGAGGGTAGGGATGAAGAGAAAGAAGTAGAAAGAAGCATTTTACAGCTTTGGTGGCAAAAAAAAAAAAGTAAGGCTGAGAAGTCTTTTCCTTTTTTTAAAAGTTTTTTTTTTTTTTTTTTTTAATAGATAGACACAATATGTTTCTTTTACTTGTTTATGTGGTGCTGAGGATCAAACCCAGTTCCTCACATGTGCTAGGCAAGCACTCTACCACTGAGCCACAACCCCAGCCCTAGAGAAGTCTTTTCTAATAGGGTCTATTTCAAATGCCATGGTGTATAACTTCATTAAATTACATTATGAGAACAAGCTTCCCAATTTGCTTTTTTATAATAAAATATTTTGAAAAAGTAACAATATTAAACTTCATGTGTAAAGGTGGAGAATGGCCCCAGTATGGATTTGCTAGGGCTGCAATAAAAATACCTGCAACGACAGAAATTTATTTTTTCATAATTCTGGAGTCTAGAAGTCTTAAGATTTAAGTCTAATATCTGGTCTGCAGATGGGTGCCTCCTTAAAATGTTCTCACATGTTATCCCCTATGCCTATTTTGGGTGTCTCACTCTGTATCCAAATTTCTTCTTTTTGTGAAGGATACTAGTCATATTGGATTAGGGCCCACCCTAAAGACCTCACTTTAACCTAATCATCTCTTTTACACCCTATGTCCAAATACATTTACATTCCAGGTATAGAGAATTATGACTTCAACATATGCACTCTTTTTTTGGCTGTGGTTGCGGGGATGGGGACAGTTCAGCTCATAAGAGGCCCAAGTCTTAATGTGTCAGCACTGTAGTTCAGATTTATAGTAGAGTAACTGCATTTATGCTAATCAAAATGTCACACATCCAAATGAAATAATGTAGCATGATGATCTGAATTTATTAAAAGACATGTCTTTTTTCCCTACAGAAACCCCAATCTATAAATTATAGACAAAATGTGGTATTACTTGATAACTTGCCAGAGCAGACCACAAGGAGCACCACTGAAAGATCCCTTTCCTAATCACAGCTTCCTCATTGGCTTGCCACAAAACCTAAAATTCTTCAGTCCTATTCCTTCTCTGGTACTTTATTTCCTCTGAAAATATAAGTAAATCTCTGCAAGAGTAAAATATTAAGAGATCATCAACCATGAACACCTTAGGGTAGAACAGCTCAGATCACAGTCTTAAAATAACCAATTCTGTCAGAATGGAATTTTCTTTATAACTGCTCAGTTATTGGAATGTTAATCACTGTCTCCTTTAATAATAATTCAGTCTAGGCCACTTAAGTTTTGTTTAAGAAAATGAGACAAGTAACATATATAAAAAGCATTTCCTTGTCTATTGAAGAAACCTGAGAAGGTTAAAAAGCAGCAGTTGACATTAACATTTTTGAGTACCTGCTAGGTATCCAGCATTCAGCTAGGCATTCCAGAAATCATTTCATTCAATCCTAAAAATAATTCTGTGGAGTGGTATTAACTTCCATTTTACAGATGAGGAAACAGTTTAGATAAATCAACATCCCAGAGCCTGTTGATAGGAAAGGAAAGCCTGAAACTATCTGGCTCTGTGGCTTGCCTGTCAGTGGCCAAACTAATAATCAGGTCCCAAATTTTTATGGCATTGTTGTGAAATTTAAAGGAGTTAATATGTAATCACAATAGTGTGGTAGAATGCAACGGAACTGATGTGTGGCTTCTGAGACTAGGCCTTAGTAGGCCTTGCAGCTTTTACTTTTGCCCTATTAGAACACTGTGCTACCAAGTTAAAACCCCAAGGGGAGACTATGAGTGAAGAGAGAACACCAGCAGAAAAGGAGCTGGCTGACACCCTGTACCACAGCCTCAGACATGTCACTGAAGCCACCTTAGACTCTGTGGCCCTAGGCCAGCTGCCAACTAATTACAGCTATGTGAGCAGGCCAAACTGAGACCAGAACAACTATCCAGTGACCTATAGGACCACAACCAATAATGTTTTAAGTCATAATTTGGGGTGGTTTGTTGCCCTACAACAGATAACTATTGCACAGTTAGCAAAAATCCTGTTCACATACAATCCCAAATTAAAAGTACACGAATGAGACAAAAAACTTTAGTCCTCACTTTATAATTTTTTCCTCAAAGATCTCCAAGTTTGAAAAACTGATTTTTCTGAAGTATAAAAATTAACATCACCTCAGAACTTGTAAACAGCAAAATCAGTCCGCTTCATTTGTCTGATGTAATCACCACCCTGATAACCCCTGAGGAAGAGCAATTATCTTAAAACAGACTAAAGTAATGGGAAGAGTCCCAAAGTACAGGTGACCAAATGACACACCTTCATTTGTTTTAGAGAAACACACATCAATATTCTCCCATCTTGTTACTCATTTTCCCTTATTTTTCTCTGTCGCATTAGGGAGTTTTTCTAGTCTACCACACTAAACATTAAGGCTTTCCTTCCAATTCTGACATACTAATGTTCTCTCATTTCTGTTTATTTCCCGATTACTCCCAAATCTGTATTTACCATCCAGATGTCTCTCTTGGGGTCAAGTCCTGTTTCTCTAATCACCTGACCAAAGAATTGCAAAGTTAGTTCAAAATCAAACCTATCATTTGCTCCACTCCTTCTCTTGTGACTGTTAATACTCTTCCTTTCTCTGCTCCCAGCTAAGACTTACTAAAGTATCATTTCTTCTGGGAGACCATTACAAAATTTCTGAGACTGGGTTAGGTGCTAAGCCTTTCTTGACATTCTGATGGAGTCAGGTGCCCTTTAAGTAACGTGTCACTGACTACACATTATTACAATTGTTACTTCCCACCTTACCATCCACTCAACAAACATAATGTGTAAAATAGCGATAGAAGATGCGGTGGAGAAAAATAAAGCAGGGGAATGGGATGTAGCCACCTAGTAAAAGGGGTACCCTTTTCAATTTGCACAAAGTAAAAAAGCTGCTCTCTGGTGATTGGGAGAGTGTGTTTGAGAGAGATGGTAGAGAAGGGATCTGTAGGCTGTTACAGATTGGTCCTAATGAGATGGTAAGCCACAGGAAGGTTCTGAACAAAGAAATGGTATGATTTGTTTTATAAGACACACTGGTTGCTAGATGGAAAATAAAGTGAGGAAAAAGCAGGCAGAACAAGGATGTTACTATAATTCAGTGGTGCTCAGCTGGGGGCAATTTTGCCTCACAGACAACATTTTGACAATGGCTAGTTGACATTTCTGGTTGTCACAATTGTGGGGATGTGTTGTTACGTGTGCCTAGTGGGTGAAGGCAAAGGATGGCACTACACACACTTCAAGGTACACTGCACAGGACAGCCTCTTTCCCCAACATTACTGGCCCCAAATTTCAACAGTGCCAAGGTTTTCTCTGCTATAACCTGTGATGGGGTGCAGTTTTGATTAAGATACTAGTGGGGACAGTTGCAGAATTGCTTGGCTTCTGGGTTTATTTTAGAAGTAGGGCTGACTACATTTGCTGAGGGATGTAGAGTGAGGTACAAGGGAAAAAGAGGAACTGAAGCTGACCTAAGATTTATTGCCTGAGCAATCAGAAAAATGAAGTTCATCATACTGAGATGAGGAATAAGGTGGGAGTAGCAAGCAGGAAGAAGATGCTTTGTTTGGGGATGAGCAGATGAGATTGATGGGACTCAAGTGTTCTGTTTTGGATGCACTGAATTGAAATGCATACTTGCCATCAAGTGAGTTTATCAGGAGGCAGATGGACACATGAGTCCCAAGATCGGGGTAGAGGATGATGCTAAAGATATTAACTTGGAAGTTTCAGCATCTATACAGTATTTAAAGCTGTAAGACAAAATTATTTGGGCAACAAATGGAAACTGAGAAGCCATCTCAGCCCTGAGGTATACCACTGTTCAAAGAGGAGGAACCCGTAAAGGATACTAAGGGGAAGTCAAGAAGGAGGAGGACTGAGAATACTTGAGAATGATGAATGGTACCTAGTGCTGCTCTGAGGTCAGGGAAAATGAGGACTAAAATGACCACCGGATTGGCTACATGACAGTCAATGCTGATGTGGAAGTGAGCACTCTGCTGGGAAGGCAGGAATGAAGGCCCCAACTGGCCTGGATTAAAAAGAGAATGGAGAGGAAGGCAGAGGCAATAGCTATAAACAGTGATATACCTTTTTTTTTTTTTTTTTTTTCCCAGAGGGGCTGGGGTTTTAACATAGAGGAACTCTACCACTGAGTTATATTCCCAGCCCTTTCTAATTTTACTTATGAGATAGGGTCTTATTACAATGCTGTGGGGCCTCAAACTTGCTACCCTCCCGCCTCAGCCTCCCAAGTTGCTGGTCTTACAGGCATGCACCACCACACCTGGCTAACAATCATCCACTTTTCTGAGACCTTCTCTTACATGTAAAACTTAAAAGAAAAGGAATTCATTACTTTTTCTCCCAACTTCTCACTTTTCATATTTGAACATATAGAAGAGCTGAAAGAACAGTTTGATGATTACCCTTACATATATCTACCACAGATCCAACGTTTAACAGTGCATATTTATTTTACCTACATGTGCTTGTGTATATATTTAAACTATTTGTAGATAACTTCACCTCTAAATAAACTACAGATATACCTCCTAAATGTAAGTCCATTCTTCTACAAAAAGTCACATTATCACACCTAGGAAAGTTAAAAATATATTCTTCATTATATTCTACAGCTGGGGGTATCTAAATTTTCCCAGCATATGTTCTAAATCCAGGATCCACAAAGTTCATGCACTGCATTTGTTTGTCATGTTTCTTTGGTCTCTTAATGCTACTGACTTGCTGAAAAGTCGTGTCTATAGAATCAATTTGATTCTTGTCGTACCATTTAACTTGTTCTATTCTGGGAATTTTGAGGGTAATAAATATATTTACTACTTCTGGCATGATATTCTGAAATTACTATTTCCCAACTTCCCTATATCTCTCTGCCCTTTCATTTTCAGGAAATTCTCAATTTATTTCAAAAGTTTTTTTTTTTTTTTTTTTTTTTTTTTTAATTTAACGTCCACCTATTAGCTCTGAAGACTCAACTGAGCTACTTTTGGGGTTCATATACTCCATATTCAGAAAAAATGTACTAACACCTCTCATTTACCATAAGAATTCAGAGGAGATCTCATCTTAAAGCTAATCAGTACCCAAGGCAAACATTTTATTGATTAATCACGGCAAATTACATTTAGAAAGTAAAATGAATTTCCTGAAATTTCTTCCCTGATTAGTAAAATAGTGCCTCCTAATACTTGAGGGTGAAAGCTGCTGTCAACTGCGCCTGCATGACTAGAAATTATGACATCCAAACAAGTTCCGCGTCTGCGCTTCCACATGGTGAACAGCTTACCTGAGAAAACCTATCCAGCTAAGAACTGGGCTTCTGTTACTGGTCTCATGTATAAATTCTTTAAGCAACTTAAAATGCAAATGAAACCAACGATGCTTACGGTGAGGGTTCCAAAGAACATTTAGGCATTTTCAGTTTATCTTAAAACACCTTCTGCCTTAATCTTCAAATTATTACCTGTTCCACTGTTGAAAAGCTATAAAAACAGAGGGCAAATGAATTACATACTTTTAATTCAATGAACATTTCAAGTTCCCTCTAACACTGCAATTATTTTTTGCTATCATATGAAACCTAAAATTATTTACCATAGTAAATGAAAGTAAATTATATTTGTAATCTTTTTTTTTTTCTTTTTGGTCCTGGAGATTGACCTGAGGAGTATGTAACCACTGAGTCACATCCCCATCCCTTTTTAAAAAATTTTTTATTTTGCGACAGGGTCTCACTAAGTTGCTGAACTTCTGTTCTCAAACTTACTGTTCTCCTGCCTCAGACTCCTAAGTCGCTGGGATGACAGAAATGCACCACTATGCCCAGCTAAAGGAAGGCATTTCTTTTCAAACTCAAGTATTTTGTGCCCCCATAAAACGTGGAGTAAATCTGGGGTATAAAGCAAAGCACCTGAAAGGTTATATAAGAATTAAAAAATGTAAACTACAATGGGCTCATGATTATTAACAGGTGAGAAATCGTTATTATTAGTAGAAAATTTGATGAAGAAAAAATTTGATGATCAGGCCCCATGCCATGTTCATGGAATCATGATGGGACCCACACAATTACAACTGAACAAGTTCCCAATGTACTGCCAAACCATATCCATCTAAAAACCCAGGTATGCAGGGCAAGTACAACTTTGGAAGGAAAGGCTGCTAGAATATAGCAAACAGAAGTTAAAGTAAACTTTAAAGGACATGCAAGATTTAGGTGAGGAGAAACCAACATTTTTTGTGAGGGCTTATTAACTGCCAGACACTGTAGTATGTATTACTTCATTTAAGAGAATTTCATTCATATATGGAAAACTGAGCTCAAAAGATGATAAATAATTAGCCTGAGGTCATAACAACAGAAGTAAGATTAGAAGATATTTTCATTTTATAGATGAAAATAAGCCTCAGGAAAGTTAAATATGTTGTCTGGAGAAACAAAATTTGACAGTGGCAGAACCAGAATTAATAAGTGGCCAAGTTGAAATCAGGTCTCTGAATCTATAGCTTATACTTTTTTAAAGAGTGGGAAAAGGCCTATATTGCTTAGGAAAACACAGAAGAAGGAAAGCAAAAGTAAACTAAAAAAGAAATAGAATTAGACCACCAAAACTCGGTCCACATTTTTACTTGTGATGTGATTAGAGAATCATACAGTAAATACCACCAGGGGTTTCACTCTAAAACATGAGTCTGTCTTCACCATTTCACAGTTTTATTAGTTTACAAAAAAATTATTAGCCCCTAAATAGCAGTAAGAATACAATAAATCCAAACATTAGACTGAACCATGACTTAGCTACTATTTGAGAACTGCCAACCAAGTCAGTCACACTGATTTTATGGCTAGCCTCAATTTATAAGCATAAAGTTTAAGGCTGGAGTTATTTGTTTATTTAGTGGTGGTACTGGGGATTGAATCCAGGGCCTTGTGCATGCTAAGCAAGCACTCCAGCACTGAGCTACATCCCCAAATCCTCAGCCCTTATTAATTAATATTTTTGTGGTACCGGGGATTGAACCCAGCAGTGCTCTACCACTGAGTTACATCTCCAGCCCTTTTTATTTTGAGACAGGATCTTGCTAAGCTGCCCAAGTTAGCATCAAACTTGCAACCCTCTTGCCTCAGCCTCCCAAGTAGCTGGGAATACAGGCATATACCAGTGTGCCCAGCTAAGGCCAGCGGCCTCTGTAACTGAGATTTTAAAAGAATGCATATTCAATAATTTTTTAAATAGTGAAGTTAAACATTCATTCACTTCACTTCTCTATTCATGAGTCAGTTTCATTTGTCTATAGTCAAGACCAAAGAAAAAATTCAACTCTTAAGATCCTACCTATAATTAATTTTTTCTTTATTGCTCCTATAGAATATTGCTTTGCAACCCCAGCACTTAAATTTCATTATGCTTTGTGTATGATAGTCACCTGTTTACAAATGTTTCTACCTCTCTAGAGACAAGGACCATGCATTATTCACCTTTATATTCTCCCTGTATTTAATACAGTGCCTTGCATACTCAAGGGAAGCTTGTTGACAAATTTGTTTTCCTCAATCACATATATACTGAAACTAATAAATACAAAAATAAAGGGAAAGTATGCTATTGAAAATATTCCATCTTATGCGGCCAGAGCTGTGGCTCATTGTTGGACTGCTTGTTTAACATGCACAAGGCTCTGGGTTAATCCCCAGCACCACCAAAAAAGGGACAATATTTCATTTTAAAAGTAGGTTTGGTCTGCCTTTTTAATTGGCAATTGGAAGCCACCAAGATCATCATTTAAGTCCACACTATGGAGGTGGGAGGGGTGGGGGGGAAGGGAAAAAATAACAGAATGAATCAAACAACATTACCCTATGTAAATTTATGATTACACAAATGGTATGCCTTTACGCCATGTACAAACAGAGAAACAACATGTATCCCATTTGTTTACAAAAAAAAAAAAGTCCATACTATGTATGCATCAGGCACTATATGAACAAAACAGATGTAGTCCATGTCCTCACAGAACCTTGTACAGAGAATGTAAATATATATGTATTTATTACACATTCATGCCATGAAGAAAACAACAGCAAGTGGTAATAAAACATCATACTGGGTGTAAAGGACAGAAGGTTCCTTGGACAGGGTGAACAGCTTGATACAAGACATCGAAATTGAGATCAAAAGGTTCAAAAGAGCCAGTTATATAGAAAAGGAAGAGCACTGTCAACAGGGAGGTAAGGCCCTGAGCAGGGGTCATGTGATGCAATATCATTACTTTTCAATTCTTTTGCTGTTGTTTCTCTTCTGGTTGTTTCTGTTCTTATTTTCTTGGTGATCTCGTTTTAAATTTCCTGGCTAAATTAAATGATGGTATGAACTCTGGGGAATCTGTGACTACCCATTTCCAAATAATCCTGAATTCCTTCCAGTCCTTCTGACTGATAAATTCATTTTGAAGTGACAACTATGTTCCAATTAGAAGTGTTTCTCTACATAAGCTTAATCTTTTGATTTGGAGGTTTCCTGATTGCTAATCAGCATGTTGTGTGATTACTTCAAAAAGTACTTATAGAATGTTATTTTGTCACTGGAAAAATATACTGCTGCTTTCTGAACTCTAGGTCAGTCTAGGGTCTAAGAGAAAAACGTACCTAAAACAGTCCCAAGCCACTGAGTGTTCTCAGATCTACTGCTGGAGCTACACACTTAATTATGAGGGTGGGTGATATATTGGAAAAAGTCTTAGATTAGAAATGACAGGATTTAGGCTTTAGTCCCAGGTTTGCCACTGTGTTGTATAAATTTGGATAAACTGTTTACTTCTTTTAGGCTCTTTTCTTATTGGTAAAATCAGAATGCACAGAAGTTGTATCATAGACAAATTTATGTTTGGCCAAAATGTATAAGAAAAAGTAAGTTTAGAAGTCAGTCTGTTTTCATGTTTCTTGTTGTAAATCTTGCTGTGCCACATGATTTTAATGTTTAAAGATTTATGTTTGTCCCTAAACACAAACCACCTATTTCCTCTAGATCTTAAATAAATATGACTCCATCTCTCTCGTCTTACTTCAGGTTATTTATTTTTGTGGTGCTGGGGATCAAACCTAGGGATCTTGTGCTTTAGAACCAAATAGGGTATTGACTCCATCATCTCACTACAGCATTGGGGGTACATCTGTGCCACTTTAAGGGCACAGATATACTCACATATGTGGAAAAAGATAAATGTACAATGTTATTCACTGCACAATACTTTTAATAAAGATTAAAAAGAAAAACCTATATCCAAAAGGCGAGAGAACTGACGAAATTATGAAAAGTTCAATGGAATGTTATGCAGCTATAAAAAGAACACCCTGCTAAATAATAGAGAACAATTTCTAAGATAAGTGAAAAAAGGTGGTATAGGAACAGCATGCATTGTTTATTCCATTTATGTTAAAAGTGGGAAAAATAAAACATACACCAATAGTACTTATTTGCTTGTGTATGCAAAAATTAAAAAAATATATATAAAAGAAACTTTTAGCCTTTGGTGTTTTCTAGGCAGGGAACTGGGTAACTGAGGTACAGGTGTGATAGGAAGACCTTTCACTGCATATCCTTTTGAATTTTGAACCATGTGAATGTATAACCAACCTAAAACAAAACAACATATTTAGAGTAGTAAGATAGCATTTTATGGTGAAATGGGATTGTGGCCTTAGTGGGAAACACTTTTTAAAAAGTAGATGGTAATCCCAAGAGTAAATATCTGCAGGTATAATGGTGGAACAATAAAAAGACCTTTCTAGGCTGTCCATCTATTCCAGACTTCTCATTTTATAGAAAACCAAGGGCTTCAGAATTAAGTGATTTGTGTAAGGTCATACAGAAACTCTGGGAATAGAAATCAGATATTAAAATACCTACTGTAAGACTTATCATACTATCTTTTCATTTTGTGTGGGCAAATCAGAATCAGGTAAATTTGGGCTACATTATAAGTTGTCATGTTCTATCTAAATTTTTCAGTACAAAGTATAAAATAACCTTAAACTCCGGGACTAATAAATTTCTTGTGTGGATCACTAAATGGCCATACTTACAATTTGTGTCTATCTCTATAATTGCACTTATAGAGCATAATAAATGCATTTTCCCTTCTACTAACAAATTAATTCACTGAGGGCAAGTACTAAAATGTCTCAAGTTTTAAAAAATAAAATGCCTTGCACAACTTTACTGTCAAGCAGTAAGTTCACAATTCCTAAACTTAAATGCAAGTTAGTATTTCAGAGTAAGAATTTCTGCTTGGTGGCACAGTGGCACATACCTGTAATCCCAGGGACTCAGGAAGCTGAGGCAAAGGCAGGAGGATTTCAAGTCTGAGGCCAACCTCAGCAACTTAGCAAAATCCTGTCTCAAAAATAAAAAAGGATGGAGATGTAGCTCAATGTGAAAGAGCCCTGGCTGTGATTCCCCAAGATCAGGGGTTGGGGTATCCAAAAAGAATTCCTTGGAATTAAAAATGCTGCAAGGTACACAAACCATTATATAGCACTCCATAAAATAGTGGCCAAGAACAGCACCCCATACTCAAAACTACTAGTATTATTTTAGAAACACACATGGAATTAAAATGATATATAATTCTCATTAGTGCAGGTCATATTTTGCTACCAAATGAATTGTTTCTAAATTTAAAAAGCTTTTCATTTTTCAAGCTTTCAGAATATTAGATTTACATACGGGATTATAGAATGAACTTGCAGGGTGCTACTAGAAAGTACAAATACTTGTCTACATCTTTTTCATGAAACCACACAAGGAATCAGAGCAAACAGCTTTTATATTCCAGATGTGAGATTAAAAAACAGTTTATTGATTAAGGAGCCAATCTATTAAGAGCTGACATTATAAGAGAAATGAGAGAAAAAAAATGAAATCCTAATTGTATGGCATTGTACTACTGCAGCTGTTCATTAGTTATTAAGAAATAATAAAAACAAGTTTCCTTGTATTTATGGTGAGTTTATAAATGGAAATAAGGAAGTGTAATTTCTGTTCCATGCTGCTTACAAGGGGATGAAAGCAATCAGCTTTAAGCCACTGGAAAGTAACCACACTCCAACCAGAGCATTCCAAATACACTGGTTAAGAAATAAACAGAAATGCATAAATTTTGTCAATTTGGGGCCATTACTCTCTAATATAAATATAAGAAGAGTTTTCTAGAGAACTCCTCCTAGTCACCTATATCAGAATCCCTTCAAGACTTCCATATCTTTACAAGGAGAAAAGCTCTGGAATCAAAACAACTAAAATCCTTTTTCTCCACAATTCAAGCCCCACCTCCATTTTATTCCTGTCACTATTAACATTTTTTTTTCTGGTAAAAAAAAGGTCAAAATTGCACTAAAAGAATAAAAATCAACTTTGTAAACATTCCATTTTTTTTTTTATGACTTAGTTTGGTGATGTTGCATTCCAATCTCAAATTTCTGACTACATTTGAACCTCAGTCAATTGTTTTATTCAAGTTAACATTCTGCAAGTGTTTATTAAAAATAGTGTATTTCTTTCTAAAAATGGATATGGCAATGGAGAGCAAGAAAAAAATCTATTAGTTTTGGCTATTATTTCAGGAGAACATTTTTCAAATTTTCATCATGATTCAAAATAAAACCTAACAAGTTAGATCTTACAACGAATGCACTAGCACATTAATAATCCAGTACAACTACCAAAAAAAAAAAAGTAAATAAAAACTAACCAGCCTATTTTGTCTGGAGGAAAAACACCACACAATTCTTTGTTGGATTTCTTGGCCATTTACATTCAGAAGTACCAGAAACTAAAATCTTTTTTTTGTAATAAATTTCCTCCTACACCTGACATGTTTCCTTCCTATCACCCTATCAAAGATATCAGCATCATTCCAGAATATAATCATTTAGTTTGAACACTTAAAAAAACCCACAGTCCAAAATGTCAAACACGATTACTATGCAAAGAAATGGTCAGAAACTACAAATTGTTATCCTAGGACACAGACGCAATCGACCCCAAAGTACTTCTGGATAGGCTGCCCTGGAGATTTAGAATGCAGACTCAAGAAACAGCAGACGCGGTCACGACGTCCCCTGAACCACATGACCTCCCTACGAAAGCAGTCTTACAACTTATCAACTCAATGAGAACTCCCCCTTTCTCTGAAGTTAAAACAAGGTAGGGCAGCTGAAATTAGTGCAGCAGGGACAGGTCGGCTGCTAAGGAGTCAGAACCGGTCGTGGAGAGCCAAGTGCCTGGGCTTTCGCTACTCTCCTTACCGTTAGAAGATCTGGGAGGGAGGAAAGGAGAAGAAACACCCCAGAGTCCTGGTAGCAAAGCCCCTGGCCTCGAAGGTGGGGTTTAGGGAGAAGGGAGGGGCAGCTCCGTGTGTGGTGACCCTTTGTGAACACGCACTGTGGCAGCTCGGCTCTCACCGAGGCTTAGGGAGCGGACTATGGGTGCCTGGCGCGGCCCAGTCGTGGAGACCAAGGCACCAAGGAGACGCGCCAGCCGGGAGACTCCATGGCGGACCTTCCCTCTGCTGCGCCACCCCCTCGGGTCACTCGGGTGCCCCCGAGGCGGCCGCCCCCGGCTCGCGCGGCCCAGGCAGGGCGCAAAGAATCGCTCGCCGATCTCTTTCCTCAGCAGCGTAATCCCTCCGCAGCGGGGCCGCGCACTAGTTTTAATCACGCCCCACCCCCTGGCCGTCGGCGTCACCTCCGCCACTCGAGTGCTTTCCAGCAGCTTCCAGAAACATCGCCTCCCCGAACCCAGCCACTCACACTCGGCGGGCTTGGAAGCCACCCGCCCCGCCCCGCCCCTACCCGTCAGATTTAGCCGCACTAAAACTGCGGCTGCGGTTGCAGGGCGGACAGCCACGCCTCTGCGGAGCCCTTCCGGAAGCGCTCTCATCCTCGCCTTCCGCGCTACGCCTATGTCCTTTCAAGCCCCGCGCGCAGCAGGAAGGGGGACTTTTTTTGCAGCGGACCTAAACCGGAAGTTGCTTTCCTCGCGGAGATGCCGGTGGGGGAGGAGTAGTCCGAAGGGAACGTGGGTTGAACGTAACTACTAGGTGGTGTGGAGTTCGGACCGATCCGGTACGAAGAAGCGGAGTGCCAAGGGCAGGTAAGGGAGAAGAGGGAGTAGTTTCCGCCGGCTTTCGAAATAAGGAAAAAGGAACACCTGGGATGAGCTGTGGGGAAGTGGGCACCCTGAAAGGATGGGCAGGGACACGGTTCAGGTGGGAAAGGTTGATGGTTAAGGTATAGAGTTGGAGTTAGAGGTCCATTTGGTCGCAGAGAGGTAAACGCTGAAGAGAAACCAGAGTCTGTTTCCGTCTCCCGGGAGCTTTGGAGATGGGCAGGGTTAACGGAACGCGGCGTCTCTTGTGTTTCCAGGTTTGGGTTTTGAAACTCACCTTTCTCGGTCCCGTCCGTCTCTGATTCAGGACAGCTGGGGTTTGGTACCAGGCAGGGGTAACCGTTAAAAGTTAGTCTCCTATTTGTCTTATTTTTTTTTTCAGGGAATATTATTGCAAAAGAATTTAGAGTGATGATGTTTGAAGGAACAAGCAAATGTACAATTTATTATTCAAACTATATTTTGACAGTCATAGATTTAGCTGCAGTTACAAAAACTAGCAACTTATTGTTCTGAATGTAGCTTGTTTGGTTTTTGGTTGGTTCCATTAATGCTTTTTTAAAGAACAACTTAAAAAAAAAAAGTTGATCCCGTTCCTCCGCTTTAAGTCTGTGGTGGCCTTGACTTTGACAGTTCACGTGCTGAGCCCACTTAGTCCCCCGTGAGCAAGTTCAAATGGGTGCAAGCCCCTTTGAGCGGCAGTTTCTCTGGCATTTCGCATATATCGCTGTGAGTTAAGTTTAATTATTCGGGTACTTTTTTCCATTCCCAGGGTCAACTTCACTAACACATTTATTGCGCTGTAACTGGGTACATACTGAGGACTTCTGGAGTATCTGTGGCTTACAGAAGTTTTGAAAAGGGGGTGTATGAAGAAAGGGGCCAAGGACACGGGAAAGCTAGGCTGGCCTCACCATGCAATGAGGTCATAGTACTTAGTATCTTTAGGTCATACTGAGGTGTTCTGATGGACTTTCCTGTTATCTGGCTGGAGTAAGTAGGCGATTTTTAGGCTGAGCAGCGACAGACTCGGACTTTTTATAGGAGCATCATTTTGACAGTGATGTGTGGAATAAGATTGGAATAGAGAGGTAAGGAATTGAAACATTTCCAAAGAACTGTCCACAGACTTTGGTGACTTATACTACATGAAGAAAAGAGAAATGAAAGTAGAGAACGACTCAGACTTTCTCGTCTATGTTTAGAAGGCTGGAGATGGCAAAATTTAGGTGAGATGGGGGGAGGAGCAGGTTATTTTTGAACTGGAAGACAGTGAAGGGACAAATTAAGTTGTAATGAACCACCCCAGGATTGTATATAAGAGTAAATTGTATTTGAAAGAAGACTTGAAGAGCCCATCCCTGGTATTATTTTTAATGAATTTCTTTGGGGGGCAGAATTTTGAATATTCACTATTTCTTTCCCCAGCCTACCAACTATTCCCATTGAAATATTGGCTGATAGTAACAGGAGAGCAGATTTGAAGGCTCCTTGTGTTTTACTTCTATAATTGAGAGAGAACAATCTGAAATGCTTTCCTAGATCCCTCAGGCAGGTGGAGATTTTCATCAAAAAAAAAACAAAAAAAACAAAAAAAACCTTAGCCTATGAGTTTCTCTTGAGAATGCTGCAGAATGATACAGAGTACTCTGCACAGTTTGTGCACAGTGAAGTGTAGTGAGCTAGGAATGTGGCTCAGTGGTAAAGGATTTGCCTGTCATGTGTGAAGCCCTGGGTTCGATTTCTAGCACCACAAAAATAAATTATAATTAAGACCAAATAGTAGTTGTAGTTTATTATGTGTCAGGTGTTATGCATTATTTCATTTAATCTTTAGAAATAACCAGTTTAACAAATTTCTAGCACAGATCTGCAGGTGCAAAGCGGGTGCTGTTAGCCACACTAACCATAACAAGTTTGACTCTTTCCTTTATCCTGTGATTCCTTTTTCTAAGTAGATTATAAGTAGAACCAGCCAGAGACCAAAAAAACTGGTGTTATCCATAAGGAACCTGAAATTAACAAAGCATCCAACTTGTATAACCTTTGTGGTGGTCCTTCTCAATGGGGGCAGTATTGCCTCTCCATGGACATTTTGACAGCATTTGGAGGAAGACAGTTTTGGTTGTCCTGGGGGTAGAGGTCAGTGATGCTGCTAAATATGCTACAATATACAGGACAGCACCTACAATAAAGAATTGTCTGGTCCAAAAAGTGCGGTGCTGTAGTTGAGAAACCCTGTCTTGGAGTTTAGAAATAGGAAATTGAGATTCACTGACACTTAATTTTTTTTTAATTTTTAAAATTATTCCTTGACTTGAAAGTGTATGAAGTTTATACAGCTAGAACAGAATAGCATAGCCAGTTTTCAAAGTCAGTCTGTGAGCCACTGGTTCCCAGAGGATAGTTGTTGTAGATTCGTAGTTTCCTAGGCTTTAGAAAGACTTATGCTTGAAGTTACCTTCAATGTTGTGGCCAAGTGGTAACTTACCTTACTTAAAAGTCTCTTATATATGGTTTTGCTGTATTTTAAGTCTGGTTTTTAAACTACTTTTTAATAACTTTTTCCTTCTATTGAGCTGTGTATCATAATTTTTTACTGAATGTAGTTCTACTTCATGGGACTGCATTCAACAAACTTGTGTAACTTGTCCTATGACTGTTTATATTTTAGTTCTGATACAGATTGTTTACAAATAACATGAATTTTGTATTTTGTTGGTAACTTTTAAAAGGTCACACTCTCAACTGGTAAAGTATTAGGGGTTGAAAACAGTAGGAATGTATGAAATATGTGGTTCGTTGGTTCTTTTATCCCTGTCAAGTAATAACACAATGAATCTGGGAGGTTTTAGAGACTCTCATTGTAATGCTGGCTTATTTGTTTGAACATGTGCATAGACTCTTAAAACTTAAACTTTTCAAATACTAATGAATATAGTGTGCTTTAAATAGTAGCTGCCTCTACAAGTTTTGTTTAATTTGCTTACAAGTAAGTCTGCTATGAAAATGCCTCCCCTTGCCATTCTCTGCCTTCTCCTCACACATTTGCTTAATATATAAATTAATTTAGACATTTTCAACTGTGGGATCACAATTTTAGAATATGTTTATCCTAGGATATAGAGCTCTCAAGATATGCTTAAAATTTGTATCTTTTATAAAATATCAACTCTTTTAGAATAAGAATTTTTATTTGTCTATTGACTTTTTTTTTCCAGGGTTCATTGAAAAATCCTTAGTGATATTGACATGTTTCAAGTGACATAAATTAGCCAATGACTCGGAATGATGGATTCTCCGAAGATTGGAAATGGTTTGCCAGTGATTGGACCAGGGGCTGATATAGGGATATCTTCACTCCCCATGGTGGGATATTTGGGAAAAGTTAGTGAACTTATTTTTTGCCTCAGTGCAAAGTTGTTCTTTTTTTTTTTTTCCTTCTATTTTTGAGACTTAAATTCAGTTTTAATTTGACAAATTAACTTCTAAAATGGTGTGTCTTCCACGGAAATCTTAAAGCAATGGCGAAAGATTATTTTAATGTGTTTACCTCTCTGTGTTTTATTGATATATGAAAGAAAGAAAACAGACCTTATGGTTTATTATTCTTTGAAAATACAGAACATATATTTTCCCCGGCAGTTGATCCTACTTTTTTTTCTTGCAAATAAAATGGATGCCGTTTTTAACACTTAAAGTTTAATTCTTGTAACATTCTTCTTTCAATAGTAGCTATATTTAAAACTTTATGCATTTCTTTTATTTGCCATGTTTAATCTTGCCAGGACACTTCTAGTTGAACTTTCTGTAATTTTTATTTTAGAAATATCTGCATTTTAATTACTTTATTTCTCTTTTAGAATTATGATTCAGCTAAAGCTACATCAGATGGGTATTGCCCTGCTTGTAGAGAGAAGGGAAAAGTAAAAGCCTTAAAGACTTACCGAATTAGTTTTCAAGAATCTATCTCTTTGTGTGAGGATCTGCAGGTAAAGTATTAATCTAATATAGTAAATGGGCTTTAGTCTTTTGATTTTTTTTTTTTTGTCATTGTTTATATTATTTCTCAATTTTTTTGTTCATTTTTGGTATTGGGGATCAAACCCAGGCGTGTTTAACCAGTGAGCCACATTCCCAGCTCTTTTCAAAATTTTTTGTTTAATTTTTTTTTTTTTTTTTTGGTTGTGGATGGACACCTGTATTTATTTAATTTATGTGGTGCTGAGGATCAAACCCAGTGTGCCCCACGCATTCGAGGCAAGTGCTCTACTACTGAGTCACAACCCCAGCCCTAATTTTAAGTCGCAGAGGCTGGCTTTGAACTTGGATCCTCCTACCTCATCCTCCCAAGTTGCTAGGATTATAGGCATGCACTATAACACTCAGGTTTGATTTGTGTTTTTAGAATGTAGATTTTTAACACATAGATAATCTTAGTTTCTAAATCTATGTGGTTCTTTGTTATTTTTCTGTTTGGATTCCTTAGTTGTTGCATAGGATTTATTTTTAACTTTAGGGGTGGTTCTTGTTAGGTATTAGCATGTAGTTGTTATTCTCTTATTTCTTTGGTTTATAAACTATTAAACTGGGAAAGTTATTGCCCTCTAATTTACCCGGAAAAGTATTTTGGAAGTCGTTAGTCCCAAAACAGTACGTACGCTCTAAGCTAAATTGTATGTACTTAAAAGTTTTAAAAGGTTCCAAATATGTTTTAATTATAATAATTTGTATCCACCTGTACAACATTTATATAGGAGTTCATTAAATTCTGTACTATTCTGCATTTTATTGTACTTGACACTTTATGAAACTATTTGTACATGTTTTAATTCTCAAAACTTTGCAACATAAGTATTCCCATTTTTTAAAAAACATTCAGGGCTGGGGTGTGCCTCAGTAGTAGGCACACTTGTCTAGCATGAATGAGTCCTTGGATTTCATTCCCAGCACTGTGTTTTAAAAAAAAAAAAAAAAAAAAAACCCAGATTAAGAGAGGGTTTTGGGAACAAAATATCTTTATAGACTGCCAGAGCTGTGATTGGATTGTGGTCTTCTAATTTCAGATCTGTTGGCTTGGGGATGTGGCTCAGCTGTAGAGCACTCACCTGGCGTGTGTGAGGGCCCTGGGCTTAATCCCCAGCACAGCAAACCAAAAAAAAAAAAAAAAAAAAAAAAAAAAATGAGCTAATTTTATATCTGTTTACTCCAGCTAAACTAACAGTTGATCAGAATCATCTGGAATGTTATTAAAATATTTTTGGTTCTCACCTCTAGACACTGTTCATTAAAGTTGGCCCATATTTCTATAGTTTTATAATTTTTGAGAATGAATCTGATGACAAGCCCAGTCTGGGAAATACTAGGCTACATCACACAGTTGGCAATAGATACTTTCGCTTGGTTTAATTTGAAAGAAAACCATCCCAGGCATGTTTACAAATAGAACAAATTTCCTTATGTATTTATTTAGTAAATGAGTGCCACTGAGTTGGCACTATTGGTAATACAATGCTAGGATACAGTAATGAATAAAGCAACAAAAAATTCTTACCCCTGAGGAGATTATGGTCTAGATTAGGAAAGACAATAAACAAGTAAAGTGTCATTTTTTGTGTCAGATGATGAAAGGTGCTATGGAGAAGCATAAAGCATTGACAGCTGGGGTGTTGGGAGGAGTTGTTTACAGTTTTAAATAGAGTGGTGGGGAGAATGCTTCATTGAGAAAGTGGAACTTGGGCAAAGGCCTGAGAGAGGGGTGGCGGGGGAAGAATAGTCAGGAGGCGAAGCAAGCACTGGTGGGTGGGCCCTGAGAGAGGGGAGGTTGCCTGGCATGTTGATGCTGTTGCAGTGAAACCAGCTGAGATGCATTTGAGTGAGAGGCAGAGCGATAGAAGATGGGTCAGAAAAATAATTGTGGGCTGGACCAAGTAGGGTCTTACCATTCATGGTAGACTCTTGACTTTTATTCTTGGAAGTGAGGAACTATAGCCGGGATGTTGGCAGAAAGAGTTACGTATTCTGACTTATGTGTCAAAAGGATCACTGTGACTGATGAGTTTAAAATAGAAGTAATGGGTAAGAACAGAAGCCAGGAGACTAGTTGGTTTTGTCCCCAGTTCTGACATAAAGCTCAAACCCCTGGGAGGTCAGAACGATCAAGGTTGAGCCTTGTAACATCTGTGAGTGAGTGGTTGGAGCTGTGTGTGGAGAGTGTGGGATTAGAGATGAAGATTTGGTAGTCCTGAGCATGTGACTAGCTGAATTATAAAAATAGAAGAGGTACCCTAGGAGTGGATAAAGAGGTCTAAGAACGGAGCCCTGCGCCACTCCAGCATAAACAGGTTGGGAAGATGAAATGGACCACAGCAGAATCTGAGAAGTGGACAGTTTGTAGTGGTGAAACCAGGTAGAAGAGTGCAGTGTCCAGGAAGTCAAGTAAAAAATGGAGAGGGCGGGAATATGTTACTTATTGTCAGAGTTCAGGGAAGATGAGGACCAGATTCATCTTTGATTAGAGTGACCTGGGGTCCTTGGACACTCAGGAAGAATAGGTTGGGTAAAGCAGTGGTGATAAAATCCTGATTGGAGCAGATGGAATGAGAAGAAATGAGAAGTATAGATGTGAGAGAATTTTTTAAATTTTTAGGTTGGGAACTATGCCAGCATGCTGGTTGTATGAATAGGGGACAGCTTGGGAAAGTGACTAGAGGCATATCCCTAGAGCAGGAGGTGAACTTTATTGCCCACAACTCATTCATAATAATAGACTATATTCAGAGTATTTGCTAATTAACTTGAAGTTGTAGAATTATGAACATTGGAAAGAGAAAATCTTACTGATTTTAGAACAAAGTGCTTTTCTCCTCTCTGGAACAATACATAAGTGATATTCAGTAGAGCTCTTTAACTAAGGAAAATAAGACTAGAGCAGTCCCTGTCTTGGTTTTAGCTATTAAGATTAGATATACTGTTTACATTTTTAGTGTTTGAAGCATTCTTTTTTAGGTGACAAGGAGAAAATATATAGTGAAGAATTTTAAGTATATACAGTGCAGATGTTTAAAAAAGAACTGGAGTTAAGTCAGGCATGTTGGTGCATACCTATAACCTCGCAACTTGGGAGGTGAGGCAGGAGGATCATAGATTAAAGGACAGCCTCTGCAACTTAGTAAGAACCTGACTCAAAATAAAAAGCGCTGCTGGTGTAGCTCAGTGATAGAGCACCCCTGGGTTCAACTCTTAGTAATGTGCACACGCGTGCGTGCACACACACACAACTGGAGTAATTTATTGATCTAAAAACTTGTTTTCTAATCAACAGTATGAGCCTAGTGTGCTTTGTGAATAGATTGGTTTACAGCAGGAGTCAGCAAACTCTTTTTGTATGATACAAAACTAGAGTGAGTTTTATGTTTTAAATGGTTGAGAAAAATAAAAATCAACATGTGAAAATCATGAAATTCAAATAGTTTTATTGGAACATAGCTATGCTCAGTCATTTTTGTAACATCTATGGCTGCTTTTGCACTGTGATAGGAGAATTGAATATTTGTGACAGACACTATGGCTCACAAAGCCTAAAATGTTTATTTTCTGGCCTTTTATAGATAAAGTTTGCTGATCCATGGTCCATAAAGCCCCAAAATTGAATTTTTAATTTCTAAAGAGTTCTATTATAAAACTTGGAGTTCTTTGAACATATTTCTTTCATTTGCTCTAAATTGAAAAGAACCATGTGGGAACCCTTTTTAATTGCTTACTTATATTAAAATGTTCATTGATTTGAAAAAATATTAATATTTAGAACTCTGATTCAGAATTAATAACAAATTGGAGCTTTTGAAGTGTTTTTAAACATTTTAACTTTTCCTTTTTTTTTGAGTAGTACCATTATTTTGGAGGATTTCATTATTCAGTTTTGTTTTTTTGTTTTTGTTTTTTTGTTTTTTTAAGATTTATAATGAAAGGGATTTTACTTACTTGAATTTGTAATTTTCCTGCCTCAGCCTCCCAAGTAGCTGGGATTACAGATGTGTGCCACTCTGCTCAGCTATAAAGAGACTTTTAAATAGTGTTAAGTCATAAAAGAAAATACTTTCTTCATTTTTGAAGTGGGCACAAGTAGCTGGGCAATGGTGGCATATGCCTGATACCCTAGCCACTTGGGAGTCCAAGACAGGAGTATGGTAAGTTTGAGGCCAGCCTAAGTAATTTATCAAGGCCTTAAGCAACTTAGATCCTGTCTCAAAACAAAAAGGGCAGGCACAATGGTACACACACCTGTAATCTCAGCAACTAGGGAGGCTAAGGCAGGAGGATTACAAGTTGGAGGCCAGCCAACCTCAGCAAGTAAGTGAGGCCCTAAGCACCCTAGGGAGACCCTGTCCTATCTCAAAAAATAAAAAGGACTGGAAAGTAGCTCAGTGATTAAATGCCCCTAGTACCAAAAAAATTAAAAATTAAAAAATTTTTTTAAAAAAGTAGAAAAGACAGGGACTGGAGATGTAGCTTAGTGGTAAAGTACCCCTGGGTTCAATTCCAGTACCACAAAAAAAAAAAAGAGGAAAGGCTTAAATTATTTTTATAGTTTCTTTGGCTAAACCTTAATTAATTTCCAGATAAAATGATAGCTGGTGATATAACTCAGAATAAAGCACTTGTCTAGCATGATTGATCCCCAGCACTGCAAACAAAAGAACAACAAAAACCCAACAACTACAAAACAAACATGGTATGTTTTTCCTTATTCCTGTCTTTCAGGAATAAAAACAGGAAGTTACTTATTTAAGCTGCTCCCAAAAAATCACTGAGCATTAGGTTTTTTTCAGCATTGATTTTTGAGTGATGTTAAATGGTCGCATTGGGCTAAAAAAGTGTATCATTTTTTACTTTTTTTAAAAAGATAAATTAAAAGCTTTATTCTAGTTATTACATGTTTAAATAAAGTACAGACTAAAGTCAGATGTAAAGAGATAATATAAAAATATTAGTTTATAAGAGGGAAAACTTGGAATAAGGATAAATTATAATTTTGATTGCCCTAATGATGGGAGCAGAGGTTATAGCAAGAAAAGTTAGTGAGAACGTTTGTAAAGCAAATGGGGAAACTATTCAGGCCACTAAGTTTTGTGGCCCCAGGATCCCTCATAGTTCACTGTTGTTTTTAATTAAGTAAGGGTACAGGCGGCACATATATACACCAAGATCTTGACTGCTTGAGATTGGTGAAAGACTTTTGTTATGGTATTTTGGTGGGTATTTTTTAAAAAATTGTTGGCTTCTATTAATTTTTAAAAATTATAACAAAGTTACAGAATTTATCATCTTAACCATTTTTAAGGATCGTTCTGGATACATGTACTCACATTGTCAGGCAGTATATCTGTAGAACTTTCTTCAGCTTTGCACAGCTGAGCCACTGTACACATATACCCTAGTCACCCCTTTCCCAAGCCTCTGACAGCCACAGATCTATTTCTATAAATCTTAGTACTCTTAAGTACCTCATATGAATGTAATCATTACAGTACATGTCTTTTTTGTGGCTGATTGATTTCATAATATAATGTCATTAAAGTTCATCTGTGTTGTAGCTTGTGACAAAGTTTCCTTCCTTTTTAAAGTTGAATAATAATCTGTTGAGTGAATAATACCACATTTTCTTCATCAGTTCATTTGTCATCACACATTTGGGTGGTTTTTCTACCTTTGGATATTGTGAGTAAGGACTACAGTGAACATGAGTGTGCAAACATCTCTTTGAGATCCTGCTTTCAATTTTTTTTGAATGCAATCTTTTATGACTCTGAAAATGCAATTATTACCCTTACTTTTATTTTTAGTTTGTGTGTGTGTGGTACTGGGGATTGCACCCAGGAGTGCTCTCTCTACCACTGAACTGTATCTCCAACCCTTTTTATTTTTTATTTTAAGACAGGGTTTCACTAAGTTGCCCAGGCTGTCCTCAAACTTGTGGTCCTCCTATCAGTGTTCCAAGTAGCTGGGATTGCAGATGTGTGCCACCACATCAAGCATAGCTATTGATTTTAAAGTGCTTTTGGTTTCCTGGCATAGGGTAGGATTTAAGAAATCTCAAGATATTAAAATTGATAGTCAAGTTTGTGTTGATTCTGACTCTGTAGCTAGTTGGTAGCAGAATCCAGAATTTGTCCCATGTATACTAAAGACTTTCATAAGTGTTTCCTTTGTTCCCACCTCCAAGTATTGTGAATCAAATTCAGGGCCTCCACTTGCTAGGCAAATGCTTCCCCACTGAGCTACATCCCCAAGCCACTTATTGTTTGAGACTATCTTGTTAATTCACCTCAGTTGGTCTTGAACTTTGTGATCCTCTTACCTGGCCTCCAGAGTAGCTGGAATTGCAGGCCTGTGCAAATGTAGTATTTTGAGTATAGTATTCACTTATATAGAAGAAACTAGATGAGGGTATTCAGTACATTTCTCTTACCTGTTGCTGTGAAATGAATTACCTCAAAACTTAGTGGCTTAAATAATTGAAAGGCTTTATTTTCATGATCCTGTGGGTTCACTAGGCAGTTCTCTTTATTTTGCATACGATATTTGTGATAACTGAATTGCCTACATGTCTGACTGTGAGTGCTGTTTGGGGGCTGAACTCAGGCAGTCAGCTGAGAATCTCAGTCGTTTTCTTGAGACTACTTGAGCTCCTTACTGCTTGATAGCTGGACCTAGAAGAATGATCACAAGAATGAACCCATGCTTATTGGACCTTCGTGTGTGTATTGTACCCAAATATCCCATCAAAGCTAGTAAATGCCTGAGTCCAGTCTGTATAGAGGACTTAACAGTCTGTATGAGGATATCATTTACCAGGAGGTGTGGTTCTTCATTTCCCTGGAGACCACTAAAGTAGCAGTCTACCAAACTTGAATAGAAAAAGGTATATTTGATTTATTTATTCATTTAATTTTTAAATTTACTTCTCCTCAGTGCTTGGGATTGAACCCAGAGCCTTGTGTATGCTAGGCAAGTGCTTTATCACTGAACTACATCTCTATCCCAAAAGACATACTTTAAATGAGGGCATTTAGTGTATACATTCTTGAATTTATCTTGTAGAATGTTTTGAAAATTGGGGAAAATTCACCGATTAATGATTTGTTTACATTTTTGGTATTTGGTTGGTGAAATTGTGTTAATGCACAGTTAGATTTGATGACTCATTAAAATTGAGCCATTTTCACTCTGAACCCAATAGATATAAACTAAAATAGCAGTGTTTTTAGATTTATACTCAGTGTTAAAATATAGGAAACAAATTAATCCATGATTTTTTTTTAATTTTAAAGTACTTTTCCAACCTGGGTGTGGTCTGTGGACCATGTCTTAAAATAAAAAGGGCTGGGGGATGTGACTCAGTGAAAGAGTACTCCTGGTTTCAGTTCCAGTACCACTGAAAAAGAAGAGAAACATATTTTCCAATTTCTAAATGTTATACTGTTTGTTCCAAAAGAGTAGGGCTCCTTAGTCTTTACATTGTTGAAATTTTTTTATGTACTTGAATTTAGGTGTTTTTATTAACACAAAAATATGTATGTTTTCTTTGTTATTTTACCTAGTTATAACTTAAGACTAAACCCTGGATTTAATTAACTAGGAAAATTTTTTCCTTGTGGGGGTCCACATTTGATTAGATAGTGTTTTTCACTAGTCCTTTCAAAATAGGTTGATAAATATACTCTCATGTCAAATTAATGCTGAGATTTTGTTTTTCATGGTGTAGAAACTAGAAACTTTAAAACTTGTACTTATTTGAATTTTTTTAGTTTTATGATTTTATTTTTCTCTTCTAGTGCATCTATCCTTTGGGCTCTAAATCACTTAATAATTTAATTTCTCCTGATTTGGAAGATTGTCACATTCCAAATAAGCCTCAAAAAAGAAAGATCTTGGAAACAAGCTGTCATGATTCGTCTTTTTTAGCAAATTCCAAAAAGACTAGAAATCATCTTGTTACTGGTGGAGAGCAAGTTTTGGACAGCAAACATAACAGAGACGTATATGATGAAATCTTGTCAAACTTACCCAATAGTCAACAGAATTCAGTTAGGACTGCTGATTCCTTGGAGCAGAATGAGACTTTGGAAGCCGATAATGTTGATATGGCTACTGAAGAAGATCCTGCTACTATTGATATCTCTGAAACTGGGGGAATTTCCCCTCAGAATGAAGGACATACATCTAAACTGGAAATGCCATTGCAGATCAGATGTTCATCATTTCTCCAGACTCTGTGTGTCCAGTGGAAAAATACTAATGCCCTCTGTTGGTTAGACTGTCTCTTGTCAGCTTTGGTGCACTTGGAAGAGTTAAAGAACACTGTGACTAAATTGTGTTCTGAGAAAGAATCTGTGTTTTGGCGGTTGTTTGAAAAATACAATCAAGCAAGTAAGCTTCTGTATACCAGTCAGTTGGATGGAGTTAAAGGTTGGTAGTAGTCTATTATTTCTCTTTACGTTTTAAAGATGTTGTTATTGAGTCTCAAAGCATGTGGAAAAGATGCCATCATTAGGGTTTTGTTCTGTAGAAAGACCTCGGGGCAGGAAACCCAAGGATAGTGTCATGAAGCTTGAGATGATACCAGCCCCAACATCATGACTGCCAAGGTAGTCTTTTTCAAAAACTAATTGTGAAGGAGAAAGAAGCAGTGGTTGTCAGTGCAATAGTAGTCATCACAGAGTCCATCAAAGTAAAATCCTAAGTTTTTAAACTACTGAAAGGTAGAATAAAGAAGTAAGTAAAAATCATCTGTAATCCCACAGCTTTCCAAAATCTTTCTGTACAGGGAGGGATTTTTTTTTTGTTTTCTGTAAATTAATAGGATATTCAGAAACCTACTTTTCAGCCCAAGAAGAATTAAAACATTCTTTTATACTTAATTTACCTATGTGTTTCCTCCCATCCCACCCTCCTTTTCCTCCCTGAATTGTGTTTTGTCTCTACTACTTTTTTTTTTAATTTTTAAAATTTGTTCTAATTAGTTATATATGGCAGTAGAATGCATTTGTGCATTTTCATAAATCATTCATAAATGGAGTATAATTTCTCATTTCTCTTATCGTACATATTGTAGGATCACATTGGTCGCTACTAGTTAATTTTTCTTAACATGTATACACACACACACACCTCTAAACAATGTATTGCCACACTTAGTTTATTTTGAACTTCTAAAAACAGATGTTGTATGGCATGTCCTCTGTGACCTTTTTTAAGAATTTGTGAAACTGCCTATAGTTTTGGTTCATTGATTTTCATTGCTGTAGAGTATTTTCATTTTGGAACTATATCATTGTACTCTTTCCTCAGTATTTGTGGAGATTTTATTTCAGAACTTCCTACGGAACACAAAATCCAAGGATGCTAACTCCCTTACATAAAATGGTATAGTTTTTGCATAGAACCCCAGCATATCCTCCCATATACTTGAAATCATGTTTAGATTACTTACCATGCCTAATATAACAAATGTGATGCAAACAGTGGTTGTACTACATTTTTTAGGGAATAATGTCAAGGGAAAAAAGTCTGTATATGTCAGTACAGATGCAACCCCCCCCCCCCCCGCCAAAAAAAAAAAAAAAAATAACAAAAAACTTTCTGTCCATGTTTTCAGTTTCCAGCAGGTACTGAGGGCCAAATGTGAATTTACTCACTTGTCAGTGGACTGTGGGCTCTTGTTTTGTCATTATAAATACTATTATTGTGACCATTTTTTGGTAATTTTCCAGGAGTATACATAGTATATGAGTAGGAGAGTTTCCCTTGGATATGCCGTAAGAATGGAATTGCCAAATCACAGGCTCTGAGTTCAGACAAATAATGTCAGTTGTTTTCCAAAGTAGTTACACTGGTCAGTGACTCCCAATAGTAATTTATAAAAGGTCTTCTCTTGGTGGTTTTCACCCTGAGATTTTGCTAGTTGAGTGACATGAAGTGGTCGTTGTCTTGATTTGCCTTCCTTAAAGAGCTTGATCTGCTAACCTTTCCTGTGTGTTTTGACCATATATGTTCACTGTTCTGTGAAATGCCTAATTGTGTCTTATCCCTATTTGCTCTGTTGATTGTTGTGATCTTACTGATTTGTATGAGTTCTTTTTAATATCCTTATTGCTATTTTTATGTTAGATATGTGTTGCTGAATCTTCTCAGTTTGCAGCTTGTTTTTCGACTTTTTAAAAGATGTCTTGATATACAGGAAAGTGTTTAGCTTTCCTTTTGGAGTTAGTATTTTGGCAGAGAAGTCCTTTCTTGAGGACAGGAAGTTGGCCATTTATCATGTTGTCACTGAAAAAAATCATAAAGTTTTGGTTTTGATAGTGAAACTATTAATTCAGCAGGAGTTAATGTTTATGTATGGTATAAAGATCCATTTTTCCTTCATTTGCATAGCCAGTTTTTCTAGCTTTACTTCTTTTGTTAGTTGATCTGCCATACCACCTTTGTCATATGTATGTTATCTCCCAGTTTTGTTGTGTGTTCCTATACCTACACTGTTGTATGACTTTTTAAGTCTTGCTCTCTGGAAGGGCAAGATCTTCACTTTTATTTTGAAGTGTCTAGGTATATTTTTTTCCTGCTCTTATTTGTGCATATATTTTCTTTGACAGATTTGACATCATACCATGCTTCCTTCACTTGACATTGTAGGTATTTTCATTTTCATTAATATACTAAAAAAAAAATGTAACTTCAATTGTGCAGTCCTTTGAATGGATCCTGTACATTACTTTCCTCCTGTGTGCCATTTAGGCTGTTTATAATTTTTTGCTATTAGAGATTCACATTATGACAAATATTTATATATTATTTCGAATGCATTGCTGATTAATGTCAAGAGGGATGTTAAAATATGAATATTAAGGTTCTTATTCCAGAAGAGTTATACTAACGTAGTTCTATATTCATTTTGTGGAAGAAAATATTGCAGAGTACTCTAACCATCTTTGGTGATTTTGAGCCAGATGGCACATGCCTGTAATTGTAACTGCTCTAGAGCTCAGACAGGAGCATCACAAGTTTGAGGCCAGCCTGGGCAATTTACTGAGACCCCATCTCAATATATAAGAAGAGCTGGGGATGTAGTTCAGTGGTAGAGTGTTTGCCTAGTATGTGTGAGACCCTGGGTTCAATCCCAAGTTAAAAAAAAAAAAAAAAAATTATGATAAGTATTTTGCTTCAATTTGAGTTTCTCTGAAAATATTTTTCTTTTCATGCATCATTCATTTGTAATTTTTTTGTAACTTTTAAAATAAGATTTTTCATAAGCCTTTTTTTTTTTTTTTTTTTTTAATTTTTACTCTTAGAACTAGGGATCAATCTAGGACCTCACAGTTGCTAGGCGTGTGTTCTACCACTGAGCTACATCCCAACCCTTCTCAAATTTTATTCGAGATGGGGGCTTGCTGAGTTTCACAGGCTGGACTCCCAACTTGCAATCTTTCTGCCTCATTGTCTTGAGTAACTGGAATTTTCGGTGTGTACCATCCTGCCCAGTTTTCACAAGCATTTTTGCCTTTGATTTTTTTCCTCTGTTTTATATAATTATAGGAGTTCCAGAACTGAGTAGGTGACAGTTGTTCAGTTGATTATTACAGAAAAGCAATAATTGAATACTGGAATTAATTTTGTATTTTTTAGCTTATACAAACTCTCTATAGAATAAATATAGTTTCACAATCAATGTTATTATGTTTGAGCTTCTTTTTTTTTCACATTTTAAATTTTCTTTTTTTTTTTGCTATGATCAAATAACAAAAACTTTGGTTAATGCTTTATAATAAAGACAATCCACATGTTTTCTTTAGTGAAACACTTAAGCAGAGTGTGGTCAGGCTATATGTATTATTTTTAAGAGTTTCAACTGAGAAGATCTATTTGTTGCTTAAGAGTAACTGCAGTCAAATATATATGGAGGCTTTTATTCAAAATTATTAATCTTGGATAGTTCCTTGTCCTAGTAATTCCATTTTGAGGACCTTTACCTTAAAGAAGTAATCAAAAATATGGATAGATATGTGCCCAAAGATATTATCACTGTAATATTATAATGTTGAAAAAAGAAACACCCAGCAATAGGGGAATGATTGTTGGTTACAGAGTGGGTACAGCTAGCCCACCATGTTTAATGAAGCAAGTTTGTACGTACAGAGCAGAATGTGGAATTGCATACACATTGTGAGGCTGTTAAGGACCCTCTCCACTTTCTGACCCCCTCAAAAGGAAGACTTGGGAGGAGGGAAATATATCAGATATTAGGGAAATGATCATAATTTAATTAAGACTTAGCCATGTTCAAGAAAAGTTATACAAAGTGGAATAAATGATTAGAATTTGTCTCTAGCATAAGTAATAATTGCATACAAAGAGGGAGCTTCAGCTGTTTCAGAGATGGACAATAAAAAAAAGTTAAGGTTAAATGTTTTTAATCCAAAAATCTGAAATCTAAAATGCTCCGAAATGTGAAACTTTTGAGTATCAACATGATGCCAAAAGAGGAATATTCCTTACCTGATCTCATGTGACAGAGCACAATCAAAACACAAATTTTAGAATTTACTTTCAGGGTAACTAGAGTCAGATGTATATGGAGGCCTTTTTTATTCAAAATTATTAATCTTGGATAGTAAAAATAAGTGAATTTCATGGTTTAGATTTAAATCTCATCTCCAAAATGTATGTGCAAATATTCCAAAATCTAAAAAAAAAAAATAAACGAGAAATACCAACGGTCCCAAACTGTGTTTTACTAGACCTCGGATTATTTGGGTGAGACTTTCCCTGAGACTTTTGTTTAGGTAGTAGGTGCTAATAATGCTGTGCTGATAACAAATATAGAGGGAATTATATATTATACTATAGAGAAGGAATGATTGAAATTTTGTGCTTTGCCTTTTATCTCTGTTTGCAAAACTTCATTCTAATAAACTTCCATTTTTATTAATGTCTCAAATTTTCTGTGGAAAGATATACATTGATAAGTCAGTTATCTACATATTTTCTAGATGGAGAGTATAAAATTACTTCAGAAATATTTACAGAGATAGAGACCTGTCTGAATGAAGTAAGAGATGAAATTTTTACTGAACTGCAGCCCCAGCTTAGATGCACATTGGGTAAGTAATTGGTGTACCTTAACTCATCTATCATAGAAATATGTACATCATAAGGACATATAATGTTGGTTAAGTGCTTAGGAGGATCAGATTCTTGGGAGCAGAAACCTGGCTGGTTTGACTTAGGAGTCTACCACTGGTTAAATCATCATTGAGCAGAGCTGTTTATATAAATATTTAGGCTGGTGTTCTACCTATTTCGAGTGGGTGTAGGGCTCAGAGCCAAGTGAATACTTAGGGGTCACACCCGTGGTTGCTTCTCCAGTTCTTTCCCCAAGAGGCTAACTCAGCATTTTCATACTTGACAGTGCATTAAGAAACACGTAGGGAATTTAAAAGTAAATACCAGTGCTAGGGGCCTGTACTGGATCTGTTAAATTAGAATCTGAGGCATGTTCTTTAGGTTATCAGTGATTTTTAGAAACCTTTACATGATTTGTATATGTGGATAGGATTAAGAATCTGATCGAAACCAGTCATAGGAGTTGTGCTTCTCTTACAAGTGATTCTAAGAGTGGACATGTGTACAGTTTGGGCCAGTGGGATATTAGGAGAACTATGCTGAAGACCTTTCAGAAAAGCTTTCTCATCTTTAAAAAGGGTACAAAAGTGGAACTTGCTTTGTCCTCTGTGGTTTGATTTTGGCCTTGTGGGAGCAGAGTGAAGCAAGGAAACTAGAGTCTCTCCATCCATGTCTTTCTAAATGTTTTTAGTATTACAAAAAGGAGCCATTGGTGCTTGGTGTTTTGTTTTTTGAGAGGAACATCTTTTTATTTCCCTTTTTATGTGTGTATTAACTCTGCTATTAATATTGTATGGTGCTTTGTATTAATATTGTGTGTGCTCAATTAATGCAAAATATCAATACCTCCTATTTTTTCTCTCAGTTAGTGGCATTTATTTCGTCAGGCCCAGATATGGTATCTAAAAGCAATGTCTTTGGTCCACACCTCACAGCTTTTGACCTACTCGTTTGTCTCTCTTGTTTTGTCCCCCTTGTTTTATTTTACTTTTTGTAGACTTTTACATATGAGTTTACCCTATTCTTATACTATGCTGGTTTTCTATATGCCAGTCTCTGGCATTGCCTCCTTTTGGTCTAAGGAACCATTCTCATTTATCATTAGGTGGGATCTCCAGTGGGATACATATTTTGTCTTTTTGTCAAAGTATGATTTACATATAGTAAACCCCTTTTAAATATGTACAATTGCATAACCATTACTCCATTCATGATGTAAGACAGGTCTATCACCCTAAAACTTCACCAAGCTCCTTTGAGGTACACCCCATTTCTCACCCAACCAGTGAAGTGTTGTGTGAATACTTTTTCCAGAGCATCTCTAAATACCAGTTGCGGGGCTTCCATGTTGCATCTCTTTCCCCATAGGGTAACATGAGGTGTGAAACAAAAGGGGTTTCTGCCCTAATCAGAATCACCACCCTTCTTATCACTGATAATTGTGTTTTTAGCAAATTGTATCTCCTGTGCCCCCTTGGCCTTGAGCCTGTTTTTTTGTGAAGAAATTTTAAATATTACTGTGTGTAGTCATTACAGTTGAGCAGGTATGCAGCTTCTCCAGTAGGGTAGAAGTCCTCTCTTATTTATACTCCTACCTATCAGCAGTGATAGGTGCTACATTAGCACTTAAGAGCTTACTAATGAAACCTAATTTGCTTCAGAGAGCACTTTAAAAACTTGCCATCTGTATCTTGTCGTTCTGAATATTGGCATTTATTTCAGAGTAATAAAGAGATAGAAGTAGAATCCGTATTGACCTTGAATGTTGGTCAACTTTTTCCAGATCAACTTCTTTATCATCTTGATTATTGTTTTTAAAATCACGTTGTATTCTATTCCCTTTGCTTTCCCTCCTGGAGTTTGAGAAATAAAACATTACAAATACAACACAGCCCCCTTTGTATGCTTCCCGTTCTTCCTTATCTCTTCATAAAGGTAACTGCTGTCTTTAATTTGGTGTTTTTTTCCCCTTTAATGTCCATATTATTTTTTTTAAAAAGCAAAACTAATATTGTTACAGTTTCTGATTACATATATAAGGGTAATATTGGCTCCTAATACAGAGGGAACCTTGCGTCTGTACTTCACACCATAGTAAGAAAGAAACTTCAGCATATTTAACGACCAAAATGTGAAAAGCCGGGTTGTAAAACTTTGGAGAAAAATATAGATGAAAGTCACCAGGTGTGGTGGTGCACACCTGTAATCCCAGTGACTTGGGAGGCTGAAGCAGGAGGATTGCAAGTTCAAAGCCAGCTTCAGCAACTTAGCAAGGCCCTGAGCAACTCAGAGAGACCCTGTCTCTAAATAAAATATAAAAAAAGGGCTGGGAATATGGCTCAGTGGTTAAGCACCCCTGGGTTCAATCCCAAAAAAAAACAAAAACAAAAAGATATATATTGTACATGTGTATATATATATATATATATTAAAAAAGTCTTTATTACTTCAGTGTGGGAAGATTTTTAAAAATAAGATGGAAAAAAATTTGTTAATACCACCCTGAGGGATAGAACAAAGAAGTAAATATCCAGGATATATTAGAACTTTGTACATTAAAAAGACAGGTAACCCGATTTAAAAAAAAAAAAAAGTGACCTGACCATTGTCAATGAGCAATTAACAAGAAAACTCGAATAGCTCTACAGCAAAGAGTTATTGAAAGGTTTGTGTCTTGGCAAGTGAAGGTATTTTAGGGACATAGGCAAACTAGGTTAAGGGTTGGGGTGAGGAATTGGGGTTCAATTCCAGAGAAAAAGACATCACCTAACTAATTTAGGCAGAAGGTTGTAAGAATTAAACCTAGGTATTATATATTCTGTAGTAAGGTGCTTTATACTTAGTACACATAAAATTTTTAATCTAAGGAAAAATAATAAAGATCAACTTGGGAACTGTTTATCTCAAATATCTGTCATCGTGTAACTTAGTCAACTGTTTTGAGCTCTTTTATGATATTTTGATTCACTGAAAACTTTTAGATTTGAAGATTTTATGTTGTCATAAAGTATAAATTATTTGCTTTTTCAGTAAGCATTTAAAGCTTGACGACTGTTTATAAACTTGTACTCTTCTCAAGTTTGCATTTCTCAAGGTGTTGCATTTTCATTTCCAGGAGATTGATTTGTATTTCTAGTTATCAAAATATTTTGTTTTGGTATAAAAATAGCAGTGGGACTACACCACAAAGGTGACTATTAAAATAGCTTCTGTAGCTACTGATATTTATAGAACGTGCTCAGGCAGTAGCGCTGTCTTGTGGTCCTGCCAAGGTGACTGTCCTGGCCATGTTCTAGGCAGCTGTAGTTGCAGGCTTCGGGGAGAACTGGACCATGAACCGAGAGCTCTGCTGGGGGAGGGAAGGAGAGAGGGGGGGAAACTCAGTCTCCCGGGCCATCTCAGCTCCCCTGAGGAAGGAAACCAATTGGTGAGTGAATGTAAGAACAGTTGTGAGTCTTCCTGTTAACTGACTTGATAATCTCAAAGCCGGAAGCCAGCATCGACTAGTTTTTGTTTTAATGACAACAAAATTCAGATCTGTAGTCTTAAAGTTATTGGAGTTTAAGGAAAGAACTAGAATAAAAGATTGGAAAGAATGGTAAATGAAGAGTAGGGAGGATTGAGTCTGATCCTTTAACCCTTGTGTGTGTGTGCCCTCTTATGTAGAACAAGAGGATCAGAACACAAATGGTGCTTTAATGATGTTTGTCAAATTCTGATATTATTCTATAGTGTCTTAACCAGTTATATTTTTTTTTAGTATTTGTACCAAGGCATTTACAGGATTTTTGTTTTAATATACACTATGATAGTTCTGAAAATGTTTTTTTCCTGAGAAATATTAGAAGTGAGAAGATAGTATGAATCTTTCGTTTTATGTCTCAAAGCCCCCAAGAAAAATGAAAGCTGTTGAGGTGATAATTAAATGTGTGCTGGACATTTTTTTAAAAAATGCTTTTAAAACTTCCCCCAATCAACTATCAAACTGTATACATGTGTAATCATACTATAAATGCAATGAAAAAAGACAGATAACAGTTCATTGTTTGGGTTTACTTCTTGCAGTTGTAAGTAAGAGTAACAATTTTCTTCTTGTTTCTGGAAGGTGACATGGAAAGCCCTGTGTTTGCATTGCCCTTGCTCTTAAAAATAGAACCCCACATTGAAAAGCTCTTCACTTACTCTTTTTCTTGGGACTTTGAATGTTCACAGTGTGGGCACCGGTATAAAAACAGGTTAGTTTTTGTTTTTTTTCTTAAATGAGTTCATTCTATTGAAATGGTTCTGAGTAATATAATCAGAATAAAACTTGATGGCCCCTATACCAGCACTTGCTTCCTGTAGTTCTACCCTTGACAAAATTTCCCACCACATCTTAAGGTCTCTCTACCACTAAGGTTAAAAGGACACGTTTTAGCAACAGAAAACAACAGTTTGCTTGCTGCTTTAAACTAGCAGGGTCATAAATTTATAGTTTAAGAGATTACTAATAGATGTTTTCTTTTTTCTTTTTTGTATAGAGAATTGAACCCAGGGATGCTTTACCACTGAACTATAATCCCTAGTTTTTATTTTTTTATTTTGAGACAGGTCTAACTAAGTCGCTGAAGGTCTTGATAAGTTGCTGTGGCTGACCTTGAACTTGTGATCCTTCTGCCTCAGCCTCCTGAGTCACTGAGATTACACACGTGTGCCACTATGCCCAGCTAATGTGAATTTTCTCGAGAACTTATTTAGAAGAATGTGGGGAAAACTGAGAGGAGTAGTACTCCAGTTTCCCAGCTAAGAATACCACTCAAAATTCTTTGAAACTGTGTTTACTAATCTATTAGAAACTAGAGTTTTGTTCAGTAACTTTAGGCTTTTAATCATACAAACTGATCTTAACCTCCTGGAGTCTGGCAGCAGTTCTCAGAGGTGACCTACACTTCCCTGTTCCTTCTCTTCATCCCACGAGAGTCCTCCTGCACCTGAACTATCTCATACTTTCTGCTTCCCTGAGGCCTCTGGGTGAGAATTAGGGAACTGTGAGTGAGTGACATTCTGGGCCCTAAGATTGGCACTTGGGAAGAAGCATGGAGAAAAAAAGCTGCAGATGTTTTCCGCTCTCATGTACTTGCCACATAAAGAGAAGAGGGCAGGTGTTTATCTGACATGATATTCTCACTCCATTGATACCTGGATGAAGTATTGGTGGTCGGAAGTTAAAAAGAAGACCAAACTGGCTCCATTGGTCATTTATTCAAATTATTAGAATAGAAACTAATTCTTTTCCTCTTTAACTTACTAGTAAGTCTCACAGTTATTAAATAAAGATGTGAGAATAGAGTATTCATTTATCTATATATAAGATTCTTCGTAGGCATTTAGGGAGCAATCCAAGAGTTAAGGCTGGGAGAATGCTCTTGGGAGAGTGCAAGCAAAGAAAGTCTTTATTTTTTTTCAAACACTGAGCTAAAAACTAGTAGAACAGGGTAAAAGTTAATGTGTTATTCATATTAGGACTTGGATAATTTTGTATAAGCAAGTGATGATGAAGGCAAATATCTGCTTCCAAGTTTTCTGGCATTGATTGGTATAATCATCTGATTTCTCACAAAAACTCAGTGACTGAGACCATAGTATCTTCTTTGACAGTTGTGGACACTAAAGCTTGAAAGGAGTTATATGGTACCCAAAGGGACACACTAGTAAAATATCATAACTAGGGGTCACACTCGGGCCTTTCTGGCCTATAAGAACTTTTTACAGGGTAAACTCCTGTAATCACTGCCTAGGTTTAAAATAATGTACAAACAAGGTTAATGATTAGAATTTGCTTAATTATAGCTTTCCTAGAATCTACATCTTAATAGTGTGACAGTTTTTCATTATATTCTGTGTGCTAGGAGCTCACCTAGCCACTGGAAATAATTCCTATCCTGGCTAAATTCAGACAAATAGTTAGGGAGATATGGTATGTGTACGCATAAGAAAGGGCCAGTGACTTAGTTAATTGGGTCTTTTTGCAGCTTTTTTGTTATCTTTGCACACAACCTGATTGAGCTCTAAATGTATGTAGACAAAGCTCCAAGAACTCCAGGGGAAGAAGCCACAAGACGCTTTGCAATTTGTTTTGTTTTTGTTTTTTAAATACTCTTTTGTTCTAAAAGTAAGAACAACTAAAATGGAAAAAGCTAAAGTGAAGTAACAATTCATTAAATATGTTTTAATGTCATAACTTCATGTAATCTGAAGGAAGACTGTCCAGTCCATTGATTTCATGCTGCTGGTTTTTGTGCCAGTTTAAGGGCTTTTGATTTAGAAAGTATATATTGAAGGCAGTTAAAAAACTGACCTTTGCAGTCAGTTATCTTCCGACTGCCTGGATTTGGAACTCCATTCTGACGTTTATCATCTGCAGTGCCCTCTGAACTGTTTTTATCCTCTGTAAAATGGGGTACGAGTAGCATTGGCTGCTTGGAACTGTTTGGAAGAAGAGTATGTAGTACTGTGCCTTCCCTTGCACACAGTGAGTGTTCAGAAATGGCAGCTGTCATGCCAAACATTAACACTTAGTTGCTGAAACTTTTTTTTTACAAATTTAAAAACAGAAGCCTTTTGCCAGGTGCAGTGACGCACACCTGTACTCTCAGCAGCTTGGGAGGCTGAGGCAGCTAGCCTTAGCAACTTAGTGGAGCCCTAAGCAACTCTGCAAGACTCTCTCTCTAAATAAAATTTAAAAAAGAGCTGTGGCTTAGGGGTTAAGTGCCCCAGTACCAACAACAAAAAAGCCTTTGCCTAACAGTACCTTTGGTAGTGAAGAATTTAGCAGAGCATGGTTGATGTATTTGTCAGTACTTTTCTGTTACTTTGCACTTAGAATATTAGTTTCTCTGAGAATTTATCTTTTGTTAACAGCTATTGTTTTTCTTACATGGAATATGAAGAAACGTGCCTTTTTGGTAACATGTAACTTTTTTTAATTAAAAATACTTTTATTAAAGTAGATGCAAGCCATCTTCATGGTGCAGTCCTATAATCCCAGCTACTCAGGAGGCTGAGGCAGGAGGATCACAAGTTTTAGGCCAGCCTCAGGAATTTAACAAGGCCCTGGGCAACTTAGCCAGACTGTTTCCTCAAAATAAAGAATTTTAAAAAGGGTTGGGAATACAGCTTGATGGTAGAGCACCCCTGGGTTCAATCTCCAGTAGCACATGCACACACACACACGAAAAGATAAAATACCCTTTTTCATGTGGGTTGTCAGTGACATATAGCCAGATTGAGTTGAATAAGGTTGAGTTCTTTAAATTTGACAACCTAAGATGATGATTTTCAACAAGGGGCTCTATTGCCCACCCACCAATTGGGCATTTAACAGTGTCTGAGAACATTGGTTGCTATATCTGGGGGCTAATACTGACATCTGGTGAGTAGAGGGGCCAGGGATGATGCTAAACATTCTCTGGCGTACAGGACATGCCTCACACAGTGGAGTCATGTGCACAGTGTCGGTGGTATTGCTCTTGAGAACCCCTCCTTCCGCACTTCTTTGCATTCTCTCACTGCTGAAGAATAGTTAATGTGGAGAGTCTTCACAGAGAGCTTCTTTACCAGGAATAGGGAGGAACATTACCATTCTAATGTGCGATTCAGGAAAACAGGGAAGGATGACTAAACAAATGAAGTTATCTTAGACATTAGTATAAATTAATGTAAATGAATTTAACATAAATTAATTTAAGTGTTTTTTTTTTTTTTTTCCATAGGTATATGAAGAGTTTGGTCACCTTCACAAACGTCGTCTCTGAGTGGCACCCACTTAATGCTGCCCATTTCGGCCCATGTAATGCTTGCAACAGTAAATCTCAAATAAGAAAAATGGTATTGGAAAAGTGAGTTAAAATTTCCTCATGCTTTTTAAAAATGAGACAAAAGTAAATGTGCATTTTTTTGTGGGTGTAGAGTACAAAGTGGCAACTAAAACTCTCAGAAGTTTGAGTTAATAGAGCTTTATAAATTGCCAAATGCCTGTCTTTATAGGAACTCTTATTCTAACCTTTAAGCAGCTGTTCCAGGTGAAATACCACTGTACTGCCAGCTTAGGGCAATTGACCCCACTCTCCTAGTTTCTTCCCTTTTCTTTTTTCTCCCTTTATGGTTATTGAACTTCAGTTTTTTCCTCCTCTGCCAAGTGCACTGGAATTCTGGGCTTTTTTAAAAATATAATTTTAAGAGCCAAGATGATTCAAAGGTGAGCCACAGACTCATCTGTATAAATTTCTATCTTCTCCCAGATCTTGGCCTGCTAATTCTTCATCATCTTGTAAGCTTTCTGCTGCCCTTTAGCAGATGTGCCTTCATTATATCGTGCTAACTTTTCAGTTTGTCCTGAGTGGAAAAGTTTCCTGTGTTACCAGAATCACACTCTTTAAGCTCACAAGTTAGTTTGATTTTAGGCAGTGTCTCTCTTTGTTAATCTGCTGACACAATGTACACATCCTCTTTAGCCTTCATTTTCAGTCTAACACTTATATTATGAAAATGAGGTCTAATTTAATGTAATAAAGAATCAGTGCCAGGCACTGTGGTACATGCCTGAAATCCCAGCAGCCTGGGAGACTGAGGCAGGAGAATTGCTAGTTCAAAGCCAGCCTCAGCAACTTAACAAGGCTGTAAGCAACTCAGCAAGACCCTGTCTCTAAATAAAATATAAAAAGGGTTGGGGATGTATCTCAGTGGTTAAGTGCCCCTGAGTTCAATCCCCAGTACTAAAAACAAACAAAAGAGAATTGGTGACAGTAACTTTTGATGTCCTTGAATCTTCCAGAAACTCCTCAGAATTATTCCTAAAGATGTATTATCACTAAATCAATCAATTCTCAGTTAATAGTACCAAAAGGCTTAGAGGGAAAATAGGGCAATCCCCTGCCTCACTCCCTCTCTAAGCTTAGTCTACTTCAGATCTTCAAATTAAGATGGTAGTTATTTGACAATTTAAAGTGATGCTCCTTCTGCTGTGATGGGGTCTGTTCACCTTTTGGTAGTTGAGAGTGAGGGTTCCTGCACCAGCAGTTGGGCCCCATCTCTGTTTTGCCCCCCTTGGCTCTTTCAAGTGTTTATATTTGGTTAAACCAGTATTCAGTGTTTGCATTATTATTAATAGACATGTTATTCCCTCTCCAGCCAAGCAGTTGACATGGTAATGTTTTATTTCTCTTACAATTCTTTATTCAGTGTTTTCATTTGCTTTATCATATATTGTGGGTTTTTTTTTCCCCCCAAGCACTTAATAAATTTCCAGCAATCAATGCTTTGAAATTTTTTAATCCTCCCTCTTTATTTCCCCCTGGAAGGCTCTCTCCTGCCTTCCATTCTTTGCTCCAGTCTATACTGGTTCCTGTCTGGGCCTTGTGCACTAGACAGGCTGCTCTTAGCCTGGGCCTTCTCCCCATGTTCCACAGTGTCTGCTGCCGGTAGCTGCCCTAGAGTTCAGTGGGATGGAGCACGCTCAGTACCCTGCTCCGTAGTGCCTGTGTGATCACATCATCCATTCTGGTTACATGAGGGGCCATTTTTCCGAATGCAGTCTTCTGAATACTTATTGAGTTGTGTTCATTTAGTTCCCTTTCCCTTTCTTTGTCCTTTTGAATTATTACCTGTTTTTGTCCTTTGCTATCATTTGAGAGCATGAGTGGAAGGCAGAGTGGGAAATGAGGAACTGTCTTCAACCGGCAGTCAGTAATCTATTTTGCCTGCTGGTGGCCAAGTTTTGAGATCTGAGCGTTGAGGGGATCCTCTTTGTAAACCCTTCTGCTGGTGATCAGATGGGTAGGAAGGCAGCAGGGCATGGCTGTCTACATCCTGCATTGGTTCATCTGGTTGCTTGAGGCTTCTTGGTGTGTATAGTTTCTTCTATTTGTATCTACTTTTTCTTAAGTCTCAGGATTGAGGATAGACTCATTCTGTTCTTTGTTTAATCTGTTAATTGGTTGTTTTGCAACATACACTTTTTTTTCATACGATTTTTAATTAAACAGATAAATCACTTAAGATTCATGTTCTGATCTGGAAGTGTATCCTTTAGGTAAAAACATTCCAGTGGAAAATGTGTTTTGAGTTCCACTGAGCTGATTTAAAAGCAAAATTTATAATGTGGATATTTCCTGTATTCTTCAAAAGTAAATTGAACTCATGTAAAATTTCACTTAAATTGTAAATGACAAGATCTTTATACAAATCCTTTGTAGCATTTTTATTTTGTATAACTTGGTTTGTTGGTGTCTAATGGAATTTAGAAACAAATTTAGTCTAGTTGTTAGAGGTAACTTAAAAGTAATTAAGTCCATCATGATACCATGAGTAATTTAATCTTACAACATTCCAAAGGCTAATACTGTTGTAGATTCCCCAAACACCTTGTCTTAGATAATCCACAACTATGATGTGATATCCCCATTAGGAAAAATCCATTGATAAATCAGGTGAATGATGCCTGTCTGATCCAAATCTACTTTTTTCTAAGTAAATTACTTCGAATTATATTCAGAGCATAGTGACATAGAACACCAAGACCTTAGAATCAGATTTAATTTTACCTCTCCAGCTTTTGAAATGAATCTCCTTTAAGAGTCTGGTTATATACTCTCCTGGGTTGGCATTTGAAAAGCTTATTTACATAAACTTCAGTCTTAACGGTTTTGTTTGTTTTTAGCAACTATTTATAAAAGATAGTGGGGTGGTAGGAAGGAGAAATAAGACATTTCTGTTCTGTGCTTACTGAACTCTTATTCAGGTCTAATAAAATGATTTTGAGACTTGCTTTTTATAAGGAACTGCACTGTCCCCTACAAAATTTTGAAAGGAATATATAAAATAGATTTCCCAATGTCTTCATTGTTTGAAAGAAAATGTTTTATTTATCTATAAGATCCTTGGATTACCTTCTAAGAACAATTTATAAACTTCGTTGAGCAATTTATGAACTTTGTTTTGGGTTTTTTGTTTTTTGTTTTTTGTTTTTTTTTTACTGGGAACACAACCCAAAGGCGTTTTACCACTGAGCTACATCCCCAGTTGTTTCTCTTCTTTATTTTGAGACATGATCTCCCTAAGTTGCTGAGGGTCTCACTAAAGTTACCAAGGCCCACCTCAAATTTGCAATCCTCTTGCCTCAAGCTTCTCACATTGCTAGGACTTCACATTACACCTTTGTGCTCAACACAGTTGAAGTTTTCTGAAGATGTATTTACTTACTACAGTGAATATAATCTAGTGCTAATTTGATTTGCAACTGACTTTACTAATATTTTTAATTTCTTGTAATGGAGTCTTAAATTGTGAAATGATGACGTAGTAGATCTAAAATATGAGATTTAAAAATTACATTTGCATGGATTTTTTTTTTTTTTTTTTTTTGCCTAAAGCCTACATTATTAGAGTTCAGATGTACATATATGCCCATTGTTAAATTTGCACTTTTTTAATTTAATTTTTTTGAGATGGGGTCTTGCTATCTTCCCAGGCTGGTCTCATGTGCTCATGCTCAAGTGATTCTCCTGCCTCAGCCTCCTGAAGAACTGGCTGTATGGGCATGTACCACCACACCTGGCTTAAATTGGCATTTTCTAAAATATGAATTTTACTACATTTGTTGGAATGAAAATAAAAAACCTTTACTCCAGACCAGTAGTGCAAGATGTGGGTTCTTTGTGGAGTGGAAACCTGCAGTTCCCTTGCTATCTTTGGGTAGTAGTGGTTAACACAATCTTTTTGTGCTTTTTTTCTCTTTTCTCTTTTCCTTTTCCTGAGGGTATATCCGTCTAAGAGGAGTTCAGCCCCATGTTAGGTGAAGACAAATCAGGTCTTAGCTTGAAATCTCTTGTTGACTTTTGGTTTCAGTTCTGTTAATCCATACCTTCCAGTTTTCTCATGGTTCAAGCAGAACCTAACTTGCTCTCTGCATCTCTGAGCATCATTTCTGACTGATGCTCTAGCAATGAGTGTAGGAAGAAACTCAAGAACAAAACCTTGGGGCAGAGTTGTGCCCGTACCTGAGAGGCTGGAAATATGAAACAAACTGGAGTTGGGTACAGGCGAATACTGTGACTTTTAGGGAGCCCAGTGGGAAACATGAATAGGAGAAGGAGGAGGAAGCATATTACTTGATTGATTCCAAGATGTCGACATTTATAAATTGTATCATTTTTTCATATGCCATTAAGAAAGAAATTCTGCCTGTTTAATTGCCATGAATGATAAAATGTATCCCAGTCTCAGACACATTAAAATGCAGAGGAAAAATTGGAATCGATTTGGTATTTGGAGTTTACACAATTTTATAGTTACAGAAAGTAGTTTGAAGGGTTTGGGGATATAGCTCAGTGGTAGAGCCTGGGCTTAGCATGTATGAGACCCTGCATTTGATCCCCATCACCAAAAAAAATAGGAAAGAGAAAGTAATATGAAGGCTATTCTGAGGGGTTTGCCTCTGTTCAGGTGAAGTGGTAATAAAACTAATTATGATTCTAGCCAAGTGTGGTTTACACATCCCTGTAATCCCAGTGACTTAGGAGACTGAAGCAGGAGAATCACAAGTTCAAGACCAGCCTAAGCAACTTAACAAGACCCTGTCTCAAAATAAAAAAAATAAAAGGACTGTGAATGTAACTTGGTAGTAAAGCATCCCTGGGTTCAATCCCCAGTATGGCCAAAAAGAGAGAGAGAATAATGTTTCTGCTTGTCATCATTTCAGTCCCCATTAGGCCCTGGATAACCTTGGTTTAGTAGTTGCAGGGAGGCTAGTGTAATTAAGAGGATGTTATAATATTTGTTTTCATTGCTGATTTTTTTTTTCCTCCTGGATAATAAAATCAAATTTCTTACTTGTAGAACTATCTAGATCTCAAAACAGACTTTGGGGAATTTACTTGCATTCAACTAGAATTTGAGTATCTACTACATCTAAAGAAGTGTGCTAAGAGTGAGCTTTAGTCTTTTTTTTTTTTTTTTTTAAGCGGTACTGGGAATTGAACATAGGACCTCATTTGGCAAGCACGTATCCCCATCCCTTTTTAAAATTTTTATTTTAAAATAAGGTCTTGCTGAGTTGTTCAGGCTGGCCTCACACTTGGTGATCCATCCTGCTTCAGCCTCCCTGGTTGCTGGGATTACAGGTGTGCACCATTGCACCCATCTACAGTTTATTTTTTGTGTTGTTCTAGGGATTGAACCCAAGTCCTCTGGCATGCTAGTCTTGGCAGTTTTTACTTTTACCAACTTACAAAAGAATAGTTTAGAATGCGTAAAATGTATAAGAAGCATAATAATCTGGCAAGTGGTCATGTATGCATTATCTTAAAATATTTTGCATGTGTAAATCACACAAAAGCAGGAAATTGGTGGGATTTCCTTGTCTAGGATTATAAAGAGATTGTTGTAGTAATTAGCCCCAGAAGATATCTTGACATGTATTGTGTGAGTCCAAGGGAACTAAATTAGTAATTTAAAAATTTTCAGATAGTTATAAGAGAGGCAGGTGCCTCAAGTCTGCATGTGTAGCTATGTGAACACATCTGTAGTTTCACTGTGAATTATTGGTTCAAAGACATGTATTTCACATTTTAACATGTGAAATGAAAGTATGTTTAAAAATTGATGGCATGCCCAGTAACTTGGGAGGTTAAGGCAGGAGGACTGCAAGTTCAAAGCCAGCTTGGTCGATTTAGAGAGACCCTAAGTAACTTACCAAGACCCAGTCTCAAAATTAAAAATATAAAAAGGGCTGGGGATGTGGCTTACTGTTTAAGCACCCCTGGGTTTAATCCCTGGTTTGCCCCCCCCCCCCAAAAAAAAATGGATGGCATGGTATAGTTTAGTGGTATATTTTATAATCATTGACATCTTGGATTCAGTGAAAATAGTTATCTGATTAAAGAAACAGTGGGAAAGGGTTCAGTGTTACAGTTTTTAGGACTTTGTATTTCTAGGTTCTTAAATTTTGAGGACTTGATTATTCTTTAACAAAATGATTGACAAGGGATAATTTACAAATTATCCCTTGTCAGTCTGAATAATCTTGCATTTTGGACATTGCTTCAAGTTCATTTCAGCTGAATAAATTTTGATAAGCTAAGTAAGTCCTGACAGCTGTTTAAATATTAGGAAAAAGTATATTCAACATTTTTCTTAAATCCTGAGAGCTTTGTTAGATTTAGTTATTTAAGGCCCATCTGTGGGTTCTGTTTTCTAGTTTGACATTACAGTATAATTTTGAAAATTTTGGATATCTTGAAGTTTACAGTAAATCAACCAGCATGTTTTATTTTCTTTTTAAGTCACAAATTAAGTAGAAATTTTAATTTGATTGCTCTGCTTTCTGAGATAGCAGAAAGAAATAGACCAAATTAAAGTTTATTTGATTGTCTTAGGCACTGTTTTAACATATTGCCTACCCACCTAACAATAGCGATTAATTTGGACATTTGATGCCAAAGAAAATTCTGAATGATCTGGACTTTTTCCTTTGAATTTTACAAAGTAGTTACCGTTAGATTTTCTTTAATCCAAAGCAACATTGCTGCTTACAGAGCAATTTTTGTTTAATGGTCTGTGTTGTTCTTATTGCATGATGGCTTCCAACTGTCAGTGATACATTTTGAAGAGGGTTTAGTGTTACATACTTCTTAGAGCAAGTTCTTCATTTCTAATTAAGGCACACATCTGGAGGTACTCAAGAAAAATTAGTTTAGTTAGCCTTGAAAGTGTTATGTGTGACTAGTTCACTTGAAACTCTTGTATAAGCAGACACATGGCATTAAGTTCGTTTGACTTTTCTTGCCTTCTCTCCCACAGAGTGTCTCCCATATTCATGTTGCACTTTGTAGAAGGCTTACCACAGAATGACTTGCAGCACTATGCATTTCATTTTGAAGGCTGTCTTTATCAAGCAACATCTGTAATTCAGTACCAAGCGAATAATCATTTTATTACATGGATTTTAGATGCTGATGGTAAGTGTTGAAATTTTTCTTTTATGATAGTAGGCATGCATACTAATCTCTGATGACTTATTTATTTTTTTAAAAGACAACTTTTCCTTTGCCTTTTTTTCTCTGTTCCCTTTGACTTTACTTTTTCTGCCTCTTTCCCTTCTATTAAAAATTTGGTTTTAGTGTCCTTCCTAACTCTTCTATCACATATCTAGGTATGTACAGATGCACATCCTTATTTCTTAAATAGAGGATGAGATCATATACTACTCTTGATTTTGCAGTTTTTTTCTATTTAATGTTCTTGCTTTTGTTTTTTAAATTACATGTGTAATGTAATATTTGTTCAATATAGAAAAATGATTGGTGGGAATTTGAACTTTTTAGATACCTTGTACTTTTAAAAAGAAAGTATATCATACTGAAGATTTTTAATTGATAACGGTAAAACTATATTTTGCTTAGTTTGCAATTGTTTGTATAAACAAAATAAAAGTAATTGTCTATTTCTAAGACTATTAAACATAATACCATGTAGCCCTATTGCTGAAATAGCCATCTAAAGTCCACAGTTGGCCAACAGCTACAGTCAAAGTAAAGTGTTTGGGTCCTCTCTGCCACATCCCGCATGGAGGAGGATGTTGGTGGTTTTTCTATTACCCAAAAAACTTATCTACTCAGTAAACACATGAGAGCCAATACTCTTTTTATTAGGGGAGTTAGGGGAGCCATCCTCTTAGGGGGAAAATTCCAGGAGGAGACAGGGAAACCACTCCCATGCAGCGCCACATGCTTCCCAGCAGTGCCTAGAAGCCAGGCCTCTGGGTCACATGACTGAACCTAGTCTGATTTTGCTAAATAAGGATGGTTTCCCACAGTAAAGCCTTTGATTAAATGACTAAACTTTTCAGTAGAAAGCCAAATAATTACAGTTCATGGATTTTGGAAATTCACCCCCTTCCATTTGTCCAGTGTGTTTTAATACTGGATGTGTTTTCCTCAAATGTTCACTTTCGTCTTAAAATAAGATAATTCGATCCCAGTTAAGTATTGTGTCAGGCCCTTGGTAAATAGTTACTTTGTTATAGCCGTTTTCTGTTGTTTGGACACTTTTCTTATTTGATATTTTCTTCTTGGAGGTAGTTGGATGATGCATAACTGTGGTTTCCAACCCTGAGGGGCATATAAGAATCATTTGGTTGACTTATAAAAATTGCCATATTCTATTCTGTATCAACAAATCAGTGTTGGGGATTGGACCCAAATTATCAATATTGTTTTAAAAGTTCCCCAGATGAGTGCTTGCTTTGGCAGCACATGTACTGAAAAAGTAGTTCTCCAGATGATTTTGGTGTGCATATGATAGAAAATCACTGATGTAGGCAAGCTAAAAAGTCTTAAATTTTAATTGGTAGAGAATAAGAGATTAGTAGATTCAGGTAGTTTATAAGTGTATATCTACATAAACCACATACTTAGGTGAATGGTTTTGTTTTTATTTGAGGGATTAGCAAATTTGAGTATATTTTGCTTTCTTTTTTGTGACTTAACTCTGAGAATTCATATTTCCATTGTGTGACTTGTCAAGTCATTTTACTTGGTATCAAATACTGTATTTTCATAAGTATTTTAATCTTGTGTTTAATTTTTCTCTTTAGGGAATTTTTTAAATATGTTGGATCTTAGATCTTGTTTGTTGTAGCCATTTAGTCACTAAATGATATCTTAGAAATTGACCAGTCTGTTAGCAACTACATTGGCCTAAAGCAGCAGTTGCTGAAAGGTCTCTTTATCCTTTCTTAACTTTCCCATTTTTCAAAATTAGAAATCTTTGGTGCAGAAAGGATACATGCATATGTTTAAGTTCAAAACAGAGAAGGGAAACAGTGCACTTTCTATGTTTGTCTCCGCACGTATTTTTGCAGTGTTAATACTGTGTCATCACTTCTGCTGCTAAAACAGTATTTTCTGAAATATTGTGCTCCCTCGAAGAAATATAGTGGTGGTGGTTTTGGTGTTTAGAGTTTTATTCCAAGGATTAGAAATATGGTTTACTACATATCATGGTGTTTGACATCATGCTTTATTAATTTGTCACATTTGAATTTGCAGAAATAGAGTAAGCAACATATTTGATATGCCACAATTCCTACACCATTTTGCTTTTTGTGTTTTCATTTTATAGATATATGGATATTGAGATGTATGGTGGTAGGTCCATAATAAAAGCATAGGTAATTGTTGATTGTTAAAAAGGTGTTACTTATCCAAGCCTGTGGTTAGCTTTTCTCAAATCATTATGTGTGTAGTAAGTAAACTACAAATGAATAAATACACCTTACTTTAACCTCCATCATCTGTCAGCATCTAGTCATCTTCATTACTTCTCAGCCATGCTTTTTATTTGTTTATTGTGGTAAAATGTAACATAAAATTTACCATTTTAACTTTTTTTTTAGTTTACAGTCCATTGGCATTAAATACATTCACTGTTTTGTCAGCCATCACCACCATCCACTGTCAGAACTTCCTCACCCTAAACCAAAACTCTTAACTCACGAAGCATTAACTCCCCATCCTCCCAGCATTTCCAGCTATGCTACTATTCCACTTTGTGTATCTATGAATTTGACACTCAAGGTACCTCATATAAGGAGAATCATAATAGTATTTGCCTTTGGATGTCTGGTCTGTTTGATTTAGTACATTTTTAAGATTGATCATGTAGTGTGTGCCAGGTTTCCTTTATAAGGCTGAATAATATCCTGTTGTTTGTATTATCCATTAATTTCTTGGTAGACATTGACTTTGTTTCTTCCTTTTAACTTATGAAATTGTTGCTATGACCATTGGTGGACAGGTATTTGTGTCCCTCTTTTCAGTTTTTTGGTATATACCTACCAATGGTATTGCCGAGTCTTATGATAATTCTGTATTTAAGGTTTGGAGGAATGGCTGGTTGTTTCCACAGCAGCTTCTCCATTTTACATTCCCACTAGCAATACATAAAGGTTCCAGTTCCTCCGTGTCTCTACCAACATTTTTTTTCTTTCTTTTCTTTTCTTTGTTTTTATTTATTTATTTATGATAGCTAGTCTGTTACCCTTTTTCCCCTTTTTTTTCTAGGAGTAGTTTAAACAAGTTATTCCTTAGTCTTCATTCACACTTTAGTTCACTACATAAGACTTCTCTTAAAAAAAAAAAAAAAAAAAAAAAAAAAGACTTCTCTTCCTGTTATATCACTCATTGTGCTGTAAGTAGGGAACTCTTGGCAGGTTTCTTGTTTGTTATAGGAGGCTGCTCACGGCCCTTAAATTCTTCCTTGTTATACATCATTTCATTCCCACTTGATAAATGAGAAGACAGAAGTTCAGAAATAAGAATTGACACAAACATTGGTACTGGAGGTAATAAGCTTCATTTAATTGGAAAATTCATATATATGAAAGAACTTATTCTGTTTTCTGATGTTCTTGGGTAAATTAGGCAGTACTGTATTCTAAGACCCAAAAGTTAAATATAATGCTGTTTTGATATTTATTTATTTATTTATTCATTCATTCATTTAGTATTTTAGGAAAGAATGTGAACTATCCAGAAAACTATCCCGGATTTTCAGTTCTTAGCTTATATTAGTTAATAACTTTTGTCCTCCAAATAAGAACTTAAAAATTTGACAGAGAAGAATGCTGACAAGGATAAGGCAGTATTTTAGAGTGTTCTCCTTTGGTGGATATTCAGTGATAATAGCAGTTTAAAAGACCAGAAGAAAGGAGACCTAGGTTGGTTTGTGAATGTCTAACGTCTTTGACTTTCTTCCCCAGGAAGTTGGCTAGAATGTGATGACTTAAAAGGTCTGTGTGCTGAAAGGCATGAAAAATTTGAAGTTCCTGCTTCAGAGATACATATTGTTATTTGGGAAAGAAAATCATCCTGTGTGACAGATAAGGAAGCTGCCCGCCTTTGCCTCCAGAAGACTAACAGTGAGCATGCTTTTGGTGAGAAGCCGCCAGCATCTCCAGCATGGCGTTCTGTGGGTGAGGCTGCCTCAGCAGAAACATCGTCAGTGACTCACCCTACACACGTATCAGTTGTTTCTCATGCTCTTCCACGGGACAAAACTGTAACTCTTGAGGATCATGGATGTTCAGATACAAAAACTTTGGTTGACGGTAGTATTTTACCTTTGACACTTAAAGGAACTATCCAGAAAACTGCCTCATTTTTCCAGATTAACTCCAAAGTTTTCCCATCAGAAAACAAACCTGTGACAGAAAATATAGAACTTGGCAAAGCAAATACTTTGCAATCTCAAGAATCACTAACAGCTTCTTCAGCATCTAGTCCAAGTAAAGAAAAGCTTATCCAAGCTCAATTTGTGGATTTAAGCTTTCTATCACAAGTTGTAAATAAAAACACACAGTTAGTGCAGTCAAATACAGGAGATACTTCAATTACTAAATCTGTGAACAGTATTCATTCTACTAGTCTTGTACAGGGAATGAAGTCAGCAGAAATTGAGAAAGAGACTCAGTTAAAACAGTTTCTTCCACCAAAAACTGAGATATTAAAGCCAGAGCAACATGCTATATCTCAGGTATCTAATTTGAAGAAAAAGGAAACTGCAGCAGATTCTCAAACCATAATAACCAAATCATCACAGAATCAGCCTCCGAAAGAAAATCAAAAGAAACCATTTGTGGGAAGTTGGGTTAAAGGCCTATTAAGCAGAGGTGCTTCTTTTATGCCACCTTGTGTTTCAGCTCATAATAGAAGCATTGTAACTGATTTGCAGCCTTCAGTTAAAGGGGCAAATAATTTTGGTGGATTTAAAACTAAAGGTATAAACCAAAAGGCTAACCGGTTATCTAAGAAAGCTCGGAAGAGTGCAGATAAGTCTCCTTCAGTCTACAGTCCTCCACCAGGTCCTCTGCCACCGGGTAGCACAGCTGTTCATCCGCACGCTGCCGGGAACACCACTTCAGAACTTTCAAAAAAGTATGAAAGTGCTTCCCAGGGAGTTCACCTCAACCATGATTCTCACAGAAAGGAAAATGGTGTTTCTTTAGCAAACCATGGAGACTCAGTTGAAGGTCAGATCCATAAACTTCGTCTAAAACTTCTTAAAAAGCTAAAGGCAAAAAAGAGGAAATTAGCTGCTCTTACATCTTCCCTTCAAAGTGAAACACTTCCAAGTGAAAATTTAGAACCTGTGCCCCAGTGTGGGTCTCCAAATGATTGTGAATCAATAGAAGACTTGTTAAATGAACTACAAAATCAGATTGATAGTGCAGATAATAAATCTGGATGTACCACTATTCCTGTTTCCTCATATAGTGGTCAAACTCATGAAGAAATTTTAGCAGAATTATTATCTCCTACAACTCTTTCAACAGAGCTCTCAGAAAATGGGGAAGCTGACTTTAGGTATCTGGAAATGGGAGATAACCCTGTCCCAGTACCCAGTGAATTAAATGATGTTCCCCAGAACACACATCTGAAACAGGACCATAATTATTGCAGCCCCACCAAGGGAAATCAGTGTGAAGCGCATCCAGACTCACTAACAAATAATGCCTGCATAAGAACCTCAAACTTGGAGAGTCCCATGAAGACTGATATTTTTGATGAATTTTTTTCCACTTCAGCATTAAGTTCTTTAGCAAATGACACATTAGACTTACCTCATTTTGATGAATATCTGTTTGAGAATTGATGAGTGCTTGTTAACTCTTTAGTTTAATATTTATTGCTTAGAAATATATAACTATTTTCAGGTAGTGTTTATACACTGACCTTGTGTTATAACCACGAATAAAATGTAAGCTGATGAAGGTTTTACCTTTGATTCTGCCCATGAGGCATATAATCAGTTTTACAAATAAAAATGATCAGGAAATGTGCTTCCCTTGTTGGTTTCATTTTGTACATGTGGGAGAAAGAGGATTTCACAACACTAAAGATGAAAAGTTTAATTGCTGAAGATTTATTCAGTTGAGTGCATTAAATTTCTAGATTTTACATTTTGGTTAGGTTCATTTCAAACACTACTCATACAGACTGATGCTGTCACGTGGAGTGAGTGAGGTCCTACAGAAGGGCCTATGCCCATCTCTTACAGGAAGAGAACATGCCTGTCTCAACACCACTGTCTCTGCCTCTCCTTACAGTGGATGACAGGAAACCTTCTTACCAGAACTGTGAATAATGTTTTGTGATCTGTAAATGATCTGTAACAGGACAGAGGTAGTCTTTATTTGTGATGTGTGAAATGTTTACATGTTATTGTGAACATAGCGTCTTTACTCCCAAAACATACATTTCTGTAACCAGAGTGGGACATCAGCTAACAGTTCTGTTTTGGGGTAGAGTAACAACCAATAATTATGAGGCTTGTTGTATGTTGGATTCTATAATATATATATATATATATATGATTTACAATATATATTATATATAATTTCATTAAAATTCAACATTCCCATAACTTGTGTCAGTTACATAAAATAGTGCATAGCTGGTAAGTTGTAGGGCAGGGATTGAGTAGAGTGGTTATCACCGAGTTAGAAATGTTGAGCTTATCACTATGGGTTTCACCACTCAGGTTTCATTTAAAGTTTGAATGCCCAAATGGTGTTCCTGCTCTGGTGATTGGAGTTGAACTCAGGTTGAAGGTGACAGTTTAAGGGGTGGCAGGATTTTGCCAGACTCAGTACTTAATAATTTATTTGCCAAATTTACTCCCTAAGCTTTCTCTCCTTTTTGTTTTTCTGATTATAAAAGTAATGCATATTTTTCATAAAGAAAAACTATGTCATCTTTAATACCTAAGGCTAATAACCAAATATTTTTATGCATATAGACAATAAAAATTAGATCCTATGGGCTGAGATGTAGCTCCATAGTAGAGTACTTGACTAACATGTGCAAGGCCCTGGGTTCAATCCCCAATACCTCCAAAAAAAATCAAGACTTGTATGATCTGTTTTTACTTAATATTTAGTGGACTTTTTTATATTCACAGTTTTGGATAACTACTACATATTACATTGGGTAAACCACTATTTTGCTAATCTTTTTTAGATTCTGAGGTGATATATACTGTTTTGCTGCTGTAAATTTTGTCACAGCAGATACCCTTGCTGGTAAATTTTTACACAAATCCAAGTTTTATTTGTTGGGATAGCTGGGTCAAAAGATGTGCACATTTTAAGTCTTAAGATTGCTTGAAGGGAGGCAACACTGGTTAATTTGTTTTTATTTCCTTGATCCTATTAAGGTTGAATATTTTCTATAACTATTGGCCAGTTGAGTATCTTTGAGGAATTGCTCATTTATCTTTCACTTGTATTACCCACTTAATCTGTATTTTCAGATTACTGGTGTCATGTACTGTGTAAATCTGTGATAAGGCAGTTTCTCAGACACTGTGTTCCTAGGGGAAATACAGGGTTAGGTTCCTGACCCTCTGACCATTTCTTTTCAGCCAGCCAGTGATCATGTTTTTTTGTGTGTTTCTGTTCAAAGATAGCTTATTTAATCTTACTACTGACTCATTAACATTGAGCTCATGACCAATGCACTATAAATTAAGCCTGAACAAAGCTTACTTCACATGGATTTTCTGTCAAGCATATCACAGCTGCCTTATACTTAGGAATACTAGACAGCACCTCAGCACTGTGCTAGGGGCCATTTCAAACACTGAGGTCACAGAAAGCACAAAAATGTGGAAACCATGGCACTAAGTAGACCTCAAAATGACTTGGTTACAGTTTGAAAGCTGAAACTCGAAGACAGTGCTGAACTTCAGCTGGGCTGTGTGCACTCAGCAGCTACATGTCTACAAGTGCCCCTGGAAGCACCACGAGTGTTGGTTTTTAGGTTGCAAATTTTAGCAAGTAGGTGAGTTCACGGATACAGAATTTACAAATAATTAGGATTGGCGGTCAGGTGGCACTGAATCCTGTGGAGAAGAAAAGCACAAGAGTTGGAGAACTACTTTGGACTGGGTGGACTTTGAAGGTTTGTTGAAGGTGATGACTTTGGAGCAGTGACCAGGGAGATTAGGAAGTTAAGTCATATGACTGAAGCAAGTGTGCATGGACAGACTAAGAACAAAATGTCTTGGGCTGGGAAATTCATAAATAATAGAAATGTATTTCTCTCTTCTGTAGGCGGGGTGGCCCAAGCTTGAGGCAGCAGTGTATTGGTCGCCTGATGAAAGTACTCTTTCTGCTTCATAGATGGCACCTCTTGCAGGATCCTCATACAGTTGAGGGGACCAGAGTGGATAGGGGCTGTCCCTTCAAGCTCTTTTATAAGGGCAATAATCCTATTTGACCTAATCACCCAAAAGAGCCCACTTAATATTATTGTCTTGGGGATTTTAAATTTCAAAGTGATTGGGGGCGGGGCACACTACACAGCATAGGAAAGGTGGTGTGCAGAGTGAGCAGGGGAAGGGGAATTAGAACATTACAGGAGTTGGCAGGCACCAGATTTCCTGGGCTTTATGGGCCATTGTGAGGACTTTGTCTTCACGGAGATTAGGGAGCCACTGGAAGGATTCAGGAAAGGGTAACATGTTCTGGTCTGGGTTTTAAGAGGATCACTGAAGTGTGGAGAAATACAACAGTGGTCAGAATAGAAGTCCTAGTCAATTACAGTCTCCTCAGAATTTAAAGTGGGTGATAACTGTGGAGGTGTTAAAAGGACTGGATATAGCCGGGATGTAAATCAGTGGTAGAGCTCTTACCTAGCATGCTTCAAGCCCTGGGTTCAGTCTCTTTCCCTGAAAAAAGAAGGAAGAAAAGTCATGGGATAGCTATTGAATTTCAAGGGTAGAACCAATACAATGTATTGATGGATTCAATGTGGGCTGGAAAAAGGAGTCAAAGATGAATCTCAGGTTTTGTTGCTGAGCTAATGATTGTGCCATTTTCTGAGATGAGATAGTCTAGGAAAGGAAGGAATTTAAAGGGGTTAAGTATGAGATTCCTAATTAGACTTAAAATGGAGATAATTTAGTAGGAAGAATGGGGGGGCTCAGGAGAGAGGCAGATAACGAGGTAACTGACGGGAATTCATGATCATATTCAATGCCATATAGGATGGGGTCATTTAGGGAGTTAAACAGCTCTGGGGAACTTTTGAAAGGGGCAGTCGGAGGAAAATCTGATAGTTTGTTACCTCAAGAATGCTTTTTAAAAATTATTATTAAAAGGAAGGGTGATTATCTGTCAGATGCTGCTGAAAAGTAGAATGATATGAGGCCTGAGACTATTGGTTTGGTATTAGAGGAGTCCCTGGTAACAACAAGGGCAGGCAGTTCAGTAGAGCCATAAGAACCAGTGTGGTTGGGCTCACAAGGAAAGGGACGCGAAAGTGGAGGTATAGATCCAGTTTTGTAACATTTTCTGGTGCCTCTTGGGGGAATGTGAAGTCAAGGTTCTTGTTACTGTCTGTAAGATGATAGATATCAATATATGCTTCTGTGTGGGCCTGAATGTTCCCCAGAGAGAATTGTCAATGGATGTTGCAGGTAAAAACAAGCAGTCACAGCAGCTGATTTCTCCAGCAATGGGATTCAGTGTAGAAGAGGAGAGTGTAACCTTAAAAGCCAGAAGAATTTATCATTTTAATACTAGGAAAGACAGATGTGGAGACAGACATTAGGAGACTATGACAAGAAAAGAATGAGACAGGTCCCTTTCTGATAATTTTCTCAGGAAAATGAATAGTTGCTGGGGGTGTGAAGAGAGGTTTGAAATACTAAGTCTCTGGGAGAGGAGACCTAATCCAGTAAGTTCATGCAGTGGGCTTGCTGGGCTGTCTGGGGGCGCTCGATGGGGATTTAGTTTTAAATTTAACTGAGACCAGCTATGATGGTGGGGGGCTTTTTGTTTGTTTTTCCCCAGTCATTTAGCTGCTCAGGTGTGGGTCACAGTATGTGAAAATTTGAATTTAGCCAAATGAGAGGAATTTTCAGGAATGGAAACGAGATGGAGGAATTGTTTCATGCATGGGTAAAGCCATAGTTTGAATTTGGAATATCTCCAAAGGTGCATATGCCAAAGGCTTGGTCTCCAGTTTAGCCCTACTGGGAGGCAGTGGAACCTGTAAAGGGTAGGGCCGAGTGGGAGGTCTTAGGTCATGGGGGGGGGTGCACCTTGAAGGGCGTGGAACCATGGCCCCTTCTCCCTGAAGGAAACAACTTGGCTCTGCCACAGGCTTCCACCAGGATGTGCTTTCTCATCACAGGTCCAGAGAAATGGGGCCAATCATCAAAGAACTAAAACCTCTAAAATTGCAAGCCAAAATCAACATTTTTTCTCTTTGTAAGTCAATTGTCTCAGTTATTTCTTACAGTTACAAAGCCCACTGATATAGGTAATGATTATTGCTATAATAAGAAGCAATAGCAGGTTGAAAGGGTGGCAAATCTTGATGGATAGGAGGGTTCCAAGAATGCCAGAGCAAAACTAGTAGAAGAGGTAATTTGGTTGGAAAGTAGTGGGCTTGATGTTAAGCTTTTGGAGATAGCAGTCTAGTGATGGAGAGTATGAAGTATGACCAAAGTACACATTCAAAGTTGAGTGAAAAGTCCACAAGAAGATCAAGGAATGAAGAAGCCAGAACAGTATATGGGTTGTCTTTTCAGGAAGATAAAGTAATGTAAATGGCAGCAGGAGTCCTGGTGAAGTGAAAGAGGAAGCGAGGAGACAACATCTTCAAAGAAAGACAGTATACAGTCTGCCACCTACAGATTTCACATCTGTAAGTTCAACCAACCACAATTAAAAATATTCTCAAAACTGTATCTACTAAATGTGAGCAGACCTCTTTCTTGTCATTATTCTTTAAATACTATGGAACAGCTATTTCCATAGCACTAATGTTAGATATTATAAGTAATCTGGAGATGATTTAAAGTGTACGGGAGGATGTGAGCAGGTTCTATGCAAATACTGCACCATTTTACAGAAGGTACTGGATCTGAAAGGAAGTCCTAGAACCAATCCCCAAGGATACCAAGGGACAACTGTACCATGTAAATAACAGATGACAGCAAAAGGAACCGGAGTGGGTGGTTCAATGGAAAGAATTGCTTCAAAGGCGCTGGAGGGTTTTAAGGAGGATGGGGCCACAGTGACTGAAATAGCAAGAAGAACCTGGCCCATCTCCAGGTCTAATGGTATGTGGGAGACAAAACAGCCACCACTGGATAGGACTGTAGGAGTAGCCCTACAGGGGAGAGGCAGATTTCCCTAAGCACAGGGCAGGAAAGAGGCTGCTGACAAGCTGACGCTGTAGGAGGTCCTGTCCAGGACAGGTCATGAATTCTAGATGGCACTGTGGGAGGGCAAGGGGGCTGGACAAGAGGTTGGGCAGTTGGGTGAGATTAGATCTGGACATTAATGCCCTGGGAGGCCTCCATTAATGGGGTGACAGAGGTACACAAGTGTGTGTGTCATGGGATTGACCTCTTAGGCAGCTGAAGTGAGGCACGAGGGGATTCTCTTTTGTTTTTTAGTTCCGGAGATTGAACCCAGGGATGCTTAACCACTGAGCCACATCCCCAACCTATATTTTTTATTTAGAGACAGGTTCTCACTAAGTTGCTTAGAACCTTGCTAAGTTGCAGAGGATGGCTTTGAACTCACGATCCTCCTGCCTCAGCCTTCCCAGCCACTGGGATTTAGGTGTATAACACCATGCCCAGCAAGAGGGGAGTCTCTTGAAGAGAGACTGGGCACTAGCATCTGAAGGAGAAGTAGGAAGAATTCTGGGGACCTCCCCAATCCTGTGACAGTTGAATTGAGGGTTAATGATTAGGTCTCTATATAAAAGATATTAAACTTTGTTATTTGGCAGTTTGAGTTTCCAGACAGCCATCATTTTTAATGTTTTGAAGTACAGAAGTTTTTACATTATTTTTTCAAAATACTTTTCATTGGAGATGGACACAATACCTTTATTTATTTATTTATTTATTTATTTATTTATTTATTTATTTATTTATTTTTTATTTGGTGCTGAGGACTGAACCCAAACTGCTCACACAGGCTAGGGAAGTGCTCTACCACTGAGCCACAACCCTTTTTACATTATTTTAAGGTCTTTTCTTTTTGGTATTTTAACAAGATTTCCATCCTAAGATACAAATATTTACATAGTTTTCCTAATGAAACTTGATGGTGTTTTTTTCTTTTTTTTGGCATATGAATCTTTATTTGCAATGTATTCTGATATGTAACATTCAGGGTTTTTTCTGGTTTTCTCCAAATAGTAAATGTATTGTTTGAATACATTTATTGAATAAATGGTCCTTTAACCCTTCAGAACACACGATTTATACATCTTTCTTATTACATATATTAAGCACATTCAATTCCCAGGGTATGCTGGAGTTACTGGGAAAATTTTTTTGCGATCTTTATAAATGCCAATTGAGAAGTGTAAATTCAAGGACTTAATACCAGTTTCCAACAAGAAAAAAAAAAAAATTGAAGGAGGAAAGTATAAAATTTTAGTCAACTTTTTATCCACTTAAGATACCCCAATAATGTACTCTGCAAACCTTCAGAGGAGGATGAGAAGTGAAAGACAATGCGTTGAAGTTTTGCTGGATGCTGGTGAAGCCAACACACATGGACTGGCCTCTCCATCTTTAGAGTCTGGGGTCCGAAAGGCATGTGCTATGACAGGGGAAGGGAAAAATGCTGGGAGGTTCATGGCAACACAGGTGGAATCAATCTGATGGATTAGAGAGCATCCCACAGAAGTAACATTCAACTAATGACTTCATCCTGAGCAGTCTCCAGAGGCAACACTTCATCTGGGCATCCCTGCCATAAGTGAAGAGCCACCACCCACAGGTCATAGACCCAAACAGACTTGCTCAATGACTTATCTGGATGCTCTATCACTGGCTCTCTTAACTTTTAAAATAAATTTATGGTGGACCACTGTTTTGGACCGAGTCCCTGTGCTAGGCTTAATATACCAGACCAAACCAGAATGGAGTCACTTGTACTAGCTGCTACATAATCAAACAACTTTAAAACTTTGGGCCAGTCTTCCAAAAGATCAGGAGATCACTGCAACCAAGCAGGAGGGGGTCGGGTCTATTTAGCTCCATGCTAAGACAGCCCCTCTGCTTTGATCCTATGAGAAAAGTAACTGAAACACTTTTGTTCTTGTTTCTGCTTGCTTTGTCTTTTTTCTACCTATAATGCCCATCTCTACTTAGTTCATTTGAGCACACTTCTATTTTATCAGTGGGATGCTGCTCTATTCATGAATCACTAAAAAGTACATCACTAAATTCAATTAGTTGACATTTTGTTTTTTGATAGCTTTTCACCACCAAGAAGCCCATACTCCTAAATCCTACTAGTGTTCCTTCCAGTGGGACTGGAAGGCACATCAAGTTGCTTCTAAATACAGCACATCCATGAAAAGGCACTTATTAGCATCTACAAAATAGCAAAAGCACTAAAGTGACCATAAATCTGGTATTGGTGATATTTAAAATAATCAGTAGATTAAAGAGAATTACAGAAGAAGAAGAAAGAGGTTGTAAGGAAAAAGGGAACCCAGTGAAATACTTCAGATCTCAAAATGAAAATACATTTTTCTTTCCAGTTATTGCAGGTACTTTGTAGCTTTTTTTTGCCAGCTTTTCCACTAGGCTGGGAGGCAGGACGTTCCAGTGATTCTACAACTCACCTGATAATTAAAGCCCACCCCCCCCCCCCCCGCAACCCCCAGGGCAGTGTAAACCAGGTCTATTCAGGAGGATGGCAAAAGGTTTACAGTTGTTAACTGATGTCCTACTGACTATGGAACTTGTGGTGGAAAGAATCCCTGTGCTTAGTAATTAATAGAGAAATCCTACATTTAAAATTTCTACACTGGGTCTTAACCGATGCATCTTTTACCTGATAACATAACAGTGAGTTCTAATCATCAGATGTATACTCAAGCATAAGTGAACACGTTGGTCAGTGAAGTATAAAGAAGGCTTCTCTATGCTCACACACAAGACAATTACTCAGTTTTTTACAAAGACAGTTGATCTCCTTTTTTTTGAAGTGTGTATTTGATTCACTTTTTTGGGAATAACCAGTTTGAGTCATCTTTGACAGACGATTTTGGCTGTTTTGTTTTCACTAAAAAACAGTGGGACAGTGGCTTCATTCTAGGAGGGGGAGCAAATATAGGGCAATTTTCTGGGTGTCATTTAAGTAACTCATAAGGAAAAAAAATGCAAATTGGTATCTGCTAATGGTGTAACTCCCCACTGAAGTTGTACTGAAAGGGTCACTTTATGAATGCCCTTCACATCCACTCATCCCAGTTTATAACAATGAAACACTGTGTTAAAACCTCAAGGCAGCTGTTTTTGTCTCAAGTCCTTTGTAACTGATTTTACATACCTACTTAATTACTAAAAAAAAAAATAACCCCAAAGATGATTTCTTTTTGTACTTAACTATTCTGATTCTTTGTGCTACCTCAAAATCTTTAGATCAGTCATTTTTCTATATGTAAACACATTGGATTTGACATAGCTTATGACCTTTATCAGTAATTAGAATTCAAATTCAGTACATAAAATAAAAGCCAGGGATTCAAAATTGGGGGGCCAAGAACTCTTCTTCATAGGGTTTGTGATACCCTTGGACATTAACAAAATTTTATTTCTGAATATATGTGTTTGGGGGAAGAGGGTCCTTACCTTTCCTTTGGATTTTCACAGGGCTCCATGAATCCCTATGGTAGTCTCTTGGGAAGTTTGCCTGAAATAGTTTAAGGTTAGGTAGGATGAAGTTTAAAGCTGGGCATGGTAATGCATGCCTGTAATCCCAGCTAATCAGTAGGCTAAGGCATGAGGATCACAAGTTCAAGGTCAGCCTGGGCAACACAGCAAGATCCTTTCTCAAGGGAGAAGAAGAAGGAAAAAAAAAAATGAATTTCAACTTAAAAAAAATGAAGTCTGTTTCTAGAATTAAGTTCTAGTTTCCCGTAGAACTCATTGATTGGAAATCAGATAAGCTAAGGGTGATCGACAATTTATACTTTTTCTTATTTCTAGGTTTCCTTTAAGACCCCTCCACTCAACTACTCCAGAGGCTGAAAAGGGAGGATTGCTTGAACCCAGGAGTTCAAAATCAACCCAGGCAACACAGCGAGACCCTATTTCAAAAAACAAACAAAGCCATAGGGACTGGGGAAATAGCTCAGTTGGTAGAGTGCTTGCATTGTAAGCATAAGGCCCTGAGTTTGATCCCCAGCACCCCCCCCCAAAAAAAAAAACAATTCCAGGTTTTGAATATCTATTAATAGGGCCATGTAGGCACTACCCTGGACCCTTCACTCCTGTTTAGTGACTCCTCTTAGTCTTACCCAGTAATTTTTTTTTTTTTTTTTTTTTTTTTTTGCCAGTACTTGGGATTGAACCCAGGGGCACCGTACCACTGAGCTACATCCCCAGCCCAATTTTAATTCTTGAGACAGGGTCTTGCTGAATTGCAGAGGCTGTCCTCACCATCGTCCTGCCTCAGCTTCCTGCATCACTGTGATTACAAGCTGTATCCCCACGGCCCATCCCCAGTCTTCCTTTGAATTGCACCCATACCGTGCCCATTCTCCACCCACATGAGCACCAAATCTCTTTCCTTCTTTCTTGAAATAGAACAGACTCTTAATTGTTCTCTGATCTCTTATTTCCTCTGAACTCTTGCCAGATTAACCATCCAAAGTCTATTTCATTCTGTCCTGAAGCAGAACTTTCATTAGTTACTCCCTTACTTTGCAGGGTGAGGTCTATCCTCATCCCCAGCTCTCCAGCTGAGAAACCACCACTGCGCCCTCCTAGGGTACACTTGCTCTATATACCCATTATGCTCATTTCCCACCACCTGCCCACTACCATCTGGTACTGACTTTTCTGGACCCTCTGGACTTATATGACCCTCCCCTACTTCTGGCCTATCCAGATCTCACAGGGTTTTCAAATCCTCTGGAAAGACACAGCTCCACCACTATGTTGACCACCTCCTTAACTGCCTGGCAACGTTTTTCTGTGGGTCTGGGGCTAATGTTCCACCATATGCATTTTTACCTGATGATCCACCTCTGTGAATCCTGAGAAGGCAAGGACTGCTTCTGTTCTGAGAAGGTGGTATGAGACAGGCCCGTGCTAGATGGGCAAGCTGGGAAGGAAGCACTGGTGTGTGCTCTCAATGAATTCGATTCCAGTGTCAGCGACAAGCAGGCCACTGTTTTCAGGGTGGTATGGTGGTATGCATGAGGGCTGGTTTCCTGAGAAGGTGGCTCCAGCTGATGATATGTGGGTTGGATGCGGGAAGGGCATGTTGGGGCTGTCAGGCAACAGGACCATTCAAGGAACCCTGGATAAGTGATACAACCATGGCAAGTTTTCACAGAGCAATGTGGTACAAGACAAGGCTGTGGATCCTGCAAGTCCTTCGTGGGTTAAGCTCAACAACTTGAACTGTATCCTGAAGGAAGCACCTTGGAGCCTAAAATAATCATTAATAACAAGATGGTCTCTGCCCTAAGGACCTTGTAACCTCCAATAACTATATTCAGTTAAGTGGAAGGCATGCTTTCTAAGTCCACATCATTGTAGTGGTAGCAAATAATATACCCTTCTTAGTGAAATCAGATAAGATTTGAACAGTGTATACATGATTTTATGACCTAATTTAGTTTCATTTTGTTATTTCCACTGAAAAAAATACCCTTAAATGTAGGTGGGAAGCAAGGAATTTTGATAGACTTTAAGAAGGCCTTAACCTAAAAAGTACATGGGGGGACTACCTGTTATTAGGCCTGGAATTTCACCACAAGCAACACTGTGTCTCCTCCTTTAGGGGTCCTAACTATGCAACGGAGGATATTTTATTGTCAACAGTTATTTGATAAAAACTGATGTTAGCATTTGCCTAGGCATTCTTTAAGAGATATTTTAGTGACTCAGTTCCTTCTAGGTCTCCAGAGATAAGGCACCTGCCACATGACCTCAAGCCTACCAGAAAATTGTTATTATAATAATAAAAAAAAATCCCACGGGATTCTGTAACTTCATAGAAAGTTTTAAGTAACTCAATTACTTGAAAAATATGTGTGTCCTCCATAAGACTAGAGTTGAAAAAAAATGTCCTTTGAAACTATTCTAATAGGAACCCATTCAATTTCTTCTGGAGGTAAACTTCAGGTGCAATTCCATCAATCTAAGGTAAATGTTCTAATGTCTTTCCTAGATTCAGGTCCACCGTGCAAAAGCTGTGCCGGAGCTTCACCGAATAGTTTCTGAAGATGGTATGCTTCCACCCTCTTCTGATGACTCCCTTCACAGTTTCACCTTAGGCCTGCTCATTCTTTTGGGAGTAGCTATGACAATATTGAATAGCTGCTATTTGGTGGTGTCAGTTTCCTGGGAAACTCATGGCATTTACTCCTTCACCTGCCCTTGGGCAACTGGGTCGCTGTCTGGGAGCACCGTGGAGCAGGCCTCCAGAAGCCCACGTGCACGCCCCCGGAGTCAGGGTGGGGATTCCACTGCCAGATCACAGGTTCCCAGTCCAGATGCAGCACCGCATTTGTTAGGCCCAGCCGCTTCAGTCACCAAACAGCAGGGGAACACTGTCTTCTGTCGTAGAAACGTGGCTGCCTTGGTCCTCTTCCTCGGTTAAAAACCTCAGAGTTGCATTTTTAAAATGAACCCACGTGCAGATTGAGTCGGGAAAAGAAGCGCTGCCGTCCCTGGGTGGGCTCGAACCACCAACCTTTCGGTTAACAGCCGAACGCGCTAACCGATTGCGCCACAGAGACCCAGCTACCCGGGCCGCGGCGCGCTGGGTACACATTTCCGCGGCGGCGGCGGCGGCCCTCGCCACCCCGGGCGTCGCCGCGCTGAGTGCGGGCGGAGGACCGCTGTGGGCCCAGGCGGCAGCCGAGCTGCGTACCCGAGCGGCACGGAGGGCGAGGCGGAGCCGCGGGGGCGCGGGAGGCTGGGCGGGGCCTCGGGGCTCCTATGGGGACAAAGCCCTGCCCGCGGCGGCGCGGCGGCGGCCCTGACGCGAGCTGGAGCGCGGGCGCCGCTCTGCCAGCCCGGCTGCGCGCGGTGCGTACGCTCCCGGGGGCGTGACCCGCCGTCCGCAGCCGGGCGCCCCCAGGGGAGCCGGCGACGAGTACGAGGTCGCGCCGACAAGCCCGGCGCGTCTCTGGAGCGAGGAGCGCAGTGCCGGGGCGGCGTACGGGACAGAGCCCGTCCGTCCCGGTGCCGCTCCGCTTCTGGGTGTCACGCCCCTTCCCCTTGGCTTTGCCCCTCGCCGCCTCCATGGAAGCTCACGGCACAGACGCACCGAGTACCGGTGTGTGGGCCGTACGCCGTCCTGTGCCCCGTGCGTGGAAGAGAAGTGAGCTTTTGTCACCTCCTAAGAATCAGTGTGCACCCGTTCGGATGGACAGGGCCTCCTCGAGAATGCACGGCCGAGGGGACCCCAGAAAGGGCGCCTCAAAGGCCGTCGCGTTTAAACACCTCTGAGGACTTGCACTTCCCGGCTGGGAATGTGACCCTCTGCCGTCGGGCTGCCGGGGTGCCTGGAGGAGGGAGCGGGCGGCCTTGGCCTGGGCCCTAGGAAGGGCCCCGAAGGCGCGTCCAGGCGTTTCCTCCGGACAGCACCATCATGAGGACTCCTCTGGGACCTGCGCCCGGGGAGAGGGACGCCCCCCAGTCAGCCCGGGCGTGTGTCCCGGTTACCATTCTATCTCCGGTCGTTCTGCTGCCCTCCCACCCGCTCCCTCCCCTCCCCTCCCCTCCCCTCCCCTCCCCTCACTACCCCTCCCTCCCCTCCTCTCACTAACCCTCCCCTCCCCTCCCCTCCCCTCAACCCCCCTCCCCTCCCCTCACTACCCCACTCCCCTACTCCCCTACTTCCCTTCCCCTCTCGCCCTCTCCCCTCCCCTCCCCCTCCTCTTCCCCCTCCCCTCCCCCTCCTCTTCCCCCTCCCCTCCCCCTCCTCTTCCCCCTCCCCCTCCTCTTCCCCCTCCCCCCTTCCTCCTCTTCCCCTACCCCCTTCCTCCTCCATCCCTTCTTTTCTCATCATTTTAGCCACACACCCCCGCCCCACCCGCCTAGGTACTCGGCATTGAACTCGGAGCCGCTTTACTTCTACGCCCCATTTTTTGAGATAGGGTCTTGCTAAATTGCAGAGACTGTCCTTAAACTTGGAATCCTTCTGCCTTAGCCTCCTGAGTAGCCGAGATTACTGGTGGGCACCATCACTCTTTTTTTTTTTGTACTGGGGATTGAACCCACGGCACTTTACCACTGATCTACATCCCCAGCCCTTTTTGTTTTTATTTCATTTTATTTTGAGACAAGGTCTCGCTGAATTGCTTAGGGCCTCGCCAAATTGCTGAGAGGCTTGCCGAGAACTTGAGAATCCTCCTGCCTCAACCTCCGGAGTCGCTGGGATTGCTGACTGAGTGACTGCGGCGAAATAATTTTAAAATGGACAATTCAGTACCATTAGGTACATTCAAATTGCTGTGCTCATCACCACAATTCATTTCCAGTACCTTTTCATCTTCCCAAACTGAAATGCCATATGCTTTAAGCCCTAACTCCCTATTTCCCCCTCTCTCCTGCACCCTTCCTTCTGCTTTCTGTGGATTTCACTACTCCAGGTGCCTCACAGAGGTGAAATCATACACTATAGTCCGTTTGTGACTGGCTTGTTTCACTTAGCATGGTGCGCTCCTGGTCCTCTCATTATAACATGAATCAGAATTCCCTCGCTTTCTAAGGAGGAAAATTTCATTTGCATGTATAGACCACGTTTTGTTTATCCATTCATCATCTGTGGATCCTTTTAGCTTTTGTAAATAATACAGCTATGAAAGTGGGTGTAGAACTTTCTGTTTGAGTCTGTTTTCAGTTCTTTTGGGGATATACCTAGAAGTGGAATTTCTTGATCACCGTGGTTTTCCACAGTGGCTGCACCATTTTACATTCTCAATAATAGCACACAGTGCTCCAATTTCTTCACTTTTTTCCTTTTTAACGGTGACCATCCTAATGGGTGTGAAAGTTTCCCTCACTGTGGCTTGTCTTTGCATTTCCCTGGTTCTGGTGATGCTGAGCATATTTCTCATGCTTTCCTTTGACACCATGTTCTATGAGCTTTGCTCTACTTGCTTCCTCTCAGTAAGGGTCAGCTCTGCTTCAGTGAGGAAAAAGCTGGGCTGGGAGGCCAGCCTCTGATAAGAGGAGGAAGAAAATGGCTAGGGGTTGGGAGGGGAGAAGAGGAGGAAACTTCTCTAGATGGAACCATCTAGAGATCCATTGTCCGGTGGTCCTTGCTTGTGTGTGTTTTTGAGGGATATTTGTGCTGTAGTGCTTGTGATAGACCAGCCAGCAAAAACAGAACCAGTGACCTCCACCTTGGAAAGAACTGGAATAAATAATGTTTTTCGAACTGTACTTTAAAAAAGTAACTTAAAATTATGCTCATTTAATGAAATTTTGGATACACTCTTAGTTTCTCCTTAAGGACTGTGGGAATTTCACCAGCTTGGTGGCGAATGTCTGTAAGCTCCAGCAGCTTGGGAGGCTGAGGCAGGAAAATCCCAAGTTCAAGGCTGCCCTGGCAGCTGAGCAAGTTCCTCAAGAACTGAGTGAGACCCTGTCTCTAAATTAATTAATTACTTTTAAAAGGACCAGGGATGCAGCTCATTAGTAAAGGACCCCTGGGTTCAATTCTTAGTACCTATCCGCTGTTCCCCCCACAAATGAAAAAAGAACTATGGGGATTTCTTATGTAATTAAATGCTGATTTTTTTTGTTGTTGATTTTGGTGTTTCTGTTTTTAAAAACAGTGAGATATTTCAAATGTACAAGAAATAGAACCTTATTTTTCTGTAACTCCACTAAATTTGTTTTTATTCCCTTTTCTTCAGTTGCTGGAAACACAATCTCAGTCAATTCTAGGTCCCTTCCATGTCCTTCCCTGAAGTGGTTTCTGAGGCTGAGACTTTGGAGGGAGGGTCCTTGAGCCACAGTGCTCCCAGGTTGGTGTGGAGAGAATTTGGTTCCATTGAGGGTTCTGGTGGCCCTTCTGTGCCTCAGTGGAGGGAAAGGAATCTCTTGGGAGGTTGGCTTTATTGCATCAAATATTTCTTAAAGCCATCGCTGGGGACAGTCCCCTCTGCTTATGGGACCCCAAACTTCTCTGTTCTTATCAACTCCACCTGTACACCTCTATTTTTCTAGTCCCAGACCGTGGGATATACAAATAGTTGTAAGATTTTAGGGACAGTCATAGGGCAGGTGGAAGGAAAAAAAGGAAATATACATCACACACACACACACACACACACACACACACGTAAGTATGCACCAGAAATTTATATAAATTTTTTGTCAATTAAAAAATACCCTTGACCAATATAACCATAAAGGTTTAAATTTGGAAGCGATAAAAATAAAAATAAATGAGATAAGAAACTTCCTTTCCCCACATGGCAAAGAAGAAAAGGAGATAATACTAAAATGCTCTTAAAGTGTAGTGAGAGGTCGACTCTCACAGGACCCTGATGAGGGGAAGCTGTTATGTCGATCCTGGAGAGCAATAGGGTAACATGACCATGCAATGATGCTTATGCCCTCTCGCCCTGGCAAATTCCCTTAGAGATTCATCCTCAGGAAATAACTGGGGATGTGATACAGTTTAAAGTCTATCATCACAGCCTTATTTATAATAGTGATGCATAGGAAATGACCTAGATGTTCAGTAATGGTAGATAATGATAAATTATGGCATATTTAGAAAGTAGAGTATTAATTACGTAAAGATCAGAAATAATGTTTTCGCAGAATGTCTAAAAACATAAGATCATGATAAAGTGTTAAATAAAAAGAAGTGGGGGGCTGGGATTGTGGCTCAGTGATAGTGATAGAGTGCTCACCTATCATGAGTGAGGCCCTGGGTTCGAACCTCAGCACCACATAAAAATAAGATAAAGGTATTCTGTCCACCTACAACTAAAACAAAATATTAAAAAAAAAAAAAATAGGGGGTGCTGGGGCTGTAGCTCATTGGTAAAGCATTTGCCCAGCATGTGTGAGGCACTGGGTTCGATCCTCAGCACCACATAAAAACAAATAGATAAAGGAATTGTGTCCATCTACAACTAAAAAATATATAAAAAGGGATAGGGCACAGGATCATAGAGTCATAAAATAATATTTTCAAAGACTAATAACATGGTCAAGACAAAATTTTAAGTTAAAAGGTAAGCTGACAGGGCCTGGGGTGGAACTCAGTGAAAGAGCAATTGCTTTGCATGCTAGAGGCCCTGGGTTGAATAACTGGTGTGAGTGTGCACGCTTGTGTGTGCACATACACACACACACACACAGGTAAGTTGGAGAACTGTGTAATTGTGATCATTCATAGTTGAATCGTTCTTGCTTTGTGCTGTCACTATTAGAAACACTTTACACATCACCTCATTGAAGCTCATCAAAACCCTATGCAGCAGGTACCATCATTCTGATTTATAGCTGGGATGATGTGTGCAGAGAGCCATTCGTTCAAGGTCCAGAGCTAGTTTGTGGTGGGGCCAGGTTCAGATCCCAGGGTCAGATTCTAGAGATCTGACTTGTGACCTTGACCACACAGTTGTTCATGTCGCATATAATACAGTGTGAGCCCCAACTCTGTGTGTGTGTATGTGTGTGTGTGTGTGTGTGTGCACATATGCCATGCCCATGTGTGTAGAATTGGGAAGTTATATAGAATAGTGTTAGTGGTCATCTCTGAGTGGTGATTTTTCTATTCTCCTTTTCGTTGATTTTCTCAAGCTTCAGAAACAAGCAGTCCTTCAAGGGGCCAGTGTCGAAAGGCAGCAGCAGTTTCCCTAAATTACAGATAGAGGGTGGTAAGTGGTTATTCTCTGCACCGATCTTCCCCATCTGGGGCAGAGGAGCGTCAGCAGGTGGGGTGGAGATCTCAGAAGGGGTCTCAGGGGCTCCTCCAAGCACAGTGTAACAGTCACACAGGTCTCTTCTCCAGGGGTTTCACCCCCACCCCCCACCCCCTGGAAAGGGAGCTGTAGCAAATGCAAAGGGAATTCTATGAGGAGCACACTTCCCTTTAACAACGAGATTGGAGGTGACTTTTGCTTTCAATTTCTGAAAATACTTCTTTATGCTTTCTCTTTCTTTTTCTTTTTGTTTTTACAATGACTTGTTTTCACTTGTGCAGGCTAAACCAACCTAAGGGAGAATTTAAAATGAAGACTTTTTTTTTTTTTTAACCTTTGCAAAAAGGTTAAATATACCATGTGTACATTGTGTCTCAAATGAGAACCAGCAGATTACAACTGGATTGGTGAGGACCTGGGCTAGTTGCTGCAGGGATCTCCTTCCCTTTAAGACTCTCTGACACTGTTCCTGCTAACCAGGTTACTTTCATCTACTGGGGGGTGGAAGCGGGTGGGAGAAGATACATAAGAAGTCTCGAGGCAGCCGTGCCAGCTGCATGGCACTGAGGTAAATATTTTAGGAGTCTGAGGCAGAAACAGTCATTGAGCTGTCAATACAGACCTGGTGAAGAAAGGGGTGCTGGGCTGATCCTTGAGAGGATGCTTTAATGGTGACAAGGAGAAGAGAGGCAGGGGTGGGTGACGGGCATGGAGGAGCCCTGTTGAGGCAGAGGATTTATGCAGGGTGTATCAAGCCATGAAGAAAGCAAGTAGGTGACAGTGTGTGAAGTCCTGGAATACTAAGCTAAAAATTTGCATTTATGAACAGAACAGTATAAATTCATGATTGAGGAAAATTTTACATGACTTACATACTCACCGAAGGGACGATGTATTAATGACTACGGTGTATTTATCCAGTGTGCAGAGAGGAGGCACTGAATCATTTTATTTTTGATGTGGGGTCTCGCTATGCTGCCCAGGATGGTCTTGAACGTGTGGACTCGAGTGATACTCCTGACTCAGCCTCCTGAGTAGCTGGGAATACAGGCATGCTCCTGAGTGCCCGGCATTGCACTGACCATTTTCAATGGAAGAGTGACTTGATAACAGCAAGATTTGGGGGACATTAATCAGGATGAAAAAATGAAAAATAAAAGTATTCAACTAATAGAATTTATTGATATAATTACTATCAAAATGCGCCCAGGAGTAGAGCTATTGGTTGTATCCAGGGAGCTGGTGAAGGAAGCAGGACGGGAGCATTTATCCCTCCCTATTCTGAATCTCACCTCCAATGCCATTTGCAGAAAGCAGATTAGCAAACCAGAACTCGACATCCCTGCTCATTCCTGCCTCTCCACAATGAGTCAGAATTATGATTTAAGTTATGGGTTTAAAAAATAAACCAAAGGATGCTAACTTAACAGAGACATTTTCTACTGAAATCTACTGAGTTCCACCTTTTATTTGTTATGCTATCCAGGAAACCCCATAGAATCTAGAGCCCCTCTCTATTTCCTGTGGGGTTCCACAGAGCTTTCTTTCTTGCACAGAAGCTACTCATTGGTCCAGCAGAACTTTAACACAGCAAATGAAGAAAACCATGTGACTAACAATGGCCAAACTACTTTGATTACAAAAAAAATTTATATTTTTTAGACATTGTCTGGGACATGCAGTAACATTGGCAACACCATGGTAACTACAAGGCTGCACGATTCAGATTTAAACACTCTCAGATTTAAACACTCTCAGATCTAAATTCATTATTAGGTAAACCATCATGATCAACAGCTTGGTTAACCATTCCATTAAACAAATGCAAAAATGTTTGTAAAGATATGCTGTGGCGAGTCATGCAAGAATCCACATCATCCCCTATGAGAACTCAGTCTCCCTACCCCAGCACACTGATATTTTGGGTCCTGTGATTTTTTCCCTTATATAGAACTATCTGTGGCTGTACAGGACATCAGCAAACCTCACCATTCCCACCCCCAACTCACTGAGTCAACCCCCACAACTGTTTCCAAACACTCTTTAGAAGAGCTGTTCTTTTTTTTTTTTTTTTTTTGTGGGTGGGGTGCTGGGGATTGAACCCAGGGCCTTGTGCTCTACCGACTGAGCTATCTCCCCAGCCCCTAGAATAACTGTTCTTATAACATGGTTCAGGGACCATGGGACCTTTCAGGGAATGTTCAAGATTAAAACTAAACCATAATTGGGCTGGGGATGTAGCTCAGTGGCAGATTGTGTGCTTAATATGCACAAGGCACTGGGTTCAATCTCCAGCAACACACACACACACACACACACACACACACACAACCCACAAACTAACAAAAACCTAACAATGTATTGAGATTTTGTTTGCCTTTTTTTGTTCTTATGGTACTTTTCAAAACATAAATTGTGTAATAATGAAATTGATTGCAGAAGTAAATAGGGAAAACTTGTTTCTCTTCCATTAAACTAGACATTAAAGAAATTTGCAAAAAGTATAAAACAATGCTATTCTCACTATTTGTTGTTTTGGAAAATATAGTTTTTTTTTCATAGAAATATGTTATTTAGACTTACAGTAAGAAGCTTGTTATTGTAATTAAAAAAATAAAACATACATAATTTTTTAAAGTCCTCAGTTTCAATTTTGAGTGTTGTAACTATTGATAGGTATGCCCTCATAAATAGACAGTCTTGGGATCCTCAGAACTTTTAAAGATTGTCAAGGGTTCTGGGACCAAAGCTTTTGCTGCAGAGGGAACAGCTGGAGGCAGAGTCTGCACTGCTCCTAGGAGATCACAGTATGATAGGAGTTAACCTCCAAGGCTTCCACTGTTTGCAAGAGTCCAGGAGGAGCCATGATTGATACTGAGCCCTGCTTTCTTGTAATAGGAAATGATAATGAGATATCTGACACAGGTCTACTTATAAAAAGAGGTTCAAATATAGTTCCCTGTTTTGGAAGTTCTGAGTCCAAGCGACTCACCTCCCTTGGCTTTTTCTGCTCTTTGTTCCAGATGTAATCCCTCCCTTGCCTCTGTACACACTGCCACCATGTCTTCCATGCCCTGAGATCATGCAGACAACCTAATGGTGTTGAGAGGTGGTGGGGCCTTTAAGAGGCCTTTGGGACTTGGATCAATGCCACCTTACAGGAGTGAGTTCTTGCTCTCCTGGGACTGGAGCAGATGCTTGCTGTCAAGCCAGGCAGTCCTCCTTTCTCTTCTACACATGCCCTCTTACCCTTCTTCTTTCTGCCATCAGTTGAAGTGTGGCTCCATGGAGGTCCTCACTTGATGTGACCGCCTGATGTTGGATTTTCCAGCCTCCAAAAGATACCTCTTTCCTTCACCCAGTCTCAGGTGTTGTTATAACAACCGAAAATATATTAAGACAGTGGTGTCACTGAGGGTAGGAGTACGGCCTCCCAGCCCGGAACTCTTGCTCCGCATGGGCACATTGCTTCTCCCAGTGTAGTATGAAGCTCTGTAGGAAGAACCAAGTTGCAGAAATCCTTGGGGTTCCCTGAATGGTCCTGTCATAGATGGTATATACCATCTATGGGCAGGAGCTAGTATTTCTTGGGCAAAGTAAACAGTAAGACCAAGTTAATGGCAATTATTTGAATTTAAATATAATTTCAGAATGAAGAACTTACCTTCTACTAGTATGATAGCTCTGTGTGTGTGTGTGTGTGTGTGTGTGTGTGTGTGTGCGCGCGCGCGCGCGCGCACATGCTACATTCCCAACCCCAGCCCAGTATTTTCCAAGATAATACTTGGGACACCAGCGTAGATGCAACATCACATAGAGGTTAAGGTACTTTATTAAACAGACTGACTATATTCAGACCCCATCTCCCACTTACTAGCCCTGTGCACTTGGGTTTGTTTCTTTACATCTCTGCCTCAGTTTCTGCATGTGTAAAATGGGTATGGTAATGCAAACACTCTGGTCTTAGGATTTTTATGAAAATGAAAAGAGATGGGCAAATGAAATTCTCCAAAGCTTGAGTAGCCACCATCTAGTTAAGCATCAATTAGCATTTGCTCTTATTGTTACAATTACTGCAAGTGGTTCTGTCTTATAGCATCTTGTGTACAGTTTATGATCAGGTGGCTTCTGTTGCTTAGTAACAGACCAATTCCGTGGAGTCCTAACGAGCAGGCATTGATGCCTATAGTGAAACTGAATTTCTTGACATTACTGGAGACTCCATCATCCTATTTGATTTTCCCGTTCTATTTTCTATTAAGGTAGGACACATGTGGCAATGCAGCAAAGAGCACCAAGCAAGTTACAATGAAAAGTCACGGTCTCCCAGCTTCCCTCTCTGACACAACTTAGAGATAAGCTTTTTGTTTTTTGAAGTTTCTTTATCTAGCGTTTCTTGTCAGTCCTTCCTAACTCTAGACTCTATTTTGTTCCCTCTATTCACTTAGCAACCTTAGACATTATCTTTCAACTCCGCAGTGTGAAGATTCAGTTTCCACACCTCCAGTCCACCAGCTTCTTCCTGGTACGTCCTGTTTTAATTGGAGGTAGGCTGAATTTCAAAATATGTAAGCACTCCACTGTGATTCTCTGAATGTTCCTTTTTTTTTTTTTTTTTTTTTTTTAACACCAACCTCTTCTTGTTGCCTGGACACAGGAGGCCTGGAGGGTCTCATGGTTCAGCCTGGGAGACTGTCACTTAACAACTGGTTCTCAGGGTGACATCACTCTCTCCACTGGGCCTGGCCCTGCAGTTGAGTCCCTCACTTGCCTGTCCACCCCAATAGTCTAAGACAGGAAGTTGGCAGCTGGTGTGGTCCTCACTGTTGTTTGCCTCAGGGAATTTGTCTCTGTGAAGTAGGGCTTTGGATTCTGGGTTCTGGATAGAGGGTGCAAGAATAGGACTGATAGGCTTCAGGGGTCCCCATAGAAAGGCACAGGGAAGACTGAACTTTGAGAGGCCCACCTGTAAACCAGAGTCTTAGCTCTCCTTGAATATTTTATAAGTTTCTTTTTGTTTTGCTTTGTTTCACCTATAGGGGAGCCTGCCTGCTGTCTGTGCAGATGTGCAGAAGGTGGTGCCTCTAATCCAGCTGCTGACCCTGAGCCCAGAGGCTTTCCATGTTCTCTTAGGTAGATAGGTTTCTACCTTCTCTGCCACAACCATAGAAAATTCTAGAAGGTACTTTTTCTTTGGACTTCACAGTCAATTTGCTTCATTTATATCTACAAAAAATTTGTAGATACCTACCTCTCTTTTGTTGGAGTGGCAGTAACTTCTAGTTGAGTGGGTAGTATTCATTTTACCCTGCTTCCTTAGAAACAGAACCTCTGATTTGTTGAACCTGGAAGGTAATTATTATACCCTGGCATTTCTTGCAGAGAGGGGTAACCAGTGACTTGCAAATGGAAGTCATTGGGAGAAACTGGTATAGAAAATTCTTAAGAGACAGATTTGGTTAGTCTCTGTTTCTCTTTGCTTTTTCCTTCTCCTTCCTTTGTTGAAAGGGCTATGATGTCTGGATCTGCGGCAACCATTTTGACCCAGTGAAGGAAAGTTCTGGACTCTCTCAGATAATTTAGTTCTGGCATTCTTGTCCATTTACAAATATTTGCTTCCTAATAGGAGGATGAGATATTCTTGGCTTTCGCTCTGTGACTGTGAGATGACTATATTTCCCTGCCTCACTGTCAAGTTTGACTATTTTTTTTTTTTTTTTTGCCAATAAAATATGAGTGGGAGAACGTTGAGAGTCATTGCATGTTTCTACAAGCTCTCTCCCCTTCGGTGTTAGAAAGGCTTGTCCAAAGTAGAGCAATTCCTCCAGCCCAGATCCTGTTGCGAGAAGCCATCTAAAGGAGTCTAATAACAAAGTAGGTGAGCTGGAAATAAACTTTTGTTGTCAATGCCACAAAAATGTTGGGCGAAGTTGCATCACGTTATCTGGTGAAGTCAGCTTATGTCGCGTGCGGAAGGGCAAACATGTGGGTGGCAGGATCGTAAGTGTTGGTGCTTCAGAGGAAAGGGGGCCAAAAGTGCTCGAATGTTCTAAAGAGAGCTATTCGCTAAACCTATAGAATTTAAACCTGCACAACTTAAGGAAACTCAGTTTGGATGCTCTGCGGAGCAGCCCCTGGAAAGTTCTGAACGCAAGAGATTTATGGAGGCGCGTTGCTGTGCAAGATGAGGAAGTGGGACGGGACAGGGACAACCTCCAACTCAACAGAGACCCGACGCAGTACTGGTCCACCATGTGGGCAGTTCTGGGCCCGAGAGTGCCCACAGAGGAGAACCCGAGGGGCAGGACTGGCTGTGCTCTGGACGCTGCTTGGGTTCCACAGTGATCCCTCTCTTGGGCCACACCTCCTGCAGACGACCTTTTCTAACTCTGTGGGGTCTCTGTGTCAGCAGCAGCACTGCTCCAGCCTCTTTCTGCTTGGGCTGCCCCACCCTGCCGCAGTCTTCTGGTTAGGACTCTTCTGGGGCTTCCGACTATTATCTTCCATGGGGCTGCTTTTGGGACCTGGAAACCCCTTGCATCTTCACCTGACACATCCCGTCTGCCCCCATAGTTGCCCTTATTCCTTGCCCTTGGCACTAAGGTTCGTCTGTGCTCCTCAAACTCCAGGAGACCCAACTCAAACTCTCTGCTACTCTCCAGCAGCCCCAGGTGACAGGGGACAGATAGATGTGAATGGTGGGAACTTGGGATTAAGGGAATAATTCTATAAACTGGGTCTTCTGTGCTGACCCCCAATGCTTCCTTTTATAAAAGCAATTTGCCTGCAGCCCTGCCTAGCTTAAGAGGACAGGATATGTCACATTCCTCAGCAAACAACCTGTTATCTGTAAGAGAAATGCATACCCAAGATAATTCTGATAAGAGAAACCCAGGAGGAAATCCCTACAGGAAGGAGGGATTTCTGTGATCCTTTCACAGACCAGATCCCAGAACGCAGGAAGAAACAGATAATTTCCCCTAACCATAAAATCTCTATGAACAGGTTCCAATTAAACTGGTCAGCATGGGCCAAAGTGACCTAGAGTGGTCATGGCAGCAAGGACTTGAAAGTCTGATGTCATCCTGCTGTCAGTCAAAAGTCAAGTGGTGGACCTGGGTGGGACTCTCTGGAAACTTCCCTGGAAGCCCCATAAAACTGAAGTACAGGAGAGGCTCACGGTTCCTCTCTTCTCTGAGAGGACCCACTCTCTCCTTTAAGAGTGTCCTCTTGGGCTGGGGAGATAGCTCAGTCGCTAGAGTGCTTGCCTTGCAAACACAAGGCCCTGGGTTTGATCCCCAGCACCGCAAAAATTAAAAAAGAGAAATAAGATCGCCCTCTTTCCGTTTTCCTATCCCTTCTAATACACGCATGCCTGTTACTCTGAGTGACCTGTCTGAAATCTTTCTGACTTGATTGCAAGAATGGGGGTTTGAAGGGTGCCCTCGTGCTGCCTCAGTTTCCCCCGGGGCCCTAGTCCTGCTACACAGACAGATGAGAGCAGCCCAGCCTCTCTCCAGCAGGGTCTATCCATCAGAGTCTCTTTCACTTGGCTTGAGCAGGGGAGGAAAGCACCTCGCTCCCTTTCATGGAGGGAGAAGTGGCTAATTCAAGGACACTTCATTTTTGGAGCCCTGGACAGAAGTGACTGCGATGGTCATAGAGATGGCTACTGGGATGGGGGTGCCCTTCAAGCAAAGTCTTGCCATTCAGCCCTGAAGATCACAGTTAGCCAATAACCTCCAGCGTCTGCTGCAGCATTGCTCTGAGGCCATGCTCTTTTTGGGAAGAACCCAGCAGAGGGATGCTGGAGCCCGTGATGGCATGTCCTACCCTGACAGCGGGCACGTCACAAAGGGCAGGCACACAGCAACACCAAGTGAAGCACCGAGCCAGTACAAAGCACCCCCTTCTCTTGTTCCTCACTTACCCTGCCCCCACCCTCAGCAAGTTGGGGAGTGGGGAGAGCATCTGGTGGGGGCCGGAAGGTCCCCTCCCTGCCCAAGCTGGACCTAGGGGAGTGGGAAAAGTTGTGAATTGAACAAGAGGTGGAAGTTTTGATTTAGATTAGATTTGAGTTTTTAATTTCTAAAAGTGAGATGTTACCGTAAAAGCGTTCACAAGACTGTGGGAGAGATCCATATTTTGCTTCAAGGATGGAGACAAGAGAGCTGGTAGAGTGAAGTTGAATGCAGTGCAGGGAGAAAAAACTCATTCTCAGCTCTACCCTTGTGAGTCCGTGATGTTCATTATCTGGTGTTACATCACACACACACACACACACACACACACACACACACCTCGCATGCGACTCTGTATCAATGTGGTAACAGAGGCAATCAATGAATAACTACAGATGTTTGTTTATTATTCGTATCTACTTCTGATTTCATTATAATAAACCTGCCTCATTTCATTACCAGAAAAGAAAAAAAACATAAAAGTTAGTTGTAATTCAGAATATTGAGCTTGAGTCTTCCTGCCTCCTGCACCCTCTGAGAACCAGGGATTGCCTTCTTTGTCTCCTCATAGAACAGGGAGGTAGAGTCCAGGCACAGGCTCCTAGCCTTGGCCTGCCTGCGGGGTCCTCCAAGGGCCATCTTGGAATCTCTGCTGTTGGTGAGAAAGGGATGGTGCTGTGGCTTGGGCATTGAGTGCTGGCGTGTGGTGGTGTCTCCTGACAGTCCCACCCTGGCAGGCCTGGGGTGAGTCCCTGGTGGGAGAAACGTGAGCCTGAACAAGAGCAAAACTTACCTGATACCAAAGAGGATGCTCGGAAACAGATCCTCTGAGTCTGGCTGAGGGAGAGATCTCCTTTTGGAGCAGAATGAGAAGGGGCAGTGTCCTAGCTCAGACAGCAGAAGGAAATCCACAGGGAAGGAGAGTCCAGCCGAGGAGAGGGCTGGAACGACAGAGGAACGGAGAAGCAGTGGCCAGGACACCTGGGTGCCAAGTCCAACATCCGCATCCCACAGCTCTTCCTGTCCTGTGTCACCAGGTGGTACTCCAAAAGTCTTGAACCCGGTGACAGCCCCCTTCCCCCACCAAGCTGTATAAGCATTTTCCCTCTTATCATTTCCACATAGCATTTTATCTTTTAAATTGATTTGTATTAATTTAATGTCCACATAAGAATATCTTCCATTTGAAAACACTGCATTTCTTAATTGCTTTGGAGGCGATGCATTTTTCTCTCTGCTGATTTACTCTGCCAATAAACATGCAATCCTACCGCGCACGTTTTACTCGTGTAATCAACCAAATAAATAAATAAAAGCAAAACAAAAAACCAAGATGAAACGGGGAAAAAAAAAAAAAAAAGAACTAGGAATGACTGACTCTGAATTCCACATGGAAATAGGTGACTAGTCACCAAGTCTATAGATATGGCCCACATTCTTGAGTAACGTGCTGATTGGTTGGGATGTTGATTAGACAGGTACATTAAAAGGATTAAAGCAACAAAAGTCAGAATTAGGTGCTACAGGACTCAAGTGCTGAAGAGGTATCGTGCAGGGAGAGATCAAGAGTAACACAGAGCATAAGAACCGGTCAGTTTATCACCTTCACTGAAAAAATGAGTGCACCCTTTGCAGAGCAGACTTGCCTCTGGGGCTGGGGAGTGGGAATTCTGACTGGCAGAGGACAAAGCCGAGAGATGAGGAGCAAAGAGTGAAGGTAGACAAACGGCATGGGCATGTCCGGGCTGCCCTGTGCCCTTGGGTTCCTTAGGCAGAGTCTGCTCCTTTGCAAGAGGCTTACGTGTGCTCAGCCAGCGTCTTTTTGGGAGACACTTTGGGCAGATGAGATAGGGGAGGAAGTTTTCATCACTAAGACCCAAAGGGAAACGTATTTTACATGCATAGCCTTGTTTTCCTGCCTTTCCATATGGAGTGTGTCTTTCAAAAGCCCATTTCTCTGGCAATGGTTCTAAGGGGGAATATCCCTTGCAACGGAACCATTCGTTCTCTCGTTCATCAACCTCTGATTGCTCACCAAGTGTCAGACCCTGTTCTCTGTGCTGCCTGGAGGGATGCTTGCTTTCCTTCTGCAACAGGTGTGGTTAACTCCTTCTTGGAGTCTTAAACAGTGATTTTTTTTTTTTTACAGCTATTTGAGAAACAAAGCTCTGCCGGTCTTTTTTGGCAATTTTACATTTCCTTTTGCGAGTCAGGGTAGGGTTAATGGTTCCTTCTTGCAGCCACTGAGAAATCTGAGGGCTCTCGGCTTGGTGCTGAGCAGGCAGCCTGAGAGCCCCACTTCCTGTCTCTGCGGGGGTGAGGGCTTACTGAAAGCCACTGAGAGGAAGGAGGGAAACCTCAGAAATCCGCCCAAGTCCCATGGATGAGCCTGGCTGCTTCACCCCGCAAAGCCTGGGCAGAGGAGAAAAAAGGCGAAGTTTTGTAAAAGAATGAGTGAAAGGGTGGGGAATGTGGAAAAGGGAAGGAGTAGGGGTGGGGTAGGGAAGGGAAGGGAGAGGAGGGGGCAGGGCCAAGTTCGCAAGGTCACTAATGAGCACTTGGGGAAAGTGGTTTCCAGGAATTGGGAAATAATCCTATCTTATTGCAAAGGAAGGGAATACTGAAGGAGAGAAGAAAAGAAACAGAAAACAGCTAGCCTGTCGGAGCTGGCAGGACCAAGTGTTCCGTTTTACAGAAGAGAAAACTGAAGCTCAAATCCTATGCAGAAGAGCCTGAGGCAAGCGTAGAACACAGGGTGGGTGGTTCGTAGTTTAATTCCAGGCAGGGAAAGGAGGGTCTTTAAGATCTTCTCTGCTGTTTGATCATCTTCCCCAGAGCTGTGGGTGGGGGTACCTGGGTGGTGGTCATATCTTTAGGTGAATATCGTGGAGAATGCAAGTTGGCGGTGTGACCCGGGACACCCGGGACACCAGGGACAGAGTGACAGCATGGTTGTGTGCAGTGCTGAGCTCTCCAGCAGCTCCACCACCCCTTCCTCTTTGCCGTCAGCACCATGGAGACAACCCTCTTTGAAGCTAGGCTAGGGTGCTTTCCAAACTTTCTACTGAGCATTCTTTTGTGAGTCTTCAGAGACTCAGTTCAGTTTCCACTTCCTCCGGGAAGCTTTCCTTATTTGCAGATTGGCTCCTAGCCATGCCTGCTCACCCACATTTTAAACTCTGTACCTTTATAGCAGGCCTTAGCCACTGTCTGCATTCCAGTTATCTGAGCCTCTTTCTCCTAGACTAGCAGTCATCTGAGGCCAGGAATCTTCTTTATAGTTGCATGCTGCAATCCTAATGCACAAAGCTGTCCAGCACCTTGGTGTGGATGCAGGAATGTTAAGCATTTGCTGTCAGCTCTCCCAGGGTTGCAAAGGGTGGAAAGAAGAGGAATTTGGTGCTGGTTATTCTAATAATGGGTGTAGCAAGAAAGACAAAGATAGCTCAAGGAGTGGAACTCTCCAAAGAGTGGGAGGAGAGGAACCGAAAGAAAAGGCAGAGAGTGAGAGTGAGGGTCAGCCCTGCAAAAGGGAAGGAAGAGTTGGGGTGCCCGCTGTGACTGACTGCAGTGGACTTGTCAAAACTCAGCCTCAAATGCATCTCTGCTTCGATTTTTGTCCACTGCTCTAAAGCAGGGTCATTGAAAAAGTTCTTTTGTTTTCACCAATCTCTCATTTCTGACATTTGCCAAAAAAGGCCATGACCCTGACATGCTGCCCTACTAAGATTAAAATCAAGATATTAAATTAAATTATTATTTTAAAAATCGTTTTAAAATAATATAAACATTTCCACCATTGTTCTAACTCTGATGATGTCAATTTTGACTCAGGATAAAGTTTGCAGTGTGATGCACGATAGCCCTGATGCGTGTGTTTCTACACGTGTGTTAAGGAGATTTTTTTTTTTTTTTTTTTTGTCATTGCATCTTTTCTTACCCCATGTTTCTGCCTTCATGTCTTTTAAATTTGCTGATGTTTGGCAAGCACGCTATGCGACGCTAGATTCCCTGGAGTTTCTTTGGTAGGGAGGAACTGTTGGTGGGCTCTGCCTCTGTGATTGGGTCCTGGGCCAGCTGATTAGAAAAATGTTGCTGTGATCCCCGGGCTAGGTGTGCCTGTGGCATGAACTGCCATCCCTTCTCTCCTCTCTGTTCGAGTCTCATCTAGAAACCTGGGCAAGCATTTTCATTGATTTTCTATAAAGCATCATTGACTCCTCATTTCTCAAACTGTATTCCAGGGATGTTTGATGGAAAGGGAAAGAAGTCCATAGCCGTTTCTTCTCAGGGCCCACAGGAAGTATGTGGCCCCCTCTGCAGACTAGGTCACTGCTCTCCTCACCCCATCAGCAAGTTTTTCTGAAGAGGGCTCAGGTGGCCCGAGGCCTGGGCATGCGTACTTCTCTGCAAGTCTCTCGACATCAGCAGGATATATGTGTAGCTTTCATATAATATCAGAAGCTGGACCCTTTATAAAGGAAAAAAGGATCGTTCAGCTCACAGTTATAAAGGTCTAAGAGCATGGCACTGGCATCTGTGGGACAATTCCTCTTTGTGATGGCATCACAATGTCAGGAACATGTGTAAGAGGTGCAGATCCCATGATGAGACAGGAACCGGGAGTGAGCAGAGACAACCACGCTTGCTTTGTAACAATGCATTCCTGAGGGACCTAATGCAGTCTCAGGAGAACTTCATTAGTCCCAGGACCTAATCTCTTCCCATTAGGCCCAGCTCTTAAAGAGCCACCGCCTCTCAATACCCTCCAGCGCGTGAACTTCTAGGGAGTATGCGCAAACCACATCCGAACCACAGCACAGGGGGAGTACCGTCCTCTCTGCCTGTTCTAGTCAGTGATTCCTGTTTTCCAAAACCCTGTTTCAGATGAAAGCTCCCCTCTTCCACTGGGTTGTACCTCTCTGTGGACAGTTGTGGCTTCTGTATATCCAGTGAGCCCCAAGCTACAGAAGAATGCATCTTGCCTCTGAGCCCCAATCTGGCTCCTGCCTCCCGGCAATAACCAGGACATTGTTTCTCTGAGCAATGGCTTCCAACTAGTCCACAAGTCATGAGGACATTCACATCTTCCCTCCAATCATTGGCTTTGTGTTATCGACTTTGTGTCACTGTGACAAAACACCCAAGAAAAGATAAAAAACTTAAGAGGAGGGAAGTTCATTTTGGCTCTTGGTTTGAGAGGTTTCACTCCATGGTTGGAGGCTCCATTGCTTTGGGGCCTGCAGCAAAGCAGAACATCATGGTGGGAGCAGAGCTGCTGGATTCATGGAGGCCAGGAATCAGAGTGGGGTGGGGCTGGGATGTCCTTCAAAGGCACACCCCCAGTGATCCAACTTCCTCTAGCCAGGCGCTGCCTCCTAAGGGTCCACTCACCTTCAATGGAGCCATCTAACAAGGCTTCAACACATGAGCCTTTGGGGAACATTTAAGATCCAAATCATAATAGGCATGAAGTTTCAATGGGATCAGGCCATCCGGGGGACTCAGTAGTAAGTTCTTTTTACTACTCACTGTCTTGGTCACCCAAGGGACCCTGGGGAGGAAAGAAGTCCAAAATCAGTATCTTTGATTTCACAACCCATTGCCACCCTGCAGAGTGGTTTTGATAGTTGGGATGCTGTTGGTGGTTTCAGGAACTTGATGTATTTGGCTTTTCCCCTTAAGGTGATTTTTGCAGAAAGGAATCAAGAGGATTAAATCCTCTGAAAGAAGTATTTATCATCAATTATTGAAAGGGAGTATATTGAAGAGAAAATATGGAGAAACTTCAGGTTGAATGCTGAGTTTAAATCCAGCTGTGGTGGGCTTCGGTGGGCATGGAGGTAGTATTGCCTTGTCATGCCTTACTCTGTGAGCCAATATGCAGAAGTGAACGGGTTACATTGCCAACATTAATCTTCTGTTTTCATTCACCAGTGTGAATATGGAAGTTCTCTTGTTCATGTGTCTTTGTTATGGAACCAGGACCGTTTGGCCTACTGTGCCATAAACCTGTCATAGGAATGATGAGTTTTTGTGAAAGAGAATGAGTTTATTCATGAGGTGGCCACCTGTGGAGACAGAAGACCAAATTTCAAATCTGCCAGCCCAAGGACAGGGTTTAGGGATGATTGTGGGCTAAGGCATGGGGGAAAGGTGATTGAATCAAATTTCACCAGCTGTTGCCATTGTGACCCACACACCAGAGGTATTACTTATAGTCAATTAAAAGCAAGTGACTGAGCTGGTGATGTCTGGAAGGGTTATTCAGAAACTAAGAGCAGGTGAATTATTCTTGGTTTCACCTTGGTGAGTGTTATGGTTTGGATATGAAGTGTCCCCCAAAGGCTCATGTGCTGAAGACTTGGTCCCCGGTGCAGCAATACTCAGAGGTGGGGCTTTGGGGAAGCGATGGCATCATGAGGACTCTGACCTCATCAGGAGATTAACCCATTGGTGGATTAATGATTTGATGACCGTTAGCAGGAGGTGGTGGAAACTGTAGGAGGCGGGGCTTAGTTGGAGGAAGTCCACTGAGGGCATTTCCTGTCCCCAGCCCCTCTCTACTTCCCACCTGCTATGAACTGAGCACCTTTCCTCTGCTATGCCCTTCTGTCACACTGTTCTGCCTTGGAGCCAGACAGCCAAGGACTGAAACCTCTGAAACCCTGAGCCAAATGTATCTTTCCTCCTTTAAGTTATGTTTCTCAGGTGTTTTGTTACAGTGATGCAAAGCTGACAAACACAGTGAAGGAAAGCTGGATATTCTTGTCATGTGGAAAAGGGAAGGGGGTGTGGGAAACTGAGGAAATGGAAGTTTAAGGGAATAGAAAGCTTCTGAGATAACTTTTATGGCCTTTCAAATTATTCAACATTGATCTTACCTTTTAATGGGGGATAGAATGTAGTCACTAACAATTGCCTCAGGTTTAAGGTTCAGGATGGGGTGGCGGTGGCACTACCATGAAAGGAAAGGGAGACTGTGTCACTGATGTGTCCACTCTTCTCCAAGTCCCTCTCCTCTGTTGGCTATAAATATTGCCTTTGCATCCCAGTCCCTCCTTGGCCCCTCTTACTCAACCGTCCTGTCTCGCTCCACTTGGGGTGTTCCACTCCTGGCCTCACTTGCAAACTCATCCTCCATGAAACCATGTCAGTGGAGAAACTGAGTCTGAATTACAAAAGGCATCGTATGGTCAATTTATCCCAAAATCTGTACAACGAAGGACTTCTCTATAGTGTAGTGATTAAAAGTGGGATCGGGAGTCCGAGTGTCTTGGTTTCCATCCCAGTTCAACCACTTCCTACCTGTAGGTCTTTGGGCAAGCTCTTTAATCAATTGAGGCCTGATTTTCCATTTGTAAAATGATAATAATGCTCAGAATCCATAAGGTTGTTGTGAAGATCTATCAGATAATTATGTGAAATGCTTGGAATAGTTCTGGGCACATGATAAGCACTTAGAAAATATTAAGTGTTCCTATTAATAATAAACTGACATGTATTTCTTTGAGCAAGTGTTGGGTACATGGGTGTTCTTTTATTAAGACTTAAACTTGGCATAGATCTTATAAATCCTTTTTATGTCTGTGATATAACTCACATGCATGAAAACACATGCATTAAAAATAAATGAGCATTTATGAGGATTGTTTTAGCAGTCAGATGTCCCAGTGTTCCCAGACAACCAAGAAGTAAAATATCGCATCCTATTATTGATCCTATGTGTTCTGATTTATGGTTTAAAAAAAAAAAAAGAATATGGTCACTATAGGAAGAGTACTGATCCCCTGGGAATTGATATTTGAGCATGTCCTCATTTCTCCCCCTCCTTCTTAGAAGATCAATCAGCAAGCTCTAGATACAGTGTGATCACTAGGATTGAAACACCAGGATGTCTATGCTTCAGGATGGCCACTGGTCCAGAGTGGGGAAGGATAGCACAGGGACAATCTCAGATGAGGGCTGACTCATCTTTTTTATGGACTCACACTGCCAAGACTTCCCACCTAGCAAACTTCAATGCAAGGCTTCTTCTATATTCTTTCTCGACTTTCAGTTCCTTTCATGGAAAGTGGGAGATGTTGGCAAGGATGTTTAATTCTGGGGAATCAGGAAATGGTGCCCAGATCTTGCTGGCAAGGAAGGACACAGCATTTTTTTGTTTATTATTTTAATGTTTTCTTTCTGATGTGGCTTGTGGTGGTCACAGTTGCTTTCAAGGACTGCTACAGGCAAAGGAAATGTGCTGCCTCTCATTCTGCTGGACCAAGAGGAACCCCTCTGAATTACTGCTGGAATCTGTTGCTGCTGTTCCTAGTTCCCTTCCAAATGCTGGTTGTTTAATTTTAGTCACTTGAGTACCTGTTTATCTCCTCCACTAGACTGCAAATATCTTGTTTATCTGTGAATCCCCTCAGTGACTTGCTCAGTAAATGTTGAGTGTATGAATGGATGAGATAAATGAATGGATAAAAGAATTGGAGCTATGGTAGTTAGTTTTTCATTACTGTGACAAAATGCCTGAGAAAATCAATTTAGAGGAGGAAAGATCTATTTTGGCTCATAGTTTCAGAGGTTTCAGTCCATGGTCACTTGGATCTGTTGATTCTGAGGCCGTGGTGAGGCAGAACATCATGGCTGAAAGTACGTGGTGGAGCAAAGCTGCTCATCTCATGGAGGTCAGTGAATGCACACATGGGGGCAGGAAGGAGGGTAGGGACAAAATAAACCCTTTCAGGCACATCCTCAATGACCTACTTCCTCCACACACCCCACCTCCTGTAGTTTCTACCTCCTCCCATTATTTCATTCCATCATGAACCCATCAGTGGATTAATTCATCAGAACTTTCATGATCCAAACACTTCTGAGAAACCCCACCTCTGACATTGCTGCACTGCGGATGAAGTGTCCCACTATGAGCCTTTGGGAGACATTCCAGATCCCAACCTTAATAGGAACCATCTTGAAAAAGTTGAGAAGAAAGAGGACAGATTAGGTCACAGAATATTCTAGGTAAAATATTTAAAAAATACTAACAGGATATTTTACCATACCAAGTTGACAAAACAGAAATTTTTTTTTAAATGATGTAATTTGTCCAGGCATCGTGAGGATTTGTACATGTTTCACTAGTTTGCAGTTTTCATGAAAGCAACGAATATGCTCATACTCAACAGCTGGTATATAGTACAAATGCTATGTGAAATAGTCTCTTCTCTTTTAAGATTTAGTCGGTCCAATAAGTATCCCTGATGGGAAGGAATGCACATTCAATTCAATTTAGTAAACTTTCATGGGATGTCTTCTTCTCCAATTAGTTTGAGTGAAACTGTGAGTAGGTCTTGTGTTTCCTCCTGCAGGAGTTCTGTCTTTGGAGGCAGGTGCATTTGCACCCAATTATAATATAGGACAGAGTGTGATATATGTGGTAATAGAAGAAGAAATACTAAGTGCACCAGAAGAGAAGGAACTCATTAAAACGTAGGAGGGTTGGAAGGCCTTCATGGCAGAATAAGTTCTAGCAAGAATGGTAGGATTTGGGCTGCTAAAATTGGGAGAAGAATAATTTTGAATGACCATGGTGAGGGTGTACAGGATGGGAAAGTGAAGGTCAAGGCAGATGCCACCATGATGGCACCCACAACCCTGGCTCCTGGTTGACATTGCTGCTCTCGCATACTTCTCCCAACATGGTATCAGGGTTGGTCTGTGTGGCTGACTGAATGTGTTGGAAATGATGGGCTATAACTTCTAAGACTAAGTCATAGAAGATGTACCCACTTCCCTTACTGTCTTTTGGATTGTCTACTCTGGGGGAAACTAGTCCTCTTGTAGCTAAGGAAGAGCACACCTGGAGAAAAGGTCTCCCACCAACTGCCAGCACCCAATTTACTGTCCATGTGAGTAGGCCAACTTGGTGGTGGATCTTCTGACACTAGCCAAGCCTGAGGATGGTAATGGGCTCAGTCAACTCTCAACCAAAATCCATGAAAGACCGTGAGCCAGGAAGCTTGGCGAACATCTTCCTGGATTTCTTACCTGAAGAAATAGAGAGATAATAAATGTTTTGTTATTGCTTTAAGTTACTGCCTTTTGGGGTGACTTGTTGTGCAGCAATAGATAACTAATGCAAAATGTAACTGGTGGAACAGTTTGGAAAAACCCTTGATCTTTGAGGGGTTGCACCTTGTTTTGTGAACCATGGAGCAAGTTTTTTTTTTTTTTTTTAAACCAGAGAATTATAGTTATAGATAGTAGTTGGGTGTATTTTGTCAAAAATTATGCATGTATAAAATTTGATTTACTCCATTTCAGTTTTCATTTCCCCCTTTTCTCTCCCCTCCTTCCTCCTCCCATTCTTCTTTTTCTGCTCCATTGATTTTCCTTTCACTCATTTATTTTTGATCAGTACTTTCTACATATACGTAAAGGTGAAATTCCTTATGGTATATTTATATATGCATGTAACATGATTTTGTTAAACCAATTCCATATTTCCTCCCCTTTCCCATCCCTCCTTCCTCCCTCTCGATCTTCTTATTCTACTCCACTGATCCTCCCTATATCTCTATATATTTGATCCCTATCCTCTTCTTTCCCTTATTTTACTCTAGCTTCCACACATGAGAGAAAACTTTCAATCCTTAATTTTCTGAGTCTGGCTTATTTCACTCAATATTATATTCTTCAGTTTGATCCATTTAACAGTAAATACCATAATTTCATTCTTCTTTATGGCTGAGTAAAACTCCATTGTATATTGTTTTAGTCAGTTTTTTTTTTTTTTTCCCTGCTACAATCAAAAGATCTGACAAGAACAATTAGAAGAGGAAAAGTTTATTTCGGGGTCTCACTTTTTCAGAGGTTTCAGTCCATAAATAGCTGGCTCCATTCCTTGGGGTCTGAGTGAAGCAGATCATCATGGCAGAAGTGTGTGAAAGAGGAAAGCTGGGGACATGGTAACAGGAAACGAGAGAGAGAGAGAGAGAGAGAGAGAGAGAGAGAGAGAGAGAGAGAGAGAGAGAGAGAGAGAGAGATCCCCTCAACAAGGACAATATAGATATACCCCAAAGGCACGCCCCCAGGGACCCTCCTCCTCAAGCCACACCCTTCCTACCTACAGTTACCACCCAGTTAATCCCTGTCAGGGGACTAATGCACTGATCAGGTTAGGGTTCTCATAACTCAATCATTTCACCTTTGAACTGCTGCGACCAGCGTGACCAAACTCTCTGGTCTGGTGAGGGGCAAAGGGGGATTGGAAAATAAAGATTCACAGACACAGATCTTGAAGATTAAGCTGGGCTTAGGTGGAGCCTGCTCTCTGATGGAGACGTAGATCTAAAGAATTATGCCAGCAATCTTTATATGTCTCATTATCAGGTTAAAGACTATGTAACCATTATTCTTTGTCTTCAGGGAAGTTATAGAAACTAGGACATCCTATGTACTTTTCTGTAGCTGCAACTCACAGTTGCAGAGTGCAATGTTAGGAGTTTTGTGTACCTCTAAAGAAAGTCCATTGTTAAAAGTTACTATAAGGTGGCCAGGAACTGGAAAATCGGAGCCGGTGAAACATTATGGTTGTCTAGCATGAGAATTCCTTCCTTCCCAGGAGCTGTGTGCCTGAGATCAAGGTCAGAGCTGACTCTTGCACAGAGCCTCCTCATGCAGGGCATTGCCACAGCAGCTAAGCATCCTGTGCCCTTGCACAGAAACATTCCCAGGCACTGGGCATGCCAAAGCCATGAGGTCATCAGAGACCCTCAATCTGAGTCTCTGCTCTCCCATCCTCTGTCACCACTCTCCACACTGAACTTTCTTTCAGTGTTCAACACATGAGCTTTTGGAGGAATATCTCATATTTAAACCATAACATATAATAAATACCACATTTTCTTAATCCATTCATCTATTGATGGGAATCTGGGTTGATTCCATAATTCAGCGATTGTGAATTGTGCTGCTATAAACATTGACATGGATGTATTGCTGTAGTATGCTGATTTTAGTTCTTTTGGATAAATACCAAGGAATAGAGTAGCTGGCTGGATCATATGGTGGTTCCATTCCTAGTTTTTTGAGGAATTTCCATACTGCTTTCCAGATTGCTTGTACTAATTTGCAGTATCACCAACAATGTATGAGTGCACTTTTTCCTCCATATCCTTATTACTAATTGTATTCTTGATGATTGTTGTTCTAACTGGAATGAGATGAAATCTTAAAAAACAATTTTTTTTAGTTGTAGATGGACACAATACCTTTTATTTTATTATTTTTATGTGGTGCTGAGGATTGAACCCAGTGCCTCACATGTGCTAGGCAGGCGCTCTACCACTGAGTCACAACCTCAGCCCCCTGAGATGAAATCTTAGTGTAGTTTTTTGCATTTCCCTGATTGATAGAGATGTTGAATATTTTTTCATATATTTGTTGACCATTTGTGTTTCTTCTTTTGGAAATGTCTGTTTAGTTATTTTGCCCATTTATTGATTGGGTTGTTTGTGTTCTGTTTGTTATTTAAATTTTTTTGAATTATTTATATATTCTGGATATCAATTCCCTATCAGAGGAGCAGCTGGCAAAGATTTTCTCCTATTCTGCAGGCTCTCTCTTCATGCTCTTAAAACTTTGCTGTGCAGAAGTTTTTAGTTTGATGGCACCTCATTTGCTGATTCTGGGTTTTATTTCTTGAGCTTTAGGGGACTTGTTAAGGAAGTTGATACCTGCACCACTATGATGGAGTGCTGACCCTGTGTTTCCTTCTAGCTGTTGCAAAGTTTCTGGTATAATTCTTAAGTCTTTGGTCCATTTTGATGTGACCTTTGTGCAGTGTGAGATATAGAGATGTGAGATATAGAGCATATAAATATCCAGTTTTCCCAGCACTGTTAAAAGGCTATCTTTTTTCCAACATATATTTGGCATGTTCATGAAGTATCAGATGGGTGTAAGTATGTGAGTTTGCCTCTGTCTTCTATTTTTATTTATTAAAATCTTTTTTATTTTTACAAACTGCATTTTGATTCATTATACACAAATGGGGTACAACTTTTCATTTCTCTGGTTGTAATTGTGTGAATGTAGATTCACACCATTCATATAATCATAAATATAGATAGGGTAATACTGTCTGTTTTATTCTACTATCTTTCTGTCCCCCACCCCCTCCCACCCCATTTTCCTCTACACCATCTAAAGTTCCTTCATTCTTCTGTTCCCCCAGTCACCACCCCCCACATCGTTATATATCATCATGCACTTATCGGAGAAAACATTCGGCCTTTGGTTTTTTGGGCTTGGCCTGTTTCACTTAGTGTGATATTTTCCAGTTTCATCCATTTACCAGCAAATGCCATAATTTTATTCTTCTTTATGGCCAAGTAATATTCCATTGTGTATATATACCACAGTTTCTTAATCCATTCGTCAACTGAAGGGCATCTAGGTTAGTTCCACAATCTAGCTATTGTGAAATGAGCTGCTATGAACATTGATGTGGCTGCCTCACTGTAGTATGCTGATTTTAAGTCCTTTAAGTATAAACCAAGGAGTGGAATAGCTGGGTCAAATGGTGGGTCCATGCCAAGTTTTCTGAGGAATCTCCATACTGCTTTCCAGAGTGGCTGCACCAATGTGCAACTCCACCAGCAATGTATGAGTGTGCCTTTTCCCCACATCCACACCAACACTTATTATTGCTTGTGTTCTTGATAATAGCCATTCTAATTGGAGTTAGATGAAATCTTAGGGTGGTTTTAATTCACATTTTTTTAAATTACTAGGAATGATGAGCACTTTTTCATATATTTGTTGATCACCTGTATATCTTCCTCTGTGAAGTCTCTGCCCAGTTCCTTAGCCCATTTATTGATTGGGTTCTTTGTATTTTGGGTGTAAAGTTTTTTAAGTTCTTTATAAACTTTGTGTGTGGAAAAGATTTTCTCCCACTCTGTAGGCTCTCTTTTCACATTATTGATTGTTTCCTGTGCTGTGAAAAAGCTTTTTAGTTTGAATCTATCCCATTTATTGATTCTTGCATTTATTTCTTGCACTATGGGAGTCTTGTTAAGGAAGTCCGGTCCTAAGTCAACATGATGGAGATTTGGGCCTACTTTTTCTTCTGTTTGGTGAAGGGTCTTGAGCCTAATTCTTAGATCCTTGATCCATTTTGAGTTGAGTTTTGTACAGGGTGAGAGATAGGGGTTTAATTTCATTTTACTGCATATGGATTTCAACTTTTGCCAGGACATTTGTTGAAGAGGCTATCTTTTCTCCATCGTATGTTTTTGGAACCTTTGTCTAGTATGAGATAACTGTACTTATGTGGGTATGTCTCTGTGTCTTCTATCCTCTACCACTGGTCTACCTGTCTATTTTGGTGCCAGTACCATGCTGTTTTTGTTACTGTTGCTGTATAGTAGAGTTTAAAGTCTGGTATAGTGATACCTCCTGCATCACTCTTCCTGCCCAGGATTGCTTTGGCTATTCTGGGTCTTTTGTTCTTCCAGATGAATTTCATGATTACTTTTTCTATTTCTATGAGAAATGTCATTGGGATTTTAATTGGAATTGTGTTAAATCTGTATAGCGCCTTTGGAAGTATGGTCATTTTGATAATATTGATTCTGCCTATCCAAGAACAAGGGAGATCTTTCTATCTTCTAAGGTCTTCTTCAATTTCTTTCTTTAATGTTCTGTAGTTTTCATTGTAGAGATCTTTCACCTCTTTGATTAGATTGATTCCCAAGTTTTTTTTTTTTTGAGGCTATTGTGAATGGAATTATTTTCCTCATTTCCCTTTCAGATGTTTCATCACTTATGTATAAAAATGCTTTAGATTTATGCCTGTTGATTTTATATCCTGCTATTTTGCTGAATTCATTTATGAGGCTAGAAGTTTTCTGGTGGAGTTTTTTGGATCCTCTAAATATAGAATCATGTCATCAGCAAATAGTGACAACTTGAGTTCCTCTTTTTCTATTCATTCCCTTTAATTTCTTTAGTCTGTCTAATTGCTCTGGCAAATATTTCAAGGATGATGTTGAATAGAAGTGGTGAAAGAGGGCATCCCTGTCTTGTCCCAGTTTTTAAAGGGAATGTTTTCAGTTTTTCTCCATTAAGAATGATGTTGGCCATGGGCTTAGCATAAATAGCTTTTGCAATGTTGAGGTATATTCCTACTATCCCTATTTTTTCTAGTGTTTTGAGCATGAAGGGGTGTTGTATTTTGTTGAATGCTTTCTCTGCATCAATTAAAATAATCATGTGATCCTTAACCTTAAGTCTATTGATGTGATGAATTACATTTATTGATTTCTGGATGTTGACCCAACCTTGCATTCCCTGGATGAACCCCACTTGATTGTGGTGCACTATCATCTTTATATGTTTTTGTATGTGATTTGCCAGGATTTTGTTAAGGATTTTTGCATCTATATTCATCAGTGATATCAGTCTAAAATTTTCTTTCCTTGATGTGTCTTTGTCTGGTTTGGGTATGAGGGTGATACTAGCTTCATAGAATGAGTTTGGAAGGGTTCCCTCCTTTTCTATTTCCTGGAATACTTTGAGAAGTATTGGAATGAGTTCTTCTTTGAAGGTCTTGTAGAACTTGGCTGAGAATCCGTCTGGTCCTGGGCTTTTCTTGGTTGGTAGGCTTTTGATGGCTTCTTCTATTTCATTGCTTGATATTGATCTGTTTAAATTGTGTATGTCCTCCTGGTTCAGTTTGGGAGGATCACATGTCTAAAAATTTGTTGATGTCTTCTATATTTTCTATTTTGTTGGAGTATAGATTTTCAAAGTAGCTTCTCATTATGTTATGTATCTCAGTGGTGTCTGTCGTGATTATTTCCTTTTTCATCACGAATTTTAGTAATTTGAGTTTTCTATCTCCTTCTCTTTGTTAGTGTGGCTAAGGGTTTGTCTATTTTGTTTACTTTTTCAAAGAACCAATTTTTTGTTTTGTCAATTTTTTGAATTGTTTCTTTTGTTTCAATTTCATTGATTTCAGCTCTGATTTTAATTATTTCCTGCCTTCTACTACTTTTGGTGTTGTTCTGTTCTTCTTTTCTAGGGCTTTGAGATGTAATGTTAGGTCATTTAGTTGTTGACTTTTTATTCTTTTCTTGAATGCACTCCATGCAATGAATTTTCCTCTTGGTACTGCTTTCATAGTGTCCCAGAGATTTTGATATGTTGTATGGTCATTCTCATTTACCTGTAAGAATTTTTTTTATCTCCTCCCTGATGTTTTCTGTTATCCATGCTTCATTCAATAGCATATTATTTAGTATCCAGGTGTTGGAGTAATTTCTGTTTTTTATTTTGTCATTGATTTTTAATTTCATTCCATTATGATGTGATAGAACATAAGGTAGTATCTCTATTTTTTTGCATTTACTAAGGGCTGCTTTGTGGCATAACATATGGTCTATTTTAGAGAAGGATCCATGTGCTGCTGAGAAGAAAGTGTATTTACTCATTGATGGATGAAATTTTCTATATATGTCTGTTAAGCCTAAGTTATTGATTGTGTTATTGAGTTCTATGGTTTCTTTGTTTAGTTTTTGTTTGGAAGATCTATCCAGTGGTGACAGCAGCATGTTAAAGTCACCCAGAATTATTGTGTTATGGTCTATTTTGATTCCTGGAATTGAGAAGAATTTGTTTGATGTACATGGATGTACTGTTGTTTGGGGTATAAATATTTATGATTGTTATGTCTTCCTGATTATGGTTCCCTTAAGCAGTATGAAATGTCCTTCTTTATCCCTTCTGACTAACTTTGGCTTGAAGTCCATGTTATCTGAAATAAAGATGGAAATCCCCACTTTTTTTACTGAGTCTGTGTGCATGGTAGGTTTTTTTCCCATCCTTTCACCTTTAGTCTGTGGATGTCCTTTTCTATGAGATGAGTCTCTTGAACGCAGTGTATTGTTGGGTCTTTCTTTTTAATACAAGCTGCCAGTCTATGTCTTTTGATTGATAAATTTAGGCCATTAATGTTCAGGGTTATTACTGAGATATGATTTGTATTCCCAGTCACTTGGTTTTTTTTTTTTTTTTTTTTTTTTTGCTTTTAACTTGAGTTGCTTTCTCCTTTGATTGGTTTTTCCTTTTTTTTAAATTTATTTTTATTGTAAACAAATGGGATACATGTTGTTTTTCTGTTTGATTGGTTTTTCCTTTAAGGTAGTTCCTCCTTTGCTGACCTACATTGTTGTTTTTCATTTCCTCCTCATGGAATATTTTGCTGAGAATATTCTGTAGCACAGGCTTTCTATTTGTAAATTCTTTTGTTTATTATGGAAGGATTTTATTTCATCTTCAAATCTGAAGGTTAGTTTTACTGGGTATAGGATTCTTGGTTTGCAACCATGTTTTTTCAGAACTTGAAATATGTTGTTCGAGGCCCTTCTACCTTTTAGGATCTAGGCTGAGAAATCTGCTGATACCCGTATTGGTTTCTCCCTATCTGATGCTTTTCTCTTGCAGTCTTCAAAATTCTATCTTTATTTTGTATGTTAGGCATTTTCATTATAATGTGCCTTGGTGTGGATCTGTTGTGATTTTGTGCATTTGGTGTTCTGTAAATCTCTTGTATTTGATTTTCCATTTCATTCTTCAGGTTTGGGAAATTTTCTGATATTATTTCATTGAATAGGTTGTTCATTCCTTTGGTTTATATCTCTGTGCCTTCCTAAATCCTGATAATTCTTAAATTTGGTCTTTTCATGAAGTCCCATAGTTCTTGGAGGTTCTGTTCATGATTTCTCACCATCTTCTCTGTTTGGTCAACTTTATTTTCAAGATTAAATATTTTGTCTTCATTGTCTGAGGCTCTGTCTTCCTAGTGATCTAGTCTGTTGGTGATGCTTTCCATTGAGTTTTTTAGTTGGTTCATTGTTTCCTTCATTTCAAGGATTTCCATTTGATTTCCATTTTTTTTTTTTTTTTGAGAATCTCTATCTCTTTGTTAAAATGATCTTTTGCTTCCTACAGTTGCTCTTTCAACTGCTTATTGGAGTGATCATTCATTGCCTGCATTTGCCCTCTTATTTCATGAATCATTTTAATTATGTAAATTCTGAACTTCTTTTCTGACATTTCTTCTACCATGCTGTCACTGGATTCTATTAATATAGAATCTAGGTTTGTTCAGATCATTTTCTTCCCTTGTTTTTTCATGTTGTTCATGTATCTTCCCCTCTAGCAGTGCAGATCTGGGATTGCAGTTTCCCCCCTATAAGCTTATAGTGACCATTACAGGTTTCTAAAACCTTTTCTTTAAAGGGGAGATCAATATTAGCAGTGCCCAGTACAGACAATATGCAGCCCTTAACTACATAGCACCTCTGAAGATGTTAACAATATTGTCATAATAAATAGAATGAGTTCAGTTATTATCTGCAGTATAACAAATAGATTTGCAATAGGTCTGCAGTTTCTAATGGAGAACAAAGAAGACTGGGAGGGGTATAGGATGTAGCTGTTAATGGGACAAGAAAAGAGTATATAGAAGTTCTAGATTGTAGAAAGAGTAATCAAAAGAAGTTGGTTGTTAGCATGAGAAGAGGGAGTAAGAGACTCTGAGGAAACAGATAAATGAAAGGAAAATACAGCAAGAAAAGTAAAGAAATAAAACTAAAACTTTCAAAAAGGAGAAAAAAAAAAAAGAAAAGAAAAAAGAAAAAAAAAACCCTACACTATAACAGTCATATTGTATTCAAACCTCCCAGTCTTCGGTAGCCTGATGCATGAGAGGTACCTGAACATGAGCTTCCAGTCTCCAGCAGGCAGCTCAGAATAGGAGTTATTTCACCTAAAGATGGGAGCTACCACTTCCAGGATAATCCAAGATGGCCACTCTGGCTTCCAAATGTGTTTGCAAATAGGGAACTTCAGCTTGGGGGTGTGGGCGTGGTTGGCTGGTGATCCTGGAGGCAGGGCGTGGTCAGTCAGGATGAGGGGTCCTGGAGACCGGACTCGGTCAGTCCAGTCAGGGTCCTACATGTCCTGGCTGTTATCTCAAAATGGCAGCAGCCACATGTAACCAAACCTGCAGTATTGTGACAGTGGGCTTTCAGGCAGCAGCAGGCAGCTGGTGCTCCACTGGCGGCAGGTGGACCTTGGGCAGTGGTTGATGGGTAGGTGAAAAGCAGGAGATGGGCAGGCAAGAGGCAGGCAAATGACGGATGATAGGCACCTGACAGTGAGCAGTCTGCCCTCAAAAAGTAGTCGATATGCTGGCAGACTGCAGGTGGTTGCAGTAGACAAATGGGGTAAATAGCAGGCAATTGATAAGTAGGAAAAACTGCCTCGCCAAGAAACAGATATCCTCTGCTTGAAACCTGAGTTATGGAGCAACAAGGAACGCAGCCTCCCTCTAGTCCGCCATCTTGGATCTCCTCTATCTCTATTTTAATCTGTTGGTCTTCATATCTATTTTGATGTCAATACCATGCTGTTCTGTTACTCTAGTTCTGTAATATAATTTGAAATCTGATTTTGTGATGTCTCCTGCATCACTCTTCTAGGAGTGATGTGCTTTTAAAAGACACAAAGTTAAGTAAATTACCGATGAGAGAATATATAGGAATATATAAAGGAATGACCAGAGGCAGGGAGATAATTAAGAGTCTCCTGCAGTCAGGTGCAGTGGCGCATGCCTGTAATCCCAGCAACTTGGGAGGCTGAGATAGGAGGATTGGAAGTTCAAAGCCAGCCTCATCAAAAGTGAAGTGCTAATCAACTCAGTGAGACCCTGTCTCTAAATTAAAAACAAAATAGGGTTGGGGATGTAGCTCAGTGGTTGAATGTCCCTGAATTCAATTCCCTGGTATCCATCCCCCCACAAAAGAGTCTCCTGCAATAGTGTAGGCAAGAGGTCATGAGAGAGTCTGATTTTTTTTTTTTTTTTATTTATTTATTTATTTTTTTTTTACGTTTACATAGGGTAATGATGTTTATTATATTTTTCCCCTCCCCCCCACCCCTCCCACCCCTCCCACCCCTCCCACCCCTCTTTTCCCTCTACACAGTCCTTCTTTCCTTCATTCTTACTGCTCTCCTTAGCCTAACTCTAAACCTAACCCTAAACCTAATGCTAGCCCGTCCCACCCCCCATTATATGTCCTCATCCGCTTATCAGCGAGATCATTCGTCCTTTAGTTTTTTGAGATTGGCTTATCTCACTTAGCATGATATTCTCCAATTTCGACCATTTGCCTACAAATGCCATAATTTTATCATTCTTCATTGCGGAGTAATATTCCATTGTATAAATATGCCACAGTTTCTTTATCCATTCATCAACTGAAGGACATCTAGGTTGGTTCCACAATCTGGCTATGGTGAATTGAGCAGCAATGAACATTGATGTGGCTGTATCTCTGTAGTATGCTGCTTTTAAGTCCTTTGGGTATAGGCCAAGGAGTGGGATAGCTGGGTCAAATGGTGTTTCCATTCCAAGCTTTCTGAGGAATCTCCACACTGCTTTCCAGAGTGGTTGCACTAATTTGCAACCCCACCAGCAATGTATGAGTGTTCCTTTTTCACCACATCCTCGCCAACACCTATTGTTGCTTGTATTCTTGATAATCGCCATTCTAATTGGGGTGAGATGAAATCTTAGGGTAGTTTTGATTTGCATTTCCCTTATTACTAGGGATGTTGAACATTTTTTCATATATCTGGTGATTACTTGTACATCTTCTTCTGTGAAGTGTCTGTTCATTTCCTTAGCCCATTTGTTGATTGGATTATTTGTATTCTTGGTGTAGAGTTTTTTGAGTTCTTTATAGATTCTGGAAATTAGCGCTCTATCTGAGGTATGGTTGGCAAAGATATTCTCCCACTCTGTAGGCTCTCTCTTCACATTTCTGATAGTTTCCTTTGCTGACAGAAAGCTTTTTAGTTTGAATCTATTCCAGTTGTTTATTCTTGCTTTTATTTCTTGTGCTATGGGAGTCCTGTTAAGGAAATCTGATCCTGAGCCAACAAGTTGAAGATTTGGACCTACTTTTTCTTCTATAAGATGCAGGGTCTCTGGTCTGATTCCGAGGTCCTTGATCCATTTTGAGTTGAGTTTTGTGTAGGGTGAGAGATAGGGGTTTAGTTTCATTCTATTGCATATAGTTTTCCAGTTTTCCCAGCACCATTTGTTGAAGAGGCTATCTTTTCTCCATTGCATATTGTTGGAACCTTTGTCTAGTATGAGAAAATTGTATTTATTTGGGTTTGTGTCCATGTCCTCTATTCTGTACCATTGATCTACCTGTCTATTTTGGTACCAATACCATGCCGTTTTTGTTACTATTGCTTTGTAGTAGAGTTGAAGATCTGGTATTGCAATACCCCCTGCTTCGCTCTTGCTACTGAGGATTGCTTTAGCTATTCTAGGTTTTTTATTCTTCCAGATGAATTTCATAATTGCTTGCTCTATTTCTGCGAGGTACATCATTGGGATTTTAATTGGAATTGCATTGAATCTGTATAGAACTTTAGGTAGTATAGCCATTTTGACGATATTAATTCTGCCTATCCAGGAACATGGGAGATCTTTCCATCTTCTAAGGTTTTCTTGAATTTCTTTCTTTAGTGTTCTGTAGTTCTCATTGTAGAGGTCTTTCACCTCTTTTGTGAGATTGATTCCCAAGTATTTTATTTTCTTCGATGCTATTGTGAATGGGGTAGTTTTCCTAATTTCTCTTTCTGAAGATTCATCACTTATGTATAAAAATGCATTGGATTTATGAGCATTGATCTTGTAACCTGCTACTTTACTGAATTCACTTATGAGTTCTAAAAGTTTTCTGGTGGAATTTCCAGGTTCCTCTAAATATATAATCATGTCATCAGCGAACAGGGATAGTTTGAGTTCTTCTTTTCCTATTTGTATCCCTTTAATTTCTTTGGTTTGTCTGATTGCTCTGGCTAGAGTCTCAAGGACGATGTTGAATAGAAGTGGTGAAAGAGGGCATCCCTGCCTTGTTCCAGTTTTTAGGGGGAACGCTTTCAGTTTTTCACCATTTAGAATGATATTAGCCATGGGCTTAGCGTAGATGGCCTTTATAATGTTTAGGAATGTTCCCATTACCCCAATTTTTTCTAGTGTTTTGAGCATGAAGGGATGCTGTATTTTATCAAATGCTTTTTCTGCATCTATTGAAATAATCATGTGATTCTTAACTTTAAGTCTGTTGATATGGTGAATGACATTTATTGATTTCCGAATGTTGAACCAACCTTGCATCCCTGGGATAAAACCCACTTGATCGTGGTGCACTATCTTTTTAATATATATTTGTATGCGATTTGCTAAAATTTTGTTGAGAATTTTTGCATCGATGTTCATTAAGGATATTGGTCTGAAATTTTCTTTCCTTGATGTGTCTCTGTCTGGTTTAGGTATCAGGGTGATATTGGCTTCATAGAACGAGTTTGGTAGGGTTCCCTCCTCTTCTATTTCATGGAATAGTTTGAGGAGTATTGGAATGAGCTCTTCTTTAAAGGTTTTGTAGAACTCGGCTGAGAACCCATCTGGTCCTGGACTTTTCTTTGTTGGTAGGCTTTTGATGACCTCTTCTATTTCATTGCTTGAAATTGGTTTATTTAAGTTGTGTATGTCCTCCTCGTTCAGTTTAGGTAGTTCATATGTCTCTAGAAATTTGTTGATGTCTTCAAGGTTTTCTGTTTTGTTGGAGTATAGATTTTCGAAATAGCTTCTAATTATGTTTTGTATTTCACTCGTGTCTGTTGTGATGTTTCCTTGTTCATTCCGAATTTTAGTAATTTGAGTTTTCTCCCTTTTTCTCTTTGTTAGTGTGGCTAAGGGTTTATCAATTTTATTTATTTTTTCAAAGAACCAACTATTTATTTTATTAATTTTTCCGATTGTTTCTTTTGTTTCGATTTCGTTGATTTCGGCTCTGATTTTAACTATTTCCTGTCTTCTACTACTTTTGGTATTGGTCTGCTCTTCTTTTTCTAGTGCTTTGAGCTGTAGTGTTAACTCGTTTATTTGTTGATTTCTACTTCTTTTTTTGAATGCACCCCATGAAATAAATCTTCCTCTAAGTACTGCTTTCATAGTGTCCCAGAGATTTTGATATGATGTGTCTTTGTTCTCGTTTACTTCTAAGAATTTTTTTATTTCCCTCCTGATGTCTTCTGTTATCCATTCATCATATAATAGTGTATTATTTAGTCTCCAGGTATTGGAGAAGTTTCTGTTTTTTATTCTGTCATTTATTTCTAATTTCAATCCATTATGATCTGATAGAGTACAAGGTAGTATCTCTATCTTCTTGTATTTACTAACAGTAGCTTTGTGGCATAAAATATGGTCTATTTTAGAGAAGGATCCATGTGCTGCTGAGAAGAAAGTGTATTCATTCTGTGTTGGATGGTATATTCTATATATGTCCGTTAAGTCTAAATTGCTGATTGTGTTGTTGAGATCTATAGTTTCTTTATTCAATTTTTGTTTGGACGATCTATCCAGTGGTGAGAGAGGTGTGTTAAAATCGCCTAGTATTATTGTGTTGTGGTCTATTTGGTTTCTGGAATTGAGAAGGATTTGTTTGACGTACGTGGATGAGCCAATGTTCGGGGCATAGATATTTATGATTGTTATGTCTTGCTGATTTATGCTTCCCTTAAGCAGCATGTAATGTCCTTCTTTATCCCTTCTGACTAGTTTTGGTTTGAAGTCCACATTATCTGAGATGAGGATGGATACTCCAGCTTTTTTGCTGTGTCCGTGTGCATGGTATGTTTTTCCCCATCCTTTCACCTTTAGTCTATGGGTGTCTCTTTCTATGAGATGAGTCTCTTGCAGGCAGCATATTGTTGGATTTTTCTTTTTAATCCAATCTGCCAGTCTGTGTCTTTTGATTGATGAATTCAGGCCATTAACATTCAGGGTTATTATTGTGATATGATTTATATTCCCAGTCAATTGACTCATATTTGTTTTTGACATGATTTGGTTTCTCCTTTATTTGGCTATTCCTTTAGGCTAGTGCCTCCTGTTGCTGATTTGCATCGTTGTTTTTCATCTCTTCCTCATGGAATATTTTGCTGAGAATGTTCTGTAATGCTGGCTTTCTTTTTGTAAATTCCTTTAGCTTTTGTTTATCATGGAAGGATCTTATTTCATCGTCAAATTTGAAGGTAAGTTTTGCTGGGTATAAGATTCTTGGTTGGCATCCATTTTCTTTCAGGGCTTGGTATATGTTGTTCCAGGCCCTTCTAGCTTTTAGGGTCTGGATTGAAAAATCTGCTGATATTCTTATTGGTTTCCCTCTGAATGTAATTTGATTCTTTTCTCTCGCGGCCTTTAAAATTCTGTCTTTATTTTGTATGTTAGGTATTTTCATAATAATGTGCCTTGGTGTGGGTCTGTTGTAATTTTGTATGTTTGGAGTTCTATAAGCCTCTTGTACTTGGTTTTCCATTTCGTTCTTCAGATTTGGGAAATTTTCTGTTATTATTTCATTGAATAGATTGTTCATTCCTTTGGTTTGTTTCTCTAAGCCTTCCTCAATCCCAATAATTCTCAAATTTGGCCTTTTCATGATATCCCATAGTTCTTGGAGATTCTGTTCATGATTTCTTACCATCTTCTCTGTTTGTTCCACTTTGTTTTCAAGGTTAAATATTTTGTCTTCAATGTCTGAGGTTCTGTCTTCCAGGTGTTCTATCCTATTGGTTATGCTTTCTATAGAGTTTTTAACTTGGTTTATTGTTTCCTTCATTTCAAGGATTTCAGTTTGGTTTTTTTTCAGTATCTCTAACTCTTTATTGAAATGATCTCTTGCTTCCCGTATTTGGTCTTTTAACTGTTGATTGGTGCGATCATTTAATGCCTGCATTTGCTCTTTCATCTCCTCCTTCAATGCCTGCATTTGCTCTTTCATCTCCTCATTAGCTTCCCTGATCGTTTTAATTACGTACATTCTGAACTCCCTTTCTGACATTTCTTCTGCTGTGCTGTCATTGGGTTTTATTGATGTAGTATCTAGGTTTGTTTGGGACATTTTCTTCCCTTGTTTTCTCATAATGGTCAGCTGTCAGTGGGACCCTGAGATATTGCAGTTTTCCACTATTGGCTTATAGTGTCCCTGTAGATTTCCAGTGTATCACCTCCCAGCCTTCAGTAGCCTGATGTCTTGGAGGAATCTGATAAAGCAGCTCATTCGAAGAATACTGCCCCTATCCCCCTACTGGTTCCACGTTTTGGAACTGGCTCTGTGCGGAAATGCTCTCACTGTGGGCCTGCACCGTGCAGCTGGCCGTGTGGGAAGAGCCCACTGCCGGAGTGTGGAAGACTACCTTGGGAAGACTCAAGCTGCCCTGCCCGGCTCTGCTAAGCCACCTCTATCTGGGCCTGCCACCCGGGCTGAGCTTTACCCAGTGGGCAGACTCACCCGTGGCTCCACTGCAGTCCGAGTCTCTCAATGCCTCCCCTTCTTAACTCCTGGGTTCTGGAGCGACTGGGGGTGCAGTCTCCCTCTAGGCCGCCATCTTGGATCGCCCCGTGAAGAGAGCCCGCAGCCGGAGTGGGCAGAGCCGCCTGAAGAGGTCTCCGGCTGCCCTGCCCTTATCCCTGAGGCTGACTGCAGATCGAGGCTCTCCGCTGGTTCTTTGCAGGAGTACACTGCACTGCAGGGGCTCCGGGACTCGGAGCCTGCTCTGTCGAGAGTCTGATTTTAGTGGGAATGGAAGGAGGCACCTCAGGGGCGAGATCAGCAAGGCAGTCAATGTGGGTAGTGAGTGTGGAGAAGCAGTGGAGGATGACTCTTTGTTTTCCAGCTCAGGAATGTGGATGTCTTGGTTCATTTTCTGTTGCTGTAACAGATTCCTGGAGACTGGGTAATTTACAAAGGAACAAGTTTATTTTGGCTCATAGTTCTGGAGGTTGGGGCATCTAGGATTGGGTAGGGCCATATGCTGCCTCAATTCATGACGGAAAGGGAAGTGAGCACAGGCAGAAGAGGTCACACAGGAGGGTGGCCTTGCTTTCTAATAATTAATTGCTTGCAGTAATTAATTCAGTCCCATGGAGTGAGACAGTGAGACTCGCGGTCACCAGAACTGGCCCAGTCCCAAGAGAAAGGCATTAATCCAATCGTGAGGGCTCCATCCCTAGGACCCCAACACTCCTTACTAGGTCCGCCTCCCGATACTGCCCCACTGAGGAGTCCCAGCTTGTGAACTTGAACTGTAACAGTGGGAGAAAAGACCTCATGTATCCAGAGAGGAAACTCGGAAGTGAGCTCGCATTTGGAGGTGGGGTAGTGGAGACGCCCGCCTCCCGGTGGTGAGAGGCCCTGATTTTCACTGCCAAGTAGAGGGCAGAGCTCCAAGCTCATTCACAGGCCGGCTGGTTAGGAAACATTCCCTGAAGGACGGGCTGCTCCACTGCACAACACATCTTCCTCCCTGCCAAGTGCTCCTCGGGTGCCAGTCTCTGCCTTCAACATTTTTAGTATGTGGCCTTTTGGAGCCTGGAGTACAGAATCTCCCTCCTGGAACTGGTTCTCCAGCTGACAGCTGGTGATCTACACAAGAGGGAACTTCAGCCGGACCTGACAGGCAGGAGCCTGTTATAAGTGCCAATCTGTTGGGGGAGATGAAGTCTCCCAGTTTTATGGAAAGCTACCTTCTTTCTGGCTACGGAGGCCTTACAACTTAGGTGCAAATCAGAAGTGAACATAAATCCCAGTGGAAGGAGGATCCTCTCATGCAGTTGCCTTCTCTGACAGTTACATAAAGCCTGAAGGGAATACCTGTCCAGGTAATACTGGAAGAGAAAAGCACCAGGACATAAACATTGCTTTTATAGATCCAGCAGGAGGCCTGCGCCCGACCCCTCTGGGATTCATAACATGCTTTGTTGCACAAAATTGAGTCTGATTAGGGCAAAGCTGGAAAGCACTAAGGAAAATTTGAGAAAGGTGAACAGCTTCTCATCTGGGCAAACCCGGAAAGAGAGACTCAGTCATAGTGGCAGAGTTGTGAGAATTCACTGCAAGAACTTTTAATCAGTGTATTTTCATTTGTCTGATGATCTAAACAGATTTTGATAAACATATTCTTTGTTCTCTGGATGACCCCCTCCAGCAGAAGCACTGTTTTGCCATCTCAGGACCCAGGTCCATGAAGAGGGTGAAGTGATCATGTAAAGAGTGAAGAGATGGATTTAGTACATAATAAAGCATTTGTGTCAAGCGAATGCCAAATGACATCTTAGTGCCCTGTGTGGGTAAGGGAGTAGCAGGCAGCTCAGAAGAAACACTGTCAAAGCTGCCGAGGGACAGCCGGCTCCACTTCTGTGGTCTGCGAGGAACTGGGGTTCAGCAAAGCGCTGTCCGTCACTCTGGAGCAGTGTGGTTACCTGGAAATTTTGGGTTTTGAAGCTCTGCTTTTCGTTGGCAGCTGTCCACCTGGCAGAAGAGACTGGCAGACTGGACAGTTTGAGGAGAGGGCTGGGAAGGGGTGGAGCTGCCCAAATGGGTAATTCAAGTCCTCCTAAAGGTGCAGAGTGCTGCAGACATCAGGGGGAGAAGCTGGAGTCTCCATCAGTGCCCTTCTGTTGGAGGGTGAGTGTCTCCCCTCTCAAAACCTCTGAGAACTGAGATAAGAATGACCTCCTCGCTGGGCCATTTATTCCTCCCACTCCCAGAAATAGCATGTTCACGTGGTCGCTGTTGCTGCTGACCTGGAGTAGGATGAGCTTGATTTCTTCTACTTTCTAAAGCAATGCTTTTCCAGGAGAGCTGTGATTTCACACACACAGAACAAAACAAAACGAACAAAAAAGCACCATTTCGGGGCACACAGTCTTTATCATTGGCACCATCAGCAGCAACCCAATTGTCATCAAAAGCATGTACCTGGTGTCTCCCCAACAAGCTACGGTAAGTAGTGTGTGTGCAGTAGTGTGTGTGTGTGTGTGTGTGTGTGTGTGTGTGTGTGTATTTCCCCTGGGAACTACACGCAAGCTGGAGAATGTTGTGTTATTAGCACACAAGGTCAAGTTGCTAACGATGAGATGACCCCTGGCTAGTCTATAATTCTGATGGACAGCTGTAGGCTTTTGTTCCTGGAGCCTCCACGTGACTGATATGGAGGTATAGAAGAAAATTTGGGAAAACATCTCCCCAGAAGCCAGATGACAGCAACAGGAGGGGTAGAAGAGTGGGTGAAGGAAGGGATCTTTCACAAGAGGGGCTATGTTGCTGCCAAAGCTGCTTTGATCTACGACCACTCACCAAAGTACATAATCACTGCAAGAAAGATGGGCACAGAATCACCAATGGAACAGGAACGGAGTCCGAGCGTCAGGCTCCTTCTCTGCTCTTAGCATGTCTAACTAGGTGTCTGTCTGGGCCTCTCATGTGTCCAAGATTTAGGAACGTTTGGTTCACACACCTGATTTCTATGTGTTTCTAAGGCCTTTACCATGCTGCCCAGAAATGCCTGATATTTTGCCCCCAGACCCTTCCCGGCCCTGACTCTCCCCTTGGAATAAGCACACGCAGACTTACTTCTATCTAGCGTGACTTGTCCCAAAACTCTATCTTTTCAGTAGTTTTCCAACTCACCTGCACCAGAAAATTAAAACAAATGATGTCATTAATGTGATCAATATTATTATGCTTCTGAAGATTTAAGGACTCATTGAGGGAGAAGTCACATTACATGCCCCACCACCTTCATTTCACCAAATTTTCTTTATCTTTTGCTCCAGTATTTCTGCCTGAATCAGTTAGGGATTACACAGGGCGACCTTAACAGAGACCTAACTGCTGAGGCTTAACTAATAGGATATATATTTTTGGAAGTATTGTTTACATGGTGTAAATTACACACATTTTAAGCACACAGTTCAATGAATTTTGACAAATGTAATGTAGTTATTTAAAATCGTTCCGTTAAATCATATATTTGTCACCCTAGAGAATTGTGTGATGTTTCTTTCTTGTCAATACCGACCCCTTCCCCCAGCCAGCCTCTGTTCTGATTTCCCTTAGTACAGCTTAATTTTTATCTTTTTCTAGGACTGTGTATAAACGGAATATCACACAATGTAATCTTTTTGTTGATTCTTTTTGCTCAACATAAGGTTTGTGAGATTCAACCATGCTATAGTTCAGATCTGGAATCTCCTCCAAAGTCCCATGTATTAAAGGCTCAGTACTAAGCTTTGTGCTATTGAAAGGTGGCAGAGACCTTTATGAGGTGGGGCCTGATGGGAATGAGTTAGGTCACTGGGGGCATGCCCTCGCAGGGGATTATGGGATGCTGGTCTCTTCCCCTCTCTCTTTCCTTCCTGGTCATGAGGTAAATGAACTTCCTCTTCTCTGCACTATTGACATTTTGCCTTGTCACAAGGGCAAAAGAGACAAGGACAACTGATCATGGACTGAAACCTCAAAACTGAGCCAAAATAACCCTTTTCTGTTTATGAGCTGATTACCTCAAGTGTTTTGTTATATTAATGCAAAGCTGACTAACACAATTCATGTTGTTGAATACATCAGTTTTATTTTCCTTTTTATTTCTGTGAAGTATTACATTGAATAAATATGCTACTATTTGTTTATTCATTTATCTATTGATGGATATTTGGATAGTTCCCAATTTTTGCCTGTTATGTATAAAGTTGTTAAAAATGCTTGCATGAATTTTTCATTTTATGTTGTCCATTTTCTAGGGTAAATAATCATAAATAGAATTGCTGGGTAATAAATAGGTACATATTTAATATTATAAGAAACTGCACAAGCTCTCTCTGTTTCCTGATGATGTGAGCTACTTCCCTCTGCCACACTCTTCTGCCATGATGTTCTGCCTCACCTCGAGCCCAGAGGAATGGAGCCTGCTGTCTGTGGATTGAGACCTCTGAAACCGTGAGCCCTCAAATAAACCTTTCCTCCTTTAAAAAAAAGAAAGAAAGAAATTGCACAACAGTTTTTCAAAGTGGCTTCACTAATTTATACTGTAAGTGGCAACGTACAAGAGTTCTAGTTGTTCCATATGTTCACCAACATTTGGTATTGCCAGTTTAAAAATTTTCGCCATTCCAGTGGCTGCAAAATCTCACTGTGGTTGTAGTAATGATGTTTCTCTGATGACTAATGATACTGAGCATCTTTTCATGTGCTTATGGATCGTCTCTGTAGCTCCCTGTGACATGTTTATTAACATCTTTCATTCATTCTTTAAAAACATTGGGCTATTTTTGCTTGTTTTATTTTTCCATTTATGGCATATATTTTGTGGATATAAGTTCTTTGTCAGATGAATGGCTTATGAATATTTCTTTCAGTTTGTGGTTCACCTTTCCATGTTCTTAATGTCTTTTGATGAGTGGAAACTTTAAGTGTTGATAAAGTTCAGTAAATCGAGTTTTACTTTTATGGCCATTTCTGGGCTCTCTGTTTTGTTCTACTGATCTATTTGTCTACCCTCTTGACAATTTTCTACACTTTTGATTCATATTCTGCTATTATTATTATTAGTTTTTGAGATGGATGAACCAGAGCTGGTGAATCTCTTCAAAGGAGTCATCAAGACCCAAGCTCCCTCCAGCTCTCTGTTCCACCATGCTTAGTGTGGGGAATTTTGTTTTCCAGGTAGCAAGATGGCTGCTCATGTTGGACATCACATTTTAGCCCCTGGTAAAAGGGAATAGGCTGATAATCTGGAAGAGCCCACCTTGTTTTAATAGAAGAAAATGAAAAACACTAAACTAAACCAAGAACACCATGAATTCCTCTCCCAGCAGCTCCAAGCAGAATTCCACTTACATCCTGGAACTGTTCACTCAGTTGCTTCCTAGTGACAGTGGAGACTGCGGAGCTGGATATTTTCGAGGTGGCACATTCCAGAGGAATGCTAGGCACAATTGCATTAATGAACCTCTGACTGGGACAGAAAGGAGTGATTTTACCTGTCAGCTTGGGCAAACCAGAAACCACCCTGAAACTACAGATGGGTCAGTCTCACCTTAACCTGTGGATGCTGCAAGATGGGGAAGGAGCAGACTGGGTCCCTATCCCTCATCCCACCCAAACATAGTCTTAGAATAGAAGGAAAGAGTGAGGATAGAGAGAAATAACCAGGATATATTTTTCTATTGTCTTTTTCCTTCAATTGATTCTAGGTCAGTGCCTCTCAACCTGGCAGGGGAATGCAGAAGGGTTAAAGGTTCCTCAGAGCAAAGCACACCATCTCTACCCATATACTACCTGACCCTTGTGGGTCTTCTTGTTGTGGTGCTGGGAATCGAACCCAGGGCCTTGGGCATGCTACCCTGAGCTACATCTCCAGCCACTGTGGGCCTTCTTTTCAAGTGAGACTTGCTATTGTTGATGGAATCAGTAAAACCTTACGAGAGTTCATACGGAGGCATAGATGTTGTATAGCACTTGTGTTCTCGCTGCATGAAATCCTTGTGATTTTTGTGTCTTGTGCCACCACCAAAGTGAACAAAACTGTGACTTCAGGGTCAGCGTGGCTGTGACTGATTTCACGTCCTTCCCACTCTTCTGTCATTTCTGACAGTTACACATTTTGTGTGCATGTGAAGTTGGGGACAATGTCCCTCCTACCTCCGCCCTTCAGGTCACCACCTTTTTAAATCTAAATGCCCGACTCTCTCTGTGAACATGCGACTCTCTCTGTGTTGTAATGCAACCTCATGGGGTTAGGCCTTCTCTTGGGTCATTTGAAATGTGACCCTTCTTCCTGTTGACAGCACCGCTAAAGGATTTCATTATGGCCCTCACATTCAACGCCCTCTCTCATGTGCAGCATTAGGACTGCAAGTGCAGCCTGCAGTAGGGCTGCCAGGCCCAGCAAATGAAAATACACGCTGTATGAAAGAAATCCTTATACGAAAGCATTATTCATTGTTTGTCTGAAATTAAAATTTAATCAGGTGTCCTGTATTTTGCTGGCTAACTGTATTTGCAATATAAACAGCAATCTCCTACTTAGACCATTGATGACATTTGCAAATCTTGAATCTCTGAACAATAGTTATCTCCTTAAAACCTTACGTTAATCAATGTCTTAGAAACTCAAATCCAAAGCAAGCAGGATGGCAGATGTTTGGGTCCCAGAGATGTCCGGGAGCACAGCCTACAGCTCGGAGCCTGCCCTTTTATTTACTTCAGGACAAAGCAGAGGACCCCTGCACATTGATTGATATAAAAGTCTTTCCGGGTCTCCCAGCATGCATTTGCTGGTTTCCAGTGTGGATACTGCACTGTTTCTTGCCTGTAGTGTGTATCATCCCATTTGCATGATCTGCTGTTGAGTGACTTGTTTTGTCTCTAATGGTATCCTGTCCTTGTTCCTAGAAGACTTCGAGTTGGGTGACAGTAACAAGGAAAGAGCACAGCAGGCTTCACCTGAAACAATTTCTCATTTTGGTGGGATGAACTGAAACATAGGTGCCTCCTATCAGGGGAGCCCTGGGGGTGGTAAAGAATCTGTTTGGATTGGTACCACTGACGTGGGCCATTGTATTAGTTTCCTAGAGTTGTCACACAGAGTACCACGGACTGGGAGGATATGTACAACAGGAATTTATTCTCACAGTTCTGGAGGCTTGCAGAGAGGAAGGTGCTAGGCCCCCAGGACCCCATGCTCTCTCTAGTCTCTCCTAGGCTTTTCTCCTGGTTTCTGGAATTGCCAGCCATCCTTGGCATTCTGTGACTTGCGGAGTACCACGGCAGTGTCTGCCTGTCATCACATGGCACTTTTCCAGTGTGTCTGCCTCTGTGTTTCTTCTTATAAGAACGTGAGTCATACTGGATTAAGGCCCACCCGCCTCCAGGATGACCTCATCTTAACTAATTGCATTCACAAACTGTTTGCAAATAAAGTCACCGTCTGAGGTTCCAGGGTTAGAACTTGAACTTTTTTTTTCAGGGACACAATTCAAATGATCGTAGCCCCTAAAACATGTCTTGGGGTTTGTAAGGTGAGCCAGGACTCAGATGTCAGGGTTATTATTCTTTAAGGTTCAGGAATAAAGTGTTATTATAGGAGAAACATTTTTTCTGCATGTCACACTGGACTGGGTGCTTCCTTAGATGACAACTGAAGATGTCACTGGCTCAGCTAGGGCGTCCGAGCCAGCAGAATATGCCCTCCACCTCCATGAAGCTTGCATGAGAGCCTAGCTCCAGTGGAGAGAAATAAGCTGACCCACAGAGACAGAGCAGCAGGCAGAGAATGTCCTGAAGGCATTTGATCCCTGGTTCTGGACAAGCCTAAGAATGATTTTTCTCCAGCCATGGGTACCTGAGCTCACAAATCTAACTTTTGGCCTTAAGTCTTTTCCAATCCTAAAGTAGTAAAGCTTGGGCAGAAGGGAGGCTCCACGTGTGTTTGAGCAGAACCTGAGATGCTGGATTTTCCGAGACAAAGAAGGGATCTTTGGGGGTGGGGATGAGGGTGCTAGTGGTGATGGAGTCGGGGATTTGTTTCCTAAAGAGGGGAAGATGCTAGGTCCCTAGGCCCCAGGTATTTAAAGAGAGGGTTGTGGTAGAAGGTAGGCCAAGTGAAGTGACCCAGAGGTTGGGAAAGAGGAAGTGTCCGCACAGGGTGCTATGCCACAGCCAAGTCGTCAGGGCTTCCTCCTGCACGGTGCCAGGAAATGACCAAGTGAGGCAATGTTGCAACTTCTGCTCCTCCCTGATGACCAGCCACCACCCTGCAGGTAGAAAGCTGCGGCCACCCAGTGCTGGTGTGGGAGAGTTTGGTCTGGGGAAGGCTGAAGAGGCGCCAGTTACCTAGAAAGGCACAGGCATTGGTTCCCATGATCGGGGCACAGGAGAGGAAGGGGTCACTGCTCTGGTAAAGACCAGGCTGAGGCGGCACTGGCTCCAGTCATGGGGTAGCTCTGCATTTCCTGATCTCTTCACCCTCATGTCCCATTATAGAGCTCTGTGGAAGGAGGAGCCCTGACCAACTGATCCTGCAAGAACTGCGCAGAGCTTGCTTCATCGTGAACCAGGCTTCCAACAACTCTAGAAGGCCAACAGAAACAAAGCGCTCACATTCAACTACTATGCTCCCTGGCACACACAGGAGAATCTACAAATTTCTGAACTGGGGAGGTCACTAAATACACTGGGAAGCCTTGGGAACATACGAGCTCTTGGTGCTGGTGTATATGTGAGCACGTGGGTGTATGATAGACGTCGTGGGTGTTGGATGTGTGTGTGCTGTGCGTGTTGGACGTGTGTGTTGGAGATATGTTGTGTGTGTATTGGGAGCGGTGTGTATCAAGGGTATGTATGTTTGAGTGTTTGATGGGGGTGTGCTGTGTGTTAAGTGTGTGCATATGTGCGTGCACCTTCTACCATGCTTCATACAACTCTGACCTGGTTCCCAAGGCCGCGTGCAGTTGTTCTAAGAGCCACGGTTCTCAGAAGCAGGTGTTGGGCAGCTGGAGTAATCCCAGGATTGATTTCCAACTCACCTTCTTCTGAACCAAGTTTCTTCTAAAATTTTGTTCCTTAAATTTTAAAGTCAGACTCCTAGAAAACAGCTACAGTATTCTTTTTTGCCTTGCATTAAATAACTGATCTCTGGAAGGTGCTCGGTAGTGCTAACTCCCAACCCTGGCTCTTCAAAGCAGGCAGGCTAAGTAAGCACGGGGGAAGTGACAGATGTGCTGACCTTCAGGGATAAGGCCTGGGTTGGGTGTTCAGAGCCACATGGAGCTCAGGCCATCTCCTTGTACCTTGGAGGGAGAAGACAGTCAAACCTTTCTGATGTCTCCTGAGAAAGACACCTGGATAAGGAAGAGTGACCTCTCCTTCCTCACTGAGGTGATCCAGGAGTGAAGTGGGCAGGGACGAGGAGGAGTAAGTGTGGGGTGACATCCGTTTGGATGGGAACCAGTGATTTCATCATTGCTCAGGGCAAATGATCCATTTTGGGAGGTATCATTCATTCTTTCTGGCTCTCCCTGCCTGCCCCTGGCTCCTGCTCAAGAGGCAGCCACCTGGCCACGGAGCTTGGTGTGAGGGTTTCTGCCAGGCTGCTGGCTGCCCCTGAGCTAATGCAGCTCTCCCAGGACCCTGCGCTGATTTCCAGCCTGCTGGTGGATGCTTCGAAGGGGAGGAGATCCTGGGTTTTGGAAATATTGGTAGGTGGTTCTTTTGGGCCTTTGGGGCTTCTGAGAAAGACTCATTTTCCCCAAGCTTGCCAATGGGCCTTGGGCACTTGGAGGGATATCTCTGCTTAGCTTCTGGTCACTGGTTCCTGGTAGGAAACTCAGGGCTTGCTGAAGTGTTCATTGTACTTTGTGGGCAACTCCATTGCTGGCTTCCATCTTATCACTCACTGGAGAATTGTGCTGAACTCTCCTCTGGAGATTGAGTCAAGGTCATGAAGGACTAGTTGGACAGTTGTTTCTTACTTGGTCCTGATGCATCACAACCTATAGAAGGACTATCTTCTTCCTTGGGTTTGTCACCTTGCTTCTGTTCTGGGTTGATGTGTGACCTTGGACCCTTTGCCTAAGCCCCATGGCTATCCATAAAACAAGTAGGTTTCACTGGCTTTGGAGTCTGACACATCTGGATTTGAGTACTGCTTTAGCTTTCTGTGTGACTGCGGCCAAGTCGTGGGGCTCTTTGAGCTTCACTCTCCTCATCTGTAAAAAGGATGATTGTAATAGCACCTTGTCACTGGTTTATTAGTGCATTAGATGAGACTGTGGATACAAAGCATTTGATACACTGCCTGGTACACTTACTGTGCTTGGCATATATTAGTTTTATTATTAGTCTATGACTCTGTGGGTATAGTTCTGCCATATTGCACTGGTCAAGATGAAGGTGGGGAGTGTCTTTTGGGGTTTTCCTTGGGGGCCAAGAATATGTCCAGGTCCATTCTTGCTTCCTCCTAGGTCTGAACATCTTTCTGTTGGTACCATGCAGGGGGAAGGTGATTGCAACCTCTGAAGCCCATGGCTTGGGGAGGGCGGCAGTGTGGGACAGTGTGGGAGTGACCCAGGCTGCCACCACTCCCCTGCCCTCATGGCTCCTCCAAGGTTGAGCCCCTGTGGAGTCTACCCTTGTGTTGTGAAGGGCCTTCCCATTAGGAGGTGTTCAGATGTCTAGGATATTTTGAAAAGTCCCTCACTGACATTCCTTCTATCACATATTAGCATCCCCTTGGATTATTGGGACTTTTAAAGAAATTTATGTTCAGGCAAATGGCCTATTGACCTCTAGAGAGATCATTTTCTGGTCACAAAATCCAGCATCTAAAGTGGTTGGAAACACACCACACACACACACACACACACACACACACACAAGACTTAGTCAGAGTCAAATTTAAGAATGTCAGTTCTAAATAGCCTGATAAGACGTCGTGCAATCTGAATTTGGGGCAACATCTGTCTACCCTGCTGCTGAGACTGAAGTCCCCTTCAGAACTGAACTGTTCAAGGGGTTTGAGTAACTGGGCATGGTAGAGGGTGATTGTGGACACCATATACTAAGAGACCCTCAAGAGGTCAGGGGAATCTCACATGGAAATACCTGCTCTTTTGCCTGACTTGGAGGCTAAGGTTTTATAATTATTATTATTATTATTATTTTGCTTCTCAACTTCTCGAACAGATAGAATTGAACCGATCAACCTGTGGTTGACTTGGGTTTTTAATCAAGAGTGCAGCCTGACCCTGGTCCAGCTGCACCCTTCTCCTCCCTACCATCTCTGCACCCAGGCCTTGATTTACTCTCACCTGCCAATCTCTGCAGCCACCAAGGAACCCTTGGCCCCACACAACTCGTGCCAACTCTTTCTTCTCAGTAACAATTGGATTCTGTGCGTCTCAAGAGTCTGCAGGCAGTGGTTCTCAAACTTGGATGCACACTAATCACCTGAGCAATTTAAAAAATAAGGCTGCCTGAATCTCCCTCCTAGACATGCCGATTTACAATGTATGCTGTGCAACCTGGGCATGAGAAATTTTAATAGCTCCCTGGGTGATTCCAATGTGCAACAAAGTCAGAGAACCATAAATTCAAAACCTTATTCCAGCATGTGGGCTCCATGGAACAATAGTATCAGCTTATCAGAAATGAAGATCTGCCCCTCACTTAGGCTTCCTGAATCACGATCTGGTTCTTATCAAGATTGCTATATTATTTTTTAAAGCATTTTACAATTCTTATTCCTTTTTAAAAAAGATTCCTAAGTTATCTGCTTGCAAGTTAAGGCCTGAAAACTATTGCTTTGAGATACTGGTTTGGTGGTGGTTGTGGGGGTGTGGGGTGGGGAAACAATCTAATTTACCTCTTTAGCATCCATAAGTTCCTTAGTTGTTGCCTGAAGTCTCAGCCCCCAGGTGCAATGCCTTCCCTTGTGCCGTCAGTGACAGCCCATGAATGTTTAGCAGGCTGGGTGTTAAAGGACACCAGCAATGAAGGCCCTCACTCTGACACCAACTGTGAGTTCCAGGGCTCCCCAGTCTACCCTCAGCTTTGATAATTTACTGGAAAGACTCACAGAACTCGCTGGAAGCTGTTACACTCATTGCCATGGTCTCTTAAAGGGAGAAAAACATGAACACAGCCAAAGGAAAAAGCAGAGGCCAGAGGCCTGGAAAGTACCAAACCCAGAGTTTCTGTGGTCCGCTCGCCAGGGAGACATGGCTGCTACTTCCTTGGATCCCGTGCACATTCCGGGACAGCAGAATCTCCCTGCCTCAGACGAATTTGCATCCTGAGAAGCCCATCACAAACTGAAAATACATTTCATCTATGGAACCTACCACACGTCCTAGCTCAGCCCTGCAGCCCACTGTAAAAGGTTGCTTCTTTCCCCTGGTGATGGTGGCTGTCTGGAAGCTGTGGTTGCCGCTGCTAACCTTGTGATCCTGGACACATGGCGCTAGCCTGAGAAAATAATGCAAAATTCCATGTATGATTCCTACTGAATGAATATCACTTTTGCAATATTGCAAAGTCGAAAGTTATTAAGTAGAACCATTGTAATTTGGGGACCATCTGTATTGCTTACAGGGGAAGCTCCCTTGAGCTTTTGATGTTCAGTCTTTACTGGGGTTTCATCATGGGAAACTGACTCACTACCATGTGGCTGATCTCAGTCTGACATACCTGTCCCAAAGTCTCCACTTTAAATCACAAAGGTAGACTCTCCAGGCTGACCTAACGGCCCAAGCAAATACAGGCATCCCACCTGGCAGGACATTGCAAAGGTTCAGAGACTGCTTCCCTGAAGCTCAGGGAAAAAGCCAGACTTTTTTATTGTTCTTCTCCCCAGGTCTCTGACCAGCCTTGCCCCTTCCTCCATTTTCCCTCCTTCCCAAACCTTTCACTGTGTCCTCTGGAACAGTCACCCTATGAACCACAAGCTCTTATGTGCCTCAGCTCTTTCTCAGAACACACCCCTCACCTCTTGCTGTTGCTCGAACCTGGCATCTCTGCATCCTTCTCAAACGAGACCTTTAATTCTCTGTAGCCCACGACCCAGGATCCAAAGGAGGGGTCCACACTGGGGGTCAGGTCACCTCAGGTTGTGGGATGAGGCAGCTCTGCCTTCCCAATGTGGCTTCCTGATCATGCATCCTCCATCCTGCTGGAAAACCCTTGACCTCTGAGGCCATGAGAGCCCTCTCCTGCTAGGTTCACGCCATCCACAGGGTAGACTGTCCCTGCCCCAGGTCCATGGAACATGTGAGTGTGTGCCTCACAGTCCTGCCTTGGTCCAGGCTCCTGCCCTCATCCTGAGGGACGGCAGCATCTTTTGGACGTCGTGGCCTATGCAGCTTTATTTTTGTGCTCAGGCTACTTAAATTAAAAGGAGCTCTCTTGCTGTCACATTGCCATTTCTTACTGCGGCCATTGTTTCTACTTCTGGTTGTCCCTTCCTCTGTTGGTGCAGTGATGGCTGTGGTAAAACCTTACAGGCTTAGGGGTCACATGACCAGGGTCTGAGGCTTGTCTCTGTTGTTAGCTAGTTGTGCGATGGTGGGAAATATACTTACACTTTTCAAGCTCAAAATCACTCATCCCTCTTTGTGGTGACAATGGAGGTTGACATTTTTTTCATAAAAACTAAGGGTTATGGTGGAGGTGAGGTGCTCAGGACAGTATATGGTACACATAGAACACTTAATAAATGTTGGCAATTATTGCTATGGTTAGAACTTGAGCTTCACCATAATTTGTGTGACCTCCTTCAGTATCTTAATCTATAAGATGGGGACAATGATACCCTCTTCCCAAGGTTGTTGTGAAGATTAAAGTAATATGTATAAGATGGCTTGAATTTAGTTGCATTTAACAACTGTTCCCATATCCTTGGTCTCATTTCAACTACTCTCTTGCTTATTATCTGCTGCAGGTATAGACTTTAGATCACTAGGCTTGTTAAAGTTGTTTATAAAATGACCAGTCTCTTCAGGGCATATCCAAGAGTCAAATGCTGTTTAACGAATATTCTGAGCTAAACCTACTTTGATTGCTTGGGGTCATCTTTTGTGATGACACAGTTGGTTGTTCATTCTAGATAAGTGGGGTTAAGGACAAGTTCCAGAGGAGCACGGTGACATTGGGGATGCTCAGGGATGCTCTGGTGATAAATTTGCATCAGTTCTAATTTGTGAGTGTGATTCAAACACAGCCTGAGAACAATAGGACTGAGGTTCAAATACTTTGTTTTCCTTTTGTGTGAGGATACTTCGAATGTGTGTGTTTGCATTTGGAAAATGTGATTGACTTTTATATTCTAATTTTGCAATATTATATACTCTTGGATGCTATAGATTACTTAAACTCCCTGGCTGCCTAAAAAAAGATCTGCTAAGTGGTTCTCAACAAGCTTCATATACAAGGTAAATTGTATTATCTTTCATGATATGTGAGAACATCTGTTTTTCTTTTAATGCAGCAAACATATAAGGGTCTCTTGGGATATCTTTTAAATCAACTTAATACAATATTCGGGAAGGATAAGTAAAATATAATCACAGGCGTAAGGGACTGTGAACATTTCATATTAATAACATTGGAACCTTATGTTTAATGCAGTGCTAAAAGTTGACAATTAAACAAGTAGGAGTCAGGAAATTCAATTAAAATGATCACAGCAATATGAATTCAGCCACATCCTGTATTAGTTATGAAATCCATTTAACACAGCAAACAGTAATGTCTTCAGCTAGTTTATTCGAAAAGAAAACAGGAACAAAAACACTTTAATGCTATATATACTCTACTAATGTGGTCAGGCTAATTTGCTGGGGGAAAAATGTAACTTTTGAATATTGGAATGCACAGTCATTTAATATGAGTATTCTGTCCCCTTGCTTGTTGCATAATTTCTGTCAATGAAGGGAAGAACCAGTCAAGCAGCTCCTCTTCTCCCTTCTCACGCCTAAGAGAATGGCTCCTCTGTGCCCTGGCACATCATCCTGCGAGCACAACAGCTGTTCTCATTTTTCTCCTCCCTTCTCTGTGGGCATAGATGCTCTTGTTGCAGGGCTTGGAATCCAGTCCCAAGGTGGGTGTGGATTCTGCACCTCTCATCTAGAGCTGCAATGCCCCGACCCCACGCACTGGGCAAGGGAAGCCTAGTTTGTAATTTGGTTCGCCAGTCATGGCACAGGGTTCGTGAATCGTCATTGATTCCACCCCAGGCATCTTCCTTCTGCTAGCCCAACACACCTCCTGCTTCCTCCCCTGTCGGGAGGCCATAGGAGATGGGCATTCATTTTTCATATCATACAACTGCATCGAGTCCAATTTTGCCATGTCACAATGGCACTGCTGAATGGTGTGGGGCAGGGCTGCAGGGCTTATTCACTCAAGAATATCCAGTCAACCAAGACTGAGAACTTCAGTCACATACCCAAACACCCCCTGACCAAGTACTGGGAGAATGATGATAGTAAAAGGGTCCTGAAGGGACTTCTCAGGGAGTGGCTCCTATATTCATTCAGTTGTGAAGTCAGAAATCTGACAGTCCTTCTGTTTTTGGGAGTCCACTATTTGGGGACAGCCCTCAAATCCACCAACTTCTACCTCATGCCATTGTCACCACCCAAGTCTTCTCTACCATCTTTTCTCCACGGACCTCTGGCATGGGACTCCAGCTGCTCTCCCTGTTTCCCTCCAATATGTGCTCCACACTGCAGCCAGAGCCACCTCCTAAGACGCAAATTCAGTTGTGAGACTGTTCCTCCTAAAGTCTTCTAGTGGCTTCTCCTTGCCCCAGGATCATTTGGAAAGTCCTTGATGGGACTGGCAAGGCCCTTTGTGATGTGGTTCCCTAAGCTCCTTCCACACCACAGTTTCAATCTCTTTTCTAGCTAAATGGAAAATATTTCAGTTCCTCAAATGCATCATGAGTTTCTTTTTGTTCAAGATCTTTGAATATATTATTTCGTCTTTCCTCATGTCTTTACCAAGATACCATATCCTTTGGGTAGATTTTCCTGTGATCCTGTGTGAGGAAGACTGCCATAACTGACTATTCAATATCTTTTCTCCATTCATCTCAGACTCTATTTGAGCCAGTAGTGTGTCTGATGGAAAGACTCTATTTCTGGTTTCCTCTGCAGCCAGGAATAGCCATGCAACAACATTCCGACCAGTGAGAAATGAAAGTTCAAAAGTGGTCTTTGATCTTTCTCTTTCATGCTTCCTAAATGCAGAGCTGATCGCAGATACTCCAGAAACCATCTAAGACAATCAGGTTATATTAAAATGGAAGATATACCTTATTATGGCAGGAGAAGAAAGAAGTCAGCTGGGTCCTTGTTGATCTTGAGGTTGACACACCAACCCTGGTTTGCTTATCACTGGAGTTCCTTTACATGAGAGAAAATAAACTCTCATTTAATGACTTAAATGTCTAAGTGTTGAGTCATTGCTATTTGGTGTTTTTTTGCTTATATGCAAATGACTGAAACCTAACTGGTATTAACACTGACTGGGTTTATTGCTTAATATAAAACCAGTGCATAGCACATGGTGTATATCCTTGTTGAATGAGTGAATAAATAAAAGAACGCAGAAGATATAAAATTTTTAGTTTTCCTACCTAATGTCATCTGATTCTCTTTAGGGACTGGGTTTATAGAACTGTATCTAATCCATGATTCTTTTAATAGATCAGTGGGAGATGTTGGATCACTTCTAACTAATTACTTGGAACTGTGTGTGTGTGTGTGTGTGTGTGTGTGTGTGTGTGTGTGTGTGCGGTGCTGGGGATTGAACCCAGGGCCTTGTGCATGCAAGGCAAGCACTCTACCGACTGAGCTATATCCCCAGTCTTACTTGGGACTCTTCTAATCATACATGTTTAAAAATAGTTGCCATGTTGAAGATTCTATAAGATCATGATTTGTTTCAGATCCAATGACTCATTGCTAAGAGATAAAAGAAGTAGATTATGTAGACAGAGTAATGTGTAATAAATTATTGTAAAGGGTAGGGTATATAATCCATGTCTAGATTTTTTTATTTTTTATTTTTTGGTATGTGGATGTCTGTTTTTGCACCATTTGTTAAAAAGATTATTTTGGCACCATTGTACTGTTTTTGCTTCTTTGTCACTGATCTATTGACTGTAATAACATATTAGTTTATTTATGGGCTCTCTTTCCCACTGATCTATGTTCTTTTGTTAATATCAGAGTGTTTTGATTTCTCTTTTTTGTAATTCCTAAAGAAGTGTCAGTCCTCTTACTTTGTCCTTCTCTTTCAATATTATTGGCTCTTCTAAGTCTTTTGCTTCTCCACATAAACTTTAGAATCAGTTTGTTGATATTCACAAAATGACTTGCCTGGATTTGATTGGTATGGCATTCAATCTAAAGTTTAAGTTGTAAAGAACTGACATCCTGATAATATGGAATCTTCCTATTGATGAACATGGGATATTTTTTCTTTGATTTCTTTCATTAGAGTTTTTTAGTTTTCCTGTCTAGATCTTGTACATATTTGGTTAGATTTAGGACTACACATTTTCATTGAAAATGTAAATGGCACTGTGATTTTAATTTTAAAGTTCAGTTGCTCATTGTTGGTATATAGGAAAGTAATTTTTTTTGTATAATAAACCTATATCCTGCAACCTTGCTATGATGGTTTGCTAATTTCAGGAGTTATTATTGATTCTTTCAGATTTTCCATGTAGATGATCATGTCATTTGTGAAAAAAGACAATTTTATTCTTTCCCTCCCAATTTGTATATCTCTTATTTCCTTTTCTTATCTTATTCTTTATCTAGTACTTTTCAATACAATGTTAAAAAGAAGTTGTTTGGGAGACTTCCTGGCCTCATTTGGTATTTTAGTGGGAAAGCTTTGGGTTCTCTCCATGAAGTAGGTTATAACTGTAGACTTTTTTTTGATGCTCTTTATCAACTTGAGGAAATTTTCCTCTATTCTTAGTTTGCTGAGAATATGTTGATAATTGAAAAATGCCCATATTTTATATCAGCAAATTGAGAGGGGAGCAGAGCCCATAAAAGGTGAAAGATAGACTAGAAAAAAGGCTTAATTCTACTATTTGCTTGGTCAAGTTAGTGTGGGTCTCAGTTTATATCTTGGCAAAGTGGACTGAATAAAATAATGCATTTAGAGTGCTTAGCATGGTTTTAGGCAGAAACTCAATGTTATCTACTACTATTCATTCTTGGGTGGGGTTCCTCTTCCAGTATATACTGCCCAATATTCTAGGATTCAGGTTTAAAATATGACCATTCCATTTAATTGGGATAGTTGGTCCCTATACATTTTGCTTGAGGTTAAGTTACACAGTGACCCAAATTCATGAAGACATTTCTCCAAGTTCCTAACAGAATCAGGCAAATTCCTGTCTTTTAATTGATTGCTCATTATTTGAACTCATTTGTGTTTAATGCCATCTTTTTGATGACTTTATTTTTTCTTGTCACCTTCCTTCTTTTGGGATAGTAACCCAACTTCATATTGGGTGGCTTCTAGACGAAGATAGAAGATGATCTGAGATAAGCAGCAACTTATAGATAGCCATTTCATTGTTTTTTTTCCCCTTCCTTACAGGTGAAATTTATTTATTGTTTGGACCAGGACATCTGATTACCTTAGAATCATGATGGGTGATCATATCATGTAACTACTTAAAACAGAAACCAAAGTAAGCAGAAGAACAAGGTTGTATAATAAGATGTGAGTGCACGTGGTTTGACCCCATAGGCAACATTGCTGGTCTGTGTAGGAAAAAAGTTAACAGAGCTTTCCTTCCCTCCCTCCCCCTCCCTCCCTCCTTTCTCTCTCTCTCTTTCTTTCTTTCTACCAAGGATTGGACCCAGGGACACTTAACCACTCAGCTGCTTTCCCAGATCTTTTTATTTTTTATTTTTATTTTGAGGTAGGATTTGCTAAGTTGCTTAGGGCCTCCTTAAGTTGTTGAGGCTGATTTTGAACTTGGGATTTTCCTGCCTCAACCTTCCAAGTCACTGGGATTACAGGGATGCACCACCACACCTGGTCTCACCTAATATTTCTTCACTAATGCAAGGTCAGGAGATCTTATATCCCATAGATTATACAATGTAGTTAATATAAATTCCTTTGTTGAACCTTTATTAAATAAAGTGATTCATATTTCTGTGCAATTTACTTGAACCTGTAGGTGAATAATACTTCTGAGCTGACTACACATCAAAAATTTTTTGAAAAGCTCTTTAAGAGTCAATTTTATTAAGGTATAATTTACATACAATAAAATGTGCCCATTTAAAGTATATAGTTTGATAAGTTTTGACAAATGCATACTTCCATATAATCATTAGCAGAATAAGGATATAGAACATTTCTATCACTCCAAAGGAGATTCTCTCCTGCCCATACCCAGTCAAAACCCAGCCCCAGATTCAGGCAACTCTTGATCTGTTTTCTGTCACTATAGATTGTACTTATCTTTTCTAGAGGTTCATGCAAATAGAATCATATAACATGCCTCATTTTATCTGTCTTTTTTTGTTCAGCATAATGGCTTTGAGATTCATCTATGTCATAAGCATCAGTAGTTTATTCCTTTTTATTACTGAATAATTCCATTGTAAGCATATACCACAATTTGTTTATTCATTCACCTGTTGATGGACATTTGGGTCATTTCCATTGTTGGGTTATTTTGAATAGATGGCTACAAACATTACAGTACAGGTCTTTGTGTGGACATGGGATGGATTCGTATCTCTCTCTCTTTCTCTCTCTCTCTCTCTCTCTCACACACACACACACACATACACAAATCTGAGGCCTGGCTATGCTATGAAATTTCTCAGGGATCTGGTGGTCTGGGTCATGGCAAATTATTCATCCCAAGATGAAGGACAAGGTTTTGCTTCTGATTCTCCTGCCACATAGAAAAAAGCCTAGTGCATAGTAGACTTATTTGGATTTTGGAGCTAGCATGTAGCTCATTTGAGCATGCTATTCCCATTCACTTACTGAGTAACCTATGAAACTTCCAGTTTTGAGTGAGAACCCAGAACAACGAAGTCTCTGTATACAAGTTCAGGCTACTGTGCAAACTGCTCTGTGACTTAGGCCTTAAGACCCAAATGATATAACAGACTTGAAGCTTCAGGGATAGATAGGGATGCTGTTCGGAGTCTTTGGCAGGCCTTTCCCCCAAGGATTTTGGAGCAGAGAGGTACCATCCTCTGAAGATAAATATTCTCTTTCTTAGAAACACCTGGCCCACTATTAATCATAAACACTGAATGAATCACAGTGGGCCACCACGTTTTGTGACCTGAGCTGTCCATCATGAACCAGCATCACCTGACTCAAGTCAGAAAGTTGGGTGCACGCAGCAGCATTTCATCATCAAAGGGACTCAAGTAGGTCCTGCAGGAAAAAAATACATTGCAAGAGCAAGTGGCACATGCCTTCCTCCAGCGCTGTTGCCAAGTCGACTGCTCCTTCTCCGTCGCCTCAGCCCCATGGGTAGTTTCCAATAACTAGTTGACTAAGGCAGAAAAAATTGGATTGTGTTTTCCTGGTCTCTGCACATTGGCTGGCCCTGCCAAAATGGACAGTTGCAGCACTACAGGTCCACTCTGGGGTGCCCCCGAAGGACAGCGGTGAAGGAAAATCCCCTCAGAACTCTGAGCAGTACCAAAAGTGTTCATTTTGCCTAGAAGAAAAGTTGGTCATAAGTACAGACTAAATAACTGACAGTGGCTAATAATTTAGCCTGATGGTGAGAACTCAGAATGGACGAGATCGGAAAGCCAGTGACTAGGAGTCTGGGGAAGAGACGTGGATAGAATCATCTGCACAACGAAATGTGAGACTATATGAATGCTCACCATAAAACAGCCACAGTAGGGAAAGATCCTAATACTCAGGCAGCCGAGATTATCCATCCTGACGTCATCAGCCAGCCTCTTTCCTCAGTCATCTTGGCTCTTGTTCAATGTGCTAACAAATAACGGCCATGAGGGCAGGGCCACGTGTGGACACAGCCACATGGACTTTTACCCATCAAGGCTAATTGGCTCAAACTATTGCTGAGCGCTCAACCTGCCAAGAGAAGACATCTACACCAACATGGCCCCGTTCCTGGGGTTGGGGGTGATTAGCAAGCCGCCTGGTGCCTGGCTGATTGTATTGGAGCACTTCCATCATGGAAGAGGCAGCGCTGTCTTTCTTCACCTTCGTAGACATTTACTTGGGGTATGGATTTGCCTTCCCTCACTAGAATGCTTCTGCCCAAGGATTTAATTTTGTTTTCCATCCATCATTGTTTCTGAACAGAGAAGTAGCTTAACATCCAAGGAAGAACAGCAATGGGCTCATGGTCCTGGGCTTTACTGGTCTTAGAGTGAAACGTGGCCTGATTCGAATAGTGGAATGGATTTTTAAAGGTTCAGTTATAATACATCAGGTGGCAACACCTTGCAGATCTGGGGTTCTGTTCTCCAAGAGGCAGTGTGTGCTCTACATCAGTGACTAACTGTGATGCAAGTTTTCCCACACTCAGGATTCATTGGTTCAGCAATCATGGGGTTAAAAATGGGATTGGATTTTCTCACTATGGCCTCTGGTTACAGCCATGAAGGTTTCCTACCCATCTCTGTGACTTTCAGCTCAGCTAGTATAGAAATCTTAGTTCCTATGGGGGGAAGCTTCCATCGGGGAACACAATGCCAAGTCCCTTAAATGAACCAACAGGCGAGGAAGGGGAGTTCCTTTCCCACCTGGGGTGACTGGTCCTAATCACTAAGGGGAGGTTGGACTGCCAGTACACAGTGGAGGTGAGGGTGGGTACTCCATGTCTGGATTACTGTCAATGGACAACAATAACAACCCAATACATGCAGGACTGACAACGATTCAGACCCTTCAGGAACAAAGATTTGGGTCACCTCACCAAGGAAGGATCTTGGGCCAACTGAGGAGTCAGCTGAGGGCAAAGGGACTGTAGAATAAATAGGAGAAGACAATTATAAGTATTAGTCAACAACTACACAACCAGTTCTGGAAACAAAGACATTTCTTGATATAATTATATTTGTGTATATATTAGCCATTTTTTCAATTCCTCTATTTAATTTCCCTCCTGTGTAACATGATGTGATAATTACTACTAGTTAACATTGTATCTCAGTATTTAAGTTACCAGCTATCAAAAAGGGAAAGTGACTTGGTTACAAGCAGAATGAACATCACCCAGAGAAGAATGAGTTTGGTACCCTCTTTTGGGGGAGAGGTAAGTGTTTTGCTGATGGAAGATGATTCTGCCCTTGTCTTTTCTGGAAGTTAACTTTGGTGTGGTTACAGTGGTGTACTTGGCTGGTCAGTTGACAAGTGTGGACTATGTGCCAGTTTACCAATGCTGGGTCTGTGTTTCCTGGAATTCACTTCCCTGCAAAGTTCTGGGTTAGTGTGGGACACCGTGACATACATGAGTTCAGGAAAGAGGAAGCGAAGGAGCAGCCACCTATCTGTGCTCAGCAGGTGTGGTGGGGCACAAGGTTCTGCCACACATCATTGCTAACTTGCCAGTTCACCTGGCTGAACACTGGGGCTTCGGGTCAGTGAGTGACAGGCATGTTCCAGCCCATTCTAGTAGTTTTCTGCAGATTTCCATGGCAACTCAGCTTCGCAGGCTTCCGTCTGTCCTTACTTCCCATTCTTCATGTCCTTCTTCCTTTCCTGACAGCCTGACAGATTTTAGGGTTTAGCACCAGCCCACAGAAACAGCAGTCTCATTGTTAGGGATAAAACTGTGTCCCCCAGCAAGATATGTTGAAGTCCTAACTCCCAGTCCTTCAGAATGTGGCCTACTTTAGATCTTTTATTTTATTTATTATTTATTTTATATGTGGTGTTGAGGATCGAACCCAGGGCCTCACACATGCAGGCAAGTGCTCTACCACTCAGCCACAACTCCAGCCCATCTACTTTGGAAATAAGGTCATCGTAAAGGTAATTAATGAAGATGAGGCCATATAGGAGTAGGGTGGGCCCCTAACAGAATGTAACCTGTGTCCTCGTGAAGGTAGAGACAGGAGAGGAGAGTGCCACCTGACCCTGGAGGCAGAGACCTGAGCCAAGGAACAGCAAGGATTATCCCCAGAAGCTAGGGAGGGGCAAGGGAGCACCTTCCTGCGGGAACCAGCCCTGCCCACACTTGGAGTTTAGATTTCTGGTCTCCAGAACTGTCAGACAGTGACTTTCTGTTGTTTAAACCATTCAACTTGTGGCACTTTGTTACAGTAATCCCCCAGAGACAAAAATACAAAAATTGTTTAACTAACTCCCCTAATCACATAGGTTAAATTCCTATAACAAATCTCTTAAAAGAGCCTGTATATGTAAATGTAGATACCTAACTATATATTTAAGAATATATAATATCTCCAAATGGTTCTGCTTCTTTGGTCAAATCCTGGCTGATACAAGATAGGAATTTTCATTTCTTTTGAAGAAATTCCAGAGTGGAATTGCTAGGTCATATTAGTGAGTGTAACTTTTTGAGAAACCGACAAACTTTTTCCAAAGTGTTTTTATTTACATGTTTCTACTTTTACATTTACCATTTTACATTCTTACCAGTAAAGGATGGGTTCCAGTTCCTCCTCCCCTTGCTCACCATCCTCATGGTTCTGTGTTATCTCATTGGGGGTTTAATTTGCATTTCCTTGGTCATTAATGACGGTCCATTTGTCATCTGTACATCTTCTTTTGTAAAAAGTCTTTTCAAGTCATTTATCAATTTATTTTATTTTATTTTTTGTTGTTGTGTAGATTGAACCCAGCCAGAGTTGATGGTGCTAAGCACTGTACCACTGAGCTATATCCCCACCCCAATTAAGCAATTTTAAAAATGGGGTGGTTTACCTTGTTATCATTTACTGGAAGTAAGTTATTTATGTATTCCAGAAGTAAGTTCATTGTCAGATTTAAGTATTGCAACTATTTTTCTCCCTGCCCACGACTTGCCTTTTATTTTCTCATTGGTATCTTTTGAAGAGCAAAAGAGCCTTACATTTTGATGAAGTCTGATTCATTGAATTTCTTGTTACCTAGCTCATGCTTTTTTTTTGTTATCTAAGAAATATTTGCTTTCTTCGTGGTCACAAAGAATTTCTCTTATGTTGTCTTCTAGAAGCTTTATATTTTTAGCTTTTAGGTTTATATTTAAGACTCGTATCTAGTTTCATTTTGTGTGTTTACTGGGAACGGCCAAGGTTCTCTTTCTTTCCCATATGAATATGTGGTTGTTCTAGTACTTTTTGTTGAAAAGACTTGCCTTCCCCCATTGAATTATTTTGTCAAAAGTGAACTGAGCAGATGTGAACATCACAGCTATTTTTTTTTCCAGTGCTGACAAATGAACTCAGGGCCTTGTTCACACCAAGCACGTGCTCTATCACAGAACCACATCTCCCGCCCAAACACCACGATATTTTTTTTTAATGGTGAATTAGTAGGAGCACCCCTTTGTCTTTGAAATGCTTTTATTAATGCATTGTAGTCAAACGTAACAGTGGGTTCATTATGACAATCACACAAGCGTGGAAATTTAATTTGCTCCGTTTCAGTTCCAGTTTTTCCTCTTTCCCTTCCTTACGCCCTCCCTCTAATTCCCTTCCTCTATTTTCTACTGGTCTTCCTTCTATTTATTTATTTATTGGCTAAACAATTTTTTTTTCATTTAAAAATTTGTTCTGATTGGTTTTACATGATAGGAGAATGCATTTTGACACATTGTACACAAATGGAGCATAACTTCTCTTTCCTCTGGCTATACATAGAGCTGAGTCACACCAGTAGTATAATCATACATGTATTTAGGGTAATAATGTCTGTCTCATTCTATGGTTCTTCCCATCTCCACGCCCCTCCCCACTCCCCTCTGTATAATCCAAAGTTCCTTCACTCTCCCTACTACCCTCCCCTCTACTATGGATCAGTATCCGCTTGTCAGAGTAAACATTCAGCCTTTGGTTTTGGGCAATTGACTTATTTCACTTAGCATGATATTCTCTAGTTCCATCCATTTACCTGCAAATGTCATAATTTTATTCTTCTTTAGGGCTGAGTAATATTCCATTAGAAACACACAATTTTTAATCCTACCTGAACTGAATGTTCCCAAGGCAGGTCATGCCCATTACTGATCTCTTCGTAGAGAGCCTGTAAGACAGGTGAAGCTGAGGTGCACGAGTGAATGCATGTCTAACCTTCGTTTTTATACAAGACACTGCACATGTTATTTTCCATTCTTATGGGTCACTTGCTTAATTTTCCTACAAACTCATAAATAATACACTGTGTGCATGTGTGTGATAGGAGAGGGAAAGGGTTTTGTAGATACTTCTTTGTTTCCTGCGTCTGTGTGAATGTCCATGGACTTGTATCAGCTTGCTTTGCAGTGCTGTGATCAGCTTATAGCTTGAGACACTAGCGCAGGGCGATCACATCTGTAAATACCACTTTGATTTGTAAAGCGCCTGCCTCTGTGCCCTCAGCACGTGGGCCATTTAGTCAACAGCCCTTCAGGTTGTAGCAGATTCGCTCTCAGTTTCCTCATCTGTAGAATGACGTGAGGATTCATCTCAGTTTGGTTCAATTCAGTCCAGAACCACAGGCTGTTCATGGAAGGAGAAGCTCTCTGATTGTGACCAGGGAAGGAGAAAGGACACTCAAGGCTGACTTGGTCCTCTCAAAGAGCATTCGCCTGTGACTTCTGGAATAACTGGTTTCTTTCTTCATATCGCTTGTCTTTCAGATCAATATTAATCTGAATATTCTTCAGATCAACCGAAATGAAAAGAAACAGGTGTGTGCCTGGAGACCTGGGCCGCACCTCTATGCCTCACCTGGGGTTGGTGCCTCTTCATGTGCCCTCTTTGTCACTACCTCTGTGCAGGTATGTCCTCGGCCTGATGAACACGGAGGACACCTTGAATGGGAAGTGAAAGAAAGAGAGCGCATGAGACGGCAGCACCCACCCTGAGGTGAGGATGAAGCCAGCGTGGATGTGGCCTCCTGTTGCCATGGCGACGGCTGTGCCTTCACTCTAAGTGGATGAGCAGCCTCCATGTTTTTAAATAGCAGCTGGTCAGTGCCACTGCTGTCCCTGTGTTGCTGCCCCCTCTGAGTCGCTGCTTGGCCCCAGCTGTCCTGAGCTCTGTTGACAAATGGTTGTCCTTCACAGTCAAACTACTAACAGTACTCTAATTAATGAATGTGCTAATTATCCATCCCTACTCCCAGCACATTTGTCTAACTAAGCTGTCACACACAGACAAGTGCAGCATATGCCTAAGTACCGAGGCTCTGGAGCAGGGGGTGGGCAGGAGAGGGGCAGGCCCCAGCCTTGGAGCTGTGGGATATTTCTTGTCAAATTATCTTAACTAACAGCGAAGTGTCTTGGGGATATGTTATTTCCTGTGATGGGTGCGTGTTTTCCATTCCTTCCTTTTGAAAAATCTCTCCTCAAGAGTGGAGAGGTCATTAATTTGCTATCCTCCGACAGGATGGCTAAGCACAGATGCAGATGGGCAGAGGGTACCAAGTTCTGGAAATGACTCCTCAGCAGCAGGTAGGGTGGCTGAAACAGCAGACATTCCTGCTAGACCTGTGTTTGGACCCCAGTTCTGCTCCTCCACACATGTGTGTCCTTGACCATGTGTTGCCAATGGCGCGGGGGTAGGGTGGGGTGGGGGACAGATGATCCACTGTGAAGCTTTTGGCTCAGTGCCCAGCACAAGTCAGGTCTCTGGACACAGCTGCCCAGTGCTGCAGGACTTGGGTTTGCTCTGGACTGTTCCTGGCGCGCCCGGGGTAGGTGGATGCAGTGTGGGTGCAGGGCAGGGTGCAGGGCAGGGTGCGGGGCAGGCTTGGGCCTGTCTTGAGGGGGAGTCAGAGCCGGGGAAAGGCGGTGGCGCCCCTCCCCCGTGCCCCCCAAGCGCCCCTGTCTTTTTGTTCTGTCTCAGCAGCTCTCTATTGAGATGAATGGCATTCCAGAGGCTTCACCTCTGATAAGTGCTCCTCTGTCGCCGCAGCCAGAATCTTAATGTGCACACTGTAATTTAATGGCCATCTCTGGTGACTATGAACACACTCTTACGGGTGAAGAGGACTCGCGCCACCAGCACGCGCTCTCCACTCTGCAGGTGACTCCAGGGAGCTCAGAGGGAGGCGTCATTGAACCTCCAACCAGGCGCCTTCTGAAGGGGACATATTCTCCCCAGTTTGTGGGGTTTCGAAAGACGGGGGGGAAAAGCAAGAGGCAGCCCTTCCTGGTCCCCCGCCTTCTGCGGGGATGGAAGGTTCCCCCAGTAGCATGCAGTCTGCTTCCCTAGGTCCTGCGCTTCCTGGGCGCTGGCAGGTGGGGCACACATTTACACAACATAAGCCCTCAAGTAGGATGAGGTGTGGCTGAGCTTTAGAGACACCAGAGTGTAAGACAGAGAAACTTTAAACACTGGAAAATTTTTAATCTGAGTTTGTAAGTACCCAGGAAAGCACCTCGGTAGATTCACCCAGCACTCTCTCTCCATCTCTTTAATTTAGGAGCATTCCCCTCAACCATGACTCTGGGAATTAATAGGCTCTTGTTTTCCTGACATCTGGTTGGTCTCCTCAGGAATGGATACCCGGCCAGCCTGTGCCGATGGGACTGTTCTAAGAGCTTAGATGAGAGGAGTCTGCTCTCGACAGTTGGCAGAAGATCAGAGAGGTAAAACTCCTGAGATGTAGGTGGACATATTTTCCACTGTGTGGAGAACATTGTTCTGCAGAGAGATCTAAGTCTGAGGTGCTTAGAGAAGTTGTGGGGGGTGGGGTGGGGAGCAAGCGTGATTGAGAAAGTGGCGGGCAGGTAGAGGCAGAGAGCTGGGGACAGACAGAGGGAGGGAGAGGGAACTTCCTAGCTCCAAGGTCCAACTCATCTCTCCTCTTTTCAAATTTTGTTTTCTCAGTTCTTTAAATTCTTTGAGCTAATAATTTTCTCTTCTTGCCCAAGCAATCTTGAACTGTTCTTATTACTTGCAACTGGACTACCTTTTAAGGGTACTGGCTTTTGTCACTCGGGTTGACAAATTATTAGAAGGACTGACTCTGTATGGGAGTTCAAAGTTCTAGCTTCTGACACCTGACTGTTCCCTGAAGCTTACCAAATTGCATGTGCAATAAAATCTCACTAAGGTGCATACACAAATGTTACTAGTGTTGTGTTTCTAACTGAAGCTTGTAATAACTATGATGGTTAGTTTTATGTCAACTTTGCTTGGTTATGGCTTGCCCAGGGAGCTGGTAAGACATTATTTCTGGGTGAGTCTTTGAGGGTATTTCTGGAAGAGATTAATACTTGAATCACTGTATTGAGTAAAGAAGATCTGCCCTGGTTAATGTGGGCAATCTGTTAAGGGATCAGAAAGAATCAAATGTGGGAGATGTAGGAATTCCCTCCTCCTTGAGCTGGAATATCTGCCTTCTCCTGCCCATGGACATCAGACTCTTCTTTTGGACTCAGACCTGGTCATGTACCATTGGCCTCCCCAGTTAGCAGGCCTTTGGACTAAGACTGATCTAAACTTTTTTTTTTTTTTTTTTTTTTTTTGTGGTGCTGGGAATTGAACCCACAGCCTTCTGCTTGCAAGGCAAGCACTTGACCGACTGAGTTATCTCCCCAGCCCCTTTTCCTGGTTCTTTAGGTGGCAGATTGCAGGACTTCTTGGCCTCCATAACTGTGAGAACCAATTCGTATAATAAGTCAATCTGTCTTCTTCCCATGAATCAATCAATCAATCAATCAATCATCTGTATTTATTTATTCTGTCTTTCTGGAGAACCTTGACTATACTCTACAAAATGACCCAGGCCCTCAGTATCCAAGAGGGTCATGACCAGTTGACATGGCTACTGGCTTCTACACATTCAAATTCTATACATTGCCTCCTCCAGTCTCTTTCATTTGAAGCTGAACTGAGGACAATCCAGGTGGCCTCTGCTGCTGTAGGTATGGGGGCATGGTCTCTTCCCCCACCTAGACTTCCCACACTGAGAGCTGCCTGATACCACCAGTAATAGTGACCAATGTTCTCTTTCAAAGTAAGGTTTTGAGCAAGGTGCTTCCTTATTAATGGCAAATAGTCAAGTCTAGGACAAAGATTGCAGGAATCTTGCAAATCCTATATAACCTCTGAGGGACTGCTGAGAAAGATGTTCTGTCAAGACTGGGAGATCCCTGGGACCACCCAGCAGTACACTCTTGCCCTTTCTGTGACAATGGAGTCTACTCTTACTATTAAGTTGTAAAGAATTCAGGGAAGGTGTTTATATAGTTGCTTCAGAAAAGCCAGTTGCAGTGTTCAACAATCCTTGTTTGAAAGTTTTCTTTAGGGGTTCTCTTCTTCTTTTTTTTTTTTTTTTTTTTTGGTGAAGGGAGTACATGGGATTGAACCCAGGGGTGCTTAACCACTGAGCCACATCCTCAGCCCTTTTCTTATTTTTATTTTGAGACAGGGTCTTGCTAAGTTGCTAAAGACTTGCTAAGTTGCTGAGGCTGGCTTTGAACTTGCGACCCTCTTGCTTCAGCCTCCTGAGCCACTGGGATTATAGCCGTGCACCACTACACCCAGCTGGTAACTCCATTTCTGACCCTTACTTTGGTTCAGTTTTAATCTTTGGCTTAATTCTTTAATTCCTTTTATCACCATCTTCATCGTCACCATTGCTACCAACACCACCATCATCACCATGATGATCATCATCATGTCACCATCATCATCATTGTGCAGGAATGGAGACATCAGCTATCACACACTCATCACCAAGCATTTATTGATTATCCAAGTCTCTGTGGATGCTCCTCTGAGTCACTTGGTCCTGCTGCCCCCCAGGAATTCAAGGGAACAAAGATAGTACTCAGGGCACCTGTCTTCCTAATGCTGTATACATAAAATATTTTTTTTTTCGTTTACCTTCTCCTCTTTCTCTTTGCCAATATCAGACATGACAGTGTGTTCTAGATTCTCTGGCTCCTACACGGGGCTCACACTGGTCAGGGGCTTGGTTCCTGGGTTCATTCTGGAGTCTGTCTGGGAGACCTCCCGTGACAAGGCAGTGCAGGCAAGTGTGCCAGCCCCGTCTGCCTCTCCTCCAAGCCCTGCTTCTCCTGGCAGGCAGGTCACACTGATCAAAGCCTGGACACTTTGGTGGCTATATTTAAAAAAAAGAAGAAGAAAGAAGAAGGCACTGTGTTAGGGACCTTCAGAAATTCTAATGAGGAAAGACGGAGCACCAGCCACACTTCCCCTTCCTGCTCAGAGTAGGCTGCAGCTCGGGAGCCAAAACAGTTCCTCTGCAGGGCCTGAAGCAAGCATGGATCAAGAAACCATGGGCAATGTTGTCCTGCTGGCCATCGTCACTCTGATCAGCGTGATCCAGAATGGTAAGGGAAGCCCTCACCCCGGGGAGGAACGGAGGGCATGTTTTGTTGGTTGTTTGCAAGTCAGGTTTAGAGTCTGCGTGTGTGTGTGTGTGTGTGTGTGTGTGTGTGTGTGTATGTGTGTGTGCAGACCAACACTCTTTTGCCTTATCTCTAATTTGTTTGAATGCATATAGGGGTGTACATTTTTGCGTGAATCTGGGATTTTCCTCCCCCTTGTCTTTCTCTTACTTTAGTGGTGATGACTAATCATGGTTTCAGAGCAAAGGCAGCAACCTAGGGGCCCGTGCGCACAGCCCCCAACTCAAGAATCTGACATCAGCCTTTTAGCTATTAATTAATGTGACCCGAGAACAGGTAGAAGCAAATAGCCTAGAAAGGGACAAGAGATACACAGCTTCGTTAACTTATCTGCAGTGCAACTGAAGTGTCACGTCACCTGTAGGCTAAAAAAGAAAAAAAGGAAAAAAAAAAAAAAAAAAAGAAGGAAGAGGGAAAAATAGGGAGTTTGGGAGGTGTAAAGGGGAAATCATCATATTATTTTACTTCTGAATTTTTTTTTTTCTTTCTTTTGAAGAAACATGTTTTTATTTATTTTTTTTTTGGTGGCACTTACTTTTTGTCTAGCAATGTATAATTTTTGAAGTATTTTTTCATATTTATATACAGGGAGAGAGAAGAGGAAAAATTTTCTTATTTGGAAATTGCATTTTCATTAACCCTTGCTGTCAGGGTATACCAAGCAGGTAACTGGAGCTGAGAAAGGCGGGACCGTGTAGAACTGCCCTCTCAGAGTTTCCCTTAGGACTGCCTCTGAGTGTTTCTCTAAGGTTCTCCAGTGACTTTGTGTTTTACAGTTCATTAAGACAAGAGAAAACAGGAGAGTAATTATTAAGGGCATCTGCTATGGCTTAACTGCAATTACCGAGTGTTTATGCACTGTCACACTTAGGAACTTGGAATATCGAATCGCTTTGAGATAGCCTCATCTTTGTCCCCACCTTGAATGTTGACAAATGCTGGTGATTTTGCCTTCTCGGTACAGAACAAGGCTTCCCCTCAGCTTCCCACATCAGAGGGGCTCAATTTTACATACTTCAAGTATGTTTCATTTTGTAGCTTTTGGACCCACCCCAATTTTCATACTAAATCGACACAAATTGCAGCTCAGAGAGGGAACAAGTGGCTTATTTAGGCTGCCACTTCCTCAGGTCTGTTTTACAGAGAGTTCCCTTAGCCCTGTACATTGATGGTGGATTGAGTAAATATTCTGCCTGCACACACCTACAGAGACACTGCTGTGCACCAGGCAATAGACTGCATACCTGGGATATAGTTGTGAGCAAGATGGCTGTAGCTCCTGCCTTCAAAGAAAGGAGAGGAGAGGACAGCAAAAAGCCCACAGCGGCCCCTCCAGCCTCTGCATGGGTGGATGGGCAGCACTTGGTCAGCTCTGGGTAGGGTCTCCCCTCTGGTTCTTCTCCTTACACCCATCAGTATGATTGACAGGCATCAGGAGACAGGAGATGCCAAGTCCTTTCACCTGCCTAAGAGTGAGTTGGGGCTGGACTCAGTTGGGAGGTTCAAGTTCACTCTCACCTGCTCCTCTCAGTTCAGAGCTGAGTCAGGGGAGCTGCGAGGCTCCCTGTTGTGAGAACAGTGTCTTCACCCATCCTAACCAAGGAATTCAGGAACCTGACCCTGCTCTGTGCAGTAGGTCCTGGGCTTTTCCATAGTGACCTCACAAACCCTGGGTAGACTGGAGGTGGGTGGTAAGATTTCTAATTATTTTTGGCAGCTGGGGTCAAGTCTTCACAACCACAATCTAAAGACTGTGGCTATTCCCAGACTGTGTAAGATAGATAAGAACAGAACACAGTGGCCTCAAAAGACAATTCCCTGGGAGTGATGGAGGCTTCCTGGTCAGGGAGATACAAATAAGGACTGGCAGGGACCTGTGTTTTGGGACTGAAGACGTTCACATTGGGCAAACACAAGACTGGAATCTGGCATGGCCGGCACCTCACTGCCCCATCCCTCCCCAGCCTCCTGGGAACCAGCTCCCACCCAAGAGAAAGGAGTTTCTCTTGTCCTGGAAAAGCCTCGGAAGGGCCCTTGGGCACCTCTCAGTGGCTTAGGATAAGCCATGCTCTTCTTTTAGGGAGGGACCTGAACTCCCCAGAAAGAGTCATTTGTGTGGACTTTGTAACTGCTGATTATGTCTGTGTAGGGGTGACAAGAAAAAATTCAGTACTGAGAACTGAAATGGAGCAAATTATATTACACGCATGTAAAATTATGCCAAAATGAACCCCACTATTATGTGTAACTATAATGTACTAATAAAAACATTTTGAAAAAGAAAAATTCAAATTAGCTGGAAGATAGCACCTCTACTTGTTTTTAACTGAATTTTGCAGGTAAGCACGAAGGTCAGATGCTTGTCCAACCTCTCTTTGCAATTCTAATAACCTCAATGTTGCAACCCTAACCCTATCTCAAAGAGTTCAAAAAATATGCAAAAACTGTGTTCCCCTCACCCCCAAATGCCATTCAGAACTCTTTCTGTTAGTTTTGCAAAATATTTCCATGTCGTTACCAGGCACTGCACACTCTGTTTGTGTACCAGGACACGGAGGTACCGCAGCGCATGCGTCCATGACACCATAGGCTCCATATTCTCCGTACGCTCTGTGAGCCTGATTGTCTGAGGGTGGGCAGAGCCCAGCCTGCCTGGTGCAACTTCCTGCTCTGCCTTCAAACGTTCTTTAGTCATCAAGATCTTTGAACTTGTGGCTGTCTTCCAGTTTTGATCTGCAGAATGCAGATTTGGCAGAACAAAGCAAGTTTAAAATACATCTAGACCAGAATTATCAAAACCTGGTTTCTCAGGGACTACAGAAGCATAGATAGAAAGATGCATTTTCTATGACTAGTGGGCGGAGAGTTTCCTCTTGCTACCCTGGGGCCGACTGACACGGGGTATACCTAGGCAAAACAGAGAAAGTCCCTGACTTAAGGGTGCTTCCACTGTTACAAATTTTTAACTTTATCACGGTGCAAAAGTATATCCATACAACTATTTTGTTTTTTCACTTATAGTATTCAATAAATTACATGAAATACTCAATAGTATTATAAAATAGGCTTTGTGTGAGGCAACTGAGTTACAGAGCATGTTTAAGTTGAGCGAGGCTAAAACTACGATGTTCAACAGGTTTGGTGGATTCAATGCATTTTTTACTTCAACTATTTTTATCTGGTGATGAGTTTATTGGAAGTAACCCCATCAGAAGTAGAGGAGCACCTGCATCTGGAGAAAGTCATTTTCACAAGAATCCAAACTCATGAGATCGGGAGGAGGTGAGCCGAGGGGAGGAGACCTAGGTGGGCATTAAGCCAGACAGGGTGGCAGAGGACAGGGAGGAAGAATGACCTCCGGCTGGGACAAAACTGTTTCCATAGCCCTTCTGGCTGCAGGAGAAGGGCTTCTCCCTCCTCCAGGAGAGGCGACCTCCTTTGGATTTCCTCTTGCTCTGAAGCCAAGAAGGGTGATAGGTGGCCCTGCAGTATGAAGGTCCGTGAGCAGTGGTAGAGGAAGGTTGAACTGCCGTGGTCCCTGATATTCCCACCCAGGCACATACTCACAAGGGACCTCGTGGGTGCCACATTGGAAGGCTTGGCAATCCACCCCGGGGTTTTAGGGATCTAGAAACAGAGGCAGAGACTCATGAGTTTCCTCAATGCCCGAGTCTTTGCATCACCCTCATCTGCTCCTTCGCGAACATTCCAGCATTTTAGTTAGCTAAAATCTCAAGACCTTTTTATGTGTTCTTGAGAAACTTATTTAACTTCTCTGACCCTCAGTTTTCTCATCTGAGAAGTGGAGTTATTAATACCTTCCTCACCTGGTTGTGGAGGTATCCCATGAGACAAGATGACATAGGTAGAAAGTTGGCAGTGCCCGGCATGCTGTCTGCAGTTACCTCTGCATTGCCAGTCTCTCTCTCTCTCTCTCTCTCTCTCTCTCTCTCTCTGTCTGTCTCTTTCTCTCTCTCTCACCTGTTGGTTTTGTTAGCAGCTAGGCAAGGGCAGCATGCTACTGGCCTTTGTATGCCTGGTTTCTGGAACCTTCTGGAGGATTACAAGGGGTAGTGAGGCAGCCAACGCTTCCCAGGGCATCTTAGAGGAAGGAGAGATAGACCCGAGTAGAATATCAGAGGGAGATGGAGTTGCTTGTGTTTTGTGTTACGGGTAAGAAAGATCTGTGGGTGTTTGTAGGGTAAGGAGGAGAGGGAGAACAAAAGACTGAAGATCCAGGAGTGGGGAGAGCAGCGACAAAACAAAGCCCTCAAGAGGCCGGCAGGACTGGGTTTAGGGTCACAGGTGGAGGGAGAAACCCTGGAAGAAAGGAGGGCACTGTTTTTTCTGAGCAGGACGGGAAGAAGAGAGGCAGGGCAGAGAAGTCCAGCTAAGCTGTGCTGCTGGCTGAAGAAATAACCTCTGGATTTCTTAATCCCAGCCCTGTTTACACGGTTGGGTTAAGGGACGCCATCTTGAGTTCTGGAAAGAAAGTGACAGAAAGTTCTATTGTACTGTCTGCTAAGTGGGGACATTCAGAATGGACAGGTTTGTTACACTCTGTGCAGCTGATGGAATCCAGCAGGGCTCTGTCATGGGACAGCAAGAGGAGAGAGACGTCCTCCCGCGTATGCTCAGCTGGATTCCAATTCCCAACCTCACTGACCTCCTGAGCACCGGCATGGAGTCTACAGAGCGGGGACAGTACTACCCACCTGACCAGCTGGTGTGGGGCTCAGTAAGGGAGTACATGTTAGGCGCCTCCCAAGATGTCTGGACGGTGCCCCGGGGCCCGCCGGGTACCTCGAATTGGGCACACTCCTACAGAAAGGAAAGGAACCCCGACAGGCTTTTGTTTCCCTACCTGGCTGATAAGATGCCTTTTTTTGAGGAGGCTGATAGGAAAGTGGTGTGAAGGAACGAAGTCGCATCTCTCTCGCTCGCTCGCTCTTGGAATAGAACAGATGTAGAGCAGGGAGCGGGAGAGAGCTTCATCCCCACCATCCAGTCCAGTCACGCCTTCCAGATTCCGTACCCTTGGCATTTCTTACGTGTCCACAGCCGTCACCCTGGTCAGACTATCTTGTCCCCACATCCTGGGTCTGACCCCTCTGAGAACCTGCCACACCAGCGGCTTTCCGATGACCCCAATCCTCCGCTCCATCACACCTTGCTGCTCTCACATGGAGCTAAGTGCCCAGCTCGCATGGAGGCCAAGGACACTCTGCTAAACACAAAAGGCCCTTCTTGACGATCGCCTCATCAAGCCCTGGCTCAGTCACTGCTTTCTCATTGCACCTCGCTCTCTGCACCCTGTTGGGCACCTCCATGGCCCTTTAGCAGGCTCTCCTTCCTCTTTTGTCCCTAGCTCGATACACTGTATCCTTTTAGTTTGTGTATCTTGTTTAGTGTGCACAGTCCGTCTCCTCCTCTGCTGTCCTTGCCAAAGCATAAGCTCTTGGGGCCAAGACTTTGTCTGCTTTGTTCTTGGATGCAAGCTAAATGTCTGGCTCATGGCAAATGATAATAGATTTATGTCAGTGGAGGAACAATTTGCTGTCTTTGGCCTCATTCTACTGTGTCCTGCTCCCCAGCCCTCGCCCCTCCCCTGTCTTAAGCTGGACCTGTGCTTGCCTCAGGACCTTTGCATGTGCTATTCTGCTGGAGTAGAGAGATCGTCTTGCTCATCCCCTGCTCCCTCCATCTGCTTGGTTAGTTCCTACTTGTTCTTCTGATTTCATCTTAGGCATCATTGCTCCCAGGAATCCTTTTGTGACCCAAATGATGAATTAAGCTGCCTCCTTTGAGGTTCCATAACACTGTGTACCCACTCAATCTCATCTTGACGCGAATCACTTTTTAGTTTTATTTCTGCTTTGTCTATTTCTTCAGAATATTAGATCCCTAAAGTGGGACTATGTCTTGCTCACTATCACATCCTCCAAACCAAATGCAGTGATTAGGAGAGATCAGCTGCTGAACACATTTTTGCAAATGACATTTGATGGAGGACATTTAGGGCTGTTTGGTGATCAAGTCAAAGAAGCATTTTGATGTTCTAGTAAAACAGAGAAATAACATATTCCTGAACATCACCAGTGTGAACCAAATCCAAACCTTTCCCTCTGGCAGGATTCTTTGCCTACAAGGTGGAGCACGAAAGCAAGATCCAGAATGGGCGGAGCTTCCAGAGGACAGGAACACTTGCCTTTGAGCGGGTCTACACTGCCAAGTGAGTCTAAACCCCGATGCCGTTGACTAACGGAGTGAGGACCTGGGTATGGGAGCTTCCTTATGGGGGTGAAGACCACCCTCAAGACCACATATCTGCCTGGGCCAACCTGGGCTAGCGTCAGAAGAAAGGAAGTGGGGACAAGAGGAGCTGGGGGAAGGGTGATCACCGCAGCTCCAGAACATCTGTGGCAGTCATTCCGTCAGGGGAGTTGACCAACTTCCTGTGGGTTGGTCTGGAGGCACCATGGTGGAAACCAGCCTTGACTCAGCCAGCTCCGCCAGCTCTCGCAGCAACAGGCCACGCGCCTGGTAGCAGCCTCCACCCACCCACCCACCCTGGCTGTTGCCGGTGGCAGCCTGGAGGTACAAGTTTCATAACACCCTGGTCCCCCTGAGCCACCAGCACAAGGACCAAAAGAATGGGGCATTGTGCAGTTGTGTGACCCTTCTCCCAGTCCTGACTTACGGATAAAAAAGTTGTCTGAAAACCTGGAAGGGTAAAGGGAGAGGAGTGTGATCTATTTGGGATGCAAATCCGAGGGGACGTTAGTTATTCAAAGATGGCTTTTCCTTCATGCAGAGTGTGTTTAAATAGAGGGTCAGCCAGGGGTGCCCTGGCCTGCCTCTCCAGGCTTCTGACTAGAGGCCTGTCAGAAAGAAGGCTCCATGCTGTGGGGCTGACCAGAGAGCTGGCCTTCAGTTCCACCCAGAGGTGACTTTGATGTCCCCAAGCTCCTTCCAAAGGGGAGTCATGTCCACCCAAAGAAAGTCTGTTTAGAATGATGACAACAGTCCAAGCGGACTCAGGGACACAGATTCACAGTGAAGGGCCAGGAGGCTCTGGGCTCCCTGCTGGCTCTGTGGGAGCAGCTGGAGGCAGAGTCCCATTCAGGACCAAGACTGGCTTCCCACAGGTTAAAGTGACTCCAGGGGGTTTTGGTGGCACTACATCACCCTCCTTGGTACTTCTCTTCAGTCCTTTATGTCATCTAGATTGTGTTTATTCTTCCTGTGAGGTGTAGTCACAGGGAAGAACGAGGGGGGAGTCTTTCTCTCAGCCGATTTTTGATCAGTGATTTCACTTTTCCCTTAACTTCTCAATTGTTGTATTTCTTGTCTGGACCACTCCGGGACGTATTGGCAAGGCCGTCATGGGCTGATTTCCTGGCCCTTCACCCTCTCTGGGCCCTTGGCCTTTCCAGGTCCCTGCTGAGTACTTACACTGCCTCTGCAGGGTACCCAGGACCCTTTGCTCTCCGTCCCACTCCCTCAGAGCAAGCACTGTTGCCCAGGGTCTTTCCATCAGTAGATCTCAAGGAAGCCCTGTGCCCAAGTGCCCACAAGGAGACTTCTATTTTAGCATCTGGACCTTGAGTGCATTAATTCTCAGAATCAATTTAAGAAGATTAAAGATGCAATTTAAAAGACCTTGTAGACCCATTTGAAGGAGGCCTGGGAGAACACATGGCTGCCATCAGGCTTTTGGCACCACTGGCCGTGGGCGTATGCGGAGTGCAAGAGCTCTCAGAATGTCACGCATGAGAGTTGCAAGAAGGTGCCGGATCAGGGATGGGCTCGAGACTTCTCGAAATTCCAAGAAAATATTACTGCTCTTCTGCCAGTGTGGAAAGAGCGGCTTCCTTTCATCCAGAAGACTGCATTCCTATGAGGGACATTGGGTTCATTGAGATCTTTAGCTCCTCCATTTGGGAGAAGTTCTGGTGGAATCATACCATACCTGCTTGGAACATGTGCTTCCATTTTGCTGGCAATGCACAAGAAATGGAGCGGGCCGGGCCATCTTGTGCCTGCCGCTCCCCTACCTCGCCCAGGAGTGAAATAGTTCTGTTTTCAAGAAGCCAGTGTACTTAACACCTGGACTTGTAGGTTGCCAGTCTCCAAATTGCAGAAGTGCTGTTTGGCTGGGTTGTACTGTGTTGCTTGAGAGCGTGGTTTGGGAGTTCTGCAATCACTTAGGTTCCAGGGGGAAGAAGGTGCAAGAGGACAGTGGTGGGGGATTGATTGCTGCTGCCTGGAGCCTCCACCCTGTGGGTGCTGCCATCCAGCTCTCAAAATCCCTGTGCTTTTACCACTTTGCCTCCATGAGAGAGGAAGAAGAATGAGTGGAGAGGAGAGATTGCATGGAGAGATAAGAAGTCAGGGGATGGGGAAGAGAACTTTCTGTAAGATAAAGGTTGCTCAGATACAGCTGTGGTTCTTCTACAAAGACCACTTCCTCCCGGCCCAAGAGCAGCACATGTGTGCCTGTGTGGATTGTCAAAGGGGACCAGAGACCCATGCAGCAAGCTCATGCCTGCATGCATGAGCCCGAGATAACCCTGCTGGTGGCCTGTGCCTGAGACTTCTGGGAAGGAAGTCATGTGTGGTTCTAATCAGAAGTCATTCCTAGCAACCGCTTCTCCAGGGAGGTCTCTGAAAGTACCAAATGGGGTGCAGGATGAGCCATGGGGGTGCAGGAAGCAAAGAGCACTATTTAATCTTGCTGTCTGAACCAGAAGAAATGGTGCTTTACCCATTTTTAATACACTGACCGACAATGGCACCTGTGCTGCATATAACTTATACATAAATGTACCTGTCATAAGGTTGCATGATCAGAACCTTTGGTTGATGGGGTACAGAATCAAATGTTTCGAGGCCCTGGCTATAAAGGGAAAATAGTATAAAGGATAAATGATACTGGTGGACTGAAAACCTGATGCATGTTTTTCAGCATAAAATATGACTGTCGACAGATATGAATCGCTCGATATTCTGCGCTGGTGCATTAACAGACATCCCAGCCTGCGTAGCTTATCAGCGCAGACTTGGCCTTGATTAATGACGTGTCCCACCCCCGTCTCCCATTAGGGCAATGCTGAATCGGGGTTTGAGAACTAAAAGGAGGTGAATCCTGACTCTCTGTTCACACAGTAGAAATGTAGTTCCGTGCTCTGTTCCCAGAGGATGAGCATAGCTCATCCCCGGTCAAGGTTTGGTTTTTGGAGACAAATCCTAGTTAGCTAAACAAAACCTAGGGTTTCTCCTTGTGACTGCAGGTGAGTACAGGGGACGGGTCTTTGGAGATGTGTAATTTCCTGAAATGTGTCCTATGGATTCCAAGTTCACAAGTATTTAACATGTGTTACAGGGCAAAGTTCTTTAGAGCCAGATGTTTTAGTCAGTTTTTTTTGCCGCTGTGACTAAAAGACCCGACCAGAACAATTGTAGAGGAAGAAAAGTTTATTTGAGGGCTCACAGTTTCAAGGGTCTTAGTCCGTAGAAGGCCCGCTCCATTCCTCGGGACTGGAGGTGAGGCAGACCTTCACAAAGGAAGAGTGCGGTGGAGGGAAGCAGCTCACATGCTGATCAGGAAGCAGAGAGAGAGAGACTCCACTTGCCAGCTACAAATAAATACCCCACAGCGTGCCCCCAATGCCCCCCTCCTCCAGCCACACCCACCACGTCTGTTACCACTGTTAATCCCTATCAGGGGATTAATTCCCTGATTGGGTTAAGACCCTCACAACCCAATCATTTCTCCTCTGAACCTTCTTGCACTGTCTCACACATGAGCTTTTGGGGGACACCTCACTTCTAAACCATAACCCTTGACTTTGGAGAACCCATAATGTACTAAGCAGGACTCCAGTTCTTGGTTCTTCACCAATGCTCCCTCCTCCCCCAGAATTTTGTCATTTTTGGAAGTACCACCCTAATGTCACTTGTTGCATCCACCTCTTGACATCCACTTAGACTCATTTTTAAGTAGTGGGAACTAGAACAATTATTATTATTTTTATTTCTAAATGATTTATTTGGTAAAAGTCTTTTTTAAAAATGTTTTTATTTGTTCTAATGTGTGGTACATGACAGTAGAATGCATGTAGACATTTTGATAAAGTCTTGCATCCAGAATATATACAAGATTTAAAAACACAAATCAAAACAATAAAACTTTCCAAATACTTTGAAATATGTGATGTATTATTACTCACTATATTTTCCCTAGTGTGCAATAGAAAGCAGAATGTATTCCTCTCATCTATAACATTGTACCCACTGACCAATCTCTCTAATCCTTCTTGCTCCTAGTTAGAAAAGAGTATTGAAATTTTCTCTCCAAAAATACTTGACAAGATAGAACAATTATTTGAAGGTGATACATTTACAATAATCTCATTGATTAGTATTAGTATTACAATTATTAACTCTTTTTCATGATTATTTATTTATTTGGTACCAGAGATTGAACTCAGGGGCACTCAACCACTGAGCCACATCCACAGCCCTATTTTGTATTTTATTTAGAGACAGGGTCTCACTGAGTTGCTTAGACCCTGGCTTTTGCTGAGGCTGGCTTTGAACTCACCATCCTCCTGCCTCAGTCTCCAATATTACAGGCATGTGCCACTGGGCCTGGCATCTTTTCTTATTTTAAATTGACCCAAACCAATAAATGAAACATTAAAGTTTTTCTCTGTTATACTCCTAGAGGTGGAGAAAAATAAAAGGAAAATAGCACAAGTCCTTTTCTCTGTAGAAGCAGCGAGAATGCAGGGCACCAAATTGAATGTAGCTCAGTGAATTATTGCAAGAACAGCCCAGAAGCTCCTATTTAGACATCTAAAAATGAGAATCAAAATGGGTTTGTCAGTTCTGTTTTGCAGAACAAAATGGCACAGAACTCCTCAAAAGAAATCCAGAATAATAATCCTGTGTCCGGAGGAAAAGACATCCCCACTGGGTGAAGAAGGAAGACACTGGAGCAGTAATCGCCACTGCTTATTGAACACTTCCTGTGAGCATGCAGAGCTGTATCTCCTTTTATTCTCAACAGTTGGAGGGATGATTACTAATGTCTTCCTTTACCTCCTATATGAACACATTGGGGCTCCATGGGCTAGGAAATGCACCCACATCCACACAGCCAGTAAGTGGCAGCTCTGAAATTGGATCTGGATCATGCAAACCTCACATGCAGCCACGAGACTCCCCGGCAAGGTGCAGGTGTGTCTCTGTCCAGCAGTCCTGGGCTCAGCCCAGCAGTAGCCCCTCTTGCCGGGGGACTTATGTACTTGGAGCTTTGGATGGAAGATGGACTGGAAATCCTGGATGGGGAGAGGGACTGGCTTGAGCTAGAACAAGGGACAAGGCTCTGAGAATATTCTGGAAATCCCAAGTAAGAGACTATTCTCTGACAGTTCACAGAGCTTCATTCAACTCCAGACAGACTGTTTTATTAGAAACCAAGGTAATATAAAATAATAGGCAGGAAGAATTGAAGGACTGATCTAATATCAAATCACTGGCCAGTTCTTCTAATCAGATTTGTGGACAATTAAAGAGTTTTTATTCCTTTTGGCATCACTCAGATAAAATCACTACTTAAAAACAAAAACAAACAAACAAAAAACACTCAGAGACATGGGAATGAAGAGGAAGTAGGGAAAATCATTGGTATTAGGAAATTTTCAAACTACAGGATCATCAGATCTTATATCCCATCTGACATAGCATTTTTCAACCAACCAAAAAAGGAATTTTTTTTCTCTAACTTTCTTGAGATTGAAAATGAATCACATTTTCTCAGTCCTGAGGGTGTAATTTTGTGCCTCTAAAAATGTGTAAGAATAGAAGTGAGGTTGGTGCACAGTAGCTGCTGCATTTGTAATGTTGGACCTGTTTATTTGCTGAGGATGTCATCCTCAAATGACAATTTGTAAGGGCCTCCTGCCCTCTGGAGTAACTGTATCCACTAGATCCATGAAAATTCTGGGGGTCCAGAGCAGCTAGCAAGGCCAATAAGAGTCTACTCTTGCTGCCCTGTGCCTGGTTTTTGGTTGTGTTTGTCTCCCAGGACAAGATACATGATTTCTCATCTATTCTGTTTACCAACTTGTCCAGAGAAGGCTCTTTTGACCACCAGAGGGGACTGAAATTTCCTGTGGCCAAGCAAAGACAAACTGATCTCTCTGGGGTCTCTACAGTTTGGTATCAAGGAATGCCCATTCCAGACATCTTATTCAGCTTTGCATCACTGTAATGAAATACCAGACACAGGATGCTTATGAAGTAAAGAGAGCTTTATTTTGGCTCATGGTTCTAGAGGTTCAAGTTCAAGATCAGGTAGCTGATGAGGGCAGCATATCTTGGCCAAAACACTTGTCAGTGAGTGTTCACATCTCAAGCCAGGAAGCAGAGAAAGGACAGTGGCATCCCATAGTCCCTTTCCAGGGCACACTTCAATGACCTAAGGACATCCCACTAGGTCCCATCTCCTAAAGGCCCATAGTACTTTTTAATATTGCCACTCTGGGGACCAGGCCTTTAACATACTGTTATGGTTTGGATATGAAGTATGTCAATGCAAGAGGTGAAATGGTTAGATAGTGAGAATTGTAATCCAATCAGTGAATCGATCCACTGAAGGGATTAATAATTCAGAAGGACTGTTGTACTGGGTGGTGACTATAAGCTGGTAAGGTGTAGCTAGAGGAAGTAGGCCACCCAGGGGGTGCATTCGGGGTTTATATTTTGCCCCGGCACCTTGCTTGCTCTGTTTCCTGGCTGTCACGAGCAGAGCACTGCTTCTCTGCTGTGCCCTTCCACCATGATGTTCTGCCTCCCCTGGGGCCCAGAGCTATGAGGCAACTGACCACAGACTGAGACCTCTAAAACCGTGAGCCCAAAATAAACTTCCTCCTCTAAGTTATTCTTATTGGGTATCTTGGTCACAGTTATGAAAAGCTGACTAACACACGTGGACCTTTGGAGGACACCACCCATCTTCTAACCTTAACACCAGAGTCCTCAGAGTCCCACTGAGGTGTGAGACCCCGGCAGGTAGAACAGCAGTTTGGAAATTGCATCTCTGCCTGTGTGCTTTGCATTCCACTAACCTAGGGTTCTCAAACTCGAGCATGCCTCAGAATCTTCTGGAAGGCTTGTTAAAATGGGTCACTGAACCCCTTCCTCTGAGTTTTAAATTCTGTGCTTCTGAGGTGGGCCCAGACATTTTGTATTTTTAACAAGCTCTTGGGTTATGCCAATGCTGCTGGTCTAGGGACTTTGACTCCTAGAAGGTCCGGGGACCTTAGAGTCATTTCTAGTCTTTTGGTTTTACAGATGAGGAAATGAAGTCTAGAGAGATTGCTTTGCCAATTGTGAGCAGCAGGTTTAAGTTAGGACGAGGACAACGTCCTAGCCAAGTGCCCTTACACTACATCACAATGCCCTTCTCCATTTTACGTCTCTCATGTCTTGCTTGTTGGTTCTCCATTTCCATTGCTTATATATTGTCCTGGTCTAGGATGCAAACTCCTCCTAAGGACACCTACTATTTAATTTAGTATAGTACAACTGTTAACAGGCTTGACTTTGGAGACCGAATGGTGAGGTGAGAATCTTGTCTTTACCCGCCGCACCCAGCCTGGGAGACCCTGAGCTGTGAGCCTCGGTTTCTCATCTGAAACACAAGTACAGTGGTGGCAGGTAGAATAATGTCCACGATCTAATCCCAGGAACCTGTAAATATGTTGTTTCATGCTAACCAATTGACCTTGGAATAAAGAGATTATTTTGAATATCTAAGTAGGACTCAATGTAATCACAAGGGTCCCTTTAAATGGGGAAGGAGGCAGAAGTAATTTAATATCAGAAGGACTCGGGCTAGGGGTATAGCTCAGTGGTAGAGTTCTTGCCTAGCTTGCTCCAAGCCCTGGGTTGATCCCTAGCACTGCAAGGAACAACTACATGATAAAAACCCTTCCTGGCTCTGTGCCTCCCCAGAAAACATCAGAAAGAACCCCATCAGCCAACATTGGCTTTGAGGTTGGAAGGAGCCCTGAGCTGGGGAATGCCAGGCATCTCGAAAGGAAGGCAAGGAAATGGACTCTTTCCTGGAGCTCCAGAGAGAACACAGCCCTGCTGAACCCTTGTCTTTAGCCCAGGGAGATCCATTTCAGACTTGCAACCTCCAGAACTGAGAAAAATGACTTTGTGTTGTTTTAAGTCACCAAATTTGTGACCACTTGTTACAGAAGCCAGAGGGAACTCATACAGCCATCCTGTGTACTCACAGGAGTATGGTGAGTTTAAAGGAGATGAAGGCCATAAAATATTAGCGCTGTGCCTGGTGTACAGCTCCCAGGGCAGTGAGGACTGTGCCCAGTACACAGCGACTGAGCCGGCGGCTAGCTAGCTTTCTTGCATCGGCTTTTGTGAATGGACAGTGAAGATTGCCTGCTCAGCCCGGGCTGCAGACCGAGGCTGATTTGTGAGTCTGACATGAAGGTTTCCTTAGTTGGGCTTCCTCCCCTGGCACCCCCACCTGCTTGCGACCACACCCTGCTGTCTGCATCGGTCACTTTTCAATTCCAAGAAGCACATGGAACGGGAAACCTGCCAAAGTGAACACATCAAGAAATCGTCTCGGATCGGCTTCGCTGTAGGAATGGAGTTAATGGATTCTGAGCATGTGTTTGCTTCATGCCACGGTCCATTGCTATGTGGTGGCTGGCTGCCACGTCTCACTGGGTAGAAGTAAGAGGAATGAGAGGGGTTTGCGCTCCTTGTGCAATGGTGATTATTAGCTTGAGGTTTCAGGTGCTTTTCAGACCACATTGCAGTAACACGTTTCCTGATTTCTTTCTTCCTTGTTTATTCCACAGCCAGAACTGTGTAGATGCGTACCCCACTTTCCTGGTGGTGCTCTGGAGTGCAGGGCTACTTTGCAGCCAAGGTAACTCAGGCTTCCCTTTATGTGATCTCTTTCTATAATGTGCAACTCACGGAGGTTCAAAGGTTGGGAATTTTGTTGAAAAGACTTTGCCTGACCTCCAGCTCCGATCCACAAAGCCGTGGAGAGGCGAGAGCCCTTGGGAGGTTGTGTTCCAGACATGCCCCGCGCCTGCGCAGCATGTGTGATAATGCATTGCTAATGCTAGCTCCCTGGCGGCTGCTTGAGAGCCGCTGCGCTGACAAGGGTGGTTTAAGGCTAAATGTGACTCAGAATCCTTAAACAGTGTTAGCTCAGATACAAGGGCATTATAAATGAGGGCGCCTGAGGGATCTATTCTGGGACCGCCGTTACTTGGCTCTTCTGCTAATAAGCTCCCCTTGTGGTGCCACTTCTTTGGGCATGTGTCCACAGAGCCCCGGGCTGGATTCCAGGTCCCCAGCCTACCCTGGTTGATCAACAGCTCACAGTCTTGACTTCAGAAAGTTGCAAGAACAGATCAACTCCCAGAGTTGATTTAAAGTTAAATTGGAAACCAGTCATCTTTTTTAGGTGGGGAGGTCCTCTCTGAAGTTTTAGCATCGGGGAAGACGTGGCTACCACTGGCATATGTCTGATGGTAGCTCAGCGTGAAGGGGTGGGCTTTTGTGGCTCAGCAGGGCCCATGCAGAAAGGCCACAAGCAATCCTCTGGTGAACTATTTAATCCTTATCATGTGTCCCCAATTTATAAAGTATACAGAGAATATATTAGTTTCCTCTTACCTTTGGGGACACTTTGGTGGTGGAGATAAGTCACTGGTTACTCAACTAAAGAGCCCCAGAGAGTGAATCAGAGCTCAGGTTTTTCAGTTCTAAATTCTGGATTTTCCACAAGTATCTTCTTCCTTTATTCATTTATATAATAAGTATATACTGAATTTACACCATACCCTCTGAATATATAGGGATAAATAAAACAGGGATGGTGGTGAAGCTGGTTGTCAAGATGGACACAGAAAAGTAGGTGAACGAATGCATTATTGACCAGAGTGAGACACGCCATGCAAGGTGGAGGGGAGGGATGGGCAGCAGAAGCCACTTAAGGGACCCCGTGTACCCCTGTGCCTGGGGACTGTCAGTAAGCTCAACACACATTTTTTATTTTCTATCCAGAGCGAAGTAAGAAACATGCCTGGCATTACTTGAAAAATCAAGTTAAACTATGCTGATACTAGGAGTTATGATTCCTTTTATGTCCTAGATGATACTTGATCTAGATGAATCTACCCTGGTGTTAGCTGGGTAAATACAAAGGGAATTTGAAGGCATTTCAGAGCCCTGGAAATATGCATCTCCTGTCAAAACAAACATTGGCATTTCCAGGACTAGAAACCATCCATCAACCCTGGTGGATAAAAAATTGTCATTTCTTATGAATATAGTACAGTGTGGAATTTTTAGCTGAAAAGAACCCCAAAACCCTCACCTTACAGAGTAGGAATCCAAGCCCCAGAGGGACAAGTGGTTTGCTTAAATCTCAGAATTTTAGATCCCAGACTGTCCCCTCTTTGTGATCTAGGTGGCCCAGGTTCCCACAAGAGGCCCCTGTCATTCCCTGTAGCAGGGCAATGGGTCTGGACCCTTTCCACTCCTGATTTCTATTGGGTCTGGTCTAATTGAGTTCCCATCAAAAGAGAAATGGGTCAGTAAGCGAGAACAGAGCTGTCCACATGGGGAAACTCTGTCCAAAGTAAATTGTGGATGGTGGCAATCTCATGACTTCCAGGGAATAAGACAAACTTCATAGTTGGCTTTGTGTTCCAATTTTATCATCTGCCTTCCACAACATAACAATTATATTTTGGGGCTGGGGAGATAGCTCAGCTGGTGGAGTGCTTGCCTCGCAAGCACAAGGCCCTGAGTTCAATCCCCAGTACCGCAAAAAACAAAAAACAAAAAACAAAAAACAAACAAAAAAAAACAATTATATTTTGGAAGGCAGGTAGGGTTGTGGAAAGAATTGAGGAGTGACAGATTGGAGGCAAATCCAAGGATGCTCATTGCTGGTGTGTGACCCAGGCTATTACTCAACTTTTCTATGCCTCAGATTCCTCATTGTTAAACAGGACCCTTGTCCACCTGTTGTGTTCCCGTGGTGAGGAAAGGAGACGATATGCATAAAGCACATGACACAGAGCTTGGCATAGGCCAGATTGAGCCTTATAACTACTGATACCTGACTTTTTATGACCCACAGATGGCATTTTTGAATGGTTCCCCTTAACAACGGAAGCTCAGTAAACGTTATTATCATTATTATTATTATCATTAATTTATTTTTTGTACTGGGGACAGAAACCAGGGGCACTTTATCACTGAGTTACATTCCCAGAACTTTTTAAAAATTTGAGACAGGATCTTCCTAAGTTGCTGAGGCTGGCCTCAAACTTGTGACCCTCTTGCTGAGGTTCCCTAGTGGCAGGGATTATAGGAGCGCATCACTATACCCAACTATCGTAGATGTATGATCAGTGGTGCTGGGGGTGGTGATAAACTTTCGAAATGAGAAAGACTTGGTTTGAAATTCCACCTCCGTGATTGCTTGCCTGACTTTTTTTCATTCATTTAAAAAATATATTTTGAAAGCCCTTTATACATGCCAGTCACTATTCCAGGACAGAGGTGATCTAGCAAAAGACAGCTGTCCTCACAGATCTTTTGGTCTGATCCTCAATTGCCTCTTCCGTCCAATGGTGACAGTGAAGTGCTCCTTCCCAGCAGGTGGCTGGGAGGGTTGGAATCCAAGTTTCCAGAGTGCTTGGAGGTACTTGGCATGTAAAAAGTGCTCATCATCGGTAGTTAATTTGGTATTTGAATAGTGCTTGGGGTTTTCAAATTGCTTTTATATCAATGGCCCTATTTCACTCTCACATTAATTCCTCAGAGGTGGGAAAGCTGTAATCAGCTCTTTGTCCACATGTAGAACAAGTTAAACGCCTGCTCCAGATAACGTTAGCCCTAGTGGAGTGGGTTTCCAGCACCCCACCCCAATTTCAGGACTCTGTGGGGTTATTGGGGTGCTGCTTGTGGCTGATTCCCAAGGGCTAGAATGCAAAGGGAATCTCCTTTCCTAGAGCTTATGGGGAGCAATTGTCCAGGAAAGGTTAAGCATTATGCTGCTGGGAACCCCTGGGGGTGGGGGAGTGGGGGTCCTAGGCAAAGGATGTGCTTTCAAGGGAAGCAGCCACAGATCTGGGCTTGGGGGTCAAGTCCTTCCCCTTTCTTTTTACCAGCTGTCAGTCTTACACAAGCCCCTTTGACCACCTGAGTCCAATTTTCCACATCTCGAAATAGGCATGTTGGTCCCAGTTATGTCCAAAGGATTCACATTAGATGATGGATAGGCAAACACTTTGTAAAGCAGCCACACGGACCCCGTGGTGGCCAGTGTGAGGTGATACTACTCTTGTTCAAGTTCTCAAGTTCCCCCCGGCCCTTCTGTGTTTATCTGAAGTACACACCAGCCTCCACCCTGGAACTTGTAGCCTCCAACGGATTTTGTGACCAGCACTGCTGGTTAATGTCTGTATTGCCGTCGTGCTAACAGTGCACATTTGGGTGACAAGGAAACTGACATGGGCGTCTCCCTTTCTCCCCTCAGTTCCTGCCGCCTTCGCTGGACTAATGTACCTGTTTGTGAGGCAGAAGTACTTTGTCGGCTACCTGGGGGAGAGGACTCAGAGGTAGGTCACTGGGACCATTAAGAACCATGGAGGGATTCGAGTTTTCAAACCTGTTTTCCAAGTGGTGGCTAAGATCTCACCTGTGGGTCTCCCTGAATTCTGAGGGCTCTGAAGGTCCAGACTGGTCTCATTTTCCCATAGAACATTCCGCACATTGACACAGGGTGCTTAATGCCGTGCGCTGCACTCACTACCTGGCAACCTCACCCCTGCTTTCCCACCCTCTGGGTCTGGGGCTGGGTGAATTTTGATGTCTCCTTTGTGTGGTCTAGAGAAATGAGATCTCAAGTTTTCCCTTTGTGGGAAGTTCCCCAGATCTTTTGGAGACCAGCACAAAGAATACCAAGAACATAAGATGCAGTGAAACACAGCCATGAGATTGTGGGTAGAGGCTCCATTGCATTGTTTACAGAAGCTTCCAGAAAGAAGGCTCCAAAGCCGCTCTATACTTCTGGGACAACTGGATGGGGAAATCTGGAGGCCATAAGTTCTGATAGTTATGACAAGACATTTTGGGTTACAGTCTGACCCCAGAGCTAGGAATTCCTGAGGGCCCAGAGAGGGCCCAGAGGACTCCCAGAGCCAGGTATACATCCGGGAGGCTGCCACCCCGTAAGGTGTTCTCCTTCCTCGTCTGCTTTCCTCTCCGCCTGTTCCAATAGCACCCTTCTCTAGTGGTTGGATGGTGGCTGGCCCTTCAGACAGCGTCCTTCAGTGGTGATAAGGGGAGCGACATCCCAGGGACTTTGGCAGCTGAAAGCGCTACATAGAGGGAGGCTGGGCACCTGAGAAGCTCGATGGCTTGAGGGGGTTATGGTGAGCTGGGCTGTAGCTAGGAAAAAATGTCCACTGTTCTACAGGAGTGTCCCCACCCCACCCGTCTTCATTCCTCTGGAGTGGCTTCCTGTTCCTGCTCTCCACCACAGCCCCATTATCTCTCTTCTTCTTTTCAACACTGTCCTAAATGATACCTTTCATTCCCTTCCACCCTGGAAGGCATCGATCAGGCCCCTCCCCAGGTGCTTACCTGCCGTTGGAGTGGAGGGGCCGGGTGTCCAGCACGGCGTGAAGGGCTCCTCTCTCCGAGGCCGCTCCCCATGCAGCCTGGGCCTCCCACCCTGCGGTTACTTCTCTTCTGACACCACGGCTGGAAACGGTCCGGCTGCTTTAATTCTGAGGCAATCCGTGCAGCATGGCATCTGTTCAGCTACCCCAGGCCCTTCGAACTTTAGGTGGTATTCACGGTCTCTCGATAGATGGATATTGGTGAAGATAAATGAATGGATATGGAATCACAACCAACCCTGAAAAAATACTTAGTTTCTCTGGATTTCATGGAAACACAAATGTCCCCACCCCTCGAGTCTCCCTGGGGTGTCTCACCAGATGGTGGTAAAATAATCCCATTTTAATGCCCTCGAAGTGGGTGTGTGTTCTCAGCCCTCCTTAGCTCCCCCATAGTCATGGAAGGCATTACTGATGAGTGATGGCGTTCTTTCTTTTTTGGTACTGGGGATTGAACCCAGGGGCACTTTGCCACTGAGCTACATCCCCCAGTCCTTAAATATATATATTAAGTCCATATATGTGTGTGTGTGCGTGTGTGTGTAGATATATACACACACACATATATATATATATATTTTAAATATTGAGACAGGATCTCACTAAGTTGCTTAGGGCCTTGCTAAGTTGCTGAGGCTGGCTTTGAACTTGTAATCCTCCTGCCTCAGCCTCCCAAGTCTCAAGAATTATAGGCATGAGGTACTGCATCTCTTCCTTCCTTCCTTCCTTCCTTCCTTCCTTCCTTCCTTCCTTCCTTCCTTCCTTCCTTCTCCTTCTTTTACAAAATATTTTTATTTTTAATGGACACATAGTAACTGTACATATTTATAGAGTATGGTGTGATTTGTAATACATGTATACAAAGTGTAATGATCATTGGGTAATTGGCGTATCCACCACCTCAAACATTCATCATTTCTTTGTGTTGAAAACATTCAAAATCCTCTATACTAGCTATTTTAAGATGTTTAATTAGTTCTTGTCAACCATAATTATCCCACTGTGCAGAACATTAGAACTTATTCCTCCTTTCCAATGGCACTCTGTATCTATTAACCATCTTCTCTACCCCACCTCTCCCAAATACTTCTCAGGATCTGGTGACTGCTCTTCTATTCTCTACTTCTTTGAGGTTGTTTTAATTTCCATATGAAAGTGAGCACGTGATATTCCTCTTTCTGTGCCTAGATTTCACTTAGCATAATGCTCTCCAGTTCCATGTATGTTGCTGTAAATGAAAAAAATTCATCCTTTTTTGTGACTGAATAATATTCCATGTGCCCACATACCTACCACCTTTACATGAATGGACCCTTAGGTTGAGTCCATATCTTGGCAGTTGTGAATAGTGCCGCAATAAACACATGAGTACAGATGTGTCTTTGTCATACCAGTGTCAGTTCTTTCAGATAATACCCAATAGTGGGATTTCTGGATTATCTGGAAGTTCTATTTCCAATTTTCTGAAGAGTTTCCGTATTGTTTTCCATAATGGCTGTACTAATTTACATTCCCACCAATCGGGCTCTTTCTTGCTGAGACCAACTTGGTTCCAGAATCCTTCTTAACCCAGAGCTCTGAGCAGCAGTCATCAAGAGAAGTGATAGATACCAGAAGAAAGGTCTAGTCCTATTCTAGACCAAAATACAGCCTGAGGTAAATGCATGCCCAAGGGTCTTTGAGGTTAAGTCCAAGAGGATTTTCAATTCTGTTTTCTAGAAACTAGTTGCTAATATTGTATTTGGTTGAGGACTCACCTCCACCCAGGTCCCCATCTGTCCTGTGGGCTGTTTTGAACTCTGCAGACACCTTATTTCGATGCTCTTGGGACCTCTTTTGCCCTTGGCTTTACCAGCCTAGGAGAATACTGCCCATGAGAGCCTCCCTCAAGAATTTCTCTCTTTCTCCTTCCCAGAAGTTGCTTTGACCCTGTCCACTACAGAGTTCTGGTCTCATTCTTGGTCCAGTGGGTGGGCAGACACCCTGCCATGTATCTCCCTGTGAAGTTTTTGCTCGTGGCTGCAGGCTGCCCTCTGAGGAGTGTGCACTTCCCTCCTCCCTCTTCCTCCTACAAGTTCCTGGCTCTTATTTCCAGCCCCTCCTCCCACTTCCTGAGTCCTTCCTCCCTGTCCTTTACAGCTCATCTACAGCACAGTTACTACAGAGTAGTTAAGAATGAACCTTAGTTTCTTCTCCTTTCATTCTAAACTACTCTTTGGACCAAACTCATTGGTGATCAGTATCCTATTATATGACTATTTGACTTTTGTCATTTACCTTACCTGGCCCTAAGCTGCTCCCTCTTCCTGTCCCTCAAGTCCCATCCCCTGATGGGTCCCCATTAAATTCCTCTTGGCAATTTGAAGTTCACAGCTCAGTGGGGTTTGGGCAATGATTAAGGTCTCAGTCGGTTCAGGCTGCTATAACAAAAGACTGCAGGCTGGGTAATTGACACACAACAGAAACTCATTTCTCCCAGTTCTGGAGTCTGGCAAGCCCAAAATCAAGGTGCTGTCAGGTCTGGTGTCTGGTGAAAGCTGCTCTCTGCTTCCAAGATGGTGCCTCATTGCTGTGTTTTCACAAGGCAGAGGCAGAAGGGCAAAGGGCTGGGGGCTCCTTTCCACCTCTTTATAGGTCACTAATCCTATTCATGACAACTCCACCCCATGACTTAGTCACCTCCTAGGGGACCCCCTCTCTTAATATTATCCCACTGGTGATTGTCAGCATAGGAATTTTGGAAGACACCTTCAGACTCTGGTCCTTGGTGACTTTTGGGGTCAATGAACTCAGTGTACCCAACTCCGCCTTCTCCTCGGTTATTGGCCTGCTCCTCACTCGCTCCTCACTGGACAGTTCTTCAGTACGTATTTATGACACCTGCTGCCCTTGTTGAGGAATAACAATGAACATGACAAAGCCAGGCTATGGCGCAGAGTCAGGGGCACAATGCCAGACCAAAGATATTCAGCTTATAGAAATAACAATGGACCTGGATTTCAAAAGGCAAGAGAACAGAACCTTGGCAGTCATTTCTCTCCCCACCATCAATAACTTAGTCTCTACACCCTTCCAAATGTTACTCACCAGGGTTCAAGGACAAACTTGCTTCTTTTGGCAATCCTGGCATTTCTGAAAGTGAAATCTGCCAACACCCGCAGCAGAATCCTTTGAGGCACAAAATACAGATTCCTGGGCCCCACCCTGGATTTATAGAACCTCTGCCCGGGAGGCCCAGGAGTCTGCATTTCAACCTGGATTTTTTTGGGAATTCTTATATATGCTGGAGGCGGGAATCACTGGAGGCTATTCAAGCCTCTATTCTGAGAATGGTTCGTTCAGTTGATAAATATTGATGGAGATACACAGGTGAATGGAGAAGACGACATCCAACTCTTATGGAGCGTACAATGTTTATTTCCTTTAGAAGTCACCAGATTTAAAGGGACAATTCTTTTACGAACAGAATTTTATTTTTATTATTATTGTTAGTAGTGCTGGGGATCAAACCCAGGGCCTCCAGTATGCTAGGTAAGCAGAATACCACTGAGCTACACCCCCAGTCCCAAGAACAGAACTTGAAAACCAAAAGGGACGGTAACATTTTCTGTCCCTCTCTCACATTATGTGCATGTCAAAAACTGGGGTGGGAAGTGGTTCTGGTGAGGTGGGGGAGGGTGGTGACTGCCCAGAGGCCACAGCCTCAGGCCTCTGGCTTCCAGGCTCACTGTCTCCTGCACTACCTCACCTCGTCCTGGAGATTTCCAGCCTCGTCCAGAGGGAAATTGTTCAGCATAATACCTCCTTTATATTTTCACGTAAACTTTGGCTGCTCGAGGAGGGCCCATTTGTTTCAAAACTAATAACCAAATCCCAGTCTTCAAAGTCTGAAGGAGTCTCCAGGAAGTCAGTATGGTGCAAAAAAGTAGGAGTTCAGCCTCATACAGGCAGGTTTCAGTTCCTGTTCCACCTTTTCCTGACTGTGTGACCTGAGGCAAATCACTGCACCTCTCTGTTCTTGGTTTCCCCAATTGGAAAATAGGTTAATAATACATCCCCTCAGAGTGGTGGTGAGAATTAAATGACATGGATATAGAATACCTGGCCCCAACAGGTGCTTAATAATCTAATTCCCACCTTTTCCATCCTTTTAGAGAGAATTATGTATCAACTTTTAGAAACAAAAAAAGAGAATCTGGGTTCTTCAAGAGCTAATGGTCCTGTGTGTGCACTGCGTAGGTCCCCCCGACATTGCTTCTGCCCTCTGCGTCATTTCAGGCTCCCTCAGCAGGCTGGCTAAGCCCCTCTCTGTGCACACCATGCCCACCTCCCAGGGCTGGGCTCCTGTCTCTATCCTCAGGACTTAGAGATGCATCTGATGAAGCGCCCAGCCCGGGTCCATCTTCCACTGAACTCTGAGGTGGTGGAATCCTGGGCCGAGCTTTTGCCTTGCACACCCTGAGCCTGGGACCAGTTACTGTCCCCTAATCCTGGCTCCCACAGAAGCTCGTGTCTTGAGAACGTTGAAAAATTCTACCTAAATCCAAGAACACCACGATTTCATCAGGAGGCCCTCTCTCCTCTTTCACTACGGTTTTAGCTTGAGCACAAAATGATTTTGCAAATCACTTTTTCTTGTTTCTGGAATGAGCATATGGTGCCCTCATTCCTGTGCTAGATCTGAGCCAGCGCAGTATTTGACTTCTCACAATTTAATTTCTCTGAACCCTTTATTCTCTAGTTAAAAATAGCCCTTGTGTGGACGCCTTTATTTCCTTCTCCTTCCTTTACCAGCACTAGCAGGTGACTCTCTACATTAGTTTTCCGGAGCTGCCGTAACAAAGCACTGGGGACCAGATGGCTTAAATAACAGAAATGTAGTCCCTCGGTCCTAGAGGCTGCAAGTCCAAGATCAAGGTGTGGGCAGCTCTGCTTTCTCAAAAGCCTCTCTTCCGGGCTTGTAGATGGCATCTTCTCCCCTTGTGCACATTCTTCTTTTTGTACCTGTCTGTGCTACTTTCCTCTTTTAGTAGGGACACCAGTAGGTGCCGATTAGGGCTCACCTAGATGACCCCATTCTATCTTAGTTACCTCTTTAAAGATGCTATCTCGGGAGGGCTGGGGAAAGGTGAGTTGTTGATCAAAGGGTATGCAGATTCCGTGAGACTGGAGGAATAAGTTTTTACTGATCTATTGCACTGCACAGTATCACAGTTAATAAGAATGTATTGTGTATTTCAAAACTGCTAAAAATAGATAGTTAACGATCTCATCATACACACACTAAAGGTAAGCTGGTGAGGTGGTAGATATGTTAATAAGCTTGAGTGGCTCTTTCTACCATGTATACGTAGAGCACAACATCACATGGTAGCCCATGAGTAGACAAAATTATTATTTTTCAATTAAAATAATAGTAAAGAAAGACCCTGGCACTAAACAGAGTCAGATTCTGAGGTACTGGGGGTTAAGACTTCAGTACACGAATTTAATGGTGACACAATTCAGCCGTAACGCTTTCATTTGGGATGGATTTTGCACCCCATTAAGGAGAAAGAATGCCCCACTTCACGAGCAGGACTGTGGACAGGCACCTAAGGAGACAAGAACAAAGCTGACCAGGAGCAGGAGTGGCACTTTTCAAACCCTCATGTGTGCATGAGTCGTGTAGGGAGCTCGCGGAAATGCAGCTTCGGATTCCCTAGGTCTGAGAGGGACTTGCCATTTTCCATTCCTGACAGGCTGCTGGCAGAAGTTGCTACTGCTGGTTCACGGACCACACTTTGAGTAACGAGGAGGTGTATATTTAACTGCTCAGTGACTTCCAAACTCTCGCTGTAGGAAAATTCTGAGTTATACTATGAACCTCTGGGGTGGCCAAATTCTGCTTTCCTTCTCGGATCACAGCAAGAAACAGGTTGCAGGGCATTAACTCACCTGTTCAGCTGAGTAGGCTGTTCTCGGTGAGCATCCTTGATTACCAGAGAATGCCCTCACCACGTCTTTTGTTAATAACCATTTGACTGGACTTTCCAGAGAGGCTAACTCCACTCAGCTGGGCCCAGAAACGGCAGGCAGGAGAGAGGCCCGAGGGCGGCCTCTGCCTGCGATTAGGTGGTCACATCTCACTAGGGAAATGCCTCCTGACCCAGCTGATGATCTGCCTAAGCAGCTTAGGATTTTGAGCCTTCGAGAGCAAGATATAAACGTATTAAAAAGTCCCTCTCCCTCCACTCAGAAACGTCAGGTCCTGCTTCCCATGGGTGGGTGCTCAGCTCTCATTAAAGCAAACACACGTTACTCCCAGGTAGCTTCAGGAGAATAGCTTGAACTCTCAGATGCCGAAGCACCTTTTCCATTCCACCAGCTTTGCTGGCTCATTTAAAACATCACTTGGAACACTGTCCTGCCTTATACACACAGCCTCCAGGCCCAGCATGGGTCTTTCAGACCCTCCTGCAGAGTGACTTTGCAGAGAGGGTTTTAATGAGGTGATGGTGTTCCTAATCCTGGGTGGGACTGCCTGACAACCAGCAGGCCCCGCCACCCTCCCGCTGTCAAGTTGCTGGCATTAAGGACCTTGGGAGAGCGCGGAGAAGCCAGGGCCACTGTGCCCTACGGATGATGGGTTTTGAGTTCTGGGCTCCTTCACCTTGGCTTTGAATTGCGTTCATCGACTAATAATGCCCAAGACACTTCCCTCCTTTGTATAAAGCAAATGGGTACCTGGGAGCATTGTGGAGTTACAGGGGCTGTAATCCAAACCCCACGAATCTGGAAGCGATGACATGTTTTGGTGAAAAGGGTGTCATTGGCGCTAGTCTATAGTTTTCTCCCCTCTTCTTTTCCAGCACCCCGGGCTACATGTTTGGGAAGCGCATCATCCTGTTCCTGCTCCTCATGTCCGTTGCTGGTATATTCAACTATTACCTCATCCTCCTTTTCGGAAGTGACTTTGAAAACTACATAAAGACCATAACCACCACCATCTCCCCTCTGCTTCTCATTCCCTGACTCTCTGCTGAATACGGGCTGTGGCTCTCATCTAATCAATACCTAGATGGCATCATAACTCAACCCTCTAAAGGATTCTGCTCCACTCTCACAGCTGTAAATCTCATGGCCATCTGGGCTTCACAGCCTCAGTTAACCTCGCTTTTCCGGGAAGAAAAGAATTTCGAGTCAGCTCTGCCCCTTGAATGTGGCATGGCCCCCAGGTTGTTATTCAGATCCATGACTTTTCCTATTCTCGGAAGATGTGATGTGTGTTTTCCTAAAATAAAATGCATGGATAAGTTTTAGACTGATGGCTCATTTTTGGGGGTTTATCTTTATGAACTACTAGTTTATTTTCTTCAACATAAATGATGATAATAAAAGAGACACTACCCATCCTATAGAAGACAGGCCTCCGTAAGGATCTTTTATTGATCAAGCATCCCGCCACTACAAACGCCTTCTGTGGGTTAGGTTGACATCGGTATATACATGCATTGTGCACAATACTTACCATATCATGCAGTTTAAAATGTGTTATGATTCCCTGTGAGAGCCTAAGATAATGCCAGGTGCCACCAAATAGTGGCTGGACAAAATAATGGGTGGGTGAGCCCATGAATTACTGGTTGTATTTAATAAAAGATGTGTATTGAACATATATATATATATTTGGTCCTGGGGATTGAACCCAGGGGTGCTTAAACAGCATATCCCCAGCCCTGTTCATATTTTATTAGAGATAGATCTCACTAAGTTGCTTAGGGTCTTGCTAAATGGTTGAGGTTAGCCTTGAACTTGCCATCTTCCTTCCTCAGCCCCCAAGCTGCTGTGATTACAGGCGTGTGCCACCATGCCTGGTCTAGGATCCAACCATTGTCACACTTGGTGCCTCTTGACATCATGAGCACAGCTAGAAGATGGGGGGATGTCATGGTTTGGAAATGGGGTGTCCCCAAAAGTTCCCGTGTTAATGCAAGAATGTTCAAATGTGAAATGATTTGATTATGAGAGTTAAAACCTCATCGGTCCACCCAGCTTGAAATGACTGACTGGGGGGCAACTGTATGCAGGTGGGGTGTGGCTAGGGGAGGTGGTCACTGGGGACATGCTCTGGATCGGTTCTTCTTCCCTGCAGTCCCTTCCCCCCGCTCTCTGCTTCCTGGCTGCCTTGAAAGGAGAAGCCAACTCTTCTCCCATAATTTTCTGCCTCGCCTTGGGCCCAGACCACAGGAGTTGTTCCACTATGGACTAAACCTCTGAAACTGTGAGCCAAAATAGACTTTTCCTCCTCTAAGTTATTCTTGTCAGGTATTTTGGTCACAGCAACAAAAAGCTGACAAACACATGGGGTGCAAACATCCAGGACACTCAACAGAGACAAGGTGGCTCTTGTAGGGGAGTTAAACTCATTAAGATTGAGCTTCAGTTGAGGTGATCAACAATAGAATGGGTCCCCTGTGTGTCCCAGCTGAGTATCATGATGATCACAATCTTAGGAAGGCCCTGAACCTTCCTCAGCTCTCCCTAAGTTGCCCACAAGGGGATTGGGGCTGGCCGAACATGGAAATGGGTGCAGTCTGAGGTCGGGATCACTGGGCTTCCTGTGCGACCCTGAGGGCAGCAAGCTGTCCCATTTCAAGGGAGAGGCTTTGTCTTAGTCTGTTTTGTGTTACTATAACAGAGTACCAGAGACTGGGTAATTTATAAAGAACAGATTTTTTACAGTTCTGAAGGCTGGGATGTCTGAGGTTGAGGGGCTGGGACTTGGTGAGGGCCTTCTTGCTGCATCACCCCAAGAGAGCACATGCCAGAGGGAACAAGAGAGGGATGAATTTACAAGAAACCCACTCCCTTGACGATGAACTCACTCCTGTGATAACATTAATCACCTCTTAAAAGTCCCACCTCTCAAAACTCTTACATTAAGGATTAAGTTTTTAACACACCAACTCTGGTGGACACATTCAAGTCATAGCAGGCCCCAGTGGACTTGGCTTCCCAGGTCAGTCAGTCTGAGGTCTAGGCACTGGGCCTGCACTGTCGACTCCGTCCAGCGGGAGCGTCAGCACCGGCTGCCTCAGGACAGCAGCTTCTGCTCTTAGATCTCCAGGAGTCGCACCCTAACATCCAAGCCAGGCTTTCCTCTTCTTCTTGGCAAGACGGCAAGGCAGGTTGTAGGGCAGTGTGGACACTAGGCCTTTGCCTGCCTGGACTTGGTTTGGAAGATGATAAGGTGATCACTCACCCCAATTCACCATGGACTGAGGGATTTCCTGTGTGGGGTCTTCTCCTCCTTTCTCCTCCCACTTCTTTCTCCTCCTTCCTCCTTCCTACTTCCTCTTTCCTCCTTCCTCCTTCCCCCTTTCTCCTCCTTCCTCCTCCTCCTCCTCTTCTCCTTCCCCTCCTCCTCCTCCTCCTCTTCTCCTTCTCCTTCTTCTTCAGCACGGATTGAACCCAGAATGCTTAACCACTGAGCCACATCCCCAGTCCTTTTTGTTTTTTGTTTTGAGAGAGGGTCTCACAAAGTTGCTGAGGCTGGCTTTGAAGTTGGGATTCTCCTGCCTTAGTCTTCTGAGTTGCTGGGATTATAGACATGATTTGGGGGTTTCAATTTTAAAACTGGGATGGTCCTGAAAAAAACAAGACAAATCAGTTTTCCTAAAAGTGGGCTAGACCAGAATATGCCTAATGAAACCTGGTAACAGCTTAGCTCTTAAATGCTAGGCTGTTCAAACTGACCGTGACACCTCTAAAGGGTCAGGAGAAGAAATGGTGTGTGGCCCATTAGAGGCTGTACTTGGTGTGGCTGGGGGCAAGGTAGTGGCTGAGGGCACGAGGGGGTTAAGATGGAGGTAGAGTTGCTTCATAATTAGGAAAGAGGAGGGTCTCAGGCACAGAGCTCCTAAATTGGAGACCCCTTCTCTAAACAGAGGCAGCACCACATGGTGGTCAGACCCTTGTCCAGAGTGCCAGACGTGGGGTAGAATCCCTGCTCACTTCTGTGACTTCTCCCCATACGTCAGTTCTGCGTGTGTTTGCTTGAGCTACTGGTCCACTTGGCTCCTTAGTCCTTGAAATCTGGTTCCTCTAAGCAGAGACGTAAAATGCACTCTGGATTTTGAAGACAGTATGGAAAAAAAATGAATGCAAAATATTGCATTAGAATGTTTTTGTATTGATTACACATTGAAATGGTATTCTTTTAGAGCTACACTGTTAAACACAATGTAATCTCATTATTAATTGCATGGGTTTCTTTGTATTTTTCTTAATGTGGTTATTAGAAAATCTTAAAACAATACAAATGGCTCACTTTATGGTCCTGTTGGAGGTGCTGATCTATAAGTTCCCCGGAACTGGCAAGGCCTCGTGGCTGCAACAAAGGCTGGGCCTTGTTCTGAACACTCATTTTTAGGCATGATTTCTTGCAGACAAATGGAAAAATTGGTCTATGAAAGTTACCACAAGCAACATACCGGTCCTACCTAAATCTGGAAAATAGTTCTTTGAAGCTTGTTACCATATGATCATGAGAGTGTTTCATTAAGTATTTCTGATCACAGATGTGGCACATTATTAAAATATCATTTTTACAGTCACCCTAGAGGCTAGGGTTATCTGAATATGGAGAGAGAAACAGCTTGTGGAGCGGTTGTATAAATGAAATTACTAGAAAGCAATGCATTCAATTGCATATTGGCTCGGGGGGTTATTCTTATTAAAATGTTTAGAGAGGAGTTTCTGTTCATTTCTGCAGAATTGCTCTCCAAATTAAAAATTTGGCTTGGCACACCAATAGACCAGAGTCCCGGGAGACATGTAGCTTCCTTTTTTTCTTGTTAGCCTTGTGAAGCCCTTGGATGTGGTGCTGATATGTAGCACATATTGTCTTCATGGAGCCTATATATTAAAATTGACTGCAGTCCTGAAAATGCACATTCTTACTTGGCCTAAAAGAAATCAGAACAGGTTTCCTAGAATCAGGTGGACTACCTAAATGAAAATAACTCCTTCTGATAATTTTTGGAAACAAAGGTTAATAAAAATTGACTTAAATAGTTGAGAAGTGACTGCAAAAATGGGTTTGCAGTTAGAAGACTGGAACCCACTGATACACACAATTAAATATAAACCTTCTTAGAATCCAGACTACTAAATAGCTGCTCAGTCCATCAGCCAGAGGGCCAAAGAAAGAAACTTTGGTGCATGATTACTTTCTTTGGTGCAAATACACTGGGTACTTAGTGACAGGGCTGTGGTAGGCAGAATGTGGCCACAGTGACTGTCTGGAAATACCTATTCTTACCTGGAGATGGGACCATGTGCCAATCCCATGATTTCCTTCTGCCTTTACTATGATCTGAATGTTTGCATCCTTCCAAAATTTTTATGTTGAAATCCCAACCCCAAGGTGATGGCATTAGGAGTTGGAGCCCCTGAGGAATAATTAGGTCATGGGAGTAGGGTCCTCATGTATGGGACAGACGCCTTACATAGGCCTAAGGGGCCCCTTTGCTCCTTCTACCTTGTGAGTACACTGTAAGAGGGCTTCATCTATCTACCAATAAACAGGATCTCACCAGACACCAAATCTGTCAGTACCTTGATTTTAGATTTCCAGCCTCCAGAGCTGTGAACCTAAATTTTTGTTGTTTATAAGCCACCCAGTCTATGATATTTCATTATAGCAGCCTAAATGGACTCAAATAGTCCCAAATATTTAAACTTAGCATATTGGCCAGTGACAAATTAAAATGGTGCTGGCTGCTGTGATTGACACTGTAAGAGTGGATGTTTCTTACAATTTTCAGCCTCAGAGAAAGGTTGGGGGGAGGGCCCAGAGGAAAGTGTGTGTGTGTGGTGTGTGGTGTGTGCGAGTGTGGTGTGTGTGTGTGTGTTGTAGGTGTCTATTGAGAGAAAAAGAGCCACAATAACACTTTGGCTTTGGCTGACACATCCTTTCCATCTCCCCTTTCAATCACCTGGGTTAATGGGGACCACGGAAAGCACAGCTAATGCCTGAACCTCACCTCATTTTAACCCTTAGTCTCAAGCCCCTCCTTTCAGGCCTTCACTCTTCCTGTGTGGTAGGGCTACATCGAGACATTAACTGGGAGAGGCCAGGCAGAGAAAGGAAGTAGGTCATCGGGAAGTTGAAAATTGCTTATGTACTTTTCTAGAATGTTCCACTTTACCTCGGTGAGGGATTCCCAGCTGGTGTGTTATGAAACAAGGCAAATAAAGCATTGAGCACAAGTCCTGACCTTGATGAAATGCTACAAAAAAGTAGCATTATTTATGACTCTTATTACTCGCTTTACTGTTCTATTTGAAGCCTTTTAAAGCATAACATCAGCAAAGCTCCTATCATGGAGAGATAACTCGGTGTTTGGTTTACTCAGACTTGAGAAGGGAGAAGGGAGGGCTTTTAAAGAGGGGTAGGAAATAAAGAGGAGAAAAGAAAAAAATCAATATAAAATGAAAATGTTAAAGAGACACTTTAAAGCATATGAGGAATAGAGGATGCATTGTTGAGAGTTGCTTGTGTCCAAAGCTCTGTACTACACCAGAGGGAATAAATGCAGGAGTGACAGAGGGTCCTTGTCTCAAGGAGGCTACTTTCTATTTGGGGGAACAGTACTGTGTATGAAAAGATCGTCAGCAGTTCAGGTTGCAGCGGATGCGACGAGCAGCGTGGACCTAGAGAAGCCATGTCTGCTGCCCAAAACAGCCAGGGATAGGAGGAGGAGCTTCACTGAGACCCAGGAGGAAAGACCACGGGTAGGTCTGGCAGGGGTGATGCAGGAAGGGCAGAGCTCAGGAGAGGGAATCATAGAGGATCCATAAAGCCACAGGCATCTTCCTGATGCTAGAGATTGAACCCATCCAATGTTGCAGGCTGGCTATAATTTAAAAGTTTTCTATGTTAAGACACACATGGCTAAATGATGAGATAGAACTGCAAAATTCCTATGGGCTCTTAATATGAAACAGGAGACTTGAAAGCTTTAAAGCAGCGCCTCCTACTAGGTACTACCGTCAATCCTTCTCTGTCATTTAGAGAGAATTTGGTGGAAAGCTTTGAGAGATGCCAGACTGTGGACTTAGGTTGGGAATGCAGGAATGGTTGGAAATCATGAGGAAACCATTCTGACTGGAGGGAAGGATTTCCTGAAAATAAGACCCCTGAGCGAGGTTGTGGAGACTTGAGTTGCCAGTCTATGGGATTTGGATGCTCTCAATGGACAGTTGTTAAAAATGTGTTGCGGTGTGTGTGTGTGGGTACATGTGCAAAGCAGGAGTTTAATAGAAGTAATTTGGCAGCTTTGTAACAGGATATTTTGAAGACAGAAACCAGCTAGACTGGAGACAGGAACCAGCTGGAGATAGTTGATAAGTGACAATTTCAATAGCAGAAATACAAGATGGCACCCAAACTAAGGTGGTGACTGAGGGTAGAATTAGGATGGAAGATGTAACATTAGGAGGGAACAACAAACAGGAAGCATAATTTGTTGGAGGGGAACAAAGAAAAGAGAGGGAGCATAAAGCAGAATGCCCAGTTTTCATCCTGGGCGATGAGGAGAATCACAGAACAAATAAAGCCTGGTTGTGCCCATACCATTTACCAGGCATAGGGCTGGATACTGGGCCTCAACATGACTAAAGAGACAAGGTCTCTGATCTCACAGAACTTTCACTGCAGTGGAGGACACTAAGGAGAGGAGAAGATAAGGTAGGTCACAGAAGCGCAGGAGTGTACACTTTCAATTTATAGTTCCAGAACATGGAAAATAAGTCAAAGAACCCTGGAAAGCCAATTGTAATGAGAAGAAGTAAGAATTCCTAAGCACCCGATAATCACCATGGTTGTACTCTTTTACTCTTTTATTGTGTGCTATGTACGATATGATGTGCTTTTCCAGGGTTCTCTGGGGAAACAGAACCAATAAGATTGGCTGACTGATTGATGGATGATGAGAATTGGCTCACACAATTATGGAGGTCAGGAAATCCCGAGATCATCTGTCTGCAAGCTGGTGGTGTAATTCAGTCTGAGTCTGAAGGCCTGAGAAGTCATGGTGGGAGAGGATGATGGCAAGGTACTCATGCCAGATGGAGTCTGATGGCCTCAGAACCAAGACCACTGATGTCTGAGGTCAGGGGAAGATGCATGTCCCAGCTCGAGGAGAGGAAGGAATTTGTCCTTCCCCTTCTTGTTCTCTTGGGCTCAGTGGACTGGATGATGCCCGCCCACCTTGGTGAGGACAGATCTTTTTTATTCGATCTAGTAATTCTTATGTTAATCTCTTCTGGAAATGTACTCACAAATACCCAGAAATAGTGTTTTCCTAGCTATCTGGGCATCCCTTAGCCCAGTCAGATCAATGCATAAATTAACTATCACATATGCATTATCTCATTTAATTCTTTAATAACCCAATGAAGTGGATAATATTAATTTCCTCATTTTATGGGTAAGGAGATTTGTCTAAGCTCAAAGAGCTAGGGAGTAGCACATCTGGAATCCAAAGTCGGTCTTATCTCAAGGCTATTGTGAATTGACTTTAGAAGATAAATCCATGCACAACTCCTGCATTTTGGGGGAGTCTGTGACAACACTGAGATGTTTAAAGTGGGTAAGGGTCAGCTGTGTCCTCAAACCTCATTGTCATAATATTAAGAAAACAATTCTCAGAACAAATTCTGCTCCAAACACAGATTTTTGTTTTTTAATACAAACTTTCTTTCAGATAGCTACCGAGGACAGTTCATACAACTGTAAGCTTGATGAATTTCACCCCTTGAAAACAGTTCCCTGTAGGCAGATGCAACAGTATTCCAGAGACAGGACTCTGATACCCTAGGGCTGGGACAACCAGAAATCCTCTGAACTAGTGGTTGGTCATGGAATTGTTTATGCATAGAACCATAGTGCTATCTCCACGAGCATGGTCACAGGCCTCATGGAATTTCTTTAGTCTGTGCACAGGTGAGGAACACCTTTAAGGGGGAGACCAATATTAACAGCATCCAATGCAAACAATATACCACCTTAAACCAAATGGCTCCTATTGAGTTGTCTACAGTTTTGTCACAATAGACAGAAATGAAGTGTTCAATTATTGTCTACAATATAAACAGTAAGTTTGCTAAAAGGGTTTACTGTTTCAAATGATGAATGAGAGAACAGAAGTAGTGTAAGATGTGATGTTTATGAGGGAGAGGGAGAGAAGATAGAGGTAAAAATTTATAGTAAGAGTAAGGGAGGAATTAGTAGAGGTTGGCTGTTAGTACGAGAGCAGTGAGAAAGAGAATCCAGGGAGACAGGTAGGTGAGAGAAAAAATATGTAGATTTTTTTTTAAAAGTAAAATATAAGAATACACAACAAAACTGTCATATACTATTCAGACATCCCATTCCTCAATAAATTGATGCATGAAAAATATTTGGATTCAAAGATGGTAGAGATGTGAGAGAGAAGGAAAAAGAAAAAAAAAAAGGAGGAGAAAAGTCTCAATGGAAAAATCGAATGGTTGTTTTCATTGGCTTTCGAAAACTTTCTCAGCTTCCCTTCTCCATTGATAGGTGGGGTTGTGGGAAGTTTGATGTTAGTTAGCTCTAGTCCAGTGGGTGGTTGGGCTGGTTGGGTGGGTGAGCCATAGCAAGATGCTCTCACACCCTCTTCCAGTCTTCCCACCCATTGTAGCCGGCTCCTTCCATCCCTGTGCACTTCAGGACTCACCGAGCTGGAGAGAGCCCAGTTTTCTCCAGTTTCTCCAACCTGTGCTCCCCACAGGGAACTGCTCCTAATTTCCTACTTTCCACAGGCTTGCCAGACCTAGACTGGCCCATGCAAACCCAGCTGCAATCTGATGAACCCGGGCTTCAGCTTCCCCAGGCCCTGTCTTGCTGCAGTCCCAAGATCTCCATGCCCTTTCAACTTGCAGAGAGACCACCAGAGATGCACTCACACAAATGAGCCACCTGCGAAAAGGCAGCCAGATGGCAGCCACTAGCACACTGAGTAGAAAGACCTCAGGTGCAACCAGACCTGCAGGTACCCCAATATATCTACAGGCCCTGGCCTGAGTCCCCAGATGGAGGTGGCCATGCCCCGAGATGGTGGCAGCCTCAGTGGCAAACCCGCAGGCCCTGGCTGTTGTCCCAAGATGGCAGCAACCACGTGTAACCAAACCTGTGGGTACTGTTACAATGGACTTCAGGCAACAGTGGGCAAGAGCAATTTACTGGCTGTCTGTGGGTGGTCTGTGGGCTATCTGCAGGTTAACGGTGGATGATTGGCAGATGGACATTGGCAGTGGGCTAATGAAAGGTGAAAGGTGGGCCAATGGGCAGGCAAGAGGCCAAATGGCCAAATAGCATATGATAGGCAGTGGTCAGTGAGCGATCTGCACTCAAAAGGCAGAAGGCAGGTGATTGCGGTGGATGAATGGGGTAAACAGCAGGGGATCGGTGGGCAGCAAAGAGTGCTCCACAGAGAAACAGTATTTCCTCTACTTGAATCCTGAGTAATGGAGGGACAAGAAATGCAGTCTCCCTCTAGTCTGCCATCTTGGATCTTTGAGGAACACCTTGACAATATTTAAGGCATATACCTTGAATTTCACCATTGAGAGTCTATTTCTGGTACCATGAGGCTGACTAGCAAAGCCTCTCATTTCACCCATCAAACCCATTTCTGACATGCATGATGCTGACTTTCAAAGCCTTAGAGGATAATTGAGCTCTGAAGAGCTGATGCCTTTCTGATATAATACCAGATGACTGCTCTGGATAGTGCAGTTTTTATTAGAGAAACTAAATGTTCATAGAGTTGAGACTTCAACAAAGACAAACTCATGATTCCATTCTCAATGTCCAATAATTCTAAAGTAAATTATAGATGTATATTCTTAATTGCTATTCCGTGAAATCCATAAGACATTGTTCCTTTGAATTGATACAATAAACTATAACACACCCAATTATTCTTTTTGACCAGGGAATCTTAAACTCATAATCTAAGTGGGAAAATCACTAATGCCCTAAGAATGACCAGCTTTTATGCTGGGCAAGAAATTCTACCAAGTACTTAGAAACATCTGTTTCTTTAATCTTTAAAACAAATTTATGAGCCAGTGTTTTAGTTCTTTTGCGTTACTATAGCAAAATATCTGAGGCTGGATACTTTATAAAGACAAGAGGAGTTTTTTGGTTGACAGAACTGGAGGTGAGATCGGCTGATCACTTCTGGTAAGAGTCTCATGCTGAATCATGATGATGGTGAATGGCATCACATAAAAGGAGCATGTTGGACAAGAACAGCAAACAAACATGTGAAGAGACCAAAGATATGGAGTGGCTTTGCTCTATAACAACCTCCTGCCACATTAACTAATCCAGTCCCACAAGATTCCAGAGACAGGCATTAGTCCCTTATGAAAGTGGTGCTCATGACCTAGTACCCTCTTCCTAGGCCCCACCTCTTAACGGTTGCCCCACCTCTCAACACTGTTACCTTAGAGACCAACCTTCCAGCACATCAAACTTTCAAGGGAAAACCACATTCAAACTGGTGCAGCCGATGCCATTACCACACACCCACTTTACAGAGGAGGAAGTTGAGCTGTAGAGAGAGAGCAAATAATTTGTCCCAAATCACACAGCTAGGGGCTGATAGATAGGGCCTCAGGGTCTGGACCTCAGTGACAGGGAGATGTGAAGACCTTGAAATTACCCTCAGAATTGTGTGTGGGGGCATCTGTGTTGTTCATGTTGCGTCAGCCAGGGGATGGGGAGGGTTGGTGACTTCTATCAGGTTCCAAAGGCTTTTGGCACCACTGTCTAAACCAGCAAGCTTGGGATCCAGAACCTTGTCTGACAGCTGCCTGTCCTTAGTTATCCTCCAAATAGGGCCCCGAGGAGGATGCCTCATTTCCTCTTCTGCAGACAGCGATATTGAGCCGGTCTATTCATTTGAAAACAAGCAGCATTGCTCTAGTTTATGGAGAACGTGTCAGGTAAGAAAAATCACACCCGTGAGAAATCAATTGATCCTGTGCATTTGTCATTTATTTTTCCGAATTTTCCAATTTGGAACTGGACCCAAAGAAAGCAGGATGGTTTTACACTGTGAAAAATAAAAACAGGTCTTTCAGCTCATTTGTTAAACAACAACAAGAAGACTTTAAGGAATTTTCCTGATAACACTCCTGCAAGTCATTAGGACTTGTATGTAATTTCTAACTCTGAAGTCCTTTGCTTTTGGAACAAATAACTTACTCCCATATGTTTGCACCAAAGCAAAATGATTGTGTTTCCCTTGACTTGGGCCTCGTGTTGACAGAAAGGAGAATTGAAATATCTTACTGGTGCTGAAGCAAACTGACTTGAATAGGGAGGAGAGGTGACATAGAGGAGGGGGACATTTTCTTAAAACACTTTTCCCTCTATCTTCCTTCTGAGGTATCTTGTGTTTTAAGAGAATAATATTTTAAGAATTAGTACAAAAAGAAAACGTATGGCTTCTCTTTTCCCTTTCCTACTCATTGGCATTTACCTTAGAAGCTGCTAGAAATTTCTAGAGAAAAAGGTGTGCGTATACTTTAAGTACCATCCAGGCCATACTTCAGAAATTAGGCTAAAATGAACAAACGCCTGATTACCCTTTGAGGGTCCTTCGGCTTTTCCTCTGAGTACCGAGGCTTTGAGTGTAATGTGAGGATTTGCTTACATTATGCAGAAATTCATGAACTGGCCACTAGAATGCTCGAGTATGCAGAATTGAGAAGCATTTCAGGTTACTGTATCCGAACTGAGGGGGAAATTGGTGTGGAAATTGATTTTTCCAAAGCCTCAACATTTCAAACGCAAAACCCTTTTTATCTGGTTACTTCTGGGGAAGTCACTGCTGGGAGCTAATGAATGGGAAGGGATCCCAAGATGTATTAGCTCCAGGTTGGCTTAATTCCACTTCCACTTCCTGGTCCTGGTGGAACCTTAATCTTGGAGCTGAGCATCTAGAAGAGCCTTCTCTTACTGTCAGCAGGTTGCTGGGGTCCTCTGAGGTCCCTTTCTTAGAGGTTGTCTGGGTCTTATGTTAATATATTCACATCCTCTTGCCAGATCCCCAACCTCCTTGGGAGTTCTATTTTCCTGTGAATGTGTGAACCACAGCAAAAGGTAGCATTTCAGGCTAGAGATCAGTAAGAGGAACTTTCAACATGAATGATTCCCTTTTTCTGCAAATGCCTGATGCATTTACACTCTGCACAGTAACTATGCCTTTATTTTTACTCTAAATATTTCTTTGGAGTTGACTCCCGTCTCTCCAGCTAGATTGAGAATCCGTGAGAGGAAACAGCTTGTCTCACATTTCTCTTTTATATTTTCAGCTACAAGCAGAGTGCTATGAATATAGTAGACAATGAGTCTTGATGGACTAATGTCTTCTTCTGAGGTTGTGGAAGTTTTTGTGGATGGGGTGGTTTTCTCTGGACGAGGGGAAACTTCATGAGGATAGGAGCTGTGTATTAATCACTTTTGCATCTTGCACAACATCTGATTCAATTTATTGCTTAGAAATGCCCAATAATTACCCCTAACTGAATAAATAAATAAATAAATCACCCTGTTTTAGTCAGCCTTTTCTGTGCTGTGACTAAAAGACCTGACAAGAACAATTAGAGAAGGAAAGTTTATTCGGGGGCTCAGGGTTTCAGAGGTCTCAGTCCACAGGAAGACAACTCCATTCCTTGGGGCTCTAGGTGAGGCAGAACATCATGGCAGAAGAGTGTGGTGGAGGGAAGCAGCTCATGTTGATGATCAGGAAGCAGAGAAAGACTCACCAGATGCAAAATATGTACCCCTAAGGCTCACCCCCTAGTGACCCACTCCCTCCCTCACTGCCTTCAGGTCCCACTCGGTTCCCAGCCGGGGATTAATTCATTGATTGGGTTAAGGCTCTCATAACCTGATCATTTCTCCTCTGAACTTTCTCGCATTGTCTCACATGTGAGCTTTTGGAGGACACCTCACATCCAAACCATAGCACACCCTTAAGAGAGGCTGACGATCCCTGGAGAGACAGTGATGAGTGGATCAGGTTGTGCCAATGCCACCCTGGAGTAACTTGTGATGTGAGCAGACAGGGACGGGGTGGTATCTGGATTTTCTGCCTGGCGAGGGGGCGTTTACCTGGCATGGCGTGATCACTCTCTTCTCCTGCACACTTCCTTCATTTGGTCTCCTGTTTTCTTCCTGTGTTGTCCTCTCTTGCTAGTTGGTCTCCAGCCTCCACGTGAGCTCAGGCTTGCTGCATGCATGTCTTGTACCTCTGCAGAGCCCCCGAGTGATCTTCACCCTTGACAATTTCTAAAACATTGTCTCCTACCAAAGAGACCTTTTTCTTGACCTCCAGACTAAAATATCCAGTTGCCCTCATTACCACTTATTCCATCCAAAACAAAACCCCCAATCCTCCATCCCCACCATCCCTTTCTCTCCTGAAGATTCCATCTCAGTATATAATAACCCTGTTCTAATGGCTTGAAGCGAAGCCCTGGGGTTGGTGAGCTCTGCTGCTGCTACTATACTGTTCACAGCAAATCCTGGCGGCTGAGCTTCGAAAGATGTTATTAAAATCTGATCGTTCTCGCCACCCCTGCATCCTCACCATCACTGCCACACAGAGCGTGAGGGCAGAGACCTTTCCCTGTTTCCCTTGTTGCTGTGTCCTCAGTTCTGGGAACTGCGCCTGGCTCTGAGAAAGTGCCCAGAAGCTATATAACAAGTGACTCTTTTGCCTAGAAGACTGCAGTGATCCCTAATTCTCTGTACTGTGGAATGGCCAGCAGCGTCCCTGGAGCCATGGTTTGAGTGTGTCCCCCAAAAGTTCGTGTGCTGGAACCTTAACTCCTCAGTAGGGCAGTGTCGGGAGGTGGACCTGGTGGCAATTCCTGGTTCCGAATGTGGGGTGGAGCCTTCGTGAATGCCTTTCTCAGATTAGTAACCTCGTGCTCTTGTGGAACTGGGTTTGTTACTCAGCAATGAGGTTGTTATCAAGGGAGTCTACCTCTGTGTTCTGCCTTCACGCACCCTCTTTCCTTTCCATTATGAAGCTCAGCAGCATGAGGCCACCACTAGATGCAGCTGCCTGATCTTGGACTTCACAGCTTCCAGAACCTTGAGCCAAAACGAACTTCTTTTCTTCATGAATTACACAGTATTGGGCTTTCAGTTACAGCAATGAAAATGAACTAAGACACCTGCTTCAACCCGCTAGATGCCAAGAGCACCCACCACTTCCCCCATTTGCCACAGCCCAAATCGTCTCTGGAATAATTTCCAATGTCCACTAAATGGCAGAACCCCTGTCATAGCTAGTTTACTGTTCATGTTTGTGTCCCCATAGTCTCTGAGGCACCAGAGTGACACTCTGCACATATAAAACAAGCCATGGTTTCCCATCAACCTAGAATAAAATCTAAGCACCTAACAGTACCTGTCGGAGCTTCTCCCTCCTCCCCCAACCTTAGCCCTCTGTACCCTGCGGTCACAGGCCCACTCCTTGCTCATCCTTGGAGTGCCCCTCACTGCCTGCCTTGGTCTCCTGTACGTGCTCCCTTCTGCCTGTAGACGCTGCTTCTGCACCACCGGGAACGGCCAGCCAATCTTCAGGTTCCCCCTCCTGTAGAGAGCACCCCCTCCTACCCCATCCCCCGCCTCCCTTCTCTCTCCACAGTACTCACCACCTCTAGGCATGAGTGGCCAGCAGGGCCTTGGCTTACAAAGGTCTGTGGAGTGACCGACAGATGGATGGCGGGTGTCCATGGAGGACAGTGGGTCTGCAGATGCCTTCACTCACCTCCAGCATCCTCTGTTCTTGGTTTTCTCTTGATTCTAGTCAAATCACAGGTGGCCCTATCCTAACACCAAACATTCGAACAGAAATCAACAAATGGTATAAAACAAAGCAACATAAACAACCAAAACCCTCATGGGGAACATCTTCCAGAAACCAGTTTGGACCCAGGCCCCTTTGAAGGCCAGAATTTGGGCTTTGGTTGGGGTTAGCAGCCCAGAGTAGCGAACAGTTTTGAGTTGGATTGCCTGGGCGCAAGCCCCGACTTCTTTGCTTACCCTGTGTGATTAAGGGTTTCTCATGCGGATTCATTTCCTTATCTGTAAAATGGAACAACACGAAGACACAATTTGCAGGGCCAATGACGTGTGAATCATCATGTAAAGTGCTCAGACATGCAGTGAACTCTGGGTCAGTGTTTGCTATTATCATCAGCAGCCAGGTAGACACAGCTTTCCTGAGGATTTGATGCCTGGTGAGATGCTGAAGCTTTGAACATTTCTGCATCGGATTCATTAATCCATTCCTCATTTAGTGACAACCTATTTCGTGCTGTTCTAGAGATTGAGGATATATGTTGAATCTGATCAATGGCTTTTTATATATGTATTTTTGAGGGTAAAGATAGTATCCAAAGAAAGAAAAAATGATCAAGTAGTTGCAGGTACCCTGATAAATGGGTGATAAACTGGGGAGGGTGAAGGAGGGGAGTCACTTTGGGTTTCGTGGTCAAATGTGGTTCTGAAGGGAGGGGGGATGGGAATGGGAAAGACGGTAGAATGGATGGGACATAACTTTCCTGTGTTCATGTATGGCTACACGTCCAGTGTAACTCCACATCATGTACAACCACAAGAATGGAGCGTACTCCACGTATGTATGAGATGTCGAAAGACATCCTACTGTCATGTATAACAACAACAACAAAAGACGTTGTTCTAAAAAGTAGCTTTGAGGCTGTTTCCTGAGTGACAGAAAGCAGCAGCCCAGCAAACTCCGGAGCCTGGATTTTCCAGGCTCAGTAACCAGCTGATGCAGAGCCCTAAGTGCCCACAGAGGAGCAGAAGAAGGCGGTGCGTGGGCTGAGCATTGTGGGTACGTGAGGGAAGGTGCAGGCAGAAGACTGGACGGGGCCCTGGAGGCTGCGGGAAGGGCTGGGCATTGTTTCAGGTGCTGGGGAATCACCAGAAGGTTGGAGCAGGTGAACGGGTGCCGGTGGAGTGCGGCCTACAGAGACACAAACATACTAATGAGGACACTGGCAGGGGGTGCTGACTAGTGACACGTGGGAGAAGTGGCGGTGACGAGCAGGCAGGTGCTGCTGTATTGGGGGGAAGCAGTTCTCGGTGCTGTTATTGAGACTGGGTATCACACATCTGCCAGGATGGTGGCAGGTAGCAGGTCCGTCCCTCCCCTGCCCTGGGCAATTGGGCTCATCCTTTCAGCCCTCTCGTCCTTTTTAAAAATTATCTCTGTGGAGGTTTTCATGTCAATTTTTGATTAGTGTAGGAGGAAAGAGGGAGGCAAGATTTCCTTCACTTCTAGAATTCTCTCCCATGGCTCCTGGAAATATGAAGAAAATAAGCTAAAGTGGTATTAAATGTAAAGGGAGAGAGCAATGGCACCTGTGCAAAGCCTGACCAGGACCCCTGTATTGACAACCATCAGATTCTCCACAGCAACAGGAACTGCATGTGGACTGTGTTTGTTTTAGGAATCTTGGATAAAACACATGGAGATTTTCTCCAAAGGTTCAAAGTAGAAAGGCCCTCCGTGCTCCTATTCTGTAAATAATAATCCTATTCTGTAAATTATAAATGAAACTTTATGTTTCACATTTACTAAAGAGTCACTGGGTTGGATGGTTTCCTTTTTGAATTCGCTGGACTGAAGGCCAAAGGCTGTTCATGTGTGTTTTTGCCATTTAATTTACACCACTATTTATAGACCTGGCACATTTGGCACCCAGAATCCTTTCTATAATGCAGGAAAGAGGCGAAAGCAGTTGCTAGAGGTTTCTTTCTTCTGGGTCCTTAGGACAATAGGTCACAACTCCTTGAAACACTGGCCTTTTGTGTGCCAAGAGATTCCCCCCATTTGCCTATACTAAGTCATTCCTGGGTAGCCTGGTTAGAGTCGTCAGATCAAGCACGGTGCGCTCAGTGAACTTAAATTATAGGTGCAAGATGAATAATTTTTTAGTATCAGAATGTCCCAAATATCACATGGGTAGGTATTCATTGCACACCTAAAATTCAAATTTAACTGGGTCTCTTTATTTTCATTTGCTCTTTATTTTTATTTCCTAGCTCTGGTTGGGGAGGATGGGAGACTGTCCCAGAAGCAAAGGCCACTTAGGTCACACATCTGCTGTCTCCTGGGACTGCCCATTTCTGGTCGTCTCCTACTCTTGTCTACAAAACTGAACATAGAGCAAGAGGGTATCGTCACTTATCTATTGTCCTCACCTATTTCACAAGTGTCTCTATTATACTCCTGTGACTCTATTTAGGACATTTTGTCCTTTCCTAACTCTATAGTAGGAGCAATTATTCATCTATCCACACATCCATCTGTCCACCCACTGACCAACATATGCATCCATCCATCCATCCATCCATCCATCCATCCATCCCTCTATCCACCCACCTACTCCCCACCTATCTGTTCCAACCAGTATTTATAGAACACCTTTAAGTTTCAGACACCATGCAGCAAATACAAACACTTTACGTGAATGATTCATGTCCTGTCTTGGGGCCAACTTTTTGGGAGTATCTCCAGATCCCAGGGAGCAGCTGTGGTGACGAATAGCACAGCTCCACAGCACTGCTGGACGTGTCCACCTCTACCTTACCTAACTCACATGTCACAGTTGCCCTGGAACTAATGTCAATCTCTGCGATGTGGTGTATGGAAACCAGAAGCTGGATAGGACTGTCCTCAGGTACCAGTTAGGGAAGGTTAGTTATGGTAACAAATGGACCTCAGTAATATGTAGAGTCCCAGTAGAAGTTTGCTTCCTGTTTAGGTTATAGTTCTGAACTGGGGAAGAGGTAGGCAGAGCAGCCCTCAGCACGGTCACCCGGGAATTCAGACTGGCAAAGACTACCATCTTCACAAGGTCATTCCGAAGTCCCCAGGATCATTGCGTCTCAGCCTGCCAGCAGAGGATGAGAGCACGGTGGAATAGGTGGGTGATTAAGACAGTCTGGAAGTGGCCCAAATTGTTTCCTCTCACTTGAAAGCTCACGGATAGCTTTCTCTCTACTTGAGAAAAAGGATAACATTTTCTCTCTACTTGAGAAAAAGGATAACATCCATGGTTGTTTTCGTCACTTTTTCACGGCAGTGACCGAAAGACTTGACAAGAACAATTTAGAGGAGGTAAAGCTTATTTGGGGCTCATGGTTTCCGGGGTCTTAGTTCATAGAGAGCCAGTCCTGTCGCTCTCTCTGGGCCTGAGGGGAAGCAGCACATCATGGCAGAAGAAAGCAGCTCAGGACATGGCACCAGGAAGCTGAGGGAGACGGACAGCCCCCCTCACCACGGACGAAATATATACCCCAAAGGCACACCCCCAATGACACACCTCTTTCAGCCACCTCCTTCCTTCCTACAGTTACCCCTCAGTTAATCCCTATCAGCAATTAATGCACTGATTAGGTTAAGGCTCTCATAACTCAATCACTTCACCTCTGAACTTTCTTGCATTGTCTCACATGTGTGCTTTTGGGGTGTGCTTCATATCTAAACCATAACAATGGGGCTAGCCACAGTGCAACGCCTAGTTGCCAAGGAGACCTGGCTTTGCATTCCCAGGAAGAAGATAAGAATGTGGATTTGAGTGGCTTTCTGGGTCTCGGTTTCCTCACTTGTGAAACATTCTATTGATTGCTGCTCAAAGCCAATTGGGAAAATCCTGAGTCCTCCTCATCCTCCTTCCTGCTCATGTCCTCCTTGTAGGGTGGGATGGATCCTCCTGTATCTAGCTGAATGTTCAGCTCACTCTCTAGGCTGGGAGCCCTGCCAGGCAAAGGCCAGGGCCTGTATCTTTTTCCCAGGGTCCCAGTATCCACCACCGAGTTTGGCTTGCAAATGCTCAAGGACTGTTAGTTTCCAGGAAATGGAAACAGAACAATTTAGGGCATGTCAGTGCTGGAAATATCCCATCGTGAAAGATGTTCTGCTCCAGGCTGCAGACACAGACAGTTCCAGGCTTCCAAACACTGAGCTTCCTGACAGCTTTTAGCCTTGGCTACTGGGTTCCTGGCTGCTGTGGAGGTGCCCCGTGGTTGCCATGGGAACTGGCCACTCACAAAGCGCCCTTCTCTGGGGCCCCTGAACTCCGCCCCTCCTCCTTGCTGCCAGTGCCTTCTCAGTGCTGCCATGGGAACTGCCCAGGTGCCAGCACCTCCCTCCAGCCCAACCGGCCTAGTGAGTGCCTGGGGCCACAAGGAGGGGGCTGGGCAGCTGGGGCATCTGAGCCACCTTACTCACAGCTGCTTCTGTGGAGAAATGCAATCCAGTTCCAAAATGACCAGCCTGGAAATGTACTACCAGAGCACAACCCAGCTAGGCTGAGAATATTGAGAACCCAGAAAGCAGGCAGAATGGGAAAGCGAAAGAGGAGCCATTCTCCTCCGGCCTCAGGGTGTTTCTGGGGTGGTGGGGGTGGTCTGGTCAAATGCTTTGATTCCATCACCAGCATGGTGGGTGGTTGGCAGGGTGACCACCATAAAGACCCCAGATTATATCCTGGTCCCTGAAGTCTTCTCGACAGGAGATGAGTCCACCTGGGTATATTTTCAAACATGTAAGTAGGTTTAGATTTCTTGGATTTGTACAAAGAGATGAAAAGCCCAAGCATGTTTCTCTAATGTTTGACCAGTCTTGCCCACCAGCCAGAGGTGGTCCAGGTTGCGTTCTGGCCTGGAGGCTAAAGTGGGGATGCTCTGAGAAGAGAAGACTTCACATTTACTCTCGACATGTTGACAAAGGAAATTTTGACCCACTGTACTGGAGGAGGCAGCCTGTGCTATGGCCCGTTGCTCTATGCACAGGGTGACCTCTCCCTTGCTCTACAGCCTACATCCACTCTCTAAGCCTCCGCCCACCATAATATCCACCTGTCCGTGCTCCCTTGAGAGGTGACCATTTTAGCACTGAAGATTCCAGGAAAACCACCCACCCAAGGGCAGAGAGGAGAGTCTTGGCCAGATTGACAGGCAGGAGCTGGCTCTGGAGCCGGGCCTGGCCAACCAAGCCTTGATGTCTCTGCACTCTGCTGCAGGATGTTGAAGTTAACATCTCTGGAGACTTCTTTCCCTCATCTGTTGCAGGGAGAAAGGAATACCTATCTTATGGGATTGGAAAGAATGCGAGTTATGCACTTTGACAAGGGAAGTGCTCAATCAATGACAGTTACTTTCTGGGGCAGGCATTTCAACAGTGAGGGATGTAATTGGTAAAAGCTGTGCTGCACTTCTATATGAAATGCTGAGGGCCCAGAGGAGGAGCACGTAATCACCTAGGGTGGCCAGGGAAGTCTTACAATCGCTCCCAGTTGCTGTAGGACTCCCAGGTGGGGCTCTCCTGCCTCTCACATCCCCTGGGATGTGAGGAGGTGAAGGTGCAGTAGAGTGAGACTGTACTGAGGAGCAAGAGAATTTGAGCAGTGACTGTCATAGAGACAGTGCACGCACCCTACCTCTGAACTCCAGTCTAGTTCACGTGGGAAGAACCTGGAGACGGGAGGTTCTGAAGCCTGTGAGTGCACTGAAGCAGAGAGCTGGGCTGCCCGATAGAAAGGTATAGAAACTTCTGGAATATTCTAGTCTATTTTGGAATGCATTTCCTGTGAGTGAAACCAGAGGGCATGGACAAGTGCACAGGACTCTGCTGCTGAGGAAAATTGGGGCTGCTGATGCATCTGCCTGTTAGGTGTCCCTTGGAGGAGGCCACGGTCATCTCGTAACTGTGTCTGGACAGATTGACACCTCCAGAGAGGCCAGGAGTCTAAGCAGAAGCAAACTTCTCCCAGGGAGGAGCCAGACCTACTCTCTACTGTGATTTCTTCCCTGAACAGTTTGAAGAATGTGAAATGTGGAAAATCAGAACTTTCCTTCCTTCCCCCTCCACATGGATGTATCCTCCTGAAGGTCATCTTTTGTGCTGAGGCTGTGGGACGGCTTTTCTTTTCTTATTCATGAATCACAGTTCCTTGACTTCTGAGTTGTGTCAAGGCCTCCAAGAAGCAAGCCCTGTGCCGAGAGCATTCACATCACTGGCAATAATACTGAGCTAGAGTAGCGATGAGCAGGTGCCAATCACTCAGGATGCTCCATCAGGACCAGTGGCTCTCATGACGGTGCTGGGGAAGAGAAGAATGCAAAATACGCTTGTGCTTTCAGGGGAAACCCGGGTCTGCCGCCACGGCCTCACCTACTGTTTAAAATGGTGGAGAATTAAATACCAGCCACTTCCTAGAACTGCCCGAGGAGCTGACTTGTTAACAAGGGCAGTTCTGGGTCTACTGTTCCCGTGGGGACCAGAACAGACGTTCTGCCTCTACTTCTCCATTGAATCATTTTTCTACTGCTCACCAAGCTGGGGGACTGAATGTCGTCGTCACTTGGGTCCTATGTATCCTCTTTAATTGTTCCCTCCACTTTGGGGACACTGGTAAGTGCTGATGACCCAGTGGCATTTATCTGTGTTCCTGAAGACAGAAACTTCCCTAGCAGCTACATCTCACCAGCGTTTCATCTCACCAAATGTGGCCATGTGGACCTCGGTTCTATATACTTAGTATATTTTAAAGTACGCTTTTAAGTGCTTAAATAAATATGGTAAATTCATAAATAGGAACCAAAAATTTCAGTCCTCCCTTCCTCCCCTCAAAATGGGCTTTTGTTTCAAGGGGGTAGATAAAATGATCAAGTGAGTCTGCTATAGAGAGCAGGAATCAATACTCCTCCCTTTATCTCCAGCTGTTCATGATCACAGAGCTTCATTATGGACAGAAAAAAAGATCACTTCCATTAAATGTAAAGCAAACTTTATCTGCAGTTTACAAATGTGGCTAGTGTGGCAATGAGAAAAAAGGAGATTTGGACATAGGTGGGTCATGGTTTGAGCTGGGAAAGCGGTCCTGGGACAAGCTTAGATGTTTAGATGCTCTGACCCATGCACTGCCCTCCCTTTCCAAGCAAGTCCTCATGGACAGGATCAGACCAACCCTGGTGCACACCTGCAGAGCCCTAGGGTCAGGCAGTGGGGTGCTGGGGCAGGGAGCCCCTCAGAACAGTGCTTGCCTCTGCTCTCCCAGGGCTTGCGGGGCCTTCTGGATCTCATTAGGCCACAGCTGCTCTGCAGCCTGGACCCCAGAGTGTGCGCCTGGTTTCCATCGCTTGACTGTTGATTTGGCCTGCAATCATCATCAGAGGGCACATTCCAGGTTCACTGTTTAAGAGAAAAGCACTTTTGAGCCTGCAATGGAGGAGGCATTCGCTTTGAGCTTTAACGATTCTCTGAGGCTCCGCAGCGCCCCTCCTTCTGTCGGCATTTGACCGTGCACGTAGCGTTCATTTCAGAGGCAGGCGGGCAGGATTCCTGGAGGGTACGTGGCCCCCCAATCTGGATCCACCTAAGAGCTAAAAAGTGCAAACCGTGGCCAGATGAATGCGCGCTGTGTTATTTGCAATGGAGATCCCCAGGGAGTCCGTGGGCTCTGCATCTTTATTGGAAACACCCAATAAACCGCTGGCCTGAAGGCTCCCCGTTGTTTTAGTGCGGGGCTTTCAAGGCGGCCTCCTTCGGGCTGTCACTGTTCCTTCAACTACTCTGCTGCTTGCAATCCCACACCAAATGTGGCTTCCAACCCCCAGCCTGTGCCCACAGAGCCCGCTGGGGTCAGAGAAGGCTCTGGTGTGCTCTTTGTGTGCAGGGGTGATTTCTCAGGGTACTAACCCACGATCCTCTGTCCACAAGGAGGATACTGTCATGAGGGATGGGGGATCAGCTGTGCCCAGCCCGGCCCCCAATCACCCATGTGAAACCTTCAGAGCCGGCTGGCTAAGGCTCAAGGGATACCCAAAGAGAAAGGGCAGCTCGTCTCTGAGTGAAGCGAAAGTCTTCCACATTTCTCCAGGTTGCGACCAGCCTACGCAGGAACAACTAGCTATCTGATAATCACGAAGCGGCAGGATTTCTATTGGCTAGATAACCAGAAAATTAAGGCCTCTGAGTTGAACAGCTTTATAAGAGAAAATATGCATTTTAGCTACAGGGAGGCCCAGTTGTTACTGAAGGCCAGAGGAGTCCACAGCAGACTCACAGTCAGAGGGTGCCTTTGTGACTGAGCTCAGCGGAACGCAGAACTCCGTGGACAGATAGATGCACAGAGAACCAGCACTGGCTGTGGGGACCAGTGACAAACAAGGCTGGCTCCCAGTATTCAGGAATCTGAGGTCAATTAGGGATCAGTGGTGCCAGAGGATTTAAAACAATCCTAAGCAGTAGGCTGAGATCTGGTTGCAGGGTGCACAGATTCAACTGTAATATCCCTAAATTCAATCAGTGTTCCACCCCTGGCCTTCTTCTCAACCAGCAGGATTTCCCATAGCCAAGGCTTAACCACTTGAGATGGCAATGACCAATGACCTTGGCTTTGGGCATCAAAACCATAGTCTTTGGGGATGGATGTTCGAACTTCTGATGAACAATTGAATCTAATCTAATCTGATTTCACCCACACCTCACATTTTCAAGTTGCAGTTTTTCTTAATTCTCTGACTGACGAGAGTTAGGTCTGTAGATATTCTCTCATCATTTTTCATTGTTGTGTCTGCCCGACACAATGTTCACTTGATGGAAAAGCTGAATTGTGAACTGCAGGCATCAGTGACGTCAGAGAACCCAGCAGGGAGAGGAGGAGAGGAGAGGGAAGTCGACTCAAGGAAGTGGAAGGGATAAGAGGGGTCTCTTAGGCATCAGGAATCAGAGGCTGCTGGGGGCAGGGACCAGGAAACCCAGGCAGGGGCACCATGAGAGTGACAGAGCCCTGGAAGGGCTCACTCCACCACAAGCTGGCATGCGTGCCCTTCTGTTGGCTTCCTAGCTCAGAACGAGTCCTCAGTGTTCTTCTATCTGACCCTCTTCTTGGGTGGAACTGTCTTTGGTCCCCCAACTCGTCATGTGGTTCAAATGGGGACTGTCATCCCTTTCCCAGTCTCCACTTCCCTGGCAAAAGTCCAGTTAATGGAGGAAACCTGATCCAGCTATGCCGATCAGGGTCCTTTCCTGAGATTTATCTGAACTGTAGCTGACAGAACAGGGTGTTTTTCCCAGGGAAGGAGAGGAACCTAGAATCTGTTGATGGTTGTGTTAATCAGTTTTCTGTTACTATAACAAATGCCCAAGACGATCATTCATAAAGAGAGAGGGTTTGAAAGAGAGAGGGTTTGTTTTGGCTCACAGTCTTGGGGGTTTCGGTACATGATCTTTTGACCCTGTTGCTTTTGGCCTGTAATGGCGTACCACGGTGGGGACAAAGCAGAGGAGTGAAACTGCTCACCTCATGGCCAGGAGAAAAAGAGGGACACCCCCTTAATGACTTGAAGACTTTACATTAGGCCCTGCCTCTTAAGGTTTCTACCACCTGCCAATAGTGCCCGCCCCTTACACGTGGGCCTTTGGGGGATATTTCAGATCCAACCATAGCAATTGTCACGCTCCTTGTGTCTTGGGGAAAAGGGTCCATCACCCTTGGTGAAAATAAAGCCAAAATGCAGAGGGAAACATATGGTAAGAGCAGCTGGAAGGTTCTGAAGGACTCTGAACCCTCGCTCCACAGTTCCTGGGGTCCGGCCACCCCTGCCGTCATTACGGACTGATGTGTCCTCTTTTTACAGCATGTTCTTGAGATTACACTAACAGTTTCTTAGCATTCTACCTTAAAATATCATTACTGTTATTTCTGGGGCACAACTTTTGGCACTTGTTCAGTTTAGCGGTTCTGAACACGCGGGGTGGGCTTGGAAAGAAAACTTTAAAGACTCTGACTATGAAGAGTCACAGACTTAGCAAGCATCTGAGACCGTGCTGAGGCTCAGATAAGCCTTAGCTTCACACCAGTGCTGAGCGTGGACCCCTTTAAACAGGAGCAAAGAAGTGTTAGTTCTGTTTGCACTTATGGAAACATTTACCAGGAAAGGCTAAAGGCATCGAAGAAAGATCAACTTGAGTTGACTTTATCACCTTTGGGATGGCTAGGGGTTGTTGTCTTGATGGGGGTTGGCCACCAATAACCCCATCTCCAGTGAGAAGTGATCATGGGGGTTCAGACAGATCAGATTTCCCTGTTCTTTCCCATCCATCTTACCAGTCTCAATTCCGTTCAAGGATAATGATTGAGCATGCTGGCCATCTGAAGGTGAGTCCCAATCTTCAGACAGACACGTTAGCATTCCTAACAACTGGACTGCATTCTAGTTTCCAAAAACCCTTCAGCAGATGCCCACTCCCACCAAGGCCCTCTGACTTAGTCCATTTTTGTGTTGCTTTAACAGAAAAACAGAGACCGGGTAATTTATAAAGAGAAGACATTGATTTCTCGTGACCCCGGAGGCTGGGAAGTAAAAGGTGGAGGACTAGCATTTGGCGAGGGACTTCCTGCTGCATCATCTCATGATGGAAGGCGGAAGAGCAAGAGAGGGCTGAACCTGCTGGGGCAATGAGCCTGCTCTTGGGACATTAATCCTTCACGAGGCCAGAACCCTCATGATCTAATCACCTTCATTAGGTCCCACCTCCCAACAGTGTTACATTGAGGATTAAGTTTCCAACACATGAACTTTGGAGGACACACATAGATCATAGCATTTTCAGAATAAAGTCTTAACCTGAAGTAGCTTTCAAAGCCCTTTGTGACTTTTGGCACTTAGCCCGTTCACCCCCACTTTCTCTGGCCCCCAAAGGGAGCTCTGTGCTCTGCCCACTGAGCCTCCACATTGAGACAGTCCTATGGTAGGTTGCAGCCCAACTATACCCAACTCACCTATTAAATCCCTGCTCAGGTCCCTCCTCCTTAAAATCTTCTCCACGTCCAGCTCTAACGCATCTTTTCATAGAATCTGTTTTTAAACTCTGTGGAATAGAAACTTCCATGGTTGTTTTAAACTGTAGCCCCATTGTATATCTGGTTGTCCCTACAAAGACTGTATACTTCTTGAATCTGCTGGCAACCATGTCAAGTGTGGAGAGTCCCCAGAGCAGCAGAAAGGGCGAGGTGTGTGTCTCGGCTGTGAGCTCTCAGAAAACTGCTCCACCCCCTGCTGTGGAGGCCACTTTTGGGCACTGCTCCTGTCTCCTCTTGTCTGCCTGGTGGCCTCTGCTGTCTGCATTTCTTAGCTCAAAGCTGGCCTCGCTAGAGGGACCTCTGCTCACCTCTACTTCCCCACCAGTCTTCCTCTGAACTCCCCTCCAATTCTAGGCATGCTCTTGTCACCTGGGCTGTCACCTGTCCTTGCTGAGATGTCTGCTCCCCCACCTGCCAGGGCCTCCTAAGGTCAGGCAGGCCATTCAGTTCCTCTTGGGCCCCCACGATCCTGGTAAATAGTGAGGACTTAACATACCTTCACGTATGAATACAGAGATGAAGCAGACGTGCCTAAACCCCAGGACAGGACCTCCACAGCAAGTTCAGTAGAAATAGAATTCTGCAGTAATTATAGGATTGACGGACAGCCTGACCAGGGGCCCAGTCCTGTTCTGAGCTCTTCATGGATTCACACATCAACAGCACAACACATGAGGTAAGGTCATTTATCATCTCCATCTTCAGAGTCCAGCGTGCTAACCATGCCACTCTGGAACCTCTTGCTATCATCTCCATTTCAAGATGAATTAGCTTACCATTGTGGCTGTGATAAATTAGGGCAAATCAGTGGCTGGAAACAATATCTTACAGTTCTGAAAAGCCTCAAATCTGGCTGTTAGCTGGCCTGCATTCTTTCTGGGAGCTGCAAGTTTATGGTGGATCAGGGAGAATCCCCTCTGTGGCCTTTTACAGTCTTTAGAAGTCCCCTGCCCTCCTTGACTTAAGACTACGGCTTCCCTCATCGTGTCCTTTATGGCCAGATGTGACCCTCCAGCCTTCCTCTGTTAGGTCCTTTGTGTTTACACTGTGTCTACCCAGATAATCCAGGATGATACCATCCCATCTCCAGGTCTCTGACTTAATCACTTCCACAAAGTCCCTTTTACCATGTAAGGTGACATTCTCCCTGGCTCCTGGGATTAGGGCATGAACATCTTTGGGAGCCATTTTTGTATTATAATAAAGAAAACAAGAAATAGAGAAGCAGTTCATGTGAAAATATGCTGAGAAGTGCAGATCACTTTATATGTAGAAGATGCTAATAATTTTCCCCACGGTATCTAGCCCTTGGTTGCTGCTCAATAAATACTTTTGAGTTATTGAAGAGTTATGAAAAGTAAGACGAATTGTTCCAGCTACCAGTTAAAATAACCAGCTTGGAGATTTAAATATGCAGTTGTTTATTATCTGTGAATTCTAGGAGTCCCCTTATTCTTGTTTGTTTATGATCTTGTGAATATTGGGTTATTACTGAGTCATTAGTTAGTCCTCAGTTGATCTCTATGAGGCAGTGTAACCATGTTCACATCTGAGGAAACAAAGTCATATTGACTATCTTTGACTGAAAAAGTATTGCATAAGTCTGCAATAAAAACAACGATCAGATGCTTCCTGTCATAAAATATGAATTGGAATTTGAAGTTTCTACTCCCTGGCCAGTCTTCGTCCATTTGATCACCCAGATGGCGAGTATAGAGGGTCTTCCATGGACTGTGTCCTTGGCACGTACTGGAGGAGCATAGGGTGAATCTTTTGATGGCCGGTAGTTCACAGAGGGGGACAGACAAATAAGCTGACAATTGATACACACACAAAGAGTATGGACACAGTGGAAACAAGCAGGTCATTCTTGTTTCAGTGAGCTTTTGTGTCCCCATGACCAAAATAACTGACAAGAACAACCTAGATGAGGGAAAGTTTATTTGGGGCTCATGGTTTCAGTGTACAGATGGCTGACTGACTCCCTTGCTCTGGGCCCAAGGTCAGATGGCACATCATGGCGGAAGGACCCAACAGAAGATAGCTGCTCAGTTCATGATGGGGTTAGGAAGGAGAGGAGTTGGGGAAGGGTCACAGGGAAGATGAGCCCTTCTAGGGTCGGCCCCCAGTGACCTACCTCCTCCAGCTATACCCCACCTGCCTAGAGTGTCCACCCAGTCAGTCCATGCAAACTAGGATGGAGGGACTAGGTTACAGCTCCCACGATCCAGTAACTGTAGCTCTGTATATCCCTGTCAGCACAGGGCCTTCGGGGGCTCCTCACAGCCAAACCATAACAGTACGGACTGTCTGGCAGTGTGCAGGGAGGAGAGGTGTCCTGAAAACCTCCGGAGGAGACTGATGGACAGTGACGTGGCTGAGGAGCGACCCAGGGAGCAGCGTGCTGCCCTGTCAGGCCTGAGGTTTGCAGGGAGCAGAGGAGAGTGCAGGAAGGATGGGCCAGGAGATGAAGGCGAAGTGGCCTCGTCTCTGCTGTAAATGGCTTCCTGGGCCCTACTCACTGGGCAGCATCACTTCTTCCTGCACCGCTGTGTTCTCCCTCTCAAGTCTTTCCCTTCCCTAGGGCCTTAATGGATATAGACTGTGAAACAAGACAGGATGTCTTTAACCAGCAGGCATCAGTGAGGCACCAGGACACGGCTTCACGTCCACCCTGGTCCTGGAACCTGAAGGCATTCCCTGTGAACGCCCGTCTTTTCCCCAGTCCTGTGGGCACCCGTCTCTGAGTGACGCTGCCGACAGGGCTCTGGGCGTGGAGTCCCTTTTCCATAGATACACTCCCCAATCCTGGCTTCATCCCTAGTTCTGACACTGAGTAGCTATAGAATTCAGAGCGGATCATTTAACCTCTCTGAGCCTCCCTTTCTTGGTGACAATAATAGTCCCTTCTCTGGCTGTTGTAAGGATTAAAAGACTCAATGTATGTAAAGTTCTCAGCCCAGCTCCTGGAGCTCAACGGGCACACGAGCGATGGTGCCAACTGCCTTCACTGGAAATTCTGCCCAAGGGAAGCTTTAATTACAGTTGCTTCCTTTCTCTCCACTCAAGGATTTGCTTCCAAGACAATTAACAGACCAGAGAATTCTGCTACCTATCAGCCACTGGTAGCCAACAGTCTCCCGCCGTTGGCACGGACGCCGTCTCTCAGAGCTGGGACACTTAGGCAGGTGCCAGCTTGTTGCTCTGTGGCTCCTGGTGCATCCAGATCCGTGACAGTGACACAAGACGTGTGCTTAAATATTTACCATGCTCAGAGCCACCTCAGCACGGCAGGGCCCAGAAGAAAATCTGAGAAGCAAGATGGTTTTGGCATCAGCCACTCCTAGCTTGGTGGAGCATATGCCTCGGTGGGAGGTATCCTCGGCAGACTGGGGAACCTGTTGCTTTAAAAAATTAACAATAATGGTTTTCACTCGACTCAGGAATGAATATTAGGCAAGTCAGATTCCTTGTCAAACTCAGGCATTGAGAATGACTCCCTGGTACCATTTCCCCCAGTTGTTCAAGAATATACCTACATTTCCAGCTGGATACACCTGTGAAATGCTAGAAGAAGGGAGGGGAGGGAGCAGACATGTTTTAGGCCTAGTTAAGCAGCTGACACGAGCTTTCTTTAATCTAACAAATGCTGCAGGAACATCATCCCATCATTCTTCTTATTTATTTATTTTGTTGGTACTAGGGATTGAACCTCGGGGTGCTTAACCACTGAGCTACATCCCCAGTCCCCACCCCACCCCCGCTTTTAAAAAATATTTTATTAGCAACAGGGTCTCACTGAGTTGCTTAGTGCCTCACTAAGCTGCTGAGTCTGCTTTGAACTCACGATCCTCTTGCTTCAGCCTCTGTGTGCCACCACGCTCGGCTGCTTCTTATTATTTTACAGATAAGGAAAACTGGCTCAGAGAAGGTAAGCAACGTGCCCAAGGCCACACAGCTACAAGAAGCAGGGCCAAGATTTGACTCTTGTCTCCTTACATCTAACAGATGGCATAGTGGGAAAACTAACTTAAAAATGTTCCAGCATACTTTCAAAAGTCTTTCCAAGGAGATAGGCTCCAAAAGGGTTCACAGTGGCCAAGACTCCCTGGCTTCATTTGATTGTCAAAGGTTGGGCATTCCTTCCAATAAAGGAAGCCCCAATTCCTGTGCCTCCTTATACGTTTCGTCCACTGAAGATGGTTCGGGGTGTTGCTTGGCTAAGGATATAAAAAGGACAGATCAGTAAAACAAAAACCAAAACCAACCAGGCAGCCAGGGGAGACGGAAGCCCTCACAGGGTGACTGCACCCTGCACAGCTGAGCCTCTCAGGGAGGGATCCTACTCTCTTGCTTGGCTCCTTCCCAAGAGCAAGTAAGAAGAGTGGCCACTCACACAAGATTACCAGGACCGACGCTGATGGGAACAGCCTGCTTCGTGGGGAGGGGGACCTGAAGTTCCCCTGGGGTCTCAGATTAGTGCTCCCTCCTGTGGAGTCCAGGGTCTTCACACCTGCAGTCACCTCTTCATCTCAGGGGGGCAGTGACAGGCGAAGGAGCCCTTTTAGGTGTCTTTCCAGGCATGAAGACCCAGCTCCCCCTCTACAGTTGAAAATTCTGATTTCGCGGTGCTGGTGCTTGTGGTGTGGAGAGAGGCAGCGTTTTTAACAGGGTTTCTCTGAGGATTTTGGAGCAGGAGGTATAGGGCTGCATTTTGAAAACTGCTTTCCCTGATGACACGGCTTCCCGGGCGTCTCCCTCTGTCCACAGCTGCACATCTTAGAGCCGTTTGTCCGAGTCAGTAAGCATCTGGTCTGGGCCCACTTCAAGGAGGGCGCTAAGGCCTCAGGGAAGGGGGCTTCCTGGACAGTGCCCAGAAAACAGGCCTCGACCTGTCTCCTGCCCCCAGAGCCAGACGAGGTGGCTCATAAAGAGATGGATGGCCAAGTGCTCAGAACAGGATGCAGCTCCCAAAGGGTTAAGAGTCTCCCTGGAAACGTGGAATCCAAGGAGTAATATGAGTCCTTGCGAAACAGGGTCTCTTCAGTCAGGACTGCATCTCCTGAGCACCCCAGGACTGTGTGTCTGGCCCTGGGGCTGCAACCCTAGTGCTGTCCCTCTCTACAGTGACACCTGCCCTGGGAGTGAGCAGTCTCAATTGCTAGGACAAAGAACACTAGTCCCCTGAGAAATACCCAGGAGGAGGGGGAAAGGGGAAGGGAGGGAAAAGAAGAGGGAGAGGAGGAGGGGAGGGGGAGGGAAAGGGGGAGGGGGAGGAAAGCCTTAGTGAGTCTATACATTTCCAAATGTTCTAAAAAGGAAAAAAATAATAATAATATGCAAATGCACGAGGGAGTGATATAAAGTATTTCCCCTTAAAACAGGAGAAACCTGATGCTAAAAAGGAACAATGACTTTGCTGTCCCCCTCCCCACTCCCCTTTCCATTTAGATTCCTTGTTTCTTTCTTGGTCTTTCAGGGTCATAACTGCGATCTCACTGACTAATAGAAAACCCCATTAGGCTCTTTCTTTATGAAGGAAATTAATGACTTTGTGAATTTAGTGCTTTGTAAACATAGGGAAAGCATTTGCCCAGGCTTGGCGATTCCTTGGCAGGGCGGGAGGCTGGGTGGGGAAGGTAGGGTTTCTGCCTGGGTTGTGGGAGATGCCCCTCATTCCCCACAGCTGGCGGCTGCCTTTTGTAAAGCCAGGTCCCTCAGTGTCCAAAAGTCCCAAAGAAGTCAAAGAGAAGGCAGGAGAGAGACAAGAGCCAGGGAGGATGAGATGCATCTGCTGAGTTGAAAATATGCTACCTTGGGCTGGGGATGTAGCTCAGTTGGTAGAGTGCTTGCCTCCCAAGTACAAGGCCCTGGGTTCAATCCCCAGCACCACAAGAACATAAAAATTAAAACAAAATACCACCTGGTAAAAATTTCAGTTATAAAGGTGCATTTAAATTAAAAAGGTATGCATTCTTGGTGAGTCCAGCTTTGGTCCTGAGTTAGAGAAATGGGTTGTTTATACAGCTTGAGTTCCCAGACTAATTACTTTCTATGTTCTTTAAAGATTTTTAGGCCTGGCCAATGATATAAAATGCTTGCAAGTAAAAAAATAAATAACTAAAAGGAGAGGCATTCAGGAGGAGCCTGGGAAGGGGACCACGAGTCAGAATCTTGGGTGTTGTGCTGGTGTGAATAAGGAAAGTTACTCCTGCCTAGGGAAGTGAGGCTGCTGGAGAGGGCTCTTTAATAAAATCATAGCATTTCCAGAGGCTTTGGAGACCAGCTGATGTCTTCTCAGTTCTTTTCTTCTTGAGAAAACCACATCAGTTTAGCGAATCCTCACATCTTTGAAAGTTGATCAGCCCCATCTGGGGACTTGGGCTACGCAATTGTCATGGACTGATTGATCCAGTGAACCCATTAATCTCTCCCCAGCATCTTGGTTTGGCCACATTAACTCATGTACGTGTTCAACAAATAGTATCAAGACCTTACTATGCTTTGGGGCAAATCTTTGAGAGTCAGAAATTGAGGACTTTGAAAAGTTTCTCAATGCTAGTAATAACAGCAGCCCAAGTATGTTGTGTTGGGGGAAGAAATGAATTTTTGAATAATTATGCCATGACTCTCTCACTGTTTATTGGTATATGTTTGAAAGCATTTGCCAGATTAGTGAAATGGTATTGCTGTCTTATGATTGTCAAATTTCTGTTATTGTGACAAAACACCTGTTAAAATCAATTTAAAAGAGGAAAGGTTTATTTTAACTCATGGTTTCCAAAGTTTCAGTCCATGGTTGCCCTGGTTACTTTTGGGCCTATGGTGAGAGAGGTTTTACCTCATGGCAACCAGGAAGCAGAGCAAAGGCAGGGGGAAAAGGCTGGAGTCCCAGTATTCAAGGACATGATTCCAACAGCCCAGCTTCCTCTCACTAGGCCTATAATGGTTAATTTGAATTGTCAACTTGATTGGATTATGAGATGCTGATGATTAAGAGGCTTCTGGGTGTGTCAATGAGGGCGTGTCTAGGAATGATTGGCGTGTGGGATGGTGAATTGAAGTGGGCACCCTCCCTAAGTGTGGGCAGCACTGTCCAATGGGATGGAATAAAAGCTGGAAGAACAAGGAAGCAGATGCAGATGCAAGCTTGGCTCTTCTTGAACCTGTCAACTGCTTTGATCGTCTGAGGATATCGGACTCTCGCTTCTTCATTCTTCCAAAGCAGACTCTCTCAGTGATTCCTCAGGGAGTTTCCAGAAGCCTTGGTCTTGGACTAGGGTAGCACTGTTGATCCTTCTTGTTCTGGGGCGTCCGCCTCTTGGACTGAGCAGCTGCTGGTTCTCCCAGCTCTCCATCTGTAGACGACCATTGTGGACTATCCAACTTCTGGTCGTGTAAGCCAATCTAATAAATCCCTTTTATGATCACACTTCCTGTTGGCTCTGTTCCTCTGGAGGAACAAGCCCTACCTCCTAAAGCTCCTACCATCTCCAATAGTGCCACAGGCTGGATACTGAGTCTCACACGTAGGACTTTGGGAGATATTCAAGATCCAGACCACAACAGTGCTCCTCAGGCCCCCAGACCATAAAAGTTCAACTTTGTAAACCTCCCCACCCCCCAACTCCATTTAAGTCCTCTGAGAAATTAGGATGTATTTCCTGAAATTAGAAAATCAGGAAAATAAGGCTTTGTGTACAACACGAAGCAGTGAAAAGTCTAGAAGACACTAGTTGGGGTGTCTAAGTCAAAGGTAAACCAAAATTAAGAGACAGACTAGAAAATGTCACCACTTGGGAAGCCTGGCAGAGAATTTGAAAAGTCCCTTCTGCCAAAGATGGCAGGTAACAAATATTCACAAGCACTTTGACCTGATGCAAGGTCACAGAATGTCTCCGATGTCTGTTTTTTAAATTTGTGTTCCACTCTATTCCACAAAGGACTGAAGGTAGTTTCCAAAGGAGGAAATGCAAAATACAAGTTAAATATATACTAAAAGCAGAAAGAGAAAATGGAAAGGAAAGCATGGTCACGGAGTAACATGGGACCAGGGGAGGCGAGGAAAAATGAAAGATACATCGTGCAGCTTTCCATGCTTCCTTCCAATGGGGTCAGAGTTTGCCTCTGCGAGTTAACAGAGTGAGGGAAACGGATGCGTGTTTAGCATAAAAGCAGATCAATTGCTCCGGAGACCACTATTTTTGGAACCCAGGAAAGAGAGGCATTTCTCCTGTGGGCCTCTCCCCACCATCTGCGTAATGTACTAAGCCACAGCCCTAATAGCATCCTGTATCTGATGTGGCCTCCAGCAGTCCAGAGTTTAGAACTGTGGGTCCTACTTAGGACTTTAATTTTCTTTTCTTGGTGCATAGTCTGTTTCCGAACACCCCAATTCCTGTGCAGATTCTTATTCACTTCTGATCTGCTTTGGTTCGGGTCTTTTAGGACAGAGCCCCTTTGCTGCAGACCACAAGTAGACTGTAGAGAAAACATCACCAGGGACCAGATGTTTCAATCTGCACATTGTAACTTGCACCCCAGTAAGTGTAAGTACTCACCTTAGATCAGTAAGACTAATTAGTAGGAGTCAGTATCTGGGGACTGCGCCCTCTTCCTGTGCTGGGCATGGAACCCAGGACCTCCTGCATGCCAGGCAAGAGTACTACCACTGAGCTACACCCCAGCCTGGGACACTAAGCCTTTGGAAGTCTGCCGCCCTCAGCCTGTCCTGGGCAAGAGTCGCCGCTGCTGGATCTTTGCAAGCTTTAGACCTATCCCAGGTCTATCCAGCGGAATGGGCAGTGTGTGACTGTGTTCTACCCTTGACGTTTTCTCACTCTGGACACACTCGATGTTTGATGCTATGTGGAAGTTTTTTCAGGTTAAAGAATAAGCAGGCCATTCCTTTTGATAGAAGTCTGGCGTTTCCCCTGCCATGAGGGCATATTGGCAGCAGCCTTCTCATTCAAGGGCAATTAAAAACCTGGTCCCCTCACGTGGTGCTCCCGCGCGGTGCTCCTGAGTAGGCAGGGCGGACGCGCCATCTAGTGGCTGCTCCCGGAACGTCCACATGCGTCGCTCCTGCGGACTCCGCGGCCTGGGGGTGGCGAGCACAGGCACGCTAGAGCTTAACCAAGCCGCTGCGATCCTTCCTTCCACCCTGGGTCAATCTTTCCTTGAGGGTGGTTGCAAAAGTACCTGGGCTGATGGGCCTGGAGCGTAGGCAGAAAACCCTTCTAGTTAGGAGGTGACATAGCCTTCTGGGCAGAGCCCCTTTGCTGCAGCGGGCTCTCTGCTGCAAACCCCTTATCCCTGAAATCTGCCAGTGAGATGGTTCTCGGCTCCTAAGCCCAGAAGCCCTGGGCAAGTCAGAGGAGCCCTGGGGGTGCCCCTCCCCCAGACCTCAGGATGACCTGCCCCATTACTTCAAAGTCATTCTGAATTTAGTAGGTTTTTGTAAGAAAGTTGGCAACTTACACTCCTGTTTGTAATAGGGTTTTCATGATAAAACAAATCCTACTTTCTCAACAATGATCAATGTATATACAATCTGTTCCTGAGGTGAAGGTTTCCCTTGCCTACAACTTCTCTGTCCAGCATGACCCTGGAGTCTTCTTCCCTGGGTCAAGTTCAGAACCTGGCAGCTGGGAAAAGGGGCACATTTTCCAAGTTGGCGATAGGAGACTCCTGGCTTGACTTAGCCTGGGCCCCTAGTAGTATTCAGATCTGCCTGGGCAGGGGTGATGGGTGGGGAGGCCCCACCAGCAGTCGTGTGTGGCGGCTGCCCAGGGCCATGTCGCAGGCCCAGAGACCCTCTTCTAGAAAGGACTTGAGGCCCAGCTATAAGGAGCTGGGCTGGCTAATAGCCTTCTGCTGTAGGCTCCTCAGACTAAGCTCAGCTTCCAAACAGGGTTGTCTGCTTAGATGGCCCAGGCCCGCCACAGAGCAGGGTAGGCACCACTGGCCTGCCATAAGTGCCCAACAAAGACCTTCTCAACTGTTGCTCTGTGCTCCTGAGTTCCCTGCTGGCTTTTCCCCAGTCCCTTCCATAGAGTTACTCAGTTTTATACCCTCTGCACCCCTAACTCCATCTCCGGGCTTTTCCTCGAGGACCCCACACAACAGGCTGACTCAACCTCTGGAAGTCAGGGTCGTGAACCTTGTCGGGGAGTAAGCCGGGAACCAGAGGTTCTTCCAGGATTTTCACACACGCTCCCACGGGCTGCAGGCCTCCTGGCCGTCCCAGGAGCATTTGCACCAAGTTTAGAGCCTCTGAGTGGAACCAGGTGAAGAGGATGGGGCCCAGGTGAGGCGTAGGGGAGCTGGGGCGAGGGGACAGTAGCAGAGCTTCAGGCATCTAGAGGGAAGGGGTCATTCTAATTTCTACTTCCATCTGACCACCAGCTCATGGAATCAGTGAAAAAAACCTGGAAGTGCCCAATGAGCAGGCTCTGGCCCCGTGTGGTTCCACACCCGAGTCCTCCAGAAGACACGGCCACTGTGCCTTGGTAATGCTGGTGGCCTCGGCCCCAGGGGTGGTGCCCGGTTGCACATGGCAGAGGCTGGGTGGGCACCAGTCTATCCAGACACGGTCATAGCACCCTTCAGGTACTGGAAGCAAGGCCTTCCTGCATCTTTGCAGGCTGTGGACACTGCCTAACACTGTCCAGCTGGAGAGAAAAGAGACAGCAGCCAGGAGGTGGCCTCCTCTTGGCCAGGGTTAGCTCCGTGGTAGAGCACTGGCCTAGCATGCGCCAGGCTCTGGTTTCACTTCCAGTACAGGAAAAAAAAGTGGCCCTCTCTCCAGTGGAACCCTCCCCCGCTTCCCAAAATAATTGGCACAGGTTTCCAGGGAGTTGATGTTTTCTATTAGAAAGTAGAGACCAGAGCCAGCAAAACAAGATTATGCAGGAATGAGAAGTAGACACAGAGCACTTCTTATATGCCAGGTGCTGTTTTACTAACTCATTTCATCTATATCCAACCCCTCCTCAAGGTCTCATTATTATTCTCACTTTATATTCAAAGAAAGTGATGCACAGAGAGGTTTAGTAAACTGTTGAAGACACACAGTTAAAAAGGAGAAGAGCTGGTCTTGGAGTCCAACTAAGGAGGCATACAGGGTTGTGGTCTCCATTTCCACAGGGCTGACTGTGCTTGTTAGTGCCCAGGAACTCGGACACTGGGTTCTGAGAGCTCTGGGTTTATTGCTAGACCTCCTTTTTACTAGCTGTATGATTGCAGGTAGGTTTCACGCCTCTCTCTGACTCAGTTTCCTACGCTGAGTGTAAAATGCTCATAAGCCTGTGCTATGGGATGTACTGGGCTTAGATGATGTCAGGCGTTTCCTGGCATACAGAAAAATGCTCACTACGACATTGAATGCTACGTGAAATCTCTGGACGTGTGCCACCTACAGCTCCAAGTGGCTTCTTTATAGAACTCTCTGCCTCCAACTCCCCAGGTCAGTTCACACCAGCCCAACCGCGCCAGGCCCTGAGGCAGACCTGTGTCCAGCCTGGGGCCCTGGGGAGACCTGTCAGGAGCTATTTTCTTGTGGGTTCTTGCTGGACCTGGGCCCAAGGCTTTCCAGCGCTCCTGGTTGCTCCATGTTCCCTTTTCAAGGGGTTTACATGCTGGCAGCCTGCCCGCACCCCTGCACATTCCTACCAGGGCTTCAATCAATAATGCCCTTGTTTTCCTCCGAGGCAGCAGGCGGGCTGTGTGGGAGAAGGTTGAGGGCCGCTGTCACCCTGCCAAGCAGTCTGGAAAGCCAGAGGGAGCACCAGCAGGCCAGGTCTGCCCGGGAGGACACGCTCGGTGTAGGGTCGCCAGCTTGACATCAGCTGCACCCTGGCACTCACGGTGGACTGATGAGGAGCCGTGCTCGCCCGGTAGAAGGATCCCTGCCGGGGTTAGAGCGTCTGATAATGTGGAGCTAAGCAACAGGAAACTCCTCTGCCCCACGTTCTTGGTGTAAAGCAATCGGCACTCGCATTCACGATTACAGAACATCAGTTACAGAAAGACATTCTTCCAGGCAGAAAGAAGAATCTCAGTTCTCAAGGCAGAGAGGGGAAGAGGGCTAGTGAGTGAGGGCAGGGCCCGTGGAAGTGGCAGAAAACAGGTGGACCTGTCTTGAAGACACGACACGGGATGATCAGAAGCACCATGTAATTTCACTTATACTTTGAGTTCTGTGATGGTTCAGGTTTGAGGGTCCCCCCAAAGATCCTGTGATTGGATAATGCCAGCTATAACCTAATCCGTCCACCCCAGTTTGAATGGTGGGCCGTGGCTGGAGGAGGTGGGTCACTGGCGTTGTGCCCTGGAAGGGCGCATCTTCCCTGAGGCCCCATCCCCTCTCTCTCTGCTTCCTCCTGGCTGTTAGGACTGCAGTAGAGCTCCTGCACCAGGCTCTTCTGCCATGATGTTCTGCCTCGCCTTGGGCCAGAGCAATGCAGTCGGCAGATCAAGAACGGAGCTTCTGAAACTGAGCCAAAATAAACCTTTCCTCCTCTCAGGTGCTCCCGTCAGGTGTTTTGGTGATAGCGCACAGTGGTGTAAACCTAACTGACACGTTTCATCTCATGGGACGAGATGAAAAGGCCTTGGATGAGGCTCTTCTTTAATAAACCAGGGTAGAATATACATACATATGTGTATATGTGTGTGTGCTTGTGTATGTGTGTATACATGTGTATATATGTGTGCATGCATACATACACACAAGCACACACATATGCGTATATGGATAAGTATATAGTATCCATGTGTGCACATGTATGCATAGCATATATATGTATATGTGTATAGATTTATTAATATTATATACATATTATTATGCAATGCTGGACATTGAGCCCAGGGTCATGTACATGCTAAGCAAGACTTTGCTGCTGAATCACACCCCAGTCCCGGTCTCTTCATCTTAATGCACTTTATAAGCCACGATTTCCTCCATTCATGCCTGAGCTGGAGGCATGAGCCACGTCTGGAGACTAAAAATAATCACACAGCCCTGACTTTCTTTCTATTTGCAGAATCAGAACTCAGATCACTTACGGTCTTTCCCAGAAACACATGCCTTACTGTACAAGTTTCTTTTTCTCAAAAATGAATTTGCATAATTTTTCTTAAATGCTATTATAAATGCACTAGAGAAGTTTGTTTTGTAAATCCTTCCTCAAGCTAATATTCTAAATTTTATTCTTGTTTTACTCAATATACATTGTTTTTTATATGTCAGGCACTTGTCTAGCCACAGGGTTAGAATGTCAAATGAAATCAGTAAGGTTTCTGCTTTGGATTTTGGATCAAGTGCTTCTTCTTGTTCTTGTTCTCCTCCTCCTCCTCCTCCTCCTCCTCTCCCTCCTCCTCCTCCTCCTCCTCCTCCCTCTCCTCCTCCCTCTCCTCCTCCTCCTTCTTGGTGCTGGGGATGGAACCCAGGGCCTTGCATGTGCTGGACAAGCACTCGACCAGGGAGCTCTATCCCTAGCCAGTCGAGCATATGTTTAAAAGGTGCCAACTAATTTTGTAGTGTGAAGGTGGAAAGGCTGGCTGAGGTCAGGGTGACAACCAGAGACAGACTTGCTGAGGAGGCCTTTCGGGAGGACATCAGAGTTAAGCCGTGACTACCAAGGCAGATCCAGTCACATAAACAAAGGGCTGTAAGTGGCCTCAGCAGCAGGCGAAGGCCCTGTGGAGAGGATGTGCTCAGTCCAAGGAGCAGAAGGGCAGCCGGGTCAGGAGCAGAGCTCAGGGATGCTCCAGAGAGGGTGGCAGGGGCTAGTCAGGCAGGGCTGTGCATGTCAGGATGAGGGCTTGGGTTTCATTGTAGATGCCTTGTGGAGCTGTTGGAGGTTTGTAAGGCCAGAAGTGACGACATCTGTCAAGGATTTGCTGTAGAGTAACGTGGAGAGAGGGGAGACGTGGGTGGGGGTTTAGTCCAAACTAGCCTGGTCTTGCGTCAATAAACAATGGAGTTGGGCATTCTCTTTGGTTCAGTGTGCACTTGAAAATGTCCATAATAGAAGTTTAGAGCTGAAGAGGTGTCACAGGCCTGTAATCCCAGTGGCTCGGGAGGCTGAGGCCGGAGGATCACGCATTCAAAGCCAGCCTCAGCAACTTAGCCAGGTCGTAAGCAACCTAGCAGGACCTGTCTCTAAATAAAAAATTTAAAAGGCTGGGCATGTGGCTCAGTGGTTAAGTGCCCCTGGGTTTAATCCCTGGTGCAAAAAAAAAAAAAAAAAAAAAAAAAAAGTTTAGGAAAGAGTTCTTTAAACAGCAAAAGAAACAAAATGGACAAAGAACCCTATGCACGGTAAACAAAATAGTAGCAGATACCTTCTCTGGCTCTCCGTGGAGAACAGCTTACAGAAGGACAGATGGGAGCAGGACACGGCGAGAGGGGCTTCCCGGTAGTTCAGGCAGGGGCATGGGCTGGCATAGCGGAGGTCAAGAAGCAGGTCGGGGAACATTGGGAGGTGAAGCCAACTGATGACCTGGATGTGGGGGTGACGGAGAGGAGGGGCCTGTGCAAATGACTGAGGAGAGTCGCCATCCCTAAATGCGCCTTTTGCCACTAGATGGGACTGTCATCTATTGAACGGCAGCTGCTGGCTTGATCACTTGGAGAGAATGTATTAATTGTGTTTTTAATTTTCTGATGTTTTGTCATCAGAGATGCTGAAAATGGAAGTGTCACATGAAGGGAGGACCCTTGGGTCACCCTGGGAAGAGAACTGTGTGGCCCAGAACATTCATCCTGGTGTGAGTGAGAAAGACACTTTTACTGAGTCAGTGTAAGCCTCTGAGCCCTGGGGGTTATCTGTTCCAGCAGTCGGCCTATTCTGACTGTGACAACTGCCTGCTCTGAGCAGACAGAAGTCTCATGGATAATTGACATCATAAATGACCCCTAAACGACAGTTGAGCCAATGATTAGAACCCTGGCCAGATCAAGTCCTGTGTGGGATCAGCTAACGAGAAGCAAATGACTCCTTCTGCCCACTCTGTGGAAAGAGTGGTTAACAAGCATCAAAATGACCAAAGACTGAGAACTGAAGGAAAGAGGAAGAGAAATGAAGGGTGTTGAAAGATGAGTATATTCCACAACCAACCCTGAGCACATCACTTACCTAATATATAGAGGAAACTGAGGATAAGAAGTAACATTTCACACAAGAAGTAAAATTTAATGTGGTAACCCCCAAATCAAGTACACATTAATTGAATAAACATTTAGTGAGCACTTACTATGTGCTAGATAATTCAGTCGATGTTGGGGATAGTATGGAAAATAAATTATACAAAGTGTCTGTGTTGAAGGACATTATAATTTAGTTGTGGGAGATGGAGACGAAAATGAATGAATAAACTGTGTGCAATGGCACCCACCCATGATGCCAGCAACTTGGGAGGCTGAGGCAAGAGAATTGCAAGTTTGAGGCCAGCCTCAGTAACTTAGCAAAACCCTGTATCAAAATAAAATGAAAAGGGCTGGGGATGTAGTTTAGTGGTAGAGGACCTCTGAGCTCAATCCCCAGTACCAAACACATGCATGCGCATGTGCGCTTGCACGTGCACACACACACACACACACACACACACACACACAAATGAATAAAGCAGTAAGTGAAAAAACTATAGGTTGGATCAGCTTTTATAGGTTAATCAACTTTCCATCACTGTGACAAAATACCTGAGATAAATAACTTATAAGGAGGAAAAGTTTATTTTTGCTCATGGTTTCAGTCCTTGGTTGCATGGTCCTCCTTTGAGCCTGTGTCAAGGCAGAGCGTCATGCGAGGTAGCACATGGTGAGCAAAGCTGTAACCTCATGGCAGTCAAGAAGTAAAGAGAGCGAGAGGAAGGGGCTGAGGTGCAGATATCTCCCTCAAGGGAAAACCCCAATGATCTAACTTCCTCCCACTAGGCTCCACCTCGTAAAGGTCCCACCACTTCCCAATAGTTCCACAGGCTAGCAACCAAACCTTTAGCATATGGACTTTTAACAGGGGCTATCCCTACTGCTGAGGGATTCTGGCTTTAATGGGGAGCAAAGGTAGGAAGCGTTTTCCCAGGGCCCCAGGGAAGAGAAACAGAGAGCAGAAGCAGGGGCAAGGTGGCAGTCGGGCCTGGGAGAGTGAGTGGAAGGAGGGAAAGCATGTGTATAGGCCCTGAGGCTGGAGGGCTGTGGGTGTTTGAGTAGCTGAAGAGAGGAAAAGTGCCGGAGGGGAGGCACAAAGGAAGGCAGTCCAGGCACAGGGCAGGGGCACAGTAAGAATTTTAGCTTTGTTCTGATTTCAGTCTCTCACTGCTTCCTGGACTTTCCAGTTCAAAGGACCCATCTCCACCTGCGCCAACCCCTCTGGAAGTCTTTAGACAGCCTCTTTCCAGCCTTTTCTGAGTAGATGGAAGCCCAGGGGGAGGTTTTTCTCCATCTTCTCCAACACCCACTAGAGGCAGGCTGGCCACAGACACAGCTGCCGGACACGGAGACAGGAGGCAGATGTGACTGGACCTTGTTGGGATTGCTGGGGTTTTCCACCCTCTTTGCTGGAGGAGCCAAGCCAGCAAGTTGCTGCCAACGTTCACACCCTGTGCTTTTGGGAACCAAAGGGACAGTAGCACACACAGCACCAGCAACCTCCCAATCCTTCAGAACGAAGGCAGCATCTCTGGAGAGGCACTTCTCCAGGAGAACAATTGAAAATTCCCAGGGACATGGCGCCAGTGGGTATGAAAACCGCATCCAGTGTGGTGGAGTAATAGGCCCTGCGGGGTGGGGGCCGTTACAGTGCACCCCACCGCATGATCGGAGCCTGCCTTGAGACACAGCAGGCAGCAGCCACATCCCGGCCTCTAAGAAGCCCAAGCTTTGGTTGTCACATAAGCCACATTGCTTTCAACAGGTCACCACAGCTGGGCAAGCCTTGTCTTTGGGCAGGTGCAGAGGACACTGTGCTGGGCTTTTTGCTGAAGGCACAGGGTTTTTCTTCCCTACCCAATTAACTTCCCAGAGACCCATCCCGAGGGACAGGGATGGAATTTGTCAGGAGAACAGACAAGATGAGGATTTGCAGGCTGCTGCCGCAGCCAGCCAGCCACTGGGTACTCCAAGTCACAATTTCCATGTGGGCGGATCACTTGCATAGTCTGACTTCAGCAGAAATCCTCAGTGGGTGACCCAGAGCCGCGGGAGCACCTGCAGCAGAGGAATCCCGAATCACAAGTCGCCGGTCGGAACTGGCAGGCTTGCACGAAGGTCCCACCGATCTTCAGCGCGCAGCCGCCGTGGGTCACGTATCATGTTCTAGCTTTAATATACAGGTTCGTTTGCTTGAATATGAGCTTTTGTGCAGACAATCAAAGAATGGCTGGAGGTGGAGAATTTAATATGAGAATCCAGCCAGGGCTGCCGAACCATATATGTGCTAATGTTGCAATTTCAACCTTGGACTTAAGGTCAAGATTAATTCAGTGAGAAATATTATTTTGCAAGGTAATAGACACCTTCTGAGTTGGAGATCAGGGAAAATTCAGGAAGATGGTGAGGAGTGAGGAGAGGGCAGTTGTCGTAAGGCAGGGTGCAATGGCAAGTGGTCAGAAGAAATACCTTTGTTGGTGACCAGGTGTCCCCCTCTAATGCCAGTAGATATTTGGGCACTTTTGAGAACTAGCCACACGAGACTTTAAAAAGCACACCTTTTTGTCATGGGAAATGTCAGATGCATACGGACAATAGTTCAACCTCCGATTTTTTTGCTTTCCAATGTTGCAAAACTGATACGCAGTCAGTGGAGTTTTGACTTTGGATCTTCCCTGGGCCGTGGCAGCGATGGCAGTGCCTCCTCAGCCCCAGGTCGTGAGGGTAACAACCGCCTCTACAGAATGCTGTCTCCTTCAGCTGGGACGTTCGGTGGGTTAGAGGGATTAAATGAAAAACTAAAAAAATATATTTTTTTTAGTTGTCAATGGACCTTTATTTAATTAATTGATTTATAACCGGTGCTGAGAATCAAAGCCAGGACCTCACACATGCCAGGCAAGTGCTCTACTACTGAGCCACCACCCCAGCCCTTTAAATGAATTTTTGACTCCACCATAGTTTCAACTTTGGTGGGTTTACTTGTGTCCCATCGTAAGTCAAGGAGCCATCGTATTAAATTAGAGAGATGAGGATAGTGTTTGGAACCCTTCATCTGTGGAGAGCCAGTTAGTAAATGTTTTAGGTTTCTCAGGTCAGACGGTCTCGGCTTCAACTGTTCAACTTTGCTGTTGTGGCACAAAATCATTTACTGATAGCATTTAATGAATGAAGAGTTACATTTTATTTGTGAACACTGACATTTGAGTTCCGTATAATTTTTACATGGTGTGCAATATCGCTCCTTTTGAGTTTTCTACCATTTAAAAATTTTTAAAAATGCTCAGTTGCCAAGACATGCAAAAAGTAGATGGTCCATGGTTTGCCCCTTCTGAAATGGTATAAGGGAACCATATCCCTATCACCGAGTTTCAACAAAAGTTTCAATTCATGGCTAATCTTGTTTCATCTATCCCTCTATTCTTTCCCCCTCCCCCTGGATTCTTTGAAGCAAACCCTAATGAACAAATTATTTTATCCATATTCATATTTAGTATTTATCTCTAAAAAAAGAACTCTGATGTTAAATATAAACAATATCATTATCACATCTAAAAATGTGGCAATAATTCTTTAATAACATTAAACATCCACTGAGTAGTGACTTTTCCCAACTGTTTCATAAATGTTTATTATTATATATATAGCATATATATACAGATATATATATATATATATGTTTACCTTTAGTTTGTTTGAATCAGAAACTAAATAAGATCCACACACTGCAATTGCTTAATAGGTTTCCTAATTCTTCTTTAGTTGACAGGTTCCCTTTCTATCTCTCTCTCTCTTTTTTGTGCACCTTATTTGTTGAAGAAGTCTTGTGGCTTGTCCTGAGGGTTTGCTGGGACCTGTGTGTGGCTGATTGTATCCCACACTCTCATTGGACTTGTTGCTTTGTGCTCTGTGTTTTCTACAATACAATAATGTTTTCAGCTAATTGGAAGTTAGAACTAAATGCTCGATGAGATTCGGGTTTTGGTTCTTGCTTTGCTTTTCTGGGAAGATTGCTTCTCTTATGGTCCTGTGTTCTTCCATCAGGAGGCACATGGTGGGTGAGTGCTTCTCTTTTCTGAGGCTAGCAGCTATGGATAATTATTGCCTAGAGTCATTGGCTTTGATAAAATCAATAGACTTAATTTTTTATAGCAGTTTCAGATTTACAAAAAGTTAAACAAATAGTATATAGTCCCTCTCTACAGGGATCCCTGTATAATGAACATAGAACAGAACATTGGTATGGTAGAGTTGTTACTACTGGGAACCAATATTGACATATTCTTTTAACTGAAGTTCATAGTTTACATTAGGATTGTCTCTGTTTTGAACAGGTTTGAGGGCTTTTTGTTTGTTTGTTTGTTTGTTTGTTTTTTGTACCAGGGATCGAACCCATGGCACTTAACCACTGATTCACATTACCCGCCTCCCCCTCCCATCCCCGATTTTTTTTGGAGACAGGGTGGGCTTCGCTAAGTTACTGAGGCTGGTTTTGAACTCATGATCCTCCTGCCTCAGTCTCCAAACTGCTGGGATCATACATGTTTTGACATGTGCATGATGTCAGGCACCCACCCTACAGTATCACGTGGAATAGTTTCACTGACCTCAGAATCCCCTGTGCTGCACCCATTCTTACATTCTTGAATCCCCAAAGCCCTGGAGACCACTGAACTTTGACGTTCTCTGTAGCTTCTCCTTTTCCAGAATGTCATATGGCAGGAATCAAGGAGTGGCAGCCTTGTGATCAACTTCTTTCCCTTAGCCGCATGCATTTGAGGTTCTTCCATGTCCTTTTGGGGTCTGAGAGTTCTGTTCCTTTCTGTTGTACGGATGTACCAGAGTTTATCCAGTCACCTCATGGATAATATCTTAGTTCCGGTTTTGGGGAACCAAGACTAGAACTACTATACATATTCATATACATGCTTTTGTGGGGACCTGTTTTCAGCTCAATTGGGTAAACGTGAAAAAGCTCAATTGTTAGACTGTATGGTAAGAATGTGTTTAGCTTTTTAGGAAATGCCAAACTATCTTACTAAGTGGCTGTGCCAGTGTACATTCCCACCAGCTGTGAATAAGCGTCCCTGCTGCCTACATCCTGGCTGGCATTTGCTATTGCCGGTATTTTTGGATTCTGGCCATTCTGATAGATGTATGGTGTGCTGTGGTATCTCACTGTTGTTTCAATTTACATTTCCCTAATGACACAGTGTGGGAACATCTTTTCATGGATTTCTCTGTCATCTGTCTTCAGTGAGATGTCTGTTTTGATTGTTCCCCCCGTTTTGAATTTTTTAAATTAAATTTCAAGAGTTCTTGGTAAATTTTCAGTGTAAGTCCTTTATGGGACATATGTTCTGCAAACATTTTCTCTCAGTCTGTGGTTTGTCTTTTGGTTCTCTTAATGGTGTCTTTCACAGAGAAGTTTTGTTTGTTTGTTTTTTTAAATTTTAACGAAGTCAAATGTATCCATTTTTTTTCATGAATCTTTCATATTTAGTTCACTTGGTGTTGTATCTAAAAAGTCACCCCCAGTGCAGTGCTGCCTGTATTTTGCCTATGCCGTCTTCTAGGAGTTTTATAGTTTTGCTTTTAGCTCTATGAGCCATGTTGAATTCATGTGACATATATAAAGCCTATATCTAGGTTCATTCTTTGACAAGTGGAAGGCCAGTTGTTCCAGCATCTTTTGTTGAAAGGACTGTCCTTTCTCCTTTGATCCATTGTCAAAGGTCAATCAACTATATTTGTGTGGCTTTGTTTCTGGGCTCTCTGTGCAGCTGATCTGTTTGTCTGTTCTTTCATTAATACCACCCTGTCTGTGATTTCCACAGTGGTTTTTGCTGTGGCTTTATAGTGAGTATTAAATTTGGGTAGTGTCTGTCTTCTGTCTATGATCTTTCTCAGTACTTTGTTGGCTACTCTGGGTTTTGCCTTTCCATAAAAAATTTAGAATGGGTTTCTTATATCCACAAAATAACTTGCTGGAGTTTTAATTGGTATTGAATTGAATCCATAGATGAAGTTAGGAAGAACTGACATTTTAATAATATTGAGTCATCTTATCCATGAACATGGAATATCTATCTCTCCATTTATTTAGATATCTGAATTCTTTCATTAGAGTTTCATAGTTTTCCTCAAATAGATTCCATATACCTTTTATTAGATTGATATCTAAATATTTCATTTTTTGATGGTATTGTAAGTGGCATTTCATTTCTGATTTCAAAGTTCAATTGTTATTGCTAGTATAAATCTATTAATTTTTTAGGACTTGCAGAACAGAAATATTCTGTCATTCCTTCTCCATGTATTAACTGATACATATCTATAAAAATTCTTCCCATTAACTCTTCAGTTATCCAGAGATATGTATCATGTAGGGAAGAAATGAAAAAAGTTTGATTCTTCCCCTTGATTCACCATTTTTTCAAAACTATTGAATTGGTTCCTTAACACCTCCAAAGTTGACTGAATTTAGTATCCTTTTGGTGCACAAACTGTCCCTTTGGTAATGGAGGCCTTTTTAATTGATATTCTGGTTTCTTTGTTTCCTAATGTGCCAAACTAGTCCCAGCTAGTCTTACAGAGATTCTTCCTCCAGACTTGGTACTAGCCAGGAATTCAGTTCCCTTTAGTACAAAAAGCATTTAGAAGCCACCAAAGTATACATTTCTGTGTTTTCCATGGTCAGAGGTAGGAAGTAAAATCCATTTTATTTATTTAGGATAAAACATATGATGAGTTTCTACTCATTCATACTTTCAATTTATAACTATGGGATTTTTACTTAACTATACTGGCTTTGTTACAGTTTTTCCACTCTTCCATGCTGAAATTGCTTTATCCAACAAAACACAGGCAAACCAGGATTACCAAAAAAACAATGCGTTCCCTGAAAAGTTTAGTGTCTGTCTCCCCATCCTTGTCCTTAGGGTGTATCCCTAAGAGATAAGCAATCAAGTAATTGTGGCTTAAAATTGCCTGATATGGTTCCATCTGCTTGGTTATACCACCTAGAAGATATGGAACTAAATTTATTTGTTTCAATTTGGTTTTGATTTTAGGGATTGCTTTTTTTTTTTTTTTTTTTTTTTTTTTTTTTAGGGATTGCTTTTCTAAAATTTAGGCTTTTAAAAATAGTAATGCATTTTTCTTTTCATGTATCTTCTTGTGTTTTTGGCAATTTGTTTTTGAAATGAATTCCTAAAAAGTGAAATCTCTGCTCCAAAGGGCAAATTTGTATGTGATTTAGCTAGATGCTGTCAAAATCCCCTCCGCAGGGGTTACACCACTTTGCATTTGCAAACAGTATCTGATGCCCCCCTTTGAAGGGTTATCCTTTACATTTGAAGACCCATTAACTTTTTCTGAAAATGTGTCTCATTTTATCCTGGCAACAACCCTAATGCTTAGGTAATATTCTTACCTTGGCTTTATAGATGGTTCTGTGTTTGAATACTGTTCGTCCACACCAAAACTCACGTTGAGGCTTGGCCTCCAGAGAGGTAGGGGTTCCCGAAGAGGCATTGGGTCATGAGGGATCAGCCACGTGAGTGGACCTATGCTTTGCTTGGGGTAGTGAGTTCTTGCTCTCTCTCGGATGAGCTCGCCCGGGCTGAGTTGCTGTAAAAGTCAGTTCTGCTTCGGTGGCTCTTCCTTGCTTCCTCTCTCGTGCTTGCTCCACCTCCGCACCGCTTCCCCTTCCTCCCCTGCACCCTGAGTTGAGGCAGCGCCAGGCTCTCACCAGAAGCTGATCAGGTGCTGGCACCAAGCTCTTGAATTTCCCCACCTCCAAAACCACAAACCCCAATAAACTCTTATAAAACACTCCGCCTCAGGAGTTGTCATAGCAACACTAAGCAAGCTAAGAGAGGGAGACTGAGGCCCAGAAGACTGGTCGCATGGGCACACAATAGGAAACAGTCTGGCTGTAGCCTGGCTGAGAGCTTAGCCATTAAGGGCCCTTGCGGTAGACACAGTGTAACATTTTTTCAAAACTATTGAATTGGTTCCTATTTCTTTTGCTTCCTGCCTCTGGTGCCTCTAGCATGGATGTCTCCCTTCCGGCCTTGGGTTTTCATGGATGTCTGCTTTCTGGGTGTGTGTGTGTGTGTGTGTTTTTTTTTTCCTGCTGGATTTCCCCTCCCACACACAGTCTGAGAGTGAGGGCACGGACCTGGCAGAGTCCCTTGGCTATTCGATTCCTTCATTCCTTTATTGAATAAATGGCGCTAGGCCAGAGGCATATGACAGTGAAGAGGATCTTGGCTCAGCCCTGTGCAGAGCTTCGGCACGGGGCGGGGAAAGACAGTTCAGTGAGTAGACAGTTACTGGGGAGTCTAAGTGCCAGGGTAGGAGAGGGGAGGGTGCTGGGAAACACCGGCGGGGGCGGTGTTCGAAGAGGAAGAGAGGTGGTGAGGGGCTACTGGGAAGAAGTGACTGCTAAGCTAAGACCTGAAGAGCGAGGTTGAGAGGCATCAAGTGCAAGCCCAGGGGAAAAGAGGATCCCGGACAGGCAAAAGAGAGAGCGTGGGGCACTGAGGAAACTGACGCAGCTTCTGAGACGGTAGATGGTAGTGTGTCCGTGGCAGTGAACCGAATTACAGCTGTGTTCTTCAGAGGTTCAGTCTCTGGGGTAACAACTTCTAGAACTTCAAACCTGTAATGTGATGATAAATATCTTGGTCTGGCTGCTTTGGGCATGGAGTAACACTCCTGAATACTTCGGACATTAGGCAGACATGCCTGTCTCTCGGTGGTCTTCTTTATACATCTTTTCTTCTCCCAGTCTGGCGTTAGCTGCTAAGGACAAGTACTCTGAATGATAAACCCATCCGTTAAAGGCAACCTAAACATATGCAGAATATTAAGACGTTGAAACAATGATTCCATGAGTAGAAACTAAACTTTGGACCTGTCTCTGGGATGAGAAAGGAAGAAATGTTCCTTAAGAGTGTTTAAGAATCTGAATTTGCATTTTTAGAACTTGAGCAAAAAATGGACAGACACATGAATGGACGGATAAGTGTACAGTACCTCCATCAATACCTTCTCAGGCGGAGGAGAAATAAAATACAGATCTTTGTCCCAAGATCAAATGTATCCTGGAGCTGCCTGATAGGGGCCAAGAACATTGGTGATTAGGATAAATGAGTAGAGACTGGAGCAAACGACTTTGATTCTGTATAGGAGAGCCATGAAAATAAAACCTCTGGAGTTCATTCCATCTTTATCACATCAGTAGCCAAGTCTGCCACTTCCCAGCGTCCACCTTGTCCTCTAAATGATTCAAAAATCAGTGTGCATAGTTGGGTACACAGAAGCATATTTAACTGAAACTTTGTGATAAATGAGTTTAAAAGACGAATTCAGTGTTATTATTGTTAACAAGCCCTCATTAAGCCTTTCACACCTAAGATTTGCCATCTGGAGCCCCACGACCCTTTAACTCAACTCTTACCATCATAGACAGGTTGCGTAGCACGACTGGGTTGGATATGAAATTTTGGAGCTTGATTTGAAACTCCATGACTCATATCAACTCCACATTCCAGAATCATTTTCCAGAAACTCAAGGATCATTCTGTTCTCTCATTCTGATTTCCATCCCCTCACTTAGGCCCTTGACATCAAGGACTGTTGTTGGAAGAAATCCTAGTTCTTGGCTGGCAGCAGCGAACGTCTCAAGTGTGTAAACCTGCGGGGAGGAGCGTTCCGCTTCGGCCACCTAGGAAAGTACATGACTGCCCCAAGTTGACTCAGTGTTACCAAGGGAACCCGTATAGGAACCTGGTGGTCTGATCCCCGTGGCACATTGTGATTGGGCAAGAAACCTATAAAACGTATAGCTGCTCCTGCAATAAATGAGTTTGCAAGCTGCTCGCCACAAGTTTCCTTCCACCCAACTCCTGGAGTCTGGGGCTTCACGCCGCTTACCCCACTTAAGAGCTAGCTCAGCACGAGAGAAGTTATAGACTGTCAAGTTTGTTTCTCCAGTCAGGATCTCCCATGAACATCCCTATAGGGGCTCAACATCCCCACTGGGTGCCTCACCACACCCACCCCTGAAACCTGGCTCAGTACTCCACCCTCCTGACCCATGCAAGTCAGAAATGCAGCTGCTTTATTTCACACCCTCTCCTCATTCCTAGAAGACCCTACTCCCAGTTCCTATTTCTTTTGCTTCCTGTATCATTCCGGTTTCCATCCCCTCCTTCCCAATTGCCCCTCTGCCCTTTCTCCTGGTTTCAGACATCATCCCTCCTGCCTCAGCTAACTTTCTAATAAGTCTTCCTCTGCATTTGTACCTCAACAATCTATTATTCACCTGAACATTTTTTCTATGTGTAAATCTCATCATGTTACCCCACCTTTAAAATTTTGAAAGGGTCCTGCCACTTTTTGGATGCAGACTGATTTTTTTTTGTACCAGGGATTGAATCCAGGGGTGCTTAACCACTGAGCCACATCCCCAGCCCTTTAAAAAAAAATTAAATTTGAGGTAGGGTTTTGCTAAATTGCTGAGGCTGGTCTCGAGCTTTCTGTCTTTCTGCCTCAGCCTCCTGGGATGACAGACATGCGCCACCAGGCCTGGCACATACTGGGGTCTTAAAGAGGGCTCTCAAGGTTCTGCCGTCTGCACTTCTCCTGGCTCTTTATGCTCTGGCTACCTGTCTTTTCTGCACAAAAGTGTCACAGCTCTGGGTCCCTGTTTACCGGTACTTGGTGTCTGCCACTCCCTGTGACTTACCTGCCCTCCCAGCTCAGCTCAGGCACATCTACCTCAGTCATTTCTTCCCTGCCCTCGGCAGGGGCCAGCTGTCCGGGTCTGGTCATCTGCTCTTAGGGAGGGCTCCTTCTGTGCTAACATTCAGCCGCAGTTTGTGATTAAACATTCATTGGTGTCATTACTCGATCCCCTTGTGTCCCTCCCGAGAGTCCAGGCCTTCATGTGGCCGGGACTATGTCTGCTTTTGCTAGCAGGGAGCCCTCAGCCTCATGCCTGGTGCCTGGCACGACGTGCATGTACAATGTATACTTGGTGAGCCCGTGAATCAACTGACTCGCCTACAGAAAGGACCTTTGATGTCTCCGCCAGCTCATCAGAATCATCTAAAATAGGCAGCTCTGGGGGAAAAGAGTTTTTGACGCCACAAAGCACTCTAACAGAAAAGAATGTCCTGATCTTCTAAGGCTCACATAATAGGGAGACAGGGTCTGGAATGAATAGCTCGTCAGTTTAATGATTAGTTCGGTGTTTCTTTTCCTGTAGGATTCTGACTAATGTGACATGACTGTAGATATAATTAGCCCAGTGTTCATGCCTTACCTTTAACACTGATCAGTTTTCATGGAAGCAAATCTTGAATCCTAAAGCCGTCGTTGAAATGCTTGCTGAAATTGGCAATGACATCATGGCGATAATGATGTGGAATATTTACGACTGAGCTTTTTGGTGTGCGTGCTAGTAATGCCTCCTCTGTTCAGTGTTAACTGAACTCCATGATAATCATTGGAATGGTTATTTGTTAAAACAATTTAGACACAAATTTTAGAAGAGAATTAGGTGCCATTGAATGATAACCTGCTCTAAGCAGAGAACAATGAATACATTGAGATTTGCTCCCAGCAATTCAGACCTAATCCTGAACAAATAATAAACTAGGTCATTAGTTCAGCCTTCAGAGAATAAGAACGTACTCTGAGCTACTACAACCTCTGAAGCCAGTACTACTTCAGAGAGGAAGAAACTGTTAATTTCCACATACTGTGATTTTCTCAGGGGAACCTCAGTCAGATTTTAGATATGTCTCAAATAAATTGAATCCTGGCATCTCAGGTTAAATAAGAGTCAATGTCACTGTGAGAAGAGGAGGAATGTGTGTGCATGGACGTGCATGTGTGTATATGCATGTGTGGATATGTAGTGTGCATGCGTATGTATATGTGTATGCATGTATACACACAAATGCACATGTGCAGCTTGTATGTGTACACACAGGTGATATGTATTTGTGCATGCAGGTTAATAGGCATGTGCACACTCTGCATGCATACATGTGTATATAAGTATGTGTGATTGCATTTTATATTTGTGCATGTGTGTAAGTGTATGTGTTCTTGAATGCATTATATGTATTTGTATGCAGTGTGCATGTATGTGTATGTATGTGTGAATACTTGTGTGTTAGCCAAGGGAAAATTTGCATGTGTGGCTTAAGCCTTCAATCTGAGCACATATCTTCCACTGACAATAATAGGAATGGAACACCCAGGCAAAGAGAGAATGCAAACCCATTCCCAGCTCAGAGGACAGATCAGCTATGCAAGAGAAAATGGAACCAAGCATTCACTAGGTGAGTCTAAGAGGAGGAAAACATCTTGAAACATTAATAAACCTCGCCTATTAAAAAGGGGAGGGAACTGAGGAATGGAACCTGCACAACGCTTTCCATGCTGACGGATGTAGTGCGTGTGACCAAAGAAATCTGCTTCTCCTCATTTTTATGCACAGAACATCTTACATCCAAATGGACCTTTTTTCCTGGAATTGGGGACACAAAGTGACCCAGCTAAATAAGGGAAGGAAAATTAGCCTTCGTGGCAGCAATTATTTATTATCTCCAAGTACATTCATCTAGTCGAGCTCCAATTCATTACCATCTCCGTATTTCTAATATTTTAAATAAGAAGAAAACCTCTCCTATCATTTTCATTTATCTGGCTGTGCTGATGCCATAAAAGCAAATTCTAATTAATTTGGCCAGATCTTGACTATTTTGACTCATTTAGGAGGTCAAGGAAGCAGAGTGTGTTAGATTGATTTCTTACTCCTACAAGTTCTCCAGGTTGTCTGTTAGGGGGGTTTATAGATAAAAAGTCATGCTTATTTCCTGGTTTCTTACATGCCTACTTCTTTTATTCTAATCTCAGAAATAAATCTAAGAGAATAGCTGCTAAACCAAGTCGATAAGCAGGATCACTCGGGGAGCTTTTCAAATATGTAAATTCCCAGATCCTCTCCCATACCTACTGAATCAGCGACTCTGATGCCAGAAGAGAAGGTCCCCAGTTTCTGATATCTTCCCCCTGGACCAGCCATCGGAAGAAGCCTCCAGTTTCTCTCCTAAGACAATGACCTAAAGGAAGTAACTGCATGTTCACATTTTAGCATGTTAGAGGGGGCAACATGGCAGCAATTACATATCATCTCCAAGTCCAGTTCAAACTCTTCTAAGTCATTAGAGTATTTCTACTTCTTCACTGGGGAGCAATTCTGGCCAGTGTATAACTGGCCACGTAAGCCTTCGGTTTTCCTTGAGTGGCTGTGGGTAGCTACCTCCCTCTAGGAACGTTCCACTCTGACCACTCTGCTTGCTTTCCCAGATCCAGAGCATCCCTCCAACCAACCATCACCTCTACCATGAACATACCAATGACTACATTAGCTGCTTCTCCCTTTGAGAATCCCCTGGGCTAGGCAGAGGAGTATAATTTAACACTTAATTGTTTTCTAATTGCTTCTCATCTGTTCTGTTCCCTCACCCTATTACAAGCACTCAAGGGTGGAGACCCTGGCTCTCTCCTGGTGTTTTTCATAAGGCTGGTTGTTTGCCTGGTTCACCAATGTGGCCCCAGAGGCCCAAACTAGCATGAAATCGGCTCTCCATGAAGATTCCTTAAATTAATGAATTCGTTGACAGAATGATCATTGGAACATTTAGTCAGAAAACCATGACTGGGAAACAACTGACCCTTTAGCATGCTCCATTCTATTCCGTCGACATTTAATAAATATGTATCAAGAGCTTCCTCTGTGCTGGGCACTGTCCCTGGTGCTAGTGACACCGCACTGAATGTCCTTTATTGATGCACTAAGTATGAACATCCAAAGGAGAGTGCTTCAAATGCTTTTGAGACGGGAGCTGCTCTTCATTTCTTGTTGATGATGTTAAGACAGGACTGAGGTCATTCTGATAATAATCATACCTTAGAGAAACACGGGCTGACAGTCCAGTGTCTGTGACTGGGTTTTGCAAAACAGCCCAATGTGTGAGACAGAGCCACAACAAGGCCTGGCTTCCTTCCTCACCGACATTTGGAGGCCTTACGTACTGGGTGTTATTGCTTATTCCAATTTTGGGTTTGTTTTAAGTAGAAAGCTTAGCTCTTTGGCAGTGTGAACCAGATGGGGCCACATCTTGCCTGTTGGCACCTGATCTCCTTTGATGTCTTCTCCCTTCATGACCAAGACCCCTCCTCTAGCCACCTGAACTGAAATCATCTAACACTTGGTGACTCAGTCTATAGAAATAATAGCATCTGATCTGCAGAAATGAATCCTCCTTTTCTATTTATGATATTTTGGCTTTTAGAATATGGCGGGTCTATCCGTCCTCCTGCTCTGCGCTTTACCTGCGAGCATTTACCATTCTTTGCACACACTGATGTCGGCCGGCGACATCTCAGCCTAACCCAGGGCTGCCCTTCCCTCAGCACACAGCTTCAGCTGTGGTAATTACCCAGCCAACTGACGGGGGGAGAAGCAGCCCACGGAGCTTTCTACTGTCAAGTAATTAGGGACAGAGAGTTCGGCAGACCATTAGTGTCGCTTTGGGCAACAGGATTTTACAAACATTGTGGCAGGCACTTGATCTCAAGTCCTGTGTCTTTTCAAGTAGGAATGGATATCAGAAAAAGACAGAAAGGGGCTGAGCCATGAATGAGAAATCAAAGGGAGTGAAATTAATCCAAACAGGGACATGGAAGAAACAGAAGACATCCTAAGTTTAGGTTGTTTTCTTTTAACAAAGGAGAAAACTCCTGTGTTCATTTAAAAAATCAAATTACTTGTTTGACCCTGTAGTTGTCCTTAAAGAAAGCAGTGACTGTCACTCAGGAAGGTAAACTCTGCTAGGCGAGTTGCTGTCCAAATGATACTGCTGAGTTCTTTCACGGTGGCTTCCCGTCTGCTCTCATGCTGTCCCTGGAGGCTCTGGATGTGACTCCATACAGTGGACCCCCTGGTGCTTCCTCCAAGGCATCTTCTTCAGGGGTCCAAGTCATTCTTCCTACCAAACAGTACCATGCAGTAATAATTCCAAAGAATTAGCAAAAATGACTTCAGTTTCAACAAGTGGTGTGTGGTGAGACAGGATTGGGAAAAGAAGGAAGATGCCTTGTTTTCCTCACAGGCTCAAAATATATTTGAATATATTGATTTTCTGTTCTCCCGGAATAGAGGTGCCACTGCCTTGTACCCAAAGCAAAATTATGAGTTGTCTCAGGGTAAAGTCCAGCGTGGATTTCTGACCACCAGCACGTCTGGAATTTCTTGATGTGATGTCATTAAAAGTTTTCAGTAAGTGCAGTTATTGTGTTTCAAACCAAGTAAGAGTTCATTTTTATGCCTCTTAAAAATCCCAAAATTAAAGAAATCAGAACAATAAAATGATGACAGTCTGTGCAGGGACTTTTGTCTTAGAAACTGGGACTTCCTCAGACCCCTGAAATCTTGGGTCAGGCACCCCCAACTTGACTAGCTAGCTATCATCAGTTGATCTACCCACTAATCCACCTACCTTCCTACCTACCTACCTATCATCATCTATCATTAATCTTCACCTAACCTCCAGTAATCCCCCACCCACGAGGGATATATTCCAAGATACTCTGCAGATGCCCGAAGCCACAAAGAGCACCAAACCCTATACATTCCATGTTTTGTCCTTTACGTACATACCTATGAAAAAATTTGATTTATGAATTAAACACAGAAAGAGATTAACAATAACTAACAATAAAATAGGACAATTACAACAACATATATGATAAAAGTTATTTAAAACTTTTGAAGTTATTTAAACTTTTTTTCTGGAATTTTCCATTTAGTGTTTTCAGACTGTGTTCGATTATGGATAACTTGTTATGGAGTCGGGGCCTTCTGAGAAACTGAGGCAGCACAAAGGCCCCCCCTCTTCAAACCCCGATTCTTGTGATCAAGTCAGAAAGGTTTCAGACACGTCGCTCATAGTTACAGGAAAGAGTTTATTGAAGGAATAGGAAAAGGGAAAGGGGACACTCTCAAGGGAGAGAGCAGGTCCTCTCAGAGAGGAGAGAGACAGGGTGCCTCTCCTGCACTCCAGTTTTATTGGGGATCCCAGAGAAGTTTCTGGAGAATCCCTCCCAGATCTACCTCTTGACTTTTGATGGACAGCAGGGTGACATCAGACTTTCAAGTCCCCACTGTCATGGCAACTCTAGGTCACCTTGGCCCATGCTGACTGGTTCTCATTGGATTCTTAACCATACATTCTCACAAATTTTATGGTTAGGAGGAATTATCCTTATCTCCCAGAGTTTCAGGATCTGGTCACAACAGTCTCCCCGTTCAGGGTATCCTGGGTTCCTCTTATCAACCTTCTTTTGGGCCTGCATTTCTCCTGCAGGGAACAGGTAGTTTGCTGAGGAAGGTGACATATCCTGTCCACTGAAGCCAGGCAGGACTGCAGGTGAAATGCTTCTTGGAAAAGAAAGGATGTGGGGATCAGCACAGTGGGCTCGTTTTATACAATTATTTTCCCTTAACCTTGTGTTCCCACTATCCTCATCTATTGTCTCCTAACAAACTGAGACCATGGATAAGGGGGCACTACTGTATCTCTTTAACCTATCGTCCATCTGTGTCAAGTGTTTGTCAATCATTTATCATTCATCCACATCTAATCTCTCACGTACCTACATATCTTTCCATCCTCTCTCTCTCTCTCTCTCTCTCTCTCTCTCTCTCTCTCTCTCTCTCTCTCTCTCTCTCTCGCCATTCATCCCCTATTTGCCTGTTTTGCAGTGTTTCCCCACATCACATCTGAAAGCGTTGGGGTGTGATCCTTAAGGCTGTTCCCTAGGCAGCAGCCTGGCCCCCTCAGTATCAGATCTGCAAACTCGTCAGGCCCTAACCCAGCCAATCAACACCGCAGCGGGGGTTGTGCTAGCACTGCCTCCATTTGATTTGGTCAATGTAACTTGTCTCCGGGAACAACCTGTAACAGTTGCAGTGTGAAGTTCCTGCTGACAGGATGTTCTCCAGCACAGTGCCAATGGCAGCCAGCTAATGACCTCCAGGTGCCAGCGGGCGGCTCAGCGAGATCACAGAGATTCACAAAACGTCAGAAGTGGGGGCCGACGGTCTCTGCTGATCACACAGGGGCTCTGTTCCTGACTTTTATGTCTCTCTCCTATTCCTTCTTGGTCCCAGATAAAAAGTGATGTGAGACAGATCGGGGGCTGAGGACAGGAGGTGGCAGATTGACGTGCCCCATTCCTATGTCTGCTGCTATAACAAAAATGCCAGAGACTGGGTGGCTTAGAAACAACAGGGATTTATTGCTCATGGTTTTGGAGTCTGGAAATTCCAAGACGAAGGTGCCAGTGGATTTGGTGCCTGGTGAGGACCTGTTTTTTGGTTCATAGATGGTACCTTCTGGCAGCATCCACACATGGTGGAAGGGGCTCAGCTGGATCTCTGGGACTTCTTTTATAAGGGCACTAAGTTCTACCCTGATGACTTAATCAGTCTCTAAAGACCCCCACTTTCTCATGCTGTCACATATGGGAATAGAGTTTAACATATGAATGTTAGGGGGACACACATGTTCAGACCTATAGTACTATGTATAGTAACTCCCTGCGTCTCAGCGTTTAAAAAAACCAAAAAACAAAGGTTCTTGTTTTGTTGGGTTTGGTTTTTAGATTGCTTGCTCTAATCTTTTAGACTGGGCCTCCAGTGTCAGAGAAGTTCCTGAGTGGAACCTGACTGATTAACAGGAGAGACTCTGTCACCAGCTCTTGAAATTTTCTCACAAAACTGATACTGGGAAATATAATTCTTTTCAAAAAATTTTTATTTGTTCTTTTTAGATATACCTGACTGTAGAGTATGTTTTGACACATTTCTATAAACATGGAGTACATCTTATTCTAATTAGGATCCTAGTCTTGTGGTTGTACATATGGTGAGATTCTCTGTGGTGTATTCATAGGGAAGTTGCGTCAGATTCGTTCCACTGTTTTTCCTATTCCTATTCCCCCCTCCTTTCCCTTCATTCCCCTTTGTCTAATCCACTGAACTTCTATTCTCCCCCCTGCCCCCACCACCCTTGTTGTGCTAGCATCCACATATCAAAGAGAGCATTTGAGCCTTTTTGGAAGGGATTGGCTTATTTCACTTAGCATGATAGTCTCCAGATCCATTCATTTTCCAGCAAATGTCATAAAATCATTCTTTTTTATTGCTGAGTAATATTCATTGTGCCTATATCCACATTTTCTTTATCTGTTCATCTGTTGAAGGGCACCTAGGTTGGTTCCATAGCTTAGCTATTGTGATTTGAGCTGCCGTAAACATTGATGGGACTGCGTCACTGTAGTATGCTGATTTTAAATCCTTTGGTTACTGAGAAGAGTGGTGTAACTGGATCAAATGGTGGTTCCATTCCAAGTATTTTGAGGAATCTCCATACTGTTTTCCAGAGTGGTTGCACCAATTTGCAGTCCCACTAGCAATGTATGACTACCCTTTTCTCCACATCCTTACCAACAGCTAATGTTTCTTGTATTCTTGATTGTTGCCATTTTGACTGGAGTGAGATGAAATCTCAGTGTAGTTTTAATTTTCATTTCTCTAATTGCTAGAGATGTTGAACATTTTTTCATATATATTTGTTGATCATTTATATTTCTTCTGTAAAGTGCCTGTTCAATTCCTTTGCCCATTTATTGATTGGGTGATTTTTTTTTTTTTTTTTTTGGTGTTTAGTTTTTGAATTCTTTATATATCCTGGAGATCAATGCTCTATCTGAGGTGCAGGTGACAAAGATTTTCTCCCATTCTGCAGGCTCTTTCTTCATGTTCTTGATTGTTTCCCTTGCTGTGAAGAAACTTTCTAGTTTGATACCATCCCATTTATTGATTCTTGATTTACTTCTTGTGCTTTAGGAATCTGGTTGAGGAAGTCAGTTCCTGAGCTGATACGATGGGCCTACTTTTTCTTCCCATAGGCACAGGGTCTCTGGTCTAATGCCTAGGTGTTTGATCCACTTTGAGTTGAGTTTTCTGCAGGATGAGAGACAGGAATTAAATTTCATTCTGCTACATATGGATTTCCAGTTTTCTCAGCACCATTTATTGAACAGGCTGTCTTTTCTCCAATGTGTGTTTATGGCACCTCTGTCTAGTGTAAGATAGTTGCTTACACTAGTTGGGTTTGTCTCCGTGTCTTGAAAGGCAGAGACTGTGCAACTCTGCCATGTACCTAGAAGGAAAAATGCAGATATTTGGTGGAAGATGTAATAACTACCACAGCTCAAAAAATGAGGTATCTTATCCATATCAGTCTCTCTGTCTGTCTATATAGAGCATGAAATTTACACCACACTTTCTGTTTTGCTGAATTCCACTTTACTATGCTGGGAGCTTCTTTCTCTGTGTTTATTATCCCCCTTTTAATACCTATTACTACAAAATGAACCCCAGTTAAGACAACACTTGGAATTCTTGATATACTTTGACAAAGTCCTCAGCTGGATCCTGAGAACCATCTTCTACGTGGGATGCTATGCCTGGTCCAATGTTACTACTCGTATTTCTCAGCTCCTCAAACCAGGTTCTGGGCCCCTGCACACCCAGGCCTGGTGTGGAGCAGAGGTGGGGGAATAAGAAGCCCTGCTGGCCTTGTGGGTATTTGAGAAGACTGAGTGAGCCCAGGTCAGTGCTGGCTTGACCAGGTGGCACTCAGAATTGGGTCCCCTCTGCAAATGATCTGCTCTTTGGGTCGTTCTGTGAGTCCAATCTCAGTCCTCTCCTAACCCTCTCTGCTGTCTGCCTCTGTCCCCATGGGTCTCCTGAATTCCAAATCTGATCACTTGTTCTCTTTAGATTATGGTTTTCAACCCTGGCCCAACATTTCTGCCTCTTTCCTCAGCTCTTAAGGGATAATGTGGGGGATTTTAGACACTCACCCACCCCAGTACTTTCCATCAGCTTCATTCTCTTTCACTAAATCCCTCCCCAAAAAATACAACCTCAATAAAAGCATTGCACCTGCTGAGAAGCTAGCCCTTCAAGAGCTCTTCAAGACACTCATTCCCACCAGTATGTCATATGTATTCAGGGACTCGGTGATTCAATGCTTTGGTTTGATGGTTCTGACACAGAACTGCTATCTGACTTAGTCAGCCAAAGATAGGCCTGCAGGAGCTCAGGTCCTGACAGCTGTGAAGAGTCCATGGGCGCCTCCTGACTTGTTGGTCCAGAGAAGCAACATGGTGGATCACTTTCTCCTGGTAAGCCATGGAGTGAGGGGTAGGGAGTGTATCTCATCCAGCTAAGGTTCTCCAAGTATAGTCCCTAAACCAGTGGCATTATCACCCCCTGAGAACCTGCTGGAAATGAAGACTCTGGGGCCCACCCAGAACCATTGGGGAAACTCTGGAGTCTATGCTTTCGCAAGCCCTCTAGAAGACTGATGTCCACTGATGGTTGGGAACCACTCCTGCTGTTGGGTGTCTTTAAAACTCACACTTGGCACCAAACTCAGGCCTACTGGAGTTCCACCTCCAACATGCCTTCAGGAGTTTGTACTTTAATAAAAGAGCACGGGAACTTCGTGGTCATCAGAGTTTGTAGAAAACACTGGTAAAAAGGCTAAGGTGATCAGAGCCTGGAAGGATGGAAGTTCTGGGTTTGGGACACTTGGGAAAATCAGAGAATTGCTTTGAGTGCAGGAAATAGGAAAGAATATAAACTGGGAAGTAGTGGGCAGCTGGTCAGAACTTACGGGGTCAGCTTTTGATTATCCGCCTAGAGGATTTATGGACATACTCTCTGAACATTCCCATGCAGCCCAGTTATAATTCCAAAGCGCCCACAGTTGTGCAGCTGGACACTGGTACCTCTCCCAGCCTTTCAACTCTCCCTGACTGCTGTCTGCTATACCCTCATGTGCTCCAGGAGGGCTCCAAGGCCTCTGCTCCCTCTTCTCATCCTGCTACCAGGTTGGCCCCCTGCTTCTGGGGCTCCTGTGGGACACTGTGGTATGCCCAGCTGTCCTACTCTAACCACAAGGTGGGAAGGGACACTGCTGTCCCCAGGTATAGATCAGGTCCTTTTGCCCCTGGGCAGAGGAGAGGCCATGATGAAATTCTAGCCTGGGCTCTGATGAAGGCTCAGTGATATTTGGTAGGAAGTACTCTCCAGAGAAGATGATTCCTACTTTATAGACTCAGACCTGCCCTGGCATCTTTTACTGAGCAGGCCTCCTGTTTTCTTCCAAACTGGCCTCCAAGTGACTGCATTAGTCAGTTTTCTGTTACTGTGACAAAATACCTGAGATATCCAACTTATACAGAGGAAAGGTTTATGTTGGCTCACAGTTTTGGAGATTTTGGTTCATAGTCAGATGACCCTGTTGCTTTGGATCTGTGGTGAGCAGTTCCTCATGGCAGGAACACAAACATGTTGGAGGAAGTTCCCACCTCTTGGCAAGCCAAGAAGCAAAAAGAGAGAGAAAGGAAGGGACCAGAGTCCCAATATCCCATTCAAGGGCAACCCCCAAGGCCCCAAAGTCCTCCCATGAGGCCCCACCTCTTAAAGGTTCCACAGCCTCCCTATAGCACCAGGGTGGGAACCTGCTTTTTCACACTTGGGCCCTTGAAGGACATTTTAGATCCAAATTGCAGCAGTTGTAAACATTCCCACAAACTCTGTGGATCAGCGGCAGGGCAAAGTGGACCTGTGACTTAGAGGGAGGAGGGCACTCCCTTGCTGCTGTCCCAGCATGGACTGCTTCTCAGCATGACTGACTGCAGGATGCTAGACTTCCACTTCCACTTCAGTCAGCTGAGGTGGTCCAGGAACCCATACCAGCTGGGCAGGACAGCGCACATTTATCACCTTAGAGTCCTTCAAATTAAAATCAAACACAGGTCCCGACAGTCTGAGATGGAAATGTCAGCAGGGCTCTTTTCCTTCCTGGGCTCCGGGAGGATCTCTGTGTGACTTTCCAGCTTCCAGATGCCACCCACATGCCTTGTCTCCTGGCCCCTCCTCCACCTCACAGCCAGCAAGGTCGCCCCTCTCCAGCCAGGTCCCTCTCACCGTACCCAGGATGCTCCAAGGTTAAGGACCTCTGTGATTAGGATGAGTCCTCCCAGATAATCCAGGATAATCTTGCATCTCAAACCTGGAACTAGGTCACACCAGCAAAGTCCCCTTGGCCATTTTAGATGACTTGTTCTAGGTTCCTGGGTTTGGGGCATGGACAACTTTGAGAAGCCCTTATTCTGCCCCTCACGGTGGGGCAGGTGAGAGGTTTCTGCCCACCTCGCCATGTGAGGAAAGGGCTAGCTCTTTCTACGGAAGGGTGGACCACCTTGGCAAACTCTGAGCTCTCAGAGGTGGGGTCTGAGAGCCTGAGCCCTAGAGTCCATCTTCCCAGAGTCTCCATCCCCATTTTCAGTATCTCAGATTTTCAGCTGTGGCCTTGACCTTGGTATAAGAGACCTGCTGCTGCTGAGCACTTAGCTATCCACAGAGCTCTGTGGTCCTGGTATCAAGCCCAGGGTCAGCTCCTGGACTGAGATGAGGATCTCTTCCTAAGTTACCAAAGAGCTGCCCTGGCTCCCACACGTAGTCTTCGTCCTCGGTGTCTCATCGTCCCTCTGCAGTGTGTCACAACGAATTAGTAACACTCGGTCAACTCCCCTGTCCTTGTAGGCAGCTTTCCCTCCATATGTTCCAATGTCCAGCAAGGGCACCCCTGTCCCTCTTCGTCCTGGACATTTTTGCTGGTTGTAGCCTTATGAGAGCTTCTGCAGTTGGGCCGTCACCTCGAGTCAGGGTCTCTCTAGCCCCGTCCACTATTCCAGATAGGGTTCGACTTGGCAGTAAGTGAGCCCATGACCAATATCATCTCATTAGCTATTTCCCTGGTGCCACCTGGCTCCACCCAGGCCAGTTTGCATCTCTGAGAAGTGAAAGGCAAGCGAGGTGAGACAAATGACATCCACTGAGGGACGGGCTTGTGAAGGTTAAAGGGGGGAGGAGGATCAGGCAGGAGGAGCCTTGGACCCCGGAGAAAGGAGGGAGGGCAGGAAGGATTGGGTAGGGGGCCCAGCCTGCAGCACAGTTCTGAACCCATGGTGACCAGGCTAGATGGCTGACCCAGCTCTGGGGTCTACTGTGCTCAGCCTGACTGGACGCAGCCTCGGTGAAGTGTGGCACAGCACAAAGACCAGGGGATCCAGGGCGTGGGCCCGGAAGCTGTTGGTCAGCCATGTTCCCTGCAGTAGGTGCTATTGGAGAGGGTGTGCATAGCCCCCACGCGCGCAGGGACTGTGGTCCACAGCCCCCGGTCCACGAGACATGTGCACTGTCAGCTCCTATCAGTCATTTTCCTAGTTGGGGCACTGAGTTGTGGGTGGCCTCACTGTGGCACAGCTGGGCTGGGCTGGCCAGCTCAGCGCCGGGCCCTTGGCATCTCCACAACCAAAGCTCAAGCGTGCTTGGATCTGCTGGCACTCAGAGGCGTCTTGTTTTCTAACAAGCAACTTCATTGAAGGGGGAGTGGGAGTGGATTTGAGCCTTTTTTATTTTAATAGCTGATCATTTTGTTTTGGTCCTCATGCCCACCTGCCAATCATGATCCCAACAAATGGACATGTATATTAGGAAAATTCGTTGAGCACTTATTCACAAAGCTGCAGGCAGGCTGCAGGAAAGGCAAAGGGCAGTAAGGGCAGCGTCCTGGGTCAGTAGCAGCTAAACCCTTTACGTCCCTAGATCAAGGACAGGGAGGAAGGACAGAGTCAAACAGAGGAGATGATCTTGAAGAACAGGGATCTCTGGGTACAGGACACGGAGGCTGAGGCAACAACCCAGGGAGGAAGCCCGGGCAGAAGCAGGCTGAACTCACTCTCGTATCTGCTAGGGCTCCCACGAGACCCAGACAACCAGAGGTCAGACCTTGGACCTTGACGTGGTCCAAACAGACAAGCTTCCGAGGGCAGAGAGCCCGTGCTGGGCAGCCCTGGCGTGGAGGAAAGTAGCCAGTACCCCCACCCACATCTTGTAAGTGAGGTACAGTTCAAGGTCACACAAATGGTTGAATAAAGAAGATAAGCAACGATTCATCTTTCATTCATCTACTCAGCAAATATTTTCCTGGAGTCAGCGTCAATTACAAGTAGTAACTTTGTTCCTCGTCTGAGGCGTTAAAGCCACTGAATGAAATAAGGTTTGGGAGCTGCTTCCATTCTGCTTCTTTCAATGTCATGGCCTCCTATTGCTGACGGATAATTGACTTATGAGCCACAGTTGCTATTCTGTGGAAAATCCCGCCTGCTTTAAAGACAAGAGCTGCTGGGAAGGGTTTGCTAGCCCACCGAAGCCTGAATTCCGTCATCTGAGTCCAGAGCTGGGTCTTAAAGGGGTTTTTCACTTTTGAGAATCTTCTATGAGACACTCACTCCCCCACAGCAAAATGGGTACAGCAGTCCTCATCCTTGGTGTAGCTTCTTGTGGTTTCTGCTCCCTGTGGTCAACCACAGTCTAAGTGGAAAATTATATATTTTGAGAAGGCAGCGGGAGAGAGTGAGCTGAGTGCAGAGTCAGGTAATTTTTATCACTGTACATTGTGATAATTGTTCCATTTTGTTAAGTCACTGTTAACAGCTTACTCTACCTAATTTATGAATTCATCTTTAGCACCTGTATGTGTAGGAAAGAAGTCATTCATATAGTGTTTGGTCCCATCCGAGGTTTCAGGCCTTCCCTGGGGTCCTGGACTGTATTCCCCCAGGCTAAAGGGGGCGATAGTAATTTCTTCCATCTTTGGTTCTCAACCTTGGCTGCACTTGGGAATCACCAGGAGAACCTTCAAGGACACAGCTACCTGGGTTCACCCCCAAAGATTCTGTCGAATTGGCCAGCGTGATTCAGGATGCTGCCTGTTCAGGTCCCTGGGCACAGGTGGGACCAGGAACCGTGGGAGCCACTGCCTGAAGTCTATGACCACTGCTGGACTTTCTGAGAGCCAGCTATGAGCAAACTGGTGAGGGGTGGAGAAGGATAATAGTATGGAGACGGGGAGCAGGGAGGCCGAAGGCCTTCAGTCTCGTGTGTGTGGACGCATTGGGGCGGAGGTGTGAACCTGCCTCCGGATGCTGTATTCTGGGGAAGCGGATCAGGGGACGCTCGTCTGTTGGAATGAAAACTTCTTGGAGGCTGCGAATGGGACGGGCCAGAGTGCACGAGCAGCTTAGGAGAACGTGCCTTCTAGGGCAGGGCCCACCTGGGGTGGGGTGAGCTGAGGGGGGACTCACCCTTGGGTTGCACAAACACAGGGCTGGGTCCTTTATTTACGATTTTGATAGTTTACACATCGAGGGTATTTTGCATTGATTTTGACTTGTAGCCCAACATTATTTATCATGATTACTGTGTTTTCCGGCACTTCTTTCAATTTTACCCCAAAAGTGAGTTCACGGCAGTCCTGGTCCCTCTCTAGGAGAAGGGAAATGGCACGTGTTTTAGTGCTGTTGGGCGCAGCTTTTGGTCATGGGGATAGATTTTGTTTAGGGCCGGGACAGACTTGGAGGTGAACCTTAGTTTCAGTTGTGTGACCTTTGGCAGGTCACTCGCCTCTCTGAGCCTTTCCATTCACTGGAGATAACTTCCTGCTTGGTAGGGTTGCAGTGAGGCCTTGCACCCAGGGAGCGCTTCATATTGGGCTGCTGGGTGCCAGTGTCCACGTCGCACTTGGCACCTTTGCTATCAAGCAGGCTCCTGGGTGTGAGTGGGGGGTGGTTCACAGAAAGGCTGCCCGACACCTCTGTCCTTTGTTCCCCGCAGGGCTGGGGCCACCTGACCTGGCTGCGCGTGGTTCTGCCTCTCCTGTTGCCGGGTGCGAGTGATCCTTGGCAGCCTGAGCACGGATCCGAGTTCCCTTTTCATCTGCCGGTGCCCCATCCCGCCCCCAGGCTCCGGCACCATTGTCCCTGGCTGCCCCGCGTCCCTGTCCCCAGGCTCACAGAAGGCCGCTTTGTCTCCCGCCCACACCTGACGGCAGCCCAGCCGAGGTGGTGACAGCAGTGCTGGCCTGGGGCCAGGGCACTTTCAGCAATAGCATTAGTCATGCCTCTTCCAGAAACCACCTCTCCGAGCGGCAAGGGTCTGGGTGGCCCTGGGCGGGCCTTTCTCATTTCCTTCCCATGCTGGTTTGTAAACGCTGCCTGCTTCTTGGTGCCAGAGACCCTCTGGGTCAGTCCTGGGCCTGCCCCGTGAGGCTCTGGCTGGAGGAGGCTGGCACCGCTGTCCCCTGCAGAGCTGAATACTGAGTTGCCACCGTGTGAGCTGCTGAGGCTGAGGCTGCACATGGCACCCAAATCCCCAGGCCCGTTAGGAGACTCCCCAAGGCTGCCCTGTCCATCGGCTGCACTGGCCCTCTCTCTAGGTGCCAGGCTTCTCGTCACTACTGATTCTCGTATCCTCCCTAGGAGGAGATTCAGAGGGAGGTGTGGACTGAGGTGCTGTTGGAAAAGGCACAGAGAGGTGGACACACTTGCCGCCCTGCCTGGATGAATCAGCCTGAACGAGCGGCCCCTTCCAGAGCACCTAGACACAACTTAATGTGGGAGAAGGTTTCCTTTACACTGGGGACCTTGGCACTGGGGGCATTGGAATTGTGGTCCTGACATTGAGAAAGTCTTGGCATTGGAAGTTTCTGGCATGAGGAACTGGCACTTGGGGTCCCTGTTATTGGGGGATCCTGGCACTGAGGATCCCTAGCATCCAGGAACCTCTGGCTGGTGGGGTGGACCCTGGGGTAGGGACCCTGGCATTGAGAGGGCCCTAGCGTTGGGAGCTGCTGGCATTGGCGAATCCCTGTGCTGGGGATCCTTGGTGTTCTGAAGCCAGGTGGTTGGTACGACTGAAAGTCAGAGCTGAGCGAGGCAGGCTTTAGTGCTGTTATACAGATGGGGGTGTTTCCGTCTTCCCAGGCGTGGGGTAGGATTGCATTTTCTCATTTTGTTGAACTTGGGCATGTCTCGCGTGTCACTTCTGAGTGTGTGCTTGGGAAACCTGTGCCTCGATGTGCAGCATTCTTTTCGTTTGTCACGGTAACTGGCCATGTCCTCGATAGTGGCCTCCTCTTCATGTCCCTCTTGCCTTTCCATCAGTCTGGATCCTGGACTGAGGACGGGACGATGACTTGCTGACCTTGTAGCTGGCCTGCTACCCCAGCCTAAGCCAGCACATCCCTACCGCTGCCCGGACCCACCTCACAGTCCTTGCAGGCCGTGAGGAGATGGAGTGTCCCGTCCTTTTGCAAATCTGCAGAGGGTTTTCTCTGGGAGCGTGCAGAGGCAGGTCTCTGCCGCAGTCTGAGGAGCATCCCGAGAGCATGGTAGCCGTGGTTTCTCTGCCTCTGTCTCACTTGTCTTTTAAAACATAGATGGAATATTATTTATCCCATAAAGCCCTCTATTGATAGGGTGAGCCGGCTTAGCACAATATAAGCCCAGGACACCCAGTTAAGTGTGAGTATCACATAAACGACGTGTACTTTTCAGTACAAATATGGTTGGCTCCCTGCAACCATGGGTTCTGTATCGTAGGATTCAACCACTGCAGGTGGAGAACGCAGTCGGGCTGGTGATGGTCATCTCTGAATTGAACGAGTACAGATTTTTTTTCTTGTCATTATTCCCCAAACAATACGGTATAGTAACCTAGCATTTATATCATGTTAGTGACCTAGCATTGATGTTGTGTTAGTGTAAGTAATCTGGAGATCATCTGAAGTATGTGGAAAGCTGAGTGGAGGATCTGTGCAGATGCTACACCATTTTATACAAGGGTTCTGAGCAGCCACAGATTTGGTGTCCCTGGAGAGTCCTGGAACCAGTCCTCCCAAGGGACTGCAGTCTCAAGCAATATTTGTGACATACTAAAAAGTTATGCAGCGGTATCTGAAATTCAGATTTAACTGGGTGTCTCATCTCTAAACCTGTCTTTCCTCTAAACTAGCTTAGTTTGCATTTTAACCATGACTTTCTGCCTGGTATTGGTAATGATCATGCCCCCGGTTTGTCTGGCCCATTGGACTTTGGGCTTCTTGAGGTCATACCTATAACCGATGCAGCTTTGTATCTCACCCAACGCCCAACCTAGGCATAGCATGGGTATTTACTCGAGCGAGTTGATTTTAGTGTGACAGAGGGTTTTTTCCCTGGCGGGGAGGCCAGTATAAAGTATTAGGTGTGCATCCTTTTTTTTCCTTTCTCCCTTCCAAAAGTTAGCAGAACGCAGCATGTTACATTTTACATTGACCATGGTCCTGGCAACTGGAGAGAAAAGCCTAACTTCTTTTGTGGGTTGTTTCCCATCATTACGCAGCAGACTCTGTGTTAGAAACTGAGTCAGTGTCTCCAAGGTTTCTGTGCCTCTCTGGGAAGGCGTGCTATAAATCCTTACATGCCAATTGGTGGGAGGTACACCATCTTGGAAAGTGAACATTCTTCGGAGGGTCAAATGCATGGGACCTTCCTGAGCTTCCAGCACCTGGGTGAACTCCCGCAGTGCTGCCGCCGATGCCAGCTCTGCCAAAGAGTCCTGGGAACCATGGACGCCACGGTTCCACAGCGGGAGGTTCTGGGCGGAACATCCTGCTAGACTCCATCGGAATGATAGTGTCTCTGACGTAGCATGAGCTATGCTCTTGACCTCAGAAGCCCAGGTGAAGAGCCAATTAGGTTCGTGCAGGTTGGACTTCACTGGTTCCTGCCCAGCCCTTAGAGAAGTGTCAGCAACCTGGGGGGCAGGTGTTCCGCACCCCTCACTGCTGGGACCGGCTGGATCTTATCTCATTCTCCCTTGTGAGTCTGGGCTCGGGTGGGGATATACATTCCACCTCCCAGCTGTTTTCATTCATTCTCCAGCTGCAGAAGCCAGCTTCCCTCCCCACCTATTACCCTGAGAGCCACGTTCTCCTCTTGGTGCTGGGTTGTTGTGAGGAAGGCAAAAAGAATCCAATCTTCAGAATCTTGTACGCTTTAGACTACTATTGCTAGTAGGAGACAAGCTGCTTCAAGCTTGGCTCGCGGGAGTAAGCGTTCATAACAGTTAGTGCAGCCAGGGAATTCCTCTACGAACCCAGTTTCTTCCAGTTCAGCCTTTTCTCATCTCCAAAACAACTTGTATCCCAGAATAAGTAAAGAGAGCATGGTCACCAGAGCTGAAACAGGGGTGTTCTTGGTGTTTCTTAATTTTTTTATCTTCTTCTGGAAGGCCCTTGAAGATGGTACCTGCATTTAAATCCCCAAAATGGACCAAAATGGAGCTAACAGTTCCCAGCATGCTTGGCTCATGGGTCCATGTAAATGTTCCCCAGCAGCCAACATTCCTGCCCCGTGCTCACACAAGACACCGTGAGAGGACAAAGCCCGGCAAAGACAGGATGGGAAAGGAAAGGGACTTCACTTGGATTTTCCACTTAGGCACTAAGTCCACCCCTGCCCTTTATGTGTCCTGTACAATTGGAAAAGAAAAGGTAGCGACAATGTCAGGCTACCTTGTGGGATTAGCACAGACTCGCATTCCAGAGGAAACAGAGGCATGCTGCCAAGGTTGCTCCTGCAGGGTAGCCAGGACCCCTCCACCCAGAGGCCCAGGAAGGCCCTCAGGGCAGGCCCCACACAACAGAGAGGACCAGCAGCCACAAGACCACCCGGGGCAAAGACATGGTCTCCCCAGCACGTCCTGCCGGATGGATGCGAGGTGAAGAATGAGCATGGGCACCTTCCCTATGGCTCTCTTCTTTCCTCAGTCCACCTCTCCTCCCATGAGGCATGGAAGGAGTCAGGGAAAGTTCCCGAGGATGGCCACGCCCCCGTTAGACATCCCCAATCTCCCCTCACCCTGTTTCCAGTGTCTTTTATATTCTCATTTTCCTCTTGGCATCTGCAGACCTTCCTAGGTCTCTGTCCAGGCTCAACCAGAGCAGGGGACAGACTTGTCGCTCATGATTTCTTGCCGTGTGCCCTGCACCCAGGCCCTGTATCCAACACATGAGGAAATCTACTGGAATTGAGAGGGAAAGGTAAAAAGTGGACATCAGGCAGGTGTGCCGCACAGAGCTGAAGCATGGGCATTAAGCTTTCTGCTCTTCAACTCTCTTTTGGCTTTTCCACCAGTGCCTGTCCAAGCTTCACTCTCTGTTCCTGCTCTGGCTGCCATAGGTAGCAACCCTTGATTCCCAGTGTGTGTTCATTCATCCGTTCATTCAAGGAATATTGTTTAAGTTGCTGTGATGCAAGCAGCTCTGTGCCTGGGCTCTGCAGGGGCTCCCTAGCATATAAATCAGACATGGTCGCTATCCAGGTGGGACTTACAGCCTAGGGGGCGAGGCAAATAATGAACAAATAGATATGGAAGAAACATAATTATAAATTGCAATATAGAACGACTATGAAGGATAGAGCAAAGAGCACTAAAGAATAACGAGGGGACTGAATTTAGGGATGTGTCTGTGGTTTGGTTGTGTTTAACTGTGTGCGTCTGTATAACTGTAAGGTTGAGACAGAGAGGAGTATTTTCTGGAAGGATAAGAATCCATCAGCCAGACAGTGTTAGTCACAGCCGACCCCCAAGTCTCACTGGCTCAACATGAAAATCTTTTACTTTTCATTCCCATTGTGGGCTGAGGGTCTGGGAAATTCCTCGGGCAGCTGCCCTCCATATGTGGCTTAGCGTTCCAGGAGGCTTTCATCTCGCGGCACGTCGGTGTTAACTAGTCTTCCAGCAGCACAACTGCAGAGAACAGTGTGGAGAAATGCAGTTGGCTCTTAGATGCCTCCGCTGGCTGGGAGGTGACACATGTCCCTTCCACCAACATTTCTCTAACCAACGCACACTTCACGCCATGCCTAATTCCAGGGGGACGTGAACCTGGAATAAGAGAGAATCAGGAGTCTGAGTGAGTTCTAGTAATGTCTGGGCCAAGCGTGTGGAGAAGGCATTCCAGGCAGGAAGAGAGCTCAGAAACTTGGGGTGGCTGGAGGGTACTGAGCCAAGGGTACAGGGGTGAGAGTCGGTGGGAGAGGGGGTCGGATCTCCCACAGAAAGTGTTACGGATTCTATTCCAAGTACAACTCGTGGTTTTAAAGCAAGGGGGTCAGGATGGGTGATTTATAGTGTTAAAAAAGGTGTTTTGGATTATCATATGGAGAAATGGATGAGGAGGCTATTGAAATAGTCCAGGCTAGCAATGATCCTGGCTTAGTAGAGGTGGAGAGAAATGGTAGCATGGGGAGCTGTCATAATGGTAGAGCTTAATGGCTGGGTGATGGATTGAAAGGGAAGAGAAGTATCAAGGAAGCGAGCAAATGTTCTGGAATGAGCAACTTAATGGATGGAGATGCTGTGTGTGAAGGCGGGGAGGAACAGCTCGTTGTGGTGTGTGTGTGTGTGTGTTGCGGAGGAGAACTCCAGGGTTCAGTTTGGGACAGTACAGTTAGAGACACTTGTGAAATGTCCCAGCAGAGAAGTCAGGTGGGCAGCTGGTACCATGCTTGAATCTCAGCATTAATATTAGATGAGCAAAAAACCCCACTGTCAAACTAACCAAGGAGATCCGAATACAACAAACCTGGATTCTCTCTCCTCTCATCCAAAGACCTCTGCCCAGTTATGCATGCTATTGCCTGTATCAATGGGAAGTTGGAAAGAAAAAAGAAAGGCCATCAGATCAGGAATGACTACTATTGAGATGACAGCTGCTACTCACAGTTCCCGACAGAAATGGGCATGTTATGCAATGTGGGACCTCCAGGGGTGGCACTGAGGTGGCAGCATTGGGGTGGTTCACAGGCAGAGGGAAATGGAGGTGCCGTCAGCAAAAGTTTTACTGTGGTTTCCATGAGGAGGAACAGGCAAGGCAAGGACATTAGGATTGGCTTTGAATACCTGCAGTGGGCCTGGAGAGAGGGACTATCTCTAGTCTAGTTTTCTAATACCTGGTCCTGGGTTAATCGGAGCCCTGAAAGTGAAAACCCAATAGAGGAGGCAGTTGGGGTTAGAGCCTAGAATTAGTTTTCATTTGGAAAAACAAAGACCAAAAAAACAAAAACCATGTTCCTAGGAGAGTTTTGTCGCTATCTCTAGGTCTTGGCTACCCCTGGGAGGGGCTGTATTTCTAGGGTCAACAAGTCCCAGATGTCAAAGCATCAGAATACAGAACATAAAAATTCCATAAGGAACTGCCACCCCGTGTAATGGACTGACTCCCATACCGTGCACCTCCAAGTGGTCCATGATCCAACAGTGCTTAAAGGAAGAATGTTTAATGACATTTTTAGAAGCATTTGTTGTCAAGAGCTACTCCAACACACCACCCAACACATTTGTTAGTCATCAGCTTCAGGAGCCACATATAACAACAGAGTGTGTAGATCCCTCCCCGAGACAAGTACCTTTCTTGGCCTCGGTGACTCTATAAATGAAGTCAGCTTAAGCCAAACACATGAACATGCTGGAAAAGCCTTGATTTTATGTGTAATTTAATTTGCTCTTCCGAGAAATGTTTTTTCCTAAGAGAGATGTGTTGCCTGGGAGATATGGTGATCAGGCCAGGTTTTTAGTTGTCTGTGAAGTAACATGGACGTTATAAAGACGGTCTCATACGATGGCATGGTTAGAGAAGAGACCACTGATGGATGAAGATGTTGGCAAGGCGAGTGTGCAGACACTGAGCATCCTGCACGTTCTTGCTGCGTGTGCTGAACTGCAGGGTTCACTCACCTCCTGATGCTGGGCAGCATCTGAGCTAGTCACGCAGACATCTAAGTAGGTCAAGGTGCCCACAGTGTGACTCCTCTGCGGGAGGAAGCAGAACAGTGTGTTTGCCATTTTCTACAATGTTCGCTGCTCACTCAGAAGGACTTGGCCTTGACCCTGAGTCCCTCAGCTATTGTGCAGCCCCATCTGGGTCTGTGAGTGCAGTACCCACCGTGTCCTATCATGCTGTGGAACTTGTGGCTGGACACTGGCACAAACACGCTGACTCGGTGTGTGAGTGCTGTGTAGAAGTCTTTCATCTCAGACCCAGGAGTCTCATCTTCTGTCAGCAGGGTGAAAACTGTTAGCTCAAAGGTGGGGAACACCTCAGACCCTCTATAGGTCTTGACAAAAGAGCTCAGCAGTTACATTCTAATATAAATATTAGAACTTACAAAACAGTCATCTGTCCCACAGGGAACCTGGTGCCTCGGTGAGGAGGGCACTTGGTAATGGACACCAGTGTTGTAACAAAGGAGACCAGCTCCTGTTCAGTTTGGATCTTGGATGTTGGACATTTGCACGAGATGATGTTCGAGAGAAAGAATGAACCAAAATGACGTGAGAACACTCCACGATTTAGCATTTCTTACGATTACAACGTTCCCAGGAAATTAATCATTTGCTTGAAAAATGAAAACCCCTATGGCAAGAAGTGGTTACTGGAAAGGGAAACTTAAAATTAGTAATGATGTGTGGAGTGACTTTCCTGAGAGGAAACCCCATTCTGCATTAGTGGCTGTTTCCCCAGCGAATTCATTTTGAAGCCAGGGTGACTGATTCCCTAAGGTCTGCCTCCACCCCAGAGCATATCTGTCCCTATTCACCTGGGCAGGTGTTGGAGGGACCAGAGGTAACGGGGTGGGGGGATGGGGTAGCCTAGAGCTGAGAGTTCTTCCCTGCACCCTTCCCTGCCCCTGCCTGATGTCTCTGTCCTTCAACGGTGACATGGTCTTTCCATCAGCAGGAAATGCAGTCGGCTTGCTGTTGGCTCTGGCGAGCAGGGCACATCCCATTCCTCATCTCCCTGTCTTCTGAGCACAGCTCCAGCGCACCTGTGTTCAATTTTAGCTTCAACATCTGTCTTTAGCCGCATGCATCTTGCATTTCTGTGGGAAATTTAGGACCGTGAGAGGGAGACCCCTCTCATGAAGGGATGATTCATCCTTTCCCTCCAGAATCTCAGTCTCAAAACTGCCAGTGAATGAGTCTTGATGTACTAAAGTAAGGGACTGAATATTTGTGCAGACAGTCATTTAAAGTATCTTGGTTGGGGAAAAATAAAATAAAACCCCAAAAACTCCAAAAGCCTTGTCAAGCTGCACAAGAACCTGTCTTTACCTAGTTGCAGGGGGGATCCAAGCTGCAAAATGCAAAGAGGACCTGCATCGGGGCTGGGGATATAGCTCAGTTGGTAGAGCGGTTGTCTTGCATGCACAAGGGCCTGGGTTCAGTCCCCAGCACCACAGAGAAAAAAAAAAAGGGCATGCATTGAAGTTCTAAGAGAACTTCAATGTCAAAAGTCACAGCCAATGGCAAGGCCTTGTTAAGCCTGGGGACATGAGCACATTTCGCTGGGAGGAACCTACCCCACCGCTCTGTCATCCTGCTTCTTATCTTCCTGGCTGGCTGTGCCCCTGGGTCCTGTGTCTCCTCTTTGCTCTCCTGCTCAGAGGCCACCTTCTCTTCTTCTTTGTCACGTTTTCATTTGTGTAGCTCTGTTTCTGTCCTTGTATCCTTTCTTTCTCTTTCTTTTAATTTGGTTTGAGTTCCTTGGGCACACAGGTGGATGTACCTGTGTGAGACATAAATGTGTTTAGAAACACAATACAGTGTGCAAAGAGCTCCAAGGTAGCTTGGAAGCAGATGAACCGCCGTGGCCCATTATTTGAGATTTGGTATCTTAATCCTATTGCAGTCCTATAAAGTAATAATAGACCTATTTTATGGATGAATTGCAAGGATTAAAAGCAGGAATGGCAGTAAAGACCCTGTGGCTGGCACACAGTGCATGCCTGGTAAATGTCACAAGGCCAGAAGTTCTGGTATCATCAAGTCTCCTTCATCTCACACTCACCCCCAATCCATCAGCAGGTCCTGTCAACCTTACCTTCAAATACATCCAAACTTCATCACTTCTTACCACCTCCTCTAAATCCCGGTGACAGACTTCTAATTGGCGCCCATCTTCCACTCCACTCTTATTCCCTTTCAGTTTATTCTCTTCACACCTGCTGGGAGATCCTCAGGTCACGGTCCTCCAGTACTCGAGGTCTCCATTGGTATCCCACCTTGCTGCTCAAAGTCAATAGCTGCTCTGCTATTGACAACAGACCTATTGACACCAGGTAGGCTCTACCTCAGGGCCTTGGCACATCCTATCTCTCTCTCTCTCTCTCTCTCTGGGACATTCTTTCTCCAGACACTGAGTTGGCTTACTTTGCCTAGGTAGTGGCTCCAGTGTCACCCTCTCAGCAAAGGGTTGCCTGACTTCTGTTCTTAAAACTGCACCCCACCACCCCCTAGTGACATTCTCCATCTCCATTAACTCTCTTATCAGTAGAACATACAACTTTGTAACATCATACATCTTACAACTTTTTTTTTTTTTTGCCAGTCTTTCCCAGCTAGGAAGTAAACTTCAAGAGGTCACACAATCTTTTTTTTTTCACTGCTCTATTGTTTGCTCCTAAAAGAGTGCCTGCTACATTACAGACACTTAATAAATATTCATCAAATACATTAGTATTTGAATTTTGTTCTTGCTGTTTAGAAAGCGCTTGGTCAAGGTCACTAAAAAAAAAAAAATCAGAAAACCAAAAAGCACCTCAAAGCAACCACAAAAATCTTGTGGCTAGATATCTCACATGTGATTTCTTTGTAAACTGAATTTTCATTCTTTTACGTTCTTCTCCTGACCCACGTCTATGGCAGGTGCTGGGTCTGCTGGTGAGGGTCCTAGAGCTGTCCTGAAGCAGACGAGGCAATCTGGAGCCCGGGCTGGGTGTGGGGTGCCAATGACAAGGCACGGCTGGGTCGTGAGCTCAGTGCCTGCTCTTGCATGCCCTGCGTGCTCTCGTGCTGTCCCTAGGTTTGTTTCTTTGTTTTACCTTTGGGTTCCCTCCGCAGGCTGAACCTGAGTCTCTGAGTGTGCAGGAGGCCCTTGGACCTGTTTTCTCCAGATCCTGGTCCTGAGTAGGGACCAGTCATTAGGGCAGCTCTGAGGGAAGCCATTCCCCGGTCTCCCCCTCAAAGGTATATCTGCAAGTTAATGCCCAGCATCTTTCTTGGTAGTGTTGCTTCCAAGCGTCCCTAACTGCCAGTTCTGAATATTTCTAGTTAATGATGTGGCCTCCCTCGCTGCATCATGATCATGTTTATTTTTGATCATCTCACTTTGGAGAATCAGCTTCCTCTTCCTTTTTAATTCATGTCTCATTTGAAGTATACACACACGTGTGCACACACACACAAACACACACACATAGGCAGTATCTTGGCATACAGTTTCCCAGGAGAACATGCATTGGGATTTTCTTGGGTTTGAGCCATAATCCACAATCCTAAACACCATAATCCTGAATTTTGAAATTTTGAAAGATCAAAATCCCCAAATACTTACTATCTGGAAAAAATAAGAAAAAAATATTGAAAAGACATTTATTTAAATTTTTAAGAGGAAATTTATTTGCAAAACATATAAAAACCTGACAGAGCACTTCATAGGTCACTTTACACCATAAAACAGGAAATAATAATGATGCATTTTTGCGAGCACGGGTGTACTAACGGTAGTCACATGGGTCTATACAGGTATGGGCAGATGAAATGTATTCATAAATAAATAGGTCAAAAACTGAAACGTACAAACACATGTCACCATGGTGGTGACTGTGTGTCTCCAGCTTTATAACTGTGCTCACGTAAAATCCTGTGTTAAGCAATCTGAGATTTTTGATTGAGATCAGACACCAGTCAGGATGGGTCACCGCTATATATGGAGTCATCCAAAGAGCCAAGATCTCCAGAATTTACTCTTCAGAAATGCGTGTGTATGGAAAGGATATCCCCTCCTTTACTGAGGACAGCTTCAGGACAGCTCTAGGACCCTCAACATTTTTACCTAGATGCACAGTGGTTACTCATAAAGCTGACCTTGTGGTAATGCACTTTCACAAAAATGCACAAAACAAATTAGAACTGTCTAAAAGTCTTTATGCAACTTACGTCTCCAGTCTTTGAAATGATGCAAAGATGAGAAAAATAACACAGTGAATGAATTGTAAAAATAAATGATGCTGACAATTTAGAACTCAGGAGGAAAAATAAAAACTAAAAAAGATGAAAGAGAAAAGGGAACAAAACAGAATACTCTTCCCCAAAACAAGACAGAAAGTTTGACATATGAAAAGACGTATTGAAGAGATGGATGATGGACGTTTGCCTGAAGGGAGGGGTCTGTGCAGGAGGCCAGAGGCTGGCCTTTGCAATCGTTAACTATATTTTGAAGTCTTGCATTACTTTTTTTCTTTTAGGGCACGAATGTCCTCAGAGTACATGTTCACATTCCTTTTCTTTTTTTTGCAGTCGGGGTGGTCCATGGTTTGAACTCAGGGGCACTTGACCACTGAACCACATCTCCAACCCTATTTTGTATTTTATGTAGAGACAGGGTCTCGCTGAGTTGCTTAGCACCTTGCTTTTGCTGAGGCTGAGTTTGAACTGTCGATCCTCCTGTCTCAGCCTCCTGAGCTGCTGGGATTTCTGGTGTTTGCCGTGGCGCCGGGCTTCACATTCCTTTTCTATGGCAGAAGGTCCCCACCTGGTCTGCTCAGATTTACAAACGAATCACTCTCTGGAAACGCCCTTGCAAACACCCTCAAGATAATGCTTTCTGGGTTGCTAGATATATGTTCAACTTCAAGAGGCAACGATCCTGTGTACAACCGAAGGAGCACTAATCCCTCCTCCAGACTTCAGCTCTCCACCCCTTACAGAGCTCCCTGCCCCAGTGGGAATTAATCTTCAGGATTTCAACATTTGGGTTTATCATCTTTTGTGATTTTCAGGATTTTAGATGTTAGTGACCTTAGACTTTAGGATTCTGGTTTTCAGAATTTCAACATTTGGGATTGTGATTTTTGGGTTTATGACTAGGTTTGACTGGACACAGCAGTCTAGCATTTATTGTTCTGTCTTCCCCCATTTCTGTCCAGAGGACAGGGCCATGCGTTAATCTCGCTCACCAGTGAATTCCAAGCTCACAGCTCAGTGCTTGGCACGTAGACTCCTCCATGAACCTGTGTGGGAGGAAGTCATGAGTGGTGGCTGTAAATGATTCCACTTTGCAGGGTGGTTAGAGCTTGTCCCCATCCTCCATGGCTTAGGGGACACTGAACAGGGACCGACAACCCTGTAACCCCAACCGTTATAGATCTTCAGCTCAGATCTCAGCTGTTGGATTAGCTGCCAGCAAATGAATGAATAGCTTGCTGCTCCTCACTGGTGAATTCCCCTGAGCCTGTCAGGAAGGCACAGCCAGAGAACCGCACTGCTGCTCCTGGGTGGTCTCCACACAGGAAATCCATGCTCACTCCATGCCCTTGGAGCACGCTGTCAGCATCAATACACTAGAGATGGATTTGCAAAGACCTGTCATTTGACGTATTATGAGAGCAAACCTTTAGAAAATGAACATTCCTTTAGACTCAGTAAACATCCGCAGGACAGGCAGAAACTGGCATTTAGAATAAAGTCGACTGAGACAGAAGGGTTTGAGGAGAGCTGGGTGTCTGTCACATGAATGTCAGGCTGTTACCTCCAGACAGTTGGGGGATTCTCAGAGTTGAGTGATCTGGTGTAACTTGGAAGATCATGACAGATAAAAAGAATCCTGGATCGGGAGTTTGGTTACCTGGGCAAGTCCTGGAACTCTCTAGGCCTTCATTCCATAGGCAGGTCCTCAGGGACCTCCTTGGATTTTAAAATAGGTTCACCTCAAATCTCCAGTTGACAGCTGGCTCGTCTAAAGTGCTTGTGGAGTGTATGGAAACCCAGGAAGCTTCTCTCTTGGTTCCCCCTCTGCCTTCCTGTGGATGCGGGTTCCTGTCCCTGTGCAACAAATTGGACTCCAAACTCAGCCTCTTCGGTTGTCTTTCCCCCTCCCCGACCCCATGGAACGCACGTGTAGACCGTGGGATGCTTGCTCCGTGAGGCACCAGCTTCATCTGGTTGTCATGGTGAATGTGCAAGGTCCACAGTCAGCCTCCAGGTGCAGCTGAGTTGTCTATGAACCCCATAACCGCCAATGCCACCTCCCCTGTTACCATCGCCAGCACTGCACCTGGGACCCTGGAACTCCCGAGGTGCTGAGGCTGCCCAGACCCCTGCCCTACCACAGGGGAAGTCCCTTGCTGCCTCTTTTCCCTCCCGTGTGGGGCTCCACCCTGTGGGCTCACATCTTTCAGGCCCCTGAAATGCTGGCATGGAGACAAGTCTGCTGTCCCCCAGAGGACTTCACTTCCCTCTGACCACACAGTGGGACCTGTATGTCTTCACTTCTCCCAGGGCCGTTCATCTAAAGAGGTTCCTCAAGGCTGAGAGGCCTTGATAAACATGGTTTTGGAAGGTTTCAATCTGTCATGTTGGGTGAAACCTGGGGTAGATGCAGCTCGGATCCAGCCAGGGCCTCTTCCACTGCAAGAGAACAAGCGAACACCTGCTTGGCTATCAGGAACCCGATTCCAGTGTGAATTCCAGAATAATCCAGCCATGTGACCTTAGGCGGGTCACTCGCCTTGCTGAGCCTCAGTTTCCACTTCAAGTGGTCATGAAGGCATGCATTCTATTTCTTCCACTGGCTGTGTGAGGCTCCAATGAGCTAATAGAGTGAAGGAACATACTTCATTTTACAGAACATGATCTCGTTACAAGGTGTTAGGAAAACACAAATAAGTAGAAGGAGATTGCGTCCTAGTTTTCGGATTCGGGACTCTCCCCAGAGTCTGCCTGGAGTGGAGGTGTGCTGGGGATGAGCTAAAATTTTGCCATTTTAATGAAGGGATCCCTGGAGTGAATTCCAGAATCGCTCACCTAAGCAGGAGGCTGAAAACTTTCCTTGAGTTTGTGAGTCTTCAGTCACACCCGCATCAAAGAAGTGTTTAAACACGTGACTGAATGTTAGCTGGCTTATTTTTTTAAAGGCTGAAATGTGCTCCTGGTGCTGTTTCTGTGACTCTGTCCTGGAGGCCATGTCCTTCCTTGCCCCACTCAGGCTGTCTGCACACCCTGTGGACAGAGTCTGTGCAGGGACCCTGGTAACCCATCCACGTGATGTAGCCTTAGCAGGAGGTTTGCCAGGCTTTCCCCTGAGCTGGGGTGCCCATGTTGTCACCCAGGACAGACTATGTTTTCTGACTCCCAACATGGGCTACTTCCTCTGGGACTTGCCGCCAGGTGGGTCTGCAGACCCTGGTATCTCCCTCGGCACTATCTGCGGCATAGTGATTTCACCGTGATTTCTTTTCTTTCTTCCCTCTGGTCTTGGGACAGGAAATGGAGATTTGGTTTAGCAGTGATAAATGTGAGGTATCCTGTAGGCATCCACGTAGAGCAGGCTGTCAGATGTGGTGCCAGCTACCTATTGCTGTGTAGTAATCACCCATAAACGTAGTGGCCTAAAGCAGCACGCATTTAGTATCCCAGTCTCTGCAGGTTAGGAGTCTGCGCGAAGCCTGGCTGGGTCTTACCTCAGGCCCCTGCCGCAGAGCAAGCCTGACTGTTATCTCATAGCTGATCTGCTCAGGAGGAAGCTTGACTGATCCGGCTCAGGGTCCCTCAGCAGGCTGCCCTTTGAAGCCATGGGCTTATCTGAAGTTTCTCCTGGGATGGCGCTGTGTCATAGCACGTGGCTTGTGCTCCTGGTAGGGGTTGACCTGAAGGCCTCAAGTCCTCACTAGCAGTTGGCTGGAGACTGCCCTGTGGGCCTCTCTGCGGGGCAGCTCACAACACTGGCCTCCGTCAGAGTGATCAAGTAAGAGAGAGAAGCCTCATCCCGAAGCCATGCAGCCCCCACTGGAGAAGCTGCATGAATCCCTGAGCGCCAGGCAGAGGGACACTGGGGGCTCATTTTTTTTTTTTTTTTGGTACTGAGCATTGAACTCAGGGACACTCAACCATTGAGCCAATCTCCAGCCTTATTTTGTCTTTTATTTAGAGACAGGTTCTCCCCAAGTTGCTTAGGTCCTTGCTTAATTGCTGAAGCTGGCTTTGAACTCGAGATCCTCCTGCCTTAGCCTCCTGAGCTGCTGGGATTACAGGTGCGCACCACCATGCCCAGCTGGGGCTCATCTCAGAAGCTACCTAGTGCCAAATGCAAGGCCGATGTCCTGGGGAGGGGCTGTCCAGGTCAGGCTGCCTACAGAGGGGATCACAAGGACCGAGTGTTAGAGAGAGGTGTTCTGAGACCTGAGTCTCGATCCTCCACCTGTAGGAAGCAGAATCCAGGAAGGAACACAGAGCAAGAAAAGGAAGCCCACAAGTTCAATTAGGTAGTACAGGCTGGCAGGAAGGCTGAAAGGGACATGGAAGTGAAGGTAGTGAGACAAGGAACCACAACTGCCCTCTCTCCATCTTTGGGTTTTAAAGAGGTTGTTTCCTAAGAAGAGGAGTCTTTAGATTTCAACAGGCCTTCTCCACCCCAAAACTGCACAAAGAATCCATTAGATGGCCATCATGTCCTACTGGGTCTCCTCTAGCTTCTGGTTGGTGGGGGAGTCCCAAACTCCTGGAGAACAGGAACGAGTCAGGCAGAGGGCGGCCTGTACACACCAGACAGCCCTGCCCAGGGAGGAGAGGTCAGCAGCTCACGCACATTGCTTCCTGGGACTTTGCTCAGTGTGGCGTGTTTGAGCTGCTGAGTCAGCGCTAGCACTGCAGGAGCAAACAGTCTGACTGCAGTCCGTCCGCCCAGAGCTGAATTCCCAGACAGGCAGCCAAATGAGAAAAGGTGCAATTAAGCAAATAGAAACAAAGAAGAGGGAACGACAACAGCCAGGCAGGGAATTAGCTGCAGTGTGTACTGTTTCCTGTCTTCTAAGGCATTCCCTTAGCTTAGTGGATAGGGTGTTCCTTCATTCATTTAGTCAGTACATGTTCCTTGAACACTTTTGATGCAACGAGTCCAGCATAGATGAGGGCATGCCAGGGGGGCTCTTAATTCTTTTTTTTTTTTTTTTTGCTGCAACAAAATAACTGAAACTGATACCTTCTAAAGAAAATAGGTTTATTTAGATCATAGTTTTGGAAGTTGAAAGTTCAAGGTCCAGCAATCACATCTGGTGAAGTTCTCAGAATGCATCATAACATGAATGCATCACATGGTGGAAACATGTGCAAGAGTGAGAGGTCACATGGTGAGACAGGATGCAAGAGAGCCAGCAGAGAAAGCCGATGTGTAACAGTCCATTCTTGTGGTAACCAATCAATTTCCTGGAGATCTAACCATTCATCCTGCGGGGGCCTTATCCCACCTGACGCAATTACCTTCAGCTAGGCCCCAGCTCTGAGAGGCTCTACCATCTTTTAACATCCACACTGGGGACCAAGCTTCCAGCACATGAAACATATCCAAATCATAGTCCATGGTAAGCAGAGGCAGAAGGGCCCTTTGATCAAGGAGCTCACGGTATAGAAAAGAGGACAGAATTACACAGCAACACAAAGACATAAAAGTGAGAGCGGTGGTCACTGACAAAACTCTCTTAACTCAACTTTAGTTGGGTTCCTCTGGGCTCTCTTCTCAGAAAGGTCTTGAACTTAGATTACGAGTTCGGCTCTTGTTCTGCTCTTACTGGGCCTGCATCACCCACTCTTTGCTATCATCCTGCTAAGTTAGTGTGGTCGAGTTCCCCCTCCCTTGATATATTATCACCCTTCATAACTGATCAAATTCTTCATCCCCCACTCTCAATCTCTGATCGCCCCAGTCTGCCATCAGCAAGAATCTTGTTCAATTGGTTTCGCAAGAATCCTCCTTGTCGCTGGGCATGGTGGCGCATGCCTATAATCCCAGCAGCTCAGGAGGCTGAGGCAGGAGGATGGCGAGTTCAAAGCCAGCCTTAGCAAAAGCAAGGTGCTAAGCAACTCAGTGAGACCCTTTCTCTAAATAAAATACAAAATAGGGCTTGAGATGCAGCTCGGTGATTGAGTGCCCCTGAGTTCAATCCCCGGTACCAAAAAAAAAAAAAAAAAAAAAAAAAAAAGAATCTTCCTTCTCCAGGTCTTTTCATAGTCATTTTCAATCTGCTCTCCCCTTAGCCCTGCTCATTGGCTGGAAATCTCCCCTTGTCCTTGTCGTTTTTGAAGCGGGTTCACTCTCCCCTAGCATGATAATCTCAACTCCTTTTACAATAATCCTGCATTAAACCTTCCTCACCATTTTAACAGATGTCAGATTTGACAGACATAATTGCTATGAAGGTGAAATACTTGGTTCTGTGGAAGCAAATGAATGGAATGAATCTTTCAGTGAGGCCAAAAGAAGCTGGTGCTATAGTTTGGATGTTGTTTTTCAGGTCCAAAACTAATGTTGAAATTGGGTTGTCAATGTAGCGGTGGTGGGAGGTGTGGCCTTTAAGAAAGACTGATGTCTTCCTCATGAGACTGGACTGATTCTTATGAGAATTAGCTTGTTAACATGTGTATGGCCCACTTTGTACCTTCTTCTCTTTCATGTGTGCTGTGTTAGTTTTGCGTTACTGTAACAAAATATGTGAGATAATAAAATTATAAAGTAGAAAGGTTTATTTTGACTTGAATTGAGATCTAACCTCTTAAAGCAGGATGGAGAAGTGAGAAATTAACCAAAACCTAGAAATAAAGCAAAAGCATGACTGCATGGCCTTTCAGTATCATACTGGAACATTATCTAAGAGGCCCATGCAAGATAACCTAGCTCTCTAGGGGACTGTGCCTGGTTTGGCCAAACAGTATAGAGTTAGATGTTAACCTGTAGGAGATTGTTGAGTTGCAAATGATTTTTTGTCCATTAGAAATGTAAACATTTCTGTCCAATAGAAAAATAGCCTAAGAGGGTACAGTTCTATAGCCCTGTAGGACATTAACTATCTTTTTCTATCTAGTTTAACAAATTTATTTCAACATTCCTTTCCCTAGAGAGCATACAAGTGCCTGTTCCACAGTGTTCTCTGAGCTGGGTTTTCCATCCTGCTGGGTCCCTTGTCAGTCAGTGAAGTAAGTCTGTGTCAGGTGCTCAGTACAAATTTGCATGAGTGTTATGTGGTTTTATTTTTCCTTTTTTGTTTGTTCTTTTTAAATGTACATGACTCTAGAGTGTCTTTTGACATACATGGAGTATAACTTATTCTAATTAGGAACCCGTTCTTGTGGTTGTACATGACATGAAGTTTCACTGGTCATATATTCATATATAAGGATAAGGAATTTATGTTTGATTCATTCCACTGTCTTTCCTCTTCCTATCGTTCTTTCCTTCCCTTCACTCCCCTTTGTCTAATTCAATGAACTTCTATTTCTTCCCTTCTCCACCCTTGCTTGTTGTGGATTAGTATCCACACATCAGAGAGAACGTTTGGACTTTGTTTTTTGGGGAGATTGACTTATTTCACTTAGCAAGGTATTCTCCAGTTCCACCCATTTATTGGAAAATGCCATAATTTCATCCTTCTTTATGGCTGAGTAACATTCACTCCCTGGTCTACACCCAAAGGACTTAAAATCAGCATACTATAGTGACACAGCCACATCAATGTTCACAGCAGCTCAATTCACAATAGCCAAGCTGTAGAACCAACCTAGATGCCCTTCATTTGATGAATGGATAGAGGGTTATGTTTTTAATCCTTTAAAGCTCACACTTGGGCAGAGGTGGGTCTTGTGGCCACAGCAGTGTTTCCTACTCAGATGGGTTGGAGGTTGTCGGTGTCCATCTCCCGATATGGTTTAGATGTCTACATCATCCACACTGAATTCTTCTGGTGTCTGTCCCTGTCCCTGTCCCCTGCTTGACTGGGAGGCCCCTTCCTTTCTCTTCCTTTCTCTTTCTTGCAGCCTCACTGCTGTCCTTGCCTTGTTCCTCCTGCTTGGCCAGTTACTAAGCCTGTCAGTGCTCCCTCCGGCCTGTCTCTGGGAAGTCCCCCTTCCTCTCCATCCATGGCCACCATTCACTCCAGGTGCCAGGACCCCGAGGACCTGTCATCAGATCCTTGCAGGTCTTCCAGTTTCTTGGATCTTCCTCTCTGATGCATCCCCCAAATTACTGCCAGGTTAATCTTCTATATAAAAATGTTATTTTCGATGTCACTGTCCTGTTTAGAATCCTTGGGTACATCTACATTGTCACCCAGACTCATTTCCTGGCTTCCACAAGCTTGTGTGGGAAAAGCCATGTGGAGGCTGGCGGGTTGTATTTTCTCCTCGGAATCCTCAGAAGGTTCTCTCCACCCAGACCTCCCTAAGCAGGGGGCTCTGAGCAGGGCTCGCCAGCCCTGAGACCCACTGTTAAACTGATTAGACCAGAGCGGGCATTGGATTCATAGGCCACCAGCATGGAGGCCGGACATAAAGAGCTGCCCAAGAGGACAGCCAATGCTGGACGAAGGCCACCAGATCAATCTGATCCTCTCCTGGGAGCCTAACTCCAGATGGGAGCAGCAGAGAGTCAGCGAGGGGCTGAGGATGAGTCACCGCATCTGGAACACTGGAGTGGCAGCCATGGGGACAGCAAGAAGACAGTGACCTGAAAGATCTCCACTGTATTGACCAGGTCTTCTTATTTTCTGTATTCTCAGGCTTGGATATCTGGGGCCTTGCTGAGCTGAGAGGGACTGCCTGTCCCAAGGGTAGTCAAGTCTTAGAGACAGCAAATGGCTTGCCTCCCGTCCCCCCGCCCCAAGCATGCCTTTGGGAGGCAAACCCACAGACCCAGAGTCCCTACCCCAACCATGCTCTGGACCACTACGGACCTGCCCCAGGCCGGGCTCCAAACCAGGCGCAGCTGCTACGCTCCAGCTCCCATGGAAAGCATGCGACCTACCGTCCCCGGCCTGCTCGACCTGCCTTGCCCATTCCTCCCCACACATGCCACAGGCTCATGCCCACACCTGGTGCTTTGCTGTGTGGTCCCTGTGTGTGGCGTGGCGTCCCCTCTCCTCTTGGGAACTGTGAGTAATAAACCGTAATTTCAGTGGCAGGCTGCTCCTGATCTGTGGGTTTTGCTAGACCTTTACATTTCTACATTTTAAAGCACTCAGCTCTCACACACTGCCTGCCTGTCTCTAGCGCTTGGCGAGGTGCTGTCCCAGTTTTTCTGGGTTTCTCTGCTGCCTTACCCCTCATTGTCTTCCATTCGACCCCCTTCACTTAAGGTAAGCCGAGCGCCTCTGTTGCTTGCAACCTAAAAAAAATAGTCAACTATAGGACTGCCACTGCGGATCTGCATCTCTTCTCCCACCTTCCCTCTGCTGTGCTTCTCAGACCCTTCAATGTCAACCAGACGGACTGTCTGTGTATTCCCATCTCTTCTGTTCCCTACACCTTGTTAACACAGGGTGTCCTCCTAGGAATGCCCTCCTGTCCCTCTGCCGGTTCAACCCCCTCTTCCTCCCAGGTCTGACTTGAGGTTCGCCTCTCCTGGGATGACTTTTGTGACTTTGCTTTCGGGGGCAACAGCCTCCTTTGAGGAACACCTGCATCAACTACCACCATTATTCAATGTTAACTTCTCAGTGTTCAGGAACTCTCTCCCCAAGGCTTTGTGTCCTCTCAGTTCAAGGGCCAAATGTTTGATATTTTGTATGATGACAGGATGCACTTGATACCAAATAAATCCTCACCGTCTCCCTTCTCATTGAGTTGGCGTATAAAACCCCCAGAGGCTGCAACAGGGGCTGCCTTTTGAGCAGAGGCTGGCCAGGTGGGGCAGCCAGGTCTCTGCTCACTTCTCGTCTAGGCTGACCCCATCTGGGAGGTGGGGTTAGCCTGTCCCTAGTTTTCCTGAGTGGAGAGCCTAATTCATTTCCTGTTCTTTCATGATCCTTGGGAAGATTTTTCTTTCTTGAGTTCACTGTCAGGCCTAAAAGGGAAGGAGAAGCACATTGGAAAAATAGGGGAGAACCCCACCAGGGGGGTGGGCCACCAGTGAGGTGGAGGTGACTGTTTCCTGTGCAGCGGTTGGGACTGGGCAGGAGGCTTGGCAATTAAATGTGTTCTTCACAGTTTGGTCCTGGGCTGCCCTGTTTATAATAAAAACATTTGGCTTGACTTCCACAGGCTCTGATTCCTGTTATAAACGTTGAAGTGTTTCAGGCCGCACTCCCTTTGGTCCCCTGAGAAATTCCTTACGAAAATCCCAAGGGGTGAACCAAACAGTTCCTGGGATCATCTCCCATCTGAGGCATCACATTTAGAGTCTGAACTATGCATACAATTTCAGATGCTAAAAGTCAAGCCCCGCATATACCTTTTAAACAGCAAACTAATTATTTGCCCAGATCGACAGACTGTGTCTCTTTAAATGTTCTTTCCATTCCTAGTACATGCTGTAATCAGCAGATGGCCTACCTTCCCCCACCACCCCCCTTAAAACAGACCCTCCTAATAGCTAATATCCTGCAGTGACCAAAGCCATTAGAAGGATTAGCCATTACTATCCTGTCCAGCAAACACATAATGCTCATGGGGATTGCCTTTTTCCCCTTTGCTTGTTGTTTTTATGGATGAATCAGAGCCCAATGGTGGGTTGAAAAATCAAAACGAGTAGGGCAGAGGGTTATGTCCATTCTTTTCCAGGGTACCTCCCAAACAGCCTTCAGATTTGTGATTCCTTTGTTAAAATGATGGCAGATGTCAGCTTTGTGGATAGAGCAAGCTCTAAAAGGACACAAACAGTACGCAGACCTCTGTCCCTAGTTACCATAATATCTAATACTCATCCTTTCCCAAGTGCGACAGCAAATCTGTGCTCTGCCTGTTCACACGGTCCTATTTGTGCTGTAAAAGATGAGCAATCAGCCGCCCAGCCCAAAGCCACGTTGCAGGGCCCAGGAATGCTCTGAAACACTGCCACCCAGTGGCGTTTGGCGGCACAGCGAGTGAGCCGAGAACCCAGCCTCAGAGGCTGAGGAAGAAGCAGGAGGAGAGGGGGCAAAACTGGCCTCAGATCAGGAGGCCGAGCTGCGGAAAAGCACGCTGCGTGGCACAAAGACACGAGCCAGTTTGGAGATGGCCAAATAGGGCAGGTGACAGAAACACGGAAAAAGACAGCTGGCATATAAAGAGATGAATTAAGAGATGTACTGAGATGGTACATCTGAGCAGTCTCTTTTCTCAAGGGAAGAAACACATGCTGAGAGCTGGAGAGAGGTGATGGGAAGATGAGTCAATGGAACTCCTTTTGGAGTCTGCCTTAATTTGGATGACTCAGCCTTGCACATGTCTGGGTTCTTAAGGATCCTTAGTTTCTTCTGACTGTAGGGAAGTCAAGGCACCTCGGTTTCCTCACCTGAAAAAGCTGAATTAGACCTTGAAATTAAGCCCTAACATTGTATGAATGTGTTATCTGAGACACCATGTGGACAAGAAATGCAGAGATACAGAAAATGTAAGCTGGGTGAGACTTGCATCATTTGTGTGGGGCCCAGCTGTTCTAAGGAAGAACCTAAAAAAATCTGTCATCCATTTTCACCTCTGGGTGGTTCAGGACTTGCCGGGACAGTGCACGGAACAAGTCCTTGTTGGGTGTAGGTGATTCTCAGAAAGAACCTGCCATCAAACATTTCAGCATCAACAGATGAGGACCAGCTCCTGGAGATCTGGAAGCTTCCAGCATTTTCAGTGCACGCTGGGGGAAGGGTTGAGAGGGAATTGGCATCGGAAAGGAGGCAGTACTCTACTAAAATTGAAGCTAAACCAGAAGCTAATGGGTTAGTAATTTAATACGTCACTCTTTTCAGTAATATTTTCATTTTAAAAAGAAAATTTCTGTTCGAGGGCAAAGCAATTCCAAAGAAATTAGATTCTGCTGGTTTGAAATGTAAGAATCCAGGCAGGCGGTCAGGAAAATGCGTTTCCTGGTTCCTTCATTCTTATCTGATAGTTCCTGTCCTGCTTCAGTCGTGCCTATTTCTTGGGGAAAAGCATATGTGATCACTATTTTAAAGACTGTTAGAATCACTTTCGTATCCAAGGTCTGAAAGAAGATTTGGGCTCAGGCTCCATTTGAAGAAATCCAGGTTGTATTTCCCCCAGCATTTAGGGTTTGATGGTTTCTGCTTATCTAAAGTGCTCACATTGCAAACAGGAGCAGCAGGGCTGGGGATTTAAATTCTGTCTTGATGGGAATTTGAACTGAAATACTCTGCCCAATGCCACTTTATAAGCTGGGAATCATCAAGCTAGCTACAAATACCTCGAGGGGTCCTTGCAGTTGCTCAACATAAATCAGCAAAATGACAGGCAATTGACTTTGAAGACAGCTCTCACATGGCTGAGTGGCTGGAGCTACTGGAAGCAGATGAGGGCATTTTCCTGTAAACATGATTGTGATTAGCACCAGAGTAAACAGTGGATTGGGTTGTATCTGTCAGACTCCAGCTTGCTCTGGATTTTTCATTAGGTAGAAATCAACATGTGCGTCCGTGTACCAAAGTTGGCAACTCTAAAAAATAAGTTTGTATTTCAACACCTGGTGAATACTTCTGATTTCCCCAGAAGGGAAGCAGGAAGGGAATTTGATTCTGCCATGTTTTCATGGAGAGATAAAACAGAGTGTGGGCATCAGAAGCTTTGATGCGAAAGCAGATCAGCATGTACTCTGTACTCTAATGCTGTCTAGTGAAGTTTGGCAAAGCTCAGATTTTGGCTAAATGGAAAGGTGCATATTTGAAAGGTTGACCTCATGCATATTGTATGAGGTCACCAACTCAAATGCCTCTTATGGCCAGGAAAGTAGCTAAGTTGCCCTGAGGGACCGAGGCCAAGAGGGATGTGCAGGACCTGTCCAAGGAGGCAGACTGACCTTGCTCCATCAGGGATTGTTGCCAACCAGGGCAGACAGTCCTGGGCTGTCATTTCAACTGTTTTGTTCAAAAGAAGCATAAATCGGGATTTTTCATGGGAAACACTAGTATGCCAAACCAAATAGGTCTACAAACCAAAAGCATCTGCCCCGTTTGAACCTTGTTTGGGGTTATTTCTAAATCAAATTCTTCCCAACTCATTCAGTTTCTACCAGGACTCTGAGGACAGAGAAAGAGAGAGAGAGAGAAAGAGAGCAAAATCTACCAATCCTCCAGACCTAGATTTTTAAAAAAAATTTTTAGCTTAGATCTCTCATGCTGCAACTTAGAACTTTTTTTTTTCAGTACTGGAAATTGAATCCACTCTATCAGTGAGCTATATCCCCAAACCTAAACTTCTGTTTATTCTCAATCCATGGAAATGAATTAATGGAAATGAACAATCACCTAACATCACTGGGATAATCATACTTCACCCATGGACATTTTAAACTCAATAGTCATTTAACAAAAGGAAGCCCTGGTAACTGTCCTGGAGCCCCATTCCCTCAAAGGTAGATTGTGCTGTAGCAAAGGAGAAGACTTCGGTGGACCGAGGATGGACAGGTTCTCTCCACCTCCTGGGGTCCCCAGTGAGGACAGCAGGTCCTGGGGGAATGTAGGAAGTTATGTGTGCCTCCTCTGGAGTCAGCTCACACACACCAACCAAAGGACTCTCTCAAGACAAAATACCAATTAGGACATTAAACTAGCCTCAAACAGTGCAGACCTGGGAAGAGGTTCAGCAAAATGAAGACCCTGGAGACCAGGAGCCAGGAGAAGGTGTATATGAGCTGCTTTTCAGGAAGGAATGAACCTGAGCCAGCCCAGAGGTAAGGGAGGGGCGTCTGGTTCAGAGTGAGCTGGGGACCAGGACAGGACAGCAGCAAGGCCTGTTCAAAATGATAGATGATGTCAGGCAGAACTGTTGAGACCTTTTGCTGTCTTTGGGGAAAAAAAATAATCTCTATATTTTTTCCAGCTAGGGACTTTGTTCTCCTGTTGAGTCAATTTCTTTCTTTCTTTCTCTCTCTTTCTTTCTTTCTTTCTTTCTTTCTTTCTTTCTTTCTTTCTTTCTTTCTTTCTTTCTTTCTTTTTTTTTTTTTAAGCCATTCCCTTTAGTGCGGATTCCATCCCTTAGCTGTCTTTTCTCATTTGGAAGACTGTTTCTTCCTACCTCTTCCTTCTGGGTAACCTGTACTCTAGAAGGTCCCAGAGGGAGACATTAGCCTTCTGGGCTGGTTTGTGTTTCCCAGGGAGCCACGAGGGATGGGAGGGGTGCAGAATCAAAGCCCAGGGCCCTGGGTTGGAGCTGCTGTGAGTTAGAAGTTGTGGCCAGGCAATGGTGATACTTGGCAGACTCCTCTGGAAAGATGATGATGTTATTAGATGCTCGGGGTGGTTGTGGAGAAGCTGCTATACAGGGTCATGAAGGTGAAACCAATTGGAAACAGGGAACAGTGACACCTGAGACTTGGGAAGCCACATGGCTCGGCGGCCCACCCTGGAGTGAACTGGTGGCAGATCTGTCGGGCCTGTCGGGTGGAGCCCGAGGCTCCGCTGGCTGGAGGGTAAGCGCACCGAGGCCTGGCTTCTGCTTGCCGATGGATCGCTGCGCGAGCTGCGGAAGCAAAGGCCCTCTCTGCGCCTGTTCAGTGCCGGGAGTACACACTACAGAGAGTGGAGAAGCGGGTGTGGGGGAGCCCCTAATTCTGGAAGGACTGCCGAGGCCTTGGCTTCTTGGCACTGTGCTCAGTAATTCTGAGAGCATCAGAGAAGGGACCTGGGAAACAGAGGGATGGTGGATGTAGGACGCTGGCAGATGGACGGAGGGATGCCGAGATGAACAGAAAATCCTCGAAGATGAAAGAGAATGGCATTTCAGAGGGGAACCTCACTGTGTCGCAGGCAGCTGTTGAATTTTGTTGCAAGGAAAAGGAACCCCCTGGAGGCCGCAGATGGGTTGCCAGGGGCAGGCGAGCATGCGCCCTCCACCCGACGCTGGCTCTTGGGTTGTCTTTAGTACTGCGCGGTCAGGACCAGCCCTGCCTCCCTGGGGAGCAGCGAGGCCGCCATCCCTCTCTCCAGGAGAGTGATCCAGGTGCCCAGCATGGGACCTGAACACAGGGACCGAACACAGTACAGGGCTGCCTAGCCACCAAACAGCAGGAGCCCTTCTCAGGCTGCAGGGGGCTCCAGCTGGTGGATGCTTCAAACCAGGCATCTGTTTCTTCGCTCTCCCTGTCGCCCTGTGAACTCGAACCCTGCAAAGCCCTAATAATCATAATAGAGACAGGTGCTGAGCAGAGAGCAGGGGCCAGGCGACCCCGAGCCTCAAAATGTGCTGCCTCGGTTTCTGTGCCTTCAATTTCCTCTTTCTCGTGTGAAACTGCTCAGGACCCAGGGCAGCTCTGAGATCCACCCAGGAAAATATAGCAGCACACAATATGTTGTTTTGGCAGAAAGCTATGAATTTCAGTAAGGAATGTCTGTCACAGGGCCTCATCCAATTAACTCACTTGTCGAGAAATCAGAATAAATAGTTCAGAGGAGGCGACTGCAGCGTTTGCTCAGACCTTCCTTCCTTTCTTATTTGTTTGCATGGTTAGGCAGGTCTGCAGTCACCAGGATGTATTGATTAAAGGCAGAGAAGTAAATAAAGCACATCTTCATGGGGGTTCTTCCTTTGGAGAGAAGAAAGGGGGTACTTTCCATACATTTTGCACCAGAGAATTCTGGTGCTCCTCTGTTTCCGAAATGCGTCATGGAACCAGGTGTAGTGGCACAGGCCTGCCATTTCAGTGACTCAAGAGGCTGAGGCAGGAAGATGGCAAGTTTGAGGCCAGTCTCTGCAACTTAGCAAGATCCTGTCTCAAAATAAAAAGTAAAATGATCAGGGATCTCCATAGCGTAGTGATAAAGCATCCCAGATTCTATCGCCAGTTCCCAAACAAAAACCCAAACGAAGAGGGGTGATGGAGACAACCCTGGCAAATTCCTTTGGGTCTCAGACTCAGTGCTGTCCTTGAGTGACCTGAGTGGAGAACCCCTTCTGACTCTGTTCTTCTTCCTGTGTCTCTCTGACTTGAGGTCCTTGCTGTGGTGGAGATGAAACTACAGCCATTCTCAGAGTCTACTTTGTAGAGTTCAGAAGGAAACTAATGTGAGTGGGTTTTATGCAGCTAGAGGGTCAGCCAGAGGAATGTTTCAGCTGCCCAAGGAAAACCCTGGCCCAGGGTGCCTGCACATCTTTTTCCAGCCCCGAGTTTGGGGACACTGCCTCCCTTCTAATCCTGAGGCTGAGGGCCTCCCCTTTCAAGCATTCACACCTCTGGGCTTCGCCTCAGTATTTCTCCCGCAGCGGTGGAAGAGCCTGATCCAAGGCAAAAGTGTTGTTTAACTTTTGCTCTCAGGAGCAGAGTGCCCCCAGATAATGAGGCCTGGAAACAGGGAAGGACATGTTCTCCAAAGCCGGCCACCCTCTCCCTGGACCCTCCGTCTGGAGTCACAGGCGTATTCTTCAAGGGCTGCAGACCAAGTTCGCCTTTGTGTTCGGGGCTGCTTGCATTTCAAAGGCTTTACCAGCGGATCTATGAGTCATTCCTGGAACCTTCCGGAGTCTCCATGGTGACGGGGTTGAGTGGGCCTGAGGGAGACAGGCATGCACTCCACTTCCCAACAAGTTCCTCTTTGCTGATGTTTTTTTCTTCTTTTTCAATACAGACTAGGGCTGAGTTTTGAGCTTTTTTGTCTTTTTTTTTTAACCGATAACAAAATGGGAACTCTCAAAGCTCTTTTTCTATTTTACCAAAACCCCATCTATATAAATATATATTCTAGTCTTTACCTGCCTCTGTTGAGACCATTAAAACAAAACAAAACATGTATTTGTGTTGTTCTTTTTTTTTTTTTTTTTTTTCTTTGCAAGTGTTTTAAAAAGGGATCTGGTTTTCCTGTCTTCTCAGTGAAAAGGTTCTGGGTGAACTGCTCTGGTCAGGAATGGCATGCCTGTGGCCTCTGCCCCAGGGCACGGGAGGTCTCACTAGCCAACCACAGGTTGATCAGGAGTCTGCAAATGTCCACGGTGTTCCAGTCCCCAGGGTTCTCCATGTGCATAGATGATGTGCATGTTGCTTAAGGATGGGGAGGTGTTTCGAGAGGTCAGTTGGTCAATTCCGTCATGGTACGACCCTCCTAGAGTGCGCTTTTACAAACCTAGGTGGTTTAGGCAATCACTCAACGTGGTCTCTTGCTGCAATTCAGAGACTCAGTAAACATTAGATGTATGAAGCTGCTGTCCTTGAACATGACATTCTGCATAAACACTTTTTAGTCAGTAGAAGAGCACTCTAAAATAACCATAAGTTCTTAAACCAGTAACATAGTTGCTTATCATCACCGATTATCAGGTACGGTAAATAATTGTATGTGCTATGCTTTGATACAACTGCTAGTGCAGTAGGTGTGTTTACACCAACACACAGAGAATGTGTGGGTAATGTGCTGTGCTATATGTTGTGTTGGCTACTATATCTCTGGGTGATAGTGTTACGTAACTGGGGACTTCTGAGAAACTGAGGCAACATGAAGACTCCTTCTTCAAATTCCAATTCCTGTGACGAAGTCAGAAAGATTACAGACAGACAGACAGACACACACACACACACACACATGCGCACACATACACACACACAGTGGCTGTGTGTGCGTGTGCGTGTGTTTGTGTGTTTAACAGGAATAAGTTTATTGAAGGGATAGGAAAAAGGAAAGTGGACACTCTCAAGGGAGACAGTGGGTCCTCTCAGAGAGGAGAGGGACAAGGTGCCTCTCCAGCACTCCTGTTTTATGGGGGAATCCCAGAGAAGTTTCCAGAGTCCTGCTCAGGTCTACCACTTGACTTTTGACTGACATCAGACTTTTAAGTCCCCACTGCCTTGGCGACCCTAGGTCACTTTAGCCCATGCTGATCTATCCTAAGTGAATTCTTAACCATACATTCTTATAGATTTTATGGTTGAGGGAACTGTCCTTATCTCCCAGAGTCTCAGGATCTGGTCACAAAAGTCTCCCCCTTCAGGGTAACTTGGGTTCCTCTTATCAACATTATCTCGGGGCCTATATTTCTCCTGCAGATAACAGGTAGTTTGCTGAGGAAGGTGATATATCCTGTCCACTAAGGCTGGGCAGAGTGGCAGGTAAATTGCTTCTTGGGGGTCAGCACAGTGAGCCCCTTTTATAGAATTATTCTCTTAACCTCATGTCCCCACGATTCACATCTGTCTGTTTCTGAACAACAGGAATTTTTTAGTTCCACTATAATCTTACAGGACTACCTATATATATGCTATCTGTTATTGACGGAAATAAATGACTATATTTCAGGCATGTTAGGTGAAAGCATTCGCATTACTATTTGGGTTGCAATAATCTGAGAAGTAATCTTGGGGATTTTTCAAGTGGGACTAAATATTAAAATTTGTCACCAATTTAATGTGACCTGATCTGCATAAATACACTTGTATAATTTTGGGCAGGTTTGGATCCTGCGTCATCTTTTATAGTGGTGTGTTGTCCAAGCATGCCCATGTCTGCAGTGGAAATGAGCTCATAGCCACATTAAAACCCAAATCCTGCTGACCAGGCGATCCCTCCAGGTTCAAGCAGGACATTGAACCTCCTGTTCTACCCTCGTGTTTCTAGGAGTCTCTGGGGGCATCTCGTGAGTGCTTATTCTTCAGGTGCAGACATATTCCTTGGGTGAATCTGGCAGGCTCTGTGTGCCTAAGCTCTGCAGCGAGCTGGCTGTGTGTGTGTGTGTGTGTGTGTGTGTGTGTGTAGAACGTCTTCCTCTGCTGCGTGAGCCCCTGAGAGGGACCCCTACGCAAGGCTGCTTACGTGTCCCTGTGCCAAACCTCTCATTTTCCCATCAGACCCTGCCTTGCCCCCAGAGTGCATCCCTGGAGACCCTGCAAGTAAACATCTTTGTTTCCAAGAGCTTCTCTCTTACAACAGGTTTTTCTAATAGGTTAAGCTCACTCAGGCTTCCTTTGCGTTCTTAGGACATAATTTCTTACATTTCTGGGAGCCATGGAGCCCTTTGAAAAGATAATAAAGGCCTGAACCCTCTCTCAGAAAAGTACACACGAAGCTATCGTTCCACAGAGACCCAGGAGTCCATGGCCTTCTGGTAAGGATCCTGCCTTAGGAGGAATTTTCCCTCAAGAGCTCTCAGGCCCTGCTGGAGACTTTGTTGCAGCCAACTCACCAGTTGACACACCCGGTTAGGGCTGAACCCTGCAGTGGGTATGGCCCAGGCCCAACGGAGGGAGCCACAACGTGCACATTTATTTTCAAATCCCGTATTCCACATGGGCTGTGTACAAGTGAGCATATGGAAGGCATGACTTCTCGAGGCTGCTCTTCGGGGGTCTCAGGAGGCTGCTCCTCAGGCCTCTTGTGAAACTCCGAGAGGCTGAGTACCCAGGCCACGCTCCAAACTTCAGAGAGCCCAGGACTCGGCAGCTGGAGTCCAGGGTCCCAAACTCAGTGACTCTGGGAAAGACATTTCTGGGAGTCTTAATCTAACCAGAACCCTTTTTTTTTTTTAAAAGAATCACACATTAGAATTAAAATTTTCAACCTACTGTTTTCTCTGTTGAGAGCTAAGATTTATCTAACTTTCCATGGCCCTGCATATTGTCCTTCAGCTCCTAGATGTTGCAATACTATTGGTATTCATTTCCTGGGGCTGCTGTAACAAATTAACACAAACTTGGTGTCTTGAAATTATGCGAATTTATTCTCCCACAGTTCTGGAGGTCAGACTTTGAAATTAATGTTTGGCGGGGCTGTATTCCCTCCAAAGGTTCTAGCAGGGATCCCTTTTAGCCTCTTCCAACTTTGCTGGTTCTCTGTCTCATGGTTGTGGCTACTTCTTCTCCTTCTTCCTGTTCATCTTTATTATGTGGATCTCATATAAGGACGCTTGTCATTGGATTTAGGTTTTCTTGGCTAATCCAGGATGATTTCATCTAAAGATCCTCAACTTCCTTACGTATGAACAAGACACCCACCCACACACACATACCTTTTTTCAGTACTAAGATTGAACCTGGGTGTGCTCTACCACTGAGCTACACCCCCGGCCTTTTGTATTTTTTATTTTGAGACAGGGTCTTGCTAAGTTGCTCAGGCAGGACTTGGATCTGTGATCCTCCTGCCTCAGCCCCCCAAGTCACTGGGATTACAGGCACACACCACTGTGCCTGGCCCAAGGCCCCTTTTCTAAGTAAGATTACTTTCACAGGTTCCAGGAATTAGAATGTGGAGTAGCTTTTTCAGGGTTGGGGGCACCGTGCAGACTACTACAGGGTTGCTTCTTTATGTCTCAGTGTCTGATACTGCCTGGCACAGGGTCAAAGTTCACCATTCATTCATGTTTCTCTCTGATGGTTTGGATTTAAACTCGAACCCAAGGGCTCTATCTGCTGCATTTCCAGGTCTGAAGAAGGGTGGAATGTATTTGAAATAAATTCTGTGTCTTTGGCATTCCTTGACTACAAAAATAGCTGCCAGACTAATTAGAGTAAATAGTTTATTTCCCTTAGGGATTTCTGTTAGAGAGTATTGTATTTATTTTAAGGATGCAGGAATTACACAGGCATAAAGAAAATATGTTTGAAAATCTTTTCCTTCTCAGATTCTCAGTGTGTGAAAATAAATTGGATTTTATTTACAAGATAACTTTCATGTATGTATTTCATTATGTTTATGAGAAAAGCAATATTATTGTGTGTGTGTGTGTGTGTGTGTGTGTGTGGTATTAGGGATTGAACTTAGGGGTGCTTTACCATTGGGTTACGTCTCTGGCTCCTTTTATTATTTTTTATTACTCTGAGACAGGATCTTACTAAGTTGCTGAGGCTAACTACAAACTTGTGATCCTCCTGCCTCAGCCTCCCAAGTTGCTGGAATTATAAGCGTGTTCCACCACCACACCCAAAACAATATATATGTATAATAGTACAACTATATATTTATATATAGGTCACCTTATATCTGTTGTGTGGCTCTTTGTTGACACCTAATAGTGACTTCTATGTGCCCATTTAGAAGAAAAATGTATATAAAGAAGTGACATGTTTTATCTTTCAATAAAAAATATAGCTCAATATGATGTTTCTAATAGAGAGTAAATGAATATAATTATGTTTTACCCTTAGTCTAGAGTACAAATTCTAAGCTTTCATACTAAAATGCACCATGAAGTATTTCTGACCTCACAATCTGGAACAGTTTTATTCGACAGGGTTAGAAGTGGCAATGAGAATAAATCTGTCTTTGCAAACCAGAATTTTTTTTTTTTTTTTTTTTTTTTTTTTTTTAAAAACAACCTCTCCCTGTGTATGTAACTCACATGGTATGTAACTTGCCATTTCCACAGCTGGTCGTATTTTATTTATTAATGTTTGGAATCTGGAATCCTCAAACAGGAAAGGTCTAAATTCTTTGTCCCTTATTCATAGTGAAATTAGTTCAAGTTGCTTGATTTTCATTGGCTTTACTTCAGGTTCTTTTAAATATAAGTCTCCTAGGCACAGGGCTTCATTAATCATTTTTTATCATCATTTATCCATTTTCCAATGAGCAAGCAGCAGAAGAATCAGAGAAGAGTCAGGGAAAAAGCAAACTCCCTGTCTGCAGAGCTCAAAGCATACCACTCACATTAGGGAATGGCTAAAACGCATCCAGCCAATCAAAACGCCCTGTCCTGCCTGTCAAGTTTAAATGGGAGTGTGCATTGCGAGTCTTGAAGCTGAAGATGCATTAACATCATGACTTTCAACTTCACATAGTAATAAAACCCAGCAGCAACACAGCATCAATCAACTAAATCAGACTTTGCTAAAAGAGAGAGCCTGCACTTCATCCCAAGGGAGCCAGAGTCCAAGTCAGAGTTGAAAGGATGGTTGGGATCGACGGCCCCTGTTGATTTCTCTGTTCCATAAGGACTTTGCAATTTTCTCTCTTTTTTTTTTTTTCTGGATGTGCTTTAGGTCATTTACAAATGAGCAAATTCATCTATTAAAAAAAAAAAAAAAAAAACTAGCCAACTGGTCTACCACAGAGTTAGTAACTCTCATTGTTTCAAAGTACTTTGTGTTTTATTTTGTGTGTGTGTGTGTGTGTGTATTATTTTAAAAGTCATTATCAACTGTGTGTTTTTAGTTAGATTTTTTAAATTGAGTTGTTTGAAATACAAAAATGGTCCTCTATAAAAATGAGCTAAATCGTATCAGTGTTTTAACACTGTGTTAAACTTTTTCTTTACTATCTGCTGAATGCAGATAAATGGGGAACTATTTAGTTATTAAGAGACTGACTTTTCTTGAGTATCTTTGTAAAAGAAACTTGTATTATTATTATTATTATTTTTATTATTTGCATAAAACTGGGCCCAGACCAAACAGGGTAGAGGGAAGAACAACTGACTCTAGATTTCAAATCCAACTGTGGTTGCAACTGTATACAAGTACATAAATTGAGACCTCAATTTTGACAAATCTTTGCTAGGTATTGTGATATAGGCTTTTAAAAACATGATTTATTAAGTACCTTTAGCATACCTGAGTTTTGGACTCTTCCTTTCAATTTGCCAGGTATAAGGTAGCCATATGATTTATTGTTGGCTCTTTCAATTTGTCAGACACAAGTGGCCATACAATTTCTAATTGGCTCTTCCAATTTGCCAGGTACAAGATAGCCCTATCATTTATTGTCCATGCAAGGACCTTCCTGAGAGTGGACAGGGGTGATGGACAGCAGGTATAAACTAGCACTTTCTCGCACCAGGTATAAACCAAGACATCAGATATATCCAACTTTTCCATCCCCCTTGGCCACTACCAAGGGCTTTTGAAGGCTGCATGTGTGTTGGAAATGTGGCAAAATTTCACCTGCCAATAGTGCAGATAAATTCAGACATTTTTCTTTCTTCCTGGTCTATCAACTCTCAGTAACTTCCTATTTCTGATCCTGAGGATGCTTTATTACCTTGAAGCCCTTTTCCTGCTCAGAGTGCTCCTGCTTGTCTTCCGCAACTGCACTCCTGAAGTCCCAGTGACTCCTTGAGCCCTAATTCAACAGTGCCTCCCCTGTCACCTAAGCTCTCACAAGAGAGAATATGGATCCTTCTTAAGAACTTTCCTCCTTCTGTTTGGACACATTTTTATGTGTCCTATCATGTTCATTCCTGAACCAAGAGGAGGGACTGACCACAAAGCCAGGACCCCACAGTTCTCATTGAATGAGCCCTCCTCTTTTTAGCTACTTTGCACGAGTCTTCTTTTAATTCTGGTGTTTTGGCCTATTTCTTTTTTCTAAATTGTGATAAGAAACAAGCATACCAGAAGATTGAAATCCTTGTCATATTTGGTTCATTCAAGGAACATGGTATTTGAATTCAATTGCCGACCATTTCCACATAAGAGATATGCAATCTTAAGCAAATTATTAACCTCTGGTGCCGAAAAAATAGGGATAATAATAGTACCTACTTTTTAGGGTTGTTATAAGGACTGAGACCTCATGGAACAGATACTAACAACCTTAAACACTCAATATCTTAGCTGTTTTTATTGTTCAGTCTACATTTTCCTATTTGTTGAGGTTTTATTCACATTTTTTAATTGCACCGTAGCTAAAAGAAACCAAGAGTTACCTGCATGTGTAATATAGTGAGGTCTGATGTCCATCTGCTCATCAGGTACACCAAGTGGTCACCATTGGAGAGTTATAGCCTTGATGACCCCATGGACACTCGATGGGACAGAAAGAAAATTTCCCTTAAACAGAAAGAGGCAACCAGACGGTCCTCACCCTCTCAACTTGAGGTCAGAGAATCAAAGTGCTGGTTCTCTACACATCTGTGCTCTCATTTGTAGCATAGGGACAATAATAATTCCTACCTCGTGGGCTGAAGTGACGATGAAGTGAGATCATCTGTGTCAACCATCGGGCATAGTTTTTGGTGCACAGGACACACTTGCCAACCATGTGCAGTCGTTCCCAGCACCTACCCTGGAACATGAGCCGATTGCCGAGACAGGTGTATTGAGTGTCCTGGGGAAGATGTCCTCATACCTCCCCCAACCACTGGAACCTCGGGGCTAGCTCCACCAGGGGAAGCTCAACCACACACTGAGAATGCAAAGCCGGTGCCCGGGTGAGGAGACCACTTTCCCCCTCTGGGAACATGCAGTGCAGAAAAGCCAACATCAACAGCTGAGAGAGTAATTAGGTCAATTCTGATGCAAGACTGACCATTAGCAACACAAGTGGTGGCGAATTAAGGTCATGGGCAGGCAGGCTGGAGAGAGCCAGGAACTTGTTAGTAATTGCCAAGGAAAGAATGTGCGCTCCCTGAGACCCTGCTGGGGGGGAGGGGCTGAAGGCACCACAGGCCTTCTGCATGGGGCTTCAGAGCTAGTGGATTTTTATCACCGTGGTTATTGTATCCCTTACCCCTACAATGACTCACTAGATTGTAGTTGCCTAAAGAATTAAGGGACACACAGTGCTGAGTTAGGTCTCAGGGAAAGAAGTTCGTTCCGTTCCAGGTGCATCTATATCTAACTCCTACATCTGTACTGTTCCCAAGTCTCCAAGGAAGGACATCCCACGCCCCCACTTTTTGGCCAATAATATGTCATTTATCTTCATCCAGATCCTTATTTCTGCCTCTTCCTGGGTCAGCTGTGTTCATGGAATGGAGGTAGTGTGGCTGCATTCTACTGCAAGTCCGTCTCAGAGAGTCCAAACGGTACAGCTGCCCTCAGCTCCCCTTCGCTTAGGTCTTAACCTTCTGAGTTTATTTCCACTTGCCCTGTGGATATTAAAGTAGAAACCATGCCTTGTGACCTTCAGTCAGGGCGCCAGCTGCTTCTCCACCCTTTCCCCTGCGGTTCAGTGAACACACCGCCAGTTCTGCAGCAGCCTTGTTTCTGGAATTCAAACCTCCTTCCCAGCAGGGAGTGACTAATGTTCATGGTCACATAAAGCACCAAGGGTTACCGGGCAGAGCACATGCTCATTCAAACACTGTCCCTGGAACCAGGTTAAATTTAGTTAAAAAAAAAAAAAAAAAAAAAAAGTCCCAGCTTTGCCCCAACTCCTCCGCCGTCCCATCCCCTTTATTTTCCCAAAGAAGTGATGGGAAGATCTCAGAAGGAGCACAATGGCGTCTCCATCACAGCCGGGCGGAGTCCCATGAGTAAGGACGTTGCGGCAGGCATGACTGCAGGGTGGGACACAGTCACCAGTGGCGGAAGCCGTCGACCATCACCATTTCTGTTCTGGCAAGAGTAGATTTCAACGGCAGTCGCGGAAGGATCCACACTGGGGATGGGGAGGCAGTAAGAAGCCACGTTAACCAATGCCATTTGCCAAATCTGTCAAAACCAGCCTTGTGCTGTGCTACCGCTTCACCCAGAAGTCTAGGTGGGAGTCAGATCTTTTGATGCTGCCACTCCTCCCATGTTGATGGATTGGAGGAGGCAGGGAGCCGGACTCCCTAACCAGGAACTAGAGAAACTCAAGGCTCCCATGGTCATTTGTACTGGGATCACCACAGCCTCTACCCACTTAGTCTGCCAAAAACATTCTGTGACAGCCAAGACCAGCTGTTCTTCATTCCCTCCTCCAAAAGCAAAGGGACTTTGACCCTTGGCCAAGGGACAATTCTTCTTTAATTAGAAATGGAGGGAGAGGGCTGTGGGGAGAGGGAGGGACTAGAAGCACAGAGGAGAGGATGCTTTCTTAGAGTATGCTGTGGATCATGGCTTTTAGGAAAACTGGTAAACGACCAAGGTCATTCGGTTGGTAGGACTCTTTTTCTGGCAGTTCTGTGAGGGTCCAGGATGTGTCAGGTCACACGTGTGAGTGGATTATGGACTCACTCATCTCTGCAGGGCCAGCTGGGAAAGGGTGTCGCTTTCCTGAAGCTCAGCTGAAAGGCGGAGAGGACAGTAAGGCGCTGGAGGAATCCAGTGGCCATGGTGCAGAGTGGAGGCGGTGGGAATGGGGATGGCGTGGGTTCACGTTCAAACTGGGTTTGCTGTTGACTTTATTTTTTTCTGCCAGGAAACCTGGAATCTTGGTTGCCTGGCTACCTGGCAGTGGCTTGGATAACTTCATTTTATTGCATCTCGTAGTTGTCTCCATTGTTGGCCACTGGAAACGGGAGGGAGCAGTGCAGAGACTACTAAAGTTTAATGTCCGTTTGTTGCTGACATCTTCCTCTTGGAGAAAGACACTGATTCATGGCTGAACAATTCCTACACACCGAGATAAAAACATCCGTTTAGTCTCTTAATTCCTTTCTGTTTAGAGGCACGGATGGTTTCCAGAGGCTATTCAGAAAATGGCTGCTAGAAATCAGTTAAAAAAAAAAAAAGTTAATGTTTTTATTTCTTTCTCTTTCTCCCCATAGACAAGTTTAACATTCTTGCTTGAGGCCATATGGAGTGAATATGCCAGGAGGAAATTACATCCCGCTCTCTGTTTCTACTCAGCTGCTTTTCACTGTGTAAGTGGGGCCTTTGAAGTGGCCTTTTTCTTACCTCGGATTCTGACATGAATAATTGTTTAATTGCCTTTCCGTCTACACAAGATAAGGAACCATGTCTCAAAATTGTCTAATTCTCTTAACTAAAACAATATCCAAACCTCCGGAGCAGTTTTTGAAGAAAAGACTCCTCACATATGTTAAGCGTTTTCTTCTTTCCCAAGTGCTTGGCACCCCGCATCCTTTTGTTAAACTGGATAGTGTATAGGAAAGAACTGGGTCAACAGTATCATGGAACAAAAAAGCAAGATATTACAACAATTTTTTGACATGATTTTCCATATAAAAAACTAAGGCTCAGTGGGGGAAAGCCCCAACCCCAAATTACAGTAGGGAAGTCCACCTGGCTGAGGTCTGGGGTGTTAAAAGAGAAAATTATAGCAGATCTTGTTTTGCAGGTCTTAATTGGCTTTGTTTGCCTTCCTAGAATCCTGCCACAGTTTGGACCAAAAATGTTTCAGAATGCTCACCACATGGGCAGGTGGTATTTATAGTTAGAGAAAGGGAAATGAGATGCAGAACACTGAAGTGAGATGGTCTGATTGGTCTTTGGAAGGAGGGCCACTGGCGATTGGCTGAGACTGGATATTTCTTACAGGAGGAGCTTCCGTTCTGTTCGTCAGTTAGGCTGCAGTTCGATTATGCAGGAAGAAACCTTTAAACCAAACAATTCAATAAAGACCTTCCCCATGGAGGCCAAGGATGGCCTGGGACCTCACCAGAAGCCTCCCAGAGGGTGGGGCCTGAAGCCGGGTCCTTGGGGAGTTTCCTGATCTGGTTTACATTTCACTGAACCTGCTGTCTCCCTTTAAAAGGTAGTGACTTGACTCTTCATCTTGGTCAGTTGCTGCCAGTAAGCCCTCCACAGATTTCTTTTTGTCAGGCCAGGACAGAGAAGTTGTTTCATTCCCTCGTGGGGGAAAATTCCATCTATCTATCTATCTATCACCTATCTTTTTCTTAAGGAAAAAATATTGTCTCTGAAAGGAGCTCATAATTCATTTCCATATTTTAAAAAGGCGTTAGAAGACCCTCTTGGTGAGCTAATCCATTCAACTTCCCATTTGTATTGGGAGGTAACCTGGGGCCCACCGCTGGTGGCTGCAGAGGTCACAGCAGACTGAAGCTCCCACCTTGTCCCACCCTCTCCACCGCTGGCCAGGGTGGAGCCCACTCCAGGAGGCAGTAGGATATAAGGCACAGGGTTTTTATAAAAAAAAGAAAAAATTCAGGCAAATTAGATTGAGCAGAGTTGGAACAAAGAATGATTCGAGAATCAGGCAATCTGAATCCTGAATCAGAAGAGGTTCAGAGCGACCCAGGTGCTGCCTTACCGTAGAACAAAATTTATGAACAGAAAAAGGGAAGTGCGGAACAGAGAACGGAAGTGGGGTGCAGAGACTGCTAGTTGACTACTAGGCTTCTGGAATTGGCTGCCAATTCATTACAAAAGCAAATTTCTAAGTTAGGCTTTCAGTTTTTCCATGTGCTCAGTTAGGTTGCAGTTCATTATGTAGAACTCTAAGGAGGCTCGTAAATCCCACATTCAGTTTGACTGAATTGACCCCTAAGACCAGAATTGACCCCCAAGACCAGAGAACCCTGCAGGAGATGCAACTTATCCTGGGTGAAAGGGTTTCCTCACTGGAGGTGAAGACTTAAAAAGGCTTTCAAGAGTGTTGAAGGACACAATCAACAGAATGAAAAGATGGTCATATAGAAGCAGAGAGGATATTTGCAAATCATATACCTGATAAAGTATTCATATTCAAAATATGAGGAATTCCTGCAATTCAACACCAGCACTACCAACAATGAAAAAAACAAACAAACAAACAAAAATCAGCAAAGAGCTCCAAAGAAGACAAGTGGCCAATAAACACATGAAAAGATGCTTAGCATGTCTAACATTAGGGAAATGCAAATCGCAACTGCAATGAGCTATCACCTCATTCCCAGTAGGATGGCTATTATAAAAAAATAATCCTTGTGCATTTCTGGTAGGAATGTAAAATGATGTAGCTGCTGTGAAAAAACCTTATATATAAGTTATATGTATATATAACTTATCCAAAGTTAAACATACTATTATCATAACACCCAGTAATTCCATTTCTGGGTGTATATATGGGAGAATTAAACAAATATTTGTACACTGATATACATAGTAGCATTATTCACAGTAGCCAAAATGTGGAGGTGAACCAACTGTCTATTGATGATGAATGGATAAATAGAATGGGGACTTGTCATTTACTAATATAGCATTTCACTTGGGAAGTTGAATACAATTGGAAGTAAACACTATGTAGTTGCTTTGTTTTTTGTCTAATTTATTTCACTCAACAAGTTGCTTCTGAGAACTATTCATGTTCTCATATAGTATCAGTCATTCATTCTTCTGTATTACTGACTGACTGTTCACTGTATGGATACATACAAAAAACATTGTATGTATTGACTCCCTTTATATGAAGTACCCAGAGTCATTCAATTCATAGAGACAGAAATGAAGATGGTGGTTGCCAGGGGCTAGGGGAAAAGGGGAGTAGTGGGTGCTTAATGAGAACAGAGTTTCAGTTTGGAAAGATGAAAACTTTCCAAGTTCTGGAGATATTTTGGTGGTGACAGTTGCCAACAATGGGAATGTATTTGCTAGCATTGAACTTAAATGGTTAAGATAGTAAATTCCGTGTTGCATGTATTTTTTTTTTTTATCATAAGTTAAATCAATTCTGAAGAGAGAGGAATTCTTAGTGAGATGGAGGGGTCTGGAGGAGAGAGAGAGGCTCTGAGGTCCCCTTTAGGGAAGATGCTTTCTGGGTGCTGCTCCATCCAGACTGAGGCCAACTTGCCCCTTGGAAGAGGAGCCCACTCCTATTCTGACCTCTGTGATATGGGAAGATCCATTCAGGATCCCTTCCCAGGGGGCGCTCCATCTGGGAGATGAAGGAGGATAGGTCTGGCCACTTTCTCATGCTCATTTCTCAGATGGGTCATCTCTCCTGGCCCACCAAGATGGCAGAGAGGACAGACCATGCCCGTTAGGGACTGTAAGGGCAATTTTCCAATTCACATCCTCCATCCAGAGGATAAGTGAAGATATAACCTGTGATTAGAGTTGGCCGCTGCTCTGGTTTGGATAGTGTCCACAAAGGCTCATGTGTTAAAGTCTTGGTCTCCAGTCTGGAGCTGTTGGAAGGTGCTGGAATCTTTAGGAGATGGGGCCTGTTGGGAGGTCTTGGGGTCCTTGGGAAGGTATGATGTGAATTGTGGGTCCCCATCCTTTTCCTTTTTCTCGTTTGCTTCCTGGTCATCAAGTAAGCAGTTTTTTCCACCCTGAGCTCCCCACCATTGCCATCTGGCACCACCATCAGCCCAAAGCAATAGGTCTGCTAGTCTTGAACTAGAAACTCCAAACCACATGCCAAAATAAGCCATTTCTCTTTTTAAATTAACTATCTCAGGTATTATGTTATAGTGATGGAAAACTGATTAATACAACCACAGAGTTGACATATAAAAGAAGCTTCCCTTCATTCTGGTTTTTTTTTTTTTCTTTTAGGAGTTTTTGAACTTAAACCACACACACACACACACACACACACACACACACACAGCCATTGCTTCCAAATTCTCACATACACACAGTCGTATGCTGCATAATGACCTTTTGGTCAATGATGGGACTTCTCATATACTGCTAGTTTCATAAGATTATAATGGAGCTGGCAAATCCCTATTGCCTGGTGCTGTGATGGCTATTGTAGCGTTATAGTGTAGGGACTCTGCATTTCCCGCTGTGCTGCAGCCATGTGAAAGTACAGCTCATACAGTTACATATGGTACATGACATTCATAATAAATGGCTATGTTACTGGTTTGTGTATTTACTTTGGTTTATATTTTTATTGTTATTTTGGAGTGTACTCCATATGCTGGGTTACACAGCAACAGCCTCATGCATCTGTTTACTGGACACATCATTATCTCTGGTGCTTCATTTAAAATCACATTTCATTCATCATGGCCTTGGGAGCAATAGGCAGTGTGTAATTATATATATATTTATATATAGGAAGGTGGTGGCACATATGGTAAGTACCCTCGGCGTGTGGGTGCTATACCACCTGAGCTCACACATGCACACTCCACGATGCTCCCACGACTGCAGAATCATCTGATGGAGCAGTCCTCAAAATGCATCCTCCTCACCAAGTGACAAGGACTGTATATAGTTTTCCACTCCATAGCCTTTTGCTCATTTCTTCGTTGTCCATTGCTTATTCTTCTGCCATTCCCTTTTGATGAAGTTTTCTGCAGGACAGACTATGTCTTCTAGTCAGTGGGTGAGATGTTTTTCAGATCAGATATGTCCAAACGACAGCAAAAACAACAAAAAAACCTTAATTTTTGCCCTCACACTTGAATGATACTTTGATAAGGCAGAGAATGCCAGAATAAAGTCACTTTTCCTCAGCATTTCAGGAACCGACTACTCCGTTGTCTTCCTGCGCCTAGGCTTGGTGATGAAGTGTGACTTGAGACTGATCACATTCTGAGGTGGTGACATGTTTTCTCCTCTGGAGAGAGAAGTCTTCCTTTATTCTTGGTATTTTGACATTTTACTCCGATGTTGATCGGGGCGGATTTGTTTCATTTTTGTTTTTAAGTGTCTCCTGTTCTGTCTTTCCAGGGTGTATTCAATTTGAGGGTTTCCATTTTAGGAAATTCTTCTCTGTCATTTCTTTAAAATTTAGTTCTGCCCTCTTCTCTTAAATTTTTCCTTCTGGAACTGTTGAAAGATGACTTTCTGACCTCCTGAGTCCATTATTCTCATTTTTTGCTCTAACAGTCCGTTTCTTTACCCCTGTGTGTTGTTTCCTGGGACAGTCCTCCCCTCTCCCACCTGTGTTCCTTGGGATTTTGAGTTTCCCATATCCATGACGCTTTATACTAACACCACTGTCACAGACTAATGGCTGCCTCATTCTGTGCTCCGTTCCATTCACAGTGACAGTGAGAAGCCACCAGGGTGGCTCCATCTTTTTCTCTCAAATAAATACCCTGCCTCCTTGTGCCTTAGCCATGCTGCTGCTCAATCCCACCCACCAGATGGGTCACATATTGAGACCGCTCCTACCTTCTGCAGGACAACCCTTCGCACACATCCTAAGCTGCGTGTTTCGCTCTTCCATGTGAATCTTTCAGTCTTTTACAGACTTTCAGTTCCTAGTTCCCCAGTCTTCTCCCCCTTCTAGTTTTCTGAGTATTGCTACATATATTTTCTGTTATGTCTATTGTGTGTGTTCTTGCAGTCATTTTGGAGAAAAAGAAGGTTTCAAATAATGCCTGAAGTTCAAGGTGTAAAAGAGAGGAAGTGAGGCCTGGTGGGTAAGACAGGGGCAGAGACCCCAGAGGCCTTCTTCTTCACAGTGGCTGGTGAGGAGGTTGCAAGGAATACCTGAGGCTCCGTGGAGCCCAGCAGTGGAAACCACTTAGCAAGTGGGCACTCTGGTGCGCTGTTAGCAGCACAGTAGCCTCCAGAGTTGGTGCTGCCATCCCAACAGCCTGTTCCCTCCAAAGCGACATCACCTTTTTTTCATTTAGAACCTCAGGACCCTTTGGGGACCTTCCTGAAATTCCAGTTTTTAATCTGAGAATTCATTTGCAGAGAACTGTCCAATTAAGCAGAAAACCCTTGACTTGAGGCTGTATCTCTACTTTGAATTCTTATGTCCAGAACTGTAATCTAACTTGGTAAGTAAAGAAGCAAATGGAAACCTAACTTCTGTAACAGATAGCCAGACTCAACCAATCACATGCAACTGAGCTTCAGTCAGCCACAGGCAGCCAACAGATCAGACCATGTCCAAATAAGGCAAATGCCTACCTGGAACCAATCAAGTTATTTTTGCCCTTTATTTCCACAGCTGATAAAAGCCTGCAGCTCATGCTGCTGACATGGAGCTCTCTGAACTTCTTCTGGTTCTGAGTGCTGCCCGATTCATGAATTATTCTTGGTTCAAGTAAGCTCAGTTATATTAATTTTGTCTGAAGCTTTTCTTTTAATAGAACTGACATTCTTCGAGCTCAATAAATTCTCATGCTATCCCTGGCTCTGTTTATCAAGATCATCTTTTCCCCGGGTTCTCTCTAATGATTTAGTACGATGGATTCCCCCCGCCTGCACCCCCACCAACCAAACCACAGTACTAAAAATGTGTAGAGAATATCATGCCTATGAGACCCATGAATTCTGCCTGTGGAAGAGGTAGGCGCTTCATGATTATTTTATATGGAACTCTCCTGGCCTGAATGTGACCCAGATGCCAGGGACACAGGGTGAGAGACACTGGACACTGTTGTCTCATGCTCATGTAATAGAGAATGGTTGAGCAAAAAGTTTGTTGACGTTTGCTATGTGTTGCTGTATGTACAGCCTTCCTTTGGGGCCTTTAAGACAACTTCCCTGGAGAGTTGTAGCACTTTAAAACCTTTAAGGATTGAGGCTTTCTTCTATCTTGGCTTCTGCCCCTGTCTAAGGCTGACCTTGGGGTAATCCAACCTTATCCGGATAAGTTATCCAGAGGTAAAAGACATTTTAACTACTTAGAAAAATCACTCATTGTATCTGACTAGTGATTCAAGTAAGAACTTCAAATAGGGAAAAAAATTCTAAATCCTCAAAAGTAGCTATCCTTAGGCAAAAATTTTAATATGTTGAAAATTTACTGAAACCAGAAGACCATTATTTAGAGTAGAATAATGGATTATATCAATAAGTCTGTTAGTTATCTTCTTTATAAGAGTCCTATTACATATGTAATCTTCACATATGCCTTAGAAAGTCTATTAATGACTCCATTTTCTCTGAATATTGAGTTTTTAAGTTGTTGCTGATCATAAAATGAACTTTTGGGCCGGGGATATAGCTCAGTTGGTAGAGTGCTTGCCTTGCAAGCACAAGGCCCTGGGTTCAATCCCCAGCACTGCATTAAAAAAAAAAAAAAATGAACTTTTGAACTTTTGGCAGTGTTGTTGTCTGGCTCTTGCTTCAAATCCAACTAATCAGGAAGTTTGCTCATCATCTTTTCTCCAATCCTATTCTTTTCCAAGCAGCCAACTCCTTCCCCCTGGGAGGTTCCAGGAATTTCACTCCCTCTCCTGGGTGGGGGTTTGTGGTCTAGGCTAAGCCAGTCAGAGCCTTCAACCCATCAGAACACAGAATTGGTTGCAGGGAGAGGGACCAAGCTGCCAACACCTGAGCTTTTGGGAGACATTTAATATCCAAACCATAACCATGTGACCCTAAGGAGGCCTGATAACGATGAAGCTTCAGATTTTCCTTGGAAAGGCTGTGTAGGAATGTTCTCTTTTCTTTCCTTCTGGACTAGAGTAGGGAAGTACACAGCCCTGAGAGTTTGCTGGAAGCCATAGGAAGTCTTAAGGGGAGTTAGTTTTAGAATTTGACTTCCAAAAGGTCAAAGTGAAGAGCTGGGGGAAAACAGGTTAGTGGGGAGCTACTGGATCATCCCTCATCTTCGGGGACTTGAACCAATAAATTCTCTTCATCGTTTGAGCTATTTTGAGTGAGGCTTTCTATTGGTTGTATTCTAACTGACAGACCTTAGTGCCGTTCATCCTTTACATTAGGGTTATGGGCTAGGGTTTGAGATTAGAGCTAAGGAGTTAAGGTTAGGGTTGAGGTCAGTGAGCTTGGCCTCTGTGGACTGTGTTCCCCATGAGAGTGGTCCTTCAGGGATGGACTAATTGCTGGATGAGGAGGATGTTACTTCTGAGGCCCTTCATGCCCCAAAAGCAACACAAACCAGATGGGGTCTGCTCCACCCACATATGGGTCCTGATAACTGTCTCATCTACATTTAGCTGGAAGTCTGGGAAAAATCAGACCCCCCCAGAAAAGTACAGCACACCCCCTTCCCCTTAGCCCAGGAATCCAGTCTAATCCCAAGTCCACCAGGGATGAGAGGCCTGGGACAGATGGCTTCTGCTTCCCAATCGTAGCTCCATCACTGTCAGAGAGAGGAACAGATATGACATTGCCCAATGGTCTTTCCACTAGCAACTGCCAAGTTTTCTTTTGGAGACAGCTAGTTTTCTTATATTTAATAAGATCTCTTTAGTAATTAGGAAAATTAGCTTTTGAGGATATAACTTGCAAATATATTTGTACACGTATGCCATTTGTATTTAAGATTTTTTTTTTTGAATTCAGACATTTAAGCATTTCAAAACAATGTAATATATCCATCTTACAGACTCACAGATATAAGCATGTGACATTTTTGTGCTTGGCTTCTTTAACTTAGCATAATGTTTTCAAGATCCATCCTCATTGTAGTATGAATTAGTAACTACTTCAGTCCTTTTATAGCTGTATAATATCCACTGTTTGCCATGCATTTTTTTTAACCCATTCACAAGTTGAGGACATTTTAGTTGTTTTCACTTTCAGGCCATTATGAAAAACAAAGATTCTTTTATTAATTTTATTATTTTTTCCACGTTTTCCCAAGGATGCTGAGGGTAGTGGGACACTGCCTTGCTTCCCTGAGAAGGGGTCTGGCAAGGGTCTACTTGACTTCCTGCCATGATGAAGGTTTCCTGTTTTTGTGAACAGTTCTCAGCGGCCACGCCCCCACTTCCACTTCCGGGCAGGGTCACGAAACCCAGAACTAATCTGAAGATGGCAGAGCCTCTGAGGTCTGGGTGTCTGTTGTCCCTTTCCCCGTTACTTGGTCCCTGCTATCACTGTGGCCACGGGGAAGCCACACAACCAAAGAAGTAACTCGTGTGTTACCTGCGCTGAAGGTGGCAGGAAGCTAAGTATCACACAAACTTTCTTCGAAGACTTTTTTTTTTTTTTCTTGGTGGCGCTGGGGATTGAACTCAGGACCTCACACGTGCTAGACAAGTGCTTTCCCACTGAGCCACGTCCCCAGCTGCCTTTGTTGACTTTTGACTACAGTAGTCTCTCTGCAGCCCTCGTCTACCTGGTCTGTACTCTGAGGATGCAAAAAAAAAAAAAAAAAGGTGATCCATCTTTGATTTGCTGACCATCATTCTCCATCTTGGTATGGACCAATTATCAGCAATGGAAAATAAAACTAGAAGAAAGGTCCCGAATTAAGACAAATTTTGCAAAGAACAAAGAAGGGAAGTATGAAACTACTCCTGCCCAGTGCTGCTCACCATGCTCATTTCCAACAGCCACACTGTGGTCATCAGGACAACCAGCAACGTCCACACCTGGAGCAGCTAAGTGTCAAGATGAAGAACTTCAAAGATGGGTGGACTGCTGAGCCTTTCTACCAGCAGGATATCACCGCCCTCCAGGACCTCACCAATCTGGACAAGTTCAATGTCCGCAGTTTCTTTTGTTAAAACAATGATCATGAAAATTACAGACTCTATTGAGGAAAAGGCCAAACAGTATCCTTCTTATTATTTGAAATCACAAATACAGAGACCTGAGAAATCCTGCAGGAGCTCTACAAGGGGTTCAGACCACCTGAGAGTCTCAAAGCCACTACGAAGTCTCAGAAAGTGGACAACTGTGTCTCTAGACAGGTTGTTGGGGGCTTTGATACAACGACAGCCTTGGAGAACCTGGATAGTGACCCCAACTGACTGCCTTAAGGAGTTATTCAGTGCCACCGCTGTGTTCGTGGACCCTTATGAGGAGACTGGTGCTCAGATTGCTCATCAGAGGTTCTGGAAACTTGAGCTTCTGGCAGCAACAGACCAGTCATTTGGTCCTGTTAGAATCATGGACCCCTTACAAGGGATGAAGCCAACCATTCCTGCTGTACTTGAGGCAGGAAAAGCAGAAGGTTCCCTGCACACCCTCAGCTGCCTCCTTCGTATGGCTAAAGAGGTGGCCTTATTGCTCTCAGGGCCTGTCCTTGTGCTCGAAGACTCTGATGCACAATCAGCAACTCATCCTGGTTTCCAGGCCAGCTGCATTGGCATTTCCTAGCTTCATGATCCCAGCTTGACCCCCCTATTCTCCTGTTAAATGTGTCCAAAGAGTGACAACAGAGAAGAGCTGGTAGCATAACAGACATACTTTATTGATGACTTATTAGTATAAAACTTAACAGTTTACAAATCATATTTTTCTCCTTTATTTTCACAACATCTCCACAGGGTTATTCTGAAAAGCTGCTCTTCCCCTTGTTTTACATGAAGAAAGGGACCGTGGAGGCATTGCCCTCGGTTCAACAGACGGTTAAGGAGAAGTAGAAAGTTAAACGAGGACAGGAAGCGTGTCTTTATTAAAAAGTTGTATTCTCAGCATCATTTATGGTACTTGTCACCTGGATAAAATGCATGTTCACTGAATGAATGAACAAATCAAAGAGTGGAGATGGAATCATAAAAAGAATGATGGGTTTGTTTTTAATTATTGCTACAGTTTGAGTATCATTTGTCCTTTCTAAAATTCATGTTGAAATTTAATCCCCATTATGAGGTGTTAAGAGGTGGGATAAGGTGGAACCTTCAAGAGGTGGCTTGGGGCTCTGCCCTCGTTAATGGATTACTCTGCTCATGTGGTTAAGGGTGAATGGGTTAGTGGGTTATCTGGAGAGTGGATGCACTATAAAAGCCAGCTTGGCCAGTCTCTCACACACTTCCTTTCCCTTGCTATGTTAAGCCCTGTACTGCCTTGGGACTCTGCCATCAAGAAGGCTGTCACCAGATATGGCCCTTTAACCCTGACCAGAGCCATGACCCAAAATAAATCTCTTTTCTTTATAATCTACCCTGTGTAAGTCTGTGGTACTGTGTTATTAGCAGCAGAAAATGGACTAAGACAATCATTCACTCATTTTCCAGCAAATATTTACCAAATGACTGCTATGTGCTAAGTATGAGCCTAAGTGCTCAAATTTAATACTCTTTGGGCCAGCACTCCAAGTGCAAAAGAAAAAAACCCAGAATTGTTGACATCTTTGATGTTCTACTTCCTTTTAAAAAGTTTCATACAGTTAAGAGATTATTTATAATTAAAGCCTTGAAGTGTCTTGCTAAGAAGGTTCTTTGTGTTAAAATCCATTTTCTACTGGATGTACACAGTTTCACCTTGTTTATCTTGAGAATGGGCACTTTTGGGGTAGAAAGTCACACCAATTGTTTTAAATTGTAAGTGCTTAGGGCAGAAATGTTGAATTATATTCTTCTCAATCTAAGTCTCTGGCAGTATGTTAGGTTGTCCGATCATTCAAATTTATGGTGAATTATTAAGTGTTGAATTTACTATTTCAGTGTACGTTATAGTAGGCAGGAAAAAAAAATCCATACTTCTTAGGTGAAGGCAATATTTAGATTTGAGACTGTCAGACTGTAGAGTAACCAGAAAGTAGAAGGAAGATCCCTCTGTAGAAATGAAGGGCTAACTAAGCAGGAGAACCGCCTGACTTGTAGTTCCCCAGGAACTGGATGTAGACCAGAAAGAAGACACGACCAAGTGATTCAGCTTCTTATATTTAATGGAAACTTTGAAGGATTAAATATGTGGAATTGATGAATGAACATTGTTTCAAGATTTAAAAGCTCAGCATGGTTCTCTTTACTCTTTCCCTGTCCTGCTCAGGAAACAGAGAAGTGAAAAGCATGTTCAGTGTGTTTTGGAGGTCAAGTTTGACAAAGTCAGCCCTGAGTAATGCGAAGAACAAGAGCTTTGGAGTGAGATCAAGCAGGGTTCAAATCCTGGCTCTGGCAGTTTAGGCGTTATTTAGTCTCTCTGAGATCCTTTTACCTCATCTGGAAAACTGATATTAATGGGGTCAGGGATGTAGAAAATGGAAGTTGTTATTTTGTACTTCTTATGAAAGTAGGAAAAAAGTGTTGTCACACTTATTTCCTGCCTTTCTTAAAAGAAAAAAGGATGTCTCCTAGAGTGTCAATGGTTCAGAAAGAAAAAAGAAGATGAGGAACATATGGTGCTTTTCAGAGACTCAAGATTTCTTATTCAAAATTTAATCATAATTGCATAATAAGAATGGAACCCTGCCCTCTTGCATCTCTTATTGCTCGATTTACTAGCTTTCATCTGAGAAAATAAGGGAGGCTTTAGTTCATATCCTTGAATGCCAATCCAGACGTCTCACGTTTCTGATAATGTTCTTTTGGGCCTTGAACAAACTAGCAATAAAAGAGATGGATGATCGTGGATTATTCATTCATCAGTTTCTATCTTTCAGAAACTTTAAAAAGGGGTTTTTAACTCTTCACTCATAAACTTGGTGCTGTTTCCTTGGGTAATTTATCTTGTCTTTGAAGTTGAGTCCTGTCACATGCCAATGGAATGACTTGGTCATTGCTCACTGGCACCCCCACTGACCACTCTCCACACAGGCTGCTGACTGACCATGTGTGAAATGTGGATCGTGACTGGGTGAGCTGAGATTGCTCTGAGCAGAGCCCAGAACATCAGGGTGGAGTCTGGGCCTGGTCTGTCACTTTGATCCCTGTTCCTTATCTTTTTTTTTTTTTTTTTTTTTTTTGAGGAAACAGCAGGGCAAAAGTTTGTGAATATTGTGCAATAGAAGTAGCAGTCTTGCATAATACTAAAAAAGTTGGCATGAGGTTTATAGATCATCAAAACAACTTAGGGAATGCAAATGTTTTCAGTTGAAGTACCTGAAAATTAACTACTTCTTATTTTTTATTAAGTTATACAAATTTTGCTCTTGTTTAATGTATAAAAAGTCAATTCTGTAATACTCTAAATATATAGTGTCATTGGTATGTTTAAACCTTACATTTATCTTAAATGTCCCCGGTACCTTATTTAGGAAACTTAGTGAGTTTACCAGTCCTTCAGAATCAGGGAAATTTCAGCAGAGGATTCTCACTTCTTTCTCCAGGTCTTGGGAGAAATTCTCAGACTTTGCACTTTTGTGTCTTACTCTTTTCAAATCCTGAAGCTAAAGTTGGTCATACTGGTATACACTACTGTAGCATTTGATACTTTGCAAGACATATTTATTCACAATGTAACAAGCAGAGGAAATTTTTTTATTTTCATGCTTTAGAGGAGAACCTCAATGTTCAAGGAAATTGACAAAATTTGTTTCATATATTCATTACTGACTTGGATGATAATCAGTTTGTAAAATCACTGAACCTAGAGGAAAAACTACATGTATTAGACTGAAGTTGCAAAATAAAAATTGAGGTAAATTTAATTTTTCAGTGTAAAAATAAAATTATAAATGTGTCAGAAGAAAATAAAAAATAAAGTTCTTATAATTTAGAGGGAGGGTGAAGAAAGACTTTATAATTGGAACCCCCCCCCCAAACAAAAATCTTGATGGAAAACATTGCTAGAGTTGAATATTAAGAACTTAAATCATACAAACCCCCACAAGGGAATGATGAAAATATAGTTTGGTATACTTTGACGTTTTATAAAACAAAAAAATAAATGATAAACTAAAAAAAAAATGGTAAACATCTTTATAAAGAGCTCTTATAAACCAATACAGAAAAAGATGGATCCATATGTTAGCAACACAGGCAACAAATTCACAGTGGAAAAAAAAAATGACTAATGAACATAAACAAAATATGTGCTCTTCCTGGGAACAAAAATTTAAAAATTAAAACAATAAAATTCTCCAATCTGATGGGAAAAAATGAAATAGAATGAAAATACCCAGTGTTGGCAAGGATTTGGGGGAAATAAGCATCTTAGTATTATGGTATTGAGAATTTAAATTAATACAACCTTCTGAAGAGCAATTTGGCATTATGTATCAAAATCCTTTTCAAAGAGCATACTATCTGACTCAGCCTAGGGATGAATTCCCAGCAAGCTAGTTGTCAAAGATCCAAGTGCAAAACTTTTTATGAATCACAATGTTTTTGTTTATAATAGTGAAAAATAAGAAACAGCTTAAAATATTGACCATATAGGGTCATTTATATCATCATTAACTCATAAAAAGAAAGATTACCAATGCTATGAAAATTTTAATAAAATTTAATTTAAGAAAAATCATATACACTAATGAATACATGCACATACACATATAGGCTTTGTGTGTGTGTGTGTGTGTGTGTATGTGTGTCTGTGTGTGTGTGTGGAGAGAGAGAGAGAGAGAGAAAGAGTGGGTGTATCACTGTTTTTAATGCTTTTTACATAACAATTCATTAATCCTCACTGCTATTCCAAGAAGCAGGGGCTATAATAAAGTCACTTTCACAAAAAGGACACTGAGGCAGAAAGAGGAAAATACTTGTCAGAAGCCCAGCAGCTGACCAGTGGTAGAGACAGGATTCAAATCTAAGTCCTGTGCTCTAGAGTCCTAGCCTTGGACGGACGCCGTCACCCCAGGTAAAATAACATCCTCTGTGTGCTCTGCTTTACACAGGTACAGGCTTGGGAAACACACTGGCCAAACATCAGTGCTGACCTTGGGTAGGGATGATGGTGAGGTCTTCCATTAATTTAAAAAACCAAATCGATATTTTTTCTGATTTTTCTGCACTTAACACAAGTTACTTAGTGGTAAAATATTAGGAGGTTTTTTAAAGTTGCAAAGTTGAGGAAGTGTTCATCTCTTCCCTGCCACCCTGTTCTCCTCCTTTGGTAATTTATGGGTAGCAATTAAACTAAGGAGACCCGGCTCAGCTTCCCTTAAATGCAACGAAGCTAAGTCCTTGATTGTAAGCCTCACAAAAATACAATATGTGTGGGAGGGTTTCTTGTTTTTTTCACTTCGTTTCATATCTTCCCGAACATTCTGTGCTTGTCAGTTTTTTTCTCTAAAGCAATTATTCCACAAGGTCCAGCATTCCAGAGACCTGACACCCAGACCCTGAGTTCAGTCTCCCGGTGTGAGGGCCCCTCTTCCCACCGGCTGTCAGCCTGGTGTTACTTAAGATCCTTGTTATTTATACTCAGTGTTTTCTCAAAATCCCAGAGGACACTGGTGTGAGGAAAATTCTCGTCGTTTCCCTGATTCAACACATTGTGCCTCTTGAGATTGTAACAAATACCAAGGGGGACTAGAAATAGTACAGTGTTTCCTGGTATTAAAATATATAAATTTCTAAAAAGAGAGCACCAGAGGGGTTATTTTTTCTGAAATTGGCATCAGCTTTAACAACTCCTTGTTATAATTTGAAAGGAGGTAGACCTGATTAGATTCTTCAGTATAATAGCCATGATGGCGGTGGTGATGGCTGCTACAGCTCTCTGAGGACTGGTCCTGGGCCCCATCTCAGGCAAAGTGCTTTGCACACACTAGTTTAATGACTGCTCCTAACGGGCATGGGAGGGAGGTAAGGGCAGCTCCACTTTTTGCAAAGTCTGGTGGCTCAGTGGCTGGATCATAGTCACAGAACTCAGAAGCAGAAGTGTTGGAATCTTAATCTGCCCAAGTTCAGTCTCTGCCTGACCGTTCAGAGACCAGAGGTAACTATGGATGATGTGGAGAGTGAGCGTCACTTCCCAATCCTTTACCCACCCGAGAAAGCACCAGAATCAAAGGGTGCCATCTGTGTTGTTTGTGGAATGAGTCAATGAGTGAGTGGGTGAATGAATGCATGAACAGAGTCACCACCAAAGTGCCAAAGAGTGTGGACAATGAAAAATATGTCCACTATGTAAAGTTGCTCTTTTTAACTTAAGATATTTCTCTTAACTAGCAAGGTAGGAGGTCTGAGTATTGGGGTGGCTCTGATTCTCTTTTGGTCTACAGTTTCTTAAATGGGAAGGTACTTTATCTTCTGGAGACAGAAGGGCTGAGCATTGGGTAGAGAAGGATCCCAGTCTGGACTCTTGAGCAGGGAATGGCAACCTTTTTCTGGAAGGGGTCAGGCAGTAAATGCTGTAGGCGTCAGCAGCTAGGAATTCTTTATTGCCACTATGCAATCCTGCTTCTGAAATATGGAAGCAGCCATATGCAAATGGATGTATGCAGCTGGGTTTCAATTAAACTATTTATGGAAATACTGAAATGTGAACTTCAAATAAGTTTTATATCATAAAATATTACTTTTCTTGAGATTTTTGTGGGGTGCTGGGGATCAAACCCAGGCCCTACACAGGCTAGAAATGGGCGTATGCTCTTCCACGGAGCCACACTTTTTAAAAAAATTTTTTGCTATTTAAATATGTGAAAAAAAATTTCTCCATCATGGTCATACAAATACAAGCAGTAAGCCAGGCTTGCCTGGGGTCTGTAATTTGCTTACTCCTGCTCTAGACCCCAGGCACGTGGGAAGCGGAATCTGTCTATTTTTTCCTCCATATTGGCTCAGCCAATGCTGTGGATAAACGTTTGTGTGCCTTCGAAATAAATATGTAGAAGTTTAAGCGATGGCATGAGGATTTGGGGCATTTGGGAGGTGACTGGTCATGAGGGTGGAGCCCCTGTGATAGAATCAGTGTCCTTATAAAGGAGCTGGAGGGAAGGCAGCCTCTTCCACCATGGGAGGAGCAGAGAGCAGCACTCACCAGACCGGGTCTGCTGATACCTTGACCTGTGATTTCCGGCCTCCAGAAGTGTGAGAAATCTTTCCGTTTTTAAATATATTACCCACATCCAAGGTGTTTTGTGAAAATAACTCGCACTAAGATATCTGCCCCTTGTAATGGCACACTTTTATGAAAAGTGCTCTGCTGTACCATATGTGTGGCTCTGGGAAAGTCACTGGAGCTCTGTGTGTCTCTACTTGTCCTTCTATAAAATGGGGACACCAATAGCCCCTAGCCTGAAAGATTAAATGAGCTCATCTACTGAAGAAATACAGCATGAATTGGATGTGGTGGTGCACACCTTAACTCCAGCGGCTTGGGAGGCTGAGGCAGGAGAATTGCAAGTTCAAAGCTAGTCTCAGCAAAAGCCAGGTGCTATGCATCTTAGTGAGACCCTGTCTCTAAATAAAATACAAAATAGGGCTGGGGATGTGGCTCAGGGATCGAGTGTCCCTGAGTTCAATCCCTGGGAACCCCCTCTCCCAAAAAAGAATCCAATTATAATAGGTTAGCATGGGCCAAGGGGACCTAGAGTTGCATGGCAGTGGGGACTTGAAAGTCTGATGTCACCCTGCTGTCAGTCAAAAGTCAAGAGGTAGACCTGAGCAGGACTCTCTGGAAACTTCTCTGTGATCCCCAATAAAACTGGAGTGCAGGAGAGGCACCCTGTCCCACTCCTCTCTGAGAGGACCTGCTCTCTCCCTTGAGAGTGTCCCCTTTCACTTCCTATCCTTCAATAAACTTACTCCTGTTACTCTGAGTGTCATGTCTGAAATCTTTCTGACTTGATCACAAGAATTGGGGCTTGAGGAGGGGGGGCTTCATATTGCCTCAGTTTCTCAGAAGGCCCAGCTCTATAACTCAGGGAGCAGACCTTGGTCACCTTGAGTCCCAAGCTCCTTGCCTATGGAAGCATTCAACCAGTGCTTGATGGATCAAATGGTCCCCTGCTCGCACTCTCAGCCCTCATTGGCCGACTCACTCTTCTCATTTGCATTTCCTTTGGACTTTCTCCATGAGATGCTCACAGCTGCAGTCACATCCTGACCTGCATTGGCCTCAGTGCTGCACAGCCCTGAGTGTCTAACCCACCAGCAATTTAAAATGTAACCAGAGTGCCAAAGAACATACGTAAATAGGGTCAACCCACTGGCCTGGAAGGCTTTCTTATGAACCCTGGAGGAGTGTTTACTTGGGCTGAGAGGAAGTAGTGAACTCAGAGAATAACAGCCAGAGCCCAATGAGGTCAGCACTGAGGCAAGGAAGGAAAATTTTCCATTCTAGTTCAGCCATGACTAAAGTTGTCAGGAATCAGTGCAACAACTACGGATTTGAACTTATTTGCATGGATCGATCTCTTTGCAAATTTGGGCTTTTATTTCTCCATATGTTCCTACTTCATTACAACTGCAGGAAAAAAAATGATCCAAAGCATGTTCCGTATATTTTGTTCATTTATTTAACAAATACGCAATAGTACTTATTTTTGCCAGGCAACTGTTCTAAGGACTTAATATATAACCATGACGCAATGCTGCTTATCATACATCTATTCACTCATCTAATAAAAATAAATTGGATAACTTCTGTAAACCACATTGTGCTTGGAACAAGAAGGCAGAAGATGTAGTTGTTGTTGTTTTTCTCTTGTTGGTTTAGTGGGAGAGAAGAACAAGTCAATCGATGACAACACTTGTAGTAGATGGGGTGATAGGAGCATTCACAGTGTGTGTCTTTTGTGGGACAAGGCGGGGGGACATCTAATTTAACCTCTAATAGAGGATGTTCAAATGCTGTCTTAAAAGATGAGTGAGGTTTTGTGAAATGAGGACAAAGGGCCACAGAGTGGGAACAACCTGGACCCCGCATTGAGGGGTATCCAGTTCCACCTTCCAGAGGGCTGCAAGTCATGTTCCATGAACCTCAAGCCAAGCGTGTGTATCCGAGGGGGAGGGGAGTTTTGTCATCTTGAGCTGCCATCATGAAGTACCACAGACTGGGCAGAAAAAAAACAATCAAACAACAACAACAAAAACCAGAATTTACTTTCTTGCAGTTTGGGGCTAGAAGTTCATGATCAAGGTACAAATTCTGTTTCTGGCTGCCTCACCCTGCATCCTTGTGTGCCTTTCTTCTTTGTGCCTACCCCCCTGGAGTCTTCTCTTTTTATAAGGACACTAGTCCTGTGGGTTGAGGTCCCACACTTTTGATCACATTTAACCTTAATTACTTCCCTAAACCTTGTCCAAATACAGTCCTTTTTGTGGTACTGGAGTTGGTCAGGGCTTCAGGGTATGAATTTGGACATACCCTGTAGGGAGACACCATTTGGGCATAACACATGGGGAGGAGGGATGGAGAGCAATGAGGGCTGGTAAGGTAGCTGCTGAAATAGTCCAGGGGAAAGAGAAGGAAGACTGAACTAAATCAACCATGCGAGGGGTGGGAAGGCAGCAGGAGATGCCTGGAACTTATGGAAGCCAGAACCAGCAGGTGGAGGCTGCCAGGTGGTGGAGGACTGGGGTGGGGTTACGGGTGGAGGATGGGGCAGAGAGTGGAAGGGAGAGGGTTCACTATAGGATGGCTTCAAAGTTCTGGGTGGAGAGATGGAGATGATTCCTTGGCTGAGGAACACAGGAGAATGAGAACATCAGGTGGCAGGAAGATGATTCATTGGAACTGCCATCGGAAAAGCGTGGAGAGACCTGGCAGGGAGTTGGGTAGATGTGTCTGAGAATCTGATAGGACTTGTGGCCTGGAGCCTTGGGAATCATCTGTCATTGGAGCCAAAGGGTTAGACAAAGTCACCTAGGGAAAGGGAACCTGGCCAAGGATGGAACCCTGGGACTCAGGAAAAGGAATGACCTGAGAAGAGGGAAAAAGACCAGAGGACAGGGAGCTGGCACGATGAAGGGAGGGTTTGCTATGTGTCAGGCATTGTGCTAGGCGCTAGGCAAAGGCTGCCATCTCATTGAACTCTTACAGAAGTCCCCTGACGTAGGCATCAGGCACACACTGAACACAACACTGTGTGTCAGGCACGCTCTGAATGCCTTGCAGTAACTCATTCCGTCTTCACAAATCCTGCTGTCTACACACCAGGAAATTGAAGCACACAAGTGATGTGTTCAAGATCAGAGAGCTAACATGGAACTTGAACCCGTGTAAAGTTACACCAAAGCCTGTGCTTCTCACTGTGCCGCCATTCTGCCTCTGTCTGTGTTGCACTAATTTTAGAAATGAGAAAAATACGGATCAGAGAGCGAGAAATTTGTGCAAGATGGCGCGGTAAGCAAATATCAGAGTCAGGTTTCCAACTTTAAGACTTTTGAACTTTTTACTATATTGTGCAATATCTTCACAGCTAAGGGAGGAGAGAATTGCAGGGATAAGAGCGGTGTAGTATGATTAAAACAGAAAGCACCTATAAGATTTGACAACTCGGAAACCACTAGCACTACCCAAGGTCGGTTCAGTGGTGCCCTGGGTAGGGGTCAGGGCGTAAAGCCTTGCGGAGTGAATGAATGGCAGACAGGGAATGGAGACAAGTCTTTCTGGGAGTTCTGACTACAGAAAGAAGACACGAGTTGGAAAAGTAGCTCAAAAGGAATGTGGGATATAAAAATGTTTAAAGATGAGAAAGACCTGTGGATATTTGTGTGTTACTGGAGAATTCAAGAACGAAGTTATTGGTGGTATGAAATTGGTTTTCAATCTGTGTGTTTGGAAGGTTTCAGTCAGGATCTCTGAATGTGACCAACTTTGAGCCATCAAGGCTGAGATGCTGCACGTGTAAGTCAGTGATGTCACTAAAACACAGTCAATAGTTGTTGATGTCCATCTCTGCTGGAGCTGGGCAGGGCTCTGTAGTACACTTGCCTTCCTTGACCTTACTAATTGGGAAAGGAAGTTTTGTAGCCATTTTGTTGTCGCTGAGGGTGTACTCTACCAGATCACAGATGTGTTCAAAGCAAAATATAACTAGATTTTAGCAACGTGTTTGGATATGGAGGCAGAAGATGAGCGTATGCTGATCTGGGCATTCCCTCCGTCACTGAGAAGGAGGGCATTCTCTACTCACTTTCAAATATCCAGCAAAGCACTTTCCCTGGAACCTAGCAGATGCTCAATAACCATCTGTTAAAATAAACGAAAGTGGGTTCAAATTCCTATGCTATCACTTTTTAGCTAGTTTGGATATTAAATTTCTCTCAAAAGCCCATATGCTAAAGGCATGTTTCCCAGTCCATGATGCTACTGGGAGGTGTTAGAACTTTAAAGAGGCGGGACCTAGTGGAAGGAATTTAGGTCACTGGGGATGTGCCGTTGTCAGGAGCCAGTTATGCCATCGACATAGACCAAACATGTTTGCATCTTTCCACAATGTCGGAATTTGTTGAATAACTATAAATTCAAAGGTTATACCACTTTCATTGGTTGCAGTTCACCAAATACTTGTGGGTCATCTAATAGTCACAAGCTGGGCGATCATAAGTTCTTTTATTCTAATCTTAATTTCTGAGATCTTTAACACTCAAGTCACATATCATACTTTAATTTGTATATATACAGAAAGGTTAAGAAAGGATTAAGGGAGCCATAGGGGCTCAGGAGGTTAAACTGAGAGCAAAGGCAGATACGAATGTAAAGAGTCACTGTTGATGGTCAGGTAAGTTTCTGAATCAGCCAGCTTGTTCAGGTAAAGAGCTTGAACACCAGAACTTAGTCTAGGTCAAGGTCCAGAAGGATGGCAGTTACAGACCATCAGCTTGAGATGTTAGCGTGGAGTGGGCCCTGCATGGTCGCCAGAGGCAGGAAAAACCATACTCTGTTGAAGCCCAAAGACAGAGATTTGGAAGTTTGTTCCTGTGGCAATTTCCTGGGCAAGGCTCATGAGGGAGAGTGACCGGGTGAGTGGGTCAGGGTGCTGTCATGTCCTGTGGTTCAGGTGCTCTTCCTTTTATAGGTCTTGAGCGAGGGGGGTGGGTACTTCATTTGGTGGTCTGGTGTGTCCAATAAGGTCACAGACCTGGTTTTTCCAGTGTGAGTTTGATAAGCCCATGTGCTTCTGATAAATTTGATGAGTTCACATGTGGTCATTTTTATTAGCATGATTAATTTATCAGTTTATGGGGGTGCTAGGCAGATGGAGGCTGCTTACTTGTACAAAGTGTGGAGTCATCCCACCTCTACACTTGAACTCGAAATGGAGTAGCTTATGACAAATTATGCTTTATAAATGGAGTAACACAGTTTAGGCATAGTCCAAGAACTACTCCTCACCATGGAGTAATTCAGCACAGGGCTTGCCATACTCTTGAAGGGGATGTTAAGACTCTCCCAAGACCCTTCTGACCTTTTCCTTCACTTCCCAGCTGCCATAAGCTGAGTAGCTTTGCTCTACCATACACTCTCCACCATGATGTCCTGTCATGCCCAGGTCCAAAAGCAACAACAGGTCAACCAACAGTGGACTGAAACCTCCAAAACTTTGAGCCAAAATAAGTCTTTCCTTCTTTTAAGTTGTTTAATTCAGGTATTTGTCACAGCAACAGAAAATTGACCAATACACACCCTTCCCCTTCTCTGGAAGCTAATGACCCCGTCTGTGAGCTAATGACTTTCAATCTCAATCATTTAACTGTGTCTTCTCTCGCAAAAGTCCAGACCCAGTTAACTAGCTAGTTGCCTCCTGGACCCTTCCACTTGGATGTATCATAAATACATCATAAATAACTCAGATTTACAATGTCCCCACCTGAACTCATTGTCTTCTTTTCTCAAACCTGCTCTTTCTCTCAGAACTCCTACATTCATTAATGGTAGCACCATCTGTCTATGGACTCAAGAGGAAGGAACTAAATGTCCCTCTTTCCTCCCTTCTATTTATTTGCTTATGATACCCTGCTGACTGTAGCTTAAAAATGTCCCAAATTTGTCATCCCCATTCCCACACCTTCTGTTAGTTCAGACCTTCATCGTTCTTGCTAGATTATTATATCCATCTCTAAGTCTCTCTTCTTCCTTCAATCTTTTTGTTTGTTTCAAAACAGCCAGATGGTCATAACCAAATGTATCTGTCTAAACTTAGGCATAATTATATTATTTTCTTCCTTAGAAACATTGAAATCTCCCCATTGCCTTAAGGACCAAATTCCTAGACAATTCTGAGTGCCTGTCACAATCTGGTCCCAACTTCCTTTTCTAGTTTCATGTGTTATACAACTCACCTCTCTCACTCCGAATGGGCATGGTCTACTTTAGCTACTCAAAATTTCCCACTCTTCTCCAAAGAGAAGACCATACCTTCTCTCTTGCATGGACGGGTCCAGAATCTCTCTCAACTCCGTACTGAGGGTGCTTCTTCACCTGGGAGTTCTCACTCCATTCAAAGTCCAACCCTGTGTCATCCCCTCTGAGTGTCCATCCTGGGGGCCCCATGGCAAAATCAACCACTCTCTAGAACAGGTGAAGAGAATGGAGATCATTTAAGTATTTAAGTGAGATACAGCTGGACTTTCATTCAATTTAATTAAACCTAAGTAAGGGCTCACGCTGGAGGCACCCAAAGAGAAAGATATTTTCTAAATTTCACTTAACTTTCAGGTTCTACCTTAGAGATCGAAATCACAGTAATTTAGGAAGCCTCCGAATTGAGCTAGATTATATTCCTACATCTTCCATGTTTATCCAAAGCACAGATTTTTCAGTTAGTGCAATGTAACTCTTGGAACGCTAGCCTGCCTCTCTATTAGACTGTAAGTTAGGCAATGACCGGGGTTATGTTTACTCATTCTAGTCTCCTCAGAGTTTAGCCTATTCTCTATCCCCTTTTAGATGTTCTGGAAATACTTGTTTAATTAAATTGAGTGACATATTCCTTCTTTCATAACTCAGGAGAATAATGAGCACATAGCTAGCACTCTAATATTTATAGACTGATTGAACAAATGAACATATTCTGGGGCCCAAGGAGTTCATAGACTCCTGGGGGGCAGGGAAGGAGGAAGACGGCCAGGGCCTTTCCAGCTCCATACTGGGCACACGGTGGTTGGGGGCCATCGGGGTAGAAAAAAGAGAAGCAAGGAGTGAAGTTCATGACAGATTTGCGCAGACCTTATGGAAAAGTGACAAGATGGTCCGTGGAATTTCTTAGTGGGAGGAAATTTCGGGAACCAGAGTCAGGAAAGGCTGAAAGGCAGAAAATGGAGATTATGATCTGGAGGTGGGAGGGCAGAAAACAGGCTGAAAGGCCAAGGATGGACGCTGATTCCAACTTAGGGCAGGGATGGGATGGGGTCAAAGCGTCCGTCCTGCTCTGTGACAGCCCCTGGGTCCCAGGTGAGAGGCGGGCTGGGGCTGTGAGCCGCCCTCCAGTTAGTACCCGAGGGGTGGCGCCTTAGGAATGGGTGGGTGCTGCCGCCCTGCCGCCCACCCAGGCCAGGGCAACCCAGAGCTCTCCCCAGCCCCAGCCTCCGGCAGTGTCCGCCAGGCAGGGCGGGACCCAGCGCGGGGTTGAGTAGCTGACCCGAGGGGGATGACTAAACCTTGGCTGCGAGCAGGCAAGGCAGGTGCCAAGTTATGAGGCGACGATAACCCGGCCCCCAGCGTCTGGGGTCGTGCCCGGGGCCGGGAGGGGCGCGGCGGTGCCTCGAGGGCCATAAAAGGGGCCGCGCGGCGCCGGGACCGCTTTCTCCTGGAGGTGCGGCAGCGCTGCTTGCGCGCGGGCGGGCGGCAGCTGGGGAGAGGCGGCGGTCCGGCGGGCAGAGGGTTCCGGGACGGCCACTGCGCCCGGACGCGGGCAGCGGACGCAGGCAGGTCGCGGGCCCTCTCTGGGGACTGTCAGGTGCGGGCTGGGCGGGGCGGGGCCGCGACGCCAGCGGGCGAGGAAGCACCGATTGACCCCGCATGGCGGCGGCGGCGTGCGAGCCCATGGCCAGGCCGAGCCTGACCTCCATCTCGTCGGGGGAGCTGCGCAGCCTGTGGACGTGCGACTGCGAGCTGGCCCTGCTGCCTCTGGAGCAGCTGCTGCGCCTGCAGCCGGGCGCCTTCCAGCTGCGTAGCGACCAGCTCGTGGTGCCAGGGCCTGGGGAGCCCGCGGCCGCGCGTGGGGGCTTCAATGTCTTCTTCGACGGCCTCGTGCGACTCGACGGGCAGCTTTACAGCCTCAGCAACTACATCAAGAGGTGGGTGGCTTGCCGCGCGTCTGCTCTACCCTGTTGTGGTCGCTATGAGTCCCAGCTATCGTGTCTGCCCCCATTCCCGCCTGGACCCTTCCTGTTTTGTGTTTCTTCTAGATGTTCTCATTGCACATCACCCAGACCTGCAAGTTCTCCCCGCCTTGGCTTTTCTGTCCTTTGCACAGATATTTTGCAACTGCAGCTTCAAGTAACCCAGAAGGGACCCAGGCCCAGCGAGTCGGGGAGGGCAGGACGGGGGTGCTGCAGACTCTCTGGGTCCCCACCCAAAGCACATAACTGACGATTGCTTTTTCCATTTCGGTCCCTTAACCGGGTCACATGAGCTCAGATTCGGGGCACACCCTGAAGGGGATGTTTGCGGTACAGAGACTCACATCCTGGCTTTCATCTTGGGGTGGGAGTGTTGGGTGGGGAGATGCACAATTCTAAGCACTACTAGCTTTATCCAGTGAGAAGACCCAGTGGGGAAGCCCGCAATAGTTCGAAGTTAGGGTTTCATTAACCAACTAACCAACCAACCATGGTGGTGAAGGGAACAAAATCTGGGCAAGTTCATTCCAGGGCTGTTGAGTGGGCAGATAGATTCTGAGGAAACAAGTTAGCTTCCTGGAGTCTGGTGCAGAGTTGGGTCAGACCTGCCATCTTAATTGAGTGGAGGTGCCCAGGATACCCAACTCTTGTGGCCAAAGTGACTGAAGTGCTTGAGCATACCTGAAGCCAACAGGAATGTGTGCCATCTATCTGAAGCAGGCTTTGATCATGGTGTTAGAGGTGGTCTGGGGACATTTTAAATGTGATTCTACAGGGTCTCAGGCCTCCAGGGGTGGTCCTGTGCAAAGCCCCCTTGTATGTATGCTGCAGGGTTTAGTGCTCCAAAGAGCCCCGTGCAGTCTGCAGTTTGAGAGAGGATTGAGCCTGCCAGCTCTTCAGTGTAATGCCTTTGCTCTGGAAAAGAGAGCTGGGGACCCCTGTGGGTGGGTTGAAGCCCAGAGGAGCAAAAACAGAAAATGGCATATTACAGTGCCTTGTTTAAAGCTGCTTGGGTAGGGGAATCAAACTTACTTTTCCAAACAAAGATAGTGAGAGCTTTGAATGCCTGAAAAATCATTCCCCAGCAAGAATTGCATTTTTAGTAGAATGAAAATTCCAGTCCATAAGCAAAGGAGAGTGGGAGAAACTGAGTCAGAAATCAGATTTACAAAGATTTCAGAAGAAGATACATGGTTTTTTGAGAACAAGGTATGAAAATTTAAGATGAGCAGAATTAATTGAAGGTAATTAATTGAAGCCACAGGGTAAGGCTTTGGAAGAACCAACTGTCCGGATCTTAGCAAACTGTGCTACAAATTTAGAATGTTTTTGAAGTCTGCTTTGAATTCCTCTTACATAAAAGAAAACTAACCAGCAGTGGTCTCTGGGCAGTTTAGAGGCTAGAATGAACAACCCGGCCACAGGGACCAGGTGACACAGACTGGGATACAAACACTCCACACAGTTGTTCTGCCCTGGATAAGCTGGTTGGTCAGTTGTGTGAGGGCTTTTGCACCCTGGGAAATAGCAAGGTGGCTCTGAAAATAATGTGGGAACAATGTGTCTTCCTTGGGGGAAACACTCTGGCAGTGGGGGAGGAGATTTTGTAACTGGGTGTGCTGTCTTAAGGATGACTAGGAGGTGATCTGATCTGAACGGAGAGAGAGCGGGAGGACTCGATTATATGCAGGGCGAGAAAGAGGTTTTGCCCCTACTTTCTAAATTAAGATATCTGAAGTTGCTGTTCTTCTGATCTGCAAAATGTACCCAGCAGTCTTTGTGGATTGCATGAACTTATTCCCTCAAAATATTGCTGTGAAGCATGCACACACACAATCTCCGCCTTTCTCTCTCTCCTTCTCTCCTCCTTATTCCCCTCCCTCCCTACTTTTCTTCCCACCTCCTTTTTTTTCCCCAGCTCTAGCAACTTTTATTAATGAAAATACCTGCAAGATTACTTTTCACTGGTCTGTTCAGTCGTGCTTCTAAAGAACTCAGAATCACCCGGGTCAGTGGCAGCCTGGGTACTTACTCCACATGCTGGACCCAATTCCATCTTGTTGCCTCGGTGGTGTGAGGGGCACCTGCGTCCAGGGAGGGCACAGCACTCTACTTTGCATTTTCTCGAGGCTGGGTAATTGGCCAAGATGCTCAGTCTGACTTTGCCTTGTCTGGTCCTTCAGAGTCTGCTTGTCCCCCAACATATACTTCCACTTGTCATAATGAGCCTAGAGTTCATGGACTCCAGCCACTTTTCATCTTCTTTGTGGCCACCCCAATCCTGCCTCAGATGTGGGATGGCCTCTTGCCAACAGCAGCTGCCTAGATTGTCAGGGATAGAGAAAGGCAAAGCTGGTTCTTTAACGTTTTGGGTCGTAAGGCTTTTGAAAATTGTATGTAGACCTTCTCCCCAGAAATTCAGATGTATTCTCAATATTGTAACCATTCAGGTAGTTCATGAGATACTGGATTCAGGTTAAGAATCCAGCTCTATTAACTAGGATTAATTGGGATTTCCCCCTATTTAATTTGTATTCTTGGTGTGGAATAAGCCCATAGTGTAATTCAGGACCTCCAAACCGTGTGCTGTACCTTTCACAAGGTCCTTTCCCCAAAAGGCTGAGAGCATGTCCCTTGACAGTCACATGATTCTCTTGCTCTGAGAATAAAAGCAAACTTACTTAGGTTTGTTTTCTACTACTTACTCAAAAATACATACCTGTTAAATAAACCATGGAGTCCTAGGGTGGTGGGATGATTTAGTGGTGGCCACTAAGAGCTTTAGAGCTCCTTTGAGAAGAATCTGCTTTAATCATATTTGTCTTACTTTGTGGCATTTCTGGCAAGATCTTTATTGTTATTTTTTTTTTTCCTTTCCACCGGTGTTATAACAAAGGCCTGTGCAGAACACTAGATGTCTGCAATGCTCATTCAAGGAGCTATTCATTCAATACTTCAAAGTCCAAATCACCATTAACTCTCTCTGGTGAGCATGCATATGCACATGTGTGCATGCACCCACATGTACTTCCCTATCTTTTTTCCTGTAATGGAGCCTCTAAGTGACATGTAATGGCCACATCTGGCAGAGAGGCCCTCTCATGCCCCCTTTCGGCTGGTGCCCTGGCATGAAAGAGGTGGCTTGGGTAATCAAAATAAGTGCAAGAATCATAATGGTGGCTACTAACATCGACTTGAGTAGCAGGAAGGGTGTAAAGTACTTCACAGATATTATCCCACAAAAGTTTACAAAGTCAGCACTATTTTTGTTGCCATTTTTTATAGATGGGAACATTAGAACTCAGCAAGGTTGAACAATTTACCTAAGTAAGATGCTGGGGGCCGTAGACCCAGGCCTTGTAAGTAACACTGTCTAACTGCAAAGGCTGTGCTTTCAGCAACTTGCCACCAACCTGAAATAATTCTGCTTTCCTGTAGCACGCAGCAGCTTCTGACACTTCCAGAGCCCACAAATTGATAACTGGGATTCCATCAGTCTGTGTGCATTTCATGTAATCAGCCTAAAAGAGGGCGTAAGTGCTCAGGTTTTAAGGATGCCTCTTAAAAGCAGAGATGTAACCTGCTGTTGCCCACAGCCCAATGGCTGTTGGGGAGATGGGTAAGGTCATAACCCCGTCCCCAGCCCTGGGGCAGTTGCCTGGGTGGAGTACAGCAGAGCTGGAAGGGGCTCCTGGGGTAAAGTAGGGACAGAGCCAGGGCTAGAACACACTCAGATTGGAGCTGGGTGAAGTCGCCCCTCTGCTTCACAGAGGGGAGTGCAGCTCTGTCTGCTGGCCCAGTCCTGTTGTCACAGCTCTGTGTGTGGCTGATAGATGGGTGCCCTGTCCTGTAATCTCTCCCTCACCTGGAGTCTCAGATATGGAAACCTGCCCAAGGCCGCATCCCCTTTCCAGGATACTTCATGACACGGATGAAAATGATACCCATCTGTGTACTGAGCTGTGATTTTTTTTTTCCTGAGCTGTGATTTTAAGGAGCATCCAGAAGAAGTGTGGACAAGTGTTGAGTGACAGGTTCTGCACTGTACCAGCTGAGCAACCATGGGGGATTTTCTTAATCTCTGTGTGACTCCGTTTCCCCAGCTTTTAAATGGGACTAATAATCACCTCAACTTTCTAGGGTTGTTTGTTTGTGGAATTGAAATAAGTAACATGCTAGAAAAAATCTGTAACCAGCACATACGGACCACTTGACAGAGGTTAGTTTTTATTTTTTTACTAAGTAACTCCATAGTCCAAGTGTTTTGTCCATGTTATTCAATCTGTTAGCACCTTGTGGAGTGCCTTTAGGTAGCTGGTTTTCATAAATGAAGAAAATGGATCTCGATAAGGTTGGTTAACCTTGTGGGGTCACAGAATGATGCTCAGATCTAAGGGTTCTGAGGCCACAGGCTGTGCTGCCTCTCCTGGCTTCCTTCCTCTGGAGCCTTGCTCTGAGTTCCAGCCACACTCTGGTCTACTTCCTACTCTCAGCTCACCTTGTCATTGTCTAAAGCTTACTTGTCTTCTTGATGCAGCCAAGCCCGCAAGACTTGGCTGAGCTGTGACTCCTCCTGGGGTTCTTGTCTCCCCCTTGCTCTGGCCCATACCTTGATGGGGTGTTTGGACTAACAGCACAATCCCTCATCCAGCATCTGTCTCACCTTAATTAATGGTTCTCACTCCAGGTCTCTCCCCCTTGCTCCCTTGCATTTAAATAACCCAGGACACAACCCATTGGAGCTTGGATGCAGAATACAGAGAACTGTACATTTCTCAGCATTTGCACATTTGAATGATTTACCATTTTGTAAGTCTCTGAATGTCAGGAATTGTGTCATAGACTGGTGTTTCTCAAGATTGAAATAAGCATGCAAATCTCCTGGGGATCTGGATAAACATAGATTCTGACTGGGAAGGTACTCAGATTCTGCATTTCAACTCCCAGCAATGCTGGTGTCTTTGGTCCAAGGATCACACTTTGAGCAACAAGGTTTTATACATTCATCATTTCATATCAAGATGGTGTATTTTATCTGTCCAATCAAACATATGGCTGGTGGAAGTAAAACTGTTGTTTTCCTCATCTTTGATCCCCAGAGCGCAACACCCAGTGGGTGCCTCATAAATGCTGAGGGCATGCGTGAATGGACGTTGTTCTGCCCTGGTGAAGTGTTCTATGCGCTAAGCATCCACAACTGCTTCATCAGTGAGAGAATGAGCACGTGCATCCTCAATTCAAGCCACAGATGTCTTATAGTCATAAGGTTGAAATTTTGCTTAGTTTCACTACCATTGGGGCAGAAGGAGGAGGGAAGGAAGTGAAAAAGAAGGAATTGTTGGAGAGTCTAGGGGGTAAAGCTCTGCAGAAGGAGATTAAGCCAAAAAACTGGAAACAGAAGCTTGTCCCCCAAAGTAGACTATCCCTGCAAATTCTTGCCTAGCATCCCCACAAAGGGTTGTGAACACTACAATGGATTTCTGGGGCTCCTTCACAAAAGCTTTTGCAGTGCGTACTCCTCTGTTTCCTCTGCTTCACTTTTCATACTTTCTTCCTTCTCGTCTTACCTTCATCTTAATTGTGATAAAGTGTACATTGCATAAAGTTCGCTATTTTGACCGTTTTTAAAGTGTGCAGTTCATCATCATTAAGTCCTGTCACACCACTGGGCAGCCATCACCACCATCCGTCTCCAGAACATGATCTTCCCACTCTGAAATGCAGTACCCATCAAACTACGGCTCCCTGGGCTCACGCCCCAGGCCCTGGGGACCTCCATTCTGCGTTCTGCCTCTATGAGTTCAAATACTCCAGGTATCTAATAGGAGTGGAATTATGCAACATCTGTCTTCGTGACTGGCATATTTCACTTGGTGTAATTTCTTCAAGGTTCATTGATGTAGCATGTGTCAGCATTTCTTTTCTAAGGCAGAATAATGTTTCATTGGAGGTATATACCACATTTTGTTTATCCATTCATCTGTTGTAGATACTGTGTTGCTTCTACCTTTTAGCTATTGTGCATAATGCTGCTATGAACATGGAGATGCAAATATCTGTTCCCTATATTTACTTTGGGGGGTAGCTGAAGTTTTATTTTTTTATTTTTAATTGACAAGTAATTATACATATTCAATATACATATATAAATATGCATATATGTTTATATATGTATATATGTTATCATATATATGTATATATTTGGTAAAATGTGATGTTTTCTTGTATGTTTATCTATTTAAAAAATACACACATATGCCCACCCCCTTGGGTGGAGGCCATGGGTTGGAATTCCTTTTTTTTTTTTTTTTTGAGCAATAAACCATTAGAGCCAAAAGACATTTAGGGCAACTTTCCAGACCATGCTAGTGATGATGTGAAATCTGAAGGAGGTGGAAGGTGGGTATCTTAAAGGACAGTGGATCTTTCAGACACTCCTAATTTGCTAGTAGCAAAACATGGTGCTCTTTTTTTGGTCTTAGCTGTTAGATGTCACCTCTTTAAGCTGCTTTCTCAAGTCTTCCAAACTGAAAAGACAAGGAAAGAAGTTGGAGCCGGGAAGGAGAAATTCTTGCTCATTTACCTTGCAGATACTGATTTTGTTCACATTTCCTGGTAACTCAAGTGAACACAGCCCTGGTAACTCAAGTGAACACAGCCAGTCATGTTGGTCAGGATGAAAGATGCTCATAGTGTTTACTGAGGATCTATTAAGGGTCCAAGGACACAAGTCTGTGTTCCACAACATGCATTTAATCATCACATGCAAGGAAGCACTATTATGCCCCTTTGACAGATGAGGGAGCAGGTTCAGACAAGTAACTCACTCAAGGTCATAGTAAGCTGTGGCTCTGGGACCGAGTCACATAGCCAGAGAGTTAGGACATGAATTAGATCTTATTTAGAATCACTCTGCTTCCCCTGACATTGTTCTGCCTTCTAATCTTTGCACTCAAACCAGATTAGAAAGTTTCAACCTAGAAGCATTTTGGTGCTGGGGTAAAAAGCAATGAAGAATGAGAGTTTAAAGGAACTGTCTATCTTAAACTGTTTGATTTTCATCCCTAATGATAACTTCAGCAAATATAATAAATATTCAATACACAGAGGTGATATTTGCATTACTAATTCAGAAATATTCATGATTAAAGATCAAATAACTAATCCCTAATGTACTCTAGTAAGTTTCATCTTAAACCAGTGATTAAATGTCAGATACTTGAATATCTGCAGGACTTAACAACTAGATCCTCTGATCTTTTTGTATTTTAGTGATTTAGGTATCCAAACTTTGTAACAGTGAATTTCAAAGGAATGTTCACATTTACTTATTTCACTGGAATTTGAAGGTATTTAACAATTGGACCCTAACTGGCAGGCTGGTAACTCAAGTGAACACAGCCAGCCACATTGGTCAGGATGAAAGATGCTCATAGTGTTTTCTGAGGATCTATTATTGGTCCAAGGACACAGGTCCCCCCTAATTTGTGGTTTAGGTTTCTTTGATTTTAGTTGCCTGTGGTTAGAGAATATTAAATGGAAAGCTCAACAAAAACAACTTATAAGTTTTAAATTGGACACCCATTCTAAATAGCATGATGAAATCTCTCACTGTTCCTTCCTGTGCCCAGCACATGAATCATCCTTTTGTCCCATGTATCCATGCTGTATATGCTACCCACCTGTTAGTCACTAAGTTGCCTTCTAGGTTATAGGATCAGTACTTGTGGGTAGGATCTGGTACTATCTGAGGTTTCAAGCATTCACTGAGAGTCTTGGAACACATCCCTGGAGGATAAGGAGGGCCTACTGGAGTTCTTATTTGCATCCTGGTTAGAGATAAGAAGTTTATGAGGCAAGGATCTTGCCATGATCTCTGGTTTATAATTTATGGCCTCAGACTCTGGGATAAGCAGTGTTTCACACATCTGTGGTACAGAAATAACTGACATATTCTGTGATGAGGTTTATAGCCATTAAGGTATTCAGGTACCTCCAAATCATCAAAAGAATACTAAATTATGTCACATGTACTTTTATTATTCAGGCACTTTATTAAAATCAGACTCCAAAATGGATAATTCCTATAAAGATTATACATTAAACTCAATATGTGATTATCATTGAGAGGCTGCTTTCTGTGATCATATCAAAAAAATCACTTGTTGAGCCCTATAGCATTAAAAAAAAATCCATCTTCCACAGAATTCTGGTGGAAACTGATTATTCTTACAACAGTGATAATTTCTTTTCTTTTTGGTACCAAGGATTGAACCCAGGGGTACTTAACCACTGAGTCACATCCCCAGTCCTTTTTAAAATATTTTATTTACAGACAGGGTCTCACTAAGTTATCAAGGGCCTCGCTAAGTTGCTGAGGCTGACTTTGAACTCGAGAGTCTCCTGCCTCAGTTTCCCAAGCTGCTGGGATTACAGGCAAGCACCACCACACCCGGCTAACAATGATTACTTTTAAACTGAGATTTTTGTAGTTTTCCTTTAAGCTGTGGGTTCACTGGAAGAAAATCCAGTGAGGTCAAAATTCATCGATGTCTCCAATCAGATGTCAATCGATTTTATTAGCAAAGGGAAATATTGCACTGTCATTTGGTCATCAGAAAAGTAATAGAAACTGTCGATCTTCTGAGTGCGTTGTGCAGATACTACATGCCAGCCCTACAGAAGGACCATGGGACTATGGATATTGAAGAATAGAGGAATCACTTTGTGCAAAGTAGTAAAGGTGCTTCAGTGACTGTCGACTCCGTGATAAATGGGTGGCGGGAGATGAGCAGCCTGCCTTGGATGGGTCACAGGTGGGGTGGGGTCTGACACCAGTCACACATACCTATCTTTTTGATATTGACATTGCCTATGGGACTTGTCCTTTTTTCTCTGTCTCTACAAGTGTTTCTTTCCCTCTTTTGCCCTTTGCTTCCCTTTGCCACCACAGGCCTCAGCTGCCTCTCCTCACTCTCTTCCCAGGCCACTCTTGGCTGCGCTTTGCCAGATCACTGACAGCTGAATAGGGACAAGGGCGAGCCCAGGAGGCTCCCTGCCCTGCACATTTCCTGGGCTCTGCGCTGCTCAGCGGTAACAAGGCCCCTGTGAGTGCCTCCTGGCACCTGGTCCGCCAGGGCCTGGATGGACTGTGGAGCGAACGGATGAATGAGAGAGAACAAACCCAGAAGACAGTGGCTCTCTTTTCCCTTCCTTCTCTTTGCTGCTTTTCTACAGGACCCTTTGAGGTTGATCCAATGGACAAACACGGACAGGGAGATTCTCTTCCAACTGATAGAAAACACAGCTGCCACCCCCCCCCCCCGGGGTCTTTTGAGAAACTCCGTCCTCACCCCCTTTTCATGTTCTGTCCAGATGAGGGTGAGGATGGGGGATGGGCAAAGAAAGAACTATGAGCACCTTGGCCCACACTCCAACCCTAACCCTAACCCATCTATTCCCTTGGTATGCCCTAGGCCCTGCCTCCTTCTCCATTCCCACCCTTTTCCTTCCTCAATCACAGACTGGCACCCGCTTTTCTGCTCTGGAACATTCCAGTTCTTTGTCCCCCACCAACCCCAGGACCAGCCCTCAAACCACTGCCAGTGCTGAAGGGTTAGGAGGCAGAGACGACTTTCAAAGTTTAGCGAAATAGAAGGCAAGAAACCTTTCAGAGGCTGCATCAGGAGCTCCATTCTACAAGCTCTCAAAATCAGGTCTGACAATCCAGCAAAAAGATAATGGCACAGATTTCTAAGAAATCAAGCTGGGAGACAGCCAAGCGGAAGCTGTGCTTTTCTGCCTCAGGGTGGATATTCTCCAGCGCGCTCTTGACCCACGCCTGGTGACTGTCTTGTACGCTGGCCTCTCTGTGGGGGTTGTGGGAAGTGGGCACAGAGGAGGAATGCCAAGACAACTGTGTGGCCACAGCTCCCTGCGGCAGCCCTTGGCTTTCCAAGGCTGTGATTTTCATGTCAAGGTGCTGGAAGGACAACCTGTCGGAAAGAAACGCCTGAAGCTGTCTGCTCACGACTAGATGTAAGAAGCAGTCACGGTGCAGTGTAGCAAAAGGCAGCCCGTTCACTCCAGGCGGAGGCCCACAGCTGTGTCAATGGAGAGCCACCTCCGCGTTTAAGAGGGACTGTGGCAAAGGCATCCCCCAGTCCGCCGGCTGCCATTCAGCCTGTCTGCATTCACGCAGCATCCAAGCTTGACGTAGTTAGAAAATTAGCCATCTTCTTGAAGGAAGCTAATTTGCACTTGGGTCTTTTTTTTTTTTTTTAATTTATTAGCAACGTAGGTAGAGACGTGGAAAGGCTGCTTGGAAAATTTGTAGGGCAGGGAGAGAAAGCTAACATGTTAGATGACAGAATCGAGGCTCAGAAAAATCTTTCTAGGCTGGAATAATGAACTAAAACCAAGGAAGCTAAATTTAATGAGGATATCGGAGAAAGTCCAACAGTAGTTTTATTTTTTAATTGTATGTTTCCTCAGGTTGAGGAAATGTGAATTAGTAATAGTTCATATGAATACTGGTTGACAGTATCATCTATAGAGTGGGCTGGGACTCTCTTGGGATTAGAGAGAAGAAGTAGGAAAGAGAAGGAAAGGAGAATTCCAGACCTACCAGTTAAAAAATATGACTCTACTGGAAAAGACCCATCAGCTCTACTCACTGAGTTTAATTCTCAATCCAGAGGCACTGAGCACTCTTAGAGCTTCAAATGAACTGTTTCTGGCCCCAGATGATTGACTGAATTGGTTCTCACCTGGTAAAAGCTCCCTTGGGAGCCAAGCATTGATACCAAACCACCCTAAGGACCATGGCTACCTTTGGGTTGCACACTGGACCCTCAGCCAATCAGCCTTGACCAGGAGAAGATTTACTTATACTGTCCAAAAATATGGTGACCTCTGAAAGGTCACTTCCCTCAAAAGGTCTGTGGCTGTGGCAGGCATATATCTAGTATATTCTCTTTTTAACTGAGGTGGGAGAATACAGTACATTCCTAATTATCTCTGCTTTTTCATAGATATGTGGAACTGACCAACTACTGTGATTATAAAGACTACAGGGAAACTATACTGAGCAAACCAATGCTGTTCTTTGTTAATGTACAGACCAAAAAGGACTCCTCAAAAGGTAGGTATATAAATGATTTTGGTTTGGTTCTGTCTTGCTGGGCTGTGGTCTGATGCAGCCTGATGAGGGAGGAGTGGGACAAGAAGAAAGCAGGATAGATGTCAGCTGATGACAAAACCGGCAGTAAGGAGCCCAGAGTCTGAAGCACCGCTCAAGCTCGTGGACCAAACCTCAAATGATCCTAGGGCAGAAGCCACCTGCCTCTGAACTTCTGTCCTATTTCCTGTCTAGGCAGGAAGTGGTCTGACATTCTGAACCTTCAAGGGTTTCAAGGGTTTCTAAGTCTGGAGCCATGAGGATGATCTATTACATACTCTACTACCTATCCAACAGTATGTCCGAGGCACACTCTAATGTAATTATTGGTACTATAGGCCTGTAGGTCTTATCATCCAAATGGGACATTTTGAGCATGAAAGTCGTCATAGAAATAATTCTGGGACAAAGGTATAAACTGAAATTGACTCAGGGTACATGGTTTATCCTATGTACAAAGTACATGTACTATCCCCATTTTATCGATGAGGAAACTAAGATAAAATAAATAGCAGTTGTAGGCCTTATGTTTCGTGTTTCTGTATTTTAGACACAGAATTTCATGTTTAGACACATCTCATCATTGTTTCTTCCAAGAAATCAGATTAACTGGTAACAGCTCTATAACTCAAATTCCAATATGAAAATGTCTCCATTTTTCCATTCTCTTCCTGCTCAGAGCAATACATGGGTAAACTCATGGAAATAGTGTTCTGTGGTTAAGGGTAGAATTTCTTCAACCTGCTTCTAAAAGTCATTCTTAAAATGAATCCAAGGTAGTAAGAGATGATCTACAAATTTCAACTAAACTTTCTCAAGCGTTCACGCTCATTCAGCCTGGTGAAGTTCTCTCTGCTCACGTCAAAATTCAGAGTCAGGACGCGCTCTCTGCAGGAGAGACCAGAACAGAATGCACGTAACAAGCAGCGCTTGTTTGGGTATCTGAGCCCTGCGTGATCTCTTGCTTGGTGATGACCAGAAAGCCAGTAGTTCTCTTGGAGTATAATTCACAGCTGTGTCAAGTACACTTTTGGCATTGATCTCTCAGGAGGAATCTAAAGAAAGAATGAGCGACCTCTCCATTTAACATTTTAATGAAAGTACAGGATGGTGCAAAATGGTCCTTGAGGGGTGGCTGACGGAGAGTACACAGCTGTAGGATGACTATTGTGGGAGGAAGTACGGAACCTGGCTAATTTTGAGAAAAGTGATCAAAGGAAGAAGTTCTATAGGATAGAAACTTAAGGTGATCATGTTTAGAAAATTGTGATTGAGAGAACTTGTCAGCCCTGCCACTATACTAAACTGCATTTATATGCAAATTTAAAAAGCCACCATTTCCTTAAGACAGTTACTAATGCCTTCCAGAATTTTGGCATAATAAGTACACAAATAGCCCTGTTTGTAAATGTGAATGGCCTCCCCTGCAGTTTTGTAGTATACATCCTGCCCACCCGGCCCAACTGGGGAATATGGTAGCCCTGGATCTTTAATGAGTCTAATGATCTTGTTTTTATTTATATAAAATACAACTAATTACTAAATAGTTTGCTTTTGTTTTATTTTTTATCTTTTTTTTTTGGTACTGGTGATTGAACCCAGGGATTCTTAACCACTGAGCCACATGCCCACCCCTTTTTTTATATTTTATTTAGAGACAGGGTCTGGCTAAGTTACTTAGGGCCTCATTAAGTTGAAGAGGCTGGCTTTGAACTCACAATCATCATGCTTCAGCCTCCGGAGCCGCTGGGATTACTGAGCTCACCCAGCTTTGATAAGATTGTTTACATCTGAAGTACCCAAAAAATAATTTGGAGGAAGGAAAACAGGTAGGAAAAGCAAGAAGATTCCTTGAGAATGCAAATACTTGTCATTGGCGCTCACAGGTTTGACGCTGAGCTATCTCAAAGCCAATACCTAATGCTTAGTTCTCAAAATCACTAGGACATTTTGTGAATGCTGGTCCATGCCTTTAAACAGATGTGACCTGGGTATCTCTGTTTCTCCCTCAGCCATGTGCTTGAGTAATTAAAGTCATGGAGTCTGATTTCGGGGATTGGAAAAGTAAGAGGTTGCTGGATGATCATATTCCAAACTTCCTAAGAAGTTAACAACCTACAATTGGCTTGGATTATGCAAAATTGGATAGAATCGGACTTAAGGGGTTAAGAACACAAAACAAGATAAAATAAAAAAATAACAGGAGGAAAAAGTGTCTTCCAGGACAGAGATGTGGTACTATTTAAACACTGAGAGAGATACTTTGTTTCACTTGAGATGGTGTTGGGGCAGGGACAGGGCAAATGAGAGCCTAGTTGTGGTTTAAAAGTGCAGCAAAGCTGGGTCACGAGAACCATTTTCTTTCCCCATGCTGGAGAAGTGCTGTGGGGCACGGTTTTCATTTGCAATAATTATAGAGTGGGACTCTTGATTCTGAGACATGAGTGACAAGCTGCAGCCTGGAGGCAACCGATTCCCTAACTAGCCTGCTTCTGCAGTAACCCAGAGCTCCCTTCAAATCTGCAGAACTCTCTGGAACATTTCTAGAAATCCAGCTAGGTGTTTTGGGAAGGGTCTCAGGGAGCAGAGAGGGCAAATTATCCATGACTAAAATATCCAGAGAAGGTGGGGACCTGTGCTTTTAGCAAATCATGAGAAACATGTTTATAACACAAGTATAGACTTCTGAATTCTGCTTGCTGATTTCTAGAAAGGACATATGCGTTTCTTGTGAACACAAGGCACCCCAAGATAAGAAGACAGATAGAACAGGGGATGGACATGGTCATCTCCTCAGTGATTGGAGAGAGTTACCGACTTCAGGTAAGATTTAACCCACCTAATCCAGGGCTCCCAACCACGTGGAAGGGGCCTGAGAACTTCCAGCAAGAACTGCGTCCCTAGAGCCTTCTCTAAACTACAGACTTCACAGGGATGCCTGGAAACCGGCAAAATACCAGACTTTTACATATACTATGTTCTGTCCTGTATATACCTCTGACAGAATTTTAGTTATAAATTAGGTTCAGAAAGAGATTAAGAGCAACTAATAATAAAATAATAATAGTAAAAGAATAATAAAAGAATAATGGTAAATAATAATAGTAATACGAGTTATTTAAAACTTATAAATTATCTTTTTGGAATTTTCCATTTATTATTTTGAGACCATAGGTAACTCCAACTGCAGAAAGCAGTTATTTTGTTCTTTACTATGTCATTATTGCTACCAGTAAAGTGGTCTTAATTTCTCTGTTCAAAAAATTTTTAGTAGTTGTAGATGAACAGCATGCTTTTGTTTTATTTGCTTATTTTTTATGCAGTGCTAAGTATTGAACCCAGGGCCTCACATGTGCTAGGCAAGCGCTTTGCCCCCTGAGCTACAGCCCCAGCCCCAGTCCCAAAGTGGGCTTAGTTTCTGTCAACTTATAAGACACAGAATGTTAATACATGTAATTTTGGCCAAGCAGTTCAAAATCTTATGATGAAAAAGCAAGGTCTATTTTTTAAAAAAATAAAGACAACTATTAAAAGGTGTCTGTTATGATGAAAGGGAGAATGTCACATTTTGGATATTTGGGTAGTTTTTGTTGATTCTGAAATGTCAACATGGTAATTATGTCCACAAAGTCAACTAAATGTTTTTCTGTCTTTCAGTTTGATTTTCAAGAGGTAGTGAAGAATTTTTTCCCTCCAGGGACTGAGGTGATTAACGGAGAAAATTTGAGTTTTGCGTATGAATTCAAAGCCGATGCCTTATTTGATTTCTTCTATTGGTTTGGGCTCAGCAATTCCACTGTGAAAGTGAATGGCAAAGTCCTGAATTTGTCAAGTACAAGTCCAGAAAAGAAGGAGACAATTAAGTTATTTTTGGAAAAAATGAGCGAACCTTTAATCCGAAGGAGCAGTTTCTCTGACCGAAAATTCAGTGTAACTTCCAGAGGTATGTTAAAAATTCCCAAGGACAGGTGAAAGCTGGTAAATCAAAGGATAGATACACACTGGGAGAGGGTCAAGAGACAAGACTTATTAATTAAACAGAAATATAATGTCACCTAATTCAGAAAGGACTGAGAGACGTCTCTCACCAAAACCAGAAGCCGGGCAGGTTAGCATGCACCTGTAGCCCCAGCTATGTGGGAGGCTGGGAGGGTCTCTTGAGTCCAGGAGTTGGAGACCAGGCTGGGCAACAGAGTGAGACCCTGCCTCCAAAAACAAAGAGAGAGAGAGAGAGAGAGAGAGAGAGAGAGAGAGAGAGAGAGAGAGAGAGAAAATAACTTTTCCTTTTAGGCTTCTTTAAATTTTCTGACATAATAATTACATTGTGCAGCATACCCATAAAATAATCTTAAAGATTATCATTAATTTAAATGACTATTAATGCCCACTTCAATTGGTTTTTCAACATTATAAAAGAATGCCGCTTTCCCTCTGTGCATATTCTGGACAACAGAATGTTCACTTAAGCTGCCAGTCAGGGAAGTCTAGATGGTCATGGTAGCTATCTTTAACAATATATGGAAGGGTTCTCCAGATTTTGTAAGACCACAAAAGAAAAAGAATAACTCTTGAGAAGGTTTCCTTTAAGAAACCAGCAATGACATATGGTGGGTTCTTGATTTTGATATCCATGTGGCTCACACAGATGGCACCGATCACGTCTTGTCGGAGTGTGTCTTTTGTGTAGCCCGTTCTTTCTGCCTCATGCTAGTCTGGGCTGGAGAGCAGCTTCCTTGAATCAGGACTCCTGTTGCTAATTGCAGGAAACCAACAGTCTCTATAAACGTTCAGTGTCCTCAAAGCCAAGATGTGAAATAGTCTTCATTAATTGTATTTAATGTTGGTTGCTTTTTTCCAATGTTTAGCAAAAATGCATATTCTCAGTTGTTTCTTATCCTAGAAGTGATCCCTCTCTTTCCTCCTCCCTTTTTTCTTCCCTCCATCCACTTCTCTGTTAATGTCTGTCTGTCTCTTCGTCTCTGTTCTCTGTGTTTCTCTGAACCTGTCTTTCTCCTCCCTACCTGCTCCCTCTCTGTCTCTTGCCTTCTCCATATTGTTCTAACTTCCTCTGTCTGGAACTTTGAACCCAGAAGCTTTGTGCTCTGCCCTGTTGCAGCCACGTGGAGACCCTACTCAGATCCCTTAAGAGGGAAGATTCACTGGTCCTTCTGTGGCAGTATCACACTTGCCCAGTCCTTCTCTGACACCCTCAACCTCACCCACTGGCCACAGCAGCCTGGGTAGCCTTTCTGTTTCACTGTGGCTCCCCTCTGTCATGTAACCCACCTGGGGTGTCCACTGCCATCTTGGGGTCACCAAAGTGCATGTGAAGTTGGCAGCAGTTCTCTGAAAGTTTACTCTGAGGTCACTTCAACTCCTGACCAGTCCTTCCTGAAAGCTGTCACATGCACAGGAGGTGACATAGCTTAGATGTACCTGCTGGCCTGGCAGGCAGACTGAACCTGGCTCCCAGCCCCTGGGTAGAGCACCAGGTCCCCAAGGCTGCTAATTCAGCTTCATTCCCTTATAAAACTGACCTCTTGGGGGCTGGGTGGCACATGCCTGTAATCCCAGCAGCTCAGGCAGGAGGATCGTGTGTTTTAAGCCAGCCTCAGCAAAAGTGAGGTGCTAAGCAACTCAGTGAGTCCCTGTCTCTAAATAAAATACAAAATAGGGCTGGGGATGTGACTCAGTGACTGAGTGCCCCTGAGTTCAATCCCTGGTACCCCAAACAACAACAACAACAATAATGACAGCAAAAACAAAAAACCGACCTCTGACCTGAGCATCTATTTCTCAAATGTGAGATTTCTGCCATCAAGTGAGAAAGTCTATAAAGTGCACTGCAAATCTCCAGCCTGCAGGAAAGCAAGTGACAATCATATGCCACCGATAGCAAAAAGCAACACACAACACATTTCTGTTTAGCCTTTTGAGTTTTTCCTTGGACGCCAGGATTCTCTATTAATTATTGAAATGGTTATGTTGTATGAATTTTTTTTTGCAGTGCTGGTAATAATGAAGGCCTTATTTACTGTTTTTTAGGCTCAATAGATGATGTTTTTAACTGCAGTCTGTCACCCAGATCATCTCTGACAGAGCCTCTTTTGGCAGAATTACCATTTCCAAGTGTTCTGGAATCTGAAGAGACACCAAACCAATTTATCTAATTGGACTGAACATTCTAGCTGTCACTCTTACACTGCAAGCCTGTGCCAGACTGCAGGTTGAGGGGACGAGAGGAAGTGGGAGGTGGGCACTTCCACCCCTTGCCAACTCCTGGCTCCTCCATGGCTTCTGTGGAGGGCTCCTTTCTTCCATTTCCCTGGGTGTGATGCCCTGGCAGGCCCAGTGAAACTGGCTTCCTTCCAGGCTATGGTTACCAGGATGGAAGGGCCCTGGCTCTTGGCATCAAATGAATATGCTCTGCTTGAACATTTCTGCAAAGGGCCAGAGGAAGCCTCAGGGTACTGCCACCCTGGACTCTTTTGCTCAGTACCCTGGCACCTCAGGAACTTTCCTGGAAACCTCTCTGGGCGTCATCTGACTTGGTTGTCAACCTGTGATGCTTCATAATTCAGGGTTTACTCTCTGCTTGAGACACCTTTGTTTAGCCCCATGCCCAGAAAACACGGGGTTAACAGTGCTCTGCTCTTGCAGACCTGGTGGGCAAAAAGCCTACACCATCTTTCATCAGGAGGCAAGCATGTGTTTCATCCTGCCTCTGTGAAACCTTATGAGGAACATTCAGGGTAAGGTTTGCTGGATGACTGGCCAGGTAGTTAGGACAGAGACCCTGCCACCCACTGCCTGAAATGGAACTCCCTTGACCTTTCTCCTCACAAGAGGCACATGGAGAATGAGGCCAGGTGGTGTGGTACCAACCTGTGACATGGAAGGATAAGGAACATGCTTACTGAAAGCACATTATGTCAGTTGGGCATTTAAAATAAGCTTTTTGCAATCCTAACGTGAAAAGAAAAATAGAAGAAAGCTATATAACTATCATATTATATTTTATATCAATACATTTTTCATATCATAGCTATGATGGAATTCTTTAAAAAGAAAAAAATATATATCCTACATATTAAAACTTGCATGAATGGATTGCTACATTTGCTTATAATGAGGGAGATTTATGGGTTGTGAATATCATTTTTCTATCCTTTTTCTAAAGTGTTCCTATATTATACATTTTGATAACACTACTGATGATTTTACCATTTATATTTGAAATGTTATGTAGTACATTTGCACAATTAAAATTTCCTAGCATTCAACCTCGAGGTGATTAAATTTGTGACCAAAAGTGTTTGTGTGATCATTCCCTTGTGGTTCACAGGTGGTGTATTTGCCTTATAACTTATTAAGTTACAATAAGAATTGTTTTTAACAGTCACTTTCTCAAGAAGAGTCTTCGAAGAACAGTACTACAAAGTATTCGCACAAAGGAAGATCTGATACTGATCTTTCAGAAAATGAGAGGGAAATGCTTCTTAGTAGCAGGAGAGGATAAGCATTTGTTATTAATTTCAGTAAAAAATGCAGAATATTAATAAATAAATTTTCTACCAGTGCAAATATATCTAAGGTGGATATCAAGTATTCAGTGCTTCCCAAAACAAATGGAAACTCTTCACAAAATTGACAAAGGTTTTTTGTTTTTTTTTTATAAAGTAGCTGAATTGAGAAAAATGATTAGCAATTGCCTCAGAAATGGACTAAAGATCTGGAAGTTTCTTTCATCATTAAAGTCGTTTTAGTTGACTCTGAACCAAATGCATTCAATTTTCACTTAGCAAAGTTTTACCGATTGCCTATAAGGAAATATGTCCTGTGCTACTTACTGTATTTTAGTAGCAAATATTACAAAGAAATAACATTGAGAAATATGTAAAATTAATGAAAAGTCTAGGAAAGATCTTCCTGGTCAAAAGAGGCCGCAGTCTCATAAAAATGTGGCCCAATGTGTATGTTCTAACAGTTTAAGATCAGTAGAAATCTGTAGGACAATGCTATGTTGGATATGGTTTGTCCTCAATAACACTCATGTTGAAACTTAATGCCCAAAGTCAAATGTTCATGGTATTTGGAGGTGGACCTTTCGGGGGCGGGGAGGTAATTAGGGTTAGAGGAGGTCATAATGATGGAGCCCTCATGATTGCGTTAATGGATTTATAAATCCAAGAGAAACCCAAACAAACTTGCTCTCTCTTTCCATCTGGTGAATGGGACCACCTCAGTACTCTGCAGTACCCCACCAGCAGGAGACTCTCACCAGAACTCTAGAAGATGCTGGCATCACGCTCTTGGACTTCAGAACCCAAACCAACCTCTTCCCTTTAGAAATTCCCTAGCCTCAGGTATTCTGTTATAGCAACACACAACTACATAGAACAATATAGAGATGAAGACACACAACTATGACCTAAGCAATTCGTCCATTTGTTCAGTTCCTTCATTCATTCAACACAAATGCTTGAGTGCCTATCAGGAATGTGCCTTGGTGATCCTGGTGTATAATGGAACTTAAACTTGATTCTTGCTTTCAAGGAGCTTCCAATTTTATTATTAAAAGAAGAGAGCAAGGGTGTAGCTTAGTGGTAGAGCACATACTTAGCATGCATGAGGCCCTGTTTTTAATCCCCAATACCAAAATAAACAAGCACACACACAGAGGTACAAGCTTATAAGAACAATAAGATATGTGCTATAAGAGAAGTTCCAAAGGGAAACTATCTGCCTGTGATACCTGTGATCCAATTGGGGCAATAAAATTAATGAAGTATAACTGCAAAATTTAGTTTAAAACAAACATGGATTGATTTACCCAAGTGATTGATTTATACAAGCTGTCAGTGTCCTTGGAGGCTATTGATTTATCCAATAAGATGCAAGTTCAGAAATTATTTACAGAATGAAGGAGTTGTTTTTTTCTCATTAACTGATGGAAATAATCTGATTTCTGACTAAGGGATAACATGGCTCAACTTGGTCACCTGCCTTAATTGTCAACTTGAATGTATTCTTACTGTTTTAAATATCCAATCCATCCTCAAAGAACAAAGTTATGCCCCTAATGAAGAATTCTAAAGAATGTATGTGTCGGATTCTGAAGGGAGTTTCTAAAGAATTTTTAAAATGCTTCAAGCAATGGCAGCATCATTAAAATAAATTGCTTTGAAGAAGAGAACACTCATGTGTATGAATGAATGGTTAAGTGCTGGTATAACAGATTTAAAACAAGTGTCTGCACTTGCGTAGACTGATGTTCACTACTTGCATAGACCTGAAAGGAGAACTAACAATAGAAGCCATTGGTAATCACCCAATGGCTGGTCCACCCAGCTTCCTTCTTAAGAGTTCAGAGAAGAGAAAAACCACAAGAACCAGGTGGAACAGGGATGGACCAGGAGGGAGGTCACATTTAAAGGGGACAGATAAGATTTTGATAGAATTAATAGTCTTAACTTGCTGTTATGGTTTTATTTGGATGAAACAGAAATAAATGTGGTGAATTGCAAGTTAGAAGCAGACCTCAGAATGTAATCCCATTAAACTAGACTGCTTTAATAAAAGACAAAAATCATAGAATTTTCTGGATTTTTTAATAAGAGCAGAGTAATTATCCTGAGACTACTTATCCACAACCCCTGTTGGTGGCAGTTATGCCCTGGATGGCACCAGGAACATCTAAATTGGTGATGGTTAATTTTATGTGTCAACTTGGCTGGGATAGCACCCAGATGTTTAGACAAACATTATTCTGGATAGTTCTGTGGAGGTGTTTTTGGATGAGATTGATTAATATTTAAAGGTGGGCTTTGAGTAAAGCAGTCTGTCCTCTCTCCTGTGGGTGGCCTCATGGAATCAGTTGAAATTCTGAACAGAACAAAAAACCTGACCTTCCCCCAGGCAAAAGGGAATTCTGCCTTTGGATCTTCCACAATTGTGTGATCTAATTCCTTAAAACAAATCTCTTGATAGGTTGATAGTATCCGTTGTTTCTCTAGAGAATCCTAACATAGTCCATCACAGAAATTGAGAATATGTTTTACGAGTCCATCCATTAGCAAGAGAGAGAGCAATATTCTATTTTTTTTTCTACATGAGGACACTTGAAGAAAATATTGTATATTACAGTTTTAGAAAGTCTTTTGCACAGCCAGGCATGGTGGTGCATGCCTGTAATACAGCAGCTCAGGAAGCAGAGGCAGGAGAATCCCAAGTTCAAAGGCAGCCTGAGCAACTTAGCAAGACCCTGACTCAAAATAAAAAATTAAAAGGGCTGGGGATGGCTCAGTAGTTAAGCATCCCTGGGTTCAATCCCTGGTACCAAATGAAAAAGAAAAAAAAAAAAAAAAGAAAGTTCTTTTGCCTGAATATAAGAACTGAAGCAGAGAAACTTCACTGAGTATCTTTGTACACAAAGACAGCTGGACATCACCTTCTGGGATTCTGGAAGTGGGCACCTGTTGACTATTGTTTACACATCTTTTGTCGGCTTGTTCTCCTAATTTTCCCATCAACTCTTTCCTAGTCTCCCTCTTGTTCAGGAGATGACCTTGCCTTCTGTATAACCTAGAGCAATGCTTCTTAGACTGTGCCTAGGAATCTTCTGGAGGTCTTGTGCAGAGTGCAGAACTGGATTCAGTCTCTCTAGGTAGGGCCTGAGTTTCTTATAAAAGATCCCAGGTGAGGCCAAGGCTGGCCTAGCAGGTTCTAGGTGTGTCTGTCTCCAATTTTGTGACTCACCTGAAAATCTTGGTAGAAATGCAGAAGCTCAGGTGCCACTAGCAGAGTACACAGATGCCCAGGTGTAGGGGTACTCAGGTGCAGGAGGCAGCTCTCCAGTACACCTGGCCCCCCCTCTCTCTCCTGCAGCTTCAAGCTCTCTTTCTCTGCTCCTTACTCTTGGTCTGTAAACTTGGTTACTTCTTTCTGTCTTAAGTAATACTGCTTCCTTCCTGATCCTTTCCCACTCCACCTGCTGGAGGTTTACTTTTCCTAGGTAGCCAGAATTTGAGCATTCTACGCTTGCTGTCTCCTCACCCTTGCTCCCCATCCCTGCCTTTACTAGTTCACATCATGTTCCCTGTGTGTGTGTGTGTGTTTGTGTGTGTGTGCGTGTGTGTGTGTGTGTGTGTGTGTGCAGAAATAAATTTATTATCATAATTTTAGTTGGAAACAACCAATTAACTTTTTATCCATTCAATAAAACTATTTTTGATTGTTTGGATCAATGCAAAGCTTGTACAAGGCATATGAGTAATCTAGATGTTTTGGTTTCTGAATGATTAGCTTATTTTGGCAGGATGGTATGGAACTTTGCTCCTCCTTGCTCTGGAGAAAAGGTCAGGATTCACTTAAACTGTAACCTGGCCTGTTCACACTGCTGTTTGACCTACTCAATGAATCCTCCATCTGCTCAGGTGAAGTCTCAGCTTCTCAGTGTGACCTGCAGGGACTTCTTCCCCTCCAGCCTGTTCTCACTTTCTCCCTCACTCTTTTCATTATAGTTACATCAAACTTCAAAGGGGCTTTGGGCTGCACAGGCTGATACTGGCACCTAGGACCTTGCTCTACCCATGTCACCTCTCCCTCTTCACCAGGTCAACCCCACGCATCCTTGAGGGTTCAGCTCAGGTTCTGTTCTTCCAGGAAGCTGTGCCCAGGCTCTTATCATATCCAAGGCATTTCCCTTAATGTCCTCAGACAGCTCGTATTCAATGCACAGTCAGCATTAGTTGAAGGAAAGAAGAAAGAAAAAGAAAAGAAAAAAACCCTCCACTTAATCATGTAAAGGGATTGCCTCGGGTGATCAAATTCAAAGGCAGAAACAGTGCCATACCATGCACAATAATGCAGACCCTCACTGAAACCACAGTTTGAAGCAGAAATGGGAGACTATAGAAAGGAAAAAAAAATCAGAATAGCAATCAGACAAAAGAATAATATGTTAGATTTGCATTGTCTACCATTGATAGATTATGGTTAGGATCACCATCTCTGCAGCGCAGTAAGGTGGCCGCTAGTGTAGTCATTTGTACACTGAGGAAACAGGGGCTCACAGAAGTGCCTGCCTTACCCTAAGGGCTCCCAGAGGGAGAGTAACAGTTCTTCTGGGTCTCCCTCGGTTCAGTGCGTACCCCACCATTTCAGCTTGCCCGAGAAGAGACAAATGTAAGATATTAATAAGAATTCACTTTTAAAATTCTATATACTAACTGCTCTATTTTAAAAACATATTTCTCTTAAATTATGCTATGCTAATTAGCTCTACCATTTCCAGACAGTTAATCTGTTATTGGGTGCGACTTTCTTTAATTTAGATGCCACTACTAAATCCTAATTTAGACATGTGCCTTTAAATAACATCAACAGAAGTCTGCCTTCTACTGAATTTCACCATTCATTGCCTGGAGAGTCTAAAATGTGTTATATTCATTTGATATGTGGATGGGACTCTACCCTCAGAAAATTCTAGTTGAGCTCTTCATTTTGAAGACATTCCTTGCATATATATATTTGGGGTCTTAAGTTTGATGTCTATTCTGTCTCCTTTAATAAACTCTGTTATTACATCTCACTCTTTACTAAGGCCTGACGTTAGAATAACCCTTTCAGGATACGGGGTGTTGTCGATTCCTTTCTAAACTGTTGCCAGCAGCCCTGGCGTTTCCTGTCTTCTCTTCACAAGAGTCAGTGGTAGCGGTGTTCTAACCTGGAGCTATTCAGTAGTTATTAAGCACCTACTATGTATCAGATCACCAGAGAGTTGCCAAGAACTTGAAAATAAAAGACCTTCCTCATCCGTGAAACCCAGAACATACAAAGGGTGGAAGGCGCAGCTTAGTCAATGGGGGATGGAGGAAGAACAATTAAATTGACAATCACAAGCACTATGACTGGTGGCAGGAGCATGGCCTGTTGAGGACACCTGTGAAACACAGGTCCCCTCCCCTTTGTCTCTAAGCACACTTTTCACTGGATTTTTGAGCTGGGTTGTTAGGGTTTGACTCTGAATAGTATCCCCTGAAGGTTCATGTGATCTCCAGGGTGGTGCACTTTTAGGAGGTGGGACCTAGTGGAAGGTCCCCGGGGCATTGTGGGATGTGTCCCCCAGAGGAACTATAGGACCATTGTCTCTTCCTCTCTCTGCTTCCTGACTGGACACATGATCACTGGCTCTGACATCCACTCCTGCCATTGGCTTTCCCAGCAATAAGGTGATGCAGTAAAGGGACACACTTGACAAGCCTGTTCTTGGTCTTTGAACTTGGAACCTCCAACAGTCAAAATATGCCTCTTTTCATAAGTAGCCCGAGTCGGGTGTTTCTTTGTAGTGACCTGAAACTGACCAACACACAAGATGACCCCTTGAACAGCAGGGACATCACAGAAGCAGTACTTCTCATGCCCCACTTGTGATTTTGTCAGATCCATAAAAACTTTCCCCACATTTGCTGAAGCTGAAAGCTATGAATAGATGAAAAATTTCAGTTGAAAAGTCTGACATTGCGTTCCGTTCAATTTTTCCCCCTTTCTTTGCTCCTGTCCCCAAATATAAAACACGATAGTCGGGAGAGCTCACTGCACGAGCTATACAAACAGACGAAAGTAAGGCATCCACAGGATGGAAAACAAGGATTCGCTTTCCGCATCCCTTCCTTGCGCTGGTCTCTCGCCATCTGTGGTCGGCGATTTAGCTGCCCAGTACCAGACCCGCGTCTCCATGGCGACGCGTCACAAAGCAGCCGCGCGCGCAGCCTGCAGAGCCAACTTGGGTTGGAACGGCAGCCCGGCGCGGCTGCCTCTCGGGGCAGGATGGCTCAGCCTGAGCTCATGGCTTCGTGCCCCTCTTTAAACGACCTCAAGCTCCAGCCAAGTAAGATTGCGACCCCTGCCTGTCTGCAGACAGGATTGGGGTCTTTCCCGGGGAAGGGATAGCGTCCAGCCAAGGGGCTTCGATCTTTAAGGATGCTGTCTCCCTGTTAGCGATGGCCCCCACTAAGGAACTAAGGACAGCTGGAGAGTCAGGGAGAATGACAGTGTTCATGATCTTGTCCCCTTCCAGCCCTTCACCTCTGCTCCTCTAGTAAACGCTGCGCCGCACTTCTTTCTAAAACACTCCAGGAAATGTCTGACCAGGAGGGGACAGAAAAAAATGAAGGACTGGGCCCTTTCCAAGGAGAACAGAGGAAAGCAAAGAAGGAACAGAGACTGGAAAGCTCGGAAGAGAACAAGATCGATTGAGCCCCGCCCCCACGTAGGGTCTGGGAAGCAGCAAAGAAGCAGGGCCCGAGCGTGGTGGTTACGGGATGGGAGCTAAGGCCTTCCGCTGCAGCTTCTAACTAGGACCATTAATTGCTCTTTCTAAGAGACTCTGTAAAGGTGGGGAGCTTTGCATATCCTCGTTTTTGCTCCCAGATGCAGCAGGTTACCAGCTCAGCTTTTCCTGTCTGCAGAGGGAGATCCACTCTAGCTGTGACGCTAGTGGCATGATTACTGTGTAGTCAGCTCGACTGTGGCCTTTCCCTTGGCAATAATGGCCCATTGCTGCTGTCTAGCTGGGTAATTGTGGCTGCACGCTGGCTACAGAGCCGTGAGGAATTGTTCAACTGCAAATTCCCTAGAATTGTGCTCCCGTGAGAGTGAGTGAAATGTGTACTTTCATTTCAATTCATTCCTTTGTAAATTAAGAATAGAAAGTGGAAATACTTAATTAGCACAAAAGTATCAAATATAATCAGTTTCCATATAATGTCAAGGTAAGCAGAGAGGAGAGAGAAATGCCTTCCCAGGATTCCTGAGAATTTCCTTTTTAATTTCCTCTTCCTTTTCTAACCATGGTTTCTTTCATTGTCTCCTTTCCCTATCCTTGACTTGGAAATGCCAGAGTCTTCCAAGACTTTCCTTCTGAATTTGCATCCTCTATGTGAGTGGTCACATGCTGCCATAAGGCTTTAGGTGCTTCACAAAGGTGCCCATGACACTCTACTCTTGTCTCTAACTCAGACCTTTCCTCCAATTTCCAGATCAAACTATCCTGCTGTCTGCTAGACAGTTCCATTTGGATGTCACAGAAAGGCCTCTAACTCAACATGTGCAAAATTATACTCCTTTCCTTCTCAAACTTCCCAGACTTTGAAAGCCCACTCAGCAGGGTCCCAGTTGCTGAAATAAGAAGGGGAGGCAGCTGCTTCGATACCTCAATTTGATCACCAGATCTCTTTGATTTGGCCACCAAGTTTTCCTTCCCATGGACAAGTTTGGGTCTCTCAGAGCTGCTGTGGGCTACTCCATCTTCCACTGCTAGGCCAGTCACCCTTCACAAGGTGGGCTTGATGTGGCACTGCTCAACTTTGGTCCAAAAACTTGATGAACTGGTTGACAACAAAAGCCAACAGCTAATGAGTAGTTGCTGCAGACTGGATGCTCAGGTGCTGTTAGTTTCTCGTAGCTGCTACTCAGAACCACAAACTTGTGGCTTAAAATCACAGAAGTTCATTCCCTCCTGTCCCTGAAGGCCTAACATCAAAATCAAGGTGTGCACAGGGCTGCAACCCCTCTGGAGGCTCCAGGACAGAATCCTTCCTCGCCTCCCGATTCTTCTGGCTGTTGGCATTCTTGACTTGTGGATACATCACTCCAGTCTCTGCCTCTGAGCTCACTTTGCCTCCTTCTTATAAGGACACTTATAATTGCTTTTAAGGTCCATGAGTATGATCCATGATGATTGCTTTATCTTGCAATCCTTAATGGCAAAACATCCCTTTTCCAAATAAGGTCAGATTCACAGGTTTTGGGATTTAGGACATGCACATATCTTTTGGCAGACATCATTCAGCACATTACAAGCATGTACACTTACCAATGCCTTTGATCCTCAAAATAATAAAAGGTTAGGATTATTAGATGTCATTAATATCTGCTTTGTCTATCGGGTTATTGTGAGATTAAAACAATATAATATATATGGAAATACTTTGTAAAGTACAATGCAATATACATATTAGTTATGTGATATTAGTTTTATAATATTTTCAAAACTTTGTAAATTTATTTTCATAACTGTGAACACATTTGGTGGGTCCTAAGTTTAGCAGAGCAGATTTTAGAAGTCAGAAGGGTACACAGGGCCCCACCAAATTGTCCTTAGCCATTTCTCCTTGGCTTTGCTTGCATTGGACATTTGCTATGTCTCAGATTCTCATACCACCTGCTAAATCCTCTAGGAAAATCTTTACTCTATGTTCTCCCATGTTTCCCTGTCAAACTTCTACCAGATTAAATCCAAGTTCAGAAGCCATCTATGTGATGAGATCTCTCCTTGACTTGTCCTTGCTGTCCCCTCTTCTCATTCGAGAAAGAATCACATGCTCCTCACAGTTCCTGTGACACACAGGACATTAGCACAATCTTAATCTTATGCTCATAGGACACATAGCTCCTCCACTAGCCAGTGAGTTCTCCAAAGCCAGTACAGACTGTGTCTCAGGACTGTGTCCAGTGCTGTGCACAGGGCTTGGTCCACGGGAAGGGCTCAGAACTTGTTTGTAGAAGGAACAGGAAATGAGAGAAGGAAGAAACAGCCAGTAGGACAGAATCACAACTGAGAAGGGTCGAGGGAAGTGTCTACAGAGATCCTTCCTGGTCTTCCTAAAAGTCCAACGCAGAGGTTCTAATCAAATAAAGAAAGGCTTCTTTAAGAGCAGCTGCCTTAGGATTTCTTCTCCCTTACTTCTCCACATTTGTGATTCCTGTCACAAAGATCATTTAATTCCACTATTGGAATAAAATACTTTCAAGCCTAAAGTGATTCCCACCAAAGCAGGAGTCTCCAAGGATAATGCCGAGGTTTCAGTTCTCCATCAGGGATGCTTCTGAGTGGCCAGGAAGCTTGAACCAGTGTGAAGGCAGCAGGGAACAGTCACATGAGCAGGTCCTGTTGCCTGCCTGGGGCCAGGGCCTGTTAAATTAAAAACGACCTGGCTGGGAGAGGTGGGGAGATGAATACTAAGACATCACAGACGACAGAAACAGTGAATGTTCAGCCAGGGCTCCCTCTGCTAGGCAGGGGGCAGATAGCTTTTAAGAATATGGGGAAATTGAAAAATAAAAGGGTGCGCCAGTGTAATTTTAATAGGCTACAGAGTGGGAACAAATTCAGGCAATGAGAATGGCTACAATATTTTTGCAACGAGGGGACAGATCCTAAACCGCACTATTTATTCAAAAATTAGAGACATTTCAACCTAGTGTCTTATGAAATGTAAAAAGCATCAGGTAACTTCATACAAAAAATGAGAGAATGAGGAATTTAAAATTTAAAATATATATGCTAGTTCTCCCTTATGCACAGGGAATATGCCTGAAACCCTGGGCAGTACTGACTGTATTCACAAGCATTGTGATACCGCAACTATGTGGCTACCGGGCAGGGAGTGTATGCAGTGTGGACACGAGACACAAAGGGATGATTCACATTCCTAGCAGGATGAAGCTGGATGGCATGAGCTTTCATCATGGTCTCGCAATGGTGCACAATTTAAAACTTATGCATTGTTAATTCTGGAATCGTTTAATATTTCTGGACCATGGTCGAGCCCAGGTATCTGCAACCATGAAAAGTGAAACTGCAGACAAGGAGGAACCACTCTATTCTCAAGTAATTTGGTGATACTGTTGAAAAAGGGAGGCTGGGGTAGATAAGCTCAGTTGCTCCTGCTGTGCAAGCTCATGGTGAATTCTCAGCTGGCATCTCTGGAAGCCGTCTCAGTATTTGCCATGGACGATTCCTCCCTCCTTTGGAAACACTTTCTTCTTTCGGCTTCAGGACCACTCGCTCCTGGTTTTCTCCTGGCCTTGACTGACTGTATTTTTCACTGACTGCTCCTCTTCTTGACCTCCGAGTGCCCAGGCTTCAGCTCTGGGACTTCTCCTCCAACTCCACTCTGTCCCCTGATGCTCTTACCCATGCACATAGTTGCCACTAAATTTTATACCCCTGAATTTTACACAGTCATTACAAAGGGTGAATTAGCATAGCACCAGGTGCATGGGAGTGTTTTCCCCCAAGACACTGTTAGCCGGGACACTTTGTGTAATATGAACCCCTTTTTATAGCACAAAATGGTGAGAACTAAATCCCAATTTGTCTATGTATTTGTATATATATGTACATATAAATCCTTGTATGACGACACAAGGCTTAACTGTGTGCAAGTATGGAGGGAAGCAAGCAGGACTGTTAACATGGCCTAGCAGGGAAAAGGGTAACGATGGGTGGAGAGGAAAAGCAAAGAGAAAGTGTCCAGGGTAACAGCTGGCCTTTCTGATATGAACTCGGTGTGTAAACTCATCCCATGTGTGCATAGATCTACCTGACCCGACACAAATTGGTCGCTAGAAAGTTATATTAAGCAAAGATAGAATTTCCAATGAACTACTTCCTTTCTTTCTTTCTTTCTTTCTTTCTTTCTTTCTTTCTTTCTTTCTTTCTTTCTTTCTTTCTTTCTTTCTTTCTTTCTTTTTTATGTATGGCTTGAATTCTTTAAAATAGCACGTGCGAATGCTCAGGGAAAACAATAGACCTCTTTTTATTTTGAGATAAACTCAGATAATTCAGTTGCGCTTCCCTTCTTTCCGATTCCAGGCCATGACTTGGCCTCTAAGGCTCCTTAGACTCTGCTATAAAATCACTATCCAGAGTGTTATTTTCTTTGGAGAAATTATTTTAAGTGCTCAGCCTTCGATTGAGATATTCCAGTTTGCCACATTTAAAACTGCCTGGTTGTCCTTCCGGCAGGCGGCGAGGACTGGGATTCCTATGCCACCACCATGAGGACCGCATTCACCCGCAAGACAGGAACAGCGCCCGCTCTGATCCGGTAGGTCCCCTTCAGTGACACTGACAGACGCAGCTGCGTTCGCTTGTCTTTTCCGACTCAGAATCCAAAACAAATAGAGTCATTGGAGAAGCTTATGGAAAATGCACTCGAGTAGCGGGATTGTGCACATAGCTCCCCTCCGAGGTCTTCAAAGTTCCTCCTCTCAAACAGCAGCCAGACCTCCATCAGGAGCACCAGGAAAATTGTCACACTGGTTCTTCATGAAGTTACTGCCTGTTGCGCTTTGCCGCTGACTCAGCACGTAGGTTAATAGGACTGTGCCACCTAAACTATGCATGAATCGAAGCCATTGCCTGTTACAGAAGCAGGCCATGGTGACTGAATGAACGGGGTGTGGATGAATGAGTACTTGTCCCTACTATCACCAATACTCATCTCTGGAAGCTGGAGGAAGGCCACAACCCCTCTCTCCTCATCGCCACTCCTCCAGCTACAGCAATGTTGGCTTGCAACTTCTCTTATTTCTACCCGAGCTGAGGGCTGTGGGAATTTCTAGCCATCAGCTGCCTCTCTGAGCTCAGCAGAAGGGGAGTGGATAGGTGTGAAGTCAGCTTGGGGAGTCTTCCTTGCCTGTGTTTACTCTGCGAATTGTTTCCAATAAAAAGGATCTTTAAAAAAGTTCAAGTGAGGGAGCCGTCAGATGGATTACTGGCACATCCAGGGCTGACCCTTGTTATCTCTGCCCCACCCCCACCCCCAGACAAGTCTCAAATCATCCAGGGCTCAGTTTTATTGGTGGAATGGGACTGATGATCCCTGCCTAAAGGGAGGTGTTTTGAGGAGGAGGACTAACCCAAAGAAGTTACTCAGTAATTTTGCTTCCTTTTCCTCCAGTAAAATATGATAGCCTTTCAAAAGTGCCAACTCCAAGACTCCCGATTTCTGAGTTACTGGTTATCTCATTGGACCACGACTATCTCCTTAATTGGGAGATTTATCATCTAATTGTCATACACTTGCCAGGTTCACAGGCGTAACCATTTTCTGAAAAAGCAGCATTTGGAATAAAAGCCAAAGATAAAGATATACGTGGAGAATCTAAGTCAGTGGTTTTCAAATTCATGTATTTTTTTTTAAGTTCTCTTTCTTTTAAATAGTTGCAAAAGATAAAATTTCCAGCCCATCCTAAATACTGATATTTTAAAATAAAACTTTTAAATACAACTAATGGGCAGTCTGAATGCCTTAGCAAATTAATACTCATTATGATTCTTTAAAAAAAAAAAAAAACTCCAACAAGCTCTTTTTTGAAAACTCATTCCATTCCTTTTCCTTCCTACATTCTTTTCCCACTCCACTTCCTCAGTAGAATTTTCCCTGCTGTAATATATTCTGTGCTTGAAAGCAACTTATTGTCCCTCACACTTCTTTGCAACTGTTTGAATATTTTAGTTCAAATTAATTTTTAAATAGGCTATGTGACCTTAAGTATCATCATTATTTTTAGTACACAACTGCTCAAAGCAATAAATATATTACAAATGTTAATAATTACTAAATACAAAAAATTATTTTTGAAACTACATCCTCCCCACCACCATCTTTTTATGTATCTAGCTTCCTTCCTTTCTTCTTTCCTTCCTTTCTTCCTTCCTTCTTTCCTTGTTTGTTTCTTATTTTTCTTTCAATGAGGCCTCAATATGTTGCCCAGTCAGGCCTCAACCTCCTGGACTCGAATCGATCCTCCTGCCTCAGCCTCTCAAGTAACAGGGACTACGGGTGTCGCCACCACCATGCCTGGCTTAGAATTACATCTTAAAAAGATAAATGGGTTGTTTTGCTTTCTGTTAGTTCATGCATTCATTTGTGAGTGTTACTATTTTTAGAATGACCCATATGTAACATCAGTTTTTCTGCTTCTTTTCTTTTTTCCACTTTATAGATATTAGTCTTAAGAAATCTTGTTCATATGTACACATATATGAACACACACAGCAGAGCAGTATCATCCAGCACCCTGAACTGCTTTTTATTTATTTATTTACTTTTTTAGTAGTACTGGGGGTTCAACTCAGGTGCACTTTACCACTGAACCACATGGCCAGTTTTTTTTTTTTTTTTTTTAAGTAGGCTATGTGACCTTAAGTATCATCATCATTATTTTTAGTACACAAAAAAGTAATGAGATGACTTTATTTTATTTATTTATTTATATGTGGTGCTGATCATTGAACCCAGGGCCTCACACATGCTAGAGAAGCACTCTACCACTGAGCCAAAATCCTAGGCCCTTGGCCAGTCCTTTTTAGTTGCTATTTTGTGACAGGTTCTTCCTAGTTTGCTCATGCTGATCTTGAACTTTTGATCCTACTGCCTTAGACTCTTGGGTCACTGGGACTGCAGTTGTGTGTCACTGAACCAGGCTCAGCACTCTGAACTCCAAAAGAGTGCCGAGTCAGAAATCACAAGGTGACTTTTAATGACTGATCCACTGACAACTTGGTAGAGCACTCCTCTGATTTTATTGAAAGCAAGTAACAAGATGACTTGTCATCCATTTATTGAGTTATTCCATTTCAATTTCTGAGAAATATACCAGAAGGCATGGCTTGAACAAACTGTAAGTTACCCTTTCACTCAGAGGCAGCTTGCTTAATATTATATGCTCAGAGAAGATTGGAACACAGAAACATTAATTTCAATAAGTGTTTTCCAATGCAATATTTTTTGTATAAAAAAACTTTTATCATCACTTACTTTAAATATATTCTTGTCAAAATCTTGGAACTGAAGATTTAGCTCATACAGCTTACATCATCTATAACCGGTGAGTTAATTCAGTCCTCTTTGTCAAACCAATGAGCAAAACTGGGTTTATTTTCTGTCAAAATAAAATCTACCCACCCTTTCAGTTCATAAAAACGTTCATATATGTTTTGAGGGACATTATGAAAATTACTGAAAAATATATTATGGGATATATCTTTTATAGGGAAGGTTATGAAAAATAGGGGAAGTATAAAAACATTCAAGTTATAGCCAAGTAACAAAAGTAATGCATAAAATGTGTAAGTTACCTGTGAAGTCAGGAGTCTGATAAAAATATGCTTTTCCTTAGTTAAATATGTTCTCATGTCTGTAGAACTCTGGTGCTTGACTTTCAGTAATAATTAAATAACAGTTGCATTAAAAAGTGAGAAATAATTTCATTGATTTCATTAGACATCAGACATTTCCTATGCATTTAATGAAAGAAAAAGTTATATGATGTGAGAATGAAATGGTCCCACAAGCCAGCATATGCTTTTACTTCTTTTTAAATTTTTTTTGTTAAATGCTTTACAGCATAAAAGGAAATAAGGATTGGCTGCACTGGAGTAAATATTTCAAAAAATAAGATTTAAATACCTTACCAAATGATGAATACAAAATCTGAAAAAAAAAAAAAGCCACAAGATTTTTATCTACCAGTTTTACCCAGTAATCTTTAAAAAATGTGATGTCCCAGAAAAGATTCCAGTTATATTTAAAGCCATCATCATCACCAACTTGTACTGCTTCCCGGACTCAGACATGCTTTTCTCTCCAGCTAATGACATTTCCTGGGGATTTTTTTTAAAAAAATGCTGAAAAAAATGCTTATCTTTAAGGACGTGAGGAAAAGAGCCATTTGGAGCATTCCACATTCTCTTCTGTCCTCTTAGAAGCCTCTCCCTAAAGATGGATGAACAGCTGGTAATTGTTAGGAGACAGAAAACTGGAGGTGACTTTCAAACATGCCTACCGAGATCCATAACACCCTCGCACAGGTGGCAATACCCTGGTTACAGTGCCATCCCTCACTCTGCAGAAACTCTGAGACCAGACAAGTGCTGGACAAGGGCGTGGGATGACCAGGAGGCATCTCTGAAATCGCTCTGACCAAGTTTCCCCTTGGGCACACCCTTTGCGTCTGGCTGGAGTTGTACATCTGGAGGCAACGTACCTGAGAAACATCCTGTGATAATGTGGGGAAGAGAGCCTGGGCCAGGGATGTGGTAAAGAGGGACCTACTCACATATTCAGCCCACCCCACACACACCCCGCCCTGATGCATCAGGCAGATATAATTTAGGAAAAAGTATATCGAGAAACTGAGATCTGAGAACGAATTCCTCTGAAGCTATTTGTGCTGTGTCCCTTTTGGAGAATCTCCAGTTTACATCTGAATGACAGGGAAATTGTCAATCATCCAGATGTGTCCAACTTCCCAGATGTTTGCTTCTTTCCAACACATGAATCTGCTCAGACTCTTAAAAAAAATGTGAAGTATTTTAAACGCACACAAAGGAATAAACATGATCACTATGACAATCAACACAAAACATTTTAGCTCTTCCTCCACTTAATCTTTTCACTGCATTTTGTCAAAATAAATTCAAGGCATATTATTTCAGTTTGAATATTTTCTATGTATCAAAATAAGGATGTTTTAAAAACATAATATCATTATTTCATGCTCAAAAAATCAATTCCTTAGTATCAAATAGTCAATCAGCAATCAGATTTATCCCATTGTCTTAAAAATTTAAAAAGGTTTGAAGTAGAATCCAAAGTCCATATATTGCTTTTGGCATTTAATCTATGGTCTCCCCACCTTTGCACTTCTTTCCTCCCTGACAGTTTCTTTGCTAAAGAAACATGATCATTGTTTGGGATTTTTCTGATTCCATCCCCATCATGTGTTTTAAAATACTTCACTTTTCATCCACCCCTAATTCAATATTCTACAGACTTCATTTGACTCAGAGTCCATATTTATTTTAGCAAAAAATATTTAATAGGTGGCAGTGTGTATATCCACCTGGAAACACATGGTATTTGGCGGCCCCTCTTTTTGAGCTCTTGGTGACACTGCTGATAATTACCTAGATGCATGATTCCATTAAGGAATTGCACACCAAAAACAAACATCCTATTTTGTGTATTTCTTCCTTCTGTCTCTGGAATGAGTCTATATATAGAGAAATTTTTCTTTACCAACTATGTGGTTACATTGAGTTAATTTTTGTATATCAGATTACCTTAAAAAAGAAAATAGGGCTTTTCAAGATATCGGACTAGAGGGTGGCTGCATTTCATGTTGCTCCAGGACGCAGGATTCAAAAGAGGAGATAGTGAGAGACTTGGGACCAACTCAAAGCTGCCGGGTGAGTCTCTCCCGTTGGGGAGGCGTCCCGGATGGGGCGGTAGCCCCGGAACGCAGGGAACTTTGTGAAGTAGAGTTGCCTGGCGAGACGCCCCTCTCCCCACTGGAGTGGTAAACACGGACAACTGGGATCATCGTAGAGGAGGCGGCTCAGCACAGCGCTTGGACTCGGAGCAACCACTGGGGCTCCAGGCGGCTGCCTGAGGAGGAGCTGCGCGGCGAGCTGGTTGGACTCAGAGCGATCGCTTCTGAACACTGGGGCCTACCCGGAGGAAGAGGAGAAGTGCGGCGGGTTGCTTGGTCTAGGAGTGACTGCATCAGAGCTACAGGCGGTTGCCAGAGGAGGAGCTGCATGGGGAGCTGGTTGGACTCAGAGCGATTGTTTCTGAACACCAGGGCCTGCCTGGAGGAAGAGGAGGAATGCGGCAGGTCGCTTGGTCTAGGAGTAACTGCATCAGAACTCCGGGTGGCTGCTCAGAGGAGGAGGCGAGTGGTGAGTTGTTTGGACTCAAAGCGACCGCTCTTGAACACCGGTGGCCTACCCGGAGGAGGAGCGCAGTGGGTCGCTTGGTCTCGGAGCGACCGCTCCTGAACACTCGGGGGGCTACCCCCGAGGAGGAGGAGGAACAGGGTGGGTCACTTGGACTCGGAGTGACTGCCTAGGGCTATGGGCTGTTGGTGGGAGGAGGAGACGCAAAGTGAGTTGCTTGGACTCCTAGTGACTGCGTTGGAACACCGGGCGGCTGTCTGCAGGAAGAGGTGTGTGGCGGGTCTCTGGGACTCGGAGCTATTGCACGGCGCTCCAGGTGGCAGCTCAGAAGAGGGACCGCATAGCCAGGTGATTAGGTGCAGAGCCCAGGACCTAGGCGGCTTCTTGGTGGAAGAGCCGCACAGAGACACGCTTAGGGACGGAGCGAAGGTTCCAGGACTGCGGGCAGATTCTCTGAGTAGAGGCAGCCTAAGGATACTCGTCTGCAAAGGGTGAGGCTCCCAGGCCCAGGAGGTAGGTCCGGGCCCCTGGGAACATTGCAGAGGAAGGCAGCCCAGCCCAGGCGGTAGTTGTGGATTGAGGGGAATCTCTAGGAGGGGAACTGACCAGTGAGACCTTCCCACTGGGTGAGTCTTCCCTGCCGGGTGAGGTTTTCCCACAAGGACGGTAAAAACAGAGACACAGGCACAAACAGGCCTTGCCTCAGCCCGCAGCCTAGTTCCCCTTTGGATGACCATTGGTCAACAAGTGGAGGCACCTCTGCCCACTAGCAGGGAATATACCCCACCTGAGGGTCACCACCCCTAGAGAGGCAGCTTCCTTGTGGAGCACCGCATTATCAACTTCCTCCAAGACTTCAGGCTACTGAAGGATAAGAGGGGATATACTAGCAATCTTCAGGGACATTATAAGTCAATAGAGGAAATCTGCAATATTTTGATGATCCACTGATTCCTGAACAATATGAGAAAACAAGGGAAGAAAATGCCCCAAACAAATCTAGATGTTACATCAATAAAATCCAACGACAGCATGGCAGAAGAAATGACAGAAAGGGAGTTCAGAATGTACATAATTAAAATGATCAGGGAAGCAAACGATGAGATGAAAGAGCAAATGCAGGCATTGAATGATGAGATGAAAGAACAAATGCAGACATTGAATGATCGCACCAATCGATAGTTAAAAGAGCAAATACAGGAAGCAAAAGACCATTTCAATAAAGAGTTAGAGATATTGGAAAAAAAACCAAACAGAAATCCTTGAAATGAAGGAAACAATAAACCAAATTAAGAACTCCATAGAAAGCATAACCAATAGGATAGAACACCTGGAAGACAGAACCTCAGATATTGAAGACAAAATATTTAACCTCGAAAACAAAGTTGAACAAACAGAGAGGATGGCAAGAAATCATGAACAGAATCTCCAACAACTATGGGATATCATGAAAAGGCCAAATTTGAGAATTATTGGGATTGAGGAAGGCTTAGAGAAACAAACCAAAGGAATGAACAATCTATTCAATGAAATAATATCAGAAAATTTCCCAAATCTGAAGAATGAAATGGAAAATCAAGTTCAAGAGGCTTATAGGACTCCAAATACACAAAATTACAACATACCCACACCAAGGCACATTATAATGAAAATACCTAACATACAAAATAAAGACAGAATTTTAAAGGCTGTGAGAGAAAAGAACCAAATTACATTCAGGGGGAAACCAATACGGATATCAGCAGATTTTTCAACCCAGACCCTAAAAGCTAGAAGGGCCTGGAACAACATTTTTCAAGCTCTGAAAGAAAATGGATGCCAACCAAGAATCTTATACCCAGCAAAACTTACCTTCAAATTTGACAATGAAATAAAATCATTCCATGATAAACAAAAGCTAAAAGAATTTACAAAAAGAAAGCCAGCATTACAGAACATTCTCAGCAAAATATTCCATGAGGAAGAGATAAAAAACAAAGAAGCAAATCAGCAAAGGGAGGAATTATCCTAAAGGAACTGTCAAATAAAGGAGGAACCAAGTGGTGTCAAAAAATAAATAAATAAATAAAATTTTAAAAATGAACCAAATGACCGGGAATACAAATCATATCTCAATAATAACCCTGAATGTTAATGGCCTGAATTCATCAATCAAAAGACATAGATTGGCAGATTGGATTAAAAAGAAAGATCCAACAATATGTTGCCTGCAAGAGACTCACCTCATAGAAAGAGATACCCATAGACTAAAGGTGAAAGGATGGGGAAAAACATACCATGCACATGGACTCAGCAAAAAAGCTGGAGTATCCATCCTCATATCAGATAATGTGGACTTCAAGCCAAAGTTAGTCAGAAGGGATAAAGAAGGACATTTCATACTGCTTAAGGGAAGCATAAATCAGCAAGATATAACAATCATAAATATCTATGCCCTAAACAGTGGCTCATCCATGTATGTCATACAAATCCTTCTCAATTTTAGAAACCAAATAGACCATAACACAATACTACTAGGTGATTTTAACATGCCCCTCTCACCACTGGACAGATCTTCCAAACAAAAATTGAACAAAGAAACCATAGATCTCAATAACACAATCAATAATTTAGACTTAACAGATATTTATAGAATATACCATCCAACCAAGAGCGAATACAGTTTCTTCTCAGCAGCAGATCCTTCTCTAAAATAGACCATATATTATGCCACAAAGCTAATGTTAGCAAATACAAGAAGATAGAGACACTACCTTGTATTCTATCAGATCATAATGGATTGAAGTTAGAAATAAATGAAAGAGTAAAAAATAGAAACTACTCCAACACCTGGAGATTAAACAATATGCTATTATATGATGAATGGATAACAGAAGATATTAGGAAGGAAATTAAAAAATTCTTAGAGGTAAATGAGAACAAAGAAACATATCAAAATCTCTGGGGCACTATGAAAGCAGTACTTGGAGGAAAATTTATTTCATGGAGCACATTTAATAAAAGAAGTAAAACTGAACAAATCAACGACCTAACACTACAGCTCAAAGCCCTAGAAAAAGAAGAACAGACCAACACCAAAAGTAGTAGAAAAAAGGAAATAGTTAAACTCAGAGCTGAAATCAACGAAATTGAAACAAAAGAAACAATACAAAAAATTGACAAAATAAATAGTTGGTTCTTTGAAAAAATAAACAAAATTGATAAACCTTTAGCCACACTAACAAAGAGAAGATGAGAGAAAACCCAAATCACTAAAATTTGGAATGAACAAGGAAATATCACAACAGACACGACTGAAATACAAAACATAATTAGAAGCTATTTTGAAAATCTATACTCCAACAAAATAGAAAATTTCGAAGACATCAACAGGTTTCTAGAGACATATGAATTGCCTAAACTGAACGAGGAGGACATACACAATTTAAATAGACCAATTTCAAGTAATGAAATAGAAGAAGTCATCAAAAGCCTACCAACAAAGAAAAGTCCAGGACCAGATGGGTTCTCAGCCGAGTTCTACAAAACCTTTAAAGAAGAGCTCATTCCAATACTTCTCAAAGTATTCCATAAAATAGAAGAGGAGGGAACCCTCCCAAACTCATTCTATGAAGCCAATATTACCCTGATACCTAAACCACACAGAGACACATAGAGGAAAGAAAATTTCAGACCAATATCCTTAATGAACATCGACGCAAAAATTCTCAACAAAATTTTAGCAAATCGCATACAAAAACATATTAAAAAGATAGTGCACCATGATCAAGTGGGTTCCATCCCAGGGAGGCAAGGTTGGTTCAACATCAGGAAGTCAATAAATGTAACTCACCATATCAATAGACTTAAAGTCAAGAATCACATGATTATTTCAATAGATGCAGTAAAAGCATTTGATAAAATACAGCACCCCTTCATGCTCAAAACACTAGAAAAAATAGGGATTGTGGGAACATTCCTTAACATTGTAAAGGCCATCTATGCTAAGCCCATGGCTAATATCACTCTAAATGGTGAAGAACTGAAAGCATTCCCCCTAAAAACTGGAACAAGCCAGGGATGCCCTCTTTCACCACTTCTATTCAATATCGTCCTTGAAACTCTAGCCAGAGCAATTAGACAGACCAAAGAAATTAAAGGGATACGAATAGGAAAAAAAGAACTCAAACTATCCCTATTTGCTGATGATATGATTATATACTTAGAGGAACCAGGAAATTCCACCAGAAAACTTTAGAACTCATAAGTGAATTCAGTAAAGTAGCAGGATATAAGATCAATGCACATAAATCTAATGCATTTTTATACATAAGTGATGAATCTTCAGAAAGAGAAATTAGGAAAACTACCCCATTCACAATAGCCTTGAAAAAAATAAAATACTTGGGAATCAATCTCACAAAAGAGGTGAAAGACCTCTATAAAGAGAACTACAGAACACTAAAGAAAGAAATTAAAGAAAACCTTAGAAGATGGAAAGATCTCCCATGTTCTTGGATAGGAAGAATTAATATTGTCAAAATGGCTATACTACCAAAAGTGCTATACAGATTCAGTGCAATTCCAATTAAAATCCCAATGATGTACCTTGCAGAAATAGAGCAAGCAATTATGAAATTCATCGGGAAGAATAAGAAACCCAGAATAGCTAAAGCAATCCTTAGCAGAAAGAGCGAAGCAGGGGGTATCGCAATACCAGATCTTCAACTCTACTACAAAGCAATAGTAACAAAAATGGCATGGTATTGGTACCAAAATAGAAAGGTGGATCAATGGTACAGAATAGAGGACATGGACGCAAACCCAAATAAATACAATTTTCTCATACTAGACAAAGGGGCCAAAAATATGCAATGGAGAAAAGATAGCCTCTTCAACAAATGGTGCTGGGAGAATTGGAAATCCATATGTAACAGAATGAAACTAAACCCATATCTCTCACCATGCACGAAACTAAACTCAAAATGGATTAAGGACCTCAGAATCAGACTAGAGACCTTGCATCTTATAGAAGAAAAAGTAGGTCCAGAGCTTCAACATGTCGGCTTAAGACCAGAGTTCCTCAACAGGACTCCCAAAGCACAAGAAATAAAAACAAGAATCAATAACTGGGATAGATTCAAACTGAAAAGCTTTCTCTCAGCAAAGTAAACTATCAGCAATGCGAAGAAAGAGCCTACAGAGTGGGAGAAAATCTTTGCCAATCATACTTCAGATAGAGCACTAATCTCCAGAATCTATAAAGAACTCAAAAAACTCTACACCAAGAATGCAAATAATCCAATTGACTAATGGGCTAAGGAAATGAATAGACACTTCACAGAAGAAGATCTACAAGCAATCAACAAACATATGGAAAAATGTTCAACATCTCTAGTAATAAGAGAAATGCAAATCAAAACCACCCTAAGATTCCATCTCACCCCAATTAGAATGGCAATTATCAAGAATACAAGCAACAATAGGTGTTGGGAGGATGTGGGGAGAAAGGTACACTCATACATTGCTGGTGGGGCTGCAAATTAGTGCAGCCACTTTGGAAAGCAGTGTGGAGACTCCTTAGAAAACTTGGAATGGAACCACCATTTGACCCAGCTATCCCACTCCTTGGCCTATACCCAAAGGACTTAAAATCAGCATACTACAGAGATACAGCCACAACAATGTTCATAGCTGCTCAGTTCACAATAGCCAGATTGTGGAACCAACCTAGATGTCCTTCAATTGATGAATGGATAAAGAAACTGTGGTATATATATACAATGGAATATTACTCAGCCATAAAGAATGATAAAATTATGGCATTTGCAGGCAAATGGATGAAATTGGAGAATATCATGCTAAGTGAGATAAGCCAATCTCAAAAAACCAAAGGACGAATGATATTGCTTATAAGTGGATGATGATACCTAATGGGGGGTGGGAGGGGTTAGTGTTAGGGTTAGAGTTATGGTTAGGGAGGGGGGCAAGAATGGAGGAAGGAAGTACTGTATGGAGGGAAAAGAGGGGTGGGGGTGGGGGGGAAGGGAAAAAATAACAGAATGAATCAAACAACATTACCCTATGTAAATTTATGATTACACAAATGGTATGCCTTTACACCATGTACAAACAGAGAAACAACATGTATCCCATTTGTTTACAATAATAATAAAAAAAAGAAAATAAATTTAGGTTTTTATTCTTAATTTCATTTTAGGTCCCTGTTCATTTGCTAAGAGCCATCCTAAGTTACAGAATTGTTGCTTATCGAGTACTTAAGTTATAAATGTTCATCTGAGTATTGTTTCAACCAAAGATCCTAATATTTAAACCTTTATTATCACTAAGTTAAAAGCACTCTTTATTTACTTTTCTTATACTTTCTTCCTTGACCTCTAAGATATTTATAAGTGTATCATTTAATTTTGAAATAATTGACATATGGGGATGGGGTTCTATATATCTTGTGGTGATTGATTTCTAATATAATAAATCATGTAAGAAACACAGTCTGCATGATTTCAAATTAAAAAAATAGTTATAGAAAAAAAAAAGAATTGTTGCTTATCAGGGGAACCCCCAAATGAAATTATATCTGACATCAAGTCTTAAGCTAACCAATCTTTAAAAAATATATTATAAGTAAAATGGTTTGACATTTGCACCATTGTGAAATTTGGCTCTTAATTCCTTACTCTAATTTCTACTTTTCTTTTGTAGTCAAAAAAGTATCAGAAGATTAGGATATGCATATGCACTTGGCGATCCCATTCTGAATACACAATACAATGACGAGTATGTGTGGAAATCATATTCTAAAGAAAATTTCGTAAAAAATGGGTCTTCAAGAGGATTCAGGAGACACAAATATCATCCCAATCAAGTGAGATAATAGCTGTATAACTGTCAAATTTAATACTGTATCAACAGTCCATGAGAATGAGAGTTCAAATATGTCACAAAGACCCTTCACTTTCTTCAGTGATGAGATACATGGTCCTTCTTGGACAATTACCTACCTACCTTCTCATCTTTATTTCTAACCATGTTCCCTCTATAACCTATGGTGTTTTTTTTTTTTTTAAGATTTTAAAAAATTAGAGTGAAATTCACATAATATAAAATTAACCATGTTAATGGTAGCAATTCACTGGCACTTAGTATATTCACCTTGTGCAACCACCACCTCTGAAGAACATTATTATTGAAGAACATTTTCATCATCCTAGGAAAAACATAACTCATGCCCATTAAATAGTTACTCCCCACCCTACCCCACCTTCCCCTTGGAAACCACCAATTTGCTTTCTATCTTCATGAATTAACCATTCTGGATATTTTACATGTGGAATCACACAGTAGGTAATTTTTGTGTCTGATTTCTTTCACTTAGCGTAATTTTGAGGTTCACCTATGTTGTAGCAAGTACCAGTACTTTTTGTGATTGAATACTATTGTTTGTACATGCCACAATTTATATGTTCATACATCCCTGATGGATGTTTGAGTGGGTTCCACCTTGTAGCTATTGTGAATAGTGCTGCTATGAGCAGGTATGCATAGGTTGTTTCGTGCACACTCAAACCTCCCTGACTTTTTCATTCTTGCCTCCCTCTCGACTAGCCTCCTTCAGTCTACTGAGGGGCACTGCCCTATATTCCTTCAAGACTCATTTTAAAAAGAGCCATCTCCAACCCTCTTTTCTGCCAGAAGAAAATAACTGATTCTCCTGACATTTTCTTGGCCCTGTACACCCTTCTTCCATCATAAAAGACAATTCTCAGTCATAATAAAGGGTTTCATTTACCTGAGATCTAGGATGAGGCCCTTGTGTTCATTGAATAGATGACACAGTGGTAGAAGGGACAATATTTAATGACTAAGGGGATGAAAGATGAAGAGGAGAGAGTGAAGGAGGATGTTCATATTTCTCTCTGGAGGCTGGGTGTATGGTACTGTTGCCTGAGGTGGAACATGGTGGAAGACCAAGTTTGATGGGGAAGGACTAAGAGGAAATGGGAGTCCAGGTGAAGAGCTGTTGGTTGAAGATATGTTCAACAGGCAGACAGTTGAATATACAGGCCTGGAGCTCATGTGAGAGAGAAACTGACTTGGGAATCCTTAGAACACATACTTGTTCCTCATGGTACCCATTCATTACCATCCATTTGTGTCTTAAACAGTTTCCTTAAAAATTAATATGAAATAGTTAATTACAACATTTTACTGTATATGTATACATATACATACAAACAGGCATATGATTTTCATTCATCTAAGTGCTGTCCAAGGCTCTCATTCATTGAGAGCTAGGATGGCAGACTCCCTCTGTGCTCCCAGCCAATGAGAGCTAGCATGGCAGACTCCCTTTGTGCTCTCAGCCAATGAGAGCTAGTGTTATAGATGGTCCTTTGTACTTTGAGCCAATGAGTTTTGGCAAGCTAGATTTGTTGACTCTTCTATTCTGGCCATTGAGCCTCAGCAATGACTGCCATCACTGAAGAGAAATAGCAATGTAATATCCACTGCCTGTGATCTTGCTGAACACCACTTAGAGTTTAGTCCAAGAGATCTACCCTGAATCTGAGTCCAGTGAGTAAAGACCTTTTAAGTGGCACTGTAGGTATGTAATCCACAAAATCCAGACTGAGAACCTCTGTGTACCAATCGCTTCTTCAGTAGATGCTGGCATTTTCACAATTGGTTTCTTCAGTAGATAAATGATAAGAGAAAGAAGGGGATTGAGGCGGAAACTGAAGGTTAAAAGAGACTTAAAAGATAACTTGAAACAGTACAAATACATAACTATTCCAAGGAATTTGGGCAAAGAGAAGAGTTTCTTTATAAGGTAGGAGAAATAAAGGGAGACTTGTTTACTAATGGCAGCCACCCAGCAGAGAGGAAGAAACTTGAATTTGCAAGAAATGAGGGTTATTGGAGTATTGGACTGGATCACACCACAGGGAACTGGATCCTAGTGGCCCAAGTGGGCTGGGCCCTGCTGGCAGCACTGCAGGTACTCTTGTCAAACAGATGCCAGTGCAGGTGCAGTGGGTGGAAGTTGGTGCACAGAGCTTCTTTCCTGGTGGCTTCTATTTTCCTAGAAAGCTAGGGAGTGAGGTCATGGGAGAGGGAAGATGGCAAGATGGAGTGCAGGTTTCAAGTTTTATACGCATAGAATCTCTTTGGAGGTAAAGAGGAGATGGCGCCTGTCCTCCCCTGTCCCCCATAGTGTTGCTGAGATCTCTGCATGTGAAGCAGGGTTTCTCTCTGGGGGTCCCAAGGGTTAAGCAGCCACTGTCTCTGCTCCCTTGGGAATGTGTGGCCATAACTAGAATAGTGTGGGTTTTCTCCTCTTTTGGTCTTATCTGTGAGAGAATTCTTTGTGGATGCACAATTTTTTGGAGCTTGCAATCACATTTTTTTTCCCCCATCTGTGTGAAAAGTCAAAGAAATGCACAAGTACCTGTGTTACAGCTAGGTAAACCAATGGATTCCATTAACAGGCTCCCTGCGTCAGGCAGAGTTAGAGCTGGATGGAAAGGTTTCCGAAGACTATGTACACACCAATGCTCATATTCTTGATTCCATCAGGTGAATCTGTATCTATTTTCTTGAAAATTTTATTTGCATTGATAGACCTTCATTGAATGGACACTACCTCCAGAGCAACCAAGCGACAGATCAAGGGACTGCCTTGCTTGGAAAATCCCTGCTTCTATGGATGAAATGAAGACGGCAATAGCAAATCAGTTTATTTCCCAAACTAAGAGAGACTTTGTGGATATAGACAAAGGTAAACACATTTGCTTTCTTTCTGACTCTGGTCATGCACCGGGCGATGAGCTGCAGTGGTTAGCAGCATGGTCGTGCTCCCTTTCCTTGAGGAAGTTACGATCTAGACACGAAGCAGGAAATGTCATGTGCACAGTCAAGTACAAACAGGTGCACGCTTTAAGAAAAGCAGGCTGCTATGGGCACAGAATAAAACATTAGCCTCACCTGAGGTGGTAAAGTGGGAGGTGGAGGTCAGGAAAGGCCTCCCTTCCTGGTCCTGACGGATGAAGGGAAATTATCCAGGTGAAGATGCAGAGGAGAGTGTCACTGTTGCCTTGTGAAGTCCTAGAGGAACATTTGAGGAACTAGAAGAACTTCATGTGTAGAGATGAAGTCAAGGGAAAGTGGGAGGAATGAGAGAAGAAACCAGTACAGGCAGAGAGAATTCAGTTTGCAAGGGTGATAAAAGGCAGGGGAGGTTATCCCAGGAGCAATCAAGAAGTTTGTATTAGGCTGGTGACAGTTCAGATGTGGACTCTAGCATGAAGGAGGTGGCCCTGCCTCGAGGAAGGAGGCCAGGTTGTCAGAACAGCCCCTGGGGAGAGTGGTGGCCTGAAGCAGGACTGTGAAGTGTGGATGGCAGTGTGGCACCAGCAGGTGGTGGTATGGGCACTTCAGTTCACACCAGCATGATGGATGACGGTTACCCATTCAAGGGCTGGACCTATGGCTCTGGCTGACATGGTACCACCAGTGTCCACTCCAGTGTCTGATTCATCATAACTGATGGAAAGAAATATTGGTAGAACAAATGAATGAACTGTAGGGTTGAGTGATTGATAGATAACAGGGATAAGGAAGTAAAGGGAGCCAGGAGTCTAGCTGGGGATGGGATGGTGTAGCTTTTGTAGACAGGTAGAAAAACGCAGAGGGTTAAGCAAGGCCCATTTCATTTTCTCCACTGGTATGAGATAGAGTCTGGCACTCTCGTCGTACTGCCTCCGAGAAGAACACACGCCTCCTTCTGGAAGGGAGTTCCGTTGTGCAGATCATCCCCTGCAGGATTCTCCCATGATTCACTTGGCTCTGCCCTCAGGATTCTGTAGCTGGAAAATTCATTTGCCTTGGTTTTCTGTAGGGTAGGTGGAGATGACACCATAACTGTTGGCATTTTTCAGGGGCCCCAAATGAACTTCCTGTAGTCAGACACATTTTCCAGAAATGGCATATATGCCGATAAGGTGCAGTTTTGTTCTGGTCTATAAGCAGGACATTTGCCTCATGAGAAATCATGAAAATTGAGTGTAGATATTTTAAAACTGTTCCCTGTTATGGAGAAAGCGATGCACTCTGGTGGGCTGCTCCAAGCCTTGTGACAAAATGGCAATTGGAGCCTTGGTGCTCTCCTACTTCTTTGGTGAGAACACAGGGCCCTGAGGGAGGTTGGCAGCCATGTGGAATTGAAACACAAACTGAGGAGCACGGAGGACCCCATCTCCCTGAGGCTCTGGAAGTCAAGGGAGAATAACAACAAATCTTTTAATGCCTGTGTCTCTACAACCACCTATAAAGTTATCATCTCCAGTCAGAGGTGAAGAATCTAAGACTCAGAGGGGTGCCCATGGTTACCCAGCTAGTGACTGGTGCAGTCTAGGATATGACCCCTGGTAGGCTGGCTCCCCTTGTCAAAACCACACCTCTAACTGGGCACACTGGTGCACATCTATAGCCCCACCTACTCGGGAGGCTTGAGTCCGAGAGCTCAGGGCCAGCCTAGGCAATATAGCAAGACCCCATCTCGAAAAACAAAACAAAAACAAACAAACAAAAAAAACCATCTACCAATTTCAGAGTTAAATTCTTTAAGGGTCAAATGACACATGCTTTTTCCAATTCTTAACTTGTTGATTACTATTTTTAAGGATTAAATTTACTTTTATTAAACAAATATGTGCATATATTTAAAATACAGCATCCCTTCATGATCAAAACACTAGAAAAAATAGGGATAGTGGGAACATTCCTTAACATTGTAAAGGCCATCTATGCTAAGCCCATGGCTAATATCATTCTAAATGGTGAAAAACTGAAAGCATTCCCCCTAAAAACTGGAACAAGGCAGGAATGCCCTCTTTCACCACTTCTATTCAACATCATCCTTGAAACTCTAGCCAGAACAATTAGACAAACCAAAGAAATTAAAGGGATACAAATAGGAAAAGAAGAACTCAAACTATCCCTGTTTGCTGATGACATGATTATATATTTAGAGGAACTTGGAAATTCCACCAGAAAACTTTAGAACTCATAAGTGAATTCAGTAAAGTAGCAGATTGCAAGATCAATCCTCATAAATCCAATGCATTTTTATACATAAGTGATGAATCTTCACAAAGAGAAGTTAGGAAAACTACCCTATTCACAATAACCTCGAAAAAAATAAAATACTTGGGAATCAATCTCACAAAAGAGGTGAAAGACCTCTACAATGAGAACTACAGAACACTAAAGAAAGAAATTCAAGAAAACCTTAGAAGATGGAAAGATCTCCCATGTTCTTGGATAGGAAGAATTAATATTGTCAAGATGGCCATACTACCAAAAGTGCTATACAGATTCAATGCAATTCCAATTAAAATCCCAATGATGTACCTTGCAGAAATAGAGCAAGCAATTATGAAATTCATCTGGAAGAATAAAAAACCCAGAATAGCTAAAGCAATCCTTAGCAGAAAGAGCGAAGCAGGGGGTATCGCAATACCAGATCTTCAACTCTACTACAAAGCAATAGTAACAAAAATGGCATGGTATTGGTACCAAAATAGAAAGGTGGATCAATGGTACAGAATAGAGGACATGGACGCAAACCCAAATAAATACAATTTTCTCATACTAGACTAAGGGGCCAAAAATATGCAATGGAGAAAAGATAGCCTCTTCAACAAATGATGCTGGGAAAACTGGAAAACCATATGCAACAGAATGAAATTAAACCCCTGCCTCTCACCCTGCACAAAACTCAACTCAAAATGGATCAAGGACCTCAGAATCAGACCAGAGACCCTGCATCTTATAGAAGAAAAAGTAGGTCCAAATCTTCAACATGTCGGCTTAGGATCAGACTTCCTTAACAGGACTCCCATAGCACAAGAAATAAAAGCAAGAATCAAAAACTGGGATAGATTCAAACTAAAAAGCTTTCTCTCAGCAAAGTAAACTATCAGTAATGTGAAGAGAGAGCCTACAGAGTGGGAGAAAATCTTTGCCAATCATACTTCAGATAGAGCACTAATTTCCGGAATATATAAAGAACTCAAAAAACTCTACACTAAGAATACAAATAATCCAATCAACAAATGGGCTAAGGAAATGAACAGACACTTCACAAAAGAAGATCTACAAGCAATCAACAGATATATGAAAAAATGTTCAACATCTCTAGTAATAAGAGAAATGCAAATCAAAACTTCCCTAAGATTCCATCTCACCCCAATTAGAATGGCGATTATCAAGAATACAAGCAACAATAGGTGTTGGCGAGGATGTGGGGAAAAAGGTACACTCATACATTGCAGGTGGGGCTGCAAATTAGTGCAGTCACTCTGGAAAGCAGTGTGGAGATTCCTCAGAAAGCTTAGAATGGAACCACCATTTGACCCAGCTATCCCACTCCTTGGCCTATACCCAAAGGACTTAAAATCAGCATACTGCAGAGATACAGCCACATCAATGTTCATTGCTGCTCAATTCACCATAGCCAGATTGTGGAACCAATCTAGATGTCCTTCAATTGATGAATGGATAAAGAAACTGTGGCATATATATACAATGGAATATTACTCAGCCATAAAGAATGATAAAATTATGGCATTTGCAGGCAAATGGATGAAATTGGAGAATATCATGCTAAGTGAGATACGCCAATCTCAAAAAACCAAAGGACAAATGATCTTGCTGATAAACAGATGATGACACATAATGGGGGATGGGAGGGGGGTTAGCATTAGGGTTAGGGTTAGGTTTAGGGTTAGGGTTAAGGAGGGTGGCAAGAATGGAGGAAGGAAGGACTGTATAGAGGGAAAAGAGGGGTGGAGGGGTGAGGGGGAGGAAAAAATAGCAGAATGAATCAAATAACATTACCCTATGTAAATTTATGATTACACAAATGATATGCCTTTACTCCATGTACAGAGAAACAACATGTATCCCATTTGTTTACGATTAAAAAAAAAAGGAAATCACCATGTTCCTGACCTGCCCCTCTCCACCGACACCCCTACCTGCCATTAGTGGTCAATTTTAATCCTTTTATTAGTTTTCTTACATGATCCCCCATATTTTTAAATACTGCTGCTATTTTTTGAGTCTCACAAATTTTTGGTACTTTATTTTATTTTTGGGGGGGACACCAGGGATTGAACTCGGGCACTCAACCACAGAACCACATCTGCAGTCCTATTTTGTATTTTATTTAGAGACAGGGTCTCAGTGAGGCCTCGCTAAATTGCTGAGGCTGGCTTTGAACTTGTGATCCTCCTGCCTCAGCCTCCCAAGTGGCTGGGATTGCAGGCGTGTGCCACTGTACCTGCCAATTTTAGGCATTATTACTGATCCTACTGTGATAGTGGAAGATCTGGTTCTCCTATAACTATTTCTCACTCCTCCTCCATTCATCTTTTCAATAGAATTATATTTCAAATTTTTGGTTACATTATAGTGTTACTACTTACATTATGATTAGGATGACATGACATATTGTGATCACATAACATGATCTGATTAAGTAATGTTTATCACCAAGCCAGCATGTATTCCATGATTGTTAACACTTTTTGCTTCTTTTTACCATTGAATATTTAACTTTGTTCCCACATGCCTTATTTTCTATGTGCCTGTCACTAATTTTTCCCCAAATAGTTTGTCATACACTGGCTGAGATTTTTTTCCAAACAGCACATTCTACTCCAACACTGTCCGCCCCCCACATCATTCTCCTCTCATCTAGGCTAGTTCTTCTATAGGTTTGCTGTCCATCTGGGCTCCAGAACCTTCTTTTTTATTATTCTGGGAATTTTCTTTTGTATCTTCCCTGTCATGGATCCCCTGTTTCCTGAGTTCACATCTTTCTCTTTTTTATCCTCCTTCTACTTTGCAGAAACGCATCTTCCAGTAACTTCCTATGAAAGGGTATATGGGAGAAACATTTTGCCAATCCAAAAATGTCTTTTTTTTATTTTGATGCACTCATTTGATAGTTTGCCTGGAAATAGAATTCTGAGTTGATGATTATATTCCCTCAGAACACATTTTTCCAAATATGTTCTAGCATCCAGGATACAGAAGACTGATGCTATTTCAATTTATGATCCTTTTGTATTTTTCTCTTGGAAACTTTAAAAAAGTCTTTTTTGTTTATTTGTTTGTTTTGATATTGGGGGATTGAACCTATCGCTGAACTTCATCCCCAGTTCTTTTTGTTGTTTATTTTGAGACACGGTCTTGCTAAGGTACTGAGGCTGGCCTTGAATTTGTGATCCTCCTACCTGAGTTGCTGGCATTACAAGTGTGCACTTAAGATCAAAGGTCTTCTTTTTATTTGTGACATTCTGAAATGTCACAATTACATACACTAGTAAGTCTTTTGTCATTCATTATGTTGAGCATTCATGTCCTTTTGTTCTGGTAGATAATTTTTTTTCTCCCCTTGTATTAGTGCTTTATTTTGCTCCTCTTCTCTTTTCTAAGAATCTTGCTGTTTGAATTGATTATCTAATGTTTTTATCTTTTTCTCTCCTAGTACTTTTCTTTTTGTATTTTTGTTGTTTGATAAATTCTTCACTTTTTAATCCAACTCTCCTATTGAATTTTTGTTTGAATTCTCATATTTCTAATTTTTAAGCTATTTCTTCTGCTTTTTAAAGAAGCAGCATTCTGTTCTTGTTTTATGGATGCAGTAATTCTCTTATAAATTTTTGGATATTTGTGATATATGTTTAGTGTTCTTTACATTGTAGTTTCTGTTACATTGTTACATTCTGTTACATTGTTACATTCTCTGAGTATCTTAATGGTCTAATGAAAATCTGGTTATATTTCCTATTAACAAGGGATCAGAGGTAGATTTACTAAGAAGCTACTAAAACTTAAATTTCACTTCTGTGGATTGTCCTTTTCCTGAAAGAGGACATAGCCCAAATTTTAAGCTCCATAGCTCACAAGACCTACAAAGGAAGTACAGTACTCACATGTGATTGGAAACAGAGACAGAGCTTGTCAATTGGTGCCTGATGTAGGTGAGCAGAGGAGGAGCCATTTTTTCCTGGTTAGCTCCAGTGTTTAAGGAATGAGCCTCCCCAGAGAGCTAAGCCCTTGAATGCTGGCATTCTGAGAATAGGATTGGGGAAGAAAGGGGCTGGGGGTCTTCCTTGTTGGTGTAATGAGTTTTAATGGCCCTCTTTTCCTATGCCAGTATCTCACCATCTCTCTTCTACTGTGATGCCCCCAAGTCCAGAGTGTCTTTGGTTCCGTTTTTCAGAGAATAAATCTCTAGATAGGAAATGTTATGGCTTGGATTTGAGGTGTCCCCCAAGGGCTCCTGGATTAACTCAGGAATGTTGGAGGTGAAATGATGGGATTGTGAGAGTTGTAACCTCATCAGTCCATCCTAGTTTGAATGGACTGGGTAATATCTGCAGGCAGGTGGGGCATGACGGGAGGAGTGGGTCACTGCAGGTGTGCCTTGCAAGGGTGCATCTTCCCTGTGGCCCCTTCCCTCTTCTCTTCCTTTCTGTTTCCTAACCCTACCCTAACTGAGCAGCTTTCCTCTGCTGGGCTCTTCCCACATGATGTCCTGCCTCATCTTGGGCCCAGAACAATGGAGTTGGCCATCTATGGACTGAGATCTCTGTAACTGTGAGTCACAGATAAATATTTTCTGGACTAAGTTGTTTTTGCTGACCATCTTGATTCACAGTGATGCAAAAGCTGACTAAAGCAGGAAGTATCTTAGCCCAATTTCTGCTGCTATAAAAGAGTACCCCACACTGGGTAAATTGTAAACAACAGAAGATTATTTGGGGCTCGTGGTTGTGGAGGCTAGAGAGTCCAAGACTGAGGAGCTGCATCTGGAGAGAGCTTTCATGATGCATCCTAACACAGTGGAAGGCACGACAAGATGAAAGAGCACACGAAAGCAAGAGGGGAAGGGTGGAGTTCACTCCTGCAATAACTAACCCAATCCACTAACCTACTCGTCTTAATCCGCTCTGCCCTCGTGATCTAACCACCTCTTAAAGGCCCTACCTGTCAATACCATCGCAGTTGCAATTACATTTCAACATGAGTCTGGAGAGGACTTTCAAACCACAGTTGGAAGGGGCTGTCCTCTGACTGCTTGGGGTTAGGAAAGCAGCGAAGCGGGGAACCACTCTGCATTCAAGCTTCCAGCCTTGCCGGTTTCCAGTCCTGACCCTCACACCCTGTCTTCCACTATCATGGTCACATCCAAGTTCGAACCTGCTGGAGTTCCACAGAGCGGGTTGGTTCACTTATTTGTTATTTCCTTCTGCAGCCACCTAGGCTTCCGCGTCCTCTGCTTTGCCCATTCAGTCGCCGTATCTCGTTTGCTCTTCCTCTTCCGGCGAGGTGTTAACATGTCTAATCTACAATCACTGATGGAGTTTGGGCCTGGAAGAATCCTAAATGCAAAAATACAGTGGAGACAACTCACGGGGTTCAATGTGAGATACCGCTAACCCTTAGAATTCCCAACCCCCTCCAGGCCGGTTCTGTCCCATCAAGTCATTGAAACTACTCTGGTCAAGGTCCTCAGTGGCCTTCCCTGGGATCTTTCCCATTGCACCTTCCCCAACCTGTGCAGCCGTAGTCAGTATTGCTGGCCACCTGCTCTTTCTTGGAACACCCTTCTCTTTGAACTTCTGTGTGGTCACATTCTCCTTGTGTGCTCCTATTCCTTGTCTCGTCCTTTCTGGTCATTTTTCCATTGCTATCTATGAGAGGTCCTGAAACTTTAAACATCAGCTATCCTGGACTCCCACCTTGGTGTCTCTCCCCAAACCTGTCTGTCGACCCTCAGTTTCGTGGATTTGGAGAAGTCTCACGAGGGTTCCCACACATCACCTGTCGGTCCCTGCAGCCCCTCCACCGCAAGGCAGAAGCATGAGCTTGTAAACATCTAAACTGGATCACATTGTTCTATGGCTTCCTTTCACTTGGCAGGTTCCGGTTCCTTCAGTGGGCTCCCGTTAGGCAATCTCATCCCCTCACTCCTCCCCCCTCATTCATGGGGCTCCAGCCACGTGGGCCTTTTTAGGTCCTGAAAGACGCCAACTTCTCTTCCACTTTGCCCAGCGTGCCTGCCGTCCCCTTTGCTGCAGCGTCCTCCCCTTTCTCCCTGCAGACCCCAGCTTCGGTGTCACCTCCCCTGTGAGGCCAGCTTTTACTTTTACTTCTGAAGGGATCTTCATCTCTTTTCATCTAGCATTTTGCCTTTTGGAGTCATTTATCACTGATTCTTGTCTTTTGTTGTTTCTGATTTACTTCATCTCCCACTCAGTAAGTTGCCCGCTCAGGGCTTATTGCAGTGCCTGGCATGTGGAAGAAGCCCAGGAAATATTGTTGAGCATCAGAGAGAGTATAAGAAAAATACCCTTCTTGAGATTTTAGATGGGTATGGGATCAAATGACCAGTGTTCCTGCAGATATACAATATGGATCATGGAAAAACACTGGAAATGTCAGAATACTTTAAGATGTCTTTGAGACTCCATCAAAATTGTCCATTCAGCATGAGCAAATCACCATTTCCCCAAGTTCTGGTAAATATTCGGGACCTGTCAAGACTCCCTCCTAAATTTCTCAGTTCCATCTGTTTCTCTCCAACCCCTCAGTCCTGCCTTAGTTCAGGCTACCAGCATTTACCTTGGATGACTTCTAGTCCAACTCTCTTTTCTAGTTTGTTCCCCACAATCCATTGTGCACACTACAGTCACAGTGAACTTCTGGAGGTGCAAACCCATGTCTCCTGGGCTCCTAATCCCTTTAGAGACTCCCCCACAGTCCTCAGTAAAACAGCTAAATGCCTTAAGCTGCGTGATATACCCATGATGCAGATGTACACGTGTTTTTGTAGCCGCATTCTAACCTCTTTTGAAGGATTTGTCACATAATATTGCAGTTATATTCTGTGTGCTTATTTCTCTAATACTTCAAGCTTCTGAAACACAGGGACTATGTCTTAGCTTGCTATCCTCATCATTGAATACTGAATTAAGGCAAATGAACGGGAAATACTGGAAGGTGTTTGTTTCTTTGTTTGGTACTGGGAATTGAACCCAAGGATGCTTTACTGTTGATCTACATCCCCCACTGTTTTCATTTTTAAAAATTTTGAAACAGAGTCTCACTGAGTTGCTCAGGCTGGTCTTGAACTTGCAATCCTGCCTCAGCCTCCCAAGCTGCTGGTAGTACAGGATAGCAAGATGCTTGTTTTTACATTCAGGAGTGGACAACTTGGCTTTGATGAATTTGGTAAAGATGGCAAAACCACTTCTCACTTGGCTTTAGAGTGTGTGCCACTGCTCCTAATGGTTTGGAACGGTTCTTGCTGTAGATTTACTTTTGGCTTGAGCCTTTCTGCAGAGGCTTACCTGATCTAAATAGGCTGGTTTCCTTTTTAGGGTAAATTTACTGGTATAGTATCACAATTGTCAAGTGGAAAGAAACCAGAGGGAAGCGAGCCTCTGAGGAGCAGGAATGACCCTTGAAAAAAGGGGCCTTAGGTCGGCTTACCTCTGGATCATGGTAATCTTCTCTGTCTGTGCTTCAGCACCAGGATGGGGGGTTCAGGCATTCATTTGGTCCCTTTGTATCAGGAAGCTCCCTTCTTAGTAATGCCTGAAGGAGCTCATTAACAAGAAATTTTTATAAAGACAACAAAAAAATGTATTAGTTGAGAAACACTAAGCCCATACTATAAGGAAGATTATACAGTTGGCCGGGAGTTACCTTAAGCATATATCACAAAGGCAGTTGCCAGAGTGTGGTTCCAATATCAAGTGCCAATCCACCGCAATTATGTTTCTAGTTGGTTTTTGTCGTTCACTCATAAATTTAGTAAATATTTAATGAGGTCTATTAATGTAATAAGCACAGAGAATAAATGAGGACTCTCTGCCTTCGAAGGAACTTAAAGTATGTGTAGGGTCCTGAGTTTTGCCTTTCCTAGATCCTCCTCTCCGCAATCCCACTTCCATGCTGGACCATCCCAGTCCCTGTGGAAAGACATCCAAGACCCTTCCCAGCCCACCCAGCTCACCTTTCCCCTTTCAGCCTTTCCTCCTCCTGCCCCAGGGCGCCCTGCGCTTGATCAGCCACGAGTCAGGGGCCCACCGCTTGTTCTGCTTCCACGTTGACCCACCGTCAGGGCCCTTCTCGGAGTCTGCCATTGGGTCCTTGTCTTCCTCCTCTTTCCCGAGCACAACCCTCACACTCTCTCCAGGCTTCCATGGCCCCTCTGCAGGCTCCGAGTCAGTGATTCTCAAGAACGTGGGAAGCCTGTTCACAATCTAAGCACCTGGGACTCCCGCTTCCGGAGATGCTCAGCGGCTGGGACGAGGATCAGCAGGGAGATGCTTTAGAAACCCTGCCCGGGAGATTCTGGCATCTGCACTCCGCAGTTCCCAGTGCTACAGCGACAAGACTTACCATATTCCATATCCGTTTGTCCTGAAGATATCTTTCTAATCACACTAGTTTGGGGTTGTCTTAAGGTAGAACAATGACTTAATTATTAATAACCTTGGCAAGCAGCACGGAACACATCTGGGGAATGAAAACATTCACTATTCAATGGTTGCTCTGGGGGAGAGAGAGAGACGCGTGCATGATGTATTTCAACATAAATTTGTTTTCCTCCCATAAAGCTATTAGTAAACGGCAAAAACCAAGTTAGAGATGGAAGTTACTGGTAACAACAGCAGATGGTTTTCCAAAGTATCTCTGTGGGCAGTTTCTGAGGTCATTTTGAGGCCATTGAGCACCTGCGTCTTTTTCTCCTGGGTCATTGCAGTGAGAGTCAGCCTGTGGTGTAATGAACTTCTCCTTTGCTGGTCCAGACAGAGAGCATTTTTTAAAAAGTCAATAATAAAATGCTTTCAGGTGCTAGTAGATGCAATAATGTATCCTTTGATACACAGTGTAGACCAGAAGATGCCATTATGAACACTTTGACACACAGGGTCTATTAGAATTTATTTTGAAAAGACCTAATGACAATTAATTTGGAAGAGAATTGAGTTTAGTATCAACAATCATTTGCACTGTTTAGACATTGCTCACAATATTCATCTTTTTAACCTCTTTCTCTTTCTGAATAAAGACAGTGTTTTATACCATGCCTCTGAACTAACAAGAATTAAGGGTGAACATATACTCCATGAGAGGGCTGTGACTCCTCTCTAATCTGGTCATATTTGTGAAGCTCATGTTTAATCAGTGCTTCATTTAATGATGATATATTTAATGAATGCTTTTAGTAGATTATTATATCAAAGAAATAACGTTTTTATCACTAATAACAGTGACACCCCCTATCCCTACACCAGTGAGGGATAAACTTTCAATGGTTCTTTTCCGGGTGATGGGGATGACAGACACCAGCCCATCTAGGGCTTCCAGGTTAAGCAAATAAAAATATAGGTTGCCCTGTTAAATATGAATAATTATATCTAGTAGATCATGAGTAATTATACGTGTTTAAATAAAAAAAGTATTCATTGTGTGAAATTCAAATTTAACTGGGCATCCTGTGTTTCAAATGGCAACAATGGTCATATCCAAAATCTTTCTCCACCCTGCTCTCTGCTCCTCACCCCTGTTCCAGAGACTGGCAGGGGATGATCAATGGCTTCTGTGCTCATAGAGCAGAACAAACGTTTACACCTAACAGACATACAAATATGTTCATTAGGAATCCCAGTGGCTGAGGAGGCTGAGGCAGGAGGATGGTGAGTTCAAAGCCAACCTCAGCAAAGCGAGATGCTAAGCAACTCAGCGAGACCCTGTCTCTAAATAAAATACAAAATAGGGCTGAGGACGTGGCTCAGTGGTCAAGTGCCCCTGAGTTCAATCCCCAGTACCCCACCAAAAAAACCAAAATATATCCATTAGGAACTACTTATAATTATTCGATCATATACCTACTTTCTGAGAAGGCAGAAAATACTTTAAGTATTCATAAAAAGCACACTGACCGGCCTTCTAAATACAAGAGTCGGGAGGGGGTAATAGTCTGGCAAATTGGAAGCTACTGCCAGAAGCAAAGTGAAATGAAATGCTACTCAGAAATAGGCTACAAGGAGTGATTTTTTTTTTTTTCCTTCCATTTCCACACCCCCCTCAGCTCAGAAGATCAAGAAAAATTCTCCAGTGTGTGCGGACTGGAAAAAGTACCTTCCTCGACCCCTAGACACTGAATTTCGACGGAATTACCAAATTCCAGCTAAAATTCCTGAGTTGCAGGATTTTAGCTTCAGATACGGATGCTACTCAAACTTGTCAGTGGCTTCTCAGGGTCTAGGTAAGTACACCTTTGGTTTTAAAAAGAACTCCATAGGTCCTGTTAATACCATGCAGAGGCTTGCTCCCTGGCACAAACTGAAGCTAATACCATGGCACAGGGTTTTGCAAAAAGAGTGAAATTTACTGGAGGTCAATTGGCAAGGTGGGTAGGAAGAGGCATGCTCAGATCTGTCTCTCTGATGGCTCTTAGCAAAGGAATGGAAGCAATTTGGGGTGAGGAGTAAGAGGGATGCCTGGTTGTAACCTCGAGTCTTTGTGGAGCAGTGCGCACCCTGTACCCCAGGCCAGGTGTAACTTGTGGATGCTTTGTGATTGGCAGCTTCCTGTCTCTCCTTTATTCTTGTCCATCCTGCCCCTGGGTTCTAATAGAGATCCACAAGGCCAGGTTCTCTTTCTTTAAGTTCCACAGGTGGCAGACTTGGGGGTTCCTACAGGTTTGCCAGTCTGTGCCTGCGTCATGCACAACAATTTTTAGAAACTGGCATTTGTTGTTTTTGTGGCCTGATTTCCTCCAAGATTCCTTGATGCATCTCCGGCAGCCAAATTTGATAATGGTCACAGGGAATGGCAGTGATTCCGGCGGGCAAGCTGAACCTTGCTGTATTCAGAGGGAACACTCCCTCAAAAGTTTTCAGATTTAGCACTCATCCGTTTGACTCTTCTTGTATGATCCTGAAAGTGTTAAAAAGTTTCATGACCAAGTCCGTCCCCTCCAAGGTCAGCTAAGATAACTTGGTATCTTCTGAAGAAGAGTGGGGACCAAACAGTCCCTGAGACAGAATTGCAGAATGGAAGCCTAGCATCTAGGGGCTGGAAGGTAGTCCAGAAGTTACCTGGTCTAGAGCCTCAGGGCACGCGTGAATCGCCTGCACCCCTCCCTGCTGAGGGTTGAGATGCTCCCCAATTCAGGGTAGTGCTCCATGCCACAAGGACAGCTTTCATTGTCAGATGTCCCAACTCTTGGACGGTTCCCATGGCTGGAATATTCCTTGCTAAACTTGTAGTCATTGATTCTACCTCTTTCCATGGAGATTAACTAGTAGAAAGCTATTATTTTATGAAAATGTTATCATTTAACTTCTTAGTCTTCTTTTTTCCAGTTAAAGCATTTCCAAAGCAAATCTAGTGCTCAGTGGTCAAGTGCCCCTGAGTTCAATCCCCAGTGCCTCCCATCAAAACCCCTCCACAATCTGGTCCTTCCATTTAGCCATTGACCCCTTGGGGAACCTGGAACTGGAAACAGTATTTAAGTTGCTTTCAAGGTCCACAAAATTGAGAAAGTCATAGAAATTGGATTTTTGCATCATGTCTTCATTTTTAAAAAATTATAGTTCCATAAATATCAGAATCCATAATGAATAACAATATTCATTACCAAATGTAAGTGACGTGGGGTTGCCTGCACCTCTGACCTCTCCTGGTCTGAATGGACTGTGTGTGCTGGCTGTAAATATCATTGTTTGCCCAAACTGCTCATCCTAAGACCAATTCCTTGGTCACTGCAAGGAGGTCTCTTAGTGCACCAATCCAAGTTTGCGCAGAAGGTGTCCCGAGAGACAAAGGTGTTCCTAGGAGGGTTGTTGTTATTAACCCAGTGGTGAATGTTACCATCCCAAAACACTGACCTACAGATGAATAAGTTGCAGGAGAACCTCAACCTTCTGGCCATTGTGTCCCATCCTTCCTACTTCTAATGGCAATAGTCTGGAAGTCTCAGCAGCTTGGCACAGCACCCCCCACCTCCCCCGTCACTGGAGAAATCAGACTAACACAGCGCCTTAGTTTCCAGGCTGGTATGCTGAGTGAATTCCAGCTGGGGCCAGGGCTGCCAGGGGCAGGTTCCAATGAGCAGGACGTGAGTTCTCTGCTAGGGTAACAGTCTCTGCATCTGTCCTTCCCTTGTGTTTCTGTAGTCCCTTCGGTGCTGCACAGTTACATGAGGACTCAAGAACGCACGAAGCAGCAGACCACATACCAAAGTGACTATGGGAAGGACTACCTGGACTTCTTAGTGCTCTTAAACTCGTTCACGACCTCTCAAATCAACGAGTACCTTAAGACTGTTTCTGGCAAAGGTAAGATGGAGTCTAACGTTTCCATTCCATGCATTTACAGATCACAGTACATTGCTTTATGCTACATAGCAATTGTTCCCATTTCTAGCCACAAAAAAAAAAAGAAAAATATTTCTTTTAAAAAGTCCTGGAGTGTTGTGTAAACCTCAACCCAACAAAAACTTTTTTTCTTAAGAGAGGCCCCAGTGACTTCATTCCCACTTATTAAAAAGGAGATAGAATTTGTCAATCAATTCCGATCCCATTTTGCTTGTGGTTGAATTATTCCAGATGACTCTTCTTCTTCTTCCAGCTAACTGATTTCTCTAGTGGATGATTGTATGATCTCAGGGTATTTTCCCCCCACTCTTTCCTATTTGGTGGCACATTTTTGTGACAGGCTGTTTTAAGGTACATGAGGACCTCCAGTATTCACGCCTGCAAGAGAGCCGTTCCATTCTCAGAGTGGTGCCTCTACTCTTCCTCGAAACACTTACCATGTCGGGGCTGAGTGGGTGGGAGGATTGGGGAGCACTGCAGGGTAACCCGACGACTGGCTGAGTACGGATGATGCATCAACTCGGGGACTAAAGGAGAGTGAGGAAGCAAGGCTCTTGCCAGAGCTTCCTCTGTGAGGGAGCGCAGGCCCCATTTGAACGCGTGCCCAGTACAGATGTGCATATATATTTACCCGAACTAGGGTATCATGCCCATTAGAAAACTTGCGGACTTGAGGAAGTCAAAAACAAACACAAGCTGAGGTTCTGCTATTCTCCTCTGCACCCAGCAGGTCCTCTCCTGCACCCACATTTGTGCTCAAGGGCATGGGGGTCATCAACTCTTTGGTGCCCTGTGACCAGGCTTAAGCTCACGACTTCCAGCTGCTCTCTGTCTTCCACCTGCCTTTCTTGGGTTCCCAGTTGTTTCCCTTTGCTTGTCCCCAGCCAGACAGAGAGAGGATTCCTCTTAAATTTTCATGGAAACCTTTTGTTTCTGGATTTTCCTGAAAGGGAGGGGTATGTGCATGTGTGTGATGTGTGTGTGTGTGCGTGCATGCGTGTATGTGTGTGTGTATGTGTGTGTGTGCGCACGCACACACGTGTGTGTGCACATGTGGAGGAAAAGAGGAAGTATATTCTACCCTTAAAAGTGCTGGAATGGTAGGTTTCAGGGAAGCACTAAAAACAGATGTTTTGCCTCATTTTGAGGCAGAAGTGTGTATTTTCAAGTGGGAGCCCGACGCCTCTCAACAGATGTCCCTGAGCCAGTTTGTCACTTCAGAAGGAAAACAAGAGATTCCTGGAGGTCTTTGGTCTCGTCCTGAAAGCAGAGAGGAAGTTCGGCAGTAAGCCCAAGCTACTTTCTTACTCTTCCCTCAGTTTTGTGGCAGATATGTAAAATTAGAATTGCCCTCTGTGTTTTACAAGGAGCTCATTTTACTCCTAGGAGGCACATCTGTGGGAACCTGCAGCAAGACTATTTCTGTCTTTCTCTGAGCAGATGCTTCCTTCTGCCCAGGGACTGGCCACAGAGTTGCAGCCACCACTTCTGCCCCTTGGGAACCATGGTGACTGCTGGGCACCTTGGTTGGTGTCTGGGTCATGTGCAGTCTGAGCTAAGGGTGAACCTCTGCTCCACCTGCATCCTCATCCTTCAAGATGCCCAGGGTAAGCTGATCCTCCAGGTCAACGCTACATGTCCACCCAGTCTGGCTTTCCTTCCCAGACGAGTGAGACCTGGCCCATTATGGAACAAGGTAGCTTTAGGGTGGGCTAGGTCTTGTTCCTCCTTGTTCTCCTGCTTTCCTGGTTGCCTTCGGGCGGCGCCGGGGGCGGGTACCTGAAAGCTGGTAACCTAGAGCTCTGCTATTTTGTGCCGACGTGGGCTGCTGGAGGAGCTGCTTCCTGTGGGTTTCGGCTTCTCTCTCCACTTCAGAATGGCTCACTCATCCAGGGGACTGCGTTAGACACTGACGAGCAAGTAGGAGGTTTCCTCTGCACCGTGCTCCAGATCTCTTGTCATTTTCTGGTGTCAGGGATGACACAGATGCTTTTCAGCTGGTGAAGATCTCAGAGGTGATTTTTTTTTTTTTAATGGAGCTAAGTGAGTAGGCAGAGAATAAAACACCTGGCAGATGTCGCAGGCTCAGTTATTATCTGCTCGGTTTGAATCATTTTTCTGGATTACCCTTCATGGGTCGTAGGTCCTGTTGGAATAGGAGCCCAGAACAGGAATATTTTGAGGGAGAGAGAAAAAAAGGGGGAAAGACCAGCCTTCGCCTTCAGTAATGGCACGAAAGAGGGTGGAGAATGGCCCAGAGAGAGGATAAGGTGAGGAGGGAGAGAGAAAACATCAGGAAGATTAAAAATACCGGCGAAGGAGGAGGAGAGAGCGCTAAGACCAACCTCCTATTTCCGTTAACTCTGTGTTGCCACATTTGGTACAGGTTGTGCATCCTTCATCCAAAAATCTGACACCCAAAACTTTGTGAGCTCCAATGAGATGCCACACATGGGAAATTCCCCACCTGACTTCATGGGATGGGTTGCACTTAAAACCCGGGTGTACTAAAAATATTGTATAAAATTACCTTTGGGCTCTGTGGATAAGGTGTATATGAAACGTAAGTGAATTTCATGTTTAGACTTGGGTTCCTTGTATTTATACAAATATACTTCTAAAATCCAAAGAAAGTCAGAATTATGAAACACATCTGATCTCAAGCTTTTTTGATAAAGGGATACTTGACAATTCATTTATGACTTTATGACTTGAAGAGATTGATTAGATCTGTTTAGTAACCAATCTGTTTTCAAAATCATTTTAATCCCTAGGTCTGATTCAGACCATCCAAAAGCTTATTACTCTTTGGGTGTCTATTACCCATTGGTAAAGATTCTGCAATCTACCCATTTTCTTCCCATTTCAAAGATAAAATTATCGGAAGTCTGATTTTCTGTGAACTTCTTCAGCTACTACTCCTTCCCCATCTTTTTCTCCAACCCAAACTCCCATAAATATGGCTGTCTAGAAGGTATTTCTTTGTAGTATTAAGAATGTGTTTTTTGGGCTGAGGATGTAGCTCAGTGGTAGAGCACTTATCTGGCACTGGCTTTAAACTCCAGTGCTACAAAATGCATTTATTTAATCATTCACTAAGCTTTGTTAATTGAATACCTATAATGCTCTTTTGATACAATGATAAATGAAAAACAAACCCTCTTATAGAAAGCTCATTGGCTGATGTGTGGGACAGATGTGTAGTTTTAATGTCACAGGCTCTGTAATGGAAGTGATCTTTGGTTCTATGGGAAGCCTATGTGGGGCACGGCCAGCCCTGTGGATGTACAGGGGCTCTGGGAATGAGGGAAGCCTACTCAGGGGAGAGGAATCTGCACAGTGAGAAGGCAGGGCCCTTCCTAGTGGAGGGAACAGCATAGATATAACCATGGAGTCATGAACCTGCATCTATACACAATGAACATGGGTAGCACATGAGTTACAATTGGTGGTCTTTGGGGGTAGTTATTTAGGTTGACATTACATTTTACACAATCTCATTCTTTTTACTAGTGCATACCATACTTGATTTAACTTGTACATTTGGTGTTGGAAGGAATGAATTTTTCTTTTGCTTATTTTAAAATAAAATCTTTACTATAAAGTTTTAAACTGGAGACAACACAACAAATGAAAAGTGTGATGATAGCAATTGTTGATGACATAAAGCAATCAGAACTCACATACCTTGGGGAACTATCAAATAGTATGATCACTTTGGAAACAGATCTGGCAGATTTTTATAAAGTTGAACATATAACTCTTTCATGACTCAAAAATTCCTCTTCTGGGTATTTACCATAAAGAAAAGAAAACACATGTCCACAAAAGGACTTGTACAATAAAATGTGTAACCACTTCATTCTTAATAGCCCCAAACTGGATACAACTCAAATCCCCATCAACAGGAAAATGGATAAATTATGATATATTAACATAGTGACAATAAAAAGGAACAAATTACTGATGTATGTAACAAAAGGTATGAACCACAAAAACATGCTGAATGAACGAAGCCAGACACAAAAAAACATCTTCTACATGATTTCACTGATTGGAAGGTCTACAGCAGGAAAATCTTGTCTTTGACTAAAAGAAATCAGAACAGCAGCTGTCTTGAGGTATAAAGTATCGACTGGGAAGAAAGATGGAGGATCTTCTGGGATCGTGGGATAGTTGACATTTTCATGTGGGTGTGGCATGTAAGTGTGTAAGTATCGGTTGATCAAACTGTAACCGGAAACCACTGCGTTTCCCTTAGTGAAAAGGGAACCTCAGTGGAAAAATACTGGGGTCAAAAAAGCATAGGTAGGTTAGGAGCTGTTCAAAATCAACCATGAGACTGCAAAGACAAATAAATGCAAACATAGTTGGAGAGAAAACAGGAATATATGCGCACGTGCACGCACCTGATCTAGGGATCTCCGCTGGCTTTTGTGACTTGGAGCAGGATGACGGGAGCATCGAGCTTAACACGTGGTTGCTTGCACTCTTCTTTTTGGCTTTGGCTGCACACATGACAATTTCCAGAAATGATGAATCAAATTTTACAGCTGCACTCTGTATGGCTGACAAAACATGGAATTAAAATTAGGGAATCACAGATGTTCAGAACCACACAAAACTCCTTCATTTCACAGATGAAGAAGTGGAGGCCAGGGTGCTCAGGGACATTCCCAGGATTCAACAGTCAACGCTTAAGAATAACAAAACCTGCCATCTTTGGTGGAAAGACACAGGCTAGCTTCTGTGAGATTCTAGGCATAAATTTCAGTTATCAATGTTTCAGTTATTACTGTGCACCAGTAATAAAGTGTAAGGCTATTAGATGACTTCGGCAGTCATCATTTAGATGCTTCACACACATCCTAATCCATCCCAAGGCAGGGTAAGGTAAGTACTGTGAGCTGTACAAAAAGATGAGGACATGAAGAAGAGCAAGTTTAAATGGCTCGTTAACACTGGTCAGCACAGGACTGAGACTGACTGTTTCATTCTGAAGTCCACGATCTTTCCAGTAAGCCACCCAATACCTTGAATATTAAATTACTCCTCTTAACAATTATGCAACTTTGGCTCTTTAGGAATTAGACATAAGTATCCTTTGATTCTTTTGATTTGTTACCAAATGTGTAAATCTAGTACTATTATCAGATATTTGCCTCCTTCCTAGAATTTTTCTATTTAGCAATTAAATGCTTGCATGAAATTTTCATCCTGATTTCCTTCATGATTTTCAGACAGACAAATTCTGGATCACTTTATTCATTCTCACTGTGACATCAACAAAGAAATGAAAAGAGGAAAATAGTTCAGTGAAGAAAATCAGAAAATCAATGGAAGCAACAAGGACTACCTAGTCATTTTCTCGAAAATCAAGAAAAAATTGGATGCAAATTGCTCCAAATATATTGTGATGACTGTGAGTTTATTTTGTTTTTGTTTTTTTTAACAATGCAAATAATTTGAGGCTACAAATTTCCCTCTTCACATAACTGTAGCTATATCTGATAGTTTTAATATAATGTCTTTTCTTTTCCTTAATTTTTGGATCTTAATTTTTGGTTTCAATTTTGAAATCTTACTTGTTCCTCTTTGAACCAGGAATTATGTGGAAGAGATTTCTTAACTTCCCAATAATCAGAAGATTTGAAAACTATCTTTATTGTTGATTTATTTCTTGAATGAAGTATAATAAATGCATCTGCTTTGGAAAATGTATCAAAGTGTTCTTTATTGCTATTAATCAAATATATGATTAATTTTTGTGTTACATAAATAGAAGAACATGTAATTTATTGTATTTTTTCAAATATTTTGCATCTTTGCCTTAATTGTGTACTTGAACTGTCAAATTTTGAAAGAAAAATGTTAGAAACCTCCCACAATAAATGATTTTATCGATTTCTTCTTATATTTCTGGGATTTTTATTTTGTATGTATGACAGTGATATTGTTTATTCTGTTGAGGTCTATGTCTTATACAGAGCTTCTTCACTGATTAAGTTTTTCTTTGGGGAATCATCCATGTTTAGCAGAGTCAGGCTTGGCTGAGCCATGGGATGCAGGAACTGGCAGGCATGAGAGACTGTTTCAGACCACCAGGGACAGGAAGTAAGTAGTCCTGTACTTACAGTGAGGTGACTCAGTGTCTGAGGATGTGCTAACTCCCTAAGCAACTGGCTTCCCTAGCTCCACCCCATCCTGTTCCTCACAGAAGCAGCCCCTCCCGGTTTTGGCCCCCTTTACCTATGAGACTACAAATAAAGGGAAGGTGGGCTTCTCCATCTTGTTGGAGGCCAGATCTGGTATGGCCCCATCCATCACACCCCCTCCCATTTGAAAAGAATATTGGCTCTTGTGTTTATTGATTAGATAAGTTTATTAGTAATTAATTGATCGTCCTCCAACAGAAACTCTTTCCCTCATCCAAGCAGAATGTGGAAAACCCCCACATTTTCCCCTGTTCTTTAACCTGGTTAATGCTTTGGGGATTGAAGTGCATTTGACCTGATTTTAATGTTGCCATTCATGGTGATTTTATTTTGTTTTTCCTTTGCATTTGCTTAGTATCTCCTTGAGCCTGGTACTCCCAGGCTTTCTTGGTAACTGCTTCAGTGTATGTCTAGCAACATCTTAGGCCTGAGTTCTAGATCATGATTAATATGAAAAGCATTATCTTTTGATAAAGGAAGTTAGTCAGTACAGAGTGATTGTGATGTTTTACATCCTTGGTTTTATGTTTTCTAGATTATTTTTTTGTTTGCTAGTCTTTGTTCTTCTGTTTTACTTTTCCTAATTTTATTTTTTTCCTCTACTGTGAATTTTTCATTATATTGATAGTCTTTATCATATATAGTCATTACTAAATTTGGATTTCTCCATCAATATATAAAAATTACATAATCCCTGTGTTCCCCATGCCTTTTACTTCCCCAGTCCTCCCAACCTCGCTTACTGAGAACTTTTGTTTTCCCATTTAATGTTGTCCTTCCCACTCCATCCTCTGCATGTAAATGTGCACGCGCGCACACACACTTTGATGCTGAGAGAGTTTGGAGTTTTGTTTGGAAGGATTTATTTTTCTGCTTAAACTCTATAATAGATTTCAGCCACATTATCCATATTGTCCAGTTATTCATTACAGTCACTGTTTCCTACTTCCCCCCGTTTTTCTGTATCATGACCACCACATTCTGATTTACTTTTTTTGTTAGAACACTTTCTATGCGTTCACTCAGACGGGTTACAAGGTGGGCAATCCTCTGAAACCTTACTTGTTCTAACATATTTTTTTTGCCTAAATGATGCTATCTTGGCTAGTTATAGAATTAGCAGGACTTTTTCTTGTTTTCTCAGTGTCCACAGTCACTGTTTTAATTGTTTTCTGGTTTAGAGTATAATTTGTAAGTCTTATTCTATTACTGCTGTAAGTGGCCTATTTTTTTTTCCCCCAAAAGTGTATGATTTTTCTCTTTCCATTGTAGCATTTCAGTAGTTTTTTTTTTTTTTATGTTCATTTTTATCTGAGATCTTTCTCTAGTTTTGGGAAATTTCTTCCATTTCCCCTATTTTTATTATTACTTTTCTTCTCTCTGTTATTATGTTTCTTTCCTGAACAAACAGTCACTCAGAACAGAGGCTCTAGGATCTTCTTGTTTATGGATTCCATTTTTAAGTGTATTTTTCCCCCTCTCTATTGTATGAAATTTCTATCTTTTGTTCACTCAGAGCATCAGTTCGATTCTCAGCAGTGGCTATTCATAAATCCAGGTATCGTGTTTATGGTAGCTTAGATTTCAGAAAGCCTTCTTTTTCTCTGTAATTGAATCACCCTTAGAGTCATTATACTTTGTTAAAATGACTCTATTCTTTGCCTTCTCCATTGACTTTGCCTTAATTGTTGCTGTGTTTTCTGATTGTGAGCCTTGTCTTCTCCCTCAACTTACGGAGTACCCAGAAATAGTAGCACAGTTTGTCTTTGCTCTCAGGAAAGGTCGGTCTACTGTGGCCTCTTCGGCCAGAGAAAATGGGCGTCAGGGGAAGAAAGACTGGTTTCTGCTTGTTGAATGAACCGCGAAGGAGCCAGGCTTAGAGAAGGAGTTCCCTTACGTGCTGACCTGCGGGTAAGAGTCCCATCCTGCTTCCTCCGAGTAGGGCATGGACAGCTTTCTCAGTTGCACAGTCTGGGAAAAGTTTATCCCACTATTTCATCCTCCACCAGGTTTTCTAGGGTCACCATCCTTGGACAGATCCTCCAGCAGCAAGTGGACAGCTGTGGCCCTGTAGAAGAGTCTTCCCACATCTGCCCGTGTAGGGCCTGCCAGGATTTGCAAAACTGAGATCACTGCCTGGGATCCAGCAGACGCCTCTCTTCCATGGCTTGGAGCTGATGACTGTAGCATAGCATGGGGTGAAGGAGAGTAAAGCCTTCACCCACTCCAGCTCTCTGGAGAATACACAGCTTCAGACAAGCCCCAGTACCTGTGTCCTGAGCTGTCTTCTGCTCTGCCGGCATATCCGAGACTGGGAGTGTATAAAGAAGAGAGATTTATTTCTCACAGACCTGGAGGCTGGGAGTTCCAAGGTGCATATAGTGAGAACCTTCTTACTGTCTCATAACATGGCAGAGGGTATCACATAGAGAAATCAAAGGAACGTGCTACTTTGAGTCTTTCTACCTCCTCTTACATAGGTGCTAAAGCCATCATGACTCTACCTGCATAACTTCATTTAACCCTGATTACCTCTCAAAGGCCCTCCTCCAAATACTGTCAACATAAGAACTGGAATATTAAGTTTCCAGTACTTGAGCATAAAACTGCTTCTATGTCTTTCTTAGAGTGTTAGGACTGTAGCAGTAGCCATCCCAGAACTTTGCATGGATTCTCTCTTAGTTTAGTATGTGTGGTGTGGGACTTCCCAACTCTCTTCACAGCACTCCAAATCAGAGGTCCACATATTCCATGAGAATCTGAAACAAACATTACATGAATATCTATTGAATACCTACAGTGTGCCGGGAAGTGTTTTAGGTGATGGGAAAATACACAGAGCTTATATTCAAGTAGAAGCCTCTTGGGACACTCCTACTGAGAAGAAATTAATCAAACTGAGGCTTTAAGAGGAGGAAGAGTCAGCTAGTGAAGAGATAGGGTAATAGCTTTACAGGCTTGTGGAGCAACAAGGAAGTACATTGAGGTAAGAAAGACCTGGAAGTGTCCTAGAAACCTGCAGAAGGCAGAGTGGCTGAAGTCTAGCAGGTTGTCCAGTAACAGGGGACAGAGGAACCGGTATGCAAAAGAAGGTCAATCAGGGCCTGGGTGCCTTCCTATTCCTGAAATCGTGCGCCCTTGTCTTCTACTTACTGTATTCTGGAATGCTCAGTAGATTTCTGTTGATCTAAGTCATGACTTTCCCATGAACATGACTTGGCTTTACACTAACCCTCTTTCAGACTCTGGTGGCAAAGCTTCGTGCAGGACTCAGTTGTCAGCTGTGAGGGCGTGTCTGTGGGTGTAGTCTCAGCTGTCCACCAACCTCCACATCCAAGTGGGATCCCTGACCTAAACGATCATTTTTTTAAATTCTCACACATTAACATTCACTATTTGTGCTACAAAGTTCTATGGGTCTCGACAAAATCATGGTGTCATGTATCTACAATGGCAGTACCATGTGGGATAGTTTCACTGTCCTAAAAGTCCTGTGCTCCACTATTTTAATCCTCTCCTCCTCTTGAAATATTGATTACTTCTTGGAAAATGGTTTTGGTGTCTCAGGGAGAAGAGCTAAAAAAAATCAACATCACCTCCTCCGCCCTGAGGCGCAACGCCAGCAGGTAAGGATGGCCATCCTCCAGGATTTAGAAGATCATCCTCTATCTGGGGTTCTAGAACTCAACAGTGACTAGTCAGTCTAGAGCCAGAAATTCTCTTTATACATACAGGATTGGGGTGCACTCTGACATATTTTTGCTTGAGGCATTGTGGTAAATTGAATTATTGCCCCCAATTCATCTCTCTCTGTGTCTTTGCCCCTGTAACCTTGTATTCCCTCCTCATAAAGATACAACATATTTCTCCAGCCTTCAGTTGTGATCCTGGCCATATGACCTTCTTTGGCCAATGAATGTTAGCACAAATACCTGGCCTGTCCACTGATCCCAGGAGGAGGATGAGACGTGGAGGAGAGTCACCCCAGCTGGCCCCAGGGACCAACACATGGTGGAAAATAAATGCTTTTGGTGCCATGCCACAGAAGTTCATGGAGCACTAGCTGACCCATGCAGGTGCAGTATTTGTTTAGACGAGGTATCTTCTAGAGAAGGAAGCCTTGGTTGAGTAAGTTCTCTTAAAAATATGAAGTCTGATCACCACTAACCAATGTGTGTTTAAAAAGTGATTGTGTTTCCAAGTAGAAGGGTATGGAGCTTTTTAAAAACTTGCTACGTGGTGAAGGCATTTTAAACCCTGGACATCTCAAAGGTTCTCAGGAGGCCAATAGCTGCTGCTCAGTTTAATGTGCCAGAAGGTGGGAATGATTGGCAAGGTCGGATCAGCCATGCATCTCATGTGAATTCATTGCCTAGTACTAATACCTCTATGATTGTATTTCAAAGATATTAGTTTTTGACACAGTGATTCTGAAATAGTTTCTCTTATGGTATCCTCCCATGGCTTCTTAATTTTCTTTTTACCTTCCTGCAAGCCTTACCCCTTCAACTCACAAATACATTTATTTGTAGTTTACTTAAATGTTTGTGTTTTCTCGAAATATCTACTCCTTTTTAACCTCTTAAGAAAACTTAGGTAAATGTGTTTAAACTTGTTGTGTTTTGTTTTTAAAAAATGCTTTCATGAATGGAAGAGTTGAAAACAACATCACTTTAAACCGAAGATGGCAATAATTTGTAGAAATATAAAATAAAACGTGGTGGGTCACGTGCAGCTGTGTTTCCACCATACGTTAGACTCTCCTCTGTTCAGGAGGTGTATGAGCCACAAGCAAGGCTTCTCACTTTGGTTGCACAATAGGACGACCTGGAGAGATTATGGCCGATCCACACCGTGGGCCAATTACATCAGAAATCCTGGCAATGGAGCCCAGACTGCAGTGAATGCTAACGTTCCACAGGTGATTCCAATGCCCAGCAAAGAAGAAGCACTGAAGTAGAAGAGTGATCTATGCGCAAGTCGCACCTGCTAAGGTTAAGCTGGTAGTTCACTCAAGGTCCTGGCAAGAAACAAGATCACCCCATTTGTTCCAAGTTATGGGACCGAAGTGGAGGGATCACCTACTGAGAACGTAAAGCTCCTGGAGACTGAAGGAAGAGAGAAGCAGTTACTTCCTGTAGGTCTGAATGGACTGGAGCTCAGGGAGATCCAGAGTTATGAAGGAGCTGCTGTCCCCTGGGAGGGACCGAGTCACTGCTGGACACGTGATCCAGGAGAGGGCTGCAAAGAACTACCTCCACCTTCCTTCACCTTCCCTTTGAAACAGTCTCAATGTCTGGCAATGGCTGTCATGGACCCAGTCCACTGGATGCCTTCCCGCAAGGTCCAGACAGGGATGTAGTCCAAAGGGTTAGGTAGCTTCTGGTGGCACCCAACAGACGAGAGAAGGATGTTAAAGGATTTGGAAGCCAGGCAAAATATAACCAACACAGCTGGCCAACCTTGGGGAACCAAAACCAACATGAGGCTGTATGACCCAAGACCAAATACGGTTTTGAATATAAGGAAGGCTTCTGCTTGGGAGGAAGGAAGGAAGGCAAGAAAGAAAAAGAAAACTGCATTCGTATCCTAGAAAATCCAGAGTGCGTGACTATGGCAACTTAAACTTTAAGATTTCTTTTAAAATATATTGTTTAATGATCTTTGCTACCCGATGTCATACTGTGCTAGATACAAAGATAAAGGACACAATATCTATTCTTAAAGATATAGGAGTCTATGGATCAAACAGACAAGCAAATGTCATAGAAAGGATTCTTTAATCAGCTCAGAGCAGCCTGCCTCCTTGGGGTTACCCTCTTATTCCCGTCCGCAGCCATGTGGTGCTGAGGTCAACTCAAGATTACCGTACCCTGCCTGGACGGGTACCACACTGAGGATGCTACCTCTCTGCCGGGGATGTTCCTCAGTGGGGAAGGGGCAGAGCAGTCTTTGTTGTCATAAGGCTATAAGAAGACACGGTCAGAGCTACCTGTAGTCTTCCTTCCTGCCTTTTAAGGACAAACAACCCCAGAGAATAGAGACACCAGAGAGAATGCATGAAGGAGACAGAACCCTGCTGAGATGGGAGTCTCTGCCGCCGAGCCATCTGCACCCCAGGCTGGATTCATTTCTGCCCTGATTCAAGCTGAATTGAGCTGGACTTCTGCCACTAGTAATCAATGATGTTCTTAATAATGCAGAGACTTTGATGAAATCTGAAGGGGTGTCATGAGGCCACGTGCAGGGTGCTCTGAGATTCCTGGGGAGGTGTGCCTCATCCTGCCGAAGGGTCAGAAAAGGTTTCCTGAACAAGGCAAGACACAGCTCCTTATTGAAGGTACAGGCACTGCAGTCACTAGTTGCAAAAGGCCGTCTCACACGTAAAGGCCTACAGAGTGACAGAGCAGGAGGGACAAGCTGTTTTTCCTTCCCTACAACTGTGAGCAGAGCCACGTTCTTGGGTCCAGAAGTGGTGGAAATAGACTAGACCCAGAGGAATTCGAACACAGGCAAGGCTTTCTTGGGGCATCTGCTGAAGTGAAAAAGGAGACACAACTCTGACCCAGAATGTCAGCGGCCCCTCCAGCCAAGAAAGGGGTCCTGTTTTTATGAGTCCCTGCAGCTGTCGAGAGAATGCATAGGTGGGGGTGGGGAAAACACAAACAGGTGAGTAGCAGGCTAAGGCCTGGGGAGCTGGCCTCTGCGGCAGTATCCCAACAGTTCCATGCTCTGATCTAGTTTGTCCTCAGAGATGTTATGGCGAAGGCATCCTAGTTTTAATGATGGTTTCTGAGGTTGATAAGACTGTTGGGAGAGCCAAGGGGGGTAAAGAAAGAACCATGCTTTTGATGGGTGACAGCTACGGGTTAAGGGCTCAGGAGTGCATCTGCCTTTGTCCCTTGGGGGTCCCTGAGATCTCACTACCATCCTCATTCAAGATGGAACACTGCTTTGGCCAGGTATTTGGGGATTTTTCCCCTACACTGAGCAATTTTCCAAGATCAGATGTCCCACAATTTGATTCAATGGCAACACTAACTGGCCAGGCTGAGGACGTGTCCCCACAAAGTTGCCCCAACTAGTGCCACTGGCAAGCTGAAGGTCCCCAGGACAGCTCTAACTTCTGTCCAGCCTGGTTGCAGACAGGAAGTTCCCACAACGCTCTCTGTTATTCTGCCATTGGCTAGAACACCTCAAAGAACTCAGGGAAACACTTCCACTGACAGCTTACAAAAGAGGTCACAGTACGTGCTACAACATGCATGGGCCTTGAAAATATCCTGCTGCATGAAAGAAGTGAGACAAAAATGGCCAGAAACAACATCGTTGTATTTACATGAATTGTCCAGAATTAGCAAATTCAAAAAGACAGTAGATTAGTATTTGCCAGGGGCTGGGAAGAGTGAGAAAAGGGATTGACTGCTAATGGAAAAAGGATTTGAGGAGGAGAAAATAAACATGTTCTCGAATTATATAATGTGGATTCCAAAACTTTGTGACTATCCCCAAAGCCACGGGACTGAATACTTCAAGGGTGAATTTTATGGTATGTGAAACATATATCACCTTAAAAAATGACAGAAGGAAAAATTTTATAGACACTGAAAATTAGAGCATAACCAATGCATATGAGAATAAATCACTTGATTCTGGTCCTCACATTACTCTTAGAAAAAAAATCAGGATGAACAGCCGGATGGAGGAGGACACAGCCACAGCACAAGACACCTGGGAAGAGACACAGGTCTTCCAAGCTCTCGGGCAAACCACCCCCAGGTACCTACACATGTTCTCCAACCTGGTCCTTTGGATTTTATGGAGACTTCCTTAAGCAGCCATGATCCATTACGTCACTGGCCGTTGGTGATCAGCTCACTGCAGTTCTCTGCTCTGCCTTGGGGGTAAGGCTGGAGGTCCCAACCCTCCAGTCAAGTGGTTGGTTCCCTGGCCCCAGCCCCATCCGCAGGCTGTCCAGAGCCTCCCTTTCCCCACCGGTCATCTCATTAGCTTACAGAAAGAAATCACACTTCAGAGATTTTTTAGGAGCTGTGTGTCAGGAAATTGGACAAAGACCAAAACACTTATTTCTTATTTTAAATAAAAATAGTATAAGGAAACTGACAGGAAACCCAAGTGAGGGAACTGGGTCAGGAATGAGACCACAGGGAAGAGTGAGAACTGTGGCAAAATCGAGAGTGCCTTTCCTTTTTAAAGGGGGCCGTTGCAGTTCTCTCTGGTTAATTCTTGCCCCATTAGCATTTATCAGTCACTTGGGACTTCAGGAAAAGCCAGAAATGTGTTCCTTAAATTTACATAAAATAAAATTCACAATTTTTGCTGTATCAGATATTGTGCCATGGTGCTGGAAAGCTGAGTATCACGGAGTATGTGACCCAAGGGTTCATGTGCCTGGAACTTGGTCCTTAGTATCGTGATTTTGAGAGGTAGTGGGATCCTTAAGAGGTGGGGCTCAGTGGGAGGTTTCAAGCCTGACCCTTCTCTGTGCTCTGGCTTCTTATGTTGCCATGTGATCTCTAAATAAGCTTCTTTTCTTTATAAGTTACCTAGTCTTGGGTATTTTATTATAGTAATGGAAAACAGATTAATACAAAAAGTTTCTCTTTCTCTTGGGCACATATCTGAGAGTGAGATTTCAGTGTCATATGCATGTTTAATTATTTAAGAAACTGGCCCATCAAGGGAGTATCATTTTGTATTTTTTTAGCACATATGATAGTTAATAGTTGCTTCACTTCTACATCAGCAATTGGTATAGTCGATTCTGATTTTCTGCCTTTTTTGTACTTGCTGCTATTCTAGTGGTGTGTGATTGTAGTTTAATTTGCATTTCCCTAATGAAAATGACGTTGATGATTTTTATACAGTCTTTTAAAATTTATTTTGAGGCAAGTTCTCACAAAGTTGCCTAGATTAGCCTTGAACTTGCAATCCTCCTGCCTCTACCTCCTGAGTAGCTGGGATTAGAGGTGTGTGTTCCATGGTACCCGCCTTGTTTGGGTTCTTATTGTTGAATCTTGGGAGTTCTTTTTAAAATAATATTCTGGTTACAAGTTTTTTTTTTTTTTTTTTTGACAGAAGTGTGATTTGCAATTATTTTTTCTTCTTCTGTGTCTTTAATCTTCATTATCTTAATGGTATCTTTTATAATGTAAAAGTCAAAATGAAAGTTACATAGATTTTTCTCTTCTGTTTTCCAGAATTTTTCAGGTTTAGATTTTATAGTTAAGTATGTGATCCATGTGGAGTTAATTTTTGTAGAAGGAGTGAGATATGGTTGAGGTTCAACTTATTTTATTGTTTTGCATGTCTAGTTGTTCCAGCAACATTTGTTTAAAAAACTATTCTTTCTCCACTGAATTCAGTTGTTTTAGCATCTTTGTCAAAAATCAGTTCACTGTATTGATGTGGGTTTGAATTTTAACTCTGTGCCATTGATCTATCTTTCTCTCCTTCACTAATAACACACTCTCCTTCACTAATAGCACACTGTCTTGATTTTGTAGCTATGGGAGTCTCAAAATCAGGTAGTAACTCTTTCTTGTTCTTTTCCAAAATTATTTTTGTTATCCTAGTTTGTTTTCTTTTCTATACAAATTTTATAATTAACTTGCTGATATATAAAAAAAAAACTTGATGAGTTTTTTAAACTGAGATTAAATTGAACCCATAGATGAAATTAGGAGGTAATTCATACAATACTGAGTCTGCCAATCCATGAATCCTGAATATCTCTTTATTTTGGTCTTTGATTTCTTTAATCAATGACTTATAGCTTTTAATATATAGATCCTGCACTCATTTTATTAGAGTATTTCATTGCTGAATTGCTATTGGGAATGGTACAATTTTTTGAATTTTGAATCCCAGCTGTTCACTGTTGGTGCATAGAAAAACAATTGATATTTCAATTTTAATATAATGGGTTTTTTATTGATATTTTATCCTGTGACCTCACTAAACTTACTTGTTGATCTAGAAGTATTTTTGTAAATTTCTTGGGATTTCCTAGGTATAAAATCATGTTATCTATGGATAGATAAAAAATAAAAACTATTTCTACCTTTACAATTTCTACACACAGTTTCCCTTTCTTGTATAATTGTGCTGGCTAGCACCTCAAGTACAATCTTTAAAAATTTATTTATTTATTTATTTACAGACTTCATTTTGATTCATTGTACACAAATGAGCTACATCATTTCATTCTATGGTTGCACACGAAATAGATTCATACCATTTGTATAATCATACATGTATTTAGGGTAATGATATCTGTCTCATTCCACCATTTTTCATACCCCTCCATTTCCATCTATGTAATCTAAAGTTCCTCCAATCTTCTCTCATCTTCCATCCCCCATTCCCATTATATATCATCATCCACTTATCAGGGAAAACATTCAGTCTTTGGTTTTTGGGATTGGCTTATTTCACTTAGCATGATATTCTCCAATTCCATCCATCAGTTATCCCACTCCTCAATCTATACCCAAAGGACTTAAAATTAGCATACTACAGTAACACAGTCATATCAATGTTTATAGCAGCTCAATTCACAATAGCTAAATTGTGGAACCAACCTAGACACCCTTCAACAGATGAATGGATAAAGAAACTGTGGTATATATACACAATGGAATATTATTCAATCAAGTGCAATTTTGAATAGACGTGATGAGAAAGAACACTCTTGTCTTGTTCATCAACTTTGAGAAAAACTAGATAGTCTTTCAACATAAGGATGATGTGAGTCAGCTTTCTGTAACTGTAACAAAATGGCTGAGATAATCATCTTAGAAAGATGAAAGGTTTATTTTGACTCATGGTTTCAGTCCATTGTCAGTTGATCCTGCTGCTTTTAGCCTATGGTGAGGGAGCATATCATGTCAGGGAACATGTGGTAGAACAAAGATGGAAGTAAGGAATCAAAAGAGGGAAAGAACATGACAACTGGGGTCCCAATATCTCCCCCCAAAAGGTTGCAGCAACTCCCAACAGTACTACAGGTTGCCAATCTCTTCAGCACGTAGGTCTCTGGAAGACACTTACCCAAACAATAGCTGATGTTAACTGCGAGTGTTTTGTGTATGTCTTTTATCAGGCAAAATAGAAATTTCCTTCTATTCCAGATTTGATGAGAGTTTTGCTTTGGTTTTGCTTTTTAGTTATCGTGGATCAGTGTTGAGTGTTGTCAAATGATTTTTCTGAATCTTGAGAAGGTATGTGTAGTTTGTTCCTTTGTCTATTAATATAGGTATCCATTGGTTGATTTTAAAATGTTTAAAGGGCTTTATATTCCTGGGGAAAAATCTTCTTCATGGCTGAGTAGAACTCCATTGTGTATGCATTTCACATTTTCTTTAACCATTTATCCATCTGTTGATAGACACTTAGGATGGTTTCATAACTTGACTAATGCGAATTGCATGTATCACTCTAGTGTGTTTATTTTAGTTATTTTGGATAAGTATTGAGAAGTGGAATAACTGGACGACCTAGTGGTTCAATTGCTAGTGTTTTTGAGAAATCTCCACACTGATTTCCACAGTAATTGTAATAATTTGCAGTCTCACCAATAATGTGTAAGTGTTCTTTTCTCCCCACATCCTCATCACCATTTCTTATTATTTGTATTCTTGATGGTTGCCCTTCTACTTGGGGTGAGATAAAACCTCAGTGTAGTTTTGATTTGCATTTCCCTGATGGCTAATGATATTGAACATTTTTTCACGTATTTCTTGGCCATTTGCATTTCTTTTTATGAGATGTGTCTTTATAGTTCATTTGGTCCTTTACTAATTGGATTATTTCATTTTTGTGTTAACTTTTTTCAATTCTTTTTGTATTCTGGATATTAATCTTCTGTCAGAGAGTAACTGGTGAAGATTTTCTCCCTTCCTTTAGGTTCTCTCTTCACACTCTTGTTTGCTACACATTCTCAATGGGTTGAAGCACACAAACAGAAAGCCCTGAGAATAAATCTAAGCAAGGAGGTGAGAGACCTCTACCACGAAAATTATAGAACACCAAAGAAAGAAATCGAAGAAGACATCGGAAGATAGAAAGACCTCCCATGTTCTTGGATAGGCAGACTTAATATCACTAAAACAGTCATATTTCCAAAAACAATCTAGAGATTCGATGCAATCCCCATCAAAATTCCAATGGCTTTGGTTTATGAAGAACTAGATAAAACAGTCTTAAAATTCATATAGAAGAATAAAAGACCCAGAATAGCCAACGCAATCCTGAGTAAGAAGAATATATCTGAAGGCATCACAATCTCTAACCTCAAATTATACTGCAGAGCTATAGAAACAAAAACAATTGTCCCGGCACCAAAACTGACTCCAAGACCAATGGAATAGAGCAGCAGACATAGAAATAAACCCACACACACGTGGTCACCTCATTTTTGACAAAGGTACCAAAAACATGAGGTGGATTAAAGACAGTTTTTTTTAACCATTGCTGGGAAAACTGCATAACTATTTGTAGAAGAATGAAACTCAATTCCTATCAATCGCCCTGCACAAAAGTCAACTTGAAATGTGTGGAAGACCTCGGAATTTAGAGCAGAAACTGCCCCTGCTGGAAGAACACACAGGGTCAACCCTCCAACATGTCGGCTCCGGCACTGACCTCTTACCAAGACCCCTAAGGCTCAAGAGGTAAACCAAGAATCAGTCAGTGGAATGCTATCAAGTTAAAAAGTGTTCCTTATTCTCTTAATGTCTTTGGGTTTCATAGTGATGGCCTCTCTTTTGTTTCTATTATAGGTAATTCTTACCTTCTCTTTATTCCTTGGTCAGTCTGACTGGATGCTTACCAGTTTAATTGCTCTTTATAAGAAATAACTTTTGCTTTCATTGCTTTTTTGACATTTTGTCCTTTAGTATTATTGGCTTCTGATCATACTTTTACTATTTCCTCTCTTCTGCTCATTCAGGACTTCATTTGCCTTTCTTCCCCTAGTTTCCTAAGCCTCAATTACCGATTTGAGAACTTTCTTCCTTTCCATTGTAAGCCCTGAAAACCATAGTCCTACATATTTCTGTCTATGCACGGCTAAAACTACATTCCACAAATTTGGGTTTATCGTTATTTTTATTTTCATTCAGATGGATACATTTTTTTTTCAAATTTCCTTGATGCTTAAAACCCTTTGCTTGTGGGTTCCTTGGAAGTTAAATTTCTAAATATTAGGGGGAACTTCTAGATAAATTTCTATTATTGAATCCGTTTCTGTTCTTTTACATGGTTTATTCGATGGTTGGTTTCATGGCCAATATATGTTCTGTCTTGGTGAATGGCCCACATGTGCTTGAAAACAACTTGTATGTGCTGTTAGAAAACATTGTTCTATAAATGTCAGTCATGTCAAGCTGTTGAAGACATAATGACATTTGTACCTTTGCTGACTTCCTGTCTGTTTATTGATCATGAGAGAAGTGTTTTGGCCCCCCACTATAATTATGGGTTTCTCTCTTTTCCTCACATTTCCATCCATTTTTATTTCTCAGATACCTTGAAGTTCTGTCATTAGAGGCAAGCACAGGGCTGGGTCTCCTTGGGCTGATCCCTTTTCACCATGTGACGCCCCTCTTTATCCCTGATAATATTTCTTGCTCTGAAATCTACTTTGTCTTTTATTACCTTTTCTTTTGTTTATTTTAATGTAATAACTTTTTTCCATCCTTTTACTTTCAACCTATCTACGTTGGACTAAATGTTGCTGTTTTGATATTCATTTTCCATTTTTAACATTCATTCTTTGTTATGTTTTTTCCTCTTGTGTTCTCTGTGGTTAACTAGTGGTTTTTATTATTCTCTCTTTAGCTCCACTAATGACTTCTTATTTCTGCTGCTTTCATAAAATTTTTTAGTGGGTTGCCCTAGTTTTTCAACATATATCCTGAATTAAACATATTCTACTGCCAAACACTATTTGCCAAACATGCATTTTAAGGTCCTTAGAAATATATTTACCTAATTCCTCCCTCCTTGCCTTTCTGCTATTGTTGTTCCATGTTTTATTTTTACATATGCCAGAAATAAGCAATACATTTCCATTATTTTAGGCAGTTATCTTTTTGAAAAATTAAAATTAAGAAAAATTAAGATTTATATTACCTTAATTTATTGTATCTCCAATATTCCTCCAATATTCCTCATTTCTTCTGATCTAAGTTTTGTCTGATGTCATATTCCTCCTCCTAAAGAATTTTATGTAATCTTTCTAGAGAATTCCTGCTGATAGGCCGTCAGCATGGTGACTAATGTTAACCTAGTCAGAAGTCGAGCTAAGTTTGAGGTTGGTTATTAGGGAAATCTTCAGTGTGCCAAAGTCTTCAAACTTATTTCACTTTGTGTTGTTCTAAAAAATCTCTCTATTGCTCCGTGCAATTGTGGTGCACGCCTGTAATCTCAGTGGCTCAGGAGGCTGAGGGAGGAGGATCATCAGTTCAATGTCAGCCTCAGCAAAAGCAAGGTGCTAAACAATTCAGAGAGACACTGTCTCTAAATAAAATACAAAATAGGACTGGGGATGTGGTTAAGTATCCCCTGAGTTCAATCCCCAGTACTGCCCCCACACCAAAAAAAATCTATTTCTTCTTTGTTTATGGAGGACATTTGTGCTAGTTACAGAATTCTCATCTGGCGGGGTTTTTCTTTCGGTCATTAAAGGTGTCACTCCATTGCAGTGTCTCCTGTACCATTTCTATCAGTGTGCGACAATCCTTTGTTCCTTCACTGTGATGTATTTCCCCCCCTTTGGCTGACTTCAAAATTTGTCTTTTGTTTTCAGCAGTTTGAACATGATATATGTTTTTTGTTTGTTTGGCTTTGATATTTATCCTGCTTGGTGTTCTCTGAGCTGTTCTTAAATCTATGATTTGGTGTCTATCATTGATTTTGGAAAAATTTCAGCCATTTTTCTGCAAATGTTTCTTCTGCCCTTTCTTCTTTTGTTTCCCGTTACTCATATATCATTTGGTGTTGCCCCCAGTACTCGGATGCTTTGTTTTGTTTGTTTTTCTGTTTTTTTTCCCCCTCTGTGTTTCAGTTTGGCTGATTTCTGTTGAAGTGTCTATTGAAGGTCACTTCCACTGAACTTCTATCAAGTTCGCTGATTATTTTCTTATCTGTGTCATCTCCGTGGCCGTATTTCCACTTGCTTCTTTCTCATGGTTTCCAATGCTGTTGTTAAATTAAACCTATCTGATATTACACATTGCCCACATTGTAATTAGAGACTTTAACATTTAAATCATAATTATTTAAAATTCTCCATCAGAGAGCTTCACCATCTGTGCCACACTTGAGTCTGTTCCTGTTGATTGTTTTGTCTCTTGGCAGTGTGTTGACTTTTTTTAATTGCCTTTTCACGTGCCTCATAGGTTTTTGCTGAAAGCTTGACATCTTGCGTAGGATGGCGGAGGAAGGGATAAATAGTTGTCATGCCGGACAGTGTGTGTGCTTTCTCTCCTGGTAGATCTTTAGTGTGGGGGCTAATGTCAGAAGCTGAGCGTGGTTTGAGGCTTGTTGTTGCAATGTGTCTTGGTCTATTCAAGCTGCTATAACAAAATGCCATACACTCAGTGGCTTGTAAACAGCCATGAGAAATTTATTTCTCACAGATCTGAAGTCTAAGAAGCTCAGGATCAAGGCGCAATCAGATCCAGTGTCTGGTGAGGGCCCATTTCTTGGTTCATAGAAGCCAGCTTGCTGGGTCCTCACAAGATAAAAGGAGTTGAAGAACTCCTTTGAGCCTATTTTATGAGGATGGTAGTCTTATTTGGTAATCACCTTCCCAAAGGCCCACTTCCTGATCCCATTACCTGGGAGTTGGAATTTAACATATGGATCCCTGGAGCTCACTAACATTCAGGCCACAGCACTGCAGCAAGTCTCAATGCCCAGGCTTCAGATCCCTCAGCCCTACCTGTGTTTACGGTAGGGACTGGCTTTTCTCAATTTCTGCTCTGTCCTCAGCTTTAGGTCTTTCCCATGCACCTTAGTGTGGTTATATCTCCACACTCTTCCCATTTTCCCATCAGTTGTCAACTGTGATTCAAAGTTAGCCTTGGGGTAGGGGTGTTCTTTGAACACCTGATCCCCAGGTTGTGGTCTTCTCAGGGTTTCTGCCTCTCCGTGGGCTGTAGCTGCAGGTCCAGCACTCAGTGGGTTTCACCTGTGCCCTAAGGACCATGGTATTTCCCTTCTCCCCAAAGATTGTCCCATAGAAGAGATGTCAGAAGGGCCTGAGCAGGGCTTCATGCTCCTCATGCCTAGCCGCTGTCCTCAAGGCCTGTATCAGGAAGACTGTTGTCTCCCAAGGATCACCAACCCCCTTGGTGAGCTCCTGGTAGAGTCCAGAGAGAAGTCTGCAGAAGGGCGTGTGTTCTGCCTCTGTCTGCAGCCCCGATGGGCTCACGCTCTCTTGCCAGCTCCTCGCTCCGCCTCTGTCCAGTAATAAAGAATTCTTGCTAGGTTCTTCTTTCTGATGTTCAGAGACCTTTGGTCCCTGGTAAGCAAGTGATAATACCTTACCTTTCCTGCACACAACTGTATCTCCTGAGAGTTGGTTGCCCAGTGACTATAACTCTCTGATAGGCACAAAATGGTTGTGAAATTTTGGTGTGGACTTCTTTTTGTTGTTCTTGTAAATGGGTGAATTTTCTGGGCTCTGTAGATTCCTGGGCAAGAACCAAATGTCAGAAACATTGTTTTATTTGATATCCTCTGGCTTTTAACATTTTTAGCTAATTCAGAATTTTTAAATGTACAAATCAAAACACATCTTGGTTTTTATACACTTCATGGATATAGAGTGGCCCATGGGTGTCCCTTTGTCACCTCTGCTCCCAGGGAACTTCTGTGTATTAATTTGTGCTGGTCTGTGATTCTCTATACACGTGTAACCAAATTGAAGGTGTCAGCCTTTTTTAAATACTTTTTCTAAATTATTTTTATTTGTTCTTTTTAGTTATGATAGTAGAATGTATTTTGACATCATACATACATATAACTTCCCGTTCTTGTGGTTGTACATTATGTGGAGTTACACTGGTCATGTAATCATACATGGACATAGGGACGTTATGTCTGATTCATTTTACTATCTTTCCCATTCACATCTGTCCTCCCTTCCCCCTATCCAGTTTGGAGAACCTCCACTCTTCCCTCCCCACTGCCTATTGTGAGCCAGCATCTGCATATCAGAGAGAACCCTAACCCTTTGGTTTTGGGGGATTGGCTTATTTCACTTGCATGATAGTCTCCAATTCCATCCATTTACCAGCAAATGCCATAATTTTATTCTTCTTTATGGCTGAATAATATTCCACTGTATATATGTACCATATTTTCTTTCTCCATTCATCTGTTGAAGGGCACCTAGGTTGGTTCCATAGCTTAGCTATTGTGAATTGAGCGGCTGTGAACATTAATGTGGTCACATCACTATAGTATGCTGATTTTAAGTCTTTGGGTATATGCCACGGAGTGGGATAACTGGGTCAAATGGTGGTTCCAGTCCTAGTGTTTAGAGAAATCTCCATACTGCTTTCCAGAGTGGTTGCACCAATTTGTAGTCCCACCTACAATGTATAAGTGTACCTTTTCCCCCACATCCTTGCCGACATTTATTGTTACTTGTATTCTTGATAATTGTCATTCTGACTGGAGTGAGATGAAATCTTAGTTTTAATTTGCCTATCTCTAATTGCTAGAGAAGTTGAACATTTTTTCATATATTTGTTGATCATTTGTATTTCGTCTGTGAAGTGTCTGTTGGCTCCTTTGCCCATTTATTGATTGGGTTATTGTTATTATTATTTGGTGTTAAGTTTTTTGAGTTTTTATATATCCTGGTGACATATAAATCTTTGCAGGCAGCAAAGATTTTCTCCCGTTCTGAAGGCTCTCTCTTCATGTTCTTGATTGTTTCCTTTGCTGTGAAGCAGCTTTTTGGTTTAATCCCATCCGTTTTTTTGTTCTTGGTTTTACTTCTTGTGCTTTACAAGTCTTGTTGAGGAATTCAGTTCCTAAGCCATTATGATGGAAATTTGGGCCTACTTTTTTTCTAGTAGGCGTAGGGTCTCTGGTCTAATTCCTGGGTCCTTGATTCACTTGAGTTGAGTTTTCTGCAGGCTGAGTGATAAAGGTCTAATTTCATTTTATTGTGTATGGATTTCCAGTTTTCCCGGCACCATTTGTAGAAGAGGTTATTTTTTCCCCAATGTAGGTTTATAGTACCTTGTCTAGTATGAGATAACTACATTTGTGAGTTTATCTCTATGTCTTTTAATCTGTACCATTGATCTTTATGTCTGTTTTGGTGCCAATACCATGCTGGTTTTGTTACTATAGCTCTGTAGTATCGGGCCTGGTATTGTGATGCCTCCTACTTCAATTTTCTTGCTGAGGACTGCTTTGGATATGCTGGGCCTCTTATTTTTCAAAATGAATTTTATAACTGTTTTTTCTATTTCTACGAAGAAGGTCATCAGAACCTTAATAAGAATTGCATTAAATCTGTATGGTGCTTTGGGTAGTATGGTCATTTTGACAATATTAATTCTGCCTATCTAAGAACATGGGAGATCTTTCCATCTTCTAAGATCTTATTCAATTTCTTTCTTTAGTGTTCTTTAGTTTTTATTATAGAGGTCTTTAACCTCTTTTGTTAGATTGATTCTCAAATATTTCCAATTTTATTTGAGGCTATTGTGAATGGGGTAGTTTTTCTAAATTCTCTTTCAGTTGATTCATCACTGATGTATAGAAAAACAATTGCTTTTTAAGTGCTAATTTTATATCCTGCTACTTTGCTGAATTCATTTATGAGTTCTAGAAATTTTCTAGTGGAATTTTTTGATTCTTCTAAGTGTAGAATCATGTCATCCACAAATAGTGATGGTTTGAGTTCTTCTTTTCCTATTTGTATCCCTTTAATTTCTTCCATCTGTCTGATAGCTCTGGCTAGAGTTTCAAGGACTGTGTTGAATAGAAGTGGTGAGAGAGGGCATCCCTGTCTTATTACAGTTTTTAGAGGGAATGTTTTCAATTTTCTCCATTTAGAATGATATTGGCCATGGGTTTAGCATAGATAGCCTTTACAGTGTTGAGGTATGTTCTTATATGAATGGGTGCTGTATTTTGTCAGATGCTCTTTCTGCATTTATTGAGATAATCATGTGATTCTTATCTTTAAGTCTTTTAATGTGATGAATTACACTTATTGATTTCCTTATGTTGAACCAATCTTGCATCCCTGGAATGAATCCCACTTGATTGTGGTGCATTATTCTTTAAATATGTTTTTGTATGTGACTTGCCAGTATTTTACTGAGAATTGTGCATCTATGTTCATCATGGATATTGGTCTAAAGTTTTCTTTCCTTGATGTGTCTTTGTATGGTTTTGATATCAGGGTGATACTAGCTTCATATAATGAGTTTGTAAGGGTTCCCTAATTTTCTGTTTCATAGAATAATTTGAGAAGAATTGGTGCTAGTTCTTCTTTGAAGGTCTGGTAGAACTCATCTGAGAATCTGTCTTGGGCTTTTCTTTGTTGGTAGGCTTTTGATGGTGTCTTCAATTTCATTGCTTGATGTTGATCTGTTTAATTTTCTATGTCCTTCTGATTCAATTTGGGTAGGTCATATATCTCTAGAAATTTGTCAATGTCTTCAAGACTTTCTATTTTATTAAAGTATAAATTTTCAAAATTGGTTCTGATTATCATCTGTATTTTAGTAGTATCCATTGTGGTATTTCCTTTTTCATCACAAATTTTAGTAATTTGAGTTTTCTCTCTTTCTCTTTGTTAGCTTGGGTAGGGGTTTATCAATTTTATTTCCTTTTTTTCAAATAACTAACAGTTTTGTTGATTGTTTGGATTGTTTCCTTTGTTTCAATTTCATTGATTTCAGCTCTGATTTTAATTATTTCCTGTCTTCTACTACTTTTGGTGCTGATTTGTTCTTCTTTTTCTAGGACTTTGAGATATGTAATGTTAGGTTATTTATTTGTTGACTTTCTATTCTTTTAATGAGTGAGCTCAAGGCAATGAACTTTCCCCTTAGCACTGTCTTCAAGTATCCCAGAGATTTTGATAGTTGTATTACTATTCTCATTTAATTCTAAGTATTTTTTTTATTTTGTCCCTGATTTCCTCAGTTATCCATTGGTCATTCAATAGCATATTATTTAGTCTCCATGTGTTAAAGTAGCTTCTATTTTTTAATTTTATCATTGATTTCTAATTTCATTCCATTATGATCTGATAGGATGCATGGTATTATTTCTATTTTTTTATATTTGCTTAGAGTTGCTTTGTGGCCTAGGATAAGATCTATTTTAGAGAAGAATCCATGTGCTGCTGAGAAGATAGTATACTCAGTCATTGATGGATGAAATATTCTATATATGTCTGTTAAGTCTAAGTTATTAATTGTACGTTTTAGTTTGAGAGCCTCTTTATTTAGTTTTTGTTTGGAGGATCTATCCAATGGTGAGAGAGGTGTGTTAAAGCCACCCAGTATTATTGTGTTGTTGTCTATTTGATTCTTGAAATCAAGAAGGGTTTGTTTGATGTATATAGATACTCCATTAGTTGGGGCATAAATATTTACAATTGTTATGTCTTGTTGATGTATAATTCCCTTAAGCAGTATGAAATGTCCTTCTTTGTTCCTTCTGATTAACTTTGTCTTGAAGTTCACTTTATCTGATATGAGCCTAGAAACCCCTGCTTGTTTATGAGATTCATGTGAGTGATATGTTTTTTCCCATTCTTTCGCCTTTAGTCTGTGCATGTCTTTGCCTGTGAGGTGAGTCTCTTGGAGACAGTATATTATTGGATCTTGTTTTTTAATCCAATCTTCTAGTCTATTTCTTTTGATTGATGAGTTTAGACTATTGACATTCAATGTTATTATTGAGATACGATTTTTATTCCCTCTCATTTTGAATTATTTCTCCTTTTTAAGTTGAATTGGTTTCTCCATTGATTAATTGTTCTTTTAGTGTAGTTCTTCCCTTTGCTGGTTTTCACTTTTATTTTTCATTTCTTCTTCATGAAATATTGAGTATGTTTTGCAGTGCAGACTTTCTAGTTGTGAATTCTTTTAACATTTGTTTATCATGAAAGGTTTTTACTTCATCATCAATTCTGAAGCTTAACTTTTCTGGGTGTAGTATTCTTGGCTGGCATCTATTTTTTTTTTTTTTTCAGAGCTTGATGTATATTATTCTAAGACTTCTTAGCTTTGAGAGTCTGGGTTGAGAGATCAACTGAGGTTCAGATTGGTTTCCCTCTGAATGTTACCTATTGCTTTTCTATGGAAGTCTTTAAAATTCTATCCTTATTCTTTGTGTTAGGCATTTTCATAATAATGTGCCTTGGTGTGGGGCTGTTGTAATTTTGTATATCTGAGGTCCTGTAAGCCCTCCTATATTTGAGTTTCCATTTCATTCTTTAGGTTTGAGAAATTTTCTGATATTATTTCATCGAAAAGATTGTGATTCCCTTCATTTGTATCTTCATCTATCCCAATAAATCTTAAATTTTGTCTTTTCAGGTTATCCCATATTTCTTGCAAGTTCTATTCGTGGTCTTTTAACACCTTTTCTCAAGGGTCATCTTGTTTTCATTATTAGATATTTTGTCTTCATTGCCTGAAACTCTGTCTTCCAAGTGATTTATTCTGTTGGTGATGCTTTCAATTGAATTTTTAATTTGGCTTATTCATCACTTGATTTTGAGGATTTCTGCTTGGGTTTTTAATTTTTTTCAGAATCTTTATCTCTTTATTGAAGTGATCTTTTACTTCCTGCATTTTCTCTCTGATTTTACTCTTTGTATCATCCTTTACTTCACAGATCAATTTTCCTATTGTACATTCTAAACTTCTTCTCTGACATTTCTTCCACTGTGGTGATGATGGATTCTGTTTTAGGAGTATCTTAGTTTGTTTGGGGCAATTTTTTCCCTTGCTTTTTATGTTTTTTGTGTATCTACCCATCTAACATTATACATTTGAGGCAGTAATGTTTCTACCCTGTGAACTTATATTGTCCCTGAAGGCTTCCAGGACCTCACAGTTTAGAGGAAGACAAATAATCACAACAACCAATGAAAATAGTATACAGCCTTAAACCAAATAGCTCCTACTATGATATCCACAATGTTAAGTATCACACTAAACAGAAGTGATATGATCAGTTATTGCCTGCAATAAAAACAGCAAGTTTGCAAAAGGGTTTACAATTTCAAATGGTGGACAGGGAGGGAATAGAAGTGAGAAATAGGATGTGATGATTATAAAGGAGGAGGAGAGAAGATAGAAGTAAAAACTTAAAGGAAGAGTGAAAGAGAGAATGGTAGAGATTAGCTGTTAGCAGAAGAAAGGAGAGAAAGAAAATGAAGGGAAACAGGTAAGAGAAACACATATATAAAGTAAATATTTTTAAAAATTAAAAATAAAAATAAAAGAATACAAAACAAATCTAAAATATACTAATCAAATATCCTAGTCCTAAAAAAAAAATGATCCATGAAAAATAACTGGCTTAAAAAATACTAGAAATGAAGAAAAAAACCCAAATATGAGTGTGTATAAATGTCCAAGTAGAAGGTGTCAGTCTCATAACACAAGTCTTTTGGTACTTACTTTTTATAATTGATGGAAATAGTTACTCAATAATCAGTTATGAAGTAATTTTTATTGTTTTTAACTTTATTTTTTTAGTTTAATTATTATTATTTTATAGTAACTGTATAACCCCATAAAATACTTTGTATAATGTTTAATTGAAAATTATAGAACACATATAAGAAAAACTCTTGAAACTCACTAAGGATCATAAGGCCAATCTTGAAAAAGTAGAAGTCATCATAGTCTTACATAAGAAGATTCAATATTATAAAAATACAACTGCTTCCTAAATTACCCTAAAAAGTTTAATACCAATAGAATTCTAACAGTACTTTTTCATGGGTGATGCATATGTGTGTGTATATAACTTGACAAAAAAATTTCTAAAGCTTATTTAGAAAAAATAAATATCAAGAAAACCAGGAAATTTTTGACAAAAAGACATGTAATTTTTCTCACAAATATTAAAATGTATTATAAGGATTGCTATACTTAACTATCTTATAGATGCAAAGAAAGGTGAATAGATTAATGGAACAAAAATAAACTCTAGAAAAAAGACTTAAACACGCATCGGAACTTAGTATATAATAAAGGTGCTAGTACAAAACTGCAAAGAAACTGGCTTATTAAGTAATGTTATATGAAAACCAACTTTCTTGGGAAAACAGATGTATCTATACATTGGTCTTCAAAAAAATAAATCTCAGATGGATGAAATAAATAAATGTTGAAAAAAGAAAGAAAAAGAATCCAAATAATAGATTTTTTTTTTAAAACTATGACTAGTGAGGTCCTTTCTGAGAATGTTGTAAAACCTGGAAACTTAAAGATACTATATTTATCTTCCTACAAATTAAAACCTTCACTAGCAATCCAAAACAATACTTCTTTCCCCCTGCAAAATCCCTACCATAAAAATATTTAGGAGACAACTAAAAAAGTATTTGCATCATATATACCAAAATAGTAGTGTAACATATTAAAATAGTTCTTATAAATCAATAAGAAATTAACACACACATCTTTTGGAATATAGGCCAAGGTCGACATATTGAAAAGATAAACCAAGGTGTTGGAAACGGTGGAACAAGGCACCCTCATGCCTTGCTAGAGTGTGTATTAGTCACCCAGGGCTGCTGTAACAAAGTACCACAAAAAACTAAGTGACTTAAAAGAAATTGATTGCCTCAGAATTCTGATGAGTATAAGTTAGATATCAATATCAAGATATTGCCTAGGCCATGCCCCTCCAAAATCTGCAAGGCAGAGAAGGATCCTGCTTCTTCTGGCTTCTGGTGGTCCAGGCATTCCTTCATTTTAGATCCATTACTCCATTCTCTGTCTCAGTTGTCACATGGGATTGCCTGTGTCTTAGTGTCTTCACATGACCATCTTCATTCTGCGTCTGTGTCCAAACTGTCCTCTTCCCACAAGGACTCCAGTCATATGGATTAGGATCCCCCAATAACCCAGCAGGACCTCATCTTTAATGATTTACATCTGCAAAGACCTTACTTCAAAATAAGGTCACATCCCCAGGTCCTGGAAGCTAGAAATTTAGCACATGTTTCTGGGGGACACAGTTCAACTCAGAGTGTAAGTAGGATACGATCTTCCCACAGGACAGTTTGGTAATGTTTCAGAGTTCCACTTTTATAAATTTACCTTAATGAGATCTTTACACAAATGGGAAAAGTTATGTAACCACTTTTTTTGTTTTGTTTTTGTTAAAGCACCATTTGAAACCACAGGAAAATGTCAATGGTCTTCTTGTTGATCAGCTTGGGACTGTTAGTAAATTCAGAATGAAACATGTACACATTTGAGTCCACATTTATCAACATGGAACAGTCTAAATAGCATGCAAAGTGAAAAAAGTAGGTTACAAAACGGTGTGATCCAATTTATATAAAATTGCACATCCTCGCACAAATGTGTAGCCTGAAAAGATGTTCAGCAAATTAGTCAATCAACGGTGGTGGTGACCAGGGAGAGGAGTGAGGCAGAGAGAGGTCAACTCCACCTGCTGGAACAGAATGGGCTTTCCACAGGAGAGTGTTCCTGTGAGCCAGAGAGGGAAGGAAAGTTGCTGGGACAAAAGAAACAAACCGAAGCCACACAGATGCCCACCACGACACACTCTATCTTGATATCAGAGTTCTATACTGGGTGATATCACACATGTTGTACTTAAAACACGTATTTTATAAAAATTCACGAGAAGTCATGGGTTATGCAGGTTTAGTGCAATTTCACAGCCAGAACACTGAACTGGCCCATCACAAAACAGAAATGGTTGATGGGCTGACTATAAAATCTCAGGAGACTCTCGTCCTACCTGGGCTTCTTTCTCCCTGTGTAAATGAGGATTACAGCACTTCAGGGTTATTACAAGAAGGAAGTAGGTGAAATGTTTGGGAGCAGTTGGCCAACAGGAAGTGCATCATTCACTCATTTACTCTTCACCTGTGCCAGGTGCCATTCTAGGCTGTGGGCACTCATCAGAAAAAGGCAAAATTACATTCACTGAGTTCTTACTCTGAAGGAAGAAGATTTATATCAAACTAATAAACAAATGTGTGATACAGTAAATATAGTAGTATTAAAACTTATAATACATACAAATATATATTTCCTATATGCATAATATGCCAAGTAAATATAATACTGAAGTCAGGAATATGAAGAAAAAGACAGCAGATTAAGGAGATAGTGAAGCCCAAGGGATTATTGTTTTAGACAGTGTGTACAAGAAGGGGTTCTCTGAGATGGTTTTGAGTTCCTTCTTGGTGGAAGTGAGGGAGTAGGGAAGAATCTTGTGCCTATCTGGAGAAGAGTCTTTCTGGTACAGGGTTTTGCATGTCCTAAGACAAGTTCCAGTTGTCCCAGAGTGGTGAGGAGAGAATGAAAATAGGTGAGGTCAGACAGGCAGGAGGATAGACCACAGGGTACCTCTGAAGCCATAATAATGTCTTTGATTTTACTTCCAAGGACATAGATGAGAAGCATGGCAGGATTTTGAGTACAGGATGGACATTATACAACTTCTATTTTTAAAAGGTTGCCACTTTCTACATAGACTACATTGAAGGGAAGCAGAAATCAAAACAGAGGCCTGAATTAGGAAACTATCCCAAAGTCCAGGTGAAAGCTATGGGTTCCTTAGCCCCCAAGGTGTTGGAGGAGAAAGCAAAGAGTGAGAACTTTGGATGAATCTCCTATAAATCCAACAGGACTTGCTAGTGGACTCAATGTATGTTTGGGAGAGAAAGAAGGGAAGGGGATGATTCCAAAGTTTTGCCTTTGGATGCCAAAGTTTTGCAATTGGAAGAATGGAGTTGCCAAGTCAGATGGGGAAGGCAGGGGAGGAGTGGGACTGGGTGATCAAGGATTCGGTTCTTGGATCGCAGGCAGATGGCACCCAGAAATCAGTTATGGCCATTCCTGATTTTACCCCAACTGGGCAAGATGATGAGGGTGCTTTTCACACCAGTGCTATTTCCTTCTGGCCACTCCCTGGCATTTCCTTCTTTGCTGCCCATTTCACCTGAACATCAGTTACCTTCACTTGTGATGGGATTAACATACCTGGGGAGGAGTGGAGAGAGGAGGAATCTAGCCTGGTACTCCAGTTACAAACCCAGATACAGGCAGTAGCAGGGGAACCAGCGATGTGAGTAGACCTAGTCAGCTGCTCTCTGCAAGAAAGCAGCGTGATTTCTTCACTGAGATCTCTCCAATCCTTGGAAATTGCTCTAAGAGACTGAGAGGACACCATTCTAATTAGCAAAAGAGTCCTTGGGAGATTTTTCTGTCTGCTACCATGAACTGCAGAGGGAGAAGAGCAAGTTCTGCTTTGGGAAGATTAGAAACATCTCATGTTAACAGGTAAGAAAAAATGATCTTCATTCCTTGATTATTTTTTTCAATGTCACAGAATTTTCTAGAAGTTCATTAACTTGGGGTCTAGGCACAGATTTGTTTGTTGCAAAAATGGGTAGTATGAGGTAACTATTTACATTGTCAAGGAAGTAGGCTTTGCTCTGCAGGAGACGCTGGAGGGAGGTGTATCCCGTTCATTGTGGAGCCTGACCACTTGCCCCCTGAGGCTGGCACGGACAGAGCGATGCTACCTGCTCCGTGTGTTTAACACTTGTTGCTATGGAATTTTTGTCCCTGTAATCAGAGCCTATGCTTTGATGACTTAATTGCACTTAAAAATATCTTGAATTTGAGTAAATTCTGAGAATATGATGAGGGCTTTTGATTAATGTAAAATTAAAGTTCTTTCAGAAGTTCTTAATTGAATAAAAAGAACACCATTCAAAGAGCTATAAGAACGTCCTGAACCATTTGAAGACAGACTTGATAGTCATTATCTTAGAATCTGGTTGATTAAGATTCTAAATGTCATTTCAAACATTTTGACTTCAGGGTATGTTGTATGTCAGTTTCTAGCCAGTCTTTTGTTCTCTGACCATTAGGTACCTATTTTTTTCTCCTTACATTGCTCTACCATGAATCTTTACTTTTCCATGTTATCAGGAAAATAAATTCCAGAGTATTTCTAACTCCATCTTTCAGTCCATCCTTCTTACTTACCAAGTGTTGATGAAGGAATGGGTCACTGTTAATCATAGCATTTCATCAACACTTGGTAAGTAAGAAGCATGCTCTTAGCTTGGAAGAAGAATTTGATTTCTGACTGTTGAAAGAAAGAAACTGCAAGCATACTACTAAGTTAGTGTTAACATTTAATAATATACTCAAAGGACGGGGCAATTGTGATTCCCTTAAATAAGGTAAAAGCAACCATCTTGTGGATTAAGCATCACCTACTGGTCTTGTGAGACTACAAGTGCCAGTTAAGTTGCTTTCTTAGAGGATGCATGATGCTTAAACATTTAGAAAGTTAATTACCTCACAACATCAATTTCATGGTAGAGAATTCTCTGCAGTTGGTTACTTCAGTGTGTAATTCAAGTCAAATACTTTCCTCATTATTAGAGGAGTTGTCCTTATGTTTGTCCCAGTTGCAAGATGGCAGCATTATCTCCATCCAGAGGCCACGTCTGAGGCAGAAGAGGAATTCAGTTTTCTTCTTTTTTGTTTTGAGCATAAAAACCTTTCCCAAAAGTCACCCAGCAAGCTTCCACTCACATCTGCTTGGCCAAAGTCATGTCATACATTCACATCTGAACCCAAATCAGTGAGGAGAGTGGGTTACCATGGCTGTGCCTGGTCCCTGACTCACCTCCTAGGCCTAGGGAGCCCTACCCGTCATGAAGGACATGACCCCAACTCCTAAGTGGGGGGAAGAGTTCTGCTGGCCCGGGGAAGAGGAGGGGAATGGCTCTAGGTTAGAGAGGCATGGGCAAGTACAGGACCATCCACTACACGTTTCTCTGGTTTCCTTCCTTTCCAGCTGCTCCTTTGGCGTTCCCTTTTCCTACTCCTCCTCCTCTGCCTATCCTCCCCCTGCTGACTCCTCACGACTCAGCCCAAGCCCTCTTCCTCTTTCTCTGTGTATTCTCACATAGGAAATATCTTCCAGTTCTCACATTCTAAATGCCATCTACATGCTGGCAAACCCCCAAATTGGTATCTTCAGTCTGACATCTCCTCTGAGCTCCATATCTGGACATCTAACTGCCCACTCAACATCACTCCTTTCGTGTCCCAGAAACATCTCAAATGTGATGCATTCGAAATAGAATTTTGTGTGTTCTCCCCAACCAGCAGCTCCACAGGTGTTTCCATCTTAAAAATAACACCTCTCTGCCTAGTTATTCAGGACAGATGCCCAGGAATCAGCCGTGAGTCTGTTGGTGAACACATTATCTAGTATCTATTCCCAGGGCCCAGCCCACAGTGGGTGCTCCATAAACATTCAATGAAAATTGATTGAACATACTTGTAGTAGCTGTACTTTGACTGAAGAGTGGAAAGAAGGCGGCTAGAAAGAGCATTGGGGCAGTATTGGGTGTCATTCTGACAAAGACGTTTATTCTGGGATGAATGGAAGAGAGGTATGATGCCATTCATTCTCCCCAGCTCAAACACCTTCCCACAAAAGGTATGGTGGGTGGAAACTTGCAATTTACTTGGAGCTTCTCACAGGTGCATTGGTCTCCAAATGCTTCTGGTGGCAATGTCACATGTCATGGCAGAGTAAACAGTGAGTGCCTATGTTAGTCAACTTTTCTTCTCTGTGACCCAAATAACCGGCAAAAGCAATTTACAGGAGGAAAGATTTATTCTGGCTCACAGTATGATAGGCTTCAGTCCATGACCAACAGGATCCAAGGCAGAAGCATCATGGCGGAAGGGCATGGCAGAGGAAAGCTGTTAACTCATGGCAGGAAGGAAGCAAAGAGAAAGGGAGAGCGAGAAAGGATAGGCCCAGGGAAGGCTTTCAGTGACTTACTTCCTCCAACCATGCCTTCCCTGCCTATAGTTTCCACCAATTCCCAGTAACCCATTTAGCTATCTGTAGATTTATCCACTAACAAGGTTAGAACCCTTGTGATCCAATCACTTCCCCAAAGCCCCTCTCTAAGCTTTGCTGTACTGGGGAGCAAGACTTCAACACATGAGATATTGGGAGACATTTCAGATACAAACCATAATAGTGCCCAACATGTGTGAAATTGTAATATACAAAAAAAGCTTTATCTCACAGTTTTGGAGACTAAAATTTCATACAACATAGTACAGACTCAGCAAGGAGACCTGTTGGCTATATCACCTCAGGATGTGGAAAGTAGTGGTTGGAGCATGTTTGGAAGCAAACAAGTGATTACACTTCAAATCAGGAGCAAAAAGAGGGCATGGGGCTGACTTCTTTCATAGCAGTCCTTTTTAGCAGTTCATATGCAGAACTCAAGGGATTCTGCATAAATGATTTTATGCTCCCAGTGCCCTGAGGACCTGCTACTACACCCCCACCTCCCAAAGCTTCCACATTACTTCCCATTATCACCACTCCTTTGAGGACACAAACCAAAGCACTGAATGCCGTGATGTTGGAAAGATGGAAGATTATTTCAGTCAGCTACTGCTGTGTAACAAACACCTATAAAATCCTGGTGGTGTACAATAATGAGCATTTATTTTGCATTCATCTGAAATTTGGCTGGTGTTAACTAGTCAGGCTCGGACACTTCTTCAAGTTGTCACTGTGGCTGGTTTTGTTGGGAATGATTCTGCCCCTATGTGTATTAATAGGTTCCAGCTAGTGAGGCAACAACTACCTGAGGCAGGATCTTCTCAAAGAGAAGGAGGGCAACTCTTGGAGTTTTTTAAAGTCCAGCTTCAGAAGTGGCATACTGAGCAACCTGTGAGACCAAGTCTAGAGTCAAGGGCAATGCATGATGCCTTTGGTGGGAGGATCCACAGAGTTATAGGGCAATGAGCCTGGATACAGGGAGGATGAGGAGTTGGGGCAATATTTCAATATGTTACACATGGAAGAAAAAAGAAGAGAAAGCCCAGGTTTTCTCTTCACATCCAGGGCAGACCTGCATTTTCCTCTATTGGTGATGGTTCCTCACTGCAATTCAAACTATGCCTTATGATCCCTTTGGACTAGACTACCCGATGCAGGTTCCATCCCTCCCAAATCCATTTGTTATTTATTCAGTAATGCCGGACTACTTTCCGGGTGGGTGCCCTGGATGTTGATTCCTCTAGTATGGTAGTTATGGGAAACATTTCATTTCACATCTGCTGACACAATTTGCTGTCTCTCTAACATAAAATAAAAGGAGAACGAGAGGGAGGCTCATACTCTGATGGCTGTAAAGGATAATGAGTAATTTATGCAGAGCTATATACAAATCAGACTATCGTCTTTCAGACAGAATCAATAATACAATTTTAAGCCCACACACATTTACAAATGCTAGCACTCCAGCGCAGCTGGGTTGCCATGGGCAACCAGGGCATGCCAGCTCGTGATCTGAAACAGGCCGCTGTCTCCCAGCCTTGTAAGCACATTCTGCAGACAGAATTCCAGGGAGCCAAGGGCGTTAATAGTGGCTCTGATCTGGCCGCCACACAAATGCACCCCTGTGATGGTTTGGATTAGTGCTTGTCTGAACTGCTTAGCTTTCTTTAAACCCCTATTTGTGTAGGACTTCTTCGATGCCCCTTCTGTGTCTGTGTCTCAGTGGGCTGGGGGATGTGAAGGAGCTGCGGAAGGAGAACAGGTGATGAGCTCCACCTATACCTGTGGGGTCACAGCAGCCAAGGGCAGAGTGCCCAGCCAGGCAAGATGGTGGTAACTGGAAAGGTGAAACCAGAGGACCTTCCTGATTGCTGACATATGTTGACTGGGAAAACAAGAGGAAGACACAGGAAGACAGGAAGGGAAAGGGGAGGTTGCTCTGAAAACAGGGGCAGGGACAGGCGGGTCCCATTGAGAGGATTGGGGGAGGGGAGGGAGAATGAGCCATGATGGCTCCCTTTAGATATGCCAATACCAAACTAAATGCATCGTCAAAGGAGCCTGAATTACATCATTCCTAGTGGGGAAGTCACAGACATCCACGATGACCAAGAAAACAATCAAGAATGAGAGAAGTTTAAAATGTTCAGTTGCATGATAAATCTCAGGACCTGTCCCACCCACACTGGACCTAGTCTTGGAAAGGCGGAAAGGGAGCAAACTGACACAGACATCTGGACTCCACCCCACATCCCACTGACCCAGGGAAGTCCTGACTTGTAACAGAGGCCTCTGCCTCAGTTTACAACCTGCCCGGGCAGAGAGGGGTCTCGGGAGGGAGACTAGGCTGGAAAGATGGAGTTTGTGTGAGCTGGGGACTATGAGGAGAATCTTCAGAGCGTAGCAGAGAAATCACAGGAAGCAACTTGGGAGTCATCTGGTCTGCCACCTCATTTTATTGACAAGACAATTGAGTTTGCACAAGTTAACTGATGTGTCCAAGGTCAGAAAGCTAGAGGGAGGCTGGTATGAGGCAGAGGAAGTCTCTAAGCTTGAGGCAGAGGGTGACATGAGGAATGGAGGCTTCAGGGAGGTATATCTGGAGTTCCGAAGACCATGGAGGAGGATGGCACAGGTCATAGAGTCCCATAAACCACCAGGTTAAGGGTCATGATAAGAGAGGACACAGGAGGAAGAATAAATGATTTGGGGACTGTGTGGGATAAAGGGGAGGGAAGATGAGAAAGAGTAAATTCATGACCAAACTTATAAGTTTGGGCAGCTGGTCAAATGGTGGTTCCATTCTCAGGAGAGTAGGGAAGGGAAAGAGTGTACAGTGAATGGTCGGAAGTCTGGGCAGCTGGGTGGGTGGTGGGGTGATCCTGAGGGACGTGAGGCTGCAATAGCTCTTGGCATGCCTAGTTCAGGAGCCAGCCAGATGGCCAAGAGGAGAAATCCTGCCACCAGGGAAGCTGGATTCTTAGGAAGAGTGGGACCCTACCCTCAACCCTCATGCAAGAGAGATCCACCATGTCTTTGGTTTCAGGGTTTGCCTCTTGCTCTCATCTCAACTGTTCTTAAATCCTCTGGTTTCATATTTCCCAGTAGTTGTTCCCAAGCTATTAGAAACTGTGTGCACAGTCTCCTCCAAAGTACTAACCTTGACCATCACCATCAGATCATGGACTTCAGTCACACCCACATTTCTGAGAACAACACAGCAACACAATCTCCACCCCAACCTATTCCAAGGTTTCTTTTCCCTGAGCAACCTCACCTTGCTGTAACCTCCAGGCAAAGCCTCCCAACTCTCTCATGAGCCTCACACCAATTTTTCCAGTTGCCTGGTGGACCTTTCCATGTGGGTGTCTTGAAAAGAGCTTTGATTCAGCATGCCCCAAGGGAATTAATTGTTGTACAATGGATGTCTTCTTTCATTCTCATGGTTTTTCTAAGACCCTTTCCCCATCGATGTCAGTCAGAACCCTAGAGATATCTTCTTTCTCCTCCAGCCTCCCGTCATGGAGGCCTGATACTTCATATACCCTCCTCTCGTCTCCCTATCTACCCTATCTTGGTTCAAACCCTCTGCAATTCTGTCCTGGGCTCCTGCAAATGGCCTCTGCCCCTTCCCATCTCTTCTTCATGCTAGAGAGAGAATGTTGTTTCTAAGATGTCTTGCTAAGGTGGTTCTCCATTTTCTTAAGAATGAAATTCAACCTCCTTAGTATAACATACATTTTCCTTCAGAATCTGATCCCTAGGAATTTGTAGGCCTCCTTTCTTTTCCCTCCCTGGCTTGCACCAGAGTCCCCCCAGTGTAACAGTGGGCAGCTCCATGACCCCATCCAGCGTGCTGCTGCTTCTTGCCTCTGTAGTATTTTACTTGCTCTGGCTCTGCCTGGAAGGCACAGCCTCTCTTGTCTGTCTGGAAAACTAATAATTATTCTTCCAAAGACTTCTTCAGGGAGCATCTCCCCACCCAGCCTCACCCGAGTTAAGTGCTTCCTTCTGTGTTGTTATAGGGCTGACCTGGCGGTGTTCAAATTATCAACTCGCCTTCTATGCTGTTTGTCTCCATTGTCTCAGCATCTAGTGCAATTTCTGGCACAGGCTCTGCAATAGGTAATATCTGGTCAAAGTAAGAGAAGGAGTGAAGAGAGAGTGAAGAACTCCAGCACTGCTCTGTCACCAGGCCTGTCCCATTGAGAAAGGTCTTCTTCCAATGTGGAACAGAGTCTCTCTCTGGGGTAAACCACCCTCTGAGCACCAGCTTCAGCTTGGGGGGACAGATTCCACTACACAGAATGATAATTAGATCCAGAGTGGAACCTAGAGATTCCTTAGGACACATTCTCATTTTAAGGTCAAGGCCAACACCTCATGACTGGATAATGAGAAAGCCCCTGGAACACGGATCTGACCTCGAGGTCCTTGGCCTTTCCCATGCAACCTTCTGCCTGCTGCCAATGGGTGATTATAAAATAGGTATTATAAAATGGGTGGTTTTAAAGTGAGTGGTTATTTTCTAGTCATGAAATAAGTGTTTGTTATAGAAAAGCATAAATTATATAAAGTCACTGTAGAAAGTATGGATTAGAGAGAAAATGAGGAGAAAATAAGAACTACATGTGCAGACTTCACCAGAGAGAGTTCAGTTTGACTTTTTGGATTGCAAAGAAAAGAAACTCCCTTGGGGTGGCTTGAGCCAGGGGCTTTGTGATGGGTTCAGAGGACATCTTAAAAGTAATCTTAGAACAGGAAACGTCTGAGGCTGGCTCCTAAGGAATAGTTTTGGATTCAGAAGATATCTAAGATTTAAGAACTAATCGCTCAAAATATCTTCTCAGGAGCTCCACTGTTCATACAACTCAGCTCATTCCTTGTGTCTGCTTCTTTCTGCTGTGGCACCCTCCCCTGAACACTTTTCCAATGTCATCGTTTAAATACCAAGAGAAAGACTCATGGAACCCAGCTCATTTTTTCAATAATTCTCAGGTTAGTGAACATCCTCTCTACCTGTCTAGTGGGCAAGAGAGTCACAGGCATTTGATCTGCCTGTTACGGAACAGCCGAAGGCAGTTCTGGCCTAAAAAATGGTAATAATGGTAATAATATGGTGAGGGTGATGATGATATCTTTCTGTCACCATGACAAAACACCTGAAATAATTAACTTAAAAGGAGGAAAGGTTTATTTCAGCTCACTATTTCAGAGGTTTTGATCTACAGACAGTTGACTATTGTTTGGGGGCCTGTAGTGAGGCAGAACAAGATAGTGGGGTGCACACGGTAGAGAAAAGCTACTCACCTCATGGCAACCAGCAAACAAAGAGAAAGAGAGAGAGAGAAAAGTTTTCCCATATCCCCTTCAAGGGTGAAAGCCCAATAATCTAACTTCCTTCCACTAGGCCCCACCTCTTAAAGGTTCCACCACCTCCCAGTAGAGCCACAGGCTGGCAACCAAGTCTTTGGGCCATACATGGGCCTTTGGTGGTCGTGGACATTTGAGGGACATTCCAGGTGACGCATGCAGCGTGTACTACATGCCTTTCACTGCTCTAAATACTGGACACACATAGCATTTATTTTACTTCTCACTCTATGAAGTAGACACTGTGAGAATCACTGGGAACATTAAGTATCGTTACCCATACAGCTTTTTCTCTATACTGACCAAGGCAAAAGGAGGCACACTTGTAATGCCTGCTTTTCTGCTCTTTCTCTCTCTCCCAGTCAGCCCGCGTCCTGTAGAGGAGCATGGGTCTCATTTTGGTTGCCCACAGTGCTCCATTTAAAGGCTTCATGCTCCAAAAGCATCCTCTTCTCCTTCCTCTCACCCACTCATTCAAATCCTATTCTACTCAGTGCATCTCTGGTGTTCTTTCCTCCCCTTCACCTGACTCCAGAAAAGCCTGTCTTGGCTTGTTGGTGTGTAGAGTCTGCTATTAGTGGTGGGGTCTTTCCTCCAGGCAGACTATGTTCTTATGCCCCAATTGAAATAAAATTTCAGGGCATTAATAAGAAAGACTTCAAAGAGTTTCAAAGGCTCTGTATTATCTATTCCTATCTGCAGCATCCAAGAAACATCTGAGTTTTAAGAAGACCTTCAAGCATTCTCCCTAAACAGGCATTCTTAATCACCTAATAATCCTGGCCCCTGAAGTTGGTGGTCCTCCTTGTGGCAGGGGAAGGAAGACCACAGTGATCATTTTTAGTCAAGCCCATTGGAGGGATAACTGGTCTAACTTCTGTTCCTTTCCCCAGAGCCAAAATTATGGGCAAGATAAAATGAGATTGCAAACTTCTTTTGCCTTATTTTTCAACCAGACAGGAGTGTCTTCAAAATTTCTATATTTCAAAAGGATCCAGCAAGCAATATCTTTAAGTGGATGAAGTTTAAGCAAGGGAAAAGTCGGTGTATAGATACAAAAGGGCTCAGTGCTTAAGAAAAGAGGTCTAAAATCTTTCATCGGCTCTGTTTCCTTAAGATGGAAATGCTCATATGGAAGAACCAGCAACCGCAGGCACCTTTGGGGATTTTCCTCAGCAATCCCCATAATACTGTTATAAAATTAATAGTAATTAGGATTATTGCTTAAACATCCTGTCATTTATATCTAATTACCACATACTACAATAAAAATTATCATGAAATACATGTCAGATTCTCTTTGTTGTAGACAATCTTTCATGTCCGGGCTTTTTGCCTTAATACTTTTCTGCTTCCTTATTACTCTGTGTGTTCAGAACAGAAAATACTTAGGGGGATGAGCATGGGGCCCCTTTCTTTTCTTGTTTTTCTTCTTTCTCTTTTGGGGTAGCACCAGGAATTGAACTCAGGGGCACTTGACCACCCAGCCACATCTTCAGTCCTATTTTGTATTTTATTTAGAGACAGGGTCTCACTGAGTTGCATAGCGCCTGGCTTTTGCTGAGACTGGCTTTGAACTTGCAATTCTCCTGCCTCAGCCTCCCGAGCCGCTGGAATTACAGGTGTGCACCACCGCACCTTGCTCTTCTTTCTTTTATTAAAGCAGGGGAGAAGGGCTCAGCTTAGTTTCCCAACTTGGCCAACTAAGGGAGAGATTCTGTCCCTACACCTCAAAAAGCCTCTCCTGTCTTTCGGAGTCGCCTCTGGGAAGACGATCTTCTAGGCTATTCATGAGAATTGCATCAGGGGTGGAGTGGAGCCAGTGCACCCTGATGGAACCACATCTTCGGGTGGGGTCCACACAGCATCCTGAACCCAGTCGTCATCCTGGGGGAGCCCATCAAGCTTCGTGCTCACACGTGTCCAGCTGCACGTCGGCCTGGGGAGGAGCAGGGGTGGCCAGGAGCCCAGCCCCCCACCTGGCTGCTGAGGGTCTGCCTCACGCGGCAGAGGATGCGCAGCCACTCGATTGGCTTTGGGCAGCTGGCCCAGGGGAAGACACCGCCGCACCACGCGGACCTGGAGCAGAGACTGCGGGCAGAAAAGGTAAGAGGGCAGCGAGTAGGGTACCACATTCGCAGGCCAGGGCAGACCCAGACAGGGCTCTGGGACTGGACTGGCATCTCGCAGACGCAGCCGGGAGGTCACTGACCGCGTGGAGCCAGTGTGGAGCTGGGGTCCATATCAGGTGTGTGGTGATCTCCGCCCAGTGGGGTCCTACCCCCAGCTGTTCTGTAACCATCCCCCTCCCCCGGCACACCTCGCAGAGCATCTGTTCCAACACACCTGGTTTCTACATGTTTCTTCTCTCTCCTTCCCAAGCCTATCAACATTTTCAATGTCCGATTCTTTTTCAGTTCCAGATTTTTTCTTTCCAAGGTGGCAGTTACCTCTGGGGATGAGAGTCATGATATAGGCAATGGGTATAAATCAATTCCAGTGATCCATTTCATTTGATTTCAATTGGGCAAATATTTATGGAGCAATATCATGAACTGAGCCCCGAGAGAAAACCCAAACTTAACAACTTCTACCCCCTTGAGACTTTGCATGACTAGCAGTTTTTTCTCAAAGGAAATGTTTCTAGGTGGTACCATGATGAGATTTTTTAAAAAATAATAGTGTATTTATGTTCATGTGCTCTAGCGATATAACCAGCACATCAAATCCATGATTTCATGTTACTCTTGTTTAGAATGAAGCTAAAGAATATAGTGTATAAAATAAAGTTATTTAAAGAGAAATATTAAGTAACTAACCCAGAAAGGGTCAAATCTGTGCAGATGATGAGCTCATGGGTAATTTTTCAAAAGCAGGAACTTAGTAGGAGAGGAAGATTTATACCCAAAGACACATGCTTCTAAGGGAGAGACAAAGGGGAAGCTGCTTCTGCCTTTGGGGACAAGGAAGGCTTCATGGACAAGGTGACATTCCATGTGGGCCTTGAGGGATGGTGTGTTAGTCAACTTTTCATAGCTGTGACTCAAATGCCAGACAAGAGTAACTTGGAGGTGGAAGAGTTTATTTGGGCTCACAGTTCAGAGGTTCAGTCCATGGTGGGCTGATGCCTTTGCTCCCAGCCTGAGGTGAGGCAGAACATCATGGTGGAAGACCTGGTTGAGGAGGGCTACTTTGCTCATGGTGGCCAAGAAGCAGAGAAAGAGAGAGGTATCAAGGCACCAGGAATAAAATATAAAACCAAAGGCATGTCCCCCAGGGACCTATTTCCTCTGGTCACGCCCAACTTGCTTATATTTACTACCCGGTACAGTAGTTCTTTCAAATTATTAATCTACCAAATGGACTAATCTACCAATTAGGTTACAGCTCTCATAATCTAATCATTCCACCTCCAACCACTCCTGCGTTTTCTCACGCATGAACTTTCAGGAGACACCTTATATCCAAACTATAACAGAAGGCTAGGGGATTATCCAGCTGTAAGAAGTACCTGGGGCTTGAGGAGCAGAAACAAGGTTTATGCTGAACAGTGAGATTGGAGATGGGCGTAGGAGGTAAGAATTGGGTTTTGTTCTTCTTGCTTTAGTGACCTGTGTGGCTAATATATCAACAGGGCCTCTCCCCAGGGCGGGGGAGATCATGGGTGGGATCATGGGTGAGATCAGTGGGTCAGTAAATTGATTTGCTGGGATATGACTGGCATGTATAATAATCTCAGACAACAGTTAATGTTAGGGTGCGTATGTAAGCAGCATCTTATGAAACTTTATTTTCTAAGTGAGTGTTAAGTCACGATGTGAAATGGGTATGTAGTTAAAAAAAAAAAAAAGTCAGAAGTCTATTGCTTCCACATGATGAGAGTTCCAGCCACAATGGAACCTCATGGGACTCTATTTCTGGTCACCTCTTGAGTTAGCACAGAGAGCAGACACCCGCATAGGTTTTCTTCCATTCTTCCCTTTGGCCATGAAAACTTCTGGAGCCTGGGATTAAGTAAGGAAATTTTGGTAACTGTCAGAGGATGGTAAAACTTTGTGGGGCATTTTGTAGTTCAGGCTGCAATTTTTGTAGCCATCCTGGTGGTTTTTAAAATAATTTTATTGAGGTATATAATTGATGTACAGTAAACTGCACATGCTCAAAATATATAATTTGATGAATTTGGACGTATGCTTACACCTGTGAACCCAACACCACCATCAAGGTATTGGAGGTATCCACTTCCTCTGAAAGTTTCCTGGTGTCCCTTTTATGTGCATGGTAAGAACACTTAGCATGAGATCCACTCTGTGATAAATTTTTAGTGCACAATGCAGTATTGTTGACTCTAGACACTATACTGTACTATAGGGCAGATCTTTGTGCAGTGCATCTTGTACAACTGACACTTTACAGAGGTTCCTAAAAAAATTAAAAATAGAGTTACCATATGATCCAACCATTCTACCCCAGGGTAAACACCCAAAGAATTGAAGTCAGGATCTCAAAGAGATACCTGCAGGACCATGTTTGTGGTACCATTATTCACCACAGCCAAAAGGTGGAAATAACCCAGTTCAGTTCTCCAAGCTCTACTGCTTGTTGACTGGACTGGGTTTGTCAGGGTGCCTCTAAGACCTGAGGCTCTTCTTTGCTCTCTCAGAATGGTGACAGGATCAGAAGCTCCTGGCGTGAGGTGTGTGTGGGCTGGTGCAGAGTCCACATCATGTGTAAGAGGCTGTGTGAGAGGCTGTGGGGTGACTCCACTTCACAGTAAGAGGATGGCCTGAAATTGGCACGTTTAAATCAACTGCAGGAAAATAGGCACCCTGCAGCTATTTTTAATTTGTGTTAGAACATACAAGAGCCAGCGTTGCTCATAGAGCAGAATATTGGCTTTTAATATAGGAGACGAAGATATCCTCAGCTTTCTCTCTCATTTATTTGCTGACAGACAGTGGGAAAGAGCCCTGGGCAGGGACCAGGCAGCAGGACGGGCCAACGTGTGAGCTGCCACATGTTCATTACCAGCATCTTCAGGCTCCTTTCAACTCTGAGGACCCCAAACTTGTTTCTCCGTCACCTTGGATCAGTTCCTTCAATTATTACTCCTCCCTTCCTCAAGGCCTGCTCCCCGGAAAAGTTCTAGGAGTTTCTTTCTCAGTCTGGGAATAACTTACATTTAGTTTTGCGGACACTTTTGTATTTCAGCAAGGCTGAGTACCTACAAGGCCAGGAGTGCAGGTGCAGTTGGAACATCTGGAACAGTCAGTGGAAGATCATCTACCTGACCATTCTTGACACAGTTAAGCAGAATAGGTAGTAACTGGTAATTCTACCCTCTTTGTCTTGTGTTGCTATAACAAAATACCTGATACTGGGTAGTACAGAAAGAAAAGAGGTTTATTTGGTTCATGATTCTAGTGGCTGGAAAACCCAAATGCCATAGCCCCTAGTGAGGGCTCATTTTAGCTGCATCGTAGCATGGTGGAGAAGAAGAAAGGGAACCAGGTATGAACAGAAGAGGCAGCGCAACATGGGGTGGTCTTGCTTTATAACAATCCATTCTCTCTCTGAAACCAATCCAATCACAGAAGACCCAACCCATCCCTGAAAAGATGCACTAGTCCATTGAGTGTGGAGCCCCTGTGACCTCATTACCTTCTACTGGACCCCACCTCTTAAAGATTTCACCTCACAAAAGTTTTGTCACCCATCATTGCCATATTGGGGACCAGGCTTCCAGCACAAGACCTTTGGGGGATGGATCACATCCCAACCATAGCACCCACCTATATAGGAAGTCAGGTTTGATTGATGATGCTTAGAATTAGATTTTTAAAGCTGGAAAGATGCAGGTGTCATTTCCTTCTCTTAGAGATGAACTAAAACCTGGAAGCAAAAAGTCACTTCAGTCCAGTTCAGCAGGTGTGTTTTTGAGTCCCTACCACACACCAGATCACACACCTGGCCCAAGAGAGACAGGGAGGAGTTTGATTCAGCAGTGGCCCAGCTTCTTCCCTCAGGAGGTCAGTCTGGGCAGACCCTCACTTCAGAGGGCACATCTGTCGCTGAGGCTGGGCAGATGACCACCAGTGTGGGCAGATCACAAGATTCTTCAGCTGGTTATAACTGTGAAGAGTGGCTCTTAAAGCTCTCCCTGAGGGATCCAGTCATCATCCTTTCTCTGAATCTTAGGAGATAAGGTCAGACCCAGGAGGCAAGGATTAGAGAAGGCAAGCCCAGACGGTGGTTAAGTTTCTCTCAATTCACTTGAACTCAACCAACATTTGTTGTGTGCCTATTGGTGCCTGTTACTGAGAAGGTCACCAAAGCTTGAAGATCAATGAGACTCAACTGCTAACAAAACAAAGTCTTCTGACAGCCTGTTGTGGTTTTCAAACTGCAGGCCCTGGCTCACGAGTGAATCACAAAACCTGTTCAGTTGATAACAAGCCTGGTTCAGGAAATAATACAGTGGAATCATGTTTTAGTCAGCTTTTTCACTGCTGTGACTAAGAGACTCTACCAGCACAACTGTGGAGGAGGAAGGGTTTATTTTAGGGCTCACATTTTCAGAGGTCTTAGTCCATAGAAGGCCGGTTCCATTCCTCAGGGCTCGAGGTGAGGCAGACCATCATGGCGGAAGAGTGCGGCAGAGAGAAGTGGCTCCCAAGATGATCAGGAAGTGGAGAGAGACTCCACTTGGCAGATAAAAATATATACCCCAAAGCCACACCCCAATGCCCACCCCCTCCAGTTACCACTCAGTTAATCCCTATCTGGGGATTAATTCACTGATGGGGTTGAGTCTCTCACAACCCAATCATTTCTTCTTTGAACTTTCTCACATGGTCTCACACATGAGCTTCTTGGGGACACTGCATATCCAAACCGTAACATATAGAATAGAATAGAATAGAATAGAATAGAATAGAATAGAATAGAATAGAACAAAAATGAAATATATTGCAAATACTAAAGGTAAATAGCATTTCACAAAATGCTGCATACATATTTTCTAATCTTCCATTGACCAGAGTCACACAGCCAAGCCCAGAGTCAAGATGGGAGGGTGTTACAAATTCCATGGCCCATTGGTACAGTCCATTGGTACAGTTTACCACAGTGAGCCGTAAGAGTCAATTTGCTTTGATTGAGCCTTTCCCCAGACTATTGGTCTTTCCTTCTCTGATTTCGGTTTCAACATCCGGTGCCTAAAATCCCAGAAGTACGAGTGGAGCCTTTTCCCCTCTTCATAGCCTAACAGGTAGAAAAGTTACAGGTGGCAAACAAGGAGGTATCCCCCAGGAGGCAGAGTAGAAAAGGGATGCAGGAGATAGGTAGAGGCACCTGGCATGTCCTGGCAGGGCAGGGCTGGAGTGAATGGCAGTCAGGAGACAGGGGACAAGGACACCTATGGGAAGGCCTGATGGCAAACTGACACGTCCCTGTTCCTCCCAATTCTGAACTCGTGTCAAATGGGAGGGGGTTCAATCAACGTGTTCCAAGAACAAGAACTTGGTCCCTTTTCTAACATGGAAAGAAACAAGCCTTCTGATGTCGCAGCTGATCATCAATGGGATCTTAGGCAGTCACTTACGCCTCTGGCCTCAGTTTCCCCAGGGTAAAGGAAGGAGGAGAACTATGGGTTGTACAGTGCCTTCCAGCTCCCATCTTCTCTCTCTTTCTCCATTGCGTTATCTGGGTGCACGTCCCCACTCCTCCCTCCAGGGCTCATGATGGACAGGCGGATCCGTTCTGGCATTTTCCTGCCCCCTGTGAGTACTGCCCCGGCATCCTTCCCAACAGAGCACTCGACTACTACTGCCGTCTGGCGCACACGTGCCCAATGAGCTTTGCCATGCGTACTTGGTAAGAGTGGAGGAAGCACAGTTCCCTCTTTTTCAAGCCACTGAGAGGCTGTAGAATATCCCTAAGCAGTTGGGAAAGCAGCACTATATCCATTTCAGATTGATTTGGAGAAGCAAGCTGAGAAGTGCTGGAGTTGTTCCTTAACAGCAAATTGGATCCTCTCAATAGCTTACAGAGGCTCGAGGCCATTACAACAGTATGGAGTCCTAAATGCTTGCCCAGGAAGCGGAAGGATGTGACTTGTCAAAGGTCACCCATACTTCTAGCCATTTTAAAAGAACATCGAAAGAATGCTGCCAAGCAAAGAGGAATTTCCAGTTTGTTTTTCAGGGCACCAGCGTTGAGGTGGAAACAATCCACTCTGATTTTAGTCTCTCTAGAGGGGAGAGGCCTCAGCGATGGTGGATGTCTCAGAGGCCTTGATGACCACACTCCTCCACTGCTGCTGATGGACTGTGGTCTTCTTGGAGCTGTGTCCTCACGCCCCATCCCGGCCCAGGCCTATGGTAGAGGCCAGAGGGCAGAAAGGAGGCCAGAAGCTGTGGGAAGCTGAGCAAGTTCATTCACCTCTCTGAGCCTCAGTTTGGTGATGATTAAAATGGGGATAATAACAGGCCGTCTCTTACAGAACGATTGTAATTAATGGAAAACCGCGTGTGAAATACGTAGCACCTGGAACATAAGAAACTCAGTGGAAGTTAAATATGAGTGGCAGGGCTGCCTAACCCTGAATGAATTATCTTAAAATCGAAGCCATGTTACTGATGTTTTGGCACCTAACATAGCTGAAAAAACAATGTCCTTTTTTTGGGGGGGGGGTACTTGGAATTGAACTCAGGGGAACGCGACCACTGAGCCAAATCCCCAGCCATATTTTGTATTTTATTTAGAGACCGGGTCTCACTGAGTTGCTCAGCGCCTCGCCATTGCTGAGGCTGGCTTTGAACTCAGGATCCTCTTGCTTCAGCCTCCTGAGCTGCTGGTATTAAGACAATTAAGACAATGTCTTTTTAAAACTTAGCTTATAGTGGTCTTGAAAGTTCCTGGCACTATTATCCTGGCCTTTTTTTTTTTTTTTTTCTTCTTTTTTTTTGCTCCTGTTTCTTTTTGATGCGAAGGTGTTCTTTTCATTATTGTTTTTGTTTGTTTTACGCAGGTGTTTTCACAATTGTGTTAGTTAGTTTTCCATCACTGTGACAAAATAACCTGAGATAATCAATTTAAAAGGAGGAAAGGTTTATTTTGGCTTACAGTCTCCCAGGTTTCGGTTTATGGATGATTGGCCCCATTGCTCTGGGTCTATGACAGCACAGTACATCATGGTGGTGACCTGAGAAGGCCTGGTCACTTCATGGCAGCCAGGAAGCAAAAAAGAGAAATGAAGTGGCCAAAGTCTCAATGGCCAGCTTCAAGAGCATCCCCACAAAGACCTAGGACCCAGTTCTTTGTGTGTGTGTGTGTGTGTGTGTGTGTGCTGAGGGATTGAACCCAGGGCCTCCTGCCCTGGGCCCAGCCCTGGCCCCAGTTCTTAAAGGTTCTACCACCTCCAAACAGTGCCATGAACTCAGGGCCAAACATTTAAAGTGCCCCTCAGAACCAAACTATAGCCATAATCTAGGTTCACTGAAGAATCCCTCCCCATTTGCTTCTTCCTCAAGAATTTGCCATGGAATCCTCCAAATTTCAACCCAGAGCCTCCTCCTCTGCCCCCCAATCCCCAGGCTTTCTGGAGCCACTGTCTCTTTTATACACTTAAGGCCACTGGATCGTATTTTTTTTCCCCCGAAGCTGTAGAGACAGCCACTCAAGAAATAGATTTTCAAAGGGATACTTTATTCGATTAATTAGTCAATTCCCTCGTCGTAAAGGAGAAATTATCTGTAAACCACCCCGACAGAGGAGACTCTTACACTGGGAAGCAAAGAAATGTTGGGTTGTAACAATAGGAGAGCTCATTTGCAATGCAAATGAGCAACCAGCAGGCAAATGAACCCTTATGGGAAAACCACTCTAATCATAAAGCCCCTGCTCGCTTTGGGGAGACTGCAGTGTAAGGACAAGCAGAATCAGTTCTGTGAATCCCCTCTAATATAGTATATTAGGGAATTATCCAGGTAGTTTTCTATGAAATTGCATTTGAATGAAACAAGATGCATTGCTTGGCAGCAGATAATATCTTTAAAAATCAACACCACAATGGCAGGCTGAATTATTTATGATTGTCACTATATAGCTATGATTGTTTGGATATAAAATAGTCAGGCTTTTCCCTCTGTTTTTATTTGTAGGAAAACAAGTCATTCAAGCTTTTTAGTGATACAATGTGACTTGCTGTCGATGGCAGTTACGAATTTTCAAGCCCTGCCAAGCACAGGAGTACCCAGAAGGGACATATGTTTTCTCTGCTTTGTGTTCCAAATTTGCCTTAAAAACATGCAATTATGTGAAGGCCTGATTTATATTTTCAAGGAAAAGCACCATAATGGCCCTGTTTTGTAGTCGTTGTTTCTCCAAAACGTATTTCTATTGCTGCCTTTTCAAAAGAAGTTGGCTAATGATCATTGGATTTCCGCTTTCCGACGTGACATATGAAAATTTGATGAGGTCTGTGAGATTTAAGAACTGTTTTCTTTAGTGCAATGGAAATTTAGTTAACATAGTTTGGGACGCGGAGCCTGACAAATCTTCTGTAGTTACCTTTCATCCTTCTCCTTGTTTTGTGGAGGGTGGGCAGGACAAGGGGAGATGGGAAGCTTTTGTCTGTGTCGCCAGGAGGCAAAGATGAGCAGAAGGTGCGGGAGGAGAAAGCCCAAGCCACGCCTGGCTCCAGGGTGGTGGGTGTGTCACGCTCAAACAGTGGAAGTGGAGGTGCCAGGAGGGTGGTGTTGGTTGGGGCCCTTTTCCGGAGAAGTTGTGAAGGGAAAAAAATTAAGGCTTTTAAGTCGCATTTTATGCTTATTGAGAAATTACTGTGAAGCCCTTTATGAATTATATAATCACATTGGCTTTAATTTCTTGCCCTTCATTACTATTATTAATGATGGCTTTCTCTCCATTCTCTCAGCATTTCCAGTAAATCTACTGAGTGAAGAGAAGTTAGTTTCTCTCTGGTTTGGGGAGCCCCCTCCTGGGAGCTAGGGTAATTTTTTTTTGTTGTTGTTAATTGTTCTTCTTTCCGTAATGGAGATGAAAGGTGAGAGGTCAATGTCACATAATGAGCTGGCTCGTGAACAAGTAATTATTACAATATAATATTTCAGAAAATACTAATCTTCGTGAAAAAGGTATTTCAGGATGGTAGGGAAAAAGAAGTTTGTAGTGAGGACAACATATATGCAGTGTGTTTTTGTTTGTTTGTTTTTCCGAGCAGGGTCTCACTATATGTTACCCAGGATGACCTTCAACTCCGGGGCTCAAATGATCCTCCTGCCTCAGTCTCCCAAGTAGCTGGACTACAGGTGCATACCACTGGCAGTATGTTTTGATTGCTTGGTGCAAATCTAGTCACTTGGGTATTTTAGGAATATATTAGTTTTATGTAACATGTACAAAATAAGCATTCCTGTTGTATATTTAGAATTTTAAAGGTTCAGAAAATACTCTGTGAAAAGTAAGATCATAGCATGTCTTTTCTGTAACTTTCCAGTTTTAAGGTAAATACTTTTCGAATTCTTAAAAAATTGTTTCACCTTCTACAATTCGTACCCAGGAGGAGAGGTCACAGGTGTCCTAGAGGCGCTACCTTCTTGTTAAATTTCAACTCCCAGTTCCTTTTCTCCTTGGCGTGGTGTAAGCCTGGTAAACTTGGATCTGCTTTTGTGGATCTGGGAGAAGGTTTGGTCAGAGAAAACTCTGAATTTGTTTAGAGGTAATGTCTTCTGCCCGTTAATGGAAAGGGCCCCTTGATTTGATGGAATCTTCTTTTGCCTGTATTTAAGTATTGTTGAGCTCTTTCCTCCAGTCACTTATGACAATTAGCTCCTGGGTTCAGGTCTTGCCAGAAGAATCCTAACAGTGACATTTTCACAGTAGACTTCGGGTTGAGCATTTCTCCAGTCTAGCAGTGGATTTTCTACTTTGTTCCTCCATAAAAGCAAATCAAAAAGTAATTATAGGATCATTCAAGAGAGCATTTGAAAGGTACTTCCATTTTACAAAACAGTGGATCTCCCTGTAGTTTTAGGGTCATTCTGAGTTTTGCAGGAGGCTGGTATATAGGAATTTCAGAGGATGATCCTATTGGGGGAAAAGTCAGTTTCCTCCTTCTCTATTTCTTTAGGCCTCATGAGATGGTACAAGAATATTGTGCTTAACTTGGCCGTACCCACTGTTAGCAGTTCATTCATTCTAAGCCAGAAGTTTGGGGATTTTCACTGATGTAAGTCAAATTCTTGAGATAGTAGTTAAGAAACTATAGTGAGGAGAAGATGTCCTCTGATGATCTCTGTATCAAGCCAAGGACAGGTAACTAAAAAGGAACACCAAGAGAAGTAAAAGCCACAGGAAATTTACCCCATGAAAAGAGATGGCCCCTGAGTTCACCCAAGGTTCCCCCCTGGTTCAGCCTGGGGAAGAATGGTGGTTTGAATGTGAGGTCTCCCCTAAAAGCTCATTGTGAGACAATGCAAAAAGGTTTGGAGGAGAAATGACTGCATCATAGCCTTAACCCAATCAGAGGTTGAACCCCCGACAGGGATTAACTGAGTGGTAACTGAAATGGTAGGGTGTGTTTGAGAGAGGTGGAAATTGAGGCACGGCTGTGGGGTGTATGTTTTGTATCTGGAGAGAGGAGACTCACTCTCTGCTTCCTGATCATGACGTCAGCCACTTCCCTCCGCCACGATGAGCCCTGAGGAATGGAGCCTGCTGTGTATGGATTGAGACCTCTGAAACCCTGAGCCCTCAAATAAACTTCTCCTCCTCTATAATTGTTCTGGTGGCATCCTTTTAGTCACAGCAGCGAAAAATCTGACTAACACAGATGGGATGGGAAAGAGCAAACTCTTATTGAAGGACCCCTGGACAAGAATCATGTCCCTAGAGAGAGTCTTTGGGAAAAGATGAGGCAAAATATTTTTGGTCTCCCTTTTCTCATTTTAGTCCAGTTCCTGATTTTTTCCCTCTGTCTTCTTTTATCTCCCAAGTCCATGCCTACCCCATCCTTCTCACCTCCCACTCTCTGTCCATTCCTCCTTCCTTCCAGCCCAGTCCAGTCAACCCTACCCCAAAACCAGGGCAGAGAAATCAATCAAATTGGAATAGAGACTTGGAAAAATGAGAGTTCAAATAATCTTAAGTGTTACTTGGGTGCTCATTGGCCTTTTAAAGAGAAAAATTGTGGTTTTCCAAAAATTACATTTTATGGATGTAACTATTAGCATTATGTGTTTTTTAATTTATTTTCTTTTTGTTTTGATGAGATTGAACATCAGTTGACCCTAGAAGAGCTACAGAACTTAAATGCATGTTTTCAGGTAGGAATTGACAAGGTAAACTTTTAAAATATTCATTGAGGTAATCTGATTCCCTTCTTGATGACTGATTTTTCAGTACAAAGTACAATCCTTTTAAATAAAATAGCAGTGAGAGAATGAATTTTTTTTGATTGTCACTTCTTAATGGAATTAAAAAGAAATTGTGAGTGCGTCAGAGAAATGAACAAAAGAGAGAACATGATAGAAGCTGACAGAGTTTAGGTATGTCTAATTAGACATTCAATTCTTTGGACTCCTGTTCCTAGACTAAACAAAATACAATGACTGTATGTTCATAGTTAATTCTTTTTATTTTTTCTAGGAGCATGAAAAGAGAGGAAGACAACTGCTGGATGTGGAAACTTTCAAATGCATAATGAAGCAGAGTATGAGGTCACAGAATAAAGTAAGTGGGTTTTATAAATGTTAGATCGTTGAAGCCACAGTTAAAACTTTAACCATGTGAACCAATTAGGTTTGATGATCAATCTATAAGATCACTCTCCTCTCTAAGCTGAGATTTCTATTAAGACCGAATGATTTACTGAACAATTTATGTGGAAAAATAATTTTAAATTACTTAGCATGCTAGACCAACAAGACATTTAGAGACTGTCCTTAAAAGAGGAGAAAAGACCTTTGTTATATGGGTGGTTATTTGTACACATTTTTCCCAGAGTTTGGGCATGTCCTTATCCCCTGGTTGGCTGGAATTAAATATTTTAAACCTTCTCTCTACCATCTTGGTTAGTCCAGAATATGAAATCTTAATGAATAAGATGTTTCTCATAAGATAAAATACATATTATAAAGGGACAGGCGACTTAAGTTCTATTTGTCAGGGTTTCACAGTTGTGTCTTTAGTTACAGAAAAAAAAATTATTTAGGGTGAAGCTCTACTCTATAAAACTGTCCCTGGAGTCTGAACAAAAACACACCCTTGTCACGTAGACTGACGAGTCATGACTTCCCCTTCCAGGGGCGAGGTCCCCAGGTCTGATGGCCTCCATTAGTAGTTCAGATGTGTTCAGTTATACTACTATGGGAAGGGAATGCTAAATCACATCTGTTTTTGAAGACTCCGCCTTCCTGTCTTAATCTACGTGGGCTCACATAACAAAATACCTTAGGCGTGTGGCTTATAAACCCCAGCCACGTATCTCTCTCAGTTCTGGAGGCTGGAAGTCCAGCACACACATTGTCTGGTGACGGCCCACTTCTTGGGTCACAGAGAGAACCTTGCTGTGTCCTCACATGGTGGAAGGGGTCAGGGGTTTCAGTGGGGCCTCTTCTATAAGGGTACTGATCCCATTCATGAGGACTCTGGCTGCACAACTTAATCACCTCCCAAAGGGCCTACCTCCTAATGACCTTGGGGTTAGAGTTTCAACATATGAATATTTTGGGAAAAGAACATTCAGATTGGAGCGCCTCCATCTGTGAATGCTAAGACAAAGAACTTCTGTTGGAAAGAGAGGAATGTTTTAAGTGGATAAATTATTAGGTGTTTTAACAACATCCCAGATAGACCTTTTAAACCACAGCAGGCTAATGACCTATAATTTTAGAATGTGTGCCGACCTAATTGTCTACCTATTCCCCCACTTGTTCATTTACTCATTCTCTAAATGTCCACTGGGGCAGGCTTGGTCTCAGCCCCTGGACGCAGAGCCCACCGAGACATGGTCTCTGTCCTCGGGGAGCACAGAGCTGCTGCACAATTGAAGGCAGGTGATCTGGGAGCATGTGACCAGACCAGGGAGTCACGAGGGTCCCCAGCCCTCTTGTGTGACCCTTGTGCTGAGTTCTAAGGGATAAAGCAAATCACTCCATAAAGGTGGGAGAGGGAGGAAGGGCTTCCAGGCAGAGGGAACAGCATTTGCAGAAGTCCAGAGACAAGAGCCACCATGATGCCTTTTATAAGTCACTACTCGTGAGGGACCAGGACACACATCCCATTACCTGGAACCACTTGTCCTAAGCAAGATTTTACTCACTACATCACTGAGGAGGCATGAGACCATTTCTTTCATCACTTATTTAACAGCGATTGATTTCTGACGGCCTGCTCACCCTGCCTGAGGATCTTCATCTATTTTATTCCATAAGCCTCTTGGATTGCAGAATAGACCTGTACAGAAGGCATTCTTATTCCTGTTTCAAAGCTGAAAAGACAGAGTTTTAGAGAATCCGAGTAATTTATCTGAAATTCCTTGGCAACCAAGGAATAGATCTGAGATTTGATCTCCAGCGTGACACTAAAGCTCATTATGATCGGATCAGGTTTAACGCAGTGACAGAAAACCTTCAGCCACCAAGGCGTGAGATAGAAGTGTTTTCCTCTATCATGCAGAAAGTCAGGAATCAGGTGTCTCTATGAAATTGTTGAGGGCCAGACTCCTCCTCCTCCTTCTTTGCTCTACCAGCCTCAGTATGCAGATTCATCCTCGTGGCCCAAAATGGCTGCTCAGACTCCAGCCAACATGTTCTTACTCCAGCCATCAGGAAGAGGAACAGCTCCCCAGAGCTGCCCATGACACTTTGCAGTTTCCACGCGTTAGTCAGAAATGAATCACATGTCATATCTGCAAAGGAGGCAGGCAAGTGTGGTCTGTTCTGGGAAATAATGGCCTTGCTAAAACTCCAGCGCTCTATTGTAGGGAAGAATCTCATATTCTAATACCTGTTAAAAGCCAGGACATAGCTCCTTTGCTCTTTCTATGAAATGCTGACTTAGTAAAAATTCAGTGCAAAAAGGGACACGAAGGGATTTTCTCAGGAAGAACATGTCCGGCGTGAATATTTCAGACCCAGGTGGCACTGGAGGAATGGAGCTCTCAGCCTGGGATCATCCAAGCCCTGTGATTCCCCTGGGAAACCAAGGCAGTGCCCTAACTTTCCTAGAAATACTCCGATGCCCATCCTCATAAGCAGATAGGGGTCTGCCACTACCTGTCGCCTTGAATTCATCACAGTGCCTTCTCACCGATGCATTTTTCTGTGACCTCACCAGACAACAGTTCGGCTCTGAAGCTTCTGGTGCAGTGCTCAGCACCCCATTGGTGCTCCATCTTTGCCTTCAGGGAGTCAGCTGATGAGTGCAGGCAATGGTCCAGTGTCCCTCAGTGACCACGTGATCATGCCTGTTTGTGCAGAAACACGTGCTGCTCCTCAGCTCTGGGCTGGGTGGAGAATCCGGCTCTCTGGGCAAAGCCAGAGTTCGGCAGGGCCAGGCCAAGGACAGCCCATCAGATGGCCCCCATCCTGTGACATGGCTCACAACGTGGCAGCATCCGGTTTGCTGTCACCTTGCCCAAAGCTCCAGGGTGCACGGGCGTACCTACAGCCTCCCAGGCTCTGGATTATGGTGGCAGGGCAGTCTGGGTGGCGGCCTGCGCATGGTCTGTGGTTCCTCTCACCCTGAGCTTCCCTGCGTTCTGTTCCATTTCTGATCCCGGGATCTTCTTGAGGCCGTACCTCTGGGTGTTTTGGTTTATTTGAACATTCATTCAAAAACATTTGTTAAGCAACAATAGGTGTTGGTGAGGATGTGGGGAGAAAGGTACACTCATACATTGCTGGTGGGGCTGCAAATTAGTGCAGCCACTCTGGAAAGCAGTGTGGAGATTCCTCAGAAAGCTTGGAATGGAACCACCATTTGACCCAGCTATCCCACTCCTTGGCCTATACCCAAAGGACTTAAAATCAGCATACTGCAGAGATACAGCCACATCAATGTTCATTGCTGCTCAATTCACAATAGCCAGATTGTGGAACCAACCTAGATGCCCTTCAGTTGATGAATGGATAAAGAAACTGTGGTGTATATATATACAATGAAATATTACTCCGCCATAAAGAAGAATAAAATTATGGCCTTTGCAGGCAAATGGATAAAATTGGAGAATATCATGCTAAGTGAGATAAGCCAATCTCAAAAAACCAAAGGATGAATGATCTCGCTGATAAGCGGATGATGACACATAATGGGGGGGTGGAGGGGCAAGAATGGAGGAAGGAGGGACTGTATAGAGGGAAAAGAGGGGTGGGAGGGGTGGGGGGAAGGAAAAAAATAACAGAATGAATCAAACACCATTACCCTATGTAGATGTATGATGACACAAATGGTATGCCTCTACTTCATGTACAGAGAAACAACATGTATCCCATTTGTTTACAATAAAAATAAATTTTAAAAAAATTTGTTAAGTATCGCACTCACAGTACCACCTGAGGCCTGGCGTGTCAGCCTGGGAGTGTGGTAAGTCTCCATTGGAAAGTGACTTTGAGGAAACTGGTGCTGGGCTTGGTCTCACATCCAGCGTCTTTCTCTCCGTGGCCCTGCCAATGGCACTGGATGGTGGGTCTCCAAGGAGCAATGCCTGATGTCGTAGAGAGACCAGGCCTCTTCATTTCCCCCATTTTGCTGTTATTTCTGCTCAAAGGCAGATGCCCCTGCACCTTTTAAGACACACCCAGCACAGACACATGATCTGACCATCTCTGTTAAAGCTACTTTCTGGATACACCATGAAATTATAGAACCCTGAGGGTTGGAAGGACCTTAGTCCTTAATATGTAATTTAATGTATATAACTATTCTTGATATGTAACTATTCTAATTCTCAAATTCTCTTCTCCATTTAAGCCACAAGCCAGAATATACTCAAATACCCTCATCTAGAGAGAACTCAGTGCCTTGTGAGGCAGCCCATTTCAAGGTTGGAAAGCTCTAGGTTTATTTTATCTCTGTATGAGCTACCATTGGTTGTTACTGGTATTCTACGCATTATCTCCATTTATGTACTTTTGAGCCACTGTATTAGTGTCCATTGCTACATACTAAGGTGTCAAAAACAGTGCATGTCTTATTAATCCACGATTTTTGTAAGTTGGGAATTGGAGCATGGCCTGAATACTCCAAGTCTCTCACGGGGCTGGTGGGTCTCATTGAAAAGCTTGACTGGGGAAGGATCTGCTTCCAAGCTCACATGATCCTTGCAGGTTGTTGGGCTCAGAAGCCCGGGGCTCAGCTCTTTGATGGCTGTTGGCCAGCAGCTGTCCTGAGTCTGGCCACCTGGGCCTCTCCATAGGGGAGCTCACAGTCTGGCAGCTGGCTTCGTCACAGCCAGCAAGGGAGAGAGTCTTCTAGGAAGGCAGAAGTTACTATCTCATGTAATCTAATGACAGAAGTGACAGCCCCTCAGCATCAAGGTGTTCTACTGGCTATAAGGAAGTCACTCAGGATGAGGAATGACCTAAGCCACGATTCCAGGAGGCAGGATGACTGGGGCAGCTATTGCCTGCCTGCGACAGCCACGTGGAAGAAGTCTCTTCTTTCTCACCCAGAATGATCCTTTTAGTACTTGAAAATCCTGCTCGTAATTTGCTCATTTTTTTTCTTGTGCTACATCCAAGTGACTGTCCTCGCCATCCTTGTCCTTTGGATTTGCTTTGCAGTTTATCTCAAAGTGGGCCCTGAGCACAGTCCATGCTTTTGGCAGGAATGGACTGGGGCAGAGTGGGACTTCCTGAGAACACAAGCACTGGAAAGCACTCAGTTCTTCCTGCTGCGTAGGGCTCAGTATCACAAATAAAAGTCCCGGGAGCCCAGGTCTCTCTGTGGGCAAGAGTTTGGGTGTCAGCATGCTGAATTCTGATGACTAGTCCTGTTACTGTTCCAAAGATCCTTGAGCATTCAACTTTTTAAATATGAAATTCATAAATTGAAAAAGTAAACATTTTCCCTCCTTCTTCTCCCCCTTTCCCCACAATCTTGTGAAGTTCTTAAACTTACTTATTTTTTTTTTCCTGTCTAGAGTACTGAACAAATAGAACAACTTTTCATGAAAATAGACTATGAAGCAGTAGGCAGAATTCAGTGGGTAAGTTGGATTGTGTTTTGTGAATCTGATTTGAAGTTAGCAGAGAAGGTGCAGAACATTCCGTCCTGAACTTGGTTCTTTGTGAAGTGCTCTTGGTTTCTCAATACCTTTGCTAGCTTGAAGTTGTACCAAGGGGACATACTTGCTCATCATTTTCAAATTCTCATGATGTCAGGCTGCACTTGGAGTTGTTTAGGAATTTCAGTGGCTAAAGCAGGTTCCACGAAGGGTATCCCCAAACCTAGGTGGGAAGGACACCTCTCCCACTTTACTCAAAAGCAACGAGAAACACCAGTGAGCAAGAAAGCCCATGAGCAGCCACAGCTGGTAATCAAGTCAGTGAACACATGTAGTGTTTAGAAGTGGGACTGTCACAGAATAAATTCCCAACAAATGTCACCGTCATCATTATTCTGACCCACTTTGTCATGTGAGGAGCTGAGATATCTAATGCTAGTATCCGTGGCCATCGGGTCTGTTAGCGTTCTTCCATTGTACCAGGATAAATTAAGCTCAAATATGACAAATTCAGCTGGACGCAGTGGCACATGCCATCTCTGTGTAATCCCAACCACTCTGCAGGCTGAGGCAGGAGGATCACAAGTTCAAAGCCAGCCTCTGCAAAACTGAGGCGCTAAGCAACTCAGTGAGACCCTGTCTCTAAATAAAATACAAAATAGGGCTGGGATGTGACTCAGTGGTTGAGGGCCCCTGAGTTCAATCCTCAGTACCCTCCCTCTAAAAAATAGACAAATTCAACAGTAAATCACCTCTCTTCAGGCCTTTGGCCAGTTCCCCAACCGAATCAAAGACAAGTGTTCTTATCATCATCTGATTTGAAAGGGAACATTCAGGATTCCAGGACAGAAAAAGGAATATTCCAAGGAAGTAGGGCTTTGGGGGATGAGGAGAGAAAATGATTTCCCAAGTTCAAAGATATCCCTCTTTGACCACAGGCTTCTTTCCCATAAATACACTGCCGAGATTCTAAATGAGGCATGTGTCCTGGTGTGAAGGAACTTTTGGAGTCAAATCAATGGGAACTCAAGTCTCTGGCCAGCACTTGCTAGTTTTCTAATCTTAGGAAAGTCATTTGACCTCTCTAAACTTGATTTTCCAAAATTTCTAAATGGGGTGAACAGCAGACCTTACCTCCTACAGTTTTGGTGAGAATTGAGATGAAGAACCAGGTTGCATGGAATGTGGTACACTCCCCCAAACAATAGTCCTCATTTACATCATCACCATCTTTAAAGAAAGATGGTGGGTGGAGGAAGGAAACCCAGACTGGCAGGCCCAGCTGAAAGGCACACGGGTTATCACCTACCAGGTTTTGAGAACCAAGTTCATGTGTATTATACCATGTCCAAGAAATGAGTTATCCATTCCCTAATGGGAAAGAGAATTTTTGCAAGCCAGAAAGTTGGTGGGTATATAATGAACTGTCTTTTATCCACCAGGATGACTTCTGCACATATCTGCAGCTAGAATATTTGGAGCAAGCCAGTGCCTTGGCTCGACAGAAAGAGGTTTCCTTCCTGCTGCCTGCCGTGCTGCAGAAGCTGTCGTACGGGGGGCCCGTGCTGCGCATTCTCTCTGTGCCTGATGACACCTTAATCATGATCAGAGGAGATGGAGCTATTTATTTCTGGTCCCTGCAGCTGAAGCTGAAAAGAAAAAAGCAGATTTTTGTATGTGATTTTCATTTGATAAGGATGCTGAGTGCTACAGTTTGATTTTATTTGCTATTTTAAACTGCCTCTTAAGTGGCATGATTACATAAATTGTGCCCTTGAATGTAATATATTCATGTTGGATTTTGCTGGTGTATAGAATGCAAATAAAATATGAGCTCTGCATGTAGTACAAGATAATGCCTCATTTTGCTTCCAACATCAGATGGAGTGATGAATTACATGTGAATCTATCATGCAATTTATCCTATGTCTTAATGAATGACAAATGGAACAAAATCTTCCTTATTTTCCTCTTTTGTGGTTCCATCAACTCAGGTAGTTGTGCTAGGATTTCTCATCAGAGAACCTATTGTATTACAGAATGAGAAATTCAGAAGGCATAAATCATTTGGGAACTATATTTGGGAATAACAATGTCTGGCCCACTTCAGAATATATTTTCTCTTGAAAGTCATTCTTTTATTATCTCATTCAACAAATCGCTGAGCCCCTGTAATGATCCAGCTCTGGGCTGGGTGCTGGGGATACAGAACACGGTGTCTGCCCTCAGTTAACTTACAGTCTGCACTAGCGGTTACAGCTAAACCTTTCAGGCTGCAGAATAAGTCATCCCTGGTGAGGGAATAAAGTTAGTTCTTCAAGACTACGTAACAAGTTCTTTATCCTTGAGGGAGAAAAATCAACTTAAAGAAAACTCAAAAAAAAAAAAAAAAAAAAAGAAAAAGAAAAAAGAAAACTCTACAACATTAAGCATGCTTGTTATGGACAATAATGTCTCCAGACAACTGAAATTGTTCATTTCCACCCTTGAACCCTCTAGGGCAAGTCCAGCAGTCAGAAGGCCAGGTGGGCAACAGACGTCATCAGCATGCCACAGTACAACAAATTGATCGTTGGGACTGGGTGAGTGACAGAAGCTCATCTACCGCAAAAGGGTGATCATGGTCTTAGATCTGTTTCCACTCAGTGCACAAAAACACGCATGTGTTTGTGGTATGAGAATAAAGTCATGAAACTCAGGGAAAAAAAAATACTAGACCTCCCATATTAGTCCAAGGTGCTACACAGTTATCACTCGGGCCTCCTGCAGAGATGCTGTCCTGGCTTCAGCCGTGCCTGGAAGCCCTCTGGGGAGACTACTCCTGGAGTGAAGGAAGGAGCCAGATGAGAAAAACACTACACTTACTTTTTCAGCACACCTTATTTTAGATTCAAGATCATATTCTTACATTATTATTCACACAAATTCAGTCTTGGTGTGCTGTACTGAGTCAAAAAAACTAAAATCCACAGTAAAAAGGTGATTTTCTCACTGCTGATGAACCTGGGAAGAGAGGATCTCCAGATTGGGAAGGGAGATCTTTTTGGCTTTGATCAAATGTCACCATTAGGGAAATGAGGGCAGAGTCTGAGCTGGTCCGTGTACCTCAAGTTGGGCCAGGGAAAAAGAGGAGCAGCTTGGTAGGAAAGAAGTTTGGAAAACTTGAGTCAAGTTTGAAGCAAAGGCAATTTCGACACTACATGAGCATGAGCCGTGATCAGGGTGGATAGGAGGAGGCTGAGGAAATTAGGCAATTGAGACGCCAGGTTCTTGGGGGCGTGGCTATGTGAGAGGGCGGAGCTAGAAGGAGTTCTCAAGCCCCGCCCACAGGGACCCCAGCACTCCTGGAATCCCAAGGAGTGTTTTCTCCTCTCTACCTGGTCACTCCCAGGAATCCACTGGTTCTCTAGGTATTAACCACTGTTATTCCGACCTCAGACCATCCCATAATATATTTTTATTAAACATTATTTATTTAAATTTAATATAAATATATTAATATACTTATTAATATATTATTTTGGTAATTAAGAGATGTTCTTTAACATCAGCAGGGTTAATATAATTATTTAAAAGCAGCAAACTTGGTTCATCTCAGTTACTTTCACTTCTTATTTAGACAACATTTGTGTCTTTATGGAGCACATCGTCATAATTGGATACAGGCATGCGATGTGCAAGGACCACATCAGGGTAATCACTTACCCTGATTAATCAAGTGTGAATTATTTTTCTGTGCAGGGAATTTTGTACTTCTCTTTTCTCGGCATTTTGAAATAGGTCATTTCATTGTTCGAACTAGTAGTTACCCTACTGCCCTATAGAGAAATGGCTTTGGTGTCCCTCCCGGCCCTTCCGGTCTCTGGTGACCACTGTTCCCGCTCCATGCCATGAGCTCCACTTCCGTAGTCTCCATAAATGAGGGAGAACATGTGCATCTATCTTTCTGTTTGGCTTATTTCACTTAACATAATGACCTCCCTGGGTTGAGTGTTTAAAGCGTGTCAGTGACCTTTTCCTGTGTGTGACACTCAGGAGCTCAGAGATGGCCACAGTAGCTTAGGTGAGACTGAGCTGACCCCAAGATGAGGCAAAGCTCACGCCTCCCAGAGATAGGGAGCCACTTTTGAACTGCAGCACAGGTGGAAAGGAAATGGGGGGGAGACATTTAACCCCAAGGAGGCAAAAGCAAAGGGCGTGGGATTTAAAGGGACCCCTGGATGTCCCATGTGAACAAATCAGAGCAGGAAGTTGCTTTTCACACCCGGCAAAATTATTCCTCTCAATCAGCTCCAAGGCTGGTCACCTACCATAGGAGGTGACCCTCTGCTCTGCGGGTCCACTCACTTCTGCATTGTCCCTGTCCGTCCAGCCGTGGCTTGCGTTTTAGCACTTGGCGAGTCCCAGGTTTGGACCCATCACTTTTTCACACGTCTTCTCTTTGAATCATCATAACTCTTCTCTAGGACAGGAGCTATGTTCCCATTTTACAGATAAGGGAACTAAGTGGTGGACCAGGATCTGAATCCCCCACTGCTGGCATTCAGAACCCAGTTTGTTGATTAACAGTGCCAGCCCCAGACGGGGAGGGGACTGGCTCTGTGGCCAGGTGGAGAGTCAGGCTGAAGAGACACACCCCAAGGTCAGGAACTGAGAGGGAGGCCTCGCGCTCAGCTAGAGGGTTGCCCAGGGTGGCTTCTTCCTGGTCAGATAGGCGTCACTGCTTTGTGAGTCCCCGGCAACATGAAGTATTCCTACAGAGGTGAAGGAAGAGGTTAAAGTTTACTCCGAGTGTGTTGATTTTTAAACAGACGCTGTGAACTGCAGCTGTACGAACTTTCTAACCTGGAGCCTTACTGTCAGATCGGCAGCCTGGAAGCTGTACCTCTGAAACTGGACTACTGGTAAGCAGGGGCATCCCAGGAAGGCTGGCTGTCGGTGGCTCCCACCCAGGCAGTAGAACCTGCCCTCCTCTCTCCTGGGGCACACATGCTTAAATTGTTACGTGCTAGGGTTCCATCGACACACATATGACCATGGCATACCCAAAGACGGACCTTCTTGCATCTAGCAAGGTGAGGGAAGCCAGGAGGTGAAATTATTTTTAGAGTCATGCAATTATTTATTGCTCTGTGTTTTAATCATGGCTAGATTCATGTTCCTGAAACTCAACTCTGATCACATTACTTATTGCTCACCCTCTCCCTGTTTAATAATATACACAGCTTTCAAATGAGTCTACTTCCTGTTGCTGTAACAGAATGTCTGAGACGGGGCAATTTATAAACAAAAGAAATTTATCTGGGCTTAAAATTCATGGGACTGGAAAGTCTAAAACCCTAGCAACCAGCATCTGCTCAGCTTCTGGTAAGGGCCCTGTGCTGCTTCACGTTATGACAGAAAGCAGAAGGGAAGCACTGACATTCAGAAGAGATGAGGTTAACAGCAAACTTATTTATAACAGCTGACTTCCAGGGGAAATAAACCAGTTCCTGGGAGAAAGGCTTTAATCTGCTCCCAAGGGCTCCACCCCACGATCTGAACTCTTCCCCACGGCCCTGCCTCCTGACACCGCCACGTCGGGATGAAGCCTTGACAAGCGTTTTGGTGGGAACAAACCATATTCAAGCCATAGCAGATGGCACCAAGCCCCCTCTTTGGTCCAGCCTTCTGCACCAAGTCACAGAAACGTCTCCCTAATTGAACAGAGGTCCTGCCACACACGCCAGGCACGGTTACCTCCACACTGTTCCGGATGCTGCCCCTTCTGGTGTTTGTGGGGTCCCCACTATGGGATCACATGTTGGATATGGGGGATGCAGGTCGCTGCTGCTGAAATCCTACCGTTCTTTGTAGTGTAAAGGTCACTTCTCTGAAGATCCTCCTGAATCTCCTTCATACCCAGAAGCAACCCCTACCCAGGAGCTTCCCCAGTCTTCAGCTGTGTTGGTGCCACCCCTGGTCACTGGTGTGCAGGTCCTGACTAACTCATGGGTGACACCTACACCTTAGGCTTGCTGACTACTCTCTGGCACCTACACCCTGACTGACACATAATAGGTGCTCAAGAAAGAACTGCAGAATGACCAAGTCAGAAATCTCTTCTTGAAGTAGGGAAGGGAGAGTCCCTTTTCTTTTTGCCTTTTCCTTCCCCTGTCTTCCTTTTCCTGCTCCTTATTATAAGATAGAGTCTCTTTAGCTACCCAACAATTTCAGGAAAATAGATTTCTCATTCATCGCTCCCCGACTCATCATTTTGTATATTGAGAAATACAGAGAAAAGTTAATGGATTTAGAAGAAAGTGATTGAAAGCAATTGTCAGGCTCTCCCAGGACAAAAGCATGGGAGAGATCTCCTGCACCCTCTGCCCTGGCACCCTGCCCGGTCCCTGAGCTCCTCTTGCAAGGCAGAGGGAGCCTCCTCTTGTGTTTCCATCTCCTGCCCCCCCCGGGAGGGGGGGGCCTGTCCTTCCAGCCCATCAGAGGCCCTGACAGCTCTGCACCTGCACTCCACACCAAGGGCTGCAGGGGGCGCTGCAGCACTCTCTGCACCAATGGGACCCAGTCCCTAGCCTGCAGGGTGGCAGATTGTCGAGTTGTGAGGCTTGATTGCCATTTACCCAAGCTGACTTGCAGTTACCTAAAGTGACACAGTGTGTCATCACTGCTTTCAGGAAAGACCATTTAGGTAAGAAAAGAAAGAAATCATCTCCAGGAGAACTTGTGGGGATGGAGCTCATCTCCGCTGCACTGGGCCAGCCCCCAGCTGCAGGGGTAGCTGAGCACCTCCATGCAGCCCCGGCTCTGGGGAAGGCTGACAGGGCGGGGGAGGCTCTGGAGCCTGAGAGACCTGGCTCACGTCTCAACCCCTTTACTCATCTCTGGGGACCCAGACAGGTCACATCTTCATCCTCAACCTCAGGGGTCTCATCTGCAAACCATAGATAGTAAGACTTGCTTCCCTGGACAGTGGTGCAGATAAAGCCCCTAACACGGCCTCCCTAGCAAGCACTCCACAGGAGCCCCTCCTCAGCTAGTCCCCGTGTGCTGTGCTGTGAAGGCAGGAACGGTGCCCGATGGCCCTCAGCCTTCTGTTCCCTCTCCTTGCCCTTAAAGTCACGCAGACCCCTCCCTGTCCAGTCTCTTCCTGGTTTGCAGGCAACAGCCACTTTGGCTCGTTCAGCTCTTCAGACCCATCAGCTCCTTCCTGTCTTAGGGCCTTTGCACATGCTGTTCCTGCTGCCTGAAAAACTATGCCGGTCTTTCTGGTCTGATCTCAATTTAAATTTCACCTTCTCTGATAGTCCTTTCCTAAGCTCCTGAAGCATTAATGATGTCCCCCTGACCCTGGTCCTTTCTTTATTGCACATATCATAGCCCGAGCATAAGGCCGTTTGTCTATTAGCTGGGAGGACAGGAGCAGCTGATTTTGTTCCCCACTCTAGGCCCAGCCAGTGATTAGTACATAGTATCATTTAATACTTAAAATAAATGAAAAATCAAAAGCTTAGACTCTGAAGTCAAATCTTGACTCAGAGTCCTGAGAATTGTCTGAACCCTCTGTACCTCAGCTGCTCTGTCTATAAAATTGGTATAATAATATGGTATAAATATATAATATGCTATAATAAAAATAGTCCCCATCTCACTGGTTGGTGGGAAGATTTCCTGAGATAATATTTCTCTATTATAGTGACTGGAGAACATTCCAAATTGATAAGTTCTAGGGAGACTGTGGTCCCGGGAAGTCATGAGGACCCTGCTCTGCTCTTACCATTCCTGGGCTGAAAATTGTGTGTGTGTGTGTGTGTGTGTGTGTGTGTGTGTGTGTTTGTGCACGTGCGCTTGCATGTCCTGCATGTCCTTTGCCACGGACTGAAGATTCAGAGACTAACACATGCAGACTTAGCCTTGAGGAGACCAGTTTGGTGGATGTCTTAGTCCACTCAGATGGAGTGGCTTAACCTACAGAAATTTATCTCATAGTTTTAGAGGCCGAAGTTCAAGGTCAAGGTGGCCACCCAACTTTCTCTGGTGAGATTTCTCTTCCTGGTCTGCAGATGACTGCCCCCCTCTTCGCTGTGTGCTCACGTGGCCATTCCTTGGTGTGTGCACGCAGAGTGAGTGAGCTCTCTGGAGTCTTGTAAGAACACCAGTCCTGTCACGAGGGCCTCACCCTCCCCGCCTCATCTAAGCCGGAAGACCCTGTCTCCAAATACCACTGCATGGGGTTAGGGCCTGCACACAAGCGGCTGTACTAACACAGCATCTGTCTTGCTGAGGAGTTCATCCGGGATGGAGCCAAAGGCACTGTCTGAGGGTCAGCCAATGGGACTGCCTGCTGATGACGTCATCCCCGGAGCCCTCCCCCATGGCCAGCATCCTGTTGGAGGGCCCAAGAGAAAAGGTGTGAGGTTTAAGACGCTTCTCTACTCCTCTGAAGCAGAGATGAGTTCTCTCTCTCTCTCTCTCTCTCTCTCTCTCTCTCTCTCTCTCTCTCTCTGATGTCTAGCTTCCAGACACACCCAACAGAAACCCAGTTCCAAATAGCACTTTATAATCCATTATGACCTCACAGACTGGGCGTGCACGTGGTTGGGAGGGGCTGGGGATCCCTACCTCACCCTTGAAACCTCATGCAAGGCTGCCTGGCTTGTTCTTTACTGACTCCTGGTTAAGCAACCAGAGCCCAAACTTTGCATTTTATCTCCATTTCATCTTACCACCCTCTCACACCCAGGCCTAATCACTTAAAGCAATAGTACCACCAACATGGTATTTATCATAATCTGCTTGGAGAGTGGAGCTCTGGTGAGCACAGTGATGGTTAGTTACAGGGCTGAAAGCTCCAGGGAGCATTAATCATGGTGTCTGAGTGCATCTGTGGGAGCACATTGTAAACTAATTACCAGGTACCGTGCCCGCTCTGTCATTACCTCTAATATATGATTTCAAATATAATACAACTTCTATTTTGTTGCTTTCACACCATTGTAGACAAACTCTGAGGTATGCCTGGCCTAAAAAAATTTAAATACAAATATAAAACAGGAGGCAAGAGATTTATTTTTGTGTGTGTGTAGCTCTAGTGATGGAACCCATGTCCTCGAACATTCTAGGCAAGCACTCTACCACTAGGCCACACCCCAAGCCCAGAAATATTTTTGACAAATGGAGTTCTTGGATCACAGAAGATATTCAACAGTTATTTTTTTTAACAAAACAAATAAATACGCGAACAAACAAGTGATTTTTTAAATCCCAACCTTGACCTGCTACTAATTTGTCTATTCACCCAGAACAAGACACTGTCTTTTTTGAATATAAAATAAACTAACAACTGAAAAAGAAATTTTTTTTTTTTTTTAACTAGGGGATATGACATCAACCTCCTCCAGAGCATTTCTTGGACAGGAATTTAAAATTTTAGAGCTTTTTCTTAAGACAACATATCAGGGAAGAGAACAAATAGAGATTGACTGCATTTGCTAAATTAGAGAGATTCCTGTTCTATTCTGTATTAAAAGAGTTATTTGTGTCTTAAATCCTGTTTAAACCAGGAAATGACCTCTAAAATATAGATTTAGAAAACAATGTTTTCCTTTTGTAAAATGTTTGCATCCTGGAGAGGGAAACAGACCAGCCAAGCCACTACTATACATGGGGACCCAGAGCTGGGTCAAGCTGCGCATGGGTTGGGGGGACTCAGAGAGAATCCCCTCCCCTTCAGGCAGCAGAGGATGGGGGCTGACAGCAGAGCTTCCCAGGGGAGTCACCTTGAGTTGGAGGACAAGCAGGAGGGGCAGATGTAGGGACACAGAAGGGACATGCCAGGCCCTGGAAGCTGTATAAAGAGGGGGTGATGGAGGGAGGGAGAGAGGAGGCGCTGACTTCTTTGGAGTGGGACTCCTTGAAGGAGAGAAATGGGAGGGTGAGGCAAGACCATCGGTGTCTTCATTTGCCATCTCTGCCCTGCTAGGGACTGTCCCCTGTGTTCTAAATGCCACGTGGATTTTAAGTGAATATTTAAGGAGACTTACTCAGGTAGAGAAATGGGGATGGGTTAAACCGGTCAGAGAGACCAACGGGGAGAGAATTGCAGAAGTTCAGGTGCTGTGTGCACCACCTGGAGTGAGGGCTTTCTTTCTAATAAACGACGAAATGAATGAACACACTAAACAGCATTCACGCCCTTTAGTGACTGGCATACAGCAGGCGCTCAATAAACAGGCGCCAGGGTGGTGACGATCATCCAGGTGGGGGATGTTGGGGGAAGCCGAGGAAGCTGAAACAACAGAAGGGAAGAGAGCGAAGGTTCCAGAACTCTGCAGGAGGCTACAGTCTGACTGGGGTACCTCGGCTCTTATCCTGTGATCTTTTTTTTTTTTTTTTTTTTTTTGATACTGGGGATTGAACCAGGGGTGCTTAACCACGGAGCCACATCCCCAGCCCTTTTTATATTTTATTTAGAGGCAGGGTCTCTCTGAGTTGCTTAGAGCCTCACTAATTTGCCGAGGCTGGCTTTGAACTTGCATCCAGACTCAGCCTCCCGAGTCCCTGGGATTGGAGGCATGCACCACTATGCTCAGCGTTCTGTGACTTTCTGTGGCACTTCCCTCAAATGCTGTGGCCCTCAGGGCCACATGGCAATTTGTAGTAGGCTTGCTGAGCACCCGCCGTCCCCAGGGGTCAGAGCCCTCAGCTTGAACAGAAGGAAGTGAAGGAGATGAGCCCGAGTACACCTGCAGGGAATGCAGAGCCACACTCAGGGGACGCGGGTGAAATCCACGTGGGTCCCTAAGTCCCCTGAGTAACCACCCACAAGTCCCAAGTGCATCTGCTCCCCTTGGGACCAAAACTGTAATTTCTCTCTCTCTCTCTCTCTCTTCAAATCCCGAACAACCCCTCCCCACCCCTCAGCCAGTGAGCCTGTTTCTTTCCTCACTGAGGACACTGGAGCAGTCAGGAAAGGACTGCCGCAAACTTCCACTCACCGCTCTGCCTACAGCACCTGGGCCACTTGCTACACCGGATGGCCTGCCTGTCTACGCCCCTTTGCAAATCTCTCCACTTACTCAAGAACACCCCTCCTAAAAATCCCCCATCATTTTCCATGAACTTTTCATTTCTCCACTAGATCCGTCCCATGAGCTAATAAAAATGTTGGTGTTTCTCCCATATTAAACAAACAAAATCTTTTTCTTTTTTATATCCCATTGGTTCTGCCAGCTAATATCCCTTAGGCCATTTTCTGTTGCTATAACAAAATACCTGAGTTTGGGTGATTTATAAAGGACTGAGGTTTGTTGGGCTCACAGTTTTGGAGGCTGGGAGATCCAAGAGTATGGTGCTAACATTCGCTTGGCATCTGGTAAGGACCTCAGGATACATCATAACCTGGCAGAGGGCATCACATAGTGAGATGGCATAGAGAAAGCATGGCAGCTCAGGTCTCTCCCTCTTCTTATAAAGCCACTAATACCATGATAGGGTTCCCCCCTCATGATCTTATCTAATCCTAATTACCTCCTAAAGGTGCCACCTACAAATACCCCTAACATGTGAATCTGAGGATTAAATTTCCAACACATGAATTCTGGGGGCAGGGGACTAGTCAAACTAAGCAGTCCCACTTCTCTGCAATAAAATCCCTGAAAAGAATCAAAATCACGTACATTTTTGTCTTTCCAGTCGGCCCCAGCCACACTCCCCACCCCACCTCCACCGAGCTATTCTCCCCAGGTTTCCAGCAACACTCCACCGCACATGCCTCAGCGAGTCCTCTGAGCTCACCCGCCTGGCCCGCAGCAGCCACAGTTGACCTGGTGGCTCCTCCATGTACTTTCTGCACTTGCCTTGGGGGTCACTCCACTCTGGTTTGTCCTTCTGTTTTTTCTGGCATTCCTTCCTGGCCTCCTCAGCAGGTTCCCCTGACCCACAAGCTTGCCCCGACTCGTCCTTGGAGCATCCCAGCTCCAGGCTTGGCGCTCCTCCCTCGACACTCGTTCACCCTGCCCGTCCTCTCTGGCTCCTGGCTTTACCTAGCCCACCATGCTGATGAGTCCTCCAAGGCTGAGTGTCTACTGAGAGCAGTCTCCAAACCCTGGTCCTGCACATATTCAACAACATTCTTGCCCTTCCCGTCTCGAAGTCTGGCAGACCCATCCCCATACCTTGACAGTGACAGTGGACATCGCGTGACTGCCTGCACCCTGTCCCCGTAGCCTCCTCCTCGGGCTCGCATTTCAGCCCAGCGGGTCCCTCGTAGCTGCCTGCTCACCCAGGAGCCTGCTCGCTGTCCTCTCCCCCGCCACCTGCACACCCATCTGCTTTTGATGGCTACCATCCTCCCGGTCCCCAGGATCCAACTCACGTGCCACTCTCCTCTCGCAGCCTTTGCGAATCCTCTGATCTGTAATGAATTTGCCCTCTTGTGGGTCTCTGGAGTGTTTTATTGCGATCCCTGTTCCTGACCTTGGCACCCACCGTCCTGTGTGATAGTCAGTGATGTCTGTTTACCCTGTGAATCCTGTGGTGGAGACCTGTTCAGGCGGCAGGGGAGCCTTCAAAGCACAAAATAATCCCGGAGGAGTGATTTTTGCAGGAGGGAGAGGTTGGTAATAAATGATACCTGTTACAAAGACATCAATTATATCGTATTAGAAAGTGACGAGCACTGTGAGCTAGAGACAGGTGCCCGCCAGGGTGTGTGGTGCTGCGGGGAAGGGCCCTTGTAGTATTAAGTGGGGTGGGCAGGGCTCAGCAAGAAGGGGACATTTGAGCTAAGACCTGAAGGAGGCAAGAGAAAGAGTCAAGGGAGCCACAGGGACACGCAGGAGCCAGCACTCAGCTAGCGGAGCAGCTCAAGCAGAAGCCCAGAGTGGCCTGCGCCCTGGTGCCCACACGTCGGGGGATCACAGCTTCCCGCTGCTCCCCCCGTGCGGCCAGGACAGCAGCACAGCCGGCTTTCCGACTCCACCATCTCTCACTGGACTAGACAACAACCTCCCAAGAGGCAAACCCTTTCCGTGTTTTGAGTCTTCATTAAACCAAACTCAGTAACGGGGTTGTCTTCCCTTGACCTTGGCCATAGTGCCCTGTCTCGGGTTCTCCGACGCCACCTCTCCTCTGTCGGCCTCGCCTGCTCCTCCTCCTTCCACACTCTCTAGTCCCGTCCCTCCTCCCCAGAACTTTAAAACCTGCTTCTTGACGCCTGCGCTCTAAACACCAGATTCACGTCCACGTGGGTGCCCGAGAGGCCTCGCAGACCCCAAATGTGGAAACACAGCTGCGCCACCACCCACCCCGATTCTGCAGTGTTCCTGGTGTGTGCCATCCTGATGGGTGGGATCAGCCTGGCCTCCGTCATTCAAGTTAGAAAGCCTGGAATTCTCTGCTGCCTTACTTCCTCAACTTCCACTTCCAATTGTGACGATTCATGTCCCTTTTGTCCCCTCATTTCTGTGAACACTGCCTCAGTGTGGGTCCCCATCATTTCATACACATGCTATTTGACCATTTGACTGCTTCAGAGATCTCTCTTTGCAACTGAGCTGGTGAACTCTGAGCACATCTGATTATACTCTGCTCAACAATCTTCGGCAGAGCCCGATGGGACTTGGCCCCTGTCCCAGTGATCAAGGCCTTTCTGTGCACTGATGCTCGTCATGTGCTCTGCACTCGCTCCTAGCTTCTTTGATGTGCAAAAGTGCTCAGCATCTCTATTGTTTTATGGTTTTCATCCAATTTGATGTTGAGACATTGGCTGGCTCTCTCAAGACACGACAATTCTTATGATGGCCCAAATGAGACTTCTTACATACGTGACACAATCCTGGCTTCCTTCAATGCTTTAGTACAATTAATTTGGTGCAAATCAAGCACAGATTAAATAAAAATGACCTGCGTTCTTTCCTTAGCTGGGGTAGTGGCAGGGAGCACTGATGATCCATTACCTTTATTTCTGGAAAACCAAAGGCTAGAGGAGATCTAACATCAATAACCAGAGATGCTTCAGTGTGAACTATCATATGGCTGGTCTTTCCCTCTTCATATCTTAAAAAAAAAAAAGATTTGCCCCTGGTAGACAGTTTTCATCCATCTCAATCTTGCTGTCACCTTTCATAACTGAGAGTCAATTATCCTCTCCATTTTGAAGGGGAAAACCACGATTTGTTCTGCGCTTTATGCTACTGCATTCTGTGGAGGAAAAAGAGAAGAAAGGTTCTTTTAAAATCTAAAGTAGCTCCATTATGGAGATGATGAGATCATTAGGATTTAGAATACCAAGATTTGTCAGAAATTGACTCACTTCTAAGGCTCTGCAATTTAGAAAAGTTCAAAGAAACAGAATCTGGCGCCAATCCAAACATCACTGGGGATTTCCAATTTCCCAGCTCCCTTGCTCTTCCCACGGGCCATGTGCTGAGTTTGCCCTGGGCCTGGAGCCCCGTCCTGAGCCCTCTATGAAAACTTCAGGTTATTTGATGTGGTGAAATGTTCTCTGAATCACTGGCATTGCAAGTCACTCAGGTTCATCTTCATTTTCTCATCCCTCACTCCCGAACGAGATGATGTCTCCTTTGCTTCCTTTATGGATACATCTAAATTCAACAAACTTAATTAATTAGAAATGAGAAATTCCTGCAGGAAAAAAAAAAAGAAAATATCAATCTTAAATTGGTCCTCTTCACATCTTAAAAAGAAATCAAAGACGGCCTCTTTATAATCTCCATCCTTTTAAGATTGTTGTTGCCCGTGTGTACAGTCTGTCATTGCTGTGGCCCAATGAAAGGTTTCAGATGCCTGAATTCCCAGAATCTGGTCTCTCGCCAGAGCTGCAGAGCAATATGAATAATTTCTGGGCTCTCTTACTCAGGACTGATGCATTTCTGGAATTCTTTTTTTCTTTTTTTTTTTTTTGGCAGAAATTCCATTGGAGTCTAACTCTCTATAAAAAGTCGGTGACTTTGCACTTTGAAGCAGGACTGGAGACTCCTTTCAGGGTGATCAACCACAGAGTAGGAGATCTCCACTCTGGGCCATTCTTTCCATTTTTTTTAACAGTCCTGTAAGAAAAACAAGTCAGCATCCTGGGGCAAAGATTCCAAAAAGACAAGCCAGGGATATAACTGCCGTATGCTGTGCCTTATTTTAACGTACTTAGAATAGTGCAGAAAGTGAGACTCTCAGTCCATAACTCCAGATATGCAATAAATAGAACTTACTTTATTTTCCAAAACTCAAGTTCATTGCTATTTCGAGTTCCCACTACCCACCATGATCTCAGTCACTTTAGGGGTTCCCTCACCAATATCATGCCCTGTTCTGGGACACCTTCTGATCATGATCAGTGAACCATGCAGGGTATATTTGTCAGCTTTCCATTGCTTTAACAAAATACCTGAGATAATCAACTCGTAAAGAGAAAAGGTTTATTTTGGCTCAGAGTTTTAGAGGCTCTGGTCCACGATTAGTTGACCTTGGTGCTTTGGGTCTACAGCAAGGTAGCATATCATGGAGGAAGTGTGTGGTGGAGCCAAATTGCTTACATCATGAGCCAGGGAGCAAAATAAGAGGAAGAGTTCAGGGTCCCCCAACCTCCCTTGAGGGCATGTTCCCAATGACCTGAAGACCCCCCCACCAGGCCCCACTTCCTGAAGGTTCTGCTACCTCCTAACAGCCTCACCCTGGGAACAAGCCTCCAACACATGGGTCTCTGGAGGATGTTTAGGATCCGTACTCTAGCACGGGCTTCACACCCACTTCTCGGCACCATCTGCCTTCAGTTCCTGCAGCCACTCCTCCTTGGGGGCTCCCTGTCCTCATGCCCCTGGTAACCGTTAGAGAGGCTTGGCCTGGGTACCCACAGCGGCCCCTCAGCCTGTTCTCCCTATTGCTCCCATGTAGTTCTTCTCTGCCCAGGATTTCCCCCACCTAGGGGGCTCCTTTCTAGTTGTGGGGAAAATCCCCCCCCTCTAAGCTTCCTCCACACCACTCTGTCCTTGCACACTCACCCCCTCCCCTCGCTCACTCCCTCTACTTCAGGACAATGAGCTCCTGGATGTTCTTTGAACACCCAATGAGCGCTGGCACCTCAGGCCTCTGTATTCACGGTTTCCTCCTCCGGGAATGCTCTTCCTTTCCAAAGTCCATGTGGCTCACTCCAATGTCACCTGCTGGGATGGGCCTTCTCCTCCCACCCTCTGTGAAGATGTTCTACATCTACCCACACCCAGATCCAGATGTCTGCTTGGCCTGCACCTGCTTTAGTGACCTCCACAGCTCTTCCCAGCTTCTGACGTGTGAGATATTCATTGTTTTTTTTTTATTTATTATCTGCCTTCCCCCATTAGGGTGGTAAGGGGTTTCATCTATTATATCCCAATGGCCTAGAACAACGCCAGATGCGTTCAGTCACTCTTTGTAGAATGCAGGGGTGGATGGATCTGGGAGAGTGCCCACACTATGCCGGGCTCTTGCTACACACCACATTTAGTCAACTGGAAAGAAAGTGGGTAAGGTGGGTAAGGTGGCAGCCCTGAGTTTGGCTGGCTGGTGACTGAGGCTCAGAAGGGCATCGTGAGAATACGAGGACTGAGAGAGGAGGCCCAGTGGCCTCCAGGATCAATTATGATAAGGACAGAGGCTGGTCATGGCCAGGGGCTTCAAGGCCAGGCAGCTGAATGTGAAAGGCAGCCACCTGAGTCACCTGGACACAGCACTCAGGCAGACCTGGCACATGCCGAGAGTGCTGACCATCCTCTAGTACACACTCATGGAGATGAGGTTCTGTCCCCAGATGTGGTCAGGACCTGTTGTAAACACAGAGAGCTCTATCAGGTGTGGTTTCTGAGTGGGTAACTCCACCACCACCACACACAGGTGGGGGAAGGGGAGGAACAAACCAACACTGGACTCTCAGGGAATTCATGCTGGGGTGGAAGGAGACTGGCATTATACAAAACTGAGCGTTAGTATGTGGGAGAGTGAGGGTAAATGGGGGAATGAGGCACAGGAGAGCCCAGACAGCCAGTGGGATTGGGCACAGGGCTTTGCTCACCAGGCTGCTCTGGGGACCTGGACGATGGTGGTCCATGGAGCGTCCAGGCTGCAAGATGGGTACACCTGGAGTGTGCAAGGAGTGTGCGTGGTGCCTGGAAGTGCACAATGCACCAACGACAAGGCTCTGTGTAGCCTATTAGGGGCCTGACGCTGTTCTGGGCACTTGTGATACGTTCATAAAGAAAATAGGCAAAACCCTTGCCCCAGCGAACCCAGGCCTCAGAGTGACCATTCACACAGCCCATGTCACGCAGGAGGTTAGAAAGGCCCAGATGCGAGGAAAGAAGGGTCAGGTAAGGGCATAAGAAATTCAGGATGGCCAGCCTGTGCACATTAGCACAGAGAGATGGAGTTAAATCCAGGAGGCCGAGGGATGTGCTCACCAGTGACTCACAGGCAAGTAATGGGGGCTGAGCCCAGACTCCTGAACGTGGGGGGAACAGAGTCATAGGCAGCTGCTAGAAAAATTAGGACCCAGTTTCTCCACTGGCTTCAGCCTGGAGGTCGCTGCTAACTGGTGAGCCAGCTTCTGTGGGAGTTGGAGGCAAAAGCTCTGTGGGAATGCTGTCAAAAAGACCGGGAAGAGGGAAGTGGAGACAGCAGCATCAAGTTCTCATTTCGTCGCTTTGCTGTAAAAGGAGGGAAGAAAAACAGGGTGATAGAGAAAGAAGGGGAATCGAGAAAAATTCCCAAGGCTGTATCTCTTGGGAATGATCCAGTAAAAATTGGAAAACAGGAGAGATACCAAATGATAGCCTTGGGTGAGCAATAAGGATTGGGAACCAGGGCACAGGCGGGGAGCATGGGTGGCTCATCTGGTGGGACCCAAGAGAAGGCTGAGCAGGTGGATCCAGTTGCCAGTGTGCATGTGCTCGGTGGTGGGATCTGATGGAAGGTGTTTTTGAAGCAGTGTTCTCTGTGACTTAGAAATTTCTCATCTGAGACCAGAGATTGGGGACAAAGTGGAGATTTGCAGAGAAAGGAAGAAGTGAAATGGTCTTAGAGGGTGGGAGATGAGGGATGGCTGCCAGGAAGCACTAAGAACTCATTAGTGGTTTGCGGTCATGAATTTGAAGTGAGACCACTCAACACAGCTCTGCGGTTCATTTCCAGCCACATTTGCACATGGCGGCAGGCAGGAGGTGGGCAAGAAGCCAAGTCAGGCTTATCTTGGGGTGTGGTTTTTCCATGCAAGAACAAAAAAGGAGAGAGTGAGCATGGGGATTGAGGGTGGACGCGAGCAAGTGGTAAGAATTGTCTTCAAAATTCAAGCCACACAAGAAGGAAGATGGAGCCCAAAGGAATCAGGGAGAGTAGAAGTGTGTTAGGATCCATGCCTTAGCATCAAAGCCAGGTGTAGAGTGAGTACATTGGAATGATTGGAGGTATAATGTGTGAAACTGAGATTTAGTGTGGGGTGGAAGATGTTCCAGTTAGTATGGGCAAGGTCAAGGCCAAGGCCATGACCAGAAGCTTGGTGGAAGACAAGACCATGTGGAGGCATGAGGTTAAGGAAAGGAGAAGCCAGCAGACTGGACAGATTATTTACAATCAATATTAAAATCATGAAGAATTAGGAGGGGCTGGGGAGATAGCTCAGTCGGTAGAGTGCTTGCCTTGTAAGCACAAGGCCCTGGGTTCGATCCCCAGCACCCAAAAAAAAGAAAGAAAAAAAAAAAAAGAATTAGGAAAGGGATAGTGTTGGAGAGAATGATAGTTCACAAGGACCTGTTCAAAATCTTCTGTAAAAATATTAGATGCAGGTACGAAAAATGGTGGAATGAGATAGACCTCATTACCCTATGTATGATCTACATCATGTACAACCATAGAAACAAAAGATGTACCCCATTTGTGTACAATGATTCAAAATACTGTCTGTAAAAAAATTTTAAAAATATACATTAGATGCAGAAAAATATATATCATTTTTCTTTTTTTTTTTTTTTTCTTTTTTTCTGGTCCAAATAGGCCTTTTGATACCCTGGTTGGAGAGTCTCAAATCTTGGGCTTCTTGAAGGACATGTGTGATTCTTTTTGTCTGTTTCTGTAGCCTACTCAACAGACCAAAGACTCTCAGCTAATATTTTCAGCTTCCTAGGTGGACTGCACATGATTTTGCTAGGATAAGGTCTGTCAAATCTTTTCAAATGAATATGACTGAATTCATGGTGTGAGCTCTGGGCCACCAGGAACTCTTCACTATCTTTCTCACTCCCTCTCTACCTGAAGATGAAATCAATTGACAGATTATAAAGTGTGCCCAGAAATAACCTTAAAAATAATAGAAATAACCTTTCAAAAGACATAAAAGAAAACCCAAATATAGGGAAGCATCTGTGTTCTTAGATGGAAAAATTCAATGTTGTAAAGACATCCCAAAATTAAATGCCAAATTCAACGTCCAGTCAGAAACTCGATAAGACAATTTTGGAACTTAACAAGGTGACTTGAAATTTCACTTGGAAGAGTAAATACGTGATAATGGTCAAGAGAATGTTGTAAAGGGGTGAGGAGGAAGGCTAAATTACAGATGTCAAGTTATCTGTGAGATTACAATAAATGAAAGGAGTAAAATACTGGGGCAGAAAGGAGCCCGCAGATCCGTGATAGACCTCTATCTACCCGGAAAAGAGCACTGGATGAAATTGATCTTTCAAATTAGTGTGGGAACAGCCTACCAAATAACTGTTGGTTTTCGTTTAGGGGGAAAGTTCAGTCCTTGCAACATAGCATGTATAAAAATAAATTCTAGGTAGAGCAAAGACCAAAATATTTTAAAAGTATATATTAGAAGAAAATATAGAAGATACCTTAATTAAAATGGGGGTGAGAGAGTCCTTTGCAAAAGCAAGAATCTGAAGCCAAGAGTGAGGAGCAGAACTGACTACCACAAAACCTGAAGAGTATTTCTACTCAGTAAAAGATTAAGGTCTAAGAACTTCCAGGGTGGGCACAATGTGTTTATTTATGTTTTGGGTTATTAAGGACAACATTATCTAAAAAAGGATTTAAATATCGACAACAATGAATACAGAACAAAATAAAAGATTACACACGCTTGCACATTTATGAATGGAGATGAAGGTGAAATGTGTGTGTGTGTGTATGAAGACAAAATCAGTGAACAAAATATATCCCATAATACTCCAAACAAACAACATCTTTCTCTTTGCATTTCCTAGATGCCAGAAAAAGAGAGAAGCAACCTCAATAGTAGGCTTTGTCGTGTCTGTAAGCTAATTGTCATTAAGGTATTTAAAAGACATAGAAGTTTCTGATGCACAAGAAAGGTCTTGAGTAGATTCCTCTTGTCTTTGGAAGTAAAAGAGCAATAAACAAATCTGATACAAGCTGACAAATTATTCATCAAATTTCAGATAGCCACACAATGCCCAACAAGCCTTGTGGTGGTAAAGTTGATGATTCCCAGATACCCGTGGGGCCTCCTCCTTTGACGTCCACACAATCCCTTCAGTGTTTTAGTGAGAAATCCAGCCACAGGAAGCATTTGTGTGTGCGTGTTTGCGGACAGTGCTGAGGGTTGAGAGCACACCAAAGTCATGCAGCTTAACGTACTGGTCCCCCTCTCCCCTTTTTCCTGGCGTCTCGCACTTCTGCCTGTCTCCTCTGCCCTCCTGCCAGCCCCACCCTGCTCAAATCTTTCTCCATCAAGGGGCATTGCTCCCCCCAACTCTGGTCCTAGCACCAGCGGCATCCAAAACCTTGGAACCAGACACCTCACCCAAAACTGTGGGGTTGCAGCAATTTCCCATAAAAATCTGGTGTCTCTCTCAGAGGAATGTCCTCACTGTCCCCTCATGCCCTGGGTTCAGGGAGCTGGTCGCCCCTGACTTCCCTCCATAAATGCTCTGAACAGTTTTGAGAAACAAACAGCAGCTTTCTCTTTGAGCTTCCTGGATGCCAGATAAAAAGAAGGAAGCAACTTTTACTGTCGGCTTCGTAGGGTCTATAATTATAATTAAGGCTTTTAAAAGATATAGACATCTCTGACAGTGACGCCAGAAAGGTCTCGATTCCACGCCAGCATCCTGATGCAAGAGTGTGGGGCCCCTCCTTCCAGCAGCTAAGGTGGCACCAAGTCTACTTCACAGAGGGCCCGTTGGCCTGGGCATCTCCTTACAGCTTGCTCTCAGCTCCTGCACTGGTTTTTAAATAAGTTTCTTATTTTAATCATGAATCTGCACACTGGTAGTAGACGATTAAAGGAAGAGAGTCGGAAATCACGAAGGAAACAAGTATCTATTTCTCAGACTGTTCTACAAATAAGGCATGACATAAAGGGCCTTTGCCAGACTCCGCCCTCCCCCTGTGGCTTCTGATATCATATCTGAAGATGGTGTTTTGTGTTTGTGTTCTTTGCTTCAGCTTCCTGGACCCTGACAAGTGCCTGATCCTCTATGGCGATGACCAGGTAGGTGTGGGTGTGGAACTGAGTCAGGAACCAGAAGACCATCTGCTGTCCTTCGCAGAAGAAGCGAGGGGGAGGGAAGAGGCTGGGCGCATCTGTGTCTCCAAGCTGAGCTGGAACGAAGAGGAAAAGAGACCAGGAAATGCAGCTTTGTGAGAACAAAAACATTCAGGGGTAATGTGTGTGAGGTTGGTGCTTTTGGCCCTGTCCACTCACCTTGCCACCCCCTAAGCGGTGGCTCTTACCATTGCCATTTGTGAGATTGGGGGAAGTGAGCCTCGGAAGAGTTATTTAATTTGCCCAAGGATCTATGATTCCAAGAGGTGGCAGAATTAGGATTCGAACCCAAGAGGGTTGACTTAAGAAACTAGGCTTAACTGATCATCAAAGGAACAAAAGAAATGCTCCAGGGAAGTAAATGTGTGCAGAAATGCACCTGGGAATGCAGGAGGCACTCTGAAAGCATCGAAGTCCAATGCAGGGGACAGGGAAGTGGCACAGCTGGCTTGCTCCCATTTGTCGGGAGGCTCCTGCTAACCGGGGCCAGGAGAGAGGAACCCTTTCTCTGTTTTTGCTTCCCAATTAAAAACAAGGTTTACATTCAAATTACCCTGGGAGAGGAAGCAACGTGATGTAAACAACTGAAGCTGAGTGATTGGATGTTCTAGAATTTTCCGGAGAACAGGTTTGGACAGGGCAATGACAGGAGGGCATCTGAGTCTTGCATCAAAGAGGGAGCAGAGGAAGATAAGCAGGGAGCAGCAGAATTGAACTTTACCTGGTCTTGCTTCCTAATGCCACTCAGATCCTGTCTTTTTCTCTACTCTCCTTAAAGCCTTTTAATGCAGATGTTATGAAATATGAGGGGTCTAGGGAGAGAGCAGGTGCCAGGCACTTACCTCCACAGAGACCTACAGACCAAGGACTCACGTGGTGGGAGCAGGAGATGGTCTACTCATTGCCCAGCTCTAGGGGGCGCCATTCATACAGGCTACAATATGAACAGTGTCCTGGATTTGTGCCACGCAGCCTCCAGGCGGGAATTCCCCCAAAAGAACATATGGCACAGGGACGGGATGCAGAGGGAAGCCCCTCTTGATCAGTAGTGTCCTGTGGTTGCCAGCCCCTGTATATGGGCTCCCTGGCTCTGCCTCTTCTATGCTGCTCTCCTGGGTGCAGGGTAGCCTGGTTCTTTTCCTCCTGCAGAAGCCAGGGAGGGAAGCCAAGGGCAGGTCCCAGCGACACTGCCTGTTCATTAGAATGCAAGTTCATTGGTAAAAATGCAAATGATTCATTTCACTTTATCTTTCCGACAGACCGCGCGGTAGCAATAACTGACTGCTCCCTACACCTGTCATCGCTGCCGCACTGCTCACTTTGTGTAAAGGGCCTGCCACCCTTCAGGTGTATATATAGTAACCGTCACTGAAGGCCGCAGGCTGGAGACCCGATCATTCACTGCCCCCTAGTGGACTCCATGAGAATGAGCCCACATACCAACTGTGTTCCTACTCTGATACAGGTTCTACGCAAGTCAGGGATGCATTTATCTCAGGAATAGTTTGCAGCTTCTGCTGCTTTCATTTCCGTTGTTAGTATCTGTGGTTCTTAATTAACATCACTAAAATGGAATAAAATGTCAATCAGGGGTGACTCTTTGTAGAGCTATATTTGAATGTTAAAAAGTCATGACATTTTCTAACAGTATTTAAGGCTTCATTTGATGCTCATTTTAAAAATCAGATTTCTTTAGACTGGGAAAAGGCTTAAAGTGAGCATAGCATTGAAGATATTAGGTTGCCATTTAGCATAGCTTCGGGTTGTGTGTGAGAGAAACAGGTTTATTTATGAGACAGAAGCTCTGATTCTGCCTGCCTTGTCACCTAATTTGTCATCCAATCATCTTTTGGCAGCTTTCAAGGTTTTCATGATTTGCATACTTCTTGGTTGTTATGTGTCCCTGGAATCGGTTGCCCAATCATACTCAGAAAAAGGGGAACCACATTTGTGATCTGCTGACAAAGGCCAGAGGAACTTGCTCATCAGTGGTCACTACAATGGTTGCCTTTGTGGTGGTCAGTCAAGGATGAGTGACTGTCCTCTCTAGCTTTGCACTTAACCCAGGATCAGGTACTTTAAGATCTTTCAAAAATATTCACCGGTGTTACCATACTGGTGCTACCACCAGTGTTGGCATACTAGGAAAACTATTTCTTAAGAAGGTTAAGGGGCTGGGGAGATAGCTCAGTCGATAGAGTGCTTGCCTTGCAAGCACAAGGCCCTGGGTTCGATTCCCCAGCACCAAAAAAAAAAAAAAAAAGTTTAAGACGTAACTTCTATACCCTTTTGGAGCCCAGGACTTGAATACATTTGAAACTATCCCAAGAGTTCAGCCATATATCGTTCTAGCTGTACGGCGTATCTATGGGCTAGAACAAAAACCTCTCCATAGACTGGACTCCTGCCTTCAAGATCTTCATCAACAAGTCTGGACAACCGTGTCCTAAGCATTCCTCACATATACGGACCAGCTTAGCATCTCCACTTGTAGATTGGTGCTACTTATGTACCCTTGGAAGAATTGAGAAAACAGGGCCTTGAGTAACATTCTATGCTTTGTGGTTCAGATGAGGAAACTAGGCTCAGAACAATGGTGAAAGGAGTGGTATCTGTGGAGATAGGTGGAGGAATAATGCCACAACCCCCCGATAATAGAGCAGACTCTGCCCTGATGGTAGGAAAGTTCCAAGAGGGAAAAATGTTGGTGAGAAAGCTTTGGTGTATCAACACAAAGCGGAACTCAAAATTTTCCACCCTGTGTAGATCAGAAACCACAATAAGTGAAGTGCTTTGGGGTTCTCTCTAAGCCAAATGTAGTTTTCCCCAGGGTGTCACAGGAAGTGCTGCTGGTGATTCATAGGGTTAAACTTTTCCTCCTGAGTTAAAAATAAATGGGAGCTGCGGCTCAGTGTGGAAGGGGAAGGGCCACTGCTGGCCCTGTGGGTGCTAGTGTAGGGTGGGACAGGACTGCTACCTGATCAGAGACTCAAAGGGCTGCTGAAGAACATGGCAAAATCCCTGCCCATGGAAACTTTTTATAATGATAATAAAAATAAAATAAGCATGGGGGTATAACTTATCAGAGTGAAACCAGAGGACAGAAACCAGAGCTTTTTCCGTACGTCCACATAGCAGCCCAGTGCAGTCTTTGGGCTGCTATTTTATTAGTTGGGTCAAACTGCCCTCAAGTGGCTCCATTTGACCTAACTTAGTTCAGTCAGGCAATGTGCGTCATAGATCTTGAGGCTGCAGAACTGAGTGGTTATCTCATCTACCCCCTGGCATCTACAGCCAGTATCATTTCTAGGAAAGTCCTCAAACCACAACTGACTTAAGTTCTAGGAATGGGGAGAAGGCAAGGCAAAGAGGAGGCATGGCTGAAAGTGAAGCATATTCTTTCATGGGTCTTGGGAATTTTAAAATGATGTAGAAAAATCAAACCAAAAACAGGTATGCAAAATGATTTAGAAGTGCACATTAAAAACAGCAGCATAGAACTTACCAGTATTTCTGCTCTCTGACCTTAAACTACTGCTTCACCCTAAGGTCACCTGTCTGCTCCGTGACCTGGTTTGTGTGTGAAGTGACAGAGTAGGCAGACGTGCACAGAGAGAGTTCCTCTTCCAAGCTGGCCGTCATTCAGCCAGAGGATGGCTTCTGGAAGCATCACTTGTGCTAGGCCTCCACAGCCACTCCAGCTGATCTCTGGCCAAGCTGCCTCATTGGCGATACCAATCATGTTTTATGCAAGGGTTTCAAAGCTACTGCCGCCGTTGCTGCCGTGGTGGCTCTAACCTGGCCTTTCATGTCTCGGTCTAGACAGATGCATGATTGAATAAAGGATTCATCCAAGCCTCGTGTCACATTGGCCATCTGGAAAGTAGCCAACCACTCATTTAGCAAATTGCTCTGTTTAAATGCAGCTGCTGTGTCTCAGCATTTATGCTACCAAGACAGATCGCACGATTCCTCTGCCTTCATTTATCTGAGCCGCTCCTCTCAATCTGCCTAGGAACTTAAAAAGCCTGTTAATGCATGACAAGGCACTTGACCCGCATGATTTCCAAGCCAAGGGGGAGCATCCGTCTTGTGCTGGGCCGTCCTTTCCTCAAAAGCAAGGGCACAATGCCTGTGCTCCCTGTCTTAATGAAGGCTGCCTTTATTAAGAATTCCATTAAGCTCCACAGCGCCCAGCCATCCAACACTGTAAATATTACCCTTTAGAAATGCACCCAGGGGCCTGGCGCAGGCGGCTGGCCCAGCAGCAAGTGCTCACCCTGGTGATCGGGAGGCGACCTCAGACCTCAGATCTCTGCAGAGAGAAGGGTGTCGTTGATGGGTTGGTGCCTCTCTCCATTTGGAAAGATGGATTACAATCGTTAGCAGATAATGTCAACAAAGCCCCTGAGATGATGTGAATGAGAGTTGGAAACCAAATGACTTCAGAATAGCAATGAGCTCTGAGGTGCTTTACCTGCAGTTTCTTTTCTTTCTTTTTTTTTTTTTTTTCCAGAGTAGGCAATGGAAGAAAGGAGATCACTAAGGCTAAGCAGCTTGCTATCTGGATGTCCCTGGTCACTTTGGCCTGGTGCTGATTGTCATCTGTTATTTACCAGGGTGAATAATCCTGATGACCATTGCTTTTATAAATTGCTTAACTCATTTGGGGTCCCTGTATGATTAAGTCTGGCAGCTAGAAGTCAAAGTCAGTGAGTTCATCAAATAAATATCATGTGCTCACCTCTTAGATAGGCTTGCTGGAAAAGAATGGCACAATAAATCATTTCGCAATCAAATGCTTCAGTAGGAGGCAGAAAAACACAAACAAACACAAAAACAAAGCAAGATGAAAACCACAGGAGTATTCGAGGGTAGGACTGCATGTGAGCTTGGAGTCAGATTCCACTGCCCTTTTGGACAAGTTCACCTTCCGAACCTCAGTTTCTACATCTCAAAATCAGGTGCACGTTTACCTTTTGGAGTTATTTCTAGGAATGATCAAGTCAGTTTTTACCTGTAGGGATAGCTCAACAAATCACACAGTCTTGACTTTAATACTGGAGGCATTCAGAGGAAGTAAAGACCATTTTGGATTGGAGAAAGTGGAGCCACCTTTATGGACCAGTTCGATCCTGAAGGCAAGATAAGTCCTGGGTAGAGCAAGGGCAATGGATAAGTGGAACAATGTGAGCCAGACACAAAGATGGTGGGCAGGGAAGGAGGTAGGGCGGCTGGGCGGACCAGAGGAAAGAGCTCCAAATTTGGAACATGGGAATGAAAATGATGAACAAATGAGAGGACCCATTGCTGAAAGATCTTGAAAGTCAAGGAAATGGTCCTGACATAATCTACCTGATAACACAGCACCATTTTTATTTCTCTAGCAGGAAAGTGGCAAGAGTGAGTGTTGGGAAGATTTACTTGGTGCCAGTGAATAAGGGGATCCCCTGGAGAAATACGGTGCTGGGAGATGGGATCCCAGGCCAGGCACCATCCAGACCCTACGGATGAGAGTTTCGGTGGCAGTGTCAAAGGATGGATGGGACAGAATAAGGCTGGTACTCCCTTCCACGGAGGCAGACCTGATGCCCACATAGATATGAGACAGAAGAAAAGGAAAGGAAACAGGTTTTATGGGGCACCTTTTCCGTGTCAGATACTAGGCTAAGGTGCTTTCTCAACCATTCTCATCTAGCTGGAAGAATCGGACTCCAAGGAAAGGCAGGCCCTGGAAACTAATGGAACCATTCAGTTTTCTAACTGGTGAACTAGGGCCACAAATCTGATGGTAAAAGTGTTGGGAGTGAGGTGACTGTAGAGCAGCCTATGTCCTCTATGTGCAAGGTCCTGACAGAAGAGGTGAGCCCTAGTCTGGGGTTCAGGAGAGAGATACGGACATGAACATCATTGGCTTAGGGGAGACAGCTCCTCAGGAAGAATGGAAGAACCCTGAAGGACTGGAGGGTCGGGAGAAAAGAGCAGAGGACTGAAAACCCAACCTGAGGGACCCAAGGACAGAACTAAGAGCCAACAGAAGCCCAGGAATGAATATGTCCAGGAGGAAAAAAGAGACTCTCAACCAAACATGCAGGGAACTTGAGGAAGATAAGAGACTGAGAAATCCCACATGATTGATTAGCAATGGAAGTGTGCTGAGAAAAACAGCCGCCGAGGGACAGGGAGAGAGAAAATGATGCATCGACCGAGGAGAGACGTGGAGGGAGGGAAGCCGTCTATGGTGATCCCTTGAAATCGAATGGGTTTCTAAATGGTACTGCGATGGCATGAAGAATTGACAGGAGCCAATGAAGCTGATTCAATTCCCATTAATAGACGACACACTGGAAAAAGCTTACATAAGACACACTTGACACAGAATTTTTAGTGTATGTCAAACTCACATTAAGAAAAGCCCAGCAGATCGAGATTCCATTTGTACCGTCATTTCGCGAGAAAGGGACTCTACCTACAATGGAGTCCACGTGCTGTGGACTTGGCTAAGATCACGCTTGTTCCCGGGCTTATCTACCCAGGCTCAAAGACACAAATTTCTGTTTTTGTGAGTTTTTTCACCAGTAGACCTGACAAGAACAATTGTAGAGGAGCAAAAGTTTATTTGGCACTCAGTTTCAGAGGTCTCAGTTCATAGACGGCCAGATCCATTGTTCTGGGCCCGAGCTGAGACCAAACATCACGGTGGAAGAGGAAAGAAACTCAAGACATGACATCCAGGAAGCAGAGAGACTAAGCCTGACTCACCAAGAAGAAATTATATACCTCATAGGCCCATTCCCATACCCACCTCCTCCAGCCACACCCGCCAGCCTAGTCACCACCCAGTTAATCAGTGAATTACATACACACTGATTAGGTTAAGGCTCTCATGACCCAATCATTTCGCATTTCAATGTTCCAGTGTTGACTCACACTTGAGTTTTGTGGGGACACCTTCTACCTAAACCATAACAACACAGGAAGTTTTAGTAAGTTCTGTTCTGCTGCTAAAACCTGTGTGACCTGGGCCACATCATTCAACTTCCGTCTCTTCATCTGTAATATGGGGATTAAAAAGTTGCTGGCCCCAGAAGATTATTTGGGGGATTTAATGAAATAAAACATGCAAATCCTTTAGTTGGGGCAAGGCAAGTAACCAATTAAGGATATATCCTCTGGTCACACTGATAGTGAAAAATATTACCCAGTGCCTACCAATAAATTAACAGAATGTATTTGATGATGGGGCAGCAAGTTTTACTATTATACCCACCCTGTTGTTATGCCAGTGTTTCCCACCATGGCAAACGCTGTTCCCAGTGCAGATCGCTATGAAACAAAATTGTGCTGGAGTGGGTCAAGGTCCTCCAAGCCCACGGCTGAGTGCAACGGGGAACTCCCCTGTGACTGTGAGTCCTGGCACATGGACAGTGCAGTCTGGCCGAGCTCATGTCCCACTCAAGGTTACGGCAGCTCCAATGTCTCTTGAATGTGAAAGCCCATCTGTTTGGGAAGAAACGGAAAAGCCTGAAAAAAAAAGAACCATCTACTCCCTTTTAAATGGAAAAATTCTATTTGTTGCCTCTGCTGAGGGAATACAAGATTTTAGTGTGTGAGAAACAAATGTGTGGCTTTCTTACTTCTGGAAGAAATTTATTATTATTTTTTTCTGTTTTAAACTGTATTGCAGGGATGTGTGAACATTCTGTTTTTGGCATCTGTTGGTGAACTGTTAAGGTAAATATTAAAATGTAAATATGATTTCAAAAGAAGGGGAAAAGACCCTTTAAAAAAAAAGTAAAAGCATAATCTCTTTATGTAATTATTGCCATGAACAAATTGTTCTCAAGATAGTTTGGGATTGGGATTTGCTTTTTCTTCTCATTTTCTCAGATTGTAACTTTATATTCCCACCTCCTGCTTTGCTCTGAGACTATTATGGCTATAATATTGCTATAGACCTCCAAAGGTGGTGTATTTATTCATGTCAGAAATGTTTCTGATGACATAATGGAGCAGTCTATTTGATTCAGAGATAGAGCAGTAAAAACAAAACTAGTCACAGAAAAAGCCAGGGAATATAAGATGTTCAGAGGATCAGGTATAATATAATCATCCTGTGTAAGTCAGGGGAGGCAAGGTGCATAACAAACACCCTCCCCACACAAGTTCAGAGTCTTCTCAAAATAGAAATTTGTTTCCTGCTCGAGTAGCGTTCTTTACAAGCATTTGGTGGGTGGCCTCCTTTTGGTGTATTGGGGACCTAACCTCTCCTAAGGCTTTGGACAGCAAACTGGGGAAGATATCAAGGCAGGGGCAGGTAGGAGGATTCTATGGGGTATGGCTGTGTGGGCTGTATGTCACTTTTGCCTGTATTCCAGAAGTCAGTTTTGGGACCACTCTGATGGCAACTTCACATCAGGAATGTGCCCTTCCCTCCAACCCAGCATTTTGGAATTCCTCCCCTTTACTGCGCTCAGAGCCAATGCCACCTCTTCCAGCAAGTCTCTCTGATCCCAGCATGTAGCCATCTGTCCCTGACACTCATGGTTTGCACCACACCAAGGCCATTCCCATTCACCACCTCATTGCCAGATTCCGTAGACATATCTCCTATTTCCAACAGAGTGTGCAATAGCGAAAGGAGAGCACCCCTCCTTTAGTGGGTACTCAGTACACAATTGCTGGGAGAAGGTAGGAGATGTGCCACACCAGCCTGTAGCCGGGATCCCTGGCTGAAAGTTCCCTGCGACTTGGCTCAGCCAGGTATTTACCTCTGCCTCAGTGTCCTCATTCCTAATCCTAGGACCATAATGCCTAAGACATACAGGTAGTTCAGGTGTATCCAGAAGGAGGACCAGGTGAGATTCATCACCTACTTCACCCACCCAGAGCATTTTGGTGACTTCAGATGGAAAATCCAGCCCCGCCAGGAGGCAAACAAAATTCTGCCTTGTGTAGCAGAACAAAGGGGTGGAGGTGGGGTCCCCATGCTGCTTCTCAAAAACTGGAGATTTTCCTGCAGCAAATAGTAAAGGGCAAATCAAGAATGAACATCCCCAGCTTTTGCTTGAAGTTCCTTTCTCCAACCCAAAGGAAAGACTGGCTAAAAATATTTTGTGGTCACAATGCAAGCTCTACTTGAAAGAATACTTAGCTGCTCTAAAGATCAGTTGTTCCTCAGTATTCTCTGGGTATTGGTTCTAGACCCCTGAGGATTCCTAAATTCAATGGTGCTCCAGTTCCTTATATAAAATGACAAGTATTTATATAAAACCTGCTCCCATCCTCCCGTAGATTTTTAACCCACCTCTAGATGACTTATGATACCTAATGCAATGCAAATGCGATGCAAATAGTTGTCGAATTGTTTAGGGAATAATGACAGGGAAAGTTGGTGCATGCTCGGTACAGATGCAGTTGTTTTCCAAATATCTTTTATCTGCATTTGCTTGAATCTGAGGATGCAGAACCTGCAGATACAGAGAGCTGACTGCAGTTGTCTTGCTCAGAACCTTAATAAACCCATCCGCTTGCCTCCTGGTGAATCTTGCTTTTGCTTGGGACTCTGGTTGACTCCTGGAATGTCATTCAAGCTGAGTGGGAGGGAGCATAGAAGCTCTGGAAGGCTTACTCAATGGAGGGGCCCTGGGGAATCTCCACGCTGAGAAATGGCTCTGTATCATGACCTCCTTTGGCTCCAGTTGTGAACCCAAGAGCAAATACAAGCTCTTAAAGTGCTAGGAGAATCTTAAATTGTTAATACTGAGCACTAGCACTACCCATTAGAAACAAACTCTGGCACATCCAAAATGACCTCTTGGTGCAGAGACCTGGGATTCCTCTGAATGAAAGTGCCATTGTATGGGCTGGGGATGTAGCTCAGCTGGTGGAGTGCTTGCCTTGCATGCACAAGGCTCTGGGTTCAATCCCCAGCACCAAAAAAAAAAAAGTGTCATTGGGAATTTTCATCTGTTGGGTAAAGTTGAAAGCACCCTCTCTGTGGACCACCTCATTTCCGTTTAAGATGAAGGAAGGAAATTCCCTCTGGAGACAGTGGGTGGGAGTTCAAGTGGTTCTTGATCTCTTGTGTCCTTTTTGGAAGGGGTCAGGCAGGAAGGGCACTCAACACCCTTCCTCCTCAGTCTCCCCCAGATTAGTTCCGAGATGACAGGTGTGTGTTTTTATGAGCTGACATTCACAGAGGTGTCCGTAGGAGCCTGGAACAGGTGTGATTGCTGTAAGGCACTTGTCCACACACAGGGTGTCAGCAACAACTGCCCTCTGATGTCCCCTGCCAGGGAGCTGCCGCTCACATCAAGCTGTCAGCCAAGGGCTGCTCATTCCAGTAGAGACTTTTGCAAATAGTTCTTGGCGAATAGAATCTCTGAGGGGAGCGCTGTCCTGGCCCAGGGACTGGGTGAGCCACGGTCATGCTCAGGACACTGAAGTGCCAAGGTAGGGTTTGTTGGTGAAATATGCAGAGGTCTTTCATGAACCACAGGCTCACAGACACAGATACCCTCAGAGAGTCACCCAGAGAAGGCTGCACTACCCCACACAGCACCCAGCACCACCCACGACACCAGCAGATACCTGACGTCACCCCCACCCACCCCCCTTACACACCACACACCTCACAGAAACCCTCACGGAGACTTAGATGCCCTGAGCTGCCCCGAAAAATCTCCAAGTACAGCCTGGTGCCCTGGCAGACACCTCCAACACATCCTCCTCCCACCCGCTCATGTCACACGTCCAAATGCATCTCCGAACTCCAGCCCACGAACGCCTATGCTGACACACAAGGCACATGCCAGGGTCACACTCCAAGTACCCCTCCTAGTTCCCGGCACACACACACACACACACACACCAGCACACACATCTCTGGTGCAGTTACCCACATACACTCCTGTGCATGTACACACACGCTCACCAACACTGATCCTTTAGACACACAAATCACCCACATGCACACGTACACACACACAACACACACACGTACACGTACACAGATACCCCGAGCAACCACAGAACATAGATTCTCTGTGCACACACACACACGGTCACCAACCCGCATCACATATAGTAACCCCTACAGATCCCCTGTGCACACACTACATCCACCCACACGGACCCCCTGGACGCACACACTCAGTCACCCATAATGATTTCCTATGCAAATACACATGTCCCCTGTACACACACAGTCGCTCGCTCAGATCCCTGTGCACACACACAGGCATGGGTACAACTCAGACATACCAGCAGAACCCTCCCGCCCTGCCAGTGTCCCACCCCACCCATGCAGACGTGCTCCAACTCAGAAACCCTCCCTGCACAGAGCCCTCCACAGGGACCCCATAGAAACACCCTCAGTCAGCTGGGTACAGACACTTACTGGCCTGACAAATTCGGATGAAGACGCAGACACACAGACAGCCCACTCCCTTCTACAATTTGTCATTTCAAGCAATCTTCTAGCTACAATCTGGAAAATCAATAAGAGTCATTTATTGTGAACAACCAGGACTGCAGTACAGTACTCCAGTCACAGAATGATGGAACAAAAGAGTGCTCAAATGAGATCAGATGGCGCGTCCTCCTGTCACTCTGGCTGGCCCGTGAGGAAGCAGGCAGCATAGACATCTCCTGGCCATGATTTCCAAGAAAAAGCAGCTCAGCTCACAGCCTGAAGCGTGGCTTCTGCAGAATGCTGGGTCTGTGGTGTCGCCAGCAAAGGGTCTGTTCTGACCCTTGCGAGGTAGGCGGGTCCTCGTCCAGTTCTCAGAGACAGCTGTCCCTCTGCTGATGAGCAGAGCTGAGACCTCTGCACAGCTCTGCAGCTGGCTATTCTCACAATCCAATTTTTTTTTTTTTTTAGAAAAGGGAGATAATGTCTCCAAAAAATCCTCAAGATTTTCTTAGAAAATAGGTTCTTCCAAAGAGGGCATAGGATGGTGGGTGTTCGAAGGAGGAGGGGACAGACGTGGGAGATCAAAAAGGGATGGATAAAGGGATTAGAAAGCAAGAAATAGCCCTGACCAGCTGGCGGCCATCTGGGAGCCATGAAGAATGGGAAGAACAAAGTCGTTGAGTTTCTAGCAAGTGGGCACGGTTTATCACAAGAGGCGGTTACTGCTTTGCAGAACTGGAAAGAAGTCAGATTCTTGCCAGCTATTAAAGAAATATAAAAAAAAAAAAAAATCTAGTGGTTTCCCCCGGGATGTCTCACAGTGTGTTTGCTCCCATCTGCAGTGACTAGCTGAGGACACCCTCATCCTAGGGAGTATTTGAGGTCCCTGAGGGTTCAAGGGTATTCTTGTTCTCTGGATGTCCCTGTAAACACAGACCATGGGCAAAGATACTTGTGCTTACCTTATACAAAGGTTTTCAGAAAACTTCAAATAAGACGGACCATAATAAGGATGGTCCATGACCACAGGATAAGCAGCGAATGACTGTAATGGGTCGTTTCTGTTTTAGTGAGTATTCAAAGTCTATTACGTTGTGTAGCAGCTATCCACACAGGGAAATGAAATAGTTCCTAAAGTCAATAGGTGCACTGTAATATTTAGAGACGTTGTGCCTGCACTCAGTGTCCCACAGAGACATGAAGCACAGCATGTCTGAAGCGAATCTCGTCACGTGTTTGCCGTCCACCAAAACAAGCGTCTCCCTGCTCTTCTTGACTCTGAATGTCACCACTGTCCCCCTCACGACCTGTGCCAAATGAATCATCCTGCTGCTTATCTCCCAGGTCCAGACAGTGGCCACCAAGTCCTGACTATCCTGTCTCCTCCATAAGTCTACCCTGAGCCTTCCTCTCCCTTCCTGTGGCCCGGGTCCTCTTTCAACCTGTCGTCATCGTCGCTACCACAAAACTCTAACATCCCCTTCAATCCCAATTTCTAATCCCTGCACATCACTTTTTTTATCTTCATGGGGTGATTTTTATGAGAAAACAAATCCAGTCTTATGTTTACTCAGCAAACATGGACAGAGTATCTACTCTGTGTGGGTCTGTGTTCGGAGTGCTTGGGATTCATCAGTGGGCCAAACAGAGATCTCTGCCCTCAGGGAGTTAAAGTCCAGTTGGATGAAAAAGAGAGTCATCAGAATAAGGTATATGATATTTTCAGAGCTGAGAAATGCTCTGGAAAAAATAAGGTAAGGGGATTAAGAATGTCCAGCGTGTATGTGAGTGTGAACCGAGTTTCCAACGGGCAGTCAGGATAGGCCATTGAGAGGTTGGTGCATGATCCAAGGAATGGGCTGGGATGGTAGAGCAGGATAGGTACACAGGGTAGATCAGAGCTCCAAGGGAAGGCAGGTGACATGGGTTCTGTGGTGGCCTTTCAGGGTTTAAATCTCTGGCTTCAGTATTGAATGATCCCTCTGGTAATGATGGTGACACAGACCAAGAAGTAGTAGAGGAGGGAGTGAGAGATAGTGATGCCTCTCTCTTGCTCAAAATCCTTCAGTGTCTCCTGTTAGCTTGCAGACAAAATCTCAACTCTTTAGTGTGACCCCCAAAACACTTCAGGATTGGGGACCGCTTGATTTTCCTGGTTCATTTCTTGATGATACCTTCATACTCCAATGCTTTGGAGCAGGTGAATTCCAACAGGCATCATCATCTCTCATGTCCCAGTGCATCTGCAATGGTGGCTTTCTCTGCCTGCAGAGGTCCTCTCTGACCCTCTGCTGAGCATCTTCCTCATGGGGAGGCCGTCCTCTCCTCTCTATACCATGCATCCTCCATGCAGTCTCTATACACCTCCATGTTCGGAATTATAGCCCTGAACCTCAATGTTCTGTCCACAATCTGTCTCTGTCACTCGTCTCAGATCTCCTACGGCAAAGGAACTATGACTTTTATTTATGAATCCCTAGTATGCTGTGGATAGTTGGATGGATGGAGGATGGAGGGAAAGAGGGAGAGAGGGAAGACAGATGGAGGATGGATGGGTGGTTGGATGGTGGGTAGATGGATGCTGATCTAGAATTCAAGGGATTTTATGTTTAGATTGCAATTAGGTATTCATTACAGAATGTTCAAATCCTATTAGTAAGACATTAACTTCTCTGTCACTGAAGAGGTGGTGAAGGAGTATGTGTAGGAACCTTGAAAGCCACTGTGCACATCAACTGCATCTGATGACTGTGTTGCCAGAAAGTTGAGAAAAAGGGCAATTTTGATAAATGGCACTTATTTGCTCATTGATCAAATGTAATTTCAGACATGCTTTACTTTTTTGACATGCTCTTCAATTAGCAGTAGTTCTTATTATAATGTTAAGTCCTTTAGACGTCTTTCCCTACCAATCTCGGTCACATACGTCTTTCGGCTGAAAATGATTGATTTATGTTTGTTGAAGCACTGTGGAAAATCTTTTCAGAAAACGAGGAGTCTTTTTGCATTGCATAAGCACCTCTAGTTTATCTATTTGTTTCTAGAATTGTCCTTCTCTAGTTTGAGTTTTAGGGCTTCCTTTTCTTATCTTGAGAATGCTTGAAGATGTTGACTGCATGCGTTGAAAGAAGAAGAAGCAGATTTCTTACCACCTCCTATCGTCTCAGAAAGGCACTAGGAACAGCTCCTGGCAATAACAAGTTGACTTCCTGTCACTTGTAACATTTTTTTTTTCGTTTTTGTGGTACTAGGGATTGTATGCAGTGTATTATATCACTGAGATACATCCCAGCCCTTTTTAATTTTTATTCTGAGGCAGGGTCTCACTAAGTTGTTGAGGCTGGCCTGGAACTTCTGATCCTCCTTTCTCAGCTTCCTGAGTAGCTGGGATTACAGCATGTGTCTCCACATTCAGCCCATTGTCACTTGCAACTTTTTAATGACAATCAAAAAACCAAATTCTTCCCCAAAGTGTCACTTCTTCATACAGATTTTCCTCTACACAAGTAGTCAGCAGGTTGCATGGGAAAAATCAATCATATAACAAACAAGAATACATTTCCTCAGAGATACCTGGAATTGAACATTACTCCAAATCTGGAATAAGCATCATATAATCAGAGGTTTAAGTGACAGATTCATAGAATTCTGAATGGAGGGTTCCATAGGCACCTTATCTAACTTGCAATTCAATAGAAGTTAAATTCTCTCTGCCACCTCCTTGAGAAAGGGACATTCCAAACAGATTTGATCATTCCAGGAAGAGAGAGTTTCTTTCTCACAAGGTAGTCTGTTCAGAATGGGTCACCACACACAGGACTGGGAAGCCCAGTGGGTTTGGACTTCCCCACAGCAATCCTGGCAGCTAAAAGGCAATGGAATAATCCCTGAAAAAAAAAAAAAAAGCAGAAGAAAATGATCTGCATGGTTGAAATCTGCACCCAGATGGAATTTTTTTTGATGTTGGAAGAGAATAAAGGCATTTTCAAAGATACAAGATTTCAAAAATTCACTTCTCAAAACAAAAAACAATGGAGGCATTTTCTCTAGAAAATGAGGGAGCAAACTGAACAGAGGAAGAACCAGGAGACAGAAAGCAGAAGACACAGCAAAGAAGTTGAGCAGGTGGTGTCCCCAGGGCAATAGCAAAGGGCGACCCAGGTTGACAACTGTGTACCAGGCATGAGACAGCCGGGACCTTCAGAAGATGAAATTGATGGAACAGATACTCCGATGTGGCCGAATGTCTCGAGAGGAGATTCAGACAGTTGGTGAAGAATGCTAAGTACACAGAAAGCAAATGAAAATGGGGAGTCAAAAAAATAATACCCCACACTGAAAAGCCAAGATTCAGCCATGGAGCCTGCCACCTGAGACACGGAGCAAAGACCCAAGTCATCATCCAAAGCAGGAAGATGGAGGCCTATGGGGATGGAAACGAGAAGAGTCGGGTTTCTTCAACTTATAGAGCTATTTTACAGATTCAGTAAAAATCAAAATAATATCTTAAAACATAAAAGGGAAAGGAGGATAAAGAAAACAGAATTTCTCAGAAAGTTCCAGTCTTCCGGTGCTTGAAGATGACTATTAGGTCCTCCCTTCTCTCAGGTAACCTTGCTAGTTTTCTCAGTCATCCTTCACATCCTTTTGTCAAGATATCTGGTCATCCTGGCATTCTCAAATGACCAGAGTGCTCAGGACTGGACCCCACAGTCCACCAAGGGTCTGTCTTTTGCCACCATTGAAACTACGCACGCCTCATCCTTCACTTACAAAAAGATGTTTGGAACCTAAATCCATGGCTTTCATTCTTGCTAAATTTCTTTCTTTCTTTCTTTCTTTCTTTCTTTCTTTCTTTCTTTCTTTCTTTCTTTCTTTCTTTCTTTCTATTTTTTTTTTTTTTTGCACCCTTAGCTTATTTTGTGAAGATAATTTAAAATGCTGATACTGGCATCCAATAGCATATTCATCTCTCTCAGCATTGTGTCATCAGTGAATTATTAGTGCTTGTATATATTCATCAAAATTCTAGAGAAGAATGCTCAACAGGGCCAGCTAAGAACAGAGTCTTGGGTCCTGTCACTAAAAATCTTCCCCCAGAGTGGGATTCACCTAGTAATAGTCAATTAAAGAAGTGTTCTCAAAAGATATAACACACAAACATCTTTGGGAGGGAAACACAAAGGTACTGGTAGTAACGGTTCCGGGAACTGATGCTACCCTGAAGAGTCGCAGCAGAATAATTCACAGTATCTTTTCATTGTATCTGGATGAAAAAGAGTGACCTCTTAGAGTTTTGTCTTAAAATGATCAATCTTCTTCTCCCCAACACGACACCACACACACACACACACACACACACACACACACACACTGCTCTGTGCATCTGCCAGGACCAGGAATCCCAGGTGGCAGACACCTTCCTGGCTATGAGCTGTGGTTTCTGCTTTTGTGGAGTGTGGGAGTGGGCTCTGAAGACCACAGGCAGAGCCCTGTACCACCACCTGGGGACCCTGGGCAGGAGCAGGGACTTGGGGTCCCAGTTGCATTAACAATCTCCTCCAGTCTGTGTCCCTGGTGTTCAGGTAAGGGTTAGAGTAATTTTTGACAAGCTGAAGGATGAAATTTGGCTGATGTCACAAAGGTGCTCAAAGTCCCCAAGGCTGCATCATGGAGGAGGACTGTCCAGATCTCACCAAACTAATTTCAAGTAGATGAAAATATGGAGAGAAGAAAGACCTAAGGATTCCTCCTATAGATGCCTTCCAAAGAAAAACAGCTTTTGTCCTAAGTCCCAAGAAGGCTATCTGCTTCATGTTCCTGGAAACTAGAAATATTAAGAAGGGACTAGGGGTGTGGGTTGCCGGTAGAGGGTCTGCTTAGCATGCGCAAGGCCTGCGTTTCATCCCAGCACCACTGTGGCAACAACACCGCCCGGGAGCTTGTCTAACGTTAGGAAGATACCAGTGGACAACACGGAACCTTTATCAGAGTGGACAAAAATTACCATCAAGTTCTTAGAGACTTGTCCCCTCTATTAATTCAGACATAGATTGAATCTATATTTCCAAGTAGTGACTTCAGAGTTTAACGACTTCTCCTAGTTTTATCTCTTGAAGTATGAATCTCACATCAGTTACCTTTGATGCTGATCACCATTACATCTCCTAATCCCACTAAGTCTGTAAACTTATCTGGTGTTTCTCTTCTGTCCCATTTTCTACATCAGAAATCTCACCTCAGAAATTACATGTAACCAGAGAAAGGCAACACAGATGGTAAATGATATTATGATGGCATTACATTAGTGGAAGAGGGTCAGAAAGTTTTATTTGAGAGAAAATAAAACAGGGGAAGATTAATTGACAAAGTGAGGCTTGTCAATTCTCAAAGCCCATCAGAGGAAGAAGAAAGCTCGGGAGACACACTTGCTGCTGGCTCTCCCGTCAGAGAACAAACACTTCATAAAGTAACAGCTTTTTAAACTTCTTCTTGAGCATTGCTTTTCAAAAAAAGATTTTTCCATTTTAACCAGTGAGATGAGATGCATTGGAATATTGTTATGGAAGTCAAGTAAATTTATACACACAAAAAAATTAAAAACTTTAAAGGACACTTTCACACGTGTTAGTCAACTTTCTGTTGCTGTGATGAAATACTTGAGTTAATTAACTTAAAGGAAGGTTGACTTTGGTTCATGGTTTCAGAAGTTTCAGTCTGTGGTTGCTTGGTATGATTGCTTTGGGCCTGTGGTGACTCAGTATACCATGGTGGGAGCACCTGACAAAGGAAGACAGTATCTTCCCTTCCTCATAGAGGCTGGCAAACAAGAGAGAGAAAAGGAGAGGAAGGGGCTGGGTTCTCAATAGTCCCAGAAGGACATGGTTCTAGTAATCTAACTCCTTCCATCACGCCCCACCTCCTAAAGGTTCCACCCCCACCCAGTAGTACCACAGGCTGGTGACCAATCCTTTAGCCTATGGGTCTTGGGGGACATTCCAGATCCAAACCTTAACAACAGGTGAAATGAAGATGGCCAAATAATCAGTATTATTTCTCAGGCACCATTATCTGAAACCAGGAACAAGGCAAGGAATAGAGTCTATGAATTCTGAAGTGTGGAGATTAAAATCCCCCTAACCTATTAACTTTCTGGACCCTTTGGCTGAGTGAGTGAAGGATGCAGGCGCTTGTGTGAAAAGTAGGAGAAAGCAAAGAACTTCGTCGGGCAAAGGAGGGTGCGGTGGCAGGGTCTGTCCGAGGTGTGAGGACCTGGCAGGAGGTCCACCTGGCAAAAGTGAGTCCTCATGTAGACCTCCCCCACTCCTCCAGGACGCTGGGACGTCCAGCAGGGTTAGGATCAAACCTACAGCACGTGCAAGGGCCGAGTGAGGGTTGACCTAGGCACAAGGACTATTTTCTATTAGTCTGCTAGGATGACTAATTTACCAAAGTTTCTCAAGAAATAACTTTAAACAGGTGGAAAACATACAAACCTAATACTTTCTTTTTGTCCCGGTGCTGGGATCAAACCCAGGGCATGCCAGGCAAGCACCCTACCACTGAGCCTTATGCCCAGTCAAACCTAATATTTGAAAAGTAGTGAAAAATAATAAACAATCCAAACAAAAAGTATACCTCTGTGCTAGTAATTAAAAATACCTGATACAGTGGTAAAATAATGCCTGATTGAGCATCACTAATTCAAACTTCCAAAGTCTGAAAAGCTCCAAAATGCAAAACCTTTTGAATGCAAACATGATGCCACAAGTGGAAAATTCCACGCCTGACCTCCTTCAATGGTTGCAGTCAAAACACAGGTGCATTAACAATAATGCGTAAAATGACATTCAGGCTACGTGTAGAAGGTGTTGATGAAACAAATGAATTTCATGTTTAGACTTGAGTCCTGTCCACAAAATATCTCATTATGTATATGCAAATATTCCAGGTTGTATCTACTTTAATATTTAATTTAAGTCACAGTTCTATGATTTGTGGAACCAGGAGAACATCAATGATAGACTTTTATGGACACTTGGTTTATCCATTGAGAACGGTTCATGCTACAATCCAGGATGCCTGGGTTTGAACCCCAACTCTGCTACTTGATAACTTTGGCAAGTCACTTATCTTTCTGAGCCTAGATTCCCCCATGCTTAAAAAGAGAATAATGATAGTGCCCATCTCATAGGATCATGTTGAGGAGTAAACAGGTTCGTAGGGACAGAGTGCTAGGAACAGTACTTCACACACAGTGAGAACTTAATCAATGTTTGCTATCATCAAAACAGAAAAAAAGAATGACTAAGAGAATAGCATGGTTTATCTTTCTTTGACAAAATTTTGGGTGCAATGGTGCATGTCTAGAGTCCCAGCGATGAGGGAGGCTGAAGCAGGAAAAGAGCCTGAGCCCAAGAATTCCAGGAGACCCTGGGCAACATAATGAGATTCCATCTCAAAAAATAAAAAAATGTCAAGGGCTGAGAATTTGGCTCAGTAACAAAGCATTCACTGAGCCCTGGTTTCCATCCCTAGCATCACCCACGCAAAAGCATGCATTCAGGTGGTTCCTGGGATTGAACCCAGGGCCTTGTGCATGCGAGGCAAGCACTCTACCAACCGAGCTATATTTCTAGCCCCTGGTTTGATTGTTAATGGAGTTGGGAAGAATCTTCAGTCTCCATCCCGTCACTTCACCATCCTTAACATGTGGGCTTTTTGTCCTTTGTTCCACGGTTTCATGATATCAAAATGGTTACTGAAACTCCAGATATCTCAACTGTGTTGGAAATCAAGAAGAGGGCCTCCAGGGGAGAAGAAAAACAAAGACAAGGCAGAGAGGGGCAGGAGAGGTGGTGGGGTGTGGGGAGAGAGAGAGATGGGGAGACAGAGAGACACAGAATCAGAGACAGAGAGACAGAGAGCGAGAGGCTGTTTCATACTATTTTCACATTTTCTTAGGGAGCAAAAATTTTTCTCCAGGCTCCTCTTCTGATTTCACTTTATTTCACTGGCCAGAACTGGGACACATCTTGATATGGTCGTCCATTTCCATTGCAATACCAAACTACATGAAGCTTTATTTTACTTAGCACCATAACCTCCAGTTCCATTCATTTACCACCAAATGCCATAATTTCATTCTTCTTTATGGTTGAGTAGTATTCCACTGTGTATATGTACCACATTTTCTTTCTCTATTCATCTGTTGAAGAGCACCTAGTTGGTTCCATAGCTTAGCTTTTGTAAATTGAGCTGCTATGAACATTTATGTGGCTGTGTCACTGTAGTATGCTAACTTTAAGTCCTTTGGGGATAGGCCGAGGAGTGGGATAATTGGATCAATTCCATTCCAGGTTTTCTGAGGAATCTCCATACTGTTTTCCAGAGTGGTTGCACCAATATGCAGTCCCACCAGCAATGTATGAGTGTACCTTTTCCCCCAAATCCTCAACAACATTTACTGTTATTTGTATTCTTGATAATTGCCATTCTGACTGGAGTAAGATGGAATCTCAGTGTAGTTTTAATTTGCATTTCTCTAATTGCTAAAGATGTTGAACATTTTTTCATATACTTGTGGACCAATTGTATTTCTTCTTGTGTGAAGTATCTGTTCAGTTTCCTTGCCCATTTATTGATTGGGTCATTTGGTTTTTTGGTGTTGAGCTTTTTGTGTTCTTTATAAATCCTAGAGAGGTACAGGTGCTCTATCTGAGATGCAGGTGGCAAAGATTTTCTCCCACTCTGTAGGCTCTCTCTTCATGTTCTTGATTGTTTCCTTTGCTCTGAAGAAGCTTATTAGTTTGATACCATCCCATTTATTGAGTCTTGATTTTACTTCTTGTGCTTTAGGAGTCTTGCTGAGGAATTCAGTTCCTTAGCTGATATGATGGAGATTTGGCCTACTTTTCCTTCTATTAGGTGCAGGGTCTCTATTCTATTGCCTGAGTCCTTGATCCACTTTGAGTTGAGTTTTTTGCAGGGTGAGAGATAGGGGTTTAATTTCATTTTGCTACCTATGGATTTCCAGTTTTCCCAGTACCATTTGTTGAAGAGACTATTTTTTCTCCAATGTATGTTTATGGTGCCTTTGTCTAGTATGATATAAATGTATTTAGGTGGGTTTGTCTCTGTGTCTTCTATTCTGTACCGCTGGTCTTCATGTCTGTTTTGGTGCCAATACTATAGCTCTGTAGTATAATTTAAGGTCTGATATTGTGATGCCTCCTGCTTCACTTTTCTTGTTGAGGATTGTTTTGGCTATTCTGGATCTCTTATTTTTCCAAATGATTGCATTTCTATTTCTATTTCTATGAACAATGTCATCAAAACCTTAATAGGAATTACATTAAATCTGTATAGTGCTTCTGGTAGTAAAGCCATTTTAACAATATTAATTCTGTGTATCCAAAAACATGGGAGGTCTTTCCATCTTCCAAGGTCTTCAATTTCTTTCTTTCATGTTCTGTAGTTTTCATTGCAGAGGTTTTTCACCTCTTTTGCTAGATTGATTCCCAAATATTTTATTTTCTTTGAGGCTATTGTGAATGGAATAGTTTTCCTAGTTTCTCTTTCAGTTGACTCATCACTGATGTATAGCAGTGAAATTGATTTATGGATGTTAATGTTAAATCCTGCTCTTTTGCTGAATTCATTTGTGAGTTCTAGACATTTTCTGGTGGTGATGTTTGGATCTTCTGAATATAAAATCATGTTATTGGCAAATAGGGATAGTTTGAGTTCTTTTCCTATTCGTATCCCTTTAATTTCTTTTTCTGTGTCTAGTTGCTCTGACTCAGTCAGTAGTTTCTGAGTCCTTGCTCCCTTCTGGAACTAAAAGAAGCACCTGTGCCTTCAGGTGAACACATGTCATGGAAACAATAAGAGCAGCATAGACCAAATATGATGATCACACACTCAATTTTTCCAGAACCCAGAAAAGGGAGAGTTCAAATGGTCTGGCATCTTCAGAGATGTCCCCATGGATGGGTTAGTGAGGTCCTGGAGAATGGGAAGAAGGTAAATGAGTGCAGAGATGAGGGTTGGGGATTCCTGACCACAAAGATGGCCTGAGAAAGGGCTTCTGGCTGGAAGAGCAGGATGTGGGGGGCCAGCCAATTTCCTCTTTTTGATAGTTTTATGCTTTTCTCCTTAGAACTTGGAAGAAGATGCCCAAAGTCGAGAACATGCCAAACATTACCATCCATAACGCTGTAACCTCTCCAAATGTAAACTACATCCGTTGGAAAGTCCATGGAGACTGGGTTACTCAGGTAAAAAAAAAAAAAAAGTAAATTAGAGTTTGCTAGCCTGACCTCTCCCTCTCCCTCCGCAAGCACCTCCCTCAAATAATCAAACAGTATATGTTTTTTAATAAGTCATGACTGGTCCTGAGATAACTTCATAAATCTAGCTGAAAATGAACAAACAAAAATAATTTACACAAAATGTGGAGTAGTACAGAGAATGACCAAGAGCTGGTTTCTAGTGAAATTGATCCATCTGAACTTCCCGGTGGGATTGGTTTGGGGGACCTTGTCCCAGATATCCTTGGGTCAGAAGATAGTGGGTGGGTTTTCCTTCTTCGCAGGAGTAAAAGCCAATTCAAGTGAATGGAGTGTCTCAGGACCATGAATGGATTATAGACATGACATTGAGACTTCCTCTGAGAAGCTGCACCGGGGTCTATCAAGTGCATAATAAAGCAAGACATTGTCATTTATGTTAAGAGATCCCAGACGCCAAATGGCAAAGTGGATGTGCCAGCCCAAGGGACAGGAGGGAGATCAGGGGTGCTCAGGGTCAGCATGAGGAGTCCATCGGAGGGAGGAGCACGAGCTTGTGCCAGAGGCCCTTCCCTCCTTCTGAAAACACCGGTCTTGAACCAGGTGGAGAAGCTTCTGAATTAAGAAGGCTTATGCAAGAAAATGATGGTGAGGAATATCACTGAGTGAACGTATGGGGGGCGGGACCACGAAACGTGTTTGAAAGTGAAAAGGAAAATTAAAGGGGAAGAAGAATTGGACCACGAAAACAGCATTTGTTTAGAAGACAAATACCAACCAAGTTTCAAACACAAATTGGAAAAAAAACAAAATACCAATCCTGCCGGGGAACAGAAATGTGCATTTAAAAAGCTAGACCCAAAAAGAAAACAGTAATTTGACTAAATAAGCATATGTAATACTACGGTATGTTTTTCAAAAGCATTTGAAATAAGATTCTTTTTTTTTTCTTCACCTTTATTGGTTACAATTTAAATATCATAAATCCATCTTACATGTACAACTGATGGATAGTAAGTTCACTGAGTCGTACAAAGATCACCAGGATCCAGTTTTAGCATGTCTCTGTCACTGGGTAAGATGCCGCCGTCCAGCTGCAGGCCTCCGGGAATCAAGGCTCTGTCCCTGCAGGTGTGCCTTTGGTAGCCCAGCTCACAAGAATGGCATCATACAATGCATGGCCTTGATGCCTGGCTTCTTCCCCGTAGCATAAATTAGGAGCCATACTTCCTGTTGACCTTGACCTCTGGGGAGGTCTCAGTTGGGGATTCAGAGACCACACCATGGGGAGGAAATAAGCCCAGAGGCTGGCATTGGCGTTGGCAGGGTGCAGATGGAGCCTGTCAGAGAGGAACTGTTTGGTAGGGACGTTCTCCGGTCCTGCGGTCCTGCGGTCCTGCGGGCCTTGTGTTTCTCTCGGCCGCATGCCCCCGGGAGTGTGTTCACAACCTTGCTTTCTGAGAGGACTGCCACACAAGCCACTTTTGGGGAGCCCTGCCCAGCAGAAAACAGATGCAGGGCAGCTCCAAGGGCCTATAACACTCTGCTGTGTAGGTGGCCCTCTGGCCACTGGCTCCTGCAGTCTTGGGACCCAAGCTCCAGTTGCTTTACTCTCCAAACTTCCCTGTCCTTTCTCTGTCTTTTTGGGTCTCTGGTTTCCACATTCCATGCAGTCACTTCTGAGCTTAGCATCATGCCTGTAGTGACTAAATGATAAGTAATCACATCATCCTTGCAGCTTCCAATACAAATATGGCTTTATCCAATTTATATGTTCATATTCTAAATTAGGACTTCTGCTGGGGAAGAAGGTGACCTGAGAAGAGAACTCAAATCCCTCCACATCTCATTCCTTATACCTGAGACTGACCTTGCCTGTCCCTCAGGGTCTTGCCCCAAAGCCCTGGTTACCCAGTCCCCACACACTTTCCCAGGACCCAGGTCTCAATTCTTGAAAACAGGGGAAAAGCCTATGCCTCCCAGAATCTATTCAGTATTGCTTCCAATTTAAAGATGATTTCTAGGGAAATATAAATTGTTTTCTCTGTACAACCCCCTGTAGCTATGCAGGCAGCATTCAACTTTTCTCAGAAAAGTCTAAAATAGGCAGTGGAAATGCAGCACAGTCTGTCAGACAGGGTGCCCAGGGATTGTTTGTTCTGGTGTTAGCCTTGAACAGTAGGAAGGGAAGAGACCACTGGGTTCTCTGCACTACACCAGGCACATCAATGGGTGCTTTAATTTTTTTCCCTATGCTCCAAAAGGTGGTTCTTTCATGAAATATGTTTTGGAAGAATGCTTTAAACATTATTAGAAACTCTTAGGTGACCTGGTGGGTGATCTTTGTATTAATTAGTGTTTTCTCACTTTTTTTTTTTCTTTTTTACTTCTAGCTGAACTACTGTGACTCTCTGAAAGCTGTCATTTCCAGCTCCAACCACGAGCCCACAGCTCTGGTCATAGGTACTACCTTCTACTCCAGCAATGTTCTCTTTCTGGGTGCTGCATCCTTGCAGGTCTCCCACCTTTGATTTTCTGCATTGCAGTGGGCATCCCACACTCTGCTAGTAACTCCTGATGCAGATCAAAAATTAGAACTCCTCTGCAGCTAAGTGTGTTTTAATTTCATGAGCCTCATGCCAAGGCTGCTGGAAAGGCAGTGAGAAAGAGCATGGCTAGCACTGGTTTTGCACACACCAAGAGCTCCATCAATATGTGCTGAGTCGAAATAAGAGCAAAATGCACACCAAGCAATGCCAGGCTCTACTATGTGAGCACCTCTAATGTGCTACCTGATATTAAATATGTAATGATATCCATACGAAACAGTTGAAATGGAGCATTTGTATGACTGGGGAATTTTTAAGGAATTCTAAAGGTGTGAAGACCCAGCACCTGAGGACATGTGGAGTTTCTAGAAACTGGATGTAGACCAAGTGAAATCCAAGAAAGGCCAATGAGTACCCAGCTCCCAATCCATCCCTCAGTCTTAGAGCATGAGCCCAGTATCTTAGTCATTTTCTGCTGCTATAACAGAGTACAGTATAAGTTACTGGGTAACTTATAAAGAAACGAGCTTTATGTGGGTTATGACTCCGGGGCTGAGAAGTCCAGGGCATGATGACCACATCTGGAGATGGCTCTCACATGGGGTTGTCTCATGGTGGAAATGTGGACAGGCAAATGAGCGCATCTGGAAGCGTTCACTTTTGAAACAAAGTCATTCTCATGAAAACTAACCCACACCTGTGGGTGGAGCCCTCCTGACCTAGACACCTCCCTTTTGGCCCCACCTCCCAATACTGCTGCCCTGTGAAGTAAATTTCTAACACATGTACTTTGGGGAAAAACAGTTAAACCATAGTCTCCAATAAATAGCTAAGTCTATGCATGAACTTGACCAAGTTGATCTTGGGTCTATGGTGTAGGAGAGTCTGTCTATACTAGTCATTAGGGAGCCATTTTGTACAGACCAGACTGAAAATATACATCCAGCATTGGGTGGACTTGAGGAGGTCTGACTGACCCAACACTGACCATTATGATATTATGATAGACCATTCCCTGGGTATCAGCTCATGGTCTGAAGTAGATGCAGTCTTTTGCCCACCTGGAGCTTCCCAACGGGAACACTTCCTTAAGGTCAGGTTCTATCTTAAGTGCCTCACACATATGGCCCTATTTAATTACCCTAACATGTAAACCATCATCTTAGAGATGAGTCAGCTAAAGCACAGAATGATCAGGGGATTGGTCAGAGGTCTTTTTAGCTGCACTGAAGGAAATCCAACTCAAACTGACAGAAGCAGAAAGGAGAATCTTGGGGGTGGCTCAGGTAACACAGGTAGGGCAGGAAAACAAAGCAGCTCCATATTGGGAAATCTTGGGAACAGGAGCTCAAACACTTCTCCATCTCAGAAACTCCATCGGATTCCCTCTGCATGCCAGTCCCCTCAGATGGAAGTGAACCCATGCCTCACACAGCATTGCCACCAACAGGGACTGGCTGACACTTTTGGTCCCCAGTCCAGCCAACCTGGGAAGTGTCTTTTTAGAATAGTTTAGCCCATCTTTGGTATAATCATGATCCAGTCAACCCAGGAAGAACAGGGACCATAGAACCTGGCAGTGCTCATTAAAACTATAGCAGCAGAGTGTGGGAGGAAGGCTTCCTCAAGTAGGAACTGGAAGGGGAGGTTTACTAATGGCCAAAAAGCAAAGAATGACCACTGCACCGTGTCACACAACTCAGATTAGAAGGTCAAGGGCTGGAATCCAGGTCGTCCCCAAGGCCTGAACTTCTAACCCTTGGACCTGTAGCTAGGGAATTGCTTAGGAGTGTGTTAGAAATCCAGAGTCTGGGGCTTCTTCCCAGAACCACTGAATCAGAGTCTGCATTATAAAGGACTGTGGTGAGTTGCATGCACATCAAAGTCCAAGAAACATTCTTTCATCACAATAACGAACTAACATTTTTTAATAACCTACCCCTTGAAGACCTTCTTAATTCTTCATATTTACTTCATTAAACTTCATAATTATTCTGTGAAGGCCTTGAGAATATGTTGGAAAGCCCCATGCAATTAGTCAACGTCACCATCATCATATTTAATTTTCAAGTTGATATTGATGATGATAACTTACATGTGTTTGGCACTTACTAATTCAAAGTAATTTTCATATTTGCCAGTGGTTCTCAGTTTGGAGTACCCATTGGAATCATCTGGGAGACTTTGTAAAATCTGCTTACCTGGGTTTTACCCTCAGAGATTCTGACTTAATTGGTCTGAGATGAAACCTGGGCATTGCAGCGTTTAAAAATTTCTGCAGTGATTCCAATATGCAGCTAAAAGTAAAAACCTCTTTTCAAAGAGATATGGCCCAGGCATCTATATTTTTTAGATGCTTCTCAGTGACTTTAATTTGCAGCAAAGATCAAGAGTCAATCACATGCAATACAGTATTTGACCTTCCCAGTGGTCAGGGAAGGTATGAATTGTGTGTATACACATGTTACAGATGAGGACACACAAGCTTAGGTAATCCTGCCCACCAGACCACTTAGGCACAAGAGTCCCAGTGGGACCGGGCTCTGGTTTTCCTGACCCCAAAGCCAATGTACCACTGCCGTCCCCTACAATTGGGTTTGCAAAGCCCTTCACATCCTGGAAGCTGTTCTGGGACTGCCTCTCGCCTTGGAGAAGAATAAGGCTGTGATCTAAGAGGGAAAAATGGAGTCCTTCACTCCCAGGGCATTGAGAAGATTGTTGCCAATAGAAACCGCCCGTGATCTCTGCTTGAATTCCCTGCATGCCTTAAGCATCAGCAGCTTAAGAAAGGAATCCATGAACACCCAAATACAGATTCTCCTGTCCGCTGCCCTGCCAACCCACCTGATAGGACAGGGAGATAATCAAGAAGTGTCGGAGTTCTAAGCAGCCATGTGCCACAGTACAACATTCTGCTCAAGGACAGGCTGCATATACAATAGTGGTCTCAGAAGATTATAATAGAACTAAAAAAGTCCTGTTGTCTAGTGATATCATAGCTGTCATGATGTCATAGTGCAATAGAGTACTCATGTGTTTGTGGCAATGCCCGTGTAAACAAACCTACCACACTGGCAGTCATGAAAAAGTGCAGAACATGCGATTGTGTCCAGTACAGAATATTTGACAATGATAGTCAATGCTGTGTTACTAATTCATGTATATATATTATACTCGCTCTTGTTATTTTAGAAGGTACTCCTTGAACTTATAAGAAAAGTTAACTGTGAACCATATGCTGTGTTCCATGCAGTCCCATGCATCTGTGTTTGCCCATCATCTCTTGATCATACAAAAGGCCCACGAGCGGCCTACACACTCTGTGATGTTCACACAGCAATGAAATGCCTAAGGAAGCATCTCTTAGAGCACATCCCTGCTGTTAAGTGACACATGCTAACTAGCGTCTCTCCCTTCTCCCATGCTCCATCCTCAGTCCCACCTCTGGACTTGAAGAGCTTGGTCTGAGCTCACCAGCAGTGTACTGGTAATGCATAAAACATTTAATACACTTTACAGCAACTCAGAAGCCAGCCACCCACATAACAATGTAAGCTACTTCTTTTTTGATGTCTTCTAGCTTCACCGTGCCTGAGCATTTCTAAGCCTTTGGGAAGACTGAAATCCTAGTTTCCCCTCTTCTTTTATCCTTTAAAATCTAATTCCATTTGCCACTGAACATCATGGAAAATCAATAATGCCTTGTGCCGAGGTCTCAGCCTACTATGAAATACCATCTTGCTTCTTTCTTGCTGGGAATCTTCCCCGAGGCCCTTTCCAGCTGCCTGATTCATAGCCCGAGAACTCACATTATCTTTCAAGGAAAGTTTCCTTTATAAATTTCTGATACACTGACATTTAAATCACCAAAGCATTAGAAAAAGATGTACAGTGGTTAAGTTTCTTGGGAACTTTCATTAGATTATCTTGGAACTAGGAAATTTTGGTTTTCTAGAACAGTAATGAATGTGAGTTCTAAGAAACTGAACCAGCCTCTTTGGAGACTGAAATAGGTCAGCATTCAGTATTGGAGCAGATCAAAAGCAATAACTCTAGAAAAGGAACTGTGAGCTTTAACTGTGGCTCAGCTATAATAAAACTGTGACATTGGGCCTCAGTTTCCCCTCCAGTTCCATACGTGCTACAGTTTAGAGCCAGTTTAGATTTGAGTGTATGCCCCAAAGTTTCACATGCTAAAGTCTTGGCCCCAATGTAACAGTATTGAGAGGTCATGGAATCTTTGAGGTGGGCCTAGTAAAAACTGGTTAGGCTACTGAGGGCAGTAATCCTTGCAAGGATTAGCTCTGTAGCTCTCGTGAGACCCTGGTTAGCTCCCAAGAGAATGGGTTCTTATAAAAGAGCAACATTGGTCCTCCCCATTCTCTAGCTTCCATGCAACCTCTCTCACATGTGCTCCTTCCATGATGCCACCTGCTACATTGGAGCCCAAGGGAGCCCTCATCACAGGTTATACAGATGGACTGCCCAATCTTGGGTTTTCAGTCTCCAAAATTGTGAACTAAATAAACCTCTTTATTTGCCAACTATCTAGCTTCAGGTATTTTGTTATAGCAACAGAAACAGACTAATACAATAAGAAAGATGGATACAAGTTCTGTGAATCCTTCCAGTTCAGATTCAGAGGCCTCATTATGCTAAGAGTCCTGTCTACCTTCTTCACATCATAGAAAAGGAAACCACAAAAATTGCTTAGAGCTCTAAACTAATATGATCTCATCAAATAAATATTTCTTGAGAACTGGGTATCCATATAATAAAAGGATCGGCCCCCACATCTACATCAATCTAGTGATTTTTCAATTGGGTATTTACAATGTGCCAACCATAACTGTAAGATAAGAATATGAAATTCCAGGGAATCTCTGGAATGAAACTTCTGAGAAAAGTTACTTATACATGCTTTTCCAATTTCTCTCCTTCCATTCAAAGAGCCCCTCCAACCTGACCTTGGTCCCAAGACACCACCTAAACCACACCATGAAGGTCCACAATGCCCCTCATGTTACTGATTACACTAACCAATCTTCATCTCATTTTCTCTTTTTACATTTGAAGCAGCTGACCACTCTGGGTTCCCGAGTGAACTTCTCTCACTTGACTTCAAAATCCCAACTCCTTTTGTCTTTCCTTCCACCCCACTGGTTATTTATTTTCTGTCTCTCTTGCTTATTTCTCCACATCTGTCTGACCTAATGTTGGAGCCCCAAGAGTTTAGTTCTTGGTCATCTCTTCCATGTCTGCATCATTACCTTGGTGATCCCTTACAATTCCACTGTATGCTGTCCACTCCCAAATTTTTATCTGTATCCCAGTTTCTTCTGGCTGCCCTGGCTCACTAATGAACATCTTCACTTGGATAGATAATGAATGCCAAAATTAAGTCCAAACCTGAATCCAGGTCTTTTCCTCACAACGGCTCCACCATCTTCCCCATCTCAGTTGATACTAATTCCATCTTTCCAGTTGCTCAGGACAAAAACCTAGCATTTACCCATGATTCCTCTCAAAACCCACATCCAATCTATTGTCTCTGTGTTCATAATACACCTCAATTCTGGCCACTTCTCACTAGCCCCACTTCTGCCATTCAGTAAGAATCACTGTCTTCTCTTTCCTGGATTACTGTGAGAGTTTCCTAGCTGGTCTCCTTGATTTCATCTATTTTATGCACAAGGGCAAGAAAGATATTGTAAAATTGGAAGTCAGACCTCTCCAGATCCTTCTGTAGGCCCCTACCTCACCGTAGTAAAAGCCAAAGTCTCCCAGGTCCCCTACTTTACCCCACACTTTACCACTGTGGCCTCCCCCATCCCTCTCTCTCTTCTGCTCTAGTCATACCAACCTTCTGGAATGTATTTTGGTCCTTTCTACTGGTGCTCTTCTCTACCTGGAAGGTTCTCCACAAATGTCCACATCTTACTCCTTCACCTTTTTCCTTCAAATATCACTTCTCCTTGAAGCTTACCCTACTTGATTTATTATGTCCTAGAAAAGCCCACCCCTTGCTCCTGGCCTTCCCCATCCTCCTTGCCTCGCTCTGCCCTTGTTGAAACCCATACCTCTAAACACCTTCAGGTAGACTATATAATTCACCCATTGGGTTTGGTTTTTAAGGTCTGTCTTCCCCTGGCAGCATGGATTCATGAGTGTTGTGTTCATTGTTGTATCACATGTGCTTAGAATAGTGCATGGCACCTACCAGGTGCTCAGTAAATATTTGTTGAGTGAATGTATTTGTGAAGTCAGAATTTAGATGACCCACATTGATCTCTCCCCCAGGAGTGCTCTGTAGTGTCCATTCTAGGAGAACCAGAAGACTGTAGGAACAAGCATGTAGAATGCTTTCCTCCTGTGCCTTTCTCCTTACAGCTCCCCACTCCCCTGCCTCCAGCATGTCCCCAGGGTTCCCCATGCCCATGTGACTGCCTCAGTCAGGATATGTGTCCACTGTGGGCCCTAGCACCAACCCCCACCCCAAAGTGGCTTCTAGAGAGTCATAACTTAGGAAACAGGGAGGGGATTTCCCCCATTCCTGAGAACCCTTGAATAGTCCTCATCTCCACTTTGGGCTAGAGCTCCTCACACCTTAGAGATCCTCCTTGACATACTTCTGAACTTCAAAACTTGACTTACAGTCAGCCACTTATTCCCAGGAAGACTTACCTTGGGCAAGGGGGAAAACCATGATACAAAAACCAACAATGCCTAAAGAACTCTGCAATTAAGAAGTGCTTCCCTTGTTTTGTTTATTTAAGGTAGAAATCTCTGGCTTCATTAATGAATATACAAAAAGGATGCATTTGGGTCAAGGCCACAGAAACCCCCGCTGGACCTTGAGTGTCTTGCCTCCTGCAAATAAGAAAGTGGGTTCGATTTTGTGACCACGGATCCATGGGCTCCTGCTATACTGAGAAAATTGGTAGAAAAAAAGAGGGCGAAATATAGGTACAGGTGGGCAAGCTTCACTGAAAATCCAGCTTGAATCAGGAAGAGTGAAATCCAGAGTTTCGGCACAAATGCCCACCCAGAGGCGGACTCCGTGGGATGCTGTGAGCCCAAGACTATGGAGGTGACCTCTGGCCCAGCTCTGATGCTAAAGCCATGGTGGGTAGTCTGAATTAAACTTCCACCAGGACCTCAGTGCCTGAACTCTTACCTGCTAGTTAGTGTGCTGGGGATCTGAACCCGCCTGGAATCTGCTCTAGGTTTCCATGGAGATTACTTAAACTTTTCATCATCCTTCTTTCAGACCTTGGAGAAGAGCTATGCACTCTGGTTTCCATGACAACCACTTAAACGTGTATCTCTGTCTGGCTCTGTTGGAAAAGAACCGCTAGCGATCATGCAAATGAACCGGCTGCTCTCCCTTTACTTGAAAAAAAACTAAAATAAAAATAAAGTGATACACCTGCTTAGAAGTTTCAGATCTCTGTTCATAACGAGAAGGGTGAATGTGTCAAACTGCTGTTTGAGGCGGGCTTGCTGCATCTCTTTGACCTTAAAGTGTTCACCCAGATTATTCAGCTCATTCTATCATCTCATATAATTATCTACACTCACCAAATATCACCTCTCCCATCTACCTGGTGGCTGAAGAGTTGCCAACTCAAGGCTATCTACCTTCCTACTGCATGTTAAAGGAGGAAGGAAGGACTGAGCCAGAGTGGCAAGCCAGCCTCCCTATACCAATATGGAAAGATACTGTGCAGAGCAGGTTGTCACCTCAATTCACTGTCAACAGATTGTCCAGAGGTGGCCCACAACTCAGATTACAGCCACAAATAATGGAATTCCATACCTAGTCATTCGGAAATGAGTCCATGTTCTCTTGTGATACTCATTCAATGGAGGGCAGCCACTCTCAACTTCAGGACTTGGACCACGCAAAAGGAGAGAGCTCGGGAGAAATCAAGAGATGAATGTCCCTCCCTCTTCCTGGACATGTCTCTGAACTCCACTGCAGTATGTGCCCCTAAAACAGAGATCTCAAGAGGCAGCTGTGGTGTTTTAGATAGCTTTTTTGCTGCTGTGACTAAAAGACCTGTCAAGAACAATTGACGGAGGAAAAGTTTATTTGGGGGTTCATGGTTTCAGAGGTCTCAGTTCATAGACAACTGACTGCATTCCTCGGACTCCAGGTGAGGCAGAGCAACATGGTAGAAGAGTGTGGCAGAGGGAAGCAGCTCACGTGATGATCAAGAAGCAGAGAGAGAGAGAGACTTCACTGGCCAGATATAAAATAAATACTCCCAGGGACCCACCTCCTCCAGCCACACCCTACCTGCCTTGAGCTACTACTCAGTTAATCCCTATCAGCAAATTAATGCACTGATTGGATTAAGAGTCTCAAAATCCAATCATTTTTCCTCTAAACCTTCCTACATTGTCTCACACATGAGCTTTTGGGGGATACCTCAAACCCAAACCATAACAAGTGAGCTAAGGAAGCCACCAACAAGCAGAATATGTAAAACATGTTAGGACACTGGGTACTGACATTTTAAATCCTGGAAGTTTCCAAGGCAAATAAAGACTTTTCAATTCCCTCGAAAAGTTATAAGGTCATATTTTGTTAATGTGTGTGTGTGTGTGTGTGTGTGTGTGTGTGTGTGTGTGCATGTGGTCCTGAGGTTTGCACATGAGGTCTGTGTTGTTCTACAGGACAAGAGTCTTTTGAATAGAGCACCACATGACCTTGAAGATGAAGCATGCACTTGCCCTAGTGGAACTTTCTGAATTGCAAATTCTTATCCCTAATTCTTGGAAAATAGTTGGACTGGTAACTTGTGGTAACAGGCAGAGCTCTCAAACAAAACTATTCTTCAACTAATAGATGAGGTCACCAGCAATAGAAGAAAGTTCTTACTTGTGGGGTAGGAAGTGGAAGCTGACGATGATTATTTGTCCTTTCTCCAAGGTCCCTTGGAAATGGCTGAGGTTGGTGATGAGGGTAAGCCAGCTGGTGGGCGTGGGAGAGGTTCTGGCAGATGTAATGAGGATTTCTATCATTGATTTTCTGGTGAACCCGTGTCTGAAAACTACAGGAGGATCACTAATTGCTTCTAAATGTTGTGGCCATTATAATTTATATTGTTCAGTAGATTCATAAACCAGTAAGCCATTTGGTTGAAAATATCTGTCAAAATAATTATAGGACAAAATTTCTGGTTGGCTATGAAACTGATAGGTCATCTGGATGAGCCCTAATGAGAGAGTCAGTACTGAATTGGATGCTTGTTCCATTTCCTCAATGACAAGTCTCTTAACTTCTTCATATGTTTTCTCACCTGTAAGATGGAGGTAAATGTGCTTGAATCAGTGAGTTTCTGTGAGGATCAAAAAAGATCATTGCTGGTGCTTATCAGGTCTTGGTGTTGGGTTTCCTCCAAATGAGATGGTCTTCATGTTACCTCTGTTCCCAGGTGACTTCTCTTGTCTCTGTTTAGAAAAGGGAGGGGGAAATCTTACTTTTCTCACACACACCATTTTTCTTCTTCAGACTATCTGTAGTTTAAAGGAAAAAGAAAATACAGGTTATTATTGAAAATGAATCAGGGACCTTTAGTAATCAGCACCCTGTGGGGAAATTGACTGATCATATGAAGAAACTATGCTTTGCTTTTCTGTGAATATTTTCAGGGTGCACTGTGGGAATAACAAATGTCAAGCAAAAGATGAAAGAGATAAGGAATGTTAGAAAAGATGTCAAGACAAGAAAAGGCCACGCATCCCTTGCTTTGCCCCAAAGGCGAGCAGAATGTGATCAAACGGTTTTCTGCATCTATAAAGGAGTCAAAGCATTTTCATTCTGTAGGAGAAAGAACTTGTTGCTGACAGGTGGCATGGATCAAATAATTCGAGTCTGGAATCCTCATCTGCCTGGGTAAGTTGTCTTTCTCCCACCAAGAGTGCCATCAATGTAGTACGATAATTGGAAGCAGGACTGGGGGTTCCCTATTGGAATGACTGAAGAACCTCTGACCAATCCCATACACACAGTCTGGGAAACTTCTGTCTGTGGGCTGTGAAGAGTCCTGCTTTGGAGTTCATGACAGTTCCTTTAAAAATGTAAACACCTTAGGAGGACAGAGAGGCTGTAAGGAGCCACCATGCACCTGCACCTCAGTATGATTCCCTTTAATCAGATTGCTGCCTGCCCCACCATGAACCCGTCACTCTCTTGGTCAGAGAGTATTAGGGATTTTGATGTGCAATTGATGTATTTTTAGGGTACCTTGCTCAGCCCCAAGTGTACACTCAGTTCTCCATGGGGGTTGTTTAGCCCTGTCAGAATTAATGGTGACATCCCTAAGGCATAGCAGAATTGACCTTAAAGGCAAGTATAATTGATATAAGAAAGGAGGTATTGTCTTGGGAAGCCTGGAATTTGGGTAGTGGGGTACTGAACAGCACATACAGGTACATTCCCATCTCCCCCTCAGTGATCATTATACTGCAGATCAGGTACATACCTTCCACGGCAGGCCCCATGGTACAAATGCTCAGGGAACACTTTCTTGATAACAACAAAAAATACCATTTTATTAAGTACCTTCTTTGTTTGGGTACCATGGAGCACACATCCCCTCTCTGGTCCTCACATCCAGCCCACATACAAATGAGGAAATTGGAGCCCAGAGAAGTTAAATGACTTCTTACAAGTAATGGTAGAGTGAAGGGTCAAAGGCAGGTTTGTCATTTCCACTGAGAGGAGTTGAAGATGGAAACTGGGAGAAGGGGAGTTGATTCTCCAGTGTCGGGAGTGGATTCAGGGAAGAGCACAAGTCATGTGGGATATGCCAGGGTTCCTGGCCTAGCCAATCTCCCGGGCATCTGCACCCTGGGGATCCACAGGTGCCCCTGTGCCCTTCAGATGACCTGCTGAGTTGGCGCCAAGCAGCAGTTAAGCACATGAGCTCAGTTGGTGCCTCACTTCCCAGCCAGGCGATGCTGACCAAGAGTTGTAGCTCCCATTTCCTCATATACAGTGGTCACCCCAAGAGGACTCACCTCCTAGAACAGTAATGAAGATTAAAAATGAAATAATACACATAAAACCCGCAAATACAAAATAAGAAAGAAAAAATATTTTCTATCTATTTCTGTTATCTATTTCCCTTTGCCTATACTTGAGAACAATTTGCTTATATAAATACTCAAGTTCTCCCTCCTGAACCTCAGCCCGGCCTCTCTTCTCCCCTTCTCCTCTCCCTCCCATGGCACCCAGCCCTGAGATCCTCCAAGGGTACTGTGATCCCTTACATTACAAAGCCCTTCCCACCAGGTTTTAATGCTGTTCTCTCCAGCCTGCAGAAAACCACCACCTACCATGGAATCCATTCCATGCCCACCTTGGACGGTCGCCCGAGTGTTCCTTTATAGTGCTATTGTTAACCATAAGAGAAACAAAGACCAAGGCTTCACCACTCCCCGAGTTCTGTCACTATAACTGGGTATTATTTGCTTCAGTCCTTTTATCACACAAGACATATACTTGTGCAATTTCAGAGGGAAATATAACCCTCCTCCAGGCTGAATAGAACTGCCAGATCCGGGCCAAGTTTAGTTTTGCATTTTTATTTAGAAATAGCAGACAGAACTACTTTGTGTTCATCTGTTCTGTTTTCATTCTAGAAAACCAACAGGTCTGCTGAGGAGCCACACAGCTCCAGTGATCTACATCCACTTATCTTCTGAGGATAACAGAATATTCTCCATGTCCATGGACAATACAGTCAAGGTCTTGCCCTTCCTGTGTTTCAATGCATGCATACTCTAAGCCAGGTTCAGACAGAGAAGTGATTTTTTTCATGGTTACTACCCCCTCTTTGACAGCATGAGGGGCCTCTGCCTGGGTAGATGCTCACGGGGTATTTGGACAGGTGAGTCTGCCCTGGTAAGTGTGGATGTGCCAGCAATTGAAGGCTCAGGGAGTGTTCTATCCCTGGTGTTCCATGTTGGGGTGAGTAGACCTTCCAGCATTTAGGCCCCTAAATATTCTGTGTCCCAAGCTTTCCCTGAGTGTTTAGAGGATGGAGGAGGGGAACAGGGGATGGAGCAGGAACCTTAGGGATACAGCAGCCCCTTGCTACCAATGGTTATCTCTTATTTTTAAATACACACAGGGCAAGTGGACCCATTCCAAAAAGTCACCTGTAACCTTAGAATGGTAACATTGCTGTTTGATTTTGCTTGCCTTCACTTCTATCTTTATACCAAAGGTCCTGTCCACCTCTAAAGTTTGGTTATTATATCACCTTTGCAACATATTCTTTTTTTATACAAAAGAAGACTCTTCACTGATTTTCTCCATCCATCATTTCACTTGCTTTTTCAGTGAATATGACACTTTTTCATGAGCCATCTACCTTCTCTACTGGACTGTCCTGGGGCCAGAGGGAGGGAATTTGGAATGAATCGTGGAATGTGGGAGCCTTAGGAAGGAAACCAATGTCACTGCTCTGTGTGGATACATAAGCCAACTTGCTGACCACTCATAGCATAAATGATTGATAGGTGCCAAGGGCTGAATTTTGGCCCTTCCAAAATTCATTTGTTTAAATCTTAACCCTTGGGACCTACAATGTGACTACATTTAGATACAGGGCCTTTAAAAAATTAAATGAGGTCATTACAGTGGGCCCTAATGCAAGATGACTAGTGTCCTTATAAAAAGAGAAGATTAGGGCAAATACAGACCAAGGGATGACCATATAAGGTCACAGCAATAGACTTGCAAGACGAACATTTGCCATCTTGCAAGCCAAAGAGAGACGCCTCACAAGAACCCAATCCTGCTGGCACACCTTGATCCAATCCCCATAACTGTGAGAGAATAAACAGAATATGCTTATATCTCCTAGCAGAAATGTTATAGTGGCCCTAGTAAGCTAATACAATAGATCTGTCTACTCTGATCACAAGGAAAAGACCTCGTTCACTCACTCATTTAACAAATCTACTGAGTGCCTACCATGAATGGAGCAGTCTTCCAGGTTCAGGAGACACAGCAAAAGACAGCCCAAGTGCCCTGCTTTCATGGAGGTTATAATCTGGAGTTGGAGAAAGGCTTGCAGAAAATAATCAAAATAAATAAATGAAATATTAATATGTCAGGTGATAGCAAGTGTCGTGGGGAACGGTAAGGCAGGTAAGGGGGAGTGAAGAGCAGGAAAATTTGGTTCCTGTTTCCTATGGGTTTGTTAGGAATGCACACATCAAGGTGACATTTAAGGAAAGGCCTGAAAGAAATGAAGGGGAGAGTCACATATTTATTTGAAAAAAAAAATTGTTGCCAGCACAGAAAACAGCAAGTGCAAAGACCTGAGGTGGGAGGCAAGTAGGAGATGGGATTGGAGTGAAAATATAATAGCACAAGGTAGGTGGGTTGTGAAGGACCACACAGGCCTGGGGTAAGGGCTTTGGCTTATAAGGTAATATTATGAGTAATTTTAATGTCAATAAATTAGGTAAACTAGATGAAATATACATATTCCTAGAAAGATATAAGCTGTAGAAACTGGCTTAAGAAGAAAAAAATTGGAATATACCTATAACAAGAGGTGGAGTTATCAATAATAAAAATTTACTCAAAGAACAGTTAGGCTCAGATGGAATCACTGGTGAATTCTATTAAATACTTAGAAGAATTAATATACCAATCCTTCACAAACTCTTTCCAGAGAGAGAGAAAGGAGAACACTTCCCAACTCATTCTGTGTCTGATACCCTAATGCCAGACTCAGAGACGAACATTACAAGAAAAGAAAATTCTAAGTCATTATCATTTGTGAATGTGAATGCAAAAAGTTCTCATAAAAATAGTAGCAAACTAGGTTTGGAGTTGTGGCTCAGTGGTAGAGCACTTGCCTAGCATGTGTGAGGCACTGGGTTTGATTCTCAGCACCGCATATAAATAAAAAACAAAATAAAGATCCATTGACAACTAAAAAAAAATTTTTCAAAAAATAGTAGCAAACTGAATCCAGCAACATATCAAAATACTTTTATGATATGACCAAGTAGGATTTATCCCAGGAAAGCCAGGGTCGTTCAACACATGAAAATCAATATAATAAACCATATCAGCACAACAAAGGACAAACACCATATGATATCTCAATGAGTGCAGAAATTGAAATGCAAAATTTATGCTCCAAAATCTACAAAACACTTTTGAAAGAAATTACAAAGAAGACATAAATAAATGAAAAGGCATTCTGTTTTTATAGAGTGGAAGATTTATGTAGTTAAGATGGCAATGCTTTGCAAATCAATCAACATATTCAATGCAATTTTTTATCAAAATCTCAAGTGGCTCTTTTTTTTCAGAAATTGAATCAATACTAAGATTCATATGGGAATGCAAGAGACTCAGAATAACCAAAGCAACTCGAAGAAGAAGAAAATTGAAGGACTCACATTTCCCAACTCTATAACTTATTACAAAACTCTAGTGGATAGTGCAGTGTGGAAATGGCATAAGGTACATATAGAGCAATAGGGAGTTAAGAAATAATTGAGAATCAAGAAATAAACCCTCAGGGCTGGGGATATAGCTCAGTTGTAGAGTACTTGCCTCATATGCAGAAGGCCCTGGGTTCAATCCCCAGCTCCACAGAAAGAGAGAAAGAAAGAAACCTTCATGTTAATGATCATTTGACTTGTGACAAAAATGTCAAGACCATTCAATGGGGAAAGAATAATCTCTTCAGCAAATTTTCTGGGTCAGTTCATTATCCACATTTAAAAAAAATGAATTGGATCCCTGCCTCTTACCATATGCAACAATGAGCTCAAATGGATCATAGACCTGAGTATAAGTGTGAAACCCTAAAATTTTGAGTGAAAACATTTGAGTAAATCTTCATGATGTTGGAATAAGAATGGTTTCTTGGATATGACACCAAAAGCACAAGAAACAAAAGGGAAAAAAATCAGATAAAATAGTCTTCATCGAAATTAGAAACATTAGTGCTTCAAAAAGCATACCATTAATAAAAAGAAAAGACAACCTACATAATGGAAGAAATATTGTGAGTCACATATCTGATCAGGAACTTCCATCTAGAATAGAAAGAGCTCTTAATACTCAGCAATAAAAATAAAAATAACCCAATTTAAAAATGGGCAAAGGATTTGAATGAACATTTCTTCAAAAGTGGCCACAAGTACATGACAAGATGCTCAACCTCATCATCCTTAGGATTCATTAGCCATTAGGATGGCAACAATCAGAATATAGACAATAACCAATGTTGACGAGGATGCGAAGACAGTTCAATCCTTACATGTTGCTAGTAGAAAATTAAAACGATGAAGTTACTTTGAAAAAACATTTTGGCAGTTCTCAAATGGTAAATATACAGTAAGTCTGTAACCAGCAACTCTATTCCCAGGGCTATACCCCTAAGGATTAAAAATATATGTTCACGCAAATATTTGTATTTGAATCCTCATAGCAGCATTATTTATAATAGCCAAGAAGTAGAAATAACATGAATGTCCATTACCTGGTGAAGGAGTAAACAAAATATGGAACATCTGTACAATGGCCAAATTTGGCAACAAAAAGGAACGACGTTGTGTTCTGTGTTACAGCATGAACGGACCTGGAAGACATTGTATTAAGTGAAAGGAAGCCACAAAAAGTCTTATATTATTCCATTTATACGAAATATCTAGAGGGCAAGACATAGTGACAGAAAGTAGTTTAATAGTTGCCAGAGCCTGGGATGAGGTAGGAATAGGGGTGGCTGGTAATGGATAGGGATTTGGGGGAGGGCAACAAAAATGCTTGGATATTAGGTAGTGGTGATGCTTGAACAATTCCATGGATATACTAAAGACCACTGAACAGCACACGTTGACAAAGTGTTGTGATATATCAATTCTATCTCAATAAAATTGTTTAGTAAAGAGTCAAGACCAACACCAAGGCTTGGAGTCTGAGCCAAAAACTGAGATAGGGATTATGGTGGGTAAGAGAGAGACATAAGACCAGGAGCTCAATTGTGGATGTGTTGGATAGAGTTGTCCTGAGTCTAGGGGAGATGTCAGGGCCAGAGATATAAATTTGGGAGTCATTAGCATTTAGATGGAATTCGAAGCCATGAATCAGAACTGAGATCACAAAGGAAATGAGAGTAAGCAGAGGGAAAAAAAAAAAAAAAAAAAAAAAAAAAAAAAAAAAACCTCTTCGAAGACTAAGTGGGGTACTCTGATGTGCTGGGATTTTTCTCTGTGTGGGTCCAATATGGCTCCTGTATAGGAAGCTTGGAATCCGTCTCATGATGATGATGAGATATTCTAAATAAAACCAGTTGTCAAGATCACAGTCAGTGATAGTCAGGGCCCAAACTCAATTCAGTTCTCTGAGCAAACTTGATTAAAATGGTAAGATATATGAACTTTGGCTTTTGATTTATTTTGAAAATCAAATTCATCCAAAGGCATCATCTAGAGTCACAAAGTTGGAGAGTTCATATTTTTAATGAGCTTTTTTTTTCAAAACTTACGGCCCACAGATAATCATAATTCTGTATGTGGGGACACGTCTTCTATCCTATTTTCTTTTCCTAGCGCTTCTCCATTTTCTTCCAATCTAAACTCATGATTACAAGATTAGCATCTTGCCTGTGATGATTCAGGCATATTGAATCACTTCCCAATGTGTATTTAAAATATATTGAAATCCTATCTTGGAAATATGGTGTGTAAGTTATTTCAGAATATATTATTCCTATCAAATAAAAACTAATCAAGTAGGAGCCAAACAGCTAGATTTCTAGCATGCCTGATCAGATAGTCCTCATTCTTTGAATTGATTTTCAACCCAAATATTTTACTCCTTTAAATCATGGGGACACACAAAACATTTCAGGAGTCTGCTGGTTTCTGGCACTCTCTAAAGGAGAGTAAAGTGACAGATTCAGATTTTCTTTTTTACTTGTTATTTTCTGTAACTTTAACATTGAAAATCACAAAGATGGCTGTTTTGAGTGGACTGGAATTAGGATGGAAAGTTATTTCTCATAAAGAAGTTAGCACAGTATCCTAGTTAACATAAGCTGTATGTAATAAATAATTGCCTTATTTTCTATAAGTTAAAACAATCAAAGTTTGTTTCTGTAACGACCTTAATGGGAGTGGCCCTGGTGAGTGAGTTCTTTCCCTCCCACTCCAGGGCCAGGCTCCCTCCAGCTAGTGGCCCCACCCTGCCTTATGTTCTCAGGATTCTCTTCATCCCCATGCGAGGAGTGTGGGAACAGAGAAGGCACACCTTCCTCTTAAAACTCCCAGCCAGAAATGACACACATCACTTCTCCCATTCCATCACGGAATCCATGACCCCCTTGGATGAGTGGGAGACTGGGAAATGACTTAATTTGAAAGCCACCTTCCAGCAATTACTCCACATGTGGATAAAGAAGTATGGATTTAGGGAATGGAGGGTAGAAAGCTTTGGAGATATTCAAATTTGAGTTTAAAGTGTGAAACCAACACAAACTATGGGACCATGGGTGAGTTATTTAATTCTTCTGAAGGAAGCAACTTAATTCTTTTGAACATTGGCTTATTCTTACCCAAAGTGGGAGAAAGATCCACCTAGTAGGGTAGTTGTGCTCACTAAAGGCAATGTAGAAATTGAACTCACTAAAGAGTAGTTTTTCCAGGTAAGACTCTTTTGAACCTGAGAGACACAAATCTAAAGCACATAGGTTAAGCTTTAAAGGGGGAATTTGATGGTTGTTGAGATCAGATTATTGGACAGACGGCCTCAGCAGCAGGGTTCAGAGATGATGCTCTCTGCCTGTGCTTCTCATTTCTGCTCTTGGTACACATTGACCTCATTGGCTCCTACTGCAGAAATCTTTTCTCCCTCCAAATGGTAAGGAACAGAGATGCCTATAACCTAAATATTCACATCCAGACTCTAGTTTCACTACCATGCCCAGCCAGAAAAATCAGAGGGTATGACACAGAGAGATCAGATGTGAGTGCTATGTCTGTTGCCTGCAGTTAAAGAGGCAAATCTCTGGACAGAGAAAAAGGAAGATGCTGGACAGATACCAGATAAATCAGTGAGAGCCAACTTGTGGGAGCTATTTTAACACTTGGGGGATTTGATGCCAATTAGGTGAACCAACCTCAACTTTAGTATGAAGAGTTTATCTCTACTTTTCCCTTCTTGGACCTTAGCAGACATCCTTGTACAGCATCCCACCTGAGATAACTGTTCCTGAACACCAGAATTATCCATGTGCTCCTGCCCCTCATCAAAATCTCTTCTTCAGTAAATTTATGTGTTAACTTATTTTCTGTTGCCATAATATGATACTTGGTATTATATAATTTGTAAAATAGAGGTTTACCTTGCTCATCCTTGTGAGGTAAAGAAGCCCAAGAGCATGGCACTTGCATCTGATGAGGGCCTTCTTGCAGCATAACATGGCGGAGGGTATCATATGGAGAGACAGAGCAAGCATGCTAGCTTGGGTGTCTCTTTCTCTTATTATAAAGTCACTAATGCTTTATAAGACTCTCATGATACTACCTAATCCTAATTCCCTCCCAAGTCTTACCTCAAAATACCATTAACATATGAATTTAGGGATTACGTTTGGAACACAAATTTTGGGGAGAAACATTCAAACCACAGTCACTCTGTCATGAGGCAAGAAGAAATCAACAGATGAGTGGAATCCCATGGCACTGTAAGTGACTGATAACAGTTGCATGGATTGCCTTTCTATCAAGGAAAGTGAGCATCTTCCAACCAATCAATATCACAGAAAGGAGAGGTGATGCCCCTTGAATGAGCAGTCCTTGGGGATGCCTTTTCCATGGGACTGTTTTAATTTGGTTGCCATTGTGGCTCCCCTAGGCACCTCCTAGGCGGTACAGCTCCTCCCTCTTATGCCATGCCTTGAAGCACAGATGAAAAGACAGGCTGAAACTTTCATAACCAGTTTGCTAACTGTTGGGAGAAAATTAAGGAAAGGAAAATTAAGCACAGAGTATAAATACCACAAATTAGACTCTGGTTTAGGAGCTAAAGGCTTCAAATCTCATCATAGCTAACTCGCTTCTTGGAAACTCCATGGAAGGGAAGAAACCCCATCCAACACTTCCCATTCACTCTCACCCTTAGGTTTTTCTGTGCTGCTCTGGAGGCAGATGGGCCTGAGGGTGACTTCTGGTTTAACTATATATTAGCTCTATAAATTCGGGGGACTAATTTAACTTCATTGGGACTCAACAGATAATCTTTGCCTCCCAAAGTTGGTTTAAGAGAGCATGAATTCTCTAGAGCTGTGCTATAGTTTGGATCTTAAGTGTTCAGCAATAGTTCATGTGTTAAATTCTTGGTCCCCAGCATACCATAGGAGATGGTGGAACCTTTAAGAGGTGGTGCCTCCTGAGAGGTCTTTAGATCATTGGAGGGGTGTGCCCTTGGAGGGGATTGTCAGACTCTGGCCTCCTCCTCAATCTCTTTTGCTCCACCACACACTCCTGTTATAATGTGCTGCCTTACACAGGTCTACGCCCACCCAACCCAGCATAGATGAGAACCTTCCAAACCACAAGCCAAGATAAACATTTCTCTTTATAAGTTGATTTTTTTTCAGGTGTATCTTAGAGTGATGGAAGTCTAATGTAGGTTGATTAACAAAGTACCACAATGCCTTTACGCCATGTACAAACAGAGAAACAACATGTATCCCATTTGTTTACAATAAAAAAAAAAAAGTACCACAAATCAAATGACTCAAACACTAGAAATTCCTGGTCTCACAATGAAGGAGGTTGGATGTCTGAGATCAAGGTGTCAATAGGGTTGGCTCCTTGTGGGGCTATGAGAGAGTTCTGGATCTCTTGCTTAGCTTCTGGCAGCTTACTGGTAATCTTTGGCATTCTTTGGCTTATAGACTTATCTCCCTGACAATCTCTGCCTTCATCTTCACATGACTTTCTCCCTCTCTAAACTTCCCTCTTCTTACAAAGACACCAGTTATATTGGTTTAGGGGCCCAGCAAGATCTCATCTCAACTAATGACCCTATTTCCCAATAAGGTCCCAGTCAAGTATAAATTTGGGAGGGACACCATTTGACCTATAACAAAGAGTAAATAAGGCAATGCATATAAAGTAGCTAATGTCTGATGCATGTTGGCTGAAGAACCACCACAGCCCTCACCAGGTCACAGTACACTAAGATAGGACAAGAGTCATGGCTTGATTTACACACCAAACGTGACAAATGACTGACCACAATGTTATCATTCTAATCACATTATACGCATTACCATGTTTTAACCATGACAGTAAGCACTATTTTTTTATTAATTTTTTAAATTTCTTGCAACAACTTTATAAGGTAGGTGCTATCATTATTTTCCCCATTTTACAGATGAAGACACTGAGGGAAAAAGATGGTAGGAACTTGCCCAAGGCCCCATGGCCATTCGGTGATAGCCTTGGGATTCCAGACCAGGCTGAAACCCCACGTCCTCAACCCTGAAGTTTGTTTTCTGTGTCTTCCAAATATCTGTCCAGTGACTGGTCGTAAGGATCTGAATTAAGTAGTACAAATTGGACTCATGATTTCAGCTCCACTCTGACAGCTGGGCTCATGGGAAGAGAAGTGACTGGTCACTCCTTTGCAAGGGGAGTAAATCACAGTCCCAGAGGGGCACATCTCCAGGGTCCCCTCTCCAGGCAGCTTCAGCATGGATCAAGAATACAGGTCCACTCTGCCTCCTTGACAGACAAGAAGGAACTAGGGAACCTTTAAAAATGTCTCCTTTGGTGGGTGGGTTTGGGGCGGTGTTTGAACTTGGCCAGACCAAATCGGACCCCATAGCAGACAGCAGCTTACAACACGGCATAGCAGACTATTCAAGCTCTCTTACTTGTCCCCATTTCCTCCTCAGATCTGGGATCTGGAGACACACAGCTGCTTGTTTACAGCCTCCTCCAAAGCCAGCGGCATCAAGGGGGAGTTTGCAGTCTGCCTCTATCTCCCAAGTCCTGGAGCCCTGTGTGTGGCCACTGACAGGGTGGCCCTCCTGCACCTCAGAATGAGGTATGAAGCTGTCTCTCAGCTCCAGGCGCTCAGCTCTCTAGAAGGTTCTGCAGAGCCCCGTGCCGCTATTATCAGCCCCCTACTCCACACTCTCTGACTCAGATCTCTATGGGGTCCCCACGCTGTAGGCCAGACCTGGGTCTCTAGCTCACATCAAGCATTTGGTGAGCACTCTTTAACTCTTCCTGTTAACTACTCCAGTTCTACCTTCTTATATTATCAGAAGTCTGTGATCTACCTCTTAGGCCTGAACCTCCCGCATTTATAGTAAATTGTTCAAAAATTTATTTTATGGGGGGTGCTTGTCCAGACCAAAGGCAGCATCAGTCTGACTGGCAGAAGCCAAGTGGAGAGTCCTGGGGGCGCTGATCAGCCCACCAGGACCGTGGCCTCGGCTGTGCCCCATATGCCAGGCCTGTAAAGCAAGACGGCCATACGGGGACAACACATGCCCACATGAGATGGGTCTGTAGGGAGAAGCCCCTGAGTGGGCTTCTCCTGGCCAGGGGTTTAGTGTCCAGGAGTTTTAATGCAAATGAGTGCACTTTGGTTTCTTTGGCACTGCTTGGCCAGGATGCGTTGCCTTGGCAAGGAAAACGGGCGCCTAACTGCCTGCCTTACCAAGCTCATAGAGGTCAGTTAGCACTGGACATTGGTTGGCCCCAGTTGCCTGTCTCTACCCTTCCTGGGCTGAGATGCTTACTGATGAGTTTTGAGTTCTGCCCCTAACTCCAACCCTGAAGTTCTACAGATGAGCAAGCAGGAGATTAGAAGCAGGAAGACTTTTCCCCAGGGCACAGGGGAGCCAGGAACAGAGCTGGGGCCAGTCTTCAGTCTTTGGGTACCAGGTCTTTTCCTTGCACCTGCCACGCCCACTGACACAATAAGGATCCCTGTGCCATCAAAGGGGAGAGGGGCCCTTTGTTTAAAGAACAAGAGCACTCAGACCGCTGGAGGCACACTTCGTGGTTCCCTTCTCCAGGGCCTGCATAGAAGGCTGCCTTCAGAGGGCCCCAAAAGTCCCCGCAGTGGTGGGATGAGTGGCCTCCCGCCTCTTGGGCTCTGTGAGGAGGAACTCTACCCTGCAGCTGGCAGGGACAGCAGGGTGCAGCACCTGCAGGCGCTTTGAGAACTGAAAAGCCCTCTCCATTCCAAAAGTACAGCCGTCATGACAGCCAGCTCCCAGTGTGGCCCACGCTGACTCCCCCATTATTCCTCCCTGGCCGCACCAACAACACACTCCTCATTCCTCATGGGCACTTTCCCCCTCGGTGTTCAGCAATACTGAGTCCAAAGTCAGTCGCATGTGTGAGCCAAGACAAGGATGCAGAAAAGCTTTTAGAGAAAATATCATAGTTTGCATATTTCAAATCCTCTCTATCTCATAATGGTAACTGAATTTCCTGAGCCAAAAACCATGATGTGTGGTCTCCCAAATATTTTTTCTTGACTTGTGAACATAGAAAGGGTCTTCAATACATTCACTGGATTCAGTCATCAAATCATATGTTCAGAACTAACTTTATGGAAAAGCGATCCCTTTTGCACAACATCAGAACTCCACGGAGAAGTCCAAAATGTGTGTCTCCAGTCTGTGGCCATTCGCTCCCTTCCAAATTTGCTCACTGAGGCAGTGAAGTAGGCTCACATGGACCATGAGAGCCCAGGCAGAGCGAAAGCCAAGCAATTGTTACCACTGGGCACGGAAGCAATCTCGGGCTCTTCACTCAAGATGCCAAAACAACCAGCCCAAAACAGAAACTTCAGTCAATCAAACTGCTGTTTGTTCTACATGATAGCATTGTGTAGAACAAACAGCCTGCTTGATTGATTTCTTTTGGAGCGAGTCACTGAAATTCCAGTTCACGGCAAACACAGTCTCCATCCCTAGCGCCAACACTTAGGAGCCAGATAATGTCCCCCCACTACATCCCAACCCCATTCCCTGCTGTCACTCAGGAACTGTGACCTGGATTGAGTTACTTAGCTCTCATCTGTGAAGTGGGGAGCGCAGCTCTCTCTTCCCAAGGCTGGCTGCCAAGCCCAGAATGTTCTCTTTGCCCTGGGCTCTCCATGGTTCTCCCTCCTCCCCCTTCACTTCCCCAAACCCAGGGACACTTCGTGGGGAGGTCCTAAACATCCTGTGCCAAATCCTACTCTTTCTTGAAGAGGTTTGTTGGCACCATGTCTAGGGCTTCAGATCCATGGGAGGCTCAGCAGCGGCGGCTTGGGACATAAAGAGAGATGGCAGAGAAATTATATGCAGTACAAACATTTGTATGTGTGTTCACTGCGTGCCAAGCTCCTCCAGACATTTCTATCCTCTTCCCCCATTTATTCCTCACAAAATTTCCATATGGGGTTCCATTTTGCAAAAGAGGAAGTTAGTACAAAGGGGTCAGGGTGCTTAAGCCCGTGGGCTATATCTGTTCTTTCTGCTGACCTCCCCAAGGTGGCTCACAGGACAAGACTCTGAGTATTCAGATGTGCCCTCCATGCCTGGGCACCCTTGGAGTCCTGCCACAGGGTTTCCCAGGATCTGCCCAGCCTTTTCCCAAGATCTGCCCCATTGTGAGCAAGAAGTGCTGTTTTCTGGGGGCAAGGATTCACTGTGGGCTTACCCCTGTGTTTGTTTGGGGAAAGATCTCAATTACTAGTGAAGAAGATCCATTCTCTAGTCTCACAAAATCACATTTTCCTGCCCTAAAGAGGAGACCTGAGCTCTCAGTGTTCCTGTTTAGCAGCTACCGTGGCTTACTGCTCCCAATTATGTATGTGCCATTCTGTGCTAATGACATTATGTTTTCTCATTGAATCTTCAAAACAACCCTTTAAAGTAGGTACCAGTATCTCTATTTTACAGATAAGGTTGGGATTCTAAGAATTAAGTGATTTGATCCCAAAGTGACTTTGAAGCCATTCCCTACGGTACCCCCCTGCGTTATCAGTGTCATGCAGTGGACTCAGGTTTTCACTGTCTCTCTTTTTCATGAGCAAGATCTGCCCCAGATCCCCACCTGGCACTTTCCCACCAAGAACCCGTGGTGTGTTGTGGGTACAACTCCACCTTCAGGCACGTGGTCAGCTGCTCAGAAGCATCTGTAAGTACCATTCTGGCTCTTCTAGCAACAATGTATTTGTGGGTGTGGCCTGGTCTCAGTGTCTTCCCCCAGAACTGAACAGTATGTCCTGGGGATGTTCCATCCCTCTAAGCAAACAAGGAGAGGCTTAACTCTATTCTTCCAATAATCTGGTATTGTTAAGACATTCTTCTGCCGAAGTCAGATGGAAGAGCCTACCGTTTCTGCAGGGGCTTGTAGCATGAGCTATTCAGAAGGACCATTCTGGTAGTATTGTTTCGTTGAGATTCTCTTCTGTGGTGTAAGGTAATTACTACCCCACATAATTCTATTCCCCAATCCACTCACATTGGTAGGGACAGACTTCTATGTCCACTTCTCCTCATAAGGGGTTCCTGAGGACCCTGCCATCTACATCCTTGATTACTGGCACAGTGTCAGTCCATAGGAAATGGGGAACGCAATCAGTATTCATTGAATAAGGAAAAGACACACATTCCGTGATTTGTCTTCTTCTGTCTTGTGCTAATGGGCGAGCACAGGCATGCTCCAATTACATGCAGGATGCTTTAATGTTCTGAATCTCCTAATCTATCCATGTGTCATTGAACAATAGGATGTGTTTAAGAAACGGGCCGTTGGCTATTTTATCACTGTGCAAACATAATACAGTGTAGTTACACAAACCGAGATGGTACAGCTCCTAAATGCCCAGGCCGGTGTGGTTTGTGTTTATATCATATGTGTGCATGTGTGTGCACATGCATGGGTGATCACCTATTTTTTTCTGTAGAGATGTGTTCCCTATTTGACCACAGTGAACAAACATCATAAGTTTAGGTCAATGACAAGAGAAAACGATACGGTTGAGAGACCTGGTGAGCACGAGATATTGAGGCGCTGCAGGGCAACGTGGCACACTGTTTTACAATAAATCTTTTTTATAAGTAGGAGTGCATGCTAAAACGACAATAAAATGCAGTGCAGTAAATCCATAAGCCAGCAACATAGTCATTTATCATCATTATCAAGTTTCACATACTGCACATAATTGCATTTTCTATGCTTTTTTAAGCCTGGTGACACAAGAGGCTGTTATACTGGTGTCACCACAAACATGTGAGTCACGTGTTGCACTAGGACATTACACCAGCTATGATGTCACTAGGAGATAGGAATTTTTCCACTCCATTACAATCTTATGGAACTGCTAATGCGCACCCAGTGGGGCTGATCAAAACATGGTTATGAAGTGCATGACTGTATTAGTTCAGTCACTTTCTGAATCGCTGGCCTGGGTAGTATCACAGGTGAGCGGCCAAGGCATGTGGCCTTGCCTTCTTTCCTGCTTCCTTCCACAGCCAGGCCCTCCAGTCCTCGGGTGCACACCCATGCCACCCCGCATGTCCGCTTCACACACTCTGCCTCTGCAATTTCTTTCCCAGAGAGACCCTGGGGACCTCACCCAGGTTTTTGCCTGGAGATTAGTAATCACTATGATTTTAAGTATTGAAAGAATAAATTAGCTGGTCTGTTGGCCAAAAAGGTTTTACAATGACTCAGTCTCAATACATCTCAAAGAAGAGAAGTGCCTGCATATTCGGGGTGCATGCTCACAAGGGGGTAGTCATCTTGCATATTTATCAGAACCTTCTGTGACTCCCCAGAAGCCTCCCCATTTTACCACCTCAGTATCCTGCTCATGACGTCCAACCTTTTCTAGGTCCACCCTAGAACTTTCCTGCCACCTCTTCTTTTCCTATGCACACCTGAGGATCCTTCCAGGTCTAAGCCGGGTGCCATCTTCCATGAAACTTTCCTCCCGACCTGACTCTCAGAGCCTTCACCCGCTTCCTGACCACCATGTTCAGTACCTCACATGATGGGGCAGGATTGCTTCAGGGCAGCGAGCCTCCTCGTCAGCAAAGCAACAAGTGCTCCAGGTCAGGGATCAGAGCCTCCGTGTCCCCCGCTCTTCTTCAAGGCAGATACCAGCTCCTCCGCCTCACCCTACGACTTGGGCTTCTGATTCTATGGGAATACAGCCTGCCTCTTTCAATAACTTTACTTTTAATAAGCATCCCTCCCCTGGCAGTAGGTGGTAAGTAGATGTTGAATTGAGATACAAATATGCTTACAGCTATTGTAGTAGACACATGCTGGTAATAGACTCTCCAACGCTGAGTGAATCGAATTACTGATCTCAGTATGTGTGCACCTTGCAGATATGTTGCTGAGTGAAATCCTTGTAATGTCATTATGCCACTGTCACAATCCATAGCATCTAAACCACATTGCACACTTGACATTTGTGGAGGAGGGAGTATAGCCCAAGATCTTCACAGAGCCAATTTATGAACACTGTGATACTACGTTCTGTCCACTTATTCATATAAGTGGGAGCACTAAAGACCACCACTTTTGGTACCTCTGAAAATGTTTGAAAATAGCACAATGAAAATCTGTAAATGTTCAATTCAATGCTTACATCATATTACTTTCCAGCTATGACTTAACTTTTATATATATAGTTATATATATAATATGGAAGCTTATTTTATGAGTCACAGATAAGTTGTCATCAACAGACCTTGAAATCATAAATATTTTAAAATTTAATATCAAAATTTCCTTAAGTTTTACTTCATTTTTTAAATAAAAAGTTAAAATTTTATTTAACTTGGGATATGGTTATATTTTAATATGTATGATTTAATGGCATTTCCAAAAGGAAGACTACCTTAGGCTTTTGAGGTTCTTGAAGGACCTGACATGGTATGAAATTCTTCCTACAAAGAGCAAGTCAGGCACACCTGAAAACCTGTAAAGAACACCTTTAGACTTTTCTTGATTCTATAAATAAAACTCGGACATCATTTGGAAAGATGTCTTCAAGTTCACCTCAGTCTTTTCACTTTCAAATAGCTTTCGTTGAGGGATTTTTAAATTTTTCTCTTAAAGATGGATCTGTTTAATCACATAATGGGAGCCCAAAAGGTAGATGAAGAGGGAAGGTCCCCCTTGGGTGTGGGTCCTGGGCTGTCTGGTTCACTTTTCCAAGCCAGGACCTCACCACCAGCCAATAGGTACTTAATTCAAATCTGGTCCTCAACCATATTACAGATGAATGCAGGTTGTGGAACTCTGGTTTATTAGCAAATGATTGACAGCAGTAAAGTGAACCCCAGCAGTGCCAAGGGTCTATTGCAATATTATGAGGAAGAGATAAACGCACCTCAGTGGGGACATCTCTAGGGTTCTCAACTTTGCAGAGGGAAAGAAGCAAAGTGTGTGCCACTGGAAATCTGTTCTCAGGTACTTAAAATCCACAACAGTAAGAAGACAACACCTTGTGGTTTCTGGTTTGGAAACCTGGAACTTTCTTTCAAATCAATGGTGCTTCCTCTTTAACAAAGTGGCAGGTTAGAAGGAATATTCCACAGTCCTGAGAAAGAATGCACCCTTTCTGATTCATCTCCCCATGTCTCATGGAGATTTTCCAAGTCAGAGGACTCTGGGTGTGGGCTCCAGGAAGGCTACCCCAAAGGAAACCTTCCTAAGGTGGCACTTACATCGACCAGTCATGAAAGATGCCACTCGGTTCCCCTGAAGAGGATGGAACTGAAAGAAAGTAATGGCAAGTTGAACCAAGTGACATCTTAAGTCCAAGGGTTTAGAAGATGTATCTACCCCAAAAAGGTCACTTTCTTGTTCATCTTTGCCCTCATGGTGAATAAATTCTCCTCCTTAAAATTCAACACACACCTATTTTCTCTGAGCCTAGATGGTTAGAGTTGTAACCTACACTTTTTAAATCTTCTAATCTTCTCACTGAGTATTATGGGCTGAATCATATACCCCCAAATTCATATGTTCAAGTTCTAATCCTCAAGTCCCTCAGACTGAGACTGTATTTGGAGGTAGGACCTTTATTTTATATTTATCTTTTTATTTCAAACTGAGACATAAAGCATAAAACTTACATATAGTAACATAGTACCATGTGATATTTTAATATATGTATAAATTGTGCAATGTTTAAATCAGGTTAAACAGACCTATCTCCTTAAACATGAATCAAACTCCTTTCTTCTAGCTTTTTGAAGTGTACAGCAGATCATTCTTCCTATAGTCATCCTACTGTGAAATAGCACCCCAGAACTTCTTACTCTGACTGTAACTCAGTACCCATTTCACTATAACTCAGTACCCCACCCCTCCATTCTCTCTTTTTCTCCAAACCTTTGTACCCACCATTCTCCTCTCAACTTCTAGGAAATCTACATTTTTAAATTCCACACACAAATCATGTGGTACTTGTGTTTTAATGCCTTGCTTATTTCACTTAGTATAATGATCTCCAAAGTTCCATCCATGTTGTCACAAATGATAGAATTTCATTCCCTTTAATGGCTGAATAGTATTCCATTTTAGAGATGTGCCACACTTTCTTTATCCATTCATCAACTGATGGACACTTGAGTTGATTCCTTATCCTAGCAATCATGAATAGTGCTGCAATAAACATGGGAGTGGTGCAGTGGTCTCTTCAACATACTGATGTCTATTCCTTTGGATATATATATACGTAGTAGTGGGACTGCTGAATCATATGGCAGTTTTGTTTTTAATTTTTTGAGGACTATACATGCTGTTTTGCATAATGGATGTACTAATGTGCATTCCCACCAACAGTAAGCAAGGGTTCCCTTTCAGAGATAGGACCTTTAATGAAGTGACAAAGTTAAAAGAAAGCCATTAGGGTGTACCCTAATCTTGTCTGACTAGAATCCTCCTAAGAGGAGATTGGAACCTAGAAAAGATCAGACTTATGCATGCACAGGGAAAAGACTACATGAGGACAAGGTAAGAAGGTAGCTTCTTTCAGCCAAGGAGAGTGGTCTCAGGAGGAACCAGCCTTGCTGGCACCTGGACCTTGAATATCTGGCCTTCAGACCAAAACAATAAATGTCTATTGTAGAAGTCACCTAGTCTATGGTACTTTGTCGTGGCAGCCATAGCCAACGAACGCACTCAGGTAAGCCAGCCTGTGCTGCAAATACAGACACCTTCAAGGTCAATTTATATCTTTATATATACAATGCTGGACTTCTGAAAGCGAATTCCCTTTAATTTGATAGCCAGTGTCTCTCAATCACTTTTTTTCCCCCAATTTTCTAATACAGGTGGTGAAAGTATGGGACTTTGAAACAGGAAAACAGTTGTCTGAATTTATGGGGACTCATGGCAATGCTGGGATCACCTGTCTGACCTTTGACTCCAGTGGAAGAAGGTACGTGCCTTCTCCAGTGTTGTCGGCCGTGGGGCGGGTGACCCCTGTCTTGTCATCCTAAGGGACCACTCTGTTTTCCAGGCTGGTTACTGGGGGCAGAGATGGCTGTCTGAAAATATGGAGCTATAACAACGGACACTGCCTGCACACCCTGAAACACGGCAAGTGCTGGGATATTCCAAGTGGTCCCCAGAAAATACTGATGCAAGATTAGTCGTGAATGTAAAAGAAATCAAGTGAGATCGATCTAGGATTTGTATAACAACCCCACATCCTTTTTCCCTGGCATCTTACAATACAACGACTCCGAACTCATGCTTCATAGGGATGCGATCCCCTAAGTCGAAATCTAGATTAACAGATTAGAAGCAAATCTCTCTTGTATGATTACTGCTCACTCCATTCATTTGTTCCCTATGTCCCTTCTTGGCAAAATGTCCCTGCTTCCGGCCTTTGAAATCTCCTACAACATAGGTAAAATGCGAACAGTCTTCAACTCTCAAGGGGGAATAAATGAAGTCAAAGTAAAAGAGACAAAGAATGATCGGAGCCATGACACTGAGGTGTCATGAGCCCTGTGGTGACCTCTCCGCATTCACTTGTTCACTGACCCACTAGGAAGCACCATGTGCTCCTAAGGTCCTGTCAGGAGAGCCTGAACCCCTTCCCACAGCTGAGCAATGGGCGGAATCGGCATTGTAAGACAAGGGCCACAATAACCAACAGTACTTTTTAAAAAATGTTTAATGATTTTTTTAACCTTATTTTATTTATTTATTTTGATGTGGTGCTGAGAATCAAATCCAGTGCCTCACACAAGCTAGGCGAGCGCTCTACCACTGAGCTACAACCACAGCCCCCAACAGTGCTTTAATGACTTCAAAGACATTTAACTGTCATCTGGAAGCTAGAAAGTAAATGCCAAAATCTCCCCCAGCACCAGTTAGAGTAGGTTAACGTACGTAAGCTGATTCAAGAATTGATCAAGAAAGCTCTTCACTGAAAGAGAGTATTATTTTCTTTCTAGACGAAAAACAAAGTGAAATCTGCGACTGTACCTACATGGAGGTGAACCAAAACAAGTGAGTTAAATTCAGCTGTCGTAGAAGCAGCGTAACATTTGTTGGAGTATCATTTAAAATTTTGTCCTGGGGTAAGACATCAAACCAGTGTGGAGAATTTTCCAGAAGAAAATGTGTCAAAGCATTTCTGAGGATCCTGGTTGCTTCCCGGTGGCAATTTAGGCAACGAGGTTCTCCCAGAATACTGGAGCAATTCTCTGCACATTTTGATAACTGCTTAGAAATAAAGGTAGAAAGCACTGCACCTCCCCACCAACTGCTTTATTAAGGAATAAATCAGAGACTGCAGCAATTAAATTCAGTAAATTCCCTCCCGCACACGAGGAGGTAAAGTCGTTTATGGACAGTTTCCATGCTTGCCCCTGTCTCCAGTGTTCAGCTGTGCACAGAGGAGAATTTGTCCACCTTGGAAATGATGGGATATCCGGTTTCTGTTTCCTGATCCTTCACATCCCATTTCAAAGACAGATCCTAATTTATCAAATCACATTTCATCTTGTTCTCAAAGGAAACAGAAGAGCTTTTATTCTTTGTGTGTGTGTGTGATTATTTTTTATTGGTTTGTTTTTTAGTTATACATGACAGTAGAGTCCATTTTGATATAATCATACAAGCATGGAATATATCTTATTCTAATTAAGACCCCATCCTTATGGACATACACCATGATGGAATTTCCTTTGTACATATTCATATATGTACATAGGAAAGTTATGTCAGATTCATTCCACTGTCTTTCCTATTCTCCCTCCCTTCCCTTCATTCCCCTTAATCCAATCTACTAAACTTCTATTCTTCTCATTCCTCCTATTGCGGGTTGGCATCCACATATCTGTGAAAAAATTCAACCTTTGGTTTTATGGGCTTACTTCACATAGCATGATAGTCTCCATTCATCCATTTACTGGCAAATGTCACAAAGTTTTTATTCTTAATGGCTGACTAATATCCATTGTGTATGTATACCATATTTTCTTTATCCATTCATCTGTTGAAGGGCGCCTAGGTTGGTTCCATATCTTGTCTATTGTGAATTGAGCTGCTATGAACATTGATGTGGCTGCATCACTGTAGTATGCTGATTTTAAATCCTTTGGATATATACCAAGGAGTGGGATAGCTGGGTCAAATGATTGTTCCTTTCCAAGTTTTCTGAGGAATTTCCATATGACTTTCCATAGTGTTTGTACCAATTTGCAGTCCCACCAGCAATATATGAGTGTGCCTTTTCCCCCACATTCTTGCCAACATTTGTTGTTACTTGAATTTTTGATAATTGCCATTCTGACTGGAGTGAGATAGAATCCCAGTGTAGTTTTAATTTGCATTTCTCTAATTGCTAGAGAAGTTGAATATTATTTAATATATTTGTTGATCTTTTGTATTTCTTCTTTTGAGAAGTGTTTGTTCAGTTCCTTAGCCCATTCATTGATTGGGTTATTTGGTGTGAAGTTTTTTGAGTTCTTTGTATATCCTGGGGACTAATGACCTTTCGAGGTGCAGGTGACAAAACTTTTCTCCCATTCTGTAGGTGCTCTCTTCATGGCCTTGATTGTTTCCTTTGCTCTGAAGAAGTTTGTTAGTTTGATGTAATCCCACTTATCAATTTTTTTATTTTACATTTTATGCTTTAGGATTCTTGTTGAGGAAGTTGGTTCCCAAGCTGACATGATGGAGTGTTGGGCCTACATTTTCTTCTAGTAGGCGCAGGTTTTCTGGTCTAATATCTAGGTTCTTGATGCACTTCAAAGTGGATTTTTACGCAGGGTAAGAGGGAGGGGTTAAATTTCATTCTGCTACATATGAATTTCCTGCTTTCCCAGCACCATTTGTTAAAGAGCCTATCTTTTCTCCAATGTATGTTTATAGTGCCTTTTTCTAGTATGAGTTAATGTCGCTCTCGCCAGCAAGAACGACCCGGAGACGTGATGGGTGGCAAGCTTCTTTATTAACAGCAGATTCTTCTTCCCCTTTTAGGGAAGTTATTGTCACTTATATAGGTTATATCAACTAATCAGAATATTCATGATATGTGGGGAGAACATAGACGTATATGGGTATAACTTGGAGCACTTAAGAATCACGCAAGAATCATGCAGAGGCCCTGACCAATTACTGAGACTTCCTCAAAGTGATGTTAGTTGTTTGCGCACAGAATAGCAGTTTCCAACCACACTGGCAGCTTGCCAGGCGCCATCTTGGCCAGGCCCCACCTAGGGCCAGGGGCCCGTACGCAACCCCGACAGTTCCCCCTTTTTTCTTTTAAAAGAAAAGCTCGGGACCAAGCCTGTCTTAGGCGGAGTGGTCAACTACCGTCCTTACCCGTCATCGGATAACTGTAGAGCATGCTACAGCTCCTGTCTTAGGTCGGTACGGCGTCACCTCCTTCCTTACCCGTCTGGTCAATGGTCCAGCCTCGCGAGCCACACTTGTGGGGAGCTGCCGGCCTCTAGGGCAGCCATGGCCTGATGGAAGATGATACAATCTCTCGCTTGACTCTGGCGCACACGCATGATAGCGTGTGAGAGGAAGATAACAGTAATGATCATAAGCATGCATAATGCTCCCGTACCAGCCCACTGCTTAATAAAACTGAAAGAGGAGGATAACCAATTTAGCACTTCAGACATTGGAGCTACATCAACTCTAGTAGCATTAAGGCTAACAATTTGAGATCTAAGAATAGCAGTAAGATTATCAAATTCGTAAGACCAGTTGGCGCGTAACTGAACAGACAAGCTTCTAGACAAATTTGCTGCATAGCTGAAGTTATGGTAAGCTACAGGTGTAACGCACAGTCCCGCCAGATGATAAATACATCGCACGTTTAACAGTTCCTGTAAAATGTCCATTTGTTCTTGAAGTAAGTCCACTCGCTGGTTTACTAAAAGAATCCCTGCTTTTAAGTGTTGATCTACTGTCTGCTGAGTAGATAAGGCAGTAGCAGTCTGTTGAACCACATTGTTGAGCGTAGCTGCAGACTGTACTGACGCAGTTAAGGCTACAGCTGCCGCAGTGGCTGCAATGGCAGTGATCACAACTGCTGTGATGCCAAGATCTCTTCTGTTTCTTGATAATAGCACTGGCAGTTCTGTATCTGTAACAAAGACTGGGACTGGTAGGAAGGTAGGAATACGCATTAAGACTGATCATGAGAACCTAGAAGCATTCCAACATTGAGAGAGATTGAGAGAAACATCTTTTTTGTTTGTTAGCAAAAACATAAAAGGGGGGAAAAAACACAAACTGGCGTAGGTGGAAACGTAATATTTCTGGTCCTCCTAAGAGAGCAAAGAAAGGTTGTAAATTAGTGTATCCTGAGGTCTAAGTGAAGAGTAGCCAGCTGTAGAAGGATTGACACGTCTCATGCCTAAATGAACATCATTATTTGTAAAATTATCATTAAAATTGGGAGTGAAGAAGAACCCTTATTGAACAGGAGAAGCTGGTATAGGCAATCCTGTAGAAGCATTAGTGCTAAATATGGGAGGGAATAAAGAGGAGGTATTAGTTAAAGGCAGAGGATATGGCCAAACTCTAACTGTTGCCCACAGGTCCCGAGTCTTCACCGGTGTCAATGTCATCATTAATAGGGCGCTTATCAGCACGATGTTCTTCATCGTTGTTTTGATGCACCAGTCTAGTCAATCTTTCAGGTATCCAGATCGGTGTTTGCTGATCCTGTGGGAAAACACAAACAGACCCTCGGACCCACCGAAGAACTAGATCTGGGCCTTTCCATGTTCCTGTGAGAATATCTTTCCATTTTACCCACACTTGAGTACTTGTGGGATTAGCATGCCTATCTGCAGCCGTATGTCCATCCTTGTCCAAATTTAAAAAATTTAAAATAAAAAGTACTAAATTTAGTTTATCTTTAGGTGCTTTAAAGTCAGCACCTATTCCCCCTTTTTGTTTTATTAAACAATTTTTTAACGTTAAATGAGTGCGTTCCACTATACCTTGTCCTTGAGGATTATAAGGAATTCCTGTGATGAGTTGTATATTAAAAGTTTGTGTAAATTGTAAGAAACTTTTGGATGTGTAAGCCGGCCCATTATCAGTTTTAATGATTTTTGGGACGCCCCAGGCTGCAAATGCTTGTAAGCAATGTTGTACAACATCTTTAACCTTTTCCCCAGTGTGGGCTGAGGCCATAATAACCCCTGAAGCAGTGTCTACTGAAACATGAATATACTTAAGGTTTCCAAATTCTGAGAAATGAGTAACATCCATTTGCCAAATATGATTAGGTAACAGTCCCTTTGGATTTACTCCAATAGACTGTACTGGTAATAAAGGGGCACAATGTTGGCATGTTTTAGCAATTTGTCTAGCAACATCTTTAGAAATATTGAACTTTCTTTTAAGGGTGGTGGAATTAACATGAAATTGAGAATGGAACATCTTAGCCTGCTCTAGCACAGTAAAAGCAAAAGCCGTTTTTGTTGCCTTATCAGCTTCAGCATTAGCTCCGGCAAGTGGACCAGGCAGTCCAGAATGAGCTCTAATATGTCCTACATAAAAAGGATATTTGCGGTCCAAGATTAAAGCACGTAAAGTATGAAAATAAGGAGCAACAGCGGACCCATCAGGGATATAAGGAACAGTCTCTAAACAAGGCACTGATTGTACTATATAATGACTGTCAGATAACAGATTGAAAGGCTGTTCTTTCATAATGTTAAAAGCTAAAACCACTGCAGCAAGTTCTACTACTTGCGCAGACGAAGGAGGAAGAATAATAGTTTCTGTTTTATTTTTTATTATTACAGCTCCAACTCCATTTTTTGAACCATCAGTAAAGACCGTCTGACAATTTGGCAAAGGCTGTGTTTTGGTAATTTTAGGAAATATAACAGGAGTGTTTTTACAAAATTGTATCCAAGGATGTTTAGGATAATGATTATCAAAAGTTGCTGTAGTAGAACAGTGTAAAACGAGGACATATTCCAGGTCCTGGGCCCTGTCCAGAGGGTCCAGAGGATCCAGAAGATCCAGAAGGACAATTTGCTTTAAAATGACCCATTTGACCACAAGTAAAACATGCTCCTGGAGTCCCTCGTTTTCCACCTCCACGTTGACCTAAGGCTGCAGCAAGTGCAGTAGTTTGTCTATCAAGGGCTGCAACAAAAGCTGCACTATTTCCAGTGGACTCATTAATATCCTTACATACTCTTAAATATGTAGTCAAATCTTTATTTTTCCATGGCCTTATGGCGTCTTTGCACCACTTATTTGCTTGTTCATATGCCAACTGCTTAATTAGTGGCATGGCCTGGTCTGCATCTCCAAAAATTCTAGAAGCTGTTTGTATCAATCTATCTACAAAATCTGCATAAGGCTCATTACTCCCTTGAGTCACCTTAGACAACTGTCCTTGTAAGTCTCCTGCTCCTTGTAAAGTTTTCCAAGCTTTGGTAGTAGCCACAGCAATTTGAGCATATACTGCTGGATGGTAATTAAGCTGTGCCTGTACACCCTCATATGGTCCTGTTCCCATGAGCATGTCCACATTTACTTGTGGATTCCCTGCAGCGGCATTGCGCCTTGCAGTGTCTGTTGAAAGTTCCTGCCACGCTGTTTTCCACATAAGATACTGACCCCCGGACAGTGTAGCTCTAGCTAGATTAGTCCAATCCAAGGGTAGCATGTTTAAAGACATCATAGTTTCTACTAAAGACACCGTAAAGGCTGATTGAGGGCCATAAGTACTAACTGCTTCTTTTAGTTGCTTGACCATTTTAAAATCTAGGGGTTGGTGAAACCTTTGTTGATTTTGATCTTCCATAACAGGGTAAAACCCTCTTTCAATCCCATAGATTTCTTTCCATTTTTTTGTTTTACACTCTGAACAAGAACATTCCTTACTATGACTTGAGTTAAAGGGCGGAGGCCATTCATAAGGTGGCGCTGAAGGAGCACAAGTCACTTTCTGAGTTACTTCCTCATTTATTTTAAAGTGCGCCACAGGCTTTACTTCCTCTTTGTGCCCTGTCTGTGGTTTTGTTAGTACTTCCTCCTTCTTTTTCCACTGCGCCACTGCATATTTTTGTAAGCTCAACTCTTGTAAAGCCTTTTGTAACGCCTTTTCTTTGTCTTCTAGCTGCTGCCCTATGCCCTCCAATTCCCTTAATGCCTGTTGACTAATTGAACCAGCTTGAGAACACTTTGTTTCTTCACTGATTTTATTTAACTCCATCTCCGAGAGTCCTTCTTCGCTCTCATCAGAATCTGACTGAGCACTAACAGAGCCCTTTTGTGACTCTTTTTTCACTTTTTCTAGTACTTCCTCTCCCTGTGCTACTGCCTTCTGTAGAGCCTCCCGAGGGGAACATAAACAAGTTTTAACCAGGGACCAAACTGCTAACGTCCCTGGGAGCGTTACCGGACAGCGCTTTAGATCCTCTCCTAGATGTTCCCACTGAGGTATGTTTAATAATCCTTCCTCTAGAAACCAAGGTGAAATCTCCTCTACCTGTTTCAGAAACGCCCTAGCAGTTTTTGTTTTTAAGGGCGTACCGTTGGCTTTAAGAATTTCCTTCAGGGGACCTTCCATCCTATATCTAGCAACCTCGTTCCCCATATTTACTGTAACTAGAGACTAACTTAACAAATGTACACAAAAAACACTACACAACACACAAAAACACTACACAAACAAATTTATGAACTGGGCACTCTCACCCTTTCCTGCCGGCTACCAATGACTGACTCAAGGTCCTAAATGAAATACCTATGACAGACTCAGGGCCTTAATATGAAAATAACTATTTTGCTTACCTTTTAGTTACCTTTTTTATTTGCTGCTTCCCGGGTTTCAGCACCACCTATCGCGTTCCCTGCCCGCAGAGAGACACGACACGATACCTGGTTCTCTTCAGATGTTTATTGCGCGCTTCTTCTGTCTGCTGCTTCTTCCTCTTTTTCAGGAGGTTACACTTACATTTATACCATTTAACAACCAATCAGCATACAAAGCGTATGTGGGGAGAGCATGAACACATACGGGCAAAAGACTTGTATAAAGAATCACACAATGGTCAGGCAAGGGTTCTCAGCCAATCCCAGACCCTTCCTCAAATGATGACAGACATGATGACAGACAAGGGCGTTCAGTACTCAACCACAGTGGCAACTTGCCAGGCGCCATCTTGGAAAAGACCACACCTAAAGCTAGGGTCTGGCCAGCACCCCGACAAGTTAACTGTATTTATGTGTGTTTGTCTCTATGTCTTCTGTTCTGTTCCGTTGGTCTTCATGCATGTTTTGGTGCCAGTACCATGCTATTTTTTGTTACTATAGCTCTGTAGTATAATTTAAGGTCTTGTATCGTGATGCCTACTGCTTCACTATTCTCACTAAGGATTGCTTTAGCTAGTCTGGGTATCTTATTTTTCCAAATTAATTTCATGACTGCTTTTTCTAATTCTATGAAGAATGTCATTGGAATTCTGATGGGCATCACGTTGAATCTGTATAGTGCTTTTAGCTGTATGGTCATTTTGACAATATTAATTTTGCCTATCCAAGAACATGGGAGGTCTTTCCATCTTCTAAGTTCTTCCTCAATTTCTTTTTTAAGTGTTCCATAGTTTTCATTGTTAGAGGTCCTTCACCTCTCTTTTATAGATTGATTTCAAAGTATTTTATTTCTTCAAGGTTATTGTGAATGAGATAATTTCCCTAATTTCTCTTTCTGTTGATTATTGGAGTATAGGAACATGATTTATGGGGGTTCACTTTATATCCTGCTACTTTGCTGAATTCACTGAGGAATTCTAAAAGTTTTCTGGTGGAGTTGTTGGGGTCTTCTAAATGTAGAATGTTCCCAGCAAACAGAGATCATTTGAGCTTAAAAAGCTTATATTCTTGCTCTCTTCATTTATCACATGGATCGAATTAAACCACTGTGTTAATTCCACATCAAACATTTAACAGATGGAAAACTTAAGTATTGAAATGTAAAATTCTGTTATCGTCCTAGGTGTATCATAGCTGTTGGATGGGACAGAAGAATAAACATGTATTTTGTAAGTGAAACATACAAAAAGATGATATTTCAAAGTCTTCCTTCAGATTTCTCTCTCTCTCTCTCTCTCTCTCTCTCTCTCTCTGTCTCTTTCTCCCCACTCCCCCTCTCATGTGCACATGCTCTTTCTCTCCCTCTCCTTTTTTTTTTTTTAATAGATTTTGGAGCCTCTGCCTTCTTTCACAAGTCAAGTTGTGGTACAGACAGAGGGTTTCCTCTCTTTATTCCTTTTTCCATATTCTTTCCCCTAAAAATATTTTTACCTTGTTTGTTTCCCAGTTTTTCTCCTGTTGCTTCTTCCATGGGCACAAGTGTTAGCTAGAAAATCTGAGGGGGCTGCACAGGGTATCCTGGGAATCCAAGCTGCTTGAACACCTGTGGTTCTGCACCTTGACTGCACACCTTGTCCAGCTTCCTCACCCCTCCTGCCCGCTGTGAGGGTAACTCCTCCCAGTCTGCAGGGTCTCGCAGTTATATGCCTGCTCTCCTGAATGAAAATTAACCAGTCTGTCCATTGCCCAGCTTTATGTCTTCCTCCTTTCGTGTCTTTATGTTCCATCTTTCAACAAATGGAAAGAGGAAATGCAATGCCATCGACAGGCAGGTCTACAGAGCGACAATTCCTTTTTTATGGCTTAGAGGTGGGGGAGGGGTTCACAGACAGGGGGAGTTGGAAGTGCTGACTAAAGCAAAGTTTCAATCTACCTGTGGCATTATATTTGCCCTGCTTGCTACGCTGGATAGTTCACAGACTTCTGAATGTCTTTAAACATTCTGAATTCTTTATTCACTTCAAAGCACACTGGATTTCACAGTCTAAGCCTGGCCTACTCAGAATGATTTGAGAGATGACTACCTGTGAAGTCTTGGCATTGAATTTGTCCTTTGGTATTACAGGTTCCTGGGCTGAGGGCTCTGGTTTTAGCGTGTGCAACGGCTCTGGGTCTTATTATGAAGGCGAAGCTAGGCAGCCCATCTGCGGCAAGCTTGTCACTTGACATATGATTTGCTGAAATTCAATCACCCAAACGTCAGAAGTGGATTGCTTTTTATTCCCACTGGCACTGGGGAAATTTGCTTTGACATTTCAAGAATCTGCATCACTGGTGGGGTGAGGGGTAGGGTTATGAAATGTGCCAACACCTTCTCTCTGAAATTGTGAGTGTGTTGGCAGCTCATTTTATTGCTTGTACAATGTGTCCTCTTCGGCTTTGGATACAGGATGCACCATGTGACTTTCATCACTTCTGGAAGCCACAGCCACACTGGCAGGATGACCTGGTAAGCCCTGGTCCACTGTGGCACATGACATGGGTCTCCTTCTTTCGGGGACGGGGAGGGCTCTCTCCGCATCTTCCAGCCTGCGTCACCCAGCCTTGGGTGGTCACAGCATCCCAAAAGCATCTGCTATGGCAGGATTCATGGTTGGCATCCAGGTAGAGCCAGGAGCACGAGGTCCAGACAGCCATGTCCTCTCCAGGAAGGGTGAGGACCCTGTGTTTATGCTGGGGTGTGAGACCGGAGGGCGAAGTGCATGCAGCTCTCCAGGAACCCTGCCGGGAGCCCTGAAGTGCAGGAAGGGCAGCTCAGGATGGGTGGGCTTCATTCTCCTCAAAGAAGCACCCACTCACTTCCTGCCTGTGCTTGGTGGGCCAAACTCTCTGCATTCACCGTGCAGTCCTTGGACAGCCAGAGAGCCCAGGAGGCGCCTTTCCTGCTCCCCTGTGACTTGTAAGGCTCAGAGCAAGGAACAGCTTGTGCATCTCATTGGGACTCAGAGTGCTCCAACTTTCTACATCTTCCCGGGAGCAAATGGCCTCCCTCAAAATTGTCTTTATGCCAAGCCAGTAAGACAAGTATCAAGAAAACAAGGCCACTGTATCCACATATCTGCCACTGCCCCACTACCTACGTCCCCTGTAAATATTCCAAAAGTACGAGGCACTAGAATACAAACTCCAAGAAGAGAGACCTCATCTGCCTTTTCACTGCAGTCTTTCCGGGACCTAGCCCCGTACCTGGCCTGCCATAGTTGCTCTGTAAATATGTTTTCATTCAACCAGCATCTGTTAAGTGCCCCCTGTGGGCCAAGCGTGTGCTGTTTACTGAAGATACAGTGATGAGCAAAACCAAGCCCAGTTCCTGCCTTCATGGCTCCTAAGTTTAGTGAAAATAGAGTTACGGAACAAAGTTGTGCACATAATGCCCCAGGGAAGCCACAACCACTGCAAGAGCAAAAGTCATGTGCAAGTAGGGAAATACATTCATTCAGTCTTGCATTCATTGTCACGTTTCTGTTGAACCCCAGCATAGTGCTGCCCTAGTGGACAGGCACGGAAGATACAAATGTGAATAAAAATATGATTTCTGGCCTCAACCACCTCACAGACTGGCAAGGAGGTATTAATATGTGATGTAACCAAGAATATATTAGTGTATAAAATATTGGGGGGAACGCAGAAGATTTCACTCTAATATCATATGGGATATTGAAAGACTACTAGGATTTTTCCAGAAGGGCAAGGTAGGGAAGGGCAATCTCAACAAGGGGCAAGGGGAAACGCAAGCAAAGCCCAGAAGCATAGAAGTGTGTTGCTTGAAAGGATCATGGAGAGTCTGTGGGGCTGGTGCATCTGGTACAGGAGGAAAATGGGACTGAAGAACTAAATTAGAGCTTGAAAATGATTCCGAAGTATTATCTTGGCACGCTTGGACTGCCCCAACAAAATGTCAAGACAGGGTGGCTTAAACAACAGAAATCTGTTTCTCAGAGTTCTGGAGGCTGAGGGTCCACTTGGAGGGTGCAGCAGGTTTGGGTCTTACTAAGAGCTCTCTTCCTGACTGGTAGACAGTTCCCTTCTCTCTGTCCTCTCATGGCAGAGAAGGCGAGCTGCGTGCCTCTTCCTGTTCTTACATGGACACTAAACCCATCATGAGGACTCCATCCTGATGACCCTATCTAATCCTAATCACCTCCTGAAGGTCCCATCTCCAAACACCATTGCTTTGGGGATTAAGACTTCAACATATGAATTTGGGAGGCACACAAACATCCAGTCCATAACAGCTACATAAAATTTATTCTGCAGGCAGGGGGCCATAGAAAGAGGAGCCCAGGCCGAAGTGGTCCCAAACTGGGGAGGAGTGGGAAGGGAGCAGGGATCTAGCAGCAGAAGATTATGGGAAGGAGATAGCCGTCGGCCTCCCCTTTTCTAACATTTTGCAATGCCACCTTCTCAGTTGTATTCAAGCAGAAGGGGCATCTTAGGTGATCACACGCAGATCCTCAAGGGACACTCTGTGGCAAGTACATGAGGGCAAGGTGAAAGAATATCTTATGGGACCAAGAGGAGCCAATCCCTTCACATAGTAACTGCCCCACAAGGAGAGGGGGGAAATGCTGGTGGCCAGCGACTCTGAACTCTGTAGCGCTGACCTTCAAAGATCTATTTTGGGTTCTTATCTTTCTTAAGGATGCACATCCAAGGCTCCTCCTTTTGAAGGGAGCAGACGATTCAATTTCTAACAGAATATGTACGCCACAGTGGGAGTTACATGGGAGCCCCGTAAGGACACAGTAAACAGTAGACCCAAATCCAGAATGTTGTTTTTGTCACCTATTTCACTACTGTGACAAAAGGACCTGACCAGAACAATTGTAGAGGAGAAAACGTTTATCTAGGGACTCATGGTTTTAGATGCCTCAATCCATACACAGATGACTCCATTCTCTGGGGCTCAAGTTGAGGCTGAACATCATGGAGGAAGAGTGTGGCAGACGGAAGCAGACAGAAAGGTCTCCACTTGCCAGATACAAATAGATACCTCAAAGCCAGGCCCCCAATGCCTTCCCTTCCCCAGTTACCACTCAGTTAATCCCACTGGGGGATTAAGTCGCTGATTAGGGTAAGGATCTCACAACCAAATCATTTCTTCTCTGAACTTATTTACATTGTCTCACACATGAGCTTTTGGGGGACACCTCACATCCAAACCATAACAAATGCAGACCTCTGGCTAATGGGAAACCAAACCACCTAGACCAGGGCTCAGGTTGTCCCATTGCCATCAACAGTTCAGCCCCAGTGAGGGTACCTTGTCAATAATCAGCTTGCCGGCAGGATGGTGAGGGAAGAAAGCTGCCAGAAGTAGAACTGTCCTGGGAAAGGTAAGGTCCTGGGAAATGATAAAACTGACCTAAGAGATGCAGCGCCTCGCTGGCTGACCTCGAGATGGATTCCTACCCAAAGAGATGAAGGTTCCAGGTGAACCCTGGGTATGGGCAACCACAGAAAGAAGAACCCCCTGCATCCCATCTCAGGACTATTGAAGGAAAGTTAGCTGTGGATGGTTGGCTTTTGATATTTTACCTCTGTCACTCGCTCTCTCTTTCTCAGAACCATGGGCACAAGGAGGACATCCTCTGTGTAGCTCAATGTCCACCTTTCCTTCTGGCCACTTCCAGTTATGATGGAGAGATTATCGTTTGGAATGTCATCTCAGGCCATGTGTACTGCAAGCTGAACACTCCCAGCCCCTCAGATGGCCTGAACCACAGAGAAGGTAGGTGAAGGCCAGGATTTGCCGCCACTCTGCACAGGTTCCTGCCACACTTGACCTGGCAGACTGAAAGAGTCTCATTTCTGGACCACTTTACGCTTAGAAGGGAATGGCCTCAATTTAGGTTTGCCTGGTTAGATGAAGATTCCCAAAGCTGAAGCTAAGGGGTCGGATGAGTTCAGCTCACATTCCTAGGCACCTGCCCATTGAAACCCATCCCATAGCCAGCCCACAACCTCCAGAGTCCTTTACTCATCCACTGTCAACTTGAAAGATGTCAACCCACACTGAATCCCGTAAGCTTTGTTGATCCAGCTCTTAATGTTCTTCCTCTATTTTCTGTTGCCACTCGCCAGGCTCTCCTGCCCAGCTGGCCAGCCTGCTCCCCCAGCCCAAGACTTCACCCCCTTGATGCCTCCTCCAACAGAAAGTCTTCAAGCTTCTATGCTGTCCCCATCTTCAGTCCTTTCTAGTGACCCATGACCCACTCCACCCCTACTTGGATCTGTCCTTACTGCTTGCACATGGTGTTGCAAAATTTTCCTACCCTTCCACTCCACTCCCCCTAATTGTTCTGTCCTGGTTCCATTTTTCCAGTTCTTCAAATCTCTCTCTCTCTCTCTCTCTCTCTCTCTCTCTCTCTCTCTCTCTTCTAGTCTTCTAGCTCTCTCTCCCTAATATGATCATGAGTTTTTTTCCATTCATTTACTTATTCATTCAAAAAATATTGATGAGCTATTGATGAGCACCTGCCATGGGCCAGGCACCCTGCTAAGTATTGGGGTTTGGGGCTGGTAATCACATTCCTGTCCCTCCACGTCCTGAACCATTTAATAAATACACATGGGAAACAAATTCAGGGTTCAGGTATCTACCAATGTCATTGCTGGATATGCAGGACTGGAAATTGGCTGGAACCCACAGTCAAGTGGGCTTCCTTCCTTTGCTCCGTCCTACCTCCAGAGTTTAGGCCCATCCTTCCAAAACAGCTGTCTCCAAGACATTCATCTACCATGGAGCCCCATTAGAAGAGATGCAGGGAGTTGGACATTTCTGTGTGAACTAAGAAAGTTCCTGCATTTCCTGAGGCCCAAATACCAATTCCTTAGAAAACCATGAGGCCCCGATCATGATCCCTTTGCTTTGGGCATTTGATAATACACTAGCCAGAAAAGAAAACAAAAGTTCTAATGAGTCCTTCAATCAGAAAATATCTTTGAGCTGCTCCCTTGGGTCTAATGCTGTGGAGATAAAGGGGAGGCAGATGTGAGGCCTGGTGCTGCCCTCAAGGCCTAAATTCAGAAATGATGTGTGTGGCCAACAGGTAAAATAGTAGGCCTGCCATCCGGTCTGTCTCAGTGCTGCTTGAGAGTCCCCTAGAGAACAAGGGTCAGAAATTGAAGCCACTGGAAACCAAGAGACTAAAAAGAGATTCCAACCTGTAGATTTATCTTCAAGTACACATGCCCTCAGAAGGTTCTCCTATGAAGCTCTTTCTGAGCATGTCTAAGTTTTCAAAATCTTTGTGGGGAAAGTGGTGATATTTCTTTCCAAAGGTTTATTTTCATTGTCATTAAAATGAAAATAAAGTCATTGGCCAAAAATGCTATGTTGACTTTTCAGCCAGCAGTTGGAAGATAAAGTCCCATTTCCAGTAGCATTTATTACTCAAAGTTATGTGACTGTTTGGTGGTTTCAAGAAATCTTTCTTTTGCCCCCAAAATGCAAAGCCAGCCAATGCCACCAATAGCTCCCATTATGAAAATTATAAAAATGAGATGAGACTATGTGGAAGTCCACACCCTTCCAAGAAAGAGCAGCCCTGGCTCATCTCGAAGTCAATCCAAAACAAAAGTGGTCTTTCTCACATGGGACTGGTGAAGAGATTGCCATCTGATTTGGAAAACCATCCAGAGGATTCTTCTGAATCCTCAGGAAAGAGGAGACAGGCAAAGCTGGATGAGCTGAAAACATATTCTTCTGCCAACTTTCCAACATTTTAGCTTCATTCTTCCTCATAATGGGGATTGTAACTTCTTCCCCCACATCAAATAGAAAGAATTTAAGTGTGAAAGAGAAAGATCCAAAGACATCAGCCAGGCAAAAATGCAGGAAATCTGTGCATTCACTCCAAGAAGAAGGCTTTTTGATCTAGGAGAACAATGTAAAGATACTTGTTAGCTGCCTCCACATGTCAGTCATTTTCCTACATGCTTTCAAATGTTTCTCCCATTCAGTGCTCACCTTGACCCTGAGAGAGAGATACTACTGCACCCATTTTCATAGATGAGGAAACTGAGGCTAGAGAGTTAAGTAACAATAGTTGTAACAGCTGCCACTGTTGAGTGACACTTCTAGGCACTTTGGGGTCATAACTCTGCTCAGCCTTCACAGCAAGGGTATGGAGGGCTGTTCACATAGAGCCTCGTTTGGTTCACTTTAAAACCCTGTGGAGTAGGTCATTGCCTGTCACAGAGGAAGACAGCTGAGGCGTAGGGAATGAAATTCTCCCCCAGACCCTGGCCGGGTAGGTGGCAGCCAACACACTCCCACCCATCCCCTGTGCCCTGCAGCAGAGAGTGTGTGGGCGTGAAGGGACTAGGTCTGCTCTGCCTTCCCTCTTCCACTTCTTTCCACCTTAGTCCCCAAGTTCAAAACCCCAGGAGCCCAGTAACTGAGGGTGACACAATGCTTAGCCCAAATCACCGGCAAGGTCTTCCCAGTGTCAGGGAAGGACTAGAACCCTGGAACCTGGCAGGAGCCACACCATCCTCTATGTAGGCAATCCTCCCTCCTCCCTCTGAGAGGACTCAGCCCCCGGAGGCCCACCAGGAAGTGCATTGTCAAGGGCACGGGCTTTGGAGGTAAAGATCTGGGTTTGAATCTCATCTGCTCCCTGAGGAGCTGAGCCACTTTGGCACATTATGGTTCTTTCTCAGTGGTGGACTGTCCCGTAAGACCAACGTATAGCGCCTGCCTGGGCTCGTGATCATGAAAGCTGAGGAAGTGCCTAGCTCGGTGTCTGCCTCGTAGAATGGGGCCCAGATTGAGATCAGCATCCCCCGGAGGGCAGGCCTGAGTCTGCTGTGTCCCCTGTGCTTCCCAGAGCCACACCCCAGGGCCAAGTTCACAGTCAGGCCAAAACAAGTTTTGTTGAGTAATTAACAACCTGAGTCACAGAGGTGGGGCGTGGAAGCACAGCTTCTGGTGTTTAACTCCAGCACCGATCCCACCACTTATGTAATTACTGCCCTTGTCTGTTCAGGCTGCTACAACAGAACACCATAAACTCAATGGCTTTTAAGTAACCAAAATTTATTTCTGACAGTTCTGGAACCTGGAAATCCAAGATCAGGGTGCCAGGAAGGTTGGGTTCTGGGTTCTGGGTTCTGGGGAGGGCTCTCTTCCAAGGTACAGACTGCTGATTTCTTGTGTCCCCACATGAGGAAAGAGAACCAGGGAACTCTCTGAGGTCCCTTTTATAAAGCACTAGACCCATGTTTGAGGGCTCCCCCTTCGTGACCTCACTACCTCCCAAAGGTTCCCTCTTCTAATACTATTAGGTTGAGGATTAGGATTTCAACATGTGAATGTTGCCGAGACAAAACAGTGTATAACAATGGATGTGACCATCCATTTCCCCTCCAGTAAAGGCAGTACCTCTCGGGCCCCCTCAGAGAGGAGAGCTCTTGCCCCAGGCTCTCTATATCCAGGTAACAGTGTTCTCTGCAGCTCTTAGAGATTTGGATCTAAGTAGGTTTGTAGGATTTCTATTCAACAGTAGGTATTTGAGTTCTATAAGATGTAAAAGGAGCCAGGTGTGGTGGCCCTCGACTATAATCCCAGCAATTTGGGAGTCTGAGACAGGAGGATCACAAGTTCAAGGCCAGCCTCAGCAACTTAACAAGACCCTGTCTCAAAGTAGAAAAATAAAAAAGGGCTGGGCACATAGCTCAGTGGTAAAGCACTCCTAGGTTAAATCCCCAGGACCGGGAGCGGGGGTGGGAAGAAAAAGGATACATGTGGGTTCTGTATGGATGGTGCCTGAAGCGTAGCAGGGGAGTGCAGCCTGGGCAGATGGAGCTGAGTTAAGTTACTCAGGATTTAGCTGTGTTGTGGAGATCGAGGTTTGACACCTGGTTCCTGGAGTGCCTTCTCCACCCAGTGTGTGGTCCATCTTTCAAGAGTCCAGATCAAATGCAGGTCCTTCAGAGATGCCTCCTCTGATCGTCTGCCCTGCTGCATGTGCCCATGGAGGTATGTTCATTTTTGGGGGATAGTTCTTGGTGGTTTTGTTCTGATCTCTGCTTCCCCTTCTTTCCACCCCACCCAGCATGATGCCTTAACCCTAAGACATGCTTAGATATAGATGAAAAATGAAGGAATGAGCATCTTATGATCCTGAGCCAATCTTTTAACTTGTCCAAATTTCCATCCCCTCTTCTGACAATGGGAATGATATTCCATCACAGTATCTGTCGAAGTCTGTGGTTAATGTAGAAGATGCAGTAAGGTTAATCAGAATCATTCCAAGCCAGGGGCTCCTGGAGAGGGGCATCTTTTGGGAGGTGTCTGCAGAGTCCCAGGTCAAGCCCCCCAACACCCACCTGTGTAGGTTTCTCTGATGTTTCAGGTCCTCCGTCTCCCCCTGCCAAGTTCCCAGTCCCTATCTCTTTCCAGAAGTCCCAGGTTCCTGGGGCCATGTTGAGGCTCCCTGGGTCACCAGAGCTTTTAGTCTGCCGATCTAACTTTGCCCATCAACTAGGTTGGTCGGGTGCTTAGCCAATAAGGCCAAATTGCTCCATTTGGTTTCCAAATGCTGCTGGGGCAGCCACCTGAGACAGGGCTAAGACCATGAGAGTGACAGAGAGAGAGAGAGAACCCTGAGTGAACCATGAGCTCTGGAAGGGGCCCAAAAATCACCTAAAAGTCTCTCCTTCACTCCCAGGCCCAGACCCAAGCGTCTCTCGCCTCGCCTTCCTGAAGACTCGGGCAGCCAAGTTGGACTCAATGGCTGCTTCCCTCATCGCCAATGGGCCAGGAGGTACGGTCAGAGCCCCAGGGTGGGCAGTGCCCCCATTTCCAAGACAAGGCGATTCCAGGCTGGAGTTGGGTGAGGAAGAGTCCCTAAGCTTCACTACTCACCTCGTGCAGCCTCTGCTAAATAGCTTTTCTTCCAATTAGCTTTTTTTCTCTCCTTAGAGCTCAAGCTGACACCCCAATCGCTCTGGCCCCATTTCTGCTTTCCAGGGAGGCAGATGTGGGAAGCAAGAACCCTAATCCTATTTCCTCTAAATCAAGTGTCCCCCAGCAGGCTTTATAGGCACCAAGTGCCTGTGGCTGCCTAGACGCCTCTCTCTCTCCCTCTCTCTCTCTCTCTCTCTCCCTCTCTCCCTCTCTCTCCCTCTCTCTCTCTCTCTCCCTCTCTCCCTCTCCCCCCCCCCTCTCTCTCTCTCTCTCTCTCTCTCTCTCTCTCTCCCTCTCTCCCTCTCCCCCCCCCCTCTCTCTCTCTCTCTCTCTCTCTCTCTCTCTCTCTCTCTCCTCTCTCTCTCTCTCTCTCTCTCTCTCTCCCCTTCTCTCTGAGAGGCATCCATCTCCCCTGCTTTACATGAGCAGGAACACAGAGCACTCCTCAACCCCGGGAGAAAAGAGGAGTCCATAATCTATGACTTAGGGAACTTCCAGGAGGATGTGATATGCTTGAGGTCCCCATTCACAAAACCTCACACCTACATACCCACAGGTAAACCACAGCAAGACTGTAACTGATAGACCACGCAGAATCCCAGGCACATCCCTCTGACTAGGCAAGTTTCACGGTGTGCTTACATAAGTGTGTGCATGCATGCACACACGCACACACCCCAGTTGAAAGACATTAAATTACCACCATGTCATAGATTTTCCATACTTTCCTCTGTAGCCGAAGCTGGATCCCTCCTCTGTCAGGAAGGCTGCCCTGATTAGTGCAGAAGAGAGAGGATTTCGAGCCATAGAAATGAAAACCCACAAAGAGGAAGAACCCTGTTCCCCAATAGCTGCTGAAAATTCTAATGGATCAAAAGCAACCAAATAAAAAAGATGTCCACAATCCCCCTGTTGTGAGGTTGCCGTGGCTGCAACAGCTTCTCAGCACAGGCTGAGACACCCCTCTCCGGGGTGCTGAGGAACCCAGGGCAAAGAGCAAACCATCCCTCCTTATGGCTTCCCTCCCTCCCAGGTTCTGTCACCTTCTGGAGGCTGTTCGGTGGAGCTGGCCTTGTTGCAAACTTCACTCCTGTAAGTTGGGCAGCCAATTGGATAACTCCCCAGCTTGGGCGTGGGTTTCCTTTTGGTTTTTGATGCTAGACTATGTAACAGAGTCGCTCTGCCTCTCTCCAAGCTCTTAGCTTTGTCTGTCTTCTTGGCATTTCTAATTTGCTCAAGAATGAACACAGGCACAGTAACTCGTTCTTACCATCAGTCGGGTACAGATTTTCACGTGCCATTGGGTATATGTGTGTCTCAGTCCAGAGAGAAAGCCCAGGTCAGCAGCATCGCCGTGACAGCGGGAGATGCCCTTGCCTACCTGGCCGACCAGCAAGGCTTTGTGCACGTCTGTGACATCAAGGAGTACGGCCTTCAGGGACCGGAGCTGCAGCCCCCCAAGAGTAGGCTATGTAATTCTTTATGTTAAACACTGCAATGAACACGGATTTGATTTCAGTGCGATATTCTAACTGGTAAAATTAAATTGTACCAGGGTGGGGAGGGAGTTCTCTTAAACTTGAAAGTAGATATACGAAAAAAAAAATTAGTGAAAAATTAGCAAAGGTGCAAGAAAAGAGGTGCAAGTAGTCTTAAAGAGAGGGAAAATTGCTTTATGCTAACTGAAGGGCGAGTTGATAGGCTGTATCTAAAGTTGTAAGTGGCAATTCTACGTCTAGAAATTTGGCTGAAAGAAATAATAAATGTGCACAGAGATTTAATTATAAGATTGTGCATTAGCACAATGTTTATGAGAAAGAGAGATAGAAGAGAGACAACCTATACACACAATATAAAAGAAATCCATCTAATACCTGATGGTATAGTACATTGGAATATATAGTCATTAAATAATGATGCTGTATATAAAAATGTATTCATAGGAAAATATTCATGATAAATGGTTAAATGAAAAAAAAATCAGATCATGAAGGAATATTACATTACAATTCTATCTTTGTTAAAGCAAAAAGATATATATATGCAGGATTGAAAGACTGGAAAGACATACACCCAAGTTTTAACAGACATTATTTCTTTGTAGATGAAGTTAGGGATATTTTTAATTTTCTTCTGTTTGGAAAGCTGTCTTTTGAAATTTTTCTGCATACATAATGCTTTAGTAATAAAAATATATTTAAAAATTTATAACCCTTTCATGCAATTATAAAAGTATTCATGTTTATAAAAAAGATCAAACGGTAGGAAGTAATGGAAAATGAAGTTGTTTTTCTGACCTCCCCTACCTCCCTAACCTCCATTTTCATACCCTGTTAAGACTGTTAATGAGTTTGCATTTCTTTCCATACACGTATATAACGGCACACACACATACACAATCTGTAATTTTAGAACTTATTTTTTAAAGTTGTATCTCTTGAACAACTTTCCAAATAAATATATTTAGCTCTATCTCATTTTAAAGTCTTATAATTACATGAAATATATTTCTTGAAAGCCTATTTAGAGACAAATAACCACATACTTCTCTTTGTTCCCTACTAGCAGAAATGAGAATTTATAGATAAAAATAATCTGCCTTGTTATTGTTTTTATTTCAAGTACTAGAGGTATGTTAGTCAACTTTTCATTACTGTAACAAATACTTAAGATAATCAACTTATAAAGACAAAAGGGTTGTCTGGTTTACAGTTTTGGAGCTTTCAGTTCTCGACCCATTGGCCCTGTTGCTTTGGGCCGGTGGCGCACATGATAGCAGGAGCACATGGCAGAGCGAAGCCCTTCACCTCATGACCAGGAAGAGGAAATGAGAGAGAGAGAGACAAGTCCCTTTAGGGGCATGCCCCTAGAGACTTCAAACCTCCTCTAAGCCCCATTCCTTAAAGGCTTTACCACCTCTCAATACACCAAAGTGAGGACTAAGCCCTTAACACAATTTGAGATTTAGGGAGACATCCCAGATCCCAGTGTGACTTTCAGTCACCTATTTTACAAACCATTTGTAGGGTTGGGATTAGAGTCAGTGGTAGTGCTTTCCTATCATATATGAGGTCCTGGGCCTGATCCTCCCACTGCAAAAAAATAAATACATAAAAACCATTTTTTACTACTTGCCTACTCCTGCACACTTACCAAACCCTGCACATGGAAGAAAATCACAGCATACGTACCTTGCATGCGTCCCATTCCACATCCTTCGGGCCTGGTACAGGGTCTAGCACATAGTAGGTGCTCAGTGACCGCTAAGGAATCAACGCAGCAAGGCGGATGACGTGCCACGCCCACGCCTCCCTGCCTGCCATGCGCACATCCAGATCGACCCTGACCTGCAGAAGCAGTTGTGCAGCTTCAGGGTGTGTGTGCCAATTCCCGGTCCCGCTCAGATTGTGCTCTTTCTTCTCATCTAGACGTGACCTTCTGGAGGGCTCATGTTAGCACAGTGACATGGTGAGTGCCGCCACCCCTTTTAGAGTTCAAGAATTTGTAAAAGAGAGGAGATATTTCCCCAGTTTTGATTAGATCAATCTTCTCAAAAGCCCTCAGAGCGCATCAGAAGAGAAAAGCTCTTCTGCTACTGATGAAAACAAACAGGTCCACACGGAACTAAAGGAAGAGATCGGAATCATTTTTCTTATGAGTGGATGATTGTTTACCTGGAATTGCCCTGGTGTTTTAGTACAAATTTATAAACTTAGTAGGTCTGAGATTTTTTTGTTAGTAGGAGGGACCCAAACTCTTGCTAAATGGGTCTTTTCAACCTCTTGATCTTCCACTCAAGACTGATCCTCCACAGGGGGATTTCTAGTATATCTCACTTGATATCTTGGGACTGCAGTTGGGGAACTGGAGGGAGGGTGGTAAGGTAGAAGGCAGGGTAAGAATGGTTCCCAGAAGAATTGAGTAGATGTTCCACTTTAAAAGAGTACTGATGGCTGGGGATATAGCTCAGTTGGTAGAGTGCTTGCCTTGCAAGCACAAGGCCCTGGGTTCAATCCCCAGCACTGCAAAAATAAGTAAATAAAATAAAAAAAAAAAAAAAAAGAGTACCGACTTGTGATCCAATGGGACTTCCATGCAGTAGCAGGCTTGAATCTCTTCCCCTCTCTTACCTCATTAGTTTGGAGCTGATAGAAGAAGAAAACATTCTGCTCTCGTCCTCGCTGGACTGCACTGTGCGCCTGTGGAGCAAGGACGGGGCCTACATAGGTAGGGAATGTCCACCTGGCTTCCGTCTCAAGCCCAGTTTAGAACCAGCATAGCCACCACTGAGTCATTGATTCTCTGAGGCAAAGTGTATGAATCTGCTCAGGCTCACAATTAGTAAAACCAAGGACATTTGAACTTAGCGAACTCAGCGGGACTGAAGGCCTCGAATTTGGTAAGGAACTGTCTCATGAGGATCATGTCTTGGTAGGGACAATTCAGAACCCTGGGGGGACTTGTGTGTGGCCAGTGGCCTGGCACACACGGGCCACAGTAACTAGAATAGCCTGACCTACTGCTCAGAGGGCCTGTGGACCTGTCCTAGTACATTGTCTTGTCCTGTAGCTTATGTTTCTTGAAGCAGGTCTGGAACTATTTTGAACTTATCCTGCAAGTCCTTAGTGTTATTGAGTATCCCCAGCACCCACATGATACATCGTGGTAGAAGCCATCCCAAGCTTCAACCTCCAAGACCAGTTGCCGTGAATTTTTTTCTTATGAAACTATAGAGGCCTAAAATTGCTTAATCAAGGTGGCCTCTCCAGGATTAGAAGACCTAACCATTTTAGCAGTAAGCTTTGCTCTGATTGGAAGACACGTTACCTGCCATCATATGCATATTATATTAAAGTTTATCTCTATTTTTCAGGGACCTTTGGGCAGAGTAGCCCCTGGGATATTTTTACTCCTGCTTCCTGGAGTCATCCAAGAGTCCCCTATGAGATTTTGACAGATCCCGGGAGTATACCTGCTGACTCAGGGCTGGAAGGAGATGCTCCTGCTGGGTGCACGGTGGCAAGCCAGGAGCAGGACCCAGGGATGGAGGAGACTCGTGCTGAGGTCGGTGCTGGCACATCCAGCTCACCTGGGTTTCCTCTGTAGCTTTCAGGTGGATCAGCACAAAACACAGACTGCAGCCAGAGAGAGTCAAGGCATGACCCAGGAATGCAGGAATAAGTGTGTTCCCTCCACCCCAAGCTTGTTACTGACAGGGCCAGAAGAATGTGTCAGTCTATCTGTGGGAAGGCAGGACCTGGTCTCCCAGCATTTTCCATCTTTCGACCCACAAAATGCTGCTGTCCCTGGCCTTGGAACACCAGGAGGCTTAGCACCATGCTCAACCCAGCTGTCCCATCTGAGAAGGACAGACTCTACCCGTTCTGCCCACAGCACACGCTCATGGTTCTGAGATGCACTTAAAAGCAGAGGTTCCTAATGACCAGAAGGAAGAAATGATTAGCTTAATGCCCAAGTCTATGAAAGTCGAAGTCAGAGCTAGAGATTCCGAGAGGGCCCTGGTCGATGCAGCCTTGATTTAGAGCTCTGTGAAATATATGGATTTCCAAGAAATGCTCGCCCTTTAACAAATTGAAAAGAAGGTCATTTCATGAGCTATTGCTCACCAGCTATGCTACAACTCAAAGCAGGACACCTGCTCTGCCAGCAAAATCACGTGTCTTGGGTTTTTCCTTGGCAGCCTCGCAGAATACTGATCACACAGTATAACCGAGGCACTGGCTCTGACTTTGAGCTCCAAACACGTTCAAAATAGGAAATAAAGGAACCAGGCAAGCACCAAGCAGGAAAAGCTGGGTCTCATCTGAGTCTCCCGCAGCTCCTGGACCCTGTTCCCAAGGTTATCAAGCAGCACCCTGGTGGCTCTCCTGGACTACTATTGGCTCATTTGGAAATACAGTCATTGCAGTGTGCTTTTGATATGGAGAAAACAAATGCCTTCATTAATTGTGATAGACCTACAATTTGGAAGACAAAAGCTCAGTGGGAGGTGGGAAGAAAGGAAGGAAAAGAACAGATAGGGTAAATGTGCAGATGGGGACAACAGCCTTGATTGACTCTTATGCTCTAGGGCAGACCTAGGGGAAATCAGGCTGCAAGTTCAAATGCAGGTAGGAGCGCACTCATGAGAGCCAGGTGGGAGGAAGAGGAGAGGGGTGAGGTAGAGGGAGGAGGAGGAGTGGGGAAGAAGGGTATGCGGTTCAACAAATGCAAAGTACTAAAGTTCATAAGACTCTTGTTCTCCAAGGATGAGCAAAATTTCAGGAGTGACCTTGATCTTGTATAAAGAAACCAGAGGTTGATTCTATGCTTATTCTTCTGCCCTGTTTGACTGGGTCACCTCAGGCAATAGTTTAAATTTTTTCCAAGAACAACACAGAGAAAACAATAACCTCAGCCTTTGTTTAGTATATCTGGGCTAGTCGATGGGACCCCAAATTGTAAAATTACAGAATAAAATGTTTCAGTACTGTTTATGAGTCGGGGTTCCTGAGTTCCACTCTCGAGTTCACCTTAATTAATCATGTGATGTCCTCCTCCGCAGCCATCACTTCTGCTGAGCTACAAAACAAGGGGCAGGATTAGATAACCTCTTAAGATTCATTCCAGTCCCGCAAAATTGTACGTTGCTCTGAATGCCTGTCTCGCAAAAACTGGATGTGTTGATTGGACCCTGGATGTCAGTAGTGATTCTTCCAGGATGCCAGCAGATCAAACACCCCCGCAGCTGAAAGCTAAAATAAGCTGACTGAATGCAGAAAAGCATTCACCTGGAAAATATCACATCAAGTTGGTAGTTGGAAAATCGAGTAAAAGCTCAGGGAAAAATGCTCTTGTTATCTAACCGACTCAGTCAGCTTGAATTTTGTCCTAACACAGAAAACCCATGTAACCAACGGGTGGTCCTTACTCCCTTCGACCAGTGCCATCCTGGTGTTGCCATTCTCACACCCCCCCTTCTCCTTGCAGCCTGAAAGGCCCTCTAACCTTCGCTCTCCAGAAGGTTCCATCCTGGAAGTTGAAATGAAAGAAGATATACTCCGGTGGTCTGCACTTGGCCATGGCAGGTTAGTCTGAAAGAAACACGCGGGGGTCAAAGAAGCAGCCTTCCCTAAATAACACAACTGGGGGCATCCTAGGCCTCCCTGTCCTCTGCATATGTCACTGTCCCCAAGCTGCCCCAGTCTGTGAGTATAGTATAACTGAGATCACAGTTCCAGTCTCATTGGTTGAGTGACCTGCCTGCATTGACTCAGGACCCTCCAAGGAGCCCCCAGTTTTGCCTGGCCATTGCACATGGTCAAGAGCCACACTCGGTTCTTTACCTGGCTGACGTTGCTGCCCGCAGCACTGCTTGATGTAGGAAGCCTCACTGTCTCCTCGCCAAGAGTCAGGTGCATTCTCTGCCTTCCTGAGAGCTTGGGGAGGGCTCCAGGCCCTGGAGCACCCACAGTTAGGAAACCCCAGAGTACTTCCAAGACTCCATGTGTGCCCCAGGTCACCATGTGGCACGTGCTACAGAGAAGCAGGGCCAATGAATGCCTCTCCCTTCAGCTCTGTGATGTGTCCTGTTCCCCAGGCCCCACACTGACTGTCTGGGGGTCCAGTCCCAAGAGGCCCAAAGCATCACCTTCAGTGTCACCTGATGCTCCTGTTGTCCTAGGATGTGGGTCTAGACCTGGGGCTATGGGAGTGACTGCAGCACTTCCACCTCTCCAGCTCCTGGGTGCAGAGGCTCCATGGTTGTCACGGGCCCAGGATCCTTCCCTATATGGCTGCCCCACTGTCTTTGCCCTTCCATTTTCACAGTCACCTAATGGTACAAACAGCTCTGGGAGTGCAAACAGGGGCACATGGAGTGGGTCATGGCAAAGAGTTCACCTTTCAGCTGGATAAGAATCCTTTATGGAACTTTTCCGGAAGCTTCTACTCACTCCTGTTCACATCTTGTCAGCCAGGACTCAAATGGCCACACCTGGTTGCACAGAAGCTATGAATTCTGTGACTAAGCAAGGAAGGGCCAAAAAGGATTGGGGGTACACAACTAGCAAGCTCCGTCTCAGCAGGTCAGCAAGGAAAATTCTTTGGATGTCGTCCGAATCAGAGGGTATTTCACACAGAAACACCATCGATCACGCCATGTGTATCATGCCAGAAAATGTCTGAAAGCCACGAATCTGAAGTTTGGTTGGGGTAAATAGTTGGCCTACTAGACAATGACATGGGCATGGGTTATAGTCACAGATTTATCTTTGAAAACAATGTGACTTTGGGCAAGTCATTTAAACTTCCTGGTGCATGTGGAATATAAAAGATGGTGAACCGGATGATATGTTGGGGACGAGACGGGAAAGAGGAGACTCCTCCTCTGCCCACCGACATCTGAGGTCAGACATCAGGAGCATCTCTCCAGTGCTGCGAACAGTGTCAGCAACAGAGTGGGCACCTTTCTTCAACCACCTTCACGGGACCTGTTTGCATTTTAACTGCCTCTTTCTTCAGCTGGCTTACTCTGCTGTAGGGCATGGGGTGGGAAAAGGCTTCAAACCAAAGTAACCTGTTCCACAGAGGCCACCAAAAGTAAGATGCTGTGTGACTCTTTCGGGTTCATAGAGGCAGCCTAAAGGGCTGTACAGAAAGTCGGCTCTAAACTCAGAACTGGTTTTGGCTATCCATGACTACTGGTGATAAATGAGTGGAATGCATAGTGAGAAAGGCAACCAATGGAAGAAACAGGTGTGAGTGGGTCACCTTAGAGGGTCCTGGGTGGGGACGGCAGAAACCCTTTATCCAACTCAGTCAACACCAGTGGTTGTTGGGTTGACTTAAAAAATAGATATCTCATAAGGCATGGGAACATTTTTAAAATGACATAGTCTATAAATATTTTATTTCAGTTTTAAGATATACATTCAAATTTCAACATCAAGATACACACTCGTTCACCCATCTTCTGATGGTGTGTCTTCCATAATACATTATATATTATTTTCAATTTCTGATTGTGTGTGTGTGTTGCGGGGAGGATTAAATCCAAAGGTATTTTACCACTGAGCTACATCCCCAGCCCTTTTCTATTTTTTATTTTAAGACCTGGTCTTACGGACTTGCTTAGAGCCTCACTAAGTTGCTGAGGCTGGCCTCAAACTTGTGATCCTCCTGCCTCAACCTCCCAAGCTACGGGGATTACCGGCATGTACCACCATGTCTGTCTAATTTCTGATTTTTTAAAGTAGAGCAACAGCTTAAGGATATTTACAAAGCAATATGAGTACAGTATTCATCCAGATTTTTATAATTTTCCCAAACTTTAACAGTTATTTCATCTCTCAACTCAATTGGATCCCTCAAGCAAAGTGTCCATTTTAGCCTTCCTAAAGATTTTTAAATTATTTTTACTTTAATTTCATTGATTTTTATTTTGTTTCCATACAGTTATAATCACACACAAAAAAAGGTGTACAATAGGCATAAAGCAGGTTTGAAAATAAACAGTCAATTCTGGGTGAGCCTGCAACGCGACCCCTCAACTCTTGAGGCAGAAGCCAGGCTACTCTAGGGGTTTATCAAATATGAATGCTCAGAGGGCTGTGGGCATTTGCAGAGTATTGACAGAGAATCTGTTAAACCATCAAGTCAGTTAGGAGAGCACCTTCTGCTGCAATCCTTTGAGCAATAGGGATTCCCTAGAAATCAAATAAATCTTTCCCTGGGCTGCTTGACTGTGAGACAAGGAGAGAAACCACTGGAAGGGGGAAGGCCCTGACCCCATTGTTCATTTATTGGTGTTCATATTACAGGAGACCTCAGCTACCTTATCTTACTGGGGCCCCAACTTCTTCAATAGCACATGCTTTATTCACTGTCAAAAAAAAATTTTTTTTTTTCCTGAGGATCTTCCACCTGAGAAGAGCTCAGACATTAGGTAAAGAATTATAAAATTACTTTGCTGAGTTTTCACATCATCCCTGGAGATGTTCCATTTGTTATCACTACATTACAGATAAGGAAACTGAATCTTAGGGAAGACATATGATTTGCCCAAATTCAAACCACTAGCAGGTGACAAGGCAAGAAGAGGTCCCACTGCTCCTTCTGCTACCCCACCATGCCTTGGAGAAGAGCTTTTTTATGTGAGCATTAAGACAAAGGATGTGTCTTACTCATGCCCCAAACGCGTGGTAGCTATGGGCGACTGGCAGATTACTGTGGAATCGAGCCGAGATTCCCTGCAAAACTCAGGTCTGAGTGAGGATGTTTCTGTTAACTTACTGATTTACATGCTGCCTGGGGAGGGAGGGATGGAGGTGCCTGGGAGTAGGTGTCTCCCAGGCTGTGTGGGGTGAAGTGAGATGTGGACAGGCAGACTAGAAATCGTCTCCAGAGAAATGGTGCCAGAAAGGCAAATGGGTGATCCAAGGGGACGTGCCTGGAGAAAAAGGGCCCGGAATACCTCCAGCCAGAGAGTGCAGAACAGACCAGCAAAAACAGAACAGGTGGACACCAGGCGGTGGAGACAGAGCATGCTGCAGGAAAGCGTCGTTAAGTATGCCTTGTTCCCCTGATGCATCTAGAGCATTCAGATTAGGGCTCAAGTTTTTGATTAGAAATTGCCCATGGATACCACCAGGGTTCGTTTATTTACCATTCCATCTTCAATATTTCTTGAGACTACTCTGTGCCAGGCACTGTACTGTGATACAAAACGGGACATACGGCCATAAATGCAAAGGAATCTGTTTCCTGAAGGAGCTCGCCCTCCATCGAGGGACCAAGGGGTCTCCTGGCCCCACCACTTCAGTGTTTGGCCCCTGACAGGAGGGGCATGTAGCATTGTGGGACCACAGCCAGAAAGGCCGGGAGGGAGGCTTCCTGGAGAGAGGAAATTCCTACTGACACCTGAAAGATGAGTCGGACATGTGCCAGGTAGATTAACCCTGAGAATTTTAGGCTAAATGCAGTGAGCCAGTCACTAAAAGACAAGGCTGCAGGATTCCACATAGACAAACTTTCTAAAATAGTCAGTCATAGAGATGAAAGTAGAATGAAGGGTCATTGCTAGGGGAGAGGGGAACGAGAGGCGACTGTTTAATGGATCTAGAGTTTTGCGAGATGGAAAGAGTTTCGGAGATGGAAGGTCGTGATGATTGCGCCGGGGCACGAAGGTGTTTAATGCCCCTGAATCGTGCACTTACAATGATTGAGCTGGCCAATTTATACAATGCATATTTTACCACCATTAAAAATAAAGAGTTGGGTCAGTGCATGAAAGAGCAGGACCCTGGGCGAGAGAGAAAGTCCTGGGAACTTTGAGGAATTTAGTGCCGAGGAAACAGAGCCGCGGCAGAGGGAAGCAGCAGAGGCAAGAACAGAACTAGGAAGGGAAAGACTTGCCGGGGAGAAGCAGATGGCTTCCTAAGGTGTTTAGAAATAACCAGGAGGAAGGAAAGAGTCAGTGCAGCAGACCAAGTAGAAGGGATCAACAGATCCTGTGTTTTTGCTACCGGAAACCACGCCGTGATGCTCAACTTGGGGTTTCCATTTAAGCAGAGGGCAGCAGGTTACGCAAGAATCCGCACACCAACTTGGTTCTTTTCCACCAGGCTGCTGCCAGAACAGACCGAGCCTTACCAGCAAGTGCCAGAACCTGGATGGCCCAGCATTTACCAGACTCTCCGGTGCCATGAGGTCTCCTGCCTGTCAGCTCCTGGGGAGAAGCCAGATTTGTCAATTATTGGCTCAGATTTGTCTGATGTTAATTTTCTAATGCAGGAAAGGGAAGGGAGTAGAGCTGCCCAGAAGGAGCACGGATCCCGTGGCAGTTTCCCTGACTGAGTTCTAAGGGCCTCAGCTGCTATTTTTTCTTCTTGGCAAATTCTTCTTCCCTGTGTAATCAAAAGGTCTGAATGAGATTAAGTTTTGCCCCAGAGGAGCAAAGAAGAATGAATCAAGGAATAATTTCAGCCAACATGGGCTTCTTCCCAAAGCAATTAGACCTTGAATTTAAGAGAACAAATCGGATTTGAGGTTTTTTCTTCCTCAGAGGCCCTCATTTCAGAGTGGAGTAGTGGCCGCAGCCAGTAGCTCCAGAAGCAGGTCCACCACAACCCACAACATCATGGACACCATCTACTTACAGGTGGCCAAGGACAGGAAGAGAGTAAAGTGAGACTGCTGGTAAACATAGAGTTTTGTGAGTTTATTTCTGTGCCAGGTAGGACCTGTTTAAGAGCTTCAATGTACTATCTCATTTATTCCTAAGAACACCCTGAATAGATGCTGCTGTCCTCTTATCTAACCAAGAAGGAAACTGAGACTCTGAGAAGTTAAGTGACTTGCTGGGGGTTAGCAATTAAATGACACAGGAGAGGGACTGGGGATATAACTCAGTTCATAGAGTGTTTGCCTATCAAGTACAAGGTCCTGGGTTCAACCCCTAGCACAGCAAAAAAAAAAAAAAAAAAAAAAAAATATATATATATATATATATATATATATATACATACACACACACACATATATAAAATGACACAGGAGAATCCAGAGTTTATGCTTTTAACTACCAGTGATGCCGGCTCTCAGCCTGGGAATAACATCAGAGTGTCAAAGAGCATCCTGGAGCAGTCATTCCAAGCTGTGCATGACCTCAGAGATCATAACAGCAGTAAGAAAAAAAGTAAGAGCAGAGTTTAGGATGCAGGTACTTCCTGAACTCATCTCTTTACCAAAGTCATTTTAATCCTCACAGCCAGCTGGAGGAGGTACATCCTATTTGACAGATGAGGAAACTGATCCTCAGGGAGATTAAGGGTTTTGCCCAAAGTTACACAAACTCAAAAATTCAAAATTCAAACCTTAGTTTGAGCTCAACTCTGGGCCAGAAATCTCTACCTCTAACTTAAAACCATCATTTTTCACAAATGGAGGTCTTCAGGTCCAGAGTCCAAGACTGTAAAGATAGGAAGTGTCTCAGTTCCTGCCCCAGTCCACAACTTTCCAGTACCTTCTCCCCATTATCTGGTTGGCTCATGGCCAGTACCCACCTTAAACCTGGATGGGGAGGCCCTGCTCTGGCCATGCCCCTCCCCACGGGGCAAGGAATCCACAGGACCCAAAAGAAGTGTCCACCCAACTGCACACCCTTCTAGACCACAGTCCTGGTCCCGGAACCTGGAAATCCAGGTCCAGATGGCCCCTCCCAGACAGATCCATCCAAGGAAGGAGCACAGATTCCCAGGCCCAGAAACTAAGAAGCAAGTGTTTGCCGAGGAGCAGCAGGCATTGGACAGTCTGGCTGGGGTGGGGGTGCCCACGCGGTGCACATGAAGGCCCCTGTGGCCCAGAAAGAAGTTAGGCATGGAGAGGAAGAACAAGCTGGGGTTTGAGAGCCAGGGCTGGTTCTCCCTGCATTTGCAATGGAGCTATGAGGACTCCAAGAATTCAACATCCAACTGGCCTTCTGGAGCCTTATGGTGTCTCTGGGGTAGGAGGAGAGAACATTCTGCATCTGATAAATATTTATCGAACAGTTTGTTAACTTGATATTTAACTTTTAAATACTGGGCCTCCATTCATACTAGTTCTCTTTTGGGGCCTTGAAAATCTTAGAAATGAACCTGCCTCCTCTTCCCTTTCTCTGCTGAGATTCCTCTAATCTCTCACTCCAAGGCCTCTATAAATACCCACTTGCAAAGAATGCGGGATTCTCGCTGGGCACACGTTAGGAGTCCTCACCCACACCCACAGTGTGACTGACTTTCAACAGACGTCTGTATTTCCAGCAGTCCACGGTGAGATACTGCCCTCCTTCCTGATTAAATCGCCCATTTGTTCTCTGGGATTTGTCAGACCCAACCAGCTTGGAATCCAGCTCCTGGTGTCCCTGCTGAGTGCTCATGGGTAACTTACACACAGGTGGGGACTCCTTGCAACCTGTGAGGAAAAAACAACGAAACAGCCTAGTCAAAATGAGAAATCTGTTGACTTATAAAACTATGGGGAAAACTACCACCAGGGACTTGAACTCCGTGGAGACTGTCTTCCTATCTCTGGCTTTGGGCTACTCTTTCTCTCTGCAAACCAGTTCTCTCCACAGTGCAGAAAAACATGACCACAACCATCTCCAGATATCTCTGGCAGCTTTTGCTCCGCTGACTTTGGGTTCTCTTGGGTTCCAAGTTCCAAATTGCTGGCCAAAGGACTTGCTGGCATATCTTGGGTCAGTACTTCACTTGACCCAGCCAACTGAAGGTGCAGGTTGGCTCCTTAAAAATGGCTGCCCTCAAAGAGCCATTGGGATGTGGTGTCCCTGACTTTATAGGGAGAAGATAAGGATGGTGGGCACATGGTAATCCTATACATTCTCCTGAGGCTAGATAATTGATTTCCATTGCCGCTAGACTATCAGACTGCCTCCCCCTCCCCCTTCCCCTCTCCCTTTCCTCCCTCTCCCCTTCCTTCATTTTCTTTTTTTCCTTTATGCTTTGTTTTGAATAGGGTTTGAGTGTGTCTCCCCATGTTTATATGTTAAAATTCAACTTCAATTGTGAAGTACTGAGAGGGTGGAAACTGAATCTGACTGTGGTGATTGGAAGTCCAACTTTGGGGAGCTGATTAGGATTTGATAAGATTTTGGGGGTAGAGTCCTCATAATTGAGTTCTGCTAACTTTGTAATAAGAGGAAACAAGATCAGAAGACTTTGTGTACAGGCATGTTCTCCCTGTTCCTTTCCATGTGATGTCCTGTGCCACCTTGATTTCTGTGCCAGCAGATGACCGTCAACGGATGTGGTTTCTCACCTTTGGACCAGAATCATGAGCTAAAATAAATCTCTTTTCTTTCTAACTTGCCCAGTCTGTGACAGTAGGTTATTTAATACCCTTCCTTCTCCCTCCTCCTGCCTGCCTTCCTTTCTGCCTTGGATTTGAATCCTGGCATTTCTCCTTCCTGCTGAATCCACACTCCAGAGGCAGAGGGAGGACCTGGCCCCAGGACTGCCACCAACTTGCTGATGGGCCCGAGCACATTCCTTCTCCCCTGAGCCTTAATTCCCTTGGCCACTAAAGGGGCAGTTTGCTCTGCAACAGGTCTCCCTCTGTCACCAAGTCTTCAAGTCTGCTGAACTGTTGACCTAACTTTTCTTCTCTGGCTTCTCATAAACCTCTAACCAGTGGGTTCCCCTCTGTTCTACGAGGTATGTGTTCATTTCTAATACATGATTGTGGGCCATGGCGATTAGAGTTCCATCCTCAGGTCATGGCAATTTGCAGTACAATTTGCAGTTGAGAGACCTGTCTGGATGCTGTTTTGCAAGGGGTCACTGTTCCCTCTACTAACTGGTCCTATGAGGAAATAAAACCATTATGGGATGTCAGTGATGTTCAAACCGAAACCCATATCTGTAAACCATGCCAAACTAGATACTTCCAGATCCAACTTCCAACTGGTCTAGACTTGAGGGAAGAAATTGCAGCCAAAGAGTGAAATGGCTGACTTTTCCCTCTTTCTGTCCCCTTCTCACTCTTTCCTACTACCACCCAGCTGCTAGCATCCTGCTTTCTCACCCACCCTCAGTTCCCTGAATCAAAGTGTAGATTTGTGACTGGAAGTGGGGTTCTCTGGTGAAATTAGTTTGGAAAATACTGAATTAAAGAAATTTGAATAGGTTCGTTTACCTCAGTACTTCTCTGAGCTCTTTATATCTTCATGTGCCTGAAAACCACCAGGTAAAACCAGTGTCCCAAATTTACTTGGCCAGGGAACCCCTTCTCCAAGGTGTACCTCGTGGGATGAGTGTTCCAAGGACTATTCTTTGGGAAATACTGTTTGAACTGCAGCCCATCTGCATTTGGGTACTGCTCCATTCAGCTTCTTGCACATCATCTTTGATATCTAATTGTTGACTTCTTTTGGTTTAAGGTTGTTAAGGAGCTCGTGGGAAGGACAGGGGCAGATGGAATTTGGAATGCCAGTTCCTGACATTTGAACAGGGTTCTCAGGAGAGTCTGTATTTGCCCTGCCAGTGACCCCTTCTTCTGATGGACACCCCAGAGTTAAACAAGGTACAACTGACAGTGGAACCAAGCTGCAGTTTCATTGTGAGCAGAGATATCTGATAGTCCCTCAGACAGAGAGCTCCTGGAAACAGCTGGAGTTATCACAGGCTCACAGCCTAAGCAGGGGCTCTCCCTCCTCCAGTTTACCTCAGGGGATCCACACAGTTCTCAGCATCTCAGGCTCTCCTTAGTTCGTGCAACTTCAGGGTCTGCCTATGACACACCAAGTTCTATTGCTTGTGGAGTGAGCATTGAAGAATCTTCCTGGACAGTCTCCTCTATGGAAAGGTGGGGCAATGTGTATATATGTATGCTCTGGGGTACAGGGGAGGATGAGGGGCATAGTAACATGTGTGGCACATACCTGTAGCTGAGTCCACCCGGAACCCTTCTTCTGAGAGTGGCACCCCCTTGTTTTGAGAAATGTTCCTAATATGGCAATTGCCATGTATAGGGCAGGCCCCAAATGGCTATAGTTAGGCTCCCTCTTTGAGACTTCTGGTGGGTTGTTTTTAGTATGAAATCAAGGTTATGAACACTCTGATTCAGTGGCTATCCTCAAAGTCATAAACATTCACTTCTGAGCATGCACCCCCTGATGTACCCTGTTGGCAGTGTGCCTTCTTTGTCTGAACTGCATAATAAAAAGACCTTTGAAAAAGACTCAGAGGGCTAAATAGAATTGGTGAGGGGCTGAAGTTGGAGATGAGGGTTGGCTAAAGGTTATTGCCACCTCCAAATAAAGCATGTCTACTATTCCAACTGTGTCTTGTATCTTGTTCTCATATTAGTGTGCAAATTATCAGAATCGAAATGGAGTTGCTTGTGTCAAGCCATAACCAAAAAATAAGTAAATAAACCCAGGAGATCATGAAGGAGAGGATCTCATGCATGCAAACCTGACTCCAATAACTATCACGAAATACTCTGCTGAACCACAACCTTGCACAAAGGCTACTGCAACCTTATACAGAAAATACTTCTAGGAGGTCTGTCCAGTAACTCTCTTCAACCTTGGATTGGTACCACCCTTGTCATTGATCCCTGGACACCCTGGTTATAAATCCCCGCAGCCCAAGATTAATGTTTCACAATAACTCATGCAAGCCTCCTCATTTTGCCTTCAGAAGTTTCCCTTTACTTAGAATATACCCATCATTTCCATGGAATGCATGTTCCACATTGTTCTGCTCCCAACTTTTTCTCAGATAAATACCATTATTCTTTAGAGAATCAGTTTCTTAGGCTGACACTAGTAAACCAAACGATTCACAAGTCCCATTGGTAATTAGCCCATCTTTGGGATTGGGAAAATATTGCCTTTTGCTCTGGACTATGAAGTCATGATTCTCCAGAGATGTTGTTGGCACACTTTAGCTTTCAGAATGTTCCCAAACCCAGAAATGCACAGCCAAGAGGTAGCCCTGGGTACCCAGGAATAATAAATAGACCTTGGGTTTCCAGTAAACCCACAGCAGCTGATTGGTTGCACTGAGCACGAAGAAAGTCATGCTCTGCCTGCCTGGTGGTGTTAATTTAAAAAGTCACATTTTCACAGAGCACATAAAAGGGGGGAGTGACAAAAACAAAAAACAAAACAACCTAGAGTGCTTGTTTGCTGTGGTGTCAGGGAGGAGTAAAGATTAAAGACTGATGTTGGCAAATTAAGCTAGTGACAGACAAGGAGCTGGACCAGTTAGCAGCTCTCCAGTGACTGTGATCTTAAACCTTGGTTAGGTGTCCACTCTGGGCCAAGACCACATGCACTTAATACACACAAATTTCTTCAGTCTTCAATAATCAACTTGTGGAGGCAGAAACATTTTGCAGAGGAGACCAGCTGGGGGAGGATAAAGCCAACACCATGTGGATTTGGTAAGAGTGGAGCCTGAATGTAAACCCACGTATGTTTGACTTTAAAACCAGGCAAGCCCTTGGATTTACTGACCAGTGCTCCCTCCTACTTAGTTGGGCCAATACTGGGCTCATAAGAAGTTGATTCTCCATTCTCTGTACTTGTCTATATTTTATTATGTTATGGTTTGGATGTAAGGTGTCTCCCCAAAACTCATGTGTGAGACAACATAAGAAGGTTCTGAGGAGAAATGATTGGGTTTTGAAAGTCTGTTACCTACTCAGTGAATTAGTCCCTGATAGGATTAGCTAAGTGGTGACTGGAGGCAGGTAGGGTGTGGCTGGAGTAGGTGGGAATTGGGGTATGGCTTCAGGGTATATATATTTGTATCTGGCGAGTGGATTTCTCTCTGCTTCCTGATCACCGTGATGTGAGCTGCTTCCCTCCACCACCCTCTCCCGACATGCAGCCTCACCTCAAGCCCTGAGGAATGGAACCAGCCTCCTGTGGACTAAGATCTCTGAAACCGTGAGCCCTCAAATAAACCTTTCCTCCTTACAGTTGTGCTGGTCAGGTAATTTAGTCACAGCAGCAAAAAAAAAAAAAAAATGACTAAAACAACTATAAAGGCAAAAGTGATTAACATGAGCATTGATAGGTGCCCTAGTTTGGACGTGGTTTGTCCTCCAAGAGTTCCTGTGTTGGAGGCTTGGTCCCCAGTGTGGAGATTAGGAAGGAGGTGGTGGACCTCTAAGAGGCAGAACCTAGTGAGACATCATTGGAGGTGCTGTTCTGAGAGGAAATGCATGTAGTTCACTTAGACCCTGTTTAGGTTCTCAAGAGAGGGTTGTCACAGAAGAACGAGACTGGCCCCTCTCTGGTCTCCCTCTGGCTTCTTGTCTGAGCAGTGATCTCTGCCTCTTGCACATGCTCCTGCCAGGACACCATCTACCACCATGTGATATAGCCAGTGGGGTCCCTGCCAGTATTGGTGCCATGCTGTTTGGAATCTGTCTCCACAACTGTGAGCTAATTAAACATCCTTTATTTTTTAAAATGTTTTTATTAGTGTATTATAGTTATACATAATGGTGGGGTTCATTTTTATATAATTGCATATGCATGGAATATAATTTGCTTTGTTTCAGTCCTCAGTACTATCTCTTTCCCTCTCCTCCTCCCTACCTCTGTTCCGCTTCCTCTAATCTACTAGTCTTCCTTCTATTTATTATTTCTTATTTTTAATTGGTATTTTGTAGATATGAAGTTGAAATTCACTGTGGCATATTCACATATGTACATAGCATAATTTGATTTCCTTCTGTCTCCCTTTCCCCATCCTTCCTCCTTCCCCCTCAGTTCCCTTCCTCTACCACACTGATCTCTCTTCTATTTTCATGGGATTCCCCCCACTTTTCTTTCTTAATTTTGTTCTAGCTTCCATATATGACAGAAAATATTTAACCCTTGACTTTCTGGATTATTTCACTTAGTATGATGTTCTCCAGCAGTTCCATCCATTTACCTGCAAATGTCATAATTTTCATTCTTATGGCTGAGTTAAACTCCATCCGGTATTTATTTCACATTATCTTAGTCTATTCATCTGTTGACAGGCACCTGAGCTGGTTCCATAACTTGGCTATTCTGAATTGCACTGTTATAAACATTGATGTGACTATATAACTATAAAATCCTGATAAATACTAGGACTGGGATAGCTGGGTTATATGGTGGTTCCATTCCTCGTCTTTTGAGCAATCTCCATGATGCTTTTCCAAGCGGTTGTACTAAGTTGCAGCCCCACTAACAATGCAGAAACTTTTCCCCCCAACATTCTCACCAGCATTTATTATTTGTATTCTTGATTATTGTCATTCTAACTATAGTGAAATGAAATCTCAATGTAGTTTTGATCTGCATTTCACTGATTGCTAGGGACATTGAACATTATTTCATATATTTGTTGGCCATTTGTATCTCTTGAGAAATGTCTTTTTTGTGCTTTTGCTATTTGTTTTTCTGATATTAAGCTTTCTGAGTTATTTGTATATTCTGAACACTAATCCTATGAGGGCTGGCTGACAGATTTTCCTCCATTTTGTAGACTCTTTATGCTTGTTTCCTTTGCTGTGCAGAAGCTTTTAAATTTGATGCTATCCCACTTATTGATTTTTAAAGCTCTTTTCTTTAAAATGTACCCAGGTATTTTATTATAGAAACAATTCTTATAGGAAATCTCTGCGATGGTATGTCTGTGCAGATGTTGAGGAACAGTTTCACATTACTATTATGAAATACCTAAGATTACCTCATAAAGAGAAAAGGGTTATTTTTGTTCAATTTTGGAGGTTCCAGTCCAAGATCAGGTGAACCCATTGTGTTGGGTCTCTGGTGGGAATGCCAGATGGCAATGATGGGGAGCATCTGGCAGAGCAAACTGCTACCTTATGAGCCAAGAAGCAAGGGCAAAAAGGAAGAAGGGGCTGGTCCCACAATCACCTTCAAGGGCATGTTCACCAATGACTTAGGGACCTCCTGCTAAGACCCATCATGTGAAGGCTCCACCACCTCCCAATGCACCAACCTAGGGACCAAATCTTTAAGACATGGACCTTTGGGGAACGTGTATCCTAACCAGAGTGGATAAGATGAGTGATGGTGCTGGTGCAGGGAAGATCCCCCTACAAAGCAGCAGTTCAACAGTCTCCAGTCCACTGGTTGCAGAGTGGCTCACTCAAGGCTTCCGTAAAGACTACCGCAGCCAAAAAAACAAAATACACAGACCGAAGGAAAGGTGAGCAGTCATTTGACCTAAATCATAAAATTTCTCTAGTGAGGAATCAAAAGACATATAATGAAATTGGATTGGATGATTTAAAACATCTATGGCCAACATGAAAAGGCTAAGTATAGAAAAAGTGTAAAGGAATGAGTCCAACATTCACTTATATACAGAACAGACCATCAGAAAAGGAAACCTCAAGTTCTTAGATCAAAGTCACCACATGGGACACCCACGTACAGTCAATAGTTCTGCATGTTAGCCTCATCTGGGGAGCTTTTAAAATTCTGATTCCCAAGTCCTATACCAGATCAATTAAATCAGAATCTTGGGAAGTAGATGTCAGAATATTTTAATTGGCCCCTGAGATTTTCTAATATGCAGTCAGCCAATGTTGACAAACAGCTTCTAGCCCAGTGCTATACTCATCTTGTTATTTTGTTTTATTCTATTTATTTTCCTTAAAGAAAAATACTGGTCTTGACCAGGTTTACAAAACAACAAAAACGAAAACACCATACTAAGTATCCGTATTTGGTAAAGAAAAGCTTTGGTGTTTTATATAAGCATGAGTTTAGAAAACTGGATACTGCTGGGTAAAAAAATAGCAAATCTTAACATGGTTTATGGATTATTTCAAGTAGACTTGGAACCTCCCAGGAAGTTCTCAATGATGTATTTTGGTCAACTTTTATCATTACCCCACCAGGAAGTTCTAGACTATGGACTCTGGAGCCAGTCAGATCTAAGGTCTGATCAACCTCTTAACTTGTCAGACCATGTCCCATCTGTACGAAAAAATATACTGTAAAGGCACCTAGCACAGTGCTAGGTCACTGAAAGGCATTCAGAAGGGTCAGCTTACTTCCTTCTTTTATTTCCTTAAGTGCTGAGAATCAAACCCAGGGCCTAGCACATACTAAGAAGTTAAATGTTCTTACAATCAAGCCACACTCCCCAATCCCTACTTCCCTCTTGTGTATTATTTTGAAGTTCCAAGTCATTTTCTCTAACAGTGGTTCAAGGACAGGAGACATTCTTGGTTGTTGTAAGTGGGGCAGGGTGTGCTACTGGCATCTGATAGAGACCGGGTATTTGTTAAACATCCCACAATGCTTAGGACAAGTGAAGACTTATCAGATCCACCCCCCCACCCGCAAATGTCAACAGTGCTGCAGTTGAGAAACCCTGTCTTAGAGGAATCCACAACCTGAGGTTAGTCCAGTTGAGGATAAGTAGATTTGGATGAGGATATGGGGATTCAGAGAAGTGTATCTGACTAAAAACCAAACCTAAAGACCTAAATCAAGCCTAAAAACCATAGTGTTTGAGGGGCACAATAGTTTGGACACCTGTATTGAACCTAGTCTTTTCCTACCCCCAAAAGGTAGTCTTTACACTATACCATACTGTCCTTAAGCAGAGTCAGTACTGTTAAATGACCCATGCTATAAAATTCTCAGAAAATGAAATCATTAAGTGACTGGAGAAGCTAATTATCATAGAGCTTTCAAGTATACCATACAAACTTCTGTGCAAACCACATACTAATAGAAACCCAAACCCTAATTTTGACTGGCTGACTTTTTGGAAGTGCCCGAGGTTAGCAAAGCTAGAAATTACAGTACAGTACCAGGGCCATGAAAGGTTTCTTATCATACTGCCCACAGGAAGAGCTTAACTATGTCCTAATTACACAGTGCTTTGAGAAAGTGAACCCCTCTCTCCAAATATTAAAATTCAGTCTACCCAGAAAAGTGTAATGTGTTCTGGGCTTTGATTTCATAATAGTAAGTAAGTAATCCACAGCAACTAAATACCACAGACAAGATAGAAGTCTAGATACAAATCGACAAATGTTAACAATGTAGAAAATATATTCTGAATGCTGCTTACAAAAGTAAGTTTTCAAGTTTAGATTTTGGCCTTTAAGAAACTAACTGCTGATAGCAGTTTTGTAAAGAGGCAAGATATGTAAGTCAAATAATTACACGTGACACTTTCTGATGAACCAAGACAATGAAAATCAAGTAAGCATTGGGGATTTTACCCCTTCAAAAGTAAGTCAATTATTACTTGGACACAACCAAGTAGTTCATTGTTGGGATGGATAAGACTGAAAGTTCAATTCTGTAGTTATTAATGACTGGACATTTTTAGAATTATTTTTAGAAATACAATTTGAGTGAAAATTAAATACAAAATTGAATCCTTTCCTAAAAGCATTTATATAAACTGGCATACATCTGGGGAATTCTAGGTGATGACTACATATCACAATTGAGTCAGATATTAATATTATAATCAACGTGAGAATGTATTTTCCCCACATCCAAAAATGCAGATGAGTTCTCCAGACCAACTTTAGCCAGTTGAGTCATTTTTTGAAACACTAATTCATCTTCACAGAGAAGCAACGCTGCAGAAAGTTTCTAACATTTAACAAAGACTAATTTAGGCCAGATTCTTCCTTCATTATCATCAGATCCTATTTTGGAATGTCATGTATAATAAAATATGGATGTCTTCCCATCCATCCATATTTTTAAAAAACCTTTTTTGTGTTATGATTTGGATCCTACATGACTGCTAACGGTCTTGTGCTGAAGGCTCGGTTCCAGCCTGTTGGTGCTTTTGGGAGTGGTCCAACTTTTTTAAAAAGGTGGGTCCTAGAAGTTAGGTCACTGGGGTGGCCTTTGAAGAGTATATTGGGACTGTAGCCCCTTTCTTTCTGCTTTGCAACCACAGGGTCAGTCATTTCCTCTGCCACATGCTCCTCACCATGACATACTGCCTTGTCACAGGCTCAAAGGCAATAGGGCCAGGTGACCATGGAGGGAAACTGAGCCAGAAAAATCCTTCCTCCTTTTAAGCCGATTTTCTCAGCTATTTTCCACAGTGACTAAATGGTAAGTGAGCTTCCCAGATGTAGTCACAACTATAATCTTCACTTTTCAATGAATAAATATTTACTTACTGAGTATAGTATGCATTTAAAAAAACAAATAAGAACGTGCAGACACATAAGTGACCAGTTGCTTGGTCTAGGGGCATGGGTTTTAAATTTTGAGTAGGTGACTTGGGGTTCCTTCAATGTCACCCTATAAATTCTTAAACCTCGTTGCTTGTTTTGAAGACAGGTTACTTTGCACTACATGAATTACCTGGTATCATAGTTATAATAGATTGGCTATAGTTAAAAGAGAGGGAGAACTGACTTCAGTAAGTAGCACATGCTGCCATGCCATGGCACGGTCATCGGTCATCTAACAGAAGTAGGAGTCTTCTCCCCACCTTGTGCAACACTCCACCTTTGTCCTTAGAAAATAACCAGATAGGCAAGATTCACGGCAGCACTATTTAGAAAAGCAAAGTTGAGAAACACCTAAATCCAAGAACAGTGGAACCAGTTAAAATAATTTTAGGTTATGTCTTAATAATGGAATTCGTTCAGCTGTGAAATTATAAAGCCAGATTTTATTTACTGAAAACTTTCCTATTCAGTCTTAAAAAAAAAAAAAAAAAAAGAAAAGAAAAACACCATCCTGCTGGGTGTTGTTGCACACGCCTGTAATGCCAGCAACTCGGGAGGCTAAGGTAGGAGGATCACAAGTTTGAAGTCAGTCTCAGCAACTTAGTAAGGCCCTAAGCAACTTAGTGAGATATTGCTTCAAAAAAATAAAAATAAACAAATAAAAAAGTAAAAAAAGGGCTGGGGCTGGGCTTAGACTTTAAGCACCCCTGGGTTTATTCCCTGGTACCAAAACAAAACAAAAAATGACCATCAAGTACAATATCCATCAAAAAAGTAAATCACTTTGTATTTTAAAAAATCTTGAATATGATAAACATATACTACTTTTGTTGCAGGATAAAGTGATTTTCATTTAAAAGAGAAATAGTCATACTAAGAACTATGCTTCTGTTATAGTAATTCATACTTTTCTTCCTTTACCCCATTTTTAAGTCAGTGACACAACTAAGAAAGTTTAGAAATGACACCATAGGATGAACTTTATTTTAAAGCTCATAAAGTTTTCACAATCAGTTACAACAGGATCAACATTTCTTCCATATCACGCCTTCACATGACAATGTACTGTATAATGAGAGAGATAATTTTAAAGTTTGTTTTGCATGCTGCTAACACATTTCACTAGCTTTTGTTATTCACTGGATTTTTAATAATGAAAGCAAAATCATTCTATTGGACAGAATAAATTTTTGAAAGCCCTTATAAAATCAGACTTAGTCTTGTTTATAAACATCCACACCCACACACATGCTGAAATGGAGAGCAAAATGCAAGAAAACTACCTTGGCAGAACAAATGCTTGAAGATTTTAATCACAGCCCTCTTGAACAAGCAGTACAGTTTTGTTTCTCCAAAAGACAAAAGTCAGTTTCATCCTCAGTGATGCAAATGGTAATACTGCACAGAAGCTTAGTATGAATTCACAATTCCACAGGAATCTCAAAGTTACCAAGGCAATTTTCCCTTTTAGGATCATAAAGACTACAGACTTAAGCTTTTTTCTTTTTCCATATAATACACAAAATCTCTAGACATCCTTAAAAAAGAAAATATAAATAGTCTCAGTATGTTATGTAGAATCACATACTATGACAAAAATATCTCATTAATAGAAGGAATAAGCCAATTTAATGTCATCTAGTCCAAGTCCATATTAACAGAGCTTTTCTCATTAGGGTAACATTCACCATTCTGATGTGGAGGTTCAGCACCAAAATTATTTTTGCCTTCTAAATCTTCTTCCTTTTTATCAATATTTGGGCCATTTGGAGTTCTTTCCAGTTTGGGCGATTCGATTTTTGGTTTTGGTTGTGTTACAACAGGTTCACAAGCATTGTTCAATTCCTTAAAAAAAAAAAAAAAAAAAAAAAAAAAAAAAAAAAAAATCATCAGATTTACCTTACTCAGACCCAATCAGTTCATTTTCAACTACTTCTCCATATACCTGACCCAGTATTTTTATATGAACTCCAATTATTCATCCAAAAATTTCATTTTATTATACTTGCCCAAAGCCACAGCTCACAGTCTAATCAAAAGCAAAGTGGGCATTCTGATTCTCAGAAAGTTTTTGTATACTTACCTGCACGCTCTCCACGGAATTTCCTAACCCTTCTTGACCCTACTCCATATCCCCCAGCACCCATGATACACGGCATGTACTTGGGTACTGCTGGTCTTCCTCTCATAAGAACTAAGAAAGTCGGTCTTATACTATGAATTCAAATTGAGTCCATAAGAAAATCCAGTAGTACATGTGAGACATTAACACTCACCTTGACTTTTGCTTTTATTTCATGAGCCCGTACAACTGGATCCTGGTCAAGACTCTTCTTGGCCTGAGCATTCATGATATTATTCATCCACTCCATTACCTCATTAACTGACTTCTCAACCTTTTTCATTTCAGATTCATCAATATGGTTGTATTTCTCATCCTAAATAGAAAAAATTACACTGTAAAATTAAATACTTTAGTAGTGAAAAACATCTAATTTGACCCAAGTTTTTATGAGGTTCAAAATCTACTGCTGGTATCGAATACCAAAACTTCCTCACTTATGAATATTTAATCATTGATGAAAATTCCTCAGCCTAAATGTTAGCTTATTAAAATCTGGGCTAATTCCTTAGTATGCACAAAAAGATGGAGTACCTTGTTTCTGAAGTCAGCAGCTATCTTGGCATAGTGCTGCAGCCTCTGTCCCAGTTCTTCAAACATTTTTGGCCGTTCTTCAGCTTCTTGAAATCGGACTTTAACTGGTGTGCCAATTTTCTAATATAAAATACAATAAATTAAGAGGTGTGGTATAATTATGCTTTAAACATCTGCTGTTTAACATACAAGTGCCACCTTTTTAGGGGAGGAGAGCCTACCATTAACTCCTCCAACTTGTCGACATATGCCTGTTTAGCCTGGTCCTCTCCTTCTTCATAAAGCCAGTCCTCAGTCTCTGTGAGGAGTCTCAAAAAATTCTGATGTTCCTTATATGGAAAACATGACAAGATTAGAGGCACTCTCACTTAAGGAGTTTACAATAAAATAGAAGCATCTAAGATACTGAACACCAATCAGCTATCTTATCTAGGAAGGCATTCTAGTTAGCCTAGATTCCCTTCTCCGAAAAATAACAACATTCTTTTAAGTACCTACTAGCTCCAAATATTTTACATAAGGAACTCACAGGTTTTCTGTAGCTTCTTTGTCTGGATACATAGGAACTTTTCAGTGTTTTTGGTAACCCTTCTCCTAACTTAACATATTGTATCTTAGAAGCCTGCTTTCTGGCAATTTATACGTTGAAATGTTCTGGTTATAAATGAACAATTATGTTCTTGTTCTCCAAAACAAGGACATCTATATTATTAATTTCCTATTCACTTCCCAAACTATCAAATACTGAAAGGGAAGCTATACATTAATAATCGAATCACTAAACACATTAAAAAAAAAAAAAAAAAACCATTACCAACCTATTCTTATGAGTTATGTACTTCTAACCTTGTGCAACATAGCTTGCTGGGTCATCCCTAGTTCAGAATCCCAACATAAAAACCCCAGAAAATGCCAGGGCAGGGCCAAGAAGTGAACTACATTATAAAAACCCACAGACTTTCCAACTAGTATATAAACGATCTTTAACTTCAGGATTAACCCCTACACATTATTCTTAAGTCTCATCTTTCACGGTTGTGCTTCTGGGATTTACTCAGTGCCACACTGACTAGGAAGAAGGTAAAGTGCTAAGAGCAATGGTGCCTGATAACACCATGAACGGCTAAGCAAGTCTTATGGGATAAACAGAAGGCTGCTGAGAGAGCAGCACCATTTAAAAACTAAACAAAAAAGGTCTGAGGCCTTTGAAAACAAGAATTTTCTTATTGAACCTCACTTCTCTACAACTTTGTTTATATATAATTTCTACTTCTGTATTATTTTCTATTTTCAAAAAGCTCAAATTACATAACCTACAAGTATAAATGTCAAATTTGATTATAAACATTTTACAGAAGACTATCTGAATGAAACAGCTCTAAAACTTACTTGCTCACATATGAACTTTTCATATGGTCCACACAGCTTGTCCCTGAACTCATACACATATTCCTCCACTGCATTTTTAGCATCATTTCTTTCTTTTTCCAATTTATCCTGCATTATCATCTTCCCCTGTCAGCAAACAGAAAAGGTTATTATAATCTTCCAAAAACCAAGTAAATTTTAACTAGTTAATAATAGTTATTATTATTTTTGTGGTGTTAGAGATGGAACCCAGGGCCTTGCACAGGCTAATCAAGTGCTCTACCACTGAGCTATAGTACCCTGACCCAGACTGTACTGTGAAGGTGTTTCCATTTTAGCATATAATAAATACAATGTTGTCTTCCTGTATGTAAGCACATGGCTGTACCTTGATGGAACACCAGTCAATGTATATGATCACACCACTTTGTAATACATTTAAAAATGTAAATGGACTACAATTTACATGATGTAAATTTACTACAAATTTCTATACATGATGTTCCCAACTCAGAAAAAGGGCATATTATTTACATATTACATATAATCCTGGAGTTTCAGACTACAAAAAAGCACAATGTGTTGTAAGAGTTATTTAGTGCAGAGTAGACTCCACTGTGCTACATGCACCCTATGCTAAGATATTCTCAACCAATTTCTTCACAAGAACACAGGCACTCTTACAGCAGAACAACCCATGAGCCCTCAAGTAAGTCTATAAAAGCCAATCCAAGTGATATGAATTAAACTGAAAAATTCTTCATTTTTATTTCATCCTACCCCTAAAACCATATAAAACTTGGGATATGGGAAAGAATTAGAGGCATTTATCAGTTAGAAATGAGAGTAACAGGACCAAAACAGATATGTATACTCCAAAATCAAAACTATTTAGTACTTACCTCTGTTTCAATATACATGTTCAGAAGGTCCTTCCCTAACTGCCAGACCAAATTGGCTTCAATAGGTAGTTCTACATTCACCACCTTTATTTTGGGCTTTTTAGCTTCTGGAGGCTGGTCAACTTTCTTTTCATTTGCCTTAGGAAGAGGGATAGAAAAAAGAAATGGAAAAATTCTTAATCCTTGAAAAGCAAAAACCCATCACACTTATTGATAATTTAAGACAAACACAAAATCCCTAAAATCGTCAAGATGATCTATTCCCAACTGCCCATTTTAACTCAGGGCTGCAATTAAACTTAAATATGCTCTCCTTTATAGAATCTCCAGGATATTTTTCTCTTCTTAAACTTTGCTGTTAATGCTTTTCTTCATAGATCTTTACTTTTAAAGCATGTTTGCAAATTCAAATAGTCAAAATTTTTAAATTATCAATAACTTTATAGTCTAGAATCTGACAGTAACAAACTTTTACCTTTACTTTTTAGATGTTAGGATTTACTCAATTCCTAACATGTATTTTGGTTCCTATATCCCAGTATTAGCACTACACTGAATGCCTTTTATAATTTCTTACATATAGACACACATTTGCATTATTTCCACTACCTTTCTTTGAGTTATGTGATTTCTTATAAACAATTCTGCAAGGTGAAAAGAAATTTCAAAAAGTTTTAAAGTAGCAAATAGGATGATGAGGCAAATAATATAGGCTGAACATCCCTAATCTGAAAAGTTTCAAAATCTGAAACTCAGTACCCACATGATGCCTGCCACAGTGGAAAATTCCATAGCAGATTTCATGTGACAGGTCAGTCAAAACGGATGCACTTAAAACACTGTATATAAAATTATCTTCAGGCTATGCATACAAAGGGTACAAAACATATGTTTAGTGTCAGACTGGGGTCCCATTCCCCAAATATTTCATCATGTATATGAAATATTGCAGATAATTCTAAAATCCAATATCCCAAGCATTTCAGGTAACCGTTAATTCACTGTAGGTTTTTTAAAATATGTAAATACAGGGCTAAAGAAGTATCTCCTGTGGCATTTAATTTTCCAAGCCTTTTCTATGTATTTCCATTTCTTCAGGTGCACAGCACATTTCCTGCCATAAATGACAGACAACACAATTGAGGAGACTTGGCCATAAAACAGATTAGATGATAACCAAGGAGCACAACATGTATTCCAAATGGACAGAATCGGAAAAATGAGAAGAACACAGCCCATGAGGCACAATGATCGCTGCCATGATTCATGTTATAAAGGATATTAAAATGGTAAGCACTTTATTGAAGAAACCAGGACTAGGACATTCAATAACTGAACTAAAATTACTGAGATGGGACCAAAACACGTCTGCCAGCCTTGTGTCTAGTATTCCTTAGAGATCACTTATCCATTAAGTGCCATAAACTGTATCATTAGTGACGATCTAGTCAGCTAGCCTGTAGTCCCTAGGTCTTCTTCCCTCTGGTGATGTGAAAACCCACCACTGCAGTGTGCATGCTGAGGGAGCATGATCCACAAGAAAGAAAAATGAATCAGATGATACCTAAACCTGGCAAGACACAGGAATGCGACAGATACTTGTGGAACAAAATAGATGACAGGACACAAATGGCAGTGGTAAGGTAGTACAAAACTACACCAACTACCGACGAAACCAAGATAATCATGAAATGGTATCCCAACACAGAATGGACGAGGAAATCCAAGTGAGTGTGATAATGTTTTAAAGAGCTGAAACTAGTGACCCCACCTACCACTAAGAACACAAGATTCTATCCAATGGCCTATTCTAGACAAGTACTGACACTATCAGCACAAGTTAGTTAACGTGTAACCCTAAACCTAGGGGATTAGTTGAAATTAAGTAGCTATTTTTCCAAATAACCACCCATCATAACATGACTTGTTATCAGAAGAGAAAGAAGGCAGTTTTCGGAAATCAGAGCCAGAACCTATAGATCATATTAGGAGCCCTGGAGATTAATCACAGCAAATTAAAAACTGGCAACTCTTAATTCACATAAAATTCATCTTGACCCCTACCAACAATTCTGTGATGTGCCTGAGTAAAGAAAAAAAAAGAAAAAGAAACTTGTTTTCAGAAAGAGAGAAAAACCAAACTACTTATAAGCAATTCTGACAGACTGATAATTTACATGCTACCTGCAGACAATGAACTTCTGCAAAGTAAAAGCATGTGAGGAGCTAACAATGAGAACTTCTCGATATCCATCTGACTATGAGCCTGAAAGGTTTGATTAGAAGCTGTGATTTTTCAAGGGACACTACACCACTATTTAATTTAGCTTCTGATACCTACTGTGGAAGAAAGGAAGAATAATTTCTTTGAAAATGCAATCTGGTTATTTACCAGACCACAATAATTACTTATATTTGACAGATGACGTGAAAGGAGGAAAAAACTAAACTCCTATAGCCCATGTATTTATCATCTGATTAAATCAAGTGAGATTGATCACACCACACTGGGATGTATCTTTTTGTCTCTGGCACTAGCAAATACGTCTCTGCCCTTTAAAAGACAACAAACACTTTGCATTAGTCTCTTGATTCTTGGAGTGGCAGTTAATCAAGAGACGCTTTCACGTCGAAGGCAGAATATTTAATTTCCTTAGCTGAGCTTGAGTACCTCTATAACTGGTTTTAGCTGAATAACACAGAAAATGAACAGAAAAAAAATTCTACATAGAATAAAATCAGTTGGAGCTTGCTCTTGAAACTTCAAACTTAATATCATTAACGATCACGTTGCAACATTGTCTAATGGAATGAACTAGAAGAGTCACTCACTTTGTCAGCATCTGGGATTTTGTTTTCTTCTGAGGTAAGTTCAGGTGAAGGGGGAGACTGTGAGGTTTGTTGACCATCAGTTTGTACCTGGGGCTGTGTTCCAGCTTCACTGTTGTCTTGCTGGATATTTTTCTGAAATGAAAGCCCAGGCACAAAGGATGTAGAAAGCAGGTGTACTTGTATAAATTTATAAAGTTATAGGGCACCAAAGACAGTACACTCAATTTCTGAACTCTTAATAGGTGGGCAGAAAAAGTACTAGATAAAAGCAAAATGAACACAAAATACCCAAAAACTTCTTAGAAAATTTTAACCTGTAAGAAATTCTGTGAATGACAGTGGTTAATACAGTTAAGTAACACAGCTAAGCATTTGACTGATGGCGACAATCAAGAACTCCCCTTTAAGAAATGTTCACCTAAATGGGTACAGATAATAGCTCTCAGAAGCACAGGCAACAGGTTTACCACTCAAGGCCTCTTTCCCAGCAACAAGATTCCAAAAACCTAATTTCACCAGCAGCCATCATGCATTGCCATTACCTCCATTTCCATTTATTAAATAGCTCCATAAAATGACCAACTATCAGTTATTCCAGGGCTTATCACTTCAGCTTACAGATACCCAAGACCCTCTCTGTCCCACTTTCATCTTCTGATTCAGATATTTAGACCTCAAAGGATCTTAGGATAATGAATAAAAGCTACATATTAACAATCCTGACTAAAAATCTGATAAAGGGAAGGAAAATGAAGCCTACAAGTTTTCTGATCTTTTTTAGCAGCCCCTTCGCCAAACAATCAGTGCTTGTTATGATCTTTGGGAGTTAGTTTTCTATCTCACCCTGAAGTCACTCTTATTTTTCTTTCAAGAATCTAAAGCAGACACTGAAGTACTGAGAAGCAAGGCACCGCTGATGTCCAAAAGGTACTAAGAGACTGAGAAAGTACATGATGCTAGCCATACAACTCATTACTGTAAAGAATTTCTTAATGAGACTCCAACTAAGGTTTAGATGTTCCTTCACTGTTGAGGAATGATTTAACACTGACCACTGGATACCAACACTATCTTATATCTTAACCGAAACACTATACTGCCTATTCATTAAAGTTATTTCTGCCCAGAAATAAACAAGTTCTGGAACACTAAAGTCAACTTTGCCATACAGTTAAAAACATTTTTTTTTCCCAGCTTTACAATTCTGCCAAATAGTTTACATAGTAGTCTGTTTCCTAACCATCAGTCAACATTTGACTTAATGTATAGTCTTAAAGAATCTAAGGAACTTTACAATAATTAAATTATATACCAGTCATTTTAAATCCAGTTACAAAGAATTTAATCATAATACACTAAATTCTTGAATATTACCATAAATTGACAAACTATTATTACACAAAATTCTGATCAAAGTTATTCATGAAGAAAAACATTTTAACTCTTCTTCTATAGCTTAGAATTAGGTCAACTCTATATTCAAATGCAAAGATTTATCTGCTAACTTACATCAGCATCCGAGTTTTCTGGTGGTCTCTGATTTGGACAATCCATATCTGTTTCAACAGATGACATTTCATTCTCTTCAGTTGGGACTTTCTCCACCATAGATGCTGTAGAGATGGTAAAAATGCCATGGGTGTTGACTCGCACTTTGACTTTCACTCTCGATTTTTCTCCATCCTTCTGTGCAGAAACATTCTGAACTACAAAACGGCCTAGGACAAAAAGAAATAGACAATTTTACAGTTTAATCTAAATCTCTATACAGTAGATAAGTGCAAAGAAATATAGCTTAAAAGTACTACAATTTCAAAATCTTCTCCTTTGACCTAACTTACAAGGTATACCATAAATACACTCTCAAAATACTCTTATTAATTGTACCACATACATACAATTCTTGGGATTAGTCTTAATAAATACCACAAGAACCTTCAAAGGGAAGGTATTCTTTTGGCTATTTAGGCAGATACTGGGTTTAAAGATAATAATGAAAAGCAGTTTCTACCTCCTTCTACCCAATTTCTATAGATGAATAAGCATAAATAAGATCTGAAAATTATCAGCAGGTCTAACATACATGCTGATTTTTAATCCAATGAAGTCTTTTAGGGAATACTATTTTTCTGATTAAAAAACCAAGCACTTTAAACTGTTTTAAATAAGGGAAGTAAGCAAAAACCTGTATTAATGCCTGAAATTATTATATGTAACAGAATGGTTCCACATCTTTATTTAGTAATGGTTAAGAGTGCAGACTTGAATCCTGGTTGTGTGACCTGCTATAAATTACCTAACCATCTATAACTTCTGAGGATTGAGTTCATTTTTAAATGAGCACTTACTACAGAATCAAGTACTAAATGTTTACCATCTCTAGCAATAATATTATTATAGATACCACTGAACTACTGAGAAGTAGTTTGAAGCTATTCTGGGCAAAGCACCAAATTAGTTAAGTCTTGAATTAAAGGTGCCAACCACATCTTTACAAAATCAAGTCTTACAAATTTACAAATTTAAATTACCAGGTCAGTGAAAGACATCAGACTAGACCTCGATTGTCACATCACTAGTTCAGGAAATAATTGCCAAATGATCTATTTAGAGAAACAGCATTTACCCTCAGTCAACTAACAAGACTCTCAGGAGAGTGGGATATAAGATGGCTCTTAACACATATACAAAGTTTTCAGCTTGGATAAACAAGAAAAATAAGACATCATGCCTAATTTAGAGGTTAGATTTTATCTTTTGCACAATGAAGAATCAATGCATAGATTTCAATCTACCAAAATCTTACAGTATAATTTCAAGCTATTTTCCTATCAGTAAATTTGTGAAAACTGTTTAAAAATAAAACAAACTGTGGGTCAGAACACTTTAGTCTTTAATTAGTTAAGAAACAAAACACAACTGATCAGGTTGGATCCTTCAGAGTTTCTTTATAAAAAGGGATGGGGGCAGGAGAAACCCTAAAAAGGACCTGGCAATATTGTGAATTTTATCTGCAATCTGGGAACTACTAAGAGCAAAAGTGGATGGACATTGTCCAATCTCCCAAGAAAAATGCAACTCTAGAAAGGGTTACAATACAAAATTCTGAATGGTCTCAGTGACATTTTATATTGGGACGTGTCATCCTTAAATAAATTTCACCTAAAAGAAAGGTTAACAGTAAAAGTAGCCAGTAATCCTTTGCAGTATGGTCTACATCAGAAAAGACTGGAGTGTTCCTAAATCATTACTTGGATGTGACAGCAGAATTTGCAAGTCACCTTATCTGTATACTGCAGTCATCAGTAAAATGAAGACACCTCTCTATCACCATGACTCTAAACAGAACATGTTTTCACAGGGAACTATCTTCCACTCAATATTACCAAGAATAAGAAAAAAATTCAAGTTTCTACACTGAACGGTGAGCTAAGTCTTCAACTCAAAGAGCAAAATATACAGAATTAACTACTTACCTATTTTTGCTTCTGGATATGGAACTCCTTGTGGATCAGAATAGAAAGCTTCTAGTTCAAAAGGTCCCCTCCTCAAGAAGGTGAGAACTTTGGAGAAAGGAGCAGCATGGTTTCGACTAAACACTTCATGAACTCTAGAGAAGGGAAAGACATTCAAGAGGTCAAGGATGTTACCTTCCTGTGCTCTATAAACACAAAAGAGACATTCTAAAATCTATCAATTCTATCTTATCAAAGTACCAAAACTGGAGAAATATTTTGATAGGTTTGGTTGTTGAAAAATCACAGGTATGCACTCTACCAAAAAAGTTATACTTTTTATATATTAAAGACAGTATCTGCTACATACCCTTCAGTATCTTCTGAATCATGGTTCCAGACCAGAGATATTGGAAAAGGAACTGCATCTGTGACGGAAAATTCTCTGACTTTAAATGCTGGGGAAAGGATTGCACACTTGGGGGAGGGGAAAGAAAAAAAGATTAAGATTATCATGAGCACATGATTAATTTCCACTCATCTTTTAATATAAAATTCGATTCTAATGGAATGGGCAGGTTTTAAGTGAAATTCAAAAACTACTTACAGCACATGTCATCTTAAGCACAAATAATTTATTTACTGCCCAAATATCATGCCAAACACTAGTTAGAAAGAAAAATCATACAATTTATCTTAGGACAGTAATTATTTATCAATACCAAGCTTCATGGGCTTAGTAAAAAAATCACTTTTTCCAGAAATGCCTTGCTGATTGCAATGTCAATTATTTATAAGTTGTTTTGCTTTTGAATGTGTGTACATGTACATTGTAATGTGTAAACACACACAATTCTGTCCATATTACTTTTCAAATGTTTTTAAAAAACTGACTGAAAAGGGGACCAAGAGCGGTAGCATGCACCTGTAATCCCAGTTACTTAAGAGGATTGGATTGCAAGTTTGAGGCCAGCTGGGGCAACTTAGTGAAAATCTTTCTCAAAGTAAAAGAAGGGCTAGCCAGGTGAGATAGCACAGCCTATAATCCCAGCAGCTCAGGAGGCTGAGACAGGAGGACCGAGAGTTCAAAGCAGCCTCAGTCAAAGCAAGGTGCTAAGCAACTCAGTGAGACCCTGTCTCTAAATAAAATACAAAAGAGGGCTGGGGGTGTGGCTCAGTGGTCAAGTTCCTGAATTCAATCCCTGGTACCAAATGAAATAAAATAGGGCTACAGATGTTGCTCAGTGGCAGAGTACACCAGGGTTCAATCCCCAGCACCAGGATGAACCAAACAAAACAAACAAAACTGAAAAGGGTAAAACTAAAAATGTTCATATTTTCAAGCAGTTTTACAAATGAAATTAATAAAATTTAAAAGTGGGACCAACAACACCCAAATCAGGTGGAAGGTTCCTGTTAATAAAATCACATATAGATGACTAAACTATTTATCTAATTAGTATGATATCCTTCCACAGAGAAGCCAAAAAAACTTTAAGAAAACCAGACAGACACTTCTAACATTTAGGGGAATCAGTTAGTTAAGAATGCCTAGTCTGTTATTAAGTTTGAAAAAGAACAAAAATCCCAAACATGTTAGAACAGTACAAAGGATATCATTACTAAGTAATATCTACATTATTTTTCCTTTTATAAGTATTAAAGGGAAGTCACTCTGAAGACCTTTGTTCACAGTCTCATTTTTTATGTACTAAAACCTCCTAACCGTATCAAGTTAAAACATGTTAACTTTAGTTAAAACTATTTGAAGTGCAGGCCATGTAGCCAACCTAGTAGAGTGCCTGCCTCTCATACTGGAGGCCCGGGTTCGAGTCCCCAGCACTGTGGGAGTGTGGAAATAACAAACAAACGAAAACTATTTGATTATTAATACTGTTAATATCTTACATACATATATATTTTCACTAGTAAGGTCTAGATTTGGTGCTTTTGCCTCACCAAACTAACTTTATGCTTTTGGACTGCAACTTGGCAGGGCTGGGCTGTAGCTCAGTGGTAGAGCGCTTGCCTTGCATGTGTGAGGCACTGGGTTTGATCCTCAGCACACATAAAAATAGATATTCTGTCCATCTGCAACTAAAAAAATATTTTAAAAAACATCAATTTTGGGGTGCAAGAGGGTTATCTATTTTCTAAAACCATTTGGAATATCAATTCCTTATGACATTTGATTTAATTCCCTCCTGTGCTTTACAATAACTGTCACTGCCACACAGCTAATTAGAGCTTTACAGCTGTGTTTTCTGTGATCCCCTCAGAAACATGTCTTTTCTATTCTTGATGGACAAACACCAGTTTAGTAGTTCTAATCTCAAATTCATTGGATCTTCCAGATTTGAACATCCTTGTCTCCTTCACAGCCTATGGACTCACTGAAAAGTAACTTCCTTCTGCAATTCAATTAGATGAGGCTCTATTAAATTAACCAGTGTGGTGAGTACCAACTGGGAACTGTTTAAGGAATGCACACCAAGAGAAAGCAGGGCTGAGGAAGTACCTGTAGTGCACAACCTCTGGCTACTGCTTCATCTGCATTGAGCGTTGTGCTAATATCTTTTCCGAAGAATTTGGCGATCTTTTCCTTCACAGCTGGAATTCGTGTAGTACCTCCAACGATCTCAACAGCACTCACATCTTCTACTTTGAGCTGAGTTTGTTCCATCAATGAATAAAGGGGTACTTCGATTTTTTGCAGCAGTTCAGCACAGAGTTCTTCAAATTGTGACCTTAGCAAATGAGAGAAACACTTTATAAAATCATTAGAAAAGTTATCTTATGGTGAATACCATCTTGCTCCCCACCTTTTTAAAACAGTGACTCCTACAAGTCAATTAATTTCATTCTGTCTTCCACAAATACCCTAGATAAACCCTAAGCTGAACTCTCCTGTAGTTTTTAACCTTTTGTTCTTTGTAAAAATATAAAACAGGTACAAAAAAGGAACTGGGAAGAAAATCACATCTATGGTTATTATTAGAAGAAATCACTTTTATATTCTTATAATTGCCATGTTAGTTCCTAAATGTTTTATTTGATCTGATTCTCATTACTTTAAATATTTATTTCCATTTACATCAAATTATCTATGAAGCCATTATTCAATTATTGGTCCAGAATTACCAAAAAGTAGGAAAAAAGAAAAAAAAAAAAACAAAAAACAAAAGCACTTTGTCATGAGAGCACTTGGAAAAGATATTTTTGAAAACCCTCTCTGTAGAAGTGCCCCTAAGTTCTAATGGTGATAAAACACTGACTCTTCAGCCACAAGTCGTGTAGCACACGATCCTGAAATGTAAGCCAAGACTCCCAGCTACAACTGACACCTGGGCTACAATTTCAGCAAGAAGTTACACAGATTTCATCTGCAGAATTCAAGACACACCTGTTCATCTTTCCGGAAACATCTTTGTCATTCATAAAACATTCAATATTCAGTGGCAGGTCTGTGCTGTTAGAGCTCATTAGCTTTTTCAATTTTTCACACTCTTGATACAGACGAAGGAGTGCTCGAATTTTGGATTTTGCATCCAACTTGTACTTAGCTTTAAACTCTGCACAAAAATGTTCCACTAACTTTTCATCAAAGTTTTTTCCTCCTAAGAAAGGATCAAAAGCTGTTCCCAGTACCTAAATTAATTAAAACAACAATGTGGTCATTTTCAATCATATTAGCAACTAGAATCCTAAATATTTAAACAACTCAAAACTAATATGCTCAAAACGTCTAATTTAAATTACAATAACATGAAATCTGTCAACTGAAAGTAATGTAACTACAAAATACTAAGACAAAAAAAAAAAAAAACCCACATTCTAAGACACTTCTTTTACTTTTAATGACTATGTACAGAGAGAAGCAGCTTTTGCTTTCCAAAGCAAAAAATTTTTTAAAGTATGCTAAGACATTACCTCACCTTACATAGATCAATCGTAGCAAATTCCATATTAACATCTTTACATAAAGTTCTTTTCTTTATTAATAGTCTAAAGGCTCATTAGCTTAAAATCACAACAAATTTAACACTTGGTATGTCTGGTCACGCAGTTCCAATATACATTTACCTTCAATTTTCCCTTGTTAAAAGCACAGGCAGACACTTGAAAAGCTGAGTGTCCCATATCAACAAAGACCACTATCCGAGGCTTCTCATCTGGGCTTGGGAGATCCTGCTTATAAATTCCATAATTCAAAGCAACTACAAAAAATAAAGTATGTGTCAATTCTTTGGTTTATACTTTTCTTAGGTATTTCATTGTTACTTATAAAATACACATGTAGAAAAAACAACTATAATTAAAGCAATTAAGATGAACCCTTTTTATATTTGACTTTACAATGACTTTCCTAGAATCAATTATTATTCTCCTTCTGACTTTAGAACAATGCTTATCCTTTCTCATTACATGAAGAATAATGATGGGTTTACATACATGGGTGGCATAGATAAAGTATAACCACAGGTCATAAACAGTATCAGATTCATTACACAATATCTACTTTTAAACACAACCTGTAGTGACATTACTTATCAAAAAAAAGTTAAGAATTACAGTAACTGTAGTTCCTCTTATTTTTGGAAGACTTGTGCATTAAAGGGTCTGTTTTCTGAACTTTGAAATCACTGTACTTCTAAATAGGCATATCTAATAGCCTTTCAAAAACTTTAGAAATATTCGGAAAACTCAAGTTTGTAAAAACTGACTACCTTCCCCTTTTTGTTCATCAAGTAACGAACTGATACAGGAGGAAATAACAGTGACTGCTTTGCCTACTACTAGTATACACTGCACCTAGCACAATGCCTGACAAGCAGAACACACATCAATATCTGATAAATGATCAACTCCTAACTATAGTTCTGGAAATATGAGGAAAAAATTTTAGCATAATCAATTACTTGTACCCAAGGTAGCTGTGATGCATAGAAGCTATATAAAAGCAATGAAAGGAACAGTTAAATCCAACCTGCCTAATTCAAAGAATTAAACATATATTTATGTATGTGTATGTATGTTATGTATGTATATGCCAGGCATGGTGTATGTACTCCATACATTATTTTCCAAACACCTGTATTTAGAGGCAGAGGCAGAAGGATCACAAGTTCCAGCCAGCCTTGGCAACTAAGCAAGACCCTGTATCAAAATAAAAAATACAAAGGGCTGAGAGAGTATAGCTCCACGTGGTCAATTGCCCCTGGACTCAATGCTCGGTACCAAAAAACAAAGTACTTTCTTTAAACAGTCATTTTTATATTTATTTATATGAAATAGTTTTCTAATGATAAAAGATTCATAAATTTGACAAAGTACTAAACTCTCATTAATGACAAGCACCTGAAGAAGAATTTTTGCTTTCAAATCTTACTTCTATGTGAAAAAGTGTTTAGTAATGTCACCCAGAGTGTCATAACTCTTTTTATGGTTTTTGTCGCTTCTACACATACACATTTTTCTTACCAGCTGTCATGTCATTCATAAGTCTTAAGCAGTTTAGGCCAACGATCTGTGCAGCATCTAATACAGATCGCCTCTCAGCATCTGTGAAGAAGGAGGGGACCTATAAACAAGAAAAAGAACATTTAACTCATCTAGAACACAAAAATATTTAAATTCCTCAACTGCTTGTAATAAATTCACAGACTCCAACAACTAAGTAGGACTAGCCAGGTCCCAGAACAAAAATAGAACTTTAGACTTAATTTCCAGCAAGTTCCCTAACTTTTAGAAAGAGTAACTACTTTTGAAAAGATTGCCTCAAAATTATAACATTAAAGTCATCTTTATTATAAACAAGTTTTAAACTGAAATGAAAATTAAGAATATTCATAAGACTTACTGAAAAAGTAGTTTAAATTTAATAGAAAACCTTAAGTGAATGAAATACTACTTTCAAACTAGCCTTGAGCTTCTACTAATATTTGGAAATTACAATGCTAAATCAATATTCCAATATTCAATGTTAAATATATAACATATACCACTGCCCTTCACTTCAGATTATGAGTTACTTTTTAAGTCAGGAGAACAGTTAAGATTACAAAAATGCTTTTTGGCAAAGCATGTTGATGTTCCTAAAAGATAAAAGAACACAAACAGGGAAGGATGAAATTTCTAATGGTACTGGCTTATACTTCTAGCTATAAGTAATTCTTTTTGATGTCTTCAAGGACAACATTTCAACCAGGACATTTGCAAGAAAGAAAAGTCAATACATTCATAGAATCACTTATAAAGTGACTTATATCACTAATAAAGGAAAATACCTAATAGAAAACTTAAGAGATGTCCACGTTTTTTCCAAGTATTCCCTGATGTTTCAGAAAAAAATATCTCAACTAAGTCAACAGACTTAACTCTTTACTTTTACCAGAGATTAATAATTATTACTCTAAGCAATAGAGTCCTCTGGTAGAAACCTTTCTGTCTTTCAAGTGTTACAGAAAAATTCTAGTCACTACACTTTCACATCCTAGAATATGCTGCCATAAAGGCTTCTGACTGGTCTGGGCAAGTCACATAGCTCACACTATAATGCAGAGACCATGCTGAAATGGAGTCCATGACAGACAATCCTACTGCAGAACATAACCACAGCAGACCTGTGATCCTAATCATTTCTGAAAGCAGAACTTACAAATACCTTTCTGGTATCAAAATAAAAGACTTTTATCCTCTTCAAGTATTCTTTGATAACCTTCCTCTCCACTGAAGCTAGCCGGATTGCCAGTAGTAAAAATCTAGGTTTTGCCACCATCAGCAGGCTACAGTTTAAAACTCCTAAAGCACTGGTTCTCAACTGAGTTCTTTCACCTGTGGAAAGCTTTCATGCAAGTACATAGGTTGTCTGATACTGTAGCAATTAATTGCTACAATACGTGAACTATCTATATTTTCAAAAATGCCCCATGGATTTCTGCTTTACATCTCCAGTTAAAACCTTTGCAGCTGCTAGCTAAAATACCACTCAAACCTACTTTAAAATGGTTCAGAACATTATTAATAGTTTAGCAGAATTTTGATCCCTAACAATGAACAGTTTTCACACACTTGATACTTAAGAGTAATATAGAAGGCAAATTAAAACACAATTCCTTGCTGAATTCTACTTACTGAAATGACACAATCCGTGACTGGTTTCTTGAGGTTGTTTTCAGCAGTTTCCTTTAACTTAGTCAACAACATAGCTGTTATCTGTTCAACACTAAATAGATGTTCTTCATCCATGTACATTACCTATGGTTAAGGGACAAAATGTTTTAAACACTCTAATACTTTAAGATAAATGCTAATATTAAGTATTGATTTTGTTGTTTCAGAAAGGAAGAATAAAGGAGAATGGGATAAGAAAACCATGAAGACAGATTTCCCAAAGTTCTAGTCAAACCATTATAGATGGTGGTAAATTTCCATTGAAAAGATGAATCACTAGAATAAATATTGTCTGCTGATCACAAGACAGGAATGCCGCTGGCAGTTAAAAAAAGATTTCTGATTGTATTACACTATTGCTCTTCAAACTCCAGCTGGATTGTCTCTGAACAGACATTTGTTTGATTCATGAACACCATTTAAACACTATCAACTAAACCTAAAGTTTTTCAATTGCCAAAAAGTTAGAACACAAATTATGTTATAGCAGTGTAATTACCATTTGAATAATTCTCAGACAATTTAGCATAATTTAACTATACTTTAAGAGGAATTACATGAAAAACAACAAAAAATACCCCACCTTGTCCAATTAAGATATCTGAGGAAGTATTAAGAAGTTAGTACCTTTCTCTATAAATTATTAAACAGTCTTCTATTAAGGAATCCATTGTTGCTCAATTGTATTACCTTTATTCCAACTCCACCATTTTTCATTGGAACCAAATCATAACTTAAGTTTTCCTTCTCCTTTTGAATGAAGGGGTCATTGAAAGTTCGACCATGAAATCTCTTGAAGTTAGATACGGTATTGTTTGCATGAGTGATTTGCTGCAAAACAAATTTGAGATTTTAAATTGCTCTAATTTGCTATCCACAGCAATTTTACAGATAGCCATCTGTACAACCTTAAATCAACCCTAGGTATGGACATAAGGGCCCTACATTTCCTATTGATGAATAGCTTATTTGTACTTTCTTCTCCTATAGGAAATATTTAAAGGAAAATAGACAAGAGGGCTATAGTGTCAGAACAGACTTTAAAGCAGATTTTAAAATCTGCAAAATAAATTCCAAGACAGTACCAGTAACCCATTAAAAGTTTTACTTTTTAATAGTCTTATTAGACCAGGATACACATTTTACTCCAGAATATATATGGATGGCTATTTTTTCTGGCAATAGTATGGAATGCTAATTATAACAAAAGATGTAAGTTAGGGTAATTCAAAAAGTTTTAAAATGACAATGTTTTCAACTGCATGTGCTTATTTTTTTCCATTTGGGAGTCACAGTTTTTAAGCACAAGAGACTACATTCATACTATCTTACACAACTGGGGCATGTTTGTCAGTTACTTTTAGCAACTTATTTACTGAAAGACAGTCCCATCATCTCTTAGGTACATAGGTTAAACAGAAATACTTGGTCAGAAATTGAAGAAAACCAGAAGGAAATATGCCCAATTGTTATGAGATGGTTATTTTTTTAACCCACTGTTTGGTTTAATATTTTAGTTAAACTCTAGATTAAAAAGTCCTACTTTACAGTATTTTTCATGCAAAGGTGGCACCGAGAAACTCATTTACAGTAAGTAGTTAAAATACAAGATTAAAAGCTATGACTCCTGCTAGCTTGAAGACACTAAAACAGTTTACCATTTACTTTTTGCTTTGATCTACTTTTAAAGACAAAAATACAGCGCGGCAGTACCAGTAATTCAAACACTATGGAAAGTAGCTTTGTTTACATCCTTAAATTCTTCATGATTCTACAACTGAGATGAAGTATGACTAGTTGTCTACAAGTCAGCTCTGAGTATCAACTGATTCTCCTCACATAACCAAAGAGAAGCAACAGAAATTTAGGTCTAGGCTATCAATAACCTAAACAGGAACATTTAGAGGGACTGGTACTCCACTGAAGTTCCCCTCTCCTTTTGAGTAGGTCATTTTGAGTCTGTGTAACTATTTTTATTTCCCATCCCCCTATCTATCATGTATCTCTTCCAACCTAATAACCCTGATAGAATATTAAAACACATTTCAGGATTTAAGACTTTGTTTCTTTTTAGCAATATAAATTTCTGTATTTAGAGGAATTTTTTCATTTTCTATCCTAAAGCCTCTGAAAAAGTATTTCATATATTTTTATTTTCTCCCTATCCCCAAGGGATTCAAACCAAAGATGTTCAAAAGAATCATAATGTGAACCATAAGTGAGAGCTTTATATGTAACATTAAAAACTGATTAACAGGTGATTTTTAAAAATTGAGATGAAAAGTCTTCAAATTCTCTTCCTATTTCAATTCAGACCAGCCACATTTCAAGTACTGAATAGCTATATGTAGCAAATAGCTACCATATGAGCACAGGTCTGGACAAAAGTTCTCCTAGTCCCACTCTAACCTCAAAAAGCTTTTAAACACAGAAGTTTAGCAGTTTCTTCTATAAAAGGAATATTTAAATCTTAAATGAGCATCATGAGAAAATGGCCATCAAAAAATTTCAAGTGTCTTGTTGGCAGACTGGAAAGTTAGAGTAGATGTCACTCAAAAGAACAAGAGAAAAGAAACACAAGGGGAAAATAATCACCTAAGGATTCAAAAGAATACCTGAATAATATTTTTAAAACTCAAAAACAGATAAGCTTGCAAACTTCATACTCTTGAACGTATCTTGAGATTTTCCTTTCAAAAAATGGATCAGAATTCTCTTGGAACATACCTGATTTTTGGCTGCAACTCCAATCGTTCTGTTTTTTGATCCAAATGATATGACTGATCTAGAAGAAATAAAAACCAAATGTTTCAAAACTGTTAAAAAAGCATAAATGTGGACATTTTTAACTGACAAGGAAAATTCTAATATAAATTTCCTCAAGGGGGTGTGTGGGTATATTTTGGGGGAAAGGTTCCATTTAATTGGTGCTCTGGGTGGCAATCCTGCTGCCCCAAGTCTGCTCATGTCTCAAGAGACATTTCTCCCCACCTCAAGTACTAGTATAATCTGTGTGGTCCCCAATTACTAAGAATTGACCATTAACTCTGAAAGTATTTTGAATATTTAAAGGATATTATTAAACTTGGCCCTATACAAAACAAACAAAAAATGTAACTTGACCTCTAACAGTCACCAACTCTGTACAATCTAAATGCCACTTTCATACCTATTTTTGTCCTCATATACCATCTGCCTCTTTAGGATTCAAAAGCTTTTATGTAAACCCAAGTAAATGGACCTAAGTTTATGACTCTGGAGTTTAAAGAGCACAAAAGAGGTTCCCATCTGGAAAATTCTACTTAAAAAAAAGTCACAGCAGAATGAAATATAAATGTTTCAGAGAAAAGATTAAATAATGAGTTACATTAAATCTGCTTTGAAGAGATGAAAATGACTTGTAACCATGAGACAGCTTTCTCAGTAACAAGAAATGAAATGCATAGTAACAGCAGAAACAAGATCAAGAAAAGTCGTGAAGAGGAGGTAGTGATTAAGGTTTTGGATTAGAAGAGAAATCTGTGCATTACTAATCCAAATCTAATCTAATTTTGGATCACACTTACTCCTACCTAGGTAAATGAGTAAAATGGGAATATACTGAGGAAGTTTCAACTTGCTGAAATAGAATCATCCTGGACCTTGATTATTCCACCAGGTGCTAAACAGCATCCGAAAAGCCAGGGAGACATTCAAACATAAGACAGACCTTTACAGCACAGTCCAAACCGAGATCATTCTAAAGTCAAGAGTATATCCTTGCAGAATGGATCTACTCATTTTCCAAGGGAATAATCAAATTGATTGTAATAAACAGTAACCAATGCACTTGAGTCAACAATCAACCTGAACAAACATTAAAAGGAATCCCAATTCTACCTTCAAGTTACATTTTTCAGAGCCACACCTGTGGTCTTTGGTTAGGTACATTGGTCACTATATTCTCAATTCCCCCCCATTCGCCTTTGAACAGATTCTTTCTTTTATTGGATCAAAGAGAACAAAGATGTAAACTGTACCTAGGGATGAAAGCCTGAAATACTGTCATCTTTCTTACTAACCTACAATTAAGGTACTGCACTGGCAAAAAAAAAAAAAAAAAAAAAAAAACAGACCAGTATATGGATTTGCAAAGTTCCATGCGTGGGTTGCTTAGGTAATAAGTCACCAGCAAAGTTAGCTTTTTTCTTCTGATTTTCCATTCACTTTAATAAACATTCATCTGCCCGCAAATAACTGTATAAGGTCAGTCATTTTACCCTTGGATTTAATGTTTCATTTTATACTTATCTCTGGAGGGCTTTAAAACATTTGGGGAAAAAAAATAATTTCCTCGAAAAGTAAGGAAATGTTTTCATCAATGCAAAAATGCAGGTATGTTTGCGTATATTTTCTTCAGAAAACAGCCCCATGAAATAGATGCTCTTTTAAATGTTTCTGCTTGCCCACTCCACGCTGCTGTGGAATATTAACATTTAAGCCAGACACATCCATCCTTCTCGTGGAGTTCTGGGCACAGAAGTATGCAATTTTTATTGTCTCTTATTTCAACTGCAAAACTAATTAAGAAAGAAAAACTTGCGTCTAAAATTCTTATTAATGGCTCCGATAACGAGTAAAAAGAACGTTTAAATCTTTCAAAAACGATTCGGGGTACTCAGATAAACAACATTAGCAACCAAGAGAGTAGGTAAGGAGAGGTGGGTTAATCTTCCACAGCAGTGTTTCTTGGTCGCTAACAACAGACCGCCGGCTCCAAGGCCAAGCAGCAGCAAAGAGGCTCTGGAAGCTTCCAGTTCATTTCGAGATTCACAATGCGGAAGAAAAGGCTCGGCGGCTCCGGGATGTGCATAGATCGGCGCTGAAGGAGGAGGACTAGCCGGGGGCGGCTCTGCTAGCACCGAGAAGCCGGGCGGGGAAACGGGGGTGGCTGCGGAAGGAGCCAGGTGCAGCCTGCCAAGTCAGGGGAGCGAAGTCGAGGGCTTCGCCGCCCCCAGGAGAAATTCTGCCCCAACTGACGACCCCGGGAGACTCGTCCTGCGCTGTCTTGCCCGGGTGAATCCCCGAGACACCCCTTCCTCTCCATCGGTGGCGGCGAGCCCATGCCCCTCCCCAGCCCCCACGAGCGGCGCGCCACTCCTCACGCCACCTCCATCCGCCCGCGAGCTCCGGGTCCCCCGCGCTCTCCAGCCCCAGAACCTGTCCCCAGCGCCCCGCAAGCTCCCACTTACGGCGTGCACCGGTCGCTGAACTCGTTGGCGATGGTCTCGATGCCCCCGGCCCGGGCCACCGCGATGTAGCAGCTCTGCGAGCCCACGTCTAGCCCCACCACCGACATGGCCGGCTCGCGGTGCGCCTCCGCCTCGGGTCTGGGTCTGCGTCCTCCTGCCGCTTGCGCGCTGCTCCTTCTCGGCCGCCGCCGCCGCCGCCTCCTCTGGCTCCTGCCCGCGGAGCCGACTGCGCTTCTGTCACTCGGACCGACACTCGGTCGGTCGGTCGGATGCCTCCGGCTACCCGGGAACAGCGGCGCTGGCAGGAGAGCCGCCCCGGGAGAACGCGGCGCTCGGCCTCCGCGGGTCGCTGCACAGCTTGGGTTGACTGCCTCGCTCGGTCGCTCGCTAGCACACCGGCGCCGGCGCCCAACTACCGACCCAAAAGGGGAGGTCCCAATTCCTCAGCTTTATGTATCGCACTGATCAGAACTTTCCAGAATCTGCGGCATTTACTCACCGGCGCCTCCACCGGCCCCTCCACGTGCCACTTCCGCTTCCTTCTCGAGCCTTCTCGAAAGATTCTACCCAATGGGTGGCTGGTCCCCGGGGGACAGCTGCCGTTGCCATGGTGGCAGGACAGCCGCGGCGATGCCATTGGCTCTAACAAGCCAGGTTGACCCACCCCCGCCCCCGCCCTCCCTAGCCCGGGGCTTCCGGCTGTCTTAATAACTCTGGAAAAAAAGAATGTCTTAGAAACTCGTAACATTCGTAATCGGCTACTGGGCGGTGATGGCCCACCCTTAGACTATGAAAGGAACCTAATCCGGCAGAGATGGACCCCTCTTTGGCGAAGCCCCCAGACCTCCGGACTCTGGGGAGGCCCAGCAGCTGTCAGGAGAGCATGCCGGGAAATGTAGTCCAGCCCGAGACGTGGGCGCCTTGCATGTTGGGATGTGTAGTCCTGGGCGCAGTGCGTGCTGGGACCTGGCTTTGTCTTGCGGGCTCCGGGGAGAGGCCGGATTCTGTCTAGCGCTTTCGCGCGCCTTCACTGGCGGCGAGCGTTATTTTGTTTATGAATGTGTTAGGTTTGTATTCTGTGCTGTTCTGCCTTAGATTACCCTGACAGCTGACGCATTCCGACTTAAAAGAAGGAACGTCAGTTTAAATCGCTTATTATTAAGCACAGAGTTTGTTTACTGTTTTGTATTCATTCATCAACCGGCAAGATGTGTTTTTGTAGAATACAAAATGAGAGGTTTGGGGGGGGGTTGTATTTGGTTTTCAAGAAATTGTTGTTTAGTTGCGATGTTATTTGGAAGGCTGTCTGTGATGTCACTTTTTGCTTATTTTTGATAGACCTGATTTAATAAGCAGACCTTGTTCCACCCTGCCACTCCTAACCACAAATTAGTACCTAAGTTTTACTTCTTTGATCTCAAACAGCGTTTTGTTTTTGTTTTTTTGTTTTTTCCTTTCCAGGGAAAGCTATGCCCGCATTACCTTTTGTTCAGTGAAGTGGCGAGCAGGGAAGGGAAAGGTGAGTGGTGCTGCTACCACCAGGTCTTTTATACCCTTTTGTGACTTTTTAAGGTTGCCTCAGATCTCGGTGTTTTTCCTTTCCTCAGGCACATATAAATAAACATAGTTCAAATGCGCATTTTTTGATAAGTGTGTAATTTTGTGACCTCAAGTTAGAAAAATCTTAACTCTATCAAGCCTGTGGCAGTTCCTCCTTAAGGAGAGTTTAAGTCAGAGGCAAAAACAGAGTCCCAGGTTTATTAGTGTTAGTGTAAACTAAACTGCTTTTTGATAGTTGGCCACTTAGATGAGTTACTGAACCTTAACGTTTCACTTGATGCACCTTTTAAATGGTCATGATAATAGTAACAATCTCAGGGTTGTTGTATTCTTAAATTCGAAAATATGGTTAGCTGTAAAGATTTTATGCATCCCCCAAACCTGGACATCCTACCCCCGCAGCCTCTGTGTATGAAAACATATTACAGTCCATGGGAATGTAGCAGTTTTGAACAGAAAGCACCTTGAACATTATTTTTGCTTAGCTTCCCACATTTTATATGAGGAAATTGCAGAGATAAGTGCAGCCAGACTGATTTGGGTCAGATTCAAATCCTGGCACGCACTGCTAAGATGCTTTATATAAAGTACAGCTTGTAAGAGTACCAGCCCTCCTGGAGTTGAACTTCATGGGCTTGAGTCCTAGCTGTCCTTATTAATTTGTGATCTGTGACCTTGAGATAATTACTAACCCTTTCTGTGTTCTACCTCATAGGGTTTATGTAATGATCAAAATTATATGCAAAGCACTAAACATATGCCATTATTCTATAGCATTACTGTCTGTGTAATCCTGGGCAAATTTTAAAGTGGAAATAATAGCCTACTTTTGCTGGAATTTTCAAAGTATTAAATATACATAAAATATCTAGTATGGTAATAAGCATTCGATAAATTGTACTAAGAATAGTAATACTATTCAAGAAAAGTTGGTAACAGAATTTCAATCTCAACTCATACTGCTTGGGGTTAAGTTGTATAGTCATGTTACAGCTCCCTTGTATTTAATCAGTTCACCATAACTATTTTCAGAACAGATAAATAATGAAAAGTCATAAGAACTGCCACGTTTATTATATAATTAAAATTCTTCTTGTTTTTATTTATCACATTTCATTTCTTTACAAATTTTATTGTATTTTTGTCACAGAATTTTTGTCATAGTGTCAGAAATTTTAGATTTAAACTTATCAGGTAAAAACAATCTCCACAAATCATTATTGTGGAATTATGAATCCAGAGGTAAACACAGAATTAAGGTGAGTTTGTCCTGTGCTGGAAATCACCATTGCAGTTATTGAGTTTTATTACATATTTTTTAGAACAAGAAGGTTCTCAAAATTTGAAGTAGAGACAGCTGCCAAAGAACAATAAAATGAAAACGCAAAATCGAAAGTTGAAAATCCAGAACAAAAATGCCATTCAAAGCAATAATGTGCAGTGGATTAAAAAAATTAAAAAGCTGCAACTAGCTTCCTTGAAAGGAAGAAAGAGAATGGGATAGGAGCAGGTATGTAGGTAAATATGAATGTGCACATGACCCTTGACTTTTGGTGTGAATCAGTACTTTGTTGTCCTTACCTGTATTCAGCATAGTGCAGGGACTGAAGGGTTACAGAAGCAGCATAAAACTTGTTCCAAATAAAGGTGTGTTCTAAATGGCCTCTCTCTGATGCCAGTGCATTATGAATGCTCAAATAAGTAGAACCTTGTCCATTTGAGCATCTTTCAATATCTGCTTATTAAAGGGTTTTTGTTTTCTTCTTATTTAAACTAGCTTTTTGAAAGGTAATGGGTTCTGCTAAGATCTATTTTGTCCTTATTTTAACTTATATTAGAATGAGCATCTAAAAATAGCAGCGCATAAGGATATCATGCTGGGTGCAGAGACTTGTAACAAGATAGATATAAAATTAGGGGACTTTTATCCTGTCTGCTATTAGCCAACATATAGGGAAAACATATAAAATGTTTTTTTCCTTCTAATCTAACAAGGGTTATTCTATTTTATAATAAACGTGGATAATAAAAGCTCAGTGTATAGGAAACAATTCATGCCAAACTCGCTGTGAACCATTTTCCCACTGAAACACCATATGAAGGCACCCTGGCCTCCCTCCTAAATCAAAGTGTGTATATTTGTATTTATTCCCCTGCCTAGAAAGCTCTTCCTCTGGCTCTCAGCAAGGCCAGCTTCTTCACATCCTTTTAGGTTCAGTTTAAATCATACCTCCCATAGAGGAAGTTTCTAAATGCTTACCCAGGAAGCAGATTGTTCTTCCCAAAGGTATACCAGAATTTGCTCTTATTTAAGATAGAGAAGCTGGTGCCAGCCCCAGTACCAAGGACAGTCACATTGGCTTAGGCCAATCTTCACATCCTATTTCTCTTGGCCTCAGCATTGATTCAGAGATGAGCATGTGACCTAAGCTGCCCAATCAGACTCAGGATTGTGGCTTAGAATGCTGGGACTTGAGGGCTCTCTCTCTGCCCTTCTCCATTGTTCTTTCCTTCCCCCTCCCTCCATCTCCTTCTTTCTCCAGGCTCTGTTTTATGAGGTTATGAGGCTCAGAACCATTTGAATGAACTTACTACCATCTTAGAAAGGAAACTGACCTGCAGGGTGGATAGAACTAAGAAAATTATAGCTGGGGCGAAGAATTTTGGTCAGTCCTGAGAACTACCCTATCTCAGGATCTAAGTTGTGTGAACCATATTTCCTCACTGGGTAATTCAGCTTGAATTGGGGTTTCTGTTTCTTGCTGCCAACAGAAAATAACCATAAATTGCATTTCTTTATTTAAAAAAAAAATAACCTCCTTTGGAAAATCTTCCTTGACCATATTATTATCTAAAGGTTCTGTCTATTGTTACCCACCTATTTCCTTCACAAATGTACACCACAGTCTGCAATGATCTTGGTGGGGAACAGTGTTTTACTTCCTTGTTCTGATTATATGGCTCAGGGGGACAGTGGTTATTTTGTTTTGTTTTCTTTACAGTGTTATTATGATGCTCAATAAGTATTTGTTGAATAATTGAACGAAAAACCTATCATAAACTTATTAGTAAAAGGAACATTGACCCGCTTTACTCTAATGTGAGTTTATCAACCTTGGCACTGCTTACATCTTGAGCTAGATAATTCTTTGTTGTGTGAGCTGATCTGCGCATTGTAGGATATTTAATTTCATCCCTAACCACTAGATGCCAGTAGCAATATCCTGCTTTTCCCCTGTCCCCATTACAACAAACAAAAATGTCTCCAGACATTGCCAAATGGCCCTGTGGGACAAAATTATCTCAGGATTCCCACTCCCAAAGCTTTCATTTAAGCTCCAGTGGTACAAAAGGGCATAGGCTCATGATATGTTTTTAGAGAAAGTAGAGCCCTGTTTGAACCATAGAGGCCAAAAGGTAAGGAGAGAAACCAACTTGGAGTGCGTCAGACAACAGCCCATACAGATCCCATACAAGAACAAGGACATGTGTCTCTCATTGGACTATAGGACATGCCCACTGTTGTGCAATGTGCTCTGCCCACGCCATGGAGATAATCTTGACTGGTTGAAAAGTATTTTGTGTGATTTTAAATTTTTTCTTCCAGAAATGTACACATAACTCATTTCTTTTCCTTAGCTTCCTTTCTTACCATGTAATAATTAGAATGACTGCACAGTTAAAGAAATTAAGAAATTCTTTCCTTTATACAGTACCTTACCCATTCTAGCATAGAGAAAGAAAGTACTCAGATAACCAGGATCATTGTTGCCCTACATAACACTCTGATTTTCCACCCTGAGAACTAAATTCATGTCCAGAAATAGATTCTTCTTTTCTTTGTTTCTTCAGTGCATGTGAGAAAAAGGGAAAGGGAGGAAGACTTAGTATCCTGTGTCTCTTCTATTCCGAACTATAACAGGGTAAATTCAAAGTCCTTAAACATAGAGATGAGTCATCTGAGTACAGTCTTTGGGTTTGCCCTGTCAAAAGGAAGCACCTTCATTTTGATGGTAAAGTAACCACCAAAGTGTTAAAGTTTTTGGTGTACCTTCCTATGGGTCAGATACATCCTGGAGCTGCAGGCTGAGCTCTAGTGAGTGAACAGCATTACAGAAGCCTTTGTTGGATGGCATCAAGCTCTTGGAACCCAAGGTGTGTTACTTCCCCAGACTAATTAACCATCCACTCAGGAGGGTGACTGGTAGGATAATTTTCTTTTTTTCTAAAGAAAGTCAGGCTGCTACATGCAGCACCTCATTTGGATGTGTCAGAGTCTTGGAAGTCTGACTACCTTATGTTCTCCTACAAATGGACTTGAGGAGTTTGTCTGAAGGGTTTAGAAAGGAAGCAAAGCTCTTTGTATAGCCTTCACCAAAGAACAGTCTCCTCTATGGATAAGGTGGTTCTCTTCAACCTAGCATGCAGCTTCCGAGTGACACATGTGGAGCAGAGGAGGAAGGGGCCTCCCCCACCCTCAGCCAGCCAGATCAGTCAAACCAACCCTGGCGATGAGTGGGTTGACAGATGTTGTAACCAGATTGCCCTCTCATCCAGGGAAGCAAGTCAGACTGTCTTACCTTACTTGTGCCAAATAAAATGAAATTCCTACTTCTAGTCACTTCGAGAGAGCTGACTACCTGATTGCAAAAGTACATCTTGTCAAGGAGGAATATAATCACAAAGTCTTGTATCTATGGGTACACAAGTAGAATAATGTGGAAAAGAGAGACAGCTAATGAGAAGCCCCACAAATTCAAGTTGTTTTAATTCCCTGACCTAAAGGGAAAACAGCAAAAAGGGAATTTCTTGCCAATTCTGAATGATGTAGCACTCCAAAATAATTACAAGTGCCTTTCAACTTCTTTCTTCACTTGGAAACACAAGGTAAGGGAGTATAATGTCAGAGAAGATGTATAACTCCAACTTCCTAGACTAACTCTTGGAAAGGTGATGACATTGAATGTCTCTTATCCAAAATGCCTGGAACTGGAAGTGTTTCAGATTTCAGATTTTTGCAGTATTTGTATATACACATATCTTGGGAATGGGAACCAAATTTAAACACAAAATTCATTTATGTTTTATATACCTTATATACATAGACTGGAAATAATCATACAATTTTAAAGATTTTATGCATGAAATCTTCCACTCGTGGCATTGTGTCATTGTTCACAAACCTCCAGATTTTGAATTTTTTAGATTAGGGATACTGCATTGCCAACCAAAAACCCTAGCCATTAAAACTAATTTAAATTATGAAATGTAAGTCACAATTCTATTTTTGCTGGAGACATTTGTAAGTTGTCACTTTTCATTTATAAAAAGTGTGTTATCAATCTGTAATATGTTAGCCCACCTAATTTTCTGCTTGCCAGTGTTCTCTTAACAGTTCACCATTTACCTACCTCTTTATAGTTTAACAATATAAACTCCCCCACTTTATCTCTGAAGGGAGGAAAGAGGATCAACCCAAGACCAAAAGCCAGGAAAGCATCCTGATCTTCTTTCCCCGGCTTTGATCTGCTTTCCCCTTTTCTTGTCTCCATTCTCCCCCACTGCCTCTCTTCCAGTCCCAGGCAGATATCTGGGACCAGACTACTGCCTCCCATCTTCCCTAAGTCCCTTGCCTCTGTTCCTTCCCTGAGCATCTTTCTGTGCTCTGCTTTGACTGTGCCCAGTGTAGGCAGGCTGTCCCCAGCCACCCCGCTCTGCCACCTGCTCCCATCACTAGCACTGCTACCTCATACAACAGGTGCTTTCAGTTGTTCCAGGACCCATGAAGAAGCTTTTGTGGAGATTTAAATGTCCACTCTCAGATTGGAGAGAATTTAAGTAAATTCCACCCAAATATCTCTCTAGTTGGTCGCATTAGAGAATTCTAGGGAAGAAATCCAAAGGACTTGTGGCTCTTAGGGTGCCCCCTCCTATACCATGCTGAGACTGGCGGGGCACATGAGAATCTTTGTGTCTCTCTTCTGACCCCACCTGCTGGTCCTCTTCTAAAAGGATGAGGGACACCACTCCACATTCTCTGCTTTTATCAGCTGTCTCAGGTTGCTGAGTTCCTCAGTCTTTAGGGCCTATTTGTTGATTTGCCCAGAGGAAAGAAGGAAGAAAAGGCGGGGAGAGAGAGAGAGAGAGAGAGAGAGAAAGAGAGAGAGAGAGTCTTTCCCAAAAGAAAGGAAGGAAGAAAGAAAGAAAGAAAGAAAGAAAGAAAGAAAGAAAGAAAGAAAGAAAGAAAAACTTTCCTTTTCCTTTCTTCTTTCCTCCCTTCGTCCCTTCATCCTTTATCAGTCATTGACTTTTGGTGGTTTCTCTGAATGTCCCAGAATACAATCCCTGGCCTACCTCTGCCAAGGTTCGTAAGGGATCTGCTTTCTTTTTGCCCTGCCAAGGACCGAGGCCTGACCAACAAAAGGCGACCCGAGCCTTCTCACATTACCAACTGCAGGGCAGTGAACAAACCACAAAAAACTGTTCCCTGTGGATCTGGGCTTGGCTTTCCAAGCCACATTTTAGAAGAGAGAAGTACCAACCAGGTGTATCATTTTGGGGGCAGATATGAAAGAAAAGGATTTTTCTGCTCCTCTAAAGTACTGAAAACCCAACCCTTACTGCTAAGACTGATAGCATGTCCTTGGGGATCTCATTTCTCCTTGAACAGATTTAGAACTCTTCCCCAGGGGCAGAGAACAGTGTGTCGGCTGTTGTGGGTAAGGGGAGGTGGGACACTTGGCAGGGATGGTGGGGAGGAGCCTGCAACATTGAGATGCTTAGGGTTTCCCAAGAAGATTCCAAGGGCCTTCTTGGCTTTTTTCAATAGCCGTGGGTCTCCATGAAATTAATCACGATAAAATAAAATCAATATGGCCAAATGTTTATGCTTTTAAATTCATCTTTATAGATTACATAATGAAAGTGTCCCCATTAACCTTAAACTTGGACAATTTTTCTTTCAACAGGTTGTATCAATACATTTTGTGTTGCTGTGTTGCTGTGATCAAAGTACCTGAGGCTGGGTGTTTCATCAAGAAAAGAGGTTAATCTAGCTCACAATTCTGGAGGTCCAAGAGCATGGTGCTGGTGTCTACCAGGGGGCCCCCTGGCTGCATCACACATGGCAGAGAAGTGGAAAGAGAAAGGACATGGGATGGCCTCACTGTAAAACAACTTACCCTCTTCTAGAACTGATCCAGTCCCATGAAATCCAATCCATTCCCACAAAACAGCATTAATCCATGCAGGGGGGTAGCGCCCCATGACCTAATTATCTTCCCCTAGGCCCCATTTTTTAAAGTTCCCATCACCTCAGCACCTCCACACTGGGGACCAAGCCTCTGGCATGAGTCTTTGGGTAAAGGGCAGACACTGACACCACATCCAGACCATGGCACAAGCCAACTCCACACTTTTCAAGCAGAGGGACCCAGAGGAGCTCATACAGTGCAGCGGACCTTCACCTGGTGCCAGGGACACCATGACGAATAGCCTTCAGGGTACTGAAAGGGAACCAGCTCTAAGAACTGCGGTGAGGTTAGGGGCCTGACTTACCCGCCTAAGCGTTTGATGTTACAGGAACAGTCATCAGGTAACACCCTGGACACTGTGTCTGGAGCGGGCAGAGCCAGGTGGGAAGCCCTGCAGCTGCAATCTCTCTTGGATCAATTACCCTCCTTCTGTGAAATCATATCTGTAAAACATGGATAAGAAATCCCACTTCCTGGTGGTGTTACAGGGACCAATAATGAAATAATGCAAAATAAGCAAGATGCCTACCACAAAGAGGGAACACAAGAAATGGCAGATTCGGGTGTTAACTTCTTGACTACTAATCTCTTGGTCACTTATGGATTCAAGGAGAAATCAGAAACCATTTATCTTTCAGAGTGTTTTGCTCACATGCATGACTGCTTATGTAATCAAGAGTTCACGAATTTTAAAAACAGATCTGTGTTAATATCATGCAGCTAATTCTAAATCAGAGAATCCAATTTTAGAATGGAAGTTGAGTGTGGTGGCACATATCTGTAATCCCAATAGCTGGAGGCTGAAGCAGGAGGATCGCAAGTTTGAGAATAGACTCAGCTAAATAACTTAGCAAGACCCTGTTTCAAAACTAAAAATAAAATAAAATAATATAAAAAGGCCTGGGGATGTGGCTCAGTGGTTAAGAGTCCCTGGATTCAATCTCTAGTACATATATATATATATATATATATATATATGTATTAAAATATCTCCTTTCTTTTATGAAAGATTCATAGGAACATTCTGAATGCCACAAATTTTAAATGTGTCACTGTCCTGGAAAGGTTAACTTTATTTTCTTTATTTTATTTCTACAACATTATTCTATGACCCTCTCACCATAATGTGCTATAGCACATAGTGGGTTGCAACTGTGGTCTTGGTACATCTTCCAAAGGAGTACTATGGTATGGTGCATTAAACAGACTTACCTTTGTTCATTTAGGGCTGGAATTTTCCCAAGTTTATTCATTTATCCATTCATGCAACAAATATTTGTGGAATTCCTCCCATGAAAACCCATTACGTGAAAGTGTCACAGTGGTTTCAAAGATCATTATCAACAGTAACAAAGAAATGTTTGGCCTGCCTGCTAGGACAAGAAACATAAAGAGGTTTAATAAAGAAGACTACAGGGAGGCATAACTGAAGCCAAGGGTTTAGGGAACAGAGAGGGCTATGTTCAAATCTCAGCTCTTCACTTTAACTGTGTGATTTGGAAGTAGCCTAAACTCTCTGAGCTCCATCACTTTCATCTTCAAAATGTGGGTTCTCCCATCTTTCATTCAACACACTTGTCTACTTTGGCGTCCAGCTCCCTGTCATTTATTCAGGCTTTTGTTTGTTTGTTTAATTCTCACCCCAGTACCATAAGTGACAAATCTTCTGGACAGCAGCTCCTCAACAAATACTATGTAATCTTCCCCTGCACTTCCAATTCATATATTCATTCAACGAACTTTTTGAGTTTCTGCTATGGACCAAATCCTGTGCTAGGAGGTACTTAGCTTAAAGGAAAAAAAAAAAAAAGAGAGAGAGAGAGACAGAGAGAGAGAGACAGAGAGAGAGACAGAGAGAGAGAGAGAGATAAAGATTGTGCCTCAAGTTTCTCAATCTAGTTGGGGACTGTCTTAGTCTGTTTCTGTTGCTATGATACAATATCTGAAACTGGGTAATATGTAAAGAAAAGTGGTTTTGGCTCACAGTTTTGGAGGCTAGAAAGTTTAAGATCAGGTAGCCACATCTGGCGTGGGCCACGTTCTACTGTGGCTTGTGGTGGTAACTGGAAGGGCAAATGGGCATGTGCAGAAAAGACAAATGTGAGCAGTAACCTCTCGAGGTAACTAACCCAATCCCTTGAGAATGAGAACTTGCTCACTCCTGAAGTACAGCATCGATCTATTCACAAGGTCTCCATCCCCATGACCCAACACCTTCCCCCTGAGACCAACCTCCCAACACTGCCACAAAGAGAAATTAATTTTCAACATGAGTTTCAGAGAGGACAAACCGTGTTCAGACAATAGCAGGGACACAGCCATCGACAAATAATTCTTTGCTGTATTCGTTGTAATGACAGCTCTGCACACAGGACATTGTTGGAAATGGAAGTAGGACACCTAGTCCAACTTGAGCCAAGGGTGTAGGATGGGGGATTAGGTAGGTGATACTGGAGCTGAGGTGAGTAGGATAGAAGCGTACTCCATTTCTCTGCCAGCGTATCTGAATACAGAGGAGGGAGACGATACCTGTCAGGAGAATCAGTTTAGTGTTCCGATGTGCAGGGGTTGAAATAAGAAATGAACAGTACTTTTGTACTTAGTAAGCACAACACAGAGTGGCACATGCTAAAGATATGTTTCCGGTTGTCTCTGAGTGCTGAAAGGTTGGTAAGAATTCCAAGGGTCTTTTTTGCAGTAGCAATGACTCCTCACGAAATTAATCATAATCAAATAAACCAACATGGATAATCTTTTTGTTTGTTTCTTTGGTACCGGGAACTGAACCCAGGGGTGCTTTACCCTGAAGCACATCCTCAGTCCTTGTTTTTTTTTTTTTTTTTTTAAATTCTGAGACAGTGTCTCACTAAGCTGCTCAGGGTCTCACTAAGTTGCTGTGGCTGGTTTTGAACTTGTGATCCTCTTGCCTCTGCCACCTGAGCTGCTGGGATTACAGGTGTGCACCACCATGCCCAGTCAAACTTCTGTTTTTAAATATGTTCTTACAAATTACATAATGAAAATGCCAATCAGCTTACAGTTTTTTTAAATAGCAATTCTTGCTCCTACAGAGTGATCTGGAACAGCTCGATTCCCATGGTTAGGACTTCTAAAAGTCTGTTGGAGTCTGAACTGGTTCCTGTGGCTGGATAAAACACCTTCTGCTAATATCAAGATGTGGCTTTGGGGGTCTGCTGCTTCAGGAGGAAGAATGACCTGCTGCACCCCTAACTCAGGCCAAATGGCCACTTCCAGCAGGACACCTAACTTGCTGCAGTGCCAGAAGCACCACAATGGAAAAGCAGATTAAAAAAGAAATCCCTGCCGAAGCATTAGTGAGCTAAGAGTGGAACTTGGTCCATTTGAGACTAGAGGAGCAGAGAGGTGAATACATTGTAGAAATGAGCATGCTTATGCAGAAAGCAGGAATCCTGGAGATGTGAATTTATTCTCTTTGCCACCCAGGGGAGCCAGAGATTCATGAAAATCTTATATGAAGCTGCCAAAGTTAAGGACCTAGCCAGGGAAAAGTAGTATTTCAGTTTGGTCTTATGCAGTTGTAGGTGACAAAGACCCAAACAACCAATGAAACAAAACAAACCAAAAACAGGGAATTTATTGATTCACATCACTTGGAGGTTGGGGATGCATCTGGTTTGGGCTCAGTCATTCCCAGGGGCTCATGACTTAAGCCCCTGCTCTGAGCTCTGCTCTGTGCTAGTGTCCTTTGCAGGGTAGCAAAGACTGACATAGCTTGGAGGTCCAGAGTAACATTGTTCTTAATGCCTGGAAGAGAAGAGTGAGTAGGTGTGACCTGGCAACTCCCCCTGATGTCACCATGTAGGGCCACTTGTCCATGCTGGCAGTGAGGATCAGAATGGTCAAACCCCCAGACCTCAGGATTCCTACAGAAAGGGTAGGAGTGGTAGCACAGAGACAAAGAGCGAAGCCTGCAACAGCTGGGGAGGAGGGACTCCCATTTACAGAGCACGGTGCTGGGTGTCATGCCTGTTTTCTCAGATGACCTCCCCAGGGCCCTCTGAGATAGGTACCTTCCATTATCGTCCCCATTTTACAAATGAAAGTAAGGCTCAGCTGGGCTAAGTAATTTCCCGGAGGACCACCAGGTAAGTAGTGCAGCCAGGATGTACATATGGAAGCCCTTGCTTGATCAAAGGGGCAAGGGAAAATGAAGGGGAGGGGCAGACCATTGGCGGGGAAGAGGCAGTGTGAGGAAGAGGACAGAGTGCTTTTAAGTAATCGATCCCTTCCTTCGGTAGAGCCTAAGCCACAAACTCCCTGACAGGTAGGTGCTAGAGAATGAGACAAATTTTTTGTTTCATCAGAAGCAGAAGTTAATAAAGTACTGGGCAAATTGCAATGGGATGGGACAGTCCCAAGTCTAACCTCATCCAAAGCAGACATTAATCCACCCCTTGGAAGGTCCCAGAGGGGTTTGGAGGCTGCTGCCAGGTGGTGTGTCCAATCCCAAGAGGCTCTCCTATTCATGGGGCCTTCAGCCTCCTTACCCATCTCCCGGAGGGACTGCACTGTGTCCATCAGGGGCAGGGGCAGCCCACAGAGATGACTCTGGAAGCCAGGTGGGACCAGGAAATGGGAACTGATTGGAAGAAATGGGGGTTAACACTGCTTAGAGCATTCGATTAGGAACCTTAAACTAGGGGTCTCTGGAAAGCAAGAGTCTGTAACAAAAAGAGTTGGCATTTCAGTTTCTCCTTGAGTTGAGAATATGCAAGAGTACTCTAGGCAATGGGAAATGAGATGGAATATTCTGAGCCTGTGACCTGGAGACAGATGAAAGCTGAAGCCAGAGGAACCCTGGCCTCACTCTTACAAATTTAATCAGTTTGCAACTTGACTCTAGTTGTCGTAGGATCATGGCTCAAGTTCTAGAGTAATTGGTTTTATGCCATCTGTATTCCTTGGCTGGGTTTTGACTTTACCTAAAAGTTTTAAAAATATTATATTCTATTTTAGTTGGGCTAAAAAAAGAAAAAAAGGAATCAAATGATTTTATGGACTCTACAGGGTTGAGGGTATTTGGATGGTGCCAAGCACCATTAGTCTTGTCTTGCCACAGACACCTCCTCGAGTTTCTATGGAGAACAAAGCCAGGCAAAATAATCCTGTTACTAGGAAACTTTTGCTTCAAACCACAACATAGGAATCTGGCGTGATATTGGCAGGGATCCTGTTGCTTAGGCTAATGGCATCCTGGACTTTTTACCTCTGGACCTACCCTAATTGCTGCTCTGACACTCATACCTTAAATAATCATTTGAGAGTCTATTGAGTATCTACTAAGTGCCAGGCACGGGGTATCCAATAGTGAATAACACAAAATCCGTGCTCTCATGATGTTCCCTCATTGAGGGAACTCAACAACAACAACAACAACAACAAAAAAAAAGAATAAAGAAAAAGAAAAGCAAGGACAGCTTGTGGTAAGCACTAAGAAGAAACTAAAGGGAAGTAAGTGGGATGGGACAAGGGAGGGTGTGTGTGTGTGTACACACACACCTGTGTGCACTCCTACTTTAAATAGGGAGGTAACAAATGAGCAGAGACCTCAGGAAGTGAGGTAATGAAATACAGAGATCTGGGGGAATGGAATCTGAGCAGAGGGGGATACATATGTAAAAGTCCTGAGGTAGAAGTATGGTGGTCATGTTCCATGGAGTAGCAAGGAGGTCAGGCTACCCTGACTGGAGAGTCAAGAGCAAGAATGACAGGAGACAGGTCAGCAAGGTAGTTAGGATCATCAAACTTCAACTAAGGACTGAAGGACCACAATAAAGTCTTTTATTTGCTTCTGAGTGAAATGCAAATTTACTGAGTGACATGGATCCTTAATTCTTCATGGCTCCCTATAGGTGTTACATGATATCTAGAGCAGCACTGTCTAGTACACACAGAATGTGAGTCACAAATGTGAGTCATGTAGGTCATTTAATAAGTTTCATAGTAGACGGGTTAAGAGAAAAAAAAGAGGTGAAAACAATTGTACTCTTTGATTTAGCATAATATATCTATCTAAATTGTTAACAGATCAATGTCTAATCAATATAAACATTATTGAGATAGTTTATACATCATTAACATGTAAATGCTTTGAAATCAAGTGTGCATTTTAGTCTTACAGCATATCTTAATTTAGAATACTCACGCTTTAAGCATTTCATAGTCCTATGTGGCTGTCCACATAGTACAGCCAGGTCCACTATAGGAGGCAAGGATGGAAGCAGGGTCACCTGGAGAGATTGTTCTTGGAAGAAGCATGTTGCGCCAGAGGAGAGAGAATGGCAGAGAGAATGGCAAGGAAAAGCAAGACCAGGTGCAAAGGCACTCAAAGATGAGCAACTCAGAGAAAGAACCACTTCTGCTGAGGCCTGGGGTAGAACCTGCTGGCCCTGCTCCCTGGAGGGAGAGGGAAGGATGGTTAGGAGCAACTCCAGACTTGACAGGTAACAATCTCATGAAGAAAATAAACTGCACACACGCCCAGCAGGTTCCACCGCCTCGTCACCCCTGGTTACCACATAGAAGTTGGGTGACCTTATCAGTACTCTTCCTCAGGCTAGGCCTGGGGTGGGGAGCTGGGAAGCCCTATCTTACCCCAGAGGCCAGAATTTTCTTATTTCTTTCCTTGCTTGTCAACCCAGATGCATTTGATGATCAGGTGGAGTTCAACTGTCTTTTCATTGCTTTCCTGAGGAAATGTTAGGGGAGAGTCCTGGGTGTTCCTTCTAGGGCTGTGTTAGGTCTTCCGTGGTCTTTACTTTGTGTCTTCATTGATCTCTTCCTTTATTAAAACTTTTTTTAAAAATATGTAATTATATCTACAAATTCTAAAAATATACTATGTATGTGTATATGTATGCATATGCATGTATGTGTGTATACATATGCATATGCCTGTATACCTATACATATATACACACACATGTGTGGCTTGATGTGTAACAAGCATACTGAAGAGAAGAATCTGAAAGGAGACCTCCTGCAACCCTTTCCCTGTGACACCTCCCACCTCCAGCAAGCTCCACCACCTCTTCACCCCTAGATTATCAAGTAGAATAGAACTTGGCCATTCTTATCAGCACTGTTCCTTGTGCTGTACCCTGGGGTGGGGAACTGGGCCTATGTGTGCTAATATGTTACATCCTCCTCTGCTGTGGTTTAAATGTGTCCTCTAAGAATTCATGTGTTGTAAACTTAACCCCCAAATTCACTTGCTGCTGGTATTGGAAGTACAGCCTTTGGGAGGTCACTAGGATAGATGAGGTCATGAGCATGAGGCTTCTACGGTGGCATTGGTGAGTGGCTTTATGAGAGGAGGAAAAGAGACCCAAGATAGCAATGCTCTGTCTCACCATGCGGTACCCTCTGCCATGTTATCATGCAGCACGGAGGCCCTCCCCAGATGCCAAGGGGACGTCAGCACCTCATCACATTCTTACCCTTTCCATCCTCCAGAACTGTGAAATAAGCCTCTATTTTTTTGTTTTTGTTGTTGTTTGTTTGTTGTTTGTTTTTGTATCAGGGATTGAACCCAGGATGCTTAACACTGAGCTATATCCCCAGACCTTTTTTATTTTGAAACACGGTCTCACTAAATTGATTAGGACCTTGCTAAGTTGCTGAGTTTGACTCTGAATTTGTGATCCTCCAGCCTCAGCCTCCCAAGCCACTGGGATTACTAAGTCTCTATTCTTTATAAATTACCTATTCTGTAGTATCTAGTTATAGCAACAGAATACAAACTAAGATAACCTTTGCTTCTTACTCACATGTGACCATGCAACTTACTTTGACCAATTAAATGTGAAAAAAAAATGGTGTGTAGTTTTCTGTTTTGTTGTTTTTTTTTCTTTGCTTTCTGCCACAGAAACTGCTAATGTTCCAGGAAGAGGCTACTCTGTTATCTGGGGTGGGTCTTGGAGTCAAGATGACATGAAAAGAGTTATACCTAATCCTTGATAGTCATATAGTATAAGAGAGAAATAAATTTTTATTATGTAAACCTTAGAGTTGTGAACTCATTTGTCACTGAAGCATAACATAGCCTAACCTGACAGAAACATACATAACACAACCACAAACTCTCACAATTCTAAAAACTCTAGTACATCATAGAAGTGGACATTATCTTTACTGGGGAAGGGGATTTTTTCAGATCTTCTCCTCATTTTAAGTCTCATTCCCCACAATGGGTGGAATATTTAGCCCATCTTTCTCTTTTTGCCCATTCCATTTAATTAATTCTTTCGCAGAAGGAGAGCTGCTGATCTGATTGATTAGACTTGACACCTTCCCTGAACTGTGCTTTGCTAATTGTCTTAAGGGTCAGAACTGAAGGGAGTCACATCCTTCTTTGCTTCCTGCATCCACAGAATCTTGCTTCTGAGAGTGTATATCCTTGCTGGCTACTTGATTATCTGGACAGGTGCCTTTCCTCTGCTCCATGGAGCCGCATTCTTTGATTTGGAAGGAAGGAGTGGGAAGCAGGAGTCTTCCTTCAAGCCTCCTGGCCTCAGGGAGCCATAGTTATCTAACTTACAGGAGCCCAGCAACGTGGCTGGTGGGTGGTTGGCCTGCCTAGTTTTTGTTCAAGTAGGTCTTTGGCTACACTCGTTATATTACAAGGGTGTCTGACATTTAGGAATAAATCCCCAGAGGAAAGGGTGAATGAGTGATCTCATTACCCCAAACCCAACTCAAACCCTAACTTCCATAGGGAAGTTCAAACATTTCCTCTCAAAGTTTAATCATTTTTGCCTGTTAAATAAAATTGACAATAGATTTAACAGGAGAAAAAAATAATTGTTAACCTGCTTCTGTGCATGGGAACCATGTAAAATATAAAAACTCAAAGAAGAACCAAATGGTTGAGGTTTAAATATCCTCTCAAGAGGGGAGAGGAAAGTGGGGTGGGGTGATGCTGCAGGCAATTCTGGAGGATCCTAAATTGATTTTTCAGAGAAATGAACGAGCCTAGAGAATACACCATGGCCTAAGACAAAGTTCCCTCAGTCTGGGTGTGGTGTTTGATTTCCAGTGGCTCCCTTGGGCTGAGTTTAATTTTTCTTGATTAATGACATTTCAGTAAGAAGTAAGGGCAATTGTGTTCTTTGGCAGATCCAGTCTCGAGGTGGGTAAGGGGAAAGCTCCTTAGATGCTCCAAGGTGGCATATTTTGGTGTATCATTTTTTGATAACAGTATTCAAGACACATATCAATTTCCTTATCAATATGTTTCCCAAACAAAAGCAGCATTCCAAAGAGTCGACATATGTATTCATCCATATTCTTTTCACCAAGTAACCTTTAGCAGAAACATCATGTTTTCTTCAGGGAGAAGTGAACAGAGAACAACAAAAAGAGTAAGTGCTCAGTTGAGACCTTTCACAGACATATTTCAAGTTATTCTTCTTTATTCAAATTAAAAAGGTTTATGTTTGGGGAATTCATTGGAGAGATGCTGGGCAATGAAGCTATAGTGCGTGACAGTCGACACAGCCCCCCACGGCCACCGCGCCATCAGGCAGTCACACGGCAAGCTAGGATTTGGTCACCCTCATGGAACTCCCCCATCTAATTATTGACACATTCATACATTGCTGCCTGTGTAGCAGGGCAACTTAAACAACCATAAGGAACACTGTGGAGGACCACAACATAATGGCATTTTTAAAAGATCCTATTTTCTACAAGAATTTCATAGTCAGATGATTCTCATAAGAAAGAGCATTGAGCCTTGAATGCTCAAACTGAATAGAATTTCAGAAATGGGAACTGAGATCATTTAAAGTGTATTTCCATTTTTTTCCCCCTTTGATTTAAGACCTACACAAATAACACAGCATTTGGCTTGTTTGGGGAAAGACTTTCCAATTTGCAAATTAATAACCCAGACCTAGCTGAGATGGTAATACCCAAACATTCTTTTAAAAAACAAACCCAGAACTGCATTTTTTTTTAATAACCTGAGACTGTGAATTGGATTGTCATTTTTTAAAACTGCATGCTGTTCAGAGTCATGTGATGAAATCTCCACCGTCCTGCCCTTGCCTGGGACACGAAAACATCCCCTTGTCTAGCTTACCCACACTGTGTGTGTTACCTGTCTGTTATGGTTTGGATGAGAATTGTTCCCAAAAAGGTGTCCCCTGATATTCTTGCTAATGCAGGGATATTCGGAGGTGAAAGATGAGATTATGAGAGCTGTAGCCTAATTAGTACATCCCAGTTTGAATGGACTGACTGGGTGACAACTGTAGTCAGGTGGAATGTGGCTGAGGGAGGTGGGTCACTGGGGGCATGCCCTGGAAGAGTTCACCTTCCCTGTGGCCCCTTCTCCTTCTTCCCTTTCTCTGCTTCTTGACTGCCAAGAGAAGCCTTGACTGCTCTTCCTGGTACATTATGGACTCTGCTGCAGTCTTTTTTAATGGGCTCTTAGATGAGTATCAGTCCCTCAGCAATGCAATGGTTTCTTAATGACCATGTGCATTAAGTATTTGTTACTGTAACAAATACTTGATAAAACAAATTTATAAAAAGAAAAGATTTATTTTGGCTCAGTTTGGAGATTCTGTTCCATAATGAAATAGCCGCTTTACTTTGGGGCCAGTGTTGAGACAACACACGATGGTGGCAATGTGTGGTGGAACAAGACTGCTCACCTCATGGCCAGGAAGCAAAAGAGAAAAGACTGGGCTCCCACAATTTCCTTCAAGGGCACACCCCTATGACCTAAAGATCTCCTGATAGGCCCCACCCCTTAAAGATACCACCACCTCCCAGTAGTACCACAGGTTATGGTCTAAGCCTTTAACATTGGATTTGGGGGAACATTCTAGATCTAACTATAGCACTTTAGGAGAAATTAAAGCTTTGGAAACCTGTCATTCAAGGCCTTAACAATCATGGCTCAGCTTCCTTCCTGACTCTAGTGTTATGTAGTCTAAGGTTTACTTCAAATATTTAAACAAACTGAGAATTGTTATCTTGTGTGGGCAATAGAAAGGAGAATATGTTGATTTCAATCATTTAAATTCTACACTTGCAATGTTTGTCCTTGTTTGTCTTATCTGTTCTATTCCCATTGCTCTCCTTCTGCTTCTCTGTATTTATTATTGGCCCCAAGTTCTTTCAATAAATCATGGCAGCTTCCATGAACAAGCACATAAAGTGCATCTCAAGATTTGGGATTTTCTTATTTTTTATCATATGACCCCTCCAAAAGTAGACATCAAGGCACCCAGCAGAGAAACACAAAACAGGGTTTGCCTACTCTTGCTTGAGAGCCAAAAAATACCACAATTTAATTTACACAAGATAATTCCAACATTCACTTGACTTAATGCTAGTAAAATGCTCTTTCTGAAGACTGTACTTTTGTTTGTGAAAGACTGATGGCACAGTTATTTTATTGTTATTGAAGTTGAGAAATTATGAAGAAAATTAATTTTTAGGAAAAAAAAAAGACATAAAGCATGCTTTGGCTCTAGCTTCTCCAATTAAAACAAACAATGTCTGTATCTCCAAGCATTTCTGCTTCAGATGAATAGGACGTTCTCAAGGCCCTGTGACTTCCTTCCCTGAGGGCCTATGTGGCTGCATGCTCTCTCCCTGGAGACTTGGTCCCTCCCAGGACTGGAGCCCCACTCTTGAGCTTGCTACTATCTTTTCTAGACAGCTTTCCTGCCCCTCTCCCCTGATGTCATCTTTGTTTGGAGCAATACTTTTCCTGACATGATTAATTAATTTTAGTCACACAGGTCTATTTGCCATCCTGTAAATCTCTTGCTTACTTTACTGACTTTTTGTCTCCTTCATCCTCCCTCCCTTTTCCATATCTACCAATTTGGTTGCTTCCCTCATTTCATGACCTTTATTCAAATCCCATCTCTCCCCTGAAGTCATTCTTGATCATTAAAGCCAGAGTTTTCTTTCCCCCCATGAACACTGAAAACAATTCATCTGGACTTCTCTTGAGTAATTATTCGTGTGACTCCTGGGTAAATAATAAGGAGCTGTACAACAGTAAGCTGCTGTTCTTGTCCTTTTATCTTTTCAAATATTTCATGAAGTCCTGAAGGGTACAGAATAAATTCTCAGCCCTGCTTTCTGCCCCAGTATTTAGCACAGACTCTTTTCAGAGAGGAAATGGTTTTAGGTTGTGCTATAATTTGGATGTTGACTGTCTCACAAAGGCCAATGTATTGACGTCTTGGTCCATGGGTTGGTGCTATTGGAAGGTGGCAGGGTCTTTCAGAGGTGGGGTCTAGAGAAAGGTTTTAGGTCAGTGGGGGGTGTGCTCTTGAAGGGAATTGTAGGATGCTGGTCTCTCTGTCACTCTTTCCCTTTTGTGTCCCTACTATGAGGTAAACAGGCCTCTTTCAACATATGTTCCCATTATGATGTATTAGGCTGCCACAGGCCTAAATAAATGGGGTCAACTGGTGAAAGACTGAAACTTCTGAAACTGTGTACCTAAATAAACCTTTCTACTTTATAAGTTGATATAGTAGGTATTTTGTTATAGTAATGGAAAGCTGACTAATGTAGGTTGGAAGGGTGGTGTGGGGGCAAGGGCAAGGTGATTGGCAGTACGGTGTTCACCAGTAGCCAGTTCTCCTCTGTTCTGGGCTACAGAGCATAGCAATCTTTCTACCTTTTGATGAAACAAAGTGACCTGTGACACTTCTACTGGTCACTTTTGATTGCTGGTGCTTGGCTTTCCATTATACCCTGCCTGTGCAACAATGATTGTGAAGGACTTAGTGAGATGGCCACTAGCCTGCTCGTTAACAATGGGGAACAACAGCTGGGCTGGAGGGTGACCCAGGCCTACAGCAGACTTGGCCTGTCCAAGAAGCCTTTGTTATGTTAAACTATGGAAATTTCAGGGTTGTTACCACAGTATCACTTTGTCCAGCCAACTGATTCTTATTTTTTTTAAATCTCTAATAACTGGGGATTTAATTAGGTGACTGCAAGCCAGAGTGGATTTCTTAAAAATCTGGCACCTAGAATATAACAGATCTGAAACTGAACATGGAGTAACCCGGGGGGGCGGGTAAGAGGAAGTGTTTGGGGTCAGATTGATCAGAGTTTTCATATTGGCTTCCTCAGTTTACAAGTTCTGTGTCCTGAGCTGACTCTTTTTAATGTTTTTTGGCCTCAGCGTCCCTTCACACCCTGAAAAATTAATGAGGATTCCATAGAGGTTTTGCTCATGTGGGCTGTATCTATGAATATTTACTGTGTTAGAAATAAAAATGAGAAATTTCAACAGGTTTATTAACTCATTTTAAATGATCAATAATAAATCTATCACATTAATATGTTATAGTTTAATGAAAATTATATTTTCTAAGAGGAAACCACTGACTCCATTGGTTTTTACAACTTTGTAGATCCCTTCGATGTCTGGTTTACTAGAAGACAAATGGATTCTCACATCTGTGTCTTCATTTTATCTGTTGGGATAAGAAATAAATGAAGACAATTCAGCCTCACACAGATAAGCAGTTCATAAATATTTTAAGAGTCTTCTCATAGAGTTGGGGACATTCTTTGATAGTACACCAAAATTTGGGACAATTGGGAGTTTGTTACAGGTTTGTTGCAACGTAGAATCTAAAACCATATTGGTTTCTGTAGGTACATTAAAATCCACTGTCTATCTTAAACTTTGAATGAAAATTTTACCCATGTCTGCTTTTGCAATATCATCCCTAGGTCATGTGGAAAATATTCCACCAAAGTATGTAGATCCTCCAAATGTTGATGCATTTCCTTACACAATATCTGAAAAAAAAAAAAAATCACATTTGTTAACACCACTATCCATCCAGGAAGCTGTAAAGCTCACAGCAGCAGATACAATGTTTTCAAAATTCTAATTTCACATGAAAGTTTGAATTTTATCATTGGCAACAAATTATATCAGTTGTTTCTTTGAAGTGACAGGCTCCCTTTGCCTTATACTTGAGAAAATGTTTGCCCAGATTCTAAGCCTGAATGATTGTGGTTTGTTGGCTTTTCTATCAATCAAACATGGTGTTCCCTGTACTAAGCAACTGGTTTGGTTTTCAACTCAAGCAAGCTCACAGGTGTTCTCCTTGAGACAATATCTTATTATGATATGCAGAATTGCCTTTATGCTTACCCCTCAATTCATCATGTAAACTATTAAAATGATGCATATTCAAGGGTCTAATAAACAGCAACATTTTCACTGCTTCATCAAGGACCCTCTTAAATGAACTCCCCTCCCCGCTGCCCTGCCACTACAGGTACAGTTTGGTGTCCTCCCTTGATTAATGCTGTGATTCCAGACAGCATTTGTATTCATGATTGTTTTTGTACCATTGATGGAAATTTCACAGACAGAAAAAAAGCATGAAGCATTTTAGCCTTGCTGTAAAAATAGTTTTGACCTTGCAAACCTGGAGAGTCTCAGAGACCCCCTAAGAGAATTGCAGTCCTTAGTGAAGCTCCTTGACCTCCCTAAAATAGGGACGATATTAATAAAACTGTTTTGGAGAGTTAAATGAAAGATGACCTAACAGAAAAGAATGCATGCAAAGCACTTCCAAGAGTAACCTGTACATAATAAGAGCCCAGACTGAGGCTATTAATCTATGGATATTGTGAGGGTATAGGTATCATTTGTTCTAGTAGTCACGATAATAATCTTTCATTTTTCCCCACCAACTCATTCCTCTGGCATATCTCCATTTTAATTAATTGCTTCATCGGTCTCCGTCTGTGATCTCTCTCTTTGCTCCAGCCGGTATTGATGCACAAGTACAATTGGTTTGGTCTCTGTCGCACTTTGACAGTGATCCTTTCCTTCTGTTTCACTAATAGGACCTCTGTTAAAGAGTCCAATTTCCACAGTAGGCAGTTATGGTTATTGATATTTGGCTTGCCTGAGACTCAGTTTGCTAATGTGTAAAGTGGGAATAAGGATAGTTCCTTTGTGTTTGTATGTGTGTGTATTGAGTAAAATCGTATATTTGAATGTAACTGGCAGAGTGCTTAGCTATAGCATGTATTTCCCATAATTTTTTTATCCAGTCTCTCTTCTTTACTTCCCCCTCTGTAATCTATCAGAACATGACCATCAAATTAATCGTTCATTTATTAAATCACGACACACACGAACTGGGTGCTCACGGTGTGACTTCAACACATGTTGAAATATTCTTTCTTTCTCTGAGAGTCCCAGGCAGGACTCGAGATAGACCTTCAAGGGCTACAGTCCTGGAGTGGAGGACGGGTCGAGACCTGCTGAAACATTCTCCCCATCTCTCCACTGCTGCCACTCCCCACACCGGAAGGCCAGTCTGCTGTGGGCAGCACCTGAGGTCCTCCCCTATGGGGACCTAAGCTGCTTCCCCACGTACAGAAACTGAACTCTTCCTGTCTCTGAACAATTACGCCTCCCAGCTTCCATGCCAACGCCCCCGTCCCTTCTGCCTGGAGTGCCTTTCTCCAGAGGCCGACAGCCTGTCTGCAATGGTCCCTTCTCCGCCCTGCCTTCTCTAGCCCTCTGATGGATGCCCTTTCCCTCTCCTGGTCCTCTGCCTAACTTTGTTCCTAGACTTCTTAGAGCACTGATGTTGTTTGGATCTGAAACATTTCTCAAAAGCTCATGTGTTAAGGGTTTGGTACCCAATGCAGCAATGTTCAGAGGTGGGGCTTTTAGGAAATGATTGGATCAGGAGGGTTCTGACTCTCAGTGGATTAATTCATTGATGGAGTCAACATTTTCATTGTAAGGAGGTAGTAGAAACTGTAGGTGGTGGGACTTAGTTGAAGGGAGTGTGTCCTTGAGTGCACGCCTTTGGGGATTATATTCTGCCCTTGATCCATGCCTTGCGTGCTCTCTCTCTCTCTCTCTCTCTCTCATTCTCTCTCTCTCTCTCTCTTTCTCTCTCTCTCTCTCCTTTCCAACAAATATGAGATGAGTGTCTTTGCTCTGCGACACCTTCTGCCATGTTGCTTGGTCTTATCATAGGCCCAAAAACAATGGAGTCAGCCGATCATGGACTGAAACCTCTGAAACTGTGAGCCAAAATGAATCTTTCCTCCTTTAGGTTGTTTCTCAGGTGTTTTGTCACAGTAATGAAAAGCTGATTAACACAGGGACATATATGTTTGTGTACATCTTGGTTTTCCTAACTAGTTGTCATAGCTCCCAGGAAAGCACAACTTCCTCCCAACCTGTGCCATGGGAGGATCTCACACATGCAGTTCCTTAGTGACGTTTGTCCATAGATATACAAAAAGAGTTTTTATTTATTTTTTAAGGGTATTAACCAGGATCCTATATCTGAAAGCAGCTGTTGTAAAATGAATAATTACTTATTATCAATAGCACCAAAAACACTCACATTTTGTGTCAGTTGCTGAGTGATCATGCCCCAAGCCTTCTATTCTTGACAAAGTCACATGCAGACAGTTCCTATTGCTTGGTTGATAACACCTGCGGTGAGTGATTCCTTATCTTTAAGAGGATACCTGACTCTAATGGGGAGAACAAAATAGCCAAGTAGATCATTTATTTCTGTCTACAAATTTCTAGGTGACACCTTCCTCTCATGGAGGGGCTGTGCACTATTCCCTGTCTTTAAAAGACTGGAAAACCAAATTTGACGAATTCAGTTTTCTGGGCTTGTCTGTGGGCCTGCTGTGGTGGTGCAACCTGTGTTTTCTTTCCTGGATTTGGTTCAGGGTTGATAGTTTGGGAGAGTTCCCTGGTTAAGCCTCTGGGTAAAAATCTTAGTTGAAAATCTGACTCAACAGTGGGTTTTGCCTGTGATTTCTTAACAGCTTTGGAAGCAAAGTGAACCAAGCTCCTTGAAGGCATTGGAGAAACCATGATTAAGTCCTCAAAGTATTTTTCTCAGCTCCTGAAGAGGGCTGTGGGTCCTGGATCTGCTAGGAGTGATGTAAGTTTTTGCTTGGTCTCTTTTCATCCTATCTCACTTTCCCCTATGGAAAATAAAGATTCCCCTGTTTTCTTAAAGGTTAAAGCGTCAGGTGAAATGATCAGTTTGTCTCCTGTTGCCCAGGGTGCAGATTCTGGGGGTGAGGGAAGGGTCAACCTAGGGTTGAAGTGCTGTCTCGTGGGTCTGGTATCACAATGACCTTAAGCCCTAGGGAACCAGTTTCAGGCATTCTATTCTACCATCAGACTCTAGGCCTGATTTTAGGTCTGGAGATAATTCTCAAGATCATTCATAATTTAAAACTACTTCTCACTGTGGGAAGAGAATGGTTCTCCTGGAATGTTTCTGTTGCTAAATTGCTTTAGGTCTAAGTCTGAGAGGGCCCAGCGAGGGTGGGAGAGTTGGAACCTGGTTCTTGGCCTTTGTTAGAACCAGGTTCCACATCACAGGTGAGAGGCAGCAGGCTGGCAGGAGTCAACCAAGAAGCTCTGGCCACGCCGCTGTCCCTCCTCCAGCCCAGCATGCTGCTTTGGCCTGATTTGCCATGTGCTTGCTGCGACTCTGCCTGGAATTGGATCCCTTCATTTTCTCAGCCCAGAAATCTACTATTTCTCCTTGAAGACCTTGCACTAAAGTTACTTCTGCTTTTCTGATTCATTCCAAAGATTCATTTTTCTTTTTTGTGTTTCCAAGTGTTCCCATCCACCTGTGCGATAGCATTTATTGCCCAGTAGTAAAGTCAGTTATGAACATTTTCTCTCCCTAACTGGACTATGAGTTCTGGGGCTCAGGATCATGTTTTATGCTTCTCTCTACCTGCCCCAGAGCCTGTCAATGGGCATTTCAGCCAGAAGTTCACCATCAGTTTTATGAGTGGAGTTCTGCTTTTTGGGTCAAAAGTTAAGTTGTTATAAAGTCAGAAACCATTCATATGGAAAACCTGCTAATTAGATTATCCGGCTATCAATGACATCATGAATGTGTCTTTATGTTCTCCTTTTGCATTTATAAAATTATTTAAAAGTTGTGAGGCTGATTGAATTATATTTCTGTAGGGTGTCCCAAAGAGGCAGCACCCTGCTTCCCCCACTGTATGGGAAGTGGTGTACTCCCAGGAGCCAGCGTGGGGACAACACCTGGGATTAAGGTAAGTAAAACACAAGAAGACAGCTACGGTGCACTCTTCTTCATATCCCAATCCTGTGAGTTCATGAGATTTAGTTTTTCCTACTGAGAGTTGTCCCCTCACAGTTGGAGTTACAGGCAAGCAGTGCCTTATTGTCTATCTGTTAATGTTCTCATGAGTGTGCTTGCTCCAAGAAACTCTCTAAACTTGTGATGGAGGGAAAGAACTCCCAGCATGTCCATTTATCATATGCCTAGAGTAACTGAGCGGGGATCTTTTCTCAAACCTGAGTTACAGAGATTTGTAATGTGCCGTTTATCAATGTCTACCATGGAAAGGGGAACACCTGGCAAGTTTATTACTTAGAGAGTGTGCTCTCTGTCGTCCTTCGAGCCCAATTTTCCACACCTTGTTCTGGAATATAATGATACTGTATCTTGAGGAATTTTGATGAAAACATTGATTAAGTTCCTAGAGTTACTTACTACCAAATGTGGAGTAGGCATTTGGGTTTGCTTTACTTTTAGACTTCTGGGTTTACTTAAACACATCTTGGTTAAATGTTTAAAATCTAACACAGGCAAAGGATATTTTCTTCAAAGAAAGTTAGAAACAATCTAGAACTCTGAACTAGGCAAGTTAGGTTTTAGAATTTTCCCAAGAAGGAAAAAGGGATCAAGGGTCAGTCATAAATTTTAAAAGCTTCAGTTAAAAACAAAATGGAAAGATTACTATATTTCTTTTCCCTCCCATGAAAATGGTACTTACATGGGGCTACAAACTTTGACTGAAAGGGAAAGAATGGCACTGTTGGCATTCATATTCATATGAAACAGTTAATGCAGGAAATACTTTCCAGTTTTAAGGAGTAAAGATTAGCCACAGGGACAGAAAACTCATTGCCTCCAGACTTCCTTTTCCAGAAGCTGGTTTCAGTGTGTCCTGTAGTACCAGTACCTGGGATGCTGAGGTGGGAGGATCACTTGAGCCCAGGAGTTCAAGACAAGACTGCGCAACTTAGTGAGACCCCATCTCAAACACAAACAAACCCCCCAAAAACCTCAGCAGCTGTTGTGTGGACAGATGATAATTCCAGGCTAAACTCCCTAATGCCACTCAAGCTTATGGGGTTCAAGTCAACAAACATTTATTCACCACCTACTTCTTTATCTCTCCCACATCCTACTAATAACCCTGGGGCCTGGGGCTTCACTAATATCGAGCAAGTGTGAATGTTGAGGTTTGTGGAGAAGAGACTCATGGTAGTAGGTACTTGGTGGAGTGGCAGACACATGGAAGGTGTCTGAAATATATGATTAAATATGAATGAAGGTATGAACAATGCCTGAGAAGGTCAAGGTCTAAACTTAGGCCGAGACATGTGAGTGAAGGCTTGAGGGAGGCCCAAAGGCATGTAGAAACATTAAAAGGGGATTCCTAGTTCCTCATTTATAACTGTTTTCCTCTTTAGTGCAGCACACAACAACTGGGTCAGCCTCCTGTTGGGACCATGACTCTTCCTAGCAGGGGAGGGAGTCCCTTGATAGTCTAATGGAGACAGGAGGGACTCCACTATTGAGGTTTTCCGATGTCATTCCACTGCTCTGTATTCCAGTTTATTTTCATCAGACCTTTTGAATAAAATCATACCCTTCCTCTTTCATGACAGTGAACGTTTAAAATTACAGTCACAGAAAATTACCTTACCACAAACATCTTTTAAAAGCAAACTCCAAGCCAGTGCTCAAATTCCATTTAAAAGAAGGTTATTAATATTAAGTAAAATAGTTGAGCTGATTAAAAACACCTTCATCAAAGCACAACATTGCTGCCAACAATATTAAGAGTTGAATTATTGATTTTTTTGTTCTTTTTATAGCAGTCAGTCCATTAGCAGGGAAGAAAAGTGATTCCTCCTGTAATAAGGAGAAATAGTGACCTACTGTTGGGGACTCAGGCAAGGGGATGACTAAGGTGAGAGGGCAAGAAGGTAGAGGAAGAGATCCAGGTCGGGGGACTGTTGGGGAGGAGGGATGGAGACTGGTGCACAGAGGCAACAGAGGTCAGATACCTAGTGGAACAGCGGAGCCACCTCTGCCCAAGCCCCGCACGGTGGCCACAGCCTCAGCCGCGCGTACCGGGACGCTACCGCTCCCGGCCACCAGAGGGCGCGACACGAGCCGGCATGGCGGAGCCGGAGAGGGAGGAGGGGAGCCGGCGGAGAAGGGTCAGCCGCGGCGGCAGCGGCGCAGCTCCGCTCCCAGTGCGTCTCCGGTCCCCGCGTCCAGGCAGGACGCACAGCCCCAGCGGCCGGGATGCAGTCGCCCGCCTGCCGCGCCCGCCGCCTTGCGTCCTCTGCGCTGCTGGCGCTCCTCGCGTGCTCCGTGGGTAAGTAGCGAGCAGCCCGGGCGCGCGCGGGCGAGGCGTGGGGCTTCCCGGGCACAGCCGCCTGCGCCCGAAAGGGCACCGGCAGGGAGGTGTTGGGCGGCCCAGCTGTGCCCCGCCGGCGCCCGTGTCCCGCTGCCCCGTCCTCGCCGCGCCGCCTCTCAGCAGAGCCGTCTCTCGGCGCCCGGGCGGGACCCCGGGCGTGCCCGCCCCGTGCCTTTCGGTCCCGGGTCCCCGCCGCCCGGCCGGGCCCCACACTCGCGACTCTCCGCCTCCTTCCGCTGGGAGCTGGCGGGCTGGCGGGCTGGCGGGCGGCCGAGCAGCTAGGGCGCAGCGCCCACCCCCACAGGAAGCCGAGGGGAACTGTGCAACTGCGAGAAACTTTGAAAGATGGCGACGGTCCCTCCCCCCTAAGTCCTGCCCGAGTTCCGAGCGCCCGCGCTGCGCCCTCGCTGCGCCCTCGGGATGGAGGCGGCAGCGCCCGGCGCGCACTCCGCTGTCTGGCGTCCCTCGCTCTGCGGGGCCTCGGGACGTGCCCTGGCCCGCAAGACTGTGTTGCCAACTTGGCACCCGCTCTACTCTGATTTTGGGAGGGGAGGACGGCTGTCGGGCTGCGCCTCAGTGTGAGCGGGCGTGGTGTGGGGACACCGGGGGAAGCTTTTGCAAGTCCTGGATCTTCCCCGGCAAATTAGAGAACCCGTCTGAAAACAATGCTTTCCGGTTGCCTGCTGTGGTGGAGGTTTTCTCAGAACACAGAAAAAGATAGCATGACTCCAACAGTGGCAGCGTGAATCGGATTCCTCGGAGTTCTGCTTCCTCAGATGTTGAAGTATAATGTCAGAGAAGCACGCCAAGGCAAGCATATATTAAGCAGATTTATTTAAAAGTAGTAATACAAAGATGGTGGAATGAGACAGACATCATTGCCCTATGTACATGTATGCTTACACGAATGGTGTGAATCTACATCGTGCACAACCATAGAAACGAACATTTGTACCCCATTTGTGTTCAGTGAATCAAAATGCAGTGTGTAAAAATAAAATATTTAAAAAGTAATAATACAGACGTCTCCTGGGAGGGAGAAGGGGGCCATGGCTGATGTTCTAGAATCCCCAGATGTGAGCGTGCCCTGCATCTTTTATAGGTTAGGGTCTCCTTTGCTCTTTCCCCAGCTTGTCTCTCCTTGCTGCTTAAGTGACTAGGCCCAGGAGATGCCAGTGACATAGCAAAAAAGGTGAGAAGCAGATGGCAGGGGAAAGGGCCACAGGGAGGATTCAGGCAGGTAGGGGCCCAGTGGGCATTAATAAACAATTCCCTGCCTGCAGCTTTTTGGGAGGGGCAGTTAGGCAGGTAACCTTGGTGATCAAAAGGACTCTAGACATGGACATTCCAATCTCCCAAGGGCAGTTTCCAACTTCCCAGACTCTGATTGCCTCCATTCCTTGATTTGACCAGAATCCCTATTCTACACTAATTGCCTGTTCTCAATTCTGGCTTCATTCCCCCCTCTAGTTTTAGAAACTCCTTACTACCTTAAGGAAATGGATGATGACTGCTCTTATTTCTAGCTGGAAGAGGGTGGCATGGGGCAAGCCGTTTGGAGTTCCCTTTTAGAAATCAGGTCAATGGAGGGGTCTGTGGTAGAAGTCTGGTTGGGAAGAAAAGGTTGTAAAGTCATCTGGGGCAAGTGCTTCTTTGAGAAAGAAACAAAAAGACATGAGTATTGAAATGAAATTAATACAAAATAAATGTTGCAGCATCTGGAACATGCCAATGAGTATCATGAAGATGACAGAAACCTTTCATCAGGAGGTGGAAGAAATGAGAAGTTGTTCCTATAACAAGACCTAACAAAGGCTGGAGAGGACAAAGCCTTTATTTGGGAAGTTTAACATTGTCAGAGTTGTCAGGAATGTAAACATAATATTTAATTTCTAATGTCATTGATGTCTCCAGAAAATATAGTTAAGCTACTTAATGTCATCTGATTTTTGTAAAATATTCTTTTATTGGTATAACCTGTGTTTAGCAGAGATCTCTGTATTTGTTACTTAGGGCTAGATAATCATACTAGAAAACAGATTAAGCCTACCTGTGTAGGTGAGGAAGATCTGTAGACTTTAAACTGACTAAAAATTTCTGAGTCTGGCAGTTTCTCTTGTTATCAGGGACTCCTGCCTAAGAATCTCTCTTTTGTAGCTTCCAGTCTTTACTTATGCTAGGGGGCTAACACAAGTGTACATCTTAAGTTACATTAAACTATTGTTTCTTTTTTTTAAATGCCCAAGAATGACTGTGTTTTGGTTTTAACTGTTTTGCTTGGTGTTTAAGATCTATCTGATCAAATTGACCTGTTCCTGTCTGTTAAGAGTCAACTGAGTTCCCACAGGGGTCACTCTTGGAGAACTTGAGAGCAGCTACCTAGTTCCTTTAGTGCCATTTGCTAGGTAGGGTCTCCTTGATGAGGTGGCTTCCTTTGGAAGCATCAGGGATGTCTCCCTTCTTTCATTGACCCTCCTCTTTGCAGCAGGTGCACTGATTGGCTTTTTGTCCTCCAGTGGTCTCATTAATCTCCCTGACCAGAAGATCATGTGACCCAGAGTTGCAAAGCTTCTTAGAGAAGTTCTCTTGTTCCCTGAGTTCAGGATGACATTTGGCAAGAGCCAAATGTTGGTTTTCTTGGCCCCTGTATTTTAATCTCAATCTCTAAGTCTGATCTTAAATATCCAGCAAGCTAGTGTCACCAGTCAAAAAGTAAAGAGTACTGGACTTTAACTTCAATGTTTATGACTTTACATTTACCCACTGTTATTTAATTGGGGTCTATATTATCTTATCTGCCCTACAGGTGATGGTTTCCTATCTCAAATTAATTTAGGTTGTTTGCTCTTGAAGCAGTACTTCTGCAAAACATTAATCAGGTAACAGTTTTAAAGCTTATGAGGAAAATACAAAATGGAATTAACAACAGTAAAAACATATTTAATTTGTATAGTAGCTATCTTGAATTTTGGCTGAGCTATACATTATATCCCTTGTTGGATCACAGTTATTTTGCAACAAAAAAAATCTTTTGAATATAACTTTAAATAAGCTGAAGTCTGGCTTATTTTGGAGCCACTCTGATATGTAGTAAGGTGGGAGGCAGAGCCTTATCTCAGGGATGGCAGGGCTCTTCACAAATCTTAGGTAAAATGTCTGAAGTTGATCTTTGCCTCCTCTTTAAATATCATTTTACTAAGTTTACATGTATTGTTTCCTGAGTCTACATGAATGTTAGTCAACACAATATGACATTACATCTAAAACATGAATCAAGGAGAAACTGAGAGAGCTTTTAACTTTCCTTTTGTGTGGCAAAGTGGCAAAATGCTTTCATGTTTCATGATATTAACCTTTAAACAGATCAGGCTCTCACTAACTTTTAGAAATAAGTTTACATTTTTATCCCAGTGTAGAAGGTAATGTAAAATTTTACATATATCCCATTGATAACAGGTCCTGTTATAAAACATTAAATGATATAAATAAGTCTCCATTAAAATTTGCTATTCTTAATAAGTTTAAAATTACCATTACAGACAAGTTTAGTTTGGAGAACAGCAGCTTGATAAATTTTCTGCTTTAAAGACTTGTATACCTGGAAGGTATGAACATATTTAATATACAAAGAACAGTGACTGAAAGGACACACACAGTCTGAACAGAGTCCGAGCACCACGCCACACACCAGAATCTCACACGAGATTTGTTGTCAGTTGCACATGGGGCCAACCGACAAGGCTGTCCCCCCTGGGAAAAGCAGCAGCCTGTCGGTTCTCACAGAGCAGTTTTATAGTCTGCAATCAGAATTTTTAAGCATGCTTAGGGGTTGCATCATGGACTGGGGTGGGGTTGACCTCTACATTTTAAGGGAAGCTAAGGGGAATTATCTCAGGATGGAAACTTAGGAGCCCATAGGTAAAATGGCAGATCTGATGCCAATATTCCTCCTTTTTTGTTTTTATAGATAACGGGGGTGGGACGATGGTCTTTCTTCTGTAGCTTCTTCCTACTTGTTAGGGGTGAAGAGTCTCATTCCTATAAAATGGGGATCAGGGAAGGCTTTAGGTGGGAGCAGAGTTTTGGAGCCAGAGGTGTCAATAGTGAATCATACACCTCAGCTTTGGGTGTCAGGGGCTGGTAGTCTTGAAGGAGAAGCAGTTGATTGACCAATTGGTTGGTGAACTTGTGTATCTGATCTTGTAGGAACTTCTGTAGGCAATTTAGCAGGCATGGTCCTGTTTAGGAAGATCTGTAAACCTTATACCAACCCAAAATTTCTGACTCTAGCAGTTTCTCTTGATAGTTATCAGGCACTCCTTCCTGCTTAAGAATCTCTCAGTCTTTACTTATTCTAGGGGGCTAACATAAGTATGCATCTTAAGTTACATTTAACTATTGTTTCTTTTTAAATGCCCAGAAATGGCTATGTTTTGGTTTTAACTGTTTTGCTAGGTGTTTAAGATCAAGCTGGTCAATTTGACCTGTTCCTGTCTGTTGTTAAGAGTCAACTGAGTTCCCACAGGAGTCACTCCTGGGAAACTTCAGAGCAGCTTCTTAGCTCCATTAGTGCCATTTGTTAGGTAGGGTCTCCTTGATGAGGTGACTTCCCTTGGAAGCACCAGGGATGTCTCCCTTTTCCAATGACCCTCCTCTTTGCAGCAGGTGAACTGATTGGCTTTCTGTTCTCCAGTGGTCTCATTAATCTCCCTGATTGGGAGGTCATGTGGCCCAGAGTTGCAAAACTCCTTAGAGAAGCTCTCCCATTCCCTGAGTTCAGGATGATGCAGAGGGCAAGAGCCAAATACTGGTTTTCTTGACCCTTTTGTATTAATCTTAATCTTAAACTTGATCTTAAACATCCAGCAAGGCAGTCTCACCAGTCTTAAAGTAAGAGTACTGGGCTTTAACATCAGTGTCTATAACCTTACAGTCGTTTACCCTTTATTTATCTGGGGTCTATATTAATACTGGAAGTTACCATTATAAACTCTCTGTCCTGTAGGTGATGACTCATTATCTCAGGTTAATCTAGGTCATGCGTTCTTGAAGCAGTACCTCTGCAAAACATGAACAGGTAACAGTTCTACAAAATGAAATTAGCAAGAGTAAAAATATATTCAGCTTGCGTAATAGCTATCTTGAATTTTGACTGAATTATACATTATATCCCCTATTTGAGATTACAACAAAAATAAATCTTTTGAATACAACTTTGGATGAGCTGGAGTCTGGCCTACTTTGGAGTTATTCTAACATGCAGTGAGGTGGGAGGCAGAGCCTTATCTCAGGTAAGGCAGGGCTCTTCACAAATCTTAGGTAAAGTGTTCTAATTCTGAAGCTGATCTTTGTCTCTTAAATGTCATTTACAACGTTTACATATCTTGTTTCCTGAATCTATAGGAATGTTAGTTAGCACAATATAACATTATATCTAAAACATGAATCAGAGAAAGTCTGAGAGAGCTTTTAACTTTCCTTTGTGTGGAAAAGTGGCAAAATGCTTTCATGTTTCACAACATTAACTTTTAAATAGATCCAGCTCTCATTATCTTTTAGAAATACATTTACATTTTTATCCTAGTGTAGAAGTTATCATAAGGTTCAGATCCAGTTACAGAACATTAAATGATATAAATAAATCCTAATAAAAGTAACTATTCTTATAAATTTAAAATTACCATTACAGACAAGTTTAGTTTGGAGAGTAGCAGCTTGATAAATTTTTCTGCCTTAAAGACTTGTATACTTGGAAAATATGAAAAAATTAATATATAAAGAAGAGTAATAATGCAATTATCTTGATGTTTTATATTAACCAAGTTTAACTTTTAAAGATAAGTTTAGACTCTGTAATGTAGTACAATACTCTAAACAGTTGTTATTTACCATAATTGTTTAAGCCCTAGTTTTAAAGATTAATTGCTCTAGAGAATAAAACTTAACAGACACAGTGTTAAGAGTAAATTGGTGCTTTTAAGAAATCCTTGTCAATTTAACATATGGATTAAACTTTGGTTTATAGCAGTACATTAGTATTTGATCATAGGGAAAAACCTTAAATAGCTTTAACTGATTGTCTAATAAGCATATAACCAACTTAGTTACATACAAACTTGTTGAAATTTGTCCTTTACTTACATACAGACTTTCTTAGCACTTACTGAGCCCCTCATGTATTTCTTACCTAGAAATGTTTTCTTTTCTCTTCTACTAAATATATTTCCCTACTTGGAACCTTCTATTTTCTTTCTTATCAATTGACCCCCTTTTTGTTCACATTCTGAAACAACCCTTATGAAATTTCTGAATTTAGATGAATAACTCCATTTTAATAAGATGAAATACTTTATGTTATTTACAGTACTCTAATTGAAGCACAGCTGAAACTTTTGGATCCTTTGTACATAGAATCACATCTGTTTGTTTACCAATTTATGAAAACAAACAATGTTCAAGTATATCACCTCATGGAATTTAAGGAGTTAAGAGTACTTGGTGTTATATTTAACAGTAGTATTTTAACTTTGTAAATTAATCAGATGTCTCTAATAAACACATTTGAGTAATCCCATGTGTCAAATCTACTTATTTTACAATGAAAACCAAGATATCAGACAAGTATATTGAACAGTATCTACCATCTCTTTCCTGTTGAAGAAAAGTCCTGGAAACAATGAATTAAATATTTTATAGATATCAACATTTTATTGGTTTGACCACCTAGAGAGACTTGTGAGTTAAGTAATTTTAAAAACATTTTACCTTTGTTTACTCCATTTAAATTGAACCTTTTCAAATCATATGAATTAAAGGTATCTGGTTCCATTTTTAATGTTAATTCATGAGCACTTGTTATGTCAATTTTGATATGTACATGATATATGGATGCATGTACATATATAGACAGCGTAATATACACATAACACAAAAGCAAAGGCCTTGTAGTTTTTATTGGTGAATCTCCATTGTAATTAACAGATGTTCAAAAACTGTAGTTGAGTAAAAAATAGGACTGATCAAAAAAGTCATGAACTCAAAAAATACAGAATTTAAGGAAAAAACAAGAGTCCTGGAAAAATGACACAGCTGTTAATTATTTAGTACAGCACCATACAACTTATTTTTTAGTTTAGCTTAGTTGGAGTTCAGGTAAAAGACACTCTTTCCTTTTTTTTTTTTTCCCCTTGGATTTTATACTGGTCTACTGAACCTGCAAGGTTCTTCCATTCACATTTCAATGTTAAGTCTTGACTGAGATCTGGAAGGAACTGAGAGAGATTACTGGTTCCAGCAGAAACTTGATGCCTAGGGCATTTTAACAATTTTTTTTTTTTTTCAGTTGCTAGTCAGACAGGTTTGCTTTTGAGAATGAAGCTACTATACTAAGCTCCTTATTGAGATATGCCATTGGCCATTGAGCTGGTTTGTTAGTGTTTGCCTATCTAGTATTTTGGGTGGATATTTTTAGGGTTCTTTTCCTCTCAGTGACAAAACAGGTTAAATCTTGCTCCATCCTAAGTATTGAACCTGTTGATGGCATAATTAAGCTTTCTTCTTTGAGGTATTATAACCCCTGTCATCTGAGAAGTTTAGGAACTCTGTTGTGGCCTTTTGACATTCCGAGGTGGAGGCACATAAAAGGATACCATCCACATATTGGCGAACAATTGTAAATGTTTTATCTCTAAATTTTGCCAAATCCTTGGCTATGGTTTGTCTGAACAGGTGAGGGCTATTGCCAAATCCTTGAGGCAACTCTGTCTAGGTTAATTGGGATCCACTATCTGCTTCCTCAAAGGCAAGCAGATATTGCAATTGAGAGTCTAGGGTATACAGGAAAAGGCATTTTTAAAATCTAACAGAGTAAACCAAGCAGCAGCTGGAATCTCAGATACAGAGTACGTGGATTAAGAGCTACAGGGTGGAGGGAAATTACTGCTTCATTAATTATTCTAAGTTCTAGACTAGGCAGTTGGCTTTTAAACTCCTAAAATGGGTGAATTGCATGGGCTGTTGCAAGGCATTAAGTTTCTGTCATTTGAGGTTTCGAATGATCTTCAATAAGCCCTTTTTCTTGTCTTTATGCTCCCTTCCTTTCTTTTCCTCTTGATCTTTATTATAAAGAATGGAAGGTGCAAGCTGGAGGAGATCATCTAAGGATTGATCAGGGTCATGTGACAATTTTTGTAATTTCCTCTAAATGTTTGGGACCGAGTGAATGATAAATTTATTTTTTAAAAGTAGGTGGCCCTCTAAGGATTCAGGATCTAGGTGGTGTGTTTTCTTATTGCCTTTCTGAGTCTCTCCATGAAAATAGCAGGACTTTCCCGAAGGCCTCATAGAATAGTTTGCCAGGCACCCTGCTTATCATTTGGATCCCAGTTAGGATGGTTTCTGGGAACGGCCTATGCTCTAGATGGTTAACTAATAGCATAATTTTTCCAGGTGAAGTCAAATACCTGGCATAAGTTTTGAAACATCTCAATATATTTATTTGTATCCTCCAAATACCTCCCTAATTTATTTTATCTGTCTTATGTTTGTGGGGAGCCTTGATTTTTTCCTTATTCGGTGATTCCTTAAGGCTTTCTCCTCTCATGATAGAGATTATTGAGGCCAAGCCTGGTAACATATGAAAGGCACTTTTCTTGATCATTTATAATTTTGCAGTATGCAGGCTAGTGGTGAACATGGCAATACTGTTGACATCTCCCTGAGTTTGAGCTTCCATATGGTCCAAAAAAACCCATCTCTCACCACCTGGCTTTGTCAAAGTTATTTCTAGCCTTCTTTGGCAAAGTGCTAGGATCCTAGTTTGCCCTGTACTGGAGACTCTTGGAGGATTCAGACTTAAGGGCGTTACTGCTTTCCTCCCTGCCTCTAGAAACTCCTAATTATGAAAAAACCTGACAAAAGTAAAAATTGTGCATTTTTGCCTATTTTTTTTACCCTGTAGACTAAAGGAATCTCCTGTGGGTGAGGGGACATCTATTGGTTGTTAGGCGTATAATGTCCTTTTCTTGGAGGGTCTCACAGGAGGGGTTGATTGTAAATGTCTCCCTCTAGTAGCTTAAAGAGAACACAGTGAGCATATTTAAGCACAGGAACAGTAATGGGGAGATTCTAGAGAGACTAGTGAAGGCTAACTATGTGAACAAAGGGAACCTGGGCATTTTCTTACTAATCATCTGAGACCTTTTCTTAATCCTACAGTTTGAATTCCTAATATCAATGAGGGAAGGGGAACATCCAGGAGGGAGTGGATGTGGGGGAGTTTTGTAAGGCCCAAACAGAGGCAAAGGTAATTGGCCTTTTCCCTCAGTGTCATTTGTCAACTGATCATCCTAGATGCCCCTTAGGGCAGTCAGGAGGGGGAGTTGAGAGAAGGAACCTTTGGGATTCACTTGGGAGTAGCCCAGGTCAGAAAGCCCCGCAGTTGTTCCAACCCTTCATCTACATCCTTGCATCCAAGGTAGACTAGGACTAGGGACACTGTGTACTAACATCAATTGTGCTCTTGGCCTGGACAGAAAAGTAGGAAATGGTTTCAGCAGGACCCAACATGCCTGGTCTGCACAGAGCAGTTGATCGGGAACTGCCTGGGCCGGGAAATCTCTCACCTGAGTCTTGAAGGATGGCGGCTGCACTAGCTGCATTTAAGTAGCCAACAGGTACCCATTTGACCCTCCAAAATAAAAAGATGGGAAGATGCACCTCAAACAGATGTGGGGTGCATGGAGAGAGAAGCTTACCTTGGTGTCGATCTCAGTGAAACCTCCAAATCTGATACTGCCATTTATCTGTGGCAAGTTCTGCTTCCTCAGATGTTGAAGAATAACATCAGAGAAGCATGCCAAGGGAAGCGTATATAAAGCAGATTTTATTTAAAAGTAGTAATACAGACTTCTCCTGGGAGGGAGAAGGGGGCCATGGCTGATGTTCTAGAATTCCCAGATGTGAGCGTGCCCTGCATCTTTTATAGGTTAGGGTCTCCTTTGCTCTTTCCCCAGCTTGTCTCTCCTTGATGCTTAAGTGACTAGGCCCAGGAGATGCCTGTGACATAGCAAAAAAGATGAGAAGTAGATGGCAGGGGAAGGGTCACAGGGAGGATTCAGGCAGGTACGGACCCGGTGGGCATTAATGAACAATTCCCTGCCTGCAGCTTTTTGGGAGGGGCAGTTAGGCAGGTAACATTGGTGATCAAAAGGACTCTGGAAACATGGACATTCCAATCTCCCAGGAGCAGTTTCCAACTTCCCAGACTCTGATTGCCTCCATTCCTTGATTTGACCAGATTCCCTATTCTACACTAGCTGCCTGTCCTTAATTCTGGCTTCAAATCTTCCACAACTCAGTTGTAACATTGTTGCTACTTTGTAGTATAGAAATAAAATGCCTAAGCAGAAATACATATTATCTCATTTGAGAAACAAAGAACTACTATGTAGCAGGAAATTAACAAGACTGTGTAAAGGTCTGCCTCCCTACACTAAATGCTCAGCCTTTGAATAAGGAAGGCTGGATAAGAATCCACTGATTCTCTGTTTGCACACATAAAACACTGCTTCCTGCTGAATGCTGTAGTGCCCCCTGGGTCTGTGCAGAGAATCCTTCAGCATTTCTTGTGGGCTCATCCTGGATATGGAGAAGGTGATTTCACCTCCCTTGTTGGGATGTGGGCCCTGGGATGCAGGGAGAGGTGACCTTGCCTGGCATCAGCAGAGTGATTGATCCACAGGAGACAAGCCCTCCTGGTGTGAGAGTAAGAACCCTGGGAGTGCAAAGGGACCCTGGTCCCAGGAACCAGTGCAGGGAGCAGTACCCATGTTATAGACAGGTAGGAACCTGGTTTCAAGAGTAGATTGCCTATAAGTGGCAGAAGAGGACACTATTCACCTCCCACAGTTGCTGGAATAGTCTTGATTGTTCGAGATGAACCCACAACTCTAAGATCCTGGGTGAGGATCTGGAGACACATTCTAATGTGAGTAAATGGTGACCCAATGAGATGGGCTGAGCCTGAAGCGAGAGTGGAGTCCTGATCTGTGGTTCTGTGGCAATACTCCAACCTCTTAGGGCAGCACCAGGCTTTCCGAGAGAGCTACTGGCCTGTTCCACATCAGGGGTTTATACTGACCTGCCAGTGCTAAGAGCTATCTGAAATCTCCCCACCAGGAAGACAGCTGGAAATGGACAAGGCGATTGGTCCCCTCTCCCTACTTCCATGTATGATTGTCATCTTTTAGGGGGAGAAAATGGGTCGTAAATAGAGCAAGCTCATACCCCTAGAGTGTATGGTAAAGCTTTTTTTTTGTTGTTTTTGTTCTTCTTAGTATATTTTTTAGTAGTAGATGGACACAATACCTTTATTTTACTTGTATGTGGTGCGAGGATCAAACCCAGGCTCTCATGCTACCACTGGGCCACAACCTCAGCCCTGGTAAAGATTATTTAAAAGGGATACTCGAGAGCCTATGGATTTAAATTGACTCCCAGAAGACTTCAGACCGTCCGTGAAATAGATTGGCCTTTGGAGTAGGTGGATCCTCTGAGAGATCACTAGATAAAGAGCTGCATGAGCAGGTGCCCAAATTAATTTGAGACCAGAGAGGGGGGGGAAGTGTCACTTTTAAATCCAAGCTGCTGTGGACATAAATGGTTGGGTTTTGTTGTTGTTGTTTAAATTTTTTAGATGTTAATGGACCTTTATTTTATTCATTTATTTATATGTGATGTTGAGAATTGAACTTAGTGCCTTGCACATGCTAGGCAAGTGCTCTACCACTGAGCCCCAGCCCCAGCCCCATAAATGGTTGTTTTATCTGTTCTTGTGTTCTGGGATTCTGCCAAGTTCCTTCTTAGTGCTCAAAGATAGGAGAGACAAATGGAGGGGGTGTGGAAAGGCTGGCCAGACCAGGTCCTGGACCTTTTAAGGATGCTCAGGAGGTCTGAATTCTGCCTTTGGACAATATAGGCATTGCCCTGAGATGCAGGGGTTAGCTCTGTAATTTTCTGCAAATACCTGATCTGAGAGCCTGAGGGACTCAGAAATTTAGGGATGCCCTATTTCCTGTGGGGTTTTCCTCTTTGCTCCAGTTGGGCATAAAGTGGAACTGAACCATGACTCAGAAATACAAGACTACACTCGGGAGAGTGGGTTGGGGAAAAGTTGCAAGAAACTGCCAATTGAGGGGTTTGCACCTCTAAATGAAAACAAAATGAAAACAAGAAACTCTAGAGAAAGAGGCTGCTCACAGGGGAAAAGATAGTGCAATCCCCCCAGATGACCCTCTGAACCATATGTTAAAGTATTAGAGAGAGTTCTAAGATGAAAGGAAAAAAGAAACCAAAGGATGATAAAACACTGTGGTTTTATTTGGATCCTAAAGCCTTCAGTATTCCGGCTCAAACTTTAGGCCTCCTGAAGGCCCAGACTCCCTGACTTCTACCTCTGGGAATGATGCCAACAATGATGGGGAGCGGGGAGAATCTGAGCCAGCTGCAGTGGCCCCCACTTCTCCACCTGCTCTGTATCCTTTACTATCCAAACTAAGGAAGGAGTTAAAGCAACGCCAAAAGGGTATTCAGATTTTATTTTCTGGGGAGGAGCAAGACATGAATTGGAGGACAATAAAGGCAGCGTGGGAGTAATTATGGCCATATCATTTTTTTCCTTCAAAACCTCTGTCTTGAGCTCATGGTTTCTGTGTTGAATTTCCATTTGGTCCTGCATGCCTAAATTAATACGTTTTGTTCCAGCTTGAGCTAGTCCTCTGTTTTTACTTCTGTCTTTATTCAGAGGTCAATTATTCAAGGAAAAGCTATAAAATCTTTGATTCTTCTTGGTTTTTATGTATATTTGTGTGCATCTGTGTATTATATGTTGTGTCTACATATGTCATGTATGTGGTATCAAAATTGGCTTATAGATAAATGAGTGATCATAGATTTAATAAATGGATCCAAATACGTTTTAGTTCATCTGACTTAAGCATTTAAGAAAAAGTTCAATTTAAATTAGTTAGATAAGAATAACGATGTCTTTAAAATAACACACACATTTTATTAGGTGGTCAAGCAATCAATAGAGTGTTGGTTTCTGTAAGATGTTTAAAGTGTAATATCCATTGCTTCTAAAATTTTTCTTTAGCAGGAACCAATGGCTTGTACTCTTAACTACACTTGTCTGATAGCCTGGTTTTTATGAGTAACCTAAAGGTAATAATTAAAAATGAGTAAACCAGATTAAACATAAATGGGATTAGTTTTCAGAAATGTGTTTGTTAAAGGAGGCATTTGATTAATTTACAAAGTTAAAAATATTAAAACATCAATTGCTAAGTGTAATTCAGGTACTCTTAATTTCTTAAATCCATAAGGTAATATATATATATTTGAATATTATATTGTTTTTATAAATTGATAAATGAAAAAAAGGAGAGATTTAAGGTTGCTTTGTTTCTTCATCTTCACTAAAGCAAGATTACTAAAAGTTAAGCTCTAATGCTCATAATTCTATATGCAAAGAGTATAAAAGGTTTAATTAAAATATTGCAAAAAACACAAATACTTCATCTTATTAAAATGGAGTAACTTGTCTAAATTCAGAAATTTCGTAAGGATTGTTCCAAAATATAAATCTAAATATCAGCAACTAAAAATATATAAAAAGTATGGAAATACATTTTAATATTAAAAAATGTTTCTGGAGGAAAAAAAGTATTTTGTATGGTGAAATAAACAAGTGGTAGAGTGTCTAAATAAGTTGCACAAGGTTTTTAGAGGATAAATCTCAAAAATTTTTGTGTGTGATTAAGCTGGCTATCATGAACACAATCAGTTAAATGTATTTAAGGGTTTTTTCTCTAAGGTCAAATATTAATGTATTGATATAAACCAGAATTTAATCCTCTCTGTGTTAAAGTAACAAGGATTTCTTAAAACATTGGTCTGCTCTTGTCTATAAGGATAATTTCTTGTGTCTTTTAGATTTTATTATTCAGGAGAACTAATCTTAAAGGAATTAAGGTTTGTATAACTCTAGTTAAACAAACAACTAGATTTTAGGTTATTACACTACATTACAGATTCTAAATTTTTCTTTAAAACTTAAACTTGGTTAATCTAAGGACATCAATGTAATTGTGATTCTGTTCCTGGCTTCTTTATATATCAGATGTATTTATGGCCTCCAAGTATATAAGCCTTTTTTACAGCATTTTACCAAGCTAGTGTTCTCCAAAATAGAGTCTGTAATAATGGTCTATTTCAGACTTAGAAAAAATAACCAATTTAGTGATTTATTTATATCATTGATATTTTATAGTCAGATATAAATGACTGTCATCAATAAGATATGTACAATCATGTATATAATGTTATGTATATTATGTATTTTATATATATATATATATATATATATATATATATATATATATATATGATTTTTGTGTTACTCCTTACACTGGGTTGGGAATTTAATTATATTTTTAAAAGGTCATAAGGGAGCCTGTTGCCACTTTTACCAAAAAGAAAGTTGGGAGCTCTCTTTTTTTTTTTTAATTCATTTTTCAGAAAAAATGATATATTGTGTTAATTGATATTCATATAAACCCAGGCAAAAAATATGAATACTTTATACAATGACATCTAAAAGGAAGAGATAAGCTTCAGAAATAAAACAGTTTACCTAAGATTTGTCAAGAGATCACCTCACCTGTGTTAAGACTCTGTCTCTCACTTTATTCCATGTTAGGATGACTCCAAAGATGGCTAAACTTAAGTTCAAAAGGTAGATTTTTGTTGTAAAGATTATTGTGATCTCAAAATAAATAAGGGATATAATATGTAACTAAGTAAAGGTTTGGGATTATAAAAATTGTGCTTTGTTTATAGCTATTATACAAAGTACATGTTTTTGTTCTTACTAATTCCATTATGTATTTTCCTTGTAAACTTTATAACTGCTATCAATTAGTGGTTTACCAAAGTACAACTCCTAATAGAACACTCCAAGTTAATTTGAGACCAAAATGTTATCACCTATAGGAGAGATAGGATTTAAGGCTGATTTCTGGCCCTAATACTAGCCTCAATTAAAGAGAAGCATTAAGTATAAAATTATAGACACTAAAGTTAAAACCCAGTACTCCTATTCAGGACTGGTAAAATTGGCTGTTGGATATTTAAAAGCAGAACATGGACACTGAAGTTAAAGAAATAAAAGGACCTAGACAAAAGCAGCTATTATTCTGACACTTTCATTTTAAGGTCATCCAGAACTCAGGGACCCCTCTTTGGGCCTTGCACTTCTGGTAAGTCACTCTGAACTTCTGATCAGGGGGATCAAGAGGACCCTAGAGAACAAGAAGCCAGCTAGTGCTCATGCTACAAAGAGGAGGGTCATTGCAGAGGGAAATGTCCCTAATGCTTCTGAGGAAAGCCACCCATGGTCAGCAAGACCCTGCCTATCCTGGCAGATGGCACAACTGGTAGAGGAAACTAGAGGAGCTAAGAGACTTTTCACTAGTCCCAAGAATAACCCCCTGAGGAATCTCAGCTGACTCTTAACAGTAAGTAGGAACAAAATCAATCCTGACAAACTTGGTCTTAAATACCTGACAAGAAAGTTATAACCAAAGCTTGGGTAAGGTTCATGCTAGGCTGGTGCAATTGGTGGCAAAGGGGCTGAAAATCACCTGGAATTTACAATAAGCAAACTGTGTCAGGAAACCCACCCACACTGGATCAACTGTTGCCAATTGCTATGTTAATGATTATGTCTAGTCCTACTAGACAGACAGGATTCTCTCCTTATGAGATTCTTTATGGGTGCCCTCCTACCATTATAAGAGCTATGCCTGAAGATCTAAAAAAAAAAAAGAAAGAAATTAGGTAACATTACTCTGAGGCAGCAGATGCAGGCTGTAGGCTAGAACCTGACAACTATACACCATTGGGTTAGAGAACATCTACCTGTGAGCCTGACCACATATGCCCACCTCTTTAACCAGGAGATGCTATTTGGGTGAAAGAATGGAATGTCCACTCCTCAAGCCCCTTTGGAGGGGTCCATTCATTGTCATTTTGTCCACCCTAAAGCAGTAAATGTGGCCGAGGTGGCCCCTTGGATTCATCACAGCAGAGTGAAACCAGCCTCTTATGATTAGGAGTACATTCCTAATCCGGCTGCACCATGTACGCTGATCATCCAAAATAAGCAAGCTATACCTGAGAGGCCCCCAAGGACTGCAGCCCTGCTTTGGTCACTCCGGAAGCTGGGTAGTATAGGCATGGCAGAAGCTTGAGGAATTGACTGCTGACTGCGATAAATGAACCATGCTTATTTTCTATGTTGGTCTATGTACTGTGAAGCTTGGGCCCTGCCAGCCTTTACCCTCTCAGTTGCCACAGCCTTAGTTTCTACTGTAGGGTTAGCAGCCACTGCTCCATCCAGTTGGCATTGGGTTGAAAAGCTTCTATTAGCAGTCTTTTACCTCCTTTTGACAGGATGCTTTGTTACTCTTGGTTGTGTTTGATATGGCTCCCACTTGTGGACTTGAGCCTCTCACCTGTGACCCATGTTGTCATATGACTCGACCAGGCCAAGTGATAGCCACAACCCTACTTTATCATATCCATTTCTCCTATCAGGAAACTATTTTAGGAATTTGCCGGCTGGCTCAAAAGGTCACCCACATCCCAGTCTAGACCTGGAAAGGTTGGAACTGCAGGGAATTATTTGGAGGATGGTTTTCAACTTTGGAGGGAATTTAAGAGTCTTCTAAGTATTGTGGTTTTAATGTTAGGGGTCTGCCTTCTCCTGCCTTGCCTGTTACCCCTGGTTATAAGATCTGTTTCTAGTTTCATAGAAGCTCTGGTTAAAATGAAAACAACCACTCATGTCATGATATTGTGGAGATGTAAACTATTAAATCAGGATGATGCTTTTTGACCCTGAAAGGATCTGAGCATCAAAATGGAGAATATGATAGAGATTTTCTCAGGACACAGAAAAAGATAACCTGACACCATCAGTATCAATGGGAACCTTCCCACAACTTGGTTGGAACACGGTTGCTCTGTAATACAGAAATAGAAGGCCTAACCAGAAACATATTACTTCATATGGGAAACAAAGAACTACTGTATAAAAGGAAACTGACAAGAGTATATGAAGCTATACCTTCCTATGCTAAATGCTCAGCCTTTGGATAAGAATCCACTGAGCCTGTGTTGGCAGGAATAAATTCTGCTTCCTGCAGAAGGCCCTGGAGTCTGGTGTCTGGTGAGAATCCTGCAGAACTGCTTCCCTGACGTCCATTCCTTTTTCCAAGCTCCCCACAAAGGCCTTTAACCCTACCTCTTTCTCATAAAAGGATGTGATAAAGTTGTTTAAAAAAAATCCTTGTGATTGACTTTTACCATGTGATTTGTTCAAGTTGGAAACTTGGCTGAAAACTTATTTCCTTTCAGAGTGTTATAATGATACTGTTCTTTCACCCAGGCTTGCTTGGGTTTCCAGGCTCTGAAAAGGCTGTAATTACAAATTTTTAGAAATGGCAGAATGTAGCAGTTTGGGAAGAGACATAGCGTTATTGCACACTGCTTTTGTTAGCCACGGAAACCTTGACAATCCATTTTTATGTGGACTGAAGTTCTCCAAATAGGGGCCTTATTTGCTGCTTCTGTGTCCCCCAGACATTTCTAAAGGTGCTCAGTAAGTGTGGGAAAATCAAGTGACATTAGTTGGTAATTGTTCACACACATGATTAATTTGCTGACTCTGTAATTAAAAATGTTAGGGCACCTTGGACAGAGAAGGTTGTAATTGATCATCTTTGGTGGAAGAAAGTGTTGTTGGGTGCTAGCCCCGGGAGAAGGGGAAGTTGAAGATTTAGAAAATTGACTAGGTGACTGCTGGCTGTATGAGTTGGCTTATTGCCTGAAAGTTTTGCAGCTCCCCAAATGAGTGGGTGATAGCAGAAACTGGCATTCTATTTACAGCACTGCACTTAATAAGGCTGTACTGGGGATATTATGTTTATACATGATATACACAATATATATGCTGAAATGTACATTTGCATTTCTATGCTTTTTATTACCCTTAGGGGAATATTTGCACTGTCCAAACTTGATATTATACTGAAGGACATTCAGAATGAACTGAAGTGTCAACATGTTTCTAGAGATGTCGATTAGCCTTGTGAAGTTGTCAGATAAGCACAATAAATAAGACATAAAACCCATTAAAAGGTCCCTGTGAGACATTTGGGCTTTGTGAACTAACTTTCATGGGTTGGTAGAGGCAGGAGGCTGTATTCTCTGGGGCCTGAAGTAAATCACAACTATGTTTTATTGAGGTTTACTTTGACGTTAGGGGAAGGGACATTGAAACATAGGAAAACAAAGAAACATTTAAGGATATCGTGAGTGTGGACTGATGATTGTCTTAAAATTTTGCTTAAACAGTGTAACAAGAGTTCTGAGATGGGATCAATTCTGAAAGTTTGTAAATACCCTAAATATTCCCTTACAAAACTGGTCCAGCCAAGGATAGTTTCTTGACAGACTGTAGCCTATCTATCTATCTATCTATCTATCTATCTATCCATCTATCTATCTATTTATTTATTTTAGAAAAGTCAAAGTAGAAACATTTGTTTTAAATCCATATATGTATACTGAAAAAATTCACTGCATCTTCTGTCCTAATGCCTGGCAACAGTTCTGAAGTCAGATTTATTCAAGCCTTTTGGTCACTACTTATTAGCTGAATGACTTAATGCCTCATTTTGGGGCTCTGGATGCTTAGATAGGAGGGCAAGTTCAAAGCCAGCCTCAGCAACAGTGAGGCACTAAGCAACTCAGTGAGGCCCCATCTCTAAATTAAATACAAAATGGGGCTGGGGATATGGCTCAGTTGTTTAGTGCCCCTAAAAAAAAAAAAAAAAAAAAAAAAAAAAAAAGCCTCATTTTTCTCATATAAAACTGAAGGCTTAGATTGATTAGGAACTTGGAAACTTTGCTGTCCCTTACAGTTTTAACAAACTGATTCCATTGTAGCTAACTGCCTACCCAATAGCTCTTTGTCTCCTTTTTCTAATAAACCTCAATGGGATTATCCTGGGGTTGAGGGGAGGGTGGTGGAATGGTGTTAGTGGGGGCAATGTAAAGCATTTCAGCCGCTCTTGCAAATGGGGTGTCTAGTGACATATCCATAAACATTATTGGATAGAATAATCCAATAATCCTGCTGAAATACAGGCCTTTTTGCCTTGTTTCATCCTCCTTCTCCCGTTTCCTGTTTCATGGATCTGATGGCTGGAGCTGGGGAGGCCATATTGTGGCTGTTCGATGACCTTGAAAACAGAGCAGTAGGAAGGATGATAGAGCAGAAAGAGAGAAGAAGCCTGGGTGCTGGGCAGATGTGGGGCATCATGCCAGTCCTGTCTATCACCTATTTCCATTCTTGCATTGCATGAGATTCTACGCAGCCAAAAGTCCTAATTGCTACATCTGCGAAGAAGCTCATTCAAACCAATGGTAAAATAATAGGTATTAGCTTTTATCTTTCACATCCCGGTCTCCTTTCTGTGTGAGCCAAGATTGTATTTCTTAGCACCTGCCAAAATTGGGAATGATTTTTTTTTTTTTTCGTTCTAAGCCAATTCTTGCTCAGATTCCTTTCATTACAGTGAGTCAGAAGTTTTAAAACAGCAAGAGTCAGACCTAATTCCAGGCTGTTGGTTTTTTTCAACCCTCCCTTTATTTCTGAGGCAGTACACAGATATTACTGGTACAAATTTAATCTCATAGGTGTATTCTTTGTCATTCTTTGACCCAAAAGTTGGCGTAACCCCTTTGATCCCGAACTTGATCCATGGGGGTTTGCCTGCAGCTGACAGCCAACCTCTGGGGTGCAAGGATCATCTGCTGCAAGTGGGAAAAGGGGGTAGGGATAATATGTTTGTACCCTTTTTAAAATTTTCTTGGAGCTTTATGTTTTGGGCTCAATACTGGAGCATGCCCTGATAATGGACCTCATTTAAAGCACCAAGGTCAAGGAATTTTGCTGCTTCTTAGATACATTGTAAGCAAGTAAGCAGGCATGATGTCTAGGCATAAAGATACTACTTATAAGGAATTTTCAACTGTTTTTCGATTTGTACACATAGGAAATGATATGTAATCTGCATTTGGCATTGTTCAGTTTCCTGCTTAAAAATAATGTACAGGAGTTTCCATAGGTTAACTCCATCTTCCCATGATGAAGGAAAAGTTGTGGTGAGTGTGAAACTCATTGTGCCTATTATGTTTGAGGGTCTCCCTTGCTACCATGATTTCAAAGTACTGTTCACTAAGCCACATGCAGAGAAATGCCATTCTTATTATACAGACTCATTTGAATTGCTAGATAAAAAGAACATCAAAAGAAAAACTACCCAAAGTTTCCTTCATTCTTTAAAAAGTAATTGTCGAGGACCTACTATGTGTCAAGCATTGGGATATTGCTGGATCTAGTCTGTCTTCCTCCTTGTGGAGTTGGCAGTGTAGGAGGGAAGGTGACATCAAACAGTAACTGCACTGAAACTCACTGCAGCTTCTGGGGAGATGCTTTGAGAACATGTTGCAGGAAGATCTATGACTTTTAGCAAGTCTGGGGTAGGGGTCTACCGAGAATGATCTTGCACCCCAGGGAACATATGTCAATGTCTGGAGACCTTTTTGATGTCATTGGGTGGTGTGGCGGGTTGCTGCTGGCTTCTAGAGCCAGGGGTGGAGCTGGGTGACCTACAATGCATAGGACAGCTGTCCAATGAAGTGCAGGGGAAAGAACATGCCAGCTAAGTTGTGAAGGAATCAAGTGGAGAAAGGACAGAGGGCCAGAGAGTTTGAGAAAGGGGCTGGCAAGATCAGTAGGTTGGGCAGGACTTGCAGACTGGTTAATGATGTTGGGGCTGTGTTGAAGGGCTGTCATGGGACAGTGTATGACTTGGCTTGATGAAACTCACTCTGGTTGTCCTGTGGAATGGGAGTTGGAGGTTGTCAGTGTGGATGTGAGAACCGTGAGGAGGCTACCATAGCAAACTAGTTGAGAGATGATTAAGACTCTCTAAGCTTCTGTGATGGATTGGGTGCAGTGGGCTGAGAGAGAGGGTGGGGGCAGGGATGAGTCATGGATTTCTGTCAGGAGCTGTCGGGTGGATAGTGTGCTGTGTACTGACATAGGCACTAACGAGGAGGACCAGATTTTAAAAAAAGTGATTATGGTTAAATATGCAGAGCATAACATTCATTCAACCTAATAAATCTTAGGCATACAATTTTGTGGCATTAAGTACCTAGATGTTTTTTCTCAGATGTACTTTTAATTTTGGGGAAAGTGAGGCTGATCAGTTCTGGAGAAGTTCAGGTTCATACCAGATGAGCTGTTAGATATTTGGGTCAGGAGCTCAGAGGAGAGGTCCTGCTGGAGAGGTATTTGGGAGTCCCTGCACTAGGTGGCAATTTAAGAAAAAAAAAATTATTATTATTTTTTTTTTTAGGAGAGTCTTGATTGACAGAATAAATTCCCTTAAGTTTTATTCCAAATGTATGTGTACCAGAGATTTGGTAGAAGTTGGGGAAGAAGGCGGCCTTTTTCTGTATAGTAGAAAGCTGAGAATTCAGACAAAAAAAAAAAAAATGAGCATTAGTTTCATCAAAGAAGATTTGCATGGATTTGAAGTATGGCAAGACCATTTCCTTCTAGGGATGTAACTTATCTTCACTCCTAAAAGACTATGTTAGGAAATGGAAAAGGTGATAGATTTCAGTTTACATCATTACTTCCTGTAAGAAGCTCAAGGCTTTTTATGCATCATGTTGAATTTATCTGCTCAGGATCCTTGAGGGGGTTTTGGAGGAGATTGTACTTTATTTATGAGATAAAGGAAGTTAAGTGGACAAGGCGTGCTGTGAATATAGCCTCATTAGTTCCCTCGAGCCCCTGCCTCGCTGTCTGTCCCAATGCTAAGATTTTGTAGTTGGTTACATGAGCAAAGGGCTCTTCAGCTTTGAATGTACTGTTCTGAACCTGAACGTACATCAACTTATTTGATTCTTATTTCATTTTCCCCTCTGCAGGGAGACAAGCAGGCTCAGAGAGTTTGAGTCACTAGCCTGCAGTTGCTGAACTACTACATGGCATAGCTGGATTTGAACCTAGTTGGTCTGAGTCTAGGGTCTGTGTTTTGGCCTTGTGCTGTTCCATATCTCATAGTCAAGCAAGGCTGGGGTCCCGGGTCTCTTAGACGGTGACATCTTTCTGTTGCACTATGCAGCTTGAAGGACACAGTACCTGGAAGGAACTTGAAAATTCCTTCAAGAACTATGTTCCCTCCTGCTTCTTTCCCTGCCTGGCCATTCCTTTTTGTCTTCTTATAGTTTTGTCCCTGAGATGTTGTGGTCCCCTGCCCTGATCTTGACTTGCATGCTGTCCCTGCATGGGCACACCCAGTCTTGTGACTTTGTCCTTTGGTACTGTGGAGACATCATTACTGGGACCTTTCACCACACTCCCCATGCTGGGCTCCACTTCTGGAGACCAGCTGCTATGGGTGACTTCCACCTGAATGTCCTCAGAACCTGGGGAACCAAACCAAGCTTTCCCACACACCTGCTCACCCGCCCTTGGATTAGCCTGTGTGTGACATCCCCGTCAAGGAGTCCTCTGCCTCCCACCCTCAGCAGCATGATCTGTGTCAAAGGCTGTAGCTTCTGCATCTTCAGTCTCAGTCCTCTGTGCCTGGACACTGCCCCACCTCCGTTCAGGCCTGGATCTGTCCTTGCCTGACTGCAGTAGCTTCTTAGCTGGCATGTTTGTGTTCTTTTTTGTCTCCCCACATTACCTCCAGAACATGTTGAGGACACACAGCTCAATATGGTATTTCCCTCTTTGAGTACCTTAGATGATTTCCCCCCACAATTTAAAACCAGATTCCCTAACACTAACTTCTTTCATGATATGGCCCCTGACACTCTCAGCCTCATTTCTAGTCCTTGTAAGCCCCCTTAGATGTTCCCACCCCAGTCACCCCTGAGCCCCAGGCATCCCTGTCATTGAAGTCCTCGGCTGTCAGGGAAGGGGTGGTGAATTCAGGGAACTCCAACAGATCAGGTCTGGCCACTTGCCTCAACAATCAAATGGAAAAGTAATGGTGAAATAGGGAAGGAATTTAATCAGTATAGCAGGAAGCAGAGGGATCAAGCATCCTTAGTCCTGAACAGATAAGAGCTTCGGGTTTAAACAGGGGAAGGAACAAAAGTTGCGGGGGAGGGGGGAAGTACGCACAGTTAGGCAGCCTTGTTCAAACTGGGATCTGGTTGATCATTTTCTCAGGTCTGGTTCTGATGGCTCCAGAGAAGTCATTTTCACTTGAAGGGACAATCTGGTTTCTATCAGGAGCTGACTGCTCCTGCTGAGGGGGGCAGTCTTGGTTGCTGTCATGGAGTAAATGTTCCCCTCAGAGGGCCAGACCCATCATGGGGTGATCTGTCTGCAAGGCTTGCTGTTCCAAGAATCTTGAAAACATCTTATTTCCTCTTATCTTGGTGCCTTCAGCCTTAAAGGGGGAGGATTATCAGCTCTAGACAGACACTTTTAAATAATTAACATGTCTACCTGCAGAGTTGAGAAGGAATCTGACCCACAGTTTAAGGCAGAAAAGAGACAGATAGAAAATGAAGGCAGAGATGCCGAGCTTTAAATTACCCATCAGAGACGCCTTCAGGCCAAGTGCGGAGTCAGTGCTTTCAGCAAAAGCAGCCTCTAAGCCTGCACCCCAGCCACTCTCGACAGGTGTCCCTGTCCCACTCACTTCCCCACTCAGGGGTCCCTGCCTCAGAGGAGCCCCTCCCCTCAGACTCCCTAGTACCTGCCATTAGAATGAGCTTCTCTCCACTTGGTTGTTGACTGACTGGCTTCTCTCCTCCATTAGCCAGTGAGCTCCTGGGGAGCCGCACATACATCTCCAGCTTCCCCACTTCTAGCATAATGTGTGACACACAGTACACGTAGTGACTCTTGTCTGTTGAACTCAAATGAAAATCTGAGTGAATAATGATGATGACAGCTGCTGACACCTATAGCACTTAGTGTGGGCCAGACCCTATTCTAAATGTTACACTTGCTAAACCATTTGGTGCTTAGCCACCTTGTGGGCTGGTCCTGTCATTCAGCCCCAGAGTGGACTGACAGGGTCCTCCACCCTGTGGAAGTGGATGGAGCTGCTCCCCTGTGTGTTTGCAACTGCAGGGTCAGTGGATGAAGGGAAGAAAAGCAGACTCTGTCCCCTGTCACGGGGCCTCACTTTCTTCCTTCTGCTGTGGATTACCTTCAAAGCATGTAATTGAAAACAAGCAAACTGGCCTTGGGCCACATGCGCATCCTGGAGCTGAAGGCCCCTTCTGGAGGAGAGGACCTGGAAGTAAACCTGGAATGCTCCGGGGAGGGGGAGCCCCTGGAGGCTGGAGCCACACTGGGTGAAATGTTTTGTAAGTAGGTCACAGAAAAGAAAGTGAAGCCAAGGGCTTCTTCCCACAGTGCTTTAGAAGAAAAAGTCTGTGTGGCATCCTCGTGAGAGCCAGAGTCAGGCTGGGCACCTGCTGCAGGTTTCCAGGATGTGTCCCTGTGAGCTTTGGGCTGGGTGGCAGAGCCACAGCACTAGGTTTCAACCTGCCCTTTGGCTTTTATTCAGGGTACACAACCACCTGAACCCTGATGGGCTAATAGCCATTTTCCTGGTCATCTGCATGACCTCAGCTAAGTTGGATGCTGAGCGTTTTATACCTCATTTAATTTACAATTCCTCTGAGGTGGAGTTATTTGGTGCCTTTGTGGGTTCTTTTTTGTGCATCGGGTTGGTTTCTATGTAGATGTTCCTGGGAGAGTTTGGGAAGACAAATCAGGAGAACAAAATCGAGTCAGGAATTAGGAAGCAAAATTATCTTCCCTGAATGGAGACAGGGGTCCCTTGTTCCCTCTCAGGAACCAGAAAAGAAAGTTGATTAGTGTTGCTTAAATGCATTGCAATTACCTCCTCGAGTTTTCTTACACTCTGGGGTTTAGGCTAGTCTATAAATCTTAGTCCCAGGTTAGTTGTAAAATTTTGATTTATCCTTCTGGATAGGTGTGCTAACTCATTCGTCAGCTTGAATTATTTAGAGTTATCATGAAAAAGGTCTGATTTCTATTGCCTTCCTGATTTGTACTTTAAATATAGTTCCCTGTCTCAAGTCTCCAGAATTCATGTTGAAAATAGAATAGAGAAAATTACTTTTAAACAGCACTTTGGCATATAACAGCATGATTTACCTTGGAATATTTCTCCAACTGCTTTTAAGACACTAACACCAAGTTTGTTAGAATTTGAATCTGGAAATTAGCATGAAACCAAACAGCAAACATTGAGTCCCAGGTGGTCATTGCGTGTGCTCCTTTGATTTGGGGGTCCTAAATTGGGGGATTCTTCTCTCCCCCCTCTTTGGATAGCCCAGGTCCACGATGTTCAATTCACAGCACGTACACTCTGTCTCTTTTAGCACTGGGTAGACTTAAATTTTTGAGAAAAATCAAGTCTATTATATACATAAGAAATATATGACATTTCAAACAGACTTGAAATTAACAATTCAGCCTTCCTGACAACTTATAGAATGAGAATTACATATAAATACAGCACACTTACAGTGCCAATGCTTCATAATCTTATACTGTGATTTATACAGCTTTTCTTTATATTTTATATATCCCACCATGCTCATTTGATTAATATACCTTAAATCTGCACTGCTTCGGGATATAGAAATTTAAAAAGAGGAATAAAGCAAGCACAATGACCTATCTCCTCTCACTTTATGAAAATGAAAACATTATGTATGAACTAATTTAAGAAATTTAAGACTTACACACTTTAGTAGCTAGAACTAAACATAAGCAATACAAAATTCAATAGATTTTGTTAGAATTGTAGAAAGGAACAGGAACAAGTTCTTATCTTCCTTGCAATTTTTTCTCATTTATTTGCACCATTTCTACTTCATTTCCATGAAACCAGGATTTTGTTGGTAGGAGTTCTTCAAATGATTCATTATTTTAAGATTAGATTTATTAGTGGCATAGCATATTCTGTATATTCAGAAAACATTTAGGTCCTTGATGATTTCATTTGTTTGTTTGAGATTTTGTAAATTTAACAATAAAACCAAATGGTACTTTAAAAAAATATTCCTTTGAGGATCGTTCTTGCTTCATAGGAAAGTAGCTGATGGATTTCTTATGTCATTGCTTTAAATATTATATAATTTGTATCTATCATGAGAAAAGGGAGTTTGTAATTTCACAGCAGAATGAAAGGGATAAATGACAGACTTTTTTTTTTTTTTTTTTAGGGATTTTTAAACTCTGCATCTGTGTATTTTGGATGGAACTAAAATCTAGTTTAACATTAGCTCAGTAAAGCCTGTCTAAATGAAGGAATGGTGCCTTGATTTCAACCAGCAGGATTGGTGGAACTCACTTGATTTACTGGCAGTACCTTCCCTCTGTGTAATTCCTACTTTAAACACTTCTGTTGTCAAATGATATTAGCTGCTTACTTATGAAAGGCAGTGTGTGAGTAATTTTCAGAACTGCCACCTTTCCTGCACTGGGCTCTACATTCTGAGGGCTGGGGCTTTCACGTGGACATAGCCATCTGACCTCACCAAGAAGTCAGGTGAAAGTCAACCCTAGTTATTAGATGATGTCGTGGAAGCTGTTAAATTGAGAAAGCAATTTTACTTGCTTAAAGAGGAAATTCTAACCCCTAGATCTTTGTCCGTGTTTGGAGTAGGAATGGATTGGGGGTGAGGGAGATTAGTTTTTGAATTAAAGTCATGTATTAGTCTGGCCATACTAATTTGAATTTCTACCAGTTCTCAGAATATTCTGTCTTTTGAAATTCTGTGGTACTAAGTGATGCAACCCCATGTTGCAACCCCCTCCCCCCCCGAAGATGCTTCTTATTTATTTATTCATTTTTAGTGCTGGGGAACCATCTTAGGGCCTTGGACAAACTAAGCACGTGCTCTACCACTGAACTAAGCCCCCAGCTCCTGATGTTTATTAAATAATTCTATTTTGATATCTTCTTGAGGGCTTTATATGTGCAGAGTATGTTAAAGGCAAATGGAATAAAACAAAACAAAAATATTAAGTATGCTGAAACAATTTAAATGGCATTTGAGGTTACATCTCTCCTTTCTTCTTAGACCTAGATGAATAAGTATTTGGGTTTTGCTTTTGCTGTGTGTGTGCGTGCATGTATCTGTGTGCATGCGTAAGTGAGAATGTGGATCAGACACTGGCGAAAATAAGTTGGTGGGGGTACTAAACGCCTTCATTTTGCTGAGTCAATGCTAAGGTTTTAGGAGTAGGCAGCCCTTAAGCCATGTGAACCCAGGGCTATAATGAAGATTTGCATTCATTCATTCAAAATCATTGAGCTTCTATGTACTAACTGTGTTCTTGGTGTATGGGGCAATAGTCAAAAAAAACTATTTCTGGATAAACTAAGATAAAAAGACACGTGATAAGTCTTTTTTTTTTTTTAATTGTATACAAATGGGATACATGTTGTTTCTCTATTTGTACATAGAGTCAAGGCATACCATTTGTGTAATCGTGATAAGTCTTTGATGAGAAGTACAGCAGAGTGAGGGGAAAAGGAGGGCGTGGAGTCGGGGATTTATTATTTTAGACCAGGAGGTCTCAGGGAGGCCTCAGGTTCCATCTGCTCGTATCTAAATTCCACATGCAGAGGTTTATTTGGCTTGCATTTCGATTTCACCCTGCTTTTTGAAATGTCATCTGGAACTGGAAATGATTGAACCATGTTGGTCCTTTGCTTCTTAGTGCCAGTATGTTTTACGTTATTTCCTTTGAGCAAATGTTCATGGGAATTTGGGGCAGTGGATGTCTGGGAGTGAGGAGGTATTAGGTGGAAGGGATCCAAATGGGTGGCGTGGTCTCTTGCCTCTGAGTGGGGTCTCCCTGCCCTCAGGGCGCTGTGCCTCTGACACTTCTTGCGCTAATTACTGCTTCATGGTATCGCTGCTCTGATTCTGCACCTTGGCATTGCCCATTCACTCAGGAATGCTGACTGGAGAAAGCAAAGGCTTTACAGCGCTTTCTGTTTGACTCTTCAGGAAAAAGGCATTGTACAATGAGGGTATTATCTTTTGTTCATTAACCTTCTTGACTGTTTGGATTATCATTTTGCTTTATATTTTTAATGCAGAACCCAAGCGTGTCTCTAGGGAGATCTTTGTCTATTTATGGGCTCTAACTTAGAACATTAAATCATTCTGAATGGGGAGTGATTTTAATTCTCCTCACTCCTGCCCTGTCACCTTAGTGGGGGTTTTGTACACTCTCCTTGCTCACTAACAGCAGCATCTGTGTTGCACTTCTAACCCTGTGCCCCCCCCCCAAAAAAAAAAAAAAAAAAAAACTTGCTCCAAATTTAGTTCTGTTGCCTGTCAGCTTTGGCAGTGATGGCAAGGGTAGGAATTTGTACTTCCCTCTGGATTCTTGGGAGTTTTCTTTTGCTTGTGAAGGCACCAGAATCAAGATTTCTAAGAAATATTTTGCATACATCTGTGTGTGTGGGGGGCGGGGTTGGGGTGGTTTATATCCACGGACGCCCAGATTTTAATTTCTTTGATGTAGTATTTCTTTTTCTTGGTAGTGCAAGCATGTTGACTTCACATCAATGAATAATTCTAGGTATGAGATGAAAAAAGCAAACAATACTTGTTTGCAGAGATGCAGCTGCTTAAAAATGAGCAAAATGTATCTTGTTAAAGTCTCTTTTTTCCCTCATTATAAACAAAACTGTTGAATGTGAGAGCAAATCTAAATTGCTATTTTAATGTAAAAATATTCCTTTTCTTTTTTTCCCCAGCTTTTGCTTTGGTGCCAAAAGATGTAAAGAAAGAGGTCAAGCAGTTTCAGGTACTGATTCTAACGTTCTCGTCTACCCCTCACCTCAGAGACTCTTGCATTAAATGAAACTGTAAAGGTTTTGTCCTTTACTAGTTAATGTGTTTATTTCTTTTGTTGTATAAATTAATATAATGTTGATCCACATAGATTTAAAGCTCTAACAGCAGCCTATAGGTAGACTTGCTTAAAAATCCTTTAATAGTTACATAAGATCCATTAGGTTTCAAAATCGTTTTAGGATAAAAGGTGTTTGGCATGGCAGTAGACATTTTAGAAGTCTTGCTTAAGTACCATAGTTTTTTCCAGTCTTACTATATCCTGATGTTGGATTTACTTTTCCCAGTCAGTGAAAGGATTTTGCTTAGTTACAGGACTGTCAAAAGTCTGATTACTGACACCTTGAAGGTGGCTCCTTGTGGGAGGGGATGCTGGGTTCTCGACCCCAAAGGCAGCTTAGTTAAGCTGCCATAAATCTTTGCATGCTCAGAATCAAAACCAGCCTGGGGGACCAGAGGAGAGGGAGCAGCACTTACCAACTCTCAGAGCTGCTTTGCTTTGATCACTGGTTAGTTGCATTCAAGAATCTCATCAAAATTTTTACTGTTTGGGCTTTGCAAGGGACCAGTGAAGCACATGAAAAAGAGAAACAGCATTTCAAAATATGATTTGCTTTTGTCATATTAATTATGGTTTTGCTCAGTCTGATTTACCCCACAATTGATATAAATGCATTTATCAAGAGTATTATCTCTTCTAACTCTCTGTGGGGTTCTGCCACAGGGGAAATAAAAACAATAATGTATTATGATTTTAAGACTTTTTTATGGCTAATAAAGCATTTTCACACATTTCATTTAATTTGATCTTCTCAATGATTCTGTTATTGCAAAGTAAATATTTCTAGTTATAACAGAGATGATAAAGCCTTAGAGAAGTTAAGTGATTTTTACCTAGGTCACATGATTATTAAGAAATGAAGTTAAAAGTTTCCGAATCCTTGAATTTTTCACCCTTTACCATTTTATATTACATAGTCATGTGCATTATGTGTTTGGTAATTGTGAGGGTTATTTAATGACAAATTTACTCTATTTTGCCATATAATCATTGCAGATTTTATTTTATTTTATTTTTCAAAAAAGTGTGTTATAACCATTATGTGAAGCTTTTTGAAAATGGATTGTGCTGGTATTACTTAAAAATAATTTATTACAAAACTCCCTTTTGTTGAAGATTAGGATGCACAGAATACTTGTGAACAAATAATAAAATCGAATAGTCCAAATCCATGCATATCATTTCTTCATGATAGTTTAGCAAACATTTTTCCAGACTGAAAAATAAAAAAAGTTAACACATGAGTTGTTATTGATTTGTACATTGTAGCTGAAATACTGCACTTGAGAAAATTTACTACAGTGCTGCAAATTATGGACTTAGAAAATTTAATCCTCTGTGTCTGAAGAATCGCGCTACTATTTTGTTATCTGCTGAAACATTCTCAGTGCCACTCATTTTAGACGTGCGTACAATTAGTACTGCAGCACTCTAAAGAAACCAGGCGAGAGGCCCTTTCCTAATGCACTGACAGTGCGCATGCACTGAACATTCTAGGCTTCCGGCTTGCAGTGCGTCAGAAGACACTTGCGCGTCCGCGTGCCACTGCCGATCATGTCGCTGCACTGTTCACCTTTTAAGGGGACAGAATTAGACCATGTGATGATTATGTGATGAAAGGTTATAAACCAATTTTTGGACTAAAAAACAAAGGTGTGATGGTTATGAAATGGTACAATTACATAGTGAAATACGGTAAAGTTCTACCTAAGGATTATTAATAGGGAATTAAATTTTGTTTAATAAATTTAGAAATTATAGTATAGTTTTTTAAGTATTAGGTTTAAGCTGTTTTTCCGATGAGGAACTGTATATATAGTTTGCTTTAAGTGCATACATAAATTTAGAGTCCTATAAATGAGTCTTATATTTTAATGTCATTTTTCATGCAAAGGTATTAATGTACTTGAAAGATGTCATTAACTGCACCTATGCGTGTGCTTTCCAGCCAAAATAACTGTTGCTCCCATGAGCAGAGACTGTGTATCGTGTCTATTGCATAATCACTATACCTGAAACTGGGAGATGGAGAGGAATTAGTTTGTACAAGATTGTCCAAAACCTGTACTTGAACCTGGAGATAGAATTTAAGGCTCTGAACATTGTCCACTTAAATTATGTTGTCATTAATTCATCACCCAAGCAAAATTGCCCTGCTACTGTTGCCCAAGGCAGCTGCCTCCTGTTCACCTCACCTCATGCTTGCCTTAGTCAAATGCCCCATGTTAGGCTTTTTGTCCAATGCAGGCCAACCTAGGTGGGGATGGGTTTCTCATTCAAGCAATATGTACACTCACTGATGGCATTGGCTTTGACTCCCTATCAAATTCATGAGAACTGCCAATGACCTGATGTGCATCTGTGGCCTGACCTCTGGGCTCACTCCTCTCTCAAGTTCCTAGTGTTTGGCACCATCTTGGATTCTGACCCATGGACAGTTTCAGGGGAGCCTGCCCACCCAAGACTGAACTCCAGGCTGTAGGTGCTGCCTCAGTTATGACTATTCATCTGCCTTTGGACTGCATTGCTATAGCCTATGGTGGCATGTGGTTTTGCATCCTGTGTGGCATGAGGTTAATCGAGTACACTGGAGGCAAAGTGCCATAGTTCATCTCTTCTCCACCACGTTGTGGGACTTAGCCTCCCTATGTCTCAACTTTTTCATCTGTAAGATGGGGTAATAGGATCTACTTCAAAGGGCTGTTTAGAAGGTGTGTGTGTGTGTGTGTGTGTGTGTGTGTGTGTGTGTTGTGTGTGCATATATGAGTTTACAACTCAGAATAGTACAGATCCTAATTCATTGTTTACCTGATAACAAGAAATGTCCTATGCAACCTTTCAAGGGGTTGCTTAAACCTCTCTTCTGCCTAGAGAAGTTAAAGTAACGAAGAAAAAGACCTTACTACTTTCATTAGTTAAATTTCTTTTTGTGGAGGTAGTTGAAGTCACATGAAATAGTTGATGATGATCATGATCATGGGAAGAATAGGAGCCAGATGAGAAACCGAGGCCTGAGCTAGTAATTAGTGGAGGCAGAATTAGAAAACATGACCAGCTTATAACTGAGTGGATTAATTTATTCAAAATCCAGCAGGGGGTGGTGATGACAGGTGGAAGATGGCACCTTATTTCTCTTTCCTCATCAGAAATTTCATATCAAAAAGTTTTGAGCATGTTATACTATTTTTTATGGAGAAGTTACAAATTAAGCATTGCATATTTGGGTTGCATGTGTTCAAATCTGTTGTGGCTTAAAAACATCAAACCCATGTGAACGGGTGATGTGAGCATCTTTTCCTGGTTAGAATGAGAGCTGTTGGCAGAGTGAATGCATTAATAACAAATGTCTTTCCTATCTGAATGGTAATTCAGTTGACTTATACAACCTTGACTGTGAGCACATTCTGATTAATATTGATAGTCAGTTTAAGAAATGTGGCAGCAGAGATAATAAAACAAACCATGTGTTTCTTTCTTCTTAGAAAGAACTAAGCCTATCCACCAGGGGCACTGAAGACAGAATTTTAAATGTTCTGTCAGTTTGTTCATTTAGTCTAATTTTCCATCTCAAAGGGGAGATGACTCAAGCCCATTCTGGTTCCATTTCAGTTCACCTACTGCACCTGTTCCTTGGGTATTTTATTTTTACAGTTTACAAATTGAGTCATTTGAAACAGCTAATCATTTCCTAGCTATTGTGTCAGCCAGTCTGAGCTACAGTGCTTAATAACAACTAGAGAGGTATATAATTTGCGTTGCTGTTCTTAGATTTTACGAAGCTCTCTGGTGGAAAGTTCAGCTGGTGTACTAGTTTGTTGAAGTTAGTCTGGAACCACTGCTTTCTGCCATTTTTCATCTTTTGACTTGTTGTTCAAGGTGACTTCTGTTGTAGATGTAACCTTTAGCTGACTCTCAAAATATGTTCTGGGGAATGCTGTGCGTGCACGGTGGTGTGAGGACTCGACTTTCATCCTGGTTTTGTGGCTAGTGACTTGGGCCCTAGGAAATTCCTGTATCTTCCTTAAGATAAAAGATTGTCTTATTGGGGAAAGGGCAGTGTTGGATTTAATCATCGCCAGTGCTATTTCTAGAGCTAAACATTTTACCTTTCTGTGAGTTTTATCTGGCAGCTAACTTTGTGGCTTTGCAAGGAGCAGGCAGCTTTGGCCCAGCACAAACATCAGGTTAGTGGTGGGAGACAGTGGTGCCCACGAGCCAAGGCCAGTGCACCCGCCCTACAGCGGGTGCTTCTGGTCAGGTATGGCATTTAGGGTATTTAGTGCAGGGAGTCCACGCCCACTAACTTAAGATCTAACCTGGCTTTGGCTTTGTACATTCAAAGAAGTGGACTAACTCTCAGGCTTTTAAAGTAGGTTCTTCCAAAAGCATTAAGTGTCGTTAATCCTGAGATCTAACAAATGAGCATCTAACTATGGGCTCCTGTCTGCTCAGTGGCCTTTCTAGTCTTGACACAAAGATAATTTCATGAAATGCCATCCAAAGTCGTCATTTCCCTATGTTTAGCTGTCTCTCCTCCTTGCCTATTGTCTCTGCCCCTTTGACATTCTTAAAGGACACATTGCTTTGTGGCTGTGTCTTGGCTTTTAAGGTGCTCCCAGTTTTGATGGTGGAGGTTCACAATCAAATCTTAGTGCAGTATATGAAGAAAATTGAGGGCTATTTGCCAACATCCAGGTGTCATGATTATAGCATATGGCTGTTGAAAGTGGAAAAGAGCAATTAGGAAAAAAACCCTTTTTAGTCTGCTGAGAGGACAACAGAAATGGCAGATTCAACTGCTGATTCCTTGCACTTTGTGAGAGAATCTTTTGAGAGTTTCTCCTTGAATTACATAGGGTCAGAACCAGGCATTTTTGTGGCAGCATCCAGATTCCCGTGTCTGGAGCTTGCCAGCTCTGAGGTACTTCTTTTTTTACTTGTGACTGTGTGTGTTGCTGTAACAGAATACCTGAGACTGGGTAATTATTTATAAAGAACTAAGGTTCATTTCTTATAGTTCTGGAGGCTTTGAAATTCAAGGTGGGGGACATCCAGTGAGGGCTTTTTTGCTAGAGTCCCTGGTTCCATGGCAGAAAGCAGAGAAGCAAAAGAGCACGTGTAAGAGCAGAGAGGACTGCACCCGCATTTATAACACACTCACTCTTGATATTGAACCCATTCCCACACTAATGACATGAGCCCGCTTGTGAGGCTGAGCCCTAATCACCTGTTAAAGGTTCCATCTGTCAACACTGTTGCACTGAGGAGGAAGTTTTCAACATGTCCTTTTGGGGGAGCACATTCAAGCCATAGTGTCTGCCATCGGCTGGCCTCCTCTGACGCCCTGTGCAGGCCCCTAGGGCTGCTTCTCAGGAAGTGGAGAACATGGTGGGAACCTTCTTGGTGACAGTGGGTCCAAACCCCCCGAGAGCTTGTCTTCATGAGGAATGCCCTGCCAGGAATGGGACTAGCTCTGATCAGATGCTTTAGAGTTGACAAGGATTCTAAAATTAACTTTCAAAGAACATCATCCTACACAGGAGGAAAGAGCTTCAGCTCAATTAAGGGATCCACCCAGGATCATGTAAGAGAGGCGCAGCCCCATTTCAGAGCTTCTGGGTGGTGCAGAAATACTCCATTGCTGCTTTCCCACTACATTTTGGTCTTATTTCTTTAGGAAAGTGTTTCCAAGCTTCTGTCTTCAAGTCTTCCCCCTAAGTGTTAATATGTACCATACATATTTGTTCACTGTATTGCTAACTCTTGCTATTCAATGAGATTTATCATTTTCTCTTTCATTTCAAATACAGGATTTGAAGAAAAGTGGCATATCAAGGAAAAATGACATAGGTAAGTGATGACTTTTTTTTTTTTAAACTAAGAGTATTCGCAGGTGAATTTGTGGTACATTATATTTCATAAAGTGGATTTTTCTTTCTGTTTTTATTTATTGGATACTTTTTGTTCTTCATATATTCTTTGGGCCAGCTCAATATTTACTCTCATGCAGAGGTAGAGAGAACACTTTTCAGACAGGCATATTAGCACATGTGTTAGAGGTAACAACTAATATGTTAGATTTAATTCCCTCAGTCGTCATTCACTGAGCTTTTCATGAGGATATAGCATCATGCCTGGGTGGGTGCTGTGTTGGGGGAAGCAGAGCAGGATAAGACATAAGTCTCTGTTATTAGGGGCTGTGTTAGTTCATTTTCTGTTGCTACAACAAAATACCTGAGGATGAGTATTTATGAAGAAAAGAAGTTTATTTAGCTCACAGTTCTAGAGGCTGAAAGTCCAAGTACATGAGGCTCCATTTGTTCTGACTCTGGTGAGGGCCCCCTGGGCTGTGTCAGATCATGGCAGATGGTATCATGGCAGGGATGAGTGGGACAGGGAAATGTCACATGGCAAGACAGGAAGCCAGAGAGATTCAGGAGTCAGGCTCTCTCTTATAGCAGCTCATTCTCAGAGGAATGTCCTGGGGTCTCAGGAGAACTACATTAAACTCTTCTGAAGGCAGCACCCCCAGTGAACTAACCACCTCCCATTAGGCTCCACCCCTTAAAGATCCCACCACTTTATAACACTGCCACACTGGGGACCAAGCCTCCAGGGCATGAGCCTTTGTGGGACACATTCAAAAGATACCCACACCACAGCAGAGACTCGTACTTAGTGGGAGAAGAGGACAAGCTGTGGCCAGGCTCCACACTTATCTGGTGGATAGCTATGTGCCTTTAGGAGTCAGTTCAGTCACATCCATCAGACTTGTCTGGAGGATTCTGGCACAAAAGCTCTCCTTCCTCCTTCGTAACACACCGCCCTTCTGTCACAGCGCCTCCACACCTTTGTTGGGGCTACTTTTTAACACACCTCTCCCCACCCCTGCATATGGTAAGCATCCTTAGGGATGTGACCATGAGTTAGCCACTTTTTAGTGTCAGCCCGTGTGTGGACAGAGGGTGAGCTGCACCTCTGTGAGTAGGGGTGGGCCTGTCCTCCAGGTGTGAACCTGGTCATTGTCCTTCATCCCAGGGAGGCCATGGAGACCTGGAGATGAGAGTAGGATAAGAAGGAACACTTTCCTTCCTGAGCCTGTATTCTGAGGCATGCAGAAGTGCAGGAAGTCACCCCCACCCCTGAACATGGAAGGGGAAGGTGACCTCTGCTGGAGAGGTGCTTCTGGGGCCACAGGCCTATGGGGTATGGTTTAGGGTCTGCAGGCTCTGAGAGCAGCTGCATTTAAAAAAAAAAAAAAAAATATATATATATATATATATATATATATTTATATTTATATATTTGTAGGTGGACACAATACCTTTATTTTATTTTTATGTGGTGCTGAGGATCCAACCCGGGGCCTCGTGCATGCTAGTTGGGTGCTCTACCACTGAGCCCCAACCCCAGCCCCGAGCAGCTGCAGTTAAGGGGCCATATTTGTTCATTGTTTTTTTCGTCTGTTACAACACCCTGTATGGTTCAGCTACTCCTTCCCATGAGGAGATTTTCTCTCTGCTGCCCTGCCACCCCTGGGGTTTTGGGTATTTGTATGTTTGTTTCATGGGAGCTGTTGGGTCTCCCCACAGTGCTTGGTTATTTAGAGAACTAATGAACTGAGACTGCAGCATGGGCTCGAAACTGCCCAGAGGAACTTACCCTGGACAAGGAAATTGACGTTCGTACAATTGCAAATTGCAAGTCATGGTGATACTTAACTTGGTATCAGTTCCTTCGAAAAAGACCCAGGGGGATTCTTTCTCCCAAGTCTTCTGATGTACCTACAGGAACAGAAGGCTACTAAAAAGCGATACAATCATAGTCACGGTGTCACCAGAAAAGCCTAATCAGTCGACTCTGGCATGCAGTGACTCTCACTGAGGAAGACAGTGGAGTGGCTCTTCCCGTGTGTGTCTGTATACATGTTTACCCCTCGTTTTAAATCACAAGGCTACTTGTTATTCACCTTTTAGCAAAAGAACCTGTATTGATTTCTCCATCAGAAAACACGGGCATGATGAAATCCATTCTCCTAGTCATTTCGAGTGCTTGGCCCCTCCCAGACGGGCACTTGGCAACAGAAGACATCGTTTCTCTTCCAGGCTCCCTTTTCTAACTTTACCCTTGGCCCCCGTTGCCTTTCCTGAATCTTCTCTGCTGCCCACTGTTGGCTTCAGAACCTCATTGGTCCTTTCCGTACCCTTGACCAATGTCTTTATCTTCCCCTTCTTCCGGTTTGTCACCTGGATAGTTATGGTCAGGCACTTAACATGCAACCCATTTATTGCACATTCTTGGAGGAGAATCTGTCTTGGGTTGTGCCGGTGTTTGCTGAAGGCAAGTTGCAGTGAGTTCAGAGAAGATTCAAAGGAAATAGTGTGATCGTCTCGCTTAGCTGTGTCGACTGTGCAGTGGGAACCTGAGAGTCCGGTGGCAGAATGGCATCAACAGTGGATGCCCAGATGAACTCTGGGATCTGGACTTGGCCAGAATGTGATTCAGCTGAGGGAGGGGCTGGCTGTATGTCAAAATAATTCTCGGTGCTGATGTAAGAACTGCAGGGATTTAAGCATGTAAGCTTTTTTTAGCTCTTTTTAGTCCCGGCCTGATTCTTTCCTGGAGTGGGTTGGGGGTGAGGAGCAGGTCCACGATCTGTTGTTCATTCCTGTCCGGTGCCCCCTTCCTCTTTAGCTGGCCCTGTACCTCTTCAACACGTGTCCGATTCCTTAGCCGCTTCCAACTGTTCATATTTTCAGGTCCTAAATTTGACCCTGTTCCAAGCCTTCACTGCTCTCTCTGCAGGAAAGGCCTCCTCTGTCCCCACATACACTTTTTTGACCTGTCCCCAGGGTGTAGTGTCCTCATCCCCTCCTATTGGCAGGCCCTGCTGCCTGGGGCCACACTTAGCTCCTAAGGCCCCTGCCCAGTTTGAAGGCAGTTCATCTGTATTCCAAGCCTCATAGCACAGCATACAAGTCCTCCAGGATCTGATCGGCCTGCATATGCCTCCCTCTCTAACTTTATCACCCAAATGCTTCCTTACTCTTTTCTCAGAGTGCCTGCCAGATTCTCTGGGTAGGTACTCAGAGATGCTGCAGAAATAAGGTAGACTGTGGGCTCTGAATGACCCCTCTTCTTCATCCACTAGTGAAGTGCTTCCCTGTGTGTGTGAGACAGCAGAAAACTGCAGCTTTTGAAGGGAACTGTGGAAATCCCTCCTCCCAGAATCGTTTCTTGACTCAGCCTCACCTGCTTCCTATGCCCCCATGGTACCCTGGGCTCGGTTCTGGCTTTCCACTTACTGGTTTGGTTATTATAGCCTGTCTTCTGAGCTACAGACTCAGACACTTCATTGTCGTGACTGTGCCCATTCATCCAGAGCCTTGCACTTAGTAGGCACTTGGAAGATGGTTGACTGAGTGAATGCATGTAGCCTGCAAGATCGGAGTACCTGGAAAGAAGGGGTCAGCGTGATCTCTTGATAGTTGTATTAAAAAATGAATGACAAATAACTCACGGGCATGACTCAGATATATGAAAAGGGGAAGAATTTGCTTTGTTCTTGTAAAGTCTCTTCCCTGCGTGGAAGAACTGTGGTCTTTGTGAGAACAGTGGGAGCTTTGCTGAGCTGGTAGAAGTGGCAAGGGTTGGTTACCATGGTGCCCACAGGGTCAACCTTTTGACAGATGGATCTTCTATTCTTTTAAAGATTTTATTATGAAGTAATTTGAACACATGAAAGGACACAAATAGTAAGATAATGAATATCCATGTATCTTCCACTTAGATTAAGAAATACAGCGTTACTACTATAGCTGAAGCCTGTCAACCATTATCCTCATTTAGTGTTTATCATTCTCATATAATCTTTTATATTTTCACATGATATATATGCATACATGCAATATATATCCACTTAATGTATATTTCTTCTTAAAGTTTTGCAGACTATTGACTTAGATAGTTATTCTTTTGCAACTGGTTTTTTCCCCAGACTTTTCTTTTTGGTATTCATGTACAGTATTTGGGTTGATACATATAATGCTGGTTAATTTTTACATGTAGTTAGCTGATGCACAGAGGACTAGTTAGTTTTTATTGCCATGTAGTATTCTGATTTATGTATCTTGTTGGTGGATATTTGGGTCACTGTTCTTTTTTCCTTTTATACAGTGCCACTGTGAACACTTTTTAATATGTCCTTGTTACACACATGAGAGATTTTCAAAGATGATTAATAGGAGTGGAATTTCTGGGTCATGTGCATCTTCAACCTTATTAAATATTGAAAAAAAATTATCCCCTGAGGCTTATTTACTCCATTCTTATAAAAAGAGATCTTTATAACTTCTATTTTGATACACCAGTTTATATTAATGTTTTAGATTTAGTGGATTGAAGATAACATTTCAGTTAAACACAAGACATCCCTTTAAGCTTTATCCATGTGTTTGGTGTGTAGAGCCAAGAAGCTGATTTATAGTAGGGAAGGGTAGATGGGGTGTTCGTGTTTACCTAAACTGAAGAGAAGGAATTAGGTCACATTCAGTACGTTGCTCAGTATTCCCTTTTAAATGTTTTATTGAGTTTTAACCAAAGAACATTTCAGATTATTTTTAGGAACTTGATGGCTCACTGTGGAGCCATCTGTATGAATATTTGAGTGGGTGAATAAAGAATGGAATTGTAGAACTAAACATAAGGGGAAAAAAAAAAGACACAATGAAATACAATTAAAACCAAATTAGGCTGGGCTTGGTGGTGCACACCTATAATCCCAGCGATTTGGGAGGCTGAGGCAGGAGGATCATGAGTTCAAAACCAGCCTCAGGAACTTAGTGAGGCCTTAAGCAACTCAGTGAGACACTGTCTCTAATAAAATATAAAAATGGACTGGGGATGTGGCTTAGTGGTTAAGCCCTCTGGGTTCAATCCCTGGTATCAAAACAAAATTGGTGTCCCTGAGCAAAGGTGTTAAGGATATAGGCTGGTGGTGTAAAGAAGGTCCCTGTATTGGTCTGCTACACACCTGGCTGGAGGTCACAATTTATATGACATCTTCTTTCTGCCCACACCCTTGTTTGGTGGCAGGGTGCTGCCACCGAGGCTGTTTCTATCTATTTCTGTGTTATGAGCTCGGAACCTGAGAGGCACAATGTGCTTCTTAGGTGTGTGGCTTGAGCAGCTGCTTCTGGCAGGACCTCTGGGCAGTGCCCCAGCTCGGCGGGGCACGACATCCTAGGGTTTTGCTTGCTGTTGTAAAAAACTGGGCCCTTTTAGAGTGGGCCCTTGTGGGCCGGCAAATGCTTCTGGGGTGTGGTTGTAGGTGGGCTTCTAGGTGGCACTATTGGCCAGTGCCCTGTTGCTGTGCAGATTTTGCAACCGTTTTCCTGGAGAGAACCTCTAATCTGGCTGGGTTCCTCGTGATGTAGGGTAGGGATTATTGAGGCATTTATTTGCAAATCCTTGTGAACTCGTGGGGACATCTGTATTCAGTGTTGTGTCACTGTAAAGGGCTATCCAGAACATTCTTGAAATAGCATATTAGTTCAGTAGGGCTGTGTTATAGTTTGGGTGTGAACTATCTGCAAAGGCCCATGTGTTAAAGACTTGGTCCCCAGACTGTGGTACCATTGGGAGGTGGTGGAACCTTTAAGAGCGGGGGAAGCAAGTTAGGTCACTGGGGGCATGTCCTTCAAGGGAATAGATGGCCCCCATCCCCTGCCTGTCTCTCTTTGTTTCCTGGATGTCATGTTGTACTGTACCACCAGAGGCTCAGAGCAACAGGGCCAAGTGACCATGGACTGAAACCTTCAAAACTACGAGGCAAAATAAATCTTCCCTCCTATGTTTGTTTTCTCAGCTATTTTGTCACATTTACAGCAAGATAACAGAGGCTGCCTAACAGCATGTCACAGAATGGGTGGCTTAATCAGTCTAAATTGATTGTCTCCCAGTTCTGGAGGCTCTAAGTCCAAGATCAAGGTGTTGACCTGCTGGTTCCTTCTGAAGGCTCTGAGGGAGAGTCTGTCCCAGGCCTCTCTCCTGGGCTTGTGGATGGTCATCTTCTCCACATGTTTCACATCATCTTCCCTCTGCATGTCCTCTCTGTCCACATTTTCCTCTTTTATAAGGATGCCCATCCTATTGGATTAGGGCCAACACTAACAACCTCATTAAACTGGATTAGCTCTGTAAGGACTCGGTGCCGTAGGGTCACATCTGGGTGCTGAGGGTGAGAATCCTTCAGCCCATGTCAGCAGCAGCACACTGCAGGCGTCCGTGGGCGTCATTTGGGGGCTCCTTGTAAACACTGGATTTTTCAGTCACCAGGGAAGTGGTTATTCTTGTCACTTTCGAACTTTGGCACATCCTTTTTGGCAGATGCAGGAGCACTTTCTCCGTGTGTTACCACAGTTTTGGTCTAGTACAGTGAGCTTATTTACGTACTAACTTCTAGGAAATTTGTCTCAGAAACCAGTTTAAGAGGTTTGTCTCTGAAATTTTATATAAATAGATTTCCCCTGCTGAGAGTTCATTGCCTGAAGGATTATCTTGTAGTTGCTGCTGTTTTTTTTTTTTTTGTAAACAAATGGGATACATGTTGTTTCTCTGTTTGTACATGGAGTCAAGGCATACCATTTGTGTAATCATAAATTTACATAGGGTAATGTTGGTTGATTCATTCTGTTATTTTTTCCCTTCCCCTCACCCCTCCCACCCCTCTTTTCCCTCTATAGAGTCCTTCCTTCCACCATTCTTGCCCCCCTCCCTAACCCTAACTCTAACCCTAAAACTAACCCCTCCCACGCCCCATTATGTGTCATCATCCACTTATCAGCGAGATCATTCTTCCTTTGGTTTTTTGAGATTGACGTATCTCACTTAGCATGATATTCTCCAATTTCATCCATTTACCTGCAAATGCCATAATTTTATCATTCTTTATGGCTGAGTAATATTCCATTGTATATATATATGCCACAGTTTCTTCATCCATTCATCAATTGAAGGGCATCTAGGTTGGTTCCACACTCTGGCTATTGTGAATTGAGCAGCTATGAACATTGATGTGGCTGTATCTCTGTAGTATGCTGATTGTAAGTCCTTTGGGTATAGGCCAAGGAGTGGGATAGCTGGGTCAAATGGTGGTTCCATTCCAGGTTTTCTAAGGAATCTTCATACTGCTTTCCAGAGTGTCTGCACTAATTTGCAACCCCACCAGCAATGTATGAGTGTACCTTTCTCCCCACATCCTCACCAACACCTGTTGTTGCTTGTATTCTTGATAATCACCATTCTAATTGGGGTGAGATGGAATCTCAGGGTGGTTTTGATTTGCATTTCTCTTATTACTAGAGATGTTGAACATTTTTCCATATGTTTGTTGATTGCTTGTAGGTCTTCTTCTGTGAAGTGTCTATTCATTTCCTTAGCTCATTTGTCGATTGGGTTATTTGTATTCTTGGTGTTGAGTTTTTTGAGTTCTTTATAGATTCTGGAGATTAGTGCTCTATCTGAAGTATGATTGGCAAAGATTTTCTCCCACTCTGTAGGCTCTTTCTTCGCATTGCTGATAGTTTCCTTTGCTGAGAGAAAGCTTTTTAGTTTGAATCTATCCCAGTTATTGATTCTTGCTTTTATTCCTTGTGCTATGGGAGTCCTGTTGAGGAAGTCTGCTCCTAAGCCGACATGTTGAAGATCTGGACCTACTTTTTCTTCTATAAGATGTAGGGTCTCTGGTCTGATTCCGAGGTCCTTAATCCATTTTGAGTTTAGTTTCATGCACGGTGAGAGATATGGGTTTAGTTTCATTCTGTTGCATATGGATTTCCAATTTTCCCAGCACCATTTGTTGAAGAGGCTATCTTTTCTCCATTGCATATTTTTGGCCCCTTTGTCTAGTATGAGAAAATTGTATTTATTTGGGTTTCTGTCCATGTCCTCTATTTTGTACCATTGATCTACCTGTCTATTTTGGTACCAATACCATGCCGTTTTTGTTACTATTGCTTTGTAGTATAGTTGAAGTTTTGGTATTGCAATACCCCCAGCTTCCTTTTTCCTGCGAAGGATTTTTTTAGCTATTCTGGGTTTCTTATTCTTCCAGATGAATTTCATGATTGCTTGTTCTATTTCTGTAAGGTATGTCATTGGGATTTTAATTGGAATTGCATTGAATCTGTATAGCACTTTAGGTAGTATGGCCGTTTTGACAATATTAATTCTGCCTATCCAAGAACATGGGAGATCTTTCCATCTTCTAAGGTTTCCTTTAATTTCTTTCTTTAGTGTTCTGTAGTTCTCATTGTAGAGGTCTTTCACCTCTTTGGTTAGATTGATTCCCAAATATTTTATTTTTTTTGAAGCTATTGTGAATGAGGTAGTTTTCCTAACTTCTCTTTCTGAAGATTCATCACTTATGTATAAAAATGCATTAGATTTATGAGCATTGATCTTATATCCCGCTACTTTACTGAATTCACTTATGAGATCTAAAAGTTTTCTGGTGGAATTTCCTGGTTCCTCTAAGTATATAATCATATCATCAGCAAATAGGGATAGTTTGAGTTCTTCTTTTCCTATTTGTATCCCTTTAATTTCTTTGGTCTGTCTAATTGCTCTGGCTAGAGTTTCAAGGATGATGTTGAAAAGAAGTGATGAAAGAGGGCATCCCTGCCTTTCTCCAGATTTTAGGGGGAATGCTTTCAGTTTTTCACCATTTAGAATGATATTAGCCATGGGCTTAGCATAGATGGCCTTTACAATATTAAGGAATGTTCCCACTATCCCTATTTTTTCTAGTGTCTTGAGCATGAAGGGGTGCTGTATTTTATCAAATGCTTTTTCTGCATCTATTGAAATAATCATGTGATTCTTGACTTTAAGTCTATTGATATGGTGAATTACATTTATTGATTTCCTGATGTTGAACCAACCTTGCATCCCTGGGATGAAACCCACTTGATCATGGTGCACTATCTTTTTAATATGTTTTTGTATGCGATTTGCTAAAATTTTGTTGAGAATTTTTGTGTCGATGTTCATTAAGGATATTGGTCTAAAATTGTCTTTCCTCGATGTGTCTCTGTCTAGTTTAGGTTTCAGGCCATTAATATTCAGGGTTATTATTGAGATATGATTTGTATTCCCGGTCATTTGACTCATTTTATTTATTTATTTATTTATTTATTTTTTACAGGACTTGGTTCTTCTTTATTTGAGAGTTCCTTTAGGATAGCTCCTCCCTTTGCTGATTTGCTTCTTTGTTTTTCATCTCTTCCTCATGGAATATTTTGCTGAGAATGTTCTGATGCTGGCTTTCTTTTTGTAAATTCTTTTAGCTTTTGTTTATCATGGAAAGATTTTATTTCATCGTCAAATTTGAAGGTAAATTTTGCTGGGTGTAAGATTCTTGGTTGGCATCCATTTTCTTTCAGAGCTTGAAAAATGTTGTTCTAGGCCCTTCTAGCTTTTAAGGTCTGGATTGAAAAATCTGCTGATATCCATATTGGTTTCCCCCTGAATGTAATTTGGTTCTTTTCTCTCACAGCCTTTAAAATTCTGTCTTTATTTTGTATGTTAGGTATTTTCATTATAATGTACCTTGGTGTGGGTCTGTTGTAATTTTGTGTATTTGGAGTCCTATAAGCCTCTTGAACTTGATTTTCCATTTCATTCTTCAGATTTGGGAAATTTTCTGATATTATTTCATTGAATAGATTGTTCATTCCTTTGGTTTATTTCTCTAAGCCTTCCTCAATCCCAATCATTCTTAAATTTGGCCTTTTCACGATATCCCATAGTTCTTGGAGATTCTGTTCATGATTTCTTACCATCTTCTCTGTTTGGTCAACTTTGTTTTCAAGGTTAAATATTTTTTCTTCAATATCTGAGGTTCTGTCTTCCAGGTGTTCTATCCTATTGGTTGTGCTTTCTATGGAGTTCTTAATTTGGTTTATTGTTTCCTTCATTTCAAGGATTTCTGTTTGTTTTTTTTTTTTCAATATCTCTAACTCTTTATTGAAATGATCTTTTGCTTCCTGATTTGCTCTTTTAACTGTCCATTGGTTTGATCATTCAATGCCTGCATTTGCTCTTTCATTTCATCGTTTGCTTCCCTTATCATGTTAATTATGTACATTCTGAACTCCCTTTCTGACATTTCTTCTGCCATGCTGTCATTGGATTTTATTGATGTAACATCTAGATTTGTTTGGGGCATTTTCTTCCCTTGTTTTCTCATATTGTTCAGGTATCAGTGGACTGCTGAGATGTTGCAGATTTCCTCTATTGACTTATAATGTCTCTGAAGATTTCTAGTATATCCCCTCTTAGCCTTCAGTAGCCTGAAGTCTTGGAGGAAGTTGATAATGCGGTGCTCCCCAAGGAAGCTGCCTCTCTAGGGGTGGTGGCCTTCAGGTGGGGTATATTCCCTGATAGTGGGCAGAGGTGCCTCCACTTGTTGACCAATGGTCATCCAAAGGGGAACTAGGCTGCGGGCTGAGGCAAGGTCTGTTTGGGCCTGTGTCTGTGGTTTTACCGTCCTTGTGGGAAAACCTCACCCGGCGGAGAAGACTCACCCGGTGGGGAGGTCTCGTTGGTTAGTTCCCCTCCTAGAGGTTCCCCTCAATCCACAATTACCGCCTGGGCAAGGCAGCCTTCCCAGGCAACGTTCCCAGGGGCCCGGACCTACCTCCTGGGTCTGGGAGCCTTGCCTTTCGCAGACGAGTCTCCTTAGGCTGCCCCTCCTCAGAGAAGCTGCCCACAGTCTTGGAACCTTCACTCCGCCCCTCACCTTGTCTCTGTGCAGCCCTTCCACCGAGAAGCCGCCTAGGTCCCTGGACCTTGCTTTGCACCTAATCGCCTGGCTACGCGACCCCTCCTCTGAGCAGTCACCTGGAGCCTTGTACAGATGCTCCGAGCCCCAGCAACCCGCCGCATGCCTCTTCCTCCAGGCAGCCACCCGGTGTTCTGTGTGGTTGCTTAGACCAAGCAACTCACTGTGCACCTCCTCCTCCTCAGGACAGCCCCACCCCGTTGTTCAGGAGGTTACTCTGAGTCCAAACAGCTCGCCGCCCAGCTCTTCCTCTGGGCAGCCACCGGAGCCCCGGCAGGTTGCTCTGAGTCCCAAGCGTTGTGCTGAGCGGCCTCCAATACAAAGCTCCCAGTTTTCCGTGTTCACTGCTCCAGCGGTGGGGAGGGGTGTCTTACCGCCTGGCCTGGCAGTCTTCCTCTGCAACGTTCCCAGGGGCCTGGACCTAACTCCTGGGCCTGGGAGCCTCACCCTTCGCAGACGAGTCTTATTAGGCTGCCTCGCCTCAGAGAAGCTGCCCACAGTCCTGGACCTTCGCTCCGTCCCTCAGCTTGTCTCTGCAGCTTTTCCACCGAGAAGCCACCTAGGTCCTGGGACCCTGCTCTGCTCCTAATCGCCTGCCTATGTGGCCCCTCCTCTGGGCAGCTGCTGAAGCTTGGCGGGTTGCTCTGAAACCAAGCGCTGTGCTGAGCGGCCTCCTCTGCAAAGCTCCCAGTTATCCGAGTTCACTACTCCAGCAAGGGGAGGGGCGTCTCGCTGGGCAACTCTACTTCACAAAGTTCCCTGCGTTCCGGGGCTACCGCCCCATCCAGGACGCCTCCCCAACGGGAGAGACTCACCCGGCGGCTTTGAGTTGGTCCCAAGTCACTCACTATCTCCTCTTTTGAATCCTGAGTCCTGGAGCAACATGAAATGCAGCCTCCCTCTAGTTCGCCATCTTGAAAAACCCTCGCTGCTGTTTTTTTTCCCCTCTACTTATTTTCTAGTTTATTTCAATCATGATTTTAAAATACCTAAAAACTTTTTTTTTTTTTTTGGTTCTAGACTTAAAAGAAATTGTATTTGTCATCCAGAGCCAAAGTAATTCTTTTCATGCAAAGAAAGCAGAGCAATTGAAAAAGATCATCTTAAAAAAGGCTGCAAATCTTACACAGGTACGTAGAGATGTTTGGAATGTCTGTAATTATGTGTTTGTTCATACATGTATGTTTTCTCCAACACCAAATCTATAGAAAATAAATACTATTTATTTAGATGAGAATAACAACTCATCTAACTCATTTTGCTTATTTAATATTGACTATTATTGAAAATGCTCTTATTAATTCCTAATGCTCAATGCATCATATATTAAATTATTGTGTGTGTATGTATGTATATATATGACATTTATATATGTATTTAACTTAGAATTATATAATTATGTAGGACTTTGTGTAGCTTTACCATGAAACCTGATAAAAAGAAGTTGAAGAAATGACTTTTTAAAGAGAGGTATTAAAATAGAGATAATTAATATTCAAAATTCTCGTAACAAGTTTTAAAGGCAATTTTCATGTTGAAATAACATTTTCATTAATCTTAGTGTGGTGCTTTCTCTGTGAGCCTCTTAATCTGTTTTTTAATTGGATGTCATTAATTGAACTTTGATTTGATTTATAATGTAATATCCCAGAAGGATTATGGAGAGGAAAATGTACGCATACAGGTACATTTTAATGACATTTAAAATAGACATGAACTGAATCTAAAGTTGCTATGAATAATGGTGATGTTTGAGACAAAGGAAGATCTACTTTCTGGATCAGTAGTCCCCCTTTATTTGTGGGAATGTGTTCCAAGACCCCAGTGAACGCCTGAAACTACAAATAGTACCAAACTATATACTATGTTTTCCCTATTCGTGCATATTTAGGATGAAGTTTAATTTGTGAATTAGGCACAATAAGAGATTAACAAAAAAATTAACAATAAAATAGAGTAATTACAGCATTACACTGGAATAATATTGTCAGCACCACTATTGTGGTGCTTTGGGGCCATTATTAAGTAAAGTAAGGGTTATGGAACACAAACACTACAATACCACAGCAGAGAGTCTGATAGCTGAGTTGACTGTTAAGTGATTAGTGGGCAGGTAGCATATATGGCAAGGATACCCTGGACAAAGGGAAGATTCATGTCCTAGGAAGGACCAAGCAAGACAGCCCAAAATTTCATCATACTACTCAAAACAGTGCACAATTTAAAACTTCAGGAATTGTTTGCTTCTGGAGTTTTCCATTTAACATTTTGAAATAGTGGTTGGTCCGCAGTGAGATCACAGATAAAGGGGATTAGTGTATTGCTGTATAGGTGCTTTCTTCTTTAGCCAAGTGAAAAAACTTCCTTCAGGTCCTTTGTACCAGGTTGCTGTGGCCTTCAAGACAGTATTTGTTTGTATATAGATGCTACCTCTTGATTTTCTTAGGAAATAACATTTTTGACAAGATAAATGCATGCTTGATTGCTTTGTTCTCTGGTGGGGGCTATAAAATAAAGGGTCAGAAATATCAATGGAGGTAAGCAGCTTTAATGATATTTGAGAGCAAGACATTGCTGAGAATGAGGTTTATTGTATCTTGTCTTTAAATGCTTGATGTATAAACTTCATAAACTTCCCTGCATCCCTGCAAGAACTGGGTTGCCCCATTTGGAACATTATAATTTCTCAGTGGGAGAAAAGAATTATGTGGTTTTGACAGATTATTTTTTGGTAATCAGAGATCAGATCAGCCTCATAGGTTTAAAGTTCATCTTTGTTCAGAAACCTAACTTTTGAAAATTTTCATTAACTGGGTCTTTCTGATCTCATGAGCAGGGCAGACATACAGCAGCCTCAACTGGCTCACTTCCATCTATTCTGGTAGAGGCACAAGGGGGGTGGCCAAAGAGCAGGCAGACACCAGTATCCTGAATAATCCCTTAGTTGAGTCCAGGAAAGCATAAACTGGATTTAACTCCATTGGACCTTGGCAACTAGCCCAAATTATGTGACCACAATTACACAGTATGGACTTGCCAGAACTCAAGCATTACTTATTCATAAATGAATTAAGGGTACACTTTTCCCTGTGTGCCTGCCCTGTGTGCCTACCCATTTCCTGCTCCCAGAAATACCTTCCATCTTGCAGAGAGTCATATATAGATTAAATATCATCCCCATTTATTTAATCCATAGTAATAATTTGTCATTAATGTGAATGATAACATCCTTTGCCAACAAAACCCAACTGATTGAATTTACCCCTATTTCTCTGTTATTTGTCCACTCTTTTCTTTTTCTTCTTTTTTGTGTAGATGAGTACACTTCATTGACTATCTATCTACCTTCCCCCTTCACTCATCTGGGAAGGTTAATTTACAGGGCACCTCAGAGCAGGATAATGTTCCTGGGACTTGGTTCTCAGTGGGAATAAGGCATGTGCGTACATTTTGGTGGGAAGTAATAGAAATTATAAAATGTTTTTTCTTTTTTTCCCCTTAGTAAAAGGAGACTTGGGAGGATAATACTGGGGGCTGGGTGTGCCTACCATTATTTGGAGACTCTGCAAACTGTAGGCCCTAAGGTGTAAGATCTCCGGGTGATTAAAACTGACCATAGACCCTGTGGGAGGGTGGTTAGATGTTCCCCTTGAAGCAGAATCTGACAATTTGTCTTCAGGAATGGAAAAAGTGTGTTTGTTGGAGCTTCTTGGTGTCTCCCAGTAGTTTTGATTTGTTCGTTTTTTGGTCCTGGGAATTGGACCCAGGGCCTCATGCATGCTAAGCACATGTTCTACCACAGAGCTTCACTCCCAGCCCCTTCCAGGAGTTTAGAGGCAAGATGTCAGGCAGCTCAGAGGGAGTGGATCCAGAAGAGCGGAGGAAACCTTCAGTGTTTATTCCCTGATGTTTCTGCCCGTAGATCCCAGCTTCATCTGTCACTGAGCCCTTTGAACTTTATTTCCCAGTCATTTCAAACTTCCTGTGGTCCCATGATCACCTTGCTGTGCCTCTGTGGCTCTGCCTGTGTGGAGCACCATATCTTCTTCCTTATCCTCAGGAAGCCTTTCTGTGTTCCTTCTTGACCTGCCCTCATAAAGGATTTCCTCGTGGTTCCACTTCTGTATCTTGTACAAACTTCTTTTGTATACTTTTCACTTTGTATCATTGCTTATTACCATTTTGTCTTTCCTACAAATGTCCAGAGCAGAGAAAACAATGTGTCTTATTAAGTTTTTGATTTCTCAGAACCAAACACAATGTGTGTACTTAGCCTGAGTTTTTGGTGAATGTTAATTGAATCGAATCCTGAAATTCATTATCCCTTCTTCCTCAGAGCTGCTTTCTTTTCTGTTGTAGGAGGAGTCCCTCCTCACTTCTCTTCCAGACAGTAGGAAGACCTTTGTTCATGCACAGGCACACACGTGTACCCAGGTGTACACACACATACACACACACACACTGCATTAAGTCACAGGTTCTCTGAAGGCACTTGCTTCTTTTGATCTCTCCACAGCACCTTAGAAAAAGTAAGCATCCAATATATGGCAGTTGAATTGCAAAAAATTCCCTTGACTGCTTCCACACAGACAATGTAATGATGGCTTAAGGAACGCAGAAGATTTGCTTCCCGTCTCCAGTCCACTTGGTGGAAAGGCTGGGGTAGGCAGTTCTGCTCCAGGTTCCTTGCTTTGGGATCCTTGGATATCTTGTCCTCATCCACCCTGCAGGGTGTGGAGGACAAGGAAGTGACCTTGAAGTTGTAAGTGTCACTTCTCATGATGTAGCATTGTCCAGAACAGAATCAGGTAGGTATATCAAGGCTGGGAAATTCAATGTCTGGTGGCTTTGGGTCCAGCCAGAACTCAGGGGGTCTAACCACTAAAAGGTAAATGGTAGGATGGGTCCCAGGGAAGAAACTGAAGTCTCTGCCAAATTTAGGATTTTGTTTACACATCAAGGACTCACCTAGTTTGTAGAAGAATTTATCTATGCATATCTCATTCATTTGGTATTTATAGATTTACTGTGGGCAAAGTACTGGGAAAACAAAGATCAGCAAGATAAAGTCCAGGAGAGAAGACAGGCCCATCAGCAGGTAACCTTACAGCGAGGTGGGAGTGCAGGGATGGGAGGATGCACAAAAGAGGGACCCCACCATGGCTGGGTGGGGAAGTGGGCAGCTAAAGAGGAGATATGGGGCTTAAGGAGGGACTTCGGAGAGCTCTGTCCTGCATATCAGGCACCAGTTAGGTTGAGGTCAGGGATGGGAGGGGACGACAGTAGGTAGGACAGCCAAGTGTGAGGTACGGAATGTGAGGGCCTGCCATTCTGGGAGAGTATCAGCTGGGAGTCAGCCATGCAGGAAGCCAGCCTGGGAAGGTAAATGGGGACATGGTCACAGAGAAACTGTATGTACCCCAGGGGGCCAGGCCTTTCTCAGGGCTTCCTAGGGGGCACTACTGGCATTTTGAGGACCATCCCTTTGATGTGTGAAATGTTTAGTGTCTCTGGCTCCTGGCAGCCTCCAGTCACTGTTCCAGCTAAAGTGACCCCTGGTTGAGGCTTACTGCTAGAGAGAGCCGTGGAGGGGAGACCTGATTGACGTGTGTGTGAAGATCAACCTCAGTTAGCCATGGGAGGATGGTATGAGGAGAGCCAAGGCCAGGGTAGGGGCTTCACTCTGAGGCTGTCAGATTAGCCAGGGGCAGGGCTGCTCAGGTGAGTGGCTCCTGTTGCTGGGCCTTCACCGTGGCCAGTAGAGAAGCACTGGATCTGGCTAGGGGGTGGCTTGGAGGTCATGTGGGCTGGATGGTGGCATTTAGGCATGGACTGGAGGAGAAGGAAGGAATGCCTAATTAGGACTTAGGGGAGGTAAGGTAGTGCTGCTAGGTGAGGCTGAGGGTGGCTTTGCAGGTTTACGGGGGCAGGGTGGGGGTGGAGCTGACTGCAGGTATTATCAGTGGCCAGAGGCTGGGTATTTGTTTGAAGCTCATGAAAAAGTTTTGGCCAGGAGCTGGCGGACTTGAGGCTCAGCAGCACATATGGGTAGTATCTGGAAGCTTGAAGGCAGTGGGCCCTGGGGAAGATAGGTGTCTGGGGGTAACAGGTGTCTGGAGGAGCAAGGGCAGGTCTCCCGGGAGGCTGAGGGACAGAGAGATGCAGAGAGAAGGGTAAAGTGTAATGCCGGGAACCCCAGGTGCAGTCTTTCAAATAGTGTCCAGTCCTGTGATGTTCTCCAGAGAGGCCTGTTAGGGCATCTCAAGCTGCCCACCTGACGGGACTATCTCCTGGGACTCCTGCCTGTGCACTTCCCTCAGGAAGCATCACATAATGAGTGTGTTGTAGCCGGTTCGTGTTACTGTCATTATTATCTCCATTTTAATATTTTAATTGTGGTTCAAAAGCACATATCATAAAATTGACACCGTAAGTGTGTAACTTGGTAGCATCAAGTACCTTCGTGTTGACAACACATCTTCAGAACTTTTCATTGTGTATCACTGAAACTGAACCCATAAAACAACAACTGGCTGTTTCCCTTTCCCACAGCCCTTGGCCACCACCATTCCACTTCCTGTCTCTGTGAGGTGGAATATTCAGGGTCCTTCACAGGAGTGAAGCCACACAGTATTTGTCCTTTGATAATGGTTATTTCACTTAATAATGTCTTCAAGGTTCATCTGTGTTGTAATGAATGCCTAAATATCCTTTTAAAGAAAGGTTCAATGTGAGCCTGGGATTGTGACTCAGTGATAGAGCACTTGCCTGGCATGTGTGAGGCCCAGGGTGTGATCCTCAGCACCACATATAAATGAATTAATAAATAAATAAATAAAATAAAGGTCCATTGACAACTAAAAAAATAAAGGTTCAATGCTATTATTTTTATTTTGGCAGACTGTGTTGTTGCTGGTAACCTCAGCCCACCATGATGGAAATTTTTATCTTCAGACACCAGGTTTCTGGGGTGCCCTTCGGTATTATGCACAGGCTCCCTTATGGTTAACTTTGAGGTTGTGCATCTGTCCTGACTTCAGACTGCAGAGGGAGGCAGGACCTGCCTCCTGCTCTCTTTGACATTTCCCATGGCACCTACTGGAATGTCAAACACAGCGTTAGAAACTGTATTTCCATGGGTGCATCTGTCTCTGGTTTTAAAGCTCAGGAAAAAGCTTCATTCCTCAAAGTATTTTTCTTGTACTTTATTCTATGCTTCTGTTCAGTTTTGGTATGCATGCACTATATCGTCTTTTATTTTTATTTACACTTTGCAGTTTGGACAACCTGTTGAGTTAGGGGACTTAGATTGCCACTAGGTGGCGATATTGATATTACTTTTAAAGACAGGTAATTAAGGATAATCATTACGCAACCCCCCCAACATTTAATTTTTGTGATAGTAAATAGAGTCTATACTAAAGGGATAAGGAGCCCTCCCTCTAATTATAAGATAGTCTGTTGTTATTCCAAAATTCTTTGCTCGCGTGGAAGTCAGCTGTGAGCCCTGAAGGAGTTAGGACAGACTCGAGCACTGGGATTTCATTTATTCACGCAATGCAGAGTGCGCTGTCATGGCCTAGGTAGTTTCATATTTGGATCAAGTCTTTAGGAAGTTGAAATGGTCAGCAAGATTTTAGAATTTGAAACTATGCTTGATACTCCATCATTTTTCCTCTTTATAGAACTTTTTATCATGTGATTCAAAGTCTAGTTTATTCCATGAACAGCATTTTGGAGATCTAAAAAATTGTTGACAGTTAACATAAGGACCTATAGATAATTCTTGGGGTGCAATGATGAGATTCCCTACTCCGGAACTGCATGAACATAGAGAAATAAGATCAACTTGTGAGAAATAAGTGCTGAAATGCATCAGGCGTGGGGGGCAGCAGCATCTTATCGAGACAGAATGGCTCCCTAATTGAAATGTAACTGGGCCCTTTTTCAAGAAATTGACATGCTCTTGAGTTAGAGTTGATGGCCCAGTCTGCCATGGAAGCCAGGATAAGGGAAATCTAAGAGGCAGATACTGGCTTCTCTAAGGAGCACCTTGATGCCAGGGTGTGTACTTCTAATGGGTGAGATATATGGGGCTCTCCTGTCACTGGGGTCCTGGATTATGAAGCCTTCTGGCTGCAAATTTTGGTTTCTCCATAGATTTGCATTCAAAAAAGTGGCTGGGTAAGGGGGGAAATCAGTAGTTAATTTTTACCATTTGCATGTTTATTTGATAGCTCAAAATATCTATGCCTCCCACAATACCAGATGTCTAGAACTGCTGTTTATTTATTCATTACTCTTGTCAGGTTGCACTTGACTAGAAAGTCTGCCAAAAAATTAAGGTGCAAAAATTTAATGGTTTCTGTGATTATGCATCTGCTTCTAGCTATTCTCTTTGCTTTGGCAAGTCATTACCTGTGCCTGTTTTGCCTGAAGGTGCTAAAATGCAGTCTTATTATAAACACAAACATTTTTCATCATTACAAGGTGAACAAAAAACAGGAGCCTAAACTAACATTCTATCTGAAATTCGAACTCTTCTTGGAGTTATTTCCAAAGTGGTGAAACTTTTCCTCATTTTCTAAGATAGTTTGGGTCAGTATAAGTTGTCATTCCCATCTCCAGTTTTGAAGCTTATAATGCAGTATATAGTCACTTTGAAGTTTGTATGTTACATGTTTTATGTTTTTCTCTAATCACTAGGTCAGCAGATTTTACTATTATTCTATATGGAGACTGCTGTTCTAGATTACTGTGGTGCAGAGGGTTAAAAGGGAATCTAGAAAGAATATTCTAGTCCTATGAATTATTTATAAGACCGACTGTACCTTTTTATACTATAAATGACTATTGTTAAGTGGAAATTAAAAGTATAAAATAAACATATTAAAGTACTTATTCAGTAAATAGTAATTGAGCATTTCTAGTTAAATTAGGCACTTTTGTCTACAGGAAAAGGACATCTGTAGCCAATACACAGGGCCCTTGGAAATCTAATTCATACTTGCAGTCGTTAAGAAGTGTAACACTTTGTAAAAGTATGAGTTGATATCATGCTAATTGTGCATGTGAAACCAGAAAGGATAAAGAAAAGACTTTGGTGAAGTCATGTTGGAAAGCAAAGGAAAAACAAGTGGGTTGTGGGTTTAGAATGTATTTCTGGAAGGTAAGACCTGAGTTGTCATGGAGGTCTACTTTTTGGATGCCAAGTGGGACTGAAATTCATGCAGGCCCCATCCGCCTGGCTTCACATGCATAATTCATATGGTATGAACGCGCATTCTGACATAGTGCTATACGTTTTGGCTTCAAATATGTATCACAATTCTCAAGAGCCCCACAGATTTTCTTCACAAGTCCTCTTACTATAGAATTTGTATGGACACCATTTGCAGGATGCACAAAGTATGTGTTTAGAGCACTTAGTGATCCTTTTAGGTGAGGATGGAGGAAAAGGAAGGTTGAGGAGGTGGGGTGTGTGGTTGATGAATAGGGTTCCCAAGTGCATGTCTTTGGATAGAAGAAGAGAGATTTTGAAGAAGGGCCATTTTTTTTCCTGAGTTCTTTTTTTCCCTCCCTCCATTACAGATGATGAGGTAATATGAAATTATAAAGATTGACCATTTTAAGAGACACACAGACAAAAAGCAAATTGGAGGTGAAACCTGTCAGCAGAGTTTGTGGGACACTCTTCTAAGAAGCCAGGCCCTTGAGTTTATTTTGTTTTAAATGTCTGTTATGTGCACAGCATCTGTGAGCCAATTATGATTTGATTTCCATTTTTCAAATGTAACAAAATTCCTTCCTGAAGGGATGTTTATGTGACAGCTTTTATTTTTTTTTTCATGAAATGGGAGACAACAGCTCAGTCTTGGGGGATGGCTCTTTGGGGCGTCTCGATTTTTCTTTAGAGTGGAAAGAAAGGCTGTCATCTGAGTGTCCTTTCTTTTTTCTTCTTGTCCTCCACTGAGATAACCTTTCCAAGAGCTTCAGAAGTGCATGAATCACTGCCTAAAATTACAGAAACCCATTATTGTTCTCCAAAAGAAATTCACAATAAGATTAAACTGGGAACGATGAAGGGAAGAAGATGAAGAGCTTAATTGTGTGGTTTTGGTAGACACTAGTGAAACAATGATCCAGCCACCCTTTGGAGTTTCTGAAGTGTGAACTTTAACCTTAGCACAAGGCGAAGGTCATGCTTGGTCAGGAAATTGTATTGTATGGGGACAGGGAGGTAAGGCACTATAGTGGGGAGTTGGAGAGAGGCAGAGAACAGAGCGTGGAATTAAGGCAGGACAGGGGGAAATGGGCAGAGCCATGGTTACATTATGTTTCTGTTTTTTAAGGTAATTTGCCAAAATAGAAAAAAATTTCAAAAGTGGGGGATGCTTCCAGGTTTATTTGGGGGAGGGGGACAGGGGATGAGGGGCAAATATTAGATGACCTGTTCAGCATTAGGACAAATGGAGCTCACCTAACTGCTTAGACACCTCTCCATCCTCCCCACCCCTAAGCATCTAACTTTTGAGGGGAACAGACATTTCTAATTTTGTTGCCTTCTATTGCGAGGAACTTCTAATCCTTATTTAAAAGCTGGCAGAATCTCAATCTTACAAATAAATTATACTTTTTTGCTTGTTCGCACAAAGTTTTGGAAATCACCATATTCTGGCTCATTAGATTTAAAAAAAAAAAAAAACCTCATTTCCATAAAATAAGCCAGGAGAGCTGGCAAAACCTTTAACAGATTAGTGTGAAGAAGCCTGAGAAAGATGGCCTTTTACTTTCTATTTTTAGAAGTTTGCTTTATTGGGAGACAGTGTGAGGTACTTCATTAAAAGGTTAGCTTTGAGAATCATGAGTGTGATTTATTGCCTTATCTTTTTGAGGCTATCATTAAACTTTGCTTTAGAGATGAAAGCAATTGGATGTTTAATTACTTCTTAAAAGTTCTTTTCGGGAGGGATACAAATTGTCAGGTGTTATGTAGTCATTAGTTTCTTATTAAACTGGATACTTTATTATATTGCTGTTGAATGAGAATTTATTCATGTATTCATTTAATAAATAACTGATGAACATTTACTTTGTGAAAGGGCTTGGGCAAGATGCCCCAGGAACAAATGGATAGTTTTTACACATCCTTTCACTAAAATAACACTGTCTTTTTTCACATATACAACTAGCTTTCTTAGAAACAGTTTCTGTACATGTGTCTTTATCTAGAATATTCCATGCAGCACAGGAAACAGAACATTGCAACTCAAGGTAGGTTTGCCCAGCAGTGATGAAATCTTCATGCTATTTGGAAGACCATGTCATGAACATTTGTCTCTTTTTTGGCTGCCCAGTCTTTGAACCCCTTCCTTATCCTGAAGACCCTTCCTGTGAGTCTGGAGGGAGCTGGAGCTTGGCCACTAAGGGGGCAAAGGCCAGATTCTATCTCCCTGAGTATATGGAAGGGAGGCCCTGTGATCCAGCATGGTTAGTTGGATGTTGTCAAGCAGGGTTTTAAATCTGGAGCTAAGGACCCAAAGAAGCAGGTCACTATAGAACTCTCCTCTGGTGATGACATAGGTGGCTAGTGGTGAAGGCAGGTCAGGTTAAGAGCCAGAGGATGCAAGTGTGCAGAGGAGGCGGGTGCTTCGTGCAGGTGCAGATGGGACCTGGGGTATGATGTCCAGGAGGGGTGGCCTCCCCAGGCTGTGGGTCACTGTAGACTGCCATGCCCTGTTCCAGATGCTGGAATGGCACTTGCCTTCCCTCCTGGATTCCCATTCTTGTCAGGGGAGCATGGGGTTCCATCAGTTGCATTGCTGCCTGAATCAGTGCAGCCCTGAGAACACAGTCAAGGACACCTCCACCTCTGCCTCAAAAGGCAAGCAAAGGTCTATGGCATTTGAACTAAGTCTTGAAATAGTTAAGGGTTTGCAGGAGTCCTTCCTTAGGCAGCTGTGAAAACTATGGATGGAGGCAGTAAACCGGGTGGTGGGCTATCCCACCGAATGTTAGTGAGGGAATGAAAGAAAGGAGGATGAGCTCCTCTGGAGTTTGAGGCACTAGCGAAGAATAGAGTTTATGGGGCTGGAGTCGGGAGTAGAGACAGAGTTGGAAAGTGGAGTCGGAATCAGAGCCTACTTTTATCTATTCTCATCAGTGTCGTTTTTATTTCATGCTCACATTGTTGCCCTGTGCTCCGCTGTTTCCAAGTGTGAGCTCATTTAACTGCGAGTTGCTGATGTTCTTCCCATTTTGCTGAGAGGAAGCTGAGACACAGATTAAGTAATGTACCCTCGCTCACATCACTACCGAGTGGTGGAGCCCAGCCAGTGTCTGTTGTGATGGACTCCAAAGCCTGGTCTCCACACTGCTGGTTGAGCTGGAATCACCCACACAGCAGATCTGCGCAGCAGATGTATGGAAGTGATTCCTTGTCAGTTAGTAAACTGTGACCTGTTCGTCCCTTTGCCTGGTATGTCTTTATAGCATTTGTCCCTGACATTGTCTGGCAGATTTATTTACTAATTGTCTCCCTCATTAGAACATGAGATCTAGGAGGACAGGGACTCTGCCTGTTTTTCTTTTTCACATCTGTCCTCTGGGTCCCTAGAACAATGTCTGCCACATAGTGGCTGCTCAATGAATATTGTAAAACAGTAGGAGCTGTCACACCATTACCATGTGCTAAGTGCTTGGCAGGTATTAACTTACTTGATCCCTGTGACTCTTGTTATCTCATTAGAGAAGGAGATAGAGCCACAGCTGGGTTAAGGAACTTGTTCAACATCACAAGCCTAGAAAAAATAAGAGTTAGGATTCAGATGCAAGTACTTTGTCTTCGGAAACCTCATCCTTAAATGCTAAGCTTTACTGTTTTTCTGAGAGAATGAATGATTAGTTAAAACAGATTTATATGAGCTATAAAAATGTACTTAGTAATACATTTCAAAGTAAATAGTTTGTAGAATAAAATTTATAAATAATGATGCAATATTTTTCTTTTTAGGAAGGACAGTTAATAATTAAGACAGGGATCTGGAAAAAGTAAAACATTACATATATTTTAAATGTAGACTCAGATTCCTGGAAAGTGTATGATTACAGCATCGCTTATAATCTACTGGCCCATAAATGAATACTGGATTTTAAAGGCTAATAAATCTGTCTCAGGTATGTTCCAAACAGCATTTTACACATCCCTTATCTTCATAAGATGTACTTACCTCTTATGGAAGAAATCATAACAATAAACAGATGTTAATTTTCATCATAATTTATTTGTTAGTTTAAAATCTCAGTTCAGTGCCTAAAAAATATATGATAGTCGGAATTTGGAATTACAGTTTAATGAGAATCAGTCTTGAAATAGAAATTCAGTCTTGTAGAACCTCTGCCTAATATTTAACAAATGTATTGGCTTTTGCGTTCTAATTTAGCATTCTATCTGAATGAGACAGCCCATAAACCCACATTCTTCTAAGTGTAGAGGTTAAATTAAGGTAAGCCCATGTTGCAAATACTGGTAAATTGTCTACTGACTAAAGGAGAGATCAACAGCATAAATTGTTGAATTCTTTCAAAAAACACAGGCAGAAGACAAAAGTGGTTCAGAGTCAATCATGCCAAATACTTAAAATTATGTATGATATTTTAAATATTCGTCTGTTTTAATCCGTTTTCAAATGTTCACTTTTTTCCTGCAATCAACATTTTCATTTGCTTTCCCTTTTCTGTGCCCAGCCCACATTTTATCATTTAATTTCTAACCCCTGTATGCTTGCCATGGTTAGGGCGTATGTCATGGGTGGAATTTTGCCTTACCTTTTAGATTTGAAATAATAGCAAGGTCTGGTGATTAGGCATCATTTAGATTGCCATCAACTTTTTACGGCATGCAGCGTGCCTTTACCATCTTCTGTTCCAAACGGCTCTTGATAACGTGCATACAACATTTTCTTACTCTTCCCTTGGTTTTGTCATTTGTAAACTCTTCATCACCTATCCAATGACTTATCCAAGACATTTGCTTTGAAGCTTAAATGCTGCAAGATGGTGACACAGCACCTTTTTAGGAGATCTCAGTCTTGTAGAACATCAATGGCTATGACTCCACATGGTAAGAATTGAGATCAGATCATCTGATAGAAGATTTTATCATGACCTTTTTGATTATTAATCTTGGAGGGACTAGTACATCTCAGTATGTGTGAGTCTGTGTGTGTGTGTGTGTGAAAAGAATAAAAACTCCTGGGCCTTTTGAGGATTAGTAGATTAAAATTTATTTATAATTAAAATGTCCATAGTTTATAGTAAATCAAGACTAGGATTCTGAGTGTGAAGGTAGAACCTACTTTGTGTTTTTGAGGACTCACACACTTTTGGAACCTGTTCTTGACAAGGCATGCGAGTTTTTGGAGTGTTTCTATTTAGAGATACAGGGAAAACAAACTTGGTGGCCTTTGTTGCGTTCACAAATGGAAGCATATATGAAATCTATTGTATGCTTTAGTAAACAAAAGGTAACAAAGCCAGGGATGATTTTGATTCACTAATAATCCACAGGGTTTATTTCTTTCTAGTATTTGACTCCTTTGTTCTGACGAAAGCATTGTGGCATTTTTATTGTTGCGGCAAAAGTTATTCATAAACCTACCTCCTGGTCTCTGCCAGGAAAGAACCCTTGCAGTGGAAAAAAGGAAGCCAATTAATATCTGAGTTAATACCTGTTAATATTATATGTATCTATAACTAGGATGTGCAACACTTGTTTGGAAGTCAAATTGTGAGTTGCATTCATTTTCCCTCAGTTTCTAAAAAAAAGCTAACTCTTTTAACGCCTTTAAAGGATACTTAAAATGTATATCATCCTTCTATCATCTTGACATAAACATTTTCATTTTCTGGTTCCCTTAACTCCTGTTCATATATGAATTTGTTTTAATGTTGGAGTCATGTCTATTTTTCCCATTTAACATAAAGATATTTCCACTGTTATAAAATTTTCATCATAATTTTAGTTGCTACTTTGTAGCTCATTAGCACTTACTTTGTGTAAAACTTTAAAAAGTACTTGCTATATTTCTTTTCTTGTCTAGTTTACATTAGCATTCACTCATCGTTATTTCAGGTTTATGCAAATAGTAATATCATTAGTTTCTTTACACATGATTGTTTGCTCTTATATAATCCTTCATGAATATATATATGTGTGTATATATATATATATAAAATGTCTGCATATATATATATAGCAAATTTTAAAAGACAATGAAAATTGTTGCATAATTCAGAAGTGACAGTAGGAAAGGCCTGAATTATTTATATCATCCTCTCTTGGGTAACTGCTAATTTATCCTTTAGGTTTGCTTTTTTCTAACATGCCCCATTGTTTGATTTAACCTTGATTACTGTTTTTACATTTCATATTTGTACCTGAAAGTTGAAATGAATACTACATAAATGAAAGCAATGAGGTCTATTTGATATTCAGTTCCAGTGATTTATGATAAAAACTACTCTTTTCTTAAGTAATAAATATATATAAGCTTGAAGACTGGTGTGGGAACCACATTGGTGCACTAATATTTTAAATATTTAAGCATTTACTCTTAAATTCTGTCTGTAATGACGGTTACCAGGAATATATTATAACTAGTCTAAAACACAGGATATAATACAGTTTGTTAGAAGAGGAGGTTTAGTCATATCAGATATGAAGTTCTGACTTTTGCCTTTTGTAAAGACTTGATATATAGTGAATAGTGCTTTACTTCAAAGCTAACACTCATATCCTTAAAATTTCACTCTTTGTATATATGTATGCATACTTACTTATGTAAACCACAACCACAGTTGTGCCTTATTTCTGAATCTTAGTTCCTTCTATATTTATAAATTTGAAAATTCCAACATTATGTTATTCCTTCTTTTGCTTGAGTAATTAAGGATTATATATCTAGTATTTAGACCCAACTTTTCATTTCTGTGGTACTCTCAAGCACTTTTAAAGATTATTTTTAGAACACTTTAAATAACTACTTTTAAAAAAAAAATTGAGATAGATTAGATATTGTATCTTCTTGTTTAGCCACAGAGTTTTATTTAACATATTTTACATATCTTGTGTATAAAACAAAAACACTGTTTTTGTGCCTCTGAATTATCCCTGACTGCTTCCCCTGAGCTCTTCCCTTCTAGTTACCTTTGCAGATCTGCAAATTTCTGGTTAATGCTGAGTGTCACTGAAGACCTTCCTCATCGGTCTTGAGCACTGTAGGGTATCTGGGTGGCAGACTGGTTATTTGGATTCAACCAAGATACTTGCAGTAACTTCTGAGAAAACCAGAAAGAACATTGTGAAGAGTAACATGTTGGATCTTTAGATGTATCTGCATCTTTTTTATGAGGGGGGGTGGGGCGAGGCAGGAGACTGGTCAGTTGTATTCTTTTCTTTGAACACTGCAGTCAAGAGTTTGATCAGTTGTATTAATTTGCTTTTTTTTTTTTTTTTTTTTTGGCGGTACTGGGAATTGAACTCAGGGCCTTGTGCTTACTCTACCAACTGAGCTATATTCTCAGCCCAGTTGTACTAATTTTCTTTGTTCCTTGTGTTTTTTAGGAACTGCCCACAGTCCTCCTTCTTCATGAGCTGGCTAAGCAGGAAGGTGCATGGACCATACTCCCACTGTTGCCTCAGTACGTGTGTTTAACTCCAATGTGTAAAGAACTGACATTTCAAGCTGACTGCTTTTGTGCTCCCTAGTTTTCGTATTAAGAAGGTGTTTTTCCTCAGTCAATAAGTGAAGTAAATTTGAATTTTACCTTTTATGATTACCTTATTAAACAGATTTCATGATTGGTTCTTATTCAGGCATAGCTTTTAATTTTAACTGTGCTTCATTCTTAAAAGATTAAATGCTTCAAGTTGATATTTGAAAATTATTCATCTTCTGAACTGGTATTGTTATGGAGACAGTTAACTTTAAGATCTCTAGCTGTTCGGTAGACGATCGATGTCTGGCTTTACTATAAGTTGAAACTATACAATCAGGACAAATATAGTGAAAAAACCCTCTAGATGTCTTACCATTCTATTTGAACTTCATCCATTTCCCACCTACCAGTTTTAAGTCTTATTGTAAACTCATTTTACACAAACGATAATTGTAACTTATTTCTTTGTGTTAGCTTTTCTGGAACATATAGCCACAATTCATCATGGATTTTCTTCTGTGAAGAGGAGACAAGAATAAAAATTCCAAAACTCTTATCTACGCTTAGACGGTATGATCCATCTAAGGTAAGTACAACTTCAATGCTAGTATTTATACTTTCTGGCCAGTGCTTTGGAGAAAAGCTTAATTTTGATTAAGAGATATTTGAATCTAACAAAGACAATTTAACATGAGAAGGAATCAAGGAATAGGTAAATATCTGGAAGCTATGTTAAAAAATTCTCTTTATGGCTTCGGCTTATGGAGAAATGGAATGTATGGTGAGCCCAAGTGAAAAACATCTATTTATATGTGTTAGGAATTTCAGAGTCAAAAAAAGCACACACAGAAGAGTTCAGAAACAGATCCCCCTAGAAATAAACCTGAATTGGTTATTTTTATCTTTATCAGTCAATGAATATATGTATTAATTTATATAGAAATATTTTTGAGTACCAGTAGTGTGTTAGGCACCATCAATTACAGTTCAAAAAGACATCTATAATAAGGGGAAGCATAAGATGCTATTAGAAGCGTACAACAGGGCATTGAGCCTAATCTGGGAGGGTCAGAACAGTAAAGGATGCTTACTCTGAGTCCTGTAGGATGAATAGGAATTAGCAGAAGAGGGTACCCAAGCAGAAGAAACCTATTTGAGAAGGAATGAAGTGAGAAGTCTTGCATTAGAGAGACTCAGTGAAGTTCACTACCACTTTCATATTTTTAGGCCTTATTTTGTGCAAGTTTGATAAGCAACTGGATCTTGTTTACCTCTGAATCCCTAGCCTTGAGCAGAGTGTTGAACATTTAGGAGTGGTCAGTGACACTTTGTGAAGGACTGAAAACCCTAAACTACCAGCTTTCCTTCCAGACTGTGTTCAAAGGCTCAGGGGGTTTAGAAGGCTGCCCTGGAGACATGTCAAGACTTAATCAAGTCAATTCAGCTCTCTTCAAGAACCTGGTTGCTTTATGGGATCCTTTAGACTTGGGATAAGCAGGGTTGGACCCTTTCTGGTACCATGAGATACCTGCACCACCCAGATGCCCACTCCAGAAAAGAATGTAGCTTAATGAGTTTCTGGGGAATGAGGGCCAATTTTGGCTTCCTGCTTGGTGTGTTAATGTAGATGTGAGGAAGGGCAATTGGTGTCATTAGATTGAGTTCTCCAAACTGGAAAGTCTGTTACTGTAATAAAAACCACTGATTTTGATGATCTTTAGATGGAAGGATCCATATGATTTCTGTTTTTGCTTTTTATTTCTGGGACGTTACCAATGTAATTAGATGAGAAGGTTGTTAGGTGAAAAAACTAAGTCTTCAAAGAAGAGAAAAGTTACGAACCTGACTCGTCCAGTCTTTTCAAATGATGTCAGTCAGCATCTCTGTACTTGGTCGCCATGTTTTATGTAAATCCTTCCTTAAGCTTCTGTGTTTTGTTTTGTTTTGGTTTGGTTTTATTGACTTGAGAAAAACTCCCCAATCTTTTTTAGGATGTAGGCGTTTCAGCCTCCTCCTGGTGTTCGCTTCACCTACAGATTATTTTTCCATTATCCATGGCTCTAATTCTGTACAGGGGATGGTGACTCACTGTGCTTTTTAATGGAAATTGGATGATAAATGTAAAAGTTCAAAGCAAGTTCATGAAAAGCGAGTGCAGAACAGAGGTGAAATGAGACGTTTTCCCCATCTTTTCTGAATTCTGCTGTCTTAGAAAAAAAAATGTCTAGGATGTTTTATTTCTTTTGAAACTAACATTAAGGAATAAAGATTACATAATATTGAAGTTAGCTCAAACCTGTGTGGTTTTTTTAAACGCTTTTTTCTTTTTTCCTAAGATTTTGCACTTTGCACAAAGCAAACCTGACATTGCTATTGACACAAGTAAGCCACGTTAAAACAATAATTATGTAATTTGTTAGAAATCAGGTATTTTGTTTGCTTCTGATATTTTCCTTCAATATCTTTCCACCGTTCTTACAAAGTTGATACTGTTTATCCAGTATTTTAAATATAAAAAAATAAATCTTTATTAAATGACTTCTAGGTGGCTTCTGTAATTTTTCCAATTCTTGTTTGATGTCTTTCTTTTTTTCCCATAGTACACTTTTCATAGGTGTGTGTTTTGATGAAGTGCGTTGACTTTTTGGATTTACTTATTTAATTATTTTTGGTACCATGGATTTATTTTTAATAGAGGTGAAATGTTATATAGTGCCTATCATTGTCCTTTCTGTGAAGCCATTAAAGTCATTAATAAAAATGGGGAGTGTGACTCTTTCCATAAATTCTATATTAGTTTCTTCCTTAAAATTGTGTATAACCTGCACAAAAATAATGAAAAACAATCTTATATAGTTCATGATAGCTGAACACAGCAGTTAGGAGATAAAATATGACAGCATGTTTTACATAAAATTAGGTAATGAGAGGTTTTAATAGTGAAAGATTAATTAATTTGGAATGAGAGGTTTTAAAGATGAGTAAGAAGGGTGCTAAAATATACCAAGGTGTTTATTTTCTTTATAGGATATAGTGGCATGGTATTTTAAATGGGGTGATTTTCACATTGGTGAATGTTTGATAGTTTTGATAAAGAATTATATTATTGATTTTTTTTTTTAAAGCTGTTGAAATCGTCTCAAGCTGAGGTTATTTGCCTTTGATCATTACTGGGCATTCTTCTAACCTGGTAATGACTTAATTATCCATAGGCAAAGTATCAAGAAGAAAGTCATCATGTGCATTTGTGAATCTAAACCTACAGTTATGTTAATAACTGTCACACATGTGCTGTTATGTCCTGTTGCTGAATTGACCAAAACTAGGACTCCGGGAGTTACTTGTGATATAACCACAAGCACAATAAGGCTCTTAAAAATTTTTTAAAGCTACTTAAGTACCATACCCTCCTGCTTTTATATTTTTACAATGAATAAAATAAGGTAGCATTTAATGAATCAGAAAGAAAAGACACAAAACTTTTCGAACTTAGGGTAACTTGATTTACTAGGTTTTAGCTTCTTCAGTCTCTCCAGGACTCGCTCCATTCATTTAACAAAAAGCTCCTAGGCACCCATTACATGTTAGAGATACTAGAGAGATAGCAGTGAACAAAATAGACAACATCCATGCCCGCAAGGTAATATTCATGTTTCAGGGGAGATGGTGGTCAAATGCAAATAAATATAGAATACATCAGTTGGTAATAAGTGCTATGGGGAAAAAGCTGAAGGGGGTAAAAGAGATTGAGAGTGGGCTCATGTAGGGTGTTCAGGGAGTACCTCACGGATCAGGGCTCATTGGAGCAGAGTCCAAGGAAGTGAGGGAGTGAACCAGGTGTTCCCCACTCCTGTATCAGACTGTCCACTTATATCTCTACTTATCTAACAAACCTCAGACTTGATATTTTCAAAACTGAGTTCTTCATGCCCTCTTGAGCCTCTTCCATCCTCATTTCTCCTATTCTCAGAAATGGCATCACTGTCTGTCAAGTTGCTCATACAAAAACCTAGGATTTATGATAGTTTCCTCTTTTTTTCTTCAACTCCATGTTTGTCTGTCAAGCTAGATCTACTTCCAGAATATCTCTGTCATCTGTCTTCTCTCCACATTTAAGACTACTACTCCAGGCCACTGTCATCTCTTGCCTTGACCATTAGTAGAGCCTCCTAACTGTTCTCATATCTGCTCTTACCCTCCTAATAATCTAGCTCCTCTATAATTCAGATCCTACCACTCACCTGCTCAGAAACTTGCAGTTGTTTCCCATTCCACTGAAGATATTTTCACTGGGTGTGGTGTTCCAGGTGGGCAGTCATTCTTCAGTCACTGTAAGGATGTTGTACCATTGTCTTCACCTCCCATTATTTCACTTGAGAAGTCAACTGCGTATCTTGTCTTTGTTGTGTTGAAAGAGATGTTGTACGCATTTGCCTTCTTCCTTGAACATTCTTCACTAGCTGCTTTTTAAATTTTCTCTATCTTTGGATTTCAACAATTTTACCATTATGTCCTTGTGTGTGGTTTGCTTTTGTTCATCCTGTTTGGAATTTATATAGCTCTTGAATCTATGGCTTGATGAATTTTATTAGTTTTAGAAAATTTTAAATGTTTTCAACTATTGCTTCATTTCCCTTCCCTCTCTCTTCATACCATTGTTTTCCAATTTCATGTATTTTAGATCTTTTCAAGGTACCTCATGAACTCAAGTACTTTTTTGTATTTTCTTCCTTTTGATGCCTTAGTCTGGATATCTTTTACATACTTGCCTTCTAGATCACTAACCCTCTCTTTCATTGTGTTTAATATCCTTTTGAATTCCTAACTTCAGTTCTTGCATCATTCAATATATTTCCATTTGACTCTTGTTTATAAATTCTAGTACTTTGGTACAGTTCTTTCATCTTTCATCTACTTTCTTAAACATATTAATCATATTTAAGGTTTTGCTTGATAACTGCAAAATTTACCTGTGCATCTGTATTTTTCATTTTATTGCTTTGTTTTTGATTTGACCTTATTTCTTGTCCTGTCTTGTAGTTTTTGACCAATCATCACATATTTAATGTGAAAAATTAAGAGGGCTGTGAATGAGATGATAGAAATTTTCTTTAGGAGAATATGATATTCTTCTGTATCACAGGCCTGATTCAGATAAGTCTGTTTGCAAATCATCCTTACTCCTGGCACCCTTTCATCTGGTAGAGTCTCCCCAGCACCATAGACTGCTGAAAACTTTGCTCAGCTTTTTAGCCTCTCTACTTCTGCTTCCTGTTTGATTCTTATTTTTTCACTTTGTGTGCATGTTTGTGTGTATGTGTATATGTGTGCGTACACGTAGCTAAGGTAGTTGAGGAAAAATTGTCTGCTGAATCTTAGATCTTAGACTCACTCTTCTGGAATCCCTGTAAGTGTCTTTAGTAGTCCCCAGCACCAGCCTCTACTTCTTCAGTCCAGTAAGGCTGCAGAAGTTTCCAGCTGTGACTTTCTTCTGCATGCTATTCACAGTTCAGAAGCCAGAAAGTTCCCTTGGGAAAGAGGAGGCCAATCTTGGGTTCCCACTGATGGGTTTTTCAGTTGTGAAACCTTTGCCCTTCACGTCCTGTCTGCCTTTGTTGTTGTCAAAGATTTGTTGCCTTCAACCCTTTGTTTAGGTATTTCTCCAACGTTCATACCTGTTTTTAGTGGTAGTGTATATCTAATCCAGGCTATTCTGTTGTGGCCAGAAGTGTAAATCTTTTATTGCCCTTAGAATAGGTCTCATGCTCCTTTTCTCTCATACATAAAACCCACTCTGGTCTGTCTTCTTCCTGTCTGGTTCAGACCATGTTTCCCAAGCCCAGTATATGCTCACCACCCTACATGTATTTTATCATCAAGGACTTTTGCATTAAACGTCTCAATTGCTCTTCCTCAGATTTTTGCACCGTGAACTCCTTGATATTATTTTGTCTCTATTCATTTGTTACATGACATGTTTCCCATTTTACCCAGGGCACCAGTCAGTCAATTGCTGTATTTACTTGTTTAATTTCTATCTCTCTGCTATCGCATAAGCAATGTTGCTGCCTGTTGGAGAGTCTCAATAAATATTAATTGAATGAATGAATAAATAAATGCATAAAAGAGACACTGATTCTCAAAAAAATCTTGCAGATCCTTCTCTGAAAACCTCATTGGAGCATAGGAGCTACTGTTCTCTTTGCTTTAGTATTTTTATATGGAATATTCTATCAAATACCACTTTTATGTATTTATGGTATAATGATGATTAAAATTTTGTTCATCCTAATGATCTGATCCTGAACTATTTTTAATATATAAAGATTATGATATATTCATTGTCATACTGGTTTAATTATATTTTTGTTCCAATTCTGCAAAAGTACATAATCTGTGTTAACTCTATCTCTCAAGATCTTTAATTAACTAAAACTAAAAGTTTGACTTTGCTTTTGGTAATTCATGAAATTTTTTTTTAATAAAATGACATTTTATATTTTTTTCTAACAGGAATGGTTTTTAGGAAAAGCATTACATGATGAAGAATCTTCAGTAATTCATCACTATGCCTTTTCTGAAAATCCTACGGTTTTTAAATATCCAGACTTTGCTGCTGGTTGGGCCCTTAGTATTCCACTCGTAAACAAGTAAGAATTTATTATTGGACTTTTTTTTTTTTTTGGTGTGTGGATCACCTTTTATTTTGAATTCTGTTTCTGATGAATCTCAGCATCTCCCTTGAATGAGTTTTCAGCCAGAGGCAGTGGGTGGCAGAGTAGAAAGAAGGGACAAGGAGCCAGAACCCTGAGGGCTGTTGCCTCAGGTCTGTCACTTACCAAGGAGAGCACGTAAGGACCTTGAGAACTGAGCACATGGAAGTGTCATTACTATTTCGAAGGGACTTGGTTCGCTTATCAGTATTACTTTGATTTTAAGTAAGAAAATGAATCAGTAACATGCTGAGGTTGGGAGCTGATGGCTTATTGTGTGCATGGTCATGCATATTGAACATGGGCTGGGCAGGAGGGACAGCCAGCAGAAGGTGCTGTTGGTAGTCAGGCCCAGGTGTGTGTGTGTGCATAGCTGCAGTTATACTTTGATAGCTGTGGAAAGTGAAGATGATTGAGTTGCAATTCAGGAGAAGGGTGGTTGTTGAAAGGCCCTTCTTACTCTGGGTACTTTGGATTCATTATGTATTTTTCTCTTTAGAGAATGAAAAGTTGATAAAATACTTGTGACCTTTATATCTTCAGAGACGAAGAGTTTTCATTTCTCATCTACTGTCCTGCTTCTAGAGCTTGGGGTTAGAAAAACATTTTTAGCCTACTGTATATAGACAGAGTGGTAGATACTTTGTTGTTTGTGACTGGCCAAATTTTTTCTCTGTTCTCTTCCCTTTCAGAAGTTCTGTGGAGTATAATATCCTTCTTCTCAGTGTGGAATCCACACAACCATCACTGTAGCAAGACTTCCTATGTAGAGCCAGGGGTCTAGTTCAGGAGTAGAGAGCTTGCCTAGCATGCAAGAGACCCTGGGTTCCATCCCCAGCACCACTAAAAACAATAACAGCAAAAACCTATTTTTTTTTTTTCAATTTAAATTTTTTAAACTGACACATAAATACATAAAATCATATGTATTAATGGGATACTATGTGCTATTTTTTAAAGCATTTTTATTAGTTGTTGATAAATCTTTATTTGTGGTGCTGAGAATCGAACCCAGTGCCTCACACATGTTAGGCAAGCGCTTTACTGCTGAGCCACAACCCCAGCCGCCCATGTGCTATTTTTATATATATTATATGGTGTGTAATACTTAAATCAAGTTGTACATGTCTGTGGCCTCAAACATTTATCATTTGTTTATAGTGAAAACATTCAGACTCCTTTCTTCTAAGTTTTTGATATACAGTCCATACTTATTATCAGGAGTGGCGACTGATTATGGGTCCTGGACTGTCCTCTGACAGAGGCCATGCCCCTCTGGAGAGCTCTCGGCACCAATCGAGATAGCCCAGTTGCCATGGGGATGCCCTGTTCAATGGGAGGTTCTGTGCAGCCATGGAGCTTTTCAGTTCTTGTCCTGGAGGTACAGACGCCAGCTGCTCAGAAGTGGAAAGTTATGGGCACAGCTGGTGATCATCATTGGGTTGCTCATACTTATGACCTCGATTCTGCTTGCTTTGAAGAAACTTTCTCACAATAAATCCCTTTGATATTTAAACCTATATAATAAACATGCAAGCTTGCTTGTAGTCCGTCTTCCCCCATCAGGGGTTGGCTGAACCACGGGGTCCCGGCTTTTTCTCTATTTGTGTGTCTGTTTGTCTTTTCTCAGTCCCCTCGCTGCTTGGCTTGGCAACCTGAATAAACGGCTGGCCATGTAGGTCATGGCAAATTATATCTGTAGTCACAATAGCGCACAGAATTTCTTGCTCCCATTTAACTGTAACTCAGCACCCACTGATTAACCTTTCCCTCCCCCTCCTTCCCCCTGCTCTCCCCAGTCTCTGGTAACCACTGTTCTAGTGTCATCTTCCGTAAGATCAACTTTTTAAGATTCCAAATATGAGTGAAATCATACATGTCTTTTTGTGCCTGGCTTATTTTAGCTAAAATAATGATCTCTAGTTTCATGTTGTGGCAGATGACAGGATTTCATTCTTTTTTATGGCTGACCAATATTCCATTATACCTATGTACCATAATTTTTCATCCATTTATCACTTGATGGACGCTTAGGTTATTTTCATTTCCTGGCTGTTATGACATACAGTGAACTTTCAGCTTTTTCCCAGGATGAATCCCACTTGATCATGGTGAATAATTGTTTCAGTGTGCTGTTGGATTTGGATTGCCAGTATATTATTGAGGATTTTTGCATTAATATCCATCAAGGATATTGGCTTGTAGCTTTCTATTTGGTGGTGTCCTTGTCTGGTTTTGGTATCAGGTGATGCTGATGTTGTTTAATGAGTTTGGGGAAATTCCCTCCTCTATAGTTTTTTAGAACAATTTAAGAAAAATTGGTGTTAGTTCTTTATATATCAGGGAGAACTCAGCAATGAAGCCAATCTGGTCCTGGGCTTTTCTTTGATGGGAGACTGGATTACTGATTCCATCTTGTTGCTCATTATTGGTCTGTTCAGTTTTTCTATTTCTTCATGGTTCAATCTTGGCAAGATGTACGTGTCCAGGAATCTATTCCTTCTTTATTATCCCACCTGGGTTTCCTAGCCTTTCTTGCATTTATGTGATATATTGGATGTATTGATGTATTGGAAAGTTGTACCACATAAAATTTTTTTTCGGGAGCCGAGTTATGTGGGAAGGAAGCAAAGCACAGGGTAGGATGTGGTTTGAGGGGTTGTGGCAGGGGAGGGATTTCGGGGGCTGGCAGCTGAGGCAGCGGGCTTCTGATGTAGCAGCTCCCTGGTGAAGCTCCTTGGCTGCTTATTTCTGTGCAAATCTGGGTTTCGTTCTTGGAGTCTGAGCCTAGAGCTTCTTAGATATTCCAGCAATTTTGTGAGCCATCTGTATGCTTGAATAAATGCAGCTTATACTTCAACTAGCCAGAGTGGATTCTTTTGTCTCCTACAAATACCTTTGATCCTGCACCCTGTCCTTAGGCTGCTGGGCAAGGAGGCCTTTCTCAGCTGGGGTCAAGCATGCCTAAGAGAGTCTGCCTGGTTTCCCTGCTCTGTTCTTGGGAGTGTCAGGAAGGAAAGGAGGGAAGACAAGAAGAGAGTGTATCGTTCCCTCTCATCCTGCATGGTTTCACCTGGCTCTGCTCCCTGGGGAGAGGGGAAGGCCTTTCCTCCACCTGCTCAAGTCATACTTATTCTTACATTAATCAGCTTTGGTTTGCTGCAACTTGTGGTCCCGGAGCTCTCAGGACCCTCTTTTGCTGCCATGTCTGGCAGCCTTGTGTTTGGAGCCCAGTTTAGTGACCTTCTTTTCAGACTGAATTCTTAAACAACAGAGCTCTGAGCTGCCTGTCGTAATCCAAAGCACTCTGCCTCGTCCTTCCTTGCTCTCTTGACTTTGCTCCATAGCACAGAAGGATCGGGACTGACGTCTCCATGGGAAAAGACCTGCGTGGCTGTCATTTCTTTGACTTGGGGGGTTATAAGCACTTTGTAAGCTGTTTGTCTCCTGTCCCCACAGTCCAGTTTTGTCCCTGTAGAAGGTCCCAAGCACAGCTTCCCCTGACCTGTGCAGAGCACACTTTCTGCTTCTTCCTCCAGGGTTACCAAGCAAACCTGTGGACCTAGGCAGGCCACATGCAGCATCCTCGGGGACATAGCCATTTCTCTGAGGCCAGCAGACTTCCTTTCTCCATCCCTGCCCTCTGAACCACTAGGTCTCTCCTCCTGAGGGCAGATCCTGGTTGTCTAGAGTGTACTGCCCGTCAGTTTCCCCATCTTCCTCTAGCAGACTGTCTTAGAGACCTCTGAAGGCCGAATTCAGTTTTGAGTTAGGTGTAGAAGTAACTGTTTGTGCTTCCCTTTTGAGTCATTTTTTTTTAACCATGTGGTTGGAAGTAATCTTTTGACCCCGTCTTTGATTCCTAGGATCCTCTTATAGTACTGTTCAACCCAACTTTTATTGCCTGACTTGGTGGCGTGAGAGCATGGCCTTTTCTACAAATCCTCAGGGATCTGCCTCTGCCGTCACTCCTCATCAGACTTGGAGGCACCAAAGCCCTGGCTGGTTCCGTTGGCTCTGGTGGATGCTGGCTTCTTAACTACTTCACATTCACCACATGACTAGCTGCCCACAGCTTTGCCAACCAGGGTCGTAGGTTATACACTGACCCAGGTGTGAGTCTTGTTTGGTGACAGAACTTTTGTTATGGGTTCCCTGGCATGCAGCAAGGAAGTCCAACAGGAGACCACAGGTTCATGACTACCTTCCTCACGTTCTCCAGGTTGTTGAACATATGTGTCAACAAGGGATATAGCCAAGTGCACAGCTTCCATAGGAGGCTCAGGTCTCTTCGTGGCCAGACTTACCAGTATTTTCCACTGAGACAGGAGCGAGAACTGGGGGCCTCATAGCCGCAGCAGGTGGGTAGGTATCTTAGTCTGTTCAGGCCGCCTGAACAAAGTACCATGAACTGGTGGCTTATAAATTATAGGTTTGTTTCTCAGAGTTCTGGAGGCTGGGAAGTCCTAGACAAGGGCACCTGCAGATTCTGAGTCTGGTGAGGGCCCCCTTTCTGGTTCATTGATAACACCTCAGGTTGTCTTCATGTGGCAGGAGGGTCACACCTGCTCCCTCAGGCTTCTTTTATTAGAACACTCTTGCCATTCATGAGATCTCTGTCCCCATGACCTAATCACCTCTCCAAACCTCAAAGCCCCACCTCCTAGTAATATTACTGTGGAGCTTAGATTTCAACATATGGATTTTATGGGGATTCTGACATCCAGACCCTAGTGATAGCGAACTATGGCTAAGGAATTTAGGGCCAAGAGACTAATCTTTTGCATGCAGTTCAGAAATTTCCATCACTTCCCTCGTCACTCCAACATCATAGAAGAACAAGGTACCAGGTAAGCTGGATTCATTGTCATCTGCTCTTCACAACACTGAACAGTCATCAGTGAACTGTAGCACGCTTATAGTTGATTAATACCTGTGGTCTTTTCTCCCTGTTTCACCTCCCTGTCCCCTGCCAGCAAAAACAAAGTAAAATCATAGATGCTACCATAAAGGTTCAACTTCCAGTTATTTTAGACCATATTTTTTCCCCCTGATGCAGACAAGTAATCAGACAAATAAAATGTTATAACACCTCTGGCATAGCCACTGTCTCGTGACCAAGATATGTTTTTAAATGATTTTCTCTTTAAGGTTATTCTTGATAAGGTTATTCTTTGATAAGAAATTGGTATCACACTTAGAACTAAAGGGGGGCAGAAAAATCCCCATTAGTCCCATCAACTGAAAAATTTTCCTAGTTGTTTTCTTCTTAGTTCTGAAACTAAGGCACAGACTTATTTCCTCCTGCTATTAGGAACTGTGTTAGTTGGCACGCTTTTGGGTGCAAGTAACAGGAAACAACTCAAACTGAATTAAGGAAATGTTATTGCTGTAACTGGAGGTGGGGTCTCTGGTTGATTAACCGCATTCTTAAGGACCCAGGTTCTCCCTCTCCTCCCTGTAGGCCACAGTGTCTGTTTATCCTAAATCTGGTTCTTTTTGTGGTTTCAAGATGGTAAGGACTACATGTTTCCTCTTTCACCAGCAGAGAGCCTCTCCTCCAGTGGAAGCTAAGCCCTTATCCTGAGCCTGGTTGGGCCATTTTAAGGCACATACCAACCTCAGATTGACAATTATTAATTGCCAGGGATTTCAGTGCTTTGATTGGTCCAGACTTTTCAGGTTCTGATCTTGAAGCTTATTTAATTGTTTGGCTTAATAATTAATGAAAATCAGAGTTTGTTTAGGAAGAAGGAAGGGAAAACTGCTTTGTGTAGGCAGGAAACAATGCCCATTGTAGGAACACTGACTCCTTTTGTCTTGTTCCCTCTCCTTGATGTTATACCCACTTCATAGATAAGGCAACAACTTAGAGATACTAAGTATTTCTTTTACCTAAGTCACCATGATAACTGGTTACTTAAACACATTTCATGACACATACTTCCTTAGACTTTTTCCTAGGAGAAATAATATCTGGTTTAGAGATCCTACATCAGTGAGTTTTAAATTAACACAGCTCAGTGTTTCTAGTAATCCATCCATGTGATGATCTAACATGCCCTGGTGCTCTATCCACACGATCTCTTTTTAAAAAATTTATCCTATTTTATTATTTTGATTCATTGTACACAAATGGGATACAACTTTTCATTTCTCTGGTTGTACACAATGTAGAGTCACGCCATTTGTGTGATCATACGTGTACATAGGGTAATGATGCTTGTCTCATTCCATTATCTTTCCTTTCTCCAACCCCATCCCCATCCTTCAGTTCCCTCTACACAATCCAATGTTCCTTCATTCTCCCCTTACTGCCCCCCCCCCATTATGTATCATCATCCCTTATCAGAGAAAACATTTGGCCTTTGTTTTTTTTTGGATTTACTTATTTCACTTAGCATGGTATTCTTCAACTCCATCCATTCACCGGCAAATGCCATAATTTTATTCTTCTTTATGGATGAATAACATTCTATTCTATATATATACACCACAGTTTCTTTATCCATTCATCTATTGAAGGGCATCTAGGTTGGTTCTACAATGTAGCTATTGTGAATTGAGCTGCTATAAACATTATATGGCTGCATTACTGAAGTACGCTGATTTTAAGTCCTTTGGATATAAACTGAGCAGTGGGATAGCTAGGTCAAATGGTGGGTCCATTCCAAAAAAGCATCTTTGGAGAAACTTTAATAAATTTCCAATAAGATGATTTCTTCAAATGTGTGGTATTACAGAAAATTGTTACTGGGTTTCTCCATTGTTTTTCTATCTTGCCTGGATTCTGTCAGTATTTCTTGTGCTGTTGACTGGTTCCCAAGTGAGACTAGAAAAGTTACCTTGGAAGTTTTCCTGTTATTGAGTTGAAGGGGCACCGTATCTTTTGCACATCCTCAGTCTCGCTGGTTGTATCATTATAACTGTGCTATTGGGGGTGTGGCTTAACCGCTTCTAAATATTAGGAAAACTGAGTTCCAAATGTCATTTATACCAGGAACTGAACATTTAGTGAGGAAACACTTTATCTCCCATCCAAGTACTAACCAGGCCCGACCCTGCTTAGCTTCTGAGATCAGAAGAGATTGGGCGCGTTCGGGGTGGTATGGCCATAGACCAGAAACACTTTAAGTAGAATTTCTGGCCTTCATTGTTTGTTTGGCATTGTTTGTTACTAAATTTGACATTTGTAAGACCCTGTACTATGATGCTTGGTGCATGAGAAAATGAAAAATAGTTCCCAACATTAGGGGATGGCTTTTACAATAGGTGAACACCATGCACATTCTTGGGACTTGTATATATTTGTAAGTTAACTGACTTAGGCCCTAGGCGGCACTAGAAACTGATTTCATGATGTTGGGGGTAATCCCAGCTTGCTTTGGTGGACTCCTTGGGCTGTAAGAGGTAGCCACTTAAACCTATAGGGTGTGTTTTTACTTGTTTTCTAAGCCATCATTGTATGTCTCAAAGAAAGTCCATCAGTGGTTTTTATTTTTAATCCCTATGAGCTTTCCCTCAAAAAAAAAAAGAAAAAAGAAAAAGAAAAAGAAAATTCAAGAATTGAATCAGAAAGAAACTTGAAAAATGAAAGAGTATATTCAAGGTAACAAGTCAAAGGTTGTATGGTCTGTGGGGAAGGGGAGTATGAAATACCCATCTAACAATGGATGTCACATGCCACTCGGATTCTGATTACCTGTGCGTCCCTTGTCTCTGGCAATAAGCCTGGGTATGACATTTTTTATCTTTGGAGTCAGAATGAGCTGAATACTTACTGTATGTGGTCTGATTAGATTTTGAAGGCATGTGGTGTGAATCTAAATCCCAAAGTTACCTTGATAAAGTTTATTTGTAAAATCTGGCTCCAACTGAATAGGATTCAAATTGAAATAAGGTCCTATTTGCCAGAGCAGATTTTTTTTCTCTTAATATATATCAGGAATGTATTGGAGGATGTAGTTTCTCTATGAATTCTCACCCACTCATACTGACAGATCTGTGGGCAGATATTGAGCAGGATTGTGACAGATACCACCTGGGCCTTCTTTTGTTGCTACCTGCTCCTAATACATTCGTATCAACCATGAGACAAATGCTTTTTATAACTAAATTTAAATTATAACCTGTATCTTCCTCCTTTATCTTCTGATCAGAAATGAATTTTTAAAAATAAAAAATTTAAGAGTTTACCGATACATAATTATACATATTTATGGAGTATAGTGTAATATTTTGATACATGTATAATAATCATATCAGGGTAATATGGCATATCAATCACCTCAAACATGGTGTTTCTTTGTGTTGAAACATTCAAAATCCTCTCCTAGTTATTTTCAAATACAATTAATTATTATTGTAGTCATTGTGCTGGGTTATAGAATATCAGAACTTAATTCTCCTATCTAATGTATTTTTATACCTGTTAATCAGCCCTTTTCTATCCCTCTCTGTCCCCTACCCTTCCCAGTGCCTGGTAACCACTATTTTACTAAGAAGCATTTTTGTTTTTGTTATTGTTTTTGTTTGCATTGCTAAGGATCAAACTCAGGGTTTTGTGCATGGTAGGCAAGCATTTTTGCCCTAGCTCTCTACGTGAATGTTTATAAAGAAAAAATTTTGCATGTTCCAAATGGAATCAAATGTGATGTAAGCACAGTAAAAAATTTTTGAAACTTAGTACTACTGTTCCTTTTAAACTACTATTATTTCTTTGTCTGGTTATAATATGTATCAGGAGATATGTAATTACCCTGGTGGTAGTATTCAGCTCTGTGAACAAATATGAAACCATATGGCATTTAGGTGACTTTTGGTAAATAGGTACTTCTGACTTGGCCAGCTCGCGATCAAAATATATATCACCTCGTTCATTCAAGGAGCCTGTTAGTGCTCATTCTCTTCATGTGGGTGGGTCGTGCCATTGAGCACAGCACAGAAGGTTGCGTCCCTGACAGATTCGAATGGATGTGGTAGGGCTGTGTTTTGTCTGGAGCAAAGGAACGGTCCATTCTGGTAGGCAGATCTTGAAGCTTCCCAGGAAAGCCGCCCTTGGGTTTGGTCTTGAAGAAGAAAATGTTATTAAGATTGGGTATAGGGCTGGGGAGATAGCTCAGCTGGTAGAGTGCTTGCCTTGCAAGCACAAGGCCCTGAGTTCGATCCCCAGTATCTACGGCAAAAAAGAAAAAAAAAAAAAAAAAAAGATGGGGTATAGACACGCTAGACAGGTATCAGTAGGAAAGAATAGTGGGAGGCAAGTGCTCCATAGAGCTGGTGGCACTAAAGCCCTGGGCTGGGGATGGGGTTGGGGTTGGATTTTCAAGACTGGCCAGGAATGAATGTAGCTTCTTTTTTTAATTTTTAGTACCAAGGATTGAACCCAGGGGCGCTTAATCATTGAGCCACATCCCAACCTTTTTTTGTTTTTGAGACAGAGTCTAAGGTGCTCAGGGCCTCACTAAGTTACGTAGGCTGACTTTGAACTCACAGTCCTCCTGCCTCATCCTCCTGAGTCACTGGGATTACAGGCCTGTCCATCCCCAGCAAGGACTTTATTTTATATAAAAGGAACGGTGGAGGATTTCTTTTAAGCAAGAAACTGTCTTGAAAAATATTGTTATTCTTCCTTGAAACCACATGTTTTTTCTCCCTAAGACCCCACTACCTAGTAATTCATTAGGATTATTAAAATTTTGTAGCAACTTTTGTTTCTTTGTCATGCACACTTTTTTCTTTTCTTCTCTGTCAGTATTTTAAGGCCAGGCTTATCACAGGCAAACTTCATAGCTTTTTTGAGTTATGGCATTTCATGTTACTGGCACATGTGGAAATAATAAATAATGAATGCTACATCTGCAGCAAGTCTTGCAGCCTGTTCCCACCGACAAACCTTTGCCCTTTTCTCAGTCCTTTCTCTCAAGGAAATTAGACTCTTACTTTTATCTTCAAATTTATATTTTTCTCTGTTTGCAAATATTAGAAAGTCTCAGGAATGTGTTATTCTCGTTGGAAACTTCTTCTGATTAAAAAATAATCAAGTTGTCTCTATTTTCTAGGCTCAACAAGAGGTTAAAGAGTGAACCCCTAAAATCTGACTTTACAATAGATTTACAACATGAGGTATGTCGTGGTTGGTTTGATTAAAAGTGTTAGAAGTCAAGAATTTGTGTATTTTGATATAAAAGCTATTTTGTATTCCCTAAGAGTGCATTTTTCTCCACTCTCACCCATTTTCTCTCCACTGAAGTAATTTGACAGCACTCCAGTGAATGAGGTTCTTCTATTTTTAAGCTCATTTAATTATTTAGGTAGAGAAGGAGAAGTGGAAAAGATTGCATCTTATGATTCATGATTCTTTGTTTTTAAAGTAGGTGGATGGGTCCAGAGGTGAATGTTTTAAAGTATGCAAAAATGTCATTCAAAGAACTTGTTATCTTACTTGTGTTTGGTTATAACTTTGCTGTTATAAACTGAAAGTTTGTGTCTGTGCCCCCAGATTCATATGTTGAAACCTAATCCCTAATGGGGTGTTCTGTGGGAGGTTATTGGGTCTTGAGGGTGGAGCCCTAGGAATGGAATTAGTGCCCTTATAAAAGAGACCCCAGCGAACCTACTCTCCTCCTACCATGCGAGGTTGGAGAGAGGGACCATCCATGAACCAGGAAGCAGGCTTTTACCAGACACTGAACCTTGATCATGAACTTCCCAGTCTCCAGAGCTGTGAGAAGTAAATTTCTGTTGCTTATTAGGCACCCAGTCTAAGTACCAGTCCAAATAGACGAAGACCTGTGCCTTTGTTGTGTGTCTGTACTTGGTTGTCTGGAACAGAACTGAGCCAGCCAGTCCCAAGCAGGCAGCTCTCTGGTGTACACCCATTGTTCCTTTGGCATTTAGTGGACTTCTGTGACGAGTTATCGGGGAAGCACCTTGGACACCCATAAGAATGCCTCTTTTGGCATTTCGTCCATGGGCCTAAAACAGACCTGCTCTCCCCTCGGCAGGAATCTGCATCTTAGGACAGTGAGGTAAATCTTGATGTGTTTTTCAGTATTGGCAGCCTTCCAGGAGAGAAAGGGGCACACCCCAGACATTTTAACCTCTTGGGTATTTCTAGATGATGAAATGGCTTTTGAGAGAAACATACTTTTTTAAAAAAGTCACTTTTCTCTTCTACAGAAAGGAAAGAATGAGTTGATAAACAGGTCTGTCTAGATAAGTTTAATGAGCAGTAAGTTCTAGAACAGATACTTAAGCTTGAGAATCTATCAAACATTGAAGGGTATTTTGAACATAGGTGAAAGGCATACAGATCAATTAACAAAATCCCTGTGAAACCTACCTGGCTTAGAGAAAATGTCATCACTCACCCCGAGGCTACCTGTACACTTCTCCCCAGTTGTAGTCCCCTTGAGAAATAGAAGAAAGATAATATACCCCCAAATTAGAGATTATATACCATTTATGAAAATTAAGCCTGAACAAGGCTCCAAAATAAACCTAAGACAATTTCGAATCACTGTTATGTAGACTAAGTTAGAAATCAATAACAAGACACAGTGATAGCACACGCAAGTATATTTGGTCATAATGAAAGAAAACAATTTTAAGTGGGTCACTCTTAAAGAAAAAAAAAAAAAAACCCAGAGTGAGCACTTTCGAATTCTCTTTCTCCCTTTCTTTTCTTCCTGCTTTATGACATGTGAATATATTTCTGAAAAATGTTTTGCTTGGTTTTACATCCTTTTGGACTTTTTATGAACAGAAATGCACCAGGAATATTGTCCTAATTTGAGATTTTTTTTTCCACTGTGACCTACTTTACAAAAATACATTTTTTATTGTGACCCAACATATTTGTGTATATTGTTATTGATGTCTAATTTAGTATTTTTGCAGTCTATATCACAGTCATGTGAAATATTTTTAAGTTTACTTTATGACCTAGTTCATGTTCAGTTTCCATAAGAAAAGGATGAATATTTTCTAATTTGGGTGTATAATATTCTCTATCGGTCTGATCGAAGACGGTATTAATTGTGCTTTTCATATATTTCCTCTTCCTTCATTGTTTCATTTTGTTTTGTTTTGTCTGCTTGATTTATCATTTACTAGGGGAGCAATGTGGTCATTTTCTGTTATAATGGTGGATTCGACAGTGTGTCCTTGTGGAACTGCAGGCTCTTGCTCTTTGTACTATGAGGATATGTTATTTGGTTCATGCTATTTCAGAACTGTTACGTCTTCTTAGTGAATTTATCATCTGTAGTGATGCTCTTTGTTGTAATGCATATTTTGTTGACATGGATATTTCTACACTAGCTTTCTTTTCCTTCATAATCATTTTTCATCTTTTTCTTTCAACCTTTCTGTGTCCTTATCTTTGAGGACATGTTCTTTTTTCTTCTTCCTGGTTTGATTATCTTTAGGCCACATAGCACATTTATATTTACATTGATTGTCATTACTAATATATTTGAATTGATTTCTGTCACTTTATCTCTCCCCCCATTTCTCCCTGGTTTTCTTTTTAAAACCTTCTTGCCTTCTTTTTGAATTTTTTTTCTTATTGGTTCATATTGTTTCTGCTTTGTTATTTGGAAACTCAGTCCCTCTGTCTTCTGTACTTTATAGGTTCAAATGTTTTAACATGCATTCTTAACTCAGCAATGGCTAATTAGTAGCCAGAGAACTGAAGGGCCTGAGAGTAATTTAACTCTGATTGTGGCACTGTTTATATGCCATTGCCCAGTGTCTCTGTGCCTTCTCCCTTTGTACCCTGAACCTTAGCTGTTGTCATTGCTTCATTCAGCCAACCTTTGCATTACCTTCATTGTATGTTTGCCACCTTTGGTACCATCCCTTCTTGCTTTGCAGGCTTTCCATATGGGATCACTTTTATTCCTCCTGTAACTCATATTTAGAATCTCTTTTAATGAGGTGGTAATCCTCTCAGTTCTTTTTTTCTTTAATATTTATTTTTAACTTCATTCCTGAGCTACAGTTACATGAGGTGTACACTTCTAGGTTGTCAGTCATTTTCTCTCATCTCAATGCTGTGATTCAATTTTATAATGGCTTCTGTTGCTGAAGAGATAAGAAATCAGTTCTTAGACTCATGTGGTTCCTTTGTGTTTAATATGCTATCTTCTGCTTGCTTTTAAGATTCTTGGATTTGGTGTTCTGCAGATTCACTATGACACCTGTAGGTGTGGACCCTTTCTTCTAATCCTGTTTAGGATTCTAATCCTCTCTAGACTAGGATTGTTAAGCAAGTTTTGAAAATTCTCAGCCATTGTCTTGTGAACTATCTTCTCACCCCTGTCCTCTTTGTTCCATTCTCCTGGAACTTTAGATGGACCCTAGAGGCTTGGACTTCTCTTTTACATTTTTTTTTTTCTTTTACATTTTTCATCTCAATTTCTTACTGTGTCACCTTTTAGGTTATTTGAGCAGTTCATTCTTTAATTCCCTAATTTTTTATTAAACTTTATATAAAATGCTATTTATCCTAACCATTATATTTTCACTTTAATTATTGTTTTTATTTCTAGAAACTCTATTCAGTTATTTTTCAAATTTGTTTCCTTGCTTTGTATAATCTTTTAAATAAGTTGCTCATGTTTTAAGTTTTTTAATAAAAATGCATTTAATATAGTACTTTGATAATCTGTAGTTAATAATTCCATATCTGAAGCCCATGGGTGTGACTTAATTGTGTCTGTAGGCTCTCTCTCATCATCTTGTTTCTTTTTACTTATTGTTACTTTACTTGTTATTATTTATACTTTAGTATTTACTTATATTATAATATTATTTATTATACTTTATTATTCTTTATACTTTACTTATTATTCTTTTTACATATTTCCTCTGGTACTCTTGTTTTTCTGGAATTTCGTTGTAGCAGTCCTCTGGGGCCTATATTAAGGTTGTTCCTTAGCACAAGAATTGACACTAGCTTCTGCTTGTGCTAGCACAGTTTACTGACTTGGGAATACTTGGGTCCATTTGACACGTTTTTAGACCTCACAGGTGCACAAATCAGAGAGGCCTACCTTTTGGTCACAGAATCTCCTAAGAGAGTTGGAGAGGACTTTTCACCCCCGCCTAGTTCCAAGGCCCCAGCTCTGGGTGGCATTTGCTGCCAGCTGCACCCCACCTGGAGGGTGCTAATCCTCACACCTTTCCCTCCATCAGAAACTCAACATTTCCAGAACTTTCCAAAGGTTGGTTGACACTTAATGGGCAAAGCTACCCTGGGTACCTTTCTCCTGGGTTCTCCCTACCATAGTTTTGTCTTCAGAGGCTCCACACTTTGGGATCAGTTTAGCAATACATTTAAAATGATTTTAAAGACATTTATCCAACATTTTATATGTTCTCAACAAGTTGGCTGTTCAGTATAGGTAATTCCTAGACTGCAGGAAACCAGAGCCACGATACCATTTACTTACCTTTGTCTCTGTGATCTTTTGGAATGTGTTCCTCCTTATAATAGCTATTGATCACTTTGATTTTTCTATTTCTTTGGAGACCTGAATATTGACTCATGGTTTACCATTGAATATTGACACTTTGATACAGTTCGATCTAATGCTGCCCGGAGAAGTTGTATTATGCTTACCCTAGAGATATTTTGTTTCTTCTTGTTGGTTTGGCTGAGTTCCTCCCTCATGGCTGGTCTCCTGTCTTCCACAGATTGCCCTCTACATCTGGGACAAAGGTGGAGGACCTCCCCTAACCCCTGTGCCTGAATTTTGTACAGACCATGTGGATTCCCATTGTGCTACCAAATTCCGTTCTTTTCTACCACTTTGTGTAAGTAATGGAAGAAAGACTTCCTTGCAGATCAAAGGGACATTACATGCTGTGTGTAATATTGTCCTAGTATACTTTAAATAGTCATTCGTGTGTGTGTGTGTGTCTCTCTCTCTCTCTCTCTCTCTCTCACCCAGGACCAGGCCTGGACTCATGAGTCATTTGTCTAGAAATTACAACCCTCTAGCTCAGCGCTGTTATATCCCATCTTCCACATGAGAGAAGAGAGGCCTGGGGGAGAGGCAGGTGCCTGTTGAAGGCTGCACAGCGAGTCAGGAGGGCAGGAGGACTGTGCTGGCACCCTCTCACTCCAGGGCCTTTCGCATGGTGTGTTGGCGTCATTTCCTCTGACAGCACAGCTTCTGTTGGTTGGCATATTTATTCCATGTCCCAGAAAGGCAGTTGCAAACATTTTCCTGGGCAGTAGGCCTTGCCTGCAAGCCCGTCCCCTTTCCTCTCTCTCAGCAGGTAACCCTGTGTTTGATCTCACCTGAGACTGTTTTTGTTCACTTTTTCACCACTGTGACTCAAAGAGCTGACAAAACAATTTTAGGGGAGGAAAAGTTTATTTAGGGGCTCATGGTTTCAGAGGTTTTAGTCCTTAGACAGCTGGCTCCGTTCCTTGGGGTTCGAGGTAAGGCTAAACATCATGGAGGAAGAGTGTGGCGGAGGGAAGCAGCTCACGTGATGATCAGGAGGCCAGCCGAGAGAGAGGTCTCCACTTGCCAGATAAACATTTATATCCAAAGCCACCCCCCCCCCCAATGCCCTGCCTCCTCCAACCACACCCCACCTGCCTTCAGTTACCACTCAGTTAATCCCATTAGGTGATTAGTTTGCCATTTGGGTTAAGATTCTCACATACCAATCCCTTCTCTGAACCTTCTTGTATTGATTCATGCATGAGCTTTTGGGGGACACCTCACATCAAAACCATAACACTCTCTGAACTTTCCATGTCAGACCTGTGCTCCAGTCCTCTGGATGAGCCTGAGGACCTGAGACTCACTAGGTGGTTAATAGTTTTTTCTCACAAGGGAAAATCTACTTACCGCACTGGTGGCATGTGTTGCTCTTAGGTCAGTCACCCAGAAGGGTGTGTGTGCCATCTTAAAAGATACACACACATAGCGCAGTGCGACCATGGAGGGAGTCCACACTGTTTACAGTTCCTGAGGGGGGAACCATTACTGGATGGTACCAGGACCACCTGGGGCAGGACTGGAGGAAAGGTTGAGGCTGGGCTACAAGCTCACTGTTCCAGAAACATTCTAAGAGTCAAATTGGTAGGAAAATAGGTTTCATTCAACACTACCTTTGAAGAAAGATAGAAGAAACTTATGTTTTAAAAGTTCCATCTTCAACTGGGTGTAGTGGCCCATGCCTATAATCCTGGAGACTTGGGAGACTGAGCCAGGAGGATTGCAAGTTTGAGGCCAGCCTCTACAACTTAGTTTCAAAATAAAAAAAAATAATTAAAAAAGGTGACAGGTCCATTTGACCCAGCTATCCCACTCCTTGGCCTATACCCAAAGGACTTAAAATCAGCATATTACAGAGACACAGCCGCATCAATGTTCATAGCTGCTCAGTTCACAATAGCCAGATTGTGGAACCAACCTAGATGTCCTTCAATTGACGAATAGATAAAGAAAATGTGGTATATATATACAATGGAATATTACTCAGCCATAAAGAATGATAAAATTATGGCATTTGCAGGCAAATGGATGAAACTGGAGAATATCATGCTAAGTGAGATAAGCCAATCTCAAAAAACCAAAGGACGAATGATATCGCTAATAAGTGGATGATGACACATAATGGGGGGTGGGAGGGGTTAGTGTTAGGGTTAGAGTTAGGGTTAGGGAGGCAGGCAAGAATGGAGGAAGGAAGGACTGTATAGAGGGAAAAGAGGGGTGGGAGGGGTGGGGGGAAGGGAAAAAAATAACAGAATGAATCAAACAACATTACCCTATGTAAATGTATGATTACACAAATGGTATGCCTTTATGCCATGTACAAACAGAGAAACAACATGTATCCCATTTGTTTACAATTAAAAAAAAAAGAAATAAAAAGTTGGCAGGTGGAGGGGGGCGTGATGTGGATGTAGCTCAGTGGTTAAGGACTCCTGGGTTAAATCCCTAGTACCAAAAAAAAAAAAAAAATTCCATCTTTAAAATCTCTGAAGGTGCACAGAGCTTCTAAAGGAGAGGAAACAGTGAAGTGCGACAAAGGGCAGGAAAAGTACCTATGTGGATTTAGTTGCCGGGTGCTACAGAGGCCTGGCTGAGGTGGGAGGATTTCACTCTCAACTCCCTGGTGCTTGAGTGCGTATGTGAATGTGTGTGAGTGTGTGTGGAGGGGGTCGTTGCGGCCCTTTAGCTTCCATTCCCGGCTGACGAAATTGTTCTTAATTGTTCATCTTGTTTACAAGCAGTCTTGCTAAATGCAATGCCTGCTTGCTATTTAATGCTCCTGGTACTCTGAGTGACATGACGGGACTAGGGTTAGGTGTCACTCTAAATCAGCCCCAAATGATCAAGGAACCATGTCTGAATGTTATTACAGGCCTAAGAGAGGAACAGAGGGGTCAGAACACCTGCCCCATGAAGCAGAAGGTGACCTCTGCTGTGTGCTGTTGCCAGATGCCCCTGGGAGCCCCTTTCATCTGCATGACCCTCCCCCCAGGTGTTTGAAGTGATCTACCTTTGGCAGCGGGCAGTACATCCTTGCCTTAGACCTGGGCAGCCAGTCAAAAGGACATAAAAATAATTTCAACATCAAACTAAGACCAGGCCCAGAAAAGAGTCATCTCTTATTTTGAACTAAATCATCTGCCTTCTTTCTTCTTTTGTCAAAATCTTCTTTCTTTTTGGGAAAGAAAAGGAAAGGCAACTAACATTTATTAGTCACCTGCTATGTGCTTAATTAATTAGAGTAACAACGACAGCCATAAGGGGCTATTATTCCAATTTTCTAAATGAGCAGACAGAAGTTCAGAGAGCTTTAAGAGACTTAAACGTGGCACACAATCTATTGATGATCCAGCTGTGACCCAGGTCCGGAGACTAGACTGTAAGCCCAATGACAATTTGGGTTTTGTTTTTGCTTTTGTATTTTGTTCCCTAAAACTTTACCTTGGATATAGGTTTGTCATTCTAGACACTGGTTAGTGTGAATGCTAGCACATCTCAGATCTAATGTGGACATGAGTTATGATAACCCTGACTCATGTATTTTTTTCTTGTTTGTAGGGACAAGCCGTGAAGAAGGAGGATATTTTTGTTGCAGTAAAAACATGCAAGCAATTTCATGGTGAAAGAAGTATGTTTTGGGTTATTCATTTTTATTGAACTTTTAAATCCAAACTGCCTTTGAAACAAAGTACCCAGGTATAAAAATCAAGCAAGGAGCGGAAGGCCGAAGTGTTAGCAGTTACTTAATCGGTATTCTTTATCCTTCCCCTTCAATCACCAAGATCAATTAGGAAGGCCAATTTTGTATTGAAACATGACTGGCCAGAGCCCTTCTAAATACCCTTTAGAGCAGCATTTTAATTGGAAATGGAAAAACTCAGCTGTGGTAATCTTGGAGACAATATATGAATTTTGTGTGCTCATTTTGTAAAACAATGGCCTATTGTGTTCAGGCACAGTCTCTGAACAGTATGAAGATTATCAGAGAGAGGGGATTTCAAATAATGGGATGTCAACAAGAATATTTTCTTGAAGACTCTGCCTTCTTTTTATACTTGTTGGTACTTCTTTTAATAAAGGTATGTATTTGCTCATGAGTAGATTTATTGGAAAAAGGAAACCGCTACTTTAGAAACAGTGGCCCTTCTTAAGGATATCCTGGCATGCAAATGAATGTTATTTTGATTCTTTCTTGGTGTCATTACAGAATTGTGCTAGTTATGGTGCTAATGTTAAAAAAAAAAAAAAAAAACTAAATATAAATAGACATAATTTCTCTCTTTTTACACCTCACTTCAAGCAGCACTTTTCTGATATTGAAAATTAGGCAGTCTTTTGCATTTTCTAATTTTAGCATATATTTTAGTTTTTTTCCATGAAAAGACTGTCGATTTTACTCAGGGTGTGATATTTATGTAGGAGAGGCTTCTAAACCAGCTGTCATGTTCATGGGATGGAGCAGTGGGGGAAATTCACTTACATATTTTATGTGATAACATTATGCATACAAATTATATTTTAAAGGGTAAGATATTTTCCAAACAAAGGAATATTATAATTTGGGATTATAGTATTGCCTAAGACATCAAGATCAATTAAAATCTTACAATCAGCAATCTCTTAAAATATGTTAACCATATTTGCCTAAAATAGTCATATCAAATTTCAAATCCTATTAAATCTGACTAAATATATGCATTCATTATGCACAGAATTCTAAAATATTATTAAGAATCAGTATAGCAATTAAAGTAAGATTTTTGCTTATTATACATTAAATTCATTTTCTTTTTTTTTTTTTTGATGGTGCTGGGAATCGAACCCTAGGCCTTACTGCTTACAAGGCAAGCACTTTACTGACTGAGCTATTTCCCCAGCCCTTCATTTTCTTTTAAAAAGCTTTTTTCATAGTCTGGAAGGGCTTTGTGGGATGACTTGTGAGAAGAATCTTTAAGAGAAGGTGATTGGGAAGTGAACTAGACTTATTTTTGTTTTATTTTATTTTGTAGTAAGCAGAAAGAGCTGATTTAGTTGATTCTTGAAGTTGCTCTGGAATACTTATTATTTTTGTCATGGAAATGATACAAATGATGGTGTTGGGGGGGTGAGGGGAATTTTCTCCTTTGAAACACAATTTTTTAGATTACAGTGTAACAGTAAAATTAGGGACCCTCTCTGTTGTATTTTTCATATTCTCCAGAAATGGAAAAAAAGTTTGTTAATTTAGTAATTTTGAGTAATTTAGTTTTCTGATTCCTTCATTTCTATAAGGTTGACATAATCTTTTCAGGTATCTGTGAAATAATATCAAAGATCTCTCAAAATTACAAAATCTGTTAGAAACATTAGAAATAAACCTCCCAGATGTATTGATATTTAGCTGTTCATGTGGATCTGGGGGTATGAAGCTTGAGGTCTAACAAGTATTATGAAACTTTTTTTTGTTTTTTGGTACCAGGAATTGAACCGAGGTGCACTTAACCACTGAGCTACATCTATAGCCTTTTTTTTTTTTTTTTTTTTTTTAATTTTGAGACAGGGTCTTGTTAAGTTGCTTAGGGTAACTTAAGTTACTGAGGCTGACTTTGAACCTGTGATCCTCCTGCCTCAGCCTCCCAAGGTGCTAGGATTATAGGTATGCACCACCATGTCCAGCTTATGAAGCTTTTGTAATTGAGTTTCTATCACAAGACATCTGTAAGCTTAGACGTGTGTATTTGGAAAGATAGCCTAAGGTGCAGCATTAGGATCTTTAGTCTCCATTTTGCTGGAGTGAAGCCTGCCAGGCTAGTGGGCTCTAGTCTAACTAACCACTAACCGGCCTAAAGAATGAATGATCCAGTAATCCTATCAATGTCAATGCCAATGCTGAAGTAATGTCTTCAAACTGCCAATCTCATTTTACATCTTCTGTTGTGTTTTTCCACATATATTCGATAATCTAATTTCATGTTGACAGTTTCTCATGCTGTGATCATTGTTGGGAATTATCATTTGATATTGTAGGGAAAGCTGAGCATGGAATGATCTGTAGCTGATCAAATCCTAGAAGCCTATTGAGCAGGGGGGTCAGGACTCAGATTTCCCGGCTCCTCTGTTCTTTCTACCGAGAGCAGCTATGCTGTTATTTCCTTGGATGTATTGCAAGCTGACCCTTGATAGGATGTCTTTAATATTCATGTCGATGCCCTGCTGTGTTCAAGGTCAGTTTGGACTTGGCAAGAAGCTAGGAAAGTTCAGACCTTTCGTTTTCAGTGGCAAGGAATTGAAACCTGCCTGAGTTCTGCAGTATACGCGGGGCTGGGATAGGCTGCCAGTCTTCCAAGCACATTAGTGCTATTGTCTAGCAAAAGGTCTGGGATGTTTTTTCTTTTTCCTATTCTCTGTGCACTCTGGTAGAAATACCTGAAGTAACATCAGGCCAAATGGCACTAGAGAAAAAAAAAAAATAGAAAAGAAACTGTATTTATCTTTGAAAAATCGAAAGTGAGCCATACTGTTAGTGATGGGCGCACACTCCTCTTTGATTAGCATCGATGACCTCCCTGGATGAGGATGAGGAATGGACGCAGCAAGGGAAAATACATGTGGAATTCATGTTTTATACTCTCATGGACAAATTGATAATAAAACCAAGTTCCAAATTTTTTTAAAAAATATTTTACATATTATTTTGCTTTGTTTTGCCTGACCATGAAACATCAATGTAAGGATGTTTGTCTGGATTCTGATATAAATTAAATAGAACAATCTTAGAACACAGAAAAAAAAATGCATTTTATTTTTTTGGTTCCAGATCTTCAGAAAGTAATACATATTGAACTGCTGGAACAGCAACTCTGTCCAAGAGGCAATCGTTGAGCAAGGTTTTAAAGAAACTGTCAAAGTATTATGTATGGTAATGAATTGGGTGTAGCTTGTAACATTATATGTAAGCAAGAAAAAGATCTCTGGAGTTCTAATATGCAGCTGGATTACGTCCCCTTGGGTTATAAGTTTTCACTGCATGGTGGCATGAGCTGTCAGAGAACTTCAAGCTCGTTCCTGACACCATAGGGTGTGTGAGTTTCACCTACCTCAGGGTGGACACTGATTCTGCTTATTGGATGGTGGGTCGTGAGCTGCTCTCCTCCTGCAGTCTCGCTCTAATTAAAGATGTTAAATTGCTATTTGCTCAGTCTTCAGTTGCTTATCACAGCTTCCTGAACTCTTAAAAATAAACACCTTATTCCTTTCCCATTTAAAGAAAATACAAAACCCATTTGCTATCTTTACTGCTGTGATCTTGTCTAAAAGAGGCATATTGGAACTAATTTAATAAGAGGAATGTTTGGTTGCTGGTGTTCTCTTTGATCAAAGAAGCTACAGGTACCAGGCACACTATGCTTATGTAAAAGGCGAAGCTTGCATTGAAGTGCAGCCAGATGGAAGGCCATACTTGGGTCAGAAGAGGTGATTGGATGAGTTATGGAAGAATGGAAGGAAAGTCAGGTGTTGTCTGGCTGTGTTCTTGCCCTGGATTTTGAATAGCCGATGTTCCAAATTGCCTAAAAATGTTGCTTTCAATCAGCCAGGAAGGATGCTTTCCAGTCTTAAGTATACCTCCGTGTTAAAATGAGGAATTAGAGAGCGCCCGCCTGTGTGTCCCTGGCTCTCCTGAGAAGCCCAACCAGGGTTTTGTTTGTGGTCATTGAATCATACAGAGGGACGCAGGTCCATTTGCCAATTGAAAGTAGCAGAGTCCTCTAAATCAAAGCAGCCGTTCACATTTGATTGATTGAACATTTTTAAAACATTCAAGTATCAAATTCATTTTCATTCATATGATACAGTTTTGCAAGTGAATTTGCCAGAGGTAAAAGCATGTTTCTGTACCTCACTGTGAGACACATCTTCTGCTTGGAAGGTTTATGCCATCTGTGCAGCTAGGATTTTTTTTTTAATAGTAAAAGTTTTACATTGCCCCTATTTTAAGTTATCCTGTGGCAAACTTTCTTGAAAGAGGTGTTCATCACTATTTTATTATGTGGCAGGAAGTATGCTTCTCTTTCCTGCAAACAAGATGTATAGCTATCATGAAGGGATTTTTGGTTGTTATTTTTGGTTTTTGGTTTGTTTGTTTTATTTTAGTATCTTTAGGACTGCAGTGCCTTGGGTACAATATGTTGTCAATAGTAGAATGAGCTCATTTTAGAATTAAACAGAACTAATACAATAGGCCAATATTCTAAAAGTTTATTTAGAATCAACCTTGGTTTAAAATAAAGCTATAATTTGCACTTAGAATTTGAAGACTGCACTTAGCTTCAAATTCTTTACAGCTAGACGCTATATTGATAAGGGCAGAGTAAGGACAAATTGTTTAATGCTTTGGTATTATAGAATCATACCATATCTTACAGTGTTAAAACGTTTGGCCTGTTTTTAAGTGGCTTATTTTTAAATGATTGATAATGATGGTACCAGCCTTGTATCAAAGGATGTATTGTCATTATTAAAAAACCTTTCTTTAAACTAGTTTCTAAAAATAGTCTTAGGCCTTATACCTACAAAATCCGGACCTCCTTCAACTATTTACTGAGCAACTACTATGTCCTAGGCATTGTGTCAGGTATTGGGGAACAAGTCACACACACAGTACCTCTTACCATTATGATATTTCTATTTCAAACTAAAACTAAAAGGAAGCAGTTAGGTAGAGCAGAAAACTAACTCACACTTGATTTTTATTTCAATTTCATTTAAATCAACTAGTTGAGAAGAAACACCTGTTCTGTTTAATAAAGCTCTTAGAGTAAGAAAGACTGGAGGCTAAAGGCTGAGGAAATTGAAAGCAGAATTTGCACAGCCTGCAGGACCCATGCTGGGAACTGAGGAAAGTTCTTGACCTTACCTCACAGCTTCTTCCAGCATTATGCAATGGACATTTTACTCAAGAGAATGAAATTTTAGTGACTGCAAACTGCAGGACACCTTTCTGGGGTAAGCCCTCTTACTTATTATATGCAAAGCCAACTGTGACTTTATTGCCCAGGTTAAGATTTTTGTTGTGCTGGAATTTGGAAGTAGAAGTGTGAGGTATTTAAAAAAAATTTTCTTTTTCTTGGTCCTCCAGCTTTCTCTTTTATTTAGTGCATCTTTGAACATTTGGGCAGGGAGAAATCTTTATAACTAAGGGCCTTTCTGTAGTTGCAAAAAAATTACATTTTAATGTTTAAAAATATTCAATGGATAATTTGGTGATTATTTTATAAATATCAAATTCATAATCAATTTTCTTTCATAAAAGTTGATGAATAGTGGACTTAAAAAGAATACACATTTGTATTTTGTATATAAATGTTGTCTGATCTGGGTTCTGCTGATTTACATATCTAAACATATCTAAACATTTAAATTTAACATTTAAATTTTACATTGCACTGACAGTTTTTGCATATTATTGGCTTTGATTTGGACTGGGAAAAAGGAAAAAAGATAAGAACTGATAGAGTATCAAAAAGGGAAGTGAAGATTTGCTTCATTAGTTAAAGATTCTTAAATTAACACAGTATAAAATCTGTTAAAACAGAAGCAGAGCTGGGTGCAGTGGCACATGCCTGTAATCCCAGCAGCTCAGAAGGCGGAGGCAGGAGAATTGCTTTGAGGCTAGCCTCAGCAACTTAGTGAGATCCTAAGCAATTTAGTAAGACCCTGTCTCAATATAAAAAAATAAAAGGTTGGAGGATGTTGCTCAGTGGTTAAGTGCCCCTGAGTTCAATCTCTAATACCAAAACCCCCAAACAATAGCAGAAATCCCTTCTTAAAATTCAGAGATGCTCAGACAGTAATTTAAAAAAAAAATTGAAAATAATTGCTTGGGTAGTCAGGTGAATTAATATGAACTAAGGATCAGTTTATACCTAAGGTATGCAGACAGCTGCCCTTGAGATTCTAACCTAAAATTAAAAAATTTGGGAAAGTTTTCCATTGTTTGTGTTTCTTGTAGCATAGAAAAACATTTTTTTTTGCTATTGACAAGAGTTTTAAAGTCTTCAGTGACTCTCAATTTTGTTTCTTTAACATTTTTCAAAAGCATAACATTGACATCAGTCATCCCATACAGCTTCTCAGTGGTAAGACTCCTCCAGGGTTTGAGTAGTCCTGTTGGAGTCTTTGGTTTGGGGCAGGCAGAGCTTGAAAAGGTTCTCCTGTGCTCCACCGTAAGAGGACGAATTTACCTCTCAGTCAGAACCACAATGAATATTCCAGTCCTTAAAAGTATTTCTGTTTCCTACCTGCCCATAACACATTTTCAAAATCCATTTGTAGATAGATTAAATGAAATAGCCTATTGGGAAGGAGAAACGTTAGTTAAAATTCACTGAAACACAACAGTAGTATTAGACTAGAAAATGTGTCATTGTATAGAAGAAAGTGCATTTATCACAGGAAAGAGAAGTACGTGATTTTAGGGGACATTGAAGATCCTTTAAGAAGACAGTTTTAGTTGTGTACTGTTAGCAGCAAATAGCGCTGGCACTTCTCAGTTTCAATAATAAGCCCCTGCCTTAGGACACCTGAAGAGGAGGAAGTCACGTTTATCCTTCTTTGCAGGTGATCATGCTGCCATTTTGAGTTTTCAAGCTTCCCATTATTACTGGGCCAGTGACAGTTACCTCTGTCAATTTTTCAGTACCCATCATAAAGCTGACTTGGGAAGGACAGGCCGGTCTCATCGAGTACTACAGTGACTATGCAGAAAGTTCCATCCCTACTGTGGATTTGGGAATTCCCAATACAGACAGAGGTGAGTGCTTAATTCTTGCCACTCCCCTGAAATATAACTCCCATTCTGTAAACATAGCAAATTCGGATAAAAATAAAATATTTTTAAGTACTGTAATTTTTAACCTCTTGTCAATTTTTTTTTCTTCTTATTCCTCTACCCAACATTTATACCCATAGATGCAGATGCAGTCTCGTTTCTCTAATTAAAGACTCTGTAGTACAAAGGAAGACCTTGCAGTACATTTTCAGTCTGTTCCCTGACTGTGATCGAGCACGTGTCAGTTCTGGTATCCAATAGAGTTGAGCAGTTGGTCTTTCATTCCGTCAAGGGTGCAGCTCGGCCATAATGGGGTGTACAAAGCTAATTTGTCATCTTCCCACAAATTAGGGAACCTCCATCCTTCCAAGTCGATGGTCCAGTTCACATCTCTTGTGCATCTCTGAGTAGCACCTGTCGCTATTCTGCCTACATTACTTTTGTGTTTGAAATACTTTTAGTATTTCGATTGGTAAACTGTTGGAAGTACACCTGCTTTTCTCTTCAGATGGCAGGTTTTCTAGTTGAAAACTTATTTTTAATTTTAAGAAAAGGAAAGTAGACATTTGGTCACATCATTATAAGATGCTCTTTATCCATCTTAGTGTTCATTTAGTGTTTTCCTCCACATTTTTAAATTTTTGTATTTTATTTTGGTTCCCCACATCCTTTTATGAATAAAACAAAAATCACAGCCTGTAATTGTGTGAGACCTAAAACTTTCTTATTTATCTGGACTGAAGATACTAATTTTCTACTGTAAATTATCAGTGTCACCTCATATAATCCCCCTGATCTTTCCCAGTTTCTATTTTCTCATGTGTGAAATGAGTGGCTTAGACTTCATGATCTCTTGAGTTTCTCCTTATTCTCTGTGTCTGTGAAAATTAGAGAATACTACTTTCTAGGAAAATTTCCAACTTTTAAAGTCCATGTTAACATCCAAGCTTATAATTACTTATGACACTTTTAAAACTTTGAAAAAATGAATTCACATATGTTAGAGAAAATAATGCATTTTAAGTTTTCTTCTTACTTTTCCTAGGTCATTGTGGAAAGACATTTGCCATTTTAGAAAGATTTCTGAATCACAGTCATGACAAAATACCGTGGCTACTCATTGTGGATGATGATACATTAATTAGGTAAGGAGTTATTCTCATCCTCGGTACTTTAAATTCTACAAATATCCATATTTGAAAGCTGTGGTGCCTTTAGATCATTCCAAGACACCATTAAGGAGAGGGCGGCAGGAACCTGCAGGCTCTTGGTTGAAGAGATGGGGCTGAGAGACTCAGGAGAAGGCTGTTAGAGTTTATAGGACGGAGTACCAGAGAGGAGAGAAGACTAGAGACTGATCAGCACGTCCATGTAAAGAAGCTTTCAGAACAATTAGAGGGAGCAGTGGTAGACACCCACCCAGGGCTGCGCTTGGGGCCTGTTGCCATGATTGGCAGAATATTGGGTAGAGGACGCAGGAGAGTTTAGTTTCAATAGCAAGGACTAGTGAACCCTAAACACAACACCCCTCTAGTCCCGCTTAGCAAATCTGAAAAAAGAGGGGAGATGTAGGTATAAATAAATCTGAAATAATCTCCTAGTCTTTCATCTTCTACAGATGAAAATTACATTGTCTGAGGTGAAAAAGCCACTGGATGGGAGTGACAGCAAATTAGACGTTGTGGAAGAAAAGGGTGAAATTCAAAACAGGGCAGAAGAAAATGGTGAACTTAGAAGCATCGCAGTAATAACTATCCAAAATGAAACACAAAGGTAAAAAATAATTTTAGAAAACGCACAGAGCATCCCTGAGCTGTGGGACAGTTTCAGATGGCCTTGTCTATGTGGAGTCCCCAGAGAGAAGGGATACATAACCAATACTTAAATATTTTCCACATTTGATGCAAATCGTAAACCCACATAATCCAAGAAGCTCAGTGAACCCAAACACAAAAGCAGAGCAGTAGTTACCTCCATGACTGCAAGAAGAATGTCCTCTTCAATAACATCTCACGTAGCATTTATTGCACCTGTAACCATGTCACATCTGTCATCAATCTTGCTACTCCAGTGGAAACTGCCACACGATCAATTGTTACCTCTCCTTTCAAAACTGATATCCTCTTTGGTAACAATGGACTCTCTAAATTTTCCTAAGCTCTGAGACTGAACACTCTGCAAGCTTCCTGGCCCACCTCTCTTCTCCATGAAAAACAACAGCCACAGAAATATGGTTTCTGTTATCACAGAAACTGGAGCTTTGACTTCTAGAAGGTCAACAAGAATTGGGGGACATGAAAACATGCCCTGACTGCAAAATTGAAAAACCACCTTTAAAAAAAAAAAAAAAACTGGTCAAAATAGGGAAGAGAGGAAACTAGAATGTTATGCACTCCAGAAAGAAATAGAAGACAGATTCATATCAGCGATTATAACTAAATCATAAACACCCCAAAGTGAACAAATTCAAATGAAATTTTAATAAGAATTATTAGAATCATAGGTGTTTGTCTTTTTGCCAGTTGTTAATTTCACTTAGTATAATATCCTCAAAGCTCATCTGTGTTGTAGCACATTGTTTAGTTTCTTTCTTGTTAAGATATTGCTGCATGATATCTCACTAATTGGATGTACCACGTTTTGCTTATCTGTGCACCTGTGGATAGACACTCAAGTGACTTGCACAGCTTAGTGAATAATGCTGCTGTGAGTGTGAGTGTACAGATGTCTCTTCAAGAGCCTGCTCTCAGTTCTGTGGGGTCTATAATGAGAAGTGGCATTCCTGGATCACAGGATAATTTAGTGTTGACTTCATGTGAAAATATAATCACATTAGGAAAGGAAAAAATATAACTAATGCACATCATTTTTGAAGATAGTATTTAAATATATACCTCCAGTCAAGAGTGAGCAGAAGGGAGCAACTACAAACAAATCCTGATTTTTTTTAGTATAGGCCTGATTTTTGAAGTGGTGTGGCCTAAGCCATTCTGAAATTATTCAGATTATTAGATTATTATCAAATCTATTGAATAGATGTTGATATTTTGGGGTGCCATCTTCTCACTATGGAAGGGAAATATGAATAAAGAATAGAGCAGGTCAAGGGAAAGCTCAATGGGAAGAGCCAGAATTGCAGGAATTTGAATTCATTATTTTTGGAGAGACTCATGATTTCCAAATCATCCGTGTGTGTGTGTGTGTGTGTGTGTGTGTGTGTGTCTGTGTTTTCACATATTTGTTTCCTAACTTTTTCTACTATAAGAGGCTAGAAGCAAAGACATTTCAGCTGCACTGGGACACCGTTACCTGGAGTTAGTAGTACTGCTTTCCTCACTGAAAGGAACCAGGGCTTCTCTGAGAAATGGCTAATTCCAGGGTTATGGCAAGGCAGGCACAAGACTCACTCCAGGACATCCTTTTCTATCAGCAAGTTAGGAAGTGCTAGAAAAAAGTGGGAGGGTGGCGAAAGGAAGAGGAGGAAGAGGAAGAAAAGTACATGTCATGAGGACCCTGAAGGGAACTTGAGTGGGTTCCACTGGCCAAATCTGGGACATCATTATAAGTAAAGACAATAGTGAATTACGAGCTATTAAAATTACAAACATGAGTTCATCCTTATAATAAATAAATACATAAATGAAGAGAAGGTGGGTCTTGCTTGCAGGGTAACAATGAGTTCTGGTTGACAAAAGTGCAGGGAGGGGTGGACGTGGAAATGTCATCACGTAGTAACCATCACAGCAAGGTCTGATTCAGGCAGGACTCACTAATGCATGCTACACGAGGACCCCCCAGTGAGGACTGGGTTATTTCCATATGGCCGAGTATCTGCCCAGAGATGCTTGGAAATGGTAGGGGAAATATGGATACTATCCAGTGGGGAAACCAGACAGTGCCTTACTTGGATGATCAAATAAATCTTACCAAGGACGGGCAGATGGACATTGTGTGCCACACACGATGTCACTCATGTCATACTGTAACCGGGCTGCGTAAACCTCAGACACACCTGACATGCAAATGGTTCTCTTGAGGAAAGGTGAGGGGCTTGTAGCATTGACAACTACCAAGGTTTCAAAAGACAAAGCATAGCTATGGAACTGGTTCCAGATTAAAGAAGGTTAAGGTGATATGATAAAACGCGTGCAATAAGGGATCCTGGACTTCATCCTGAACTGGAGGGGGGGCGGGGGATGCTATCCATGACATGACTGGGTCAAGTTGTAAAATTAGATGCTAGCGATTAACTTAGTGGAAGCATTGTGTCAGTGTTTCAGTGTTTTAAATATTTTTATTAGTCGTTGATGGACCTTTAGTGTATTTACTTATTTATATGCGGTACTGAGAATCAAACCCAGTGCCTCACACATGCTAGGCAAGCGCTCTACCACTGAACCACAACCCCGCCAGTGTTTCAGCTTTGAGTTACAATTAAGACTGCTGTCTGTCTTTGTGTACAAGTCCATGCAGGCACCTGCTTTTTTTTCAGCTAAAATGTATAGAAACGGAGGAGCTGGGACATGTAGCAGGTGGAAGTTTAATAACTCATTGTATCAATGTTACATTTCCTTAATAACTCATTGTATCAATGTTACATTTCCTGAAGTTGCTCACTTTTACCATGCTTAGGAAATACACATGGACATATTTTGGAAGAAAGGGGCATAATGTATACAACTTACTCCCTAATATTTCAGAAGAGGGAAATAAATATACATATGTACATGTATGTGTTGTGGGAGGGTCCACACATACAGAGTAGATAGAATGATAAAACAGATGGAGTAAATGTTAGCAACTCTTTGGGTAAGGGATTTAAGAGTTCTTTGTCCCAGTCTTGTAATTTTTCCATCATCTTGAAATCATTCCCAAGGAAAAAGTTCAAAAATAATTAACTATAATAGGTCAGGGTAGAACATCCTCTTTATCTTAAAGACCACTATTTTGCTGTTAAAAATCTGTCTATGCTACTGAGAAACATCAGCGTAGCTCTTGCTAAAGAGCATCTCCATACTGTTATTCTTCATTTCTGTGCCTCAGAATTGCCTGAGATGGGAACAGATTGTTCAATAGAGTTCTTTTCCTGGATCAGTAGCCAAATCTCCATAGATAGAATTGGAGATCTATCTGCTTCATCCACATTTCCACTTGTTAGTGAAGATGAAGTACGTGATAATTATCAGACTCCATTTGTGATCCGTCAGCTTTAAAGTAATATTGTGAATATAGAACTAGTGTCATAAGGAAAAGAAACCCAGAGGAGATGTTAAATTCTGGTTATTTTAACCTTACAATTGAAGAAATCAAAGGTTTGGGGTTAAATTGACAGTTTCACAATATGCAGGAGGAAGAGAAATATCACAAAGCTCTTTTTCTTTTTGTCAGGTGCAGAAGTAGACATCAATTTGCCGTAGAAAGTTTTGGGGTTTTGCAGAACCTTTTCCAAACAAAAGGCTACCATGTCCTTAGAGATCTTTAAGAGTATATTCTGCCTCACAGAATAGCATCAGCATACTTACTTGCCTTCCTCTGCAGAGCTATTTATTAGATGACTTCTTGAAGGCTGATTTCAAATTAGGTGCTTAGAATGTTAAATATGTATATTGAAAATAGCATAGAGTCCAGAGAGAGTGTTCTCTGGTCACTCAGAAACTGCCAACATTTTCAGAGGCTTTGACCTTCAGACAGATTATAAACCGGATCTGCAGACCTGTAGACCCTTTAAGCACCAGCATTGGTAGGAGATTTTTTTTCTCATACATTAAATGTTTTCTTCACTTTCACCTTCAACTTTATCAGCTGGGGTACGTCTGTAGATGCATGAGCGTGAATAGAAAGGGGGCCCCTTTTGTACCTCCCCACTTGTTACTGGAGGGGGTCCAAGGAGGTCCCAGTGAAGAGAGACTTCAACTCTGGATAACGGGGTCCTTAACAAATGTCTCAGAAAATAATTTTAAGATGTGTCAGATAGAGGCATAAACAGATTTACTAGGGAAGCAAGGAGTACACATTCAAAGGAGAGTGCAGGCCGTCTTAAGAGTGATAGCAGCCTTTGGGGTCTCAGGCTCTTCTTGGTGAGAGGTGGGCATGGGAAGGTATGTCAGAATGACATCAGTCTGGTGATCATAAGACACTTTATGGTGGTCTGGCAGTTTTCAGGATCCTCAGTCATGTCTTCTTTATTATCTGATCAATAGAGAATGTTGGAAAAGTACCCAATAGTGTAAATTTCATATCTCCCTTTTTCTCAATTTAGTCTAAAAATACATGTATGAGTGGGCTCATTAATAGTGCACAGGGCAGATTTTATAAGTGGGTGAATTTTCAGTAAGATCAGAAGTGAAGATTTATAGATTTCCCAGAAATTTGGGTGTGACAGGCCTGGAGAGTGCAGGTATGAGGAACTTTCAGGCTTTCGATTCTAGTTACAGCCTCCTTGTCTTCCTTTTGTCTCCCTTCTACCAATCTTTTCTATTCTACCTCATTATCACTACCCCATCCCCTAACAGAGCAAAAAAATTAGTCTTTAGAAAATTGGCGTGCTCAATGTGGGAAAAACTTTCATGGTTAGTAATTTAGAGAAACACCTCATATCAACCCACCTCTTGGACTCATGATACTTATGAATCATAGGCTGAGACACATACTAAAGTTTAGCCCATTAAAAAATTTTGCAAAGTTATTGACCATGGAAAGAAAAATGTAAAGATTAGTGATTAATATCATGAGGAATGCTGAGACCTGGTGATGTGTGACCTGCAAATCTCTAGGTGCAACAGTAGGAGGACTTTATTAGGTGTTTCTAAATGATAAAGTTCTTAAAATGGGAAAACTTGACTTTCTTAGCATCAACCTTTATGACTGCTTTGAAGAGTGATTTTTAGTGGGGCGCGGTGGTGCACACCTGTAATCCCAGTGGCTCAGGAGGCTGAGGGAGGAGGATCATGAGTTCAGAGCCAGCCTCAGCGAAAGCCAGGCACTAAACAACTCAGTGAGACCTGTCTCTAAATAAAATACAAAACAGTGCTGGAGATGTGGCTCAGTGGTCAAGTGCCCCTGAGTTCAATCCCTGGTACCACCCCACCCCCTGCAAAAAGAAAAAAAGAGAGAAAAAGTGATTTCTAGTTTTTATTTTCCTGCAAAATCTTTATTTCATCCTTCGAACAGCTATAGTTGCAGGCATTGTTCTGCCCAGCTCATGAATATTCGCACTGCCCTTTGTGAGCTCTCATTGTCGACAGGAAACAAAGACTGATAGGGGGCAGAGGGCATTTGAAGAGATGTGCAGAGACAAAAAGTTGGTGCCCTGTGGTGGCCTTATTGAGGAAGACATTGGTATGGGTGGGTGTGCATCATGGATTTCCAGGAAAGCCTCACTACCCCAATTCTGGTCCATCCCTGCCAGCCACATGCTGGGCATAGTTGCCCCTGAATGCATTCATACCTCAAAAGTTCCTGTTTTGGACATCAAGGACGTAAAAAACAGAAACCACAGAAACAAAGTCCATCTGCACAGGTGCAAGGATTGGTCCATACTCACCTGCAAGGAGGACGGGTAGAAGTGGCCCCCTCACTCCCTTCGCCTGCCACCTACTCCCCACATTGGGCAGCCAGGTCCTGGCAGGGGCCAGTTCAAACTGGAAAGTGAGCCTCTGGTTTCTCTTCTGCTTCCAGTAATGTAGAGTGTTCATCCATTTTTTGGGGGGGAGTCTTTTTTAAAATCTATTTTTTTCCAAAAATCTCCAGAATTTCATCCCAGCATTTTCCTTGTATAGTGCTGATAATACAAAGAGGGGATGTAAGAGCGATGAAATATTTATTTTGAGACTACATATGAATTAAATAATTATTACTTATGTTCCCTTTGGCATCTCAGCATCTCCAGGCTCCGGCACTTGCTTAGCTGCTACGACTCCAGTAAACCCGTGGTCCTGGGAGAGCGCTACGGATATGGCCTGGGCGCTGATGGCTACAGCTATGTCACAGGAGGAGGAGGGTAAGCATGGCCTTTTGCAAGTACAGTCAACTCTCAGGGTTCATGGGGGATTTGGGTCCAGGACCCCAACACAGATGTTCAAGTCCCTTATATAAGATGTAGTATTTGCTTATAATCTATGTACATCCTACTGTATACTTTAATCTCTGGATTGCTTATAATATCTATTACAATGCAAATGCTGTGGAAGTAGTTTTTATATTGTATTGTTTAGAAAATAACAAGAAGTAAAAATGTCTATGTCACCAGAAGAGGTCCGAAGAGTTCCCAGATAGGGGAACCTCAACTCAGCACCAGCGGATCCTTAATGCAGAAGAATTTCAGCACTTCTGTCAGAGACACAGATTTATTTAGGAAAGAAATGCATATTTAAGGGAGAATGCAGACCATCTCCAGAGTGAGAGACGCACTTTGGGGGCCCCATCTCTTCTTTTGAAGGAAACTTGGTAAGAGGTGGTTATAGGAGGGTGTATGGGAATCATGTCCGTCTCAGAGACAGTTTATGATGGTCTACTGTGCTCTTCATCAATAGTTTCTTAATCTATCTCTTGGCTTAATCTGTTGATTAGTGGGTTAGTTATCAGTGTGTAAGGTAATTGTCATAAATGAATAAATTTTCAGTAACTTCAAGATTTTCCAGAAATTTGGGAGTAGCAGACCTGGGAGAGAAGTAGGTCTGAGGAATGACAGGCCTGGAAAGATATGAGGTATCTTTAATTAAAATCATATCTCCTTGTCTTTCCTTTATATGTCCTGTCTACCGATCTTATTTCTTTTATCCTGCCTTGTGTACATGCTCAGTATAGGTACATTTTTAAAAGATGTTTTGATCTGTGATCAGTTGAATCCATAAGTGTGGAACCTGCAGATACAGAGGGCTGAGCTTTCCTCTCCACAAGGCGAGGTGAATCTCGGATCTACACTGACAATGTGAGTGCTCCTTAAATAGTAGTTGTTACTCCAATAGGAAAGTGAATATTGTATTTGTGAAATATGAACATGAAGAGAATCTACAATAAGGAACAATTTACCCCTTGAAGAGATAATATAAAAATATATTTCTAAGTAGTTGCTGGAAATGTCCCTGTAATAACTATTGCTTCTAGACAGTCATCTATTTTGGATAGTCTGTTAAAATGAAAAAAAAAATCACTCATAGATTTCAATTAAAACAATAAGCCATTATACTTTAAAATTATTCCATGCTTAATAAATCACATTTGGAAAAAGAGTAGTATAGAAACTTAGATTTAGGCAATTAAATAACATTTGTGTAGGATTTATAGGTTTTAAATAACAGTTAAAAATCAATCTTTTTAAATGAAGCACCTGCCTCATCTCTTATGGGAAAGGATTTTAATTTGATTTATATGGGTAAATCAATTGAGCAGTTAGTCGTTTCTATTATTGCTGTAGTCTTTGCTACTAGGGTGTTTAGGGAGAATGTTAACTTGTCTTCAACTCTAGTCATTTGAATTCATTCAACAGATGTTTCTTGAATGTTCACTATATACCGGTCAGCATTATATCCAGTGATTATATTCTTCTGCAGGGCTAGGACCTTTTATTCCTCTTTTGTAATCCCTTAGATTAGAACACTTCTGTCTTAGTCCATTTTTTTTCTCTTGCTATAACAAAATATCTGAGGCTGGATAACTTATATTTAGCTTAAGCTTTGGAAGTACAAAGCATAGTGCTAGCACCTGCTCAGCTCTGGTGAGGCCCTTCAGGCTATGTCACAACATGGTGGATGGCACCATGGCAGAAATATGTGCGAGATGGAAAGATCCTGTATTTAGTCAGGAAATAGGAGATCAAAGGTCAGGCTTGCTTTTTTTTTAAATAATAATTTACTCTTGTGGTAACAAACTAGGGGTTCCCTTGAGAATGAAATTAATCTCTTCTGAAGACAGTGCCCCTAGTGACCTAATCACCTTCCCCCACGCCCCCCTTGTTAACGTTCTGCTACCTCCCGGCACTGCCACTCTGGGAGCCAAGCTTTCAGCACATGAATCTTTGGGGGACACATGCAATTCATATCCACATCACAGCAGGTTCCTTCTGCAGGTTCTGCAGTGTCTTATTGCAGGTGTTCTGGTTTGGTCTAGCTCATCGGTGGTGAATGCAGCGTGGTTGTGGAGGTGGGTCTGTTGTGATAATTGAGCCTGAGGAGGAGTGCTGCTCTTTGTGAAGTAATGTCATGTGTGTAGTGCAGGGCACTAGCAACAGGACATGGGGGTCCAGGGAGGACTTTCTAAAGGCCAAGGAGAGTTGACCTCTTTGTTAAAAAAGAGTTCAAGCTGTTTTCAGCAATACAGTGGTGTATGTAGCTTTCTGGGTGAGGTATTAGGTCCAATTAAGGATGAGGGCATGACATCCATTGAGCCAGAACTTGCAGCTTTTGGAAAGGTCCTGTTATCTGTGCATGAGTTTCTATGTTTCGTAGCACAATGATGTTCATATACTCTAAACAAAGAATTTTTGTGTGATTTCTGAGAGCAAACTGTTTCATTGTCCTTCTTGCTTATTGGATTTAACTGTTATTTCTGAGACCAGCACCTGAGACCTTCTGAAATCTCACTTTACCTTACCTAACCAGTGTGGTCTTTTACGACTGCAGCGGGGTGCTCAATCACTCCACTAGCCTAGGGTGTGCCAAGCCCTGGCCATGCACAGATGAACGCCCACAGCCTCTGCCCTGCAGGAGCTCACAGGCAGATACATTGCATAATTGCCACTGCTCCCTTTCTCATGCCTGTGACAGGCCCTGCTTGGCCACCAAGGTGGCACCTTTAACCTCTTCTGTGTTCAGCCTCTACCTACCTGGCTAGTAGGTATTTCCACCACCTCTTGTTTTCCTGTCTTACAACTTCTTCCCCCCACCATGCGTCTTCCTCATTCGCTTGGGAACGCTGCAGGCATCACCTACTCTTGGTACCTGCGTTTCCTCAGCTCCTTATTGGTCCTTCTACCTAATTCACCTTGCCGAGGTCTCCTGGGACCACACAGTGGTTGTATCAAATGAACCGTTTCCAGTCTTCATCTTATTTCTCCTCTTCGCAGCCTTTGACAGAGCTCACAGTTTACTTGAAACACTTCTTTCTCTTGCCTTCCAGAATACTCTCCCAACCTTTTTTATTCCTGTCTTTCTGATTGTACCTTCTCAGGTCTCTTTGTCTATCCCTGTAAAGTCTGTCTTTCTCAGCCATCTTTTCTAATCTCCCTTCTCTTCTCCTTCTGTGTTCTTCCAGGGTGATTTTATCCACCCCCATATACCCAGATCCTTGTCTCAGCCTAAAATTCTCCCCCGCTCCTGCTGCACAGATCCACCTACCAAAGGACACCTCCACTCAGTGACTCACAGGCACATCACCTCCCATGCTGAACTCATCATTTCTGACTTCAGCTCCTAATCTGGTCCTTTGCCATTGGACCCTCTCAGGGAGGGCACTAGCACGTGCGATTCCTACCCCTGGATCCTGCAAGTCTGCTCTCACCCTTTCTCTTCATCTTTCCCCACTCTCCGGCCATGGACTGAATTCCTGTCTCGTCAGTTTTATCTTCCGAATCTCTTCAGTACTTCTTTCCACCTCCGCCACTCGTCACGGCTGCTACCATCTCTGCTCCGGCTGCCTGCTCTCCCTCTTTCCTGTCTTAATTGATTCCACACAGTTTTGCACGCTGTAGTTAGAAAGCCCTTTCTAAAAAGCAGATCTCATCCCATCTTCCCTGCTCACAAGCCATCCGGCTTCGCCTCGCCTTACTTCCCCCTCAAAGATGCAAACAATTTCTTAACATCTGGCATCTACGATAAGGAGATGGCCATTCACATTTCACCAAGGTCAAACTGGTCTTGGCCACCTAGAGATCACCTGAGGGGAAGCCTCTCTTGGTTCTGCTGAGGCCACTGCTGCCCAGCAGAAGAGTCCGGCAGGGCCTGTCTGACCAGGCCCTGGTTACCCCTGAGAGCTGCATGGCCCCTGCTCACCTGGTGGGGTTTCCTCCCTAGAAATTCGTTAATCCAGGTTTCCTATTGTCCAGCTCTCTTCAGTAATTCCATAAACGAATCTGATTTTTACTTTATTTGTGCTTCATTGCATTACCACAGCTTGGAAATCTCTTGGTCCTTGTATAGCCTAACTGGACCTAGAACTTTTACCCTCACCTGTAGGATAAAACCTTACCAAGGCCCACAAGGCCCCTCCTGGTCTTGGCAGATGTTCTACCATTCTGGCTCTCATCCGAAAGAATTCATGTGGAACTTATTGCTATTTCTCAGAAACACTTACTTTTCCCCACTCCCCCCAACGTCTGGCATCTGCTGGTCTCTACAGTTCCAGCTTTCTGTCTGCCTAATTCCTTCTCCTTCTTTTGGACTCAATATAGTTATTATTTATCTTCTCCTAGAAGCCTGCAGCCCAGCCTAGTCCCTCAAATCTGGGTTTAATGCCTTTTTAATGTACTTTCATAGCATATTATATAAACAGTTATCATTTAATTGTCTATTTACTTTCCTATTTTCTACTTAAATTACAAATTATTTGCAGGTAGCACCTGTGTCTAATTTCTCATTATATCCCCACTTCAGAGCATAGGGACTCACTTTGGTCAAGGTACAGTAAATAAATGAATAAACGAACATACGAAAACCAGGCATTTGATTTTCACATAAGTAACATGACCCATGGGTTTTAAAAGTACTATTATACAGGCACAGAAACATTCTTCATGAGATTTCTTGTTCTGCCAACCTTTGATAAAAGTGCATACACAATGCGAAATAGTTCCTCGGGCATTACAGTAGGGACTTTCTGATGTTCGAGCTAGAGAACCAATGTGTTTTTTTGAAATAGCAAGTCAGGTTCAGTGACTAGCAAAATCTGTTCAGAGACCGTAACAGCACTTTAAAATAATGAAATATAGAGTGGAACAGAGTAAATGGTATCAGAGTGCATCACACATTGTAAGGGTATGTATTGTTTGGTGAAATGTTTGTTTTGGTTGTACTCACACACACACCACACACATACACGCACACACACAACACACATATTCCCATACACACAATACCCATAAATGGTATGAAGTTCTGGTTTTCTAATCATGTTACAATCAAATGAGTTCCTGACGATCATAGCCCTGAGCCCAACTCCCCTCCCCCATCCTAGGCCCCACGTGGCAGGGTGGGTCAGAGGTGTGGACTGCAGTGATGTGTGTGTGTGTGTTCTATGTTTGGAAGGTACGAGACCTTTGTAGTGTTTGAATGCAAATGTCTCCTTTTCCCTTGTGGCTTGCTCCGTGGAAGTTTGGCTGTTTGGAAAAAATTAGTCAAATGTCTATTTGTTTATCTACATAAGTTTGGGCAGGAAGCTGTGCTTGGGAGGTCACAAGCCTCTTTAGCAGGCTTGGGGACAAATGACTTCACCCTTGGAAAAGGCCATAGGCCTGTAGTGTTATCCAGAGAGACAGTCATGACCTGCTCATCTCGAGGCTGGAGGACAGGTGTGGTTTTGATGCCTGTCATCTTCTGTGTGTGCTCATCTGTATCAATAGGCATGATGTCAGGTGAGCCCTAGCCTCCCATTTCATTTCTTCTCATTTTTAAAATTCATGTATAAGTAGTAAAGGCAATGAAACCCGTAACCTTGCAGCTTTTCTTGCTTCATTCCCCACCCCAACCCTTGTGCTGGGGATCCAACCCAGGGCCTTGTGCATGTTAGGCAAGCACTTTATCACTGAGCCACATGCTCAGCCCCTAATCTTGTACCTTTTTAACATCTTCTTAATATTTAAAAGGTGGTAGGTAGAGAAGACAGGTGCTCTTTTCTACCATAATATGATTGGTAATTTCTCCTTTGGGGAGACAACTTGGTTTGGAAAGAACTCAGGGCATACTAATAATTCAATATTATTAAGGCCCATGTGCACATAGCTGATGTGAATAATTAATGCGAGACTGTTCTGTGTGAGTAGGCAAAAGCATAAACTAATAAAAATTTCACTCTGACAGTTTATCTCCCTGTGAAGCTGGTTTTTCAGAGAGCAGACCAGAATCAAAGGCTGTCTTTTTCTTTCTCATTCTACCAGGAGCTGGCGAAAGAAAAAAAGAAAGCATTATTCACTGTGTTCTGTCAGCGCTTCCCTCACACAAGCCATTTCCCTGGGGCTGATAGGTTGAGGCCAACATGGGGGACTCAGCACAGGTGTTTGACTCAGCCCCAAAGTTATGTGACCTGGAAAGTGTTCACTAGTGGACAGTAACTTTCCAAGAGAAAGACAGTTTCTGCTGGGTTTTCAAACTTGCAGTTTCCCTTTTTTGTGTGGTTGACTGGATATTTCTTCTTTCTGTACAGTTCTATTTCCTTGTACCATTTTTAAATAAAGAACCTGTGTTTTCTCGTGTAGTCACATTTCATTGTGACATCTGGTATCTTCATAAGGGCAAGGGGCGAGTGTTCTGTATGGTTGCTTCCTCAGGACTCGGGTGTGAAACTGCATTGCACTGATCTCAGCTTGGTGTGGAATCCCCATTGTTGAATTGGGTTGTACTCCAACTTAGTCCTTTTCCCTTCCTGCCAGACTGACTCAGAACTCTTCTTCCCTTGGGAAGCTCTTTGCAAAGGCAGCTTTGTTCTCACTTGTTTGATACATCAAACTTTTATGGAATGCTTACTACCTGTGTGCAAGACCCTATGTTTGGCTCTGGAATGTGTGTATGAATTTCAGACAGTCTTACCTTCAAGAAAGTCTCTGGCGACTGGGGATGAACTTGTGAACCGCATTGGTCCCTTCAGACCTGTCAGCTTTGGGACTATTTCAACAGATGAAAGGATAAAGAAACTGTGGTATATATACACAATGGAATATTATTCAACCATAAAGAAAAATAATATTATGGCATTTGCAGATAAATGGATGGAATTGGAGAATATCACACTAAGTGAAATAAGCTAATCCCAAAAAACCAAAGGCCGAATGTTTTCCCTGATAAGTGGATGATGATATATAATGGGGGTGGGGGGGGGCGGGGTGAGAGAAGAATGGAGGAACTTTAGATTACACAGAGGGAAATGAGAGGGAGGGGGGTATGAAGAATGGTGAACTGAGACAGACATCATTACCCTATGTACATGTATGATTACACGAATGGTATGGTTCTACATCATGCACAACCATAGAAACGAAATGATGTACCCCATTTGTGTACAATGAATCAAAATGGAGTCTGTAAAAAAATTTTTTTTAAATTTAAAAAGATTTATTACTATCATAGGACCAAAATGGGAACCAGAAACCAATTGATATTTTTAAAAGAAGAGAATTTATTGTGGGAACTCGGTACAGAGTGTTAGAATGGGCCGGAAGACTAAAAGAGAGTTGGTGGTTTTCCCTAGAGATTGGTAACTGTGGAAATCTGCTGTTGCCCATGACGCTGGAGGAGCAGGGAAAGCTATTCAATGGGTCCATTTCTGCAGCATTGCTGTGCCTGCTGCTGCCACCGAATCACAACCCTGCCTATTGCCAGAGCATGCAGCTGCCCCTGTTGCCTGCCTCTGCCGCAGAGATCAGGACAGGGGCAGATGGTCTCCTCTAGTACTGGGCCCACTGTTGTCTGACAGAAGCAGGACTCAGCTAGCAAGGGAGGCTGGAAAGGATTTTTCAAAGTTTTTGCCCCCTGCAATGCTGAAAAGAGCACAGAAAGACTGGAATGGGCTGGAGTCCCACCAGAAAGCCTGTGGTTTTTTTGTTTTTTTTGTTTTTTTTCCTCTTTCTCTCCCTCCCTCCATCACCTTAAGGAAGCTTCTGTAAAATGGAACCACTTGTACAATGGATGGCTTTTTCAATCACATTTCATCTCCTTGTCGGTCTTGACATGTAAGATTCAGTGTTTCTGAGCCCGTCTCTGTGATGGGAACATTGGCAGTTTTTGTTTCTGATCTCACTAAGGATTCTGAAGCTCCAGGACTGTTCTGATTTTCCAAATGTCATATTACAACAAGAACTTTGCATAGTATTCGTTTGCAGGAAATACATTTAAAGTCGCCTAGTCGGTAGATGAACATCTCTTAGAAGTGATTTTGCTTTTCACAGAAGGCACGAAACCATTTTCCCAGAGTCACTTGTAAATGGAAGTCAGCTGATCCATGTCTCTTACCTTCCTCAGCAGTGTGGCCTCCGAAGCATAGTTCTGTTTAGATTGATGGGCTCTGTGGAGCTGCGCTAACCCAGTTCTCTGTCTGCTCTGGCTCCCACTAGCATGGTCTTCAGCCGAGAAGCCATCAGGAGACTTCTCTCCAGTAAGTGCCGATGCCACAGCATTGATTCTCCTGACGACATGGTCCTGGGCATGTGCTTTAGTGGGCTGGGCATCCCAATGATACACAGCCCCCTCTTCCATCAGGTGAGAAAATGGGCTTTATGCTTATTGCAGGGGGAAGGGGAAATCTCCTTTCCCACTTAAGGACTCTGCTTCTTTCTCTTCTTATATTTTGGAAATGATCTTAAGAACAATATTGACAGACTCCAGGGGACATTCATACCTAACGCGTTTCTTCCATGTATACCATGAAGATGGAAAGCAAATACATCTGGGAACCCAAATGGTGCTGGGCTAGTGTCTTTGCATGTAGGACCAGGGAAAAGCTTCTCTCTCTTTCTATTTGTTTTCAGTTTAAAAAAAAAAATTGATGACATTTAAAAAGTATTGGATGCTATCTAAAATAGAGAGGACAGAACTAATTTTGTTCTACTCGTCATCAACCGTGTGTAATTCTACACTGTCCTCAGGTTTTACACTATCCATCTAGTTTTTTTTTTTTTTTTTTTTTTTTTTTTTTTGTGGTGCTGGGGATTGAACCCAGGGCCTTGTACTTGCAAGGCAAGCACTCTACCAACTGAGCTATCTCCCCAGTCCTCCATTTAGTTTTTGATTTTACCAGGAGTTCTCCCCTTTGGTTGTAATTAAACCAAGTGGCTAACATAATCTCCAATATGGTATCTGAATATATTTTAAGGGCTACAGAAAAGAAGAGATGGTGTTTACCAGGCATAATTAGTAGTTTTAGTTTCACCGTATGCATTTTGGGGTTGGAGAAAGGAATCTTTCTGCATTATTTTTGGTAGTATTTCATGAATCTAGTCAGTGAATGTCCTTTTATTCTAAGAATAATAGCAGGTGCACATAAACTAAAAATAACCATAGAGCTATGCCCATCCAAGGTACTCCTTCAAGAAATTCAAAGCTTTTTAAAACTTGAAAGTCTTTTAAATGCTCTCCCCTCCACTTAAAATATATCTGTCATGCTTTATTTAATAATTAGTAGCAAATGCTATCATAGCAATTTAGAAAATTGAGCATGAGAGAAATAGCACTTGAAAAACAACTTGAACAAAGCAAAGAAAGCGTTTGCATTATGAAGAAAGGCAGACAGACTCCATTTCTATGTCCTTGAGACAGTAAGGGAGGATAAAAATAGTAATAAAAAGAAATTCATGGGAAACCTCCTTGTTGGTACCAGTATGAAGGCACTTATCCATCCTTTAGAGGTCTGACCCATTTTAAGCTTATGTACTGTGTTAGGATGACTCAGAAAAGGAAGATATTCTCTGTCTCTTCCTCTCTTACTCTATCTCATGACGTTTCACTCAGAAAAGGAGGGTTAATTAAATCTGTTGGTGTGTAAGGAAAGTAGTTTGTCAAGGTTGTAGTGTGACAGGTCTTAGATTTTTAGGGTTACCCTTTTCTCTTAGAAAAGAACACATTAGTAAATAATAAGGAGAAAAGAGAGAAGGAAAACAATCTAATCCTTAAGCAAAAGTCCTTTGAAGGCAATTTGAAAAATAAAAAAAAAATTGTTTATTGTTTCCCACACTTTAAAACTCTTTCTTTAATTCACATGATAAAATTTAAACCTTTCCAAAATCATGTTTGAAACCTATCCTCCCCACAAGAGTGTTTTATCTTCCGATCCTTAAACCTCTTTTAGAGTTCAACATGATTTAGACAGTACTTTCCATTTGTAATGTTTGAACACAGATCCAGAGAGCTTATTTGTTCATATTGACAATGAAATAAGAGGAAAGGAAATGAAGTCTAAGATTCCTGATGAGTCAGAGGGAGAGAGATTATTTGGAAACAGCCTCGGTGGCACTGTTACCTGAGCCACAGTCCTTCAGTTTCCAGTCAGGGTATGTTACTATGAAATCACAGATTCAGAAGGGGCCTCTAAGGATGTCAGTACAGCCTTTCAATAAAAGCAAAGTATCTAGAGTGCACGGTTTTGTTCTTCCAAAGTTATTTGCCACTAATGGATATGGTGGTGTCAATGATATTGAATTTTCTGCACAAAGTACAAGCAAGCTGGACAAAATTGTCAAAATATCGATTTCAGGACTCTGAAAATCAAATAAAGGCTAACAATAAATTGAGAAACATTGATTTCTGAAAAACTGCTGCACTTCAGGGTAAGAACAGTAGATCTGGTCTTCTTGCCTGAAACCACTGCCATCCTTAACTTAGAGCAGCAGTTTTGCCAGAATGGACCTGGATGGAATAAACAACACTTTGCTGCCAGAGGGAAAGGACTTGATTTGGGAATGGGAGATGAAAACCTGTAGACGTATCAGCTAAAATTGTCACTCTTGGTTGCATATCAACAAGAACCACCTGCATCTTCACTGGTCTGAGGTCGCAGTCTGAACTGGGTGAGGGTATATTAGCCAGAAATGTAACATCTTAGGCCCTAGAAATAAGAGTAGTTACATGGTTAGATAAACTCCCCACGCTTATCCCCAGCCTGTTAGAAAACTGTGCAGGCATGTGAGAGTGGAGTGGAGTCCAGCAGAAAGCAAAGTCAAGGCATGTTTGAAAACTGTCTGAAGCTGTAGGAGCGCTGTCCAGCCCACACACAGATGGGAGCCCTGTAGGCTGGAGATGTTTAAGCACAACCTCTGTGTGCATGTTAGTCCAACTAAGTTATTCAGGGACAGAAATGACTTGATTAAGGACAGGTCAAAAATTAAAAGTAAGAACTCTAACTAATCAGCAGTTATACATTATAGGGAGATAGAGTCTATAGTATAAGTCCAGGCAGGTTACTTGAAAAGAAAATTAATAAAAATGAATCCAGTTTGCGAGTTGATATAGTACACTATCTTAAATTACAAGTATCTATCAGATAATCCTGAAACATACAAAGAAATATACTCAGGGGAAAATGCCATGAATAGAAACTAACTCTGAGTGAGACCAGATGTTGGATTTGATAATGGAATACTTCAGAGCACTAATAAAAGTATAGTCACAGAATTAAAGGAAACTATTCAAAGAACTAAAGAAAACTATGATGACAATGACTTAGTAAATAGGAATTCTTGATAGCTAAATAGAAACTATGAAAATGAACCCAATGAAGTCTATAGTTTAAAAAAATCCAATAACTGAAATTAAAAATTATATAGGTGAATTTAATAGTATACTTGCGATGACAGAAGAAAAATATCAGTGAATTTTCTGACAGATCCGTAGAAATAACCCAATCTAAAGGAAATTGAGGACAAAGACATGATAAATCTTAGAGTGTATCAACATTCATTTAATGGCAGTCCTAGAAAGAGAGGGTAAGGAATAGGGACAAAATTTTTTTTCTTTTGAAGAAATAACAGCTGAAACTTTTTAAATGTGGTGAGAAAGAATCTATGGAGCCAAGAAACTCAACAAATTCCAAAGAGGGTAATGATGAAAAGAATCACATGTCAAACTAATAAAAGACCAAAACAAACTGAAAATCTTAGAGGCAACAAACCTGATCATCTTGTAGAGGAAAATAAATATGATTATTAGACGATTTTTCATAAATAGTGGAAACAAAAAGAAAAGAATCAGCTATCACCCAGTAACTCTATACTCAATAAAATTATCCTTCCAAATGAAAGTGAAATAAAGACATTCTCAGTTGAACGAAGAAAGATTTCTTTTGCTATTAGACATTCCCTACAAGAACGAACTGGAAAAAGGCCTTCAGGCTGGAAGGAGACGGCATCAAATGGTAACTAATATACAGGTAGGAATGAAGAACATGGAAAAGGATTTTGTTGCTAAATATGAAAGATTGTGTGTGTTGGGGGGTAGGTGTGTGTTTGCATGAATGTGTGTGTGTGATCAAAAGAAGAGGAAAGAACATGTGTGTGTGTGTGTGTGTGTGTGTGTGTGTCTATAAATTATAAGAAGAAAAGCATGTGTATATAAATGCAAGGGAAGGAGTTTGAGCTATGTTGTAGCAAAGTTGATTTTATTAGAATTGTCTGTATTAATCTGATAAGTTACAGATGTATATTGTCCCTGGAGCACCTTTTGAGAACCACCATTTGACCCAGTTATCCCTCTTGGTATACATCCAAAGGATTTTAAATTAGCATACTATAGTGACGCTGTCACAGTTCACAATAGCTAAGCTATGGAAACAACCTAGATGCTCTTAAACAGATGAATGGAGTGGTATATATACACAATGGATTATTACTCAGCCATAAAGAAGAATACTTTATGACATTTGCCAATAAATGATTATATCTCTAAAGTTAGTTTTGTGTTTGCTATAGAAATAACAGCAATGAATCTTTGACATATTAGGTTTCTATTGGTCTCACGAGTTGTAATTCAATTTCTTCAGTGACTATATATGTTTAAATAGGTTTTCTATTTCTTCTTGAAACAGTTCTGTTAATGAGTATGATTTCAGTAATTTTTCCATTTCATTTAGATCATCTAATATGTTGGCATAATTTCAGTAATGATATCCCCTCTTTGGCTATGTGTGTCATCTCTCTTTTTTCTTGATCAACCTAGCTAAACTTCTGCCAATTTCATAACAAAAATCTTACCAAAATCAGAGCAGTCTTCTCTACTGAAACCAATAAGTTGGTGCTAAAATTTCTATGGGAATGCAGGGCAATGTTTTCAAAGGTGATCAAAATTGGAGAATTTATACTAACTGATTTTAAAACTTACTATAAAGCTAAATAAGACAATGTAAAATTAGTATAAAGTTAAACTAGGATAGCAATTCTAAAAAATAAGTCCTCCCATTCTTGGTAAACTGATTTTTATCAAAGATACTAAGGCAATTCAGTGGCAAAAAGGAACAAATGGTGTTGGAGCAATTGTATATCCACATAGAGAAAGGGCACTTCGAACTTTACCTTAAACCATGCAAAAAAATTTAACTCAAAATGGGTCATAGTTCACAATATGAGAAGTAAAGCTTAAACTTTTAGAAACTTAGGGACAAAATTTCTTGTGACCTAAATTTAGGCAAAGATTTCTTATGACATTAAAAACATGACCCATAAAAGGAAAAATTAATAAATCAAACTTCATACTTTTTTTATTCTTTAAAGACATTGAAGAAACAAAACCAAGCCACAGACTAGGATAAACTATTTACAAATTGTATATGTGATAAGGGACCTGTGTCTGGGGTATAATGTCCTTTTATAATTCAATGAGAAATGAAATCTTTCAGTTTATAGTGGTCAAAAGATTTGAATAGACATTTCACTAAAGAAGTGACTGACAAATAAGCAACGAAAAGATTCTCAGCATTATTCATAATAATACAAAATTAAAAGCAATCAGCATGTTTTATCAATGAATGATTAGGTGAATAGACTATGGTATGTTCATGCAATGTAAAATTAGTCAACAGTACAAAAGAATGAACTACTGGGCTGGGGTCATGGCTCAGTGGAAGAGCGCTTGCCTAGCATGTGTGAGTCACTGGGTTCGATCCTCAGCACCACAGAAAAACAAATAAAAATAAAGGTTCATCCAGAATCAAAATATATATATACATAAAAAAGAATGAATTACTGATACATGAAATACTGATACAGAATGAAAAGAATGAAATATTGATACAGTACTAAGCCAGGAGCAAAATATTCACACAGTGTGATTCCATTCATAAGAGAAAGGCAGCACTGTAGAGATCAGACAAATCAGTGGTTTCCTGGGGCTTCCAGTAGGAGTGGGGATTAATTGCAGTTTCACACAAGGAGATCGGTGGTGGTAAGGAAATTGTAATGTTCTAAAACTGGTATTTGGTCGCCCCCCCCCCAATCCTTTTGTTTGTTTGCTTGTTTGATTGTTTTAGGAAATTTACTAAAAGTCTTTCAATTACTACTTCCGTATGGTGTGTAAACTGTTCTTTTTTGTATGTATTTTAATCTCCATTCGTTGAACAGCTCATTGCGCTCTAAAGAAGGATAAAGATGTTTTAATTTTTCCCAGTTTATGTCCTTGTACAGTTGAAGCAATCGCTCTCTCTGGCACACAACTGCCTGCCACATTCCACGTTGTGCTTCCCCACCCCTGTGCCTGCCTGTTTGGGATTTCCTTTTGGCATTGGGGACACAGAGATGTGATAAGAGGTTATGTAGACTTCTCTGTGTTATGGTTGCTTCTGTGGATGGATTTCGTTTTTCTAATTTTGCCTTATTCTTTTCTGTGACCTCATGCATTGAAAACAACAGCACATTCCAGTGCTTAATGAGCCAACTGTTCACAAGTACACATGGGCTTGCTGAGATGCTGTTAATCACTCCTGGATCTGCATTAATGGAGGGATTTTTCCCCCCCTATTAGATGCATTAGTATCTCCAGAAATTCATTTCTATGTGTAAAAAACAAGCCAGAATTTGTTCCCTTTGCTTTTACTTCCTTCTTCTGAGACCATCATGGGAATTATCCTAGAACTAAATTAAGAGTCTATTTCTCTTTGGTTTTCTTTCCTGCCAGTAAACTCTCAGAGGGCCTTACAAATAAGCATCATATAATATATGAATTCCTTCAATGAATATTTGAAACTTCCTCAGTGCAATTAGACTGTATTCCAGGGTCTATTTTTATTGAACTATCTTCCCTGTTAAAATTCCCTTCTCGGCCATTTAACTCCATCAGCTCATAGAATTCTTAAAGAGCAATGCAGTAGCCATTGTGAGCCGTCTTCCCCTTGCATTATTTTAACTTTTCCCCAGGTCTGAGCTGGGTCTTTGGGCCACTCCTGGGAGCGTCCCAATGAGGCTAGGGTCATTGAGGCAGTTTCGGGTGAGCCACTGGAGCAGCGGGCCAAGGATGGGCAGCAGGTGTCCTGGTGCAACCTAGGATGGGAGCTGGCCACCTCTTTCTTGTCCCCATTTCAACATTTGCTAGTCTTAATACTTCCGAGAGCTCCAGTTTCCTCATCACAATAACATTCTGTCCATCTTGGAAGGTTTCAAGGATTCAGTGAGATAAAATTTAACAAAGGTAATCTGTATACCATTTAAAATGGTTTATTTAAGTATCCACAATAAAAATGTAGGCAAATTATACTAAAATACTAGCCTAGAGAAGACTTGTTCTTAAAATGTATTATATGTATTTTTAATTGTCAAGATGATTTTACTATTGATAAACAATGAGTTACTCTATAAGACAGATGGGCCATATAAATTTTATAAGCAAATTAAGAACATTGAAAGAAGATAAATACTTTGCTTAGAGCAAATACACTTATCTAGTTATGATTTTCCTCCTAACATTATAGTTTCCATCTTCAGTCTCTAAAACAGTCTAGGTTATATCTGATCCTGCTCATGGTTTTTAAGTTCTGGAGGACTTTGAAATGATGATAATACAGAAAAATTTTAAGGTCCTCTTGAAAACTGTTTTGGGTTACTGACATTTTTAATTCATATTTCTGGAACTAGGATGATATAACTTCTCTCTGATGAACCCTGTGCTTTCTTTCTTTGAAAGGCATCACTTCATTATGGTAGAGAAATAGACTGGGGAACCCTGATGACTCCTTGTCCCAGGGCCCCACATAACCCACGTGTGGTGGGGTTTCCTGAGAGGGACCTGAGAATTAATCTTGCTGCTTTTTTTCCGAGCTCATAAGACTTAAGTTAAATGACTTACCAAGGTAAACTTTTTGTGTTTATTGCCATGCCTGATGACTCCTTGTCCCAGGGCCCCACATAACCCACGTGTGGTGGGGTTTCCTGAGAGGGACCTGAGAATTAATCTTGCTGCTTTTTTTCCGGGCTCATAAGACTTAAGTTAAATGACTTACCAAGGTAAACTTTTTGTGTTTATTGCCATGCTTAAAGACTCTCCCAGAGACAAACCTATGGGACATGCAAATAAAAATCCAAGCATTTGGGATATTAAAGTAATCGGAGACACAAAAGCAAGGAACCTGGAGTTACAAGGAAGATAGTGGAAAATAATAATCCTTCATGCTTTGGGATTCCCATAACTAGTATCAAACATTGAAGTGAAGCAGTTACTTTATAAATTCAAATGTTACTCTGAAACAATTATTTTCGATCACCAAAAGAGCATAATTCTCTGTTCTTTGTGCAGGCTCGGCCAACAGATTACCCTAAGGACCTACTTTCTCATCAAGTTCCTATATCATTCCACAAACACTGGAACATCAACCCTGTGGAGGTGTATTTCACGTGGTTGGCACCCCGTGAGGAGGAAAATGCCACGCAAAAGACACAAAATGGTTTTAGAGAAGAGTTGTGAAGCATGCTGGCCAGTGAGTGTGGATTGGGTAGGGAGCAGAAATGGAGACCTGACATTGTCCCACTGTACTGAGCGCACACTGCTACAGTGTGCCACATGACATTGGATACTTTCTGACTTTAGGTGCAAATCATGTATATGGCATTTTTCGATGGCAGAAGAGAAGGACTCATGAGGGAAAACAATGTTGTTGTTTTTTCTGAGGAAAATCATGTGTTTTTTGATTTATGCAATTATTGTCTTACAGTGATTACCGTGCATTTTTCAGGCTGTGATACAGCAGCTTTACTATCATGGGAAAATAAATGGTACCGGAAGTTCCTTTCCTGTTCATTCTCTTCATTACATGAGTTTCAGTTGGGCATGGCCCTGGAGAGAGCTGATTATCGTTCTGTATAAAGAAGAGTGAATGTCATTTGACATGGATATTGCCGATGATATGAACTTTTAAACTGTTTTATTAAAGATGAAAATTAGTTCCTGGGAACCAGTAGGAATAATGTTGTATTAAGGATCATTCATAAAGCATCATAAAAGTCTAAATCTGAAATTCCCCATACTCTATGTAATCATGGTTGTTTTACCTGTTCTTTTATTGTTTGTACTTCATAACAAGAGACTATGAGTTCTGCTAGGGTTTGCTATTCCTTGAGAAGTTCGTCTGTGCCCCATTTTTACCCCCAAACCCTGTCTTTTATGGTAACAAAAGAATTGGGTGCTGACAGAAAAGTGTTCTCAGTGTTTAAAAACAAGGCTAATGTGTTTCATTCAAGTCAGCAAGCTCCATGTGAGTCTCGGAAGTGACTGATGTTTGAACCTGATGTTTTACTCTTGTTTTTTCTCCTCTACTGATCTTAATGATTCTCTTCTGGCTCACAATAAACATCCCTAGCCCCAACTGGTGCCCCATGAGACCCTCCTGGAAGGACGTTATGGTGATTTGGCAATTTATCTGGGATCTTAAAGAATGAAATTTAAACATAGCATTTTAAAACACCTTAATTTTCAAATCATATCTTCGCTATAAATTAATTTAACATATTCAGTATTGATGTACAAAAAGTACTCTATTTTTAATGTTTTAATTATATAATTCAGTTTTGTAAAGGTATTTGCATGAGATTTGATTTTAATATGTCAGACTTATTTTGGTATAACAGAACACTCTTCTTTTTCTTTATTTTTTTAATATCTGCTAATCATTAACTTTGTTATAATGCTTTTTATATGGTTCAGCACAGGGTTTTAAAGTCATACTACCCAAAGTACCTTTGTGTCTTTTATGCTAATTATTTTTAACAGGAAATTTATTTTAATTAAACGAATTTAAATCATCAGAATTGATATCCGATTTCAAGCTATTGGGGGGAACTTCTGTATGTTTTTATTAGTGCATTATACAACAGTGGAATATAATTTGCTCTATTACAATCCCCACTCTTTCCACTTTCCCTTCACTCCTCTCACCTTCTCTCCTTCCTCTGCTCTACTGATCTTCCTTCTATTTATTTATTGTTTTTTCAATTGGTGCTTTAGAGATGTATGTGAAGGTGGAATTCACTGTGGTATATTCATATATGTACACAGCATAATTTGTTCAATTTCATTCTGTAGGGATTTCAGGTCAGTCTGTGCACAGGGGAGCAAAAATCCTTCGAGTCAGGAAAACTCCTCAGGATGACAATAGGTGCCCTGTTTGGTGCCCTGTTAGAAATGCTCAGCAACCCCTCTGTCCTTGAGGCCTGGAGACATGATCTTATTATAATAACATTTGGTACTAGTGGTCTCTGAGAAGCAAGCAAGTTATGTGATTTGCACACGCGCAAAGCTAACTACACTATGTAACCTAAGGTAACTTGATATGACCCTGGAATAGAGAATAAACCGAACTGGCTTTCCCACAGAAGCCACTTCTTGCTGTTCACCCTCCTGTGTACTTGTCCCTTTATTAGCTCTCCTCTTAGCCTTTATAGCTGGACCCCGATTAACCTTTACATCATTCAGCAGGTTCTTCCTTTTTTTGGTCCCAGCTCCCTCACTCTCCTCAATTCACTTCATCTACACTGCTAATCTCTCTTCTGTTTTCAGAGGATATCCCCCCTGCTTTTCTAATTCCTTATTATTCTCTAGCTTCCAAATATGAGAGAAAACATTTGCTCTATGACTGTCGGAGTCAGGCTTATTTTACAGAACATGATGTTCTCCAGTTCCATCCATTTACCAGCAAATGCCATAATTTCATTCTTCCTTATGGCCAAATAGAATTTCATTGTGTTTATGTGTCATTTTTCTTCATCCATTCATCTGTTGACAGGTATCTGGCTAATTCCTTAAGTTGGCTCTTGTGAATCGCACTGCTATAAATACTGATGGGCCTATATCAGTATAATATGCTGATTTTTAGTTCTTATAGAGAAAATGCCAAGGAATGGAATAGCTAGGTCAGTGGTTCCATTACTTACCTTTGAGGAATCTTCATACTGTTTTCCATAGTGGTTGTACTAGTTTGCAATCCCACAAACAATACATATTTTCTTTACCAAAACCTTACCAGCATTTATTATTACTTATTTTCTTTTCTTTTTTCTTTCTTTTTTTTTTTTTTTTTTTTTTTTGAGAAATATCTGTTTACTTCTTTTTTCCACTTGTTGATTGAGTTATTTGTTTTTCTGGTGTTAATTTTTTTGAGTTCTTTATATATTCTACATATTAATCCACTGCTGAAAGAGAAGCTGACTGGCAAAGATTTTCTTCCATTCTGTAGGTTGTCTTTATGCTCTTATTTCCTTTGCTGTGCAAGAGCTTTTTAATTTGATGCCATCCCACTGATTGATACTTGGTTTTATTTTTTGAGCTTTAGGGGTCTTGTTGAGGAAGTTGATTTGTGTGCCAATATGTTGGAGTGTTGATGCTATGTTTTCTTCTAGCATTTGCAAAATTTTGGACCTAATTCCTAGGTCTTTTCCTAGGTGCTAAATTTTGTCAAAGCCTTTTTTTTTTTTTTTTTTTTGTATCTATTGAGATGAACATATTCTTGTCCTTAATTCTATTTATGTGGTAAGTTACATTTATTGATTTTCCTATATTAAACCAACCTTGCATCCCTGGGATGAAACACCCTGGAACATGATGTAGAGTATTCTTAATGTGTTTTTGAATGAGGACACTAATATTTTATTAAGTATTTTTGTATCTATAATCATCAGGAATATTGGTCTATAATTTTTTTCCTTGATGTGTCTCTGTCTGATTTGGGTATCAGAGTAATAGTGACTTTATAAATGAATTTGGGAACATTCCCTCCCTTTCTATTTTATGGAATATTTTGAGGAAGATTGGCATTAATTCGTTCTGCTTTAAAGGCCTGGTAGATTTCAGATGAAAATCCATCTGGTCCAGGACTTTTCTTTGTTGGAAGTCTTTTAATTGCTACTTCAATCTCAATGCTTGGCATTAGCCTGTTTTTGTTTCTATATCCTCTGGGTTCAATTTGGGTAGTCATATGTGCCAAGAAATTTGCAATATCTTCTAGATTGTCTAGTTCAATGGGATACAGTTTTTCAACATAACTCCTAATGATCCTTTGAATTTCAGAATTGTCTGTTGTCTTATCTCCTTTTTCATCTCTAATTTTGTTGATTTGTGTCTCCTCTCTCTTTTAATTAGTTTGGCTAAGAGCTTATCAATCTTATTTATCTTTTTGAAGAACAAACTCTTTGTTGCTTTTATTCTTTATTCATATATATTTTTAATTTCATTAATTTCAGGTCTGATCTTATATTTCCTGTATTCTTACTTCTTTTGGAATTTGTTTCTTTTTCTGGAACCTTGAGGTATAGCATTAGATTATTAGGTATAGCATTAGATTATTTATTTGAGGTCTTTCTTTTTTGTGGACACTCAATAGTATAAACTTTCTTCTTAGAATTGCCTTCATACTATCTCTGACATTTTGATATGTTATAGCCTTGTTCTAATTTCTTTCTAAAAATTTTCTTATTTCTCTCCTGATTTCTTCTGTGACACATTCCTCATTCAAAAGGGTATTATTCAGTTTTCACATACTTATAAGTTTTTTTGTTGTTGTTTTTAATATAGTTGTTGATTTCTAGTTCCATTCCATTATGTTCTGATAGGATACAAGAAATTATTTCTACTATTTTGTATTTGCTAAGACTTGCTTTGTGTCCTAGAATATGATCTATTTTAGAGAAAGTTCCATGTGAAGCTGAGAAGAAAGTAAATTTGGTTGTTTATAGATTAAATACTCTATAGATGTCTGTTTGATCCATTTGATTAATAGTATTTTTAGTTCTGAAGAGTCAGCTTAGTTTATATCTGAGTGACCTTTGTGTTGGAGAGAAAGGTACGTTGATATCACCCTGTATTATTGTACCGGGGTCTGTTTGAGTCTTTATATTAGCATAGGGTTTGTTTTATGTACATAGGTGTGTTGACATTTGGGGCAAAATATTTATAATTATTTAGTCTTGTTGTTGGATGATTCCCTTAACCAGTGTGAGGTGATCTTCTTTGTCTCTTCCAATTAATATTTTTCAAATATGAGAGTAGTTATACCTACTTGCTTTCAATCTTTGTTTGCACAATATATCTTTTTGCATCCTTTCACCTTCAGACTTTGGATGTCTTTGTCTGAGTTTTTTGCAGACAACATATAGTTGGGTCTTATTTTTTTAATCCACTCTGCCAATCTGTATCTTTTGTTTGGAGAGTTAAAGTCACTTACATTCATTGCTAATATAGAGAGATGATTTTATTTGCTGCCATTTTGATTTATTTCTAATGCTTAATTCTGATGTGATTCTCCTTTAATTGATTATTATTCTAGTGAGATTCATCCATTTGCTGGCTTTGATGTTTGTTTTTCATTTCTTCTGTGTGCAATATATCATTAAATGTGTTTCATAGTGCTGGCTTAGTGGTTATAAATTCTTTTAGTTTCTGCTTATCATGGAAGGTTTTTATTTCATCTTCATTTCTGAAGGATAGCTTTGCTGGTTATAGTAATATTGATTGGGATATATTATCTTTCAGAGCTTGGTATATTTCATTCCAGGGCCCCCTGGCTTATTGAGTTTGGTTGAGAAATCAGAGGAAATTCTAAGGCTTACCTTTAAATGTGACCTGCCATTTTTGCCTGTAGCTTTTAAAATTCTATTTTTAAAATGAATTCCATCATTAATGTAAAATTATAATGTACCAATGAAAATATGGTACAAACAAAATACAATTCTATCCTTGTACTCTGTATTAGATATTTTAATTATAATGTGTCTCGGTAAGTATCTTTTTTGGTCTTATCTCTTTGAGGTTCTAAATGTCTCCTATATTTGGATTCCCATCTCATTCCTAAGGTTTGGAAATTTTTCTGATATTTTACTGAAAGGTTGTTCATTCCTTTAGTTTGTATTTCTGTGCCTCCTTCTAGGTCAGTGATTCTTAGATTTGGTCTTTTAATGTTATTCCAAATTCCTTTTATATTCTGGTCATTGTCTCTTATCATATTTTGTTGTTTGTTGTTGACTTTGTTTTCAAGATTATGTACTTTGTCTTTAGGACTGAAATTCTGTCCTTGTGTTCTAATTTATTAGTGATGTTTTCAACTGAATTTTTAATTTGATTTATTGAGCCATTTATTTTCAAGATTTCTGCTTTGTTGTTTTTCAGAATCTCTCTTTATTGAAATGCTCTTTTACTTCCTGTATTTTTTTTTTCTCTTAGGTCATCAGTTTTCTAAATTTTTTTCTGGCATTTCTTCCACTGTGGTATTAGTGGCATCAGTTGTGTTGTGAGCTATTTGGGGTGACTTGTTCCCTTGCTTTTTAATATTATTAGCATTTCTGCCCATCTACTGGGATTATTATTTCTTCTACTTTTATATGTGACTTTTTAGTGAGCTGCATTCTCTTTTACTATGTGTCCTAGGTAGGGTAAATCTTGGTGTCAATATTTTCATTCAGTTGCTCTTAATGTCACACCGAGAGGAGATATGACCCCCCAGTAATTACAGCCACTTCAGACCAAAGCTTCCACTAATAAATTTTTAAATTAAAAACTTACTCAAAGTGTTCTCTAGCAGTCCACTATTCTGAGTGTAAATGGCAGTGATTTCCTTGATTTGGTTGAGAAATTGGATAATAAGAAAAGTAAAATTGTTTGTAAACTATATTTGACTCTCTGAGTAGCTATTTCCTCACTGCTTCAATTCTGGGCTGTGGAAGAGTTCAGACTTACATGTATTTCACCTCCACTAACTTATGAGAGACAGATTATTTATTTATTTTTCTTGCTGAGGTCTTTGAAATAGAGTCCCTTCTTTCTGGGGTTTAAGCTGTTGTGCCATTTGTTTATTCTCAGCTCTGACCCAAAGTGGTCAAATTTTTTAGGGGAGTTTATACAGAGTTTCACTGTAGAATTTCAGTCCCTTCTTGGCTGGCCAACTTTGACAAGCCCCTTTCTGGAAGTCTCAGACTATAGCAGGGGAGAAGAGAGTGGAATGTGTCAGCGTATCCTCTAGCCCTTTCTAGGCTTAAAAGATGTGTTTCAGGTATCACCAGATTTTTCTCTGAATTTAATTAACCTCTGTCCCCCTCCCCACACCCAACAATGAAGGTGTTATTTTAGGCTCAGTTTGCTGGTGTGAATTGATGTCTTGATTCACTCTTGAGGAGATGTTCTGATAGGGTTGCTTCCTCTGAATCACCTTTTCTTTCCCCCAAACAATAAACTACATAGACTTAAAGAATGTTAAAAATGTTCATTAGGAAGTTAGGGTATGAAAGCAAAAGGAAGGTTAGGTTGGAGTATTAAAAAGGTGAGAAGAGAAAAAGTGGGAGAGAGGTAATTCATGAAGGCTCTAAAGAGGAAGTGAAGAAGAATAAAAAGAAGAGAGAGAACAAGATATTTTGCTATTAGAGGTGAGGAGAGTAAGAATAATAAAACAATCAAACAAGTAGAGCAAGCAACACCAATCCTGCCCCTAACCTGAATAAAAAAATCTATAAACAAAAAAAATCACTGCCTTTTAGGAAAACAAAGCCACATAGTAAAAGGTTAATAAAAGGAAAAAAAAATGAAAAAATAGGGGAAAAACTATGTGTATATGTATATACATGATCCATTTAGCAAGTATAACCATAACAACTCAAATAATAATAGAAAAAGAATTTTTAAAAATCTTAATTAAAAATTCTAGAATTTTTTACTGAAGTGTCTCTACCTCCTAGAGAGAGCAAGAGCTGGTTGATATTAAACCCAACCTCCTTTTGTGATTTTCACCACTTTGTCTGCTGGGATGGGTTGAAAATGTAGCTGGTTGAAATAACTCTCAGCTTCTCTGCTCACCAGCATGGTAGTGGGGATGGAACTGGAAGTAACGTCTATTGGAATTTTGTCTGGACGTCTTAGATCACTGCTCTTCCTGTTCGGAAGTAGAGCAGAGATCTATTTGTGTAGTTCCATTTGCTAGGGTAGAGTTCTAAATGGAACTTTGGAGCAATGTTTGGGGCAGTACCCCTGGGTCTCAGTAGATGAGTATCTCAGCGGGACCTCTGGATTTCTAGCAGGTCCCCAGAGTTCTACTCATAGGGCAGAGTATCTGCCACTCTGTGTGCATGTCCACATGGTACTCCACCATCAAACGTGAACTTCCAAGTCTCCATCCCCAAGTCCAATCATCCCAACTATTCAATTTCTCTGATTCTTTTCAGCTGGTCATTTGCTCCAGAGTTCAAAGGTTGTCTTCCCCTGTCCCCAGTGTAACACACTGACCTATTGAGTCTCCCTAATCCTTTTCAGCTAGTCATTCATATCACAGAGCCCAGAGGGAGAGCAGGTTGCACTCTTCCCCCATCTCTGTCTTGAATCCACTTGTATCTACTACTGTTCTCTCTAACGGTTTTGGAATCATGCTTTGCCAGGTGCACTTTAGGTCACCTTGTAAGCATTGGCCAAGACAGAGTGGAAGTATTTGATAAGAACTCTTGGGTTCCTGTAAGAACAGATGCAGTGTAAACTCCTCAAGTTGGACCTCTACCTCAGTTCTTCACTTACAATTTGAGAAACATGGAACACATTTCAAACAACTCTTTGCTATACAGTCTTTGTTTCAGCTAAGTACAGAGTACCTTCTTCAGGTTTTTATATGCCAAGTTTGTTCACTGTGTTTCTCTTTTCCTTTGTGTTGCCTGCTGCCGCTAGGCTCTGGTTTATTTCCTTACATCCTTTGTTTAAACACCAGAATCTCTGGGCTTCTCCTAATCTCTGCCAGACAAATATTGACTTATATTGATTTTCTCCAGATGCCCACCTTGTTAAGAAGCAGTATTCCTGTTGTTTCAATTCCAAACAGTGGAGTGTGGGAAGTGCCTCCTTCTTCTACTCCACCATGTTAGACCCTCTCCGTGTGTATTTTAGCAATTTATTTTCCAAGTAGCTTAGGTTTGACTCATTTCCAGAATGATGCAATAGCATTTTTTTTTTTTTCAAAATAGCAAGTGCCAGATGGAGTGTGTTTTAGTCTTGGTTCACACCTGGTATCACAGTCCCGCAACAAAATGTACTGGACTCGGTTTTGTGAGAATGGGTTTTGTGACTAAACCAGGGAATGGATCAAGGACAGTCCGTTGGATGAGAGGCACCATGAGGACTTCAGACCCATCTAGCTGCTCTGAATGACTCAGACCGGTTGTCATTACAGCTGGAATAATTGTCACTGCCACCTTCATGTTTTCTGCAATGACACCCCTGGAGGGCCCCGTCTTTCTACATCAGTGACAAAGCGTCTTCAGTTTTTTCTACTCCTGTCTACTACTTGTTACCAGCCTGAGAACATCATTTCATTTGACAGGATGGAACCCAGCCTATCTGCATATGGAGGTCTGTCTTAAGCTTTTTTGTGTATTATGATCAGTGCCTTCTTCTGACCCTGGAGAACCACCTCTGGTATTTTTAGGTGTTCTGTTAATTATGTTTACTTTTTTGAAACTATGTAAGCCTGACCACAAATAAAACATCATTGCCTAAATTTCTGATTTCATGAATGTTCTATGTGTTGGTCCACACCTAGAGTGAAAGTAAAGAGGAGTGTGAGGAAAAGGAATAATGAAATCAGGGTAGAAAGTTGACAATTCTATAAATACAATTTTAAGAGACAAAAATTAATAAAAGCTATGCTTTTTAGAAAAAAAATAGAATTTGAAAATACAGGATATAAAGTCATTTTCCACGACGATACAAAGAATCAGAAATGCTATTTGAGATGTGATCCCCATACAGTTCATACCTAAAGAATCACTTTTGAGTCTAACCTTTCCAGGACAGATACTGTCCTCTTCACTTTCCTTTGGGTTTTAAATGGAACTTTCTTTCCAAATGGCTATTTTTATCCTATGGAAGTTAACCTCAAGGATTTAAGTGGGGAAGGTCATTTTTACTGTAAAGCCATTGCTGATGATATAGTCAAAGCAAAGATTTTTTGTATCTTACAACTAAATCAGAAATTCGTTGATGCCAAAATAACCCTTATAAATTGTTTGGGAGCACAAAAAATAGTATGTTAGGTTGTGAGTGATGCTGTATGTGGATATTTAAATAGTGCTCTCTACCTTTCCTGATTTATTGAAAACTTTTAGTGTTTCCACATCCATATCCAGTATAGTTGCCTATATATGTATATTTCCTAAAAAATTAACAGTGTAGATGTTTGTAAAAATGTGTTTGATGTCTTCCATTCATAATCAGAGGTGTAATTTCTATGGAATAAAATGAACCAGTCAAAAATTCATTCAAAAACTGTTGATTAGACACACCATGTGCAAAATATTCAAGGATTTCTCCTTTTTCCATTCACCACTCTATCCCTGCCATCTTTGTACTACTACTACTTGCAAAAATATGTTTTCCTTCTACCTTCAAAGTGAAGATTTTAGTTAATTGTTTCATTTTAAAGGCATTGATATTCTGAGAGGGGTGTTAACCTCTTTTCCTGCATTAATAGGAAGGAGTTTGGGGGGACACATCATAGTCAAACCACAATATTCTGCCCCTTGTCCCACCAAGCTCATGTCCATTTCACAATGCAACATGAATTTTGTTCATCTCCAAGGGTCCCATAGTCTTGGTTTTAGTCAGCTTTTGTGTTGCTGTGAAAAAAAGACATGGAAAGAACAATGTAGACGACGAGAAGTTTATTTTGACTCAGTGTCAGAGGTTTAGTCCATGATTGGTTGACTCCATAACTCTAGTCCTTAGGTAAGGCAGAACACTGTGACCAAAGAGCATGACAGGAAAGTGGCTCAGACACAGCAGCCAGGAAGCAGAGAGAGAACTCTGCTCACCAGGGACAAAATATAACCCCCAAATGTATACTCCGTGACTAACTTTCTTTAGCCACACCCAACTTGCTGACAGTTACTACCCAGTTAATCCATATCAGTGGATTAATACAAAAATTAGGTTAAAATTCTCATAATCTTATCCTTTCATGTCTGAAAACCCCTGCATTGTCTCACACATGAACTTTTGAGGGACACCTCATATCTAAACCGTAACATTCTGCCCCGACCCCCCAAACTAATAGCCCATCTCACAGTACAAAATACATATAGTTCATTTCCAAGAGTTGCCAAGTTTTTTTTTTTTTTTTAGTTGTCAATGGACCTTTATTTATTTGTATGTGCTGCTGAGAATTGAACCCAGTGCTTCATGCATGCTAGGCAAGCACTCTAACACTGAGGTATAAACCCAGCCCCAGTTGCCAAGTCTTAATAGTTCTAGCATTGTCTGAAAATCCAAGTCCAAAATCTCATGAGTCCAAGGAAAACTCTCAAATGTTTTCCCCTGTAAAGATCAAAAGCAAGTTACATATGTCCAATATGTAATGGCACAGATTAAACATTTCCATTCCACCAGGGAGAAATAGGAGCATAGAAGGATGGGATGAGACCAAACTAAGACTGAAATCCAGTTGGGCAAACAAGTTCAGCCTCTGGTGAACATAGCAGTGCAATGTTTTATCTAAAGGGCTTGTGTAGCTCCTCTTCTATGGTCTTGCTAGTTGCAGCCCACACGTCCTCTCTATTGGCTTGTTTTTTCTTGATTCTTGTAGCTTTTCTCATAAGACGTTACTACATCCTTTAATCTTGGGGAGTCTTCAGTGAAGCTTGACTTTCTTCTCACATCTTCACAGATCACCCCTTAGGGTCTGCCTGCAGGGACTCCAATCCTGCCTGGCCTCCCAGGCCTTCCTCTGAAATCTCAGTGGAAGCCTCCATGATCCCCTAACTCCAGAGTCCTATACTCCTGCAGAATCAGCACCATGTGGGTGACACCAAGGTCTGCTGTCCCCTGGAACCATGAGTACAGCAACCTCTGAATGCCTGCATAGTTCAGCAGAATGAAACAACTTCCTAGCCCACCCCCATGAGATCAGGACTACTCCCGGGATTTCTTCTCAAAGGAATTTTCCCTGTTACATCTTTGAGCCTGAAATGGGTGCATTCTTCTAATTCCCGAGAAGCCCTCATGGCATCTTTCCTGTTGGGTCTGTGTAAAGTACTTAGCATCTTTTCAGGGCCTGTGATCTTTTCAACAAGTGTGACTTCCTTGGCCCTAGCTTTACACTTACTTTTCTGGCCGAACTGCCAAGTTTTAAAAACCCTTTAGCTGTTTTCTACTCCTGATTCTCACAGTAAACCTGACCGAAAACTACCAGCAATATCCACTGGTTGAATGCTATGCCTTGAAACTGTCTCTGCCAGATTAATTAATCCAGCACTTTTAAATGGAGCCTCATACAGTATCTCAGGACGTGGTAAAATGTAGCCAAGTTCTTTACAAGAATATAACACAAGTGGCTTATAGTCCAACTCCCAACAGAGTCATTGTTTCCCTCTGAAATCTCATGAGCAGAGTCCCCATTCTTATTAGCAGTCTGATTTTCTGAGCTCCCACCAGAATTCCCCATTAAGCTCCGCTTATAACATTACAAAGCTTTTTCAGCCTGTAACTTCAAACTTTTAATATTTCTCCCACAAGTCAGCTCCAAAGGCTTTTGAACCACATGACCCAGTTAGTCACAGTAAAGACCCCAATTCTAAGTACCAATTTCTGTTTTAGTCAGCTTTTGTGTTGCTGAGACCAAAAATACCTGACAAGATTAACTTAAAGGAGAAAAAGGTTATCTGAGGCTCAGGGTTTCAGAGGTCTCAGTCCATAGATAGCTAACTGCCTTGCTCTGGGTCCAAGGTGAGGCAGCACATCATGGGGGACAGGCCCAGTGGAGGAAAGCTGTTCAGCTCCTGATGGGGTTAGGAAGCAGAGAGAGGCAGAGAATAAGGAGCCCCAGGAAGCATGCACCCTTTCAGGGCACGACTCCAGTGATTCACTTCCTCCAGCTCCACCGCACCTGCCTACAGTTACCAACACCTTTCATTTGAACTGGGATGGACTGATTAGGTCACAACTCTCACAATTCAATCGTTTCACCTCTGAATATTCCTGCATTGACAGGTACTTTGGGAGGGACATTTCAGATGCAAAGCATAACAAAGGAATAAAGGGAGAAGGGACATTAATGAACAACATAGTGTCTGATAATAATGATGTTATAAAGACACTAAGGACAGAGTACTGTGACAATGAGGACAGGGTAGGGGTTAGGAATGCTTTGGAGAGAGTGGTCAGGGAGGGCCTGAGACTAAGGGAAGCAGGAATACAAAGATGGATGGCAGGGTGTGGCAGGAAAAAAAGGGAACGTCCATTGTGAACCCTCCACTGTCTGAAAAAAGAGAGCAGGCCTGTGTGATCCCTGCTTAGCCATCATGGTTACTATGTGACGTCCAGGTGATGTTCACAAGCAGTTAGATGTGAAAGTCTGGAGCCCAGGGAAGGAAATCAGGGCTGGAGTTGTGGATGTCAGCATCATTATAAAGGTTTTGAAAACCCTGAGACTGTACAGGATGAGCTGAGGAAAGATTCTGGAGAGAGGGCGAGAGGACAAATCAGTGACATGGGTGGGACACTAGGGGGTGCAGTGTAAGGGAAGCCAAGAAAGTGTGTTTTTTGAGGTCCACTGTGTCACGAGCTGCTAAGTGGTCCATTAAGAGAGGCAGAGAAGTGATATGATTCAATGGCATGGAAGTCACTTATCACCTTGAGAAGACCATTTCTCATGAGTAAGGCAGAATGGGAATTGAGGTGGAGACGACAGTTAGAACCAACCCTCCCTCTCTTTTCTCCTTCCTTCCCTCATTTCCTTCCCTCCCTCCTTCCTTCCCTCTCTCCTTCCTTCCTTCCTTCCTTCCTTCCTTCCTTCCTTCCTTCCTTCTTTCCTTCCTTCCCTCCTTCCTTCTTTTTTCTCTTACCCCACTTTCTCTCAGCTATAGCTAATTCTATTATTTAAGTTATGAATTAGTTTAAAGACAGAAAGGTAGTTTGAGGGAGAACATGGGGCCTAGGGAGTCTGTGTTTTATGTTGGAAGATTCTAGAGAATGTCTGTGTGTGATGAGAATGATCTAGTGGACAGGAGGGCAGTGCTAGGGAAATGAGCTGGAATTCACAGCACAATGTAGGGATCTGCTTTGATAGGAGAATTCACTGTCAAATGAAAGAAAGGGGTGAGCACGGGTAGAGGAAAACTTTTAGGTTTGCTGACCTGAACCTGTGGGTATTTACATCTTGTTGGGGGCTATGCCATGAGGACTCGCCAAGATGGTGCCTGGCAGCCAACCAGAAGTTGTTTTGGTCACATCGGCAGTGAGGAGGTTGATTAACATAAGCACACCCAGGCGATTTATCATTGGCCATATTCAATTAAGTCCACGCACATAACGTGTGCACAAGTGTTCCCAAGTGCTCCTGATCATGCCTGTTTGTTTTGACCTTTGCCATGATTGGGCAGCTGGCTCCTCGTCTGATCTTCACATAATTGGCATCAGACCTACCCTTCACCTCCAGGAGGGGATATAAGCCGGCTCTCCTAGAGCGCCGGAGTTCAGAATTCGGAGTCAGAGTTCGGAGTTCGGAGTTCGAGGTTCAAGGTTCAAGGTTCAAGGTTCAAGGTTCAAGTTCAAGTTCAAGTTCCAGGTTCGAGAGCCAGGATTCCCGGGTTTCCTGATTCAACAATAAAACGTTCCGAATTCAAGAGCCTTGCTACTCGTTTGTCCCCCGTGCCAAATCGACACTGTTGGATGGCATCAACATCTGAGCATTTCTACTGGGAGATGATGTTGTCTATGAGTATTTCAACTTTTTACATATGCTTACTTTTTATGGAGAACAGCAGCTTGAATTTTAATAGTAGCCATGACCAACACTTACATGGTACTCTCTATACTTGACACTGTTCTAAATGTCTCCCATATTAACTAATCTTCACAATAACCCTTTTAAGTGACGATTATTCTTTTCTCCAGAATATGATGGATAACTGGAACACTCAGAGATTCTATCACCAACTGAAGATCACATATCTGGTAAGAGGCAGAGCTAGTGAACCCAGACATTTTTGACTCCAGGGTCTATACCTTTAATCCCTTTTCTCTTTCACCTCTATCAAGAACATGTAGCTCCCTGCCAGACGGAGTGTATATCCAGTTCTAAACACCAGCACAAGTAAAGATGACTGAGAATCCAAGGATTAACCAGGCAGTAACAGAAGAGAGATTAAAAGACCAAAATATAGCTATTTATCAAATAAATTATAAAAATGTATGTGCTGGGAGATTGAAAAAGGAAGAAACTGGCAAACTGAAATTGAATTTTAAACATTCGCACTACCACTTTGGAAAACAATACATCTAATAAAGGTAAATATATTCCTACCCACTACTTGCTCGCTTTTCTGAGAGATGCATCCTAGTGAACTGGTGTAGTAATGCTTCAGGAAGCACTCACAAGAGACTCACAGTGGCAAATGCTGTTTGTCAGAGCTGAAGGCTGAACTGACCCATGTCTCCATTGCTTGAGGCTTGAGTAAATAAGGTGAGGCATATCTTTATAATAACTTTATATTGTACATATGTGTGTCTTTACAGTGTAGCAATTAATATGAATGACCTGTAGCTAAATGCAATATCTTAATGTGACACAAATTAAAAAGTCAGAATTTTGAAATCAAATTCTATGCATGTATGATTTTATCAAAAAGAACCCAACTACTTCCTATGCATAACTATAATTCTCTAATAAGAATAAACATAAGACTTTTAGTCATATTTTGATTACATAATTTAAAATTATGCAAAATTTAAAAATAAATATATATACATACACATACACATAAGTGTACATACACATATGTGTACATACACATTTATCTTTTTAAAAACATAAAAGTTAGAGGAGGATAAACACAGAATTAAAGATGTTGGTTACCTCTCAAGACTCCTACAGCACGAGAAATGAAAGCAAGGATCAATAAATGGGATGGATTTAAACTAAAAAGCTTTTTCTCAGCAAAGGAAACTAATCAATAACGTGATGAAAGCCTACAGAGTGGGAGAAAATCTTTTCCACATGCACTTCAGATAGAGCACTAATCTCCAAAATTTATAAGAACAAAACTTTACACCAAAATTACAAAGAATCCAAACAATAAATGGGCTAAGGAACTGGACAGACACTTTACAGAAGAAGATATACAGGCAATTAACAAATACATGAAAAAGTGTTCAACATCTCTAGTAATTAGAGAAATGCAAATTAAAACTACCCTAAGATTTCATCTTACTTCAATTAGAATGGTTATTATCAAGAACGCAAGCAATAATAGGTGTTGGCAAGGATATGGGGGAAAAGGCACACTTGCACATTGCTGGTGGAGTTGCAAATTCATGCAGCCACTCTGGAAAGCAATATGGAGATTCCTCAGAAAACTTGGAATGGACCCACCATTTGACCCAGCTATCCCACTCCTTGGCCTATACCCAAAGGACTTAAAATCAGCATACTACAGTAACACAGCCACATCAATGTTTATAACAGCTTAATTCACAGTAGCTAGATTGCAGAACCAACCTAGATGTCCTTCAATAGATGAATAGATAAAGAAACTGTGGTATATGAAAGCACGCAGAATACCACTCCCAATGTGGAAACTCACACAAGAGATTTTATTAAGCGGACAGGCAGAGTGTCTGCCTGCAGGGTGAGAGAGAGAGAAGGAGAAAAAGTGTCAGGGAAGCTATTCTTTTTTTTTTTTTTTTTTTTTTTTGCCGTGTTGGGGATTGAACCCAGGGCCTTGTGCTTGCGAGGGAGGCAAGCACTCTACCAACTGAGCTATCTCCCCCACCCCAGGGAAGCTATTCTTAAGAAGTGGAATTTCACAGGCTACTAACAATCTGGACCAATGACTGACTAGGAAGTTCGCAGGCTAGTAATCTAGGTTGTAAAATGATGTGGGGGTGGGAGAATAATTGCGGCAGCAAAATAGCATGGGAAAAATGACTGCAGCCTTGTTAACCCCTTGTTCCTTCATTTCCCCCATTTTTATGTTTTTATAAGAAGATCCCCTTTTGGGGGAGCACATATGGGCAAAGATCCATCTTCAGTAACCACTTCCTGCTGGGCGTGGTCACAGAGCTGATTCAGGGGAGGCCAGGATTGTGGTCTGGATAGTTCCCCTGGGGAGTGCACTTGTAGCCAGACCCCGATTCTTCCTTTATGATGTCCTGAAAGTCCTGTAATACAAGCTGATTAATAGTCTGATTAGAAAAAAAATTTTTTTGAATCTGACTTTGTGCACATTCCAATGCACAGGGGTCAAAGGCCAGTATGATGGCAATTGAAAGGAGTGGGGGACATAAATGGGAGAATTGTTCCTTCTCCTTTCCAAGTCCTCCTGCAGTTGTTTGATCTTGTTCTTAACAATGCCTGATTGGTTGATATAGAAGCAGCACTCTTCCTGAGAGTGCTTCCTTTTTTCTGGTGAACCCAAGGGTAGTTTCCATTGGAACATATGCACCTGGAAGCAAATTGGAAGAGAGGCACTCCTGATAATTTTGGGGTGATATCCACCTACTCCAAAGGGGTGCTGTTGAAAGCCAAAGAGCTGTTAAAATCTAGGGCGCTAGCCAGAGGATGAGAGAACCCGGCTCTCATGCACATCCAACATCCCTATTGAAGCCAGAATTGGGGACAGGCAGTTAGTGTAGAAATAGGGGATCAGGTCAAATCGAGGAAATGGAGGCCATGAAAGCCATCTGCCTCTGGAAGTTGGAGACTACCCATGGGAGAATGGAATGTCAAGGATCTCCGGAGCCCATTGATTACCAAATTTACCTGCCCTTATCAAGGACTGCAGGCAGGTAGCTGCTAATTAATGCCTCCTGTACCCTTACCTGACTGAAGCACCTTGGCCCTCCCCCTGCCCATTCACTTCTCCCTTTATGCATCTCACCTGCAAAACCAGGCCTAGTCACCTAGGCAGGAAGGAGAGATAAGAGGGGAGAGAACTGGAGAACAAAAGAGACCTTAACCTATAAAAGATGCAGGGCACACTCACATCTGGGGATTCTAGAACATCAGCCGTGGCCCCTTCTCCCCCTCAGGACAATTCTGTATTACTACTACTTTTAAATAAGACCTGCTTCATATGCTCGCCTTGGTGTGCTTCTCTAGTGTTCAAACGTCAACATTAGAGGGAACAGAACTCGTCACCGGTAAATGGCGGTGTCTCTGTGCCATGAAAGGGTTAGTGAAATTGAGTATGTGGTGTGTGTGGCGACTCTGAGCATCAGCTGTGAGCGTATGTAAAATAGGTAAAACATCCCTGGGGACAGTAGGAGTCAATCTTCCAGCAGTCCCTTGGGCAATCCAGGAGGGAGGAAATGACTGGCATGTGGGCATATCTATTGGGGAAAAATCCAATAGTTAGGAAAAAGACAGGGCAAATGATAGGGGAGACAATTATGTAGATGGCAGTTCAGTCCTCATGACTGGGTATGGTTCTGGTGCCTCAGTGTTCTGGTCCTCTGTCTTCAGAACAGGAAGAAGGGTGGAGGGCATGATGACCTTCAGCCTGAGATGGAGAGGTCCCATTGGGGTGGCCAAGTATTGGTTGGAAGAAGCCTGAGGCTTAGAAGCTGGAGAGGAGTTTGTGAATTGAGAGTAGATCTTCACCTGAGAAATGTGTGGCCATCCTGGTAAACCTCGCACCTTGACAGTCATTTGCGTACCCAGGATCACCATAGGGGGTCCCTGCCATTTGGCAGATAGAGGGGCTGTAGCCTCCTGAGGAGGAGAGATAAGAACTCGGTCTCCAATTTGAAGAGGTTGAGCCAGGGGACCAGACAGGGGTCTAGGCAGGAAGGAGACAGTGTGACCTCATAGGAATGCCCAAGTGTGGTTTAGGAGAGGAATGGATATATGAGAAGGAAGAGGGGAAGGAAGAGGCATTATCCCAGGGGGAAGGATGGGATGACAGTACATCAGTGCAAAAGGGGAAATATTACCAGGTTTCTTTGGGATTGAACGAAGACAGAAGAGCAAGGGGCAGGAATTTAACCCAGTCAAGGTGAGGTTCTAAAGAAAGTATGGTTAAGGCATTTTTAAGAGTTTGGTTTGTTTGTTCTACTTTACCCAATGACTTTGGGTGAAAGGGAATGTGGAAAAGCCAAGGGACTCCAAGAGCCTTGGCAATTTGTTGGGAAACTTGGGAGATGAATTCAGGCCCGTTATCTGACTGGAAGGAGGTAGGCATTCCAAAGCGAGGAATGATTTCATGAAGGATGACAGTAGAGACAGTTAGTGCCCTTTTGTTGGAGGTGGGGATCACTTCAACCCATCCAAGAAGGCATGATCTTCTGGTAAAAAGGCATTTAGATTTTCTTGCTGTGGGCACACAAGTGAAATCAAGTTGCCAGTCTACTCTGGAATGGTACCACAGGCCTGGTGAGTCGGAAAAGTAGGGGGTCCGACGGCTGTAGGATTGGTTCGTGGGCAAATTTCACATGTGGAGAGTTCTTTCAGAAATTAGATGTCAGAGGAGGATAGTTGCAAATGAATCTTAGCGAACTGTGAGAGTGAAGAAAGGTTGGGGTGGAATAGACGGTGGAGGTGGGAAAGTATCTCCCTGTTGGGTAGTGTTGGTGGAGGTGAGGGATCATGGAGAGTCCTGATGGGGGCTGGCGTGGACGACAGGGCTGCTCTGCTAGCCTCCTCATCTGCCTTGCTGCCTGCAGAGATGAATGATTGGTCTGTCTGATGGGCTCAGCAATGGTCAAGGCCTATGGGTGCTGGGAGGCAAAGAGCCTCAAGGAGGTTTAGGATGTAGCTAGAGTTGGTGATGGAGTTCCCTTTTGTAGTAAGAAGTTCCCTCTCTTTCCAAATAGCAGCATGGGAAAGGATAGTGTGAAAAGCATATTTGGAGTCAGTGGAGACTGTGAGGGATTCCCCCTTTGCAAGACTGAATGCGCGGGTGAGTGTGATTAGTTCCGCCTGTTGGTTGGTGGTGTTGTCGGGTAGTGGTCCTGACTCTACGACCTTTTCCAGGGAGACAATGGCATGTCCAAAACTTCGGATCCTTTCATGGAGAAAAGAGATCCCATTAGTGAACCATATGAAAGTAGGGTTGTGTAAGGCCCCCTCCTGAACAGTGGAGGGGCAGGGGAGTAACTCTTCCGGAATCTCAAGGCAGCTATGGGTTCTGAAGCATGTATGTTGGAAGGCGGGGGTAAGAGCGTGGCTGGATTTAAAGGAGGGAATGTCTTAAAGGAAATGGAAGAATCCTCAATGAGAGCAGTTTGCAAGGCTAACAAGTGACAGGGTGGTAGAGTTTGCAGACCCCTATAAGTAAGAAGCTTGGACAGATGATGAGGTGAGAGCACTTCAGTGGGAACCCCAAAGTAAAAGTTGTTTTTTTTTTTTTTTTTTTTTTTGATTTCTGGGTTAAGACAAATGCTGTAGCCAGTACCCTAAGACATGGTGCCCAGCCTCTTATGGTGGGTCTAGCCTTTTTGATAGGTATGCCACTGGGCCATAGGTGGGACCCAACATGTGCCCTAAAACCCCCAGAGTGAACCCACTTTTCTCAGAGACAAACAAGTAGAAGGGTCTGGTGATCTCAGGGAGGTGTAGGGCTGGGGCTTGAAGAAGGGCTTTCCTTAGGGTCTGGAAAGGGGCTTCCACTGGGTTGAGCAGAGGTTCAGTGGGCGTGCCCTTTGAAGCCTCATACAAGGGAGCCACCAGGATGGGAAAATTTGGGATCCAGGATCGTAGATATCCTGCTATCCCTAGAAAGGAAAGGACTTCTTCCTTGGTGGATGGAGTGGGCATGTTCTGCAGCAATGCATTTCTCTCTAGAGTGATGGCCTTAAATCCAGGTGAGAGACTGACTCCTAAGTAAATAACCTGAGGTTGCAAAAGCTGTACCTTTGCTGGAGAGACCCTATATCCTCTGTCAGTCAGAAAACTTAGAAGCTTAATAGTGTCCCCTTGGGAGTCCTCGATAGAGGGACTAGATAGAAGAAGATCATCAACATACTGTAAGAGAGAGGAGGAAATGAAAGTAAGAGAGGCAAGATCATGAGACAGTGTTTGGCCAAAGAGGTGAGGGCTTTCCCAAAAATCCCTGTGGGAGAACTGTCCAGGTCAGCTGAGAAGAAACTGAGTGAGAGGGTCAGTCCAGGTGAAGGTAAAGAGATCCTGTGAATCAGAATGAACAGGGACAGTGAAAAAGGTGTCCTTCAAATCCAACACAGACAAGTCTGTGGTGGAGGTGGGGTTAGAGGAAGGCAAGGTGTGGGGATTGGGTACAATGGGGAAGATGGGGACAACTGCCGAGTTGACGATGCGGAGATCTTGCACCATCCATTAGGCTTCCTAATGGCCAGGATGGGAGTGTTATGAGGTGAGTTGGCAGGCGCAGGAAGCCTTTCTGCCTTAAATCCTGGATGACTGGTTGAAGCCCTAAGAGGCTCCTTTGGGGAAGGGGATATTGGGCCTGGGCTGGGTAGGATGTTGGGTTCTTCAGGTGAATGAGTAGAGGTGAGCATGTGGTTACAGAGGGCATGTGGGTGTCCCAGACCTTGGGGTCAACAAGGGAGGGAGGGAGGGGATATGAAGGCTCAGGTTGGGTTGTATATTCCTGCAAGGTCATGAGAGGAACAGCAGAGGACTCTTGATGGAGACGCATGGTGGGTGAGAAGGAAATGGAGGCACCCAATTTGGCTAGGATGTCCCCAGGAAGGAAATGGGACACATAGGAATTATCAAAAAGGAGTGAGTAAAGCAAATTTGTCTGATATGGCAACTTATTAGAGAGGTTTTTAGCGGGGGGTATGGTTTTTCCTGTACCCTGACAATAGAGGATTTGACAGGGGAAGTGGGCCCCCAAAACTCCCGCAGCACTGAGAAGGTGGCTCCAGTGTCTATAAGGAAAGGGAGCTGCCTGCCTGCCACTGTAGGGTCACCCGGGCTCCTGGATGGTGATGGTCGTCGGGTGCAGAAGTCCCCGGTCCCTTCAGTCATCCATTGCCAATCCCAGTAAGTCACTGGAGGAAGGGGGTGAGGGTGACCTGGCACTTCTCTGAGCACCAGGGCAATCTACTGCCCAATGTCCCGGTTGGTGGCATTTTGGTCAAGGACCTGGGGGCTGCCAGAGGTTGGGGCAGGCTCGAGCCCAGTGGCCCTCTTTTCCACACTTGAGGCATGGGCTGGGAGCTGGGGTGCCCCTCGTAGTGACTGGCTGGGCAGGTCTACCTGGCTGAAAGGCATTGGCTAGCATTTTAGTTTTTGTTTTTCTTCTTCCCTTCCATTATGCACCCTGATTGCCACTGCTAGAACCTCTGGCTGTGGGGTAAGGGACCCCCTATCCAACCACCTCAATTTAGCCTTTATGTCCAGGTAGGTTTGGGAAAAATAATAAGTCATGGGTAGCTGTCATCCCTCTGGAGTTTCAGGGTCCTGATTGGTATATTTGAGCATGGCCTCTGTGAGGTGACTCAGAAAGGCGGATGGGTTTTCAATTCTGTATGGTGGCCTTTCAGAGACCTGCAAGGATGCAGGTTTGGAACTCGTTCTGCCACAAATGCCCAGTCCCCATGTTATAGTCCCCCCGGGGCTCCCAGTCTGGTACAGCTTCAGCCCCAGTGGGGTGGGTCGGGGTGGATTGGTGAACCTCATCTGCACAATTGTGCACTTGTTCCCAGAATCCCCTGCACTCCTCAGGGGTCAAGGTGTTGGACGTGATCATATGAATGTCAGGCCAGGTAAGGTCATAAGACTGGGTAAGATACTAAAATTCCTTAATGAAGTTTGTGGAGTTGGAGGTGAAGGAGCCTAGCCACTTATATATCTGGGAAAGATCAGAGAGGGAGAAAGCAGCATGGACTCTGACCACTCTCTCTACATGGCCACCTCCCATAAGGGGCTAGAACATGTGTGTAGGACCCAGTGGTGGGAGGACCGGGTGGGCTGGGCTGGGGAGGGGGAGCAGAAACAGCAAAGGAAATGGAGGAACAGGGGCCAGAAGGCCTCAGCTGCAGGAGACCGGTATGAGGGTGGTTCGTCAGGTCAAAGTCGGAGGAGGAGGAGGGATTAGGGGGGAAAAGAAGCCAAAAGAAGGCATTTGGGTTTGCAGGAAGAGCAAAGATCAGGTTTAGTGCACAAGAAAGAAAAATTTAAAGATAAAAAATTCTTTTGCCACCCGTCTGCTTGCTCACAGAAGTTGTGTAAGTATTGTGATTCAGGGTGCCATTAACTGGCCATTTTGATTGATTATCTAAAGGACGCTGTGGCCAAATATCATTACACAAGCAAATAAATTTTGGTGGCTCTAGGCCGGAGGTCAAGTGAAGGGGTTTAAGATTGTCTAGTAGACACCCCAGGTCAATCTGCCAGATGGAAGACCTAGATCCCACGGTGGAGACTGAGAAGCAGCGGAGTCAGGGCGTCCCAAGGTCACAGACTAGTTGGCTGGAGACCAGGAGGCAGCACAATGAGGGGAGTCCTCACCTGTCAGTGTGTGCCGGGTAAAAGCCGAGAGAGTGGAGGACCTGGCACCAGGAATTTTGAGAGAGAAAGTGAAGAGGAGCCTCAACCCTGAGAGAGAATCTCCACCATAAAGATGGGGGACCCACCCGTCAGATAAGGTCAACTAAGGGTCCAGCCGTAACTGTAAAAGTCGTGGCTGGGGGAACCCCCACTCCTCAACTGCCTCGAGGGCGCTGGACGATCATGGCCACGTCTCAGGTCAGCAGAGGAGTGTTTAAGTCCACATAGGGGAAACTCACCAATCTGAAGCTGGTGTCTGAGTGTGGAGGAGAGAATCTGGGCAAATGGAAGGTGGGACCAGCATCTGGGGGTCTGGGGCGACAGATGGGATTCCACCCGCCTAAGTGGCGGTAGAAGAGCCCATTCAAGTCACGGCACCAATGAAGGCACCCAGAAAACCACTCCAGACGCGGGAACTCACGCAAGAGATTTTATTAAGCAGACTGGCAGAGTGTCTCCCTGCAGGGTGAGAGAGAGAGAGAGAATGTCGGGAGAAGGAGAGAGAGAGAAAGAGAGAGAGAGAGAGGGAGAAGGAGAGACAGAGAGAAAGTGGCAATGGCGGGGGAGCTATTCTTAAGAAGTGGAATTTTGCGGGCTACTAACCATCTGGACCAATGACTAGGAAGTTCACAGGTTAGCAATCTAGATTGTAAAATGGTGTGGAGGAGGAAGAAAAACTGCAGCAGCAAAATAGCATGGGAGAAATGACTGCAGCCTTGCTAACCTGTTGTCCCTTCAGTATATATACACAATGGAATATTATTCAGCCATAAATAAGAATAAAATTATGGCATTTGTAGGTAAATGGATGGAATTGGAGAATATCATGCTAAGTGAAATAAGCCAATCCCCCAAAACCAAAGGCTGAATGTTTTCCCTGATAAGTGGTAGATGATACATAATGGGGGGGGGGGGCGTTAAGAGAAGAATTGAGGAACTTTAGGTAGAGGAAAATGAGAGGGGGGAGGGGTGGGGGTATGAAAGATGGTGGAATAAGACTGACATCATTACCCTATGTACTTGTATGATTACACAAATGGTATGAATCTACATCATGTACAACCATAGAAATGAAAAGTTGTACCCCATTTGTGTACAATGAATCTCAGTGCAGTCTGAAAAATTTTTAAAAATACTTTGGTTACCTCTATGAGAAAGAAAGGGGTATAAACTAAACTCTGAGAATGACACTGGGGAGACTCAAAGTTCATCATTTTATTTTATATTTTTTACATTTCTTCGTAATGGTCATTTTAAAACGGGAGTCTTGAGATGACCCGCGATTCCCTGCTTCTGCTGACAGTAGGGTCTGCACAATCAGCAGGTCTCCACAGCTGAGAAGTGTGCGGCTCTTAATGGTGGGCCTTGCCCTCCGGGGTTGCCAGCAGCTCACCATCAATTTCTTCTTTCAGGGTTGTTGTCTCGTGAATTCAAAGAATGAAATCCACACCACCAGAATGAGTGAGGGTAAGAGTAGGTTTTACTCAATAGGAAGAGGTATAGAACTCTGGAAGTTGCAAGAGGGGACCCCAGAGCAGGTTCTCCCCCTCTGACCGTGCTAGTCTAGGGGTTTATACAGCACCTGGGTCCCTGCTATTAGTCCAAACTTATGCTAATTAAGGCTTGAAAAAGTACTAATGCTGTTGGTCCAAAATTATGCTAATTAGAGTTTGGAAAAGTAATGACACTGTTGGTTAGGCCCTAGTCCCATTCAGATTCGCCTTACTTCCATTTTTTACCCCTTTCTGGGAGAGGTTGAAGTCATCCAGTTGAATTGCGCATGCTCGGTGGGATGCTTGGCTGCTGCTGCCGCGGGGTGATGGGTGCTGCCGCGGGGTGATGGGTCAGCTTGTCCCGCTCATCTCGGCACTTGAGGACCACCATACAGGCTCCATGGCAGCGGGCTGTGCTTGCCGCCTGCTCTCCAACCCACCTGGGCTGCCACTCCGCTGCTCCCGCACTGCTCCGCTCCGCTGCTGTTTCTCTGCAGGGACCAGTAGGTCCGCTAGGAAACTTGGCAGGGGGGCGCCCTATCAATTTTCTATTTAATAAACAGGTTGGTGTGTTTGCTTTATGAGTATCTTTACGTGTGTGTGTGTAAGTGCTCTTTATATAATCTATATTGCTCATATATATGCTTGTGTGTGTACATTTGAATATTACCTGAAGTTCATTCAACATTTCATTTTAATGTAATTAATGTTAATAGTGGCTGATTTAATTTTCTTAAGTCTTATTGAGCACGTAGTATGCATGCATGTATTTCCTGTGGCTGCTGTAACATTTATCACAAACCTGTTGAAATTTTCACTTTCTATTTTGCCTGTTAAAATTGTGAGAGTCCAATAGCCTTATTTCATGCTGTTCCACTGCGGTCCGTTTTGGTCCAAGCTGGCAGTGTTTCTACTGATTTAACAATCTCAGAAAGTGTGTGAGTCTCCTGTGTACATCAGAGGGATTTATGCCATTATACAAAGGGTTGCCTCACAGATGGTTCTGATCATATCATCTCTGTTCCTGAATTCCACCCAGATATTGAGGAATTCGAGAGCCATGCACTCAACCTCTTTAAAGAACCCTTATGTGAGGGAATACTCTTTTTGATCCTCTTCAAGGTACTGTATGTTGATTGTCCAGATATATCCTTGGGATTTTCCTCAGAGCTTGCTTTCCTAATAGTGAATCTCCTCATTTTAACATTTTTTTACAATCTGGATCACCTGAGACTTTGCCAACTTGTCAAGGCCAGGTTCCTTTTTGCTGAACAGTTATTCACTTCATTTATCTCTTTCCTCTCTAATTGTACTATGAGTTGAGTATCTCTTATTCCCAAATGTTTAGGAGCAGACATGTTTCAGATTTTGGAGTTTTTCAGATTTTGGAATATTTGAATGGACTTGACCAGTTGGCACTCAAAAAATTCTGGATTTCAGAATATTTCAAATTTCTGATCTGGGGATTAGAGAAGCCTGACCTGTACAAGTTGTAAGAAGAAACCAGATTGTAACTTCAGTACTTCGCGGGGGAATCTCACTAAGTATGCAAGTTCATGGCTTACAAGTGCTTTCTACAAAACTACAGGACATAATTAAGCTAGACTCTCTCACTACGATCCCCTTTCCTCCAGTTCCCAAAACCATTTTCTTTATTTCACAGCTCTTACCCACAGCGTCGTTAAGGTTTAAATTTCTGCCAACGCTTGGTTTCTGACACGGGCTTTCTCTCCACACTGCTCACTTCCTCTTGCACCTTCACCAGCACCTTTAAGGTTCTTTCACAATAGTCTGTTTAAAGCACCATAGACCTTTTCTGTTCCACCAGGGACCTCAAAAATTGTCCAAGTTTTTATCCATTACCCAAGTCCAAAGCCACTTCCACATTTTTAGGCCTTCAGTTGTAGTATTACCTCATTTCCCAATACTAAATCATGTGTTCATGCCAAAGGTGAATGTTTTCTCTGATATGCAATTGCTCATTTACAATAAGGAGGGGTGCTAGGGAAAAATAGAGGTACTTTGGTGCCGCGTGCTTCCAGCAGCTTCTGGTGGCGGCAGCATTCACCAGGTGGTGGCTGCGTGGCTCTGGCCTGTCTCTGTGGTTACACTGACTTCACTTTCCTCTGTGTGCAAATCTCCTCTGACTCCCTCTCCTGAGCATTTATGTGATGGCGATAATCCCCTCCCATCTCTAGATCCTTTACTTAAACACATCTACAACACCTCCCGCTTTTTGCCATACAGTTCACAGGTTCTAAGGACTAGGGTGTGGATTTGGGGGTGGGAATGGGAGAGCAGCAGTCAGCCTGCTTCGGGGTGCTCTCCTTGGTGGAGCACGTTTAGACCCTGACAGACACTTGAGGGAGTTAGGGGAGTCCAGGGACCCAGTGCTGATTTTCCTATGCAATCCCGGGAAGTTTCACTTTTTGTCTCTGGGTCTCTGTTTTGTAATCAAATGAAGCAATTTGAACTGTAAAATGTTGTTATTTTACCATCTAATTATAGGACCTGTGTCATGTTGCTAAATATTCCCTATAGGTGCAGTTTCCACATCTGTACTGCTTTATAAAGAGACCTTAATTTCCAGACTTCAAAATTCTCTAATGAAAATGAATTATCTGCTCTATCACTTTGGAAAATCTTGTCATATTGAGTTTAATCAATTTGAATATAACTGACTTTGATTCATAGATGCAGAAACAGGAAAGGTCTGTAATGAGAAAGTTTTAAGACTACTTGTTTTTATGGATGCAAAAGTTAACTTTGACTTCCTCAATAACTATTTGTTTAGCATCTGTTATCTTCTAGGTTCTGGAGATGGAAGAGTGAGTAAAAGCAGAAAAATTTTGTCTTTGTTGAATTTATAGTCTAGAACACAGGTAGGAATTAAGAAGGATAACTAATAATAAAATGTATAAACTTTGATAAGTGTGGATTAGGAGTTTTGATTTGAAAATTTTTTTTAAAAAAGCAATTATCCAAGTAAGGGGGCCAGGGGAAAGCATTCCGAGAAGAGACAGCATGTACCAATGCCCTGTGGCTGGAATGCTCACGGATCACACTTTACATACTTGTGTCTTGCTGTCTTCATTTAATGTATCATGGACATCTCACATGTTATATGTTTATGATATAATTTATCTAAAGAATTCTGTATTATTGATTCTTTCCTCTTTTCACACTTTGAATCAATTTATATGAGAGATTAGATTGAAGCAAGAGAAGGATGATTTAGCTAAGATTAGACATTAAGAAAATGATTTTGACTTAGATTAGTTACATTGATCATATTAGGTGAGTGGACTATAGAAGTTTTTTTTTTCTTTCTTTCTTTTTTTGGTACCAGGGATTGAACCCAGGGGCACTTAACCACTGAGCCACATCCCCGGCCCCTTTAATTTTTAAATTTTGAATCAGGGTCTTGCTAAATTGCTTAAGTCCTTGCTATGTTTCTGAAGCTGGCTTTGAACTCCCAATCCTCTTGTCTCAGCTTCCTGAATTTTTTTTTTTTCCTTTTAAAATGTTACTTTGAAGTAAGTAAAAACAAAATAATAAAAAAAACATCTGAAATCTAACCCCTGAAGATGAATCCATCTCCTGTCTCCCTTCTCTCATGTTCTCTCTTGCTCTGTGTACACACACACACACACACACACAAACACACACAGTTTCTTTGTACATACTGGTAGCAAAATTTTGGTACCTGTTCAGGATTATTTATTTAGGCTAAATCCCTACTTGTAAGAGTAGATACAACAATGTAAACATTTTAACACATTTATAGCAATCACCAAAGAGCACTCCAGCGATATACCAAGTTCTACCTCCACCAGTTCCATAGAACTTTTCATATTTAATGATAATCTTCTTTATGACAGCCTGTGACTTTTCTTATGTTCCATTTTTCATTTGATTTAAATCTAACTGTTAATTTCCTATACCAGAAGGTTTCCAAATCAAGGGACTCCAGCTCACTCATTTTTATGCTCTTGACTGAGAGCTTGTGCTCAAAAAATACTGTGGAAGAGTATTAACCTGTTGAGCAGCCAGAATGATGAATTCAGGACGGACTACCTGCTCCTTACTCTGAGGATGCTCTCTCCACTCTGTGCTTTATTTAACATTTTAGCTAATGTGAGCTCACTTATTTCTGCAATATATGATCTTCTGTTTTTGAGATTCTAAAGATATGATATATACAGAAGTTAAGAGGGCAGTTTATATCCTTCCAAAAATAAGTGGAGCAGAATTTTTGTTTCATTTTATTGCTCTGGAACAAAAGCACATTGTAATAACATGTCGTGAGCAGGATTCATTCCTAGCAGGGAAAGTTCGGCACGGGAGAATCCTCTTCTCTCCATCTCTCTTCTCTGTTACCTACCCTGGGCAGCTGCTCCCTGTCCTCCATCAACCGCTGGGCTCCTTTCAGGTTCTGTACCCTGTGGTGTGGTGAGACAAGCAAATAGGACAGAGAGATGGTTTGCCACCCACTGACCGCCTTCAAAGCTGTTGCACACTGTGATGGCTTTCGAATCCTTTATAGACAGGCCTTGTCCCTTCCTGCGTTCTGTCTCTCCTCAGGGCCTAGCGGGCACCCTGTGCAAGGATCAGGCTTGTCAATTAATTTTATATATGACTTTTCCCTTTGGTCTTTACCTACTCTGGATATCTGGATTGTCAGGAGGGGAATTACCTGTTTGGTTCTAGAAAGAATTCTGTCTTTGATCTCTTGTCAGTTTTGTCCTGCCTTGGGTTAGATGAGGTTTGTGCATAATTATTGCAACCCTTGTTCCTCAGGATATCCCAGCTCTCAGAATAGTCCCTCACCCCACAATCCAGGCTCCGGAAATACTTTGGAAGAGGGACAAATCAGGGACTGGACCTCTGTAGTGCTTCACATTTCAGCTCAGCAATCGGGAAAAGAAAAAGAGGCACAGAAGAGTGCCCCAGAAGAAGGCAGGGTAGTTGGCTGCTGCAGCAGTGTGGAAGGAGACAGGGACACCTCCTGAGGGCTGCAGGTTTGACCTTCACAGGGAACACATCCTTCACCATGGAAAGCAGATCAGGAAAGAACTTCCGGGGAGCTGGGTCATTCTCAATCTTCAACCATGTTTCCAAGGCGCTACGGCCCAAATGTCCACAGCGGTCAAGAACCCGACCGCAGGGAGTTCATTATCCTGGTTTATAGATCCCTAGACATATTCTTGAGATTTTGAGAGTTCTCTGTGATGATTGAATGTTTGCCTCTTTTGTGGTTAGATAACATGATGAAAGTAAACCTCAGCCTCTAGACCACCAGGAGTAACTACAGTCTATTGTGCCTATGATTGTGTGGTGTCAATCACTCACCAATGCCAAAATGAAAACCGTCATCATGTTCTTTTACCAACTACAAAGGTAAAACTTTCCTTTATCAGAGATATTCTATTAATGAACGCCATCTTTACAAAACATTATTTGATAAATTAAAGGTTTGATTTGGATATGAAAACAGTACAGTAGTTTAGGGCGAACACTATTCAACGTTGTCAGTAATTTGTTCAAAAAATTGGGGATAGATGTGGTCCATAGATGTGTTTGTGTTTAGCAGAGGCCAAGAGATGTCGTGGTACATTGCAAAAATAGGGCTTTCATTGAAGACAAAGTAGAAGCAATAACAATAAACTTTGATGTATTGTTCACACGGAGTGAATAAGCCACTTCCCTCATTACTGTTTTCCTTTAAGAGTCTGAATTTTTTCATTATCTTTAAGATTGCAAAGAAACTTCAGATAGTTTCTAGGCCTTTAATTCCCCTGGTAATTTGATTAGAGATGTCCATTTAAAGCAGATTTCAATGGTGCCAGAAAGCTAACCCTGTCTTCAGAAGACCAAATTGCTGTGGCAGTTTTGTCATGTGGTCCTGTCGGTGCTGTTTGTGTTACCTGAGACTTTTAATTACCGGGAACCAGCAAACAGGTGTTTGCAGAGAGACAGATGGGTCAGTGTGCACAGTGGCCCCAGAGGTTCTCAATGGGTTGCTTTTCAGATCCTCTCCCTCCCTTTCTTTGCTTCCTTGTGTTAGGTAGGTGCGTTGGCCATGAATAGGTGGGTAGGGGAAAGGACAGTGAAGGAAGGACATCAGGTGTGTGTGTTGAGAAAAATCCAGGAGTCCTGAAACTAAGACTGCAGGCAAGCATCTGGGCAATGAGAACACCTGACCTTCCCCAAGCTGTGGGTAATGATGACCCCTTGAGGGAACCGTTATTCAAAATCATGGGGAACCTGAATCGCAGCAGCCGAACTTCAGAAAAGCAGGGTTTAGTGTGTCAAAACCTCCCCCCCGCCAAACTTAATTACAACTCCTACTGCTTCCAGGCCCGTCACCATTATCTCTTGGAACCAGTCCACCATGACCTTCTCTTCTCACCGAAACTACCATCACAGCTGCTCAATCACCCTGGCGACCAGACCACGAAGACCCTCACAAAGAAAGTTTGCCGAGGGCCCTTCAAAGGGTCATAAGCTGATTAGGGAGGCAGGAAAATTGAAGCAAGAACAGGGGACTCAGTCTCCTCACAAACTCCAACTCTGTCAGCGCCACACGGTCCTCTGTTCCAGGTGGTTCGAAAGGTTCCTATGCCATATATCACCCTTGCTTATCACTCTAATTATTATTATTATTAATTCTTACTAGATGATTATGTAATTACCATAGTAACTGAGGACCACAGTGGCTGCCTCGGCTCTGGATGGGCCCTTGCCCTGGACCACTTGAAGGCTCTTTGGATCTCTGGCTTCCTCTGGCTCCCTCTCTGCTGGGCCGCTGAGGGGTGAGGTACCGCCCGTCGAAGGCCTTTGCTCCTGCTGGGGCGCCTTTCCCATGCAGCCCCTGTATATGTGGTCTCGGAGCAGCTGCTCTCTTGCCCCTTCAGGTGAGGGGTGTTAAGTGCTCCCCACAGTTGCTCATGGAGAGGTGCTGCATGAGTCCCGGTCACTTCCCTAAGCTCTGCATGCTCCTTCGCAAAATATACAGTCCTTTTCTCAAACTGCTCGGTTATCTGATTTGACGGTTGCATGCTTATCAAACGGCTTCCCTGGCAGAAAGAGCAGTGAGTGAGTCAGGCCCAGGGGCTCCCCTCTCCTCAGCAGGAGAGGCTGTGTGTGTACTCAGATTTCCACGAGATGCTCTCAGTTCCGTCTCCAGCATGCAACTCCCCTGAGCGAGCTGGCACTCAAAGCCAGGCTGTCCCCTGCCTGCAATCTAGCTTGCATGTATGCACAATAGGGCCAGCATGATGGGGTGGGGAGGGTGTGGGGTGAGCTGGTGGTAACCCCCTCTCCTGGAGCACAGCCTCATGGTGCTAATGCATCCAGCTCTGCTCTGCCCAAGCACATGTTCCCTTGGGATGTCAAGAGGATAGGGAAGGATTTAAGATCTGCTGCCCCTCTGCCTGTGATTTCCAGCCAGCACAGTGGGACAGCCCTTGGTATCTGCCTGAATCCTTTTGCTCAAAGTCTTGAAGTTACTAATAACATTTTGTAGATCTATGTGAACAAGAATCTTGGGTAATAGCATTGTTGAAGTCAGGCCATGAAACATTCACAAAAAAAAAAACAAAAAAAAAAAAAACAGATCTGAGGTTCTATTTTCTGCTCTTAAACCTAACATTGCAACTGAGTTTTATAACAAGAACTAAAGCAAAAACAAACCAACCAAACCCCATCACATTTAATTAATGTTGTAGTTCATTTTATTGGCTTGAGAATGTTGTTTGTATTTACTTTGTAAATTAGTTTTGCTTTTATGGTTGTATAAGAGCTGTAACATAAGAAATGTACAATCAGTCATATGTTTGTACATGCTTAATAACAATAATAATGAAAGTAATTTAAGCTAATGGTCAGAATTGGTGAGCAACATTACTTGGGACAGGGCCTGATATTATTCAAATTTGATAGACATGGACTGTAGTGACAATACAAGAGTCTTGGGAGTCATGATCCCTAAATTTTAATACTGTTTCTACAACACACTTTGAATTAATGAACAAGTTAATTGGTCTCTCTGCACCTCAGTTTTCTGTAAAATGGGTACAATACTAGTTCCTGTCTTTCAGGTTGTTGTGAGGAGTAAATTAGTTCAATGGTATAACAAATCACAATGCATAGCATGCTGTGTGCGCATGTTCTGGAAAGCTATGTATTGTCTTTAAATTACTCACACCATTTGCTCCTTCTCTTCTGAATTCTGATAAATTTCCCTAGTCACACAAAGATGTGTTGATGGCACCACATATCTCTTTGTAATTCATGCCTGTACTATTTGTTATTAGTTTTCATTATTGAGAAATGATTAAACAGAAATAAAGGATATAGAAAAATTCCTAAACACAAGTGATTTAGTAAAGTTGCCCATAAGAAATCCTGAGAAAAAGAGGGCATGAGACGTGCGCCTGGGTAAGATTTGCTGATTATAACAAGTACAAATTATTTGCTTATGAACTCGCATGCTCCTTGGTATGGAAAAGGTGTCCTGGGCTTGCTTTAACTGCTGACTTTTCCAAGAACCCAAAGACTGATTCAAATTTTTTATTTTGTTTTCATATTAGGCAGCGGAATCATGAAACTACCTAAAACTTCACATCTTAAAAAACATACTCATACCGTTTGGGCAGTTTGTATCTCTAAAGACTGTGCTCGACAAGGTTTCAAATTGCAACTGGGAGAACAGGAAAATAAACGTAGAAACTTTTCACCTAGCCAGGGATTTCCTTGTGCCATGCTTGTTCAGTTTGCTGTGGCTGCTGTAACAAAATATCACAATGTAGTGGCTTTGCACAACTCAAATTACTTACCTGACAACTCTGAGGTCACAAGTCTGAAATAGGTCTTCTTACTGAAACAGAAAATCATGTTTCCTTGGGGGCTGCACTCCTTTGGGAGGTTCTGGGGGAGAATCTCTTTCCTTACCTTTTCCAACCTCTACAGACCATCTATATTCCTGGGCTTCTGTCTCCTTCGTCCTGGATTAACCTGTGATTAACCTCAGATCTGTTTTTTTGGTGAATGTTTCATGGCCTGAACATTCCTGTTGAAATCACAATCCTCTTTTTGCTCTGGAGGAATTGCTATTGGATTCATCTGTCAGACTAGAATCTCCCTGGAAAACAGTAATGAGCTCAATTTTACCATGGCTTCTAAAACTGCTTGTTGGAACTTCATATAAATACAGTTACAATTTCATTCATAAAGTTATTTTCCCCTATGTTTGTTTCCTAAAGAGTCCCTGTGGAAATTGACTTAGCAGAAGTTGAAGTGTGAGTCCAAAGAGTCTATTACTTGGAAGCACCAGCTTGATGGAGGAGGTCGCCTTCCAACTCCTTCAGTCAGGTCCAGACCTCAAATCACCACACATTTCTCCGATGAGTTGCTTCTGCCTTCCATGATGAAGTGTGAGAACACCCAGTAGTGAGCATATGCAAACAGACATGTTGATGAGCTCTCACAGACATGTTAGTGGTCTCTGGTGGGTAGATTCTCCACATCTTCTGTGCAGTAACAGGGAAAAATGTTTACAGATATTACTTAAAAAGTTATAGGATGATGCCAGTTGCATTCAAGGTATACATAAATACATGTGGAATTGATTTGGCAGAGAAAGTACTGGCCAGACACAGCATAATCAAACGTGAATCCAAAGCAGCATTTAATAGAAATATACCCAAGTAAATTTGACTTCCAGCCATGACAAACAAAGCCAGAGATGGTCTGACAGGCAGAAGAGTGACCCCAGGAGATATTCGCACACATCCTCAGAAACTTACATAGCAAAAGGACTTTGCAGATGTAATCAAGAATCCTAACATGGGGACAGAATCTTGAATTATTCTGGTTGTGACTGTATCTTTGTGATTTTAGTGGGTCTTATAAGAGGGAGGCTTGCATTCAGAACTTGGGGGTTCTGAAGAGGAAGTTTTCAAATGATCCTGTATTATATTAATTGCACTTTGAGGGAATAAAGAACCAAATGCATTTTTGAGGAATCTGAAAGTTTATATGGGCAATATGTTATCAAACATCTGATCAAACAGGCCTACAGAGAGGTAGGAAGTTTTGATCCACAAAAATGGACAGTTAGAGGGGGAAAATACAAGTCAGAAAAACACTGTGTATATTAGTCAACTTTCTGTCACTGTAACAAAATACCTGAGGTAATCAACCTACAAAGAGAAAAGGCTTATCTTGGCTCACAGTTTTGAAAGTTCTAGTCTATGAACAGTTAAGCCCCATTGATTTGGGCTGGTGGCAAGGCAGCACATTGTGGTGGGAGTGCATGGTAGAGCAAAACTTCTCACCTCATGGTCAAAAAGTAAAGAGAAAGCGGAAGCTAACAGAGTCCCATAATCTCCTTTCTGGGCATGTTCCCAATGACCTAGGTACCTCCCAATAGGATTCACCTTCTTAAGATCCCATCACCTCCCAATAGTACCAAAGGTCCATTTAATACCTAAACCAAAGCACTGTGCGTTTCATCAGAACCATTCCTTGGGGGTATGACTTCTACATGAAATAAAGGAGGCGGAATCTTGCAATGTCTGTGCAGAAAGCAGGGAGGTTAGTCATGATAGAAAGCAAATGAAACCATTCCTGAAAGAGGAAATTCCACATCACGTGGGGAAATTCTAGAACAGGTCTGAGGCTTGGTACACCTAAGTGCTGATGGAAGAGAATTTTTTTTTTTTAAATGTTGGTATTTTTCCTGAGATCTGCAGATGAATTCCACTTCTACTCTATGCCAAGGTATGAGTCAGGCAATTTTTCTTAGGGGTTAGAGGAATTTCTTCTTCACTCTTATAGTGAGGTTGTAATCTTTTGTGGTCCCAGATTTATTGGGGAAGGTTTTTCCCTAGCTCTCCCAACCTGAGCATGCCCTGGGATTTGTCTCCTGAGCCTGAAAATAAGTTTCAAGTTTATCCAGTTGGGACAAGATCCCTCCGTGTGAAAAGAACCTGCGCCATTCCTTTGGTTTCTTCAGTTCCCATCTCCATTTAATTTTCCTTTTGTGTATTCTTTACTCATTTCCGTTCACCTTTGTATTTAAGGAGATGTAAAAACTACGTTATCCATTCCAGTTTAGTTATTTTCACCAGTGTGGTTGACACCATTCCATCATCCTTCTGGGAACAGAAATTCCTGGTTTTCTTAAGTATTTCAAAGACTTTAAAAAATAAACGTAGAGAGGTTAACATCATTATTATAAACTGTAAAAAGCAAAGTTGTGGGTTTTATTTGCAATTGTTATAATTATTTGTATAAAGATTTGGTGTGTGGCAATGCCATTTACTGAACCAAAGGAAGCAGATTTGCCCTAATGGGCTGGTTGAAGTTACTGTGCTAGAGCTTTAGACTAGGAACTGGTTACTCAGATTCAAGATTAAGACACAAGAATGATTTGAGCCACAGAGGAATATTCTGACACCCAAGTCTACCGCGTGGATGACTATCCCCAAATGGAATGTCTCTTAACTTAGCCAAAGTACATCACTGGGATGATTGATGAAATCTGAATACGAACTGTGGATTACCTAATACAATTACGTTAAATTTTCTGAGTCTTGACTCTTATTCTTGTGGTTATTTTATTCTTCTTCTTAGAAAATACATGCTGGGCAAAATAACCTACCAACCCTTTAAAACATAGCTAACAATGAATTGCATATGTATATCATCAGCCTCATTGTTCATGCAACCCCTAAAGAAATTTTCAAAAATTATGTTTCTCTTCTTACCTTTTAAAGCTGACATTTAAAATAGTTCATCATCACTTTTACTGAAGGGAATTATACAAAACTTGTCAATAAGAAAAAAAAAGTTGATTATGTGACCTTTCAATGTCTTGCTGAGAGCATTTCCTAACGTGTAGGTTTTAGGATAATCTAACTTTCAGGGAATGTAACTTTGTTAGACTTGGCTTTGTGCTTGATTAGGGTACAGTCATTTTACACTTCTTATAAATGCAAAGGTTAGCTTGTAGAAAGATGCTAAGTCATGTTGATTTTTCTTCTCTGTTAGAGCAGATAACTTTAAAGGTTACGATTTTATTGCCCTGTGGTTTATTAGTTTTATTTCCAATTTAGCAATCTTATTTCAGCATCACCCCCACCCTTGACTTCATAAAACTATTCTTTCTCACAGCCTCTTTGAAATGGTTTTGTCTCCTGCTGGTTCCTTATGGATTAACTGAAATGTTGGCTCATCTATTTGTATGATATTTGACTTCTCTTTGTATGATAATTATATTTTTAACATTTTGTGAATTATGCTTTGACAGAGCAAATATCATAAAATTTGTAATTATAGTCCCTTGTGAAACATTTACATAAAAGTGTTAAATCACTCTCTTGGTCCATCCACACAAATCTAAATACCGTGGTGATTTAATATCTACCACCATTCATTTAAAAAACACAGGAACTAGCTTTTCTTGAATAATCAGAAGTTTTAAATTATTGCCTTTTCTCCTTAAACTCATGCCCAGGATTCTTTGAAGTCATATATTAATAAATCCTATCATACCTTTTGGTAAAATAGTATGTGTGTGTGTGTGTGTGTGTGTGAGAGAGAGAGAGAGAGAGAGAGAGAGAGAGAGAGAGAGAGAGAATGAATTTGAAAATTATCTTCTGGCTCTGAGGTTTTAAATATTTAAAAAATTCTGGATTGGTTTACCATTAAAATTATTAAGAATATATAAATCGATCCAAACTACAGTTGTATATTAGATGTTTTGGAAATTATTAAATACAAAAAAAAGATTTTATTGGAAATGTGACTCAGTAAGATTGGCATATTAAAATATATTTTAATATATTCATGGATGAATGTTATTTATTGCTCTTTTAATTTTTTATTGATAAAAGCACATCAGTAAGTAGACGGGGATGAGAGGAATATTGCTATGGCATTGCCATTTAATTCTTGGAAATCCTCCTGAGTTATGGGCAAAGATTATACAATTTTTTTTCATCTGAAATAATTTTTACTAGTTTATTAGCTAGTAGCTCTGTCACCGATTAAGTTTGTTGGTAGCAGAGAAAGGCAAACTATTCGACTTACCTCAGGATTTTTACTTAACCCTTCTCTTTCCTATTACTGAACCCAAGATTTAAAATAGGTCACTTCTCTGGCATCCAGGCCTGGATGTAAAATAAATGATGAGAACTAGTACTAGTACGTGGGAAAAGGAGTGTCCCCTCCCCTTTGAGTCAGTCCTTCTTCAGGGAACCTGATTAACAGGGCTGGACCCCTGCCTTTTGTATTGTAAATAACTGCTTCTAGCGCTCTGGGGGTCTTGTTAAGGAAGTCTGGTCCTAAGCCAATGTTATGGAGATTTGGGCCTACTTTTTCTTCTATTTGGTGAAGGGTCTTGGGCCTAATTCCTAGATCCTTGATCCATTTTGGTTGAGTTTTGTGCAGGGTGAGAGATAGGGGTTAAATTTCATTTTACTACATATGGATTTCCAGTTTTGCCAGCACCATTTGTTGAACAGGCTATCTTTTCTCCACTGTATTTTTTTGGCACCTTTGTCTAGTTTGAGATAACTGTACTTATGTGGGTATGTCTCTGTGTCTTCTATCCTGTGCCATTGATCTACCTGTCTATATTGGTGCCAAATATCATGCCATTTTTGTTACTATAGTAGAGTTTAAGATCTGGTATTGTGATACTGCATCACTCTTCCTGCCCAGGATTGCTTTGGCTATTCTGGGTCTTTTGTTCTTCCAGATGAATTTCATGATTGCTTTTTCTATTTCTATGAGAAATGTCATTGGACTTTTAATTCAAATTGCATTAAATCTGTATAGCACCTTTGAAGTATGGCCATTTTGATAATATTAATTCTGCCTAGCCAAGAACGTGGGAGAGCTTTCCATCTTCTAAGGTCTTCAATTTCTTTCTTTAACGTTCTGTAGTTTTCATTGTAGAGATCTTTCACCTCTTTGGTTAGACTGATTCCCAAGTATTTTATATTTTTTGAGGCTATTGCGAACGGAGTTGTTTTCCTCATTTTGCTTTCAGATGTTTCATTGCTTGAGTATAAAATGCTTTAGATTTATGCATGTTGATTTTATATCCTGCTACTTGGCTGAATTCATTTATGAGGTCTAGAAGTTTTCTGGTGGACCCCCATACCTCAAGAAATAAAAGCAAGAATCAATAAATGGGATAGATTTAAACTAAAAGTTTTTTTTTTTTTTTTTTTTTTTTTTTTTTCAGCACAGGAAACAATCAATAATGCGAAAAGAGAGCCTACAGAGTGGGAGAAAATCTTTTCCACACATACTTCAGACACAGCACTAATCTCTAAAGTTTATAAAGAACTTAAAAACCTTTACACCAAAAATACAAAGAACCCAATCAATAAGTGGGCTACAGAACTGGGCAGACACTTCACAGAAGAAGATACACAGGTGATCAACAAATATATGAAAAAGTGCTCATCATCCCTAGTAATTAGAGAAATGCAAATTAAAACCACCCTAAGATTTCATCTAACTCCAATTAGAATGGCTATTATCAAGTACACAAGCAATAATAAGAGTTGGCGTGGTTGTGGGGAAAAAGGCACACTCATACATTGCTGGTGGAGTTGCAAATTGATGCAGTCACTCTGGAAAGCAGTATGGAGATTCCTCAGAAAACTTGGAATGGACCCACCATTTGACCCAGCTATCCCACGCCTCGGTTTATACCCAGAGGACTTAAAATCAGCATACTACAGTGATGCAGCCACATCAATGTTCATAGCAGCTCAATTCACAATAGCTAGATTGCAGAACCACCCTAGATGCCCTTCAGTTGACGATTGGATAAAGAAACTGTGGTATATATACACAATGGAATATTACTCAACCATAAAGAAGAATAAAATTATGGCATTTGCTGGTAAATGGATGAAGTTGGAAAATATCATGCTAAGTGAAATAGGCCAAGCCCAAAAAACCAAAGGCCGAATGTTTTCTCTGATAAGTACATGACAATATATAATGAGGGGGTGGGTGGCGGGGAGAAGAGAAGAATGAAGGAACTTTGGATGGTGTAGAGGAAAATGGGGTGGGAGACAGAAAGAGAGTAGAATGAAAAAGACAGTGTTACCCTATATATATGCATGATTACATGAATGGTGTGAATCTACATTGTGTACAACCATAGAAATGAAAAGTTGTACCCCATTTGTGTACAATGAATCAAAATGCAGTCTGTAAAAATAAAAATATTTTAATTAAAAAAAAATTAAATAGCTACCTCTAGGAGTCTGCTACTCCCCTGTGGAGGCTTCGGGCCCAAGGCTAGAGATGTGAGAGGAGCCAGCTTTCCCCTTATGGCTTTCTGCTTCTGTAAACACGCTTCCCACTAGAAACCCCCTGCACAAGGCCTTCTGTAGTGTAGACTGGAAATGTTATGGCACCAGATACCCTATAAATGTTGTGAGAAACTGGAGATGGGGGCTCGGAATTTGGAGTCTGATCTCCTCTGGGCCTGCCGGCGTGAAATAAAGTTTTGAGTTCTTCCACTCTCCCAGGGCTGTTTGCCCCTCTTGGTCAGTCTGATCCTGCAGCATCAGAGCGTTACAGTCATCCCTGTGGGGTTTAGTTCCAGCACCTCTTCCCCAGCACACACAAAAACTAATGGATGCTCATGTCTCTTACATAGCATGCTGTGGTATCTGCATATACTCTGTGCACGTCCTCCCCTACTGCTACTCTAAATCCTCTCTAGATGACTTACAGTAACTAATACAATTTAAATACTATGTAAATAGTTGTCATACTGTTTTGCTTACAGAATAATGGCAAAGAAAATCTGTATACGTTCATTACAGATGAAGTTTTAAAAAAATTTTTTAAGTATGTCAATGGGTTTTTATTTTATGTACTTATATGCGGTGCTGAGAATCCAACCCAGTTCCTCACACATGCCAGACAAGTGCTCTACCACCGAGCCACAATCCCAGCCCTTAAAAAATATTTTTGATCCAAGGTTGGTTGAACCAGTAGACGCAGTACCTGCAGATACAGAGGGCTGACTCTACACCACACTGAGATTAGGAGTTGGAGGGATGTGGACCTTTCTCTTGTTGAGTGAGAAAAGAGAGGAGGAAGGAGATCCTGTACCTGTAGCACAAAGTTCAGAATGAGTATGCAAGTGCAGCTTTGGAAATGGATATCATTAAACATCCACAGCCACTTACCTGGTTTGAAGACTGCTGCTCAGAGAATTTGGCTTATGGTCTTGCGATATGCAAAGTGGAATTCCTTTGCCCCTGATGACTTTCCAGTACTGACACACTGGACTCGCCATGTCTGCTGTGCATTTAACCCATATATACCTAAGAATAAGAATTTGGGATAATAAGAATCCCAAAGAGAAATTTACAAAGTAAAGAAAATAACAACCTATACATTTATATCAGCTTTTGGTGAAAAAACAAAACTCCAGAAACTTTTCTAGAGTTAAAGCACTTTAGAAAAGATGAAAAATGCCCCTGTTATCAGATGGTGATATTTTATTCTGATGTACTAATAGAGAAATTTGCCTTGACTCACTTGCCTGGAATTAAGACTTAGAGATGCTTCACTTCCCCAAATGATACGAAAAAGGCACTCAACCAAAGAAAGTTAGCTGAATGTACCGATGTCTGAATGGTCTAATCAGAAATATATCATCGTTTGCTGGATACTCTGTTCAGACAACACAAAGGGAGAAAATTGTGTTTTCTCCTTTCCTTTCCCTTCTTCCTCTCTCAAAATGCTTTCAAGAAGTTTAAACCTAAATTCCAATAAGCGGTCAGCTTGTAATTCTCTCTTCAAAAACTGTACAAGAAATAGGTTTTCCTCTTCTCTTGTCACAATCCATTTCCAAATCATTTTATTCTATAACCTCACTTGGAAGCCAGGTCTAATTTCATTAACTGGAAAAAATAAAATACATACAAGAAGTCCCCTAAACCCATCATAAGGCATGCTGTTAACTTGTCAGCTACCTTTCTTCTTGCTAATGTCGTGCTAGTGAGGTTATATATATATATATAAAGAATTCAGATTGTAAGCTTTATCTGCCTACTTATTTTAAGAAAGTTAATTTAATGCAAGAAGATGAAGAGGCTTCCCCACCATGGAACTGTCAGTTACAGATGCAGCCTCTATCTATGAGTGGCTAGTAAGCAAAATACTCTCATTCATTTCTTTTTCTTGTTGTGGCTCCTTGGTTGTTGTATAGACCAGCTGGGAGAGAAAAGAGGCTGATGATCCTCCTGCTGTGGTAGTAACTGGCTGAACCTCCTGTTTGTTCAGCAGTGAGGATGCAGGGTCTTGCAATACCCTTGCCTCGGGGGCAGAAGTGAAGCCGTGCCCCCAGGGCTGGGATCCACAGCAGTATGCCCACTCCTGCTGCCTCTGGTTTAACTTTACAGGTCTGTAGAGGTGAGGTGGAAGGGAGAGGAGGCCGATTGTTCTCATAACTCTTGTCTTTCTCTACCTCTAGTTGGGACTATGAAGGGCAATTATCCATTCTGACCGGACCTCCCACCCTAACAAATGACCTGGGCAGAAACAGAGGATGAAAAATAAAAAACTGTCACCCAAAAACATTTTTTCTCTTTCTCAGATAATGTATTCTTTAATACCTTTTGGTTCATCCAGTACTTTGAATGAGATAATGAGGAGGGTAGAAGAGGTGATATGGGAGGAGAGCAGAAGACCAGGAATGTGACGTTGTCTTAAAGAACACCCCCCACTACTTAGGAACTGATGTCTTTTTGCTTAATGCTTCTTTAATTTAGAGATTTAAATTCTCAACTTTGAGTACTCTTAAGGGTTTCCAGTGTGGCTTTCCTTACAGATCCCCAGGCTTCTTTCCTGGACAATTTAAGACAATAGGTGTGGGATGGGGAGAGATCTCTGTGGTACGAGGGATTCTCTGTGGCATAGCAAGGACTTAACAGTCTAGAAATAGATTAGGTCCCTTTGGTTCTTTCCCTGGTACGAGTTGGGTGGTAGGTTGGGGACGTGCTCTTCACTCCTAGAAAGTTGGGTCCCGTGGCCTGACATTATGTGATGATGTCCAGTTTGTTTTAGGGGATTTTGTCTAATTTAACAATAAAAACACCTTTCTCCTCCTCTTCTGAAATAGTTCTCAGCTGCTCCAGGAATTGTGGGGGATTTCCACGTGCCGCAAGGATGAGGGGAAGAGTTTCTGTCAGAGGACCACGGTGCCGGCACTATATCAATTAATTACTAATAAACTTATCAAATCAATAAACACAAGAGCCAATAATCTTTCCAACTGGAAGGGGGGTCTGGCGGATCAGGCCATACCAGATCTGGCCTCCAACAACAAGAAGGAGAACCCCGCCTTCACCTTCATTCATAGTCGCATAGGTAAAGGGGCTTGGACCAGGAGGGGCTGCTTCTGTGAGGAACAGGGTGGGGTTGGGCTAGGGAAGCCATTTGCTTAGGGAATTAGCACAACCTCAGAGGGTGACCCACTCCATAGAGGGCCACCTACGCTCCGGTCTGGAGCAGCCTCTCATGACCGCCAGTTCCTGGGAGTCAGACCTCTGAATCCCATGGCTCAGCCAAGCCTGATTCTGCTAGGCCTGGATGGCTCCCCACAAGGAATGACAATTATTTCTCCTAAATTTAGAAGAAACATTTTGTGTTCTGTTTCTTAAAAATAAAAGAAGCATTGATTGCTATGGACTGAAAGCTTTTGCCCCCTCAAAATTCCTATGTGGAAGCCCCAGCACCCATGTGATATTTATCAGAGTGGGTGCTTTGGGAGGAAGTTAGGTCAAGAAGGTAGAGCACTCTTGTATAAGACTAGTGCCAGCATGAAAGGGACCCCAGAGAATTCTAGCTGTCTTCCCAGCAAGTGGGGATGCAGGAAGCCTGAGGTCTGCCTTCTGGCCAAGGGCCCCTACCAGGACCTGGCTGTGCTGGCCTCCGATCTCAGATTTCTAGCCTCTACAACGGTGGGGAAGGAATTCCTTTATTCACAAGGCATCCACCGGTGGCACTTTTCTTTGTGTCTAAATAAAATTTTATGGTATATTTATACCACACTTTTCTTTAACCATTCATCCATTGATGGACATCTAGGCTGGTTCTATAGTTTGGTTATTGGGGGATTTTTGTCAAACTTAATAAAAACAATTTTCTTGTGTTAAATAAAACATAGAAACACTTATGTTCTACTATAAACATGGGTATGCATGTATCACTGTAGTTAGATGACTTTGATTCTTCAGGCTAAATGAAGGAGGAATGGTATTGTATGGTGGTAGCATGCCTAGTCTTTTGAGAAACCTCCATACTGTTTTCTATAATGGTTGTACTAATTTACAATTCCATCAAGAGTATAAAAGTGTTCCTTTTTCTCCATGTTTTACCCAGCATTTATTATTGTTTGTATTCTTGATGACTGCCATTCTAACTGGTGGAGATGAAATCTCAGTGTAGTTTTGATTTGCATTCCCCTACATGCTAATGATGTTGAACAATTTTTTATATATTTTTCAGCCATTTGTATTTCTTTTGAGAAGTGCCTGTTTAATTCATTTGCCCATTTATTAACTGAGTTATTTGTTTTCTTGGTGTTACACTTTTTGAGACCTTTATGCATTCCAGATAATAATCTGCTCTAAGAAGAGTACCTGGCAAAGATTTTTTTCACGTTCTGTAGATTCTCTCTGTACATTATTAATTTTCCCTTTTTGTACAAAGTCTTTTTAATTTGATACCATTCTGTTTATTAACTGTTGACATTGTTTCCTGAGCTTTGGGGGCTCCACCTTCTTATTCCTTCTTCAGTGTTAGTTTTCATTGTAGAGGTCTTTCACCTCTTGCTTAGATTAATTCCTAGTTTTTTTTTTTAATTTTTTATTTTCGAGGCCATTGTGGATGAGATTGTTTTTCCTGATTTTTTTCTCAATAGATTCATTGTTGGATATAGGAAAGCTAGAATTATTTTGATTTTTTATATATTTTTATTTGTTATTTTTAGATATGAATGATAGTAGAATATATTTTGACATATTATGCATACATGGAGTGTATCTTATCCTAATTAGGATCCCGTTCTTGTAGTTGTACATGATGTATATTCACTGTGGTATATTCACTTATGAAAATAAGAAATTATGTCTGATTCATTCCACTGTCTTTCCTATTCCTAATCCCCACTCCCTTCCCCTCATTCCCTATTATCTAAACCACTGAACTTCTATTCTTGTCCTCCCCACCCACCCCTCTGGTTCTGGGTTAGCATCCACATATGAGAGAATATTCAACCTTTTGTGTTTTGGGATTGGCTTATTTCACTTAGCTTGATAGTCTCCAAATCCATTCATTTAATGACAAAAGTCATAAAGTCCATCTTTTTTATGACTGAGTAATATTTCATTGTGTTTATACATTTTCTTTAACCATTAATCTGTTGAAGCACATCTCAGAGGGTTCTATAACATAGCTATTGTGAGCTGAGCTACTGTAAATGTTGATGTGGCTATTTCATTGTAGTATACTTATTTTAGCTCCTTTGGATATATACTGAGGAGTGGTACAACTGGTCAAATGGTAGTTCCATTTCTAGTATTTTGAAGAATCTCCATACTGCTTTCCTGATTGGTTGCACCAATTTTCAGTCCCACCAGCAATGTATGAATGTACCTCTTCCCCCACATCTTCTCTGATATTGCTACTTATATTCTTTTTTATACCTTTATTTTACAAATTTATTTATTTTTACGTGGTGCTGAGGATCAAACCTGGTGCCTCATGCATGCTAGCAAGCACTCTACGACTGAGCCACAACCCCAGTCCTGTTGCTTATATTCTTGTTTGTTGCCATTCTGAAAGGAGTGAGATGAAATCTCAGGGTAGTTTGAATTTGCATTTCTCTAATGCTAGAGATGTTGAACATTCTTTCATATATTTGTCAACCATATTTTTTCTGTGAAGTATCTGTTCAGTTCTTTTGCCCATTTATTGATTGGGTTATTTATTTGTTTGTTTGTGTTTTTGGTTTTTTTCTGAGTTCTTTATATATGCTGGAGATTAATGCTATATCTGAGGTGTAAGTGGCAAAGATTTTCTCTCATTCTGTAAGTTCTTTCTTCACTCTTTTGATTGTTTCCTTTGTTGTACAGAAGTTTTTTGTTTGATAGGGTTCCATTTATTGATTCTTGATTTTATTCTTGTGCTTCAAGTGTCTTGTTGAGGAAGTTAGTTCCTAAGCCAACATGATGGAGAGTCGGGCCTATATTTTTTTCTAGTAGGTTCATGGTCTTTGGTTTAATGCCTATGTACTTGATCCACTCTGAGTTGATTTTTGTGCAGGGTAAGAAATAGGGATTAAATTTCATTCTGTTACATGTGGATTTCCAGTTTTCCCAGCACCATTTGTTGAATCTTTTCTCTAATGAATGTTTATGGTGCTTTGTCTAGTACAAGATAACTGTATTTATGTAGGTTTAGCTTCATCTTCTGTTCTGTTCCATTGGTCTTAATGTCTGTTTTGGTACCAATACCATGCTGTTTTTGTTACTATAGCTCTGTAGTATAATTTAAGATTTTATATTGTGATGCCTCTTGCTTTGCTTTTCTTGCGAAGAATTTCTTTGACTCTTCTGGGCTTCTTATTTTTCCAAATGAATTTCATCACTATTCTATTTCTATTTAGAATGTCATCGGAGTTTTGATGGGAATTACATTGAATCCGTATAATGCTTTTGGTAGGGTAGTCATTTTAACAATATTAATTCTGCCTATCCAAGAACATGGGAGATCTTTCCATCTTCTAAGGTCTTCAGTTTCTTTTTTTAGTATTCTGTGGTTTTCATTGTAGAGGTCTTTCACCTTTTTTTGTTGTATTGATTCCGAAGTTTTTTTTTTTTTTTTTTTTTTTTTTTTTTTTTTTTAGGGCTATTGCGAATGGGGTAGTTTTCCTAATTTCTCTTTCAGCTGATTGATTCATCACTGATGTATAGAAACACAATTGATTCATGGGTGTTAATTTTATGTCCTACTACCTTTCTGAATTTATGAGTTCTAGAGGTTTTCTGGGTCTTCTAAATATAGGATTGTGTTGTTGGCAAACAGGGATAGTTTGAGCTTTTCTTTTCCTATTCATATTTCTTTAATTTCTTTCTTTTGCCTAATTGCTCTGGCTAGACTTTGAAGAACTATGTTTATAGAAGTGGTGAAAAGAGCATCTCTGTCTTGTTTCACTTTTTAAGGGAATGTTTTCAATTTTTCTCCATTTAGAATGATATTGGTCTTGGGTTTAATGTATATAGCTTTTACAACGTTGAGGTATGTTCCTAGCCCTATTTTTTCTAGTGTTTTGAACATTAATGAATGCTGTATTTTGTCAAATGCTTTTGCTTCATCTATTGAGATAATCATGTGATTCTAGTCTTTACATCTATCAATGTGATGAATTATGTTTATTGATTTCCATATGTTGAACCAACCTTGCATCCCTGGGATGAACCCCTCTTGATCATGGTGCGCTCTCTTTTAAATATGTTTTTGTATGTGATTTGCCAGAATTTTATTGAGAATTTTACTTCTATGTTCACAGGGATATTAGTCTGAAGTTTTCTTTCCTTGATGTGTCTTTGTTTTTGGTATCAGGGTGATACTAGCTTCATAGAATGAGTTTGAAAGCATCTCTCCTTTTCTATTTAATGGAATAATTTAAGGAGGGTTGGTGTTAATTCTTCTTTGAAGGTCTGGTAGAACTTGGTTGAAAATCCACTGATCCTGGACTTTTCTTTGTTGGTAGGCTTTTGATGGTATCTTCAATTTCATTTGCTTGAAATTGATCTGTTTAAATTTTCTGTGTCCTCCTGATTCAATTTGGATTGGTTATATATCTCTAGAAATTCCTTGATGTCTTTAAGATTTTCTATTTTACTGGAGGATAAATTTTCAGAACAGTTTCTGATTATTATCTATATTTCAATAGTGTCCATGGTGATATTTCCTTTTTCATCATGAATTTTAGTAATTTGTGTTTTTTCCCTCTTTCTTTTCATTAGCTTAGCTAAGGTTTTATCAATTTTATTTATCTTTTCAAAGAATCAACTTTTTGTTTCATTTAGTTTTTTGAATTTTTTGGTTTCAATTTCATTGATTTTGTCTCTGATTTTAATTACTTTCCTGTTTTCTAGTGCTTTTGGTGTTGATTTGTTCTTTTTCTAGGGCCTTGAGATGTAATGGAAAGCAAGATTTTTGTGTATTGATTTTGTAGCCTATTAATTTTCTAAATTTACTAGCTCTAGCTAAAGGATCATATCGTCTGCAAACAGTGATAATTTTACTTCTTCCTTTTCTATTTTTATCCCTTTTATTTCCTTCTCTTGCCAAATTTCTCTGGCTAGAATTTATAGCACTACATTGAATAGAAGTGGTGAGAGTGGACATCATTTTCTTGTTCCAGATTTTAAAGAAAATGCTTTCAGTTTTTACACATTTATTATGAGGTTTGCTTTGGGTTTTTCATATATAACCTTTATGATATTGAGGTAAGTTCTGTCTTTTCCTAGTTTGTTCAATGCTTTTTTCATAATTGGGTACTGAATTTTGTCATAGGCCTTCTCTGCATCTTTCGAGATTACTAAGGGATTTTAGTCCTTAATTCTATTTACGTGATAAGTTACATTGATTGATTTATGTATGGTAAACCATCCATGCATCTCAGGGGTTAAACAACTTTCATGATGTATAATCTTCTTAATATGTTGTTGAATATGATTCATTAATAATTTTTTAAAAAATTTTGCATATAACTACTCAGGTATTCTTTAATACATGAATGAATAAAGGAAATGTGGTATATATACACCACGGAGTTTTATTCAGCCATAAGAAAAATCAAATTATGTAATATTCAGGAAAATGGATGGGAACTAGAGTCAAACTTAGAAGGTCATAAGACATATGCTTTGTCTTATGTCTTATGTGGAAGGTAGAGAGGAAAAAGGCAAAGAAAGATAGGGACAGATCTCATGAAAATTAAGGGAAAATAAGTAGAGGAAGGGGATTAAGGGTGGGAGTGGGGAAGGAGGAGGTAATTGGGAGTGATATTGACCAAATTATATTGTTATTCTGTGTGCATGTATGAATATTTAACAATAAATACCATCATTATATAGCTATAATGTACCAATAAAAGCATGAAAAAAAGATTTTTGCATCTAAGGTCGTCAAGGTTATTGATCTATATTTTTCTTTCCTGATGTGCCCTTATCTGAATTTGGTATGAGTGTGACACTGACTTCATACAATGAATTTAGAGTATTCTATCCCTTTCTATTTCATAGCATAATTTGAGGAGCATTGTAATTAATTATTCTTTAAAGGTCTGATGGAATCCAACTGAGAATCCATCTGGCCCTTGACTTATCTTTGTTGGAAGGCTTTTTATTACTTCTTCTATCTCATTACGCATTATTGGTCTGTTTAGTTTTCTGTGTTCTCTTCATTCAATTTTGGTAGATGATGTGTGTTAGAAATGTTTCCATTTCCTCTAGGTTTTCCTATTTATTGGAGTATAAGTTTTCAAAATGAGGTCTAGTTTGGAGAAGGTTTCATGAACCAACAAGAAAGTGTATTTGACTGTTGTTAGATAAAATATTCTATAGATGTCTGTTAATTCAATTTTCGATTTATGGTATTTTTCAGGTCCAAAGACTCTTTACCAAGTTTATGCCTGTATGACCTGTCTAATGGTGAGAATTGTGTTGAAATCTCTCAGCATTATTTTTTTTATTGTAAACAAATGGTATACATGTTGTTTCTCTGTTTATACATGGAGTAAAGGCATACCATTTGTGTAATCATAAATTTACATAGGGTAATGTTGTTTGATTCTCAGCATTATTGTACTAGAGTCCATCTGAGGCTTTAATTGGAGTAGTGTCTCTTGTATGTAATTAGTTACACACTGTTTAGTGCATAAATATTTATTATTGTTATTTCTTCTTGTTGAATTCCCCCCTCTACCAGTATGAAGTGACCTTCTTTGTCCCTTCTGATTAATTTTGGTTTGAATTCTGCCTTGTCAGACACTCCTATTTGTTTTGGGGCTCTGTTTCATATCAATTTCCATTCTTTTACTTTCAACCTGTGGCTGTCTTTGCCTGTAAGGTGTGTCTCCTGCAAACAACATATATTTGGGTCTTTTGTTTTGTTTTGTTTTGTTTTGTTTTTATCCATTCTACCAGTTGTCTTTTAACTGGACAATTGAGGCCATTTACATTTAATGTTATTATAGAGAGATGTTTATTTCTAATATTAATTTGTCCTGCTTCTCATTTACTTAACTCCTCTTCAAATGAGATTTGTTTGTTTATGAACTCTAGGGTTTGTTTTTTATGTCTTCTGTGTGAAGCATTTCTTTAAGTAAGTTCTGTAGTGCCAGCTTAGCCATCCTCTAGTTTCGGCTTATCTTGGGATATTTTAATTATATTTTTGATCTTGAAGAATAGCTTAGTGGAATATCTCAATCTTGGTTCACTGTTGTTTTCATTCAGGACTTGGAACACATCATTCCAAATCCTCTTGCTTTTAGAGCTTGTACTGCAAAATTGCAAGCAATTCTGATTGACTTGCCTCTAAATGTGACCTGATGTCCTTCTCTTGAGCTTTTTATACTTCTGTCCTTGTTTTGCATGTTAGTCATTTTGTGATCTTGGGGATCTGTTCATTTCATTCTCAAGGTTTGGAAAATTTTCTGTTATTATTTTCCTGAAGAAGGTATCCATTCCTTTAACCTGCATCTCACTACCCTTCTTAATTCCAATGATTCCTAAATTTGGTCTCTTAATGTTGATTCAGAGTTCTCGTATTTTCTCATCATGGTTACTTATTTTCTTTTCTCTAATACTATCTGAATGTTCAAGGATGGCCGCTTTGTCTTCCAGCTGATCCTCTGTGTTCAGGATGGTCAACTCTATTAAAGGCTTTCAACTGAACATTTAATTTGATTTTTGTATCTTTCATTTCCAAGATTTCTGCTTGTGGATTTTTTTTCAGTGTCTCTATCACCTTATCGAATTTCTCATTCATATTCTATACTGACCTCCTTAGTTCATCTGATTATTTTTCTGTATTCTCTTGGAATTCATTGATCACTTTCATAATCATTCTTTTCAGCTCTTTATCTGGTATTTCATCCACTCCAATATCTTTGGGTTCAGTTGCTGGTGAATTATGAAATTTAGGAGGTATAGTGTTACCTTGTTTTTTCATATTTCTTGTATTCCTGTGTTGAGTTTTATACACCTGTTGGAATGGATTTCTCTTCCATTGTTATGTGTAAGCCTTTTAAAGGCACAACCTTCTCTTGCCAAAGTGTCCTAGAGTGATCTAGATGGAGAACCCTTCATAACACAGCCTTTGTGTTAATTCTTTCTTGTTTTTGCTGTAGCAGTGCATATTTGAGAGTGGGATCTAAGGGCTCACCCCTAGCCATTCCTACTTGGCGCATGGTCATTGGTTTGGGGCTTTGTCACTTCTGTTCTTTATGTTAAAGTATAGCTGACGCTCGAATGTGTGGGAATAGGTGTGCCGTCTTTTAGTTGAGTTTAGCTGGTAAGGAGTCTCTACCTTGTGAACTTATATTGTCCTTGTAAGTCCTCTCACAGAGTAGGGGGAAACTAACAGCAGTAGCAACTGATGTGAACAACATATAGAATTAAAGTAACTACCTGGTTCTTACTCTGGTATCTACAACATTAATTACCACAAAAAGACAGGAATGGTGGGGTCAGACATTGTCAATAACAAGAAGAATAAATAGCCATGAACTAGGTCTGGCTTCAAAGTGACAACTATGTCATACACAGCAATAATTGCAACACCATAAATGGTGGGGGGCAGGAGTTATATAACCAAATAAGTTCTAAAAGATGCTAAAAATAAAATTAGGAGAAATGAAAATATAAAGGTAGAAGAGCGTTTACAATGTTCAAAAAGTGAACAGAATGAATGCAGAAGACATGTATGGGTGATAGTTATAAGGAAGGAAGAGAAAAAAATAGGAAAACAAAGTAAAGGGAGAGAGAAAGAAAGAACAGAAGAAATTGACTGTTGCTGGATTTAGAAGAAAGGAGAGAAAGAGAAACAAGAGAAATAGGCAAACAAAACCAAAACCAAGCAAAACCAAAATCCCTAAGCCTCAAAAGACAAGGCAAGGGGGAATAACTACAATAAAAAATGCTAAGGATGAGAAAAGTAATTTAAAAATGTGTGCATGTACATATGTTCATGAACCAATTAGTACAGAAAAATCTCCAAAACACAAAACAGAAAAAAGATGCTTAAGGACAAATGAATCGTTTCCACAGAGATGGTCAAAATAGTGACGGGGGGTCACTGCCTGTGCCCAACTGTCCTTTCCAGTTCTTCGTGGGCTAAGCACTGAGAGGGAGAAGAGGGAGGGAGCGAGCTTGCGGGGCGTTAACCCCTTTCTCTTTCTGTGTTTCTCACTGAGCTGCTGGTGGGAGCGGCCTAAGCCTGAACTGGTTGTTATAAGGGAGGCCAGAATGCGAAGTACTATCGTGGGGATTTTGTCTTCACAGACCTGCCTTGTGCACCCAGGGTGGGGCTGCTGCAGAGTTCTGAGTGGAGTTCCCACGGGTGGGGTTTACGTCTCATTGGGCCTCAGGGGCTTTGCTGGGTGGTGTTTGCTCTGGGGAAATTAGATCAACACACCCCTGGGACCCAGCAGTTAGTTGCCAGTCTCTGCTGGAAGTCAGGATCTCAGGAGCCTTCCAGGGACCCCGCTCCTTGGGCGGGGACGCCAATCCTCCACCCGCTCTGCTACCCAGGAGCAGAGCCTTCCCGGGCTCAGTCCCGGGGTGTATTCACATCCCCCGGTTCAGGTCCGGATTCCCTTTTCCGACCTGAATCCCCCTGGTGCAACCTTCTCTGAGCCTGTTCGTTCAGGATCTGCTAGGTACACGCTAGGACACGGGGACGTGCTTGCCGGGTGGCGTGGCAGTGTTTGCTGTCACCTCCTGCTCTGCCCAGGCGCTGCCGCCTGGCCGCCTCAGCTCTCCAGGGCCTGGTGGGAGGAAACAGAGCACTTTTCAAACCCCAGCTCGTGGTGCAGCCCCCGAGGTCATTAAGTTCAGGTTGCTCTCTGAGCTCAGCGTTTTCTGCATATCTGTCCGTTGCCTTTCTGTGTTCGCCCTCCCTCTGGTGACCAGCACCGACCGCTTCAGCTCCGCGGCCCTCACTGGCTGTACCCCAATCTTCTTTCTTCTGTGTTCTAGGCACCCGACTTCTGAGTCTCTAAGGCGCCCTGACCGTAAGATACTGAACACTGGTCAGCTCCCTCACAGCTGCCTCACTGTGAACGGTACTGCCACTGCTGAATCCCCAGCCACAGAGCGACCAGGGATGCAGACTTCCTCAAAGCTGCCACCTACCTGGTGACTGACATCTGCGTACAAATAGTTTCCCTCAGCTGTCCAATTGTGTCATCAGCATACATTCAAAATCTTTAGGGCAGCTTGTGATATTTATGGCCTAATTGTACTTCATAAAGTGCATCACTGGAACCCCCAGTAGCAGTTTATGAATGTACCCATTTCTCCAAAGATCGCCTAATTTGAGCGTCACACACACCTTTTTATATTTGAGTCATGCATGCCCTTTAGTCTAATGGCTGAAACTGGTGATTCTACATAATTACGGAATATGTACATTTCTTCTGTGAGTTACCTGTTCATGATCTTTGCCATTTTCCATAGGTTTATATATAATCAATTCATAACTAATAAGATGTCTTTGTATGTTCTGGACATAAATATTTTATGTCATATATTTTTACCAGTTTGATGTTTAACTTTGGTATGGGATCCATTTGTTTTTATTTTGCCATAAGGAGATTTTAAGTTGTATGCAGTTAGATTCATATTTTTCTCTCTTCCTCCTTGGTTTTGCTTGTTCTTGGGAAGGGTAACCATGAAAGTGTTCACCTGTTTTCTTATGTTTTCCTCTTCTTCGCTTTGCTTGCATTGTTGGGCAGACAGGCCTCTGATACTGTCTGTCCCCATTCCTCAACACCTTTCCCCTCCTCTGTTATCCTTGTCACTCTTGCTATTTTCAGTCTTTTTTATTTCAGCCATTAGTTCTGTTTTTTAAATCTGCATTTGTGAGGTTGAGCACATTTATTGACCATTTGGATAATCTCTTTTGTGAAGTGCTTATTTAAATATTTTGCTTATATTTGAAAAATGTAGTTATCTATTTTCTTCTTCTTGGTTTGTAGGAATGTGTTATATGTTCTGGGTATGAACCTAGGTTGACTCGGTATTGATCTTATATCTAGATACTTGGCTAAATTCACATATTAGTTCTACAATTATTTATCTAGGTTTAAAATATTCATTAAATGCATGTTCCAGTCATTTTAAAATAATGAGTATAATTTTTAAAATTAATTTTTCCTTATGGTTTTTTTCTTTTCTTGCCTTACTGCACTGGTGATGACCTCCAGTGTAATGTTTAATAGATGTACTAATAGTGGACATCCTTATTTCTTTCCTATTGTCAAGGGCAAAGAAAGCTTTCACAATTTCTTATTTATTGATGTTTGCTATTGTGTGTGTATGTATAGATCTGTATACCTTCCCTTACAATAAGATTTCAATATAAGCAAAGTCTTCTTACTTCTTACACATTGCTTTAAAAATAACTAGAAATATGGAAAAAGTAATCGCCAGTAGAACCATCCAGAGGTGAAATCCACCTGAAACATGCAAAGAGTGATAATGTTTTCACAGAAACCAAATACTGCTGCATCTTCCCCTGGCCACCAAGATTGGGAGAACTGGGGACATAAAAAACAAAGTAAAATTTTATATGACACAAGGGCCATAAATATCAGGTGTGTTCTCTTCATGGTGGCATGAAGTCTCCTGCAAGATGATCTATACCACGAAAACTTGGACACACAGCTTCCACATGTCAAATGCTGCACGATGGCTTTTCTCCTATTAGCCAAACTCAGCCTCCAGCCCCGTTACTGCAGACTCAGTTTGACGAATGATGTTCCCTTCATTATTTTATAGCTCTCGATTTATAAGTTTTCATCTTAAAGGAGCCTGCAGAGATACTGGTTGAAATCATTTTGTTGACCTGAGATGGAGTACATCACTCAGGTCAATGTACACTCTTACACACACACACACACACACACACACACACACACACACACAAAATAATAGTAGCCCCCAAACTCACATCTGTAGTCAGCACAACCATCCCCAAAGAACCCTGTATAGAAAGAAGTTCACTTGGCATTATGGAAGCCAAATGTTCCCACACAGGAACAACTATTTTTTAGATTAATCTATACAGAAAGAAATATTCCAACTATGTGGTATTGAATGGTAAAACCAGATGAGAAAGTCCATGCAGGAGACTACGGGAGGTGTGACCTTCTTATGGAGTCTTGACTTTCTTTCATGTTCCTTCAGTCCCTTTTGGGATTGTGTTAGTTGAGGAATTTTAAAGAATATGTAGTGTGCTGGTACTTTGTGGCTCAATTTTAAACACCTTAGAATTTCACATTTATAAGGGGACATTGGCCTGTGTCGTGGTTTGTGATAATGAATTACAACTATGCTTACATAGTAAAATAACTAGAAACCAAAGAATCAATTTTAGACATCCAGAAATATTTCCTCATGGAAACCAGGAACCATTCTGGGCAAATGAAATGGTGTCTTTGGGAAGAAGTGCAATAAAAAAATTCAGTAAGATCACCTGATTCGAATTCCTTTTTAATATGTTTGCTGTTGCTTTGTCACATTTGGCCTTGTGATGCACCGTGTGAACAGACAGACAGCAGCTGCTTCCAGATGCATGAACACTATTTGTGAGAGAAAGGTCTAAAATTGAGAACATACTTCCAATCCATCTAGGCCCCGCTTCAGTAATTGGAAAAAGACTGTTATAATTTTAGCAATTGAACACGTTTGCCCGTCTTAGCTCTGGAGTACTTTCTTGAGAATCGCTATTTTAGCTACTACAGAGAGCAGTGCCGGTGCGTCAGAAGTGTGTCGCTCCCACTTACCCTTCTTTGGTGCAGTAAACATTTGTTCAGCTCGCTTAGGAGACACTGTTGAGTCTTCAATTTCTCTGTCATGTTGACTCAAAAGCCAGCAAATTCTGTCTGTATTAAATGGTTGAAATAATGGAAAAATATATCACCTTACTTTAGAAATTCAAAACACTTTTGGGTTCCTGCTGCACCCTAAAGTAGATAAGTAAAGATAAATTTAAAGCTGCCATCATTCCCTCCATGCCAGTTTGCAATATCTAGAATTCAGGTGAGAAATAAGATGCCAGTTTACGTAAGGCAAACGCAGAACTCAGGTGAAATTGTGCATAAAGCAGGCCACACATGAAGACTAAAAGAGGAAGAAGGGAAGAATAGGAAGAGAGAACAAAAACATGCACAAGAGATACTGGGTTTTGCAAAGAGATAAAGGTAAACTGGAATTTTTTTTTTTATGAAATGTAACTTTTTTTTTTTGTCTCCCCTTCAAGTCTGGCAGGGCAAGGGAACAGGGGAACATGATTTTGGATCTAAAAATTGTAGAATTCACCAGACTGGAAATCAAATCCACAGAAAGTTCAGACTAAGAGAACCTTACGAAGTCCATGCCCTTCAGTGTAGATATTGTGATTCCCTCCTATTTGTTAGGCCACCGTCCTGGATACTGGTGATGGTGGCGATACAAGAGATTTTATATCTCAAAGATTTTGCATTCAAGAAGAAGGAAAAGAAAACTTAAGACATACAATTAGATTTTTTTCCAGACGTGTACAATTTCTATGAAGGAAATAGGATGATGTCTTAGACAATAACTTGTAGGGAAATGAGTCATAAAAGACCTTTCTGGTTAAATGACAAGAATGAAAGTGGCCTGTTATATAAACCCTATGACAGCGGAGATCTCCCTGGACTTACGACTTAGCCTGTTTCATAGATGCCGACAGAAGACATGAGACCCTGGTTCAGAGACACAGCACTTTATTTCTCATAGGACAAACAGCAGCGTGCAGTTCACATTTGTATCAATTCTTCTTGTTAACAATTCCCAAGAGGATGTGGGTGTTGCATACGCAGTGGGTTTGTACCCTGGGTAAGGAACTCAAAGAGTTCAGGGAATCCCAGGATGTTTAATGGGCTTTAGGAAACTGGTTCATCTATTGCCTCAGTACAAGAAAAAAAAATTCTACGCTAGGTGGTAAACAAACCATCCCAGGATCCAGATTGAGGGATAAAGAAGCAAAGATATATAACTGTTCCGAAGAGCCCTTCTTTTTCCTTAAGGTGGAAGAATGTTCTAGGTACTAGGGTTTCCCCTTTTGGCAACGTGCCCACCATTCATTCTTATCTGCCTTGCCTCCTCTATTCTCCTTGCAGGATATGATGCCAGACACAATACAAAACAGTATGCCTCTCTCCAGGGCTGTCCCTGGAGTGTACGAACCCCCGATAAAAAAATTTGCAGACCTCCTGTCTATATAAACAAATTGTTCTAAACATGTATTACAAAATTAATGGGCTTATGCAAACTGTAGTGACTAATCAATGAAGATTTAAATTGATGGCTAGAGAAGAGGTACTTACATATTTGTGTGTCTTCCAATCTGTGTATATGAGCATCATTTGTCCTGTGTGCTATGAGTGAGAGTCTCCAAAAATCAGCCATGCCATCACCATTCTGGTGACCCAAGCTCATCTGACCCTATGAGAGAAATATTATGCCAGCTAACCAGTGAGAGTAATGTGCTCTCCAGGTGGCCCCCTAGGAACTGGCTCCCACTATTGGGCCCCCGCATGACTCCAGAAATGTAAGTTTTGACCTCCACAGGGATTTTGGTCTACTATACATCCGAGGTAGAGGACTGGGAGAGGGCTTCTGAGAGATTAAATGAGGGACAGGCCCACACAAGCCATCGTCTGGGCTTGGAACACCATGTACAGATGCATGGCTGGTCCTGGAAAGTGCCAGGATTCAAAAAGGGGCCACCTTCATGGAAGACACCCCCCAAAACACTGTGTCCTGAGGCATGGGGCCATTAGTAGGGTCTCTGCTTCCCTACTATTGGCTGTACTTCCTCATGTCATGTCTGTCTCATTATATTTTACATCACAGACATTTCCATTAATTCTGTCATTCTAACTGAAGATGTGCAAAGCATTTAAGCCACTGTTCAGCACATGCTGCTACCTTGCGGTAGGACCTAGACCAGTACTCTTCCTCATGCCACATTGCTTCTAAATGTTTTTCTCTTGCCCCTTTCTCATTGATATTTAGCACTTAGTTTTGTTCTCTGGTGTTATGGAATGAATGTGTTCCCCCCAAGTTCATATGTTGAAGTCCTAACCTCCAGTGTGACTTAATTTGGAAATGGGCCTCTGTGGAAGTAGTTAAGGGGAAATGGAGGCATATGGGTAAAGCTCCAATAAGGTAGGATTAGTGTTCTTTTATGAAGAGACACCAGAGAGCTCTCATTCTCTTTGATACTCATACACGGAAGAAGGGCCCTGTGAGGATATAGCAAGAAGTTCTCTAAGAGCCAGGAAGAAAGCCTACACCAGGAATTGAACTTTCTGATGCATTGAACTTGAACTTCCAGCTTCTAGCACTGTGATCAAAGCCACCCAGCCTATGGAGCCCAAGCAGACGACGATACCTGACTTCCTAGGGAATGTTATTTTCCTTCCAAAACCTCCTTCCAAACCTCTCTTTGAAAACCTCTCTCAAATCCTGCCTCTCTGTCATCTCAATCCTTCAGAGACTTGCTTTCAGATTGGACTCTTGTATACAAACCCACAATGAGTGTTTCAAGTGGGCTTTAAATCTCTCCATGAAAGCAGCTGCCCTTCTGTGTTAGCTTTCCATCACTATGACAAAATAATCAACCTGAAAAGAGGAAAGGTTTATTTTGACTCATGGTTTCAGAGTTTTTAGTCCATGGGCACTTGGCCGCATTTCTTTGGGCTTGTGGCAAGGCAGAAGATCATGTCAGAGAGCATGTGGTGGCGCAAAGTTGTAGGTTCACGGCAGCCAGTAAGTGGAGAGGGGAGGGAGGGGGTGAGGAAGAGGGAAGGGGGGGGGGAGGGGGAGAGAAAGAGAGAGAAAGAGAGAGAGAAAGAGAGAGAGAGAGAGAGAGAGAGAGAGAGAGAGAGAGAGAGAGACAGCCAAAACTCTTCAGGGGAATAGGGGAATGTCTCCAATGACCTACTTCCTCCAACTAGACCTCACCTCCTAGAGTTTCCACCACTTACAAATAAAGCCATCAACTGGGGACCAAGTCTTTAATACATGAACTTTTGGGGAATATTTTAGATCCAAACCATAAAATTTTATCTCTGGCCTCCAAAGACTCATCTCCATCTCACAATTCAGAATGCATTCAGTCCATCTCTAAGAGTTTCTATAGTCTTAACACTTCACAGCACTACTGAAAAGTCCAAGTCTACTGAAAAGTCTCTGAGATCTAGGGCAGGCTCTTAGTTGTGAACCCCTGTAAAACAAAACAAAAATTATAGACTTCTAATGTAAAATGGTACTGGATAAACATTTCCATTCCAAGTGAGAGGAATTGGAAAATAGCAAAAAGAAATCAGACCAAAGTAAGTCTTAAAACCCAGCAGGGCAAACATGAAATCCTGTAGCTCCACGTCTGGTGTCCAGGTCACACAGTGGCGTGATGTGAACTACAAAGGGCTTGGACAGCTCTGCCTCTGTGGACTTGCATGCTGTAGCCCCCATGGCCTCTCCCTTGGGCTGGCTCTGCTTTCTACTTTAGCTTCCCTCAGGAGATACTCCACGTTTCTGGCATCTCCAACTTCCTGGGGTTTCCACTGCAACTTTGGATTCACTTTGGCAGCTTCGTGTGTTGTCCTCTCTGGGGCTGATTGCAGGGACTCTGACCCTGCCACTCACTGCCTGGCTCCCAAGGTTTTCCTCTGCAATCTCTGTGGAAACTTTCATGACCCCACAACTCTTGCATTCTGAACATCTGCAAAACAAGTCCCATGTGGGTGACAGCAAGTGTTCCTGAACCCAGATCCAGAAGCTCTGTCCAGGGAAGAACTTCCATCTGAGAGATGAGTGTCGGAGGGAATGAGCAAGACTTTATTCATTGGCCAAAGAGTGGAGAAGTAGGAGCTCATCTTTACAAATCAACTTCACAACTTCAGGAAGTTGAGGGTTTACAGACATAGGCTAAGAATAATGGGGGAGAGAGATAGGCTAATAAATATCCATGTCTTTTCCAGAAATAGGTGGATGTTGTAAGATTAACATTCTCTCTTCTGTTAAAGTTACACCTGTATCTGAGTTTGCTGTGATCTAAAACTTCAATTTCATAGTGTGCAGCTGGGTGGAGCTGTTTGTAATTCACAGCTCTCCCCTCCAGCATATCTTCCTGTGTCCTCGGTCTTCCAATAGAATGCCTGGAGTGACTAGGTAAACCAGTCATAACTATAGCCCTTCCTCTTGCCTTCCCCAACTTTAGTCAGTCACATAGATTGTAACCTTGAATCCTCTTATCAGAGTAGGGGGCAGTGCTGTGTGAGGGGTGCCCAGGGCACTTGCCTGCCAGATCCTTTTCGGTAGCACACCCTTCTGCAGAAGGAAAGTTTGCCTTACTGAGTAGCTTTTGAGCCCATGTCTGATTTCTTGGGACACCCCCATGTTTCTAACAATATCTGCCAGGAACTTGGGTGCCGTCTCTTTTCTCCCTTTTCATGGTTTGTTGTTTCCAGGTATGGTGACACAGGACCGGCCTCAAAATTGCTATCCTCTTGCCTTAGCCTCCCGAGTTGCTGGGATTACAGATATGCACCACTGTGTCTAGCAGCCTGTCATCTTTAAATTCAGCCTCAAAGTCTTAGGGCATGGACAAAATGTAGTCAAGTTCTTTGCCAGAAGGTAAAAGAAATGGTTGCTAGTCTAATTCCCAATAGACTCTTCACTTCCATCTTAAACTTCATTAGCAAAGCTTCCCTGTCCTCATTTCTATCAACCTTCTGGTCTTCTGAGTTCCCACCATTTATAATTGCTCGTTAACTCTGTTTATAGCATTCTGGGCTTTATCTGGTCTGCCCCTCCACACTTAACTCCTTCTGAAACCAATTCCAAAGGCTTCTGAACCATGTCATCAGATATAGTTACAGCAATGACCCTTCTGGATACCAATGTCCTGTGTTAACTTTGTTGCTGTGACAAGATACCTGAGAAAAATCAACTTAAAAGGAGGAAAGATTTGTTTTGGCTCATGGTTTCAGAGGTTTCAGTCCTTGGTCACTTGGTCCCATCTCCTTAAGTCTGTGTTAAGGCAGAAAATCATGGCAGAGAGTATGTGCAGGGCAAAGCTGCTCACCTCATTTAGCCAGGAAGCAAAGGATGGGGGATGGGGTCAGGGTCCTTGTTTGCCTTTTAAGAATATACCCCCAGTGACCTACTTTCTCCAATGAGGCATCGACTCCTAAATTTTCCACCACCTCCTTCTAGTGCTATCATCAGAGGACCAAGCCTTCAACACGTAAGATTTTGGGGGATATATAATATTCAAATTATAATACCTTCTATCTTATAAGTGGCATCATCAACCTTAATCTTAAAACTGCATTGTCTCTCACTTTTAATATCCAGAGAGGGAACACTTATTTTTCCAGAGAACATAGGAACAATTGCTTTTTAAAGAATTAGATTTAGAAATAGCAGTGTATATTGTCGCATAATTTATCTGAAATGAGACTTTTAGATATCGTGTATTCTTCTTGACTGGATCATAACAATTGAGCATATCCTGCTGTCTTCCTGAGGAAGGAAAGGGCAGGCCTTCTATGAGGGAAATAGTGTCTACTTAGTTCTTATGCAACTTCCATACACAACTCCTGGCATTAATAATAATAATACGTGAAAAAAGCAAGAAAAAAAATTACAATCAAGACATAATAATCTAGAGAAGCAGATAAACAAGTGACTAAGCTGTTGAATTTATCAAACAAGGTTTTAAAATGTTGTTAATGAAATTATTTTAAATATTAATGAAACTAGGGGTAAAAGGTGAACAAAACTGATAACAAGATGGAGAATTTTGACAGAGATATGGAATCCATCCATCTATCCCACTATCTGGCTGCGTCTTTGCAGGGTCACTCCTTTGCTTGAGCACATGCCTGAAGGTCTGTCTGCAAGTTGAAGGGGCAATGAGATCTTGGGGCAGTAGCAAGGCAGAGCCTGGGGAAGTTGAAACCCAGGTCCATCAGATTGCAGCTGGGTTTGCATGGGCCAGTCTGGGTCTGTCAAGCCTGTGGAAAGCTAGAGACTAGGGGCAGTTCCCCAGAGGGAGCACAGGTTGGAGAAACTGAAGAAAACTGGGCTCTCTCCAGAGTACTGAAGTGTACAACAGGGACGGAAGAGGCTGGCTACAAGGGACAGGAAGACCGGAAGAGGGTGTGAGGGCATCTTGCTATCAGCTCACATAACCAGTCCGGCACCCACTGGATTGGAGCTACCATTATACTTCAGACAACCTCATGTATGGGCGAAAAAGGGAAGCTGAAAAAAATTTTGAAGGCCAATGCAAGCAATCATTCAATTTTCCATTGTGATGTTCTTCTTTTTGTTTCTCCTCTCTCTCACACCTCTACCATCTTTGAATCCAAATATTATTCATGCATCAATTTATTAAGGAATGGGATGTCTGAATAGTATATTACAGTTTTGTTGTGTACTCTTATATTTTTACTTTTTAAAAAAATCTATTTTTTTTGCTCATCTGTCTCCTAATTTTCTTTCTCACTTCTCACATACTAAGAGCCAACCCCTATTAATTCCTGCTTTGCTCTTACTATAAATTTTTACCTCTATCTTCTCTCCTCCCTTGTAAATATCACACCTTACATTACTTCTGTTCCCTCAGTGTCCATCATTTGAAATGATAAACCCTTTTAGCAAACTGTTTATATTGTAGACAATAATTGGACATATCATTTCTGTTTCTTGTGACAAAACTTAATAGGAGCCCTTAATAAGAGTTATTTGGTTTAAGGTTGCATATTGTTTGAATCGGGTGCTGTTAATATTGATCTCCCCTTAAAGGTGAGGTACTGGAAGCTTTCAGGTACACTATAAGACTACAGGGTAGAAATTTTACTTCATCGGATCCATACCACTAGAAGAGTAGACACACAGACTATATGAAAAACAAGGGAAGAAATCACTTCAAACAAACCAAGATGTTCCAACAATAGAATCCATAGACAACACAGTAGAAGAAATGTCAGAGAAGGAATTTAGAAGGTACATAGTTAGATCGATCTTTGAAATAAAGGATGGTGTTGGAGAAAAAAATACAGGAAGTAAACAATCACTTCAATAAAGAGGCAGAATTTATAAAGCAGAATCAAGTAGAACTCCTTGAAATGAAGGAAACAGTAAACCAAATTAAAAATTCAATGGAAAGTATCAGCAACAGACTGGACCACTTGGAAGACAGAGCCTCAGACAAGGAAGATAAAATACATACTTTTGAAAATAAAGTTGACCACGCAGAGAAGATGGTAAGAAACCATGAACAAACCAAAGGAATGCACAATCTTTTCAAAGACATAATATCAGACAACTTTTCAAATCTAAAGTATGAAATGGAAAATCAACCACAAGAGGCTTATAGGACCCCAAATGTACAAAATTACAGCAGACCCACACCATGGCTCATTATATAATGAGAATGACTAACATACAGAATAAGGATAGAATTTCAAAGGTTATAAGAGAAAAAATTAAATTACATATGGGGGAAACCAATTTGGATTTCAGCTGATTTCTCAACCCAGATCCTCATTGCCAGGAGGTCCTGGGATAACATATATCAAGCTCTGAAAGAAAATTGATGCCAACCGAGAATTTTATATCCAGCAAAATTAAGCTTCAGATTTGAAGATGAAATAAAAACCTTCCATGAATAACAAAAGTTGAAAGAATTCATAACTAGAAAGCTTGTACTACAGAACATTCTCAGCAAAATATTTCATGAGGAGGAAATGAAAAGAAAAAAACCCCAATGAAAACCTGAAAAGGGAGGAATGACACTAAAGAAAAGGTTAATCAAAGGAGAAACTAAGTCAAGTTAAAAGTCAAATATAAAACTGGGAATACAAATCATATCTCAATAATAACCCTGAATGTTAATGGTCTAAACCCATCAATCAAAAGACATAGACTGGCAGATTAGATTTTTTAAAAAAAGTTCCAATAATATGCTGTCTTCCAGACACTCACCTAGGAAAAGACATTCACAGACTGAAGGTGAAAGATTGGGGAAAATAAACGTATCACTCACATGGACTGTGTAAACAAGCAGGGGTTTCCATTCTCATATCAGACAAAGTGGACTTCAAACCAAAGTTAGTCAGAAGGGATGAAGAAGGACATTTCAAAAGTAATATAAAAGGGAAATATAATAATATAAAATAAAATGGGCTTAAATAGACTAAGCTTGTGAGAAGACGACATGAATAGATCTGAATGAAATATCAATAAAAATCATCCAAACCTAATGGCAAAAAAGCCAGACATTTAAAATAGAAGTTGGTGTGTACAAATGTGCAGAATACAAATAATCTGACATATGTAGTTGAAGTTCTAAAAGAGAGGCAGAACAGTGCAAAAACAAAACTTGAATTTTCCAAATTGTTGAAAGACACTAATGCCCAGATTTAAGAAAGTCAGTGCACTTCAAAGCAAGAAAAGTGCAAGAAGGCAAAGTTAGATACATCATAGAATGATAACAACTAAATATACAGGGGAAAATCCTAAACAAGAATAAAAGGACACATTAACTTCAAAGAAACAAGCATGGGACTGACACTAGACTTTTCAGTGAAACTCTGGATTCCAAATGACAATGGAATCTATTAAAGTTACCAAAGGAAAAGAGAGGATAGAGAGAGGAAGAGGACCCTGTCATCTAGAATTGTCAACTCAATGAAAATAATTATTAGACACAAAGGTAAAATAGAAAATTAAAGATAAGAAATCTAGATATACCATTGCCAGAACTTACAGAGGTGCTCAAGAAAAAATTTTTCTACTTGCATGAATTGTGAAGAAAATAGAACTGCAGAAAGAGGGAAAGAACACTGAAAACAATAATTATAAAACACTAAGTATGAAATGCCATTGACTGCTTAGACAACAATAATAATGTCTTGTGATGTTTAAAATTGCTATAGAAATAAATACATGATAGCCAAAATTCAAAGAACAGAAGAGAGTAAAGTGAAATTGTACTGTAAAACTCTTGCATTATATATGAAGCACAGAAGTGTTAATTTATAGTACATGCAAATAAATTAAGGGTGCATATTGGAGTTGCTAGAATAAACTTTAAAATTGAAAAGTAAAACTAGAAAGCTAGTAGAGGAGATCAAGTGGAATATGAAAATAATTTATCAACATAAAAGAACAGATGTGACAAATAGAAATGAAATAAAAGGACACAAACCTAACTATAAGTAATTACCTTACATGCAAATCAACTAAAAATGTCCATTAAGAGACCAAGATTGTTATATCGACTTAAAAATAAATTCCTAACTTAATACTGCTTAGAAAGGACACACTATAACTAAAGGACTCATAATAAGTTAAAAATAAAACTATGTAAAAAATATGCTGGGCACATATTAACCAAAAATAAAACCTTGTTTGCTATGTTAATATCAACACAGTAAATTCTGAGGCAAAATATCACTGACATTTCATAACCATGCTAATTCTGAATGCACTCAGTAATACAGCTTGAAAACATATAAAGCAAAAATTAAAATAAAGAACAAATTCATAATTATATCTAGTAATTTCAGCAATTTATAATACTAGCAGACAAAAAAAAATCAGTACAGTCAATAAAACTACTACCAAACTTAGCCTAACTGAGGTTTTGCTAGACTACTACCTCCAAAAACAGCAGATAAAAGTTCTATTCGAACAGGAAAATTATGGAACATTAACCAACATGGATCACAATAAGTCATTTGATAAAGAAGTTGATTATACAATGAACCCATTAAGTTCCATGTTTTTGATTCTTCAAATATATCAGTGACACTAGTGCATTAAAATAGGTTGGAAGTCAATCACAATTTGCACCTTATATAACCTTTTTATCAGTGGGAACAAAAACACAGGTAGTCCTATCAGAAGGATGCTGGAACAATAGTGTATCTTTTTCACATTTATAACAGAAGTTGTGCCGATAAAACAAGACATGGGCATTCATTATATAATATACAAAGAGGCAACTTTTACAGCCACAGATTAATTTTGGTGCACAGACAGAATAAGAAGGGCAGCTGAAAGCTATTTCGGTGGCCCAAAACAGCCAGGCAGTATACTGCACCTTGCTTTGCAGGATATATTTTTCCAGTTTTATTCACAGAACAGTTATTTTCCACCACTGATCATTTAAAATGTAGTGCATTCTTTGAATAAAAAGACAACCTGGTTTCTAGTTCTAGAAAATACTTTCATGAATGCATGACCATTTTAATAGCTGAAAGAGAGACAGAGAAAGAAGTGTTTGATAGAATTCAATAGTCAATTGTGATAAAAACTCTCGGAAAAGTAGGAATTAAAGATTAATTCTTCAATATATGAATTCTTCAATATAACAGTGCTACCAAAAAATTATAGCTATAATCCTACTTAATGTTGCCATATTGAGTTATTAAAGTTTTGGGAAAAGACTAAGATGTTAACAACCCACACTCATAGGAGATCCCTACTGTCAGAGCAAAAGAGGCAGAGAAAACAAATAAAGAATAAAAATAAGTAAAACTCATTTATAGAGCACTAAATTACTGATATAAAAATACTGTGTTTCTATATATTAGCAACAAATAATTGGAAAATACTTAGGAAAATAATGTAATTCACATGTCATCAAAAATAAATACTGAGGGCTGGCGTTTTTCAGTGGTAGAGCACTTGCCTAGCATGCGTGGAGCACTGGGTTGGATTCCCAGCACCATATAAAAAAGCTAGATAAACAAACTAAAGGTATTGTGTCCATCTACAACTAAGAATATTTAAAATAAATAAATACTGGCAAGAGGTCTTAATTTTTTCATCATCCAAAAACAAAGATAATTGTGTGAATGAATGGATATATTAATTAGTTTAATTGTGGTAAGCATTTCAGAATGTATGCATGCACAAAATCATCCTGTTGTATACTATAAATACACACAATTTTCATGTGTCAAGTTTACCTCAATGAAGCTGGAAAAATCATCAAACATGTAGAAATAATTTAATGAAATAATTGAAGGACTTCTACACTGAACACTATAAAATGTTGAGAACTCAATAAAAAAAAGGGGTTTATCATCTCCTGTACCAAAATATTCAATACTGTTATTCTGTGATCAATAAATTGATATATACATTCAGTTCCAAGATTGTGTATATGTACAAAATAGATAAATTGATTCTGAATGTATAAAGAAATGCAAAGGACCCAGGCTAGCGAGGCCAATCTTGATGGCAAAGACTCAAGATTTACGTTAAGAAGTTTCAACACTTCCTAGAGAAGTACTATGTGTTTTTTGGCATAACTTCTTACATAAATTGAACAGAAGAGTTCATGTGTAAATCATTTCATTCAAGAAAAAGGCAATAAATGCAATTCATGAAGGAAATGATGGCCTTTTCAATAAATATTATAGAGAAATTTGATATCAATATCAAACATTATGGAGCAGCTACAAACTTTGATGAACTGCCCAAAGATTGACTAATGAAAGATTGAGGTATAAAGTATCCAGAACAGTAGTCAACCATTTTTTTTTTAACATCAGGAGGCATTTTGCAAGGTTTTTGCTTGTCAGGACTAGGGAAGAGGTACTGCTGAAATCTGGCGGGCAGAGGCCAGAGATAACTGTCAAATAGTCAATCATGGTACAATGCACAGGAGAGTTCCCCACAACAAAGTTTCCCAGCCCACAACATCAAGACTGCCAAGGTCGAGAAAGCCTGGTCCAGAAGAAAACTAGACCATGAGAATATCTCTGTGATTCTCTAGGCAATGAGTCATTATTAAGCAGGCCATGAAAAGCACTATTTGTAAAATGGAAGAAAAAAAACAGGGTAAGTTTTAATTTATTCTAAATGAATTATTTCTATCATTTGTTTTTCTATCAAAGAAAAGACAAATTATGTATGATGTACCATATGAATTATGTATGAAAATGTGTATATGCAGGCAGAGTCTAAAATATTCCCCATGACCCCGCCTCCTGTGTAGTCCTCTCGAGTGTAGGAGGCGGCCCCTCACTTGCTTCTAACCAATCGAACTTGGCAGAGGTGAGGAGACGGAATGTGATTATATCCCATGAGCCTCTTCTGCCCATCTCCTGAGCAGACGCCCTCCCTGGCGAGCTTTGGGAAAACAAGCAGTCATGTTGAGAAAGCCTGTGGGTCAAGAGACTGAGGACACCTTCCTGGCCGCAGCCAGCAAGATGCTCAGGCTCGGAAACTGACAGCCCATGAGGAAACGGAGGCTGCTGTCAACCAAGGGATCCTGCCAGCAGATCCTTCCCCATGTGAACCACAGATGAGACCCTAACCCTGGCCTAGGTCCTGATTGCAGCCTTGTGACAGGCCCTGAAGCCGAGTGCCCAGCTAAGCGGTGCTCAGACTCTTGACCCACAGACACTGTTAGTATCTGACCCTATGTTGTAAATGTATGTTGTTTGACACCACAGGGTTTGTGGTGACACTGACATGCAGCAGTCCATAATACGGATTCATAGCCAGGGCGTCTCCTAAAAATCCGAGACAAACACAACCCAAAAAAACAGTCCAAAAGATGTGAACAAGCACGTTCCAAAGAGAGGGAATTTAAGTGGCTGACACACAGATTTTAAGTGCTCATCATCATTAGCATCGTGGAATCACAAATGAACACCCACAACTAGATGTACTGCACACTTATATATGACAATGGCTGAAACCAAAAAAGATTGACAATTCTCTGGAATCGTCAATGGATACAAAGCAACTACTGAATTCTTGTAAAGTGTTGCTTAGAATGTTAAGTGAACATCCCCTGTGAAAAACTATTTAGTATTTTCTATTAAAGCAAACCAAATATCTATACCAGGGCTCAGAATACTGTAGCTCCTGGACAGAATCCAGCCTAATACCTGCTTCTGTAAATAAAATTTTATTACACAGGCATGTCTCTTTGTATATGTATTGTGTATGATAGAATCAGACTATTGATAGGGAACACATGACTTGCAAATGTGCATTATTTACCATCAATCTTTTAACAGAAAAAGTTTGCTGGCCCTGAACTTTACAACATCTTCAAGAGAGGTCATGAAGCTTTATTATAATAGCCCTAAACTGAGAAAACAAACTTCCCCCAAGGAGAGAATGGATAAATTATGATATATCCACACAGTGGCAGACTTCACAGCAATTAAAAGGAGCAAACTATTGGTAGGCATAATAATAATTTTCGCAGGTATATTAAGAAGGCAGACTCAAAAGAGAACATATTATATGATTCCATTCATATGAAATTCACAAATAGGTAAAACAAATAGTTAATAAAAGTTAGAATAATAAAGATTGTGGTTGGATATAGACAGGGATGGTTAACCACCTAAGGGACCCTTCTAAGGTATTGGAATTAATTGTTCAATGTTGTGATCAGTGTGCATATGCAAATAAGAAATCAAGTCATATGCTTTATATAAATTTCTGTATTATAATGCCCTCAATTAGAAAATGCATGTTCATTGTAGAACATTTGGAAAGTATTATGAAGTTTAACAAAGTATTTTTCAAAAAATCATACATAATCCCAGTTCAGAGGTCAACTACTCTTGGTATTTTGGGTTATTTTTTTCCGCAGTCTTTTTGTTTTTAGGGCTTCCGAATCTACTGAAAAATTGCAAGAACAGAACAAACATTCACCACCTTCACCCTGATTACTCATTACCATGAAAATATTCTGGGAATTCTGTGGTTTGAATGTGTCCCTTAAATTTTATGTGTTGGAAATAGAATCCCCAATGCAACAGTGTTGACGGGTGGGAATTTTTAGGAGAGATTAGCTCTTAAGGGCTCTGCCCTCATGAAAGGGTCAATGCCATTGTCCCAGGAGTGGTGTGGGTTCATTATTGTGGAAAAGTTCCCTTGGGAAGGATTGGCCCCTGTTCTTATCTTTCTCCACTGCTCCCCAACCCCCTTCCCTTCAGCTATGGGATAATGCAACAAGAAAGCCCTCCTGCCAGATGCCAGCACCTTGATCTTGGACTTCCCAGCCTCCGTAACTCTGAGAAACACATTTCTGTTCCTTCTAAGTGACCCAGTCTGTGGTATTCCATTACAGCATCACAGACAGACTGAAGAGGGAAGTACTTCCCACACAAAGGGACTCACTTATGTTACCACTGTGCAAACTTCTGAAAATCAGGAACTAGACCTTGGCACAACGCTACTGTCCAGACCGCAGACCCACGCAGATTTCACCAGCTGCCCTGCTAATGTCTCATTTCCCTCTCTGGTCCAGGATCCTAACTAGGAACGGGGGCTGCGTTTCACTGCCTTGTCACATCAGTGTCCCTCAACCTCAGTCCTTTTGTGTCCTCCTTAGAGAAGTCAAGTGATCTCTGTTTGTCTGGGTTTGTCTATGTTTCCTTCCCACCAGACTCAGGTTATATGTTCTTGGCAGAAATAACACAGAAAAGGATGCTAGGCTCCCGTCAGGGCACCATGTCATGGGCGCATCACGTGGATTGGACCTTCCAAAATGGTGACTGTGATCACCTGGGCAAGTTAGTGTCTTCCAGCCCTCTCTCTATACACCCACCATTTCCTCTTCTTCTCCTTTGTTTTTGAGGAGCATTTTGTGGAAAGATATTCTGAAATCAGCCCATGTTTCCTCAAGCCTCATCCACTGAGAGCTCCTGTGTGTTTCAGCGGCTGGTGTGAAAGATTCCCAAGCAGTGGTTATTTTTCCTCTATGTGTGAGTGTTAGAATTGATTCGTACAGCTTTTCCCCTTATCCACTCCCTATTTATTTACTTTACATTAATGTGGATTATTTTATTCAATAGTTTGTAATCCCGGTGTTGTGTGTGTATTTCAAGAGAGGAAAGTAATTACTAGCTGAATCCATTTGGACTATTTCAAAAGGTGAAATACCTTTCTCCTTAATCAATAAACAAAATTAAACTTCCCAAACAGCATATGACAAACCAATTGCTTTAAAGGTCACAGATACATATCTGGCACATTCTAGCAAAGAGGAGAGATGAGAGAGTTCCAGCCACTTTCTCAGGATTCATCCGACTTTGGATCCACTCAAGGTTGGGGAGGAAAAGGAAACTTCCAAAAATGAGTATGTGCATTAGCCTGTTAAGCCCCAAGCTCTCAATTCTGTGAATATTTGAGTGACACAGATGCATTAAATAGATTGGAAATCAATCTGTGGCTTATATATCCTTTATCATCAGTGAGAGCAAAAATACTGACAATCCTATAAATTGTATATTGGGGCAGTACAGCAACGTTTACAAATATAAGCTGTTCCCTAAATAGGACACTAAGCACTCATTACCTAAGTGACTTTTGTGACCTGTTCAACCATTCTTTTTGGTGGAAAGGAGCAAAGCACTTCAAAGGGTTGCCTTGCATTTGTAACGACATTCCCACAGCATGGCTTGCTTTGACTCGGTCACCCAGGCAGTGCCTGGACCCTGGCTGTGCAGCATACCTCATCCAGTACCCCTATTTATAAGACACCTGTTTTCCACCATTGAAAATTTGACATACAGTGCCTTCCTTGAAATAAAACGATCTAGTTCTAGAAAATACTTCCAATAATGCATTTCTTCTATTGCATGTCAGTTATGTAGGTAGCTTGTTTGGTCGAGCATTTAGTAGAAGTACCTTTGGCAGCAAAGTTTATGCCATTTTTGCAATAAACTTTAAAATATTTTCAAACACTGTGGGGTTTTTTTCCCCTCAAATGAATAGACCTCTAAAAATATATTACTCTGAAGTGGTCATAATTTAATTTTTTAGGTGTTTGACATCTGGGTGATGGGATGCAATGGGTTAAATGAAATATTATATTCTTTTTATTAACAGTACCTTCTTGAGGGCACATAGGAGCCCCGGGTGAAGGTAGCATTTCCTGAACTAGGTCTAGTAAGCGGAACTGCGTGCTTTGTCTTTCCTCTTCTCTGCATCCACCAGTTAATTAATTTAAAAATAAGTCAAAGATCAGTTTCAATAATTCCAGTCAAGAAAGTCTCTATGTCGTCACAAGCATGCCTCGCTTTTCAACCAGTAAAACTTTTTGAAATGAACAAAACAACAAATGGTCGTGACCACTCTTCTCACAATCCACAGCAGGGCTACACTGGCTGTGTGTGTGGATGGGGTGGGAGGCTTGCCCAGGGGGCTTGTCTGACAGGAGTGCATGGGGATGGGGGTGGAGCATAAGGTTAGAGTTCCTGGAGTCACATTCCAGAATACAAGCTAGAGATAACATGGTTACCTGTTGGTTGAATTTGGTTCACACAACACTTTTGCTTGAGGCAAATTTTTAAAATGCTGAGTGTGTTTTCAAGTAAAAAAAAAAAAAATCCAATTTCTGGCTTTTCTTAAAAGTACGATCATTTTAGCAACAAGGGTCCTATATATGCATGCACTGAAGGGCAAGTACTCTGCAGGGTCCCCTGGTTTGCTGCCTTCACTACTGAGTGACATTTTTTATCTGACCACCTTTGCCAGAACTGCCTGCACAGGGGAGCCTTCACAGAAGGCGAGGTGCTTTCTTTTGTTCTGCATTTCCTTTGATCCCATAATCATTTCTCTTATTTCAGGGTCAACTTATGACCACCAGTCTCCTTGAAGGTAGAACGCTAGTACTGCTGGGAGAGACCAATTCTGGGTCAGTTAGGAGATGGACCCGGGAGCATGGCAGGCTACACCAAGACTGGACTTCAAGTTCATCTTTGAGACAAAAGTGGAAAAGAAACCAAGGTCTTTCAGTATCTGAACCCCTTCCTTCTACCATGAACCTAAGATAGGGTTGAATGTGTGTTACTTTTCTTCAACCACATTTCCCAGAGAACTCTCTGATGAGGCTCAGCACACTGGAGTAGCAGCCAGACACACGGGAATGGAAGTGATGGACATCATTCCTCAGCCTAGCCCTCACTCCTCCCTTGCCCATCCCCATCTTCTACTCCCAACTTCTTTTCTTGCTTAAAGAGTTGAGAGATTCAATAGAGGATGATTCTGAGTTCTTACAAGATGACTGGGCAACACATTAGGAGGAGCCTGGCTCCCTGAATGACTCCATGGAGTAGAATGCCCCTCCTTCACAAGCCTCGTTGAACTCTACTGAGAGCAAGAAATAAATGTCTGTGGTTTACAGTAATTTGGGGGTGCTAGATATTTGGGGAGTTGTTAAAGCATCTAATGTTTCCTTATCTAGTTCACTAGCCTCGACCAGTCTACAAGTTAAGGGTTATAAAGATGCTTTGATAATTCAGTTTCCTTTCAGGTCAAATTTCTCAAATAAATGCTACATACCCAACTGCTTCCAAGTCCTTTCCATTCAATCACTGCTTCATTACCAGTGATTTGGTTTCCTGTTTCTGCAATTTGACTTGAGGTGCACCTTCTTAAATATTTTAACTGCCAAATAAAAAAAAAAAATAGTTCCCAGCTCTCATCCTAACTTGTGTTCCCATGCATTTGACCCTGTTGTCCACACACTGCTTCCTGCAGCTCTTCCCCGACGTTGGTGTCTCCACACACAATTCTGGAGTTCCACTGTTTTCCAACACCACCACTACTCGCTATGTAACCTTGACTAATTCCTTAACCTTACTACTTCATTTGAAGGCTCTTGTCAACATTCATTAAGATAATGTCGACTTTCTAGGAGAGTGGCAGAGCTTGCTAACAGTCAGCCACTGCTACCATTAGCAATGTAGTGTCTTGGGTTGCTTTTCTTTCTTCTCTGGTTATTCCTCTGCAATATATATTTATTCTGGTTTTCTTTCTCCCTTTTCTCATTAATTATTGGTTCTTCCAAAGGTTATTGCCTTGGATCTTCTCACGTCTCATTCCTTCTCTGTGTCTGACAAAGCCTCTCTCAGGTTCTGAATGTGCTATCAAACTTTATTTCCAATTTGCCTCCTCTATTCCCCCTTCCCGCATATGTCATCAAAGTCATCATCCATATGTAAGAATGGATTAACCAGGTCTCTTTCCTCTTGGCCTATGTGACAGGCCCCAGCAGAGACAGGAATCAAAGGGAGAACTCCTTGAGGCAATGAATTGTGCCATGTATTCTGTTTACTGGAACCAAGTGACTTAAGCCACAGTACTCCCCAATGACCCAAATGACTTAGTAGAGATTTATTGATGGAGAGTGACTGCTCTCTAACTTCTGAGACCTTTATGCACCAAAACATCATGATTTCTCATTCCTGGTCATTGAGTTCTTGTCTTCCAAATACAGCTCAATCTAGCATTGATTTATAGTAGGTTTTTTCCTTTAGAATGGGCTTCCCAGTGTGTCATCATCAGAATATTTGACCCTTAAGCTATTTCTCAAAATGATATTTTTACAGGTAAGTGATTTTGAGATACTGCTCTGGAAATTCTCAGCACATACTAGCATACTCATGGTTTTAGAAAATCCTCTGTGAAGAAACCTACCATTTTTCCACATGTATTTGGTCCCAGAACCCTACTGACATCAGTTTTAGGGTTGAGCCCAGTTTGTGGAGGTTCTTCAGTTGCCACAGGAGGGCTCAGCAGGGATAGAAAAAGACCAGCTGAAATTGCCTAGGAATCCCTTCAGGAATTTTTAGTGAAAGAGATATTTTGGTCTTGATCTGTTCTTTATTATACCCTCTTCTCCTTCCCTACCTACCTTGGATATGTGGACATAGCATCTGGACAGAAAGATGAATCCCAAATTCACCTCTCTCTTCACACTATGTTGGCCTCATGTCCCACGTTTCTCTTCCCATAGGAAGGGTTCTGTGACTTAGCAGATAGAATTTGTAGCCAAATTCTGGAGTAGCTTAGGAAATCCAGCTCCTCAAAATCCAGTAATCAACACAATCTGGAGTCTCAGGCTGACCCTAGGCCTCAGTTTCTCTAGGCCCTTGATTCTCTCTCAACCCAAGAGCCATCCCTAGTGCTTCTGTGTCCTAGTCCTCTGCACAGTCGAGCCATATATATTCCTGATTAGGGCAGTAATTCTCTTTGGGGTAATGACTGCCTCTGCCTTTGAATGTTGGTAATCAAAGTTGGAAGAATCCTCAGCAAGGAAATGTGTATCATCTCTGTTTCCTGCAAAACCCCTCCCTTTCCACCTGCCAAATCACAGCCATCTCAGGACGAAACACAAACAGAACCTTTCATCATTACTTATCAGTACTTATTTGAAGAAGGGATATCAGTGTTGAAGAGACCATGTGGAATATTAATTCCTCAAAGAATGCCTCATTTCTAGGTAGTAAGTAAACCATACTATGTATTATGTGTGGTAAATATACCATATGTTAGTAATATATTTATGGTTTATTTTTCTGAGAATAAGAAAATCATCTTCCTTGTCTATTTTCTTTTTCTTTTTACGCTTTGAAGAGAATATTGATTTATTTCCCTTAAGCATTACCTTTGATTATGACTTTAGACATCACTACAATAAAAGGATATATAGATTATATTTAAGATTGATATCTTATATATACATAAGTGTTTTATATAAAGTGGCATGTATGCATAATGCTTCAGAAGAAATATTTGTAACATTGTGCCGTAATGAAATGAGTGCCCACAAGGTACTTTTAATGAGGATCCTGCTCCTGCCATGTGAGCAGGAAATCCCTTTCCCTTTTGCAGATGAAGAAATAGTTCTTCAACAGATTCAGTAACTTGCTCAAGGTCACATTGTAGGTCAATGGCAGAGTTCAGGTCTATCCTCTGTTCTGTTGGGACCCAAGTCTTATACTTCCCCCCATCTGGAAGCTGTTCAGCTCTCAACCCAAGAAGAGACACCAGGCTCCAGGACCCAAGACAGTGTTTACAAAACACAATTGGGTTGACTCTTCATAAAATCTTTAGCAAGGCTGGGTCATTATGGTCAACTATGTTGTTGGATTATAAGAAGAGCATGCTGCCAGCAATTTGATATTAAGGGAGGGAAAATAAACTTACTAGTTCTTTTGGAATTTGAGAAATGGATGTTGGTAGAATATGACATAGATTAAAACATTTTCCAAAAGGACCTGGGACCTAAGTCAGTGATACTCTTCTTTAAACAATCCAGTTCTAACAAATTAAATTTTAATACTTTATTTTAAAGGGTTTGTTTGGAGATGCTCTAGGTGAGGTCAAGAACACAGCTGCAGACTCTCTGGAGCAGGACAGGTCCAGGGACCCAGACATTGATGGAGAAATGGTAGGGCAGGTGCTGGCCAGAGAAGAAGCTTGGCCACACTCAGTGCATCGTGGAGATCATTGTGAATTATTGTGAGAGAGGACATCATGGTTTCCAAGATGTGTTAATGATGTTAGAACATACTACTCTAACTTGAATATTAGGAGGCTCCTCAGAAATCCTCAGAAACATATTTCTGAACCAAAATAGACTAAGACCTTCTTCCCTACTTCAGTCAGTGACATCTTTGGACCAGTTTTATAGTAGTCTTTTACATAGGTCTTATGAAGGGAAATAAAACTAAAAAATGCTCTTGAAAGTAGTGATATATGCATATAGTAGTAGTGTTTCTATTGTTGTTTATTCTAATGATTGACAATAAAAACTCATAACATCAAATGGAAACTGATGATGATAGCTTAGAAAGGCACTAATCTAAGATATTCTTAAAGATATAAATTTCTGGAGGGCTCACTGGATTATATTTCAACATGTTTACCTCATTACTTTATCTCCTTTAGTTTTTTATTTCATTTTATCTTTTTGGTGGTACTGGGTATTGAACCCAGGCCCTTGTACTTACGAGGCAAGCACTCTACCAACTGAACTATATCCCCAGCCCACTTTATCTCCTTTAAATCAAAGTAATTCTCATTCTACCCTCTCCTTTGGGCCTAGCAGAAACTTTAATGTTCCTCATTATTGAGATTTCTCACAGGATCTTGCAAGGCACCAGAACAGAATGTTTGGCACGGGTCTCCATCTTTGCCCATACTGGTTTCTCGTGGCAGCCTGTCCAGAGACCAAGTTGCCTCCTGTGATATCTTTGCCTTGTGCCCACATGGCTAGGCTGAACTACATTTCCCAGAATTCCCGTTTCAGAAATCTGTTTTCAGTCCACATGGGCCATGGAGGGGGATTTTTCTCTTGAGGGTTGAAGGAGGGAAGGAAGGCAGTAGCCATTTTGTAACATAACACACACATTATTTTTGACTTGTTAATCCATTTTGTTGGCATGAAGCAGCAACTTGGCCTGCAATCGCTCTCCCCTCTCCCTTGATCTTCCTTTGGTTTTTCTGATTCCTAGGTCTGTTGTGTGTGTGTGTTCAGCTTCTGACAGAGAACCCTGGTCTCTGCAGAATACTCTTGTTACCAAGGTCAGAGGCACAAGAACCCGCATGGGTCAGCCTGGCCTTGCGGGGTTCCAGCTCTTGCCTGCGCAGTTCCAGCCTGTTCTTGCTCTACCTTCCTGATTGGGCTTTCGACCTTGCGTTGGATGTGGAGACAGCTTTGCAGAGGTGGCTTAGCAAACCCCCATGAATACTTAAGCCAATTCAGTTTTTGTAAATCATTGTACATTTCTCTCCTATTGGTTCTGCTTCTGTGATTGAACCCTGACTAATACATTCTGTCCCCAGGAGCCACAAGCCTTTGCCAAGGCTGGAGTCCCAACATCTAGAAGAGGGAGGGGCCTGCCTACACGTATTCCTGCAGCCTCTACTTGCTGAAGCCCTGTCATGCTCTCAGAGATGTGCCATGCAGTTCACTGTAGCGCCCTGCCGGGGCAGGACCTGCATCTTCTGCCTGGGAGAAACCCTGCTGCAGGACCGTTCCATCATCTTCCCTCTGGGATCGCTAACGTCATTTCCTCAGTGGCCTGAGCTTTTCACAGAGGACAGGAGCGTTTGACTTCAGTTCAGTTCTTTCAGCAGCAGACGTCTCGCCATGAGGCAAGTCAGTATAAATATCTCCTTGCAGCTGGGAGGTCAGAATGGGAGAAATTATAAAGAGAAACAAGTGTAAACATGTCAATGACTATCGTGCCTTGAAAGAGCAGAACTAAGGACAGGAAGAGAGGAAATGGGATCCTTTGCCAGGGGCTCCAGAAACTAGATCAAGTCATTCTTAAGTTCTGTGCCTTCCGAAGCAGAAACTCCTAGACTGGGGTGAAAAGAATCTGCTTTTTTTTGGCCATGGGGGTGTACCAGGGACTGAACTCAGGGGCCCACAACCACTGAGCCACATCCCCAGCCCAATTTTGTATTTTATTTACAGACAGGGATCTCACTGAGTTGCTTAGTGCCTTGCTTTTGCTGAGGCTGGCTTTGAACTCGTGATCCTCCTGCCTCAGCCTCCAGAGCTGCTGGGATTTCAGGCATGTGCCACCACACCCGGCAAGAATTTGTGTTTTTGATTAAAATTCTTTCAGGTGGTTCTTCTGCACAGCTGCCCCATACCATCTTCTCTGCACTGAATTTCAGTTTGCTGAGTGGAGACTTGGACGGCAGTGCCTAGCAAATACCCAGGATTATCCTTGGAGGCTTTAGCACGTTGGCCAATCCGAATGGCTGAATACATATTTGTATGTTCTGGAAGCCAGAAGAGGCACAGAGAGGGTTGGCCTTCTGTTGAGGGATTTAAGAAATGTTTGTATCCAGTGTTCTGTGACAGCTGGGGGACAACCCCATCTGGGAGACAACATCAGTGGTGGAAGGTACAATCAAATAACACAACTTCGGGCCTCACTGCTCAGTTGCTGTGATCGAAGCCTGTGGGTTGAGTGGTGAGGGATCAGCCGGGTTACAGCCTCCACTCGGGCCTCCCTGTGTGCCTGGTGCTTTTCCATGGTGAATGGCTGAGGCTGAGGTGCCTTTGCCACTGTGGACCTGTTTGCCGTGAGCTGCCCGGGCAGGACTGTGAAAACTGGAGGAAAGAACCAGGCCAAAGCACAATGCCATGACGGGGGTTGTCCAGCAAGGAAGCAAAGCCCTGCTGAAGTGGAACTCGGTGCTGGCTCCCAGTGGGGACATTCTTCATGGATATTAGGATTCAGGGGAGGGCCACAGAGGACTTCCCTACTCTAGTGGCTTTTCTGCATTTGGCATGAGAGGGTTCCTTTGTCAGGAAATGGACCAGGCAACTGGAAAGTCTCCCCATGGGAGGCTTCCCCTGGGAAGTTGCAGGAGTTCGGAAATAGAACAATTAACGGAGCAGTTGAAGATAACAGCAGAGATATTGCAACCTCCAGCCTTGTCTTAAAAAGCATTCGAAGGGGGAATTGGGTAAAGTTTTTGCCTCTGTCGCATGGACTTCGTGATCTGGGAACCTTTCCCTGGACTTCTGTTGGACAAGCCAAAGCTGTCACCCGTGCTACAAACCCTGTAGAAAGAGAGCACCCTGAACGCGTCACTGCTGCCACCTCAGCAAAGAGGGATCCCTGTCGTGTGGTTTGGAGGGAACTTCTGGCACAGAAGTGGCAGGTTGTAGATGGCTCCTGTGGCCACGTGCCTACCAGCATGATACAGGGACTTGAGAGTTTTTTGAAATGGGTGTAATAATAGCTCTGCCTGGGATTTGGGCTGGAGCTCTTAATCGAGGTGGTTGATTTATTGAGTTAAACTTCTTGCCAAGAAAGCTTGACTGGAAAGCTGTTCTCTAGGAGGTTTACTAAAGGCACGTCAGATGATGGTCTCCGCAGTGGCGACCGTGGGAGCCACACACTTCGGCCACACACCCCACTGTCCGTACCCTCTGGACCTATGGAGAATCTTCTCTAAGATGAAAGAATGCCTTGAGAAAGAAGGCTGCTCATGCTCCAACTGCCTGGATGCTGGGTTGCAGCTTATACCCCGGCTAGGGGCTCTGCTTACAGTGTGACCCTTAATGTGATCCGTGAGAAGCCAGGAAGAAATCAGGAGTCTGTCCTACTGTTTGGAAATTTAATGGAGGCCCTGGAGTTTGCACATTAAGCTTGTTGATTAAATCCCAGGAGAACATGGCTCACCTCTTTTGTCTCTGAAAATGCAGCAAAAATACAGAGAAGAGTCCCCCTCCCCACCCAAGGTTTACTTACTGCACGCGAGAGTTTTGTTCCTTGGTTTCTCTTGCATAATCGACAAGCCTGGCTTATTCATTGTATTCTCAACTTAATGTTAAGTGATCCAAAATTGGGAAGAGATTCGGGGCAGATAGGCTACGAGAGAGGGCAACCCAGTGAATCTTGAGGAAATACCGTGTCTGCCCCACCCAGCATTCACGACTTCCGTAGGGAACAAAAAAATGACACTCTCATTAGCAAGTTGAGTTTTCATTGAGGGTTAATTTGGAAAATGATAAAGGACCTCTCTACCGAGACTGCGTCGGCAAGTCACTGAGACTTTTTCAGAAATTGTCAGGTTGACTGCTATTTGAATGGTTGTGCGGTGAAGCCTAGGGTTTCAGCTGGCGAGGAAACATCTTGAGTACCTACACCTGACTCTGAGGTGGCCGTTGGGGTATCTGGGATTGTTTTCAATTCAGCCAGAAGAGCTCTTCTGTGTGGAAAGACCATCTAGTGAAACGTGAAATGATAATTCCTTGACTGCAGTAGAATATCTGTTGTGACTTTGAAAAGGGTCACAGCTGGCCCTTGTACCACCCAACAGGAAACCATCCCCATTTTTTTGTTCTCTTTTCCCCCCTTCGAAATTATCAAATGAACTATTTGTACAGAAAAAACAAAATATCAAATATTTTGTTTTCTAAAAACAGCCCCTAGTCCTTGACACCCAAGCTGAAATCTCATCCCTTGTAGCAGGTGGCATAGTAGAGACCCAGGTCTATTTGTTCCATGGATTCCTTCTCTCCCCTGATGTTCCTGCCCCTTCCATTTCCATCTGCCTGATTAGGGAAAACAATGTAATATTTACTATTGAAAAGCATTATTGAACGTAGATACAGGAAAACTATGCAGACCGCACATCCATGTTGAAAACCTGTGTAAACTGCTACAACTTATAGAAGGATGTAAGCTGCATTTTTCCAGAATGTGTTTGAAAAACTCCTGCCTTGAGGTCAGAGTTCAATGGGACCAAATTTCAAAACTTTTTTTTTTTTTTTTTTGAGAGCTAAAAACTCATTCCAGACAACTCTACTTAAGTTTTTCTGTATTCTTTTAGATTTCATTGAATGGTAGAGCCCATGTCCAGAAACACAATGATTTTCTATGTTTTCTGAGTAAAGACTCGGAAACAGGTAATGAACCTCTAGTCTATCTGACCTGTATTCTTGTTTTACCCCCTTTCTTTGCGTGGTCCCTATGCACAGTGAGGGTTCCCTGTGTTTACAAGTTTTGTAATGAAATGTCTTGCTTAAGGAGCACATCTGTCTGTCTTTAGGCTATTGGAGAAGCTGCCAAAAGCCAATGTCATTCTTACAAACTCTCTTTTCGGAGTACTACAAAACATTGAGAAACAGTTCTCCTTTAATCAAATGACTTTGTATAATCTGTCAGTGTGTGTTGCTCTGAGCACCCTTTGGCCAGCTACATCCTCCAGTCTAGAAATAGAAGTTAAATTTATACAGAAGGTGAAAAAAAAAAAAAAAAACCCATTCCAGCACCAGAGAGCCTGTCCGGTGAGTGTCAGGGTAGGTGTGACGGTGGCTTCCTACAACATGACTAAAATTGTGTTTCGTATCACACTACACAATACTATTCCTATGGAATCTAGAACAACTGTTGAATGGGCCTCTGAAAAAAAAACGTCTGCACATCTCAAAAGAGAAAACAAGGGCCTCCAGACAAGACTTTCACACTATTGCTAGAGAGCGGAGGCAGTGAAGATTCTGTTACAATCCAGACAGAATTTGTCTTTCTCTTAACATGACACTTGTTTTCTGCCAGAAAATAGGTAGTTATCTTTTTGCAGGTATAGAAAGATGGTTTCCTTCATCCTGTGATGTTTTGCTAGTTTATTTCATTTAGTATGACTTCTGAAGCATAAATTAGATAATGCATGAAGAAAAAAATGTCCTAAAACAGATAAACTTTAATGAACTAATGTAAATTTTCTTTAGGTTCTTTTTTTAAATTTTTATTTTTGGTAACATGAGGAAAATGAGCCCAGTTCTCAGAAATATAGAAGAAGAAACAGCTACTTATTCTTGTACAGGCTATAGTTACAAACTTTGGAAAAATAACTAGGCTGTGACCAGAGCTACAAGAAGAATTTCTACTAGGATTTGTTTTGGGGATCTAAAACTTTGGGGGGGGGAGGTTCATTGTTATTTTTAAAGTACTAACAAGAATTGGGCAGTACCAGGGAAATTTGGAAGATCCTGTCATTTTTCAAAATGAAAATGTGCTGTTTCTGTATGTTACTTTTTTTGATGAAACTTTAAAGATTTGGAGGAGTCTGCTTTCAATATCTTCTTTGCTGATTGTTTCAGACACACATGAAGGATAGCTGCATTCTTAGTTTTATTTTAGGTTAAGACTGGAGTATTCTGGGTTCCAGACAGACTCTTGGATCTGACTGAGTTGCTAGCTAGAACAGACAGTCTCAACAGTGTCTGAGCATGTTTCATCTTAAGGTGACACAGAGTGTTTTCTTTTGGAGTCTTGAGCATTGAGTATTGCAGATTTCTATATATTCTACATACTGGCCCTATAATCAGCACCAGCCTTTTTGATGCTTGGTGTCCCAAATTTGACCCAATGGTGGGGTTCAAGCTGGCAATTGTGTCCTCTTTTGACAAGACTCATTATTATCGGGGGACTTCCATGTTTTCTAGAATAAGATTCACCTTCATTCCCCGTCCCACACTTGGAATTAGATTTCACTTAGTGGGCAAGTTGAAACTAACATCTTAGCACTGATGGGATACAATATGAATGACCCGGCGTCGCCAACGATGTAGAGTTTTCAAGACCTTAAACTTGAATCTGATCAAGTCCTGAGAGCTAAATTTCAGCTCATTAGCAATGTGGGGAGCAGAGGCACAAGGCATGATCTGGAAGGAGGCAAGTAGACAAATGCAGAGACCCAGGTATCGTACAGGTCACCTGGTGTGGTTCTTTGACGAGTATATCATAGAAAATGTGGGGAGCACTGTAGTACACACTTAAAGAGAATTTTGAGACATAACGAAAGCAAAATGGGATCATTATTGGAATCCTGTTTTGAAACAATAGCATAAAATAAACTTCTGGAGACTTAGGGAGATTTTAACTTGGACCCATTATTGGATGCTATGAGGCAATGGTTAATTTTTTCAAAGTGTGGTAATGTTATTGTGATTACCTGGCTAAATACACTTTGGTGATATGTAGTACGTACTTAAGAGTAAATGTAATGATGTCCATAGTTTATTTTAAATGATTTGACAACAATAAAACCCCAAATAAAATGTTATATAGCTCTCTAAATATGTTATGTAGACATGAAGCAGATGTGGCAAACTTAAGAGTTGGTGAAGAATTGGTGATGGGTAGTTTTTGGTACTATTCTTTCTACTTTTCTATGTGTTTAAATTTTTTTATTGTAAAAGAAAGATATTTTAGAAAGGGGGGGTGGTGGATGAGGAAACTCCCTGGGTTTGGGACACGGGCAGCTTGTTGCTCCTGCAAACTTTATGCCAACTTTTCTTTCTACATTCCCTGCCTGGAAGATGGGACCACATTTCCCCAGCTCCACATGAGAAGGCTGGGAGACTTCTCCTTCTTTCCTGTCAGTCTTTTCACTCAGTGGGCACCGGTTTCTTCCAATGCTATCTTTTAAATATGTTGGGAATCTGTCCGCATTTTGGGGCAGGATCCTGGGGGCACCGGGCAGAAGTCAGAGGTCAAAGTTTGGGAGTCAGCTTGCTGACTGACTTCCCTCGTCCGTGGTCATCTTCCCCACGTCAGGTCAAGCCTCTAGAGCAATCTTCCTAGAGCACTGCTTCCCTGCGACTCCCCATTGCTTAGAGGATAAAGTCCAAGCCCCTAGCGTGGTGCACCATGCTGGGTGACGGGCATCATCCTTTTTCGGTCCTTGCAGCTTCTCCCGGCTGCCTCCAAGCTCTCTTCACATTTTCTCTCTTCTGTCTTTTCTGTCTTTTGCCACCTCTTCCCCCGCCACCACCTCCTGAGCACCGTGAGATTCACAAATGCAGCAATCACCCTTCCCTAGGCGAGTTCCCCAGCCACCCCTTAATGGCCTGGGTGCACGATGGTCTTTCCATTTGCTCACGCTTTTGAGTGGCAGCAGAGTGCAGTGATTGGAGCCAAGCGCCTAGTTTTCCATCCCAGCTTCACCATTCACTGGCTTCTCATGTGACCTTTGGCAAGTCACTTAACCCTTCCATGCCTGGAATTCTCATCTCTGGCGTCAGGATAAAAAAACATCAGAACTGAATGCCACAGAGTGCAGAGTCTGAAGTGTGTCTGGACACATCAAGTTTAGAACAGTGGCCAGCACGTTATAAGCACTCAATAAATATTAACCATTATCTGAACTGCCTTTCTTCTCCTCAAACGGTGAGCTCTTTGAAGGACTCTCTGTCAGGGTTTGCATTCCATCCAGTCATTCCAAATGCAGTAAGAGCCAATTCTTTCTTCTTCCTTCCTCCCTCCTCTCCCCTCCTCCCCCTTTCCTCTTCCCACTTTCCCTCTCTCCTTCCTTCCATGACTAATTTACTGCCAAGTCTGTGTTAATCATCCCCATTTTACAGATGAGAAAACTGAGCTGCAGAGAGTTTTGTCCTTTAGCACGTAGCTAGTTAAGTAGCTAGTTAACCTTTGCATTTCCACCTGCCTAATCCTGAGGTTGGTGTGTATATCCCTGCACTGTATTATTACTCTCATACACAGTGCGTAGCATCCAGACTGCTGTCAGTGCACATTAAGTATTTGTGAAATGAATAAGTGTGTAAATCAAAATGAGGGACATTTGAGTGGGGGGTACAGTGAACTCGGGTTTGGACACAGGCCTCCCCCGTTCTGAACACCCAGGTCAGTGGCCTGCAGTGGAGGTATTTGGGTGATGAGGACTCAGTGTCGAGTTGACAGTACGCTGAGCAGGCCAGGGGATCCCTGAGGACACAAGCACCAGTTCTTTGCAAGTCAGGCCTGCATTTTGGTGAGAATTCACATTCATGTCTGCAACTTGGACCAAACTTCTTCATTTTCTTCCCATGTGGGGAATAATCAGCAGAAGTGTTTTTGGCTCCCCTCTTGTTCTCCATAATCCTCAAAATCACACAGTTTCCAGGATTAGGTCTGTAAATTCCCTCAAGATCTTAGCTCTTCTGAGCAAGGATTTAAATAATCAGCTGCTAGGGGCTCTTTTCCTACTTCCACAGCCTCTCTCTTCTTCACGGCCTCTGCTGAGAGTTTCCAGTTTGGAATCCATTCTCTTCCATGGCCCAACCTGGGGAAAGGAAGTCTCATTTCCATTTTGGTTGTAGGCAGAAGACCAATGTCACTTCATTTGGAAAACCTCCCCTGTCTGTCTTTTCCAAAGTTATCCCCCAGCCTACATTATCACATCCTACATGTTGGCCTTAAGAGCATCTATTTTCTTATAAATTATCTTAAGCCATAAAAACAGCAGGATTTCAGTCCCTTCCCATCAGAAGAGCCTGGAATATCCCCGTCCACTGCAGGTGTGTCCTGGAGGCACCCGATAGATACTTGTTGAATGAGTGAAATGGAGGTGTCTGGGGCCACCATGCAGAAGGCAGAGCTGAGGGGAAGCGCGGGCAATGAAGCTCCTCCGTGGGCTCCGGGGTGCTGTGCTTCCTGCGCCAAAGCACTTTCCTTCTCTGTCAGAATTTCCCCTTTATTCTATAATGTTTTCAATACCCTTCTGTCTCCCCTACAGGCCTTCAGGATCTGAGATCTGGGTAATGGATGCTCACTTTCTCATTCATCTTATTGCTTCCTTCTAATGCGCCCATAAAAGGTCTATTGACTGTCGACTACAGGCAAAGCAATGTTCTGGGGACCGGGTACCTTTATGTGTTGATAAGAGGGACCCGATGTTGTAGAACCTTCTTCTGACTTCATACTTTTACTTGTGGCTAAGCCTGTGGCATCAAAGAAATATATGCCCCCTTCCCTTCTGGGCCAGGAAGGCCAGGGTCAGAGGCAGGAACGCCATCAACTCCCTGCACCCAGCCACAGCTCCCGAGGAAACCATAATCAACCTATTTGAGTTGAGAGGATTAAGATTTTTAATTAATCTAACTTAACCAGTTTCATGAGATATCACACCAATGAGGCTCCTTCCTGAATGAGGCTAGAAGTTTATATTCCTTTCCATTCTGAGTGGAATGACTTATGTGCATCAAACTTAAGCATAGGTTAAAAGTCTAAATTCAATGACAACAAAATACTTTCCTTTTTCATGTTTTGTTGTAGTAAATATTTGAAAGTTATCTTTTTGTTTTGTTTTGTTTTGTTTAAAGTCCTGCCATGCTCAGGATTACTTCTAAGAAATCAACTGTTACTGTGAGATAATGCTCTCATCTATTAGACTCGTGAATGTTAGGTGTGGACTTCGAAGATGATATGCACATGTGTCGTTTAGAAGAGCATGCCAGCAGTGACTCTCAATAACACTCCTGTAACTTAGGCAGTTGTTTTTATCATCTACCATCACCTCCATCTGGACCTCCAGAGTCTCCATCACCACCCCAGGCTCCTCCTTCCTCTGTCACCACTTCCCTCTTTTGGAAAACTCATCACATTCTTTCTTCCCATCACTTCCTCCTCCCCACCTTCCAAGTCACCTCTTTCCCCTTCCATTCCCTTTCCCACCTCCACCGCCACGATCAGATGCCCCCCTGGGCTGATTTGTGTCTCCTGCCATGGGGCATCTCTACCAATGGCTAATCACTTTCCCTCCACCTTCTCCCCTGTCAGGCGCTTTTCTCACCAACTGATTCCTTAAAAACAGAGTGTGGAAACCTCCCCTGGTCAGTGCCACCAAGTGTCCTTGTGACTGTTTGGGGAATTACACAGAGGGGCCAGCGGAGTCATCTTAGCACAACTGACCCTGGTAAATTCTTCCCAGGTTTACTTTTGCTCTAGGGCAAAGGGCCACACCATCACATCTGTTTCCTAAAGATCTGAAAATGGCATTCATTTTGACCCATGGGAAAAGAGAAATGTTCATTTCTTCACTTATTCCACCTATGTTGGATTTAAATAATTGTGTGTGTGTGTGTGTGTGTGTGTGTGTGTGTGTGTGTGTGTGTTTAGAGAATGAGAGGAGTTTCAGAAATGAGTGATTTGGGTTTATCAACACTATCACAGATAAATACTTCCTATTGCATTGCATTTTTTCTTTTTGGAATTTTGTTTCTTATTCCTCAACATCTGCAAGATGTAAACCTTAGCTTTTAAAAGCAAAGTTTGAGACATTTTTTCCCAAAAATTGTCTTTGACATCTTATGTGAGGGCAGAATATGGACATGTCGTTTCTTTTTATAAACCACTTAGCTCAGGCTCTGAGCTTTCTATATCATCTCTTCCAGGTGAAGTGACCCTTCTCCCATCTCATCTAATAGGTACATTTGTGAGGGTAACCAGGTATGGCGCCTCCCCATGCGGATAGAAACAAGCATCCTTTGCTATTCTACTGAGGATTTTCTCTTTAACTGTGACCCCTTCTATCTTGGCAATGCTGGAATGTCTGACATGACACTGTCCATCACAGGGTCAGCACTTGACTCTACCATCTCCCGTTTCTTTTGAGAAGTGACATTTTTAATGAAAATAAAAAGTGTAGTGGTTGGGGGGGGTCAAGGAAGGGAGACCCATCGCCACCATCAATATCCAGAAATCCCTTACCAATGGGCAGAAAAAGAACTCAAGCTGAATTGAAGTTTCTAAATAGTCCACTTTTCTTGGACAGTGCCCCCCTGGCAGTGCCAATGGACTCATTTCAACACATCTGAGGCCCAAGTACAAGTTAAAAACCAGAACATTTTAATGCAAGAAATTAACAACCATTTGATTTCCATAATGAGGATATGCAGATGGCCTTATCAAGTGATGCATATAAATGTTTCCAAATGAAGGAGAGGTAACATGAAGGGACTAGCAAAGTGGCTCAGAATCGATGCCTTCTCCAATTTAGAGAAATGAAAAGTATTTTATTCCCAAGTCTAGGCATCCAAAATCTAATCCCTTCTAAAAGTGTCAGTAAATGTCTTTGTGAAGAACAGTGTTAAAGCTATGATGCCCTAAAGATATGATGATCTATCCCCCCGCTAAACCATGTCTTCCCTGCCTGTAACCTGTATTCACTCAAGTCAGGGTCTTCCAAAGGCCTTTCCAATATAAAACCTCATCCGTCACTCCACAGTTCCCCATCGCCTTCTGGGTAAAGTCTGTACTCTGTCCCTTGATGGGCCAGACCTACAGGGTCCCTCTCTGCTCTCTGCTCTGACCCCATAAGCATCACATAACCCAGATCTGGGTTCTTCTGAGGGATCACACTCCCTTCCTGGATTCGACACGTGCTCCTTATGACCCCATTCTTTCCTTTCTCTCCTTCTTCCACCCTACTCATTGTTTTATTTTTTCTCTTTAAAAACGCTTTTTCAAAGCATAATTGACATACCATAAACTGCATGTTTAAAGTGTGTAATTTAATCAGTCCTGACATGTGTATTCCACATGAAACCATCACCATAATAAGGAGAATGAACACATCCATAGCCTCCCCAGATTTCTTTGTACCACTTGGTAATCCTCACCATCCTCGGCCTTGTCTGCAGGCAACCACTGATCTGCTGTCATGTATAGATTAGTTTATCTGTTCAGAGGTTTTGTATAAATATAGTTGCATCCTATGTACTGATTTTTTGGTTTCTTTCACTCAGCATATAACTATCCACACATATTATACAAATTAATGGGCATCAGTGTAATATTCCCATACATGAGTACATGGTACATTGATCATATCCAGCCACACTTCTGTCTTCTCCCTACCTCCCCCTTCTTTTCCTCCCTCCAACCTTCTTCCCAGTCCCTAGCAATCCCTCTTCTACTTTCATGTCATTTAATTTTTTTAGTTTCCACATATGAAAAACACACACAATGCTTGTCTTTCTGCATCTGGCTTGTTTTACTTAACATAATGTCCTCCAGTTGCATCCATTTTCCTGAAAATGACAAGAATTTATTCTTCCTTCATGCTTCAGTTTAGATATTCTCCAGGAAACCATGACATTCAATGATAGGTCATGCACCTTTCTCACCACGTCATAGCATATTATCACCACATCGCTATATCTTCTCTCCTGTCTGTCTACATCATGAGGCTATCAGCCCCAGGAGGGCAAGGATTGAATTTTATTCACTAGATTTCAGAATCTGGCAAGAAAATATGTGTTGAATGGATGAACCATTAGATGCCATAAAGGAGGAGTGTGCTGGGTTTGGTGCTTCTCAAGGATCCTTTGAGAATAAAAAAGAAAAGGCTACACGTATGATGGTGGGACAAAATAAGTAAAAGTTTGGTTGATAAGAGTTTCCTTCCTGGTGGTGAAAGTTGTACCACAATCAGGAAAACCTTGGAGGATCAATGAGTATCACAGAACACGCTGGAGACCCACCAAATGCTTCCTGGGGCTGAAGCCATCAGAAACAGCATGGAGCCGAGTTTACACCTGGGGGTCATCAGTCCCTGCAAGCGGGTAAAGCTGAGGAGAAGACCAGGACTGAGGACAGGCATCTCTGAAGACCTGCCCCCCAACACCACCCCTTTGGAGGATTGCACAGAGGAGTGTTCATTAACCCATTCTGTTTCCATTTGTGACGGAAGAACGGTGATTCAGTATGTGCAAGATGACCCATGTAGTGGGATAAAAGGAGACCACAAGTTTATATGGGTCTGGAAACCAAAATAAAATAAGCACTGGGTGCTGACTCCCACGGAGACAAACGACCATAGAAAATGTTTGGGAACTCAAACATTTGAAGCATGCATCTACTCTGCATGTGGAGTGCGATAGGGAGAGAGTCCTTTAGAGCCTAGTATGATTCTCAATTCTCTACGTCCGGCTTCTGAATATAGAAAATTCATATTACTCCAAAGTATTTTGGAGGCTCGTAGAGACTCCAACCTTTGTAGTTTAGGGGAGATGCTGAAACGGTGCAAGTTTTACAGGAACAGAACCATTCAGAAGGTTGGAGTCAACTCCAGACAGCTCTTGCCATTCTGCCATCACCATGAGCAGATTTAATGTTCTTGGCTGAATTGGGCGAGCAGTGGGAGAAAAACAAAGTCCCACTGACGGTCAGTTCAGTGAGGCAGTCTACAGTCACCTCGAGCTCAACTACACTTTTGCGACACTAGTGGAGGGAAGAAGTGCAGAAATAGTGTCCGTTGGAGCCTCTGACTCCACAGTTGCCAGCTTACCAGGCTCCTCTGGGAATATGAATCAATGTCCCACTTCCTCTTGAAAACCTCCATTCGTCTCCCCGAATCATCATCATCATCGTCTTCTCCTCTCCTGGTTCACGTCCCAACACTTGGGCGGTTCATCGCCAGTGCTCACAGCAGGGTCTTGGTACCCTGTCCAGTGTCCAGTCAGCCTCCCTATATCTCTGCCCCTGAGCTCTTTTTCTCTTTCTGCTCTCCATTTTTGGCTCCTGGGCCACCTCACACACAGCACGACTTCAGCTACCATCTACCATCTACATGTTGGTGCCTCCCCAACATTTTTTCCTTTCTAGATCTCTGCTCTGGTTCCTGGTGAGCAGCACTGTGCAACAGAATGTCCCCAGGAGCCTCAGACTCAGCCTGTCCACTTTCCGCCTCTCCCTATGCCCCCTCAGAGCTCACTGCCTTTCCTGGTAAAACCAATGAGTGGCACTGCCAGATGCTTAAATGTCCAAATGAACCAACCGGCCACAGATCACCCTGAACCTCTCGCCGGCTCTTTAGTCAAGTATTGCACAGCAATGCTCTCGCTTTCACCTCCTAAATTTCTCTGAGATCCATCCATTCTCTGGCTTTGCTAACTCATATGTCCTGGACAGGTAAGTAGCTTCCTTTCTGGTTTCTCTACTTCCATTATCACCATCTCCCACCTATCTTTATTGCTATCTGTGAATTTTCTAACTTGAAGTTTGTTAAGTGACTTTCCAACCTCAGGGCAGACTTCTCCCACCGTAGACCCTGCTTGCAGGACTGCATCCCCTTGCGGGTGGACTCCCACTTTTACAGTAGCCTGTTGCTTTCTGCCCCTGCCTCCGGAAATGTTGCTACAATACTATTTTATCTTACCTCCCTTACCAAATATGGTAAACATCAATCAGACCATCATGGACCGAGGAGTGAGCAAACATGACGTTACTTTCAAATACTCAACCTTGTTTTGAGAAAAGATAACTCATTCTTTCCCATTCTAGCGTATCCAATCTAATCCAATTTTTTTTCCAGTCCAACTCAATGTGACTTTCTCAATCACTGTTAAGTTCAAAGCTTATCTTTACAGTGTAAATGCCCTGTGTCGCGGGATTTGTTTGTTTTTTTGTACCCCTTTTCCACTTTCTCCTGTTTTTCTTTCCAGAAGTTAAGTGTCAGAGGATACCACCGACAGACTAAAGCATTTTTCTGCATTGGAAAAGAGGTGCCTGGTCATCAGTGGGCACTCTTTGAGGTGCTCCATCCTCCTCACTCCCTGGGCATGACTCTCTGTTCCTGCAGTATCGGCTGTGGCCTGGTTTAGAGGCTTGGGCATCAAGGGTCTAAGGATGGCATCCACCAGGGATATGGCTCTCCTCTCCCCTGCTGATGGCCAAAGTCTCCACCATTGTCCTCTATAACTTCCTCCAAATCTCAGACCCCCACTAGGTCACTCTTCCTCTCAAAATTCCCAAATCTCCTTGAGGATCCAGGAACATTTGTCAACTTTCCCCATACCCCATGGGGAGAAGGAAGTGAGGATTGCCAAGGTCATCTTTGACCTCCTCTTAGCTGTGGCTGCTCTCCTGTCCTGTCAAGGCATGGGAAATGCCATGCCAAACATGGAATAAGCCCTCAGAATAATCAACCCATAATAAATTTTATTGATTTTTTCCGTAAGATTATCAATCTCCCTTGTGAAGAGATGCCTTCACCAGTGAAAACCCAGGCTCAATGGTTTATACAAAACACCATGTACACGAGTAGGATGCATGTGTCACAGGCCACTCAGAAATGTGTCTTTCAAATGCAAAGCTCAGTGTATCTTGTAAGCTGCCAGTCTGATAGGAGGATAGAAAGTTAATCTCTGCCCAATCAAAGATTCCTGTCCTCTTTCCCAGGGTTGTGGCTAAGGCCCAGTGGCTTTACAGAAGGGATGGGAAGATGCCTGGTTTGCCTGTCCCCTGTCTGTACAGTGTCCACTGTGATGTCCATTGTTGCATTAGCCCATAGCTGTTGGGCTGCACAGGGAGCTGTGAGGATGTCCCTGGGTCCCATCCCCTGACACTCTTCCAGTTTCATTGATGCACACCCTGTCTCAGGCACACAGAATCAGCTTCTGATTTTCAGCTAATCTGAGCTGCATGGAAGTTCTTGGAGGCCATAGAAGGAACCATCTTTGTGGATACTCCTTTTACTCCCCTATTTTTTTTGGAGTCTGGCCATTTCTCTAGAGATTTCTCTGGGAAATAAGGCACAGGCTCCCTCCTCTTTTGGTCCCAATAGACCTCTCAGGGCTTTACCTGGAGTGTAGGGTGTCTTCCAGAGACACACAGATAAGCCCTTACACCTCTTCCTCTCTCCTCCATCCCCAGGAGAAGTCTGCTATCATAGGGGTGATGGGGTGTGAGGTGGAAGTCTGGTTCTTACTCACCAGGTTTACTCCTGAATCTTCCCAGCCAAAGGTTTTTTTCATTCTCACCAATCTAGGCTTTTGAAACTTAAAAAGCAGGAAGACACTTTCTCCCTCCCTGCTGTATATCCATTGTCCCTTGTCTTTGCCCAATGCTTTGGGTCAGGATTAAAGGCTGCAGGGGAGAAGCCAGAGTGGGCCCCCCACTGCCCAGCACCCTGGTCCTTGAGCTTCTGGACATCTACCCTTATATGGTACATGAGGAGGCTGCTCCCTGGGTTTTGATGCCTTGCTTGGAAAACAGGTCCAGTGATATCTTGGGAGGAATGTTTTAGATTCATGACCTACAATGGTCACACTGTTGAGTCAGAACTGTGTAGCCTGCCCTGCATCTGAGGAAGACATTTCTGGATCCAGTGAAAAAAGCTGTATTTGGCTTTTTCTCTTTCGTATTGAAGCTCTGAGCCATGAAAAGGAAACCTAACAGGAGATGAGATCAAGGTGACAACCTGAGGCCAGGTTTTCCCCTTCCAGCCTGAAGTCTCCTCTGTTCACCTGGGAGAGGGGAATATGGAACTGTGTACTTCAAAAAAGAGAAAGGAGAAGTAGTAATGGCAGAGCCCTGGGCAGCTAGTAACTTTCAGGAAGTGCCTGCAATTGCTCATGAGTTTAAAAACATGGTGATGAGGCTGAAAGCCACTGAGAGCAAATGGAACCCAGGTCAGAGAGGAGAGCTTCCGGCAAGATTATCAGTTGGTGTCCCTGGAGGCCCCGGCTGAGAAGTCTGCGGAGGACAGTAACTTTCCCTCCCAACACTCCTCCTCGCTATGCTCCAAGTTCCCGCTGCTGCCGCTGGCCAACATTTACTGAGTGCACACTCTATGTCAGACACAGTCAACGACGGTCACACAATTTAACCCATTTAATCTTCACAACAACTCTATGAGGTAGGTTCTGTTACCATCATCCTCATTTCCCCTGTGGAATTCGTTTCACAAATGATCTGCCCAAGCTGATGCAGTAGGTGACAGAGCTGGGACATGATCCCAGGCAGGATATACTCGCTCATCTTCATTCTATGACAGCAGCTTCAGTGGCTTTCATTTGTGGACAGCTTGCCCCTCAAGTTTATTCCCGAGAGGCAGAGCTGTCGATTGGAACTTGGGGAATCTGAGCTTGAGGCTTAGATTCACCAAAGAGGTCAGAGGGTAATGAAATCATAACATCTCTCCCTCCCTGGCACCAACCCTACTCTTACAAATCTTACTCTGTGCCAGCCTGAAGCTGCCCCAAAGAATTGTCTCTGTTTCTGAAATCTCATATTTTGTTTCAAAACTTCAGGAAGCTTTATAACTTACTCCACAGTATATCCATGCTTTTTTTGGTACTTCTGCTACATTGAAAGATGACAACCTGAGGTCCAGGTTGATAGGCTAGGCACAGACTGGTCAATAAGATCTGCTTCTCTAAAGGACAAAGAAGAAATCTGGGCAAGTAGAACAGAGAGAATAGCTATATCTTCTTGTGACAGACGGAAGTCTGACTTCCAGGGGCCCAAGTGGACTTCTAACAGCAGATACATAGCACTTGAACACTCTTTCCCTGAAGCCTTGCCTCAGAGACTGGGGCACTGGGGCACTTAGGGGAGTGCTGGGTGGGACACTCCCCTAAGCAAGATGCATGTGATCACTATCAGATGATGCAATATGAGGGCCCAGTACAATCCTCATAGGCCTAAAAGGGACCCTAACTTGTCACCCTCAGCCTTCCCGGGCCTTTTAATAGTGCCTGCCATGTTTCCTCATCTCAGAGCTGTGAACTTGAGCAAGAGTCTGATACCCAGGGATCCCTTGGAATCAGATCAGGGGAACAATCCTACAATTTTAACAATTAACTATTTCAGGAAAATGTACATGCTTTATCTTGTGACTTGTGTACACCCCAATCCTCCTGTCTGCCTCTTATATCCAAGCCCGAGCTTTTTGTGAGAAGCACAGAGAGGGCATCATAGTGCCAGGTTTATGAGCCTGGGGATTTTGGGAAACCAGATGGGACACTGTGGAGTAACAATTTCCACTGGACCCATGTACTTTGGCTGGAGGACCAGAGGGTCATTTATAGTCACTCATGGCCTCTCTATCCTGGACCTCCACTCCATATGTGCTTACGCCACTCTTGCCTGGGAGCCGGTGATGGTACCGGGAAAAATGTTTCCAAATCTTGGTACCTACACACTGAGTCATGTTTCCAGACAGGGAAAACTTGAGCTCCTGAGGCTAACACCAGGGTCACCAGACCCAGAGTCTCTTCAAGTCAGATGGGCAGAGGGTCAGCCACACAGGAAAGGTAGCGACTGGTGCATTTCACTGTACAGCCAGAGGTTGAACAGGGGAGACAGAGGGAGTCAGTCTGGTATTTGTATTTTGATACATGCTTTAACAAAAATAAAAGTCACTCAAAGCACTTGAAACTGTTCCAGCCACAATGCATTTCATGCAGGGAACCTAACGGGCCTTTTCCTTTATATAATCCAGCAGGAACGTCAATTACATCAACTGGAAATGCACTCTTACAAGCAATCACAATCGTCATGCTTAACTAGGCAGATCATGCCAATGCACATTTGAAAGGACGCTATCAGGGCCAATTACAATCTTGTGAGATGACCTATTTCTGAACTCATCTCCAAGGGAGAGCATGACAATGTGACTGTGCCCTTGGCAAGTCTACCAGCAACAAGCTGGCTTCAGAGGGCACAATCCACCTTGATGCAGAGGGCAGGCTTGGGGGACACCTTTGGGGACCTTATTATGTCCCCACTGGCACAGCCTTTCTAGGGTGGTGTGACACAGGTGGCCTCCTTCACCTGCTGGTGCACTTTCTTGAACTGAGGAACAGACAGCATTATCTAACTTGTTGCATAAAGCAATTTTAGGCCAGGGACACAGTTGGCATTTCATAACTTCTACTCATATATTTGCTGCCCAAAGTCCTGCAGTTACTAAGGTGCAAGGAAAGGGCTTCCTGTTCTATGTTCTCTTCTGTTTGAACTTTTTTTTTTCATGTTGTAAAAGAAACCTGCATGGAGAAAAGGCCTGAATCCACTCAAGGAAAGGACTTCAGTGATATCCAAGGAAAGAGTCTCTTGGGAGTCCCATCCTCCATCTTTGGTCGCCTCTCTTTCACACAGCTTCCAGGCAGAGCTGGTATGGTTCTTTGAAAGCAGCCCTTCTCTGGCAATGAGCAGTTGTCTCTGTTGGGCAGTGTCTTGGGCACTGAAAGATGGCAGAGGAACCCACACCCCAGCCTACCTGTTGTTCCATCCCATCACACAGTTGGTGCCCAAGTCAGGACCCCACAGGCTGCAGCTTCCTCCCCAGGGTCAAGGGACAGCTATGCGTGCTGTGCTGCGAGTCATAGTGCAATCATTTTTTATTTCCATGTCTCCCGACTATCTTCTAATCCATTCAGAGATCAAGTTCTGTTAGTTTTTTCTCCTGCATCTTGTCGCTTTCCTGTGGTTCCACACACCACACTTGCAGAGAGACTCTGGTGACTTGCCCTCTGCTAAATTGCTTAGGTTTTAGTCCTACAAGGATTCCAGTCCCTTTTGTGTTCATTCTTGAGTTTGGTTTCATTTTGTTTCAACCTTGTTCTCAAGCCTTTAAAAAGGGGCTGACTTGATTAAGTAGGATAAACTGGTCTCTTTTGAAGAACTTTCCACTTCATTTGTGAAGTCAGTAATCATGTAGTCTTGTGAACTTAATAATGCAAACTCCCCATTCTCATGTCCCATCTAGGTAGCATTCCAAAAAAACACTGTGAAACAAGGGACATCAGCTATCTGGACACAGCCACATAACCTCCCAGGAAGAGGTGCCAAAGACAAAGCTTGGGAGGCGTGGAAAGAGCCTGCCCTTCAGAGGGCCTATCACCTCCCAGAGGAGTCCTGTATCAAGGTCAGTACTTGAGCATTCACTCTGATGTGTCCTGGACACACTCAGTAATTACTCACAGAGGTCCATCCCATTCAAGGGATGATGTCATGGGATACAGTAAGTCCTTAGTAAAAACTCACCAAGTTAAAGTTGGGTTATGTAAAGGTGCTGTTTTGGGGGCATTAAAACACCTTAACATTGAACTCAGATCATTAACTGGGTGTTTTTGCAATACCCAATAGCCAGCCCAAATCTTGAACTCTTACTACATATGTGGGCCTGCTTTACTCTATAAGCTGAGAAACGGAGAGATAGAAATCATTTCCCTGAGCAACCACAGAGGTTTTTTCTAAGGGCCTTGAGGAAACTGTCCAATCTATTAAAAATTGGGCAGGTAAATTATATTTTATTATTTCCACAGATTATCTTCCTGCTAATTTAGAAAAGGAGGCAGATGACCTCCTTGGTGAATTAAATGTTTGGTCGATGTTACCGTACACTCTTTTACTCAGTCGAGACCAAGCCATGTCAAACACAGACAGATGGAGAGGTAGCCAGAGCACCTCTGTAGTAGAGTTGCTTTCAATTTGCAGCAGAATTTATTTCGTAATGCACACGTCAAACATTCAAACGGACTTGGCAGGGGTGGGAGAGGTAATAATGAAGGCAAAAATGTGTTTAGAATGAGGACTTCCTTGTTGGCCTGGAAATCACCACAGAATTGTAGTGTGTAAGAGTGAAATCTTATGCTTCAAATGCACTTATTCTTACACGTGCTAATGCAAACGAGTGTGTACAGTGTATGTGTGAGCAAAGTCACGTCCACAGGGTAGAGAGCGGAGGAGGAGGGGACAAAATGCTGAAGACACAGAGATGAGAGCACACAGGAGTGAGTGCTTTTTATGTCACTGGCAAGCCGGGGAGAAGTGATGGCAGTAGTTAGTGATAGGTGGGGAAGATAAGAAAATCAGAGAGGGGCGTAAGGCAGGACCGGAGCCTCTGCAGGGTCTCGTAAGCCAAAATAAGGAATTTGGACTTCATCCTAGGAGCAATGGAGGATCTCAGAGCAATTTTAAGTAGAAAAGTGACATGATCAGATTTGCATTAGATAGATGCTTTGGTGTGTTCTGTGGAGGATAGATTAGAAGAGGCAAGGGACAGGGCAGGTGGGGAGAGCAGTAGGATTGTTGTAGGCAAGGGTGATGAGAGAATATTTGCCATCCTTCAGTGACCACGGGTCTGCAAGTCACCAACGCAGGGAAAAATAAGAGGAAAATTATGAATTGGAAATCCTCTGGATGACTTAAACCTAATCCAGCAGAGCCTCACTTCCTCCTCTTTCTGTGGTGCTATCCAGTGTCCATCCAGAAGAGGAGGATTTTAGGATGAAATTATCATGTGCATAACTACCTCTCAAAGTGTCGTTGGATTAAATAGATTTTAATTAGGTTAAAGAAAATGTACAAAGATGCCTTTTGATCTACCTGACAACTGAGCAATTGCCCAAAAGCCAGGATACCTTCAGAAACCCCAGATCAGAGGGATTATACGTCATAGGGAATGTAGTGTTCATTAGAATATAAACACCACATATACTGCCAGTTTTCCCATAAATTAGAAAAAAAAATATATATATATATATAGGTAGCCTCTAATCGAAGTCTGCTTCAATCCCCCAAACTAAAATATTCTAAAAAAATCTTGAACATTGTACTGGGGCGACCTTGTCTCATATTCTCTGTTAACATTCCTCAATCCTTCAAGATAGGGCAAACGGTCCCAGCTATCCTGGTTAAGATAGGTTCATCCTGCTAAGCAATAGAAACATAGCTTGGAATTGTGAGGATATATAAATATTTATATGTCCTGGGACTATTTGGTAAGAATGATCTAAAATGCAATTGGTGACTTTGCTCTAACATCATTTCGCTTTCAATTCTCTAAATTTCCCAAAGTAAATCCTCCTCCTGTCTTATGCCTCAGAGAAATCACTGGAGAAGAGACTTAGTTTGGACTTTTTTTTTTTTTTAAGAAGTAGATAAACCAAGACATTTAGGGCATCATTTGCTACCTAGGAGGACAACCCCAAAAAAAGAAGCTACATGGAGCTATTAATTTTTGTCAATTTTCTCAAAATCCCCATTTGGATCTTTGAAGATTACAGTTTAAGATCAGACGAGCTGGATGGATTCTAACTCTCCACTTCCCTCTCTGTGGGCATTTCTTCAGGCTGCCCCTTTGTTTATTTCCCCCCACGACTTCTCAGTCCACGTTGGTCTGATAGATTCCCGCATCCAGAGAGCAACGTGCGCAAGCTTTCCCCTCTCCTGTGCCTTACACCTGGAAGACCGGCTTCTGTTGCCTCTGCTTCCTGCCTATTAGGTGGAGGTGCGGTAGCATAACTGATGTTGGTCAACTGAAGTGCCCACGGAGGGCGGTGACAACATCAGAAGATGGAAAAGGGCCCGGCCAGCAACAGAGATGTGGCGGGCCCAGTGGGAAAATGTAAGTAAGGTTGGCGCATCCTGGGACGGGTTGGTGGGTGGGCTGTCTACTCCTGTTTGTTCAACATGTACCGCTGTACGGAGGGTACTGTGTCACCCCACGTGGGGGGTATGAATGAAATTTAAGGGCCATCCCTATCATCCTGAAACAACCATTGGGTAGATGCCAGAGGGAAAAATATTTGTCATGACAACGTGAATGACAGGGACTTGTGGAAGTGTGCCGTGAGCGAGGCAGCAGGAGCCTGTCAAGGAAGACCGAGCTGGGAGGGCTGTCAGGTGATGTGGATGAGGACGTGGGAGAGCGGAAGCTGCCCAGGAGAGAGAGAAGGAAAGCAACATAAGCAGAAGCACAGAGGCACCACAGTGTTTCATAGCAGGGCTTTCTGGCGAGCCTTGCGTGGCTGGAGCAGCAGAGTGGGAGAAAGTGCTGGGGGTGAGGTTGAAGAGGAAGGTGGGGCCAGGCCGCAAAGAATCAGACGTTCCAAGATGCCGGGGAGTTCAATCCCTTCACGATGGGGTCATCACCTAGGCTTTGAAGTGTGGGCAATGCCAGACACCTGAGAATTGATCTCTTTTCTAATAAATGAAATGGAAGATAGTTTTAAATAACCAAAAGAAGAAAAGATGACAAAATGAGCCTGCTGTGGTCCCTGACGTCAGTGGGAAGTGTCTATTCAATGCTGCTCAACGTGCTAGGGGATATGATGGTAAGGACAGACGTGGAGAAGAAGCCTTCTCTGGGCCAGCTTTTTAGAGGTCCTGACTATCTTGGAAGCAGGCAACTTAATGAGCTACTGAAGTCAGGAGACACAGGGAAGTGTCAGCTCCGAGAGTCATCACAGGCCTTGTGCCAGTGGCAGGTCTTACGGAGCTAAGGGCCGCAGCCTGAGTCCTGCTTCCACACCTCCTGCTGGCCTCTCTCCCCGTCCCTCTGCATCTGCAGAGCCACAGAGAGCCCAGGGACTACCCTCTTTGAGCTTTCCCCCAATCTCCAATCTGGATAAAGAACTGAAGTTTAAAGATCAGCAGCCTGCCAAATTCACCCAGCAGATGATGGCAGAGTGAGAACTGGAACTCTCCTTAGTGTCATGGGGCCTTTGCCAAAGGAGTGAACTTCCACCTGCCCTTGAGGACTCTACAGGAAACCTGCATTTCTACACTCTGAACGTGTCTCTGCATATCATGGTGTCAGTGTTGCCCTTTTAACTGCCATCAGTCTTGGAGTTCAGTGTCCAGACTGTACCTTCTAGATCTTTCTTCCTGTGAGCTAACTCCTGTTATCTTGGTCCTGTCACCCCTCCAAAGGGGACAAGGAGGAGGAACAGCAAGAGTCTAGTGGAGTCCAGATCATGGTTGGCAGGATACTGGGGGTGGCAGGTTAAGAAACAAAGAAGCAAAATGATCAGAAAGTGGGCAGCAAAGTCCCAGGGCTGTTCTGAGGACCTGCTCTGTGTTAATCACAGGCACAGAATTGGCAAAATGTTTGCCGTTAGCTGCTATGACAGGGGTATGGGACAGAGGCTGGAGAGACTCCTATCGCCTTTTGTTGCATGAGGAATGGATTGCTATCCATATTTTGGACTAACAGGGAAAAATTTTCACCACCAATTTCAACAGGAACTGACATTTTGTACTAAAGTTTAAATCCTATTCCCATTTTTTGTCTAACAGCAAATCCTTTGGGGATTGTATTCAGCTGTTGAGATGGGTTTAAAAGACCCCTGTGATTACTGTAGTATGTAGGAAGAAGCAGGATCCCATAGAGAGAATGCAGTCACCAAAGAGAACACAGAAACAGGCAAAGCAAGGGCGGGGGCGGGGGAAGCCAGAGAAGGCAGCCTGCCATGGCCACCGCCGACCTCAGCCTGGTGGACGGAAGCAGAGCTTTCCACGAAGTAAATCACTGACACGTAGCATTGAGAGACTGTTCTTCCAGCAACTGCCTGGGCAAAGTTCAGGTCTCAGAAATAAGAACCCAAAGCAAGAAGAGGATCCCCAGTGAAGATCAGATCTATGGGACATGGACACATCACATGGGACAAAAGGAAGAGGAGCCAGACTGAACCAGGATGATTGCCTTCTCCACCCCAGCAACATCACCACTGATGCCTTAAAAGCAAGATTTCCAGGTTCCTAGCAGCACCCACAACACCGTTCATGGCCACTTTCATTTCCTGTGAGCACATACACATTTATACTGGCCCTGTCGTTCCTCCTCCCACTTCCTTTCCCAGCAAAAATTCTATTTTGTCTCCTTCACGATCCCTCTTTCCAAAATATACCTAAGGATTTCTAAGCATGTTCCTATTTGTAATCTGGGTACCCCCCTTACTTCTAGTTAGGTGAGATCACTTTGCTACCAAGAACCCCTGCAGGGAGACATGGTGGACTAACAGGAAAGTAGAGCCTGTTTGATGGACCCTCTGCCTCCTGTCCAGGCCTTGCACCCCTCACAGAGGCTGTCACCCCACTGCTGCCCCAGTGGTTTGGGTGAATGTGGCACAGATTGTTCCTTTATACCACAACCCACTCCTTTCTGAGCACGCTCCTCCTCCTCTGGGGAAAGGGGAGACAGGAAGGACAGCTGGGGCAGCCAGGTCTGGACTGAGCTTCTCCTGAACCCCGCGGCCTCTCTGTCTGGTGCACAGGTATGACTGCTCTGTCACATTCAGCTGACCGAACATCTTTATTCACAGGCTTTTCTCTCAGGACTCCTATGCTCTCCACCTTCAGCCTGGTTTCTTTTGGAGTTACTCAGTCCAGCAGAAATATCTCAATATACATTGGTTTCCAAAGTGCTTCTGTGGCTCCTGCTCCTTCTGGTACATCAAGAGATGTGGCTGGACATGCCGTTAGTGACAGTTAAGAACTTTCCCAGTGTTCTATGACAGTTAAGTAGCAGGTCTGTCTGGAGCTTTGAAGCTGACCTCTTGGTTAGAGGTCAAACTCCTCAGGCTCCTCCGTTCTGACCTGGATAAAACGCCCTTTTGAGTGTATATAAGCAAACTATGTATCATTTTCATTTCAAACTATATCAATCATTTTCAATAGATTCTTTTTATTATTTTCATAAATAGTGCTGATTTTAAAATTTCTCAGTGTTTTTTTTTTTTTTTTTTTTCCTTTTTTACATCAACACTCGACACTTGTGTTGGGAGAATTTCAAGACTAGAATTTTAGAGTTTATCAGCCTCAGTGATTCCCAAAGTTTAGGAAAACGAGGCCCATCTCTACACGAGGTAGATTGTACAGCAAGGAGTCTGGTAGGAGAGTCTGATCAGAGAGGGTGACTGACTGAACAGGGATCAGAGATCTGGGTGAAGTGGTCAAGGCCTGCCAACAAATAGAGGCAAGAAAAGAATGTAATTTCAAAAATGAAAAAATTAACATTTCTCTCACCATAAAATGTTTTCTTCGTTTTTGCTGTTTTGAAGTTTGAAGGTATAATACCAAAGAATACTGAAAACTATCTGTACATCTTAAAGAATAAGGAGCAAACAACAGTGTAACTTCAATATGTGTTTACGGAGGCAGAATCTTGTCTTGACTGGCAGGCAACTTGCAGAGTGGTGAGCAGGAAAGGGCCGTAAAAATAAATGTGCAGCCGTGTAGGTTTGGGGTGCCAACAGGAGGGAGTCACCAGGAGGGGGTCACCAGTGTGTGACCTCACCCTGCAGTGCAGGTCTTTAGAGGCCTCAACAGATGAGCTTCAGCAGGTACTCTCTGTCCCCAGAAGGGCAGCCGGGGTGAACTTTTGGTTCTGGCTTCTGAGTCCTGTCAGTAACTGATCAGGGGTGCAACCCATTGAGCTCAGCTTTCTTCATCTAGAATACAAGGGAACAGGATCGCTTCTTCCTGTTCCATAGGATGGTTGTGAAGACGAACACGTAACTTACTGCAGCTTCCTGAAGACTGAACTAGTATGACCTGTGAATTCTACAGTTCACGCTTCTTCTTTTGGCGGTGTTGGGGGTTGAACCCAGAGCCTTGTGCATGCGAGGCAAGCCCTCTACCAACTGAGCTACATCCCCAGCCCTATGGTTCACTCTTAATACATTGTTTTTTAATACTGCAGGAAGGTGACTTTTGGAATCTGACAATAGATCTTAACTGCCTTGGGGAACTGGGATAGATAGAGAGAATTTTGGTAATCTCTCAAAACTTCTGGTGGGGATTAGCTAAGGGGTAGCTGTGAGAATTAGAACAGCTGTCAAGATGGAAATCTGGCTTTGAGCTTTTCCACCTAACACAGACACACCTCTCGCTTACCTTGGGAAGGGCTATATATACTCTTTAACTTTGGAGTCTCCTCCTTTCTTTCTTTTTTTTTTTTTCCCCGCGGTGCTGGGAATTGAACCTAAGGCCTTGTGCATGCGAGGCAAGCACTCTACCAACTGAGCTATATCCCCAGCTCTTTCTTTTTTAAACACAGGTCAGGAGAGACTCCTTCCTTCTTTTTGGAATTGAAGGGTTGGTTATTTTTATTCCTCCAGGGTTTGTTGGACTTGTGTCTCCAAAGTCTGCCTTAGACTGAAGGGAGGGTGATTCCAGCTCATGATTTTGGCAGACGTTTTATTAGATCTAACACACCCCTTAGTTTTATTCCCAACTTTATAATTAAATAGGGTGGATGGTAAAGGAAAAAAGAGACATTGCAATTCCTTCTAGATTGTTTATAGTCCAGAGACCAGCTGGTAAAACGTGTAGTTTTAGTGTGGCTTACTGGGCTGAGATGTCAGGTGACTTCCCTGGGGTCCATTGCAGTTCACCTGAGAGCACCCACATCCAGCTCAGCAGAGTGGAGAAGACCCTGGCTTTGATGCCAGACACACCAGAGGCAAATGTTGCTATACCTCATGTGTATCCTTCTGGTTACTTTTCAATGTATAAACCCACATAGACAAAAATTGATCCACTTTTTTTCTTTTTATAAAAGACCAGATTTTATCATTTGTTTCAGAATCTACATTTTTCCATTTAGTTTATGATATTTCTACATTGCTAAATCTTCATTTGCAGCTTATAATGACTGCAAAATATTTTATATGTATTTAATCAATTGTCTATTATTTAGATTCTTCATATCGTTGTCTTTCGTAAATAAGTCTGCAATGTGTAACTGTGTAGGTACTACTTAGTGCTGATTTCTGATTATTTCATTAGTATTAAGGACAGATGTAGGAGTTTTTGTAGATCTGAGAAGGTTGACAGGTAGTGGTAAGAGTCAGAAGTTCTTGTCTGATGGCTTCAGTCTCCCTGGTGAATTAGGAAACAAGGTCATGAGTTTGAGGTTAGAGAACAAGAAGTTGAAGGTTTGAGGTAAGAAGGTGTAAAATACTGTAGATTGTTATCATTTGTCCTCATTTCTGAATTACACATGTGTAAATTTGCCTACTTGTTAAAATTAATTCACAACCCCAAAATCAATGCTAGCACTGATTTCGTGGTTTATTCACAGATTTGTACATGGTCATAACTGCAGAAAATTTGATTCCCGTGTGCATGTCTCCCAGCCCAGTGTGAACAAGGCCACGTCCCAACTTCTTGTTGCTGCTCTCATGTAATAAACAAGTGCCGTTTTTGTGGTCTCTTTAGAGCCACGAGTTTTACCTTTTTGTAGTTTATATTGGTGATTTAGCTGTTTAAAATGCCCCCCAAGTATAGTGCTGTCCGGGGTTCTGAAGCATAGGGAAGCGATGATGTGCCTTATGAAGAAAAGGCATCTGTTAGAAAAACTTCACTGAAGAACAAGTTATAACACAGTGGGTCATGAGAGTTCAATGTTAATGAATCAATAATAGGTATTAACTAAGGTGTCTTACACAGAACTCACACAGCACAAGTCCTTATACTTACCAGTCGATGAAAACGCTGTGTCGAGAAGCTCAGCGGAAGCTCAACTGTTTCCAGTGGGATCAATGGTCAAGGGTTTGTTAACGCACATTTGTGAAAACTTCCTGGAACCTCACTATTGGTATATAACAAGAATCATTTATACTTGTAGAGAAGAATAGGAGAGTGAACTAGGGAAGCAAAATATGATTTGGGGGCTGCCCAATAAGCCCTAATATGATTAGGGCCCTCTTCACTTTTAAAGATCCTGATTTCCAGTAAGACCAGTCAGTGTGGTAGTGTGTTTTTGCTGTTGAGTATGGAGGAGGCTGGCACAGGCATGGGAGTTGAGCATGTCCCTAGGTGACAGAAGAGGATGACTGTCCCTTATGGCTTATGTCTGTGTGTTTATGTGTATGACATGTAAGGCAAAAAATTGTTTGTGTTGCGGGAGCCAAGGGTATCATTTGTTCCAAATTTAAATGAGTTTTTAAAATTACTTATTTCTCTGGCACGTTTCCTAAAACTCACAAACTGTGACCAATATATTTGATTAGTAGAGACTAGAATTTGGCAGCATCCGCTGATGGACAGCTTAGCTTTCTTTGTGTGCTTTATACCCAGAACTTTCTGGCACATCCGGCATGATACCATTTCTTGCCTCTTTTCTGTGCATAGTTTAGGAGTTTGTGGTTCCAGTGTCAGGACTGGAATCCATATTCTCCCAAATAGTTTCTAGATAAATAACCTCTTTCAATGTTCTCATCTGGAGAGGATGTTAGTATCTTCCTCATTGGTTGAAAAGGGCTTTAACAGTAGTGCCAAACACATAGTTGGTACCCTCAGAATGTTAGCTGTTATGATTATGCAAATGACACTGGGAAGCTAGTCAATAGTTAGGAATGTAGGAAAGTGGTAGCTGCCAGTTTTTACTTCAGAAAATGGAACTTATATTCTGACTGGAGAAGAGAGTGTCTTGGCCCACATTTTAGAAACATCAGGTTCACAATGGGTCTACTTGGTATCTCAATTTCATAAAAGAAGATGCCAGTAAAGGGGACATCCTAAGTGTTCATGCATGTATCTATATGAGTTTTCAGTAAGAATGTATATGTTGGCCTAGAACTCTGGGCCAGGTCTCATCCTGTCTCTGGTGTCAGCCCACAAAGACATACAGAGAAAGAAGAAAAGAGAGGGACCCTCTGGTTGGGTCTAGAGGCCAGTCCTCAAACAACTGTCAGCAGAAATCTTTTGGCAAAGTGGGGTGAAAAATCACAAACTAAGGTATGGAAAAAGCTAGAGAATGAGCTTTAGACCCACTTGAACTGAACGAGGGCACCCAAGAAGGTAGAGAGAGGTGAGTGGGCTAAGGAAAGACAGCTTATCCTTATGAGATGGACTGAGAGGAGGAATTGAATTGGGTTCAGACTTGTTGGCATGGGTCCCCTGAGCCCAGGCTGTCTTGGAGGAGGAATTCCTTTCCTCTCATGTGGAATCTGGCACTATCACTATTGGACTGGAGGCAGGTGACCAATATGACAAGGCCTATTTGGATGCCAGTATCTACCTGTCCAAAATGTTAGGAGGCAGCCTCAATTTAAAAGGCATTCTCTCTTGTTCGGAGCAGCTTGACAATACGTTGTATATCATTATGTCCCAAGTTTTATTACCTAAAACTGTTTTAATATAGATTTGGGATGGTTAGAAACATTAAGGTGAAGAGATTTTAAATTTCCTTCTAGCTAGTCAGGAAGCGTTCATGGGTGAAGGAAGAGGGCAAAAGGATTTAATAAAGGGCAGATGCGACCGGTTTCCAAAAGAGAACTCTGTTCCAGGTGGGGAATGGTCTGGAGAGGGTTTGGGACAAGAATTGAAGTTAGGGAATAAAGGTAAAGCTCTAAAGTTTGGGGTAGATTGACATCTGCAAAAACAGAATCAGGATTTGCCAAGATAGAGGAAGAGGCTGGCAGCCCAAAGAGGACCTTATGAGCTGAAATGCAAGCCCTGGAGCTGTAGAGATGGAGGTCGGAGAAACTGAGGGAGAGACCACTCTGACCCACACCATGGACTAGTGCACATGAGGCTGACAAAAATATCTTTCTTAATTAGATGGATAAGTAAAGGCAGAAAGAGAGGCGTTCTCAGCGAGGTCTTTCTGGAGTGTGGTGGAGGCCTGAGAGTCCTGTGTCAGCCAGGGCAGGTCTCCCATCTGCCTGGCAGAAATAAAGTTCCCTGTGCAGCACACATGCCGTGCAGAATACGGGTGTGTGGAAACCAAGGACGGAACCTCTCCTTAGTATGTCCTTAACTCTGTATTATACCGGATTTGAAGTATACAGAGCCACGCATGTAAATCACGAAGAATAGGGTGTCAGTGAACAGCTGCAGAACGGTAACTGGAACATCAGCAATATCACCACTTGAGGAGTCTGGGCTCCTCCTGGATTCACCTCCCCGCTGGCTGGGCCGCCCAAGCTGTCCTCATCAATGTCTGGTTTCCATCACCGAGTACAAAGCAACTTCTCCAGTTCTGTCCCCGGCCACTGGGACCAGAGACAGAAAATCTGGAGCCAGTGTCTTTAAAGAGATGACCTCAAAGTTGCACAAGTCACTTCTCACATCCTCTTCACGGAAGTGAATCATTTAGCCACACCTACCTGAAGAGACTAGAAAACCTACATAGCTGAACGGCCATGTGTCCAACTAGAAACTGAATGTGTTCTGTTCCTAAAAAGAATGGGCACAGGGGACAGTTGGCAGCCAATTACTACCACGTAGTGTGTTCCCTGCCAAATTGCTCTTCAGAGTACTTAAGTCAATTTATGCCCATCAGCTGGGCTTGAAAATCTCCATTAACGCACATCTTTAACCATCATTGTTATTGTCAAATGTCTTATTTTCTTACCCATTTAAAGGTGTAAAATGGCCTTTCATTATGATCTTCAGTTGCATTTTCCTGATTACTAATGAGGTTGAGTACTGAAGGTCCATTAAGTTTTCCCTTCAGTGAAGTAAATATCTGTTAAAATCTTTTGCCCATTAACCTTTTAGGTTATTTATCTTTTTATTGGTAAAAGGTTTTAAGATTTTGCATAAACTTTTTCATAATGACCATTTATCAATGTCTCATCCACAGCCCAGTGTGCCAGGGCAGTGGGGTAGGTTGCAGACAGACTAAAGAAAGTGTCCCAAGACAGCATGGGAGACAGATGGTCTATTGGGGAAAGCTTTGAAGAGATCAGAGACTGCTACAAGAACTCAGTGACAATAGACCGAAAGCAAGCACCTCCATTCCTCCTGGTGCTTTGCCAAGCGCAATGCCTCCCTCCCTCATGGTGTTTTGTACAGTAGCAGCCAGCCGGACAGGTTAATGTGTCCTTTCCATAGTGCTCTCGTCTGTTTTATGTGTTAGGCTGCAGAAGCAGTGACATCATTAGCATCAGCTTGCTCAGTTTGCTTGTAAGATCAGCATCCCAAGGAGCAACTGTCCTGGTGGAGTTGAAAGAAAGTAGCTTTTTACAGATAACACTGCCTTGCCCTGGTCCCAGTGAAAAACAGCATCCTTCTAGATAATATGTATTTGGACTTTTTGACCCAGGATTGATCTTGTTATTAACTTGGCTAGGTGTTTGGGAACAGAAAGGGGGCATTTAGGGACCTGGTGCTTTACTGTCCTCTTCACCCACTATTGTGTGTGTGTGTGTGTGTATGTGAGATGATACAATCATTCATATGTATTGTAATATCTTCTTGCTTTGCTTTTTCACTCTACAGTGCTCTTTGTTTAATACAAGTTCTCTCTTTCTCTCTCTCTTTCTCCTTTTTTTTTCTTTTTCTTTTCGTACCATGGAATGAACCCAGGGGGTACTTAACCATGAAGCCACATCCCCAGCCCCTTTATTTAAATTTTTTATTTTGAAACAGGGTCTCAGTAAGTAGCTTAGGGCCTTGCTAAGTTGCTGAGGCTGGCTTTGAACTTGCAATCCTCCTGCTTCAGCCTCCAGAGTCACCAGGATTATAGGAATGCACCACCATACATGGCTAATACAAGTTCTTAATCATCGAGTCGTGATAATTTTAGAGCACACAGAATCCTGTGAAACCATCACACCTATCTTTCCCCAAAGATGATGCCTTACAGAACTACCCTTAATATAATATCAAAACCAGGACACTGGTGCTGATACAACACTGTTGACTAGGTTACAGACCTTATTCAGTTTCTACCAGTTTGGATACCAGCTCATTGTGTGTGTAAGTAACCTATGTGGTTTTATGGGCAAGTTCCACCAAATCTTTAAGAAATGGATTATCCCAATCATGTGTTAGATTGCACCACATGAAACATCAGTATTCAGCCAGCTGAAAATTGACTATGAGGAATAAATTTAAGTATGACTCAATTTGTATTGAGATTTACAATGGTGTGCTCTTTGATTTTGTTTGGTTATTGAGTTGATTCTTTTATTGTTTTTTTTCCCCACAGGAGTAAATAATGTATCTTTGAAAGAAATGCGAATACTTTTTTATATCACTTTAAACTGGAGCAGTGTAGATCAGTGGCAGATGTGAGCATCAAGTGGCCTTTGGAAAAACTCTGTCAGTGTAAGAATTATTCAGTGGTAGTTTGAAATTTTAATTCTGGAAATTCTTATTTCCAAAAGTGAGCCTGAATAGATCTCTGAGTCTGTTTAAGTAAAAATCAGTGAAAAGTTAACCCACAAAAAATATTTGAAAGATTTATAGCACATTTAAGGGGAGTCCACTGAGAGAGTAAATCAACACCTGGGTAAAATAGAGGAGGAAACAATCTTGGACAAGGGGTTCTAAAATTAATTCAAAACAAAAGATTCAAAACATGCATGGGTCTGTTTTTTCAAACTTTTATTCTCACATCATTGATTTTTTTGTGACTTTATTTAAAAATAAAAGTTAAAAAGGAAGAACCCATTTCCTACTTTTATTTTCACTTTGTTCTCCATTTTTTTGTGAACCATACGCAAGGCATGTAGCACTCAATCCATCCCATTGTTGCTCATGTGGAGTAGAATTGGAGTCTTTCAAAAGCCTGTGTCTAGGTTGGTTCCACAATCTAGCTATTGCAAATTGAGCAGCTATGAACTGTGTCACTGTAGTATGCTGATTTTAAGTCCTTTGCATATAGGCCAAGTAGTGGGATAGCTGGATCACATGGGGGTCCATTCCAAGTTTTCTAAAGAATCTCCACACTGCTTTCCAGAGTGGCTGCACTAATTTGCAACCCCACCAGCAATGTATGAGTGTACCTTTCCCCCACATCCTTGCCAATGCCTGTTGTTGCTTGTATTCTTGATAATAGCCATTCTAATTGGGGTGAGATGAAATCTTGGGGTAGTTTTGATTTGCATTTCTTGATGCCCTTCAATTGATGAATGGATAAAGAAACTGTGGTATATATACACAATGGAATATTACTCAGTCATAAAGAAGAATAAAATTATGGCATTTGCAGGTAAATGGATGCAGTTGGAGAATATCATGCAAAGTGAGATAAGCCAATTTCCAAAAACCAAAGTCCAAATGATCTCTCTGAGAAACGGATGATGATACATAACAGGGGGTGTGAGGGAGGCAAGAATGGAGGAAGGATGGATTGTATAGAGGAAAAAGAGTGGGAGGGGATGGAGGGAAGGAAAAATAACAGAATGAGACAAACATCATTACCCTATGTACATGTATGATTGTGCAAATGGTGTGACTCTACTTCATATACAACCAGAGAAACAATAGTTGTACCCCATGGTGTACAATTAAAAAAAAAAAAAAAAAGATAGCCACGAGCCACACATGGCTATTAACACTTGAAATTTTGTTAGTCCAGATGTACTATAAATGTAAAATATATGTGTAATTTCAAGGATTGGTACTTACAATGAATATAGGATATTTCATTAATAATGTTTATGTTGATTACCTGTTGAAATCACTTTATACTTTGTTTATAGTGAGTTAATTAAAATACATTATTTAAATTTAAAAAAATGCCTGTGTCAACAAAGCAAAGTTTCCACATTCATCTTTCTCAAACTTTGCTCTACAGAGTTTGACATCTATGGCAGTAAGAATCCTGAGAATCGATGGCTGTTGGTTGTGAAAACATCCCCAGAAAGTTAGACCCAGCTCTCCGTCACCCATCTCAACCCCATGTTTGTACAGATAATCTACTTTGATTAGAGTCTCAGAGACAAGGAAGCATGGCGCCGTCCACTCTGTGAGGTCCAAAGAGCCCCACAAAGATGAGAGTTTCATGGTGACCCATCCAGAGGAGATGATCATAACTGGAGCACTCTCGCAGCAAGGCCTCCTACAAGCTCTGCATTCTAAGCTTTCTAACACCAGTTTCAAGTCCCTTTGATTGGTCTGGCACCATCACAAGTCCATTCCTAATCCCTGGAGTTTCAAAGATGACTTCATGCTCGAACTTAAGTTTCCTCCACTCCCAGGTATTGAGGCGGCTCTGGAAATGACTGGAGGAAACCTTCTGTCGCCATCTCTCTGGCCAGTGATGCATTAAGTGCACTCAGCCCACTGTGTGGCCCTGGGCTTGTCATTTTGATGGATCACTGGACAGCTGTTGTAAAGGGGATCTGTTAGGGGCAGTTATGGTTCGCTGATAACTCCCAGAAAAACGCTCCACAGACACAGGTGTCACACGAGGAACTTTTATTTTATGCAGACGATTCACGTCCTCTCGGGGAAGGGAAGAAGGAAAAAAAAGAAAATGGCACAGGGTTTTCTCCTCAGATATTCGAATTTCGTGGACTGGGTGGAACCAATCGCGGAGGAGAATTATTACAGACTGATTGATGGACCAATGACATATTAGAATGTAATGTGGGAGGCAGGAAGATTACGGCAATGTAAGCCGGAAATTCCTCTAACGGGAGAGGCGGGCAGAACGCAGATTGACAGGTGGTTGGGAGGCTGGATTCCTTACAGGATCTGTTCAGGAAACACTGTGACCGGAGACCCCATTCACAAGAAACTCCCAGGGGAGGGTGAGGAGAACGCTTTAGCTCTTATTGAACAGCATCCTTTAAAAGTGGATTGTCCGAGGCTTTGAAAATAAGCTCCCTGGTGAAATGACAGTTTTCATCCATCCTTTTTTGAGGGGTAAAGGGTCCAGTTTCATTTATGCAGCTTGTTTGAAAACGAGTACTTCATAGCCATCGGGCTACTCTTGATGTTAAACGTCTTTCTGGTAAAATTCTAATGACAGAAATGCATCCACACACTTGGTGATTTTTTATTTTTCCGCCGTGGGTGTCTTTGGATGACTCAGGCTGGTCAACATTTTCACTGTCCATTTGTCTGTTGATGGACGCTTAGGTTGCTTCTTATCTTGCTTCTGCGAATAATGCTTCAGTGAATGTGGGAGTGGAGACACCTCGTACAGATAGGGATCTTACTTCCTTTGGGCACATACCCAGAAGTAAGGCTATTGCATCATATGGTAGTTATTTTATTTTTTTAATTTTTGAGGAACAACCCATATGCAATTTTTCATAATGGTTGTGCCAATTTGCAGTCTCACCAACAGTGTGCCAGGGATCCCTATGCTCTACATTCTCATTATTTTTTGACTTTTTGATAATAACCACAATAACAGATGCGAGGTGATATCATGGTTCTCGTTCGCATTTCCCTGATGATTATTGATTGTTGAGCAAATATACCCTAGCTTTATCCTATAAACACATCATCTTATTTCTTATATTATTAACTCATCCTTGAGAAAATAATCATTTTTTGGAAAAATAAGCCCATTTTCATTGACCAGTATCCATCCTTTAAATTGCCAAGTTCCTGTGTTCTCAGGCCCATGGCCACCTTTGATTTGACCTAAGTCAAGCTCTCTAATGATCTTTTTCCTGATCTCTTTTTCAAAAGGTCACCTGAGGATCAGAAAATAAAAGAGTAGAATTCCTGGCTGACTTTTAAGTGTTACAAGCAGAAATTGATATTGCTGGCTCTTACCTTCGCGGGACTCTGATCTCACTCTCTGCTTCATCTATAGCAACTGCGTGGGAGGGGTCCCCTCAGTAAAGGGACAAGAGGGCCGGCCGTCTTCTATAACCACACAAGGAGCATAGCTCAGTGATGGTGAAGCCAAGCAGGAGAACTCTTGGCTAATAGTACTCAAAACTGTCGATGATCAGATTACTTCCCTGTGAAAATTCATTCCACTGACTCTGAATTTGATTGTTTGGTGTCTAAATCATTTTGTTTGCATGATCACAATAAAAATAATTAAAAATTCACATAAATGACCAAACATGCTGAATAAAAGGCAGAGATCGCTGTATCAGGCAAAACAAAACCATACAGAACAGAAGAAAATCCCCCAGAAACCAAATACATGCTATCAAGAAACCCAGTTTAAATGTAATATTATAGGTAGGTTAAAAGTAAAAAGTATGGGAAGATATATGCCATGCACTTACCAAAAGAAAGTTTGAGTATTTATTGATATTACACAAAGCAGACTATAGCACAAGGAAAATTATCATGAATACAGAGGCTTCACAGCATAATAAAACAAGGGTCAAGAGACTAAGAAGGCATGCAATCTTTAATATGCATGCACACATTCTTTCTTTTCCCCACTCTGCCACCAGAAAGGAATGAGTATTTAAAATATAACGGGCAGAACTGCAGGGAGAAGTAAAAAAATCCACAATTATAGTCAGAGGTTTTCAGTTTCCTTTTTTAGTAAAAGCAAACAAGGGCATAAAAGAACTGCCATCCAGCAAACCACAGCAGAATACACGTGGTTTTCAAGTGCATGTGGAACACTTCCCACCATGGGTTGTATATTAGGTCATAAAACAACCTTAACATATTTAAAAGAACAAAAGTCATCTAAAGTATACTCTCTGACTATAATAAAATTAAAGTAGAAATTGTAATTGAAAGATATTTGGAAAAACTTCAAATTGTTAGGAATTTAATGATATATTTCTAAATTATCCATGGACTAAAAGCAGACTCAAAGAAAATCAGGAAATATTTTGAACTGGATAAAAGTAAAAAGAGCACATATCAAAATTTGTAAGGCGAAGCCAAAGCAGTGCTTAGAGAAAAATAGGTTATTAAATGCATCTATTAGGAAATAAGTGAGGCCTCAGATTAATAGTCTATCATTCCACCTCGGGAACTAGAAGAAGAGAAAAATAAACCAGAATTATCAGATGCAAGTAAATAACAAAGATAAGAGCAGAAATCCATAAAATTGAAAATAAAAAACTATAGATCTATAAAACCAGAAGTTAATTCTCAGAAAATATCGATAAAATTGAAAAATCTCTAAGTAGACTGACAAAGCAAATGAGAAGAAACAAATTATAAAGAATGAGAGATTCTTATTGCAGGCATTAAATGTACAATAAAGGAATCCTATGAAAAACTCTATGTGCATACATTCAACAACTTAGATGAAATGGAGTAACTGCTTGCAGGAAGAAATCACTGCAACTCAAGGAGAAATAGATCGCCACAATAGTTTATGTCTATTGAAAAAATTGAATTCATAGTTAAATTGTGCAGGTCAGTATATATACAGAAAACTGGACCAGTTCCCCATTGGACAGCTCTGTGTTTTGCTTCTGTTGAGGGGTGGGTTGTCCCCATAGCTGACACTTTAGAAATTAATTTATTTGATGAAGAGTGTTGAGTAGTAGATTGAGAACTCTGTTTCTGTTGTTCTTGATCTTTAATTTTTCACTTTATAAGAAATATAATATAAAACATCAATTTAATCATTTTAAGTCTATGGTTAGTAGACTTTATGTAGATTCACATTGTTGTGCAACCTTTAAAAACGTCCCACAAATTCACATTTTAGTCGTACGTGGTGGGATTTGCTGTTACCTCTTCATACATGCACACAATGTAACTGTATAATTTGGCCAATATCAATCCCCAGTACTTCTGTCCACCTTCCCTCCCCACCTCCACAGTCCCTATCTCTATGCACTTGATTCTTCTAGGTACTTTTAAATGAAATTATACATTTGTCCCTGTTTCATTTAGCATATCTTCAAGGTTTATCATGTGGCATGTGTCAGAATCTCTTTTTTTCTAAAAGGATGAATGATACACACACACACACACACACACACATATACACACAAATACATATATACATAACTGGAGTTCTTTATTTATTTTAGATATTAGCCCTTTATCAGATGAATGATTTGCAAATATTTTCTCCCAATCTCTGTGTGTGTGGGGGGGTATATATATACCACATTTTGTTTATCAATTCACCTATCAATGGATACTTGAGTTGGTCCTACCTTTTGGCTATTGTGAATAATATTGTGAGTTTGAGTCCCTGATTTGACAGTTTTGGAGTATATACTCAGAAGTGAAATTTCTGCATCGTGTGGCAATTCCACCTTTATGTTCTGAGGAATTGCTGTACTGTTTTCCATAGCACTCTACCATTTTACATCTCAACAACAGTACACAGGTTTCCAATTTCTTCACACACTTCTCCACATCCTTTCCAACATTTGTTATTTTCTGGTTTTTTTATTGTTTTATTTTTATATAGACAAACAAACCTGCCTAATGGGTGGGAAGTCGTATCTCACTGTGTCTTAATTCAACTTTATTTTTAATTGAGAAATACTAACTCTATATACTTGTAGGGGACAGTACAGTGTCTTAATATATTCACACTATGTGGGGTGATTAAGTCAAGCTAATTAATATATACATGACTTCACATACTTATGTGTGATAAAAATATTTAAAATCTATCATTTCAGCAATTTTGAAACACACAATTCATTATTATTGATTGTAGTTAATATATCACTATGTGCAATCTATCACTACCAACTGTAGTTTTGTACACTTTGACCAACAAGTCCCCTTTCCCCATTCCCCATTGCTCCACGCCTCTGGAAGACACTGTTCTACTCTGCTTTAATGAGTTCAACTATTTTAGATTCCACGTATATATGAGATCATGGAATATGTGTCTTTCTGTGTCTGGCTTATTTCACTTAGCATCAAGTCCTCTAAATGCTTCGTCCATGTTCTCACACATGACATAATTTCTTTCTTTTTAAAGGCTGAATAATATTCCATAATGTCTATCACATTTTATCTACCTATTGATAGACACTTGCTTCTCTTAGATTTTGTAAACAATTCAGCAATGAATGTAGGAATGCAGATGCCTCCTCTACATACTGATTTCAATTTCTTGGAATATATCCTGGAAATAAAATAGCTAGATAAAAGGGTAGCTCTATTTTTAATTTTTAAAGAAAGCCTCATACTGTTTTCTGTAAGGTCTGTACTAATATACATTCCTACCAACAGTGTAAAGGGTTCACTTTCTCACATTCTTATACTTTTTATCTTCATCTTTTTTTATAATAGCAACATTAAGGGGAACGAGGTAATAGCTCATGGTGATTTGAATTAATATTTCCCAGATACTTAGTGATATTGAACATTTTTTCATATTTTTTTTTGTCCATTTTGATGTTATCTTTTGAAAATGTCTATTTGGGTCCTTTGCTCATTTTCTTCAATTGGGTTATTTGTCTTCACGCTATTGAATTACTGGAATTCTTTATATATTACGAATATTAGCCCTTCATCAGACGTATGGTTTGTAAATACTTTCTCCCAGTCTGTAGATCTTATTTTCAGTTTGCAAATTGTTTACAAAAACTTTCCATTTGATATAATTCCATTTGTCTTTTTCACTTTTGTTTCTTATGCTTGTGGTGTTGCAACAAAAAATACCATCACCTAGACAATGTCAGTAGTGTTAATCTATGCTTTCATTTAGTATTTATAGTTTCAGGTATTATATCCTAGTCAAAAAAATAAATTTACTATAAATGTATAGTTTATTTGGGGACTCTCTATTCTGCTCCATTGGTCAATGCAACTGTCTGTATGCAAGTACCCTACTGATTTGATTGCTGTATCTTTGCAATATATTTTAAAATCAGACAGTGTGATCCTCCAGGTTTCTTCTTTTTATGAAAGTACTTTGGGGTATTTTTTAGCATCATACAACTTAGAATTGTTAGAATTGTTTCCTCTATTTCTATGAAAAATGACAATGGAATTTAGATAGGAATTGCCTTAAATCAGTAGATTTATTTGGGTTGTATGGACTTCTTAACAATATTAATTTTTATTCATGAATATGGTATATATTTACATTAACTTGTATTAGCTCCAATTTTTAATCAATGTTTTATAATTTTCAGTAGTCAGATATTTTGCCTCTTTGTTTAAATTTATTCCTATTTTATTTTTTGATGCTATCATAAATGGGATCATTTTCCTAAGTTATTTTTCAGATGGTTCATTTTTATATAAAAATGCTACTGATTTTTGTTTACTGATTTTTAATTTTGCAACTTTACTGAATTTGTTTATCATTGTCAACATTTTTGGTGGAGTTTATAGAGTTTTCACATATAAGGTCATGTTATCAGCAAACAGAAAATTTTACTTATTTCTTCTCTATTTGGAAGCTTTTCATTTCTTTCAGCTTTTTCCCCTAATTGCTCTATTTAGGACATATAGTACTATGATGAATAGAAGTGATAAAAGTGAGTCCCTTGTCTTGTTTTTAATCTTAGAGGAAAAGTTTTTGCCTTTTCACTTTTGAGTGTGTTATTTGGAAGCTCATCACACTTGGTCTTCACTGTGTTGAGGAACATTCCTTCTATACTTAATTTGTTAAGAATTATTTACAATTAAAAAAGAATGTTGGATTTGTCATATGCTTTTTCTGCATTTATTTAGATGATCACAAGGTTTTTGTCCATTCTATTAATATGGTGAATCACATTTATTGGGTTTGTATGCATTGAACTATCCTTGCATTACTGGGATAAATCTCACTTGATCTTGGTGAATGATTCAATGTACTGTTAAATTTAGATTGCTGGTATTTTTGCATCCATGTTCTTTAGTGCTGTCAGTCTATAGTTTTTCTTTAATGTCTCTGTCTGGCTTTGATATCAGGATAATGCTGTTCTTATAAAATGAGTTTAGAAATATTCCTTCCTCTTCAATTTTTTAGAAGAGTTTGATAATCACTGACATTAGTTTTTTAAAATGTTGAACAGAATTCAGTGCTGAATTCATCTGGTTCTAGATGTTTCTTTGATGGGAAACTTTTTTTAAAATTTTTCAATATTTTTTAAATTTATTATACATGACAGCAGAATGCATTTTGACATATTTTACATATATGGAGTATAACTTCCTTTTCTTCTGATTGTACATGATGTGGAATTACACTGGTTGTGCACTCACATATGAACATATATGAATAGGAAAGTAATGTCTGATTCATTCTACTAACTTTCCTACTCCCCATCCTCCTCCTTAGTGAGTTCATATTCTTTCTCATTGTTGATCTGTTCAGATTTTCTTTCTTCATGATTCAGTCTTAGAAGGTATTGTTTCTAGAAATGTACTTTTTCCTTTTGTGTCATCCAATCCATTGGCACTTGTTTATAGTAGTCTCATGATACTTGTACTTTCATGCATCAGTTGTAATGCCTAATCCTTCATGTGTGATTTAATTTATTTGAGGCATCTCTTGTTTTCTTTAATTAGTTTAGCTAGTGCTCCGTCAATTATATTTATCTTTTCAAAAATCCACCTCTTAGTTTTTTATCTTTGTTTGTTTTTCTAGTCTCTTTCATCTAACTTCTGTTTCAAACTTTGTTACTTCCTTACTTCTTTTAGTTTTGGGCTTAGTTTTTATTTTTCTCATTCCTTAAGTTGCTCTGTTAGGTTGCTTATTGAAGATCTTTCTTCTTTTTTTTTTGATTTGGGCATTTAGAGGTATAACATACCCTCTTAGAACTACTTTTGCTACATTCCCATAAATTTTGGCATGTTGTGTTTTCATTTTCGTTTGTCTTAGATATTTTTAATTTTGGCTTATAATTTCTTCTTTGAACCACTGGTTATTCAGGATCATATTTTTTGATTTTGATGTACTTGTGAACTTTCTGAAATTCCTCCTGTTTTTCCATATTAACTTAAGAACAATATGCATTATTTTGCTGTTGGATGGAATGTTCTATATATGCCTGTTAGATTCATTTGATTCAACATATAATTCAAGTCCAAGTTGTTTTTATGGATTTCATAGTTGGGTGATCTGTCATTGTTAAAAGTGGGATATTGAAGTCTTTATTAATGTTGCATTGAAGTTTATGTCTCAGATAAATTTGCTTTATTTATTCAGGTGTTCTCATATTGGATGCATATAGATTTATAATTGTTATATTCTCTTAAGGAATTGACTTCTTTTCATTAAGTAAAGACCTTATTTGGGGGCTGGGGTTGTAGCTCAGTGGTAGAGTGCTTGCCTAGCACATGTGAAGTACTGGGTTCGATCCTTAGTACCACATAAAAATAAACAGGAATTGTGTCCATCTACAACTAAAAAAAAAAATGACCTTATTTCTCTCTTTTTAAAGTTGTTGACTTAAAATTTATTTTTGGTGATACAACTATCCTTGCTCTCTTTTGGTTTCATTTTGCATAAAATGTTTTTTTTCCATCCCTTTACATTCAGTGTATGTGTGTTCTTAATGGTAAAATTAATGTATTTTAGGCAGCCTTTAGTTGGGTCTTTTTTTTTTAAGTCATTTCAGCCACTCTGTCCTTTGAATAATTTAATCCACTTACATTCAAAGTAATTATAAGTTTATACTTACTACTGCCATTTTACTGTTTTCTGGTTGTTTTATTCTTTGTTTCTTTCTTCCTTTCTTGCAGTCTTCCTCTGTAGTTTGATGGTTTACTGTCGTGGTATGTTTTGAATCACATTTTCATCTTTATCAACTATAGTTTTTGCTTTGTGGCTACAATGAGTCTTACACATAATATCTTATACATAAAATAGGCTATTTGTGCCAATAACAATTTAATTTTAATGGCATACAAAAATTCTACATGTTTACCATTCCTCTCATATTTACATATTTTTATAATTTCTGTTTCATCAACTTATTGTAGCAATAGTTGTTTTAAATAGTTTCTTCTATCCTATGTACTAGGGAGATAGATTATTTGTATATCATCATTACAGTATAAGAATATTTTGAATTTGGCTATTTAGTTATGTTTGCCTGTGAGTTTTACACTTTCATATGTTTTTATATTACTATTTAACACCCTATTCCTTTAGATTAAGAAACTCCCTTTTGCAGTTTTTGTAAAGCAGGTCTAGTGGTAGTAAACTCTCAGCTTTTGTATGTCTGATAAGATTTTAAGGTTTAAAACAGAACTTCATTTATTACAATATACAAACACAATAAAAAGGAAATATTTCCAAAAACAAGTAGTAAAATCCAACCCCACCCAAAATCTTCCCATCAAGAGAAGAGAGAACTTCAGTTCTCAAGCATTTTTTTATTCTATTAACTAAACATGAACTGCATCTCACTATAGAAAAAAGAGAGATTATGATAAGATTTTTAATGTCCTTTTTGCTTTGAAAGAATTTCTGAGTATACTATTTTGATGGCATTTTTTTCTTAAGTTTGTTAAATATATTATCCTGCTCTCTTCTCTTGATAAAATTTCTGCTGAAAAATTCATTTGTAGACATCTGTGAATTCCCTTTGAAAATTCTCTCTTTGTCTTTAATATATGACAAACTGGTTATATTCTGTCTTGGTGTGGGTCTCTTTAAATTCATTCTATTTAGTGTTCTATAGGCTTCCTCGATTTGGATTTCTATTTCTTTGCCTGGGTTTGGGAATTTTTCTGCCACGATTTCTTTGAATATGTTTTTGTCTCTTTTCTTTCTCTTTCTGTAACTTCTGAAATGCATGTATTATTCTGCTTGATGGTTCCCCACAAGTAAGTTGTCTTCACTCTTCTTCGTACTTTTAAAAATTTTTGCTTCTCAGATTGTCTTTGAGATCACTAATGCTTTCTTCTGTAAGAACTAGTCCTGCTGAACCCCCTGTTGAATTTGTCACTTCAGTTATTATTCTCTTTAGATCCATGGTTTCTGTTTAGGCCTTTTAATTTTGTATTTTTCTTGAAATAGTCTATTCACACATTGCTCTTCTGACATCATTGAGCCTTCTATGACTGCTGAATTCTCTGTCAGAAAAATCATGCATCTCCATTTCATTAGGTTTAGATTTTGCACTTTTTTCTTATTTATTTAGAATGAATTTTTCCTGTGTTGTTGTCCACGTATTAGATGAGACAGTACTTCTCCTAGTCATGTTCAGCTGACTGTGTAGGAGCTGGTTCCCACTAATTTAACCCAACAAGAAACTCTTAAGTTCCTCGGAAGCACATTTGTTTCTTCAACTTGTTCTTGTTTTTTGTGGGCCCAAGAAGATTGAAGTGTGTAAATTCACGTTCATACCTTAAATAGATGAGTTAGAATCTAGCCAGTTTCTTGGGATGCAGTTGGAACATTTGGGTTGTGGGATGCATGTTCTAGTTCCTTTTTTTTTCTCACGGGAAGCTGAGAGCCAGTTTATCTCCCACTGATTCTTCCTGACACCAAGGAGAGGATCTACTACCGATGCCTGCACTCTCACTCTGCACCCCTGGGCCTGGGGAGAGAGCTACTGTGTGTGCAAGTTTAGAAACTACCTCTTTGTTCTCTATGATCTAGGGAAATTGAGGAATGCAGACGGCCATCAGTTCCTAGTACCAAGTGATTTGGGAACTTTAAAAGTTGGGGCGCTGGATGCATGCACAAACTCCTTCTAGGGGGAGAATAATCACCTGGACTGATTGCTGGAGCAAGCCAGGGAATGAGCTCCCATGAGTGTCCATCCTACCCGTCAGGCTCAAGAGGTCTCACAGACTCCTCCCAGGGAGAATGCGGAGGCCTAGGCTTATCGCTGGAACAAGCTAGGGAAGAAGGTTCAGGGAGCACCATGCCTCTCCGTCAGGCTCCTTTCTCTGTCCTGAAGTCTGTCAGATGCGAGATAGTGGGAAACCAGAATCTCAGGGAGCTGCTGGATATATGTAGACAAACTCCTTCCAGGGAGAATCTGGAAGCTGGACTGAACTTGAACGCATACGCAATTCAAAACCACCTCTTTGTTCTTTGTGTTTCAGAGAAATTCTCCAGTGCTGAACCCTAGATGTTTCCACAAGCAAGGTGATTTTAGTGTCAGATCCTTTGGCAGGTACTGTAAAATTAAGGTGCTGTGTTTGGGTCACGATCCTTTTACTCCTAAGGAAGGAGCTGGGGGTTGGGTGTTCCTTCCTGGTTATAAGAAGCTACGCTCAGAGTCTGTGGCGGGGGAGGGAGGTTCCTACCTGTTTAGATGTGAGTATTCTCTCACTATGTGGTCTGCAGGAGTCTTCTACTTGTTTCTGATTTACTCTTGTAGATCCATGTAGATCCATTTTGGGTGTTTATTGGTGGGATAGTCGGGAACATCCTATCTTTTAGTGTTGCTAACATTACCCTCCAGAGCTATGGGTTTTGAGTAAATTATTAAGATAGGAGAATATAAATGTTAAATGTCTCCTTCATTTAAGGAGATTGTTCTGGCAAATGTGTTTTGAAAGAGATATCTATTTATAGTAGACAGCATCCAAAGACAGGACTACCACCAAGAAGACGTTCTGGAAAGGTAGGCGGAAAATATTTGATCGAGGTAAGTCGTTTTCAAAAATGAACAAAGTATTGTTAGTTCACGAATTAGTATAGTTTATGTGTAAAATAATGTTTATATTTATTTTCTCCAAATTAGATATTTTTCTATGAAAGATAATGTATAGATACATTTCTTGCATAAAGTGAAATATATATTAAGCCTTTCTAAGGCATCTAGAAAAATACCCCCTTGCCCCATCTATTTTAGTTGGTTGAACATGCTGTGGACCAGTTGCTTTTTCCACAGTGGGTTCTTTGGACATTAAAATGATGAAATTCTCCAAGCAGAAAATGAATATCCGAGATAGAGGCAGAATAACAAGTATTACTTCTGTTCAATCAAAGATAGAATTTAAATATACAATTAAACTGCTTCTATTTATGTGCTTTAACATTTAAATCTTCTTATCCTGTACAATAATTGAAACTGCTTGGTGGAAAATAGGCAATTTGAGACCAAATAAAATGAGCCTGGTGGTCTCTGGGACAAGTAGATTCAGTCATGTAGTGCCGGCAAAATCCATTTTTCTGTATGATTTTGAGAATAAGCCATTAGTGCTCTGCCTCTGTGCTTGTGCTGACAGCTAAAGCAGTGTAGCCCTGGAGAACAGCAAGAGCATGATGGCTTCGTTTCTAACTTCAGCTCCATCTGGGTGGTAATTTCTGCTGTGTCACTCGGAACAACCTGGAGGTAACGTGAGAGTATTCGTAAGGGGTAAATGTTTCTAAGGACCAAGTAATCTTCATTTTTTCAAGAAAAATTCTAAATGATATTCTTAATTTTTTTGGTTCCGTATAGTCATACATAACATTAGGATTCACTTGGACAATTATAAAAGCATAGAATATAATTCGCTCTAATTCAGTCCCCAGTATTTCCCCTTTCCCTTCCTCCTCTCTCCCCCTGTTTCCTTCCCTCTACTCTACTTTTTATCTACTTTTTATTTACTTTCAGTGTTTTTTAAAAAAATCAGTGTCTTGTGGATATAGATGACGGTGAGATTGACTATGGTATAGTCACATGGATGTACACAGGTCAGATTCGTTCCCCTTTTCTTCCCTTATCCCATCCCTCTTCCCTCCCCCTCAGTTCCCTTCATCTAGTTCACTGATTTTTCTCCTATTTTGATGTAATCCTCCCTTTTCTTTTCTTTTCCTTCCTTATTTTGAATTAACTTTCACATATCAGAGAAAACAAATTTGACTTTTGACTTTCTGGGTCTGACTTATTGTACTTATCATGATATTATTCTCTATTTCCATCCATTTATCAGCAAATGCCATCATTTTATTCCTCTTTATGGCTGAGTAATACTTCATTGTGTATGTATACCACAGATACACAATGCTTAATCCATTCATCTATTGAAGGGCATCTAGGTTGGTTCTATAGTTTAGCTATTGTGAATTGTCCTGCTATAAATATGACTGCATCACTATAGTTGGTTGATTTTAGATCTTTTGGTTATATACAGAGTAGTGGGATGACTGAGTCATCTGGCGGTTCCAGTCCTAATTTTTTGAGGAATCTTCACACTGCTTTCAGAGTGCTTGCACTAATTTGCAGTCCCACCAACAACGTATGAATGTACCTTTTACCCCACATCCTCCTCAACCACTTATTATTATTGTATTCTTGATAATTGCCATTCTGATTTGAGTAAGATGAAATCTTCCTTTTTTTTTGCATTTTTTTTATTGTAAACAAATGGGATACATGTTGTTTCTCTGTTTGTACATGGAGTAAAGGCATACCATTTGTGTAATCATAAATTTACATAGGGTAATGTTGTTTGATTCATTCTGTTATTTTTTCCCTTCCCCCCACTCCTCCCACCCCTCTTTTCCCTCTATACAGTCCTTCCTTCCTCCATTCTTGCCCCCCTCCCTAACCCTAACTCTAATCCTAACACTAACCCCTCCCACCCCCCATTATGTGTCATCATCCACTTATCAGCGAGATCATTTGTCCTTTGGTTTTTTGAGATTGGCTTATCTCACTTAGCATGATATTCTCCAATTTCATCCATTTGCCTGCAAATGCCATAATTCTATCATTCTTTATGGATGAGTAATATACCATTGTATATATATACCACAGTTTCTTTATCCATTCATCAATTGAAGGGCATCTAGTTGGTTCCACAATCTGGCTATTGTGAACTGAGCAGCTATGAACATTGATGTGGCTGTATCTCTGTAGTATGCTGATTTTAAGTCCTTTGGGTATAGGCCAAGGAGTGGGATAGCTGGGTCAAATGGTGGTTCCATTCCAAGTTTTCCAAGGAATCTCCACACTGCTTTCCTGAAATCTTCGTTTTGATTTGCATTTGCGTAATTGCTAGAAGTAGTGAACTTTTTTGGTGTATTTGTTGGCCATTTGCATTTCTTCTTTTGAGAAGTATCTGTTTAGTTCTTTTGCCCACTGGTGTTTGGGTTTTTTTTTTTTTGTTTTTTTTTTTGGTGTTATGTTTTTTGAGTTCTTTATACATCTGGGTATTAGTGCCCTATCTAAGGAGCAGGTGGCAAAGATTCCCGCCCCCCCCCCCCCATTCTGTAGGTACTTCCTTCACACTCTTGCTTTCTTGGCTGTGGAGAAGCGTTTTAATTTGATGGCATTGCCCTTATTGATTCTTGGTTTTATGTTTTGAGCTTTAGGGATCTTGTTAAGGAAGTTGGTTCCTGTGCCAACATATTGGAGTGTTGGGCCTACATTTTCTTCCAGCAGTTGCAGATTTTCTGGTCTAACTCCTGGGTCTTTGATTCACTTCGAGTTGAATTTTGGGTAGGATGAGCGATTGGGGTCAAGTTTCATTCTTCTACATATGGATACCCAGTTTCCCCAGCACCATCGAATAATATTTTGAGTCCTTACTATGTAAGCTATGGTGCATGTGCCAATAGCATTGAGATATCCTAGGAGCTTCTTAGACATGCAGACCTCATCCAGACTTACTGAATCAGATGCACATTTAACAAGACCCCTAGGTAATTTCTATTGAAGTTCAAGACATGCTGGATTTTAAGCTCTTTGAACAGGCGTTTCGGAGCGTGGATTGGAGGGTGAGAGGGTTCTGTGTTTCAAGAGATAAATGTTGATTCTCTGGGAGGAGGTTTCCTCACTGTAGTTATACAGTTGAACAACACACAGGGAAAATGTGTGTTGCTTAGAGGACCTCTTAGTATGCTTAGAGGACCAAAGCATCGTGTGGCACAGATAAGTTTCTATATCAGACAGATATTATTGATGCCTTCACCATGAAAACACAAATCCACTTGTTTTTGAAGTGCGGCATTTATAGATTAATAAGCATCCGTAAGGGGCTAATCTTTCACCACCTGATTGGACCAAGGGAAAATGATTAGACCTACAATCAGTGTAACTTTTCAATTGCACAGAAACATCTCCCTCCTTCCACAGGAGGGACACAGAGTGAAAAGGTTTACTTATAATCCAGTAACTGGAGAGATGCTAACTGAGTGGAGTAACAGGATCCACAGTCAGTCTTTTTAAAAATTTTTCCAGAATGGAATCATGGCCCAAACCTCTGGACACACTTAGAACCTTACCAGTTACACTCTGTGCAGTATGAGGAAATCATTTCCATTTCATCTGGCAGTCGGGATCCCTCTATTTTGTTTCAAAATTAATTATCTGGATGAAACTTTGTACTTTTTGTTCCCAAAGATCTTTATTGTGGGAACACACTGATCTTGATGGTGTAGATGAGCACAGGTCCAGGTTGCCAAGAGCTTCCTCACTACATGGGGAGCACAGAAGTGGGCTTGGGTGGGTTGGTTCCCCCCATTGGGTGCCCTCTTCATGCCCTCATTCTTACAAAGTAACTTTCATGATCTCTAATTGGCTCATCAATGTGGATTCCATTCAGAAATGACTGTATAAAGTGATAACTAAATGTCAGATAATAATGGTAATTCAACCATCTACTTTATTTGATTATGCATCCTGCCATTGTAGAACATTATCATGCTCTGCTTCAACATTGAAAATATTGTTCACTAAATCATCCTAAACCTTCTGAAAATCCCACTTCATGGAATCCCTAAGCCCCAGTGTCCTGATGTTAGGAACAGTCAGGAATGGTGGAAAAGAACAGTCTCTGAAGCAAGACACATCAGAGTTAGCATCTTAGCTCTCTCCCTTCTAGCATGTCCTCCTGGGTGAGTTATTTACATCTCATGAGCCTCAATTCCTTACTATAATAGGGGAAAAATAGTACCTATTTCATATCTTTCTGTGAGGTTTAAAAGAGATAGCAATTATAAGTAACTTAGTAAACTCATTGATACTCAATGGAACCAAGAGGGTTTATCCCCTTTTCTTTTCTTGATCGATTTTTTCTCTAACCTGATTTCCCTAGAAAGCAGAGCCTATGTCAAAACTAATGGTATTTTTTTATTGTTGTTGTTTTGTTTGTTTGTTTGTTTGTTTTTAGGGCACAATCCAGGGAAGCAAATGTGAAAGGACCAGGTAAGTGAGGTAGAGGAAGAGAAGGAGCAACGACCAAATAGTCATTGTCAAGCTCTCCAGACTTGACCAGAAGGCATGCTGCCTCCTCTGTCATGCTAGACACCTCCAGAGGGACAGATGGGAACCATCTCTCAGGGAAGAGAAATGGAGGAGAAGCTATTTCTTGGCTCATTTCTGTCTCCTGTTGCTGACCAGTCCAAGCTGCCCCACTCTACAAAATTACCCACAATTCCAGCTTGTTCGCCTCTTAGGCATGAGCCAAGAGCATTTTATGCCTGCCTCCATGCAACCTGCAGCCTTGCAGAACCATCCTGAAAAGCCAGTGGGTTGCACGGGTGCATGGGGGAATTTAGGAAGCCCCGGCATCTGCATGTTAGCAGAGGCAGCCCCAGGGCTGCAGTTGAGAGCCCTGCAGGGTGAGGTTGGAGCGGTGAAGGGAGCAATGGTCCGGTCTTTCCTTGGCAACAGAGGCATCAGGATTGGCTACTGGCTGCAGCAGAGCCTACTGCTGGGCAACCTAAGCCTCTCTCCAAACACATGTGCGTACTGACAAGAATACCGTTAATGCCCTGATGTTCCCAGAGGATCATTTCCATAGCCCTGAGAGGAAGCAGCTGAGGAAACTTGAGAAACTCATAAACTGGGTCTGGTATTGTGAGAACAAGGTTCGGACTTTCAGCAGTTTATGGCAGGGAATAGATGCAAAATCAGCTCACAGCGTAGCTATGACCCGGGTCAAGATTATTTTCAGTGCTTCTTTGATGAAAATGTAGAAGAAAGGATGGATTTGGAGGTTTTGATTTGCAGAGTTAGATTGTCATCTCTCTGACTTCAAAGTCCATACTGAACCAGGTCACCGTACCTATGGTCTCAGCACAAATTTGGTCATGAGACCATGGGACTGAGTATCATCCATCACTCAGCATGAGCCGAGATGGGTTCCCAGGGTCCCACGGACCTGAAACAACAAAACAAAAAACCACAGAAGGCACTGAAAAGTTTTTGCAATAGGAGGAAAACCAAGAGAAAGAAATTAAGGACTAATAACTGAAATATATGCAATAAAAAACTAGATATCATAAAACAAACAAAAAAAATTAAGAACAAAGGTTTCGAGATTTGAAGTTCAATGTCAGATTGGCATAGAGGCCAGCCAAGCAGAAGAATGGAAGCCAAGATAACAGAGTGCTGTAACTGCTGGCCCCGCCAGAACGACTTCCGGGAGCAAGACAGGGACAATGGAGGTGAGCAAAGAGAGCTACCACTTTTTTCATCCAAAATTTTTTCCTTAAAATTGGTAAAGAAACAAAGAGAAGTTTTTGGTAGCTTGAAGGGGAAGTACAGTTGAAGCAAGTGTTTTTTTTTTTTTTTTATATCGCAATTTTTATATTCAATGTGCTGTGATACCAACGGACTGCTATAAACAATCTTGTAAATGTCTTTGCTTTTATATGTATGATGTGTTCATTGAGCATATTTCTAGAAATAGTTACAGTGTGCTTCAGTAAGAAATAGGTTGCCCAATTTTGATATGTCAGTTCTCATTGGTTAAAATGTCAATTATCCTCTTATTCCATGTGAGCAGGTGCCCAGTGGGTCTATAAGTCACTGATGAAGGTGTGTTACAGCCACATGGCATTACTGATGGCTATCAGTAATGCTCACTTTTGCTATTTATACTTAGAAGAATATACAGGTTTTGAAGTATATACTTAAGCCTATATAGAACTAGATTTTTCATATATTTCCTTGTAAGTTGAATTTTTTATCACTATGAAATTTCCTTTTTTATCTCTAGTTAATACGTCTTGTCATACACTTTTCTTTATATGGTATTATTCACTCTCTTATTGCTTAGGGTTTGGAAGGAATCTTTCTGTCCTTTTAATCATTCTATGCTCTTGGATAAGTGTCCGTTGGAATCAAAATAGAGTTGATTTTCAAACTACCTACTCCCCCTAAAAACTGGAACAAGGCAGGGATGCCCTCTTTCACCGCTTCTATTCAACATCGTCCTTGAGACTCTAGCCAGAGCAATCAGACAAACCAAAGAAATTAAAGGGATACGAATAGGAAAAGAAGAACTCAAACTATCCCTGTTCGCTGATGACATGATTATATATTTAGAGGAACCTGGAAATTCCACCAGAAAACTTTTAGAACTCATAAGTGAATTCAGTAAAGTAGCAGGTTACAAGATCAATGCTCATAAATCCAATGCATTTTTATACATAAGTGATGAATCTTCAGAAAGAGAAATTAGGAAAACTACCCCATTCACAATAGCATCGAAAAAAATAAAATACTTGGGAATCAATCTCACAAAAGAGGTGAAAGACCTCTACAATGAGAACTACAGAACACTAAAGAAAGAAATTCAAGAAAACCTTAGAAGATGGAAAGATCTCCCATGTTCCTGGATAGGCAGAATTAATATCGTCAAAATGGCTATACTACCTAAAGTGCTATACAGATTCAATGCAATTCCAATTAAAATCCCAATGATGTACCTTGCAGAAATAGAGCAAGCAATTATGAAATTCATCTGGAAGAATAAAAAACCTAGAATAGCTAAAGCAATCCTCAGTAGCAAGAACGAAGCAGGGGGTATTGCAATACCAGATCTTCAACTCTACTACAAAGCAATAGTAACAAAAACGGCATGGTATTGGTACCAAAATAGACAGGTAGATCAATGGTACAGAATAGAGGACATGGACACAAACCCAAATAAATACAATTTTCTCATACTAGACAAAGGTTCCAACAATATGCAATGGAGAAAAGATAGCCTCTTCAACAAATGGTGCTGGGAAAACTGGAAAACCACATGCAATAGAATGAAATTAAACCCCTATCTCTCACCCTACACAAAACTCAACTCAAAATGATCAAGGACCTCGGAATCAGACCAGAGACCCTGCATCTTATAGAAGAAAAAGTAGGTTCAAATCTTCAACTTGTTGGCTCAGGATCAGATTTCCTTAACAGGACTCCCATAGCACAAGAAATAAAAGCAAGAATCAACAACTGGGATAGATTCAAACTTAAAAGCTTTCTCTCAGCAAAGGAAACTATCAGAAATGTGAAGAGAGAGCCCACAGAGTGGGAGAATATCTTTGCCAACCATACCTCAGATAGAGCGCTAATTTCCAGAATCTATAAAGAACTCAAAAAACTCTACACCAAGAATACAAATAATCCAATCAACAAATGGGCTAAGGAAATGAACAGACACTTCACAGAAGAAGATGTACAAGTAATCAACAGATATATGAAAAAATGTTCAACATCCCTAGTAATAAGGGAAATGCAAATCAAAACTACCCTAAGATTTCATCTCACCCCAATTAGAATGGCGATTATCAAGAATACAAGCAACAATAGGTGTTGGCGAGGATGTGGTGAAAAAGGAACACTCATACATTGCTGGTGGGGTTGCAAATTAGTGCAGCCACTCTGGAAAGCAGTGTGGAGATTCCTCAGAAAGCTTGAAATGGAAACACCATTTGACCCAGCTATCCCATTCCTTGGCCTATACCCAAAGGACTTAAAAGCAGCATACTACAGAGATACAGCCACATCAATGTTCATTGCTGCTCAATTCACCATAGCCAGATTGTGGAACCAACCTAAATGCCCTTCAGTTGATGAATGGATAAAGAAACTGTGGCATATTTATACAATGGAATATTACTCCGCAATGAAGAATGATAAAATTATGGCATTTGTAGGCAAATGGTCGAAATTGGAGAATATCATGCTAAGTGAGATAAGCCAATCTCAAAAAACTAAAGGACGAATGATCTCGCTGATAAGCGGATGAGGACATATAATGGGGGGTGGGAGGGGCTAGCATTAGGTTTAGGGTTAGGTTTAGAGTTAGGCTAAGGAGAGCGGCAAGAATGAAGGAAAGAAGGACTGTGTAGAGGGAAAAGAGGGAAAAGAGGGGTGGGAGGGGTGGGGGAGGGGAAAAATAAAATAAACATCATTACCCTATGTAAATGTAAAAAAATAAAAAATAAAAAAATAAAAAATAAATAAATAAAAAAAAATAAAACAAACTACCTACTCAGAATGAATGTTCCCATTTCTAAAGCACCAGCATTGTTTGCAGAGGAATCCTGGGAGGGTCGGTACAGATCTATGCTTAGTGGCTGTGCAGAGAGATGTTTAGGAAAGTTATTTCTGCTGACCTCCATTTATCTTCTAAGGTGGGAATGAGATGGATGGCTTATAATAACAAGATTTTTTTTCTCACGGTTCTGGAGACTCTAAGTTCAAACAGCATGGCACTGGCCTGACAAGGGCTACCCTGGCTGAGTCACCTCATGGCGGATGACATTGTTTTGGGAATTCTTGAGAAGGCAAAAGATCACATAGTGAGACAGGAAAACAGAGGGACATCCAGGATTCAGGTTTGCTCTTTTGTAACAACTTACTTTCATGGGAATTAACTCAGGGTCCGAAAGAACTACATCAATTCTTTATGAGGGCAGCACCCTTAATAACCTATCCAAGTCCCACAGGGTCCCCACCTCTTAGCATTGCCACATTAGGGACCAAGTTTCTAACACACGAGTCCCTGAAGAAGAACCACATCCATGCCAAAGCAGGCATGAATTCTACGAACTCGGACTCCATTCTCATGACCTAACTATTTCACAAAGGTCCCACTTCCACATATCGTGACATGGGCATGGGACATACCAACATTCACTCCACAAAGGTCTTCTGCTAAGATGTTTGGAAATAGCTGAGAACTTCAGGGACATGGAAAAATTTTAGATGCACAACTCCTGGAGTATGGGAAAGGGAGGGAGGATGGGGGAGATGCTTGTTTTGGGGGTTGAGAGAGCATCCTCTGGCAAATCCCACCGCATCAACCTGCCTTTCCCTGAAGGGCCCTGCTGACACATTCTTCTATGTCCCCATTGTCACAGCTCCAAGGGGGAAGTGTTACCAGCTGCTGCTAATCTATTTCTGCTGAACTGAGATTTTGGAAGCATTCTATTTGGAATGACAGAAAGAGTGATGATTTCATTCATCTCTCTGACTTTTCATATATAATCCTATTTGATCTGATTTTCTTTTCTACACATAAGCTGGTACTGTGTATCCACCATATTATAGCCTTCCCTCTATTCATAGAGTGGTTCGTTAGCTAAGTACTCACGCTTATTGCCTGGTGGGGAGGAAGGACGGGATGGTTGGGAAGGAGACTGGATGTATGAGTTAAGCACTTAACTGTCCAGCCTCTGACAATGGAGAACTTGAGAGTCTCTGATGCACAAAAGCTGATACTGACCTGCTCTCGGTTTTGCTGTTTGCTTGTTTTTCTTCACTCAACTCCAATATGAAAGCATCCTTAGCAAGAAATTCTTGCTTTTGATGAGACAGGAAATCCAAGTTGTTAAATTCACAAGCTCTAAAGTCCTTGATTCTAATACTTGACTCCATCCTTTTCTATTTTTGTGACCTTGAACAAATTTTTTCCCTTCCTGAGCCTGTTCTCCATCTGTAAAAAGGGAATAAAATGGTACTTCTTATTGATTTTTTTCATGAGGTTAAAAATAAGCATATACATTGTAATAGTTTATTTTGCCTATTGACTTGGTCAGCCCATAGATCCAGTTATTCAATTAAACACCAATTTAGGTGTTGTTCTGAAGGTATTTTGTAGGTATGGGTAATGTCAAGAGTTGATTTTAAGTGGAAGAAATTATCTTCTATCATCTAATCAACTTAAAAGCAAAATTAAGTCTTCCCAAGGAAGAGAAAATTTGGCCTCAAGATGACAGCACCATAGGACACAGTAGCACACGCCTGTAATCCCAGGAACTCCGGAGGCAGAGGCGGAGGTGGAAGAATTCCAAGTTCAAGGCCAGCCTTAGCAACTTAGCAAGACCATCAGCAAACTATTATTATTAGCATATTAATAACAGGTTATTATTAACTTATTATGAATAGGTTGTTATTAATATATTATTTCAAATTTAAAGGAAGGACTGGGGATGTGGCTCAGTGGGTTCAATCCCCGATACCTGCTCCCTCCCCAAAACATGGCAACAGCATCTCTAGATGACTCATAATATCTAATACAATGCTGGGCAGTTCCCAGCCCATTGGTCTGTCCTATGGAGTTTGAACTTGCCAGCCTCACAATTGCAGCAGCAAACTTGAACTAAATCTCAACAGTTCTGTTGTACTGGAGAACTGACGGAATCATGCAAAGCATTCAGCATGGGGTCTTGCTGGTCGTCAGCACTCAGGAAGTATTTGTCCTGTCATCATTTGATGCATATCTGATTGGTATAGAGAATATTTTGGGAACATGAGCAGAGGACAGTCCCTATGGAGAGGCAAGCTGGACAATCACTCATTCTCGTCTGACGTCCTGGAGTTGTGATGTCCTCCGTTTTAGTTTTTCCTACGTGACGGTGATGCTTACCGTACTCTTCATGTCGTAGGTCTGGCACGACGCCCTACTTGCTACGTTCACACTGCCCTGCTTTGACATTTCTTTGGGAAGATCACCAGCCACCAACCCGTGCTTCAGCTTCAGCCTCCACCCCTCCACCCTGCAGCACCTATGCCTTGTTATTTGTGCACCCTTTGGGGCTATTTTGTGAATCAAAATTGAACCCCAGATTATGCCATAATGGAGGAAGGAGAGACTAGAAAGTGGAATTTCATTCCAGCTGAGCAAAGCACCTGTGAGAGTTCCTGGACAGACAGCTGATGATAACACTCTACTTCCTGCACTTGTTTTGCTTACAACATTCTTGTAGGTCAGAGGGTTCCAAATGCCTCACTGTAATAATTGCACTCTTCCTCGTGGGAATGGATTTATATTGTCTATATTTTCCCTAAAAATTGTCTCTGTGATGAGAATGTTATAACAAATCAGTGTTGTATAAGGCAGTGCTGAGCAACTGCCTTGTATATGTTATTGTTTTTATTCTCCCTTCAAGAGCAACCCAGAAAGAAGTGTTGTCTTTAACAGGCTACTTTCCTGGAGATGGCAGAGTGGGCCAACCATGGAGGCTTGAGAAACTCTCTGATTGTCATCACTTGGAACAAGCTGTGCCTCTGGCCCAGGGAGAATCACAGAGCCATTGGTTTTCTGTGACCCAGCCGTGTACCTCAGGGATGGATGAGTACGGTCAGCCCTCTCTATCTCCAGATCGGTTCCATAGATTCAACCAACTGTGAATCAAAAATATTTTTTAAAAGTTGCATCTGTACTGACCCTGTAAGGGTCATTATTTTCTTAACCATACAGTGTAATACCTAATTGCTTAGCATTTACATTGTATTAGGTATATAAGTCATCTAGAGAAGGTTGAAAGTATACAGGAGGATATTTGTGGTTTGTATTCTAGGCCATTTTATTTAAAAGCCTTGAACGTCCATGGATGTGGGTTTCCACAAAAGATCCTGGGAGCAGTCCCCACGCATACCAAGCAGGACTGCAAGAGCTGTTGTGTTGTTGACTCTTCTCGGCCAGTGAGCTGTTTTTACTATTTTGTGGATTTTTAAGTACAGATGACTTCAAAGACCATGTGGCATATATGTGCATCAGCTTTGGGAAGAAGAAAAATACTGAATTGAATTTATTAAAAATGTTGAATGCTGTCTTATATATCATACCATCTTTATAGCATGCCATGACCTATAGGCTCAATGAAAGTGTCAGCTGCAATGTGGTAGTTTCAAGGCTTTGACTTTCAGCTGGACGAAGTGGGCTTACATCCTAGTTCTGTCACTGCCTGGTTGTATCACCTTGGCTAAGTTAACCTCTCTGTTACTCTGTTTTCCCATCTGTAGCATAGGGGTGGAAAGGACTCCCTTAAAAGGGGATAGTGGGATAACACCTGTCAATGGGGATGCCAAATTCATAAAAAGCATGGTATCTGCTGACTATTGCTAAATGAGTGACTTTGGGTGTGTAAGTGACATCTTTTATTCCACATTTTTTATTGGTGTATTTATAAGAGGCATCTTAAAGTTCCAATTGTGTGACAGAGCAGCAAAAACAAACAATTCCTAAAAACTATCCACAAAGTGCCCCAACTCTGAGAACTTCAGGGTCTGTTCTTGTTTTAGAATATTATTGGTTATTGTGCACTATTCTATAGGTCAAAGGCCCTTGTGTGGCCTCCGGAGGAATTTCATTATAACTTTCTGACCTAACTCATTTTTTCCTCCTAGCATCTGGTCCATCTGTGAAGAATGCCTGCTGTGCCCATGGTCATTTCCTTTCCTAATGGTGGTGACAATGGGCTTGCTCACTAAACTCAGTCAACAGGACATATCTTGACTGGTACATTCATGTCCACCCACTTATCCTGAAATGAGACATTGAGATGCTTACCTGTGTATTTTGTCCTCAGTGAGTTAGAAATGAATATCTTTTGCTTCTTTTGCTCTTAAACTGATATTTAACATTTCAGAACTTAATAGTATATAATCATAGAAAAGTGTACCAGCGCCTTTGACTGGCACATCTCACAAGGAGTCAGAGGAAACCTAAGCATCTTTATCTGTTATTTTCAAAAGATTCCCTAGAGGAAGCATGGGGTCTCAACGCTGCCTGACTTTCCTCACCGCTCCGGCAAATGCATTCAGATTCACCCCAAAGCTACTGAACTTGCATCAAAGACTTCAACCTAAGAGGAGAGAAATGGTCTTTTCGATAAAAGTGATAAAAACACATTTCCAGGGTGCCTTTCTTCTGAAGAGCTCCTAAAGCCTTTACATTATTTGGCCAAAGTTTTGTCTTTCTTTTTTTTTAATTCATAAGGTTTCTTTTCTTGGACAGCATTTGATAAGGTTTCTCAAAGTTTAAAAGTATTTCTAAATATCTTACTGCTTTTTTTTTTTTTTGTTGTTCTTTTAAGCTTCCACACATCTCAGGTTAATGGACATCTCAGGTTAATGGACATCTCAGGTTAATGGACATCTCAGGTTAATGGACATCTATTCCATTAACCCACAATAAAAAAAAAAAATCACTGTAAAAACTGAGTTGTTTTTCTTTGTTCCCTTATCATTCAATTTCTCTGGAATGCATTTTTGTTCTAAGTCCTTTTCTCTGGTCCGGTCTCTCTCAACTTGATCCTTCCATTTTATGTGGGAAGTGGTAACAGTGGTTCAGTTCAGGGCCCTGGGCCCTGGTTCATGGTGGATGCTTCACATTTTCACCAAGTGCAGCTTCTCCTCACCCCATAGTCTTTTGCTCCCTCCCATTGTGCCACAGTTCATTCTGTTGCCTTTAATCCTTTTGTCTTCCTGCGCATTTGTTTCTCTGTGGTGTTAGAGGAATCAGCTGACATTCCCACACCGCTGAGTTATCAACTTCTTAATATTTTTCAGCAGTTCTTTAATTTCATCTGCATTACCCCAATTTTCCGGCTCTCTATTACTTGCATATTATAAAGCCAAGCATTGTTATTTTTCAGAATCCTATTTTTTTTTTTCTGTATTACAGCTACTTATGTTCATTGCAAAAAAAAAAAAAAGGTCGGTGAAAACATTCTGCATAGACTGCCGCCTCAGAGAGACAAACAATACTGATTTTCATCCCAGATTTATTTTATTATTATTTTATATTTTTATTCATATTATTTTTATTTTATTATTATTGCTTTTAAAAAACATTCAAAATTATGATCATACTTCCTAGAATGAAGTTTAAAAACCACAGAACTAAAAGAAATGGTATACCTGGCAGGATGCACCAATTATTTATAGATTTTTGTAACTGATTTTTTAAAGTTTGTTATTGTGTGAGCGTTTACCAGGTCTTATTACTAAAAAAAATATTCTCCAAAACTGCATGAGTTTCTTGTTCGAATGTATCTGATGGTTTAGGTCGTCCTCGGTGCTCGTCAAACTGTGGTCCCTAAATGATGGGTTGGATTGCACGTAACTTCAAAGGAAGAAAAATAATAACAGACTATGGTCTCTGGAAGCTGAAGAGACTCTTACGCCCGTAACCGACTTGGCATATGTATATCCATCAGGGTTCTTCAGACAGACCCCCGATTGAACAGGACTTGTGGTGATGTGGTGACAGCTGCACGGGTCACATGTGCTTGACAGAGCTGGTCTTGGTGAGTTCTTGTGGATTAATTATAAGAAATTGGCCCATGTGCTTTTGGGGTCTGGCAAGTCTGAAATCTATCAAGCAAACCTGCAGACTGGAAAGTCAGGCAAGAGCTGGTGTTGCAATCTTAAGCCTGGAAACCCACAGGACAAGCAGGCAGGCTGGAAATTTGGCAGGGTTTTGTGTTGCAGCCTTGGGGTGAGGGACAGAGGCCTGTACCCAAGTGAGTCATTCAGCAGTCTCTTAAATAATGGTGCTCATTTGAAGTCCTCAACCAGCAATTCACCCAAGGCTCAGAAGACGCTGCCTGACTGATGGCAAACAATGGGAAAACAATGCAGAAGCCAAAGAAGCTCTTAAAGTGAAACGCTCCTTCCTGGTTCTACTACAGTCTGTGTCAAGTTCAGTAACCCCCAGTTCTTAATGATCTTCTCTTTCAGAGGCCAAAACTCCACATTAAAACCAACCAGCATTAATCACTATAAGACTTTAAAAGGATTGTTAATTCTCCTACTGAAATTCTTTAATGGCACGAAGAGATGAAACTCTTCCCAATTTGTTTTACAATTTATTTTATCTGCAGCCAACACTTTTGGCTTCAGGAAGGCTGTGGCCAGGTCAATGTTGTTACTGCAATAATTAGAGTGTGGATCAAATCAGACTCTCTATAGATACTTATTGATTTGAATAGTATCATAGGAAGAAAACCAGAATCATCCGACTCATAAAACGCACGGAAAAATCCAGTACACACCTTAGCAAATTGAATTCAGGTTTACCAGCTCAGTTGTTGGCACAGGAAAGGCAGAGTTAATACTATTCAGGGCTGTACTTTATCTGTGCAGGTCAGAAACAAGAAGAAGATGGACAAGAGAGTGTAGGGCTTTGGCAAGACTGGGATGGAGGTACCACAGCATGAAGTCCAAATTGCAGAAGGAAGAGAGGGCCATGAAGAGAGTCAAGGTTAGTAGATAAGATGACGATGAAGCATCTAGGAGCCACAGCCCTATGGACAGTACAATGGGCGATGGCCCAGGTAGCCTGTGCTCCATAGAGCCATGGGTCTTCACCACAAGAGGGAGGAGTGGTGGTCTAGAAAACATTTTGAAGGAATGTGGAGGACAATGACCCTCACCATCTGACCAAGGAATGACAACGATAATTATGGTGGTGGAATATTAATAGTTTCCATTTCTGAGGGCTTTCCTAGGAACCACACTGTGGCCTGAATATTTTATATATCCTATCTCATTTAACAAGGATGTGAAAAAATGAGGCATTTCTTGAGGACTGGTGTCCCCAGGGGAAAGCTAGTGACAACTGAGTTGGAGAGGCAAGAGGAGGTTCAGAGAGCCACCTGAGAACACCAGGAGTTTGTAGATCCTGGGGAGTCAGGTGCAAGGGGTGGGGGGGACAGGGCGTGAGAGGGAGTGGGACAAAGCAACACAAGAATGGCAGTACTGGAGGGGGTTGGGTGCAAGGACAAGAATCGTGTGACAGTTGACCCCCTTATGTTTGCATTAGTATGAGTGTTTCCTGGATTTTAGGGATTCACAAGAAGAAACTGAACAGGACGTGTGGTGGTGTGGTGACAGCTGATGGTTTAAATGAAAAGGGCGGGTCAGATGTGCTTGGCAGGTCTGGTCTTGGTGAGTTCTTGTGGCTTTCAGACGGGCCCGCCTCTCGCCTCTGGCTTCAAGCTCATCACCTGATAAAGCCATAGAGGTTCGTCATCCCAACCGGGAATGATGAAATCACATTCAGTTTGCTTTCATGGACACGTGGTCATAGGAAGAAGGAATTGTGTGCACATGTATGTATTCAAATACTTCTTGACAATGGGTGACGCTTGGCCTGAACCTGGACTGTGCAAATAAAAGCAAGCCCTTGGAGGAGTAAAGGAAAGTTGAGGGAAGACAGAACGCCCACTTAATGCATGGACAGTTTAATCTGTAGCCTTAATTATGGGAAAAAGAAAGCACACAGCCACTTATGCACACTCCTTAAATTCCTTAACATCTTTAGGTCATTGCCATATTTCTCTAAGCACATTTTAATCATAACCTCCTTGCATTCTGATTCCTAAAAGATGACGAAAAATCGTGCAATCTGGAACAAAGCTCGTAGCATCCCACCTCACTTCTACATCCTATGAGAATGTTTAGAAACTCTCTGTTTTTCTATTGCTTTAGTACCAGAGTCTTTTCATTCACCCTAACCTCTTACTAATCAAATGGGTGAATTAGGTGGGAGAAAAATATACATGTAAAATTGAGGAAAATAATTTTTAAGGATATGAAAGAGGGTAATCCACTAATCAAGTCTGCTTACTTAATAAAGATGATATAAAAGTATACTTTGGTTTTGTACCTGCACAATTGTACTCAAGCTGCCATAACAAAGTATCACAAGCCGAGTGGTTGAAATGGCAGAAATTTATTTTCTCACAATTCTAGAGGCTTGAAGTCCAAGACCAAGATGTCTGCAGAATTGGTTTCCTCTGAGGATTCCCCACCTCCTTGGCTTGCAGATGACCATCTTCTCCCTGTGTCTTCGCATGCATGTGTGTCTGTGTTTTAATCTCCTCCTTATAAGGAGACCCATCACGTGGGATTAGAGCCCACCTTGATGACCTCCTTTTTTTCTTTGAAGACCTTAACTCCAGATAAAGTCACATTATGAGGTACTGGGGTTAGAACGTCAACAAATGAATTTTGGGGAGGATACGATTCATCCTATAACAGTGGTCTTCTAGAAGACTTTGAATTTTAAGCCAGTGTAGACTTTTTGAAATCACTTGAGCTTTAACAATATTTCCTTGGAAACAGATATGCAGATAGCAGAGTCAGGTCTCTTTAGCAGCCTCATCGTTGCTCTGGGAATATTGGATACATCATCAATCCAGAAAAAGCAATTAGCAAGCATCTTAGAAGATGTCTAGACCCTGTAGAACAGGCATTTAGGGAAGAAGCAGATTCTCATTGTCCAAATTGTTACCATTTGACAAGAAGCAGAGAAACAGAAAATCACAAATTTATGAAGCCATCACTGGGTACCAACTCGTGGGTCACTCCTGAACCATTTCTCAAAAAAGTTTGGAAACTGAGGTCTAGATTTCTGTCACTATATCAACTTTTTAACCATAAAATGAACCTAGCATCCACTTAATGAGCCACTAGCCTGGGCCTTGGAGTTGTTCCTGACCTTGGTCCCTAGACAAACTGTGGAGCGGAGCCCTGCTGTGTGTGAGACTAACAGACCTCACCCTCTGAGACACGAGCACCTTAGGGATGGAAATGGGAAAGTCAATTTTTACATTCACAGTTTAACACAAAGAATGAGCACAGGTGTCTGACAAGAGTAGAGGGTGGGAGATCTGGAGCTTTGAGGAGAGCAGGACATAAGCTCTCAGAGATGGCCCAGGGTGATGCATTTAATTAACAAAGGTGAAATTACTACCTATCTTCCAGGAAATGAGTCAAGGATTGGAAAAAGAGGTGAGAGTTTTATGTCTTTCAGCAGAAGGAAAGAGCTTAATGAACTGTGATGGAGGATGTCAAGAGATGTTCCAGGCAAACATTCATAAAGTGAATCTCTTGGGACCAGAGAACTCCATCCAGCATTAACTCGCCCATTGGAAGACTTAAAACTTAAATATTGCTCAATACTCTGTGTGTCAGAACACATTGTACTGTTTGTTTAAAAAGACCAGTTTCATTTACCCACTTCCTGGCATTTCAGGAAGCCACTCCCCTCTCCCCCTTTCCAGAATCCCATTTCCCTATTCTTCAGAAACACTGGGCTGTTCCACAAAACGACACACACTTCTGGTGTTTTCTCTGCACATGCTCCTGTGGATATCATTTCCTCTCTTGAAACTTCCTTCTCTTTGATCCTTCATAAGACTCGTCCTATGTCAACTCCTTTACCAAGATCATCCCACTCCTCCAATTTAAATGCTTTCTTCCTCCTCTTCTGGACACATTACCATTTTACACTTATGATAAAGTTCAACCTATTTCATCATGTATTAGGATTAGTTTGCCCTAATCTATTTTCATTTCCAGTTGATTCCTTAACTTCATAGAGGTAGGGATTTAAAAAATTTTCCCATTGTTATTTTATTGACACCTTTTTATTGTTACAAAGGAAACATGAGGTATTGAGGTATGAGGTATAGAAAGGAAGGCCATGCATATGGCTGACACAAGATCACTTGAGGTCCCAGGAAGCGTAAGTGCTTGGTGGACCTTTTGGGAAACAGAAAAATAAGGAAATCCAGTAAAGAGAAAGGCCAGCTTAAGAAAGACGAAAGATGCTAAGAGATGCAGTATCTACCTGGAACATAACAGGTGAAATGAGATCATCATTTCATCTTTGTTTTGGGGGAGGGGACAGTACTGGGGATTGACCCCAGTGGCTCTCTACCACTGAGCTACATCCCCAGGCCTTTTATTTTGAAAGAGTCTCTCTATGTTGATGCTGACCTGGAATTTGTGATGTTCCAGCCTCAGCCTCCCAAGAAGATGGAATTACAGGCATGCACCCGTGGGCCCAGCTCAAAAGATACTAATTGTATGTTTATTTTCCTTGATCCTTGGCTATGTATATACATTCTATAAGTATTTGTTGAGTTAAACAGTATCAGTATTTACTGAATGACCTTGAATTGATACTGGGAAAATGATTCCCTTTCTTTGAGAATACCCATTTGAGAAAGGGAGGCCAGGTTTCTATAAAGCATGGGGTTCTGGACAGCAGAAGTGCTGGGGAGAATTTGCTGCTAGGGTTCTAGAATGTGGCGTGGAGGGCATTCACAAGACAGTATCTCAGGGTGAGGCCGGAGTCAAGAAAGAAGCATTCCTAAAGAAGCATATCAACTGAGGAGACAGCAGCCAACAGTTCACCAAGACAGAAAAAATTGGTTGGGTAGAGGAATGGCTAGGAAGTATGTTGGAGAGAGTCTTTTAAGAGGCAGTGGGTGGAGGGGAGATTGGGACCTGGTTGCTGAAGAACTGTTAAATTAAGTAAAGTCTTTAGGACACTTTCCTCCTTTATTTTTTTTTTTTTATCCAGTGAGATTTTAAACCCTTATTTGCCCTGGTCTTAGTTCAGGCCATCAACAAAGTTTGGGAGAAGTTCTTAGGAGCAATCTGTGGTGGATTATCTTCATGACTTAGAATCAATTTTTCATATCCTTTCCTTTAACAGTAAGCCTTCAAAGTGTTCTTCCAATACTTTGTTATCTGAAAGTTAATATAACCCTGCAAACCACAGGAGACTCATCCTCTCAGTAGGGGACAGTCTGAGCTTATCCAGTCTCCTGGAATATGATTGTCAGGCTGTGGTTTTTTTTTTTTTTTTTTTGACTCACTTTCTTCTGGATTCCAGATTTAGTGGACACAGTGAGGTATGTTGAAAAGAGTTCTGAAACTAAATAAATACCCAGCCCACGGTCCACTTTTTTCTCCAAAAATCTTTGTGGTTTGAGGTTCACATCTCTGGGCCTTAGATGCCTTGCTGTTAGAATGGGATGATCATCCCAAGTAGCCCCTTTTGTAAATCACTGATGGTGGGGAACAGGATACAATAGGTTCTGGAGGTTCTTTTTTCTTTAATTAGTTAACATTTCTTGAGCAGTTGTTTGTAAGGGGCTGAGGTTAAGGACTGAATAATATATATATATATATATATATATATATATATATGTATATATGTGTAGTATATATATATATATATATATTCTAAGTGCCTCCTCTCTACATCTTGGATTACTTACCTCATGGGACCAATTTGTCTCAAGAAATAGATACTTTCCATGATTCTAGCAAGTATCTGATCTAGAAGACTATTGATAGTGAAATCAAATATTTATTTGCCTCGTTGTTTTATAAGTATTTTTAAAAATGAAGATAAAAATACACTTGACAAAGTTATGCCAAGGACAAAAAGAAATGTGACTTAGAAGGAATTCGTGGCCTGTGAAGGGCTGTGGAAATGTGGATGGTCATTACTCTCATTGTTCTGCAGAGCCAGGAGGGCCACTTGCCCTGTTCTGAGGGAGGCCAAGAAAGCCAATGGAGGGGCAGGGGTTGCAGCTCAGTGGTAGAGTGCGTACCTGGCATGGGTGAGGCCCTGGGTCTGATCCTGAGCACTGCATATAAATAAATAAATAAATAAATAAATAAATAAATAAATAAATAAAAACAAAGGTCCATAGTCAACTAAAAAATATTTAAAAGAAAGAAAGAAAGAAAGAAAGAAAGAAAGAAAGAAAGAAAGAAAGAAAGAAAGAAAGAAAGAATGAAAGAAAGAAAACCAATGGAAGGTTAAGGTTCCTGGTGCCCGGTGACTTTTCATGCCATGCCTGCCCTCTGGTGGACACAATCCACAGCCACTTTGCAGAAGGGGTTGCAAGAGTGGAATGGAGAAAGCAGACCCAGTAGGCAAAATGTTCAGTTGGGCAATCAGCCTCGTCATCAGCCTCCTCCTGGGTGGGACACACAGCCGAGGGCCTTCCATCGTGCTCAGTACCTGGTATAATGGGAGGCACAGGCTTGGGAAGTATGTAGGCCTGATCCTGTCATTTGCCACTGACCAGAGTCAATTTGCCTAACCTTTCATTTGCATAATTGGGAAAAATAATACCTAATTTGAGAATTGTTAAGATTAAATGTGCTAATTGATAGACAATAATCTGCCCTGGATCTGGTACAGTTAGTGCATTTTTAAAAAGGTTTTTATTTTCTTTAAACTTTGTTCATATTTCAGGATTTGTATTGTCAGGCCACTTGGACAGTGACTATATATTTAATTCTTATTCAGATTATTTTACATGCTTCTCCAAGATGCAGAATGTTCTCTTTCTAGTCTTTGAAAGAGAAAATGGTTGCCTTGGAACCTATGCATTCTACAAATACAGAATTTGATAAATCTACTCATCTAATTTGGCTCTCATTTCTCTGTTCAGATTTGTGGGTCTACTTACTGCTTTAAGTGGGGACTGCTTTTTGATTAGGAAGATTGTTGACAGGAATGTCCTGTGAGCCAGCTTCTCAGGTAAAAAATTGTCCTATTATGCAGGTACATGTCCAGAACAAGTCTTCCCATAGAGCTGAGTGTGCGTGACCTCTACTGGGTAATGACTCTGCTCCTCCTCTGGTCCACACCCAACACCAAAGGACTGAGATGAATCACGTCACTGTACTTTGTTGCGAAGGGCGTATTAAAGGAAGAAGACATAATTTGGTATTTCCAAGGTGGATTGTTTTATTGTCCTCAGAAATTTTTAGGCATTTGAAGGGACAGATCTTCAAATATCAGAGGTAACAAATTGACACAGGAAAAATAAACTTCAGGTAGTGTTCCGTCACGTGCTGGGACTAGTCCTTGGGAGCCGTTGTGCCTCTCCTCAGCCCCACATTGGAGCAAAGATCCAAAGGAGATAAGGGAAGAAGCCGTGCAGTGACATAAGAGTGAACTGTTTCCGTTGAAAGGGGCAAACAGGTGCCTGGCTTGCTCCACAGACATCAAGGAGGCTGGTGTTCCTGGAGAAGAGTGGGAGAAGCAGTTAGGCCTTGGAAAGTTTCTATCCTTTTCTCCTAGTGAGGCGGAAGTTGGGTTTGAGCAGCGGAGTGACGCTAACAGGATCATTGGCTTCTCATCTGGTTTGTTGAGGCTGGAGGAGCACCGATATAGAAGTGGGGAGAGCAGTTAGGAATTGCTCAACTCTCCAAGTGAGAGATGAGCATGGCATCAGTAAAGTTTGGCAGTTGCTATAGTTTGGATATGGATATCCTTCAAAGGTCCATGGGCTTGTTGCTGGCCTGTGGCACTATTGGGAGGTGGGACCTAGTGGAAGGAAGTTAGTTCATTGCAGGGGGAAGGCGGGGGGTGGAGGGTGCTCAGGAGGATATTAGGATCCCAGCACCTTCCTGTCTCTTTCTTTGCTTCCTGGCCACCATGAGGTGTACTGCACCACCACAGACCCAGAGCAATAAGGTCAAGTGACTGTGAATTGAAATCTCAGAAACTGAGTCAAAGTAAACCTTTTCCTCTATTAAGTTGTTTTTCTCAGGTATTTTGTGACAGAAAGCTGACTAACATGATAGTGGTAAAGAGGATGAGATCTTGGATATAATGTGACGCAAAATAATAATGTGACTATCTATTAAATTGTGTGGTGTGAGAGACAGAGGGCAGCTAAATATGCATCTAAGCATTTTGGCCTGAGCAACTTCAAGGTCAGGTTTCCATAACTAAGTTGGAATGATTGTGGGAGGAGCAGGGTTTTGTTGAATAGTCAAGAGTTGGATTTTGAATACCTTATGCTTGACATGCAAGTGCAGATGTCAGTTTGATATGTGTTTACATGACCTGGAAGTCAGGGAAAATGTTCAGGTTTGAGGTAAATATGTAAACAAGTTTAGCATACAGATAGTACTTAAAGTCAAAACACTAGGGAAGATCACCAAGGAGGTGAGCATAGATATAGAACTCCAAATACTGAACTCTGAGGAACCATGTTTAGAGTTCATGGGGATGAGGTAGAGTCATCCAGGGAGACTAAAGAGGTATAGTTGGAAAGCAGAATACGATTCAGGGAGACAAGGGAAGGAAGATTTACAAAAGCAGCAAGTAATCAACTCTTTCCAACAGTATTGACAGGTTAAGTAGGAGGAGAACATGGAATTGACCCTTTAATTTAGCCTCATAGAGGTTATTAATGACCTTGACAAAGCTATTGCGATAGAGCCCCCTATGGAGATTATAAAATCAATTTTGCAGCTTGTTAATTTGTTCAGATCTCTTTCTGTAATACGGATATGTGCACTTCTTGGACAGAAGGAATATGAGGTCTCACTCATTTCATGCTAGGTGAATATTTATAGAATGGACATGAAGAGAAATATTCTAGGCATCAGCCTAAGATGATCATTGCAAAGCCGCCAACAGTGCCAGAACTATTGGGTCCGACTGTGCTTGACTCACCTGGAGATACGGAAGAGCATGATCTTATTCTGAATGACGTCATCATTCCTTACACAGCATTGGCGCAGAAACCATCACCCCCACCCCCACCATCATCATCGACAATGACCGTATTTTGTCTGTTCTTTCCCCATAGTTCTTAGATGACTCTCCTACCTCCACCTGCCAGCTTCTCCTGTACTATAAGCTTCCTCACACCATCTGCATATTTCTACAAGACAATTTTCTTTATGCTTTTAAGAATCTTTGGTGTTTTCTTCTTGCTATAGATTATATTGTCATCCTTGGCTTGATTCATAGCATGCCTATCATTTAATAATTCAACTGGGGATATTTACTGACTGGGGTTTGTGTGCCAGCTAGATGTGACTCTTTGGAGATGGAGTGGTGAGCAAGTTAGACATCCTCCCAGGGAGCTTTTGGTCTAATGGAGTTAAATGGCAGAGACGTTAAACAAGCAATTACCATAACAGGTGATAAATGCCAGGAGAGGGAAAGTGTGCTCTCTCTCTGTGTTCTCCCAGGCTGTATCCTAGGTCCTCCTTTCCTCACTCTGTGTCACCAAGTTCCTTCATTCACTCTCTTGCATGCAGCTAATGTCAATCAAGAAGAGAGCCCCAGGGACTTAAAATCAGCAAACTACAGTAACACAGCCACATCAATGTTTATAGCGGTTCACAATAGCTAGATTGTGGAACCAACCTAGATGCCCTTCAACAGATGAATGGATAAAGAAACTCTGGTATATATACACAATGGAATACTATTCAGTCATAAAGAAAAATAATATCATGGCATTTGCAAATAAATGGATGGAATTGGAGAATATCATACTAAGTGGAATAAGCCAAGCCCCCCAAAAATCAAAGGCTGAATATTTGCCCTGATAAGTGGAGAATCATATATAATGGGGATGGGGGTGGGGAGTGAGAGAAGAATGGGGGATTTAGAACTTTGGATTATGTAAAGGGAAATGAGAGGGAGGGGGGTATGAAAAATGGTGGAGTGGGACAGATATCATTACCCTATGTACATATATGATTGCACAAATGGTATGAATCTACATTGTGCACAACCATAGAAACTAAATGATGTACCCCATTTGTGTACAATGAATCAAAATGCAGTCTGTAAAAAATTAAAAGATGAATAAAAAATAATAATAATAAAGAAGAAGAGAGTCCCAGGTCAAATCTCTCACACATGCCCCCAAAATAACGACTGGATCTCTCTTCTTGGGAGTTTCACAATCACCCTCAAAGTCAACGATCGAACCAATCGCCCCCATTCCCCGACACACACAGCAGCCCTGGTGCTCCTGTGTCCTGGCCCACCGTCAGCATGGCGTCATCGAGCCAGCTGCCTACCCACACACGAGAGCTCTGGCCTGGGCTTCCTGGTGGACCTCGTCCCACATTTTAGCAACTGTCACTAGTTCATATTATGTTCAGCTCAATTTCTCCTGCATTCTCAAATATGGGTTTTTTTTTTCTTTTTAAATTTTTAAGTAATTGTATAAGTAATGATGTGTATATTTATAAAGCAATGTGTGATTATTTTAATATATGTAGACATTGTGAGAATAACTCAGTCAAGCAAATTAACAGAGTCACCCCCTCACACTTTTGTGATAAAGCATTTAAAATTTCCTATAGTCACCATGCTGTGCAAAGGAGCTCTGTAACCTTTCTTCCTGTCTAACTGACACTGTGAACCCTTCGGCCAACCTCCCCTGCCCCATCCCATCCACCTCTGGTCATCACCATTCTTACTCTGCTTGAGTGAGCTGGATTGTTTAGATTCCACATATAAATAAGATCACGCGCTATTAGGCTTCCTGCGCCTCGTTGGTTTTGTTCAGCATGGTGTCTTCACATGGGTCCATATTGTCACAGATGGCAGGACTCCCTTCTTCAGGCTACCTTCTCCAAGGCATTCCGTTGTGTTTATATAGCACATTTTCTTGATGCACTTATCTGTTGATGGACAGCTAGGCTGCTTCCATAGCTTCTTGGCAATTGTGAATAATGCTCCGTGAGAACCAGAGTGCAGATTTTTCAAGACCCTGACTTCATTTTCTTTGGAAACGAAATATATCCCCAGTAGAGGAATTGCTGATTTTTAGATTTTTGAAGAATCTCTATACTGTGTTCCATAATGGCCAACCAACAACCAACAGCGGACAAGGGCCCCCTTTCCTCTAAATGCTTTGTAACACTTACCTTTCATCTTTTAGATGATAGTCATCTTCCTAGGTGTGAGGTGATAACTCATAGGGGTTTAAATTTGCATATCCCTGACAATTAGTGATACTGAGCATTTTTATATACCCATTTGAACATTAGTGTATCTTCTTTTGAGAAATGTCTCTTCAGGTACTTTACCTGTTTTTAATTGGGTCCTTTGTTTCCTTGCTGTTGAATTCTTTGAATTCCTTATGCAGTTCAGATATGACCCATTGTCAGATGTAGACTTGGCAAATATATTCTCCCAAATATGCCAACTCTTCACTCTATTGTTTCCTTTGCTGTGCAGAAGCTCTTCAATTTGATGTGATTCTATTTGCCTACTTTTGCTTTTGATTCCTGTGCTTTATATCTTAAAAAATCCTTGCCCATACTAGTGTTTTTCTTCTGTGTTTTTTTTTTAGTAGTTGTATAGATTCAGGTATTGTTTCAGACTTTAATTCATTTCGAGTTGATTCTTACATGTGGTATGAGAAAAGGGTCTACTTTCATTCTTTGGCATAAAGAGATCCAGATTTTCCAGTGCCATTTATTGAAAAAACTGTCCTTTTTCCATTGTGTGTTTTTGGCATCTTTTTTGAAAATCAGTTGACTGTAAATGTATGTGTTTATTTCAGGCTAAAGCACCTTCTTTTCTACAAATATTATTTCTTTCACCTCAGAGTCTTCTTATGGGTTTGTTTTTTTGGTGGGGGCGTACATCCTTTTCTCTCTATAATTAACCTGCTTTCTTCACTTTTCCTCTGGAAAAATAATTTGTTATCAGTTAAGTTTTAGTCCAGATGTCACTTCCTCTGGGAAGTCTCCTTGATCCCCCAAGTCTGAATGAAATGTGTGTTAGAATAATGGTATCCATGTCATAATGTTCAAGACCTACAAATATATTATCTTACATGAAGTGTTAGTCAGTTTTCATGACTATAATAAAATACCTGAGACAGGCTAACTTTATAAAGAATAGAGGTTTTTTTAACTCATAAATTTGTTTTGTGGTTCTGGGGATCAAATGCAGGGCCTTGAGCACAAAAGTTAAGTGTTCTACCATAGAGTTCTATCTGCAGGCTTAGCTCACAGACTTGGAGACTGAAAAGTCAAATATCATGATATAGGCTCTGGTAAGGGCCCCCAACTAAGGATAGGAGTTTGTGCAAGAAGGAAAGCTCACATCTCCAAACTGAAAACCAGAGAGACTTCATGGGGCCAGGCTCAGGTTTTGATAACACGAGAACTAAACAGAGTCCCACAAGAAAACCCTTCCTCACTTCTGATGGCATGCCCCAACTGACCAAAGGACCCCTCACCAGTCTCCACCTCTTAAAAGTCCTACTACTTCCCAATACCACCATCCTAGACACCACACCTCCAACTCATGAATCTTTAGGAGACACCCAAACTATGTTCCAAACAGAGGACCTGGCAAATGGGACTTTGCAGATGTGATTAAGTTAAAGATACTGAGACAGGCTGATGATTTTGGATTATCCAGATGTGCTCAGTAGAAAATGTAACAATGGAAGCCACCAGAAGTTGGAAACGGCAGGAAAAAAATTTCCCCAGAGTTGTCAAAGGAACACAGTTCTGCAGACAACTTGATCTAGTCCTGTTAAGATTCCTTTTGGACTTCTAAACTCTAAAACTTTAAGATATTAAGTTTTTGTTTTTTGTAAAATTAAGCCTCTGGACTTTAGGTGATTTGTTACAGTAGCAGGAAACTCACAGATGGCTTTCCATTCCTTGCCTACTCTCTCTCCTTTCTGCATCTTAACAGTCTTCAGATTCTATTTTTTTTATTTATTACTCCTTATCTCTCCAGTATCTTATAAGGTCAGTAAGAGAATGAACCAGTCTTACTTAACTGGTTTTATCAAGAACCAGCATTGCTCTTGGAACATAACTGGTGGTAAATTAATATTTGTTGGACAAAAACTTGCCAAATGTATGGAAATGCTGTAATTGATTTTCTGTGTTACTCAAAATACCTTGTGATGAGAGGGTCAGTACTGTGTTTCTTGGTGGGCTTGTCTCGATCTTAAGCAGGTGTTTTAGTCAGCTTTTGCGTCCCTGTAACCAAAAGACCTAACAAGAGCAATATAGAGGAGGAAGGTAAACTTGGTGCTCACAGTTTCAGAGGTCTCAGTCCATGGATGACCAACTCCTAGCTCTGGGCCCAAGGTGAGGCAGAACACCATGGCAGAAGGGCCTGGTGAAGGAAAGCAGCTCAGGACCTGGCAAACAGGAAGCAGGAAGATCCAGCTTTGCTCACTGGGACAAAATGGAAATCCCAAACCCCCAGAACCCTACTTCCAGCCACACCCTACCTACCTACAGTTACCCCGCTGCGCTCCCCTCTCCCAACTCCAGTCAATCCATTCAGTTGGATTAATGCACTGATTAAGGCTCTCATAACAGGATCATTTCACCTCTGGAAATTCATGCATAGTCTCACACGGGAGCTTTTGGGGAACACCACATATCTAAGCCATAATGGCAGGTTTGTGTAGAAGGAGTTACAGTTACTGCTTTTTCTCCTTGAGAACATTCTGAGTTTGGTTTAGGTCTGGTTGTCTTTGCACACCTAAAGACTGACTGTTTAAGAACATAATTTCCTGTCTTTGCATCTGCAAAACACAGATCCCTTTGTCTGAAGAACTTAAAAATCAAGACCTTTCATACCAGACAGGCTCTCCTCTTTGAACCCTCAGGTGAGAGGCCTCAAACTATACCTATGACTGGCAGGTGACATAAGAATCATGTTAAGGAGCTCCTAAAACTAAAAACTCCCTGGCCTTAGTCTGGACCTGTAATAACAACACCTCCAGGAGAGGAATCATTTCTCGGAGGTGATTCCAAAGCAGACCCAGGTCTGGAAGCCTCGGTGACAACCCCACAGAAGTATGAGGTGCAGCTGTTGCCTTTGCCACTAGATGTCAGGCTATACTCTCTACCCCGTGGTTATAGCACAAAACTTGTTAGCCACACTCCCCAACCCCACTCCGCAACCACCACGCAAAAGAAATTTAGTATGTTCTGGGCCAAGTGCTAGGATAGACATCACCATACAGATTATTCTATTGAGCTTCACAAATGCACTGTGAGTTAGGAACCATTATCCCCAATTTACAGGTGAGGAGTTCAAGGCCCATTGAGACAACAGTGACTGGTCGAATCAGAATAACTCCAAAGGTCATGTCGTTCAGCTTTGGTCCCTTAATTTGGATAACTTAGGTGATTAACTGTCCCAAGTGCAGGATATGAGTTTAGTAAATATCTGTTTGACATATCAAAAAGCAAACAAACCCAAAAGCTTATGCCTAGGAGCAGAACCAGGTGAAAATTTTAAGTTCTATTTAAAGCAACTTTATGGTGTTGCAACTTATCATTGTTTTTATTCTGTTTTCATAAAAGGGAATGGAGAAATAAAAGAGAGTTAAATATAATGTCTTTTAGATTTCCTGAAGAGTCTTAAAAGTCTCATCTTGGTCAGGCTGAAAAGGTAATCATATTCAAGATAACCAGTAGGGCCAGTATGTCTGAGAATGTGGTCCTGCGAGACAAGGAAAAGGAGGCCACTCAAGAACTTTGGCTCTAAAATGGTGTCCCTTGAAGCCAGGAACCCACGGGCATGTCGTGTATGTGTGTCTTGTAGGTGGACAGCACGCAGGGGAAAGGAAGAGAGGTCATGAGCTCTTTCAGCTCCTCAATGTCCAAATATTATTGATTTTATGTGTTGACACTTTATTCAAGATTCTACCTGGAAAAAGAGTTTCCACCACCATTAAAAAGCAGACACTGTCAAACTAGAGTCATCTTCTAGACTAGAGCCCAATTGTAATATTTTAAGTAGTATTTTTTTATGTATGTTGGTAATATAGATAGGTTAAATAAAATACTTTTAATTTATTCTCAAGATGCTTCAAGTTAAAAAAAAAAAAGAAAAAGAAATGAACACATTACCTTGAAAATCCAAAAGCTGTTTAAGAAAGAAAGGTCCAGAGAAAATATTCTCTAAACTATTCCATTTTTTTTTTTCTGTTAGAAGCCAATAGGGCCTGGTACAGTGGCCCATATCTATAATCCCAGTGACTTGGGAGGCTGAGGCAGGAGGATTACAAGTTTGTGGACAGCCACAGCATCTTAGTGAGACCCCCAGCAGCTTAGTGAGACCCTATCTCAAAATTCAAAAACTGAAAAGCGCTGGGGATGTTGCTCAGTGGTAAAGCTCCCTGGGTTCAACCCCCTGTCCTCCCCCACCCCAATATAAGAAGTCAGTAAGATGTAGGAGGTATCATTGCATATCATGGGACTAAAAATGACAAATGTCACTTTTTTAAAGCAACTTGCCCTGAATCAAGGACTTGATTATGTGTCACAGGAACCTGTGAAGGTCTCCCTGTGTGATCCAAATCATTGTGAGGAGGACGAGTGGCTCAGGATGCTTATATGCTGGTGACGGAACCGACCCTAAACCTCCCTCCTGCCACCCTGCCCAGGTTTTAGAGCTCGTGGAATAAAGACTGGGATCAGCACGTTAAGCACACATGATGAGCTACCATGGTTCCCTTTTGATTCTGCTTAAGATCAACAACCAGTTAGAAAAAGGCAGTGACAGGTGATGGGGCACTGTCAAGTCTCTGCCCCGCCTCCTGCTCCTGAATCCCCTTCAGCTACACCCATTTCCTCTCTTTGCAAGGAAACTTTTCACGGGCAGAAGGAGATGGTAGCATTCTCTGGCAGTTTTGCAAATACACCAAACTCCCCTGGTAAGTTTATAGGTACCTGATCACCCTTGGGACAAAAGGGGGCACAGTCAAGGCCCTAGTGTTGTAAGGAAGAGAGCATTTAAAAATGTCACGTAACAGTTCTGTGTAGAATATTCTTATTTTATTTTCCTTCTTCCTTATATTCTCCAGCGCTTACCTTCCAAGTATGCATTCTTAAATATTCTTGCATATTTGATTATTGTTTAACAAAGCTTTTTATCTGACAGAAATGAAAGACCTGGTTTCTGAGCCACAGAAAGAGTTGTCACGTGATATGAGCTGACCTGAGGGGCCTTCCCTACTTCCCTTTGGATACACAGCAAGGTCACTCTCTGTCTTCACAACATCTTATTTTCTATTTATTTGTATCACTTAACTCTTGAGATGTCTCTCTCTTCCCCCTCAATTAAGGTGTGCATTCCATGAAAGTGAGGACCCAAAATAGTACCTGGCATGTAGTAGTTGTTCAATGAATTTGTTGGACACTGAGGAAGGGGCTTATTCAGATAGCGAGTGGACTGGAGGCGGGTGGTGAGCAGCCTGCTACCCTGGTGCCATCTGGAGAAGGGAGGGCAAGTCAGCAGCATTCCGGGTCTCAGGCAGGATGTAGGAGTCTCAAGGCCACAGTCTTAACATCTGGATGCGTCTGGGAGGTTGGATGACTGTCACCTCCTCCCCCATGTCCCAGTATCATCAGATCCAGGTCAGTGAGTCAGTAGGTCCATGAGCACCCCTCTCTCTCAGAACACTCAGGCCGTTCAGAGTAATGGAAAATACTCAGCATGCGCAGTTGGGGATGCAGAAGCTCAGAGGAATAAAAATTGTGAAAGTTTTTCTGAAGTCTATAATTGTTAGAGCTCTCTTTTCTCTTCTTCCCCTTCTCATTTTCAAGGATTTTGGGAAAAGGAAGAAAAATTTAAGTCCACAGGGATGAGATGAAGAGGAGAGGCAAATATTTAGGTCTTTCAGAAGTGAAGAGGATTTTTTTTTTCTCTCTTTTGTGGGGAGGTCATTATTTTAAGGACAAAAAAGAAAAAAAGAGGAAGATAATTTTCAGTTTAAAAGCACTGAGTGAAAGGACAATTATGCAAATAAAAGTCTCACTTTTTGAACTCAGAAAATGATAGTTCATTGACTGAATGGATTTTCAACTCAACAAAATTGCTTTTTAAAAAACAACTAGGGCTGTCTCTCTCGTGACAAGTGTTTTTAAAAAATTTTTTTAAATAAACCCCAAAGTTTATATCCCTCTAGGCAGCCTTCTGTAGAAGGCTATTGGCATGAATGAAGACAGTTCTTGAATTTCTTTCTGTATCCCAACTGCTATTCAGTGCTTGTTTCTTAAGCATGCTCTGAGCTGGACCAAATGACTTTTCTTTATAATATTGCTTTGGCAATTTGACTGACTCTTCAAAACTGGTTTTGTAATAGTGGGAATATTGAATGTCATCCAATCACCAATGTGGTAGAAGCAACTCTTGCGCCATGACAATTTTCGCCGCGACGGGCCCTGCTTGGCATCACATATAACCTGCGGGGGATCTGTTTCCTACCTAGGAGTGTTTTGGTGTGGTTGTTCCATGCAAACTTCAGGAAGTCCTTCGTGCCAATTTCACAGATTGTTCTGGCACCTTCCTGGCAGCATTGTGTTCTTGCAGGAGGGGTTGAGCTCCCAGTGACCCCTTAACCTGAGAGTGTTAAGGCAGAACCCTTGAGATGTGGTTGGCCAGACAGGTGTGCTGCATCGTGGCTCGTGGGGTGGGACAGGGGACAGCAGGTGCAGATCTTAAAGTTGCTTTTGACTGGACAAAAACTCCCTGATAGACAGCTTTCATGTACTCTGTGAAAAAGAAATTCCACAGCACTTTGCTGACATATTTACAACAACTGGAAGTGTTCGTTATCACAGCTACAGGAGACCAAAGAGGTTTAAGTTCTGCACCTGGCTAACCTGAGTGTCTGGTGCTGGCACTTCTGGGTTCCGTAGTCCACATCTGCCTGTGACTCCACACTGGGGTCAGGCGGACCCTATCTGATTCTGATTACTGTTTTATGTTTATTTAGGGGCTCTTCCCTTGAGGAGATAAAATTATTACTTTTTAAACGTTTATGCAATATCTTAGGAAACAGGCAAGCAGTGTCCATTAACTATGCCCTCCCCACCACCTACCTCACCCCCTCTTTCCAGAACAGTCAGAAGGAGTCTGTAAAGTACATGGACATCAATCAACAGACAGAATAGAAGAGGAAGGAAGCAGAGGGCGGCTTTTTATGTGATGCGACAAGCGCTGGCCTTCAGGGAGAAGTGGCTGGGCACCCTGACTGCCCCCCGCCATCAGCGTAGCATGGATAAACACAGTTACCATCTCAGGGCCGTGAGTTCCCCACCTATAAGACAGAAAGGGCAGTGGCCAGATAATAGGTGTGGCCTCTTCAAGTTCAAAGACTGGAATCAGCGTTCAGAGGACAGCAGAGAGCTACAGAAATGACACAGCACACTGCTTCCCTCTTCTCAGACGGCGTGCACGCGGAATTGCACTAAAGAACATTCCACAGAGGAACATTTGTGGTGGATGTAACCGTAGATCTTAGAGGAAGAGAGAACAGGAGGGGAGGGGAGGGGGAGGGGGGAGCCAGAGAAGGGGGAGAGCCTAACCCAAGGAAAAGTTTGTGATTTAAAGAGAGAGAAAGAGAGAGATAAAGGAAATTTATGGTGAGTTGAAAAACTACGTTATTTGTGCATCAGAATGCACTCTCATGGTATATGGAAAGATAAAAAAGGTGAAAGATGATAAATAATTTTTCCAAAGGAGGAAATATTTACATATAATCCAAGACAGGCTACACAGTGCTTTATTTAAAGTATTCCATGACCCAGAGTGCTTGGGAAATGAGAGTTTCTGGATGGTCAAGTTTCCCCAGATATGAACAGGCAATAATACTTGAAAATTTTGTAATTCCTCTTTAATATAAAATTTATTAAAATGTGCATTTGCTGGTCTTCTGAGTAGACTAAGTACAGTGTATTGTTTCAGTATAATTGGTGTATTGGGGCTTTATCCATTGTTTCTCAATTTGTGTTCAAATTGTTCACTGTGTGCAATTTGTAGCTACGGTACAGAGTCAGATGCAGAGTCGGATTCTGTCAGACTGCAGGCTGAGGAGTACTGACCCAGTTGTGGTTCTGAAATGTGTTTTTGTTGTTATTATTGCTTTGGAAACTTCCTGATATTCAATTTGTGTCATAGTCCCTTGCATTCCTCTCATGGATGACCTGAGGCTACAAAAGCTAAATGGATCCCTCAGTTCGACACAGTTGCCTGTCAGAACATTAATGCCCTAATCAGGCCAGTCTTTCTAATTACTGCTAATAGCCCCTTTTACTGGTAAGCACTGTCCGATTGGTTGTTATTCACATCCTAGACCACAGGCTCTTTGTCAGCGTGGTCACCTCTTCTCTCTAATGTCACTTACTGTGCCTCTTTGGAGTCCATTCTGCCGGTGATTGCTTTCTGCTCTGGGGTACCAAACTGCATTAAGGTAACAGCCCGTCGGGATTCTATTTTCTTTCTGGTCAGTAAATCAACCAGTTGAAATGTGTTAGTATAGTCTTCCGGTATTTGACTAAAGAGTTGGCTTTACTGACTGCTGGGTATTGAAGACCCCTAAAGAAGCAATTCGAAGTTGGGCATGGTGGCACACACCTGTGATTCTAGCAGCTCGGGAAGCTGAGGCAGGAACATCCCAAGTTCATGATGAAACCAGCCTCATCAACTTAGCGAGGCCTAAGTAACTTAGAGTTACCTTGTCTCAAAATAAAAAAAAAAACATAAAAAGAGCTGAGGATGTGGCTCAGTGGTTAAGCACTGGGTTCAATCCCTGGTACCAAATAAATCAGTAAAACGATTCAGTTGGTTAACAGAATACCTCTTTAATATGTCAGGCATTACTATCAAGTTCTCCAGATGTACTGAATTTATTGGCTTATGACACAAACCACTTCCCCTCTACCCCAAATATGAAAGTCTTCCTTATACCCAGGAGGCTTCTATTATAATCCTCAGGCCAGGCCCCATGGCACAAGGGGTGGTGGACGGCAGGTGATCCTGCCACTTCATATGGCGGAGCCAGACACTCCTGGAGAGTGTTTTGCTATTTCTTTGTGTGTTAAATAATAGCAACTGCCCACCCTGCAACCCCAACCCTCAAAACAACAAAAAAAACAAAAAAACAAAATGAAGCCCCAATCACATGGTCGGCAGGAAGCAAATTTGGGGTTATTTTACTAAACTTCTTAGATACAAACTTGCCTCAACATAAACTGTGACTCAAAACCCATATGGAACCATTACTGCAGCAGTGGGTCCAAGGTTAGGATTCACGTCTTCCCCTGTTCCTCTTTGCTTACTGCAAGTCAGGGAAATGTTTGTTTTTGTGGCGTGTATAAGCATGATATTGGAATTCTTTCAAATTTATTACTTAGATTAAGTGTTCTATTAATTATAATTTTTGTTCATGTCTACTTAAGTTCTGTATCTAGGAATTAATTTCAAATTTATTATATCCTGCTACTTGCCTTTTTCAATTTTTACTGATATATTTACTCTGTCCAGAGTACTACGTGAGAATCCATTCACATACATTTTGTATTATGGCTGGCTTTTCAGGTACCAGCATTCTCTGAAAAGTAAGACTGTTATTTGCATTTATAGTATCACATAAAATATGTAAGATTTCATTCAGCAGTATATTCATTGCATTTTATATTTATTGATGCCAGTATACTTCTCTTTAACCACCTGGTTTTGCTCAGAATTGTTGGATCGCAGCTGCACCTTCTGTAGATTATGATTTTTTTGTTCCGGTTTCAATGAATATATACCACATTTTTATGAGCCCAACAATATTTCTCCAATGAAACCACAATGAAATTGTTTTCAATACTTAAATATGATCCAAAGGACTTTATTTTCCCCCACGAGTTCTTCATAAGATTGAGAAGTATCTTGTAGGCATGTCTCAGATGCATCTGTTTGGTCTGTATAGATGTTCACTGGGCCAGCATTTCTTTAGCATCTTCTAAGCCACCTGTGCAGTGCCCACATGAGCAACAGAACAGTGCAGCGTCCCTTCAGCTGTACCCTGGGTGCTGGAATGAGCTTGTAAAATATGTGTGGGGTTTATCAGGTCCACCAAGTCCACGCCTCTTAATTTATCATCAAACTTCCACCATCGTTTTTCTTTAGCTAGATGACTTTCCTTAAGAAGAATACTTGTATAAGCTTGCCCTGTTAAGTGAATTCAAGGGTGTAATATTATGCAACAAAGTGGAAGAGATTCATTTGTCCTGGGCATTTTTGTGACACTGTGATTTCGGTTCTTCTTTGGTTACTATGTGCAACGTCTCTGATAGAGTGATTTTTAAATTCCTGGTTCAAATTCACTTTCATTTAATAATTTTTGGGTGTGTGTTTCTTGAACCATTTTTGCTTCTGATTCAAATTTGGACACACTTAGAAATGAAGAAAGAAAGTGGCTTGTGTTTTATGAGGTTAGTATAACACGGTGCAGAAACGTCTCATTTATTTATAACTTGAGATTTATACCACCATCTAATTCCAAAAGGGATTTGAGGTGGTACGTGGGGATGTTGACTTTGCTCTTATCTGAGAGTCTTAAAATGTAATTTATGCTGGTTGTTTTGTCTCATCTATCTGCCTCTTCTTGGCATTCGGTGATTAATGTCTGCGAGTGGAACAAAACTTATTCTGGAGGTATAAAACATCCTCTCATCTGTGGGATTTTGGCAAGTACTGAGAAAACTGCAAGAGGAAATCATTTGAAATTGCACACCAGGAGCAAGAGAGTCAAATGGCTATTTTAATTTTAAAGAGGAACTCCACTCAGATTGAAAGATAAAAATCACTTTTTAAAAGGCACTTCCACTAGAAAACTGTTAATGCCTTCCTGCTGGCATTCTCTGTGTATCTGACATCCAATTTGTGGTCTCCCTTTGAGAACAGGAAATGCAAACTGAGGCCAGAAGACAGGATTCTGCTGCTGCATCATTTTGTGCTTTGGGATCCAGGTAGCATCTTTGTAGATTTGCGTTTGCACACAGTCACATCAAAGAGCTCTGTGAAAGCTGGGAGTGGTGGCGCATGCCTATAACCCTGGCAACTCGGGAGGCTGAGGCAGGAGGATGGCAAGTTTAAGGCTAGCCTCAGCAACTTAGCAAGGCCCTGTCTCAAAGTAAAAAATAAAATAAAAGGGGTGAGGATATGGCTCAGTGGTTTTAGTGCCCCTGGTTCAATCCCTGGTACAAATTTTTTTAAAAAATGAGTCAATCAAGATTAATGTCAGTCAAGTTTAACATCTGTCAAGAGCACAACGTTTGAACTTCTCTTTCTTCCCATCTTGGTTTTCATATTACACACAGGGGAGTAAAAACAAGGCATAAAGGGAGTATGAGGATGGAGGAGAAGGAAGATGCCGCTGGAAAAAGAAACAGCGGATTGCCTTGTGTTTGATTAGCTGAATGACCTGAGCGGCTGACTGGCCACACATTTGCTGGGTTGGCAGATGGCTGATGCCTGTTCATCAACACAATTGCATGTTTGGGCTCAGTAACGACCTCAGGCAAAATTATGTGGCAATTAAAACTGTCTACACGACTCATTCCGTCCCTTCTGTGCCACCCCACCTCACACACGGGTGGGTTTCTCTCCGCCTCCGTGGGGGCTCTTTTCCAGGAGCATGGCTGGCCTCTCTGAGCCAGGCAAGAAGACACAGAGGAAGAATTCTAGAAGCCAAAGGAAAACCAGGCTGTGTCGGGCAGGGGTCAACCAGCAGCTCCTCTCTCCCTGGCTGGGGAGCCACAGCTTTCTCAACCAAATGGAGGACCAGCAGGCAGTGGACGCGGTGGGCACCACCTCCAGCAGTCCACGAAGAGGAGCATGGGAAGGGAGCTCCCAATCGGAACCGCTGGTCTTCATTAGAAAGTCACTCTCCTGGGTTCTCTGTGCACCAAGAAGTCACTATGCCTGCAGGGAAGGCCCAGGAATCTCAACTTCCAACAATCCACCAAAGTGGTTTGGATGGATCTTAAATCTGACACCCACTGGGCTCGCATCTAGGTTCATCCTCACCATTCTGCACTGACATTCTCTGGCTCTAAGGCCACTTAAGTTTGTCTCACTTTGTTTCTCTAAGGAGAAGACCTGGGCCACAGATGTCCAGCAGGAACTCCGAGAGCCTCGTCCCCATCAGCCCTAAGATCTGCAGATGACTCGCTCAGCACGTCATCTCTTGGCAGGCCCGGCGTGCAGGTGTGGATGGCTCATTCAGTCCCTGGGGAGACGGAAGCAAAGCAGACTCCACTGCGGGCCCGTCCAAATGCCGCCTGGCCAGGGTCCCTGTCATGGGCACCAGGTGGCATCATCACAAGACACTTGGGAGGGGCAGAGTCCACGGCAAGGAGAGCCGTGTTAGAGGCAACAAGACGGAGAATCAGGTCAGGCTAGAGGGAGAACATTCTGGATGACATCAAGGTTGCCAGGAAGCCGGGAAAGGAGAACGCTCAGGCAGACCGTGCCAAGAATCTGAAAGGCTCAGAGGCAGAGTCAGCCTATCCTGAGGGAGCGCAGATCCTTTCACAATGACCTGTGTGGCTGGGCTCCTGGGGGGCTGCGGCGGTGCAGGAATGGTCTGCCACCCTGAGAAACGCCATTGACGTCAAGCCCTGGAAACACAGCCAGTTCTCTGAGAGGAGCCAGCTCCTTTTCCTGAGGAGCCTTCTTTTTCCCCCCACTGAAAACACAGTGGAACTTAATCTCCCTGGGCCTCAGTTTTCTCATCTGTAAGATGTGAGTGTTGAACTCATCCATCCCGCAGCATCTTCCAGCTCCGTGTTTCCATGGGAATAAAACAAAATGAATAACAGAGAGAGGGGAAAAAAATGAAGGCAAATTGTTAAGTAAGCTATGAGGGGTGGTAGACTTTTCTGGGGAGGTAAAAGTTGCTAAGGGGCAGCAGGAGGGCTTCGACAGAAAGGGAAGGAGTTTGGCAGGCCAGGTGGGGGCAGGGATACCTCCGAGAGCCCTGCCCCATACACACTTGGGCATCACAGGGGAGGCAGGAGAAGCTAGTGCTCAGCCTGAGGCCTCTAAGGTCAAAGTATAAGCAAAATTACTCAATGCATCAACCACTAGGACGATCCTCCAAACTAAATCACTCCGTCTCCTCAGTGTGCTTTCATGGCTCCAGTGTTGCTCTGTGTAAAAGATGTTCATGCATTAAAGGCTTCAGGGAATAGGCACTTTGCTTAAATCCTAAGCAGTGGTGGGCATCAACCTTTCAAATGGAAAGTACTTTTTAAAAGGGCAAATAAATCAAAAGAAAATTCAACATGTGTTCCATCCTGCAACCTCAAGTCCTACAGCATCCCTCAGCTTCCTGGTCATGCTTCTAGGATCTGAGCAAAGAATGCCTTTTGGTGAGAACCACTGTCACAGGTGAGGTATATCAATGCATCCCTCCAAGCCCTCCAAGTTGGGAAGATAATAGTTTTGTAAGCAGGGAATATGGTTCTAGACTGTAGCATCAGAAAAGATGCTCTTTCTGCTACATACTATTTTCCATGTACCTAGAGACTCAACCAGGAATGGGGTCAAACATACAGAATCTTTGTTTTGGGGTGTAGACTGCAGAAAACTCATTAGCACTGTATGAATCTATCTTCTGTTGCTATAACAAAATACCTGAGGCTGAAAACTTTTTAAAGAAAAGAGGTTTATTTCATTCACAGTTTTGGAGGCTAAAAGGCTTAGGTCAGGTGTCTCGTTGGTTTGATCTCAGGTGAAGGCATTCTGGCTACATCATAATATGGCTGATGGCATCCTGGTAGAAGAATATGTAAGAGGAAGAGATCACAGGACAAGACAAGAAGCAAGAGAAAGTTAGGATCCAGGCTTGCTCTTTTTATAACAACCTTGTCTTGCAGAAACTATCTGGGATCCTGCAAAAGTAATATTAATTCCTCTAACAGGCCCCCAGTGACCTACTAATCTCTATCTCTTAAAAGTTCTACCACCTCAATGCCAAGGACCAAGTCTCCAGCATGTAAACCTTTGAGGGACACAGGTAAACCTGTTGAATCAGAGAAATCACCCAACTCTCTCTTTAGCCTAATCAGCCAAAATTTCTAATTCTCAAGCTCACTGTCCCACAACTCCTGACAATAGACAGGAACACTCCAACTTGATGTTGAAGAGTCTTCCGGGCCAGATCCCTTCCCCCATGGACTCCCATTAGAACATGAAGATTTGGCCCAGGGTGGTAGAGCACACCTGTAATCACAGTGGCTCGGGAGGCTGAGGCAGGAGGCTCTCGAGTTCAAAGCCAGCCTCAGCAACTTAGCGAGACCCTGAGCAACTCAGTGAGACCCTGTCTCTAAATAAAATATAAAAAAGGGCTGGAGATGTGGCTCAATGGTTAAGTGCCCCTGAATTCAATCCCTAATACAAAAAACAAAACAAAATAAAACATGAGTCTCCCTTTTCAGATGGTCTGTCCCTGTCTCCTGTCTGCAGTCAATAAAATGGGTGTATGGAGAGTTGTGTGGTCAAATCACTTCTCACTAGGATTTTTAGTCTAGTATAATGGGGCAACAGCCACTTGTACAACAACTGAGCAGCCCCAGGGAACAGAAAGCAGAATGCATTTGCTCTTAGAAAGCTTTGTCAGGGACGGTTGCTAAACTGAGGTTGGGATCTCAACTGAGCCCAAAGAAACTTCTCCCAGATGTTAGGCTGTCTTTGGGAGGAGAAGACCAGGTTTGTGAAGTATTGTTTCCTGATGCAAACTGGAAAGTGGGCTTTGCCTTCTCTCTATTCCTGTCCAAATAACTCATCTTTCTTCAACTCAGTCCCATCTGGAATTTATCTGTTTTATTTTATTTTCATTTTGATAATTTCACTTTTCATTTCCAAGTTTACCCTTAGTTCTCTTTCCTTGCCACTTGTTTCTTCTTGTTTGTGTTTTATGGAGACTTTTTCTGGTTAAAAGAACTGAGGCCTCATTTATCTTCTTGAACACATTTAGCCTGCTTATTTAAAGGTTTTGCCAAAAATACTCTGTAAAATTAAGTCTGGAGTAAATTCACATTTTTATCTTTGATTTTGTTGGCTGTCTCTTTTAGTATTAGATTTGTAATGCATCTGTCTCTCCTTAGACTAGCAGATTTGCCATTGCTTCTTCTTAGTCCTCTGAGCCTCCAGAATCAAGAGGTTTCAGACCACCTTCGGATGCCACTCCACCTATGATAAGGAGATAGTGGAGCCCTTTAAAGTCTCAGGCACCTGGCTTACTGTCTCAATTCAGATGAAACCTATGTGCTGTTTTCTCCAGTTCCCAGCTCTCAAAAAAGTCAGAGTTCCTAGGAGGTCCTTGCTGTATTATTTTTTACTTGTTTAGTCTCCTTTCATGAGTGGGAGATCCACTCCTCGGCCCCTGCCTTCACACCATGAGCTTGGCTCCTGCCCTACATTTGATGAAGAACTTCCAGTTCCCTTTATTCCCTGGAACATTACCTCCTGGTAGCCACTGCTTTAGATTTTCCAGAAGAGTCTCAGTCTTAAATACAGGTGGAGCATCCCTATTCCATGTTATGCATGAAAAGAAATTTGTTTTTAAAGGATTCTGCTATGAAGAAGGTAGGAACTCTTTGGGGCATGTTTCTGCACACCTCTAGTCCCAGTTATGGGAGAGGCTGAGGCAGGAGGATCACTTGAGCTCAGGAGTTGGAGGCCAAGGCCAATCTGGGAAATGTTTTAAGACTCTGTCTCAAAAACAAAACAAACAAACAAACAAACAAAACCCAGAACTTGTTATTCACTCTTTAGGTGAAACCAAGCATGGGGTTCCCAGGACTCAGACACAGGATCAGTGACACCAGGAGACCCTGGGTGGACAGAGGTAGAAAAGGAAAGAAGAAAGGAAACCAAGTGAGAGGAACTCTTTATGAGCCCATTAGAGAGGACTTTTCCATGTTTGAGAAGTGACCCAATGAACAAAGTGAGAAGATATTTTCTCTTTTTTTTTTTTTTGCCATAGGTACTGGGGATTGAACTCAGGGCCTTGTGCTTGCAAGGCAAGCACTCTACCAGCTGAGCTATCTCCCCAGTCCGAGAAGATATTTTCGCAATATGTAATGAGATATACTGGGGATGGGACCCAAGTCTACAACCTTTGGATTCTAAGAATATGATTGGCTATGAAAAATGATGAGATTTTGTTTTTGTTTATTTTCTGATAATGGGCTATTCTTGGATCCATTGCAAAAATTGTTATTGCTCATTTTTACAAGAATGAAGGCTTCAACCCAAGCTGGATGCCCTGGAAAACCAGATGTCAGAGAAAACCCTAGGTCACTGTAGGCAAAGTTAATTGTGAAGACTGGTGAGAGAGTGCCTAAACCACATATTTCCATCATCCATATATGAATACATCGGTTCAAATGTCCTGGGGTTGCCACTTGACACCCAGTGTCTTACTGCAACAGAAAGACACAGTATAGTTGAATATCCCTTATCTGAAAACTTGGGATCAGAAGTGTTTTAGGTTTCATACTTTTTTGGATTTTGGAATATTTGCATATATAGCCATGTGCCATATAATATTTCACCCAATGACAAGCAGCATATATGACTGTGGTGGCATATGATTATATTGCCTAGCGACACCATAGCCATCTTAGCTGTATGGGTACAGTCTTTGTTGTCTACACAACAATGACATCACCTTAAGATGCATCTCTCGGAACATATCCATGATGAGGTTAAGCAGTGCACAGCAATATGTAATGAGATATACTGGGGATGGGACCCAAGTCTACACATGAAACTGGTTTATGTTTCACATATAACTTATATACAGAGCACACATGTCATCATTTTGTGCCATGAAACAAAGTTTCCTGCTTGGGAGTTTTCCACCATGAAATTTTCCATCGGGACATCATGCATGTCACGTGCTCAAAGTCTGGGATTTGGGAGAACTTGGAATTTTTGGTTTCCAGATTAGTGCTGCTCAGCCTGTAGTGAAGACAGAGATACTTCTGGAAAACCTGAGATGAGTGGCCACAGAGTAGGGTAAATGCTACACAAATTGTTGGACCAGAGAAACACTTACATGGGCCAGAAAGGGCCTATGCGTATTGTACTCACAAGGTCTTCCTAAGCAAATTCAGCAATTTAAAACTGGAATGAGGATGTACCAGCCCCTGAGAGGTATGATTCATTTATTTCCAGCTTTTATAACTAAAGTAGAATGTGGGCTGGTGGCCCATTTTGGTGATTAAAGTGAAAAAACTGAAATGAAGGTAAAAGATATGCATATGTAGCTCAGTGCCAATGGAATCATGCCACGGCTTCAAGATCATTTGGGTGAGCACAGAAAATAAGGAACCCTTGAACAGAGGCCAAGATTTAGGATTGATTTGAAGAAAAAATACCAATAGACACTTTCATTTATTTATACTCTGGGTGTCAGTGCAAGAACTTTTTTTGACATGCCGAAGCTTCTATAAGTTAAAACAGCCATTGTGAGCTTCTATTTTAGCAGGAACAAAGTGGTGTTGAGAGTCTTTGTTAATGTGCTCCTGGATTTGGTGTGGACTAGATGATAGGTAATAATGGCTTTGACTTTTGCTGAATTTCTGAGAGTGTTAATTGAGTCCATTTAACTCTTAGGTATTGGGCAATGTCCCAAAACATCTCCAGGTGTGGAGTGATTTCCTTATCCCCCAAATCCAAGATGATGAAGTTAGGACTTTGTTAATAGCCTTATGCAAGAGGCTGGAAAAAATGGTTTTGTTCCCTTCAAAATTTGTCTCCTTCCCCACAATGCAAATTAGAAGATGCAAAAGTGGTTGGCTGCTTTCCGGAATTTTGAATGGGCAATAACCTCTGTGCCGGGGAGGACCTGGCACACTGCTCCATTGGCAGGGTAGACACAGGTTCATTGGGAATCTGGGTGGTCTATAAACTTGGCTTCATTTTTTAGGTTCAGTTTTATGTTTCTATCCTGGAGTTTAAAAAATAAGACCCAGTTGAAATGAATCATGGTCATTTCCATCAGTCTAATTGAAAGGAGAGAAATTGGAAAATCATTAATGTTTGTGTTCAGAGTAGATCTGAGGATTCAAAAATTCCTGGCTGTGCCAAAACCCAAATCCAAAGTAGAGTAAAGTTGAGATATTTTTGGTCAAACCCCAGATCCAGAACATGCATCCCTGAGGGTGGGAGGGTGCTCAGATTTTGTTTTCAAATTTGATCTGTTTCTCAAATATCAATGCAATGTCAAGAGAGAACCAAATTCTTAAGCTAAAATAACTAAGTCTTCCAGTAGAAAAGAAGGTGATTTTCCACATAATAGTTTTGATTGACTAGTCCCTCGTAGCATCTGGTTCACGTTAGAGAGTTATAGAATCAGGATTAAAAGCATTTCTGTGTTACTTTTAAAATGGAAATCTGTTAATTTTCTTAATTTCTCCAATTTTTCTCTTTACAACTTCATTTTACATTCACTCTTCTCATTCCTACTTTTTAAAATTCCTTAATTCTTAGTCTCTGCCGCTTTCTGGATGTTATCACATTTTGATGGTCTCTTTCCCATTGTTTTGATGGATATCCTTGTTCCTGTATCTGGTCTCTGCATTGAATGCTCTATGTGCTTCTTTTATAATAGGTCATTTTGGAAAATTGGGTTTTAACATTTTCCAACTCTTTAAAAATGCTGTTTGCTATTTCATGTTTTTGGAATGATACTGTTCTCAAGTATTGCCAAAAGGAATCAATTAGCATTTTCTCTAGACTTCATCTTGGAAATAAAAAGTTAATAAATAAAATTCTCCATGATTTAAAAAAAAAATGGGACAGAAGACTGTCCTTGTGTTCCTCCTGGTCAATTCAGATTTTGGATTTGAAAATAATGTCTGCCAAAGAAATTTATAGACAAAAGGAGGCTATGAGAAAAGAAATCTCAAGAATTACTTTTTATAACTAGTTAAGTAATACAAGAGAACAATCATGTGGTAACCAGATTATTAGAGAAAGACTTTAATTGACTTAGATTACATATAAAAATTCTGTGACTCATCTGAATGGATGAAAGTAGAATATTCTCTAATGCATTTGGACAAATACGCACCTTTTTTTCTAATATTTCAGTTTAGTGATTCTAGTACATGTGTTATTATGAGGTCTATTTAGAAACAGGAGCTCATTTATATTTCAAGTTTTAATTTTACAAAAGCTAATGTCATATTCAACAGTAAAGTCTGATGTCAGTTTAACATCTTGGGCAAAAATACCACATCTCCTGGATGTGGACCCTTGATATCAGGGAGGAAGAAAGCAGGTGAGGAGAAGAGGTGGTTGGAGACTATCAGCCAGAATCTGGGCTACCTCAGTAACCTTTGTCCCCAGAAGTGACTCTAACCATTATAAAATCTCACTAGGATCTATAGGATGAGTTGGGACCAGGAACTGCATTTAAAAGTCAGCCAGAGGCCGGGCATGGTGGTCTCCACCTGTAATCCCAGTGGCTCAGGAGGTTGAGGCAGGAGAATCTCAAGTTCAAAGCCAACCTGAGCAATTTAGCAAGGCCCTAAGTAACTCGGTGAGGCCCTGTCTCCAAATAAAATACAAAAAAGGACTGCGGATGTGGGTCAGTGGTTAAGTGCCCCTGGATTCAATCCCTAGTACCCCCTACCAAAAAAAAAAAAAAAAAAAAGTCAGTCAGAGGCAGCTGCCAGCCCTGGTTAATTTGCCCTGGGCTTTTGCCAAAAGTTCGACAATATACAACTTGCCATTTCCTCAAGTTGTGCCCTGAAAAAATGTTAATGCTTGTACACATGTGACAGTTTGACTTGGTTCATTATAAAACGACATCCATATCACTGCCAGTGGCTAGTAAATTTCCCTCCTCTTCAGTGCCAATAGTTTCCTGGTTTCTGAAGTCAGTCCACAGTTCCAGCCAATAGTTTCAGGTTACTGAAGTGAACTGCTGGTACAATAGGTATACAGGGACATCTCTATCAAGTGTCCCCACTACTGGAGCAGTGGTTCTCTGTAGGGAAATTTTGCACTTCCCCCAGCCTCTGGAGAACATTTTGCAATGTGGGGAGTTACCTTTGTCCCATTTGAAGGGGTCTGTGTGTTGTTGGCATCGAGTGATAGAGGACTAAACATCCTATGAAATTCTGCTAAGAATCCAAGAACAATCAGGAAACCCGACCCCCCCAAAAGAAACGCTTGACCACAAATATCAGTTGTGCTAAAGCTGAGAACCCATGGGAACCCATACTGAAAAGCATTTGCTCTTGTAATGATACTTAGCAAAGCAAGGTAGCCTCACACCTGAGAGACACTGAGAGGAGCCACCAGTATGTCAACATGCTGACAGCAAATAGGGCACCTTTGTCCCCCATTGAGCTGGACTCACTTCACCCACGTGCTCTGGTCAGGCTTCTTTGCCGGGAGGGCATTTCTTCCACCTTTCTGTCATCCTCGTCTTCAGTGTCCTCACGACCCTCCTCAGCTGTCACCTCTTCCACACAGTTTTCCTTCTTGGATAATGCCCCGCTCAGAAGGGCTTCTCCCTGAAGTTGCCATAGACCTTTCATTTCTGTGAGGAAATCTTATGTTTAATGACGTACTTCAAATCCTATATCAGTTTCTTGCCGGATGTTGTATTATCCAACATATAAACAATTCCTTAAGGAAATATATTTTCTCTTTCAAAAAAAAATCAAACTTTTCCAAGATACTTGAGGGATCTGAGCTGACCTGACGTAATTTAAAACCTCTTAACTGCTTTCAGCAAAGTATCTGTCTGTGTAAGGGGACTCTACCACGTCCAGTGTGGATGAGGGAAAGGACAGTGCTGGTTATTGATTAATCACTAAGAAACTTATTTAATTAAATAAACACAGAAGCCTATAATCTTTTTAAATGGCAGAGGGTTAACAGATTGAGCCATGCCAAGATCTGGACTCTTACAAGATGGAGAAGCCCACCTTCCCTTTATTTATAGTTGTACAGGTAAAGGGGGACCGGAAGGGGCTTCTTCTGTGAGGAACAGGATGGGGTGGAGTTAAGGAAGCCATCTGCTCTAGTGGGTCATCCCAGAATTAGCATTTCCTCAGGTGGAGCCACTTCTGCACAGGGTCACACACCCCAGGCTGTCTGGAACAGTCTCCCACGACTGCCAGTTCCTGGGAGTCAGACCTCTGTATCTCATGGCTCAGCCAAGCCTGGTTCTGCTAGTCATGGATGCCTTCCCACTTGTCTACCCATTTTCCCCAGTACTTCTATAGAATCCCTCTTTTTCACTTGTTTCTACTATATCTTTCTTCATAATTTAAATTTTCTAATGTGATAGAAATGCCCTTCACTTATTGGAGTGTTCTTCCTGGTAGTTACTCCCTGGTTCTAAATAACATTTAATGCTATTCTCCATTCATCTTCACTTTCAGGTGTCCTTACTCCCCTGTTAAATGCCAAATTTTCAATCTCATGCCTTTCCGTTTTTCCTTCTTCTTCTTCTCTGGTGGAACATATCTTCTTGTAGCAGTGTTTTTGCAAGGAGTTGTCTTTTCCAAAGGAGAGCTCAGCTGTATATTTCTTCACTATAACGTCAGTTCAAAAACTTCTGGAGGTCTGTTAAATTTAAGAAGTTCTAACTTAAAGGTAGGTCCACTGCTTAAGGTTTGCCATCAGATTTAGAGGTTCAGTCCCTGGTCAGCTGGCTCCATTGCTCTGGGCCCAAGATGAGGGAGAACACCAAAGTGGAAAGATGTGAGCTTTTTTTATGCTCATACATAAATATTTCCATGTCTGTTGGCAAATGTCATCAAAAGGAATCATTAAAACATACAAGAATGGTGGTCATGTTATAGGACATTCCCATCTCTTCCTCTGTGATAACATCTCCTTTGGTTTAGTGTGAAAATATGTAGTCATATAGTCATACATAGTGTGAAAATATGTATTATGTGTGTATATATATATATATATATATATATATATATATATGTATATATATAGAGAGAGCAACTATCCCAAGAATAAATGTTGAGGTGAAATCAAATCATTGCTAATTAGCAACATTAATGAGATATAGTTTGCTTATTTTTTCCCCTCTGGGGTATCATCCATTTCATACTAGAAATTTCAAATTAATTTCTTTTTCCATTACAGGCACCCCAAAGCTATAAAATCATATATTAGTAAGGGTGAAGATTTATTAAGCATTGAATTCCAAGAGACCTAATGAGGTGAAATTCCCCATAGAGAGTGAAATTCTTGTACAATTATCTTGGAGATTTTTAAAAATTTTCTATAAAATCAACACTATTTCATCTATCTGAATGTATAAAAGCCTGGCAAACAGGTTTAGAAATCTTTCCATCATTGGTAAGCATCCATACGCACTTGAAAATTCTTAGTGCCTATGAGATCTCCTGTTCTTCTCCCTTTATTTTATTTTAATAGTATATTATAGGCCTCTTTAAGTTACATTTTTAAAGTAATAAAGGAATACATTCTGTGAAAAATCCAGATAGTATGAGTTAAGTTCGTGTCCCTTCAACCCTCTACTTCCAGTCTAGGTTTTCTTCCTAGAATTAACCACTATTATCAGCTCATTGTGTATAATTCCAGATCTTTTATCTCTTCTGTGCATTTCCATCTATACCCATATTTATATCTATAGCCATATAGCCATTCAATCCATTGACACTATAAGCATGACTAACACCTACCCACTTTTTTCAGAGGCCATTAAAAGATTGAGTTTCAAAAAAAAAATTGCCTCTAAATTATAGGAAGAAAACTACAGAATTTAAAAATCAAATTTAAAGTTCAACACATATAACATTGCTGAATTGAGTATTCATAAGTATTCATTGAAAACAATGGGTAGTTATATTTCCCCCTATTTCACAAATGTTTCCAAGTATGAATGAGAATTATTGAAAAGTCATAGCTAATTTTGAGGTAAATAAATTACTTATAACAAAATCCATTCAATAATTAGAAAAGTCTTTCCTAGTTTTTAAGAACAAAATTTATATTTAATTTAGGAAAAAGTTCTCAAACAGGTAGAACAGTGCCTTCAAATTTTCAGATTGTCTATAGCTTACAAGTTTCTTAAAACAGCCCTGTAGAAACACATAGCATTCTTTTTGGGCAAGTATTTTCGTTAAACTCACTTTGCTCACTCAAAGGCCTTAGAGAGGTTCAAAGTGAGTAGGTAGATATCCATCTCCTTGTTTGGTAACCAAGTGCTGATATTTCATAGCGCTATTCAGAATAGGGGGGTATGATGGGAGAGAGCTGTCAGTGCAATCCAGTGGATAAAGTTGATACCAATCTCCTGCGTCTGCTCTCTTAATTTGTTCCTTAGATCTCCTTTTAGTTCATTGAAATTCTAATAATCAGGTTTTTAATCATCTTTCTCTGGAATTTCATCCTCTTCCATATCTGTGAGATTCTTTTTGGAGGAGTGTGAAATTGAGGCAGGGAGATTTGTTTGCCTGTTTCCCATGTTTCCGGAGGTCTTGGACTTGGGCATCAGTTGAGATGGATTCCCTTCCTCTTTTACACGTGTATCCTATTGTGTGTAGCCTTTTTGTTCTGGGACTTTGTTTTTGATGTCCAGGAGTGACATCTGGTTATTTCTCCTTGGGATCTGGTTGTTGGTTTGGGGATTTGTCTCCCCACTTCTGTCTGGTTGAGACTCCGGTGGGGCTAGATCATGTGTGGGGTGAGAGTTGCCATTACATAATTAAGCTGTTAATATTCCTCAGCAGTAGGATCTTTACTCTGTGAACTCGAATTGTCCCAGTTACTTTCCAGCCCCTCTTAGAGGAAGGAGGGAGCTAGGAATAACAATGTTAGTAACAGATGTACAGCCTTAAGATAAATACCTGGTGTCTACTTGGACATCTATAACATGAATTGTCACCTATATAGGAATGGGCGGGGTCAGTATTTAACATCAGCACCAACCATAAAAATCCATGCACAAGATCAGGCATAAGCAGCAGGTGTCTACTGTCATCCTCTATATTAATAATCACAACAACATGAACAGGGTGGGAATTACATAAACTTTATAATTCTCTTAGTGTTTCTTAAGTGAAGGGAATATAGGATAGGAAGGCAAGCAAAACCTGAAATATTTAAAAAGTGAACAGAGGAGAGGCAGGAGATAGGTAGCAATTGACAGCTATAAAGAAGGAGGAATAAAAAACTAAAAGTAATAAAAAAGAAAGGAAGCAGGAACAGAAAAATTTGGCTATTGGTGGGGGAAGAAAGTGAAGAAGGGGCAATAAGAGGGACAAAAACCAAGGTACAAACAAACAAATCAAGATGAAAATAACTCAGATCCAATATAATTGTACCCTACCTGAGTCAAACCAAGGTTAAATAATAATGGGTGAAAAAGAACAATTAAAACGAAAGTAAAATTACATGAATGTGTGTATTAGATAATAAACTCATATGTGTAATATATACATACTGTATAAATCACATAATGTATAATATATGCACATATATAAAACATATATATTAGAACCTATCTGTACAGTGAGAACAACCCCCACCAAATAACCTTGTGAGTGGAAAAAAGTAAAAAATAATACAATACAATAATTTTTGAAAAAAAATTTTAAATTAAAAAGTTTTAAAAAATGAGGGAATTTGGGGAAAAAAGAGAGAAAAAAGATTAAAACATCTTAATGAGAAATAAAGGTTTTTTTTTTTTTTTTTTTCCCTTGCTGAGGTGGTCAGAGCTGTTGGAAGAATGGACTTTCGTTGTGTTTATTTTGGGCCCCGTCACCCTGGGGCAAGGGCTGGGAGTGGTTGAGTGTAGTGTCTGTGTTCCTCGTCCATCTGGTCCTGGCTGACCCTGGAACTTTGTTCAGGGTATTGAGAGTTGATCCACACCCCCTGTCCGTGGGGAGGTGCCAATATCTGCTGGATGTCTAGGTCACCAGCAGCCACGAGAGGTCTCTCTTTTCGGTATGGGGGCCTGTATGCCCTAGGCACATTTTATTGGCAACTGTTTCAGTCACACTGGCCCAGGCGACCGCTGGGCAAACAGGCCGCTTCCTTCAGGAGTTCCCCATCTACTGCTCCTGCTCACTGTCTTGCAGTGCTTATAAGTGGCTCCCCTGCGGGTGACCCCAGTTCCTGCAGAACGCTCTGCCCAGGGGCCAAGCAATGATTTCCCCCAGAACTCTGGGTCCTTTCAGATCATCTCCCTCTCTATTCTACAGGTTCCCCCAAGTCAATTTCCTCGTTCCAACGTGATTTCCTCTCTGCCCTGTGCTCCTCCCACCCCCTCAGCAGGCTGCCACAAAGCTGCCACACCTCCAGGGTATTATTTTTTTTATGTTATGTTCAAAGTTTCTGACTTTCTGTGACTCTGTGGTTTCTTTTATTGTCCAGTATTAGATTTCAGTGACTTTCCTGCGTTACCCACTGTTATGGTTTGGATGTGAGGTGTCCCCAGAAAGCTCATGTGTGAGACAATATGAGGAGGTTTAGAGGAGAAATGATTGGGTTGAGAGCCTTAACCCAATCAGTGAATGAATCCCCTGAGTGGTAACTGGAGGCCGGTGGGGTGTGGCTGGAGGAGGTGGGGCATTGGGGGCCTTTGGGTATATGGTTCTGTTTGGCAAGTGGAGAGATTCTCTCTCTCTCTCTCTCTCTCTCTCTCTCTCTCTCTCTCTCTCTCTCTCTCTGTCTCTCTCTCTGCTTCCTGATCATCATGTGAGCTGCTTCCCTTTGCCACATTCTTCTGCCATTATGTTCAGCCTCACCTGGAGCACAAAGGAATGGAGCCTGCTTTCTATAGATTGAGACCTCTGAAACCATGAGCCCTCAGATAAATTTTTCCTCCTCTACAATTGTGCTGGTTGGGTCTTTTAGTCACAGTGGTGAAAGAGCTGATTAAAACACCCACCTAGTTAAGGAGCAGTCTTCCCGCCTTCTAAGTGTGGTGCTAAGGAACTGCTGGGAAGCACACCCTTCCCCTAATCAGCCATCTTCCAACCTTCCAGGTAAGAGATTTCACTTTCCCCTGTATAATAGGAGAAAACTCATGGAGCGGAGCTTCATGAGAGCATGACCTGCCATATAAGGAACAGGTGATATATTGCATATGCTGGACAAAATCATATACAAAACAGTCCTATTTCATGTACCAACTCTATGTATTACATCCAAAGGATGTCAATCAAGGTAAACATTGTTCCCTCGAGAATGATCTCAAATACGTAGTCCAAGTAAGATGTGTAAGTTTGAGCAACATCAACATAGCTTCTTTCCCCTTCCTGTCCTCTCCCTTCAGATTGTTCTGGGAAGATGCTTAGTGATCATTTTGATTAGAGAGCATTTCATGGTCAATTTGGAGTGCATACTCTTGTTGATTTTCCTAATTATAAAATGTCAAGCCAATTACCTGGTTTGAAGTTGCAGAGCCTGACAGCAGGGCACATCTGTGCTACCTCTTCTTGGTCCTGGTAGGTCCTGGATTATAATAAAGGTCCTGACCCATCTGACCCTCGGGTGTCCCATATTGGGAGGGTGGTGCACATGCAGAAGAGGTTGCATGCCATACAGGAAAAATGGGGAAGGCTGGGTTTATTCATCCATGCAAAGCTGCCCAGAAGTGTTCCTGTGATTTTAGGTCAGGTGTGTAGCAACTGGCATCCCCTGGACCTTCCACAGAAAGATATGTTTTGCCCAGACAATGTTTTTCTTTTTTAAAATGAATTAATGGCCAGTGCTAATACTGTCACACTATATTGAAATTGGCATTTTCAACCTCTAGAAACATCAGGTCTAGTTACTTGGCTTTGTGCTCCTACCTGGTAACATCCAGCCCACTTAGATGCAGTTGGTGCTCTTTTCTGCCCCACAGACCTCACCGCTCCCTATTGCCTCCCTGGTTCCAAGACTGGGTGTCAGTTACTACTGATGGTGCCTGCATGGTTTTGCATTTCTCACATCCAACCTGGATTTTCTCATTTATGTTTTCTGCTTACATCTACAGGCATTTAAGTTTGTGTTTCTTATTCTAGTGTGTTTTATTTAAAACCTCTGATTTGGGCTTTTTAAATTTTTTGTTTGTTCTAATTAGTTATGCATGACAGTAGAATGCAATTGGACACATCATACGTAAATGGGGCATAGCATCTCTTTCTTCTAGTTGTACATGTTATACAATCACATTGTACAACGCCAGTCATGTAATCACATATGCACATAGGGTAATAATGTCACATTCATTCTACTGTCCTTCTATCCCCATACCCTTTCTTCCCTTTGCTTCCCTCTGCCTAATCCAAAGTGCCTCTTTTTTTCCCTAGCACCCCCCTTATTGTGAATTAGCATCCACATATCAGAGGAAACATTTGACCTTTGGTTCTTTGGGATTGGCTTATTTCACTTAGCATGATAGTTTCCACCTCCATCCATTTACCAGTAAATGCCACAATTTCATTCTTCTTTAAAGCTGAGTGATATTCCATTGTGTACGTATGCCACATTTTCTTTATCCATTCTGATTTGGTTTTAATTGACCTACTTTACATAAACAAGCACTATGTCCCCATCCTACTTACTTTTCGTTTAAGTTTGAAAAAAAGCATAGTCAACACTTTCTGAGTACCTGCTGTTTTCAAGGCATTGTGCCAGGTACGGGATACAGTGATCCGTGAAACAATCCCAGTCCCTGCCTTCATAATTTTACAGCCTAACTGTAATATAGCATTGTTATTAAAAGAATAGTAACTACATTTAACAGTATCATGGACCAATTCAAGTTTAAGAATGGCAACGCTTTGCTATGAGAAAGTAGAAGGCTACTATGAGAAGCTGGCTGATAAGCCTTCATGTTTCTCAGACATCCAGGAAAACTTCCCAAAATGTAACACATGCTTGCTGCCCTTAGAGTAGGTGGGCAGGAGGACTCTCTGAAGGATAGCCATTTGCTTTCTGGGATTGGGATTCAGCTCAACCCTAATTAGCAGGTGAACTATCCTTTGATGACAGTGGAGTTGTCTCAAGATATTACTGGCATCAGGACTCTCTTCAGGAACATCAACATTTATTTCTCTATTTGTGTCATTGAGACAGTCCCTTAACCTCCCTGGGCCTCACCATCCCCTTCCATAAATGATCTCTAAGGCCCTATGATCTGTGAATAAGAGGAGCCATGTTCATGACAAAGGGTCACCAGGTGTCATCTTGCCTGCCCTCCTGGGTACCAAAATATTTTTGAGTGCTAAGTTTGGTAAGTTTTGCTTTTCAACTTTGAGTCTTGAAGGACTTTGAGTAGTTTAATGGACTTAAAAAATTACCCTCAGATTGGGGAAATTTAACAGAGGAAAAGATTTAAAAAAAAAACATAGACCATAATAATGAAGTAAGTGGACTGCAGGGTGCCACCTGATGAGAGGTCTGTCACCAGGGAGGAGCAAAACAGGCGCCTAGACAGACCAAGGTAGTGTGCCTTGGAGGGACTGGATTCTAAGGTGAACAATAGTCTTGACCCAATAAGAAAGATCAAAGTGGTATTTCAAGGAGATTATTAGGACAATTCTGAAGATTGGGCTGCCATTCCCCTTCCTGGCACCTGATGCCATTGACTGTTTTCAAATTCCCTTACCCAGCCTCTGGGTAGAGCCTCCTGAGTCCCTAGCAACAAAGCTCTAATGGTCTTCCTGTTCTAAAACTAGCCTGGGTCCTCACAGCTTTCTCCAGTCCTTTGGAAATTCTTCAGAAGCAATTTTATTAAATTTTCTTGTCTTCTAAATTTGAAGATAATTGATTTTAGTACCAGCCTAAAGTCAACTGAGCTGGTGCAATAAAACTATGATTGAATGACATTATAATACAAGCAAGCTAGTAGATAGATGGATACCTTTTTTAAAAAGCCAGTGGCTGAAATTTTTTATCAGTCTACAGTCCCAGTGGATCCTAGGTTGTTTGCCACAATCAGCCACTCTTCTCTTCCTGGCTAAGACAACACAAGTCTTGGATCTGGTGACTCTCATGCTAAGGGAAATAAGCCATGCTAAGGTCAATGGTCTCTGATATGTCAATGCTAACCCACAATAAGGTGGGGAAGGTGAAGAATAAAAGTTCAGAGGATTAGACACAGGGAATGAAGGAAAGGAAGGGGCGTGGGAAAAGGAAAGACAGTGGAAAGAATCTGACATAAATTTCCCATGTGCATATGTGAATATACCACAGTGAATCCCACCATCCACAAGACTGGGGCCCTGGTTAGAATAAGCTATATTCCAGGCATGTATAATTTCTATCAAAGTGGACTCTACTGTCTAACAAAAAAGAACCAATAAACAAAAAATTAAAAGAAAAAAGAAAACACAAGTCTGTCAAGCAGAGATAAGAGAAGAAAGAAGTAGGGTGGGCTGATTTTTCAGCTCTACTGGAAACATGATCTACCTGGTAGTCTGCAAATGGCAGCCAGAGCTTCGTTTTCCTGGATTCTTTGGTTCCAAAAGTTTGAGATTAAGTTTTCTAAAGTTACTCATCCTTTCATAAAAGAATTAAAGTAAAAAAAGAATAGTAATTGTCATGCTGGTCGAGTAGAATTGGAGTCATAAGCTCTAAAAGATTTCCAAGTAAAAAGCATTTAAAAACACAAGAATCAAACCGGCTGCCTACCAGGACGTTGGCCATATCATCGAGTATTCCAGAGGACTAGCCTGGGCAGTTGTAGCTTCCTTCAGTCCTTCATAGACTCTTCAGTGTGACGGGCTGACAGGTCTGGCTCCATGAGAATGTTATAGGTCAGACTCTAAGGGAAATGACTAAACAGACTCCATTTTGCTCTGAGACTCCATGTTATGTAGGAAATAAACTTCTTCCATGGGAACACCCGCCTCTGGGCCCATCAACAATTGCTTAGTTTCTCCCATGGGAACACCCCACCTCTGTGCCCATCACCAGTTACTTGGTGTGACATGTTTAGCAATACAAAAAGACAATTCTTATGTAATGAAAAATTGCTCTCTTTTGATTCCTATTGCTCCTAAACAATGTACCATGTGAATGGTGATTGTGTGGTGTGTTAGTAACCATTCTTTAGTTTCTGCCTAGGTAAGGGTCGTTTTGACCTACTTCCCCCTCTGTCGATGATCTCATGATGTTAATGTGAGAATCATATCAATGAATCATAGCAACAGACACTTATAATTGAAGTGATTTTTGGTATAAGCACTCCTGCAACCCTATGGTCAAGGGCTCTTCTCCCAATAGCCATTTTTTGGGGCATTGTGTGAGACAGCCAGCGGGTTTACTGAAGACTCAAATTTGGACTTCTCAGTGGTGATCAGTCTGTTCTTAAGTTGCGCCCCATAACATTCAGAAGCTATTTTGTTTAGTTATTTTGTCTTCTAAATCTGAAAACCATTGACTCAGCAGGATACTCTATTTAGAAGCAAATTCTACACTCAGTTTAGAAATTCCTTGGAAAACTACCTAGGGCCCATTATATGTATTGTTGCCCTCATTTTGAGAAATTTCCTTTGTAGGCTTTCCTCACTTATCTTAAGGAATCAAGTGAATCCCATCCTAGCTCTGCAGATGGTCCAGAGGGTACTTCTTAGTATCATCTCAAGGCAAAGGAAAACACAAGTCACCATATGGTTTTGAAGACCCTGTAGAGATTTCTGGTGGTAAAATAAAAGATAAATGACAAAGAACTTACACATCAGAATTATTTGGGGCCATTGCTTTGGGACTTTGAAAATATTTATGGTGTGGGTGGCAGAAAATCAATCAAAGTTCATCAGATTTAAAGTTGGGGCCGCTACTCAAGCCGAGATATTTCTGTGCCACTAAAATTCTGAAAAACAAGGCATTAAAACACTCCAACAAACAATCCAGGCTTCATTGAACTTCACCTGCCATATGGGAGCTGTGTTCCACCTGCTTGAGAGGCAGGATAAAGGTTTGATCTCTGCAAGCAGACCTTTTTTTAAAAAAATTGCAATTTAAATGTAATAAGGGAGATTCTACTTAAAGAATCTTTCCTTTTAGTTCATCCTCTCTATGGTCTCTAAAATGATCTTTTTCTAAAAAGAAAAAAAAATAAAGCAAATTACAAATCAGAGAATGCCACTCCTGTTCTTGCTAAAGATGTTGGGCAATTTTCTACAGCCTCCACTTGACCTGCCTTCAGAACCTCCCGCATCCCCACTCCAATAGCAGCAATGAACTTCCCACTCCTGTGACAAAGTGAGGATTACGGCTAATCACTCCTGGGGCCCTCAGTTACTGTATCTCAGGGTGGTTTAAGTTGGAAGACCATGGCCACGTGTGTATAAGAAACCATGGCAACACACATTTTTTTCTTTTATAGCACACCTTTCCATTTTGTCCCCTTGAGGAAAGCTATCTTTTTGTCTGGCGAACTGGTTCATTTCCACTCAAAGTGTCATCTTCTTTTTGTCAACTTGCCCAACGCCTGCAACCGCTAACAGTTCTGATCTGTCCTCCCGAAGTATTTGCACTTCTGTTGTAACAGCTGAGTGTGACCGTCATTAGCTAGACCTGTGGGGGCTGTGGCCCCTGTTTTGAATTTACAGCGCCTGAAACAGGACTTAACAACTGACTGCCTGTTGAAAAGATGGTTTCATAAAACAACAGTGAATCCTTTTCTAAAACGAAGAGCTGTTTTTGCGGGCCATAGAACCTGACCCCAATCCGTTTGGTTTCGAGTCAGAACCTTCGTCTGCTAGGGTTCCCTTAAATGGGGTACAGGACAACATCATGTAGCTTTACAGGGAACAACAGGAAAATTACCTCAGACATCCCTAGGGCTGCTCAGATGTTCCTGTGCCTGCTACTGTGATTTACCCACCAGAATGTCAAAAATGACTAAGGAAAGCGGTGGAAATGAAAGTGAAAGCCCCAGGCTTCAGTCTATTTTGTGATTAATTTTCAAGTGCTGTCTTTTTAACAGATGGAGAGAAGTGTCACGCCATTGTCTAGAATAAGCTTCCCCCACTCATGCCTGGAGGTGCCTCGTTACCTAGAGCAGGGTCCAGAGGTGGGGGGTGCAGCACTTCCAGGAAGGAGGCTGTTGCTTAGCAATTGTGGGTGCCAGGTGTCAGTGTCCTGTCCTCTCCTGGTCAGTCATACAGTTTTATGGACACCTGCCAAACACACTCCTGGATTTCCAGGCAAAAACTGCAAATATTTTTGGTAAACGTTCTGTTTTATTTTTATTTTTTATTTTTGGTACTATGGATTGAACCTAGGGGTGCTCTACCCCTGAGCTACATTGTTGTGCTTTCTACATTTTATTTCGAGACAGGGTCTCACTAAGTTGCCAAGGCTGGCCTCAAACATGTGAACCTCCTATCTCAGCCTCCCGAATTGTTGGAATGACAGACTTGCACCACCACGCCTAGCTTTTGAAAACTTTCTTAAGCCCTCCAGTTGTCTGTTTAAGATTCCTAATTACAGTGAAATCTTCCTAGGGAAAAGTGAACTTATTTCATTTTTTAATATTCTCTTTTCATACACAAAGGCAATCAGCACAGAATTCACCTCACGCTGACAAATTGAATATTTATGTCTACAGATTTTGCCATCTTTAACTCCTCCCCATTCCCCCCACCAAGTGATTGAGATACAGATATAGATACAGCTATCATCCCAATTAAATTATATACATCCAAATTATTATATGTAAATCATCCAAATTAAATAATTATTAAATAGCATATATAATTTAATTGGTTGATTCCTTTCTTTTCCCTTCTCTTCCTTCCCCAGCCCTGCCCTTCTATTTCTCTTTCTCTCTCTTTTAGAAAATATCATAGCACTTCTTAAAATTAATTGAGAGTCTCCAATTGCCACAAATAAACCCCTGTGATGTCTCAAAACCAGGAGAGAAGGAGGGTGGTGCTAATTCTGGACACCTGGTTTTAGTCCTCGTTCTGTCCTGAGAGTTAATTTGAGTTACTTACTTAACGTCATTGTTTGTTTTCTAATATGTGAAATAGAAATAATAATACTGGGCCACTGCCATAGAATTGGTGTGAAGATTATTTCATTTGGATGGAAACACACTTTGGTACAAACAAGCCACTGATTTTGAAGCGTGGGCCCCTCCTCCCACACACGGACTAAGTCGTGGGCTGCTCATCCTCTCTGGGAAAAAAGAAAAATCTCAATTGGTAGTGCTTGCCACTTTCTGTGGCGTAATTACTCCCACCATTGTTGATTTCGAGCCATTGATGGCTTTATATTTCCTTTGCAAAATCGTTGAATTGGTTCTTGATTCAGACTGGCTTGATCACACAACTGCACGTGCCTCAGACTCTGAGGCCGTGTATCAGATTGGGTCATCGTGAAACAGCATCCTAAAAGAACGAGGACTCTTTGCAATGTGATAAAGTGGAGATTACTCCTGACCCTCCTACAAGGCCTTCCACCATTAAACCTAAGCCGACGTCCAGGTGCGGCTACCATGAACAGAGGGGAAACATGGCAGCACATCCAGATTTAAAAAGATGGCTCGGGTGGAGCTAGCCGGCCCGCCGAGCCCCACACTGAGGACGGAGGCTGGTAGCTGAGCCTGCCTGCCTGCCCCCTACTGCTGAGGGACACTGCGCCTGCCTCTGTGCTGACTCAGCGCACCCTCGCTGGGGCTCCCCAGCTTCTTTGGAGGCTGGTGCGGGCATTTCGAATTATTCCTGAGGGCGAGGCCACCATCATCGGAAGGGTGGCTCCCTTCCTAGACAGCTACAGGAGATTGGAGGACCTGTGACAGGACTCAGGATTCAAGAGGAGGAGGTATTGACAGACTCGGGACCAACTCAGAGCCACCGGGTGAGTCTCTCCCACTGGGCGGGCTCCCCAGATGGGGCAGCAGTCCCAGAACGCAGGGAACTTCGTGGAGTAGAGAGGCCCAATGAGACTCCTCCACTGGAGCTGAGAACCCAGTCAATCAGGAGCATGCAGAGGAGGGCCACACAGCGAGAGGCTTTGACCCAGAGTGAGGGTCCCAGACCTGGGCAGTAGGTCCAGTCCCCAGGGAATGTCGTACAGGAGGGCTGCTTTGACAAGAGTCCCTCACAGGGCCAGCCCCCCGAGACCAGGTGGTAGTTCCAGGTCCCAGGGAACATTGCAGAGGAGGGCTGCCCAGCCCAGGTGGTAGTTCTGGACTGAAGGGAACTTCTCGGAGGAGAGCTGCCCAGTGAGATGTCCCCACTGGGTGAGTCTTCCCCATGAGACAAGGCTTTCCCACCAGGGTGGTAGAACCAGAGACACAGACCCACACCAGCCACGCCACAGCGCATAGTCTAGTCCCCCTTTTGATTGACCATGGGTCAACAAGTGGAGGCACCTCGTCCCACCAGCAGGAAATATACCCCACCTGATGGCCACCACCCCTAGAGGGGCAGCTTCTTTGTGTATCACTGCATTATCAAGTTCCTCCAAGACTTGGGTCTACTGAAGGCTAGGAGGTGAGTTACTGGAAATCTACAGGGACACTATAAGTCAATAGAGGAAATCTGCAATATCTCAGAGTTTCACTAAGAGGGGAAGATACCTGACCAATATGAGAAAACAAGGGAAGAAAATGTCCCAAAAAAACCTAGATGCTACATCAATAAAACCCAATGACAGCATGGCAGAAGAAATGTCAGAAAGAGAGTTCAAAATGTACATAATTAAAATGATCATAGAAGCAAATGATGAGATAAAAGAGCAAATTCAGGCATTGAATGATGAGATGAAAGAGCAAATGCAGGCATTGAATGATCGCACCAATTGACAGTTAAAAGAGCAAATACAGGAAGCAAAAGATCATTTCAATAAAGAGTTAGAGATATTGAAAAAAAAAACCAAACAGAAATCCTTGAAATGAAGGAAACAATAAACCAAATTAAGAACTCCATAGAAAGCATAACCAATAGGATAGAACACTTGGAAGACAGAACCTCAGACATTGAAGACAAAATATTTAATCTTGAAAACAAAGTTGACCAAACAGAGAAGATGGTAATAAATCATGAACAGAATCTTTAAGAATTATGGGATATCATGAAAAGGCAAATTTAAGAATTATTGGGATTGAGGAAGGCTTAGAGAAAGCAACCAAAGGAATGAATAATCAATTCAATGAAATAATATCAGAAAATTTCCCAAATCTGAAGAATGAAATGGAAAATCAAGAACAAGAGGCTTATAGGATTCCAAATACACAAAATTACAACAGACCACCACACCAAAGCACATTATAATGAAAATACTTAACATACAAAATACAGAATTTTAAAGGCTGCGAGAGAAAAGAATCAAATTACATTCAGGAGGAAACCAGTACGGATATCAGCAGATTTTCAATCCAGACCCTAAAAGCTAGAAGGGCCTGGAACAACATTTTTCAAGCACTGAAAGAAAATGGATGCCAACCAAGAATCTTATACCCAGCAAAACTTACCTTCAAATTTGACGACGAAATAAAATCCTTCCATGATAAACGAAAGCTAAAAGAATTTACAAAAAGAAAGCCGGCATTACAGAACATTCTCAGCAAAATATTCCAAGAGGAAGAGATGAAAAACAATGATGTAAATCAGCAAAGGGATGAAATACCCTAAAGGAACAGTCAAATAAAGGAGAAACCAAGTCGTGTCAAAAAAAAAAAATGAGCCAAATGACTGGGAATACAAATCATATCTCAATAATAACCCTGAATGTTAATGGCCTGAACTCATCAATCAAAAGACATAGACTGGCAGATTGGATTAAAAAGAAAGATCCAACAATTTGCTGCCTGCAAGAGACTCACCTCATAGAAAGAGACACCCATAGACTAAAGGTGAAAGGATGGGAAAAAACATACCATGCACACGGACACAGCAAAAAGCCGGAGTATCCATCCTCATATCAGATAATGTGGACTTCAAGCCAAAGTTAGTCAGAAGGAATAAAGAAGGACATTCCATACTGCTTAAGGGAAGCATAAATCAGCAAGACATAACAGTCATAAATATCTATGCCCTGAACATTGGCTCATCCATGTACGTCAAACAAATCCTTCTCAATTCCAGAAATCAAATAGACCACAACACAATAATACTAGGTGATTTTAACACACCTCTCTCACCACTGGACAGATCCTCCAAACAAAAATTGAACAAAGAAACCATAGATCTCAACAACACAATCAGCAATTTAGACTTACTGGACATTTATAGAATATACCATCCAACAAAGAGCGAATACACTTTCTTTTCAGCAGCACATGGATCCTTCTCTAAAATAGACCATATTTTAGGCCACAAAGCTAATGTTAGCAAGTACAAGAAGACAGAGATACTACTTTATATTCTATCAGATCATAATGGATTGAAATTAGAAATAAATGACAGAGTAAAAAACAGAAACTACTCCAACACCTGGAGATTAAATAACACGCTATTGTATGATGAATCGATAACAGAAGACATCAGGAAGGAAATTAAAAAATTCTTAGAGGTAAATGAGAATGAAGAAACATCATATCAAAATCTCTGGGACACTATGAAAGCAGTACTTAGAGGAAAATTTATTTCATGGAGTGCATTCAATAAAAGAAGAAAAAATCAACAAATAAACGACCTAACACTACAGCTCAAAGCTCTAGAAAAAGAAGAACAGAGCAACACCAAAAGTAGTAGAAGACAGGAAATAGTTAAAAACAGAGCTGAAATCAATGAAATTGAAACAAAAGAAATAATACAAAAAATTGACAAAATAAATAGTTGGTTCTTTGAAAAAATAAACAAAATTGATAAACCCTTAGTCACACAAAACCCAAATTACTAAAATTCGGAAGGAACAAGGAAATATCATAAAAGACACGATTGAAATACAAAACATAATTAGAAACTATTTTGAAAATCTCTACTCCAACAAAATAGAAAATCTCAAAGACATCAACAGGTTTCTAGAGACATATGAATTACCTAAACTGAACCAGGAGGACATACACAATTTAAATAGATCAATTTCAAGTAATGAAATAGAAGAAGTCATCAAAAGCCTACCAACAAAGAAAAGTCCGGGACCAGATGGGTTCTCAGTCAAGTTCTACAAAACCTTTAAAGAAGAGCTCATTCCAATACTCCTCAAAGTATTCCATGAAAAAGAAGTGGAGGGAACCCTCCCAAACTCATTCTATGACGCCAATATCGCTCTGAAACCTACCTAAACCAGACAGAGACACATCGAGGAAAGAAAATTTCAGACTAATATCCTTAAAGAAAATTGATGCAAAAATTCTCAACTAAATCTTAGCAAATCGCATACAAAAATATTTTTAAAAGTTAGTGCACCAAGATCAAGTGGATTTTATCCCAGGGATGCAAGGTTGGTTCAACATCCGGAAATCAATAAATGTCATTCACCATATCAACAGACTTAAAGTCAAGAGTCACATGATTATTTCGATAGATACAGAAAAAGCATTGATAAAATATAGCATCCCTTCATGCTCAAGACACTAGAAAAAATAGGGATAGTGGGAACATTTCTTAACATTGTAAAGGCCATCTACACTAAGACCATGGCCAATATCATTCTAAATGGTGAAAAACTGAAAGCATTCCCCCTAAAAACCGGAACAAGGCAGGGAAGCCCTCTTTCACCACTTCTATTCAACATTGTCCTTGAAATTCTAGCCAGAGCAATTAGACAGACCAAGGAAATTAAAGGGATACGAATAGGAAAAGAAGAACTCAAACTATCCCTATTTGCTGATGACGTGATTATATACTTAGAGGAACCAGGAAATTCCACCAGAAAACTTTTAGAACTCATAAGTGAATTCAGTAAAGTAGCAGGATTTAAGATCAATGCTCATAAATCCAATGTATTTTTATACATAAGTGATGAATCTTCAGAAAGAGAAGTTAGGAAAACTACCCCATTTACAATAGCTTTGAAAAAAATAAAATACTTGGGAATCAATCTAACAAACGAGGTGAAAGACCTCTACAATGAGAACTACACAACACTAAAGAAAGAAATTAAGAAAACCTTAGAAGACGGAAAGATCTCCCATGTTCTTGGATAGTCAGAATTAATATTGTCAAAATGGCCATACTACCAAAAGTGCTATACAGATTCAGTGAAGTTCCAATTAAAATCCCAAGGACGTACCTTACAGAAATAGAGCAAGCAATCATGAAATTTAACTGGAAGAATAAGAAACCCAGAATAGATAAAGCAATCCTTAGCAGGAAAAGTGAAGCAGGGAATATCACAATACCAGAAAGTCAACTATACTACAAAGTAATAGTAACAAAAACATCATGGTATTGGCACCAAATTAGACAGGTAGATCAATGGTACAGAATAGAGGACATGGACACAAACCCAAATAAATACAATTTTCTCATACTAGACAAAGGTGCCAAAAACATGCAATGGAGAAAAGATAGCCTCTTCAACAAATGGTGCTGGGAAAACTGGAAATCCATATGCAGCAGAATGAAATTAAACCCCTATCTCACCATGCACAAAACTCAACTCAAAATGGATCAAGGACCTTGGAATCAGACCAGAGACCCCTCATCTTACAGAAGAAAAAGTAGGTCCAAATCTTCAACATGTTGGCTTAGGATCAGACTTCCTTAACAGGACTCCCATAGCACAAGAAATAAAAGCAAGAATCAACAACTGGGATAGATTCAAACTAAAAAGCTTTCTCTCAGCAAAGGAAACTATCAGCATTGTGAAGAGAGAACCTACAGAATGGGAGAAAATCTTTGCCACTCATACTTGAGATAGAGCACTAATTTCCAGAATCCATAAAGAAATCAAAAAACTCTACACCAAGAATACAAATAACCCGGGAACGGAACTGGCCCGCTAGTGAGAGCCTGTCTGAACAGAGCACGCTCCGAGTCCCGGAGCCCCTGCAGTGCAGTGTACTCCTGCAAAGAACCAGCGGAGAGCCTCGATCTGCAGTCAGCCTCAGGGATAAGGGCAGGGCAGCAGGAGACCTCTTCAGGCGGCACTGCCCACTCCGGCTGCGGGCTCTCTTCACGGGGCGATCCAAGATGGCGGCCTAGAGGGAGACTGCACCCCCGGTCGCTCCAGAACCCAGGAGTTAAGAAGGGGAGGCATTGAGAGACTCGGACTGAAGTGGAGCCACGGGTGAGTCTGCCCACTGGGTAAAGCTCGGCCCGGGTGGCAGGCCCAGATAGAGGTGGCTTATCGGAGCCGGGCAGGGCAGCTAGAGTCATCCACAGGCAGTCCTGCGCACTCCGGCGGTGGGCCCCGCCCACACAGCCAGCTTCTCCAGGTTCTTGGAACGGAACTGGCCCGCTAGTGAGAGCCTGTCTGAACAGAGCACGCTCCGAGTCCCGGAGCTGCTGCAGTGCAGTGTATTCCTGCAAAGAACCAGCGGAGAGCCTCGATCTGCAATCAGCCTCAGGGATAAGGACAAGGCAGCCGGAGACCTCTTCAGGCGGTTCTGCCCACTCCGGCTGCGGGCTCTCTTCACGGGGCGATCCAAGATGGCGGCCTAGAGGGAGACTGCACCCCCGGTCGCTCCAGAACCCAGGAGTTAAGAAGGGGAGGCATTGAGAGACTCGGACTGAAGTGGAGCCACGGGTGAGTCTGCCCACTGGGTAAAGCTCAGCCGGGGTGGCAGGCCCAGATAGAGGTGGCTTAGCAGAGCCGGGCAGGGCAGCTTGAGTCTTCCCAAGGTAGTCTTCCACACTCCGGCAGTGGGCTCTTCCCACACGGCCAGCTGCACGGTGCAGGCCCACAGTGAGAGCATTTCCGCACAGAGCCAGTTCCAAAACATGGAACCAGTAGGGGGCTAGGGGCAGTATTCTTCGAATGAGCTGCTTTATCAGATTCCTCCAAGACATCAGGCTACCGAAGGCTGGGAGGTGATACACTGGAAATCTACTGGGACACTATAAGCCAATAGAGGAAAACTGCAATATCTCAGGGTCCCACTGACAACTGACCATTATGAGAAAACAAGGGAAGAAAATGTCCCAAACAAACCTAGATACTACATCAATAAAACCCAATGACAGCAGAGCAGAAGAAATGTCAGAAAGGGAGTTCAGAATGTACGTAATTAAAACGATCAGGGAAGCTAATGAGGAGATGAAAGAGCAAATGCAGGCATTGAAGGAGGAGATGAAAGAGCAAATGCAGGCATTAAATGATCGCACCAATCAACAGTTAAAAGACCAAATACGGGAAGCAAGAGATCATTTCAATAAAGAGTTAGAGATACTGAAAAAAAAACCAAACTGAAATCCTTGAAATGAAGGAAACAATAAACCAAGTTAAAAACTCCATAGAAAGCATAACCAATAGGATAGAACACCTGGAAGACAGAACCTCAGACATTGAAGACAAAATATTTAACCTTGAAAACAAAGTGGAACAAACAGAGAAGATGGTAAGAAATCATGAACAGAATCTCCAAGAACTATGGGATATCATGAAAAGGCCAAATTTGAGAATTATTGGGATTGAGGAAGGCTTAGAGAAACAAACCAAAGGAATGAACAATCTATTCAATGAAATAATAACAGAAAATTTCCCAAATCTGAAGAACGAAATGGAAAACCAAGTACAAGAGGCTTATAGAACTCCAAACATACAAAATTACAACAGACCCACACCAAGGCACATTATTATGAAAATACCTAACATACAAAATAAAGACAGAATTTTAAAGGCCGCGAGAGAAAAGAATCAAATTACATTCAGGGGGAAACCAATAAGAATATCAGCAGATTTTTCAATCCAGACCCTAAAAGCTAGAAGGGCCTGGAACAACATATACCAGCCCTGAAAGAAAATGGATGCCAACCAAGAATCTTATACCCAGCAAAACTTACCTTCAAATTTGACGATGAAATAAGATCCTTCCATGATAAACAAAAGCTAAAGGAATTTACAAAAAGAAAGCCAGCATTACAGAACATTCTCAGCAAAATATTCCATGAGGAAGAGATGAAAAACAACGATGCAAATCAGCAACAGGAGGCGCTAGCCTAAAGGAATAGCCAAATAAAGGAGAAACCAAATCATGTCAAAAACAAATATGAGTCAATTGACTGGGAATACAAATCATATCACAATAATAACCCTGAATGTTAATGGCCTGAATTCATCAATCAAAAGACACAGACTGGCAGATTGGATTAAAAAGAAAAATCCAACAATATGCTGCCTGCAAGAGACACATCTCATAGAAAGAGACACCCATAGACTAAAGGTGAAAGGATGGGGAAAAACATACCATGCACACGGACACAGCAAAAAAGCTGGAGTATCCATCCTCATCTCAGATAATGTGGACTTCAAACCAAAACTAGTCAGAAGGGATAAAGAAGGACATTACATGCTGCTTAAGGGAAGCATAAATCAGCAAGACATAGCAATCATAAATATCTATGCCCCGAACATTGGCTCATCCACGTACGTCAAACAAATCCTTCTCAATTCCAGAAATCAAATAGACCACAACACAATAATACTAGGGCGATTTTAACACACCTCTCTCACCACTGGATAGATCGTCCAAACAAAAATTGAATAAAGAAACTATAGATCTCAACAACACAATCAGCAATTTAGACTTAACGGACATATATAGAATATACCATCCAACAAAGAATGAATACACTTTCTTCTCAGCAGCACATGGATCCTTCTCTAAAATAGACCATATTTTATGCCACAAAGCTACTGTTAGTAAATACAAGAAGATAGAGATACTACCTTGTACTCTATCAGATCATAATGGATTGAAATTAGAAATAAATGACAGAATAAAAAACAGAAACTTCTCCAATACCTGGAGACTAAATAATACACTATTATATGATGAATGGATAACAGAAGACATCAGGAGGGAAATAAAAAAATTCTTAGAAGTAAACGAGAACAAAGACACATCATATCAAAATCTCTGGGACACTATGAAAGCAGTACTTAGAGGAAGATTTATTTCATGGGGTGCATTCAAAAAAAGAAGTAGAAATCAACAAATAAATGAGTTAACACTACTGCTCAAAGCACTAGAAAAAGAAGAGCAGACCAATACCAAAAGTAGTAGAAGACAGGAAATAGTTAAAATCAGAGCCGAAATCAACGAAATCGAAACAAAAGAAACAATCGGAAAAATTAATAAAATAAATAGTTGGTTCTTTGAAAAAATAAATAAAATTGATAAACCCTTAGCCACACTAACAAAGAGAAAGAGGGAGAAAACTCAAATTACTAAAATTCGGAATGAACAAGGAAACATCACAACAGACACGAGTGAAATACAAAACATAATTAGAAGCTATTTCGAAAATCTATACTCCAACAAAACAGAAAACCTTGAAGACATCAACAAATTTCTAGAGACATATGAACTACCTAAACTGAACGAGGAGGACATACACAACTTAAATAAACCAATTTCAAGCAATGAAATAGAAGAGGTCATCAAAAGCCTACCAACAAAGAAAAGTCCAGGACCAGATGGGTTCTCAGCCGAGTTCTATAAAACCTTTAAAGAAGAGCTCATTCCAATACTCCTCAAACTATTCCATGAAATAGAAGAGGAGGGAACCCTACCAAACTCGTTCTATGAAGCCAATATCACCCTGATACCTAAACCAGACAGAGACACATCAAGGAAAGAAAATTTCAGACCAATATCCTTAATGAACATCGATGCAAAAATTCTCAACAAAATTTTAGCAAATCGCATACAAATATATATTAAAAGATAGTGCACCACGATCAAGTGGGTTTTATCCCAGGGATGCAAGGTTGGTTCAACATTCGAAATCAATGTCATTCACCATATCAACAGACTTAAAGTTAAGAATCACATGATTATTTCAATAGATGCAGAAAAAGCATTTGATAAAATACAGCATCCCTTCATGCTCAAAACACTAGAAAAATTGGGGTAATGGGAACATTCCTAAACATTATAAAGGCCATCTACGCTAAGCCCATGGCTAATATCATTCTAAATGGTGAAAAACTGAAAGCGTTCCCCCTAAAAACTGGAACAAGGCAGGGATGCCCTCTTTCACCGCTTCTATTCAACATCGTCCTTGAGACTCTAGCCAGAGCAATCAGACAAACCAAAGAAATTAAAGGGATACGAATAGGAAAAGAAGAACTCAAACTATCCCTGTTCGCTGATGACATGATTATATATTTAGAGGAACCTGGAAATTCCACCAGAAAACTTTAGAACTCATAAGTGAATTCAGTAAAGTAGCAGGTTACAAGATCAATGCTCATAAATCCAATGCATTTTTATACATAAGTGATGAATCTTCAGAAAGAGAAATTAGGAAAACTACTCCATTCACAATAGCATCGAAAAAAATAAAATACTTGGGAATCAATCTCACAAAAGAGGTGAAAGACCTCTACAATGAGAACTACAGAACACTAAAGAAAGAAATTCAAGAAAACCTTAGAAGATGGAAAGATCTCCCATGTTCCTGGATAGGCAGAATTAATATCGTCAAAATGGCTATACTACCTAAAGTTCTATACAGATTCAATGCAATTCCAATTAAAATCCCAATGATGTACCTCGCAGAAATAGAGCAAGCAATTATGAAATTCATCTGGAAGAATAAAAAACCTAGAATAGCTAAAGCAATCCTCAGTAGCAAGAGCGAAGCAGGGGGTATTGCAATACCAGATCTTCAACTCTACTACAAAGCAATAGTAACAAAAACGGCATGGTATTGGTACCAAAATAGACAGGTAGATCAATGGTACAGAATAGAGGACATGGACACAAACCCAAATAAATACAATTTTCTCATACTAGACAAAGGTTCCAACAATATGCAATGGAGAAAAGATAGCCTCTTCAACAAATGGTGCTGGGAAAACTGGAAAACTATATGCAATAGAATGAAACTAAACCCCTATCTCTCACCCTACACAAAACTCAACTCAAATGGACCAAGGACCTCGGAATCAGACCAGAGACCCTGCATCTTATAGAAGAAAAAGTAGGTCCAAATCTTCAACTTGTTGGCTCAGGATCAGATTTCCTTAACAGGACTCCCATAGCACAAGAAATAAAGCAAGAATAAACAACTGGGATAGATTCAACTAAAAAGCTTTCTCTCAGCAAAGGAAACTATCAGAAATGTGAAGAGAGAGCCTACAGAGTGGGAGAATATCTTTGCCAACCATACCTCAGATAGAGCGCTAATTTCCAGAATCTATAAAGAACTCAAAAAACTCTACACGAAGAATACAAATAATCCAATCAACAAATGGGCTAAGGAAATGAACAGACACTTCACAGAAGAAGATGTACAAGTAATCACCAGATATATGAAAAAATGTTCAACATCCCTAGTAATAAGGGAAATGCAAATCAAAACCACCCTAAGATTTCATCTCACCCCAATTAGAATGGCGATTATCAAGAATACAAGCAACAATAGGTGTTGGCGAGGATGTGGTGAAAAAGGAACACTCATACATTGCTGGTGGGGTTGCAAATTAGTGCAGCCACTCTGGAAAGCAGTGTGGAGATTCCTCAGAAAGCTTGGAATGGAAACACCATTTGACCCAGCTATCCCACTCCTTGGCCTATACCCAAAGGACTTAAAATCAGCATACTACAGAGATACAGCCACATCAATGTTCATTGCTGCTCAATTCACCATAGCCAGATTGTGGAACCAACCTAGATGCCCTTCAGTTGATGAATGGATAAAGAAACTGTGGCATATTTATACAATGGAATATTACTCCGCAATGAAGAATGATAAAATTATGGCATTTGTAGGCAAATGGTCGAAATTGGAGAATATCATGCTAAGTGAGATAAGCCAATCTCAAAAAACTAAAGGACAAATGATCTCGCTGATAAGCGGATGAGGACATATAATGGGGGGTGGGAGGGGCTAGCATTAGGTTTAGGGTTAGGTTTAGAGTTAGGCTAAGGAGAGCAGTAAGAATGAAGGAAAGAAGGACTGTGTAGAGGGAAAAGAGGGGTGGGAGGGGTGGGAGGGGTGGGAGGGGTGGGGGGGAGGGGAAAAATATAATAAACATCATTACCCTATGTAAACGTAAAAAAAATAAATAAATAAATAAAAAAAAAAAAAAAAAAAAAAAAAAAGAAATAAACCCCATCAACTTTACCCCAAACCAATTCCTTCTCCCATTAAATTTTTCCTTTTTCTCAGTTTCGTAACCCCAGGGTCATCCTGCATTCAGTGTTGCGCTGAACTTTATTGGAGACTGAGACAAAAGAAAAAAATTAGTCATACATTCTATCTTTATTTACAACCTTAATATTTCAGGCATCCTGAATGTTGACATTAACTTTTATTTTAAAAATACATTAAAATATTATTTATCTTGAAAAAAAAAAAAACAGTAAGAATTTTTCTTTCTTTTTATTTTTAAATTGGGAGGCTCTGGCTCTTTAAATCCCTACATTAACAAACCAAAACCCAAAGTAAATGATCATTTCTAACTAAGGCGCACCTATCAGAATCTACCGGCTAAACTCTAGCTAGGAACTTACCACCCTATTCAATCAAAAGACTTTCTTTGTCTTGCTTCTGTTCACCTCTTGACCCTCTCAACCATCTGGTGCTATCCTGTTTCACAAGTCTCTGATGCACAAATAAGCTCTTTAAAATTTAAATATACTTATATTTTTCTTTTGTTGGATATCATGAAAGATCATACAAAAAAGAAACTAACTCCTCATGTTTGCATAAGACAATGTATAATCAAACAAAATAGAAAAGAAAATCATAAAGGAAGCAAAGGTATACTGTTCAAAATGGTATCTCCTAGGTATATGTGAATATTTAAACTACATTAAAGCTAATTAAAGGTGGGCTTTTAAAAATTTAATTCAGTTGCCAACATTTAACAATTGTTAGATTTCACATTAAAAAGTCCATCTTTTGTATAAAAAAGATAAATTAAGTAATTGAATCTAATTAAAATAAACACACTAGCAATATTTCACACATGGTTAGTGGCTAATATATCAGACATTTCCATCATGACAGAAAAGTCTATTGTACCATGAATTCTAAAGGGTAAATTTATTTGATATAAGCAAAATGCACATATCAGAATCAATTTTGGGATCTTTTCCTCTCTCACAAAAACCTCTCCAGTCTTTCATATGTTCTACTATTAAGAAAACTAGTCGGCCAATATGAAAAGCAAAATGTGTAGAGAAATATTTATTATAACATCAAAATAGTAGAAATTTTTTGCCTTATAAGGTAGATTAAATAAATAATGTATCTATCATTTAGAACATTAGACAGCACTGGTATTTTGATTTAAACCTTTTAATTGAAATGGAAAGATATATATAATGCATTGTAAGCAAAAAGAAAAATGTAGTGTTTTTTAAGAAGTATATGTGACACAAATTTGTATACAAACACACACATACATGTATATACGTATACATATACATATAGAAAAGTTTGGAAGGATCCACTCTCAACATCATTTATGTCTGAGTAATGGAATTTTGAAGTGTGTGTGTGTGTGTGTGTGTGTGTGTGTGTGTGGGTTCATTATCATTATTTTCTATTATTTATTTTCAGAAAGATAAGATTTTGCTGATGTAACAATCTTAATAAGCATTAATAAAGAACAATTCAGAAAACTGCCAAAAAAAAAAAAAAAAAAAAAGAATACAAATAACCCAATCAACAAATGAGCTAAGGAAATGAACAGACACTTCACAGAAGATCTACAAGCAATCAACAGATACATGAAAAAATGTTCAACATCTCTAGTAATAAGAGAAATGCAAATCAAAACCACCCTAAGATTCCATCTCACCCCAATTAGAATGGTGATTTTCAAGAATACAAGCAACAATAGGTGTTGGCGAGGATGTGGGGAAAAAGGTACACTTACACATTGCTGGTGGGGTTGCAAATTAGTGCAGCCACTCTGGAAAGCAGTGTGGAGATTCCTTAGAAAACTTGGAATGGAACTACCATTTGACCCAGCTATCCCACTCCTTGGCCTATACCCAAAGGACTTAAAATCAGCATAGTACAGTGATGCAGCCACATCAAAGTTCATAGCTGCTCAATTCACAATAGCCAGATTATGGAACCAACCTAGATGCCCTTCAATTGATGAATGGATAAAGAAAAAGTGGTATATATATACAATGGAATATTACTCAGCCATAAAGAATGATAAAATTATGGCATTTGCAGGCAAATGGATGAAATTGGAGAATATCATGCTAAGTGAGATAAGCCAATCTCAGAAAACCAAAGGACGAATGATCTCGCTGATAAACGGATGATGACATGTAATGGGGGGTGGGAGGGAGGGAAGAATGGAGGAAGGAGGGACTGTATAGAGGGAAAAGAGCGGTGGGAGGTTGGGGTGAAGGAAAAAAATAACAGAATGAATCAAAAACTATTACCCTATGTAAATGTATGATTACACAAATGGTATGCCTCTATTCATGTACAGAGAAACAAGATGTATCCCATTTGTTTAAAATAAAAATAAATTTAAAAAAAGATTTAAAAAGACTTGTGCATTTTCTATTTTACCACAGCTAACAGAGTATGATTGACTGTGGCCTCCCAGTTGGAGCCCTGTGGCCGCAGCAGTCTTTGCCCAGCTAATATTTTATGTTTTAAGTGAAGTGCAGGAACAATATCTGCAGTAATGACCACAGCTCCTGTTTAATGGGTGCGACTCAGCTCTTCTTCACAACCACCTTGTGTGGTTGTGATTGTTATGGCCTGTGTTACACAGCAGGAAAGCAAAGCCCGAGCGCACAGCAGGCAGCAGGAGGAGCAGGAATACAATGGCAGGCAGCTTGGCGTCACTCTGATTGGCTCGTGAACTGTGTTCAGCACTGATGCCAGAAAGATTTTCAACCTTTCAACCTATTCCACCAACAAGAATAGCTAGTTGCATTTTTTGCAAGAGTTATGTTTCATTTCCACTCAATTTTACAATGGGAGGCCTTCTTGGAAAATTCTGCTCATTAAGGGAGGAAGTTAATTTGTTTCTATTAATGGCTCAGATATTCATCTCATCATCTGATTTTAATTTAGGCTATTTTTTTTTTCTGCTTAGTGATTGCAGATTCCCCCACACTGGATATGTAGCAGGATGAGAATTTTCTCTACAACATAGAAATGTATGGTAGAGTTCAAAGCCATTACATGAAGTGAGTAGTTCTTTGCTTCTTTATTGCCAACACAATGCCTCTGGCCATCCCTAAATGAAGTTCCAATTTGCACTTTGATTTCTGTATGATTCTGAATATCTACAAATAGAACTTCACATTTTTCCTTAACTACCCTGAATGAGTGGGGAATAATGTTTAAGTGCCCATTAGGTTGGGAAGAAGCATCAATTGTGGTGAATTTGGGAGGGAAGTCTGGTTTCTAAATGAACAATGGCTTACAGAGAGAAGGAAAAGGTGCAGGCTGGAGCTAATGCTCACAGCAAAGCAAAAACTATGAGGGTCTAAGCTGTAGCTCAGTTCTCCCAGAGAAACAGCAGGGAATGGAAGTGTAAGCAGGCTACATTTAGTTACCTCTCATTTTATGAGTTTCTGTGGGAGAGGGGTTCTGCTGAGAAGAAGTGTTTATGGTCATGGTATACCATGCCATATTTGGAGATTTTTCTATATAAAAATGGAAAGCATGAGGCACCTGGAGGCCTGTGGGAGAATCCTACCCATCTTCTTCATTATGGAAGTTTTCCCCAAACTTCTTCCTCAGTGCACCTCAGTGAAAATGTTTCCCTGCCTGTGTATTTCTGTGCATTTCTTTGCTCTCTATATAACATGTTGATCTATGAGGCCTCAGTTCAAAAAGCTTGATTTGACTTGTGACCTCTTAGCACCTGCTTTGAACAAGCAAACCAGAGCCATGTTAGATTCTGTCACTATTTTTAAAAAAACATCCTCTTCCAGATAATGATTTCCTTTCCCTCCCTTTCTCTCAATTTTAACAATCTCATTTTAGGATTATGAAACTCCTTAGATTATTTCTGAAAGTAAATGATGGTAAAAATAATCAATAAACTCCCAAATTTATTTTGGGTTTTGGGTTTTTTGGTCATTTTTCTCTCTTGATTTAGGCTCAAAGTTCTGGAAATACTTAATTAGCTGCAAATGGAAATAAATAACACATAAAATTAAGCATTTGTAATATGAAAACCTATAATGCTAAATGAACAATGAAATCAAGAAACATGGGTAAATATGAATGCTCTAATTTGGGTTTTTCTGGTCTAGTTTGGTACAAAAGCAATATAAGTAGTAATTCAGGTTCAACCAAAGTTGTACATTCTGAATCTACCTAAACAAGAAGTTTAGAAACATGCCCAGTTATAGGAGAGATTTTCACATGAATGCTTAATGTTTGTCATTTGTTTCCATATTTCATTAATTTAACTTTCTCCATTGTTATTTTTATTAATATATGTATAATGTTAACAATGGAATAATAAAGGAAGTTTGGTCCACAGTTGATGCTTAATGAAGTCCTGTAAATGGGTTAGAGAATTATGCTCTGGTCATAGCCTGTTTCTATTCCCAAAGACAATTACTTTTAACAGTTCGTGCTAACTCCCTATACTTCAAATAATATATTGTTATAATTTATGCATTTAACAGACTTAGATTAACTCCTCACTGGGAAAGAGGAGGATTTACCCCCATAACATCTCCACGGTTCTGTCTTTCCCTTCCGGTTTTTGATAGTTACTGTTTTAGTTGTTGTTCACACTTGTAACATTCAATGTCGTATTTAAACCTCTACTTCTTAACACTCAGTTTTAGATACTACATCTTGACTTCCTCTTTGTTGCATGAGGATGGGGGTGCCCACTTCCCTCTGCCTTTTCTACACTCTTCCTCTTTTGATGCCAAGTGACTGATGTTTATATTCTGTTCTACAAGTCTTGAAGGTTTATTCAATGAATTATCCCTAAAAGTCAAAAATAATAAATACATTTACTTAAGCCTAACTGCTTTCATCCTGTTCGCTGTCAGACAAAACAGTGGTAGGATCACATCTCACTCACCCTGGGGCCAATGCCCAGGGGTGTGTTACTTGCAGGAGACATCTCACAGCATCTAAGTTAATTTCCTTTTCTTTTCTTATATTTCCCTTATTCAAAGTTGTGCATCGTTTACTTTGCAATGGTTTTGGATGTGCCTTTTTAAATACAGTTTTATAGCTTTCTAGGCTGTTCTCACGTCCTCCTCCTCTTGTGGAGAGTAGGAACATGCTTTTGTTTGTTTTTATTTCCACCACTTTTTACTATTATAAAATAGTTCTGCAGTCGTTGATATTGCATGGAATGCATCCTATCCCTTTTTTTCCTCTTCGAGTGCAATGGCTTCTTATTTTAATTTGAGTGAGTCACTTACTAGAAATTTCATATAACTCCTATGCTGGGAAACATTTCACTGAGCTTTTCAGAAAGGTTTATTATTTCTTATGTTGTCTGACTTCTTGTCTCTTTACCCTGGTTATTCTCCCCAGAAACTTCATGAGAGAGAGAATGTTCTGAGTCCCTTGTTGTCTAAAAATGACTTTGTTTATCTTAACTTTGGTTGAAAAGTTGGGTAAGGACAGTAGTCTAGGTTTAAAATCTTTTCCTGTCAGAACTTAAATGCCATTGCTCCATTTTCTTATGACATTTAATGCTGACAAGACATCCAAATCCTGTCTGAACCTCATTTTCTGGGTTTTGCTTGTGGAAATGTGAAGACCTTCTCCTTTCCTTTAGTGTTATAAAATTCATAGTAATATGTCCAGAGGGTTTTTCATTTTTTCATTACTTCTCCTTAGATCCCTACAGACTCTTAAAATATGAAGAACCTATGCTTATTCTTAGCCCAGGGAAAACTTTTGCTCATATTTATTATAAAATTTCCCCTCTCCATTTTTCCCCCTCTCCATCTGAAATACTTGATGTTGTAATTCATGATTACATTCTCTTTTATGTTTCAGTCTTTCAGTTCCATATTCTAGGATATTTCCTTCACTTTATTGTTTTAAATTTCTATGCTATTTTTTAAATTTTCAAAATCATGGTTACTCTCTATGAGTTCATTTTTGTTTTTCATATTTCCACTTACAGTGTGCTGTGCTGCTCTTGTTTAATGAATGGAATATGTTCACTCTTTTATAAAATTTGTCCTAATTAGTTATACATGACAGTAGACTGCACTTTGACACATCATTTATAAATGAAGGATAATTTCTCATTCTTCTGGTTGTACATGAGGTAGAATCACACTGGTCATGTAGTCACATATGTACATAGGGTAATAATGTCAGATTCATTCTACTATTATTCCTACTCCCTTACCCCTCCCTTCCCTTCACTCCCCTCTACCTAATCCAAAGTAACTCTATTCTTCCATACTCCTCCCCTTATCGTGTATTAGATCCACATATCAGAGAAAACATTCAGCCTTTGGTTTCGGGGGATTGGCTTATTTCACTTAGCATGATATTCTGGAGCCCCTTCATTTACTGGCAAATCCATAATTTCATTCTTCTTTAAGGCTGAGTAATATTTCACTGTGTATATGTACCACATTTCTTTATCCATTCATCTGTTGAAGGGCACCTAGGTTGATTCCATAGTTTAGCTATTGTGAGTTGAGTTGCTATAAACACTGATATGACTGCGTTGCTGTAGTATGCTGATTTTTGTTCTTTCTTTAAGCAATTTTATTAAGGAATACTTTGCAAACTTTAGAATTCATCCAGTTTAAGTATAGAACTCATTTTTCGTGACTAAAAACTCATCAACCTCTTGCATATTTTTAGTGGATTTCAGGTATAATTGGTCAATTTAAACAATTTTGTCCAGTTTTTTGATTGCTTTCTGGGGCCAGGTTGAGCTGCCCTCCTCACTCTACATATCAGAAGCCCTACCTCTCAATATATTCTTAACTATCACTATTCTTAAAGATTACACATTTTTGGAGATGTTCTTCATGCTCCCTCAATTATCTATTTCTTCTGTCCGTCATATTTTATGTTGTTATGTAACTTTTTCTCTCTGTCTTTCTGGTAATCTTTCAATACTTATCCATGCTCAATCACTGGGAACTTTGCCCCCATTTTTATGCCATGGTTATTTGTCCTTTTCCTCTCCTGCAGCTTTCCACCCTTTTGAACCCTCATTGGGACCTGAGGCCTTCATTCTCTCCTTCCCTCCTCCTTCCTGGGATGGAGAGACCTCACCCCACCCAACCTGTACTCCGCCTTCTAATCTAAGGTTGCCAACTAGGAGACAGGTGGTGGAAGTTCCAATGGAGTGCTTTGTCCATGGCAGTCACTTGTCTCCTAAGTCCCTCCATCCAAGGGAGATTGATCTCCAAGGAGGAATCTGATCCAACAGGGACACTTTTGATTTTCATGCATAGAATGACCAGCCAGTTTTCTAAGATTTTCCCAGACTGTTGACCAAAGAAGCAACATCAGTTCCCCCTTCCTGGGGTAGGGTGAGCATGCTCTCCCCAGGCCCCTGTCACGTAGGAGAGCAGACAACAAGTGTGCCCCACTGGGGTGGTGTCTTTCACGCCTACGTCTTGCTGCTCAGTCTCTACCCTCTGCCTGTTCATTACCAACATGCCAGTGTGGACCACTTGGTCCCTCCTGTCCTTCTGCTGCCTGGAGTTTCCTTATATCCTTGAAATTTGACCACAGGGTACATGTTTTTTCCCTTCATAAACAATCATTGCCAATTTTGTTTACTGCACTGATATCTGTTGGGAAATAATCTCAACTTCATAGAGGATGGAGAGGAAGCTTGCCTCGGCTCCGTGAGTCCTCCATGAAAGTAGACAATGAGACTTAATGAACTAGAGCAGGAGATAACTTACAGCACAGGAAATATGTGGAGCAGGGCACAGCGATGCCAGTTTGCCTCGTCCTCAAGTCCCACTGATGACCGATGGACCTCGACAGAAGCTCTGCCTGTAGGAGGCTGCACAGCAGTTAAGGAACATAGGTGTTAGGGCCTAGAATCTTTTGAAGCAAACAGTAAACAAGTGAGCCCCCGTGCCCTGGTGGGCAAGTAGTTAAATAGTAATGAAACAATGGTTGTCATACTTACTAGTTGTCTTCTTTTCTAAATGCAGAAACTACTCAGATTCTGGTAGTTTGGCACATGCAGCTAGAGTGCAGGGATGCTCAGAGCCCATAGCAGACCATTTTCCCCAACAATGGTAGCAGTGTGGTTTGTGGAAATTTGTTGGATTTAGCATATATTTAAAAACTAGAGTTGATAGAATTGCCTGAAGGATTTTACTATCATTTTTTTTAAATATGGGCATTAATGATGTAGTCACATCATGAATCAAATGTGCTGCATGTTCATGTCCTAGTTTAGCCCTTGGTATAGAGAAAGTATTCAGTAGATATCTTAGAACTGACCACATGAGCAGGGAACAGTGGCACATGCTTGTAATCCCAGCAGCTCGGGTGGCTAAGGCAGGAGGAAGGCAAGTTCTAGGCCAGCCTCATCAAGTTAGTGAGGCCCTAAGCAACTTAGTGAGACCCTGCCTCAAAATAAAACAAAAAGGGCCAGGATGTGGGTTAGTGGTGAAGCGCCCCTGGGTTCAATCTCTAGTACCCAAAACAAAAAAACAGACAACATACCTTACCAAATAAAATGAATTTAACAGTCAATCTTATTAATATGTGAATATTATTCTCTGTGGAGTCATGTAGTATACTATTATTATGTATTTTTTTACAGGAAACAATTTGCTTCTGCTTGGGTTCATCACTTCTTCATTTCTTGTTTGCTCACATAACTGAATACTGTCACTAATTCATCCCCAGACTTTCTCCCAGGAGTTTCTCTTCTCAAAATACTCAAATGTATGATGTAACTTTTCAGATTCCTTTTCTTAGCGACACCCATACTGTCCTCTCGCACCAATGAGCACTCCTTGCTCTTTGTATTTCTTTAGCAGTTGTTCTCTGTAGTTCTCATGTGAGGAATTCCTTGCTTCTTTCTTCTGGATTTACATCCTTCAGAACGTGGATGGAAAATGGCCCATGGGAGGGACACTTTTGAGGTCTTCCATGTCTGAAATATCTTTATAATATGCTATATCGTTTCTCTTGTGCCAGCCTAGCTCACATGCGGGATAAGGGCACAGAGTCAAGACCCAGACTCCAGGAGTTGGGTGGAAGCAGGCTTGTGGCGAGCAGCCTGCAAACTCGTTTATTGTGGGAACAGCGATACATTTTATAGGTTTCTTGCCCAATCACAATGTGCCACGGGGGATCAGACCACCAGGTTCCTATACAGGTTCCCTTGTTAACACTGAGTCAACTTGGGGCAGTTGTGTACTTTCTAAGGTGGCCGAAGTGGAACGCTCCTCCCTGCCCCTTTACACACTTGAGACGTTCACTGCTGCCAGGCAAGAACTAGGATTTCTCCCAACCCTAGACAGCCCTTAGATTGGCTATAATAGTAATATGGAAATAAGTCTCCCCCAAATTCCAAGGTATATTTCCTCTGTCTTTTAGCTTCTACTGTTGCTATTGAGAAGTCCTCTGCTGTGCAGTGACAGTCCTTTTATGTGACCTGTTTCCCGCCTCTGGATTGTCTGTTGATCATCTATATTCTAACATTTTGCAAAGATGTTCCATTCTGTTGCTGAGCACTCAGTTAATCATACCTTTTGCAATTCCCTACCATCTGGCTTTGCTTTTTCTCTGTTATTTAAATATTAGATGATCTGCATTTATCCTCCAGTTCTAATTTTTTCCTTCTAGTTTTCACCTCCTCTACTTTTTCTTTTCTGCCATACATTGTTATGGGTTACACTGTGTCCCCTATGAAGTGACGATCAAGTCCTAAACCACAGTACCTCAAAATGAGACTTTCTTTGGAAGCATTGCCTTTGCAGGGTAGTCGAGTTTGGAGGACCTCAGTAGGGTAGGCTGAATCCAACATGACTGGTGTCCTCATAATGGAGGGGACAGAGGCATGCAGGAAGAACAGCACCTAATGACAGAGGCAGAGACTGTGGAGACGCAGCTGTGAGCCAGTGCATGCCGAGGATCAGAAGCCCTCAGAAGCAGGGGGCAGGCTGGGAGATTTCGACTCAGTCTCAGAGGGAGCATAGCCCTACACACTCCCTGGCTTCAGAATTCTTGCTTCCAAAATGTAAAGAATAATTTTCTGTTGCTTCCAGTCCACTTATTCATGGTCATTTGTTGTGGAGGCCCTTGGAAATAAATACATAGGTTTAATGTCCAAGATCTTTTCCCAAAGTTGTCTTCTTTTGTTTATTTACAGTCTCCATTTCCTCAAAGTTCTTTTACTTCTAATTTGTGTGATTTCTATCTCTTGCTGTTAGTAGCATTTGGAAATGTCCAGTGCTCTTAGCTATCCATCTCATTTCAAAATTATGGTGCTAAAACACTGATTAGAAAGCTTCTTTTACCAATTTACAGTCCCACCGGCAATGTATGAGTGGACCTTTTCCCCCAATACTCACCAATACTTATTGTTGCTTGTATTCTTGATACTTGCCATTCTGACTGGAGTAGATGGAATCTCAGTGTAATTTTACTTCATATTTCTCTAATTGCTGGAGATATTGCACATTTTTTCATAGGTTTGTTGATCATTTGTATTTATTCTTATGAGAAGGGTCTGTTTAGTTCCTTTTCCCATTTATTGATTGGGTTATTTGTTTGGTTTTGGTGCTAAATTTTCTTTAGTTCTTTGTATATCCTGGAGATTAATGCTCTATCTGAGGTGCAGGTGGCAAAGATTTTCTCCCATTCTCTAGGTTCTCTCTTCACACACTTGATTATTTCCTTTGCTGTGAAAAAGCTTTTTGGTTTGATGCCATTCCATTTATTGATTTTTTAATTTTACTTCTTGCACTTCAGGAATCTTGTTAAGGAAGCTGAGCTGACATGTTGTAAGGGTTGGGCCTACATTTTCTTCTAGCATATGCAGGGTTTTTGGTCTAATTCCTAGGTCCTCAATCCACTTTGAGTTGATTTTTATGCAGGGTGAGAGATAGGGATTAAATTTAATTCTCCTATGTATGGATTTCCAGTTTTCCCAGCACCATTTGTTCAAGAGGCAATCTTTTCTCCAATGCATGTTCATGGCGCCTTTGTCTACTATGAGATAACTGTATTTATGTGTGTTTGTTTCTATGTCTTCTTTTCCATTACACTGGTCTTTTGCCTTCTTTTTGGTGCCAATACCATGTTGTTTCTATTACTATAGCTCTGTAGTATAATTTAAGGTCTCATACTTTGTGATGCCTCCTACTTCACTTTTCTCTTAAGGATTGTTTTTGTTTTTCTGGGTCTCTTATTTTTCCAGATGAATTTCATGACTTTTTTTTTCCTATTTCTATGAAGAACTTCATTGGAATTTTGATGGAAATTACATTAAATCTGTACTTTCTGTAGTATGGCCATTTTGACAATATTAATTCCGCTTATTTAAGAACATGGGAGGTCTTTCCATCTTCTAATGTCTTCTTCAATTTCTTTCTTTAGTGTTCTCTAGTTTTAACTGTAGAATTCTTTACAACCAGTCTGGAAAGCAGTATGGAGATTCCTCAAAAAACTAGAAATGGAACCATCATTTGACCGAGTCATCTTGCTTGTTGGTCTATATCCAAAGGATTTAAAATTAGCATACTACAGTGACACAGCCACATCAAAGTTTATAGCAGCTCAATCAATAGCTAATTATGGAGACAACCTAGGTGCCCTTCAACATATGAATGGATAAAGAAAATGTGGTGTATATACCCATATAGGCAGAAGAAGGAGGGAAGCTGGGGTGTGGGGAGTAGGGAAGGAGAGGTACTGGGAACTGAATTAGAGCAAGATATAGTCCTTGCGTATATAATTATGTCAAAATGGATTCTACTCTCATGTATAACTAAAAAGAACCAATTTTATAAAAAAGAGAGAGAGAGAGAGAGAGAGAGAGAGAGAGAGGGAGAGAGAAAGCTCCTTGTATATGGACAGGACACATGGACAGTGGTGTGTGAAATGGTTCCTTTGGGGGACCACTGAGTGGTGTGTCTGAAGTATCAGTTACTAGTAGGTTTCTTGGTCAATTTCACTGGAAAGTAGTTCTTTAATTTCCAACATGGGATGGGGGCAGGGGTTGGGGTTGAGGGTTCCTTTATGTATTGTATAAACTAAATAAATCTTCGATGTCCCCAAGATTAGCACCTCTGGCTCAGTCTCCTGCCAGGCTGGGGAAGGATGATTACCTGGCTGTGGGGAAGGAAGCGTGGACCTAGGAGTCCAACTGCTTTCGATTCAGAGTCTCAGTAAGTTCTCTGCTTTTAGCTCCTTCCTCTGTGCCCCCATTTGCAGAGCTGACAGGTGCTTCCACTTTCTCTGTCTGGGATTCAGAGAAAGGATTGCTTCTGGCCTTCCACCAGGATTTCTCCACTGCTATTTTAGATCCCCATTTATTCTTTTTATCTGTAAGATCAATTAATATTGATGTATTAGTAAAATTTTATTGCCATCATCTCTTTTCCTATTTACAACTTTTTCAGGTTCTCTCTTTTGAAAGCAGCATTGTACGAAAAAGAGGTAAGCTTGTGTATTGAACCCTCCTTGTTTAACCAAACATCCATTACTTTCCATCTTTCTTTGTCATTATAAATTCAGTGTAATTTTTATAAATAGCAAATTGCTTTATTGAAAATAATCCAATCTGAGAGTCTAAATCTTTTAAGTGGAGGTTCATTAAATAACAACATGTTTACCAGTGTACTTGGATTTACTTTTTTCCATTTTATTTTGCTCTTTTTATTTACCATGCTTGTTTTTCTCCTTTCTTGTACTAAATTGATAAAGTTTTCCTTGTTCCTTTTAACTCCCTGTACCTTTTACTTCCAGTCTTTGGTGCTGACCCTTCTGGCTCATCAGCACACTTACCCAGCAGCCTAAATGAATCAACACCTCTCCCCTTCTCTTTAGCAGCCTAACAGCCTTGACCACGTCAGCCCAGGTGTTTCCTCACATTGCTCCTGCTCTTTGATCCTACTCTGTCTGTAACAGCCAGTCATCATTTTGTCACTATTATTACTTTAAAATTTTTTTTATTTTATTTGTTCTAATGAGTTGTACATGGCAGTAGAATGCATTTATACATTTTGATAGATCATACATAAATAAGGTGTAATTTCTCATTTTTCTGATTAAACATATTGCAGACTCACATCGGTCATACAGTCATAAAAGTACATGAGGTAATAATGTCTGTTTCACTCTACTATCCTTCCTAGCCCCATACCCTTCCCCCCTTCACTCCCCTCTACCTAATATAAAGTAACTCTATTCTTCCCTAATTCTCTTCCCTTTACTGTGACTTTGCATCCACATATAAGAGAAAACATTCGACCTTTGGTTTATTTTGGGTTTGGCTTATTTCACTTAGTATGATAGTCTCTGACTCCATCCATTTAACAGTAAATGCCAGGATTTCATTCTTCTTTAAAGCTGAGTAATATTCCAGTGTGTGTGTGTGTGTGTGTGTATATATATATATATATATATACATATATATACATATATGTATATATATATATATATATATATATATATATGCCACATTTTCTTTATCCATTCATATGTCGATGGGCATCAACAGGTTGGTTCCATAGTTTAGCTATTGTGAATTGAGCTGCTATAAATATTGATGTGGCTGTGTCACTGTAGTGTGTTGATTTTTAAGTCCTTTGGGTATAAACCGAGGAGTGGGATAACTGGGTCAACTGATTTATGGGTACCAATGCTTACCAGTGCTTCTTACATCCTCTTTTGTTCTTTTTGTCTTAATTTTTCTTCTCATATATTCTTTTTTATTTTCTCATTTTTATTTTTCATTTTCCTTCTATTCTAAGGTTTTAATCAGAGAGGCTCTGCTTGAACTTCACATCATAGTTGTAGAAGCTCTTGTAAATCATTTTCTCCTTCAGGAACATTCTAGGTTCATTAAGTTTTTATTTCTTTACACATATATTTACTGTGTTAAAGACAAATGGATAACTCCCATACTTCATTTGTTATTTGATAGAAGATAAGCACGAATTTCAGGAAGAAAGAGAAAAGAGGAGAAGGAGGCAGAGGAGGAAAGAAAAGAAAAAGAGGAAAGAAGGAAGGAAAGGAAGGGAGGGAGGAAGCAACACACTTCTTTGTAATTTCGGATATAGTTAAGGTTCTTTATGAATCTTTATCTGACACTATTCAAGAGACCCTAAGAATACATTGAATTTCTTCATGTAAACAAAAGGAAGCATGAGACTTTCTTGAAAGAAAAAAAATTCTGAAGAAGAGAAAAGAAAGGAATGGATTCTTAGAGGACAACCACCGTAGCAGTCCCAGGAACAGCCAGCTGCGTAGGTCTCCCCCTCGCTCTGTGGAACTCCAGCTCTTCTTGAATAATGGGAAAACAGGTCGACTCATGGAAGAGTCGGTACACAGAATAACTTTTTAACAGCCCTTCAGTCCTGACACTAAGGGAGTTCTTCAGTAATGCATTCAACTGAATTCTAATTTAATAGTTCAAATACACTTATCTCAAAAAATAACATTTACTGGCTGGTGATTTAATTGCTTTCCGAGAGAAAGGCCTTGACCAAGAGAAAAGGTTCTGTAGGTTCCGAAAATAGGAGATTTGTAGCCTAACCTTCCTTTGTGCTACACTCAAAAGAGAAGTGACCTCGGCTGGACCCATAGCAGACAGTCAAGAAAAAAGTGAGCACAAGAAAAGAAATCTGGGAAAGGCTGGTCTAAGGACCTTGGCCAGAGCGGTGAATGTGACGGAGGGACTTCTGCGCTGGGGGCTGCTGGCAGGCACCCTGTTGTACCTGAAGGAACTCGTTCATGGAAGAAATGTAGAATGAATATTCCAGCCCCAAAGGGTTCACGCGTCTGTCCTCACGTTTGTCAGGGGAGTGATACTGGTCAGGACACGCATTTCTCTGAGCGTCAGCTTCCTGGTCACTTTACAAAACAAAGTGAAATAAGATGAGGTGACAAATATGAGATTGAGGTCAGACAGTTCGAATCTGGCTCCACCGTTCACTGAGAATCTCCACTCAAGAACATACTGAACCTGAGTCTTACTATGATTATTTTTTAGTCTGCTTTTGTTTTCATTCTTAAGTTGTGAAGTGAGGATTATAAACATACCTGCCTCATGGAGCTGTGGGATTGAGATAATGTCATCCATTTAAAGCACTCGACCCTGATCCCTGGACAAAGTAAACTCCCATAAATGTTGCTGTCATTATTATTAATTATATTCATATTATTGTATAATTAACAGAATTATATGTCATGTCACATATAACTACATATATAGTAATATATAATTAACATATTTGTTAATTGTATAATATTATGTTATATATATATTTATAAAATTTTCTTAATGGTATTTTTATTATTTTAGCTAAGTTTTTAATATAAAACTTAAAGATTGGTTGTTGTAATGGCAATAAAACGATAATAATACACAAAATAAGTGCTCATCGGGGTCATCAATATCAAGATACTGGGTAATTACTGGACTCTTTTGCCTCACTCATGTACAAAACCTTGAAACCACACTGTCTCGACCAATTACCCTTGAGGCTACATCTACTCATTCATGCACTTAGAGGAGATGATTTGTGGTAGGAAAGCACACTAAAACCTGATGCTTCTTTCCTTTTTGGAAATACAGGAGGCTGTTTTCTAGTTCCCTTGTAGGTAGATGGGACCATATGACTTTTTCTGCTTCATGATCAAAGTGAGGCATCACTTATGGTAAAGGCAGCAAAAAGCCCTTGAAGGTTCTCTGGTCTCTCTTCCTCATGTTGAGATGGTGGAACCAGAGGATCAAAGCAGTTTGGATAATAGACTCACTGCATGGAGGAGAACCCATCTGGAGAGTCAACCAACCCAGGGTGGACTTTGCACGTGTGAAAAATGTCTACTGTGAAAGGCATCAAAATAATGGGGTTGTTTGTTATAGCTGCATTGCCCAGGTTATACTAACTAAGACACTGTTATAAAACTTGAGGTTACTTCTCAGAATTTAAATTAGAAAGTTGAATAATTATAGAAAACAGGGATCACCCAGTTAGTGGCACAGTTAGGTTTAAAATCCTACTTCCTATTAAAATCTCTACTACGTTGATATTTCATATCCAATGCCTAATTTGCAGGAATCCTGTGAAGAATAGAGACAAGGTCAGTAAAGTGCCTAGCTCAAGATCTGTCCCCATAGTGGGCAATTTATAAAAATGGTGAGTAATGTTTTGATTCTCTATACTTAAAAAAACCCACAGCTATTGCTCCACACATCTGCCTGTGCCAAGTGTGCTGATTAATGCCCTTTAATCGTGAACCGATATTAAACTAGAAATTGATAATGTGTCTTGATTTGAGAGCAATTACATTTTTACAGCTTAGACTGCTGGCACAGAATCTATACTTCACTTCATTTACATCCGTTTAATAACAAGAGAAATGCCTATTCATTTTTCAAACAATGACAGGAAATTCATTCATAGTGTTGTTTTTTTAAAATCTAGAAACAATTTATAAAAGCAGAAGCCAGACTCCTAGAAATCACTTTTTCATCATATGCATTCATTTATTCTAATCCTTACCCTCACCTTTCAGAAAGAATGTTTAGAAGGAGTATCCCATCATTATAAATTTCTCATGGCAGACCTAAGATGAATTCTGGCTTTGGCATAATTCAAGGGCATCAGGATACATTAAACCATTATTAGAAATATACAGTACCTTCAGTTTCAAAAGGGCCTTAGAGTTGATCCAGTCCAGAGGGTTCTAAATTTTTAGGACCCTCAAAATGACCTGAGGTGCCCCTTAACAGTGCAGATTCTTAGCTCCACTCCTAACCTTCTGAATCACAATCTCTGTGATTTTAGTGGGCTATCATAATCTTTAGATTTTTAAAACATTTTTATTTTCCTCCTACCCCACTCCAGGTGATTTTTTCCTATTAGTTCATTTCAGAGTACAATCTCATTTGGGAACTATTGATTAAATCTTGGTTCCTATCTGGTTCTGAAATCACCTCTACAAACTCTCTGGCTAGTTTTTCCTACTCATATACATACTGTTCCCAACTTGTTAGTATTGTCACCAAATTTGAGGTATTTTCCTACTCAGACCACTAACCAATAACTGGACAGGTCTGGGAACAGGCAGGAAATTTTATTCAAAGGCCATTGAATGGAGAAGGGAGTTCCCACTCTAAAAGCATCTTCTCCCATCAAGTCTGGAGACTGGATTTTTACTAGGGCTGGGTGAGAAGGGAATATGGATGCTATCATCAGTGCTTTCCACGGAGAAGTGAAGGGGTTTCCAGGCATCAGGTCACCTCCTATTTTCTTTCTTTTTTTTATTGTAAACAAATGGGATACATGTTGTTTCTCTGTTTGTACATGGAGTAAAGGCATAGCATTTGTGTAATCATAAATTTACATAGGGTAATGTTGTTTGATTCATTCTGTTATTTTTTTTCCTTTCCCCCCACCCCTCCCACCCCTCTTTTCCCTCTATACAGTCCTTCCTTCCTCCATTCTTGCCACCCTCCTTAACCCTAAACCTAACCCTAACCCTAAGGCTAACCCCTCCCACCCCCCATTATATGTCCTCATCCGCTTATCAGCGAGATCATTCATCCTTTAGTTTTTTGAGATTGGCTTATCTCACTTAGCATGATATTCTCCAATTTCATCCATTTGCCTGCAAATGCCATAATTTTATCATTCTTTATGACTGAGTAATATTCCATTGTATATATATATGCCACAGTTTCTTTATCCATTCATCAATTGAAGGACATCTAGGTTGGTTCCACAATCTGGCTATTGTGAATTGAGCAGCAATGAACATTGATGTGGCTGTATCTCTGTAGTATGCTGATTTTAAGTCCTTTGGGTATAGGCCAAGGAGTGGGATAGCTGGGTCAAATGGTGGTTCCATTCCAAGCTTTCTGAGTAATCTCCACACTGCCTTCCAGAGTGGCTGCACTAATTTGCAACCCCACCAGCAATGTATGAGTGTACCTTTCTCCCCACATCCTCGTCAACACCTTTTGTTGCTTGTGTTCTTTATAATCGCCATTCTAATTGGGGTGAGATGGAATCTTAGGGTAGTTTTTATTTGCATTTCTCTTATTACTAGAGATGTTGAACATTTTTTCATATATCTGTTGATTGCTTGTAGATCTTCTTCTGTGAAGTGTCTGTTCATTTCCTTAGCCCATTTGTTGTCACCTCCTATTTTCTTCCCTAATTTGGGCATTGTTGGATCTGTCCTGGCACCTGTAGGTATGTTTTTAGTCATGTGAGTCAAGGAAGTCTGGAAGGTCAACCTGGCATCTGGACCAGATCCAGCCACTCTGCAGCACCCCTTCTGTGGTTGGGAAAGTGCAATTACTCCGTGGTTGACAGCTGGGAACTTATGGTTATTAGCATCTGTGTTGTAACTTTTGTATGCAAGCAGAATAGTTGACGGGACAACAGGCTATCAGTAATTTCAGGGTTCAATTCAGTGACACTATTATCCACTGTATCAGTCATCTGTCCCTTTATCTGCATCTACCTGTTATCTATATAAACAACACACAGGAATGCTTGGTCTTTATTCCTAAAATGTTGAACTGGGTCCCTAACCCAGGTAGGATGAAGGACATGCATGTGCATATAGTGCCATAGAGATCTATCTCCCTTCTGGTTGCTTTTGGTAATGCTTAGTGAGCACTACTTTTTCATATAAACATAATTTCCACTTTTAATGTCACTAAGTTCTATTTTTGAAATGTGTAGCAGCAGCACTTAAAATTAACATCAGTGCTAAGCCACTTTGAGTAGTTTTATTGTACTTTTTGAAGATAGATAAAATCCTCCAGAGCTGAGTGATAAGCAGTTGTTCCTTAGAAAGTCAACAGAAGCAAGAAGGATGGGTTGGGAATGTTTACTGCAGTCTCACTCATACTGGCCAAAAATTAACAACAAAGGAAATGTCTGTCATTAGGAGATGGAGTTAAAAATTGAATATATTTAAACACTGGAATATTACCCATTAAAAGGAACAACTAATGACACATGTAACAATGGGGTAAGTTTCAATGGTATTATGTTGCAGGACAGAAACCAGATTCCACTGGTATGAATTCTAGGAAGAGGCAAAACAGTTTCTGGTAATAGAAGTCAGAAAGCTTTTGCCTTGACTTCAGGAAGATTAGAGGGAAGGAGGCCAAAGAGACATTTCTGAGTTAATAGAAGATTCTGAATCTTGATTTTGATTGGTGTTTACATGATTATAAACATCTGTTAAACCTCTTCCCATGGAACACTTGAGAACCATGTACTGTATGCAAATTATACCTCAATGACAACAAGGGAACAACAACAGTGGAACATGCAAATTTGGGAAAACCTGTATCAGAGATACACGTTAAGGATAAAATTGACATATTGTAACCTTTATGGAATTTTCACATTAATGTTGGTTTGGGTGGGGCAACATATAGACCATAAAGGCTTTATACACAATCTTCCTCAGCTTGAAAGAGGTAAGTTTTGCATGGCATTGGGTGAAGTCCAGTAGACCCGCACTGTTACAGGTTACTACTAGGTATTAGTAAGGACAGATGCGAGACCATCAGGGATTCATCATTAACCTTGCAGAGTCAAGCAGCTCTAGGGATACCAGGATGCAATCCAAGTCTGGAAACCACATTGTTTCCACAGATGTTTTGGAAACCAGGTCATGGTGGAGGTAGGTCACAAGCATATCTCTGCTGTAGCTACCTGCACTTCCTCAAACACATCCACAAGAACTGGTTAGGCTACAAGTCTCACCTATGAATATTTGGATGGGCATGCCAACTAATCTCACTGACTTCAGTTCAATAACAAAATCAGTGTGAGCCAATACTTAGTATATTGGTCACATTCATGTTTCCAAATAATGGCTCCTATGTGCACAAGCTTGCCCTGTAACTCTGTAGTCTCCTCCCACTCTAAGACCAATCTAAGCCTCGTGATTTGTCTTGACTAATGAGACAGAAGCAAACTTGATGTGAGCAGAAGTGTGAAAAGATATTTTCATATTTCTAATTGCTATCTTGGGCCCCTAATCCTCCCACAATAGCATGCTCAGGCTAGTGTGTTGGAAAAAAAAAGACTTCTGAAGCTGAAGTGCTCTACCTAACAGTCAATCAACTTCCAGAATCAGGGTTACCTAACTATCCTGCAGTTGACACCAGGCATATGAAGGAGCCCACTAAAAACTAGAACTTTTCAGTTCAGTCCATTCTAAATTGTTGCTCCACAGAATCATGACAGAAATATATTTTTGTTTTGGGCTAATAAGATTGGAGTGTTTGTTATGCAGTAATAGCTAACTAGTACACAATCATGCCTACTTCTTAAGGAAAGGAGAATAAGAATCATGGTACCAATAAAGAGAGGCTATAGTTCAAATGAATCTCCTTTTGTGAAACACATTAACCAAAAGGAAAGTGAAAACTCTTAGAAAACACTTGAGTATTAATACTTTCATCAATGAAGTTAAAACCATCAGTCATAAATAAAGAATAAGTCACAATTTGAAAGGTCATGGAAAACACAATTACCAAATTGTAAACTACCTTAAGACATGCATAATAGAATTGATATTGAAAAAAAAATTTTTGAATACGAAACTTTCCTTCCAGAAATAGGCCAAAAATATAAAGAGGCAAAAAAAAAGGAGACTCAATTTGAGACATCTTAATTGCAGTTGATGGGAATTCTAAAGAGAACGAATACTTGGCTTAGAAACAATAATCAATAATCAAATAAGTGGAAGCATGCTTCCTTCCTGTTCTAAATAATTAAAACTTGAATCTAAAAACTTAACCTGTATGTTGTTGTAAGAGAAACAATAAAACGATCTATTCTGATGGAATTTTCTTTTTTTTTTATTTTTTATTTATTTATTTATTTATTTTTACGTTTACATAGGGTAATGATGTTTATTTTATTTTTCCCCTCCCCCCACCCCTCCCACCCCTCTTTTCCCTCTACACAGTCCTTCTTTCCTTCATTCTTGCCGCTCTCCTTAGCCTAACTCTAAACCTAACCCTAAACCTAATGCTAGCCCCTCCCACCCCCCATTATATGTCCTCATCCGCTTATCAGTGAGATCATTCGTCCTTTAGTTTTTTGAGATTGGCTTATCTCACTTAGCATGATATTCTCCAATTTCATCCATTTGCCTACAAATGCCATAATTTTATCATTCTTCATTGCGGAGTAATATTCCATTGTATAAATATGCCACAGTTTCTTTATCCATTCATCAACTGAAGGGCATCTAGGTTGGTTCCACAATCTGGCTATGGTGAATTGAGCAGCAATGAACATTGATGTGGCTGTATCTCTGTAGTATGCTGATTTTAAGTCCTTTGGGTATAGGCCAAGGAGTGGGATAGCTGGGTCAAATGGTGTTTCCATTCCAAGCTTTCTGAGGAATCTCCACACTGCTTTCCAGAGTGGCTGCACTAATTTGCAACCCCACCAGCAATGTATGAGTGTTCCTTTTTCACCACATCCTCGCCAACACCTATTGTTGCTTGTATTCTTGATAATCGCCATTCTAATTGGAATGAGATGAAATCTTAGGGTAGTTTTGATTTGCATTTCCCTTATTACTAGGGATGTTGAACATTTTTTCATATATCTGTTGATTACTTGTACATCTTCTTCTGTGAAGTGTCTGTTCATTTCCTTAGCCCATTTGTTGATTGGATTATTTGTATTCTTGGTGTAGAGTTTTTTTGAGTTCTTTATAGATTCTGGAAATTAGCGCTCTATCTGAGGTATGGTTGGCAAAGATATTCTCCCACTCTGTAGGCTCTCTCTTCACATTTCTGATAGTTTCCTTTGCTGAGAGAAAGCTTTTAAGTTTGAATCTATCCCAGTTGTTGATTCTTGCTTTTATTTCTTGTGCTATGGGAGTCCTGTTAAGGAAGTCTGATCCTAAGCCAACAAGTTGAAGATTTGGACCTACTTTTTCTTCTATAAGATGCAGGGTCTCTGGTCTGATTCCGAGATCCTTGATCCATTTTGAGTTGAGTTTTGTGTAGGGTGAAAGATAGGGGTTTAATTTCATTCTATTGCATATGGTTTTCCAGTTTTCCCAGCACCATTTGTTGAAGAGGCTATCTTTTCTCCATTGCATATTTTTGGAACCTTTGTCTAGTATGAGAAAATTGTATTTATTTGGGTTTGTGTCCATGTCCTCTATTCTGTACCATTGATCTACCTGTCTATTTTGGTACCAATACCATGCCGTTTTTGTTACTATTGCTTTGTAGTAGAGTTGAAGATCTGGTATTGCAATACCCCCTGCTTCGCTCTTGCTACTGAGGATTGCTTTAGCTATTCTAGGTTTTTTATTCTTCCAGATGAATTTCATAATTGCTTGCTCTATTTCTGCAAGGTACATCATTGGGATTTTAATTGGAATTGCATTGAATCTGTATAGCACTTTAGGTAGTATAGCCATTTTGACGATATTAATTCTGCCTATCCAGGAACATGGGAGATCTTTCCATCTTCTAAGGTTTTCTTGAATTTCTTTCTTTAGTGTTCTGTAGTTCTCATTGTAGAGGTCTTTCACCTCTTTTGTGAGATTGATTCCCAAGTATTTTATTTTTTCGATGCTATTGTGAATGGGGTAGTTTTCCTAATTTCTCTTTCTGAAGATTCATCACTTATGTATAAAAATGCATTGGATTAATGAGCATTGATCTTGTAACCTGCTACTTTACTGAATTCACTTATGAGTTCTAAAAGTTTTCTGGTGGAATTTCCAGGTTCCTCTAAATATATAATCATGTCATCAGCGAACAGGGATAGTTTGAGTTCTTCTTTTCCTATTCGTATCCCTTTAATTTCTTTGGTCTGTCTGATTGCTCTGGCTAGAGTCTCAAGGACGATGTTGAATAGAAGCGGTGAAAGAGGGCATCCCTGCCTTGTTCCAGTTTTTAAGGGGAACGCTTTCAGTTTTTCACCATTTAGAATGATATTAGCCATGGGCTTAGCGTAGATTGCCTTTATAATGTTAAGGAATGTTCCCACTACCCCAATTTTTTCTAGTGTTTTGAGCATGAAGGGGTGCTGTATTTTATCAAATGCTTTTTCTGCATCTATTGAAATAATCATGTGATTCTTGACTTTAAGTCTGTTGATATGGTGAATTACATTTATTGATTTCCTGATGTTGAACCAACCTTGCATCCCTGGGATAAAACCCACTTGATCGTGGTGCACTATCTTTTTAATATATATTTGTATGCGATTTGCTAAAATTTTGTTGAGAATTTTTGCATCGATGTTCATTAAGGATATTGGTCTGAAATTTTCTTTCCTCGATGTGTCTCTGTCTGGTTTAGGTATCAGGGTGATATTGGCTTCATAGAACAAGTTTGGTAGGGTTCCCTCCTCTTCTATTTCATGGAATAGTTTGAGGAGTATTGGAATGAGCTCTTCTTTAAAGGTTTTGTAGAACTCAGCTGAGAACCCATCTGGTCCTGGACTTTTCTTTGTTGGTAGGCTTTTGATGACCTCTTCTATTTCATTGCTTGAAATTGGTTTATTTAAGTTGTGTATGTCCTCCTCGTTCAGTTTAGGTAGTTCATATGTCTCTAGAAATTTGTTGATGTCTTCGAGGTTTTCTGTTTTGTTGGAGTATAGATTTTCGAAATAGCTTCTAATTATGTTTTGTATTTCACTCGTGTCTGTTGTGATGTTTCCTTGTTCATTCCGAATTTTAGTAATTTGAGTTTTCTCCCTCTTTCTCTTTGTTAGTGTGGCTAAGGGTTTATCAATTTTAGTTATTTTTTCAAAGAACCAACTATTTATTTTGTTAATTTTTCCAATTGTTTCTTTTGTTTCGATTTCGTTGATTTCGGCTCTGATTTTAACTATTTCCTGTCTTCTACTACTTTTGGTATTGGTCTGCTCTTCTTTTTCTAGTGCTTTGAGCTGTAGTGTTAAGTCGTTTATTTGTTGATTTCTACTTCTTTTTTTGAATGCACCCCATGAAATAAATCTTCCTCTAAGTACTGCTTTCATAGTGTCCCAGAGATTTTGATATGATGTGTCTTTGTTCTCGTTTACTTCTAAGAATTTTTTTATTTCCCTCCTGATGTCTTCTGTTATCCATTCATCATATAATAGTGTATTATTTAGTCTCCAGGTATTGGAGAAGTTTCTGTTTTTTATTCTGTCATTTATTTCTAATTTCAATCCATTATGATCTGATAGAGTACAAGGTAGTATCTCTATCTTCTTGTATTTACTAACAGTAGCTTTGTGGCATAAAATATGGTCTATTTTAGAGAAGGATCCATGTGCTGCTGAGAAGAAAGTGTATTCGTTCTTTGTTGGATGGTATATTCTATATATGTCCGTTAAGTCTAAATTGCTGATTGTGTTGTTGAGATCTATAGTTTCTTTATTCAATTTTTGTTTGGACGATCTATCCAGTGGTGAGAGAGGTGTGTTAAAATCGCCTAGTATTATTGTGTTGTGGTCTATTTGATTTCTGTAATTAAGAAGGATTTGTTTGACGTACGTGGATGAGCCAATGTTCGGGGCATAGATATTTATGATTGTTATGTCTTGCTGATTTATGCTTCCCTTAAGCAGCATGTAATGTCCTTCTTTATCCCTTCTGACTAGTTTTGGTTTGAAGTCCACATTATCTGAGATGAGGATGGATACTCCAGCTTTTTTGCTGTGTCCATGTGCATGGTATGTTTGTCCCCATCCTTTCACCTTTAGTCTATGGGTGTCTCTTTTTATGAGATGAGTCTCTTGCAGGCAGCAAATTGTTGGATTTTTCTTTTTAATCCACTCTGCCAGTCTGTGTCTTTTGATTGATGAATTCAGGCCATTAACATTCAGGGTTATTATTGTGATATGATTTGTATTCCCAGTCAATTGACTCATATTTGTTTTTGACATGATTTGGTTTCTCCTTTATTTGGCTATTCCTTTAGGCTAGCGCCTCCTGTTGCTGATTTGCATCGTTGTTTTTCATCTCTTCCTCATGGAATATTTTGCTGAGAATGTTCTGTAATGCTGGCTTTCTTTTTGTAAATTCCTTTAGCTTTTGTTTATCATGGAAGGATCTTATTTCATCGTGAAATTTGAAGGTAAGTTTTGCTGGGTATAAGATTCTTGGTTGGCATCCATTTTCTTTCAGGACTTGGTATATGTTGTTCCAGGCCCTTCTAGCTTTTAGGGTCTGGATTGAAAAATCTGCTGATATTCTTATTGGTTTCCCTCTGAATGTAATTTGATTCTTTTCTCTCGCGGCCTTTAAAATTCTGTCTTTATTTTGTATGTTAGGCATTTTCATAATAATGTGCCTTGGTGTGGGTCTGTTGTAATTTTGTATGTTTGGAGTTCTATAAGCCTCTTGTACTTGGTTTTCCATTTCATTCTTCAGATTTGGGAAATTTTCTGATATTATTTCATTGAATAGATTGTTCATTCCTTTGGTTTGTTTCTCTATGCCTTCCTCAATCCCAATAATTCTTAAATTTGGCCTTTTCATGATATCCCATAATTCTTGTAGATTCTGTTCATGATTTCTTACCATCTTTTCTGTTTGGCCAACTTTGCTTTCAAGATTAAATAATTTGTCTTCAATGTCTGAGGTTCTGTCTTCCAGGTGTTCTATCCTATTGGTTATGCTTTCTATGGAGTTTTTAACTTGGTTTATTGTTTCCTTCATTTCAAGGATTTTAGTTTGGTTTTTTTTCAGTATCTCTAACTCTTTATTGAAATGATTTCTTGCTTCCCGTATTTGGTCTTTTAACTGTTGATTGGTGCGATCATTTAATGCCTGCATTTGCTCTTTCATCTCCTCCTTCAATGCCTGCATTTGCTCTTTCATCTCCTCATTAGCTTCCCTGATCGTTTTAATTACGTACATTCTGAACTCCCTTTCTGACATTTCTTCTGCTGTGCTGTCATTGGGTTTTATTGATGTAGTATCTAGGTTTGTTTGGGACATTTTCTTCCCTTGTTTTCTCATATTGGTCAGTTGTCAGTGGGACCCTGAGATATTGCAGTTTTCTGCTATTGGCTTATAGTGTCCCAGTAGATTTCCAGTGTATCACCTCCCAGCCTTCAGTAGCCTAATGTCTTGGAGGAATCTGATAAAGCAGCTCATCCGAAGAAAACTGCCCCTAGCCCCCTACTGGTTCCACGGTTTGGAACTGGCTCTGTGCGGAAATGCTCTCACTGTGGGCCTGCGCCGTGCAGCTGGCCATGTGGGAGGAGCCCACTGCCGGAGTGTGGAAGGCTACCTTGGGAAGACTCTAGCTGCCCTGCCCGGCTCCGATAAGCCACCTCTATCTGGGCCTGCCACCCGGGCCGAGCTTTACCCAGTGGGCAGACTCACCAGTGGGTCTATTTCAGTCCAAGTCTCTCAATGCCTCCCCTTCTTAACTCCTGGGTTCTGGAGCAACTGGGGGTGCAGTCTCCCTCTAGGCCGCCATCTTGGATCGCCTCTGATGGAATTTTCAAAGATTAAAGGGTGATTCTAGAAGCAATCAGGAGAAAATGCTCAAGTGCCCATAAGGAGAAACAAAATGAGTTTGCCCCACAGTTGCTCTCAAAATCGGTTGGTGCTGGGAGACAGCAGAGCCGGCCCAAGGCTCCTGGCGGAGTCGGACTCGGGTTTACATGAAGATTGCAGAAGGTCACGGGCAGAGGCTTGGTGGCAGGAATGACAGAGGTGAGGAGCAGCCAGAGCTGGGTGGAAGATGGGAGTGGCTGGCAAGGGTGAGCAGGGGAATCTGAAGCCAGGTGAGACGGTGAGGTAGGCGTGGCTGCTGTTGAAACACTCACGTCACTGATTCCACGTACTTTTATTCTTAATTTGAAGAGGTTATGTTGCCAAGTCAGTAGGGTGCTTATTATCTCAGATTTCTAAGGGCCAATAGGATGGAAAAAGGTATTTACTGAAAAAGTGTGCAACCAATTTTACTTGTATTAGGGTTCTCCAGAGAAACAATTATATTTCATATATATATTTGTGTCATAACTATATGTCATATATAATTATATATGTTATGTATTATGTACTACATAGTCATTAAATATTATGCACTAAATGTTATATATTCTTATATGTATGATATATATCGTATTTATCAATTATATGTTATCATACATATATATATATGTATATGATAAGAAATTGGCTCATGCAGGATGGAGACCAAGAGTTCTCAGTATGTGCAGTCAACTGGCGAGAAACCCAGCATTACTGTTAGTGGACGTTTCAGTGTGAGCCTGGCAGAAGAATGCTAATGTCCCAGTTCAAAAACAATCAAGCAGAGAGAGGGAATTCCCTTACTATCCCTTTGTTGTTTTATTCAGTTCCTCAAAAGACTGGGTGAGGTCTGCCCACCCTGGTTCAGGGAGTCTTTTTTATCCATCTGCTGACTCCAATGTTAATGTCATCCAGAAGCTCATGGACTTAACCCGGATAATGTGAAACCAAATATCTGGGCACCCTGCAGCCTAGTCAAGTTGACATATAAAATTTGCATCACAATATTTTCCTATTTAAGCTTGAAATACAGTCTCATGTATGAACAATAACTTTCTTGAAGAGCAAGATGTTCCAAATGTATGCCAGAAACAATGTTAAGAAAAACATTCTGTACAGCAAGACTGAAAAAGAAAAGAAAATATCAAATCAAGGGAAAGTTGCTAAAACTGATAAGGGTACAGTAGTGAATCTACATATGAGATAGGTAAACTCAAATCCACACTTTCCCATCATTGTGTTGCCATGGTCTGAATGTGTCTCCTAAAATTCGTGTACTGGAAACCTAATTTTCAATGTAACAGTATTGGGAAGTGTTTAGACCTTAAGGAATCTAACCTTGTGAATGGATTAGTGTCACTATAAAGATGGTTTACACGGGTGCATTTGTTCTCTCTTGCTATTTTGCCTTCCACTATCTGAGAACATAACAAGAAAGCCCACAGCAAGAAAGCGTATTCCAGGTGCTGGTACCATGATCTTGGATTTCCCAGCCTTTGCAACTGGAGGAATATGGTTTCTGTATAAACTGTCTAGTATTCGGTATTCTGTTCTAGCAACCCAAGTAGATTAAGCATGTATATTAGCAACTAATTAAAAACTACAATAGATGGGCTGGGTTCAATTCTTGGCACCCTATAAATTAAATAAAGGGCCATCAACAACTGAAAAACTATTTTAAAAAACTACAATAGCACAAAACTACAATGGAAAAATAGGGTACTTTCCACAAAACAACATTTCTGAGAATAACTTAAGAACTGCATGGACCTTAGATAATTTAGACAAAATGTTACTACAATATTTAGGAAAATATAAATAAAGGTATACCATATTTTTTAGTGAGAACTTCTAATTGCAAACCTAATAAAGCATGGCACCTTAATTAAAAGTGCTTCAGGTAGGATATACAAAGAAAAGCTATGAAATTTTGAGAGTAAGAGGACATTTTTTTTCTGAAAGATGCCAAACAGTATAAAGCTACATATACATATGCTGCCTCTCTCGATGCCGGATTCAATCTCTGTCATATCTTTTAGTTACAGAAGCTATCAAATAAAACAAAACAACTCCCACCCCCCAAAACCTCTATAATCTAGACACTCTTGCAGCTGAAGATGACCCTAGAACACAGATATGGCCCCCTCCTTGTCTCCCTCTTCCTGTAAATGGGTGTTTGGAGGATGGATTTGCAGTGGCCATTGCTGAGTTTGGTGAAACAAGAAAAAAGATGAAGAAATCTCAGTTCATGGTGGTATGTTCAGCAGCTGAATCAACCCCAGGCTACCAATCCCTTAACTCATTTTGAGTGAAAAAAAATAAATAATGCTTTCCTCATAGTGAAGATTTGATTACAGTTGAATGCAATTCAAACTGATATGCCACAAAATTTAAAATTAAACTTATGTTCTACTGTATAAGAAAAGACATATAAACCTATGGGGCAGAAATGAAACTCAGAAATGTACCTTATTATACAATCTCTCAAATAATAATGTTTGACATAATAAATCAAACAAGATATTAGGGAAACATTTTCCTCAAATGTGATAAGCAAAAGGCTAATTTTCTTCATATTTATACTCTAAAAAACAAAAAAATAAGGAAATTTGAACAGAGGACTTGTGCAGGACCATTCATAGGAGGTGAAATGTAAAGGGCTGGCCAGTAAGCATAGAGCATGTTTAATGTCAGTGATAATCAAAGACATTCAAGACAAAACAACATGAGACACTTGGGATTCAGCTTATCAAAGAATGTACAAACAGAAAATAACCAGAAACAGGAATCAAAATTTATATACATGTTCTTTTGATTGTCATCTCTGATGGGTTATTTACATTACAGTAGTACAAGTATTTAACATAAATTTGAATTGCAAATGCTTGCTTTTAATGCCTTAAAATTATTATAGGTGCAAACTTCAAACAAAGATTACTTTTGTATGCAGAAGATTATCTGTCATGCATTTGGTTCGTCACACGGTAGGCAATGGCATTAAAATGCTTTAGAAATTTTCAAAGCTAGGAGAGGTGACATGACCAATTTGAGCATGGTGAAGGGACTGTTACTCAGGCCTATATATCTCTGCGAAAAGCTCTGGCTAATGATCAAGGGGAACTATATATTCCAGATAAGGAAAAGCCAGGACTAAACCTAACCACATAGAAAATGCAGAAAAAAATTGATATTTCTCAATACCTCAAATTTATATTTTCACTTTCATGAGGGAGGAAGAAGTCATGATCACAGGTGTGGATTATGAAAATCGTCATGTCACGATACCACAGAAGATAGCTGCTGATAAATTGAAAGCATTTTGTGACAATATTTAGACAAAATACAAGGCAAGAAAGAATGCATAATGTATTTTATGTATTACCTATTGTTGGATAGCTTAAAAAATTACACGTTTTTCATTTCCCAGTAAAAATGTTATTAAATCTACTTCCAAGATCAAAGAAATATGACATACACAGAAAGAACATAACATAACGCTAAACATAGTATCTCTGTATTATGCAATTATGAGTACTTTGGGTTTTCTTTTCTTCTATTTTCCTCTTTCCCAATTTTCCATAGTGAACTGTTTTCTTTTATAATGCCACAGTATAGAAAAATATTTCACAAGTAATTGAATGTCATCAACAATCCCTAAAAATCCTCAACTGATCTGAGTGTAGTTAATATTTTACCTTATTTATTTTTCTAGGCCAAGTCTACATCCCTAACTTTTATTGTTGATTTATGAATCTTAACTTCCCAATTCCAGTTACTTTACCTCTTTGCAATTTCCAAAAATACTCCCTTTCTGCAATCTCTTTATGTTGGCATTAGTCTTCAGTCTGCTCCAAAATATTCTATTAAGCCAACTTCTCTTTGCATTCTTTAAATCACACCTGAAGTTTCCAGTTTCTTACACAGACACTAGTCTTGTTGATGTCATCCTATCTTTAATCAACCATTCTTCTTTTATGCTCAGGGAGATGTATATTCACCATGTACCACTGATATGGTAATTGAGTCTCCATTCAGTACCAGGTCTCGGTTCTCAATCTCTATCTCAGTGGATCTGCATTTAATTGACTTGGTTTTTATGGGGTTTGGGCATCAATATTCTTTAAAGAACTTTAGATGAGATTGTCACACCCAGAGTCAAGAATCATTGAGCAGATTAACTTCCATCAAGGTAGCCTCCACGAGCTACAGCAACACTTACCATATTTTAACATGCATAGAAATCACCTTAAAATACGGATACTAATTCAGTCTAGCTGCAGCCAGAACTGAACGTTCACATGTCTAATAATCTTCTGGGTTTTGCTGATGATACTGGTCCATAGACTACACTTTGTAAGGATGTAGACCATACTGCAGAAATGTAAAGAAATTACTTGAGTCAGAGTGAAAATGATCTGTCAAAGTTTTTGACAAGGCGTAAAGTCCTTATTTTATTATGTCAAACACTATTGAATAATAGCCTACTTAGTCATTGGTTGAGTCATTGAAAAATACTGATTGAGGACCTAACTTGTGCCAGACCTGTGGCAGCTTCAGATGGAAGATTCTCTTGTTTTCACCAAGTTATGAATGATGGCATATATAGATTTGCCTCCTACGTTATTTGCTGCTTATTTGGTTGGCAGAACCAAAGGCCCTTTGTCCTGGCTTACAAGTGTTAGGAAGAGATGATAAAGGATATCTTGTATTAATCCACAAACAGAAGTGTAGGGTGGGGCTTGCAGAGCCCTGTTCTCTGTTTGAGGTACTTCCACACCATCTTTAAGCTTTTCTATTAGAAACTTTTCTCCCTGTATCTCGGTTTGATTTTCTGAGAGACAAATGTGACTAATTCCTATATCTTTGAAACCAGGCCACACACATCCTAGGATGCTATCTAGACTATGGACGGGTCAACTTGGGGCCAGATGGCTATTCCTTCCAGTAGTCATCAGTCATAATCGTAACTGCAACTCAATGGGTCCATGAGTGAGAGCAGACAAGGGAGGTGAGGTCACCAAACTTTTGGAAAATTTTAAAAATCTGTTTTTTTTTTTTTTTTCACAATGATGTTTCAACATTTCCAGCTAGATGAAAAGAAAAACAAGAATAAATCCCAAGTGGTTTTTTGTTGTTGTTAAATTTTATACAAAAAAATGTTGTCTCAAACGTATTTGGTTTCTCAAGTGATTTTTTTAAATCATTAAGGAAATGATTGCCCAAAGACATCAGGAATTCTAAAGTTCTTATTACCAATAGAAGAAGAAGAGAAGTTTAGTGTATTCCAAAGTTTTGAATCGAAACTACATAATTACATTATTAGGTATTTATCCCAAAGCAGAAAGTTCCCAACACATGAACTTGCTTAAATGTAGAGAAGACTAAGACAAGTCTTACTCTTCATTAATTCTTCTAAACTCATTTTTAGCATATGACAACAACTGAGGATAGATCAATAAGTAGTTTACTCTTAAGAAGACTGATGAAAACTTGTTTTAAGCATTTTAAGAAGAAACCCCTGTAAGTTTCAATTCAATTAAATTCAATTAAGAAGCCCTTTCAACTTAGGAATGATCTTCTATTTCTTAACTGAAGGTAGACAACTTTCCATTGCTGTGACAAAATACCTGAGAAAAACAACTTAAAGGAGGAAAGATTTATTTTGGCTCATAATTTCAGAAGTTCCATTCATGATTGTCTGGCTCCATTGTTTCTGGGCCTGTGGTAAGGCAGAACATCATGGCAGAAGGTCCTGACAGAACGAAGTTGCGCACCTCAGCGTTGCTGGGAAGCATATAAAGCCCACTTGATAACAAAGAACCTACCTGCAATTCATTATGGTACGAATCTATCAATGGACTAATCCAGGGATGAGGTCAGAGTCCTCATGGTTCAATCATTTCTCAAAGGTTCCATATCTGAATACTTCTTCATTGGGGACCAAGCCTTCAGTACACAAGCTTTAGGGGAACATTTCAGATCCAAATCATACCAGCACTGTATGGCAGAGTTTGGAGTAAAGAACTTGCAAAGCCGGCCAGAGGGAACATAATGAGAGATTTGCATGGAAATGTGAAAGGATGTCTAGTCAGAGTCATAAGACAACACAGTCTCAGTTTGGGATCTACTGTGTGGATTTCCTTTATCATATCTTAGCAACTGGTCATGCACCTTTATCCCAAGGCCCTCAGGGATGCAGAACCCCCTCCCCCCACCACCAGCTGCAGAATATGTATCATATCAGAAAACAGAAAGTCTAGGAACATGAGACAAATGAGGAGTTGACCTCAGTAACAAAGGGGTTGCAGGCAGGCAGGGGTGGACAGTGAAAGGGAAGGGAAGGAAGGAAAAGTGTATGAGGCAGTGTTGAAAAGTGAAAAGAAATTGAGTTTGGTTACTGACAGTCGTTGGTAAAGTTTCCAGAGAAGTTAGAGACAGGATAGTTCAGAATTTGCAATGTGAATGCCTGGGAAACAGAAGAAGCATTGCCTTCACCGTTATGGTATAGGGAGAAATAATGAGGTTATTTTCAAAACATGCTGAGTCTGAGCAGGCAGGAGATCCATGTGATGAATGTCCATTGATTATTTTTCTATTTTCAGCCTCAGGACTGTCCATTTTCTTATTATAGTCTTAAGTCCAACTCACAGAATTTTTTTTTATTTTCCCTAGAAATGGAGCACATTAAAGTGGTCTGTTATAGGAAAAAACAACCTACCATGATATGCTTTAAAATGTTATTAAAATAATCAAAAATATTATTGACAAGAGGAAAATAAATCAACCAAAACCACTATTTTCACATCCTTTTATTTTCTAGTGAAGCGTTTAATCAGAATCGATTTGCTATGTAGCAGAAACTGATTACAATCTACCACTAATAAACGTAAAGAAGCAAAAATCTAATTGATGTTGAGTTGACAGAGTCTTCTGTACAGGTAAAAAACACAATGCTGATAAAAGAAAATAAGTGCCTGGAGTGAGATGAAATCTTAGTGTAGTTTTAAGTTGCATTTCTCTAATTGCTAGAGATGTTGAACTAAAAAGAACCAATAAAAAATAAATAAAATGATCATTGTAATTAAAAAAAAGAAGTACCTCTTCATGGCTACAGAAGCTGCTGAAAATCATTTATTTGCATAAAATTAATATAAAACTTAAGATAATAATGTTTAGAATTTAAATTAATATTCTTAATTCTCAGAGGTGTAACTGTTAATAGATAATAACTTTTATGCCAAAATGAATTACCATTTCCAAAGCAAGTTAATGTCTGTTATCTCAAATGAAAATCTCTAATCTGTGACAAGGTAGAGATTGTTATGTCCCCATGAGAGCTTTAGAGTTCAGAAAGGCTAATTGATGGGTCCAAGTTTGACCTACTAATGATATTATGATTTCTGAGTTCAATATTATTTTCATTATAAATATCTTATTAAGTGACAAAATATGTTTACACATTTATGGGAAATAATAAGTTTTATAATTTCTTTTGACCATTAATGTGGAGGATGGGAGAGCAGAGACTGAGATTGGGGGTCTCTGATGACCTCATAGTTGTGGCATGCCTGGTGCCTGGGAATGTTTCTGTGCAAGGGCACAGGATGCTTAGCTGCTGTGGCAATGCCCTGCATGAGGAGGCTCTGTGCAAGAGTCCTATCAGCTCTGACCTCGATCTCAGGCACACAGCTCCTGGGAAGGAAGGAATTCTTATGCTAGACAACCACGATGGTTCACCAGCTCCACTTCTCCTATTCCTGCCCACTTTATAGTAAATTTTGACAATGGACTTTCTTGAGAGCTACACAAAGCTCCTAACATTGCACTTTGCACCTGTGGTTTGCAACTGTGGAAAAGCTACATAGATATCCTGATTTCCATAATTTTCCTGAGTACAAAGAATAATAATGCTTGCATAGTCTTTAACCTGATAATGAGACATATATAAATAAAGATTACTGGTATAACTCTTTTTTTATTTTATTTTTACAAACTGCATTTTGATTTATTGTACATAAATGGGGTACAACTTTTCATTTATATAGACATGAATGATATAGATTCATAGCATTTGTGTAATCATACATCTGTCTCATTCTGATATTTTTCATACCCTGCCACCGGCCTTCATTTCCCTCTACATAATCTGAAGTTCCTCCATTCTTTTTTAGATCTGCATTTTCATCAGAGAACAGAGCTCTACCTGATCCCAGCTTAATCTTCAAAATCTGTGTTTGTGAGTCTTTATTTTTCTAACCCCCTTTCACTCCTCACCAGAATCACAAGTTTGACCTTGCTGGTCACGACACGTTAAAATGAAAATCCAGGGTGGATATTGTTAAAGCACAATATATATGGGAAGCTTAGGCAGAAAGATAGCAGTTTGCGGTATCTCAGCAAGTTTGTGAGACCATCAGCAACTTAGGGAGAACTGGTCTCAAAATAAAAAATAAAAAGAACTGGGGTGGTCGCTCAATGGTAAAGCACCCCTGACTTCAATCCCCAGTACCAAATAAATAAGTTGCAATATATGTATGCATGGAAATGTCATAGTGAAATCCATCAATTTGTACAATTAATGTGAGTTAATACCTGAAACAGAGATAAGCTGGATATGGTGGTGCATACCTGTAATTCCAGTAGCTAGGGAGGCTGAGGCAGGAAGATCACAAGTTCAAAGGCAGCCTCTACAACTTAGTGAGGCCCTAAGCAACTTAGAGATACCTTGTCTCAAAAAACAAAAAGGGCTGGGGATGTGGCTCAGTGGGTAAATGCCTCTGGTTTCAATCCTCAGTATTAAAAAAAAAAAAGATAGGAAGGAAGGAAGGAAGGAAGGAAGGAAGGAAGGAAGGGAAAGGAAGGAAGGGAGAAAGAAAAAGAGTTTGTATTTTGAATGACTTAAAAAATTTTGATTCACAATGGGGATGCTCTATCAATCATGATCCACTCAGGAAAACAGAAATGGTACCAGTTATTTTAATAAAAATAATTTAACATAGGGGATTGGTTAACACGCAGTGGAGAACAGACAAGTAAATGCAGAAATAGTAACTGTAGGAAGCAGTTTCCCCCTGCTACACCCTGAGGCTGGGACAATAAAGGGCACCTGGGATGTGTACTGGCGTGCATGGAACTGGGAAATGGCTCTGTTAGTCTGCTTTTCATTGCCATTACAAACACTTGAGAAAAAATAATTCTAAGGAGGAAAGATTTATTTTGCCTTAAAGTTTCAGAGGATTCAGTTCATGACTGGCTGACATGAAAGTGGAAACATCACAGTGAAAGTATGTGGTAGACGAAAGCTGTTTGATTCACAGCAGCCCCAAGAAGCAGAGAAAGAAGTGGGTGAGGGGCCATGGACAACATATAGTCCTTGAGGACACATCCCCATTGACCTACTTCCTCCAACTATGCCCCACCTGCCTAGAGTTTCCACCACTTCTTGGTGGTCCACTCAAATTACAAATCCATTAAATGGTTTAATCCATTGAGGAGGTCACGGCCCTCAAGACCCAATAGTTTCCTAAATGTCCCACCTCTGAACATTGCTGCATTGGGGACCAAGACTTCAACAGATAAGACTTTGGGGGACCTTCCAGATCCAAACTGTAACAATGGCTAAGGGAATATTGGCACCATCTGCTAAAGGTATTTGCAGAGAATAGTTTGTTTTCTTAATATTACTAGTTTCACTTAGTTTTTTTTTATCAAATGCCACTAAAAATTGAACTTCATCTTTTCAGAGATTTGAGTGATTATGAAAAGTAGCTGTGTAAAGTCCAATCAGGTAAGTCAGAGGCATATGTTGGGTAGACTATTAGGAGTGAATCTCCTGGTACAGACAGTCAGGAGATAATTGAGTGTAGAGAATTTTAAGCAATAATAAAATTGATTAAAAGTCAGTTTACTTTTGATTATTGCAATGCATTAGCAATTCTAAACAATAGTAGTAAAATATTCTTCCCTTAAATGTTGTGGTTTAGATGTTAGATGTCCCCAAAAAACTCATGTGTGAGACAATGCAAGAAAGTTTAGAGGTGAATTCATTGATTTATGAGAGTCTTAACCTAATCAATGCAAAAATCCCCTGATAGGATTAACTAGGTGGAAACTATAGGCAGGTTGGGTGGGTTGTTGGGGGTGTGACTTTGGGGTATATATTTTGTCCCTAGTTTGTAGTCTTTCTCTGCCTTCTACTGGCCATGTTCTGAGCTGCTTTCCTTCTCCACAGTCTTTCGCCATGATTTTCTACCTCCAGCCCCAAAGAATGGAGTTTTTATCATTTATGGGTCTGAGACCTCTAAAACTGTGAGTGCCAAATAAACTTTTCCCCTCTAATTGCTTGTGTCAGGGCTTTTGGTAAGAGCAGAAAAAAAGTTGACTAAAACACTCAAAAAGTGAACCGTACACCCCCTCCCCACCTGCCTTGCCACTGCAGTAAGTTGCTATAGCCTCTAGGAGAATATATTTGGGTCACTTTGTTTTAGAAATCATGTTTTTCTCGTATGCTTGGATTTTGCAAGTAGTCCGTTGAATGAGGAAGGCTGCATCTTAACATTCTAAGCCATTCACATAAGTAGCCCTGGTCTAAGTAACAATTCTGAAACAAACTACTAGGGTTCAGCACTACCACTCAGATGCACGTGAACTGAGAGTTGGAGCTGGCCGAATAGAAGAACTCTTTCTGTGTCTTCCACTGATAGTGGTTAGCCATTGTGCAGAGGCGTGGCCCCTGACTACTGTATTTTCGAAACAGGTATGGATCCACAGGTTGACCCTAGCGCCCCCTGGGGTCCGAGCTGTGGAGTGCCTCTGCTCCGTCTGATCATGCAGAGGCCGGGGGCAGGCATTGCTTCCATCTTATTGTTTTCCCATTCCCCAGGGCAAGGATCCCATCTCTCTTGGAGCTGAGTCATTGCCTTGTTCCTGTATTAGCCCACAGAATGTAGAAGGCAAATGATTTCTTTTTTAAAGCAAGTGACACATAGATCACTTTCACTCATATTCCTTAATCTAAAATATCCTCCAGGAAAACTGAGTATAATATAATGTCACAACACCCACTTAAAAAAAGATTAAACACATTCTCTGGATCTATCAAGCAAGAGAAGGACACAGAAATGTCATTTCCTTAGATTTCTGCCCACTCTTCATAGTCCATTGCCAAGCATGAAGAAACCGCCTGCTTAAAGGATTTGTCAGTGAGAATCCAGCTCTGCAGAATTTACTCACTTACAGGAAGCTGAGAAATGTTATCTCCAACTAGGTGACCATGGGCTTAGCTTAAACTGAATTAATATGGGAGGAAGGAAAAACAAGTTGTGGGGAACAATTAACAGTTAGTCACAAACAGTATGCATCCAGATTTTTATAAGCAAGCCTTATCTCTCAGCTAAAAAGATTAGACAGCCCATAGCCAGGAGAGCAAGTTTTAGCCCCAGTTTCTAATAATTGTGAAGCTGACTTATTAGTAACTATGTATTCACACAGACATAATGAGATCATGATGTTCTGATGAAATCAGAACCCTGTATTTGACTTTTATTTTAACATGATATTTTTTTCTTGTCAGGTGGTAGAAAGCTCATTTATTCTTCCAGATGCAAGAACAATGCAAACTATTAAAATATAGCAATTTGCTTAACATTTGGAAGACCTATTTTAGACAACATGATCATTATTCATTTAAACACTTAGGTTTCCTTGGAGAGTTTTATCGCAAGTTCTACACAAATCAAGAAAACATTTTTATATGGAACAATATTATATTAAAAGCCAGGGGCAAATCTTCCTGTTCTAACACTATTCAGTCAAAATTACAATGGTTCATAGAATTACTGAGTGAAGCCACCGTTTATGATCAGGGTCAGCATTGTCTTCATTAATGGCAAATCAGTAATCAATAAGTCAACCTCATCTTGTCTATTTTATAACTAGATGTACAGCATTCACTAATAGGCATAGATCCTGAATATACTGCCAGGTACAAGTTGTCAAAATTTTCTGGGACCTCAATTCCTATTGATTTGGCATCTGTCTGTCATTCACTGCTTTATTGGACAGAATTGTAGTTGGTATATAATTGTCTGCCTATGATAGCTCATAGAAGAATAGGGACACATTTCCTTCTCACAAAAGAGATTATTTAAAGTATGGAATTGCAAGTATCAACTCTGTTTGAAAACATCAATACAATACTATTTGCATAAGCAGAAGATCACAACAAAACAGAAGCACAGATTGCAAGTCTTGCTCCTTATTAACCTGGTCTTTTATTACAAAACAGAGGTCCAACTGACATCACTGTAAAAATAGATCGATGTGTTAAAGAACAAATAGGATAAATGCAGTCTATATATTATGTAGCATAGGGAAATAAAATAACTTATTTGGTGTAAATGTCAAAATGGATTTTTTTTCATTAAAGTGTGGCTGCTCCAAGGGAAAGATCAATATACGAGCCTTGGACTTATGGAATTATCCCTTTTGGAGGCAAACTTAGAGGACATCTAGTCGAATATTTCCCCAAGGCACATGTTACTTCTTTATCATCCCTGACAGAGTACCCTTCATTCACCTTGATCTGAATGCTCCTGGTGAGGCATATTTCACTCCATTCTATCATTTCATTAATGGACAGCTCTAAAGTGTCTCTTAAATGTCTTTTTTATTCTCATTGGCCTTCTCTAAAACAACAGAGCGTAAATCTGTTCTCATTTCTTCGCGATTATCTATTAACTCTTTGAGGTGTATTATTTTCCTCCTGAGATTTTTCCAGGCTAAATATTTCCCATGCTGTCAGTATGGCTCCGGTGAAATGGTTTCTTGCCCCTGTACAATCTGATAACTCTCCTCCGGATGCACTTCTGGTTTTCATTGTCCTCCAAAAAGGACAGAGGAGCCGTGACCAGTCCAGAGAACAAAAAATCCAGTAAAGCAATCTTTTATGAACCAGTAGTATGCATTTGTTGATGGAAGGAACACCAAATTAGCTTTTGCATCAGCTGGACCCCCTTATTGGTTCTATTTGAATGGCATATAGTAGCCTCCTCACCCCCAAGATGGCCTTTGGAAGAGTCTATACTTTAATCAATCAACCAAAGATTTTTGTTTTTAGGTTACTGCCCTGTAGACTTTTTTTTATTAGAGCATTATAATCATACATAGTAGTTGGGTTCATCTCAACAAATTCGTACATGAACAGAATTTAATTTTGTTCATGTTACCCCCAACTTCCTTCCCCTCCTCCCTCCCCCATTCTCCTTTCTCTACTGATCTTCATTTCACTTATGTTTATTTATTTATTTGTGATTAGTTCTACCTATTTATATATGAAGGTGAAATGCCCAGCGGTATATTTACATATGTACATAGCATGATTTTTAAAAATTCCTTCCACATTTCCTCCTATTTCCATCCCTCCTCTCTCCATCCCTCCTCTCTCCCCATCTCCTTCTTCTACTCTACTTATCTTTCATTTTTATGATAGCTGATCCTCCCCTCCTTCTTTCCTTTATTTTACTCTAGCAGCCACATATGAGAGGAAAAAAAATTGATCCTTAATTTTCTGAAACTGGAGTGTTTCATTTAGCATGATGTTCTCCATGTCCATCTATTTAGCAGCAAATGCCATAATTTCATTCTTCTTTATGGCTGGGTAAAACTCCATTGTATTTGTAGCCACAATTTCTTAAACCATTCATCTATTGACAGGCATCTGGGTTGATTCCATAATTTGGCTATTGTGAATTGTGCTGCTGTAAATATTGAGGTGGTATATCACTGTGGTATACTGATTTTAGTTCTTTTGGATAAATACCAAGCAATAGGATAGCTGAGTCATATGGTGGTTCCATTCCTAGTTTTGGAAGTAATGTCCATACTACTTTCCAGAGTGTCAAACAATGATTTCTGTTCTATTGTTATTGAAGTGGGGTTTCCCCACTTTAAGGCATGCCAAGAATCAACTAGTAAAATATGTCACCTGCTATAGGCAACACTTTAAACATTTTTCAACGGATACTTAGAATTAGTTCATAACTGCATGAGAACCAGAGAGGGAGAAAAGCTGGGAGTCAGACAGTTCATAAAATGAGGAGCCACATCAATACCATTCCCATGAAGACAGTAATGGGGAATTGGGAAGATACCAAAAAGTAGACTCTGCCTACTACAAAACCTCCCTGACTCTTAATACCTTGTACTGTATTTGCTGATTTTTAGAGTAATGATTGCACTTGTCAATTACTGTCTGCTTTGTATTTCAAACACCTAAAACTACAAAGGTTCTAAAGATCTTTATAAAGAATGAACCAATATATACAACTTTTAATTTCACATCTGGGACCTAGATCTGCTCACCACCTTATGTATTATTTTTCTCATTTATTCTATGCATTTACAGTCAAAGTTGGGTTCTTGTACATAGCATATAATTGGTTTGTTTTTATCCTATCTGATGATCCCACTTAATTGGGATGTTCAGGCAAAGCTGTCAGAAAAAAATTATAATGTAAGGCACATATGTATATTCAATTTTTCTAGTATTCACATTATAAAAAGATGTGAAACTAATTTCAAGTATATAATTGATTTAACATAATAATGTAAAATATTTAAAAAGTAATCAATATAAAATTATTCATTAGATATTTTATCTTTTTTCCACTAAGTCTTCAAAATCCAGTAGTTCAGACCAACCATTTATTAAATGCTTATTAAGTACATGTAGCTAGGAACTACCATATTGGATAGCACAGGTAATTGTTTAAACAATTTAATTTATCTTCTCCTAGTTGTTTATTTACCTAGGAGTATTCTTTGTACCTTTCTCTCTCTCTTTTGTGGACTTTACTTTTTATCAGCTTAGTGGATTTATTTTTATCCCCTCTATCCTCGCCATTGACTTATTAGCTAAAACCTCTTGGTTTTATTTTGTAGTGTTACTTTAGAATTTATAGAAGATATCTTTAACTTACCATTGTCTTTCTCTAACTAATATTATGCAAGTTTCTGCAAAGCATAAAAGGTTTTATCCTCATGTTTTCCTACTATTGTTTATACACATATATATAATGCACTACATAATACATTGTTATTTTTGTTTTTAAACCATACCATACATTTTAAGGATATTGATAAATGAGAAAAAAATTATCCAGATGTTTGCCATTTCTAATCGCCTTTAAGTTTTTTTTTTTTTTTTTGGTGTGGTGTGAATTTCCATATGATTATTACTTTTATTTCTTCATGAAAAAATTCACTTAACTTTTCTTGAAGTTCTTTCTCTGATGATTATTTTCACAATTTTGCTTATTAATAAAGCCTTTGAGTCCTCTTTCATTTTTGAAGTGTGTTTTTGCTCACTGCAGTGTTACACCTTGATAGATTTTTAAATTTTCTTTTCAATATTTTGAAGATATCATTCCACTTTCTTCTGCACACCTCTGAAGAGCAGTCTGCGATCATTCTATCCTTGTCTCTCTAAATGTTATGCTTTCTTTGAGTACTTTTGGGATTTTATCTTTATCAAACATTTTTATCAATTTGGTTATAGTGTGCCTAGGTGTGTTTTTCTTTGTTTCTTCGGCTCGGAACTCATTAAAGTTGCCAGACTTGGGGTTATGGAATATTAATCAAATTTTAGAAAATGTTCTGCCATCATTTCTTTGATTGTCAACCTTCCCCATAGAACCTACATTTATTTCTGTTAGTATAAACCCATGCTAAATTAGCTGAATGGAACCCTAAAATATATAGGATTTTGATTTAAATTAAAGGTTAACTTAGTGTAAAATAAAGAACCAAGGAAGAAAAAAAAAGTGTTCTTTTCTTTATATTTAGAATTTAGGCCTTTGTTTTTAAATTACAAATGAAATGGGAGGACAATTTTTTACTTTACACCTTCATGGAAATAAAATAAGGAAAGCCATATTAGGCAATTTTGAGACTTTTTATATTATTGACCTTGTGTTGCTGTTTATCTTTATTCTGTCATTTGCACTTTGCCACATGCCTGAGAAAAACTTGAGCTGGAAAACAAAAATGAATGCACTTTCAGTCTGCTTTATGGAATGACCTTGGAGTTGACCTGGTTTAGGACAAAAATGGAACTGCTTCCAGTGGCCTCAGGAAGACATACAAAGAGCAAAGGTTGGTGACATGACATTAGCAGAATGTCACTTCACCCTGAAGGGAAGAGCCGTGGCCCTAGTAACTTCAGACTTGGCTGGCAAGCCTGAGGGTTGCAAGACCTGGGTGCTGAATCCCTGCTTGCTCTCTTTTCACAATGGTGTGCCCGCAGACAGTCTTTTTTCTTCCTCTTCCCTACGTGACGTGCCAGTGCCTGCTCTGGTGTATGCCCATATCCAGCTTGCCTTCTGGGAAACTTTACTCATGGTGGTGGTGAGAGTGGCTGAAGTTTTAATTTGTTGACAACAATGTTTTACTCTGAACATTTTTAATTATTATGTCTTATAGAAATAAGAAGCCAGTGTAGAATATATGCAGGGAGGTTGGGGTGTTAATAATTGCCATCCCTACAAGCCCAGTAACTATCCCTGATGTGGCAGATGGACTCTAGTAGGTGGCCTGTGACTTGATTCTTGTCAGTGAACTATAACAAAGTTGATGGGGTGAATGTGACTTTGTGTATGTGATTCTGTGACAGATTTCAGTGTCCACCGTGACAGAGTTTTTCTCTCCCTTCCTGACTTTGAAGAAGGAAGCTGTCTTGTGAGCTGGCTATGAACTGAGGCGGATCTCTAGAGACAGCAATGAACTGCATCCCTAGTTCAACCACTGCAAGAAACCAAACTCTGCTAACTAAAGGAGACCTCTCCCCATCTGAGCCTCAGGTGAGATTGCCACTCTGGTCTACACCTTGATTGCAAACCTGTGAAACCATAAGATGAATGCCAGATAAGTGCATCCAGATTTGTGACCCACAGCGTCTGTGAGATGATAAACATTATAGCTTTTTATTAAAAATTCTTTAAACTGATGTGTAGTCATTATAGATATTGATGGGGCAGAGTGTGATGGGTCAGTGCATATATACTATATGTGATAGTCACATTAGTAGGCATTAGCATTTCTATCTCCTTAAATGTTTGTTATTTCTTAGTGTTAGGAAGCTTCAGACACCTCTCTTCTAGTTCTTGAAAACATATATAGTAAATTCTTGTGAACTAGAGTCACCCTACTGTGCTGAGGAACACTGTATTTTGTTGAACACTATTTGCTACTGAACACTGTAATAAACCCAACATTGTATTTCGGTACCCATTATTCAACCTCCCTCTATTCCCTCACTTCCTAACCTCTACTGACCACTGTTCTACTTCTACTTCTATGAAATAAACTTTTTTTAGCTTCTACGTATGAATGAGAACACACAGTATTTGTTTCTCTGTCCCCAGCATATCACCTAACATAATATTCTTCAATTCCATCTATGTTGTGTGTTGCTACTTGTGACAATTTGTTATGCAGCTACATAAAACCAATACAATTGCTGACCACATTTTCTTAGGAACAAACTTCTGAACAGTTTAAATAATGTATTCAGGTTCCTGTGCTTAATGAGTGGCTTGGACCCCAGCAGTCCCAGGGCTAAATATTTTAACCACCAATGTAGCCTGTTCCTCAGCCTTGTTTTAAGAAAAGCTGAGACATTGGTTCATTTCCAAAGAATTAGAAAGGTTATTTACTTTTCTAATGATATATAAACTTTAGGAGTTGATATTGAACAGATTTTGATCAGCCTTTAATATGTTTGTATCTACTTATTCATGAGGGTAGACATTTTCAATTTTGCAACATTAGTTTGTTTATTTTGTTTCCATAGAACATTATCCATGATAGGACTCAGTAATACTAAAAAATTGCATTTGTTCTTTTTTTAAATACTAGTTGGATAATGAAATGAAAGCCGTTACCAAATGTAACTGCCAGATGTTTTAGAATGAATTGCCTCTAATCACACAAGGAATAAAGTTCCTAAAGTGTTTACACAGTACAGAAGCATATCCTAAAAGCCTGCAGTGGATCCCCACTGCACACAGAATGAAGTGCAATTCCCTAGCATTATTTTCTACTTCTCAACATCATAGCTCTCTACTCCGAGTAATGGAGTAAATTGTCTTTACTTCCATCCACACTGCATCCAAATGAAATATGTTCCTCTTCCTCATTGTCTCTATAACATTAACCTCTTCTTTCAAGAAGAACTCAAATTCCACCCCATTGGTCAAATTTTATCATGAAAACACTTCTCTTCCCTTTATCCACACTGCTGTTTATTGTCTGTATAAATCCATCATTTACTTTCTAGAATTATCAATATTAAATTCAGTTCCTTAAATATTTATGGAATTGAGGTATTGCACCAGGCTTTGGAGAGAAAACAGTGAATAAAATAGAGCCCCTGACTTTAAAAAGTTGCTTCACAATTGTGTAAAAGCTATTTGAATGACAAATATCTAAGACCCCAAATAAATGTGTGAAGCCTAAATTGCACTTTCAGATAGCGAAGTCTTTCAAAGTTTAATGATTTGTTTAAATATTTGTTTGAAAATTAAAAATTTAAGTTTTAAACAAAACTCAACACATTTTATTGTAAACAGAGAAACAGGTCCCATGCTCTGAAACCATGCCTGTAAGGTCAGCCTCTTCCTTAGAGTGAATAAAATGGAACACAAAATTTGAACAGATTATGGTAGAGGCAGAAAATGTCATTTAAGTCAATGAATTATGGAGAGAAAACACATTTTTTATTACAGGTGATAAAAGTGAAAGGAAGATTCATTATCAAAATACTTTAGACTCTCTAAATTAATGTATCCAAAGACAGTAGGGACATGCTTTTCTGAAGCTAGTGAAGTTGGTTTTAAAGTTCATATGGAAAAGAAATTAAGAGGAAAAAAAAGAAATTAAGGAGGCTGTCTCCATGAGAAAAGCATAGTATAAACACTATAATTTCTCAATGTTTGAAAATATGGTACCGGTGCATGAATGGATAACCCAATGAAAAGGAATGGAAGGCCAGAAGTACATGCAAATATAAGGAATGGGTAAGTGTTAAAAGGAATGCTCATGAATCAATGAGCAAAATCTCAAAAATAGACTTTGTACAACCAAGTGGCCATCTGGAATAAACTAAAGCTGGGTCCATATTGTCCACTCATAAGGATAAATTCCAAACAACTCATGATTTACATGCAAAAAATCAGATCATGCTTTGGGGAAGATGAAGTAGATGTGCTTTTCTCTATTCCTCCTTGTAAATGCAACTAAATAACTTACGAATTATATATAAAAACCAAACATATGATGCCTCAGAGTTGTAGAGAAAAGGGGAAAAACAGCTAGGAACTTAGGGACCCAACTTAGAATTTCTATCAACTGTAATTTTCATGGTTACCATTGACCATATGTGTATAAAACATACACAAAAGAGAATAAGAAGGAAACCAAAAGGATACACTGTAAATTAATGGAAAAAAAAAAACAACAAAAAGAAAATAAGCCAGGGATAGAGGAAATGAGAAACAAAAATAGTATAAAATATACAGAAAACAAATGGCAAAATGGAAGAACTTCTGTTGTGGTTTGGATGTGGGGTGTCCCCCAAAAGCTCACATGTGAGACAATGCAGGAAGTTTCAGAGGAGAAATGATTGGGTTGTAAGAGTCTTAACACAATCAGTGAATTAATACCTGATGGGATTAAATGACGTGGTAGGGTGTGGCTGGAAGAGGTGGGAATTGGGTGTGGCTTTGGGTATATATTTTGTATCTGGAGAGTGGAGTCTCTCCCCCTCCCCCTCCCCCTCCCTCCCTCCCTCTCCCTCTCCCTCCCTCCCTCTCTCTTCCCCTCCTTCCCCTCCTTCCTGGTGATGCATTCTTACCTCTGCCCCACTCTTCCATCATGATGTTCTCCAGTCTCACCTCGAGGCCCTGAGGAGTCAAAAGAAAGAAATGCATGTACCACTGAGTGTCTTTAGTGCGGTTGTGAGAAATTAATATTATGAGACATCTGTATTCTTTTTGTCCACCAATGAAATTGAAAGCAAATGTTTATTAATCCCTTGCTACCATGCACTCCACTTTAAAATGCACCCTCTTATCTTCACAACAACCCTATGAAGTTATCATCCCTATTTTACAATGAAAAAAAACGAAGCCCTTGTCCATATCTACTCCCAGCACCTAGGACGAGCTTTGAGGTCAATCATTCTGCTCAAGAGCTCACAATATTGCCTCCAGGCTTTGCTGCTACTGCATTATCCATGTGCATGGTTCTCAAAGCTGCACATGCATCTGCATTCCATGGGCCATAGTCCCAAAGCTTCTGATTCAGTAGGTTTGGGATGCGGCCATAAGTCCCAGGGGATGCTGATGTTCCTGATCCAATCGCCACACATTGGGAACAGCTGCTCTACAGAATGTTTTTCTGGGGAGAAAGTGACCTCTAGTTCAGGTCAGTGATTTGCCCTTGAACTCCTTTATCTGTCGTCATCATCATCCTCCTAGACCTCCAGCCAAATGTAAACCAGGCAAAACAGACACACTTGACCTTCTGGATGACCCCCTTTTTAAATTCTTATAACTACTCCCCCAACCCCTAATTTCATTACTGAGCCACTCCTACAGTTGAGGCCTGCTGCGGGTGTCTATACAAGGGGGCACCCCTACTCCTTTCCCATGGCGCCTATTACTCCTCTTTCCCAGTGGTGAAGAGGCCTCATCTCAACAGGGGCCCGCTTACTTTTGTAATCTATTTGAAATGAATCAGTAAAAGGCTCTTCTGGTTTCTACCCCTTTGCTAGCTCCACTGGTTACTCTGATACCTTGCCACCCACTTTTATTTATTTATTTATTTCATTTTTCTCTCTTCTGGGAAAGAAATAAGTAACATCAAAGAGATTTATTGAGCTAACCTCTGCACATCGCCTCTGGAAATTTCAAAGCTGTTTCCTAGCTGAGTGCTGCTCAAGGGAGACCATTCTTTTGTTTTGTGGATACTTGGCTCCCATGACGAACGGATTGACTACAAAGCAATTTTAGCCCCATTCACTTACACTCAGGCATAGACGAGCTTTGCTTTTAAGGATAATGATGACAGTTATGGTGGGGTCAGAGCTTGTGGTGCCACCTACTTGGGAGACTGAGGCAGGAGGATTGTTTGAGTGCAGGAGTTTGAGACCAGCCTGGGCAACATAGTGATATCCCCTAAAAAAAAAAAAAAAAAAAGGACTGCTAAATATCTGTTAAATATTGCATGATCCAATAAACAGTTAACATAGACTGAATATTTGTCATGTGAAGGCCTGTGTGCTGAGGGCTTTTCGTGGCTTACATAATTGAATTCTCATAACTAACTACCCTATGAGGTAGAGACCACTACTGTGCCAAATGTACAGATGAAGAAAGCAAGGATTAGAAAGGTTAAGTAACCAAGGTCCTACAACTAAGTAGTAGAGCAAGGATTAAACCCAATTAAATTCAAATGTGTTTTATTCCAGAACCTTCTACTGTTTCACCACCCCCCTTTTGCCTGCCTAGTTATTTCCAAATTCAGACAATTCACACTGACTACACACTATCTAAAACCACCTTCTCTTTTTCTTGTCATATGCATTCCATCTCATGACAAAGATGTACATGGGGAACACCGTTGAACACCATTCAAGAGTAGGGCTCTCCCTGGACAGTTTAAAATGCTGTCACCTCCATTCTGATAGTCTCCGAAGACTTCCTTCCATCATGACAAAGGATTGCTAATTTTTTCTTGCCTTCCAAGTTTCTTCTAGGTCACATGGGCCAGAGGCCTTTGATATTCTTATAGCAGTTTTTGTTTGTTGTTCTGAAAATCCTGTTTGCTGGTGTATCTTTATACAGGGAAGAGAGAGAATCCGTCCTGACTTTACAAGGGCCTTGAGTTTCAAATCCAAGTTGAAACTGCTCGTTTTAGTTTAGCAAAATTACCTTTCTCTGAGAGGCATATATTTGGAAGAAGCAGACTGGACATTTCTGTTTCCCAGAGATCCAGATACATGTTTTGGAAACTTTAGCAATAAACTCAAACCCACCAGAAAGGATACTAAACACTCTGAAAAGACAAGAACCAGGGAAAATTAAATAACTCCTTTCTGTGGGACTTTGCCCAGTTTTCTTGTCTATGTTTGATTTCAAATTTCAAAAGCCATCATAGATTGCTGTTTTTATATTCCACATTTCCATCTGTGGCCCATGACCCTCATGTGGGTGAAAAAGTGAGGTTCATTCCATGCTCCTTTGAGCAACCCCCTTTCTACCACTATAGAAGAAAAATGAAGAAAAAAATCACAATCAAGACTAAGAATATACATAAAATAATTTTCCGTGAGCTTGTATTCCCATATTATTATAAATCATGAGAAGATAATCACTATCCTGACCTCTGCCAATATAGTTTAGTTTTGATTGTTTTCAACTGTCTATAAGTTGAATTTACAGTATGTATTCTTCTGCATCTGACTCCTCTCAATCTATAGTTTACGATGTTTACGATGTTTCCAAATTGTTGTGTTGCAATAATTCATTCACTTTTCATTACTTTATAGAATTTTGTTGATAATAATGCCTTCATTTACTTATTTGATTTTATTATGGTTTAAATGTGGAGTGTTCCCCAAAAGCTTGTGTGTGAGACAATGCAAGAAAGTTCAGAGGTGAAATGATAGGGTTATGAGAGCCTTAACCTAATCAATACTCTAATATGCTGATAGGGATTAACTGGGTGGTAACTGTGGGCAGGAAGGATGTGGCTGGAGGAGATAGTTCAATGGAGGTGTACCTTTGGGGTGTGTGCTTTGTCCCTGGTAAGTGGAGTACACTCCCTCTCTCTCTCTCTCTCTCCTTTCCGTGTGTGTGTGTGTGTGTGTGTGTGTGTGTGTGTGTGTTCTGGTGCCATGTCCTGAGCTGCTTTCCCCCACCACACCCTTCCACCATGAAGTTCTGCCTTAACTCTGGGCCCAGAGCAAAGGAGTTGGCCATCTATGACTTATCCTTCTCTAAAAGTGTTCTTGTCAGGTCTTTTGGTCACAGCAGTGAAAAAACTGACTAAAACAAATCTCTTGTTGTGTGATATTAGAGTTGTTCCTGTTTGAGGCACTTGCTAGCATTGCCACTGTGAGCACTGTTTTACATGTTCTTGGTGTAGTATACACTAGGAGTCAAATTAATGGATTATAGAGAATCTGCGTGTCCTTCTTTATTAAATAATATCCAACTGTTTTCCAAAATAAATGGACCAAATTATACTCCCACCAGTAGTGTATGAGGATTCCTATTGTTCCAAAAATTGACATTGTCATCAATGTTTGAAGCAATCCTTTCCCTTAATGCCCTCTACTTCATGAAGCTTCTTTCTGCAAGACTACAGGGAGATCAGCCTTTTTAGGACCCTCCCTCCAAGTAATTTCAGAGTCTCTCCAGAGAAAGCTTACATGTCCTAGAGACCTCTCAAGGGTGTCGGCTTGGACAACATCTTATTGCTTTACTCCCTGCAGGTCACGTCCTGCCAATTCCTGTCCTCAAGGTTCTGCTGAGGGACCACACCACAGTGAATGGGACTCTTCCAATGGGGGACTTGATGAGTACCTTGCAAGAGATAGGTTTAGGGGGCTAATGAATAAGTGATGTTTTCTTTTTTTTTCTTTTTTTTTTTATTATAATGTCAAAGAAACTAATTTTTTTTATTGTAAACAAATGGGATACATGTTGTTTCTCTGTTTGTACATAGAGTAAAGGCATACCATTTGTGTAATCATAAATTTACATAGGGTGATGTTGGTTGATTCATTCTGTTATTTTTCCCCTTCCCCCCACCCCTCCCATCCCTCTTTTCCCTCTATACAGTCCTTCCTTCCCCCATTCTTGCCCCGCTCCCTAACCCTCACTCTAACCCTAAAACTAACCCCTCCCACGCCCCATTATGTATCATCATCCACTTATCAGCGAGATCATTCTTCCTTTGGTTTTCTGAGATTGGCTTATCTCACTTAGCATGATATTCTCCAATTTCATCCATTTGCCTGCAAATGCCATAATTTTATCATTCTTTATGGCTGAGTAATATTCCATTGTATATATATGCCACAGTTTCTTTATCCATTCATCAACTGAAGGGCACCTAGGTTGGTTCCACAATCTGGCTATGGTGAATTGAGCAGCAATGAACATTGATGTGGCTGTATCTCTGTAGTATGCTGATTTTAAGTCCTTTGGGTATAGGCCAAGGAGTGGGATAGCTGGGTCAAATGGTAGTCCATTCCAAGTTTTCTAAGGAATCTCCATACTGCCTTCCAGAGTGGCTGCACTAATTTGCAACCCCACCAGCAATGTATGAGTGTACCTTTTTCCCCACATCCTCGCCAACACCTGTTGTTGCTTGTATTCTTGATAATCGCCATTCTGATTGGGGTGAGATGGAATCTTAGGGTGGTTTTGATTTGCATTTCTCTTATTACTAGAGATGTTGAACATTTTTCCATATGTTTGTTGATTGTTTGTAGGTCTTCTTCTGTGAAGTGTCTGTTCATTTCCTTAGACCATTTGTAAATTGGGTTATTTATAGTCTTGGTGTTGAGTTTTTTGAGTTCTTTATAGATTCTGGAAATTAGTGCTCTATCTGAAGTATGATTGGCAAAGATTTTCTCCCACTCTGTAGGCTCTTTCTTCGCATTGCTGATAGTTTCCTGTGCTGAGAGAAAGCTTTTTAGTTTGAATCTATCCCAGTTGTTGATTCTTGCTTTTATTTCTTGTGCTATGGGAGTCCTGTTGAGAAAGTCTGGTCCTAAGCCGACATGTTGAAGATCTGGACCTACTTTTTCTTCTATAAGATGATGTTTTCTAAAAGCTGTGATAGACATTATCCAAACATACTGAGGTCCTTTGACTCATTGAGGCTCTTCTGGCTTGTGGACTTTCCTCTTGTCTATGTTCCTATTGAAGTTGGGAGAGAGGAGCTGCAGTCCTGGGTCCAGCCCTCCTGCTCTGGCCCTCCTTGGGCTGGGCTCCACCCCCCTGGGGGTTAAGATAGTGTGTAGTTGTGTGAATTGTGTGAGTTTGATAATAACTGGGCAGGCAAATAAACGGGAAGCAGTAGAAAGGCAAGCAAGGTCAAGGAGACACGACACACTTCTACACACCATTTTCCAGGTGTCCGGCTCCTCAGAATCCCATGGTCAAACAATCCCAGGCCCTCTTTCAAAACACGTGTGGGCTTTGTCCGTGGGTCTCTTGTCCTTAGGCAGATATGACCTATGAGTGCATCTTCAGGCCCAGACAGCAAAGGGGTGGCTATTGGTGGGAAATATGGATACTGTCTTGGATCTGAGGGCTAGGGTGTCCCCAAGCATGTGTGCAGGTGTTTTTATCCTTGGGAACCGAGCTAGGTGTGAGAAAAGGGTGTGAAGCTTTGGGGAACCTGGATCAGCTCTCTCTGTACTGCCATTATTAGTGTAGAATTCTAAGGAATTTTAGAACATTGTATTCAAATCCAACCAAGGAGATCATTATAGACTTTCTGTTTAATCGAAGAACTATCTTAGATTATAAGATGAAGAATTGTCTACCTTTTAAATGACTTAGATAAATGAAGATGAAACAAACCTCTATTGCCAGGAATCTTTCCCAGATAACACTTTACAATAAATATCCTAAAGTTAAGTTTTCATTACTCTGTGCTACTGACAGTTGGAGAAAATCCCTGTGCTAATTTTCAGGAAGAAGCTTAAGGGAAAATGTGGAACATTTATATAAATGAAATTTTGACTCTGCAATCTAATCTAGTTCTGAAAATAATGGCCCACCAGCTCCAGGCACTTAAGATAAAAGAAAACATCAACAAAGTGATATAACATACACATCAATTTTTCCCTTAAAATGATGAAGGGTTGGTGAATTATTTATGTTTTAAGATAAAACAATATTTTTGAACTGAGGGCAGAATTCATCCTGATATGGGGACCACATTGAACACTGATGACTTTCTCATTGTGGAAAGGAAAGGTGACTCAGGGTGGATGGAGCCTGTGGAATTTTAATGATCCAGGTGCAGCCTGAAGGAGGGAATGTGAGGACAAAAAAAGGGGACAGCAAGCTGAGGGTGGTCAGGGACTGGGAGAAGAAATCCCACAAGGTCAGACTTCCAGGAATGAGAGGATGGCTTAGAGGTGTCTAAGACCAAGACTGAATTTCCAATTATCTCCTATTCTCTGTGATGTTACTTACCTGCCTTCCCCCTACAAAATTTTAAATAAAATATCTGTGCATAAAACTGTCTCATGTCAGTAATATCTGTGGGAATCAAGAAGGGGGAAACTGCTTATTTAGATCAGTATAAGAGGAAAAGCAAACATCAATCATAAGAGGAGGAACACAAATGAAGGCGGATAAGCCTACCAAGGCAAGAAATGAGAATAAGGTATGATGTGGACATGTGTAACGTCCTCTAGAACCTTTGGAAACTGTGATGGTGGTGCCATTTCCCGTCACTTGTGGCACAGGTGCTGAGCTATTTCCTTTGACGTTTCACCCCTCTCTAAGGTTGGAGGATCTGGGGACATCCATATGCTGGTACCTGAGTCATCTTTACAAACTTCACCTGTCTTTATTTTGCAGAAGGACTTTTACAGAAGGCAGGACATAGATTAGAAATTTTTTCACTTATTATGGAACATGAAATTTCAACATCAGTAGGTTCATGGACTAATAGACATGAGCTTTAGTCTAGCAGGATATTTTCTTCGTTCTCAGCATCGCGCCCCTGTGCTGTGAGAGACACAAAGGGTATGTGTCAGAGTTCCTGCTCTACAGGAGGAAACATGAGTAAGTCACCTGAGCCACAGGAGGGTTGGGTTCTTAGGCGTTGGGTTGGGTTCTTGCTATAAAGACAGCAAGAATTCAGACAGAGGACAGAACAGCTGAGCTGCACACATCCAGAGAGGTGGAGCTAGCTGTGAGGGGGGCTGGGATAGAGGCCCGAAGGAGGTGCAGTTCGTCGGTCCAGCTAACAGCACAGGTACTGGCACAGGTGCAAAATTTCGGGATGGCAAAAGAAGCACCCCATGCACTATGAAATGAGTGAGTCACCTGAGTAGATGGCTCTTCCTGCGTTGGAGAGTGAGGGGACATCCTGAGAAGCCACTACTTATAGAGCAGGGAAGACAATGAGCACTTGCAAAGACTGTGTGAGAGTCCATGACAAGCTATGAGGAACTGCTGTTTATTAGCGAGAGAAAGACATCTTAGAAAGATTGGTGTGACAGCAGGCTGCAGGATCCTCCTAACTGGGAACTGAGGACAGGAAGGAAAGAGTGGTCTAAATCCAGACATGAGTGACAAGTAGTGTTTTTGGAGGAACCCAGGAGAGGTTCCACATTTGTAGCCTAGCTCTATTTAGCATTATATGGAAAGGGAAGTTTTGAGATGAAACTTGACTCACTGCTTCTGCTGGCAGGTGGGGTCTACACCGCACTGCAGACCTCTGCAGCCAAGAGGTGGTTCAGCTTTAATGGTGGCCATGCCCTCCCATGCTACAGCAGCAGCTCACCATCAAATTCTTCTTCTTTCAGGGTTCTTGTCTCGTGAATTCAAAGAACGGAATCCACAGATCAGGATGGGTAAGTGTGAGGGTAAGATGTACTGCAGAATACAAACAGGAATAGAACTCTTGCAGTGCAAGAGGGGACCCCAGAGCAGGTTTTCTCCATTCCCGTGTGCTAGTCTAGGGATTTATGTAGCACTTGGTTCACTGCAAATGGTCTAACCTTGTGCTAATTAGGGTTTGGAAATATACTAATGCTATTGGTCCAAATTTATGCTGATTAAGACTTGGAAACATACTAACTCTATTGGTCAGTTCTTGAGTCCCAACTTGCATTCAAGTCTGTCCCACTTCCATTTTCTTGTGACAGTCAGGAAGTGGGAGGTTGAGGTCACTGAATGGGGCTGCAGCCCTGCATGGAATGCACTTGTGCAATGGGCATCCCCACTGTGCTCAGGCCCCACTGTGTGCAGCTTGCCCTGGTTTGGTGCTGGTGTGCTATGACCCAGGCCTGCCACACCTGCATGGCAGATTCCGTGCGTGGCCTTGATTGCCATGCATACTCCAGCCCACCAGGCTGCCACTCCCGGCTCCACTGCTGTGCTGCTGCTTCTCAGCACAGACTAGTAGGCTGGCTATGCAGCCTGGTGGCTGGGGAGCCATGACAATTTCTTTTAAAAAGTCTTCCTGACACACATGTTAAGGAAATTGATCACTATCCTTCTATACTCACCTTTTCTGTGTGTGATTTAATCTGAGGATTTAATCCAGGGGTGCCTACCACTGAGCTACATCCCCAGTCCTTTTTGAAATTTTTTTCAATTTTGGAGATAGGGTCTCACTAAGTCCCTGAGACTGGCCTCTAACTCATGATCCTCCTGCTTCAGCCTCCCAAGTTGCTAGGATTATAGGTGTCCACCACCACACCAGGCTCAACGTGTATTTTAAACTTTCTTCCACTTGAATGAATTCTTCATTCAACTTTATAATAGATACCCGTCTAAAATTTTTTACTTTCTCTTTTTGGTAACTTGTCTGGTCATGCATTCTTAGAAACTTGAGAGAGCCAATTTATTTCCTAGAGCTCTGAAGCATGACAGACCTTTGGTAGAAGTGAAGATTAAGCCCATTATTATTTTGTCTTCATGGTCTCAAGTGCATAGTACAAGATGAGGATGGCCCACTGTCAGTAATAGCAGGTGCCCCGCTGAACGTGGTTCTGGGCTTGCAGGGCTGGTCACTGTTGTGGTTTTGTAGTAATATTTAAAATTTGATGAATGGATACAAAATGTATAACTGGTGTTGTCTAAGTGATTGTGGCATAATTGATGCTCCTACTGAGAAAGTCCAATAAACCCAATAAATCCACGCCGACGTCAAGAAAATCCCAGCTGTCGGGCCGTTCTCCAAACTTAGTACAAGGGCCTCAGTGAATTTATGATCTCTGTATTTCTGACTCCTTTCTCACATTCGGGAGATTTGTTCCCCTCTTTAACTCTCTCCTGCAAGATGAGCAAGCTCAAACTGCCTCGCAAACCTTCACCATTAATCCTGAGACTAATCTCGGCATTTGAAAAGGCTAGGATGTCAGAACTTTAAAAAAAATGGGACTTTGCTGTCTGTTTTATTAATCACTCATATCTTTGTACCCAGAGATAAGTGCAACATTAATCAGAAATTCAGGGACGCATTTTCCATGTTGATTTAAGTGGGTTTCTGGGGTCACTTTTTTTAAAAAAAACATAAAACATTTGCTCATTATTCTGCATGTACTAAGTTACTAAAAGGTTACTTCTCGTTTTCAGATCTTATGATGCAAGAATTTTAGTCTTTAATTAAAAAGAGATTAGGAAATATAGAAGCTACTTATTTGTAGGAAAAAGGCTTTATTATACTTGTATAAAATTGTTTTATAAAGGCAAATATTACCAAGACAAAGGCAGGCAACAGGAAAATATTTGAAAATCTATTTTCAAAGTGTCAGGGTCCCAGAGTCTCATAGAACGACTATTTAACAAATAAATAAATGAAAGAAAACCTTGTGAAGTCATGAGCTGTATATCTATAAGTGGTAAGCTTGGCAAAGTTATACATGGGATGCCAGTTTTTTTCTTTTGAGCCCTTAAGCCTGCAACTTGGTTATCGGCGTCTGATGAATGACATAGGCAGCAGAGTTTTCCATAGGTGCATTTGTTGGAGTGAAGATAATTTAATAAATATAATTGTGCTCAAATAGCATAGTAGAAGCAATTATCCCTAATTACTGCCAGAGTCTCTCTCATTTCTAATGAATGGTACAGAAAGAGGATAGCTTATCTCCAGGCACTAGTTTAATTTAAAAGTTAATGGGAATAGTTTGGGCTCTGCCTGAACGATTTTGATGGATCTAAGCCAACAGCAGTTCGGGTAACGCATTGCTTGTCTTTATTTATCATCAACTCTACTCTGTTCTTCCTGTGGAGGGGGTCCTATCCCTCCTTATGACCCTAGAACTACACGCTGCTTGGCGGGCTCCTGGGCCTCCGTAATCCCCAACCTGCACAGTGTTCTAGAAGACAGTGAGATCTGGCTTTTCTGGATTTCAAATGGTGGCTTCAAATCAATCAGGATTTGAGAGCATGGCTGATTGGAGAGACTTGTGGCACATTAGTATTCTAAGGAGCACCCAACACAAAGTCCAGTGCATGCTGAGTAAATGTTTGTTGAGAGAAGAGGCCAATGCAGGTTCTCAGGTATATTTAGTTTGGGGTCATTGGTTTCATTTTTCTTTCTAAACCTATGAGAAAGAGGCTGTGATACTTAAACAAAATCAATGGTTGAGGGCAACAATGCATAGAATCGTGTGCTGTAACCAACCTTCACCACCAAAGCCACCTCGGGTCACAGTACAGGACTTTGAGAAGTTAGAGTGACCATCAATCTCTGCCAAAGCTCCAAAGTGATTCATGGTTAGATTCTGCCTCTGTGTCATATTCATTGTAACAGATTTGCCCACCCACTGAGGAAAGAAAAGTCAGGAGGCAGTGTGTTTACAAATCAAAGGAGGATCCTTTTAATTCTAACTATCCCCCTTAGTGAAGCTATTTACTGTTTGTCCTTAATATTTTTTAAAGTGTGAAGAAAGGTGCAAAACAATGATTATAGGAGAGGCAGAATAACATAACAAATAAGAGCAAAAAAACCATAGGTTCAAATATGGTTCTGCTGTGTGGCCCTGGGTGTTAACTAACTTCTCTGTAGTACAAATTCTTTTTTTTTTGGGGGGGGGGAGGCGGGGCAGTGGGGAACTAGGGATGGAAACCAGGGGTGCTTAACCACGGAGTCACATCCCCAGCACCTTTTATTTTTTATTTTGAGACAGAGTCTCGCCAAGTTCCTCAGGCGCTCACTAAATTTCTGAGGCTGGCTTGGTACTTTCGGTCCTCCTGCCTCAGTCTCCTGCGCCACCACTGGGATTATAGGCATGCGCCACCATGCCCGGCCTGAATTTTTTATTTGAAAATGCAGATGATATAATACTGCTACTTAACTGCCAGTGTTGTCGGGGGTTGAATGACTATATATATATATAAAGCATTTCGAGAGCAGTTGGTACACAAATGGGTAATGGACTGTATATGAAAAGTGTTGATGCTGGAGAAAATTACACCCTTGCCAAGATCGGCAACAATTTCATAAATGTGAAAACAGTACAGGAGACGTACATTCCAAAAACATGTGGAAAAGAAAAATAAAGCCTTAAAAATTACTGAGTTTATTATTCTAAAATCAGAAATACTGGTAACATATTGAATTGGAGAAAAACATTCCAGGGGGAGCTGGAAGAGCCTGTGATTTAAAACCGTGATTTTCAACCGTGGCTCATGTTGGAATCACCTTGGGAAGTGCGTTCATCCAAATCCGGGTCCCAGGATTCCATACTTTTGAGAAAAACTCCCCAGGTGATTCTAACTCAAAATGAAAATAGAAAGGCGACTTAGGGAACGAAGAGATCCAGTCCCTGGAGCGGGTGGGAGTAGGGCAGGCGGTTCTGCAGGTGGAGACACCGGCGATCCCTTAGCATCACTGAGCCAGGAGCTAGAGCGATCCGCCAGCGCCCCTCCGCACACCCACTTGTTAGTGTTTCTGCTCTTAGTTCACACGAAAAGCTGTTTTCAGATTTACTGCAAGCCTCTGCTCTGACATGCAGTGGGAATAATTGGTTTCCATAAAGGAATTTAAAGCCATATTCAGCAATTTTTTAATCACAGAGATTCTGCTTTTAAGACTATTAACAAAGAGTGCCATTTTCCTATCTATTTGTCATCTCTCAATCTATCTATACGGATCCATCCATTCCAAACCTTTTAGCAGGAGATATTGCCATGTATTATAAAAACAAAAACAAAAAAGGTTGACAGGAAGTGCCACCAAGCCCAGACTTTCTCATTTGTACCACTTCAGTAGGATAAAGACAAAATAAGGACAAGGTTTAATTTGGTAGAAGAACAAATTAAAACTTTATAGAAGGTTGAAAATTTGAAGAGTTGAACCAGATTTCTGTGTCTTGTTCATGAAACTGATGAGATGTTTAAAACAACTTATCCCATTTCCTGGGATCAGGCCTCATCCAAATGGAAAGTGAGTTTTCTTGAAAACTTGATGAATACTAAGATCACTGCCTAAGGAGAAACCCTGAAAGTGGTAGAGAAAACTTGACATCAGGCATGTTCATTCTCCAAACATTAGAAAGGCCAGACCAGAATTGAGGATGATTAGAAATAGGAATGTTGTATCTTTCAAAATGTGACTGCCCGGAATGATCTAGTACTAAGCTAGTACTGAGTTCCTAGTGCTCAGTGTTCCCTACCTTGGCTTATTTTTTTCCCCAAAATCTCCAACCAATGAACCCATTATTGTATTTTTAACAAGCTTTTGTTTCCTCTCCAATTCATGATGTAATCTGGAATTTGTAGTTATGTAGATAGATGATAGATAGATAGATGGATACATACATACATACATGCAGAGAGAGAGAGAGACAGAGACAGAGAAGAGAGTAACATTGTTACTTTAAATTCATGTATGTTGGGTTATTTCAGGACTATTTGCTTTGTGACATTGATTTATATCTTTATTTTCCCCTCAGTATCAAGTTTGGTAAATGTATTTTTAAAATATATCTTGGGAGCTGGCAAAATGACTTCCCTGTCTTCTTCTTTAAAAATGTACTTAGCTGTTTTACCTGTTTTAAAGCATTAGTACTTGAAAAAAAAATCCCTTAACATTTGAAGGGGATCACTGGGGATTGAATTCAGGGACTCTGGACCACTGAGCCACATCCCCAGCCCTATTTTGCATTTTATTTAAAGACAGGGTCTCACTGAGTTGCTTAGCATCTCACCTTTGCTGAGGCTGGCTTTGAACTCATGATCCTCTTGCCTCCGCCTCCCAAGCTGCTGGAATTACAGGTGTGTGCCACCATGCCCAGCCTTAACATTTTTTAAAAGGCTTTTGGGATATTATTGAAATCACAATAAATGTATGCATTATTCTGGAAGCAATTAATATTTTAATGATCACATCTGCCATCAAAGAAGATGTTGCACCCCTTCAGTTATTAGTTTCTCATAACTCACAGTAAAGTGTAATTTGCTTATTGCTTAGGATAGTTCTGGCTTCTTGATGATTTTTGTTTGCTCTAACAAATGGCATATTCTCACTGCTTATTGTTGGCATAAATGATTTCTCTACTTATACAGCCATATGGCTTGCAAATAAGTGCAACTTTTTATTTCAACAAATGTACTTCTTATTTCTGTTTTGTGTCTTGCATTAGCTAACACTTTCAGAACACTCTGAATAATATTACAGCAGGCATCTTGATTTTATTCTCAATTTTGTTGGAATTCCTCTAGTGTTTCCATTCTAAGTGTGATGTTGTCTACAGCTTAAGATAGATGTTATTTATAGTACCATGTGAGAAGCTATCTGGGATAGCCAGGCTCTCAGATGCCCCTGATTCCTGCCCTTTGGTAGTCACTGCTGTGCATAGTGTCTTCTCATACTGAATAGAGCTGGCATGCTTTAGCCATAGAGATATTACAGACATTATGCTTTGTGGACTTCTGGGGCTAGTTCATTAAAGACATCATGGTTCTGGCTGGTGATTTATCCCTGATTACTCACTCTGAGGAACCTAGCTGCCGTGCTGTGAGAACACTCCAGCAACCTATAATGGTAGGAACTGAGGCTTCCTGTCAATAGCCAACTCTAAGTTTCTAGGTATGTAAGAAGCCTCCTCAAAAGTGGATACTCTGACTCCACTCTGTTCAGATGATTGAAGCCCTGGCCAATAACTTGGTTGCAATCTCATGAAAGACCCTGAGCCAGAATCATCTGGCTAAGCTACTTCCAAATTCCTCACCCACCAAAAATCCATAAGATAGTAAATGCCTATTGTTTTAAAGTACTAATTTTGGAGTAACTTGTTATGCACCAATAGATAACTAACACACTTTCAAAATTAGACTCAAAAGAACTTATCATAACCATGGGGTTGGGTATACAGGTTAATGGTAGAGTGCTTTCCTACCATGCATGAGGTTCTGCGATCCCCCCTGAATCTCTCATCTCCCCCCACTTCTCTCTCTCTCTCTCTCTCTCTCTCTCTCTCTCTCTCTCTCTCTCTCTCTCACACACACACACACACACGCACGCACACACAAAGAAAAAAAGAAAGAAAAGAAAAAGGAAAGAAGGCAACAAAGAAATTAATTGACTCATGGAAATCAGCAAGGTAACAATTACATAGAATACCATTTCAAAATCAATAAGATGATGCATTCTTTTCTTATTTGATCTGTCTTTATTTTATTAGCTTTCCTAGTATTACTCCACCCTTGTCTTCCTAAATAAAAACTTCTTGAATAGCAGATTATTATTTTAATACATTGGTTTTATTTTCTAGTCATTTGTTTGGAATTTGCGATCTGCAAATTAATGAGATTAGCTTATGTTTTTCTTTTTATTAAAATAAAGACTATCCTACTTTTATAAGATTATCTGTCTTTTTTTTTTTTTTTTACCATGTTTAGTTAGAATTTAAAGGGAATCCATTCACCCCTTGAAAGCTTAAGGGAAATAAACCATGAAATCCCCTGAGCCCAGAGACATTAGGTTGTACTTTCTTTGATAACTTCATCAAATCCCTTCATATGTATTGGTCTATCCAGGTTTTCTACTTGAATCAATTTTTAAGGTTTATTAAGCCTTAAACTTAAAAAGAAAGTGTTAACAAATCACCAGATTTTTAGCCTATGTATTTGCTTTTGGTACAACTTTTCTTATGGTTTTCAAAAATCTGGTTGAAACAAGAAAGGAATATACAGAAGTTAAATCCATTAGTGGAATTAAACATACAACGGAAGGGATTGTTATTTCTTGGCACCGTAGTAGGAACTTGTTTTGGGGAATGACTTGGTGATTTTTCCCGAGTGGAATTGAAGCCAATGTACAGTAGAAAGTTACAGAGTAACTGAATCAGTGGGATCCAAGGAAACCTGGAAAGCTAAATTAAGAAGGAAACATACTCACCAATCTTGCTTGCAAGTCCCCCAATGAAATAAAATTATTGACAGTTGAAGTAACATATGTGGAAACATTAGGCCACTACCAAGGGGTTAACTGCATGGTGGCCACCATATTTACTAGCACGGGGTACCAAAGTAAGATGAAAATTGAATGTATTCAGAGGAAAATAGGAAGTATTTTGATTGTCAAATAACTCCCCCCATCCACAGAATAGTATATTCCAAGACCTCTAGTAGATGCCTGAAACTTTAGCTAATACTGAACTGTACATATACTGTCTTTTCCTATGCATTCGTACCTATGATAAAATTAAATTTATAAATTAGGTGCAATAAGAGATTAACAACAATAACTAATAGTACTATAGAACAATTGTAAATATATAGTATAACAAAATTATATGGATGTCCTCTCTCTCGCTCATCTCTCAAAATATTTGATTGTATTCACTCTTCTTGTGATGATGTAAAATGATTCAATGCCTAGGTAATGAGGTGAAGGGAGGTAAAAGATGTAGGCATTGTGAAGTAGGTGCAGGTGACCACCTAAAGGTCACACGAACACAAGGACTGTGATCAAGCCACAGTCATCTGATAACTGACATGACTACTAGGTGACCAATGAGTGAGTAGCATATACAATGCAGATACACTGGACAGAGGAGGGAGGATTCACATTTTGGACGGGACAAAAAGATACAGTGCAAGATTTCATCACACAACCAGAATGGCACTCTATCTAAAAACATTTGAATTGTTTGTCTCTGGAATGAATGTTCCATTTAATATTCTGGGGCTACAGTTGGTCATGGGTAACTGAAACCCCAGCAAGCAAAACCATGGATAATAGAGAATGACTGTGTTCCTTGATAGGAATCAGGATGCTCGCCTGTCCTATCTGCATTCTGGTCACAGCTCAGTCTTGGCTACAACTTGTATCGTGTTCATTATTCCCACTAACATCTCAGCTGACATGAAATAAAAGTTTCCCCTTGGCCTGTGAAGCTTAGAGCTATTCACTTTCTCGATGGCTTGAACTGACTGAACTCTGTTGCTTGCTCAGCACTTGGCATTATACTCAGAGAGGCTTTTTGACAGAGTCAGTACAATTTTTCTCCCTTAGAACATCCTAAAAATTCTATCAGAGGAAAAGTTCAATTCAGATATAAGTTTTCCCCCACACCATCGTAATTTATCAGCACTTGGGGAAGGCTTTGCTCATCTTCGTTGGTTTCACATCATTGTGTTAAATTACATATGAATTTACACATGGACTGTACGCTCTAGAAATTCCCTTAATCCTGTGGGACCTTCTCAGTCATTTTCTGTGACAACTTCTTCCTTCACCAGTATAGAAAGGCCGAGAGGGGTCGTCACCTTCCATTTGGCTTCACCTAACTAGCTAGCCATGGACACTGATGGATGCTTCTCTGTTCCCCTGTTCTACCGGCATCCCCAAGCATTTAACTGGTGTATCCTCCTATTTTTTGATCACAGCAACAGTGGAACTGTAACACTATTCTTCCTCTTTGCTGAGTGTTTTCCTAAGGTCATTAAGTAATGAGGATATTCTATGTTCGGGAGGTCCAACATCATAGAAAACCTAAGATTTGACCTTTCCAGATCAATGGATAGTTAAAAGATCAGCAGTGTAGGGGTCTGCATGTGCCACATCAAAAGTTAATTACATTCTTCAACCCACCACCCCAAAAGAACTTTAAATGCTGACAGCAGGCATCAAATACTTGCCGTGACTCCTCTAAGGATTTCCTGAAGGATTCAGGACCTGATTGTTTCTTCATTGCCCCTTTTCCATTAACTTGATTAGTGTGTGTTATGATTTGGATGCTAGGTATCCCCAAAAAGTTGTGTCTGAGGCAATGCAAGCTGGTTCAGAGGAGAAATGATTGGGTTATGATAGCCTTAACCTAATCAGCAAATAACTCCTTTGAAGGGGTTAACTGAGTGATAACCGAAGGGAGGTAGGGTGGGTTGGAGGTGGTGGGTCATTGGAGGTGTGCCTTTGGGGTATATATTTTGTATCTGGTGCCTCTCTCTCTACTGCCTGATTATCATCATGTGATCCTCTTCCTCTGCCACACTCTTTGACTGTGATGTCCCTCCTCACCCCAAGCCCTTAGGAATGGAGCTGGCTGTCTATGGACTGAGACCTCTGAAACTGTGAGTTCCCAAATGAACTCTAAAATTGTTCTCGTCAGGTCTTTTAGTCACAGCAGTGACAAAGCTGACTAAAACAGTGTGTTTTTGAGGAACTACCAGTTTTAAAGAGCTTCTCACTGCAAACCGTGGTAAACAGTTTCTGAAAATAAGATTTTTTCCTCCTTCAGGTTCAACGCATCTCTCTGACCTATGGACTATTAAAATATTTGTTAATTTTTAAAAAGTCATTGCAACTGGGGATTTTTTTTTTAATTGTAAACAAATGGGATACGTGGAATTTTGAAGTGTTCTCCAAGCGACATTGAAGCACATTGCAGAGGGTTGTGGCACCTTACCAAAGTACCATGAGTGTGACTCTAGTCAGCCTCCACCATTCACTGACAAGTGTCCTGGGGTGAGGGTTGACCTTCTCTTTAAGTCCTGAGTTTCCATGATGGTGACTATATACCTACCTCTTGAAGTTTTTTTTTGTTGTTGTTCTAATTTATTATACATGACAGTAGAATGCATTTATCCATTTTGATAGATCATACATAAATGGAGTGTAATCTCTCATTTTTCTGATTATACATAGTGTAGGATCACATTGGTCATGTAGTCACGTGTACTTGAGGTAGTAATGTCTGTTTCACTCTGCTATCATTCCTACAATACTCATGAGTTCTCTATAAAATGTGAAACATCAGAGCAGATTAGAAAGTTCCTACAGCTTCTGCTCTTACAGAGCACTATGAAAACATACAATCTTTGGTTTTTTGCTGTATTCAAAGATTCTGCCTCTTGGAGAGACAGGGCTGTAGTTATGCCTCACACCAGAGTCCACCAGCACAGCTGGTAGAGCAGGTCTGCTTGTGTTTTAGTGCCTTTCTTTCAAATGAACTTGCACTGTTGCCCATGGTTTGCAAAAATTAGCCACAGAACGTCCACTTATTCATTCTTTATGGTCTCTGGCTTTGTTTTGTTTTCTCAACTCTTATTTTGTTCTTTTGTGTTTATTATTACTTACAAGAAATTTTATTATTTCAACAAAATGTTAAAAAATATTGGCTTTTGATTCTATGTTTCACTATTTTCAGTTTTAATAAGATTTATTTTTTGTTTTTAAATTTTTTTCCCCGTTAGGTGAGTTGAATTTCTAATTATCTCCTGCACACAGATATCAAAAGGCATGTGGTCTTTCCTGTGCTAAAAAATACTCAACACAACTCTACATTGGACGCTCAGCTTTGCTCATCATTGTTCTTGCCTGGTAGAGACATAAGACATCATGTATAAAATATCATCCCTAGTGCCTTGTAGTCTTAAGAAACTTATAGGGTTTGTGAAAGTGAATTCCACAATGATCTCTGTCAAGGTCATTGCTTAAATTTGTTCCTTGTGGAACGCTTTTTAAGTTTTGAAAAAAAATAGGAAAGTAAAGGAATATTTTGTAAAACTGATCTCTCCCCTCTTTCTTTTCTTCTGTGTCAAATTCATTTTTTGTTGTCAAATTTGCAGTCCCTAGTACAGGCACACCACTTAGAATGACAAACATAGATCAAATGTGTATTGCCATAAAAGGGAGCAGGGATGTGCTAATTCTCATGGCTGGTTAATAGGAAAATGCAATGATAGCCTGTTTGGGTTAACTTACATCAATCTCTGACCTCATTACCACCAGACGAGCCTGGTGATTCATTGCAGCAAATTTGCGCCAATGCCACTTAGTTAAAAAGGTGTAAGATATGCATCACAGTATCATTAGCCAAAAGCTCTGCTCCTCAGCCTTCGAGGGGGCAGAGACTTTAATTTAGTTTCTGTGCATGCGACTTTGCCCTGGCTGTGTAATTCATTGATGTCACCATGGCATGTCTTGTAGTTGCAACACAAACAGAACTTGCCATGTCCGATATTCTTGATACTTTTTGCTTAGAGAGCTTCAAGATGTTTAGTTGCACACATGCACACACAGGTAATGGGGCAGCCTTTTGCACTAGTGTACCCAACATCCTAGACCCACTGGATTATTTGTGTCCACACAATTAGATGTGCTAGGATTACTTGTGAGTCTGGTGTATCTTCTAAAATTTTCACAAGATCAGAGAAAATTGCTTGTATTCCACTGAGTCCGGAGACTATGGAGATGCAGAGTGAAAAGATGTCTAATATATAAAGAGAGAAAGACAGAGGAATGATAAGGAGACAGAGATGAGAGAAGGAAAAGAGAGGTTTCCTTATCAAAGGGCCCATTGCCCCACTAGACAGGTCATCCAGGCAGCAAGCAGATACCCCAGTGGGTTCTTCTGCTTTGTGTACACATCTGGTATCTGCTTGCACAGCAGTTAATTTTAGAACTAAGACCACTGTGAACTTTCTTCCCTTTCTAGGCAGTATCCTGCATTTTCATCCAGAGTAGCGAGAAGTCTCTGATTCAGATTCTTCTCTGTCATAAAGAACCTTATGCCGTTGTTATTTCCCAGGAGAGCTGTATCCTTGATTTCTTCTGAGGAGCACAAACAGGTCCTCCAGATCCAAGGTAGTACCCCTCACGCTGACCTCTAAATACTCCTGGGAAGTTTGAACTGAGTTGATTCCTTACAGTATCTCAAAGGAGTAACACATCAGCTAGCAAGAACTTAGTTTTCACCATTTACTACCTTGCAGAGCAAATGAGACCCAGAGTACAGACATTTCTAGGGCAGGAGAAGGAGAGGTCCAGAGTTCAGCTCCACGAGGCCCAGCCAGCAAGTTGTTCAGCTATTTGCTTAGCAATCACCTGTTACCCAGCTAGCACATGCCAGGCACCGTGCCAGGTGATGGGGTTGCAACATTGAGCAAGTGCCACCAGGGGCCACTATGGGAGCTTTGGGTGATGGAGGGTAATAAAGGTTGGCAGGCCCCGGTTGAGGGGCAGGGGATGTCCTGAAGTTTTGTGCCTAGGGCACATGCCTGTGGGCACTTGATCAGCTAGGGCTCAACACAGTCCACCTCTTCTCATCAGCAAGAGTTTTCTGGCTGCTGAACCCCCAGCACAATTGGCTGCAGTGCCTCTCTGTGCCCACTCACTTACCCACTAAGAGCAACTTCTATTCCGGCATGCTAGGAGTGCAGCTTTCTTCCCAAGCTCCAGGTTCTTCTCAAGAATGACAGAGTTGAAATGAATCTATTAGATATCCTGTCTAGATAGCTAACCAGAGAATGGTGCTAATTCTCCCCTCGCTTTCAGAAAGCAAAAGCCCTCTGAATTTCAACTGAATTAAAAATAAATTCCAGTGAAATATTTCACACAAATGCAGAAGTACCTGTTGGCAAAATTCACTCCATGCTTTGAAATTAATTCCAAAGCACGCTGGCATTTATCTTTGATTTAGAAAGGGGAAAATTGCTTTCCTTTTTGTTCTTTAAAATTTATGTAACCATTACAGGGGGAAAATTAGAGTACATGAAATATAGAAATTGAATTATAATCCAGTGCAATCGTACTTTCTTTTCTAGAAAGTCAAATGTCATTTGCATTTGAGCTGATGAGCCTCCTTTGGGATCTTTATATTTTTCCCCCTTCCTTTCTCGTATAAGCTTCAAATTAAATTTTTGTCATTTAAGGAACTCTCATCATTTTCCTTTTATGCACACTGTGCTATTATAATAATCAGGTTCTCTGAGACAAAAGTGGGTCATGTGAACGTATTTCAAAATAGAATTTGGTGCTCACAAAAAAGTCATATGGAAGTTACTGAAGAAACAAATCAGGCATTTGATGATGGTAGTGAAAGCCTGATTTTTGCCTAAAGTGGAATGTGAGCCATTGGGTTTAGAAACTAGAGGGTAACTGGTGATTTTCCTAAGACCAGCAAAGGTATTGTCTTTGTAAAGTCTTCTGAGCAGTGATATTTACAACATTTTTTGGTTCTGTGTGCAATTGGCATTTTTTTAAAAAATGTGAGCAGAGGCTGCTTGGCTAATAATACAGTAGGTCTATAGGAGAAAACTCAGCAAAGATCAGTTTCTGTCCTCATAGGGTTTAGGGTTCACTCCCTGGCCTGGCCGTGATATCACATAGCAATATATGTCTCGTGCGATAGAGTTTTATTCATGTCTGACCAAGGTGTGTCAGAGAGAAAGAGAGCTAGACTGTAGTGAAGGCAAAAAGGACTTTTTCCTTGGTACTGAGGCCTCAGTGGAGAGAGGTTTCAGTAAAACCAAATTCAATTCCAAATGGGGCAAAGCAACTAGGGACTTACAGCCAGAACACAGAGTGAGCAGGCAGAGTGTGGAAAATTACTAAGAGGGGACATCGAGAGTAGGGGAATCTTGATAAACTGGCCTAATAGCGTTTTTGCAGAAGGCAGACCAAGGACTTAGACATCAGGAGTGTGGGATGAGGAATTTGGTGACATCAAGGATGACGAGAGTCTCCCTAAATTGACATAACAAAATTCTTGCTAAAACTGGAGTCCAACAAAGGAACTGAACAGACACTTCACAGAAGAAGAAATACAATTGATCAACAAATGTAGGAAAAACGTTCAACATCTATAGCAATTAGAGAAATGCAAATCAAAACTACTCTAAGATTTCATCTCACTCCAGTTGGAATGGGAATCATCAAGAATACAAGCAATAATAAGTGTTGGTGAGGATGTAGGGGAAAAGGTACACTCCTACATTGCTGGTTGGACTGCAAATTGGTGCAGCCACTATGGAAAGCAGTATGAAGATTCCTAAGAAAATTTGGAATGGACCCACCATTTGACCCATTCATTCCACTCTTAAGTTTATACCCAAAGGACTTAAAATCAGTATACTCCAATGACACAGTCACATCAGTGTTTATAGCAGTTCAACTCACAATAGCTAAGCTATGGAACCAACCTAGGTGCCCTTCAACAGATGAATGGATAAAGAAACTGTGGTATATATATATATAAATTATTACTCAGTAATAATTACTCAGAATATTACTCAGTCTTAAAGAAGAATGAAATTATGGCATTTGGTGGTAAATGGATGGAACTGGAGAATATTATGCCAAGTGAAATAAGCCAATCCCAAAGAACCGAATGTTGAACTGTTGGGGGCTATGCCATGAGGACTACGCCAAGATGGCGCCTGGCATCACATCACTGGTGAGGAAGTTGGTTAACATAAACACACCCAGGTGCTTTATCATTGGCCATATTCAAATAAGTCCACGCACACAACGTGTGCACGTGTATTCCCGAGTGCTCCTGCTCGTGCCTGTTTGATCTTTACCATGATTGGACAGCTAGCTCCTCCCTGATCTTCGCTTAATTAGCGTTGGCCCTACCTTTCGCCTCCTGGAGGGGATATAAACCGGCTCTCCTCCAGCACCGTTGTTCTCGGGTTCCTGAATCATCAATAAACCATTTCGAATTCAAGAGTCTCGCTTCTCGTTTGTCTCCCGTGCCAAATTGACTCTGCTGGACGGTATCATTGAACGTTTTCTCTGATATGCGGATGGTAATTCACAATAAGGGGGTTAGAGAATAGAGATATTTTGAACTAGACAGAGGGGAGTGAAGGGAGAGGAGGGGCTATGGGGGTAGGAATGATAGTAGAATGAATCAGACATTATTACCCTATGTGCTTATATAACTACATGACCTGTGTAACTCTACATCATGTACAACCAGACAAATGAGAAGTTATACTCCATTTATGTATGATGGGTCAAAATGCATTCTACTGTCATGTATAGTTAATTAGAACAAATTAAAAAAAAAAAAAAAGAACTGGAGTCCAAGACTGAGCTCTTGTTGAGAAGAGGGTTCAGGGGACCTAATATTTCGTCATGGAAAGAGTCCATCAGGTGGCACATAATTATCAACCTTCGGGCCACTCCAATTAATTGATAGGGGTTGCCTAGGAACTCTTTGGAAGACTGTTGACTTTTTATCTGGGTTTGGAATCAATTACAGGTGCCAGCCGTGGTGTAGCAGGACGGGTGTGGCTTACACACCCTACGTGTGCAAAACAGGGTTAGCAGGTGGACTTCTGCTTCAAAAGAATGTGAGATCTCTTCATTCTGAAGATGAGTTCTAGTCTGGTGCTTCTCAAACTTGAGTGAGAATGAGAGTCACCTGGAGGCTTGCTACAACCCAGCTGGTGGCCCCACCCCAGAGTTTCTGATTCAGATGATCCGACTGGGACCTGAGAGTTTCACATTTCTAACAAGTTCCAGGTGAGCATGATGCTGATTTTGCCCAGGGAACCACACTGGAGCTCAACTGCCCTAAGTATCTTTCTCAGTTACTGCATCTCTTTGAGGGGGCTGTGGGGAGGAGCTCAAGGCCATCCATCTCTCTCAACAAGCAACAACCCCCACCCAGTAACTTGCAGGTGAGAGAGGCATGTGCTGGGGGACAGTAGTGACTGACAAGAGCCAACCTCTGCCAACAAACCATGTCTCCTTGACTGGGCAGGATAGATGAAGCAGAAGTGGGTGGACATCTCTATGGAGTAGGGAGGAGGCCACACACCAGTTCCTCTTCAAGAGTTTTGGAGAAGATAAATATTTAAAAGTTAGGAAATAAATAAAATTTGTGCCAGTGTAAAACAAATATTTTTGTCGCATGTTTTCTACATGAAGTTAGTTGGTCTTGCTGCCTGCAGAACTGGAGAACATTAGTTCTCTTGAAAGGAGACAGGTTGAAAACTGAGCTCATCACTGCTCCAATGGGAATGTTCCTGATGTCCCCTTCACACATGCCTCCTGGGCCTTTTATTCTAATGTATCACTTGTTAGTCACAGACATAAAGTGGGACAAGGTCAAGCTGTCTCAGTCAATCCTTCTGCCACATCTATGACCTTTTGTTGTTGTTGTTTGGTACCAGGGATTGAACCCAGGCATGCTTAACCACTGAGCCACATCCCCAGCCCTTTTTATTTTTTATTTTGAGGCAGGGTCTCATTAAGTTGCTCAGAGCCTTGCTAAGTTACTAAGGCAAGCTTTGAACTTGCCCTCTTCCTGCCTCAGCCTCCCAAGTCGCTGGGGTTGCAGTGTGTGTGCCACCACACTGGGCCATTTATGACCATTTTAAGCTCATTTTGTTAAAATATTGCTGCCCATTATGAATTAGGGCAGATATTGAACATGACGGTCTTAGGTAAAAATGTTTTGTGTTGTTCTTATTATATTTCATTATTAAATGTTAGAACTCTTTTCCTGGAGCTATTTCTACCTTACTTGTTTAATAACAAGATTGAATACTGGACTTTATTTCATCACCTAAACATTTACTGATTATTTGAAGGAATCATCATGAGCCCACCATGTTCCAGGTGCAGATATCTGGCAGGCATGCTGAATGGAATGTCAGGCACTGATAAGTGCTGTAAAGAGAAACATCGAGGGAAGAAGTGCAGAATAGCAGAAGATGTGACATGAATGAGGTGAGAGAAAGGTTTGAGTGAAGAGTTCAGCCGAGATCAGTAGTCCAATCAATCTTTAAACAATCCAAAATGTGGCTAGAAAGCAATGTATCTTACTCTCAACATCCCCATGGGGAATTTGTTTTAAGCCCCATTTTACAGACAGGGAAATACATCTAGGCTTGTCCTGAGCCCTGGCTATTATTTGAAGGAAGATCCATGACTTTTTTTAATATAAAGTTAGCCAAATTTACTTTAAAAGCATGCTTTAAAAAAAAAAAAAATCTGTGCAACTTACTTTCCACACTAGCATGAAACGGACCATCAGGAATACTGTACATTTGCACGTGAAAAGCCAGTTTCTAGTCTGCAGGTGTTATGGAACCAGGTTCAATCTGCCTACTGCACAGTAAGCCAATCATGGAAACAGTCTTGCAAAGGAAAAAGAATTTATTAATGAGGTGAGATCATGTGGAGATAGGAGAACACACCTTCATCTGCCTCCCCAGGGATAGGGTTTGCCGGTCTTTATGGGATAAAGAAGACTGGTCTAAGGCACAGGGGGAAAGCGGCTGAAAGTAAGCAGTGAAGTAATAGGTGCTCTGCGCATGCGTGATGAGACTCGGGGCTCTTCACAGTACACATATTCAGGAAATCGTGGGGTTAGCGGGATCTTGAATGTGAGTTTTGGCCCTCTGATTTCCAAAGTTCTGATACTACAGGTTATAGGTAAGGAGTTCTGCTTCCTCAAATGTTGAAGTTTGAACATGAGAGAAGCAAGCCGTTGCAAGCGTGTGGAGCAGGTTTTATTTCAAGGTAGTAACACAGACTTCTCCTGGGAGGGAGAAGGCACCATGGCTGGTGTGCTGGAATCCCCTGAAGCGATAGCGCCCTACCTCTTATAGACTAAAGTTTCCTTTGTTCTCCTCTCCCCCCTTATCTCTCTCCTTCCTGCCTTTGTGACCAGGCCCAGGAGATGCTGGTGGGATGGTTAAAAGGTGAGAAGCAGGTGGGCAGGGGGAAGAGCCAAAGGGAGTGATCCAGGCAGGAAGCACCTCCCCCCCCCCAGGGGGCATTAATTAGCCATTCCCTGTCTGCAACATTTTGGGAGGGGTAGGATAGGCAGGTAATCTTGGTGATTAAAGGGCTCTAGAGAATTGACATTCCAATCTCCCAGGGGTGGTCTCCAACTTCCAGATCCAAACTGACCTCCATTTTCTCCATTTGACCAAATTACCTATTCTACACTTACCACCTGTCTTCAATTCTGGCTTCATTCACCCCAGGGCCACTGGCACAGTGAAGAGGTTGGTGGTTTCAACCAGTCGAGCTAAACAAGGCTTACTCTAAATCCCCCGCAAAAAACAACTTAAGCAACCCTTACCATAATGACATAATGGTGTTATCTCTAATAAAGCTGTCATCATTTTATCATTTACCTAAGCTGCTTCTAAAGTGGGTGATGCAAGTGTTAATCCATGAGCTAAGGGAACTCTGCTGGTTCCACATCGCTTCTCTCTCATGGGTCCTGTGCTCTAAAGACTCTGCACCGAACAGCCTGGGGTGTGAACAACTGACTTCAAGGCCTGTTTTTTAAATAAGCTTATCTCCCACACCTCTCCCATCCTCCCTTCCCTCTTTTTTTTCCTTTTGATACAGAGGGTTTTTTGTTTGGTTGGATTTTATTTTATTTTCACAGAAACAGAACCTACAGATAACATTACAGTTCTCTTTGTTCATTAGGCTTTATAATTCCACTCCCCTTCCAAGGAGCCAGCTGCCGTGGTGAATCTTGTACATGTTCTTCCAGATGGGGGTGTGTGCAGGTGTGCGTGCACATGTGCTCAAGTATGATATGGTTTTTAAGTGAGCATTGGTATGCTCAGGTTTTAGCTAGTAGTCTACCATTTCCTTTTTTCAATCACTATTTTGTTTTCCAGGTTTTTCTGTGTTGACACATATTAGTCAATGACTTCATTGTTATTTTGTGAGTTCTATTTGCTGTATTCTTCCATGTGTTTAGAGCACTTCAGATACTTACTTTAAAGTCTCTGAGGGGGTCCTATCTTTATCTGCAGTGTTGGGGAAGGCACATCTTCCAGCATTGTCTCTTCCCTGGATCTCTTTGTTTTCCCATTTGATTTTACAATGTTTATTATTTTTTACCATGATCTTGTCTTGTTGGGTTATTTTCTGTGGGAATCTGTGTGATGGTTGTGGTTTTGTCTTTGCAGAGGGGGTTTGTATTTCTGCATGATGATTGCACAATGAGCTTCACCTGTAAGAGACCATGTTCCTGTTAAATTCTTAAGCTGATGTCCTTTCGCCATGCTGGTATGGTGAATCCAGACTTCTCAAGCATGTGCACAGTGCCAGAGTGGGGTTCTGACTTCTCAAGAGTGGCTCTTTTTCCCCATCTTCCTCAGGGGAAGGCAAACTTCCTGTGACTTTCCAAGGGGAGGTGCCTTTTCAGCTTCTATCTTTGGGCATGCATGATGGGGCCCAGGAATCCCTCCCAGGAAGCCTGTGGTCCCTAGGTGTCAGGTCCCACATATCGGGAGTCCCTAGGCTTCACCATCCACTCATTATTCAGACTCTTGGAGTTTCTTTCTTGTTTGTTTTCAACTGTGCTACACTAAATGCTTCTTTGTTATTTTCAACATTTTTATGTTCTAGAAGTTAAAGAATATATATTATAGCCTCAACTCAATTTTATTGACCTCAAAGACTTGAAATGCAGGTTAGTTATCAATGTTATCCCTAATGAGGTTTGCTTCATTTGATACAGGGTGAAAAAACCCTGCCACGGGCTATAGATTGGCTACAAATGACTTTTCCTTCTGTCTGATTGGCTATAACGAGAGACTCTTTGGTGACAGTTGACTCTTTTGTGTTCTATTCACATCACCACAACTGGAGGCCTTTTGCCCTCATGTTTTTTTCACAGAGGTAAAGGTTTTCATTAATTAAAAATTTTATTCTCTTATTTATAGTGCACTATAATTATACATAACACTGGGATTCATTGAGACATCTTCATACATATAATTTGCTCCATTTCATTCCTCAGGATTTCCCCTTTCCCTCCTCTCTCCCTCCCCCATCCCCTTCTTCTACTCTATTAGTCTCCTTTCTATTTTTTAATTGGTGCATTATAATTATACATAAAAGTGGGATTCATTGTGATATATTCACACATGCACATAGCATAGTTTGGTCCATTTCATTCCCAAGTATCCTTTTCCCTCCCCTCATCATGATTTTCATTTTTAATCTATGTTAGTATGCATCTGCCACTGGGCCAGAGCACAAATGCATTATCTTTCCTGTTTGATATGCACATCTTTCCTGATGGCAGCAATTCAGAATTTTTGACATTTAATCTTTTCATATCCAGTGTTGAGTGAATCATACTTTGACCTGCATTATCTCATATGACCCTCTTAAAATCCAAAGTAGCCAGTATCATCTTAATTTTACAGCTGGGAAAACTGAGGTTCAGGGGATAATGAACTCAATCTAGTTTAATAAGTCACGAAGGTCCTGCTCGTACCTTTTCCTCCATGAAGGATCATCTCCTCCAGGAATCATGGTCCATATGGAACTTATTGTCTTATTTCCTCTCTTCTCCTGCCATGATAGTGGGCAGAACCTATAGGGCTCCTCTGAGCCCAAGAACTTTATTTGTGAACCCACCCAGAGAAACCTTTGATGATCTTGCCCTTTATTTTGCATATCTGAATCAACACCGGAATTCCTTGGACATGATTATGATACAAGACTGATCCTGAGACCTGCATGCATTTGCTCTCTGACAAGCTGTGTGTTGCAATGTTAAACATTTTGGATTTATTATTGGAAATTTCTAGGGTATATTTTTGGCACCAACTGCTATGAAAGTATAGCAAATGTCTTTGTAGATCCAATATATTTACATGGTGATGTATTAGTCTGATAATTTTCTGTCATGGAATATTACATATTTTTATCTTCAGAAATGCAATTGGTATACTGACATAAAATTCATAAAATTCAGAAGATTGCTTTGCTTTGGCTCTGATCTTTGTCATGGAAGTTTTGTGATGCCTTAAAAAATAGTAATAATGTTCCTCCTCGAGGGCACCAGCTCTTTACCATCTCTGCCTCTCCTACCTTTGCAATAGGTGATTCCTTGAAATCATTGTGCATTCTGTGCTTTCTTATTTGCCTCATTAACAAGCTATTGGCAGCTTTTGTAGACAAATTCCCTTTTTTGCCTGGTTTTGTCTTTGCAGAAGGGGTTTGTGTTGCAGGGTGATAGAGAGGACTCTCAAGGCACGTGAGGAGGCTTCCCCTCGTCCTCTGTATTCTTTCTTACCTTCTCCATGGAGAAGAGACTTGAAAGGCATTTTTCACTCACCCTGACTTTCTCATATAACTTCAGGAATAGAAATGATCAAAAGTGGAAATTGCAGCTTTTCATAACATCTAGCAGCAGGAGTCTTTTAAAGAGACAGAAAGAAGAAAATGAGACAGAAACATACAAATTGACAGTTAAACCCATAGGGTTCAGAACTCTTCAAAGTTTCATCTCTTGGGTCTTTTAAAAAGAGGAAGCCTGTGCTCTGGAGGCTTTCACCTCCGGAATTGAACCTACAAAGCTGCTTTTGACGCCTCGGAAGGGTTTGATGTCTCACAGTTACAGGCAGATTTCCTCAAAGCTGCATTTTGCCTGATGCCATTTTCAATATCATTCTTCACATCAGCGATTTCAACCAGAGCCGTACTTTTTAACATCTTTCAGATCTTGAAACCATTTATCCTGCTCCTCCGGGGAATTCTAATCTTCTAACACCTGGAAACTTCACCTGAACACCACTGGCTGGGTGAAGAGAAGAAATAGATGATGATCTTTGATGCCTGTGTGGAGTCAGATGACCAGTAATATCTGTCTACTCTCCGCCCTGCAGAAGTTTCTTGGGGGCAGAAAGATTATTGGAGACTTATGCTTATCTTGCTCAGTAAGGGTTAATGTGTGTGTGTGTTGCTTTACTTCCTGGCTCTTCTATAAGTTTCTATTTCACTTCCTGGCTCTTCTGAAAGTTTCTATTTCACTTTCATCGGTTTGGCAGTATCTGATCTCATAAAAATAAATTTGAGACACCTTAATTTTGCTGTTTTTATTGTCTTACTGCTGTTAATCTTTGTGCCTCTTCCTCTGAGTACAGTTGTCCCTTGGTATCTACAGTAAATTGGTTCCAGGACACACCCTCCCACCCCGTGGATACCAAAGTTTGCACATGCTCAAGTCCCTTTTGTAAAATGATATTACATTTGCATATGATCTACATATATCCTACTATATACTTTAAATCACCTCAAGGTGACTAATAATAGCTAATATAATACAAATGCTCTGTAAATTCCTGTTACACTGTATTGTTTAGTGAATAATGAAAGAAAAAAAATCACTGGACATGTTCAATACAGATGTGACTTTTCTTTTGGGCTATTTTTGACCTGCATTTGGTCGAATCCACAGATGAAGAATTCATGGATATGGACGGCTGACGGCATTGACTGTAAACTCGTATCATATTTGGAAGAACAATACCAAAACCTGTTTCATATTGTTGAGAGATTTTTTTAAATCCCCCAGAGAAAATATTGAGAACACACACACACACACACACACACACACACAATCTTAAGCTTCATTCACAATAGGAAAAATAATCCCTTAAAGAAAAGTGGAAAAACACTGAAAAAGAAATAGGATTTGGGACTTTGCCCAGAACAAACTGAATCAGAGAGATTAATTTTAAAAGCCTTCTATGGTGCCCACACAACCTAGTGTGGAAGAAATGACCAAGTCAGGAATGTTTCTGGTTTTGAGTAAATAAGGATGCTCAGGAACCAGCGGCCTGCTGTGGTTTTCTATTATCTTTCTAAGTACTTGTTTTATGAATTCTCCATACCCTACTCAACATGACTTCTGTTCATCCTGTTCCAGCACAGCAGACAGGGCAAGATTCAAGCACACTGGCTGCATCCAGCTGCAGGATAGTGAAGCAGCAGCAGAACCAGAGGCAGAAGTTACTGCCTTGAAATCATGGTCTGACTGATCTACTGCCGGAGAGCTCAGCCTTGCCACTACCAGATTCAAGTCATTGATTTGTAGACCAATATCTCAAAAATTAATCAAGAAATAATTATTCAAGGAGCACCTTTAATTTGCTTCTGACTCTTTGCAATTCAGTGGAATATCCTTTTCCTGTCCTCCTATAACTGATGCTAATCTGGTTGGGGAGATGGCGATGCTCAATATGTATGAGACATGAAGCAGTGAGCAAGCTGTGCCCGTCAATATTATCAATATTACTAATGTCGTAGAGATGAAACTTTCTTTTAGGTTGGCAGAAGAGGAAGATCTATGAGGATAGCAATTATTTAGGAAGGCTTCAATCCAAAAGGAAGTTGAAGGAACCAAAAGGAAAAGAAGGCTCGTGATTGGTTAAGGAGTATGTACAGATACATGGAGGAAAGATTTGGGGGATTTGGTGGTAAAACACAGAGTAGAAGAGCCTACTTAGGGGAAATAAGATTGAAAGAGAAGTGTTGGGCTGTCCTAAAACTCTACACTCCCATTCCTATGCAGATCTCCACACATCCTAAACTGCAACCACTTTTATTACTATTATTATCTTCATTTATTTATTCACTTTTTCATTCAACCATCCAAGTAATATGTATGGAGTCCTTACCTTGTACTAATGCTGTACTAATAACTGGGGTTGCAGTTACAAGCATGGATTTTGTAGTCAAATAGACATGACTTTAGACCTATCTTTGCCAATTACTAAGTGAATAAATTACAGTCCATGCTCTACATCCATGGGTTCTGCATGTGTAAATTCAGTCAATCATGAATCAATTTTTATTTGATCTGTACTGAACATAGGTAGACTTTTTTTTTACCAAGTCCTCAGTAAATATTGTTTGAGTTAAGGTTGATGGTAACTCCCATTGAGTGAAACTATGGAGAAAGTAACCTTTGATCTGATCTTTGAAAGAAGAGCAGGATGTTTAAACATGGAAGGGAATAAAGTCTAGAACCTTCCAAATGAGAGAATGTACAATGTGATATTAGCAAAATCACTGAGTTGAAATTCCTGCTCCTCTGAGGCTTGTGATTTTTGTCTGTACTTCCTCCACCTCCTCTAATTGGGATCACTCCATTCCCTCACTGAGCACCTGACTCAAAGACTTTTCCTCTACCCCATAATTTGTCATTGTCCTGGATGTTTAAGATCAATGTGTTGACTCGACTAAGGTCCTATTGGCATTTTAAGAATTCCCATTTAACCCAAGAAAAAAATAAGTCTCAAAAAAGTCACATAAGGTTCCTGAAATTTCAGTAAAGGGCAGAATGGGTACCTAACACTAGGTTTGTCTTTTAAACACCATAGTGGCATTTTATGTCCCAGGGATCAGTGTCAGCTCAGAACCAAGAATGAAGGCTTGCTTATGGTCGTTGCTATGGCCTTTGGGCAAGCAACAAGTACTGTGATGCCATTTCTCCCATAACCTGGATACTTGCAACCTGGATCCAAGTGATGGAGCTGGATGTGGCTGTTCCTGATACTTCGTAGCACACTCTCAGGATTTTTTTTTCTTTATATTCCTTTAACCAAGGAGGTGTTCTACCAAGGGATGCAACAGTGATCCCAGTAAACTGGAACTGAGACTGTTTGGGGGTTATTTGGGCTTCTTATATTCCAGAACTCACAGAAAGAAGGTTGCTTTTTTGGCTCTGATGAATGATCTCATTTTCCAAAGGGGAAATCAGATTACTGTTACATAATTGTAAATGGGAAGACCAAGTTGGAAATCTAGGTGAATTTCTTGCATGATGGGAACGCTAGCTGCTCCAAGGAGTTTGAGGAGCACTAGGGTAGCGGGTGGGCTAAAGGGTTCAGGAAAGAGAGAATGAGGGTCTTTCTCCCCATCCCTGTCTGTTTTGGGTATGTCTCCAGCGTTGTCTGTGTCACTCTTTGGCTCCAATTTCACTGATAGCTTCTGCCAATCATCATCCTGAACTCTAGTCTCTGGGCATATGATGTCCTGACTTTGTTCTCCCAGTCAATGGAGATGGTAGCTTCCCACCACTGTTAATCTCAGGATTATATCATCATCCTGTAGTCTGACTTTTTTAGCTCTTCTATCATTCATGCACCAAATTCCTTGCATTAAATATTTTGTTGTTAATACCCACAGTGGTTTCTCTATTCATGATTTGACCTTCACTGATATGGACTCCCTTCTCTTATTAATCTTTATATAATCTCTCCAGAATAAACATCATCCTTTCAAATGATTGTTGTTATCATCTAAACACTGAAGATTTCCAAATTTGTATTTTCACTCCTGAGGGTTAGTGCCCTATATACAAAGGTTACTTGGATATTGTAACAGTGAGTATATGCTCAGTTGTGCTGAGAAAACAACCAAAAGTCACAGTGGCTTACAAAAAAACAGGTCCATTTCTTGCTCACACTATATATTCATTTGACATCAGTAGTGGCTCTATATTGTTTTCCTCCTGGGATCCAGACTGTATGACAAAACATCTGGCCCTTAATTCTTAGGTCTTAAAGGTCCATATGACCCTCCTGCATTCATCAGGCAGAGAAGGACTTCACAGGAAAACTGGAATATTTGGCACGTAGTTAACGAGCACTCAAACACAGCATGGAAACCCATCATTGTAACCCTCTAATAAATTCCCCAACCTGTACTCCCCAGTCATTCAGTTATCTAAGATAGAATCTTAGTGAGATCGCTAGTCTCATTTCCTCAATACCTTTTCCCAACAAATCACCAAGTTCTCTTGAATCCATCTTCTGAGTCCTTCTCGAATACATTTTCATTTTCACCGTTGACACTCACATGACCATCATCTCCAAACTGTCTCTGATCTTGTCTGTCTTCAGTCAGTTCTCTACAGGGTAACTGATGTGAGATCAACAAGGATTCCTTTAAACTTTGGCTACTTTGGTTGTGGAGCAAGAAGTTACAGAGGTATTTGGTATAAGGCCTTGTGAAAAAACCATGGAAGTCATCTTGTGGGATACATACATGAGATGTTAACGCTGTGCTGAAGTTGACCTTCTAAGAGTGATGATAAAAATGTAATGGCATGTTTACGTTCCTGTTGCCATGAAAGCTCTGTGAGTTAGAAGCACTATTGGAAGCCAGCTAGAGGGAGCTGAGTTCTGAAGATTATAATCATACAACATCTTCTTATTATAAGTTCTATGTTTTCTAATATTTAAGGAGGTAAAAACAACAGATGTTGTAAGGCGTACAACTGATTTATAGGTTTGAATAGTTTATCCACTTATATGATGCCATTTGTTATAAAGGATTATATTTTTCCACTTAAGTTATAAAAAGACAGGAACCTATTTCTCCTATAATTAATTTCAACCTATAAATGTGGCATGATTGCTTTGTTTATCTAGTACATTTTTGACTATGCATTCTTACTCTCTATGGATGATAGCAATATTAGAGAGGTTATAGCTGGTTTTGACAGCTGCAATCGAAGCAAAATATGAAGCTTCATTTCATCCATGTCAGAGAGATACTTCTAAGGTATGTGAGTATGATTGTGTCACTCTTATGCTTTAAACCCTTCAATAATTCTTCCTTATTCTTAGCACAGAGTCAAAATTTCTGAACCTGATTTAGGAAGTTCTGCATATTTTGACACTGGTTACTTTTTCAGTGTTAAAAGAAACCAATCTGTTTCTTTTGCATTTGGAGGCTCCATTTTTTTTTCACTCCTCTTCATGTACTTTGATCTTTTGCTTTAAATAATTTTTCCCATCACTCCTCCCTCGTCTTTTTGTTGTTGTTTTGTTTGTTTGTTTTGGTACTGGGAATTGAACCTGGGGCACTTCACCACTGAGCTACATCCTCAGCCTTTTTTTATTTTTTATTTTGATACAGGTGCTCACTAAGTTGCTTAGGGCCTTGCTAAATTGCTGAGACTGGCTTGAACTTGAGATCCTCCTGCCTCAGCCTCCAGAGCTGTTGGAATTTACAGGCATGTGCCACTGTGCCTGGTCCCTCCCTAATTTTATAAGAAATTGCATACTGTCTTCCAAAGCATCTGGTGCCGTGTTGGCGTTCTTATGGACAATTAGTGAGAGCTCCTCTTGCTCTATATCCCTGCCAGCATTTGGTATTGTCAGTGTTTTGGATTTCAGTTATTCTAATAGCTTTATAGTAGCATCTCATTGCTAGTTTAATTGGCAACTCTCTAAGGACATACACGGTGAGCATTTTTATATACCTATTTGTCATTCACAAATCTTCTTTGGTGAAGTGTTGGGTTTTCAGAGTTCTTGTATAAATATTTTCTCCCAGAACGTGGCTTGCATTTTCTCTCAACAGTGTCTTTTGTAGAGCAGAAAATTTTTAATTTGAATAAAGTCTAAATTGCCAATTTTCTTTCTTCCATGGATTATGCTTTTGGTATTGTCCCTAAAAAGGTTATCAACCCAAGTTCAACTAGATTTTTATCCTTTGCATTCTTCCCGGAGCTTTAGAGTTTTGTATTTTATATTTAGGTATTTGATCCATTTTGAGTTGATTTTAATGAAAAGTGTGTGTATGTAGGTAGCTTAAATGTGGATGTCCAGTTGTTCCAACTCCACTTATTGAAAAGCCTTTTTTGTCTTCACTGAGTTGCCTTTACTTCTTTGTCAAAGATCAGTTGACTGTATCTATGTGGGTTTACTTCTGGATTCTCTATTTTGTTCCATTTGTCAATTTGCCTGTTTGTCACCAAGACCACACACTATCTTGATTACTGAAGCTTTTTTTTTTTTTTTTTTTTTTTAATTATAAAATTGTAAACAAATGGGATACATGTTGTTTCTCTGTCTGAAGCTTTTTGCTACGTTTTGAACTCAAGTAGTTTCGGTCCTTTAACTTTGTTCTCCTTGAATATTATGTCACCTATTCTGGGTCTTTTGCCTTTCCACATAAAATTTAAAATCAGTTGGTCAGTTTCTATAAGATAACCTTCTATGATTTTGTTTGAGATTATATGGAGTCTATAGATCAAGTTGGGTAAAATCAATATCTTAACAATATTTAGTCTCCTATCCATATATATGGCATATCTCTCAATTTATCTTTGAGTTCTTTCATCAAGAGTTTTGTTTTCCTCATAGACGTTGAATGTATTTTGTTAGATTTATACCTAAGCATTTCTCTTTTTTGTTCAATGCTAATGTAAATGGTATTGTGCTCTTGATTTCAAATTCCAATTGTTCATTGCTTGTATATAAGAAAGAAGTTAACATTTGTATAATAATCTTATATCCTATAACCTTTCAATAATTGCTTATTAGATCAAGGAGTTTCAGATTTTCTACATAGATACTCATGTCATACCTATATAGGTTTGTATCTATGTAATTGAGCAAAGACAGTTTTTTTTCTTTCCTCCCAAGAGTAGATATTTTATTTCCTTCTGTTATAATTTTACATTAGCTAGGACCTCCAGTATGATATCGAATCTGAATGGCGAAGGGGGACATTTTTGCCTTGCTCTTGATCTTACCAGGAAGGCACCTATTGTCTTACCATTAAGTACGATGTCAGCTGTAGGTGTTTTATGGGTGTTTATCAAGTTGAGGAAGTTCCGTTGTGTTCCTAGACTGCTGAGGGTTTTTTTTTTGGTTTTTTTTGGGGGGGGGGTTTGTTTTGTTTTGTTTTTTTTGCGGTGCTGGGGATCGAACCCAGGGCCTTATGCTTGTAAGGCAAGCACTCTACCAACTGAGCTATCTCCCCAGCCCTGCTGAGGGTTTTTATCATAGATGAGTGTTGGATTTTGTCAGATGACTTTTTCTGCATTTTATAAGGATGAAACTAATTACCTTTTTTATTAGTGCAGTATAGTTATACATAATATTGGGGTTTATTTTGGTAACAAATGAATTACTTTTTGAAAGTTGAACCAACCTTGCATACCCTGGAAAAAAATCTCACTTGATTTATTGTTTTCACTTGATTTATTGTATTGTGATTGTGCTATATAATTGTGACTTTATAATTCTTTTTGTGAATTATTGTATTTGATTTGCTAACATTTTCTTGAGGACTTTTATATCCATACTTTAACAACTATCGAAATAGGTTTTGGTAGGGGAATACTGACTTTCTCTTCATAGAATGAAGTCAGGAGTATCCTCTTGGAGTCTATTTTCTGCAAGAGATTGGTAAGAAACTGGGAAATGTTTGACAGAATTTACTAATGTTACAAATGTGCTTTCTATTTTAGGAGGCTCTGAATTATTAATTCTTCTTTAATCGATATCGATATATTCAGATTGTCTACTTCTTCTGTGAATTTCAGTAGGTTGTGTCTGCCAATGAATTGGTTCTGCAATTTTTGAGAATAGAGTTGCTCATAATATTCCTTTAATTCCTTTTAATGTCGCTGGGATTAGTATCAATGGTCCCCTTTTCATTTCTGGCATTGCTAATTTGCATCTTCTCTCTTTTGTTCTTAGTTAATCTGGCTAGGGTTTCGTTTTTTGTTGTCATTGTTGTTTGTTTTTTCCTAATCAATCTTATTGAGCTTTTCAAAGAACCAGGTTTGGACTTAGCTGATTTTCTCTATTTATTTCCTGTTTTTGATTTCATGATTTCTACTCTAATTTTTATCATTTATTTTTTTTTTCTGCTTACTTTGGGCTTAATTTGTTCTTCTTTTTCTAGTTTCTTAGGGTAGAAATTTAGATTATAGATTTTAGATCTTTTGTCTTTGCTAATACATGCATTTAGTGCTATAAATTTCTGTCTGAACACTATTCACTGTATCTACAAATTTTGGCAAGTCACATTTCCATTTTTATTCAGTTAAAAATATTTTTAAATTTATTTTGAAGCTTCCTCTTTGACCCTTGTGTTATTTTAATGTATATTATTTAATCTCTGTGTATTCAATAATATTCCAGCTATCTTTCTGTTATTGATTTGTGGATAAGTTCTATTGTAATCAAAAACATTTTTAATTTGATTTATATTCATTTAAATTTGTTAAGATGTGTTTTATAACTCAGAATGTGCTCTGTCTTGGTGAATGTTCCACATTACCTTGAAAAGAATATGTGTTTTCTGTCTTTGAAGGAAGTGTTCTACAAATGTTGATTAGTTCAATTGATTGATAGTGCTCTTATGTTCATCTGCATCCTCACTGATTTTCTGCCTGCTGTATCTGTGAATTATCCATATGTGAGTGTTGAAGACTCCAACAGTAGTAGTGAATTTGTCTATATCTTTTTGCAGTTCTATCAGTTCTTTCCTCACATATCTGAATTCTGTAATTAGGTGCATGCACATGAAAGATTATTATGTGTTCTTGGAGAACTGGTTCCTTTATTTTTTCATAAAGACTATATTTATTCCTGAAAATATCCCTTGTTCTGAATTTTACATATCTACTTCCCCTTCCTTTTGATTGTTGTTAGTCTGGTATAACTTTCTCTGTCCCTCTACTTTTAATCTAACTTTTCTCTATAAAGCAGATTTCTTACAAGTCACATTTAGTTGGTTTTGCTTTATTATTCATTCTGAAAGTCTTTTAATTGTGGTACTTAGACTACTCTACTATTGATAGAGTTAAAGTGATGACTACTGTATTGTTTCTGTTTTCTATTCTTTGCTTTTGGGTTGTCTTTTTTTCAGTTCTCTTTCTGAATGCTCTGGTTTTTATTGGGCCCTTTTTTTTTTTTTTTTTTTTTTTTTTTACAGAATTCACTTTTATACTGGTATCAAAAATCATACTAAAAATTTATCACTAAACTAACTTTATTATATTTTTCCCTCTTAAATTTCTTTGCTTGCCTTTTTTGATTTAATTTTCTCACCTAACTTAGATCAGTTGAGAAAAATAAAAATAGCATTCTAACATTATTCCTTTATTTATAATCAAGTTTCTGGCACATACAATTTTCTTTTACTTTGAATAGCTTCTTTTAACAAGGCAAAACTATAAAAAATTTTTTCTTATTTTTTGCTTCTCTGAGAAAGTCAATTTTTTTCTTCTTTTGGAATTCTAGATTGACAGCTTTTCCTTTCAAAATTTTAAATATCTTATTCTAATCTCTTCTTGCTTGCATGTTTTCTGAAGAGAAGTCTGATGTAATTCTTTTCTTTGCTCCTCTATAGAGAAGGAATTATTTTCCTCTGATTCTTCCAATATTTTCTCTTTGATTTTAGTATCTTCTGCTCAAACAACATGTCTATCTGTACTATTTGGTGTTTATCTACTTGGTATTCCTGGAACTGAGAGTCCTGGAACTGCAGTTAAAGTCTGTTAATGAAAAATTTCAGCCATTACTACTTCATACATTTTCTCTAATTCTTTCTCTCCTTTTCCTTTTGTGGATATTATTATATGCACATTGTCCTCTTGTAACTGTCTCACATTTCTTGAATATTCTGTTCCCTTTTTTTCACTCATTTTTTTTCTCTTTGCTTTTCAATTCTGGAAGTTTCTACTGACATTCTTTCATGTTCCCTGATTCTTTCCTTGGCCATGTCCAGTCTACTGAGGACAAAATCAAAAGCATTTTTCATTTCTGTGAAGGGAAGGCCCTGTTAAGAACAGAATGTTCTGAATGAATTTCAAAGTGGCTACTTACTCCTCTCCCTGCCAGGAGCACTGTGATCCTCAGTATGAGAACCTGTTAGGACTCCTGGAAGTAACACTAATAAAAGTATAGACATTGACTCCAAAGAGTTGACTTCCTAGAGTTTTTAACATGCAATCTTATTTACATTAAACATCCAGCAACCTGCTCGTTATGAGTTACATTTTCCTAACTCTAGTGGTAGTTTCTGTTCCTGGGTTTCTGCTCAAATAAGTTTGATTATTTCTATCAGCCTCTGTCTCACCAGTTTGGGTAGGAGGCAGTAGTTTTCCCTATGACCTAATTTCCTAATAGATCCAAGAAGAGTTGTTGATTTTCAGCTTCTTCACTTTTCTTATTGAGAGAACTGCACAGTCATGACTTCCAACCTCTTCATATGTCAGACCAGACACTTCCAATTGTTTTTGAAAAAGCACTCGTTAAAAGGTCACTGTTGTGCCCAGATCACGAACCCCCAAAAATCACCAGGGAGCCATCTCTGATGCAAAAGCAAAAGGGTCTTTATTGCAAGCTCAAGCTCAGACTCACAGCGTTCACTGACGCAGCAGGTACTGACTGAGGGTCCGGAGTCTTGATTCAGCGGGATTTTCATGAGCTCCACAGTAGAGTGGGAAATTTGAACAAAACAAAGTACACGATTGGCTGATCTTTCAGCATGTGTGGTTTGGCACGTTTCCATTGGCTTAGGGTAAGGTCTTAACATATTGACATATATGGTTTGGAATGTTAGGCATTGGCTTCTTAGCTCCTGATAGAAACCTAGGCCTGAAATCTTTCATGCTCTAAACGCAGCCTGTCATGGCCCCAGTTCAGCTCCCTTTTCATTTCCCCCTTTCTCTTGTACCTAGGGGAGCCAATCATGGATCCTGGGTTGAAAATTCAGTTTCTATCTCCTGTATTGGCCTATATTGAGTTCTAAGCACCATAAGTTGAATTGTGTTTAAGCGGTCCTTCATGAAATTGACCATTCTATTAAGGATACAGGGACTGAAGGTAAGCAACATAAGTAAAATAATCAAGGGTCCCAGAGACAGATGGCTTTCATGGCCTCCATTTCCTCGATTTGAGCCGATCCCCTATTTCTACCCTAACTGCCTGTTCCCCAATTCTGGCTTCATTCCCCCTTCTAGTTTTAGGAACTCCTTGCTGCTGTAGGGAAAGGGAGTGAGGACTGTTCTGGCTGCTTCGAGCTGGGAGGGGGCAGCATGGGGCAAGCAGTTTGGAGTTCCCTTTTAAAAATCGGTCAATCGAGGGGTCCAAGGTAGAAGTCTGGTTGGGGAAGAGCAGGTTGTAAAGTCATCTGGGGGTGGGTGCTTCTATGAGAGAAGAACAAAAAGACATGAGTACTGAAATGAGATTAACACAAAATAAATGTTGCAGAATCTGGAATGTGTCAATGAATATCATGAAGATGACAAAAGTCAATAATCCCTCACCAGGAGGTGGAAGAGCTGAGAAATTGTTCCCATAATAAGGCCTAACAAAGGCTGGAGAGGACAAGGCCTTTATTTGGGAACTTTAACATTATCCAGGTTATCAGGAATGTAAACACAACACTTAACTCTTTTTTTTTTTTTTTAACACTTAACTCTTAATGTCATTTATGTCCCCAGAAAAATATAGTTAAGCTACTTGATGCCATCTGATTTTTGTAAAATATTCTTTTATTGGTATAACCTGTGGTTTAGTAGAGATCTCTATTTCTGTTACTAGCCAACATAGATTAAGCCTACCTGTGTCTGTAGGCCTTAAACTGACTAAAACCTTCTGACTCTGGCAGTTTCTCTTGATAGTTATCAGGCACATTTGCCCAAGAATCTCTCTTTTGTAGTTTCCAGTCTTTATTCTAGCAGGCTAACACAAGTGTATATTTTAAGTTACATTTAACTATTGTTTTGTTTAAATGCCCAGGAATGGCTATATTTTGGTTTTAACTGTTTTGCTAGGTGTCTAAGATCAAGCTGGTCAAATTGACCTGTCTCTGTCTTGTTAAAGAGTCAGCTGAGTGCCCACAGGGGTCACTCATGGGGAACTTGAGAGCAGTTTCTTAACTCCATTAGTGCCATCTGTTAAGCAGGGTCTCCTCAATGATGTGGCTTCGCTTGGAAGCATCAGGGATGTCTCCCTTTTCCAATGACCCTCCTCTGCAGCAGGTGCACTGATTGACTTTTCATCTTCCAGTGGTCTCATCAATCTCCCTGATCAGGAGGTTGTGTGACCCAGCCAGAGTTGCAAAGCTCCTTAGAGAAGTTCTCTTGTTCCCTGGATTCAGGCTGACTGAGGGCAAGATCCAAATACTGGTCTATCTTGACCTCTGTATTTAATCTCAATCTCTTAAGTTTGATCTGAACCATCCAGCAAGTCAGTCTCACCAGTCATAAAGTAACAGTACTGGGCTTTAACTTCAATGTCTATAACTTTACAGTTATTTACCCTTTTATTTAACTAGAGTCTGTATTAGTACTGGAAGTTACCACTATCTGTTCTATAGGTGATGGCTTATTATCACAAGTTACCTAGGTTGTGTGTTCTTGAAGCAGTTACTTCTGCAAAACAGTAACAGGTAACAGTTTTACAAAATGAAATTAGCAAGAGTAAAAAATATATTTGGCTTGTATAATAGCTATCTTAAATTTTGGCTGAGCTATACATTATATCCCCTGTTTGAGATCACAGTAAATTTTACAACAAAAACCAATCTTTTGAATATAACTTTAAATAAGCTGAAGTCTGACTTATTTTGGAACCACTCTAACATGCAGTAAGGTGGGAGGCAGAGCCTTATCTCAGGTACGGTGTGGCTCTTTACAAATCTTAAGTGAAGTATTCTAATTTCGATGTTGATCTTTGCTTCTTTCTTAAATGTCATTTTAAGAAATTTACATATTTTGATTCCTGAGTCTATGTGAACATTAGTTAACACGATTTAACATTATATCTAAAACATGAATTAAAGAAAGGCTGAGAGAGCTTTTAACTTTTGTGTAGCAAAGTGGCAAAATGCTTTTATGTTTCATTATATTAACCTTTTGTTGTAAACAAATCAGGCTCTCATTAACTTTTAGAAATACATTTACATTTAAAAGATTTTATCTCATTGTAAAAAGTAACAAATTTTACATATACCCTATTGATTACAGGTCCTATAACAAAACACTAAATGATAGAAATAAACCCCCAATAAAATTTATTCTTTATAAGTTTAAAATTATCATTACAGACAAGTGTAGTTTGGAGAATAGCAGCTTGATAAATTCCCTGCTTTAAAAACTTGTATACCTGGAAAATATGAGCACATTTAATATATAAAGAATGACTATTCCACAATTACCTTGATACTTTTACATTACCAAATTTAGTTTTGTTTTTTTTTTTTTTGTGAACAAATGGGATACATGTTCTTTCTCTGTTTGTACATAGAGTAAAGGCATACCATTTGTGTAATCATACGTTTACATAGGGTGATGTTGGTTGATTCATTCTGTTATTTTTTCCCCTTACCCCCACCCCTCCCATCCCTCTTTTCCCTCTATACAGTCCTTCCTTCCCCCATTCTTGCCCCGCTCCCTAACCCTCACTCTAACCCTAAAACTAACCCCTCCCACGCCCCATTATGTATCATCATCCACTTATCAGCGAGATCATTCTTCCTTTGGTTTATTGAGATTGGCTTATCTCACTTAGCATGATATTCTCCAATTTCGTCCATTTGCTTGCAAATGCCATAATTTAATCATTCTTTATGGCTGAGTAATATTCCATTGTATATATATGCCACAGTTTCTTTATCCATTCATCAACTGAAGGGCATCTAGGTTGGTTCCACAATCTGGCTATGGTGAATTGAGCAGCAATGAACATTGATGTGGCTGTATCTCTGTAGTATGCTGATTTTAAGTCCTTTGGGTATAGGCCAAGGAGTGGGATAGCTGGGTCAAATGGTAGTTCCATTCCAAGTTTTTTAAGGAATCTCCATACAGCCTTCCAGAGTGGTTGCACTAATTTGCAACCCCACCAGCAATGTATGAGTGTACCTTTTTCCCCACATCCTCGCCAACACCTGTTGTTGCTTGTGTTCTTGATAATCGCCATTCTGATTGGGGTGAGATGGAATCTTAGGGTGGTTTTGATTTGCATTTCTTTTATTACTAGAGATGTTGAACATTTTTCCATATGTTTGTTGATTGTTTGTAGGTCTTCTTCTGTGAAGTGTCTGTTCATTTCCTTAGACCATTTGTCGATTGGATTATTTGTAGTCTTGGTGTTGAGTTTTTTGAGTTCTTTATAGATTCTGGAGATTAGTGCTCTATCTGAAGTATGATTGGCAAAGATTTTCTCCCACTCTGTAGGCTCTTTCTTCACATTGCTGATAGTTTCCTTTGCTGAGAGAAAGCTTTTTAGTTTGAATCTATCCCAGTTGTTGATTCTTGCTTTTATTTCTTGTGCTATGGGAGTCCTGTTGAGAAAGTCTGGTCCTAAGCCGACATGTTGAAGATCTGGACCTACTTTTTCTTCTATAAGATGCAGGGTCTCTGGTCTGATTCCGAGGTCCTTAATCCATTTTGAGTTTAGTTTTGTGCACGGTGAGAGATATGGGTTTATTTTCATTTTGTTGCATATGGATTTCCAATTTTCCCAGCACCATTTATTGAAGAGGCTATCTTTTCTCCATTGCATATTTTTGGCCCCTTTGTCTAGTATGAGGAAATTATATTTGTTTGGGTTTGTGTCCATGTCCTCTATTCTGTACCATTGATCTACCTGTCTATTTTGGTACCAATACCATGCCGTTTTTGTTACTATTGCTTTGTAGTACAGTTGAAGTTCAGGTATTGCAATACCCCCTGCTTCATTTTTCCTGCGAAGGATTGCTTTAGCAATTCTGGGTTTCTTATTCTTCCAGATGAATTTCATGATTGCTTGTTCTACTTCTGTAAGGTACATCATTGGGATTTTAATTGGAATTGCATTGAATCTGTATAGCACTTTTGGTAGTATGGCCATTTTGACAATATTAATTCTGCCTATCCAGGAACATGGGAGATCTTTCCATCTTCTAAGGTGTTCCTTAATTTCTTTCTTTAGTGTTCTGTAGTTCTCATTGTAGAGGTCTTTCACCTCTTTTGTGAGATTGATTCCCAAGTATTTTATTTTTTTCGAGGCTACTGTGAATGGAGTAGTTTTCCTAACTTCTCTTTCTGAAGATTCATCACTTATGTATAAAAATGCATTGGATTTATGAGCATTGATCTTGTATCCTGCTACTTTACTGAATTCACTTATGAGTTCTAAGAGTTTTCTGGTGGAATTTCCTGGTTCCTCTAAGTATATATGTCGGGGTCTCTAGGGCCCCCAGCCTTAGGCATGGTCAAGATGGCGCCTAACGCTGAGCCAAAAGCGGCCAGCTATACAGTAAACAATCAGCGAATTCCAATGATTGGCTAGTTAACGATGTGACTAGAGCATGCCCCCCTCGTGTACCCATCCTGTGCCTGCAGCTGTCCGCGTTTATCTCGTGTACTCTCCCCTGATTGGTTGAAGTGTATATAAGCCTGGTGGGTGGGAGAATAGGGAGCAGAAGCTGAGGAGGGGGACGGAAGAAGCGGAAGAAGCGGCGGCGGAGACTGGAGCAGAGCTGGAAGCTGGGAGTACGCGGGAGCTGGAAGAAGCTGGGAGAAGGGAAGCTGGGAGTGCGCAGAAGTTAGGGGTAAGAGAAGCGTAGGAGAGGAACTGTGCACAATAAACTTCCAAAGCTTCAGACATTTGTCGTGTCTCTCTCTGCGGCCAGAGGGGACGCGATAACTGGTGCCGAAACCCGGGAAGATGAAGGCCTTATAAAAGAAAACAAGGTAAGATATTTGAAAGAATTTTTTTTTGTATACAAGTTGAACCGGTTATAAAAAAGTTAAAGGGTGTCAGGATGCGCCATTGGCGGTCCTGGGGACACGCAGAGCGCGGTCCGGTTGAAAGGTATCGGGATCCTGACGCGTAGAACGCGGGTATCGGGGCGCGCCATCAGCGGTCCTGACGCGTAGAACGCAGGTTGAAAGGTATCGGGGTCCTGACGCGTGGAACGCGGGTATCGGGACGCACCATCAGCGGTCCTGACACGTGGAACGCGGGTTGAAGGGTACCGGGATCCTAATGCGTAGAACGCGGGTCGGGGGGGTATCGGGACACGCCATTAGCGGTCCTGATGCGTGGAACGCGGTCTAATTAAAGTGAAAGTAGAAACATGTTTGAAGCGGTCCAATTAGGTAGTACCTGAAAAGCCGCTATAAAAATTTTAATGCGCACTTGATAGTTTTCCTTTCAGTAATTTCGTTGCTCCTGGCAGCTAGGCCACTGTTTGTTATTGTAATTGCCATAACTAAAGCTATTCAAATTAGTAACAATGAGGTCTGAATGCAGCAACCCCTCAGGGAACCATTAAAAAACAATGGGACGCCATTAAAGGGGAAAAAAAAAAAAAAAACAGTTAAAGTAAGAAAAGCTGCTTAGTGTGCCACAAGGGGGATCTTCATGAACAGGGTCTAATAGTAACAGAAAAGAACCCTTAAAGAGAATGAAGTGAGGAAAAATTGAGTGGTGGTGACCTAGAAAATAATTGCTCAAAAAATCTGAGAACAAGGGAAAAAAGGGAATTAAGTTTAACACAAAGAACCCCCAAAAGGAATAACCAAGTGGTAGTGAAAACTTAAGAACAAGGGGAAAAGGTAGGAGAAACCTAAGCCTAATAAAAAGAGCTTCAAAATCTGTAGAACCTGCCCGTATTTGAGGAGCAAATGGAGATACCATCAACCATAGGAAAACTTTAAAGAGGCAGTTAAGACTATTGGAGACAGGTATGCAGAGCAGTGTTATCTGGAGAACAATGTCTAACTGGAGAGCTCAGCTATTGAAACTGCTTGCAGAAACATAGTGGCAAGGTTTCCCGATAGAAATGTTAATAGGAGAAGGTCAATACGTTTCAATAGATGCACAAAATCAGCAGCAAAGAGATAATGCCCTAACAAAAGATAAGAGATAACTATAGTAAAATCTGTTACACCTTATGCCCCAGGGCTATGTCCAAGATGCAGAAGAGGAAGTCATCGGAATAGTGCCTGTCAGCCTATTAGAGATAGGGAGGATAGTTTCCTAGGGTTGAATCCTGAACTTCAAAAAAAAAAAACGGGAGACAGGGCCCTCCCCGGGGCCCGCAACAAATATACGGGGTAATTCAACAAGTTTCCCGACGGTGGTATCCTCCCACAGAGAAGGGGAGCGCAGAGCCACCTCAGGAAGTGCCGGATTGGACATCTGTGCCACCTCCAGACTCATACTAACCCCAGATATGGGGGTGCAGATGATTGATACTGATTGGCATGAAAAAATCCCACAGAACAGTGTAGGACTATTACTAGGTAGAGGTTCCTCAACACTAAAAGGACTTATAGTACACCCAGGGGTTATTGATCCTGATTTCACTGGACAAATAAAAGCCTTGGTCTCTTCACCAAAAGGAATTACGGTCATCTCTCCAGGGGATCGCATTGCACAAATGCTTATATTGCCCAGTCAACATTCTTTGTGGCCCAGTAAAAATACAAATAAAAGACAAGGAGGTTTTGGATCAACAGGAACCACCTTAATAAACCTTACTATGGATATGGGACAGAGGCCCCTCCTAAAATTAAAAGTGGGAAATATGGAATTTACAGGTTTATTAGATACGGGGGCAGACAAAAGTATTATTAGCGCAATGGTCTGGCCAAAGCACTGGCCATTGATCACAGCAGCTCAGAGCTTGAGAGGCTTAGGAGTAGCAGAGAGCCCCAATCAAAGTGCTTCCTCATTATCATGGAAAGATACAGAGGGACACACAGGAATATTTCAGCCATATGTCTGTAATGTTCCTATTAGCCTATGGGGACGAGATGTCCTGCAGCAAATGGATATGAAACTCACCACTGACCAGATTTACCAAGGGACTCCTGTAAGAAATATGTTACAAAATATGAATTATGATGATAAAAAAGGATTAGGAAGACATAGCCAAGGATCTACCCAACCACTGCCTTTACCTCCACCAAAAAATGATTCTCATGGATTGGGTTTTTCCTAGGGGCCACTGATAAACCATCAATCCCTATAATATGGAAAGATGATAAGCCTCGCTGAATTCCACAGTGGCCCCTAACAAAAGAAAAGCTAGAGGCAGCTCATAAGTTAGTACAAGAGCAGGTACAAGCAGGTCATTTACAACATTCTACCTCTCCTTGGAATACTCCAATATTCTTAACAAAGAAAAAATCAGGAAAATGGAGGTTATTACATGATTTAAGAGCCATAAACGAACAAATGTACCCTATGGGACCCATCCAATGTGGACTCCCTCTTGTCACTGCACTACCAAAAAATTGGCCTACTATTATTCTGGATTTAAAAGATTGCTTTTTCTCTATACCCTTACACAAAAATGATTGTTGGAGATTTGCCTTTACTTTGCCCTCTCTTAATCACACTCAGCCTGACCAGAGATTCAAATGGACTGTGTTGCCTCAAGGTATGGCTAACAGTCCTACTATATGTCAAATATACGTAGATAAAGCGTTAACAACTACTAGACAAAAGTTTAAGAGATTGTTGATTTATCATTATACGGACGACATACTTATTTGCCATCCAGAAAAAGAAATTTTGTTAGAAGCATTACAATTTATAACTCAAGCATTAGAAAAGAGAGGACTAACGATAGCCCCTGAAAAATTACAATTAGAGGAGATCCAAGAATATCTGGGTACAAGGCTCACTGCTACTACAGTCAGACCAACAAGGTTGACCATCAGGACAGATCAATTGAATACCTTGAACGATTTTCAGAAACTCTTAGGTGACATTAACTGGATCAGATCCTATTTAAAATTATCCACAGGAGAATTAAAACCTTTATTCGATATATTAAAAGGTAATCCTGACTTGAATTCCCCTAGGAAACTTACTCCCGAAGCACGGATATCCTTACAGCTAGTAGAGAATAGACTTCAGCAGTGTTACGTTGATCGTTGTGATCCTACTCAACCATTAAGTTTAATCATAATCTCAGAAAAGCATACCCCTTTTGGCATAGTTTGGCAAGGAGGACCTCTGCAAAGTATAAATCTCCCTAGCTCTCCGGCTAAAACATTGCAATCATATCCCCAAGCTATTGCTCAGGTAATATTCAAGGGAATAGAATCTTGCATTACTGTTTTTGGAATCCATCCGTCTATTATTATAACTCCTTATTCCACTCAGCAAATTAAATGGTTAATTAATAATGATGATGATTGGTCAGTATTATATTGTTCCACTTCAGCTCAGTTCGATAACCATTATCCCCAACATCCCTGGATTCAATTCTGTAAAAATACTCCCATAATTTTTCCAAAGTGACTAGTGTCCAGCCTCTTAAAGACTGTGTAACCATTTTTACTGATGGCTCCAAAAATGAAGTAGGTGCAGTACTTATCAGTAAACAACTTCACACCATAATAGTTCCACCTAACTCCGCACAGGTTACTGAACTTGCAGCTGTAATATTAGCCTTTAAATTAGCAGATAATCGGCCATTCAATCTTCTATCTGATAGCTTATATATCGTTAACGCTTTACAGGTTCTTGAAACGGTACCCCATATTTCTTCCATGTCCACGGTAGCTTCTTATTTTACAACGCTACAAAACCTTATCCTGCAGCGTAAACATCTATTCTATGTAGGACATATTAGAGCTCATTCTAATTTACCAGGACCTTTGGCCAATGCTAATGACTTGGTAGATATGGCCACCAAATCAATTTTTGTTTTTTCCATAGAGGAACAAGCAAAACTCTTTCATGAAAAATTTCATGTAAATTCCACTACTTTGAGCAGAAAATTCCCTATATCTAAATGTATGGCTCGACAAATAGTAAAAAATTGTCAACATTGTGCTCCTTTAATTCCAGTACAATCCTTTGGAGTTAATCCCAGGGGACTGCTGCCTGGTCATATTTGGCAGTTGGATGTAACCCATATTTCTGAATTTGGTACTGTTAAGAATGTACATGTGTCAGTAGACACTGCTTCAGGGGTCATTATGGCTTCCGCTCATTCTGGAGAAAAGGTAAAAGATGTCATTCAACACTGCCTACAAGCATTTGCTGGCTGCGGCATACCTAAAGTTATTAAAACAGATAATGGTCCTGCTTATACTTCCAAAAGCTTCCGGTTGTTTTTACAAACATTTAACATCCAATCACTCACTGGCATCCCCTATAATCCTCAGGGACAGGGCATTGTGGAAAGAGCACATCTTATTTTAAAAAAATTGTCTAAATAAACAAAAAGGGGGAATAGGAGCCTCCTACAAGTCTCCTAAAGATAAACTTAATTTAGTTCTTTTCATTCTAAATTTCTTAACTCTGGATAGGGACGGTCATTCTGCAGCTGATCGACATTATAATCCCCATAATACCCCTCAAGTATGGGCAAAATGGAAAGATATCCTGACAGGTTGTTGGAAAGGACCGGATCCAGTCCTTCGTTGGGTCCGAGGGTCTGTTTGTATTTTCCCACAGGATCAACAGACTCCAGTCTGGATTCCAGAAAGGCTAATCAGAGTTTTACAGCATGCAAGTGATGCTGCTCCTCCTCACAATGGCGAGTCTGAGCCTTCCTCCAATAACAAAAACTCAGACGGAAAGGCAAACCCGGAACCTATGGGCCATTGTTAGCCTGGCCATATTTTTCATTTCTAACTAACATATTTCTTATCCTTTCTTTTCTTGCTTTTCATCAATTCCTCTAAAAGCCTGTCAATTCTACTGATGATTTTTCAGGTCGTGCTGCTTTGGAGACAAGGATATTTCTAGCCTTTCTTTGCTTTAACAGGAGGAATTCTGCACTTTGCCGTTGGAATCATACTACAAATCAGACCCAGAGTAGAGCAACTCGTTCTGCTGACCCTAGCTGTGATATTGCTTTTCCTCCCACGTCAGCTTGTGTATTTCCTCCTTTTTATGTTTCTACCAACTAACATTTCTAATAACACCTCTTAACTGTTCACTAACTGTGTGCTATCTTTCACAATACTGGAATGGTTCTTTTGCCACCTGTGCAATTTGCACATTTCTATCTTCCTACCAGTCCTAGTTTCTGTTGCAGATATAGAATTGCCAGTGCTATTATCAAGAAACAGAAGAGGCTTTGACATTGCAACAGCCGTGATCATTGCCACCACAGTCCTTGCAGTAGCAGCATTGACACAACCATAACAGCGATCATTTGGCCGAGAATGCAGCTGCAGCCTTACAGACCATAGAGACTCTATCAAAGAATGGACTCATTATAAGAACAAGTGGATACCCTGCAAGAACTTTTGGGACTGGGATGCGTTTATTCCCTGAGAGCTGCTTTGTGTTACCCATATTGTAACTCCATTGGGATGTATATTGTTTCTGTATTTAATATGGCTATATGGTTTTCCTTCTGTTTATAGATTTGTCAAACAGCGGGCAAGCTTAGGAGCTATGGTGGTACTCCTCTGCCTTGGCCTTCTTCTCTTCATTCATTTTGGCATGCATCTGCAAGCTAGCCAATAGAGAGATCAAATTATTTTTCATCAGGCCATGACCGCCCTAAAGGCTGACAGCCCCCCATTAGTATGGCTCTTGATGCTGGATCGGTAGTCAAAGACGGATAATGAAGGAGGTGGCTGTGTACCGACCTAAGACAGGAGCTGCAGCATGCTCTGCAGGCTCTGATGACGGGTAAGGACATATGCTGACCACTCAGCCTAAGACAGACACGGTCCCGAGCCTTAGTTTAATATTAAAGAAGGGGGATCTGTCGGGGTTTCTAGGGCCCCCAGCCTTAGGCATGGTCAAGATGGCGCCTGACGCTGAGCCAAAAGCGGCCAGCTATACAGTAAACAATCAGCGAATTCCAATGATTGGCTAGTTAACGATGTGACTAGAGCATGCCCCCCTCGTGTACCCATCCTGTGCCTGCAGCTGTCCGCGTTTATCTCGTGTACTCTCCCCTGATTGGTTGAAGTGTATATAAGCCTGGTGGGTGGGAGAGTAGGGAGCAGAAGCTGAGGAGGGGGACGGAAGAAGCGGAAGAAGCGGCGGCGGAGACTGGAGCAGAGCTGGAAGCTGGGAGTACGCGGGAGCTGGAAGAAGCTGGGAGAAGGGAAGCTGGGAGTGCGCAGAAGCTAGGGGTAAGAGAAGCGTAGGAGAGGAACTGTGCACAATAAACTTCCAAAGCTTCAGACATTTGTCGTGTCTCTCTCTGCGTCCAGAGGGTACGCGATATATATAATCATATCATCAGCAAATAGGGATAGTTTGAGTTCTTCTTTTCCAATTCGTATCCCTTTAATTTCTTTGGTCTGTCTAATTGCTCTGGCTAGAGTTTCAAGGACGATATTGAATAGGAGTGGTGAGAGAGGGCATCCCTGCCTTTTTCCAGATTTTAGGGGGAATGCTTTCAGTTTTTCACCATTAAGAATAATATTAGCCATGGGCTTAGCATAGATGGCCTTTACAATGTTAAGGAACGTTCCCACTATCCCTATTTTTTCTAGTGTTTTGAGCATGAAGGGGTGCTGTATTTTATCAAATGCTTTTTCTGCATCTATTGAAATAATCATGTGATTCTTGACTTTAAGTCTATTGATATGGTGAATTACATTTATTGATTTCCTGATGTTGAACCAACCTTGCATCCCTGGGATGAAACCCACTTGATCATGATGCACTATCTTTTTAATACATTTTTGTATGCGATTTGCTAAATTTTGTTGAGAATTTTTGCGTCGATGTTCATTAAGGATATTGGTCTGAAATTTTCTTTCCTCGATGTGTCTCTGTCTGGTTTAGGTATCAGGGTGATATTGGCTTCGTAGAATGAGTTTGGGAGGGTTCCCTCCTCTTCTATTTCATGGAATACTTTGAAAAGTATTGGAATGAGCTCTTCTTTAAAGGTTTTGTAGAACTCGGCTGAGAAACCATCAGGTCCTGGACTTTTCTTTGTTGGTAGGCTTTTGATGACTTCTTCTATTTCATTACTTGAAATTGGTCTATTTAAATTGTGTATGTCCTCCTCATTTAGTTTAGGCAATTCATAGGTCTCTAGAAACTTGTTGATATCTTCGAAATTTTCTATTTTGTTGGAATATAGATTTTCAAAATAGCTTCTAATTATGTTTTGTATTTCAGTCGTGTCTGTTGTGATATTTCCTTGTTCATTCCGAATTTTGGTGATTTGGGTTTTCTCTCTTCTTCTCTTTGTTAGTGTGGCTAAAGGTTTATCAATTTTGTTTATTTTTTCGAAGAACCAACTATTTATTTTGTCAATTTTTTGTATTGTTTCTTTCGTTTCAATTTCGTTGATTTCAGCTCTGAGTTTAACTATTTCCTGTCTTCTACTACTTTTGGTGTTGGTCTGTTCTTCTTTTTCTAGGGCTTTGAGCTGTAGTGTTAGGTCACTTATTTTTTGAGTTTTACTTCTTTATTAAATGCGCTCCATGAAATAAATCTTCCTCTAAGTACCGCTTTCATAGTGTCCCAGAGATTTTGATACGATGTTTCTTTGTTCTCGTTTACCTCTAAGAATTTTTTAATTTCCTTCCTAATATCTTCTGTTTCCATTCCTCATATAATAGCATATTGTTTAATCTCCAGGTGTTGGAGTAATTTCTGTTTTTTGCTCTTTCATTTATTTCTAGTTTCAATCCATTATGGTCTGATAAAATACAAGGAAGTGTCTCTATCCTCTTGTATTTGCTAACATTAGCTTTGTGGCATAATATATGGTCTATTTTAGAGAAGGATCCATGTGCTGCTGAGAAGAAAGTGTATTCACTCTTCGTTGGATGGTATATTCTATAAATGTCTGTTAAGTCTAAATTATTGATTGTGTTATTGAGATCTATGGTTTCTTTGTTCAATTTTTGTTTGGAAAATCTGTCCAGTGGTGAGAGAGGCGTGTTAAAATCACCTAGTATTATTGTATTGTGGTCTATTTGGTTTCTGAGATTGAGAAGGATTTGTTTGACATACATGGGTGAGCCACTGTTTGGGGCATAGATATTTATGATTGTTATGTCTTGCTGATTTATGCTTCCCTTAAGCATTATGAAATGTCCTTCTTTATCCCTTCTGATTAACTTTGACTTGAAGTCCACTTTATCTGAAATGAGGATGGATACCCCAGCTTTTTTGCTGGGTCCATGTGCATGGTAAGTTTTTTCCCATCCTTTCACCTTTAGTCTATGGGTATCTCTTTCTAAGAGATGAGTCTCTTGCAGGCAACATATTGTTGGATCTTTCTTTTTTATCCAATCTGCCAGTCTATGTCTTTTGATTGATGAATTCAGGCTGTTAATATTCAGGATTATTATTGAGATATGATTTGTGTTCCCGGTCATTTGACTCATTTAATTCATTTATTTGCTTATTTTTGACACAACTTGGTTCCTCTTTATTTGAGAGTTCCTTTAGGATATCTCCTCCCTTTGCTGATTTGCTTCTTTGTTTTTCATATCTTCTTCATGGAATATTTTGCTGAGAATGTTCTGTAATGCTGGCTTTCTTTTTGTATATTCTTTTAGCTTTTGTTTATCATGGAAGGATTTTATTTCGTCGTCAAATCTGAAGGTAAGTTTTGCTGGGTATAAGATTCTTGGTTGGCATCCATTTTCTTTTAGGGCTTGAAAGATGTTATTCCAGGCCCTTCTAGCTTTTAGGGTCTGGATTGAAAAATCTGCTGATATCCGTATTGGCTTCCCCCTGAATGTAATTTGGTTCTTTCTCTCAAAGCCTTTAAGATTCTGTCTTTATTTTGTATGTTAGGTATTTTCATTATAATGTGCCTTGATGTGGGTCTGTTGTAATTTTGTGTATTTGGAGTCCTGTAAGCCTCTTGAACTTGATTTTCCATTTCGTTCTTCAGATTTGGGAAATTTTCTGAAATTATCTCATTGAATAGGTTGTTCATTCCTTTGGTTTGTTTCTCTAAGCCTTCCTCAATCCCAATAATTCTCAAATTTGGCCTTTTCATGATATCCCATAGTTCTTGGAGATTCTGTTCATGATTTCTTACCATCTTCTCTGTTTGTTCGACTTTGTTTTCGAGGTTAAATATTTTGTCTTCAATATCAGAGGTTCTGTCTTCCAGGTGTTCTATCCTATTGGTTGTGCTTTCTATGGAGTTCTTAATTTGGTTTATTGTTTCCTTCATTTCAAGGATTTCTGTTTGGTTTTTTTCAATATCTCTAACTCTTTATTGAAATGGTCTTTTGCTTCCTGTATTTGCTCTTTTAACTGTCTATTGGTGAGTTCATTCAATGCCTGCATTTGCTCTTTCATTTCATCGTTTGCTTCCCCTATCATGTTGATTATGTACATTCTGAACTCCCTTTCTGACATTTCTTCTGCCATGCTCATTGGATTTTATTGATATAACATCCAGATTTGTTTGAGGCATTTTCTTCCCTTGTTTTCTCATATTGTTCAGGTATCAGTGGACTGCAGAGATGTTGCAGATTTCCTCTATTGACTTATAATGTCCCTGAAGGTTGCTAGTGTATCCCCTCTTATCCTTCAGTAGCCTGAAGTCTTAGAGGAAGTTGATACTTTGGTGTTCCCCTAGGTAGCTGCCTCTCTAGGGGTGGTGGTCTTCAGGTGGGGTATATTCCCTGCTAGAGGGCAGAGGTGCCTCTACTTGTTGACCAATGGTCATCCAAAGGGGAACTAGACTGCGGGCTGAGGCAATGCCTGTTTGGGCCTGTGTCTCTGGTTTTACCGTCTTTGTGGGAAAACCTCACTCGGCGGGGAAGACCCACCCGGTGGGGAGGTCTTGCTAGTCCGTTCCCCTCCTAGAGGTTCCCCTCAGTCCACAACTACCGCCTGGGCAGGGCAGCCTTCCCAAGCAACGTTTCCAGGGGCCTGGACCTACCTCCTGGACTTGGGAGCCCTGCCCTTTGCAGACGAGTCTCCTTAGGTGGCCCCTCCTCAGAGAAGCTGCCCGAAGTCCTGGAACCTTCGCTCCACCCCTCAGCTGGTCTCTGTGTAGCTCTCCTGGGCCTGGGAACCTCACCCTTCGTAGACGAGTCTCCTTAGGTTGTCCCTTCTTAGAGAAGCTGCCCGAAGTCCTGGAACCTTCACTTCGCCCCTCAGCTTGTCTCTCCACCTCCTCTGGGCAGTCCCCTCCCCGTTGCTCAGGCGGTTGCTGGATCCAAACAACTCGCCGCCCCACTCTTTCTCTGGCAGCCGCTGGAGCCCTGGCAGATCGCTTCAAAACCAAGCGGTGTGTCACACAACCTCCTTTGCAAAGTTCCCTGCTTTCTGAGTTCACTGCTCCAGCGGGGGAGGTGTGTCTTGCCGCCTGGGCAGGGCAGCCTTCGCAGGCAACGTTCCCAGGGGCCCGGACCTCCCTCCTGGGCTTGGGAGCCTCACCCTTCACAGACGAGTCTCCTTAGGTTAGATAATCTGCCCGCGGTCCTGGAAACTTCAATCCGCCATTTTTCGCTCCGCTTCGCTGTCCGTTTTTACCGCTCCAGCGGGGGAGGGGCGTCCCGCCGAGTCACTCTACTTCACAAAGTTCTCTGCGTTCCGGGGCTACTGCCCCATCCGGGACGCCTCCCCTATGGGAGAAACTCACCCGGCGGCTTTGAGTTGGTCCCAAGTCACTATCTCCTCTTTTGAATCTTGAGTCCTGGAGCAACATGAAATGCAGTCGCCCTCTAGTCCGCCATCTTGAACCCTCACTCCCCAAATTTAGTTTTTAAAGAAAAATTTAGACTCTGTAACATAATACAATACTCTAACAGTTGTTTAACCATAATTGTATAAACCCCAATTTTTAGACTGATTGTTCTAAAGAATAAAACTTAACAGACATAATGTTAAGAGTTAATTAATGTTTCTAAGAAATCCTTGTCATTTGAACATATAGATTAAACTTTGGTTTTTGTCAGTACATTAGTATTAGGAAAAACCTTAAATAGCTTTAAATGATTGTCTCACATACATATAACCAACTTAGTTACATGCAAACTTATTGAAATTTGTCCTTTACTTACTCACTCACAGACTTCCTTTGCACTTACTTTGACCCTCATGTATTTCATCACACAAGCACTTTCTTACCCAGAAACATTTTCTTTTCCCTTCTAATAAATATATTTCCATACCCAGAACCTTTTATTTTCTCTTTCCTATCTGTTGACCCCTTTTTGTTCACATTCTGAAACAACACTTATGAAATTTCTGAATTTAGATAAATTACTCCATTTTAATAAGATTAAATATTTTGTTATTTATAGTACTCTTATTGAAACACACTTGAAACTTTTGAAACCCTTTGTATATAGAATTGTACCTGTTAACAGGTACAATTCTTATTGTACCTGTTAACAGGTACAATTCTTAGTAACCTTGTTTTTAGTTTAGTGATGACACAAAGCAATTTTAAACCCTTTTTATTTACCAACCTATGAAAACACCAATAATGTTTAATTTTGTTACCCCATGGAATTTAAAAAGTTAAAGAGTACTCGATGTTATTTAACAATTAGCATTTTAACTTTGTAAATTAATCAGATGTCTCTACAAACATATTTGAGTAATCCCATACATGTTAACTCTAATTCACTTATTTTTTTAAAAACCAAGATATTAGACAAGTGTCCTGAAAAATATTTGCCATCTCTTTCCTGTTGAAGAAAAGTCCTAGAAATAATTGATATTAGATATTTTATTAACATCAACATTTTATTAGTATGACCACCTAGAGACTTGTGAGTTATTTTTAAAGACATTTTACTTTTATTAGTTTACCCAATTTAAATTGAACCTTTTTAAATCACGTGAATTAAAAGTATCTGGATCCATTTTTTTAAATTTTAATTTTAGGAGTGCTCAATTTTGATATCATGTACATACACAAAACATGACATCAGATAACACAACATACAAATAACACAAAATCAAAGGCCTTGTAACTTTATAGGTGAATCTCCATTGCAATGTAACAGATGTTTAAAAACTCTAGTTGAATAAAAAAAATAGAGCTGACCAAAAAAAAAAAGTCATGAGCTCAAAAAATACAGAATTTAAGGAAAAAAAAATGAGAGTCCTGGAAAAATGATACGGATGTTAATTACTTTAGTAAAGCACCATAAAATTTACTTTTGCTGGAGTTCAGGTAAAACTTTTTGCTTTTTTTTTTTTCCTTGGGTTTGAGACAGGTCTCCAACTGAGCCTTCAGGCTTCCTCTGTTTACATTTCAATGTAAGCCTTGACTGAGATCTGAAAGAAGCTGAGATAACAGGTTTTAGCAGAAACTTTATGCCTAGGGCTTTTTAGCCATTTCTATCAGGACAGGCTTGGATGTCAAAGAAAATTATGAGACCTTATTTTCCATTACTTTTGAGAATGAAGCTACTATGCTAAGCTCCTCACTGAGATATGCCGTTGGTTATTGAGCTGCCTATGGCTGCCTATCCAGGATTTATTTTCCCATTAGTTACAAACAGGTTGTCTTGCTCCATAGGTAAGCTGAGGACAGGAGCTTGAAGTAAGGCCTCTTTTTGATATTCCTGGGGCAGAGGATATTTTCCTATGGTGGCTATTTTCCTATAGTATTGAACCTGCTGATGGCATAATTAAGCTTTATTTTTTGAGATCTTATAATTCCTATCAGCTAAGAAGTTTAGGAGCTCTGTAATGGCTTTTGATATTCCTCCTGGGTAGAGGCACATAAAGGATGTCATTTACATACTGGAGAATAATTATAGATGTTTTATTTCTGGATTTTGTTAAGTCCTTAGCTAAGGTTTGTCCGGAACAGGTGAGGGCTATCTAAATCCTGAGGCAACACTGTCTAGGTTAGTTGAGATACATTATATGGTTCCTCAAAGGCAAGCAGAAATTACTATTCAGAGTCTAGTGTATACAGGAAAAGCCATCTTTTAAATCTAACTTAGTAAACCAAGCAGCAGAAGGAATTTCAGATAACAGAGTAAGAACTACAGGGTGGGGGGAAATTACTGCTTAATTATTCTAAGGTTTTGGACTAGGCAGTTCGCTTTTTAACTCCTAAAATGGGTGAATTGCATGGGCTGTTGCAAGGCATGAAAAGTGTCTGTCATTTTGAATGATCTTTAATAAGTCCTTTTTCTTGTCTTTATGCTCCCTTTCTTTTTGATCTCTATTAAAAAATGGAAGATGCAAACTGGAGAAGATCATCTAAGGATTGATCAGGGCCACATGCCAATTTTTGTAATTTCCTCTAAATGTTTGGGGCTGACTGAATGATAAATTTATACTTTAAAAAGTAGGTGGCCCTCTATGGATTCAGGGTGGTGAGTTTTCTTATTGCTTTCCTGAGTCTCTCTATGAAAATAGCAGGACTTTCCTGAAGGCCTTATAATAGTTTTCTAGGCATCCTACTCATTGTTTGAATCCCATTTAGGATGGTTTCTGGGAACTGCCTGTGCTCTAAATGGTTAATAGCATAATTTTCCAGGTGAAGTCAAATACCTGGCATAAGTTTTGAAACATCTCAATATTTATTAAGATCTTCCAAAAACCTCCCTAAATTGATTTTTGTCTGCCTTAAGTTAGGGAGTCCCCTTTATCTTCCTCCCTTAATAGGTGATTCCTCAAGGCTTTCTCCTCTCATGATAGAGATTATTGATGTCAAGTATGGTAACATATGAAAGTCACTTTTAAAAAGTGTGCATTTTTTGCCTATCTTTTTGCCCTAAAGACTAAAGGAATCTCCAGAGGGTGAGGACATCTATTGGTTGTTAGGCATATAACGCCCTTTGCTTGGAGGGTCTTACGGGAGGGGTTTTTAGATGCTTCCCTCTTGCAGCTTAAAGAGAACACAGTGAGCACATTTAAGCACGGGAACAGTAATGGGGAGACTCTAGATAGACTAGTGAAGGCTAACTCTGTGAACAAAGGAAACCTGGGCATTTTCATACTAATCATCCCAGGTCTTAAACCTACAGTTTGAATTCCTAATGTCTGACCGGCAAGGGAAGGGAAACATTGGATGTTGGGGAGTGTTGTGTGGCCCATGCGGAGGCAAAGGTAATTGGCGCTTTCCCTCAGTGCCATTCATAACCAAACACCTGGATACCCCTTAGGGCAATCGAGAGGGGGAGTAGGAGAAGGAGCCTTTGGGGTCCGACCGGGAGTAGCCCAGGCCAGAGAACCCCGCAGTTGTTCCAACCCTTCCTCGGCCTCCACGAATCCTGGGTAGGTCAGGACTAGGGACACTGTACTGACAGCAATTGCGCTCCAGGCCTGGACAGAAAAGTAGGAAATGGCTTTGGCAGAGTCCAACATGCCTGATCTGTACAGAGCAGGTGATTGAAAACTTGCCTGGGCCAGAAACCTCTCACCCGAGTCTTGAAGGATGGCGGCTGTACTAACTACATTTAAGTAACCGATAGGTGCCCATTTTGCCCTCCAAAAGTAAAGAGACAGAAAGATGCACCTCAAACAGATGTGGGGTGTGTGGAGAGAGAAGCTTACTTACCTTGGCGTAGATCTCGGTGGGACCTGCAGTTACAGAGATCACGGGTGGCAAAGGGCCAATAATGGTACTGCTGGTTTCCCCCCTCATCAGGGGGCCCCATGGCCCTGAGGGGAAGGACCGTTGAATCTGCTGGTCCTTGAGCAGGGGGGAACCTGCCTGGTGGTTCCTTGCTTGGGTACCGGCTGCTGGCTCTGTGACCGGTTGGGTGGCCATGGCTGCACCAGCTGAGTGGGGCTGGTTTTCAGGGGGTGCCGGAACCCTGGGTTGATACGGGGGAGGAAAGATCACTTCTTCCTCCATGGATTGCACCTTTAGTGCCAGACTCTTTCCTGCTGGAATAAATGGTTTTAACCAGGGAGGGGGATTTTCGACAAGATCCTCCCAGACCAAAATGTAGGGAATTTGGTCCGGGTGCCCCTCAGGTCATCTGAGAAAGACCCTTGCTTTTACACTTCTGATCTTCAAACATCAAAGGTTCCCTCAGGCGACCAACCTACTCCAAAAGTGGGCCATTCAGATCTGCAAAGAATTGTTAGTTTTCCTTTCTTTATGTCCACACTGAGGTTATGAGCACGAGCGTGCGCATCCTTAAAATGCTCAGTCACCAGTCAAGGGAGTCATCTGAGTTTGTCCCATGTCGTCAGTCACAAAAATAGTCACAAACAAAAGACTTAAGAAAACAAACATACAAAAGAAGAACAGAAAAATGCCAGAGGTCGACCTAAAACAAAACCAAAAGTAAACCAACGGCCACGCAGGAACGACCCACGACCAGTTTCAAGTCCTGCAGGAACTTGATCGATTTCAAGTTCTTCCAGGGGACTTATGTTCCCTTCAGGAGGGCCTGGAACGTCTTCCAAGAGCCTCCGTTGGCGACCCTCCAGCGCGTCCGCCTAGGTCCTCTGCCAACTCTAATACAAAAGGCCTCTACAGGAACCTGACCAGTTTCAAGTTCTTCAGGGAAGAAGGCGCCAGACACACAGAGACGTGGACACACTTACCGGTCGGTGATCAACCCTTTGGTTCAGGAGCCCCGGGGGTCTTGGGAGATCCCAGACGAGCCCTCAACTGTTGTACCCAGATCACGAATCCCCAAAGACCACCAGGGAGCCGTCTCTGATGCAAAAGCAAGAGGGTCTTTATTGCAAGCTTGAGCTCGAACTCACAGCATTCACCGACGCAGCAGGTACTGACTGAGAGTCCCGAGTCTCCGTTCAGCGGGATTTTTATGAGGTCCACAGTAGAGCGGGAAATTTGAACAAAACAAAGTACACGATTGGCTGATCTTTCAGCATGTGTGGTTTGGCATGTTTCCATTGGCTTAGGGTACCCAGGTCTTAACATATTGACATATATGGTTTGGAATGTTAGGCACTGGCTCCTTAGCTCCTGATAGAAACCTAGGCCTGGAATCTTTCATGCCCTAAACACAGTCTGTCATGGCCCAGGTTCAGCTCCCTTTTCAGTCACCAGGATCTAGTCATTGTGTGAAGACACTGTGATGTTCAAAACTAGCTAATAACTTAGAAATACTTTCAAGCAATATTTTAAAAATATTTGTTCAACATTTACCTTTTGGGAAGTAACGGCTATGAGGAATGTTTTATTTTTTCTTCTTAAGGCATTTCCTTCTTGAGTAATGGTGAAACCAATTTATATTTGACTGGCTATATAAGGAGACCTGAGTTAATGGGCATCCTATTTCTGATTTATTCCAAGAATGTTTTTGTATCTCTTATATATGAAAATCTCACAAGATTATGTCACTATCTTGTTTCCCATTGCACTTAACTTTGAACTTCTTACCATGCCTATGAGGCTCTATATTACCTTGATCTTTCCTACATTTTACCCCATCTTCTGTATCTAGTACCATTCTCTTCTTTTCTCACTACACTTTAAACAGGCCAAACTCTTTCTCAACTTAGTACCTCTGCCTCCAAATTTGATACTCCAGATCTTTCATGACTAGTGCCTTCTTGTCACTGTGTCTCAGGTCAACAGTCACCTTTCCAGGGAATGCTTCCCTGTCTAATCCTATCTGAGATTCTCAATATCAGTGCTGATCCTTGTTTCACTTCCAGGTAGGTTCCACCCTAATTATTTACTTTACTTTCCTCATAATTCACAATATCATTGAGATTGTTTATTCATTGATAACCTTGTTACTTTTCTGCCTTTCTAAATACTGCAAAAACTGTGATTAGTCTGAATGCACATTCTTCCTTCTAATACATCTCTGTACCCACCTTTAGGGGACTTCATTTTCAGATATGAACCCAAGAAGGAGATAGAGAATATCAAACTTACCTGTTATGGTTTAAATATGAGGTGTCTGCCAAAAGCTCATGTACGAGAAACGTAAGAATGTTCAGACATGAAATAATTAGATTATGAGAGTTATAACCTAATTGGTGGATTAATCCGATATGGATTAACTGGGTGGTAACTGTAGGAAGGAAGAGTATAACTTAAGGAAGCATGCCAATGTGGACATGCCTTTGCAGTTTATGTTTTGTCCCTGGTAAGCAGAGCTTTCTCTAGTTCCTGGCTGCCATATCCTGAGCTGCTTTCCTCCACCATGCCCTTCCACCATGATGTTCTGCTTCACTCAGACCCACAATTTTGGAATTAACCAACCATGGACTAAATCTCTGAAATTGTGAACCAAAATAAACTTTTCCTCCTCTAGGTTATTCTTTTCAGGTCTTTCAGTCACAGCAAGACAAAGCTGACTAACATATTGCCCAAGTTCACCCATTCCTTATGAATCTCCTTTCATTGACAGTAGAGCTAAGTTAGGAGCAGGTACATTGCACAATGAATTAAAGATTTAGCCCCTCTTCCCTCCCAAGAAAAATAAGAGACTGAACACTGTGAAGTCCCTTAATTGCCCTCCCAATATCTATCCATTATTCTTTCAGGCCTAGATTACTGTTTTGTTCAGGGAGATAATGTGTCCATCACAAGATGATGGATCATGACTGCTCTAAGGCCAGTGAAGCTATCCCATTTCTTGATTTTACAGCTTTCTTTGCAGCCAAAGGTGACATCACCAGTGACATAGTTGTGAACAAAGAAATCTGTGCAGAAGACTACAGTGTTTCCAGGACAGTACAATATTTACATTTTTTTTAGAAGAAAAGTATCCAGCTGGCATTATTTTTTTTCTCCTGCATTGTTTTTTCTTCTGCTTTGCTGGTGCTGTACCAAACTTTTTTAATATCAATGAGGTAACAATGCAGAGGTCAACACTGACAGTGATGGAGACACAGGTGGAAAGAGTCTGAGTTTCTGATGGCATCACTTGAGAACTGAGCAAATATCAGCCGCTATTCACATATTTGTTCTGTTATACAGCTGAGGCATTCATCATAGGCAACCTCTATATATTCATAGCTGATAGTGTGTAATTCTTGTAAGCGAAGGTGCTATAAGTTGGGTAAAACCTATAACAAGTTAAAAATGGCTGAAAAGAGGTGACAGAACTATGATGGTTGAGGACCTATTCATCCCAAATTAGAAAATGGGTGCATCCTTTTGAGGCATTTGGAAACATGTGGTCAGACTGTTACTTGATGATTCTTGATACTCTTTGCCAACCCAAAGTGCCAGTGGAAAGGTTAGGAAGATACAAAGCAAATGAGGACTCTGAAGGGTGGTGTGTAGCACATCCTCTGATTCTTAAGTCATCATTCAAATTTATTCTGATTGAATTAGTGCATGGTGCAGATACACAATTACACAAATTACAAATTAATCATTATCAGATCAGAAGTACTATTTTCTAAAATTTAAGAATCATCTCATAATGTAGTAAGTTGCTTTAAGGGATAGCTCATGTTAATAAATTAATGAGTTCCATTTTCCATTAAGCAGATAATTGCTTATCTGATTATTGATATGTAATAAGCATTTTGATGCTAAGATACTACCAAAGCTTAAACAAGGATATTTCAGTGGTTTATCCTCATTTTAGAAAAATGAGTCTTAGAAGAGAGTAATTTACCATTTTGGCTTTCTGTGGTCCTTGAATGTGACAAAAGATTTAATTCATTTCACTTGCCTACTTCTTTGTCTCTAGACACCTCTCAAATATATAATAGGTTTGTTGACTGCACTCAGATATGATAAATGTTAATATCCATCAAATTTACTTCAAGTCTGTCCTTTGAAAGAAGTAACTTACAGCAGACATAGTTGAAATCCCATGTCCTTGTCTGTCAAATGAGGATGACCATAACTGCACTTCTATGATCAGGTTGTTATAAGGGAGAACACATTGAGCACATTTAGAACAGTGACTAGCAAATAGAAACACTGAAAAAATGATAACAACTCCCTGTCCTCTTCTGCTTCTTTTTCTTTCTTTCCCTCTCCTTCTCCTTCCCTACTTTGCCCTCTTCAGAGATTAACAGAGATTCTGTAATCTCTGAGTTCTGTGACTTTCATATATGTAAATATATTATAATATATATGGTATTACATGTTATGTCATCCATTATATGAATGCATTATATACCATATATCACATAGTATATATTATGTATCATATATCATGATATTAATTAGTCATATAAATCTATATATATCATATAATCAACACACACATTATTTATCATCCATTGTATGAACACTTTCCAATTTCATTCCTGTATTCCCTTGCTAATGGATCATTAGTTGGGGAAGCTGAGGCTTTTCTATTATAAAAGATGCTACAGAAATATTCTTGAATATGTTTCCTTCTCTACAGATGTAGGAGTTGTCTTAGAGTAACTACCAGTGGAGCTGTTGGGTCACATGACATGTGTGCATAATTTTAATTATGCCTAATGATGCCAAAATGTATTTTATGGTAGCTGTATATATCACATACTCACTAGTGGTAATGAAAGTTTTCCATTTTTTAACCCTTGCTTAGCAAAGTCACACACATTAAAATTCATCAGTCTGAATAGAACGAGATGACGTGTGCATTTTCCTGATCACTTGTAATACTGTACAGATCTTCATGTCTTTGGCTGCTAATATTTCTTCTATGTATTGCTTGCTTTTCTTTACTTACTTTTTCTTTTGCATTGTTCATCTTTTTCAATGATACTTGGTATAAATTCTTTGTTGCTGAGGAATACTACCAATGTCCTCTGCTAATCTGTAAGTTTAACTTTAAAACTTCTTTTTCTATCTTTGCCCTACAATGGTGTCTCAAATTGCAGTCAAATTTGATGACTTTTCCCTCATACTTTGGATTTTAGACCTTCCTTAAATCATCATTCTTATCCTAGATGCCATAATCTGTTTCATTTTACTCTAACTTTTTCTTTTTTTTAGTTTTGTCAACCATGCTCAATCTGTGTGCCTGATGCTCTACTGAGGATTATTTTGCTATTGGTACTGCCAACCACAGACTGTACAATTCACCGAATTTTCTCAAGAGAGGCAGAGAAGACAGCTGCAATGCAGAGCACCCTCTTCCCCTGGGTTTGTGCAATGTGATCCAGGAGACTCTTGGCTGCACACTGGAGTGCTTGGCCAGTGGGTAACCTCAGTGACCTGCATCCTAGGGACTATGGAAACCAGGTGTAGGGTACAACAGAAAGGTGGGAAGCTTTCTCCCAGAAGGACTGCAGGGCATGTCCAGGGCTAAATTACCAGCCTCAGGCGAAGGTGGATACACATTTATTCTAGTTCTAACTGTCTGATCTTAACCTAGACATTTCAGTCTGTCGTTTGTCCTTATAATTTGAATGAATCTCTTATACTCTTGGTACTTACTACATTTACAGTATTAAAAGGTTACTATGTTCTTTTGTTCTCATCTTCATGGAAATTTAGTCTTTTTAAATTTTTTTTTGATGAAGCAGTGATTTGAATCAATGGTCAGGAGAAAGGTCAGAGGTAGTCCTCAGGAATGTCAGGGAAAGGAAATCTGAACCCAGCTTGCTCACGATTGCACATGTTCAATTTCAGTACACACCACAAAATATTTCATCAGCTGTTACCAAAGGATATTTTTCATTGACCCTTTTAATATTTCTGTCCTTTACCCATTTTAGCAGAGCAGAAATTCCTACCCATTTTCAGAATGACACTGAAATACCTTGGTCAGGGGTTGGAATTTTTCTGGCCAGGAAGTAATGTGTGTGTGCTTCAGAGTAGGCTGATCATAGAACCAGAGGAGGGACTCTGGGGGCCCAGTGCCAAGCCGATTATACTAGATGAGAATCTCATTTCTGACAGCAGGAATTCCAATTGCTAATGGAATCAAACCAGCAGCAACATGAACCCTGTGATATCACTGAACTCCTCAGAGTCAAGATAATACTTGGGTTGAGCAGGAAAATGCTGAGAACACCTCAAGGAACCATTTTTAAGCAGAGGTGATTATGAGCCCATTGCAGTATTTATTCAAAAAAAGGATAGCTGAGTGTCCTGTTGCCATCAGCTGAATGTGCTCCCCATAGTTCCTGTGTTGAAACCTTCTTGCCTAGTGCAACAGTGTTGAGAAGTGGGACTTTTAAGAGGTGATTAAAAGAGCCCTCATGACTGGATTAATGCCATTATCACAGGAGTGGGTTCCTGATGAAAGGAGAAATTCAGTCTTTTTGCCTGTTCCCTCTCTTGTGCAGTCTGGTCATATAATGATCTACTCCAGGTAATGGTACAGCAGGAAGGCCCTCAGCAGATATGACCTCTTAACCTTGAATTCTCAGCCTCCAGAAATAAATCTCCTCTCTCACGTAGGCTATTATAGCAGCACAAAATGAACCAAGGCATCTATGAACACAAAGTTTAAATGGAGTCTGATTTTCCATGAGACAGAAAGTTACAGAATGGTCAAGTATTAAGTGCAAAATAATATTTTTAGACATTAACACATAGATATTTTGTCCTTTATTTTTCCTATGTCCTTCTCTCAGTATCTAGATATGACTCTGAGCTTACAATTCCATTTGGAATTAGGGTAGGATGGAAAACTAAAATTCCCTAAAAAAAAAACAAATGTCTTCTCTTAGTTTGTATTTACAAAATCCTGAATCCAAAAGGAGGAAAGGATTTACGCATACAGCAGAAGAAACATTTTGGAGAGGCAGAAGTGAACATAGGGACCCCCATTCCAAGTCTGATGCATTCTCCTGGAAGGCAGAGAGATATAGAGATAGAGAGATGTCTAGGGGTCCACGGAGAAGAGGATCCTGGACTCTTTGGCAAATTCTCTAGAAAGATTGGTTAACTCTAGAGGGGATGCTATAGTCATATCTAGGAAATGGGAATAGGCAGCCAAGGGGATGCAGAAGTATCAGGAGGATTGTGCAGTCAGGATCAATGTCTATGGCAAATGACTGATGGGCAGGCATCCCCAGCTCCCAGTGCCTTGGTGTTGCCTTAGAACCTGTTGCAATAGCAAAAACCCCCAAATAAAGGAAGGAGATTTTAGGAATGCCTTGGTCAAGGAGTTAGAAATGAAATTGCAGGGAAGAAAACACTGTGTAAGTTTTATTTCTCCCATTTCTAAGATTTTCAGTGAGTTTTCACCCATTATGTAAATATGTAAATTCTATATATTAATAGAATATGATGTGATTGATGTTTTGATACATATATAAATTGTGTAATGTTTAAAGCAGGTTAAAAGTTTATCTATTGCCTCAAATATTCATCATTTCTTTATGGTGAAAACTTTCAAAACTCTCTTTTTGAAATAAATACATTATTGTTATCTAGAGTTACCCTATTGGACAATTGCTCATCCACTCTTTCTAGTTTCTTCAGGGGTTTTATCATGAAAGGGTGTTGAATTTTGTAAAGGCCTCTTTTTCATCTGGTGGGATAATCATGTGGTTTTTGTCCTTTGTTCTGTGTATGTGGTGAATTACATTTATTGATTTGTGTTTGTTGAACCATATTTGCATCTCCAGTGTGAAACCAACTTGATCATGATTAAATTTTATTTGTTAATATTTCACTAAGGAGCTTTGCCTCTATGTGAAGCAATGATGTATTAGGTTCTCTAGAGGAACAGATTCAATAGGAAGTATGATTATAAAAAGGGGATTTTTAAAAAATTGTTATTTTGATTCATTATAAACAAATGGGGTAAAACTTAGTTCTCTGGTTGTACATGCATTTGTGTAATCATACATGTATATAAGGTAATGATGTTTGTCTCATTCTGTTATTTTTTCCCTTCCCCCGATACAATCCATCCTTCCTCCATTCTTGCCTCCCTCCCACCCCCCATTATGTATCATCATCCGCTTATCAGAGAGATCATTCGTCCTTTGGGTTTTTGGGATTGGCTTATCTCACTTAGCATGATATTCTCCAATTTCATCCATTTGCCTGCAAATGCCATAATTTTATTCTTCTTTATGACTGAATAATACTACATTGTATATATATACCACAGTTTCTTTATCTATTCATCAATTGAAGGGCATCCAGGTTGGTTCCAAAATCTGGCTACTGTGAATTGAGCAGCTGTGAACACTGATGTGGCTGCATCACTGTAGTATGCTGATTTTAAGTCCTTTGGGTATAGGCCAAGGAGTGGGATAGCTGGGTCAAATGGTGGGTCCATTCCAAGTTTTCTAAGGAATCTCCACACTGCTTTCCAGAGTGGCTGCACTAATTTGCATCCCCACCAGCAATGTATGAATGTACCTTTTTCCCAACATCCTCTCCAACACCTATTGTTTCTTGTATTCTTGATAATAAGCATTCTAATTGGGGTGAGATGAAATCTTAGGGTAGTTTTAATCTGCATTTCTCTTATTACTAGAGGTGTTGAACAATTTTTTATATATCTGTTGATTGCTTGTAGATCTTCTTCTATGAAGTGTTTGCTCATTTCTTAGCCCATTTGTTGATTGGGTTATTTGTATTCTTGGTGTAAAATATTTTTAGTTCTTTATAGATTCTGGAGATTAGTGCTCTATCTAAAGTATGTGTGGCAAAGATTTTCTCCCACTCTGTAGGGTCTCTCTTCACATAGAGAGTTTCCTTTGCTGAGAAAAAGCTTTTAAGTTTGAATGTATCCCAATTATTGATTTCTGCTTTTATTTCTTCTGCTTTGGGAGTCATGTTGAGGAAGTCTGATCCTAAGCCGGCATGACGAAGATTTGGACCTACTTTTTCTTCTATAAGGTGCAGTGTGTCTGGTCTGATTCCAAGATCCTTGATCCATTTTGAGTTGAGTTTTGTGCAGGGTGAGAGATAGGGGTTTAGTTTCATTCTGCTGCATATGGATTTCCAGTTTGCCCAGCACCAGTAGTTTGAAGAGGCTATCTTTTTCTCTATTGTATGTTTTTGACATCTTTGTCTAGTATGAGAAAACTATATTTATTTGGGTTTGTCTCTGTGTCCTCTATTCTGTACCATTGATCTACTTGTCTATTTTGGTGCCAATACCATGCCATTTTTGTTACTATTGCTCTGTAGTATAGTTGGAGTTCTGGTATTGTGATACCCCCTGCTTCATTCTTCCTGCTAAGGATTGCTTTAGCTATTCTGGGTCTCTTATTTTTCCAAATGAATTTCATGATTGCTTGCTCTATTTCTATTAGGTACATCATTGGGATTTTAACTGGAATTGCATTGAATTTGTATAGCACTTTTGATAGTATGGCCATTTTGCAAATTCCACCAGAAATCATCTAGAACTCATATATGAATTCAGTAAAGAAGCACGACATAAAATCAATGCTCATAAATCTAATGAATTTTTATTCATAAGTGATGTATCCTCTGAAAGAGAATTTAGGAAAACTACCCCAATCATAATAGCCTCAAAAAAAATAAAACACTTGGGAATTAATCTAACAAAAGAGGTGAAAGACCTCTACAATGAGAACTACAGAACACTAAAGAAAGAAATTAAAGAAAACCTTAGAAGATGGAAAGATCTCCCATGTTCTTGGATAGGCAGAATTAATACTGTCCAAAAAAAAGGGGATTTATTAGATTGGCTTACACGACCAGAAGCTGGATAGTCCACAATGACTGTCTGCAGGATAGAGAGCTGGAAACACCAGAGGCTGCTCAGTCCAAGAAGCAAGAGACCCAAAACAAGAAAGATCAACACTGCTACCCTAGTCAGAGACAAAGGCTTCTGGAAACTCCCTGGAATCACTGGCAGAGTCCTCTTTGGAAGAGTGAAGAAGTGAGAGTTTGATATCCTCAGGTGATTGAAGCAGCAATCAAGAAACTGTTCAAAAGAGTCAAACTTGCATCTGCATCTGCTTCCTTGTTCTTCCAACTTTTATTCCATCCAAGACACCATCCTATTGGACAGTGTTGCCTATGCTTAGGGAGGGTCTCCAGTTCACTATCCCACATTCCAGTCATTCCTACATATGCCCTCATGGACACACTCAGAAGCCTCTTAATCATAGGCATTTCTTAATCCAATCAAGTTGACAATTCAAATTAACCATTACAGATGATATCGGTCTGTAATTATCTTTCCTTGAGGTATCCTTATCCAGTTTTGGTATCAGGATGATAGAGGCTTTAGAAAATGAGTTTAGAAGCCTTCCCTTTCTTTTAATTTCATAGAATAATTTGTGGAGTATTGGCATTAGTTTTTCTTTAAAAATTTGATAAAATTAATCTGGGTTTTTGTTGTTGACGGGCATTTATTACTGCTTCAATCTCATTGCTTATTATTGGTCTGTCTAGATTTTCTCTATGTTCTTGATTCAGTTTTGGAAGGTCACGTGTGCTTAGAAATTTATCCATTTCTTCTAAATTTTCCAATTTATTGGAATCTAAGTTTTCAAATAGTCCCTAATGATACTCTGGATTTCAGTTGTATCTGTTGTAATAACCCCAATTTCATCTCTAATTTTATCCATTTCAGTCTTTTTTTCTATTTCTTTTGGTTCATTTGGCTAAAGATTTATCAATCTTGTTTATTTTTTCAGAGAACTAAGTCTTTCTTTTATGGATTCTTTTTATTGTTCTTTTAGTTTCTATTTCACTAATTTCATCTCTAATATTTATTATCTATTTCTACTAGTTTTTTAATTGGTTTTGTTCCTATCTTTCTAAGACCTTAAGATACATCATTAGTTGTGTATTTAATTGGAAAATTTAACTCATTCAAAGTAACTATCAATAGATAAAATCTCACTGTAATCTTATTTTACCTTATATTTTGGTTTTATTGCAGTTCCTTTCTTTATCCCTCTCTTACAGTCTTCCTGGTTAAGTGATTTATGGTAGTAGTGTGTTTGGACTTCTTCCTTATTGTTTCTGGTTTGTTTATTAAAGATTTTTGCTTTGTGTTTACCATGAGGCTTACAGAAGTATCTTTGATTATAATAAACTATTTTGAAATCAAAGCTGCTTAACATGGTCATAAAGATAAAAAAAGGAACAAAAGGGAGATAAAATATTCTAATTTTTAAAAGTCTAAAGAATCTCTATACTTGCATTCATTCCTCCCCACATATTGAAATCTAGATGTCTCATTCCATCTCTTATTATTGCAGTTAATATTTTTAGTTGGTTTTTAGTCTTCTTAGTACAGATATTAACAGTTTACTCACCAAGTTTACAATATCTTTGAATGAGTTTTTATGCTTTTCAGTTTTTTCTTCTTACTCAGTAACATCTCTTTCTTATAGTTTGAAAAACTTCCTCTGGTATTTCTTATAGGACAGTTTTGGTGGATATATATTTTCTCAGCTCTTGTTTGGGAACATCTTTATCTCTCCTTCTTTTCTTAAAGGGTACTTTTGCCAGTTTTAGTATTCTCAGTTGGCAGATTTTTTCCTCATACTATGAAAATCTCACACTACTCTGAGAAGTCTGCTGTCAGGCAAATTAGAACACTCTTGTGTGTTATTAGTTTCTTGTCTCTCACTGCCTTGAGAATCTTTTCTTTATCTTTCACCTTTAAGGTCTTTATCATAGTATGTCTTAGGTTAGACTTGGTTGAACTGAATCTGGCTGATGACCTTTGATCTTCCTGTGCTTGGACATGCATATTTTTCTCTAGGTTTGTGAAATTTTCTTTGAATAATTTTTTTTTTTTTTGCTTCTTTGGCATATTCCAATTCCTATTCAACCTCAATAACCCAAATATTTGCTCTTTTAGTGCAGTCCCAAAATTCCTATAAACATTCTAATTTCATTTTCATTCTTTTTTCTCTTCTGTGTGTTTTCAAATAGCCTGTCTTCAAGACAGAAATTCTTCTGTTTAATCTTTCTTGTTATTGATGCCTTTTAACACATTTTAATTTCACTTAGTGTATTTTCTATCTCAAGGATTTCTGTTCAATTTCTTAAAACTTGTTTTCACCTCTCTGTTTAGTCTTTCTGTTAGTATATTAAATCATTTATCTAGGTTTTCTTGAAACTCACTGAGTTTTCCTAAAACAGCTATTTTAAATTCTCCAGCAGCAAGTTCACCCACGTGCTTACATCTGATTAAAAAAAAAAAAAACTGTAGTCGTAGATGGACAGCATGCCTTTATTTTTATGTAGTGCTAAGGATTGAACTCAGTGCCTCACACATGCTAGGCAAGCACCCTTCCACTGAGCTACAGCCCCAGATTCTTACATGTGATTTTGGCACTTGATTTTGACCACTGGGTAAGCTCATGGTTTCCTGAAAGTTCTTAATGCTTTTTGGTATGTGAGACCATTTAAACATAGGAGGATTAAGAATTTATTCCAGTCTTCATAAACTGGTTTTGTTTCTGCCTGTCTTTCCAGATATTCCAGCAGGCTGCTGATTTTCTGAGTCGGTAGTCACTTTTACTATTATACTACTATATCATGCCCTAAGTCCAGATTTGCTGCAAATCTGCTATTGATGTAACTGTTTCAGCCCTAGAAGGACAACCAAACCTGGTTTGTCTCAAATTTACAGTTGGTGGGTATATAAGTCAGCATAAGTCAGGGAAGTGCCTCCCTTAAATCTTTTCACAGACCTTAATCCCACCAACCTGACCCTTTTCAGTCTATCCTTATATCTGAATTTCTAGTCATGACCAGTATTTCTAATTTTAGTGGCACAAATTAGCTTTGATATTTTCCAGACTATTCTATTAAGTGGAACCATATTATGTTCTGTGTGGCATCAGAACTTGTTTTTAGGTTTTTTCCATAGTGCTACATGTTTGAGATTTCAGTGGTTTTTATTGCTAAGTAGAATTCCATTGCATAAAGATACAACAAATTGTTAGCCCATTATCTTGTGGATGATAATGTAGGTTGTTTGGGGGTTTTGAGTTTAACAAATAAAATGGCTATGAAGATTCATGCCCATGTCCTTTACTAAGAAAATACAATTCTAAATAAGTCCTATATTTGGGAATAAACTATAACGAAGAATGAGAAAGGGAAAACTTGGAAATTGAACTATACCAAAAGGATTACATATTAAAATTTGGAGGAATGCAACGAAAATAGTACTTTAAAGGAAATCAATAGCCTATAATTGATCATCTATAGCCATAAAAGGCAGCTATTTATTATTTCCATGAGGAAATAGTTATCAACACAATTATCAACTCCTATAAAGTATTTGAAGCAACCACTTTTAAGCAATGGACAGTAGGTAGCACTCGGTTATGGCTTTGAGACTAAATGTTGAGGTGAGTTCAAAGTTTGTGCTAACTTTTTGTCTGGGAAACTTTTTGGATTTCATCAGAAAGATGTGGAACCCAAATAGAAAGCAGTGTTGTTGCAGGTGGAAAAAAAAAGCAGATCTGCTTTCAATGCTGCTAAAGTACCTGGAGTTTGTGCAGCAGGCTCTGGTAGTTGGGAATTGCACAAAGAAAGAACCTCAGAAATGTGTACTGAAATTTCATTGAGAGATTTGAGCAAATATCAAGCACAGCATCTACAAGATAAAACTCTGTGAAGCCCAGAGAAGAATGGCTGCTGTGGTCTGTGCAAAGAGCAGAGATGCCCATGTTGACACAGCTGGGGAAGATACTGGAATTCTGAACTGATTTTTAAAGTTTTTTAACCACCATCAGAATTTCGGGCATACAATTGCTTGTTAGGATTTACCATCGTCCTTTCTACCAGTTTTTCATTCATTTCTGCCAATCCTTCTAGAATCATTTTCCTTGTATCTGATGAAAATAATTTAAAAGTTCTTTTGAAGCAAGTCTCTGGTTGGGACATTGTCCCATTTTATTTATATTTATATAAATACATAAATTCTATTCCTGAAAAACAACCATGCACAGGATTGTAGTCTGAATATTTGCCTCCACATTTTGCAAATTGTCATTCCACAGTATTTTAACTTACAATTTTTGCTGTTGAAAAGTCTGCTCTGATGTTACCAGAATCTCTTCTTTCTCTGTGGCTGTTTTTGAGATCTTCTCTTTATCTTTGATATTTTTCATTTCCTCTGCCATATGTCTAAGCACAGATGTCTTTTTAGTATCCTGCTTGTGACACACTGTGTTACCTAGGTCTTTCTGGATTCATGCAGTGATTTTTTTAAGGCTTGCCAAATTTTCATTTTCATTGGAAACATTTCCTCTTCCAAATTTTCTCCATTTACCCTCCTGAGACATTAGTCACCCCCATGTTAGTTTTTCTCCATTCAACCTTCCTTGTCACTTAACTTCTCTTTCATATTTTCTATCTTGTTGACTCTTTAAGTAAATGCTTGTTAAATTCTTTTGCTATTCCTTCTCTTTTTGTCTGTGCCTAATGTGCAGTTGAATACATCCATCGTGTTTTAACATCAATGATTTTATTATCAAGTTTTTCTATTAATTCTTATTATATCCTTATTATAGCCTTTACATCTTTGGCTCACAGCATTCTAGTCTGATTACTATCCACAGATTTGGGGACCCTCAATGGACAGTTTGTTGATCCTGTAATTTCTAATCATAGTTTGTCTTCTCATGTACGTGGTCTTTTTTGTTTCTGAAGTCATGCTTGATTTTACTCCTTTTGGTTCACGTGGAGAAACCTTTCTTATGTAGGAGATGGTCTCTTCTTTTAAAGGTAGTTCTTGTCCTCTGGCTCCTCATTGTTCCAATGTTTTATACACACACACACACACACACACACACACACACACACCCATACATTATATTACATATATGTTTCAGATATTAAAACATGCTTTTAAAAAAAATTAAGAGGATAGGAAGTGTTGAGACTGTTTAGAAAGATGTTCTACAATTTTTAACAGGGGAGTTAAAGAAGCCCTCACTGAGAAGATGGCACTTGAGCAAAATCCTGAGAGAGATGAGGGAGTCAAGCAGGTGGAGAGTGGAGGAATAGGTTTTCCAGATGGGAGCCGAAACGGTCCCTAAGACCCTGAGGTAGGAGTACACTTCACATGTTAAAAGAAATACAAAGCCATAGCATGGCTGAAGGGAAAGGAGAGTGGGGAACAGGAGTGGGAGATGAGGTCAGAGAAGAAAGGGTATCAAATACTATGGGCTTGGTAGGCCATTGTAAGGATTTTAGCTTTTACTTTACCGAAGATGGAACAGCACTGGAGGTTTTGTGCTAGGTAGTAACATGTTTGACTTTGGATCTAACAGGATCACACTGAGTTCTGTGTTCAGAACGGATTGCAGGAAGAACAAAGCAGTAAGGCAGGAAGATCAGTCAGAAGGTGGTTCAGTAATCCAGGTGAGAGGGGATGGAGGCTTTGAGCAGTGTGCCCGTAGTGGAGCTCACCATTCGAAATAAGATTCTGGGTAGTCTGGAGGCTGAGCCAACAGGATTTACTGGTAGATGGATGTGGGATGAAAAGATAAAGAAAACCCCAAAATGGCTCTGAGGGTCTGAGCAGTCAGCAATACATCAACATTTTTTGAGATAGCAAAGTCTGCTGGAGGAGCGGATATTGTGGGAGAGGGAGAGGAACAATAAATTTGGAATATAAGTTTGAGATATTTATTAGATATCCAAATAGAGATGTCAAATAACTAGTCAGATATATGAATGTGAAGTTCAGGGAGAGGTCTGGACTGGAGACAGGAGTTGGGAGTTTATGGTATATTTTAATATCTAAACTCAAGGAACTAAATGAGCTTATCTTGTGAGTGAATGTAGCCTGGGGGTGGGGAATAGAAGGATTAACTCTTGCATATTCCAACATTTAAGAGGTTGGGGAGATGAACAGCAACTGGTCAAGAAGACGGAAAACGAATACCCGTAATGGTGAGAGGAAAGCAAGTGGTTCAAACAGGGGACAGTCACCAACGACATCAGTTGTGGAACCCAAGGACAAGCTTGAGCTGCTCCGACTGATGCAACTGGGTTAAAGGGCATGGGAGAAGAGACACTGGAAGATGACTTAAAACACTCGATAGGTTTTAAAGGGCAGCAGAGAAATGGGGCAGTCCATTGGGAAACATGGGGTGAGGAAAGGGTTGTACATTTTATCTAGGTGAAGTAGTAGCATAGATCATGCTGATGAGAAAGATCCAGTAGAGAAGGAATGGTAAGACAGAAGGGAGAGTTTCTGAAGTGGTGGCATTGAGTACACATGAGAAGATGGGCACCCACGCATAGGAGGAGCCATGGCGAGGAACCCCAGTGGCTAATTCATAGCATCAGGAGGGAAAGCTGGTGTTGGGATATGCAGTGGTAGAAACCAGTAGAAGCTTTCCTTTGATCATTGAAAGTAGAAGCAGCCTCGAAGAAGGAATCACTTTCTTTCCACAAACGTTAAGGACAATACACTCCACAAAAACTCATGTTCATTAGCCAGATCAAGAAGACTCTCTCAGGTTGGTTCTTTTAATACCAGGAATTCTCAAATATGATGAGGATATCTCTAATACTGGGAAAAAGTACCAGTTGTGGGGGGAAAAAAAAAAAAAAACAGGACAGTGGATAGCAGCTTGATCATTTGGGGCCAGTGGCAGTAGAAGAAATTGAATGAGTTCTGTGCTTTCATGAGGAAAGATTAGAGGAAACCCGTATAGCCATTCATTGTGGTTCTTAGTACATTGGAGGAAGCAAGGTTAATGAGCTGGTTATGCATAGTATATTGCTTCTTTTCTTTTTAATCAAACTTTAATCTCCTACTTTTTCATTAGTATATTTGCAAAAAATGTATTCTGTGACCAGGATGTGTGAATATGTAATTTTTTTTTCTTTTCTGGGCTAGGTTTAATCCAATAGAAGCAATATTCAAAAAAAGGTAATTTAATATTTTCAGAGTACCGTGACATCTCTAATACAGATGAGACATAGGATTACAACCTAATGTGAAAATAAGCACAGATAACTTTCATTGTCATTAATTTTTTTTAAAAAAATCTCATTCATAATTTTCCTAATAAAATATCTAACTTAATTTTCTCCTTGGGGGAGGTAACTCAAATCTGATTAAATTATTTCTGCCCTTGTTTTTCTTTGTCTCATATATTTCACTATTCCTTATGCGTACCACAGGATCTGTATACATTGTAGACATTCAATACTTGTCAAAAAATGAATGAGTCCAACTAGAGTTTTAAGCTTTAAAATTTCTTCTCTGCTTTTCAAAGTACATCATTTCTTAAATTCTGTTCAATAGAAGGATTTTAAGATTAACAACATAAAACCAAAATCTGATTAGAGTATTGGTAGTCCAAATAAATTTGCTTGATCTGATTTATGCACAAATTGATACTTAGTCCACTTGTGATAATGAATCTAAATAATTCAGGGCAGAAGCTATGAAGACTTTTAGTCTAAATTATTTAGATTGGTTGTCAAAGTGTTTCCCAACCACAACTTTGTGGGTTTTTTTTTTTCTTTACCAGATTTGTTCAAACAAATCCCTACATTTCCTAATTTTTTAGCACCAGAAGAAAGCATTTAGGTGACTACATGACAGTTTCACTTTCCCTTAGGGTTCATTCAATCTAGATGGAACACTTACATGTCTCTGGGGCTTAGGTATTTTTGTTTCTTCCTCTAATTCTCTATCCCCTCTTATCTAGCCTTGAGGAAAAAACTCTTTCTTGATTTGCTATAGTAAAGTGGAGTTGACTGCCATTTTAAAAAGATATTTAAAAAAACAACAGAAATAATCTTAAAAATAATCACAGAGAACTTCACATACAAGTTCATTTTACCTTTTCGACATGTTTCCAGTTTTGCAGTACTAGGTTCGTAGAGATAACTTCCGGAATGGTAGGATAAGGGCTTTGGAAAATTTGATTCTCCATATGAGCAGTGAGAGTGCTGACAAAAATCATTTAAAAAAAATTTTTTCCCAGAATGTAAATTAACCAAAGACTTGCAAAAATGTCATGAGTTTTATTCAAGTTAAATAGTTGGATGTTTGTGAGAGTAGCAAGCTTTGCCCTGTTTCCACCCACCTTGTCCCTGCTTTGCAGTGGACTTCAGTACCAACCAAACAGCCTTAAAATTGTGATAACTGTGAAAACCATTATCCTAACAACCACAGGAGAACCGAGAATATATTTAAGCACCCCAAAAGTCCCATCTCCAGAGAACTGTCATTATCTGACCTGTGTTGCAACTCCCCTAAAAACTCTTTGCTCAGTAGCTCTCTCTCTTTGACCTCACTTAGAATTGGTTCTGTGCAAACAGCTTTGTCCCTACAGCATTTTCCAAAAGTAATCAGAGCTGGTTAAGAAAATAGCACTTGGGAGTCACAAAAGGCTGACCAAAAACTTAAAAGGAAAAAATGTGGAATGACATGATGGGAAGCTTTGAAAAGCTCAGACATATTCCTGAGGATATGGAAAACCACGTTCATGTGCAGGACCATGACCATTCCAGGGAATGATCTGGGAAGACCCTAATCTCCCACCTCTGGCTGATTTCAAAGCTTCAGGCAAGCAGTGAGTGCTAAGGAGGAGTAGCAAACTTCCTGCTGGAATGCTAACAACATCCAACATACACAAAGAGCCCCTCTGCAAAGGATCGATGCAGGTAAGGGAAGCTCCTTCCCATTATTAGCTGATCACCAAGCTAACGAGGCAGAGATTTCAGTGTCCATACACGACAAGATAAACACTTTAAAGAATTAGTCCACTAAACATACAGCAGCAGCAATATAAAACCCTGGTAGGGAGGGAATCTGATTTCTTAAGTTCTCATATTTTATTACATAAAAATGTTTATTTTTCAACAAAAACATGTAAGAAATACAAAGGAATGCAGGAAAATAATGCACGTACACAAGAAAAAAACACTGCCCACAGAAGTTATCGCCAGGGGAGGCCATATGTTAGACTAACTAGAAAAAGAATTTAAATCGGCCTTTACCAGCATGTTCAGAGAACTAAAGGAAAGTATGACAATGATGCTTACCAAATAGAGAATATCTGCAAAGGAAGAGAAGATTTAAAGCAGAAATAAACAGAAGTTTTGGAGTTGACAGTACAATAACTGAGAAACTTCACTAGAAGGGCTCAGAGCAGACTGAAATGGCAGAACTAAAAAAAAAATCAGAGAACTTGAAGATAAATCAAATGAGATTATCTAGTCTGAGGAACATAAAGAAAAAATTTTAGCAAAGAAAAATGAACAGAGCTGCAGAGGCCCATCTGCAATATCATAAAGCATACTAACATTTACAAAATGTGAATTCAAAAAAAAAAGAAAAAGAAGAAGAATACCACAGGCCCATCTTATTTCTCATTCTGTTGCCTTGGACTTTTTTTTTTTTTTTTTTTTTGGTACCAGGGATTGAACCCAGGGGCAGTTAACCATTGAACCACATCCCCAGTCCTTTTATTTTTCATTTTGAGACAGGGTCTCTCTAAGTTGCTTAGCATCTCACTAAGCTGCTGAGTCTGGCTCTGAACTTGTGTTCCTCCTGACTCAGCCTCCCAAGCCACAAGGATTAAAGGTGTGCACCAAGACACCCAGCAGAAATTTATATTTTTGCCTTAAAGACAGTAGTTGCCTGATTCCTACCTTCTGGCTTCTGCCTGCCTCCTCAGTCAAAACTAAAAACAAAACAAAATAAAACTCTTAGATGTCTTGAATCCTTTAGTGTCATGAAAATGAGCAGGCTTTGGACCATATTATAAATCTGAATTCCAGCTATATCATTTATTCACTATAATTGCTGGGGAGTTACTTGTCTTTTCTAAGCTTCAGTTTCTCAGATTAGTGAAATGCTGATAATGGTACCTTCTTCATAGGATGGTTGTGAGGTTAAAAATAATATCTCAAGCCCATCCCTTGTGGGGGTTGGGGTAAGGGGAGAAAAACCTAGGCAATGCATCTGAAGAGTCCAATAGGACAGGAAGAGAGGAGGTTTAAAGGTTTAAAGAGGTTTAAAGAAGGCCAGAGCCAGGAGTGACTGAGGAGCTGAAAGCTGAGTAGATGACTAAGACCACAGGCTGCAGAGAGCAGCTTGAATGATCCAACAAAAGTGGAGATGTCCAGAGCAGAAATGCCACCATAATGATAAAAGCCAGAGCAGTAGCTTGGGAGTAGAAGAGAAGTGGACCAGGACACAGACCTGGAAGTAACAATGGTACTTTTTCAAATGTTGTGGACGGGTATTAATTTACTGACCTGACAAAAGTGAGCTCTGTTTTTTTTCAATTGCAGCATAATTCTCAGACTTCCTGGATTCTCCAGAGAATATGTCTTCCATCTTTTCTAATGCTCACACATCACTCCTTCTCCTGGATCTTTGTTCTACATCCATAAGGCTTGTGCTGCACCCCAGTTTAAAGGACCTCATGTAACTGGGCACAGTGGCACACTCCTGTAATCCCAGCCACTCCAAAGGCTAAGACAGGAGGATTATGAGCTCCAAGTTAGCCTCAGCAACAGCAAGGTACTAAGTAACTCAGTGAGATCCTGTCTCTAAATAAATACAAAATAGGGCTGGGGATGTGGCTCAGTAGTTGAGTGCCCCTGAGTTCCATCCCCAGTGCCTGCCCCCCACCCAAATAAAAGGCCTCACACCTTGCATGAAATCTAAATCTCTGAGATCCATATACAGATTATGAAGCTTGAAACTAAGAGTCCCATTCTCACCTTTTGCTCATTCTTTCCCAGTAACTCGCCTCTGTAGCTAAGTCTAAGAGCCATCCCAAGTAATTAAATATACCAGAAGCCTCAGTCCCATGTCCAGAATGAATCTCGTTGTAGACCTGGTGTTTTAAGGCGATGGACGTGGGCTGTCTATGAGGCCTACAAATCACAGTACTTCACTAATATCACTTGACTCATCCAAGTCACTTAGTTAGGCCTCTTATTCTTTATCACTCAGATTAGCTCTCTTTTAGTCAGCTTTTTGGCTGCTGTGACTAAAGGATCTGACCAGAACAATTTTAAAGGAGGAACAGTTTATTTGAAGGCTCATAGTTTCAGAGGTCTTAGTCCACAGAAGGCCAGCTCCATTCCTTGGGGCTCAAGGTGAGGCTGAACATCATAGCCGAAGAGTGTGGTGGAGGGAAGCAGCTCACATCATGTTCAGGAATCAGAGAGAGTGTCTACTCACCAGGTACAAATATATACCCCAAGCCATGCCCAAATTCCCACCTCCTCCATCCACACCCTACCACTTCAGATACCATTCAGTTAATCCCTATTGTGGGAATAATTCACTGATTAGGTTAAGACTCAACAACTCAATCATTTCTTCTGAACCTTCTTGCATTGTCCCATACGTGAGCTTTTGGGGGATACCTCACATCCAAACCATAACAAACTCCTTCCATGATCTTCCCCACAGGTCTTATCTCCTCATCCTGATACTTTCCCAGTTCTCTGATGAGGCTTCTGCTGAGAGTCAGCACAAACCATCCTGGATCTGCTACCCTGCCTTTCTGCAATCCCCAAAGTGTGGACTGCCCTGCCCACCGGTTAGTGCTGCCTAAATCATACCAGAGTTTGCCATAAAGTGGAAGTGTATTAGTCTCTCCAGAGAAACAGAACCAATAGGATGTGCAGAGATATGTAGGAAGGACTATATTATGGGAAATGGTCCACATGATCACGAAGGCTGAAAAGTCCCACAGTCTGCTGTCTACAAGCTGGAGAACCAGGAAAGCCAGTGATGAGATTCAGTCTGAGTATGAAGGCCTGAGAATCTAAGGGAATGCTGGGTTAAGTTCCTGAAATCAAAGGCCCTAGAACCTGGAGCTCTGATATCCAAAGTCAGGAGAAGATGACTGTCCTAGATTCAGAGAGAAAACTCACCCGTTCCCCATATTTTTGTTCCGTTTGGGTCCTCAAAGAATTGAGTGAGGCCTACCCACCTTGGTGAAAGAGGATTTTCTTTCCTCAGTCCACCAGTTCATATGCTAATCTCTTCCAGACACACCCAGAAGTCATGTTTCATCAGCTCTCTAGTTAACCCTTCATCCAGTCAAGTTGACCTGTGAAATAAAGCATCAAGGAGGCTGCTGACTGCCTTCTGAGCACCCTTCCCGTTTTATATTCTGGTTTCTGCCTCTTCCCCCCACAATCCATGTTGTTCTGGGTAAACTTGCCCTACTACCTCCTCAGCTCTGAGGATTGGTGTCCCAGTTGCCCACACTGTGCATTAAACATGTAGGGAAGCTTTAAAACAAACCTATTGTCTGGGACCCTTGTCAAGAAACTCTAACTTAATTGGTTCAGAGTTTTTTCTTTAAAGCTTCTCAGATGATTATAATGGCATAATTATGTCCCCTCAAAATTTATATGTTGAAGTCCCAACCTCCAGGACTTCAGAATGTGACCTTATCTGGAAAAAGAGCAGTAACAGATGAATTAGTTAAGACAGGCCATACTAGAGTATAGTGGCTTCTAATTTATTGTGACTAGTTTCTTTAAAAAAGGAAGTTGGACAAAGAACCATATGCACAGAACACCATGATGAGATCAGGGTAACACTTTATAAACCAAAGGATATCAAAGATCACCATCAAACCATCAGAAGCTAGGGAGACACCAGGAGCAAATTCTTCCTCAACACCCTCAGGAAGAACCAATCCTGTTGTTACTTCAAACTTTAACATCACATCTCCAGCACTGTGAGCCAATGAGTCTATGTTGTGTAATTGACCCCAGTTTGTGAATCTTGGTTACACAGCCTTGTGAAACTGATACAGCACCTGAGGCTGTGAACCACTGGTTGGATTGGACAGGAACCCGGTGCAAGCCAATCAACACCTATGAGATATTCCCCCAGCCACACAGACTTCCTCCAAAGGCATACCAGTGAGATATGAGGGCAGATATACCCAAGATTTCTGTGAATGAGGTCACTGTGATCTTAAGAGAGCCACCAGTTTAATCTCTCCTCCCTTTCTAGATGTCGTGGTGTCATTACGTAAACCCTGGGACTATGGCAGCTATTTCACACCAGAGAGAAGTCCACTCACAAAGCTGATTCAAAGATGTAATCACAGTGAAACACTTGATGGCTGTCCATCAAGTCAGACCCATTATGTGAAGGATAAATATACTAATTAAAATACTTTGAATTACTTTTGTATCTTTTTTCTTATATCTTGATACTAATACCATATTATCTTATTTCTAAAGTAGTACATGTTCATGATAAAAAGTTCAATCACTACCATAGGTTGTAATGCCTTCCCCCATTTCCCATTTTCCATCTCCACACCCTGTAGGTAAAGTCCATTTGCAACCTACTTTGTATTGTTCCAGAAATTTCTTATCTATCTACTATGATAACTTACATCTACTTTTCTTTACCCCATTCTTACTCTGCTTTTTCTCATATAGAATCACTTTACACTAATTTGCATGATTAGGTTAAATAAACTCCTGATTTTCCTGATAAATTTTTCCAATTCTGTCAGTGACATCAGGGTAGAGGTTTTAGACCCAGCAGGGTGAACTTTAATGACTGGTATAATCAACATCAGGAGAAAACCAAAGGAGCAATCATGTTTTGGTTTATAAGGCTAGGTTTGAAAACAAGGAGATTGTGGTTTGAGGCAAAGCTGGGCTTCTCAAACTTACAGTACATACAAATCACTTGAGGATATTGTTCACATGCCAATTTCAATTCAGGAGAAGTGGTTTATAATTCTGCTTTTCTAACAGACTCCCAGGTAGTACTTGATCTTTTAGGATCTGAGGCAAGGGAGATACCTCATCGTCAGAAGCAAGGTAGGCACAATTATGAGTGGCCAGGTCAGTATGGAAGCCAGGGATCCTGACCTCCAGAGAGTTCTAGAGATGGTTAATATAACCTGGCATCTGTAGGTTAATAGGCTGCTAACAACATTTTGCTCCATCTATACCAGCAAAAAGAGATCAAGAATGGACAACTGGGCTGGGAAGATAGCTCAGTTGGTAAAGTGCTTGCCTTACAAGCACAGGGCCCTGGGTTCAATCCCCAGCACCACAATAAATAAATAAATAAACAACAAGAATGGACAACTAGGAGGCTAGTGGAAGCTTCTCCAAATAAAACATCATCATTCTTTGCCCAGTTTTCAGACCTAGAGCCCTTTTGACCAAGAAATGATGCTCCAGAGGAAGGAAAGACTAGGACCACAGCACTGACAATTTGCCCACACCTTCCAACCAAAGGTCTCAGCTTGAGTGATCATGCTGTGAAAGAGTCAGTGCCTAGACATTTGGAGACCCGTCAGACACATGTCTGAGTTAATATGGGGACCTGGAACCCAACATCATCAAGGTCTGCCTCATGTAAGTACAGCACATTTAGGACAGGTCGTGAATGGAGTCTTTTCCCAGATCCAGCTCACTATAGGACCAATGACCCAATGTCCACTTGGTCATTTCCCTAGTCTCCCAATTACCATTGGAATGGATATACACATAGTTCACACATTTATTCTATTTACATTTATTATTTATAATAGCTATACTAGTTGAGAAGGTCAAGTGGAAACCTCTGGAAATGACCCTCTTTCAACTGAAAATTAATCCACAGGGCAAATGGCAGAAATTAGGGTAATTGTTAATACCTAAAGTATAAGAAGTGGTGGTTTCCTTCAAATCTATGTTTAATTCACCAGACTAGTCTCTATGAAACCGTGATGTGTCCTGGTAGGTGGACATGGACTACTGTTGCCCCAACTAAACATTAACATTAACTGCAACTTCTGTGCCAGATATATGTGGGAATACTGCTCTAAATTATTTACTGAATGACCTGGGTAGCTATCAACTCCCTGTGTGCCCCAGAGGAAGAAAGAATTCTGTAGGGGGTCCAGGCTGTAGTACAAGTAGCTGGCCACTAAGGTCATCTGACCGGCACAGATATAGTATCAGAGAAATCTGTGAAGGAAATAGTGTCCATGTAGAAACCATAGCAAACCCCAATGGGCCAATCATTATGTAGATTCCTAAGATTTAATACATTATAATACACTGATTGGAACTTAAATCTTGGTATACTGTTAGGACTTGATGGAGACAGAGAACCTGGTATATGTTATCATGCAGTCAGAACCACCCATCATGAGCTGGGTTCTGTCTGACCCATAAAAGCAGAAGATCCAATGAGTTCAGAGCAAAATCTAATGTAAAATAGAAGTGAGATGCAGTTGAATGAGTCACAGCAATGGACAAGTGATTACAGAATTCATTGTTTCTTTCATAAACCATACTCTTTGGAGGCCACCAACCTGAATAGCAATAGAAGCTGTTTGAAAGTTCAACTGAAGAACCAACTTGGAGAGAATAAAAGTGTGATGATGGGGTGCCATCCTCCAGGATTCAGAACATACCCTAAATCACTTACAATACATAGTGATGTGTCCCCAGTAGATGAATCTGTGCCTCTGGGTAACAAAACATGAAAGTCAAAGTGGTAAATCGCTCAGTGACCCACCTAGATTTGTTCCTTCTTCTGCACACTTGAGCTTTACAGATTTAGAGGTTCTGCATTCTAGGAGGAACATTGGAAAACTCACAGAAAAAGTTTTATTGAGTTTCAAGTGTGACAGCTGCTAAATCACTCAGGCTTCTTATGCCAAGAGACCAGAAGGGGAAGAAGGAGGAGTAATCATACTGACAGGAGTAAATAATCTGATCATTAGGAGGAGAAAAAAGTCTCCTTACTCAGTAACCAGAGAAAATATCTTTGGTACTAAGATATTTAGTAAGACATCTAAGATTGCTCTTTGTGCTCGCCTGCCCAGTTTTCATATTAAATGAACAAGAATGATAGTCATGGTCTTAAAAGGGCAAGGTGACTGGGGGCTTAGACACCTCTAATGAATAAGTCTCTGGGATACCCCACCTTGTAAGTTCTCTGTACCAGCAGAGATACTATCCAAGGGAAAGGGGAATCCAAAATGGGTACATCGGAGGGTGATTGTGAGGACCAACTGTGGACTTGGTCCTGAAGTGTCAACTTGCAGACCACTTCAGGCTTGGACACAGCTAAGGACAGGGGCACTTCTTGATCCCACCTTGGTTTTAAGATTTCCTTTCAGGCAGGGAAGATAGGAGTAGACTGATCACGTGTGATGTTCATATCGAGATAGATTTTGTCAAATGTTTATGCCTGGTGGATACTGAAAAGGACTGAGAATTCCTGAGGTGGAGAGAGGGTATATTAAACATGGCAAAAAAGTGAACTTGGGAACACAGAGTGAAACAACTTTCCCTAATCATATATGAGGGGGGGAAAGACAACATACAGAGAGCAAGATCTTGGTTTAGTCTCTGGATCCATCAGGGAGGTGGGTTCAATAATGGAATTGCTTATAGAAGTAAGGGGGAGGTAAAAGAGAAAGCGAGGGTGCTGAGGTCACTCAGAGATTAAAAACTGCAGAAGCCATACCAATATTGTAGAAGAAGACTTGGTGTTACCAAAATCTAGGAGTCTGAAGTAAGAACCTGACTTAGAAAAGGAAACCCTGGACTTCAAGCCAATGCTTTAATTGATAAGACTTTGAGGTTCTTGGGAGAAGATTCTAAATTATTTATGGCCAAAGAAAAGACTATGGCACATTAAAACTTCTTGACACTTTTCCATAGGAAAGTGGGAACTGCTTCCCCACCCTTTGCATTGGGACTGGCCTGTGACTACTTTGATCAATGGAGTGTGGTAAAAGCAATAACCCTTTTGAAACTCACCTTTAAAACAACCAGCATCAAGTCCAAGGCCAACCTCATTCTAAATGGAGAAAAACTGAAAGTATTCCCTCTAACAACTGGAACAAGACTCATCACTTCTATTTAATATAGACCTCGAAATTCTAGCCAGAACAATTAGAGAGACCAAAGAAATTAAAGGGATATAAATAGGAAAAGAAGAACTGAAACTATCACTATTTGCTGACAACATGATTCTGTATTTAGAGGATCAAAAAAATTCCACCCGAAAACTTCTAGAACTCATTAATGAATTCAGCAAAGTAGCAGAATATGAAATCAACACCCATAAATCTAATGCACTTCTATACATCAGTGATGAATCCTCTGAAAGAGAAATTAGGAAAACTACCCCATTCACAACAGTCTCAAAAAAAAAAGTATAATACTTGGGAATCCATCTAACAAAAGAGGTAAAAGGCCTCTACAGTGAAAACTACAAAACACTAAAGAAAGAAATTAAAGAAGACCTTAGAAGTTGGAAAGATCTCCCATGCTCTTGGATAGGCAAAATTAATATTGTCAAAATGGCCATATCACAAAAAGTGTTACACATATTCAATGCAATTCCAATTAAAATTCCAACATATTTCCTCATAAAAATAGAGAAAGCAATTATGAAATTCATTTGGAAAACTAAGAGACCCAGAATAGCCAAAGCAATTCTTAGTAGGAAGAGTGAAGCAGGAGGCATTATAATACCAGAGCTTAAACTATATTACAGAGCTATAGTAACAAAAACAGCATGGTATTGACACCAAAATAGACATGTTGACCAATGGTACAGAATAGAAGACACAGAAACAAACCCACATAAATACAGTTATTTAATACTAGACAAAGGTGCCAAAAACATACAATGGAGGAAAGACAGCCTATTCAACAAATGGTGTTGGGCAAACTGGAAATCCACATGCAGCAAAATGAAATTAAATCTCTTTCACCCTGCACAAACCTCAACACAAAGTGGATCAAGGACCCAGGAATTAGACCAGATATCCTGCACTTAGCAGAAGAAAAAGTGGGCCCAAATCTTCATCATATGGGCTTGGGACCTGACTTCCTTAACAAGACTCCCAAAGTGCAAGAAATAAGATTAAGAATCAATGAATGGGATGGATCCAAATTAAAAAGCTTCTTCTCAGCAAAGGAAACAATCAAGAACATAAAGAGAGAGCCTACAAAGTGGGATAAAATCTTTACCACACACACATCAGAGCACTAATCTTCAGAATTTATAAATAACTCAAAAAATTTAACACCAAGAATACAAACAACTCAATCACTAAATAGGCTAAGGAACTGAGTTAGATGCTTCACAGAAGAAATACAATTGATCAACAAATATATGAAAAAATGTTCAACATCTCTAGTAATTAGAGAAATGCAAATCAAAACTACTCTAAGATTTTATCTCACGCCGGTCAGAATGGCAATTATCAAAACTACAAGTAACAATAAGTGTTGGTGAAGATGTGGAGAAAAAGGTACAGTCATACATTGCTGGTGGGACTGCAAATGGGTGTAACCACTCTGGAAAGCAGTATGAAGATTCCTCAACAAATTTGAAATGGAACCACCATTTGAGCAGCTATCCCACTCCTCAGACAATACCCAAAGGATTTAAAATCTGCATACTATAGTGATCCAGCCACATTAATGTTTATAGCAACTCAATTCACAGTAGCTAAACTGTGGAGTCAATCTAGATGCCCTTCAGTAAGTAGATTAATAGATAAAGAAACTGTGATATACACACACACATACACACACACACACAGTGGAGTATTATTCAACCTTAAACAATAATAAAATTATGGCATTTGCAGGTAAATGAATGGAGTTGGAGAAAATCATGCTAAGCAAAATAAGCCAATCCCAAAAAAACCAAAGGCCAAATGTTTTCTCTGATATGTGGATGCTGATCCACAATGGCATTGGGGGCAAGGGAAGAATGAAAGAATTTTGGATAGTGCAGAGAGGAGTGAGGGAAGGGAAGTGGGCATGGGAATGGGAAAGATGGTGAATGAGATGGACATCATTACCCTAAGTACATGTGTGATCACATGAATGGTATACTCTACATCATGTACAACCAGATGTATGAAAAGTTGTGCTTCTTTCATGACAATCAATCGAAATGCATTCTGCTGTCATCTGTAACTAATTAGAACAATTTTTTTTAAATGACCAGCATCTTCTGCCTTGACCTCTATCCTTACTCTGCCATGCAAGACATTCAACTGTGAGAGGTCCTGAGACTCTCAGATGAGGAAAATGGTCTAACCAAGTTCAGCATTGCAAGGCTCCCACTAAGCATCAGGTATATGAAGAAGCTAGCTGAACCCTTCAGATAAGACCAGTCATCAGTTACGTTCCACAAAGTGACCCAAGGGGTATCACAGAATGCCGAAGATCTCTCAGCCCGGTTTTGCCCAAAGACCCAGTGGTGATTGTTTTAAGCCAGTTTTTGTTGCAACAACATTGATTTACATTTGGCCAATTTTTAGCTAGAATACGCTTGATGATTCTTCCAAACACACAGGGGAGAGACCCTACATACCCTGGACTTACTAATTCTCGCCCCAAAGAGAAAATGATTTAGTACTTTCAAAAGTAACCTCTCTACAGTACACATTCATACAGCGTTAGGAAGAACCTAGGTGGAATTCAATATTCTCCCTGACTCTTCTAGGATTCTAGTGATATTGGCTTTATCCCAAAGGCTAAAACATTTAACTTGATCATATGATTGAAGATGCATTATGGTAAAATACATTTTCCTTTAAAAGAGAAGAATGTGCATTGCAAACATAATAATTCAACTCCAAAGAATGTTCTTTGAACTTGGCCATGTGGTCAAATACACTTTTGCTGTGGAAACCTCATGGTTTGGTGTGGCAATGGAGAGGTTATATTTAGAAAGCATTTAGTTTGGATGAACCTGCCAAATTTGTGCAGTTTCATACCATATGTTTTTCATTTGCATTGCTCCATTTTAAGATGTCTAGTTTCCCTCTTATTCCAAGGTAGTCTTTCCTGAATGACAGCATTGAAAAATGTGGTAGCCATTTTTAGTGGCTTAAGAAATTCTTTTGCTCTGATTTTAGATATTGGTTTGCTGCTATTTGTTAAAACCTTTCACTTTAGATGTTATTATCAAGTTATGTATAGTAACTTTTCCATTGTTTTTGTTTGTTTATTTTGGTTTTAGCACTGGGGATTGAATCCAGGGTCTTGCACATGCTAGGTAAGTACTCTACCACTGGGCTACATCCCCAAGCTCTTTCTTATTTTATTTTGAGATAGAGTCTCACCAAGTTGTCCAGGCTTGACTCAGACTTGGGCTCCTTCTGTCCCAGTTTCCCAAGTAACTGGGATTACAGATGAAAACTACCACACCTGGCTTCCTTTGGGTTTTTATCATTATATATTTAGGTTTTATCTATTATTAAGTGTTAAATATAGATTTTTCAAGTGGATTATTGGGCTTCTTCCACATGTAATTACAAAGGTTTGGATATGGTGTGTCACCCAAAGGTTTATGGAAGTTTGGTTGCCAGTGTCATGGTATTGAGAGGTGACAGTCTTTAAGAGGTGGGAACTAGCCAAAGTGACTAGGTCATGGGGTACTGTTCTCAGAAGGAATTCGTGTAGCTCTCTTAGGACCAAGCTAGGTCTTCAAAAAATGGTAGTTATCAAACAGTGAGACTGGACCTTCCTGTCCTCTTGTTTTCTTTCCATGTGTAAGTTGTCTTGCTTGTACTTCCTCATGCCATCAGCTACATGTTCCTCACCAGAGACTGAACAGATGGAGCCACCTGAAACAGGTTTTCAGCCTCCAAAACTCTGAGCTTCAAAATTCTTTTTACTTTAAAGTACTGAGCCTCAAGTATTTTGTTATAGCAACATAAAACAGACTAAGACAATTGTGATTAATCAACACTTGTAATAAGTTTTGTTGGTGATTTAGATGCAGTAGACTATCTTAGAATAGAAGGAACAGACTCATTCTCATCTTTCTATTCCTATTGGGAATTAGAAGACTCTTGTTTATCAGAAGATAGAGATGGGATTGAGGACAGGCTTAACCACAAGCTCTCTCACTAACCACAAATGGTTCACCTTGTGCTAACTCTAGAAGTACATAGGAAAGATGGGAAACTGCATTTAGTCTTATCAGACAGTGGGATATGATTTTTAGAATCCATGCTATTAACAAGGATCTAAAAGTGCCTATGATGCAGTAGTTCTCAGCACAAGCTGCAGCACAGAATCACCTAGGGAGCTTCGAAAGGTCTCCATTTCCGGAATATACCTGAGACTAACTAAATCAGAATCCCTGGGAGTGGAACATTTGTATTTTTAAAGCTCCTCTGGGTTTTATAATGAGCAGTCAAGGTTGAGAACCACCTTAATGTCAGTCTTAAGGCACTGTAGCATCTGCTCTCGATTTTTTTAATTACTAATAAAAATGACATGGCATTTCAATCCATGGTATGAACTAGCTGTTTGAAGAGCATACATTCTAGAGAGAACAAAGGCCAAAAGGACAAAGCTGCAGATGGGCTGGGGAAGTGACATCTCAGAGGGCTCTGTGTTTTCAGGAGGTATCACAGATTTTTTTTTAAGAGAGATCTTGGGCTTCTGTATTTTACCTGACTGATTTTTACAAACCAGAAAAACAAAAGGAGGTCACAGTGAGTGAGTCGCAGAAGCAGGATGAGAACCAGGTCCCTGTATTCCCAGGCCAGTACCTTTTTCACCCTCTCCATTGGTGGAAGCTCAGCCCTCACTTAGGGAACTCATGTAGCACATGTGATCCATGAACCCAGAATGGATGGACTCAAGTCTCCTGAAACTCATTCCCAGAGAAAAATTTTGCTACATAGACCCTATGTGTCAATATTTTATTCAAGTCTCTAATTAATTTTCCAGCTAGAAAGTTTACACCGTTATTATTAGTTTTTATCAAAACATGGTATCAGGGGCTGGGATATATACCATTTGGTCCTTGTAATCTTCCATCTTAACTCAGAAGTGATTTCCCTTCTTTTCTGGTCATGTATGGAACATGGTTTTTGACTCTCATATTTTACTTTCCCATATTAGTATTTATTTGTCCATATGTACATAGATTTTTTTTCCTCTGATAAATTTCAGTACCTCAAAATCTCAAAGTTTATATTCAATACAGGCTTCCAGATTATTGGGTTGTATCTTAATATTCAATTCACTTTATATGCCCCATCTGTATTTTGTTACACCACCAGAGAAAATTTTTAACTTTGTATAACAAAGGAAGTTTGAGTTCCAAATCTAAATTGAACTCTAAAATTGTGGTTTTTCTTTGGATTTTTGAACTAACCACAGTGTTTCAGATTCTTCTAAAAGATGTAGGTACCCAGGAGGACTCTTGTATTAAGTTGTCGTCGGTGATGAGATATCTCTGTCATCCTAATTGTTCATTTTCCACCAACAGTCTTTCTACATGACATCTTTCTTCCCTGAAAAAATATGACTTTCATATCACTAAGATGTCAATTATAGTGAAACATTGTCTCAGCAACTTATCTCCACTGTGGCTTGGTGCATTGATCTGGGAGGTTATGAAGAAGTTGATGAAATTTTCCAGAGACAAGTCCACATGTGCTGAGAAGAGACTAGAATGCTAGAATTTATGGCTACTATAGTTAAGATCTCCCTTCCCACTATGTAGTCTCTGAAGGGATGAAAATATCACACTGATTCCATGTACAACAAGCATCCTTACTTCTGAGACCCATCCTCCAGTTGAAGACACAAATTCTGTCTCAAAAATTTCTCCTTAAAATTTTTATTTCTTGTTAAAATTTGTCTCAAAAAGGAATGTCTACTCTTTGCTTCTTGAATTGTCTTATTTGCCTGAATTAGGACTTCTATTTAAATCTTCAATTTTATAACTTCAAATTATCTGCCTGGAAATGAATAATATTGAAACAAATATTATGAATCATATAGAAATATTGTAATACAGGAGATATATACATATATTGTTTTTTATATATACTAATTCCTGAAAAACAAAAATGAGTGGCCATGTCCATTCTCTGCAGGCAGCAGTGTGCTGTTAAAGCTCTAACAACTGGATTTTCAAATAAAGCCCTGATTGGTTGCATCTGCCACTTCCTATGATGTAAATACTCCTACTGTATCTGTTTTGAGATTACCAGCATATCACGGAACATAGTTGGAAAGAAATGAATGGAATCAGCTCTTGTGAGCAGGTGTGTGTCAGTTTCAATGTATCACTGTATCTCCTTCCAGTTTTTTCTTCTTTATGTCTTTCCATTAGAGACTTTTCATTATGTTATTATCACATCAGTAACAAATATTTTAGAGGCATCTCAAGATAACAGAAAGAAAACAAGATTTAGAGTTATGTAAAGTTGTCTGACTCCAAACCTACAAATGCAGAAACTTGGAATAGTTTCTTAGGCTCTCTTTCCCTTTCTGTACAAGAAGATGTTTTGAAGATTAAATAAAATTAGGTTACCCTTTAAGAGTACTATTAGCAATGGATCATGAATGTTAGGGACCTATGGAAGGGACTGATAAAAGAGGAATTTAAATTTGGTTGAAACCAAAATTATTACTTTAAAAACATAGGTCTTTTCACTTTTAAATGAGTTTTTCTCCTTCACAATTTTATAATATTTTAAAATTATTTTTAACTGTTAAATAAAAACATAAACATTGTACACATTCATGTTGTACCATGTAATGTTTCATTAGATGAGCTTTTGAACCCATGTAGAATTTCTTTTTCTATCCTGTGAGTTTAGTTCTTCTCAATCAGTTTAAAAAAAAAAATTCATGAAGGTAAAGAACCTCATGAGTAGTGCTACAGATGAACATTTGGACAGGCGAACCAGTTGATTGCTTTTCTGGGTGTCAAGGATGGGAAACATGTGGTGACAGAGTGGAGCCCCTTGGAGAAATCAGTCATCACAAGGCTTACTTCTGTTGAGTGTGCGACACGTCACACCTCAATCTCATACTTACAAATAATCTTTCTTTACTTTTCCTTGCCTTATCTCATATATATATATATATATTTATATGTTTATATATATCAATACATATATATTTATATTTATATATATTTTAAACTATTTTCAGAATTTCTGCTTAGAAAATGAAGTATGTATGCAGGGTATGATGTGAGTCTGGATATAATTCAATGCCCAAAAAAAACTATTCTAAAAATCTCAGTATCTCAGGATTTTAAAAGACCACAATGTTTTCTCTCTCCGGCAGAACTTTCCCTGTTGCAAGGGACAGAAACCCAATCCAAAGCAGCTTAAATCAAAAATGAAATTTATTGGCTCACTGGGAAGCCCACATGGGAACATTAGATGGAGATCTTCAAAGGTGCCATCAAGCCTTTCTCTTTCTTTCTCCCTTCCCCCTCTTTCTTTATTTCCCAGCTCTGCTAACCTCTGCTCACCTTCATGAAGGCCAGGCTGTGCTCTCTGAAGATGGTACAGCGGCTGGTCAGATAATCCTACTCTCTTCCATCAGCCTTTCTCAGTCATCTGCCCACAGTGACCTGGCCATGAGGGAGGAGAACCTGCTTTGGCTTTGTATGGAAGCATCCATAATGGAGGTGTCGTCCATATGATCATGTTACAAGGCAGAGCCTTTCAAAGGTGATGAGATCAGGAGGGTAAGATGCTCCCTGTAGCATTCCCTCACTCCTTCACTCTTCCTCTGTGAGTACCCAGCATTCCTCTCCTCCAGAGCACGTAGCCTTCATCAGACCACCAAACCCTCCTGTGCCTCACCTTGGACTTCCCCGCCTCCAGAACAGTAAGATATAAATTTCTGTTCTTTATTCCCTATTCTGCAGTATTCCTGAGAGAGGCACACACAGACTAAGAAATTGATACCAGAGAATAGGAGTGTTGCAGTATCATCTACCTGAAAATGTGGGAGCAGCGTTGGGACTAGGTGGAGACTGGAATCTGTTTTGAAGTGAAAGTTAGAAAAATCTTGCATTACAATGAAGGCAGCATTGAGGGTGATTTTGGTGAGCGCTCAGAAATATAGGAGAGCTGGAGCGAGTCTAAGTCTTCTTAGCAATTACCTAAGAGTCTGTAAATAGAATGTTGGTAGAAATATGGACAGTGAAGACTATTCTGCTGAGTCCTCAGATGAAAATGAGGAGTAAGGTATTGGAAACTGGAGGAAAGGCCATCTTTACTACAAAGTGACAGAGAACTTGGCTGAATTATGTATGTGTCATAGAACTTTGAGAAAGGCAGCACTGAAGAGTAATGAACTAGGATATCTGGCAGAAGAAATCTCTAAGCAGCAAAGAATAGAGGGTGCTGTGTGATTTTTCTTGATTGCTTATAGTAAAATGCAAGAAGAGAGACATGATTTAAGGACAGAATGTATAATTCAAAAGAAAGCAGAAAAAGGCTTGGAAAAGTATCAACCTGGCCCTGTAAAGAATAAAGAAGTATGTTTAGGTGAGAAAAGCAAAGATGTGGGCAATAGACTACTCAATTAAGGAGACTGACATGGATAGAAGGAAGCCGGGTAGTCTTCTTCAAAATAAGGAATGACTGGTGTCTAAGGCCACTCCTCCCATCACAGGCTCAGAGTGCTGGGTCCTAAAAGGCAGAACTGTTCAAAGACAGGGACCCTGGGCCGCCTTAAGCCTCAGCTCCTTGTGCTTCAAGACAGCACTCCTTGGTCTTCCCAGCTGGGCTCCAAGCACAGCTTGGACCACCACTCCAGAAGGCAGAAGTGGTGAGTCTTTGGCAGCATCCAGGTGATGCAAACTGCAGACTCACAGAGTATAAGAGCTGCTGACACAGATGCCTCCATCTAGATCTCAAACGCTGACTTGGACATCGTGGGGTGTAGGCAGAGACCTGCTGGAGGGGCAGGGCTACCAAGAGTCCCCACTAAGGAAATACCTAATGGAACAATGAGGACTGGGCTGCTCCCAAAGCCCCCATACTTTAGAGCCACCAGCATGCAATGTCAGACTGGGAGAGCCACACGAGCCTGGCTACATGGGCTGCAAACAGCAAAGCCATAGGGACAGGGCTCCCAGGGCCTTCGATATCCAATCTCTGCCCAGTGTGTCTGGAACATTAAGATTCGATGTTGTCCACCCTGTTGGATCTTGGACTTACTTAGGACCTGTAACTCTTCTTTCTTGATGCTCCCTTTGTAATGAAAATGTTCATTCTGTGCCTGCCCCACTATTGTCTTTTGGAAGCACATAATTTGTTTGATTTCAGAGGCTTAAAACTAGAAGGGAATTTGCTTCAGTGTGAATCATGACTTGAGTCTCACCTATAATATGATTTAGATGTGACTTTGAATTTGGGGCTTGACAGTCGATGCTAGAATGAGTTAAGATTTGTGGGGGCTATTGGGATGGAATTAATATATTCTGTATATGAGAAGGACATTGATTTTTGGAGGGCAAGGGCAGCATGTTTTAAATGTGTCCCCTCTAAAATTCAGATATTGCTTTTCTTGATGGTATTAAGAGGTGGAACCTTTAATAGATATTTAGGTCATGAAGGCTCCTATCCTGAATGGAATCAAAGGCTTATTGCTACTAGAGTCATAGCCTGACTTCAGGGACTTCAACAAATCAGGAGTAGCCACATACCTGCCAAAACCAAACAGAATGTAATGGGGAAAACAGGAGATGAACTTTAATCAACATAGCCACATTGGGAAGGCAAAGTGAAATCCAGGATCTCAGCCCTCTCTTAGGGCACTGTATGAGTTTTAGGTTTAAATAGAGTAAGAACTGGGTAAGGGGGCAAGCCGTATGCATAATTAAGTCATCTTGGTCAAACCGTTGTCTGGGTGATCACTCTCAGTTCTGGCTCTGAGAGGTGGCCACGGAGAAGTCCTTCTCACTTGAGTGGACAACTTCCACTTGCTGCTGAGGATGTTGATCTATCAGACCTGTGATCCTGGATCAGTTCCCATGAGACTATTGCTCCTGCTCAGGGATACAGTCTCATTGTGGGGCAATGTGCCTGCAAGACCCTGCTATTCCAGCAAGGTGTAGGGCAGTAACTGGAGACTTCCAGGCATGGCTGCAGGGCCCTGAAACCAGACCCTGCAAATCTTGCCTCAGTTTTAAAGGGAAAGGAAATAGGTTAGGAAAATTAAGAGCTAATTAACCTTGAATTGCCAGTTTTTAGATGAACATTCCTTAAATGATTAACATGCCTATGTGCACACCTGAGCAGTTCACAAAGTTTAAGGTAATAGGCAAAATGAAGGCAGAGATACCAATTTTTATCCTACTTTTTAGTTATCAATCGGGCACCGGCAAGCCTTAGTAACGAGTCACTGCTTTCAGCAAAGGTAACTCCTACATCCATTACATGATCAAAAAGACTTCCCAGAGGGATGATCATCTCTCATTTGTTCTCTTCCGCCATGTGAGGACCACTTCTTCCCTCCTGAGGTTGCAGGCCTTACCACACAACTGAACCTGCTGGTACCTTGATTTTGGATTTATCAGCCTCCTGAACTGCAAAAAATAAAATTAAATTAATAAATTTCTGTTTCTTATAAATTACCGGTGCCCTGGGACTCTGTTACAAGTAGTACAGACTGAGCCCATTAGAGTCTACTCTTTTTTTTATATATACATATACGGATTTTTTTTTTTTACTTTTTAATTTTTTATTACTCTTTACTATTATACAGGGTAGGAAAGAGGCAGCTCCCCTATGGAATAAAAGCAAGGCTAACAAAAATAAATAAGGTATGTGCACCAGAGTCATCTAGTCCAAGTACTTAACAACATCTCAAGTGGTTGGTTGTCTCATCTATGCTTAGCCACACCCAGAGTAGGGAAGTCTATTCTATGTTGCTGCTTCTCATAATGATATCAAAAGTGATCACTTATTGAGGCTGACAGGACTGGGTAGACATAGTCCTACCTCAGGAATTCCACCTGGCACCCTCAAGCTACCCTGCCCAAAGCCAGCAACTTCAGCAAGATGGGAGTCTAGCAGAGCCTGTTTCTCTCCTGTCTCACCTCCAGGGGAATATCTGAGCAAGGCACCTAATTGTCAGAACCTGACTCTAATGTCCACATCCCACTGGCAAGAGACACCAGGATTTTGAGTTAGACTTTTGCATTGGTCAAATGGGACAAATATGATAGGTACCAGGAATGACAACTGACCGCTTATTTTTCTTAAGACTTCTATATAGTCTTCATACATACTTAAAACTTTAAATAAAAATCCCCCTTGATGCAAATGAATAAGTCAAAACTCATTCACCATATCTCCAAAAGAAAATAGCTCAAGAGTCTCTCTTTGTATCTGTCTCCACATTCAGGAATTCTGGTCCAAGTCCATTTTTTCTTAACCAAATCTGCTCATGATCCTATATTGGTATCATGAAGCTTCTGAACTAAATCTGTAAATGTCATCACCAAGATACATTCTATATATAACTGAGGGACTTGAAGAGATTAAAAAAAATAATTTAAAGGTATTACCATTACATTATACAACAAGGAGAAAATATAGGCACTTGTCATTATCCTCGCTTCAGTGACTAGTTGGTAACAATCAGTTTTTATCACTTCTTTTCCTCACCAGCAGTCCTCTGACCAGTACCTCAACTTGTGGGAGTTGGCTGCCTAGTGGATGGCTCCAAACTTTATTTCTGAGGCATCTGCATTCTTTGTAGTGCTTTCTGTGTAAGGTACTGTAATTTTCTTTGCACAAACTAAATGTTCCTCTACCTCTACTACCTAACCAGATACAAACAAACTCCATACAAACACAGAATAATGAAGGGGAACAGGATTGTAATTACCCTCTGCCCTGCTTGTATTAGTTGAAATCAAAATATCTGATTGGGGCAAGTGTTCTATTTTCAGTTTATCTGGTTTACCAGGTAGTTCTCTAGTCATGTACATATCTTATGTAAATTATTAGCAGATAGACATTTAATATAAATATTAAAATACATTTATTAAGGCATTAATTAATATTTCTTTAATGCATATTACACATACTAATGAAGTTTGGTGTGGTATTTCCATACATGCATATAGCATGCACTGATCCAATTCAACCACCCTCCCTCCCAACACTTACCCCCTCCCAATTTCTAGTAACTTCCAAGTTGACTTTTTTTTTCAACTTCTGCACATGGAGACAGAACATGTGGTACTTGTTTTTCTATCTCTGACTTATTTCACTTAACTTAATATCCTCAGTTCCATCCATTTTGCTGCAAATGACAGGATTTCATTCCTATTTATGCCTGGATAATACTTCATTGTGCATATATTCCACATTTTCTCCATCCATCTGTTGATGAGCACCTAGGTGATCCTATATCTTGGATATTGTGAAAAGTGCTGCAATAAACATTTAGGTCTTAGATCCACTGGAGACAAATCAAATTTTGTCATTCCCTTTTCTTTCTTTTGTTTTTTTTTTAGTGGTAGATGGACATAAGACCTTTATTGTAGTTATTTATTTATTTATATGTGGTACTGAGTGCCACATATAAATCAGTGCCACATCAAACCCAGTGCCTCACACGTGCTAGGCAAGTCCTCTACCACTGAGCCACAACCCCAGCCCCTGCTTTACCATTTTGAAGTTTATTAGTAAACAACCATTTCCTTCCCTGAAGATACCAAAAAACAAAGCTCTTTGGTGTCTTTTCTACCTTTGTTTTGTGCTCAAACTAAAATTTTCAAAAATCTGCTAAGGAAGAAATGACTGATAATTTCTTTAAGACTAGGTCCACTCTACCTTGACCTGTGTCCACAATCTCAACCAGGAACAATTTGACCCCAGAAGTACACTTCCATTTATCAATAAGATGATAAAAATATAAAATAGATATCATCAAACATATATTAAAAATAAAGTATTTATGTGTTGGGAGGGACCTGAGAATGAAAAGAAAACTTTAACCAAATTTATTTCTTCATCATTAAAACCCTTCCTCTATTTTAATTGGGCACAATGAATTTCAATGGAACAAAAAAAAAAAAACTAGAAATACAGTGCTGTTCATTCTAATTTAAAGTTTGACTCTATTTAAAGTACTCTGTCAAGGAGTGAACATTTCACCAATTATCTTCAGAAAAGGAAAGTTTAAGGAGCAATACATCAGAGTTCATAATCCCTCTTATGAAACCCTTAGAGTCAGGTGCTTCCATGTTCAGAATTTTTTGAGCAGTGGTCTGAGGCAGCACCTGTAATTTAATACGTTAATATCTATGCATAGAAATGTGTGAATATTTACATAAAGTGGGATGAATAAAAAGTAATTATAGCCTCATGTAGATTAAGGTCAAGTTTCATGGCCAAATGGGTTCAGGTCAAATCAGGTTTTATAGTCAAATAAGTTACAAAAATTGTTTTTTCAATTTTCAGGGCCAATTTTCACTTTCCAAATATACAGATAAGTCAGAGGACCTATACTGAAAAGAACTCTCCTTTTAAATAGCTTTTATTATTTTTGAGTGATTTTCTTTTACACAGAAAAGGACTTTTACACAGAATCTTAAATGACTACAAAAGGCTATAATTAACTTTATCAAAAACAAAACTCTTGATCACTGATACTGTGCAAATCATAATCTATAGAAAATTAGAACTACAAATGATGCTCATTATTGCCGTATTGAAATTATTAAAGTACCAATGTGACTGTTTTGAGATTTTGACTACTTAAAATCCAAAAGGAGTTATGGCAACAAAAAAAGCTTGAAACTATGTGTTTTGCAGGGAAACAAGGAGAAGTAACTATAAAATCTATTTTTCCCTCTAAGTCTATCCCAAATCAAATAACAATTTTTTCAGTTGCAGAATATTAAAGATTCTAACAGATTTATTGCTAATATGTATAATTTATTTTACTCATTCTCTTTACCTTTTCCTGACTCCAGACAACTGTGTATATTAGACAAAGCTAATGGAAGGCTGTTGTTCTCGACTAGCTTCCTGCACTAAACCCAGCAGACCAGAAAATCAGAGGGTGCCACTTCTGTACAGACCACATATCAAACTGAACTTTGAAATGGGCCAATTTCACAAAAAAAAAAAAAAAAAAGATACCATTCAACTTGAATCAGTATAATAAGGAGGTTCCCATCTGTCTTAACCCTATAAGGAAAGTCATTCTTTTCATTCCCTGTTTCTACTTTCTTAGTCCTTTTCTGTCTAAAAAGTCAAACTCCTCTGCTCAGCTCTTCAGAACACTCATTCTGTTTTATAACCCATTTTATGGAATGAAATGTCACCCAATTCTAGAATCACAAATAAAAGCCAATCGGATCCTTGAAAGGTGTAGTGATTTTTGTCTTTTCACGTATCCTTACCATTTATTCACATCCCACCCATTTTGAAGTAACTAGAAAATGTCTCCTACCTTTTCCCCCACTCTGAGGCAGGAAACTGGAAAAGTTCCATGTAGGATATTAGAAAACATCCATCAGTTTTACAGATAGCAACCGAAGGATCTAGCCCTCACTGAAAGGAATATGCTTTCCTTTCAGCATAACTCAGCTCTTCCTTGGGGGATGTTATAAAACATGTATGTGGTATATCAAGCAAAAAGTACATGGCTGGGTGATGAAATTTGGACAGCTGCTTCTAAACAATCCAGTTGAAATGGTGAACATCCAACATTCTGCTGACACATCAGCATGACACTGAGCTGGAAGTGGGGTCTAAAGAAGCTGTCTGAGGTTTTCTTTGAAATAAAAAATGTTTAAATCTCACAATGAAACTTGGAATGTGGTTTGGGGAAAGCATATGTGTCAGCATTTGATACCTTAAAATATTTAAACCCCTTGGCTGAAAATAAGAAATGGAAAACAAAATCAGAGATAGAGAAATTCTATAGACAACTATGGAGTGAAAATCTTCCCAGTAATATTTATTGAGGCAAAGAAGGGTGAATGGCCCGGGTACATAGCATAAGACTTCTAAAAGCATTACTTTCATATCGTAGGATATAATTTAGCCATTAAAACCACCTACAAAATTAAAATAGCATGAAAAATGTTTATGTTAAGAAAAGGTATTAAAAATCTACAGTATAATCTTAATCATAGTTTTCCCTCACTGTGAACAATTACCATGAGTAAACAAACCTGCTTTAACTTAGAAAAAAATTTCTATTAACCAGACAATATCCCCGTCAGGATTTTGCCCTTAACATCCAAATTCGTCACCTCGATGAGCCATCCATGAGTTCTCCCAATACTGTGATGGAACCCACCAGCTGTATTTGATACCCAGTGACCACTTTTCCCGTTAGACTTTGTTCTGGACTTCCAGGGCACTCCACCGTCTCAAGCTTGCTATTTTAACTGGCCAACACTTCTCATTCTCTCTTGCTATGTCCTTGTCTTCTTCCTGTCATCTAAACACCAGAGTGTCCCAGGGTTCAGCCCTCAAACTTCTGAATACCCTACAAAATTTAATGTCATCCAGTCTCATGACTAGAAATGTCATCTATTGTAATGACAATAGCGCACCCACTCCCCAACCTACTTGACCTCTCCTCTTATTTCTGTTTTCCTTGATTCAATCTGATTCTTCTACTGTCTTCCCCATCTCAACAAATGGTTTTGAGTTAATCAGACCAAAAATCGTGGATTCATTCATTCATTCTTGTTTCTCTTTCTCTAACAATACATGTCTTTTCCATCAGAAAAGGATTTTGACTTTTCCTTCACAACATCCCACCCATCCCAACTCTTCCCACCCACATTTTATCTCCCGGGTCTAAGCCCCATCTCTCACATGGACTGTCTTCTGGAGCCTCCCATTAGACTCCCAGCATTCTCTCTTGCTCTCTTGGGTGGTCCTTTGTATATAGTGAGGCAGATCATACCACTCCTCTACTCTAGCTTTGAAATCATCCCATCTATACTTAATATTGTGGATTGACACTCGACATAGATTCTAACCCTTTGCAGTACAGATGCTCCCTGGCTTACAACGGCTCAGCTTAGAAATTATAGGCTTTTTGATAGTGCAAAAGTAATACAAGTTATACTTTACATTTTGGATTTTGGTGTTTTCCTGGGCTGGTCATGTATGCGCCCTCTCATGATGCTGGGCAGCAGAATGAATGGCAGCAAGCTCCCTGTCAGCCACATCATCACAAGAGTAAAGAGCAGACACTCTGCAGTGTACTTTGTTGCTAAGATATTATGTTCTGTAGGTTAAGGCATGGTAAATGCAATTTAAATTCACAATATTTTAAAACTTCCAGTGGACGTATCAGGACTGTTAAACTAAATAGCAAGTTCTCCAAAGATTATGAAGTTATTCAAGAGTGGACATTGCAATTGAGAATACACATGTCATAGTAAACTATGTACATATTCAAGGAGGTTGAGGCAAGGGGAAGTTTTTAAAGGCAAAATGAAGGGGGATTACATAAGTTAGTTTTGAAGTTAGTTTGGGCTACAAGAATCAATAGCAAAGGTTATTGATTAGTGCAAGGTTAGACAGGCACGGGTTGGCAGACATCCTTACAGAAGTATTTTCTGTGTAAGGTCATGGATCCGGCAGAGTCTTTGTGATAGTTTGTTATCAAGCATATGTGTGTGAGATCCTGCCCTTCATAACCTCCCAGTTTTTTTGTTTGCTTAGTGTTTGACAAAAGTGACTCCACTTTTAATTCTAACAATTTTCACAAGGCATTTCCCCACTGTGAGCCAAAGAGCATCTGTATATAGACCATAAAGTGACTTGCAGTTATTCTGGTCACACATTAGATTCTACAGACTAAGGTGGAGGTAGAAATGACACAGAGGCTCCCTAGCTGCTGCCCCAAATGCTGTTTCTGGCAAGCATGGTCACGAAGACTGTGGAACATTTTGGAGTTTCAGTTCTGCAGCAGTATGTAGCTTGGTGGATGTAGACAAGGAACTACAGAAGCAGCAGCTTCCTGATCCCTAAGTTATAATTTCAGCTGGAGCACCAGTAAAGGACAGATTCTGTGTGTCCACTCAATTGCCTACCTTCCTGATTCTGGCAGGATAGTAACTTCTGTGGCACATCCTGGTGGAGAGGTTTCCTGGAAGTCATTCCCAAGGTCAATAGAGCCACCTGCATCTCCAGCCTTCCAAAGACCTCCTAAGCACCAAATTCACTGAACTGAATCCTTTTCTCCCTCAATTAGCCAGAGAGGTTTCCATTCTGACACCCAACTAATCTGCCATCACCAGAGTCTATTCCAAAGCCCTTCCTCTCACCTATGAGACCCTGTATGCTTTGGTGCTCTGTCACCTTGGTAGTTTATGACCTTCCACTCTTCATCTTGTTTGTTCTGCTCCAGAAATTCAGGCAGAAAAATAAGCATAGTGCTAAAAGAAAATGGTAAGAAATGAAGATATAGCTATAATTGCATTCTTAGTGTTATCACTTAAAATATACATGCATTACTCAAAACAGTAAAGTACTGAATGTAATCCCATTCAAGGGCATTGCTGATCCTAAAGAGAAATCGTGAAAGCCTGCCTCTTCTTGGGGATTCCCTGGATTTGCTTCAGCTTTGTAGAGCCCCTGTTCATCTGTTCTAGCCTAAACAGTGGGGAATACATTTAATCTCTCTGACATAAACTCTGCTTAGATGGCTCCATTGTTTTGTTTTTGTTTTTCTCTTTGTGGGATTTTCAGGTTACTTTCAAGAAAACTTTAAGTTCTGTGTGTATTTTTCCTCACACAAATTGCTGTTAAGGCTTGAATCCATCATTTTGGATTTATGTTGTTGATATTTATGTTAAGAGAAATTTCACATTCAAGTCTGTATAATTTCCACTTGCTGGATTTTGCCCTCCAAAGGGCCAATCTCTGTGGACTTTTATGAATTCCAAGTCTGTCATCCTCAGTAGTTAGCTATGAATTAGACTGCAACTCAGTCAATCTGATTATTTTAGCTATCGACACAATTTCAGCTAAATTCCACAGCCACACAGCTGTAAATATGTACAACTAATAATGAATATGCTGAAGTATGATGTGATGGGGATTTAAAAAGCCATATTAATCTAGCTGCCTTTTAGCTGCCAAATTAATAATGAACTCTAATGTCCTGAATTGCAAGCTGTATTTATTTGAATTTGTGTTTGAGTTCCAAAAGGGAAAACATATTAAGCTTAGTGACTTGGGCGGGGGGTGGGGGGAGGGGGCTGGGGATTGAACTCCAAGTGTTCACTCAGCAAGTGTTCTCCCACTGAGTTGTATCCCCAGCCCCTTTAGTGACTTTTTGGAGGATGATATCATGATATTATTAAACCTACTGAAATTTCTTGATTACTTTGAATTTATACATGATTTTAACTCATCTTTTCCCCATTGATAAACAGATGACTAGCTTTGTTCTTGAAGAAGCTCAGATTTAAGATTTAGATTTGAACAGTCAGGGCTAGAAATATTTTTATTGCTGGGTATTTGTTGTTTGAGGCAAGGGATTTCATGCTTCGTAAAAGCCTTGAGATTAACAGCCTGTGATGTACTGTGAGGACCTATTACTGCTGAGTACCTTGACTCTGGAAGGAAGAAGCTTCCTCTTCAATTCTGGTATGTCTAATTCTTCAAGTGGAATACCCCAGCCAAGGACAGGTGGAAGGAGATGACTTCTGTCTATGGGGATTCTGCCATCATACTAGTGGAAGACCCAGAAGGCAGAACCCTTTCTGCAGAAAGCACCAAAATAAACTCAATAATGAAATTCCCAAATGACACAGGAATACCTTTATTGTCAAAAAGTCATTTGTACTTTTTAAAAGAAAATATTAAACTAAGAATGATAGGTTTTTATTTGTTCATTAGTATTGATTTGCCAACATCCCTCTTGAACATTGACATGACTGTAGGTTTTGTTTGGTTGTTTGATTTTCTCTTTATGTAAAGAAAATAGAAAGCTCTATGTGGCTTAAGTTACTGTTACTTTGGGGCTTACAACTTCCCTCTGAACCTAAACCTAATGCATAGAGTGAAAACCCAAGTTGAAGGATTTCTGGAATGAATTCTGGTCAGGATGTATAGTCTGTGACTGTGAGAACTGCAGGAAATGTAAGTTTATATATGACTATTGAAAAGTTTTATAGGAAAATGTATGTCCTGGAAGCTTTCATCAGTTGTTTTCATCCTGCCCTAATGTCAGACCAAACAGAGTAAGTTTTATTCTTCTCTCTCATGACATCCGAAAGTAGCTGTTTGGGTCCCAAGTCATCGTCTTTGTAGGCCATGCATCTTCTGGTTTGTCAGGCTGTGTGAAAACAGCTTTGCATTTTTCTTCTCTGAGCATGCTCCAGTTGGTCCATGCGAGACTTTGACCCCAACGTGGTGCAGGTGTGGGTATGAGCAGGCTGTTGCCTTCTTCACTCTGGACGACAGGTTTCTGTTATCTCATGATCTTTGCAGCAGATGCATCACATTTTTCATTCCTGTGAAACTTTGTTATACTAGAATGCATGCCTTTTCCACACAAGTTGCTGTTAAAGTTACATCTTTTCCAACATCTACTGGTGGCATTTTGATATTTTCAAGTATATGTACACAGTCTCGCATAGCTGGCTCTCTTAAATTTCATCTTGTAAAATTTGGTTCACTGCTTCAGCTCATGGAAATTTCAGAAAATCTAATTCTGTCACTACTCTAGCTTGGATGTGGAATGTGTTCCTAGGTTCCATGTGTTAAAGGCTTGGTCTCCAGAAGGAGAAATCTTATGGGAGATCATTAAGTCATTAGGGACATACCCTTGAAGGGAATTATAAAACCCCAGGCCCTTCCTCTTTCTTTCTGTTTCCTGGCCATGAGATGAGCAGTTTGCCATGCCATGCACTTTCTGACATTGCCATCCAGGATTCCATCAGAGAATCCAAGCAACAAGTTTATCCAATTTAGGACTGGACTCTCCAAAATCATAAGCCAGAATAAACTTCTCTTTGTAAGTCAGTCGCCTCAGGTATTTTGTTATAGTAACTTAAAGCTGACTAACAGTCACCAGTTTTATTCCCCCTCTTTAGGCCTTGTGTGGTTTACAGTTTTGGTAAGCCTGGTCTCTGTTTCTTTGTCTAAATCTGATGTCTAAAATATTGGATAAGGCACCCTGGAAAAGGACCTTCCTCTGTGCTGCCATTTATCACTCTATTCTTCAGAGTTTGGGGGTATATAATTGACAGCAAATTATTGTTCTTGTGATTGTATCCAGGATTTCCTAGCCCAAGAAAAGGACACCTTTTTAAAGCCAGTCATTTGGTCAATCAATGCTATTTGGAGTTGACAGTTTCCAGGTAGTGTTCCTCTCAAGAGACATATAGTTTGTCATTGTCAAAACTATGATATGTCATACGCAAGCTGAGTCACTGTTGCTTATGTCAGTGAGGTGTGTGTTGAGACAGGGCACACAGTCTTCGGCCCAAATCCTGCAAGATGACACTAGAACTCATGGAGAGGAAGGACCACATGTGCTTACCTTTCTTATACAGCTACTGTGGAACTGAACTGGTGATCACATGAACATATCCTGAAAGTTTACCTCTTCGTTCATAAGCCACATTGATTTGGATCCTCATTCCCACTTTGTGTTCCTAGCAAGCCAGAGAACCCTGTGTAACCTTGTTGTGAAGAGTACAGAATTTCAGTTTCATACAAATCACCATGAGCTTTTAGGAGACCTTTTCCTCCTTTATAGTTGGAGAGACCAGATGTCAATTTTTGTTCCCTAAATGATATACACGTTGGAAAAAAAATAGTTGCTTTTTCAAAACTACTTATTCTCCTAAGGTATTCTTGTCTTTTGAAAAGTTAAAACTGTTCAATTTTCTTATTTAAACAGTAGCATGAAATTTATTTTCGTGCATTGAGGCCTCAAACCCAAGGAGATTCCAAATTGATGTGTGTGATATCAGTGACAGAATGATGACACCTTCTTCTTTGTTTCTTAGGAGTACTCAAACAAAAGAAGGATGTACGGAAATTTCTAGACTAAAAACTGAGAATCTGATAAGAGCATATGTTGATTTTGTGCCCACATGGAACGACTGAGGTTTCAGGCATCTGTAAACTTCTCTTCTGATCATACCCTTCGGGGCATGTTGAAAAGTGGCTCTGGAACAGAAGAGGTAGACAGTCTGGGATTCCGTGTCCAGACCCAGTCTGGTACCCGCTATGACCCCAGACCAAGGCTACGCCAGAGATGAGTTGAGGTTTTCTTTTGTGCAAATCTTTGAACAGACCTTCTTGGATCTGGGCACCCTATGGTCTCTCCACAAAGGCCAGGCATAGCTCTATTGCACAGTTGGAAGCAGTTTACATTATTAACTCCTGTTAAACTCCTATGAGTCAGGCACATTAGGAGATTTACAGCCATGATCCCATTTAACAAAAACTCTCTGAGGTAGACATGATACATTACTCACCTGCTAGAGAGGCAGGGCATGAAGATCATGTTGGCAAGTCGATCTTAAGTCCACACAATTAGGAGCAGATGATCTAGAATTTGGATCTCAGGTCTACTTGACCTGAAATCCTGGATTATTTTCACTACATGTGCTGATTTCATTTACTCTGAACAGCAGGATTCTTCCATTTCAATTTTGCTCATGGAATCTGGGTGGGTCACAACAACCTTGAGGAGACGGCCTTAAATATCTGTCTGGTTATGCTCATTGCTTCTTTCTGACTCATGCCTACATCCTTACTTTGAATTCTCTCACATAATTTACGTACTTCGAGGTCTGTAACTTCCGAAATTTGACCTTGACCTGACCTGCCGACCGGTCCAATGAATGGACAAAGGTTTTTGTTTCACTTCAAGAGAAATATTATCAGATTCTTTGTAGCTTGTAAATCATCTGTAGTTGTACGTGGCCACTGCTTGGTCACCAGTGCACTAACAATGTCAAAGGCAAATGCCTCTACTCCCTTAGAGAGTGCCAAGACCATGGGAAATGAAGATCAATGTGTTATGTGGGTTGAATGTCCAAATAGAAGTATTGTATTAATTCACATATTTCCTACAGCACATCTGTATCTTGTTCTCAAGAACAGGGAGTTCTTTCTTACAGAACCATAACAGACAGGCATTGTGATATTTGGGCTCTAGAAAGATGAGCAGCAAAATCCAGTGATGAAAAAGGTAGTAGCTGCAAGAGGATCACTTGAGTCAATGGTTTCGCCCACCAATGAGACCAGATTCCATCCAGTCGAAAAGCAGCCTTCCTGCCTTACAGTGAGATTGCTCGATCTGTCAAATTAGCTTTGGCCTGCAATTGTGTTTTTCTCCATTTTATATACTAAAGTAATTGTGGATTCTCAAAAGCCTCCCTGATGGACAAACACAAGGAAACAAGGAATTTCATGGAAAGGGGTGTTATTGGCCACATTCAAATGGTTTCAAAGAGCTGGGAATATAGCACAGAGGTAGAGCACTTGACTGGCATGTGCGAGACCCTGGATTCCATTCCTACCTCTGTCATGCACACTCAAAAAAAAATGGTTTCAAAATACAAAGTAGGAAAATGTGGAAAGTCTAAAGTAGGTTTCAATTGTGCATTTTCTGGCAGATTCAGCACAATAATGGGCTATGACAAAATAACAGAATACCTTTTCCATATCCAAACTGAAAATACGAATAAATTTAAACATAGGAATATTTTTCTAGAACAATTATACACAAAGTATCATGAATTGAGTGCCTTAACTTTCAACAGAAATTTATTGTCTCACAGTTCTGGAGTCTGGAAGTCCTAAATCAAGTTGTTGGCTGGGTTGGCTCCTACTGAGCGCCGTGAGGGAAGGATCTGTTCCCGGCCAATCTCCTTGGCTTGTACGTGACCATTTTCCCTGTGTCTTCACATAGTCTTCCTTTTTTGGTATATCTTTGTGTTCAAATTTCTTATTTTTATAAGGACACCAGTCATATTGGATTATAGTCTACTCCATAACTTGATTATTTTGGTAAAGATCCTGTCTCCAAATAAGGTCACATTCGGAGATATGGGTTATTTGAACTTCAACAAATGAAATTCATGTCTTATTTTCTCATTCCAAAGAACTCTCCCATTTGTCTATTCTATTGTTTTTAGATTATTATTTAGATTTCTTTGTGATTTTATTAATTTTTATCCTATTTTTTGATAATAAAAATACCCAAGTCTATGAATTGACCTCAAATTATGATTTAGGCAATGAGGCTCAAAATATGAGCTCAGCCAGGAAGACTACCTGGGTTCAAAAGTTACCTCTGTCCTTAATCTCATAGGATTTTCATAAAAATTAAACAAGATTATTTGAACAGTTTCTGGTACTGATCAGTATTCAAAAATTAGTTTACTGGGAGTAACATAGTGATACTAGTACCAGCTTTGTAACCTTGATTATATTATTTAGCCTTTCTGCACTCAAGTTTTTTCAAATATAAAACTTAGAGCACTATTGTAGGTGTTTGAGATATGTTAGAGAACAAATATAGATGAAGATTTCTGCTTTCACCATGCTTACATTGTAGGAGAGGAAAAAAAACAGATGTGAACAGTAAAAATGATGAAGAAATCATGGAGTTTGTAAAAAGTGATGCAGGTGTGCAGGATAAGAGAAATGGGAAGTGACTGATGAGGAAGGGGATTTTTAATTTTAAGTAGCATGGTCTGGATGCCCTTCTTAAAGATGATGGGAGGTCAATACAGGTCTATAATTGAATGTCGGGTGTTTCAAAGAGAACTGAAGTAGTAGTGAAGAAGACTCGGGAGCATGTAAGGACAAAATGTCCTGTTGACACTTGCCCACCCTTTATTTTTAGGTGCATCATGCCTTCTTGGTAGCTCACAGAAACAAGGAGAGCTATTTGATGAAACTATAGGAATTGGCAAACTCTAGACAGTCAGATCCTCACCTGGTGTCACACAGCCCACAAGTTTAGAATGGTTTTACCAGAGGAACAGTTCTTCTTCTTCTTTCTTCTTTTTTTTTTTTTTCCAGGCTGAATTTTGATTGATTGATTATACACAAATGGGGTACATCATTTGGTTTCTATGGTTGTGCACAATGTAGATACATACCATTTGTGTAATCATACATGTACATAGGGTAATGATGTCTGTCTCACCATTTTTCATACCCCCAATATCTCTAATAATTAGAGAAATGCAAATTAAAACAACTCTAAGATCTCATCTTACTCCAATTAGAATGGCTATTATCAACAATACAAACAATAATAGATGTTGATGTGGATGTGGGGAAAAGACACATTGCTGGTAGAGCTGCAAATTGATGCAGCCACTCTTGAAAGCAGTGTGGAGAATCCTCAGAAAACTTGGAATGGACCCACTTTTGACCCAGTTATCCCACTCCTCAGTTTATGACCAAAGGACTTAAAATTAGCATTCTACAGTAACACAACCACATCAATGTTTATAGCAGCTCAATTCACAATAGCTAGATTGTGGAACCAACCTAGATGCCCTTCAACAGATGAATGGATAAAGAAAGTGTGGTATATACACACAATGGAATATTATTCAGCCACAAAGAAGAAGAATATTATGGCATTTGCAGATAAATGGATGGAATTGGAGAATACCGTGTTAAGTGAAATAAGCCAATCCCAAAAAACCAAAGGTTGAATGTTTTCCCTGATAAGTGGGTGATGATATATAATGAGGGTGTGAGTGTGGGGAGTGAGAGAAGAATGGAGGAACTTTAGATTATGCAGGAGAACATTTCTAATTGATTTGTTGTTTGATAATATCAACTTCATACTCCAACTAAGTCAAATAATATTCCAAATAGGAGAATTTTATTCTTATTAGTAGACCTGTATTTAAAAACTTCTACTTAATTGTCATTATTGTATTTTAAATGTAATCAATAAAAAATTATATAGAAATCTGTGTTTTCCCTATTTTGTAACTACCTAGATAATAGCCTGAATTTTTGCCTCTTGGTCCACAAAGCCTAGTATTTGCTATGTGTTCTTTTATACAAAAGTTTTTAACACCCAAAGTCATAGGCTATCTCAATTATTATAATGCCAGTTTAGCTCAAGTATCTCCTACTAGTTCTCACAGTGATAGGAAGAAAAGGAGGGGAAGTAAAAAGAACCTTATGCACCAATGTTCATAGCGGCATCATTCACAATAACAAGAGGGAGAAAACCCAAGAGTTGATCAACAGACATGTGGATAAACAAAACGTAGCACCTACTGTCGATTTTCATTATCCACTGTAGTTATGCACTATGGTCACCACCAACGAGTTGTAGATGCTGAATCACTACTAGTAGAGGGAGCAGAATTAGATTCCCATGAGTACCCATTCAACATTTCATCAAGTAATTAGTGCATAGCCTCATTTTGTGTGTCTTTCTGCTTAAATATCTTAATCAACATATATCGATTCACCAACATTGTACACAATATTCATGCTTGAATAAAGCTTCTCTAAAAAATGTATTTTCTCCATGAGGCATGTGTCAGACTCCCTGTGATTAAGAACTACATTTAGGAGCCACATTAAACGTTAAAATCACCAAGAAAAGCACCCAAAAATGTTTTAAAAAATTACATATCACCAAATAGATCACGAAAGTGGCAGTTGTTTGCAATATGAGAACTGAAGTAAGAAAACAGAGCATTGCTTTGTTAAACCTCAGCTGAGAACATGAGTGTTCAGTGAGTCAAATATTTTGCTGTTCTGTTAATCTGGGTGAATGTTGATTTTTGGAGTTACAAATAAATTTTAGCAAGTACGCAGATTCACGAACATTAAATCTATTTGAAAAAATAAAGATCAGCTGTACCTATAATGGAATATTATCTGGTCTCTATTTCTGTAAAAAGAATGATTCATGCTATTATGTGGATGGGCCTTAAAAACATTGTGCTAAAGGAAATAAGCGAGACACAAAGGGCAGTTATGGTATAACTTATGTGAACCTTCTATAATAGACAAGTTTATAGAAACTAAATAGATTAGAGGCTACCAAAGTATGTGGGGTGGGAGTGGAAATTATTGCTTAACAGATGCAGAGTTTCTATTGGGGTGATAAAAGTGTTTGGGAGATGTATAGTGGTGATTGCACCACACTGAATGTAATTAATGCCACTGAATTGTATGGATTAAATGACCAATGTCATCTATATGTATTTCACACAAAAGATTTTTAAAGCACACCAAAAAGGATGTGGTATCCCGTTTCCTCTAAAGGGTCCTAAAGGAGAGAGAGCACAAACGTGCCTCAGCTTTAGCTCTCGGTGGAGATAAGCAATGGTATTCAAACAGCATTATTTTATTAGTGTCATTGTAATCGTTACCCTCTTATAAGACCTTGGAGCACATTATTTTTAGCATTAGGATGCTATACTTGTAACAGGCACTTCTCTTTGTCATTGGGAGAGTTCCTACCAGCAACTGCATCATAGAAAGGATGCGACACATGATGGTTGAATTTTCTACACAAGGGAGCAGGGACATGTATTTAAGTGGAAAATCTGAGGTTTTATGGCCTACCTAGCGAGTTGTTAATAAAGCTGAGTAAGCAACTTGCCACTATTAAATAGTCCTGCGAGCTCCTTGCTTCTCTACACATGATTACCTCCACAAAATGCTCCTCACTTTTATATTGATTCGGTCCCCTGCGTGGGTTCTGACACTTATCTGTTACTTTCTCAAGGGGGAGAAGCAAATCAATTCAGAGAGGCTGGGAGATGTTTGGCTTTATCTAAAAGTGATCGATGGCAATAATTTTCATCTTTGTTGTTCTCCTGTTTCAAGAGGCTGAGCTTCAAAAAGCTTTGCAGAAAAGAAACAGATGGTGAAGAGAAACGTAAGGTAATCGTACCTCAGGGGCAGGAGCTCAGAAGAGCTTCATGGATCATTCACGGGTATGTTCAGAATGCAACTGGGAAAATCATCTGTATGTGAGCGAAGAGAAAGATTTACAAAAAGCTGAGGAAAGTAAGCTTTTGGCTGCATTTTGTGGAGTAAGTGTATTTAAAAACAGAGTTTCAGTCATGAGTCTTCAGTGAAAACAACCATATGTTTGTTACAAGTTTGGGCAGCATTGTCACCACCTTGAATTCTTAGAAGTATTCCGATCACATTTTTTTTTTTTTTTGCAAAACTCAAAAGAGAGAGTAGGGTTTCTGGAGGAAGATTAGAAATATGATGTATCTTGTCTCCTCATAGCTTTTCTTTCTTTTATACGTGCCAGGAAATGTACTCTTTGTCCTTTGCTGATGAATCCATTTATTTTAATTCTATATCACATGATGAAAAAAACTGTTTTGATACTGCAATGGACTAAATGTTTCTGTCTGCCCTCCTCACACCTACCAAAATCAAAAGTTGAAATCCTAACCCCAATGTGATGGTATTAGGAGGTGGTACCTTTGGGGGGTAAAAAAAAAAAAAACGGGTCTTGTGGGTAAAAGCCTCAATAAATGGGAATAGTGTTATAAAAGAGACCCCAGGGAGCGTTCTCACCATCCTTCCATGATATGAGGATACGATGAGAAGACAGCAGTCTGTAACCCAGACGAACACTGTCACAGCAGCCTGATCATGATCGCAGACTTCTGAGAAATTTATGTTATTTATTAAGCTTCACAGCCCAGGGTACTTTGTTATGGCAGCCTGACTAGATTAGGATAGTAATGAAATAAAAATTCTCAGTTTTTCCAAAGGAAAAAATAACAATCTTAGGCAAGCTAAATTGGGGGCTTCTTATTGGGATAGTAGATATCAACTCTCACATGTCAGTCTCTTGTAGCACCTGGCTTGATTTTTAAATTTCTCACTAATGACAAAGGATGACTATATTACTACTTTAAGTGAGAGAGCATTGGGGAATTTTTGTCTCTGCATTGTAGAGTTATTGCCCCTTGTTATACATTCAGAAATACAAATTTCTTTCCTTTTGTATTTTATCAAGTCAGGCCGTGGAACCTGGACTTGCCAAAATTTGGGGGATTGAGTATAATTCACCTTTAGGAAGTGTTAAAAGAAAAATTTTAGCCACATTTAAAAATGTTCATTTGAGCAAAGGACAATTCATGAATTGGGCATCAATCAGAAGCAAAAGAGGTTCAGAGAGTTCCATGGTGCAATATGTGCAGTGAATAATATGGACCTAAAGTGGAAGTAAAATACAGAAACAGCTTGATTAGTTACAGCTGCACTTCTGCCCCATTTGGACGTGGTCTGATACATTAGATACCTAATTATTGACTGAGACCTAGCTATTTGTTACAAAGATTGTACTCCAAAGTTTGGTTTTGGTTCATTTCTCTTCTAAGTTAGGTTACAGTTCCTTCCACAGGAACTTAGACTAGGGAGACAGGCTCAAATCAATGACCTCCTACTTATTTAATTTAGCAACAAGTAGGTTTTGCTACTTCAGAGTTCTGTGAATAGGCACAGACATGTGAAAAAGGTGTGGTTTGATTTGGGTGTCATGGGGAGATGAACAACATTTAAGAAGGAAGTTCTAGGTTGAGTCTTCTCTTCTGGGTACTGTGTGTGTGCATTTGCGGCAGTATCTTATCCATCCACAGAAAGGTCACAAGCCTATTAAATTGGGGAGATCAGGGTTAGGTAGGAGTTTGGTGGTGTTTATCAGCCCATGTGCCACCAAATTAAATTACTTGCTCTTGGAGAAGATGAAAAGATAGCAAGACTGTCTCTGCTCAAGCTTGTGAAGGGTAATCCAGTCTCCTTACAAAGGTGTACCCAATGGGGAACGGAAGACAGATTACATGTAGAAGAAAGGAAAATTAAATCAAAGTGTAAGAATATGATACCTACAAGCCAGAGAAGGCCCTCCCTGTTAAATCACGCCACCAGGGCTATGTATCAGGCATACAGCTCTGTTCTCCAAAGTGAGACTCCCAAAGGAAACACTGGGCCCCAAATTAAATGGAAGCCAGGCAGAAAAAGTAGAAGAATTTCTGTCCCAGAGATGGAGAAGGAACAGATGAGTCAGAACTGCAGGTGACCAATGATGGACTGCTTCAGACAGCCTGGCTTGGCCATTCACAACAGCAGAGAAGAGAACAGACTTGACTTCCTCCTCAAGGACTTGGAGCAGTCAGGTCAGCCGAGCTGGCTCAAACCCAAAGTCAGCATCAACTGCTCAATAGCACTTCATAGTTTAACCACAGCATTCGTGGGAGAAGTATTTTTAAGGGGTACACATCTCTGGAAAGGAATAGCACATTCTCTTTGCAAAAATATTCCTAGGGCATATAAGAATCACAGCTTACATTTTTTGAGAACTTACACATGCCAGGTACTATTTTAATCACTTTTACATATTATCTCATTTCATCCTCACAACAAAACTAAAAGGAGGTTGCTATTATTAGCCCCTCTTATGGTTTTGATATGAGATATCCCCCAAGAGCTTCTGTGTTTCCGCAGGAATTTTCAGAGGTGAAATGATTGGATTGTGAGAGTTGTAACCTTATCAGTCCATCCTAGTTTGAATGGGCAGTTTGAGTGGTAAATAGGCAGGTAGGGTGTGACTGGAGGAGGTGGTCACTGGGGGCGTGTGTGCCCTGGAAGGGAACATCTTCTCCGTAGTTTCCCTCTCCCTTTCACTTCCCTGTTCCCTCCCTCTCCCTCTTCCTCTCCCGTTCCCTCCCTCTCTCTTTCTCTCTCCCCCACCACTTGCTGCCATCATGGGGGGAGCAGCCTTCCTCCACTGGGCCCTTTGCCAGTGGTTTGCTCCTTGGGTCCAGAGAATAGCATCAGTGGAATATGGAGAGAGACCTCTGAAACCATGAGCCCCACATAAACTTTCCCTCCTCTAAGTTGTTCTTGTTGAGTGCTTTGGTCACAATGATGATAAAGATGATTCAAGCAAATGTGGAAACTGGGGCACAGGGCAGGAAATAGGTATAAAAAGAATTGATTTTCGGCATCCTTGGAGTCTCAGGGGAGATTATTTTACAGTATTCTTGCAGTATACAGAACTTAATATGTTCTGGAAGCATCTGCTTACCCCAAGAGAATCACATTTGTGAGGAATTATAGGGACCAATTATCATGACCATAAACATCATGTTCATTATGGTAAAGGAACCACATTCCGACATATTTAGAGGCAGCACAGCTTATTCTGCGTCTATATTATTTCCTGCTTTCCTCTTTTGTCAGCCTGACTTCATTTTCATATTTTAGATCACACACTAATTGTACCCTGGAGATTTCAAGTCATAAAATAGAATAACATCTATGAATTTTCAACCATAGGCATTCTTTAAATGATGTTACTAATTGCTAAATAGTCATATTTATTTTTTATAAAATTACTCAATAATAAATTCAAGCCAAATACTTTGTAGAAAAAAAAGGATAACGTGTTTTCATTTTAATCATATCTTTGTAGTGGTATGCTAGTGTTTTAGGCAATAATCCCAAAGTCCCAACCCTACCCACTTCTTTCTTCCATCTGAGGAAGGGGAATGGCACATGTTAGGAGTGCAGATCCTGGAGAATAGACCACAGTAGTGGGCAAGCACTAGAAGTGGCACATTTTATCTTAGGATTCTCCAGAGAAATAGAACCAACAGCATGGGTATGTGGGTAGATCCATTTGTGTGTGTGTACATATATGCAATGTAGCATATTAGATCAAATAGATTTATTACAAGGAATTGGCTTATATAATTAGAGATCAGGTAGTCCCCAAATCTGCAGTTAGAAAGCTTGAGAGCCAGGAAAACCTGTGGTATATCCGAAGTCTGAAAGTCTGAGAAGCAGGAGAGCAGCTGCTATGAATTCCAATTAGATTCCTAGCCCAAAGGCAGGAGAAGACTGATTTCCCAATTTAAAGATAAAAAGAAAATTTCTCCATATTAGAGATGGTTGGGTGAATGAGATTCGAGGCCCACACACACACTGAGGAAGGCAATCTGCTTTATTTAGTCAATCAATTCAAATGCTAATCTCACCCAGAAATGCCCTCACAAACACACCCAGAATAATGTAACCAAATACCTGAGTATTCTATGACCCAGGTATGTTGATACATAGAATTAACCATCACATTATCCATCTTTCCATCCCGTGGTAGACTGGTGGCCAGTGAACCATGCCTCCTGGGCCCCTCTAGGATTGACTGTGTATCTAGGTTTGGCCAATATGGGGCCTCAGTGAGTGTGATGAACATGGGAATTTGATATGCACTTTCACATTGGAGCTTGTGCTCTTGGAACATTCCCCTTTGAAACTCAACCACCATGCTGTCAGGAAGCTCAAGTAACCACATGGAGACACACATGTGGAAGAGAACTGAGACTTATGGTTGAGAGAGACTCAGCTGAGTTCCCAGTTTGTGGCTTATAACAATTACCAGCCAGAGTGAGGACACTTGGGACTTTCCAGTCATTCTCAAGTACCACTTGATACTATATCATGCAGATTTTAGCTTTTTGATAGATATACATAAAGGTGAAATTCACTGTGGTACATATATTCATATACATAAGTAAGATAGTTTGATCGATTTTACTCCACCACCCCTCCCATTTCACATCCCTTCTCCCTACTCCTCAATCCCCTTACTCCACTCCACTGATCTCTCTTCATGGGACCACCATCTCCTACCCTTTTTGCTTTGTACATTCTTGGCACAGAAATGTTTAGAACTTTTTACTAGTGTCATAAAATGTATGAGGATGAAGAATTTGTGTATTATCCCTGAACATGTGCTATAACTTGCTTCTAAAGCTATATGCTTTTGTGCCAGGCAGGGAATTTGGTGATTTGAGTGATTTGTCTTATTTGATCCCCACCATATGAGAAAAGGGAAACCCAGAGAGATTCAGCAACTGGTTCAAGATCCCCCCAGGGAATGCCGACTTATCCCATCTGACTCAGACAACTCTCCTAACTTTGGGTGCAAATGCCTTTTAAAATGACCACTGTGGTGGTGATGTGAAGAGCTATTTGGGGATAACCAATTTTGAACATTAATTGGAAGGATCTCTTATGAGTGATTCGTGTGGACTATGGAATAACAGGCTTTTGATTACTTAAATCTGAACCTTTAAATGAAAAACTTGTCAATACAGTTTGGTTTGTGTCAAAATGCCTTCTGATTTATGTTAACATCTGTCCAGTCAAGCTTTAGATTTCAGAGACAACTTCAAGAGGCTGTAAAGGCTCTGCAGGCATGGCCCCCTTGTGGATATGGGGTTGATTTGTGAGAGTGTGGGGCATGTTTTATGCTACATAGACTTCCACAACATGGAAAATTAAAAAAAAAAAAACTTCCCATTTACAGTTAACTCTCTTTAGACTTCAAAGTGGGGCTGGGAGTATTTCATTGAAAACTCCTTTCAATACCAGCATCAAATGCAATTTCTCAGACTTCTTGGAATAGTTTTGCTGTGAATGTTGTTGCTTGGACTATGCGCACAAATAATCCACAAAAGTAAAACCAGATCAAAAATTCCTGCAGATGACAGAAGAGACTCAACAGAGGTTTTGTCCCTGGTCAAGGTAGCATGGACTCTCTCAAAGAATAATCAGACAGTAACGTCCAGGTTTGCTCACTTGGAATCTTTAGAGGATGGGGGTTGTCTTCTGGCCTGGATTATCTATATAGGTCAATTCCTCTGTGTTGATTGTGGAGCAGTGTTGCAGAGGATAGCATCTTAGGAGGAGGAGACCTTAGGCTCATCTCATCTCTTCTCCCCCTGCAGACTGTTAAAGGCACAGGGCAAAGGCTAGAGTCATTTCCATAGTCACAGATTCTCATTTTTAATCCTTTTATATGCTAAATCTATCCAACTCAATCTTTAATTTTGTAGAAAATAAGCAGTAATTTATGATTGAAATAAAGTATACATTGACTAAGACAAAGGAACAATATCATTCTTTTTGATCCATCTGCTTGGGCCTCCATTTCTCGTTTTTGCTAAAGGAGAAGAAAAAAGTCTTGAAGACACTTGAACAGATAAATATAATAAACTGATGAGTAAGAAAGGCAAAAAAAAAACCCTCTTCCTCTACTTATTCCTTGGAGACATAGAAATAGTCATAAGTTTAATCGTCTCTGCTATTGTTTAGAAGAGGTAAAACATATTAGTGTGGAGAAAATATTGAATGGTTACCATGTATTTAATTTTAAATCTATCGGAATTTTTCTTGTAGATCAAATTACAAATAACCCTTTTTTTCCACTGAACATTTAACATTTGATTAAGTTCCTTTACTGATTTTGGTTTTTAGCTAGAATTCATTAAGTTCTTTTCTTTGTTGAACTGGGGTTCATGTACTTGGGTTATCCTACAAGAATAAAGGGCACTTTATTATTATGGTACTTTGCACATGATATTTGTGCTTTATTCAAATTGATGGGTTAAAAGGAATTTATTAGGAAGGATGTTAGGCTGAGTTTTATCATTAGTACTTAAGGATCTTAGGAACTGATTACCAGTTTAAAAAATCTAGGTAAAGTAACTCAGAGGCTATCACATAGGCCAACAGGTCCCTGATTTGGGGTCAGACCTAGATAACTTAAGTATTTGGAGAGAGTCTTCCAGGGTGAACATGGTTGGGGGTGTCATATTTTTCCTCTTCCTCTTGAAAGTCATACCAAAGCTATAAAGGGGGAAAATGCAAACTTTGTTTGCAGTGACACTAGAGCACAGTCATTATCCACACACCTCAATCTATGTGTGAAGATGCTAAAATGAATCTAGAATGGGTAAATCCAAGTAAAAGGTGAGAGAAAACTACGAAGATGGCTAGATATCTCAGAACCAAGAAAAAATGTACTTCCTAAGGACTAGAGGTCTCACCCTGGTGTGCAAACACTTGAGTCATTTGGATCAATGGTTCTCAGGACTGGAGTTAGCAGGAAGCTTAAAGAAATCTCTCTAGAGTTTGGTTCAGAAAAGGAAAGCATTAAGAGAACACACAAAGAAGAGGGAAGAGCCATTTTAGCATAAAGTAGCTTTATGATAGCAGAGAAAGTCTTTAAGCTGTGAAGCCTGGAATATGCACTACCCCAACATCCGCACTGACACCTGCAAAATCCAGTCCAAGAAAAATGTATTTGGATTAATTTATAAGAAAAAGCCAATAGAAAGCATTGAGTCAAAGATACAAGATTAAAACAACAGGGGACACAACAGTAAGGACAAAAGATATCCACAAAAAAAAAAGAATCATCATGCAGCAAATAAAAATTACGAGCAAATATTTTTGCCATTAATTTAAAAAAGAACTTAATAATGAGTCTCTTCAGTAAAGAAAGATCACACTGCAAAAAAAATTACATGGATTCAAAGGAAAGAAAGATAACAGAAGATTAAATTCAAGTGGCAGAACTCAGAAAGGAAAAGAAAGCTATCACAGAAATAAAAATGGAACCAGAATGAGTACAAGGAAGAAGTGGGATACTGATAAAAGCACAGGAGGCAACAGAATATATGAAAAGTGAACAATGGAAAATGAAAATAGACTTTTAAAAGATTACACACCCAATAATAACTAGAGAAGATTGACGAAGGTGGTTCAAGTAATACATAATTGGAAATTCTTACTTTAAAAAATGTAAATATGACTCAGCCATAAAAAAGAATGTAATCATGGCATTTGCCAGTAAATTAATGGAACTGGAAAATATCATGCTAAGTGAAATAAGTCAGTCACAAAAAATCAAAGGCCAAGTGTTCTCTCTGATATATGGATGCTAATACACAACAAGGGACGGGAGGGGAAGAATAAAAAGTTCATTGGCTTAGACGAAGGGGAATGAAGGGAAGGGAAGAGAGAAGGGACTAGGAAAGACAGTAAAATGAATTGGACATAGCTTTCTTATGTTCATATATGAATACACAACAAGTGTAATTCTACATCATGTGCAACCACAAGAATGGGAAGTTATAATCCATGTATATATAATATGTCAAAATACACTCTACTGTCATGTGTATCAAAAACAACAAATAAAAAATATATTTAAAAATTTACAAACATTCAAGGTATGTAGCCAGGAAAAGTCTTCAAATAAATGAAATTTGAAAAAGTAAATATGCATATTTACACACACACAAAGGCACACTATGTAATGGAAAATTTGTCTCACAGTGTTTAACATTGACATGTAAAATAACACAAAGGTTTTTATAATAAACTCTAAAAAAACTAATATCTGATATAAACTACATTGGCAAAATTAAGACAAACTGTAATAGAAACAAATAGGAGCATAAACATAAAAAATATGGTTCAGAAAGGTTGAAAATAAAAGATAAATAAGGGACAATTCAGGCAGATGCAAGCACAAACTCAAAAAGGGATGAGTTACAATATTAACAGCAAACTAGATGAAATTCAGGTTAAAACATGAAGAGAAATCTGTGAACTTAATGAAGATATCATATTGTGAATACCCATCCAAGTATCAAATAATAGAGAAGCAACATTCACAACCAAAAAATTATAAATAAAACTAACAGCCCAATTGAAAAATGGGCAAATAAGTTAACAGGAAGGGAAATACAAGTGATTCTTAAATACATGAAAATATGTACATCCTCATTCATTATGATATAAATGTAATTTAAGACTGTAAAAATCATTTTTCCACTATCAACTTAATGATTGTCCAACAGATTGATAATGCAATGTTTGTGGAGCTGAGAGAGAATAGATACTTCCATAAATTACCAATGAGAGTAAAAACTGGTACAGTCCCTTGTAGTGAATACTTATAGTTTTATGTTGTTTCGGAACCTATTTTAAACGTAAGTTTAACCTTCTCATACAGAAGAAGGACTTAGTCATCCTTGACAGAGTTTTCCTTTCTAGACCTCCTCCCAGCTCTTCAGGGTACATGATCCAGATATCTGCCTTATATAACTGCCTCCTGGTGATCACTTCTCTATGACACAGCAGGATGCAGCCTGAGTGACTAGTGCCACTCGCCCGTATACCATAGTGACCACCTCTCACACAGCATGACTTGGAATTCATGCTTACTTGCTTTAAACCTGCCAATTAAAACACCCTATGGGAAATCTATTTGGTTAACATCCTGGACCCAATAAAGGCATTGGCTCATGAGTACACTTCTTCAATTCCATGTGTATTTCCTCCAAGCATGCCACCTACTCTCCAGCATCTGTAGGTAATAAAATCTGTGTTTTTCCTAATCATTGAAGAGTGCTCTCCATTTAAAAGATCCTGAATTAAAACTTTTCCTCATTGCCAGAGAAAGAACAATTTGGCAACATCATCAAAACTACGTCTGCATTTATCCTTAGACCCAGCAATTTAACTTCAGGGAAGTTGGATTTGTTTATCTGTAGATTGTTAGTTCCTCTTTTGGAATACTGTGGGATTATTTAGAAAGAACAAAAAATTCTTTTATGAGCTAATACGTGGAAAATAAAAAATCTTCTGGGATAATATGATATGTGAAAACAGCAAGGGGCAGAGTATTGAAGATCACGTTTTATCTAAAAGAGGCTAAGAGAAGGTGAAAATATGTATGTAAAAAAATCACAAAAAGCACATAAGAAATCAGTTACAGGTAGGTGGAGTGCAATAGAGACCACTTTCTTTTTGCCTTTTTTTTTTAAACCATGTGAGTATATTTTCCATTGAGAAATTAATTTACAATATGATAAAATGAGATTTCCATAACACTACTTACTTTATATTTCTCCAAGTTATGACATTAAAAAAACCTACCATATGTTATAACTCTTAAATCATAAAAGAAAAGGTTTCTTGAAACCAAAGCAGTGAAGAAAGATCATGTTTGTTTTGGGTGGTTCTGAAGATCCAACCCAGGGCCTTGCACATTTTAGGCAATAATCTCCTGCTTTGTCTTCATTTATGTTTTCATAGATCCTTTTGACAATAATAAATACTTCAAACATACTTAAAAAGTCTCTCATATATCCATTTCCAAAGTTTTAAAATTTTTGGAGAGCACATATACTCTTTTATCTCACCATCCAAATCATCCAATGAACTTAACAGAAAAATTACTTTTTTCTTCCCACTTACAGATTAGGCAATATAGCCACAACTGAGTTAGGACATTTTTAGAAACATTTGCAAATAACTATATAAATAATTAGATTTAATGATTTCATAAAGCTGCCTTCACTGGAATCATTTCATTTATAAAAATTATTGAATTTAATTTTAAATTCACTGAATTAAAAGAGGAAAAAGTAGTAGATTGCTTGTATTATAGAAAATGTTTATAACAATTTCCTTTACTTATCCCTGAGCGAATTCTGTTTTACAAAATCATTTGCTTTGCATCCCGTGCTTGTCCCATGAAACTTGCCTAATATACCCTCAGGAGCTATTCAGTTCTCTTCTTCTGTGACATATATGGTGTTTTATTTTACTTTGGACTCAAATAGAACCAAAGTCACCCTGGGGTCTGGATTTCATCCTCTTTGTGCCTCACAGGAAGCATAGCTGGAAGGAAGAAAATGTTGATTAAGAAGTACCTGAAATATGGATTCAATTATTTCTATGCAATCTACCTAAATAATGTGACTTTGGTTCATGCAAGGAGGATCAAGAGAAGCTGAGCCATCTGGTATCCAGAGAATTGAAGAAATGCATTGGGTGTAACTTACAGGAAAATGGAACAGAAGAAGCTATTGACTTTTAAAAACCAGTGGCTTTATAACTTGTTTGAGGATCCAATCCTACTCTGCACATTCCCAAGAATATGATTTATGAAGTAGCCACATGATGAGCTCACCAGACCACCTCACTAGTAAAACAATTATAATTGATAAAAAAACGAAAACCAACCACTTAAATTCTCTGTCCTAGACTAATACAGAAAATGAAGAACTATCTATTCAAGAAAACCTATTATGTCTTAGTAAAAACAGTGGGAGTCTGTGGCACAATAAGCTTCCTTCCCCCCACCCCCCAAGCTCAGTGTGATGAGAATTCTACTCGGGTGGGTATAATCCAGAAGATTAGGATCCCTCTCCCCCAACACCCCAGTTAAGGCTGCTATCTCCCCAGGAGAAACAGGTCACCAGAACTTCTCATTACCACCAGTTTCATGTTACAGAGGCTAAATTACAACTGAAATACTAGAGATGCCCTTCCACCACTTAGCCCCTATTTACAGGATGGAGGTCATATCACAAGTGTACTAGACTAAGAATGCAGGGACCCAATTGCCCTTGTATGATCTTGCTTATAGGATGGAGCCCCTATGCTGGGAGAGGTGAGCCAAGAAGAGATGAGGCTATTGCCTCTATCCAGCATCACAAAAAAAAAGATGTCACTCCAAAGGAATTACACTACTTTCTAGAATCCAGATTTGGAGTAGCTCAGAGATTTTTCTTTTTTTTTTTTTTCTTTTTTTTTTTTTTTTTTTTTTTGATTTTGTGGTTTTGTTATTGTATACAAATGGGATACATGTTGTTTCTCTATTTGTACATGGAGTCAAGGCATACCATTTGTGTAATCATACATTTACATAGGGCAATGATGTTTGATTCATTATTTTTTCCCTTCCCCCCACCCTTCCCACCCCTCTTTTCCCTCTATACAGTCCTTCTTTCCTGCATTCTTACCACACTCCTTATCCCTAACCCTAAACCTAACCCTAAACCTAATGCTAACCCCTCCCACCCCCCATTATATGTCCTCATCCGCTTATCAGCGAGATCATTCGTCCTTTAGTTTTTTGAGATTGGCTTATCTCACTTAGCATGATATTCTCCAATTTCATCCATTTGCCTGCAAATGCCATAATTTTATCATTCTTCATTGCGGAGTAATATTCCATTGTATATATATGCCACAGTTTCTTTATCCATTCATCAACTGAAGGGCATCTAGGTTGGTTCCACAATCTGGCTATGGTGAATTGAGCAGCAATGAACATTGATGTGGCTGTATCTCTGTAGTATGCTGATTTTAAGTCCTTTGGGTATAGGCCAAGGAGTGGGATAGCTGGGTCAAATGGTGTTTCCATTCCAAGCTTTCTGAGGAATCTCCATACTGCTTTCCAGAGTGGCTGCACTAATTTGCAACTCCACCAGCAATGTATGAGTGTTCCTTTTTCACCACATCCTCGCCAACACCTATTGTTGCTTGTGTTCTTGATAATCGCCATTCTAATTGGGGTGAGATGAAATCTTAGGGTAGTTTTGATTTGCATTTCCCTTATTACTAGGGATGTTGAACATTTTTTCATATATCTGTTGATTACTTGTACATCTTCTTCTGTGAAGTGTCTGTTCATTTCCTTAGCCCATTTGTTGATTGGATTATTTGTATTCTTCGTGTAGAGTTTTTTGAGTTCTTTATAGATTCTGGAAATTAGCGCTCTATCTGAAGTATGGTTGGCAAAGATATTCTCCCACTCTGTAGGCTCTCTCTTCACATTGCTGATAGTTTCCTTTGCTGAGAGAAAGCTTTTTAGTTTGAATCTATCCCAGTTGTTGATTCTTGCTTTTATTTCTTGTGCTATGGGAATCCTGTTAAGGAAGTCTGATCCTAAGCCAACAAGTTGAAGATTTGGACCTACTTTTCTTCTATAAGATGCAGGGTCTCTGGTCTGATTCCGAGGTCCTTAATACATTTTGAGTTGAGTTTTGTGTAGGGTGAGAGATAGGGGTTTAATTTCATTCTGTTGCATATGGTTTTCCAGTTTTCCCAGCACCATTTGTTGAAGAGGCTATCTTTTCTCCATTGCATATTGTTGGACCCTTTGTCTAGTATGAGAAAATTGTATTTATTTGGGTTTGTGTCCATGTCCTCTATTCTGTACCATTGATCTACCTGTCTATTTTGGTACCAATACATGCTGTTTTTGTTACTATTGCTTTGTAGTAGAGTTGAAGATCTGGTATTGCAATACCCCCTGCTTCGTTCTTGCTACTTAGGATTGCTTTAGCTATTCTAGGTTTTTTATTCTTCCAGAAGAATTTCATAATTGCTTGCTCTATTTCTGTAAGGTACATCATTGGGATTTTAATTGGAATTGCATTGAATCTGTATAGCACTTTAGGGAGACTAAATAATACACTATTATATGATGAATGGATAACAGAAGACATCGGGAGGGAAATAAAAAATTCTTAGAAGTAAACGAGAACAAAGACACATCATATCAAAATCTCTGGGACACTATGAAAGCAGTACTTAGTGGAAGATTTATTTCATGGGGCGCATTCAAAAAAAGAAGTAGAAATCAACAAATAAACGACTTAACACTACAGCTCAAAGCACTAGAAAAAGAAGAGCAGACCAATACCAAAAGTAGTAGAAGACAGGAAATAGTTAAAATCAGAGCCGAAATCAACGAAATTGAAACAAAAGAAACAATTGGAAAAATTAACAAAATAAACAGTTGGTTCTTTGAAAAAATAAACAAAATTGATAAACCCTTAGCCACACTAACAAAGAGAAAGAGGGAGAAAACTCAAATTACTAAAATTCGGAATGAACAAGGAAACATCACAACAGACACGACTGAAATACAAAACATAATTAGAAGCTATTTTGAAAATCTATACTCCAACAAAACAGAAAACCTCGAAGACATCAACAAATTTCTAGAGACATATGAATTACCTAAACTGAACGAAGAGGACATACACAACTTAAATAAACCAATTTCAAGCAATGAAATAGAAGAGGTCATCAAAAGCCTACCAACAAAGAAAAGTCCAGGACCAGATGGGTTCTCAGCCGAGTTCTAAAAAAACTTTTAAAGAAGAGCTCATTCCAATACTGCTCAGAGATTTTTCTGAGGAGCAGAGGCAACCCAGAGTAAAGAGCTCAAAAATTCTCCATAAATGAACTGTCTTTATTTGGAAGAAATCTTGTGAAAGCACAAGAGTGCTCTCAAAGTCAATGAAGATAATGGAAATTCATGAATTGACATGTACACTAGTTGAAATGAAAATTTTGCTAAAGGGATTTAACAGATTTCAATTTCCAGAAGAAAGAATCAGCAATCTTGATGATATATAGAGATTATACAACCCAAAGAACAGACAGAAAATGAATGAATCAAAATGAACAGAACTTCAGGGAAATGTGTAACATCACTGAGGAAACTAACATGTGATGGAAATACCAGAGGAAGAGAAAGAGAGAAGTAGAAAAAAGATTCAAAGAATACCATTAATATTAATCTACATATGCAAGAACTTCAATGAAAGAGAGGAATAAGCCCAAAATCACAAGCAACAAGGGCAAAAACAGACAAATGCAATTATTTAAAACTAAAAATGTTCTGCACATCAAAGAAAACACTTGAATGAAGCAATAACATATGGAATGGAAGAAAACATTTACAAACCATATGTGTGATAAGATGTTAATATCCGATATATATGAGAAATGAAAACAACCCAAATGAGGTTGAGTATACCTTATCTGAAATGCTTGTGACCAAAAGTGTTTCACATTATGCATTTTTTAAATTTTGGACTATTTGCATATACATAATGAGATACCTTGGGAATGGGATCCAAGACTAAATACAAAATTAATTTGTTTCATGTAAACCCTATACACATGGCCTGAAGATAAATTTATACAATATTTAATGATTTTATGCATGAAATAAAGTTTTATGGATTGGAATTTTTCTACTTGTGGCATGTTGGTACTCAAAAAGTTTTGGCATATGGAGCATTCAAGTTTTCTGAGTTTCAGATTAGATATGCTCAACTGTGTCAATAAAACAACTCAATTTTAAAATGAGCCAGAGATCTGGATAGACACTTCTCAAAAGAAAGTACAGATAACCAAAAAATATATAGAAAAAAAATGCTCAACATCACTAATTGTTAGGGAAATTATAACCACAATGAACTATCACCTCACACCTGTTACAATGGCAATTAAATGAAATGATAAGAAATGTCAAAAAGGACGTGGAAAAGGAGGAACCCAGGCACACTGTTGGTGAGAATATAAATTTGTACAGTCATTATGGGAAACATGGAGGTTCCTCAAAAAAATGAAAATAGAATTACCATATGACTAGCAATAATATTTCTGGTTATATACCCAATGGAAATAAGTATCTAAAAGAGAAGAGATATCTGCACCTCTAGATTAATTGCAGCATTACTCAGAATTGCCAAAATATGGAATCAGCCTAAGTGTCCATTGACAGATTAATGGATCGAGAACAAATATACAGACAAACATTAGATGTAAAATTATCCTACCTTTAAAAAGAAGGAAATTCTGTCATTTGTGACACCATATGGGTGAACCTGGAGGATGTTATGTTAAGCAAGTAAGCAGAGAAGGACAAATACTGCCTGATCTCTTTACGTGTGGAATATAAAAGGGTTGAGCTCATGGAAGCAGAGAGTATAATGGTGGTTGCCAGGGGCCAGGGATGGGGTGTGTGAAATGAGATATTGGTCTAAAGGTGAGAATTTTCAATTATTCGGGATATGTTCTGGAGATCTAACACATAACTTCATGGCTATACTTAATGAAATAATGTATGATGTACTTGAAATTCTTGAAATTCACTGAGAGTAGATCTTAAATGTTTCTACCACACACAAAGAGTGAGTTGATAATTATCTTGATTGTGGTACTCATTTCATAATATATCCATACATAAAACATCAGGGGCTGGGGTGGGGTTATAGCTTAGTGTAGAGTGTTTGCTTAGCAGATACCCTGAATTGGATCCCCAGCACTTACAAGAAATACTGTACACCATAAATATATATATACAATGTTTAATCATCAATTACCTCTCAATAAAAATGAAAAAAAATGTTTACTGGAAAAAAATACAGAGAGAAAGTATGGGAAATAACACAAGAAAAACAACACATCCTATCCTAGTACCCTCCAATAAATAAAAAGCTGACTTCCAGTCAAAAACAGTAGAGACCCGAGGGCAATACAATGACATATTCAGAGTGCTGGAAGAACAAAATTTGTCAGTAAAAACTTAGATACAGAAAGATTATCTTTCAAAAATGAAGACGCGATAAAGATACTCTTAAACAAGAAAACAATTTGTTGTTATCAGACCTTTCTTACAAGACATATTAAAGGAAGACAGGAATTCAAATCTACAACACAAAAACATGAACAATAGAAAATGTAATTAAGTATTTTATAAAAGTCAGTTTAAAAGCATATTGCTTCCCTAGGCTTCTTTTAATAATTTTAAGAAAAATGGTATAGGAAAATACGTATGTAATTATATTATTAGGCTTATACATACAGAAATGTAACATATTTGACAATAACAAGCAAAGCTGTCAAGTGGGAACAAAGGTGTTTCTGAATAAGAAAATGACACCAGACGGTGACTCGAACCCCCAGGAACAAAGGAAGAGAGTCAGAAATGGCGAACAAGAAAGTTCATAGAACACACTCCATAAATACACACTTGTTCTTCTTTCTTTCCTCAGCCTCACATCAGAATCATGTTGTGAGAGTACCTGAGGAGAACTGACTTATTTCTTCGGTATTCACAAAGCAATGGTGTATAATGCGTACTATATGCTACTGGATTCAGTTTGCTATTTTGTCAAGGGAATCAATACACAATGTGATTGTCCATCTATATTCCTAGGAGCTATTGGTCTGAAGTTTTCTTGTGATGTCCTGGTCTGTTTGTGACATCAGAATAATGCAGGCTTCACATAATAAATTGGGAAGTGTTCCCTCCTCTTTTTCACAGGAGTTTGTGAAAGTTGGTAATTCCTCTTTAAGCATTTAGTAGAATTCACCAATAAAAATGTCTGGTCTTGGGTTTTTCTTTGTGGGAAGTCTTTTTTGTACATTTTTTTTTAATTTCTTTCTAGATATACATGACAGTAAAGTGTATTTCGATATATTAAACATACATAGTATATCTTGTTCCAATTAGGATCCCATTATTGTGGTTGTACATGATGTGTAGTTACATTGGTCATGTACTCATATGTAAGGATAGGAGAGATGTCCGATTCATTCTACTCTTTTCTATTTGTGGGAAGTCTTTCGAATACTAATTTTTAAAAAATCATTATAATTCTCTCATCTCAGAATTTCTGTTTTCTTTTGAGTAAGTTTTAATATTTTATATTTCTAGGAATTTTTCCATTACATGTAGGTTATCTAATGTGTTAGTATACAATTGTTCATAGTACTCTTCAAAGCCTTTTTTATTTCTATAAGGTTGGTAGTAATACCCTTTAATTACAGATTCTAGTGCTTTGAGTCTTCTCTCTTTTTTTTATCTTTTTTTTATTTATTTTTATTGTAAACAAATGGGCGGTGAGAGGCTTTCCCAAATGTCTTTTTTTTATTATTGTAAACAAATGGGATACATGTTGTTTCTCTGTTTGTACATGGAGTAAGGCATACCATTTGTGTAATCATAAATTTACATAGGGTAATGTTGTTTGATTCATTCTGTTATTTTTTTCCCTTCCCCCCTACCCCTCCCACCCCTCCCACCCCTCTTTTTCCTCTATACAGTCCTTCCTTCCTCCATTCTTGCCCCCCTCCCTAACCCTAACTCTAATCCTAACACTAACCCCTCCCACCCCCCATTATGTGTCATCATCCACTTATCAGCGATATCATTCATCCTTTGGTTTTCTGAGATTGGCTTATCTCACTTAGCATGATATTCTCCAATTTCATCCATTTGCCTGCAAATGCCATAATTTTATCATTCTTTATGGCTGACTAATATTCCATTGTGTATGTATACCAGTTTCTTTATCCACTCATCAATTGAAGGGCATCTAGGTTGGTTCCACAATCTGGCTATTGTGAATTGAGCAGCTATGAACATTGATGTGGCTGTATCTCTGTAGTATGCTGATTTTAAGTCCTTTGGGTATAGGCCAAGGAGTGGGATAGCTGGATCAAATGGTAGGTACATTCCAAGTTTTCTAAAGAATCTCCACACTGCTTTCCAGAGTGGCTGCACTAATTTGCAGCCCCAACAGCAATGTATGAGTGTACCTTTCTCCTCACATCCAAGCCAACACCTGTTGTTGCTTGTATTCTTGATAATCGCCATTCTAATTGGGGTGAGATGGAATCTTAGGGTAGTTTTGATTTACATTTCTCTTACTACTAGAGATGTTGAACATTTTCTCATATGTTTGTTGATTGCTTGTAGATCTTCTTCTGTGAAGTGTCTGTTCATTTCCTTAGCCCATTTGTCGATTGAGTTATTTGCATTCTTGGTGTAGAGTTTTTTTACTTCTTTATAGATTCGGGAGATTAGTGCTCTATTTGAAGTATGATTGGCAAAGATGTTCTCCCACTCTGTAAGCTCTCTCTTTGCGTTGCTGATAGTTTACTTTGCTGAGAGAAAGCTTTTTAGTTTGAATCTATCCCAGTTGTTGATTCTTGCTTTTATTTCTTCTACTATGGGAGTCCTATTGAGGAAGTCTGGTCCTAAGCCGACATGTTGAAGATCTGGACCTACTTTTTCTTCTATAAGATGCAGGGTCTCTGGTCTGATTCCGAGGTCCTTAATCCATTTTGAGTTTAGTTTCATGCTCGGTGAGAGATATGGGTTTAGTTTCATTCTGTTGCATATGAATTTCCAATTCTCCCAGCACCTTTGTTGAAGAGGCTATCTTTTCTCCAATGCATATTTTTGGCCCCTTTGTCTAGTATGAGAAAATTGTATTTATTTGGGTTTGTATTCGTGTCCTCTATTCTGTACCATTGATCCACCTTTCTATTTTGGTACCAATACCATGCCATTTTTGTTACTATTGCTTTGTAGTAGAGTTGAAGATCTGGTATTGCAATACCCCCTGCTTCACTCTTTCTGCTAAGGATTGCTTTAGCTATTCTGGGTTTCTTATTCTTCCAGATGAATTTCATAATTGCTTGCTCTATTTCTGTAAGGTACATCATTGGGATTTTAATTGGAATTGCATTGAATCTGTATAGCACTTTTGGTAGTATGGCCATTTTGACAATATTAATTCTTCCTATCCAAGAACATGGGAGATCTTTCCATCTTCTAAGGTTTTCTTTAATTTCTTTTTTAGTGTTCTGTAGTTCTCATTGTACAGGTCTTTCACCTCTTTTGTGAGATTGATTCCCAAGTATTTTATTTTTTTCGAGGCTATTGTGAATGGGGTAGTTTTCCTGATTATTCTTTCCAAAGATTCATCGCTTATATATAAAAATGCCTTAGATTTATGTGCATTGATCTTATATCCTGCTACTTTACTGAATTCACTTATGAGTTCTAAAAGTTTTCTGGTGGAATTTCCTGGCTCCTCGAAGTATATAATCATATCATCAGCAAATAGGGATAGTATGAGTTCTTCTTTTCCTATTCATATCCCTTTAATTTCTTTGATCTGTCTAATTGCTCTGGCTAGAGTTTCAAGGACGATATTGAATAGAAGTGGTGAAAGAGGGTATCACTGCCTTGTTCCAGTTTTTAGGGGGAATGTTTTCAGTTTTTCACCATTTAGAATGATGTTAGCCATGGGCTTAGCATAGATGGCCTTTACAATGTTAAGGAATGTTCCCACTGTCCCTATTTTTTCTAGTATTTTGAGCATGAAGGGGTGCTATATTTTATCAAATGCTTTTTCTGCATCTATTGAAATAATCATGTGATTCTTGACTTTAAGTCTATTGATATGGTGAATTACATTTATTGATTTCCTGATGTTGAACCAACCTTGCATCCCTGGGATGAAACCCACTTGATCATGGTGCACTAACTTTTTAATATGTTTTTGTATGCGATTTGCTAAAATTTTGTTGAGAATTTTTGCATCCATATTCATTAAAGATATTGGTCTGAAATTTTCTTTCCTCGATGTGTCTCTGTCTGGTTTAGATATCAGGGTAATATTGGCTTCATAGAATGAGTTTGGGAGGGTTCCCTCCTCTTCTATTTCATGAAATACTTTGAGAAGTATTGGAATGAGCTCTTCTTTAAAGGTTTTGTAGAACTCGGCTGAGAACCCATCTCGTCCTGGACGTTTCTTTGTTGGTAGGCTTTTGATAACTTCTTCTATTTCATTACTTGAAATTGGTCTATTTAAATTCTGTATGTCCTCCTCGTTCAGTTTAGGCAATTCATATGTCTCTAAAAACCTGTTGATGTCTTCGAAATTTTCTATTTTGTTGGAGTATAGATTTTCAAAATAGCTTCTAATTATGCTTTGTATTTCAATCGTGTCTGTTGTGATATTTCCTTGTTCATTCCGAATTTTAGTAATTTGAGTTTTCTCTCATCTTCTCTTTGTTAGTGTGGTTAATGGTCTATCAATTTTGTTTATTGTTTCAAAGAACCAACTATTTATTTTGTCAATTTTTTGTATTGTCTCTTTTGTTTCAATTTCATTGATTTCAGCTCTGATTTTAACTATTTCCTGTCTTCTACTACTTTTGGTGTTGGTCTGTTCCTCTTTTTCTAGGGCTTTGAACTGTAGTGTTAGGTCGTTTATTTGTTGAGTTTTACTTCTTTTATTGAACGCGCTCCATGAAATAAATTTTCCTCTAAGTACTGCTTTCATAGTGTCCCAGAGATTTTGATATGATGTTTCTTTGTTCTCAATTACCTCTAAGAATTTTTTAATTTTCTTCCTAATATCTTCTGTTATCCGTTCATCATATAATAGCATATTGTTTAATCTCCAGGTGTTGCAGTAGTTTCTGTTTTTTACTCTTTCATTTATTTCTAATTTCAATCCATTATGATCTGATAGAATACAAGGTAGTATCTCTATCTTCTTGTTTTTGTCAATTTTTGTTGGAAGATCTGTCCAGTGGTAAGAGAGGCGTGTTAAAATCGCCTAGTATTATTGTGTTATGATCTATTTGGTTTCTGAAATTGAGAAGGATTTGTTTGACATACGTGGATGAGCCACTGTTTGGGGCATAGATGTTTATGATTGTTATGCTGTTTTATGCTTCCCTTAAGCAGTATGAAATGTCCTTCTTCATCCCTTCTGACTAACTTTGGCTTGAAGTCCACATTATCTGAAATGAGGATGGATACCCCAGCTTTTTTGCTGAGTCCATGTGCATGGTATGTTTTTCCCCATCCTTTCACCTTTAGTCTATGGGTATCTCTTTCTATGAGGTGAGTCTCTTGCAGGCAACATATTGTTGGATATTTCTTTTTAATCCAATCTGCCAGTCTATGTCTTTTGATTGATGAGTTCAGGCCATTAACATTCAGGGTTATTATTGAGATATGATTTGTATTCCCAGTCATTTGGCTCATTTTTTTAAATTTTATTATTTGACAATTCCTTTAGGATAATTCCTCCCTTTGCTAATTTGCTTCTTTGTTTTTCATCTCTTCCTCATGTAATATTTTGCTGAGAATGTTCTGTAATGCTGGCTTTCTTTTTGTAAATTCTTTTAGCCTTTATTTATCATGGAATGATTTTATTTCATCGTCAAATTTGAAAGTAAGTTTTGCTGGGTGTAAGATTCTTGGTTGGTATCCGTTTTCTTTTAGGGCTTGAAAAATGTTGTTCCAGGCCCTTCTAGCTTTCAGGGTCTGGATTGAAAAATCTGCTAATATCTGTATCGGTTTCCCCTGCATGTAATTTGGTTCTTTTCTCTCACAGCCTTTAAAATTCTGTCTTTATTTTGTATGTTAGGTATTTTCATTATAATGTGCCTTGGTGTGGGTCTGTTGTAATTTTGTGTATTTGGAGTCTTATAAGCCTCTTGAACTGGATTTCCCATTTCATTCTTTAGATTTGGGAAATTTTCTGAAATTATCTCATTGAATAGGTTGTTCATTCCTTTGGTTTGTTTCTCTAAGCCTTCCTCAATCCCAATAATTCTCAAATTTGGCCTTTTCATGATATCCCATAGTTCTTGGAGATTCTGTTCATGATTTCTTACCATCTTCTCTGTTTGTTCAACTTTGTTTTCAAGGTTAAATATTTTGTCTTCAATATCTGAGGTTCTGTCTTCCAGCTGTTCTATCCTATTGGTTATGCTTTCTATGGAGTTCTTAATTTGGTTATTGTTTCCTTCATTTCAAGGATTTCTGTTTGTTTTTTTTTTCAATATCTCTAACTCTTTATTGAAATGTTCTTTTGCTTCCTGTATTTGCTCTTTTAACTGTCGATTGGTGCGATCATTCAATGCCTGCATTTGCTCTTTCATATCATCGTTTGCTTCCCTGATCATTTTAATTATGTACATTCTGAACTCCCTTTCTGTCATTTCTTCTGCCATGCTGTCATTGGATTTTATTGATGTAACATCTAGATTTGTTTGGGGCATTTTCTTCCCTTGTTTTCTCATATTGTTCAGGTATCAGTGGACCGCTGAGATATTGCAGATTTCCTCTATTGACTTATAATGTCCCTGAAGATTTCTAGTATATCCCCTCTTAGCCTTCAGTAGCCTGAAGTCTTGGAGGAAGTTGATAATGTGGTGCTCCACAAGGAAGCTGCCTCTCTAGGGGTGGTGGCCTTCAGGTCAGGTATATTCCCTGCTAGTGGGCAGAGGTGCCTCCACTTGTTGACCAATGGTCATCCAAGGGGGAACTAGGCTGCAGGCTGAGGCAAGGCCTGATTGTGCCTGTGTCTCTGGTTTTACCGTTCTTGTGGGAAAACCTCACCCGGCAGGGAAGACTCACCTGGTGGGGAGGTCTTGCTGGTCAGTTCCCCTCCTAGAGGTTCCCCTCAATCCACAACTACCGCCTGGGCTGGGCTGTCTTCCTCTGCAACATTCCCAGGGGCCCGGGCCTACCTCTTGAGCCTGGGAGCCTCACCCTTCGCAGACGAGTCTCCTTAGGCCACCCCTCCTCAGAGAATCTGCCCACAATCCTGGAACCTTCACTCCGCCCCTCAGCTTGTCTCTGTGCAGCTCTTCCACCAAGAAGTCACCTAGGTCCTGGTACCCTGCTCTGCACCTAATCACCTAGTTATGCGGCCCCTCCTCTGAGCAGCCATCTGGAGCCCCGTACAGTCACTCTGAGTCCCAGTGACCCGCCGCATGCCTCTTCCTCCGGGCAGCCACCCGGTGTTCCGGTGCGGTCGCTAGGAGTCCAAGCAACTCACTGCACACCTCCTCCTCCTGACAGCCGCCCGTAGCCCTGGTGCAGTCACTCTGAGTCCACACGACCCATCGCACACCTCCTACTCCGGGCAGCTGACCGGAGCTCTGGTGCAGCCGCTCCGAGTCCAAGTGACCCGCCACGCTTCTCCTCCTCCTCCGGGCAGCCCCCCCGGTGTTCAGGAGCAGTCGCTGTGAGTCCAAACAGCTCACTGCGCACTTCTTCCTCTGGGAAGCCTTCCGGAGCCCCAGTGGGTTGCGCTTAGTCCCAGCGTCGAGCTGAGCGGCCGCCTCTACAATGCTCCCAGTTGTCCGAGTTCACTGCTCCAGCGGGGGGAGGGGTGTCTCGTTGGACAACTCTACTTCACAAAGTTCCCTGCGTTGTGGGACTACTGCCCCATCCAGGATGCCTCCCCAATGGGAGAGACTCACCCAGTGGCTTTGAGTTGGTCCCAAGTCTCTCAATATCTCCTCTTCTTGAATCCTGAGTCCTGAAGCAACATGAAATGCAGCCACTCTCTAGTCTGCCATCTTGAAAACCACGAATGTCTTTTTTTAATCTTTATCAGTTGTGCTAAAGCCTTGTCATTTGTCAATTTTGTTGATCTTCTCCAAGAACCAAGTTTTAGTTTGATATTTCTCAGTTGTGTTCTACTCATTTTATGTATTTCTACTCTATTATTTCCACATTGTGTTAACCTTATGTTTAGTTTTTCTTATTTAGTTTCTTAAGATTGTTGATTTGAAATCCATCTTCTTCCTTTTTTTTAATCTAAGCAATTACAACTGCAAATTTCCCCCTAAGCACTGCTTTCATTGCATCCCATAAGTTTTGGTACAAGCATCTTTTATTTCCAGCAATGTACCATTGCAAATTGGTTAACTTGCAAATGGATTATTTTATACCACTGACATCCAAGTGTAAGTTCTAGCTTGCTTCTGTTTCTGATCCCCTAGAGCCTATTCTCAGCATGGTAGCCAGAATTATCCCTTTAAAAACACATCATTTCAGTTCTCTGTCTAATCATACATTGGCTCCCCACTCTACTTTTTAGCAAAAACTGAAGTCCAAGCACTGGCACGAGCTGGCCCACCATCTCCTGCATCATCTTCTACCCCTCTGCTCTTTATTAATGCTTTTCAACCCACAGAAGTACCCCAGCTGTACTTTGCACACACCAGTATATGTTCTATTTAGGGGTCTTTGGACTTGACCCCTCCACCCTAGATATCCCCATGACTAATGTGTTCATCCCCTTCATGATTTGTTCCAATGTCACCTTATGGAAGCATCACCCTGACCATCCTAGGGAAATGTCTATCCCCACCAGCACTCCTGTCCTCTTTGCCGTCCTTCACTTTTTCTCTCCCATTGTACTTACCACCATAGAAACTGAACATGGCAGCCATGGAGCGGCATTGTGCAGGTCCCCCTTCAAGACTGAAAATCTGCTAGAAGAGCTGCCTGCTGAGAGCTGTCAGTCACTGGCCTCTCCAGACATGGTGTCTCCTGAACCGAACTGCCTCCTCCAAAGCCGTGTAGTTTTCAGAGATTTATTCAGTCACTGGTCAAACTGGGCCTTATAAAAGTCCAGTTCCCTCACCCAATACAGGGCACTCAATTCCAAGTTCTGAGCTCCCCACAAGGTAGGCAGTTATGCTTCTCTGCTCAAGTGATCCATGAGAGTGCATCCTCACAAATTTCTCCTGCCCTGATCTCTGTTTCAGGGTGCAACACTTTATTTTCTACTGACTTGCTATCTTTACAGTAGTTCTCCCTGACACACATCCGGGACACATGTCCCAAGACCCTCAGTGACTGTCTAAAGCCACAGATAATACCAAACCCTGTACATAGTATGGTTTTTCCTATACATTCACACCTATGATGAAATTTAATTTATAAATTAATAACAATAGGTAATAAGATAGAATAACTATAACAATATATTGAAATAAAAATTATGCGCATGTGATAGTGCTTTCCCTCTCTCTCTCCCTGAAGTATCTCATTCTACTGTACGTACCCTCCATCTTGTGAGTTGATACAATGCCTACATGATGAGATGAAGTGAGGGAAATGACAGGTGGAGTGACAGTCAGCCTGGGCTGAGACATCTCCTAGTGATTAATGGTGTTGATACCAGAGATGGGAACCTCCGACCCAGTGACAGTTGAAACGAAACCAGGGCAAAGAGTGTGAACACACAGAGTTTTTATTGGGGGGTTTTATCTCTTGGAAGGGGCAATAGCAGAGAGAGAGAAAGGAGGGGAAGGGAGGGGAGAGGAGAGGAGAGATTTCAAGCTGTTCCACAGAGAAAGAAAGGGACAAGTCTTTTGTCTGATTACTGGGGTGGGATAGGGTCTGGTTGATCACTAACTCAGTTCTGGTTTGCCAGGTGGCTTTGGAGAAGTCCATATTGCATGAGGGGCCAATCCCATTCCCATGAGATGATTGTTCTTACTTAGGTGGGATGATCTGCCTGCAAGGCTCTGATGTTCCTGGAATCCAAGGTGGCTGCAGGCTGAAGAATTCAAAGGTGCTACTCTAGGGGTTGTAGAACAGGGCTTTGCAAAAGCTTTGAATGTTCCGGCACATCTCTTTTATGTATAAATAATTATCATCTATTCATGATTATTGTGAGCCAGGCATTATTCTTTTGTTGTTGTTGTTGTTGTTGTTGTTGTTGTTCTAATTAACTGGTTATACATGACAGTAAAATGCATTTTGAAACGTTGTACAGAAATGGAGCATACCTTCTCATTCCTCTGGCTGTCATGGTACTAAGTTATCCCAGTAGTGTAATCATACATGTATTTAGGATAATAATGTCTGTCTCAGTCTACAGTCCTTCCCATCCCCATGGCCCCACCCCTCCCCTCACTCCCCTATACACAATTCAAAGTTCCTTCATTCTTCCCTACCCTCCCCCCTCTATGGATCAGCATCTGCTTATCAGAGAAAATATTCAGCCTTTGGTTTTTTGGGATTGGCTTATTTCACTTAGCATGATATTTTTCAACTCCATCCATTTACCTGCAAATGCCATAATTTCATTCTTCTTTAAGGCTGAGTAATATTCCATTGTATGTGGTGTGTGTGTGTGTGTGTGTGTGTGTGTGTGTGTTTTCTTTCTACATTCATCTGTAGAAAGGCATCTAAATTGGCTCCACAGTTTAGCTATTATGAATTGAGCTGCTATAAACATTGGTGTGGCTGCGTCATATAGTATGCTAATTTTAAGACCTTTGGGTATAAATTGAAGAGTGGGATATCTGAGTCAAATGGTGGTTCCATTCCAAGATTTCTGAGGAATCTCAATACTGCTTTCCAGAGTGATTTCACCAATCTGCAGTCCCACCAGCAATATATGAGTGTATCTTTTTCTCCACATCTTCACCAACACTTATTATTGCTGTATTCTTGATAATTGGCATTCTGATTAGAGTGAGATGAAATCTTAGAGTAGTTTTTGATTTGCATTTCTCTAATTTCTAGAGATGATGAACATTTTTTTCATATGCTTGCTGATTGATTGTATTTCTTCTGTGAAGTGTCTGTTCAGTTCCTTAGCCCATTTATTGATTGGGTTATTTTTTTTTTGGTGTTTTTTGAGTTCTTTATATATCCTGCACATTAGTTCTCTATCTGAGCTGTGTGTGGGAAAGATTTTGTCCCACCCTGTAGGCTCTCTCTTTATGTTCTTGATTGTTTCCTTTGCTGAGAAGAAGCTTTTTAGTTTGGATTCATCCCATTTATTTAGTCTCAATTTTACTTCTTGCACTTTAGGAGTCTTTTTAAAGAAGTCTGATCCTAAGCCAACATGATGAAGATTCAGGCCTACTTTGTCTTCTATTAGGTGCAGGGTCTCTGGTCTAATTCCTAGGTCCTTGATCCACTTTGAGTTGAGATTTGTGCAAGGTGAGAGAAAGAGATTTAATTTCATTTTGCTGCATATGGATTTCCAGTTTTCCCCACACCATTTATTGAAGAGGCTATCTTTTCTCCATTGTATGTTTTTGGCACCTTTGTCTAGTATGAGATAATTGTATTTATGTGGGTTTGTTTCTGTGTCTTCTGTTCTGTACCATTGGTCAACATGTCTATTTTGGTGCCAATACCATGCAATTTTTGTTACTATAGCTTTGTAGTATAGTTTAAGCCCTCATATTATGATGCCTCCTGCTTCACTCTTCCTGTTAAGGATTGCTTTGGCTATTCTGGGTCTCTTATTTTTCCAAATGAATTTCATAATTGCTTTCTGTATTTCTATGAGGAAAGACATTGGGATTTTAATTGGAATTGCATTGAATCTGTATAACACTTTTGGTAGTATGGCCATTTTGACAATGTTAATCTTGCCTATCCAAGAGCATGGGAGATCTTTCCATCTTCTAAGGTCTTCTTTAATTTCTTTCTTTAGTGTTCTATAGTTCTCATCATAGAGGTCTTTCACCTCTTTTGTTAGATTGATGCCTAAGTATTTGTTTTTTGAGGCTATTGTGAATGGGGTAGTTTTCCTAATTTCTCTTGCAGTGGACTCATCACTTATGTATAGGAATATTTGATTTATGGATGTTGATTTCATATCCTGCTACTTTGCTGAATTCATTTATGCATTCTAGAATTTTTCTGGTGGAATTTTTTTGAACCTCTAAATATACAATCATGTTTTCAGCAAATAGTGATAATTTGAGTTCTTCTTTTCCTATTTGTATTCCTTTAATTTCTTTCATCTGATTGCTTCGGCTAGAATTTCAAGGACTATGTTGAATAGAAGTGGTGAAAGAGGACATCCCTGTCTTGTTCCAGTTTTTAGAGGGAATGCTTTCAATTTTTCTCCATTCAAAATTATGTTGACCTTGGGCTTAGCATAGATAGTTTTCACAATGTTGAGGTATATTCCTACTATCCCTAGTTTTTCTAGTGTTTTGAACGTGAAGAGGTGCTGTATTTTACCAAATGCTTTTTCTGCATCTGTTGAAATAATTATATGATTCTTTTTTTTTAAGTTTATTGATGTAATGTATTACATTTATTGATTTCCTTATGTTGAACCAACTTTGCATCCCTGGGATGAACCCCACTTGATTGTGGTGAACTCTTCTTAATATGTTTTCGAACACAATTTGCAAGAATTATATTCATAATTTTTGCTTCTATATTCATCAGGGATATTGGTCTGAAGTTTTCTTTCCTTGATGTGTCTTTAGTTTTGATATCAGGGTGATACTAGCTTCATAGAATGAATTTGGAAGGATTTCTTCCTGTTCTATTTCATGGAATAATTTGAGGAGTATGGGTTTTAATTCTCTAAAGGTCTTTTAGAACTCAACTGAGAATCTGTCTGGTCCTGGGCTTTTCTTGGTTGGTAGGCTTTTGATGGCGTCTTCTATTTCAATGCTTGAAATTGATCTGTTTAAATTGTGTAGGTCATCCTGTTCAGTTTGGGTAGATCATATGTCTCTTGAAATTTGTTCATGCCTTTGAGATTTTCTATTTTGTTTAAGTGTAAATTTTCAAAATAGTTTCTAATTATCTTCTGTATTTCAGTAGCATCCTTCATGATGTTTCCTTTTTTAGCACAAATTTTGGATATTTTAGTTTTCTCTCTCTCTTCATTAGTGTAGCTAAGGTTTATCAATATTGTTTCTTTCTTCAAAGAACCAACTTTTTGTTTTGTCAGTTTTTTGAATTGATTCTTTTGTTTCAATTTCATTGATTTCCACTCTGATTTTAATTATTTTCTGTCTTCTACAGCTTTTGGTGTTGATTTGTTCTTCTTTTTCTAGGGTTTTGAGATGTAATGTTAGGTCCTTTACTTGTTGACTTTTTATTCTTTTAAAGATTGAGCTCAATGCAATGAACTTTCCTCTTGGTACTGCCTTCATAGTGTCCCAGAGATTTTGATATGTTGTATCAGTATTCTCATTTACCTCTAAGAATTTTTTAATTTCCTCCCTGATTTCTTCTGCTATTCTTGTCATTCAGTAGCATGCTATTTAGTCTCCAGGTGTTGGAGTAGCTTCTGTATTTTATTTTATCATTGATTTCTAGTTCCATTCTGTTATGATCTGATAGGATGCAGGATAGTATTTCTATATTTTTTGTATTTGCTGAGAGTTGCTTTGCGGCATAACATATGGTCTATTTTAAGAGAAGAATCCAAGTGCTGTTGAGAAGAAAGTGTATTCACTTGATGATGGATGAAATATTCTATATATGTCCATTAAGTCTAAATCATTGATTGTATTATTTAGTTCTGTAGTTTCTTTGTTTAGTTTTTGATTGGAAGATCTATTCAGTGGTGAGACAGGTGTGTTAAAGTCACCCAGTATTATTTTGTTGTGGTCTATTTGATTCTTTAAATTGAGAAGGATTTGTTTGCTGTACATAGATTCTCCATTGTTTGAGACATAAATATAATATGATTGTTATGTCTTGTTGATATATGATTCCCTTAAGCAGTATGAAATGTCCTTCCTTATACCTTCTGACTAACTTTGGTTTGAAGCCTACTTTGTTTGATATGAGGACATATCATAGGCTTGTTTGCACAGTCCATGTGAATAATACGTTTTTCCCAACCTTTCACCTTCAGTCTGTGGATGTCTTTTCCTAGGAGGTGAGTCTCCTAGGAACATCAATATGTTCCTAGGAGAACATCAGCATATTGATGAGTCTCTTTTATAATCCAATCTGCCAGTCTACGTCTTTTGGTTGATGAGTTTAGGCCATTAACTTATTGAGATTTGATTCGTGTTCCTGGCCATTTTGTTGTTGTTGTTGTTGTTGTTGTTGTTGTTTGTTGTTGTCGTTGTTTTAACTTGACTTAGTTTTAGTTTCTCCTTTAATTGACCTTTCCTTTAGTGTAGTTCCTCCCTTCACTGGTTTGCTTTTTTATTTTTTATTTTTTTCATTTCCTCCTCATGGGATAGTTTGCTGAGAATCTTCTGTAGTGCAGGCTTTCTAGTTGTGAATTCTTTTAACTTTCATTTGTCATGGAAAGTTTTTATTTCATCTTCAAATCTAAAGTTTAATTTGCTGGATGTAAAATTCTTGGTGAGTATCCATTTTCTTTCAGAGTTTGATATATGTTATTCCAGGACCTCCTGACAACAGGTGTCTGGTTGAGAAATCAGCTAAAATCCAAACTGTTTTCCCCCTGTATGTAATTTGATTTTTTTTTTCTCTTGTAGCCTTTAAAATTCTGTCCTTATTCATATGTTAGTCATTCTCATTACAATGTGCCTTGGTGTGGGTCTGCTATAATTTTGTACATTTTATGGTCCTGTCTACCTCTTGTAGTTGATATTCCATTTCATTGTTTAGATTTGGGAAGTTTTCTGATATTATGTCATTGAAAAGATTATACATTCCTTTGGTTTGTATCTCTGTGGCTTTGTCTAGTCCAATAAATCTTAAATTTGATCTTTTATGTTATTCCATATTTCTAGGAAGTTCTGTTCATGGTTTCTTACCATCTTTTCTGTGCAGTCAACTTTATTTTCAGGTGTATATATTTTGTCTTCATTGTCTGAGGTTCTCTTCTAAGTGGTCTAGTCTGTTGGTGACACTTTCCTTGAATTTTTAATTTGGTTTATTTCCTTCATTTTGAGGATTTCTGCTTGATTCCTTTTTATAATCTCTGCCTCTTTATTGAAGTGATCTTTCACTTCCTGTATTTTCTCTCCAATACCATCTTTTATTTTGAAGATCAATCTAACTATGTACCTTCTAAATTCCTTCTCGGACATTTCTCGTACTGTGCTGTCTGTGGATTCTATTGTTGGATCATCTGAGTTTGTTTGAGACACTTTGTTCCCTTGTTTTTTCATGTTGTCTGTGTGTCTTCTCCTCTAGTGGTATAGATCTGAGGCAGTATAGCTTCTACCCTGTAGTCTTATAGTGTCCCTGAAGTTTCCAGTACCTCACCTGTGGGTACTGTGACAATAGACTTCCAGGCAACAGCAGGCAGTAGGCAATCCACTGGCAGGTCTGCAGACAGCCTGCAGGTTAATGTCAGGTGATCGACTGATGGATTGGGCAGTGGGAGATGGGTAGGTGAAAAGCAAGCGATGGGCAGGCAAGAGGCGTGCAAATGAGCAAATGGTTCCTTTAAGTCTTGAATATACTTTAGTTGCTCTTATCTTTGTGTCCTCAGTCTTGAAGGCAGACAAGATAGGTTAGGCCAATTTAGGGCTAATAAACCTATACTACTAGGTTTCATATAGATACTTAAGTGATTAACATGCCTACATGCAGAACTGAGCAGAATTCTGAACCCAAAATTTAAGGTAATTAAGGAGTCAGATACAAAACAGACACCAAGATTTATTCTGTTTTTAGTTACTCTTTGGGTTTCTGCAGGCCCCGGTAAAGAGTTACTGTTTTGGCAAAGGCAGCATCTCTAAGTCCCTGTTTTAACTCAGGGCTCCAGTGTGTCCAGTTTTTGTGATACTTTTACTGGTTAATTGGTCTTGAGTCTTTGGGAGCACATCTGCCCTTTGTTCCTGTGGTGGTGTCTGTGTAGTGTTACCTGATCACCTGTCCCAGCTGTCTGTCACTTGAGTACCAATACTTAGGAGATGAATGTTGATGAGAAGGAGTTGGGTTTACTCAAGGCTGGGCCTGAAGAAGATAAAAGGGCTCCTCAAAGCTCCTCAAAACTTTTTCCCAGGCTCTGGGGCACAGAGTTTTGAGGAGGAGGGAAATAGGTGGAGAGGCTGTAGGCTCACAGGTCTTCCTCATGGAGGGTCGTGCCTTCTCCGGAACATCACAGTGGATTTTGACCTCCTGTGACTAGTCACTAAGGAAGGGGTGTTACAAAGGCCTTCGGGGTTCTGCAAGTCTAAAGAAAAGTTTAGCAGTTAATATCCAGGTGGTCTTCTCTCCAAAGTATTAGGGAGGCATGGAAGGGGAAAGAGAAGGGAGAGCAAAGGACAAGCTCAAGGGAGCCCCTGTTACACTCAGTGAGTACAGAGGGTTGGACAGGGTGGATAAAGGAATGATTCATGTCCAGATGGGACAGAGTGGAATGATATAAGCATTCGTCGTGCTATTTAGAACAACATGCGACTTAAAACTTACAGATAACTTATTTCTGGAATTTTCCATTTAATATTTTCAGACCAGGGTTGATGGAAGGTAACTGAAACCACAGAAAGCAAAACTGAGAACAAAGGGGACTACTGTATTGCCTTTCTCCTCCCACTATAATATAAGCTCCCAGAGGAAGGACATTTTCCTCACTGATGTATCCAGTGCACTTTAAGAGTAACTGGGACATGGAGGACACTCAACAGGTATTCTTCAAATGAACCCTGAAGTATTAGAAATTTTCATTTGGTTGCAGAAAAAATGAAAGCTCAAAAAAATGGGTTAATGGCTTCTAGTTTTACAGATATAAAATTTTATTTATTGAATTAACATTTTTGTCTGATATTAATATTAAACCACAGAGGCAGGAATATGTAGATTTCTGGACGTTAGTTTCTGTTTAATTTGTGGGAGGAAAAGTCATAACTTTATTTTATGGTGATACTGTCAGCTATTTTTTAAAGGGATCCTACACATCCATTTTCCTACACACATGCACACACACACACACACACACACACACACATAAATATGTATGTAACTTTCAAACTCTATTTCATATATCTTTTTCTTGGATCAGGATGACAGTTTTATTCTTTATAGCCTTTAAAATTGTCAGCACGACCTATAAGTTTCTCCATAGGCTTCCAAGACGTTTCCTACCCATATGAGTTTTTAAATTACATAATTGAAGTTGTATTGCATTTTCTTTTTAATTTTCTAATCCTCTTACAATGTAAGGCATGACACCTATCAAAGTATTTCAGTCAGGGGTGAATTTCATTGAAAACATACTCCTGGAATTCCATAATATTCTCATAACTGGGTGCAGTGGTGCATGCCTGTAATCCTAGCAACTTGGGAAGCCGAGGCAGACGGATCACAAGTTCAAAGCCAGCTTCAGCAACTTAGAGAGGCCCTGTCTTTAAATAAAATATAAAAAGGACTGGGGATGTGGCTCGGTGGTAAATTACCCCTGGGTTCATACCCTGTTACCAAAAAAAAAAAAAAAAAAATTCTTAAAGTATTGATGTCACTCTTAGCCTAGGACACAATGTCTAGAGTTCTTTTTTGTTTAATTAATACATGAAAGTTGTATTTATTATAGGGTACCATGTGATGTTTCAATACATATATATATATATATATATATATATATATATATGCAATGTTCAAATCAGGGTAAGCTTATCTATTACCTGAAACATTTATTATTTCTTCATTGTGAAGATATTCACTATCCTTTCTTCTAGCTTTTGTAAAATATGTAATTGTAATTCATTATGATCTACAGTCACCCTGCTGTGCAATAAAACACCAAAACATTTTTCTCCATAACTTGGTGGGACAATTAACAAACCTTTCCCTAAATTTTGATTTTCACTCACACTACAGACTCATGATGGAATATTCTGTATCAGATCACCCTCTCATGAGAAAACTGGGAACTCAATATAAACAGATCAATAGATAGGTATTACTAATATATTCTATGTATATTAAATAGCTTACTATATTGCTTACTATATAATACTGTATTTTATATAGATGTGTAATTTTATTACTATATATTCAGGTTGCCTATATGTACTATGGACATATGCATGTTCCCCTTGTGTTCTTTTTCTGATTCTCTTTAGTCTCTGTCTACTGAGTAACCCCATATGCTGGAACAGGCCACCCTCCAACTTTGGATTTGGTTAAAACACCACCCCATGAGACATACATTTGGTCTCTCAAATGGCTGCTGAGGGCATAAACAACACAACTTGGAAATGTAGAGAAAAGCCTGGCTGATGGAAAACAGGGGCCAGGAGGGAGGTGGTTAGGTAATGTGGCCTCCTTTCCCAGTGTGTGGACCACATTCAGAGGTGTTTCCTCCTTGAAGTCCTCCTGGGGGTTCCAATAAGCACGCTGCTGTATCTTTTGGTGGCCTGTCTGATCCTGGGGCAGTGGCAGCAGAGAAAGCACATGGTCCTGTGCTGCCTTTAGCTGGCCTTGCTTCTCCTTCCTCTCCCCTCTCCTCATTGCCCTGGGTCTGTATTTCTCAAAGTGTTCACACTTAATTCTCACATCAGGTTCTAATTTCTAGAGAATTTCAATTAGGGCAATATCACTTTTTATTTCATGTGATAGAATACTATAAAAAGTCAATTAAAATGTAACAATTCTATATGGTTTCTATATGAAATTGGAGAGAGAGAGAGAGACAGAGACAGAGAGAGAGAATGCTAAAACTAAGCAAGGTGTGGAACACCATGTCTCATATGACCACTTATGCTGCAAAACCAAAAAACTTCTCGTAGACTGGACTGCATTTCAAAGGATTCACAAGAAATAAATTACTTCTGAGGTGGGTAACTGGGTGAAAGACAGAGTCAATTTTCTTATATATCATTGCAAAACCTTTGAATTTTGTAGCTATATATGTATTGCCCATTAAATTAAATTAGAGAAAAGAAAAGAAACAATAACCACGCAAAGAGATTTACCAAGGGAGTTATAGAGATTTTTTTTGCTTGTTCTCTAAGAAGTTAAGATTCCTCACTCAACAACTTATAAAAGTTAGAATGGTAATCAGGAACACATGACAGATCTTAAAAACTCTGTGAAGATGGTTGGGATTTGTTACAAACGATTGGAAGTCATCCTAGTCCGTTGAATGGCTTCAGGCTGGGATAAGAACTCTTCTGTTGGTTGCATGTTAGAGAATGAATTCAGTGGGGAAAATCTGGGGAGGATCCATCAGAGGTTGTGGCAATGATCCAGGATTCTAGTACTTTGCATTAGATCTCAGTAGAGAAGACAAACTAAGGATTTAAATTCTTAAATTTAAATTCTGTGTTTTGTGTTATTCTCAAAGTCATTGTATGATTGTCAGAAACAGCCAGTTGTCTAAATCATACACCTTACTTTTGGTAAGCAATATATCTATATTCTTGCAATCATTTTATCCCATGACAGATAGGCTAATCATATTTCAGATAGGTTTTCTTTTTTCAGATAACTCTAATCTATAACACCAATTCTTTTGACAATTAGTTTCCCAGAATCGATTACATACCATGTAGTGTGAAAAAGCTAAATTCTGCCATTTTGTCCAAGAAATATATAAGTAATCTGATTTTTATAGAATATAGCTTATCTCCTAGGAAACCACCAAAATCAAGGAAAACATTGGTTGGGATAAATGTTATCTTAGGAAGTTAAAATACCCAAATCAGAGACACTAAAATATGACAAAATTATGTATTCATAAACTGATAATCTTCATCATTGAAGCTTCTCAAGGATATAGAGTGCTTACCTTTGCATATAATTATCTTGATTTTCATTTTCTCCCTCCTGTGGACTTTGTGTTTTCCTAAGTCTCCAAAGAAGAAAGTTTTTTGAAGAATTAAAAGTTCTTGCGGGAAAACTTTCAAAAATCATGTTTGCCTATGTTAAAAGAAGGAGAGGAACTAAACTATATTCTAGCCATATATCCACTAGTAGTGTAACCAATGCAGGGAGAAAAGATTAGAAATATTTTTATGCTACAGGAGTAAATACAATATTTGTTCTTCCTTCTGCAAAATACGTTGCTAAGTCAGGCTAAGAAATATCTCCATGTTTCTATGAGGCTGAATAGATAGTTCTACATTTATCAGATTCCAGGGGAAGGCTTTACTCAGAAACGCAACAAAGAGAAGACAAAGGAAACTGAGAAAGTGTAATGTTGACTTATGTCTCTCAAATTAACACAGGCTCATTATTTAACATAGTCATCCTTTGGACTGGTTCAGGAACCACCAAGGGTCCCCATATCTGTGAATGTTCAAGTCTCTTATATAACATGACATAGTGTTTGCATAGACTGTATGCATTGCCTCCCATATATGTAATTCGAATCATCTCCAGGTTGCTTAAAGTATGTAATACAAAGTAAATGCTATGAAAACAGTTGCTATGCTGTATAGTTTGGGGAATAATCAAAAATGTTCATGCATGTTCAAATTTTTTTCTGAGTATTTTCTATTCCTGATTGGTTGAATCTGAGGATGCAAAGCTAAAGGACACAGAGTGCTGTCATTTTAATTTGTTATGGAGTTTTTGTACTTGTTTTTAAAAACACTTTTATTAGTGCATATAGTTATATATGATAGTTGAATTCATTTGAACATAAGTATATATGCATGAACTTTAGTTTGCTCCATTTCAGTCCCCAGTGTTTCCTCTTTTCTCTTCCCTCTTCCCTCCCCCATTCCCCTTCCATTACTGTCTTTCTTCCATTTATTTTTTTAAATTGGTGCTGTAGAGATATATGTAAAGGTTGAATTCACTATGGAACATTTATATATGGACACAGAGTGATTTTGGCAAATTCATTCCGAATTTCCTACCCTTTCCCATTCCTCTTCCCTCTCCCTCAATCTCCTTCCTCAATCTCCTTCTACTCCACTGATTCCGCCCTCTGTCCTTATGAGATCCAATCCCCCTTTGTCTCCCCTTACTTTGTTCTTGTTTTCACATGGGAGAAAACCGTTGATTTTCTGAGTGTTATGGTTTGGATGTGGTGTCCCCCAAAAGCTCACATGTGAGACAGTGCTAGAAGGTTCAGAGGAGAAATTATTAGGTTGTAAGAGTTTTAACTCAGTCAGTGATTTAATCCTCTGATAGGGATTAACTGAGTGGTAACTGGAGTGGTAGGGTTTTGCTAGAGTAGGGTGTGGCTTTGGGTATATATTTGTATCTGGTGAGCAGACTCTTTCTCTGCTTCTTGATCATGATGTGAGCCACCATGATGTTCCACATCACCTTGAATCCCAAGGAATGGAGCCTGCAATCTATGGACTGAGACCTCTGACACCATGAGCCCTCAAATAAATTTTTCCTCCTTTACTGTTGTTCTGGTTAGATCCTTTAGTCACAGCAGCAAAAAAGCTGACCAATACTCTGAGTCTGACTTATTTCACTCAGCATGATGTTCTCTAGTTTCATCCATTTACCAGTAAATGCCATAATTTCATTCTTCTTTATGGCTGAGTAGAACTCCATTCTGTATATATACTGTTGGGATTTAAATATGAGGTGTCCCACAAAATTTCATGTATGAAATTATGCAAGACTTTTTGGACATGATTCAATTATGAGAGCCTTAACTTAATCTACTTACATGAATTAAATGGTTGGGAACTGTAGGAGGTAGGGTGTGGCTGAAAGAAGTAGGTCGCTGGGGGTATGACTTTGGAGTTGTGAAAAGAAAACCAAAACTGCAGTGGAGACCCAGGAGATTAAAAAAAAATGTAGGATGTCTATTAGGGAAAGCTGCAGGGATCAAGTAGAAAAAAGCCAAGAGAGGCCATATGGGTTTCAACCAGCAAAACCATAGGAGAGCAGCTACACAAAGCCTTTCAAGATATCACAGAGCCATGTGCCCCAGATGCTGGACGTGGAACTACAGAACATGTTTGCCCAGCTAGATTTCAATCTTGCTTTGGTACCATCCCTCCTTTCTATGCCACTATTTCTCCTTTTGGAATGGAAATGTTATAGATCCATTATATATTGGATATATGTTAACTTGCTTTTGATCTTCACTCTCACTATTTGGATTTTTCCTTGAATCTCAGATGGGATTTTGGACTTGGACTTTTGGGTAATGCTGGAGCTGTTAAGACTGTGGGGACACTTGGAAATAAACTAAATGTATTTTGAACTGTAAGATGGGCATGCAGTATTGTGGGTTAGGAGTGGGATGTTGTAGTTTAGATATGAAGTGTCCCCCAAAAGCTCATGTGAGATAATGCAAGAATTTTCAGACAGGAAATGATTACATTATGAGCGCTTTTTCCTAATCAGTGGATTAATTCACTGATATAGATTAACTCACTGATATGGATTAACTGGGTGGAAACTGTAGACAGGTAGGGTATGACTGGAGAAAGTAGGTCACTGAGGATTTAAGTTGGGGGTTTATATTTTGTCCCTGGTGAGTGGAGCTCTGCCTTTGTTTTCTGGTTGTCAAATCCTGAGCTGCTTTCCTCTGCCACACCCTTCCACAATGATGCTCTACCTCACCACAGGCCCAGAGTTATGGAGGCATTAGGCAATGGACTTAACCTATGAAATCATGAGCCAAAATAAACTATTCTTTCTCTATATTGTTCTTGTCAGATCTTTGGGTCATAGATAGGCAAAAGCTCACTAAACCATATGCCACATTTTCTGAATCCATTCATCTGTTGATGGGTACTTGAACTGGTTCCATAACTTAGCTATTGTGAATTGCACTGCTATAGACATCAATGTGCATGTATCACTACAATATGCTGATGTTTGTTCTTTTGAATAAATACCAAGAAATGGGATAACTGGGTCATGATGGTTCTATTCCTAGTCTTTTGAAGAATCTTCATACTGATTTCCAAAATGGTTATACTAAATTGCAGTTCCACCAATGCATGAGTGTATCTTTTTCCCCACATCCTTGCCAGCATTTATTTTTATCTTGATGATGATTGCCATTCTAACTGAAGTGAAAGAACATCTCATTGTATCTTTGATTTGCATTTCCCTGATTTCCAGGGATGTCAAACATTTTTTTCATATATTTGTTGACCATTTGTTTTTTTTTTTCTTTTGAGAAATATCTATTTCTTTTCTTTTGCCCATTTATTAATTATTTTTGTTTGGCTTTTGGTGTTAAGTTTTTGAGTTTTTTATATATTCTGGATATTAATCCCCTGTTGGAAGTGTAGCTGGCAAAGATTTTATCCCATTGTGTAGGCTCTTTCCCCACACTCTTAACTGTTTCCTTTCCTGTGTGAAAGTTTTTAATTTAATGCCATCCCCCTTATTGATTCTTGGTTTTATTTCTTGTGCTTTAGGGGTCTTGTTAAAGCAGTAGGTGTCATGCCAATATATTGGAGAATTGGGTCCATGTTTTCTTCTAACAGGTCCAAAGTTTCTGGTCTAATTCCTACTTCCTTGATCCACTTTGAATTGACTTTTGTTCAGGGTGAACAATAGGGATCTAATTTCATTCTCTTACATAAGGATATCCAGTTTTCCCAGCATCGTTTGCTAAAAAGGTTATCTTTTCTCCAACATACATTTTTGGCACTCTTGTCAAGCATCAGATGACGGTAACAATGTGCATTTGTCTGTGTCTTCATTTTGATGCAATACTATGCTGTTTTTGTTACTTTATGTCAGTAGAATCATTTGAGATCTGGTGGTGTGATGCCTCTCGTATTGCTCTTCTTTCTCAGGATTACTTTGGCTATTCTGGGATTCTTATCTTCCCAAATGAATTTTAGGACTGTTTTTCTAGTTCTGTGAAAACTGTCATTGGTATTTTGATGGAATCGCATTGAATCTGTATAATAATTCTGGTAGTGTGGCCATTCTGACAATATTAATTCTGCCTCTCCAAGATCATGGGAGGTCCTTCCATCTTCTAAGATCTTCTTCAATTTCTTTCTTCAATGTTCTATACTTTTCATCATAGAGGTCTTTCACTTCCTCAGATTTATTTCTAAGTATTCTGTTTTGAAGTTATCGTAAATGGGATAGATTTCCTGATTTCTTTCTCAGCAGATTTATTATTGGAGTATAGGAAAGCTATTGATTTATGAATGTTGATCTTGTATCCTGCTGCTTAACTGAATTTGTTTATCAACTCTAGAAGTCTTCTGGTGGAGGTTTTTGGGTCTTCTAGGTATAGGATCACATAACCAACAAACAGATAATTTGACATTTTTTCCTGTTTGTATCCATTTCATTCCCTTTTCTTGCCTCATTGCTCTGAATAGAGTTTCAAGAACTACATTAAATGGAAGTGGTACAAGTGGACATCTTCGTCTGATAACTGATTTTAGAAAAAACATTTTTGGTTTTTCTCTGTTCAGTATGATGTTTGTCTTACTTCATCATATATAGCCTTTATAATGTTGAGGTAAGTTTCTTCTATCCCTAGTTTCTCCAGCATTTTTAACATGAATAGGTACTAGATTTTGTTAAATACTTTTTTGTGTACCTATGAAGACAATCATGTGATTCTTGACTTTAATTCTATTTATGTGATGAATTATACATTGATTTGCATGTGTTGAACCAACCTTATGTCCATGGAATGGAAACCCACTTGATCATGGCATATTATCTTCTTAATGTGTTTTTCAATGTGATTTGCTAATATTTTATTAATAATTTTTCCATCTATGTTCATCAGGGATATTGGCCTGCATTTTTCTTTCCTCGATGTGTCTTTGTCTGGTTTTCATATCAGGGTGATGCTGGTTTGCAGAATGAATTTGGCAGTACTTCCTCCATTTATATTTTGTGAAATAATTTTAGAAAGACTAGTGTTAGTTCTTCTTTAAAGGTCTGGTAGAAATCAGCTGAGAATCCATCTGGTCCTGGGCTTCTCTTTGCTAGAAGGCTTTTAATTGCTGCTTCAATTTCATTGCTTGATATTGGTCTGTTTCCTACATTTTCGTAGCTTGAGTCAGTTTATATGCATCGAGAAATCCATCAAAAGTTGCTACAATTTCCAGTTTATTGAAGCATAAATAATAGTTTCTAATGATCATTTGGATTTCAGAAGTATCTGTACTAATACCTTCTTTTTCATCTCTAATTTTGTTAACTCAGGTCTTTATCTTTTGGTAAGTTCAGATAAGGATTTATCAATCATGTTTATATTTTCAAAGAACCAACTCTTCATTGCATTTATCCTTTATATTTTTTTATTCTCAATTTCATTAATTTTGGCTTTGATCTTAATTATTTCCTCTCTTCTGCTTTTTGGATTAGTTTGTTCATTTCTAGGGTCTTGAAGGGCATTGTATTATATATTTTGGATCTTTCTTTTTCTTAAAATGTGGAAACTCAATGCCTTAAACTTTCCTCTCAGAACTTCCTTTATACTATCTCAGAGATTTTGCTATGTTGCATCTCCTTTCTCATTGGTTTCTAGATTTTTTTAAAATTTCTCCCCTTATTTCTTCTATGATCCATTCCTCATTCAAAAGTGCATTATTTTATCTCAAAGTGTTAAACTGGTTTGTTTTTTATTTTGTTATTGAACTCTAATTTCATTTCAACATTATGTAATAGATGCAAAGAATTATCCCTATTTTCTTTTTGCATTTGCTAAAATTTTCTGTGTGCTATAAAATATGATCCATTTTAGAGAAAGATCCATGCGCCATTGAAAAGAAAATGAATTCAGTTGTCAATAGATGAAAGGTTTTGTAGATGACAGGACCATTTGGTTAATTGTATTTCTTAGTTCTGAAGAGTCTTTACTTAGTTTATGTCTGGATTATCTATGGAGTGGTGAGAGAGGTGTATTGAAATCACCCAATATTGTATTATGGTCTTGATTCTTCATGTTGAGAAGGGTTTGTTTTGTGTACATAGGTACACCAACATTTGAGGCATAAATATTTACAATCATTATATCTTGTCATTGAATATCTCCCTTAACCAGTATGAAGTGATCTTCTTTGTCTCTTCTGATTAATTTTGGTTTGAGGGCTATTTGTCTGCTATGAACTACCCCTGATTTGTTTCAGTGTCCATTTGCAATGGTATATCTTTTTCCATCCTTTCACCTTCCACTTTGCCTATGAAGTGAGTCTCTTCTAAGAAACTTATGGTTGGGGTCTTGTTTTTTAATATAATCTTCCAATCACAGTATTTTAACTAGAGAATTTCGACCATTTATTTTGAGTGTTATTATAGAGATTTTTTTTATTTTGTCATTTTATTTCTAATGCTTAATTAAAACTTGATTCTCCTGTAAATGACTATTCTATCAAGATATCTACGATGGTTCTCATTTTTATTTTTTATTTCTTTTGTATGAAATATTTCATTGAGTACATTTTGTAGTACAAGCATAGTAGTTATTATTATTTGAGTTTCTACTTAGCTTGGGAGGTTCTTATTTTATCTTCAATTCTGAAGGAGTTTTTGCTGGGTGTCATAATCTTGGTTTGCACTCATTTCCTTTCAGGAATTGCTATATATTACCCCAAGCTCTCTTGGTTTTTAGGGTCTGGGCTGAGAAATCAGTTGAAATTCTCATTGGTTTACCTCTAAATATGACCCACCATTTTCCCATTGCAGGTTTTTAGAATTCTCACTTATTCTATACATTAGACTTTTTAACTATGTGTCTTGGATAGAATCTTCTTTAATCTTACCTATTTGGAGTCCTAAATGCCTCTTGTATTTGAATTTCCATCTTGTTTCTAAAGTTTGGAAATTTTTCTGATGTTATTTCATCAAACAGTTTATCTATTCCTTTAGTTGTATTTCCATGTCTTCATCTATGCCAATGATTCTTAGATATGGTCTCTTTATGTTGTCCCAGATTTCTTGAATTTTCTGGTCATGGTCTCTTACTTTCTTTTCTTCATTGTTGAATTTACTTTCAAGATTATATACTTTCTCCTCAAGACCTGAGAATCTGTCTTCAAAGTGATATAATCTATTGGTGATACTTTCAACCTACCAATGGAATAGAAGACAGACAAATTCACATAGATTCAATCATCAGATATTCAGCAAAGGTGCCAAAAATATATGTTGGAGAAAGAAACTTTTTAACAAATGGTGCTGAGAAAACTGAACATCCACATGTAGAAGAATGAAACTAGATCCCTAAGTCTCACTCTGAACAAAAGTCAGCTCAAAGTGGATCAAAGACCTAGGAATTAGGCCAGAAATTGCAAGTGCTAAAAGAAAACATGGACTCAACTCTCCAACATATTGTCACAGGCAGCTACTTCTTTAACAAAACCCTTAAACCTCGGAAATAAAACCAATAATCAATAAGTGGGACAGAATCAAACTAAAAGCTATTGTACAGCAAAGGAAACAAGTGTGAACAGAGAGCCTACACAATGTGAGAAAATCCTTGCCAGTGTCTCTTCCAACAGGTGATTAATATCCAGAATATATACAGAACTCAAGAAACCTAATACCAAAAAATAATAACCCCATCAATAAATGGGAAAAATAACTAAGCAGATATTTCTCAAAAGAAGAAAGCACAACAAAACCTTTAAAGAAGAGCTCATTCCAATACTTCTCAAAGTATTCCATGAAATAGAAGAGGAGGGAACCCTCCCAAACTCATTCTATGAAGCCAATATTACCCTGATACCTAAACCAGACAGAGACACATCGAGGAAAGAAAATTTCAGACCAATATCCTTAATGAACATCGACGCAAAAATTCTCAACAAAATTTTAGCAAATCGCATACAAAAACATATTAAAAAGTTAGTGCACCATGATCAAGTGGGTTTCATCCCAGGGATGCAAGGTTGGTTCAACATCAGGAAATCAATACATGTCATTCACCATATCAATAGACTTAAAGTCAAGAATCACATGATTATTTCAATAGATGCAGAAAAAGCATTTGATAAAATACAGCACCCCTTCATGCTCAAAACACTAGAAAAAATAGGGATAGTGGGAACATTCCTTAACATTGTAAAGTTCATCTATGCTAAGCCCATGGCTAATATCATTCTAAATGGTGAAAAACTGAAAGCATTCCCTCTAAAAACTGGAACAAGCCAGGGATGCCCTCTTTCGCCACTTCTATTCAATATCGTCCTTGAAACTCTAGCCAGAGCAATTAGACAGACCAAAGAAATTAAAGGGATACGAATAGGAAAAGAAGAACTCAAACTATCCCTATTTGCTGATGATATGATTGTATACTTAGAGGAACCAGGAAATTCCACCAGAAAACTTTTAGAACTCATAAGTGAATTCAGTAAAGTAGCGGGATATAAGATCAATGCACATAAATCTAAGGCATTTTTATACATAAGTGATGAATCTTCAGAAAGAGAAATCAGGAAAACTACCCCATTCACAATAGCTTTGAAAAAAATAAAATACTTGGGAATCAATCTCACAAAAGAGGTGAAAGACCTCTACAATGAGAACTACAGAACACTAAAGAAAGAAATTCAAAAAACCTTAGAAGATGGAAAGATCTCCCATGTTCTTGGATAGGAAGAATTAATATTGTCAAAATGGCTATACTACCAAAAGTGCTATACAGATTCAATGCAATTCCAATTAAAATCCCAATGATGTACCTTACAGAAATAGAGCAAGCAATTATGAAATTCATCTGGAAGAATAAAAAACCTAGAATAGCTAAAGCAATCCTTGGCAGAAAGAGTGAAGCAGGGGGTATTGCAATACCAGATCTTCAACTCTACTACAAAGCAATAGTAACAAAAACGGCATGGTATTGGTACCAAAATAGAAAGGTGGATCAATGGTACAGAATAGAGGACACGGACACAAACCCAAATAAATACAATTTTCTCATACTAGACAAAGGGGCCCAAAATATGCAATGGAGAAAAGATAGCCTCTTCAACAAATGGTGCTGGGAGAATTGGACATCCATATGCAACAGAATGAAACTAAACCCATATCTCTCACCATGCACAAAACTAAACTCAAAATGGATTAAGGACCTCGGAATCAGACCAGAGACCCTGCATCTTATAGAAGAAAAAGTAGGTCCAGAGCTTCAACATGTCGGCTTAGGACCAGACTTCCTCAACAGGACTCCCATAGCACAAGAAATAAAAGCAAGAATTAATAACTGGGATAGAGTCAAACTAAAAAGCTTTCTCTCAGCAAAGGAAACTATCAGCAATGCAAAGAAAGAGCCTACAGAGTGGGAGAAAATCTTTGCCGATCATACTTCAGATAGAGCGCTAATCTCCAGAATCTATAAAGAACTCAAAAAACTCTACACCAAGAATGCAAATAATCCAATTGACAAATGGGCTAAGGAAATGAACAGACACTTCACAGAAGAAGATATACAAGCAATCAACAAACATATGGAAAAATGTTCAACATCTCTAGTAATAAGAGAAAAGCAAATCAAAACCACCCTAAGATTCCATCTCACCCCAATTAGAATGGCGAGTATCAAGAATACAAGCAACAACAGGTGTTGGCGAGGATGTGGGGAGAAAGGTACACTCTTACATTGCTGGTGGGGCTGCAAATTAGTGCAGCCACTCTGGAAAGCAGTGTGGAGACTCCTTAGAAAACTTGGAATGGAACCACCATTTGACCCAGCTATCCCACTCCTTGGCCTATACCCAAAGGACTTAAAATCAGCATATTACAGAGATACAGCCACATCAATGTTCATAGCTGCTCAGTTCACAATAGCCAGATTGTGGAACCAACCTAGATGTCCTTCAATTGATGAATGGATAAAGAAAATGTGGTATATATATACAATGGAATATTACTCAGCCATAAAGAATGATAAAATTATGGCATTTGCAGGCAAATGGATGAAACTGGAGAATATCATGCTAAGTGAGATAAGCCAATCTCAAAAAACCAATGGACGAATGATATCGCTAATAAGTGGATGATGACACATAATGGGGGGTGGGAGGGGTTAGTGTTAGGGTTAAAGTTAGGGTTAGGGAGGGGGGCAAGAATGGAGGAAGGAAGGACTGTATAGAGGGAAAAGAGGGGTGGAGGGGTGGGGGGAAGGGGAAAAAAAATAACAGAATGAATCAAACAACATTACCCTATGTAAATTTATGATTACACAAATGGTATGCCTTTACGCCATGTACAGACAGAGAAACAACATGTATCTATCCCATTTGTTTACAATAAAAAAAAATTTAATAAAAAAAAAATACAAAAAAAAAAAAGGGGGGATGACAGCATCTGACTAGTGGAGTCACAGGGTTTATCTGTAAAAATAAAAATGAGGTAATAGCTGAAAAAAGACTTTAAAATACATAAGTATGTGTAAGCATGTGTACACACTTCTGTTCAATTAATTATTGCCATGAAATAAAATCAAATGAAATACATAGGCACTAAAAAAAAAAAAAGAAGAAGAAGAAAGCACAATGGCCAACAAACATGAAAAAACATTCAACATCAAAGAAATGCAAATCAGAGCTACACTGAGATTTCAACTCACTCCAATCAGAATGGCAATCATTAAGTATGCAAATAATAGGCCAGGTGCAGTGGCATATGCCTGAAATCCCAGTGACTCTGGAGACTGAGACAGGAGGCTCACAAGTTCAAAGGCAGCTTCAGCAAAAGCCAGGCACTAAGCAACTCCGTGAGACCCTGTCTCTAAATAAAATACAAAATAGGACTGGGGATGTGGCTCAGTGGTTGAGTGCCCCTGAGTTCAACCCCTGGTACACACCTCCCCCCTCAAAAAAAAAGAAAATACAAACAATAAATGCTAGTGAGGATGTGGCAAGAAGTGTATATTCTTACATTTTTGGTGGGACGTTAAATTATTACAACCACTTTGGAAAGAATAGGAATAGAACCTCTATATGACCCAGTTACTCCTTGGTATTTATCTAAAAGAGTTCAAATCAGCATGCTACAATGACACAGCCACATCAATGTTTATAGCAGCACAACTTACAGTAGCGAAGGTATGGAATCAGTTCAGGTGCCCATCAATTGATAAATGTATTAAGAAAATATGGTATATATACGTAATGGAGTTTTACTCAGCCATAAAGAATAAAATGATGCCATTTGCTAGTAAATGGATGGAAATGAGAACATCATGATAAATACGATAAGCCAGACTCAGAAAATCAAGGGTCCAATGTTTTCTCTCACATGTGAAAGACCAAAATTGAGGGGGAAAAGTGAAAGAGGAATCCTGTGAAAATAGAAGGGATATCAGTAGGGGGGCAGGGAGAGGAATGGGAAAAGAACAGTGGAATGAAACTGACAAAGTTATGGTATGTACATATATGAATATACCACAGTGAATTTTACTTTTGTATAACTCTATAAAGCACCATTCAAAAAACTATAAATAAATAGAAGGAAGCACAGTAGAGTAATGGGAGTGAGAGGAAGGAGCAAGTGGAAAAGGGAGACGGACTGGTATTATGGTTTATATATGAGGTGTCCCCCAAAGCTCATGTGTAATATAATGCAAGTAATTTCAAAGGTGAAATAAATGGGTTATGAAAGCTTTAAACTTATCAGCACATTAATCCACTGAAATGGATTCATGGAGCCAGTAACTATAGACAGATAGGATGTAGTTGGAAGAAATAGGTCATTGGTGGTAGGGATGGGGCTCACCTTTGGGATTTATATTTTGTCCCTGGTGAGTGGAACTCTCTCTGCTTGCTGGCACCATGCCCTGAGCTACTTTTCTCCTCCACACCCTTCTGCCATGTTCTGTCTCAACTCAGGTCCAGAACCAAGGAGTTGACTGTCTATGGACTGAGACCCTCTGAAACTGTGACTGCCAAAAAAGCTTTTCATTCTCTAAGATTGTCTTTGTCAGGTCTTTTGGTCACAGTGACAATCAAGTTGACTAGAACACCTGGGGACTGAAGTGGAGAAAATTGTATGCCATGCATGTATGATTATGTCAAAATGAACTCCAATATTATGTATAACTATAATGCATGAATAAAAACATAAAATATTTTGGTAAATGTGTTCACTATCCTTCAATAGGAAAAGAGTCATCATATGTAGTGTTAAAAACATAGTAAAAATTAATAATATTTTTTTATGTCAGTGAACAACATTTAAAAAATCATTGCTCAAGAGTGGCAGAATAATCCTTTGGAGCAAAGAAGTTAGGGCAGTATGGTATTATGTACTTTAACAAATAAAGTTTGAAGGGCAATTCTCAGAGTAGTTAACTTTATGCCAATACATATTAAATATACTAGCTAATAATGCAAATGTTTGGTGTATTTTCTCTTTAAAGAATATTTTGGCAAAAGAAGTAACTTCTATATAAATACTGTACAATCTATGTACAATGTAAATGGAACATAGTTTGTAAGTACAAAGGATTATACAAGCAAATTTTGCAAAACAAGAGACTGTTAAGGAGAACCAAATAAGGGAACTATAATTAAAGAAAAAGGTAGATTTTTATTTGTTCAATTCAGCACCCCTACCTGATAACAAGCACTTCGTTATTTAACTCCCATAATTTATCTATACCATTCTGATTTACCAGTGTTTATCAATCTTAAGCACCTGAGAGCTACTATTGGTACAATGGTTAAGAGAAAATAGGAGAACCAAACTACCAAAATAAAAATCTTAATTGTTTAGATTTCTAGACATCTCAACTTTCTCAAGTTATTTAACTTCCTTGGCCTTACCTTCTCCTTGTCTAAAATAGAGCTGACAACAGTATCTACCTAAGATAATGGATAAGTAAGTTAACTGAACTAGTGTATACAAAACACTTGGGATAGGGCATTATGTATCGTATGTAACACACAGTGTCTAACCCAACATTCCTCAATCTGGAATGAAGACTGTTGAGTCTTGCAAATACAGAGAATTTGCCCTTTTTTGTTTTCTACATCCTTCCCAATTTCTTGAATCTGTTAGATACTCAAGAATGCTCCTTGATGGAGTCAATGAACAAATACCACCATTGGTTATTGCCCCCTGACGTCTCTTCTGGATGCAATCCATGGAATAGTCAGGATGGAAATCATAAAGTAGCTTTGTAGACAGTATTGGAGACCTCAGGAAAATGGGGAAAAGGAATATCTTAGAAGGGTAAATGTGGAAGTGAAGGTAGCTAAGGTTAATGTGCCCTGGGAGCAGCTAAGAAAGCTATTGTGGATAAATGAAAGGGACAGTCAAGGATGGGGAAAAAACATAGGGAAAAGCTTCCAGGGTTGTCAGGTCTCTGCTTCTCTGCTTTTCTGTTCTCAAGGGGTTAGCCAAATGAGCAAAGTATAACTGGCAACTAATAAACAAAGGCAAGCTTCCTTGGTTTTTTACTCTGGTTAGAATAAAATTCTTTTATAGTTTCTGGAAGACAAATGGAACTGAGGAGAGTTAGAGAAAGGAACGTGTTCAGATGAACTGGAAGATAGGACAGGGCTGTGGTTACCGCACTTTTCAGGCACTGGAATTACCTGGAAAGTTGGCTAATGTACAAACTCCATTGGCTTGCCCCCAGCTTCTGATTCATTGGGACTGGGGTGGGTCTCAAACAAGTATTCAGATTATGTTGATGCTGCAGTTCAGGGGAGCATACTTCAAGAACCACTGGCTAGAAAATAAAATTTGGAGTTGCAAAGACCCCATTTATAAAAACTCAATTTCTTTTCCTCCCAATTTTCCTTTAAGTGCATCCATTCTATTTCTTCTTGACAATCAGGATCAGTAACCTCAACCAATACCAAAATTCTTTTGCCCTTTTGTTTATTGGCCAGAACAGCCTGAAATGACCAGGTGGTAGCCTCAATTTCTAATTTAATACACTTATCATTGTGTTCCCTGGGGAGAATATTCTTAAAAGGGAATAACATTGTTGGTCCCATGTAAAATCTCTATCCCTGTTATCCTGTACTTTTTGTTGATGCATCTATTGATAAAGTACTGAAAATATTAGGAACAGATTTGACTGATGTTCACAAAGCCAGACATTTTGCCTCCCTGGATAAGAGCAACCCCCCCAAAGTTGAGATTTTAGGGAGAATACTCATGTGGAACACAAGCTTACACGTTAACACTTTTCAAAAATTCCATCTTCATAACTCTTCCCACTCATTCTTCTCACCAGGTTCCCAATCTTTCTTCATGTTCTCATTTCCCAAAAGAACCAAAGAAATAGTGATTCATTGTCAGATGCAGTAGTGTGCACTCCCATAATCCTAGCAACTTGGGAGGCTGAGGCAGGAGGTTCATGAATTCGAGGCCAGCCTGGGCAATTTAAAATAAAATTGTCAAAAAATAAAAAGGAGCCAGGCATGGTGGCACACACCCAAAATCCCAGCAACTCAGGAGACTGAGGCAGGAGGATCAAGAGTTCAAAACCAGCCTCAGCAAAAGCGAGGCACTAAGCAACTCAGTGAGACCCTATCTTTAAATAAAATACAAAATGGGGTTGGGGATGTGACTCAGTGGTCTAGTGCCCCTAAGTTCAATCCCCAGTACCCAAAAAATAAAAAATAAAAATAAAAAGGTCTGGGCATATAGCTCAGAGGTAATGTGTCCCTGGATTCATTCCCCAGTACCACAAAACAAAAACAAAAGCAAAATAGTGATTCATTGTAGATCCTTAGGTAATCTCTTCTTCTGGACAAAATGATGTATATTGGAAGGATTTTCACTTTTTTTTCCCTGAGTCTGACTACATAGGAATCATTTCCTAGTGTTCCTCTTGTAGGTTCTACAACTAAGACTGAGTTTTGTTTCACTTAGTTGATTATAGCAAATGTTTTAGGATTTATTAAGAATGAGTTGGTGAAGGAGTGAAGGTCATTTTGGGGATTCCAGATGAGAGTCACCATACCTCATGGAATGATATGACAGGATTATTTCTCAGTGGTCTTGGTTTCTCTTTACTCAAGATATTCTGGGTCTTTGAAATGACTTAGGTCTGGGAACAGATGACAGTAATGGTGACTCAGAGCAGTCAGCTCTCTCTGCCCCAGATCAGGTAGATTTTGAAGTGTTCAGATCATTCTTTAGTTTTTGAACTGCCAATCTTGTTGATTCCAGAGACCTCCAGTCATTAAGGTGCCAGCAGAGCCGATGAACATGCTTGAGCTAGCATACTGAAATGAGTCTAAAATCACTCTCTATTCTCCTAAGACTCACATGTCCAAAAACATTTTCAACATGTTCCTGGTACTTTACCATGTTATATGTGTATGTAACTCTCTTTCTCCTGGGTTAGATTTTGTAATGCACTCTATGCACCATGCTGATGTACATCTCCGGGTATTGGTATGGAGAATAGAGAGCATGACACAATTCGGATTTGTCTACCAAGGTATAATTACTCTTGAAAAGGGTAGTTCTGGCTTCAATATATGGGAAACCTGGATTCTTGACCAATAAGGGAGGGTCAGCAAAACTTAGGTCTTCTATCTTATGACTCTCTGTTTACTCTCTACTCATCAATGCTTTAACTTTTACATAATAACCACGTGGTAATGGATTTAGTTTTATGATCTAGATCAAACTTTCTAGGTTATATTGACTTCAGCTCAATGGCCACAAGAGTTAAAAGAATTTTTTTATTGTTGGTGGAAATTACAAGAGGGGAGAAGGAAAGAAAGCGGGGAGAAGAAAAGAGGGAAAGAGAAGGAAAAGGAAAGCGAAAAATTACAAAAAGGATATTGAATACCTTTCAACCTTCTAGAGACCCAGACTTGGAAAACTGGGTATAAATGACAAAAACTAGAAGCAAACAACATCACTCTCCTCCTCCTCATCTCCTCCCAAGAAAAGAGGTGAGGACACTATTCCTGCTCACCCTTCTCTATCTGTTAATGGAGAGAGAGAGATGTTATCACTTCCCCAGTGACTGGAAACCCAGAGTTGTGCCTGCTATTTCCTGTCCCCAGAAAGGATGGTCTAAGGTTCCTGCCTCTTCCTTCACCCACACTTGATTCAAGATCTAGGGTCAAACTTCTGATTAGTGAGTCAGTACTAGTTCACACAAGCCACAAGTGTAAAGAAGATGCAGAGCTAAGATTTTCAGTTTCCATAGGGGAAGGCTAGACTTACCTCCCATGAAGACCTCAAAGGTAGGTCATTTTTCAAACAAAAATAGGTTAAAATGCCAGATACATTAAAAAAGAAAAATAAAAAAAGACAGATGGCTATATGTATGTATCTTACATTGGAGAAGTCAAAGATCACATGAACCAGATCTAGAAACTAATCTCATCAATATCCAATAGTTTCTGGCTATGCACCATCTGATATTTACCCTTGGGGAGAGAAAGAGATTTATGTACGATTCTTGCTATTTTTTAAACTGTCAGTATTTTTAAATATTATACCGTGGTCACAGTTTAAATTATATCTTCAGAACTTTCCCACATTGCTCATCATTTGATGACAAAAATGGGACATCTTGGCCCTTTTGCTGGGTTTTTATATCTCTGGAAGAGAAATGAACATCAAATTTCAAGCAATTGATCTATCATTTCCTTTCTTGTGTCTTTTTGTTCTTGTTTCTCTATGCTATATTATGTCTGTGAGCAGGGTCTGTTTTTTAAATTTATGGCTTCCACATTTTTAAAGTTTACACTATTTTTTAGTTTTGAGAGAAGTTGATTATCTACCAAGGAATGTGCAATTATCATGGTAGCAGTTCAGAGGACCTGCCTTTCATTTATCTTACTGACAGACAATGCTCCTCATAAAGAAATCTTTGCCAGATCCTCTCTATTTCAGAACGAAAGGCATTGGGGAGCAGTTTTCTCAACATATACTCTTTATTCAGAAAAAAATTTAAAAAGAATATGCTGACTTCCCAGTTTCACATCCCTGATGTTTCTGTTTTTCTAGTTTCTCTAGTGCCTTTAGGCTTGCTCTTGTAACTGTCTGCATGCAGGTCCAGTTTTCTCAGTACACTGCCTCCATTTATATAATATTCCACATTATCACAATTTTACAGATAGAGAAGCAGACATCTAGCAGATTAAATAGTTGCTCTAGACCATGCAAGCAGCATGTGGTGAGACCAAGACCCAAGTCTAAGTTTTCCCTGTTCTTCCTCGACTGAAATAGTGTTTCAGTCAGCTTTTTCACTGCTGTGACTAAAGGACCCAACCAGAACAACCATTAAAGAGGAAAGGTTTATTTAGGCACTCACAGTTCCAAAGGTCTCCACCCATAGACAGCAGGCTCCATTCCTCTGGTCTCAAGGTGAGGCTGAACATCATGGCAGAAGAGTTGGCAGAGGGAAGCAGCTCACATGGTGATCAGGAAGCAGAGAGAGAGACTCCATTCTCCAGATACAAAATATATACCCCATAGCCAAGCCCCCAATGAATCACTTCCCCCAGCTACACCCCACCTGCCTCCAGTAACCACTCAGTTAATCCCATTAGGGATTAATTCACTGGTTAGGTTAAGGCTATAACCCAATCATTTCTCCTCCAAACCTTGCATTGTCTCACACATGAGCTTTTGGGGGACACCACATCTAAACCATAACATAAAGTGCTCAATAGCAATTTGTTGTAATCAAAAGTAACTTGGAAATTAAATCAAAATACATCACAGTATATTTTACATTCTCCAGAAAATATCTGGTTATAAGAACCTAGGATGTTTAAATCAACTGATTAAAATTTGCTGTTGATACTTACCAAGTATTATTTTAACATCTAGATTCTCTGCAAGTTTCAATTCATTGGTAGCCCAGGTTGTTGTTATCATTCAGAGTAGCTTTAGCAAAACTTTTCAGCCAACCAGTCACAAGGAAAGCATGAAATTTTAGTCCAAGTAAAATAGGGTTTGATGTCTAAACCATTTCATCTGGAGCCCAATGAAAACAAAAATATTAATCAACTGAACAATCTTTTCCTTTATAGCAAGTCCTTATATTTGCCAATTCTTGGATACCCCAAAACCAACTGATTTTTCCCTTTTCATCTGTAAGTATTGGCATTCCAGAGACATGGCCTTGGCATGTGTGTGGCACTATGCTATACTCATATCAGGTATTAGTCCTAGGACTGCCATATCAAAGGACAACAGATGGGCATTTATTCTTTTACAGTGCCGGAGACCAGAAGTCCCAACTCAAGCCAACAGGGCCTTGTTCTCCCTGAACTCTAAAGAAGGGTGGTTGCTGGCAATCCTTGACATTCCTTGGCTTGTAGATACAGCACTCCAGTCTCTGCATCCATCTTTACATGGCCTTCTCCAAAAACTGGGTCCAAATTCCTTCTTATAAGGACACTTATATATTGAATTTAGAATTTGTATTAGATCACACCAAAATCTAGTAAGATTTCATCTTAACTAGGTTACATCTGCATTATCCAAAGGAAGGTCACAAGTGGGCGAATAGCTCATCCTGTAGAGTGCTCGCCCAGTGTGTGCACGAACCCAGGTTCTAATCCCTGGCACCTGGGAGAAGAACCAATAAGCCAAAAGCCCTCCCTCCCTCCCTTGTGTCAAAGGAAGGTCACAATCACACCTGCTAAGTGGACATGCATGTTGGGGTAATACAATTCAACCCAGTGCAGGGGTTCAGAAATACCTGTTCAAAAAAGGGCAGGGGGAAATGTCAAGGTGCTGTGTTTTGGTTTGTGCAGAGAAGGAAATGTAGGGAATTGATCCCTCCTTTAGTCTTGAAGTTATAAGTTGGTTCATTAATTAATAAAATGCATACTTAGAGTTCTGACAATATCTCCCTACCCAACTCTTTGTATTTCTTTATTCCCTTGAAAGAGTTCTTTTTTTTTTTTTTTTTTTTTTTAACAGATAGACTAGCTCTCCAGAACCCATTAAGTCTTTGCAATTGCCAAGGGCTGGTAGTGAACATATAGTTCCTTGGGCATCTCTCACTAGGACTTTTGCTATAAGAATGCAACATATTGGAAGAACTGTTGTCCCTGACCCCTTTCCAAAAGATATTATTTATATGAAATCCGGTTCAGATGAACGTACATTGTCAAAGAGAGAAATGTTTTTTAAATGTTTGAAAGGGGACATGTTGCTCTGTTCAGGATAAAGAGTGTATACAAAAACCTATAGCTTTTATCATATTTATGGTGAGAAAGCAGATGCTTTCCCCCTAAAACTGGGAGCAAAGACTCCCATTCTGCATTATACTAGAAAACATAGATTATTAAAGTAAGACAATAAAGGGAAATTCATTTTGTTTGCAAATGAGAAAGGGAAAAATAAAACTATCTCTATTTTCAGATGAGAGTATTTTCTATCAATATATTTTAAAGTTCTAAAACCTCATTTTTTAAATTCCTAGAATTAATAAGCAAGTATAATGAAGTTTCTGATTACAGCATTAATATTTTAAAAGTCAATTGCCTTTCTATAGTATACTGGTGACAACTAGAATTTGAAATTAAAAACAAAACACCATTTATAATATCACCCCAAAATAAAATGCTTTGGTATAAATCTAACATACACACAGGATCTCTATGCAGAAAACTAAAATATTGATGAAAAATTAATGAATAACTAAATAGAAACTGTATGTGTTCAAAGATTCATTGCCAACATTCTACTTTGATCTTTAAATTCAATGCAATCTCAATCAAGTTCCCAAAAATCTATCTTTTTAGATATTTACAAACTAATTCTAACATTTATATGCAAAGGCAAAAGAATATATCAAAACAACATTGAAAGGGGAGGAGGAGGAAAAGTTTGAGAATGTACATCATTCAATTTAAAGACTCACTATAAGGTCATAGTAGCCAAGACAGTATGGTATTGGTGAAAGAATAGACTCAAAGATGTAGCTCAGTGGCTAAGCAACCCTGGGTTCAATTCCTAGTACCAGAAGAAGGAGGAGGAAGAGGAAGAGGAAGAGGAGGAGGAAGAGGGAAGAAAGAGATTCACACAGATAGAGTAAATGATATTTTACAAAAGAGCAAAGGCCATTGAGTGGAGAAATGATATTCTTTTCAACAACTAGCATTGAAACAATTGGACATCTACATGAAAAAAGTTATGCCTTCACAAAAAATAAATAAACCTAAATAGGAACATAGATCTAGATATAACATTCAAAACTATAAAACTTCTTTAAGAAAACAGAGAACATCTTCATGGCCTTGGGATTGGGATTGGAATGGGTATGAGTTTTCACATATAATACAAATTGCATAGTCCATGAAAGAAAAAAATTGATGTTTAATCATATTAAAAATTAAAGTCTCCTTCTCTGGGATGTAAGCTGTTATGGAAACGAAAAGATAGAGGGGAATATTTACCAAACATCTGAGAAAGAACTTGCATCCAAAACATACATAGAACTTTAAGTCTCAAGAAAAAAAAAAATTTCAAAATGGGCAAGATATCTGGCAAATACCTCAACAATTAAAAAAAAATGCTGGTGACAAAGTGTCAAATTAGCATATGGAAACATGCCCAGCATAATTTGTCATTAGAGCATTGTAAATAGAAACAATGTGAGATTTTACCACAAACCTATCAGAATGGAAAAAAAAAAAAACCACCCTGACACACCAACTGCTGGTGAGGATGAAGAGCATTGAGCACTCTCAGAGTGTTAGTCAGTTTTCCATTGCTATCACAAATGCCCAGAGGAAGAAAACTATTATTTTTGGACATTTTTGGTTTAATTTGGCTCACAGTTTTAGAAGATTCAGTTCGTTATCAGTTGATCCCATTGCTTTGGTTGACCCCATTTCTTTGGGCCTGTGGTGAGACAGCACATCATGGCAGCAATGCATGATGGGGCAAATTAGTCACTACCTGGCCAGGATGCAAATGAGAAAGAAAGGGACTGAGGTGCCACAGTCCTTCAACGGCACACCCCCAATGACCTGAAGACCTCCCATGAAGCCCCACCTCTTAAAGATCTACCACCTCTCAATAGTGCCAAGCTGGGGACCAAGTCCATAACACCTGGGCTTTGGGGGGACATTCTAGATCCAAATTATAGCAGATACATTTCTGGTGGTAATGCAAAATGAGACAGTCCCTTAGGAGACCGGTAAACATAGAATTACCATATGGTCCTACAAGTACACTTTTAATGTATTTATCCAACTGAAATAAAAGCTTTGTCCAAACAAAAACCTAGATGTGATTATTTAGAGAAGCTTTCTTCAGAATTGCCCCCAAAGGAAAACAACCTATACGTCCTACAATAGATTAATTGATAAACTGACAGGTCCACATTGTGGAATACTATTTAGCCATAAAAATAAATTAACTGTCAAGCAACAAAAAGACATGGATTAATCTTAAATGCATACAGCTAAGTTAAAGGAATCAGTATAAAAACAGCTAAATACTGGATGGTTTCAATTACATGACATTCTGTGAAAGGTAAAACTATAGAGATGGTAATAAAATCAATGGTTACCAGGGACTTGGAAAAGGGTGAAAGAATGTCTAATCAAAGCATAGAAAAAAAAATTTTTTAGATGGTGAAACTATCCTATGTTTTACTGTAATGGTGAATGTTAAGACTGCAAGCACTTGTCAGAGTCCATAGAACTTAACAGAACAGAGAGCAAACATCAAAGTCTAATTTTTTTTAATTAGGTAGATCAGAGGATACCAGGATAGAAAGCAGAATATGATCAGAGAAGGTAAATGCTTTGCAAATGTACAAAGATCTTCAGCGAATGGTGTGGAAGAATAAGATGATGATGACCAACCAATTTTGGAAATGAAAGGCCTTTAAGACTAAAGGCAAGATACAAAAGCACTGTACTCTAGTTGATCAAGTTTTTTTCATGAGGATATTGACTAACAATTTTAAAACCACTGCACTGGAATTGAAAAAAATAAGTAAGTGGGGGAGAGTGGAAGCAAGTTCTCACTTTTAGAGTGGAAGGTGACAGGTCAATAATGGGAGGAGTCTGTTAGGATCCATGTGGCAATGGATTAGAGATGGAGACATCACTCTCAACTCATGTTAAGCACAATTTAGGAACTGATAGTAATACACAGAAAGTTTATAGATTTTTTTTTATGTATAAGAGTCAGAATACACATTCACATCTTCTTGTGCTGTCAGCTGAAAGGATCTAGAAACAATGATACCTCAGTGACTGCTGTTGAGCAGCTAGCATGCCGAGCATTCACATATTGGTTTTTGATACAAGTATATAATAAAAGGAATGTGGGATCCTTGGAGAAATGATTGGTTCTGAAACTGGATCAAGATGAACCCAGAATCTCTTGTAAGGTCAGAAATTAAGCTAGTTCTCAAATTTAAAAAAAAAAAAAAAGTAGGGGTGGGGGAATAATGGGAATATGATAAAAGAACACAGGATCCAACTGAAAGAACTTCTAATGACCAAAGCAAGAACAATCTAAGTAACAAGGATAGTAGTATGAAATAAATATCTAAAACTCTATAATAACAAAATGAATAGATGTGATGAGAATGTCCTCTTACCTCTTTCATCTTCCTCTTTAAAACACATTTCTAAGCATGAGGAAAAATATGTGAACAGTTCCAGTTAAAGATCTTCTACAAAAATCTGATCAGTAATCATCAGAACTGTCAAGGTAAACAAGGAAAGAATAAGAGATTGTCACAACCAAAATAACCTAAGGAGACATGATAAATAAATGTCATTTGATATTACAACAGAAAAATGACAATAGGGCAAAGTTGAGCAAATCTTAATAAACTTTAGGCTGTCATTAATAATATTGAATCAATATTTGTTCACTGTGATAAATGTACCTCACTAATGTGAGATGTTAATAAGGGAAATCAAGCGGTAAATGGAAATGCTGTATTATCTTGACAATAAGTTTGTAAATATAGAACGCTCCTAAACTAAAAATTCAATTTAAAAAATATATCCCCAATATCTGAACAAACCATGAAAGTAATCAATAACCAAACATCACCCTACTAATAAATGCTACAAATGTAAATACCACACTTTCTCTGAGAAATTTTCAGTGATTTTTAGTACAGATTTCACATATGTAAATAAAATTTTCATAAAGCTAAACATAGTATTAAATAAATTTTTATTTTAATTCTACCAAGAAAGATCAGCAATAGGAGGTCCCTAACTTCAGATCCCTTAATTGAAAACCCAACTGGACACTAATGCGGCCAAGAACTCCTTTGTAAAAAAATCCAGAACCCAGAGTGTATCTGAGATACCACTCTGAGACCACAAAATAAAATAAGAAAAGATGCATTAGGAGTGTAAGAGGAGCTGGTTCACTTTGACCATATTACCCCTCTCTTAGGCTGGCATAGACTACAATGAGAGGATTTACCCTGGGCCTACAGTGTCTCCAGTAGAGAAAAGAAAACCCATGCCAAATATCCAGATTCCTTAGCATTGCAAAGCACTTTCTGAGAGTCCCATTTCCCTCTCACTTCATGGGGAACACCATAGGAATTGGCAGGGCTAGATATCCAGGGATCATCAAGAAACAAAGAATGAAGAGCTCACCACTACTGGGCAACTCTGCCCAATAACAGAACTTTGGCTACTGAACCAACTGATCATGAAGTGCAGCAATAACCCCACTCAACTGCAGGGACAGCCTGTGGCCCTACCTGACCAAGGTGACTGGAAAGCAACCCTTCCAGACTACAGATCCCAACCAAGTGAGTCCACTGAATATCAGTGCTTGGCCCTGAGCACCCCCACACAACTGCAGGGTATAGCCATTGGTCTTTCCATCCAGGGAGGATGACCAGTGAACCAAATGTGGAGCATATCCAGGGGCCCTATGCAATCACAGAGCTGTGGTTACACCCCAGCTCAACCTGAGAAGCCAGTAGTGGTCCCTGCTGAGTGGAGGGCAAAGCCAACAACTACATCAGGATGGTGAAACTGGCCAGCGATCCCAGTCAATCACAGGGCACATCCTGAAGATTTGATTGCAAAGCCCATTCTGCAGTTCTTCCTGAATATGGATTCCTGCAAGTGGAACCACCAAGCTGGGAGAAAACTTTGGGCCCCACCTGAAGGGGAAATGTGGGATCCCAATCTTCCATCCCAACCAATTGCACCAAACAGTGGTACCACAAAACTCCCAGAATAGTGAAGACCAGGGGCACCAGTCAGGAACCCTTCCTGACTGCAGAAGTCAACTAGAGGCTTAACTCAACCAGAGCCCAGCCAGCACCCACAGGCTTCATCCATAGAGAATCTGATAGCCCTACCTTTCTGCAGATGCAACCAGGTGACCTATTTAAAAACCCAGCTTGGAATGACTGATGAAGCCTATCCCTGCCTAAGAAAAACCATGAATACTGGAATAAGTGAAGGAACAATGGGTGAACAAGGCTGCAGCCATTTCTCCCCTGATTCTGCCCCCATGCACACAATTTTACAACCTAGATTGTTACTGTGAACAATCAATTGAGATAACTCACTACCTTCCTAGATAGTTAGCCCGCGAACTTCCTAATCAGTCATTGGTCTGATTGTTATTAGCCAGCGAACTTCCACTTCTTAAGAATAGCTCACCCACCATTTGTGCATGTGCACTTCCCCATTCTCTCTCTTGTCCTTAAGGGCAGACACTCTGCTTGTCTGCTTAATAAAATCTCTTGTGAGTTCCTGTGTCCAGAGTGGTTTTCTGGATGCTTTCAATAAGTGACCATTTCACCAAATGTGCAGATACCAATTCAAGGATGCAAGGATTACAGAGAATAAAGGAAACAAGATACCATCAGAGGAAACTAACAATCTGTGATAACTGACCTTGAAGAAAAGGTGTAGGCACTGGACCAACAAAGAATTCAGTAAGAACCTTCTTAAAGAAGTTCAGTGAACAATAAGAAAACAATGATAGCCTACTTAAAAAAAAAAAAGGGAACATAAAAGTGATCAAAGTCATTGGAATTTTGATGGGAATTGCATTGAATATGTAGAGAACATGATGTTCTAATAGAATATGATGTTCTAAATAGAAATAGAAAAGGCAGTCATGAAATTCATTGGAAAAATAATTGGCCCCAAATAGCCAAAGCAATCCTTAGCAAGAAAAGTAAAGCAGGAGGCATCACAATACCAGACCTAAAATTATACTACAGAGCTATGGAAACAAAAACAGCATGGCATTGTCACCAAAACAGGCAAGAAGACCAATGGAACACAGAGATAAACCCACAAAAATACAGTTACTCCTTGCTAGACAAAGGTGCCAAAACCATACTTTGGAGAAAAGCCTCTTCAACAAATGATCTGGGAAAACTGGAAATCCACATGTAGTAGAATGAAATTTAACCCCTATCTCTCCCCCTGCACAAAACTCGGAGTGGATTAAGGCTAGGTATTAGACCAGAGACCCTGTACATACTAGAAGAAAAGGTAGGTGGCGCAATCTGAGCAGTCAAACTGTAGAAAACGGCAAGGGATGATGAGGATTAATAAAGACAAACACAGAGGGAAAACTGGGGACCAGGTGGAACAGCATCCTTTAATAAAGGGACAATGCCCCAGAGCTAGCACAGCAAGTTTGTTATATAAGTTTTGTCACCAAAAGGTTATTTTGGGGAAAGTTTTTGCAAAGCAGACAGACTTGAAGGTCACAGCACTTATGAGACATTGTGGTTATCTTGTTATGTCCAGAATTCTCTATCCTCAGCAGCTTGTGTTTGAGCTCAAGGTCCAGACTGATATAGTTCCATGCCTTTGTACAGAGCCGTCTAAGGCAGGGCATCACCATAGCAACTGGGCAACCTTGATCTGCACCTTTGCACAGAAAGTTCCCAGCACAAATGCAGACAGAAGACAATCAGATACCATGATCCAAGTCACTGCTGTCCACAGGTAGGCCCAAAGTTCCAACATATCAGCTCAGGAACTGACTGCCTTTACAAGACTTCTAAAGTGCAAGAAGTAAAATCAATAATAAATGGGATGGCATCAAACTGAAGTTTCTTCACAGCAAAGAAAATAATAAAAAATGTGAAGATAGAGCCTACAGAATGGGAGAAAATCTCTGCCACCTGCACCACAGAGAAAGCATTAATCTCCAGGATATATAAAGAATTCAAAAAAACTCAACACACACACACACACACACACACACACACACACACACACACACACATAACCCAATCAATAAATGGACTAAGAAACTGAACAGACACTTCACAGAAAAAGAAATAAAACAGGTCATCAAATATGTGAAAAAATGTTCAACATCTCTAGCAATTAGAGAAATGCAAATTAAAACTACACTAAGATTCCATCTCACTCTAGTCAGAATGACAATTATTAGAATACAAGTAGCAATAAGTGTTGGTGAAGATGTGGGGGAAAAGATACATCCACACACTGCTGGTGGGACTGCAAATGGGTGCAACCACTCTGGAAAGCAGTATGGAGATTCCTCAGAAAACTTGGAATGAAACTGTCATTTGACCCAGTTATCCCATCCCTTGGTACATACCCAAAGGACTTAAAATCAGCATATTCCAGTGATTTGGTCACATTAATGTCTATATGAGTCCGATTCACAATAGGTAAGCTATGGAATAAACCTAGGTACTCTTCAACAGATGGATGGATAAAGAAAATGTGACATATATACACAATGGAGTATTGTTCAACCATGAAGAAAAATAACTTTATGACATTTGCTAGCAAATGGATGGATCAGGAGTTTATCATGCTAAGTGAAATAAGCCAGATGCAAAGAAACCAAAGATCAAATGTTTTCTCTGATATGTGGAAGCTAACCCACAATAACGGGGACGGGGAGCAGAAGAATAGAAGTTCAGTAGATTAGACAATGGAGAATGGAGGAAAAGGGGGATAGGAATCAGAAAGACAGTGGAATGACATAATTTTCCCATGTACATATATGAAAACAACACAGTGAATCCCACCATAATGTACATCCATAAGAATGAGATCATAATTAGATTAAGTGGATATCTCTTCATTTTTAAGAGGTTGGGGGTAGGAGATCCTTCTACGTTAGTCATTCTAGCATGTAGGCAAGGTAAAATCTGAAAGGATTTTATTTGTGATACGAACCCAGAAAAAGAGGAAACAAAACCCACAAGAAGCAATTTTCCAACCAAAAATTGGGACACAATATGTGAAAAACAATTATTTTGTTTGTGAAACATGTTTTACTAAGACTAATATTAAATTATGTTTAGCTATATGTTCATTGAATCACATTCAGGATAAAAAAATAATTGCCAAAACCCAGAACTATTCAAAATAATTTTTAGAGCAACATAGACTGCCACAGAAGCACCCGTCACGTGTGTCTGTCAGGAGTGTTCAGTCTGCCCAGTTCTCCAGTGTTGGTGGGGCTTCAATAGTGACTGGATTTTACTCTGTAATTTTAAGTCTGTATGAAACATGTAATCTTAATAAATGGTAAGTGGTTTAGGTATTAACTGTTAGATATCTTTCTCCTTTTCCTTTTTTGAAAAAAAAATTTAAACTATTTTTTACTTAATACCTACTCTTGGAAATTCACAAGCTTTTGGGTTTTTTTATACTGAGTATCTTCTTGGTAAATTATTTTTCTCACACAAGCTTTTGAATATATAAATCCTGCTATATAATTCTGCATTATTCCTCCACCTCCCACTTTGTTACTTGAAACAATGATGACTACTCAGTGAAGGGCAGTTGAGTGGGTCTCCAGGGGTGCACGCATGTTAAATGCTATATTCATTCAGTCCGAATCTTCCTCAGAAAGTACTGTGTTTGAATAACGTTGAAAACATTCATAATATGCAATTTCAGGCATCTGAATGTATGGCACTACCTACACTGTGTCAAGCAATGTGAATTTCGGGACTCTCTAAATCAACTCAAAATTAGTCACTAATTCTCATCAGAGAGCTAATCATAAAGGTGGTTCTATGTCACGCTTGAATTGTCCTCCAAAATGAAACCACCATCCATTCATTTTGTTTGATTATCAAAAATTTCCAAGTCTCCAGGGGTTTGGTTTGGTTTTTGTGTGTTATTTCCTTCTCAGTGCCTGAGATTGCAATCTGTCTCATTCCCTCCTGGATCAAAACTGCATGTCCAGTGCCCTTTCATGGATAACTTGAAGAGCTGATCCTTACTCTTTTGCCATAATGACTCAGAGAAAGACATTTTCATCTTCATGGTAGCTTTTAGATACATTATTTCAGAGAGAAATGAGGCTGATGTTAGGAAATACAGGCATTGTCAGGGTGGATGTTTTGCACTTACTTGACCTTTTAGCATCTTTCAAGTCTTCCATCCTGTCTGCATTTTAGGTTTGTGATTTTATCTTTCTTATGGAATTTTCAATGTGTTTAACTGAGGAAATGCAAATGTGAACTCCTGTGATTATAGAGCCAGATATGAACAGTCTTGATTGGCACTGTTGAATATAAATGTGTTATATATGAAATTTAAAATCTTTCAATTAGCCACACTTTTAAAAGTAAAACAAAGGAGATGAAGTTACTTTAGATAATGTTTTATTTAACCTAGCAGATCTAAATTATTAGCATTTCAATGTAAAATAAGTCTTTTAAAATTATAGATGAGATGTTTAAATGCTTTTTAGTCCTGTCTTTGAATCTGGTGTGTGTTTCACACCCAGTCCACATTTCTTTTTTGGACCGTCACATCTCAACTGCTCAATAACTGCATCTAGCTAGTGGCCCCCATGTTGGACGGTGCAGGTCTAAATTCATTGGTGATTAAGAGGAGGAACTTGGACTTTAAGTGGTTTAAGAGTTGGAGCTAGTATGATATAATGAGAAAAACGTGGGTTTTGGAGGCCTATATTCAGATTCGAGTTCCTCCTAAGAATCTGAAGAAATTTGCCTTAAGTTTCTCTGTTTGCATGTTTATCTAATGCAGATGCCATTTCATCTGGTCACAGTTAAGATTAAATGAGGCAAAGTGCATAAAGCTTAGGGCACATGGTATACATTCATTAAACCTTCATATTGAATCATTAAGGAGAAATATAGTCTATGGGAAGCCATACTCACCTAGCAGAATCAGACGGTTCCCTGTCTAGTTCCCCTAAGAGAATGGCTCCCCTAACTCCACCCTATCAGGTCCGTCACAGAAGAAGCTCCTCCCAGTCTTGGCCCTCTTTACCTGCATGTCTATAAATAAAAGAGAGTTGGGCTACTCCATGTTATCGTTGTTGTTGTTGCTAGAGAACAGATCTGGTGTGGCCAGACCCATCATGCCACCTCTCATTTTGAAGAGTATTGCCTCTTGTGTGTTTATTGATTATATAAGTTTATGGGTAATTGACTGATTTATACCCAACATCATCCTCTGGCAGTTAACCCTTTCCTCATCCTCGCGGGACATGGCTGAGAGGACACCCCCAGCATGTGTTTATTTTGTGGCCACTGTTGTACAATGGTGAACCAGACAACAATAGCTGGAAAGTGAAGGAGAATTGATAAAGAAATCAAGTATGTTGGAGTATGTCAGGAGGTGATCGTGCAGCAGGAAAAATTAAACAGCAAGGTGAGGGAGATCGGATATGAAGAAGATGTGATGTATCTTTTAAAAAGCATTCAGGCTAATTTAAGAGACATTTAAGCCCAAACACTAAGGAGGTGAGGGACTTGACTAGATAGATTTCTGAAGGGAAAGCATGTCAGGCAGGGACTCTGAGCTAGGATGACGCCTGGCAGGTTTGAGAAAAAGCAGGGAGACCAACATGTCTAGAAGATAAGGAGTGCAGGAGAAAGTCGTAGAAGAGAATGTTGGAGAGGTTCTGATTAGGTGGGTCCTTCCTTGTGAAAGTTTGGGCTTTTATGTCTAGTGAGACAGGAGTTCCTGCAAGGTGTGATATGCTGTAGCTTCCCCCTTTAAAAGCATCATTCTAGCATCTAGGTGAGAATAGCCTGTGTGAGATGAAGTCAGGACAGATGGTTCTGGGAGTAAGGGAAGAAGCATAGAGGCTGGTGAAGCGCTCATGTAATAATTGAGGAGAGATGAGGTGGCTTGAACCAGAGTGTAGATATTGAAAAGTAGAGAGGCGTTTGATCTGTTGGGGAGGTAGGACCAATGGCATTTCATGATTAATTGGTCCTAGAGTATGGGAAAGAGAGAAGCATCAAGGAAAGTCAACTTTTTTGGAACAAAATGTTTGTCATGAACTGAAATGGAAAGGCTTGAGGTGGTGGTGCAGTTTAGGAGGGAAAAGCAAGAATTATTAGATTGAGATGTGTCTCTATTCCTTTATGATTCTAAGAATGATAGTCCCAGATGAGAGCATAGATTATATCTCTGAAGAAACCAGTAATCCACTAAGAGGAAAACACCCAGAGTCCGAGAGGGGGACATCTCCATCAACTGTCTCATCACTTTGTTGAGAACCTCATCAATAGACATGCATTTATCAATTCTGAAGCTCATTTCACCCTCATTTTAACAGTCTTGAAATTGGCATGCACCTTACAATAGGATTCATGGCACAATCACTATTTGGCCATGGGCCAATCAGGAGGTAGAGGTCAGTGCCAGTTCATCTGCAATTGCTTGTTTCTCCTGAACTCAGGACAGCACACACAACTCTCTACCGACTGATGTACCTAAAAATCATGACATAGCTCTATGTGTAAGACTTAAATCCTCACCTTATATTGAAGTTGGAAGTCAGTAGACAATATTTAATACCAAAACCATCAAAAGCAGTTTCCTCCATCAGAAGACACAACACTGACTACATGAACTGGAGGTTGAGACTGTTCTCTGACTACTTGGATCACCTCATGCCTCTGAATCAGCATACATTAGGCAGGATGGTTGATCCTGACCACCAGAGGAAAATTGGATGACTATTCTACAGTGGAGGTTAGACACAGTGTGTCTGGAATATGGAAGATCCCTAGGGCCGGTCTTGGTATTATTATGCCCTGTGATTAAGATAAATGGGAAACTGCAAGGACACAATCCAGGCAGGACTGAGGTGGCCCAGACCCTTCAGTAGTTAGGTCCCCACAGCAGGTAAAGGACCCTGAGATGCTAGCTGCAGGTGTAGGGAATACAGAATCTAAGGTTGGGGAAGTAACTAAAAACAACGAGCTACAATCATGTAACCAGAAAGGACCATGATTGTCATTCCTATTTCCTCCTTATATTGACATGAATACATTTTTGTGCACGTATATATGATATGTATGTGTTAAGTAAATGTTTCCTCTCTTACTCCTTTATTGCATAACATAAGATACATTGATTTTATGTCATAGTATTTATTGTTAATTTTATATCATAGTACAAGTTACAGGAAATCAAGAAGAATAAATATCAATCAAGGATTTCTTCTGAGAAAGAGGTTGGTGATTTTTTAGTATACACAGGATAACTGCATCATGTTAGGCACAGCACGACTTAGTTATTTTCTTTTTTTGGAGGTTAAGTACCGTTTACAGAGATGCATCTGGGTACCAAGCAAGGGGTGGACTTAGGATGGTTAATTGTATGTGTCCACTTGACTGGGTCATGGTGTCTCTAGATTATGTCTGGATGTGTTTGTGAAGGGGTCAGAGGGTGTTTGCAGAGAGATCACCTTTAGAATTGGTGAACTAAGTAAAGCAGATTTCCTTCTCAATGTGGTTGGGCATAGTCCAACTCACTGAAGGACTGAATAGAACAAAAAGATAGAGGAAATTTGGATTCATTCTCTCTCTTCTCTCTCCTCTTTTCCTCCCCCTCCTCCTCCTCCTCTTCCTCCCTTTTCCTCTCATTCTCACTCTCCCTCTTCCTGCTTCAGGTGGGACATCAGTCTTCTAATGCCCTGGGACTGGGACTCAAATCAGTGCTCTTGGATATCAGGCCTTTGGTCTCACACTGGAATTTACCCCCATTGGCTTTCCTGGGTCTCCAGCTTGCAGATAGCAGATTATGGAACTTCTGAGCTTCCATGATCACATGAACCAATTCCAAACCATAAATCTCATTTTACATACATATATATATGGTTTTAGAGAACACTGGCTAATACAGCAGTAGAAGCTCAAAGCTCTTTCCTTTATAAATCTTGTAGAATCATATGTGCTTCATAGTTTTGCTATAAGTAAAAAACAAGCTCTTCCCTTTTGCAGCCATTGCTGAAGTGGCATTGGCTAAAATGAAGTTCAATCCTTTTGTGACTTCTGACCAAAGCAAGAACTGCAAAATGTATTTCAATGCACCGTCACACATTCGCAAGAAGATTATGTCCTCCCCTCTTTCCAAAGAGCTGAGACAGAAGTACAATGTTCTATGCCCATCAGAAAGGATGACGAAGTTCAGGTTGTGCAAGGACACTATAAAGGTCAGCAGATTGGCAAAGTGGTCCAGGTTTACAGGAAGAAATATGTCATCTATATTGAACGGGTGCAGCGGGAAAAGGCTAATGGCACAACTGTCCATGTGGGCATTCACCTCAGCAAGGTGGGTATCACCAGACTAAAACTGGATAAAGACCGCAAAAAGATCCTGGAACGGAAGGCCAAGTCTCACCAAGTAGGAAAGGAAAGGGCAAATATAAAGAAAAAACGATTGAGAAGATGCAGGAATAAAGTAACCATATTTACAACTTGCATTAAAAACTGCTAAAATGAAAAAAAAATTGTGAAAAAAATAGGACACTATAACATGCTGCAATATGCTTTGAATTTTTCCAGAGGTATAGCTGGGCACAGTATCACATGCATATAATCCTAGCCATTTAGGAGACTGAGGCATGGAGATCACAATTTTGAGGCCAGTCTCAGCAACTTAGGGAGAACCTACCTCAAAATAAAAAGGACTGGGAATATAATTCAGTGGAAAATCACACCTGGGTTCAACCCTCAGTCCCAAAAAAAAAAAAGAATTTGGCCAGAGACCTAATTACAAAAAGTCACCTTTCGCATTGCAATTAGAATTTTTCTAAAACTTTCTTGCCTTTAGAGTATTTTCAAAGAACTGCTTTGGAAATTTGGTCACAGAGTTACACATCTTTTAAACAATGCAGAAAAACCAGTGTTCAGAGCATGGGCCTCTTGTGGGGGCTGGAGACTTGAAGAAGAAGAGAAAGCCCAGGAATCCAGGAGACCCAGCTGGAAGCAAATGAGTTTGCAGCTAGATCCTCTTGGGCAAGTAGGTCAGACCAAGGCTTCTACGTCTGAGGTTGCTGACATGAAGAAAGATGCTCTTGGGACTAGCAGCTGATGTTTCTTTGCCAGCTCCACAGACCACTGACAGCGGCTGATGTATGTATATGCTGCTCCTATGGACTCCTCTGGGTCTAGTGGGCTTGAGATCAATCTGCCACGACCAGAACTCAAAATCCATTGTGTATGGCTCAGATGAAGCAAGAATTCACACTTCTTTTTGTTTTGTTTTGTTTTGTTTCTTTTTTAATAGCCAGAATAAGATGAGATGGGGGGAGAGAGCTTTGTAATTCTATTGAGCTACAAAACTGAAAGCTCTAATTGTTCAAAATGGGAAGTCAAGGAACACAATCTTTCCTAAAGGGAAAATTGGAGGGAAATAATAGGCTACCAACGCCCAGTTGACTTGATGCTAAATCAAGGGAAGGATGCACATTATAGAGTCCAAGTAAAATCTGAGTTCATTGGATAATTGCCAAGAAGTGGTAGCAAGGAGGTTAACCTTATCCTGATGAAGACGACTAGCTCAAGCTGCTAAAGTCATTAAAAAGCAAATGTACACGTATGTACAAAAAAGAGGCAAATTAAAAACAAGAGAAGAGTGTGTGTCTCATCCCATATCTAGAAAGACAAGATAATCTGAAAAACAAACCTTAAAAAGATGCAAGAAGCTATACATCCCTCAGGGAGAAAGCAGAGAAATTTCCTACTACACAAATATCTTTTTCATAAGAATAACAATGCCATTAGAGATCTTTAGAGTCCTGTATATATAAATGAATGAATAAATAAAGGAATAGGTAACATGATTGTTCAATAGAGCAGATATAGAAGTTAGGAAAATGAAAACAAAATAGCATAGTTTTTAAAATATATATCCTTTCTAGTACTTTCTTTTTTCAAACCCACCTATTCCACCGAGTAGGAAAGAACCTGATTAGGAAAAACAGTTGAGAAGTAAGTGGTGTTTCTTATTTTAAAAAAATTGGGAGAGAGGGGAAAATAAAGCCGAGTTCATTTTCCAGCCTGTGAAAAGAGTTGAATGCAATGCACTAGGTGATCCGCAGTGTCACCTAGTGGTGGGGAGGGACAAGATCCATAAGGGAAGCCGACACTGGGTGGATGCACCCGTGGCTTCAGAAGCCGGCAGTGTCAGAGGGCAGGCTGCGTGCTCCACAGCTCTGGCCTCAGTTCTTTTTCTAAGTCTTTTCCTAAGTTTGAAATTGAGTTTCCACATGTCTGATGTAAAACCGCTCAGTCTGGTGTTTTTGAGATTTCTGTCTGAGAATAAGATAGAGAAAATATCAGATAAATCAGTGTGTAGTTCTATGCAGGCATCACTTCCAAGTTACCTAGAAAGGACAGGTACACAAATAATGACCTCTTGTGCTCGTGGTGTGTCTCCTGTGTTGATTGTCACTTGATTATAAGATCAGGGCCTCGCTGATGTGACAATATCTTTTAGTTCAGGACATTGTCCTTTGTTTCCAGGATCATTGCAACTGCTCTTTGACTGACTCACCAGCCTGTATTCTGGAGCCCTCAGAATTTATCCCCCATGTTGTGGTCCATCTACTTTCTAAAATGTATCATTCCCTGCCTTAAATTCTCTATGGATTTCCCTTTGCCCTAAAGACAGTCTAAAATCCTTCCAGGCCATACAAGACTTCTCAGAACCCACCTTCACTCACCTCCCACGCTTGTCTTCTCCTCACACCCCAGGGCCCAGACAGACTGACCCTGTGGGCTGCACTCATGGGCATTTCCTGCTAGAATTCTCTTCCCCTGGCCTTTTTATTCCTGCTTGTCCTTTGTCCTTCCACAATCTCAAACCTGGTTTAGGTTCCTCTTTCACATTCCCCCAGAGAATTCCACATGATCCATCATGTGTTGCTCAAATGCTATTTATTACGTATGTTCCTGTCCCATGATACTACTAACCCCTGAAGTATCTTATATTCCATAACCCCAGTACCTGGAAAAGTACCGGAGGCATAATCCTTCCTGATAAATATTTGAATGAAATATGAAGGCTCAAATCAATGACCTTCTTCTCTGCCCCCTAACATAACCAATCAACTTAGTTCCAAATACAAATGAATGTGATGTGATGCTTAGTGGGACCTACCTGCATCACAGACCCAGAAACAAACAAGAAGGGATGTCACCTTCAGAAGAGAACCCACAACAACAAAGCCAGACGTCCTCCACGCCGTCCCCACCAAGACTCTGCTTAGTTATTCTGCAGACTCAGAAAAAAAATGTAAGACAATTATTCTAAAGACTCTTAGTCAATTAGGGAAATTAAGTTAATTCCTAAATTTCTTGAGATGAAAAGAACTTTCCAGTAACTATATCAACTTGTCATGTAAAAGAATTACTTAAAATGTTTTTCTCTGAAATCTTAGAGGCATGAAAGACCAAATAACTAAGGAAATTACCTCTAAAAATTCCTCTTTGGAATTGTTTTCGCCATATTACAAACACAAAATCTCTTCAAGTGATTTCTTTGAGTTTACTTAAACACAGCCCTTTGAGGAATTAATTCAAGCATAGACCCCTTCTAAATTATTTTTATGAAGAAGTTTACGACTTAGAGTATTCATTTCACTTGTTACAATGAAAAATATCACCTGACACTTGGTAGGGCTCCAAACCCCACCCTTGATAAATACTGATGAGTTCCATTTATTAAAATCAATTTCTTTTGCTTTTGCTTCCTACAAATACTGATATGAAAAGAATTTCTAGTGTCATGGATGATCTACAGAAATAATAACTTAACATATTTGGTGTTGAATAAAGAAGACAAAATTTTATGTTCTTTTCACTTGTATCAAAATAAAGGAAGGAAGCAGAAGAGTTGTGAAATAAAATGTGATATAAAGTTTTATTTCAGATCTTATAGAACATGTTTGGGGGCAATAAATTTTTATATTTAATGTCAGTATTTTTGTTGAACTACTAACAACTTTATTAGCAGATGGAAATTTTCATGCATTTGATGTGTCAAACCTGTGAATCTCCTCCTCAAAGAAATTTTATAGGGTATGTTTTTCATATTTATATAAAGCAGAGACAGAGCGGGCTTTTAAATATCTCAAGTGGTCTTTGTAAGTATCCTCCTGGAAGATAAACTCTGGTTCACACTGGAATGTACTTCTGCCATTAAAGTCTGAATTTCCTTGCTTGTAGCATTCTAAAGATATTTTACGATATCTGAAAAGATGCTCTCATATTTTGTAAAACTCCCAAGATATCAACTTTGGAAAGATCCAGAAGGTAGAATAAAATGTGCTTTGCATTATACCTACTGAAATGTTGAGCATAAATCACATATATATCTGTTTGATTTACAAACGTAAGTCCCTCATATTCAAATTTCAGTTGGAATCAAACTAGTTATTTAGTGAGAATGGGAGTCGTGTTCTTTGGCTCTCTCTTTCTAACTAGCTGTGTGATCAGGGACAGAATCCCTTTTGTTTCTGAGCCTCAGGTCTCTTCTTTGTGAAATGAGTTGCACTAGATGATTTCTAAGATCTCCTTATTTCCATAGAGCCTGAAAAGTGATTAAATATATTTACCATGTAAAAGTTATACTTCACAACAATAGAATACTTTTCTTAAATCACCAAGTGATTTTACATTTTGGTAATTTAGAATTTATATAGAGTGCTCTCTGAAGTGTTTTTGACCCTGTGCAAGCTAATAATTATAATAATGGGACCTATTTTAGGGGGAAGTATTGATCTTGCTTTTCTATGAATTAAAACAAGAAGAAGAATTTCAGTCATTACAGGTTTGCCAAAATTTCCCAAAATGTGTTCCATTAAACACTAGGTCTACAGTGAGTTAACAGAGCTCTGCTCTTTTTAAAAAAAGAAAAAAAAAAAAAGGTAGTGCATTATCTGATGCCTTATCAGTAGGTAACCGCCCCCTCCCACAGCTTCTAGAGGGAGTAATAGGACAAGGAGGTTTTTGGCTGACACGGGATGTGTAGACACTGAACCAAACCCAGATTTATTGTGAGAAGTAGGGAGGGTAGATATTGAACCAATCCAAAAAAGTGCAATCCACTGTTCCAATTAAGAAATTGAAGTTCAATTTAAAGAAAAACTCTACAAACTAGAGACAAGCAAAAATGGAAATAATTTTTCCTGGAGGCAGCGGGCTACCCTCTGAGGAGAGGTTCACACTGAGGCAATCAGCATTATAGGAATCATGTCCTTTAAGCAGTTCCTATGGGAAGGGTGGGGTATGCCTTTTGATCAGGGGGCCCTCCTTATCACCGTGGGTGCCTTGCAATGGTCAGGAATACTGAGTAGGGGACCTGGAGGTGAGTCTGTGCCATCTAGTCATTTTGCAGAAAGGATATGGGGTGGTGCCCACCCAGGGGACAGAGCCCACGGGTATGGCCTCAGGGCCAATGTAACTCTGAGGCCACAGAAAGGCGATTCCCTCTCCTGAAGCTCATCACCCAGCCTCAGCAGTTCCATGTCCACTACGTGAACCCCCAGCCTGGCCCGCTGTTTATCCATTGAACAAAATTCAGAAACAAGGCAGCAGATTTTATTGCTGCTTTTACTTTTCCTCCCCTAACTCATCTTGTTCTTTCCTAACTTCTTGGCACAATACTTGTTACAGTAATAGATGATCAATAATATTTCACAGAATGAAAATGTTATAGGATTTCAGAAGAGAAGGAGATTGTGGGACTTGGGGAAGTCCTAGAAGACTTTAAGAAGGTGGTAGGTCTTGGGTAGTCTTCATGGATAGCGAGCATTTAAATGTGTGATGGAAAATACATTAGCATTTTTATAGGTGACAGAAAAAGATTATATATTGTATATATATGCTGTCTGTATAGCATTTTATTACTCCTGGATTTTAAAAAATCTGCATTATATGATTCAGTTTCCTCCATTTCTATTCAATGGGTGGGAAAACATGCTCAAAATAGACTATTAGATATAGCTCTATCTTACACGTATCTTGTGTTTGCTGTAAATTCCACTTAAGCATCACACAACTGACTTCATCATCGTTATAGGACATTATGGAAAAAATCGAACCAAACAACCTGAGGGATATTGTTTAGCTGCATCATAAGAAATGATCCGTAAGAACTTCACTGAGAGTTTTCTTATTATCTAAATTTTATTTTTGCTAAGTGAGTCTAATTATAATTCTTTTTTCTGTTAGTAGCAGGGGTTCTTTACTTTTGTTTTTGTTTGGGGGGTGTTTATTTTTAAGGTCTTTAGGCAATACCACTGTGTCTAATCTGCCCGGAGTCAAACTCCTTCAACTGTCAAAGAAACAGTTAGTATGCTTTTCAGTTATTATTGTTACCAGTCCTGGAGTATTTTGAATTCTGTGTTGTCCAAATGTTTGTCATTTCTGGGGGGAAGATATTAATCCTATTGCAACATAATTAACACGAGTGCTCTTCAGAAAGTAAAGAAGGGCACTTTTAATTTTCTTCTTAACTGTATTTTTCGCTCTTCACATGATGCCACTCTGCCACAATACCCAGCAAAAATGTACACAAGCAGACACCAGCTGAACATTGACCTGGATCAGCCAGCATTTAACGCTCAGGATGATTGTCTGCGCGTTAAATCAGACTTGACCTTCTGCCACTCCTTCTTGAGGTCATCTCCAGAGCCTCTCCATCTCCACTCCTTTTTGTTCATGGGCAACTTGATCAACAAAGCTCTTCCTTCTTTCCTCCACTACCCCTGCCATCATTAACAACATCAACACCCCAATAGACAATTCCTTCAGCATCTTGGTCTCTCAAATCCTTGGACTCTTTGCTTCCAGTGACCTGCCACCTAAGTAGCACATCAAGAAGTTTTAAAATTTCTTCTTCCTGATAACCACATCCTGCTTGGGTGCAGGTGGGAAGCAGGTGATTTGGGGTTTTAAGTAGGGTTCCACCTTTACAATCCCAGTGAGGGAAGGAATAAGGGGTCCAAATGTATGATCATGATCCATGGAATCTACGCTGAGTTAGAAGGAGCACAGACACCAAGGGAAGACTTAGAATAGGAAACGGTTGCGGTTGATACTGGCAGGTCAAGAACTTCTGAAGTGACACTACAGGATAGGGAAGCTGAAAGGGAAGGATGGGAGATGGTGCAGTGAGTGTTTGGATCTTGGCACATTTTTTAAAGTTTTTTATTAACATATTAATTATACATGTTTGTGGGGTTCAGTGTGAATTTTTTCATACCTGTGTACAGCATGCACTGATCAGATCCAATCAGCCTCTTCCACATCCCACCAGAGTCTTCCCAGTCTCTAGTAATCACTGTACTACTTGCGGGTTGACTTTTTAAATTTTCCACATATGAAAGAGGACATGCGGTACTTGTCTTTCTTCGTCTGCTTATTTCACTTAATGTCCTCCTGTTCCATCCACTTTGCTGCAAATGATAGGATTTCTTTCTTCTTTGTGGTTGAATAGTACTCCATTGTGTATATATGCCACATTTCTTTATCCACTCATCTGTGATGGGCACCCAGGCAGATACCATGCCTTAGCTATCGTGAATAGTGCCCCAATAAACATGGGTATGCAGGTATCTCTGTTATATGTTGACTTCATTCCTTTTGGATATAGATTCACAAGTGGGATAGCTGGATCATATGGAAGTTCTATTTTTACTTTTTTGAGGAACTTCTACAACATTATCCATAATACTTGTACTAATTTACATTCCCCCAACAGTATGTAAGAATTTCTTTTTCTCCACATCCTCACAAGCATGTATGATTTAATTTTTTTATGCGTTCTTTGATAATAGCCATTTGAACTGGAGTAAAACGTTATATCATTGTAGTTTTAATTTGCATTTCCGTGATGACTAATGATATTGAGCATTTTTTCATTACTTATGTGGCAATTTGTATTCCTGCTTTTGAGGAGGATCTATTTAGATCATTCGACCATTTTTAAATTGGATCATTTTTAATATAACACTTTTTTGCTTCTTTATATATTCTGAAGGCTGACCCTCTGTTAGCTGAACAGGTGGTAAATGTTTTCTCCCATTCCACAGGTTCTCATTACTCTGCTTTGCAGAAGTTTTTTTTAATTTTATATAATCCTATTTGTCAAATTTTGCTTCTGTTTCCTGTGCTTTTGGGGTCCTATCCTGAAAAATCAATGCCTATACCAACATCTTGAAGTTATTCTCATTTATTGGTTTTGTTTTGTTTTCAGAGATTCAGGTTTTACATTTAGGTCTTTGATCCATTCTGAGTTTGATTTTTGTACAGGGTGAGATGTAGGGGTCAACCTTCTACTTGTGAATATCTAGTTTTCCTGGCACCATTTATTGAAGAGGTGGTCCTTTCTCTTTTATGTTTTTGCTGCTTTTGTTGGGAATCAGTTGGCTGTAGATGCATGGATTTATTTCTGGAATCTACACTCTGTTCCATTTGCCTATATGTCTGTTTTTATGCCAACACCATGCTGTTTTGTGCCCTCTGGCTCTGTAGTATTTCTTGAAGTCAGATACTGTGATGCCTCCAGCTTTGTTCTTTTTGTTCAAGATGTCTTTGGTCATTTGGAGTCTTTTGTGCCTCTGTGTGAATTTTTGGATTGCTTTTCTTGTTCTGTGAAGAATACCGTTGGTATTTTAATGGAGAGTGCATTGAATTTGTAGATTGCTTGCAGTAGTATAGACATTTTAATAATATTAATTCTTCCAATCCATGAGCATAAGAGGTCCTTCCTTTTGTATGTGTGTCTTCTTCAATTTCTTTCTTAGATGTTTTTTCTAGTACTGGGGATTATACCTAGAGCCTTGTGCAAGCTAAGCAAGCAACTATACCACTGAACCTCGTACCCCCTCCCTTCATTCATTTCTTTCATCCATGTTTTGTAATTTTCATTTTAGGAGTCTTTCACTTCCTTGGTTAAGTTTATTCTTAGGTTCGGGGGTTGTTTCTGTAACGACTGCAAATGGGATGGATTCCATGATTCTTAGTAAATTCATTATTGGTATATAAAAAAGCTACTGATTTTTCTATGTTGATTTTATATTCTGCTATTTTACTCGGTTTATCCATTCCGATAGTCATTAGATGGAGCCTTTAGGGTTTTCAGTACAGAGAGTATCATCTTCAGAGAAGGTTAGTTTGACTTCCTCTCTTCCTATTTGCATGCCGTTTATTTCTTTCTCTTGCCTAACTCCTCTGCCCGGAACTTAGCACTGTATTGAATAATAGTGGCAAGAGTGGACACCTTATCTTGTTTCTAATCTTGGAGGAATTGCTTCAGCTTTTCCTCATTCGACATCTCATGTTGGCTGTGGGTTTGTCATGTACAGCCTCTATTACATTGAGGTATAATCTTTCTACATCTAATTGTTCAATGATTTTGAATTTTATTCAATGCTTTTTTGCATCTGTTGAGTTGATCAAGGTTTTTGTCCTTCATTCTGTTAATGTAATGTATCACATTTACTGATTTGCATATATTGAACCATCCTTGTATCCCTAGAATGAAACCAACTTGACCATGATGAATGATGTTTTTGATGTACCATTGAATTTGGGAGATTTTTAGGGGATTTTGCACATATTTTCATCACAGATATTGTTCCACAGTATGTGGTGTCTTTGGTTTCAATAACAGTATAATACCAGCCTCATACAATGCATTTGGAAGGATTCCCTCCCCTTCTACTTTATGAAATAGTTCGAGAAGAATTAATAGTAGTTCTTTAAACCTTTGATAAAATTCAGCAGTGAAGGCCTCTCATCCTAGTGTTTTCTATGTTGGGAGATATTTTACTCCTGATTAAATCTTATTACTTATTTTTAGTTTATTTAGGTTTGTTTCTATTACTCATGATTTAATCTTGGTAGGTGATTTGTGTCCAGAAATCTATCCACTTCTTCTAGGTTTTCCAACTTGTTAGTGTATAGTTTTTCATAAGCCCTAGTGATCTTTTGTGTTTCTGTATTGGTTGTGATTTCTCCTTTTTCACATCTGAATTGATCAATTTGGTTCTCTTTTTTCTTGGTTAGGCAAGCTAAAGAGTTGTTGGTTTTGTTTATCTTTTCAAAGAACCAACTTGTCGTTTCATTGATCTTTTATATTTTTTTTATTTTGATTCATTGTACACAAATGAAGTACAACTATTGTTATCTCTGGTTCTACATGAAGTAGAGTCATAGCATTTGGGTAATCATACATGTACATATGATAATGATGTTTGTCTCATTCTATTATCTTTCCTTCCTCCCCGCCCCACCCCTCATTTCTGTCTACACAATCCATCCTTCTTCCATTCTTCCCTTATCTCCCCCCCCATTATGTATCATCAACCACTTATCAGACAAATCATTCAGGCTTTGGTTTTTTGGGATTGGTTTATTTCATTTAGCATGATATTCTCCAACTGCATCCATTTACCTGAAAATCCCATTATTTTATTCTTCTTTATGACTGAATAATATTCCATTGCATATATATACCACGGTTTCTTTATTCATTCATCTATTGAAGGGCATCTAGGTTGGTTCCACAATCTGGCTATTGTGAATTGAGCTGCTGTAAACATTGATGTGGCTGCATCACTGTAGTATGTTGATTTTAAGTCCTTTGGGTATGGTGGTTCCATTCCAAGTTTTCTAAGGAATCTCCACACTGCTTTCCAGAGTGGCTGCACTAATTTGCAACCCCAACAGCAATGTATGAGTGCCCTTTTTCTCCACATCTTCGACAACACCTATTGTTGCTTGTATTCTTGATAATAAACATTCTAATTGGGGTGAGGTGGAATCCTAGGGTAGTTTTGATTTATATTTCTCTTATTATTAGAGATGTTGAACATTTTTTCATATATCTGTTGATTGCTTGTAGATCTTCTTCTGTGAAGTGTCTGCTCATTTCCTTAGCCCATTTGTTGATTGGGTTATTTGTATTCTTGGTGTAAAATTTTTTTAGTTCTTTATAGATTCTGGAGATTAGTGCTCTATCTGAAGCATGTGTGGCAAAGATTTTCTCCCACTCTGCAGGTTCTCTCTTCACATTGTTGATAGTTTCCTTTGCTGAGAAAAAGCTTTTTAGTTTGAATCTATCCCAATTATTGATTCCTGCTTTTACTCCTTGTGCTTTGGGAGTCATGTTAAGGAAATCTGATCCTAAGACGACATGATGAAGATTTGGTCATGCTTTTTCTTCTATAAGGTGCAGGGTCTCTGGTCTGATTCTGAGGTCCTTGATCCATTTTGAGTTGAATTTTGTGCAGGGTGAGAGATAGGAGTTTAGTTTCATTCTGCTGCATATGGATTTCAGTTTTCCCAGCACCATTTGTTGAAGAGGAGATCTTTTTCTCCATTGTATGTTTTTGGCACCTTTGTCTAGTATGAGAAAACTGTATTTATTTGGGCTTGTCTCTGTGTCCTCTACTCTGTATCATTGATCCACCTGTCTATTTGGGTGCCAATACCATGCCATTTTTGTTACTCTTGCTCTATAGTAGTAGGTCTGGTATTGTGATACCACCTGCTTCACTATTCCTGCTAAGGATTGCTTTAGCTATTCTGGGTCTCTTATTTTTCCAGATGAATTTAATAATTGCTTGCTCTATTTCTGTAAGGTATGTCATTGGGACTTTAATTGGAATTGCACTGAATCTGTATAGCACTTTTGGTAGTATGGCCATTTTGACAATATTAATTCTGCCTATCCAAGAACATGGGAGATCTTTCCATATTCTAAAGTTTTATTTAATTTCTTTCTTTAGTGTTCTATAGTTTTCATTGTAGAGTTCTTTCACCTTTTTTGTTAGATTGATTCCCAAGTATTTTTTTTTTTTTAGGCTATTGTGAATGGGGTAGTTTTCCTAATTTCTCTTTCAGAGGGTTCATCACTTATGAATAAAAATGCATTAGATTTATGCGTATTGATTTTATATCCTGCTACTATGCTGAATTCATTTATTAGTTCTAGAATTTTTCTAGTGGAGATTTTTGGATCCTCTAATTATATAATCATGTCATCAGCAAATAGGGATAGTTTGAGTTCTTCTTTTCCAATTCATTTCCCTTTAATTTCTTTGGTCTGTCTAATTGCTCTGGCTAGAGTCTCAAGGACATTGTTGAATAGAAGTGGTGAAAGAGGGCATCCCTGCCTTGTTCCAGTTTTTAGAGGGAATGCTTTCAGTTTTTCTCCATTTAGAATGATGTTGGCCATGGGGCTTAGCATAGATGGCCTTTGTAATATTTAGAAATATGCCTACTATCCCTATTTTTTCTATAGAAGAAGATCTACAAGCAATCAACATCTCTAGTAATAAAAGAAATGCAAATCAAAACTACCCTAGGATTCCATCTCACCCCAATTAGAATGACTATTATCAAGAACACAAACAACAATAGGTGTTGGCCAGGATGTGGGGAAAAAGTGCACTCATACATTGCTGGTGGGGTTGCAAATTAGTGCAGCCACTCTGGAAAGCAGTGTGGAGATTCCTTAGAAAACTTGGAATGGAACCACCATTTGACCCAGCTATCCCACTCTTTAGCCTATACCCAAAGGACTTAAAATCAGCATACTACAAAGATACAGCCACATCAATGTTCATTGCTGCTCAATTCACAATAGCTAGATTGTGGAACCAACCTAGATGCCCTTCAATTGATGAATGCATAGAGAAACTGTGGTGTATATATACAATGGAATATTATTTAGCCATAAAGAAGAATAAAACAATGGCATTTTCAGGTAAATGGATGCAGTTGGAGAATATCATACTAAGTGGGATAAGCCAATCCCAAAAAAAACAAAGGTCAAATGATCTCTCTAATAAGCAGATGATGATATATAATGGGGCATGGGAGAGAGCAAGAATGGAGGAAGGTTGAATTGTATAAAGGAAAAAGAGGGGTAAGGGCATAGTGGGAAGGAAAGATAACAGAATGAGACAAACATCATTACCCTATGTATATGTATGATTACAGAAATGGTGTGACTCTACTTTGTGTACAACCAGAGAAAAAATAGTTGTACCCCATTTGTGTACAATGAATCAAAATTTTTAAAAACTTTTAAAAAAGAAAAAGAAAACATACATAATATGATTTCAGTTTTTTTTAATTTGTTAACACTAGTTTTAGGGACTAATATATGTTCTTATTATTAAGACCATTTGATAGTACAGTTTAACTGATGATCCTTTGTTGATTTTTTTGTCTGGATTTGATCTAGCCATTGATGAAAATGGAGTGTTAAGATCCCCTTCTATCATCGTATTGGAACCTATCTCTCCATTGAGTCTAATAGTGTCTGTTTTATCCAATTGGATGCTCTGATATTAGGAGCATATATATGTACCATTATTGTATCTCGTTGAAGATTTCTCAAGAGAAACCCTATGATCGGTAGGAAATGGAAATAGGTATTTCAAGTACTCACTCAAAGAACAATATTTCTTGTTTTGAGTGAGTGACCTTGTCTCTTTTTAGAGTTTTTATCTTAAATTCTATTTTGTCAGTTAAAAATATAACTACTCCTGCTTGTTTTAGGTTTACATTTGCTTAGAAAATCAATTTATATCGTTTCACTTTGAGTCTATGTGTGTCTTTACTTGTGAAGTGTTTCTTGTAAGCCACATATTATTGGATCTTTTTTTTTATCTATTAGTCTATATATTTTAATTGGATAATTTCAACCATTTGCATTTCAGATTATTATTGACTCTTTTTTTAATGTAGATACTCATTGCTATAAGCTTACCTTTTAGTATTTCTTTTGTTGTATCCCACAAGTTTTGATATGTTGTGGTAAGAATTTGGTAAGGATTTATTCCTGTCATTTTGTTGATTTTCTTCTAGTTGTTTTGAATATTCTTGATCCCTTTCTTCCTCTCTTGTTCACCTTGTGGTTTGATGGTTTACCGTGTTAGTAATGTTTGGCTGCCTTCTAGTTCTCTATCATGTATCTACTCTTCTAATGAGATGTGTACTTTGACATGCTTCCATGATCATAGTTGTCTTTCTTTCACTTCTAGATGTAGGATTTCCTTAAGCATTTTTTGTAAGCCTAGTCTAGTGGTCATGAATTTTCTCCATTTTTGCTTATTTTAGGTCTTTATTTCTTCTTCATTTTGAAAGATAGCATTGCTATTTATAGTAATCTTAGTTGAAAAGATATTTTCTTTCAGTACTTGAAATATCTCATTCCATTTCCTACTGATCAGAGGGTTTCTCTTGAGAAATCTACTCTTAGTTTAATGGGGATTCCCTTTAATGTAACTTGGCACTTTTCTCTTGCAGATCTTAAAGTTTTTGTCTTGCACTTTTGACAATTTGATTGTAAAATGCCATGATGAAAATAATTTCCGGTCATATCTATTTGGGGTTCTATAAACATCCTGTACATGGATGTCCAAAACTTTCCCAAGATTAGAAAAGTTTTCTGCTATCATTTAATTGAAGAGGTTTTCTATTCCCTTAATTTTTTCTCTTGTCTTTGGTTGTTACAAAAAGCAGGCATTTGTTTAATATTGTCCCAGAGATTTTGAATGCTCTCTTCATTCACCATTCTCAAGTGGGATATTTAAAATGAACTATCTTCAAATTTAAATATTCTTTCTTCCACTTGATCAAGTCTGACGTTGACAACTTTCAACTGTTTTTTTATTTAACTCATTAAACTCTTCATTTACAAAATTTGTTTCTTTTTCAAAATCTCTTCTGAATTTTTCATTTGTATTCTAAATTGTCATCCTAATTTTATTTAAGTGTTAGTTTTATTCTCTTGGTTCTCAATGAGTTTTTCATAATCATTCATTTAAATTCTTTATCAGGCATTTCATCCATTTCAATTTCTTTAGAATCTGTCACTAGGGAGTTATGGTTTTTTGGAAGCATCATATTACCTGGGGGAGTACATTTATTGCATCCCGACATTGAGATATGCACATCTGTGGATGAGATACCTCTATTGCTTTTATGGGATGACCTTCTGAGTAAGCAACTCTCTGCTGAATATGTGTCTTGGGGTGTGGGCGTTTTGTGCAATGTTGGCTGTTATTCTCGCTGAGCTCTGTAGTATAGCCTCCCTATAACTTTTTTCTGATTAGCGAGTTTGATCATAGTGAATACTCTATAAGAGCTGGAAAGACCCTCTGTCTCTGTGGGCCATACAACAGTGGGATGCTCTGGCAGTTCAGGCAGGTGTGGTTTAGAAGGTAGTGGGTGTGAGGTGCTCACTATGTGGCTATTCCCACAAAGGGGACAGTGTCTCTTATTAGGGTTTTGCTCAAACACTTCTGTTTTCTAGCTCTGTTACTCCAAGGACCTCAAGCACTGGTGGCCCCAGCAGTGGTGAGGAGCCAAAAACATTTGTCCTTTGACCAGTCAGAGACATGGGCCTGGGTGCTGCATGGAGAGAGGTGGTAGAAGGACCACAGCATCCCTCTTGTGCACACATCTAGTCCTGATAGCAACGCAAGGTCAGACAAGGTGCAGGGATGAACAGCAGCAGGAGCATGTAGTTGGGGTTGCAGCAGGAACTCAGCACCAACCCCAAAGCAGGCCCTAAACTGCAGCTAGGCAAAGTTTCATTGTTACGAGCCAATGCGGGAGCCAAGGACTTTCTCCAGCACCCTCAACATGCCCCTGTGGGTGGGGCAACCGTGGGAACTGCAGTGTTCCCTCCCAGTTCTGTCAGTCACAGGTGCCTGAGTGAGCTGCAGTAGGAAGGGGTGGCAGGACCCACAAATGTGGAATGGCGGCAGTTTCAATGATGTTCTCTGCTACAGGGTGGTACCTGCCCAAAAGTGGATCCTTGGCCAGAGCCTGGCAAAATTACACTCAACTTCCCCCAGCAGGGCTATTTTGTTTCTCTTTCTATGATGTTATCCTAGTTGTTTGAATTTAACAAGATTCCAGCCTCTCTTGCTGATTCCAATATTTTCCATCAGTCAACTCGAAATGCAGTTATATACCTGTTACTTTGGTTCTTCTCTGCAGAGGAGGAAGTGAGTATCTCTATTCAGCCATCTTAACATATTTTGTGTTCAGCTTAGAACCAAAGAATCCATTCATCCCCAATAAGAATGTTAACCACTCCTCTGTTTATCTTCCCATAGGCTAATATGGCCTCAGAAAGCAAGGGCTACAAAAGCATTTTTCTTCTTTATGCCCACATTGATCATGGAGAATCATTAATCAGATAATTAGCCTTTGTAAATTTGAATGACATAAAGGAAAACTAATTTCTTGTTTCCAGGAGAGGCAGCCTATCCCTTACTAAAACACCATTATTCTGAAAGCTTGGGTCATAATCTAAAAAATGAAATCCAGTTTCCCAACACCATCTCTATAAGCAAGGTTTCACCTCTTCTGTCTTCTCCACCTTCTTTTCGTCCAGTGTCCTGAGCTCCAAAAATTAAGAAGACCTAAAAGTATCATCTGTGTCCCCAAGACATACTGTAATCTTCCCAGTATCTTAAAGTACTGGGAACACTTTGTGCATTTGTCAGTTTCTATCATTCACTCCCACACAATCGGCAGTCGCTAGTGATGGGGTTCAGGACGTGCTATCCCAAAACATGGCGCCATGGTATTTGGGGAAACAGCAGAAGGAGGAAGGTCACTCACACCTTCCTCTGCTTCCTTCTTCCATAAAGTAGGTCATTAAGACCTTCATCCCAGAGGTGCCCTGACGCCAGCAGAGGAAAGGAAGATGCTTCTCCTCTGAGGCACAGAGACTGAAGTAGCAACTGAACAGAGTGGACTTACTAAGATTCCCCCAGTTTACTTCCATTAATATCATACCCCCTTTTCCAGTTGTGCTTCTCCACAACCATCCAATTCATCAAACCTGGCACAAATATACACAGGATCCTCTCTTTATTTGGGTCTTCATTTCTAAATGCTCTGGGGTCACATAACTGACTTATTAAATAAGTCTGTGTGCTTTTTTAATCTGCCTTTATTCTAGGTGCCTCAGTCACGAACCTCATGATGGGTAAAGGAAATACAATACTTTTTCTCCCCTGTTCAGGGAGCTGAAAGGTTTGATAAGTAAGGTATGTGCTGCCTTGTGGCAAGCTCTCTGACAGACAGCAGCACATAACACAGAAAGGCAGGTGATGGTGACAGCAGGAGATGATCTCTCCAAACCTAGGCTGGAATTCACGAACCGCCATTCGGAGATGATGCGAAAGTTCCTTGTGATTTAATGCACATAAAGCCTTCTTATTTTTCTGCAGCCTGCTTATTCCTTGGTAGAGGAATATTAACCCTTTGACAAGAAATCCAATGCCAATCATAGAGATTTAGTGGCAGGAAGCTTCTTTACTTTCAACCTCTAATTCTGGGCATGATGACCTTTTTGTTTTGATTTCATTTATTTTATATTTGTAAAATATACTTAATGTTTATATTTATTTAATGTATTTTGATTACCTATCAATTCTTTAAAATCTGCCTTTTCACAACATCCTTCAATTTTTTTTCCTATAAAGTGTACTGCAGAAGTCTTGGGAAATGCTGATGAATGTTCTGGGCATTGTTCATGTATACTAGCTCTGTGCTAAAAATTTTATAGAAAATATAAAGTATTCAACCCTGAATTGCGTATTCTAAAGATATCTGTCTTTCTTTCTGAGACGCAATAACAAGCAAGATAAAGAAACTTCCTCAAAGATAGAGCTAAGGACTTGAGTTTAGTGGAATCAATTTCTAGGACCAGATGATTTTCAAATTCTTTGGAATGAGATTCAAAATTAAAGGAGAACTGCACAGTGAATATGCAAAGCAAAGATCATTGTTTTTTCTATTAAATTTCAGGTGTTGACTATGGAACTGTATATGAGTAAAGATAAGGATATTGATTATGAAGATAAACTAGAGATAAGTAACTCAGTTCTAGGAAATATATTCTGACATACTTATAATGAGATTTGAGTTTCTGTTTTGTAGCTTGAAGTCATATATGTAATGATATCTTAAAAGATTTATTGATCCTTCTAGAAGAGAGTAATTTCCCCCAGAAACTAAGAAATAATACCTTGTTTATTGTGGAGGGAACAACTGTCAATCATGATAGTATTTTTAATTCAAGAATCTTTGAATGAGCAAAAAAGACATCATTAACCAGCAAGAGAAACCTTAGGACATCAGCAGATAAATGAGCAAAGAAACCAAACGGAAAATACATAAAAGAGAAAATTTAGCTAAAAATGGGAGGAAGGACAAAATAAAGGTTTAAAGATTATTGGCAGAATGAACTCAAAATTATGCTTTGTTTAGTAAAAGGAGATGGGCCATTGCTGGGTGTGAAAAGATGGCCCTTGGGCATGGACAGATTGAGTGAAAAGGGGACAGAATGACAAAGGATCCCTGAGTCGAGAAGCGGGGTGGTATGGTTGGAAAGGGATGGGGCCACACACAAAGTCTGGAACCCAAGAGGAAAGGTATCAATAACAAATTTGTGGCAACAAGAAAGTCTTCACTCTTCCAAAAATAGAACTGTCTAGTATTTAATTCTTGGGGGGGGGGGTTGCAGGGTGGGACAGTGGCGGGGGGGGGGGGTTGTTTTTGTTTTGTACTAGGGATCGTACCCAGGGGCACTTTAGCACTGAGCTACATCCCCAGACCTTTTTTAGCTTTTATTTTGAGACAGGGTCTTGCTATGTTGCTTAGGACCTTAGTAAATTGCTGAGGTTGGCCTCAAACTTGGGTTTCTCCTGCCTCAGCCTCCGAGTTGCTGAGATTACAGGTGTGTGCCACCACGCCCAGCTAAAATTTAATTCTTAAGGCATGTGCCAGGTTAAAAGATTTATTTACTTGTAAGTTCCACCCTCCTTTGCTCCCTGGGGTGAAGTGTTGAAGGGAAATGAGGAAAAGAGGACAGAGGGTGAGAGACCCACAGGAGGCTAAGAAACAGGAGGGACCCAGAACTCCATTGATTCAAGCAATGAGATCAAGAGCAGCGCGTAAGGACAGCCAGGGTCGGGCACTGTCGGGATGTGGCAAGGCTACAGCCTGTTCATGCAGCCAGGTAGGGATCCTGTCACCATCCCTGACCCAGGTAATGAATTGTCCTGGCATAAAGATGGCAATCTCTTAGTGGGTGCCCATCTGCCCTGGGTTGAGGCTGTAGATTCACAGGAGGGAAGAGAATCTAATGGGCAAAAAAAGTGACTTATTATTGGAAAGTGCCTTCTGGTCACACTGTCTGATTTTCTCCTGATCCTTAAATAAGCCAAAATAGCATAAAATACCAGCCTAGAAATTGATTCCAGAGTTTTCCAGCCCTTCTTTCAGAGTCTCCACTCTGTGTTGCTTGCATGGGTTTTCCTTTCCTATTGTGGGCTGTAGTTCTGGTCTAAACCCCATTTAAAATGTTTATTATATTTGCTGCAATTTTTTTTCAGTTTGTTGTTTTTTAGGCTGTTGGGGTGTGGACCACATTTGTGAGAGAGAGAGAAACAAGGTAGACTTTTCTAAAGGGCATTCTTATAAATGCTTTCTTTATGTCGCATTTCATCACTTTAACCTGAAAATTACCCTGAGTTTTCTATTCTCTTGTACTGTTCTATCTGCCTATTCCAGGCAGGAGGGTGAAGGGAGAAGCCAAGACACCTGACAGGCCCTGGCTTCACAGCTGAGGAGCTATTTGATTATGAACAAGTTATTTAACCACTTTAATTCTGTCACTTCTGCTGTAAAAAGCAGATAATGATGGTGCTGGTTTCACAGCATTATCCTGAAGATGAGCTACAATAATGTGCAGAAAGTGGTTAGTAATACGCCCCACACGTCAGAAGTGCTCGACCAGTGTCACCATTATTATCATCAATATTAGCTACATTTTAAAGCTGGTAGTTCACTTTGTAATTCATCTTTTTCAAGTAATTTTTGCCTATTTATTTTCCTGTAATTTAAAAGGAGTTTGAAAAGTACATATGTATATGTGGAATTTTTTTTTACCATAATTATGTTAGCCCTCTAAGATAATAGGGTGGTTATCTTTAGAACATTCAGTACTCCTACCTGAGAACACTGCCAATCTCTCCGTGCATTCAGTTCCTACGCCTATCAGGACAGCTGTGTCATTTTCTTCATCTTGGCAACTGCACACAAGAGGGACATTTGTCAAATATATGCCATTACCCATCCAGGAGGCAAGATTCTGCATCAGGCCTGGATCAGAGGACAGAGGTGCCCAGGAGGACCCACGCAGAGGGTCTGGGCTTCCAGCTTTTCAGGACGGATTCATTTTCTTCCCATTGTAAGCTATGTTCTCTCCAACTGTCAGTGAATTCCTTGGAGGACCAGCTGGATCTTCAGTCTTGTAAAGTCTGTGCTTGCTCAGGGCAGCCTAGCAGTAGCCTGGGGAGCCAGCAGAGAAAGCAAAAAGGTGGGCTGGTCAAAGGAATGGAGAGGAGCAGCCCCTGGAGAGAAGCCACTGCCTGATTGATCATCAGGCTGGACTTCTAGAAATAGGAGCATTCCCCAGAGCCCTTCCTTCTCCCGCCCTTGAGATCTGGTCCTCATAAGCGAGGGTTGAAGATGCCTCTGAAGGGAGAGCAGGGAGACCTGGCTGAGGTTCGCAGCCCTGGGAGCATTTCTGCCTCTGAGCCCTGCCTTGCTCCTGCCTCCCTTCCGCTCTGAATGGCCTGGGTGGAAGGTTCCCACTGCTTCCATTCTGCAGATCCAGAGGGGTTGGGAAGCACCCGAAGGAGAGAAAACGGAAAACTGGCTGTTTGCTTACTCTGAGCTCAAGGTGGGAGAAGGAGGAGAGATAGGATTTACTGCTTCCAGTTTATAGCAGTGATCTGGAGAGAAAGGTCCCCATTACAGAGGCTTAATTGACCTTTGTGATAAAGGGACACAAAGTCATCCTGTCATGGTCTGGCAGCGACTGACTCAGGCCTGCCTCGGGGGTGAGAAGGACCCTGGTGTGGCCAGAGTGACTCCTCAACCAAGAGCACCTGTTGGTATTTGTGAAGTGTTTTCCCCTCCTCTGACTTCCTGACTATGCCTTTTGAGATCTGGTGGTCTCCGATTTTATCCAATTCTCAAAAGCCTCAAAAAGACACTTGCCAGATCTATACCCAGCCACTGCCTCTGACCTATGGCCTTGTGGAAGTTGTAGTTTGCATTCTGAGTGAACAGCTCCCCTCTGGGGACTGTGGCTGCACACACCCCGCTGTCAACTTGGTGACCAGACACACCACCTACTGCCAATCTCCCGCTCCTGGGCAAAACATGGCCTCCAGAGAAGTCCCAGCCAGGCTTCCTCCAGCTCCTCTCCCAAACCCATTCTGCCTCATCCCACATGGAGCCTCTTCATGGCCAAACAAGAACAGATTCCTCCACTCACCTTTCCAGGGGCTCCAAGTAATTTGTGACCAAGACTGACGAGTACCCTTCCTCTGCTATCCAGCAGCTCAGCAAGAAGGGTTCCCAGGCTGACTCCCACTAGTTCTTACCCCTAGTCTCCCCAAGTCCACTAGAACTATAAAACAAACAAACAAACAAACAATAAAATCCTCAGGATCTACAGCAGATCTTAAGACAGGGAATTTCAACTAGCACAGGGGATGCCATCCAGGACAAGAAAAGAAACCCCTCCAGTCAGCAAACGGATACCCATTTTCTACTCATGAACTGACTGCCCAAATACATCTTTGCAAACCAAATGCCTTGGGGGACGCTTCCTTCCAAGGCCCATTCTGAGTGGCTACCCTGCCCACCTCACTGTCATTCAGAGTGTCATGCACTGGGGTGGTTCTTGGTGGATGGAAACTGCAAGCTCTGACAGAGACCATGGCCAGGCCCACAGCCAGCAGTTGGTGTGTCCTGGAGGTGTAGGAGGGGCATGTGCGTTCTAACCACTGTCCCATCCAAGGGCAGCCCCTTCCTAAGAAGGCAGAGGAAATCACACATGTGAGGAAAGGCAGAGCAGAGTGAGTGTCTGGCGTCCAAACTCTCCACAGCCCTGACAAAGTGATGCTGCTGGACAGTGGGGGAAGGGCGGTTGGCCATTTCAAAAAGTGGTAAGCGATTAAATTATTTACATACGAGAATAAATCTTAATATCTGCCTCACACCACACTCAAAATTCAATGGATTGCCTATCAGTGTATCATTTTTTTAAATTTTTTATTCTTTTTAGTTTTACATGAAGTGGAATCCCTTCCGATAAAATTATAGAAGCATGGAATGTATCTTATTCTGCGACATTTGCCAGTAAATGGATGGAGACTATCACGCTAAGTGAAATAAGCAGATCCCAAAAAACCAAAAGTTGAATGTTTTCACTGATATGTAGAAGCTAAACCTCAATATATTAAATATTTTAAGAAAACACAGAAGGATATCTTCATGATCTTGGAGTAGGCAAGGATTTTTTTAAGCAGTGTATAACAATTGCTAACCATAAAAGAAAAAAAAATTCAGCTAGATTGCATTGAAATTAAGAATTCCTAGTCATCTAAGGATGCCATCGTGTGGGTAGACAGTGGTCACAGAATGCTCAAGGATGCTTGCAATGTTTGTATCTGGAAAGGGTGGTATTCTGAGAATATTACTAATTCCTATAGATAATCAGGAGAGGTATATTTGTTCCCTACTTCTGCTGTAACAACTTACTACAATGTTAGTGGTATAAAACAAATACATTATCTTACAATTCTGAAGTCAGAAGTCTTTAGTAAGTTCACAGGGCTAGAAACGAGGTGACAGCAGGCCTGTGTTCCTTCTGGCATCTCCAGAGAATCTGTTTCTTTGCCTTTTCCAGCTTCTAAAAGCCACTTGCAAACCACCTTGATTTCTGGGCCCATCCTCCATCTTCAAAACTAGAGCGGAACATCTTTTCTCCTCTCAGACCTCTGCTTCTGTCTTACATCTTCTCTAACCTTGACCTTCCTGCTTCCCACTTATCAGGATGCTTGTGATTACACTGGGCCCACCTGGATGATTGAGAGACTCTTCCATCTCAATATCCTTAATCACAACAGCAAAAAACCTGTTACCATGTAAGGTAACATTCAAAAGTTCTGAAAATTAGGACCTGGGCATCTTTGGGGTCCCTTAGTCAGACTACTACAGGATGGTATACACATCAGAAGAAGGAGCCAGCAGGAAACGTGGGTGAATAATTGCAGGAAAGGGTTTACTGAGGCTGATAAATATACAAAAAAGTTATCAAGGAGCTGCAGAGTGAGGAAGCCACCAGATGGTAAGGCTACCCAGCAATTCGATAGGCCAAAATCACAGATAGATGGCAGTACATGTTGATGAGAACATGGAGCAGCTCCAGAGTGTTGAGAGTGGGGATCTGAGGGTGGATATGGAGAACTCCTTGTCAGTGACCTCTGGAGTTGGGCACATACATGTCCTGTGGCCCAGAAATTCCACTTCTAGTAATGAACCCAAGTAAAGTGCACACACATGCTCACCAGAAGACACTTCTACAGGTATTCATGGCACCATTATACGCAGTGACCACAGGCCAGGACTGCCCAGATGTTCATCTGTGATATGGGATGGATGGGTCTTGACATAGTCTTAGGGTGAAAATCAGTGAAAATGAATGAGACTTGGCTTCATGCTTCATGGTGTTGCGTCAGGGATGCTACCCACACAGGCATTGTGGGTGATTCCATTTCTGCAGAATACAAGGACAAGTGAAACTAGTGTATGCGTTGGGAAATCAGGATGGTAGTAGCCCTTGAGGCAGTGGCTGTGATAGAGGGAGACACAGGAGGGGTGGGGTCTTCTGTGTATAGGTCACACCAATGCGTTTATTCACTATGTGAAAATGAATGCAACTAATACAACTTAGATTGAGACATATTTTATATGTTATACTCAATAATATTTATGAAAATAAAATAAATAAAAGTAACCCAAATCTAGGGAAACTATTCTTTCCCACTTGGCTGATATACCCAGTTGAAAACTCTCTCTTCATGGCTACAGAGAAACTTATCTTCCTGGAAGAGTTGAACAACTGTCTTCCATCTTCCTAACTTCCAATCAATCAAAGACCCTACAGCACTCAGGGCTATAAATTATTTTATCTGACTTTCACTTGAATGAGAAGCCAAACCTCTACATGGTAAATTAGACCTGAGATAATGAGATAATGATTAATACTACTTAGAAAAACCTATAACTGTTTCTTTCTTTCTTTCTTTCTTTTTAGACTTCCTTTTTTATAAACAGATTCGACTGTCCCTACGGAGAGATAATGTGACTAATCATACATCTTGGGTAATCCAAATTCTAGTGCCTGGGTTTCATCATTAGACTAATTTCTAAATTTCCAAGTAATCCAGATGTTTTTCTATATTTAGAATTAAAATGAAAATATTTTCTGCCTACACAATATGTAATTCCATTTCCAACAACAACAAAACCCCTACGGACCAGCTCCTGCAAGGTGGTTTGAGTATTTCTTATCCAGAAAGTAAATTCATTAAAGACATAAAATTACCTTTGGAGCAACAAAATCACCATGGTCAACTTTCCAGGGCTTAATTCTACTTTCCAGGAAGATTTCTTCAAATCTGTACCAAGGTAACCTTAATAGACCCTGATTCTTCCTGATAATAAGTTTTCAACATATAGAGGAACCATATAGTTGATTAAGAATATTGTGTTTGCTTTTGCCATCACTAAACTCTGAGTTACGAACCCAAATCACTGGCAAGTACCAAAGATTTCAAAGTAGAGAAATCACTCCTAAATATCTGCACACCAGCTCTTCTCTCTCAATGTACAAGGTTCTCCATCTACTCATGAAATCATTCACTCAGTTCCTCCTCAATTAATATACTGAGAGTCTACAGTAGCCCAGTATGTTCTAAGAACTGACAAAGACTAAAACAGCCTTATGGACTGTAATTCTAAGATAGAAGAGAGAGATACAACAATAAAAGGAATGTATAATATGATTCCAGGTAGATGTGGGACTTGGGAAAAGAAATGAAGCCAGCAGAGAGGAAGGAATGGGTGGAGTTGATACTTGGGATTACGTAGTCAAAAAGACTTCTCTGAGCATGGCCCTGGGTGAGGTGGGTTTGAGTTCCACCAATATCTGGGGGAAGAACATTCCAGGTAGAGGAATAGCCTGTGGGAAAGCCTGAGAAGGAGCAAGTTTGGCACCCCCAAATTTTCACAATAGTGTCCAGCTAACTGGCCTCCTAAGTTGCTGCCAAGTTTTACCCTCTGAATTCATATCCAATTTCATGCTCTTTGACCTCTTGGCAATTTGCTTTCTTAAAAAAAAAAATCATTTTTCTTTTAACATGAATGTTCCTCTTTCAGAACTCAGTCATCTGAGGAGCACAGTCGGGAAAGTCAGTACAGACCTGAAGGCCTGGCAGACGCCCGAGCAGTCCTCTGTTGGCAAGGTTTTCCCCTCCACACTTGGGACTAACATAAATCCATTCTATGCACATCCACTAACAATAACAAGCACTTTCTGGATTGTTGCTTTGAGTTCCTAATGCTTGTGACCTAAGAGAGTCAGGAACTTGTAACAAGAACAAGGAACAAATATGAACCCGGTCTGAGATTAAATGCTGACTCTGCCTACCTCAAGCACCTTGTCCTCTCTTCGTATCTAGGTTTCCTTATCTCCTAAATGGGTATAATAATAGCAGTCCTTTTATACCGTTGTTATGGAGATAACTTTAATTACTATGAATGCTTAAAACCATGCCTGATCCTTAAGAACTTTGTAAATGTCGTGTTTTGTCATTACTCTCATTCCCCTGATTCACCTTCCACATTAGTGCTAGACATTTCTCTGTAATAACTTCTGATTATAAATGCGGTAAGTGCTCATTGTAAAAAAAATCGGAACTATAGAAACATAAAAAAGAAAATAAAAATAATATCTAATTTCACCACCTATTGGGACTATAATATTATTTCCAGTTTTTCTTCCTTGCATATGTATGCACATGCTCTCATTTATTTTTTAAAAATTGATATCATGCTATGAAAACATATTTACCTTCCTTCTTCCACTTAACATGCATTCTGAACATTCTCCAAACCCTTTCTTATCATGATTTTTAGTCGTTGTAAAATATCCCTTTCTGTAATATGTACCCCTTTCTGTAATATGTAATACGTGTACTTACTTCATGAAATTGTCATGAGCATTAATGATATATGTAAAATGTTGTTAGAATATCATTTCTATACAGAGGAGCTTAAAAATTGATAATAATGAAGCCTCAGTAGGAGTGACATAATATGTTGCCAGTTATAATCAGATATTCTCTGACTGAGCACAAGACACACAACACCCCACATCAGTTGTTTATTTGAACACATAGTTTTGGTTGCATGACTGGACAGGAAGGATAAGTATAGTTTGAGTAGGGATTAGGGGGGAAGGATTGCCAAGTGTCCATTGCTGTACAGCCCCAAACACTGAGTTCAAGCATCCATAACTAGAAAAAAAAAGAGAGTCTTGGGCTTACATAGCAATTTCCATGAGAGATGACAGTAAGAGGTTCTTGGTGTCGTGAGGCCGGAAGCTTATTCTATTGTTTCCACTGTAAGAGGCTGAGCACAGCCACAGTCACTAAAAATAGATATTTATGTGTGACGTTGCACTGGGGAGGTATCTTCTCCTGGTCGCTAGATTGAAGGCCAAGCTCTGTTCTGACACTTGCTTGCAATTTGAAACCTCAGAAGGTGTCCTTCCTCATACAGTTAAAAAAGTTTTCAACTTTACAACAGTGCAAAAGGGAAACACATCCAGTAAAAACTGTACCTAGGGTTTTGAATTTGGATCTTTTCCCAGGCTAGCTCCGTGAAGTCTGGCACTCTCTCATGATGCTGGATAGTGGCAGCCCCTAGTCAGCTACATCATTAGGAGGGGAGACAACCAAGACCCCACATGTGCTGTGTTGCTAAGCTGTGGTTCTGTAGGCTCGGGGGACAGAATTCAATGTTCAACCTATTTCCAACTTACAATGGTTTGATCTTTTTCAACCCCATGGAGAGCTGAGTCACGCCTGTAAAATGTCATTGTTCTCACAATGGTGTCTTCAGCAGTCACCATGGGAGAATTCAAGTTACTTCTTCCACAATTGAAGTTAGAAGCTAGGGGAGCTAGAGGAAAGAGAATAGGATGTGTGTTTCTTCTAGGAAACAACATGGACTTCTTAGGAGAGAAAAATTATCTTCAGCAATTTTTTAATTTTTAAATATTTTCCATATTTTTTATCTTTTCCTTTTTATCTCTGGCTTCCACATATGAGAGAAAGTATATGATCCTTGGCTTTCTGAGTTTTACTTATTTCATTTAACATAATGCTCTCAAATTCCATTTTAACATAAGGTTCCATCCATCTTCCTGCAAATGACCTATTTTTTTTATGGCTGAATAAAACTCCATGGTGTATATATACCTTACTTCTTTATCCATTCATTTTCCATTGATGGATATCTAAGCTGGTTCCATAGTTTGCCTATTGTGAACTGTGTTGCTATAAACATGGGTAAAATGTATTGCGGTAGTATGATGATTTAAATTCTTTAGGATAAATACTGAGGAGTGATGTAGCTGGGTCATAGGGTGGTTCCATTTCTAGTCTTTGAGCTCAGGGGACAAACCCTTAATGACCAAGTAGACAAGACTGGATGTCAAGTGTGACTAAGTATTGCCAGTTGGGACCTCTGAAAGTCACAGAGATAATACCCAAGAAAGGGAGCCAGTTTCGTACACCCACCACCAAGCTCAGAATCATGTTTTAAAAATCTGTCAGAGAGTCAAAGCCTAAATAAATTAGAGCAGATCAAGTAAGATGTTTCTTTTATTCATGGTTTCCACTTAGACTCTGGAGAGATTGGATAGCACTCCAGGGATGAGCTGGTATTGGGTGGAGGAGGAACATTCTAGATAATGGAATGTATAGGAGATTGATAAGGTCCCTGATGTCAAATACAAAACAATTTCTAGGTAAGTCATGTATGCCTTCTGTCTTTGCTGCTGGTATGGAATGAATGATGTCCCCCTCAAAATTCATATGTTGAAGTCTTAATTCCTAGTACCTCAGAATATGAGTGGATTGGGAGATTAGGGCTTTCAAACAGGGAGTTAAGATAAGATGAGGTCATTTGGATGGATGGGCTCTATTCCAATATGATTAATGTCCTTGTAAGAGGAGATTGAGACATGCACAGAAGGAAGACTATGTGAAGACACATAGAAGATGGCTGTCTACAAGTCAGGAGAAGGAAACCAGTACCTTGATCTCAGATCTGCATCCAGAATTGTGAGAAAATAAGCTTCTGTTGTTTAAGCCCTGTAGTTGTGGTACAGCAATCCAACAATCTAATAAAGCAACCCATAATCACTTAGATTTGGGGAAATGATTTAAACCCTGAAAGAATCACTTTGTAAACCAATCTTATCCTGCAATTTTCTTGTGAGCAAGTTTTCTAAATCTTGGTTGCATTTTTTTCTTTTCGAAAGCAACTTAAAAATCTTAAAGGATTAAACAAATGGAGTGCTCAAAGTTTCAGATTTTGATTTTAGTGAACTACATTTATTGAAAATAATAAATTGTCTGACTTTTTCCTTATTAAATTCAATGAGGAAATGAACAAATTTTTAGAAAGACAGCTCAATTATGTACAAGATTTAATTTTGAAAATTCATAACTCAGCTTTAGAATATCTTGATTTGTAGGAAGAGTCTTTTGATGAAGCCCTTTCATATTTAACTGGATACATTCATATACTCTATCAGAAGTAAATGAAATTGAGAGGGCCTACAGTTTTTCAGCTTCTATATCTGGTGAAACAATCACCATTATAGAGACAACTTATTTAGTGAGTTTTGTCTTGTAAAATATATATGAAAAAGACATTTTCAGTGTAGCCAAAAGATATTGCCCTGTGAATATCTGAACTGAAGTATTTATACATTATGACATTAAAAAATAAGCTTGCAGCAAATATATCATTTGTTTAGCAAAATTTTCCCTGAGCTAGCTAGCTATTTAGCATGTTTCCTTGGTCCACCTCTTCTCTACCCTTATTACTGGATGGTTAGAAATAAGTCTGCCATTTCAAAATTTCAAACAGAACTTGAGGTCTCCTCCCAAAGAATCTGCTTGATTTCCCAAAAGCGTGCACAAAGGTTTGTCCTCATTTCAATCTCAGCAGTGTCTACCAACTGTTATGGGTTAAAATGAATACCTGCAAAACTCACATGCTAAACTCCTAAACGCCAGCACCTAGATTATGATTATATTTGGTGATAGATCCTTAAGAAGGTAATTAAATCAAAATAAAGTCTTTAGGGCAGATCCTAACCCAATATGACTTGTGTCCTTATGAGAAAAGGAGATTAGGATATGAACATGCACATGTACAGAGACAAGACAACATGAGGACAGAGGGAGAAGGTGACCACCTTCAGGCCCAGGAGAGAGCCTCATAACCACCAACCCTACACACACCTTGATCTCAGACTGCCAGTCTCCAAAACTGTGAGAAACTAAAGTTCTGTTATTTAAGCCACCAGATCTCCGGTACATTGTAATGATAGCCTGGAATATGAAGATACTTCTCTTGGGTCTCAAATAACCCTTTTATCAGTCACTAGTTTTAGATCCAAAGTCTGCAGTTCTACAGATATAAGTCAACAGGATATTTTCTCCAACTGTACCCTGAACCATGTTGAAGAGGTCCAAAGAAATCCCCTGAAAGCTACACATACCTCCTTTTTCTTCCCTCACGGTAATCTCTGCCATCTGCTCATGCCCAGACTACCAGTTCTGCAGAGAGCCTGTCATTTTCCTGAGATCCTTTGCACTGAGCCCCCAAAGTGGTATTGGTGGTGTTTCTGTGTAGCTTGTTTGTTAATTAGTGGAAGAAACCAAATACCTTCTCTCTTTCCTGACATGTACAAGACACCTCCCTTTGAAGAGTCTCCCTAGTTTGCCTCTTTAATTTTTTTTCTCCATGTTTAAGTTTCCTGGGGTAGGGGAGGGAGAGTCCTGACTTTTTATGATGAGCCATGATATGATTTAAAGAAGGATCCTCTGCCTGTCCTCCTCTGTCTGGCAGAAACCTCCAGGGTGGGGTTTTCGTCTGGCTGCTCTTCAGTCTGCTGCATCTGCGGATGTCACACTGCCCACACTGGGATGCCTTCTTCCTGCTTCCTAGGTCCAGCAGGCTCCTTCTGTCCTCTCACTGCTCTGGACCTAGCTCTGGGCATAGACCTGGGCTCTGGACTTTGCCTGCACTTCATGGTGCTTCCTCTCTTCCCAGACTGGAGTGGCTGCTTCTGCAAAGTGTTAAAGAAGTCCCCAGCTTTGTGCTCCTCCACTGAGGAAGCTCAGACAGGGACTCAAGGTTCCCTGTTGGGGGGAGGAGCCCCTTGGCTCAACTTCTCTAATTGCTTGGAGATCCCTGGTCTCCATGGTTTGCTAATGCATCTCTACTCTTTCCTCAAGCTTCTCAAACCTCCAATCACTGAGGGTGTTAGCAAGACTTTTCAATCACTCCGCCTACCAAGGGTGGAGAACAGGAAGGCTCCTGACCTCCTTCCCATCTAGTCTCCAGGTCACATTTTCTCTTCACAGTCTGTAGGGATTGGTTGCAATTGCATCCCTCTTTCCATCCACACTCTTCTTCACTGTTGACCAATTCCCTGTACTAACCTACCAAGTGGGATTCAGCCCCTGACTACTCCTTTTCTGCTGCCTCTTGATATACTCCTTGCCCATTCACCCCTTTTCATTCACCCCATTACAAAGAACCCTTTTCATTTCAAAGTTAATCTACAACTGATCACATGAGGAAGATGAAGACTTTTATAGGAAAAACCATAATTCATTACAAAAAATTCCACAATACATGAAGTCTCTCTCACCCTTATGTGTGTCTCACCCACATTCTGTTTTCTCAGAACCCCATGTTGGGTACTCTTAGGGAAAGTCGGAGTGATGTCTCCCCAGAAAATGAAAATGGGGACCATCACATCTGTGCTGCCCAACACTGAAGGATACTGGGTGGATCAAATGAGAGTACATGTTTCTACAAGTATAAAAAGCTCTATTTAGATATATGTGGAGTGAATTGGCATTTGATTTCCAAAACAGACCTCATTACTGTGGCCTTCCTTATGAACATGATCCTGGAAGTCATTTTCCTCATTAAAAATGATTAAGTTGACTCTCTGATTCAACTGGAACTGCTGTCAGTTTGGGAAGTATTGTCTTGTTTTCCCAGGTCATTGTTGCCCGAGGTGAATCCAGCCACAAATGAAGATTTAGATTTCATTTCTACTAAACTGACAGACCAAAAAGAAGTTATGAATGCCTTCACATAACAACTTAAAAATAATCATAAGTGTGAATTTTAAGTGGGTAAGTACATGGGGCAAGGAGACAAGGTACATGAGTTCTAGGCCATTAATTAGCAGCGCTGAAGTGACATTGAGAAAACCATTTGAACTCTAACAACCTTGATTTCTCACCTGTGGAAAACAGGGTGGATAATACCAACCTTGCCTATTTCAGGTTTCTTATGAAGATTAAATGAAGCCTGTGAAAATACTTTGCAATTCTAAAATGGTCTATGGAAGGGAAATATTATTAGTTATTAAATGTATTCTGATATGGCAAAAGTACTAATTTAAAAAGGAGTAAAGGTATAACTAATGGAACACCCATGAGATTTTTATATTTTAAAAGTCAATACTTTGTTAATTCATAACAACACTAATATATTTGGTTTAAATGTATTACCTTATTCACTGCTCCTAAGAACAAAGTTCCCAAGGTAAGGACAAAGTTGCCAATTTTTATTCTCCAAACTTGAGAGCAGATATGATCTTTAATATCACAATTGTCAAATAATATAGAGGAATTTCTAGAGTCCAGTCACTCTAAAGAATATACTGTGAACACTGAGGTCTTAGCTACTATACAATTTAGAATTTAGAAAAGGAAGGGAAATGTGTATAAAGTAAAAAGTAACATCACCATGATATGTAGGCAAAAATAAATTATGTATTGTGGATTAAAATGGCCTCAGAAATTGAGAGAAGAGAGTCTTCTAAAGAGAAGATGGTGGGACTTTTGCCATATCTTGAAGGACACATCACATGTACTTGGACACATAATTTCCTGGGCAAACTTGCAGACAGGGGGAACACTATGTGAACAAAGGTTATAGGTGAGAAATCATGGATGTATTTGGGAAATATTAAGGTAGACTGATTGGAATCAAGGAGTTATGAGGTATCCAATGGGGAATAGAGTTAAAGAAGAAGACTGAAAACTAAAATAAGGGCACCATATTTAATTATGGAGATGGTGGGAACTCATGAAAAAAAATTTTTTTTTACCTGAAGTGTCAAATATTATCTCTGGAAGGGTAATCTGGGAATGACCTGGAATGGTTTAGAGAGATATGATGTACTCTAGTTAGGAACCTTTTCTAATAGTGTAGATATGAGAGTCTATGGGCCAGAATGGAGCTGTCATATTGAGAAAGAAAACAAGTCAATGATTATGAAATATCAACTTGGAAGGTCCACCACCAATGGAAGCCATGAAGCTGAGACTCAGAATAAATCAGGTTTGGCAATTCAGGTTTCAAAGCAGGTGATGGGTGACACCATGAAAATAAGTAAGACTGGCCAAAAGTGTGGAAGCAAGAAAACTGAGGGTGAAGGGCTAAAACCTAAGTCCTTCCCTCATCAAGGGAAGAAGAAGAGAGGAGATCATAAGTGAACAAAACAGGGTCATTGAGAAAAGTAGCCAGAGAAATTAATGGGAGAGTGTACAACCTTGAAACCAAGGGAAGAGCTCAAAATGGTAAAACATCTCATATCCATCTGGGGGGCTGGGGGCTCAGCTGGTAAAGTGCCTGCCTTGCAGGCACAGGGCCCTGGGTTTGATCCCCAGCACTGCCACAAAAAAAAAAATCATATCCATCTGGGACTGTTGTGGGCCCTTCAGTCAAGAACTATTTACTAATTACTATTTACTATTTACTAATTACTAATTACCTGCTGTTGGGTACTCAACAGTAGACAAGGAACTGTGGGTGCCACAGTTTGGATAAGTATCTCCCAAGGAGCCACTTGATAAAGGTTTGGCCTCTGTGACTCCATTAGGGAGATGGTAGAGTCTTTGGGATGTGGAACCTAGAAAAAGGAAGTGAGGTCATTGAGTCCTGTCTGTGAAGCAAATTGTGGGACTCTGGTATCTTCCTCTCGTTTCACTTCCTAGCTGCTATAAGGTAAACAGTTTGATCCACCATGTGCTCCCTTCCATGACGTGGTGCCTCACAAGTTCAAAAGCAATAGGGACAACCAATCATGGTCTGAAACCTTCAAAACTGTTAGCCAAAATAAACCTTTCCTCTTCTAAATTCAATTATCTCAGGTATTTTGTTATAATAGTGAAAAGTTGACTAAAACAGTGGGTCTATAAGATACTGAGAGATGAACTGTCCTTAAGGAGTTTACTGTCGAGATGCTTGTGATAGTCATATTTGCATTACTACAGTGAAATCACCTGAAGCAGCAAACTTTATACAGAATAAAAGATTTATTCAACACACAGTTTGGGGGCTCAAGGTCCAATCAGATGATCCCATTGTAATGAATGTGGGCACATCATGGCATAAGTGTGTGTGTGTGTGTGTGTGTGTGTGTGTGTGTGTGTATGAGAGACCTTAGATCACCAAAGGAAATCAGAGAGACTACAGTCCCACAATCCCTTCTAAGGGTGTGCCCCCAAAGACCTAAGACCCTCCCATTAAGCCACACCTCCTAAAGTTTTTACCACCTCCCAATACTGACCCTCTGGACCTCATGTCTTTGGCAAATGTTCAACATCCAAACCACAGCAATACTGAAATAAACTGACTCCCTGGGAAACAAAAACACAAAATAATATTCACACAGAATAACACTGAGTGCAAGTTTTCTTGGTGAGAACCGTAAGTACTGTCAACATTCATGAGAGAAGTATGTCAGTCGGCACATCATGAGTCAACTTTCCATTCCTCACCCCCACTCCCCACTTCTCTGCTAATACAACAATCCTATAAGGATAAAACAGCATTCATACTCCATGTGTACGGGGACTTTGCCAGATCTTCCTCCTTTCCTCCCATAGTCTTCACGCAATTGACAATTTGTTGCCCATTCATGGTCTTTAATCCCATCTTCCACCAAAAAAAAAAACAAAAAAACAGAATGCCTTGAAAAAATCAATGATTCCTGGGCTGGGTAAGGCAGGAATGTCTGGCTAGCTATGCTATAAAGTAAATGACCAAAAAAATATGTTCGGGGCATGACCAAGAACACAAAGCCTACTTGAAGGGGTACCCATGACCAAACATGGACATTTGGTCGTGAACCATATTGAGAAGGGTAAGGCGGTTCCTGCTTACTGTGCAGTGCCTATTGCAGATTGATATATATGGAGGAATGCAAAGTTAGAAAATTGGCGTTTTGCGTCCATCCTAGTGAAGAATGAATCAGGCGTGAATCATCAGGAGATGCTAAGGACAAGAGGGCATATTTTTATAGGGAGCAGGATATTTGAATGATCTGAAGAGAATTTTCTATAGATTACACAGTGATTGTCAGGGGAAAAATTGTACTTAAACAGTGACACAATAAAACGGACTTGACTAGGTAAACAATTAGCATCATTACAGTCAGGTGGGTGTTGTGCGCCTTTAAGTGTGATAGCCTGAGAAGAACATATAACCTGTATTCTGAGCCTTAACACATAATCCATATCATACAGAAACATCAGACGAACCCAAAATAAGGACAGTTTCATTTTAAGAGAGGAGGACAGAGAATGTATTCTCAAAAATGTTAGTATCATAAAAGACAACAAAAGGTTATCAAATATTCCAGATTAAAGGAGAATAATGAAACATGACAACTAGCTATAATCCCTAACCTTAAACTGGATTATGGGGCGGGGGGAGAATGCTAAAAAAGAAAAATACTGATCCATTAACATGCTTAGAATATGGATAGTAGGTTAAAGTGTTCTCTCAATGTTAAATTTTATTGAAGTTGAAAGTGTACTGTGTAAGAGAACATTCCCATTCCTAAAAAATACACGTCAAAATATTTAAAGGGACATCATGTAGGTAATCAACTTTTTAATGATACTGAATAAAAATGTATATGAGATAAATGGGTGGAATCTGTGACAATGCAAATCAGGTAAAACATCAACAAACTTGAATGTGGTTAGAAAGTATATTATGGATATTTGAACTAGCATTATGATCGCAGCTTATACAGAAGCTTGAAATTGCTTCCATATAAGTTTAAATTCTTTAACCGTCAAGGCTTCCTTAGGGCATTAGAAATGCAACAGAAGGACTAATTGAGAGTGACTCTGTACCTGTGGCATTAGCTCTGAAGCTGTTGCCTGAGTTAGAAACAAATAATCCATCAGTGCATTCTATGAGTTGATGTCAATGTCCAGTCCTTCCTCACTCCATCACCGACTTGGGAAAATGTCCTTATGCTATCCTGTCTCCAATTCCCTTCTTCTTTTTTGCCTGGGCTCTCCAAGGACTGTCCAGAATTACACTAACCTGGACTGGGATGGCCACTTCTGTTTCCATGTCCAAATAATTAGCTTTGGACTGGGTGTGATGGCAGACACCTGTAATTCCAGAAACTCCGGAGGCCAACCGGGGAGGATTCCAAGTTGGAGACCAGCCTCAGCAAATTAGGGAGGCCCTGTCTCAAAATAAAAAGTCAAAAAGGGCTGGGGAGGTAGCTCAGTGCTAAAGTGCCCCTGGGTCCAATTCCAATACCACCAAAATAATAGTTATAATTAACTTTGGGGACCTACCCAAGCCCACCTGCAACCCCAAGCCTGTCATCATTCTTATTCAGTTCGTAATGCTATCCCATAGGAATCCCAGTTCGTTGCATAATGCAAAGATACCATGTCACAGTCATATCTGACCTCCAGAGAAAATACTTCCAGGGACGACTGGCCTAAGGTAATGTGTGAGGGCTCTTATTCCAAACAATTAAGAATCTCTTAGGACAAACTTGTTCTTGATTTATGTAATACAGTTATAAAATCATGATGTCACTTTCCTAGGATGCCTCTTTCTCTTTCAATGTTCAAAATAAAACTAAATCCCTTTCAAAAGCAAGTAATATTGGGGAAGAAGCAAAGCAAGAGTTTTATTTACTTCCATGCTGCTATTCTAAATCCTTTTTGGTAATTTTATATTAATGATATTCATCAAGTAATTAAGAAATAAAAGAAATAGTTTTCTTTCAAGGATTGATTAAAGAGAGAAATCAATCAAGGTTTTAAAATAAGTTTCTCTTTATTTTGCTTTCTGAGAACAATAAAACATGAAATTTATCAATTTACGCATAGACTACATGAATCTATCTAGCAAATAATTTTGAATTCTTTTATCAGTGAAAATTATTTGAGTCTGAATCTATTCAAGTTCTGTAGGGTGTTCATGTCAATGAGGGAAACAGCAAAAGAGCAAAGAAAATGGAGAAAGGCAAAAGGAAGTGAAGAGAAGGGCAAAGATTGATGCAGAAATAAATCACCTACTCACTCAACCAGCAGATATTTATTTAGGGGTCTCTATGTACCCAACGCAGTGCTAATTAATTAAAAAGGAGAAGAAGAAGAAAAAGGGAGAAAGAAGTTTGTGTGCAGGCGTAAGAATATATAACAGTGAATTCCACTACTGTGTATAATGCACTAATAAAGAACTTTTTTTAATAATGGGAGAAACCAGTAGTTCCTGAACTAGAGGAAGCCAGGAGTCATGCGCTGTTCACTGTGGCTGTGACATGTGACATGTTAGCACCCAAAGGATGCAGCTGCCACCCTTCAACATTTTCTTGAGCAGTTCGAGGGCTGAGGTTGTGACTCCCTAGTAGAGCATTTGCCCAGCATGCGTGAGGCCCTGGGTCCCATCCCCAGAACAGAAAAAAACAAAATTAAAATCTGCTGTTCACAATTCTCCACAGCACATCATTAAACCTTCACAGACTCTTTCTAAAATAGAATGATCCCAGCAATAAAATCACGCTGGGGACTGCAGAAGCTCTGGCAGACCCCATTCACTTAGGGGATATTTGCCAAATATCAGATGAACTAGAGCTCAGTGTCGAATCTGGCCCAAAGGCTGGAGGTTTGCCAAATCCAAAGTAATCCAATATGTTTTTCTAGCAAATATTCGGCAGTATATGGTCATGTCCTGAGTTCACAAGTTTCATGTACTGAAACAAAACATGAATGCAATTCAAGTGTTGCTTTTTTATGGAGTGCCAACTTATTTATATTCCTAAAAGTTAAATTAAATGAAAAGTGCTCAGTTATAAATGAAATATACAATTGATTATAAATGTCAGCAAAGATTCAATTCATTAAAATGAGTGAGTAAAGAGTTTTTAAGTCACATAACTAGTTCAGTATATGGTAGCTGGAGACATAGGTGTACAGGTGCCTCATTGTATTAGTGCCTATTTCAGTAATCAGTTTCTTGACTTTTTCAACCACTGAGACTTTCTGGATTGTTGACACTATTTTGTCCACTCGTTCCCTTAAATTCAGTGTCTCCCTTTTCTCTCTTTCTCTCTTTCTGATAGCAGTGGCTTACAGAAAGAGCCAGGAAACAAACCTGAGAAAGCAAAGCAAGAAATAAATAATAGATCCTTCTTTTAAATATCAGAGAGTTTTATAAGGCTGCAATTTCATTTTTTATTTAGCAATTGTGTTCAAAAAACTTCTCATTATTTTTCATTTAGAACCTTAAGCTAAAATGAAAGAATAAAATTAAGTGTAAATTTCTTCACATTTCCTTGAATCCCATTTTCGTTTTGTGGAATTATTTTACTGAAAGTGCAAAATCTTTCTTTATGTAACTTTTAAAGGCTTTGCCATATTTTGAAACATGATTTCCCTGATGGTTTCCAGAGAAAGACCATCTTGGTTTTATGAAGGAGATTAGTGGGTACTTAAGACTCAATGGAAAGAAATTCACTTTATAGATATCATCGACTGCAACTATTGTATGCATCTATTTCAATATTCTCTGTTAAGAATTTGAAGTTTAGGCATGACTTTGAGAAAAAGGAAATTTCCAGTGAAATTCCATAATGGAAGAGCTCTGTAGAAAAACAGAACCCAGCCCATGAGCCCTGATTGGCTTCCTGCTCTCCTCTCTCTTAAATACCCACGAAAACAAGAACAAGGTGGAAAGTTGTGAAGATACAGGAAGCTGGAAATATATGTCAACAACCATAGGAAGATTTTCAACTCTACAGAATGCAGATGGGGTCCTGGGGGAGAAGAGCAGAAATGAAATAGAAAGCACATTTCACGGGTCTCTCTGAGTCCCTACTTCAGTTTTGGCGGCTTTCTGGGGCAAGAGGTGGGTTGTCAGTCTCCTGGCTCAGTCTGAGCCAGTCTGTTGAGGCCAACAGACTCATTTCCCAAGATCAGCAAACCCTTTCCTGCTTAGGAACACTCTTTCTAATTTTTTTCCAGACTCTATTTTCCAGTCATGCAATAGAACCAGAGGTGGAAGTGGCAGGAATTGTTCAGTTAATGTAATTCAACATATTGTGCATCTCTATATGACAAGGACCAAGTGAAGAATTCTGGATGAAATGATGGAGGTAGCACAGTCTTTGTTATGCAAAAAAGTAATAATGTAAAAATTGTAATATAAAAGACATCCTATTTTACAGGCCTGAGAGCTCATGGAGGGAGTTTCACAGATTGCCCGTCCACCATTCCAACATCCCTCCGCTATCCCTGCCAGTAACTCAGCCCTGCCTTGTATCTAGGCATGCTGCCACTCAGAGTGAAGGACTGTGCCTCCCTTTTACTCCTGTGGTATGAATCCTTCTTGATGTGGTGGAGCTACCAGTCCAGACCTAGATAACCATCTTTTCAGAATGATTTTATATGAGAAAATGAAAAAAAATTTTATGCTGTTCTTTGGGCACTCAATAGGTGAACCTAAATCAAGATGATACCAGAAGCTAATCAGATAAAGGAGAAAAGAAAGAAAAAAAATCCTGACTGGGGAGAGAAAACCAGCCATGCTGAATCCTACAGAAGGCAGGGAGAGGAAGGCGTTCGAGAGTCATGCATCTGCTGCGGGAGTTCTTCACACCATAATTCTAGCAAAGGAAGATCTGCAGTCACTCCTCATTCAGGCAGAGTCACGGGAGATCAATGAAACTGTGACCCAGTAAATTTGACCAGAAGAGCTGCACATCGAAGAGCGTTTCCAATGGGAAATGAGCTAAAAGCAACAGCAAGTCTTCCCAGGAGAAAGCTCCAAGGGTGATGCTGTAGGTTAACAAGCCCAGTGAGTAGGGGGAGTGGGAAAATGTCACTCTCATTTTTCTTACAAAAAGATCTCTCTCATTCCCAAGTTCCTGCTTCAGGTGACAGACAGTCAAATGTTTCCTATTGCACTGGGCAAACTTTAGGCTGCCCTGCGTGGTGCCAACTGCATTATGGTCATGCCCTTGTAAAGTTCTCTCCCTGAGTGGAGGTGGGGACCTGTGACTTGCATATAACCAATGGAATGTGGCAAAGGGGATGGGATGTCACTCATGATTACGTTGCATTATAGCAAACTTTCTTTATCTTTCACTGGATGGTTTTATTTTTTTATTTCTTCTTTTTAGCTAAACATAACCTAAGAGTACATTTTGACATATTGTAAGTACATGAAGTATAACTCACTCTAATTAGGATCCCATTCTCGTGGTTGAACATGATGTGGAGTTACACTAGTCACGTATTTGTGTAAGAACTTGGGAAACCTGTCCAATTCATTCTACTCTTTCCTATTCCCACCCTTCCTCCCTTCCCTTCATTCCCCTTTGTCTAACACAATGAACTTCTGTTCTTCCCTTCCCTCACCTTGTTGTGTGTTGGCATCTGCATATCAGAGAAAACATTTGGCCTTTGGTTTTTGGGGATTGACTTATTTCACTTAGCATGATATTCTCCAGGTCCATCCATTTACCAGCAAATGTCATAAGTTCATTCTTCTTTAAAACTGAATAATATTTCATTGGGAATATATACCACATTTTCTTTATTCATTCATCTGTTGAAGGGCACTTAGTTTGATTCCATAGCTTAACTGTTGTGAATTGAGCTGCTATAAACATGGATGCGGCTGTGTTACTGTAGTATGTTGATTTAAGTATGCTGATTTAAGTCCTTTGGGTATTAACCGAGGAGTGGGATAACTGGGTCAAATGGTAGTTTCATTCTGAGTAGAGAACTTTCATGTAAGCCAGCATTCTCTGGAGATTTTACTTGCTGGCTTGATAAAAAGGACATGTTGGGAAACTTCAGGAGGTCTCTAAGAACTGAGGACAGTTCCAGTAAGGGGCTAAGATCTTCAGTACTACAACTAAAAGGAAATGAATTCTGCCAACAACCTGAGTGAGCCTAGAAGTAGATTCTTCTGGAACTTCTAGGTAAGAACACAAGCCAGCTGCACCTTGATCTCAGCCTCATCAGACCTTGGGCAGTGGACCCACCAGTTGGGTCCAGATCCCTGACCTACAGAAACTATAGTAAATGTTTAGTATTCTAAGCCAATGAGTGTAGCAACTTATTACATAGGAATAGATTACTAATAAGCCTATTAAAGTAACATTCACTTCCAGTTTAAAACTTATCAATTTTTCTTGTAGTACCTCTGGATTGAGTCATAGTTTGAGATAGTTTCCCTATCTCAAAGTTTAAGAGAAATTCATCCACATTTTCTTCTAATATGTGTAATTTCATCTCTTTTAAATCTCTAACCCACTTGAAGTCAATTCTTGTGTTTGGCATGAGATGTAGATCTAATTTTTCCAAATTGCTCCCCATCCTCTGACCTCTCTATCCTTACCCTGTTCCATCTTCCATACCACAGCTCCCCCGTGTTCTCTAACTCAGTGACCACAATTGGCTTCTTGTCACCAGTCGCATCGGATCTGGAGTTCCATGATAATGTACAAATCAAAGCCCTTCTTGACAAGCACATCTAACATTCTCAATTCCTTCTCCATCATCCTAAAATGCGTCCATTTTCCAGTCTCTGAGTGTTCTAAATGCATTTAAGGATTTTGCTACTGTTATCTCACTTTTTCTTCCTACCTGTACATGTTCTCAATTCTTTAATTCCATATATTTGAAGAAAAAGTTGCTATAAACTTTATACACTTAATAAATAGATCCAAGAAATTCAACAAATTCCGGGCACAAGAGCATGAAGAAAATTCCATCAAGGCACATTATAATGAATTTTTTTTAAATCAGTGGTGAAAATAAAATCTTAAAAAAGAACAAGAGGGTAAAAGCCCATATTATATACCAGAAGACAAAGTTAAGACTTCTTATAGAAAACAAAGAAAGAAGACAGTAGAACAGCATCATTACAGCACTAAATTTAAAAAAAAAAAAAAACTTAGCTTTGGAAAAAAAATTGAGATTGTCTATGAAAAAAATGTAGATGATAAGCACAGAGCAAAAGATTCTTTAAATTGATACATAAATAGCATGTGATAAAATCCAACACCTCAATGTTTTATTTTTTAAAAGACTCTTAACAAACTAAGAATAGAAGGAAATTTCCTCAAAATAACAAGGGCATCTAAAAGAAATTCATATCTTAATTAGTGGTGAAGGACAGAATGCTTCCCCCTATGATCAGGAACAGGCAAGGATGTCTATTCTCATCCCTCCTATTCCACATTATATTGAAGTTCCTAGCTTATGCAATAAGGCAAGAAAAAACCATATAAAAGACACACACATGGGAAAGAAGTATAACTGTCTTTATTGACAGAAAGGTATAATAATCTATAAAGGAAGTTCTTAGTGTACAAAAAGCTACTAGAATCAGTATGTGTGTTTAGCAAGGTATCTCTATGTTAAGCCAATATACAAAAACCAATTGTATTTTCATATGCCAGAAACAAAAACTCAGAAATAAAATTTTATTTTTTAAAATGTAATTTACTAGGAATGTTGAAGTTTTTTCATATATTTCTTGGCCATTTGTATTTCTTCTTTTGAGAATTATGATTTCACCTCACTGCAGTTCAAATGGCAATCGTAGGGAATACAAGTAGTGATAAGTACTGATGAGAATGTGAGGAAAAAAGTACACTCATACATTGTTGGCGGAAAAAAAATTAATACAACCATTTTAGAAATCAGTATGGTGATTCCTCAAAAGGCTAGGAATGGAACCACCACATGACTCAGCTATCCCACTCCTTGGTATTTATCCAAAAGAACTAAAGTCAGCATACTCTTGTGATACAGTCACATCAAGGTTTACAGCAGCACAATTCACTATACCCAAGTTATGGAACCAGCTTAGGTTCCTGTCAACAGGAGAGTAGATAAATGTATCTGTACACAATGGAGTTGTACTCAGCCATAAAGAAGACTGAAATTATGACATTTACCAGTAAATGAATGGAACTGGAGAACATCATGCTAAGTGAAATAAGCCAGACTCAGAAAGTCAAAGGTCAAATGTTTCCTCTCACATGTGAGAGCAAGAGCCAAATAAGGTGGGGGAAAGATGGGGTATCATGAAAGTAGAAGGGAAATCAGAGGAATGAAGAAGGTGGGGGTTGAAGGGGCAAGGGGAGGGATGGGAAAGAAGAACAACAAGCAAAATGAGGTTGACCAAATGATGTTGGGTCTATGTGTGGGTTTTCCATAGTGAAGTCCACATTTATGTGTTCCTGTAAAGGACCAAGTTATAAAACCAATGAATAAAGGAGGAAAGCCAGGAGAGTAGAGGAGGGGGAACCGTGGAGTAAAAGGACAAGGAAGGAAGAGGTACTGGGAACTGAAATAAAACAAATTATATTCCATGCATGAGTGATTATATCAAAATGAACCCCATCATTATGTATAGCTATAATGCACACACACACACACACACACACACACACACACTGGAAAGGATTGAGAAAATGACACATCCTCACCAGCACGTATTATTTTATAGGTTTAATTTACTATGCCATCTAAAGGGGTGCTTAAGGATAATTTTAACCAAATAAGTGCAAGATCTGTGCACTGCAATGTGCAAAACTTTACTGAAATTAAAGAAGACCTAAGTAAATGGACACCAATACTATGATTTTTAATTAGAAGACACTCTATTGTTAAGAAGTAAATTCTTCCCAAATTCATCAGTAGATTCTACACGAGCCCAGTAGCAATACAAGCAGATATAGAAATTAACAAGCCCATCTTGTGGAAATGCAAACAACCTAGAACTATCCAAACAACTTTGAAAATGAATAAAGTTGGAGGACTTGCACTACCTAATTTAAAGACTTAAAACAAAGCTATAGGAAGTATAACAGTACACTATCAGCAAAAGGATAGACTGACTATAAATCAACAGAGCAGAATAGAAAGTCCAGAGATAGACCTATGTATAGATGGCTGGTGAAATTTTAGCAAAGCTCTCAGAGTAATTCAATAGGGAAAAGATAGTCCTTACAACAACTTTTGCTGGAGCAATTAGATAGCCATATGCAAGAAATTGAGCCTTCACTCTTGTCTTTTACTACCAACAAAAAATAACTCAGAATTGATCACAGATCTAAATGCAGGAGCTAAAATTTATGCAAATATACACATAAAATTGGTAATCTTCCATGTAAGCTATAACTCAATAAAATAGTTTAAGTGTATATAATCTCCATTATCATACACCATGTTTTTGTTTATATTGTGTATATGGAAAGCATGAGTTGAAGTTCTCTTCTTCTAGAAAAATAGTTCTTTACAATGTACTCAGTTCAAATCATGACCTCATCTAAGATCCCTAGGGTCTATCACAGGAAAGTCTTCCAGGTCAATAATCTCCATTGCATGAGAAACACAGAAGTGCACATGATGTTTCTGTTTTCAGGAATATTCCTATATGCATTCCCATATCCACCAGAGGCTTTATCTTTTGCTGCTTTTGGTAATAGTTAAAACAGTTACAATTTCAAACAATCCTTGATATGGATACCTCAAGAGATCCATTTATGAAAAATTTCAACAGCAAAATACTTAAGGTAAAAATTAAACAACATAAAAATAAGGAAGCAACAGAACTGTGCTATAGCAAATTCATATTGCTCCCTCTGTATTTCTTAAGAACCAAGTGTATGCAAATGTCACTCTAATCTATGTCTGACGTAAGCTTTGGCCTCCTGCAAAAAACAGCAGCCAAGACATTCCTGGGAAAACTTATTTTTTATTGCTGAGCCTGGATTGTTGTTCTGTTTAGCAATATCTGAATATAATCCTGCCTGATGTGGTTGTTGATATGGTTGAATGACTTCCTAAAAGAGAAAAATAATACAGTTAGGAGTGAGGAAAATGGAAATAAATTAGCATGCTCTTGGAAGAGAATGATCATTCCTGATTATTCTCTCCAATCTTTCTGAGTAGAAAAGAAAAAAAAAAAAAAACTGTATTAGTCTGGAATTCCCCCTATTTCTCCCATGGTTGTACTTGAAGTATAGCCAGAACATTCAGAAATATCTCATTGTTTTGACCTATTTTTCTTAACTATTCTCTCTTGCACCTGTTCACTTTATACTTTTTGTCATTGACTCTTCTACTATTTGGTTTCTTTCTCTTTTCATATTCATTTTTCAATATTATACAGAAGAGTTCATAGATACATGAATAAACTAACTTCAGGCCACTGTTGGCACCAACCAGTAAAATCATTTCTCTCTCTAGAACCTCAGTTCCTGTTAGGAATCTCTTTGCATTTGCTTGGTCTTTACTGAGCTCAGGGGACTCCTTAAATGAAGGCCTAGAGAAGTCATCTCCACGTGCATCTGCCTCAGAGACAACTCCGTGATTAATAGAGAATTTCAGCCTTTCCCAACCCTGTGCATGGAAAAGTCTAGCTATTTGGCCTTCAGCTACTATCCCATGGACCATGAAAAGATAATATCTTTTTAGCATTTTCACAGAGTTTATTGTTTTCTCCATTTCTTCGCTTACTTGTGTGCAAGCAACACCCCATTCTGAAATCTGTAGCTTTGCATAACAGGATCTAGCCAATTCTCAGCATCTAATTATTCACATAACCTTACCTATAACACATGGCATTATAATTTTTCTGTTCTTAGCTCTTTAACTCAGGTTTGCACAAATGGAGCTCATGTGTGCTAATCACATAATAAATGCTCTTTAGACCGTAACCTGATATTAGCTGTATAGAGCCTAGTACCTGGAATGCCATGGAATTTTAATGACTTTTCAATTAGGCTTCTAATAAATATCTCCTGCCATGCAACAACTGAGTGATTTTAAATTTTGGATTGCGCTCCTCCTTAACTTTTCAAACCCTTTATTTTTTAAGGTATTTAAGGAAATATTTTCACGAGTGAATTCATTGTTTCCCAACACTCATTTTCCTGTGTTCACACTTCTATTTCCACCTGCTGACTGAACACTACGTCCAGACGTCTGTCCTCCAGGCCTCTCAAACTCAGCATGTGAACATGTCCCTTCGCCTTCCTAGTTCTGTTACCCGTCCAGGGACTGTGTCACCTGCCACTCTGCCACTTCTCTGTCTAGTTCTCCTCTTCTCCCATCAGTTCTACCTCTGAAACAGACCTCACGGTTCTCCCTCTTCCCTGCTTCCCCTGTCAAGGCATTGGTTCATGCCTTCCTGGACTTCAGCAATACATCTAAAGTGTCTCCTGGCCTCAGGCTCTGTCTTTTCCAGCAGGAGCCAAGCCAATCTACTCCCCTCAAGTCTTTTTTTTTGAAACACTGTCCCACTAAGTTACTTAGGGACTTGCTAAGTTGCTGAGGAGATTGGCCTCAAATTTTTGATCCTCCTGCCTCAGCCTCCAGAGCCACTGGGATTTCAAGTATACACTACCATGCCCAGCTCTCCTCTCCCTTATTATTCAAGCCTTTTGAACAACTCTCCCTTTCTTGCCACAAGAGGTCTTTGCTCCTATCCCGCTCACACACTTGATATCCTCGCAAAGCCCCTTCGCTCCAGTACCTGCCACACCCCCTCATTCTTGGCTGGGTGGAGGGCCTCGGCCCGGTTTGCATGTTTATGATCCTATAAAAAGAAAGGCTGACATAATGAATTTGAAAAGAATTGAGATAAAAATGATTTGTGACTTTTCACTTTAAATCAAAGATTATTACCCAGTAATATACATGGTTGGTACTCTATAAATAAAGGTTCATTCAGTCAGGGTAAACTCAACACCCAAACAGCCTCCCAATAAGGTTCTAATTTATGTTACCTGAAGCTTTAAAATGAAGGCACATAGAGACTATAATACATGTGCACTAGAAAATAGCAGCCTTGATTAAGTGTGCATTCAAATTCAGTAGCATTGCAAGCAATTTCAGAAAAAAGGAAGAATTTAGTTAGTAAATGTTCAGGAATCATTTCATGAGTAATCAAAGGAATGGAAGCTCTAGGAGTAAGTCCTTAATAATGTACTCAAAGAAATTTTGGAAGAGTATACCATGTAAAAGATATTCCAAAAGAATAAAAACTCTGCAAGGAAAAATTAAAGTTGGATTTATGTATTACTTTATTCTTCATATCCTGCTTGTGCCAAAGGCCAATCATCTCAGTCTTTACCCTGTAAAACTAGGCATTGAACTGACAATTTCCAGATCTGACTGATTGATTGAGTCAGAAGAGTCAGGTTTTTCTGTGTCAGTCGCAATAACGTCCACGTCTCAGGAGTTTGCAAAAAGCATGTATGCCTTGTTCATGGGTCAGTGGGTCATCCATAGGTCTTCAGGGTTTAGAGAGGCTCAGGTTCAAGCCTGTTCCATGTGACTTTCATTCTGGTAAGGGATGGGGAGCACAAAAGGCCAAGACATGCCACAAAAGCACATTAAAAGCCTCTTTTAGAAGGTGGTAGGTGTCACATTCTAATGACATTCAACTGGTGAAAACAAATCTCATGGCTTAGGCAAATGCAATGGAGCAGAGACACATCCATTACCTACAGAGAGGCATGGCCAAGTCACTGCTAACCATGGGGGTGCATCATCCTTTTACAGAGAGAGTGGACGCATTGGGAACAGTAAGGTACCACAGTTCCTCTGATATACTTTTTGAGTATCTCCTCTTTTTTTGTTTGTCCCTCTGTGTGTGGTTAGGATCCTCTGTTCCACAGGTGAAAGAATCTGTTTCACTTACTTCTACCTCCAACCTTCCGACCTTCCTTACTTCAGTTTCTGATACCAACAGGACAATAGTTGACACTACTACTTAATCTCTTCAATCATCAACCAAGATGAGCACAACTGAGGTGATGTGTAATGGCCTTCACAATTCAGAGAGTTCCCACCCCTGAAATACCATTGAACTTCTTGTCTGCATCCTTCACTTTGACTCTTCCCTTTTTTGGATGTTTTTATTTGTGCATTATAGTCATATATAATATCGGGGCTCATTTTGACATAATGTAGCATGCATGGAGTATAGTTTGCTCCATTTCAGTTCCCATTACTTCCTCTTTCCCTCCTTCCTCCCTCTTCCTGTTCTCCTCCCTCTAATTGACTGGTCTTCCTTCTGTTTATTTATAGTTTATTTTTTAATTGGTGCTTTATAGATATACATAAAGGTGAAATTCACTGTAGTATATTCATACATGTACATAGCATAACTTGATCAATTTCATTCTGCAGTTCTTCCCTTTTCCCATCCCTCTTCTCTCCCCTTCTATCCCCTTCCTCAATTCCACTGATCTACCTTGATATTTTCATGGGACCCCCCCTCCCCAATTTTTGCCCCTATTTTTCCTCTAACTGCCACATATGAAAGAAAACATTTGTTCCTTGACTTTCTGAGTCTGGTTTATTTCACTGATCATGATGTTCTCCAGTCCCATCCGTTAAACAGCAAATGCCCTACTTTCATTCTTTTTTTATGACTGAATAAAAATCCATTGTGTGTATATACCACATTTTCTTTATCCATTCATCTGTTCATCTGACAGGCACCTGGGCTTGTTTTGTACCTTGGTTATTGTGAATTGCAATGCTATAAACATTGGTATGTGTGTATCACTATGGTATGCTGATTTTAGTTCTTTTGGACAAATTCTAAGGAGTAGAATAGCTGGGTCATATGGTGGTTCCATTCCTATTCTTTTGAGGAATTTCTATGCTGCTTTCCAAAGTAGTTATACCAATTTGGAGACCACCAACCATGTATGAGTACATCCTTTCCCCCACATTCTCACCAGCATTTCCTATTATTAGTATTCTTTATTATTATTATTATTATTATTATTATTTGTTCTTTTTAGATATACAGAACAGTAATGACACAGCCACACCATTGTTTATAGCAACTCAATTCAAATAGCTAAGCTATGGAACCAATCTAGATGCCCTTCAACAGATGAATGGATAAATGTGGTCTATATACACAATTGAATATTACTCAGCCTATTATTTGCACTCTTGATAATTGCCATTCTAACTGGAGTAAGATGAAATCTCAAAATAGTTTTAATTTGCAATTTTACTAACTGCCAGGGATGGTGAACATTTTTTCATATATTTGTTGGCCATTTGTGTTTCTTCTTTTGAGAAATGTCTGCTTAGTTCTTTTGCCCATTCATTGATTGGGCTATTTGGGTTTTTTTTATTTCTCTCTATATAACTCTTTAATACATCTTTTCCTTCACTTTATTTTACAGTCCCTTTAAAAGATAGTTTTAGGGACACAATTCTGAGTTGCCAATTACTTTCTCTGAGAACACTGATTATTGCTCTCTTTGTTATGGTTTCCATTGATGTTGTTGATGAATGGGCTAGAATGCTAATTTCTCCTTTGCAGGAGATCTGTCCTTTCTCTTTGGAACTTTTAAAATTATCTCCATATCTCTGATGTTATGCAATCTCAAAACAAAATCTTTAGATATTTTTATTTGTCCTGCCTAGTAGAAGTTGTTCTTCCTATATTAATAAATTCTTATATTTTATTAATGCTATATAATTCCTAGTCATCATCTCCTTAGATGATTCATCTTCTTCATGCTCATTATTCTTTTCTTTGGGGACTTGAATTAACTGTATATGGAAACTTTTCATGTTTTCCTCTAAATCTCTTCACTTCCTTCATGTTCTCCATTCCCCACTGCCTTCTCAATTCTGTCTTAATGATTGTTTAACCTATTCATTGAGTCTTTACGTTTCAGAAATACATTGTTAATTTCTAAAACTCCGTTTGGTTCTTTTTTGATGATTTCTTGTTTCTTGCTATTTTTGTATTTGTGCTTTCTTTCTTTGAGCATTTTACAATCCATAACTGAACATCTCAATATTTGAAAAGTTCCTGGGCTCTAAATCAATTACTTTTGTTCCACTGAGTCTCACCTGTAGGTGTTTGGTTGATCTTTGATAATGAGCTAATATTTGGTTGATGTTAATTGGGTAAACTCTGGGGGTCTAAATTAAGGATGTGTTCCTACAGAGCTTATGTATCCTTTGGATGGTAATACAGGCACCAGCCTTCACAGCCCTCAACTTGGTCCTCTCCAGAGTCTCTGGTTCAACTCTTAGAACTTGCCACTCATTCAGGGGGTGGCCTAAATGTTGCCATGCTGATATCTACATTTGTTTATAAGACATTCTTGCCTTTTACGTTTATTTACTGTGCTTCACTACCATTTCACCATTTGGTTTTGTTTCTTATGTTTTCTCTTTAAACTTGATTTTTCTCATTTTGAGGGCTCCAGGAATGCAATACAATTTTTTTTTTTTTTTTTTTTTTTTTTTTGCAGGAGCTCTTATTTTCAAGTAAGAAAATCTCTCAGAATATCTAATCTACCGTATTGCCAGCAGTGGATATCTTCATGATATTTTTTTACTCTGGGTTTATGGCTGTGTTCCTAATAGCTGAGCTTGCCAAGAGTGAAAATTCCCAAATAAATGAACCATGACTTAAATTATTTTAAATTTAGAACATCAGAGTTAGAACACTTAGACTTTCTTGCCTATAACAGGACTGGTTTGCTCAAATAATGGACACAGAATGCTGATAGAATTGTGGGATTCAGTTCTGTCTGCTCTGCCTGAAGGGTGCCAATAAATCTGCTACCACTGCTGAAAAGTTTACATAAAATATCAATCTTGTTGAATGATGAGTTAATGCTACAAACTCATGCAGAAAGGCTAACATTTATAGTTACAAATACTTTGCTAGTGTGGCTGAATTGCTAAGGTTTTAGCATAACTTGATATATAGTCAGGAGACTACTCAAGTGAGCATTGTTATTGTTGATCTGCTATCAACTTTATTCTGATATTTATTATTCTATAACTTAATTATTGAGGAAAAAACATATCTATTAATGTAATTTATCCATGGAATATCCTTATGTCCTTTTCCCTCAAAGCAGAAAACAATACCAAACTGCTAAATGATCAGCTTTTGTGAATAAAACACAAGAGTCTGTAGAAATGAGAGTCATTTACAAAGATATATGATCATTAAGTACAGTGGGAGTTTAACAAATGTCCTGTTGAAAATATTAATTTGGCAAGATAGTGAATTATAGCCTATATGAAAAACAATCACACAATTCTGATAATGTGATAAAAATCAGGGTTTTCTGACCATATTTAAATAAATTATGTTCTTGATTTAGGAACTTTAACAATTTCTAAGACAGGCACAAAAGTTAGAGTAGATTCTAAGAAACTGCCTGCCTTCACCCATCCATGTGTAGAACCAGGTATTTAGTATCTTAGTAAATAAATTCCCTTTAGCTATCTGGAATTACATTGAATTGTGCAATATAGCAAATCATGTATTTACTTGAGCATTTATAGTATTATTGCCAAAAGTGTGGATGCTACCAACAGAGTCTGAAATGAAGAAATGAGCTGATTCAGGCAAGAATCAATAAAACACACTTGTACAGATTTGAAGTTCATATCCAGTAATGAACCAGCATGCATAAGTCTTCCACCTCAGCTCTGCACGAAGCACTCTCTGGAGCCTCCTTACCAATTATGTCTTTAAGGAGCAAGTAAATTCATTTACTCTTATTTAAACACACACGTTTGCAACCATTCCAATAGCAATTTGCAATTCCAAAGGTTGGATATGCACACAAGATAAATCAAAGCTAAAACATATTAAATGAAATGACATTTCAAAGCTTGCACTTTCTGCCTTTAAAAACCAATCATGAGCCAAAGATGTTCTCAACAATTATTTATAATTATTGAGTTCTGATTCTTTTTGTGTTAATATTTTGAAGATTAACTTAGAAAAAAACTAACAGAAAGAGATAATGATTCAACCTCTTAGCAATTTAAATCTACTGTGAAATCTTAACAAAGAAGTCTAAACTAAGTCCTTTGAAATCTTGACATTTTTTTTCTTTCTCTAAAAATTTTATTTTCGTGGAAAATATATCTAAACTTCAAGAAGACTTGTGATGGACTATTCATGATATTTAATTGCATTTTAAAATTCATGCTTATAGTTTCATTACCAGAAATAAGCATCCATCATCTTGGCAGAACACAAAATATAAGAGAACCTAATCAGCCCTGATTTTTTTTTTTTAAGTGAAGTAAGGAGATTTTTAAAGACTTCAAGGTGAGTGAGAAGAAAGAGGAACTTGAAACGTAAAGATCTTCAAGTATTTCTTTTCAACTTCAACTTTATTCCCTTTGTTGCTTTTTCTTTTGGTTTGAAAAACCCGATGAGAACATCTCTAAACATATCTGGAAGGTGTCACAGGGAATTTAAGTCACTTCTTAAGAGAGAGAAGAGCTAACACCATTATGGGATAAATAAAATGCTTTTTTATTTAAAATTCTGTTTGAATGCTTATTCTATCAAAGGCTGGACTGACAGAACAAGAAAAACCCCACCTTGTGATTTGTGATGAGAACAGACAACCAACACTACAAGTTTTTCAAACAATGTTGTTAGGTTACAGTGAATAACAACAGAGGCTGCACTGTGTAGTTAGAAAATCCTCCGTCCAATTCAGGACTACGGAATTGTTTTCTACATAGATACGTCCCAGTTAGCAAAATGTATATTCAGATAAGGAAATTCCACAAGGTCTTTTGGAGACGTCTCTCTGATCACACAAGGATCAACCGAACCCTATAACTGAAGTCCCTCTCCACACTTCCGCTTGCATGAACTATGCTGCTTAAGAAGCTGTTTTCAGGATGTAAGAACTAAGTCATAATTAATGTCTTCTAATAGATATGCAACACAGAACTGAGAGCAGGGTTACAGTTGCCCACTTTAAGATAGGAGTATGGGAGAAGCAAGTGAAGTTCAAAAATTATGCAAATGTTTTACAGTAAGTAACTATTGAACACAAGGCTGTATCTTTTCATTATTACTCTCTTTCTGTATGTTATTCCACAACAGTGAAGTATGTTTGAATAGAAGTAGGTGTTCTTGGGTATTTGTTAGTAAATAGCTTTTTGTCACTTGCCTATTGTATAAAAAAACATGCTCAGAAAGAGTTTGGTATCCTATTCAGTATGAATCTTTAACCCTTCATGTTTAAGAATCTCTGTATAGGTTTGGATAAAAAAATAAGTAAAAATTGCGAGGGGAAAAATTGAGTGATTAAAAAGTGTTTCTTATTCATAATACTGAAGTCATTTTACATCTCCTTTTATACACCATAATGAATTAAATGACCAGGAACACAACTGTCGATTTAAAATAAAAGGAAACAAAAAAGAAAGAACAAGAAAAAGGGAGGCTGCCTAGTGACAAGAGTCCATCTCCCCTCGTGCCAGTGAAGTTTTAGCTGTGAGCATGCTCAGACACATGGGAGGCTCTGGAGTTACTATATCAGAACTCCTTCTGAGGTGTAAGGAGGATACGTCTAATAACTCAATTGCTGTAAGCCTATTGTTATTTTTTTCTGATATTAAACATCTCTCCAGCCTCAGATTGATCGCAATGTTCCTTCTCCTTCCTTTCATCGTTCTGATAGATGTCAAAGGTAAGGCTGCTGCTTTCTCACTTTAAATAAGTGCAATTCCCAAAGAATATGAAAATTCTATTTAGTGCTATGGTATTTACAATAGACTCACTGCAGTGTTTGAAAAATAGACATCGATTCTGCGTTTCATTATCATTACCCCTAATTGCTGGTAGCCCCATACAGTCTAGCAATTTCTGGATGTAACAGATTTTTCATGGAAACTTGCCTTTGTATGTTATTAAAGCAGTAGATAAAATAACTTTTAAAAACAATGTTGACTATATCAATTACAACAGGGAACATATTTTTAGTATTTGTTTTTTAAAAGTAGGAAAATGAATAAACTAAAATTTTGTTGTGTAAAAAAACTGAACCTGTTGTAATATGTAAAAAAAAAAATATGTAATTGTTAGTAACTGTTTCATTGTTATCACAAACTAGGAACTGTAAAGCCATAGACAAATCTAAAACATGCTGTCTTTCCCTAAAATTTAACCTATAGAAAACAAAGTTATCAAAAAAAGTGCACCTATGTATGTAATTCTTTGTTTTTAGTTTGAGGAAATTTTTATTTTAGTCAAACTGCTCATTTTAAAATCTTTTGGAAAGCTGGCAAAAAAATTAAACTTAAATCTTCACCTGGATTTTAAGAAAGAAACTTGTTCTGTTGTGAGCTCATATATTTAAAATCTATTCATCACACCCATAGTATACTGAGCTTATCATTATCAAAATTCAAAAATGCATTTATTTTAATTCATAATTTTTCTTCAAGACTTTTGATAAACCTCAGAGAATAGTCAAATTTAAGATTATTTTTATTTTCTAAGAAATTCTTTCTTGGTTTATAAAACACTAAATATTATTAGATGTTTTCCAACTGAACATTTTAAATCTTGAAACAAAATGACGTATTTAAGAGCATAAATGCAATATGTACAAGCATAAAATGTAATATTTAAGAATATCTAATAAAAGATTATAAAATATTTAAATTTTATTTTAAATTTTAACTACTAAATTATTCTTTCAAATTATTTCAAAATATTATCTCCAAACACCTAGCATGATATTCATTCTGTGTTTCAGTCATTCTTACAGGAAAACCTAGGGAGAAAGAATATATGAATTTATCTTGCTTGAAATATAGTTGTAGAAAGCAGTCTATTTCTTTGATTCAAGGTCTTACCTCAGAAGTTCATGTCCTGTCCATATTGGTAATATTCAATTTTATAGTATTTTTATGAATCCTATTTGGTGCTAAAGTTAAAAATTGGTCCCTGGATTTAAGATACATCATAGAGATCACCAGTGCCCTTAAAAATGTCCTTAATGTACAGAACTGTACTTGCAGTTAACCAATTTCACTCTACTGTGCTTGATAATGCATCTCTCTGATTTTGTTTAAACCAATTTCACTCTACTGTGCTTGATAATGCATCTATCTGATTTTACTTAAACCTTACATGAGGAAAAAAAAAATCTATTTCTAAAGCCATGGTTTCTGATTTGCCATAATGTAATGGCATTCTTTAAGCAAATCAAAAAAAAAAAAGTTTTAAGCAAATCATTTTGTTTTATTTATAAGTAAATGCCTAATACCAAGTCCACAGGACCAACCTATAAAGGTTTATTGGTTAATTACATTTCTTTGGAAATTCTTATTTTCTAACTTTACATCACCTTTGATTGCTACTTTAAACCTTTGTATAAATAATAATTCATTTTCAAAATAAGACATATTAATCAATGCTGTGTATCTTTTTCCTGCTTGTGGAAATAAGTATTTGCTACATAATTAAACTTTTTTCTTTCTCGAAATATAATTATAGATGGTTATAGTGGTAAGGTTCTTTATTATAATCAAAGAAAGATCACTAAGAATTATGTCAGAATGAAGATTACTTTAAATTTTAAATAAATATTTGTGCTAGACTCTTAAAGCAAAATGAAAAGTTAGAAATATGATGATTGTCTTCTATTTTCAGACCATGATCACGCTGGAGTGAGTGTCTAGAAATGAATAACGCTGAGTAGCTTAATCTACCAGCAGTAACTGATAACTACAGAGAGTGTATCTTGTTCTGTGTTTTATCGTTATTTACTATGTAATCTTAAACCGCCTTTTTAAAATGCTGTTGATGGACTAATTAGGGACAATATTGCAAACCAAAATCAAGTGCTTACATAGGAAATTGAAGTATCAAGTATTAAGGATGCTACTGGATAACTACCAATTGCTACTTATTCAAATAATTTTCTAACCTTCAAAAAATGCCGTCACGCAAAGCAGAACCTGAACAGGATTTGCCGTGGGCAGTGTTCGACTGCCCCCTAACGGCCAAGTTCAAGGCATTGCTAATAAGAAAGAAACTCGACTGCTTGAGGACGAATGGAGCCCTCTGTAAGGAAGAAAGATGGGAAACCCAGAAACAAAGGCTTCCTACCTGTGTGATCTCTTAATGCACTAGCTAAATACCGCTCCCAGCAGATGTTTACTCACTTGATGGTCGTACTGTGAATGAATTTGACCAGGTGTAATAAATGTTTTAAGGCCTCTCATTGAAGTGTCAAAATTCTCTACCACTCAACTGTTAGAGACAAAATAGAGGGTGCTGCTTTTAAACAAGTTAATATTGAAAAGTTACACATTTTTATCCTGGAAAATAGTGTCCTAAACAGAACTCAAGTAACGAGAAATGTTTTTATAGAAATAATTATGCAACCACTAAGGCACATTTTTTTTTTTTCGTTAGGAATATATATCAGGCTGGGGATATAGCTCAGTTGGTAGAGTGCTTGCCTTTAATGCACAAAACCCTGAGTTCAATCCCCAGCACCACAAAAAAAAAAAAAAAGAAAGAAAGAAAGAAAGAAAGGGATATATATCTATTTAAGAACCCTAAATGTCCTGGTTTGCTTATCTGGTAAATAAAATTTATTCATGGAGCAGAATGAATATGCTTTTTTTACATGAGAAATCATGGTGGTTTTAGAGGTATAATTACCTGGAAACAGAAAACAAATCTCTCTTGTATGTTTTATTCACGTTTCATCAGTTTCTCGCACCTATACTTCCAGGGGTGAGAAGAGACCCTTCCGGGGTTTAATATGTATTTAAAAAAATAAAGTTTTTTTTGATGGTCAGCACTGTTAAACGCCTCTATAAAGTGCCCTAAAACCAATATAAAATGATTGACTTAGTGCTTATGTGATAAACAGGTTTTTGAAAGTTTTAATATTAGAAAAGAATTGTAACTGAGTAGTTAACTTTATTGTGAAATCAAAGTCCTTTAAAAGATGCTCAGCATGATTAGTAAAATTCTGGCCCTCCTTTCTTATCCTGTCCCTCCTTTCCCACTCCCGCTGATGTAGCCCTTTACTTCCGTTCTTGTTCATGCCCATTTCCCCTTCGCTCCCACTCTCTCCTTTCTCTTGCTTTTTTTTTTTCTTACTTTATTTTGAAATTGACACATAGAAAATATACCTATTTATGGAACACCATGTGATGTTTTGATACATGTATACATTGCATAATATTCAAATCAGGGTAAAAATATCTAGCTCCTCAAATATTTGTCATTTATAGTGAAAACATTCAAAATCCTTTTTTCTAGTTGATCTCTTTACATTTTTATTAGCATGCATTAATGGTACATATGAAAGGGGTATAGTACCATAGCTCAACCCAGGCAAAGAGCAGGCACTGATCAACCCAGGGTAGTTAGCATTTCCCTCTCCTTATCATTTGTAGCCTTCAAAAAGACAAAAATCACATATTCTCACAAGTGAAGGCTAAAACAAAAGAGTCTATCCAAGTGTAAAGTAGTGATTACTAGAGGCTGGGAAGGGTGAGGAGGAGGAGGAGGGGAAGGAAGGATCATGGGAGGTTGGGTAATAGGAACCAAAACACAGAAGGAATAAATTCTGGTGTTCCACAGCTCAGAGGAATGACTCTAGGCCACAATAACCTCTTAGGTATTTCAGGAAGCTGTCACTTTTTTCCATATGTTCATTTCTTGCGTGTTTATCCCCTTTCCACCATTGAGTGCATTTGTCTTAGGCACGCTCCTGGCCTCTCTTCCTGGTTTCCTCCACACTGAAATCTTCCTCTCTCTTCTTGTCTGTTTTCCAACCCTCTTGCTGTCTAAGCTCTAATCTCCAGCTCTGCCCTTGACCTTGCTACCCCCATCCCCTCTGATTCCCTCTTCTGCTCCATCCTGGTTATTCACATCTGCCTTTGCATCTCCACCTTGGCTACATCCCGTTCCTCAACCTGCCCCCTTATTCAAGTATTCCTCACTTCTAACCACTTCCTGCTTTGAGCTTCCTCCCTAGTGACTTCCTATCTCCTCCCCTTACTTCCTTTCTGTTCTTTGCCTTTCTCCTGGTCTGGTCAGTGGTCACCTGTGACTAAGACGACTAGAACACAAACCCAATCACAGGTAATTGAGTATTAAATCTCAGACATTGATGTGCTCTTTTTAGGTCCATAGTGATTTGTCTACAATTAGGAAATCCAAAAATCTGTGATAACTGAAAGTTTGATTGTCTTTGCCTAAAAAAAATCTGGTCAGAATGAACCAGAGGCTATTTAGAGTCCGTCTTTATGCATTATAACAAAATTTTCATGTTTGTACAATAGCAAGTTGTTAATGTGTTTGATGATGGAATTTTGCCCCAGAACTAGTAGGAAATGTTATATAAATTATATGCATCAAATTAACTCTCTAAAATTAAAAATATACATAAATATTACATCAGTTTTCTCCTAAAGGTTTCTGCTAAGGTGATACAGATCTGTACCATCTGTCACCCTGTTCTGATAGCCAACATCCTACACCGGGTTACAATGACTATTTTCTTTGCCTAGAGAAGTTCAGTGAATCTGTTTTGATGAGGAAAATACAGTTTTAACTAGTTCCCTCATTCTCTGATTCCAGTTTATTTTTATTTATTCTCTTAGGTGCTTTTTTTTTTTTTAATTTCAGCAACTACATTTTTCAGTCCAGTAGTTCCAACTGTGTCTAAAACTGTATGTTTTGGTTTCATAAACTTTTATCTCATGGTGTTCCTTCCTCCATTCATTCTTTTGAAAATTTTAAGCATACATATTGTAAACTGCTTTTTAAAGCTCTGTTTTCCCCTAGTTATTTAAGTATGAATTCTTCCTTTTAGGCATCCTGGCATGAACATGAAGTTGGAGAGACTTTTCTCCTGTCCTTGTCTGTCTACAAATGGTCTCCTTACAGCCTCCACATTGCCTAGGGAGCATGCAGATCTGAAGCATAGCTTATGTTAGTATCTCAGGCATTTTGCTTGTAGGGGATCCACCTCCAATCTCATGTCCCATTTCCAGAGGACCACACTGATTTCCTGCTGACATAAGCAAGGGGCTTTATTTAAACCACAACCTTGGGAGGTCAGGCAGAACTACTCCCTCCCACTCCCCTCTCAGGGACTCAAGTCGCTGCACTTGACACAGTCACTGCACTTGACACAGTAACAGCACTGCAGATTATGGCTTTAGGTCCCCATTAAACAGTGGTTTTCTCTTTATTCATATTTGATGGAGATTTTTCTCTCCTATGACCCGAGGGTTTGAATGAAAAAACCTAATAGCAATCTTTTCTGTGTCTTTGGAAGAGAATATGGCATGGAAGCATAGTGAGATTTGCTCATAGTGGATGACCTTGATCCAGAGGTCAGAAGAGAAGATGGCTTTGATTCCTCAGGTTGTGCTTTATCAGAGAGGGGACATAGGAGGGCACACTGGGAGATTTGGAGTTACAAAGTAAAAGGCTGTATGTGTTATAGGGGAGGCAGCAGGGTGACAATTCTAAATTTGGGACTAGTAGGCCCTTGTCAAGTCACTGATGTTTATTAGCATTTGGCCTTCAGCATACCCAATAATCTCTCAATTTATCCACAGTATTGAATAATCTTGTCAATAATTGTGATGTTAAAGATACAGATTCTAGAACTCTAATCCCTGAATGTTCAATAGACCAGGGGAAGGGCCTGGGTCTCTGCACAGTTAAGGAGGCCACTACATGGTTCCAATGACCTGTTCCCACGGATCACACTTCTGAAAATACTGACACTGTGGTTAGCACAACAGAATAGAAGTAGGATTTTTCTATAAAGAGATGTTATATAAGAGTTATTTTACTCTTCATGTGTACCGAGATTGCTAATTGAATCCACCTGGATTATTTAACATATTAGTTTTACTTGAAAAGTTTTTTTTTTTTTAATCTGGAGGTTATAAGGACAAATTAAATGTTTGGAAAGGACTAGGTGACCCTACCTTGTCTAATGATCAATATAAAGCTTTGTGATAGTATAATATCCATTCTTATATGTAATATATAAAAACCTTAACATCCAAGTTTGCCTACAGGTCAGTCTTGGTGTTAATCACTCCATCCTTTAGGAGAAATTCACTGACTCATGACAAATGACTTGAGAAGAGGGGTTTTGCATTTGTGGCCAGATCCTTTCATCACCTGGCTTTCATTATCCACTTTTTCATTTGGTTATGGTCCAGCCAGATTGGTCATTGCCTATTTGTCTATCTCTGCCTCCCTCTATGTTTCTCTGTCTTATTCACAGTCTTGCCTGAGACAAAAATAGTATCTCTATTGCTGTAGATATTTCTACTCCCATTCCCCCTTTTATGTAAGAAACTTAGAAGATGTATAGCTACTTCTCTTCCCTCCTGCCTTGGAGAGGCCTCTGCAAAAAGATTTTCTTAAAAGTTTCAACTTCTGCCTGATGGTGAGATGAGAGAGTCTTTATATAAATGTCCTCATGGGCAGGAAAAGGATGATAATCTATGCTGAGTGTTACTGAAAACCTCTGTTCCCTTATTTGAAGCCATTTCCTTTATGGCTGTTTCCTGTTTCCCACTTTAAAACACTGCTCTTACGGTAATAACTAAAGCTGAAATCATCTACTGAGAAAAGTAAGTCATCCTCCATAATAGCACAGGGTTTCACAAATGCTAGGTTATTTTTGCCCATTTGTCTGTGTGAATTGTAAGTTTTTCAAGAGAGAAGTGTGAAGAAATTACCTGCCCTGTGACCATCTGATTCCCAGACCAATGTGGGCCACCCTAGCCCAGCCTATGTAGAATCCACTGGAAAAGTGGAGAGGCCTAGAAGCCTTCAAGCAAAAAAAGTCTGCATTTTTTTTTAAATGATGCATTGGTAGAAGATAAATGAAAAGTGGAAGATGCTCATAGAGCTTCTGTGGGCACTGAACCTACATGGATATTTTATCCAACATGTGTACTTCCCAGTTTGACCTTAGCTTCTAACTGGATTATCATGTCACCCCATTTTAGGTATATGTGGCTCCCCTATGGACACAACATTGCTATTCCTGGAAATGTTGAGTTTCGACAATTGTTGAGGTATAGCCTAGAAAATGAGAACTTTCCTACCCATTGGGAGAATAATAAATTAATGAGTGATAATAATGAATAAAATGAATTGCTTCCCTTTAGGTGGGGGACAGTGAACTATGGGAAGAAATAAAACATCTATATTTAGAATGCATTGCCATAAATATTACAATAGAATTATATGCAAGATGGTTGAGAAGAAGAAAGTTCATACCCTGAAGTGAGTAGGGAAGGGATAAGGGTTACCAGAAATAACTTCTGAGATGAATATCAAAGGAAGATGAAGTGTAAAAGGAGGAAAATTGCATTTCAGATACAGAGCCGAGCACGTGCTAAAATCTCATTATCATCTTACTATAAAAGTCTGCCTGCCAGGAATGTTTTCCAGATGGAATACAAGATAACTATAGAAAGTTAAGGGAGAACTGACCACAGGCTCTGCTTGATCTGAAATCTCTTTGGATGCTTTTGTTCATTCATTTCAAGACTATATTATATGTCATTGAAGTATGTGTCAAATTTTTTTATCCATTTTGCCTTTCAAAGTCATTTGGATTGCTACCAGTTTGGGGCTATGGGGCTTCTGAGAATGTTCTCCTAGGAGTCTCTGAGTGCGCATGTGCTTGCAGGTCTATGGGCACATACCTGGAAGGAGAACTGACTTAAAGGATTTGCAAGGGTCCCAGTTCAGTGGATGATGACACAGTTTTCCAAAGCATTGATTGGCACTTCAGAATGTGCATAGATAGCTTCATCTCCTCACCAATTCTGTATCATTATTTTGTTTTTAATTATATCAATACTAGTAATCTATATGATTTAAATTTCCATGCTCCTGGTTACAAATTAGATTTAGTATCTTCAGATGTGTTTAGTCACTTGGTATCTTCTTTTGTGTAATGCCCATTCAAGTCTCTTGCCTGTTTTTCTATTTACTGTTCAACATTTTCTTATTGCTTTGTAGGACATCTGGACATATTCAAAGTACCAGTTTTTGCAAATATCTTCTATTGTGTGGCTTGCACTCACTTAATGGTAACTTTCTTTTTCGTTTTTAACAAAAGTTGTTCTTTTTCACATAGGCTAAGCATTTTTCCTTCATGATTAATGTTTTTGTCTGACTTTTCTCCTTTGTACTCTCCTTAAGATCTTCACTCCACTATTATAGAGATTTTTCTCCTATAATATCTTCTAGAAACTCCCTTATTTTACCTTGCATACTTTGACTTGTAATCTACCTAAAATTAATTACCCACTCTGTTCTGCAGCACCACTGATCTTAAATTCATATGTGTGTCTTTTCCCGAACTTTCTTTTCTGTTCCATTGGTGTATTTTTCAATCTTGGCACCAATATCACAGTGCCTGAATTATGGTACCATTGTGATAAATCTTGACATACAGGTGACAACTTCTCTCAACTTATTCTCCCTCTTCAACAGTGTCCATAGTGATACTATGTACCTTTTAGAATCAATCTATCTATTCCTACATGTGTATATGCATGCTCCTGGGATTTTTATCAAGCTTAGCTTTGAATAAATAGATCAGGTTGTAGAAACAATTACCATCTTAAAAATATTACCTTCCTTTTATTTGGATCCTTACTATCTCTCAATAATATTATATACTTCACATAAAAGTCTTACACATTTTTGTTAGATTTATTCCTAAATATAAGAGATTATTGACAGCATAGCAAAAGCCATATTTTAACCATCTTATTTTCTAAAGCTTTGTTCCTAATACACATTTGAATTTATAGCAAGCCTCACTAAACCCACAATGCCAATAATTTATTCTTTTGGATGTTTTTTGTCCATAGACATATCATGCATGACTCGTCAAAGTTGTATTTCTTTTCTTCCTATATTTACACCATTGATTTGCTTTCCTTGCTCTACTATATCAACTAAGTCCTCAGGTTGACCAGACGTAGGAATAGTGGAAATCACTGTCCTTTTTCCCTTCTCAAAGTGAGAACATTCTCCACCAAGTATATTGTATGCAATGGGTTTTTATAATACTTTAATTAAGTCAAGTAAGTTACCTTCTCCTTTCAGTTTACATAGTTATTTTAGAATCAGGATCCAGTAGTTCTATCCCTGGAGCTCCTTTCACAAGCAAAATCAAAGACAAGTGACAAACTAGGAGAAAATATGTGTGAGTTATAGCAAGAGGGCTGACCTCCCTAAAGAATTCCAGTCACATTGCCAAATTCTGTTTTCTCACACATGGTTCCAGACACTGTGTTCCAGACCCCTGCTGTCAGGAGCGAGTTTCACCAGTCTATGAGCATAAGTAAGTTGGTTTTTCACAAAGCCAAATGTATCCCTTTGAAAGGATTGTTTTTTTCTCCTATGGATGTGTTCTAATTTTCAACAACAAAGGACTTTGTTTCTAATAAATCAATAATAAAATATAAAGTAGTTGAGAGTTTTTTAAACATCCATATTGACAACCTAAAATACTTGCAGCTTTTTGAAGGTCCCTTAAATTCTTTGCTATTATTGGTTGAAGAAAGGCAAAGAGCTGGAAACCTCTCACCTAGAACCTATCAGTGAACTTCAGGGTATTGACCAAAAAAATTTTTTTTGTTTAAAAGGCTGGTGGTTTGGAGGGAGCCAACAAATTAAGGAGATAAAGAAAGGAGGTTTTAGGGTGAAAGAGGAAATAAAAGCAGGGTAGCGAGGCAACACAAACCAAGGGAAAAAAGCTTTTGCCCTGGTGCCTCTGGATTTAGCAACCAAAGGGACAGTACAGATTTTGATGAGCTTTTCAGTGTAGCCTGAAAGCCAAGGCTGGAAGCTGTGGATTCAATAATGAAAGAGCATAAGGAAGTGGAGACATTGGCTTGTACGATTCTTCTAAGAAATGTAACTATAAAGGGAAGAAAAATGTTTCTCAGTTCTAGAGGTACATGATTAAAACAGGATTTGGGTGGGTTGGTTGGTTGATTGATTTGCTTTGAAGATGAGACTGATTTTGGGGGGAGAGGAGTGGAGTTGCTGAGAATCAAACTCAGGTCCTCATACCTGCTAGGCAAGCACTGTACCGCTCAGTCACTCCTCACTCCTGAGACCGAATTGAACAAGAATAATATGTTTAAAAATACAGTGGAGAGCCCAAGACAGTGACAATAGAGAGAAAGGAAATGATTCATGGAGAAAGCCTGAAAGTAAGGTTGATTGAAGTATAGAAGGCAATGGAGGGCTTCATCACACACAGAAAAGGAGGCCTTTATTGTTTATGCATCATAAAATCGTGAAGCATCCCAACCATGGCTGGTGACTGTAGTTTCCACACAGCTCAGCATAAACAATGCCCACAAACGATACCCCGTACTTGTGCACGGTACATCCTGCTCAGAGGCATGCCCTGGTCTTAAATGCAGGTAAATTTGTAAATTGATGGGACTCGAAATTAAGAGAAATCCCTCTAAAAGGAAGAAGAGTCAGGCAAAGTTCTCTGATACAGGGCAGACCATGAATCAGAGAGGGATTTAAGATGTGCCCCCTCCCTCCCCCATGTGCTCCATACCATGTTTGCACCGGGCTTCACCTGGTCTCCTCCACATGCACCCTTCCATGGGTCCCAATGCAGGGCACATTCTAGGAGTTCACCCTTCTCAGCCAGGCTTCAGGAAGAAAGTAGCCTCTCAAATCACACAGAGCAACATGGGCATTGAAATAGACAAAGATAAAATTCTGACCTAAAGGGATGCATATCTAAGCCTGAGGTTTATGCCGTTTACTGATCAGCAAGAGAGGTATTTGGGGAAGTCTTGTTTCCTTCAATCTCTTACAACCCATCAAGAGCCACAGCTTTCAGTGTGTGACATCCATAAAGGCTCCCAGGCAAAGAAGATGTAAGGCAGAAAGTCATCCCTGGTGAGGATGACGCTGGCAAGTTGAATTTTTTTTTTCCTATTTTAAGTCAAAATATATCGAGCCTACACTCTGTTCCACAAACATAGGTAACACTTCCCCAAATCTATCTATTCAAACATCAGGCAGTCATTTGAAACAAGGGACAGGTGATAGTTTCTGCAGGAAATCCCTGAGCAGTGTCCCAAGGAACTTTCAGCAGCATGAGGTGGTTGATTTGTCCCAGAACATGACAGAAAACTGAGACTTAGAGAAATCCAGTGAAGGCAGGAATCTTTGAATTGGGAGGAAGTGGAGTAAATGTGATAATGAACCTGGATCAAAATCCTACATAAAAGAATTGATGCAGCCACGCAATACTGTCAGGGCAGGGAGCGCCAAACAGCTACATAAAGCATAGGACTTCCAAGTTTAAAGAAAACCAAAGGAGAGCCCAATTTCTCATTTTTACTAGAAAGGTCTTTTTAGAAAGATTTTCCTATTTTCTTCAAATCATAAGTTATCTACCCTGCAAAGGTGGACTTTTAGTGATATGCGGACTCTTCCCAGAAGTGGGGAGGGAGGGTGTAACTTCATCAAAGGGAGTTAGATTCACCCTAGTTTTCCATGGGAGATACCTAGAGTGTATTGCTGCTCCCTTCAGAGACCCCTGCACCAGAGCTCCAGGTAGGAAGGAATGGACCTTGTTTGTCTTGTTGATTGATAACAGAGCTTAGCACACAGTAGGCACTCAGCTAACATTATCTAGGTGTTAAACGTTTTTCCAGTGCATTTACTGTAAAGAGTTCACAGCAGAGGTTTACTCTGCAATTTCTCCAGTTACTCTACAGCTCCTCTCCTTTCCTCAGTGACAATATCATCTGAATTGGGTGAAGTATCACCAGCATTGGTGCATTCTGGGAAATGGCCTCCTTGGCTCCATCCAGAGCCACAGACCCATCATCTCTGGCACTAGGGTGGGAGAGTGTCAGCCAGAGCCCCATGCTGAGAGGACACTAGCTTTACCCAGCTTCATCTGGGACTACCATTGGCAGAAAACCAGACTAAGCAAAGAGGTACTAGCGTATCTCCACTGACTTATTTTTATTACTTATTTATTTATTTACTTGTTTATTATTTATTTTTGTACCAGGGATTGAACCCAGGGACATTTAATCACTGAACCATATCCCCAGCCCTTTTTTATGTTTTATTTTGAGACAGGGTCTCACTAAGTTGTTTAGGGCCTCACTGAATTGCTGAGGCTGGTTTTGAACCTGCAATCCTCCTGCCTCAGCCTTCTGAGTCACTGGGAGTAGAGTTATGCACCACTGCACCCGGCTTTTCACTGATTCTTAAATTGAGAACTAGAATACCATTCTCACCAGCTGGTTCCCAATAACTCAGGGCAGGTGTTGGTGAACAGCAAAAAAAAAAAAAAAAAAAAATCCCCTTGGGCAGCAAGCAATCCTTCAGCTCCCAAGGGCTATCACGGAGTCTTTTTATAATCCCTTTGCACCAACATGTCCAGAATACCGACTGGAGACAGAAGAGGGAATATTACTGAGCAATTTTCTTTCACGTGCTCCCATCTCCCCTCAGCTGTGTGTTTGGCAGGGATCCTGTAAAAATGGCTGTGGAAGCTATCAATATTGCTTTGATGTAGGCATCCTCCATTTTTATAATCCCCAAGTTTCAATAAAACTGTCTCTTTCCACGTCCACAGATGGCAGGAGGAATAGACAGCAGAATATGCCTCCTAGAGATGACAAGCCGTTCTTTTTCAGTATGTGCCAAAATCCAGCAGGGGCTCTTCATTATTATTTAAATTTGATAATGACAGATCAGAATGATCAATGGAGTGCACTGAACACTAGACAATATTTTTTCATGAGAATAAAAACATAAGCCTGCAACTTTCAGAAGGTTAAATTTTGAAAGGGGTTCTTTCTTCAATTACTTTTTTATTTCCAAATGACCCATTAGTTTACTTATTTAAAAAAAAAATTATTGAGGACCAAGTAATACCACACACTAAGTAGAGAATAGAGATTTAGGATGCAGAGGGCAAAGGATAAGGAACAGATTTGATTTATCTTCTTTCCACATAAAATTTCTACTTGAAATGTCTTTGGGAAAATAACACTCAGGGATGGGAAATGGGAAATTAAGAGAGAGGCGACTGGCAGGGATCTCTGTGCATGGCTGGTCTCTCACTTCCCCCCTCCCCTTGTCCATGCCTGCTAAATCAAACTCAGTATTCAGGGGGAAAAGGAAATCATCTTGATTCCTCTTATCCAGGAAAATGGGCTGCTGGTCTTCCTCTGCTGTAGGTGAGTCTGCATCTGAGAAAAGGCATGTGCTTGGGTCCAACCCTCAAAGGACTCTCAGAATCTTCAGAATGAACCCCAGAAGGAAGCATGTATCCCAGCCTCACAGTATGGCACCCACACAGCCTCAGCCTCCCATTTAAAAACTCACTTCCATCCAGTGCTTCATCTTCCCTTCCAAATGTTAAGAAAGTACTACCATCAAGAGATTGATGGGACAAAAGGACATTTTTATTGTTTATTTATCATTTACAATCTTCCTTCAAATTTCTTTCCTTTTTTCTTTTTTTTTCTTTTCTTTTGGTACCAGGGATTGAACCCACAGGGTGGGGTGCACAACCACTAAGCTACATCCCCAGCCCCTTTCATTTTTTATTTTGAGACAGGGTCTCACTAAGTTGCTTAGGGCCTCACTAAGTTGCTGAGGCTGGCTCTGACCTTGCCATCCTCCTACCCCAGCCTCCTGAGCCTCTGGAATTAGAGGCTGCACCACTGTACCCTGCTCCCTCCTTCAACTTTCAAAAGAAATTTGAGAGGCTGGGACTGTAGCTCAGTGGCAAAGTGCTAGCCTAGCACATGCGAGGCACTGGGTTCAATCCCTAGCACCACATACAAATAAATAAATTTAAAAAGGTATTGTGTACAAATACAACTAAAAAACATTTTTAAAGAAAAGAAAAATCTGAGATGGCTTAAAATAAAAATCATATGTCATATGACTTTTGAAAGAGAGTAAACATGAAGAAGTAGGAAGAGCTGTTGTTATAGTACTGTGCCTTTCTTTCACAATAGAAGCCACACAAAATCTTAAAACATGAAAGCACAGTAAGCTTTCATGTTGCAAAGAGTTGCTTTTTTTTCTTTCTTTCATTTTTTTCTGGCGAGGGTGTATTGGGGATTGAACTCAAGGGTGCTTCACCACTGAGCTACATTCCCAGCTTTCTTTTTTTATTTTTTATATTGAGACAGGGTCTTGCTAAGTTGCTGAGGCTGGTCTTAAACTTGGGATCCCCCTGCCTCAGCTCCCTGAGTCACTGGGATTACAGGTGTGCACCACCATGCCTGGTCAGAGCTTCCCTCTTAAAATCCTGGTTTTGTACCTTGAGTTGAGATTGCCTGGATGCCGGGGTTTACTCTGGGCCAAGCCTTCCAGTACTTAATGCTTGTGTACTGCAGAGGATGCTGAGCCCCCAGGACATATCCCAAAAAGGGAGACTCACATGAACCCCACCTTAAATCTAAGGAAACAAAGGTTCGAAGAAGTGAAGTAGCTCACTCGAGGTCTCGTAGCTAATGAGTGACAGAGAGAACCCTAATGCAGCTCTGGTGCTTCAAAAAGTAGGTCACATTCCATTCACGGATCATGAAATCAATTTAGTGGCTTGTGATCACTTTTCAAGTGAATAAGATAGAGTAACAATTTTCAGAGTTCATCCCACATGGTAAAAGGTAAGTAATATTTCAAGAAATTCTGTTTTCATTGTGTAAGTGGGGCAGGGGGTGGAGTGTGGAGTGTGTGCAGGAATATGGGTGTAAATAGGGGGATGTATGCAGAGGTGTCTAGAGGTATATGGAGGGAAAGATATGTGGGTGTGTTCCGGGTGTACAGAGGTGTGGATGGAGGTGTGAGTGAGAGGCATGTGTAAAATTTACTTCTAACTATGAGGTACTATCTTAAAAAATTTCAAAGTTACCACCCTAAGATATATGGAATCTCATTCATTCAAGTTCCAAGCGTTAAGAAGACAACTAGTTTTTCTAAATCTGCCTTCCACAGAAATCTTTACAAACAAAAAATTAAGGGATGTTAAACTCTGTGGCTCAGCTTGCCTCTCCCTGTGTGAATATGTTTACCAAGCCAACCTCCAAAGCCACACAGCAAAGAAACTCTTCCTAAAATAGTCACGACTTGACTGGCCTTGTGCCTAGTTGCTGATAGTAAATCCTTCATCTGCAACTGCGGCAAGCATAGAGGAAATACTGTGCTTTTGGACGAACAAAAAACTAAAGGTAGAAGGTAGAAAATCATGCTAGGGCCATGCTCCAGGTTGACCTCCTCCATCAGGCAGGCCCAGAAAATGCAGCAGCAGATACTTGAGAGAGTGCACCCTGACATTTGGCTGCCCCCAAGGAAGGGCCAGTTGCTCTGTTTTTATGCACTTGCCGAATCTCCCTGGTCATCTGGTCTAAACCACTAAAGCTCAAATAATCCACTCATCCTCTCTAATGATGTCACTAGAGGCTTAACATGCATTTGCTATTCAGATAGAGCTTTAGTGCCCAAACCTGCTTCTGTTCTTTAACAAATGCATCATTTGTCAAACAAGGTGGGTCAGCAGGATCACCTATGTTAGGAGAGTCTGTGGGGTCTGGAACAGGATGCTTGGCCTCAAAGAAACATTTTCTGGAGGGCCCAGCCCCACCCCCAGGGCATTTTCCCCAGAGCCAGGGTAGAAGTGCCTTTATGTTTGCAGTCTATGTTTCCTTCTCTTTACACAGAGGTCCTCACAGTCATAGGCATGGTTGCCATTGACATTCAATAAAATCATTAGGAAAGACCCAGTACAAAGTAGATGTTCCATGAGAGCCTGTTCTCTATCCTCTGCTATGCTGAGAAAACTCCATTCCCTTCACCCAGCCAGAGATACTTCTGGTCACCTTGCTGACCTCCAGTGGCCTGGTTGGGAATACTTTGCCAACATCTGTCTGGCTCCCTTCAATAAGTCCTCACAAACTGTAACCATTCCTGTCCACCCTCTCCCGATATCAACTTCTGTGAAATTTCAGCTTGAACACCTTTCTCAAAAAAAAAAAAATTGACTTCCGTAATTTTTTTTTTGTGGGGGAGTGTACCAGGGATTGAACTCAGGGGCACTCAAACACTAAGCCATATCCCCAGCCCTAGTCTGTATTTTATTTAGAGATAGGGTCTCACCAAGTTGCTTAGTACCTCACTTTTGCTGAGGCTGGCTTTGAACTCGAGATCCTCCTGCCTCAGCCTCCTGAGCCACTGGGATTATAGGCATGCACCCAGCTTACTTCTGTAATTTTACAAAGTCAATTTACAAAGAACATGTCTCTTTATTTTTTGGGAAAGTGCTCTCTTACAATTGAAAAGAATGTCTTTTACATCTAAATTTCTGGAATTGCTTTGTCCATCGTTTCCATAGATACAGTACTTGTGTAAATGTTCATGATATTTCCTTTCTGTACTATTTTACTCAACGTAGAATGTGTTCAGTGCTCCTCATTCTTGTGTTATGTTCCCTGCTCAGAAAATAATTTTTAATTAGTCTTCATAGAGGGCTTGTGCTTTTTGGAATGCAGGTTCCAGACTTGATTGGTATCCTCAGAGCACAATGGTTAAGAGTAGGCCTCCGGGGTCAGAGGGTAGAGTTGGACCTTCCCTGTGTCTAGATGAATGACTGCAGGCAAGATGTTCAACTTCCCTTATCCCAAAACATGAAGAATAACACTACTCATCCATAGGTTAGAAGAAGGATTAACTAAGACAAATACTTAGTTAAGATAATACTGTGCAACGTGTCTAGTGCCGAGTTAACTGAATGAGTATTATATTTTTTGGCAGGGGGGCAATACCTGGGCATTTGAACTCAGGGGCACTTGACCACTGAGCCACATCCACAGCCCTATTTTGTATTTTCTTTAGAGACAGGGTCTCTCTGAATTGCTTAGTGCCTCACTTTTGTTGAGCTGGCTTTGAACTCTGGATCCTCCTGTCTCAGCCTCCAGAGCTGTTGGGATTACAGGTGCCCCTCTTGATATAATTTCAATGGGGTTCAGAATTTCTCCTTCCACTTAAAGCGTCCTTTTGCATACGTACATTAATATCACAATTCACCTCAACTCCTCCCATCTGCCTATTCAATCCTACTCACTCGTGGTTTTGCCTTTCTGTCTCCAACTGTGGACCACTCACTCCTTGATTTCGAGCAGGAGTCAGACAATACCTCTGGCTCTGTTTAATATTACCCAGCTGAAATGAAAACTCCAAATGAACCTTGACCCGCTTCTTGGGACAGCCTGGGTTAGGTCGGGTCCTCGCCAGTTAACCTGGAGTCTTTCCGGGTGCCCTAGCAACCGCGGACCAAGGACAGCGGACAGACTGGACCCATAGGCTTCTTTCAAAAGTCAGTGGGACGGCGTGGGAAGGCTTGGCCAGGTTCACGCTCGGTTCTCTTACGTGAGATTCTTGTGCCCCTTTCACATAGATCTCGCACTGACTCAAGGCAGCACAATCCCTCCTTTGTGCCACAAAGGCTATTTCCCCTGTGGGAATCTTACCAAGTGCTTGCCCCGGGCCTTCCACTGCGATGGCGTGGACGACTGCGGGAACGGCGCCGACGAGGACAACTGCGGTAAGTGCCGCTCCGCCCGCGCCGCCCCGGCCTGCGGCCGCGGGGTGGCCATCGGCCGTGACCCCGCAGAGGTGACCTGGGGTTCGCTAGACGATCCCTGTATAACGCAAGCACCCCCAGGTTGTGATAGTGACTTATAATTTCACAGGTAGCGCTTGCTTGAATAGACGTACAGGATTAGGAAACGTTAGATCTTATAAAAATGAAAACTATATTTTAAAATGAATCTACATCGTGTACGACCATAGAAACGAAAGGATGTACCGCATTTGTGTACCATGAATCAAAATGCAGTCTGTAAAAAATTAAAAGATAAATAAAAAAGAAGCAAATACAAAAAAAAAAAAAAAATCTATCTGGGTACTCATATTTTAATTTTAAGGGATGTCCCCTGACTGTCACCTTCTATGATTGGTAATTTGAGTCAGTGGTGAGAATATCCCTAAAATATGAATGAAGTCACCTAGAGAATTAATTAATTGAACAGACCTATACTGAGTGCCAACTAGGTGCCTAGGGCTTTCCAATCACTGGGACAAGTTGGGTCAAGGAAGATAAGCATCTTGACCTTGTCAAGGTCAATATGAATGTGCACAATGTGAACTAAGACAATAAACCTGTATTAGCAAGTTAAATACCTTCAGAGTGATATGAATCATGAAGAAAATAAAACAGCACAATGAGACAGAAGTGACTAGAGGGAAGGATACTTTAAAGATATAACCAGAGATAATCTTTTTAAGAGGGTGACATTTGAACTGAGAACTAAATGAAACAAAAGAAAGAACTCACAAAATATTCTGGAGGAATAGAATACCAGGCAAAGGAAACAGCAAGTACAAAGGCCCTGAGGCTGAATGAAGTAAAAGGACATGTTGGGGAATAGAAGAGCCAGTGTGGTGTGAGCAGAGTTGACAAGGATATGAATAGAGGGTGAGGAGGTACACAGCAGCCAGATCACACAGGGTCACACAGGCCAATTTTAGGTCTGTATATTGAGACTGTATGTATTGTCCAATTTGACTTATTTTTCTATGAAGGGACCTGTTTCCAAGAGAGTCCGACATGTCTAGTTAGTCCCACAGGACACACTAGGACACAGAGCTCCTGAATATGAAAAAATCCTGTATGTAGGCTTTCTCTCCTCAGCACTGCCCAACTAGCCATCAAAGTGGGGCAGCAAAGCCCAGGAGTGACAGCTGTTGGTCTCTAATCCGCTCTCCTGTCCCAGTTACTCATGCATCTTCCCTTTTCCCACCTTCCCATGGATCACTCCTACCTATCCTTTAAGACTCATTCAGGTGTCCCCTCCTCTGAGAGGTGACACACTAAACTGGCCACACTGAAGATAAAAATCTCACTCTAGATCAGGTGTAAGTTCTCCCTCTTGCTCCAGCACCCGGGTCCTCTCTCTACAAACACCAAAATGATCTGTCTTACCTTTTCACTCTATTTCTCTTTCTAGACATAAACACCTTGAGAAGAGGCCCAATCTTTCTTGCTTTGTTGTCCTCAAAGCCTAGAACAATAGAGCGAGTACACAGTAGAAAATCAGTGCTCAGTTTTAGAGACAGCTTTCTGGAAGCCAATGAACAAGTCACCCAAAGAGATTTTCCTGTTGGCTGCATAAGAATCCGGAACCGTGGGTGTTTATCTCCCTCATGAGAATGTTCTGAGATCAAATTAAATAATGCATCTGAAGGAGCTTACAACACAATTGAAGGTATCATAGTAGAATCATTGAGGATATTAATCAGGAGAAGAAATAAAGATTGCGGGGATCAGAGAAGTCTATGGGCAATTAAATTTGCTTTTTGATTTGTGCAAACTTAAGCATCATACATAATAATGCAGATCTTATCATTTACATAGCATGTTCTCTAGTAATGATGCTTCAAAATTAATTCTCCTTTTTGTTAAAAAAAGATATGATTTTACCACTAAAAAAGGATACTTGGCAAATAAGGAGTATGTGTAAACATACAAAAATTGATACTTATTCATGGCAAATTGAGGAAATGTTATTTTTCTCAACAGTACTTGGCACCCTTTATTAATAAGCACTTTGTTTTTGCTTTTTGAAAAAAGTCATTTGACTGGGGACATAGCTCGGTGGCAGAGCATGTGCTTAGCATGCACAAGGCCCTGGGTTCAATCCAGCAACAAATCAAAATAATTTTAAAAGTTCAGGTGACGTAAATTTTGCAGAATCTACCACATCTATCAAGCATGTGTCTACATAAACCTGGGGCAGTATATGCATGACAAAAAGAAAATTCGGATTTTATTTTCTTCCGAGGTCCTCAAAATGAAGGTCAAACACTTAAAATATCAGGATTAGAAATAGGTGATTTCTTCAAGACACTTATATAAAATAGTAATATACATGTTATTTATTTTATGATAAATATATTTGAAATATTTGTAATTATAAAAAAGGAAAATCCCACAGAATATTTGCCTCACTTTTTCTCCCTTACTATGTATTAAAAATACGGGTCATTCTGTTACTTAAATTTTCATTTCATTTCATTATTAAATTTTTATACTTTTGTTTATGATTCTGATTTCTAGAATAACTGACACATATTAATCACCATTTCACAGGTGACACTAGTGGATGGGCAACCATATTTGGCACAGTCCTTGGAAATGTTAATAACGTGACATTAACACAGGAGTGCTGTAAGTGGTATTGGTTCAAAGACAGTATCAGTGTTTCAAAAAACATGATTTCTGGTGCATGTATTTATATGAGTACAGTAGTTCCACCATCTGTGTTTCACTGCAGTCTGAAATGAGTATTTTGAGAGCTTGGGAGTGTAGCTCAGTGGTAAAGTGCTTGCCTGGCATGCCCAAGGCCTTGGGTTGGATCCCCAGCACTTTGGATAATAACAATGTTTGGAGAGAGACCACATTCACATAAATTTTATTATGGTATATTGTTATAATTGTTCATTTGATTATTATTAATCTCTCACTGGCCTAATTTATGGATTAAAGTTTACCATAGGTAAATATGTATAGAAAACAGTATAATATATATCAGGTTTGGTAATGTCTGTGGTCTCAGACATCCACTGGAGGTCTTGGATTGTGTTCCTTGTGGATAAGTGGGGATTACTGTAGTGCAATAAATTTGCTTCTGAATTTTAATTTCAATTCAAGGTATTTCACTGGCCAACTAGTCTACGGTCTGTCCATGGGACTAAAAAGATGGAAGAAAATGACTATCTATACTCATGTTTATTTTATGTATAAGTCCATGATTACAGGACTATATAGTTATTGAAATTTTTTTAACCAATAGTAAGGTTCTTATTCCCTTTAATTATTTCCTTCAATAAAGATATTAAGCACCCAATACTTTCTAACCCATTAGACATTGATAGTACAGTGATAACTAAGATGTGGTCCCAGCCCACACATGCTTCACATCATAGCAGGAATATATAAATATATATGAGAATATATATTATATGCATATATTATATGCACATATATATAATATGATATATATTATACTATACTAACAATGTACAATCAATCCTCTATATCCATGAGTTCTATAAATGTGAATTCAACCAACTGTCAATGAAAAATATTCTGAAAAAAATTGTATCTGCACTAAACTTGTACAGATTTTTTTTCTTGTCCCTATTCCCTAAACAATACAGTATAACGATTATTTACATTGTATTATAAGGTACTATAAGTAATGTAAAGATGGTTTAAAGCACACTAGAGGATGTGTAGGCTCTATACTAATACTGTACCATTTTATATAAGGGATTTAAGCATCTACAGATGTGGGTATCCATGGGGTTCCTGGAACCAGTCTCCCCAGATACCAAGGGATGACTGTATTTAATGTATACAAATTTAAAAGGATAAGATAAAAATTAATGTAACAATTCCGATATTTTCTTCCTCAACTACAAGTGGTTGACGTGCACACATCCCAATTTGGAACTTACTGCTGTAAGTTCCCATGACAATCCCATGGACAATCACTAAAGTTGTGGGTCTTTGTGTTTGGTTGGTTTAGGTTAGGATTTTGTCTATTTTTTTAACAAAGAAAGAGATAACAAAGAGAGAGATGATAAATGAAAGGAAAATTCCTCCATCAGAGTTGCAGAGAATGGGTGAGAACAGCAAGTCTCAACTGAGACCTCTATGTCTGACAGAATTGCTGACATTTCTAGTATCCCAGTTAGAGCTGGGTGGATTGTGTTGGCATCTAGTGGGTAGCGGTCAGGGATGCTGCTGAGCATCCTGTGATGCACACAACAGCCCTCACAACAACAACAAAAAAAATGATCTGGGCCAAAATGTCAATCAATGCTGATTAATCAGAAAGAATGAAAAAGGAGATATTGATTATCATGTTTGTTGTGATGCTCTGGACAAACAGTAAGAATTTGAGGCCAGAGAATGCCATAGGGGCAAGTGAGATAGAGGGAGATGCAAGAGACCTTTCAGAAAATTCACAGAACCTGCAAGCAGTCGGCTGCAGGAGAGGATAGGTGAAGGGTTACATCCACATTTCTGGTTTTAGACAACACACAGCTTGACTATATAAAATCCTTTTATTGGCCAATGTTTTCTTTAGAGAGTTGAGCCAGTTAGCATATTGCTATAAACAACATAAACTATTTTCTAAATGTCACACACCGAAAGCATCTTTTGCATTAAGTAGGTACTCAACAGTAAGTTTTCTGGCTCAACTACTAAAATTCATTGTTAAAATAACATTTGTCTTAAAGTGATCTAAAAGAAGCAGGACAACTAGAAAGAACTTACAATCCCAAATGAATAATGGAAAAATATAAGTTTAAAATTCACAAATCTTACTTTGTTAATTGCAACAAGTCAATATCCATAAGATTAATGAAGAAATCAAAGATTCTAGAAATATTCTATTCTCCTTCTTCTGGTCTGCCTCTTAACTCTCTCTAACACACACACCCACACACACCCACTGTGATTGTCCCATGGACCAACCTGGCTTTGTCTCACCAGATTTCTCACTCCTTTGCATGCCATTATCTTAATAATTCTGCAAGTTTCTTCAGAGAAACTATGAAGGCTTTCTCTTTATTCCAAATGCTTCATATAAATGGATCTTTGGTTTTCTCAGCTTATGAACAACTTCTACTTTTTTATAAACAACTGCTACGACTTCTACTTTCCACTTTCAACTTCATGGTAATGAAAAACGAAGAATCACATAACTTTCCTATGTTCATATATAAATGTGCCACCAGTGAAACTCCACATCATGGACAACCACGAGAATGGAATCCTAACTGGAAAAAGTTATGCTCCTTGTATGTGTAATATGCCAAAATACACTCCACTGTCATGTATATCTAAAAAGGACAAATTTGAAAATTTAATTATGAAAAAAACAAAGAACCAAAATGAAAGGATGTCTGACCAGATCGATTTTAATAAGGCACATTAGTGGCTATAGCAGAATCTGCATCTAATTCTTCTCACAGTTCTAAGTGTGAGAGGGGGAAAAAATGTAAGACAAATTTTAACCAATAAGAATTTATTTACTGACTATTTTGTGCTGTTGAATTGAACTGACCCAATTGTTTCCATTAAGATTTACTCAATCATACTAATCTACTTCATTGATATACCATATGATTTTATGCTATTTGAACATTTCTGTGATTTCTTTCTACTCACCTGTTATACACCTCTGAAATGACCACTGGAAATTAGAACTGAGTTGAACACCACACAAATCTACTAGGAGAGAATGCTCATTTGCTTTCATTATGCACTAAATAAGTCCATTTAACAGATGTAAATTTTATACATTTGATGAAAAGAAGATAATGTTTGTTATTCTAATAAAGGAATGCATTTTTCTCCCAAGTAAAACCTTCCTCTTTTTGTTCCTAGTTTTAAACCAGTATCCACAACACTGTGACTGCAAAGAAACTGAATTGGAATGTGTAAATACTGACCTGCAGTCTGTGCCTGTGATTTCCACCAATGTGACATTATTGTGAGTACGGTACCTGGATGATGTTTATCCCTGAAGTCACATGATAACCAAGAAAACCCTACAGTGGAGTTATATCAGAAAAATAATAGAAATTCCATTTGAAACCACTTGTCAGAGAATTCTGCATGCTTCTTCTATAGGGGGAATGTGTTTTAAACACTGTGCACTAAATTAGACCTGTTAATGTGCAGCTCACAAATGCATGAGGCCCGGAGCACTTATTTTCAATTACTTTCTGATGTATTGCTACTAATGTGCCTGTGCTGAAACATTAAAAAGGAAACACTCACTTATGCCATCTCATTTTTAGTGTTGATAATTCATCCAAGATGGTATAAAAGATCCATGAACTAGTTTTATCATGCAAACTTTTCTGCTTTTTGCCAGAAATTTTCAAGAGCCTGGAGACTCTGCTAATCATGTCATCATTTGAGCATGTTTGAGTTAGTTAGGCTCTTTGGTTGTTTTGGTTTGGGTTGTTGTGTTTTATTAACTTATCTGGAAAGTAAAAGAAAAGGTGGAATCACCATAGACTTTCCAGTTTATTATACTAACTGGCTAAATTTGTGAAATATTGCAAACTACAGTCATGAGATGCATGATGGCCCATGTGTACAATGGTGGTCCCGTAAGATTATAATAGAATTGAAGAATTCCTTTGCCTGGGGATGCCATAGTCATTGTGCTATCTTAGCACCGATATTGCTGGTGATGCTAGTGTAAGTGAACCTATTGTGCTGCCACTCACAAAAGCCCATACAGTCATGTATAGCGTACAGTACTTGGTAATGATAATAAATGCTATGCTGCTGGTTGATGTATTTGCTATCCTGTACTTCATATTGTCATTTTGGAATGCACCTCTTCTACATATTAAAAAAAAACGTAAAGTAGTATGCCTTGTTATACTTCCTACATCTCATTTGTAAGTACACTGCATGATGTTCACAATGACAAAATTGCCTCACAGATCCACTCTTCAGAATGTGTCCCATTGCTAAGCCATGCATGACTGTACCTTCATTTTTCTTCCTGAAGTTTTTATTATCCCATGAAAAGTTTTCAATTACAGTCACGTTCAAATGTGCGTTTAGTACCATGCAACATCAGCAAATATTCTTCTCCCGGTCATACAGTTTCTAGAAAAGACTCTGGTTGGTCATAAAAATCCATAATGAAGTCTTCTTTGCTTTATTTTAGGTCTCTAAAGAAAAACAAAATCCACAGTCTTCCAGATAAAGTTTTCACCAAATACAAAGAACTTAAAAAGATGTAAGTAGCTATTACTAGTGTATTAATGGGAAAACCCTTAAAAAAAAACAAAATAAAATATGAAGTTTATTGTCTTTATTGCTAAATTTATATTTGTAAATTTAAGATTAGAAAATAAAGTATCTAAAAGTATGATATCTTTCCATTCCATAATTTAAAGTAGCTGAACTGATTTTATTTAAACTTTTTCAGAGTTAACTTAGAGTTGAGATAAAATATTTCAGTTGGAAAATACATAGTTTCATATTTTTCCCTAAGAATTTTTGAAAAATAACATTGCAGATGCAGAGGCAATACATGTATTGTTTTATTTGGGAAAAGAGTGAAAGCACAGACAAGAACAGTCAGATCACTTAAAACCCATGATAGGAACAGAGACTGCCTCCCCAGGGTAATAGGGGCAAAACCACATTTGTAATACAATCAGTACATTAACACATCTGAGGAAAGAGAAATCAATAAGTAGTTGCCATGGTTTGGATGTGAGGTGTCCCCCAAAACCTCACATGTGAGACAATGTAGGAAAGTTCAGAGGAGAAATGCTTGGATTGTAAGAGGGATTAGTTGAAGTAGTAGGGGGTGGCTGGAGGAGAATGGAATCGGGGCGTGGCTTTGGGATATGTATTTTGTGTCTGGAGAGTGGAGTCTCTCTCTCTCTCTCTCTGCTTCCTGATGATGTGAGCTGCTTCCCTCTGCCACATTCACATTCTTCCACCATGATGGTCAGCCTCACCTTGAGCCCTGAGGAATGGAGCCAGCCTTCTATGGACTAAGACCTCTGAAACTGTGAGCCCTCAAATAATCCTTTCCTCCTCTATAATTTTTCTGGTCAGATCTTTTAGTTACAGCAGCAAAAAAGGTGACTAAAACAGTAGTGCATAGTCAGCACACAGAATTCAGTGAGAAAGAAGGGGCCAATGTGCTTCTAGCATCACCCAAGAAACGTAACCAGGATTGGGAAATATAATCCCTAGAGATGGTCACTGCTGGAGGTTAGGGATGACTCATCAATCTCCACCACAGTTTTCATGAACTGTCTCTTGATATTATCCATATGCCTTTCTTTGATACCTTACTCACTAACAAACCTTATGACGATGAATAATTTACCAACTTCTTCATACTGAAGCAATTTGATTGAACATTGCATTGGATAGGGAAAAAGGACATTTCCATCAGCAAAATGGTATACCTCATTTTCATATTTAATAGATGGAAAATATATAGGTTCATATGCGATTCCTCTGTAAGTGTCTGGCCAGTGCCCCTGGAGTACTAGAGGGCTATACCTGCCAAGACCATTGGTCTAGTTAACTAAATCAGCACGGTAACGCTGCACATGCTAGAAGGCCTTTGGCAGTATCACCGTCTTAGTGTTTTATCCTTTGACATACAGCATAGAGGAAAAAGTTTCTACCTGTATGAAATCTGCTAAATAAACTCCCAGACATAAAAATGATCTGAATCTTTGGGTGGAAACACCAACAATGATTCCATTTTCATGAATCTAAAGGACAGATTCTCTCATTACAAAAAAGGAAGTCAGTGAAGAAAGTCTACCAGGGGGTCTTGTCGATACTCAATCTTACCTAAGTTTGAAATTCACCTCTGTAAGTCCCAGCTGCATATAGAACCTCTGCTCCCTCTAAGAACACATGATAATGTCATTGTCATTGTCACAGAGCATCGGCTCTGGGCTTCTAGGCTTCCCAAGAAAGGAAATCTTAACCACCATGCTTCTTATCTTCCTGGAAATTCTCAAAATCACAGCATGTTCATTCTGTGAATCAATATTGTTCATGTACTGCCTGAATAAAGGTCAAGGGAAACAAATAAAATAGTACTATCAGAAAGAGGGAAAACATCTTGTTTTAGAGTAACTATTAAATTTGTTAGTTTTTCATCACTATAACAAATACTTGGAATAATCAACTAATAAAGAAAAAAGGTTTATTTTGGTTCAGTCCATGAAAAGTTTATTTTGGAGGTTTTAGTTCATGAATGGTTGACCCGATTCCTTTGGGCCTGTGGCTGCACATCATGGTGGAAGCACATGGAAGAACAAAACTTTTCACCTTGTGATCAAGAAGTGAAAGAGAAGGAGGAAGTAGAAGGGGCTGGTGTCACATTATTGCCTTCAACCGAACGCCTCAATGACTCAAAGACTTCCCACTATACCCCACCCCTTAAAGGTTCTACCAACTCCCAAAGGCACCAAGCTGGGGACCATGCCTTTAACACATGGGCCTTTGTGGACAGTCAAGCAAATTCTATCACCAAGTGTCATAAAGCTATTAGAATTTCTAATCAGATCTGCTTATTATATATGAGGTGACTAAAATCTACAATGGTCAAATGAGTCATCTAAAATCTACAACCAGACAGTGGAAGAGTCAAAATTACATGCACATGCTCCAACCAGTGCTTATTTTTCTTATAACAAAAAGACCTAGAGATGGAAAGAAATTGTTCTGAATTTCTACCAACTCACACTACCCTGACCCATGCAGATTCACTCTTTCACCTTTTGCCCCGCCTCCAACATAGGGAAAGCCAAATTCTGGGGAGGTAGAGGAGTCACTAGAGGATCAGGAGGTAGAGGTAAGATTAGACCTCTCAGGCCAAGTCCTTTCCTGTCCAATGATCACACTTTGTATCAATACTTCCTGGTCATGGTAGCTGCTAGCCCACTGAAGAGAAGAATATGGAAGCATAGGAGTAATTCAAGTCCCAAATTTTCCTAGTAAACAAAAAGCTAGGGATTAACCTTCATTGCCAAGATCAGCTGGCAACTTCTCCAAATAAATGTTTAATTCTACCTTGTCTGAGAATTTCAGGTACCATATCATGACCTGAATATCAGCCAGCAGGGTTCTCTCCATGCAAGCTGCTATTTGATGCTTTCTAGGTAATTTACTTCCCCCAGAAACTCATAGAAATTATGACACCTTCATCAAAAAACACTAAGCCGGGGGCTGGGGCTGTAGCTCAGTGGTAGAGCACTTGCCTAGCATGTGTGAGGCACTGGATTCAATGCTCAGCACCAAAATAAATATATAAAATAAAGGTCCATCTACAATTAAAAATATACTTTTAACAGTTAAAAAAAAGAGACACTGTCTATTATATACAAGATACAGCACAGGGGATGAAATACAATCCCTTTCATTTAGATATCACTTTTTAAAGTTTTTGAAGACTTCTAGTATTTGGAATTCTTATTTAGGCTTTGGGCCTCAAAATTGGTGAGGTGGGTAGAAATAAGGAACCCACTCTTGGAGAAGAGAGCTTGTTTACCCAAAGTTAGATAGCTGGCTCAAACCTTCTGATTGTGCTCCTTGAGAAATTTTAGCCCACATGGTCCAGTCTCTGAGTATTGTTACCATCAGTGAAAATATCTAGGGCCAGGCGCGGTGGTGCACGTCTGTAAGCCCAGCAGCTTAGGAGGCTGAGGCAGGAAGCTTGCAAGTTCAAGCCCAGTCTCAACAATTTAGCAAGGTCCTAAGCAACTTAGCAAGACCCTGTGTTTAAGTAAAATATAAAAGGGCTGGGGATGTGACTCAGTAGTTAGGCACCCCTGGGTTCAATCCCCAGTACCAAAAAAAAAAAGAAAGAAAGAAAGAAACAAGAAAAAAGAAACCATCCAGTACCCAAACTTTGATTTGAAAGTAACTCACATCCTTTTCAAGCATTGCTGAAATAGCCTACAGCAGCTCAGAAGTTCAGCAGTGCTTCCTTATACCTCCTTTCCTCTCCAATCCCCTCCCTCTCATTCATCAATTCCTCCTATCACTCTTCTCCAAACTTCCAGAAAAATCTCCCCCAGCCCCAGTCCCACTGTGTCCCTCTTATTCTACTACTCTTGATTTTCTCCCCAGTTCAACATACAGTATCCCAGACAACCAACATAGACAACATCAAACCATCCCCAGGAACTGGTATCAGGAAAAGGGAGAAACCAGATGGGCAACAACCAGAACCAATAGCAGGAGAGGAAAGGCCAGAAAGCCCACCTATTCATTCATCCTGTCCACAAATATTAACACCTACAAGGTGCCAGTCACCACATATACAGCAGTAAACAATGTGTGAAAAGCCCTCTCTTTGTGGAGCCTCAAGTACAATGGAGAAAGAGAGTCAATAAACCAAGTTTTAAACAAATAGTGTGGATCTGGGGTAGCTCAGTGATAGAATGCTTACCTGACATGTGGAAGACGCCATGTAACTTCCTCCCCTAACTCCTGTTGACCTTTCCCCTACAATTCCTAATTCCATGCCATCTAAGTCTCTGCTAGGTGGTGTGTGCTCCTCCCGAATTTGTACAGTTAGCATTTGAGAGGCAGTTGCATTCCTTAAATGTATCACTAATCAGCTTCATCCTGTTAAATTCCATTTTTATTACTAAATGGTGTTCCTTTTTGGATCATCCAATGGGTGTTCTATTCCTCCCAGATTTCTGTGATCTGAAAATAAGATGAACTCAATATTTTACCCAAGCAATGGAGTAAAATATTGAAGAAGACAGTACCAAATTGTCCTTCCATATCCTTCATCATCATCCTTCAGATAAGGATGTACATAATTCTTTATTTTGTCTATAAAAACATCATAAACCACTTGATTGGTGCCTGATAGACATAGTGGTATCTAGCACACAGTTTTGTCTGGTCAGTCTTTCAAAGAAGAAATTGAAGTTAATCAGGCATGACCTGTTTCTCTCCAACTGTCCTGTTCACTTTCTTTTTGAGATGTTCAGAAAACAACATTGAAATAGCCTGTTCTGCGAGCTCAGCAGACCAGCATGGACCTCATTCACTGCAACTGGTAAAACCTACTTCTTCCCCTCCTAAAAAATCAGAAACACCTTGACCCTCTTTAATTTTCCAGATTCCTCTGTAATCGATCATGCTTTGATGGTCTCATTTTTGGTGTTTCTCAATTGCTGAGATAAATTGTACAAACCAGAGGACTGTATTTCATTTGGGTCTAGCAAATTCTAACTTGGATTTTCACTAACTCCACTCTACAGTCTTTCAACTCACTTCAATCCTGAGATCACATTCTGTGAGAAGACAGGGACAAAGTAGGAATTGAGAAATAAGTTGTTATTTACTTTTAGGGCTTTTTTTTTTTTTTTTTTTTTTTTTTTGTACTGAGGATTGAACTCAGGGGCCCTCAACCACTGAACCACATCCTCAGTCCTTTTTGTATTTTATTTAGAGACAGGGTCTCACTGAGTTGCTTAGTGCCTCACTTAAGTTGCTGAGGCTTAGAACTCGTGATCCAGAAGGATCCCGAGCCACTGGGATTACAGGCGTGCACAACCGTTACCAGTTTGTAATTTTTTTATATTATCTCACAACATTATAAAACAAGTCCCAGGAGGCCAGCGTAGGCTTTTCTTTAAGATCTTCTTACTTCTACAGTATCACCGGAAGCACATTTTTATTTCCCACAGTATACTTTACTTTCTGATTTTTTAACATGCTGTGGGTTAACTCTGATTTCATTTTCATGAAACCTTCACTTTCATCCTTGATTTGTGAAGGAAACACTTTCGGGCCACCATACTCACCTTCTGAGTTGGAGGTCCTCCTGGTTCTCATCGTACTATATAGTACCAGGTACCCCTGTCCCCTACAGTGTATGTATAGCACACAAAATTACGCACATAGCGAGGATCAGTATTTCTCCAGTGAATGAGAACCAACATGCAGGACTAAAGAGAAGGTAGGAAGCAGCTTTAGAAGAGAGAACAAAGAAATATAAACAAAGAACACTCAAAGAATATTGGGAAAAAGGTGAACTGAACCTTTTACCTAAAGAAAAAGAACTTCCACAGAAGATGTAGCATATTCTGGAGAGATCATTTATTCATAATTGTAGAAACTGAATACCAGTGAAAGAATCTAGATCTTATTTGGTTTTAGCAGAGAAAGGCATGCAAAAACTTGTGTTTTTCAACTCTATTGAGTGAGTAATGTTCATCTGCATATGTACCCTGTATTGGGATTTATCCTAAGACACTACAGAATTTAATGTCAAGGAGTCCCCAGTCAGGAATGTTCTAAATACAGTGGAGTTGAGGTCGTGTAGGCACTGGGAAAAATAAATTCCTAAATCAAAATTAAATTTTAATTGCCAGATGAATAAATGTTTCTTAACTGTTCTGACTGCTTTTATCATTGGTCAATTTATTCACTTTAATAATCTTTTAAAATGTCAGGACTTTCTAAAGTTGAGAAAGAAAAAGCAGTTTCAGATGACCTTTCAGAGAAATAAAATGCAATTTATGGGATTGACTCTAATACTTTATCACTGCTACCATGGAAACCAACAGCAGTTCTCCTCCTCATTTGTAACACAAACCTTATATAAATTAGGAATTCCTTCTTAAACTGAATTTTTGTTAAATGCAATCTTTGGCCACAAAATGTAATTCAAGGTGTTTGCCTCGCTCTTAAATACAAGATGTCACATTAAAAAATAGCCTATGCATGTCATTAAAGCATTTATTTGCTTTAGTTTCAGGTACATAAATTCCTGGTGTTTCTGCTTGAAAAGTCCTGACAGCTGAAACAGCAGGAATTCATGAAGCAGTAAGTTATTCTTAGAAAAACCATTCAGTGTAAAGTGTATTAAATGAGTTCCTATCTAAGCTCTGAATAAGAGGAGGGCGCCACTCACCAAATTATCATGTTTCCAAATTTCCCCTCTCATTCACTAAGCTACTGTTCTACAAAGAAGAAAGTAGATACTGAGGATGGAGTTTAAGTTCAGCAGCCTACGCCTGAGACCTGAGACTTGAGACTCTAGGTCTGAACGTGGAGGCAGCCAGCCGGCTGAGTGGAAGACGAGTGGAGGCTCTTTATTAATTAAGAAGCTTAAGTGATTCAGCGAAGAGAGATAATTTGTACACAGCAGATGAATCATGTAGATAATTGGTTTTTTCCTTTATTGCCTTTGACTTCTAAGATAAAAGCACAAGGTCAAATTCGCAATTCATAACTGTACCTATCTCTTAAGATGTATGTAAAACATGCATTGCACTTTTCAATTAATCATCTCAAATAAAATGTAAACAACAGTAGTTAGGTAATGAATTTTATATTTAAGAGAAAGTTTTTGTAACCTAATTCACCATATTAACTTTCATTACATCCGTCCAAGGGCTCTGAAGATGCTAAAACAGATATCAATCCGTGTGGGTTCATAGCAGAGCCTTAAACCAAAAGCAGAATTCATGCTGCACTATGAAGCATCTCCCTACAGACGTGGTGCAGGGTGCTGGGGGGTTGGAGGGCACAAGGTCACACTTGAGTTTCAAGTTTATTTTTCGGCATCGAGATTGATGCTCTGTGTATTACTATGGATGTAATGCATGTGCTCTGTAGTACCAGCCCTTTCCACATGGTGATCCACCAGGAAAATGACCATTTTTGTTCTGTATCTGGAAACCAACCTTGTCTTTGCCTGGCTACCTTGAGATCTGAGGCTGTCAATATCTATAACACATTCATGATGAGAAGGCAAATACTGGAATGCTCTGTTAGGGAATAATTGTTTTATAATAAAATTCAAAGTACAGCCAGACACTGAATAAGCACATGTACTACCTATAATTTCACAGGAGAGTACTGTGACAATTAAAACAATATTGTGTAATATTTGAGGAATCAATTCAAATCAAAACAAGAGAAATCAAAACCTCTCAGAGGACTGCAGTAATTAGTTACTATTATTTGTGCGGCTAGTCCCTGCCCCTGGCAGCCTTTAGAAAATATGAATTCAAGGCTAACCTCCTTTTGTCTCATTTCCAGGAGATGGAAATTATTTTCTTAGAGAATCCTGAAAGCACTATTATTGAATCAATAATATATTGTTAAGTTGCTTCAGAGATGAAGTAAATCACAATCCTCTGAGTGAAGGGGGCACGCTAGACCCAGTTCCACAACGGACAGGATCCTGAGCACCTCACTAACTCACTTTGTGCTTCTTACTATGCATCTTGAAAAGGGAAAGAATAAAACTGGACACTTCCTTTGTTCATGTGAATAGAATGAAGAGGAATAAAGAGTTTTAACTCAACTCTGTGCTGAGAGAGAAAGCTTGGATAAAAGCCTGGTGGGTCTCTCCTGACCTATAATTCCTACCAATGAGAACAAGAAGGCCACCATAGTTCCACCTGGAGAAATAGGACTATACCTGCCCACAATGTCACACCAGAATTTCACAGTACAAATCAGAGATGCTAAATTTCATTGCACAGGTGCTATCAGACAGCATGCACTGACTCACTTCAAAATCATCTCTCACTAACAACACCTACCCCCAACATGCATATAGGACCTTGGACTTTATAAGCCAATTTCACAAATTGTCTTCAAGTGAAAAGCACATTCAATAAGCTAGCAAAGTCCATAAACCATGATTATCTGATTCTTTTGCTTATTCCTAACAGATTTCTTCAGCATAATTGCATTAGACACATTTCCAGGAAAGCGTTTTTTGGATTATATAATCTGCAAATATTGTGAGTAACTTCTTTGTGATTATATAATGGGTACACATTTAAGTAAACTAAAGGGGTAGAATGGCAGGTTTTCAAGGTTTGACTTGGTTGTAGAGAAATGGGAGGAACAGGGTATCACAAAATACTCAGATTCATTATTACACTGAAAAAATTATTCAAAGATTTAGATTCTACCAAAAAACATATGAAGACTCTCCATAACATTGTTTTTTCCATCTTGGGTTATTTCCACAATATTTTAAAATTTTTTCCTAACCCTTGCTAACTCGCTGTATGCTGTCCTACAATATTGATCTACTGAGGGTGTGACCCAAAAAGAATAAAAACAAAAATTGACCCACATATTTAGTTTTTGTACTCTTACACTCTACTATCACCCAGTACCCTGAACATTATTTTGGCCACTTCTCTTGCCCTCTCCCTGGTGTTGAACACACTGGACTTGTGGTTATTTGTAGCTTCCGTTCCCCTCTGCTCATCCAGCAAAATGCTTTCAGAAGCAGATGTTCGTATTTCATCATCAGTGGCTCATATTCTAATTACATGTGACTAAAAGGGAATATTAAGTTTGCATAATTAACTCACCCATGCTCTTTGTAGATATCTCAACCACAACTGCATTACAACTCTCAGACCTGGAGTATTCAAAGACTTACATCAGCTAACGTGGCTGTAAGTATCCCAACTCTTGTTTCCCTCATGAATGATCACAGTATGTATGATACATAACGGTGCTGTTTCCACGTTGGGATATACCTTGCTTATTATTCTGTTTCTCACTGTCACAGAATCTGGAGCACTTTAACCCAAGCAGTTCAGACAATGGCATGCCAAGCAGGGTTGACTAAGAGGGAAACTGGTCATGCCTTTCAGGGGGCCTGCACACCCAGCCTTAGGCTTGCCCAGTCAGTCAGCCATTCCCCCCAGGTTCACCAAGAGCAGGAGTCCTCAACCGCAGCTCTATTGAATTCTGACCCATATAATTCTTTGTTCAGGGGAGACGGGGGAACAGGATGCCTGGTGCATTTTAGGATGTTTAGCACCATCTTTGACCTTTACCCACTAAATGCCAGTAGGACACCTCCTCCTCCAAGAGTTGTGACAACCAAAACCTGTCTCCAGGCATTGCCAGATGTCTCCAGGGAGGAAAAATTGCCATCTGTTGGACACCACTGACCCCCAAAGTAAGCAAGTTAAGGATGTGTCCTGCTTCCCAGAGCATTCAGAAAAAGTCTGAAGATTCGGTGATTTGTAGCGTTTCACCACCATCCAGGCTGAGCCACTAGCTCCATCTCTAGGACTCTCGTGGTGTATGTCTGTGCTTTCTTCAGGCAATAAACACAGTGCAGTAGAAGGCTTTGGGCCAGTTTGCTTATCTACTGTGGGTTGTCTTGGACCAGTGGAAAAAGACAGGACTTTATCCAGAACCTGTGTGTGCCTGACCCAGTGCTTAATCTCCCAGGCAACTTTCTTAATCTACCTAGGCTTCTTTTTTCTTATCTGTAAACTATAATCATAATTCCTTTGTAAGAGGGATGTGATGAAGATTAAATCACATAATATACATAAAATACCACATGCAGAACTCTTCACACGTAGTAGGAGTTCTCCTCTTCCTACCCTCTGGACTCCTAAGAATAATAGGAAATAGCGCCTGGCTTCAAAGGCAACAAGAGAGAAGGTAACTTATTTTCCATGAGTCTAATTTCTTCTACAAAAGAAAAAATACTACATATAATTTAAGATAGTGACTTGAATATACAAATATGTTTCCTCTTTCACCTACCAAGTCCTTATGAATGGTTTCACATCCGCTTATTCATTTGAACAGACCTTGTTGAATACATCATGAGACCAAAGAGCCATGTGTAATTTCCTGAAGATTATTTTTGCATCCATTCTTTATTCAGCCATTCAGAAAGTCAAAGCATTTATGGAGCCACATCAGCCAATAAGTGTGAATTGTGCTGGACCAGGCATCCCGAGATAAAGGATTAAAAAAAAAAAATCTGGGCTTATAAGTCTAGCAGAAGGCGGATGCAGGGAGAGAAAGCAAACCCTTAGGGTCCAACTTGACAAGTGCTGGGATGAAAGTTGCAGAAATTTGGAGGAAAGTGATGCTCTTGCCACAGGGTGAAGGAGAAGCTTTCAGGGAAGAGATACCTGGGTCAATTATGAAAAGACAAGAAGGAGCAGGTCAGATGTTAGAGGAGGCAAGATGGACATAGGCCTTGTATTTATTTATTTTTCCTGGTTTTATTTCAGAAATATGTCTAACATTGGAAATGTTTTTGATATGTTTTGTCAGAATTCTAGATGACAATCCAATAACCAGGATTTCTCAGCGGTTGTTTACTGGATTAAATTCCTTGTTTTTCCTGTAAGTGTTCATCTTCCTTTCAATACATCTGTTGGCAAATTGCAATGAAATCTAATGCTAGCTTACAGAAAAAGCTTTAAAACAACAACAGATCCACTAAAATTTTTATTAGTCATAACCTTTCCTGAGTTACTTCTTCTTGCCCATGGCTCAAAGGGAACAGCTGGTCAGATTATAACATATATTTTAAGCCTACTAGTTGACATTTTTTTTTGGATCCCCTTCAATTTTCTAAAGTCCTGAGGCATGTTTTTATTTGTAGTAGTTGACCAAAGATTCCTTTTCATATCCTATTCACTTTTATTATATCCTAACTACATTTAAATCTATTAGAATCTCCCAGGTACTCGACTCCAACTTCATATTTAATGGAGAAAAATATGCTTTTGTTCAGCAACAGTCACTGGAAATTCCAGAATCTTTGTCTTGCCAACAGAGCTGTTCTCATAATTATGTTTTCACTGTTTATTAATATACTAGAATGATTTATTGGCAGGGAATTATTATGTTCCTTTGGAGTTGATCATATAGCATCATTATTTTTCCATTTGTCAAAAGGGACCACAATGTCATAAATTCATCGTGCGACTTCACATGTTCATGAGTTGTTTTTTCCCCCAAGTCTCCCCTGCTGTCACTTCTTAGGTTTAATGTGGTTTCCAATATGGCCCTTTAATGTTATGAATGATTAATATTTCCCATAAGAAGAAACCTTGGATGTATGGCACTGGAAATGATTGCAAACTTAGAATACTTGCAAAATGATCATGAACTTCAAAATTACTACAAGATACATACTTTTGTTTCACATCATAAAATTAAACTGCATAATATTTATGCCTAGGATGCATCTCATTCATGGCTTCTTTGACATCTGTTCCTTAGTCCTTGCCATTCACCTATTTAAAGACCACTTTGAAGGGGTAGTTATGTATAAATCCTTCATTCTCCATATTAATTTTAGCATGCAAATCTCTAAATTGTAGGAGGGCAAAACTACTGTTCTTCAGGTGGCATATTATTTTGTTTCTAACTAATATTTTCTTTATGTAAAGGTCAATGGTTAATAACTACTTAGAGGCCCTTCCGAAGCAGATGTGCACCCAAATGCCTCAACTCAACTGGATGTGAGTATTCATTCAAGGTTTAATTTGTTATTTCTTCAGAATACCAAAACTAGTCATGAAGTTAATTCATGAAAGTCCATCTTTGATTTCTTCCCAAAATCAAATATCTAATCATGTTACGTCCCAGATTTAAAATCCTTTGAGAGCTCCCAAGGTGCGAGAGTGATGTTCCACCTTCCCCCTGAGCACCCCACACCCTTACTTTCCATCTCTGACCCTATATAATCTCTTTTCCAACCCCTCCTCCAATGCTCTTTCCTTCCAGATTTACTGAGCCATTGGTTCTGCAACCAATTCCCTAAGTACATACTGTTCCTTGAAATTGAAAATTCTGGCTCCCTTTTTCTCTTGGCTTACTCCAATATTTCCTTCCGAGGTCAACTGAAATATCCCCCCAGGGAGCCGTTCCTGGCATTCTGTGGCTGCCTTTTTGCTTCCTTTGCACCTCCTATAAAACTACTGTGTACCGCCCCCCATTTTCTACCCCTCCCAGCTATCTCAGGGTACTATGATCATGTAATCACTAGTTTACTTGTTCATCTCTCCTCTACTGTTCCTTAAGTTCTTTAATGGCAAAAATGAAATATTTAACTTCAGTACCTCAGTGATTCCACAATGACCAGCACATAATAGGTACTCTGTAAACCTTCATTAGATGGATGTGCTAAGCCATTTCCACTTCTCATTAGCTGATACTTACTTAAAACACTCATTTAAGTTACCTTATGCCCTCACCACCACTACCTACCCTTCTCTGCCACATGTCTTAATGGTCTCCTACTACAACCAGGCTGTAACAGCCATTGATGCTCCACCCTGTGGAGATACAGAATGTGCCAGCCCCCAGATCTCCTCTCATAATCCAATCAAGGGACTTGGTACTCATAAAATGATACTCCTGTCTGAACTAAAAAATTCTTGTAAAACAATTAGGCAGTATTGTGTTTACTCACTTTTATTTCTAGGTACTTAAGTTTATATCTATCATCAAAGGCTTTTAAAATAATTGAGGGCTTATAAAAGTGTGCCATTATTAAAAATAGAAATGAGGTCTGAAAACCACGAGAATAAAACTAAGTGGAAAAGTACTTTAGGCACTGAACAAGTTCATCTGTACAATAAGAAACAAACAGGAACGAGCAAGAGAATATCAGGACCCCAGCCTGCTCCACCTGCCAGCCAATGGGCAGTAACAGCAGGAGGGAGATCAGGAGTGAGCCTCTGAGCCTGAGTTCCCGGCATGCTCACTGTCACAAACACCAGGGGAGAAAACAGATACCCAGTGAAAACACAGAGTTGGCAAGATGGCCTGATCACCAATGAGAAAGGGCCCTTATGCCCAGAAAACAGAAAAGTGAGAAGTCAGACCCAAATTGCTCCAACTCAAAGGCAGGAGAAAACCTGTGCTAGCCTGGCCTGGCCTCTCCCTCTTCTCTTGCCATCAAGTGGGACAGTGGCTCTCGTGACTCCAAGTGTTCTAAGGGTGAGAGCATGATAAACATTTTCCTGTTTCACTCAGCGGTACTTGGACCTCTGAAAGAGGGTAGCATTTATTATATGAAGTCACAGCTTTTCAAATGAAAAAATAATGAGTTCCTGCAAGAATCTCCAAGATGGTTTTAAAATCGGATTTAAAGCAACCTGACATAGAGTTTGGTGATTTCAGTGTGACCATGAAAGAGTTCAGAAACAGAAATATAGCTCTTGTCGTATTTGGAGAATTCATAGGAAGTTGACTGTAATATAAGTTGGCCGAAAAGTTGAATTTTTCTCTTCCTCCCCTGCCCTACTCAAAGCAAGACTGCCCAGAAGGGTTCTGGAGGGCATTTCCAGGGTACATGGGATGCCACTGTCCTAAGGGAATCAACTGGCAGAAGGAAATTTCCCTCCTGTGCTTTTTGGACATTAGCGGGCATCACAAACAACAGGAGGACTTGCTGAGACACAGGGGGCTGTCCTAGAGTTTCTGACCCAGTGGATCTGGGTGGAGTCTGAGAATGTGCAGTTGTCACACATTCCCAGGTGGTGCCAAGGCTGTGTTCCCGCCACAAAATGAGTGACAACACACGGGCCTTGGCCTCACTGAAGTTACATGGGAAGGAATCCATGCTTTGGCATTACCCAGACCAGGAGTCGTAGCTTGTCTCTGACTCAGGACATGCAAGATAGCTTTAGCCTGTGTTTCTGCTTCAGGAAAATAGAACCCAAGTACCTACCTGATGTTGGGAGGAATGAGAGAATATAATGATCCAGGACACCTCGGGCACAGTTCATTGTCAGGGCTTTAGATTCAGACAGATCTGATTTGGGTCAGTTCTTACTATGTGTGACCGGGAGGAAAGAGCACCTCCAAGCTCTTTGGTTTCCTCTGGTGTTATATGTGGAGTGATAATGTCGCCCACAGAATACCCACCGCAGGAGCCTATAGAAGAACACCAGAGGTAGATTACCATGGTTGGACAATATTTCCATTGATAACATGGTATCCAGAACAGAGAGACACTCACTAAATGTAAGGCTGGCCTTTTTCTCAATTTGATTAAGCTCTAATATTAACTGGAAAGAGAATAGAGCCATTTATAAATTACACTAGCCCAGCAACAGTTACGAGACAAGCATAGTAAACATCAGAATGAAGTAAAAATAAAGTTCAGACCAGCTATGTCACTAAAAAGTATCTGTCCACATATGATTTGTACAAAAAATATTCAAAATACTCTCCCTCCATGACTTTCAGGGATCTGGAAGGCAATCGAATAAAGTATCTTACGAATTCGACCTTTCTATCCTGCGATTCACTCACAGTGCTGTAAGTACCCAATGCGTTTTAGTAAAGGAAGAGAAAACAAATGACAATGAATTTTAAGGCAGGGTTTTGTTTGCAGCCTCGGTTTGTTGAGATTGCACAGGTTGATTTATTGATTTTGATGGTGGAACTGAGCCTTCAATTAAGTTGCCCACCATGGGGGTCTCCTGCTGGCTCCTTGTTCCTGAGGGCAGTTGTCATTTCTGTGTACACTATCAGCTGCACTCGTTCCCAAAAGTTCATTTCCTAACCCAAAGGTCAGCAGTGAAATGAGATCACATATGTTAATATGGTTAGCTGTCAAGGATTCGCTATTACTGCCAAAGACTCTTATCACTTGATGTCTCTCTTCCTAAAGAAAAAAGCAAATAAAATAAAATGTATATAAACATACATATGGTCTTATTCTAAAGGGAAAAGAACCTAACATATTTGATTGGCCAGAGATTCTGACGGGTGATTCTGATTGCTGCTTACGCTTGTTCTGGGGGCGGGAAGACAGATGGATTGGTCAATTGGCACATTGGTAAGCTAAAAAAACACAAGTATTTTGTGTTTGTTTAATCATAGTTTCCCATAGATAGTAGTGTTTGCTGATTGAATGGGTGATTGGAGAAAAGAGTGATGCAGGAAGACTAGCAAGAGACATTTCCTAAAATGATCAGAATCCAAACAAAGTGCAGCTTCCGAGACCACACCAGCAGCAGTTGCTCACAGTAGCACCTCCTGGAGAAACAGTGAGGCACTCCTGCCTCAGGTTCCACACCTGAAGATGTCTCCCTTTGAGACCTCAAAGGAGGCTTAGTAATAGCTGCTGGATCAGTGGCATCTCCCAATGATGACTGATTTCTGACAGCGGACGCAAACCCACGGTGCTGACTCTCGCCATGTCTTACAGGTTTCTGCCTAGAAATCAAATTGATTTTGTTCCAGAGAAGACATTTTCTTCATTAAAAAATTTAGGAGAACTGTAAGTAGCATCGTCTACTAGGAAGAATATGATTGCTTCTTCCAGGATTATAAATTTAAATGACTAGTGAGACTGCTTTTCCACTAGTGGCAATCAAAATCCTGTAGACTATTGGATGTTAAAATTCAATTAAGAAAATCAACATTATCCTAAAGTCAGAAGCACATTAAAATCAGACAGTGGGCTTATTATGGAGTTGGCCTACTCTAGTCTCCCTACCTATTTTCTTTGGGTGATTTCATGAGTATGTATGTTTGGGAGTCAATGAGTTTCCCAGAGTTTCTTAAACACAGAGATCATTTATCTCTAAGGGCTGGAGTATAGCTCATTCTCAATAAAATGCTTGCTGAATGAATAACGGACTGACTGAAATGATATTTACTAATTGTAACTGCACAAGGAATGAAAATTTTTATTATCTCTTGAGAAATTATGACTTTTGTAGCACAGGGATAGGGCTCATTAAAAAATATTCGAGGAACTCATTAACTTTTTTTCTGTTCAAATGTTTGTTTTATAAATCTAAACCTTTTTTAAAACCATTCGTTTTGCTCCCCACATAATTGTGTTATCACTGGAAATTAAACTCAAGTCTATTAAATTAAAAATCGAAGCAACTAGGGTAAAGAAATTGTCCTTCTAATTGGGACCTTAAAATGGAAATCAACATCTTAAAAAAACCTTTCCCCCTTTCTTTATATCTTGTTTTTTAATCCAGAAAGGACTGGAGAAAAAAGAAAATAAAAGTAATTTTTAAAGGAATTATAATTCATGAACAATTAGGACAAATCAAATCCACAAATGTTTATTAAATGCCTAGAATATACAAGGCTCTGCATAATGAAAAATATCATCATTTTATGACATAAAAATTAAAGGCAACCTGTTAAGAATAGAATTCCTTAAAGGGCCATTTCTTATCAGGCTCTGGAAAAGAAGTATGGACTTGAATCCCAAGTTGGGTGGGGCAGGGTGGGGCAGCAGCCTAAGACAAAGAGGGAATTATTTTAGATGTAAACTTAAGGAAAGAGTGATATGGACTCCATATTTTGCATTTTTCCTAATCCTCATCTCATTTTACATGTCAGTAGATCCCCCCAGTTAAGAGACACTAGCTTGCTAATTTTAAGACCACTTTGCCTCTGAGCGTCAAGAAATACACAAGTTGCTAGGCTAAACCTGAACAAGGCATGTACATGTCTTGAGTCTACAGGTGTTGAATAATTTGCCATGATAGCATCAAACTCATCCTGGGAAGGAAGAAGCACAGTACATGAGGCCCCTCCATTCCTTCCCCCAGAAGAGTGTGCTTTATTTTCTGACATTTCGAAGGGCAATGTCTAGGCTTATGAGATCACCAGCATCTTGCTCTATTGCCATGTTCTCTCTGATGCATACACACCTGTGACTCTCTTTCTGGGCCATGATCCAGCTGGGCTCCTCCTCTCTGAGACTCCAGATCAGAATTCCTACCTAGCAGGACCTGGGGCTTGGATGCCATGATCCCACCTCAAAATCAGACTATTTAAAACTACCCTGACAGCACATCTTCCCCCGTTGCCAGCTCCTTTCCTGGACTTGCCCTCACAGTGGCTGCAGCGTCCTCCCTGCCGTCAAGCCTGAATGAAGACTGCTCTCTGGCCGCTGCCTCTCTCTTAGTGTGCTAAGTTTTCTCAGACCCTAAACCCTGCTAATGTCCCTGTTAAATCTTCATCAGCTCTCACCCAGCCCTAAGAAGCCTGCCACCTGGTCTCTCTCTTTGGACTTTCTGGCATTTCTGCCTTTCTTTCATGGTCCTGAGAGAACTGTCATCCCATAACCCAGAGCATAACATGCCACTGTCCTGCCTAACGTTCTCTGGCTCCTTGTCGCCTGATGTTTGGCAAAGTCCTTGACATGGCTCTCAAATGTTAATGTGCAGAAGAATCACAGGTGTATTAGTTTAAATGCACATTTTCAGGATTCCTCCCTGAGATTCTGACGTGGTACCTCTGGGTTGGGTACCTGAAATGTGATCTTTCTAAGAAACCTCGGTGATTCTGATGCCTGGACTAGACTGTGCAAAAGACTGCCTTAGAGTGTATTTATAACCCTCCCACCTTGTCTTCATGGACTTCCAGGCTCACTTTTACTACATTTCCCCCACATTGTTTCTCTTTTGCCCATACTGGACCACTTGCTGACTCCTGAAGACAACATTCAATTCCAAGAATCTTTTTCTCTTCTCACACTTTACTCTCACCTAAAATGCTGCTCATCTTTTACGCCACCTAAAATCACTGAGCTTTGTTTAAACATTTCCTTATGTCTCAGGCCAAGTTTGTTGACTCCTTTCCTCTACCCATTGTCTTTTCTTCTGTGATAGCGTTTGCTTCATCCTTTCCTTGATTTATAAGCTGGTTGTATTTGCCCATTTTCTATTGCTATAACAAAATACCTGATGCTGGGTACTTTATGAAGAAAAGAAGTATATTTAACCCATGGTTTGGAGGCTGGTGGTCCAAGATCAGGTAGCCCCATTGATTCAACTTCTAATGAAGGCATCATGGAAGATGGCATTATGGAATTAGCATGTATAGAAGGGGTCACATGTTAAGACAGGAAGTCAGAGAGGGATTGGGGTGAAGTTTGCATTTTTATAACAACTCATTCTCATGGGAACTAACTGGAATCCCAGGAGAACCACCTTAATCTCTTTTTTGGGTAGGGCCCCCAATGACCTAGACACCTCCCACAGGGCCCCAACCAGCATGAGTTGTTAATCTAAATAAAAGCTTCTTTAGGGAAAAGAACTGCCTTAGTTATAACTCCCACATTTCCGTCAGCAACTCCAAAGTATCAAGAACAGTTAAGACGTTTTGTTCACTCTTAATTAGGCAATCGTGCATCTGTTTTATCTTTCTCTGATGCAGAAAGATATTCTGGATTCTTAAAGATTGTTGATTTCTTCTGATTTTACCATATCTTTCCCATACTATAGAGTCACATCTTTACGGTTCTTTCCAGATTGAACAATGCTATCCTATTTAATTCTAAAATCTCAATGGCTTATACAAAAATAATCCTATGTAAGAACATATTAAAAAGGTGAAACTTTGTCCATTCAAGATTATGCGGGTAGATCCTGAGTGACTAATACTCACTGTCTTAGTTGGAATGCAAAATAAATAGAAGACGCAAGACTTGACCTCAAAAAGTTTATTTGGATAAACAAGAGATCGCATACATGAAGCACGTAGGAGCCACAGAAGCATGAGTGATAGTACAAAGAGTACCTAAAACAGAGGAAATTAATCAAAGCAGATATTAAAGCCAGGATGTGTTGGAAAGGGTGTGAGAGGAAATTCCAGACAGGAACTGGATGACAGAAATGTCACAAGTCTGTAAGTGATGGAAAACACATCCATGTGACTGACTCATATGGCCTTGTTGTGTAACAGGTTATCAGGTTAGTTAAATTGGATTCATATTTTCTGTTACATCAAATGGGATGATGATAACTCTGCAGAGTGATATCTGTGTCACTTATTTCCAATGTAATTGCTTTGGGTTTTCACTGTCGTCAACAGGGATCTGTCTAGCAACATGATAATGGAGCTACCGGTCCACCTGTTTAAAGACCTGAAGCTTCTTCAAAAACTGTAAGTTCTTCTCATGATCTTCAGATGTAAATGGCAGCATCTTAGGTTTCCAAAATAATAATATCCATACTTCTCTTCCCCTTCCTCCAATGGTTAAAAAGGAACCTGTCATCCAATCCTCTTTTGTATCTCCACAAGAACCAGTTTGGAAGTCTTAAACAACTTCAGTCTCTGTAAGTAAAATATTGCAATTATGTCCATTATCATTTTAGTGGATGTATTTTACTTAGAGACACATTTATTTTCAAACGGGTGTTTCACACACAGGAGCATGTACCCTCAGGGGACTGTGAATAGCTCTGCTGCCATCAATTATGTACTGAATGACAACAAAGCCTCATTTTTATTTTTTACCATTCAGTTGTAAAAAAGTCATTTTCTGTGTTTGAAACATATATCACTTCTTCCTGAAAACTGGGTTCATTTCGGAAAAATCTTATACTATGATTTTGACAAAAAATTAAATTTGCAATAATTTTGTTTCTAGAACTTTGGAAAAAACAAATTATGTAAGATTTGCCTTCTTTTCCCTCTTCCCCTTTTTTATGAGCAACTGCTTGAAACCAGTCTACATTGCATGATTTTTACTTTTCAATAGGTAAAAAAATTCTTCCTCAAATATGAAGTTAGATAAGTAATGTTGTTTAGTATCTCAAAACATCAATCATTTAGGTTTCAATGGTGCCAAGGCTCTGCTCGTTATCCTTTGAACTTCATGATTTCTTTCCCCAGGTGACCAATTGTTAGCTAAATCATGTGTTTGTTTTAAACAGAGAGTATACTATCTTACCTGATTTCAACCTGAAGCATTTCTTCATTTAATTCTAAAGATTAATCCTTAATATAACTTTTTATTCTTGTTAAATAGGTTTCTATTTGAAATTAATGCAAGATTAAGTTCTCTTCCAACAGATACTGATGAATATCCACTGGTGAAAAAGACTTGCTTTCTGCTCTCAAGAAGCTAGAGTGTTAATAAAACAAAATATATAAATAACCCATTGGTTTTAAATATAAGAACAGACCGTAGGGTGTGGATAATGTGACTCTGCCCTTTACACACCATATAGTGTATTTCTGAAAGTTGAAATATCAAACCACCACATGGTACCTTTCTGAAAGTCAAAGCAATAACTAGGTACTCTGTGCTTTTCTTCCTTCATACTTTCTTTACTAATTTCTTTCTTCTAAGATTCACTTATGTGTCTATTTCACAAACATTTATTTGTCACCCACTTATATATCATACTGCCTTATGCACTCAGGATATGGTGACCTCTGCATTTTAGCATATTAGAAGGTATTAATCACATAAACATATCATCCACATAAAGCTAAAACTGTGATTATTCAGAGAGGAACAGAGAGCAAAAGAAAGAAGGTGAGGACCTTTGGAAAGGACTCTGAGTTTCTTACTAGAATCATGTGTTGGTTCAGTAGTATAAGAGCTCCCTCAAGTTCCAGAGAGCAAGGTGACTCCTCTATGAAGGACCCAATGGGCAAAGGGAACTCAGAACCATTTGAGAAATCCCTATTCAAATTAGCCAAAAAGAAACAGAAAAAAAGCCAGGCATCTTTCAAATCATATATTAAAAGCAAAAGATTATCTTTGTTATAGATTTTTCTTCCTTCATCTCTTTTCTAAAACTTAGTAGCTTTAATTCACATCATCCTAAATAAGGTCTTCATTCAATCTAAAGAGCATCTTCATTTGTAGATGTAACTGGATAAATTAAGAGTGTAGGGCTGGGTGTAATGTCACATGACTATAATCCCAGCAATTCAAGAGGCTAAGGCAGGAGGATCACAAGTTCAAGGCCAGCCTCAGAAACTCAGCAAGGCTGTAAGCAACTTAGCAAGACCATGTCTCAAAATAGAAAATAAAAAGGGCTGGGGATGTTGCTCAGTGGTTAAGCACACCTGTGTTCAATCCCCACTACCAAAAAGTAAAAGTGTAGGGGTTTTCATTGAAACCCCTTAAGGGTATCTAATGAGAACTGGAGGAATTATAGAATTCCCACTGTTATCTTAGAAAATGATTGTCCTTACCTGACGCTTCTCTCGCTGCCTCCATGGTTTTTCCAACCCTAAAAACACATAAGCCAGGAAGAAATGGATATTTAAATCCAGTTTCCCACAAAATTCACTTTGGTGATGTTCACAGGTTGGAAGTATCAGCCCTGAATGGAACTTTCTAACCTTCAAGGCATCACTTATTAGATCAAATTGCAGAATGGGGGCTGGGGAGATAGCTCAGTTGGTAGAGTGCTTGCCTTGCAAGCACTAAGTCCCTGAGTTCAATCCCCAGCACTGCCAAAAAAAAAAAAAAAAAAAAAATTGCTGAAAAATTCCATACTCACAGGACAACTCTGCCTGTTTTGATTGCTTGATTTTTGCTTTGCTGAGGATGGAACTCAGGGCCTCACACATGCTAGTCAAGTGCTCTCCCACTGAAGTATAACCCCAGCCCCTTGGTTTTTTTGTTTGTTTGTTTGTTTAAAGCAACTTCCATTTCATTATCTTCTAGTTCTTTAAGTTGGAAGTACAGGCCAGCTAAACTGGGTTCTCAGGGGGGTTTTCTCTTCTGCCAACAACTGGAAAGAATGCTCAGCTTTTAAAGGGCTCATTAGAATACATCCATCCATACATACATGGCTCATGTGATTAGGTGAAGCCCACCCATATGAGCCTTGTGAAGGATCATGTTTCATCATAATCGCAGGCTCCATCCATTCTCCAAGAGGAAGGCATTGTAAGAGCAAGGGTCTTTGGGGGTTGTGTTACTCAGCTCTTCATCACTGTGACCAAAATTACCTGACCATAACAACTTAGAGGACAAGTTTATTTTGGCTCATGGTTTCAGAGGCTCAGTCCACGGTTGACTGACTTCATTACTGTAGGCCTGAGGTGAGGCAGAACATTATGGCAGAGGAATATGGAGGTGGAAAGCTACTCGGCTTATGGCAGCCAGGAAGTAGAGAGTCCCTTGCCATCTTTAAACCAAAAAATGAACGAAAATGTTCTATTGAAATGTAATTCTGCCTGTGAAATGACAAAACAAACTCCAACTTATAGGAGGCTTAAATAGAAATGACAATATTCTAAGAAAACATCAAACATAAAATATAAAATTTCCATCCTAATTTGAACGAGTGACATAAAATTTTGAAACATTTAGAGGACATGACAAAGAAGGCAATTACTAAAAAGTTTAACCCTAAAAACATTAAACCTATTGTGTGTATTTTCCAGAGACCTGGAAAGGATAGAGATTCCAAATATAAACACAGGAATGTTCCAACCCATGGAGAATCTTTCTCACATGTATGTATGTATGAAAGAATGGACGAGAAAGCATAGTGAAATGTTTCACGTGTTCTCGTGTCAACTGTCTACTGTATCACTGCAATGTGTTTTAATGCAACAAAAGTCTTTTTATTGAGAACTTTTTAATTTTGTCACCTTTGGTCCCTGTTCAAATAGAGTTCAATATTATGATGCGCCGACATGAATGACCCTTCTCTCTGGAAACACGATGTTTATCCAATTGAGGCCCAATAAGAGATCAGGGTACCAGAATGCCACATATTACACAAGATGAAGTCACTGGCTAAATGGTACTCAGGCGACCTGGAAACATTAATTCACCTCACATGAATGAGCAGTCGGCTGCTCTAAGATTTGAGCCCTTAGGAAGAAAGGTGCTATATAAATTCCAGGTGTTGTTACTGTTACTAAGTGCACTACAAAATGGAGGTAATTAATCTTTATAGTAGTTTTTGTTAAGTCACTTTAATATATTTGGCTAAAGTGCACTAAGTTGTGTTAATATATGTGTTTATAACATAATCATTTCTTTATCAACTGTATAATCTATATGTTCATGATTTCAAAAAATTAACCATTGTTATCCACAAAAATAGGGAGGACTCGTAAGATCACAAGTTGGGTGCAGCAAGTGGATCAAAGTGTTGATTGAAGTGTTGGTTCAAGGTGCTCTTTGGGGAGAACATTTTGTTTATATCTGTGCCACAGCAGGCGTGAGAGACCAGTGTCGGACACAGACCCACCTGGTTGTGTTCCTTTCTCTTCCTGTGGCACCATTACATAAATATTTAAAGAGGCTATCATTTCCTCGTTGTGGGCAGAGGTGAGGTTTTCTTAGAATAGAGAAGGTTGTCCTTTACAGAACTCGATAGAGAAACTTCTGTTTTCAGTCTAGACCTCAAGTCAAGATCAGGAAGGGCCCAGCCATACTAGCTTAGCTAGTTCCCTGCAGAGCGACTGATTCTTTCAGCTGCCTGTCCTTTGCTCATTGAAATAACTCCACCTCATCACTTCCACCCCTTCTACCTGCCAACGGGTCACAGTGGAAGAACTTAAAGAAGACAGTGGGGATAATGGAATCCCAAAAGAACCAAGAGGTCAAGTCAGGGAAAAGAAAATAAAATTGAGACCTATGTCAATTCCTTTAATTGGATGCCAAATGTTAGGAAGGCAGACTGTGTCTCTAGCTGACACACCCAGCTCCCGATTGTCCATCACCCACGGGTGCCGATCTAGGAAATATCTGTTGAGTACCTAGCAGGTGCCAGGCACTGTTCTAGATGCTGAGAACAGTGACAAACAAGAGATTGTCTGTCCCAGGGAGACTCCATTTAACTTTAGAACCACAGTAAACGAGCAGGTATTAAATGCTATGAAGATAAATAAAGCAAAATGAAAAAGGGATAGAAGGAGGATTTGGGTGACTTAGGAAGAAGTCAAAGTGATGTGGCATTTGAGCAGACCCGAATGGAGGGAGGGAGCTGTCCTAGCAATGTCCAGGAGGAGAATCTTCCAAGCAGAGAGAAGTAAAAGCAAGACTCTCAAAGGGCCTGCATCTGGCTTGGGTGAGGACTAGAAGAGCCATTGGTCTGGGCGGAGCAAGGCAAGGTGGCTCAGGGCAGCCTGGGTCTCATCACAGCAGGCCATGTCATTGTGACCAAGGAAAGTTTTGTTTAACTGGCTTGTGTAGAAATGGAGTTGGGAGATGACAAAAAACAAAAAGGAGTAGACTGGAAGAAAAAAAAAAAAAAAACAGAAATGAAAGAGGTAATGAAAGAAAAAGAAGAAATTAGTTTTATAGGAGAAAATCCCCAAACACACAGGTTTGGGGAATGGCCATAAGCCAAATGACCTCACCAATTCCAACACTTCAAGATTCCCCAGCTCATAAATTCACTGACCACAAACACATCTGAACAAATCTGTATTTTCCTCTAGAAATTAAGTGCTTCCAGACCCTGGTAAGTAATCTGTGTTCAAGGCGGCTGCTTCTCCTCCCCACTGCAGTGAGACTGAATTTTCCTAGTCTCAGAGACCATCCCTTCCTGCCCGTGTCAGGGAGAAGGAGACACTTTGAGGAACCTCACTGTTTCATACTAAGGACAAGTCAGGGGTGTTTTCAGTGAGCTACAGCAGGATTCTTACATCCCCAGTTCAAGCCCCTGGATGTTGACTAGAGATGGATTTAGTAATAATAATCTACTTTTAATAATACCCAGTGAGAGAATAATCCAATGTGAACATGGAAAAAAGTAGAGTCCCTGAACTTCAAACTCCCATAACCTCCCCTGCCTCTCCCTAGCCAAGCCACTTCTGAACTGCTATGTCCTTTAGGTTCCTAAGCTCTAAAAGGACACTGCCTAGAGTAACACATTATTTGATGAAGAACCCTCTAGTGACGCAGTCACTACAAACAAGAGCAAACAAACATAGCGAAGTTGCGTGCCTAACCTAGAGTTGCAGCCTGATAGGACTGCGGCTGTAGTTTCTGTATCATTACTGTAAAGTGACTCTTTTTTTCCCTTTGACTTTAGTTATTTCAAAAACTTTCGATACTGCTCCTATGCTCCCCATGTCCGAATATGTATGCCCTCGACTGACGGCATTTCTTCATTTGAGGACCTCTTGGCTAACAATATCCTCAGAATATTTGTCTGGGTTATAGCTTTCATTACCTGCTTTGGAAATCTTTCTGTCATTGGCATGAGATCTTTCATTAAAGCTGAGAATACAACTCACGCTATGTCCATCAAAATCCTTTGTTGTAAGTATGTTTCCTATATAAGTAGACAGGATATCTTCTGTGAGCTGGGTGCTAGAGATATATACTATGTGCATATATATTATGGAAAGAGATCTTCAACAAATGGCATTTAATATAAAATACATATTATGTGTACATATGTATACATACATATATATATATATATATATATATATGGTGGGAAAATTTATTTTCTATATATAAAGGTGGTTTTCTTTGTAGCTATATTTTAAATTGGACAATCTTATAATGACCTACCCCTGGGAGTTATGTTATGGAAATGGGGAAACAAAATGATAAGCCAAGTAATGGATTAGGGAGATAGTTCTGTGGGTTATAAACTAAGCTTAATTAACTTCAATTACAGTAACACCCCCACTTCTTGAGCTCAGGAAATGATTCCTTTTATTCACTGCCAGTAGTAGATGCTTGCTATTTAAAACTAACCCTTCCCCACAAGAAGGTCCCCCCTCCTCCCTTTTTAACTATATAACGAAGTCATGGTGTGGTACTTTAGAAATAGACAGATTTTGAAGTCCATTGGCTACTTGGTATTCCAATAGATACATTAGTTCACTTAACACAGGTCAAAGGAGCTAGACAGACCTAATCAGAAAACTAAAATGAGAGACGCTGAGGTCTACCAACAGACACTGGGTTAATTCATCCACAGGTGCTGATTGCCTGATGGGCATTTACTTGTTCTTCATTGGCTTTTTTGATATAAAATACCGAGGGCAGTATCAGAAGTATGCCCTGCTGTGGATGGAGAGTTTGCCGTGCCGCCTTATGGGGTTCCTGGCCATGCTGTCCACCGAAGTCTCTGTCCTGTTGCTGACCTTCCTAACTCTGGAGAAGTTCCTGGTCATCGTCTTCCCCTTCAGTAACATTCGTCTTGGGAAGCGGCAGACCTCCATCATCCTCATTTGCATCTGGACGGTGGGATTTTTAATAGCTGTAATTCCCTTTTGGAATGAGGATTACTTTGGAAACTTTTATGGGAAAAATGGAGTATGTTTCCCACTTTATTACGACCAAACAGAAGATATTGGAAGCAGAGGATATTCTCTTGGAATTTTCCTAGGTAAATTCTATTCTTCATTTCCTGCATAAACATCATTTTAAGACAAATACCAAAAACTTCAGCAAAGGTAGGTTTGTCTATTTCAGAAAGTAAACAAATTTAGTCAAGACTACATCCTTGTGAAAGAAAAGTTCTACATATTTCTAGAAGCTTTTATTAAACTTTTTATTGTAGAGATATAGTGCAGAAAACAGACATGCTATCGGGATTTGTGGATTTCTTTTTTATTATCTCTACATACCTTTGAATTCATGTTTGTATACAGTCTCTATGAGCTGAAGAATCTAGTTTAGCCGAGTCCTAAAACCCTACCCAGTTTTTGAACTCTTTTTTTTTTTTTTTACAATCCAGTTCTAAGTTAAATAAATAACAATAAAATTCTGGAAATTTACTAGCAGGAGATTATCTGAATGGAAATGCCAGGAAGACTTATCATCTTTGGTAAAGGAAACTTTTAAACCAGCACTATAAGGATGCCTAATAAGATTCTTTCCTTTTCAGTTGTTTTAATTTCTCCTAATTTTTTTTTTTTAAGAAAAGAAGACCCTATATCCTCTGTTATAAATGAATGACAAATTGAGCACCTTAAAGTTTTTTAAAAAATTCTACTGTATAATGTGTTTTAGTTCTGCTTAATCTTAAAACCATGAGAGCATATGATCATTTTCTGTTCCCCTTCCCTTCTTTCTCCTCATCAGCATGCAGTCAACAAGCTCTGTGGTCCTTTCTTTGTCATAAAGTAATAGTCACCAAACTGAGCCTCTGTCTTATGCTCCTTCCAGCCTCTACCTGCTGCTATTGCCTCGGTTTGGAACCTTACCACCTCCCCTCCCTTAGCACATACTGGTCATTCTACCTCCAGGCCTTCCCTCCTCCCATTTATCTGTTCACCACCATTATCATCTCCCTGTGGATCAAAAAATTGTGTGCACCTCTGCTCAGAGACCTTCAGTGGTTCCCTACCACTTTCAAGGCCAGGTTTAAATGAGTTACTTAAACTCATCCTGACCCAACTCTAACCATTGTTCCACGTCTACTCATTTTCTTCCTCCTCTGGAAAACAAAACGCTCCCTGTGCACCACTCTGATAATACTCCTCAGACATAGCCCTGTTGGGTAGCTTTTGTTCATAGATCTGTCCCCCCCACCCCCCACCGTGGTGGAATAGGCGGTTCCTTGGATTCCTCTGCACCATTTCTTCCTTGATCCAGGCGTAGCTGCCTTTCCCGGACACACACGCACCCCACATTACATTCCCCGAGTCAACAAGGATTGATGTGTCACCTGCCGTAGGCTGTGTATTCTGTTGGGAACTAGAGGTGCGACAGATCTGGCTCTCACAGACCTCCCTGGCTAGAGAGGAGGATGGAGACCAGTAAACAGGTCCTTACATCACAGGTGGTTAAAAGCCATGATGGAGGAGTACAGGATGTTCTAGGAGTCCCAGACCTGAGGACCAGGGAAGGCTTTTTCCAGTAGAAAGGAATCCAAACTGAGGTCCAAAGGATGAGGAGGCATAGCTAAGTGAAGGCAGAGGAAGGTGGGTGTGGGGGCCGTGTGCCAGGAAAAGACACAGTGGAGTCCAAGGCCCAAAGCCAGGGACAGGCCTGGGTGATGGACTAAGGAAGTTTGGTGCAGCTAGATCTTACAGTTAGAGTCCACTACAAGTGTTAAATGCCCATGATGTATTTCAGATGATGACGAGAGAGTAGCACAACACACACACACACACACACACACACCCCACAGCCGTTGTCCTCATCATCCTTATTGTCTGTCTATGCATGGTTTGCATGTGATAGGAGTTGCAGAACTCTCACTAGATTACTTTTTTCCTGTTTTAAGAATATACAATTTTTAAGTTTTTTTTTTTTATTTTACAGCAGTTTTAGATTTAGAGGAAAGTTTTAGAGGTAGCACAGTTTCCCCTATTATTATTTTTTTTTGGAATGTGTATAAATATTTATTTTTCACCAGCAATGAAAACTTGATCCTATTTACTAGATCAGGGGCTGAATACATCAGCTTCCAGGCCTATACATTATTGGGAAAACGTTCTATTTCTTATGAATTTCAGACATATATGCATAAGTCAGAACATACAGTCCCCCTAACCCCCAACAAAACAGTTTCCCCTATTATTAACACCCTTCCACTACTACGATATGTTGAGAACACACACTTTTCATCCTTTCTGTAAGTCTGTTTTCAGAATTTGGTCCTGAGGAACATTTTCTAACAGCTATTTTATTTTCTGGTCTAAGGTAAACCAGTTTTATAAAATTCTGTTGTTCAACTTTAGAGTGAGATTGTTTGGGATAAAAAAATAGCCTTGAAAGTAAAGTATTTTTCCTAGACTTCACCAGTCTTACATACGGTCTAGGCTAAGATTACCATGTTTTAAGCAACTGAAAATATGTGCAAATTTTATGTTCACTATGAGAAATGAGATGATCTCTTAGGATTTTTATTACAGCAAGAATAAAGCAAACTAAGTGACTACAAAGTCTGTGCCACAGGAAGAGTTAGGCTAAGTGAGAATTTTGTGAATCTATTTGGCCCCAAGAGTGATTCATACAGTTGAATTTGTAACTTTTTTCTGTCTTCTTTTTCTAAGATGAGTCTAAAGGGTTCTGAACCATGGTAGTTTAAATTACTGTGAGCAACCTAGAGAAAAATAAACAAAACAAAAATGCATTTTTGTTCTGTGTATTATTTTTATTTAAGACCAAACTATGTGAGGAATAATGTTTCTGAGGCAATTATATTCATGATAAATTCCAAGGCTATCTTATTCATATGTATAAGATAAGGAAATGGGGTTGTATTTATTTTTTGAGACATGTATATGATTATAGTAATCCCTTAAGGTTTGAATTTGCAGAGTGTTAAAAACAAAAATAGCTTTTTTATGTTTTAGAAAAGCTAGAGTTTACTTCCTAATATATCTAGATGTAAATTTCAGAAGTCTATAATTTTTTCTTAAAGGATTTATGTCTTTGACATCTTCTTGAGTTAGAAAACCCAATTCCTTAATCTTGTTTCCTTAAACTCAGGAATTTTAACAGAATACCTCTAGGCTGTTACAAAAGAACGCTTCTTGGAAGCACAAGTTTAAAAGATGCCATATTTAACATCTAAGTTCCCCAATATTTTTCCGTTGACTTATACACCTGAGATGTTAAGAGATGTGCTTTTTCCCAACAGGTGTGAACTTGCTGGCATTTCTCATCATTGTGTTTTCCTATATTACTATGTTCTGTTCCATCCAAAAAACTGCCTTGCAGACGGCAGAAGTGAGGAATCACATCGGAAAAGAGGTGGCTCTTGCAAATCGCTTCTTTTTTATAGTGTTCTCTGATGCCATCTGCTGGATTCCTGTGTTTGTTGTTAAAATTCTTTCCCTCCTCAGAGTGGAAATACCAGGTCAGTACCTTCTATCTTTCTCAAGTACATTCCTTGCTAATGCCCTTTGTTTGATGAGACCAGAATCTAGGATGGTGCCTTACACATAGTCGATTCTCCATAAATACCTATGACTTGCAAATGAAGAGTTATTTTTTCCTCCTAGTGTTTTGTAATTGGAATGGTAAGATGGAAACTCGGTAGTGGTGTAACCCAGGGAGAAAGTAATTCTGAGCATCTTGCTTGCACCTGAACTAGGTGGTGGTTCTCTACCAGGAAGGTGGAAAACAACAATAACAACAGTAATAAAATATACATGGCCAGGTTCCACTCAGAGCTCTCAGTTTTATTTCTGGAAGTTCAGGCATGCCTGGGTATTTTACAAAAACTCCCCTGTGATTCTGATGCATACACAACTGGTTGGAATCACTGGTCTATTGTGTGACCCTAGCCATGGAATGTCAGTCACACTGGATTGTGTGGAGTGCTAGCTGTTCTGTAGAAGTGCTTCATCTAGAAGACCAGGTTTCTCAGCTGACAGTCTTACTTCAACCAGAGAAGACCACCTTTCATTAATTAGGATTCTACCTAAAGTCATTTCTGGGATCTAGAGATCACAATCATCTAGGGGCCTCCCAAGACTCTAGCCTGACTCTTGGTGAGTTAAAAACTCACTGTTTTGGTGGATAGTAGATCAATAACAGCCATTGCAACCTTTTTTTCCTTTGACTTGTGCACAGTTGTGTGAGACTGTCAAATATCTTGCTGTACCATGACACAGGACGGCCACAGTGGCCCCTTAGCCTATAGGCTTCATCTTTACAAGCAAGCATAGATGTCCCGTGAACCAGGTGAGGTGGGAGTTAAAATCAGAAGGGAGATCAGGACTGAACACGTGGGAGCCTTTCTGGCCTGGATGATAAGAGAAGAAACAGAGAGTTTGTGCAAGATCACTTGAAGAGAGCTAGTTGTACACGAAGAGGAGAGTTCATTCAATATTAATGGTCACAGATGTTCTCTTGAATAGTGTCCAATCTATGACCACTACCTGGACATCTCAATGTTTACGTCCTGTCATTTCAAATTCAGCAGGACTAAACTGGACATTGGCTTCTGTTTTTCATGGAATAAAGTCCAAATGCTGGGATTAGCATTATAATGCTTCTTATCTCTCACATTACTCTCACATTTTCTATGATCAGACCCTTTGGAATGATGAGGCTTTCTTTCGCCTCTGCTCTTTTCTGAAATGACATCAGCCTTTGCTGAACTCTTCCCTCTACCTGGATTGTACTCATGATCCTTTCTAGCCTATTAAACACCCCTTCTGATCCTGCAAGGTTCAACCCAAGTACTCCCTCCTCTAAAATGGCTTTCCAGACCTCTCATCACCCATTTCCTTCCAGCCAGATGCTTAATTGTCCCTGACATCTTGTTTGCACTGAACTCCTCCCCTTCCTGAGTCACCCCACATCAGTATTGGTTTTGAATGGATCCATGGCTCCCTCTAGCTTCAGAAGCAAAGGGACCACATCTTACTTACCTTTGAATTTTCCAAAGTGCTTTTCACATAGGTTATTCAGTAAATGAAAAAGCTTCTGCTGGGCTATGACCTAAGAAGAATGACATGTATCAGCAACACACAGGCTGCCCACAGCACATAGCTTCCCTGGTTGATTATAGAAGCTGAGCTCACCCAAGATGGTGGAAAGGATAGAGTTTATTTCATCAACCTCCCCACTCCTATCTCCACCCTGTGATGTCTTCCCCACCCTAGGCGCTCCTTCTCCTGGATCTCGGGGGCAGGTACAAGGATCCTACATGAGGGAGGCAGAGATCCAGTTTCCTGTCCTGACCCAGTCATTGATCCATGGAGAGAGCTTAGAAATGTCATCTCACCTAGATGATCTCTCAAATTTCTTTCACTTTTTAATATTCTGTGAATCTTAGCTCCTTGAGGCTTTTTCTCTTTTTATTAGACCACGAGGGCTGTCAGAATAAAGTATCACAGAAACTTACTTTCTCACAGTTCTGGAGGTTAGAAAACCAAGATCAAAGTGACCCCACAGGTATTGTCACCAAAGGAAGGTCCCAGGAATTCCCAATAAGGGAAACCAACTCAGGACAAATGAGGTCCTTGGCATATGATGTTTATAGAGGGACAGTTGGGGCTGCACTAGAGGTAGAACCAGGGCAAGCCACATGGCCTGGCTCCAGTCTTTCTAGTGCTTGCGCATTGCCCTCAAGTTACTTTTCGCAGGCAAAAACATAGATCTAGGCCCAGGTCAAGGGTACAGATGAAGGACAGGGAGGTGTTGCTTAGGCATGCTTGCTTCACATTTAAAAGGTCCGTGGGTGTTTCCTGCATTTCAACAGCCCTGGGCACTTCTTTTTACTGCATCCCCGAATTCCTATCTCAGTTTGGTTTTTCTTGGGGCTTCTGTCATTGTCCTTCAGATGGAAGTCTTTGCTGTGTCTTCCTGTGGCCTTTGCTCTGTGTGTGCATCCCAGGTATCTCTTCCTATGTCCTTAATTCTCCTTCATATAAAGACACCAGTCAGATTAGAATAGGACCCACCCTAATGACCTCATTTTAATTCAATCACTTTTTAAAAAGCTCTGTCTCCAAATATAGTCAACATTCATAGACCCTGGGACTTCAACATATGAATTTGGTGGGGTTGGGGAAAGAGTTTGGCCCACAGCACTCTCTGATTTGGAATCAGGAGGCATCTGGTGATCAAGGGCATCTGATGGCAGTAGGAGTAATCAGCCTCCTGGGAGAGCCTGGGTAGCCTAGATTGTTATCAGCTTAATTACATGTTCCATGAAGGTCCCTAGAACAGGAAAAACTGTCCCATGGAACACGACTAGGTCACACCTCAGTCCTCCTCTACATTTATGCTCACTACATGAAAGTTTGTCTGAAACACCTGGGTGGATCTAGGAAAGAAGTCTATCACAAAGCCCTTCTTGCTTGTCTGACTGCTTGTCTGACTCCTCCCAGTGCTGTAGGAAGTGCTGTGTCACTGACCTTACCCAACCTGTCCCCACCCTCCAAATTCTGGGTTGGGCAGGTCATGGTATGTCACTGATACTATTGAGCACCAGCCCAAAAGATAAAACCAGCTTAGCCCTCCTGTCTCGGAACTCAGCTGTTCATCTTAAGTTAGGAGTCTCCCTGAGACTGAATAGGAAGTCTCACGCAGAGTATAAATTACACATGGAATCTTCCTGGCCCTTTTCTCTTTGCCTAATTGAAAGCAAGTGTTCTCAGGAACTGTTTCTCCAACAGGTTGGGGTAGAATTACTCTTCATAATTCCTTTGGTGAGGAACCACCAACAAAAAGCAATCTACTTTGCTTTTCTTCATTCATTAACTCTTCAGATCATCTGAGTTAAAAAAATTAACAACAAATAATAGAAATCTTGAATAAATCTGAGATAGGATATAGATTTTATTCTTCGATTCTCTTTCCATTTAAAAAAAATAAGAATAAGGAAGAGAAGGTAGAATGGGGAAAGAGGGAGGCAAATACAGGAGAGAAGAACAAGGAGGGAAAGGAGGAGGAGAAAAGGAGGAGGAAGATGATGTAAGGTCAGATAAGCAGAGAAGAAATGACAAAGAAAAAGAGGAAGAATTAAAATATATAAGGAACAAAGAAGAGAAGAATAAAATTACAGTAACTAATGTAAGGAATTCCACGAAAACCACACCGGACACAGGAAATCACATAAGGGAGTTTATTAAGCAAACAGAGTGTCTCCCTGCAAGGTAAGAGAGAAAATGAGAGGAAAAGAAAGAGAAAGAGAAAGGGTGCGCGCAAGAAAGAATGTGAAAAGCGAGGAGGAGAAAGAAAGTGAGTCAGGGGGAGAGAAAAGCAAGAGAGAGAAGATGGTGGTGAAGCTATCTTTAAGAATCCCACTGGGCTAACAGGGGACCAATAACGGAGAAGGATACTTGCAAACTGACTGATGAACCAATAGCTAGCTAGGATGTTCACAGATTGACAGTAGTTGGTAGAGGGGGAAATGGCTGCAGTGGAAAGGAGTAGGGTGCAGCTTTGTACATTCTGACTAAAGGATTAGAAAATTGCAGGATTGGAAACAGAGAGACAGTGAGAGAAAATGCCACTGGTCTTACTACACAGTTGGGAGGTCTCTGAACTTTTAACAACATGGAAGGAGGCAGCATCTTGATCAGTGTGAGAATTTGTAAGGGGATGTCCACAGAGGTGAGCAGCTAAGCCCCCTAGGTGCAGCCAAGTCAGCTACCACCAGCCTCCTTGTACAGAGAAAGTCAGTGAGGGTTAGAGACAGCAAAGGATTTGTCCAGGGTCACATGAGCTAAGACGTGTCTCCCCAAAGCAGCAGGCTGCCTTTAAAAGAGGAAAATGCATTTCATTCAAACCCAGCGAAGGACATACTGGAGAAGGACTCCATCTTTCCAAACTTCTCCTCACAAAAATCCTTTTCTGACCTCTTTCCTGAATATTCTACTAGCCTTTGTAAGACTCACACAAAAGGAGTTCATCAAGGTTGGGGGACACGTTCCTCTTTCCTCTTCAAATCTTCCCACCTCAAAAATGGGGTCTCTGGCACACAAGGGCAGGACAGTAAACCTGGGGGACTGGATGGAGTTACTGCCAAGGTCAAATCTGGCTTCTGGACCAGAAGTTGTTCTGAGCTTGTTCTAGTGATTATTTCCTCATTTCCTTATATTTCTATAAGTGAAGGCAAGAAAAACACATGGCATGGCAATTTCTAGTTTACATATTTTTCAGCTATTTCCTCTTGTTTTGTCACAATGATCTGCAAGATAGTTCCGAAAACTGAGAAAAGTTAAAGGGGAAGACTTTGAACCTGTAGCTCCAAGTAAGAAGAAACTCAAAGGTCTCATGTAACCCTCTCATAAATAGCCTTGACTGCAGTGCTATTTATGTTTTGTCTGTTTAAATCCTCACCTTCAGAATGGGGGTGTTTCTCAGTGGTAGAGTATTTTTCTACCATGTGCAAGGCCCTGGGTTTGATCCCCAGCAACACACACACACACACACACACACACACACACACACCCTGACCCTCGATTCTTTTTTTTTTTTTTCCTTAGTGCGTACGTTTTCTCCATTCTTTTTCATGCTTTTTTTCCTTCTCCAGGCACAATCACTTCCTGGATAGTGATTTTTTTCCTTCCAGTCAACAGCGCCTTGAACCCGATCCTGTACACGCTCACCACCAGTTTTTTTAAGGACAAGTTGAAACAGCTGCTGCATAAACATCGGAGGAAATCCATTTTCAAAATTAAAAAAAAAAGTCTATCTACGTCCATTGTGTGGACAGATGACTCCTCTTCCGTTAAACTTGGGGTTTTGAACAAAATAACCCTTGGGGACAGTATAATGAAACCAGTTTCCTAGCCATAGGTCTGGATCACTGGATGTTCAGGGGTACCTAAAACAGGTCTGGCTTTGGGAAGATGGTGACTGCAACGCTTTTCATCTTGGTCAGTGGTGACCCTTCTGCCCGGCGGACACGGTGGAATGAATGACTTCTGGCCCTGCCTTCCAGTGACAAATCTACTACTCGTGAACTGTGCTGGGAACAGCACCGAAGGACTCTTCTCCTCACCTTACATGCCTGAAACACTGCGACTCCATATAGGGTAGGCTGACATGCCCTTGATCTCCAGCTACTCAGCACTCCAAGCCAACCCATGAACACCCGCGGGTAGACACAGCACGGTCTTCTTTTTACATCAAGTTGCACTGTCCGTAAAATACCTTCACAACATCTTATTCCAGTGTGGCCATAATAACATAAATCTAGCATCTCTTTCCTTGCTCTTATAGTATCAAACAAAATTATGAGCATCCTGTGGATGCTTTGACAGCAGAGGATTTCTGAGATGTTCCACCTACACCAGGTCTTACCTATGGAGGCTGCTGGAGTAGCAACTTTGAAAGCCGAACTTCATACAAAGTTGCCATGTCTAACAGATCCAGAGAGGCACATGGTTGACCCTTGGCACCATTTGCATTTTTGACTTTTATTTAAGCTCAGAAGACCTAAGATCCTTTGAAGCAGTGGCTATGATTTTTGACTACAGATGCAATGATATTGACTTTGTGTTTGTATTTAAAAATACAAATTACAGCTAATAATTCAAAACAAGAGAGCTAAGATATTTTTAAAAAAAGATATTTTTCCTAAAGTTACTCCGGGTACAAAGGAAAATTGGGCACCCCAACTGCTAACAATTATATTTTAGTATTTTTTAAGTATAATTTCTTTAGAGCAGTATTTCTATTCTTGATAACTTCTGCCTTCGTAGAACACACAGGCCAGAAGTCTCGAAGAAAATTAGAACAGTGGTTTGATCTGGGACCATTTGTTTACTTGGCTAAACCCTCCGACACACACACACTTTTTTTTTTTTTTTTTTTAACAAAAAGATCAGTATCATTTGGGTTTGTTTTTCAAAACTGAAAAATGCTTGTGAAGGCCTGGATATTTTTTTATACTGAAAGTTTATATGTGAAGAAAAAGAGGTAATTAAAAATATATTTTGCATTTGTCCATATTTTATTTAACATTTAATGAAAATCATGAATAAGGTTTACTGACTGTTAAGCATGTTCCTCCTGTAAAGAATATAGCCAAAGGTCTGGGGATATAGCTCAGTTGGTAGAGTGCTTGCCTTGCAAGCACAAAGCGCTGGGTTTAATTCCTAGCCCAGGGAAAAAAAACAAAAACAAAAAAAGAATATAGCCAGGAAGCCCTGAGTTTCATTAAATAAGACACATCATACATATTTTTTAATATACATATATATATATGTGTGTGTGTGTGTATGTGTGTGTGTGTATTTTATATACATATATATGTGTGAGTGTGTGTATATACACCCTGGATGACTTACCTTCCTCCAGTAGATATATATATGTGTGTGTGTGTGTGTGTGTGTGTGTGTGTGTATGTGTGTGTGTGTGTGTGTTGTGACCAGCACAATCAATTTCTTGGGTCTGGTGAGGGTCAAAGAGGGATTGGAAAATAAAGATTCACAGACAGAGATCTTGAAGATCAAGCTGGGATCAGGTGGAGCCTGCTCTCTGATGGAGATGCTGGTCTAAAGAATTACGCCAGCAATCTTTATTTATATATGTCTCGTTGTCAGGTTAAAGATTATGCAAGCATTATTCTTTGTATTCAGGAACATTACAGAAACTAGGACATCTATGTAGCTTTTCCACAGTAGCAATCCATAGTTGCAAAGTGCAACGTTAGGAGCTTTGTGTAGCTCTCAAGAAAGGCCATTGTTAAAAGTTGCTATAAGGCGAGCAGGAGCTGAAGAAGCAGAGCTGGTGAAACACTGTGGTTGTCTAGCATAAGAATTCCTTTCTTCCCAGGAGCTGTGTGCCCGAGATCAAGGTCAGAGCTGATAGGACTCTTGCACAAAGCCTCCTCATGCAGGACATTGCTATAGCAGTTAGGCATGCTGTGCCTTTGCACAGAAACATTCCCAGAAACTAGGCATGCCACAGCTATGAAGGCATCAGAGACCCCTGATTTCAGTAACTGCTCTCCCACCCTCCGTCACTACTCTCAATATATATGTGTGTGTGTGTGTGTGTGTGTGTGTGTGTGTTATAGTTGTTGATGGACCTTTATTTTATTTATTTATATGCAGTGCTAAGAATCGAACCCAGTCCCTCACACATGCTAGGCAAGTGCTCTACCACTGAGCCACAACCCCAGCCCATATCTCACATTTTGGTTCTTCTCCCCTTTTGCCAAAGCATGAGACAGTAAACCCATTTCTTCACATTCACTGCATTCTGAGTTCCTTTAATGAGATGAAACATAAGTATCTGACCAAGAATGCACCTCCTATTAGGGTGACTAGGATGTCCTTTTATCCAGTGCCATCCAGGGTACAGAGTAACAGAATTTGTGTATCACCGCCATCCTGGTCATTTACTTGTTACTTACTATTGACTAAAGTCATAATGTGAGTTCCTTCATTTTGATCAAGTCATATATTTCTTACAGAGGTGAAATCTTCCCATTAGGCTCTTAGAAATGACGTTCCTACTCATTGACCAGGATGCCCTTTCTCTTTACGGTTTCAAACATTTCTCCACCTTTCTCTTCAGTATGATAAAATGCTTCATAATGTGCTCTCTAGATTCTCTGACATTTTATTACATGCCCTCTGCCAGTCCTTGATCCTGATTATGGTTTGGCTCTTGAATGTCTCCCCAAGGCCCCTGTGTTAACAGCTCGGTGACCAGCCTGTGGCACTGTTGGGAGGCAGTGGAACCTTTAGGAGGCAAATCTACTGGAAGAAGGTAAGTCATCCAGGGTGTGCCCTTGAAGGACTACTGGGACTCCAAACCTTTCCTCTCTCTACTTTCTGACTGCCAGGGGATGAGCAGGTTTCCTCCTCCCATTCACTTCTGTCACCTCAGTCCCAGCAGCAACAGACTCAAGCAACCATGGACTAAAACCTCTGAAACTATAAACCAAAAAATCTTTCCTTCTTTAAGTTATTTATCTCAGTTATCTTGTCACAGTGACAGAAATCTGACTAGGCTAATCATATGATTTATTTCCTCTTTCCCAACAGCATGAGCATAAATAAGGGATTGACCCTAAACCTATGGTATTTCAATTTTGACAAAAAAAAAAATGTGTCTCCCACTCTTGAAAAGCACTGTCCACAGTCCATGAACCAAGCATCTGAGAATGGTCAGTGTGAGCATCTGCTCTGTGTTGTTGGACAGCTGGCATGAGGAGAAGCAAAAGATCTGAGATTTCAGGGAAGTTGGCAGCAATATGGAAAAACAGAAGCTAGGTCTTGGTCAACAACTTGCAACAAATAGCATAAAGTTGAAATCTAATAGCTCAGTGACTTATAATCTCATTCAGTACTGCTGTTCAGATGGAAAACCATTAGAAATGTGTATGATTTTAGCAAATAGTAGTCTTTTATCTGGGTTGAATGAAATCTTTTGTGCTAGGTAAAACCTGTTTTCCAAACCCAGTATTTCTATGTGATTATGAAAATACCACCTGAGTTCATGAATCACCTTCTCTGACAATATAAACAATATTAATCCAATATCCTCCCAGAATTTAAATGCCATAGACTATGCTACCTCTCAGTGGGAGAGGTTAAAGGTAAATCACCTGCTCCACATCCCTATGCTGTATCTGTAGATGACTGACATCTTGTCTTGAAAGGAAAAAGAAAAGATATTCTTAACAGTCAATGTGGAGGCTCAGAAGAGAACACAGAGAGAATATGAATTATTTATGTTGGAAATAGCTAAGCTTGTTTATGTCATTTTCCTTCATTCTTAAGGCTCGATTCTTTTTGTGTCAAAATGGTTTGTGCCCATTGCTGTTGCTGAGATCGCTTCTTGAAGATCAAAGGTTTTAAGTGAAATCACACATATTTGAACTTTCTATACAGGTATCACTACCACTTTCCCCCCCCCCCCCCTTCTACCTGAGCACTGCAGCCATGTTTACCTGGACTCCATGACATCATGAAGCCACAATAGCAGACCCAGCACCCTCCTGCAGATATCAGTCTCTTAAGGATGATTCTGGTGCCAGATCAAGTCCACATTTGATGACTCACTTCATATTTGCTCACACTGCAGGTTCAAGAATCTATCTTACCCCAGATGATTCTTCACTCCGCTCCACTACCCCCAAGTTAGTAAGAAATGTGGAGCTCCAGAGAGTGCAAACGATAAGAATGAGATATGGGGGGGGCGCATCACCAATTACGCGTCACCAATAACTGTAGCTTCCAAAATTAACCAGGAATTCCTTTGAGGCATATTTCCTTTTAGTTTTCCAATGGAGCACAAATGGGCATATTTAAAGTTGTCTTATTTTTACTAGAGAAACAAAACATTGAAGATAATTATTTCTATTTTCTTATTCCCTGATAAATATGAAGAGTGATTACAAAGCACACACTTTATATATTTGTTTGTAAGCCAGGTGTCTACATTCTGTTTGTGCAAGACAGAAGATGCATACTAATAATGATCAGCCCCGAACCACAAAAATGAAACAAAATTAGACCATTCTTTTTTTTAATTTTTAAATTTTATTTGTTCTAATTAGTTGTACATGACAGTAGAATGCATTTATACACTTTGATAGATCATATATAAATGGACTATAATCTCTCATTTTTCTGATTATACATATTGCAGGATCACATCCATCATGCAATCATATTGTACATGAGGTAACAATGTCTGTGTCACTCTACTGTCCTTCCTACCCCCCCGACCCTTTCCCCTTCACTCACCTCTACCTAATATAAAGTATTTCTAGTCTTCCCTATCTCCCCCACCTTATTGTGAATTAGCATCCGCAAATCAGAGAAAACATCAGCCTTTGGTAAGCCATTCTTTTAAAATGACTTTTCAGTAGATGACTTCAAAGTTCTTGAGAAATACTTCCTAAATTCTATAAGCCGACTAAAACCCATTATTCAATATATTTCATTAGAAAAGTCTTCAGGATATTTTCCCACATAACACATATAAAAGGAGTAAATTACAAATGAAGAAATAGGGAACCACAGGCCAAGTTATGAAATTGCAGATCCAAGAATAGGGATCTCCTACTGTCTCAATGGCCTGGCCCCGGTCCCAGTGACACTTCATAACTCATAACTAGTTTCACTATAAGAAGAAATTATTTCTGGACCACAAGGGAGCCAATAATACTTTTACTGGCCTGGCAATTCTCTGAACTCATGGTGCTGTGGTGTTTGATTCCGTTAATTTTGCAGTGAAAGCCGTACCCTTTCCTGTTACAGGCAACACACATTTAAGGCAAGGAAATTCAGGGTCAAAAGTCAGGGGACTGGAGACAGAGTTTCAGTTCAACCATCAACTACATGCATAACCCCAGACAATATCTTTAAATCTCATCTCTTCTGTAGCTGAGTTTCCCTAAAACCACGTTACATAAACAGATGTCTAATACCCTTTCTGGTAAAATCCATTATGTGTTGGAAGATAAAGACTCATGCTGAGGGTCCAAGTGTTAAGCACCTAAAAATTAATATCAAGCACCAATATCATTAAATTCCCACCTTCCCTGGGATATTACATTCTTTTCAGGAAGAATTAAAACTGAATGTGGTGGTGCACACCTGCAATCCCAGCAATTCAGGAGGCTGAGGCAGGAGGATCTCACGTTTGAGGCCAGACTGGGCAACTTAGACCCCATCTCAAAAATAAAAATTCCTGAAGAAGGAAGAATCAATACATGGGGCACCCATATTCTGAAATCTACTTTTTCCAGTGGAGGTTAACAGGGCACCATTCTGCTGTGAAAAGAATACTGAAAGTCTCCAACAGTAAGGTTTTTGTAGGGCAGGTCAGACACAACCTAAAAAGTAGATGACCTCTTGCCAGATAGATCTTGTAATGTCATGATCAGGATGATTAACAAGCAACCATGGAAACCTCGAATCATAAACCGGTCTCTCCACAGTAGGTCTACTACCACTTACGTTATCCTCTAACACAGTCCTAAGGACACAGGCATGTCAGTCCTTATGACTGGGTATTTTCTTGGGAAAAGTGTTGTAGGATAAAAAGAAAAGGTACCTAATTTCCCCATGGAACCATGATTGAACATTGGTTCTTGACCAGGAGGGATCTGTCATCGGCCCTGTGTCATCAGCCGTAGACTCTCTCTCTTCTGTGTCTCTCCACCAGCAACTTCTCAGCTCACAGTGTTCACAATTCTCACACCCAAAAAACACCTTCCTGCCATCCTCTCCCTTCCTTTATGTTCTTTGTCTTGCCTTCTCTTGCTGGTAAACACCTTCCAATTATGGAAAGCTCTTTGTGGTCACCATCTCATCTTGCTTTGACTTCTCAACCTCACGGCTTCCACGCTCCCCACTGTCCTGCCCTCGTGAGGTCGCCATGATGCCAACCCAATGCGCATTTTCCTTTCACTACATCGTGTCTCTAAAGAATGTAGACCACTGAGTCCTTTTTTAAACTCTTCTCTTGAAATGAAGGACCTAATTCATTCCTGTTCTAAACTACTTCACTGGTTGGTTCTTTTCACTTCTTATTTTTTTGATTATTTTTAAAAATTTTTTACAGACTGCATTTGGATTCACTGTACACAAATGGGGCACATCTTTTCATTTCTATGGTTGTGCCCAATGTAGATTCATACCATTCGTGTAAGCATACATGTAATGATGTCTGTCTCATTCCACCATTTTTCATACCCCCTCCCTCTCATTTCCTTCTACATAATCTAAAGTTCCTCCATTCTTCTCTCACCAACCCCCACAAGCCCCTTATATATGATCATCCACTTATCAGGGAAAGCATTCAACCTTTGGTTTTCTGGGATTGGCTTATTTCACTTAGCATGATATTCTCCAATTCTACCCATTTATTTGCAAGTGCCATAATATTAAATTATTAATGTGAAAAGAGAGCCCACATAGTGGGAAAAAATCTTTTCCACATGCACTTTAGATAGAGCACTTATCTCCAAACTTTATAAAGAACTTACAAAACTTTACACCAAAAAAAAAAAAGAACTCAATAAATGTGCCAAGGAACTGGACAGACACTTTACAGAAGAAGACACACAGGTAATTCACAAATATATGAAAAAGTGTTCAACATCTCTAGTAATTAGAGAAATGCAAATTAAAACAACTCTAAGATCTCATCTCTCTCCAATTAGAATGGCTATTATCAAGAACACAAACAATAATAGCTGTTGATGTAGATGTGGGGAAAAAGGCACACTTTTACATTGCTGGTGGAGTTGCAAATTGGTGCAGCCATTCTGGAAAGCAGTGTGGAGAATTCTCAGAAAACTTGGAATGGACCCACCTTTTGACCTAGCTATCCCACTCCTCGGTTTATACCCAAAGGACTTAAAATCAGCATACTACAGTAACACAGCCACATCAATGTTTATAGCAGCTCAATTCACAATACCTAGATTGTGGAACCAACTTAGATGCCCTTCAACAGGTGAATGGATAAAGAAACTTCTCACTTCTTTATGAGCACCTCCTTTCTCTTTTTGTCCTTCAAACTTCTGTATAGATTTCTGGAGTTTTATCCTTGGCTTCCTGACATTTGCCTTCTATGTATGTCTTCTCATTTCCAACCTCTCTATGGTTGTCATAAACTAAGTAAATTAATTTTTAAAATTCTCTTTAAGGAACATAAATTAAAATAGAAGGAGCTTATTTTCACTATTCATATTAATCCTGACTTTTTTGTAATTTTTTAGTTGTTGATGGACTTTTATTTTATTTATTTATATTTTATTTATTTATTTATATGCGATTCCAGTGCCTCACACATGGGAGGCAAGTACTCTACCACTGAGCCACAACCCCAGACCAGTTTTGACATTTTTAATCCCATCTACCAATTACAGGATAATTTTTAAAAATTTTTTATTCTTTTTAGATATACACAACGGTAGAATGTATTTTGACATATTATATATACATGAAATAAAACTTCCCATTCTTGTGGTTGTACATGACGTGGAGTTACACTGGTCATGTATTCATGCATGAACCTAGGAAAATTATGGCCAATTCATTCTACTGTCTTTGCTATTTCCATCTACCCTCCCTTTCCTTCATTCTCCTTTGTCTAATCCAGTGAACTTCTACTCTTCCCTTCCTCTGACCTTATTGTGTGTTAGCATCTGCATATCAGAGAGGACATTCAGCCTTCAACTTTTTTAGAATTAACTTATTTTACTTAACATGATATTCTCCAGTTCCATCCATTTACTGGCAAATGCCATAATTTTATTCTTCTTGATGGCTGCTGAGTAATATCCCATTGTGTATATATACATTTTCTTTATCCATCCATCTGTTGAAGGGCACTTGGTTTGTTCCATAGCTTAGCTATTCTGAATTGAGCTGCTATAAACATTGATGTAGTCACATGACTGTAGTATGCTGATTTTAAGTCCTTTGGGTATAAACAGGAGTGGGATAACTGGGTCAAATGGTGGTTCTATTCCAAGTTTTCTGAGGAATCTCCATACTGCTTTTCATAGTGGTTGCACCAATTTGCAGTGCCAAGAACCAGCAATGTATGAGTGTACTTTTCCCCCACATCCTTGCCAATATTTGTTGTTGCTTATATTCTTGATAACTGCCATTCTGACTGGAGTGAGATGGAATCTCAGCATAGTTTTAATTTTCATTTTCTAATTGCTAGAGATGTTGAACATTTTTTCACATATTTGTTGACCGATCATATTTCTTCTTCTGTGAAGTGCCTGTACTTGACAATTATTGTTTTCTATCCTATCCGACAAGAATCAGTTATACTCATAAATTCATCCAAAGGTGATACATTGCTATATATAACAAATGGGTTTCCCAACCTACCTAAACTTTTTGCTTAGAAGATTTTTTTAGCAGAATAGGACACTCCATACATTTAAAATGAATAAGTGGTTGAGGCTAGAGAAGGCTTGTGAGAATACTGGTAGCTCCATATACAAATTTGCTCTCAGTTTCCCTATTTTCAGTCCAGGACCAAATCAGAATGTGCAGACATATTCATTAAAAGTATGAGGTCTAGAAGGCAACTCAGTTTCCAAGACACCCTCAGGAGTCACCAGCTCATCCTGGGACAGTTGTTCTGGTTAGCTTTTCTTCACTGTAACCAAAATACCCCACAAGAACGACTTAAAGGATGAAAAGTTATTTGGGGCTCACGGGTTCAGAGATCTCAGTTCATAGACAGCCTACTCCGTTGCTCTGGGGGAAGGGCTTAGCCGAGGAAAGCTGCTCCGGTCATGGCAGGGTCAGGATAGGGCAGGGTGGGACCCACAGGAAGAACAACCTTCCAGGAAGGCCCCCAGGGACCACCTCCTCCAGCCATGTCCCACCTGCCTAGAGTTACCATCCAGTTCGTCCACTGATGAGGTTACGGCTCTCACAATCTAATGATTTTTACCTCTGACTCTTCCTGTCTCTTTTGGGATCCAGCTCATATCCAAACCTAACCATTATTCAGAGGCAGCAATGTTAATTGATTTATCTTTCTTGTTTTAATGTTACAAGCAACAGCCTTAGAGACAAGTGCTGTATTGTTTTGTTGCCATTGAAACAGAAAATCTTTGTCATCCTCTTCTGTCATTCTTCTTCAACCTCTGCTCTTCCTTAAAAAGTGCTTGGTTCCCCGTTTCCTATGAATTTTTCATTTCCACCACCCTCTTTGTTTGCCAATGAGATAAGAGTTGGATATAACATCTGACTCCAATCAAATTTCTGAGAAACTGAATCATTCCCAAAAGCATACACCTAAATTTCTGCTGCCATTCATTTATTCTTTCATTTATGTATTCATTCAATAAACAAGCCTTGTGCAGGTACTTGGAGCTGGAAACACTCCTGTCTAATGAGATCATCTCTGAAGGCAAGTAAATTCACACCTGGATGAAATGACTATGCAAGACAATTGTCAAACTTTTCAAAGAGTTGTCTTCAGAGATTGAGTTCCGTGTGTTTACCAGCCTTAATCACTTTTATTCACAGAGTGTTCTTTCCTATTGTAATATTTTTCTCTCTGCTTTTCTTCTTCCTTTCCCTTTTTTCTTCCCACACCCCAAAACGTGTGGACACACACACCTCCTTATAAATCTGCTTCTTTGCGTCCTTGTCTCTTCTCTCTCTGTCTCTTCATTGTTCTCTCTCTCTCTCCCTGTGTAGACGGTGTGCCTCTCTCAGTGTGTAGACAGTGTTTGGAGAAGGATTATAGGATCAGACTGAGGCTAAAAGTAAGATGGATACTTACATTGAGTAAACTAGGAAGGAGACGTTGATGATGTTTACTTGTATGCTTTCAGCCTGCTGTAAGTGCCCTAAGTTGATTAGATGGGCCTCACTGGCTGAAAAACCATCAAACAGCATTAAAATAACATTAGAAGTATACCACATCTGAACAGGACCTTATAGGTTACCACATGCTTTCACATAGAAATGGATTTGTTGGTCAAACATCTACGCACAACAGCATGATTTTGCAGATGTATATCTAACAGAAACACCTCAATTTATTTAGCAACTTCACCACTTGGGACATAACTAAATTTAAAAAAAAAAAAAAAAAACTACTCCTTTATAAAGGTCTTTAAAAACTAAAGGCAAGGGCTGGGGATATAGCTCAGTTGGTAGAGTGCTTGCCTGTCAAGCACAAGGCCCTGGGTTCGATCACCAGGACCATTCAAAAAAAAAAAAGACTAAAGGCAAACATTTGTCACTGATTTGTGAATTAAAGTTGAGAAATAGAATAGTATATAGGAAAAACCACAGAGCATCTTATTTGAATCATTCATGTGTGCATGCATATTGACCAAGTGTTCACTATACCACGTAATAGTCTAGGTGATAGAAATGCAGCATTAAACACATGAACCAGTCTTAATAGACTTTGCATTCTTGAAGACTGGGAGGACAAGCCCAATAAAGGAAAATGAGCAATATCTATAGTTTACTGGAGGATGAGAAGTTCTCCATAAAAAAGTAATCAGAGAAGTGAGAGCTATTTTGAGAGGAGAGGAAACAGTGTGGAAATCAATAAAGATGATGTTTCTTCTCAGTGTCCTCATATTTAAAATGGAAAAGGTAATAACCACTTCATATAATTACCAAAAGGTTTAAACAAGCAAGTAAATATTTCAGCACAGAGTCTGAAACTCTTTAATAGCTGAAAAAATAGTAGACTTCTCTTAATCTCATAAATTATACTCATCATAGTGATTCTCAGGTATTCAGAATCCATTTTCCTATAATTCACATATAATTTTAATATGATTATTTTTATTTCTAACCTCAGAGATTTTAAGAAAGTTATGTGTATATGCATGACTGTGTGTGTATACATGTGTGCGTGTTTGTATGTGTTTGTATGTGGTAGACATCCACGCATGCTTGCACTACAAAATTAAACTCCCTGTGGTTCATAGACTTCAAAATCAAGAAATTTCCAGGGGCTGGGGATGTAGCTCAGTTGGTAGAGTTCTTGCCTTGCAAGCACAAGGCCCTGGGGGAAAAAAATCAATTCTAAGATGGAAGATCTAAACACAATCTAAATTCTCAACTCAGTCTTCACAAATGTCTCCAGAAGTTTATTTATATCCTTATATCAACCTTTAGAGAATTTCACAAGTGATGTCTCTTTGAAAATGACTCATAATGCAATGTAGTAATTATGAAAGTACTAATGAATAATTCATTGGATCAGAAACAGATCCTCATATTTAGGGGGTCTTAGTATATAACAGAAAGCCCTAAAAATCAATATAAAGGGTAATGGTTGACTAAGTATTATCAAACCAACCATTTGTAATTGTGCCAAATTTTTTTAAAATCAATATTGTCAGAGGAATATAACATAATATAGAATCCCCACAACATAACTTTCACAATTTCAAGATGCAATCCAAAATCATTCCACAGATATCAAGGAAATTCGACTCATTCTCAAGAGAATATAAAAATCAAAGACCAATTCTGAAGTGTCCAAGTTGTTGGAATTAGCAGATAAGAATTTTGGAGAAATCACTATCATGATGCTTGATGACATAAAGGAAAATATGATGATAATAAATGAAATTACATAAAATCTTAGAGAAATCAAAACTATAAAAAGAAAATCATATGGACATTCAAGTATTTTAGACCTGAAATATATATCAGTTTCCTGTGGTGATTGTAAATATAGTCACAAACTGGCTAGCTTAAAACAATAGAAATGTATTCTCTCACAGTTTTGGAGACCAGAAGTCTGATATCAAAGTGTTGACAAGTTCAAACTCCCTCTGGAGATCTAGAAAGAAAAGTCTCTTTATTGTTTCTTCCAACTTTTGGTGACTAGTGGCATTTCTTACCTGTGGCTCTATCACTCCAATATCGGCCTCCATGATCACATTGCCTCCTCCTCCTTCTGTTAACTCTCCCCTGTTTATCTCTTATGAGATGTTGTTCACTGGATTTAAGGCACACCCAGATAATCTGGGATGACCTTTATCTCAACATTCTAAACTTACCTATATTTGAAAAGACCATTTTCTTCAAAGTAGGTCACATGTACTCATTCCATGGATTTAATGTGGATATTTTCTTATCACCCCTGGAATAAAAAATAAAAAAGGATGCAGTGGATGAACCTTTAGCAGAATAAAGAGCCAGCAAAGTTTAAGATAGACAAATAGAAGCTATTCCATATGAAGAAAAGATTAAAAGTTCAAAATAAACAGTTTCAGGAACCTATGGGGTTCATATGAAAAGAGCTAGATATATGTAATTGGAATTCAGAAGGAGAGGAAAGAGGGAATGGACAGAAGAATTTTTGAAGAAATTATGGCCAAAATTTTCCCAAAGTAAACCTAAGGAAAAATTTTGCTTGTATATGAAGTGTGCACTATGAATTCTAAGCTTATTATTTGGGGACTGACTGAGAAGAGACATGAGAAGCTTTCTGGGTTCATGGTAATGTTCTAAGTTGATTAAGGTTTAAGTTGCAGAAGTATATACATTTGTCAGAACTCAGTAAATATAAACTTAAGATATGTGTATTTTGTTGTGCAAATTTTAGCTCAAAAGAAAAAAATTGAAAACATTATTGAGCTGTATTTAATGTATGCATTCTGTAATATTTAGGAGAAAATGTATTGGTGTATGCCTTTAAGTTTGAAGTGATTAAGAACAAGAGGAGTTGATGATGAATGGAAGGCCAGACTAATAAAGCAAGTACCCTAAATGTTAAAGGTAATTGAAGTGGTGCAAACTCAGGAGTTCACTGTAAGATTCCTTTAGCTTTGCTATATGTTTACTACTTTTCACATTAGAATGTTGGAGAAGAAGTCAAGGGGAAGAGGAAAGACTAGTTAATGGTTAGCTTTAAGTGAATTTGTTATCCCACATAGAGAAAAAAATTAAGTTTCATTCTTTTTCCCTATACTAAATGGACCTAGATTTCAGGGCTTTTAGTGTTTGCAAATGTTATGTTTTAACTCTTAAAGGCCCATATGCTAAAGGCTTGGTCACCAACCTTTGGTGTTATTTTGGGAGGTGGTTGTACCTTCAGGAGGTAGGACCTAGTAGAAGGCGGTTAGGGAACTGGGGACATGCCCTTTAGGGGGACATTGAGATACCAGTCTCTCTTTCTCTCTTTGCTTCCTGGCTGCCGTGAGGTAAGTAGATGTACTGTCAGGTAATGGACTGCCTCGCCATGACCCAAAGCAGCAGAGCACAAGGGACCTCAGACTGAAACTCCAAATGCATGAGCCAAAATGAAACTTTCTTCCTTTACGTTGTTTATCCCAGGTACTTTGTCATAGTGACTGGAAAAAAGAGTAACACAAAATATAAGTGTGTGTGGAGCAAGGCTGTGTGTCCTGGGAAAAGACCATTCTTACAGATTCATTCTGTAGGATGGAGGGTGGATTTCCTTTTGCTTTTAGAAAAAACTTGTAGGGGGAAGTTATCTTTCATAAAATCTGATTATGCTAAGAGAAAGCCTATAATTACAAAGTTTCTCCTTTTGTTTTGTGCAGCTACAGGGTAAAGAACTTGAATAGAGGCCTTTGTTTAGCAAAGTAGATTCATATTTTGGATATGCAAAGGTAGGCTTAAAACTTGAAGTGGGCGGTGGAGAACAAAACTATTATGCAGAAGGGATTAACAGGATTGGGGAGGTTAGGAAAATGTGGGGGTGTGGGGTACCGGGTTAGGGGAATGGAGACACTAAGAAAAAGGCCCCAGATGATAGAAACAATGCAGGCCTAAGCACAGAGGTAGAAATGGCTCAATGAGCTATATTATTACTTTTTTTTTTTTTTACATTTTTAATTGGTTCATTATAATTATACATAATAGTGGGATTCATTATGCCATGTTCGCACATGTACACAAGATAATTTGATCTAAATTCCCCACCCAGTACCTTCCCCTTCCCTGTCTTCCTCCCTCCCCCATCTCTTGCTTTTCTGATCTCCCTCAATGAGGTTGTGTGTGTGTGTGTGTGTGTGTGTGTGTGTGTGTGTGTGTTATTAAGGATTGAAATCAGGGGCTATGCTGGGCTACATCTCCAGCCCTTTTATTTTCATTTTCTTTATTTTTAAAAATTTTGAGACAGAATCTTTCTAAGTTGCCCGGGCTGGCCTGGAACTTGCAATCCTGCTGGCCTGAAACTTGCAATCCTCCTGCCTCGGCCATTCAAGTTGTGGGAATTACAGATGTGTATCACTGTGACTGACTCAATGAGTTTTTAAAAAACTCAGCCTCGAATCCCTGATTATCCTCAACCATCAATACTGGCGTGCCCTGAACAGCAGCCTTGAGTTAGTCGTGATACAGGGAATTGAGGATGGATGCGCCCTCTGCAGTGCTAGCATGTTGGTGGAAGCATCATACTGAGGGAGGACGGAGGCACGAGAGCATAGTGTCAGGGCATTGCAGAAGAAAAAAAAGAAATGCAAAAGGTTTTAGAAATAATTTCATTTCAAAGTTTAAGTTTGATGAATACATGAGTGTCTGAAACAGGTACTTTGGAATTATTGGTTGAATGAATAAACAAATGAATAATGAAATGTGTCGATCCCTAGTTATCTGGTGTTTCAGTCTAGTTATGCAGAACGTGCCCAGGGTTTTAACTGGCTGTGTGGTACTAGGGAGAGAAGTGCTTACAGGCATAGACACGTGCACATCTGTAGGTTCTCCAAAGCCACCCTTCTTTCCTTTCCCATCATCTTATTATACACAAGGACATTAGAAAGTATAGATTATAAACAGATAAGAAAATACACATAGGTATGTAAAAACCCTACCTAGAGGGAGACACTGAGATGGCGATAAGATTTTCCCACATGCTTATTATCTACAAAATAGAGCTTTCTTAAGAAAAGGGCATGTCCGATACCATTCTTCCTGAGGCTCAACAGCAATGGAGGAGGCAAAATCAGATCCTTGACCCGACTCACAAGAGGAAGCAAAATCTCCTGCAGGAATGGGACATCCGAGGGCAGAACTTGGTGCCAGTCTCGGGAGGGACTTCCTATGGCCAAGTATGCAGAAGAGTTTTTTTTCATTTAGCAGAATTTGCTTTCAGAGAGTAAGAGACGTGTTCAAAGAGAAAGAGTAAGGATCACATATAAATACCTCATAAAAGTACTGTAACTGAAGCATATGAGAGAATTTATACCACTAACTGAAATAAACACTCCCTGTTGAGCAAAAATGCCAGGTTCATTAAGTCACCTGTAAGGTGCGTATAGGAGAGGGTCTGCTTCCCGCCACCCACCCCCAGCCACAACAATCCTTGAATGGGCTCTGTGTATAATTGGATTGAATTAAAAGCATGTTATAAGGATCCAAATGTCTTGTGATAAGTTAATATGAATACCAAAAGAAACAAAATTCCATTAAGTCAATGCAATTTTGAATTCACAGATACTGCAGATACAATTTAACAGTTAATGACTTTGAAATAGCCTTTAGCAAAGGAGATAATGTCTTTCTTGCAGGTGCTTTGGGGAAGTTAAGTATAGCTTTCTGGGAATTGAGCAGTAAGCTGACTGGATTTGCATAGCAGCTCTATTCTTGAGCTCTTTAAATCCCAACTCACTGCCCGGGACCCACCAGGCTGACTCTCAGGCCAACTGTGGTATTAGGAAAGCCACAAGCTTGTGGGTTTTTTTTTTTTTTTTTTTTTCCTTCTTCTTCTTCTTTCTTTATTTCTTTCAACAATGTAATTAGTAGCACACAAGTTACATTATATTAATGTTGAAAGAATTCAAATAAAGAAATGAAAACACCCATAATTCCACCATTTTAATATAATGACTATTTTCATTTATTAATTCTTTTCTGCCCTTATTATATACATATACATGTTTCCTTTCATTACAAACCCAGTATACATACAATTACACTGTGCTATTTTTCTTGTGCAAGGTGGCACATTTTTTTCACAATGTTACACATTTTCACCATGTCCAGATAGAGAGGCATAATTTTTAAATAAAATGCTAAGCCCGATTGGATTAACCATCTCCCTGCTGCAAAACATTTTTGGTTTTTTCTAAGTTTGTTCATTTATTCAGAGAGCACGGAAGCAATTTTTTTTTCCATGCTAAGTACTAAACATGAAGGACCTAATGGCAAATGAAAAAAGGCTTCTACTCTTGGGGTGAAAGAGGAATGTTCACTAAAAAGAAACCAAAACACAGTGCAATTAAAAGGTTGAAAATCAAAGCTATAGGCACTTTTTTCTTTCTTTCTTTCTTTTTTCTTTCTTTCTTTCTTTCTTTTTTTATAGGAGTCCTGATTAGCATTTCCCAAAACCCTTAGGAAGGTTTGTGAATAGGTGTTATGAGAAAAGGGAGTGGGAGTCAAGTGGGCTTTAGGAGAAATAGATGGAGCAAAGTTACACAGTTTTAAAAATCTATTCCTAGAGAGTCAGCATGCACCCCGAATCAACAGGTAGGAAGATGGTCTGCAGCTTCTCCCATAACTATTCAGTTTCAGGATCCACTGCAAGACAATAATTAGGCAAAGGATCCACCAGGTAGACACAGAGAAAATCTGCTCTGATACATTCTACAAGCAATGTGCAAACAGACTGAACTAATGAAACAGATCACTCTGGAATCTGAAATTGCCACTTGTCCCAGCATTATCCCTGAAAATTTTGTGAAATGAAACATGCAAAAAGTACTTCAAGACAGAATTGATTGGCCACTACTGTGTCTTAAATATTTAAATTGCTTAGTGAATTATTCCTAATCATGAATAGATACATTATGGATTGATGTGTTCCCCCAAAAGATGTATGTTGAAGTAACCCCTGGTACGTAGGAATGTAAACATAGTCTTTGCAAGACAGTAGAATAAATCAGACATAACTTTCCTATGTTCATATATGAATATTCAACCAGTGTAACTCTACATCATGTACAACCACAAGAATGGAAAGTTATACTCCATGTATGTATGATATGTCAAAATGCACTCTACTGTCATGTGTACCTAAAATTAACAAATTTTAAAAATGCAAGACTTTCAAAAAAAAGATCATCAAACCACCTGGGGGGGGGAAAAAAGTCTTTGTAGATCTAATCAACTTAAATTGAGGTCATGACATTGAGTTCTTAATCTGATATAACTTGCATCCTCAAAAAACAGGAAAATTTGGACAAAGACACAGACAAACAGGGAATATGACCATGTGAAGAGGGAAGCAGAGATTGGAGTTGAGCAGTCACAGGCCATGTCTAGGGCTACTAGCAACTGGGAGATGAGAAAGGAGCCTCCTCTAGAAGCTTCCAGAATGAGCATACCCCTTCTGACACCTTGATTTCAGAAAGCCTGCCTCACAACTTTGAGACAATACATTCACACCCTGGGTTGGGAGGTGGACGCAAAATAAAGATGTTGCATCAAGGAAGAGCACATGAAGATATCTGCAGTAAGCACTTGGAATGCCTTTCTACGGAGGCTGATCAGGGGACCAGCAGCATCTGAGAGCCTAATTAACATGCAGGATCACTGGCCCCACCTCAGACCCTCCAAAGCAGAGCCTGCATTTTCATAAGGTCCCTGATTGGCTGACAGACACACTAGACCTGAGAAGCACTGCTGAGGGCACACCAATGATGGAATCAGGGCTTTTGCTCTTGGCAGGGGACTTACATTGTCCCAGCTGCTGAGTACAGTCAACAACTTCAGTTGTCAATCAACATCACCTTTAGGAATCATATCATCTTCAGAGAGCACCTTGCCCATGATCATGTCCTCCCAAGGATAACTGCCGCTCAGTGGTTGAGGTCATTTTGGTCTACTGCAGTCCAATGCCTGGCAGGCATGAAGGGTTAATTTCCACCCAGATCCCCCCAAGTTACTGGCCTAGGCTGCTGGCCCTGTGTCCCAGCTCACTTCTGCAGCCTAATCTGCCTCTTCCCCTTTTCTTCCACAGGTATTGATCCTGAGGGCATGCCCTAGTTCTCCCTGGACACTAAACTGGGTTTCAGAGTGTACTTTCTGGAGAGACTGTAACATGCCATGAAGGAAATAGGAGGTTGCAAGGCTTTGGGGCAGAAATGAAATATAAATCTCACTCTTGGCATCAAAAGATCTATTTCAAGTTTCAGATCAGCCACAGAGAGGCAGTGTGCTCTTGAACAAGCCTGTTATTGTTTTCCAGGCTCAAATGTCTGTAAGATAAGAATAATTCCTCCCCATCTATCTCACACGGCCCTTGTCTGAGGACTTAATGATGTGTCTCATGGAAACACTCTACAGAGTGCAAGAATTAATTTATTATTATTCAGTAAATTTCCAAAGCTTTTCTTTCTTTCTTTCTATATTTCTTTTTCCTTTGCCTATTTCTGAAATCCATCCTCCTCAGCACTAAACCATTCTGATCACCCTAGAAACATACTTCTCTGGACTGTTCTCACATCTGGTGGAAACTAAGTCAGAAAGACCCATAAAGAGATGTCAAAACTCAAGAATTCAGAGGGGGATGTCAAAGTATTCTGAAAATTTTATGAAAAAAAAAATTTTTAAGTAAATAATTTGTGGGGCTGGAGTTATAGCTCAATGGTAGAGTGCTTGCCTAGCATGTGTGAAGCACTGGGTTTGATCCTCAGCACTGTATAAAAATAAATAAAGTAAAGGTGTTGTGTTTATCTATAACTAAAAATTTTTTAAATAAATAATTTTTTAAAAAAAATAGAAAATAATTTGTTACAACGTACTCAGGTTTGAGACAACATGAAAACCTGTATTCTTGGGCATAAATGAACTAAAGAAACTCAAGTTAGACCCTTAGGAATAGATATAAAGGAGATATGTGGAACCCAAGTCCTGTTTGTGTATAAGAAACCATATTATAATGCTTTTGTGGGGAAGAAAGCATAATGCTAATGTTTCAGTCCACCTTGGCTAGAGAATGGTGTAGATAATCATGGGCTCTTTTTTAAATTTTTAAATTTTAATTTTAATTTTTTTATTCTTCTTAGTTATACATGACAGTAGAATGTATTTTGACATATTATACATACATGGAGTACCACTTCCCATTCTTTTGGCTGTACGTGATGTGGAGTTACACTGGTTGTGTATTCATATATGAACATAGGAAAGTAATGTCTGATTCATTCTATTCTCTTTCCTATTTCCAGTCCCCTCCCTTCCCTTTATTCCCTTTTGTCTAATTCAATGAACTTCTTCCCTACCTCCCCCTTATTGTGTGTTAGCATCCACATATTGAAGAGAACATTCAGCCTTTGGTGTTTTGGGATTGGTTTATTTCACTTAGCATGATATTCTCCAGTTCCATCCATTTCTTGGCAAATGCCATAATTTCATTCTTCCTGATGGCTGAGTAATATGCCATTGTGTATATATACCACATTTTCTTTATCCTTTCATCTGTTGAAGGTCGCCTAGGTTGGTTCCATAGTTTAGCTATTGTGAATTGATCTGCTATAATCGTTGATGTGTCTGCATCACTATAGTGTGCTGATTTTAAGTCCTTTCAGGTATAGGCCGAGGAGTGAGATAACTGGATCAAATGGTGGTTCCATTCGAAGTTTTCTGAGGAATCTCCATACTGCTTTCCAGAGTAGTTGTACGAGTTTGCAGTCCTACCAGCAATGTATGAGAGTAAATTTTCCCCACATCCTCACCAACATTTTTCGTTACTTATATTCTTGATAATTGCCATTCTGATTGGAGTGAGATGGAATCTCAGTATAGTTTTAATTTACACTTCTTTAACTGCTAAAGGTGTTTAATATTTTTTCATGTGTTTGTTGACTGATCACATTTCGTCTTCTGTGAAGTGCCTGTTCAGTTCCTTTGATGGGCTCATTTTTCTTTCTACTCAGTTTCTTCATAATAATCAGGAATTTGATCTGAAAGATAGTAGCTTGATCACAAACGCAAAGAATGAAGGAGAGACTGTTAGAGCAAAGACTGACATAGCAGGGACATAGCAGGGACATCTGTGAGAAGAGTCAATGGGAGTCTCACTGGAAGTGATACCTGTACCTGCCTCAGAAAACAGAGCCCTTCCTACCTACTTACCAGCCTGCTTCCCTTCCTGGGAGAGAAATAATCTTGGACTTGAGCAGCAATTTACCTAGTAAAAAATGACTTTCAAAGAAAAAATAGGGAATATAATAAGGGCCTCTACACTTCAGCAACTTTGGAGAACTTTGAGCTCTTCATTTCAATTTACAAAAATAAAAAAAAATCAATTTAAAACTTTAACTAAAATTTCAGTTGCCCTGTAACAGTTCTTTGGACTCATGAAAAGTACTTCTGTGCAAAAGTACTTCTTTGCAAAAACACTTTCCCTTTGCTAAAGGCAATGTTCTTTCCCTGAGCCCTATTCCAGCACTGATAAGGATAAAGCACATTCTATTTTTGAAAAAGCCCACTATTGAAAGTGGGCCAGGATGGAGATCTCTGGCTCAGTGGTAGGGCACTGGCCTAGGGTGTGAAAAGCTCTGGGTTTCATCCCCAGCACCAAAAAGGAAAGGGGGGGGGGGGGGGAAGGGAGGGAGAGGGGGAAGGGATCTGCTCTACTAAAGTCAGAGAACAAACATGAAAAAATGATCCTCCTTGACTATCTTCCATCAATATTGATAATGAGTATAGAAGGCGAGGATCAATCTGATAGTAAACAGAAAAAAAAACTTAAGCTAAATTGAAAGAAAAAAGAAAAAGGCCAACTTAGTTGAGATATTTCTTCTCTTTCCTTCTGTTATTGCTCTTTATTCTCCTGTTAAGATCTTCCTCTCTTTTTAAAGGGTTTTCTCACCTTGCTGTTCTCTGGCCTCTCAAACTCCTCATCCCCCCTTGGTCCTCCCACTCAGTCTTTACTTTGCCTCCAACACTCAGTGGAGGACATATTTCCCGCTCATCGCCCCCGGATTCATGTCCTGGGGATTTCTTCGTTAGCCGGCTGCTCCAGAGGCTGACAATACAGAGAGAGGGGCAGGGGGCTGGGGTGCTTCCAGGTGACATGTAACATCTGAAGACACATGGTAAATAATCACTCCTGAAGACACATGGTCCCCTGGGGACCTTTTTTACTGTTAGTGATTCTAGTGGTGGAGGTGTCACATTGGACAGCTGAGGAAGGCCGGTCTGCAGTTGGGTGGGAGAGGAGCGGTAACCACAGTCAGAAAGGCCACCTTCACCCCAACCTAAGAGGTTTCTCCCAGCCTTAATCTTTTAGTGTGGAGGTTCTTACTTGCTAGTTTCTTTCCTTCAAAGTTCTGGGAACATTGATGCTTTCTTTTTTTTTCTTTTTTGTGGTACTGGGGATTTGAACCCAGGGCCTTGTGCTTTCAAGGCAAACACTCTTCCAACTGAGCTAAATCCCCAGCCCTCATTGATGCTTTCTTGACAAAAGGCTTTTGGGTTCCCTTAAATCCCACTGGTCCAGTACCACACTTGGCTTTAGAACAGAGAGGATTTCAGGGTCTGTCAACCATGGTCTCCTGTGATCTAGCAGGTCAGAAGGATAAACTTGCCCAAAGGAGAAAATTAAAGGAGCAGAGCCCTACCCGTGAGACCAACTATGCCTTGAAGGGCTAGGTCCCACCCAAAAGATCAATAGTTAAGGGTCAGCACCCAAACACTTACGGTGTCTAAACTGTTCAAACCATCACAGAGCTTTTGAATTCCCTCAGCTCTGCCGTCCTGGAGGTAGAAGTTGTGTGACAGCCAAGGGCATTTGGGAGGCTGACGGGCTGCAGCATGGACCTCCCTCGAGAAGCAGGTGGGGTAGAGAAGGACGGAGACTCAGTTCAGATGACTCAAGGGAGGGGATGAGGGCTTTAGAGAGAGAAGGGACCTATGGTGACCCTGAACAGCGAGTGGGGTGGGGCAGCAGCGAGGTCAGCAAGGCCCCCACAGACACCCACGCTCGCCCCGTGTCTCTTGGGTCATTTCACAGACACGGAGAGAGCTGGATCCCAAGGCCCTCCTCCTCCCATCTCACTTTTGTCTTACAAATTGGCAAATATAAAACACATGACCCCCTGAAGCTCCCCCAAAGTCCTGACTATCCAAAATAATTAAAAGCAATAGTTATTCAAGGGCTCAGGGAAACAAATGAAGACAAAAATGGAGGAAGAGGACTGAGGAACAGATTTTATTTTTTACGCCTCCTCTGCCCAATTTATTTACTTATTTATTTATTGTATTTGTCCTAATTAGTTCTACATGACAGTAGAAAGCATTGGACACATTGTATATAAATGGAGTGTAAAGTTTCATTCTTCTGGTTGTGCATGGCATAGAATCACACATGTACATGGGGTAATAATTTCTGATCCTTTCCACTATCCTTCCTACCCCTAAACCTCCTCCTCTCCCATCCTTCCCTCTGCCTAATTCAAAGTACCTCTATTTTTCCCTATACCCCCCTTATTGTGAATTAGCATCCGCATATCAGAGAAAACATTTGACCTTTGGTTTGGGGGGGATTGACTTACTTCGCTTAGCATGATATTCTCCAGCTCCATCCATTTACAAATGCCATAATTTCATTTCTGCAAATGCCATAATTTCAATCTTCTTTAAGGCTGAGTAATATTCCATTGTGTTTATATACCACATTTTCTTTTTCTATTTATCTATTGAAGGGCACCTAGGTTGGTTCCATAGTTTGGCTATTGTGAATTAAGTTGCTATAAACATTGACGTGACTGCATCACTGTAGTATGTTGACTTTAAGTCCTTCCTTTGGGTATAAACAGAGGAGTGGGATAACTGGGTCAAATGGTGGTTCCATTCCAAGTTTTCTGAGGAATTTCCATGCTGCTTTCCATAGTGGTTGGACCAATTTGCAGTGCCAACCACCAGCAATGTATGAGTGTGCCTTTTTTCCTACAGCCTTGCCAACATTTATTGTTGCTTGTATTTTTGGGGGGCCAGAGATGGTTACCAGGGATTGAACTCAGGGCACTTGACCACTGAGTCACATCCCCAGCCCTATTTTGTATTTTATTTAGAGGCAGGGTCTCGCTGAGTTGCTTAGTGCCTCACTTTTGCTGAGGCTGGCTTTGAACTTGGGATCCTCAAGCTGCTGGCATTACAGGCGTGCACCACTGCACCTGGCATTTGCTTGTATTCTTGATAATTGCCATTTTGGCTGGAGTGAAATGAAATCTTAAAGTAGTTTTGATTTGCATTCTGAGAGACAGATTTTACCAACCTCTATGTTCCCGATTGATCTTTATAACCACTTCCCACCTAGCTATAAGCTGGGGGTGCGGCTCAGTGGTATAGCACCTCTGGGTTCAATCCCTAATACCAAAAAAAAAAAAAAAAAAAAATCACAAATTGCTAATTTGTTCTCTTTTCTTCAATTAACTTATCCAGAAAATTTTCATCTCTAATAATGCAAAATTGGAATATTTCATGTATTAATTACTCAAATATCTTAATTTAGAATGTATAAATACATACATATGACATTAAATTATTTTTAAAATGAAGTGCATTATTTCTCTGATCTGACAGCTATTGCTGAGTACCACAGAGATGCCTGTTATTGAGTTTGTAAGCACAACCATAATGCTTTCTGAAATATAATTTAAAAATCAATATCTAAAAGTATCTTAAATTCCATACTTGGGTATAATTCATCCTAGAGGCATGCACATCACAATTTCTAGAAAAATCAAAGCATATTCTGTCAAAATAAAAGCTGTATTTTCAATTCTGTCTGCCTGATTTTAATGTGCAGGAGTAATACTTAGATTTAGCCAATTAGAATTAAAAGTATGATGAAAGAACATTAATTTCAGTAGCTTATCCTTAGATTTTCTATAGCTAGAACGCTGTGTCTTAGTAATATGTACCTAGCAGAAATATTGACTAATAAAAATAAATTTGAAATTAGACATATGATTTTTTCATCTTAATGTTTTAGAAAAAAATTCAGGAAAATGAAATTTTATAAAAATTATAACAAATATATTTTTTTGGTTTTAAAGTCCATTAGAATTCTAGAATACTGAGAAGCAGATATAAATATATTGCTTTAGATAAGGGTTACAATTTTTCTTTCCTTACTTTTAGGAAAATTGAGACTTTGACAAAAAAAAATGTACTCTATATATTGTTTTAAAATTTTAAATTCCTGCCCTGATATATGGATTATTAAAAATAGATTATAAATCAAACTAATTAATGCATTACTAGTTCATGACAAATCAGCCTAGAGTTGATTTACCATTCAAGACAGATCAGTCTATATTGTAGTTGAGTCTGAAAACTGATTTTGTTTTTGAGAAAAAAGTATTGAGAACCTCATTTTTATTTATTTCTAATAATCATTAAACATTTTCAAATTCATCAAAATTATTTAGCCTGTGGATTCTTTTGCATTTGAAATACCTATAATTTGAGTATATTTTCAGCCTATTCCTGAAAAAATTATACATTTGCAATTATTATGGGTTTAACACGCTTTTAATCATGACTTCAAATTGGAAATTGTGGCTACAAAACTCTTGGGGCTTCCTACTATAGAATTTAGTAGGTGTTGGTTTGAAAAGACAATTACAGAAGTACATCATTTAGAAATACAGTCCTCAGAAAAAAATGAATTAATGAAATACATAAACATATCACAAGGAATGTAGAAGGTCCCATCTATAGGCAAATTTGATGCACAGGCAGCTACTTCCTTAAAGTAACTTGTTTAAAAAAAATTTGTTCTTTTTTTGTTCTTTCATTCTACATGAGAGTAGAATGTATCTTGACATATCATACATACATGGAGTATAACTTCCATTTTTGTGGTTGTACATGATGTGAACTTAACACTGGTCATGTATTCATATATGAGCATAGGAAAGTTATGTCTGATTCATTCTACTGTCTTTCCCATTCCTATCCCCCTCCTTTCCCTTTATTCCCCTTGGTCTAATCCACTGAGTTTCTATTCTTTCCCCCACCCCTTTATTGTGCATTAGTATCTGCATAACAGAAAGGACATGGTTTTGGGGGATTGGCTTATTTCACTTAGCATGATAGTCTTCAGTTCCATCTATTTACCAGCAGATGCCATAATTTTATTTTTCTTAAAGCAACTTTCGAGGCACCCTAAAGTTACCAACAAGATCACTGTCCCACTGAGTAGCAAAGGAAGGGGTGTGTGTAATAGAGAAGCTTTCAGTCTTGTCCAATGGTGTGCAAAGACCTGTATTCACATATGCCCAAAAATTCAACCCCTAAGTTCCAATCAAAATTGGAATTCTCCCTCCCTTTGTCTATCTATACCCTTCAAGCTGTGTTTCACCCTTGTCTTCAAAGCGGCTGAGTTTAATTTAACCTGATTTCACATCAATAAATTGCCACAGGAGAAGCATGCTATTGGAATTTTCCATACTGTATGCACATAAGGGGGGGGTGCTGCCCTGATTTTTGCCTCTGCAGGTCTTTGCCTCTGGTCAATCTCCACATGAGCCCCTCTGGCTGCCTAGTCAACAAGTATACATGTAATTTTTATCAACAGAGCTCCAGAGTTTGGCTTCCCTATTTTTAATGTTCCTGAGGATTAATTTCTGACAGTTCTTGTCATTCAATAAGCCCTAATTCTGAATCATGATGAGAGCCGTGGGTGCAGAGCACAAAGCATCAGGAACTACCTAGAGCTGAAAATGCTGCATTTGCTTTTTAGAATAGAGCATATGCATGGTTCTTCCAGCAGTCACATGTCTTTTAACCAGATGAAAGCATAAAAATGCGAGCTGGAAATGAGAACTGAATCTGCAAAGCTTGCTAATGTGATTCGAATCTGCCAGAAATACTTCATCCTGACTCCAAACCTGTCCTGGGACAGTCTCACATTTATTGCATTAATGATTAATGTTGGAGCATCTCTAGTTTTATTTCATCACCAGAATGACATCCTTGGAAAGAAATTGCTATCCTATTATATGATCTAAGACAACCTAACCATTAGAATTTCACCTTTAAGTGAAAAGATGGCAGAATCTTGCCCTTAGTCTGCCTACAAGATTTCCACTTCTCTACCTACATATTGCACATTGTTTTAAGTACCCCACTCCCATCAATCCTTATATGCTCTATACATGGTCCCATATTTTCACAGTAAATATACTCACATTTGTTCCACAAGGAACAGAAAAGGGAAGGATATTTCATATCTTCTAAATCATCCTTATCTCCCTTATATCATCTAAAAAAGAAAATCATTTAACCATTCATTTCTTCACGTATTGAAAAGAAAAAAAGACATCCTCACTTTTTGAAGGCACTCACACTTTATGAAAGTGGTTTTAAAAATTTGGGTTGGTGATCTCTTTTGAATTTCAGTGAGAATCAAAACTCTTCCTAGGAAAACAAACACACTCATATAAAATTTTAAATATAAATCCTTAGGGAATTGATAACCACCTATTGCCCATCTTTAAAGCTCATATTATAAACTTAATGTTTGTGCTCTCATCAAATTCATATGTTGAAACTTTGAAACCCAAAGGGATGATGTTTGGAGATAGGGCTTCTAGGGGCTCCAAGATGGGATTAGTGGCCTTATTTGAAGAGCAAGAGAGGGATCACTTGTCATTAGAAGGATTTAGCACTGTCCATGGCTCCCTGGAAAAGAACAAATGCTCCCATTTGCCCCCATGGAACTCACCTGGACCTGATTTGCGTGCTTCCTGTCTTGGCTGATTTTAATGGGGGTTCTTTCCAGATTATTATTCTGCTGTGACACACTATACTGTGAGCATAACAGGTTTCACTGAATTCTGTAAATCCTTCTAATGGATTGTCAAAACTGATGGTTGTCTTGGGGACATCCAGACTTACAACTGGCATCAGAAATGAGAGTGGTCTTAGAGTCCCTCTAACTTTTTGTTTGATGTCAAAAACGAAGATGCTCTTGGGGACCCCCCCCAACTCTACACCTATTAAACATGTTTAAATTCATGAATTATATCATGCTATTAAAGAAACCGGTCAGCTTTGGAGGATAATTAGGATAATTATGAAAATAACTATCTTAAAAACTGGCAAAGGAAAAATGTGAGTATTTATTTTGCCTTAATTACATAAAAGGGGCCACTGGATAATCACGCCCTAGATTAACCTAAGTATGCTTTTAATGGGTAATTAATTCAAGTAAAAAATGAAGCAGAAGTGATGGAAATAGAATGCAGCCATTTTACAACCCTTAATGGATTGGTAGAGTTCAGCACTACCTTGTCATCAGTGACTGAAACCACAAAAAGGAACACCAGGTAACATGTGCTTCCTGCCAAAGAATACCACCACCACTTTGCCAAAGGAATCAAACTTGAGTCTGATCAATGATCTGAATCCAGCTACTGATTTGCAGGAAATAGGGAGTACAGAGGAACTTGTTTAACACAATGATATTGTGGCAGTCAACAAAGTCCTTCACATTTGTTTTTTCTTTCCTACCAGCAGCACGCCTGAGACCCATTGTGATTGATTTCTCAGTTATGCAAAACCACCTAGAGAAGCTGGAGCAACTTCTTGTAGGAATTTGTGTCTCTGCATGACAATTCCTGGAGAGGGACTTGCTGACTGGGAATGTGGTATGGTTTGAATGCATTCCTCAAAAGTTCTTGTTAGAACCTCAGTCTCCAGTGGGGGGTCAGTGCTGGAAGAGGGAGCCTAATGCAAGGTGTTCAGGTCGTGCGGGTGAAGGAATGCTGTTCTCATGGGAGCAGGTTCATTCTTGTAAGAGCGGGCTGTTAAATAAACACGCTTGACTTCCTCAGCTCACCACCCTCTTGTTCTTCCAGAGTGTTCTGAAGTAGCAGAAAGACTCTCACCTGCAGCCGATAAGATAGTGCCACCGTGCTTCGGAGCTCCAAGCCTCCAACACCATGAGCCAAATAGACTTCTATCTTTCATAAATTACCCAGTCTGTTTTATTCCATATTGCAACAGAAGACGGACTACAACAAAATGCTCACCTACAACTGTTAGGTGAGAAAGAAACACAGTTCTACACACTTCTTTCATTTTTAAGCTACAGTATTGTTGGTTGTCTGTAACAGCAGCATATTCTATTGCCCTACATGATAACTCAAGTGTCGCTAACTCTAATGCCTTCAGATGTCACACAGGGAACATAAATACATAATGGGGCAAGAGTAAGACAGTAGGGACTGTGGCAAGTTAGAGAGCAAGTAACTATCCCAGAAGCACTCATAGTTATAAAAAAAAGAAAAGAAAAAGATTTTCAACATACTGCACTGCAAACGAAATGTCTGTACTGTCAAATTCTATCCAATAGCTAGTTTGCAGCCCCTATTTAATCAGGAAGACTTAAATAAGGTCGTTCTTCCAGCTGCAAATTCACAGGATTTTCTTGTACACATTCTTCTCTTTGTATAAAAAGACATCATAAGAGACCTAAGCACATGTCTTACTGAAGATTACATATTTTACTAGGTATGATATAACCTAAGCTATAACATGGAGACTTAAAACTCAATGACTCAGACAAAATAAGGATTTTCTACATGAAATCATCCAGGGACTCAGGGACCTTCTATGTTGTAACTCTAACTTCCCAGGTTTTGATCCTGTTACTTGGTTGAAGTTTCCTCAGTACCAGAAGCTTGCAGGAAAAGGAAGGAACAGAGGGAAGCAGGAAGCAGAAGTAAGAGGGAAACAATCTGGAGACTGGATGTCTCTTTTTTTCATATTCCATTAGCTAGAGCCTAGTCACAAGGCCATGCCCAGCCACAGGGAAGCCTAGGAAGTAGAGTCTCTGCTATGCTGTCAACGAAAACAACTAGCAGCAGTGCTCTATATACCCTAAGCTAATAAATTCTTGATCTGTTGGTGTAATCTGGAGGAGCCAGAGGGATGGCCTGACATAATTTATTCTTTAAATAAATCTGCTGGATTCTGGTGGTCCTTGCTCTCTATTAGTTGCTCACATCCAGACTTTGAATAGCCTGGTTTAGAACCTCACTGAATTCATGGCTAGCAGAAATGAGTTTTTGTTTGTTTGTTTTTTGCTTTGGAAAACTGGATTTCAATGTTATATTTTCTCATCTCCAGAGAGAACTCACTCCTTAGGATTCTTCAGAGATAAACACCTTGGTGAGGGCCTTCCCAGCCACTCAGTACCATGAAATACAATTCTTGCAAGAGACAGAACAAGAAAAAAAAAAAAGGAAAAAATAAATAAATTGAACCATTTCAACTAGCATTGTAAATAGGCAAAATGACTTAGGAAATAAAGAAAAGGATAATTATAATTCATTTTTGAGGGAAGTTTAGCTCCATCAAGAAATGACTTCAAGTCATCTTTTTAGAAGTGTTTGTCAATTTCTTTTATACACATACATCTATTGGGTTGTGTTTTCTTTTCTTTTATTATCATTTAAGGTAACTAGAATTGCAAACATCGGTTTCTTTGAATAATCACTACAAAGACTTCCAAAAGAAAAAGCAAGAGCTATAATCCTAGTCTAAATTTTTGGTTGTCTTCCAGTTACATGTCACAACAGTAGCTTCCTTTGGGATAACTATTCTTCTTTATTCTACTGAAGAGCCTTTTTTGTGGTTGCTTCTGAATAATTATATACCATGCTTAACTTTCCTTTCACATAATATGAAAAATTTATTTTCTGACTCTCTATGGTAACTGCAAAGATACTTCAAGCCTATTTCTTTTCTCTCTGAGCATGTATCTACTTTCTTGGGGGTAATCTGGAAATACAAAGCAGGAATGGTGTAAACAGTTTAGGCTAACAGAAATGTATATTTCAAGATTCACCTCTCAAGATCTCTTCCACATTTCACTCAATCAGGTCAGCTTGTTTTCTTTTTAAAAAAAACCTGTGTACATTTTTTACACCCTGTGACTTTCCTGGTGTCATTTAGTCAACAAGGAATGTGCCTTCCTCCTCTGACACTATTGATCCTCACTCATCCTTCGCTGTCAGCTCCATATCCACCAACATCCAGATGCTTTCCCTGGTCACCCCAGACAGAATCCAAGGTTCCTGCTTCAGCTACGGAAAGGCTGCCCATTATTATTTTTTTAAGGAAGTGCTGTGAGGACTGCATTATTTTTAATTAAAAAAAAAAAAAAAAAAAAAAACACAACTCCATAGTTTTCACATTTACATTACATTCAAGTTTCTTCTTTTCTATCAGCTTACCACTCTGATGGTCACTAACTGCTGGTCTGCTTCCTTTCTTGAAATTTAGCCATGAAATTAATTGATTCTTCTAGAATAGTGAAGAAGTCCAGGCCAGGTGACTGAAATACTAGGATCTGAAAGACAGTTCAGCAGAGAGGCATTTTGGTTCTTTTCCTGGTCCTATCCTTGGTTGACTTTTCAAAGCAGATCCCAGAAGCATCCTAAGGGACAATAGATCACTGTCCCCATCACCCTGCCCTGTGACCTTGGAAGGGAGGAAGCCTGCTGGAGAAGGCTGCAGAGCCAAGGCTGTGGGGCAAAGTTGACAGCTGATAGCCAGCTGAGCCAACCCAGCAACACACTTTCTACTTCCCAGAGACTATTTCCCACATGCTTCCATATGTAGCCCAATTAGGTCGTCCTTTTGCTCAAATTATTTCCTTTTCAAAATATTTAGAAAACTCTAATGCTCATCTGCTTTTGCTTCTATCAGTAAAAAGCATTTACTCATTAGAGATCTAACTGGCTGGTGCTGATCACATTTGATAACATTCATAAAGTAGCTTGTTTATTTTCATTATCTCATTTCTTCCAACCTATAATAACTCCCTGGGGGAGGGGGACAGCATCTGCTCCTGCAAGAGAAATAGCTACAGCCTTCTCCTTGGTTTTCTCTAGGCTTTAGACTCCAGGGAGGTTAGCACTCCTTCATTCTTTTGGATTGCCCAGATTTCTGCACAGAAATTTATGGGAAGGAGAACTGTAATGTTGAAGTGTTAATTAGCTATCAGAATCCTGTGAAAGAAAAACAAGCTTAAGACGGGGTACTGAAAAAGGAAAGAAGAGACTGTGGATGGAGCTCAGAGGTAGAGTACTTGCCTAGTATGCTCAGGAGCACCTGCGTTCCATCCCCAGCACCACCAAAAAAAAAAAAAAAAAAAAAGGGGGGGGAGGGGACAGGGGAGAAAAGAACCAAGATTTAGAAAAGGTTTCAAAGACCTTTAAAATACTAGTATACTAGTAAATTATCTGAAAAATTATATAAGCATAAAATTCTTCTGCTTCCAAGTATTTATCTGATTTACTATTAAAGTACAAACATTGTGCTCTCCTAGATTGAGACTAACTTTTCAGTTTCAGGCATTTAGAGTTCAATTCACAGCTTATTAAACTGTGGAAAGTGTTGATGTAATTCTCTAATGTTCTTGCAACTCTGTCCCAAAGCTCTGGAGCACACATGCTATATGGGCCAATTAATTCCAAATTTCATAACGCGTGTCAGCACTATGGACAATTAGTACAGAAAAAAAAAAATTATTCCCTTTCTGATGATAAAAATCACATTGGTCATTCATTGGGGACCTACTGAGGGTGAGAAGACAGTGGGGGAGGGGTAAGGATGGGGATAGGAATGCAAATAGAGGAGGGGAAGTAAGGGAATTAACAAAACAGTACAGGCCCCGCTTGCTTTTGAAAGGTGTTTGTAATCTCCTGAAGAATGAGAGTTGGAAGAAAAGGAAGAGGTTGCAAGTATTCTGACAATTTTAACTGACAATATAAATAAATGACCTGTCTTCCAGTTTTTAAATTTTTAAAAATTGTACAGTTACTTTTTCTTCTCTTTTCTGATACTGGAGATTAAACCCAGGAGGGGCACTCTACCACTGAGCTACATCCCCAGCCCTTTTAAAATATTTTAATTTTTATTATGAGATAGGGTCTCACGACCTTGTACAGCCTGGCCTTGAACTGGCCACCCTCCTACCGCAGCCTGCCGAGTCGCTAGCATTTCGGATGTGCACCACTGTGCCTGGTTATTCACTTTTAATAAACCTTAGAATCCAAGTGTTGCAGGTCTGGGTCTTCCAGGAAACTGAGGCAGCACAAGCCCACTCCCCCATCCAAACCCTAATTCTTGCAATCAACTCAGAAAGATTTCAGACATGCTGATCCCACTTAACTCAATGAGTTTATCATAGGGCTAGGAAGGGAAAGGGGATCGATCTCTCAAGGGACAGAGTGGATCCTCTCAGAAAGTAGAGGGACAGTGTGCCTCTCCTGCACTCCAGTTTTATTGAGGATCCCAAAGAAGTTTCCAGAGTCCTGCCCAGGTTCACCTCTTGACTTTTGACTGACAGCAGGATGACATCAGACTCTCAAGTCCCCACTTTCATGACAACTCTAGGTCACCTTGGCCCACACTGACCGGTTCTAATTGGATTTGTAACCATAATTCTTCCAGATTTTATGGTTAGGGGGGATTATCCTTATCGCCCTGAGTTTCCGGATCAGGTCTATGAAAAGGGTTACAAAAGTCTCCCCCTTCAGGGTAACTTGGTTTCCTTTTATCAACATTATTTTCATCTTGCATTTCTCCTGCAGATGACAGGTACTTTGCCAAGGAATGTAATCTATCCTGTCCATTTAAGCCGGGCAGGGCTGCAGGTAAATTACTTCTTGGAAAGAAAGCACGTGGGGGTCAGCACAGCGGGCCCATTTTATAGAACGATGCCCTAACCTCATGTTCCTACCACTTGCATCTGTCCCCTATCACAGGTTTTTTTCTGCACAGACCCAACTGAGGAGCTAAGTTGGCTGACTTAAAAAGGCTGACAATGTCCAGAATGAGGGATCCATAGTCAGGGAGATGAAATGTCCAACACTTAGAAGCCATAAGGCACAAGCCCCTCACCTCTCAGAGCTTCAATGGAAAGAATGAGGAAAGATAGAACCAAAGGTCAGTGGGTGGTTACTATTGTTCCCTTACAGGATGATGAAACGGCTTTAGACTGTGACCATTCACACCCAGTTCACATACTACCCCAGCATAGGAAGGACCCAGGAATCCAAAATTTGCTTCCTAATTAGGTTGCCCTCCTTGAACTGAACTCTAGTCCACAGATGTACTTTGACCTGCAAGTAACTGTCCAGCTTCACTTCCTACACTTATCTCCACTGGCAACTGCTAAAAATATTACACACTGCCCAGTACTTCCATAACTGAGTCAAGGTCTTTTCTTTGACTTTAGGGCCCTAAACCTAGCACTTTGCTTACCTCCGCATGGTAATGCTTACCTTCCAGTATTATGGATGCCCCGGCTACAGGCTGGGACCTCCTTGAGGACAGTGGTACATTTTAATCTTTGCACCCCACCCAAGTAACTTTGATGAACATGGACACAGATTACTGAATGACTGGACCGGATGCCAGCACATAAACCGGTATTTTCTGCCCACAAAGAGCAGAATCATGACACTTCTATGTGTTTATGTGTTTCCCCACAGCATCCAGTTTTTTTTGTAATACCTTTATTGAGATGTAATTCACATATTAAGTTCACCATATAAAAACGTACAATTCAGGGGTTTTTAGAATAGTTAGGATTGTGCATTGACCACCACCATCAAACTTCGGAATGTCGTTTCACCCTAAGAAAGAAAAGCCTACCTATTATTTTTCACTCCCTACTTCCTTCCCCCTCCCCCTAGCAACCTCCAATTATCGCTATAAGGTTTTTAATTAATTTCTTGCTATGCAGTACACATAGAATTACATATTAGAATACATCTTTTCACATGAGTAAAAATAAAAACTGCGGAGCTTTGATTGGTATGGAAAAACGAAGTCAATCTCCAACTAGCTCTATGACCTTGGACAAATTAACTGGATTTAGTTTCTTCATAAGATGAAGTTTAGAAGGTGCGTAAGGGCACCTTCAGCCTGAAAAGCAAACAAGTAAGAACAAACAAAAACAAGACCCCCCCCCACCCCCAAGCCCTCCAGGTATAATCCCAATACTCCACCCTAGGTAGCCTGTCCTGGGCTTGGGTGATAAACGTCTTTATACCAACAGGATTTCACACCAGAACTGCCGCAGCCACTACCCTCCCCGAAAAGGTCCCTACAGATGTTTCTTCTTCTTTTCTTTGGGTTGTCTATTTATTTCTGGGTTGGCACAGGAGAAACAGAGAAGCTGCAGAGCCCAGGCGCGGAAGGCGCAGCGCGCGGGTGCCCGCAGGAAGCCTCGCCCAGCTCGGGACCCCACCCTCCGGGTGCCCCTGGAGAGGGCCGCCCCCGCGCTGGGCTGCGCGGCCGGCGGGGGCGGAGCCAGCGACTCCCACAGCCAATCCGCGCGGCGGCGCGTCCCGGGGGTCCGCGGCTCGCCCGGCGCGCAGGGGGCGGGGCTCCACTTGACAGTGGCGGTCGCCGGGCAGCCGAGCCCGGGCGCAGCGAGCGGAGCGCGGCGCAGGGAACGCGATCTGCGCGGACGGCTGTGGCAGCGCCCTGCTCCCACAGCTCGGATTCTCCGCCCAGCGAAGTAGCCTCCAGCGGCGGCGGCGGCGTCCGGGCGATGCTGCGGGACCCCTTGGGCACCGGTGTCCTGGCCTCTTCCTAAGGTACCCAGCCCCGCTCGCCCCTTGCCGACGGGAATCTCAGCACCCGGGAAGTGGCTTTGTGAAGCTCCTGGCTGGGTGGACTGCGTGGTGGGCCGGTGAGCGGGTGGGTGGGGCTGGGCGGGGCTGCGCCGTCTGGGCTGCTTTCCCTCCGAGGAAGAGGGTGGGGGCGAGGGAAGCGGGTGGTGGGAGGAGGGCTGTCTCCGGGCAGCAGCTGACGGCATCCCCAGGCTCTATCCTCCTGCCTCCATGTGGTTTGAAAGAGGTTTTGTTCCAGGAGAAAGTTTGATGCCCAGAGTTAAGCAGCCAGACGTGATTGATGGTCCCTGAGGCCCACCCTATCCTGTACACCTCTGCACCAAACATGGGCACATGGGAACCCATGTTCTGACCTGAGCAGCATTCTTAACATAGGACCTTCCTTGAGGAAATTCCTCTGTGGGAATCTCCCTTGAGGAGGAGACTTTCTGGACACAGCCATAGCCCCTAGTTGTGACTTTTGCTTGAAAACAATACAGCAGGTAATCTCGGGCCCTATGTGCCTTTCCCACAGCATAGTCTCTGCCAAAATTTACACTTTAGAAGCTTTAAAAATTTAAATTCAACTTCTGATTAAAGATTCCCAAATCTAATGTGTCCAAGGTGACAATAACTTCTGTTGACTCTTTAATGTTATTGGCACTTATTTTCAATTGACTTTCCCTGAGTTTTGTGACAGGTGCTGTGGAGCATAGCAAAGTGGGTAGAAGTTATGGCCCTTCATTTAGTGTGAGAGAAGGGAACCAAAAAAAAAAAAAAAATACAGAATATGTGTGCCCATTTGAAGAAAGACAGGTCTCAGTCTTCCCAGTGAGATGGATTAGGTGAGCATTATTTGCTTTATAAAACAAATAAAAATAATAATTCCAGTTAGAACTAAGTTTTACCTTCATCCCATAGTACCCTTGAAGCCTTTTTCAATGACATCTTGTTCCAGTTCACATAATCCACCAGAAAACATCATCTCTTTTAGAGCATTTAAGGGCAGTTTGCAATAGTGTACATACATCAAGCACATTATATGTGTCAGATGCATTACTAGGTGTCTTATATTATTACTGTAGTTGTAACAGTCACTCTAAGCAGATGTTATTACTTTCCCTGACTTTATGTAATTTCCCTCACAACTATGCAGCAAGTGATAGAGGTAGGATTTGAACCTGGATCTTTTGACTCCCTGTTGATGCTCTTGACGACTACTCTGTGCAGTTTTCTAACATAGAGACAGTTACCCTGTTCTAATATAGTAGGAAATCCAAATATGGCAACATATGTTATCTCTACTGGACCAACACATGGGATCTTTCTAAAATATCTTCTCTCTCTGGGACCCATCCCCTACCCCCACACTGTGCACACACATGAAAGATAACATCAGAGCCTCCATAGACCTCCCCGCTTTCCCCATAAGTCAGATGGAAACCTCTAGACTTGTAAACCCATCACCCGTTCAGGTAAGCCAGTTCCAGGCAATAGCTAACCAAGTGTTTCCCTCCCTGGCACTTAAGGAGCAGTCTCTACTAAGTCATGGGAGTCTATTTTAGCTCTGCACATACACCCTACTGGTTGGCAGCAACACATCCCCTGCAGTGTTCACATTGGCCACACATGTCCCCTTGTACCAACTGTCAGAGAATTCCTGACACAGGCCGACCTACTTAAAAGGAACAACTGAAATGAAGTCACTGGGGAAAGTGGTATTACTCTGGGGAATCCTTGGGTTCTCCACTACCAACCAGAAAGGAAATTAATATAGGGCCCTAGGAATGGGAAGTGGGCCTTTTCCATAGTGGGAAATGCCATGTATTTGTTGTAGCCTAGTTTCAACACTACTGAAATACGTGCTCACCCTGGAAAAACCCCTTTACCTGTTGTCTTGGTGACAAATGTGGCCATACATTTATTTCTGCTTGCATAATCACTTTTACACTAAGGCAGCTGTCACCTGACTGAACAGCATCACAAACTCATGTCACAATTATGACACAGTAAGTTTGGAAGCTGTGCCTAAAATTGGTGTCTATTATAAACTACCGCCATTGTTTTCTAATTTCTCTTTCCCAGGGGTGTGTATGTTTGTGTGTGTGTGTGTGTTCATTTTCTTCCTTGGTGTGGCATTTGACTCTAGTGATAAAATGATTCCCCCCCGCCCCATGGGGGGCCTTACCATCTTCACACTAGAACACCATTTCTGAATGACAGTGCATTTTAGGTTTGTTTTGTTTTTTAATTTTTTAATTTGTTCTTTTTAGGTATATGTGATTCCAAAGTGATTTGTAATACTAAGCTTTGAAAGAAATAAATGTCTTTTTGAGCTGTAACCAACCATATGCTGCCTGGAAACATATCCTTCTAGTTGGCATTTTATTTCTGTTACTCTAGTACAAAGAATCTCAAAGTCCTGGATATATGCTTTGGGATTTTAAATGGACCCTCTTGTCTAATTATTTCACTCCATCCTCTGTAGCAGTAGTAGAGTTTGAGTTCAGAATAGAGTCCCAGCACCTTCCCTCTGTTATTTCTAAACTGCCAAGAAACTGGAGCAGCACCAATTAAAGTGGGAAAAGTAGAACATGAAGTTTGCTCATTGTCACCCTCTTGCTCCAGAGCAGAAGATGTGCCAAAAACATTGTTGAAATAAGTAACTGGACTTTCTTAAATGACTAGTGACTTAGAAAGCTATGCCAGATTATTGAAATTGTACAGTTTGCTTAAAATCATGTATGTGCATGTACTTCCAGAATCAACAAACCTCCACTCTAGATTGTTTCCAAAACCTCTCAGTAACCAGTAATCCACCTTATTTTTCACATTTTATCAAATCTAAAATACCATCAGCTGTAATACATAGCACAATTCTTATGCTGTACAAGAAGAAAGAAAAAAATTCTACCAATTTTCTTTTCACATATCACTTTAACACTGGTCTTCCATGATACTACATAAGTAGATCACACTAGTGTCTCATGGCTTTCAAGTTTCCTTCATCTCTTCTGTGGGTTTGAGTTCTTTTTCTTGCCAGTACATTTGGTAACATTGCTTGAGTTGTGTGGGACACTGCCTGTGGATGAATGTCAGTAACAGAGTCGGACTTGGCTGCACCAGAGTGTCTTACCTTCTTCATTCTCGTAAAGCATCTTGCTTTGCAAAGCATTAATGCCAATCAGAGGTAAACGTTCCTGTTAGTGGTGTAATGTTTATGCCCCACTGCTCAGTTTGATGCTTTCGTGCACACATAGTTACATCTCCTCGCAGAACCAAGTCATAGTGTAATCTTTTTGAAAACAATTTAAATGGCAATTAAGCAGAATATGTGCACGACCAGCAATGACCATAACTCAGTAGAAGTGAAAACAAATTGAATAGCTGTGACCGAGTATTTGTACATGGAGGGTCATGACATTTGTGCTATGACAGTGGGTAGGTTGTTTGCAATTTTAATATACTGTCAATATTAAGATGTATCCTGATTTTAGGAACATTAAAAATGTGGAAAAATTATTGACATATGCTAATCTGTGCCCACTTAGTTTTATGAACTGTAACCTGCCTACCTTCTTTCATGTAGTTATCCATCCATTCATTCATAGAGTCATGCATTTTGTTAGATTGCAAGCCACAGGAGGGCAAGGACTTTTTTGTGTCTTGTTCTCCATGATATGCCAACCATGTAGGGCAGTCTGTGACACAAAGTGAATCTGTTCATGATTGTCTGTAGAATGTGTGAACAGTTATCCTCCCATGGAAGACAGAGAGACACATGGAGTTGTTTACTACCCTCCTGCTGGTTAGAACACATATTCTTAAAATTTTGATGATGACAGGAACATCAAGCACAGAAATGGGGGACAGGCCCATGTTAAGTTCTTAATTTGATTTACAGAGCCCTGTTCAAACTACCTGATGCTGTTATAAAACTAGTCAGGGTAGAAGAAATTGCAAAATAGTTTTTATTGATCGATTGATTTTTTTTTTCCTGAAGGAATTTATAGCAATTTATGTCTTGGGTTTTTTTGTATAGTTCAAAATCATTACTTGCTTGAACTCTATGCTTAGTGCAATTTCATGTACTTGTTCTATTATAATGAACAGGGAAATGCTTTTTCTTTCCATAGGGCCCTCTGGAACAATTCCGTGTCAGTGACCTTGCCTGGATATATAGTCCCCAAAGATAAACCTACTTAAGCACCTTGCTTTATAGGTCATTTGATTATGCCAAGGGGGCATATTTACATTTTGACATGTGACAAAAAAACAGAAAAACAAACAAACAAACAAACAAAAAAACTTTGCTGGGCAGTGCATATCTCCATCTGTCAGTGTCTCTGCTTCCTTATTACTGCCCGGTCAGGCAGAATGCTCTTCTAGACCACGCATAGGGAAGCCAGCCAGCTGTAGATACCAGCAGAAGGAATGGCAAAGCAACTAGCTTAGCATCCAACTCAGAAGCAGTCCCAAGAATCCAAAGTGAATTACCTTTGCCCACATAATCCATGATCTATGAATATAACAGCTGGACCTGCAAAGACACACTCAGCTTCCAGTTCAGGGAAATGTGGGGCCTCTGAACACATGTCTAACAGTCTGAGGTCACTTGTGGGTTTCTAAGATACATTCCGTTGACTTGCTCAGGGGAAGATGATTGATGTGGGTAGAGTCATCACTACATGTCCCCAACTGCAAATAACACAATTAAGCATAGTAGTGGGTGATGTGAAGGGGCAACCAGATAGCTGGTTCTTTTATATACTAGAAAATACTGAGTCTTTTTGGTTATCACTGATAGAACTTACATATAATTGCTTCTATTAAGTATTGTTAACATGGGCTGGGCAAAGTAATTTAAATGACAAAGAAAAAAATTAAACCTTGTTTACTGAACACAGCAGGATAAAAGAAAACCAATTATTTAAATATGTGCCATGTTCTAGTGATACTCGAAATTTGTTTTAAACAGCTAAGATGTGTGGATATGAAAATGACTATCACCAAGGAAGAAATTTATTATACTTATTTCCCTAGAAGGAAGAGGCTTGGCATGCCACATTGAGGGTCATGGGGCAGTATCAAGGAAGCACCAGAGTGGGTCAGGAGGCAAAGGGAACCAGGGGAAATGTCAGAACCCTTTATTGTGGTTTCTGTGGGAAGCGACAGGTGAGGTAGGGTAAGCTGGGTTAGGATTGGCTACTTTGACTAATTTCAGTGGACTCTGGAGCATGGGGGCTGTCGCTCATTGTCTGGTACCTGGCCCTGGGGTGATTAGGAAAGGGAACGGTGACTCAGAGCATATGAGCCGGCTGAAGGAGGCAGTAGGGTGGGCTCTGGATTGGTTGATTTGCATTTGGAGATATGTTTGCAGGCGAGTCCTTACCATCTCCAGGCATTGGCTAGCCGGGTAGTCCCTGCAGGTCAGCAAGGCTACAACATGTCAGAACATTCGAATACAGAAAATAAAACTCATGGTTAGTACATAGGGATTTTTTTTTTTTTTTTAAATGGTCAGCTAATGAATTAGGCCCATAGACACATGGAATATTAGGTCAAAGGAACAGAAACATCTAGCTAGGGGTCTGACATATGTACTCAGTCAGTAAACATTAATTAAATCTGAGTCATGGTGCCAGATGGCCCAGCCACACTAACACTCAGTCTTGATGAATACGGTAGTCAGGTGTGCAGTGTTTATCTTGGGGAAAAAGAAAATTGAGAAGCTGTGCATTACATGAAGTATCCCCAGATGATGGATAAATCCCCCAGGATGAAAAGGAGGCAAAATACTTAAATCTTTGAAAACATTAGTGAACCCTGGAACAGACACATTTTTAGCTATAAGAGATCAAAATCTCTAAGGTAATCGTATGTCTGGTGTACTTCCTTATTCACTGTGGACTTAAAATATCAATAAAAGTCAGGAATCATGAAAGTTACATGCAACTTTTAAAAAGAGTATTTCTCAAAGTAAATTGGAGCTGTAAAGTGAGGTGCATGTTACAGATTTTGTGCTTAGGAGTAGGCTTCTAAATGTTACTTAAAATAGCATTCGACATTTCTTGACTCCATGTCAGTATTAATCAGATGATCAGATGATAGATTCACACACATACACACACACACACACACACACACACACACATAAAGAGAGAGAGTTATATGAAGGTGATTAACAGATTATGTGGTGGTGACAGGACTGGTGTAGAATGTTTAAATGTCCCCATATTACCTCTGATGGAGAATGTCAGTGAGTGGAAGGGACATGGGGTTAGACTCTGGACATTACTCATAATGATGAAGGGCAGGAGGGCACAGAGGTACAAATGTTAGGGCTCAGGGCTAAGTAAATCAAATGACTCATTGCTATGATCAGCCTCCTGATTTTTCTTTATGTGGTTGGTTAATAATTATAATGCCTTTATACCCCACTGCCTTTTCCTTAGAATCTTGCCCATGCACATTAAGAAATAACAAAGAAAATATAAACTGGAGTTCAGTCTAATGCTCTAAGAGGGGAAGTTCCTTGCCAGTGAAAGCTCTGGAGTGGCTCTCGGCTCACGGTTTCCTCTCTCTTGGGACTTTTTCTCACATCTCCCTCGTTCAGCAGCTTCTCTTCGTGGATGGAGATTGTCTGAGTGTCTTCACTGGAGGACAGCTGCTCTCCATTGTTTCCAAACTGACAGCTTAGCCTTTAAAGTGGCAGTATTTACCTACATTGCCAGTGAAAGCCTTGCTGCCTGGCTCCTGTGACTGACTTGGGTTTGATATTGGTCAGAGCAGCCCTTGGTTAAACCTGTCTCTTAACCAGGTAAGCATTTTTATTCCAAGCTTTTATTTATTTATTTATTTTTTTAACCTCTAATTCCATGCATGAGCTAGGCCCATGTGAAAAAGGAGTAATCAGACAAATGACAATATGCAGAACTACTCATAAGTCCTTGGCTTTCTGGAGCCTTCTCTCTGTTGATTCTTGTAAGTGAGACCTCATAATGTGAGGGTAGAAGGTCAGGGACAGCCTTCCTGGAGCCGTTTTAAATATTTGTATCCCATTTAGCTTACCCTTATGAATTTGAATTACACATATGGAGTTAGGGAGCAGTGAGAAGAGGCATATCCCACTTATCTCTTGGACCTGCAGCCTGATAAAGTGCCTGCGAAGGGTAGGAACTTAATAAATATTGGTTGAATTAGACAATATTGGCTGGCTGGTTGACACAGAAATTCCCAACCTTTTTTGGTTCAGATTCCAATTCATTATGAATAAAAGCTTCCACAAAGTACTTTATAATCTGATAGATTAATCATCTAGAAGGAAGAATTTAGAACATAAAAACTGCTTTTTTAACAAATAGAAGTCATGAAGATAAACTTGCTTCAAATATCTATTAAAAATGACCATGTATACATTTTATGATATTTGAATGAAAACTGGATGACTAAAAGTAATAGTATAGATATTCTATATTTTGATTCTTTAGATTAGTTAATAGACTTAAGACATACAAATAAGTAATAAGCCTTAAAGAAAAGATCAATTACTTAGTAAAACTTGCTAGAGCAAAATAACAGTTTGAAGAAAACAGTAAGAAAAAGAATAACATTTTATAGTTGTAACCAAATATTGCAATAAATTTTAGATAGGTCATAGTGTTAAATGTTAGGAGAAAAAAGAACAGATGAAAGAAAGAAAGCACACACACAAAAAAAGAAAGCAAAGTAATATATTTATCACAGGATGAGGTAATTAAGATTTTTCTGAATATTGATGACATCTTGCAACGATGCATATATTGGAATAAAGAAAACTGGAAAGCGTAAAAATAATGAAACAATGATACATTTCTAAAAGGCAAAATTACAAAAGGAGAAAGAACATGGGTGATGAAAGTTATCTAAGTAAGGAATTGATGTGAATGTGAGATTTGTGGCATAAGCCCTCAGATTCTAGTCCATGGTAATTGAGGGAAAGGAGCAGACATTTGGGACATAGAAAGACCAATGTTAGATCATCACATGAGAGGTCTAGAGCATAAAACCTGTACCTTGATTGCCACTCTTAAAGGTGTAGTTTGTTCTTTGACAAAAATCAAAATGAGCCCGGTGCAGTGGTGCATGCCTATAATCCCAGAGATTCAGGAGTCTGAGGCAGGAGGGTCCCAAGTTCAAGGCCAGCCTCAAGACCTGTTTCAAAATAAAATCAAACATAAAAATAGGACTGGGGATGTAAATCAGTGGTAAAGCACCCCTGGTTCAATCCCTAGTACACACACACACACACACACACACACACACAATCTAGAAAGTTGGAATTTCCTCTCTGTTGACTTCTTTTTTCATTTGTTGAGCTAGTAAGACAAAAATAACAATAACAGCCCTTGAACCACCATTAAAGATGGTAAATTGTAAGGACTTTATTCAGAAACCACTTAAGACAGAATTACATGAGTATTTTCTTTTGCTCTGATGTCTCCCCAGATAGTAGAAACACATTCAACAACAGACTTCAGTGTGGACACTCATCAATAATTGTGGTACATTGGACAGTGTCTTTGCCTTAGTTATATCTTTTAAAAGCACAATATCCAAAATAATATTGAAAATTTTAAATCTGATCTCACTCTCCAAGAAATGTTCACTTTGGTCTTATTTTTCTTGTCCCACTTGGAGCTGAAGGTGGAAACTATCCCTGTGAGTACTATATGGAAATGGAGACTTTCCTGACCACCAAAATTATCTGAATAGGGTCTGGAAGGGCCAGAACTGTGGCTACATTTTATACTTAGTCCTTTGTGTTTACAAGTTCCACATTGTCAGATTCAACCAACTTGGAACCAACACTATTCAGGGAAAACTTTGCCTCTGAACTGAACATGTACAGATTTTTTTTTTTTTTTGTAATTATTCCATAAATAATAGGGTATAGCAAATATGTAAATTTAAATGTGCTTAGGTTCTGTGCAAATACTGTACATTTTATATAAGGGACTTGAGCATCTATGGATTTTGGTATCCTCAGGGGTCTCAGAACCAGTCCCCCATGGGTACTGAGGGCAACTATACTGCTATATTTTTGGAAGAGAGAGATCTTTGACTCAAACTGATCTGGACTTGCTGTCCCCTCATCCTTAGAATGAGCAGGGAGTCAATGGCTGTTGAAAGCTGTGTGATTAATATTACCCTAAGGGCTTTACATTTTCTCTTTGTATCCTTTAACCTCCCAGTGCCATAGAGCCTGTTATTGTCTCTATTTTACAAATTAGGTCACTGGGACCCTAGTGAGGAAGCCAGGAAAGGAACCCAGGGTGCCGTTAGAAGTACACATTTAGTTTTGGTCACACTCCCATTGTCTGTGGTTAATTTTTAAACATCTCTCCCTAGAATCCTTGTATGGGGATTCACATCTACTCTGCAGGTTTGTTGTAAGAATGCAAGGTAATTGTTTCAAGTATTTTAATGGTACAGTTGTGATTGGTGCTTTTGTTGCTTTTGGAAATTACTGTGATGTGATGTGTAGTGGAAGCTGCAGGTATTTTTCTCTCAGATTTGGCCTAGCCAAGTCCACTGCTATGGCAGACTCCCTACCGTGACTCTTCGTCACTGCACATCTGCAGAGCTTCTTTAAGGGCCTCCATAAGTCCAATACAGAGCTCCCTCTTTTCCACTGAGACCTGCCTTTTCTTCCTTACATGGAGTGACTAGATGAGTGGGAAGCAGAATAGAAAAGGAAGCACTTTAAAAGGAAGGGGGATGGAGCAGCTTTCTTTTCTGCAGGAGGCTGCACCCACTGCAGCACAGTGGGATTAAATCCACCAAAAGTAGAACGGAGGGAAGTTTCCACTCAATACATTTGTGCCAAACTTGGGCAACTAGTATCTTTACTCGCTATCCTTTCAGTCCTGGGTTTGCTACCTTCTCAAGCAAGAAGAAAACCATAGACAACCTCTAGTATACTTCTGAAACACTGACTAAATCAAAAAGTATGTTCTATTGCAGAATCTCAGACAGTTAGCAGATCTTAAATATTCTTACAAATATGCTGTAGCCAATGAAGACTACATTTTATTCCTCTGACCTTTCCTTAAAGAAATCCTCAGGCAAATACTTGGGAGCTTTTAGAAATCAATTATCAAAATGCTCTTTTATTTTCAGAAGCCCAACACCCTAGGTGTGTGACACCTGATTAAAACATTTTTTAAAACACATTTTAAAATGTAACATTTTTTCAGTGTTAACACATATAAAAATATATTTACACAATAAAGAATATATTTATATATATATATTGTGCAAGTAATATGTTCAATGAAGAATATAGGTAAAAGAAGGAAAAAAAATCACCCACAACCCTACCTTCTAAATATAATCCCTATTTACATTTTTGAATATTTCTTCCCAGATTTCTTTTTTCATATGTAGATACTACTTATACAAGTAAAATCACTTAATATACTGTTTTATAAGCTGCTTTTTTAAAATAATAAATTCATCCCAAACATCTTTCCATGATGGTAAGTCATTACATAGATTTTTTTTTTTTTTTAAAGACAGACTGAAGTTATCAGAGCTTGGTTCTTGTGTTTTGAGGCAGAAGAAAAGCTACTTCTTAGCCCCAAAGCTCAGACCTGTATTTCTCTACTTAGGACGTATTCTCTGCCTCATGGAGTTTTCAAGTGGCCGAGCTCGGCTTCACCTGCTAAGTGAGCGTTCCACAACAGGACTCCTGCTCTGCCTAGATTGTCTTCATGAGCCTCCCACCTTTCTCATGTTCTGTGCAGCATCTCAGAGTTATCCTAGTGGTTCTGCCCTGAAAGTACAAACTCTTTCTGCCTTGCCTCTTCTGATAGATGAATGTCAGGAGACACACAACCCTGCCAACTGGCCTCTGAAAACCAAGCCCATCTGCTTATAAAAACTGCCATTCAGTATGCTGACACCCTCCCCAGCTTATAATTTCCTTTTCTACAGCTGGCTCTCAATTATCACTTCTCCTGGGAGCCAAGATGCCAAAGATAATTGAAACCCACTGATAATAACCAAACTTCATGATAGTTTAAATCTCTCCATTAGTCTTTCAACTGGAGCAGCTCACAAATGGACAGATTAGACTTTCTTCTTTCCCCCGATTAGCCCTTGATTCTGAGCCTAATAGGTAAAAAAACAAAATTTTGTTGCCTAAGAGACATGCAGACCAGCATGTCTTGACCATATCAGTCTCTGAAACTTCCAGTGACTGCTGTGTGTGAAGAATACTAAGCATGTGTCCTACCATTAGACTAAGACACTATTTTTGCTTTTTGTTTTCTTCCCCCACATATTTTACCCACACATCTATTGCTTCTTGCTACCAAGGTTCTCCAAAAGCACATCAGAGTTCTTCACACATTTTCTAACTAATTGGTGTTCTTTTGTTTTTCTAGTACCATGGCTTTGTCTTTCTTCAATCTGCCCCCAGCTTATCTCTAATCTCAATCTGAAAACAAAAATAAATCAAAACAAAGTATGTATGTATAATTTATGTATAAAATGCACACATCTTTTTTTTTTTAAGTTGTGGACAGACACAATAACTTTATTTTATTTATTTATTTATTTTTATGGTGTGCTGGGGATTGAACCCAGTGCCTCACATGTGCTAGACAAGCACTCTACCACTGAGCCACAACCCCAGCCCCACACACTTCCATTTTTAAATAAATGAGAGTCATCATTCTCTAGTCTCAAATATTTTTTATTCTCTTTGCTTCCCCACTTCTGAGCACTGACCTTTGCACTTACTAGGCACCTAATGTGCCCAGCAGGCAGCTCACACTCCTCCCTCCCGTGACCAGTGTGGGGCAGCTGCTTCTCCTGAGCTCCCTCTCTGCTCTTCCTTTCCGACCCCCACTTGAAATCTAGACTGCTAGATCCACTGCTCTTTCCAAGTTTCCAGTTCTCTTCTTTCTTCCTTTTGTACCATGCCTTTTCCTGTCCCCCTGACCTCTGTCCTCTCAGCAAGGACTTAGGATGCATCCAAAAGAACAAACTTTTAAGATCACGGAATTTTCTGTGACCATCACAATTGTGCAAGTGCACTACCTATTTAAAGGGTTTTATTTTTTCCTTAAAGGAAGTCATTTGGCCCTTGGACTTTCAAGGCACTCTTGCAGCTAATTGGGTAGAAACCCTAGAGAGGGTTGCTGCCCTCTGGTTACATCAAGGAGGCTAAGAAGGGCCATTTTGATTAAGGCTCTGTGAAGCACTCTTTTCTGGCCTGTTATCCGTCTTTATAAGTGGCCGATTCCTCAGTGGCAGTGGTGATTCAGGCCCGTGGGACCGCTCCAGCCAATTTGAATAAGCTATCAATAACATTAAAAGCCTTCCCAGACGCTGACGTTTGCCAGCACTTACAGGCTACTGCAAATTGGATGAGTGCCTTTTTGGTGTTTTCAGTTTCTCCTCAGTGTTTGTTAAACAGTCAGGGTATTTATCAGAAATGTCAATTGAACACAAACACATTATAGTATGCGCTTTTCATTGTTTGTTTGGGTTTTTTTTTTTTTTCCCCCTTTCTGACACTGTAGAACTCTATTTCTTCTTGGATTATGTCCTTCACACCAGGAAGGAATACTAGGAGTGTTGAAAAGAAATTATATGTGAATTACCCCCAGTTAGTAGAAGAAGGTCAAAGCTGGCAGTCTCCTAAGCTTCCAGCCAGGGCTGAGTTCTGAAGCTGCTGATGAGAAGGCAGAGAAAGCAGAGACTGGGATCTGTGCCCTCTTCCCACCCACCCCCAGCAGAATGCCCATGGCCCAGTAAGGGGCCAGTGCCAGCTGTATCCCAGATTCAGAACAAGAAACACGGCTGGAGGCCAGCAAGGGGTCTAGGGGAAATGGCTGCAGCTCTATTGATTTCATCTGGACTCTGATTGAGGTTCAGGGTATCAGTGGTCTCCTGCCTGATGTCTGTTGAAACATGGGCAACATATACATGCCCTTCCCTTTCCTTCTTTCTCTTACTCTCTCTCTCCAAAAACATCTGTGTCTTTGATCAGGGTTTAAAGGAATCCATGACTACCAAGTGTATAAGAACTACAGTTCTAATTTTTCTCCTCTATAAACTAACCTCTTCTTTGCTGTTTATGAGCAGATTTTACTCAATTTAATTCTGGAAGGGAGTAAGTTTGAGATTGAAACTCAAACAGTTCAGCAACTGTTGGGAGGGGGGTGCCTTTTATTTTTATTTCATTTTATTTTTTCAGAAAGAAGGAATTTTGATAAAAATTGTATCTTCTATATACATTTGCATATCTTCTTCACTTTATATTCTCTTCTGTACACTGTGCGATTAGTCTGTTTCTCACATGCGTATAATGAAAATGCCCCACAATAGGTACAAATCATTTCTGTCATTGGCTGATTGGATCACCTTAGGTAATCTGAACTTTCTGAACCTCAGTGTTCCCATCTGAGAACTAGGGGTGATAACAATAACCACAATATCGCACGAAACCTCATGAGGAACTAATTATATAAGTTATTGTTACATTTCATAAATGTGCTACTTTTAACAACATTAAAACATCAATCTCTACTGCCTGTTGACTTGTCTTCAGCAACAGTGCTGCTTATTTGCTAGAATAGACAGAAGTGTCAGCTAAAATCAGCTTCTTTCTTTTTTTAATTTGTTATTTTTAGATGTACATGATAGTAGGGTGTATTTTAACATATTCTGCATACATGGGGTGCAACCCATTACAATTTTGATCCATTCTTGCGGTTGAACATGATGTGGAGTTCCACTGGTGGTGTGTTCATGTGAACGTAGAAAAGTGATGTTCGATTCATGCTACTGTCTTTCCTATTCCCATCCCCTGTCCCTTTTAAACCCAGACCCTTTAACTTCCTAGCATTCATTGAATCCAAGAAATCACAGAATTAGGAGGCTGATGCTGTCCACTCCTGACATGATCTGAAGGCTGCAGCAAGATGCCAACTACCCAGTGAAACTGGGTCGACATCTAACTTTTATGAACAGATCTTTATTACCTCTGCTCAAGTGGACATGAATTTTCACAACTTTGCCTGTAGCTTTCTGAATGGCTAGTCCAAATATACCTTCAGAGTTCTAGAATTCTAAAATACTAGCACAGTAATTAAAAATATATGTTCTTTCGGATCACAGGTGCAATGAGAATTGATTATATTTTATTTTTGTTTTCCACTCAGTATTTAAGTTCCTCAAGAGTGTTGATACTAGGTCAGGTGTGGTGGTGCACACCTGTAACCCCAGCTACTTGGGAGGCTGAGGCAGGGGCATCACAAATTCAAGGCCATCCTTGAGATCATGTCTCAAAATAAAATTTATAAAGTGGCTGGGTGTGTAGCTCAGTGGTGGAGCACTTACCCAGCATGCACAAGGCCCCATGTTTGATCCCCAACCCCTTCCCAGTAGAAATGATATGGGGTGCTTTGATGAAGTAAATAATTAAACAACATATCCTTTGTAAGAACTGTTTATTGATGTGTATTAATTACACAGAATAGTGGGGTTTCATTGTGGCATATTTGTGTATACATGTAATTTGATCTGTTTCCCTCTCCAGTACCTCCCCTTATCCTCCCTCCTCCTTCCCACTTTCCTGTCCTCTACCCTAAGGGTCTCCCTTCTATTTTCGTAAGGTCCCTTTTTTCATTTCTTAATCTCTAGCTTCCATATATAAGAAAAAATATATTACACTTGTGTTTCTGATTTTGGCTTATTTTGCTTAACACGATGCTCTTCATTTCCATCCATTTTTTCCTGAAAATGACATAATTTTATTCTTTATGGTGGAATAAAACTCCATCTTGTATATATGCCACATTTACTTTCTTTTTGGTTCCTGGGGATTAAATCCAGGGGTGCTTAACCACTGAGCCATATCCCCAATCCTTTTTTGAGAGGGTCTCACTGAGTTGCTTAGTGCCTCACTAAGTTGCTGAGCCTGGCTTTGAATTTGCAGTCCTTCTGCCTCAGTCTCTTGAGCTCCTGGGATTATAAGCCTGCACCACTGCACCTGACCTGTGCCACATTTTCTTTATCCGTTCATCTGTTGATGGACACCTAGCCTGGTTCTGTAGCTTGGCTGTTGTGAGTTGTGCTGTATACATGGGACTGCATATATATCTTGAGTGTACTATCTTTAATTCTTTTGGATCAATGCTATGGAATAGTATTGCTGGATCATATGGTAGTTCCATTTTTAGCTTTTTGTGGAAGCTCTACTAGTTTCCACAGTGGCTCTACTAATTTATATACCTCCCAACAGTGTGTAAAAGTTCCTCTCTCCCACACCTGCATCTTCACCAGCATTTATTGTTATTTGTATTTTTTTCTTTTATTTTTGGTACCATGGATTGAACCCAGGGATGCTTAATCACTGGGCTGCATCCTCAGCCCTTTTAGTTTGTAATTTTGAGAGGGGTCTCACAAAGTTGGTTAAGGCCTTCTTAAGTTGGTGAGGCTAGTCTTGAACTTGTGATCCTCTTCTGCCTCAGTCTCCCAAATCCCTAGGATTATGGGCATGTACCACCACATCTGGCTGTTGTTATTTTTGAGGATTGCCATTCTGACTGGTGTGTGATGGAATCTCAATATATTTTTTAAAAATTTATTCTTCTTAGATATACATGACAATAGAGTATATTCTGATACATTATAAATGTATGAAGTATAACTTATTCTAATTAGGATCCTATTCTTGTGGTTGTACATGATGTGGAATTACACTGGTTTAATATTCATATATGAATGTAGAAAAGTTATTCAGTGTAGTTTTGTGCATTTCCCTTATAGCTAAAGATGTCAAACTTTTAAAATATAATTATAGGCCATTTTTACTTCTTCATTTGAGAAGTGTCTGTTTAGTTCATTTGCCCATTTATTAATTGGGTTATTTGTTTTTTTGTGTGTGACATTTTTTAATTCTTTACATGTTAATCCTGTCAGAAGAGTAGCTTAGTAAAGATTTTCTCCCATTCTGTAGGCTAAGAATTTGTGTTCTTAATTGTTTCCTTTGCTGTGTAGAAGCTTTTTTATTTGATACCATCCTATTTATTGTCTTACTGAGTAAGTTGCTACCTATCTGTATATGCTGGAGTGTTTATGTTTTTTTTCTAGCAGTTAGAAAGTGTTTGGACTTATTCCTAGGTCTTTGATCCATTTGTGGTCAACTTTTGTGCAGGGTGAGAGATAAGGATCTACTCTCTTCAGCATACGGATAACCAATTTTCCCATCACCATTTTTTAAGAGTCTGTCTTTTCCCCATTGTGTGTTTTTGGCACTTTTGTCAAGAATCAGATGACTAGGGCTATGTGGGCTTTTCTCTATCTTCTCTTCTGTTCTGTTGATCTACATGTCTGTTTTCCTGCCAGTACCATACAGTTTTTGTTATTATGGCTCTGTAGTATAATTTGAAGTGGGCTTTGCTCTTTTTGCTCAGGATTGCTTTGGTTATTCTGAGTCTTGTTTTTCCATATGATTTTAAGATTATTCCTTCTAGATCTGAGAATATTATGTCAGCTTTTCATTGCTGTAACCAAAATACCTGATATAAACAACTTAAAGGAGGAAAAGTTTGTTTTGGCTCACAGTTCAGAGGTTTCTGCTCAGGATCAGCTGGCTCCATTGCTTTGGGCCTGAGGTGGGGTATCATGGTGGATGGGGTGGTAGAGCAAAACCTTTCATCTCATGAGAGCTGGGAATTGGGGGTTGGGGAAAGAGAGAAGGAGAAGAGAGAAAAAAAGAAAGGAAGGGACTGGGCACAAGAAATACTCTTCGAGGGCATCTCCCCAGTGACCTACTTTGTCCAACTAGGCTTTACCTCCTACAGTTTCCATCATCTCCCTATAGTCCATTCAAATTATTAATCCATCACATGGGTTAATCCACGGATTAGGTTAGAGCACTCAGGATCCAATCATTTCCTAAAAGCCCCACCTTGGAACATTGCCGCATTGGGGACCCAGCCTGTAACACAGAGTCTTTTGGGGACACTTCATATCCAGACCATAATAAATGTGGTTGCTATTTTGATGGGGATTATATTTAATCTGTAGATTGCTTTTAGTAGTATGTCCATTTTTGGGGGGTGTGTGGGTGTACTGGGGATTGAACTCAGGGGCCCTCAACCACTGAGCCACATCCCCAGTCCTATTTTGTATTTTATTTAGAGACAGGTTCTCACTGAGTTGCTTAGCGCCTCGCTTTTGCTGAGACTGGCTTTGAACTTGCGATCCTCCTCCCTTGGCCTCCTGAGCTACTGTGATTACAGGCATGTGCCAGGGTGCCCGGCAGTGTGTCCAGTTTAACTGTATTAATTCTGCCTTTTCATGAACATGCGATGTCTTTCCATCTCTTGTCTTCTTTAATTTATTTTTTTAATGTTGTCTAATTTTTCCTGTAGAGTTCTTTTACCACTTTGGTTAGTTATTCCTAACTATTTTTTTTTACGCATTACTTATGTATAGAAAAGCTATTGATTTTTGTATGTATCACCTTCAGCAGTCTTTTTTTTTTCTTTTTTGGCGGTACTGGGGATCGAACCCAGGGCCTTCTGCTTGTGAGGCAAGCACTCTACCAACTGAGCTATCTCCCCAGCCCACCTTCAGCAGTCTTCTGGTGGAACTTTTAGGACCTTCTATGTATAGGATAATGTCATCTGCAAACAGATAGTATGTTTTTCCTGTTTAAACACTTCTCTTTTCCTATTTATACCCCTTTTAAATCCTTCTCTTGCCTAATTGCTCTGGCTAAAATTTCAAGTACTATGTTGAATAGGAGTGGCAAGTGTAGACATCATTGTCTTATTCCTGATTTTAGAGTAAATGCTTTCATTTTCTTTCCCCTATTCAGTACGATGATGTTGATTTTGGGTTTCTCATTCATATAGCCTTTATGATATTGTGGTAAGTTCCTTCTAACCCTAGTTTCTCCAGGGTTTTTATTATGAATGGGTGTTGAATTTTGTCTAAGATTTTTTCTGCATCTATTGAGATGATCATGGGTTTATCCTTGGTTCTATTTCTGTGGTGTATTGCAAGTATAGATTTGTGTATATTGAATCAACCTTGCATCCCTGGAATGAAACCAACTTGGTCATGGTGTGTGATCTTTTTAATGTGTTGTCAAGTTTGATTTGCTAATATTTTTCTAAGGATTTTCGCATCTATGTTCATCAGTGATACTGGCCTGTAGTTTTTTTCCTTGAAAATATCATTACCTGGTTTTAGTATCAGACTGATACTGGTTTTATAGTTTGGAAGTTCCCTTCCTTTCTATTTATGGAATAATTGAGAGACATTGAAGTTAGTTAGCAGAATTCAGCTGTGGATCGGTTTCTTCCTGGGCTTTTGTTTGCCGGAAGACTTTTTGTTACTGCTTCAATCTCATTGCTGGTTATGGGTCAGTTTAGTTTTTCTGTATCCTCTAGGGTCCATTTTGGTAGTTTGTATGTATCTAGAATTTATCCATTTCTTCTGGAATTGCCAACTTTTTGGAGTATAAGTTTTTAAAATAGTTACTAATGATCCTCTGAATTTCAGTGGTGTCTGTTGTGCTATCTCAGTTTTCATCTCTAATTTTATTGATTTGGATTTCTTTTTGTACTGGGAATTGAACTCAGCGATGCTTAGCCACTGAACCACATCCCCAGCCCTTTTTATATTTTATTTAGAAATAGGTTCTCACTAAATTGCTCAGGGACTCACTAAATTATTGAGATTGGCTTTGAACTCGTGATCCTTCTACCTCAACCTCCTGAGCCAGTAGGATTACAGGCACACACCACTATGCCCAACTCTTTTTTTTTTCTCTTTCTTTGGTTAGTTTGACTTATCTTTAGCTTATCAATCTTGTTTATCTTTTCAAAGAACCAACTCTGTTTCATTGATCTCTTTTATTGTTCTTTTTTCTATTTCTTTGTTTTCAGGTCCAATTTTCATTATTTCTTTCCTTCTACCAGTTTTAGGAATGGTTTGTTTTGTTTTTCTAAGATCTCGAGATGCATCATTAGGTCATTTTTGGGGGATCGTTGTGATTTTTTTAATTTTATGTGGGCACTCATAAACTTGGAACAACCCTTGGTGTGCCCCAGAGATTCTGCTCTCTGATTGAAGGTTTGCTCTGCGGCCTCCAGTTGAAGCAGATAGTCTAAGTAACTTTTATTTTACATCATCTGTTTTGTTGGCTGAATTCTCTTCTGTTAACCCTTTGAACTATTAGGTCTACTCATGAGTTTTATCTGTGGACTTGAGTGATGTTTCTGAAGTTTAATGAATGGATTTACTTGTTTATGAAACGTTTGCAAGGTGGTCTCTATTTTACTTGAACACACATTAAATAAGAGTATATTTCTGTATTCAAAGGAAAGGATCATCACAGGATTAACCAACAAAAGCAGAAGATAGTGATGAATGACTGATGTTTATCTGGTTATCGTATAGTTGATCCCAAACCATTACTGCTTAAGTACCAGTAGAACCCTCTATTTACAAATAGAGCACCTTCTTTTTTTTTTTTTTTTTTCTTTTTTGGGTGCTGAGTATCGAACCCAGGGCCTTGTGCTTACAAGGCAAGCACTCTACCAACTGAGCTATCTCCCCAGCCCAAGCACTTTCTTTGGCAGTAGCTTAGTTACCATTTTGTAAGGCTTATGCTTCCTTTTCTTTTTGATTTGAGAAATACCACTTGTTTTGTTCTGTTTTGTTTTGTGGTGCTGGGGAGAGAACTCAGGACTTTGTTCTTCCCAGGCAATTTTTAGTTTCTCATGTACCCCTTCACAAGTACAATAAAGCCTCATCGAGTGAACACAGAGGAATAAGTTCCAAATGTAGCTGGTTTTTCACATCTTCTACTCTTGGTTGGCAATCTTTATAAAATGCCGCCTCTCTTCTGTGTCTTCTGAGACAGTGCTGTTAGCTCTCCTTCTCTGGATGGACGGTTGGGCCATCTGTGTGGACATGGTAATGTGCCTTCTGGGGCTGTAAACCTATGTGTGCAGAACCGTTTGTCCATTAAGCTAAGTTAGTCCAGATGTGTGTACTTTCTTACTTTTTCTCCCTGTTTTTATAGACCTTTTTTCCTCTATAGATTGTCATGGTACTTTTCATTTATGCTGGGATCCTTTAATTTATAGCTATTTCCCGCAGCTTCCTGGGTGGCTCCAGATCTCTCAGATGCTAGAAGGAGTACTTTAAAAGTACTTACGCTTTAAAACATAGTAAGAGAATTAGGTAACATTTAATTCAGGGCAGTGACTTTTATTGGTTTTAATTATTCTCAGAAAAGAATTTAACTTGCAGAATAGATTCTGGTTTACCATAATGAAATTGGTGTATTTCTGAAATATACCTTACAATTTTTTAAGTTTGACTCCCTTTAGAAACTGTATGTTTAATGTCTTTTATACAGCTCTATTCGAAGTCAGTCTTCTAGTTGTACCTTGTCCAAAAATCATGACTTAATTTAGGCTGTATATTATCAATAATGATTGACAATGAAATTAATAACAACCTAAAAGGAGATAAAATAGAAGTTTTGAAGAACTCACTTTATGTAAATGCAACTTTTCTTTTTAAGTGCTAGGAATTGAACCCGGGGCCTCATGCATACCAGGATGTGCTACCACCGAGCCACACCCCGAGTCCTAAATGCAATTTTTTATAAGCAGAGAGAGACTTAAAGATATTTAGAATTTTATGTCTCTCAGATATAAGGTACTGGCCATGAACTAAATGACCAGAGGACTTTGTATATATATATGTATAAACATCCTTAAAGAAATTTTATTTCCTGCTACATGCTTAATAATCCAAAAAGCATTTTTATTTATTTTTAATCAGACAGTTCCTCCATGGAATGGAGATACTGCCTCCTTATTTTGTTATACCCCAGTGATATTTATTTACTTCCTCATCCTCTTTTCAGCATTACAAGAAGATGCATTTAGCACATGAGAAAATAAACGTGTACAGTTTGCTTGTTTAAAACTTCTATATAGTTGTGGTGACAGTGACTGTAAATAGCATAATTAAATGCTGCATTGTTAGATGAAGACATTTTTCAGTTATATGGAGAAGACTGGTAGCTACTGTAGCTTCCAATCTCTTGTGCTAGAGCAACATTTAATTCCCTCCTTTTCATTTTCACTCTAGAGTATTTCATGTTCTTTTTGCCTTTTTTTCTTTCTTTCCTCCAATGCCAGTCACCTGGAGATAGGGCAGTTCAACCAAACTGAGATTTAACAAATTTAAACCAAATCATGTAGGTCTAGAAACCATTCTGAACCAGAAGGATTTAATTGCTTTTTTCTTTCTTTCTTTCTTTCTTTCTTTCTTTCTTTCTTTCTTTCTTTCTTTCTTTCTTTTTTTTTTTTTTAGTTGTGGATGGACCTTTATTTTTATTTATTTAAATGCGGTGCTGAGAATTGAACCCAATGCCTTACACATGCAAGGCAAGTGCTCTACCACTATGCTACAACCCCAGCCCCTAATTTGCTTTTTTCCACTCATCAAGTTCATGGGATAATTATAAATTATTCCTTTTCTTTTTTAGTTTTTTTTATAGAACAGAATTTTTTTCTTTCCTATTAAATTATCAGTTCATTTGATCCTATAGGAAGATGTATCCAGTAGTTTGTAAGTTTACTTTCCCTGGTGTTTACCAAAATCATACCCCTGCCTGTCTTCCTCCCTTCACAGTGAAGCTGCCTTGAATTTACTGGGTAAAATCTCTGGTGAGTTGGACCCTCTTTGAGAATAGGTGAGGAGAAACAGACTTTCTGGATCCTGGCCACTAGCACAAGCTAGTGGATTTGGGCAACGACCTTGAAGGCAGCCGAGCCACCTGGATGTAGGACTGTAGACAAGTCTAGATTTGTCCCTCATTGCCCACCCTTCATTAGAGTTTGGCCCCGGCATCAGGTTAACAGCAAAGAAGAAGGAGGAAATCGCTGCCCAAAAGATCCAGAGCCAGACAACTCCAGGCCTTTGCTGCTGTGCTCGATAACTAATCAAAAACCCTAGTTCCTCAACCAGGACCAAGTACATATAGGTATTTTGTTTTCTCATCTGTAAAATGGGGATTATAATACCTACTTGGCAGGTTTGTCATAAGGGGTTAAAGAGAGTGCGGTCAGTGCCCAGTATAGGTAAGGCCTTTAAATGCAGTGAAAAATTGACAGGTCAGCAAAGATTACTGTCAGAGCAAGATTACTGCTTTAAATCCCCCAGTCCCATTCTTATTAGAGAAAAACACTAAAAGGATATCACTTTCTCTGCTGCAATGATGGGAGGTGATTACTTCGTCATGCCTGTTTAAGGGGCATCCCGATGACTCTGAAAATTTCCCAGGGAAGAAGCCCTGATCAGCCGGGCTATGCAGACTTGTCAACATGGGGCCATATATTGTATTTCTGCATTTTTTATTTGTTTACCTGGACACTTGAATCATTAAACTAAAAGGCATCTGTGTTTTTTTTGTTTTGTTTTGTTTTAAAAAGAAAAAAAGAAAGGAAGAAAGATTGATGATACTTTAGGAAATGATCTGACTTGACTTTACCCAGGAAATGATCTCTTCTCACTCGTTTTGCATTTCAGCCTAAAACTGCCCTGCCTATGAATCTATAATTAGAAATATAATATTCAAATCCAGATACTAGGGAAAATGTCGGGCTCATTTTCTCCACCCCCACATGTGCTATATTTGTTTTGTTTATTATCTTCTTGCTCAATGAAAAATATTTACTTAAGTATGAATGTCAGAAAAATAAGTGGTTCACAGAATTTACCACTTGGGGTCTATTCTACTTTTAAGCTAACGTTTTGGAACATAAGGCACAAGGAAGGTTTTCCCGTAGTGTTTACATAATGACTTTTTAGTCCACAGGAGTGTGTTATATTTGAACCCATATGGCAAGTAAATATTTCTATCCTGAATGTCTGAAGGGAAGATAGTATGATTTCCTGTGCATGGAGACATGTCTAAAACACTCCAAAGGTGATGATTGCAAGATCTTAGAGTGCTGTAAAGTTGATTTTGTATTTAGACCAACATCAGATCCTAAGGTATTTAGAAATTAACTGCTACAAAATAACCTAAAAATAACCTATTGCCTTAGAATCTCTTCCAAATCTTTGTTAGAGACTTTCCCACCAGCAAATTATGATCTGGTGCTTGGACTTGGTAATACAGTATTGCAGACATCTCCCTTTGAAGACTTCATGATGGATCAAAGTCAATTTTTATGCTGAGAAGTAAGTATAAGTTCCTTTGGACCTCAAGGCTACTAACACTCTTAGAACTCGTTCCCATCTTAGAGTCCATTTACTTTTCCATTAACACACACTAAATAGGCACAGAAATCAGCTGGTCAGGGCCCAGGAGTCAGGTGTATGCCCTTGCCTATGGCAGCATATAAAGGAAGGCAGGAAGTGGTTCTAGAACTATTAGTACTGACTTGTCGTTTGGCTGTAGTAAATGACCCTGTGGCAGACCTTTGTGAACCACCCTAAGTAATGTATATGGCCTTGTGGCAATTTAGAAAAGGCATTTGCCAAGAAGCTGCTCTTCTTCTTAGGTGAATCTGAGTAACTTATATATAAATGTGTTGCCTCTTTACAAAAAAGAACATGATAACCAAAAAGGCCGGTCCACATTCCTCTTTGGAGTGGTGCACGGGTAGGAAAGAGAGACATAGAGACAAACTCATGCGTATCCCAGCCTTCCAAGAAAAATTTCTAATTTGAGCTTTTCTTAACACTAAAATTAACAATATAAATGTGCTTGTCATGGGTGGTTCAATTAAGGTTGGTATCCACATCCACATGATGTGGGGAAAAACTAGCACTATGCAGGAGGAAAATGCCTATCAGTGTACTCTCGGGAGTGCTGTGCCCCTTTTAGTTCAGGAATATGGAAAATATTCATCCTGGAACCTCTGTGACTAAGAGATAATCCAAGGGACTGGTGGTGGGCTGCACTGTTGGTGGCTGCCAGGAGAAAGCGGTGCCAATTAATCAGACTATGGGAAACCTTTGGACCATTAGCTATAAAATCATTTGGGTCGCTTTAGTCTTTGCAGTAGGCTCCCATACTTCATTTATAGTCAGTTCATGTTCAGAATTTCTTTGCCAGAGTGTATCTTCAAATGATGCTGGGAATCTACAGATTAATTTTTTTTTCTTTTTGCTTAGATTCACCTTTTTTTTTTTTTTCTTGTCTAAAGGACTTTTCAGTGGGGACAATAACCTAACACACTGAGTTCAGAGTAAACAGGAAATCTGGCAGCAATAACTGGACCAAGGACCAACTTTGCAAAGCCAAGTTATAATGAGTAATTTGCAAAGTAATTAATCAGGAGGCCATTGTCCCTAGAAAATGGGGTAGGTGCACCCCACACTGACTTGGTGCCTCTCTTGGATGCTTGAGGCCACAGTTTTACTTGGGTCTTATATCCAGTAAATTCTGAGTAACCCATCACTTCTCAGATCAAAGAGAGAAAGTCGTGAACCCCAGAGTCGACTCTTTTCAGTCTTGAAAAGGTCCAGAGCATAAATCATCAATGACACATCCGTGGATCAGAAGTATTTTGTGAGTAAAGGGCAGCTACTTCTGAAAAATTAAATAGAATAGACTAGAAATACCAAAGTACATCATGTGTTATAAGGTTAATGTTTTGCAAAAATATTTTGTGCACATGCAAATATATGTACCTATGTGGGTATGGACTATGATATAGCATGAATTTCTTATTGTGGTTCTGGATTAAAGAAGTTTAGAAGTAGTACTTTATTTAATATTTTTTGAAATATGGAAATGATAGCATTTTTCTAGTTACATTTTAGATAAAGTGATATGAGATTTTTCTTTCTTTATGCTTAGGAGAAATAACTTCCCTAGGGGAATAATGAATTGATTTAAAGTTGTTATATTCAGACAAAATAAATGAATGTGCTTAGATAGTTCTCCAAAAGCATAACATTAAGCATAAAGTGTTTGAAATTTTATACTATTAGTTTTAGTGTCCTGGAATATTTCAAAGCTATGTTTATATCTATGTATTTTTTTTTTACATAAATGGAGTATAATTTCTCATTCTTCTGGTTGTACATGATGTAAAATCACACCAGTCTTATAGTCATATGTGTACATAGGGTAATATATAGATTCATTCTACTATCCTTCCTATCCCTCCCCTCTTTTGTTGACACTATTAAAGCATATGCAAATTCATGATATGCAAATTTTACATATTTAAACATGTTAAATAATAGTTCAAAATTTGAGTCACAACCCTTAAAAGAAAAAATAAATCTAGTATAAAAGGAGACAAAAAGCAAGGCACAGGTTTTTCCAAGCAATAGAGAAATAGTTGGGCTATTTTAAGAGTGCCACCAGTATTTTTTCAAATATGTTATCATGGAAATTTTATAAAGTCCTGTTACTTTTAGTATTTAGTAGTTTTCTTTGCAACTCTTTTTTCCACATGAGAATCTTTTCTTTTGGGGCAAAAGAACATTTTTGTCTTTAAAGGTATATAATTTTTACTTTGACCTTTCAAAACAGAGAAGCAACATAGAGAACACACACTCCAAGGCCAGACTGGGTAAAGTAACCCAAAGCTAGTTATTTGAGCTGCCTATGCCTCAATTTTCCAATCCATAAAATGGAGAAGTAGCAGTGACTATACGAATGAGGATTAAGGACACTAGTATTTGTGAAGTGTGGTGCCCAGGAAGCACCAAGTGGTAGCTGTTTTTACAGTACTTACTCAGCCTTCACTCATTCAGCGAACATTCACCAGGCACCCAGGATCAGATATGGGAATAGGATAAAAAGGCAGCCATCACAGTTATCAAAAATACAAGAACAATAAATGTTGACAAGGACATGGGGAAAAAGGTACGCTCATACGTTGCTAGTGAGATTGCATATTGGTGCAGCCACTCTGGAAAGCAGTATGGAGATTCCTCAGAAAACTTGGAATGGACCCACCATTTGACCCAGCTATCCCACTCCTCAGTTTATACCTAAAGGACTTAAAATCAGCATACTACAGTGATGCAGCCACATCAATGTTTATAGCAGCTCAACTCCCAATAGCTTAACTATGGAACCAACCAAGGGTCCTTCAACAGATGAATGAATAAATAAAATTGATATATATATATATATATATATATATATATATGATGGAATATTACTCAGCCTTAAAGCAGAATGGAATTATGGCATTTGCAAGTAAGTGGATAGAACTGGAGAATGTCATGCTAAGCGAAATAAGCCAGTCCCAAAAAATGAAAGCCAAATGCTTTCTCTGATATGAGACGCTAATTCACAATAAGGTGGGGCCGGGGGTAGATGCTAGGGAAAAATAGAGGTGCTTTGAATTGGAGGAGAGTGAAGGGAGGGGAGGGCGTATGGGGTTAAGAATAACAGTAGAATGAATCAGATATTATTACCTTATATGCATGTATGATTACACGACCTGTAACTCTACATCATATACAACCAGAAGAATGAGAAGTTATGTTCCATTTATGTATGATGTGTCAAAATGCATCTACTCTCATGCATAATTAATTAGAACAAATTTTTTAAAATTAAAAAAAAAGGCAGCCATCGGGGATGAAAAGTAACTTTTCTTAACTCAGTGCTATTTAATCAGTGGAAACAAAGTGCAGAGGTTGACATTTGTTTTGGATTTTCCCTTTAGCCAAGTAGCCTAATTCCTGGCCTTTCCTTTCCCTGGTTTTGCTTTTCTGTTAGAGATCAGCCTTAATGGAGCTGTTGATGGGCTGGAGTCAGGCTGGAGGTGTAACTGGTCACACCAGACTCCAGTGGCAGGTGCGGTTCTCAGTCTGATCCTTCTGCCACTCACGTGCCTATAGTTCAGTGACCTTACTACCACAGATAGAAAGGAATTACTGCTGTAGTTTACTGACTTCCTTCCCACCTCTCCCACACCAGCTGCTACACTGAGGTGGTGCTTGAGATATGCTCTGATCACATTGGACATGTGGCACAAATCCTTTAAAGTACATTTCATCCATGAACTGTAAGCCCTGGACCATTCTGATGTCCCAATAATTTGTGGCACTGTGTATTTACTAACAAAGTCAATATTACAGAATGGAAATTGTGTGCTAAGACCCACGACTGGGGATTAAAGGATCCCTTTCAGGGAAGTGGTGGCAATCTCACTTGTTAATCACTTGGTAAACCCCAACTGTGGGAATCTGAATGTGAATCAGATACTCAAGAAGCTCATGATCAGGCAGGGGAAACATGTTTCTAAATACTAGGGGCACACTCATGGAATCAGTCACATGTTGGTCCAAATGTTAGCACACCCATAGAATCCCATGCATATTTCAGTGGTGGCTTAAAGGATCAAATGGCTAATTATGGTTGGGGTGTGGAGGTGCTGTTAGTGAACTCCACTCATTAGGTCATTAATACAGTAAGCAGCACCTATTAAATGAGGACCTGCTGCATATGGGACAGAACACTTGGGGGTACGTTACACACCAAGATGGGATAGTGGAAAGGTAGCCAGGAAGCCCAAGTGGCCACATCTAGTCCAGTCCTGGACATCCAAGGTCCTATCTGCACAGGTCATGTCCCAGCCATCAGTACAACTATCTTCATATCATTTCCTTTCCTATAGGGATGACTTAGATGGTATACTGCTGATGACTTGAGATTGAGAATGTTTTTCTTATATGAAACATGCAGGAGGTGCCGAAACAAGCAAGCCTCTGCCCAGTGGCCAACATCACCAGTAAAGCAGAAGCCAGATCCACTTACAGCCGTAGCATGTTCACAACTGGAAGGCACAGGGAGGGAAGCGTAGGGATTGAGCAGCACATTGAGTCAAAAGAGGGGTGATTGATAAGTGAAAAGTAAATGTGAAACTTCACACTAAAAACAAGAAGGCAAATTTGATGCTACAGGGGCAACATGACAAAGAATTCAAGTGACTGACTGAAATGAAAGCTGATTTATTAGGTGGTGGAGGTGCAGCTGGAAGCTCCACAGTGCCATCTGGGAAAGCAGGAGGAACATAACCTATGCTGTCACCTGCTCAGCCAGTAGTGGAGATGCCGAAGGGCAAGGGGAGTGAGCCTCAATGAGGAAAATACAGAGGTTAACTGTGCACAGAAGAGAAATTTCCAATTTGGGATCAAGTGATGGAGATGATTAAATCAATCCAGAGTACTGTGGGTAAAGTATGATTGAAGCAATAAGAAGCTTATCTTCTCAAATTGCATCCTGAGTAGAAGCCCCTACACACAGGTGACAGGGATATGTGCAGCTTATAGAAAATGAGTCAAGAGTTCAGGAAGGTGGCATGAAACAAAAGATAAATAAATACAACAACAACAAAACCTGTAGAGCCCTCTAATATGGAAGATTTAAGAATAAACTGAAAGGCATTGGATTGCTGCTTATCTAAGACACGCTGGGCATCTGTGTGTGCCCACTCATCTTTTCCCTGAGTCAGGAAAAGGTATCAAATGTAAAAATAAACAAGAGCAATAAAGAAATCTAAAGATTCAAAGATGAGGGGCTTGCTGAGTCAAATCTGGAATGGAAGGAGAGACAGAAATGTCATCACTGAGACAAGGAGGTGGTTCCCAGATCATGGGCAGAGGAAACACTGGACAGTGAGGCAGGAGCCCTGCTTTCTGACCTCACAGCCACTCTGGCCTGCCCTGTGATCTTGGTGAGGGAGTTGCCTGATGTCTTTCTGAGTCCTTACTTGTAAAACAAGAGGATTGGAATAAGTGAATCCTAAGGTTCTTACTATACCTAAAGAGATTTCCATAGGATTAAAGAATAGAAAAAGAAAATGAACCTGGCTTTTATGGCAAGTTCAAAGTGGACTTGTCACTCAGAAAGTAAGAATGAGTTTTCTATCTTTCAGTCACTGATGGATTTCTCCTCTTCTTCTTTCTTCTCCCCAACTGCCAACTCATTTCTGACCTAGGTTCACAAAAAAACTGGTCCATCCCTTACTCCAAACCTTCCTGGAATGCCGTACAGTGTTTGTTTCAATTTCAGTAAGAAAATACACATACTCTGTATCATTAAAGACCACTGGCTCCAAATTTTGTCCATATTCTGCCCATTTTGCTCCTCTCCAAGAAGCTTCTTGAGGTTGTAGATCCCTTGGTTTATCCTCCTCTGTAGGTGCCACTTTTCTAAAATATATTCACTAGGAAATGTAAACATTGTACAATGGAATATTACTTGATAGCATCAGTTATCTTTATATATTATCAAATGTAAAGCATGAGGCACAAAAATGGCCTCATTTCTCCTGGAAGGTCAAATGTTCTGTCTCCTGTTTAAGGTGATTACATAGAAACTTGTATAACAAAGCAAAGAATGGAAAAGGCGTTTCAGTCTGTCACTTAACCATGGAATTGTGCTGACTTTGCATCCTTAGGGTGCTAACATGACCCTAAGGAATCAGAAAAAGCAGAACCCCTCTCATGTAGCTTCCAGAAGAATGCAAAGTTATTTAAGAATGTAGTGAAACTTCCCATGAAAACACACCTTTAGTGAGAATCAGGCTCTGTGGCCAGATAGAGGCAAATCAATGAGAGGGGAGTTAGAGGAAGATGCAAGGAGTCAGGTGACAGGACTGAGCAGCCTCAGGGGGACAGTCCTGGTAGATTGTAGACAGCAATCTTGGTCAAGTTACATTTGAATTGCTGATGAGATAGCTGCCTCAGAGAAGATGCTGCAGAGATAGCAGAGACAAGATTCCACAGGATGAAGAGATCTGAGGAGGACAGCAGAATTGGGGACCTACAAACATAGGGTGGATGACAGAGTACAAGGAAGTCATCAAGAAGGTGGGTAGTAGACCAAGAGTAGAATCTATTTTAAAAAAATTAACACAGCAAGAAAAAGCCAAGTCTTTAAGGCTATGTCTACAATAAACTTGCAAGTGAAGTCAGAGGGTCCGGGACATCTTTTAGTGTTCATCGCAGTCCCACAACCTGGAGTTCCCCAAGAAGTTTTTGAAGCGGATGCTCCACCTGCATTCCAGGTAGGTTATTTTGTGGGGGTTCTTATTTACTTTGTATTTGATTCTCTTATGGGATGATCCACAAAGTGAATTTTGGTACTCCATTTGATCTTTAGACATTGGGTTCCTTTGGGATCTGAAATATGAGCCTTCTAATGAGTTTGAATTTATAAATGACCTGCCTTGAACTTGAAGCTGGAAAGATCAGTGGGAAATCCTGAGATTGAAAAAAATTCTAGGAGAGAGACTCAAGGATGAGGAAAAGGCCTAGAAAAATCCACCTACAGTTTGGTGACAATAAGGTAGATAGATGCAGTTAACATTACTTCCAAGAAACCAAGCACTGACTTTGAAAGAAAAAGAGATAAAGAAAAATCTTCTATTTAAATGTCAGTCAAATACCAAGGAAGAAAATAATGATTATCAGAGAATATATCACAAGTTTCTTTTAAAGGGGAAGGGGGAGGGAGAGCGTTAGGAGGAATAGTCACTGGGGTCAAAAGAGACTTTTATGAAAAGTAATTTGAGAGTGTGACATTTTTAATGGATGACATGAAAGGTTATAAAACATTTTCTGCACTTTCTTTTGTATTTAATTGATATCCCAAGAGAGAATGTCAGGGCACTAATGATTTTGCAACATTAGTCACAAATTGAATATTATAGCTGTACATTTATATGTATATGCATTACATCATAGAGCAAAAAGGGAATCTGTAACTTCTACTTCAGTTTTGAGATTCTTAGCCAGGGTTGCTTCTCATTAATAGAATTTAGGATATACTAAATGGCAACCAACTGATGATATTTTAATCCTTGGATTTAATGAGACTATAGTTGTGTGTGTGTGTGTGTGTGTGTGTGTGTTTCCCTGTCTTATCCTACAAGTAAATTGTTGTGGGGGTTTAGAATATTTCTCCTTCAGGAAATTCAGGGTGTTGGCAGAATGAAGGCACAGCTGAAATTTTAACTCTTAAGATAGACTCGTTTTTTCCCTTGCCAGTACAGGCAAATCTACAGGGACCTTTGTTGCCAGTCAAATGGAAAAATTCTATTTTAGGAATGAACCCTGACTGTTTTTAAATAGTTTTCAGTCATTACTCAATCAAAGGCATAGCTCTTGATCTGCTGCTCAGAAAATTAAACAAAACTCTGGGATTCAAGTGAAAAGTCAACAAATGCCACATATACCCTATGTTGAAGAAGCCAAGTTGTGTGGTTAATTGATTCTGGAGCATCTGAGATATATTTGTGTGACAATAGCCATTTATTTTAAGCTTTTTTGGTAAGTGTTTTCTTCCACTTATTTGAACAATTGCTTCATTTATTTAAGCCATTATAAGGGACCTTCAAATTTAGCTTGATAACTTATTTGCATGGAGGTCTTTATCTGTTTTTAAAAAATATGGCTAAGATACCGTTTTCAAAGTATGTTGTATCAAATCATGGCCATGATTGATGGCTGGACATATTTCCAAATATACTCATGCCTTTAGCTTAAGTATAGTTTAATTGACTGCAGATTGAATAACAAATGGAATTGAGATGCAGTGGAAACTTGAAACGAAGTCAGATAAAGAGCACTAGCATTACCCTTGAGTGTGGACCAGAGTGGAAGAGGAATCTGAAATTCCGATGTGATAGCTAACCTTGAAACTAAATGCCCTCGGCCTATGAAGAGACCTAATCATGTGCATGGGAAATATTTAAATATATCTCTTTTGAATGGACCATTTATGACTAGCTAGGGGATAAATGTGTGTGTGTGTGTGTGTGTGTGTGTTCTTTTAAAAATTTAGAGAAGAAAGAAAATGTACTGTGATAGAGAGAATTCTACTATGAGGGCTGGAAATTATTCTCAGATTGTTTTTCTGCTTTTCAAATGCATTCTTGCATAACATGGAAGCTTTAAATAGTTGTAAATGCCCCTGGGCTCATCTAACTTACAGAAGTGAGCCAATTGTGGTTAGATAATGCCTGAGCTTATTTATTAAAACATATTTTTATTTTTTCTTTATTTTTTTTAAATAAAGGCAATAGGAAACTTTCCAAGTGATGCTTTTTGCTTGTGAAATTAATCATGGGTAGACAACGTAGAATCCATGACCCAACTGCTTTCCTGAGATAAACATTTCTAACTTTGTTAGCATTTCTAACATCTGAAATGTAATTTCTGCAGAAGTTCATGGTTCAAATTGAGGTATTGAGAAACAAATCTGGAAAAAAATCGAAAAAATACTGTGCCTCAGTGGGAACATAAGTTCTGAGGCTCCACTATTCCTCTACATCAGGGTTACTATAATGACTCTTAGTGAGCAGGTGTTTTGTAAGGTACCTGCTTCCTAAGAAATCTAGATTTGCTTCCAAATTAAAGGTAAACATAGTGGTAGAGGGTAAAGATTCATAGTGTAGATGCAGAGTTATTTCTAAGTGTTTTCAAATGTGACTGTAAATATATAACGAAAAAATATTAAGTAATATAAACTGACATAATATAATTAGCCTTTGGGTTGTTATCAAAGCAATGAAATCATTAATTCATGCACAGTTTGGAGTTGATGATTATTTAAATGAGATCTTGTGTAGTCTCCAATTTCTTTATTTATAATAAAGGAAGAAATAAATAATATCGACAAGATAGAACTACTTGTTGGAGCCAGTACCTCTGAGTGATAGGTGTCATACTATTACCTAACTAAATGTTCACTAGTACCCTCTGAGGTAGACAATGCCTATATCTTACCAACAAGAAAGCTGAGGCTAATAGTTTTCGTGACTAGCCAAAGTCGTATATCTTAAGGAAGTGGATTGAGAATGTGAACTTGGGTCCTGTGTTTTTATGAATACCATGCCTCTTTCTAAGTTCCTTAGGAATTTTTGTTCTTTCATTTAATGGCTATTTCCTGAGCAGTACCCTACTTTAAACATTCTTGCAAGCAATATGCTTATTACCATATTTACCAATCATTCTCATTTGGACACTAGAGCGGTTCTCTCAAGGACTTCAAGGTGCTAGCACTTTCCTAGATAGGCAGAGACTCTGTGCCTACACTTGAAATATTCATATCCTAGTAATATATACTTTGCAGACTCGTGCATATCCCCTGCCAGTGCTGTTCTGCTCCACTTCTTTATGTGTGTTCATGGAACGACTTGGTACTTAGGGTCAGAATTTGCTATGGGACAGGATTAATAAAGTCAAAACTTACACGTGACCACTTTCTGGCAGTGTTGTTGGCAAAGACTCCTTCTGAACCTCAACCCTCAAGACATTCTCAGGCTCTGAGTTGATACTGGTATAACAAAACCAGATAGAATGTTAAGGCATAAATCTTTTGAATATTTTTGAGTGTCAGGTAGGAGGAAGCAGTTATGAATGTTCTATTTTGAAAACCAGGAGCAAAGTTTTCCTTGGTGTTTGTATTGCAGTTTCACGTTTCAGGAAATAGTTGACTCTTCTGATGACTGAGTTCATAAAGGAATGTAATGTTTCCATCTCAGCTCTGAATTCAGTAGGCTTGTAGGTTCTTAAAGGTATCTAAACTATTTCTCCTGTTTTAGTGAGACAAAAACATCATTCTTATCAAAATGCCTAGGAAGGACCAGCATAATTCCTGCGTGTGCAAGGGAATCATGCCATTTCATCACTACTTGTGATTCCTTTTAAGCTTTTCTTCCATCTATAAGATACACTGAATTCTAAGTGCCCCTGTGAAATGTCAGTGAATGGAACTAAGCAGGTAGTTAAACAGAGACAGAAACTACATTGGTATAACTAGACTTTAGCAATGTAGTTTAAGAAAAATTACATAGCTCAAGACATGGAAGAGTTACAGTTTTTAAAAGATGTCTAGGGATTTTCAGCAATATGTACCCTCCCACATCATTTTTATTACATACTTTTATCTGGGAAGAATGGAGTTTGGTCATGACAAAGACTTCTCCAAACCTATAATAAGCTAATAGGTTCTATTTTCTGTCTCAGTACTGGCTGAGACTCCTGCTAACGGTTAGGCTTCATCAGCTCTGTGTTATCATTAAGTATGTCATTCCATGTTCTGGTATACTTTGGATCTGGAATGCCCCCAAAAACCCATGTGTTAAAGGCTTGGCACTGTTGGGAGGTGGAGGAACCTTGAAGAGGTGGGGCCTAGGGGGAGGAATTAGGTCTTTGGGGGCATGCCTTTGAAGAGATACAAGGACCCAGGCCCTTCCTGTCTCTCCCTTTGTTTCCTGGCTGCCATTAAGTAAGTAGGCCTTCTCCACCACATGCTCCCACCACGATGTACTGCGCCATCACAGGCCCAAAGCCACTGAACTGAAATCTCAGAAACCATGAGCAAAAATAAACCTTTCTTTCTTCTAAGTTGACTACTTCCAGTATTTTATCACAGTGATGGAAAGCTGACTAACATATGCCTCCTGACCACAATGGAAACAGTTCCATTGAGAACTTCACATATAGTGGAATGAAGCTTTGGTGTGCACACTGGAAATCTATTTTGTCACTTATTTGAAAATTAGATTTGGGTAGAGTGATCCTTCCATAGAGATGATTTATGGATCTAGAACCTGTGACTTCAGGTTATCTGATTCATAGTAGAAAATATATTTTTTTTAATAGCAGGTCAAATTGAAAGAAATTTAGAAATGTTGGAGTAGATGGGATAAGATATGGAAAGGGTGACTAGAAGGAAGGAAAGAGAGAGAACAGAAGAAGGAAACAAAAACAAAACAACTTCATAGTGTCCTGATTATGTTGGGTGCTACCCCTAGGAGTTTCTCTAATAATTACATTGATAAAGAAGAGCGAGCAGTTGTGCAGTTGCCATATGCATTATATGGGTGTGAATGTGCAAACTGCCCATTCCAATGCATAGTTTTGCTACAGGTTGTATTTTCCTTTTGGTCATTCCTGACTTGATTGCTACTTTCCTCAATCCTTCATTTTCCTTGGTGTTTTAAATGTCTGGAAGCACGTGTTTCAGCTTACATGTGTATGATTTCTACACATCTAAAATTAGAATCCCATTTAATTTTAATATCTCTTATCTGCTAAGAAAATAGTAGTGATTTTGATAGTTATCTTTGCATGTGCTCATACACACATACACACTCCCGCGCACAAACCAATCAGAATGATCTCTTGTTCCTGGCTTAGAATCCTTTGTCCCACACCTGCTAGAAATTATTTTTAATAGTCAGTCCCTTATTTAATTAAGTTTGAAAACTTTTAAAAAGTAATTTATCTAAGAAATCATAGAGTAATGGCCACTGTGAAAGACTTAAGTATGCTGCAGTCTTTAAGGCTTTAGTGAAAAGAACTGTGAAAAGGGTTTCTGTAAATGGATTAGATTTCATTTGAAAGTGCATTAAGAGTCATAAACACATATGAAAAACTTACCTTATGACTTAAATATTAAAGCAATAGTGAAGTTTCAGGGCAGTGTTTATGTATGCTATTTTAATATGTCTGCTGGAAGGGAAGAGAATACATGTGTTTTAAAATGATATAAGACCTATGATGTCATAAATTTTATATAAGCTGCAATTTATATGAATGATTGATGTCTCCTGTGGGAGTGCTTTTTTGCTTAATAAATGGAATATGTGATTAGGCATTGTAAGAAGAAATTAGGACATAATTCAAATAACCATTTCTATGGGGATAAAGTTCAAGCTATGATAAGCTAGAACCCCTAGAGAAGCACCACCCAATAGAAATATAATGTTAGTCATATATGTATTTTTAAGTTTTCCAGTATACATATTAAAACAAGGAATATGGCAAATTCACTTTCATAGTAGATTTTCTTTTTTAAAATTTTTTATTTGTTTAATAAAATATTTTATTTAACCCAGTAATTCAACTTTTTTTTTTTTTTTGGTAATGGGATTGAACCCAGGGGGCACTTAAACACTGAGTCACATCCCCAATACTCAACATATTATTTCAACGTGCAATCTATGTAAACATTATTAGTGATATTTTTTCCAACTGTCCCCCACAAATCTTTGAAGTCTGATGTGTATTTTATACTTATAGTATGACTCAGTTCATACCAGCTATGCTTCCTAGTGCTCAGTAACTATGTGTGGCTGGTGGCTACCATATTGAACTGCATAGCTCTTGAGCAAAGACATAAATGGAGCCAAGTAGCCAAGAAAAATGAGCTGCTCTCAGCTCAACTGGTTCCTGCTTTTGCCCTAGTGCTGCCAGATTTTATTATTTTTCCTGGAATGCCAGAAATCCAGAATCCTATAGGAAATTTCTTGATTTTTAAGTGTTGGCAGCTAATTCAGAATTTTCAAAAAGAACATGCTAGGCTGGAACACACATTGCCAGTTAGTGACCTCTGTTCCCAGTACTTCAAATTTTAATCCACGTAAGGGTCTCTTACTCATCCAATGTGCTATATTAGGTTTGATTGAAGATAATAAAAGGATCCCCATTTTCACCAATATAAATGTGCTTGAACATATTTATGGACTATGTTCCACATTAGAATCCACTCAGTAGTTGTCCTTCTTGCCTCCATGAGACCATAGAACATAAAGCTGATAGGGGGGCTCTGGGATAATTTTCTACTTAAAATTTCATTACTCCAGCTAACTGTACCCTCTGCCAAACACACACACACACACACACACACACACACACACACACACATTTTGTTTTTTAAACATTCATCCTGTTGTAACTGCTTATTCAGTTTCTCTATTCCATGTCAGCACAGGTTCTCGAGGGCAGGCAGAATGTTTTGTTTTCTGCTGTATCCCTGCACCTGGTATGGGGAAGGCTTTGGGCCAGTATTTACCGAACAGATGAGTAAGTGAACAAATTACCGAAAACCCAGGGAGGATATGTTGGTGGTGAGGTGGAGAAATCAGAACCCTTGCATACTCCTGGTGGGAATGGCAAATGGTGCACTTCTATAGGAAAGTTTGTCAGTTCCTCAAAAAAAGTAAAAATGGAACTACCACAGAAGCCAGCAATTCCACTCCTGAGTGCATACTCAGAATTTATGAATGCAGGGACATGAAGATATGGTTGTACAGTACTCGTGTTCATAGCATTATTATTCACGATAGATAAAAGGTGAAGAAAGCAACCCAAATGTCCATTGACAGATGGAACAAATTGGCAGATGAGCAATATGTGATATATACATACAAGGGAATATGATTCAGCCTTAAAGAAATTCTGACACATGCTACATCATGGATGAATTTTAAAAACATTATACTAAATGAAAAAGCCAGTCACAAAAAAGCAAATACTCATATGCGATACCTAGAATCAAATTCAGAGACACAAAGTAGAATGTGCTTGCTAGGGTCTGGGGGAGAAGGGACCAGGAAGTTATGTCATGGGCACAGAGTTTCAGTTTTGAAAGTTGAAAAGAACTCTGTGTATGGAAGGCCATGATAGCTGTCCAACTGCACTAATGCCGCTGAACTGTAAGGCTAAAACCGGTTGAAATGGTAATTTTATGTATAGGATACCATAATTAAAAATAAATAATATTTTTTAAAACACAAGAAGGTTGAATGTCTTATCTTAGGTCACAGTATTGTGATCTGTAGATTTTTGAACTATTCCAGGCCATTCATCCATTCCTGGTTTTTTTTTCTGTTTGTTTGGTTTTGGGGTTTTGTTTTTGTTTTTATTTGTGGGGCTGGGGATCAAACACAAGGCCTCACACATGTTGGGGATGCACACTCTACTACATGTTGGGGATGCACACACTACTACTAAGCTACACCTCCAGCCCTGCAGTAGTTTTTGAGGTCACATGACTAAAGAAAAGACAGCTGGGAACCTACAAACTCAAATCTTCACAAGTCACTGAGCTCCTATGTTCTCACACGTCCCATCCTGATTTGCTAGAACTAAGGACAAGATAATAAAATGAAATTGGTATGAGAAAACTATCTGCTAGATCATTCTGGGCTGAAATCACTGTATGTTGGGAGATTAATGTGTTAGGGAGATTAAAGGCTCTTCTGGTAATGTAGCATGTATGTAAGAGCCTTATTGAGCTGATGGCCCCGCACAATCATTCCTCAGTTCAGTTAAAATAATCAGCTGACTGTAAGTGTGAGAACATTTGCTTTACTCTTTTGTTTTCTTTATGATAGTGATGATTTATTTCATCATCTTCCATGTGCTGAAGTGCCCTTGGAGTTGGATTCTTCTTTTCCTTTCAGAGTACAGTGAGGTGGGAAGAGAATCCCACGTGCAATGGGATATCTCGTCTCGAGAGGCAGCACCACCCCTGAAGCTGGCATCTTCGGTGACCTTTCCTGGCTCTGTAGCAGTGTGAATGCCTGTTGCTCAAAGCAGCCAGATTTCAACAATTAGAGGAAAAGGCGCAATCATTTAATAGTTGATTCTCTAGAGACTTGCTTTGGTAGGAAATCAGAACACTCATTTTTCTGTCACATGCTGTAATTATCCAATAGGATATTGTCTTGAAATGGAGAAAGCAAATGGGATTCTATACTGGTTCTTAATACCTGGTCCATTTATCCACTCTCATGTTTTAAAGATGAACAGAGTTCAGTGCCTCGCATGTTGCTACTTACTGATAGATTCTTTGCATTGTTCCAACACCCTTACATCATATCATGCACTAAACTCAAGATTGATTAAAAGCAAAAAACAAAATCATAAAATCAAGAAGAAAATATAGATAAAAGCCAAGCTTAGTCTTGGGAAAGTTTAATGAGGCATAGAAATCTATGAGAAACTTGCAAAAGAAAAATGGATAATCTTAACTGCATAGAATTTTTATCTACCAAAAATATAATAGAGTGTGAGTAACAAATTAGGAAAATATTTGCAATAAAGATGATAGGCAAAGAATTAATATGCAAGGAAGTCTATCAGTTTTAAAAAACCTGCCATTTCAATAAAACAATGGACACGAGATATGATAGGGGAAATGAATGGCTAATAAATGTGAAAGGAGGAATGTAAAAGGCTAATGTGAAAAAAACATTCTTTTTAGTAATTAAAGAAATGCAAACTAAAATAATATGAGGAAAGTTTCTACTTATTAAATAGTCTTTTTTTTTTTTTTTTTTTTCCTTCTTAAAAGATAAGACTTAACATAGACCAGGTTTCAGGGAGGCATTCAGATGCTGCTGGGAGGAGGATGAGAGTCAGCCTTTGGAAAGCTATTGAGCAACAGGCACTGAGAGCTTCCAATAGGTCAAAGTAACGTGCGAAAATGTGAGTATGTACATTTACAGAAATCTGTCTTTAGGAAATAATTAGTGCTGATAAAAATTTATGTATGACTGTTCACTGCAGAATTATTTGTAGTCATGAGAAAGCGAATATCACTCAAAGCAATGAATGTAAATTATGATTCATAATGATGACAGTAATGCTGACATTAAAAATTAGGAGAAGACTGCTGGGTGCAGTGGTACACACCTATAATCCCAGAGACTAAAGAAGCCGAGGCAAAGTGATAGCGAGTTCAAGGCCAGGCTCAGGAACTTAGTGAGACTGTAAGCAACTTAGTGGAACCCGGTCTCAAAAAATAAAAAGGAGTGGGGATGTCATTCAGTGATATAGCACCTCTAGGTTCAATCACAAGTAAACACCCTCCCCCCCCAAAAAAAAATCAGAAGAAGAGGATCTATTAAAATGTGTTCAGTATTTTTTGAAAGTGTTAATGTTTATTAAAAATGTGTTCAATGTCATTTTTGTCTAACGTGCCATTGTGTAAATGTGTACAATTGATATATATTCTTGGTACACTGTAGTAATATACCAGTGTCGTTAAGTGTATATGTTTGCATTGAATAGAGATTGAATGAAAATCAGCAACGTGGTAGAAACAGTTATCTTGGAATGGCCAGATTACATGTAATTTCCATTTTCTTTATACTTTTCTGCCAGTTCTAAGTTTTCAAGAATAGAAGGAAGGGGGGCTGGGAATATAGCTCAGTTGGTAGAGTGTTTGCCTCGCAAGCACAAGGCCCTGGGTTCAATCCCCAGCACCACCAAAAAAAAAAAAAAAAAAAAAAAAAAAGGAATAGAAAGAAACTAATTTTTTTAATGGAAAATAATTTTTTAAAGAACTGAAGCAGACCTCTTATGAAGAAGACTTTCATCTTTCTCCATAAATTTTGTCCTGGTGCCATCATTTATTTCATAGTTCAGGACTTCATTTATCCCCCACCCTCATCAAATTACCAACCTCTGCCATCTTCCTCTTCTGTGCTTCCTGGGCATGGCCCTTCCTTTCCCCTCCTGGTCAACCTGGGGTTTCCTTCTCTGACTCTCCTTACCCTTGTTGGAATCCCAACACTGGCCTGCCATCCACCATGTCAACACACACTCTGGGGTTAGTTCTCAGGCTCCCTCACCCCGCCAACCAGACCACCTGCACGTGCCGTGCTCACACATTTCTGCGGCGTTCCCTCTCCTAGCAACACCCTGTGTTCCTCCATCCATTCCTTCAGCAGACATTTGCTAAATGAATTTCCTGAGCCAGGCTCTCCGAGGACCAAAGATGGATGAAACATCCTCTCTACCTCAGAGGGGCTCACAGTCCACTTGGGAAGGGTGTTAGTCAGCTTGCTGTCACTATAACAAATACCTAATGAGGAGAAAGGCTCATTTTGGCTCACAGTTTAGGAGTTTCAGTCCTTCATTGGTTGGCCCAGATGCTTTAGGCCTACGTTTGAAGCAGCACATCATGGCAGAAGCATGTGTCAGAGCCAAACTGCCTGCCTCATGGCTGGGAAGCCAAAGAGAGGAAGAAGAAGGAACCAGTGTCCCACAGTCCCCAATGCCCTGAAGATCTCCCCCCAGGCCCTACTTCTTAAAGGTTCCAGGGTCTCCAAATATTGCTTACCTGCGGAGCAATCTTCAACACATGGACCTTTGGGAGCCATTTAAGATCTCAACTGTAGAAGAGAAACAGACAAATAAACCACTAGTTATATATATATATATCGCACAATAAGTGCTAGTTATGTTAAATGTGTCAACTAGTGGTGGGACTGGGATTTGAACCAGCTCTGGTGCCACCAAAGCCATATTGCTCCAAAGTGAGGAAAGAAAAGCATGTTCCGTGGTGTGACGTGACCAGCACCTTGGCTATCTGTTGGGAAGGAAGAGATGCGCCTGCAGCTGGTGGTGTACCCATGCGGAGGTGTTAAAACTGCATGCTTGCAGCTAGGATGACAATAATCACAACCAATCTCTGTGCCGTGGTCTGTTCTCAGTGTGTTGAAAATACTAACTCAGTTAATCCTCACAACAGCTTCATGAGTTAAAACAGCTTTGTCTTTTTTTACATCAAGAAACTGAGGTACCAAAAGATTAGATGATTTGCACCATGTCATAGTAGTTTTGGCTCCAAAGTCTGAGCTCGCTATTACTGTGCTTTAAGAATTTAGTTTATGTGCTTAACTCTCTTTTCTCAGAAAATAGGAGGTGGAACAGCAAAGGTCAGAGACTGTCCTGAGCACTTTTGTGTCCTAGCAGACACAAAAGTGTTTTTGTGACCTAAAAACACTAGTGCAGGCCAATAAATATGAATTGAATTGAGTAGATTTGAACCAGAGACTTTCAAGGGCTCTGTGAAATAACTCCTACTCTTGCTTTGATAAATGTCCAGACTTGTGTTGGGAGGGGGTTAAAGAAAAAGAAAACATCTTAACTTGACATTTAATGCCCTTCAGAAATAGATAACAGATCTGAGTTGACTGAATTCACCCTCTGAAGTCCCTGCTTCTCAGGCTCAGGGTCTCTTCAGGTTGGAAGCCATCCCAGCATCGCCCTGTTAAACCTCCCACCCATTCCCAGCTGTGACTGAATAAGAGGCTCTAGCTTTTTAAACTCACTCTTTCTAAGTCTGCAGCTCTTTGGAGTGAGAGGGAGCAAGCCCTGCCTGGTCAGATTCCAACAGACTAGTCACCAAGTGTAGGTTTAAAGGGGATGCTGTGCAAATGAACAGTTGCTTCCTCTCTGAGCTCAGAGCCAAAGCAGTAAGTATACAGAGTGTGCTCAGTTTTGCATCATGGGAATTGGTGGATGGAGCTGCAGGGCCACAATGGGAACGTCACTAAGGACACGCTTGCCTGGGTGCACAGAGTGGAATACGTTGAGTCCTCTGCACCCTCACCACCCTTGCTCACCCCCGCCCTTGCTCACATGCACAGGAGGTGTGAGCTGCCATGAGGTCACATGAGGACACTGGGCACTTCTCATTCCAACCATAGCATGGCCTTTGTTTTAACAGGGCAGGAGGGTGGAGGGGAGAAGGGGGGTAGAGCTCCTCACACACTCACCCTCTTGTGGCATGGCTCATCATAGCTTCTCCTGCAACAGCTCTCCCTGTTTCCACAAATCGAAACCAACCCTAGCCTTGGAGACCAGGCTCAACAAAGTCGTCCTCTTAACAAAAGCAGCTAAAATGTTAATTGGGGACATTTCCTAAGTGTGAGGTTGTGTTCTAATGAAAGGTGAGCACATGTAACTCTTTTATTTTTATGTTTATTTTTATGACAGAAGAATGCATTTTGACACATCAAACAAATGGAGTATAACTTCTCACTTATCTAGTTGGACATGAAGTAGAGTTACACCGGTCATGTAATCATATATGCACATAAGGTAATAATGTCCGATTCATTCCACTGGCTTTCCTACCCCCAAACCCCTCCCTTCCCTTTATTCCCCTCTGTCTAACCCAGAGTACCTCTATTTTTCCCTAGCACTCCCCACTATCCCTCCCACATTAGCATCCGCATATCAGGAAACATGCGGTCTTTGGTTTTTTGGGATTGGCTTATTTCACTTAGCACGATGGTCTCCAGTTCCATCCATTTACTGGCAAATGCCATAATTTCATTCTTCTTTAAGACTGAGTAATATTTCAATGTGTATATATTCTATAATTTCTTTATCCATTCATCTGTTTAAGGGCACCTAGGTTGGTTCCACAATCTAGCTATTGTGAATTGAGCTGCTATAAACATTGATGTGACTGTATCACTGTAGTATGCTGATTTTAAGACCTTTGGATATAAACTAAGGAGTGGGATAGCTGGGTCAAATGGTGGTTCCATTCCAGGTTTTCTGAGGAATCTCCATACTGCTTTCCATAGTGGTCGCACCAATTTGCAGTCCTATCAGCAATGTATGAATGTATCTTTTTCCCCACATCCTTGCCAACATTTATTATTGCTTGTATTCTTGATAATTTCCATTCTGACTGGAGTGAGATGGAATCTCAGTGTAGTTTTGATTTGCATTTCTCTAATTGCTAGAGATGTTGAACATTTTTTCACATATTTGTTGATCTGTTGTATTTCTTCTTCTGAGAAGTGTCTGTTCAGACTTAGCCTATTTATTGATTGGGTTATTTGTTTTTTTGGTGTTTTTTGAGTTCTATATATATATCCTGGAGATTAATACTCTATCTGAGGTGCATGTGGTAAAGGTCTTTTCCCATTCTGCAGGCTCTCTCTTCACGTTATTGTTTCCTTTGCTGTGAAGAAGCTTTTTAGTTTGATTCTATCCCATTTATTGATTCTTAATTTTACTCGTACTTCAGGAGTCTCATTAAGGAAGTCGGTTCCTAAGCTGACATGGTAGTGCTTTGGGCCTACATTTTCTTCTCTTAGGCACAGGGTCTCTGTTCTAGTGCCTAAGTCCTTTATCCACTTTGAGTTGATTTTTGGAGAACATGTAATTCTTATCTGCCTTTACCACTTTTCCAAACTACGGTTCAGAGTTTTATGAATTGCCTGAGGTCACACAGCTGATCATTGGAGGAACCAAGGCTTAGATCCAGGTTGTCTCATCCTTGAGCCCATGCCTGTAGCTGTTGTATTACACTTTCTTGGCCACGAAGCCTCTGGCCTCTAAATGTTCCCTGCTTCTTCCTCCAGCCAGAAATCATTATCTTCTTCCAAATTCCCACAGTCCTTTAGCTGCATTTCTTTTATGGGACTTGCCAGTTTTTATAGCTTGTCATTTCTATAAAGTTCACTTGTCCTATTCAACTGGGGACATGGAAGCAGAGTCCATTTCTCAGTCCTTGGCACCACATGTAAGATGGCACCACATGTAAGATGTAGCCAAGGGGAAACTAGTGTTCTTCATCAGATCTTCCCTTTCTAGGACCCTGCACTATAATAGGAATTTGGGAATCTGTAAAACGACCTATAGGCATTCCTCAGTACAGATTGCCTAGGAAAAGTAAAGAGTTGACTTGAGAAAGACTGAATTATATAAGGCACAATCCTCCTCCCTTAGTGTCCTGGTCCCTTGTGGTCCTGGGGCTGTAGCTGTTCAGAAATGGTGCATGGCCCAGTCTGCTTGTAACTCTTCTTGTGTATAGTTCAGATCTGCTGCTCCTTTTCTGTGGGTTTGTTTTGTGGCAGAGTTGAAGCTTCCTTCGATCCTTTATGGCAGGCTGTAGGAGACATCTCCATCTCACATGGCTTTGGATTCACACTGAAGGATCTAGTTGTCATTAACGGTTCTTGTATTACATAAATTGACACACCACATGGATTTCAGAACATTCTGTGAGCTGCCTGCTGCAGCTGTGGATTCACTTGTGGATTACACTTTCTCTCTCGCTTTCTGTTTCCCTTTTCCCTCTCTGCAAGGCTGCTTCCTTCTAATCTTGCTTCTTGAGGTGACAAATGAGAGGAGGTTCAGTTCATATCCTGTTCTAGTTTTTGGCAAGAGAACTGTTTTGAGGATGAGCCCAACTCTGTAATACCTCCCATTTGCTACCCTTAAGCACTTATCTGAGTGTATTGCTTAAGATTTTTATTTTTCTCCTTAACATTTCATAACTACTGAGTTATGTTTTGTTCTTAACTTTGCATCAATGTTTGTCAATAAGTAAATCAGTGAAGAAAGAAAGGAAAGAAACTGGGATGTCCAGGTTCGTTATTATAAGCACTACCACCCTGCTCCTCCAAACACAACCCTAAAGAGGACAGTTAGGGCTGTCCTCGCAGCACCGCTGGCACCCACACCCTCAGTAAATCACAGGCTTGTTTGTCCTGAGGTAAGTCTTGATGTTCATGCTGCCTTGATGGAGCGTAATCCCCAGCTGGCCCAGGTGCTGCCGCCACCGCCCCTGCTTCCCTCCATCAGCATAACAACAGTTTTAGCAAATCTTTAATGTTGTCTGTGCACCTTGGTGCAGAGAGCCACATACTGCTCCCCCGAAAGGAGAAGGATAGAAGGCGCGATGCCTTCTGGGAAAGGCTAGAGACAAAGCCGTCCCTGAGCCAGGCCACCTGGGCCTCTTCATTGATCGCCCTTCCTCTCAGGTCCTAAGGAACAGGATGCCCCGCTACTCCTGTGGGGCGGGTGTGCTGGCTGAGCTGGAACCTAGCGGTGTGGAGCTCCATGACTGCCTGGCTGGGGACTGCGGTGTGATCCTGCCACTTGCTGAAGTTCAGGAAGGTATGAAGGAGTGGCCCAGTAGAGCCCCTGTGACTCCCAGTGCAGCTCACTGGCACTGTGCTGGTCCAGGTCCTGCTGGCTCTCCCAGTCTTCAGTGGCTCCTCAAGGGGCCCATGTAGATGTCTCTGCCCTCAGAGTTGCGTTGTCACCAGAGTTCCAGTGGCATTTGATTTTATCCACAGTCTGAAAGCATCATCGTGCCACCTTTCACCATATGCCTTGGGACAGATTCTAGAATAAGGTACTTCATGGACCTAAACCAGTATCCCCTTGAGTGCCTGACCCTTTGTAAAGAGGCAACTCCCTTGACCCCATTTTCTCCTACCACCTCAGTTGTCTTCCCTCAGACAACTCTGTCCTTTCTTCCGTAGCCTTCCTTGGTCAAAGATTGTTAATGACTTTGAAAGGGAAAGGGTTTCGTTCAAAGATCTCTCTGCTTCCATGCAAAATAGTGTGTACACCTGGATAGGTGGAAGAAAGACACCATGGGACTCTAACTAAGCACATTGTACTCCAAATGTAGGCACGTTTAGGGCAGGGGATCATTCCTCTGCTCACTTTCAGGGTCTGAACCCGGGCTCTGGGTCAGCCCAGCAGTTACGTACACAGTGATCTCTTTTCCTGTAAGGGAGGTGGGGGACGAGGGGGATCTATTAGTCATTGAGGCCCACAAGTTTCTTCCACATCAGTTAACTTTTTGTTTTTATTCACCTCTTTTAATTTAGAAAATTGTTTTTGATATAAATTGTTCATAGGCAAATATTTGCAGAAAAACACTTAAATATTTTTCCATATATAAAAGTTATAATGTATAAACTCATTTTTTCCCCAAAGAGTGAACAATGCCATACTCTACTTAGCATGTACAGTTAATCAAATAAATAGAAATTCAGATGCTTCTGAGCACTGTTTTATACACGGTGTATTATGACTCACTGGAGGGGTATAATCATCATTTTTAATGACATAGGAATGGAGTGGAGTAGAATAGCATAGAAAATACAAGTGGCTTATGCTTAGCAAGGCTAAGTGTGGTTGTGTGGAACTTTTGTTTCCGTCTTGTTTGCATATGGCTGTGTGTATATGTGAGCTCACAGAAGCACATGCAAACCATACAGATCATCCATTTGCGTGCGTCCTGTGAGTCCAAGAGCTCTGTGAAGTGTCTCTTCATGGGCCACATTCAAGCAAAGGCTGAGAGTCACAGCGAGGCTCCTCACAGTCCTTGCTGAGCCACCTCCATCACTACTTCCTTAGCCGCTTTGGCTGCTCCTCCCTTTCCCCAACTTCCAAATGCACTTTTCTTTCCTTAAAGCCAAATCATTCATTCCCGACTGGTGATGCCATTATTGAACCCTTGTTTTTTCATTCTTGACAGAGGCCTTGAGGGGAAAATCAGAAATAATGATAAGTAGACGCTAGATAAATGACATTTCATCCTTCACTTGAATATCATATTAAAAACAATTTCCCTTGCTATTTTTAAATATTTCTCAACTTAATATGTATTTCTGCTTTTGAAAGTGCATGCCTATTACCACGTGTGATGCATGCTAGTGTGTTGGTACTTAGCCCTTCCTAAGGTTTGCAGATACCCATCTGCCTGTGTGTTACGGAAGGAAAGTCAGGATGGAGAGACCTTCCAAGTACATAGGAATGTTGCAGATTGGCCATTTTCACCACTGAATTCCTCATTTGGGACCTTAGGGAAATAGAGCAATTCAGTGGTGCCCGTGAATACACAATCGGATATTTGTAAAGTGAGCAAATAGTAAGACTCCAACAAAGCACCAGGCAGACACTCAAGTGTGTAATCCTGCTCTGAGCTGCTGGTGCCGTGCACCATCTGAAGACTTTGAGGCCTCCTCTTAGATGCCAATCCTTATTTTAATGCCTGGTACACTTGGAGAATGTCCCTATCAGATATGGCAATTCATTTCCTTCAGACAGAACTCAGAGTTGAAAGAAGGTTAACTGAAAAGGAACACAGCAGTGCCAGGTTTCCAGCCCTTTCCTTCATGCTTAAATATTAATAGATACTTGGCATAAAAGCTCGTATAGCTTTGTAAACTCTCTGATAGTGGCAGGGCTTCAGGCTGGAAATGGATTGTTAATTTTCCATTTGATTTTCTTTGCTTACTCAGCATACTTCTATGTCCTGGGATGGTAGTGTGATAAACCTGTGTAGTCCAACAGGTAGAAGCATGTGAAGATGAATCTGCCGTGACCTGGATCTCTTGTCAGGTTTCCTGATCTACATTAAATGTAAGAGTCAGGCATTTATATATTTATAAGAAAATATATATACAATATATAAATAAAAGTAAAAATTCACTTTAAAAATGTTTTCTAATACCCTCATTCGTATGGTGGAGGGTGCCTGTGATTCCAGTGACTTGGGAGGCTGAAGAAGGAAGGTGGCAAGTTTGAGGCCAGTCTGAACAACTTGGTGAGACCCTGTTGCTAAATAAAGTAAAAAGGACTGGAGAGGTCGTTCGGTAGAGTACTTGCCTAGTGTGTGCAAGGCCCTGGGTTCAACCCTACTACTTCCAGTGTGTGTGTTTACAGTGTACATGTATTTATATGTTCATGTGTGTAAGACAACTCATTTTTAAGATGTGTTCCATATCTTTACTTGTAGAATCAAATAGAACTCTATTTAGCTGGAGAGGGGAGGGATGCCTTAGCAAGGCTAAGTGTTGTTTTTTGTTTTTTTGGGGGGGCTGTTGCGGGGCACTCAACCACTGAGCCACTTTTCATTTGTATTTTATTTGAAGACAGGGTCTCACTGAGTTGCTTAGTGCATCGCTGTTGCTGAAGCTGGCTTTGAACTCGTGATCCTCCTGTCTGTGCCCCACAAGCTGGGATTTACAGGCATGTGCCACTGCACCTGGCGGCCTTGTGTTTTTTAATGCATTGAAGGTATTACATAACTGTTGCAGACAGAGGATTTTGAGTGTTTCCTACACAAAGAAATGATAAATGTTTGAAGTGATGGTTTTACAGGTTATCCTGATCTGATCATTACACATCATATACATGCACTGAAATATCACACAATATTCCACAAATATGTATAATTATCGTGTCCATTACATTAAAAAATATTTAAAGTAAAAGTGATATCAAAGTAAGAATTGACATGCAAAGACCTCTGAAGCAAATTAATGTAAAGAGGGGCTTATCTTTAGAGGACGATGAGGCGGAAGGCTTGGGTTCTATGCTTTGTACCAGCCTGGGGACCACAGCCCGGTCTCTGATCTCTCTGGGACACAATTTCTGCATCTATAAAGTATCTTGCAGCGCAGCTCTGCATATTCAGTGAGCTACTCGGATGGAGATGAACATTATGTCGCCATCTCTTTTAACCGTCTTTTTTTATTGCCTAGTTAGCAATATCGCACAGTCCGCATAACTTTGCACACCAGGCTGTTCCACGTTTCCACTCTCCTAACACCGTTCTTGGCAATGACTGTGATGGAACTCTGCAAAGCTGCTTGTTGTGCTTGTTGTCGGCTCCTCACTTGCTCATGTGAGCCTTTGCTGCCACCACAGAGCAGCCTAGAAATGAGCTTTGCTAATCTTAGGCACATATCAATTATTCACCAGCCTGGCTCCTCCTGTACTGTATCTTACAGAATCTGCCCACACCATTGCCCCATGTTCTAACTCTCAATCTGCAAGTGATAGGTTAATATCAGGTTTCTGTGGCCTGGCATTGTTCTACACGTCAGCTGAATTCTTCTGCTCCTACCTTTACTTATATGAAACTTTCTATGACAGTTAAGAATGTAACAGCTGGATATTTCCTACTTTTCAGTGTCAATTATACTTCATATCATACTTCTGATGCATCATATTTAGCTTTTGAGAGAGAGATTACAGTAGATAAGCAAGAATTTCTGCTTAGGTTTATTTTCAACACTGTGCTGTTAACAGTGTTGAATGAAATAATACGAAATGTGTTCCCTGCTCTCTTCAGATAGATGTAATTCAAAATTGCACATACTATAGTTATCACTTTTTATTTCATAAGAAGAAAATTATGTACAGTATCAAGTTGCTGAGGCTTTCACATGTAAACATGATTGCTAATAAGTCCATGACTCTCAGAAAAGAAGTCTTATGGATTTAAAGAAATTCATCCTATTTATAATTTTCCCTCTATTTTTACCATGGATACAAGCAAAGGAAACAGACTATCTGAGGCAGGGAACCACATGATGTCATTAATTGGCTCTCCTGACAGTGTAGATAATTATCCTCTAAATGCCTCACATAAAGGATCTGACAGCTCCTAGACAAAATCATGCCAGTTCAGAAAAGGAGACTGAAATTATAATATGATTTCTCTCTCTCTCTCTGTCTCTGTCTCTCTCTCTCTCTCTCTCTCTCTCTCTCTCTCTCTCTGTCTCTGTCTCTTGCCCCCGCCCCCCCCCCCCCCCCCTCTCTCTCTCTCTCTCTCTCTCTCTGTTCTTTTAATACTGGGGCCTTGCATCTGCTAAGCAGTCACTCTACCACAGCTATATCCACGGCCCTTTTTATTTTATTTTGAGACAGGGTCTCACTGTCATCTAGGTTGGTCTTGAATTTGCAATCCTCCTACCCCAACCTCATGAGGAGCTGAGAATACAGGTGTGCACTACTGCCCACAGCAAGAAAAGTCATGTTCATACAGAGATGTCGGAACAACAAAATCAGGCATAGTCCTTACTTGTCACCATATCTAAAATGGACCCTGAGGACTTTGCCCAAGTCATCTTGCTATTGTTTAGTGCAGGTAGGGGGAAGAGAATAAATCAGCCATAGTGAGAATCCTTTCACAGTTTGAATAATTAAGAACTGGGATTGACAATAGTTAAAAAAACAAGCAAGCTTAGGTTTAAGAAAATCAAGGATCCAGTGAAGGAAATCAATACCACTGAGGTTGGACAATGTAGAACATTTTGCCCATCATCTGACATATTTCACACAGCAGATATATTCTTGGTACATCCTCAGTGTCTTGTGACAATATGAGGGCATATTTCGCTCTGCCTCTGGCGAGGTCACATTGTATTAAGTAAAATATTTTCAGACATTTGTACTTAATTTCATGAATCTGGTTGTTGTTTTTGACAGAATTCATCCAAATCTTTCCATTTCTTAAGATTTTGTTGGTGATAAACTTACATTTGTTTAATAAACTTTTATTAAGCATCTATTATATGCTGGTTAGGGTTGTTTATCTCAGTGTGTGTCATACTGATTATTCCATAGAAGACTTGAGATTAAGTGAATAATTGCATTAAAGATGAATAAAACACATAGCTTCACAAATTCACCATCTAACTCAAGAGATGGAGGAGAAAGACATGAATAGAAAATCACAGTGAAACCAACTGAAGGACAATAATAGCAATTAAGAAGTACTGTAAGAGGGAGTGTCAGGACTGGGGATATAGCTCAGTTGGCGAGTGCTTGCCTCGCATGCCCAAGGCTCTGGGTTCAATCCCCAGCACCACCAAAAAAAAAAAAAAGGTGAGTGGAATGAAAAAACACCTCCAGAATATACTAAAGGGGTGCAGTTACTAATATTTATATTTACATTTACAAGATTTTACTTTAAGAAATACTCAGAGTCACAGCAAATTTTGCAGGGAAGAAAATAATGTGAGATATGCTCAATATGATTTACCCAGACACAAAAATAGAATAGTAATTTGTATTTCTAAGCAGTCTTAATTCCCAATATTTTTTAAATAATGGATAGAAGCACTATGTTTAATCAACCATTTAGCCACAGTAAATCACACACGCCTTTTTGTCATGCAGATTAAGCCTCCTACCCTCTGGAACGACATTTCATATGACATGCTATTACTCACCAGGGTTGAGTTACCTTTCTTCCTGCTGTATCTACACCTATTCAAAAAGTCAAATAGCTTACAGGGTGTAGAATTGAGATTAAGTTGGGATGGGCTTTTGTTTTCCTTTTCTTTTCTTCTTCTTCTTTTTTTTTTTTTTTTGGTACGGGGGATTGAACCAAGGGTGCTTAACCACGAGGCCACATCCTCAGCCTTTTCTAATTTTTATTTTGAGACAGGATCTCACCAGGTTGCTTACAGCCTCACTAAGTTGCTAAGGCTGTCTTTGAATTTGTGATCCTCCTGCCCCAGCCTTCTGAGCTGCTGGGATTACAGGAGTGCACCACTGTGCCTAACTAGGATAGGGGATAGGCATTTTTTAGATGATTTTTGGAAATAGGATTTCTTAATGGTTTATTTGAGAAACAGAATATATTTTGTTCTTTGCTCTTTTTCTTTTTAAAAATTTTTTAACTTGTTCTAATTTGTTATATATAACAGCAGAATGCATTTATGCATTTTGATAGGTCATACATAAATGGAGTGTAATCTCTCATTTTTCTGATTATACATATTGTAGGATCACATTGGTCATGCAGTCATTTATGTGCATGAGGTAATAATGTCTGTTTCACTCTACTATTCTTCCTACCCCATACCACTTCCCCTCCCTTCACTCCCCTCCCCCTCCCTTCACTCCCCTCTACCTAATATAACGTAACTCTATTCTTCCCTATGCCCCTGCCCCTTATTGTGAATTAGCATCTGCATATCAGAAAAAACATTTGGGCTTTGGTTTTTTGGGTTTGCTTATTTCGCTTAGCATGATGTTCTCTAACTCCATCCATTTACCAACAAATGCCGTAACTTCATTCTTCTTTAAAGATGAGTAATATTCCATCGAATATTTATATACCACATTTTCCTTATCCGTTCATCTGTTGAAGAGCACCTAGGTTGGTTCCATATTTTAGCTATGGTGAATTGAGCTGCTGTAAACATTGACGCGGCTGCATCACTGTAGTATGTTGATATTAAGTCCTTTGGATATAAACCACAGAGTGGTGGGATAACTGGGTCAAATGGTGGTTCCATTATTTTGAATTGTTCTGAAGCAGGTATACAGAATAGAGGCCTAGTATCAATCTTTCAGTACTTGAAGACAAGTCCTTTCTATAGGAAGCGTTTCATCAATAGCAGCTATTTTTACTTGCATTCCAAGAAAATGCATAAATTGATATTTGTTTTATTATTTATACTTTATTTATAACAACACTGTCCATAACTATTTCACTATTCATTTTTTTTTGTCATTGTTGTTTTTGAAAATACCTAGGATATTGAACAGATCTAGCTTTAAATATGGATCCCAGCTAACCAACCATGTGATTTTGTACAGTTCACCTAACCTCTTTTCAGTGGGGACTCCAATGTTCCTACATATAAAATGAAAATAGTAATGTTTTTGTGGGGAATAAAGAAACTAACTGATCCTCCTGGTATGCGCCATGTACTGTCTTGCAGGTGGCATGAACTAATAAATGTGAGTGGCAGGGCTTGCCCTGAGCAAGGCCCCTGAAGTTTTACAGTGTACAACTTGCACAGCTCTTGATGTCAACCCTGGGTGATCATTTTTGTTATTTTTCTCTGGAAAAAAGTGATCTGAGACCCTAACACTTGATATATGTAAGGCTTTTAGATTGTGATTTTATGTTAGAAATTTGGTTTTACTCGGTAGAAGCTGAAGAAAGCTTCTTATTGTGGTTAATGATGGACCTCAGATATGAAGATACATACCAGATAGCCTCAGCATAGAGTAGGCTCTACCTAACAACACATTTTTCAGAAAGTTGCTGTGTTGTTAAGTGACACTTGACTGTATTGTGGGTGTTCAGGGGTAGGAGAGCTCTCTGAACTGGAGCAGTCAGGGAAACTTTTCTAAAGATTTGGTATTTGAAGAATGGGCAGGACAAAGGGGTATTTAGATTAGGGAGAAGGTTTTGTGCCTTGGAGTCAAAGTTTTAATTGGTTTAGTGCTAAACTCGAAGTAAAAGGAGATTTCGTGTCATTTTGACTGGAAGAAAATCAGAAGAGAACCAGCTGCTTAGAATTACAGTTGAAGAATGGGGTTCCAGGCTTGTCATGAGGGGAGCCCTTCCCCATGCCATCCCTGGACCCTCCATTCTGAAAGTCTCTTCCTTCAGAGGCGCACATCCAAAGTGACATCATCTGTGGAGCCAGGCTCACAACCCCTGGTCCTCGTGTCCCCACGAGAGCTCTGGAGGCTGCGCTCCTTGACTCCATCAGCGCTGGGTTAGAGAGCGCCGTGGCGGAGGGAAGCAGTGCTGTCTGTCTGTGCCTCACCCCACAGCCCTGGGAGCCAGAGCCGGTTTCCCACCCTGGAATCAAGCAGCCTTAACTAAGGAGCCCCCTGGGACAGCTGGGAGCTGAAACCACAGCAGAACTTTGTCCCAACCAGGCATGGCTCTCACACAGCAAGGAGAGATAATTTTAGACCACAAACTTTGACCTCTTGAATAGAAGGAGAATGACGCAAATAAAGGAAAAACAAAGTGCACGAAACTCATAACAAATAGAAACATGGTAGGATTTAAACGGCTGAATTCTAAGATGTGACAGTTTTTAAATTTTTCAAAATAACTCATTGGAAAGTTCAAAGATTAACCTCAATATCATTACTTGTATTTTATTTGGAATGCTGCATGGGTTAGGAGCTGGTTAATGCTATTCTGACATCTATTATTTATTTACATTTTGCTTTGTACAGGGAGTACATAGTGTCCTGATGCCTCACCTGAGCGTGTTAGTGTCCTATATCTGCTGTGACAAATCACCATGATTTAGTGACATAAAGCACCACAGATTATTCTTTTATAGTTCTGGAGGTTACAAGTCCAAACTGGGTCATTCTGGCTGCATCTCCTCTAGAAATTCTAGGGAAGAACCTTACTGACGTTTCTAGCTCCTGGAGGCTGTCTGCAGTGCTAGGCTCATGGCCCTGCGTGCTCTGACCTCTGCTTACATGGCCACATGACCCTCTCTGACTCCAGCCCTCTTGCCTCCCTCTTAAAAGGACCTTTGTGATTAGATTTAGGACCCTCTCAGGTGATCTCCGCATCTCAAGGTCCTTAACTTAATCTCTGCAGAGTCCTTTTTGCCAACTGAGGTAATGCGTTCTTGGGTTCTAGGGATTTGGATGGGACATCCTTGAGGAGCTGATGTGCAGCCTGCCACTGTCAGGCCTCACAATGCATTAGACCAACAACCTCTAGCAAAATCAAGTGCTAGAGAAAATGGAAAACGTTGAAAGTGGAAAGTTATGCAAGGTCAGTGTGTCCTTGTCCAGACTCCTGTCATTTAAAGCATTATATATGTGACAAAGGAAAATGTATTGGGATATTATGTTCAGAAAGAGGAGCTTCTCCCTGAACTTGCTTATAAATGTTTGAATATGTGGTCCAGACCCTTGTCATCACTCATTCTGCTGCTTGATCCATTCTCCAGGGTAACCAATGGCCCACTACCCACTGGGTGCCGCCATCCACGCCAGGCAAACCAGTCATGCCAGCTCACTTCCTTTGGGTATACAGTGTGTCTCTGTCTTATATTTAGCATATAAATTGGTTGCCCGCCCTGTCTCAGAGCAGTAATATGACCTTGCAGCTTAGCGTATCACATCCTTTAAAGGACAGTAATGTTTTCCTGGCTTCCCCTTGTGGCTCATGGAGTAAGACTGTGAAGAGCAGCAGGAAGAATGGTCACAAAAGATATCAGTCCTTCAGTTGGGGGCCGAGATAGCTGATGGTACCCTTGCTGTTTGCCACAAAGAATGTCCCCTTTGGGAGATTGACGGTGGCTAAGGGGGCTCTGTGTGCATTGAGGGAGATGGAAGGACTTGCTGTACAAGTGCCACATCGTGGGGTGTAAAGCCAAGGCCTGAAGAATGGGGGCACCTGCTAATCTTGGGACCTGGTAGCTTGGGAGTGGCTTAATGATGCTCAGTATAGATCCTTAGGTGCTGCTGGGGTTGGGGGGTCTCTCTGTCCTCACACTGGGAGTGCTCATGCCAGACTTCTCCATCCCTACCTCTCCATCCCTATCTCTGCCAACCCCCTGACCAAGGAGAGAGCCAAGCTGCCCCTTGCCTTGTCTCTCAGTGAATGATGGGAAAACCACTCACTTGTCACATGCTCCCCATTGCATAAGTGGGACTTGTCCATGCCTAATTAGAACTCACATTCATTGAGAATTTACTAAGGTGCCAGAAACTACTATTAGCTCTTTAAGCTGGCATTTAATCCTCAGATCTATATATTGGAATGGCTCCTCTTATTTTATGGAAAATGGGCACAAAGTGATTAAGTAGTTTGCCCAAGGCCACTAGCTGGTTGTGCTGAAACCTTGTTAAACCCAGCCAGGCTGAAGGAGAAGCCCATACTTGGCCTTGTGCTGGGCCCCAAGATAAGGTGCCAAATGTACTCGAGTAAAGATTTTTGAGAAAATTCTATAATAATGTAAACACAAGGGTTTTATGCATGTGAATTCATTTAATCCTTAGAGAACCTGAAGTAGGACTGGTTATCAGTGATGTTTAGACAGAAGCATAGGAGGAGCTGAATAGCTGTCCCAGTAAGTCGCAGAACTGGGATCTGAAGTCAGGCAGCCCGCCTTTGTACTCCAAAAGGGGAAAATGCTGTCACTGAGACACGAGATAACACCCAAGTTGTATGCTTAGACAATGGAACTGATTGAGATTGTGGAAGGCACTGTAATTAGTTCAACACAGAAGTGAATCCAAGAAGAATAGAGTCTCTTTCGTGTCCTCAGGGAGTTTGTAGCCCTAGAGAGATGGCGCAGACACGGTTGATTATAAACTCAGATGAATTTTGGGACCCAGAAGACACCATGGTCAGAGGAGAAGGGGCTTCTGTGCTCCAGAGACTTGCCTCCTAAAGATGTAGGCAGGTGCCACCCACCCACAACCTTTCCCTCTCAAATTTCATTAGTTACCTGTCTGTGCATGGAGTACCCTTCTGTTCAGGAAGCTTGATTGCACCGCTTTCCTCAGGAAATACAAACCTAAGGATGTGTGGGAGGTGATGAGCTACTGGCTTACTTATGAATAAGGCAAGTTGTTTGGCTTGAGGACAGTGAGCCAGGTGTAGGGACCATAAATGACAATGAATGGAGGCAGACAGAACCAGGCAGAGCTACCCAGTGGCAAAGCAGCAGATGCACAGTGTAACGAATGTGTTAAATACTCTTTGATGGACAATGGAAGTGGAAAAATCAACATCCTGAAGAGTCTCAGCCACCTTTCTTCAGGGTTCATATTTTCTTTAGGAGTCTCATCCTTAATTCCAAGCTATAAGGAACACAGTTATGGTAAGATGTGGTTGCATTTTTATTTTATTATGATCAGACATGTGATTTGTTGGATAGGAAGGTGTTCATCAGAGAAAGGAGATTCATTTCCTACCACTGCCATAACAAAAAACCACAATGTGGCAGCTTATAAGAACACAGATTAATCTTGCCGCTTGTGAGATTAGCAGTCCAACATGATCCTTACTGACCCAGTACAGGGATACTTGGGGTGCTGCAGAGGGGACCTGTCTTCTTGCTTCTTCCAGGTTCCAGAGGCTCCCCACTCTGCTTGGCTCACAGCCCCTTCCCCCGTCTTCAGAGCCAGGCCCAGTGCTTCTCATGGTGCCCTGACTCTAATGCTGTCTTCGTAAGCACATCTTATCTCTTTCTGTTTTTGATACACGGATCTTGAAAGTGTTGGGACTCTGCCATTCTCTTCCCAATGGTGTCACCAGTGGTGGCTGCCTTTCAGCTACAGAGTTATGCGTGAGGATGTAGTAACAGTGATCAAGAGGGGAGGTGGCAGACATGTTGCCAGGAATCAGAAGCACGTGCAGGTGTGACAATATAGAGGTAAAAGGCAGAGAGGAGGTGGAGCATCAGGAGGTATGTCCGGTGAGTCTGAGTTTTCTATTAAAAACATTTTTAGTAAAAATCATGTTTGTCAAATGGGCTTAAATGCTTCTAGAAAAAAAACTTTTTTAATTATTCAGAAGAGACAATTCATGATTCAGTTATGAAGTTGAACAGATTGTTATTAACTTAGGCAGCCATGACATAGTGGCATTGAAAGAGTTTTTTATTTTAGAAAAATCTGCATTCTATTAGATGTGTTAAAATTGTACTCGCCATTATTTACTTCCCACCTCTCTATTATACTCCACATTACAACTCTGGGAGAATACAAAAGTTGATCTGTCTCACAAAGAAACACGACTCTGGCAGCAAAACAGGTTCTCACTAAAAATAGAGCAAACGGGACAAAAAGAAGAGGCAGACAGATTTTATTACATTTATTTTTGTCCATTTCCTTAATTTTTCCTGATTTATTTTAAAATCCTGGTCACATGGTGCCAGAATTTATATTTATAGTTAAATAAATATATCCATTAGACTCAAGTTCATATAAAGAAAATAATGCTTATCTTAGTTCAAGAGGTCTTTTTAAATCTTCATATTTTGGATTAGTTTAATAGCTTTAAGCTATTTTCTCCCTTCCCCCGAGGCTGTCTGCTCAAATATAATCGCCAATTCTTGTCTTTTCTCACTTCCTGTCTAGCATTGAACCTTGTCAGTATGCCTGTCCTTAAAGGACATCCTCACCCACCCCGTCACTCTTCTTTAATTCTGTTCTTGCCTTGCTGCCTTATCCACATGTAGTCTCATACTTTCTCTGATGAATGACTCAGTAGTTAAGAGAAACCAAGCAAAACGTCACCCTTGAAGCAAATTATTAGCCTAGTTTATATGCCAAGTCTCTTTTAGAATTCCATAATTATTTTTTTAATCAGGTACATCATTAAAATTCAAAATGCCAATAAGCAATATGAAAGGTCCATGGTTACATGTTTTTCAAAATAAAGTATTGCCATGGCTTGGGGTTTGCACTTTCTCATAAAGAGCATTACTGATTCCTTTATTACTGCCCCAATCATCAAGTGGGGTAATGCCTCCAAATCACAGGAAGATCACTTGGTTTGGGTTAGTAGTTAAAGAAGGGTAGTATTCTCAAGTTAAAGTAGTTAGTATTCTCAAGACAAAATCCTAATACACGCTGTGTTTGGTACAGTCAAATTTCAGTCTTAATGTGACAATCTCTCTTAATTGAAAGCTCTGTGCTGAATCCTGGGTCTTTAATCAATTAGTAATGTCTGCATGGGTGCAGAATTTGGACTGTAAATATATATACCACATATTTTCTATCCTTAATAAATAAATCTACATGAAGTAACAGCCTTTTTTTTTTTTTTTTTTTTTTTAAATACCAGGACTTGGGCTGGGGAGATAGCTCAGTTGGTAGAGTGCTTGCCTTGTAAGCACAAGGCCCTGGGTTCAATCCCCAGCACCGCAAAAAAAAAAAAAAAAAAAAAAAAAATACCAGGACTTTGTGAAAGGAAAGAACTTGGTCTCCAATCAGGTCATGTGGGTCAAAATTTCAAATGTACCTTAATCTGGTTGTATATCACTGGGAAATCTAGTTAACCCTTCTGCAGTCCAAGAAATGGTTATAATAATACCTGTGTTACATGATACTACAGTATAATTCCCAAATATGTGTAATTAATCAGAACAATACATATAAATACATGAGCCCTGTAGATCCATTATAAATGAAAAGCATACTAGTAATTTCCATTTCATCATCCCACACTTACCTTTCTTAAAAAAAAAAAAAAATCTTTAGATCATGAGGCTCCCTTGGGAAGGAGGAACACCCAAGCGAAGTCAGTTACACAGTACTCACCCCAAGCCACAGTTGTCCACTTGGGGATAAGCTTCTTATCCAATCAGAACAACCAAGTCCTTCCCTGGGGAACTCAGTCAGGGGAAGAGAGACAATTTCTCTGTTAGCGTGTGGTCCCAGAGCCAGGGGTTCTCCTCCATGTGGCCTCCTGTCTACAGTGGAAAGAACGAAGTCTAAATGCAGCATCTCAGAGTCTAGTTCCAGGGACTGGGAACTTTTCATTGCAAGGCCTAAGTGTTTGGTCATCCTTTTCCTTGGTTCACCGAGCTCCTCTACCCCGACCTGGCATGCTTACTGTGGGTTGCAGACTTCTAACCTTTAGCTTTAGACTAGATCCAGGCTCAAAACGATTCTAATACACTAATTACAATTATGTCTGCTTTTTAAGAAGTTTGTTTTCTGTAGATCTATCAATTATTATCCTTGTTTCTCTCTTAATATCTTTCCTATTTTCCCAGTACAAGGAAGCCTCAAAATCCAAGTAGCTTTCAAAGGCTTTTCTTATAAGCGTGTCATATTAAGCAACTAAGCTGTAAATATTTAAGGATGATTACATAATTAGGAAGATTTGCAGTGGACAAAATTTAATTCCTAAAATAGGCATTATTGAATGGTCCATTAAAAATTTGGTGCCATATAATACACCATCCTTCTCCACAAAGAAAGCTCCACCCGGCAGTGTGGCCACAGGAGTGCCTCAGCCCAATGCTTCAGCCTGCTGGAAAGCAGAAGAGCATGTTGGGCATTGTCAGACTCTGTGTTCGACTCCAGCAGCCTCAGCACCTCCCTCTCAATGTCTGGCCATGACTGGTCTTCCAGAAATGTTAGTTTGATTGAGCAGAACCACAAATAGGACAGCATTTTACACTAATGCACCTCGCCCTTAATCACATCCCAACTGCCCCCCACGTCAGCATCTCTCTGCCTACAAGCACTTGCCTATCTATCTTCAAGGACGCTGTTCTCCGCTATCGGAAGAAGGGATCTCATCTCATCTCACATTTCAGTGTAAGTTAAGCAGAATGATTTTTCTGTCCACTACATGGAAAAATCAAATTCGTTGCTTTCAGTTTAGGGCCTCATAAAAAGAGACCCTTGCCCTGGAGAAATTCCCAATTTTATTTTATAGGCACATGCATGTGAAGCAGTTAGGAAATCACAAATGCACCGACTCTCATCGCTGGAAAAACTAAACAAGAGGGAGCCCCGGGAGAGCGCTTATCTTTCCCATCTTCCTCATCACAGAGTTAACCAGGAGTGGACCAAATATTTGTTCACTGATTTGTACTTGGACTCAATGCCTTACACACTGTTATACCAATTCAGCTTTCTATTGTGTTTCAGTTATTTCACTTTGGTGGATTAATATAAAGAATAAAATTATTCTGAATAATATGTAGATTAAAAGAGTAATTTTATTTTATAAATGCTTCATGATCCAAATTTGAATTGTAGTTTTATAATTATCTCTAGGTTCCTAGATGTGCATTAAATCCTTACTCGATGCTTGGTAGCTGAATAGGGAATTAGAAAGTGAAAACTTTCAGAGGCTCAGAGTCTAGTGGGAAACACAGGGTAAGCTCCAAGATGTCTATACTTTCCCAAAGAGCATTCAAATTAATAATTTAATAATCTTCACTTTAAAGCCACACTAGATTGCATTACTCACTGTGACTGAAATGACTGTGTCTCAAAACACAGCAAAACAGAATGCAGTTCAGTCGCACTGAGCAATAGAATGCTCTGAGCAGCAGTGGTATCTGGTTAGCACAATTGTGTGAGCTGGAAGGCACACAACGAGCTGCCTCCCAGGGTCACATCCTGAACGAATAGAGAGCTGTACCTCAGATCCTCAGACCTCTGGTCTGCCCATTAACAAGGATAGAACAAAATAAATGTAGCATGAAACCTTTTGCATGGTCTGTCTTGAAGCCACAGTGCTGTGCCGTGGAGGAGGAAGCAGTCAAGTCAGGAGGTCTGGCTCTGAATTCTAGCACTTTCTGTGGCATCGTGTGCACCCAGAAGCACCATTCAGCCTTGCTGAGTCTCAGCCTTTCCATCTGAGGTTGAAAGCTACAATCCCTCATAAAGTGGATTTGAGTGTCCAGTGAAAAGTGTGCGTGGAAATATTTTTTAAAACGTGAAGCTCCATGTAAACGTGAGGTATTGTTATTTTTGTTGTTGAGACTTCTGTTGCTTCAAGGCCTTTGTTATGAGGATCAGTTATATGGAATTTCTGGTATTAGAAGATGTCAGTTGAGGAAATGCAGGATATGCCTGATTTTACACTACACTTACTGAGGGCTGTGATTTGAAAATATTATAAGAAGTAAAGGCTGCTTTTAAAAGAAGCTTCCAAAAGAAGTGTGATCTTTTTTTTAAAGGCTCTCCAGAGCCATAAAGAAAAACATTGGAAAATCTCCTGATCCATTTCTTAGTGCTTAATTTTTTGTCATTTTCTCTAAAAACAGGTCTATTAACTAACTTATTTTTTCCATCTCAAACTGGATTTTCAACTCTTATGTTCCTGCTCAAATTTGGCAGCTCTGAATGAATATCAGCTAACGTAAATGGGAGTGTTGTTTCTCTTACCACTAAATATGGCCAAGACATGTTACTGATTAACACTAAATTAGGCATTTGGAAAGGTAGATGCAGCAGGGCATTTTCCGTGGTCATAGTAACTACAGCAGCTCACGATTGGACTAACTCAGAGGGGATGTCTTCCTGTATTCAAAGAGAAGAAAGGAGCCACTACCAGCATCTCAAGTCAGTGGCTCCACGAAATGGAATTTTCCCTGGCTTTGAATGTGGAAATTGTCCAACCTCCAATGACAATTGTCTAAATAAAAATAGAAAGAATAAGAATTCTTGGGTGGGACACAAATGCCTTGGAGACACCAAGATTCAATTGCAAGTCTACACAGAGTCTATCCTATTTTTCTGTGCCGAAAGGAGAATACTTATCATTTGAATCACTGAAATGCAGAGAAAAAAATCACTCAGCTTGTCTTTTTGTTTGTTTGTTTTTTTGCGGTGCTGGTGATTGAACCCAGGGCCTTGTGCTTGCGAGCAAGCACTCTACCAACTGAGCTATCTCCCCAGCCCTCAACTTGTCTTTTAACCAATGGTTTTAAATTTCTTATCAGGAAAAAATGTTTTCTACAAAGGGTACCAGTTACTGGATTTTAATTTTACCTCTTTTTAATGCACTGAATGCCCTTGATGTTGAATAAGACAAAGTAGGAAAGAAGGCAAAAATCAGACTTTTGATTAAACCAGTTTTCAATGTATGTATTAGAAGGCTAGAAATATTTAAGCATCTATTTAGGTGGTTTGGTTATAGAAATAAGACATGAACTGTAAGTAGTGAAAGATACTTCATAGCACTGAGCAAAGAGATTAATAAAGTACCATGGGTTATTCACGGTGCTTGACTCGATTTCCTGTTGTTCTGTTTTAGAAGAGTCCCTCCTCCGTTCATCTGGCAATGTTGCCAAGGTTTCTTCTTTTCATACCTTACCAAGACACCTGGTGGGAGCTAACCATGCGACCTCTGCACTTTCTCCCCTTGTTCTCCGGATGCCATCCTATCCCAACCTCCACACATTTCACTGGTCCATCTTTGTTGGCTGCTCCTCCCTTACCCAAACACTCAATGCTGAGTGCCCCAAGATGCTTTTTCCCATGTCCTTTCCTCTTCGTTAGCTACGCTCTCCAACACTATATGCTCACATATCCAAATCCATTGCTCTGATCCTGATAGCTCCTAAACTATTCAACTCATTTTCTAAATGCCTCTGCATAGAGATCTTAGAGCCATGTCAGTCTTAACATGATCAACAAAGACCGATTTTCTATCAGTTCCTCCCCCACTGTTTTAGTCAGCTATTTTGCTGCTGTGACTATAAGATCTGACCAGAACAATTTTAAAGGAGGAAAAGTCAGTTGAGGGCTCAAAGCTTCAGAGGTCTTAGTCCATAGAAGTCTGGCTCCATTCCTGGGGCTCGAGGTGAGGCTGAAGATCATGGCAGAAGAGTGTGGCAGAGGGAAGCAGCTTGCATCATCAGGAAGCAGAGAGGGACTCCACTCTCCAGATACAAAATATATACCCAAAGCCACGCCCCAATTCCCACCTCCTCTAGCCACACCCTACCACTTCAGTTAATCCCATCAGGGATTAATTCACTATTGGGTGAAGACTCTTAGAACCCAATCATTTCTCCTCTGAACCTTCCTGCCTTGTCTCACATGTGAGCTTTTGGGGGACACCCCACATCCATAACACCCAGTTTTCCCATTTCAGTGGGCAGCACCATCATCCAACACCAAGACAAGACATCTAAGGCTTATCTTTAATTATTTTCTGACTTTCACCCACCACATCCAGTTGATAGGATAGACCAACCTGCCTCCAAAAACAGATCCCAATCCATTTACTTTTTTCTGTTTCCATTATTGACTCTGCAGTCCAAGTCACCACTGTCTCCAATCCTCGCTGTGGCAAAGGTTCCCCAATTTTGTCACCTCACTTTCAGTCTGGTATTCTTCAGTCACTTCTCTACCCAGCAGCCATAGTGACATTTTAAAATCATAAATAAGAGTGTCATTCCCTTCTTCCTCCATTTATAATTCCCCACAGGCATCTCATCTCACTTGCCATGAAATCCAGACTCTGTCGGGCTAACAAAGCCCCTACATCATCAGCTCCTGCCTGCTTCTCCAGTATCACTGTGTATCGCTATTCTCTACACTCCAGCCGTACCGGTTTATATTTTATTTCTCTTAACACTTCAAGCATGATTCTACCAAAGAGCCTGTGCACATGCTGTTTCTGGGCTGAGAGCTCTTACCCCCAATTTGCACATGGCTGGATCCTTCTGGAACATTCTTGCCTCAGCCTATGTCTCTTCCTAGTCACCTCATCTAAAGTAGTCACTGTCCGACCGTCACTGTGCTCTAATTCTCCATGCATTACTTTTACTTCCTGACATTTTCTTATTTATCTATTTGTTAATTTTTACTTCTTGGTCTGCATGTGTGTGCACACAAACTACAGTATAGTTCGTCTTATTCATCACAGTAAGCCCAGTGCTTAGAACAGCGCGCAGAGTAGGTGCTCAGAAAACAAATGAACAGAGCTTACCAGCCACAGGGAGATCTCTTAATGGGAAGTGATGACACTCGATTTTGTTTTGTTTTATTTCATAGCAAAGTCTTGGCTGATCTAGCTAAATTCCTAAGGACTAATCAAGAAAATAAAACCCAAACTTACTGTCATTCAGCTGATTCAGCTCCTTGGAGACCTCTTTTTCTGCATTTGTGACCCAGACCTCTCTAAGGAGGAAGCACCATGGCGTGCACATCTGATCCTTTCTGATTAGGTGCACAGAAGGTAAGCACCTTGGTGACAGGATCCTGGTGCCCTTTCCCCTACCGGGGCCTCCCTGGTTCCTGTGGTAAGATTGCAGCCATGAACTCCAAGTACGTTCAGAAAGCTTACAGTTGTAAAGATCTCCTCCGGCGGGTGACCCCATCTTCTCCCATTCTTCCCTGCATTTTAATGACGCAAGATGAAATTTAAAACCCGGCCAGACCCAGTGGTGGGATCCATTCTCAGTCAGAGTCAACCAGGCCCCAGGCTGTCACCTGTGTGGCTGCGGCTCCTGTGTGCAGTTCCTCTCACTCTCAGCCACACCCTTTCCCTAAGGAGGGGACTGAGACCAAGCCACTGACCCATTTAGAGCTTGGGGGTTAGGAACTTTTTATTTTTGTCATTGAAGCACTATTTATGGTATTCTAATCTTGTGGCACTCGTATGACTGTCATTACAGAGCTTTGAGAAGAATATAGAACATTTCTTGTTTTGATTTATCCTTTTTGGGAGTTCATATTGAAAATAATTTTATCTTTTTCTTCAGCCCCCTCACAACCAAGTCATACGACCTCTGGCCAGTTCCCCATCTTCCTCTCTCACTTCACAAGGCTACTGTGTGGTTTCCCTCTGTTTGGACCCCGCCCTTCCTGTTGCTAAGCAGATGAACTGGATTACATAAATCATGGATTTCTCAGCTGTGACAGTGAAAAAGACAGGAGAGCAGAAGCCAGAAATGGGGACAACTGCCTCTGGCACTTGGGATTTAGGATTGGACAACAAAGAGTCGAAGAGCAGAGGTGAAGTTATCAGAAATAAAAAGTTAGATTTGTGATGTTACCAACTGGGAGGGTTTGGAAACAGAACAAAGTACACCCCCAAAAGAAAAAAGAAAAAGGGAAATTGTAGAAGAAAAAAAATCACGTATGATTCCACTACTTTAATACAAAGCCTATTAACATTTATGTTTATTTCCTTCAGATATTTGTACTCATTGTGCATTAGAGTGGATTTGTTTCTTTTGGTTGTGTCTTTTGTTTTGCCTAGTTATAATTCACATTTTAATCCATTATCTTAGAATATTTACTGAATTTCAGTTATTATTTTAATATCTCAAATTCCTTCAACTCATAAATATTTGAAGTCAGATGTAAATCTGTGTATTTTAAATACATATTTGCATTTCTGACTCACAGAACAGGGCTAATGACACTTGGCAATAAATCTTCACTCATCTCCTTTATTCATCTTTCTTTTTAATAAACCAAGGTTAGTAATGGCAGATTTCCACTAAACATTCTGTTCTTATCAAATCACACCTGTGGCTTCCCCTGGAAATTTCCCACAAAACAAGCATTAAATAGGATTCCAGAGATTTTCTTTGGAGCCCTCAACTTTACCAACTCCATTCACCTGTGCGGCTTTCATAAGTCTAATGCCCTCTCTGTTCCCCGAGCCCTTGTGTAGAGACACCACTAGCATATCCTCTGACTAAGATGCTGTGAGAGTCACATATTTGGTTTTCTTTGATGAGACACCAGACCCACTAGTGGTTTCCCAAAGTGCCACTTTGCAAATAGCTATAGACTCGCAAATAAGCTCAAAAAGGCATGCTACCAGTAGGACACCAGAGGGCGCTAGAGTAATGTCACAGTGAGCCTCTGCTTTCCCTGCACTCTGCCATTAAACAATTAAATAAAGCTTTTTAAAAAAATAATGCACTGCCTCATCTTGAACACACTCATTTGAAGTTTTACAATGCAGCTTGACATAAGGCTCAGACACTTGTCACTGTTCATCATTATAAGCAGTGACATCTCAGAAGTAAATCTTTTCTTCCCATGAAGAATTTAAAAAAAGAAATTCTAATGATGGTCTCCTGCTAGACATCGTCTTTTATTCTTTCAGGGTAGTATCTTTGTCCTTTTCAAAGAAATAATTAGTTCTAGTCTGCTCTATATTAAAGAAATAAATGATTTCCAAATTTACTTTCAGAAACATAGTATTTGGTCATTTGATCTGTATATGCCGACTGTTAAAATGAAACATGAGTGCATCAGAATAAAGCAGTAGGGCTTGAAAAACTGATGGTTAGTTAGAAAGGTACACTGGTGTTTCTTTATAAATAGTCACTGTAGTTTAATCAGGTTTTATTTTTCAGTATTAAACTATTGAAAAATAGTTTCAACAGTATTTTTGTCCAACATAATTTACCTAAAAGTATGTAATAAGTACCTAATATTTATGTGCCTAAAATTATCTTTCGAGCCATCCAAGGTCAATGACCTGGCAATAAACATGAAGAGACAAAGGATTCATATGACAACTTAAATAATTGAAGAGGTAAGTAGCACATGCCAAACACATGAGATTTTGCAAATGTGTATCAGAAAAAATATTGTGTGTTAAAGGTGGAGCTACTACAGCATTGTAGGGTTAAATGGAAGAATGAGTTATGCTTGAAACACGGGTAGGTTTTAGTTAGGCAAGGACAGATGATTGAATATAATTGCGTGACCAGAAAGGGACAGCAGGCAGAAATTCAGCATAGCAATACACCAAACGCTGTCTCACCTCTTCACAGGGAGGTCCTGATCCAAAATTGGGAATGTCTGGGTTTTATGTTATTTCTTTGTTTTAAATGCTGCAGTTTATTTGAGCTTGGGGTTTTCTTTTGGCTTTGGTTTAGGGTGTATTTTGTTTATGGTAGTAGTGGTAATTTTACCAGAAACAACAACAAACAAAAAACTGACTGTCTTTAACGTGGCATGTCATTCCTCATCCCTGATATGACCGGTCCTGGGCTTTTCACCACTGTTCTATCCAGGTGAGGGTGTGCTGGTGTAATGCCCAGCCCTGCAGCTGCGCCCCCCCCCCCTCCCCCCCCCAGGAAGAGCTAGATGCTCAGGTTGCGTGTGCCCAAGGCACTTCATCCAGATGGATGCCACAGCGCCTGCCTCCCTGTGCCTACCACTCTGGGAATGTCATCTCCCTCTAGGGACTGAAGTTCTCAAGGTAGAATCATGACCTGATTCTAACAGTCCTGATGCTTAATGCACATTAAGAAGCCAATAAATATTTTTAATTAAAATTATCTTCCTGTTAATTTAAGAGCAGTATAATTGAATTGTAGGAAATGCAAATAAACAAAAATATTTTGAAAAAGACCATATTCCCACCACAGTTTCTCATCAGCACCAGCCTGTCCTTTCAGATGTTTCTCTGTACATCTCTGAATCAATCTATCGTTCTACCTACCTCACTATCTTTTATGTTAGATTCTACTACACAATTTTCTAGCCTGTGTTTTTCATTTAGTAGTCTGCACATCTCTTTGTTAAGAAGTATTGACCTCCATACAATGATTCCTGTCAACAAACTTGCTACTTAAAAATACCCCTGTGGGATGCTTGCTAAAATGCAGATTCCTGGGCCCCAGCCTCTATCTGCAGGTTCAGAACCTTTAGAGATTTACCTCTGGAATTTGAATTTTAACAAAGGTCTGGATATGCATGTTCCAGTCATGGATCTACAGCATCATTTTGCAAAGCCAAATTAGACTGATGCTATATAAACTGTATATACTACAACTAACTTAACCAATTTTGAAGGTTAAGTTTTTCATTATGATTCAGGTGTTAAACATCATTAGTAATAAGCATTGTAAGAGGTAATACGCATCGGTGTAAATATCAACATTTTCTTTACTCTGTTAGTGTAAAGATTAAATTCTGTGCTTAATAAGATAGAGGGGGCTTTGGGGTTCCAAAGTGGTATGATCCCCAAATCTCAACACAAAATCATCATAAAATGGTGACATAAACCACTGTGTCTCCCTGTACCCTCTTTTTGATGATGAGCCTCAGGAGCATCAGTTTGGGTGTGCAGGTGGCCACATGACTCAGGTCCTTCCTCTGGTTCAGGTGGACACATAGATCTGTTTTGCCTCTCCAAATCCCTTTGATCTGCTGACAGATTCTTAACACCACTGATTTAAGTTAGGATCAAACAACTCTGTCCAAGTTGGATTATTTTATTCTAATATTTGCATAACTGGTCCAGTTCTCCAAGATTTGGGCTGTACCAAGGAAAAAGTCTCCCAGAAGTTTTTCATGTGCCTTTTCTTTCAGTTATTTTTGTAGTTCCCCCAGTTTCGTGATGTAGATGGCATTGGCATTAAACTCAAATGGCTTAAAATCAAGAAATTAATTACATGAAGCTTCAATCAGAATTACTAATTGGTCCCCGCCTACCTGGGTGGGTACCTTCTGGCAGTGAGTTTCACAGTACCATGAAGGACAGATGGTGATGCTCCATTTGACCCATCATTTAGAGCATTTAGGTATAATTAGGTTAAAAACATTTTACAAAGATTTCACATGGACCACATTTGTTTAACAGGCTCTGAATGAACAGTTAGGTTGCATATGAATATTAGGTTGGTATTCTCTGATCTACTATCATCTAACCTATAATATTACTGGCATTTGTTTTAGCACAACAGATAGTGAGGTTCAGAGGTGAGCAAAAGAGACATAGACCCTTCCTCGTGGAGTTTAAGTCTAAGGAGATCAAAGACACAAGCCCAGGCAATTCCTGTAAACAAGGCATGTACAAAGGAAGAGCAATTAGAATGTTAGGCTATGTCTCTCTTGTAAGCGATTTCCAAATAGAAATCTAAAGGACAAATAGGGACAGGTCCAGGGAGGGCAAGAGACATCTAAGGCAAAAGGAACAGAAGCTGCAGAAGTCCATGAGCCATCATGCCACATTCAAGGGTCTGAAGAAGCTCATGATGAATGACAAGGAGCTGGCCTAGAGTCAAAACCGAGTAGGTAGAAGAGCCCACCCCTTGGGCTCCTTGAAACTCCTCCCTTGGGACCCCTTGACGATAAGAACAATAGGGAGCCACGGAAGATTTTTAAGGACAAGAGTGTTCTCATCACTATTATGTTTTTAAAAGATCACTCTTGTCCTGTTAGGAGAAATGGGTTTAAAAATTGTAAAACTAGCCAGATGCGGTGGCACATGCCTCTAATTCCAGTGACTCGGGAGGCTGAGGCAGGAGGATCAAAGCCAGCCTCAGCAATAGCAAGGTGCTAAGCAACTCAGTAAGACCCTGTCTCTAAATAATTTTTTTTAAAAAGGGGTTGGGGATGTGGCTCAGTGGTTGAGTGCCCCGAGTTCAATTCCTGGTACCAAAAAAAAAAAAAAAAAAAAAAAAGCCAAACTAGAGCCAAGGTAATCAGATGGGGCCTTTTCTGCAGTCATCTAGCTAAGGGATGCTGTTGATCTAGCAGGGAAAGGATTCATTAAATTTTCTTATTGTATTTTACCACATAATCATTATTACCACTTTAATGTGTATTCACAAGTATTCTGTAGATCCCAATCTTGCACCAAGACAATTTAATAATAAATGATATTTAAGTAATACGAACATAATTTAAAAATATAAAGCTTCACATAATGATTGTATCCTAGTTTTTTTGCAAAAAATCTGCAATGATAATGTGGTCAAATAAGGTACATCCACCAAGTAGAACTGCTTAATTTGTAATGTTCCACTTGGCTTATAACAGTGTACCTGGCTCATTTTCTCCTTCCAGAAGCCAGGCATTGTTCTATATAAACAGTCTCTTTCCTATTGGAGCTTACATTCAGTTGAAGCAAGACAGACAATAAGAACATTTAAAAAATTAATACAATGGCAGCATTTTCCAAAGTAGTCAAGGTGGAAATAAGTCAAATGTCCATGACCAGATGCATGGATAAACAAAATGTGGTATAACCATGCAATGGAATAGTAGTCAGCCTTAAAAAAGAAAGAAATTCAGACACATGCTACAGTAGAACTGAATCTTTTTTTTTTTAATATTTGTTTTAGTTGCAGGTGAGCACAGTACCTTTATTTTATTTTTATGTGGTGCTGAGGATCAAGCCCAGGACCTCATTCATGAAAGGCAAGTGCTCTACCACTGAGCCACAACTCCAGCCCTAAAGCTGAATCTTGAGGACACTACCATAAGTGAAATAAGCCAATCACTAAATCACAAAAATTGTATAATGTCACTCATATGTGGTACTTAGAAGTCAGAGTCAGAGATTCGGAAAGTGGAAGGGTGGTTGCCAGAGGCCTGGGCTAGGGAGGAGCAGGAGATTTATCATTTAATGATGTTAAACCATAACTCTGAGGGATTTCTAAAATAAAAGGGTTTATTAAGCCATACTGTTTGCCAGGCAGAAAAGGATCAAGTACTCAAGTACCCCCAATTACTAGCAGCAGAGCTAGGTAGCAGCTAGAAATACGTCCACTGGGCCAGAATAAGAGCATTTTTCCTTTTTTTTTTTTTTTTGCAGTACTGGGGATTGAACTCAGGGCCTTGCGCTATCGAGGCAAGCACTCTACCAGCTGAGCTATCTCCCCAGCCCTAGAGCATTTTTTAAAAATAAAAATTGGGACAGGAAGGTCTAAATTGTTTATATGGAACCTACATTGACTGTAAATAAGAGATGGGATTATGCACAGTGGAGAGACTTTGGGATGGAAGGGCAGTCCAGCAGAAGTGCTTGCTTCTGGGTGGGTTGGGTCGTAAGCAGGCACTTAGGGGATAGTGATGGGATTTTTGATGCATATTCAGAAACGTAAAAGGCTCTTTTGTTCCTGTCGTAGCTTGTTAACTGACGCCCCATCTCTCTTCCCTTCCTTCCTTCCTCTGGCCCTGTCATAATTAAGTTTAGGATGTCTCAGAAGTTTTATCTTATCAGTGGGTACAGAGTTCCAGTTTGTGCAGGTGGAAAGGGTCTGGAGATGGGTGGTGATGGTCGTACAACTTGCATTAATATACTTAATGCCACCGATTGTACATTAACAGTGACTAAAATGCCAAATTTTAGTTTGCATTTATTTTCTTGGAAATTAAAAAAAGATAGGTGAATTTTATTCTCATTGGCAGCAGAAGGCACGGGAGATTTTTTTAAAGCACTGGAGAGATAAGATAGGTTTTCCTAGCAGAAGATCACCCTGCAGTGAGATCTGGGGCCAGGGTGGAGCTGGGAAATGCAGGAAGGCTGTCAGCAGTAGCTAGGGGGCGCTGGTGGCGAGACTCCCAGAAAAGCCTGGGTGTGACAGCTGCCTGGAAACCAGACTCCACAGGACCCAGTGCTTGATTACTGAGTTGAGGGTGAAACATGGATTCCCCAGGTTCTGGCCGGGGTTTCTCCGTAAATGGTGGCACTGCTCTGGTGGTCGAGTGGTTACAATCCTCTGTTCACACTGGTGACTCCTGGGCTCAGTTTCTTATTGGGGAAGCTGTATTTGGAAGGAACTGTGTAGAAAGTGATTACAGCATTGGCTTCAAGGTCAGAAAGGCTTGGGTTTGAGAGAACACCACTTACTAACTTGGGGAAAGATACTTTATCACTTTCACTTTCTAGTCTGAAAACAAGACTAATTGCATGAAATCTTAAATGGTGTAATGGGAACACAAGTGATTGATGTCTTTTCCTTCTGCGAGCCAGCCTCACCTGAGAACTGCGGCTCAAAAGCAAGTAGTACAAAAAAATCTTGCCTGGAGGATCAGACAGGTGGATCTCAGAAGATACCCTGATTCCTGCACCTCTTTAAAGAATCTGGGGGTGGGGAGCAGCTAAGCCTTGGGGGAAGCTGTGTACTGAGACCCCCAGATACAAGATCAACCCACAAACATATGGACTCTGGCAGCAACAAATGAGCATTAAGTAATGGGGGATCATGGTGATCTCATTCACAATAACAAGAGCTAAAAGGTACTTGGCAATACATCTAAAAGATATTGAAGTCCTTATGTGGAAAATGACCAAATATTACTGAAGAACACAAACTAAGTTGCAAATAAAAAGAGATATGCCAGTCTTTACCCAGTTGATTTTAAAACTCAACAAAATTTCAAACTCCAAGGAGACTTTATGTGGGTATGTGAAAGAGTAGAATTTTACAAGCTGATTCTGCAATTCTTATGGAAAACACCAAATCACAACAAATTCCTGGGACATTGAAGATAGATATGGTGAAATTTTCTCTATCAGATATCAAAACTTATTTTAAAGCTATACTATTTTATTCGGAGTAGTATTAGTGCAGGTATAGATATGGGTTCCCCACCCCCCCAAAAAAAAAACAAACAGAACACAATCTTGCATATATAGAAACTTGATGTATGGTCCTCAGTGTTGGCTTTGTAAATCAAATAGGGAAAATGATTGCTATGTAATAATGGAGCAGGCACATTTGGTTTTCGGTGCAGAGAAAAAGTTTGTGTGTGTGTGTGTGTGTGTGTGTGTGTGTGTGAGAGAGAGAGAGAGAGAGAGAGAGAGAGAGAGAAAGAGAGAGAGAGAGATCTAGAGCTAGTGACCAAATCAATGTCTATTTCTTTTAACTTTGCTTAGAAGGGCAACAACCAAGGTAATATGGAATTCAGCTATTAAGTCAAACTACACAGGATTTTAGAGAAAGTAGAATTTGGATGAAGACTCACTAAGATGGGTTAGCCATGAGTAACCCAGAGAGCATCCCAGCTGGTGGGCAGGAAAAAAAAAATCCCACAAAGCCAGGTGGTGGGCTAAATCTATGCCACATCAGCCCTGAAGCCCGTTAGTGTTCGGCATGTGAATGAAGCTTGGAGCCCAAAGCAAGCTGAGCCTCATGGGGAAGACAGCAACTCTTACATGGTCTGGCATAAACCTCTGACCAGCCCAGCACCTCTGTTCCTGCTTCCGATGTTTCTCAGTCAGGACTAAGCCCTTGAGCAAGACTAACTCCTCAAAATCAGAATTGTGGTATCCTCACCCCTGCTTAGTTTGAGGATTTGTGGGTAATGCTATTTGCTAACTTGACTCAAGGACTGAATGTTCCACATGTCCGGAGTCTGTTCTAAGTGTTTGGGATACATCAGTGAACAAAATAACCAAAAATACCAGCCCTCCTGGAGCTTCCAGTCTAGTGGCGAGGGGGACTTCTATAAATAATCAAAATGTAGCTGATTATCCCACGTCCCACATCAGTTCTAATATAAAAAAAAAAAAAGGTGCATTTTAACAAGTTCCTCCAGTGCTTTGTATGCACCTAAAAGTCTGAGAACCACCATGAGTCTAGGAATCACTGGATACCTCAGAATTGCGATTGACTTGGCTTTCTACCAGATCCACGCCTAGCCTGTGCTGGTTGCTGGTTAGAGGTGGTGATAGGAAGTTAACTTGTGAGCGGATATTACAGGCACCATTTGCCAAGTCATTCTGAAGTTAGGGCTGTTTTCTTTGCTCCAAATGTGCCTATTTCTTACACTAAGCAACCGGTGGCTATAATTAAGGCAACTTTAAGGGCAGCCAGTGGTTCTGTTATTTTTATGCACTTATTTTGGAGCCATTTATTTTAGTTCTGGCCTATCTGGTTTTATCAAAAACATTGACTCTTTTCCCAAAGAAGGACATACTGTACTGTTTCCTTCATCATTAACAGAAAGAGGCAGGCAGGTAGTGAGCACAGAAAATGAGCAAAGTGGCCTGACAGACTTTCCAACCTCCGTGGTTCAGCGCCCATCATTGCCACTTCCAGAATGTTCTCTCCATGTTTGTCTGCCAATACAAACCCTGTCCATTCTTTGACATCCAGTTTCTAGTAAGTCTTAATGTTTTCCCGCCCATCCCAAAATGAAGGCATCATCTTTTATTTTCAATTCATATAGCACTGCTGTGATTCATTTTGAAATGAATCATGTACTACTACTCCACACTTAGCTGTCATTACACCTGTGGAGTGTCTTTAAGTCTTGGACTGCTGTTTACATGCTCACACTTTTGTATCTAATCTTCCTGTAGATTTTGGATTCCTAAGGACAGAAAGTATCTTACGTATATTAATGCATTTTCCCCCTAAAAACGTATTGCCATGTACAAGATAGTCCTTTGTAAATACTTGTTGATTTTAGTGTGTGTTCTATGGGTGCAGATTGTTCTTATGAACTTTCAAGAATCTAGTGTGTAAATATAAAATTGGGAACTGACATATCACAGTCATTTCCATTTGCTACTGGAGTAGAGTTTTAAGTAATATTTTAAGGGTTGGAGCTGAATCATATACAGCTTGGAATGACATTTCTCGGGTTGCTAAGTAGAAAGAAGTCTGAGTAAATGCTGGTTTGTTCTCAGTGTGCGAGATGACGGAACTATTTGAAGAGCAAGCAAGATAAGTGGTCTCCACCATTAGAAAACAAGCAGAAAGGGAATTTGGAATTCAGATTGAATGCCATTCCTTTTTAGTAGGGTGTCCCTCATATATTATCATCACCATATACTTGGAAGGTGACTACAACCCAATCCTAAAGTGTTGTCACAAAAGCAGAGAGAATATGAAACATATTCAGAATTTTTCCCAATAGCATTGGAGAGAAGCAATTCTGTACTGAAAGTAACACAGTTCCCAAAGAAATGATGCAGATCGCTATACAGAAGTGTTAAATCAGTTTATGCCTCACTGTGCCAATTTACCCAAGAAGAGGGGACTAGCAGGTGCTAGGAAATGTCTGAGAGAAGTACTTGAGCTGAGATAAAAGGTTGCCTTCCCCGTGCATTCTTTTTTCTTCAAAAGATGCACATCTTTACTGTATCCTTTTATCTCTTTCCAAACACCTCTCCTTTATAATTGATGGAAGGGGCAAAAAAGGCTATCTTACTCTTCAGTTTGTTTTTAATAGCTCAACACATCACTCTATTTTACTTTGGGCCAACTGGACTCTTGCTCCAAACTGAACTGCCAAACTTCTAAGAAGTGGAATGAGCTGAAGTTGTCTGCAGAATTGAATTTTTGCAACATGGAAAAAGGAAAAAAAAAAAAGTGTCTAAACACTAAAAGCTCATTTTGGAAAACTCATGGATTCTTTCTATTCCATAACTTCTCCAGGGTTTTCACATTTACTATAAAGTTTTATATTCTAAAAATATATCTCCTGCTTATGTAACTCAGAATAAACAGGTCACGTTTTTACAAATTTGAATTGCAGATGGGAGCAGACATACACAGTTTTTCTGAAATCTGGTTGACCCTACTTCCCAAATTTATGCGTACCTCAAATAGAAAATGAACTTGTAGAAAATGGCAAGTGTCCAAGAAGGACCCTGTCACACCCCAAACTCCGTGGCCATACATTTCCTCCTCAGAATGAATTTATTCTTCCTTTCATTTCTCTGCTTGGTTCTTCAAACGGTGCTGTACACATAAAAATACTTGGCAAAAGGTGAAAATGTAATGCTTGGTACCTTTTTGCAAGATGTTCGCTCTGACTTTCACTTGAGTAGAAGAGTTAATGACCATGTTAAAGATGGTTTAATGTGCTTAGCATAAACTCCTATGTACACCAAAATTCTTAAAACCCTCAATTATTCTTTGACTTAGCAGGAGATATCTCTGAAATATCAAATCGATGCCTCACATATTATGATAGAGTATTGCAAAAATTGAACTAAATTTAGAAAAGATTGTCATTAAACCACAAGATAATATGACAGAAGATTAAAAAATTTTTAAAAAAATTACAGGTTCCACAGTCTGCCTAGAGGAGACAGAGGACTCATTCGAAGGAAGAATGAATTTAAAATACCTTCATGATTAATTTCTTTCTATGTTAAATTATTTTAAATATTTTCATTGTACTCCTATCCCCCTGGAATTTAAAGAGTCATTCTAACTCTTTAACAATGTGGGCTGATGCCAAGTGGGAACTTGAAGCAGAGTCATGTAAGTGGAAGAACAGTTTTCTTCTGAACATAAAGTAGTAAAATTAGATGAAGAAAATGAGACTAGGAGATGATGTTAGGTCATTTGAAACAGCACGAGGAAGCTTCTCTATTGTCCTGAAGACCAAGGAGCAAAGACGGTGTTTTATTTCAACCAGCGGTTTTTGGTGCAGGCTCTGGCATTATGACAAGCCAGCTCACGTCAATTTCCGCCACCTACCTCTTGAGACCTGGCAAGTAGTCAGTCTATCAGTGGATGCCGTAGACAGCTCTGCCCTCCTGCTGGTTAGTAGCGGGATGGTGTTTTGGTTGCTTTTTAGTTCAAATGGCAGGGCACCCAATGCTCAGTGATCCTACATAATATTTCACAACTTTCGGCTCATTAAAATACTGCTCTCTGAAAATCTCTTCTCCCTTGAATTCCAAGATATTATTGTCTTTGGGTCTTTTCTAATTATACCCACTCCTCTCTCTCATTTTAATCTAAATATGGCTGGGTTTCCTCTAGCCCTGCCCGTTCTCCTAAATGCTCTTTTTCAGACAATCTTTTTTTCTTCTTCTTGTCAACTGTCATCTAGATTCTGGACCCTGATGGCTTCTAAACATTCTTAACTCCAACGCTGCTGAACTCCAAACCTTGCATGAGCAGTTCATTAATATTTCTATATCCTATCTCTTAAGAACTGCAAAGTTGATTTTTTTTTTTAGAATCATCTTGTCAAGTGTCCAGAAAAATTCTACTGGAAATGCACTTGATTTATATTTAGTGATTTGGAGAGAATAGATGTTTTCTCTATTTTAAAAAATTTGTTCTAATTGGTTACACGTTGTACACAAATGGAACACAAGTTCTCATTCCTCTGGCTGTACATGGTGTTGAGTCACACCAATAGTGTAATCATGCGTGTATTTAGGGTAATGATGTCTGTCTCGTTCTACTGTCCTTCCCATCCACACACCCCTCCCCTCTCCTCACTCCCCTCTGCATAATCCAAACTTCCTTTATTCTTCCCTGCCCGCCCCCTACTATAGATCAGCATCTGAGCCATATGTTTTAGAGAAAACATTCAGCCTTTGGTTTTTTGGGATTGGCTAATTTCACTTAGCATGATATTCTCCAGTTCTATCCATTTACCTGCAAATGCCATAATTTCATTCTTCTTTAAGGCTGAGTAATATTCCATTGTGTATTTGTACCACATTTTATTTATGTATTCATCTGGTGAAGGCCATAGTTTAGGTATTGTGAATTGAGCTGCTTTTAAACATCGATGTGGCTGTGTCACAGGAGTATGCTGATTTTAAGTCCTTTGGGTATAAACTGAGGAGTGGGATAACTGGGTCAAATGTGATTCCATTCCAAGTTTTCTGGGGAATCTCCATACTGCTTTCCAAAATGGTTGTACCAATTTGCAGTCCCACCAGCAAGGTATGAGTGTATCTTTTCCCCCACATCCTTGCCAACATTTATTATTGTTTGTATTCTTGATAATTTCCATTCTGACTGGAGTGAGATGGAATCTAGAGTAGTTTTGATTTGCATTTCTCTAATTGCAAGAGATGATGAGTATTTTTTCAAGTTTGTTGATCGATTGTATTTCTTCTTCAAGAAGTGTCTGTTCAGTTCCTTAACCCATTTATTGATTGGGTTATTTGTATTTTTGGTGTTAAGTTTTTTTGAGTTCCTTATATATCCTGAAGATTAATGCTCTTTCTGAGGTGCATGTGGTAAAGATTTTCTCCGATTCTGTAGGCTCTCTTCATGTTCTTGATTATTTCCTTTGCTGTGTTTTCTCTATTTTTAAAGTCAACTTTCCTGTTTCTCAGTAACATTTTGTAATATCTTTACTCTTCTAGATTCCATAGATTTTTTTGTTCAGTTTTAAGTTTTTAATATTTTATTTCTTTTTCTTCATATTTTCTGTTTATTTGCTGCTAATTAGGAAAGCAATTGGTGTTTGTATATTTGTACAACGACCTTCCTATTTCTTATACTTTTTAAGTTTTTCATGATTCTCACATTTTATAGGTGGATAATAGTATTACCTGCAAATAATGATGTTTTGTCCTTTGATTTGAATCCAGAATCCACCAACATTTAGCTTGAGTATTTAGACTAATTAGCCTCAGTTTCTTCTCCTGTAAAATGGTATAGAAATACTTTATATCACTGTTATGAAGAATAAGTGCAATAAAGCATAGAAAATTCTTGTGTCAGTATTTAGCAATTAATCAAGATCACAATATATGTAAGCTAGTTTTAGAAATGTAATATTCTAGTCTTAGATGTTATAGCATAGATCCTATTTGTATTTTTATTTATTTATTTTTTGGTATTGGGGATTGAACTCAGGGGAACCTAGCTGCTGAGCCACATCCCCAGCCCTATTTTGTATTTTAGAGACAGGGTCCCAGTGAGTTGCTTAGTGCCTTGCTTCTGTTGAGGCTGACTTTGAACTCACCATCCTCCTGCCTCAGCCTCTGGAGCCACTGGGTTTACAGGGCATGCACCACTGTGCCCAGCTTGTATTTTTATTATGACTTAAACCTTTGTAGAAAATTTATATCCCAAACAGTTTTTACAAAATGTAGAAAGACAATGACTTTTTCTAGACTGTTATAATGAATCTTCTTATTAAAATGATCAATTCTGGTAATTTTTCAGTTAGTGGCTTTTTCTACAAGTGTAAAGTCTTCTAATTTGCAAATTATGTCCCTAGTTACATATTCTTTTTATTTTAGCATATTAATCAGAATTCCTAGGTGAAATTGTTAAGTAATGTCACTTATTTTATTGACAATATCTGTAGTATTTTACTATTTAATGTATGGTGTTAGCTTAGATTATCATGGTGTTGGATTAGATTAATTATGGTATAGGTTTAGATTATCATTTTATACTATTAATGAATTATTCTCCTAATCCTAACAAACTATAATTTTAAAATCAAAAGTGATTATGAATTTTACTAGCTATTCAGTACCTATTAAAATTATAATTTTTTTCATTAATTATGATAGATTAAGGTAATTATTAAGAAATTTTCTAATGTTGAGCTATCTTTCCATTGCTGGAATAAATTCTGCATAGTTAAAATTCTCTATAAATTTGATTTACTAACATTTTATTTAGGATTTCTATATCTATGCGTATAAGTAACATTAGGCTACAGGGTTTTGCTTTGCTTTGTTTTTGACAGTGTTTTCCTGTTCTTTGATTCAAGGAAATGTGTGTTTTATTAAATGAATTGGGAATCTTTCCATCCTTTTCTCCGGAATGATCTGACTATATACAGGTGTCCTTTTTTTTTTTCTTTAACATTTGCTTATAAAATAATTTGGTACTAGTGGCTCTCTTATAATTTATTGGTATATAGGGACAGCAAAGGTTTTCTTTCTTAATTACTTTAATACAGCTTCCAATAAACTATTTCTTACAAATTTTTAAATTTGCTAATTTAGAGTGAATGCATTTTTTATCCACATCAGTTGATGACATCTTTGTATTTCTTCATAAAGTAGTGTATTTTTACTTTCAGGTTGAGTTTTTATCTTTGGCAGAGTTTTGATTTTTTTTTTTTTTTTTTTTTGAGTTTTGATTTTTGTCGTTTTTTTAAAGTGTCCACCCTGAGATTCATTCATTCATCGTGTGGTTTTCTGATTCTTTATCTTTGTGATTTTATACACCTTTTACATTTTTCCTTACCCATTTTCTTTAGATTTATTATTTCTCTGTCATCTTAAATCCTATATTTAATCCACTTCTTTGGACTTGTTGTAGTTTAATAACAGACTCTTAGTTCAAAAGTTTTGCGTACGCATGTTTTGGGAACTGGAGGGAATTATCTAAATCATATAAGTTGAACCTTTTTTTTCCAAATTCAGAAAGTGAACAGATTGAAAGATTAGTGTCACAGCTTGCTAGTTATAAAACCAAAATAAGGATCAAATAATTTTCCCAATCCTCTTTTTCCACTCTGCCTCCCCACCTGGCTTCTTAACCAAATAGACAGGAGATGAAGTAAAGGAGATAATGGGGGACCCAACCATCTGCCCTGAAAGGCCGGGAAACCCTCTCAGGTAGCAGGATGGGAAGTGGCCAGCTGAGGGCTTTAGGAGCAGCCTCTCTCCCTCCCTCCCTCCCCCCCCCCCCTTTCTCTCTCTCTCTCTCTCTCTCTCTCTCTTTCTCTCTCTCTTTCTCTTTCTCTCCCTCTCTCTTTTCCTCCCTCCCTCCCTCCTCCCCTTTCTCTCTTTCTCTCCCTCTCTCTCTCTTTTCCTCCCTCCCTCTCTCTCTCTCTTCCTCTCTCTCTCTTTCTCTCCCTCTTTCTCTCTCTCTTTCTCTCCCTCTCTCTCTTCCCCTCTCTCTCTTTCTCTCCCTCTTTCTCTCTCTCTCTCTCTTTCCCTTCCTCCTCTCTCTCTCTCTCTCTCTCTCCCTCCCTCCCTCTCTCTCTCTCTCTCTCTCTCTCTCTCTTCCTCTCTCTCTCTCTTTCTCTCCCTCTTTCTTTCTCTCTCTCTCTCTCTTTCCCTCCCTCCTCCCTCCCTCTCTCTCTCTCCCTCCCTCTCTCTCTGTCTCTCTCTCTCTGCCTCTCTTTCTCTCTCTCTCTTCCTCTCTTCCTCTCTCTCTCTCTCTCTCCCTCCCTCCTTCCCTCCCTCCCTCCCTCTCCTTCCTTCCTCTGGGACAGAGGTTAGTTGGTGTTGACGCAGGAGAATACCTAAGCCTTCTGTTGGTTCAGGAGGGTTCAGCAGCACATTCTTTCAACTGCCCAGCTATAAGCCAGACCTCCCCAGGGAGCAAACCATGTCCCCTTTGATGGGCATTATTGTCCCATCAGGATCTGACTGCCATTTTCCCCCAGAACCACCCTGGAGAAGGACGGCCACTTGCTTGAGTGTTTCCCGGCAGGGCCTGTAAGCTTACCCGCGGAAGCAGGAGCAGAGAACAAACGGAGCCAGGGCGGCCTGGGTCCAGCCGCCCGTGACTGTGCTCACTCTGGCATCTCCTTCCTTGCCCGGGCTTGTGTTGGTGAGGAACTGGAATAGAGTGGGCAGAGAACAAAGGAGACACGGATTGAAAAACGAGCTTTTCTTCCTTTTAATTTGTAAGGATTGCGTTAGCTAAATAAGGTGTTTCATTTAACATTGGATGTTATGCCTTAAATAATGAATGTATAAAATGATGGATGTGCGTACACAGACACACGTGTACATAAAAACGTATGCACACATTTATTTTCCACGCACATGTGCACCTGCAAAGCGCCGAGACCCAGCAGAATCTTGTAGTGAAGCATCTTCATATAGAGTGAGGATTGTTTTGCACTGGAGATAATTCTTTAATATTAATGAATAATTTTTTAAGTGTCTTGGAATTTCCACATCTCATATACAATAATACTCAAAATGTTTTTATTTATTCTTTAATTTGGATTTCGTTTGTTTGTTTCCTGGGGTTTCGTTGTTTGCATTACATGAAGAGTTTTACTCTTTTACTCTTTTACTCTTGTCACCCAATGTTATCTATAAACTTGTCAGTGCAGCTCACAAAGATTCAGAGTCAACTGATGTTTATTAAGGCCACCTCTATGCCAAGCCTGGATCCAGGGACTTTCACAACAGTATTTTCTTTTACTCCCCCACAACCTTTTCCCATGTGTGTAGTTGATGTTATCACTCTTCCTTTAATGCTGAGGTCACAGAAGCTCAGAGAAGTGTAGGAACTCACCCTACATCACACAGCTACTGGATGCCAGGGTCTGGACTCAAGCCCAGTTCCAGTTTCAAGGTCAGTGTTCTTTCACCCTCCTGCCAGGACAAGGCCGTTTGACACTGGATTGCAGGTTCCTTCAGGGCTGGGATCACGCTTTGTTTGCCTTCATGCATTGTGTTGTCAGCTGTTTCCTTGGAGATTTTGTTTTGTAGCTTATTATCTTTTATTAATTTTTCTTTTTATCAAAGTATTACATAAGCATGCTTTGAAAGTTCAAACACCACTGTTGGAGTCCTGTAAAAATTAACCGTTCCCCAACCCACCCTACACAATGGGTTTATTGTTCCAGGATGGTTCCATGCCATTTGCTTTATAATTGGAGAGGAGAGGAAATAAGAAATTGCTTTACTTTACAAAGGCTGTGTCCCAAGTAGTGCGTGCTGTTCTTTCTCTGGGTCATCTTAGTGACTCCCTTGACCAACTCTAAGGCCTCTGGCCAAGCGATCCTGGGCTTCCAGGCCTTGGCTATGTCCACTCCATGGTCCCAGTGCCAAGAGAAACGAGAAGACCCTGCAAAGTGTCAAGAACATTGTTAACAAGATGTTTTATGTAACGTGCGGAAATTCGGCTGCTTTTCTGAAGTTCTTCCTTCCAGTTTATCATACACTGATCGCTAATTAGACAACACTGAAGCCGAAGCAAAACTGCACCTAGCGATTGTTTTTACGGAATCCTGCTGCCTTCCTCCTGAAAACCCATGTACCTCTCACAACTTCATTTGAATGTTTTGGAGTGTTTCACACTTATTTTCAGAAGCTATGCAAGTAGTCTATAATTTTAAGTAAACATTCTTAATTTGGCCTTCAAAAGTTTGCATTTTCTGCCGTCTGCAGAATAACACATAGATAACCCCTTGAACTTGAGAGCAGACTGCACGGTCTGCTGCATTTGTGAAATTCAGCGCAAACACTGGGTCATTTGTTGACACAAGTTATGTTTATCCCTTTTTTGCTTATATTCACTTCTTCATTTACATTGTCCACTAAACACATCTGATGGAAATTTGGTCTCTCTTCCTTTCCTCACCTTTCCCTTGTTCAAAGTATCCCCTAGCTACTCTCTCTTAAGAATTTGTTCCTTCAGTTATACATGACAGCAAGTCAACGTTGACACATTCATACACGCACAGGGCCCTAGCTGTTCTTTACGATAACCAGACAGTTAATCTAGTCACGTACATTATTCTCTGCTTAGTTCATTAAATTGCGAATTCCTTGAGTTTGGGAAGTCTGCCTTGTTCTTTTATTCCCATCTCTCCCCTGGACTGATGCATGAAAGAGCCCAGTAGCTGTTTGCTGTGTTGAGTGGACTGAAGTGGCAGGGCTAGCCGCCCCAGCGGGAGCTGGTCTGCGCCTCCCCCAGATGTGCGTTCGGGCCAGTGCTCCCAGAAGGGAGGTCCTCTGTCAGCAGAGCCAGGCTTTCACATCCCTCCAGCCTGCCGCCTCCTCCCGCTGTCACCAAGCCCTTATCCTTCTTCGCTCCTGCCTCTTCCCGTGAGTGGGATGTTGTCATTTTCCAAGTCTGTTGTCATCATCTGGAATCTAGAAATGTCAACCAAATAGAACAGCCAAAGAAGAAAAAAATTCTGATTTTTTTTTTTTTTTGCACACATTTTAAAACATAACAAAAGTTGTTGAGAGTCACATTTGAGCCATTTGTGAATGAAGAAAATCAACCTTAGAAGCTTAGAGCCCTCCCCTTTCCTGTCAGCCTTTAACCTACATGCTTCAGTTGGTGGGGAACTCTTCCTACTTTTCCTTTTCTAAGTGCCTTTCCGCTGCCCCTGTCAACTAGTTAGGTATTTACATTTGTTTAAGTTTATGCAAATCTAACAGCTGAAGCCTCAAATTGTTTTTAGAACTTGCCAGGAGTGAGAAGGCACGATTCTCCCTGTTCCCTGCACGCACACCTACAAATCAGGAGAATGTGCCTCCAGCTCCTCCGTCCAGCAGGTATTTCCTGAGTGCTGACTGCATGCCAGGCACAGTGCTAGGCGCTGGGGATACAAAGACGCACAATGGACAGATTACAACCAGCAGGGGAGACTTAGGACGTAAGCAATGATTATAAAACAGTCTAAGAACCAAACTCAGTGGTCGATAGTGTACAGAGTCAGGTGGGAGCACAGAGGGGCTGGAGGGAGCCAGAAGTGGTTTCTTAAAGGAGCCTGGGAAATTGGGGTGGGGGAGTGCAATATGGGAGACAGGCAAGAGAATTAAGATGTGAGCAGAGAGTTAGAAAAGGACTCCAGGAGGAGGTGGCAGCAGGAATGAAGGTACCAGCTGAGAAAGGGCCCGGGTGGGGAGGGGAGTGTGGAGGCGTGGACACACAGCTGAGTTGTAGGGGCAGGTGCACGAGATGAATGTAAAGGACTAAACTGGAGGAAATGCTCGGCCACCCCAGCTGTGCTCTGCAGGGAGCCATTCAAACCATGTGAACCGGAGAATAAACTGACCATTTCCCTTTTAGATGGGGCCTTTTGGCACCAACATGTAGGATATGTTTGAGAAGGAAAAGTGTCAAGGGCAGGAGACTGTTGATGAATCTAGTCAGAGGTGAATGGAGTTCTGCATTAAGACAAGGCTGACGGGAATAGAGGCGTTCGTGGGTTCACAGAGGTATAACCAGTGGCATCTGGTGAGCAGTAGATGTATATAGTGGCAGGGACAGCAGGAAAGGCTTTCCCCAAGTGAGAAACTTTGGTGGCCAAGAATATGAAGGACAGGGAGTAATGCAGACCTTGATGATTTCAGTTCTGGACATGTCGAGAGTCTGGGAAATTCTGAGTGTCCAGATGGGGAGGTCCACTGGGGATTGAGATATAAGAGCCCAAATCTGAGGCAATAAGACTTGAGAATCATATGTATCTAAAATTTGATACAGCTAAAATTTAAGAATGAGAACACAGAGGTTGATTAAATTTGATCTGTTAAATAACAACCTCTGTTTAAAAGTCCAAGGCTACTTTTAAACATTGATGTATAGATATAGATGCATATACATGCGTGTGTATGTGCGCACGCGCATGTATGCATGTGCACTGTACCCTCCCGTGCTAAGGATCAGCAGAATACAAGAAGTATTCTGGGAAGCATTGCATCAGAAGAGGAGTTTGAAGGAATGTAGACAAAAACAACATAAACCAAAAACCACATACCTGCTCCAAAAAAAGAAGGATGCAGGAAGAAAATTACAGCTTTGGGTCCATGTCAAGGAAGAGTGTTTGACAGCCACAGGATATGAAAAGAAGCAGCAAGTAGCCAATTTGTTTGGTCTGGGGCAAAAAGAGAGAATGTTCACAGGAAGTCAGAATTCCTTGTGCCTTCGAATATTGAGTAAAGTCACATTTAATACACCCCCACCTCAATCCCTGCACCCCTAATAGTATGAGCTTAGTGTGTTTGCCCCCAGTAAGTATGAAACTACCCTATGCTGCTGGCTTTTTGGATCTGGACCTTACTAAAGCCATTTTGATGTTTTGAAGCAGAAATTAAATTCTGGACATTTTCTAGGGAAGATTCCTATGTATATTTATATATTATGGGATGTATTACCTTCTAAACGATAAAAGGGCTATCTATATCTATATATTACCTTTCAAACAATACACTTGTCTTAAGTGACTTAAAGAATTTCACCTCTATTATCTCCCTCTGGAATGACCAAAGAATAAACATTTCTAACAGTTGGCAAATACTGTATTTTAGTTTTAAGTCTGAATTACATTGAGAATTCCATGCTAGTTTTCCAAAATTCTTAAATTTTCCAAAATTTCTAAATGCTTCATTATCCGAAACTTCTGAAGAATTCTCTCTCAATGTAGAAAAGAGAATTTGGAAAAGCCACAGTTTAATACCTGGCCTTCCAGAAAATAGTAAGTAGAAAGTAAAGATCTGACAAAAATAAAGACATACAAAAGCTTAAGCCAAGGTGTTATTTTGAGAACGTTAGAAGAATTATCATGGAAAAATGAAAAACCACACAAAGCTTTTGTTAAATTCATAGTCCAAAGCAAAACCACAAGCAGTCATCTATGGAAAAAAACTGACCTCCCTAATAGGATAGCATTTCATAAACGTGGTGTGATAGCTGATCCTTTGTAGAGAAACTTGTTCAACAACAAGAAAAACACAGGTGTGTGTACAAGAGGGTAATTACTGATTCAGTGAGAACACTGTTGACTTTCAGCCTACTTTGAGGACAATGTGTTAAAAAATATAAATTGTATTTTGACTCTTTTTGACTGCTTACAGTAGTTGGTGAGTGATAGCAAAGTGAAATTTCATTTTTTAAATCTATCTAAAAATTATAAAGACAATTCATTTGACATGTGTTGGACTCCTGAGCCTCACATAAGTTATTCAGGGTTACTTTTCTCTTGTCTACCTTCCTACCTTCTGCAGTGCAGGCAAGAGTGATTATGAATTGGTTACCCAGCATCAAGGTCCATCTTACTTGTAGGGGAGAGAGGACCTCCAGAGTAGCCTGCAGGAATTTAAGACACATTGTGAAGCTTGTTTTGGCTTCTCCTTCCCTGGCCTGCCACAACACTCAAGTGACTATTAACCAAATGACTTTGTGTTAAAGATGCACTTTCCAAACTTTGTTTTGCAGAATGGAAAGACTGAAGGATACTAACAGTCATTCCATAGGAAAAAGGGGAAAGTAAGTTCTGTATTCAACCAAGTTTGGGAAATGATGGTTAAACAAAGTTAAATGGGTTAGTTCTTTGCTGCAGAATTCAAGAGCCTGGGATGTGCTTCCCTACATGGTGCATCTCCAAGAAAGGATGATTGTTCTCAGGATTTTCTAGACATTTTTCATTGAGACACATCTCTGAGACTGAAATCTGCTGAAAATTATTCCAGACATGCAATGAAGAAGCCTTTCTGTGTAGTTCCAGGAAAGGGGTTGAACCAGAGACTGCAACTCCTGCTCCATTTCAGTTTCTTTGGTTCACACAGTGCATTTAAAAGCCTAAAATTGGCCAGGTGTAGTGGCCCAGGCCTGTAATACCAGCAACTCCCAAGGCCGAGGCAGAAGGATTACACATTAGAGGCCAACCTCAGCAATTTAACAAGGCCTTAAACCTTGCTAAAAAATAAAATTAAATAAGGACTGGGGATGTAGCTCAATGGTAAAGCACCCTGGGGTTCAATCCCCAGTACTGGGGGTCGGGGAAGCACCCAAAACTAAAACCTAAAGCCAACATTTACAAGTCAGAATATTTCACCATAGAAACTGGGATTACAAGCTTCTCTTGAAAAATAGGAGGATGAGGCAAATCAAGGCCTGTGGGCCTCCAGAGCCACAGCTCAGTGGGCCTTGGGAAGCCACTGCCCTTTCAGGGAGACATTTGCCCCGGTTTCACAGTGTCTAGCACCTCCTGCTTTCTTATGCCTTGACAGCCACTCCTTATCTCATTGGGTGGCTCCAGAATGCCTCCCTTGGCCCCTCTCAGCCATGAGGTGCCATTCACAGGGAAGAATTCCTTCTGCTGGCTGAGAACAGGCTTCGAGGCCAGACCTGGGTGGCTGGTGGAGGGCAGAACAAAGACAGTCTGGAACCAAATGTGCCAAAATGTTGACAGTGGTTGTCTTGATTGGTGGGGTTACAAGATTCTTTTCCTACTTCCTTTTATCTAACTATTTTTTGTGTGTGTATACTTCCCAAATATTCCGCAAAATATCGTTGAAAGAGAAATTTTACAAAACAGCTAAAAAAATCCAAAATATAGATTTTTGAGCTACCGTGACAATGTCTTCCTTTAAATTCTAATTACCAGTGTATTAATAAAATGAGTAAGAGAAGTACAGAGCTGATACGAGAAACCAAAAATAGATCTGCTTCAAGAGTTAGCTAAAGTCTTACCTCCCAGCTGTTCATCAAAAATTAGTAACACAAATGTATAGTTATATTTTATGGGAGTAGAAAGATGTTGGTTTAGCTTATTGTTTGTTTTTTCATATTTAAGCCTTGATTAGCTTCTAAAATGTGATACAAAGATATCACCCTTTCATCTAGAAAACAGAAAAATATATATAAATAAATGCATAAGTAGATGCATCCAAGATAAGAGAACCTGGGAGAATTGAAGTGGAAGATTAAGGCCCACCTCCTAATGGAGACAGTTCCCAGTTTTGATCATGGTTCTCAAAGCTAGCTGGGATTCATAGTGAACAAACAAACGTGTCACACTTTGGAATCTTGAGTAACACATAGGCGTGTTTGGAATCTGAGTTGGAACCCAATTCCGGGACAGAGGTTTTAAAAAAAAATGGTGGTTCTTGTTCAACACTGAGGGCAGAGAGGAATTCTTTCTGGAAGAACTCCTTTTGAAATTTCTCCTTTGCTTCTGTGGCTTTCCCTTGTCATAAAAGACAAGGGTGGGGACAAAGGAGATACTTTGTGCATAAGGAAAAAGAGCCGGGCAGGGGAAGACTGAAACTCATAGGTAGGGTCTGCAAGTCGATGAGACAAAGGAGAGAAGGAGAAATTTGTATTTTCTAGATTTCGGTATTAAAGGAAGAAAAGACATGTTCGTGATACAATTTGTTGGCCCCTCTTTATAAATCTGTGATTATAAGGTTTTTCCACTCACTGTACCTGAAACAGCACAGAATAGAGCTGTCTTGATGTATAAAATGACCAGGACATCTCAGCCATTTTGTCATTAGATATTTGATCCCACCTAACTGGAGCTGTTGTGGATATTCTTGCTGCACTTGCACCTGGAGGGTTCAAATAGGAGCATCCCAAGAACAGCAGCAGCAGCAGAAAATGTGAGAAGATTCTCCAGACCAGCTCATTCTATCCCTGCCTGGGGTGTCCAGCAAGCCCATACCAAGCCAGCTAAGAGAACTGAAGCTTATTCTGATCTGAAGTATTTTGGGCTTCCCATCTTAGCTGGGTAACTTGTGAGGAAGCTCTTCCTGCCAAGAAATGCCTTCTCTCATTGCAGCTTTCACTCATCTATTCATTCCTCCTATAATGTTCGTTGAAAGCCTTCTTTGGACAATTCACTGTTCTGTTGAATGCATTACCTGGGAATGTCAAAGGAGACATTCTTTTAGACACGCTTGGGGTTTATAGTGTATAAATTTAAACCTAAAGACATAATTCAGGATAATTATATCCTTGTCTGTCTGCCTCTCTCTCTCTCTCTCTGTCTTTCTCTCTCTTTCTTTTGAGATAGGGTCTTACTAAGTGTGGAAGCTGGCCTCCAACTTGCAATCCTCCGGCCTCAACCTCCCAAATAATTCCTGGGAATTACAGGAATATGCAGCTGTGCCTGTTTAAATCCTTAAGTGAAAAAAAATTGCATGACTCTTGGAGGCATATGTATATTTTCCCCTTATTTTTGATATATATGATAGAATAAGAAGAATCATTTTCACATTTATTTATTAATTCTGTTAGCTTGAGTCTGGAACTTCGATGAGTCTTTGTTCAAATGCACTGGCATTGCCTTTAGAAAAAGTTTTATTGAGGATTAATTGACATATAACAAGCTGCACCTTTTAAAGTGTACAGTTTTGACTTAAGAGTATCCATCACTTCCCACCCCCAGCATTTCATCTTCTTCCCCTCCATCCTTTTGCCAGACAGTCACTAATCTCATTGTTGGCACAGTAGATTAGTTTACATTTTCTAGAGTTTTATATAAATGGAATCACTCAGTACGCAAGCTCCGTGGTCTGGACTCTCTCACTCAGCATGATTATTTTGAGATTTGCTGGGCATCTCTTTTAATCCTAAGCAGTATTCTGTTGTACAGATATACTGTGGTTTATCCATTCTCTTGCTGATAGATATGTTCTTTCCAGTATTTGGCTATTGCAAGCAAAATTGGTGTTAATGCAGATTTTGAGTCCTTGTATAAATCTATGTCGTCATTTCTGTTAAATAAGTACCTAAGAGAGGAATGGCTTATGTGGTAGGTGGATGCTTAGATTTTTCTGGAACTTTCAAACTTTTTCTCAAAATAGTGTTACCAGTTCACATTCCCACCAACAATATTAGATGAATTCCAGGTCCTTCACGTTCTTCTCAACACTTAGTAGGATCAGTCTCCTAGTTTTAGCCAATTTAATTGGTATGCAGTGGTATCAGTGTAGTTTGCATTTAATGATCAGTGGTGCTGAACACATTTTCATGTACTTCTTTGAGTACATGAAAATATGTTGAATCCTCTGACCCATGGGTATGAATATAGTATACCTCTCCATTTATTTTATTTTATTTTTATTTTAGGTGGCATGGTGATACTGGGAGTTGAACCCAGGAACACTGTACTGCTGCTGAGCTATATTCTCAGTTCTTTGTATTTTATTTTGAAATAGAGTTTGTTAACTTGGCCAGCTTCACCTCAAACTGAGATCCTCCTGCCTCGGTCTCCTGAGTAGCTGAGATTACAGGGGTGCATCATTGTGCCCGGCTTTATTTAGGTTTTCTTTCATTCCTCCTAGTTATGTTATTTTAGTTTTCAATATAGAGGTCTGCACATATTTGTCAAATTTGTCTCTAAATATTTAATATTATATGATGTTTTTAAAATTTAAATTTCTAATTTTTTCTTTGCTAATATAGAAATACAGTTGATTACTGTATAGAGGGAAAAAAGGGGTGGGAGGGGTGGGGGGCAAGGAAAAAATAACAGAATGAATCAAAAACTATTACCCTAGGTAAATGTATGATTATACAAATGGTATGCCTCTACTTCATGTACAAACAGAGAAACAAGATGTATCCCATTTGTTTACAATAAAAATAAATTAAAAAAAAAACTTTCATTGAATATGACCAGTAAAGCTGTTATCTTTGCCCTGAAAAGAAAGAAAGAAAAGGAAAAAAAGAAAGAAAGAAAGAAAAAAAAGAAAGAAAGAAAGAAAGAAAATTGATTTTTTTTGGACGGATTTATCTTATGTCCTACAATCTTGCTGAACTCACTTTATTAGTTTTTGTAACTTTGCAGGGGTGTCCAACAGATTCTACATAGATAATCATTTTATCTACAAATACAGTTTAATGTTATATGATTCATTCTGTTATTTTTTCCTTCCCCCCCACCCCTCCCACCCCTCTTTTCCCTCTATACAGTAATCAATTGTATTTCTATATTAGCAAAGAAAAAATTAGAAATTTAAATTTTAAAAACATCATATAATATTAATATTATATTCTTCTTTCCAATTTTGATGTCTTTTAATTTCTTTTTTTTTTCCAGATAGGCTCCAGATAATATCTTCCAGTTGAATGGAAGTGTTAAGAGGAGACAGCTTGCCTTGTTCCTGATCTTAGAGGGGAACATTCAGTCTTTCATGGTTGCTTATGTGATTATCCACAGGGTTTTTGTAAATGTACTTTATTAGGTTGGGGAAGTTTCCTTATGTGCTTAATTTATTGAATATCTTTATCAGAAATACCGCCCTCTAATTTGATGAGCTCTACGAAAGTGATATTATAATTACAAAGGTAATACCAGCTGGTATGTGTGTGTGTGTGTAATTTCTTGACTTGCTGTTACTTATTATTCATTTTTATATCTTTATCTTTCATCTGAGGACACCAACCATTACTTAGTAAACTCAGACAAGGCACCAATGAAAGAAGCAAAAATTACTTCCTTTTTCCAAATCAGAAAATCAAGACACCAGAATATTAAATAGCTGAGTCTTAGTAAATAATAATTTATTTGTTTTTTTCAGAATCAAAATTCATAAATTAATTTTGATTTTTCATTCAAGGAACTTTTTTTTAAAGTAAAAAATATTAAAATACAGTTCTGAATACTACACTCTTTGCTGTCATCCCCTCCAAAACAAAACCCTAAACATGTGGGAGAAAGCACAGGCTGGCTCTAAGGACCAAAAGAAACAAAATGAAATCTAATGGGAGCAACATGAAAGACTCTGGTGTGTTATCAGTCTGCTGTCCAGGTCCTGGATGGCAAGGTCTCCCTCATAGGGAGCAGGTGTTGAAGTTTGGGAGTTTTGATTGGTCAACCCATAATTCAGGAGGGAAATAAGGTTGCAATAAAAGCTAAAGCAGTTGTGTTGCGTGAAATGATGCCTAGTGTGTGTATCAGTCTCGTGATTCTCTGGACTGGTCTGTGCGTTGCAAGTGTCCTGTCCAATTCCTAAGTGGGAAGCATGCTAACCAGGGGTAGTTTGCTGAGGTATGAAGGATCAAAATGCCATGCCAGAAATGCAGTGCTTAAGGAACCGAGCCTGTAAGTGGCCAGACCTGTTGGGAGTCCCAAGCAATAGTTCAGGAAAGAGATAATGAATGCTGCCACCAGGCAGTGACAGGAGGAGTGGAGGACACAAGCCAAAAGATGTTTAAGGGGTAAATATGGCATGATTCAGACAGACTAATTCCAAGGTTTGTGGCTTCAGTCCCAGGGTAAATAGCAGGTACCATTTTAGTGAAGTAAGAAACTCAGAAACTCAGGAGCTACACATTTGGAGTTCCCAGTTTTGTACATGGTGAACATCCACCAAAAGTGGTCACAACACACTTGAACATGGAGCTCTTGAAAACCGTGGAGATGCCTGGGCCGAGGCATTGGCACACAGGTGAAAGTTGAAATCGTGGGTGAGAATGACTGATGATGGAAAGCCACCTTTCTCTAGCCATCTCAGTCACAGTAGTCACTTGCCAACTTGACTGTGGGAATCAACCTTTCTCAGACTGCACTCTTTAGTATTCAAACACAAAACAGTCTTCAGTTCTTTTCAGAATGCAAATTTCAGTTCAATCCCTTAAACAGAAGGACGAAAACAGTCTGTCCTCTCCTGGATTGTGTGGATGCATTAGGGTAGTATGTATAGAGATTTGCTGGTGTGTATCATCTCACTAGAGGGATCCACACAGGTCCCTCCCCCACATAAAAAAAAAAAAAATGTGCCCTTAAGCCTTACCATAGCTTGATAAAAGGCCAGGCAGTTACTGGCATTTTGCTGAGACTTGCAAAATTGAACAAGGAGGAATGCAAGTGTAAATGAAGTTGGATTGCGACCAGTGAGAACTGGTTCTGAAGCTTTTCAAAAGAGGTACATGACATTAAAAGCTTGTGTAAGAGTGCTTCAGCAAATCCCCATACCACAGTTCCTAGGATAAATAAAGATGGTTTAGGAGAAGAGTTATTGATTGGAGCTAGATTTTTTTAAATGTCTTTTTACATTTTGTTAGGAATTACCAACTTGTTTTAAGAGGTCAGAGCTTGCTTTTTTTATGAGTTTTTTTTTTTTTAAGTAGATATCTTCCAGATATGTAATTTGTGCTGATGTTAAAAACATATAATAGCACTACTTATTATTGTTCATTCAGCTCCTGTTCTATGAAGTGCTCCGTCTGGTCTTTCCAATGTGTGTGCTTTTGTGTGCTACCAGGCCCCACTGCAGTAGGATCGCTGTGTAGTCACGCCTCAGTATCTTTAGGGGTTTGACTCGAGGACCCTCCCAGATCCCCAAGTCCACAGACACTCAGTCCCTTCCATAAAATGGCATACACCTGCACAGAACCTGTGCACAGCCTGTTGTATGCTTTAAAACGTCTATAGATGACTTGTAACACCTGATGCATGTAAGTGCTGTGTAAATAGTTGTCATGCTGCATCGTGTCGGGAATAATGACAAGGAAAAGTCTGTACATTTTCAGTGCAGATGCAATTGAAAAAAAATTTCCATCCACAGTTGCCTGGATCTGTGGTTGTGGAACCTGTGGACACGGAGGGCAACTATTTGCCATTCCGTGGACGTTCAGTGCTCTGTCACAGCTTAGTGACTTTGCATTGGGTCCCCTCATCTGCCTTGTGAACCCACTCCTTCTCTAAGAACCCTTCCTTTCCCATCCCCTTTTCCATCAGGAAGAGGTGACAAGTAGTTTTTCAGTGTCACCTTTGCACAAACTGGCCACCTTGTATTGCAGTAAATTGTTTATTTTAGGTCTACTTCCTTCCTAGGTGAAGGAGCCTAGACCTAATCTAAATGAGTCCAGACATTGAACTTAGCGTGATGATAGATGCATAGTTGTGCTTCAATATATGGGGCTTGCCAAAAACAGGATGGGAGGAAAATAGACTTTTAAGGAACCCCTGAAAAATCTGAGCAGAAGGGACCCAAATATAGGAAGAAACACAAGTGATGATAGTTTCAGAAAAAACCAAAGGAGCACAGAACTGAAAAAGGGAAGGACTAGTCATTAGTGTTGATTGCTGTTGAGAGCCAGTGAGGTAAGTACTGAACATCTTAATTTAGGTTTTTAGGAACTAAGGAAAGATGTCCTCGGCCATAAGCACACCACAGATACTACTGAAAGCATTGTTACCCCTACTAAAAGAGGTTGTGCTATCAATTAAGAGGTGACTGGTGACCATTCTGAGAGAACTACCTGACTTGGTGTTATTCATCATTCTGACATTTTATACTATTATTTTTTTCCTGGTGGCAAACCCACTGGATAATAGGCCCTCTCTGTTTAAAACTGGATAAATAGTTCAAAAATGAGAAATATTTGCCAATGTGCATCACATCTGGGTCAGACCGAAATTCAGAAGCTAATTTGGTGAATCCCCACAGACCTAAAACCTCCACGGGCGGATTGTTCCTGTAAAGGTGACAATAAGAAAGAAGTCTATAGTTGTGCAATTGTATCATTTTCAATACACTTGCAGCTGTCTCACAAAAAAAGCAAAATAATTCAGTCACTCTCTGTAAAAGCTACACACACACAAGAATCCATAGCTACAAACTCAGGAAATGTCTTTGATAGACTGAATGGTCTAAGAGAAACAAGGTACTGTCTCATTATGGGAAGAATAAAATGCTACGGGATGACAACATTGTTCAAGATAAAAATACACAAATTATCAAAGGGTAGAAATTAAAATAATTCAAAAGAGATTAATTTATTGAACTTATAGGAGAATGGACACCTTAAAAACATAATGGCTATTAAAATTAAAATGTCCAGTTACATATTTATAGTTACTTAATTATGCTATTAGTGTTGAGATGCCTCTAAGCTCAGTGCCCAATATCATTATTCCTTTGTCTGTCTGGAAAAAGAATAAAATTCCTTTTGGCAATTACTATAAAGAGGGAAGGCAGACTTAACATTGCAACTGATGAATACTCTCGTTTAGATCAAAGGAAGATGAATTTTCTCTGGTTGATTGCTATTCATGTTGTAGCCAATTTAAATATTTTGAAAGGATGGTTTACTTTTTTCATAGATTTAGTGCCATTTTTGAATAAATAAAAACTGTTCTTTGTTTATATTACCCTAAATTTTTAATAGTAGTGAATTCAAGCTATCCTCACTTTTCTCTTTAGGAAATATATTAAATGAACTAGATTCCTATCTGATTTATATTCCTTTTAAGAGGGAATTGTGTTGGACAGGAGAGGGATCAAGTGGATATCCTGAACCCCTCTGACCCTTTCTTAAATCATTTAATTTTTAGAGTATCAGAGCACTAAAGGTATCTCCAAAGTAGAGTAGGTAATCTAAATCTCAAGAAAATATAATGCTTTTATATAAAAGTGCATTTACCTCTTGCAAAAGTCTGAATCCTCTTTTTTTTTTTTTTTTTTTTTTTAACTTTCATTTCAGGTACCTCAAAGCCCCCTGACATCTCCCCTACACAGAGCAGGCCTAGTGACAGTTGCTGCAGTTGAGAATCATTTTAGGAAACTAAAGAAGGATTTCCAATTCCTTGTAGATGTCACGCACATCTAACAATGTAGTATATTGATGCAGCTTAAAGCATGAACTTGAACAAGAGTTTTACAGTCAAATAAAATTTGTGTTTAAATTTTCTCCACCCACTCCTGCCAATACCTGGATGTTTGACTCTGTGTCTGAGTGTGCCCATCTCTAAAACAGAGTTTAGGAGGAATCAGTGAGATAATGCACACCAAAGGCTTAGCACAGACCTGGCTGGTGTTAAGCATGTGGTGAATGACGGCTATTATTATGATGCGTTCCAGATGCATAGGTATTTCACTCTGAGCTTCCAGCAGCCTCTTAAAGACAGAAGCTAAATTATATGTGCACACTGTGCAGATGTAACTGATGCACACTCTGTGTGTAATAATACCTTTCCTAGGAGACTTCTATTTCATCTCATATATGCCCTTATTTAGCCTCATGATGGTACTATGAATTGGGAAAGAAAGTGACTGAACACTCTGCCTGACTGTTGCACATTTCTCCCTTTTAACATCAAGCCTTTTATGCCCTAAGACTCTGCCTTGTTATATGTTTGAAAATTAAACACTGTTCTTGAGGTTTGGGTGTGGTAATGTATTTTTTTTTCCTATGAAATGGTTATCTCAAACTTTCTAAAGTGCTCTATTCTTTATTTCTTTACTAGAAAAAATATATTTTCAACAAGGTGAAGGAGTTTCAAGCAGTCTCCTGGGCTTTGAAAAATGGTGTTGTACAAGTCACTCCTTGTTTTTAGAAGTTCCTGATACATTTCAGTTGGACAAAGTAGTTCTAAGTCCTGGGAGGCCCCCATGCTGGTGATTCTCAGAATCAGTAAAAAAAAATAATAATAATAATAACCTAATGATCTAATATGAAAATGATTGCTGAATTATTCTAACAACTCTAATCTGGACCTACTTGTAAAAACATGCTTTTCTCTTCAGAAATCTGTCCTAGTTTGAAGACCTGTTGCTGAAAGGGCATAAGAAAGATAGAGAATAAACTTCTGTTAGCATGGAAGTGTGTCTTTGACTAGGTAAAGAGATCCAGCTCTCAATTTAACGAATAATACGATCTACTTGGCATCCCCATCCAGGAAATGCAAGTAAACAGTGAAAACAACACACACATTCTTTACAATAAAATGTTTGTGCCTGCTGATCCCTAGCACTAGGAAGAGAAAAGACGGATCCCATCTTCTTTATCTTCTGACTCACCACTGCAGCTGGACAGAATGAGAGGGGCGTGTGTGTGTGTGTGTGTGTGTGTGTGTGTGTGTGTGTCTGTGCCCACTGAAGAGAGACCGCCAGTGGACACAGCCCTAGGGCATGGCTGGGGAAGATAAATGATAGAATTATGATTTCTGCAAAGAAAAGAATGCAGGGCACTGCCATACATAGAGCAAGGGAGAAAGAAACAAAGGACACAAAAATACAATTTCTGGAAAGGGAAGAAAGAAAATATGAGACCAGGTCAAGCAGGACGCTGGTTCTTCTGAGACCACCAAACCAACTGACCATTTTAGTTGGAAACTAGGCAGCCTCTCCACAGGATAACAGCTTTTGCTTTTTAATCTGTTGCGTGGGCCCTCATCCTGTCAGCAGTGAATGCCTGTTTTCTAGACCTCTAGCCCCACTGCCAGGCAGTGTGGACTTCTGGAGAAGCCAGCTGCCAGGTGGAGCACAGGATGGAAGGGGTGGGTCACAGCAATCCTGGGTTCCCGGCACTGCTGCCTGACACACACCCACAACCGGTTCCTTCCTGGTCATCACCCGCCATCTCTCATCTCCCTCTTCCAGCCAGCTTCTTGGCTGCTGGCCAGATAAGAATAAAAAAGGACCTCTGTCCTGTGTATGTGTGTAGTTTGAAACACAAAGATAGGAGGGAATGCAAAAAAAAATGCCTCCCCAAACGGTTTAAAACCTCCAATAAGAGTTTGTGAAATAATAAGAAAAAACAGACTCGCAATTTGCATTGGCATTCATTCTTAAATAGTGAGTCGTGGTTGCTTTATATTTATTTTTTAATTCATTGCACCAATAAGACAGGTATTTCATACTCCAAACACAACACCACTTTTATTGCCATCCACAAGAGCACCGACGTGTGTCACATCTGTTCAGACTCCCCAGTCTTCTGTACCTAATGATTTTCGGAAATCTTTCTCTCCTGTGCTATTAACTGGTAAGAGGAGGGGCTACTTAGTAATTCTACACCTGTTCCAGTCCACGCCCATCAACTTGCTAAGCTTCCCAAACCAGTGCAGGAGAACCTCGAGCCCAGTCCAGTGCAGGAGGCTGTGGCGGAGGCTGCCTCTGGGTTTGGCTTTTGGGATTTTTGTTCCGAGTCGCCAATGAATCTACTAGGATGGCAGTTGATGACAGCAATTTATATTCCAGAACGAAGAACAAACTAAATTCATCTCAAAATGATTATAAATCATCCAGACGGAGCAGCCTGCCACCCGAACTACTCATAGGAAATGACATTAGAGGAAGACTTCAAAGAAACATTAAGAACTTGGAACCCTTTCACCTGAGGCGCCCCAAAAAGAGACCGTCCATATTTCCAGGTAGGACTCATTTAAATTTATGCCTTTCGATTAAAGTGAAATAAAATAAAGGACTGCTTATCATTTTTCATAATTAGATGTGACTTTAAAATTAATTTGGGATGTATTTGGGAGCTTTCAGTTGCCAAATAAACATGCTGGAATGGAAAGGTTAGAGCAGTTCTTCAATCTAAAAGTTCCCTATCTTATTCTTTTATTTTCTTTATTGACTGTGACATCTTTAAGGATCTGTATGTAGGCATCTATTTTATGACTCGGCATCAGCAGGACAGGGAACTACTTTGTGATGCTGGAGACTTCTGTGTTGCATTTCATGTTCTAGTATATTTTCTTTATTTTGCAAGATTATTGGATTGTGGAGTGAAGTTGGCATCAGAAATCTGTGGGCACCAGAAATTAACGCCATTAAATACTCCAATGCATACTTCGAATTCCTGTCTAGCATCAGAGCCTAAAACCATTTGTAGTAAGGGCTCAATTAAACAATGTGGATGGTGAAATGTATTAGGGAACAGGAGACACATGGATTTCAATCTTGATAAAGAGACTCTGATGTCTGCCTTAGATGTTCTTGGGTGGATTATTATAGATGTGCAGAGAGCACAAGCTAACCAGTGACCCTGATCCCTAGCCTAGCCATTTCAGCCATCACTGCAGAGAATGAATTATTTAGTCAACCTGATTTCACTACCCTTTGCGTTGGAATTTCCAGGAAAAACTGGAAGTGGTCTTTTTGTGGTGGTTGATCGATTGATGTACAGAGGGTAGATTAGCGGCAACTCCTGAGGGATGACTCTCTGATGATAGAAAATGAGAGAGTAATTTAGATATTATTTTATAAAAACTCCACTGGCTCTTCTGATGAAGATGACATAGAGATGGGACTCCAGTCCACAAACTGAAAGTCACATTTCCTAAGGAAGCTGTTACTTTAATGGATTTCTCCTTGGTTCACTGCTGTTGCCCTGTGTCCTACTCTTCTGTAAGAGAAAAAGTAAAACCTTGCCTCGAATGGACCAGATGGTGTGAGCTTGTAGGAGAGTTTGGGGAAGTGAAAGGGGATGAGATGCAACATTCTGGAAGGAGGGAGACTTCAGTGTTCACAATGAAAGTCACTTTGGGCCTGTTCTCTTTTGTCTCCTGAGGGTACCAGGGAACACAGACCTGTCCTGTTTTCTGAAACCCATGGCAGAAAGTGCTTTCTAGGTTGGTTCACTAGCCCTCCTTCCAGAACCTTCTCCCAGAGCTGTTCTTTACCTTCTGTTTCCCCCCCTCTCTCCCCTTTGTTGGTTTAACATGCCTGGATCCATGTACACTGTGATTCTTCCTGCTTTCTCCACCACCACCACTGTGCGGTCTACCTTCACACTCCAAGCAGGCTTCTCCTCCTTCCAAACCTCCAGATCCCAGCGGGACACCTCATTCCTGCATCCATAATTCCTGCTCTGTCCTCTCTTTCCCTAAGTCATCGGACCCTGGGCTGTTAGCCACAGCCAAAATATATGAGAAGGCCTCTTGGCTTGGACCTTAGCTACCTTCCCCTTTCTAAGATCTTGAGTTGACAGCATTAATTTGGTAAGGTGGACTCATGAAAGGGTAGTGAACTTTGGGGAGCTGAGTCCTAGTTTAGATAGTGTCCATCCATTCCCCTCCACCCTCCAGCTGCCTGTGTGTGTGCGCTGGGTCCCTCACTGACTCCTTGCCTCCAAGTGTGCCATTTGTTTCTGTCCCCAGTGCTTTCTTTGGAAACAGCAGCAGATGGATTCTTCCGATCCTTCTCCCACCTCTTTCACTTCACTGCCAGGGTCTCATGGACAAGTTAGAGGGTTACCTGCCCAAAGTTTGAACAACACTGGCTACTGGATTTCTAAGTTCCTTTCAACTAAACCACAACACCACTGTCATGTGAGTTGCACTAACTGCTATTCAGGGTGGTTGAATCAGAAAAGCCAGTGGGCTGCTGATCCTGGCGTGGATCCCACGTGCCACCTGCAAATAGAGGCATACACAGAGTGCGTTGCTGCCGTGCTGTTGTATATAAAAAGCAGACATAATAGATTTGGAACCTGAGGGTCAGAGAAATTAAGGCACATCTCACAATTAATAAAAGGCCAAACTAGGACTTGGACCAGGTCTTTGGACTCTTAACATTCAAGCAGCTTCTACTGTTCTGCCACATTCCATTGTCACCTGTTGTGATCATTTGTCCAGATGCAAGAGTTGAGGACACATCAGTGTTCCAGTCAGTGTTCCCTCGACTCTTATGTGCACATAGACAACTTTTGCCTCCAAGTCTCGTATTTCAGTCCTGCACTAAATGACTGAGTGGCCGATTAGTTCGTTCATTCATTCATTCATTCATTCATTCATTCATTCATTCTTCATTTAATTCTTGCATTGTTTTGGGGATACGCCATCAAGAACCTAGCTCCATATTTTCCTTTTGTTCTTATCCATTTCTCCTCTCTGCGACATCTCACACTGCAGAGAGCTATCTGCTTAAAAGGCCTGTTTGCTTCATTCTCTTGCTTAAGATTCCTCAGGGTCGCCACTGCTTTTCGGATGAAGTCCAAGCTCCTTGTGTGACATACGAGACATGCCACATCTGTTCACTGCTTCTTTCTGCAGCCCCTTCCCAGCCCTCCTTTCCCCTATGTTTAACAAGCTCGGCCAGCTTCAGATCCCAGGGCCCTTCATGATGACTTCTCTAGGGAAGATGCTGTACGTGCTACCTGCACATTTCCCCCTAATTTCTACCTTGACTTCAGGTGTCAGATTCATATCTCTTCTTCCAAGAACTTTTTCTGACTCCTCTTCTGCACTTGTCCAGTCTATGTCCTTCACATACCACCTGGACTTTCCCTACCACAGTACATACTGCCCTGTATTGTAATTGTCTCCTTACTTGTCTGTATCTTCTGCTGGCTAAGGTCCATATCAGTCTTGTTAACCATTGTATACCAGTAACTATTACAATGGTTGGTACATAGTATGCATTCAATAAATATTTATCCACTTGATTCAAACTGCACTAAATGGAATTAACTCTTGGCATCCTTTTGTGCTCTGCCTTCTTCCTGACTCTGTTCATGCCATTCTCCCCTCACTTTCTAACAAACGCACACACTTCTACCTTCCTGTTATGCCCTTTCTTTCATTCTCCAGTTGTCCATCTTCTGCAATTGCCCAAAATCATTCCTATGACTTCTTTTAGTTCTCCTTTATGCCAACCACCTTCTTTGCCTCAGCACTGTATTGTATTGCTAACTTTATGTTCCTATAGAAACCTTTTGGAAACAAGACTATATCTCACTTCCTTGAATGACCCAATTGTCTAAGCAGGGAGAATTGCACAAAATAAGTGTCCATTCAACATCTGGTGGTTAATTAACTGACTTCCTGTGAAGCCGTGTCAATCCTGCTGGAACTACCCGAAAATAACTATTCTGGAAATAATTAATGGGCAGATAATACTGCCACGGGTGAAGGTCTTTATTCTGCTTTTTATCACTACTTGAATTTCCTGTGGGGGAAATGCGTGTATGACTTGTCTCAGTATGTCATTCATTCATTGAAAAACGTATTAGAATTCTACTATATGCCAGGAGTTATTTGAATTATTCTAGACCTTGGGCAGACAGCAGAAAATCACTTAGTTTCTGGTTTAGGCAGATTGGGAAGAACTTTCCTCTCAGGGTGTCTTACATATGGCACAACTCAATAAATGCCTCTAGAATAAAGGAATGGATAAACCCCATGATCACAGCCATGAATCTTACAAAAGAAACTCAGTACATTTAAAAAATCATATTGACCTGAAAACATCAAAGACTATCATTTTTATTCCCTTGGAGAAGCCTCACCAATAGAATGCTAGAGTGAGTTATAGCATCTCAACCTTCATCTGGAAGAAAGTGGGATTCAGGGGCCAGGTGTAATGGGTTGTTCATTCAGCATCTTTAGGTAAACAAATTGGTGTGTTTAATCAGCTAGTTCTTAAAATATCCTACTGATTTTACAATCGTATATTGTGAAAAACAAGGAGCCATCTGCTTGGAGGAAACAGACAATTCGTGTTACTTCCTTGTCACTTAGTCAGAGGGCAGTGTAGCGAGGATGCTCACAGTCAAGAGGAGGGAAGCCTGGCCAGATTCACCAGAGACTCCAGCATGTAAGCTAACATTGTTTCTTATATTTTCATTCCAATTCTGTTCCAAAAGCAAGCTATTTTTTGTTGTTTTTGTTTCAAATCCACAATCTTAAAAAATAGGTGACTTAAAATTGTTATTTTTTATCATTAAATGGATTTGGAGCATTTCTAAAGTAAAACTGCTTAATTCCTTTTCTTGCTGAGTATCATTATTTATTAGAAACTCAGGGTAGTTGTAAGAATAATGGCAACTAGATGCTTTCTGCCCTTCCTTAATAGTGACTGAGCTTGGTCCAGGGGACTATGAAAATGGATATCAGGTCTGGGTTCCCTTCTGAAACCCTCCCTGACACAGACACAGTGAAGGGCACACTGGGTAGGTATACACCCTGAAGTACAGGTTGCACATTTCTAATCCACATTTCTCAAATTCCAAATGCTGCAAAATCCAAAACACTTTGACACTGACAGAGGCCACAAATGGAAAATTTCACACTCGATCTCATGTGATGGTCACTCAAAACCCAGGCACACTAAAAATATTGCATACAGTTACCTTCAGACTCTGTGAACAAGGTATAAATGAAATATACAACTGATTCGAATTTTTCAATTTGAATTTGAATTTTATGTTTAGGCCTGGGTCCCATCCCCAAGACAATTCATTATGATTATGCAAGTGTTCCACAAAATCCAAAACACATCTGGTTCCAAGAATTTTAGATAAGGAATATTCACCTAATATTTGTTCTCTATTAGAATTGAGTCATCCCAGAACTGTACCAATTGGGGCATTTGGTGATGTTTCAGTGAGGTCTACAAGGACATGTCGAACTTGGTTAGAGCCTCCATAAACACTTGATGTGAAAAGAGTGCTCCTGCAATTGTGTCCAGTTGTCATAGGTCCAGTGGTTACACTGTGAGGACAGGAGCCATGTCTCATCCACCATGGTATTCCCCCCAACACCCGCCCAGAGCATTTTGCATGTGGTAGGTGCTTAAGGGCTAATGAAGTAGTTAGGTGAGATAGAAGATGTCCTGAGTGGGAAAAGAAATGTGTCACAACCACCCCACCAGCCACACCCCTGTCCACGAGGTGCCCTAACTTCCTTAAAGAACCACTTCCTGTGTGAGGCCATGCCTGGGGCCAAACCCAAAGGGGCCTCTCAGGCAAACATTTGAAACTTTGCTCTCCTGAAAGAAATTCAGCCCAAGAGTTTCCCAAAATCAATAGCTGCTAAAGAAATGGGTTCAGGTTCTAATTCTCCATCTGACTAAACATGTAACCTGGGACTTCATCTCTCAAAACCTGTTTCTTCACCTGTGGAATCAGAATGTAAACAGCATTTGCACAGACTATGTTAAGCCCAAATGATATAATGCATGATTACAAAATAATACACAACTGAGCTTCACTGTGTTATTTTTATTCTTTGGTGGTTTGGTTTTTCATAATAGTAATTTTTCTTCTAATGAGTGGTTGTTGGATACACTCATAACACTTTTACAAATCTTCATGGTTTGAAAGTGCTAATCAAACTCTGTGCTGATGTAAATGCTATATAGCACACTAATAGACCTATTGATTTGAATTTTCTCATTAGAAAAGATGACATGAAAACTCTTCATTGTAGTAATTGTACATTTATTTCCTCAAAGTAAATCATTAAACTTAAGATTATTGTCATGCAAGGCCTCTAAAGATTGGGAAGTGTCAGATACAATAATACTGTGTTTAATAAACTTACTTCTATACTTTTCATATTTAATATTTAACCTAATTTTATCTGTTTAAAAATTTGCTTTTGAAAATTCAGTCCTAAACACTTGGAATGGGATGATAATTGGTTTGTATTTGTGACTTTAAAAAACAGACTATATACAAGGTTGTAAATAAACTTACCACTTGAAATTAATCTACTGAAATAGTGAGAATTTAGACTTCAAAAACTTGAAATTAATACATTATTTGGATTTCAAATTAGTTATTTGTAGCATTTTTTATTTAAAAATGCTGATAAAATAGATAGCCTGTTTATTTTTATTTATTAGACAAGTTTCTTATTAGGGAAATTGAGTTTTTGTTTTTGTTTTGCATTTTCTTTTATAAAAAGAAAACAAATTTTAATGAACCAATTATGCCTGGTTACTTTTTAGGGAAAACAAAAATGCTAATAAGATATTTATATGCATGATTTATATGCATGTAAGCAAGTGGAAAATGTTTTCACCTTAATGAAATGCTGATAGTGAGTGAGCCAGTAAAAGAAGAAAACATTAAATTTATAGCTCAATTTTAAGCTTTTCTCCCCTTTATATGGTGTGTGTGAGTGTGAATGTATATAAAATAATTCATATACAGGGTTCTGAATTCAGGACTTAAAGTGGCTTCAACAAGTCTGACCTAAAAGCAGTTCATTCCCATCCATTGTTGTATAGCTAAAGTATAGTCACAGATTTGAGAGATTCCACACACTTCTCCCTCCCTTTCTTTTATTTTCTATTTGTTCTAATTAGTTATACATGACAGTAGAATGCATTTTGACACATTGGCTCCCATTCTTAAATAATGCTCTAAATACACATTTGCATTCAGACTATGAAAATATTTTTACATCCATATAATTATAAATTAACTCAACATACTTTAGTGATACCTTTTGAGTACTTGCAATTGTCTACATAAGATAATGTGCTTTTAAAGTGTCTGAGAGGAAAATGACCTTCAAGTTATTCACTTACCTAAGATAAAAATGTTTAAAGCAACATTCTTTGCTTTAAATAATTTGGGGAAAGTAACTACTTAAAGAATCTTTATCTGCAAATTTTAATTATGATACCACCATCTTTTCTTTGTAATCTAGAAAAACATGGATTTGGGAGTGAGAGTTTATCGAATGAGATGAAATGGATGATCATTTTTTGGTGACAGAAATGTAAAAGCTCTCATTACAAGGCAGCAAGAGTATTGACAGTCAGGATTTTAACTAACTTCTTTGTTGCTGAATGACTGGCTGTCAGCATCCGGCTGGTTCAAAGCACGTGTTTGGAGGGAGCCCAGGATGGTGAGTGTTAGTGTCATTCGACAAGGGTCACTGATGGTATGTCCTCAATGACCTCTCTCCCACCTGGACACTTCAGAAAGACCGAAGTCATCTTCATGAATAACTGATTCTAGATAGAGTGTGGTCTACCTGGTTTTTATGGACAAGAAAGAGACAACCTACAGAAACATTATTTTTAGATTATAATTATCAAAAATATGTACCAAGGGTGAATGGAAGGTATACCTGATAAAGATTATAGCTAGTCAACAAAAATCTTATTTGGTCTTGCAAAGCACTGTGCAGACTCACTGATTTGATCATTAAGGCATTGGTGCACAGTAATCTGTTTTCCTATCTAATGTTTTACTAGCAGAGAGAATGCATTAATGCATTAATGGCAATACTGACACCATGTCAGCTATTAGAAAAACCTAACTGGCAATGAACTGTTTCCTTACAGGAGAGTGCCAGGGGCCTGCATTGTCCTCTTATTGGGGTGCGTGTGACTTACTCCTTGTAATTTTTGCCTCTTCTTCATTCTCTGGATAACCAGGAGAGGGAAAAGAGTCATAAGTCAAATGTCCCTTCCCCAGAGTCCAACTCAGGAAGGATTTCCAGTCTTTTGAGATCTCTGATCCCCCACGTCACTGAGGGAAAATTAACTTGCCAAGTTAGATCGTTGGTTTTCAATAACTTTGCAAATCAAATTACTGGAGGAGCTTTTGCAGACTCCACACTGTTCCTGGAGACTTCATTCCATAAGTCTAGACTAGGACCACGCTTCTACCTGCATGGTGACCACTTTCACTGAGATGTGTCTGATGTTTGTCCCATCCCCTGGTCAAGAACTAGTGACTTAAAGAAAATGGAAAAGATGCTCAAAGATCATAGTTATTCCTTAACTACTCCATTTTTTGCATGTGGGAAGTAGGAGACAGCCATGCCAGGCGGCCCTACTTGGCCAGTGTCCCTCCCACACTGTATCTAGCCACTGCCACCCTCAAAACCTGGTAGAAAAAGAACCTATTTTCTCTCCCCAAAGTGCCCTGATTTGTACCCCATCATATACAGACCTTCCTGGCTCCTACTCATGACCATAAAAGCCAGAACAGGAAAGCCACGGTCCTGACTACCCATCTCAAGTTCACTATTCTAACCCCTGCTCACAACATAAGGGTAAATGCTAGGACTCTCTCTGTATCTGTTGACAAAATGTTTAAGACTAACAACATCTGTTAGAGGCAGTCAATTAAGTTGAATGTATGAGAAAATAAAAATAAAAGGTTACAATACAAGCACCATTATGAAATATAGAAATGTCCAGTGAAAAAGTTAATGAACTTCATTCATGATACTTGGTGCTATGCAGAAACTGCATGGTTCAGAAACGGGCTATGCTGTATTTTCTTTTGTTATTACATCATATTCACTGAAACCAAATACACTGTGCAATTCTTTAATATTACGGAAGTGTCATTCCTTCAAGAAGGATGCCACAAACTTCTACATAATTATTGAACCAGAAAAACAACGCAGCTTTGGAAGACCTCACATCACAAAGTTATGGCTTGCACGTTGCCTTAATTTTTGGTAAATTAGAAAGAGCTTTGCTGTTTCAGATACACCCAAGCTGTTCAGTTCTTCAACCAAAAGTTGAAGGTGATTGAAAACGCTATGCCGAGCCATGCTCAAGTTAATATTTATAGTAATGATAGAAGCTGTTTTACTGGCAATAAATCACATTCTGATTTCTACACCGAACACTCCCACATGCACCAACATAGACGGGCAGAAGGAAGAGAAATGTTGAAGAATGATTTTCTTCAGAGACAACCTGAAAATGAATACATAGACATCTCTACCAATAGGGGAGACGGAAAGAGGGTAAGAGAAAAACCCCCAGAAATGTGTTCAGCATGCTCAGCAGAGAGAACTTTAAAACAAAATCCAAAACAGTAGAAATAAAATAATATAGCACCCACAGTTGCCTCCCTCAGGAGGGAATGTGTGAGGTGATTTTATTTTGGAAGTTCATTAACAAGGGGCAAGATAGCTTGTAGATACAGAACTGGGTTTGGTACTTGCCTGTGGAAAATGGGAAGCTCCCTAAATGTCACGAAGGTGGTTAAAAAGGAGGGAAGCATGAATGGATTCACTGTTTATTTGGTAAGTAATTGTTCATTCTTTAAAAGGTTCTTTGAAGCTGGGCACAGTGGCATATGCCTATAATCCCAGCTACTCAGGAGGTGAGGCAGGAGGATCGCACTTTGGAGGTCAGCCTCAGCAATTTATCAAGGCCCTAAGCAACTTAGCGAGACCCTATCTCAAAATAAGAAATAAAAAGGGCTGAGAATGTAAAGTAGTAAACTGCCCCTGGGTTAAATCCCCACTACCCATACCCCCCAAAAAAGTCTTTGAAAGTTTCCAAGCATTGAAAATGATGATGTGTTAACACAGGATTGAATGAAATGAGATAGGAAGAGTTGAAGGTTCCTGTTTTACCTTCCAAAACAACTATAAAACCAAATTACACATATAGCTCTCTACCATGGAGGTTGTATAGGAAAGTGGGAGCGGGGTAGGGAGGAGGAAGAGAGAGGGAGATTGAAGTGTCCCTTCTCCTTGAGAGGCCTCTGTACAGAGTGTCTGCACCTGCTGCCCTAGAACAGATAGGTCTAGTTCATTGTCATTGGGCCACAGAGGTAGATATTACTAATCCATGAAATTCTGAAGTTGAGACAAAAGTCCAGCCTTGCATGGTTACTTGCATTATGTTTGGAAATGTGGTGTGTGGAAGGAGAGGAAAAATCCACTCAAACTCCACTGCTTTCTTTCAGAAGCTATAGTAGAGCAGTATATTGATGGTTTTATTTCACCTAAATGTGGAATTTTGGAATGAACAAACACTATGAATAGGTTAATATGTAAAAGGTGTACACAGAATACACCTTCTCCAGTTGACTGGAATTCTGCCCGTGCCTGAACCACAGTGTTTATAAGCCCTTAATCTCCTGTGCTCTGTAATTATAATCCCAGAGTGCCTCACTGCTGCATGCTCCTCGTTGCTCAACGGGGTGTCACAGAACATCTGTTTATATGCTGCATAATACAACTGTGGTGTGGCTTGGCACTTTAAACAAAAGTTATACAATTTGAAATGCCATGAAATTTTATCCAAAGTGTCAGCGTTTCTCAGTTTTTAAGGCATGTGGAAGTATACTTGTCTTAGCTGCTTTTCTGTCACTGTAACAGAATACCATAGAGGAGAGAAGTTGTAAATAATAGCAGTTTATTTGACTCATGGCTCTGGGGTCTGGGAAATCCAGGAGCTCCAAGAGCTTGGTGCTGGCCTCTGGTGAGGGCTTTCATGCTGTGTCATAAAATGGCAGAAGGGCAAATGAGCACGCACAAGACAGAGGAAGAATCCTGCCAAACTTGTCCTTTAATAAGGAGCCCATCGCCCGACACTAACCCACTCCCAGGATAACAGCATTAACCCCCACAGAGGGCAGAACCCCCTTAAATCACCTCTTAATTCCATCACAGTGTCACTTACATTTCAAATCATTATAAATTAACTATTAGGCAAAATGCAAGTTTTTAAAAAGTAAAATTGATTCCTCAAGCTTGGGTCTTGCCAAATCTGGACATCAATGAACTATTTCAGAGTTTTGACATTGCCATGGCTTTCATCAGTGGCAGGGCATCTTGGAAAATTGATGGCATTTCCTCAAAACTCCCAATCTTATTTTTCTTCCTATTTATCAACCCTGCAGATGTATCTTTGAGTCTTGGACATTACTAATGTTTCATAGCTTAAGCTGCACAAAGGGCGTGAGAGTTGGGCTCTTGAAGAACCTACTGAAAAAATAACTCACGTGGCAGTAAGCGCAGCAGAGAATCGGAGAACCAGTGAATTGTGAATCTGAAAGAAATCTGAATATCAGATGCAATGCACTCAATTCACAGATGAAGAGCTACAAACTACTTGCCTCTCATCATGTTCTGTGATATCATACTTCATGAGAGCATCACAGAAACTTACTTTAAGAACCTCTGGATCACTTTTGTGAGCTGAAAAAAGAGGAGGAAATGACACCCACGCCATCTTTGCAGTTCCCAGGGGTCAGCAATCCCGGCATAGCCTGTGCTTATTAAAACCCACATGTACGTCACTGTGCACCAGACACTGGTGGGCAGGGCGGGTGGGCGGGTGCGGGACGGAAGCCTTAAAGACGCCTGTCGTTCACAGTTGCTGAGACCATTTCAGGGAGTGAGCCCAGTCTATGCACAGCATCCAGACTTCACTGGTCGTACTTTCAATCAGTTGGTAAGAGAGAAAGAAGGTCTGTTTTTTTGATGAAAACGACCATCCTGTGCAAGATGGGATTTTAGTTCAAGAAAACATGATTCTCCTCAGACATAGGATCCAAGAGACATATGATCTAGACCCCTATATAAACATTTTCTTTGGGGGGAAAAGATCTAAGGATATGTTTCTTTTGATAGGTAAGGGTCTACTGGATGTTCATGGTCCTCACAGACTGAGGGTTAGACCATTCCAGTACCACACTGAAGAAATGGTGGCATGTGGAAAAGAATCTGTTAAATATGAGGAGAGACTGTAAGAATTCATGACTTTTTATTTTCAAGTTTTCCCTCATCATATATTCTCTATAGCCTTTTCCATTCTCATGTACAAAGAGTTGTAACTAAAAACAGCCTATGAATGTATATTTTAGTAATTAAGTAAAAAATATATTTTTTTTTCCACACAAATCACAACCAAATCCCCAGTGAAAAATCAATCAATAGACTTCTTGATTAATAGGACATTTAATGGAGAGGGAAAACTTGGCATAAATATTCTTTGGAGCAGCTAAGGTCTTGCATGTGTCACTGAAGAGTAAACATTGTTCATTTGGGGGAAACATGTTCACTTTTGTAGGTTGTTAGTGTTTACTTTAGTCCCTAAAAAATGTGTTACCCCATTATTTTGTGTGGTATTCCATTTAAAAAGATGGTGAGCTGGAAATTCTATACTTCTAAAAAGAGATGTGAGAAATGATCATTGCTTTTGAAAAAAGGATTTTTAAGCTCAAAATAAAGCAAGTTTCAAAAATAGCTAATTTCTTCTAAGAACAAGAGTTTGAAGATATACAAGGCTTATTTTATTTTGGTACTGGGGATTGAATTCAGAGGCGCTTTATCACTGAACCATATCCCCAGCCCTTTTTATTTTTTATTTTGAGACAGGGCCTCACTAAATTGCTGAGGCTGGCCTTGAACTTGTACTCCTGCCTCAGCCTCCTGTTTCCCTTGGATTACAGGTGCATACCACTCCATCTGACTCTTGTAATGCTGTAAAATAGTAGAGGCTGGGGCGTAGCTCAGTGGTAAAGCACTTACATAGCACACTCATGGCCCTGGGTTTCATCCCCAGCACCACAAAACAACAATAAAAATAATAAAAGAAATAGTAGAAGCTCATGTAACTTCATTCAACCCAAATGTTAGTAGGGAGCAGTTTGCCCTTAAAATTTATTAAAAATTGACCAAATTTCCATTCAATACTTGTAGAAAGTCTCAGACCCAACCCAGGATTTCTATAATTTTTCAGAGTACGTGTCTCTGTGCTAAAGTTCCTGTTTGTACTGATGTTAATTAGTTTGTCCTTTGTGGCTATTTGTGCTTTTGGTTCGTTATCTTCTCATACTGTCTATTCAGTACCGTGTGGGTTCAGAAATGAAGTTCACCCTTTCTCCTGGATTGAAAGCTCAACATAATGTCTGTGTAGCAGCTTCTACTGGCCACCTGGAGAGATCAGATATTCACTCAAAACAAACAATTTTGATATATGTCCCTACAATTGAAAAGCCCTCTCAGCCACCCTGACGCTGGAGATTTACGACGATTGTGTTGTATCTCATTCTTCCACCTCTGGCCACCTTGTTGACTCTTTTATCTTTTTGTGCTCCTGTTTATTCTCTCAGATTCCTCTGTCCCAGCGTCCCCAGAATTTCACTTTTCTCTTCCCTGTATTGTACAGGGCCATTGTGCTCTTTCCAGCTCCTCGTTCTAAGCTTCCCTTCAGATCTATCACGGCACACCCAACACTAATCAACGTGTCCATCCAAACCAAAGCCCCTGGTTATCCAGGAGTCATGAAAGCCATGTGCACATCTTGTTAATAATTCAAATACTGGGTCCTTAGGCTTAGAAATGTGTAATTTTAGGAGTCATGGTGACAGGGTATCTTCAGCTCAATCTTTGAGAAACTCTGTAGTCTAGCAAGACTTCCTGTGCAGGAGGTAGTTGGAATTCAGAGTATTTCCCCCTCCTTTTCATATACAATAAACTTGACTCTAAATAAAGACCTGGGGCTAGGGATGGAGCTCTGTGGTAGGGCATTTGCCTGGCATGGGTGAAGCCCTGAGTTCAAGCCCTGCCACCACAAAAATTAGATAAATAAAGCAAGCCAGCCCTGGCGAGATGGCTCTATGACTGGAGGACAACATAACCCCACGTTCTTGTGGCTCAGACCATCTTACTAAAGGTCACATTGCAGAAGCTCTGATACACTCATTAGTGAGGGATAAGACTCATATTTCTCCTATCCTAAGAGGATTTCTCTTGGTAGAAACATGGTTTTTATTCACTTGAGCTGGCACAGTGACCCTTTTAGCTAAGGCACAGAGGACAAAGTTTGTCCTGGGAAAAACCGCAGAACTTTGCTTCCAAGCTCCCCATGAAGTGTAACAGAGGACAGTCTTAGAGGGTCAGTAAGGCCATCCTGAGTTAGCAGAGTGCCATGTTATTGTAATATCTAATTAATATTTAAATACTTAGATAGTCTTAATATCTAGAATAGTTTTTGCTAAATTCACATTAATTTGAAAAGTATTATTCAGTGAGGGTTGCTTTTTTAAAGCCAAATTACAGTATAGCTGTGTTCCTTTTTGTCGGTTTTTTGCAGTGCTAGGGATCAAACCCAGGGCCTTGTGCGTGCTAGGCAAGTGCTGTACCACTGAGCCACATGCCCACCTGTAACTGTGCTCCTTTTGAAAGATAATTTAATTACAGAAATTAGAAATGATCAGAGGGTCATTATTAAAGTGTATAAATTATCCATTTTTCTATTGTCCATATGTCTATTTTCCATGTTTCTATTGTCTTTGTACCTTAATTCTTAGCTCTTTGGATGAAAAGAACTGAATTTTCTGTTTCTTAATCTTCCAGAGATCCAGTGATCTCTGCCCACAGTGGGTCTCAGGAAGTGCAAGTGCCCCCACCCCAGAGCTGGCAAGTCATTTACTCAACCTATAAGCCCTAGATTCTTCCCTCTAAAGGGGGATAAAAATAATAGTTGATCCTAGGAATCCCTGCTATTTAAAAGACCCCTAGAGTCTAGAACTGTATACCCAAAGTAGTTTTCTCATCCACTGATAGATTTTTTTTTTCTATTAAATGTGAGATATTCTATAACATTCCCCCGCCACCTGCCGCCCCACCCCACCACCGTACTGGGGATTTAACCCAGGGAATCTCTACCACTGAGCCACATCCCCAGCCCTATTTTGTATTTTTATTTAGAGACAGGGTCTCACTGAGTTGCTTAGCACCTCACTTTTGCTGGGGCTGACTTTGAACTTGCAATCCTCCTGCTTCAGCCTCCCAAGCTGCTGGGATTACACCCATGCGCCCAACTCCTTTTTATTTTGAGACAGGGACTTGCTATGTTGCCCAGATTGGCCTTGTACTTGAGGTTCTCCTTCCTCAGCCTCCTGAGTAGCTGGGATCCCAGTTGTGCACCACCACTCCTGGCTTGCATTTTCTTTTGGATGGCCTTCTTCACCTTTAAGCCCCTTTGCTTTCAGAATCAAGTCCACACACACTCTTAAGCAGGGTATGAGAAGACCCATGAACCCTCCCGTTCTGGCCCCATGCATGGATGGAAGGCTTCCAGCCTTGGCCCTGACCCTTCTCTGCACATTGCTGAAGTCACTCTGAGTGACTGGCTACTATCTTCCCTGCTGTCTTTCCTTGCTGTCCTGTCCTGTTTCACAGAGACTTCCTCCTCTGCTCACCTTGCTTTTTTCTGGTTCACATTCAACATCACGGCTAAGCTCAAATGTCACCTCATCTTTCAAACTGTCCTATGCACTGCACCCCCAAATAATTTACTTGTTTTCTACATTTTTTATAGGTCTTTGCACATCATGCTATTATGATATTTAATTCTTTACTGAATCACTACTCTCCACCCAGGCTCTAACCCATTTGAAGATAGGAAAGGGTATATCCCATGAAAAAGAGAATGAATGAATGAATATTTTGCCTGTCTGTCTGTCTTAACCGCCTGTTCTGTCTTAGCCACTGGTAACATGCACAGAGCTATATTATTTTGCGAGAAGCAAGAGCCTTCTTTAATATTCATTTCCTGTTATGTTTCCTCTTTTCTCTACAAATCCTTTATTACATGGATTCCTGTTATTTTACTCTTGCTTTAATATGTCCCTGTTGAACAATATCCTTTTCTTAAATTATTAGCTACTTTAAGTCCTGTGCTGATAAATATCCTCTGCTCAGCATCTAATCCAAATAACATCGTTTTCCAGTGAAGGCAACATCGCTTTTCCTCTTTCCTTCCCCCACATACCGCGACCTGAGTAAAGCTGATGTCAGCTCTTTACACATTAATCAAATTGCCTAATGTCTTTAAGTCAGTATTCTTTACTAGTTTATCTTGCTCCTACACATGAGATTGGCTAAAATTATTTTACAGTTTCTTTTTGTCAAACAACATTACAAAATCAAAACTTTCTAGGGCTGTTCCCTTTTGCTGATGTCATTACGTATGCTGCTATTGCAGAATTGTGTTTTGTGTAACAATATAGAGGAGACTCAACAAAAGAAGATGACTTGAAACTTGTCAGAGAATACAAGTGAATTTCCTAGACATTTTATTTTTTTCTTCAATACTGGGGATTGAATCCAGGGCCTTGTACATGCTAGGGAAGCACTCCACCAGTGAACATCCCTAGCCCCTAAAAAGTATTAATTTGGTGACAAGTATATATAACTTTTGCATCAGATAGTCAGGTGTAAAGCCTTAGTCCTAAGAGAGCTTATTGAAACCATAGTTCTTTGATATATGGAATGAATTGTTTACCTAGTGAAGCAACATATATATCTCCAGAATAACCAGCTTTACAGCTGACGGCAAACTCCTCCAGGCAAGGACTTTATGTGTTTGGCACAATTATACCTATTGTATATCAGTGCTACTTAAATATTTAATAATGGTTCCTCCCATACCTATCCCTGGCAGGTCTAGCCTTCCAGACTTGTCATGTCCATAATCAAATATGTATTTATACATTAATCATTTGAGGTGTGGTGCCACTTCTAAGCCCAAGTGAGATGCTGTCTTCTTCTCTAGGTCTGGGATCTGCTCTGGGAGACAGGAATATAGATAAGTAGCTATGAATATCAAACCTCCTTTTCTTCTAAAAACCCCTTCATATTTAGAGATAAATCATTTGCAGAGTGAGCTGTATTTTCTTCTAAAGATGAATGATGACTTTTTTTGAAGTTGCGCTAGGGTCTCACCTTCATCATCCAGGCTCCATCACTAAGGTGTGACATGGGCCCCTCAGTCTACCCTCCTGGAGATCAGTTTGCTCATCTGTAAAAGATGCTTCTAGACTAACTGCAAGTGTTTGAAACCCCAAACTTCTAATGTATTGCCTAGTTCCAGATATAATATTTGTGCTTATTGATTCAGAATAAAGAAATTAGTTCACAGTTAAGTTTTTCTGAGGCATGCAAAAAAGGTGTGATTGCTTAAGTGTTTAATTTATTATCTGATTTTTCCCCATATTTGTTATTGGTGGATTATAGTTGTACATAATGGTGGAATTTGTTGTTACGTATTAACACATATGTCTGATTTACTTCTTTAACAGTAATTTACCTAATGTCTGTTATATAGAAGAGAGTCAATGTGGCAATTAATGGAAATTTCAAACCACCTATGTTAGAGAACAACCAAACTATTTAATTATGTGAATTTTAAAACATAAACAAAATTAAAATGATCAGGAAGAACAAAATCTCTTTGATCTGGGCGATAGAAGTCTACTAATTGGGTTCTTTATCAGCAAAATGGGAATCGTATCTTCTTGTTTACTGAAGAAGAAATGAAATAAATACATAAAGGCATAAAGGTTTGTTGCAGTTACAGGAGTTTCAGCTGGAAAGGTCCTTGTGTCAAGATCCTGCCATTAGGGTGGTGCTTCATTTGCTGACGGTGGGAGGCCTTCATCTTCTACTTCTAATCTCTCTCCCATCCTCTCAACTTTTGCTACAATTTCCTGATGTCTGGCCATGTTCAGAGCTCCCACTTTTGCTCATGCAACATGACATTTGTTGTTAGTGCAGCAACGATAGTCAGGTCACAGAAGAAATGACTCTGTTATTTGTTTCCATCAACAACTTCTTCCAAAGACCTAGGATTATCCGCCAAGAGTGAAGTGTTTAATGCCTTGTGAAAAGGCTGTGCAAATCCTTTGAGTTTTACTCACCTTGTCCTCCTTTCTTATCCTGGAGTTCTCAGTCTCCAGAAGTTTTGTTTATGCTTTCTGAAGTTTCTAAGGGTGACTCAGATGACCTGGAAAAGTCCTTTGGCTTAGGCCAATATCAGGATCATTTTACCTGAAGCTACTTTCACTTTGATGAAGTTAAATAATCTTCATGGAAATGAACCTCAGGGAGGTTTATCTGCAGAACACTAAGAGCTCTGGTTTTACCCCATCTTCAGAGTTTGATAACCTGTAACACCTGACGGCAAGTACGATGCTTCCCATTGCAATGATTTATACCTATGTTCCACTCACATTTGAATTCTTAACATCATATGTCAATGCTTGTATTTACCCAGAAGCATGTAAGTCAAGGTAGTATTATGAAGTGTAATAAGTGTGTCTTATTTATCCTTTTTAACACCTTTAAAAATGTGTAAATTCTTAAATACTCATTTTCACCTTTCCACTATTGTCTAGGATCACCTTGACTAATGCAGTCTTCATTTTTTTATTAGTAATACTTTAAATTTTTATTGTTATAATGGTTTATCCACTGTTGCTCCCATGACTGTAATTTATAAAAGCACACAACAGATCAGTCACTTATTCATTCTGGAAATGTTTTTTGAGTGATTACTCCATGTCAAGCACTGGTCTAGAATTTGCTCCTCATATGATGTCCTTCTTTGTCTCTCAAAACAGTTTTTGACTTAAAGTCTATTTTGTTTTGTATTATGTAGCTACCCTGCTCTCTTCTGGAAACTATTGGCATGGAATACCTTTTTCTATGTTTTCACTTTCAATCTATGTGTACTTAGATCTCAAATGAGTCTCATATAGACAGCATATAGTTGGATACTGCTGTTTTAAAAATACATTATGCTAATATATACCTTTTAATTAACAAGTATAATCTATTTACATTTAAAGCAATTGCTGATAGGCAAAGACTTGCTACTGTCTTTTGTTATTTGTTCTTTATAAACCTTATAGCTTTTTGTCCTTTATTTCCTTCCTTCCTTTCTTTGTAGTTAATAGATTTTTTTTTATAATGACAGTTCCGATTCCATTTTCATCTCCTTTTATGTATATTTTATTTTCCTTACGATTAACATGGGCATTACATAATACAGCTTAAGGTTATAATAATCTATTTTAAACTGACAACTTCACTGATCACCTAAGCAATCTCTCTGTTCCTCTGCATCTCTGCCCCATCCAGCTTATGATATTGCAGTCATAATTTCATCTTTATTATATACCCATAAATATATGTAATAATTTTTAATGTTTTTGTCTTTTTAAATCATATAAAAGAATAAGTAGTGATGTCATAAAAAAATAATAATAGAGGTTTCTGTATTTGTCCCCAAATCAACCTTTACTGGAGCACTTACCTTTTCGTATGGTTTTTAGTTACTGTCCGGCATCTCCTTGTTTCAACAATAAGGACTTGCTGTAGCATTTCTAGTAGTCTAGTGGTAACTCCCTCAGCTTTTGTTTCCTGGGAAATGTCTTATTCTTTCATTTTTGAAGACTAGTTTTGCTGGACAAAGTAGCTTCAGCTGACTTTTATTTTCTTTTCATCACTTTAAATATATTATCCCATTGCTCTCTGGCCTGCAGGGTTTCTTCTCAGAAATCCACTGATAATCTTATTGTATGAGAAGAGCCACTTTTATTTTGTAGCTTTCAGAATTCTCTCCTGGTCTTTGACTTTCTACAGTTTGATTGTAATGTGTCTCAGTATGGAATGCTTTGAATTTATCTTACTTGGAGTTTGTTGAAATTTGTCTTTCCTTGGATTTCCCCTGTTTGGGGGGGGGTTATTTTTCTTTTTCCTTTTTCAAGTAAGCTGTCTCTTTTTTTCTCTCTCTTCCTGCTAATACTCTCATAATGAATATATTAATCCACCTTCTGATGTTTCATAAATCCCTTAAGTTCTCTTCACTTTTCTTTGTTCTTTTTTCCTTTTTGTTCATTAGAATGAATAACTTAATAACCTATCTCTGAGTTTGCTGATTCTTTCTTCTATATGTCCAGTTCTGTAGGACCCCTCTAGTAAATTCTTTAATTCAGCTACTATGTTTTCAGCTCCAGAATTTCTGTCTGGTTTTCTTTTTTATTGTTTTTATCTCTTTGCTAATATTTCCATTTTCCTGATTTTGTTTAGTTGTTTGACTTTGTTCTTCTGTGACTCACTGAGCATATTTAAGATTGTTATTTTAAAGCCTCTGTTAACTCCAAGGTCTGTGTTTCTTTAGCCTTGGTTTCTGGAGATTTATTTTGTTGCCTTCAATGGACCTTGTTTCCTTCTTTTTTATTTGTGTGTTCTTCTGTTGAACACTGGGCATTTGAAGTAAAGCCTCCTCTCCTAGCCTTTAAAGACTGATTCACGGCAAGACCTTTGAAGCAGCCCATTATGGTTTCTCAAGGTGCTCTTAAACTTTTTCTGGGAATGTGTCTTCCCTGAGTCTGTGAATGTGATTTTTCCCAACCTCCCTGTTTACAGATGCTTTTAAATGTCTTGATTTTCCTAAGAGTCTTGTCCACGCTCCTTCTCAGGGCCTTGGATGTTGTGTGGCTTTCCTCTGCCCACAGTTGTTGCCCCTGGGTTCCCACAGGTGCATCTCCCTGCAGCGCTCACAATTCCCTGCACCTGCCACTGCTTTGAGCAGCCTCAGTCTGTTATCCAAATGATGCCAGCATTCCATTCAGTGGTCCTACTCAGCCCACACGGTTACCAGTCCTTTGGACAGTTGCCATACAAGCCACAACATTGCAAGCAAGTTCTGGTCTTTTCCTTGTGTCCTAAGGAGGAAGCTGGACTTGGGTGGCACACCACACAGAGCTTATTAGGGGGTAGGGTGAAGGTGAGCAAAAATGCCACAAAATATACCATTGAGTGTGATTTTTCCTTGATTAGGCACCAACTTGGTTTCTGCAGTTTCTTAACTGGTTTCTAGAGTTCCACGAAGCTATGTTGACCCATAGGTAGTTGTTTATTTGGCATTTCCCTGGGGAAATAATGGTCTGGAGCTTCCTGGTCTTCCTTCTTGCTGATGTCACCCTTGCTTATAAGTAACTCATAAACCAGGGAGGAAGAAAGGCATGAAACAATCGTGACATGATCAGTTTTGTGTTTTAGAAAAGAGGAACCCTTAAGATTACACATTCTTATTACAAGAAAAAATTGAGCCATAGAAACCAGTAGAAACCAATGTATTGGACTAAGTGAGAGATGATAAGAGTTTGAACTAAGGCAGAGGCTATGTAGTCAAGAGATGTTTAGGAGGAGCTGTTCTAAGATTCAGTCGCCTGTTGGAAGCCTGGGCTGGGAATGCGGTGGTAGAGAAGATATGGAATAAAGGAATGAGCAAGTATTTTCCAATAAATTCTTTTAGGCAACTTTCTAATCCTTTCTGAATTTCAGTTTCTTCACCTATAAAACAAGATGGATGTAAAAGACATTACACATGTAAGTGCCTGTTAGATACCAGGCAACTAAGAGTTTGTTTCCTTTTTTTCCCACACACTTACCTCTGACCAAGAGGTCAAGGTTACACAGTTTAGTGGATGGTGATGCAACTTCCTGAAGTGGAGAATGGGAAAAGTATATGACAATCTTTTGAGTCTTTGGGATTTTGGTGTTTTGTTTTATTTTGTTTAACTCCCATGCTTTGGTAGTAATTAAACATTAAACATTAAACAGTCTGTACTTAATGAACTGTTTGCATTTATTTTTGTCTTTATCGAACAGGCTGACCTAAGTATCCTAAAGTTATTATCTGATTCCCAGAACATCCCCATTTAATTAAGCAGGATACAAGGTCATTTAGCACACTGGTTGGCTCTAGGTTATTGAGTAAATTTGGAGCAAAGTAATAAAAATAATTTGTCTCCTGGATCTTGAGCCAATGATTTGTTATCAGCTCTGAGTCCTTTAAAAAATTCTGTGAGAATCTTCTCCAAACGACTCTTACTTGACAGATTTACAGCCATGTCAATAATACGTGTGCATTCACGATGACATTTTAAATGTTCTATTTAGAGATTATGAGAGGAAAATTGAAAAAGGAATTTTAATAGCCCTTTTATTCCCCCTTGAGGCAATGACCTTTATATAAAATTATGTTTCCGTAGGCTAAGATTCACATTGCTATCAGTACCAGAAAATGTAGGTGTTCGTGCAACTACTATTTTATATGGGTGAAGTATCTTGCTTAATGAATCTTTTCTAGTGTAGTTTTTAAAGATTGAAAAAGAATTTTAAAACCTTAATATTATTTTAAAAAATAATCAGAATTTGCTTCACCCTTGATGAGTAACATAAAAGTTATGATCTATGCACCAGATTTTAAAAGATGGTAATTATAGATCCAGATACTTCATTCTGATATGAAATATCAGAGAAATGTCTTTTAACTTATAGAATGTGAAAAGCTCAGAAGTTGGGATAAGCCCAGCTTCCAGCTTGGGGATGACGTGAACAGTTAGTGCAACTATACCCTGAGCTTCTTCCTTGAAGGCACACCCACCTTCCCACACACCAAACTCTGGAATTTTCCATAACCACATATTATATGTTTTGAATCACTTTCAAGACAAACAGAAGCTATAAAAATATCAAGTAGCAGCATCATTCTTTTCTCCTCATCCTAATGCTGCATTATATTTCCTGTATCTCATGTCTTATCTTGCAAAGTAGTCAAATATGTCAGTAAACTGTCACGTCCCATAGAGAATTGTACCACAATTTTGGGTACAAAAAAACCCCATAATGGAATCTAGATGGAATTCTTATAATAATTCTTTCTTAGATACAGAGAGCTATTTCTGTTTAACTACTTCTGTTGAAGTCCTGATAGCCAGAGATACAACTCTTCACTGGGCGATGCCTCCTTCTATTTTAACATGTGATATTTGTTATTCAGAGATATGACTCAAGAGCAGCACCGGGCTGCTTTTGTAAGTAATGAGACAGGGACACACACAGACACAGATAATAATTTTACCTAGTAAAGCCCTATCTCTGGGAAGGCCTGGCTCAGATGTTAAGGTTGCCTCATGAATCTGTTGGCTTTCCACACTCATCTCTGCACTCCAGGCATATAGAACTTTGAGCAGGTACCAAAACCAACACTTCCTGTCCTGTGCCATCTGCACCCACTTAAGCATTCAGGCATCTTTCGCCACCTTGGTGCTGGAATAGACTGTCAGGAATAGACTTCCTCCCTCCTCGATCCACCAATACCCTTCCTGTCTGAACTCATTCCAAGGCCTCTTCAGAACTCCATCTGGGTGTGAGCCCTCTGGGAAGCTGCTTTGTCATCTGAGTGATATCAGGTCCTTTTCTAAGCCCTCCTTAGTGTCCTCTGCGCACCTTGGTTATAACATGCTAATTACTTATCTGTTTTCCTCTTTAGACTGGGAGTCCTTTGAGGATAAAAATCACATCTAATTTGCCTTTTATTAAAAGCACCTAGAATACTACCTCCACCCAGGCAGGATTCAGTAAGCATGTGTTGAATGAGTAAAATACAGAAATGAATGAATGATTGTACCTTGGCCTGTAAATGGCACACTGATATGTACAGGAGAATGTAGCTGTTAAGCTTCCTTGCCTGTGCCAGTCACAGTATCCTCCTAACAGTCCTGTGAGATAGATATCTTTATCTTCGTCTTTCTGTAGATAAGAAAATTGAGTCAGAGACTTTCAATGACTGAGATCACCCTTGAGGACAGTTTGTGGCCCTAGATTTGTTGAGCCTTTTATGCTCTGGCTACCCTTGAAGTTCTAAGAATGCTAATTATAAAAATGTGTCAAAACTGTTAGTGCTGAAAGAATAACTACAAATCTGTCTTACTCTAATATTTATATTAACAAAGAAAAAAATCACCTACAATTTTTAAACCAACTCTATAAATAATTTGGTTATTTTCTCCCATTTTTTTTTCTCATTTCAAATACCTTGTTTTATATAACCATAACCATAATAGTTAATGGCATGATATTCCATGTGAGTTGACATACTAAGTCAATTACCTGAACCTGTTAGACATTTAGTAACAGCACTATCATGAAGGTATTTGTGCATATAAGGTTTCTTAAAAAATTACTTTCCCATAGCTTTTCAGAAAGGTAATTTTATGATGAAAGCTGGACTAATTATTTAGTAATAAAGGATTCAAAGGCCCAGACATTTAGCACTACTTTTGTGGTTTCTAGAGGTACTGTATATGGGAGAAAAAACTAATTGTGATGGGGTCCTTGGGTTGACCCTCATTAACTTAGTAATCTTCCTTTGGGAAAATGCCCCTGGTCCAACATCCCAGGCACAGCAGAATCTGAGAAAGAACCCCTTGTCAACAACACAGTACATAATAAAATCAGTACAAACCAGCATCCTACTGTTATGACCACAAACGAAGGTCAGAAGGAAATTCTCAGAAAGAGGACATGTGCATCTGGCAATGTTTGTGTAGCAGATAGAGAGTAAGCTCCAGACTGCAAAATTTACCGACATTGTTTTGGCCGTGCCAGGGACTTTATACTGGAAATCCCCAGCTAGTATCACTGGGTGTCTGCTTTCTGATGTATGTAATTTCCAAGCCATTTTAGAACTCAGTTCCTGAAAACATTTCGTAGGAGAGACCGTAGGGATCATTTCTACTTCTGTGGTTTATGTTCAACATTGTGTGACAGGTTCTTGATAGTAGCAAGTTCTTGACACATAGTAGGTGCTGACTAAACATTTGCTAAATGGAGACATGGGAAGGATAGAGAGCATATGCATTGGAATCAGAAAGATTTGGATTTGAAATCTGTCTCTATCACTTCCTCTCTGGCCTTGAACAAGTGGCCTAACTTCCCACAGCTTCAGTTTCCTGAAGAAAGAGGGCAAGATGATTTACTTTGCCTGGTGACTTATATATTGTTCAGGTATATAGCGATCAGTAAGAGGTAATCACACCAGGGAAAATCCAAAGATTGCCTAAGGCAGAACTGTGCTTGGGTGAGGAGAAATGAAATAGGTGTATGATCAGAGAGAAGTGTACAGGAAAGGTAACCTTACCCCAAAGCAAGAGTACAGCAGAAAAAATAGGAGCGAGGTGTGGCAGGAACTTGCAGAAATACAAGAGAAGGGGAAAGAACCTATGCTTCTGCTTGTTCTCTGGGAGTCCTTACAAAACTGAATAGTTATTTTCCACTTTTTGACATTTTTGTACCTTCTTTGCATAGTCTTATTTTCTTCTTATTGTCTTCTTGTTAACCCTTAGATGGAACTCACATACATAAGAAATAGTTTTGTAAACATAAGGACTTTGCGGTGTTGTCTTTTAGTAGATCCTGCCATTTTTGTTGAACATATGAAATTTATTTTGAAACTCCCATTTGGCTTCCTAAGCATTTTCTAGAAATCTTTTAAAAAGATTAATCTGGCATAAAATAGAAATTGCAGTTTGCCAGGAAGCCTAGAATCCTAATTTGTCCCTTGCTTTAAAGATAGTGGACTCCATTTAGGCTACGTGTGTGTGTTCATGCACATGTGTGTGGAATTCAGTGAAATACTGTTAGAAATTGCAACTGCCAGAGGATTCTCAGAGAACTAAAAATAAAAAATAAAACCAACAGTAAAACATACAGGCCTCCCCATGCCCATCTGCTCAGAGACCCCTCTTTATTCCCCTGTCATCTCACACTCAGGACCGTGCCTCCTGCAGAACACTTCTTTTTGATCTTTGGGCACCCTCCATCATTTAAACAGCACCTTTGATTTTATATGAATGTGGATCAGAAAAACCCCACCAGCTTCCCTGTGACCTCCAAGCTTTTCATTATCAGGTCAGGATGCTTCCTTGAGCTTCCCAAAAATGGACGTACACCGCCTTTCCCTTGTTTTATTTGTGGTTTATATAGCCGTGCAGTTTTGTTGATGTTTGTTTAAATTATGAAACACTTCAAAAAGGAATAAAAAATACCATAACAGACAGTTATGCATCCACCCTCAAAATAGAAGATACTAATATTTAAGTCAGATCTCACATGTACAGCTTTATTTCCATTCCCCAACCATTCTTCCCTCCCAAGACATAACCATGGATTCCTAACACCTTCACCCTTCATTCCTATGTAGTATTTTTGTATTTCTACTACATATAGTATATCCTGAAAAGATACCATATCATGAACCCATGACTAGTATTTGGGACCTGACAAAAATTTTTACTATACTACTAATTAAATGTTAACACAAGACTACATATGATATTTTGTAGCAGTTTCTTTTTTTTTATAAGACTGCCTTTCATTCTTTCTTTTGAAATGAATACTTTCCAAAGTGACTATGCATACTTTATCTAAAAAGACATGTGTGATTGTGAAATAAAACTATTTGTGTAATATGTGTACAGGTTGGTTTTAGTGAATTTGCAGTCTTTTCCTTAATAATGGGTATTTTGTGTTTCTTTCTCAACAAAGCTTCTTTCCCCCTTATCCACTTCTTAGTCAAGATTACTTCTAAGTTTTTAATTATAAGTAATTTACTTTGTAGTTGAAGGAGTTGAATCCTGACTAACTACTGGAAGGATGAAACTAGAAATCTCAGTTAAGAAAAGTTTCACCCCAAATATTCTGTTCCCACAGTCATTTCGTCTCTTAGAAAATCTGAAATGAGACTCCATCCCCTGGGCCAAGCTACACCTATGTTTTCCAGTGTCCCTAATGCTTTGTGGCAACCTACACCTTGTTTGCTTAATAGCCAGTAACATTGAGATGTACGATAGCTTTTAGCCAAAATGAGGAATAAAGCTGGGTAATTCAGAATTATTCTTGGTTAAATGTGTCATCATGAGAGTGGGGAGATAACTTGATCCTTGAACTCCACCACCCATAACCATGCACAGATGCACAGTCCCACAATAGTCACCTTTGGCACCCCCCACCCCAGGAATTGCATAATGTAGGATTTGCAAGCCCGGGGCTCTAGAGCTACTGGCAAAGCCTCTGCTGGCTCTCCATTCCTAGCTGTAAGTTCTGTGTTAGATTTCAAACCATGACTGAGTCTCTTTTTATAAATTAAAAGCACTACTGGACAGTTCTATTTCTCCACCAGAAAACATTTTGAAATACATTTTTATGTCAACTTGGGGATGGATATAACTTAGGAATACTGCTTCTGATGGAAAGTAAAGGTCCTGTTGACAGAGCCATGTGGTGGGCTCATCCTGGCAGAGGATTCTGGAAGACTTAAGGGTGCACAGCAGTAGTGAGAGCCCCGGGGGAAAGGCAAGTCTCTCAGCTCTTTGTCAAGCCGCAATTGTAATTGGGGTTCTCTTTTGGAAAATGGATAAAGAATAGAAGTGGCATCTGGTGGCATCCAAGAGACAGGAAGCCTCCATTCCAGTCCCCATTCTGCCTCAACATGCCATCATGTGACATAGGGCAAGACGCAGACTGTAGGCCACAGATTCCCTCATGTGGAGTTCCAATACAGTGACACAAAGAGTTTCATCTATCTCTAACGAGCATGTGTTAGAGACAGATGCCACTCCAGCACACCTTTACCTCGTTCCCTTTGGTACCAGTCCAGGTGCTGTGGAAGTCTGGCAGCCAGTGGCCTCCTCGCTTTATTCATAGAGGCTACTTTGACCTCATGGATGACCGCTGCTCCACTTCTCCCTGGGGGCCATTCTCTTTCCCCTGGATTCATCTCTTTGTGTCTTTTCTTCTATGCTGACATTAGTTTTCCACCATGTCTGATCTAGTTTAACTGTGAGGGGCGACTGGTACTGATTGATGTTTCAGTCTTGGCGCTATGACATTGACTTGCTTCTCGGTCCATTTAGTCATTCAGTACCCACTAAGCATCTCCAGTTTTTCAGTCCTACATAAGGTTGGGACGGGTTTACAAACTGAATACAATCCCTGGGAATACACATATGTGAATATTGCTCCTGGACAGGTCACCAAGGTGTCAAGGGACCGCACAGGTGGCAGTTCTTTGCCCGATGATGTCCTGAAACAGATCTCAAATCTTTTGACCTTTAAATCCACTATTAACCAGTAAACTATATTCCCATCTTAACCCCTCACTTGTTTTCATATTATTAAGTGGTTTCATTCTTCCTTGTATTCCATGTAGTCAATGGGATACATACTAACTGTCCTACTACGTTTCTTCAGAAAATGATATTTACATTTTTTTTTCTCATGTGGATTCCATGAGGAAAATGTAAGGAAGTCAGCTACACTTGGAAACCATTCCCCCAGAAAAGTTGCCCTGTTAGACGTTGTACTTATGAGAGCATAAAATTACAGATAAAATATCATATTTAACAAACTGTATCTGGAGTTGGTTTATCAATATATATTTATGTTCTTAATGGCCTACTCTAGGGTATTTGAGTGCCTCATTGATGAGGATAATTCTGGAGATGTGAAATTTGCACAAAGAATAGGTAGACACGAAGAGGAGAAGCAGAAAAAAAGAAATCTAGGTGGTATTACGGTTCAGTTATGAAGTGACCACCAAACTCATGTATGAGACAGTGCAAGAAAGTTTAGAAACCATAAGCAAGCCCTAAAAGAAGCTTTTCCTCCTCTGCGTTGTTCTTTTGGTCACAGTAGAAAAAAAAAAAAACTGACTAAAACAGATGAAAATATGATAAAGTATGGCAATTAAAACCACTTATTTTTAATAAGACAACTTATTTACGATGAGGTTTAGCTGTAAAAATAGGAGAGAGAAAAAAGAAAAAGAAAAAAAATAGGAGAGCCCTGAAATTTGACCAATGACTCCTTTTGAGATGAAAGGAGTCTTTGAAGACTGACATACCTACTGATGGTAAAACGCAGTGTAGAATTGGTTAGAGTCAAACAGCCTTGCAAAAGTAAAAATGAGAGAGGATATAGTGCCCAGGGTGAAAACTGTTTGCAAATTTGCAACATATAAACAGAAGCCAGTAACAAAATCGGGCATTAGAAGGAATAATGCAGAAGACACCAGACATCAGAGGGAAGCTGAGTGGTGGCCTCAGCTGTTTTTCCTTGCAATCTGAGGAGTCCTCCATAATGCCCATAGTGCATCTGTTGGATTGTTATATGCTTCTTCAATCTCTACTTGAAATTTTCAGACAAGGAGTTTTCTTCCCTGCAAACTGACCTTTCTATGAATGAGAAAGGTAATTGTTAGAACCTTTTCTTTACACTGTTACCAAATTCACCTGCCTGAACCGTCTACTCAGTTCTGTGCTCTGAAGCTGTGTGAAATAAGTCCACTCTCTCTTCATTGTGATGGCCCTTTGTGAATGTTTGAAGAAACTGGTCACTGTCCCTCTCAGTTTATTTTCTCAACCTAAATATCTGCCTATTTTTAAATCACTCTTTATAAGAGCTCTCATCCTTGAGTTTCAGTATCTAAAGCCTCAGTTTGTCGAGGTCCTCATAAAATATCCAGGAGTTGTCTGAGCACAATACAAGATGGCCTCCTTTCTATGTTCATCCAGCTCCAGATGATATTTCCTTTGAAGGGTTAGTCTTGTCATGTTAATGTTTAGAAAGAGAGTTTAGTGCTTTTTTCTCAACCTATCTGAGCTTTGGGTATATCTATCCTTTTTTATTTTTATTTATTTTTTTATTCACAAACACTAGCACCATACTACTTCAGGCTTAGTATTGGACCCCGGGGACAAAAATGAATGAGACTCTGGCAGGAGGATTTTATGATGTTTTAGTGGGAATGGCAGACATATAAAAAATAATTACAATATGATGTGTGATACACATATAAACTCAGTGCTCTGAGAACATAGGCTGGGGCATGAACTCCCTGAGGAACAGGTAATGGTTCATCATTACTTCATTCATTAAATAAGTATTTACCTAGAACTTTCTATGTGCAAGATATATAGTAGACATTTATATAATTATGAATCTCCCCAAATAGCAGATGTGTATTTTTCTGAGTTATTTATGAGAGTTTAGTGAAAGATTTTTGCAAATGTCCTTGTTAAATTTCTTTGATCTTTTAATCTGACAGTCGTACCAGCACAGAAGGTTAATGTAGTGACTAACTGTGGGTTCCTAATGATTGCTGATTTCAAAGTGCTTAAAACTATTGGTTTTATAATTTACTCTGAAATTTGGACAAGAATAAAATGCATGTTTTAATTTCACTATTTCTAAAATATACTTTTTCCCTTTCTTTGGAATTTCTCACTTCTCCTGGTTATAATTTCTCTCGGACTAATAGCAGCATTTTTGTGATCTCATCTAAGTTTTCTCAGGATGCTCCTTTATGACTTTGGAAGAGGAATTTGAAGACTTGAACTCAGAGTGGCAGGGTGTTCTTTTACTATCTCTTACTTATACCAAGTTTTGTTCCCTTTAATTCATGTTTGTTGTGATTTAAAGATAAAATTCACTGATGAAGAAGTTAGATGCCAAATCCTTGTAAGGAATTCAGTACGCCAACCTTGGTTCTGACCGTGTCCCTCCTTCGTTTGGTGGTTCTCCATGAGCCCCAGCACATTCCAGATGCTGGACTTTGGACAGACCTCCCTATTCACTCACTCCTTCTGCAGTAGAGTCCTCCCCAGGACTCCTGACCTGGTTCAAGTTCTACTACCACCTCTTTACTCATCTCCATGCCTTCTGCTTATCATCGTTCACCCACCACTCACCAGGCTGAAAATCTTACTCCCCTCCTTAAAAGCTTCATCTGTCCTGTCACCTAAGATAAAATCTGAAGTCCTCAGTTATGGACAAAGGTTTGCTCATGGTCTGGTTCCTCCCCCTTTCCAGTGTCCTCTCTTGCCACTCATTTTTGTTCAGTGACTCAAGTTCCCTTCATCTCCTCTCAGGTCTGTAAGAGCTTCCTTACACTGAACACCTGTTACATGCCACGTTCTGAGCTACGCACATGACATGCACTACCCCATCTCCAGTGCTTTCCTTGTCCATTGCCTTCACTCCTCTTCTAGTCATTCTTCCATTCCAAGCTCATTAATCACCCCTCTTGAATGTGTTTATTAGTAACGACACATCACCCTCTCCCAAACTTGCCATGCTTAGGTTGCGATGGGAGCTCTTCCTCTGCATCCATTACACCCCGTGGCTATGTGTCTCATCTCCTGTACAGTGTTATTTATGTCTTTCATCCCAAGACTAACAAAATCCATTAGAAATATAATGCAAACCACATGTGTAATGTTAAATTTTTTAATAGCTGCAATAAGAAAGGAAACAAATTTAATTTTAATATATTCTGTTTAACCCAATATGTTCAGTCTGTCATCAGTTTAACACATAATAAATGTGAAAATTATCAGTGAGATAGTAGTATACATTCTTTTCTTGAACGTAGTCTTTGATATCTGATGTGTGTTTTGAATAGAACATCTCAAGTGCTCAATAGGCACGTGAGACTTAGCGGCTACTATATCAGACAAGACTGGTGTAGACTGACTCAGTGAAGATGCAAAACGCAGTTCGTGAATCCCGGCATGGAGTAGGTGCTCAATAAGTGAATTGTGTGTGCATACCAAGGATCATCTTATTTGAAGATTTCTGTCCTTTGCATTTCCTTGTGCTCAGTCGCTTCCTATTCTGCACAGGGGCACTTTTGTTTCATTTTAAGCTTTCTGACAGCCAAAGCCAGGCTGGTTTTTGTTTTTGTTGTTGTTGTTGATGTTGTTTAATTTATTAGAGCTGGGTGCAGTGGGACACTCCTGTAATCCCAGTGGCTCAGGAGGGATGGGAGTCCAAAGCCAGCCTCAGCAAAAACGAGGCAATAAGCAACTCAGTGAGACCCCGTCTCTAAATAAAATACAAAATAGGGCTGGGGATGTGGCTTAGTGGCTGAGTTTCCCTGAGTTCAATCCCTGACCAAAAAAAAAAAAAAAAAAATCATTAGAAAGAAAAAGAGTTTTGAAGTTGCCATTGATACATCAAAATTTAGACTTCACAGAGTTACAGATAAACTAAAATCTGCCTAATACTATTCAAACTGTACGAGAAAGTTCTCAAACACCCAACCTGTCCCCAGCAAAAATAAATAGAATTTTGTTATAGTATACATAACTTTGTGTATAATATATTTAGGATATTTAGAAATTGACAAAATAAGTATCACTATGCAAGATGGTCAAATGATTTAAATGAAACTGAGACCAGGTCCCCTGATCATGGGGTATTTAAATGATAGCTATTGTACTAACAGAGTAAAGGACAAAGGTCATCATTTTTTTTAAAATTAAAACTTAAAAGTAATAGAGTGCTCTAATTATAGTCTAGGTTTTTGCCCATTTATGGAAGAGGCTCTTTAACATGTGGAATCTTGCTCCACATTTGACCTTTTTCAAAATGCTCCAGCACTCTGAAAAAATGTTATAAGATAAGGAACATAGCAGGATGCTCTGAGGGGAGAGGAGGATTCAGCCGTGATTGAGGGAAGAAAGGGCTGGTTTGTTGCTTTCTTAGTTACTAGGAAAGCTCATCATGGCCAGGTGGGATGTGCACGGTGAAAGAGGGCACCTGAACAAACAAGCAGCGCGTGTGGAGAAGCCTGAGAGTCTGTGCTGGGCTGTGTTCCCCAGGCAGACCAAGCTCCTGCCCTGCCAGCCACCCTTCCAAGGGAACTTTATCTCCATGTCTGGACATAGTGCCTCTTGAAGTCTCAAATCTGATATTTTTTTTTTTTTTTTTTTTTTTTTTTTTTGCGGTGCTGGGGATCAAACCCAGGGCCTAGTGCTTCACAGGCAAGCACTCTGCCAACTGAGCTATCTCCCCAGCCCTCAAATCTGATATTTTTGTAGATACTTAATTAGTACTGTAGTACATATGACTAAGAATTATATATTATATTATTATTATTATTATTATGTTATTTTTGATGGTGGAATGAAGCCAGTATTCCCCCACACCATCCAAGTGGTCCTCTATGAAGGAACTGCCCACCATTTCAGTGCACCCACATCTAAGAGATTGGGGTCAGCCTTCAGAGTAGTGCTCAAATTCAGGTGAATGCAAATTCAAGGTGAATTAGAAGACATAAGGTGAGATGGCTTCTGTGAAATAAAAAAGTGAACACCTACCTTATTTATGTTCTGGTTGTCTCTTAGCTTTTTAATCACAACATGTAAAGGAAAGGCATTTAGCTCAGCATTCCGGACTAAGTCGATGGCCCCTTTCATGCTTCCATGTGATCTTACTATTTTGAATTTATGGAATGTAGGTAATATTCCGAGTACTACACCCTCCCCCATTTTAAATCCAGGCATTCAATAGATTGTCGGCTTGTGAAGTAAGTGGACCATACACACTCAGCACCTGCTGTGTGGCAGGTTGAGGTCACCATTATCCCCACTGTTCATGATTTCCCCTAATGAAGTTTCCTTTACCCCACTCAATACCTGTGTCCTCAGTTCTTCATTCCTGTTGAAATGCTCTCAAGAGATAATCTGAAACATTTACATAAAACTAGTAGAACAAACTTTCCCAAGTAGGGCTTGGCTTATAGACTAAGACTTCTATGGTGTGTGTGCACGTATTTATTTCTAAAGTGACAAGGAATCTGACGTGGGATGAAGAGGATGGATCAATTCAGGAGGAAGGTTTATGATTTATCATGAACAATGAGCTATTATTTCTAGGAACTAAAAATAGGGCAGGTTGTTTTTTTTTTTTTTTTTAATTTTGGTGGAGTCGGGTCTCCTAAAAGCTTGCTGTTCTTCTTGATGAGATGGAAAAGGGAACAATTAAGTTTTTGGTTTGGGTGGAGGGTGGGTTTGGAATAAATGGAAATTGGTGAACCTCCCTGCTGATCCCCTTGGGCAGGAAGGGGCCAGAGCTGCAGGCTCTGGAAAAAGTGGATCCCAGGTGCTCATGGATCCAGACTGTGACCTTAGAGGGAACAGGGCTTGGGGTCTCAGAAAGTCAGGCACTCCAGCTTCTACCCTGGGAATTTGAGCAAGACCAGCTTCACATAAGGAGAGTGGAGTTCCTGTGCAAAACTTCATTTCCAAACACGCTACCATTCTATGTAAAAAGCATGTGAGTCTTGACTCCCACAGAGAGGAGCCATGGTACCCAGCTGAGTGGCCCTATCCCCACTGCAGCACTGTGGGACAGAGATGTTTCAGAAGATTCAGTAGGAATTGGCCATTTAAAAATGGTTAATTTTATGAATACGAATTTCACATCACTGGAAAAAAAGAAAAAGATTTGGTGCTGAGGGCTCAACCCTGCTCAGGAACTAGAAGTCTGGCAAACCCCTCTTTGAACTGTCAAAGCCTCTGGGGGTCTCAAGTGACCTAAGGAAAGGGAAGGGAACACCAGAGACCAATAAATAACAGAGCGGAGCTGGTACTGGCCTGATTTAATTGGAAAAGACAGTGTGATGTCGACTTGACCTTCACGTGCTACGGAGCAGTGTGTATCTACGATCCCACTAAGAGCTCTGAAGGCTCGCCACTGCCCACAGAAATAGTCTCAGGCCGCTTTAATGGCATTCCTGCAATCCGCATGAAACTCCGAATCTTTCCTCAGTCTCATTTCCTGCCATTTTATCAAACAGTTAATAAACTTTGTCATTTCTTGAACTGATATATTCATTCATTCACCCAAATACACCAGACACTCTGCTTGGTCCCAGGAATACAAAGAAGATGAGGTCATGGTCCCAGAAAGAAAGGGGGGGGGCAGGCTTCCCTTCAGTTGTGAAAAGCATCTGACCTCATAGATGCTGTTTGGAAGGTGCTACAGGCAGAATGTTTGTCCCACTTCACCTCCAGTTCCGATTCAAAACCTAATTCCTAGGGCGATGGAATTAGGAGGTGGGGCCTTTGAGAGATGATTAGGGCAGGAGGGTGGAACCCTCACGAGTAGAATCAGTGCCTCCATAAGGGGCCAGAGAGCACCTTCCCACTCCCAAGGGGGCCCTCATCCACACCAAATCTGCCAGTGCCTTGTACAGGTGCCTTACAGGTGTTTTGAAGACCTACATGTGTTTAATGCATCAATACAATATTTTTGCATTAACTGTTGAATAATGCACAATAATCCCAAGTCAGTGATTATGGTGCTTTATGTTTTTGTGTGGACATGTCAGCTAACAGGCTGTATAATCGAAATGGGATCATTCAAATCCCCTTTTCCAGACTGTTGCATTCCTAGTTATGAAGCATGCAGTACCTGAAACAGCATGTCATGGGAGAGGTGATTTGGTGAAAATTAGGCCATTAAGCAGAATTTGAAAAAATCTGAATATATAGTCATGTGAACATGGCATTTTATTTTTTCTCTTCTAACAAAGGTACCCAAAGAGTAAAGAATAATATGTTGGAATAACTTCTTCTTGTATTGCAATTTATTCCATTAGAATAAAAAATATAAGAGAAAAACAAAAGATAGAACTTGCATTTCCAGAAGAGCTAAAAACTGGGCAGACAGGGTGACTGTTTGCCAAAGAGCAGAGAAATTCCCTGGGAACATGGTGACTCCCTCTCATACTAATACCTTTAGTTGTATATAAGCATTCTCACACTCGATTAGAGTATATTAACAGATTGTCTTGAGAATTAGAATAATGAAGTATCTTCACTTAAATTCTGTGATTTCTGTGATGTGATTTCAATTCATTTTCATATTTTTGCTCCTTTCTATAGTGATATTTAATATGATTGTCACAAGAAGAAATATTTCCTTTTGGGTTCATTACCTGGACCATGGTAAATGGATGATGTGGAAATTTACCTGACACAATGAATTACATTCTGGAATGTGGATTACCTTCTCTCCCTGGAATTTTGTTTAACTTCTTAACTACTGTCTATTTATGCTGATTTTATTAGCTCCTAGACTTATGGGGAAGAATGTTGTAATTTCAGAGTTAACTCAGTCAGAATATTGTTTTATTTCTACTGTCTTGGTTGGCTGAAGGTTTTTACCTTGAAGTTTTTGCCTTAGGGTTATGTTTTATGTACTAATGGCCATTTTTGCTGGACTATTTGGAATATTATTATTTTTCTATTTCTCTGAGGTAGTCTAACTTTGGGATCAGGAGTACTAGACTCATATCCCAGTTCCTACTAGACAGTTTGGAAAAGGTATATGGCCTCCCAAAGCCTTCCTACCCTGAGGCCATAAAGTCCATTCACAGGAAGATGCTGTGAAATTTGAATCAAATCAAGCATATAAAGCTCAATCATGCAGTAACTACTCAATAACTATTAATTATTTTTATTATTCTCAGAACAGTTCTTAAGGAGACTTTTTAAAAATTGTGGTTAAAAGAAAAACATAAAGTCTTGGGCTGGGGAGATAGCTCAGCTGGTAGAGTGTTTGCCTCGCAAGCACAAGGCCCTGAGTTCAATCCCCAGTACCACAAAAAAAAAAAAAAAAAGAAAGAAAGAAAAAGAAAAACATAAAGTCTTAACCATTTTTAAGTGTACAGTTCAGTAGTGCTAAGTACATTCATATTGTTGTATAAGCAGCCTCCAGACTCTTTGCATCTTGCAAAACTAAAAATCTATCCATTCAACACTAACTTCCCATTCTCCCCTATCCCCTAGTCCATGGCAGCCACGGTTCTTTCTCTGTGAATTTACCTTCTCTAGAAATCTCCTATCAATGAAATCATACAGGATTTGACCTTTTGTAAGTTGCTCGTTTCACTTAATGTCCTCAAGATTCATCCATGTTGTAGCATGTGTCAGAATTTCTTTCCTTTTTAAGGATGAATAATATTCCATTCTGTGTGTGCACCACATTTTGTTTACTCTCTTATCTGCTGATGGACATTTGGGTTGCTTCCACTTGTGTTGGCTTTTATGAATAACCATGCCAGGAACAGAAGCAGATAAAGGTCTCTCTGAAACCCTACTTTAAATTCTTTGGGATATATGCCCAGAAGTGGGGTTGCTGGACCCTATGGTGGTCTGTTTTTGATTTTTGAGGCTCTATCACGCTGCTCTCCAAGTTTTTATTTTCTGTTTCTTTTTGAATCATCCTAATAGATGTGATTAAGGAGATATCTTAAGAGGCAATACAACTAATTTCCAATCTTTTAGCCTGTAACCCTGAAATTGTCTGTGTGGCCCAACTCTTCAATTTCTTCTGTTGTTAATTCCTACCACTAGTATTCTGTGGCCAAAAAACAAGCCACAAAGACAAGGTATTATTATTTTTAGCACACTAGTAACAATTTTATATCCACTTCAACACTGAGAGTCAGCCCTCTTTTTTCATTTCTTTCACAGCATGACTTTTCTATGCTTATATTTCAATTGAATTGACAGACACAGTTGGAGGAATACTCAAGTAAGAAGTAAAATGTCATTCCTACTCTTTCAGAACTATAATCAAATTAAATGTTAGAATTTCTCATTCTGTCTTTCTTGTCTTTTATTCTCATTCACATTTTCCTTCTTTCTGTGCTGGATTCTGGATCATTTCATCAGATATACCTTCTAGCTCACCAATTCTTCAGACTGTGTTGAAGCTGCTGTTCAATCTGTCATTTTGTTTCTAATTTCAAGAATTGAATTAAATTTTATTTGTTTCTAGAAGTTTGTTTCTTTTTCTGATATATTGGTCTATTTGGGGTTTTAAAAATATTTCTGGTTCCATGCACGTTATCAAACTTGCCTTTTATTCATGGAAATAGTAAATACAGTTATCTTGGATCTATATTTAATAATTCCATTATCAACCGTCTTTGGGTAGTCTATTTCTGCTGTCTGTTGTTTCTGCAAGTTTTTTTTTTTATAATACCTTGTTTCCTTGTATATTTAGAAATTGCTTATTTTCCTTTGATCTTTATGTATTGGAATTTTTTCAACCTAGAACAAATATGTACGTGTGTGTGTGTGTGTGTTATTGTTTTTTTTTTTTTTTAATGTTTTACATATGTTTCCACTAGAAGCATTACCTGAGGGCCTTACTTAGTCAGAAATCACTGAGATAATTTGGACTACGTAAGTAGTGGGGATTTATGCTCCCCACTAACTTAAAGACTAGTTTGTGAGTCCAAGTTCTCAGCGGTGATTGATTCTTCCTCCCTTTGGCTCAATGTCTAGACTTGAACTCTCCATCTTATTAAAAAAAAAATATATATATATATATATATATATTGCATTTTGCATTCACTTACACTGAAGGTGTAGGCCTTTGCAGTCTTAGTGCTGGAAAGGAACTATTATTAGACCATGCTCCATCTGGGGAAAATCTCTAGGCTTTTCACCTGCACCCTGTGTGGTCACTGAAAATCAAAGCTGAAGTTCAAGGAGTTTCTAAGTGCCCCCAGAGGGAAAATCAACTGCAGTGATCCAACTAACTCTGAGTTCTTTGACTTCGGTTTTAGGCCTATGCATTATTTACTCTTCTAGTAATTCATCAATGCACTTAAGATATTTTCAATACTTTATCCAGAATGCATAAGCTGTTTCCATGGCAGAACTGGTTCATAAACCCCTGCCCTGCCTCGTGTTTTTATCAGTTCCATCTTGTTTCAAATTTGTAGAATTGGTAACATATAAAAAATTGATCCAATACACATTAGAAAAACATGGTTCAGCAAACAACTAAGTTATTCCTGGTAGGGAATCATACTTTTCCTGCCCCTGAGCTAATTCTGTAATTGTTGTGCAGTAATGGGGCAACCACACTATCCTTGCTCAGAGGGCGGCATCAGGCTCATTAATTCCTTCCTGGCTTAATTGTTCAAGCCTATCCCTTCATTAGGTCTATGGGGGCCTCAATCTCTGGCTTGGTAGTGTCTAGAACTGCTGAGCATCAGATTGAAGGGTGTTCACCCTAGAAGGGCAGGTGGAAAGTGGGTGGGGATGGGGATGCCTATGGTGAGGGGTTCAGCAGAAGCTTGGAGACGAAGTGAAACATTACTCTAGAAAAGAAGTTCAAAAAGCAAAGGTTTAGCAGGTGTCCTCACCGGAAAGCAACAAGAAAGATAAATCTGGGTTATTTAAGTCTCCTGACAACTTCCTGGTGCTCTTGACAGAGGATCCTTTCACCTAGACCCTGCTGCTCCAGTTATGATTTTCACCCACTTAGACACTGCTTTTACCCTGCTCCTCTGCTGTCCTCTAGTCAGCTATCATTTGTCAAGCAGAAAAATCTTCCTCTATACAGGCATGCAGATCTTCCTCTGTGGAACAGTTTTCGCAGCCTTTGGAGCAAGACAAAGACATATTTGGAGCTTGGGGTTAAGGCCATAGTTCCAAGATTTTGGGTTTTTGTCTATTTTCCTGGACCAGTCACATGTTTAGAAAAATTATAAGGACTTACAAAGAGTTTATTTGCTTTTTAGTTTAAAAAGAAAGCACACACTATTGCAAATTAGTTTCTTCTGTTGTATCAGATAGTTGCATAAGAGACCACCCCAAAGGAAGTGGCTTAAAGTAGCACAGGATTCTGATGCCTTGTGCTTCTGCCAACTCTTCGTGTCTGGGCCTGCTCACCTGGAGCTAGAGAGTCTCTTCCGTGTCTGCACCCTAAGTTTGTGCAGAAAGGGACTTGTCTGCATATGATCTCTACTCTCAAGAGGCCAGCCGGGGCTTGTTCACATGATGGTCAAAGGGGTCCCTGTAGCAGGAGAGAAAACCCAGCGCTCAAGTCCTTTTCAAGCCTTACCTCATGTTTGCTAATGCCTCATTGACTAAAGCAGGTCACGTAGGAAAGCCCACACTCAGGGGTTGATAAATGGGTCACTCCTCCTGACAGAAGGGGCTTCTAAGTCACATTGCAAAGGGAGGCCCACCAGGATGAATTTGTGGCCATTTGTGCTGCCATCAGGTATAACCATAATTGTCATTTCCTAGAAAAAGAGCATCTTACCAAAAAAGTTAGGACAAAAATTCCTAATACACACACACACACACACACACACACACACACGCACACATGTAGTTTTATTTTTTTTTAATTGCGTTTTTAAAGACTCCATTCTGCACTGAACTGGCGAAAGCTTCATTCCTGTCAGCACTTTTTAGAGAACAGTATTTGGAATCAAGATATGAAGAAACCAAATCTGATAGCATTGCTTAGGATCAAAGAAAAGGGTGGAGACACGAGAGGAGACAAACCAGATAAAAGATGAGAGGCCTTAAAGTAGGTGAGTGGGCATAGGAGAAATTAGGAAGGGGAAATGTGGCAAATGGCTCCAATAAGGCTTAGCACCAGGATAGGGTGGGGTGTGTGTGTGTGTGTGTGTGTGTGTATGTATGTGTGTAACAATGGCGTCTTAATTCTAGACCTCTACTTGGAGATAACTCCCAAACTTGACAACCATCTATATTGATTTTCTATTATTATGTAACAAATTGCCACTAATTGACAATTTTAAACAATGCCACTTATTATCCCACAGTTCCTTTAGGTTGGGAATCCAGCTGTGGCTTACAGATTGATCCTCCCCTCAAGGTCTCTCAAGTCCCAAAGCAAAGTTTTGGCCATCCCAGACTCTTAGCTGGAGGCTTGGAAAGAATGTGTTTCTAGGCTCATTCCAAGTATTGGCAGAATCCAGAGTCTCATAGTTGCGGGATTGAGGTCCCTGTTTTCTTGTTGGCCGTCAACTGAGGCCACTCTCTGCTCAGCTGCCACAACATAGTACCACAGGCTGGGTGGCTTAAACAGCAGGCATTTACTTTCTCACAGTTTTGGAGACTCGAGGTCCCCGCTTTGGTGCCTGTGTGGTTGAACATTGGTGAGGGCTCTTTCTGGCGCTTTGCCGCTGGCCACCTTCTTACTATCTCCTCGCATGGCAGAGAGCGAGTGAGCTTGCACAAGTTCTCTGTTGTCTCTTCTTTCAAGGGCACTGATCCTATCAGACCAGGACCCCACCCTCACATCCTCATGTAACCCTAGTGACCTGCTAAAGCCTTCATCCCGAGATGTCATCCCACTGGTTTTAACTTTCAACATAGGAGACGGTGGGGGGTGGGAGGACGACACAGACAGGTCAGTTTCTACCTCTAGGCTGACTGCCTTGCTTCTCTGGTGGCACCTCCATCTTCAAGCCAGTAGGGACTCCATCAAGCCCCAAGGTCTTCCACCAACCAGGGAAAATCTCTGCTTTTTAGGGCTCACATCATCAAATCATACCTACCTGGATAAATCTCCCAGGTTCACGGTCTTTTCTGCCATCTAACAGTGATGCTGGGCTGATTGTGTTAAAGGTTGTGGGAACTGGAGCGGGACATCCTTTGGGGGAGTGATTTTATAATTTTTGCTTTCTGCATCATCATTTGTGAAGAGAATGTGGAAATATCAAGGAGGCTTTTTCATGAAAATACAGTTTTGCCTTGTGATCATTTTCATCCCCCAGGTTATTGTCAGATGCATATGAATATTTAGTTTAAGAAAATGCATTGGAAATAGAAAGCTTTTAGGACTGATACCCGTCACAGAGGTAGTGGGGGTGGGGCTGAGTACAGATACCTATGTGAGTGACTGTCACTTCCAGGACTCCCAGTCTGTCTGATCTGCGGTTACTGGTTCCATTGTCCTCCTTTGCGGGTTTTATTAGTTGCTGCCACTAGGTGTCACTTATATACCCAGAGCAAAGACAAACTCCCTGAGGCTGTTTCCTCTGTTGCTGGGGGCTGATTTGGACTGAGACCAGAGTAACCCCTAGGTTGTGGATTCCAGAATGTGCTCCTTCCTGGGTGGGGGAATTAGAAGCCTGGAGCAATCTTGAGGAATACATCTCTTCCAGAGGTGTGAACCCCACGGCTGCCTTAGACAGGGACTTAGCCTCGGCATCACTGAGGCGAGGGAAAGAGGAGCCTGCAGTGCCTCAGCCTGCATGGCACTTCACCATGGTGATCCCATGACCCGTCCATCTTGGCACGGAAGTGAAGCATTTTCCTGCCCTGCCAGTCTCAGCAGCATAGTCTGGCACTCTCAAGACAGGGGTGGATGGTACAAGAGCCACCGCAGAAATGAGAATGATTCGGCTGACGTCACTGCCGCTCTCAGGGACCAGGGGTCGTGGTGGAATTCCTTGTTGCAGAGGCTCCTGTGAAATGTGGCTCTCAGGACCTGGGCTGTATTCACTCTTGTTCTTCACTAGGTTGAACACTTGAACTTTACACACAGTCAGGAACCTGGCACAAGGGTGCAGAGGTGTGAGTCCAGGCCTGGGGCTGGGGGCTAATAGAATATAAATGTCATGCAGAGGACAACCCTTGTCAAAAGTTCTCTCCTAAAGAGACTTAGAAGACACAATATCTCTAAACGTCTGTCCGTGGTGGGGAAGTGAGTGACCATGTGAGGAACTGAATGCATGTTCACATCTACTTCTTGAGCGCGAGACCCTAATTTCAGAATTCTCTAGAAGTAACTGCATATAGCCCTAAAAACCAGTGCTGCTGATGAAGGTATAAACTTCACAAACTAAAAAGTTCATTTTATTAATTTATACTATTTCAATACAGAAATCACTGAAGTTTTAAAAACTTAAATGTTCAATGGTCTATTTTAATATTTTTAAAAACACAGAAAATGTAAAAGGTGAAATGATTTTTTTTCTTCCTTTAGCTTATAACAAAGTTGGTCTTGAGAATTATTCCTAGCTGAGGGCTGAAACTTTTTCTTTCTTTCTCAGAAAGGGCCTTAGAATATGAGGAAATAATAAGAAAACAATTGTTTTTAATCTACCCAAGTAGTGAATGTAATAACTAAACCAAACAGGCAGGGCTAAGGGAGACAGAAGTCTTTTGAAGGCACACCCCAGCCATCTGGGGGACTGTGAATGCCCCTCAGCTGCAGACCCTTTCCTGGACTGACCTGCTCTGTGGTAGGGGCCTGCTCCTTGGCATACACCTAGCTAGTCCTCTTCCGTGGTGAGTCTCAGTTGTATCCAGAACACCCTCCTGAAGCAGTGTAAACCGCCATCATCTGTGGGTACACCTATCCCTTTATTTCACGTATTTTATAATCAGACCCTGTCCCCAGACACATGTCTGCTCAGCCAGGACAGGCAGGAGTCAGTGTATGTTTATAGTAGAAGTATTTGGTGATGAAAGAGATTTCCGGTGTTTACAGAGAAATAATAGTGATTGTGTGGCATTTTTCAGGGAAGTCACTGGCCCTTCATTTGTATGAAGTGAACTTTCTCCTTTGTTTCTTCCTTTACCCATTTCAAAGGTATTAGTGATTTTTCAAAACCTCAGTTTCCTAACAAGTTAAGTGGTCTGATTTTTTCCCTCTGTTTAAAACTCCTAAGGGATAGTATGAATTTAGAAAGAGATCATATGTAGGCATATGCTTATTAAACTATAGTATGTCATCTCATGCCAGATATTGTTAGTATAATTGTAGCTTGTAATACAGATGTAATAAATTTATGAGGCCTAAATTCTATTTTTCCTTGAATTTACTACATCATATTCTGATAAAGAATTAATTTTTAGAGTATTTTAAAAATATCTAGTTGTATACTGCTTCCTGGTAGAAATTTTCTGAGTTTTATGTTTCCTGTGAAGGGAGAAAGGAGGGATACCATTAAAACCAATTCTGGGGAGCTCTTAGGCTTGTCTCTAAGATGGCATTTAATTGACAGTCTCTATTCCCAGGAGAGGACGAACATCCTTATTTGGCCTGGTATATGGGAGCATTTTGAGATAACTTCTTAATCATGTAAAATAAATTCTTTTAAGAGCAAAGACCAGGGAAAATATGCTTCCTGACCTTAATGGTTACCTTATTTGTGCATGACGAAAGCTCTCCCTGGTAGGTCCCTTTTTCTCCCAGAAAATTTGAGAATGTAGGTTACATGACTGAGTTATAAGAACACTTTGAGGAGAACACAGTAAATTGAAGCTCATCGCCTGAACATCTGTGAGGGTCGTGGTAGTTCTAGGACAGAGTGGCCTTGTTGCATAGACTGAGCTTGCTGAGTGGCTCCACCTGGCAGCAGCACGAAGGATCAGGTGTCACTTCAGAAATGGACAGCAGGCCGGGATGCTTCACATCTGAGAAGCAGCCCAAACCCATGCAGACACAAGAAAAGAAAATGACCACCAATTAAGATGGATCACCTTTCTCACACTAGTCAAGTCTTTTTTCTTCTGTTTCTTTTAAAGGAAGAAATGAAAATTGTGGTCTCTCAAAAAAAAAAAAAAAAGGAGACCTGTTCTACTCCAAAAATAGTCCTGATTAAATCTGTGTGGGAAACATGTCAAACTGGTGATACTTCAGAGAACCACTTTTGTGGGCTAACATTGGCCTTTTTTTTTTTTTCTTCAAAATAAGTTTTTAGATGTTACTTTGTTCATACTATTAATTTGTCAGATTTTTTAGCCCACCCAGTTTTTCTATTTAACCTTCTTAAAGTGCTGTGAATTTCAGTGTGACTCAATTCCTGCTTAAACTTCCCTATACTAGCATCATGTGTTTATCCAAAATTATGTACCTGAGTATAATCAACATGCAAAGCGTGTTTTTTTTGTTGTTTGTTTGTTTTAGTTTTTAACAAATTTATTGAATATCATTGCACGCAGCACTTAAAAGACAGTCACATTTTGGGGAAGCATAGCAAGCAATATAGCAAATATGCAGAGATATGATTTCTTTCTAGAATACTCTACAGACGAGACCCCAGTTTCTGTGCTTTGACCATGAATCTCTGCTTCTAAATATTAATTTATATATCTATATTCAGAGAATGCATTTTAAACAAAAATTTCCTCTTTTAAATACTTAGGATCGTATTTATATTTAATGTAAAATTGCTTTAAAAATAGAATTGTGGAGCTCTCCCAAATGAATCTGTAAATATAAATATGTACATACAAATATGATTTTAATATTGATATAAAATCAATTATTGTCCCCTTATCACTGCAGTAAATCTGCTCTTTAAATATTTCTACCTCATTCTTGCCCTGTCTCCCCATTTAACCTGCATCATGTGACTGTCTGGAAGAGCAATCTGCCTGGGGTCCTTGGCAGGTGTAGCCCTGGGAATTAGATGACTCATGTTTGTCCTCTCTATCAAATTCAGTTTGTTTAGTATCAGGGTACTCTTAGCTTATAAGACACTGCATATGATATTTTTATATTCAGTTATGTTGCAAGGCAAGGATCCATTTCAGACCTCTTTGGGTTTCCATTGTTTAATAAACATGTCTTAATGGTATATAGTACCAGTAACCTATATACCATGGTATATAGTACAGATTACTATATACCATTACTAAATTACTCTGTCTTCTAACTTTATCACTTCTCTCTTGATCAAATGTTTTTATTCCTCTTGTGCTAATATAATAGCTTTTTCAGGATCTTTGTATTTAAATTGCTTTAAAGAGCCTAGAGCTAGAGATTTTCAAGCTATTAGACCTAGTTCCCCCTTTGGTAACATTTTACATACTTCATTTACTGTTCTGAAATGAAATTCAAGGATAATATGACTCACCTACACATGTAAGTTTTTTAAAAAGGTCTATATTTAAATACCTATCTGTAATATAAGAGAGAAAGATAAGAACAATGATCCATGCTAAACTGCCCTGAATGTCCACATGGTCAGTGCTCTGGCACCCTGACCTGTCACCTGTGCTGACACAGGTGTATGTGTGCACCTCTTGCAGAGAGCCACTGTGAACGTGCCCTTCCCCAGCCCCAGCAGACTGACACAGGTGTGGGGCCAGGTGTGGGCCAGGTGTGGCTTGCTTTCAGCCTTAGAATTTTCACACTTGGTGATTAATTATTGTTAAAGCTCTAGACAGAACAAAGTCTAATTTTTACTCCACTTATATGCTAGTTGCATTCCTTTAAAATTGAAACGATATTGAACTTGTGTAAAAAGTCTTCTTTATGTTAAAACACATTCCATACTTAGATAATTAGACATGAATTTTTCATCTATAGGATATCAAAGGGAGCAGAGCATTTGAAAGTTAGGTGGGACATAGGACAATTCTTCATTGTGCAGGAGAGCTCCACACTTCGCATAATGTGGAACAGTTCTTCATCTTCCTGCCCTTGAAATGTCAGGAGCAACCTAACTTCCTCTATCACTGGATAACCAAAAATATCCTACAAAGTTTGAAAAACTCCATCCAATGAGCTGCACTATTATAGAACATTTAGGATACAGGGTAATAATGTGATTCTTTTTTATTGAAGAGAGTAATTATTATAGAAACCTATATGATGGCCACCATCGTAGTGAGTGATGACCGTGGTCTTGCTACTAGACTGTTGTCCTGTTGAGGGCTAAGACTACATCTACAGTGTCCACAGAACCCAGTACAGTATCAGGCAATTAATTGGTGCTCAGTAGTTATCTGTCAAATGAAAAAGGACTCAGCAACATCTACCCTATTTACAGAAGAACTGATATCACTTTCATCAGTATTATATACCATTTTTTATCAAACTTCATTGTTAAGATGTTACTATTAAGCTATTATATGCTGAATTGTACAAATCTAGAAAATAGCCAATGATATGTGCCTAGTGGAAGCAGGTTTCCTTTGTGTATTGAATTTTTTATTACTATTATTTACATACACCATGTAAGGAAAGGGATGCGAGCAACATTTATAGACTTTGTGGCCTTTTCCTTTTTTAAAAAACATTCTCTTCCATTTTAATACAACATCAAGAACATCTTGGGTATAATAATGCAGGGAAAAATAATAAAGACAATCCCTTCTCCCAAGGATGTTATTGCCATTTGGAGAGATGAACTTCATGTCTGGAACCACGAATGCTAATACCAGGTGACATATGGAATAATGATGTTATTAAATACAGTAAGAGACTAGGGAAAAGGTTATAAGTCATCAGGATAGTCAGAAGGCTCATGGAATAGTGGGACTTGACCACCACCATGTTAAGTGATGGACCGAATTTGAATGAATTAGTAAAGAGGACCATATCCCAGGCAAAGGGAGAAAACGTTACAGAGGTTTAGAGATGGCAGTTAACATGATAGTGTGGAGGGGAGCCTGGGGCAGTGGCCAGTGATGATGGTGCAGAGGAGGAAGAGTTTGCCTGTTGGGAACGATGTATGGAATGTTGGTTGACTGAGTAAGGACCAAACTGGAAGATGATTCAGTTTTGGCCAGAATTACTTTAGAAGATCTAATATTCATCATATGTTACATTAAAAAAATTCTCTTCAGAGTTTTGTTTGTTTTGTAATTTACTTATTTTAGTCACTACAAATGAAATGATAATGATCAGGTTTTTTATTGAATTCTTAGTAGTCACAAAAGCAAGTATTATTGTATCATTTTCCTATTATATTTTATGATTTTTTTATTGTCTTCAGTTAACTAATGTTAGCAAGTACAAAAACACACAAAGGAAGGCCGCGTGCTGAGTGAAGCTTGAGTTGGAATGAAGAGTCACGTCTCTGCCATCTCAGTCAGTTACCTGACTGATGAACTTCAGTTTTCCCATCTTTAAAATGGGCATAATCCCTCACTCCTAAACATACACACAGGTCTGTGGGCTAAGTTCAGTAACAGAAGTGAGGTAGCTTATTATGTAGCCCATAGAAGACATTGAATAGATGTCTTTTATTTGGTTAAGATAAGGTATTTACCCCAGTAAGTGTAGGTACAATTTGTATTCAGGCATGGAACTATGAAAGCTTATAAAAATTACATTTCATCAGGCAAGCAAGTGTTTATTATGAGTGACCTTGAATTCTCTGAACTTATTTTCTTCATCTAATAAGATAGCATACCAAGCACATAGAGTTATGAGGACTAAGCAACATGATACATGAAAATACCCACTACACTGTTTGTTTCCATCTTTACTACAGTCCCAAATGGTATGTATTATTAATTCCCATTTTCACATGAGCAGGAACTGAAGTTCAAGGAAGGTAAATGTGTTGCTCAGTATTTCCATTTGTTAGTTGGTAAGGTTGGACTTGAACACAAACCCTCCTAATCCAAATCATGTTTCCACCATATCAGTGCTGCCTCTAACCTTTGCAAAGTACCAGGAAAACTCCTTCTTTCAAATACCCCTTAAAAATGATTCATACAGTAGTTTGGAAAATACTGGGCAGAATAATGAACACTGCTTGAAAACCAGATTCTCAGTATATAGCACAGTTCTTCCTAGACCTGCCTGTCCAACAATAAAGAGAAACAGGAAACAGATGCACTGTTCATAGCAACTCCCCTTTATTTTCAAAGCATGTCTCCAAATACCTTTGAGGTCACCATGAGAGCCGTGGGAGTGGGGTGGGAAATTTGACTGTTAGGGTTTATTCAACACAGTCTACCTTTTAGCATTGATCACTACTTTCTGGGATTGTAAACATACTTGATTTATCACCACCTATTTCATAGCAAGTTTTTAAATCTGGTTGCCAACACATTATTAGTAGTGTCTTTGGTTTCACTAAAACTGATAATATTCCCTATGAAGGTAAATGCTTTGGAAGTTCAGCTAGAATAGGAACAAAGGCACTGCAGACCTACGCTTTTGTTGGGTTGCAGAAGTTGCCATTCTGAATCCATATGTAGTTATGCTCTTGGTACTTGGAAATAAAGTTTGTGGGAGCAGGCAAACGTTCAACATCTGCCAACGTGAATTATGAAACAAGTTGTGTTTACAGAAAATGTTTGTGCTCTTCAATTACCTAAACATTGTCATGCTCGGTATTTCTGAGCTATGTGACAAAGCTAACATCTTGACATTGACATTGACATAGGAACTCGCATTCTTCCATGAAATGGAAGTAGGAAGGTGTCCTGCCCCCCCCCTTTTGCATTCAAGGACAGGCCTTTTTTTTTTTTTTTAAATTTCTGTAAGGTCAACTTTTTTTTTTTTTTTTTTTTTAACTGAATTGCTGTGAGAAAGTGCACAGGCTCATCTGCTGGCTCTGAGTCTCTGCCAAAAGAACCTTTGGAATAACAACAGCAAAATTCATGAGATTCCTGTGAGTTTCACTGTGTTCTTTGAATGCTGGCTTCTTTCAAGATCTATGGGCAGCCACAGGCACAGCTAGGATCAGACGCAGCCAGGATTCACCATCTGCCGCTCCTCTTGGGAGTATGAGAAAATGATAATTTTTAATATTATTAATTATTCATCACTAGACATTTATTAAGACCCCACAGTCTTCTGCTCTTGGAACTCATGCTCTAAATTAAACAGGCATAAGAAACCAAACTGGAACCAGAAGATATGTCTATCTCCTTTTAAAAAAAAATGAAAAGAGCTGTCTTTTAAGAAAACAATTTTCACTAAGCATTACTTAACATTTATTTTCTTTCCTAGGAAGTACAATGGGTGGATAATATATTCGGGTTGAAGAAATGCAAAATATAAGTATGGAGCCCTGAGACTTTGACTAAATTCTTTGAATGAGAACAGATATTTTGTGGATCTTTTTTTATGACAAGTACCTAGCTCATTCATCAATAGAAGTAAAATCAGATGAATAAAATTACAACATTGCAAAGAATCTTCAAGGAGCCTAACTATGTGCCCTCTGCAAGAGACTTCTCAATGACATTCACAGCTTCTACTTACATGCTTCCATGATGGGAAACTCACTACCCCTAAAGGAAATTAACCCACTCAGAACATTTATGCCTGATCTTATAGAGTTTACCTCTAACCAGATATCAGATAATAAACAGTGAATTTAATAAATAAGTTATAATACATAGAGTTTATCCCATTTTCAGATGTCTTTTTGTCATAAACTTTTCCCTTTTATTTCATAAAACAATTGTTGAGTTGTTTGGAGAAAGTGCTAGTTGCCTCTCAACCCACTTCATTTTCAAGCTGTACACTCTTAGTCGGCTAGAAAATTACTTATATGTATTAGTTTGCTAGAGACACTGTAACAAAGTACCACAGAATGAACGACTTAAACAACAGACATTTATTCCTCACACTTCTAGAGGCTAGAAATCCAAGATCAAGGTGCTGACAGAGGTGGTTCCTCCTACGGCCTGTCCCGTTATCTAATTGGTAGCTACCTTGTCCCTGTGTCCTCACATGCACTTCTCTCTGTACATGTCTATATCCAATCTCCTCCTTTTATAAAGATTCCAGGGTGTATTGGATTAGGAACCCCTCATGACCTCATTTCGACTTAATCACCCGTTTCAAAGCCTGTCTCCAAACACAGTCACATTCTGAGTACAGGGGGTTGGTTCGTCAACATATTGTTTTGAGGGGACACAATTCAGCCCATAGCATCTAACCCTTTTCAGTTGGAACACACAGAAATCGGAGGGAGATTCAGGCAGGACAGTTCCCTCCCATGTTCTAGACATCTAGATTATCTTCCATAGCCCAACATTATTTGCCTACTGCCAGTGTGTTTGCAATCAACGAGAAACGCAAAGTCTTTAAACAGTTTATTCTAGTTATGTCTTCCCCATCTTCCCATAGTTTATTCATGGAAACTGGGTTTACATTAGAGACCAAGGAGACACTGTCCTGCCTCTTTTGGAGCTTAAAATCTATCAGTGTAGGCTGCCAATGAGCAAGTATAAAAGAAATGATTATGTGCTATGAAGTGAATGGACATATAAGTAATGTAGGAAGTACCCTGCTTTTGATAGTTATTTTGGGGAAGGAGTGCCCTGCCCCACCCATTCCTAGGCAAGATCCTAGAGGTCATTTATTATTTTTAGTGCCCTCTCACCTTTGCATTACTAACAAATATGATAAGTACAACACCTTTGGTTTTATCCAAAACAGATCAGATCAATACCACTATGATCATAGAACTAACAATAATATCTATAAGCTGCACATAGCTGAAGATCTAGCCTTCACACATAAAGGAGACCTCTAATTAGAAATATTAAGATTAAAAGTGCCCTCTCCAAATGGTTTGTATCACTAGTTGAGTTTTAAATGTTCCCCTGATTGTGTCACATTTTTCACAAAAGGCCTTTCAAGTTGTCTTCCTGATGATTCCTAAAAGGTCAAATCCATTTAAAGCATTTGACTCGTCATGTGGGGAAATGGAAGTTGTTTTCAATCTAACCAGAGAGAACATCATTTGCAAAACAGAATGCCTACATTTTACAGTGCCTGGGCCCAAAGGTGATACCCACCAGGTCCTTTGAAATGTCCCCACACTGCCCAGGTAGGCCCACTCCAGCCACCTGAAGTGGCATAGGACCATGGCCAGTAGTTACCCAGCTCAGGTCCTGCTTTCTTTCTTACTTACCGTGGGCATCCTTGGTTTTAGAGGCCAGATCTACATTCACTGCCCTGATTCAACCTGGTCCCCTGCAGAGCCAGCCCCCACATTTGTTTTATGGCATTGCATCCAACGTTTGGGTAAAAGGCACTGCACATCCCCTCAAATGACTGCTGCCGGGTGGGGGATATTTAATTAAATTGAGAAAAGTCAGGTTTGGGCAGATTATCCTGCAGCCACTTCAGCCTTGACCATCACAGGATGATCTACCCAGAGTCTGTAATGAACAGAGAAGTGGAGAAAATGAAATGTTTTTGGAGACAGTCAAACCTGACCTTTAATCACAGCCTGTCACGGTTCATGAGCAGAGAGGTGCTATCTTAAGCATTTGTTTATGTGGATAATGCTTGACATTAGTTTACATGCCAATTTGGTGCATTATATTACATTACACAATAGAGAGAAGGGAAATTAAATTGCAACACAATTTATTCATTCATTCAGTCATTCACTTAATATTCCTTGAGCATCTATCACATGCCAGGCATTGTTTTGGGTACTAGAATTACAGCATAGAACAACACCCACAACATCCCTTCGCTTGCAGATCTTAAACTTTGATGGGGCTGAGAGACAGACTATGAGTATGTAGGTATTTGTTACTCAGTAAAACACACTTTGAATCAAGTAAAGTTAGGAAAGAGGTTAAAGTAACAGGGCAATGAAATCTTAAGTTGTGGCTGATGGTCAGGCAAGGTCTTGTTGATAGGCAGAGACCTGAAGAAAGAGAAGGGGCTAGTCATGGGGGGTATCTGGGGAGAGAGGGTTTAGGCAGAAGGAGGAGCTGATGCAGAGGCCAGGGCTCAGCTCTTTCAAGGCCAGGCAAGGCCTTAGTCTTCATTGCTGGTATTTCAAAAAGTCTAACAAAGAATCGGATTCATTTTTGCTAGACTTACCATATTTTGTTGTTGTTTACTAAAAGTACATGAGAGAAGAGTATATTTCTTTTAATTCTACCAAGGCTATGTTCTTAACTGACTAAAGAGTTAATCTGTGTGTGTGTGTGTGTGTGTGTGTGTGTGTGTAGAAATGTACGCACACACATGTAGAAAGAAGCTTGTTTTATGAACTAAGGGGAGAAGTTGAAAGAGACATCTGTAAATGCTTGAAGGTAAGAGTGTGGGAGTTAGTGGTCTTCCTGATATAGACCCTCTTTGTAATTCATTATGCATTCTGTTATTAGCAATCAATCCTGCCAGGATCTTTATTTTCATCCTTCAAGTAAAGCACAGGGGTTGGGGAAGGGCCGCAGACTTTGAAATCTGAATGGGAACTCTACTTCTTTACGCATGCCCCCATAGCTACATTTGACTGTCCCATGGTGGCAGATGATTTAATAAGCAAGCCTGGGGGGGAGTTGCTTCCCGAGGTCAGCCTTATTTTCAGGCGTCGTTGGCTAACCCTGAGCAGTTATTGGTCTACTTCTCAGCACTGGGCATCCTGAGAAATGTCAGGAATATTTTCAGTCACAAAGCAAACAGCTCTTCGTTTCCACGTGTTTAGTTGTGTCTGCCCTACAAGGCAGACCATGTCCGGAGCAAAAGGATGCAGGCGACACTGAACTCAGCTCGGGTAGTCCCCACAGGGCCGAGGCTGTCCACCTGGTCACCAGTCACCTCCTAGCACACCACAGACTTACGGTTCAAGAGCAATCACCCAGTAGAAAGGAATAAAACACAAAGTAGTGCATGAAATGCCACCATCATAACTCCAGAAGAAAGATTGTAGATATAAGAACAATTTTTTGATTTATCCTCTGACCATATCCATTTATTTAAATGCCTCCATTTCTCCATCTGTGAGGTTCAAAAACATTGTGGACCTTTATGGGATGTGAAGGTGTAATATATAATTATTGCCTTTTTGGAAAAGAAAGCTTCAAAGTAAGACCTCATCATCTTTCTTGGTTAGAGCTACTTCTTTGTTAACAATCAGCTCAATGAGCAGGTCCCACAAAAATTAGTCTTGCACTTGAGAAGTGTTTGGAGAGCATTGAAGATTTCATGGGTCTCAGCCAGCATCTGCCTCCTTGTTTTCTAAAGGTTGAACTTATGGCATTTAAAAAAAATTTTGTTGTGATGGCAGACTTCAAAATTAACCTCTAGCCAGACGTGGTGGCGCACACCTATAATCCCAGCTACTTGGGAGGCTGAGGCAGGAGGATCACAAGTTCGAAACCAGCCTCAGCAATTTAGCACAAGGCCCTAAGCAACTTAGTGAGACCCTGACTCTAAATAAAATATAAAAAGGGTTGGGGATGGAGCTCAGTGGTCAAATGTCCCTGGGTTCAATCCCCAGTATCAGAAAAAAAAAATAAAAGAAAGAAAAGAATATTAACCTCTAGAACGCACATCTTTTGAATTGGATAGTTGAATAAAAGTAAGATCTTCCATACTGTCATGTGATTTTTTTTTTTTTTAGCCTTTGGTTTATAGGAAACAAATAATTGTCCTCCTTTCTATTGTTTCTGTAAGTTTCTACAGAAAATCTTGACAGATACACGATAAAAATATATTTTATGAATGTAATATATTGAAAGGGATGTTCTCATACCTATTGCTTTTGGACTCACCCACAATTCCATAAACCTCATGCTTAAATTTAAATTATTATTTTTAACAAGTATTTATTCGACTAGGATTTTTTAGAATCTCTTATGAGCCAGTCACTACTCTAGATGCTGATAATTCAGAAATGAGAGGCACAGCCTTCCACTTCCTTCAAAAGGTTCACAGCTTAGTGGGGAGAAAGACAAGTAACTACTAATTATAAGACCTTGTAACAAGTGCTGCTGGAGCCTGGAAGAAGGGTGTTTCACTTCACCTGAGAGAGTCAGAGGAAGAGGTGAGCGATACGATTGGAATTAAGACAAAAGAGAAAATAGAATAACACAGAGTTAATGATGCATTGTGGGAATAGCAGGCAGTTCCCTATGACTGAAGAACAGAGGGTTGCATGAGGTTAGAGAGGTGGGAAGGGGTCTTGGATGACAACCAGTGGGTAGGCGGGGCTTTATCCCAAGAGTGACAGACAGCTATTGAATGATCTGGCAGCATTATGGAGCACCAAGAGACTAGTGAGAAGAATATCACATTGAGCCAGATGAATAATGACAAGCACCTTAATTAGACAATGATGGTGGAGATGGGAATGAGAAGACAGATAAGAGGAATAGTTAAGAGGTGGGATCAACAGGGCTTGCTGAGTCTTTGGACATGAGGAATGAGAAAGAGGGAAAGGCTTGAATGTCTAACCTGAGTGACTTAGTAAATGGTAGTGTCATTCAGGCAATAAAGGAGAAGGTTGGAACTGAGGGAGGAAAATGGTGAGCTCAGATTTAGACATGTTGAATTTCAATATCTGAGGAGTGAGATTCAGGTTAAGATGGACAAGACTATGTAAAGTATGTAAAGTGGTAACATGGGAAAGGTCTCCTAGAGAGATATGAGAGATAAAAGCATCAGGCAATAGCTGAAATCATGGATTTATTTGAAATATCCTAGACTAGATGTATATATGTGAAGCAAAAGGGTTTGAATATGGAACTCTTGAGCTACTCTTATCATCTCAGGGGGGCACCAATGAGGAGGAGTCCATAACATGATGAGACCAAGAGTCACAGAGCTAAAAAGAGAGCCGAGGAGATTAATGCCACAGAAACCTAGTAAAGAGCAAGTGTCAAAAGCAGACGTGAGCAGTAATGCCAAATGCTGCCAAGAGGTGAAGTCAAATGAGGACTGGAAAGTTCCATGGTGGTCATGACACACTCATTCCCAAGGAGCTGGAATGTTTAGGAAACAGGAGAATGAGAGGAATTAGGAAGGGGAGATGGGAGACAGAGGGGGAAGTTTTAAAGAAAATTGGCTGTGAGGAGGAGGAGAAGTTAAATGACTAAACATGGCAGGGAAGGTCATGTTGTTTTATGTGGTACCACTGAATCCCTACATCTGATTCTTCCAGTCTGATTGGCGAAGAGCAGACAGGTGTGCCCCACCCCCTTTCTCAACATGCAAATCAGTAGACTCTCAGGAGTGTTGTTTTAAAGGATAAGGACCAAATTTTTAAAGTTAGATTTTTTTGTCATAATTAATTGACATAATATTTACCTATATATGGTGTACATTGTGACATTTCATTACACATATACAATGTGTGATGATCATGTCAAGGTAATTGACATATCCATTGCCTCAAACATTTATCTTTTTTTTTTTTTTTTTGGCATTAGGAACATTTAAAATCCTCCCTGATGGCTATTTTGAAATATCCAATTAATTGTCATCAACCATAGTTTTCCTACTATCCTATAGACCGCTAGAAATTATTTCTCCTACTCAGCTGCACCCCAACACCTGTTAACCATACTCTTTCCATCCCTTCCTCCCCCCACCCTTCCCAGCCTCAAGTCAGTCCCTGTTCTTAGACTTTCTTTTTTTTTTTTTTGCGGTACTGGGTATCGAACTCAGGGCCTTGTGCTTATGAGGCGAGCACTCTACCAGCTGAGCTGTCTCCCCAACCCTGTTCTTAGACTTTCTATCAAAAAAAAAAGAGAGAGTTTTAAAATCATATTATACATGTTATGGCTTTGATACAATCAGTCTTTTTTTTTATTGCAAACAAATGGGATACATGTTGTTTCTCTGTTTGTACATGGAGTCAAGGCATACCATTTGTGTAATCATAAATTTACATAGGGTAGTGTTGTTTGATTCATTCTGTTATTTTTTTCCCTTCCCCCCACCCCTCCCACCCCTCTTTTCCCTCTATACAGCCCTTCCTCCCTCCATTCTTGCCCTCCTCCCACCCCCCATTATGTGTCATCATCCACTTATCAGTGTGATCATGCATCCTTTGGTTTTTTGAGAGATACAATCAGTCTTAAGCAGAACTAAAACCCTGCTTTGAAATGGCATTGATGTGAAATAACTTCAGTGAGGATCTGTCCCTTTAGATGCAGGAAGTGACAGGATAGACATCCCAGCTCTCTACCTTGACAGGCATTTGGGGCCACACAAAGGGCACGGGTTTTAGTCTACCTGCTGCTCCCAGAGAAGAGCTGGAACAAGGCCCCTGCTGCTCAGGCTTGAGGTTTTCTTCTACGTTGGGAGAAGCTTCTTTTGCGTCGCCTTCCTGTACCTCCCGTGCTTTACCTTTCTTCCCACCCATATAGCTCTTGCACTTTCCAAGTCTGCAATAAACTGCTAAGGAAAATGCCCCATTGACTTCCGACCTGGTTGGAGAGTATGTCAGGGAAATAAGAAATCAAACACTGAAAGAGCTGAGACCATTTTCTTCCAGCTGGCTCTCCTAGGCTTTTCGCCCCACGTGTCTGCCAGCCGACGCTCCATCATGCCTCTCTTGGCCAACATGGGACTTTGTTCAAACAGATATCTGAGAGACAGAAAAAATATGAACAGCTTTTGCATGAAGAAGATTAAAGGCCTGAAGCTGCTGGGCTAAAGTCACTGACGTGCCCTGACTCCCTGCCACGGCTGGGAATATTTGCCCATTCATTCATGTACCCACAGAGGTGTTCATTCAAAAGTGACTTACTGAGTGCCACCAGGTACTGCGTTTATGATGTTCACCCAACATCCCAGGACCCAAGGAGTAAAATGATGACCAAAATAAAAGTGGACTCTACCTCACCGAATCGACAGTCCAGAGAGCTCTAGAGAAAAGCATAATGACAAATAATTCCATGCATAGTGTGATAAGCACCATTAAAGAAAAGGTAACGAGTATAGCAATAGGAATTTTTAATAGTAGCTTTGGATGTAGATTCACGAGTCAAGGGAAGGCTTCTCTGGCTGATAGAAGGACAGAGGGAAGAGCAGAGAGAAGGGCCTGTCGTCAGGTGGAACAGCACTTCTAAGACCCTGTGGTAGAAGAGTCCGAGGTGATTGAAGAGAGGGGGAAGGAGAGTACAAGGTGAGGCTGGAGAGGTGGACAGGGGCCAGCCACACCCAGCCCGAGAAGCTGGGAAAGCACGAAGCCCTGGAAGCAACAGAGAGTTGTGAGAAGAGTGTCCACAAACTGCTGAGATGCCATCTAAGTGAAGGACCGAGACCTGACCTCTGGCTAAGCAGAGGCTGTGCGGCACTTCAGCAGGAGTGTGGCCTGGAAGTCGGCCTGCAGTGGACGGAAGAGGGTGGAGGAGAGGAACTGAAGGCAGTGTGCAGTCAGGAAGACGAGGTAGACCTTGGAAGGGAATGCGATTTTGTTTATTGTTTGCTTTTAAGATGAGAGGTATCGAGTGTTTCCATAAAGGCAGGAAAGATCTCATAGAAAGGGAAAGGTTAAGATGTAAGAGACAGATGGGAGTGAGGTCCCTCGGAAGGAGGCAGAAATGAGGTCAGAAGAGGGTGGGAAGGTGACTTTGTGGATTTGAGTGGCAGAAAAATGGCAGCTGCTACCTGGTGCCCTCTAAGAGGCAAGGTCCTCCCTGAGATTGAGAGGGTGGAGGGCAGGAAGGCCGTGGAGTGGAGAAGGGCAGATGTGACTGCTGCAGGCCGAGGAGGCCTACTGGGAGACCACTTCCCTGAAACTTCTCGAGGGGTCTTGTCTCCTCACCACCTGCCCCGTGGGCCCTGTCAGCATTCCTAAAAGAGTAGTAATTCCCTCTCATCCCTGGGTCCCCTTTTCTAGTTTGCAGTTACTTGTGGTTTCAGTTACCCACACTTAACCAGGGTCCAAAAGAGTTGCATAGACAATTCCAGAAATGAACAGTTTATGAGTTTTAGACTGCACGCAGTTTCGGGTCACATGTTGAAACTTCCTGCCATCTTGCTCTTCCCACTTAGGACTCCCATCATCTCTTTGTCCACCTGCCACCTGCCCGTTGGCCAGTTCCCCTCTGTTCTCAGTTGACTGTCACAGGATTTCAGTGCTTACGTTCAATTAATATGTGAAGTTCAGTATTATCCTGTTTCAGGCATCCACGGTAGTCTCGGAATATAGCCTCAAAGATATGGGGCGTTGGAGCTGGGGTTGTGGCAGGGGTTGCACTTGCCTGACGTGTGAGGCACTGGGTTTGAGCCTCAGCACCACATAAAAATAAATAAATAAAATACAGGTATTGTGTCCATCTACAACTAAAAAAATATATTTAAAAAAAAAGAAATGGAGCACTACTTGGCATAAGGATGGTATTTTTTTGCTTTTTAAATTTTGTCCTCTGTTTTTTCCAATGCTGAATTTACCATTTTACAGTTTCCTACAGATCTGAGTAATTTGACGTGGGAGCAGGACTTTCTCTTCTGTTACTTTTACTACCTGTTGTGAATTAATTTCACGATTCTTCCTTCTGCTCATGCTTCTTGTCTTTTGAGTTGCTTGTACCTTTGACCTCAGCATTTGAAAAGACCCTGATTTTCTATGTGTATTTTCTGGTGTGCTTTGTTCTGTTTTGATTTATGACTACCTGTCACAGCTCAGGCTGCCTTAGATTCCATTTTTATAGAACAACTTATGGAGTTGGAATCTTTCAAGCAAGTCCACTTTGAAAAATATCCAAATGCTTTGCCTCATGTGTTTCTTGGTGCCTCCCGACTCACAGTCCCATAGTATTTTGGCAATAACTAGAATGTCTGGTAGATCTTTCCTTCCTTCTCTTCCCACTCCTGCTATTTGCCTGCTACTCACCTGTTCCCTGCTGCTTTCGTCTCTTGGCCTTGGGTCATATTAGTTTCGCCATGTGTTCGATGATTATGCTTTTTCCTTTCCATAGTCATTCCAGATCCCTACCACTTTGCCCGATACACCCACAGGTGTTTTTTTTTTTTTTTTTTTTTTTTTTTTTTTTTTTTTCTTTTTTCCATTGACACTTTGAAGCAGGAGAGCCCTCAGAGATGAGTCATCTTGTTTGGGGCTTATAAGTCCATGCCAAGTTATCTCAAAAAATCAGAAACTCATGTGCTGTGAGCATCTGCCTGTATTGAGTGCCTTTCTTAGGCTGGTAGTAATCCCGAGGCAGGAAGTGTTGTTCCCATTTTATAGATAGATAAATCAACCCCAGAAAGATTCAGTGAGTTTTGAGAAGTACTTCAGGGGGAAACTAGAAACCATCCTTCTTTCCTGTCCAAAGTTCAAAGTGGCTGATGGTTGGTTATCTGTGCAATACGTAGACCCTCATGTAGCTGAATGCCACTGGAGGCAGGGACCTGGGCTCCTCTGTGCTGGCCAATGGCTCTAGGGGGAGGCAGGCATCTTTAGTGCTGGAGTCCCCACAGAAGGTGTCTTCACCACTAGGTGGGGATGGAGCAGCACCGCAAGTGGCCATAATGCACAGAGCAGGACCTGGCCAGGAGCCCTCCAGAGCAAGGACGCGTAGACTTGAAATATAAATGAGTGAGGTGAAACACATATCGTTAGACCTTGTCAAGTGACACTACGGTGACAGGTTGTACTTTCACAGTGTTGTACAGCCACCACTCCCCTCTCATCCTAGCACGTTTCCACCACTTAAGTAAAACCCTTAACATTAAGGAGACTTCCCCCATCACCCCTTCCCTGTGGTCCCTGCCTTCTTTCTGTAAATTTACCTTTTCTGTGTATTTCTTATAAATGAAGTCATATAATTTGTGACCTTTTTGTGCTTTTTTAAAAACTTGAATTATGCTAATAATGTTGTTGAAACCCTTCCACATAGTAGCAGGTATCCTAACTGCATTCCCTTATATGGCTTTGAAATCAGGAAGAATGTGGAAAGCAGCTAGCATTTGGTGGGCATTCGTGAGCATTCATGGCTGGTGGACACTGAGTTGTTTCCACCTTCCGGCTATTGTGGACAGTGTTGCTTTGACCATGTGTGTGCCTACACTTGTTCAAATACCTGTTCTCATTTCTTTTGGGTGTATACCTAGGAACTGAATTGTGGGGTCATATCTTGAGGAACCACCAAACCATTTCCATAGTGGCTAAACCATTTTTACCTTCTCACTAGCAGTGTATGAGGATTTTAAACTTTTTAAGCCAGGAATTGCAATAAGAAATACATTATATCTTGAAATGCCATGCAGCATTCATGTGTGTGCATATATTTATATGATGGAAACTTCATGAAACAGTAGTCAACTTTACTGTGTCTGACACACTCTAGTATATCCCATTTCATTAGGAAGGATATCCTGGTTTCAACTCAAGCAAACTATCTCCACAACTCAAAGCAAAATTAAACTTTTAAATGGGATTTGCTATTACACCAGAGTATTGTTTTAGTTGTATATAATAATGTAACGAAATGTCTTTCCATTTGGATCATCAATAAATTCAAGATTTTTTGTCAATTGGGAACTATATGTGTGTGTATATACATTTATACTTTTGAAGGAGTTTATCTTATGAGGTTGCTGTTTTATGTATTCTCAAACATTAAATGGAGATCATATTCAAGTACGAGTGATACTGCATGTGCTTGCTGTGCATTGAGGCTTGTAATTGACTGGTGTTCTATAATCTGGCATCAACTTGCGGGGGCAAGTCGTGCACTTATGGTTTTCATTTATTGAATGGTTCAAGTCTTTAAATATCACTTGACCATCTCATAGAAAGTGAGATGCTGACAATAGAAAAAGTGAGTGATATAAGTTAAAAAAAAAAGAAAGCTGGAAGGAGAGTGGGCAAAGCTTCTCAAAGTTGCAACAGTTATTTGTGACATCTTCAAGCATCCTGTGAAACTGAGCTCTCCAGAAGGAGTGGTGTCTTGGGAGCAGCAGAACATAGTGGGCAAAGCTCACGCTCTGGAGCGGCTCTGTGGGTCTGAAGAATTTAGATGGGAAAATGTTACATTTCACTTCTTACTAATCTCTAACTGACATTTAGTATTTTCTTCAATTACAAATATAGGTGACAGGGCTGGGGAGATAGCTCAGTCGGTAGAGTGCTTGCCTTGCAAACACAAGTGCAAACACACACACACACACACACACACACACACACACACACACACATATATATATATATATATATGACAAACTACAGTAATATTAATAGCACCTTGACTTTGCTACCAGTAGAAGTCACAGGTATTTTCATCACATTATAGATGCTTTAGGTTTATGGAAATTTTATTTATGCTTTTTGATATTATTTTATTTAAAATTTATTATTAGGCCAGATTCTGGATTGTGTTATTTAAAGTGTTATTAAAGTATTGCGTGTATACAATACCACAGTTTCATGTTTTTTTTAAATTGATAATTACATTTCAAAATGATTTTTATTTATAACCTATGGCTTTTATTTTTATTCATGTAAACTTATAATTCTGAGAAGGAGCCATCAGCTTCACCAGACTGTCAAAAAGGTTCATGGCACAAAAATAGGTAAGAAACTTCTAGAGCTACTCTGTTTGATAAGAGAATCACCAGCCACTGGTAGATATTATGCCCTTGGAATGTATATTCCAATCACTAGCCACTGATGTACATTCCAAGGACATAATAGCTATTAGTGGCTAATGCCATAAAAACTGCATCAGATTTCAAATATTTAGTGCAAAAAATTAAATGTGACACAAATAATTTTGGTGTTTATTACATATTGAAATAGTAATATTTTCAGCATACTGGATTACATGAGTTTCAGTTTCCTCCCCTGTAAGAGTAGATACAAGGCCAATGGAGTGAATATTGCTACTTTAATTCCAGGTTCAGCCTTTGACTCTCACTATCCAAAGACCTCCCCTCTTCCAAGATTCCAACATAAGGCCATGTACATGGTCTTTTCTCTGATTCTTCTGCTACTCATTGTTTTAATGAACACAGTATCAATTAGACACATGAAGAGTAATATACAAAGGTAAGGATAAAAGAAATCATAGACCAAGTTAATTTCTAAAAATAATTTAAAAGGATAAGAGAAAGGAAAAATTCCCCTGGGAAGCAAAGAAGGTGGAAAATAAGGCTAGAGGTAGGGTGGAGTATTTCTCCGACTGCAGTTACCACCCATCCTGTATTTATTCAGAGAGGCTGGAGTGGCATTTGGATAAGACCCAGGCAAACCACCAGAACATTCCTGGAGTTGGTGAATGGCCACTTACAGAGCAGGGCACCCCTGGCATGTCCCTAAACCAAAAACTGAAAGTCCAGCAAGCTGGTACAATGACCAGGGAGGTGCCAGTGTGTCTCTTTAGGATGGAGGACTGAAGGGCGACCACCCACCCTCTTAGTTGTCTTATTCGTGCACTGACGAAACCCTGAGCATCTCTGATGCTAGCACCCAGGGAGTAGAGTCCTTCCATCCACAGAATCTCCTTTGAGATCATGAACCAGTGTTACATAGAGGGCAGATAGGATGCACCCTGTGGATGGGAAAAGAATAGGTTGAACACGTAGGTGGAAAACTGATCAGTACCTGGTGGGGCAGGGCCTGACCTGACCAGGAGCTTGAGTTTCTCTATGGCTAACACCAGGGTCAGAATCATGACCCTCCAGTTCTGTTTCTCGGAGTGACCTCACCGAGCCTGACGATCTGCAAAGCTCATTACTCTCTACCTCACTTCTGAACAGTTGGAATTGCTCTCCCCACCAGCCTGCCGAGCTGCAGCTGTCCCTCATTCAGTTTCTGACAGCCTCGCCCTCCTACACAAAGCCCTGCCTGTCTGGTCAAAGTAGGGTGGTGATTTCCCACCCTTTCTAAAAACATGCCTTGTGGGACTTTCCCCATCCTGCAAAATACTCCCCTTCTCAGTTACATTTTCTAATGCATCTGAACAGGGGCCTGAGGGTGGAGAAGGTGATGTATGTGCTTCTGTGTTACACCCAAGCCTTCTAAAAGGCAGGAGCCAGGGGGTTTGCACCAGGCAGCTCCCAAACAGATGGCCATTTGGAAGACTTTGAAGGTGAAGTCAGTGCTGCTCAGTGAGGTAGACACTTATTTTTTAATTTATTTATTTTAATTTTTACAGGCTGCATTTTGATTCATTGTACACAAATGGGGTTCATCTTTCGTTTCTATGGTTGTGCACAAGGTAGATTCACACCATTCATGTGATTACATGAATTAAGTGATGCTGTCCATATCGTCAGTGCCTTAGTTCTGCTGTCCTTAATCTCAATATTAATAACCTAATAACCTGGCTTTTGGCTGTGATCTCTCCCTGGCCCCTAGGACATGCCTAATGTATAGTTGCTATCAGTTTGAGGCTCATCAAAGCACTTTGCTACTGCTTCATTAATTTCACAGTAGATGCCTTGGTCATTTTCATATTGATTTATCCCTTTCTAATCCCCAATTATTTTTTGGTCCCATGTCAGCTTCTCCTGCCTGTCAGCCAGTGTGTGTGCTTTCATGGATGTTCTTATTTTATGAAAACATTATTGAGAAGGTGATTCTGTTGCCAGAAATTAAATAATGCATGCCAGAAACTTCCATAAAATTATTTATTATCCAGCATTCTGTTTTAGCCAAGCCATGGTTCTTCCCTGTAGTATGGAAAATCTGAGAACCTGCCCTAAGAAACAGTTTGATAGTGAAAAGGAGTAGTTTTCATTTTGTAGAGAAATAACTTGTCTAAAATCGCATCAGGGTCAAGAGAAGAAGAATACAGCGTTTCCTAATCCCCAGCCCTTCAACCTTTGTTGATAGGTAAGTGTAAACATGCAGAAAAGGAAACATTTAAAAGGAAAAAAGTTAAATGTATGTGAAATCTATGTAATGTGCATATAAATAAAACTAATCAAAATTTTAATTTCCCCCAATTTTGTGTTTTTAAAATTACAGATTTTAGTAAATGGTTCCTTTGAGAAAAATTGATCTGTTCCCTGTGACTTAAACTGCAAATGTTTATTTTTGAGTGTGAAATTGGGAACACCAGTAGAATAAAAATAAGAATAGTGGCTGTAGCTCTAAAAGGTACTTAATTTTTATCACTACATCCTAGGCAGAGCTTATCACCCAATAACTTTAATGCTACCCGGACAATGCTCCTTTTTTGTGTTGTTAGATTAGCATTCATACAGAAAAGGACCAACAGTTTTAGTTCTCTGTTACATGGTAAATGTTTGGGAAAGAATAATGACAATTGGTTTAAATACAATTGGTTTTTATCCTGTGAGCATTACCTATCTGAGTTTTTGGTAAATACTGATATGCAAAGCAATATGTCCTTTTTTACTTCTTTAGAAAAGACTTAACATTTATTATGTTTTAATATTCTCTACTACTACAGCTAGTTACACCGAACTTGTTTGCATCTGCATGTAAATAATTGCTCAACTGCTGGTAGCATTTGAAAGTAGGATAGTGAAGTTATCAGTAACATCTGCTTTCTTGATAAAGGACAGTGGAAAAAAAACATGTTTTCTCCTTTGCATATATATCCATAAATACAACATTAAAGGGTAAGTATGCAAGAAGTGTTCTGGGTTAAGAATATGCAATATGCTCTCTCCACTTTGAGAAGTTGAAGGACTAATTCAAGTAAATTCTGAAAAGATGCTAAACTAACTAGAACCTCTAGTCATGTAGTTTACCCTGGGCCCCAAAAGTTGTCTGTACATATGTTTAGGTTTCCTTTACTTTACAAACCTTTAGCCTTGTTGGCAGGTCCACCTTACCTTGGTAGCGAGCACCACACTGATGGCTGAAGTAGGGATCCCTCTGCAGAAGGCAGGGTCCCTCTCCTTATTTCCTAACCTGAGCATGAGCTTTAGGGGACATTTTGTGCTATATATTCTGGGTTCACTGGTCACTACAGATCTGGTACATAACATTTGTCACCTGCCTAGGCACACATTTAATTTTTGTAATGTGTGATAAGCACTAGTTTACAGACAAGGAAACTGATGCCATAGTTGTTCAACAACTCTGCCACACAGTTCCCGTGCAATAAAGGAGGGATCAGCTGTAGGATACAGTGTCACTCCCCTTTTAATTGATAGTCTTTGAATATTTGTTCTTGAGGTCACAATTCGGTTGTCTGGAATGGAGTTTATGAGGATCCTCCTCTTTATTTCCCAGGTTGGAAGCCTGTGATAACTGATGCCACAGTTCCAGTTTATTCTATTGATCTTTCAGTGCCAGTTACAGAGAGGTTCCCAGCAGGAGAGCCTTTTGGTTTAGATTTGTCCTCTGAGATACAGCCTAGCCCAAGGCCTCAATATTAAGCGCTCAGTAAATGTCAGTTCCTGCCCAGGGTGACCATGGGCATCTGGAGGGACCTTCCATACCCAGTGCAGATAATGGTGTGGTTTCCTTTCTTTCCCCAACTCCCTGCTCTATTGTGCTGAGTCTTTCATTGCCATCTGCTTGTATCCTTCAAGGGCTTCCCCTTGCACTGGATGATCCCTTGCTTCCTTTGTCTTCGTGTCCTATAAAACTCAGCTCAGAGGAGCTGAGTAGGAAAGGGAAAAAATGGGTTCTGCTGCTATTTTGTTTTGAATGAAAACCATTTCAGGAAACATGATTTTCCTTGTTTATGTCTAAATCTGTGCAACAAGCTCTGCTTTAATGAAATTCTGTTGCATTCAAAAAAATTGAATGTATTTGTCAATCTGTTGAAAAAAATATTTGCAGTGGATAGCAATGGAGTAAACATTTTCCAAACTTGCAGAATCTATCTTTGTGAAGACTTATGTCTGTGGGTTGGATTTTTTAAGGAAACGGTTATTGCCTTTGATGCTTGCGATGTGAACATTGTGTGACATCTTTTTTTTTCTCTCTAATAGTTCTTGGAATAGGATAGATCAGCCCAAATTGCTGCTAACACAGGTCAAAAGAGAAGTTTGTTATTTATTTTGACACTTCGTTCTTTAGGTTATCTTCATGCCTCTTCTGCATTCTACTATTTACAGAAAATTGAAATTCTTTCTCTATACCTGTCACTGGTGATCTCAGCAGCTGTCCATTTAACTCAGTCAAGGGAGCACTTCATTTGCTTTGGAACGGTAATGCAATGGATAGTTTTGGTGATCTAATATACTTAATACTTTTGGAATCTGAATCTGCTGATTATTTGAAACTGCTGATCAAGAACTGATAAAGCATTTTTTTCATACATTAAGTGGTTTTCTTTTGTTTCTTCAGGTTGCTCGAGAAGCATTTCTCTTCTGTGTAACGCATTCTGTGCATGAACATGCATGACACTCTGTGACAGTAATTACATGTGGGGACCCACGTGTACCTGTCCACAAAGGAAGAGAGTAGACTCCAACTCTAACACAATCAACTCAATCAGATGCTTGAAAACCATTAGGTAATGTCTCTTGAGGTTGGCAAGCATCCCGACTATTTGCCTAGCTTTATTTGCACATTTTATTTTTTAACACCATGCATTTTAGTCTCAAAAAATTGTCCAAAATGCTAGGAAAACATAAATGAAATATAAATTAAAATTAGTTGTTCTTCTGTTGCACATTCCCCCGCCCCAGGCAGCAAATAACCTAGGCAGGCATGGCAAGCCTATTCATTCACTCATCATGTGGGGATTGACTGTGTGCTGGAGCAGTAGGGGATATAAAACCCAGTAAGACACAGCTCTTCTGGAGGGAGAGAGAGATGGTTCTAATAGGAATCAAGACAGAAGAGAGGCAAATGCCACCGATTGTGAGATGCAATCCACATACCCTCTACTGCTCTCACCCCATGTGGCCACTCAGCTAGCTGGAAGATAAGGGACCAGTTGGTCAATCCCTTGCAACACCGTGCCCTCCTGGCTCCTCCTGCACTACTTAGAGTTACTACTAGCCTACTGTGCTAGTTACCTTTCTGTTGCTGTGATAACATACCTGGTAAATCAAATTAAAGAAGGAAAGATTAATTTGGGCTCACAGTTTTAAAGTTTTCAGTCTATGGTCAGCCAGCACCACTGCTTTGGACCTGAGGAAAGGAAGAACATCATGACCACGGGAACATGGGGCAGAGAAGGATGGTCGCTGCGAAGGAAGGGCAGGGACAAAATATGCCCTCCAAAGGCATCCCCCTAGGGACACCTATATCCTCCAACCAGGCCCCACCTCCTAACGTTTCCAAAATCTCCCAGGAGTCCCTTACACTGTGAGCCTATCAATAGATTAATCCTTTGATGAGATCAGAACCTCATAATGCATTCACTTCCCCAAAGCCCCACCTTGGAACATCGCTGCTTTGGGGAGCAAACCTTCAGCACATGAGTCTTCAGGCAACATTCCAGATCCAAACCATAACACCCATATGCTGTCTTGATCTCAAAATAGATGCCTTTCCCTCTGGATTGAGTCCTAGGTTGATGCAGCCCCACGTCAGGATGGACTGAGCCTATTACCAGCCCTTGACAACCTGAAGAGTAGATTTCAGGCAAGATTTCCATCTGCGGTTGCTTCCCTTCAACTCCAGTTCAGATGTCCCTGTAGAGACACAACCTGTAGGATAAATCAAGTTAATATGAAAAATATTGGTATTCTTTCCTAGTTTCCTTCAGGGGACTACAGTCCCCCAGGGAGCAATTCCTTACCCAGGCAAAAGCTGAGTAGGAAGATAATGAGTAAGCTGGAAGAGCTGGTAGGACCTGAAGCCCTTGCATCTGTGATAAGGAGGGTGGCAAAGAAGTTGATTCTCATGTTGCTTATGATTTGAAAATAATAATTATTAATAATGATAATAATAATAATAAAGTTAGGATAACTGACTCTAAAAATGGCTAGACCTAAATTTTAACAGCTATATGACTTTGATCTTTTAAGCCTCAATTTTCTCATCTGTAAAATAGGCTAGCAAGATTACTTACCTCATAGATTTGTAGTAAGGATTAAATATGATTTTGAAATGTTTATTTGAGCACAGTATTAATGTTCAATAAATGTAGATGGTCTCATTCATCATTATCATGTGTCTGAGACTACTTTCTTTTTTTCACTCTTCAATACCATTTCCTGGGACCTTCAGCTTTTCCTGTACTACCGTTCTCTTTCTCTTGGTCCCATATCTATGCCTAATTTCTTGCTTAAAGATTCATTGTACGGTTTCCCAAGACTTTAAAGGAAGGATCCCTCATTTTGTACCGGTATGAAGCTGACATACCTCTAGGTCATCTTAAATGACAACTGAAATCAAGAAGCAAGCCAGGGACAGATTCGGATTTTATTGTTGTATTTCAAAGTACCTTTGTCCAGGTGCCTGTCTATCTATATATTTTTTTTATAAACACCCCAGAGAGAAAGAGAGATAGAAAGAGGAGACACAAGGATAAATGTTCTATCCCAGTTTGCAGCAGGTGTCGTTTTCTATTTGATTTGCAGGCCTTTCAGCAAAACAAAAGGTCTTTTCTGTTCTTTTACAATGTATGTTCTCTTTAAAGGTATTCCAGTGAGGGAAAAAAAAATAGCATGCACTGGGCAGACTGGAGTTCTAACAGAATCAAACAGGACTCTTAATTGCTGATTCACTCTTCACCAGGAAAACTAGAGGCCATATAAAAGTGATTTTTAAAAGTTCTTTTCTAAATAGCATTTAAATTTTTATGATAGTTTTCTTTGAAATATATATGAGTGGCATTCTCAGGAAATTAGTACATTTATAGTACTATTGAAAACTTTTCTAAAAAGTCAGAGAATAAACATTAGAGAACTTCTCCATGTTTGAGTAACCCATATAGAAGAGCAATGTTTATTGCAGCTGATTTTAAATGTCTCTAACCTGCTATTTCCAAATAGTTCCTAAGTAAATTCCTTCTCAGTCACATAAACAGTAAAAATAAATAAGTAGTTAGATAAACTAACTTAAAAACAGTCCTGGAGTCATTCAGAGTTCATAATAATAAACAATGAATAAAAATAATTTAATAATAATGATAAAATGTGATTGGGTATTTACTATATACGATGTTCTATGCTGAGTATTTTTCATGCATAATGTCATTTACTCTTCCAAAGTACCATAGGAAGTAGGTCCAATTATCTTCATTTTATAGTTGAGCAAAGTAAGGGTTAGGGAGGTTAATAATTTGCCTTAGGCCTCATAGCTAGTAAGGGCTGGTGCCAGGTAGGAGCTGGGGCCCTGCCTTGAAAACCCTGTCCATCATTCATTCCAAAGCATCCTTTTATCCACTGCCATCTAAGGTGGGAGAGGACCCAGATCAGTGGACAGAGGTATTACATATGCTTTCAGATGTAATAGTTGTTTTGTAGTAATATCTTTGGGTCCTATTTTACCTAGAATCCATACATTAAAGTATAGATATGAGGAGAGAAAATTAGCTATTGAACTTTAGTTTGCATATGAGTTAAAAAGAAGCCAGTCTGATGAGAGATTTCATGAGAATAAAGTGCAGTGATCAGAGTTAGGAATCTTGAGTGCTTGAGTGCTTGCCTTTAAGTGCAAAGTTTGAAAAGCTCATTATATCGATAAGGTAGGACATTTCAGGACACAGCTCTGAAAATGCTATTTAGTGTTGAATTTTTAAAATTCTTTGCCTTAAAAATAAAAAGTATATTACACTCCCTCCATTTATCAAATAAACTGTTAATCTAGGAAGTCCAATTTCTTTGTTGATGGGGGGGTGCCCAACATTTGTTGTGTTAAATAATGATCACCTTATTATTATTTTGTAAACATTAATCACAAATGTACTGGAGATGGGGAAGGATCCCATGGCTTATTAGATGGTTGGCCAAATCTCAGCAGCTCAAATATAGTCTGTCATTATTAAAATACAATACTGGCATTTAATCTCCTAGTCAAGCTAAATGATAATGTGAAACAAAGCTAACCCATATCAGGACATCTGATATCAAGAATTCATGAAGTAAAATGCCATCATACAGCACGGAATCTGATGCTTTTGCTTCTTATCTTTTGAATACAAATAAAATGAGCTTTATTGGGCTCAGTGGTTCTTAGAAATGAAAGGTTAGAGACAAACAGATCTATGGTGGAATCTGTGGCATTCTCTAAACAAGCAGACTAAGCAGCTTGGACTGCCTGTCCCCTTAGGGTGCACGCTTTGGGGCTCAGTGCCTCTCAAAAAGGCTGCATTTCTGGGGGGTGGGGAGAAACACAAAATGCAGATTACTCTGTGCCCCTGAAAAAGGGAAGAAAAGCCCTGCCTGGGGTCTTGTTGTCAAGCTTCTGTGCAGCTAGGAGGCTGCCAGACAGGGTTTTTCAAACATTGCTGCAGCCAGATGCAAGGGTGCAGCCTGCATTGCCACAGCGGGCTGCAGTTGTGTATGTTTCAGGGACAGACACAAGGGGAAGCAGCACCCAGGCCAAAAGAGCCACCGGAGCTGGGAAATTCCTCCTCCCTCAGCCCAGGCGGAGGCTGAATGGTGGCTCAGGTTGAGGCAGGGGTAGGGGCGGTGCTCCCAGCCCATCCCTCAGCCCCGCGGCTGCTGTGTGGGCAGGGAGGCCTCCTGCATCGTGTCAGGGAGGCCGGCCAAGAAACCCTCCCTCCCCAGAGAAAGCGGATCACAGTTCAGGTGGGGACTTCTTTGGTACGGTACCTGGCTCGAGCAGAGCATGTGGGCGGCCGGCAGCAGGCATTTCTGGTTATGGCAGCCCAGAAATGAAAGCAGCAGCGGCCACCGCCTCTGAGGGCTGCAGGGAGATCGCACCCAGCAAATAAGAAGCGAGTCCTGGCCCCGGAGGAGGAGGAGCGGCTGAGCATCTCTCTCCCGCTCCTCCGTGTCCTTTAAATGAGGACTCCCTGCCAAAGCCGGAGGTGGATCTGCAGAGCCTCCCTCTCCGCTCCTGACCCCTCGCTTACATCACTAACCTGTGACAGGCACATCTCCACACCCGGTACCTGCTCCTCCAGCGGCTCCCAGTCCTAGGAGCCTCTTTGTATGCTGCAGACATGGCCAGCCAGCAGGATTCGGGCTTCTTTGAGATCAGTATCAAATATTTACTGAAATCCTGGAGTAATAGTGAGTAATAGAAAATAACCTTTTTGTTTGTTTGTTTGCTGGATGTTGCGTAAGGTTTGAGAAATCAGATCTCAACTGGACACATATGTTTGTGAACCAAGGAAGTTTTTTTTGCTTCCATCTGCTATGAAAATCAAAATGTCAGAGACTGAACTAGCTTTGCTCCGGTGCAAAGACTGCAGTGGAATTACAGTAGATTTTGTTTGCTTAAATTTTCAAGTGAGATGGCCCTTCAGACTCTGGTGAGCACAGGACCAGGCTTTGCAGGCTGCCTTTCTTGCCTAGGTGTTTGTTTGATCTGTTCAGTCTTCATCTAAATATTTCTGTGAAGTGCAGTTTAATCAGAGGGGTGTGGCAGGGTTTTGGAGTACTTCGTAATTGTTTTATTAGGGTATTGTCTGAAGAGAGAAAAGTACTTACGAGTCCAAAACCTACGACTCACCTTTTTTATACACAGAGGCATCTGCAGATTTGTTTAATAGCTCCCTTATCCATGTGAATGATATTCAGAATGCCATTTACTGTCTGCATATTTTTAAAAATTCTGATGTTTGCTGTAGTTCAAGTAACGTGCTTTTCTGAAATGTAAACAAGTGATATTCTGACCCTAATCATTCATTAGGTTATCAGAGTATTATGGCTTTTGAAGTTCCATTTCTGACCTACATAAAGATTTTCCCAATATACTATTTCAAAAAGACAGCCTCTAAGCCATCCTGGATCTGGGATCAAATTAAAATGAGGCCTTCAGGTGATCAGTGATGTCTTATATTTTTATGAATACTTTAAAAACAAAGTCTTCTCTATTTCACCAACAGCTTTTGTGCTTGCTTTGGATAACTGACCAGCAGGTATTATAGATCCTTAATTGTTTAAAATTTTTTCCAATAAAAAATTGATATTATATTATGGGCATACTAATGAACCTACCTATGCTCAAAGAGGTAGTGACTAATTATCTCCTCCACAAATGACCTGTGGCCAAGATTGTTCTTATGTAAACAAAACCTGGGCCAGAGAACCTGGGCTGGAATTGTTTTTGAAAAAAGAGCCAAAGTACCTTCTGCCTGGAGGTATTCAGGGATATGCATCTCTAAATGATATCCATAGAAACCATTTTTTCCAGGTCATTTTGCACCACTGTATGCACTGTGGGGCTTTTCTGAGGCTGCTTTTCTACAAAGTGGGGAAGCCATTTGGGAGCAATACAGTAGCCCAAACAGCATTCCTTTATTCATTATGGCCATGAATCATTTAACTTGGATTCATTATTTGTATACTTCACACTTCACACAAGGATGAACCTTCCTTTGTCTCTCTATCTTTTGATTAAAGAAAAGAATTTTAGACATATAGGGTGGCCAATAGAGCAGTTTTCTTATTGGGGGAAAAAAACCCCCCACTTGTGAGTTTGATATCTGTGTGGTTTTTAATCACCATTTGATTATTCCAAAGCCAGACTCTTCTTCCATCAATTTTTGTCACTACCTCATTAGACAGAAAATGATGTTGTGATGAAACTGAACTCGGTGGGATTTCTTTTAAAACCTCTCCCCTTGTGTATTTGCAAATGACTGTAGACAAAGTATATATTCTCTCCATCCTTCCTAAAACTACTCTCCCTCTCCCTCCATACACACATCAGTAAATGGTTCAAAGTGTTCATTTCCACTTTGAGATTATCTATGTCACAATTTTGAATTCTTCCAATTCATTCAGCAAAGATTTACTCAACACCTATTCTGTGCCAGACTGAAGGGCTTTCAGAGATGAACAAGACACTGTCTCCGCCTTCTGCCTTAATTTCTTTATTTCACAGGAGTGAACTTGGTGAGTCTCTGGTGTTCCTTTGGGGGCAGAATGTTTTTCCATTTATCCAAGAGTAAGGGGAAATATACTTTGAGCTTGTTACAACACTTACCTGCTTACAACCCAGCATAATTCTCATTGCTAAGTTTTACATATTTTCAGTAGCAAAGAGAGAAAGGAATGTGTCTGTGTGGAGACAAAGCAGAAAACAGAAGCCTTAGGGCTCAACCTACTCAGTGTAACCTTGGCCGAGAGGATGCACCACAGGGCAGGCAGCTAATTGCCCCTGCACGTGAATGCCTAGCATCACAGGCTTGAGAGCAAGGATTCTGCCCACATACCTGAATGGAGAATCAGCCCCTAATTATATGGTGGTGCTTATTTACGAAAGTGCAACAATTAAAAAGCAATAAAACAAACTTTAACTATGGCTTACTGCTTTGCTAGGCAGTAGTAAGAGGAAAGATGATTTTATAAGTATTTGCAGGTTCAGCTTTTCATTTAAAAAAATGAAACAAGGCACATTGTGGTCAAAAAATGTGATTTTATATATCTTTGTCTCTTCAAAGAATTAATAAGTCAATTAAACAAGTCATTCCCTGCCTGGCAAGATGAATTAGCTTTTGATTCAGTGTTCATTTTGACATTCTCCTCTTTCCTGGCGTGCCCATTCTGTCAGGCCACCCTTTGGTTGGAGGAGCTGGGAATTTAAATGGGCTCGTTGCCTGGAAATGCAACGTGGCACCTTTCCCGTGGAGCCTTTCCTGACCCTCCCTTGGACACCTGTCCTGTCGCTTCTTCCCTAGTCTTATCCAGACCTTCCCCAGATGCTCAGTGATGCTCAGAGCTGCTGCCCCTTGGTGCCCATGGCCACAGCCACACTATGCCCTTCTCCACTGAACCAGGAGTACTCAGTGGTCCCTTGTGGTTGAAGGATCCTCTCCAGCCCCTCTTCTCTGTCAGTGGCCATCAACCAGGACACTCTTTGGGCTCCTTATCCATCCTCTCTTAACTTGTTTTTCTGCTCCAGGCATGCTACACCTGCTCGTCCTCCTCTGCATTTTGCTGATTTTCTCCTGAATCCATGCCTGTATGTATGTCAGCCCCCTAATTTGGCCCACTGTCACCTAGATCACACAAGTGGCAGGGCCAAACAGGTTTGGCTCTGGTCTCTATCTCTTGCATTTGTGTGGCTTTGGATAGTTAATTAAGCACTCTAATTCCATTTCATCATCAGTAAGATGGAAGCAAAAATAATGGGTACCTCATAGGAGCAAATGAGGTATTAAAATGTAAAGCTTTTAGTATAATTGTGAATGCTCTATAAATATAAAATTACATTAATGTGTTCTAATTCTCCCCCTCTTCTAAACCTACTTAAAGACAGACTTAGACCATTTCTTTCCTTAGACTTGGCATCCTCACTGGATTATTTTATGAGTAGTCAACATTTGCTACACCCCTGGAGAGGGCAACTACATGGATAGATGCCATACGTAGCTGCTTACTCTGGGCTATCTTTTTCCAGATTTACTTTTAACTTTATCTCTTTTTCCACCTCAGCTACTATCAGAATATTCCTACCTTTCTCTAAGTGCATGTCTTCCAGTAGCATGGGAGTTGGCCTGGGAATTTTCTTGGTGGCAGATACTCACGTTGGCCTTTTCAAATTTGCTACAGAACAAAAGTTCAGAGTGGGAAGTTCCAAGCTATTTCACAGGAAAGGAGAACTTGCCTTGTATTACTGCACGGAGTTGGTGTGTGGGCTCCCACGCCAGTCTGACAGATCTGAATGGCTTCCTTGTGGCTCTGTCCAGCCCATGATGCTCAGAACACTGGGTCCAATGAATGAAGGTGCATTCAGAATTTCTTCAACACCTTGCTCTTTTTCAGGCAGTGCACACCCTTCCTATGTCATTTGGCAAATCTTGCTAAAACCATTGAGAAAAATTTTGCATGCCCATGAACTCTTTCAGTTATTTAGAATTCTATTCACAAATCACCTGCTATGGGGGAACTGAATGATCTCTCTGCTATAGGAAAGGGTACATGCAAAATGTCTAATGTTGATCTACAAAAACTGGTATCCATTAAGAGAGTTAGATTGTCCCAGGTGTTTTGTGGTGTTTTAAATTGTGTGTGGTAGTGAATTAAATTACATTGATAAGGGCAATATCCATCTAAAATGGAAACTCAGGCTCATATGGGGTTAGCTCTGAGGCCAAAGAAAATCATTGAGAAGTACAGATGGAAAGATTCTTCCATTGGCTAAAGAACAGTACTTATTGGGGTCTATTCATGTGACAAGTGAACCTCAAGGGCACTATGAGAAAGGCTTAAGAAAAAATTCAGAACTGTCACTTGTTTTAACCTTTGTGTGTGTGTGTGTGTGTGTGTGTGTGTGTGTGTGTGTGTGTGTATGTGTGTGTGTGTGTGTGTTTATGGGGGTGTATATTGGAGATGAAGCCCAAGACCTCACACACGCTTGGCATAGGCTGTACCACTGAGCTGCATCCCTAGTAAACTTTTGTTCTTCCACAGAGGACCCAGCAGTGTTGCTGGGAGTTACTGCAGTGTCCTTGTAGCTCAGTAGATGTTTGATGATCACATACTCTCTAAGGCTACTGGGTTCACTTTGGCTAAGGTAGTTTACAGCCCTCGTGAGAAACAAATACCCAAATCAACATCCATGCTCTCTAAGTAGAAAGGGGTCTGTCCCTGGCTTTACAGTCCAGACAAACCAGGAAATTGTTTTTTCATTTAAATGCACAAACAATCCTAGAATAACAGTAACTGCCATTCTGTGTCAAGTACTGCGCTTGCTTATATATAGAGCAACCACATAATTATTCATCCAAACTGGGACACTTTTGAGAGTGAAAGTTTAAAATTATGCTGGGATACTGGGTGTCAACTGGGAGTGCCTTGGGCAAAGGGGGACATATGGCCACTCTGTTTATTACCTTTGTTCTTTCTAATAACCTCGTAAGGTAAGGTATTATACACATTTTACAAATGAGGGGGAAAAAGTGAGACTTGAGAAAGCAATTTGCTCAAAGCCAGGATGCTAGGAAGTGCCATAAACCCTTCCCACAAGCCAACTGATAATTGCCTTGTTTTTAAAATACCCAAAGGACCGAAGGATTCAGAACATTGTTGGGAACTTGGTGCTTTATAGGTATTTTCATTTATATTGGCTGATGCTTCTGCCAGTTCTCAGCCTCCCCTACCCAATTCTCCCTTTCTGTGTGCCTCTGAAGGAAACTCTACCATTCTGGCTCTTTTTTGCTAGAGAACAACATCCCCTTAGCACAGGTTTATTGGAAGGGCCCAAATATCCACCAGTCTTCCCCGTAATCATTACAAATACTACATTGGCAATTCTGCCCCCAGTGATCTTTTGGTTAAATACACTTACAAAATAGATCATAGTAAAATACTACTACATTCTTTCTATTAGGAGTGCTGAATGTTGCTCACTCCCAGTTTTAAAAATGTATACTTACTCCAGGGCCAAGGATGTACTTAGTGTTAGAGTACTTTCATAGCATGCTCAAAGCCCTGGGTTTAATCCCCAGCACTGCAAAAAATAAATAAATAAATAATAAGCAAATAAAATGCATGTATGATTTTTGCTTCTTTTAGAATGATGGTTGCTGAGATTTCTCTATGCAGGGTTGTAGTTCTGTTTAGGAAACCACAGCAATTTTCGTAATTATCATTAGCAGCTACAGCAGGAAGAATCTTTCCAGGGGTATTGGTAATCTACCTGTAATTCAGGTATCTCCTTTTACCTGAGAGCTGCAGCCTGCTTCTCCATAAAACCATCTATAAAACTGACAGCACAAAAAGAATGACCCTCATCATCTGTGCCCTTTTACATGCTGCTTGGTGAATTTGCCAAGAATTGAACAAGTCAGAAAGGTAAACGCAGTAGTCAAGGAGGAAAGATGACCTGCATAGTTTAAATCTGGGAACTGCCCAGAATAGTTGAGAAAGTTGGCCAATATTTAGATGTTTCAACTGATACAGCATGCAAATATTCCCTTTATTTAAGACATCTGTTTCAAAACATTTTAACAGTCATGACTCATTCACTTACTTTTGGGTACAGTTCAAGGAATTGAGTAGGTCACATATGTCCTGATCATTATCTTTGTAACTTCTCCATTTTTGAGTTTTATGTGATATTTCAAATGAGCTGGGCTCAGAAGTGATCTTGGGCCAATCAGGAATGACATTTTAACATAGATTGACAGCCCCCTCAATAAACTTCTGTGCAGATCTGGTGCTGGTACTAAACCTTAAATTCATGTCACTGGGTGATTTGCTCAGTACCTTCAAGCATACCACCTCATTTGATATGTGGGATACTTTGATTAAGAATAAACTAGCTGCTGCTTCAGTGTGCCTGGTTAAGGATGACAAGACTTAATTCTTCCTAAGTTCAGTCTTTGTGGTATGAGATTCCCTTATGGCATCATGTAGGTATATTTTATTTTCAGATCAGATTTAAATGAACAAATAATATTCTTAGGCTACAGTCTTTACCTTTGAATAGGACTTCTTAAAAATGCAATGTAATTTGGTATTTATCACATAAGATATGCAGAGGTGAGTCCATCCAACTACTATATGCAGTAAGATTTTCTGGATTTATGTGCACCCAACATTTTTCTTATCCTTCTTTTCTAAGCAATTAAATGTTATAATTTTCCATAATGTGGTGCTCCCTGGGAACCACCCACTGTGAGCACACTACCCCAGTGCAGAAGTTTTATCAAGCAACTACTTTCTGGAAATGTTAATGGCATTTGTGGAACAAGGTAGTATGCAGCTTAACCTCATTTTTTTTCTTGCTAGTCTTTCCCACTTGATATATTCCATTCATCATATTAATTTAAATATTGCTATATTGTAGAACTGTCAGCTGGTTAAACAGGAGAATGCTTTGTCTTTCTTTGGGCTGAAAGTTTGTCTCTCCCAGGCTTGGAGGAGCAATAGGGAATAGACTTTTCCATAAGAACATCTTTACTTACTTTTCAATGCTGGATTCCACTACAAAACTCACCACCTGAGTGTTAGTTTTTCTTGGATACTGCAAGCATATACCCCAGCAAAACTCCAGTACATGCTTTGCTATTCAGTAATGTCAGAGAAGCAAGGCAAATGCTATTCAGTACCTGTGCATTGAGCACCAACTGCATGCAAGATACTTTGTTCTGGATACCACATCAAGGCCCTCAAAGCTTCCCTTCCTTCCTTGTTGAATTTAAAATGCAAGTATGTTCATGCAGAATTTCCCAAGACTTCTAAAACCCATGGAGAAGTAGCTGGTGATGTTCCAGAGATGGTGTAAGCCCTATAGAATTTTATATGGGAGAATGTGTGATAGATTCTATTACTTTAACTTCATGGATTTATATTTTCACTACATCAGAGAGCAATTGGAAGCCTGATGTTTGCAGGCAAAGTTCTGGAAGAACACTCAATATTTCTCCTAGCAGAATGGCTAGAGAAGAAATATAAGCCATTTACATTAGACCCAGTGGGAGGGCTTGACTGGCTTTCAGTAAATGAGGCAGCATGCATTTCAGTTAGACTTCATTAGGTAAGTAACATGAAGAGGAGCTGCCAGGGATTTTAGATTTTTGCACGTGGGGGCTAGGCAGTGGCTGAGCACCTGCTTCCCACGTACAAGGCCCTATGTCCAACCCTGAGTGCCACCAATGAAGTAAACACATAAACTTTTGAAGATGAGTCAAATTTAAAGCCAGTTCCCTAACATTATGAGTGATTCTCTCACTGTTTAGCATATTGGGGATTAAAGAGAAGGGGTGTGTATGGTAGGGAGCAGAATGTATCACATTTTTCTGTAAGTTAAATTTAATGATCAGATATGTCACCTATGATTCTACCAGTACTTTCTCTTTCACAGAACATACAAGCACAAGCATTTAAATGTTAGTCACCCAGAACTCCAGATGCTAAGCAGTGAAAGTTTATATTCTGCCAGCATATCAGACTCTGTAATGAGTCTGATTTGGTTTAATTCCTTTCTACTGTTTAGTCATTTGATGAGCCGCAGATGGAAATGTAAGCCAGAGCCATAACATTTCAGCTAATACTTTTTATGTTGCTGTAAGAATTTGTTGTCATGTCAATTTAAGGGAGTTGAAATCTTTTTTCAAGAAGGCATTCAAATCTACATTAAGTGCTTTTATCAACCCTGATTTGATATACAACTCTGACTGCTTCTGCCGTTCTTAATCAATTGCAAAGTACAAAGTAATTTAGCAGTTGAAGACAGCTTTGAAATTCCAGGATTTCTCAGCTGGTGCCCCAAATATAACATTATGGAAATATACAATTAAATTTCCATTAAATTTTTTTCCCCCTAAGCTTGAGAAACTCTAGACTGAGTTCTTTGAGTTTAGCCTTAAACAGGTAAATATGTATTTTGGCAGCCACGGGAAGGATAGGGTATTAGATTAACTAGGGCAATACTTTAGTAAAATTCCATTTGAATGTTATATTAGTACAGAAGGGATTTGATCCGTCAATAAAATGGTTTGTTGTGTAAGAGTCAAATCAATAAAATGCTACAACTGTGCAAATACAAGATTGGGTTTTTCTTCCCTCTTTTCTGTCATTGTGTGTGTGTGTGTGTGTGATCTCAGCCACCTCCTCTCACTTCCTCATGAAAAAGGAACAGACCTGACCCTTTCTCTCTTGCTGGTGGATGTGAGGGCTTTGAGTAACTCCACCGAAAACTGAGGCTTACGTAGACTTCATTTTTGCCAGTTTTCAGTTATTTCTCCTACACCATTAAAGCCAGGTGGAAGGAGGTTTAACTGTATGTTATTGAACTTGACTGATAAAGTCCATGTCTCAGACCTGCTTTCCAAGCTTGGTCAGCTTCTCAAACTACCTTGCTTTCCAGTCACCTGAATAAGAAAAGGTTATCTCTCTGCACAGCCTATCAGGTTCTTTTTACTGTTGTTCCCAGTAAAATGACTGTGTCTAATACAGCTTATTGGAACAGGGGTTTTCTCTAAACTGAAGTGGTAGCGTTCTTGGTCTGGAGTCACACTTTTTTTTCCCCCTTTGACGTTGGTGTGACCTTTGTAGAAACTGCTAGCATTCTGGAAGTTTTAAATTTCTGATCATAGAGCTTACTCTCCTAGGTTTTGGTAGATATCAGGTTTCAGTTTAACTGTATTGAAATTAGAAAGGGCATAACGATGCATGAGGCTTTGAAAAATCTGAAATATTGATTGATTCTGGCCTGCATCTTAACTTCAAGTCTACAGCAAGGTAGAAAGCTCCACAGCAGCATTGAAGAACTTTAAAAAGTTGCTCTAGGTGAATAGATTGCCTGTAAACTTAGCAAATTGTAAGCAGTTAGTTTAATATTCACAAGTAGAACACCAATTAAAAGACAAATTGCAATGTATCTTTTTTTTATAAAATCTACTTTTCAACTTGTAGTTTCTGAAAATCACATTTTTAGTGAATCTTACCTGGCAATTGAAGCACAACATAGTCTTAGTTACAGTATCTTCTCACTATTTTAGCATCCCAAATTAATATCCTACTTTTAAATGAGAATTTCAGCTTCTTTAGGGATGTGTGAGGTCCACACACATAGCAAGTAGTGTTCACCTTCCTCATGGCTGGGTTGTGTTCTCGGGTCCCTTCCAGGGTGAGAATGAAGACAACCTGTCCCCTTTCCATTTCCTTTAACTGAATACAGCTTTAAAAGAAAAAAAAAAAAGGAAAATTAGAGACACTTTTGTGTCTTGTCTACTTATTTTTTTATTCATTTCCTAACACACGGAGTGCTTCTGAATTTATGCTGATTGAGATGTCAATGTTGAAGGTGTTTGAAAACCTGGCCCCATTTTCTTCAGGCAGGGTGAACTAATAAATTAAAGTGCTTGAATTTTAGGAAATAGCTCAATTATGAATGAGAGGGAAGATCCTAGCATTTTTTAAACACCCAGGAATCTATTTTATCTTGGCTTCTTTTTCTTTTTCTCATTAATCCATTTTGTCTAGACATTTCCATCCTTATACCACTTTCTTAGAGGGACAGAGGAGTTGAAATTCAAACCTTATCTTCTGCAATTAGTCAACTGTTTACCAAAGAAAGGAAAAAGGAAGAGAAGGAGGGAGGGAGGGGGAAATAATTGATAGAGGTAGTATTTGAGCCAGGTGTGGTGCCGCATGCCTGTAATCTCAGGGACTCAGAAAGCTGAAATAGAAGGATCACAAGTTCAAGTCCAGCCCCAGCAATTTAGCAAGGCCCTAAGCAACTTGGTAGAATCCTGTCTCAAAATAAAATAAAATAAAAAGAGCTGGGGATGTAGCTTAGTAGTAAAGCTCCCCTGTATTAAATCCCCAGTACTAAAAAATGTTGGGTTCTGAAGATCAGTGAAGTCTGCTTCTAAATGCCTTTTGTTGCTAATCACGATATAGTAACAGGCTATTCACAGGTCTGTTATTGTGTTAAATACATAGAAAATATTTTGCCTAGTAATTTGAACTGTGTGTCATTTTAGGATGCTTTTGCTATGAATAATAGAATAACCTCATAAAGGTTGAAAGGATAAAGTTTTAATGAGCTTGTTCAACCCACAGCCCAAAGATGGGAGGTTCTAGATGTGTTAAGAAGAAAGGCTTGAATTTTAAGAAATTTTAAGGAATGAGATTGAAGTATCCAGACCATCTGATCTTAGATTTGTCACAATGTGTTCCCAAGGTGACCACCTCAGTTCTAAGAGCCTTGCTTTGGTTATCAGTCAGGAGGAAGAAGTCCCCCAGCAGACTTCCTCTTGGCCTCTCATTGGAATTGGGTCCTACGCGCACTCTGAGACCAATCACTGGCAAGGTTGACTGGAATTGCCAAGTTGACTTGGATGAATCACGGTTCTTATCCTGGCACTAGGCTGGTCCATCTTCTCTGAGACCAGGGACTCTCCCTGCTTCCTTTTGATAAAGCAGAGTCCTTCACCAGGAAGAGGAGTAGGCAAGTAGTAGTGGTACCAGTCAGAACCACGCAGATGACAGTTGTTCTGCTCATCACTTCCGCCTGCTTTGTTGAAGACAGCGTGAAGGGCAGGACAGGAGCTGATATTAATAAGCCCAGTAACTGCCACAAGTGCATCATTTCCTGTAGTCTTCACAGTTTTATACCTGAGAAAGATGAAGAAACCACTTCTAAATGATGGGGCTAGGATTTGATCCTAGACTCTGGGATAAACACTAACCTGCACTGCCTCTCCCCATTATTTGCAAGGTAGAGACATTGGTTAACAGTAGGTGAAACTAAGGAACCTCAGGGAGGAGCAGAGTCACATGGACATGTGCTCCCAACTAAGTTATTACACTGGTATTCCTCAAAGAGCAGCGGCAAAGCATTTTGTGAATAGCCAAGACAAAAGCCTCTATCTCTTTGTCTGTAGTTTCAGGAAAGGAAGCATTTCCTGATGTTTTCATTCTTCTGCTTACTCAAAAAGAAATTGAGTCTTTTAATTGCTTTTTTAAGGAGAAAATTATAAAAGAGGATGTTATTACATCAGAAACTTGAACTCTTTAAGATTGTCAGTTGGAGGAGACAAAACAAAGGAATGTAGTAGATTAAATGAAATCTATTTTATGTTTGAATTTGTTTAAGGCCATGACTGTAGTAGATGAAATGCCCTTACTATTTCCCTGAGATACCAAACTGACAAATGTTTTTCCAAAGGGCAAATATTTTCCAATGAAAATATTTTCCAATACAATGAAGTTTGTATTTTAATCTTTTTGCTCAGACATAACTATTAATTTTAAAAAATTTTATCATTCACTAACTTTACCTTCCCACAATTTCTCTAAACTAGGTCTTGCAATGATTTAATAATAAGAAATCACTAATACTTATGATGATCTATGTTTTAGCCGCAGTGCTACACGCTACCTGGTGTAAACTTTATCAAATCCTATTAAGGCAAATATCATTTTATAGGTGAAAAACAAAAAATCTAGTAAATGAATAACAGATTTTTCAGTGGTGCACACCTGTAATCCCAGTGGTTTGTGAGGCCGAAGCAGGAGGATTGCAAGTTCAAAGCCAGCCTCAGCAATTTAGCAAGGCTCTAAGCAATGTAGTGAGATCCTATAGCAAAATAAAAAGGACTGGGATGTGGTTCAGTGGTTAAGTGCCCCCAGTTCAACTTCTGATACAGAGAGAGAGAGAAAGAGAGAGAGATATCGAGAGAGATTTCCCCAAGGGAGTACACCAATAAGTTCTGGTGCCCAGATTCAAATCTAATTCTGACTCCAGAGCCTCTGTTCTTGTTAGCAGCTCAGCAAGGGTCATTCCAACCCCCTTCTCCTCTGCGTCTTTCCTTCCAGAACACCTGAAAGAGCCAGGTACTCAATTTCTTAGCCTTTGATACAATCTTGCACTTGTGATTCAGTTGCTGGGGAAGAAACATCAAGAGATTTTTTTTTTTTTAACTGAAAATAGGAGAAATGCATCTTTTGCCACTGTGATTGACTTGCTGCTTCCAGCATTTGGACACAGTTTTTGTAGACAGCAGAAAAATAAAACAAAATTCTAATACTCTCAATTTTAATCTTAATCTGAACATAAGCCAAGTTCCTGACCTTAAGAAGAATGTCAAGTGAAAGAGATCTACTTAAATCAATAATTATAATAAAATATGAGCAGTCATCTATGCCAAGGAATATCAATTGTGTATGTGTGAGTGATGACTATTTGTACATTATTATCACTCTTTGGCTTCTCAGACCAGATTTTCCCGTTAATTTCCCTAGATTGTGAATTTGCATCTCCAAAACTGGGTCTTTTCTCACCAGTCTGGTGAAGCTGTGACTCTTCCTTTTTCCTCCAGGGTCCTTAGTCTCCTTACCCATGCTGAATTTCACTATCAGTCAGTTTCAGGCAAGAAACTGGAGTTTCTTTTACCCTTTCATTATAGGTCATTTAAATCACCCCTAAAACTTGTCATGCTTCCCCTCTCTAATGGCATCTCCCATTTGGATCTTTGTCACCATCACCTCTGCCAAGGCCCACTTCCAGGTCTTGCACTCAAAACTCCTTTCTGCTACCCCCACTTTTCCAGGATGGCCTAGTCTTTCCCACAGCTTTGTCTGTTGACCTTCACCCTTGCTCTTTGTGTGACAACTCTGACTAGGGCTTTAGGGGTGGGGATTGCATATCAAACGCTTTTAATGTTGATGGTTTTGCAAACGCACTAAATAATTAAAGTATCATTAGGAACTGGAAGTCCCCATCTGAATTAATTCTCTTGAGGATAGATACCCAAACCATTTGTTTTGGCAAGTTTAAGTGTTCTGTCAAGTGCAGAAAAGAACTCCAGCCCTGACCCATTGTGTATAATCTAAAACCAATGGTTTCCTCAAAGTATTCATCATGATCATTGGCCAGGGATGGTATAGCAGTATTATTGTAGCACTAGGGTAAAAAGGAATAACATCTACTGTTTTATATTTTTGTGCTGGTGAGATTTGAATAATGTAGATTTGATGTGGCATGATACAGAAATTGAGGACAAGCTTGCTATAAATTAGGTGGGAGACCAAAGGCTACTCTAGTATCTGGCTAGTATATTAAATGAGCTCAGGCAGAGGCTATAACTACTTATGAAGTACACACACGCCAGGGATGGAAGACCCACTCAACAATTCTCAAGTGTCCCTCACACACAAAAAAGCAGCCATCAAACTGGCCCACATGAGCTCATTAAGTATCTCATTGTTCTGCCAGACAAGGCTTTTGTTTTAGGGAGTGACTAAGAGACTGTCACTTCTTGGGCCAGGGGGATGAAAATTCTCTTTGGGCTCTGGAAAAAGGATAGAGAGAAATTGTTGATACTGGTCCTAGGACATCCCTCCCCATTTCAGTCTGTGTCTGTTATGCTCTTTTATGGTGAACGATGACTACCAAGCTGATTTTCCTCAGCTCCATGTTTTCATTAAGTTTCTGCTATCGAGCCTCACAAGGGAAAGGAAGGTCACATGTTCTCTGAATGGTGTTAAATTGATGCCAAAAGATCTGCCCTTGCCTGGTGCTGCTGGGGCTGGCAAAGTTATGTGAGCTCAGAACTTGAGTCCAAGCCTCCCATCTTCTCCAGTTCAAGTGGAAAGTTAACAGAGTCTGGAAGAGCCAAGAGTATCCCACTTGGGTTATTTGCTTTGTTTTTTTTTTTTTTTTTTTTCTTGCTGAAAACAGAAGTGAATCACACTCCTCACTGAACCCTGCTGCAGAGGGAAATGATGCAACTGTGGTCATGTGCCACAAAGAAGAAAGGCCCATTATGCAAACCTAGTTCTCCATTGTCTTCCCATCTACACTGAGGGTCAACACCCTGTGGGAAGCAACACAAAGTTGTGGGTTTTGTTTATTCCCCCTCTCTCAAGGTACTGGGTATTGAACTCAGGGCCTTAGGCATGCAAAGCACTCCCTCTGCCCCCGAGCTCCATCCCCAGCCAAAGTTGTAGTTCTTAATCTTGGATCTTTCTCTACCTGAAGGAGCCAAGATGTTTTGCTTTGTTTCTGTCACTCTTTTTATTTTTCTGACTTTGGGCCCACAAGATGGATTGATTTGTTTTTGTTTTGTTTTGTTTTGTTGAGGTGCTGAGGATTGAACCCAGGGATACTCTACCACTGAAATACATCTCTAGTCCTCTTAATTTTTTTATTTTAAGACTGAGTCTTACCAAGTTGCCAAGACTGGCCTCAAACTTGCAATCCTCCTGCCTCAGCCTCCAAAATTGCTGGTCATTGATTTTTATTGTAATACAAAATATGAAAAGAATTGATCCAAGCTTGTTTGCCATACTTTTAATTGAATTCTTCATATGATTTGGGGCCGTTAGGAACATATGCTTTGTCTCAGCCACATGTGCCCTTAAGCAAGTTACTTAATTAAATCCCAATTCTATAAAAAGATACTAATATAAACAGACTACATATGGGGTGTGTGTATGTGTGTGTATACATATATAACATAAATATGTATAAATGTATGATATGCATATCACCAAATGTATTCTATAAATAAATATGTCTACCTACCCATAGAGTCAAAATAATTAAAAGAGTTAGTTTGTATGAAGGGTTTGGTGTACTCACTATTGTAATTGCTTAGTAAATGGAAGCCATTATTATTAACTAAACCAATGCATGTCTAAATTTTCCTATAAGTTAATGACACATCACTGAGACACTATGACTAGGAACCAAAGGCCCCTGGAGTCTCTCTGTGACATCTTCTTGACTTGGTGACTTGAACTTGACCAGTCCCTAGAGAGGACATTTTGGTAAAGAGGTTATGCGTCTGGAACCTCAGAGAATAAACAATCTGAAGAGTTCAAGATGGAACACCTTCCTTCTGAATGCAGAGCTGGTTCAGTGACTGATGATGTAGCAAGGCATGACTAAATACTATATATAGCTTGAGCATTTTCCGTGAGCCTCACATGAATGAGACCTGAAGCATGAGCTTTCTGAACCTGGGTCCAACTCCTGTCCCCAGTGTGAGTTCAAGTGTCACCTCCAGGGTGAAGCCATCTGTGGCGCACCCACTTCCCCTGCTCTTTCAACATACCTCTGCTGTAGCAATGGTGACATTGTTGAGCAACTATGCCTTGCCTAAGTCCCTCCTGGGCTAAGAATTAGCCATCTTTTCATTTTTATACTCTCTAGTACATTTCAGGGCACATTGGCTCTCCTTAGTAATCTGTCAAATGTTGACTGAGTGAATAGAATTATGTGAATGGGTGTGGGAGGTTTATGGCTAGACTTAACTAACGTTTTTCCCATCAAGTGGATCACTACCCAGCAAGCAATAACTAATGTTTTGTCTTTGGGGTTCATTCTGTCTTTGACTCTAAGCAAGAGCTCAGCATCTAGCTATAAAGTCTCCTTCCTCTATAAACTTTACCTGATTGGGTGGATTCAACAATCTAAACGTCATTATTGTAGTCACAGAACTTAGAGAAAATGTGTTCCTGAAACTCAAAATAAAGTTAGAGTGAAACAATTTTTTTGATATATACAGTGATCAGCCAACTTGAGAGAATATTACTGAGATTAAATTTTTGTTTGATTTTTAATCATTTGGCACTGTCAAAGATTGCTCTTGGTAAAAATATTAACTTATTCCTCCATTTGCCCAAATGTCATTTAAATTACATGGATTTAATTTAACTTTACTTTTAAACCTTCCAGCGTCTTTTGCCAAATTGGAAGGAAACCATGCTCAGTGAAGTCTACCAAGCTAATTTAATTCTTCACTGACTGATTGAGGTCTTTTTCCATGTGGAGGATGCTGCTGTTTCATATTTATTTGGAGAATTTGTTTGCCTTAACTAGGAAAAAAAAAATAAGTTCCAAACCCAAAGATTTTATCCTAATGATTAAGGTACACATGCTCAAAGCGTCCACCCAAGTTGGACATGCCTGGTAAGCTGTGGGAAATGCCCGAGAATGAATTGACAGGCTTCCCTTTCCCTTATCCATTATCAAATGCTTACCTGTGTTGAGCATGGTGGTAGAGTCCATGTGAATCAGCAGGCCCAGCTCCTGCCTTCTGTGGGCTTCACAAAGACAGCCTAGCTTCATGAGAAGGGAGGTCTTGGGAAGTTGCAGAGAGAACCAAAATGCCTAGTAAAGAAACATTTTACCTGTGCCAGATGTGCTGGGACCCAGGAATCCCAACCTCAGTCATTCTTCAGAGAAGGTTTCTTCAGAACCATTCTTCAGAACCAGTGTTCATCATAGTAAGAGGGAAGGAAGAGGCAGAGGAATAGTTCACAAAGGCTGTGACATTTGAACTTGAAGACGCACAGGAGAAAGGGCAGAGGAAGAGAGCAAATTGTAGGGAGGTAGTAAAGTACCTGAGCGTTTCAGGGAGGTTTCAGGCTGGACCCTAGGATTCCGGGAAGAGTGACAATTCAAAGGCAAGCTGAGTCAGATGACCATGAGCCAGGGGATCCTGATTTTTTCCTGGTAGCACTGGGCAGCCCATAGGATCAACGTGATCCCTTCTCAGCTTGACTGGGCGTCTTAACTGAGAATGGAGGCGAGGAGAATCACTGTCAGGATGGCTGAGAAGAGATGACAGGGGCTCAGGGTCAAGTTGTGGCAGGGCAGGTGGAGGGAGGGAACAGAACCAAGCCCCCCATTTGGGTAGAGCCATCAGGTCATGGCATCTTTTCTGGATCCAGCCTGCGCTTTATCTTAAGATATGATATTTTTTAAAGTATGCTTATGTAGTTCATGCTTTAAAATAAAAAAGAAAGAATCACTTGAAGGGTAGTATTTTTTGAAACTATACTTCGAATAGAAAATATGCTCTTTAAATGGAATATTCTTGGGAGTAAACGGTGGTGGTGGGTTCATCTCTTGGTGATACTCAATTGATTTAATGCACCAGAGTGACACAAAGACATTTGCAGCTGCTGCTCAGAGCCTGCTGCATTTATCATGGTCACTCTCAGAATACAGATCGGAAGAGGCTGTTTGCTTTCTTTTTGGTGTTCAATGACATATACAATTTAGGTAACCAAATAACATTGAACTATTTGTTATTTATTTCTTTGTGTGTGTGGTGCTAGGGACGGAACCCCAGGCCTTGTGCATGCTAGACTAGTTCTTTACCACTGAAAGGAACCCCCAGCCCTTTTTATTTTGAAGCAGAGTCTTCCTAAGTTGTCAAGGATGGCCTCACACTTGGGGTCCTCCAGCTTCGCCGGCCCATGCCCAGCTTTGAACCATCATTCAAGTATCAATAAACCCCTCATAGATGCAGCAGAACCTGCTGGTTTACCTTGGGATGTCAGTGCATCTAAGCTGTCTAATTACTCTTTACATATGAAAACTAAGAAAATATAGTCTAATGTTCACCAAAAGTCAGAGCATCCTGAAGGGTCCCAAAGATAGTGCTTCTTAAGACACAAGTTCAAGGTGATCTCTGCCAGTTGTTTTTTTAATATTCATAGAATACATGGTTTGGTTCTCCAGTGACACACAGCCACCTTTCTTTTTGCCCTCAAGGAAGGCAGCATGCTTTCCAGGACCAGGGACACACACAAATTCCTCTAGGAGAAAATGTCTGCTCAGGGGAATTAATGAAAGTCTGTGCTCTTCTGTTTTTATGCCAGTTCTAACTGCATCACATGAGGAAGCATGAACATGTGAGGAAGCTTCTGGACGTTGAAATTTATTTATTTATTGGAGTTTCCATGTGTTTGTTTATGTGTTTGTTTGTTTGTTTGGTACTGAGGATTTAACCGAAGGGCAATTCACCACTGAGCCACTCCCCTAGGCCTTTTTTATTTTTGAGACGGGGTCTCACTAAGTGCTTAGGCCTCAGTAAGTTGGAAGTCGTAATAACTTTTATGGGCTGCCAGAGCACATGAACGCGGTGGCAGCTTCAGAATGCCAGAGTGCACTGGTCACAACTAATAAGTAATGGCACGTGTAGTCATCACAGAAGGAGGTGAGACGCAGAAGCCACTGACTTGTCTTAATAAAACAACAGGTTTTAAACCTTGCACCCATCCTGTTTTGTGTGCTCCCAATTCTCTGAATGAATATCGCAAGATCCTTATTTATATTAATTTTTAATTACACATCCTCCATGGATGCTTCTCAGGAAGACGTGTCAACATGACACAGCTGCACGTCCGCGTTTCCGAAAAAGCTGCTTGATGAGGATCATTCAGGTGAACAAGCCTGCGGCCCATAGGTGAGGAGAGGTGGTGACAAGGTAAACCGCCTCAGCGGCAGCGCTGCATTCACCTGGGTACATTTGTAAGGCTTTCCATTCCCCTCTGAATTGGGCACTCCGGATTATGTCATCCCAGGATGTAGTTGGTGAGGAAAACAACCATTTCCCTTTTATTTGATTAATGGAGGTTTTGTGGTACAAGTGGGATTTTTTAAATGTCTTTGAAGGAGAAGATGGGTTGGCAGGATGGAGGGAAAAGACTTGTCAAGCAAGAAGTGTGTCGTTGGGAGTGGAAGCAGCCAAGGAAGGGAGTGGCGCAGTGGCTGGCAAGAGCAGGTGGAAGGCAATTCAAGAACTGTCCACCGGAATGAAAGGGAAGATCAACCAAAACCATGGGAATGTTCACAGCTTAGCTTTCTGCTCACTTAGTGGGAGGCACACATGGTGCCCGAACGTTCAGATGGGCATTAGCTCTGTGAGACCACTAGACTCTATGTGCTCAGCGTCAGTGATTAGGCTACAGCCCTCCTGGGAGTCAAGGCAACGGCAGTGCCCATTTTGCTAGTGCAAATATGTATTAACCATTTATAATTTTTCAATAGTTTCACCGCTTTTCTTACTACATAGATGTGATTTTAAAAATTACAGAGGCTGGGGATACAGTTCAGGGGTAAATGCTTGTTTCAGCACATGTGAGGCCCTGGGCTCAGTGTCCAGCACCAAAAAATAAAAGTAAATTTAAAAATGATAGATTTCAACGACCACTCGTTGAGAACCCACTGTATACAGAACACTGCAGTAGAAAGTCATGGAAAAGAGCCACAATGCAGGCAAGGTGGAAATTCATGTGATTTATGTAAATATGCTCTATACTTAAAATATTTTTTCATATATTTGAGAGTACATGTAACTGCATGCATATATTAATTTATAAATACACAACACTGTGGCTTTTTCATAAAACTTTTCCATGTTTATCCACAGAAATTCTTTCCCACGTCTGAGCTTTATAAAATAGTAATTGGTCTAGAATAGTGCATCTGATGGAAATATAATACAAGGCACATATGTAATTCCAAGTTCTTCAGTATCCACTTTAAATAGTCCTTTATTATTTGTTTTAGTTTCATATTTTATTGATGCATTTTAGTTGTACATATTGATGGGGTTTGTTGTTGCATGTTCATTCATGCACATAATGTATCAGCATAATTTGGCCAGTACCACTCCCCAGCACTTCCCCCCTCCCTCCTACCTCCCACCCCTTTGTCCCTTCCCTCTACTGATCTCTCTTTCAATTTTAAGAGATCAACTCCTGCCTTTGTTTACCTTTTTCCTCCCCAGGCTCTGCATATGAGAGAAAATATATGACTCTTAACTTTACAAGTCTGACTTATTTCACTTAACATGATGGTCTCTAGTTCCATCCATTTTTCCTATAAATGCCATAATTTCATTTTTATTTATGGCTGAATAAAACTCCATTGTGTATATGTAGCACATTTTCTTTATCCACTCATTTGTTGATGGACACCTAAGCTGGTTCCTTAGTTTGGCAATATGCTATAAACATATGCATGTATCACTATAATCAGATGACTTTAATTCTTCAGAGTAGATTCTGAGAAGTAGTACAGCTGGATCATATGGTGGTTTTATGCCTAGTCTTTTGAGGAGCCTCCATACTGATTTCCCTAGTGGTTGTACTAATCTACAGTTTCACCGACAGTGTGCAAGTGTTCCTTTTTCTCCACATCCTCTGTAGCATTTATTATTATTTGTATTATTGATGACTGCTATTCTGACCAGTGTGAGATGGACTCTCAGTGTAGTTTTGATTTGCATTTCCCTAATTGCTAATGATGTTGAACATTTTTTCATGTGTTTTTTTGGCCATTTGAATTTCTTCTTTTGAGAAGTGTCTGTTTAGTTCATTTGCCCATTTACTGAGTTATTTGACTTTTTGGTGTAAGATTTTTTGAGCTGTTTATATAGTCTAGATATTAATCCTCTATCAAAAGAGTAGCTAGCAAAGATTTTCTCCCATTCTGTGAGTTCTCCCTTCACATTCCTAATTGTTTCTTTTGCTGTATAGAAGCTTGTGAATTTGATGCTGACCCGTTTATTAACTCTTGACATTATTTCCTGAGCTTTAGGAGTCCTATTGAGAAAATCATTGCCTATGCCTAAAAGCTAGAGTGTAAAACAATACTTTAAAACATCTTGAATTAATTTTAATAATTTGTTTACCAATACAATATATCCAAAATTAACCTTTCAACATGTAATCAGCATAAAAACTATTAATTAAATATTTTACATTTTCTTTTTGGGAGACTAATTGCCTTGAACTAATTATGCTTAGTAGTAACTCTGACTCTGAGTTGTCATTCTGCCTGCTAGATTTATGAGGCCTCCTTTGAATAAAGCTCTCTCTATGAGCTAAAAACAAAATTGTGTATGCACTACTAAAATGATGCAGATCAATTTCATTTTTTTCATGTATGCATCTGAACTCATCGTCTTTGCAGAGCAGTCTGGGCCTCAGGCTGCATTACTTTTCCAAGGCCCCATGGCTAGATGGTGGCAGAGACAGCCCTTGTACATGGTCTTATGGCCCACGTCACCATGGCGCCTGCATTTTACTTCACATAAGTATAGATGAACACTTGATACACTGCTTTGGACATTAGATTCTTACCCAAAGGAGGACCCTTTTTTGATCTCATATTTTTAATTCTCAAAAATATAAGCAACCCAAAATGCAAAGTGGGATTTGGAGAAAAGCATGATATAGATTGAACTGTCTCAAAGAATCCTTCTTGGGTAGAACAGGATTGTGGGGATGAGGGCGATGAGGGTGTTGGAGAAAGAGATTTCCGTAAGTAATAGGAAACTATGTGGCTCTGTGCTTTCTCCCTGTTCCTTCATTGCATTTATAAAGGCCAAATCTAACTTGACAGAAAAACAACTATTATAGGCCTCAAAATAGTGGTGCTGTTACTATGCACACTTCTGTGTATAAACTTCTCTTTTGGATTTTCTTCTAAATAAAATTAGTAAAGATAGTTTGTAAGCATTGTATATGTATACATCTAATGTATATGAGACACAGTGGCCCCCCCTCTTTCACTGTCTAAAGTTTCAGTTACCCACAGTCAACCACTTTCTGATAATATTAATGGAAATTTCCAGAAACAATTTATAAGTTATAAATTGCCCTTCCAAGTAGTGTGATAAAGTCTCTTGCAGTCCTGCTCCATCCCATCTGGAACATGAATCATCCCTTGTTTAGTGTATCCACACCTTATACGCTACACACCCCATGGCAGTTGAGATAGAAAGTTCACATCCATGTAACTTTTATTGCAGGATATTGTTATAATTGTTCTATTTTATCCTTAATTACTGTATTATATATAAAGATGTGCCTAATTTGTAAACTAAACTTTTATCATAGGTATGTATGTATAGGAAAAAACATAGTATTCATAGGGTTTATTACTATCCAAGATGTCAGATATCCACTAGGAGCCTTGGAAAGCGCCCCCTGCAGGGGGTCTCCTGTACTTGGAGGAACAGTTCCCTAAGATTTATTGTATCCAGTTCTTAGATGCTGGTGGATTTTATATACCTTCTTAAAGATTGGATAAAAAGGATGTGAGTCAATTTTCTGTGCTCCTGGCATTAAACATTTCATCAAAAATCATACTTTAAAGAAAAGGTACCAGCAGAGCTTAAGATTTGGAAATCTTGTTTTAAATGATGCTCTTTTGACGTAAATAGTTATTCACTCGCTTTTTCACTATACCTTCCAGACAGTCCTGCAAACCAGTCATTCAAAACCACACTCTCACTGTCAGGTGTATTTTATTAAGTATTTAAATATTTTGAATAAAAATTTGTAAATCCTGCAGGAGTTTTTATCCATTATGGTTGGTAAGGTGTCATCTTGAACATACACCCTTTTTTTATTCAGGTGGGGGTGGTTAATTGAGAGATGTCCATAGGTCGTATTAAGGGGTTCCTGGAGGTATACTCTAAACTGAGTGGCATCGCCTGCCTTTGTTGTCATTCGTTATGTAAATGCGTTTTAGAATGTATGCATTTATTAAGTGTTCATTTTTACATGTTGCCTTTTGATTTTCTGTATCCAGTTTGCTGAGGGTTTTAAAACTAAACAAAGAAATCTTGCTTGAGTTGCATGTGAGAGGCTCAGAGGGAGAACTTGTATTAGTCTCTGTGTGTAAAGTACATGGATGTTGTGCCACTGTAGCAGAGAAATGAAACCTTCAAGGTTGTTTAAAGGTAAGAAACAAATTAAGGACAGCATAAACAAACCCTATGTATTTTTAATTTACTTCCTGATTCTTCCTTATGTTTTGATTAGAGGTGAGGTTACCACCAGCTAGATGACTCTCTTCAAGATCATAGCAGTTTTAAACACCTCTGTCTGTAGAGTTTACTGCATTCTCAGGAAAATTGAGTTAGGAGTGACACTTAGACAACGGGGGATGTCTATTAGCTGATAAGTGGAAATCATTAGAGAAAACCTTTTGGAGAAAGAGCACTTCCTATATTTCTAGCACTTTGAGTTCTTTCATTTTGGGTTAACTTAGCATCTACTCTGAGTTTCCTCTCCAAGGCCGGTTTAAGAGCACCTGGTCACTTACCAGAGTTGATTCTTGAAGGTTTAAAGTGGGCCCGTATGCAGGTTCAGGTAGTCTGCACTTAAGCGTGGCACACCTGGTTGATAGAACACTGCTTTACCAGTGGCTCACTTCCAGAGGCATGCTCTGGGTGCCAAAGCAAACGAGCATTTTCCTGGAGGCGCTCCTGGTAAACATTTTCAAGGTGCGTTTGTTTGCTGCCTGGGTCTTTAGGTAATGACTTGCTTGGCAAATTCTGCATATGGCCACAAGGCTGTTTGAAAGCCAGTAGTTTCCAGCACAATGACACATTGTCTTTTAAGGGCTCTCTGCCCTTGTCCTGGTTTCCAAGGGGCAGAGGCAAGGCTGTAGGTGATGTTTGTCCATGTTGTGCTCCATTTGGTTCCTTAAGGCAGCCTCAGAGGCCCCTTGACCCTGAAAGATTTATTAATTCAAGTGAACAAATATATTCTGTGCCATGTTATGTCATGGAAAAAGAGTGAAAAGATAAAATCCTTTTGACACTGACATCTGTTGTTAATTGCCTTATTTCTATAATAATATCTTAACACTTGTATGTATTGCACGTCTAGGAAAACAAACATGATTATACAAATAAAATGTAACAATTTTATTATTTAAGTATGTCATCACCATTTCACAGACTGGTTATCAAAACCACAGTTTAGAGGAACATATGGTTTATAAGACGAATGATGAAAAAATAATGAAAATCATCAGCTTACATTTCTTCTTACTTTTGGGTTTTGAATTATATAGGTAGTATTACAGTATGATATTTTTAAATGTTAACTTTCCTTCAAAGAAAAAGTTTTCTTGACTTGATATCTAAGTGATATTTTTTGCTTCTCATCATGTAACAGGGTGAATGGATTCTACACTGAGGAGATGGGCAGAATCCAGTAGGTTCCATTTAATGAGAGTAGGTGCATGAGAATAGGGTAGCTAAGTGTGATCTAACTTCTTTCTAAGTAGCTATCTGTTGGCCAGTAGCCTAAAGACAGCCCTTCTTGAAGGCGGTGACGTAAACACACTCAGGAGCTTCCTTGCACCTTCTAAAGCCAGTGATGGTGGAGACATTGGGTTTGACTTTCATTTGCATTTAATATATTTGCAGTCAAGTTATAGGCCACACAAAGCAGAAAGGAAATTTTTATGAATATTAGATTAACTGTTAAAGAAAAAAAATCAACTTTAAAGTCATTCATTCAGTTAACATTTGAAGGTTATTAATGGAACTATCAAACATGCCAACAATCTAGTGTATTTTTAAAATTAAATGCAGATTGCATTAGTATATTTAAAGTACTTGATATTTGTATAGAATCCATAGGGGACAACTGATCTATGAGATCTATCAGTATTGTGAAGATTATCCCTTGAAGTATCAAAATGTATTCCAGTGTAATAATTAGGAATAGAGTTCTTTCTAAACTGTGTTTTACTTTTCTTTATATGTGTCTAAAATATAAAATGGCATCATAATTTTAGCCACGTCTGAAAGAATTCAGATCATCAAGAAATATATATTAATGATTCAAGATTCTGCAGTATGTGGCTATCTTCAGGGTGCTTGAAATGTGAAGACTTCTCTGTTTTTATACTGAAATACTCTTAGGCTGCTGTCCTTCATGAGTATTCAGTCTGCTTTTGTTGTTATCTGATTTTACTACAAGTGCTGGCATCAGTTGACAACTGTCTCTTATTCATATTGTCAGTGTGCCTGACTTTAGAATCCCTCAGCCATCCATAATTTGTTGCTTGTGATCTAACATACTCTGAGGTTTGCGGGGACAGGGTTGTCAGAATTATGCTAAATGTAGGAGAAAATAGGTTCTAAGTGGCAATGGGTCAGATAAGGTAGAGGACATCAAAGAAATGTCAGTTAGGTTTTAGACGTATGAAATTTCTGCATTAAACTAATTGTTTGAGGGTGACTCTTAAATGCATGCAAAGAAAAAACTCTTAAGTTACCACCATTTAGACATTGCAATTCATATTAAGGAAAGTACTAGAATAAATGTTACCTAATGTAGCAACACTGGAGTCTGATTGAATGACTTTGGGCAGTCTTAATTTTATTCCTTTTCGTCTCTCCTCCATGGAGTAACCTTTCAAGGTTACAGTGACATGGGCCTAATGAAATACTGTATGGAAAGGGCCTGACATAGTCTGAATCAAGTTCAGTGCCCCATACAGATGAGTTCATTCTTCAAGTTTTTCTTTTCCTTGCACTTCCTTTAAATGTTGTTTGGTAGTGGGTATTTTAAAAGAAAGAAAAAATAAAATGATAAAGACTTTTTTCCTGAGTCTGTGAGACTGTTTTAAGTGAACTTCTATTAGTGGAATTATAGTCATTGGTCAGTAATAGCAAGACTGACCAAGTACACATTTTTAGTTGATTTTTGACTCCAACTTAGATGTGAAAAAGCTGACTGAACTCTTGCTCCTCCAAACACAGACACCTCCATAGGCCCAGGATCGTCTTAGAATTGTTTTGGATCCATTCAGTATAAACAGACTCCACGTCACCACCACAGCTCCCTCTTCAGAAAGGCATTCTAAGCCCCTACTGCATGGGACTCAGGGGGACCATGGGGCATCTGTGTTGGCACTTAGCCTGCCTGAACCACTCTAAGTGTTCGTTTTGGTAATGTGGACATTTTTTTCCCTTCCTATGAAATGTTCCGGTTCATCTATCAATTCTCCTTCTATGCTGCTTTGTAATTCCAATCTCCACTGCTAAAGAAAAACCTTCAATTTTCCCAATTCAATCAAGAATAGACAATTACTTGGGTTTCCTCCTCTTCACAGCTGTTAGGGAAGAGCTAGATTTTCATTGACCCTTACAGAATTCTTCTGTCAGTAATAATGCCACTGAAAGATCAATTAGATCCACTTTAATTTTGTTTTTAAGTAACTTTGCATTTTCTTTCTCAACCTCATGGGCCTGTGCCTGTTTTCATTTGAAGATGGCTCATCTAACTGTGGGCTCCGTTTGGCTCCTTCTTAGTGTCTTGTTCTTGTTTTTTATTGTCAATTTAGGCTGTGTCTTTTAAAATAATATGACTCTAGATTTGAATCCAATCATTTTTCTCTACAAGTTATGTCAACAGATGTTCCATGGGTCATTTTCCTTAAGGGTGTTTGGTTTCTCGCTGACTCTTGGCTTCAAACAGGAATTCTCTGCTGTTGGTTTTGTCTGTACGAATATAAGCTGTCTAAAGCTGTTTGTGCTTGTGGCCAAGAGCCCCTAGTTCCCAACGCAGCAGTTTATCACCCACCGAGTGTTATCTTTGCCCTTGCCCTTACATTTCTCTGGGACAGGAGCACAACATCGGTCAGCTAGCTCTGTGGGCTAGCATGTGTATTCAGTATGCATGGACTGTTTATGACAAACTGTGGGTCGGGCTCATGTTCCTGGAGTGCTTTGAGCAGCTTTACTAATCTGTCAGCATAGTATGTTCTTGTGGATAAATATAGACATACGGGCACTCTGAGACTTGTAGGTCACTGTCTTACTGTGCAGCTAAAAATTGTCCCATTGGTATGAACGGTCTGCCCTGGGCGGAAGACCTGTTTTAGTTTGTCTTCTACTGTAGGTTTTTTGCACCTGGCTAAAAATATACCTTGCACCAAAAATATAAGAGCCCTACGTTGTGGCTGGAACATTTATGGTGGCAGTGAACAACGGGACCATGGAGGCCGTCATTATGCTATTTTGCTTTGGAACATAGTCTGTGTAGCCGTTCCAGACTGCTAGTTTGGGTTTCTTTTCAGGCTCATGGAGATTACAACAGCTTGTTGGAGACGATCCTGTGTGATCAGCTTGATAAAAGGGCTTGGTAGGTATGAAAGGCTTTTGTGGTGTGGAGTGGTGAATTGGTTATTAAGCGCGGAGTGCTTGCCCAAAGATTTCAATGGATGGGGGGGAAGGGGAGAAGGTGCATCTGCATGTGGAGATTGACCTAGAATACCATTGCTCAGAGCCTGGGGTAGTGTAGTGCCTTTAGGTCTTACATTTGGGATTGTAATATATCTGGGGTAAGCTTTAGTCCTTCTTGTTTCTGGGTCTACAAACTGCTGGGATGTAATGGGATTTTTCTGTGCACTCAACTTTCACTAAAAGATTTGGTATGACTATGCTGGTAAATTGCTGATCTGTAAAAACAGCTAATGTGTATTTGGGAAATAGTTTATACTATCAAATTTAGTACCCCAGCAGAGATAGGGTTTACGCTTGATTTCTCCTAAATATTGATGTAAACATCCTCACTTGGTTGGTTGTAAACATGGCAATCAGCCTAAAGCAGTTTTTCCTTTGCTTTTGGCTTGACCTCCTTCAACATTTAAAAACAAAATGTTTTTCCTTTTTGTTGATGAATTAAGGAGCAGGACTGTACGTGTTAGCCAGCACTAAATGGGTCCAAACTGAATGTCTCTGCTTTCCCTTCATCAGAGTCCTAGTGGTTACGTTAGTCTACCATTTTCAGCAATATTGTACACCAGTTCCAAAAAATTAACAGAAGGAAATACCCATGACGGAGTTCATTACATGCATCTTAGATATTGACTAACTTTCTATTTAAGGAAGGTAGGAAAAGTTAATTTGTAAATGGTAAGACACAACATATCGTTCTAATGGAGGAGGAACATTTTGTTTATTAAAGAGGTGGGAGACTGAATTTCGTGTTCATTATTCCACTGCACTATCTTCAGTGGAAATATCAGATACTTACATGTGGTAGCATTCTGACTCTAGGAATAAAACCCCTGTTAGTCACTATTTTCTTGTTTTGGTAGAGTATGCTTTAAGGAAAGATTCTCTTTTCTCAGTTTGTTTTAAATGTATAACAAACATATGTGTTAAATCATAAAACTTACGGCTTTAGCTATTCAGAAAAAATGCTGCATCGTAGTAGGACTTGCGGGAAAAGCTTGTTATTTCTGTTGTGTGATGTCCCTCAGAGATGTTATTGACTTTTGTTGTGTTTTCGACTGAGCAGACCTCTCCCACGGTCTAACCAGCTTGATTCCTTTTCCACTCAGGGCCTTTCTCCTCATAATATTTAAACCACTTTTAGAAGGAATCAGTAACAACTGATCTGTTTCAGTGACTTGGTAGATCAACACCTTAAATTATAAACTTCTGTTAGGCATGTTGTCAGTGAAGTTTATGTAGTCATTATTTATTTCCATAACTATTTAAGAATTTAATAAAATCTAAATTTTTTGTTAAAGCAACTGGTATTTACATAATGAAGCCTATATTAACTTGAAGTTTATTAAATAAAACCCAAACCAGACCATGAAAGATTTCACTCATTCAGTTCATTCATTGAACACATTTATTGAACTTATATTTTATACAAAGCACTAGAAGCCCTCTGCATGCTATCAATGTTGGAAATGTTTTTAGTGTTATCATATGTGTTATATACTGCATATGTTTGTCACCTGTATTACATATATGCGTATGTATATTATTGTATAATTATGTATGTTTTTATGTTTTATACTGTATTATAATGCATGTCATACCTATGTATAGGTATATAATTGTATAGTATAAGGCATATTAAGTTTAAAAAGGCATACATAAGATTAGACTCTCTTTCAAGTCACACCTTACATAATGTAGTCCCCCAGAGGATCCTGAAGGAGAATAGCTACAACTTTGGTTTTTAACTTTTATTTGTCAAATATGGTGTAGCTTCTAGGTGCAGTGGTACACACCTGTAATCTCAGCTTCTTGTGAAGCTGAGGCAGGAGGATCCCAAATTCAAGGCCAGGCTTGGCGACTCAGACAGACTCTGTCTTAAAATTTAAAAAATAAATAACTTAAAAGAAGGGCCAGAGATGTAGCTCAGAGTTGGAGCACTCATGGGTTCATTTCCCAGTACCGGAAAATAAGTAAGTAAGTAAGTAAATGAGTGTGTGAGAGTGTATGTGTGTGTGTGTGCACATGTGTGTGTTTATTTCAGCAGCTGCAGAAACAGTCTTGGTGGCAGGTTCCCACACACCCAGTCTATATAGTCTTCTGTGTCCCTATATGTTGGGTCCCTGTGTAATGTACCCACCAACTCTGCAGCAGAAGCATCTCCTCTGAGATGCTCCACTTGCCCTAGATGCTTGACTTAAATATGGGTCTAATAAAATAGCTCAAGAAGCTATTTTGTCATTTCTGGAAGGCCCCACATAAGTCTGTGAAGGACTGTGGTCCCCCAGCCATTAGAGCCCTTTTGCCCATGACACACACTAGGAAACACATTTGGCTCTGAGACGCAGAACATATACACCACACATTTGCAGGCACAGAGACTGAAAACGAAGCTTCGTGAAGCAGGGCTTCTCTCCCTGTGCAGAATGCTGGCACTCTTTCCTCATGTTCTCTATTCTGTTTCATAAAAATCAAATTGAGCATCATGTATTAAATTGGTCCAAAGATTCAGGAATAGGCTACAGCCTGCACTTTGACAAATTCTTCTTTAAAGATTCCATAAGCTGGGCCTTCCCAATACAGTATTAGTTGCATTCTTAGAATGACAGACTGTCGTCCTTGATATAATATCCTATATGTATCAAGGGAATATTGGTGCTTCATGTGACAGATGGTATTGCTTGGTTGCAGAAGTAGCTCTCATAGTCCTGATGTGAACCTTGGGCTGAATGTGGGATTTTCAAGCTGGAGACAGCCTATGACCTTCTGCTTCTTCGTGCTTCTTTACTCTTTCATGCAACAAATATTTGTTGAGTCCTAAGCCTCAAGCGTAGCTCTGTGCCAGAAGGTGAGGATACGAGAAGAATGAAACAAACCCCTGGCCCTTGTGACACTTAAGTGTAGTTGTGGAGATGGATAGAAAACACATGTGCCCTCATGTCAAGAGGCATGCAGAACTCTGGATGGCAGTCAGGGCCATGCAGACTGTGAGCAGAGGGAAGTACCAAGGAACGGCTGGCCAGAGCAGCCTCTCATAAAACTAGAAGGACATGAGCAGGTGAGCCACCACGGAGTTGCCTTTCCTCCTTGTGTAATTCCCCCCACCCTCTCTTCTGCCGTGAAGCCTTCCCTAACTGCATCTATCATCAGTTATTTCTAGGTTTCAGTGTCATGGTCGCCATCCCAAGGAATCCAGATCCCCTGTCCCACAATCACAGACTGTCTCTCATAGCGAGCTCTGTAGACTTCCCAGTGTGCACTTCTGTTTCTTCTATTACGTAGAGCGCCTGTCTCCCCTGCACGCTGTGGACTATGCTTCCCCAGCGGATAACACAACGCTTGCAGTCGAGCGGGCCCTGAGTAAATATGTGATGACTGAATAGATGAACAAGTGAATGAATGAATGCTCTCCTAAATTCACATGGGCTTCCACTGGCTATTCAACCTCACTGTTCTGTTCTTTGATCATTCAACCTGTGGCAGCTTGTGACTGAATACATGAAGTTTTAAAAATGTTTCAAACTGTCTTATATTATTATTGTTTTATTTATTCATTTATTTATTTATTTATTTTTGGTACCATAGATCGAACTCAGGGGCCCTCAACCACTGAGCCACATCCCCAGCCCTCTTTTTGTGTTTTATTTAGACACAGGTTATCACTGAGTTGCTTAGCACCTTGTCGTTGCTGAGGCTGACTTTGAACTAGCAATCCTCCTGTCTCAGCCTCCCAAGCTGCTGGGATTATAGGCAGGCACCACTGCACCTGACCAAAATTTGTCTTTTAAAATCTACCTTTATAGTTTCCACAGAACTTTGCACACAGTTATACACACTAAGTCCTCAATGAAAATATGTTGTCCAATGCATAGATTAGCTGATCACATTCATAATCTTTTGAGACAAAAATATTTCTGAAGGGACCCAACTGTACAGTAACATAAATGTGATGAAAGATGACTGCGTCAGTAATACCTGCCTGCACTTGAGCTCGCTGCATGTTGTAAATATAATCTCTCCAGAATCCCCCAGCTCAGTCCAACAGTCAACTGAACCATGAAAATGTAGGACCCAGACCTTTCATGAATGCTCTTATCCCCTCAAACCCATGTGATTAGATCTAGGTTACAACTGGTGTCCAATTTTTCTATATAATAATTTATTTTTTTCAAATGGCAGTTCTAATGTAGCTTTTCTTCACTACTGCTATTACAGGATAGACAACTTTTTATAAATGAATCTTATCTTTTTTTAAATAATTTCTCTTTTTTGCATCCTGTCCAAGAAATCTCAGCCCAACCTTAAGGTCAAAAAGATATGGTCTTGTTTTCTTCTAAATGCATTATAATTTTAGCCTTCTCATTTGGGCCTATGATCTGGCCAATTTTTCAGTAAAAGTTTGTATCAGTGAAAATGTTCTAAGCTTGTATCCCCAGTGTATATAATGTTATTTATGAATTATGTAATTCACTTCTAACAGTAGCAAATGTTAATAAAGTTTAGTTTTTTTAAAAAATTATATAAGCATAGATATAAAACAGAAGTTCCAGTGGTTATCACGTGCACAGACTGGAGTGTAGCACCCCATTCTGGACACTGTCATCCTAAACTACCAAGTACTAACATTTGTGACAGACGCTGATGACATCAATGCCAGCAGAAGATCGGTGTAAACAAATATGTCAAGAGGTGACGAAGTATGAGCAGGACCCTGTGAGCATGTCTGCTAATGGTGGAAGAAACCCTGAGTTCACTCTTCTGTCCCCTTACCTGACTTAGGGAGGTGTGATTTGGTAGAAGCAGAGACAAACTCATCTTTGGTTGCTGAGTTAGGGACAGGACTTTTATTTTTATATTTTTATTATACACAGTAGTGGGAGTCATGATGCTGTGTTCGTACATGCACCTAACATAATTCGATCAATCTCATTCTCCGGGGCCTTCCTTCTCCTCCCTCCTCCTGATCTACTTGCTTGAATCTGCTCATCTCCCTTCTATCATAATTTTTAAAATTAATACATTATAATTATGCATATAATTATAATGAAGGATTCATCTTGGTAGATTTATATATGTACTTAGTATTTTATTATGAAATATTTGAAGCACAAGAGAAAAATATAGTCTATCCAACAGTTGTCAAGATTTAGTCACATTTGGTTTATACCTTTTTTTCTCTCTGCTGAAGTATTTTGGATCAAATGTAACATCATTTCACTGAATCCCCTGTGATCAGTGTGCATTCTAGAAAATATTTTTTCTTACCTCCCCACAATGCTGTTATAGCAGTAACGAAGTTGGTCATTATGCACTGGTATCATCAGTACACATTCAAACTTTTTCATTCTCATAAAATGTCTTCTAACAACTAGTTTCCTTGAACCAGGAGTCAAACAAGGCCCACACGTTATATCTGAGTGTGGTCTCCTGAACTTCCTTAAATCCCTCTCCCTTTTTATCTTTTCCATTGATTTATAGAAATCAGTGCCATTCTCTTATAGAATGAGTTTAATTCTGGACTCTCTTCCTTCTTGTGGTGACCTTCAACTTGTTCTTGGATCCCCATGGATTCTTGTGAGTGGGTCTACGTATTGTGCAATACCCTGTGTGCAATACGTAGACCCCTCCCTTCTCTAATGCCAAAGTCATTCCCGTTCTCTTCCTGGGAGACCGAAAGTCTTCCTGTCCTTCACAAGTGCACATGGCCAACAGTTTTCAGTGTTTGAGCACAAGGACTCTACCAATATCCTGCCACCAGGTAGGGAGTTTTGAGAAAGCTTCTTTTGTCAGTAATCTAAAACAGTTTCTTAAATATCATTATAATATCACATCAGGAAATAAGTCTTGCATGTTTTCTTTGTTGGACAAAGTTGATGAGAGAGAATTTCACGTCCGTTTGTGTGAGATGTAGGATCTTTTTTCAGTTCCAGCAGGCACCTTCCAGGTCTCCCCTTTCCTTATTCTTCTCTCTCTTTTTTTTTTTTTTTTTTTTTTGGTGGTGCTGGGGATTTGAACCCAGGACCTTGTGCTTGCAAGGCAAGCACTCTACCAACTGAGCTACCTCCCCAACCCTTCCTTATTCTTCTCATGGTAGGTGCAGCCATCTTTTAATTTATGTAGTCCCTCCAACAAACCCCTTTTTTTACACCATCTTACACAGCAACATCAGACCATCATTCTTCCTAGAAAGACTCTGCCCTCCAAATAAATACAACACACTCACTGGCTTGCCATTTAAAACCTTCATTCTAAGACAAAATGAAAACCTACATTTCTTAGGATTTAAGGGCTTAAGTTTCTTGCGTACCCCCTTGTGTTATTATCTCATCCACACTACTACTGTATTGTGGTTGGCTGAGTTCTCAATTAATATTAAGTAAGCACCGTTATCCAGTTAACCGTGCCAGGTGCTGTGCCAAGTGGTTGCAATAAAGACAAGACATAGTCCTGTTCATAAGGACACCCCAGTTCTTTGGTGAAGACAGTCTAAGCGTGTGTGCTAAGATGGAGAGGTGGGTGAGGAGGTGGCCGGAGGGAAGGGGTGGGACAGACTTAGGTGCCATCCTTCACCTGCTCTTCCCGCTGTCTCGGCTGCCCCTTTCCCATCACCATCCAACCGCATCTACCTGTCCTTTAGGACCTGGGTCAGCTGCTACCGATTCCACAGTGACTGTCTGTTCACTGGCCAGAACACAGAGAGCCTAACCACAGGGATTGTGATATGCAGGTGCACCTGCCTGATTTTTTAAAATGTTTAATGTTAAAATGAGTCTTGAGTTTATAGCCAAGAATAGATACAGCCTGCAGTCGAAGGGGGGTTTCTAGTCTTAAAAGGTAAGTAGAACCAGAGAAGAAGTGGAGGTAAAACTGGAAAGGTTGGGATATTTGTAAGGGTTTTCTCCATAGAGAGGATAAGTGACAACCTCACTAAGGCACATTAATTCAGGGGAAGGTGAGTGCTCGTTACTACGTGTTCAAATTGTGGAAGTTTAGAGAAAGCGACACATTTTCAGCGCCTGTTTTTATATAGTCAGGGAGTATTAGAGCTAAAAAGCATAAATTGGCCTAGCCTCCCCAAGAATACCAGGTAAGTATGGCATAAAGAATCCCAAGAAAGAATACCAGGTAAGGACCCTGCAGCATTGACTCCTCGTTCAATGCTCTTTTTCATTAACTTCATTATTGAACAAAGCATATCAGTTTTGTTAGAAGCAAATGAAACTGAAGACAATTATATTAACCGGTTAAAACTCCTCCCTTGCTTTCCTATTTGTTTATATCTGGTGTCAGTGCGAGAGCCCAGGCATGCCAGGAGCTGGTTAGAGATGCAGACTCCAGGCCCATCCAAGCCCTGATCCTGAACCAGGGACCCACCTTCCAGGCAAATTCAGTGTGCGGAAGATTCTGAGCACCAGCGAGTCTCATCAGAAGTCAGCAAACTCTTTTAGAAGTTAATATCCCAAAATTCAAGGACTTTTCCAACAATATTCATAAATTCTGAGTTCATGGAGTCCTCAAGTTAATGAGATATAGCTGCATAAAATAAGCAAGTACAGAAGAAAATATAAAGAAGAAAATGAGAGACAAACAGGGGAGGAGGGCCAGTGAGGGACACATGAATGAGAGCAACTTGTCAGTTCTCTTGGGGAGAAAAAGGAAGTTGAAATTCAGGATTATCCTGTCTCTAGCAGGTTATCCGATCTCCTTTTCGTGAGAAAGGACCTTGAAATGTCAATGTAACCTCATCTTCCTTTGCTTACAGATCTTGGCAGACATTCTTTGAGGCTCTGATGACAGTACCTACTTTGAAAATCAAGGGAAAGTCCATGTAATTGCATCTTAGCAGATGACAGACACTTAGAAAAGAAATCATTGAAGTGTTACTGTCATTTCTCTAAGATAAAATACTGGAAGGCAAAGGAGGGGAGAAAAGAAAACAGGGCAGAGACTTGATGCTAACTTGGTCTTTATTGAACTGCTTAATTCTCTTCAGTTCTTGGGGAGACCAAAGACAGCAGTGGTTTTGAGAGAGATGAAAGTAAACAAGAACTGGGCCTTCCAGTGCACCGCTTCTGGCTCAGACAGCAGGCACACAGGTTCTCTCTCAGAGCACCTAGGAAAGAACAGTGTGTGTCAGTGAGATTCCAAGTGCTTTTCTGGATCCTCCATGTTTGGTTCTTCTTTGTACAGTAGTCTTTACTAAAGCCCTGGAATTGCTAAAATGTGCCCTTTGGTTTTGGTTTTTGTTTCTTTGTTTGGTAGTACCGGACTAAACCCAGGGTCATTGTACCACTGAGCTGTATCCTCAGCCCTTTTTTAATTTGAGGCAGGGTCTCATTAAGTTGGAGACACTGGCCTTGAACTTGCAATCTTCCTGCCTCAGCCTCCCAGTTGCTGGGTTTATAAGCAGGCACCACCATACCTGGATAAAAGATGCATTTTATTTTATTTTAAAAATTTTATTATTGTTGTTATTTTAAAGGCACATTTTAGTTGAAGAGGTCAGACAGCTTGGTAGATAGGAACTCCATGGCCTAAAGATATGCTCGTCTTTCTAGAAAAATCTCTAGCCATGCCAGAGATGGAAACCAGGTCCTCACGCATGTCATGCAAGCACTCTTACCCTGAGCTACACTCCCTGCCCACCACACTTAAGACATTTTATCATCCTCTGAAGTCGCAAAAGTAGCTTATGCCATAGTAAATTTGAGATCAAGGGGTCTTATTTTATTCAATCTTCATCATAAGCAGCTGTTGAGAAAAAAATCAAGGTGGAAATCTTGCCTGATGCCGCTACACCAGTGAATGACAAATGGGTAAAGAAAATGTGTTAGATGCATGCAATGGAATATTATTCAGTCTTTAAAAAGAAGGAAATTCTGCAATTTGCAGGAACATGAATGAACCCTGAAGGCATTATACTCAGAGAAATAAACCAGCCACAGAAGGATAAATATTGCATGATTCCACTTACAGGTTACCTAAGCCAGGCAAATCATAGAACCCAAGAACAGAATGGTGTTTGACAGTACTGGGAATGAACCCAGGGGGGTTCTACCACTGAGCTACAGCCTTGTTAGTTAAGCAAGATGAATAAGCTCTGATAATCTATTGTACAACCTTTTTGCTAGTAGTCAATGATCATGAATTTTATACCTAAAATCAGAGAGCAGATCTCATATTAAGTGATCTTATCATAACAAAATAAAGATTGTTTTAAATACATTTAAAAAAAAAAGATTCGAGTAATGTGGAATACACAAGCTACTCTGTCATGCAGACACAGACTGGGATCCTGAGTTGACGGCTTTGTGACCTTGGGAAAGTCATTTAACTGCTCTGAACCTGCATGACCTCATCTTTAAAAAAGCAGATTATTTGGATATAGCAAATTATGATCTTATTAAAGATTAAAGATACCAGTTTTTCTTGAGATGTCTTGTGGACCCCAAAATTACACAATTTGAGAACCATAGGAGAACTAAACAGTGTAACAAGAAAGGAGGAATATATTTAATCCATAAAAACAGATGTACATTTCACATTATCAGAATTTCATGGAAATTAATTAAAGCAGAACTTAATGTGCCTTTGAATATATTTTTCTTCTAAGGCAAAATTATTTCTGGCTATTTTTTTTTTTTTTTTTTTTTTTACCTGATACTATTCTTTCCTGGGCCTACTTTGAATACTAGAAAATTATTTACAGGTCATCTGTGACTTTGTTAAGCAACCTTTTTCTGATGCTCAAACTAACTGTTTCTTCGTATCCCAACATTTTCCACTTCTTAATGACTCTTCAGAGGAAAATAACTCTTCCTATCATATATGGAGGCTTTTCTTTTTACCCTAATTGACTTCACATGACTTTGTAGGTGTCTGGTCATTTTGAGTATTTGCAGGACCTTTTAACATGCCATTTCTTAAACACCCTCATAAATACATTAGTGGACAATGTATTATCATTGTATATACAGTGTGACATGTTCTCACGGGAGCTGAGTCATCCTTAGTTTATTATGTTTTATGAAATGTTCCTGTAATGCCAGTAAATAAAATAAGTCTTACAGGAAAAGAGGGATTTGGGGGGGACAGTATGGTTCCAAGGAAAATCTCAGTTCTTAATAACTAACAGGGTTCACCGTCCACACCTGCAAATGAACAAGGTACTGAGAAATGCAGAAAGAATGATTTATATCCAACTGGGAGCAAAGAAATCTGGTAAATTTACTCCTTTGTTGAGAGGCAATTTTACATTATTCTCTGGAAAGAAAATTTGTTGCATCAGACCACCATTTCTCAGAAGAAGACCTGCCACATACCCTGTTGGGGGCATTTTTAAAAATTAAAAAAAAAAAAAAAGGAAACCCTCTTCTGTTCCAAATGTTCAGGATCAGATTCCATTAATGGGAGCATCAGAGACAGCATTGGGTGTTTTGAACACCTGGGTGTGTGCTTATCTGTCTTTACAAACTGGTGACAAGCAGCTAAGTCCCTCTTTTTTAAGGCACATACATGGTGAAGGAGATGCAGAAGCCTGTGTCTCTTGGGCATTTTGATTCATGCCCCAAACGAGCTGGCTGAAATTTGCATCTCCACCCACACCGGCACACAGATGAGGGTCAGGCCAAAGGGGTGGATCAGAAGAGCAGATCCTGCACCAGCCCAATGGGTCCTGATTTTCTTCTTTGAGCCCAAGAATACTTTGAGCTTTCATTCCCTTTGCAGCAACCCCGATCACAGCATCTGAAAGCCCTTGAGCAGGTATAGAAGAGCAGGCTCCTCCAGCCACTCGTTCTGTTTAATTTTTCTTTTAGAACTTTTTGCAGTCTGACATAGTGTGTGTCTGTGTGTATTTATGTGTTTGTGTGTGTGCGCGTGCACGTGCATACACCAAAAACTGCTGATCACCACCCTGCCTCTGGACGGTGTAACCATCAGCTCTATTTACCACCATTTTTCCAGCACCGAGAACAGTGACTGATACCTTGGTACCCACTAAGTAAATAGTGTTCGAAATGAGTGAGTGAAAAGAGTGATAACCTCTAGTGAGAGATTTAACTACTTTTCTGAAAATCTGACGGTGAAAACCAGTTGCTTTCCTGTCATATCCACTGCCCCCATTAGCCTCCGGGGCTCTTATAGGATGCTGCTCTGTGTGACACCCTTTCTGTCCAGCATCATAATGAAAATTAGCTGTACTACAAATTATGGAGGGGAGTTTGTATTGGTACTGAGGTTAGAAGGTTAGACATTGCTGAAAATGTGGGTAACTAAGGGAAATTGTACTAGGGACCTGAGAGTAGGCAGCCTGCAAATGAAGCTATCAATCATTGACATTGGGGGTGGGGGTTGGAGTCATGTTCAGAGGCATCACCTGTGGCCAGAAATAGATCTAATAAACAGGAAATGGATGGGGCCTAATACAGACTTCATAAAGATAAAGGAGTGGATGGAAAATGTGGAGACCTGGTGAAAGAGGGAAAACATCCAAAATAATTCAGAAAAAGACAAACGGGAACAGAATTTGGTGTAAAAATAATAAAAGAATATTGAAAATGAAGAACATTAACAAAACCCATGGAAGACAAAAGAATGCAATGGAGAAAAAGTAGAATATGTTTAATCCAAGATTAACATGTCAACAAGAAAACAGAGAAAGGAAATTTCAAAAGGGGTTCATGATTAGAGACCTAATTAATATGTGAAAATTGTGTCTTTCCTTTCCACCCACCTCAGCCCCATCCCAGGAACACTGCCTGGGAACATTAATTTCTAGGCAGCTGGAGCTGTTAGGCAAAAATAGAAAAATGGAATGAAGAAGGAAAAGAGGATGAAGTGAGATGGAGTCGAAGCTAAAAATCTATCACATGGATTCTTCTGAGCTGTACGCTTAAAAATGGTTAAGATGATGAATTTTGGTATATGTACATTAGCCTAGTTAAACAGAAATAAAATAGATTTTAAAAAGTCATCATGTGCAATAAATTTAAGTGGGAGAGGTTTTTAAAACAACAAGTTAAAACTTGTTCCTTCAACTAAGTTTTAGAAGGAGAAGGTGTGATACAGATGACCTGCCGGGACATTTTCATAGTGAGGGATCCATATTTCAAGAGACCCTGTGTTAGAGAAAACTGACCCTGTCCTCTTGGAACAGCAGGGTGGCTGTGGAAGCCAAAGACCCAAGAATGACAGGGCCTAGCCGCAGCCAGGCGGAGGAGGGAATATTGACAAGAACCCTGAAGGCTGGGAGGATTTGCTTGCCAATGTGGGTCGAAAGGAAGGAGAGCAGCCCAGGTAGAGAGGAGTAGATTCCAACAGTCACTGCCTGCACTTCCAAAGCTCAAAAGTGGAGCTGAAGTGCGGCCATTCCTGTGTTTATGTTTTTTATTTTGTTTTTTCAATCAAAAATAAGTTTGAGTTAAAATCCAGACCTAGGAAGAAAGAGGTTGAATTCTTGAGAGCTGGACTCCTGGGGGCAGCGAGTTTATACCTTCTGTACTTTTATCTTCCCCCACCTTAGCTTTACCTGTCTGTACAGGGATGCAGAGTCGTCATCCTCATGAATATTAATCATGGCAATGTGCCTGATGGCGCGAGCAGCCATCCAAACCCGTGGGGCCGTCAAGTTCAGGCAGCTTCCTTTTTAGGTTCTGGTGACTTTCTGGGTTATGACATTTCCATTTCATCTTTTCCTTCTTGGGTTGCTTGAGTTTTGACATGTAGAAAGTTTCACCCTTCCCTTATTATTTTGTTTCCAGACTATTGTGACCTTAGAAGCAAGACAAACGATTATAATTCGAGGTGCTGAAGGAGGGCCTAATGATTTTCTTTTTCTAATGGTAATGTTTAGACTAGGGTGGATTTTGTGGCTCAGTTTTGATGATTAGGAAACATGAATTTCCTAGTTCTCAAATATATTGTCGCCCAATAACTAGGTTATTGACAGGTGCCATGTCATGTTTACTTTTGAAAATTATGCTAAGGGTAGGATTTATCAGGAATTAATTATGGAGAAATGAAGAGGGATTACTGAAACTTGGGAGTGGATCCAGTTCAAGGACACTCACCCCATCAAACTTTCACTGTGTCTCCGTCTGTCCAAGCTGATCCGTGCGGGACTCAGAGGGATGGGGGTGGTCACTGTGATTCTGCTGTGCCTGACTCGGGACTCAGCTGCCCTGGGATAGCTCCAGCTCACTTGGGCTGCACACACATACTTTTGTACTCACAAAGACATCTGGCTTTGAAATACAGGTGGATAATGTTTTTGATGATAGCAGTGAATTGGTACTTTCGCCTTTTATATGGAAGATTTATCTGAGACGTACTCTGGTGTCTGAATTTCAGCTATCTGGTTCAAAATACAGCTTTGCAGGAGGACTGCCAGAGGTCATTGTCATGAAAATCCTCACTGTAGTTATGACTTTTTGTCCCAGGAGTCTTGTAATTATGGATCTGGTCTCCCAATTGTATTTTACATCAACTCAATTATTGCTGCCATCTAGAAGTGGTTTCAACTCTGGAAAACCAAAGATAATAAGAAGTTGTACCCTAAATAGACATTTTAGGTTTATGTTCCCGTCTCCAGTTCTGTGGCAGGATGCCCAGCGTACATTAGGAAGATAGCTTATGGGGCTGTGATATACCTCTGTAATTTGGAGTTGGAGAGGCATCCTGCTTCCACAGGGTTCCTGCACTGGGAGTGGGAGGTAAGGGAGAGGAGGGGACAGTATTTTGTTTTTGTCACCTGACTTTACATAGGCCCCTTTAGAATAAATAGTGTCTTTCAATAAGCTGCTTATGATACCTTTAATTAATGGCTCTTACATCACAAATACTATGCCCTGTTCTTTAGAGACTGTGACATTACTGATTCTCCTAACGTGCCTTCCTATGAATCACTCTTAGACATATACAAATAAAGTAAGAAGCTATGTTTAGTTAGTGATTTAAGATTTATTGAGAATTATCCATGCAAGGAACTCTGTATAGTAAATTCTCTGTGTCCACTGGTTCCACATCTGTGTACTCAGTCAAATTTGGATTAAAAACATTGCATCTGTACTGAGCATGTACAGCCTTCTGTTTCTTGTCATTGTGCCATGCAGGTTTACATAGCATTTACATTGTACCAGGCATTTTAAGTCACCTCGAGTTGATTTAAAGCAAATGAGAGAATGTGCATAGGTTTTATACAAATACTGCGTGTTTTACATAAGGGAATTGGGCTTCCTTGGATCTTGGTGTCACCAGCTCATCCTGGATCCAATCCCCCAGGGATACTGAAAGACAGCATATTACATCTAGCAAGCAGTCTTGTTAGGGAACTTTCAGGGATACAGCTAAAAAGATTACATGGATCAATTATAGGACTGATCCTAGACAAAACCACTTGACCAATTGGTAAAAGACGAGGAAGATTAGTGGACAGAGAAGGGACAGTAGCAGGAGGAGAGAAAGAAGGAAAAGTGTGCCTAAGAATAGTGTGCTTGTGGGACAGTCAGGGTGTTGATGGGACTTTGATGCAGGAAGGCAAACTATTAAAGGCCTTAAGACCAGACCCAGTGTGTTTGAGGCTTGATGGAGATAACTGGAAGCTAATGAAAGTTGTCAGCAGATGAAAGTTATGATGAAGCCATGTAAGAGAAAGACTGCTTTGGTATAGAAAACAGATGGAACAAAGTCAGTTGCTGTTATAATCTCACCATAGATTTCCAAGGGCTGAGACTAGGATGTGGCTAAAGGGAATGGGGAAGATGAAAAGAAATACTATACAACACCTTTTATTTTATTGTTTTAACTTGAGAAGCCATATTCTTATGGCATAGTGGTAGTTGAGATCTGGGAAGAACTCCTGAGATTTAAGGGACCCCAAACAGGAAAAATGAATTGGAGCAGACAGGTAGGAAAGATGAGGGAGAATCATCAAGGTACAATGGGAGATATACTTGTAATTCAATCAATAAAACACTTCTGTGGCTTCCTCAGAATTGGGCTTTGGATAGAAAGCAAGAAAACACTTGAATTCATTTGCAGTTATGAATATTTAACTTTCATGGAGAATCTTGTTCCTCCTTTATTATCAATGATACCACCATTCTCTTGGTAACTAAACCAAGTTCAAACTGGAAATTCACTTTTTTCATGACTCTTTTCCTTAATCTCTGTACCCAGTCACCTGAAAGTGTATGCTGCCTTTTTTTTTTTTTTAAGTTGTAGATGGACACAATACTTTATTTTATTTATTTATTTTTATGTGTGCTGAGGATCGAACCCAGTGCCTCACGCATGCTAGGGCTCACACATGCTCTACCACTGAGTACATTTGCAGCCCCTGTATGCTGCCTTTGAAAGTCTACTTCATCATTAGCCTGTCCTCAGCATTCCATATGTCTCTATTCTAAGCTCATTTGTTCTTACATTTCTTTCATTTGGTATTGATACCTAACTACATCAAAAGTATTTGGCTGGTGGATACTAGAATTTAACATGTCAAAGCACCATAAAAAGCAGAGACATGAAATCTGCATTTATGAACAAAACATTTTTTTCACTAACTAATTAAAACAGTTAACTATGTTGCGTTATGAACAGAGGCTGCACACTGGGAGCCCACATAGCTGCCCCTGTTCAAGATCCGATCCAAGTAGGGAATTTACGTATTTTATGAAGGACAAGTGATGGCTTGTTGTTGATGGTTGTGGCTCAGTGGCAGAGTGCTAACCTGGCATGCTGCAGGCCCAGCACTATTAAAAAAGTAAATTTCATATGTATATGAAAACAGATATATGTATATATATTATATATATGTATATATGACAAAAGATAGATATCTGTTTTACACACACACACACACACACACACACACACACACAAACACACACACACAAAGCAGAGTATTCCAACTTGAGCGAAGGGTAGTGGGTGTGAACATTGTAATCCCCCCTTTGGATGCCATGAATAGCACCACCTGAGCCCTCCTAAAGGTACGTCCCCTTGAGAGCAAGAGCAACTGGGCTTTTGAAAACTGTTTTCTGAGGCTTCTGGAGCCATGACCCCAAAGTCTTTTCGATTATTCTGCTAAAACACAGAAGACAAGAAAGCCCCTACCATTAGAAAAACTTGGACAAGAAATCACTTTTTCTCCCATATAAATTTTCTTGGTCCTTTTGCCTGGCTTCTAAAAAAAGAAGTCAAAACATCTTACATATTATAGAATGTATCACCTGTATCAGGGTGGTAACCAAAAGAATTTTGAGATTGTCAAATCGGATATAATGCAAACATACTATCTCAAAATAAATTCTATCACCATTTCTAAATAATAATGTCAAATTATAATATTAAGCGCTACATTCTTGATATGATTCATATCCTTATATTTATGATTTTACAGATCTCACCTGAATATTTATGATGTTATTTTCAGCCAGTAAGCACATCCTTTCTGTTTTTCAGCTTCTCCAGTTGGCAACGGTTACATCAAGCCTCCCGTTCCACCTGCTTCAGGCACACACAGGGAGAAAGGGCCGCCAACCATGTTACCCATCAATGTGGATCCCGACAGCAAACCGGGAGAATATGTCCTTAAGAGCTTGTTTGTCAACTTCACCACTCAGGCCGAGCGCAAAATCCGCATCATTATGGCAGAGCCACTGGTGAGTCTGTGCCATACAACCTACCTCTTCTGAAGCTCACCTGTTCCCTGAATGTAGTCAGTCCTCCATATTGGTGGGTTCCACATCCAGGGATTTCACCAAACGTAGATCAGAGGTCTTGGGGGAACAGTTGCATCTGTACTGAGCTTGTGCTTAATATTGTTTTGGTCATTATTGATGCAGTTTAACAACTAATTACATATCATTTACATTATATTAGATATTACATCATCTGGAGATAATTTAAAGTATATAGGATGATGTATAACCATACTATATGCAAATACTACATCATTTTATATAAGGGAGTTGAACATCTGTAGATTTTTTATATCCAAAGGATATCCTGGAAGCAGTCCCCCACAGATCTGGAAGGATAACTGTTTACCAGATTCTGCCATTCAAGCAAAGCAAAGAATGGATTTGTATTTCCTTACTTTACAAAATGTTTTTTTTCTTTTTTCTTTTTTTTTTTTTTGGTGCTGGGGATCGAACCCAGGGCCTTGTGCTTACAAGGCAAGCTACTCTACCGACTGAGCTATCTCCCCAGCCCCAAAATGTTTTTTTTCTTTTAATATCATAGGTAATTTTCAAAAAATAATAGTTAGATTTCTTGATTTAACCCATTTTGTCCCATTGTCCCAGATGTGGAACATCTATAAAAACTTAAATTGAGCAACAAATATACCACATATGGTCACTTTGAAATAAACATTATATTTTAAAAGTTCTATTCTTTTGAGAAAAATAATAGGTGAGTGATCAGAGCATTGGAAAAATTTGGAAAAATTGGAAATTATGATTACCCACCTATTTTAATGCACCTGTGTTAATTTTGTTGAAACACTCACTGAACTGGAAACTTTGGAACTTCATGGGTGGAAGGGAAAAATTTGAGTGTAGGGAATTTATAAAATAATCTCCAACAAATACAGTTCAGTAGCACACTTCACTGCTGCAATCAGAGCTAATAAATGTAATCTAAGAAGAGGTATTAATTGTAGAATATTGTGTTCAGAGCCTCTGTTATATTTTTATGCTTAAGGCAAAAATTTTCCCTGTATTTTTAAAATAAATGAAGAAAGAAATATCATTGTTCTTCAAGTGGCTGTCTGGACTTCCAGTTTGAGAACATAAGGTTCTCAGTACTGTATTGTCAGAGTTCATGTTTTGGCAAGTAGTTGAGAAACCCCACTTCAGTTTCTAAAAGTTGGAAGACAGGAAATTCTTGACTCATTTACCTTTAGGTTCCTTATTAGACAGATGATGTCCTTGGGCTTAGTGTCTTTGCAGATGCTTCTGTTGGAAAATAAGGCCTGGGTCAGCCTTATGTTAATTGGTTTAACAGGGCTCTAAGGACTTCGGAATCATGAAAGGACAGTCAGGAAGGAAGAAAGTGCAATTGGTAGATTCAGATTACTTGTTTTCTGACCTTGGCGGGGCCACACACAATAAGAGAGAAGGAAAGGAATTCCGAGTGACGCAGCTGTTCTATGAACACAGCTTTGTCCCTCCTGTGAGGATACTGGAGCAATGAGAAGACAATCTGAGTTTGTTCTGCAGAATCATAGCTTAAAATGATCAAGCACCATCTCTGAAAATAGGTAATAGATGATGCACAACATCAGTCGTTAAAAATGACTTGTAAGAATCACAGTTTACAGTTTGGTAATCAAAATTCAGGTTCATTTGTTAAGTGTGTTTATCTGGAAATGATAAATTTTGCACTTTAAAGTTTTCATTAGATCATTGGATCTCATTTTTATACATTCTGTTCATAAAATTCTAATTATTTATTGAATTACTATTATTATGGAAAACATGTTTTTACAATTTAAATCACTTAAAGAGCAGCACCTTTTTTCCAGTTTCTCATGTTTTTATGTTTCTACTACTCTAACTACTAGTAGTAGCTAATATTTATGGAGTACTTACCATGTGCCAGGCAGTGCTTCATTTAGTATCTTTACAATGACCTGAGGTCTTTTCCCATTTACAGATGGGACACGTTGGCACAGAGAGGGTTAAGTAATTGCTCAAGGTCACATCTTGATGGATGAAGTCAGAGCTTCCCTCTGACCTGCAGTGACTACACTCTACTGCCAGTCTCTACAGGGACAACTTCGCATAGAGATACCTTCACTCACCTTTTATACCAACACAGGGCTATTCTGTGACTTGAGTTAGCCAAGTCAAGTTCCCATATTCCCCTTGCCCAGAACAGTGTTGACCTGTGGAAACTCTGGCTGCCTAGGAAGCTGGGACTGCCTCCCTGGTGGGGGGAGGAGAGCTGCGTTGGTGTCCATAGGGTATTTGGGAGCCCAGAGAGGAAGCAGTGGTAAGGCACAATGAAGAGTATTTCACTCAACATCAGAGAAGACCAAAAATGACAGGAGAAGGGTCTCTGAAACTGAGTAGCCCAGTGACTTTTCCTGAGGCACTGAGAAGTTGTACAAAAGTTGAGAGATGCTCTTTTTTGAGCCATCTACATTTCCAGAACAATAGTTTAAACCCCGTCATTTAAGAATTTCAGATGTGAAATAGATTGGGTTTAACCTTTTCTTCTTTACTCAGCTCTGACTTTGTTTATGTGGCCTTCTTTCTTCTCTGAGTAAGCATTAGGTCTCAGAAACTCTCGTGGGCCAGCATTCTTCTAATCAGCGGTAGGCTCTGTGTTATTTTTGATGGTGCAACTTAAGTATCCCCAAATGGGAAAACCTGAAGGGGAAAAAGCGCAAGACCTCTTCATCAGCATATCTTCACCATGTGCCTAGTGGGGGAGGGAGCTCTTAGGTGCTGACAGCTTGGGGTTTTTACCTGAAGAAATACATTCAGTCAATTTTTGGTATTGTTGCTTTTTATAAAAACATACTATTCATCCCCCTTGTATTTTTTGGCACAAATACAAACTTCCATGCCATAGTCTTTTCTTGTCTGTTGAAAACTGCTTGGTAATTTTTTGTCCTTGTTTGCTTCCTTAGAGGAGAGTAGCCACAATGGATTCTGTATCTTGTTATCTGATTGGAAAAGTAAAAATGTGCTTTTGGCATTTTTGTTCTGCAGTCATAGCAAGAAGTAGTTTTTGTTTTTATTTTTTGTTTGTTTTGTTGCTGCTGTTTTGTGCAGTGCTGGAAATGAAACCCAGGGTCTTATGCATTGAGTTATAACCTCATCCCAAGAGGTATTCTTTTATGTATGTAGAGGACATACTCTATTAGGAGAATTCTAATAAAGCTATTCTCCTATTTCTCTTGCTAAGTTGACCTCATTTAGAAAGATGTTGAATCACCACGGTTGGTGGCACACACCTGTAATCCCAGCAGCTCGTGAGGCTGAGGCAGGAGGATCTCAAGTTCAAAGCCAGCCTCAGCAACTTAGTGAGACTCTAAGCCACTTAGCAAAACCCTGTCTCTAAATAAAATATAAAAAGGGATGGGGATGTGACTCAGTTGTTAAGCACCCCTTCGTTCAATCACCAGAGAAAGAAAGAAGAAAGATATTGAATCCATTGGAACCCTGAATTCATATGTGTTTGTATCAAATCACAAAATCATATTCTATAAACCTTAACATAGCTAAAACTTGAAGGGGCAAAGATAATTTTCAAAAATTTAGAAGTATGGCTTTATTGGAAGACTACATAGGAATCTGTATTTTTCAGTGTTACTTTAAAAAGACTAAGAATCCCATACCAGTATAACAGACTGTGTGCAATAGGTTATATTCCACAATACATTAAAGTTTAAAGTTTTATTTATGTCAAATAAATAAGGTTGCCCAAATAGCTGACCTTAATGGGAGGGGGATGGGAAATAAAAATATCTTAGCAAAATAAAATTTTAGAGTTTTTGCTTTATGAATATATTTGTGAACATCTTTCACTTGTTCAGCCGTATTGTTCTTTGTTTCCAAAAGACATTCAGATCATATTCATTAATATTTGAGTAAGTCAATAATTTTTTTCTTTTTTTATAATTTTTTTTAAGTTGTAGATGGACACAGTACCTTCATTTTACTTATTTCTTTTTACGTGGTGCTGGGGATCAAACCCAATGCCTCACACATACTAGCCAAGTGCTCTACCACTTGAGACACATCCCCAGCCTCTTATTTCTTTTTCTTTTTCTTCTTTTCTTTTTGCTTTTTGGGGACATTTGATATCCTTTGCTGTTGTTCAGTCACCATTATTTTGCCTTTGCCATGCAAAACATTCTAAACAAGCTAACTGAGTTATTTATGCCTGTTTAAAGTTATTTTTATTTCAAAATAAAAAATACAAAAAGAGTCCGTGGGAGATAAATAATCAATCCTGTTCATTCCAATGTCTTATTTTCCCTTCATTTATCAGCAATGGTTCACTGGGAATGGAACTCTAGGTTCACATTCATTCTTTTCTAGACTTTTGAAGTTATATTATACTATGTTGCTTCTATCATGGCCATTGAAAAGTCTGCAGTTGATTTATTACTTTCTTCATAGATTATGTCTTTCTTGCTATTATGGTTTTATTCCTTGTATTTGTTATTCTGCTCTTTCACTACACTGCATTTGGATGTGAATTTATTTTTATTTCTTGTGTAGACTCTTATGCTTCTTGAATTTGAGTTGAGGATTTATATCTTTCATCAATCCTTAACAATTAATTAACAATTCTTAACTATTAATTATGTTAAAATTTCCATTTATCCACTTACCACTTTCTCTTTCTGACACTCCTATTAGATGTATTTTGAACCTTTTCATTCTATATTGCAAATTCCTTCTTTTATCATCTCTCTCTCTCTTTGCCTCTTTCTGTGATGTTCCAAGTAATTTTTTTCAGGTCTGTCTTCCAATTCATGAATACTCTCTTGAGCCATGTCTAACTTGTTTGCTTATCATTCTTGTGGAGAATTTTAATTCTGACGACCACATTTTTCATTCCTAGAAGTATCGTTTGAGTCCCTTTTAGGATCTCTTTGGTGTGTTTTTCCTCCCATATTATTTTTTTCCTTAAGTATACAACTTTATTTTATGTCTTCAATTGCCTAAACATTGTTCTGTCTTCTTTTAGATTATTGTTCTATTATCTCAGTGTTTGTGCCTATACCTCCTGTTTGTTGTATCTGATAACTTTTGCTAATGGTAAATTGCTTTTCATGTACTGCACAAATTTTCAACACAAATTTTTCTGTGAGTTTCCCTTACATTCATTATTGTGGGAGTCTTTCTCCATCTTTTTTTCTGCTTTTGCTCCTTTTTGTGACCCCAGAGTTATCCCTATCTAGAGCCAAATATCTACTGCTTTCTTGGCTTAGGAAGTTCTGTACTAGCAGATAATGCAAATGTAAGCCCCTGGCTCGTATAAAACTTTGGTTTGTGCTTTCAGATTCTTGGATGTGATTTTTGTTTGTTTGTTTTAACCTAGAACCCACTGGAATAGCTTTTCATCTTTTTCATAGACTTTTTTGAACCAAAATTTATGTAAAACACCTTATTTCCATCATCCCATCACTCAAGGCCGACAGCTTTCTTTCTCCTGTCTTCATGTGGACCACAAAACACCTCTAGGATGACCAAACAGCCTGCATCCTGGGCTGCCACTCTACCAACTTACTACTTCCTGCTGTTCCTTTATTTTTGCCAATCTTGTGAACTCATTTCTGCATTAAAAAAAAAAAAAAAAAAAAAAAAGTTCCATTCAGCACTTCCCAAGTGTTATTCCAAATGTGGGAGATTTCAAGTTATCTTAATCTGTCATCCTGCCTGCATCCCCTGCAGAATTCTTGATTTGCTCCTTAAGCAGATAAAGCCAGGTGGACCTCTGCATCGTGAGATTCATGTGCAAGCAGACATTCCCATGGCAAGGGTGTCCCCAAGGTGAATAAAAGGAACAGTGAGGGGTTTGTAACCAGCTCCTCCTCTGATCCCATCTGATAAATCCTAACACTACCCCATTCCTCACTTTCCTTGTCTAAAACCTTTTTCACATTTTTTCACTTTTGGACACGACCTATCTCATGCTCTCCACGTACCATCATGTATTATGTGTGCCAGACCCTCTCCTGGGAATGCTTCGTAGCTGCTCAGCCTAACGGTTGTCAAGGCCCAGTTCACACACTTCCTCATCTGTAAAAGACTTGGGTTATTTTTTGTTGTCGTCATTTGTTTGTTTGTTTTTATTTCTTCCCTGGACTCTCCAGTTTTGCCCATATTTACACAGACTTCCATATACCTATAAATCTCTACCTCATTAGAATGACCATATTATTCTCTTAATCAAAACTATTCTGTGTTCAATGGGTAATTAGAATACACTAGAACAGAAAATATCAGAGTACATTATAGATTTTTAGGGTAAGTATTGTTTCATGAAACTTTTAGTTAAGTGTATATATACCAGACCATAGTATAAAATGTATTTTTATAGGGGAGCAATGATTTTTTTTTAAAGCCAAAAAAATACAGTATTATCGTATAAGTTATTTGTAGACAATACCTGTTTCTGATGCACCTTGCCACACACGCACGTGCGTGCATGCTCACAGGCACCATGTTTCCACGTTTGGGAGAGTGTTTTACATATAGTAGATAGTAAATTTTTTGAATGAATGAATGAGTATATGACTGAATGAATGAAACGTTAATATAGCAGCATGAAGGCATGTCTTTGTATGAATCCATGTGTTTCCAAAGGTCATCTTGCCAATCTGTATACTAATAATGGATTTTTGTCCTACCCTTCACACTTGGCAGATGAATGCCCTACAATGTGCTTGAGTACAAGAGACATTGAGTCACAGCCTCCTGTCTTGGGGGCATCTAAGGATACTTCATTACTCACTGATATGACCACCTGCCCCACAACCCCACCCCAGCAGTAGATGGAGAGTCAAGTTGACTCTTAGTGGTCAGACACAATCTCTGAGTATACACTCTTATTATCTACAAGTCTCTATTTAAATAGCATCAGTCACTATAGTCACAGGCCATTAGATTCTTAATAAACTCTTCAAAAATAAGACTCTACAGCTTTTCAGAACGTAAGAGTTCTCACCAGTTTTGACTTTGTAAGATTGAGTGGACAAGAAGAGAGATAAGGTCAAAGACAAAAAAACTTCTCAGACTGCTCCAGATTTGCCTCCTGACTCCATCTCTTTAGTGTCTCTTGGCCTTGAGCACAGCAACCTGTCTTTTTCCCTGTTTGCAGAACAGGAGGAACAGTATCTGGTTCCTCAGGTGATCAGGCGTTCAGAGATAATGTGTGTGGAGTGCCCAGTGTGATCCTGAGCACATGAGAGGTGCTCATCATCTTCATCACCACCAGCACCATCATTATCCTTGTTAGGGAGCTGGGATCAACTAACCCAATCTTCTGGTATCTTTCCTTCAAACTCAGCCTGGTGTTTCCTGTCTGTGTGTTACTCAGACAGCAGAGAGGCTTGAGCAGGGCAGCTGACTGTCTGCCATTGCATTCACCAACACTATCAGACACTTGTCCTGAGCTCAGCCATGTCACCAAAAGAGGTGTAGCAGAAGCTGCTAGCAGGCTCAGTTGGGGCCCTCTTGGTGCTTGTGCTTTGGGATGTGACAGAGACAAACAAATGAAAATACACGGGGAGGGCAGCACATCCATCTCACTGTGTCTTCAGCCTCACTGAAGCCACTGAGCCACTGAGGCTCACCCAGGTGTAAACAATGAAGACTGAGGCAAGGAAACCAGCATTTGAAGTGAGTCTACCTTGGACAGTTTTAACAGGCATTTAAGGAGGAGATCTCACAAGTTCTTGAGGTTAGGGGTCTCAGAGACAAGTAGCAATAGCAGATTGCTAGGCTACACGGGGAGGCCAGGTGTCCCAAAATGTCAAACTAAGTAAAACAAGTTCAGAAAATTTCAAGAAGTTTCAGTCTTTCTCAGGTGGGCCTTTTGTCCATCCTCCTTCCTGTAATTTGAACAACACCCAAGAAATGTGGCTTTTCATCCCAGGGTTTTTTTTTCTTGCAAAATCACCTAGATGTGATCCATCATTGTTTTCACATCTATAAAATGATAGTAGCAAGGCGGCCAGTTTTATCTCTAATGCACATAACAAATGAAACTTAATTCTTGCATTGCTGAGTGTATAAGTCATGGTTTATTGAATCTATCTTGGTATAATCTTCCATTGTCCCTGCGTGAAGCTGTAGTGGGAGCTAAACTGGGGATTAGGACAGAGATCCCATCTGAATCGACAGTCCGAGCATAAAATGTTAAATGGAAAGAAAAAGAAGACGTTCTAACTTTCTTGACAAAGAAGAGAAAGAGAGTAATTTGTTCTTTTTTTTACTTTGAAACCTGGAAAAAGGGAGAAAGATCTACATGATTTCAAAAACAACACACTTAGTTTTCATCTTGTTCCTTAGCAGGGAGAGGGAGAGAGAGAGAGAGCACACACAATGCTCATCTTCTTCTGAAATCCTGGACTTTAGAAGCACTTTTATGAAGAAACGTGCTACAGAAATGGGATCTTCATTATTGTGGTTGTTTGGGCCTGGATAACTCTTGCTTGACAAATACTCAGTGGATGAGACGCGGGCAGGGTCGTTTATATACTGTCCCTGTTCTGGGTTTGGAGCACAGGTGAGGACTGGAGGACAAGGTAATAATTCTTAAAGGTGCTATGTCACGCTGGACCGGACGTTTAAAAATAACACATCATCTACTGGTTGCTAACATGAAAGAAACAAGGGAATTTCTGTTTTAAAATAAGACTAAAAGTAAACTAGAAGTAACACAGGTTATTCTGGGGGTACAAAGCCTTTGAAGAATCCAGAATGCCACACACAGCTTGAATTTGTAATGAAATATGTCATGCCTTAAGACTGAATCTGTATGAACACCAGCCAGTCAACTGGCACCAGCACTGAAAGGCTGAGGAATTAATTAATGGCAGTATTACTGTGCACTATTATTGTTCCAGGCTTGGGCAGTAACACCTGTTAACATACCTTTGCCCCAGCCCTGGTCTCAGGTGTTTGTTCCTCCTGGGTGCTGATGTTGGAGCTGGCATGAGGACAGTTCTCCAGTTCACCTGACATCAAGCAGGACACTATGCCAAAATAGTGAAACTGGTGACCCACCATCAACAAACTACAGAGAAGTGGTTCCAGTACTTGTGATGAATTTGATTTTGGCTCTGAGTAAGCAAAGCCTTTTGCAAGGGAAAAGCGCACACCAGCTTCCTCTCAGATCACATAGAGCAAGAGGTAGTAGACTTAGGTTAGGATGTACTCTATTTGAAGTTATTAAAGACTTTTTTGGCTGGGGATGTAGCTCAGTGGTAGAGTGCTTGCCTAGCATGCACAGGCCCTGGTTTCTATCCCAGTATTAAAATAATAAAACAAAATAAAGCATATAAAAGAGCTGTTTGTCTCCTCTAGACCATATGGAGATACACATGCAGCTATAGTCTTGCCTTTTACCCCTGAGGTTCCTGTCTGGTTCTGGTCTGCAGACTTCTAGATACCAGGAAATATCAGGTGCTTTTACCTACCATTTCTAATATTGAAGCAATTTGTGAATTCCAAACTTCTGCTGTACTGAATTACTGCCTCTCAGTTGGGATCTTTATATGGTGGATTATCATAAAAGTTATTGTAATCAATCTTGTTTGTTACCTTATAATCATTCATTAAGCCATAGTATATTTCCTATAATATTTCATCATGCCCAGGTTTGCAAACTGGTGATTTTTCTGCACCATTGGATGGATATGCCAGTCATCCTGTACTAAGCAAAGGTTACATGTCTGTTGACCAAGGATGTGTAAACAGCAGAAATGCCACCTTCATGTCTCTCCATGCTGCAAACTCAAGTCAGTTTCCCAGAGGATAATCAGCTAGTCTTTCTAGTCAAACCCCTCTTGAAACAGAGGCTTCTGCTGCTTCAACAAACCTAGTAAGGGGAATATAAAGAGATTAAAAATAATTTTCTAGATTTAGCTTCCTTATAAGTGTAGTGATAGGAATCAAAGTCAAGTTGTCCAGAAAGGAACCTAAGAAACAGTGCTGGTCAGAAGGGGAGTATTTATATCACATTTGACAAAGTACTGGCTTATTTTCCAACTATAAACAAATAAATGACTTTTTAAATAGCTATTTCTCTGCAAGGTAGCTTAGCCTGGTACCTCTCTCACTTAATCTATAAAGATATTCACCAGAAACCTGGAAACTCACCCTAGCCCAGAAAGAAAGCATTGCTAAAGCTAAAACCAGAGATAACCATTGGAAGGTTCCATTTAGTGACTTGATGAGGTGGTCTTTTAGATGAGCTCAAAAACGAAAACAAAACTGAAGTTTGTTGAAGTTTGTTTTCCTTATTATAAATATCCTCAGAATCATATGGACAAAAAATGTTTCTTTTGTGACTCCTAAATGGATCTTTTCAGTTATTCAGTGGAATTTAATGAAGCACCATAGTCCAATTGAACCCATGTAGCAAATAAACCCAGTGAAAAGTATTCTGGAGTTAAAAAAAAAAAAAGTCAAAGGACTTTTTACCTTACTTTTAGATAGTATTCAGTTCACCCATGTGTAAGGCCTTAAGATTTATTCCCAGTGACATCATGAGATTATCAGATTTTCCTCTTTGGGGAATATAAAACCAGGCAAAGGCTATTCCCCAAGATATTTTTATCATAGTTCTTTCTGATTATATGTTTCTTTTCAACATTTACATGGACATCCTTTTTAATACAAATAAGAGATCTTTTGAAAGTACATCATCCTGTTTTTTAGTGACACAAAGTGCCAACAAAGATGTGTTCCCTAGTAATGGCATAGGACTATGCCATGGAGCGCTTGCCTTTCATGTGCAAGGCCCTGGGTTCTGTCACCCGCACCAGAAAAAAAAGTAAATAAAAATAAAAATAATGGCATAGTACTGAGTCTTGAAGACTCCTTCCTTATGAACACTATGATATAATATTGCTGTTTTCTCACAACATTTTACATTTTGACATTCCTGGAAGTCATCAGTATAATTTTAGGCAGCAGCAATTTGTACTGTAGTACTGTGATGATTTTTTGTATATATGTTTTTTATTTTTATAGACTACATTTTGATTCATTGTACACAAATGGGGAACAACTTTTCATTTCTATGGTTGTGCATGATGTAAATTCATACCATTTGTGCAATCATACATGTACATAGGGTAATGATGTCTGTCTCAGTTCACTATCTTTCTTTCCCCACCACCCCTCCCCATTTCCCTCTACACAATCCAAAGTTCCTCCATTCTTCTCTTATCCTCCTCCATAATTCCCTCCCCCCCATTATGTATCATCATCCACTTATCAGAGAAAACATTCAGTCTTTCATTTTTTTAGGATTGGCTTATTTCACTTAGCATGATATTCTCCAACTCCATCTATTTACCAGCAAATGTCATCATTTTATTCTTCTTTATGTCTGAGTAGTATTCCCTTGTACCCAAAGGACTTAAAATCAGCATACTCCAGTAAAGCAGCCACATCAGTGTTTATAGTGCCCAGTTCACAATAGCTAGATTCTGTGATGATTTTAATCAGCATGAGTTTTGATGCCCACAAGTCAATAATGAGACTTGTTTTATTAGGTATCTTTATTGTTGCTTACTTATACATCTAGTACATTTTTACTTTAAATACATTATTCCATTTGATGTTTACTGAGTCTTCGGAAATTTCTACTCAGTTCCTAAGTTGTTATCGCCCATGCCGAAGGGAGCTGGGTTGGAATGTTCAAAGAGCTTCTCCAAGGTGATTCAGCCCTGGGGAAGGTAAACATTTAAGGAGAAAGACCAACTGTTTTAGTCAGCTCTTTTACCATTGTGACCAAAAAGACCTGACAAGAACAATTTGAGGTGGAAAAGTTTATTTGAGGCTCACAGTTTGAGAGGTCTCAGTCCATAGATGGCTGGCTCCATTCCTTGGTGCTCGAGGTGAAGCAGAACATCATGGCAGATGAAAACATCTGGGAACTTGGCACCAGGAAACAGAGAGAGAGAGAGAGAGAGAGAGAGAGAGAGAGAGAGAGAGAGAGCATGCTGAGCTCAAGAAGAACAGAATATATACCCCAAAGGACACCCCCAGGGACCAACCTCCTCCAGCCATAGCTTACCTGCCTAGAGTTCCCATCCAGTTAATCTCTGTCAGTGGATTAATTCCCTAATCAGATTAAGGTTCTCATGACCCAATCGTTTCACCTCTAAACTCTCAGGCGTTGTCTCACACATGGGATTTTGGGGGACATCTGTTACCTAAACCATAACACTAACCTGTGAAGGCCACAGAGAAAGAATGTGTGGAGAAGCAGGATTGCTGGTGGGAGGTGGGGTGATTTGAGTGGAAATAAGGGATGGTCAATAGTGTCACATGCCTCGATTGCAGTGGTTGAAGGAAGAGGAGAGGAAGAACGGAAGTCAGAAGTAGACCACTGGTTGGACAAATGGATATGAGAAGAGGGGTGGAAAGGAAACAGCAGCTGGAATTAGACACGTAGCCTAGAAGACACCAGGAGGAGATGGGTTTAAGGATGTTGATGGGGGGAAAGACAGGAGAGAGTAACTATGGGACAGAGCCCCCGAGAAGGCCACAAAAGATTTGTTCTCACGTACTGAAAGTGCTCTTAAGTATACATAGTAACACGCACAGATGGAGGGGTAAATTGGGACCCAGGAAATGGAAAACACCAACAAAATAGAATGTAACCCAGAAACAAAGGGAGTGAAGGTTGAAGGCCTGTGAGAGCTGCTCTTTATTCAATTAAAATGAAGATTAACTTTGTAGCTGAACTTAATTGAAGTTTCCCCTCCACTGTTCAGATAATGGATTTGTACTTGGGACTGTTAAATTTGGCAGAGAAATAGGCTCTGCTGAAATGAGCAAAGCCAGCTGCAAATAGGACAGATTAACTCAAGTGTTTCTAGTTTAGAAGCAAAAGTGCCAAAATAGGCTAATGGATTTGGATCTACCTTCACGTTCCATATCACAGAATCCTGCATGCATCTTACCTGCTGGTACCTTTGACTTCTTTGAAACTCCTTCTGTATCATTTTCTTGATCTTGAGTTTTTTTCCCTAAATGTTTTGGGTAAAAAATCAGCATATATTGTTTGCTCGTGGAAACTCATTTTACTAACTAAACGGAATAAAAGGGAAACAGTTTTGTCAGTTTCTGCAAGCACCCTTCTCCTACAGAGCTCTGAGGGTTTTAACTATTGCTCATTAGTTCTTACTAGAAACCCCATCAGGAAGTCATGGATGGCATCCATTTTTACCTAGTGACAATCTGAGGTAGGCATCACAGGTGCACAGTCTTCCCCTAGAAGGTGAGTGATCCAAGCAGGTAGTCAACATGACCAGAGTACGTGTGCCTTCAAGACTGTTCACATCTCTGAGCCCCTGTCTCCTGCCCCCGTGTTAGGGGTCATTTGAGGTGAAAGATCAGTATTCAAACCTTGTGTCCTCAGGCTCACTCCCTAGATGTGTCTCCAAAGTGGAGTCAAGGCTGGCACAGATAAGATATGAAGAGACAAATATGACAGACAAAAATATTTTGAGCTCCAGTTTTCTTTGTTTCAGACTGAAGCAGGGTGCCGGCTGCGGGGAGCTGATAGTCTGGATGAAATGCTCAAGTGGCATTGCACAGCCCTCTCTGATGAAGGACACAGTCCCCATGGGATGGGACAGCAGGCCCCTCAGCATGCCCCCTGCTCTGGTGAAGAAGAGAGATCCTGAAGTGGTTTGGTTCTAAACCTCTGTGCTAACTACTCAGACCAGAAGTGTATTATAGATTGTCACTGGTAACGACATTCAAAACCTTCAGTTGATTATGCAAAAACATGTTCTCATAATCAGAAGCACTGTAGTTTCAAGACTTGAGAAGAATAATGTTGGTTGTTTTGTTGTTAATGTTTTAACTTGGTTGTTTTTATAGCCACGCCATCATTAAGTTTTCCTCTAAATTCCCTGTTAAGAACAATGTTAAGCTTTTTTTTTTTTTGTAAGAGAGAAGGGCAATTACTCTTTATAATTATTTTTCCTGTGTTCTTTAATACAACTTACTGGTTAACACATGGAAGCTTCCAGAAAACGGAACTTAAAACCCTTAGTAATGTTAGTGGGGGTTGCATTACCCCAGAAGATATGTGGAAGTTAGTTTCAGCTCCTAAACATTATAAAAGATAGGATTTTAATCTTCTCTAATGCCAATAGTAATGATGTTAAATTCTAATAATAGCAATGACAAGCAATTCCTGAGTACTTTATGCCATTCATCTTTCAATTGTTTTTTTTTTTAATTTTGTTTATTTATATGTGGTGCTGAGTATCTACCCCAGGGCCTCACCCATGCCAAGCAAGCACTCCACTGAGTACATCTCCAGCCCCTCATCTTTTAATTCCCTGAGGTGTTTTATTATTATTTATCCCCATTTTTCCTAAGAGATAACTGAAGCTCAGAGGATAAGTATTGTCCACAGTTTGTAAATCCAACCTCAGATCTCCACACCCCAAAGCCATTCCCTTAACTACTACATTCAACTGTTGTGATAACTAACTGAAAGACATTAAAATAGCATCTTAAACAAGGTTGGCGATGTATTTGAAAAATCAAATAATCTCATCTTAACTCCATGGTATTGCCAGGTTAAACACGTTTACCTGAAATCTCTGAGGGGCAGTAAAACTTGGATCTTTTCAGATTACTGAAGTCTGACCTATGTGAGTCACACTTCGAATTTTGGGAGGCCACTAAAAAGTCAGAATTTTAAAGTGATTTCTCAGAGAAGTTCCTCAGGTTTCTCAAATGAAACCTTTATAGGACTCACCCTAGACCTCCAGCTGCCAGTGACCTAGCCTACATGGCTGTCTTCCCTCTTTTTTTTTTTTTTTTAATATTTTTAGTTGTAGGTGGACAAGATATCTTTATTTATATTGTACGTGGTGCTGAGAATCGAACCCAGTGCCTCACACGTGCTAGGTGAGCACTCTACCACTGAGCCACAACCCCAGTCCCCCACCCTTCCCTCTTAAAGCTACAGAGACACCTGGTGTGAAAAGGCTATGAACTGAAATGTAGGTAGTACACACTGAAATGGTCTGAAAATTGAGGTGGAAGTTGATGGCTTCCTTCTACCCTTCTTTTTTAGAATCTATGTTAAGAGAAGGGTGAGGGAAATCAGAACCCCAAGGTAGCCAGCCAGAAAGACAAACAGGGACCTGTTCTTTTCCTATGGAAATACTGAAATGCCTACAGAATTCTTCAGGACAGGAGAAAAGTCACTCTCAGAGGGCTGGAACAGCATTGCTCTTTGATTCAGGGGGAGAAAACAAAATACAGACTACTGAGAACTGCCATCTGGCTTCTCACACAGCAGGCGAGAAATTTGCCACCCAAATCCTGTCCGTAAATGGGATGAAACAGAGAGCGATCCCTCTGCAACTCCACTGGGAAAAAAATTAAATGCTGGATATGTGCTGCTTAAATAGGCTTTTGAGAATGGCTTATACCTCTTTAAAAATGAGATATTGTGGGGTTTTTTTTTGAACAAAAATGACAGTTTTAGTTATTATTTGTTGGTTTTATTATGGCAAATTCAAGCTTCAACATGCTCAAACAGCATAGCATGACAAACCCTGTGACCATTTTGAACAACAGTCCTCTCATGGCCAGTTTGTTGTACACTCCCTCAACTGCCCCCCAGTATTCATTCAAGTAAATACAGTTGTCCCTGGGTATCCCAAGGGAATTGGCTCTAGGACTCCCCGCAGGGGCTCAAGTTCACCGTATAAAATGATGTAGTATTTCAAAGAATCTTACATGCCTCCTCCCAAATACTTTAAATCATCTCTAGAGGAGTTATAATACCTAACTGATGTAAATACTATGTAAATAGTTGTTCAACCATGTTGCTTAGGGAATAACTTAAAGAAAAAACTCAGTATTTATTCAGTACAAATGCAACTTTTTTATTTATTTATTCATTTATTTATTTTTGCAAATACTTTTAGTGTGGACTTGTTTGAATTCCTGGATGTGGGACTCGTGGATCCAGAGGGCTGAATGTACTATTCATCCCTAGGCATTTTAGTATGGGTCTCTAACAAGATAAAGTGTGGTGTTTTTCTGTTTGTTTGTTTTTGGTTTTTTGTTTGTTTTTCAGTGCTGGGGATTGAACCCAGGGCCTTGTGCTTACAAGACAAGCATTCTATATCCCTAGCCCAAATCTCTTTTCTAAATGAAACTGAAATACCATTACCACACCTTCAAAGTTATCAATAATCCCCCAACATCATCAAATATCCATTAGGTGTTCAAATGGCCCATTGTTTCATGTGTGTCATGCTTTCTTTTAATAGAGTTTTAATCAATATCCAGAGAAGATCCATGTACTGCAGTAGCTTTTTTAAAAAATGTGAGGAAGCGAGGGCTGGGGTATGGCTCAGTGGTAGAGCGTGCCTAGCACGTGCGAAACCCTGGGTCATTCTCCAGGGCTTCCATCTCCAGCACCCAGGTGGAGGTGGAGGTGGGGGGCAATCATCAAGTTCTCTTTTTCTTCCCCCTCACCCTTTGTAACTTATTCACTGAAGAAATGTCTTTCTTTCCCACAATTTCCTTCAGTTTGGATTTTACTGATTGCCACCTGTGGCACAATATGACATTTTTCTCTAACTCCTGTATTTCCTGAAAATTGAAAATGAGATCTAGAAGCTTGGTCAGATTCAGATTCCCTCCTTCTTCCTTCTCTCTCTCCCTCCCTCCCTCCCTTCCTTCCTTCCTTTCTTCACCTTTCTTTTTCTCTCATTTAGCATGTGTGATAGTCTCTCCTCTATCCTAAGCCTCCTGACACTGATTGTATTTATATTGATAAAAAGATAATCTTGTTAATGTTTAAATGTGGATTAGGTTCTCTGTGGCCAAACCTGTCTTTCCAAATTCATGGGGACATATTCACTCATTGAACAAACCCTGATAATAAGGTTCAACTGTGTGTCAGGGGCATGGAGGAGGACAAAAAATGACAACACCCTGGAAACTCTGACCAGAATAACCAGAGCCAAGGGACAACTAATAGGTGACTCCGCCTTGGAAGTGACATTTGCACCAGGTCTTCAAAGAATATGATCAATGCAGGATATTTGTGCAAAAATAATTACGGAATACTTAGTGTGTTGTTTGGTTGAGTCTTTGAACCACGTTCTTGCATATGGATCTGACTATTGTGCATGACCACAACTTATCTTCTCAGCTTTGCCTACTAGGTAAAGTGACTTGGAAAATGTTGTTTCCTTCCTATGTATGTGAAAATGTGTAAGCTTAAAACACCCTGTTTACCAGCTTCCTACCGAGTTTGCTGCAGGAGAAAATAACATTTAGGCCTGAGAATCTTCAGGATGTGGTGGACGTGGTCGCCTTCCTTCCCCACTGCAGCAGCCTCCTTGTTCAGGTAGTGGTGAAAGGACATTGTGGGTTCTCAAGGTGTGGCCCTCCTAACTGTTGCAAGGGTCTACAGACCGACAGGTGAGCCAAGCATTAGCTCTTAGCTGATCTTGTAAAAAAGACACATTTCCTTTTTTCATATGTATGTACATGTGTACATATGTATACATATGAATGTATTGTTGCTATTGTAGTACAAAGCCACTTGCAGGTACCATGGGAGCCTTAGTATTAGCTCTGTCGTCAAGTATAGTGTTAAACAATATGTGCTAAAATAGAATTCCTATCTTGTATGGTTAGGGGATTGTCATGTTTCAGAGTTCCTTAACAATTTTTGGCTTGAAAAGTGATCTTCATAAAATAGATAATGGAGATGATTGAACCACACCATGCATGTATTTAATGCCACTGAATTATACACTTAAAAGTGGTTAAACTAAGCTAGGCACAGTGGCACATGCCTGTAATCCTAGCAGCTCGGGAGGCTGAGGCAGGAGGATCACGAGTTCAAAGCCAGCCTTAGCAATGGTGAGGTACTAAGCAACTCAGTGAGACCCTGTCTCTAAATAAAATAGAAGATAGGGCTGGGGATATGGCTCAGTGGTCGAGTGACCCTGAGTTCAATCACTGGTTATCTCTCCCACAAAAAAAGTGGTTAAACTGCTAAGTTTTGTTATGTATATTTTGCCACAATAAAAGTATAATTTTTTTTTTTTAGCTTATAACAAAACATGTAAAAACATACCCACACACACAAAAAAGGATCCTGTATTTGAAGAAACTGGACACCAGCAACCTAGAGCTTTCATTAATTAGGCAGATGCACTAAGCCATCCTCTGCGGTGACTCTTAAATGTCCAGAGAAACAGACGGAGTTTGCTATGTATCTGGGGTTTCCTTCCAAGTGGGGGTGGCACTTAGGGGACCTACACCACACGGTGGTACACTGTGATGTGACTTTGCACTGTGATAACTGCTGCAAAAGGGAAAAAGTATGTGGAGCTGTACAGTCTCACTAGAGGGACCTGGTATTGGGGGCAACTAAAAAAGGTCTCCCCCAGGAAGTGACAGCTGGGTGGAGGTTTGGATGAGCCAGGAGAAAGAGCACTCTTAAGAGATCAATGCCCACTTGCCTGCTGGGGCCCTTCTTCCCAGTGGTGGGGCCACAGCCTTCCACCCAGCAGGCAGTGATTGACACGTGGGGGACTCTCAACCACTGTTGGTGATGAATAAAGAAAACATGGAGTAGAACTCTTCACAATGGGTGTGTCCCAAGGACATTGGTGAAACCTGGTGCCACCTGTTCACCCTTTGTAATTTTCATCTTTGTATTTAGGTTGATTTTACTGAGAACTTCAGAAGATGACCTTATAACCTTTACATAGACAGGAAGTACTTTCCAGTTTAATTGCTGAATTTGTCTTCTTGTATGTTTAACCACTTCTGTTGTTTCTCTAATCGTTCTGTGTTTTTCATTTTTATACTGACTCTGCCAGATTTAGTGTTTTATTATGTTCTAAACCTCCCACACCTACTACATTCTAGATCACAAACTTTGAAAAGGCTTAGTAGCCTGTAAGAACGCAGTATTCTCTTTAGAAGAATATATATTTTGATGTTCTATATTCTGCAGATGAGACAGAGCAGTTGATTCAGAAGGCTCTTGATGAAACTTCACATGTCCAGCATGAGCCCACCATGTCCATTTTTTCAAGAACAAAGACTGTGGGTTGGGAGGGGACTTTGCATGACTGTAGGTATTATTTCATCTCGGTGAATGGAGGAGCAGATGGGAGGAGGGAGATAGCCAGAGGGTCTGTGTGATCAGCTCCACGTAGATGGAGTGTTCCAGAGCCTTTCGATTGGCCAAAGGAAAACATTATAAGTGACTTATTTGTTTTTTAATCCTGAACCAAATTTGGGTCAGAATTAACTCTCAGAGTAAAAAATACAAAATACAAGCAAGGATAAGTAATTATAATATATTTCTGTAGACCCAAGTCACTACTGAGATTATTTCTGCTGAGTTCTGTTGTACAAGTCAAATCACATGCCCCAAATTCACCAGTTACACCTAGCAAATATATGATTAAAATCACATGCCCCAAATTCACCAGTTACACCTAGCAAATATATGATTAGCAGCTTGTCCCTCAACATCAGTCTAATAAATAGATCTTATTTTGTTTCTACAGGTAAGAACTTAGACTAGTATGTCACTTTCAACTTTTTATTATCTGTTAAGTCCCAAGATAAATGCTAAAAATTTAAAAAATAAATTCTCTAGGTTTTGGTGGTGATGGTGGTTTTGGCTTTTTATTTGTTTGTGTGTTTGTTTGTTTCTGTTACTGGAGATTGGACCCAGGGGTGCTTTACCTCTGATCGGTATCCCCAGTCCTTTTTATCTTTTTATTTTGAGACAGAGTCTCACTGAGTTGCCACAGTTGGTCTCAAACTTGGAATCTTCATACCTCAGATCTCCCAAGTCACTGGAATTACAGGCATGCACCACCACACCCAGCCATGGTTTTTATTATGTGGTTTCCATTGAAAATACAAGACCACCACAGTATCAGATTTTTTTAAACTTTACAAATAAAATTTGTAAATTTCTGGCATCCAGCATGATGTTTTGCTATATCTACCCTTTGTGGAATAAGTACTTCAAGCTAATCAACATATCCATCTCCCCAGACACTTATTCATAAATGTGTGGTAAGAACATTTAAAATTCACTTCCTCAGTAGTTTCCAAGTATATAGCTTGTCTTATTCCATTCAGACTGCTATAACAAACTACCATAAATGGGGTAGTTCTTAAACAACAGAAATTTGTTGCTCATAGTTCTGGAGACTAGAAAGCCAGATGCAGTCCCCAGCAGATTTGGTGTCTGGCAAGGGCATTCTTCTTCATCGATGGGTCTTCATGCTGCATCCTGGCATGGTTGGAAGACAAGCAAGCTCCTAGGGCACTAATTCCATCCATGATGGTTCTGCCCTCAGTCTCATCACCACCCAAAGGCCTTGTCCCTTAACAGCATCATCTGAGGGGTTAAGTTTCAGCATGAATTTCTAGGGGACACATGCAGATCAAAGCATAATACATTAGTATTAAGTACAGTCACTATTTTATCCATTATATCTCCAAAGCTTATTCCTCCTAACTGAAACCTGTACCCTTTGACTAGGATCTCCCCTTCCCCCTTCCCTAACCTGTCCCCACTAGTCTCTGCCCACCAGCATTCTACTCTGCTTCTTCAATTTTGACTCTCAGATTCCACATATAAACGAAATTGTGCAATATTTATCTCTCTGTGAGGCTTTTATCACTTAGCACAACATCCTCCAAGTTCATCCTTATCGTTGCATATGACAGGATTCCCTTCTTTTTAAAAGCTGAGTAGTATTTCACTGTGTGTGTATACCTGATTTCCTTTCTCCATTCATCCATTGATTGACATTTAGGTTGATTCCTGATCTTGGCTATTATAAATAGTGCCTCAGTGAATATGCACATGCAGATACTCTTCAACATACTGGTTTCATTTACTTTGGATATGTACTTAGAAGTAGAATTAGTGAATGATATGGTACTTCTCCTTTTAACTCTTTGAAGAACTTCCATATTTGGTGGTACTAATCACCATTCTCACCAGTAACATTCAAGGATTCCTTTTTCTCTACATCCTCATAGATATTTATGTTTTGTCTTTTTGATAAAAGTCATCTAGCTGGTTTGAGGTAGTGTCTCATGGTGGTTTTAATTTGCATTTCCCTTTCTTCATGTTTTGGTCAAAGAGGTGTGTGTTAAGATGGACACAAAGAGTCATGACAGAAATGATCACAGCCTACATGTGAGATCAGATTAGTTACAGGAGACTTTCTCACTCATTTAAATACTGATGTGTCCTCATTCTGTAAGTGGAAAAATATTTAAAAAATTGTACAATAATGGTGTTTATTTTCTAATGCTTAAAATTCTATAATAATTATTCTTGCAAATATTTTTTTCTTTTGTAGGAAAAACCATTGACAAAATCTCTGCAGCGTGGAGAAGACCCCCAATTTGACCAAGTAGGTGATAAGTTTTTATTATTTCAAAATACTCAGAAGGCAGAGTCTGAATGCTCACTATTGTTTATTAAGGAATTTACTCAAAGAGGATATAAGTGTGTAGTTTTACAAGCTGTGTCCTGCAGTGTTTCCTCTTGGGTTTATAGATATTCAGCAGGTGTCTCTGTATTTGAATAGGAAAGAACTGGAAAATGTGGAAATAATACAAATAGGCCCTTAATTAATGGTTTTCTAAACCTTTGTATAGCAGAATTAAAGAAACTGAGAGGATAGCTTAAAGGAAATTCCATTTTAAAACTTGAGATTCTTCTGGATGAATGATACCACATGATGATTTGGTCTTTGCACTGAAGCTTATTCATATTTTCAACCAACATTGAGTTTTAACCCTTCAAAAAATCACCATCCTGTGAGAGGGAAACCTCCTCAACAATAATTCTAAAAGTAGTGGACATTTGATTCTAATAGAGAAAACAATACGTAAATGAAATAATTTGAGACAGAATAAATGCCGAGAGACTCCTTTGAAAATAGGTCAAGACTAGTAAAAGGACACTCAGCTCTCAACAGCACAGAATAAACATAAGATCAGAGAGATCCTGATTCTGTAACTTGACGGAAGCTATAGGTTCACTTGAAATTAGTAGACGTCAGGACACCAGAGGAGACTGGAGATGTGTTTGTAGTGTTTCCTAAACTTCTGCAGTGCAGCATGTCTTCTTCAGAAATCTCAGTTGGTGCCAATGGAGAGACATTGGATGCGCTGCTGGATGGCCTCATTGACCACAGTGTTTTTTTTATTGACTAATAAAGAATACACAGAAAGTCCACTTTCTATAGGGCTTTGAAACTGTCTTCACTGTGAAACCCAATGGAGGTAACTCTGACCATGCAAGCTCAGTGTGATCCTGTAACATCACACTGTAAATACAAAGTCCTGCGTTTTCTGTTAGGAGCTTGCTGTGCATGAGGGAGGGCTCACATGCTCCTGCTCAGCACCAGGCTCCCAGGCTGTGTGGCTCTGAACTTGAGCAGAGCAGGCTGTTCTCCAAAACGCTGGCGAGGTGGAGGCCGGGCCTCCTCTCTTGGCCTCAGGGTGCAGTCTTCCCTAGTCATGTTGTCAGTTACTGTTGTCACCTGATGGGTGCTGGGGTAGTCAGAGACCCTTGGTGAATATGTACATGATGTTTAGTGTCACCATTTTGGAAGTGGGGCAGATTGTGACTCTTTTGTTCTCAAGGGAAATACTTCTTCTAAATTTTAACATTGCGCTTAATAGTTAGAACAAAGGGCTGGGGTTGTGGCTCAGTGGTATAGCGCTTGCCCAGCACGTGTGAGGCCCTGGGTTTGATCCTCAGCTCCACATTAAAAATAATAATAATAATGTAATGATTTTAAAAAATAGTTAGACCGAAAACTTGACTTAAGCACATTTTCTCATTTTTTATTCAGCTATTTCTCCATTTTATTGCTATGGAAAAGAGAGGTCCTCTACGATTAAACAGGTGTGGGCTGAAATCTCAACTTTTTTTTTTTTTTTTGAAATCCCAACTTTGACAATTAACTAGATTACTTTTCACCTTGCTGCTCCAAGTGTTGTCCATATACCTGCCTTGTCAACATCCCCTGTGGTGCTGTTAGAAATGCAGGTTCTTGGCTTTACCAGAGAGCTGTCAAATCTGCATCACTTTATATGTGAACCAATAATGAGATGGTCACTGAAAACTTTCCCTAGACACAGAGCAACACCCTCTGATCTTTAGACCACAGATTCACACATGAATCATAAGAGAAGACACTACAAAGTCTGTCTTGTGTTAAAGAGCTACCAGGACTCCCAGGCCACAGAGAAACTTGGCTGAAGTTGGTCCACCTGTGGATTCAATGAAGAAAAAGTCCGCACAGTAACTTTTGAAAGTGTCTGCTTTGATTTATGTTTGTGCCCAAACTCAGGTGTTACTAATGCGATAGTGCTAAGAGGTGGGGCCCTTTGGGAGGTGACTAGGCCATGAGGGCTGCCCCCTGATGAAAGGGTTTAGGTGCCTTTATGAGAGTTTGACGGAGGGAGCTCACCCACTTTTGTCCTTCCCCCCTGTGAGCACACGTTATTCAAGATGCCACCTTGGAAGCAGAGACCCAAGAATGAACCTGCTGTAGTGTTGCCTTGAACTTCCCAGGCTCCAGAACTGTGAGAAAGAAATCTCTGTTTTTTATAAATTATTGAGGCCTGGGTATTTTGTTACAGCAGCACAAAATGAACTAAGACAAAGCCGTTTCAAGCAACAGTTTATAAGAATCACAGTTCCACTGACAAGGCCATGAACGTAACAAGGTCTTTTAGTCTTCTGTTACACCTGTTCCCTGTTGAGAGGATATGTGTACTGTATCCTCCTTTTACACATCCCTGTGTAAACAACAGGGTGTAGAGAGCTGGGCCTTACCCTTTCACAGCCTCATCCTGCATGTTCATGCCTCTGTGTAACCAGTCCATATTTCACTTTCCTCTTACTAGAAATGAAAGCCAAGATCATATGATCTCATCTGACATCAGGCAATCCTTCCATCAACTCCAATGAAGAGAGTCTCGTTTCTACATTGTTACATTTAATGACAATGGGTCTCAGAAAATTTGCCCAATAGTATGTGACTAAAACTTGCAGCAGCCAAGACTGGAATCCATGTGTTCTGAGTATAACAACACCGGTGCTTTTTATTCTATAACCTGTTTGTTGCTAAAAGCTAGGGTGTAAATTCAAGGGGGAGTTTTCAGTAGGCAAAGAACCTAAGATCCTGTATCAGTTATTATAAGTGGTTTAAACAGGATGAAAGTGTGTTTCTCCCATGTTCAAGAAATATAGAGGAAATCAGCCTGGGATTTATATAACTTTTTCTTTCTTATATATTGCTTACATTCTCAAGGTTTATTATGGCTGCTAAAGCTCAGCCATTACGTCTGCATTCCAGGCAACAGGAAGGAAAAATGGAAAAATAATTACATAAAAAACAAATAAGAACTTCCCAAAGTTGCACCCAACATTTCTGCTTACATTCATTTAGTCAAATATTATATTACATGGTCACAATTAGCTTTCAGAAAGATAAATTTTTTTTTTCTTTTTTACTTTTGGCAGTCATGTGTCCATCTAAAAATTGGGGTATTTTATAACTAAGACACAAGGGGAGCGAGGGGAGTATGCTTTTGACCCATTCCTGTGCAACCCCGGCTTGTGGCATCCGTGGGCTAATTAGTAAACCCCCTTGTGGATATCGGCATGAAGGAAGCATGACGCCTGCCCCGGAGAGGCCCCTGGTCTCGTGGAAGAGATAAATAAGAAACCTGTAATCAGATAAACGATGACCCCAGGCTAGGAAGTAAGCCGACCTGGAAGACGCAAGTGTGACCTGACCTCTGAGCAGGCGGGAGAGGCCCAGAGCGTGTGGGCTGTGTCTTCCATTCCCTGCTAGTGAGAAGGTCACACCAGGAAAAGAATCAAAAATAAAGACAGGAAGAAGATTCCCAGCGGAGTTGTATGGATGAATACTGCCACTGACATTTTAAATAGCCCAGTTAACTGCGAGGGCTCAGTGAGTAAAGTGAGTGAAAGCTTGTCTTGGTACGAGAGGCCTTTAATTTTATTAACTGCATGTACACATACAGATTTCTGAGGAGAGTTATGAGGAGACATAGAATATGTGCCTCAGAAACCTAGGTCCCTGGGAATGTGATCCATATTCCAGAAACTTCCAATCCAGAAGAGGCTCTGGCCTGTGCCCAGATGCATATGAAGAGCCACAATGGACCTTTTGGGACTTAAGGGCCAGATGGTAGAACAAAATTTTTCTGAAAGGGAACACAGTTTATCAAGTGCCTAAAACACTAGGATTTTGCTAGGTATTGATGGCATGTAACATAACAAATTTCAGGAGAATATTTTCTGCAAAGGCCTTGGACGGAAAAATGACATTCTAAGTTATCTTTGGGGACTAAAGGTGTGTATTATTCGGGCAGAAGGTATGAATTGTTAAATCTTCAAAAACAGGTAAAACCATGACTCTCACAAAGATGTAAAATAAACACATGTTAAAGATTTTTTTTAGGTCATTATTAACGAGGGATGTTACACCTAGCTCAGAAGAAAATCCAAAAAGCAGACATTTATAAATCTGGGACAGTGAAGTCAGTGTTTATCCAGAAACAAAATTGGCCTCTTCCACTTAGAGGAGGGAGGTCAACTGAACCTTCTCTCAGCAATTTTTCTCATCTATAGCCAAGAATTCTTTTGCATTACTATCAGTTATCTGTCATTTAAATAGTTTTAAAGTAGTTGAAAGGTCCCTCGACTTAGATGGCCCCTGGAGAGGTATGCTCTAGGTTCCCCTTGAAACAATTTTTCTCTACAATCTGGGAGTGTTTGGAAGGAGTTCAGCCTGCAGAGACAGGAAGGGACCAGATTGTGGAAGACCTTAGTGCCAGGGGGCTGGGACCTCATCCTCCATGTACCACTGTCAAGGGGATCCAAGTGACCGTTTGACGTTAACCCAGAGGAGACAGTGTTCATGATGAGAACCCCAGAGAGACCTTTGAAGAGTGAAGGCATGGGGGAAGCATGGCATTAATAGATTTGAGGCTAAAAAGACCTGAACTAGAACAGAGGAAGGGAGACATGTAAGGAAGGATGATTTTTGCAGAATTATAGAAGAATAATCAACACTGGTTGAGAGAAGGAGAAACATAAGGTACCTGTAATTTTAAACCATGACTTGGAGCAATTTTCAGTTCACTCAACAATAAGTGCCTGAAACATGCTAGAATCTATGCAAGGTATACAGATAAGTTTAAGATAGAGTTTCTGTCCTTGAGGAGTTCCCAGTTCCCAAAGGAAAACACTGTCTACACAAAGAATTCTGCAATGGAAAGGCTATACTAGAGGTTCACATCACATTCTCTAGGAACTCAGAGAAGGGAGAGGTTAATGACACCAGGAAGGGGGATGAGTGTGTCCCAGAGAGCAATCAAGGAACAGTGACATCTGTTATATAGGTGAACAAGAAGTGCAGTTCTGAGTCTTGTGGACAAAAGGGAAGTCGAAGGTGAAAAGAGCAGAGTGCTGGAGAGTGGCAGTGGACTAAGTTGGAAAAGTGACCGCAGGGTCATAGGAGCCATGCTGAGGAGTCTGGATTATTTTTTATGAATTAGGAGTTTGCCAGGCAGAGGAATGCCATGCTTGCAGGGAGGAAAATAGGGAGGGTTGTAAGTCAGTTTTACACGTAATGAATTTTCCTGGATGGTAGAATGTCTCAGAAGAAATAGCAGGCTCATTTATTTATGCAATCACTTAACGAACACGGAGAGAGTAAAAAGAGCAGAACACATGAGTGGAGAATATCCTAGGGGAGCATAAGGAGTTAAGATTAGGAGGTGCGATCCACAAAATAATGGTCAGGGAAAGGGTGGCCAAAATGTGAGAGAAGCCCAAGAAGATGCAGCTTTCCAGGGCCCGTCATGGCAGCTGGGGATGGGGCATTGTGGAAGATGCAGACGAGGAGGATCTAAAGGAGAGCAGTTAGGAGCTTGCAGGAAGCAGCTTTGAGAAAGATTGGCTGCAGGGGCTGCTCCTTGCCAGGTAGAATATGTTTTCATAGTTGACAGATTAACGTTAAAGACTTTGGAGATTTACTTTCACACCTAAGTTATGGTGGTTAATGATGATTGGCAGTGCTTCAATTAAAAAGCAGTGTTTTAGAGCAGAATCACAACACTAGTGATGAGTTCCTCTCTGTGATCTGAGGAGAGTGTCTGTCAGTGAAAGGCATGGTGAGCTGCCATTTTACCACTTGAAGTGGTTTCCTTCTGTTACTAAATTTTAGTTATCTTTTTAAGGATAAAAGTGGAGACATTTGATTTCAGAATCTCCAATGAAACAACAGCTAACCTATGAGGAGGGTGAACCTGGGTGGGTGGATGATCAAACACAGCTCAAATAGCACGTTGACCCATTTTAAAAAGATAAAAGAAAATCAACTCTCTTAAATAAATCTGACCCCAGCAAGTGTGCAACCTGGTGGAGAATGGATTTACAAACCAGTCATTAGATACATCTACACTAAGAGAAGAAAATGTTGACTGTCAATCAATCACTGAATCTTTATTCTTGCTTGTGCCTTCTAGCTACACATAAATGTATTCTTCATTTTCTTTACCCTTGACTTTTAAACCATTGCTTACGTATTATCTAATGATGGTGTAAACATACTAGGAGGGAACTACAGGTCAGATATCCCTTTAATAAAAATGCTTGTGATTGAAGTGTTTTGGATCTTTACAGAATACATAATGAGATATCTTAGGATAGGACCCAAGTCTAAGCATGAAATTCATTGGTTTCATATACCCCTTCTACACAAAGCCTGCATGTAATTTTATGCATTTAAAATAATAACTATGTTTCATATTGTAGAATTTTCCACTTCAAGCCTCGGTGTCATCACTCAGTATTTCAGATTTTGGAACATTTTAGACTTTGGGCTTTCAAATTAAGGATGTTAAATTACAATGTACACAAAATAATGTTTTTGATTTTGAGTGTTGCTCCAACTTGGACTCTTAAAATAGTCTCATTGGGGCCGGGGATGGGGCTCAGTGGTAGAGTGCTTGCCTAGCATGCTTGAGACCCTGGGTTCAATCCTCAGCATCACATAAGAAAAAAAAAATAGTCTCCTGTGGTAAGAGGAAGTTATTTTGTCTTTGCATAGTAAAGTATACTTATTCCCTAAAGGAGTTGTGCCACACCAATCAGAGTTAGACTCCAGATCCTGATTATCTCAGGTGAAATGTCTGGCAGTGCTTTGGCAGTTGTATAAGGAACTGCACAGGAGATAATAGAACATGCAGGAAGCTTCCTGGGACAGGGCAGCAACATAGGATCCTGGAGAGGAAAGCCTTTCACAGAGATTGTTGTTTGCACAGGAGACCTCAGGGGAAATGTCCACCAAAAAGGCCACTGGTTGGCCATTGAGTTTGCCTTTGCTATCTTTCAGGTAGATGTCAGCAGTGTGGTGAACAGAAATCACATTTCAGGGAGCAAGAAGAGAGCTGATAGCGAGGCAGGAAGAAGCATCATCACCAATGCATGTGTGATTGAGAAGCCTTCTGGTAGAACAGATCCTTGAGAATTAGTCGAACCCAGAGAGCAGAGTCATGTGGGCTGCACACACTTTATGGAACCCACTTACTTATACTAAGTGAAATACAAAATAACACCATGCCAATGGTTGTGTCCCTTTTTCTCTCAACACTTTTCTCAGGTGGTTGAGGTTCCTGAGAGTCTGATGTGTGGGTGAGTTGGCAGTGGCATAATGGGTTTTATCTAATTGATTGATCTGGTTCCAGGATAGTCACTGGTTACTGTCCTCAGTGTCATTTCCTGTTGGCTTAAGAGTGAACTGTTGCCTCCGGCAAACTTGGAGTGAGATGCTAACTACATCGTTCTTAAGAGTCTAGTGAAGGAAAGCGCTAACGAGGGACATGCATCACTTAGTGACCTATTGCAAGCATTTGGAAAGTGCCAGGCAGTAGACAGTGTGCTCACATCTACTAGAGACAGGAAGTCATGGGAACACAAAGGTTCTAAAGGAGGCCCTGAGAGTTTGTGCTTAGATGATGGGCATGTGTGGCTCCGCCCTACTCCACCCATTCAGTAAAATAAGAAAGCAATGTGGTGACACACACCTGTGATCCCAGCAGTTTAGGAGGCCAAGGCAGGAGGATCACAGGTTCAAAGCCAGCCTCGTAATTTAGTGAGGGTGTAAGCAACCTAGTGAAACACTGTCTCAAAAATAAAAAGGGCTGCGGATGTTGCTCAGTGATTGCAAAGTGGTTTTTGTACTCGGGTTCAATCCCTAGTACCAAAAACAAAAAACAACAACAACAAAAAAAAACCATTTATCCTACTCTGAATAAAATGCTGTTGTCATCTTGTGTCATTCATTTAGCCTGTGATCCCACCGAAGTCACTTTTTGTCTGTGCTTCAGTTTCAATATTTGGAAATGGAAAAGGAAAACAGACATTTTGGAAGGTCTATTTTGTGCTCCACATTTTACACATCTTATTTTGTCCTCATAAAAACCCAGTGAGATGAGTATTCTTTGCCTAGTTTTACAGCTGAGAATTGGCAACATGCCAAGCCATGCCCATGCAGCTAATGAGCAGAGCCGTAACTTGAACCCAGGATCTCCTGATCTCTCCAGTGCCCTCGTGAAATTATGGAAACATGGCAGACGGAGGATCAGTCATCACATACTGGGTCCTCAGAACCTCAAGTTTGCAGCTATTTCAAAAGCTATTTGAATTCAGTGTGATTTACTTTATTGGTATCATCTCTTTAAATTCCACTTTACTTACTCAAGCATTTTAAATAACTTCCATTGGGGTTTCTTCTAAATGTTACATGTTTTATGTGCTTTTGTGACACCTTAGTTCCTCAGTGTGTGTAAAATGCCATTTATTAACAGAAAATCCATAGTAAAATATATCCATAGTAGAACTAAAACACCTGTTTATCATCTTGGTCAGTAATAATTATCCTGAAGAAGTGAATGAATAGTGTTGGAACACTGATTCTAATGCTGCAATTCAATGAAAATCTATTTGAAACATATACATGAAAAATATATGCAGTTAAGAGTAAAAACAAAACTGACATATTACTGTTATTCAAATTTCCCTTTTGTCAGCTTTTCTTAAATAACTCTCCATTGAAACAATATATTCCATAAAATGAACAAAGATGTGAAAATTCAAAAATGAAGATCTCTTTGTAATCTATAGAAAAAATATATATATTTAATGTATAGATTTTTATTACATTTTTATGGTTTTGTAATAAATTATTCTTAAGGCTTTGGTACATTTTATCACTCACAAGCACACTACCAATAGTATAATATATGATTGAGTACAAATAAATTGCATTTGTCACTTAATATATCAGTGTTTTGTGGTATTGCACAGTAGGTACTCTGACCTACAAGGTTTCCTGGCCACTTGTATTCATTTGAGAAATTAAGCCACCAGTGGAGTGACTTTAAAACTGTTCATTAAATGCACCACTCTTGACAAGTCTGCCTTATTACTGTAAAACATGGAATGACTCCATTGAGTAATTATTCAAATATTTATGAAGTTTCCTTCTTTGCATTTAGCAAGTATAATAAAATGCTTATGAAAAATCAGTGTCTTTGCTACAGTATAATGGATAGTCTCTTTTAGCTTATTTATACATAAAAAGCCAAAGTAAACATCAGAACATTTACAAAGTACATTTAGTATTCCCTTCTGCCCCTCACCCCCCCCACCTCAAAAATAAGAAAACACCAGTATGAAATAGTTCTGTGATTCTGTGCACTTCTTCTCCTCCTGCTGCCCAGTATGTAGCTCATCGATGGTGGAAGAATATGATCATTTAAATGCAACAAGAGCATCTTTGTAGCGGGCCTGCCCTCTTTCAGCAGCAGCACAGAGCTAGAATTCATCTCTTCATTGGCTCTGCTTCCCGTAAATGAAGGAGTTGAGTAACCAAGAAGCCGGCTAGACCTTCCTCCCTTCCTGAGCTTTGAGGGCCAGGTCTTTGCAAATTCCACCCTTCCTTCCTGAAAGCCTGGCCTCCAAAGGGCAGTAACAGAGAGATGGAAAAAACACACGTCCACCCAGTGCTGACCTTTCATCTCTCCTGAGATGGTCTCAGCATGTTTGCCTTGGAAAGTGTGTCCTGCAGATCTAATACCAAGACGGTCTTTACGGTGACTTTTTAATGGCTTGAAAAAAGTTCTGCTTTAAATTGTTAGAGTAGAGACTTGAAGAGTGCTGTGGATGCTCTGCACAGAGAATAAGGGATACACCTAAGTGAAGTAGTCGAATCTGCCCACAGATGTTTAGGAATCAGACAGAAGTTTGTCTCCTCTATGGGTCTAGCAAAAAATGGAACACATAAATAGTGTTCACTTTTAAATTTTTTATTTTAGAATAGATTGGGATTTACAGAAAAGTTGCAAAGAGAATGTAGACAGTTGCCAGCTTCCTGTTGTTAATATCTTATATCACTGTGGTACATTTGTCACAAATAAGAAACAAGCCTCAGTTTGTTATTGTTACCTAAGTTCGATACTTTAGATTTCAATTGTTTTTCCCTAAGATCTTTTTTCTGTTCCAGAATGCCATCCAAAATAGTATGTTCATTTAGTCATCATGTCTCCTTAGCCTCCTCCACTTAGAATCTTTTTTCCCTTACAATGGATTTTATTGGGATTTTATTATATATGGAGTAAATAAGACTTCTTTGGAGAGGTGATAGTGGGGATTTAACCAGGGGCACTTTATCACAGAGCCACATCCCATGCTCTTTTTATATTTTGAGACAGGGTCTTTCTAAGTTGTGTAGGGCCTTGCTAAATTGCTGAGGCTGGCTTCAAACTTGCAATCCTCCTGTTTCAGCCTCCTGAGTTGCTGAGTTGTGGGGAATTACAGCACGGAACACTACATCTGGCCAAGGCTATTAACCCATAGCCAGGGACTCTGAATTCTGATTCCTTTTTCCTCTGTGGAAGAAACTTCCTTCATCTCTCAGTCCAAAACATTTTGTTTATTTATTTTTTGTCATGCTGGAGATCAAATCCAGGGCCTCATGCGTGCTAGGCAGGTGCTCTACCACTGAATTACACCCCCCAGTCTTATTTCAAAACATTTAAATGGTGGTGACTTGGGGAAATAGCCCAGGAAAATGCTGGAATATCTTTAGAACTAATAAACTATTCCTTTGACACATCATGATATGCTTTCTTCCAGAAAGACATTGCTATTATATCTATGATAGAAAAATAGCTTGTGGCTATGGATATAACAGCCCCAGGGAGCGGGGAAAGTGGGTTTTTTCTTTTCTTCTTCTTCTTCTTCTTTTTTTTTTTTTTTTTAATGATTAGATTGTTTTCAAAAAAACTAATGGAGACTTGGTTCACAGTGCGGGCTGAATGCAGTTGCGTTTGTTTCTAACCTCTATTAACCCATAAGTAAAGATCAGGTACCATCCTCTATATGTGTCCACAACCACAGTTACAGGAGAAAACTCACACAATAGGCCATCAAGAAATAGAATCCAAGGAGGAAAGCCATAATTATTTTGTTCAGTGTTCAAGGCTTCTTTTAAAGGTGGGAATGGAAAATGCTATTGACACGAAGCACTCTGTTCCTTCACTGGTTTTCTGCTTTATAGAAGGAAGTAAAAGCCCAGCCCGCTTAGCTGCAGAACTAGGTTAACTAAGGGTTTCCATTTCTCCTGCTACCTCGCAGCCCAGACAGAGATCCTGCATGCCTGGATCCCTTACAGTAACCTCATTAAATTCCAGCACATCTGTGTTTATTCTCCCACACATCACTGCTAGATTAAACCTCCCCAACCCGTTTTTATGGGTTTATTTCCCTCTTTCAAAAATCTGTAGGTACTTCCCATTTTCTAGAGAAAAAACTTTTTCAACATTCCACGCTGGCATACCTGACTCTCCACACCTTTCCTACGTTCATCATTATGATCATCAACGAATAATTGTTTTGTACCTTCATTTCCATAGGCTTTCCTGCCATGGGTCTCTGCATATTTTCTTCCTTGACTCTCATCTCAAATGTCTACCCTTTCTTTAACAAGGCTTCGGTAAAATCCTACCTTCATTCTTTTTTTTTTTTTTTTTTTTTTTTTTTTTTTTTTTTTGCGGCGCTGGGGATTGAACCCAGGGCCTTGTGCTTGCGAGGCAGGCACTCTACCAACTGAGCCACATCCCCAGCCCCTACCTTCATTCTTAAGATGCACCTCTTCCTTCCCTCTGGTGGTCTCTCTCTCCTGAGACCTCTGGTTTCAACCTGCACTCCCTATGTTGGTGAATGTCCTCCTGGTTTGATGTTTTGCATGCACATACCTATTTATATTCCATGTAGGGATCATACGTTGGTCATATGTGAGTTTTTTCATCCTTCTTTTGCCACTTAACATCATGAACATTTTCATGTCATTGTATATTTTTTTGAAATGTGATTTTTAAAAATGTTTTCATAAATAGTCTATTACAGATTCCACATAGTGTTAAAGCATTTATATATAATTGGACATTTGGGTTTTTTTTTTTTTTTTTTTTTTTTTTTGGTAGAAACATTGATGCCCTGACCATTCTTGCTCATATCTTTTTATATACTTAATGTAATTCTAAGAGTGGACTTCTTGAGAATGGCTTTTATTGGGTTCTTCATATGCATTTCCAAATTACCTTCCAGATATGTTATGCCAAATTCTTTCGCCATGGGCACATTCATTTTATCACTGCTCATCTACACTGAGTATTATAATTTGCTCATGTTGCTTGTTTATTAAGTACTTAAAACCTTTCTCGCTGTGGTTTTACATGTTCTGGATACAAGACCTTTATCAGATAGGCATTTTATAAATATTTTCTGCTAGTCTGTTGCTTTATCTTTTATCACTTTCTGGACAGTATGTTCTAAATGCAGAGGCTTCTAATATGACTTTCAGCATATCAAGTTTTGTCATAGACTTTGTTTTTGGAGTCAAACCTATGACACCCTTGCCTAACCCAAAGATGTTTTACCATTTCCTTCAGAAGTTTTATAATTTTAGGTTTGATTCATTTTCAGTTAATTTTTGTATTTAAGATCCGGATTGAGGTTCTTTTTGGAGTGTGGCAATTAGCAAAAGACCAGGAATCTTCCCAAATAAGGAAATTAGAATAGTAAGTCTGTCAAAAGCACATTGTTTATAAAGAAGTTTGCCTTTAAAATAATAGGTCAATCTTTTTCAATTTATTCATACTTTGAGACTAATTTGGGGCATAACTCAAATTAATAAATGAATGCTTACTAACAGAAAATAATTGTTATCACCACTTGGGTTATTTGTTTGGGGGATAGATTTTCTTATTTCACCTAAATAATTAATATAATTGTGTTAATATTTTTATTTATACAACAAGCATGTTCGAAGAGCTAAAATGTACAAAGTACTGTGGTTATGTGATGTGAGAAAATAATTTCTTTGCAGTTCCATGAATTATTTGTATGCAATTAACATCTGATTCATAGAATGAAAGAGTCAAAGTAATTAACTTTTTTGAATTGCAAAATTATTATTATTATATGAGGAACATCTGTCAGTGCTAAGGGACATGGCTCTTGGGAATGTACTAATAAAGATTATGAACAAAAAACAGTGATAAGTGAAACGAATTTTGTAGTGAATATTTCCTGGGGTTATTTGTGCGATGGAAAGTTTCCCGGTAATTTTCGGTGCCACCAAACCTGTCAGTCACCTCTGTCTTTCCCTGTAGGTCATCAGCTCCATGAGCTCCCTTTCTGAGTACTGCCTCCCCTCCATTCTTCGAACACTGTTTGACTGGTACAAACGGCAAAATGGTATTGAGGATGAATCACACGAGTACAGACCAAGAACAAGCAATAAATCAAAAAGGTATGTTTCTTTCCTGTGAGGATTATGGCTTTTCTTTTTAAGAAACATAAAATGAGTTATATGACACTAGACCCTCTGGCTCTCCACAAAGATACTTGGCAGGTGCTGCAGGGCCCTCCTGATTTGTAGCAGGTACTACATTTGGAGCACTTTGCCATTTCTAAGTGTCACAGGTTGCAAATTCACACACGTCCTTATTTCAGCCTTTGTGGGGACAGGGTCCAAAGGACCTTAGGTTACCATCTTGCCTGCTTCTTCCTTCGAGTCTCCCCTCCAGTCCACCCCCAAATGAAGGTGGTGGTGGGCCCTGCATGACGTGCTGAGATGTTTTAGTCCTGGCCTAGCCACCTGGGGTGCTGAGTGAGCTGCAGGGGGAAGCACTGGATGCCCTGGGGCAGGAGTCCCATCTCTCCTGAGGGCTGGTGAACAGAGAGTGAGACCCTGGTGGTGGGAAGTGCAGTTGGATTGAGTTTAGCCCTGCCGATGCTTATTAGCCACATGCCTTTGGGTAGCTCACCTCTCCCAGGCCCAGGAAGTTAGGTTCATCCTTTCTGTCTGACTTCTTCCAGCTGGAAATTTGATTTGTCTGTTCTGTGTTTCCTTTTCTCTTGTGGGTTTGAAAAGTGAAAGCTGTTCTTACATGAGCCCTTCCACCATAAAACTTGATTCCTAAATGATCAAATTCATGTGTATCACCCCCTCCAAAAAATTTAAACAAATACATGTAATTTCATAGGTTTGAAGTAAACCCATTACAGCAAGGCAGTGAGGGTATAAAACTTATTTTTTAAAAGGTTATTTTATAAGCATTTAGATTTCTCTGCTTAAATTGATGCATTTTAAAAATACTTTTAAAGACAATAAACAGAAATTAATTACTCACAATCAGATGTCAACTGCTTTCTTGAAGTGGTTTACCCCTCATTTTTTTTGACAGCCCTTGCACTTTTGTTTAAAAAAAAAAAAAAGACTTCTTTTGAAATTGAAGATCTGTAATTTTACCAATTTATATTTCATCTAAATTTGTAACATCATTTTATGATACACTCGCTCTTGTAAGATTCTGTTGTTTGTTTATCATCTTATCTGAGGGAGAGATTAATAACTTTTTCATACTGAGTAACTTTAGGTGAAGAAGGAAATTTTTAATGGGATATAATTTATATACCATAAAATTCAGTTTTAAAGTACATAATTCAATATTTTCAGTATGTTCCTGAGGTTGTACAGTCATCACCACTATGAATTTTTTATCACTCCAAAAATAGACTGCTACCTATTAGCAGTCTCTCTTCAGAAATACTTTTTAAATTTATCCAATTTTAAAGGTAGAATTTCTGTTCTGGCTCTGGAAACGGTCACACTGGGTGACCAGTAAATGCAGGCGATTATTTTATTGTTTTTCTCATCTTACATGAGAACTGGTACACAGGGTGACGCCCTACCGGGGGGGAGGACAGCAGTTCTAATGAGTTGAATTGAGTTTTAGTCTGCGCCACTATTTTGTCAGAATTGTTACTGGAAGTAGATTTTTCATGAACTGATTCTTTTAGGGATTGAGAATAGGTTTTTTTTTTTTTTTTTTGCGGTACTGGGGATTGAACCCAGGGCCTTGTGCTTGCAAAGCAAACACTCTACCAACTGAGCTATATCCCCAGTCCGAGAATAGGGTTTTTAATTGTATGAATTTCTTTTCAGGAGATCAGAGTGATAGCAGAAATCCAATATGTTCTGAATCAGGACAGTAAAATTTGACTTGGGTTTATTTTAGTAACATTTGAGCATTTAAAACGAGAGAATGTGTGCTTGGGATAAAGCTAGAAGAATGAGAGTCTCTAGAGCATCCTGCATCTGAGATGCAGCTAAATTAGAAACTTAGGGAGGAGCCGAAGCAACTGAAAATAGTCAAATCGAAGGGACGGACGTTGGGTTATGATTTCTAAGATTAGTATAATATCAACATTTGCACTGCCAAATAAATTTGTCAAATGCCTCTGACTCTTGGCAATTAGACTTCAGACCAGCAGTAAAGTCGAATTCATTACTAGAGAAGTATGTCTTTTATTTTAAAGCACAATTTGGCTTATTAGATATAATCAAAGATTTGTTAATTTTTTTACTTTAAGAACAACTCCTTTTCCAGGCTTCTCTGACCAGTTTTGAAGATTCTGCCAGCCATCTGACACAAATAGTGCTCTCTGCTTCTACTGGCCGTATTTGAGAATTTGCCTTCCTCTTGCTTTCGAACTTCCTGATTCCTTGTTCTGTGATATAATGAATATAAGGCCTGACTACTGAATACCCTCCTTTTTCTACATGTTGCCCTGGCTGGCAGTAGCACTTTCTAGCCCTCGAGGGGCTTAAATGACCTCAGACAGATGGTTTTCTCCACTGCTCTTCCTCTTGGCAGGGCTGCACATGAATGTCCCTAAATGAATGTGTCCCTGCCCTGTGAATACATTCCCACCTGCAGGGTAAAGCTGCAGATTCCCTTACTAGCATTCCCTTGACCATCAGCCTTAATTTGACCTTGCTCAAGGTTTCCAAGCACCTCTAGAACTTCTTTATTTACATCTTAGAAATCACCCTGGTTGGTTCTCATTCCTCTTGCCTGGAAACAAAAGCATTCCATAATATAGGTCTCGATTTATTCTGAAAATATCTGCAAGTCCAAATCCTGTCATCCTTCCTCAACACGTATTAAGTATGTATGTGTTTAAGAGACTGTGCTAAACACTAAACAAACTTTATCATCTCAAACCTTTATCTATGTACAGGTTGAGCATCCCTAACCTGAAAATTCAAAGTCTGAAATGCTCCCAAATCTGAAAATTTTCTTGCGCTGACATGACACCCCAAATCTAAATTCCACTTTCTGACTTCATGAGAGGGATCAGTCAAAACACCCATAGCCTAAAAAGAGTATATAAATTACCTTCAGGCCATGTGTAGAAGTAGTATATGAAATACAAATAAGTCTCATATTTAGACTTTGGTCCTATTCCCAAGATATCTCATTATATGTATGTAAATATTCCAAAATCTGAAAAAGTCTGAAATCCAAAACACTTCTGGTCCCAAATGTTTTGGATAAGGCACATTCAGGTAGTACTCTTACTATTCCCATTTTATAGTTGGAGAAATTGCTTGTAATTAGAAAAGGTATTGTTTGAAGCCTGGATTGCTCTACACAAAGCCATTGCTCTTATCCGCCATCCTGTGCTAAGGGACTGGGCACTCATTTCAGGAGTCTGTCTGTGTTCAGTTCCAAATGAGCTCTCAGAGCATCCAGTAAGCAGAAAAGTGGGTGGGGGCACAATCCTGTCCTTTGTCAGTTCTGTTCCCACTTCTGACTTTTGAATGAATGCAAAGTCTCTGCAGCTCCTCCCTCTTCTTCCAGCTCCTTTTTCGTCTTTAATGCTCCTTCATTTCGTCTTTCCTCCTTGTGCTAAATTTCCAGTGGAAAAAGGGTATAAAGAAAAGAATACAGAGTGAAATTTTTAGAAAAAAGCAATTGATCTTTTCTTCGATCCCTGTTGTCCTGCTCTGATGACCAGTCATAATAGTTCTTATTTAGCTCCATTCACAAGATCCTTCCTTGCATTCCGTTATTACATTACATAACTCCTTTCATGAGATCCCGTCAGTGCACATCTCCAGCTTGGTCTCCCCATCATGTGTTGGCCTCACATTTTACAAATGATAGAAATCCTGGGTAGCAAAACACCATAAAAAGGCCACAAAAGGGGATAATGGACTTGCTCAAAGCAACACAAGTTCACATAGTTGGCAATTTTAAAGTCAAAGTCAGATATTCTGGATTTGAAATCCAATGTTTATCCTCTGTACCACAGTGACAACAGAATAAGCATGAACATGCATTTACCCACTTGTAGTATCATAGTGGGTTTTCAGTCCAGCTAGATTTTTGATGAATTTTCTCACTCTGAAAATACCTTCGGTGCCATTTAATGTGAGTATTTTAATTTTGCAGTGATGAACAGCAGCGAGATTATTTAATGGAAAGACGGGACCTCGCCATTGATTTTATTTTTTCTTTAGTATTAATAGAAGTTTTGAAACAGGTGGGTAATTTATTTTTTGTTACTTTTCTTGATGTCTATTAAGGTGAAAATTACTTAAGTTTTGAAAGTCACGGTTTATTAAATTGTATATGAATTCCAAATTCTGGAGTCATATGAATTATGTTTATTGATTGCTGAAGAACATGCATAGTTATTGGAAGTTATATGAATTATGTTTATTGATTGCTGAAGAACATGCATAGTTATTGGCAGTACTATTAGATCTTTAATATTTCCTTCCAAGTTAAAAGTCATGTTTGTTTTTCAGATTCCGCTTCATCCTGTAATAGATGGTTTAATTCATGATGTTATTAACTTGGCTTTCAAGCACTTTAAATACAAAGAAGGGTAAGGTGATTTCTTGCCTTAGAATGTCGAAGCTGAGTGCTTAAAACTGAAATCACTTGTTTGGTTTTTCAAAGGAACAGAGGTCCCTTACTTGTCTAATTTTGCCTTATGTAGGTACCTTGGTCCTAACACTGGCAATATGCACATCGTGGCCGACCTGTATGCAGAAGTCATTGGAGTGTTAGCACAAGCTAAGTAAGTGAGCCTCAGAGCCCTTGACCATGGAGATGTGAGTGTCTCTGACTCAAGGAGGGGTGACTGTAAGCTCCCAAGGAACTTGCGTTCTTTTTACCATGCATACCCACCCCTGAAACTAACTAGAGATTCCTCCAAGGCAGGTACCTGGTTAACTTTTTCACCTGGGCAATTGGACCAGATCCTACTGAGCCCATGGGTTTCAGACTAATGCTTCAAAGAAAGAAATTGATTAACCAGATTACTTTTCTCTCTGTCCAGATAGTCCAAAGATGTTTATCAGTTTTTCAGGTTTTGTTTTCTATAGTCCATGAGTGGGTGGTAGCAATCTATCATTCATGAATGGGAAAATTCCATTCTAGAATGTCCCCTTTACTCTAGACCTTACTTAATTCAGCTGAGCTAAATGTGTCCCAGAGTCTGCCATGGAAACAAGTGGGGGTGGGGGAGTTCTCATTGCTAAATTTATCTGGCCCCATAACGCCATTTAACAGGCTAGAACAAAGTAGTATTAAACTATTAGCAATAACATACTTCTTCCAAAAGTGATGTCACACCATACTTACCCATCTTCATTTTATCCGACCCTAAGGCAAATCCAGCAAGATCCCAAATGCCTACTTTGGGCAAAATGAGCCAGAGATATAATGAGAATTTAAGCCAACAGGCCAGTTTATAGCAACAGTGATGCCCCAATCTTTGTGAAATGCAATCCTCCAAAGAGATTTTTATCTTTAAGAGATAGAATTTCCTAACTTAGTAGCATGTAAATACACAACTTTTCTAAAATTTTGAAATATTTATACAGCAACGTTACCTAGCCAAAATGTAGAAAGGAACTTGGGAAATAGACCCAAAAAACTCCTTGGCCTGATTTATTCAGTCTAATCCAATCTATCTCCTCATCCTAACTACCTGTTTTTTCCTAATACATAATTCTTCAGTGTTAGAAGGTGGAGAAGGAACTCATAGAGGGAAATACAGGTCAAAGGCTGACAGCAACGGGGAAAAGAAACTCACCAGGAGCATTCAGAAGAATTCTGTTTCCAATTCCATTATCTGGCTCATTTTGCATGAGTCTGTGTTGTACTTTTATCATAGCCTATTATTATAATTGTGGTTCATGAATCATTAACGGATAGAGAGTATAGTGCATTTTGGAGAAATTTCCATTGTAAGTGGCAAATAAAGGCACAGGCATTTAACTGGATAAGCTGCAAGTATCTGACAGTTAATTCATGTGTATCTCCCTCATTCCTAAAACTGATTTGAAAAAGGAGATATTAATATGTATACTTGCTGACTTGTCAAACTCTAAAAATCTCAACATATTTCTTCATAATTGTCTTGGCTTACTTCTCTTGTGCTCTCCTTTGGAAAGTTTAATATTCCAAAAGTTTTTTGTGTTTGTGGTTTTCTTAGTTTATGAATTATGCATAACAATGTCAGATACTGTCAAATAACCTCCCTTAGTTCCATAGATTTTGAATGAATTGAGAAATAATGTCATAACTAAGCAGCATTTGAGGTTGCAGGAGTTTCCATATTAGGTTAGATCTAGGATCCACTGAACCAGTGTTTTCTTGCCAACAGTGGCTTTTTTTATTTTCTTGACGTTGATATTTGTCCCAATTCTGCAATAGTTGAGTGTTAAAAATGTCTCAATTTGGACTATGCTCCAGTACTTTCCAGTCATTGGGGAACTCTTTAATTCTTGTCTTTCAGGGAAAATTTTTTTGCTATTAAGTGATATTCACACATAATATTGGCTTTTTCAAAGTCAATTAAACTAAAATTAGATTCTTTTAAAGTACCTTGGCCAGTCTGCTCCTAGAGTAATCAGACTCAAATAGCCCATGGTGTGTTCTTAACCAGGCAATGTGTGGCTAACCTTTATTGATAGATAGTACGATCTGACATTAGTGTCAGAATCACGTCTTTTCTTCTTTCTCATAGTACACCAGGACCACTTCTTTAAAAGTCCTGCTTCCATTGTTCTCAAGGAGAAAAAAAAGGGGGGGGTATGCTTATCTGGTACAGTACAATTAACATTTTTTCCTTTTATCAAGTTAAGTATTATAGTAATTTGAATTTTAGATTGTGTATCTAGTTCGCAATGGTGATGCATATGAAATATTTTCCTCATGTTAACTTCAGTTTTTAAGGCTCACTTGGTCTTTGGGTTTTGGCAGAATCACTGTTTTAATCTTCCTGGTAATAATGTTGCTTAATTTCCGTCAGTAAGGAATATTTTGCTATTAAAGGTGGGGGGCAGGGGGAAGGAAAGATGGTGGAATGAGACATACATCATTACTCTATGTACATGTATAATTGCACAATTGGTGTGACTCTACATCATGTACAACCAGAGAAATGAAAAGTTGTACTCCATTTGTGTATAATAAAATATACATATATATTGAAAATAAAATTTTAAAAAATATATTCATACATAGTATTGTCTTTTTCTAAGTAAATTAAGTTAAAATTAGATTTTCTGTGTGCTTTGGTTAAAAATGTACTCTGTACATATGTACAGTATATTTTAATGTGAAATATATAGTATTGCCAAAGGCTGAGTGTTTAGTTGCTGTATTTGTCAAAGTACTAAAGAAAAGGTCACTGAAAATTGGGTTTTCCCTATAATCATTGTAAGGGAAAATAGATTTCAAGTGGAAGTGGATTTTTTGATTGTTTTTATGCTAAATAACAGGTTCATGTCATTTGGAACTTTCAAAAGTAAAAGATAGTCCTAATTATTTTTAAATGAGAAATAAAGTTTAGCAGCCATCCTCTGGAAAGATTGATAGACTGAGTTATACAAGTAACCTGGCCTTTCCTACAGCCTCTGCTTAGTCATGTATAAAAAGCATAAGAATAAATGTTAAATGTGTATTTTTTCTATGAGAATTACCTGTATTTCATCCATCAGTAGAAGTAAAATCAGATTCACAAAATTCCAGCTTTGAAAAGGGCCTTCAAGTAGCCTAGCCGTACGCCATCAGCAAGAGCCTTCTTAGTGACTTCCTCTTAGGGAATGTGCACAGCTTCTGCTTACATGCCTCCATGACAGGAAACTCACTATCCCCAAAGGAAATTAACCCACTCAGAACATTTACTGAGCACCTACCACGTGCCTGATCTTGTGGTGCTTACGTCTCATCAGAGGAGTCAGACAATAAACAAATTCCACAAACAAGTAAATTATATAATACATTAGAGTTCATTCCATTTTCAAATGTGTATTTTTGCCATGAAGTTTTCCCTTATGTTTTCATCCATATAATGATTCAGTGCTTGAAGAAAGTGTTCATTGCCTTCTCAAGTCACCTTCCTCCCTTTGAAGCTGCACACTCCTCATTGGCTAGGCAGTTATTCATACGTACTGGTTACTGGGGACACTGTAACCAAAGACCACAGTTCAGGTGCTTCAACAACAGACATTTATTTCCACACTATTCTGGAGGCTAGAAGTCCAAGATTAAGGTGCTGCTGAAATGGTTTCTTCTAAGGCTTCTTCTCCTTATGCCTGCAAGTGACCACCTTCTCCCTATGTCCTCATGAGGTCCTTTCCCTTTGTGTGCATATCTTTTCATCTTCTGTCCTTATAAGTACTCCAGTCATATTGGATTGGGGCCTACCCTAAAAACCTCATTTAACTTTAATTACCTCTTTAAAGAACCTGACTCCAAACAGGCACATTCTGAGATACAGGGAGTTAATACTTCAGCGTATAATTTAGAGTGGGGGACACTTTGGTCCATAAAGGTAGGTCTGGGAAGGGGCCAGAGAACGTGCATTTCCAGTAAGCTCCCAGATGCTGCCAATCTGGAGAACACACTTTTGAGAATCACTGGTTTAGACATAATGCATAGCCTGGATTCTAGAACCAGATATGGGCTTCAAATGCTAGCTCTCAACTATGAAATTTTATCAGGTTATGAAATCTCTTCCTAATTTCCTTGTCTTTAAAAAAAAAGATATAATATTAAACCTGTACACAGTGTTGTTGAGAATTAGATAAGTCACTATTTATAATTGGCCCCTGCTGGCATAGTAACTGTGTACATCTGCGCACTACTATCCTCATCATCTCCATCAATTTTATCTATAAGACTTGGAAAAGGATGATGACATTGGAATTTTGGATTTATATTCCAAAATATTCAACAGTGTCATTTTACAACCTCTTCAGATAAATATTTTCTGATATCAAATCTATTTTGTAAGTTTTATAAATAAAATTTGCATTTTAATTTTTGCTGATTTCTTTCTCCTAAAAATTAATAATTTTCAAACTAGTCTCCATGATATTTTACTTGTAAAGTAAACACAACTAATATTTTCTATCTTATTTCAATAGTATTTAAGATATGTCAGAATGGGCCCGTTCGGAATGCTGTCTTAAAAGTGAATGTTTTGTGGAAAGCCACAAAATGCCACCAGAGATTAAGAATAAACTCTGAAATATCCTTAACTACATTAATGACCCATTAGAGAATATCTCATTCATAAAGTATTTGTGACACTTTCTATGTGCTCTGGCTGCCTTTATTATGCGTCCTAAAACTTCCCTTTGAGGAAGAATTGTTTCCAACTTCTGTGATTCTATTAGTTTGCCTTCAGCTTTTCTGATCACAATTGCCTCTTCTAATTATGCCTGGCTCCTAATTGACCCTTTTCATTTACATGGAACTTCAGGCCAGTTGCTCAGGAAGCAACGAACAATGAGTCTTAGGATGTTTCCCTCTGTTTTTCTTTTCTGTTTTTTAATTAATAATCAAAGCAGCCATATCCCAGAAGTTTTAAAAAAAAAATCTCGTGTAGGCTTTTAAGAAGCCATTCTTCTTTTAAACCTATATGACATGATTATTGTTCTTGCAATTAATATTGTTTTGCTTTCAAATAATATGGATAATTTTAAGTTTCTTGAATAGGGACCATATCTATTGTTTGTTTTATATTAACCATATTAAATTATAAAATTCCATGCATATAATAGACAGCCCATATCTTTTAAATATAATTTGAATTTTCCCATTACTAGATTTCTCCTTTAAAATTATTTTCCCATAATCATTAATCTAAAACTTTAAAAGAAAAACAGCAGAAAGTCTTGGAAATGGATGTCAGAATATTTTTGGCATTATTTGTAAGTCCAAAAATCATTTGCTGTCACTGTCAAAAATAGCTGTCCCTGGTATGTTATTGCTCATATACTCAAAGTTTGACACTTTAGGCCCTTGAGGTCTCTAAGTATGTTGGAAATTGCTGTGCCTGAGGAAACGGAGCTTTTTGTCTGTTCAATCTAAGAGCTAAACCATCTTGTGAGTCTAAATAATGCTGGGTCTGTTCCCTAGTCTGAAGGAGATGTGAAGCATCTTGTCGAATAAGAGAGGAAAGGAGAAAATTGGTCTCTGCCAAATCCCGAACTTCAAATCCTTATGAAATGACAGTCATTGTATTTTACCTGTTTCAAAGGACCTGATGACTGTGCATGAAACTCCTAGGTACTGGAAGCCCATAATGCATGGCTTTGCTGTCACTTGATAAACCACTTATGTTCTTTTCTTAGATTCCCTGCTGTCAAGAAGAAATTTATGGCAGAGCTAAAAGAATTACGGCACAAAGAGCAAAACCCATATGTGGTACAAAGCATTATCAGCTTGATAATGGGAATGAAATTCTTTCGAATTAAGATGTATCCAGTGGAAGACTTTGAGGCCTCTCTTCAATTTATGCAGGTAAAGTCCTGGGCAAGAGAGCTAAGGGGCCATCAATTCAAGTAATTCCCTTTATCAGAATGACACACCTGGATGTGAAAATCCTCTATAAGCAGGATCCAACTTACAATGGTTCAACTAATAATATTTCAGCTTTAATGGTGTGATAGCTATACACATTCAGCAGAAATTGCATTTCAAATTTTGAATTAGATCTTTTCCCAGGCTAGCATTATATGGTCTGACCTTCTCTCTAGATGCTGGGCAGAGCTCCTAGTCAGCCCCATTGTCATCATGGGAACCAACTAGTACCACAGCATGCTCTGTGGCTAGGCTAGGACATTCAGTAAGTTAGAGGTATTCAATGCCATTTCCTCTTGATGATATTTTGGTATTTTAAATTTATCAGGACATACCATCATCATAAGCCAAGGAGCATCTTGACTTAGAAAATCCTACCTTATCAATAATTCATTAAGTGCCTTGTAACCAAATAACAGAGTTGCAGAAACATAATTTCATTTTTAAAATTTCCTATTATCTTTGGAGTGAAGTGTGCAATAGAATTTCTTACTTGTTGACTTTTCTCTCTTTTACCCATTTTGATAACATTGTTCTACGAATGATGAGCTGATGTTTTTACTTTTTTAGAATTGATAGCATTGGACTGGCTACATCAACATTTACAAGAATCTTTATTTAAAAAAAAAAATCAACCAAATCACATAGGTTTGATGTCTATCACCTGCATTCATTTTGGTGCATAGCAAAAAAAAAAAAAAAAAAAAAAAAAGTTAATAATAAGAACTCATAGCTCTATTAAGAGTTTACAATTAGGTACGGTAGAACACGCCTGTAATCCCAACTGATTGGAAGGCTGAGGCAGGAGGATTTAGAGTTCAAAGCCAGCCTCAACAACTTAGTGAGATTCTGTCTGTGAATAAAATGTATTTTTAAAGGGGGCTGGGGATATGGCTCAGTGGTTAAACACTCTGGATTGACTCCCTGATACCAAAACAAAACAAAACAAAATACACTTTACAAAACTTTGGTACCCGATGGCACTTTTGTAATACTTCTGTAAGTTAGATTTTGTAATGATCTTACTTGAGGGTTTCGATGTAGAGGTTATGAATATACCATTCTATAGTCAAAAAGACAGCTATTAAAAAGGCACATAACAAGCATAGTGGAGGTCAGGAGACACTGGAACCCTCATGCACTGCTAGTATGAATGCAGAACAGCCTGGAAGCTCCTTAGGAGGACAAGCCTAGAATTACCAGATGATCCAGCAATTCCACTCATAGGCATATAGTATACACCCAAGAGAAATGAAAATGTATGTTCACACAAAAACTTGAACATAGATGTTCATAGCAGCATTATCCATTGTAGACCAAAGTGAAAATAACCCAAATGTCTCTAAATTGATACATGGATAAACAAAATATGGCATGTCCATACAATGGAAAGTACAAAATGTGGTATATCTATGCAGCAAAGTATTGATACATGCTTCAACATAAATGAACCTTAAAAGTATGCTTAGTAAATGAAGCCAGACACAAAAGGTCACATAGAATATGAATTCCTTTACCTGAAATGTCCAGAATAGGCAAATCCATAGAGATAGAAAATACTTTAATGGTTGCCTAGGACTGAGGATCAGGGTGGATGGAGAGGTAGAGGGTGACTGCCAAAGGGTATAGTGTTTCTTTGGGGGTCATTAAAAAGTTCTGAATTTGTTTGTGGTGATGGATGCACAACTGTTGATATACTAAAATCCAGTGAACTGAATAATTCAAATGAGTAAATTGCATAGTATATGAATCATCTCTCCATAAAGCTGGTATGTACAGGGGTGGAGAGGGAGTAGATGGGCATTGTTTGTCAGTCTTCTTGGGTTTGGATTGAAGTACCAGAGCTTATCAGCTCTGTGACCATGGTCAAATTATCCCTTCTGTCTCAGTTCATTTACTTACAAGGTGGTGGTAATGACACTAATCTTAGAAAATGGTTTTGAGGATTCTTAGTACATGTAAACACTTGGTGACTGTTCTCTATTCTGTCATTTTCATCCCACTCTCATATTAATAAGTCATATATGTATGTACTTGGGTGACGACCTGATAGAGTATTTACATACACATGCAAAATAAGGTAGCAAAAGAACCATGAGCCTGGGAACCATAAACTCCATTCTGCCTGGGAAAAACAGACTGACTTCTCGATTGGTATTGCCCACCCAGAACTGAGGTTTTAATAGGATATTGATAGACTGAGGACCTTAGGAAGTGTCCTTGCTGATCTTCCCAATTGTGATTCTAAATAAAGGATGAAAGATAATGTGGAAATAGTTTGTCATCAAATATGTGTAGCCTTGGATTCTTGAATGGAAACAGTGCCTGGCAGAGACCACAGGAAGCTCTAGCAGAAGGCAGAACTTGGGGAAGGACACCTTTCCTGTAGGATGAGTCCCCGGGCAACCTGCAAAGACATCCTTGCCTCAGGAACTATACCAAAACCTTGAATGAGGTGGGGAAGGGAAGCCTTCCAGACTTGCTTATGAAACAATCTGAATAATAAACACACCTAAAATGTCAGAGCAAGTAAACAGCTCTGTACCCGAGGCTGTTCGGCACCAGGCCCAAAATAAGTTTACTGCTTCAGCCTGTCTTCCCATGTTTTCCCTCCCTGGGGATCTGTGTTTACCACCTAGCCAAGGACTTAGGCCCACACACAGGTAAGTAATCAACAGAAAATTATTGGAAATGAATGACCAAATGAACCAGCCAGCAATCCCTCATTGACATGTGTGCTTGCCAGTTGTAGATACTTCGTTGTTTCAGAATAGTGACCTGAACTAGAGGTAGGAGAAAAGAAAGAAAGCCTTCCTTATAAAATGTCACTGAGGCCCTCGTAAACCTTTAGACCTCAATATGAATGTCTGATTCAGTAATTTAAAACAGGTTACAGAATAGGCTGTGTTGGTATGTATGATTAAGAGCTATTTACTTAAGTTTGTTTAAATACATTTTACATGTACTTTTCAATCAACTCTCACTCCCTATATTCTTTTTTCTTCTTCCTAGGAATGTGCCCATTATTTCCTTGAGGTCAAAGACAAAGATATCAAACATGCCTTGGCTGGACTCTTTGTGGAAATCCTTGTCCCAGTTGCTGCTGTGAGTTACCCTTTTGTTTCTAAGAACTTCAAACTGGATTACAGACCTAAGAGTTTCATTAATAGAATATTCACATGCATTTCTATTTCAGGCAGTTAAAAATGAAGTAAATGTTCCCTGCCTTAGAAACTTCGTGGAAAGCCTATATGATACCACCCTGGAACTTTCTTCTAGAAAGAAGCATTCATTGGTTAGTATCTGTGATAAAATCCAAAATACAAACAAAACTGAAGAGATTAAAATTCCCAGACAGAAATCTATTTGATTTCACAGGTGGAAGAATTACCTACAACTGACCCCCTCAAAAAGACTTAGGATTTCAAACTTTGGAGTTTACATTGAGTATCAACTGTGAATCACAGTACTATAAGGGGATTTGACCGTGTCACCTCAAATGACCAAATTTTGGTTCTACAGATTCTGCTCTTTAAGATCGGCTTAATTCAATTTTTGTTTAATTTTCTGAGGATTTTTTCCCCCACTCTGTTTTTTGTTGTACTGGGGATCAATCTTAGGGCCTTGTGCTTGTGAGGCAAGCACTCTACCAGCTGAGCTATCTCCCCAGCCCCTCCCCCAGTCTGAAAGCTAAAGTTTATAATAGATTCTCTTCTCAATCCCCAGGAGCTTATAGCCTCGGCATTTCCTATCCTCCCATTCGGAATCAGAATTGAAGTAGGCAAGAAAGGGAGATGGGAATCAGTGGCCCACAGGCGAGACTCTCTGAAGGCAGGGAAAGCAATTCTTGGGGAGGCTTTGGTACTGAAAAGAAGCAGAGCGTCTTCTAAGTGTCCACCACCTTTTACCCTCCATGGTAAATAAAGCTCTGTTTTACAAATTGGCACGTGGTTTGCCAGTGGAATTGTGACAGTCTGGAGGAAATAGGATGTGTAGATGGCTGGTTACTAGTATGGTTTAGGCTGGTTTACAGGTATGAACATTGTTGAGCATGTACTCAGTCGCTTCACTGGTGATAGTAACAAGTTGGCTCATTTGTCCACCTTCCAATGTCATTGTGACTAATCGATGCTTTTTTTTTTTGAAGACCAGTGATTGGCATCAGAGTTGCATTACTACTTCTGAAAGCAGTACTTCAAAGTTCTTTCAAGCTAAGCTAATTTAAAGAAGAAAAAAACTAAGTTAATGAATTGCCAAGCCCTGAACCTCATCTCTGGCAATTGTTTCTTGCTAGTTCAAGTTAATAGATAAGCCAGTTATGCTTTTGTTTAAGCCTTCGCTAGCCTACATTCTTTGGGAATCATGAAGGCATCTACAATCTGGTTTAGCAAAATGGTGGTGAGTTCTGCATGTGTTTCTTGGGTGGCTGCCCATTAGCTTTTATGTCTTCAGTTGCTGTGGGAAACTGGCCCAGTTCAGCAGGAAAGGCACAGTAGCACCTCTGTTTATTTGGTCATAAGCAAATTCCTCTTGTGGTTAAATTTGTCTTAGTAGAGTTTACCAATGTAATAACATTTCTTTTAGGAATCTTCCTTAATTACAGTAGGATTGCATGCAAAAGAAAATATATATACCTACCTCTAAGACAGGGACAAACAAGTAGATGTTTATGAGTGAAAAAGCCAATAACGTTTTCAAAATTAACAAGCCTTCCTGCTCTTTTTTTTTTCCCCTGAAGATTGACAGTGATCTAAGATGGTGAGTTGTTAGTATCTCGGTTAGTATCTATGAGAAAATCCAAAACAATGGTTTATATATATTGTGACAGAAAGTAAATGTTGTCTTTACTAGGTATGGGGGGCAGGCTTGCCCTGCTCAGAGCTACTTCATTATATAAAATAGTAGTCCTTAGGCTGTGCCAGGCCCTAAGTTACTCTCCATTTTATAAACAGTAGTTTTCACTCTGGCGTGATTACTTGAGGGTATTCTATTTAAGCCACATGATAGTAATCAGTTTGTCACTGTTCAGTGCTCACTGAGCAGGCAGCACATTTGCTGGGTATTTGTTTTCAAGATTCATAAGTGAAGACTACAATGAATACACTGAAAGAGAGATAAAGAAAACTACCTTATTCACAGTAACCTCAAAAAAATAAATAAATAAAATACTTGGGAATTAATCTAACAAAAGAAGTGAAAGACCTCTATATTGAAAACTACAGAACACTAAAGAATGAAATTAAAGAAGACCTTAGAAGATGGAAAGACCTCCCATGCTCCTGGATAGGCAGAATTAATATTGTCAAAATGACCATACTATCATAAACATTATACAAATTTAATGCAATTCCTATTAAAATCCTAATGACATCCTTCATAGAACTAGGAAAAGCAATCAGGAAATTCATTTGGAAAAATAAAAGACCCAGAATAGCCAAAGCAATCCTTATCAAGAAGAGTAAAGCAGGAACATCACAATACCAGACCTCAAACTATACTTCAGAGCTATAGTAATAGAAAGAGTGTGATATTGGCACCAAAACAGACACGAAGACCCTCATACATTGCTAGTGGGACTATAAACTGGTGCAACCATTATGGAAAGCAGTATGGAAATTCCTCAGAAAACTTGGAATGGAACCACCATTTGACCTGGTTATCCCGCTACTCTGTGTATACCCAAAGGACTTAAAATCAACATACCACATCAATGTTTATATAACTCAACTCACAATAGCTAAACTATGGAACCAACCTAGGTGCCCTTCAGCAGATGAATGGATAAAGAAAATGTGATACACACACACACACACACACACACACACACACACACACAGTGGAATATTACTCAGGTTTAAAGAAAAATGAAATTATGGCATTTGCTGGTAAATGGATGGAGTTGGAGAATATCATGCTAAGCAAAATAAGTCAAACCCCAAAAACCAAAGACTGAATGTCTTCTCTCATATGCAGATGTTAATTCACAATAAGGGGAGTGGCTAGGGAAGAATAGAGTTACTTAGATTAGGTAGAGGAGAGTGAAGGGAAAGGAAAGGGTATGAGGGTAGGAAGGATAGTAGAATGAAACAGACATTATTATCTCATGTGCATATATGACTATATGACCGGTGTGATCCTACAGTATGTACAATCAGGCTAATGAGAAATTACAGTCCATTTGCGTATGATTTATCAAAATGTTTACATGCATTCTACTATCATATAAAACTAATTAGAACAAATGAAAAAATTTTTTTTAAAAATTAAGTGAAGACTACAAAGTCAATGAATCAGATTTCTCTGTTCTTATCCATGAAGCATATCACTATACACTATCTGTTGTTCTAGATGATTCCATCCCCTGTGTTATCAGAAAATATCTGCAAAATGCCCACCTCTGCTGGACACCCATTGGGCTTTGTGTTACTTAGCATCCTATTTATTCAAACCCATATGGCAGAGGAAGATGGTGAAGTAATTGGCAGAGAAATCGTGTGTTACCTGGTTCATTGAAATATCAATCATTCTGTAACCACATCTCCTTTCTTCTTAGGCTTTGTACCCACTGGTGACCTGTCTGCTCTGCGTCAGTCAGAAGCAGCTGTTCCTGAATAGGTGGCACGTTTTTCTCAACAACTGTTTGTCCAACCTTAAGGTTAGTATTTGTCATCTGGACAAAAAGTCTTTTATAAAAATTTATTATGCAGTTCTCAGGCAGGCATCTGTGCTTCTAACTAAGGATAAGAGAAATCACTTCAGGTTTGGGGAAAATAAATCTGTTCCAATGAGGATCACTTTAAAGATAGAATTAAATGCTGCTTTACATGCATCTTTGTCACTCTTAATCTAAATGATATAAAAATATGCCAGGCACAGTGGCACATGCCTGTAATCCCAACGGCTCAGGAGACTGAGACAGGAAGATGCCAAGTTCAAAGCCAGCTTCAGCAATGGCAAGGTGCTAAGCAACTCAGTGAGACTCTGTCTCTAAATAAAATACAAAATAGGACTGGGGATGTGTCTCAGTGGCTGAGTGCCCCTGAGTCCAATCCCCAGTACTAAAAATAAATAAATGAGTAAATAAATAAATAAATAAATAAAATTTTAAAGATTAAAAATGGCCACTTTTAGTCAACAGAAGCATGGGAATCGATTTCAAGTGCTCACCTATATACTTCATGCATCCTTCCTCTGTCCACTTCAGCCTGGGTAAATATTTTGGAAATAAAACTCCCTTCTGTGGAAGGATTGACCTAGTGTCATTAGCTAGCTATGCGGTTAACATATGCTGGACACATTTGTGTCTTTCTACAGTGTCAGAGTTCACTGAGGAACAAGTTCCATCACTTTCATCAGCTGTAATTCACCGAAAGTACTCATGGTTCAGTTGGTGTCATGAGTGAGGCAATCACAAGGTTTTTTAACTCCATTCCAATCTTAATTACTAATATCTATCACATTCAAATCACTGTATATGTGTATGTGTGTATACACACACACACACACACACACACACACACACACACACACACACAAGCACACATATCCAGGAAGTAAATGTTCTCTTTTACTAGGTGCGGAGGGCAGGCTTACCCTGCTCAGCCACTCCGTTATATATAGGACAGTAGTCCTTAGGCTGTGCCAGGCCCCGAGTTATTCCATTTTGTAAACAGTAGTTGTCGCTGTTGTGTGATCACTGAGGGTATTCTCTTCATGCCATGTGATAGTAATTAGTCATCACTGTTCACTGCTCTCTGGGCAGGCAGCACAAGTGCTAGGTGACAGGAGGAATAAAGTCATGATCCCTGAGACCAAGAAACCTACAGATAAAACAGGTGAAATGAGTAGGTTTGAAATTGGCTTTATAGCTTTGAAATGGTAAACATGTTGTGTGTTTTAGTGACCTATTGATAGAAAGCAACTAAATGGAAACCCTCCCTTATATTAAGTGCAAATAAGAGGTATTCTTCACACTCGTTGCAGCTTGTTTTCAAAGCTGTGGTTCAGTTTCTTTTACAGGTTTGACATCTGCTGCTTTCCAGTTTTAAAAAATATTGAGTTGTAAAATCTTACATGTGCTTATACATGTTCTCATTTTGTGTTTTTCCTAAGACACCTTAATTTGGCAAAATGGTTAAGATTAATTATATTATTTTGGCATTCACCATAATTACACAATAATCTGCATTAGAGTTGTTTAAGCACCAACTATGTCCTGGCTCTGAAAGCTGATTGTGAAATCCAAGATTAGAATCATTCATTTTCTTCAGAATGACAGTGAAATATAATAGCAGTGGAGGAAGAATGAAGCTTTTAAAGTACTCGGAAGACTGAAGTGCTTTTCGGGGTTATCAACTGTTATATAATGGCCGCTTTGAGGTATTACGTTTGAGGACTTATCTATCTGCCATATGATTCTAAAGTGCAGCCCAATGCCAATTTTATTATTTGGTCCATTTTTAAGTATGCAGTTATTAATTTCATTTAATTTTTAAAATATTTTATATAGATAGAAAATGGTCATTTTGTTCAAAACAAAGAGAAGTGATTGAGAATGCTCATAGTGTGGCTTTCTGTGTATAGTATGTATTATGCAATTGAAGTTTTAGTTAAAATTAACAGTATTTTGTACAATAATTTACTGCTGTAATTAACAAGGCCAACATTTTTTTTGTCCAACATTGTTTTTGAAACATAGCAGAGCATCTTACTTTCTAATTTATGTCAAAATTATAATACTATTTAGAGCTCTAGTCTAAGCTCATCAGAGACTTAGTCAGAGGGGTTATAAACTGCCCCAGAGATAAGTGGGTCTGGATTCTGCCTGTATTTGCCTACATAAACATTTCACACATTAGAATTTCTGAAAAACAGAAGCAATAATGTCAGAAAGAGTACGTAAAATCAGTGCTATAAAGAGACGGAACCACATTCAAGAATTCAATTTCATTCACAAGGATTGTGTAATGTCCTCTGTTTGTGAGGTGCTAGGGAAAGTACTGGAACTGAGAAGGATGGAGTAAGACAACTGTATAAATCTAAATGTAGAGCAAGAGTCCCTGTCCTTGAAATGTTTAACATTTCATTAAGGAATATGAAATAAAGTTTCAAACTGCAAGATACAGACAGGGATGTAAAGTTGGGAGCAGGATACCTGTATGATTTGGTCAAGTCTTGTACCTCAGGGAGTGTGAAAGCCATATTCATTAGGCAAAGTAAAGGCAAGAATATTTTACTTAATGAGTAGTAAGCTGTTGGAATTCACTACCTCAAAGCTGAAAAGATCATTGATGGCACTACCTCAAAGCTGTAAAGATCATTGATGGGTTACAAGCAGAATAAAATTTTATTATATATTTAGAACTCAACCCAGTCAGGATTTGAATGGGACCATGTGTGAATGTCATTACTGCAGAGAAGACTTTCCACACCTCCTCATCCATCCTCAACAGGGAAGAAATACCTGAAGAAAATCTAACAAGGCTTCAGAAGTGTTCTTGGCCTTGAATGGTTTCAGTGTTTTATACCATTTAGAAACAACCATACCATTTCATAAGGGACACCCATCACTTCCCCTTATTACATCTTCTGGCTGTCTTCCCTTACTTCCCTTCCCATCTCCACCATATGCATCAGAATGATGAACCTAGTGTACACATCCCCCATGTTGAACTTGTCAGCCATCTTGGATGTGTTCTGCTGAGGCAAGTCATCAAGGTGACAGCGTGACCTCAGCAGCCTCAAGCTTTCCAGTAAACAAGCTCTCGGGTTCAGGTCTAGTTTAGGGTCATTGCTCTGGTTTATCCTCACTGTCAGTCTGTCTTTAGACTACTTTGAGAACACAGACTTGAACTCCTTAACATTTAACTTAATCATGTAATAGTAACATACAATTGTGAAAAATGCTGTAAAAATTCATGGTACCTTCTCACCAAGACATTCACATCTTTCAGGAACTCTTGGTCCATGGTGACCAGTCCTGTTTTATGTGTTTTATGTCAGAATTTAAACATATTGAGCTATTTTTAAAATGACATATTCCCTTCACATTTCCCAGATACCTAACTCTGAAAAAGGAAATATGTTTGAAGAAGTTGATTTAATAATACTTTTAAAACAGTATTTATTTGCATTCACAACTATGTGCTAGTTCCTTGTCCTTCAAAGTAGATGTTGTTATGGGAATTTTTAATTTTTTTCTTTTGCAAAAATAAATATAATATATCAGGCCCAGATCATAAGGAAACAAAATCAAAGAAGCCTCAACAGTTAAGAAATGCACTTTATTGTGTGCTCTCTCATTAATCGAAGATCTTTGAAAAGCCAGGAGTGGTGGGAAGTTTTTACACTGTCATGTGTGTCATGGCAATGCCACATGCCTTTCATGGAGCTATTTCTGTTTTTTTCTAAAAATTTTGCTCAGATAGCAACACTTATCTAAAGGTAGACCTCGGTCGTCCTAGTTTCATAGAGAAACCGAAGTATAAAATAAGAAATCATTCTGCTTTTGTCTCAGTTGCCACCTGTTCTAGGACTTGAATTCATTGATTTATTCAGTCCATCAGTCGGTTAGCAATTCTTTTCAAGTAGTCTAGCAGGTGCTGTTCTAAGTGCTGGGAATAGACCTTGTAATTTAGCAGAGGAAACAAACAATAAACAAGTAAATAAATACATGAAGACAAAAACCTCAGTGATAACTGCTCCAAAGAAAATCAGAAAAGATGTTATGACAGAGAATGAGAAATTTAGTTAGGGCAGGAAAGGGAAATTCAGCAAGGCGTTTTGATTTCCAGTAAAAAACCCAAAACAAATGTGGTCGCCATAAAATGGATAGTTGATGAAACTTGTCTTCTACACTTAATGTATATTTGTGTATAGCAATTACAGTGGTGTTTAAAAATAGTTTTGAAGAACTTTTCATGTAATAAGGTTATTAATTACATCTTTATAAATGAAAACATTGAGTAACATTAAAGATTCCACAACTGTTATCTGAATGCATTAAAATGTAAGGCATCATTTGCTTTAAGATAAAGGCTATTCTCTTTGTAAATACCAAATGTAAATGGTATAGTATTAGCTAGTTTAAATGTTAGTTTTCAGGACGTAGGTATTCTGCTTAATGTTAATCTCATTTCTATAATTTTGAGAAAATCTCATTATTGAATAAAACAACTTATTCTTTTACAACCATTGAGTGAAAAAAGTAATCTCCATAAGTTACCCTAAACTTCAGCAGTTGTTTTTTGGATAACGTGTAGGATAAAAGGGAGTGAATTATGATCCAAGTAAATTGTTTGAAGTGTCCTAAAGAAATGTCCAAATGAAGGAAATGACTATGATATACAAATTAATATAACAAAGAAATAGATTTGTTCGAATAGCTTTAATTGAAATGGGATTTAAAAGTAGAAGAATATGAGTATAGCAAGATCATTAAGATGTCTAAAATTGTTTACCTATGTAAGGTATTTACCATAACAAGCACAAGGATCTCTACGGAAGCCTGTTATAAAATGTAACTTTCTAAAACCCACTTCCAGAAGCTCTGGTTCAGACTGTCTAGGTGCTGCCCCGGGATCTGGATATTTAGAAGTAGCCAGATGACTTGGTGACAGTGGTCAGCTGATGGACCTTGAAAAACATTGGTCTGTACCAGTGACCCTGTCACCAAAGAACTCATTGGTGAATTCCACTCACCTTGCTTGTTACCAATTCCAGATTGCTTTAACTACATTAATAGTGAAACTTAAAGAAGGTAGGCATGTCATTAGAAAGGCCAACATGTCACAGGAAGTTAGTGGCACTGAAGTGAGAAACAGCTGTCTAGGGAAGACATAGTCTGCTCTAAAGCCTACTATTTTCCTGAACAATTTTATTAACAAACCTTGAAACCATAATTAATATATAAATTACTTGTTAATTAATAGAGAAAGATTCCAACAGAAAAATGGTTCTTTGATCTAGAAGTTGAAATCTTTGACACAGAAATCAGTGATGTGCTAAAAATATCTATATTCTGAAAATAAATAAGCACCTAAGATGTTATTATGTTAGGGGCTAAGGGAATAAAAAAGACAAATGAGGAAAAGTTCTGAATGTCATCAAGTAGAGACAAGCTATTAAGTCCCAGTAGTATATTTGAGCAATTTCTGTATAGTGTGGAATTTCTTTACATTATGGAATTTGGACATTGTCCAGTAGGTTATTAGAAGCCAATTAAGGACTTTAAATTTTTTAAATTAAATAATCATGTTTGCATCTTAATGCTATTTGTGCAGAGAACAAAAGAGGGGCAAGGAAACCACTTTAGGAGGCAATTGCAGCAGTCAGTGACATCACCCTGAAATGCTAAAAGTCAATTACCAGTACTTAATCCACAGGCAAACAAAATAAAAACCTCAACGACATTGCTTTATTGCTCTTTGGTGTCTCTGGGAGCAGCAAGAGACAACCTCAATAGTTTTAAGAGTGAAAGAACGCCTGTTAAAATGAGCCACGCCAAAAAAGGTGGGAGGGAGGGACAGGAAACATGTTTGAAAGAATTAGAGTTAACAGAAGACACTAACATGAATCATTTGAAGTAGAGATTTCAGTTAAGGTCTTCAGTGAAATCGGGATGATACGTGCCCTTCTACATCATGATTCACAATTGAGATAATGTGAGTGAGAGAATTCCAAATACTGTGTTATGCAGTTCACAAACACTTCTACATATACTAATAAAGGAAAATGTTTAAGGGAGAAGACATGTCTGCTGGAACAGAAGCTCCCTAAAGACAGGATGGCATTTCCCTTGTTTCCTGCGGGATCCCTGGTACCTTGTACATAACAAAGCAGTATGGCAGGTAGAAGGTGTATGCCCTCTATGCATTTACTTATTTAACTCTCATACCACACCTATGAGATAGGTAGGTTTGTCTTTTGTATCTCACAACAGGAAAAATCAGACCCAGAGAGCTTAAGGAGATTTCCCAAGGCTGGTCACACAACTAGTAAATTGCAGTCAGGATAAGTTTAAACCCAGGCAGACGATGTATAGAGTCTGCTTTTAACTACTATCTAAGTTCACTAGAGGTATTTGCTGTTTTGGAGCAATTGGAAGAATATTCAGAATACCTGAAATTTTTTAATGACAGAAAATTTTAAATGCAGTATTACTTATTTGGAATTATTTTAAGTAACTGAAACATTTAATGAATGATACCTATTATATTAGGGGAAAAAAGTTTTCAGATAAATGCATGCATCTAAAAGGCCAGATTATTTTTTTCCAGAGATAGACAAGTAGTTATAAAGTTATAAAGTTATAAAGTTTACTTGGAATGGTAAACATGCAGGAACATCTGAAAAAAACCCTAAAAATAAAAATTTTAAAAATTTTAAATCAATGAACAATACAAGGTAAGTCATACTAGACATTAAAATGCATAAAACCTTAATAACTAATAAACTAATATCACATTAGCACTTGAATAGACAAATAGAACAACAATCACAAAATTAAAAACCAACCTAAATGCATATGGAAATTTCGGCTTTCAGAATAATTATCAAGGTAAAAGTTACTTTTAAGCTACATAGACATAAGAAATTGACCTTTCCTAAATCTAAAAACTACTCACTGTAGTCTTTCTCATATAACTTATTTATGCCCCACTTTATTCAGAAAGAGTTTAAAGGTAAAATGTACCCCACACCATTCCGAATCAGTTATGAGCACTCCCCAGATTATCAACTCTAAGAAGACAAAACCACTGTAACAAGGCAAAGAAATGAACCAGGAAAGAAAAGACACGTGAAGGCGAAAGGCTAATCCTGGCACTGAAAGACTGTTTAGCCAACAGTTATTGATATCCTGAAGAATGGCAGAAATCCTAATAGAACCAGGATAATTCAATAATAATGTCCCCTCAGAAAACCCACCATGTGCAGAGGTTGACGTTTAAAAAAGAAATTAAAGACTACCCCGGAGGTGTATGAGGTCAGGGACACTCAGGAGATAACAATTAGTTCCATGTTCTTTTTTCTGGGGCTAGGGATCCAAACCCAGGGCTTTGTGCATGCCAGCAGAGACCCTGTCACTGAGTTAATCAGCCCTTCTTCCCATAGCCCTCGTTTTAATGAGATGGGCTTCGGGATATCAGGAAGGAACAGAGAAGGCTGCATGGAGGAGAGACATTCAGGCTGACTGTGGAAAAAGAATAAGGTTAACTTAGAAGAAAAGGATGTGGTGGGGAGAGGGGCAATCCTGACATGGAAATGGAAGGAGACCTAGCGAGAGTTTGAGGAGCTTGTGGTTTGAGAATAAAAGGACAGGAAGCAGGAAAGGTAGATTAGGGCCAGATATGGAATACGCAGGTGTGCCACACACACTAAGGTTAACTCCATCCTATAGGCAGTGCGAAATGCCTGATTTGTGATTTCTAAATGAGAGGATTATAATCCATATAAGGTAGGAAAGTACAGTGGGGAAGGAATCAGCTCAGGAAGACAGGAGGTGCCTGCGACTCAGCCCAGGTGGCAAGAGCTAGAGGCTGAACTGAGAAGTGAGTGGCGGTGGAGAGGATGTTAGGTTCACGAGACATTATGTGGAGAGAACCTGCAGAACCAGTTGAAAGGCTGGAGTGAGCCCCACAAGTAAGGAAAGCAGGTGACGTCCCTTAGCTGATGGACAGCCCCCTCCTCCAGCTGATTTGTCATTGCGCGGATGCCCCCGCTGCCACATCAAGGGATCTGCCTGCTCTGCCTCATTCCCCACTCGGCAGACGTGGAATTTCACGTGTCTCTCTGATCTCAGGGACTCCCTGTCATCGTCTTGAGAAGTTTCATTCCTTCATGGAAGTTTCCCTTATGTGATCCTTGCCTTACCAGCCACTGCCCCTTCATCTGGCCTCCCTGTACTGGTCTTAACTAGCACACAAATGTCCCAAGTTCTTGAATATGACTCCTTTAGCTTCCATGAGCCATTGCCTTTGCCTCAAAAGCCCTTTTTTACTCCTTTCAAAATTTCTAGTGCCAAGTATAGTGGCCACTCACATATTTGATGAATGAGTGATTGAGAACATGGATGGATTTAAAGTTCCTCTGAGTTTTCATCTGGAAAACCTTTCCTGACTGCCCTGTTGTCCTTCTGTACCCTGTTGCCACAAGTTGTTAATACTCTCCTAGAGTTTATTAGTTATTACCGATCACCCATCCCCTATTGTCTAGGAGCATCTAAAGAAACACACACGCACAAATAATAATAATAAATTTTTAAAAATATAAAAACACAAACTTTTTTCTGCATATCCCAAATTATAGTGTAAGTGCTTAGTACACTTTAATGTCAATAAATATGGGGGGTAAACAGATGGGATGGGGACAGAAGAGGTAGAGGAATAAAAGCAATAACAGTGCTTAAAAACGACATAATAAAGGAAAGAACAGATTGCTTCTACTGTTGCTGCTACAAGAGTCAGGTTCCCTGGACAGGAGAGAGAAGACAGTCTCTTGAGCATGCGCCTTGGCAAAGAAGAGAATGATGCAACTTCCGGCAGAATGATTGTCCCACCATCGTGGCCATTTGGATTTTTTCTCATGGATTATTTAGGCAATGAGCATTGGGTGATAAATACCCGTAAGTCCCAGATGATGGAGTATGTGCCTTTCAGGGACCCTGCCATCCAACTGGGCCTACCTTTCCCAAACATTCAGTGAACCAAGTCTGGACATCACTGCTTAATTAGCAATGTTACCCTTTGGTTTTTGTTGTAGAATAAAGACCCCAAAATGGCTCGTGTGGCCCTGGAATCTCTCTACAGATTACTTTGGGTTTACATGATTCGAATTAAATGTGAGAGCAACACAGCTACTCAGAGGTAAGGAGCTGGCTTATATTCATGTTGACTATGTCATAGCGTTTTAACAATTGTACCCACATTACTCAGCCCAAGTAATGTTTTCAGAGAGTGTTTTCTTTTATTGCTGCCTCTCCTAACCCAGCCAGAAGCTGTTCAGAGCAGACAGTTTCTGAAAGATCTAAGTCCTAGGGCATTTTTAGCCCTTCCTTCATCTTTGGTTTGGCAGCCTTTACTGAAACTCCAGCCTCTACCAGGATCTACGAGTCCTACTTCCAGGATTGCATTCACCACTTTAACAAAGGAAACAACCATAATTTTCTAACTGCCCTTAGTTTTCCAAAAATAAATTTCATAGAGTAATTATGTTAATGGAAAAGGATGAGGTGGTTTGTTTTTCTGAATTCTCTCTGATACTTAGATAAGATGAAACATCTGCCCTTTTCCCTTCCAGAACTGGAGCTCAGCCAATCTTGCTTGTTTTCTCTTTCCCCCTTATTTTCCAGCCGACTTATAACCATCATCACAACACTTTTCCCCAAAGGGTCCCGCGGTGTGGTGCCAAGGGATATGCCTCTGAACATCTTTGTGAAAATTATCCAGTTCATTGCCCAGGTAATGGAGAAATTTCTGGCAGTGAGAATCTTCTAATTGCTTCTAAGTAGCCAGGCTCTTTTTTATGAAGTACTAAATGATGCAAAGTCTCAAATCTTACATGTTCTGACTTTCCTGAAGGTTTTGAGTGTTTTCACACATAGCCTAATCTTTCACTTCAAAACATATTGTGACACTAGTATGTGATGTGTTTTCAACATCTGGCAAATAAAGAAACTGAGAGACAGAATCTAAGTGACTAATCTAAGATTATAAAGTCTGTTAGCAAAGGCTTCTCGACTTCTCTGTCCCTGCTTTTTTCTGCTCTGGATTCTAAAAGTAAAGAAGCAAAGTTTCCAATGTTGGGAGGAAATAATTTTAAAAGACAATTTAATATAATTTGTGTGGTTAGTTAATAATGTTCTAATTTTCACCTGTGAAAAAAGAATATTAACATTTGTCAAGGAAATTTATTCATTGCCAAAAAATGTTCTTGCACTTTACATATACTAATTTACTTTAAAACTAGGTCCAGTCATATTAAACAAAGTTTTTAGCACGTCATTTACTACTATTTAGATCTAAGATTTTGATCCTTTTGTTGTTGGTGTTGTTGTTTGTTTCTTTGTTTTGTTTATACTTGGGATAGAACTGAGGGCCTCACACTTGCTTAGTTCATACTCTACCATTTAACTATATCCTCAACCAACTTTTACTTTTTAAAACACTTAGTGAGTTCATTGTCTTACCCCAACTTGGACCTCCTCATGATTTACAGAGGAGTAGGAAAAGACTTATTCCATTCCCACCTCTGCCTTAAGCCAGCCCTTTTAATCTCAAATAAGTCAGAGAATACCTTTTTTTTCAGTTTCTGTATTTGTAAAATGGGTGTATGCCTCAGAATTTTGTAGGTCAAGGGAAACAACAAGCAATAAAATAATGTTTAAGTAGTATTGATATTGATACAAAGATGTAGGGTTCAATTGTTATGTCACATAATATATGATATTTCGCTTCATGTTGAGTACAATGAAATATCTCTGTAATATGTGTACTTAGGGAAAGGACATAAGTTGCTATGCAGGTGGAAAATTTAATATAACTTTTCTACATATAGTTATGAGGTGGTTGACAATATGCTTTGATTATTCTGGAATATGTTATATAAAATGAGCATGTCATATCTAAGTAGCCACTATCTCAAATTTCTAGAATCTCATGGACATGGTCTTATTTAAATAACTGTTTTAGTCAGCTTTTTCACTGCTATGACTAAATGACCCAACAAGAACAACTGTAAAGGAGAAAAGGTTTATTTGAGGGCTCACAGTTTTGGAGGTCTTAGTCCACAGAAGACCAGCTCCATTCCTTGGGGCTCAAGGTGAGGCAGAACATCATAACAGAAGAGTATGGTGGAGGGAAGCAGCTCACGTCATGATCAAGAAGCAGAAAGAGAGAGACTTCACTTGCCAGATACAAATATATACCCAAAGCCATGCCCCAATTCCCACCTCCTCCAGCTACAACCTACCACTCCAGTTAATCCCTTTCAGGGAATTAAATCACTGATTGGTTTAAGTCTCTCACAACCCAATCATTTCTCCTCCGAACCTTCTTGCACTGTCTCATGTGAGCTTTTGGGGGACACCTCACTTCCAAACCATAGCAATAATCGTAATATCTTATTTGTTACTTATTGTTCTTTTGGAATTATTTGCTAGAAATGAGCCAAAGGATATTTAATATTAGAGAACAGAGGAAAATGATCATATTTTAGTCAGATCATAAAAATACATTATAATAAGTTAGCAGCGGTTGTAGTATGAGTAGGAATAATTTGACCTGTTTCTAAGCCCAGACACCAAATGTTTTGATTTTTGTTCCTGTGTCATCAGTCATTTTGTGCTTTCAGAGCAAATTCCATCTCTTATATAATGAAGGTGTCCTTGCACTGCATGCAGAAACGGAAGCAGCTCTGCCAGCATTTCTGATGGGCATGATCTTCCCTCAGGGATTCTCTGTGATCCATAAAACTGAGCATTACCCCTCTTTTTCTAGTAGTCACCTGTTGGGTGCATATGATGAAAATAACCATTTGATGTTAAATTTGTGTTTCAACATTTTTATATTGTTTTGTTTTGTTGTTCTCTCTAGGAACGTTTAGATTTTGCAATGAAAGAAATCATTTTTGATTTTCTTTGTGTGGGAAAACCAGCCAAAGCTTTCAGTCTCAATCCAGAGGTATGAATGATCCTTTTATGTACTTCTAACAGAGCATGTATTCACAGAATCATACTTTTGCTTTGCAACTTTGGGGAACAGGATGAGGGATGACTTCTCTCAAAAGTCTTATATTTGTTCCTGTTCATGTCCAGATTCAAGTGATGGGGTTTCAGAAGTAAAATTTTGCATGAATAGATTTAGAATGATGAAGGTTGATGTGCTACCATATTCTGTACTTGTATAATAGAGGACATCTTTCCCCAAAAGATCATCTGTTGCTAACAAATCAGGTTATTTTATTTTAGAAAAGGAAATTATTTTACTTGTAATTACATTGATGCAGATTAACAAATTTTGTATTTTAAAGTAATAAAACAGAAGAATAAATATATGTAATAAAATATTATAAAACCTAGTGAAATTAAATAATGTATGAACATATTTCTGTGATAGCATCCCTGCTCAAGCGTCAGGCAGATCATAGAAATGAGTCCAAAGTGGATGGACTCGGGTCCAGAATGGGTGCTGTGTGGAGTTGGGGCTATGCAAATGAATAGCATCCTTAACCATCAGCCAACAGAAATATGCTGGCAACTTGCCTCTGTGCAGCCCTTTTCTTATAAGACTATAGAAGGAACACTGAACCAGAAGCCAGCACAGCTGGATTTGCCACTTGCCACCAGCACTGATGCTTTTACTAGCTATGTGACATTTACTTCTCTGAAGTTCAGCCTTTTCACCAGTAAAATGGACAAAATGCTTTTCTATCTCGCTTCATAGAATAGTGATACAAGGAAGAATACATCACAAAGGAAGGAAGGAAGGGGGAAAGAGGAAAGAAGGAAGAAAATTGTACATCAGACATTTTTTAAAAGATTATTTATATCATCACTGAGATATTGTGGGGCTCCTTTATTCTGTCGGTGGGGAAGGAGGCCCAGAGACTCAACGTAGGCAGCTTTTTAGTAGCAGAGGGATCCCAGTATCTCCATGCTCCTTCCCACCACACCCTGCATTCTATTCCTGACACTAAAGTTGCACATGTCTGGCAACAAGAGGAAGCCCAAAAATGGGAAGTTCTGTCTGGTGGCTAATGAACTGGCGGGCTGCCCGATGACTGCTGCCAAGGTCAGCAGGCTCGGGGGAGGGGCCAAATCCAGGGCAAAGCCACAGCCTTTGGCTAAATGGAGGCCCAGGTCTGGAGCAGAGTCTTTGCTTGCTACAGACTTTCTCGACATAATATTTTCTCAGTATTCATATCTCCACTGTTTTAACAATCAGTTCTCAGAATCACTGGGTTATTTGTCTTAAAAGAATGACATAGTCCAAGCTATTTGAGAGGCTGAGGCAGTTGATCATGTGAGCTCACAAGTTCAAGGCCAACCTGAGTAGTATGGTAAGACCAGGTCTCAAAAGAAAAAGAAAAAAAGAAAAGTTAAAAGCTACTATCGTCATCTATAAAATTTATCCTTGCTTTTCTCAAACTTCTCGTTCAATCTCTGATGAATTATTTAATCTCTCTCTGTGACGAACACTTGAAATTTTAGTTTTAAAATAAACTACCAGTAAGAAAAAATATTTGGATAGTTCACATTTGATCTTGATCTTACAGGGTTGTGGAAGAGTTTATTTGTTAGTAGTTGGTAGTTTATAAGCCCAAAGCCACAGTCATGAACCTCTTCAAAAGCAGACATAGAATAATCTGTGAAGCAGATGTCATTCATTTGGTGAAATATACTGCAGGGCAGTTTCTCCAGAAACATATCCTGATGAGGTCTTAAATAGTATTTTGGAACTAGTTCGTGTAACCAGGCCTAGATATCTAAAGTGTTGTTATATTATAAAGCATATTACACCACTACTCAGCAGTTAGATAATTTCCAGGTAAATGTCTTGCCGTAGTTTGGACCCAGGTAACTTTCTGTATGCCCCCCTATCTTCATGAGAACTTTTCATCTGTGAGAAGAGCTGCTGGGTCATCAACTTCTCTCATTTTTGCCTTAATCTAAAATAACATGGAACTGAAGGTCCTACCAAGACGTGCTAGAGGCAAGACATGAAAGGAAATAAATTGGAGATGAAGATAAAACTTTGTCTTTTTTCACAGGCAACATGACTCTCTCTGTAGAAAATCCCCAAAAATCTACAGAACACCTGCTATAATCAATAACTGATTTTAGGAAGTTTGTGTGATGTAAGATAAATGAACCAATGCATTTATGTTTTATAGTAGTGAACAACTAGAAATTGAACAGTTTACAATAGCAATGAAAAAATACTTAGCAGTAAAACTGATGAAACACATATAACATTTTTGTACTGAAAACTACAAATGTTAAGAAAAATCAAAATTAACTGAATAAGTGAAGAGAAATATTGATTGTAGTAGACTGAAAGACTTGGTGTAGTCGAGAGGTCACCTGTGCCCAAATTGATCCTTATAAACCATAATGCCAATAATAATCCCAATCAAAATCCCCATAACTTTTTATGTACAACTTGATTTTAAATGTTTTATAGAAAATCAACTAGAATAACTAACATAGTTTTGAAGAAAAGGAATAAAGTTGGAGCACTAGTAAGCCTGATCTGATCTTAGAATTACTGCAAGTTTATACAGCAATCACTTCCCCATGTGATATTGGCAGAAGGATGACTATAAAGACCAATTAATCAGAATAGAGAAGCTAGAAATAGACCCACATGTAAATGACCAGTTGATTTTCATCAACAGATCTAAGTTACTTCAATGGATAAATAATAGTCTTTCCAATAAATTGGGCAACTGGAAAGCCACCTGCAAAATAAGGAGCTTCAACTCCTAAATAATTCAGTAAACAAAAATGAACTGAAAATATTTCATAAACTTAAATGTAAAATCCAACACTATAAATCTTCCAGAAAAAAAATTGTGAGAAAAATCTTTGTGACCGTCAGTTGTGCAAAAATTCCTGAGACATAAAAGTCACAAATTATGCAAGAAAATGTTGATAAATTGAACATTATCAAAAATGTCTTAAAGGTCTGCACTTTAGAAAACAATAAAGTGGAGAGTCACAGACTAGAAGAAAACATTTGCAAAATTCATATCTGACAAAGTACTTTTTTCAGACTATGTAAAGAATTCTTATAACTCAATGGGAATCAACAACCCAATTTTTAAATGGGCAAAATAATCAGTCTCTTAATCAAAGAAGAGATACAAATGGCCTATGAAAAGATATTCAACATTAAGTCATCAAGAAAACCTAAGACTAAAAACCATGACAAGATGTGCTGGGAAGGATGCAGAACAACTAACTCCAACTGTCTCATGCTCTTCTAGTGAGAATGCATTTTAGAGAGCCAGGGTCGTGCCAGGTTGTCTTTCAGATCCAATACTATGCCTAATCCTCAGACAGATAACATTCTGACCCAGGATGGACTTTCTTCTTCTACTCCCGTTTGTTTTAGTAATAGATTCCATAGCATTGCTTTTCTTAAAATTTATTCTCAAACTGGCTGAACTTTGTGAATCAAAAATCAAGAACTACAGTTCAGAGTAGGCAGTTCACATTTAGAACTCTGAATGTTTCTCTCCATCTTTGTGCATTAGCACATGTGGTATTTCTCTCCTTCTAGAAGGCCCAGGGATTTTGTTTACCTCAGTTTACCCCAACAGCAGCAGCCCCACAGGATGACCATCTATCCCTCTGAGGTATACCCTGCATCCCCTGAACAAAATGGTTTGTAACCATCTCAAACATGCTCTCCAAGTTCAATGAAAAGCTTCCCATTGGTTTTCTTGTAATGCAGCAATAGTGATGGAAATTTCATTTTCAAAAGGTGTGGCATATGTTCTTGTGCCTCTTAAACTGTTTTCCCATGTTGATCTAGATGGACAACCAAGCAGAATTTCTCTGAAAGGCTGATGGTATAATTCACTGCAGTATTGGGCCTTTCTTTTTTCTCATGGATGCATTGTTTCTCATAGAGAATGAACATTGGTTTACGGGCATTCTTGGTGATAGCTGACAGCTTGCAGCAGAAAGATGGTGAGCCTCCCATGCCAGTTACAGGAGCTGTACTTCCTTCTGGAAACACATTGAGAGTGAAGAAAACGTATCTGAGTAAAACGCTAACTGAAGAGGAAGCCAAAATGATAGGTGGGTTTAGACCATGGATTAGAACTGGGGTGAAGCTTTTAAAATCACTATTAGATGCTTACCTTTAATGAGAAACTCTCTTAAAAAAATCTTTGTAAAAATAGCAGATGAGACATTCCAGTGTTAATTGTGTTGATGAATTCATGCCGTGTTTTGTTTTATTGCCCTTTAAACTTTTTAGAATTTCTGGGGAAATATTTTTCCATTCACATAATGAGTTTTATATGAATCTTTTCAAACCTCTAATATTATCTACATTTTACAGTAAATTTCTAAGTCATCTGTATGCTTTGGTAAATAGTCTTATTTATAATTTATTCATTCATTTTTATAGTATCTTTTCTATTTTTTTAGTAACATTGCCTAATTTGTATCTTAAACATGCCACATTCTACAAAAAGCCAAGTTATATTGTGAATCTAATTTATTTGGGATTAGTTTCTTTTAAATTTAGTTATTTTAATCCAAAGAGATGAATATCTGCCCTTGTTTACTTCTCATTAAAACCCAAGTTTAGAAACCTGCAGCAAACTTTTTTCAGGTAGTTCCTGGATTCCAAAGATATGATGCAAATGTCAGAAATTTTGTTGCTTTAAAATACCTTGGTTACATAATGCTTAAATGAATTCAAAAGACTTAATGCATAAGAAATAATTAAAGTAGTTATTTGCTTTTCATTTATTTTATATGTGCATTGTGAATGTATACAAAACATAATTCATATATGTAATATATATATATTATATGTACATATATGTAATATGTACATATTTGTTTTCCACCGTAGGATATTGATACTGTTTAATGAAAGAAATAAAAAATTGACTAAAATATATTTTCCTTCACTTTAAATTTTGTAATATGAAGTCATTTTATTTTGCTAAAAATAGGATTCATACATATATTTCAGAGAACAATCTGAAGTTAGTAAAATCTTAACCCAAAATAAGAATTAGCCTTTATTCACATAATCACCAAAGATGGTGGATTTTTCTTATCCTAACCAGAAACTTAAAAATTCAAAACGTGAGCCCAGTTCAGTGCTGCACACCTGTAATCCCAGTGGCTCAGGAGGCTGAAGCAGAAGGATTGCAAGTTCAAAGCCAGCCTCATCAACTTATTGAGGTCCTAAGCAACATAGCAAGCTCCTAAGCAACCTAACAGACCCGTCTCAAATTTTTAAAAAATTTTTAAAAAGGGAGGGGGGCCTAGGAATGCGGCTCAGTGGTTAAGTGCCCAGGGTTCAATCCCTAGATTAAAAAAAAAAAAAAAAAAAATTCAGGGCTGGGGAGATAGCTCAGTTGGTAAAGTGCTTGCCTTGCAGGCACAGAGTCCTAGGTTCGATCCCCAGCACCGCAAAAAAAAAAAAAAAAAAATCAAAATGTATATTTCTTTGTTTGTTTAACTCTGCTAGAAAATAGTTCCTACTGAAGTATTACAGTTCTTGTTAATTTAATGTAAATGATTATTTGGTGAGCACCTGCTAAGTGTAGAGCCCTGTGCCAAGAGCCATGCAGAGGGAAACTGAATCAGACACAGACTCTGCTCAAGGAAATCATTGGCTCATAGGGTCTTCAGTAAAAAAATGTTATAGAAGATGAACTGAAGCTGTTCTTTGACAGCTTTAGTCAAAATCGTAACTCTAATACCTGTTTTTTAGGCATGTCCTTGTATTACTCTCAAGTACGAAAAGCTGTGGACAACATTTTAAGGCACCTTGATAAAGAAGTAGGACGGTGTATGATGCTAACTAATGTCCAGATGTTAAACAAAGAACCCGAAGACATGATCACGTGAGTACAGTGAGGCTGTTATCAATGAGGAATTGATAAACCAGGCATGGTGGCGCACACCAGTGATCCTAGTGACTGCAGGAGAATCACGAGGTCAAGGCCAACCTGGGCAACTTAGAGAGACCCTATTTTAAAACAAAACATGAAAAGTACCCAGATGTAGCTCAGTGGTAGAGCACTTGCCTAACATGCCCGAAGCCCTGGGTTCCATCCCCACCATTCCAAAAGAAAAAAAATGAGCGATTAATGAACCGAAAGATGGAGGTAGATATTCTTTCTATCTCTTTTGTGGTTTATTCTCATCTTCTTAGAATCAGAGTTGTAAGAAGTGCTAAGGATAGTTAAAATAAATAAATAAAAATAATTTGACATTGCCCAGCATGCGGAAGGCCCAGAGTTCGATCCCCAAACCAACCCCAAATTTTTTACAGTATTCCATTGACCATAAAATAAAGTCAAACCTAACGTTGATCTATTTGTGTTATATTTTGAGTACCATTAAGCCAGCAAGTTAGAAAATAGGATCCCTGACCCATTTATTGGTCCACATTTTTCAGAAGTGACATTTTGTTCCCAAGCTCTGTCACAATACCTGTGACACAATGATATCCCAAATTTACACATGTCTTATCTTTATAAATTGCAGTGGTAGTGTGTGCTTAATAGTTGTGGCACAATTGTGCCTTAGATTTTAAGAAAGCGTTAGTAATACTAATGTAGAACTCAAGTTCTTTCCCAAAATCTAGAGCTCTGTTTGTAATTAGAACTCTGCAGAAGAAACCTGTACAACTTGTATTTGCTATTTTCAATGAATTGTAATAAGAACTAAGATTTGGTTCTAATTCTACATTTATAAAAGTTGAGACTTTGTCATTGAACTGTGAGTTAGATCTTATTTGGCAGCTGTGACATGAATTTCTAAAACATAACTCTGTCACCCAACAAAACCAGCCTCAGATATCAGAAACAATCTGAAGTTATTACCTGTATAGAGAAGTTTATATTGTGCATATGAATTTTATTACATTGATAGTGTATGCTCATGATTAAACGTTGAAGTACAGAATTATCTTAAATACATATGTAGCAGCATCTTAAGTGGAAAGCCCTCACCTCAGATCCCCACTTGAAATCTGTGACCATCCCTTAGCTTCTTGTGCTTCCTTCCAGAACTCTCCCTGTGTAAATATACTATATGGAAATAAAAATGCTCTTCAACTTATGGTGAGGTTACCTCCCAATGAGCTTAAATTTTAAATTGAAAACATTATAAATCGAAAATACATGTACTACCCCTAACCCACCCGGCATGCTAGCTCAGCAGCACATGCACTGGAGAGTGTTAGTCTTTCCCCTCAAGATCTCAGGCTGGCTGGGAGCTTCCTAGCATTGGAAGAGAAAAATCACTTGTCACTAGCCCTGGAGAAGGTCCAAATTCAAAGTTCCTTGTAGTTTCTACTGAATGCAAATCACTTTCACACTATGGTGAAGTAAAAAATTACTAAAGTGGGGACCATCTGTACTTTTTTTTTTTTTGGTAAAAACAGAATTATACAATGCATATTATCCTGCAGCTTGCCAGATGTTTAATTAAACCACATGAAGGTCATAGCACTATGGACTTTCCAACCAAAATAAATAACAGAATTGAGATTGAACAAGATTAATGGCATTAAATATACTACTTTAGCTTTTAATTTCTTGCCTCACAAATTAGATTATCAAAAAGACTTTAACCTCAATGTTCCATACCCCTGAATATTTTAAAGATATTTTTGATTTGTACGGTAGAAAATATAAGAAATATTTTAAAAACTTCTTCCATATAGTTATTTCCTATTAAAATATTAAAGAATTAAGGAGCTTCGAAGGAAAATTATAGTTATATTCAAGAAACATCTTAAGGTAGATTCAGAACCAAAACAATATATTAAAAAATGTGTAGGCTAAGTGAAATAGGCCAAGCCCAACAAACCAAAGGCCGAATGTTTTCTCTGATAAGTGGATGATAGTATATAACAAGGGTGGGTCAGGGGGAAGAGAAGAATGAAGGAACTTTGGATGCTGTAGAGGAAAATGGGGTGGGAGGGGGTGGGGGATGGAAAGATAGTAGAATAAAACAGACAGTATTACCCTGTGTACATGTATGATTACATGAATGGTGTGAATCTACATTGTATACAACCATAGAAATGAAAAGTTGTACCCCATTTGTGTACAATGAATCAAAATGCAGTCTGTAAAAATTTTTAAAAAGTAATAAAAAAAAGAAGAAAAAATGTATAGGCTTAAATATAAATGCAAATATTTTACTTATGTTTTAACTAATGCCTCACATTTTTTCTAGATCCTTGTTTTTCCTATTCATCCATTTTAAGATTCCCCAAATAAGGCTAGGAATAGTTTTCATGCTAGACTTCAAAGTAGATCCTGGAGTGGAAAATCACTCATTGCTTCATTTCTTAAAACAAACAAAGAGAACCATTAGGGAATCATATAAGCATTTAGGGGAAGAGGGCGGAGGCCACACAGCACTAATGGGAACAGTCATCTGAACTGATATTTAAGGTTGATCCACCATGTTCCCAGGCTCTGTTTTAAGGTATGAACTTGAACATTGAGTATTTTGAGTTACTCAATCTCCATTCCTCATTTCTTTTGTGGCTAATAAAAGAAAGAAAGAAAAGAACAAATTTTAAAAAATAGTAATTTTAACATCTGTTAATAAATATTCTTAATTATGTTATTTTGGGAGTTCACACAGCTTCCCATAAAAACCCCAGAGAGCAACGACTGCAATAGTAAGAGGGAATCATGCACCAATTAATTCCTAATCTAGGCTGATTTTATCAGCTTGGAAGTCTATCTGGATTTGCCTTACACTTTAGGCCAGGCGGGGTCATCCCTTTTCCAACAGACATGAAAATAATTCCAGCTGTTTACAACATCTGGTGAGCAAGCTAGGAGAACTGTGTAAACTGTTCAGACTACTCACAGCTATTGTGGGTTTCATCCAAAGACATCTCTCTCCTTCAGCTATTTAGAAATCACTGTGCCCTAGCTTCCTTTCCAGGACCCTCATTTATCTAATGCAAAAGGTCCAAGAAAAAGGAGAGAAAATAATCTATAGGCTTCTACAAAAGTGGAGTATTTTAGAAGTCAAAGTGTATATTTTATTTTTCATATGAACAGTTTTGCATTTATTTTTAATAGTCTTACAAAAACATTCTAAAAAGTAATGTCACAGATCAAGATGCTATTAGATTATAATCAGGTTATAGAGAAGATGGATTTGTGCATCCTGTTGCAAATACTTGTTGCATTGCTATTCCCAGAAGGGATTGCTTCTGTGCCACTTTGCATTTTCATTATTATGTCTGTATCCTACGATTGCTTGGTAACCAATATTATATTTATTCTCAGAGTACTAAACCATCCGAATTTAGATATGCCATTATATATTGTCATATAAGGTTCTTTGAAAGATTTGATGGGTAGTTTAATTTTTCATAAAAGGTTCATAAGGTTATTATTTAAGTGGTTAAGAATCATATAGTTACCCATTAAAACAACTAAAACTTGAAATAGCATATTACAAAATTCAGTTGTTCCTCTGTATCTATGAGGAATTGTTTCTGGGATTTCCCACAGATACCAAAATCCAAGGATACGTAAGTCTCTTAAATAAAATGGCATAATATTTACATATAAACTATGCATTTCCTCCCATATTAAGTCATCTTTAGGTTACTTATAACACCTAAGACAATGCCAATGCTATGGAAATAGTTGTTATACTATTTTGTCTGAGAAATAATGACACAGGAAAAAGTCTGTACATATTCAACACCCGCACATTTTTCCTCACATATTTTTGAGGTTGAATCCATGGATGTGGAGCCCACAGGTGGTGGGGACTGACTGTATACATTTTTCCTTTCTGTGTGCTAACAATACAGAAGTCATTATTATTACCATTAAACACTAGTATCCTCAGGGGAGTAACTAAAAAGAGGGGACTCGCCATAGAGATTAGTATAATAAGTCAGAAATGGATGTACAGCTGAGTACATTTCAGAATTTTACTTGTCATGAAAGACTTGGTTTGGAAACACTTAATTTCTTAAAAGTGGGGGTAGGGACAGTAGAGAAGCATAGCACATCAGGGAGAGAAACTTCCAGGTGTCACACTTGTAAAAAGGGCCATTCTGCATATATATTAAAATCCCATTTCTGAATGTTGAATGGAGGAACGACTATAATATATTTCTTCATTCTGATACATTTAGACACGTCTGGGACTCTAGTGTTTTAAATGCAGATTGTAGGGACCAAACCCCCTGGGACCCACCTGAATGCCAAGCCTATGATGAAATGCTGTTGATAATCAGCATTTTCAGAGATATGTAACTCTGTGTTGCATTTACATTTTTAAAAGTTTTATTAGGGGGCTGGGGAGATAGATCAGTTGTAGAGTGCTTGCCTTGTAAGCACAAGGCCCTGGGTTCGATCCCCAGCACCCCCCAAAAAAAAAAAAGTTTTCTTGGGAACAAACTGTAAAAGGCATTAACAGAATACTAGAACCAACATAAGACTGTGATTCAGAGGCATGGATTGAGTTCCAGTCTTTGTTTAATTATTTAACCAAATTTTTAAAAATTTTTCACAACTTTTTGACCTATATTTAAATTTTCTCTTCAAATGCTAGGGGGGAGAGAAAGCCCAAAATCGATCTTTTCAGGACCTGTGTTGCTGCTATTCCTCGACTGCTTCCTGATGGGATGTCAAAACTTGAACTTATTGACTTGCTGGCCAGGTAGGTGAGCACTGTCACAACATCATTTGACCAAAATTGATCTTAATCTTTTGTCATGATTCCTAAAAGAGAAGAGTTCCATATTTAGAATCAACAAAAGTTTATTGATGAAGGTATTATTTCTATGTATAGGCAGGAAAGAATAAAGAAATGTTGACCAAGGCTTCTACCCTTCTAGCTGGTGTTTGCCACCTATCATCACCTGTTCTTTGGTTGGTATTGTTTGTTTGTTTTGTATCACCAGCAACCTTGAGCCCATGGATCCTTCTCTTTTCCATTCCATGCTTAGGACATACATTAAGGACATAAGGTTTTTAAACAATTAAACCTTAGGCCTTTCTGAAGCTTCACAAAGGGAATGTGAGCAAAAAGCACATTCATTGGAAGGGGGCAGGCAGAAGGAGAGAGGAAAGGCTACACTTGGATGGAAGAGGGATTTTTCCAGTTCTGGGTGAGGTCACCCAAGAGGACCGAAGGGTGGATTTCAAAACTATAGTAAACACAGTGATTTGGCAGGAGGGGGAAACTGAGGAATGAGCATTAAGAGTCATCCACACTAATATTGAGTCTCTCTGGATGAAGGCAGAGACTGAGAACAAATCAAAACTGTGAGACAAGTGCCAGAATAACCTGGAAACACGAGGGAGCACCTGTCAGTTTCCACAGTCAACATAGAGACAGTGTTCCCACAGGGGATGGGTGACGTATTCCTACAGAGGAGGGGTTGCTGAGGAAAAAGGTTGTAAGTGACCACAAGGCCCCTAATGTCCCTCTCCAGGGCCACGTGGACCACTGGAGAGCTGCGCTGCTCCATTATCAGATTAACCAACTTCAAACTGTAAGAAAGACAGAGGAAGCAGAGTAGGAGAGTGGAAAGGAAACACGTAGAAAGCCTGAGCTCGGCTTCCCTGCTGGCCATTGTACTGCATTGTGACCTAGACGAATTATTTACCCCCTCACCCCGTTTTCCTTGGTAAGACTGGAGTGATGTTGCCTGTTCATGGACTGTTGGGAGGGCTGAGGAGAGGCCTGTGCACTCTGGTATCTGCAGGAAAAGACCAGTTACACTGAAGTGGAAGGAAAGTTTGATTTGTTCAGTGAAGACCTAATTGTTGGTATGTACACTAAGGCCTTGGAAGTACCACATCTTTTAGATGACACTCAGCACTCTGGTAATGCTATTTTGTGGGTAAATCTGTATAGAGGCTCTTACCTCTGGAATCACCTTGGTAGCTCAATCCAGGGACACTGGAATCTGCAGACTAGACTGTGGTGCCAGGCGTGTGGGGAGGGAGTTCTGTTAGGCATGGTTGGAATGTCAATGCTATTTATAGCATGTCCTGTTTATTATTATGTACATTCTTATGAAGCCCAAAGCTGTGGGTGCTGTTTTTTTTATGAGGGAAAAGAACAAATAATCTTGAAAGTTCAAGAAAACGACTAGACCATATTAGAAGTCCACAAAGAGGCCTTTTCCATAAATTTCAAAAGAACCCCCTCAGGCTTTCTCCTAGGGGAGTTGCTGAGCGTGTGACCTGCACACTGGGTCCATTAACCTATGAGACCTCTGTGAGAAAATGAGCCTCTTCAGATCCCCTCCAGAGAGGCAGAGGACAGAAGCAAAGTCACTCTCAGTAAATCTGGGTTTGAAGGGCCACACAAGAAGTCCTCAGCCACTCTCTATACTTTATACCCACCGTCTAGTCACACTTGGATGAAGTTGACTAGAGACGTGGTCTTGTTGAACCTTTGATTTTAAACACTTCACACACGTTCACGGTGCATTCTTATTTGAAATTGTGGTTTTTCCTCATAATTGACAAAACACGGCTGATGCCTGCTCAGACTCCTGTCCCTTCCTGTGCATCTGCCTGTTAGGAGTTTCAAAGATGAGTCCCACTAACTGCCCCCAGGCCTTGTCACAGCATTTCTGGTACTGGCTAAGTACCAGGCTGTCAAGCCTGGGTCCTACACTGGTGTGTCCAACAGGACAGCCAGGTACAGAATGAAGCTGGCGGGCCACTGCCTCCAGTTAGGAGTTGTCTGACTCCATGCATATTGCTCAGCTGAGTGTGCGGCATCTTTCCCTGTGGACTGCGTGGAGATGCGTTGACCTTGCCAACATCATGGTAAGACCCCGGGGGGTACTGCCTTCCGGCCCTCGCAGAGGCCAAAGATTCTCCACATAGAAAGGGGAGCTTTCTCTCTCCCTAGCAATCAGAAGACCTCTCGCTCTCTTCCCAAATGTGTCCTGCTCCAACCTTTGCTCACAGGAGGAATTTTTTTTCACCAAACAGTCCAAGGCGCCTGCCCTCTGTCACTTCCTGCAATGCCATTTGTGATATAAGAATTTGCTCTTCAACCTTTACTCTCCTCTTTCAAAAATTTGACTTTGTTAATATGTGTTGGGGGCTCTGCCAGCCAGAACGGCTCCTGATCACATGGGCAGTGAGAAGGTTAATTAGCATAAGCGCACTCAGGTGATTTATCACTGGCCGTATTCAGTTAAGTCCACGAGCACAACATGTGCACAGGTGTTCCCCAGCTCGCCTGCTCGGGCCTGCTCGTTTTAACCCTTGCCGTGATAGGGCAACTGGTGTGGCCCCACCCTCCGCCTCCTGGACGGAATATAAGCGGTCGATGGGCGGGGGCGACAGTAAGGAGCAGCAGCAAGCAGAGCAGCAGCTAGCAGAAAGAAGCAGAGAAGCAATTAGCAGAAAGGAAGAAGAAATGGCAAGCAGATGGAAGCAGCGAGTAGGGGCATCGGCGGAAGGCAGATCGCAGAACAGAGAACTGGGAACACATCTTTAGGTTGCAGATCACAGATAGGCAGATCGCAGCATGCGGTAAGCATCACGAAGAAGCACCTCAGATAGAGGCACCCTTAGTTCACAGGATGCAGGACACACATTTAAGAAGCAACAGAACTAAGAAGATATAGATCTCTGAAAGTGTAGTCTCTCTCTCTTATGCAAAGTCTCTCTCTCTCTCTCTAAGAAAAGCCTTTCTTCCTCAATGGCCCAGGGAACAAGTGAATAAGCGAGAAAGCAGCCCACTAAAAGAAAGATAGAAGCGGTTCATTTCCAGTCCACCACCGATAAAGACCCACGCAAATTGTTACCGCAGGCGGTAATAAATATCCGCAGCCGGTGACAAATATGATCATAGAGTTGCAAGAATTAAATAATGCATATAAATCACTTAGAATAAGACCGAGTACAAAATAAGCTCTCACAGCAAAATTAGTTGTTGTTTTTAAGTATCTTCACATTTGGATAATAGGTATACCATGCTGCACAATGCTCTTCCTGTGCGTTATGTTATCTAAGCTAGATACATATTTATCCCTGATATCAGACAAGGGGAATGAACTTCAAAAGAGTAAAACTGTTTGCCCAAATTTACAGAATTTTCCTGAAAACAGATGTCACTGATTTTAGACAAAATAATAAACACCATTACACAGTGTTTCCTTATCATTTGTGGAAATGTCTGAGGTAACGCACACGCAATCCCACAGTCTTCTGTGGCATCTGAAATATCTTAACCACTATCCCGCTCTCACTTTTCACGTATGTGTGTTATGGACAGCCGTTAGTGGGTGGGTGTATCTGAGAGGGAACTAGTATATATGGCTTCCAAAATCCACTTAATCTTATTTCTTTGTTTTAATCCAGATATAGTTCAAAGCTCTGCAAATAGCATTAAGTCCATTCTTTACAGACCCCTGAGGCCACCACCTGATGAGCTGGTACAGTCACTGACAGTCCACTTATCAGCAAGCTCCTCCTTCTGGAAACCCTTGTCTCCTGGGCTTCATTGTGAAACCCTTTCTTTCACTGCTGGCCCTGGGGACATGGTGACTTTATGGGGCAGCAGCTTCCTCCTAATGACCTTGTGTTTGTCTTGCCTCCCCCTTCATTGGCATAACAAGTGAACAACCACATTACTGAAAGCTACTAAGGTGATTCCATGGAGTGGGAAGCTTCCTTTGTGCAGGTGGCTTGCATTAAAAGTCCTTTATCCAATGTGGCCCACCAAGAAGGCAGCTTTGTCCAGGTTCCTTTTTTCCCCCTTTTAGAACATGTCCCTACTTAATTCAGCAACAACCTTGTGTGAGCAGCATGTACCCTTGGGATCATGCCACTTGCTTACTCTAGATCACGGTGGAAGGTTCCTGGGACCATTAGCGGTGGCATGTGCAGTCTGTACAAAATGTGCCTGTGTATCTGCTCTCTAATCTGAGCGATCATAACCTTGGTCGCAGCTCCTCATGCCAGCGGCTTGGAGGGACAGCTGTAGATGGTGTTGTAATGTTGGTTTCTTTGGGTATGTTTTACTGCTCTGTCCCTATGGAGGTCTGTCAAGACACCACAGTGGTTTTATTTGTAAATATCCATGTACCTGAGACTCTGAGGTTCCTGAGAACCACCTCAAGTTTCTTAGGAATCTTTTTGAGGGCTCCCCCACCGCCGCCGCCATAGTCAAACTTCTTCACACTTTGCTTCTCTTTAAGTCTCTCTGTTCTCTTTTGCAGGTGCTGTCACTAAACTGTCTTAGAGGACAGGGTTTTTTTGTTGTTGTTGTTGGGGGAGGTATGTTTCTCTTAATTATAATTGCACCTCAGTTTGTAGTCTGACCTTGTCTTGCTTTTATGGTTTAGTTTCTCTGTGGGATGTCCTAATTGGGAGTTGACAGAATTCCCTCACCTCTCCCCAACACTTTTTAGACAAGGAGACTGAAAAGGACTTCCAATAATGTAGGCCAGTCTCCTGCTGCTTTCCTGCAGTTCTTAGGGACTCAGAATTGCTGGATATCTTTCTTATTTAATCCTGAGTCATCTCTTCCTTTTTAGTTATCTATTTTTTCCTGTTTCATGTTTTACATAAATCTTATTTCATAAAATCATCTGTCAGTATCTAGTTAAAATGTAAAACAAATAAGAATGAGAACAATCTAAATGGAAGAAATGGCAATTATATCTCACATGTAGCTCTCCGTGCATTCATTTCCAGAAGCAAACACAGGAAGGGAGCCTCATCCTTCTAGAAGTTTCTTCACGGCCCCCTCTCCCTCACTTGCTGCCATAGCGACTTGTCCTAATGGGTGATTTCCCCATCAATCTCAGTTCCATGGCAGGGAAGACCTATGTCTTCTGTAAACATTCTACTTTTGTGATCAGCTGGACCTTCTATCCCCAAAGCCCCTCCCCTCATCCTGTGTCTTCATCCTTTAGAAGTATTTTTGGGCCCTTTCACTAGTGAAACATGTGGACGCCATCATTCCAAGAGTTGTGGCCACCGAGGACACTAGGACTCCACAGCCCTGGGACTCCCAAAGAGTCCTTCAAATGATCCTGTGCTGTGGGCTTGGAGTTTAAACAGATTCCAGATTACAAATTGTTCATGAGAGTAAAGATAGATAAGAACAGAATTAATCTCATTTTTAAAGCTAAAAGCTTTAGCCTTTATTTACAGGCTTGTTCTAGGTAGACAATGACATGGCTTTTATTCTTGGTACTTTGCTAGTGGTGTTTTTTTCTGGCTACTGAAATAAAGTACCAGAAACTAAGAACTTACATAACAGAAATCTGATGTTTCACATTTCTGGAAGCTACAAGCCCAAGATCAAGGACTTTTTGCCTCTGCAGAGTATGAAAATTTGTTTCCTGCCTCTCCGGGCTTCTGGCCCTCCACGGTGCTTTGACTTTCCCAGGCGTATAGAAGCAGCACAGCAGTTCCCACCTTTGTCTTCCTGTGATGTCATCCCAGTGTACCTATCTGTCTCCAAGGGTCTTCTTCGTATAAAAACATCAGTCATATTGGATTAGGGACTCTACTCCCATGTGACCATATCCTAATTTGGCTAATCATATCTGACCATATTTCCAAACAAGGTCACATTCTAAGGTACTCAGGGTCAGGACTTCAACACATGATTTTTGTGGGGGACACAATTCAACCTATAATATCATTACCATCCATTAACATTCATTCAATGAACTGCAGTTCCTGGTTATGTTATTGCCTGTCCTAAAAATGGTAGGTTTTTATCCATGAAAGCTTATTTCCTAAGACATTCGGAACCATAGAGAGGAATAAATGTATAAATTGAATAATAAAGGTAAGATGAGAAAATGACTTCAAGTATATTTTTATAAACTAGTGATTTCAAATCATGGACTGCAAAGATCATGCAGAGCTGCTTGGGAGTGAGGGGGTATTCCTCCCCAAATGGATGGGCTTCAGCCTTTGACCCTAGCTTGAATAGAGCAACTCAGATTTTCTGTATTATATATGGGAGTTTTTATTAGATTCTCCAGAGAAACAAATAATAGGATATGTATATTGGGAAAAGGGGATTTGTTATAAGAAATTGACTGACATAACCATGGGGGGGCTGGCAAGCAGACGGCTGCAGAATGGCCAGCAGACTGGAGACCCAGGAGAGCCAAGCTTCCAGTTTGTGTCTGAAAATTGTCTGCCATAGAACCAGGAAACGTCCAGATGAAGTGTAAAGGCTGCCTGCTGGAGAATTCTGTCTTGCTTAGAGGCAGCCAGTTTTTTATTCTATTCAGACCTTTAACTCATCAGACGAGGCCCATGCACAGGTTGGAGAGCAATCTGCTTTACTCAGTCAACTGATTTAAATATTAATCCCATCTGAAACACCCTCACAGAGACACCCAGAGTTTGGCCAGCTATCTGGGCACTGTGGCCCAGCCACACTGACACATAAAAATCAGCAGAGCTCTACATAAAAAAAAAAAAATTGAAAATTCATGGTTCTGCTGCTGATTGAAATGAAGTTTGTAAACCCCTGCCTTAGACAATCCTTAATTGGAAGCCTATGTTAAAGGTTGTTTTCTTTCAGCAACTATAATCACTTAAGAACTATAGATTTAATTGCATAAGATTTTCCTGAAGAATTAGCCTAGAACTTCCTTCTCAGCATCTTTGTAGAACTTCATGGGCTTTCAAGATAGGAGATATATTCCCTGCTCAGTGTAAATCTGTAACCTACAGAGATTTTTCATCTGGTTTGTATTGTCAGATATGGACCAATTGGTGTCTTAAGAAGAAAGGAGTTTGCTTAGCTTATCAAGCTTTTGAAATACTATCTTCTCAATGTGTATAACTGGGGCAGCTTGTACCAGACTTGTTCTGTGGAGAAAATTTTGGATTAAGGATTAGAAGTCCTGGATTGGAATCCTGGCTTTTCCCCCAGTTACTCACATTACTGAGCAATTTCCTTCAACACCCTGGGGCCACAAGTTCTTCTTATTTTTTGTTGGGGATCGTATCTGCCCTGTTCATGGAGGCTACCATGGGTTTAGACATGTTCTCTGACTCTGAACACCTCCAAGCTGTTGAGTCCTGGAAGTTGGTTCTCAGTGTCTTTGATCTCCATCTCCCCCTTCCTCGACGCTCCTCCGCCGGGTGGGGCCCTGTGACTCATGATGACCACCCCTCAAACTTGGTCTGGTTCCTTCTCCAAGCCATCCTCCCTATACCCTCTTGACTCTTTTTTTTTTCCAAATGTGAATTGAATCATGTTTCCCCCTGTATAATTTACAGTATACTGTTAATTTTCTTCTAACAATAATAGCTAATTGCTGAGTGCTTACTACCTCCTCATTGTGGTGGTAAACACTGTAGGTGGATCATCTTACAAACGGGTTTATGAAATGTAGTACAGTGAGTATCCCCAAAGAGGAATTTGAAGCTTAGATTAAGTATCTAACCTAAGGTCATTGGTCAGGTAGCTCTGCAGGCAGTGGGACACTGGAGTACACTCTTAACCCCGTCCCTGTTGTGCTCCTCCTCGGGTGGCCCACAGACCCTTCAAGGAGCTGCCTGCGCCTTTCCCACCACGGCCTCTCACCCTTCATGCAGGTTCCACCTTAGAGCCAGGTTCAACACCAAGTCCTAAGTGCTGCACCCAGTGGGTGTGAGGCCTGAGTCTTAGGAGGCTCTAGAGTATTCATTTGTTAAGTAATGAATGAATGACTCTCTAAAGCACTTTGGTAACTGTAGTCCTCTGTACCAATGTCAAGACTTAATATTATCATGTTTTGATTAAAACATAAATACACTGAAATTCTTTAGTTGACTAAGAGTTTCTCAGTCTTGGCACTACCAACATTTTATACCTGATAATTCTTTGTTATCAGGAACTGCCCCGTGTATCATAGAATGTTTCATAGTGTCTAGCTTCTACCCACTCGACAGATGACAGGAGTACACCCCAAACTGTACAAAGAAGACTGTCTCCAGCACCTGATCCCAGACTTGGGAGACTGAGGCAGGAGGATGGCAAGTTGGAAGCTAGACTGGGCAGCATAGCAAGATCTTGTCTCAGAAAGCAGCAGCAGCAGCAGCATCATAATCATCATCATCATCTCCAGACATTTCCCAATTCCCTTAAAAAGCAAACTGATGCTCTAGTTTTTCATTTTAATCAAACTTCTGAATGTGTCCTTTTGCTTTTCAGCAAAATGTGTCTTGCCAGTAAGAATAGGGTTTGATATTATTTATTCTATAGTCATTAATGTATTAAAAAGTATTCATGTACAGTAAAATGCTGTGTGGTATATCAGATTGCATCCTGAAAAAGAAAAGGGGGAACCAGGCACAGTAGTGCACACCTGTAATCCCAGCAGCTCGGAGGCTGAGGCAGGAGGGTGGCAAGTTCAAATCCAGCCTAGCAACTTAGGAAGGCCCTAAGCAACTTAGCAAGACTATGTCTCATAAAGGTCTGGGGATGTGGCTCAGCGGTTACACCCTGAGGTTCAATCCCTGGTACAAAAAAAGGTGGGAGGCCCTAGTGGAAAATTAATGAAATCTGAATAAAGTGTGTAGTGTAGTTGGTTATATTTTACCAACATTGGTTTCCTAATTTCAGTGAAAGTACTGTGGTTATATAAGGTGTTAACCAAGGGAAGCTGGTGAAGACTATACGCAAACTATTACCTTTGTGACCCTTCTGTAAATCTAAGACGTTTTTGTTTTTTGAAGTATTCATGTAAGTCATTTACTAAGCAAAAAATGTGGAAGGCTTGTTTTTCAGATACAAGCAGAAGCAGAGACCTATACATGTGCCTTCTTTGATCTTAGTCAGTGATCTTATTGGCTTCTTCATTTCACAGGCTCTCTATTCATATGGATGATGAACTGCGGCACATTGCACAGAACTCTCTTCAGGGCTTGCTCGTTGACTTCTCAGACTGGAGAGAAGATGTGTTATTTGGCTTTACCAACTTCCTGCTCCGGGAGGTCAACGACATGCACCACACACTCCTCGACTCCTCCCTGAAGCTGCTGCTGCAGCTGCTCACCCAGTGGAAGCTGGTCATACAGACCCAAGGAAGAGCCTACGAACAAGGCAGCAAAATCAGAAACTCAGAGGTGACTTCCCACTCTCCCCACCAGCTTGTTCTTTTATGTACTGCACGTGAAAATGAATGGCAGCCCAGCGTAGCTTCTGGAGTTCCTCCTTCCAACCACCTGGGAACTTCCTCTGGTGCTGCCCTTAGTTCTCACCAGCGCACACTGTGACAGAGAAACTTGGGCATAACGTGCCATGTCAGGTCAGACTTGTTGATACAGTAGAAATTGTTTTTTTTTCCAGGCAATCATGATTACAGATCAGTTTGTAAGGGCTATAGGACAGGGAGTTGAGCTAGACATGGATATAGATATGGGTACAGAAACAGATACATGAAAGTTAACTGTCCACCAGTTTCTTGTTGTTGTGGTTTTTACTCAACAATATATTAGTTGTTTTGTGCAGTATCCACAGAGAAGAAAATGTAGTCTTGTGGCTTCTTGATCCTTTCCTGCCTCGGTCATGAATGCTGAGACATTTTGGAGAGTGCATTGAGGGTAGGATTGTCAGAGAGATGCAGGGTCTTTGTTCCAGGCTAAGCCGGCATTGGCATTGGGCAGATGGTTTCAGGTCTGGCTGGGAGGAGCATCACTAAGGGTCTGAGGACTGCAGAGGCTCAGGGCAGCACAGCAGTGTCCAGGGAACAGTAGGGTGAACCCATCTGGGGATGGGCTGACCTCAAAGGTGACGTTCAGGTCCCTCTTCCTTCCTTATCTGCTACACATGTCAAAAGATGATAGGTAGAAAAATGGGGGTTGTATATGCTTGGAAAAGGGAAATTAAGGTAGAATCTGCCACATCATCTGGCTTGCTTTCTTTTGCTTTAGATTCACTTGGTTGAAGTTTGGGAACTTTTCAGAACTCATCATGTAAATGTGGCAAACCTAGATTAGAATCTAACATGCAAACAGGAAAGCAAGTGTAAATAGAAAGGAAAATGTTCAGAAATTCATTTTAGTAGTATGTAAAAGTCTATAGAGAATTTTGGTGAAAATATTAGGTCATTTTATCATACATGTAGATATAGCATAATCCCAAATGGTATGGATAGAAGCTGTTTTGTTTTTGTTATTATTAAGAGGTTTTGAAAAGTTATTTCTCATCAGACATACCAGATGGTTAATGATATTCCAAAGCAACAGTAGATCTGAAAAGTAAAAAAGGCGCTAGGATATTTCATGAATAATAATGAATCCATAGACATGTCTGATTCAAAGCCGTTGTCATTTATTATACTGTTACAAGGTCAAACATGCCAAAAGATACACATATGAGAATATTTTTTCCTGCTTGCATTGTTCTCTTGCTGAATACAGAATGTTGTTCTTATCGTATGACAGCTCATTCCCAATGGTGCCAGCCACAGAATTCAGTCAGAACGAGGCCCTCACTGCAGTGTCCTCCACGCCGTGGAAGGCTTTGCTCTGGTTTTACTCTGCAGTTTCCAGGTGGCCACACGCAAACTGTCTGTGTTAATACTGAAGGAAATTCGAGCTCTATTTCTTGCCCTGGGTCAGCCAGAGGTATGGATTACTCTTCTGAATTCTCCAATTTATTTCTTTCAGCTGTTTTGAAATTTGGATAAACATTCTAAATAACACCTTACTATTTTGGGTACTTTTGTGTCACCTGTGATGTTGACACATGATTTTTGATTCATCATTGGGATTATAATGATGCAATAGTATTCTTGATCTGCTTAAGTAAGTCATATATCCTGAGAGCAATAGAGAAGACCATTCCTGGTCACTAAGTGATGTTGCTTTCCTAAATAAGGAATTTTAAGATTAATCTAGGTTATCAGTCATTTTTCTTCATAGTGTTCAGCATACATCTAATTATAATATCATATTTATATTAGAGAACAATCTCTTTAAAAAGACTGTATTCCATTTAAAATGAGAGGTGGCAAACAGTCTGGCCAACTGAGAGTTGTTTAATCTCAATGATGGTGGGAAATTGACTCCATAAGAAACACATCTTCCTCAGATGAGAGAAGGAAGCCAATTGTAAGTCTGGTCAACTCCAGCTAACCTCCTGCCCTGGTCAAGGACTGTACACCTTCCATCAGATGTTACAGCTCATGGCCTGCGGCACAGGTGGAAGAAAGATAAGCTTTGTCTGTCACATACTTCTTTACAAAAATACCACTTTCCATTTTCTTGTTTTAAATCACTAATCTTGGTTACCTTATCCTCCAAGTGGTCACAGTTCTTACAAAATATTTTCAAGTTCATCACAGTCCTTACAGTTCACCTTTCTTCAACTTTCTGACTATTTCAGGGCCAAATATCTGGCATCTGGTAAATGAACCTCTAAGACGTGCTATATTTGGTGAACCTCCATTAAGTTTCTAATTATGATAATAACAGTGGTAGTAATTACCATGTGCAAAGTCAGGCACTGTGCCAAGTGCTTTATACACATACGTTTATCCATTTTATCCTCACAATAAGAATTTATTTTGTTTATCCTAGTATACAAATACTGTGACTGAGGTTTAAAGAGGTTAAAGAACTAATCCCAGATCAACAGGTAAGATGTGAGAGTCAGAATTCAAACCCAGATATATATATGTCTCCAAAGTTCCTTGTTCCTTGTTCTTAACTGCTACTCAACCGGTGTCAAAGATGTTTCCCAACTGTTGTTTTCTTTGACCAGCCACCAACTTCTTTAAAACCATTCCCATTTATCACTGAAATCATACGTTCCAAGACTTCGTAGAAGACTTCTCAATAAATCATTTTATGTTTCCAAGTTTCTCTATAATAAAGAGCAGCAAACACATGCATATTTGTGGATGGATGGATTTGTACAAACATTATTCATGTAGAAGAATCTTTAATAAGATAACCCTCTCTTATTCTTCTCAATTTACTTCTTTTAGTAAATAGCTGCACATCACATAGATATCACAGAAAGTCTGTGGTTGTTCTCCAGTATAGTTTCTTTTAGACTAGAATTCAGTCACCATCAACAATTTGTCAATTATTTTAGCAAAACAGCAACTTAAAACAATTGCTGTTTTATTAGTCTGAAAAAGCCTATTCTTGTAGGGTTTCCATTCCTTGAAGGGAACAGCAGTGTGAGTCACTAATGTAGGATACTGGTATTTGGGTTCTTATGTACAGGTATGAGTCTGAAATTCAGGTAAATGTCTCTGGAGAACAGTGTGACTTGGGGCTCTAATGACCTTGCCCTGAAACTCAGAGGAGCAAGCTCAGAGCCACGGGGGTTTCCTGCCTTACCTTCCACCACCTTGGCACTGGCTCCTCTGTGAGAAACCCCTTATCAGTGTCTTGCAAGCTGTTCTGCTTCATGTACTAGATGGAGGCAGCGGGTGGGTGAAAAGGATCGTTTTTCCCATGGAGAATAATTGCCTCCCCTTTGTACAGGACGATGACAGGCCAATGATTGATGTCATGGATCAACTAAGTTCTTCCATTCTTGAAAGTTTTATTCACGTAGCAGTTTCAGATTCAGTAAGTACACATTTGATTCTGATTGCTCATAGTGCTTACATATCAACTCTGGACCTACCTGAAAGAGAGAGTCAAAGAAAAATTATATGGCTGGATTTGGGGATTTTATGTTAGATTAGCAAACAGATATAAAGATTAGAAAAACAAGACTAGCTTTTCAAATGATAGCTTAGAAGACATTCAGATAAATTTCAAGCAAAACTTAAACCTTAGGAAAATAGATATTTTTCGAATAACAATTTCAAAAGAATCGTTCAATCTTCTTACAAAAAATCAATTTGTCTCACTCTTTATACTTAACACAATATGCACATTTAATATTGTACTTTATTCTTAACATGGTAACTTCTATTTATGTGGCGCTTTACGGTTTATAAGGTGCTTTCATATTTATTATCTCATTTGATCCTCAGTTTTTGAAACTCAAAAACACTAAGGGGCTGGGAGGGCAGGGGAGGAAACTCGTCAATAGAGCATGTGCTTTGAATGAGTAAAGAAGGCTCTGGGTTCAAGCCCCAGCACCAGAGAACAACAAAGAAATGTTAGTTAGGCTTGTCCATTTAGACTCTGAATCTAATAGAACTTTATCTGCTACATAAATACATTCTTACTTTTAAAAAGCATATTGGCAGCTTTCAGATTTCCTGAGTAAGTAGAAGGGAAACTGAAACTGATTCTAGTTATCTGACTTTTTAAAAATAAAAGTACAGTAAGAGAACCTGGATTCATTTCAATTAAATAGCTGCGAGAGGCAGGGCAATCTGGAACAAGTAGCAGGATCCACATTGCTGACGCCTGATGCAGAGACTTGTCAAAAATTAGAAATGAATGCAAAATCCAAAGACATTTGTTAGATTTTCTTAGCCTTTTCTAACTGAGAGAGGTAGTCTGCTGACTTCTGGATGTTCACATTCTTTTAACACGGAATGGAACCGTCACCGTTCATTCTTTTATCTCCATACTTACTTTCCTATGGATGCCTTTATATTTTGTTCATGTGATTTTTTTCTATGTTTATTAGAATCAAAATCTTGAGATCAGCAATTCTGCACTTAGGAAGATCCACAGAAAGGGGAAAAGAGGAAGGGGAAGCAGTGCCAGCTTTGTGCAGGGTTATCTGCATCCATTATCCCTTATCCTGAGAGGACATCCAACAAACATGGAGGCAGTTTCTTCTCCTGGTGTCACAGCTAGATTGTTCGAAAATTGGTGTCCCCCAAACATGGGTATCTGCACTTAAAAGAGAATGAGATATAAGAGTTGATACATATTACATATATACGTATTATGTATGCATTGTATTACGGATTATTATCAGTGTTTATATACTATATATTACTGATATATATCAGTTCTTATATTTCATTCTTTTAACATATATTTTATATATCTATATTTTATATCATATACCTATATGTATATATCTAGTATATATAGAGACAGTATTATAGGATATATAATTTAACTTAGGTGACTTTCCAGATGTTTTGAAACATTATTTTTGCTTGATATCATAGGGAAAGAGTAAGTAGTTACCTCAAAAATCATAAGTAAAATGCCCTTCATGAAAGGGACTGTGCTAACCCATCTCTCTAAATCAAAGAGAAGGTGTTTCAGTCTAAGTAAACAGAAAAAAAAAAAAAAACACAAGTAACATACACACACACACACACACACACACACACACACATACACTGATGCAGGGATGAAAACACATTTATGAATCTCAGAGATAAATAACTTTTGAGATTTTAAAATGGCAAATCTGCGATTGCGTTTAAATTAACTGATGTCATGTATTGTTCGATAAACATTTAGGGAGCAGTATCTATAAACTGATGCATGATGGTGTGTGGCATCAAAAGTGTCCAAACATGACCCTGATCCTTGAACTTTACACTCCAGCTGCTTATCAGTGAGCACGGAAAGCACAGATGATTATGTACCAGCTTTGTACGTGGTAGTTTCAGATCCAAAACTGGGCTGTTGCTGTGGTGATCAGGAAGGAGAGATGGAAGAAGGTGCACTCATCCTGGTGAGGATGGATCGTTTCAGTTCAGCTCTGATTGACTGCCCACCTCTGTGCCTGCAGGCAACATTACCGCTGACCCACAATGTGGATCTGCAATGGTTGGTGGAATGGAATGCAGTCCTGGTCAATAGCCATTATGATGTGAAGAGCCCTTCCCACGTCTGGATATTTGCACAGTCTGTCAAAGACCCCTGGGTCCTCTGCCTTTTCAGCTTCCTCCGGCAGGAGAACTTGCCCAAGCACTGCCCCACGGCCCTCAGCTATGCCTGGCCCTACGCCTTCACCCGCCTCCAGTCAGTGATGCCTCTGGTGGACCCCAAGTAAGGCAGCCATGTGTTTTCCTCTGTTTTGCTTGTTTCACCATCTGCCCTCTTAAATTTCCATTTTATATAAGAGAATGGACTAATTTAATCCTGTCTAAGTTTCCTGCCTCAGAATTCTTAACATTGAGTAACAACAGATAAGAAGCTTTTCTCTAGAGCAAGTTTTTTCCCCTTAATAATCAATATGATTATCTAAGTATAGAATCTTAGACTCTTAATGGTGAAAGAGGCCTTAATGTTCTATCGCTCAACTTCTCATCCTGTGCAGATATTCCCTGAACAACATCCTTGACAGATGGCTGTCTAGCTGAGTACTTCCTGTGATCTTTCTTTAACAAGTGATATTTAAAATCGAGAACTTAGTTTCACTCTTGTTTCTGACTCCATGTTTCTAGCAGCCCAATTAATGCCAAGAAAACCAGCACTGCGGGCAGTGGAGACAACTATGTTACCTTGTGGAGAAACTACCTTATTCTCTGTTTTGGTGTTGCAAAACCCAGTATTATGAGCCCAGGACACTTACGAGCTTCCACTCCAGAAATAATGGCGACCACGCCTGATGGTACAGTGAGCTACGATAACAAGGTGACATGACATGCTTCAGAAGAATTATTCTGTAAGGTTTTTTTTTAGCTTGTTTGTCTAGAGTTCCCAGTGCAAATTGCACTGTGCCTGCCATCTGGAGTATTATGGGATCAGATTTTCATCCTACACATTTCTAAATTCCATTGAGTGTTTATGTGAATAATTTATTACTCCTCTCTGGCAAGAAGGGAACTGAAGATAAAGGGAAGTTGAGAAACTCGCTTAAGACCATCCAGTGACTTGTGTTCCTTAGTGCCCTAAGGTCATGTTCGTTTTCTACATACCACATTTCTCTCACTCCTCACCAACTATTCACCTTTAAACCATGCCTTGATTAAGTGATTTTGTTCAAATTAGTTTTATAGACTTATGTGGTTAAAAAAGAAGAGGACTGTTTTAAAATTATTTTTCTTTAGAATTTGTGTCCCAGTTGGGAATTACCTTCATTGTTCTGTATTAAACTCGTGCATTTTTTTCCTGTAACGATGGCAGTGCCTTGGGATGTGGCTCAGTACTTTAAAACTGTTATAATGGAATCCTCGTGTGATGAAAGGAACCATCAGTTACCATGTTACCTCTTTTTCACTTTTAATCAACTTGTTTCAGGCCATAGGCACCCCATCGGTGGGAGTTCTGTTAAAGCAGTTGGTGCCTTTGATGAGACTAGAGAGCATTGAGATCACAGAGTCCTTAGTTTTAGGATTTGGAAGAACAAATTCCCTTGTTTTCAGGTACAGTAGTCTTAATGAGTTTTTCTACGTGCATACATGCTGCTGCTATTGTAGTTGCTTTTCTTAGCTTGAGTTTGCGTGTATGTATTGGCGTGCACCTGGAGAATTCATAGGCTTCGCGCGATTTCCTTCGTCTTCTTTGGTTGATGTGCACGTAATGAGTGTTCCTTGCAACTGCCTCACATTTCACTTTAAGTTATTGCAACTTTGATTTTACCTCTCAGGTTTGATTTTGCTTGCGAGCTTTGTTTTAATTAACTATAAATGAAGATGATCCCCCATCAATCCCCAGTTTGCCAGACTGCTCAGAGACTGTCACATCAAATAATAACAATATCTATTCATCTGCCATTTAGCCAATAGACTTTTAAAGGTGATGCGTGGATAGAACCCTTTTGGGTGTTTTCAATTTGGCTGGCTGATTTTTCTGTAAGGTACTTTCTCCTGCCTTAAGAGCAACAGCAAACCTGATTTTCTAGATTCCTTTATTTTGCATTTTGCATCTATAATAAAATAAAATCCCAAGAGGCAGCATCAATGTATTTTGAAAAAAGGCATTGTAAAATGTTCATTCAGGCTGCTTCTAATGACTTTAGCTAAGTAATAAAATCCTGCATGAACAAAAAAGTTTTAAACAAAATTTTCCATGCAGAAGGAAAAGGGAAAGCTTCAAACACCTAGGAGAGACTATTTGAAAAATAAAGATTAATGAGATGTTTCAGAAACAACTGAAAAATTTCCATTATGTTATTCACTAATAGAGTCAGATTTTTATTCTTAAAAAAAATAATAATTTTGGGTTCTCATTTCTTGAGTTCCAAGTGAACCAGCATTTTACTAGTTTTTAGTTAATTCGTTAAAACTAAGCTTCATCTTGACATACTTACTACAAGATTACAGTAACAATAGTAATGATAAAATGACTAAAGTTCTTTCCCAAAGACTATAACAACCTGTTGAATATTTTGTCTTTTCACTGTTCATGGAGGTAGGTGGCATTATTCACATGAGTTATCACCATGTGCATCTGGAAAACTTAATGTCCCTGGGCCTCAGTTTCCTCAACTGTAAAGTTGGTAAAACAAAAAAAATAAAATAAAATAAAGTACATCCCTTTCATTTTAATAGACTCCATCTCATAGATTTCCTGAGAGGATATATTGAATGTGAATAGGCACCCCATGCACATAGTAATATTTGGTAACAAGAACCCATTCAGTAGAGGAAGCCATTCATATTCCTGTTTCTTTGATAAAGAAATCCCAGCATATGTATTAGAAAAATCAGGACTAGAAACCAGATTTTCTGTCTCTCAGTGCAAAATGCCTCTGAGTTTGCACTTTCCTATCCTTGGATTTTCTTAGAGGGTAATGTCAAACAGCACAAAATATCCTACCAGAAACTATGCAGTTTTCAACCATGACATATATTATAGATAAAACAAGTTAGTACTAGTCTGGTGACAAGCCAGAACTCATAATTTTTTATATTGACAGCAATTCAAAAGATATTTCCAAATAATTAATTCAGAAGTTATTTCCAACTAATTAGATTAACAAGTATAAATCTAAGAACTAGAGATTCTGGGACAGGTGAAGAGAATATATGTATGATACACAATGTATTTTAATATGATCAAAACATATTTTTACCACACAGGAAAATTATTTTGTTGGCAACCTCACTATTTTAGTACCTGCCATAATTTGTATTTACCTTGTAGCTCAAATAAAGGAATTTAGCTCTGAAATCCAATATTTTTAAGATCAACTGAAAACAGTCTCCAGAACATGGATCCCAATGTTAGTTCCAGAGTATTTATACCCCTCCCTTTTTCTCTAACTGTCCTGAAATTTTCTTGTGTCTAGAAACTCAATTGTATTTATCTTCAGTTTCATAGCTCATAGTAAAGTGTTTGAATTTAGTAAGCACTTGAAAAATATTTCTTGTTTAATTCTTCAGATAGAGTTTTTTTTGCCAAAAAGAATAATAGAGTATTATATCACAACCAAGTCAACAAGTATATATTAAGCCAAAATTATATGCATAGCAATGAGATTAAGACCACTAATACAAAGTATAGACCAGTACCTTCCAGTTCACCACATGATTGGGAATATTGGAGCAGTCCAGAAATTATTATATCAGAAGCAAAATGAAAAAAAAAATAGGCAATTTAGGATTGAATGGACATATTTGGTGACAAGTTTTCTGTCCATAACAATGAATTTAAAATGTGATCCTTTTCCTCCATAGAGAATTGGTAGAAGAACTTCATCCATTAATGAAAGAGGCTCTAGAAAGAAGACCAGAGGTAGGATTTTGAATTTCAATAATTAAGACTTGGCTTATTTGGACAGTGGCATGAATTTAAATCAAATCTAGTAGCTCCCCCCAAAGAATGCAAATACCCCACATGCCTTTAACGGTGATTCTTTTTTTTTCAATAGTGTTTGAATTTATTTTAATGTAAAATTATTTGAATCAACAGCAAAATAAAAGCACCTATTAAGTATAGAAGAACTGAACAAAATACATGATGAGAAAATATGGAACTTGGATTTTAGTTCTGTTTAACTACCAAATGTCCATCTTATTTACAACTTTATTTTTATACCAATAAGTCATACACTCCCAATGTTCTTCCTCACTAGCAAACTGTGAAGTCAAAGGAGATGATTTATTATGTTTTCTCTAGAAATGCAGCATGTTTGTGATTAAGTACCATTTTTAACATTAAAAAATTGTAGGGCTAAAATCTTTAAATAGATTGTTACCTGCATTTTCTGAATTTTTTTTTGTCTTTTAAAGAGTTAATATTTTTTTTTATTTTAAAAATTTTTTTTCACACATGTATACAGGGTAATAATATCTGTCTCAATCTACTGTCCTTCCCATCCCCACCCACCCCAACCCTCCACTCACTTCCCTTTGTACAGTTCAAAATTCCTTCATTCTTCCCTACCCACCCCCTACTATGGGTCAGCATCTGCTTATCAGAGAAAACACTCAGCCTTTGGTTCTTTGAGATTGGCTTATTTCACTTAGCGTAATACTCTCCAGTTCCATTCATTTAACTGCAAATACCATAATTTCATTCTTCTTTAAGGCTGAGTAATATTCCATTGTGTATATGTACCACATTTTCTTTATCCATTCGTCTGTTGAAGGGCATCTAGGTTGGTTCCATAGTTTAGCTATTGTGAATTAAGCTGCTATAAACATTGATGTGGCTGTGTCACTGTAGTATGCTGATTTTAAGTCATTTGGGTATAAACTGAGGAGTGGGATAGCTGGGTCAAATGGTGGTTCCATTCCAAGTTTTCTTAGGAATCTCCATAAACAGTGATTCTTAATGTTTTAACTTAAGTCATTTTCATTACTTTTCAATATTCAAGTATATAGTATACTATGGTTCCAATTTTAAAGCACAATATATCCTAAATATATAATTCAAAATAATTTAGATTGTATATATTGCTTTATTTCATTCTTTTGCAAACAAATTTAAAGTTGGCTTTTAGTTTGCTTATTGTTTGTTTGCAAGAAAGTCAATGGCCAAGAAAATTGATTCATTTGTCATATGATACATAATTTTCCCCAAAGTGAATCCACTTCAAAATTCACTTATGTACCAGGGTTAATAAGATGACCAAAAGAGAAGCTTCCCATATAGTAGGTGTGATGATAACAAATAGCAAAAATTCAGCAATTTGACAGTGTTGCCTCTGTGACCAGATTTGTGGGATTGTCAGTGTTTCCTGTCCCTCTCCACTAGTTTCAGATGCTTAGTTTTTCAGCAGACCCTGGGAACATCTGGGAAATGAGGCTTGTTCGTTGTCAGCATTCCTCCCTTGTGCATATTTATTGACTCACTTCCGATCCGCAAGCATTGTGTCTAAGCTTTAGGAAGAAGGAAAATGCATGTTGTCTTGTATGCTTAAAAATCGAAGGTACTAGATGATGCCTTTCTGTAGTAGTTTCCTAAAGCACCGTCCCTGTCGTCTTTGCCTGTGACCGTAAACACTGTACCTCTTTCTACACAGAATAAGAAACGCCGAGAACGGCGAGACTTGTTAAGGCTACAGCTACTTCGAATTTTTGAGCTTCTGGCTGATGCTGGCGTAATAAGTGACAGGTAGGAACAAAAGTCTGCTGAGTTGGTCCTGGCTTGCAAAACAAGCCTGTTGTCTCCTTTTCCATCTCTCTCTTTTCTCTTAAATATATTAACTCAAAAAAGTTTTTTCAAAGCCTACTTTTTCCATAGTCTTCTTACACTGTATGAACAGAACAGATTTACTACATGAATTTTGACATGAATCTTATTTTTCATGATGCATGTGCTACTTGGATGTAAAGATTGATGGACCTAAAAGTCTGATGTTTCCTTTATTCCAGCACAAATGGAGCCTTAGAACGGGATACTCTAGCGCTCGGAGCTTTGTTCTTAGAATACGTGGACTTGACCCGCATGCTTCTGGAAGCTGAAAATGACAAAGAAGTTGAAATTCTTAAAGATATCCGGGCACATTTTAGTGCCATGGTTGCCAACTTGATTCAGTGTGTTCCAGGTGCAGTGATAACATCTTTACAAATTACCTTTCGTGTGCGGAAAACTGTGTGTGCTCCGTACGAATGTGCTTTCCACCTGAATCCTCCTAGCCCACATGCACATCTGGGATAGATGGATTGTTTGTTTTGAGATACTTGAAAATGCACGTGAATCAGGTTGTCATAACTCAGCACAGAATTGGAAAGGGAACAATAGGAATCAGATTGGGTTTTGTGCTTGTCATTTCTATTCTTTGTTTGGGTTCCCATCTAAAAATGACCTCATATGATTTCTATAGGAAGGAAGTAATTCAGAGGAAACACTCACACGAGCTTCATTTTATCACATTGTCTCTGTGCTAATCTACAGACATGAAATTTCAGCAATATTCCTGCCCTCTACTGCTACTTCATTAACACAGGGGGTAGAATTCTACATCGCTTAATACATGTTACATTTGATTAAGTGTTACATTTTTGAGAGAATTATCTTTCACAGAGCAAATGGGTATGAAATATTTTCATTCATCAGTTTCATATAAAAAGTGTGGTTTTTGTTTCATTATAAAAAGCTGCAATCCAACCCATGGAATTTAACTCACTTTTCATTATTTTGATGTTACTAACCTTCTTACAAATGTTCTTCATCCTTGAAGATCCTAAATTAGGATTTAGTTGACTTCACTAGTTAAAGTACTTCTCTTTGAAACAGTCTATACTGCATCTCACAGTCCTTCCTGACAGTAGCAGTAGGAAAACTTGTCATATGTGAGTAGCTGCTGACTGGGAGTCTTCTTAGCTGTCAGTTTGCAGGTCCTGTGGTCGGTCTCTCCTTCCCATTCAGAGTCAAGGTGCAGCTGGCTGCAACGCGAAGGGAGGAAGAGCACACATGTAGAAAGAAATGTGTTTTAAAGATGAACTTTCATTGCTAAAGAAAACTGGAGTTAGGGAGCTGGGAAGGTAGCTAAGTGGAAATGCACATGTTTAGCATGCACAGAACCCTGGGTTCAACTTCTAGCACTGAAGTTTTTTTAAAAAAGAAAGAAGGAAGGGAAGGGAAGAAAAGCGGAGTTAGGAAATGAGATTTTTCCTTTCCACAAAACTTGAGAATGCCATGCAATCCTCACACAGACTGCATCCAGTCAGTAGACTGTAACTCTGTTTTCCTCCCTAGTTCACCACCGAAGATTTCTCTTCCCCCAGCAAAGCCTGAGGCACCATCTCTTCATCTTATTTAGCCAGTGGGCAGGACCCTTCAGCATTATGTTTACACCTCTGGATCGTTACAGTGATAGAAATCATCAGATTACAAGATACCAGTATTGTGCATTAAAGGTAGGAATGCCTTTTTCACTGAATCGTCAGATCATTGGTCTCCATCCTTAGACGAACAGTCTTGCCTTGAAAATAAGGGTTTGGAATGTAGCTCAGAAGAGCGCTTGCCTAGTGTGTGTAAAGTCCTTGGGTTCGATCCCTACTACTACAAAAAAAAAAAAAAGTTAAAATAAGTAATGTGATAGGATGTAATAAAATATAAAAGTACATGGAAGAAAGGACACACACATATAAATACCTAGATTGACTTCAGAGACTCACAAATATACACACATGAACATAGGACAATAGTTATATGTAAATATTCCAATTGGGCTCACACTTTCAAAAAGTTAAGCTTTTTTAAGGCTCTTACTTTTTTTTTTTTTTTTTTTTTTGTGGTGCTGGGGATTGAACCACAGGGATTCATGCATGTGAGGCAAGCACTCTACCAACTGAGCTGTATCCCCAGCCCAAAAGTTCCCACTGTTATCCAGTATTTCTCTATCTGATAACCATATGGTTTTGGTTACTTACTCTTTAAGTAGTTGCTTTGCCAATCAACTTCCAACCTTTACAAAAAAACAGATGTCACCCTCAGGTTCAAAATTGACCAAGAGTCACATACCCTGTTTAGTCTTCTCCTATCCTTAGCAGACTGCAAGAAATGTTTCCATACCCTGGGGACTGTTCAGAATCAGCAGAAACATGATCAGTATAGCTTTTTGGTCCTTTAGGAAAGTAACTGCCTGTCTACATTGTCATACATGCACCATTACTTACTGATTCAGGTGAACTTTGAGCTCAGTAATGCCAGTGTACTTGATGAACTTGACAGACACCTACCATGTTTAAACCAGGATTCTCCTTCTCTTATTTTCCCCACCCACTTCAAGGAACCACAATTTATAGTTTTCATTTTCTTTACCTTTGATTAGGATCATAATTATTTGGTTTGCTGTGTTTCATAGGTTGTCAATTCAGTACATTAGCCTAATAGCTGTCATAAAAACAGAATTTGAAAATCTGAATTTATCTTGTAAGCAGAAATTGTTCATGTGAAATTATTGAAAGTTTATTTCATATACTGTGAAGTAGTCATTTTGTTTTAAATACTCTTCATCAAATAAAGATCTGTGTAATTGTAAAATCACATAGCTAAACTGATAAACTTTTAACATTTATTTAAAAACCAAGTTCGGAATCTGATGTTTTTATTGACTCTACTAAGGAATGCTTTAAAATCTTGGAGGAATAACTGCCTTTATAGGACATCATCATCTGTACGTCTGGCAGTTATGTTTTATAAAGTCAGCCGGATACCCTTACTGTTCCAGGTTTCATTTCCTTGCTTTGTTGTGTTTTTATGATCAGGCAATGTCGGCAGTATTGTGTTGTGGCCCTGTCTTCGACAATGTGGGCCTTTCCCCAGATGGCTACCTATATAAGTGGCTCGACAACATCCTGGCTTGTCAAGATTTACGGGTAAGTAGCAGCGAAAATATATTTGTTTTTAGGTGTCTTCGGGGTTCCTCCTCGGTTGAGTTCCTGAACTCTGGAACATCGTTTACAACGCAGCCTCCTCCCCTGTCAGCCACGCCGGTGCAAGTTATGTGTTGATCACCGTGCATTATGATGCACCAGTATCAGAAACAGGGTAGCATTTACCAAAATTGACCATGAACTAGTCATAAAGTAACCTCAACATATTCAAATAATTGAAATGATACAGTTTCTGTTACCTGTTCATAGTAGCATTAAGCTAGTGAGGAATAATAAAAAGATAATATAAAAATATACTTCCAGATAACCAGTGATCAAAGAATAAATAAGAATGAAAGCTGAAAAATGTTTTAAACTGAAGAATAATGAAAATACTACATACTAAATTTGTAGGCTACAAATAAAGCCTTGCTTAGAATGAAATATATAGACTTAAATGCACATAGGAGAAGAAAAAAAGGCAGATAATCAATTACCTAAGTGTCTATCATAAGAGGTTAGAAAAAAGCATATCAAATTCAAAATACAACATGGAAACAAATAGAAATAACATAAATTAATGAAAGGGAAAAAATTAATAGTAATGATCATTAAAGTCAAAAACTGCATTTGTTAAGACTAATAAAATTAATAAATAGAGAGCAGATCTGGTCAAGAAAACAGAGCTAGAGAAGGCAAATGCAAATAAGATTATTACCACAGATGCTACAGATAGTAGAAGTAAAAGAACATATGAATATCTTGATGGCAATGAACTTGAAGTTTTAGATTAAGTAGACAAATTCTTAGAAAAACACAACAGAAGGAAAGCAAAATCTGACTGGTCATATATATGAGAAAAAAGTTGAATCTGTAAATTGAATGTTTTAAAGAAAATTTTAAGACCAGATGGCTTGACTGATTAATTCTACCAAGCATTTAAGGATAAACTATATTGATTAATATAAATTCTTAAAGAGAAAACAGATCAAGAGGAAAGATACCCCAGTATATTTTTGAGACTAGTATAACTTTGGTAATCAGGTGGACAAGGATGTAACAAGAAAGAAAATTAAAAGACAATCTCATTCATGAGTATAGATGAAAAAAACTTTAAACAAAATATTGGAAAACAATTCAGTGAGATATAAAAAAGATAACACATCATGATCAAGTTAAGTTTATTCAAGAACTGTGAGGTTTTCTGATATTCAAATATCTGTCATTTCATTAATATTAATAGAATCTTTAAAAGGAAGTATGTGATTATTGAACTGTGCAGAAAAAGCACTGGATAAATTTCTGCACTCATTAATGAGGAAAAACTAGCAAAACTAAGAATGTTAGTTTGATAAAGTGTGTCTGTTAAAAAAATACATCCTTATAGTAAACATCGTGTTTAATAGTTAATATTGACAGTATTCCCTCTGATATTAGAATGACCAAGAAAGTTCACCTTCACCACCTCTATTAATATTATACTAGAGATTCTCACGAGCACATTAGGAAAGAAAAAATATAAGAAATGAAAAAAGAAGAAATAAAACTCATTATTCACAAATGACACAATTATGTATATAGGAAATTCAAAAGAATCTATAGATTTATTTAGCAAAATTGCTGAATGAAAGATCAAAATGAAAAAATCAATTATATTTAAGTATAGAGCACTAAGCAATTACAAAAGTAAATTATAAACAATATACCATTAATAATAGCATTTTTAATTAGAAACTAACATTACTTAGGAACAAATCAAAGAAAAATGTGTAAAGCCCTTTATATAGAAATATGTAAAGCATTAATGAGAAAAATTACAGATCTAATAAATGAGAAAAAGGACTGTGTTCATGAATTAGAAAATTCGATATTATAAAGATGTCAGTTTTCCACCAAAATAATTTATAGAGACATTACAAACCCAGTCAAAACCCTGGCAGGATATTTGTGGCAACTGACATGATCCTTTTAAAATATATATGTATGGAAATGTATAAGACCTAGAAAGGTAAGATAATTTTAAACAACATAAGCAAAGCAAGAGGATTTACTTCAGCAGAAATCAATACTTCCCATAAACTTACAGTAGTGAAAACACTATAATATTGACCAGAGAATAGATAAATATATAAATGAAGTAGAATAGAAAGGCAAGAAATGAATCAGGTATGTTTACATTTTATTTACCTCAAGGGTGGCACTACAGAAGGTGTGGGGGAAAGGAAGTTTTTTTTAATGAGTGTTTTTTTCACCAAGTTATTTGAATGAAAACCATATTTTTTTAAAATTGAAAAGTATAATTTGACTCCTTCCTCACTAAACCCAAAACTGCATTGGAGGTGGATTGTAGATCTAAATGTAACATCTAAAATATTGAAGTTTCTAGAAAATAATACAAAAGAATATCTTCATTCCTGGGGTTAGATTTAAGTTTCTTAAACAGAATACAAAATTCTAAGTATAAGGATGGACTAATTAATAACTTTTGTTTAGCAAAGGACACCATTAATTGCATGAATAGGTTACTAATAGAGTGAAAGATGTTTGTAACACATAACTAGCAAGGGGTTTTTATCTAGAATATATAAACAACCCCTGCAAATAGGTATATACAAACAATAGAAAAATGAGCAAGAAATTTAAGCAATTCACAAGAGATTATCTAAATGCCCAAAATAAACGTAAGAAAAAACTATGAGGTCCATTATAAATCAGGTATCTTAGTCCATTCAGGCATTTGTAACAAAATACCATAGTTTGAGTGGCTTATCAACAGTAGAAATTTATTTCTCACAGTTGTGGGGACAAGGGAGTCCAAGATTAAGGTGCTGGCAGTTTCGGTGTCTAGTGAGGGCCCACTTCCTGGTTTTTAGATGGCCATCTTTTTGCTGGATCCTCAGGTAGTGGAAGGGAGCAGGGAGTTATCTGGGAACCCTTTTATAAAGATACTAATCAGATTCATATGAGCACCTCATGGGCTAATCACCTCCTAAAGAACTCATCTCTGAATACTGTAACATTCAGCATAAGGATTTAACACATGCATTCTGTGTTGACGCAATCTATAGCATCAGGGAAATGCAAATTAAAGTCATGTGAGACACAAAATTATATAACTCCATTAATATAGAGTTTAAAAACTGCCCAAACTAATAGTAGTAGAAGTCAGGATAGTGGTTGCTTCAGGGGAAGAGCAGGAGGCTGTTAAGAGTGCCCAAGAGAGGCTTCAGTGGTATGGCAATATAGTGGTTCTGACCTGGTGATGATCACGCTAGCATGTTTAGGATAATCCATCGTATACTTATACGCTATCTCTGCATATTTTATACCTCAATATAAAGTTTGTAAAGCACAACAAGAACTTGCTGACTTTCTTTCAAGTCAAACTTAACTTCTTAAGAAAATGTTATTTTCATATCCTTTGCAATAGTATCATCAGCTTTTATCTGTTGTGAATTATGTAAGGGGGATGAGGGCAGCTAGGTTGAAGATGCTTGTGCGTCCAATTAGAGTATCACTCCCATCTGGACCCAGACCCGGCAAGTAAACAAACAAGCCAGATTATTCGATTTCCATATGGTCGCCACCGGCAAGGAGACTGGGCAATTTCGAGAAAAGATGGGAAGTTGTTATTTTGTGAGGGGGGTATAGCCTTGAGGCACCAGGCTTCTCCCAGATGAATGCGCATGCTCACTGACCTTCCAAAATTTTAACAGTAGTTTTGGGAATTTTCAATGAAGTATTTTATCCATGGTGGTGTTTTTCCATATAAAGCCTCTGATTACAACAAATCTGTTGAGACTGTATTTCTTTTTTCTCAAATTTATATTTTAGTCAACATATAAAATTGTATTTATCATATACAACATATTTTTAAATATGTATATGCATATGACTTATGTGTATATATATTCTATAATGTTTAAATCTAGTTCATATGTATTAGTTCATAGAGTTATCATTTGGGGGATGAGAACACTAAATATGTATGCTCAGCAATTTTCAAGAATACAGTCTATCACTACTAATTGTAGTCCTTGTGTTATATAGTGTATCTCTTGACTTATTCTAAGAAACTATAATTCTATTTGAAAGATTGGTTACTGAGCTTCACACAGTTTATTTTATAATCAAGACTCATATTCTGATTTTTTTCCTTAAAAGACTTCATATACATGAAGGCTATCCATTTTTATATTTGATTTAAACCAAATGCATGTGTTTCTCAGAAATATCTTAAATACAAAAAAAGGAACATTACCAATGACATAACCTTTCTTTTCAGGGTTAAAAATTTGAGAACAAGTATATCCTCCCTAGAGTTAAATATAGTTTATATGTATCAGTTCTGTTTGCAGCATCACATCCTCTTAGACAAGAGTATGTGACAGGAAAATTAAACAATGAATGCTCAATCGCCTCTTTTGTTGTACCCAATTTATATTGGCTAATCTTATTCTTGTTTCTTTCTTAGAACATTCTTTCATTAAATATGATTGATTGATTTGTTCTGTGTATTCAGGTTCATCAACTTGGCTGTGAAGTTGTGGTCTTGCTATTGGAACTTAATCCTGATCAAATAAATCTTTTTAATTGGGCCATTGACCGATGCTACACAGGTTCCTACCAACTTGCATCCGGCTGCTTCAAAGCCATAGCAACCGTGTGTGGAAGCAGGTATGACTTTTTGTAAGTAATGACTAGTGGCAAGTATAATAAAGGTTGCTGTTCACAATATGAATGTTTGAGAGCTATTAGAATACAAAATGCCCCTTATATGTCCCCAGCAGATAAACTACCCCCTTTAAAACTGAAGTTACATTGACTTCTCTCATTTGATCAGGAGAGTGATTTGTTATAGTATCCTTGTTTTTGAATTACCCAGAAATTCACAGTGAAGTATGAGAGCTGAATTTGAGAACAATAAAGATCCATTTAAAGAGTTAAAGGAATGTCTAGAAATGTTTGTTGCAAGTATGAACTATAAACTCTTCAGCCATCTGCAGACTGAATCAAATCCAGGAAGCAACTTAAGATGTTGAAATTTTCTTTGTCCAAAACTTCAGAAATGGGGCAGGGGCCGGGGGAGGGTAGATACGACAAAGGCCATATAATATCAACTCCATAGATTACACCTTCTTGGGGAGGATTGAACCCAGAACTTACTTCATGCTAAGCACACACTCTACCTCCAAGCTACCCCCCAGCCCCAAGATTAAAACAGCAAAACCCTTATTATACAAATTAGTCATTTAATGAAGTTCTTCAGCACTACAATTTATTGAGGGAAATAATTTTGTAGATGAGATGAAAGGGTTAATGAAGAGCCCCCAGTTTGCATCAGCTATTCCTAAGAAAGAACTTATGCATTAGAAAATTTGAGAGAATGCAGCTCATTTATTTTTGAAAAGATTCATATAGATCATCGATTTTCCTTTTTAATTAAATGTTGGCATTTTAAATATTCATCTTGAACAAATGGATCAAGGGAATAAAAGTGAATTAGTTTTAAATTTCAACCTATTATGGATCTAAATTAGTAAGAACCATATTGTAGAAGATATCTAGTTTCAATATACTCAAAATGAGCATGATGTTTAAAGAGACAGGTTCCTCTTGAAATTTTTTATCTTTCTTTTATAAAAATAGATAACTTTTCATGTGTAAAGATTTTACTATCCATAATCTTAGTGGTGAAATTTTTATTATATACATTATTCTCCATAGAACTTATAGCATATGGAAATAACCTCACTGTCTGATTTCCTATCAAATTTTATTTCTTGACATAAGAATCACTAAAAATTATACCTACTCGACATTACCAAATTAACATTGTTACAAAAAAAAGTCTTCAGAGTGTTCTTTTTATTTTCAGATATTTCAACATTCTAAAAACAAAGTTTTATTTACATGATCCTTCAATTTTTAAAAATGTACTTAGAATCTGAGACTGGGACCTCTTTGATTTAAATAATAATAATAATAATAGATTTCCCCTCTTCACTGCCCTTTCCCCAAAGGACTTGGTTTGAACTATCATAGTTAAATTTATTTCACTACAAAGCCATCTCATAAAATACCACACCACATGCCTCTGCTAAATCAAGGTATTTTTTCCTTAGAGAACAATACTTCATGAATTTAGCAGTATAGTCTCAACTACATCAATACTCCTGGCTGCAAAATTATTAGCTCATAAAACCCCGTGTTACTAATACATGTTTGAAGACATCGTCCTCAACTGTTTTGTCTCTTAGACTATTCCCACCACAGGACAGGTTCAGGATTTAAGAAGTCAGCTCTGCTGCCTTTCTAAATTCACTTTCTCCATAAATTCTCTGCCTGGGTAGTCTAGCCAGGCTCCAGAGAGGCTGATGCAGTCTGCACTCAAGTTTTCAGCACTTCTTTCTTTTTAAAAACATTTCTGGTGTTTTCCGCTTTTGCTTTGTTTCTGTAAGTGTGCTTGTAAAAGTGACTAAGATAAGCTATTTGCCTTATCTTTGGAAGTATGTTCCCAAAAAGTCTTACACAAACTTGAGTCATGTTTTAAATTTCTCAAGTTGTATAGTAACTCCTACATGACATTTTCTAAAGCAAAGAATCCTTCTTATAAAATAAATAATTCCCCCCTCCTCTTCAACTGAGAATGATCATATGCTGGATTTATTTGTAGAAGAATATTGAAGTTTGTAAGCAGATTCATTTATTAAGGATCACTAACAATTGACTTTTTCTGTGTTTTTTTTCTTTTTAATTTTATGTAACATTAGGATTTATTTTGACATAATTTTAAAATCATGGATTGTAATTTGTTCTAGTTCAGTTCCCAGTATTTCCCCTTTCTCTCCTTTCTTCCTCCCCTGGTCCCTTACCTCCACTCACAGATCTTTCTGGTATTTACTTATAGGTTTTGTTATTAGTGTCTTGTACATGGTGAGATTCACTGTGGTATTTCATATATGTACATAGGAAAGTTAGGTCAGATTGATTCCACTGTTCTTCCCTTATACTGTCTCTCCTCCCTCCCTCCAATCTTCCTCTACTCCACTAAACTTTCTTCTGTTGATAGGATCCCCCACTTCTCTCTCTCTCTGTGTCTCTCTCTGTCTCTCTCTCTCTCTCTCTCTCTCTCTCTCTCTCTCTCTCTCTCTCTCTCTCTCTCCCCCCCCTCTCTCCCTTCCTCCCCGCTACCCCCACCTCATTCTGGACTAGCTTCCACATATCAGGGAAAACAATAGACCTTTGACTTTTTGGGTCTGGCTTATTTCACTTAGCATGATAGACTCCAGTTACATCCATTTACCATCAAATGCCATAATTTCATTCTTCTTTATGGCTGAGTAATGACTGACTTTAAAATACCTAAAAGATTGCATTTGAAATTAAAAAAATCCTCTTGTGAATTTCAGTTTTCTGCCCTGAGTTTTTGAAGAGGGAATTAGCCACTTGCATAGTTAACTTATCAATCCCTCTATTCATTAGCTATACTAATGGGTGGAAAAGAAAATCAGTTCTCTATATTGCTTGTTTTGGTTTCTTTACTAGAAGTAAAAGACCATAGGTGTGTACATGTGCATGTGTCTACGGTAAACTTACTGATTTCCAGTCAAAACAGTGAAGCTGTGCTGTGTGCTGTGCTGACTCTGGAGAGATTGAAAACAGGACTAGGAGAAGTAAAGACAAAAGTGATGGTAGAACTGACAATATGAATTTTGAAGAATTTTTCACAAAATATGTGTGAATATTTGATTAAAAGCTATGAAGTGCAGCCAGACACGGTGGCACTCACCTATAATTCCAGTGGCTCAGAAGGCTGAGGCAGGAGGATCACAGGTTCAAAGCCAGCCTCAACAAAAGTGAGGCACTAAGCAACTCAGTGAGACCCTATCTCTAAATAAAATACAGGATAGGGCTGGGGATGTGGCTCAGTGATAGAATGCCCTGATTTCAATCCCCAGTACCCCCCACCAGCAAAAAAAAAAAATCAAGTGCAGCTTAATTCTATAATTTAACACAAAAGGAAATAGCTTACCTGGCAGGCAGTTTTAATTCAAATGACTATTTGGCTTCTGTGCATGCACTTACTAACCTTCCCCTCAAGTGCCAATGAGGCCAGCGTGCAACAGATAGGAAATGTATACCAGCCTAGAAGGATTTCCAAGGTCTCAGGTCAAGGCAAACACTCTGCTGTACGTGAGGACAGGCCATTACCAGTCGCTGGCTTCACTCACCAGAGTTCTCGTCACATGCCAGTACTTAAGAATTCCACAGCACCGCACCGCAGGAAAAAAAAAAAATTCCACTGTTCTTATTTTGAACCTCCAACATAATCTTAAAATAACTTCATTGGGTTTCTTTTCAGGGGTCGATTTTGTCATTGTTTTGCCTTAACTTTAAATCTTTTCTAATTTAAATTAAGCCTAGAAAACTTGAATTCTTTTTTTTAATTTGTTCTTTTTGTTTTCTTAATTGATTTATTTGTTCTAATTTGTTGTACATGACAGTAGAACACATTTTTACATTTTGATCATATATAATTTACATGAAAATAGAGTTTATTTTGACGTATTATACATACATGAAATATAACTTGTTTTAATTGGAAGAAAACTTGAATTCTTAAAAGTAAATGTCCTTTTCTTAAGGAAATAACATCCACCTATTAAAAAGAAAAACAAATAAAGCTTATGATTCACAAGTGACAATCACACTTCTAACAAGTGACAAGGAGCCTCATTTGGTTCAGTCAGCCAGCTGGAGTTTCTCAGGAGAGCAGAGTTTGGTAAATCGGGCTCTAGAAACAGACTGTCTTGGGTTCGAATCCTCCCCCTGCCTGTAATCAGGCTGTGTGTACTTGAGCAAGTACTATAATGCTTATTCATTTGTGAAACGGGAGTAATAATAGAGGAAGGATTAAATAAAAACCTGTCTCTTGGTCTGAAGCCTTGCACATGGGAAGCACTCCACCAACACTGTTATTAGTCACTAGCTATTAGAGGAGCAGTGTGAAGTGACCCCACCAACTAGTTACCTGTTTCTCTTCAGAACGCCTCAAAGCCATCCTGAACTTTGCCACATAGTTCTAAACTATTTGGCCAAACTATTTGGCATTTCCCAAATTTCCAAAATTTCTTTTGTCTACATAGTTTCATATCTCGTTTAACTTCTTTCCTCACATATACCTTTATATTAATTTTATTATTACTTTTATTCCATACTATCACAGATATTTATTTTTTACTTTCTACTGATGTTGAATAACTAATACTGAATGAACAAGATTCTGTTTCTAAACCTATTTGAAGCATATAGATATAATTGTTTTATTGTGCCTGTTGGCTTATTTGGAATCTTTCTAATTTATTCCTTCTCTGGGTTTCTCTTATTTTCTGTATCTATTATTCCTTTCAGTGTTGTTCTGCATGAATTCCATATTTCAGTCTTAAGCAACTCAGTGACTGTCCTAATTACATGTCAAGTGCCTGGCCCTGCCTGAGAGGGAGGCTTTATCTTCCTCTTTCCTGCCTTTGGATCCCCAGTGACCCAGCAGTACTTCTCTGTGCTTCTTTGTATATGAATGTATTGTGTGGAATCCCTGTGTTGCAAGGCGTGACGTGGGTCTACTCCTGTGGGACTTGGAGGGAGTTTCCTTTCTGCTTCCAAGTGACAAAGGTGTGCCTCCAGCTGCTGCCATTTGTAAGAATTCCAATTAGTCTGTCTGTGGAGTGCGCTACTGCCAGCAATCTAGAAGGCTGATAATACTGTGGGTCAGAGCTTGAATTTTTTGGAGTCAGACATATTTGAGCTCATGGAGAGCTCAGAAGTAAGGGACTCTCCATGAGCTCAGGCAAGTATTTCACTTCTCTAGGCCTGTTAACTTTTTGTGAAGATGAAATTACTACCTAGGTCAAAGCCTTGGCGTGCTACGTGGCACAAAGTAAGCACATGATCATATAAACGTCAGGCATCTGTCCTCACTCTCACCATCCCCTCCCATCACCACCACCACGTCTGTGGGTCTTCCCCAGGTTCCCGTCAGACACAGCCATTTATACTGTGTTCATTTAAAGATCAAATGGGCTGGGGGTACAGAGGTAAGAGTGCGTGTTTGGCATGTGTGAGGCTGGTTTCCATTCCCAACACCAAAAAAAAAAAAAAAAAAGTTCTAGAGAAGTAATTATTTTGAAAGGCAATATGTATCAGCATCTACCAGAAATTTAAATGTGCCCTTTGAGCCTACATGACCTCTTCTAGAAATCTTTTTCAAAGGAATACTTGCACATTGGGTATTTGTGTCACATTATAGTGGAAAATTGAAAATATCCTAAAAGTCTGTCATTATCAGAGATGAACTTCCCCAGGAAAGAGGTTCTGAGATGGGGATTCTGTGATTAGTGCTGGAGATCTATTAGAGGTGTCCTTGGGACCCATGACTATGGGGAAGTGAAGGAAACAGGATTTAGCAGAACTGAGAATCCACAGGTACTGCTGTGTAGCAGGCATGACCTTGGCCTAGGCAAATCTCTTGGGCTAAAAGTAGTCTTCAGAGAATGATTCAGCTCAGGGAATTTAGCTGCCAACTCTTTGGTGGAGGATGAAGTGCCTCAGTCCTGAAAGGAGCACGTAGGTAACTCATCATAGCACTCCCTACAAGAATGGGTACTTAGGATATCTCTGTACTGGGGAATACTATGCAGCTGTTAAGACTTAAGTGAACCATAGTTCAATGACAGAAACAAATCATCAAAAAACAAAGCAACATGTTCACATTTAAAACCCTGGACATTGGGGGAGGGATATTTCAGTGTATACGTTTGTATGTATACTTAGAATAGAGATGAAATGTAACAGTAATTGTTTCTGATATAGGGACAACAGGGTGTGGGGGAGAAGAAGGAGATGTATTTATTTCTTTTTCTATTTTATTCACCTATCTAAAGCCAGCACCAACTTTCCAGCTGTGCAAGTGAACCATCTTCAGAGAGGATCCTTCAGCCCTTTGTGTTACTTGAATTATTTAGAAGGAAAATATATTCAGAACCTTTTTAATGTGTTTAACCAATTCTCACTATAAATTCTTACCATAAAATGGGATGTCTCCAGAGTGGAATTATGTCTTTCTTAAAGGCCAATTTTTCTAAAACAGAACTTCTAAGGCAGTGTAATTATATAGCAAAAAAAAAAGGAACCAACAGGAAAAAACAGTATGCTATTCACCTCTCCACTATCTTCTGTTTTCTGAAGATTGCCCAAAAATAAATATCAGCCACCCACCTCCTGATATAGACTATTCTATACACTAGTTTTCCACCTTATCAGGCATTTTCTTTCTGTAACCTCTTTTCCACAATAAATTGAGAAAATACATATAGTGAAAAGAAGACATCTTAAATAATACTACACAGCAAGAAAAAACGGCTTTTATTTCCACAGTCCACTTGTTTACCCTGCTGATTGCCACATAACCTGTTCTCTGTGCTCCCGTTCCTCCAGCTCCTGTCCCACACGTGCGATTGCCAGATCTTGCTAACGTCGTCTCCTCAGTGTTTTTCAGATCTAGCCTTTCCTGTCTCTACTGTCCTTGCCCCAGGTCCAGCCCTCAGCAGGCTGTATTTGGATTCTCATAACAGTGTCCACTCTTGGCCGCTAAACGCCATGCTCCACAAAGCATCCAGGAGATTTTTCCTAAGTGAACATCCTTACCTCCCTCCCCGGCTGGGAGTCCTGCAATGATGCCCTTCACCTTTTCAGGTGAAGTTCATTGGCTGGTCATCTGTGGTTCCAACCTCCTGCCCTTTCCCATCTCCTTTACCTCTAAATTCCTTTGTTCAATCGACTCCACATAGATTCTTTCCTCTTACAGAAGGTGTCTTGCTGTTTCATTCTCGTAATCCTTCAAAACGCTTTTTCTCTGCCTGGAAAATGCCCGGTCTTGCCCCTTCCATGGCCTGGTGTCTTGAGGTGCTTCAACGCTTGGTTTCCTCGTTTCCACCTCAGAATAGCCTTTCCTAACCCCAGAGCCCCAGTCGGTATTCCTCGTCAGATTCTTGTAACAAGCTGTGGATTCTGCCCTCTTGACACTCATTAGAACCAAACTGTACCGTTTGTCTCCCTAATGAAGCTGCAGTCCAGCCTCACCAACTTCACATTATCCGTGCTTTGCACATTGTTCCTAATAATTATTTGGTTTAGATGGATCAAATGAAAATCTTAATTCAATGAACTATAGAGAAATTTAGCACCCAGGACCTCTTCAGTCCTTTCTGTTTATGTTTGGTTTTCATTAAAGTCTGTTGGTATCAAATAGAGTTTTAGTGTACTTTTATCCTGTGTCAGAACATTCCACTTCATACAAGAAGAATTGTTTTCCTTTATCTTCTAACAAGTGGCAAAAGAAGGAGGTTGAAACCAGCCAAATGGGCAAAGGAATATCAGTATCTGTGATTGAAGTCAGTGTGGCATCTAAAATTGTGAGAGAGAACAGTCTAGCAGGATTATTAGCCAGGCTGTCTTACAAACTGTGCTGTTTTTGTTTTTAGGAACTATCCCTTCGACATAGTGACATTGTTAAACCTTGTTCTATTCAAGGCTTCTGACACCAACAGAGAGATTTACGAAATCTCCATGCAGCTCATGCAGGCACGTATCATTTTTCTGGCATGGAAAATTTTTATCCTTGAGGATAGAACACTTTTATTTATTTGTTTCTGTATGTCACTGGTGGATGTGAAGAGTTAAAAAAAAAAATTTACAGAATGTCCCGTAAACATCATAAATAACTGATAGCTTTACCTTGAATCCTGTCTTAAGGTAGGCAGTAGGCAGTTGTGATAACTTTTATTAAATACAAATGCTCTTGAGATGTCCAGCTAAAGCTTTTCTCATAACTGTTTCTTGAACTTTCCTTTTTAATAGATCCTTGAAGCAAAGCTTTTTGTATACTCGAAGAAAGTCTCTGAACAGAGACCTGGCAGTATTCTCTACGGAACCCACGGCCCCTTGCCACCCCTGTACAGTGTGTCGCTGGCCCTCCTGTCCTCAGAACTGGCCAGGATGTACCCTGAGCTCACCCTCCCGCTGTTCTCAGGTACCAGGCCTTAGTCTAGAGTGACGTGTGATCCTGTCTTCTGTTCTAAATAATCTCCCTTTTTTAATTCTAGTGTAATTTTAGAGTTAATATTATTGATGCTAAATTTATAGATCAGAATTGCTTTAGGCTAAATCCAGTTATGTCTCAAAATAAAATTCTAGAATGTTTTAAAAATGTGATTATCTATAAGACCGTATAGGTATAAATGTACATATGCATAAATGACAAATGCAAAGATGCTCAGATTGATTTAAAAATACTTCCATATGCATTATGTATGTGAATTTCCCAAAGAAATTAAATATAGGCAGTATAAATTATAATACCTACAATTCCTTTTTTTTTGTACTGGGGATTGAACCCAGTGGCACTAGATCACTGAGCCACATCTCCAGCCTTTTTTATTTTTATTTAGGCCAGTATTTTATTTAGAGACAGGTTCTCACTGAGTTGCTTAGGGCCTTGCTAAGTTGCCAAGCCCTGGCTTTGAACTCGCAATCCTCCTGCCTCAGCCTCCCAAGCCGCTGGGATTATAGGTATGCACCACGGTGCCCAGTTATTATCGCTTTCAATTGCTGTGAGATGCGTGTTGGTAATAGTGGTAGTGGTGTTGTTTTGTAGCTACATTAAAAAGTTGAGAGCTTGATTTTTGGCACATTTTTACAAGCAATCTTCACAAATAACTTTTATGAGAATACAAGAACTGCATTTGTCATTAACTTTCTGCCTGAGCGCACGTGACTCCTTGCTGAGAGGCAGACGCTGGTCTCTTGAACTCATCCCCCTTTTCCACCTGATCTCCGCTGCCTTGGCGCAGCTCCTCCTCAGTCCTCTCTGCCTCTGCACCCCCAACTCCAGTGCATCCTGCGTGCTCCACGATGCACAGCTGGATTCACACGGTGTTTCTCAACTCACACCTCTCCGCCCAGGCATCCTAAACATAATGGCTGTTAGAGACAGCTTCCATTTACTGAATGGCGAACTTGTGCCAGGCTGTACCCTTGGCACTGTATTTATCACTTAATCTTTCCAACCACAGTATAGTTGAGTAGTTAAACCAAAGCTCTGGAGTTGGACCACCGGGCCCTGCCACTCACTCCTAGTCGACCTTCAGCAAGTCACAGAACCTCTAAAGTCCGTTTCCTTATCTATGATAACAAGAACTACATTGCGGGGTGTGCAGATTAAAATAAGCTAATGATGTGTACAACCACAGAAACGAAAAGTTGTACCCATTTGTGTACAATGAATCAAAATGCAGTCTGAAAATTTTTTTAAAAAATTTTTTATAAATAAATAAATAAAATAAACCAATGAAAGCCAAGCAACTGGCGTGGCCCCAGCATGGCATTGTCACCACCACCGCATCTCATCATCATTCTTGTTTTACAGGGGAAAAACTAACGTTGAGAGACGTTAAGTAATTTGCTCAAGATGATGTAGGTAGGAAATAGCCAATCTAGTTCTGGCATCCTACAAAGTCAGTGCTATAAATTGCTATTTTAAAAAACCGCCTTCTCCTAATGCTTGCTTTTCACCTTTGCATCCAAGAACTCTCCGTTCCACTCTCACTTCATCTTGGACCAACATGCCAGGCCCTCGGTTAAGTCCTTGCTTCTACATATGCTTTTTCCTTTGCTGGGAATGGAATGACCATCCTCCCCCTAACTTCCTACGTTCCTTAAAATCTAATTTAAAAATCTACCTCTTCTGTACACATCTCACCCATCTACTTGAGGTAGAGTTAGTCAGATCTTTGTCTAGTGCCTGAAACAATGGAGAGACTTAACAAAAACCTTTAGTAAATTAATTCTCTGGTCAGAAAACTAAAATTTATTTTGATTGACTTCAGCCAAGTTTGGAGCAATGCTTACATGCTGTGCACTAGATCTGGGCCCCACGAATACAGAGGTACATAAAGCAGTCTCTCCCTGGAAGGTTCAGTCTAGTCATAAAGATAGATGGGTAATGGTGATTGTGATACAGTGTGGCAAGTGCAGTTGTTAAGAGTATGCTCAGTGCATGAGGTGGAGATGGTTGCTGAGGGCGTCATCAGTTGTTGAGTCAGGAGTACCAAGAAGGACTTCCCAGAGGCGCTGATGTCTGAGCTGCAGTTTGAAAGAACTATGTAAAGCAGACAGTGGTCGGTGGGCACTACAGACCAAGAGAACAGTGTATGGTTTGGCTTAGAGGAGTAAGACAGCCTGATGCATGTGGGAGGACATGTAGAGGTCAGTGTGGCAAGCAGGGAAGGACGAAAGCTAGGCATGGACTTCAGCAGACGGGGAGGCAGAAGTCAAGTCTTCAAAGGCTTTGTATAATGCACTGAGGAGTTTGTATGTTCTTTGACCCATTCAGAACCCTTTGAACAGAGGGGGCATCTAAGCCAGTTGCTCAGGTTCTGAAAGCCACTGATGAGTTTCAAATAAGAAGAGGGCTTGACAAGATCAGCATGCATTCTAGAAAGATGAGCTGCAGTGTGGAGGGTGGCTTTAGAGAGCATCCAATCAGAAATGATGACAGTCACCCTAGGAGGAAACAAAATATGATAAGGGCCTTAATTAAGCCAGCCCAGTGATAGTACAGAAAGGTCCTGGTGTGAGGCCTGTGACCATCCACCTGGGGAGCCAGCACAGGAGGAGCGGAAGGGTTAGGACAGAGATCATGAGTGCAGCCTGGGTTGGTGGCTGTAGGCCTCTGTGGGACATCCCCAGGTAGATGTGAGTTGAGTCGGGAGAAGGCAGCACCTGAAACTCTTGGAAGAATAGAAGGGGTTGGAGCCACTAGGCAAGGTGGCGTATGCCTGTAATCCCAGTGACTTCGGAGGCCAAGGCAGGAGGATGGCAAATTCAGAACCAGCCTCAGCGAAAGCGAGCCACTGAGCAACTCAGTGAGACCCTGTCTCTAAATAGAATACAAAATAGGGCTGGGGATGTGGCTCAGTGGTCGAGTGCCCCTGAGCTCAATCCCCGGTACCAAAAAAGAAAAAGAAGGGGTTGGAGCCAAGAGCACAGATGAGACAAGGAATGTAGAGAGCATGGGGTGAAAGACTTTTGGAGACAAGGTGAGGGGCAGAGAAGGAATGGAGGCGTGTTCAGAGAGGAGGGAAAATACCCAGGGGGTAGGTTTGGGGAAACCTAAGAAATAAGAGGATGTAGGAGGAAGGAATGAGACTCCACAGCCTCCAAGAGCAGAGATCACAGGTCTAAAAGAGACCTCTTAGTCTGGGCAGCTGGCACACACCTGTAATCTCAGTGAAGAGGAAGCTTGAAGCAGAAGGATCACAAGTTTGAGGACAGCCTCAGCAACTTAGCAAGACTTTCAGCAAATTTAATAATAATTTTTTAAAAAGGAACTGGAGATATAGTTCAGCAATAAAGTGTTCCTGGGTTCAATTCCTAGTACTAAAAAATAAAAGGATAAGCCCTCAGGTTTCATGATTCATTGGTAACTACGGATAGTTTCCACGGGGAGGTGGCAGCACAAACCAGATCGTAGCGGTGTGACTGAGAAAAGAGGAAACAGAGACTGGAGCCAAAGTAGGAGCCGTGGACAGACAATGAGTGGCCAGCAGGCGTTCCTACATTTTCTTCACGAATTTACCTGATGGCTATTTTGATTTCTGAAGAATTTTCTAAAATAACATGAGCAAACTAAGAGGGCATAATAGATTACTCTTGGTTTTACTACCAGTACTGTCGTAAACCCTGTGGTGCGATTCTGATAGCCTGTAATTTCAAGTGACCTAATTATTCACAAGCAGCTAGACAAGTCATTCAGGCCCCTCCCAGAGGAGCTGGGAAACACACGTAGCATCCCACTGATGTCATTCCACATTTTATTTAAATTGTTTCGGGAGGAGTAAGGACTTGTTCCCATGGTTGTGCCATTTTATTTTATTTTCAAAAACATCTCTACAACCCAGGTGCTGATCTAGACTTGGACTTTGTGTCCAGCAAACAAAATGCAATAAACATGATAAATAACCAGGTTATGTATTATGTTAGAAGACTACCCTTGCTACCCAAAGTCTATAGATTTTTATACCATATAAAAAAAGATAGGTTTAAAGATAACTATTGTTTATTTGCCAAGGACCACAGTACATGATTGTAATCCCATCTTCTCAAGAGGCTGAGGCAGGAGGATCGAAAGCCAACCTCCTGAGGCCAGCCTCAGCAACGTGGAGGCCCTCAATAAATAAATAAGTAAATCATAAATCAGTAAGTCAATATACAAAAATTAAAATTAAAATAGGTATTTTTAATGGTACTTTTCCTCTGACCAGATTTTTTCCCCCTCTCCAAAGCATTGGTCTTTTCTAGTGGAATTTAAAACAGTTCTGCATAAAACTGTCCTGAATCTTTGCAAACGGCTGCCATTTTCCTCCACTAAACCCTCAAAGTTTGGTGTCTTTCTGAAGTCATTTGTCACTTTCTCCCTGGCCCTAGAGTTACTTGCTGGCATCGCTTGTCTCAGGGTCTCCTTCCCAGAAGCAGGAACCAGGATTCTAGTTGAGTCTTGGCAGCCTCTGTCATGCCTAGCCAGGTGGCTTACACTAGGAAATGCCCAGTACATGGGAATAAGTGAATGTACTCATTTTAAAAGATTCTAAGTCTGTATCTCCACAGTCCATAGCATCAGATGTAATACCTCAACTTAGAAACTAAGTACATTTTGAAAATTTTGACCCAGGGAAAACAGCAGCTTTGTGCTATCTGATTATTGTGGTACATTATTCTTCTTCAAAATAGAAAATACTAATTTTAATTGTAGGAATAGGACCAAGTTGATCAAAGTTGCCATTGGGGGGATCCAGTGTGTTACCTTAGTGTAATTCCTGGTATCTGTGTTGTTCAGCAGCCACAAGTGCTACCAGTGAGGTTGTGTCACGCTGGATCACATGCAGGAGACCAGGCCCACCAGCTTCCCCTTTGGATAAAACTCTTTCTTCTGTAGTAGGAGAAATAGGAGACAGCTGCAGAGCCTCCTGCTAAACATAAAGCTATGCTTCTTTCGCTGTAGACTGTTTATTCAGATTATAAAATTAAACGCTGCAGGCACTGAAGCAATGCAGAAATGCCAACAGCGAGAATAATGGGGAAATGGCCCGGCTGGACGTGGAGCTCTCACCTTGGTTCACGTAGTTCTCAAGGTGAAGTGCAGTCCCTCGCAGGACCTTCCATGTCCTGGGCACTTTTCAAGTAGACTCCACAGGCTGAGTTTGTTCCTCTTGGGGGTCCACATCTCACTTTTTAGCAATTGATGTGTCATGGAGGATACATTGTAAGTCACTGGGTTATGGGAAAGAGATGTTCACTGTCAGAACAACCCTAATCACCACTGGCCCGGGGCCTGCTGGTGTCGGGCATTGTGCTGAGCGTGCTGTGTACGCTGTGACTGTGTCGGCTAGTCTTCACAATAGCCCATCATGGGGCCCACGGGACCCCGTTGTACACATGAGTAAACTAGAGAGCAGAGAGGTCGTATTACTAACCTAGAGTCCCAGGCAGCTGTTATACCATCAACCTAGAACCCAAACACATGTCCTTCTGCCTCCAGGCCCTTGTTTGTCCACTCTAATAGCCCTCTTCCACTAGCAGTGGATTTGACCTCCTGAGGCCTCCCATCTCACCCCATTTTTACCAAGCCTGTGCTGTCCCCAAGGTGCCACTTTCCCACACAGAGCACCAGATGTGGAGCGACAGGTTTGAGGACAATCTTTGGTTTGATGATTTTGTGGCCTTGGGGAGCTACTGTATATAAATGGGTTTTGTAAATGGAAAGAATTGTTTAATCATGAAGATGGTGTTCACATTTAATTTGTTTGAGGGAATAACAACATCCGGTCCCACCATGGTTCTTTTTAGAGGTAAGCCAGCGGTTCCCCACGACACACCCAAATGGCCGTCAGATCATGCTCACCTACCTGCTGCCCTGGCTGCACAACATCGAGCTGGTGGACAGCAGGCTCCTCCTCCCTGGGTCGAGCCCCAGCAGCCCGGAGGACGAAGTCAAGGACCGAGAAGGAGAAGTGACAGCCTCTCATGGGCTGAAAGGAAATGGCTGGGGCTCTCCAGAAGCCACCTCACTGGTCCTGAATAACCTCATGTACATGACAGCCAAGGTAAACTCAAGTCATATGGCTCCACCTTCAGAAAAAGCCTTGGGTGGATCGAACCCTTGTGCAATCCCAGGGAAAATGGGATTTGTCATTTAAAACCACACAGATAGGAGTGGACGGTGGTGATGGCTACACAGCAGTGTGAATGTACTTGATGCCACTAAACTCCACACGTAAGAATGTTCTGCTGAGTGTTGGGGTGTATAGCTCTTTGATAGAGAGTTTGCCTAGCTTGGTGAAGCCCTGGGTTCAGCCCTCAGCCTCACACACAAAACAAACAAGGTTATGATGGCAAACTTTATTTATATTTTACTGCAGTTGAAAAAATAATAAGAAGCCTAATATATTTTTTAAAGCTCATTTTCATAGGTATTACACATGAATGACTTGTGCATTATAAATTACTCCCCACTGGAAAAAAATGACATATTTCTGATGAACGAACATTTCCCCCCGTTGGTATTTTTAAGATGGCTATGACCTTGAAAACTACTTTCCATCAAATGTTCTTCACACATGTCATGAGGACTGTTTTTCATTTTGCTTGTTACAGTATGGAGATGAAGTTCCTGGACCAGAAATGGAAAATGCTTGGAATGCTCTAGCCAACAACGAGAAATGGAGCAACAACCTGAGGATCACGCTGCAGTTCCTGGTCAGCCTGTGTGGGGTTAGCAGTGACACGGTGCTCCTCCCCTATGTAAGTGCCTCTTGGGCTCTCAGGAGGTATCATTCCTGCTGGGGCTGCCTCGTGCAATTTGCAAACCAAAATATGCTCCCACCTCCAACTAAAATAGAGATGTGCAGTTTCGCCAGTCACACTCACCTCCCGAGAGCTCCTCCTGATACTGCATAGAAGTTCCCTTTGACGCCGTGGGCCATTGACAACTGTCATCCCCTAGCTCTATCTAAGCCTTGGGACACAAACCTATGAATTAAGGGGCAAATATTTTTCTAACAGTTACCAAAAGTTGCCTTCTACAAACATTGGTGCTAGCACGGGAGAGACACTGGATGCTCTTGAAACAACTAAAATACAGAGAATCCTGGGTTTTCTCTTCAAATTCAGGTGATAGGAGAGAGAACCAAGTGAAGATGCCTGATATTTGCTGTTTGTATTGGAAGGTAATGGAATCAACAGAAGGATAGCACTTTAAAATACAAACTCACTTGGCAGTTTCCGTTGCTGGTTGCTTTTGCAAGAGAGTTTATTTCTTCCTGCAGTTTGAATCATATAAGCCTCGTAGCAGCACAGATGCTTCGGTTGGACTGTGAGGCCTGCAGTATTGCAGAGCTCTGAATCCAGAGTTATTTTTAAGATTTTAAACTACACTGGGCATGGTGGCACATGCCTCTAATCCTAGCCATTCTGGAGCGTGATGCAGGAGGATAGCAAGTTCAAGGCCAGCTAAAAGTCATTTGCTTCTAGGGGAGAGAAAAATAGAAAGGGACTAGATTTCTTTTAAAACAAAAATAGCTAGCAATTTTTTCCCACGGTTTGTATAAATAAAATTCTTTCTGAGAATGGGCCTTTAATGGCAAATTGTTAGCTTAGATTCAATCATTGTGCCCAGAGGGTAACTTTAAAAAATAAAACCATTGGAAAAGGTAAGGCCTTCAACAACACAGGCCTGTTAGCCATGCCAGCACAGCGAGGTGAATTCTAATCCCACCTGGATCAGCCTGGGAAAGCGCAAAGATCACCTCGGGAGGGTGCTCCTGAATGGCGATGTGGGTTACCAGCCTGGCACTCTTGTGGACTAAGTTCTGGAAAGCATCCCTTGTTTATTTTCTTCTCAGATAAAGAAGGTGGCGATATACTTGTGCCGTAATAACACCATTCAAACCATGGAAGAACTTCTTTTTGAGCTGCAGCAGACTGAGCCGGTGAACCCCATCGTCCAGCACTGTGACAACCCGCCCTTCTACCGCTTCACCGCCAGCAGCAAGGCCTCTGCAGCCGCTTCCGGTAAGGACGAGGGACCCAGGCAGGCGTCTTGTAATAGGTCTCTGGATTTTTCTTTCGGTGAATCTCTAGAAGGGTATGAATATGTGTCTGTTACTTTTTCTTATTCCTGTACATACACTCACTTAAGAGATGACTTGAAAATAGCTAACTGAGACTCTAGGTATTAATTGGATAAATGAAATTATTTTGTAAGAATTACCATGGAGCTTTTTACTTTAGGCTGATTTCAAGAAGAGCCCTGAAGTCGCTCTTAGGAGTCTCATTTCTGGACCTTCCTACTTGTATCTGTGGGATTCCTGTTTGCTAATATTGTCCCAGGCTTAACTAAAATGCCCTAAACAGTACAGGTTGTACAAACCTAATCCAAAAATCCAAAATCCAAAATACTGTTTCATCTGAAACTTTTTGAGCACTGACGTGAGGCCACAGGTCTGATGGTTCACTGTATATGAAGTTTGTTTCTGATATAAAAATTACTTAAAATGTGTAAAATTAGACTGTGTGTATAAGATATATGAAACATAAATGAATTTCATGTTTGGACTGGAGCCTTAGTCCCATGATATCTTACTGCGTGTACACAAATATTCTAAAATCTTAAAATCCAAATTTGGAAATAATTCTGGTTCCAAGCATTTTGGATAAGGATACTCAACCTGTGTTATCTCTTTCAATAAATAGGTATCAGCATCATTTCATGAGACATGTGCTCTCCTCCTCCCCTGAAGTCCCATGCCCTCTCTGCCCACTCGTCGCTACCAGAGCAGTGTTCTTGCAGAGAAGTATTAGCTTAGGAATCAGAAACTCTGGCTACTTGAACTTGCTTCACTAGCATTGGCCAAATAACTCCAGAAACACTAAAGCATCAACAGCAGGGCCAGCCGCTATAAATAAGCTCATTACTAAGTGGCCAGGAAGAATAGGTTCCAAGAATGTTGTAGCCTCACTTTACAAGGGAGTGAAGGAATCTGGTTTGACCATAACAGATGTCTAGGATTCTCCTGTTTCAGTGGTGCCCGCTGAAAGGTTGTTTAGAATGTCTGAGATTGTGCAAAAGATGTAAGGGATCTTTCAAAGAGGGATTTTTACAGGAAATCCATTCTTAAAATGAACTGAGACTTGAGTTTGACCCCTTTGCATGCATCCATTTCTAAGCGTCTTTCTTCTAATCCCATCTGCAGGAACAACGTCCAGCAGCAATACAGTGGTTGCTGGCCAGGACAGTTTCCCAGACGCCGAGGAAAGCAAGATATTAAAAGAATCTGATGAAAGGTTGGTGCACAAATCTGGCTTAATATCCAACATAACTTTCAGCAATAGCCTGCACAAAGGCATCAGTAACAATTGTGAGGTGTCCTAAATTTCACATACACAGTGAAGTCCTCCTTTATCTTTAGGAACACAGACTAACTTTCCAATTCTGTCCTGCATACCCCTGAAGATAACAATTTTTTCCTATACAAAGTCAGAAGAGAAAGATAAAAGGGGACTATTCTAGTAACCGAATCCCACTTACCTCAGGGCTTCATAAAAACCATCAGTCATTCTGCTAGTGGGTAAGACCATCTGGAATTATAGGGGATTTGCCATGTGAAATTTTTTAATCTGATTATTGAATGATTTCTTAGAGTCTTCAGGTGAGTTTTACAAAATATTCTATCTATCAGCTTTTTGTTACTATAAGGAAATAATAGAGGCAGGCTAACTCACAAGGTAAAGAAGTTTATTTAGCTCAGGTTTGGAGGCTAGAAGCCCAAACCACGTAAGACAGGTTTCTGACAGTGGCCCCCGTCAGCTGTATCACATTATGGCAGGAGCACATCTGTCTGTCTGGTCTCTGTCTCTCCTTATTCAGCTCCCAGGATTCAACCATGAGGGCTCCACTGTTATCACCTTGACTAATCTAATTGTTTTCCAAGGACCCTACACCACAGTGGGATTAAGTTTCAGTCTCTTAATGCCATTTACATAAGACTTTGGTAATTAAATTCTTATGAGTTTAGGGGGACAAACATTCAAACCATAGTAGTAATCATTCTTCTTTTATCCTTACTTTACTTTTACTGTGATAACATCTCAGTTGGCCAAGAACGCTGTCTTTTCCTGCTAGGCATAGTCTCCATCCCATCATGTCCACCTAGGTGGTATTTCTCTCACCTACACACCTGTCTTCCCATGCCTGTGAACTACTCGTGGGTAAATAAAATATGAATTGCTCCTCCCTGCATATTGTGAAGAGCAGGGAGAAAAACCAGGAGAGATAGACAGGACTCAGATTAAAAAATAAGAACGAGGAAGACCTTCATGGTGTTGAACTCCTTCAATTGAGCATATGAAAAGTGATAAAGCAGCCCTTTCACTTAAAAAGGAATAGTGAGGACGGAATACAGATTCAAATTGAAGAAAATGTAATGGATCAAATAAAGAAAATAGTTCACTTAGCCCCAAACGCACCTCTCTGGGATGGGACCCTGAGTCGCCTTTGAGCAGATGCTCATCTGTACGGACTTTGCTTCAGCCCAAGTCCAAACCCAGTGGATCATGAGGTACAGACCTTGTCCTTCACAGCTTTCCACTAGAGACTTGTCTTTCTGCAAAACGCATGAAAGTTTTCATATTCCATTCATCAGTGACAGTAACAAACTAGTAATTAGCATTTGTAATCCATATTTATTAGTGCCTTCTTTGCCTCAGGGTAGAAAGCACAATATTTCTCTAAAGATATTTCTACTTTCTAGCTGTTATGTAAATTCTTAATCATTTATCTTCTAGTCTGAGTTTCCCATCTTAAATTTATTTTGGATAGAAAAATGATATATTTTCATATATTAACATCTCATTACAAAAAAAGACCTCTTTAGGTCCAGTGATCTGAGTGTCTGAGTTTTATTGTGGTGGCTCTTAAAATAAAGAAGCTAGTTATCTGTATAGTATCAAGATCAGAGAGTATCTTTAAGAAAGTTTGTCTAGCCTGGTAAAGTGGCACAACCCTGTAATCCCAGCAATTTAGGAGGCTGAGGTAGGAGTATCCCAAGTTCAAAGACAGCCTCAGCAATTAACCTAGGCCCTAAGCAAATTAGCAAGACCCTGTCTCAAAAACAAAACCAAAACAAATAAAAAATGGACTGGGGATTTGGCTCAGAGGTAAAGCACCCCTGGGTTCCATCCCCAGTACCAGAGGGAAAAAAAAAAGTCCTGACTAAAGCCCCTCTAATATATATAACTATATGCACTAAAAATAAATAATTTTTTAAATCCTAAGAAAAGGTACAAGTTAACATTAACCTAACCCTAAGATCCCCAATAGCCAAAGTAAAAAAAAAAAAAAAATAGAAAAAGGTAGCAAATTTTATAACTTTTCAGTATTTTTTTTCACAAAAGAAACCATTCACCAGAAATTACTAACAGAAATTGCTCCAAGAAAGATTTATCATGTAGTTTGCTTTACTAGACACCAAAATTAGCATATACTATTATTAAAATTGAATTTTATAACATTTTTTAAATATTAAAAGCAATCTTCCTAAATATTTTTAATACAACTTTAATACAACCACCCTTAATAAGGGCCTATTTATAAATTTGTAGTTTCTTGAAAGGATTTTTCATAGGGAGCTAAAGAAACAAACTTCAATTATGTGTTGTGTGCGTGTGTGTGTTTGTGTGTTTATTTTATGAGCTATGTTGATACCAGCACAGAGATTAGATAATCTGTAACTAAATTGATAGTGGTTTGGTTGAGTGTTTTTGTTTTGCTGCTGAGAATCAAACCCAGGGGAGCTGAAAAAATAGCTCCGTTTGGAGAGTGCTCGCCTAGCATGCGCAAGGACCGCGGTTCAAATCCCCGGCCGCTCAAATGAGAAAAAAAAAAAAAAAAAAAAACTACAGAATCAAACCCAGGGCCTCATGCAGGCTAAACACACACTCTGTCCCTGAACTACAACCCAGCCCTAATTGATAATGCATTAGCATACATTGATATATTATTAATACAGCTACCTAAGTGTTAATTTGAGCCAAGTCAGCAAGATAAAACTTAGGGAAACATTTCATCCTTCTAGTGTTTCTCTAATCAGGCTATTTTCATGGTTTGTATTTTAAGATATGAACCTTTGATGTGGAAGGACTAATCAGTCTGCTTAATCCTTCAAATTCCTCTGTGACCCAAACCCCAAATTAGTTTCATTAACCCAGGAAGGCAAAGGGTTGTAGCAGATTCCTCTCTTGGGAGTCAGGTTTTACTCTTCTTTTGCCCAGCATACCTTTGCTACACTGTGGCTTCAGTCAAGAGAACAGTCTAGAAGGGGCTTGCTTCTCCCCTTCACCCTACATAAGGTCCCTTTATACCTACCTCAAAAAGGAAGAGAGAAGCACTGCCATCTCTTTAAATCTTCCCTGCCAGGCCCTCCAGAACACTGTTCTAAACCCTGCATACTGTACATCAAAGTTTATCAGTAGCCACTCTCCACCCTGCAGAAATCTCCAGGTGTGGAATAATTTCACCAACCTACTTTTGTCCCTTGCTGAATGATGACTGGGCTCAGCATTCACTTTTTATAACATCACATTTATCAGCATACACATGATTAAGGAACTTCGTCAGAAGGTGATATGTCTGTCACTTACCTAATGTCAGAAGTACCCATGTGATTTAGACTGTTTTGTGGCCTAATTTATACAGAACAAAGCAGGTGTCCTAGATATTCTCTCATGGATTCACAAAGTAATAGCCCCAAAGATAGGACAGTTAATAATGTTTTAGTTACTGAGGAATATGTGACAGCATCAGGAAGAGGCAAAAGGCTGTTGCAAATATCTAAGTGAATAAAACCAAAGTAATTACAGTCCATTGCATTTCTGCAACCCAGCAGATCCAAACTATTGGAATATTCTGAGGTTTTACACCTGGGAGAAGGTATACATTTAGTGGCACATCCAGTGCATTTTCCTTAGCCCTTCCTGTTTCTTCACACCCGTAAGGATGGCTACCCCCTGCACCTTCCAGTGTTCCAGAGGGAAATTCATCTGCTCTCTCTCAGGTCAGAACACCAGTCAGTACTGCAGGCAGACTACCAACAGAGCTACACCCCGAGCCCTTTTCTGCCTTTTTTAAACTTAGCCTTAGTTCTTTGCTTTGGCAGTATATGTCAAGCGGGTAGAATCTGCTGTCTATTCTTTTAGGTAAAATAAATATAGACATATCATTTGAGACTGGCGGATGTAGCCAGTGGTTAAGCACTTGCCTAGCTTGTGTGAGGCCTTGGGTTTGATCCCCAGCACTCAAAAATCAAAAGAACACACACACGAGTGTGCATACACACCATTTTGCCCTTATTTTACCCTTACTTCCCCTGCCACGCCCTTGCCCCGTCATTTTGGGATGATAAATAAGCTCTTGATTTGAATGTTTTTGGTCCCCTGCCAAGACAAGGAAATTCTAGAAATCCAAGGGGAAGCATAATAACATGTTACATCTAGAGAGTGTCTCACAGTCTCGTGTCATATTTTTGATTGCCCACAATAGCCCCAATAAAACAAAAGATAAAAATGCCATTATCATTTCATTTTAGCAATTATGGAAACAAAGTTCCCAAAGAGGCAAAGGTCTTGGCTGCAGTCACAGAGCTAGTGAGTGAGAACTGTTTTTTTTTAAATATATTTTTATTATTAATTGACACATAGTAATTATTTATATTTCTGGAGTGCAGCATGATGTTCCAATCCATGTATACCATGTATAATGATCAGGACAAGGAAATGGGCATATCCATCACCTCAAACAGAAACTCAGTCTTAAGAAAACATTCCTGCCCCCTCGGAGGCATCTTGACCCTCAGATGTCCCTGCACTGCCACCTTCCTGTGGTTGGCCACTTGTGTAACCTCACTTGGCCTCCATTTCCTTATTTGTAAGTCAATAATATGTATCTCAAAAGCAAGGGAGCCAAATCAAATAAGATGTTGTGTTTGAAGTTCCAGACTTCAACTATTGTTTTTCTTTTGGTTACTTCAACAAGCCACCAAAGAAACCAGAGAGAAGAGTCCCTCTGATTCTATGATTTGTCTTATACACTCTAGTACCTTTTCCTAAAAATTCTCAGACTATATTAAGGGAAGCTTTAAATTGGTTATAGCACAAGATTTGTTCTGAAACTATTTTGAGTACTTCCAATTCTACCCACTTTCTCTTGTTCATTCACTTAGCAAATATTGTTGATCGCTTACCTCGTATCATGTTTTGTGAATATGGGGTTACATTAACAATGGGCCCATTTTCCTAATTTTCTTTCAAATCACGTGTTATGATTTTCTAATTCAGTTAAAATATTAGCCATAAAATTAATATCTTTTCAAGATTTGAGCTTATTTTTATGAACAAAAGTGACTACCAGCCTATACAAGGGGAAAAGAAAGGTTTTAGGTACAATCTTTACAATATTCCTTTAAGAAAAGCATCATCATCAGAATCAGCTGCAAAAGAATCAACCACTAAATAATCATATCTGCTATGAGCAACAGCACATGCACACCCATGTCACTGTTTCTTAACAAATTGTTCTTGTATTTGAAGGTTTAGTAATGTCATCAGAGCCCATACCCGCCTAGAGTCAAGATACAGCAATAGCTCCGGTGGATCGTATGATGAAGATAAAAGTAAGTACCACCAGGCTGTGGGCTTTCAGACGGAACATTTTGATTATTCCTGACCTAATTACTAAGAAGGGCCCAAAATATTAATTCATCATTTAATCTAACTATGCAGATGACCATAGTTCACACCTTAAATGTACAAAATACAAATGAACCCCAAGCCAAACAGTGGAGAAATCAAAATTATAAAATTTCAAATTGTTACCCAATCTCATATTTTTATATTCTTGGCATTTTTTATTATTGATGACCCAGAGTCGGGGAAAGGGCAGCAAGAAATTGTCCCTTTAGAAGATGATTTTTGCAATGCAGCTTTTCAATCTATCTTGGGACTAGATTTAACCTTTAAGCTGTGGGAGTGTGCTCCTGCAGGATGGGATCTGTTTTCACATGGAATTCTCCACTGGCATGGCCTCAATCACCAAGTGTAAACCTTGCTGAGCTGGGAGACTTTCCTTGTACCTTGGGCAATTGGCTAAACCAGAAATGTCATTGCATTCATTGATTTTATTTGTAAGACCTAGAGAACTTGTGTTGATACAGGCCAGGTGTAGAGTATAAGTTGGTCATGAGTTACAGAAATATTGGAACCAAGAAACATTCCCAGTGTCACTTGGTATACTAGGGGAATCAGTGCGCTATCTGTGGAATTTATTTTTCTATTTGAATAGAAATCATAAGTATGGTGATATTTCATGAGTAGGGTTCATTGTCAGTGTATAGGGACTTTATAGTTGTTCCTTGAATTGCTTTGTTTCTGTGGGTAATGTATAGTCGACTGCCCTTGCTTTACTTCCTAATGCAGTGTGATTGGTCTCATTTAGGCTAAGTTTCAGCTGTGCCCCTATAAAAACCTTTAACTAGAACTATCAATAAGTGGTAAAATAAAGCTTTTTATATTTTTCTTCTTTACTGTGTCCCATCATGCGACTGCACCATCAAACACTGAACAGTTGGATCTGGGACCGTAGGCCACTGACATTAATTCTATACAGGACCAGATTTTACAGATGAGGGGAAGGTAGTTATAGAGAAATAAAGTCGTGGGTTCAGGGAAGTCTGGTTTACTGTGGCAGTATTCACCAACTCAAAATCTGAGGACAGAAAAATTGCATCATGAAGAGATTAAGGAGTCTAATGCCAACTCCTCCAGAATTTGACAGGCATGATATAACTAAACCTACCACTCTGTGATAGTGGGTTTTACATGAGGAAACATGCTATACTTTGGTCATTTGACTTCTTTTGAAGTGTATCTCTATGTTTTGGGTGAAATACATAGACTTTGGTAGAAATACTATAATAAATAACAATCATTTTGAAATTATAGCTTTAGAGTCCTCTGGTATTAAAACTTCAAATTGTTTATGTTCATTAAAATAGAGGATTTCTGAGAGTTCATTGTATAAAATAGGATAATATGTCATTTTATACATATTAACTCAGACACTGACTTTAGGGGCAAAACCAAAAATAAATCGTGGAAGTATTTATGAAAAAACTGAATTCAGATAGGACATAAAAAGAAATCAAATACTATCATATGGCTTCTATTTCACCTAGCAATGTTCACAAATTAATTTTACCAACATGAAAAACACTTCTCTTTTTCTTTTGTGTGTGTAAAAACAAAATTTTTTATTTAATTGATTTTGTTTTTGTATTTTAAATTTGCTCTAATTAGTTATACATGATGGTAGAATGCACTTTGACACATCATACATGTATGGAGTGTAATTTCTCATTCTTCTGGTTGGACATGATGTAAAATCACACCAGTCATGTAGTCATGTATTACATAGGGTAATAATGTAAGATTCAAATAATGTCAGATTCATTCTACTACCCTTTCTATACCTATAGCCCCTCCCCTCCCTTTACTCCCCTTTACCTAATCTAAAGTAACTCTATTCTTCCCTAGTCTTCCCTAGTAATTCCCTTACTGTGAATTAGCATCCACATCTCAGAGAAAACATTTGGCCTTTGGCTCTTTGGGATTGGCTTATTTCAATTAAAATGAGATTCTCCAGCTCCATCCATTTACCAGCAAATGCCATAATTTCATTCTTCTTTAAAGCTGAATAATATTCCATTATGTATATATACCACATTTTTTTAATCCATTCATCTCTTGAAGGGCACCTAGGTTGGTTCCACAGTTTAGCTATTGTGAATTTGAGCAGATATAGACATTGATGTGGCCGCATCACTGTAGTATGCTGATTTTAAGTCCTTTGGGTATAAACCCAGGAGTGGGATAGCTGGGTCAAATGGTGGGTCCATTCCAAGTTTTCTGAGGAATCTTCATACCACTTTCCATAATGGTCGCACCAATTTGCATTCCCACCAGCTCTTCAGATCATGTAAATCTTTTGCCTTTTACTAAAGATTTGAATAACATTTTAATGGTGAAATAATTTTGGTACAGAATTTGAATTCAATTGTGTGTCAAAGTATCATTTACGTGATTAATGTTATTGACCAGTTTTGTGGCATGAAGTTTGGGCACTGAGAGCTTATATGTTCTCTTATTTATTATAAGAGAAAATGAAATCAAGCTACCCAGACAGATATTCATCACAGGAAGCCCAGAAAGTGTATATTAAGATCCCTCCCCAGAGTGTTCACGCAATAGTACTCTACTCTGGTTGGCTTATAGGAAGCAGTGTGTCCAGTGGGACACAAATACTCTCAGGACCTTGGTAACTGGGACCTCATTGATATATTTTTTGACTTTAGCTACATAATTTTGTACATAGAACATGCCACAAGGTAGAGAAAGGTTGGTAGACTTAATCCCAAAACTGATGGCCAGGTGTCTGATACACTAAGTGTTGGCTCCTGCCTCCCTGAATTCTCCAAGAATCAGTAGAGGTAGGACGGCTCAAGAAGGGCTTAAGGGAGACAGAGTGGCCCACTGTTTCATAATCTGGGTTTTTCCAAAAGGTGCTTTATATTACAAAACAAAATCTGTACCCCCTTGGGTAAAAGGAACAGGAAAACTGAGGTAGACCTAGAACTACAAAAGTTTTCTATCATTATTACATAATATTTTTCTAGAATATTTCTAAATATCTGGATTACTTTCAAGTTTATATACTAGTGAATCTGGGTTTTTAATAAGGGTATAAATAATTAAACTGGGTATCAGGTAAGTGATTATGTTTTAGATCTAACTGCAGAAAACCAATTTTAAGCCACTGTAATCCAGCACATTTTTGCTGATTGGCTATATATCTAAGGACATCTGGAAACTAAGCATAGTATATCCTTTCTAATAGCAGTCTCACAAGTTTAACCCTTCAGTACTCTCCTTTTTATGCTCTTCTTTCGAGTTTTATTAAAGAATATCCACTCACATAAAAGTGCATTTTGAAACTTACTTATCCTGGACAGTCATCCAGGAAGTTAATTTACTGAAAGTGAGATACTCTGTTGATGATATACTGAGAGTTACAACTAAGGTAAGTTACTATTGCTCCTGCCTCAAGTTTTTTGTAGACCAAAATTATTGTGTCAAAAATTTCACAACATAGCATTCTAAAGTCCCAGATGCTCTTTCATGGGTGTGTCAGAAAGAGCTAGCAATTACTTCCTGACCTTCCCCACAAAACTCCCTTGGCTCACATCCTGAAGAAGTAGGGTATTCTTGATTGTAGTGCCTGTTCTTGTTGGGAGCCTCAGTTGTCACAATAGGAAGGATCCCCTTCACCAGGTCTGCTACCTGTTAAGCCACTATCCTACTCTAGACCAGCAGCATTGAGTCAACCACAGTTGTGCACCTCATAATGACGGACCACACCATTTCATGCACCACATAATTTTGATCAGTGACAGACCACATACCCAATGGTGGCTGTATCATATAGCCTCAGTGTGTAGTAGACTATACCATCTAGGATTGTGTAATGATGAACTTGCCTAACGACACATTGCTCAGAGTGTCTTGTCATTGAGCCAAATTGCTGAAATCATATTCCTGGGCTGGTATTGGGTGCCCCCCACCCCAGTGGAATAGCTTGTCTTGAATGCCAAGAGCCTATTCTGAGAAAATAATAAAAAATACCTCCATGACATTTGTTTCTGTGCTTACCTGAAATATATCATTGATGAAGGTCATTCATTCATTCAGCATATATTTTCGGATCCCTGACTGCATGCCAGACAAAATGTAGGAATAAGGGAAATAACAAGGAGCAAGGCACAGAGGGTCTCCACTCTCCTGGAGCATACATGGGAGTCAGCAGAGGCGGGCAGTGCTGGTAAATGGGGGATCCGGGCCCAGGGAGGAAACAGAAGCAGTGAGGGTAGGAAGCGGTCAGGGAGGCTCTCTGTGATAAGCTGGAGTCAAGCATCGAGCCAGCCGGCTGTCTGGCGAAGAGCATTCCAGCCATGGGGAGGAACAGACCTGAGTCCTGAGGCCGGCCTTCTCTCAGACGCGGGGGAAGCCGGGATGACTGGGGTGGAATGGGCCGAGGGACAGTGGCAGGAGATCAGCCCAGGGAGAAGAACAAGGGGACACCATGTAAGGCCTTAAAGGCAGTGGTGTGGATTCTGCTTTCATTCTGAGTGTACTAAGGGAGCCACTAGCGAGTGTTGAGCAGGGTAAGAGCTGCGACCAGAGGGGCTATGAAAGGATGACTGTGGCTGCTCTGAGGGACAGCGTGCAGAGGGACAAGAATGGGAGCAGGGAGACGTGGAGAGCCGCTGTGAGAGAGGAGGGGCTGGACTCAGTGAGGGGGTGAGGAACAGTGATAGGAGGACGCTGGACACGTTTTTGAAGGCAGAGCACTGAACTTATTGATAATGATTGTCCTCAGTTTTTCCTCCCTAAAATGGGGACAATAATATCATTGGACTATTAATTTGTTGTGTGCACAGCAGTCTGTGTTAGTGGCGAATGTTGTCGTTGTCGTTATGATTACCGTGGTCATCACCATGATTGTGAGCCGAATGTGGGAGGTGAGAGGCAGCCAGAGATGACTGTAAGGCTCTTGTCCTGACCAAACTGGAAACATGGAAGTGCATTTCACTGAGATGGGGGAAATGGAGGAAAAGGAAATTTTCACAGTCATGGAAATTAACATGATTTCACATTTTTATTTTTATCTGTGTTTTTTCTTTGCCCTAAAATGAATAAGTGTAGTTATCAAGTAATAACTAATCAAGTAATTACCCAATCAAGTAATTCTAACCCATTTGATCATGTAATTCATACTCACCAAATTGAGTAATTAGAAAGTTATTTTTACAAGCATGTATTTGTAAGATTCTTTCTAAAAAAAAATAAGGAGAAAAAAATGAAACATCTCGTGGAAAATAAAGTTCATTTGTCTTTCTCGCTCTAAAGATGATCCCATCTCTCCCTACACGGGCTGGTTGTTGACCATTACGGAGACCAAACAGCCGCAGCCCTTACCGATGCCGTGTACTGGAGGCTGCTGGGCCCCCCTGGTTGACTATCTCCCAGAGACCATCACTCCACGGGGGCCACTGCACAGGTGAGCACAGTGCACGGGAGGCGAGAGACAGCAGCTTGGCTTTGACTGGACTTCTCTACCTACAAGAAGAGGGAAACCTCTTCCAGGTCCCACCTTTGCAAGTTGGAGGGACCGTGCTTGACTTGTCTGCTGGCCCCCAGCAGCTTAGTCAAATATCAACCAAGGGGCAAAGCTGCCTTGCAGCCCTTTGGACTTTCTTTCAATGTGATTTTGACATGTGTGTGCATCCTGTGATGCACTTTTAACTGTGTGCAACTTGAAGAAAGGGCCTTCTCTTCAATATTTCTTCATCCCTCAGTTTTTATTACCTTGCTACTAGTAGATTTTCCATTTCGTAACTAACGTAACTGATGTTTCTTCTCATAACTGATGTTTCTTCTCATCGTGGGGCTCTGTGCTACGTCAAAAGTTAAACTCTGTTTCTCTTCAGTCAGGTTCTTAACATGATTCTTCAGCAAACCGTAACGGTTGCATCGAATTGTGATCTAATGATGTATTTCCGCCCTCCTCAGAAGTTGCATTAATCTCCTCCTTTTGTTGGTTAGGTGCAATATTGCTGTGATTTTTATGACTGAGATGGTGGTGGATCACAGTGTAAGAGAAGACTGGGCTCTCCATCTACCACTATTACTCCATGCTGTCTTCTTAGGTAAGACTGGATCTAAAGGGAATTCTAGCCACCAGGGTCAAAAACATGTGGAGGTAATCCACAGAGATTTCCTTCCATGTTGACATCAGCATGACCTACTTCTGAAAGATTTAGTTTCTTCTGTTTTTCATTGCCCTTTTGTGACATCTATTCAGTTATTACTCATTGTTTGAAATTGTCCTAATTCTCCAATCTCAATATAATGGCATCTCACTAATGCTACATCTATAATGATATCCAAAATAATTTGGGCTTTTTGGAGGGAGTTTGTCTGAGGAAGTAAATTTAAAGCAATGAGAGAAGGTCAGTGGAAAGGGAGAGACAGTATAGACCACAGCAAGCCAAGCACTGAGCTTCAGGTACTCAAGTAGTAGAGCAAAATGGGAAGAGGAGCCATCCACAAGATGAGTTAAACAAGTAAAAGTAGGATCCTTCCATAACATAGATCCAAGGAAGAGAATATCTCAGCAAGGAGGAATGCAAACCATGTCAGGTGCTAAAACTACAAAGAGGTCAAGAAAAGTCCATCTTATCAGCATTTCATGGGAATATATTTTATTTAAGAATAAAGCAGTTTATTTTTCTTAAACCCCACTTCTTTAGGTTGGCAAGCCAAAAAATAATAAAGCAAACTAAACATTCTTTTGATGTATCCTTCCCAGGTGTCATAATCCTCACCACCCCTGGAATCTAAAGGAGCTTACCATTTGTTTATACTAAGCGAGTCCACCATTTTGTTACAGGTTTGGATCATTACCGACCTGAAGTCTTTGAACACAGCAAAAAATTGCTTCTTCACCTCTTGATTGCCCTTTCCTGCAATAGCAATTTTCATGCCATTGCTTCTGTGCTCCTGCAGACCCGCGAGATGGGTGAAGCTAAGACACTAACCGTCCAGCCAGCTTACCAACCGGAATATCTCTATACAGGTAAGGAGGAGGAGCAGCCGGCATCCTGAGACAGAGTCACAAATGGCAAGATAGTGGAGGGTGTCAGTGGAGCCCAAGTTTGCTTCTCTTGTGCTATTGCTTCCAACTTTCTAAGTGATAAAAGTCCAGTAAGTGTGCACCGTTTCACTTAATGTGAACTTGCCTCTCAGAAACCTTCCTCATTATTAAATGTTTTTAACTTTATTTTTCCTTGTTAAGATTGCTGCTCTTATTGAATGTGTTCCTATTGCTGCATTGAATTTAAATATTCAGGGTGAAAAACATCCATCAAGAACATTGCAGATAGGACAGTCTGCCTGCAAATAGGTCATGGCCAGGTCCCAAGTGTGTAAGTTGTTCTCCTGAAGGAATTTCCATTTTACTGAATAACTGTTTTCTAGAAGGCACAATTTAATGGGAGTCTATAAAAACTATTGCTGTTCTGAAACCAAAAATTTCTTCATAGGATGGAAACAGAAAGTCTAAGAAATCACCCTGCCCTGTCAAGCCATAGAAAGATTTTCACCATGAAGGTCAATGGTTGAAGCTGGTCATGAAAACTTTCCCAAAAGGGTTGGGGAGTGATCTTCATTTAGAACAGTAATGTTTGAAATATCTTAAAATAACGAGGAATATTACCGACAGAGTTCAGATGCTACTTTACACACTACATTGGCACCAGGCATGCTGTGGTGTCTCCCTTCACCAGGTTCTTTCTTCATTACCTTGAATAGGATGTACTTTTATTTCACCTCTTGTATTCAGCACTGTCTTGTCTTCTAATAGAGGTTAACATTTTTTAGGAAAACAAATACGAAGTCATCATTAATTCTGAGATATAAAGCCCCAGTGGGCCTTAGTTTAAGCTCTATATTTTGAGCCAAGTCACACTTAATTGAAAACATCCTATCAACCTCTGAGAGACACAGAATTCTTTATGACAGATGTTTCATTAAAAGAATCTGAAGAGTTCTACTTGTTCAGACTTCTGTGGATAAAGATGTAGTCCATGAAGTATATAGACAGGCTGAGAAAATTGTAGTCTCTGAAGTCTCATATCTCTGAGTACATCAGTTTTGCATTCATTGTATCAGTGATGTGCTATAAAATGATTTAGGGATTTACCAAAAACAAAATGCACACGGTATCCATAGGCAAGACAAACAACTGATAACCAAAATGATTGGCTCTGTCACACATAGGAATGGGTTTACACGGTGTGGGAAATGTCCTCTTTTTATGAATCGTTATTTTGCATCTAGTTTCAACCATAGCTGCTGTCAAACCCACACTAAACACTGGGTAATATTGTCCACCGTGTTATAAAGAAAACTAAGGTACACAGGATTACGCAAACTCTTAGGGTATGCTGCAGAGATGCTATTCCAAACCAGTACTGCTCGTTCTATTTCAGCATACTCATCAGACACAATCAGACTATGTACTTTTTATAATTATTAAAAGAGGACAGGGGAATGGTTGCATGTGTACTTTCTTTTTTTCCAGACCCACACAGCCAGAGAGGTATAAGTGTTAACCAAATACATAGTGAAAAGAACATACTATTCACTTATATCACATTTCTTTGAATATCATGCAATATAGTTTATTAAATATATTCATAGGTGACTGGAGGCAGTAGCTCCGTGGTAGAGCATGCACTTAACATTTGTTGTTTTTTTTGTTGTTGTTGTTGTTTTTTTCCCCCACCTGAAGGGCTGGGGATTCGAACCGTAGTTCTTGCGCATGCTAGGCGAGCGCTCTCCAAAATGAGCTATTTCTTCAGCTCCAGCACTTAACATTTGTGAGGTCCTTGGTTCAGTCCTCAGCACCAAAATAAACACACACACAATATTCAAAAATCTAGGCACATTTACTTAAAAATATTAAATATAACTTGTTCATTAGTGAAAGTGACCATTATCTTCAAAAAGGGCATCACTTTGCATGTTTTAATTAGTCTTAATATCGGAATAATGTGCTGATAGTACCTTTCTTAGTTGACCCATTGTTATAGTTGAACCGTTCCTTGGCCTGGCCTCTATATGCATGAAACACGCACACACCAGAGTGGAAAATGGCAGATCACCCCTATTCCCAAGTGTACACTCCTTTACACAGCAGTACAACTGATCCCATATGCAAAGAAAACCGATCACCGTTGTTTAATCATAGGCTAGCCCGAATCAAGTGTTCTCTCCCCCAAATTTAAATAGCGTCACACCTGTTCGTGTTCACCCCCAGTCCTCATTAAGCATGCTGACAACACCCAGCCTAACACTTCCCTCCTTAAACTTTTTCTCCCTCCAGGTGGCTTTGACTTCCTGCGAGAGGACCAGTCCTCCCCGGTGCCAGACTCAGGCCTGAGCTCCAGTTCTACTTCCTCCAGCATTAGCCTGGGAGGCAGCAGTGGGAACCTCCCACAGATGACACAAGAGGTAGAAGATGTGGACACAGCTGCTGACGCAGATGAGAAGGCAAACAAGCTCATTGAGTTCCTGACGACCAGGTAGTGGGGGGTCAGGAGTCATGCTGCTATTTTCAGGTCAACCATTTGAAAAGTGTCAGCCCTTTAAACCACACAGATGGAAATGTGATCCTGGAGTTCTAACAAAGTCCTATTTTCTCTTCCAATTTGCTTCTGCCAGAGTCTCTGTAAAAGGCAGACGCTAGTAGAGGTTGTCCCTGATCCCACTGATCTGATGATTGATGGGCAGGGAGATTTCCAGTTTAGAACCATAGTGCAGCAGAGGAGGCCGGAGATGGTAGCTGCAGGCTTGACTTTAGTCACGTATCAGGGCTGCCAGGATCTGGGAGTTCTAAGACTTGGCAAAGATCTTCACTCTGGAAACCAATGATATTGACCACAAATGACCCAGAAGCAGCTGGTGAGGGAATCACTGTCGGCTTATCTGGTCCAAAAAGTCATTTGTAATTGGGAGTCAGAAATAAGAAACTAGGAAGCAGGATGGGAAAGGACTCAAACTAATCATAAAGCCAAATCAAGGAAAACTATAAGTGGTCCTGTTTTTTCAGGTCTTCTGGCTCTTCTAATTAACCCTTTCACTTGTAAGACTTCAGAATTTCTAGCAGCCTGAGGTCCAGTGTTTGTATAAAGGCATGCACCTGTGACCTGGAGGTGCACTCTCCTTTCACAGTGAGTTAAGTCCTGGAAATCTAGTTTGTATCCATGTTATACAGCATCTCACATGAGTTTTCCTTCTTTCATCAGTTAATGCAAACAATGCAAAAAGAGCATTTTCTTTCCTCAGTAATTCAGGTTCTTCTGCATGACTCTCAGCTTATTGTGGGATATAATGTGCAGGAAGCTTAGGAAAAGGCCCTACATACAGGGTGCTTCAGAGACCTGGACGATCCGTAGAGAGAACAGGTGTCGTCACCACTTACCATCTGACAATACCGCATGTTGAGAAAGGCAGTCGTCTGAAGTTCTCTCACCTGGCTCTCTTGATTCTTACTGTTGAAAACCAAGTAGACAATGAATGCTATGTCCTGGCAATTTGATGTGGTCTTCATGAACTCCTCATCTCTGCAAAGGCTATGATGTGAATAGCAAGTCTGTGTCTAAAGCTACATTTTATTTAGTATTTTATATTAATTTATTCAATATATCAATAATAGCACTTGTAATATGCCTGCACCATTATGGCAAAAGAAGAGAGTTTCATTTTGTGAATAAATTTAATTTAAAACATCAAAAAGTTTGTCTCCCCAAACTTGAAATGTACCCCCAAATTATGAAGTTTTCAGAAGTATAGTGCGTCTTTGAAGTCAGAGCTTCATGTATACTTTTTAAAATGCGAAGTGAAAATTATATTTTTGATATCTTGTGTGTTTTGTTCAAGGGCATTCGGTCCACTTTGGTGCCATGAAGACATCACACCCAAAAATCAAAATTCAAAGAGTGCCGAACAGCTCACCAATTTCTTACGTCACGTTGTATCCGTATTCAAAGATTCCAAATCAGGTACTTCATCCTCCTTGCCCAGATCCCTCTTTCAGCATTTTCCTGTAATGGAGCTCACTTCATGATGACGACACACCTTAAGACGTGGTCCTAACACTCACCCCCGTGCATGAGCGTATTCAAGGAGAGTTTCGAAGCTTCTTGCAGGTGCAGCCTAACTGAATGATGGTTCTTGCCATCTGCACTTGCACCATGCTCTGTCAAATAACCTCCCAATCTTGCTTATTCTACATTTCTTACCTTATTAGAATTAAACTGTTGCCGTAGTGTTGTCTAGAAAAATCACGAGGCATAAATCTCATTTATTGACCATCATCAGTCTCAACTATTAAAAATCATCAACCAGTTTAATTAAATGACTGATTGAAATGGTCAAACTGGTTTAAAGGGGGGGAAAAAAGAGAATTTGAGTCTGGGATATAGCTCAGTGGTAAGCTCTTGCCTAGCATGTACAAGGTCCTTGTTAAAATCCCAAGCACACAGAAAGAATTTGTGATAAAATGTTTTTGGCTTTAAGGGTTTGCTAACAATTCCTGTACAAATGACCTTTCAATATTCTGAACAGAATGGTTCTAATTTAAACTTTGGTAGCATCACCATATTTTTGTGTTTGCCCACAGCTGAATTCCTTTCAGATATAACCTGGCCGGGCTGATTTGTGCACAGAAATTGAATTTGGTTCCTCATTGTGACACAGAAGCTGTCTCTACCTTTTTTCTCACACCAGTCTGGCAGTATTAAATCTGGCTCACTGACTTTCCCAGCTGCTCTAAAAATTAACGTTTCACAGTCTGAAGCACTCCTGATTACCCACATCTCTGTTCAGTAGCAGAGGAGTCCTACTGAAAGAACAAAAAATACTGATAAACTGAAATGGTAAAGTCATTCCAGGAATAGGATGGCCTTTTGCTTCCTTTTCTTTCTTTCTTTCTTTCTTTCTTTCTTTCTTTCTTTCTCTCTCTCTCTCTCTCTCTCTCTCTTTCCTTTCTCTTTCTTTTTCTTTCTTTCTCTTTCTCTTTCTCTTTCTTTTCCTTTCTTTCTTTCTTTCTTTCTCTCTCTTTCTTTTCCTTTCTCTTTCTTTTTCTTTCTTTCTTTCTCTTTCTCTCTCGTTCTCTTTCTCTTTCTTTTCCTTTCTCTCTTTCTTTCTCTTTCTCTCTTTCTTTTCCTTTCTCTTTCTTTCTCTTTCTTTCTCTTTCTCTCTTTCTTTCTCTTTCTCTTTCTTTTCCTTTCTCTCTTTTTCTTTCTTTCTCTCTCTTTCTCTTTCTTTTCCTTTCTCTCTTTTTCTTTCTTTCTCTCTCTTTCTCTCTTTCTTTCTCTCTCTTTCACTCTCTCTTTCTTTCTTTCCTTTCTCTTTCTTTCTCTCTCTCTTTCTTTTCCTTTCTCTTTCTTTCTCTTTCTTTCTTTCTCTTTCTCTCTCTTTCTCTTTCTCTTTCTTTTCCTTTCTCTCTTTTTCTTTCTCTCTCTCTCTTTCTTTCTCTCTCTTTCACTCTCTCTTTCTTTTCCTTTCTCTTTCTTTCTCTCTCTCTCTCTCTCTTTTCCTTTTTCTTTCTCTTTCTCTCTTTCTCTTTCTCTTTCTTTTCCTTTCTTTTTCTTTCTTTCTCTCTCTTTCTCTTTCTCTCTCTTTCACTCTCTCTTTCCTTTCTTTCTTTCTCTTTCTCTCTCTCTTTCTTTTCCTTTCTCTTTCTTTCTCTTTCTCTCTTTCTTTCTCTTTTTCTTTTCCTTTCTCTCTCTTTTTCTTTCTTTCTCTCTCTTTCTCTTTCTCTTTCTTTTCCTCTCTCTTTTTCTTTCTTTCTCTCTCTTTCTCTCTTTCTTTCTCTCTCTTTCACTCTCTCTTTCTTTTCCTTTCTCTCTTTCTCTCTCTCTCTCTCTCTCTCTCTCTCTCTCTCTCTCTCTCTCTGTGTGTGTGGGATTCCACCCAGGACGTCACGCCTGCTAGACAGCACTCTACGACTGAGCTACATCCCCCAGCATTTTTTTTTAGACAGGTATCACTAAGTTGTCCAAGCTAGCCCCAAACTTAACAATCTCCTGCCTCAGCCCCCTCCAGGTAGTTGGAATTACAGGTGTGAGACACCATGCCTGGCTAAGATTGCCATTTCTTGCTTTGAGATTTCCTTTTGGGATTTGTTTGAAATGTCAAGACCTCAAAAGTCACTTAATAATCAAAGTCCAAAGGAAGAAATCTACTATGCATATTTGGATCATTCATTTGTCAAAAAACTTTATATGAAGATAATAAAAATGAAAAAAAATGAATGCCTTATAGTGAACTCTCAGAGGACACTTTAAAGTCTAACTTTTTTGCATTTTGATCAAGCCATTTTTACTCACTCTTTCCCCCATGCACCCCAGCTTTCAGCCTATCCCCCCACCCACACACACACACACACAGTATGGTCCTGGAAGCACTTGTATTAGGGTAGCATAGCTGCTATAACAAATAGGCCACAGAGCTCAGAGCCTTAACACATTGAAGGTTATTCCTGGATCACATAACAGGTCAATATTAATGTTGGGCAGGTGACCTTTTACAAGGTGCTTCACAACCAAATGTGTCAACCAAATGAGCCCTCCAGGTCATGGGGACAGCTAACATCACCGTTTCCTTTGGGCGTTCTGATTCTTGTCTGCTCTTCTGCCTGCAGAGAGGAGCAGCAAGTGCACAATTTAATGACACAGAATTCTTTCATAAGCTTTATTGTGCATTTCATTTCCACCTGATCAAATGGTTTTCTGATGACTGAGATTTCATATATATTATTAGAAAAACAAACACTTAGGTGGAAGTTTAAATCATGGCTGCCTTCTTCGCAGTGGTCTACACTGCAATATCTGAATATTTATAAGCAAGGATTTTGACACAGGATTTAGCTGTGTTTAGAATTGATCCACCAGGAGCTTTACTCTACTCTGAAAATATGTTTCCAACAAACTCTCTTATGAATTAAAAAAAAGAAGTAAAAGTATCCTATGTAAAAAGAAGTAAGAATATTACGGAAAAAATAGAATGGACTATTAATTTGTTGTGCACATAGCAGTCTGTGTTAGTGGCTAATGTCATTGTTGTTATGTGGAGAGTAATAAACTATAATCTAGTTGTGAGTACATGTTATGTGTCAGGTACTGTACTAGGCACTTCACAAGTGGTTTAATTTTCACAACAGTCCTGAGGTAGATGTTATCATTCACAAGTTGAAGGATAGAAAATGGGCCCTTAAACAACACATTTCTTTCCCAGAGTTATATAAAGTTTCTAATTCAAAGCTCCAGAGCTTCTGCCTTTTTTAAAACTACACTATGCTTTATCAAGATTCATACAAAATTTGTCTTTATTTTAAAATGTTTCATTCATTCATTTTGCAATGGATCTTGATATATTACCCAGGCCAGCCTTGAACACCTGGGCTCAAACAACACTCCTACCTCCACCTCTCAAATAGCTGGGACTGCGGGCACCCAGTTTAAAATGGTTGCTTTTAACATAAGGACCGCCATGGGGTAGCTCTGTGCTGCTAGCCTGTTCTACACCCACAGGTGACTTTGGTGCCCTTGTTTGCAGCACCAAGGCTAACTCGTTCTCTGGCACTAGGTTTTCATCTGGAACAACACTTGAGTGAAGTGGCCCTGCAGACAGCCCTCGCAAGCTCTTCAAGGCACTATGCCGGCCGGTCCTTCCAGATATTCCGGGCCCTCAAGCAACCCCTGTCGGCGCATGCCTTGTCTGACCTCCTGTCTCGGCTGGTGGAGGTGATCGGAGAACATGGAGATGAGATTCAGGTATGGAAGGGAAGACCACTGAGCTCCTGAAGGCTGGGCTCTTTCAATTCGAATGAGAGAAGTTAACAACCTTCTTTGAGCCTTCTCTCTCACCAATGAATTCATCCCTTTGAACAATTTTTTTTTTTTTTTTAAATTAAAAGTTGGCCTTTGTATTTCCAAAATTCACTTCAAGGAGCATTGTTCTAGCAATTCAATGAATACTAAAACAAGTGGCTCAAAAAATCTGTTGGTGGTAACTTCTTTTCTGTTGTTTGTTTGTTTATTTGTTTTGTTTTGTTTTGGTTTGGTAGGTGGAACATAGGTTATTTTGTATTTTTTTTTGGGGGGGTGTTTTACCACCCACCGAGAATGTAGTTTTACAATCACTGCACCCAGGGCAAGCATCTCCATTGTATCTCTGCAAAGTTCTACCCTTCCCTGAATGGTCAGCCTTCTGTAGACTGGAAGAGCTGGACATGGAATGGACTAGCTGCCTCAGGAAGACCCTACTGTAGGAGACCAGACTGGGGAGCTGAATGGTTTGAAAGCCAAGGGCATTACAAGCCCTATGGCTTGAACCGAGCCCTTTTTCCCATGGACATGTTCCTGCATCTCAGGAAGCCTGCACAAACCTATAGTCTACCTTTCTCTCCTCCTCCTGGCCATCGGAAGTGCTGTTAAAATGCCTCTGAGGCAGACCTCTTCTTAGGCACACTTCTTATACCTCATCTCTACGTGGCAGATACTGTTAGTTGCCCCCTCTTTTCCTCAGCAGGCAGCCATTCTTGCCCCATTCCCTACCCTACTCCCACCCCTATCCCCACCACTCCTGCCCACCATTGGATTTCAGACCCTGTTGAAGCTGTCAGACCTACAGAAATAAATCCTTATTATCAGCTAACTCCTAAGACAATCTGAATTTCCTAAGGGGCTTCAAAATTTGTTTTTATATTTTGTGAATTAAAGCAACAATGATTATCTAGCTTTCAGATCTATTGCTATTATTGGAATAAAGTTTGAATTAATTAAATTTATCTTCAGAAGGTTATCAGTGACTGTAAGCAGCACAAAATGTTATCTTTGCATGTTTGGCAGGGTTATGTAATGGAAGCCCTTCTGACCTTGGAGGCTGCTGTGGATAACTTATCTGACTGCTTGAAGAACAGTGATCTCTTAACTGTTTTATCTCGGTGAGAATCAGTTTACTGACATTTTGTAATTCAATTTACTGCACTGAATATTTGGGAGATCCTGGACTTAAGGCAGAGTACAAAGAACAAACCTCACTTTTGAAGTCTATTTATGACCTGAAAAGTATGTATGGTATTTCCTTAAGTTAAAAGAAAGGAAGTTACAACATACATATATACACATTATACAAATATTTTAAAATGTCAGAACATAGACACCAAATATAATCACTAAATGATGCAAATATTAATGATTTTTCACTTTTTCATGTCCTTGAGTTCTTTTTTTTTTTTTTTTTTTTTTTTTTTTCTTTTTTCTGGTGGAGGAAGGGCGAGTACTGGGGATTGAATCCAGGGGTGGTTTACAACTGAGCTACATCCCCAGTCCTGTTATTTTATTTTATTTTTTTTATTTTGAGAGAGGGCCTCACTAAGTTACTGAGGGTCTCAGTATGTTGCTGAGGGTGACCTGAAACTTGTGATCCTCCTACCTCAGCCTCCAAATCACTGGGATTACGGGCCACCAAGCCCAGCATGAAATTATGTACTTTTTCAAGTTTTATGCAATAATTATCCTACTTACTATATTGGTAAACAGAAACAAAAACTAAACAGTATTTTTAAATGAACATGTACAAAGCTCAGCTGAACTATTCCTATAAAAACTGGAATAAATGTTGACTTAAAGAAATTCCTATCTTACTCTCTTTTTGTTTTTTGTTATTGCCAATATTTAATGACCCATTTGAAATATTCATGAGCCCATGTTGAGCTCATCTTTCTTGAAATTGAGTCAGTAAAGGTTGTACTTGTCAAGGTTTGTTTTTCATAGCTTTAAGTTTAAGGAAAAAGAAATTAATAAGGAGTAGCATTTGTTTCCAAAGAATATTTCCCCTCCTTTAGTGTTTCCTAGTGGACTCGAATGGACTGGCTTTTTAGTGAAGCTCGTGGGCACTCATTCAACTTATTTATTTTTATACCCAGCTCTTCATCACCAGATTTAAGCTCCAGCACTAAACTAACAGCAAGCAGAAAGAGCACCGGGCAACTAAATGTGAACTCAGGAGCTGCCAGTGGCAACACCACAACTGCAGAACGGAGTCGGCATCAAAGAAGCTTCTCTGTGCCCAAGAAGTTTGGTGTTGTTGACCGATCCTCTGACCCACCTCGTAGTGCCACCCTGGACAGAATTCAGGCTTGTACCCAACAGGGTCTTTCCTCAAAAGCCAGAAGCTCTTCCTCTTTGAAGGACAGTCTTACAGACCCATCCCACATAAACCATCCCACCAATCTGTTGGCCACCATTTTCTGGGTCACAGTGGCCTTGATGGAGTCTGACTTTGAGTTTGAGTACTTAATGGCCTTAAGGCTGTTGAATCGACTACTAGCACACATGCCACTTGATAAAGCTGAGAACCGAGAAAAACTTGAGAAACTCCAGGCCCAGCTCAAGTGGGCTGACTTCTCAGGGTTGCAGCAGCTGCTGCTGAAGGGCTTCACATCCCTCACCACAACCGACCTGACCCTGCACCTTTTCAGCTTGCTGACCCCAGTGTCCAGAGTACCCATGGTGGATTCATCCCAAGCTATTGGTAAAGCCAGCTCACTCACTCTTACAATGTTCATGGTGGTATTTAACTTTAGTGGAATAAGATGATACGGATTTACTGCTTTTAACAGTTTTGCTAAGATTCTTTAGAAATAGTTTGTTTTCTTCTCTTAAAATTCTATTTAATGGGGTTGGGGATATGGTAGAACACTTACTTAGCATGCGTGAGACCCAAGTTCAATGACCAGCACTGTTATAAAATGAAAACACCCATATAATATGTCTATCTTTATATCAGAGAAGATATTTCAAGGTAATAAATTAAAGGGGTGGTATAATGAATTTTCCTCTCAAAACTGCTTTTATAGAGTCCCAGAGATTTTGGTATATTGTGTCGCTATTCTCATTTATCTCTAAGTATTTTTTAATTTCATCTCTGGTTTCTTTAGCTATCCATTGGTCATTCAGTAGTGTATTATTTTGTCTCCAGGTGTTATTGCAGCTTCTATTTTTATCATTGATTTCTAATTTCATTCCATTATGATCTGAAAAATACAAGGTATTATATCTATTTCTTTGTATTTGCTCAGAGTTGTTTTGTGGCCTACAATATGGTCTATTTTAGAGAAGGATCCATGTGCTGCTGAGAAGAAAGTGTATTCAGTCATGAATGAAATATTCTATATATCTGTTGTCTAAATTATTAATTATGTTTTAGTTCTATACGTTCTTTCTTTAGTTTTTGTTTACTAATCAAGTGGTGAGAGAGTTGTGTTAAAGTCACCCAGCATTATTGTGTTATAATCTATTTGATTCTTGAAATTGTGAAGGTTTTGTCTGATGTATATAGATGCTCTTTTTTTATTTATTTAATTTTACTGTTCTTTTTAGATATACATGACAATAGCATATATTTTGACATATTATACATACAGGGAGTATTCCTTTGCTCTTGAATAGACTTTTTTTTCCCATTTTTTCTCAACTCCCAAATCTTTTATTTATTTATTGTTTTTCTTTTCCTCTTTAAAAATTTATTGATTCCTTATTGTTTTGAATTAAACCAAATCAACACACCAGATTTTTAATACCATAGCAAATAGCCCAGAATTCATGTCATGAACTAGACTTTAACTCAGAGGTACTAGGCCATCCTCATTGTTTTAAAAAGTCTTTATAGCCAAGCTGGGTGGCGCATACCTATAATCCCAGCGACAGGAGACTGAGATAGAAGAATCACAAGTTCAAAGCCAGCCTCAGCAATTTAGTTAGGCCCTATACTACTAAGCAAGACCATCTCAAAATGAAAAAATAAAATGACTAGGGATGTGGCTCATTGGTAAAGCACCCCTGGGTTCATTCCCCAGTACCCAAAAAAAAGTCTTTATAATTATGTGACTAAGACTTAAATTGGTTGACCTATGTCCTTTCATACCAACTCTTTTTAAAATGCATTTTGATAAAAATTTCCAACTAGTGTTTCAGCTCAGTTCAGTCTCTGCCAATTAAATCTGTGCCTGTCATTTTATTTACAAAGAATCCATAGCAAGATGACCACTTTATGTTAAAATTACAAGTCTACTTTGTTGCCTCCTTTGTAACTATTGCCATTGTAGTTGTATGTTTTTCATGGATTTTTGTGTTAGATCATATTTAAGCTGCTTCCAAAGACTGCTTTTGTATCGCTGCATAATAAAACCTGTAATGTACCTGTCCCCTGTCATCAGTTAAAATGTTCTATATTTAGCGCTATCTCCATTGTTTCTTCTCTAATCCAGGGTTTCCACTGAATGTCTTGTGTCTCCTGCCCCAGCTGATTCAGCACTTTGAAAATCCCAATCAGTTCTGTAAAGATATAGCTGAAAGGATTGCTCAGGTATGAATTTCTGTTCCACATTCAGGCAAGTCTATATAGGCCTGCACGTCAGTCAGAAATGACTGGGCCCAGCGAAGCCAGTGATTTTTCTCAAATCTGGGTGGCTAATGCATACTGTCTTCTTTCACTATTAAGAAAAAAAGTGGAAAGAACTTTTGAAAATTATATTAGTTAATTACTAAGCTAAGCACTGCTATAGCTACAGAAAGTTATGTCAATCTTCCTTCCAGACTGTCAGAACGTACAGCAAAATTGCTAACATTTCTTCCTTTCCCTGGAATACTTTATCCTTAATTGCTTTTCTTATCTTTAAAGGTTTGTTTGGAAGAGAAAAACCCTAAACTTTCAAATCTTGCACATGTTATGACTCTTTATAAAACACACAGCTATACAAGGGATTGTGCCACGTGGGTCAATGTGGTCTGTCGATATCTTCATGAAGCATATGCTGACATTACCTTGAACATGGTCACGTACCTGGCAGAGGTAAGCTTTTAAACTAAGGATAACATCCATTATAGCTTCTCTGGTTAAAATACTTATATGAAACTGATAATACACCCTCAACTTCTGTTTATTGAGTATCTATTACATATTATCATAGGTGCTAATGAAATCATCTCAAATCCTCACAACAAACCAGTGATGTAGGTATTATTATAGTAAAGAATCTGAGGCTTTGCCAGGTTAAGGTGGCAGAGGAGTCTTTGAACCCAGATCTAGCTACTTCCAAAGCCTAAACTCCTATTTACTCTGTTAGTACCTGTCAACATGACAGATGAGAAAATTTTATCCTAATTTGAGTGTCCAAATCTTATTTAAGGAGTTACTATGTAGCCTGATGTGTTTAATGGTTGTTTGCTCTGAACTAATTAACAAAACATATATCCTAAAGTAAAAAGTTTATCATGACTTTTTTTAAAAATCAAACTGGAATGTGTTTCTAACACGTTCATTACAGACCCAAACTCTGATTTTCTGTGTCTGTTGATGCTAGAAATACATAGCATTTCACAGGCAGTACTATAATCCCAACAAATTTAATATGCAAGCTCATAAGTCCTTACCCAAAGAAATAAGGGCAACCTATCCTAACTTTTCTTTTGGGTTTGTCACCCATCCAGGTTTCAGATGAGTTAAAAAGTGAACCATTTCATCAAAGACTCTATAAGATTGACAGTATCTATCTAGCAGAGGGTACACACCCCATTACATTTGTACCGGACCCTGCAGGATTTTGCCTGACAGTGTGGATCAGCAATCTGCGGACTGCATTCAGATCATCAGCAGCCCGGGATTCATTTACTCTTTCCCCACCTGCATACCTAGTATTTGAAGTCCCTCTCACAGTGTCGCTTTGGTACTTTTGACAATCACCTGGTCACACCTGTCCCTGTAAGCAGAACATGACCTCAGCACACAATAAGTACTGGGAAAACTGACACAAACACGCTGCTCACAAAGGCAGATAATGATCCCTGTTTTAAAAGAAGGTGTAGTGTGAGGGAACAGCAAGGAGGCAATATTTGTTGGGAACACTAACCATGAGAGTTTCAAAAATGTAAATGGGTTATGGGACACACATACAGCCCTTAAAAAGGAAGACATTTTGGGGCTGGGGTTGTAGCTCAGTGGTAGGGTGCTCCCGTAGCACACATGAGACACTGGGTTCAATCCTCAGCACCACATGAAAATAAATAATCTATAACTAAAAAACAAAATGTTAAAAAAGGAAGAAATTCTGACACATGCTATACCACAGATGAGCCTTGAGTACATAATGCTAAGTGAAATAAGCAGACACAAAAGAACAACTATGATAGATTAGGCAAATGGAAAGGAGCAGGATCTGGGGGCAGTCGGTAGGAGACAGTTGTTTTATTGGTACAGAATTTCAGTGCAGAGGGATGAGCAAGTCCTGGAAATGCATAGTGATGGAGGCACAGCAATGTGAATTGCCCGAATTGTACACTTAAAAATGGCTAAAATGGTCATGCTATGTGTACTTCACCACCCCCAAAAAATCACCTAATTTGGTCTTTGCTGCCCTTATCACAAAATTGTCACCAAAAAATTTTATTACCCAGCTTCCCATCATATATAATCCATATTAACTTCTGTTTCAGCCACCTGTTTTTTCAGGTCTCGGCCACACACATACATACAACTGTGTGGCAGTGGTCAGTACTTGCATTGCACCTGCTCTGTTTACCTGTGCTAGTCTGTATGTATCTCCAGGTGTTGACCTAACTCACAGGGTGCTGTTTTGAATAACCCTGGAATTCTATCAGGTTAATGTAAAACTTTAACCATCTCCCTTTTGTTGCATGTGTTCATAATTCATTCTATTAGAAATGGTCCTGCTATGTACACAGACCTTTTATCAAGTGATATTTGAGGGGCTGGGGTTGTGGCTCAGTGGTAGAGTGTGTGCCTGGCATGTGTGGGGCCCTGGGTTCAATTCTCAGCACCACATATAAATAAATGAATAAAATAAAAGATCCATTGACAACTAAAAATAATTTTTTAAAATATTCGATATTTTATCAAATGATCATTGATATTATCTAAAAATATTGAGTGATCCCCTTTCCTGAAGTATAACTACCCACTTACAAGACACGACTATGTGGTTGTGTTTACTTAGCTCTTAGTTACTTAGAAACTGGTCTCCACAGAGACTTTTCCTAATTTACAATACTACCATATATAAATATATTTTGTTTTTCTCTAGTCCAACCAAATTTTGTCACTGCATTTATTCATTTTTTCTGTTTAATGCCTTTTATAAATACCGTCAGATTATTTTCCTTATGTATTTCCTTTGTGGTGAAGATATTCAATTTTCCACACAATAGATTTACGTAATTGTTTACTTCCTCATGTGTGAGCTGTTTTGTTATTTCCTTTGACCACTTTTGATGTGGAATTTCAAGATTTGTTTGGATCATTTTTATCAATTCTTTATTTTAAAAACAAACTTTTATCATGATGCCTAACATAAATATTTTCTCACTATTCTGTTTTTCTTTGGGACAATATCATTGGCTTTTTTTCCTGATTATAAACGACAGTTTATAATATAAAATTTGGAAGGTACAGAACATTTTTTTAAAAATAAAGAAAAAGTGTCACCCAAAATTGTATTATTTAGAGAGAAACACTACTTCTGTACAGCACACATAACCACTTCCATTTTGGCACCAACTGTCACGTAGATAATCGTGTAAGCCCTTGTCCATGGTTTTCCCTGGTGCACTACAGTTGTGCGTATTGGTAGATTCACTGTTACTTATTTATACATTCGCACAATATAATTTGACCACTGTCGTTCCCCATTATTTCCCCTTTCCTTCCCCTCCTCTCTGCCCCAGTCCCTTTGCTCTCTTCTTACTGATCTCCCTTTGTGATCTGCCCCCACCTGTCTTTTCCTTTTTCCTCTCTAGCTTCCACATGTGAGAGAAAACATATAACCTTGACCTTCTGAGTTTGGCTTATTGCACTTAACATAATTGTCTCAAGTTTCATCCATTTTCCTGCGAATGACATAATTTCATTCTTCTATATGGATGAGTAAAATTCCACTGTGTATATAGACCATATTTTTTTATCCATTCATCCATTTATGGACACCTAGGCTGGTTCTGTAGGACAATTGCATATGCTTTATCTTCTATTTATTATCATCTAATATGCTTTACTATCTTTAAAAGGTCATTTTATTAACTACATAATATTTCACATTGTAATTTACCATTAACTTATAGATCCATTTCCATAGTGTTCAGTATTTAAATTGCTTATAGTGCTTTCTGGTTTTGCATATGCTTTTCTTAACCAAATCTCATACATAAATCATAGTGTTTGTCTCCAGTTTTGGAAAGAAATGTTCCTAAGACTATAAATATTACTCCAAAAATATGGACCTCTTTATTGCTCATGATCTCAAAAATCAAATTATCCAATTAACATTTCTGCTGATGTACAAGAATACCTCATTTCTTTTCTCCTTACCAATACTAAATATTACCACCGGTTTCTAATATTTGCCAATTTCATAACTGAAGTATTATGTTTTAATTTGTAATTGTTGATGATTAGTGTTGTTTGATGCTTTCGTATTGAGGTTTATTTTCTTATATTTCGTTGTGTACATTTGATAATGTCCTTGGACCTCCCCACAGTGTCTTCAATGGTGTCTATTTCCTCAGGAATTTAGGATTTTTATTTCCCTTCCTAAGGAAATATGCAATAGTTAAGGCTGGGAAAACGTGGTGCTTCTATGGGAAAGTCCTGTGTAGAGCTGACTCCACCTACACTTTACCTCCCACAGTTGCTGGAGAAAGGTCTCCCCAGTATGCAACAGCCCCTCCTCCAGGTGATCTATAGTCTGCTCAGCTACATGGACCTTTCTGTTGTTCCTGTCAAGCAGTTTAATGTGGAAGTTCTTAAGACCATTGAAAAATATGTGCAAGTGAGTATTTGTATAACTTTACTTATCAGCAGAGTCAATCCCAAAAAGACTGAGACTTGTCTGTAACTCGTCCTTGGGTACAAAGACGTTGGGCACCAGGTTATTCCTTGATATCCGCGACAAACCAAGGGCAGTCGAGCCTGGTGGTTGTGGCACCTGAGTGGCATTCTGAGAAGACAGACAGAACGAGGCCCTGGCACATTCCTGACCTTCAGAGGACACAATTCTGCCTACTGGGGCTTGTAGGCTGAATATTAAAAGCACAGACCTGGCTGGAAGGGCAGGGGCAGATCTTATTTCTGGTATCTCATTTCAAAGAAGGAGGAGGGACAAGGAACTTGTATCTGTGCTGTGTGCCAGGTTCCAGACCAGGTGCTTCAACATGTGGAAAGTTCCTCAGCAGTTAAAATCACCACTTTAGAGGGAACTAAGGTTAGGAAACTTGCATCAATGTGTAGGTTGTTTGTTGGGGGGTTAAGTGAAATGACAATGTGAACACCTAATGCAGAATGCAGGAGGTTCATTATGCTAGTCTCTGTTTCTGTGTCATTTTAATATTTCCATCATACACAGTCTTTAAAGATTTAGTACAAACAAAAATCAACAAGAGACTGATCCCAAGATCTCAGTAGAGGGTGGAGCTGGTATTTGAATCTGGCTCCAAAGTCATCCCTTTTGTTTCATTGTCCTGGACAACCTGCACAGCAGGACACTTGGTGAACGTCAATAAATACCTACAGAATGTTTCTTTAAAGCCATATCCTGAGACTCCTGGGCTGGATGGGGGAAGAGGGGGAGATTCACAACCACAGATCTTATTGACAGTCAGATAGTGTAAATTTTAGACATCCCTTTCCATCTTCACCAATGACATTACTTACTGGAATTACTTAATGTTAAAAGTGATTTCCAAGTTGTTTATTTTCTCCCCTCCTTCATTTTTCAAGTGCCAATGATAGCTGGCCACAAGGAAGGCATTCATTTAGTAACTGTTTCAGCTCTTACAGGAGACAGGGTGGGGGGTTGGGTCAGCTACATTTTTCTGTTAATCATGTGGCCCATTTCCTTGTCATATTAGGATGCTCACTCTGTCCTGGACTTGTGGGCTCTCTCTGGTACTTAATTTCTTATATTGAATAATAGCTAATTTCATATTTAATCCATGATTTCCTTTGTGCAGATTTTAAGGAAGATGTGTTTTATTTTATTATTATAAAAATAATTACAACTGCTATCAAGTTGCTTTACTTATGTTCACTATTTTTGTGGGAGAAGTACCCACAAGTCTAGTTTGACTGGGGGTTGTCAGAAAACAAAGATGATAAAACAAACTGAGTCTTAAAGAACAGCAGGAAGTTGATTGACATTAAGGAAAGGAAAAGCATCCCAGGATGAGGGGATAGCATGCGGAAAGGCACAGAGGCCAAAGAGACCTTGCCTAGCTTAGGGAACTCCAGGGGTAGCCTGCCAGGAACGAGCTCTGCAGGCCATGCTCAGAGTGTGAGCACCACCCTGTCCACCAGAGGGAGCCATTGAAGCATGGAGGCAGAGAGATGGCCTGCTTTGAAGAGTTCTAGAAAGATCAGAGTAGCTGGATCTGAGGCCAGTTAAGGGGCCACTAAAATCGTCTGGGCAGGACCATGGAGAATTCCGCTGAGTTTAAACAGGAATAGACAGAGAAAGAAATATCAAAGGGAAAGGTAGGAGAAGAGTTAAGAAGAGCTTCCAGAATCCTGCATTAGGTAATAAGAAAGATATGAAGTGAGGAGTAAAGAGATCAAGAGGCCCAGGAAGAAAATGGAGCAGGAAGACCCAAAGAAGTCGAAGGATCAAGGAAAAATGCAAACTGGAACCTGGAGGTGGGGAGAACTCTGAGAAAGAGTGAATGGTCAGCATAACATTTTAGCATTGGGGGCTTTTTTTTTTTTTTTTTTTTTTTTTTTTTAATTAAGGAGGTATCTCCTTGGCAAAAAATGGTACTTGTAATTTTTAACTATTTATTCATTTGAATACAGACAAAATGAGTCTTTTTTATTTGCATATTTCCTAAATGTAGCTCATTTTAGATATAGTGGTCTACTTATATTATTTGCCTTTTACTTATCCCAGAATTCCCTGCATGTTTTAAGTCAGTCAATTTCAGCAGCAGTTAGCCTTCCAAAATGAAGTTGTTTTTAACCCATGAATATTTTATTTCCTGCAGAGCATTCACTGGAGAGAGGCTTTGAATATCTTGAAGTTGGTCGTTTCTAGATCAGCCAGCCTGGTGTTGCCTTCCTACCAGCACAGTGACCTCTCAAAGATCGAAATACATCGAGTATGGACTAGTGCTTCTAAGGAACTACCTGGAAAAACCCTGGACTTTCACTTTGACATTTCCGAGGTACTTAACCATGTTAGCTATTTCTGTGAACTTCAGCATGAATTAATGGTGGCATAAGTTAAAAGTAGTTACCGGGAGAAAGGAAGACTTATTTTATATTTGTTGTAAACAAAGACTCGCGAGGTCCAAATTTGGTTCCGTTCTGTTAAGAATACATTGAAGGGCTGCGGATGTGTCTCATGGTAGAGCTGTGTTCGATCCCCAGCACCATAAAAAAAAGAGAAACAAGAAAATGTCAATGTCATATTCACTGGGCTCACAACTGGTGACTTTTAGAAATAGGAACTAACCTCAGTTATGTGAAAAACAAATTTTTTAGAAAGATACTTTAAAATGGAATACTCTTGAGCATTTTAAGCCATGGCTGCCATTTATTCTTTCTCTTACAAGCGTCATGCCATGTCTTGCTAGCCACAACCTTTCTCCCTCAACTATACCAGATCCATAAATGACTACAATTTACAGGAATATGGAATCCACCTTGATGGTGGCTTCCCCAAGCCACAGAGCTTTTCAAATAAGTAAAACTATAAATCTTGCCTTGAATGAGGCAAGGGGAGAGAGGAAGACAGGGTTTCAGAACCCATGCTAAGGAGTTGAAAAGAAAAGAAAGGGCAGAAAATGGCTAGATGTACCAACTGGACCATGAGCAAATATTTGGGTGCCTGCACTTAATTAAGTTTAAGGTATAAAATTACTTGACTTCTATGTCTCTTATCCCACGATCCATGAAACATGCCCCTCCAAAGCAGAAACTACTCTGCTGGTATTCATAATCAGAGGCAGGTGATACCATGTCTGGTGCACAGAGAACATTAATAAGTATTTCCAAACACTGCTGAATGAATACATTCCCCAAGGGAGCAGGAGACTGGATCTGCTTATAGGGAACTTCCTTGCACTATTGAACAGGTTATATCCAGGTTGCTTTTTTGACACAATATATTCACTGACTTATCATTTTAGTATTTGAGATAAGGTAGCCTTGCTGCCATTGTGATGCCTGCATATTTATTTAGTATGTAAATGATATTAAGATATTGATTCAATCTTTGTATTGAATCATTATCAATGTAAAAATGCATTATTTTTACATTGCTGGGGGGAAACTATTTTTGTTCTTTGACTTTAATTTATTCTACTCCCAAGAGGTATAAAAAAACATGTAGCCAGGTAGCTGCATCCCTCAACACACCGAGGTCCAGAAATGCTCCAAAATGATAGACCTTAGGAGCCAGGTGTAGAATTACCAGTCAGTTCCTGCCACCTCTGAGGACAGACCTGTGAGCTGGTGTCTGCAGGGGGGACCTCCTGGGGGCTCATGTTTGAGAGGTGGTGTCTACCTGGCACCCAAAGACTCTAAGGAGGTGGAAGTTCTAAAGTGTTGCCCAAGTACCTGTCCCTGACCTCATCCATTTAAATTGAAAAGATACAAATAATGTAATCTTTTTAAAATCGAGTATTTGGTGATTAAAGGATAGAGAGAGGTTGGAGAGAGGGGAAGGAATTTGTCTTTCATAACTGTCAGAAGTTCTTCCTTATAGTTAAACACCTACAGTCTGTTAGCTTTCCTCCATGTTTTGCATCTAATCTTTTCAGTGGTTTCTAAACCATATTAAAGAACAAGTCCTGGATTTGTTTCCTACTGCTAAAGAGAGTGGGAAAATGTCGAGGATGAACAGTGGTTCAGAATGTAGGTTTGAACATTGGGGAAATGAGCTTATATGTAACATTGACTTCCTCTGACCTGCTTTTAATCACTTGAGCATTTTTCAGTTGCTGCTGGTGAACAGTCCCATTTTAATGTACCACAGAACTATTAATGAGATGGAAGAATGGGTGCTTTTGTGTTTTCTTTCTCAAGACACCAATCATTGGGAGGCGATATGATGAACTACAGAATTCTTCTGGGCGTGATGGGAAGCCCAGGGCCATGGCGGTCACCCGGAGCACATCCTCTACTTCCTCAGGCTCCAATTCCAATGTGCTCGTCCCAGTGAGCTGGAAAAGGCCTCAATATTCTCAGGTATACGATCCTAGGCATGGAGTGTTAGAAGGCAGTTTAGGGGACCTACTGAGTCCAGCTGCCCTGCCCAGCTGAGTTCCTCCGTTCCCTCACACAACGTTGCCCATCTCGGCCTGAACCCTTCGGTGACCAGGGCTCACAGCATTCTGAGGGCACTCATTTTATCCTTGAACATCTCATTATGTGGACTTGAAGTCTGACTCTTTGTTACCTCCACTCATTGATCTAGTTCTCTTAAGGCTTAAGAAACAAAATCTGATCTCTTTCACATTGCAGCAGTCCTTAAACAACCCTGCCCCTCGCTCAAATGAGTCCTCATTTCTCCAAACAATCCTTAGCTCTCCCAGTCGATTCCATAGGACTTAGACACCCAAAGGGTCAATAGGGCTGTACACTTGAAGACCATTCTGGCTGCTCTTGGGAGCACAGACTTTAATCATGGTCTCTGTGCACAGGCTGGAGTTTGATTAATATAGGCTAGGACTGTATTCAGTTTACAGGTGACTGTCTCAAAGTACTGATGCCCTTGGGCGTACTCTCAGGTAAAACACTGCATTATTCAAGAGTCTTTCAGTGCTGTGGCAGAAATCCACTGAAAAATTGCCTGAAGTAGAAAAGGAATTAAACCATCTGTGTTAGTCACCTTTGTGCACTGTGACCAAATCCTGAGAGAATCAACTTTTAAAGAGAAAAGGTTTATTTTGGCTCATGATTTCGGAGTTGCAGTCTGTGGTCACTTGGCTCTGTCCTTGGGCCTGTGGTGGCAAAGTACCTCCTGGCAGGAGTATGTGCCATTCACCTTATGGCAGCCAGTAAGCAAAGAGAGGAAAGGGCTAAGGCCCCAATAACCCTTCAAGGGCATGCCCCCAGTGACCTAACTTATTTCTACTCTTCAGGAGGTCCCACCACCTAAGATTTCATCTCACTCCAATTAGAATGGCTGTTATCAAGAATACAAGCAACAATAGGTGTTGGCGAGGATGTGGGGAAAAGGCACGCTCATACGTTGCTGGTGGGACTGCAAATTGGTGCAGCCACTTTTGTATGCAGTATGGAGATTCCTTAGAAAACTTGGAATTGACTCACCATTTGACCCTCCTACCCCACTCCTCAGTTTATACCCAAAGGACTTAAAATCAGCATACTACAGTGACACAGCCACATCAATGTTTATAGCAGTTTAATTCACAATAGCTAGATTGTGGAACCAACCTAGATAGAGGCCCTTCAATATAGGAAGGGATAAAGAAACTGTGGTATATGTACACAATGGAACATTACTCAACCATAAAGAATAATAAAATTATGGTATTTGCAGGTAAATGGATGAAGTTGGAGAATATCCTGCTAAGTAAAATAAGCCAATCCCAAAAAACCAAAGGCCAAATGTTTTCTGTGATAAGTTGATGCTGATATGTAATGGGGCAGTGGGGGTGGTAAGGGAAGAATGGAGAAACGTTGGATTGTATGGAAGGAAATGAGGGGAGGAAAGTGCAGGAGGAAGGAAAGATGGTGGAATGAGACAAACTATCATTACCCTATGTACATGTACAATCACACAAATGGTGTGACTACATCATGTACAACCAGAGAAATGAAAAGTTGTATATAATGAATCAAAATGCATTCTGCTGTCATGTATAACTAAATAGAACAAACAATAAAATAATCAAAAATAAAAATGCAAACCAAAAAAAAAGGTCCACCACCTCCCAAGAGCACCGTAGGCTAATGCCCAAGCCTTTTAGCACATGGGCCTCTGGAGGACATTCAATATCCAAACTCTAGTACCAGCTGTCTTGGCTTCAAACACAGCTGGATCCTAGCACACACAAGTCAGGAATGAGGTCCACAGACTCCTCTTCTCACTGTCCCCACCTTTCCTTCCCAAAGCATTGACCCCGTATTTTCCCGCTGACTTCATTCTCTGGTAGGTTCTTTACATAGAGGCAGCAATGACCTCTGCATCTCCAGATTTTCTTGGTCTTTGGCTGTGGTGATTTCAGATGGGCAGAGCCTTCCCCCTTCTCACATCCATAGCGATTCTTAAAAAAGAAAGGACACTTAGGATGCTTGCAGGGTGTGAAGGTGGCAAAGGAGAGGGAGAGGAGTCCTTCCTAAGGAGAAAAGGGAAACTGGGGTATCAGAAGCAGCTGAGGTGGGTGCTGGGCAGGAAAAGCCCAGCGGGATTCACCTTCATTCCCAAAGGTCTAGAAAATGGAGCAAGGGCCCACTGGAGCGCAGGAGGGTCTCAGTGAGACCAAGTTGTCAAAAATGCTGAGGGGGAAGAAAAGAAAAGTGTACAGCCTTCGTCCAGGTTTCACTTGATTGATTTATTAAGAGAATTATACAGAAGTATACAGTAACACTAAGACATGGGGAATCGTTGAGCAAATCTCCTGCCACCCCTCACCATCAAGGTTCTCCAGTCTGTTACTACAGAGACTGAAACCACACCATATTGAGTGTCTCTTCTATAATTTGGAAAGATGGATGGAGTGAACCAAGTTCCATCAGGAAGGAAAATCTAAGAGTGGTGTTGGCCTCCTACATTCTGCATCCAAACCTGAGTCAGATTAACGGGGAGAAAACCATTTAGAAGACATTAGGAAGACTGCTAGAAGAGCTGTTCTGAAGTTCATTAACATTTTCTAGACTCTGGTTTCTATATCTTTTCATTCTCAACCTACCAATCATTCTGTGACCAAGTTATCTCATTGAAAAATATGATTTACCAAAGAATCCCCACGTCTAAAGGGCTGGAAAATAAGATTTACGAAGGAAAAAAAAGAATTGAAGCTGTTTAAGAATTAATCTAGGAAGATTTAACACGGCTTACCAATAATTGAATATTTTCATTCTGCAGAAAGTAGTTATTCTCTTTTTTGAGGAAAGAAGACTTGTGCTGTAATATAATAGATTTAATTTAGATGTTGTAACATACAAGGAAAGATTATCAAGGGGAGAGATGGATGTTCACACAAGGACCTAGGGATTGATTTTTCACACACATAGAAACACACACTTCTTGGGATAACTTAGATCAGCAATATCCAGGAGAAACATAACGTAAATCTTGTCTTAAATGTTGCAATAGTCATCTTAAAAGAAAAAAAAGTAAAAAGAAACTGGACTGACGTATAGAGTCTTGTGTTTTTTAAATCTCAATTCTGAGTGGCCCCATTTCCAGCTGATTGCTCACCCTCTGAGGTTAGTGGCTACAATATTAGGGCAGATTTACTTGCAGGACCCCATAATGAAAACCTGCCTGTGTTTCTTTTCCAGAAGAGGACAAAAGAAAAGTTGGTGCACGTCCTTTCTCTGTGTGGCCAAGAAGTAGGATTAAGCAAAAACCCATCCGTAAGTCTAGCACACATCACAGTTATCTTGTTATCTATAGTCTTTTGCCTTTAGTCTGTTTTAGATATTGATCATATGGTTTAAGATTCTATCATGAGAAACAAGGCTGATATCTACCCTCTATACCAAACCCATGGATTATTCCTCCCTATTTCATGATTTTTAATCTCACTTATTTAGAAACAAGGAAAAATTGGATTGGCTCTAATTCCTCTTAGATGTAATTTTACTCTATACATATATTTCTTACTGTGATGTCATTATTTTACTTACAGTAAAGATGAAAATAATGACAAAACTTAGCAGCATACAGTAGAAATATTATATGCTGGTTCATATCACAATGCTTAAAAAATAAAACATTACAAAAATTTTAATGATTTTTTTTTATAAACTTTCCTTGAAAAAAAAAATGCCATTAGGCTTTTGAGTGAAATGACTGAAATATATAAACAAACTTGTGAAGCTTATAAAATTCAGAAAATTTAGGTTGTGTACAAAAGCATATTATAGCAAAACCAGTACAAATGTTAGGGCATGATTTCACCAAGAATTTTTATTTCATCTACATCACACTATCTTTATTACTTCTGAAAAAGAAATAGCAAACCAAATAATTTACCACATAAGAATAAGAGAACAATTTCTCTGCAGAGCCATTTTTAAAATCCCATACTCTATCTTAGAACTAATGTTGTTCACAAGCAGGTGAAGTGTTAGAGGCTTACAAAGTACTTGCACAAGAACACATTGATACTTCTTTTCATCTCAAAAGTATCCCAATCAACCATCAGCTAAGTGGCCTCTACTTTTTAGCATTATTGATCATTGGGCTTATGGTCCTGTGACATTCCTCAGGGCAGAGGGAACGGTGGCAGGGGCAGACAAAGCCGCCTAGCACACAAGGGAGAGAAACAAGAGCATTTTGCCTCTGCAATGCAGCACAGTCTGTTAAGGCCACTTCTTACCACTGTGATTGGCACTTCTTCAGGTTCATACTGTCTGCCCCTATGCCAAGGCCTTTCCAGCTAGAAATATTAACCTGGAGTACTTTACAAATAAAATAAGCTCTTAACTAGAAAAAGGAGCCTTCAGCTGAGGAAATCTGAATTCCTGTGTCTCCTCTCTCATTGACTAGTTGACTGGCCTTCAGTGCTATTTATCTCACATACCCATTTGCAATCCCTGTACAAAACTATGCATCATGTACCATTTCCTGAGCAAACATGTTGAATATCCCCTATCTGAAATGCTTGGGCCCAGAAGTGTTTCAGATTTCAGAGCTTTGGATTTTGGAATTATTTGCATAGACTTTACACATTGAGTAGCCCTCATCTGAAAATCCAGACTTCTCAAAAATCTGAAAATTTTGATCATGTCAATACTCAAAAAGTTTCACATTCTGGATTTTCAGGTTTGGGGTATTCAACACGTATAGTGTGTATCTTACAACAATTCTTAAACACTAGAGAAAAAAGACATTTGAAGTTCATTCATTCTTTTTACTTTGGAAAAATGTCAGTTGTATTTAAATTCTTATAGATTTCCCTGTTTTTCAAAGAAGACTGAAACATTACAATGTTATATAAAATTACTGTTAGTTTTACTTAATTTCAGCATGCTCAGTAGCTGCTGGCTAACAAAATATTTAGGTTCATTCACAGTTCATTATTTCTACCAAGTGCTATTAACAATGACTCAGTGAAAAAAGCCTAAACATAGAAGTTAATTTTAAAACATCAACATACTAAATATTTTAATAGAAAAAATTTTTTGATTTGTTTAACTCAACGGGACAGGAATTAAGTACAAATCATGGGCATGGTATTCAACTATTCTGCAATTCCCATGAGCAAGTACTGTACTTTTTGGCTTCTATTTCTTATTCCTTATCAGTTTCTGGTTTATCTTTAAAAGGGCTAAACCCTTTGTTCCTGTGGTTCATTCTGTAATATCCTACCTTGGTATGGTCTTTAGGCTATCGTTAAAGTGTATTTCATATACACATTTGTGAATGTGTACAATATCTAATTTTAATCAGGTCTGAAACACTGGAAAACTGTCTTAGCTGCTACAGTTTGTGAACACAGGCTTGGTTTTCTGTCTGTCTCTTTCTCACACACACACACCCAGGTAGTGTCCCATCTTCATCCATTAACAGGCAGCAATTCGACTCTTCATCGTTTTCCTGGTGCACGAACTTGCGTCTTTGCAAGGAGTTTAATCCGAAGGCACCTGTCCAACATAAATAATAAAAGAACATTCTAAAAATACCCACTTAAGGAATTAGGTGTGTACTGGAAATACAGTGCTATGCAGAGCCAATTACCGTTTTTCATAGCACAAACAACTGAAGGCAGACCAGTTTCTCAGGAGAGGGCTCTTTTGATTTGTAGGTGATTTTTTCCTCGTGTGGAGACTTGGATCTGCTGGAGCATCAGACGAGCCTGGTGTCTTCTGAGGACGGCGCCAGGGAACAGGAGAACATGGACGACACAAACAGCGAGCAGCAGTTTAGAGTCTTTAGGGACTTCGATTTCCTAGACGTGGAGCTGGAGGATGGAGAGGTACAGTTACATTTTCTATAAAAATAATCCCTTTGGACTTGTCCTTGACTAACCAAACAGTGCCTTTTTACCTACTAAATAGCGAATTTTTGTAACAAGGTCTTTAGTTGGAAAACTCTTATTTTGAATCAATTTATTCAAAGTACAGTTGCTTAACTTTGGCAAAAGTTGCCACACCCTTCCTGTCTGGTCCAAAGCACAGCTGCCAAGTCATTTCTAAATGGCAAAGACCTGAGTGGTAATGACCACACAGAGACTGTGTGTTTACAGTCCAAAGGGATCTTAAAAAAAAAATTTACAAAAACACTTCAGTTCTGAGTCTGTTCACTGGCACCTGGGCAAATATGCTAAGCATTTAACTATTTTACATGTAGAGTTGCTCCGATTCTCATAATTCCTTTACTTCACAACTTGCCTGCCTCAACAGGAGACCAGGGCCCTCAGGGCTCCAGCATCTTTGTGCTATGTTTGATGAAGTCATTAGAACCTGAAACAAAGCACAGGAGAGCTTCTTTGCTCTGCTTTAGTTTGGTGGCCAGCATTCCAGACACCTGGAGCAGCTGAATTCAAGCCTCAACAGGCAAATACAGATTCATTTATTTTGAATGATAATCATGTAATAAGATGCCTTCTGGTATGAATCACGTTTTTGAAAACAGAGTCTGGAGAGAGGAGCAACACCCCTGTCAGTCACCCTCCTTTCCATAGCTCAGAGGCATGTTCCACTGAGAAGCAGTCTTTGCCCCTTGAGAATAAAAACTCAGTTCCCTTAAGTGAGATTGGGTTATGTAAAGATGCCTGTTACACAGCCTGGCTGTCCGAGTTGCTCAACATTGGCAGTTCATATTTAACTATGTATAGTACATTTTCCAAAGGGCTTTAAGCTGGTCTTACAATTAAAACAGAGGTTCAAATTCAGTTTATTATATCTGGTGGCAGGGAGATGCCTCCTAACTTAACTACAAACTTGTGGGAAAATCATGCTTTGATTAACTCCCCTAAAACAATATGATTACTGATGAAGCCCCTTATGTCTAGTTGAGGCCAAAGCTAACTGCTCTTGTCCTCCCTGGATCATGACACCCTGGATATCTGTGCCAGCAGGAGAGATCCATGTCCTGAGAATAAATGATATTTTCTCCACTGATTAGCTCCCTGGAAAATACATTGAGCAGACCCAATCCTTAGAGAGTAGAAAAGTACTGACTGGGACTAGAGGTGCAGCTCAGCTGAAGAGCACTTGCTTGACATGCCTGAGGCACTGGTTGGGGATGTGGGCAGTAGTGGGTAGCTAAAAGCCCTGACTGCAGGGTATGCTTCAGGTGTTAGCTTAATTTTCACCTTGAATTGTTCTAGAACCAAGAAGAGTACTGTAGAGGCTTATTTTAACCATAATTAGTGATAGAGAATGCATTTACTAAATGCAGTAAGGATTATTTTTAAAGTGTAATGCAAAATACAACTGTTTTGAATACTTTCTACATGTCTCTGGGCCAGAACTGGGCTAATGTCAAAAGATTAGCTCCCTGATTTGGCAACTGACCTAGTGTTTGCTTTTAGACTAGAATTCAAGTTCAGGCACCTGATTCATTCTGGAAGTTAAACTAGGGAGGGAAAAACCAGACAAAGCAAGAGAAGCATCATTTTCCTATCCCATCCAGAGAAAAATGTTATGCTGAATGACCTAGCAGTGATCATGTAAAGTGGAGTGATCCAACACTTCAGAACAACTAACAAATCTAATTTCTATCAAAAGAGGGGACTGGGGATGTTGCTCAGTGGTAGAGTGTGTCCTTAGTATGTGTGGAGTCTCTGGGTTTAATCCCCAACATCACAAAAATAAAAAATAAAACAATAAGATAGGAAAAAAATCAGAGACACCCATTTCTTCAAAACAAATATTATATTAATGTTTTCCAGGGACAATAAATAATACTATCTATAACTTCCTTTAGTTATCTCTCTATTGTCCTAGCCAAAAACTAAAAAAAAAATCCAAAAAATTATTTCATCTTTTATGATTGAGAGCCCAGGAATTCAAGGCCAACCTAGACCGTGTCTCAAAAATAAACCACTTGAGAAGGTCTGCTATAATAAAGAATTTTAATATGCTTACAGAGCAGTAGAGTGAAAATGCATGGACTTCAGAGTCCTCGGCTCCAAGTTAGGATTTCATCTCTGCCAGTGACTTAGCCATATGACCTTAAGCATAGTTGCAGTTCCTCTTGGTTGCTGCCTCTTCATCTGTCCAATGGGTATAATGCCTGCCTGCAGAGCTTCTAGCATAGTGCCAGGTGCATAGGAGGCATTCTCCGTGTCAGTCCCCTTGTCCCATCGTTGGTGAATAATTTTAGAATAACCTATCTGGAGAAAGTTAAGCATATTTGGCTTCTCTATCCAAACACAGTTGTCAAAACAAAGACAAGTTGTTTTGGTCATGTCTGTTTCTTTTCATTAAATAATCTCAGGAATTTGTTGAATATCTGTATAAAAGTTTTTGCCCTTGAACTTCTGTGAATGCTTTGATAGTACTGTGACTTGGCTATTAATTACACACCCACACCAGACAGATCATGATCACAGACACTTTTAGCTTTGTGAGCAGGATCAGGTGATGCCACCTTTTTTCCCCAGTTGATGACCCTCATTCGTTTTCTCATGACATTTAACAAATTTTCTCACAAATAATTTCTTAGGCATTCAAAAAAAAGTGTTGAGTAGACCAAAGTTGTCACTGAAGTGGAAAGCTATTTCAGAGGTGGTACTTACAATTTGTTACCCAGCTGCATGATCCGCCACTCACTAAGAGAAGTGGAATTTCTGATGTTTAATACTGATTTTTTTCTTTAGGAATAGCATGTTTATCTTTTTTTTAAAAAAAGCTGTGTCTCCTGGGGTATATATTGTCAGTTGATGTTGTGTTAAAACTAAGACAATTGCATTTGAGTATCCTTAATGATCATTTTAAATAGACCTTTTATTTGTTTTTCTGTCCATTCAATCTGCTATCCAGGAACTTCAGGTAAGATGATGCTATTTTTAATTCAGATATGCTAGTACATGTTTTGCATCATTGCAGATTTATAACAACATAATTGCTTTTTTTTTCCCTTCCTTTCAGCAAATGTATGCTTATTTGTGTGTGTATTTCTACTTCAGTGTGTGTGATATAAGAGGTATTTTTTTTGACTGCTCTATTATAGAGGTATTTTCTAAAACATAAATACAAGACTTTTTTTTTAGAAACATTTATATGCCTAGTGCTGGATACTGCATGATTATATCTTTTGAGAGAAAGTGAATCTTCAAATATGATTTGTGGAAATCCTATAGTTTCTGATTAGGCAATTACATAACTGGATGGATTTTGTTGTAAAATTATTCTATTAAAAGTGAAGTGGGGTTGGGTGTAGCTCAAGCTGTGAAAAACATGCTTAGCATGCACAAGGCACTGAATTTAATCTGTGGCACACAAAAAATAGTGAAATCAACAATCTGCTGCCAACAATATACCATATATAATTCCAATGAAATGTTTTTGTTTTCCAAAAATTATACTCTGTCTCTGTATGATGACTAGATAAATTTTCATCCAAACCAGGGCTCTTCCAAGTAAAAAAGGGTGCAAAAAATAATTACACCCAGACAACTGGCATAAACCTGGATCATCCTGGGCACATTGACCTATGATCATTATGTTTATGGCATATCAGATTTACTCTTAAGAAACTTGCTGCAACAAAATTCTTTTGTGACTCTGGATATAGCTTCGACCCTTGGTTTAATCACCAGCATTAAAAAAAAAATTCATTTGACATGGTTCCAATATGAAAAAAATTACTTCAAAGAATATTATTTCCAACATTCCTAGAATATTTAAATGATAATACTGTATTATCCCAGTATAAATACTGAACGGAATATTAATGTTTGATAACTGTATATACAAATTTTCTTTCTGGACTAATTAGCTGTCCTCTACATTTTTTCACATATAACCTGGCATCGTCAGTTAAACTTTTTTTGACATTTAAATTAGTATGTAACATAAAATGCAAATCTGACCTTCAGGGGAAAGACAGAGTTGAGGGTGGCTTCCCTGTTAGGGATATCTCTGTGCCCTACTGAGCAAACCTGGTTGACTTATAATCACCATGGATTTTTTGCCCATGCTGGGGATTGAACCCAGGGCTTTGCACCTTCTAAGCAGATGCTCTCCCTCTAAGCTATACCCCATCCCTATCACCACAGACTTGAACTGGGACTAGACTACAACCCTACTCCATTTCAATCCCTCAGCCACCTCCAGGGAAATAAATTCAACACCTCTGCCTCTAATGGAACTGTCACATCCTCTAGCAAAACAGATCCTATTCCTGCAAGAACAGTTTTCCCTCCCTCCCTCTTCTCACGCCAGATGGATTCAGGTCTTCCCCAGAGCTTCCACCAAGCAGTAGCAGCCATTTATGCCCAGGATAGCATTCTTTACCCTAAATCAGTATGGGAATTGTTCAAAATTGTTGCTTAAGATGTCTCACCCGACCCATCATTCATTTGGTATAAGAAAATGAGTTTGTGAATTTATGTTTGTATATTTCTCCCAATGATTTTCATGTTTTTCTTGTATATAGTCTGTTTTTCTTTTTTCCTTTCTTCACAGAGGTAAAAGACTTCTTTTACATATTTTTTTTTCACTTTAGTAGTTAAAATCCCAACAAAACAGTTAGCCTTTTCCACTAGGAAAAAAATTATTTGGTGGTGAACAGATACAGGTTGAGTACCCTTACCAGAAATGCTTGGGAGCAAAAAGTGTTTCCAATTTCATATTTTTTGAGATTTGAAAATATTTGCACATACATAATAAGGGATCTTGGGGATGGAACCCAAAACTAAATGTGAAATTCATTTGTGTTTCAAACATACCTTATATTCATAGCCTGCATGTAACTTCATTGAATGTTTTCAATGGTTTTGTGTTTTTGACTCTGACCCTTTATATGAGGTATTGAAAATTCTATGAGGGGTGTCTTGACAGTATTTAAAAAGTTTTTGATTTTGAAGCATTTCAGATGTCAAATTAGTGATGTCTGATCTGTACAGATAAAACAGCAGATACAGAACATGGAAAACATATTATAAGTTGGCTTTCTCTTTAAAATCAAAAACAACCCTAACAATCATAAATATAAACAGGGATGAATAATGATAACAATATCCATATACTCTCCAGAATGATGTGCTTGGGATTCTTACCAGTTGCCTTCTACATAAATAGCCAAAACAGACTTCAGAAAAGCTACACATCTATCATATCAGAGGTCTGTGAGAATGGCAAACTGGTGGAGCCAGAAACAAGATTCTTAAACCACAGGAAAATGAATAAATATAATGCTAAGTTTAACAGTAGTTTGCATCTCTCATATTAGAAAGTTGTCCACTGAGCTGTCATCAGAAGTTACCTTATTTCTGTGAACCATTAAGCACTGTTTCAAAAAATTACCAAGAAATGAAAGGATTTGGTGCCAGATTTTATTTAGATTACATTTCTGCTTAGGTTAAAATTTTCTAATTTGTAGGCTGGAAAATATTTCTTTTTATTATTATCTTTAAAAAACACAGATTCATTTCTAGAAAAGAAATTAACATTTATTTATAAATAAATTTATTTAATAGCTGATGTTTCATAAAGTCTGAGATACAACCAAAAGCTTTCTTTAACAGTTATGTGACCAACTAAGCTAGTTCTCAGTAAGTTAGAATGTAGAAGTCAGACATAATCTTTGGTAGGAAATTAACTATTTTCCAGGTTGGGACAATTATTTAAAGATGAGACTAAAGTAAAAGATAAGCGGTTGCTGCTCTAGCCTCTGCATAGTGCATGATCCGTCAAACTTTGTCCAGCTCTGACAGTCCTTAACTCTGCATTTTATCTGTGAGAACTGCTGTGGCAGAATAGGCTGGAATGTTTACCTAATGCTCTTCTATTTAATAGCTGAAGGATTCTGGAATGTGCTTCAAGCATAGCTCCTACTTGTTTCTCCTTCTGAAAAGAGTACTAAACAGGGGCTGCTGGGGGGTAGGGAGCACACACCTCTTTTGAAGTTTTTTTAATAGTCTCCTCCTACAGATTTTTGGAAACACACATCAGTTTTAGTATTTATCGAAATCATCTTTTAAAAAAAAAAAAAAATCACCCTGCTGGAAAAAGGGGTGTGATCACCTCTACCCATGACTTAATATACGTTCATATGAAAACAGTCTGCTTTTGTTACTTTTATGTCAGGTAGAAGTTTCAGTACCAAAGCAGATGAGGGCATGAGAGGTAATGCTGACCATATTTGTTTCTAAGCTGTGACTAACTGGATGTGTGAAGGTATGAATGAAGGAGAATTTTTGCTTAAAAACCTGGCTGATGGTGTGATTTCAGGGTGAGAGTATGGACAATTTCAACTGGGGAGTGCGCAGGCGTTCTCTGGACAGTCTGGACAAGTGTGACATGCAGACCCTGGAGGAACGCCAACTCTCAGGAAGCCCTCCCAGTCTAAATAAAATGAACCATGAGGATTCCGATGAATCATCTGAGGAGGAGGACCTCACAGCCAGTCAGATCCTGGAGCATTCCGACCTAGTGAGTAGCAGCTCTCCCTCTGTGGCAACTGGGGAGACTTACTTTTTGTAATTCAGGAGGGTTTTTTTTTTTTTTTCCCCCAGTTCCAGCTAAAGAAACTTTCCACAGCTGCCAAACTAAACTCTGAACTCTCAGGTAGTATCTGATTCTAAGTGGCCTCTTCTCTGTAGGTGGTGTAGGTGGCAAAAGGAAGCAACTGTTGGGGTGTGTGTTATTACCCAGAAAGCCTTCCAATCTGAAGGCCTAGATTTTTTCCCAAATAACTCTAATGATGGGAATCTTTTTAAAATTCCTCAAATACCTAAAGTTTTAGGAAATAGGACGGCCTTTCAATGTAGGTATCTGATAATACAGGCATTGATGTTTCAGAGGGATACCCTACAATGCTAGATTTCCACTAGATTGCTAGGTTTAAGGTCAGGTAATGATGACATAAGGAAATTAGAAAATCAATACCTACCAAACAACTAAAGAACAATGGTTTGTGCTCTTAAGTAAAGAATAATTAGAGCTTTTAAAGAATGGGAACTTCATGTTTTTTTTCCTTTGCTTTTTAAACAGATCATGACCCTCTCCCCCTCTGAAGAGGCCAATCCCATGGAACTGCTCACCACAGCCTGTGACTCAACTCCTGCTGACCCTCATTCTTTTATCACCAGAATGGCCAGTTTTGATGCTTCCTTGCCTGATATGAATAACCTGCAGATTTCTGAGGGTTCAAAGGTGAAGAGATTTTGGCAATTACGATTGTAATTTTCCTTAGGGAAAAAAAATACCTACTTCTAATATTCTGAGAATTCTTGTTGGGGGGTGGTCGAAAGTGGAAGCACTTTTTCTGATTTTAGTGAAGTATTTGAAGCTTGTACACCTGAGCCTATATTTTGAAGTTGTTTTATGCTGAAAACCTTGAGCAGCCATCTTCTGATTGAAAGAGAGTGGTTCTGAGGTCTTTGTAAAATGAAACATTTTGAGTGAACACTGTTGATTGAGGGCAAAAGAGTGCTGTGCATCTCAGATCGCTGTGACTGGGAAACTGCTATTCTTTGTCATGGCTTTTATACAACAATATGCTAAGTGACATGTGGGTGTATTTGGGAAAATTTTTTCCTATGTAGGAACCAATTATACAATTTGTACATTGATTCAATGCTCCCCTTTTGGCATACTATTGGAATTTTTAACATCATTCACAGTATTATGCCAGATTTGCACAAAACTCTCCTAGCCAGACTCTGCGGAGAAATGTTAACTAATAGGTGTAATTTCCTTATTTTGGGCTTTAAAAACATATTCAAGTGTATCTTTCCTTTAAGGCTTATTTTATCAGATTTTCCAGAAAATCTGTTCCCATTCTGTGAAAATATCTTGTCCACAAAACATCCACCTGCATGCTGCACTCACATTTATGCCCATCAGTATGGAATTTTATTTCCTTATATTAGATATAGCAAAATAATCTATTGCTGTTAGGATATAATAAAGTTTTCTTTATCTTGAGTTTGGTTATGGTTTTATAAATTTGAAAAAGGAAACAGAAAAACTATAAAAGTGTATTCCTTCTGATAACTCTAATATAGAAGTACAATATTGGCTATTCTATATTGTTTCATAAATACTAAAAACAGAGCTGAGGCTAAGGGAAAAAAAAAAAAAAACATGTGCTTTAGGGGCAACCACCAAAGTGCAATTACTTAAAAAATGAAATATTTCTAAGGTTACCCCACTGCAAAGGGACTGTGGTCAGGATTCTTGGAGTTAAGAGTCCTTGTTTTGTTTTGTTTTGTCCAAAAAGGCCCTGAAAGAAAACTTCATTCTAGGCTAAAATGTCAGAATCCTCAGATTAAGAAATTCAATTTCGTAGGGATAAAAACTACAAAATATATATAAAGTTAAGAGGATGTGATACTGGTATTGTCATTTTCTATTTTTCTATGTTGAAGGCTACACTACATAGGCTTCTCAAAGTACTTCCAAAGCAGTAGAAATTATCTAATCCTATCAAGGAAAGATTAAGTCTCATTTGTAAAGAGCTATCCTTGTTTTCTCACAAACTGAGTTCCTGTGGTGTTTGATATACCTGTGATTGTTAGGAAGAATAAATAAATATATTTCATAAGAGCTCAGTTTCTCCAACAGATAAAATTTGTGTGTACTAATAACCCTAGAGGCCAGCTTCTTTGGATCACCATAGTTTTAAAAAGCAAAAAGATAAACCTCTGAAACTCAGTGTTTATGAGTAGTTCCTCCAAAGATATGAACTATTGTTTCCTCGTAAAGCTTTACATTGTTGTTCATTTCCCATACTGATCCTTCATTTGAAATACTACATACTAAATGGGAAGCCAGAGGTTAACCTGCAATAAAGCTCTGATTCATATACATTTCTATTTCACCTTGATGTTAAGAAAATGACTCAGTGAAATATGTACAAGAATTTTCTTCTTCTCCTGTTCTGATATGTAATCCAGTTGCCTTCCTTCCTGTCATAAAGAACAATCAGTTCTCCAGTTGATTGTCCTCTGGCCCCAGTTCAAGCCCCTCCTATTTTTCCGTTTTCCTTGCTGTGTCTCTTATCTGCCTGTCATTGCCACCCACTCTAGAGCCCTTTCATGTTAACTGCTCATTCCACATGTTGTAGTGAGAGCAGACATTCCTCTCTGCTGTTTTAAGGATACTCAAGAGTAAAGCATATATGCAAGTGGATTTTAGATAATTTTCAATGTGGAAAAGCCTATCAACTGAGCAGGCTTGGTGAAGGACTCTGGATCACTCAGGTACACTGCAGATATTTCTCAAGCATCTACTGTGCCAGGAACCAATAATTCTAAATTCTAGTGTCCCCTGGCAAAGGGGTTCCATATTAGGGAATTAAGCCGGGATGAACCTACTTCAGAAGGCTGGGGTGGCAAAATAGGAGGAGTCCTGAATCCAAAGCAGTGTTTCTATTCCTGGCTCTAACTCTACTGACCTGATATTAGGCAAGTCCATCTTTCCTCATCTGTAAAATGTGGAGGTGGTCAAGGGTCTCTCTGGTCTCTTCCAAATTAAGCATTTATACTTCATAAGCATGCATCAAGTATGATAATCTACTGAGAGCCCCTTGTGGACTATTGTGGAAGAGACTGAAAAGAGAGTGAACAAACAATCCTTCAGAGAACTTCTGAATCCATTTCTATCAATTGACTCCACTGTAGCTAGAAAACAGATGCTGTTTCTATCACACTCTACATTTTTAATTTTTCTTTAAACAGATTTTCCAAATATATTCTTACATGTTGGGGGTTCTTTTTTCTTTAACCCCTCAGGCTGATGCTGTCCAGGAGGAGGAAGACACCACTGTGCATGAGGATGATCTTTCAAGTTCCATTAATGAGCTCCCTGCAGCTTTTGAATGCAGTGACAGCTTCAGCCTGGATATGACTGAGGGAGAGGAAAAAGGCAATCGAGGCCTGGACCAGTTTACTCTTGCAAGGTAAGGAAGCCCTTGGCGGAAATGAGTGGTACAAGTGTACACAATACAATGTATTATGCTCACAGTAACTTGAGTTCAGGGTTATGCTTACACTGCTGGGATCTCCTAATAAAGGAGTCCACAGTGACACAGAACTTAGTGGGCTCTCACCAAGGTAGAATATCCAACCCCAGTGCAAGGCCTTATGCAGAGCCAAGAAAGGACACCTGTGTAAGAATTTATAAAGCCAGAAAGCAATATGAAAAGCCAAAGAAGGGCCTGGAAACATGGTCCAAGCCTTAGGAGCTTTGAAGATAAGCAAAATTTGGTAAGGCTTGGGAATGAGTTCTTTCCATTATGAGTTAAAAGATAAGAACAAGGGGATCTTTATGCTAAATAGCCACTCTTCTTCAAGAGGGCCTCATGGCTCATATCTCTGAAACTAATGAGATACATGGATAGGAAAAAAATGAAGAGGAATTGATAAAACACAATAGTTTAGATAAATTCAGCTTTTAGGGGGACTCACAAATAATAATAGTATAGATTTACTTCAAGAGAAGAAAATCAAGACCCTAAAATTACTCTTCTGAGAGTTGAAAATTAAAACTAAATAAGGTCTGCTATCATGATGAGCAACATTTGACCATCAAAGGAAAAAGCTGAGGTAATATCTGGGGAATTTACTTTTCACTGTCTCTCCTTTCTTCCTTCCTGTCTCTTACATTGTCTTGCATTTCTCTTCATCTCCTTTCCTCCCCAACCCTTATATTCTGAGCTTTATGTATTCATTAATATTATATCTCCATAAAGAAAAATTAGAGGCATCAAAATTTATAATTTTTCATAATGAAGAATGGAAGCACAAAAGCAAAGGTCCAAATGCATACTTTGTCAGGGGCACAGCACCTGGTAAGTGAGACACTTGCTGAGGGCTAAGAGGTACCCAATCGGTACACAGGAATCAGAAATAGGGGAATCATTGAAATTCTAGAGGTGAAAAGTCTATATCCTAGAATCAGAAAAGGATCTTGGAGATCTCTCGTGAAAGCCAGGACCTCTCAGAACACCCTCAAAGGGAAGAGTGGGTCAAAAAGGCTTCCTCATGGTGACACTGGGTTAGAGTATGTACAGTCAGGTAGAGGAGAAGCAGGGGGACATCATTTCCTGACACAGATGTTTTCATGTTTTCCAGCTTTGGAGAAGGTGACAGGGGAGTTTCTCCCCCTCCCTCGCCTTTCTTCTCGGCCATCCTTGCTGCCTTTCAGCCCACAGCCTGTGATGATGCCGAGGAGGCCTGGCGCAGCCACATCAACCAGCTCATGTGTGACTCGGATGGCTCCTGTGCTGTGTACACATTTCACGTGTTCTCCTCTCTGTTTAAGGTGGGGGTGCTTCCTCAACATTCTGAGAACCGAGGCTCTCCAGGAGCCAGATAACGGATAAGAAAGGGTTGTTGTTCTGTCCTAGGATTGTCCTGTTTTTCCTCTTAACTTATAATTAACAGTTCTCCTGTTCAACCTCAACCTGCTCAACCTCAGAGTGGTATTATGAAGACAACAACCTCGGATGATTTAAGTTGCCATGAAGTACCTTTCACTTCACCACTCTGGTTGTTACTGATATCCTCAATCTTGGGCAATCATGACATCAGAACCATTAAGGGGACCTTCTGCCAACCCTATCCTACTTACTCTACTCCCTTCCCTGAGGACATATGCTCTTTTGAGATTTTTGTAAAGATTTTAAAAATCTTTTTTCTATTGCTAAGACAGTGGATTTTAAGTGTTCTCATGGCAAAAAAAAAAAAAAATGTATGAGGTGATGCATGTTAATTACCCTCAATTTAGCCACTCCACAATGTATAAGCAGATATATACAATGTATATTTCAAAACATCATATACACAATTCATATAATTTTTCTTTGCTAATTAAAACAAATCAATAATAAAATTTTAAAAGTTCCACCCCATGTAAATAAAGGTTTTTTCTAGTAGCTCAGTTAAAATGGCCTTTGCAAATGATCACTATCTTCCCTTGCAGAATATTCAGAAACGATTCTGCTTCCTAACCTGTGATGCAGCCAGCTACCTGGGAGATAACCTTCGGGGAATCGGATCCAAATTTGTCAGCTCTTCCCAGATGCTCACCTCCTGCTCTGAATGCCCTACGCTTTTTGTGGATGCTGAGACTGTGAGTATCCCAGTGCTGCTCTGTCAGTGAAAGGCCTGCCTGGCTCAGGGCAATATGTCTGTGTAGTGGTTTGTTTGAAAGACAAACCACTGTGCTGTGAGCAGTGCTGCGATGTGACTTCCAAAAGGCTTTGGGTCTGTGGGTTGTTCAATGTACACTGCTACCCAGGCTGAGGCAAAGCCATTTCAGAGAAACAGGAGAAAACATACATCTGTGCTCCTTTCCATGACCTCGGCACCTCTCCCTGAGGACTCTGCCAGTTGCACATATGGTTGGATAATTTTCAGAGCTGAGCTGACCAGGTTGGCCAATCATATGGTCTTTAGAGCCAACCCATCATCACTTTCCCCATCCACAAGTCTCAAACAGACACATCACCCTCTGGATCCACACAGCCCAAACCACAAATGATGAGTTTAAAGGAGGATTAAGACAATCTCTGGCTGACTGTTGAATAATGACTTGCAGAATATAACTAGCCTATAAGACTAACAAGTTCACATCCCCAGTCATATCATGGAACCATCATATAAGCTGAATAACTTCTGAGGTTTAGAATCAATGAAGATGTCCTTTGATTTTTAAAGTCTGTGCAGAGTCAGTCTTTCTAAGAACCTCACTGATGGTTGGCTGCCTCATAGTAAGGAATGCAATATGAGAAATCTCTATTATTTTAAATACAAAATGAATTTGAAAATCTTCATACCATGTGGTATATTACCAGAATGATGATAGAGCAAAATTACAAATTTCATACCTTATTAAAATGGATGGTACTGCTCTCCCTCTTTATATTACTTCTAAATATGTTTTCTTTCTGTGTAATCATGACTTTGTATTGGTAGCTCATCTCCCTAGATGTTTTAATACAAATTATTTTCCTATCTTTAGCTCCTTTCTTGTGGACTTCTGGATAAGCTCAAGTTCAGTGTTTTAGAACTGCAAGAATATTTGGACACCTACAACAACAGAAAAGAGGCCACTCTCTCAGTAAGTTTTTGTGTTTTCTGTGCATATGCATTCAGGTAAAACCAAATGAACCCAACCACTGTAAGTTCTTGGGAGGTGTGAATAACCTGAGACAAACACCAGAGGGAGGAGATAAATTTCATCTTTTCTTCTTGGGGGATTATAATCCTAATGTAATGGTTATAGAACTGCCAATAAAACTGATTATATAAATTGACCCTATAGGAGAGAAAATGTTTGGCTTTTACTTTTAGCCCCCTCATGTCCCAACCAAGAAATCACCTATGTATGTCTTTTTTTGATGACAGTGGCTTGCAAATTGTAAGGCAACATTTGCTGGAGGATCAAGAGATGGAGTGATTACCTGTCAACCAGGGGACTCAGAAGAAAAGGTAATAAGAACCTATTAGAATATATCTCTTCTGTGGTCTGACATTGTGCATTGGTTTTGATTTATCCAAGCAGCATGGAACTTAAGAAGAGGCATAATGAGTTCTCACATCCACATGAAACCAATAGAGTACTACAAAATGACGTTCAAGTCATGCATGATTGTGTGTTGATGGGATTGCGGTTTGTTTTTTTGTTTTTTTCTTTCTTTTTTTTTTCCTTCTGTTTGGGAAAAATAGAGGTATAAAAATAACCTTTTTTGCTGAACACTGTATAACCATACTAATCATTTCCTAATAAATCTGTTCTTAATTCAGAATAGAAAATCAAATTTCATCATCAAACCACTTAGTTTCTTCAGTAAGGAAAGTTTCTGTTGACCTTTCACCAATCACTCCAAAACAAATTTTTCAGATTTAAAAACTTTAAAGGACATACCTAAGATCAGCTAACTGGAAATGTAAAGGCGATGGATAGAAGAGTATGAATGGATTAAAATCACTCATTCTGCAGTTATTAAGTGCCTCCTATTTTGCCCTCCTAGTGGCTACAATAGTGAGCAACGCATAAGACCTTTGTCACCATAGAGCTTTTGATCTTGTCAGGGAGATAAGGCATTAATAAAAAAGTATTTTTTAAATTATGTAAATGTGTAAATGTGATATAAATGTGATAAGGCATTAAGGATAGGAAAGAACAGTAAGCTATAAGATCACACAGTGAGACAGCCTAATCAAATGAGAGGGAAGTTCAAGGAGGGTTCTCCATGGTGTATCATCTAGGTGGAGGTTTGAAACATGAGCAAGAGTTAGCCGAGTAGAGAGTCTTCTCATAAAAGCTGTGAGGCAGGAGTGAATATGGTCTCCCTAGGAGTGCAGAAAGCGACCTGGAGCAAAGCTTGAGAAGAGTCTGGAAGAGCTGGCAGAAGCCAGACCATGCAGGGCTTGGATGTTGCACAGCAGTGGTAAGCAACCGAAAAGTTTTAATAGCAGGGGATGATTCAATTAAGGCTCTGCTGCTGTATCTACTGTGGAAACAGACCAAAGTGGTGAGGGAGGATAAGGGAAGTCAGAAGGCTGCTTGCTGCCCAGTCTCAGCGAAGAAGGTGTCACCCCTGGAATTACATTATTACTGGGAAAGCATTTTATATTACACATGTTCCAGAGGATCCAAAAACATTTTCCTGGGTAGAAACAGTACTTTACTAATGTAAAAAGAACCAAATAAACCTTGGGATAAAAATTTTCAGATACCAAAGATTCAATTCCAATTTGATAACTTTTACTGAACAAGTTTATAGTCCTGAGAGTAACTATCTTTGCCAGCACTGGGTTACTTGGTGAGCCCCTCAATAAATTTTGCAAATAGATTAGAGATTGAACAAGCAAACTACAAGGCTAAGAAATATCTAGAATGATACTGAAGTATCATTTCTACCTTCTTGAAAACATGTACACATGTGTGGAGATATGGAAATATGTATAGATAGATAGATAGATACATATATATATATATATATATATTTTTTTTTTTTTTGGTACTAGGGATTAAACCCAGGGGTACTTGACCACTGAGCTACATCCTTAGCTCTTTTCATTTTTCATTTTGAGACAGGGTCTCGCTACATTGCTTAGGGCCTCATTAAGTTGCTGAGGCTGACCTTGAACTTGTCATCCTCCTGCCTCAGCCTCTGGAGTCACTGGGATTACAGGCATGCAGCATCCTGCAGGCACATGTTCATATTTCACTTTATGATTTTGCTTTATGACATTTGATCCTCTTTGGATGGGAAACGAATGCCCATTTTGTAGGTGAAAAAGTATAAGTTTCCCACAGAGGGTGCATAGTCAAATGTACAGTACAAAATCACAATAAAGACTAGTGTTTCCATCAGTCCTTCTATGCAGATCTGTGATGTGCTGCCTCAGATGATTTGAGACCGATTTTCACTGGATCCCCTGTGTTATAGTATATCCCATAAGTATGATATACTTAAAAATAAAATAATACCTGTTTCAGATTGTGTGGCCATCCAGTGACACCCATTCCTTCTGATTCTAGCTCATTGCTTTCCAACTCACCTGTTCAGACAGCGTCAGTCCAGAAAAATAGTTACCAGGTTAAGCTTTGCAATTAGCACAAACCTGGTATAGTTTATAGAATAGTTTGTAAAGTAATATATAAAAATGAGTTATCTAAACATGCACCATCAATCATTAAATTCTGTTATATTCACTGTTACAAAAAAAAATCAGCAAAGTATATTGAGATGATACAGAATTTATAGGAACAAAAGTTAAAACCAAATCTGTTATTCATTCAAATGTGTATAGCTTTCTTGTTAACCTTACAGACAAACAGAAATTCTAACTACACTATCCTACTTCCCAAATAGTCTCTTTTTAAAAAAAGTGTTCCTACTGTGCTTAGTTTATTTCTGTTAGACTGTTTATTTTTAGATGCTTCTTATTTCCCCCCTTAGTTCTTCACCTTCCTTGAACAAAGATTTCTCTTGTTTTCATTTACTCTTCCTATTTATTTCCTCATTATCCATCCTTTCTTTACTTCCTCAGTCAAATATCATTTAACAATAAGCTATGTTCTGAGAAATGCACTGTTAGGTGATATCATTGTGGCAACATCAAAGAGTTTATTTACACAAAAAGAAGGCTAAACCTCCCCAGGTGATGTAATATTATGGAACCACCAATATCTATGTCTTTCATTCACCTAAATGTCATTATGCAGCATATGACTTTTTTTAAAAAAAAAGGCAAACATGATTGGTAATGAGTTTTCTTTGGGTTTATGATACCAATTCTCCTAGGATAAAGCACAGCATCCACTACAAGGACATAAGACAGGGAGTGTAATATACATGTGTCTCACAAGATAAATTTCACTCACTTGTGGATGCTGCCTTACTAGTGTTTTCTTAGTCTGTACATAGCAAGAGGAGAGAAAGTCTTTTCAGAACTTAAAACCAGCACTTTTAATAATTAGGAACTTTGTTTTCCATAGACCTCCCCATCTCTTGTAGAATTTATTTTGGAGTAGCTACTACTAGATTGTTTCAGTTAATATAAACCTAAGTCAGGGAACAAAGTCTCTTGACAGCTCTGGCTTCCCCAGGCAATGGCTTTAGTCTTGGCCCTGTAACTAATTAACACAGCTCATGTCCTCAGTTTTGCAAAAGTGGCCCCAGGAAGCTGGAAATGTTTTCAACTTCATTTGTTAAATGGCATTTTTAGCTGACACATTCATAATGCAAAAAATATTTCTGAACACTATTTCTGAACATTTGATAATTTACATTTGACCCTACTACATTTCATCTTACTATATTCAAATCATCATTCCAACTGTTGGGATCTTTCTGGACACCAACCTCAATTCTGTTTCCTATTTCTACATAACTCATGAATACATCCTGTGTTGTTTTTTTAAATATTTTTTTAGTTGTCACTGGGCCTTTATTTTATTCATTTATTTATACGTGGTGCTAAGATTCGAACCCAGTACCTCGCACATGCTAGGCAAGTGCTCTACCACTAAGCCACAATCCCAGCCCCATCCTGTGTTCTTATACAAGTTGAACAGCAAGTTAAATGTTAAACAAGACTCTTCTCAAGCTCAGTTATAATCCATTAAACCTCATTCTTCAGATACTGTCAATCATTCCTCTTTCTATAAGCAATACTTTCCTGTAAAGGCTAAAGTTAGTTTACAGTTTTTTTGAAAATAGTAAATACCTAAAGGTGTCTTATCTTTCTAAGCTTTGAAAGATACTCATGACCGAAGTTCAAAAAAAATCTACTCCAGAAACATGATAGTTGTCAACATGCCAAACCCAAGTGTTATTAACAAGTTAGTGCATATTTTTCCTGCCTGTTTAGGAGATTAGATGCACCTGTGTTCACTGAATAGCAAAGCTACAGCATTAGGCAAGCTTGCCTCCTATCTGGACTCTAAATTTTATTCCATTTAGTTAAAACCATAATTTTCAGAGATTAAATATGATAAAAATAATAGCCAATGTAGCGCACTGTCAAAAAATTTCTTAGATTTTTACTGATTAGTTATAAGCATAGAACCCATCTGGGGACAGAATATGGAGGAAATAGATGTGGCTTTGCAATTTAGTAATCAGCAAGAATTGGATTATGGTGGGCTTTTGAAGTTGCCCATTTTCAGCTTGTGATCTGTTCTTTACGTCTTGGCTTCTTAGGTTTTTGGTTGGTTGGTTGGTTTGTTTTGTTTTTCTCATTTTGAGAAGATATACCTCCAAATCTGATTTTATAAATTAAGTCTTATCAGGAAAGCAGGAACAGAGCTTGAAGAAGATTCTTGTGACTACATAAAACAATGACATTCCCAGAATGTGCTCAAAAGGACCTTAGGTCACTGGAACAGATAAATTTATAAAGACTTCTACAAGGATTATTCTTAAAACCCAGACACAGGAAAGCATTAGCACAAAGCGTAAGATAGTTTGAATATCTTCCATGAAACAATCCCTCAAAACACATTTTCACTATGTTTTTGGAACTGTAAATTCAAATGAGGTTCCAGGCTGTGGCCTAGGAAAGGATTCTAAGATAGTAAGTATCAAAGAAGCTTGAACTAGCTTACCTAAAAAGAAGGATACTGAAAATGTGTTTGTCAAAGCTGGCCATCTCCCAAGAAATACACTATTATGTGCCCTGAGAGCCAAGTGGAAGAACTCATTGACAATGATATTCCTCAGCACCTCGCTGGAGTCAGAAAGTTCCTTCGCCTTTACTGAACAAAGAGAATTTTACTTTAACCCATTTGCTGGCCTCCTTGGATTACGAGCCTGTTTTGAAAAACAGTAAAAGGATGGCTTCTTTCTTCAAGACCATGTCATTTATTCAACACTGCTGCATTCCACACTGCTAAAAAGTAGATACTATGGTAGAAGTACTTGCTTGCTAACATGTATACCAAACATTTCAGTCATATTTGATGTTTTCCGAAAAGTCTTCATAGTGGAAATTGTGTGTATGTACGGATAAAAGACTGACCCTGTATGCCTGATAGGACACTGTACTTTAATACATAAGGTGTAGTTACAGAAACCTCTAGACATAAAGTTTTCTTGAAAATGGTAGGTAACACTTCAAGCCATGCAATCCACATCACAAGCTTCAAAGATGTTTACCTTTCAAAGCTTTGAGAGAGATCCATGGCCGTGTCCAAAAAATTGCTCAGTAAACCTCATAGCTATCAATATGCCAACCCCATGTCTTATTAGCAATAAGTGAAGGAAAAAGGGAAACTTGGATGACAGGGTGGGGGTTATCAGTGGTGTTCCTTCAGTTACATTTGTAAGACTAATAAATAATAATTTGATAATTTCATTTCTTATGCACTGTGCCTTATGTTTAAGTAATACATTAAAGTGATAATTCAGTTTTTTTTGAAAGAACCTTAAAATAAGTTTGTTGTCAAGGATTAGAAAAATGAATGCGATAGGTCCTTAAATATTTGAAAATGCAGAATGAGATATCTTGTCCCATAATTAGGAATGGTCAAATTGTCTTTTTTAAAATATTTTGTCAAGTTGTAGTTATCTCTTCCTAAATACCCAAACTTTCACTAAACCAATTCCATGATCATGATCTAGTGAAATCAGAAATTGGTAGCTATACTTGAAGATAACCCAGTAACAAGTTTACATTATTTTAAACTAACAATCACTTTTAGAAATTGTCTACTAGAGAAAAAATATTACAAAATATAAATTGTAGGAAATTTAAGTTGTCATATCTTAAACTTGTTTGAGAATATCCAATGTCTATTTCTTTGAAATAAAAGTATTTAGAAATCCTATAAAATACTCTTAATGTGGAAGGCAATCTGACAAAAGAAAATGCCACTTGAATTGTTAATTATACTATCTTAATTTTATGGTCATAATTTAGATGTGAAACTAGACATTCTAAAGACTCAACCTTAATTAATATAAAACAGTACTATAATTTGGGACTATAGTTCTTCAAAATTACTCACCTATCTCCACAGTTTTACTATGTTCACATATTATTCACATTTATACACTAAAACTTGCAAGCAGTAAAAAATTTTACTTCTGGTCTCCAAGACTGACTTGACAAAATCTAAACCAACTAATCAGAGAACCTAAAAGATTAAACATCCTGTTTCCCATTAAAGCTTGTTTTTAACTGGAGCGCTGTGCATGTCGAATGGGTACAACATTGGCAACCATTTATCAAGTTTGGGCCAGCAATGCTAATACTGCTGACGGTTCTGCTCTTAGAAGAGGGCCGTGCTTTCTGTTGCATGCATACACTGACCCTGTACTTTCTTTCCTTTCCTTTGTTTCCTGTGCCATGCTTGCTGTGTAGCAAATGGAATCTCTTGCAGTAAGTTAACTTTCTTTCATACTCTATGTCCATTTAGGCATGGACCCATAACAAACTTTATTTTTACTGTTACTATTATATCTCTTAGCATGTTTACCCTTTTTCATTTCATTTTATTTTATTTGGTAGACTGAGATATGGCAGTTTTTATCAGTAGCATTCTGGGCTGCTCTTGCCCCAAAGTAGAAACCTATGTTGCTATGAATTCTCATACTATCAGTGGATTATTTTCAATAATAACTATCTTATTTGGCACTCAAGAAAATCAAGAGTTTTCATAGCTAGGTTTCACCCTAAATTGTGACGGGAACATTGTTTTTAAACAATACTATTTTATTTATTTGCAAGTTCCTGGCAGTTATCTTTCATACTAGATTTTAAAAGATTTCCATAAAAGAAGTTTAAATGACCATAAAATAAAATGTTTTACTAAGCAACGGTTTAGGTTAACTAATGTGTGTAGCTACTTCTTTAAACTTAGGCTGGTGTCCAGTACTGAGCGATCAAATAAATCTAAGCAAAATTGTTTTTCCCGTAGAAGTAGGAAAGGGGTGGGAGGAGAAAGGAAACTTAATTCAGCAGTCTTAGCATGAATTACTAGTAACTTAAAAATCGGGATCAAAAGTCTGTTCATAATAACAGTAGAATATTCTTTCTAAAACCTAAATTCTTATAATTTCTCTCCCTAAACTGATTTGGGGGAAAATTTTTAAGACACCTCAAAACTCTCAATTCTGAGCTGAGTGGTTTATGATCTATTAGTAAAAGAAGGGCTCTATTTATCCTTCCTTAGCCCCATTTGAAAATTGAACAGTGAACCATTTAGTTTAAACCACATATTTTAAGCTATTTTCCCTGATGAATGCTAAGCCACAAAATCTTATCTAACGAAGGCTGTTCTTTTCCTTTTGCAGAATCCCATTCAGTCAAGGTGCTAACCCATTCTTGAAATAAAATAGTCAAAGTATAGGTGATACAGCTCAAAGAATATTATGATCACTGGTGTTGGGATTACTTTTTTTTTTTTCATCTAATACACATGAAACATTAGAGATATATATGGGGCGCAAGGACCATTTTGTATGATTGCTTTTTAATGTTCTCTGCACAGAAAGTTTTAAGGTATTTTCATAATTTCTTTCTTAAGCCTTCTGGTTCCTTTTATATCTCTTCAATTCAGCAAATATTGAGCAATGAGTAGAAGTCTCATAGTAAAACAGTACAGTGCTTGAGAAGACTGTGTAGCTTGTCTTTACAGATGTTAGGATAAGTCTGTACCCTAGATGGCAGTGGGAATTATTACACAGAGCAATCTCCCAAGAAGGAATTGAATTTATAGATTTAACACCTATAACTACTTAATGTTTTGCCTTTCAATTATACTTTTAATAAAAAGAAACTCTAAAAGCTATTTATACCTTATAATAATTAACAACCACTCAGTTATAATTCGTAGGTATTTAAAGTGGCAAAAGAAATGTCATGGTTCAGTCAGTCCTGTTATAGCTACTCCTACTCTCTAGTCATCTTCCATTATATAGAATGCAATACTCAATATTATACTATAAATTTCTCACTGATATTTATAGACTGGATTCTGTTTTCTGCTATTTGGTATAAACAGCTAGTTATATTTTGTTAATTTTTTAAAAATGCTCATCTCCACTGAGATTTCAGTAGTTAATACAATAATGATCCTTAACAACTATTTCTTCCCATGCACATTCTCTCTTTAGCAACTGGAGCTATGTCAGAGATTATATAAGCTACACTTCCAGCTGCTGTTGCTTTTTCAGTCCTACTGTAAGCTCATCGGCCAGGTGCACGAAGTGAGCTCCATGCCAGAGGTGAGTCCTCATGCTTCCCAACCCTTCATTTCACCATGAAAATCATCACTTTGTGTTTTATTCTCTGTCCCCGCTACCCTGTTTACACCTGTCCAAGTGATTTTATTTCCACAATTATTTTTGCTCAAACATAAGTTAGAAATAAATGACCTGTGTTAATTTCAGTTCTCATTTTTAAAAGGGTTTCTAAAGCTAGACCAGGACTAAGAAAAAAGAAGGCACCCCCAAATTTAGGGGCAAGTGTCGTCCTACCTGTTAAACCCTAAATGCCTCATTTGAATCCTCCTGATCCTGGCCCTGGGTCTGGGCATTCTTTGAAAAGATTCCTCATGTTGTGGTTTTTATTATTCACATTTAACCTTTCATCACTTGCCCTGACCTGGAGCTAATAAGGAAATATCTATAAGATATGACTAATTTTCTTCAATTTCCCTGTCTGCTTAGCATCAGGATGCTTTAATGTTTTTAAATGTAAAAAGCAAAATGATTTAAACTTTCTACTTACAAGTGAGCCAAAATAATCCTAGGAATGAAAGTGAAGTAATAGTGGTAGGTGCCAAGTGTCATGAAAACACACGATGAATGCCTAATTTGTCTAGATGCAAGAAAGATGGAAATTGGAAGCTTTCTGGAAGAAGTCACATTTGAGTGGGATCTTAAAAGATGAGGTAGAGTTAAGAGTTGAAATCCAGTAAGAACAAAAGCATGGGCATAAATATGATGGCAAGAGAGGGAAAGGAACTACAAGCAGTTTAATATCACTAGAATATAAAATGCTAGCAAAATTAAGCTATGAAATGAAGGAGGAGAAAGAGGTAAGGGTGAGTTTGTGGAAGATGTTGTGCCTGGAAGTATTTTAGTATGATCTTCATAACGTGGAGAGTATATTTGATGACAACTAGACTGAAGACATGGAGACCAGTTGCAGTCTGATTAAACAGTATAGACAGCAGAAGAGAGTTTGAACTAGGACATAAGTGCCAGGCATAATGGGGAGGAAAGAAATGAAAGAGATATTTAAGACCAAAAGAAAAAAAAGTCAATGAAACTGGTGTGGGTGGTGAGGGAGAAGACAGAGTTGAGGACAACACTCAAGTTCTATCTCAGCTGAGCCGCTGACCAATAGTGCCACAGCTGAAACAGAGATATAAACAGGACTGAAGCCATGGCACATCCAGGCAGTCAAGCCTCCTTTCTGCCCTCTTCACCATGACTGACATCTTACAAGTGCTTAGATTTGAAAGATCTAGACTCAAGGTCATCATCGTAAAATCATCTTACTGAAAACAGCAGGATGAGGATGGAGCCTTGTCTAACAAGAGAAGGAAGAACCACAACAGAGACAGAAGATGACAACCATTTTGCCATGTTTAACACTAAGTTTGGGAAAAAAGAAAAAAATCTATAATTTGAGTATATTTTCAAATGCCAGCTTCAAGAACACATCAGTCAGAACTCTTTAAGCATTCACAAACCTACCTTCCTCCATACTAAGTCCCCATGTAAAAGAAAACACTTGGTTACCTATAATTTGCATGTGGTCAAGATAAAGTTTAATCTTCTGACTCCTTCTAAGCAAGTATTAACAGGATTCTTGGAGTCCATCTTTGCTCAAGGAATAGAACACATGCAAATACATCATTTTCTATATTAATAAAGCAGTTGGAGTAAGATGGCCAACTAGAGGTGCCTAAGGCTTATTCTCCATCTCCCCAGCCCCAAGAATGACCAAAATAATTAACAACTACATTTCAATGACTCAAAAAGTGGTAGCAACTCTGTGGAGAAACTCAGGATGATCCCTGCAGCCCATTCCCCCAGATGAGATCAGCTCAGAACCAGAAAGGACTTCTCCCTATGGAGAAAAAGTAAGCAGGAAGTCCCTAGCAGCCTCATTACTGTAGCAGATACCCACAGTCTTTGCTGCTGGAAAGTTCTGCCATCCTCCCAGGCTCTGAGCCCAGTTTAGGGAACTGCCTGGAGTTTATCCAGCTGTAGTGCTCCAGAGAAGGTGCCCGCGCCTGCATACACATACACACTCTACTCCTTGAACCACGTTCATGATACCCTGTGCCATCTTGAAACCCAAGTCATTGCTAGAGGGTGTTCTGCTCTTCAGGCTAGTTGTCACTACATTTCTCCATCCCTGAAGCTCTGCCATCATAGCACCAGTCTGACATATGGTGGCACACTGTTCCCTAGCCAAGCTGCTACAGTTCCCTACCACCTGCAAACAAGCTGCCTAGGAGGAATTCCATCTCTCACATCCTAGTTACTATACCCTGTCCCAGGTTGCTTAGAACCTAGCCTCAATGGATCAGCCACAACCCCTGTATCCAAGCCCATAACACATTTTATCATCAGGGACCAGGTACCCCAAGCTATTAAGAGAACTCATGACAGAGCTTCCAGAATAGCTATGACCCCTCAGCACCTGAACCAGCCTGGTGCCTTGGCTCCAGAGCATTAGAACTTTGAACCAAAGAAGCAGCCACTACCCCAGGACCCAAGCCCACACAATGCCCTGCCCCTCTAAGAGCAGGCATTTTAGCCCAATGGAGAAGTTATGCACCAGCCTGTAAAGCAGCCACGTCCCCTCAGCACCTACACCAATCTTGTGCCTAAGCCCCAGGGAACAGGACCCTTAGCCAGGCAAGCAGCTGCAACTCGCCCCTGAGCCCAAGCTAAGAATGGTCATAAAGAATTGGAACTTCGACCTAAGAGAACAGTAACATCATTGGTGCTCAAGCCCATGTGATACCCAGCCACCCAAGAAACACAGCCTCAGCTGAGATGTGCCATATGACCCTCTACACTGAATAGGTCCAGCATCCACCTCCTTGAGTCTGAACCATCCCTTCAGAGTCTAAGCTGAGGCACTCAACTTCTCTGGGAAATGAATTGCACTGTCCTCTGCCCTCTGCCCCTGGAGCCCAAATCATTCTGTACCCCACCATTCTAGGATCCTTGTTGTCACTTCACCCAGCCTCAGAGAGCCTGAGTCCCTGCTGTATCCTGGCACTCCAAGGTCCAGAATTACCACTCTGTGGCACCCCTTTCCTAGTGTTTGAATTGCTTCTGTGTCCTGTTAGCTCCAGAACCTGAATTGTAGTTGTGTCCTGTTTCCAAGGTCCTGAGACTCTGGGATACTTATCTTCCCTAGAGTCATGGCAGTATGATGCCCTAACTCCTAGGATCAGAGTCACAGCTATATCCCTGCCCCCTAGATGTGAACCACTGGGGAGTACCTCAGAGTTATAGACTATGGCTTTGCAGGAGCTGCCATCAACCCATATCTATGAAAGTGAACTTATACCCGTGCCATGGGTACCACTGTAATTCAAGATACTGAAAACAAGACCCCAGTTTTACAGCCACTCCAAGCACTTGTACTCAAGCAAAGCACCAATGTGGCTGCTATGGCCTGTGTCAGCCCCAGTACTAAGAGGGATCTCTTCTGCTGAATACTCCACTGTGCAGAAAATTGAAATAGGAGGATCCCTGAAGCCCTTCTTACCAAGAACCCTAACACTCTACCTTGCCACCACCATTGGCAAAAACTTCTGCAGCCTAGGCCACTGAGATTCCCAGTCATCACTGACATCAATTACAGCTGAAGAAAACTATAGGAAAACCAAACTACTGTGCCTACACAGGACCACAGCCAGCACACACTCCCCAACCAACAACTAGGACCCATTTGCAGATGACCATCTTTCCCTATGAAAGTCATTCTATAAAATTGGAAGAGGTGACTGTTCCATATGCAGAAGTATCAACATAGATATAGGAAACATGAAAAAGCAAAGAAACCTGACACACCAAAGGAACAAAATAATTCTCCAATAACTAATTCCAAAGAAATGGATACTTATGAACTCCTTTTCAGGTATTAAAAATAATGATCTTGAGTGACCAGAGCAACGCGGAGGCGGAGGCAGCGGTGTGAACGCTCTCCGGACTTGTCTAGGTGTTCCGCGCCCACCGTGCTGGCTGAGGAGGGGGCCTCCCGCCGCAAGGCCGCCGGGACCTCGTGTCTCACTAAGTTGCTTAGGGCCTCAATATGTTGCTGGGATGCCTTTGAACCTGTGAAATGTCCTGCCTCAGCCTCCCAAGCCACTGGGATTACACACGTGCACCACCTTGCCCGACTAGCTCTGGTACTTCTAAGTTTAATATCTACATATTTGAGGTTTAAATGTAATGCTGGGTTTTTATATCTCCTTTTAAGCTATATTAATGCAGCAAGTCCTAAAGCCATAATGTGGCATGCTATCCTTTTGAGAGGTGAATAATATTGAATAAAAATGACTGACAGAAGTGGGAAGATGGTTCCAGGACAAGTGTGTATTGGAGTGGAATATGATTATGAATATGAAGCCAAGGACCGAAAGATTGTGATGAAACAAGGGGAGCGGTACATCTTGGTGAAAAAGACTAATGATGGCTGGTGGCAAGTTAAACTGGATGAGAATTCCAAAACCTTTTATGTGCCAGCCCACTATGTCACGGAGGTCACGCTCAAAGCTCTAATGCCACCTGTTAAAGCAGCTAGTTGGACTGCCAAATAATTCTTTGAAAATGATGCAGAGTCCACACCTTCAGAGATTGACAGAAAATGTGAACAAACTGCCTGAGCTTTCAAGGTTTGGAAAGCCATCATCATCTGTTCAAGGAACAGGCCTTATTTGTGATGCCAATCAGAATTTTGGACTCAATTTTAATCCAGGGCAGACTCTCAATCTAAGCCTGGACCTGACCTATAATAACGGAAAGTTTAACAGTGACTCACATTCTCCTAAAGTTTGTAGCCAGAACAGGACACGCTTATTTGGTCACTTTCCTGGTCTGGAGTTCTTGGACATTGAGAAAACTAGCTTTTCCCAGGAACAGTCTTGTGATTCAGCAGGAGAAGGCTGGGAAAGAATCAATCAAGATTCTGAATCTGGAGATGAGCTTCGCAGCAGCTCCACTGAACAGTGCTGGGGATCGAACCCAGGGACTTGAGTTTGCAATGCAAGAACTCTACCGACTGAGCTATCTCCCCAGCCCGATTACTTTTGTTTTGAAGAACATGGCTACATTTGAATAAAACTTTACCAAGACAGACACCCTACCTCGAGCCCACCCAGGCACAAAGGCTGCTTTCCCCGAGGCGCAAGCCTGTCATGAGAATGTCTGGAACACTCAGGACAACTGCCAATGAAGTTTGACATTTGAAAGAAAACTGGGCAGGTGTTGGCCCTGCCCAGGGCCTCGCACATGCACGCGTTGAGGAACCCTCCACAGCCCAGCCAATCAGATTGGTGTAAGGGGGCGCCTCTGGCGTCTGGAAGGAAGCCTGGCAACAACTGTCTCCTAGTGGCCAGCTGGCGAACTGTGGAGCTTTTGCCTTTGGGGCGCTGTGAGCAGACTCGATTGGCTGGCTCGGTTGGAAGTGTTGTAGATTGAAGGGGAGACTTTCGTTGAGTCGGGAGGAGGGGCGTCTCACCTCTGAGTCCCTCCCTGGCGCTTGCAGACTCAGGAGCAGGGGCCCTCGGGCTCCTCTCCCAGTGCCTGGGCTTTGGGCTATGGTGTCACAGAGGTCACTCCAGGAGGTACCAGTTGGGATATGTCCCTGGAAATAGTGTCCTGAACGCTGTGACTGTCGGTAACGTGTGGAAAGTGGAGCGAATGCTGTCGTGGAGATGGTGGAATCAATGAGAAGGATGAGAAGAACAGGGAGGTCAATTGGGTGGTACCCGCTGGCAGGGGGACATGTGGGAGAAGAGAGCAGCCTCCAGACTGTGCCCAGGAGGAGGCTGGAGAAGGCGGAGCTCTCACAAACCAGTTGTCCTTTTGTGCTCTTTGAACCACCCTAGCCCCTGAGACCTGAAAATCTTGGAGGGCTAATGAGTAGCCACACAAAAATTGGGTTCCTATCCACTATTGAGTTGCCTGAGAGAGCCGATTATTGATTATTTTAAATGCCTTTACCGAGTAAGATTAAGTAGACATGGCGACTCACTTTCCATGTTCTCATTTACAAAAATCTTTATGTTGTATACATGGTAGAAGGAGAAATATTTTCAATATTCCTTCAAATTTTTTGCTAAAATTTGTTTGATTAAAGCACTATTGCCATGCAAAAAAAATAATAATAATAATGATCTTAAGCAAACTCTATGAGATACAAGGCAATACAGACAAATAATTCATTGAAATCCAGAAAACAATTCATTATCTAAATGAGATATTCAGACAGATATCATTTTTTTAAAATAAAAAATCTTGGAGCTGAAGAACTCAACAAATGAAATAATGTAATTAAAAGCTTCAAATCAGACTAGAACAAGCAGAAGAATGTCTGCCATGAATACAAAGCTTTTGAAATAACCAAAGTGGGGTATGAAAAAAAGTGAAGAAAGTCTACAGGACTTGTGGGATACCATGAGGCAAACAAATAGCCACATGATGTGAGTTCCAGAGGGAGAAGAAATGGAGAAAGGCACAGAAAGTTTATTTAATGAAATAATTGTGGAAAGTTTCCCAAGTCTTGGGAAAGATATGGACATCCATATCCACGAACCTGAAAAGTTCCCAAAAGTCAATGTAGAAAGATCCTCACCAAGCCACATTATAATCAAAATATCAAAAGTTAGAGGGGGGGAAAAAAAAAACAGAAAAAATTGACATGACTTACAAGGAAGTCTCCATTAGGCTACAGGCGTTTCTCAGCAGATACCTGGCAGACTAGGAGAAAATAAGATTATACATTCCAAGTGTTAAATTTAAAAAACAAAACAAAACTTCCAAAAAGGTATATTTCAGAAATAAGGAGAGAAAATCTTTTCCAATCAAAATCTGAAGAAATCCATCGCTTCTAGATCAGCCTTAGAAGAAATACTTAATGGACTGCTTCAACCAGAAGTGAAAGAATGATAATTGTTATCATAAAATCAAAAAATATAAACTATTAGAAATTAATTCATAATATTCCATTATTCTAATGTCAGTGTGTAAATCTTTCAAATCCTTAACTTGAACATAAAAAGTCAAAATAGTCAAAAATAGCTACAATAAATTAAGGACCATACAATCTAAAAAGATGTAAATTGTGACAATAAAAAATACAAGGTAAGGACTGGGGAGATAGCTCAGTCGGTAGAGTGCTTGCCTTGCATGCACAAGGCCCTGGGTTCGATCCCCAGCACCACAAAAAAAAAAAAAAAAAAAAAAAAAAAATACAATGTAAAAGATAAAATCTAGAGCATCTGGGGTATTGGGGATGGGGGAGGGGGATTGTGGCGCTAGGGATTGAACCCAGGGCCTTGCACATGCTAGGCAATTACTGTACCACTGAGCTATATCCCCAACCCTTAGAACATTAGTATGTGAACAAAGTTACCAACTTAAAGGAGTCTATCATAAAATATTTAAGCACTATGGACATTGCAAAGCAAAAAATTATAGCGTATACACAAAGGAGAAAGGAAAGGCCTTGGCACTGATTTCTGAGTATCACACCAAAAGCAAAAATAAATAAATGGAACTGCATCAAACAAGCAAACAAAAAAAGCTTTTACACAGCCAGAGAAAGAGTCAACAAAAGGAAATGGCAACCTATGGACTGGGAAAAATATTTGCAGACCAAATATTTGATAAGGGGTTAATTACAAAAGTTAAAAAGAATTCTTCAACTCAGTAGCCTAAAAATAACTCAATTGAAAAATGGGTAAAGGACCTGAACAGACATTTCTCCAAAGACCACATTAAAAACAACCAACAAGTATAAGAAGTGCTTGACTTCACTGATCATCAGGGAAATGCAAATTAAAACTACTATGAAGCCAGGTGTGGTGGTGCATTCCTGTAATCCCAACAACACAGGAGGCTGAGGCAGGAGAATTGCAAGTTCAAGGTCACTGTAGGCAATTTAGCGAGACACCGTCTCAAAATAAAAAATTGAAAGGGCTGGGGATTTAGAGTACCCCTGGGTTAAATCCTGGGTAACATGGGGTGCGGTAGGTGGGGAGGGCACACCAAGATGTTGCCTCATTACCCATACCCATATTCAAAAAAAAGCATTCACAAAGGTGTGGAGAAAAGGGAATCCTCATACATTAGTGGTTGGTATGTTGATTGTACAGCCATTATAGAAAACAGCACAGAGGTTCCTAAAGAAATTGAAATTAGAACTACCACATGACTCAGCAATCCTTCATCACCTGATAAAGACATCTGCCCTCCCAGGTTCACTGAAGCACTACTCCCATAGCCAAAATAATGAAACAACCTTAATGTGCACTGACAGATGAACGGATAAAGAAAATGTGATAAACACACACACACACACACACACACACACACCGACATATTATTTAGCCTAAAAAATAAGATCCTGCCATTTGCTTGGCTGAATGTGGAGGACATTATGCTAAGTGAAACAAGCCAGACACAAAAGAACATTGCATTACCTTACATGCAGTTATATGTTTTTTTTTAAAAGGCTCAAAAACACAGAGAAGGAAACTGACAATCATGGACAGGTTGGGGAGAGAGGAAATAGGGACAAGTCAAGACCACAAAGAAGCAGATATGTAGGATGAACAGGTCTAGAGATCTAACATACAACATGAGCACTGTACTTAAAGTTGTACTATTCAAGGAATTTTTATTAAGAGGTTAGTTGTTTATCACACATTCTCTTGTGATAATGTCAGGGTGTATCCTGGTGTTGTATATAACTAAAATGAATTTTAAAAAAGAGCCAGTAAAATAGAATGAAAAAAAAATGTATTTTTGTGGGAGAACACTCACTCTGATATCCCAAATAAAATCTCTAGTATGAAAAAAAATAAAAGTAACTGATAGATGTTAATATGCATCACTATAGTAATCATTTTACTATCTATATGTATCTTACATTGTGATCCTTACATATACATAATGAAAGTTATTTTTTTAAATGCCATTGAGGGGCTGGGGCATATATATAGCTCAGTAGCAGAGTGCTTGCCTAGCATGCACAAGGTCCTGGGTTTTTGAGCCTCAGCACCACAACAAACATAACAAAAGCAATTGGGATTTCACTTTAGAGTAACAAATGATGTTTTACATACCATCTGAATATGAAGGTGTGCATACGTATATGCATTTGTAATTATTTTAAATCTAATGTACTTAAGGTGAATTTCTCCTTGGCTATTTTAAATACAAGCAAGTTTTAAATACAATATATAAACTTCAAACTTACCTAGGTTTAAAATTAGGGGGAAAACACTTTCACACTTAAAATTACACATAAAATCAAGATATTCTAGTGTCTTATTTTAAAAGATTGACTCAGTAAATTTTATACCTGTTTCTAGTCATTTGTGTTTCATAGGCATCTGTGTAAAGAAAAATAGTCCATCAGAGCTTTTGCTTTATAGTTGTAGAATAAGCAAACTGGGAATGAAGAGGAAAGTTGAAGGTGTTGGATAACTTTCCAAAGGAAATGTATATCATCAACTTGAATTACAAAGGAAAAAACCCTCACATTTCATGTCAATGTTTTTTCAGTGCTTGAGGTCAAATTATAAAACAATTTGTCTTCCACAGCATATTTTGAGGGCACTTAGAAGTGACATAGGTTCTCTTATGATTTAACTTTTTAACACTGGATAGTTTGGTTCCACTTTGTGTTTTGTTTTATGTGTTTTGAGATGGCATCTTGCTATGTCGTCCAGGAGGGCTTCAAATGAGCCTCCTGCCTCTGCCTCCTGAGTAACTGGGAAGACAGGTGCACCACTGTACCCATCTTGTTTCTGGTAATTTGGAGAGGAAAATATCCTTTACCTCTGTAGCACTAATACCAAAATTACTTTAAGATTATTCCTCCTCATCAAAATTATGTCTTAAGTCTTTTCCCATGGCATCAGAACAAGGTCCTGAGTACTTTTGTGCCAAACTACACTAAACATTTTATATGTTTTTCATTTAATCTATAAAACAATCCTGTAAGGTATAGGTAATGTCTTCAGTTTCATGGATGAGGAAACTGAGGCACATAATAGTTTATTTACTTGATCACCTCCCCATACTACCTGTTAGTTAGCTTTTGTTACTGTAACAAATGCCTGAAGCAGGCTATTTGACAAAAAAGAAAAGAGTTATTTAGCTCAATTTTGGAGGCCAGAAGTCCAAACAGCGTGGCATACGTTCTGGCAACATCAGATTATGGTGAGATCACCTTTGTACCTATGTGTGGTGTGTGTGTCTCTTCCTTTCCTTATAAAACCAGAAGGACTCAATCATGGAGACTCTATTCTAATAACCTAATCAATCTCTCCCCAAAGGCCCCATCTCTAGACACCTTCTATTAAGTTTCTACCTTCTTTATTAATAACAACTTTGGAGATTAAACTCCTGCATGAGTCCAGCAGGACAAACCATAGCATTCTATTCCTAGCCCTTATTCACTCCCGAAACTCATGTCCTTCTCACATACAACGTGGTCGTGCCATCCAAATAGTCCCAAAGTCTTAATTCATTCTAGCCTTAACTCAAAAGTCCAGTAGAGTTTGTGGCTCTACTGAGACCACAAACTTCTTGCTGAAATTTTGAGTCTGTAAAATCAAAATAAGTTACATACTTCCAAAACACAATGATGGGACTAGCACAGGGTAAACATTTCTATTCCAACAAAGAGGAACAGGCAGATAGAAAGGAGCGATCAGTTCAAAGCAAGACCAAACCTCAGCAGGGCAAACATTAAATCCTGAAGCCCCAAGTCTGACATCTTGTCCACACTGGGGTGGGAGTTGAGCCTCACTCCTATGGAACTTCCCAGCACTCAACCCTTGCTTTAGTTCCTACAGGTTGAAGTCTTATCTCTGCAGCTGTCCCAGGCTGGTGTTAAACTGGTAACTCTACACTTCTGTAGTCTCGGTGGCAGTTCTTCCCCTTTAGATTTATTAGGGACTGTCCTGGGGGAACTCTCTGCAGTAGCTCTGACCCTACTTTGCTGCTCATCATTGCCCTAGTGGAGGCCCTCTGTAGTGGCTCCATGGGTGAAACAAGACTGTCTGGGTTCACTGGTTGTTTAAGACATCCTTTGAAATCTAAGTGGAGGCCTCTGTGGCTCTGTAGGTATCTGTTCCCACAGCGGCTCTCTCAAGCTGTGAGATGATATTTACAGCTTTCCACAGCTTGCACAGCACACTGCTTACAGCTTTCCTTCGAGGATGTTTCATGTTGCTGGTACCTCTACCTTTCTGGGTTCTCTATTGTGGCTTCACTAGGCATCAGCATTCACTATAGGGGCTGTGACTCCAAGGCGAAATTCTGCCTAAAGTCCCAGGCTTTTCTATTAAGTAACTCCATAACTGTTGCATACTGCCCACCTGCAAAAAAAAAAAAAACAGCATCACATGGATGACAGCAAGGTCTCCTACCTGACTGAGCTGCATCTAGGCCCCTTTGAACCATGCTGCAGTCCCAGAGTGTTCTGCCAGCAAGCCCAAATCTCCAGCCAGCCCTGAAGCTCTTTGCTGAAACAATTCTGCCCTGAAAGATTTCTGAGATGCCGTGAAGGCATCTTTCCTAGTATCCTGAGGCAAAGCACTTGGCTTCTTTTATCTGGTCTAATCTCATTGGCAAATAGCTGCTCTGTGGAACCCCCTTGGTGGCACTCTTACATTCTTTTCTCCTCCTTTCCTGGTCAGCCCAAAAATTTTCCAAATATGTCCTCTCTGCTTTCCTTTCAATCTTAAGTTTTTCTTTAAAGCATTTCTTTGCTCTCTTACTAGTTAAAAATAGTCATGCAGCAGCCTGAAGGTTTTGCTGCTTTGAAATCTCTTCTGCCAGATAACTTAGTCCATCACTTTTTTTTTTTTTTTTGCAGTACTGGGGATCGAACTCAGGGCCTTGTGCTTGCGAGGCAAGCACTCTACCAGCTGAGCTATCTCCCCAGCCCAGTCCATCACTTTTAAGTTCAGCTTTCCACAAGGTCTCAAGGACAAGGAAGCCAAATTGTTTGCCACAATTTATCAGCAATGGTCTTTACTCCAGTTCCCAAGAGAATCCTTATTTCCATCTGAAACCTCATCAGCGTGAACTTACTGTACACATTTGTATTAGAATTCTGGTCTTCTGAGCCCTCACAGCATTCCAGGTTTGCTCTGACCTGCTCCTCCAAATTCTTCCAACCTCTTCCTGTTAACCAATTCCAAAGGCTCCTCCACATCTTCATGTATAGTAATAAGAGCCCACTCTTTATAAAGAGAATAGGTCTGTTCAGCTCACAGTTGGAGGCTGGAAGTCCAAACAGCATGGCACAGGTCTGGCTTCATCAGATCTTAATGAGAGCCCAAGTGTATCAGTGTGTCTGCATCTATCCCTTTCATCTCAATCTTTCCAATTATGAAGGCTCCGCCCTAATGACCTGATCTAATCCCTTCCCAAAAGCCCCACCTCTAGACATCATAGTCAGATTGCTTCTACCCCTTAAATCATTAATATAAAACTTTGGGGATTAAACTCCTGCATTAGTTCAGGGGGACAAATTATATCAAACCATATCATTATAGAGTCATTCCCCCCTTATCTTTGTTTTACTTTCCACAGTTTGTTGCCCATGGTCAATTGTGACCTGAAAATATTAAAAGGAAATTTCCAAAAATAATAATTTCTAAGTTTTAAATAATTTTTGGCCTGTTATTTAATTGTTCCATTTTTTATTATTTTTAATTTCTTACTAAGGGTAATTGATGAATCAAACTTTATCATAGATATTCATTTGTAAAAGAAAATATTTTAATTTTTAAAAATATATATAATAAAATGTATATTTTAAAAAATATATATATATATGGGGTTAAGTCATCTTTTGGGTGTCTTTCAGTATATTCCACTGCAGATAAAGGAGCTGTTGTCCTTCAGAGTTGGCATTTGAACCTAGTTCTTCCCTATTCTCAAACCTGTTCTCTTATGGATTCTACCTCTGCATTTATTCCCTTTCTAGTTAAATAGAAAATATTTGATATGAAGTCTATCTTAAAGCAATCATTTCAGTTGATATGTAAAGTTGTTCAGTGCTTGCACTGCCCAAATCCTTTACATATACCATGTAGAACAGTGTCATCTGTCCTTTTTACTTTACCAAAATATTAAGCTTGTGCTAAACCAGACACACATGATCAAATTTCTTTCATTCTGGAATGTAAAACCCAGCCTGCACCCAAATCCATGTTTGTTTGTTTTTATTTTTGACAGCTACTAAATATGTCCAGGGAACTGAGTGACCTGAAAAGAAATCTGAAGGAGGCCACTGCAGCCATTGCTGCAGATCCTCTTTACATAGAGGGGGCGTGGTCTGAGCCAACCTTCACGTCCACGGAAGCAGCCATCCAGTCCATGCTGGAGTGCCTGAAGAACAACGAACTTGGCAAAGCTTTACGGCAAATCAGGGAATGCAGGTCACTCTACTGTTTCTTTTAGAGATGGTTATAGGAAATAAATACCTAATGGGGACTTTGTCATGATTGGGGATAAATTCACCATACAAAGAATTTGTGTACTTTACCTGTCTTACTTTTTACTTGCAGTGCCAAAAATACTTGACTTTCAGACCTTATATATTGAGAATACTAGTGTTGATTCTGCTCATTTGTCATCCCTAAAATACACTTCAACATATACCTCTGTGTGATCTAAAACTATAATTTTAGTCTGAATGCACTTGAGTTTTTACATCCTACATTTTGAAATTGTCTTCACATTCATTGGAATGAGAATGCTCTAACAAATGAGATAAATGTTATAAGAGTATCAGATTCTATTCTGATATTTTATATTTTGGTATTTTTATCAAAAACAATATCCAATATTCTAAAACTCATAGTGATTTTGCACAACTGATGGAGTTGTATACAGTGTAGATGGGTGACTTATATGGTATGAGAACATCTCAATAAAGCTTTTAAGTAACACTCTTATACTAATGAAGACTCACAACTTCCCAACTTTATAACCAACCAATAATGCCTCTAATCTATGCTGTTCTTTCTTGACTGCAGAAGTCTGTGGCCCAACGACATCTTTGGAAGCAGTTCTGACGATGAAGTCCAGACACTACTGAATATCTATTTCCGTCACCAGACTCTGGGACAGACAGGTACTTATGCACTGGTGGGATCTAACCAGAGCCTGACAGAAATCTGCACCAAACTGATGGAGCTGAACATGGAGATCCGGGACATGATTCGCAGGGCCCAGAATTACCGAGTCCTCACTGCTTTTCTCCCAGACTCCAGTGTTTCCGGCACTAGTCTCTGACAGGAGCCTCCCGTCCCCCATGGTTTCCAAGCTGGCGGTGCTGCCATGCTGGGGCGACGTCATTCAGTGTCTTCACAGCCTTCACAAGGCTTGGACAGACTGTTCTCCCTCTTGTTACATGTAGGACTTTTTCTAAAGAGGATGGCAGAACTGCCAATATGTAGCAATACCATAAGAACCAAGGGAGCATAGGACATCTTGAAACAGACTCCACCCGTCATGCTGTGTGGCACAAATGTGTTATCCTTTCACTGAGCAAATGCAACTCACTACTGAAGCAGTGACTTCCATTGCATACCAAAGCCGACAACACTGAACAATACCTTTCTAGAAGCAGTTTTAGATTGGCAAAAGTGCAATGTTTTCTTCATTTAAAAAGATTTATATTCTGAAACTTGTACATTCGTTTTCTTTTTCCTTTGATTCCCCCCCCCCCCTTTTTTTGGTGGGCTGAGAAAGGGGCAGGCAGAATGAAGCTGGCCACTGAAAAATTGTAAGATGGTCAAAAGCTGACAGCCTGTATATTTGAAAAGGGAATTGTAAATGGACTACAATTTAATGTACACTGTTATTTGAATACAATTACTGTATTTACAAGGAGCTGCTATGAAGTACCTTTTTTTGTTGCTAGGCTACTGTTTCTGAAGGCCCTGGATCTTTTTGCACCAGAAATGATCCAGATAGACTCTTTTTAAGGATCTTGGCTGCTTTTTACTAGAAGGTCGCTTTTATGAGCATATTTATACTACAGAAGGATGAGTGTTAATTTTAATTAACTTTGCCATTTTGTAGAGAAAAATTATTTACATTATAAATTCCAAGTCTCACTTGTCACGCATGCATATTTTAATATCCATTTGGATAGGTGGAAGTAGAATCATAAAAGTAAAATATAAGTTGTCATTTTGTTTCTTCAGAATGTCATATTTTATTTGTAATATATATGTAATGGGCCATTCTTAAGTTTTCTCCTTAAACTTAATGCTGTCAAGTGTTAAATGTGTGCATGTGACTCTGTTGCACATCAAAACATATTCAAAGTTTATCTATGTAACTTATTCACTCTGTAAATACATTTAAAGTTTTTGTGATGTAATCTTGATTGATATTCTGTTCAGAAATTTCTTTAGACTAAAAAGAAAAGAAGACAAAATACATGTTGATCTTGGATTTCATTTCTGGTTAATGAAACTATTTGCTTTTGATATACATTAATAGTTTTACATGTGGGCTGCTACAGTGACAACTTCAAGGGACACCATTTACATGTAGTATATGAAAAGCATCCATTGGGGCTGTACAGCACAGACCCTTAAAGTCTCTGGAAATGGGCACCAAAAAGAGACTTCAACCAATTCTCTGTGATCAGAGAAAAAAATCAGAAAAGAAAGCAAGCATCTAATTGTCCATAACCCATCATTAAGTTGACATTCTTAAAATTATGAAACAAACTTTATAATGAGTAGTAAATACTAGAACTTTTTGTACTATCACTGACACCTGTCTATTCTCCCCCCACAGAAAAAATAAGGACAGACACAGAGCAATCTAATGTATACTGTCTTTCTACTTGCAAACTAACAATTTGCTTTACTGACATATGACTACTGAATCATTACTAGTAATTTTGTAGAAGTATCCTGCAGGAGGGAGTCTGACCCAAGTTTTTGTTGTTATTGTTATCAATGATAAAATTAATATATTTTAAGAACTTTCTGGATGGCTGTAAACATTCTTTTGATAAGTTATTTTTTCAATTGAAAGATGATTTGCTGTGATTTGTAGAAAACAACGGAATCATGATCACTCTGAAAATACCTCATAAAATACAGGTTTCTGTGGGTCACCACAATAGCCACCTATTAGTTTTGTTGGAAGCCACAGTACAAAGGACTGACTGGTAATGACAGTTTGCCACCATGTCCTCTTATCCAGCAAAGAACCACCACAATGGTTTACTCTTTTAAAAAGGATGTCAACAGTACATTGTAATCTGACGTATTAGACTGCAGCCATCGAAAAGAGTGGAGCTTGTCTTTTTTATTTAAAAAAAAGAAATCTATTGATGTGAATTGGATTTTTCTGCTTTTTCTCTATTTATTCATTGCCTCTCCCTTGAATGGAGGTGGGAAGAATTGTGTAGGAAAGGAACCCCATCCCAGTTGAACCCAGCAATAGCTTTAGATCAACCAATCATATCATGCTCTGCCTCACTTACTGAAGCCTTCCCCAAGGCTATAGAGAGATTGAGGTGCCAAAGGAGAGGGTAGATACCTAACAGATGCTTCAGTAATAAAATGCCTCCTCATTGCTCAGTGATTTCTAGAGCCAAATAATGACACATTTTATCCACTGGCATAATAAAGCAATCAAAATAGGCCTTCTGTAACTTAGATATAACTTGATTAAAATTATACTCTCCAAATATGGTGTTTTCAAAAAAGCACCATATATTTTAGAGGCATGTGTGTCTTCCACCCACAGGTGAGAATGTTAAGAAAATGTATTGGAGCAGCTGTAAAATAAAGATGCTTTTAACTGTTAGCATTTGTACATGTGCGCAGACAGAGGTTTTAAGGCATCTGGTTCCAAGTATTAACAAACATTGACCTTTTCAGTGGATTCTAGAAAGAAGGTACTGCTGTTTACATCAATAGCTTACACCTGCTTCCAGATCACTGCCTAAATACAAAATTAGTGTCCCCTGATGAATTTTATGGTATGTTAATGTATCTCAATAAAGCTGGTTTTTAAAGTTTTTAATGCATTTACTTTGGATCAATTAATATTGAGTACATATCAGATATTTATGGCATGCCCACTCTAGGATAGACACTGGTAGGACAGACTGCAGGTAAGGTCCCTTAATAGATATGGTCCTAAACAGATATGGTCCTTTTCCAAGGGCGTTCACACTCTTTATTGAGGGAAGCTATGCTTGGCTATGTCAGGTGGTGATAAGTACCATGAAAAACAATAAAACTGGGACACAGAGTAACTGAGGTATGGTGCTATTTTAGGAAGGCTGCCAGACAAACCCTTTCTAAGGTGGCCATACTGAGCAGAGATCTGAACTAAGTAAGGATACAACATGATCAACTGGGGGAAAGAGCATCCTAACAGGGAAAAACAAGGGCAAAGATCCTGTAGCAGGAACAGGATCACTTTGTTGAAGTCAGAAGCCAGCAGATGGAGAGCAATGGGTGAAGAAGAGTTCAGAGAGGACTCTGTGGGCCATGGGAAGGACACATTCTCTTTCTGGGTAATGTGGAAATCCACTGGATGTCTGGGAGCACAGCAGTGACATGTTTTGACCAATTTTTTTAAAAGGATTATTCCATTTGGGATGATGAAAAAATTCTAGAGTCAGTGATCATTAAGGTTTATATATGAAGTATCCCCTGAAAAGTTCATGTTGGGCAATACAGGAATGTTCAGGGGTAAAATAAATGAGAGCTGTAACCTGATGAGTGGATTAATCCCTTTAATGGATTAATAATCCGAATGGATTAATGGGTGGTAAATAGACAAGTAGGGCATAGTTGGAGAAAGGAGGTCACTGGAGATGCCCTTGGGGATTTTCCCCCTGGCTTCTTGTTTGGTTGTGCTGCCCCTCCCTCCCCTAACTAACAGCCTCCCTGAGCTGATCAGCCTTTCTCCACCACGCTCTTCCACTAGGATGTTCTGCCTCACCTCAGGCCAGAGGAACAGAATTAGCCAACCATGAACTAAGCCTCTGAAACCATGAGCCCCAAATAAACTTTTTCTCCTTTAAGTTGTTCTTGTCAAGCATTTTGATCATGGTGATAAAAAGCTGAGTAGCACAGTGGTTATAAAGCCTTGTGAATATACTTGCTACCGCTGAATTACGTACTTTAAAATGATAAATTCCGGGGCTGGGGTTGTGGCTCACTGGTAGGGCACTTGGCTAGCATGTATGAGGCACTGGGTTCAATCCTCAGCACCACATAAAAATAAAATAAAGGCATGTGTTCATTTATAATTTAAAAAATTTTAAATTATAAATTTCATGTATATATTTGACCACAATAAAATTAATTTTTCTTAAAATGGCTCACTTGAGCTGTTATGTGAAGAATAGATTGAGGGAGGGCAAAAGTGGAAGTTAGAAGGCAACTGCAACAGTGTGGCCAACAGGGGGTGCTGGCATTGGCTATGGCAGTAGCCATGGAGCCAATTAGGAGAGGGCATGCTCAGGAAATACTTCAGAGGTAAAGCTGACAGGACTTGCTGATGACAGGAGGAATGTGAGAGACTTCAGAGATTCACCCCGACAACTGAAAAGAATGAACTTGCCATTACAGAGATGAGGAACTGCACACTTGGGATGTAGAAATCAAGATTTAATTTTCAGATATGTTAGCTTTAAGGAGCTATTACCATCATGTTAAAATGGTAGGTAAATGGGTTGATTTATGAGTCTATTGTGGAAAGCAGCCTGGACCAAGGACACAGATGGTATTTAAAGCTCTTGGGAGGAAAATGGGATGCTTATTTGTCTTGGTCAGTGGGGACAGGAATATCTCTTATAAGAATCAGTGTACATTAAGTGTGGTGGCACACACCTGTAATCCCAAAGACTCAGGAGGCTGAGGCAGGAGGATCACAAAAGTTCAAAGTCAGCCTCAGCAACTTAGCTAGGCCCTAAACAACTCAGCAAGCCCCGTCTCTAAACAAAGTATTAAAAAGGATTGGAGATGTAGCTCAATGGTTAAGCTACAATCCCTGGTTTCAATCCCTGGTATTTAAAATAAATAAATAAATAAATAAATAAATAAATAAAAACAGGAATCAGTGTAGGCAATGGGTTTGAATCCTTAGCTACACATGAGATCAGCCTAGGGGAACCACTCCAGAGGTTGACTTAATAGGCCTGACTAATAGGCCACAGGCTGTGCACAGAACCCAATGCTGTTTAAAGTTCCCCAGGTGCTGTTCCTCAAACTTAAGACTCACCCCAGGATGCTTATCAAAACTGCAGGTTCCCTCAGGTGGAGCCCTCTAGAGATCAATTTGATAAATCCACAGGAGAGTCTCCCAAATTGGCATTTTAATAATCACCCACTACAAAAGATACTGAACTAGAATGGCAACATGTTCTTTTTTTCTCCAGTACAGCCACAGTCATTTTTCCATGTAGGGTGTTTCTACAGTCATCCTCCCCCAAGCTGTCATCGTCTGTTTTGTATTTGAGGTCACAGGAAGTACACAGCTTGAACTCCCTGCAATCCATGTAGAGGTCAGTTTCCTGGCAGATGCTTCCTTCTCTGTCACTAACTCTTCTTGCCCAGATGCTTTTTAATACCAAATTCTTTTTTTTTTTTTTTTTTTTTTTTTTTTTTTTTTTTGGGTGCTGGGGATCGAACCCAGGGCCTTGTGCTTACAAGGTAAGCACTGTACCGTCTGAGCTATCTCCCCAGCCCCTTTAATACCAAATTCTTATCGTATGCTAACTTCAGATTTTAAGAGCGTAAGCCACCTGCCATGGTTTTGCAGGAGTCCCAGGGCCAGGAGGAGGTAATTCCTCCAGGCTTCCTCCACTATTTCCAACTCCTCCTTATTTCTATTTCAAAACAAAGTATTAAAGAGACTTTGAGATTCATCCCACCCAGCTGTACTAACCATCCTCCCACCTCAATTTCATCACCATTGTCCATAATGGCTGTGATCCTCAACTAAGAATCAAAGAAGCTTATTAAAAACTCTGAGGTCCAGGCAACACTCAAAAACACTTAAATCAAACCCCAAAAGTAGTATTCTGCCATCGGTAGTGTTCTCCAGGTGATTTTAATTTGCAGCCATGGTTAAAAACTGGAGACCTGAAGCCTTACTGCCCACTCTGCTTCCTTATTCATCATTATTTTCTCCACCTCAACTTCTAACATCATTTCAGGATTTGAAATCCTCACAGACAACCTCTACAAAATCATTTTCCTCCCAGTCTATTAACATTCTTACCTATAAGAATAAAAGTAAACTTAAGAATAAAAGTACCTTAACCACCTAGTTTCATAGCTATACCAAAACTTATTCATAGCAGTGAGTGTACCAGCTCCAGAATCTCATTTCCTAGCATTCCACTCAGGAATTTTTCCAGTCCCCTCAATCCTATTCCCCAACCCTAATGATTTCTTCTGCATCATGAATAACATCCTGTGAACCTCACCTGCCTTCACTCCTCTTCTGAAGAACTTTGAATTTTATGGACCATCAGAATCACTCCCTTGATGACATCTGCAAGGAATGCTTTACCACTTTGTCTCATTCAGCTGGCCATACCTGAAGCCCAGTTGAACCTAAGATCTCCCCTTTCCATACCTGCACCAGAAGGCTACAGTGTTATAGTATTAGAATGCAACTGCAACCAAACCTGCCAGTAGCCCCAGCAAATCCCAAATGGCCCCAAATCTCAAAATGAACTCTCAATGCTATTGGATAATCTTACAACACAATTATGTCTCCCTGATCATGTCAATTTCCCAATACCTGAGATAATTTATTTCAAATACTGCCCTCCCTCCTAAGCTTCCCACCCCTCTCAGTTGATGACTTTGCTTCATAATTCAATGAGTAAACAGTCTCAAATTCACCAACAGTATAAAATTATCTTTGCCTAACTAGTCCTATGTTCTATTACTTCATGCTCTTACAGTAAAAGGAATAGCACTGCTCCCATTAAGGGCCCAGTTTCTCTGCTTTCTAACAGCAAAAGTATTACTTCTACTCACCATTTTTACTTTAACTCTGGTTTCCACCTCCACCATTCCACTGAAAGTGCCAAATGTAACAGTTGTGTCTGCCTTCATCCTCCTCCACCTCTCCGCAAGACTTGATTCAAGGGGCCCCTCTGTCTTTCTTGAAATAAGTTTAAAATTAACTTGTGCCACACCATCTTTTCCTATGCCTCTTGACCTCCTCTTTTATCTAAACTTTCAGATCTTGCTACTCAAAGTGTGGTCTGGGAAACCAGTGTATATTCATAGCATCTAGAAGATCAACAATCTCAACATCTCAGACCCCAGACCTACTGAATCAAAATCTTCATACAGGCTCTCCAGATGTCAACTGGGACATTAAAGTTTTAGAATCAGTGCTCTAAACATTTGTATACCCCAGGATTCTTTTATGCTTTTCCCCTAAATTTTTTTAAATTTATTTTTATTGTAAACAGATGGGATAAATGTTGTTTCTCTGTTTGTACATGAAGTAAAGGCATACCATTTGTGTAATCATACATTTACATAGGGTAATGGTGTTTGATTCATTCTGTTATTTTTTCCTTCCCCCACCCCTCTTTTCCCTCTATACAGTCCCTCCTTCCTCCATTCTTGCCCACCTCCCACCCCCTATACCCCAGAATTCTGTGCTATACTTTCCTCCCAGGTAATCCTATCCAGGCTCATTGCTTTAAATCTTTAAATACTATTTAATCTCTAGCACTGACTTCTCTGAAATTCCAGATTTATATTTATATATATATATATATATATATATATATATATATATATAATGTCTATATAAAATCTCAACCTAAATGACATCTACATTTGAATGGATGTCCCAGATACCTCAAACTTAATATACTGAAAACAATAGCCCTCTCCCATCTCATTAAGTAGCTCTGCCACTACTAAACTGACTCAGCTCCCATAAGGTTACAAGTATAATTCTAAGTGCTTACCATGAATTGTGTGCTTTGGATGTGGTTTCCCCCTAAAAGTTGTATGGTAAAAGCATAGTCCCAATGTAACTATTGATAAGTGATAGAAACTTTAAGAGGTAGGACCTGGCAAAAGGTAATTAGATCATGGGGCACCACCCTCAATGTGCATTAAGCTCATTCTCAGGAGTGGGTTAGATCTCAAGGGACTAGATTAGTTACTAGGAGGGCAGGTTGTTATAAAGCAAGACCACACCACATGTTTAGTCTCTTCCACATGTGATGCTTGCCACTCTCACACATACTCCTGCCCTGTGATGCCATTTGTCATATTGTGATATAGCCAGTAAGCCCCAACAAGAGGTCAAACACCAGGTTGCTCCATCTTGGACTTTCAGTTTTCAAACATTTGAGCCAAATAAACATCTTTATAAAGTAAAGTACCCAGTTCCAGATATTCTGTTATAGCAATGCAACATCTCCTTTAGTCCTCACACAACCAAAAGATGGGTACTTTCATCATTTCCATTATATAGATGGTTAAATTAGGATATATCACACAACTTGCCTACAAACATATATCTCCTAAATAATGTACCCAGCATTTGAAATTAGGTCATCTGGCTCCACAACATGCTACCTAACTGGTATACCGCTCAATGCCACCTAACCCATATCTCAAAGCAGAAATTAAGAGTCATTTATTTCTTCCATCATCCATTGCTAATCCTATGCATTTCTGAACATCTTTAATTTATGGACTTTTCTCCATTTCCATGGCCACCACTCTTGTCCACAGCATTCTGTTTATATAGCCGTTAACCTTCTAACCAGTCTCCCTCCTTCCTAGTCTTCCCTCACAGCAGTAACTGAGCCTTTTAAAGTAAAAATCTGATGTCACTGCCTTGTTGAAACCCCTTCATGGGCTTTCTTATGTTTGACCATGGTCTTTGGAACCTATCTTCTTCAGCCATGTGTTCCAAATTAGCCTGAGGGAGCTCCCATTCCTGAAATATGCTAGGTACGCACCCCATCCTCTCAGGGCCTTTGCTCTTGCTGTTCTCTTATACCAAAACCATCTTCTCCCAGCTCCCTTCATTCTACTGATGCTAACTCCTATAGCCTCTTCCCAGCCACAGTAAAAGGGTTACTCTATCCAGTATCCTGTTTCCTTCTCTGAATTTGAGAGCAAATACAAATGTAGTAACCAACAGCCTGAATTTAGTCCTAATCTACTTGTGTTCAAATCCTAGCTCTATCCCATGACCTCTCTGGCTTCTATCTGTTCACCTATAAAAAAGGTATAATAGTTCCCACTTATGTTGCAATGAGTTACAACAATGCCTGGCTCATTCTAGGTCCTGTTTCAGCATTTACTATAATAATGCATAACTAGAAGCAAGGACATTGCCCCTTAATCATCTCTGTATTTCCAGTGCTTAGAACACCAAGCTTATGTTTGTCAAATGAATGACTTTTTCCTCTTCATTGTTTCCTTCACATAAATGACAGTCTTTACCAATTCCAGATGCCATACTAGTTATTTTTACCCTGGGATCACCAATTAATGTGACTTGATGGTCTAGTTCATATGCATTTATTTTATTCTATTCACATTGTACAATTATTACACAACCTACAAAAAGTACAAAAGTCTAGTCCATTTTCCAAAGCCAAGTCAGAGCCAAGTTGCAAAACAGGAAGACAGCACAGTAAGTTATTAGAGTTCACAAGCCACACTGCCTTGTCATATGATGCATTTAAAGCTGTAAATATTGCCACAGGAGAATTTCTTGTCTTTGCAGCGACCACACAGTTCCTGTCGATGAGGCCTCCTTAGATCAATGTGTCTTTTCTTTTGAGGACAGGAACAACGAGACTTTGAACAGGTCTTTAGAAAAGGAACAGTTTGGGCATTAAAATGATCAAATTAGAGTTTCAGGTGTAATTCTCAAATTGAAATGCTCCTCCCCACTACCCCAACCCCTCACATCTTCATTTTCAAGTCCTATGAGAGGTCCATGACTAATTGTACAAAACCACTTGAAACCCCCTTAAATGCCATGCATTTTTATATGAATGATCAGAGAAGATATTCAAGAGAATATTGTTGAGGCAACCAAGATGACAAAAAAAGAGTTAAAGAGTTCTGTAGAGTGTGTCTGTATCACTTTGTGTATTTATAGCCAGGTGAGTGTGAGGGGCATTGGATGGGTACTACTTGATTTAATTATCTAAGTGAGACCATTAAAAAATGAAAAGCAGGGCTGGGGATATAGCTCGGTTGGTAGAGTGCTTGCCTAGCATGCACAAGGCCCTGGGTTCAATCCCCAGCATCACCCAAAGGGAAAAAAAAAATGCTAGAGTAATGGTTCTCAGGGGTGATTTTTACCTATCAGGGGACATTTGACCATGTTTGGAGATACTTTGGGTCGTTAAATCTAAGAGGAAGGGATATTCTAGAGGAAGTCAAATTCTTTTCTTCCCAGATATGCCCAGTCTTTACTAAGATTTAATGCAGTGCCTTTCAACCATTAACACATTCTATCTTCTGATAAATAAAAAAATTATGTCTTATGGGGACTGGCATACTCCCATGGTCCACTTCCCTATCCCTGCAATCACTGAAATTGACAATCACTGCTCTAAAGACTGCATATATCTCATAGCCACACTGAATAAGTCAATATTTATCTTTTTATACTGTGAAAAATATGCATTTCCACTTTCCAATTACAAGTCTTAGATATGATTTGCCAAATATGTAATAATCACATTCTCTTCTCTGAGTATTCCTCCTTATAAGAAAATTCCAATAGCTAATATATTACATATTATATGTCTAGCACTGTCCAAATCATTTTATATAAATTAATTCATTTAATTATTACAATATTCTAAAATGTTTTTTTAGTTGTCAATGGACCTTTATTTTATTTATATTCAGTGCTGCGAATCAAACCCAGTGCCTCACACGTACTATGCAAGGACTCTACCACTGAGCTACAACCCTAGTCCCACAATTTCTTTTTAAGGGAGAAAAGTTCAATAAAATAATGGTTTATTCTAAATGTAGATTTCTGCTTTTGGCAATATTAAATTAAGTAATTCTGACTAAATCTCCTGGACAACTAGAAAAACTGAGTTAAAAAATAAAGTGCTTGCAGGCACTGGAAAATTATCAAAACATTAAGGAAGCAAACCCAGAAGAGAGGTAAACCTCACATGTGGTAGTGGTTTAAAAAAAAAAAAAAAACTCACACTTTTCTGAAAATATTAAAAGGCAGGTTTCCTTCAAACTGTTTTTGGTTTTTTTTTTTCTCCCCTAACCTTAAAAGACCATAATAGAAAGTTAAGATCTCATCTAGTTCTGTGATTTTTTTTTTTTTTTTTTTTTGGCACCAGAGATTGACCCCAGGGGTGCTTAACCAGTAAGCCACATCCTTAGCCCTTTTTATACTTCATTTAGAGACACAGTTTTGCTAAGTTGCTCAAGGCCTCGCTAAATTGCTGAGACTGGCTTTGAACTTGCAATCCTCCTGCCTCAGCCTCCTGAGCTGTTGGGATCACAGGCATGCACCACTGGGCCTGACTTAGTTCTGTGACTTTCTAAACACTGGAAGACACCATAGAATCCAATCACAGGTCTATTAGTCTAACCTTGGGCAAGTTATTTAATCTTACTGAATTTAGCTTTGTAATCTATAAAATGTCAATAATACCTATTACAAAAGGCATCTATAGGCAATACTGCATGTAAAAGGTATGAAGATAAGAAGCTGAAAAGGGGATTAACAAACTGATGAGACTAAGGGAAGAGCCCGCCAAGCAGCTCATACGTTGTGTTAGGACCCGTTAAGACTACACCATAAGAATAAGAACCAATTAGACCTACTTTCACAGGTGCTGAAGCTCAGCTTTAGCTTCATGTTAGTCTATCTGCCTGTCATAAGCAAATATAAATCCTCTCTAAAAGAAGACACTTCTAGTGACCAATTATCACCATGGCTTTTAACATCTGAAACTACCACTCAATCAAAAAATATCCAGGTATATGAGGAGACAGAACATACTTGAAAATCAAAAAGAATAACAGACTCACAGGGAATTAAGTTAATGGAATTATCTGACACTGATTTTAAAATAACTAAGCTTATTCTGTTCAAGGAAAAAGACTAATATTTCCAGCAAAGATCTAGAAGTTATTTTTATAAACAAAAATTCTAGAACAGAAAAATATAATAACTGAAACTGATAATTCAATGGATAAGTTTAACAAATTGGAAAAAGTTGAGATAATTATAAATGGTGAATAATTTAGTAGATAATATCCTGTCTGAAGTAAGCATGAAAAAACAGAAAATTGTTTAAGAGACAGAAATGAATGTGGTAAAAGGTCTAATGTGTAATTAGAGAAGAGAATGGAAGCAAAAGCAACATTTAAAAAGGTAATGACTAATAATTTTCCAAAAGTCATGAAAATAATCAGCTACATATTCAAGGAACATTTCACAGAGACAAGAAGCAGGATAAATACAGAAAACCCCCACAACTAGGCACATCATTGTAAAACTGTTATTAAAAATATTTTTAAAGCAAGCAGATTTAAGAAAGGGGGAAAGAAATTACTTCAAGGGAAATACAATGCAGTTAACAGCCAACTTCTTAGAAATAATGAAATTCAGATCTTTAAAGATCAGAAAGAAATACTGTCAACCTGAAATCTCTATACCAGCAAAAACTTCTTAGACATCCAGATAAAATAGAATTTATCACCTTCATGCCTGTACTAAAGGAAATATTAAAGTCTATTCTCCAAGTGAAAGGGAAGTGATCCCATAAACAAAAAAAAACAAGTGACCTAAAGACAACAGAAAGGATAAATATATAGCTAATGAATACTGACCCTGTAAAATCATATCTCAAAGTTGAAGATATGAGTAAAATTAAAATACACAACAGCAGCCAGGCACAGTGGCACATGCCTATAATCCCACAGGTTGGGAGGCTGAGGCAAGAGGATCAGGAGTTCAAAGCCAGCCTCAGCAAAAGCAAGGTACTAAGCAATTCAGTGAGACACTGTCTAAATAAAATACAAAATAGGGCTGGGAAGTGGCTAAGTGGTCGAGTGCCCCCGAGTTCAATCCCCAGTACAAAAAAAAAAAAATACACAACAGCAGTACATACATTAGGATGACATGATACAGAATTTGAGTGCACTAAATTCTTTGCATTGGCAGGAAGAGGTAATTTATTTAGACTGTGATCAGTTAAGAAGTTGAGTTATCATTTCTACAGTAACCACTGGAAGAATATTAAAAAATGAATAACTACCCAAGATAATCAACTGGAAAATGGAGTATTTTTTAAATTAATTCACTGTAGTGCATGCCTGTCATCCCAACTGCTTGGGAGGTTGAGGCTTGAGAATTGCAAGCTCAAGGTCAGCCTTGGCAACGTAGCGAGACCCTGTCTCTAAAATTTTAAAAAGGGCTGGGGATGTAGCTCAGTGGTAAAGGGCCCCTGGGTTCAATCCCTAGAAAGGAAAAGAAAAAAATCAATTCAAGTGAAAATAAGAAAAGGGAGTATAGAAAAAATAGTAAGAAAATGTATTTAAATCCAATTTTTTTCCAGTACTGGGGATTGAACCTGGGGTACTCTCCACTGAGTTACATCCCCAGCCCTTTCTATTTTTTATTTGGGACAGGGTCTTGCCAAGTTGCTCAGGCCAGTCTCAAATTTGAAATCCTCATACCTCAGCCTCCTGAGTTGCTGGAATCATAGGCCTATGCCACCACTCTAAGCCTTAAACCCAATTTATATATATTTATGTTAAACATAAGTAGACTAAGAACCTCAGACTAGAAAATTTGAGCCTAGAAAATTTTAAACTAGCTTTTTAAGTATCATTTATTTTACCCAAATTATATAAAAATAAATATTTAAATGAAGGATTTTGTTTTAGGGGAAAAAAACTTCTTGGGCTAAGGATAGCTCAGTGGTAGAGAATTTGCCTAGCATGCACAAAGCCCTGGGTTTAATTCCAGAACAATGGAAACACAAAAATCTTTTGATTATGAAAATTATGTCACACTTTTCTGAAAAGCTTGAAGACAGATTTCCTTCAGGCTGTTTTATATTACCCCTCGCCCCAAACTCAAACAGAATTAATACGAAGTCAAGGTCTCATCTAGTTCTGTGCTGTTCCACAAACTGAAATATACAATGGACTCCAACTACAGACCTAATCAGTCTAACCTTGGACAAGCTATTTACTATTATTCAATTTAATTTTCTGATCTGTTAAAAAAAAAAAAAAAAAGGACTAATACCTATCACAAAGGTTAAACTACAGGAGAAAACATATGCTAAACAGCCCAAAGTTTGGTACATAGTAAAAGCTTAACAGTTACTTATCAAATTACTACATTCTAACTATACACAGGCTATTTCAGAAAAAACATATACTATAAACACACCACATAAAAAACAACTTAAGGGCTGTGGATATAGCTCAGTTGGTAGAGTGCTTGCCTTGCAAGCACCATGCCCTGGGTTCAATCCCCAGCACCACAAAAAAAAATAATAATAATAATAAGAAGAAGAACAACTTAAAATAGTAAATCCTCCCAGTTTCTCTCCAAAAAGGAGAATCGGAATTTATGCTTTTATTTTTTCTCAAGTATTTAATTATAAAATTTCCAATATATGAAAACCTAACATTCCTGTGCCATTATGTAGTTCCATTACATCCTAACATTTGTCCACAGAGGCTTCAAGTTGATGAACAGAAACACAATAGTTTTGTGTGCTTACCTGACATTGGATTGCTTCTACTCGATAAGGGTTAAAACTCTTTTGGCACTTGCAACAGAGTTGTTTGAAATAAACCTAAGAAGAAATTTGTTTGTTTTTAAGTACAAGCTAATATAGGTATATCTCTCCTAGGCTCCCAGTTTTTAATTAAAGTAAGCCATTTCCTCACCATGTACTTTGCTGTTATCCAATCTCTACCCTCGAGGTCTTAAGCTCTACTAGTGCTATTGGTCATCACCTTTCTTACTCTATAAATTTAATTTTCCTTAACTATAAAATTGGGTTACTACTACTTATTCTTTTCTGATAACCACCCAATCACATACTTAATAGAAACTAAATAATAGAAAGTAGCTGTTATTGTGGTTACCCATTAGTACCATGGGCTTTCTAGGCTTTGTGCATTTTCCTGTGCACAATTTTCTCCTGCTCAAAGTCCTATTTGGGCATCATGATCTGTCCCTCAGACAGGTTTATCATCTGCCTCCCAATTACCACTTTCATGTCATGAGTGCCACGGCATACATCATCAAACTGCATTTTGTCTACATCACTCCTATCAGAATAAATTTTTTGAGGATGACAGTGATCTTTTTCTTTGTATTCTATTGTCTTGGAATGTATGAATTAAACCCATGGTTTTTCCTCTATCAAGAGAGGGGAATTTTAGTTTAAAATCTATTTAACTTCTGGGTCCAGTAAATGGCTAGTCTGAAAACCCAAGTCTTCATTCAAGTCTTAGTGTGCCTCTTTGCCCTCACCCTCTACAGGCCTTTCGCTAGAAAGGCCTTATCTGAACATACAACACAAACTCAAATACTCTTAGAAGTGAATGCAATAGGCCCAATGTAGATGGCTGCAAAAGGAAGCACACAGGACAAGAAAAAGGTGACAGAAGCCACTCAGCTGCATCCTGTTCTCATTCTGAAATGAGGGTCCATAATAACCAGAGTCTGATTGCTCATGAAAATTCAGACATGTAGACAGAATGTGAAGTCCTTCTCAATCTTAATATGTTAACAATTAACTCCAATGGGGATAGGGTGTATACAGTCCTAGCTCAGCAAAACTCTTTTGAGTTATTTACCTTTATAAGTTATTTCTTTTATTGCCCCATCTTGTGGACAAACTGGAAATTTCCTCAAACTATGGGCCAAATCTGTTCAAATTTCACCAACTAAAAAGTTGTTTAAGGGGCTGGGGAGATAGCTCAGTTGGTAGAGTGCTTGCCTTGCAAGCACAAGGCCCTGGGTTCAATCCCCAGCACAAAAAAAAAAAAAAGTTGTTAAAGTCTCAATAGACAAAAGTTCTTCTTAATAACCTGACATTTTGTCCAACCAAACTACCAAACCACATACAACAACAGCATTTGGCCCAGGAACTGATGTGGGCTGTTGAATTTAGTTTGATTCAGTCATTGAGTGCTTATTGCATGCTTTGTACCCAGGACACCAAGATGACTGAGTCAGGGTTGTGACAGTCATGCTGGAAACAGATCCTTCCTCCAGTTGACATCTGTCCCCACCCCATTCTCCTCTCATATCCCACTCACTTTTACTTACCTTATTAGTTCCAGAAATGCACCATACATAAGCACTCTCCCATCTCGTCTTACAGTCTTTACAGTGAAAATAGCCGTATTTTGGTTCCAAAAACTGAAAATAAGGGGATGGGGAGTCTTTTACTATACTATATTTGTTGGTGGGAGGGATCAGTTTTTTTTTTTTTTTTCTTTTTGGCTAATTATTTTGTGTAAAAATTTAAGATTACCTTCTTAACTTCACTTATATCTATGATATCTATGCTCACATCAAACATTCATTCATTTAGTGTCTCTCTTAGGATTACCCTGGGATTCTTTTTGCTGTTGTTGTTCATACTTTTCCCAATCCATTTTCCACAATGCCACCAGCACAATCTCCCAGAACAAACCTGACCTTCTATTGCACAGAATTGAAGCTCTTTGTTTCCTTCCCCAAAGCCAACAGTGGCCAGATTTTTGGTTTTAAATCTGCCTCCATGTTTTAGCAAAAACTTGAAAAACTCACTCACAGGCCATGTAAAACATGTTTTCAAAACTCCTTTACCAAATAAAAGGAGGAAGCAAGAGAAGACTTCACTCTTACTGTCCCAGAAATGTAAAAGAGGCTAGAGCAGGCTGGGGAATAAAGAAGAGGGAAGAAAAGTCTACCTGGAAGTTGCTCTTCCGGAGAGGATCTGCAGCTGCAACTCCTGGCACCTGCTTGTTCTTTCTTTCCGGAGGACACAAGGCATCTTCCTCCCCCAACTCCTCTGGTTGTCGAAGTTCCTCCTGCCTGTCATCTTCTAACCTTGGCGTTGTTGGTGGCTGCTGGCTGGCTTCTGCGGGGCCTGAAAGCGCCTTGTTTTCCCCATCTTCCTCATCCTTCTGCAGTCGGATCAATCCCCTGCGGCTGACCACTGGCGAATAGACTCCCCAAGCTGTCACCGGTTGCCTGTGGCCAGTGCTGTCCCAGGGGGAGCGGCTGCGCAGGGTTTGGGGCCCCAGGGAGCACTGCACCGACTTGTCCACCCGCAGGCTCACCTGCACGCCCACTTCCTTGGTGTTGGCTTTCCACAGCCGTATGCTTAAGTTGGGGTTCATCTGGGCAAGAATGGCCTTAAGTTGCGCCCTCTTGTAAGGGTCCATGCAGTAGTCCGGGGCATTCGCTGGCACCAGCAGCCCTGGCCTAGCCAAGAAAGTAGGGGGACCCATGTTTTGCCTCCAGTCCGACTGTTTGTGCCCTGAGAGTCCCGGCTGGCCCAAAGGCAGTGTGTTTCCATAGCCCTGGTATAAGCCATAGGGAAGGCGGACAAAGCGCTCCATCCACTCACTAGGTGCTCAGAATCGATAGTCTCCTGCGTTTAGTGTTCTTTCGCCTTCCACCTTCATTGGCCCTTTCTTTCTCCTGATCAAATTGGTTCAGGTTCATCCTTGGCTTCTCCATTTATTTCAGAATCTAACAGGAGCTGCTACCTATTACCCAAATTAAAGGAGGGCAGATGTATCTACCTGCAGAGATCTATAGCCACTTGATTCTTAATTGCTTTTCCCTAACCTCTTCAATTCCCTGTTTCTCAATCTTTTTTCAAAGCTGTTTTTCATTTCTGACTTATTCACACACATGCTTTAATTAGCTATTTCATTCTTTTTTTCCTCTAGTGGCTATTTTATAGATCCCTTGTGCACTGTTGATGGGAATGTAAATTAGTACAGCCATTATGTAAAACAGTATGGTGCTTCTTTTAAAAATTAAAAATAGAATTATCATCTGATCCAGCAATCCCACTACTTTGGTGTATACTCAAAGGAAATGAAATCAGTATCTTAAAGAGATATCTACACTCCAAGTTCATTGCAGAATTATTCACAACAGTCAAGCTATGTAAATAACCTGTCTGTTGACAGGTGAATGAATAAATTGTGATAGAATATGGCAATATCACTTAGTCTTAAAAAGAACATTCTGCTGTTTGCAAGCACATGAATCTGGAGGCATTATGCTAAATGAAATAAGACAGGTAGGAAGAAAAAGTTCCGTATGGCCTCACTTATATGTAGAATCTAAAAAAGTCAAATACGTAGTTACCAGGGTTGGGGAGGTGGGGAATGTTGGCCAAAGGGCAAAGCTGCAATTATGTGGGATAAATAAATCTAGAGATCTAATAATGTACAGCATGATGACTATACTTACTACTAATATATTTATACTGAAAATCTGCTGAGAGTAGATTTCTGGTGCTTTCCTACATGTACAAATGGGAAATGAATGTGTGAATTGCTTGACTTGCAGTAATCATTCACTATATCTGTGTACTAAAATGTGTTGTACATATTGCAATTTTTATGAAAAATAATTTCAAAAATAAAGCATTAATTAAATACAAGAAGTTATCTGAGCAGTTGCACTATAAGAGTATAAGAATGTATGTTATAGATCTAATGAACATAAAGTCCCTAGTACCAAGAACAAAGAACATAATTATTATAGTGGTATGTATATGAAAGAAAATATATTTCAGAGTGTTGTGTGACATGCCAACTGTTCTCATTAGTCCATTCCCAGTGAGACACCCATCTCCCTGCTCCCAGAAAAGGGGAAAAAAGCAAATTGTTTTCATCTGTAAATGCAGTTTTTGCTTTTGTTTTTCACTGCAATGTAGTTAAGTATATGAGGTGAAATGAATTTGAATTCCAACCTGGGGCTTGTTACCAGGCAAGTTACTTAATTATTTGTTTCTGTTTCCCAATTTGACAAACTAACCAAATTATAGGATTAATGTAAGACTGACTGTGATATTGCCTGTAAAGCACACAGCAGCATGCTGAACTCAAAATATTCAGTGAATGGGTTAACCATTATTAGATAAAATCACAATGTGTGTTCCTTTGCTAAATAGAAGATCAAAAGTTTTAGTTCTATCTGCATTAGCAAGGGCTTCTGCTATAACTAGGGATTATCAGACTAAAAGTGATAACTAAATAATCAAATAGAGTTAAATTATTTTTTCTGGTACTGGAGATTGAACCCAGGGGTACTCTATCACCAAGTCGCAGTTCGTCCTTTTAATTTAATTTATTTAGAGACAGAGTCTTGCTAAATTGCTGGGAGTGGGCTCGAACTTGCAATCTTCCTGCCTCAGCATCACAAATCTCTGGAATTACAGGCATGAACCACTGCATCTGGCTAAAATTTACTTTTTTTCTTTCCCAAGGTGCCTCTGCTCTTTACTGCTGCTCAGGCACCTTCTAAAATCAGTCAGGCACATGAGCAGCTCTCATTTCCTAAAGGGTTTTTGGGTCACATGACAAACCCGAATTAAGTTTTGCTCCGAACATATCACAAACCCTGCGAATTCAGTGTGTTCAGGTTCCTGTCTTCTAGGTCAGCTTAGGGTAAGGACTAGCACAAAAAAGGATTATCGATATCCTAAAAAATGTAAATAAATTAATTAAAATAAAAATACTACCAACGCCCGCAGACAGAAGTACCTAATTCTGTCGGAATTCACAATTGAGTTCACAATTTTTGAAGCGGAAACATCGCTCAGAGATCGTGAACAGCTGCTACCGAAGAGCAACACGCCTCTGAGATTAACGTCAAGTCAAATATCTGCCTTTTCCACGACCCCGCAGCCCGGGAGTCACCACAACCACGGACCACTCGGTTCTGGTCGGCCTATTTGGGAGAACAGGCCTAATGGAACGCCCGCTGTAAGGGCAAACGAGTGCCTCTCGCAGGTCCCACCCAGGTCCTATCCGAGGGCAACCACCCAAACATGAGCAGGAAGGAAGGGAGAGGGGACTTGAGTCGTAGGGGGCGGCCGGGTACTCTGAAGAAGAAAACGCGCGCGCCAAGCTTCCCCTTCATTCAGTCAGTCCGACCGACAGTCCTGCAGTCCAACCAGGAGCTCCCTTTCGCCTCACTGAGAAGCGTCAGGGCGGTCGGCCGCTGCCTGACTTCCGGGTGTCGCGTACGCTGCGTGGTGCGTCATGGCGTCATCGCGTCACGTGCACAAAGTGAACTTTTGGCGCGGGCGTCCAAAAGTAGGCGGAGGCGGAGCTGCTGGTTTTGTGCGCCTGGGGAGGGAGAGTTCGCCACCGGAAGAAGCCTGAGGGGTCGGGTGTGCGTGTAGGTGCGCGCGCAGTTTTTTGCAGTCTACTCCAGCCTAAAAAGACCTGCATCACGGGAGCGGGTTAGTGGTGTCGGGTGGGGACGGGGTGTGTTCGGCGGTCCCGGTCGCTCGGGGTGGCGGGGGAGCGCCTCCCACGTTCCGGGTGGGAGCCGCGACATCTGTCGTGGCCGTCAGAGCCGATCCCCATCTACGCGCGAGAGAAACGACTTCGTCCCTCAGCCAAGTTCCTGCATAGCACATTCAAGCCCCGCACCTTCCCTGGGACTTTATCCCCGCGCAGGTCCGCGCCTGTGGGCCCTACAAGCCACCCGGACTTGCCTGCTAGGTGTGCTAGATGTCCCGATCTGAAATTTCTTATGGGCACACTGTATCTGCCTTACATAACCCCAGTAATTGCTGTCTTCCGAAGAGTTACTGATTGGGAATTATCACATGGTGTTTGTAACTGCACCCACCAACCACGCGTGGCTAGTTAACAATCAAATTAGATGAATGTGAAAAAGTCATATACTATCCAATTTTCAAGAGCTTAATGTGGCTAGTGGTACGTGGATTGGAGAGTACAATTACAGAATTTTCCCATCCCACAGTAAATTTTTATTGGACTTAGGTAGAGGTAACTTTAGACAAACTTACTGGAGCTCCTGGTTTTATCTCAGTCACTTAGCAAGGAGGAATGTATCCCTTCTAAGTGTATTTTGGTCTTCTCTTTTGCAGATTTATTTATCAAGCATTGGAGAAAATATTGTAGAGAAAAATGCCTATTGAATCCAAAGAAAGGCCAACTTTTTTTGAAATTTTCAAGACGCGATGCAGCAAAGCAGGTATTGATAGGTTTTATAAAACTTTATAAACTACATTCAGTGTGTTTACAGAAAAAATAATAAAGGTGAATGCTTTCTAAAAGGAACCCATTTCTCTGTTTTACACTGTAAACTGAACCTTATGATGTCATATCTAGTTAAGGACATAATTGTTCACTGGTTAGCCAGAGGGTAAATACAGAGCCCTTGGTAGATAATGGGGAGACTGGTCCCTTGGCAGCAATAGTAAGAATTGTTTTTAAAATACTACTAACAAATCAGAAGTACTGATAATGCCACTTGATGGCAGAGATTATCAGATACTTTTTGGTTTCAATACTTCTTAGGCAACTTGGAATGATCAAGGATCCCCAAAAACATTATAATGTTAGAAGTTAAAACTAAGAGTTTAAGAATTAATTCATCTAAAAGCAAAAATACCCATTGCAGATTATCATAAATAACATTTTTATGAAAAATGTATTTTCCAAAACAAGATTTTTTTTAAAAGAATGAATTGTTTTACAATTTTGCAGTTCACTTTCATGTTTGCCTTAATAGAAGATAGCTGGATTCTTGTATTTATTTCTGCATTTAATCTGTCGCAGTTTATTATTTTGGTAGAAGTATATGAATAAAATTTAATCTCAAAGAGCTAGGTAGTTGGGAAAAGGGGAATTTTAATAGTCTTCAGTTACTTGAGGGTATTTCTTTATTTGTCTTGTATTTTTAATAGATCTTCCAGAGAGTTAAAAAATATTTCTGTAGATCTTTCCATGTTTTAACATTGCCATTGTTACTTGGAAGAGCTTGGTATTTTTAATTAGATTCTGACAAATGCATTGAACAGTTTGAAAAAAATCACACTCATTAATATCACCATTGATCTTATCAGAAAACTTTTAACATTGGGAAGGAGTCAGCCACTTAGCCACTAGAAATTCTGATTTTTCATTTGAAAGCTCATATTTTATCATTGGCAATAAAGTCTTATTTTCCTTGAAGTGAAAAACTCTCATTTGTGAGAAAATGTCTACCAAACTATTCAAGTTGGAATAACTTTTTTGTGAGTCATTCTTTCAAGTAAAAATGACTTTTCATGAAAAGAGTTCTCATCAACTCACGACTCATCACAAGTGCTTTTTTAAACAACCGTTGGACTTAAGTATGCAGAAGTGCTTAATACGTGTTCCTCTTTTCTCAAAGAATATTAAAAAGATGAGTTAAAGGATTATGCTTTAATAAAATTTATTTGTACTGTTTTCATTAGGATAATCTTAAGTTAAAATGTCTTTTTAAAAAAAATCCATATGGAAGTAAAACAACGACTACTAGTACAGTTTGGTGCCTTATAGGACATAACGTTAAAATGGCTTTTTTTTTTTTTTTTTAATATTCCTTATGGTAGTAAGAAATATAATGACTGCTAGTACAAGTTTGGTGTCACTGACCTAAATCATTTGTCAGCAGATGTCAACATCATGAAAAAGGCAAATGATGCCTAATATTGTTATGAAACTAGTTTTGACCAGTTGAACCTTGGGCTTCATGAGAACTGCTACTGTATAGGATGGATAGATGATAATAGAATAACAGAGAATATTTTTTTCCCATTTTGAGAGATTTTGTGTTTCTTCTACCCATAGATTTACCACATATACTTATGTAGTCATACTTACTGAATTTTATCTGTGGAATACATTCTTACTATGAATGTTTTTTTATTCTGAATTGTGAATAGTAAGTTAGAAAATAAATAAAACTTAAATAGATAAAAATAAAAAGTTAACATGGTTAAGTGCTAGTTCTTTTTGATTTGTGTGAACTCATTATACTCTATGCAGACTCATAAGAGAATGACAAATGACCTTGATCTTGTTTAGTTATTATGAAAAAAAAATGTAAAGGTAATCTGCAGTCAGAATTTCAAATGTCCTTTTGTTTATTATAACTTTACTGATTCATGAGTTGTCATTGATTAAAACTGAGGACATTTTTTTCCTTAAAGATTTAGGACCAATAAGCCTTAATTGGTTTGAAGAACTTTCTTCAGAAGCTCCACTCTACAATTCTGAACCTACAGAAGAATCGGAATATAAAACCCACAATTATGAACCTAACTTATTTAAAACACCACAGAGGAAACCCTCTTATCATCAGTTGGTTTCAACTCCAATAATATTCAAAGATCAAGGTCAAACTCTGTCACTATACCAGTCTCCTTTACAAGAATTAGGTAAATATAGATCAAATTTGGGTAAGTAATACGTAGACTGAGAAAAAATATGAGCTAGGAATTCAGGCAAAACTGTTAAAAGTCTCAGGTCTGTCATTAACTGTTGTGTTATACACATTAATCTGTCTGGCCACACTTACCTGAAAAATTGAGATAAATATAATACCTGATAGGATTGGAGTAAGTGAAATAATTTAGATACCTAATGTTTCTTTTCTTCCCTCCTTTGATTAATACATCTTGCCAACTGAGCTTTGCTAAATTGTGTCTCTCATGTACATGGTTTAACGTAATGAAACTAAACTATTTCTGCATACTATACCAGAACAAAGAAAATTGTCTTTATAAATTTGGTATAAATATATTTTATTTTGGTAGCAGTCTACCCAGCCTAGATGCCACATTTCCAAGCAATATGTAATATAATGATACAGTCACTCATTCATTACCTACATGACATAAGTAATTCTCTTTCCCTTTCTTTGGAATATTACTTTATAACAGTAGGAGTAAATAGTGCACAGATAAAGTGGAGTATAAGGTTGAATGCAGTATATGCTGAAAGAGAAATATAAAAAAGCACAATGAAAATTGAGAAGAAAGAAAACATATAGGATTGGGGAAAGTTAGACTCTGGTTCTTTATACATAATGTTACCTCTGCCTGCAACTTCCTACTTTTTCTCTAGCTAATTTCCACATTCATTTTTCAGATCTTGGCTTATTTATCTCTGCTTTTCAGAAATATTCCCTATTGGCCCTCACTGAGTCTCTAGTGAGAGAGACATACATCAGCAATTATAGTGTGATGTGTGCTTTGAAAGAGAGAAATTTATGGCCCTAGGAAGTACATATATAAAGGGAATATAGGTAATAGGCAAAGATTTTCTTATGCCATTGGCTACCAAGTGATATATATATAAAAGTGAGTACATATTTGTAGAATGAGTATTAATTTTGCTTTAGAAACCCCAAATAATCTGGCAGCAGTAATATTTTTTTCAAAATGTGATGCATTGACCATTAAGAATCTTGTGGAGTGCTAACCTAAAGAGTACATTCCAGGCTGTACTCTTGAATCTTTGTTTTTTTTGTTACTGGGGATTGGACCCAGGGGCACTTTACCACTGAGCTGCATCCCCAGCCCTTTTTATTTCATGTGTTGAGATAAACTCTCACTAAGTTGCTGAGGCTGGCCTTGAACTTGGAATCCTTCTCCTTAGCCTCCTAAGTCACTGGGATTATAGACATGTGCCACCATACTCAGCCTACTCTGAACCTTTTGGATTAGAATCTCTATCTTAAGCTACCTGGGGTGCTGTTATGGAAAGAGACTGGAGGTTGGAAGATGAGTTAGGAGATGTATATTGGTTCAGGTGATGGACATTAGTGCTGGGTTAGTTTAATAGTCTTCTCATAGTCATGGTTTCACTTTCCTCAGTTTCAGTTACCCAGTTTCAACTGCAGTCTGAAAATATTAAAAGGAAAATTACAGAAGTACACAATTTAAAACTTATGAATTATTTATCATTCTAAGCAATGTGATGAAATCTTGCACTTCCACTTTCTTTTGTTCAGTGTATCTGCACTGTATATGTTGCCCTCTTAGTCACTTGGTAGCTGTCACAGTTATCTGATCAACTGTTGTGCTCTAGTAATGCTTATTTTCAAGTCATCTTTCATAGTAGCCTAATGCTGCATCATAGTGCCTATGACATCTCATCGTCACATAGGCATTCTGTCATCTCATTATCATCTCAAGGGTGAGTACAGTGCAATAAGATATTTCGAGGGAAAGGGACAACATTCATATAACTTTCCTCACAGTAGATTGTAATAATTGTTCCATTTTATTATTAGGTTCTTAATTACTGTACCTAACTTGTAAATTAAACTTTATCTTAGAAATATATATGTAGGAAAACACAGAGTATGTATAGGGCTTGATACTATCCAAGGTTTTATACATCCACTGGAGGTCTTGGAATGTAACCTCCAAAGATAAGGGAAGGCTACTTTAGTAGCTATGAAAGTAGATACAGAAGATAGAAACTATAGGACTCTATAGCAGCCTAGATATGAGAAGTCAAAAAGGAGCAAAAGGGTAGAATTCTTGGCAAGAAACCAAGAATGTAGTGGTGACATTTGTAGAAATGAAAGCAATTAGAAATTGGAGGAAAAGTAGACTTGGAAAGGAAAAGTGAATTTGAATGAAATTGAATTTTGAAGTAGAGTTGGGAGATAGTAGTGGGATAATAAGGTGGAGAGGAACTGCAGGCTTTTAGAAATGCAAGGCTGAAACTAGGGAAAGGCAGAAGGAAGTTGTCAAAATCAGGTATTTGGAAAGTGATAAAGTCATCATATATTGTGAGAAAATTATTAATTATGATGAGGACCAGGATAGAGCTCTAGGGAATATTTAGTAGATGAATATAGGACAGTGAAAAGGGAATTATCCATTCCACAGATACAGTGCTTACTTGTGGCTGGCAGCTTGCTATGCATTGATAATACAAACATGATCTAGATGTCCTTTGACTTCAGGGTAGTCAACCTATATAAATACAATGTGAGATATGTTATAGTAAAATCATGTGCGCAGTGCTAAATGAGCAGCCATCTGTATAATGTACTCAGGAAAAGCTCCATACAACAGTTTTTGCTGAATCCATGAATCAGTGGTTAATATTCTAATTGTAATCTGCTAGAATTGGTCTGTCTACAACCTGGGATGGATAGGAATGAATTAAGAATATCACTGTGAACCCACTACAGAAGGGTTAACTTTGGAGAGGGGAGTTAACTAGAGATTGAACTCGGAGCACTCTAGCATTGAGCTATATCCCAGCCTTTTTTCTTTTCTTTTTTGAGACAGAGTCTAACTAAGTTGCTGAGACTGGCTTGAGTTTGCAATCCTGCCTCAGCATCCTAATTTTATGGGATTACATATATGCACCACTGAGTCAAGCTAGGAGTTAACTTCTTTTTTTGTTCGTTTGTTTATTTTAATTTTTTATTAAAATCTTTTTTATTTTTACAGACTACATTTTGATTCATCATACACAAATGGGGTACAACTTTTCATTTCTATGGTTGTACACAATGTAGCTTCACACCATTCATGTAATCATACATATACATAGGGTAATACTATCTGTTTCATTCTACTATCTTTCCATCCCCCACCTGCTCCCACCTCTTTTTGCTCTATACCATCCAAAGTTCCTTCATTGTTCTCTTCCCCCTATCACCCCCCATGTTATATATTGTCATGCACTTATCAGAGAAAACATTCAACCTTTGGTTTTTTGGGCTTGGCCTATTTCACTTAGCAGGATATTTTCCAACTTCATCCATTTACCAGCAAATGCCATAATTTTATTCTTTATGGCTGAGTAATATTCCATTGTATATATATATATATATATACCACAGATTCTTTATCCATTTGTCAGTTGAAGGGCATCTAGATTGGTTCCACAATCTAGCTATTGTGAATTGAGCTTCTATGAACATTGATGTGGCTGCATCACTATAGTATGCTGATTTTAAGTTCTTTAGGTATAAACTGAGGAGTGGGGTAGCTGGGTCAAATGGTGGTTCCATTCTAAGCTTTCTGAGGAATCTCCATACTGCTTTCCAGAGTGGCCATACCAATTTACAGCTCCACCAGCAATGTATGAGTGTGCCTTTTTCCCCACATCCACACCAACACTTATTATTGCTTGTGTTCTTGATAATAGCCATTCTAATTAGAGTTAGGTGAAATCTTAGGGTGGTTTTAATTTGCATTTCTCTAATTACTAGGGATGTTGAGCACTTTTTCATGTATTTGTTGATCACCTGTATATCTTCTTCTGTGAAGTGTCTGCCCATTTCCTTAGCCCATTTATTGATTGGGTTCTTTGTATTTTGGGTGTAAAGTTTTTTAAGTTCTTTATAAACTTTGGAAATGAGTGCTCTGTCTGAAGTATATGTGGAAAAGATTTTCCCCCACTCTGTAGGCTCTTTTTTCACATTATTGTTTCCTGTGCTGAGAAAAAACTTTTTAGTTGAATCTATCCCATTTATTGATTCTTGCTTTTATTTCTTGTGCAATGGGGGGTTTTGTTAAGTAAGTCTGGCCCTAAGCCAACATGGTATAGATTTGGGCCTACTTTTTCTTCTGTTTTGTGAAGGGTCTCAGGTGTAATTCCTAGATCCTTGATCCATTTTGAGTTGAGTTTTGTACAGGGTGAGAGGTAGGGGTTTAATTTCATTTTACTGCATATGGATTTCCAGTTTTGCCAGTACCATTTGTTGAAGAGGCTGTCTTTTCTCCATTGTAAGTTTTTGGCACCTTTGTCTAGTATGAGATTACTGTACTTATGTGGGTATGTTTCTGTGTCCTCTATCCTGTACCATTGGCCTATTTTAGTGCCAATACCATGCCGTTTTTGTTACTATTGCTCCTGCATCACTCTTCCTGCCCAGGATTGCTTAGGTTATTCTGGGTCTTTTGTTCTTCCAGATGAATTTCATGACTGCTTTTTCTGTTTCTATAAGAAATGTCATAGGGATTTTAATTGGAATTGTGTTAAATCTGTATAGCGCCTTTGGAATTATGGCCATTTTGATAATAGTAATTCTGCCTATCCAAGAACATGGGAGATCTTTCCATCTTCTAAGGTTTTCTTCAATTTCTTTCTTTAATGTTTTATAGTTTTCTTTATAGAGATTTTCACCTCTTTGGTTAGATTGATTGCCAAGTATTTTTTTTTTTTTTTTGAGACTATTGTGAACGGAGTTGTTTTCTTCATTTCCCTTTCAGATGTTTCATTGCTTATGTATAAAAATGCTTTAGATTTATGCGTGTTGATTTTATATCGTGCTATTTTGCTGAATTCATTTGTGAGGTCTAGAAGTTTTCTGGAGGAGTTTTTTGGATCCTCTAAGTAGAGAATCATGTCATCAGCAAATAGTGACAGCTTGATTTCCTCTTTTCCTATTCGTATCCCTTTAATTTCTTTAGTCTGTCTAATTGCTCTGCCTAGTATTTCAAGGATGATGTTGAATAGAAGTGGTGAAAGAGGGCATCCCTGTCTTGTTCCAGTTTTTAAAGGGAATGCTTTCAGTTTTTTTCCATTAAATGATGTTGGCCATGGGCTTAACATAAATAGCCTTTACAATGTTGAGGTATGTTCCTACTATCCCTATTTTTTCTAGTGTTTTGAGCATGAAGTGTTGTTGTATTTTGTTGAACGCTCTTTCTGCATCAATGGAAATAACCATATGATTCTTATTCTTAAGTCTATTGACATGATGTATTACATTTATTGATTTACAGATGTTGAACTAACCTTGCATTCCTGGGATGAACCCCACTTGATCATAGTGACTATCTTCTTAATATGTTTTTGGATGTGGTTTGCCAGGATTTTGTTAAGGATTTTTGCATCTATATTCATCAAGGATATTGGTTTAAAATTTTCTTTCCTTGACATTTTTGTCTGGTTTGGGTATGAGGTGATATTAATTTCATAGAATGAGTTTGGTAGGGTTCCCTCCTTTTCTATTTCCTGGTATATTTTGAGAAGTATTGGAATGAGTTCTTTTTTTAAGGTCTTATAGAACTCAGCTGAGAATCCGCCTGGTCCTGGGCTTTTCTTGGTTGGTAGACCATGGATGGCTTCTTCTATTTCATTGCTTGATATTGATCTGTTTAAATTGTGTACGTCTTCCTGGTTCAGTTTGGGAGGATCATGTGTCTCTAGAAATTTGTCAATGTCTTCAGTATTTTCTATTTTGTTGGAATGTAGATTTTTAAAGTAACTTCTCAATATGTTATGTATTTCAGTGGTGTCTGTTGTGATATTTCCTTTTTTAACATGAATTTTAGTAATTTGAGTTTTCTCTCTCTTTGTTAGTGTGGCTAAGGATTTGTCTATTTTGTTTACTTTTTCAAAGAACCAACTTTTTGTTTTGTCAAGTTTTTGAATTCCTTGTTTTGTTTCAATTTCATTGATTTCAGCTCTGATTTTAATTATTTCCTGTCTTTTACTACTTTTGGTGGTGTTCTGTTCTTCTTTTTCTAGGGCTTTGAGCTGTAATGTTAGGTCATTTAGTTGTTGACTTTTTATTCTTTTTTTGAATGAGCTCCATACAATGAATTTTCCTCTTAGTACTGCTTTCATAGTGTCCTAGAGATTTTGATATGTTGTATCGTCATTCTCATTTACCTCTAAGAGGTTTTTTTTTTACCTCTTTCCTGATGTTTTCTGTTATCCATGCTTCATTCAATAGCATATTATTTAGTCTCCAGGTGTTGGAGTAATTTGTTTTTTATTTTGTCATTGATTTCTAATTTCATTCTTTTATGATCTGATAGAATACAAGGGAGTATCTCTATTTTTTTGCATTTATCAAGGGCTGCTTTGTGGCATAACATATGGTCTTTTTTTAAGACGGCTCCATGTGCTGCTGAGAAGAAAGTGAATTCACTCGTCGATGGATGGAATACTCTATATATGTCTCTAAAGTCTAAATTATTGATTGTGTTATTGAGCTCTATGGTTTCTTTGTTTAGTTTTTGTTTAGAAAATCTATCCAGTGGTGACAGTGGTGTGTTAAAGTCTCCCAGAATTATTGTGTTGTGGTCTATTTGATTCCTGGCATTGAGAAGGATTTGTTTGATGTACATGGATGCACCATTGTTTGGGGTATAAATATTTATGATTGTTATGTCTTCCTGATTCATGATTCCCTTAAGCAGTATGAAATGTCCTTCTTTATTCCTTCTAACTTTGGCTTGAAGTCCATTTTATTTGAAATAAGGATGGAAACCCCCACTTTTTTTTTTACTGAGTCCGTGTGCATGATAGATTTTTTCCCATCCTTTCACCTTTAGTCTGTGGATGTTTTTTTGTTTTTGTTTTTGTTTTTGTTTTTGTTTGCGGTGCTGGGAATCAAACCCAGGGCCTTGTGCTTACGAGGCAAGCACTCTACCAACTGAGCTATATCCCCAGCCCTGGATGTCTTTTTTTTTATGAGATGAGTTTCTTGAAGGCAGCATATTGTTGGGTCTTTCTTTTTAATTCATTCTGCCAGTCTACATCTTTTGATTGATGAGTTTAGGCCATTAATGTTCAGGGTTATTATTGAGATATGATTTGTATTCCCAGTCATTTGGTCTTACTTGTGCTTTTTAACTTGTCTTGGTTTCTCCTTTGAATAGTTTTTCCTTTAAGGTAGTTCCTCCCTTTGCTGACCTACATTGTTGTTTTTCATTTCCTCCTCATGGAATATTTTGTTGAGAATATTCTGTAGCACAGGCTATTTGTCAATTCTTTTAACCTTTGTTTATCATGGAAGGATTTTATTTCATCTTCAAATCTGAAGGTTAGTTTTGCTGAGTTCAGGATTCTTGGTTGGCAACCATGTTCTTTCAGAGCTTGAATTATGTTGTTCCAGGCCCTTCTAGCTTTTAGAGTCTGGGCTGAGAAATCTGCTGATAACTGTATTGGTTTCCCCCTATATGTAATCTGATGCTTTTCTCTCACAGCCTTCAAAATCCTATCTTTATTTTGTGTGTTAGGAATTTTCATTTTAATGTGCCTTGGTGTGGATCTGTTGTGATTTTGTGCATTTGGTGTTCTGTAAGTCTCTGGTATTTGATTTTCCATTTCATTCTTCAGGTTTGGAAAATTTTCTGATATTATTTCATTGAATAGGTTGTTCATTCCTTTGGTTTATATCTCTGTGCCTTCCTCAATCCTGATAATTCTTAAATTTGGTCTTTTCATGATGTCATATAGTTCTTGGAGGTTCTGTTCATGATTTCTCACCATCTTCTCTGTTTGGTCAACTTTATTTTCAAGATTAAATATTTTGTCTTCATTGTCTGAGGTTCTGTCTTCCAAGTGGTCTAGTCTGTTGGTGATACTTTCCATTGAATTTTTTATTTGGTTTATTATTCCCTTCATTTCAAGGATTTCCATTCGTTTTTTTGTTTTGTTTTGCTTTGTTTTGTTTTTTATTTGTTTTTTTTTGACAATCTCTATCTCTTTGTTGAAATGATCTTTTGCTTCCTGCAGTTGCTCTTTCAACTGCTTATTGGAGTGATCATTCATTGCCTGCATTTGCTCTCTTATCTCATCCTTTGCTTTATGAATCATTTTAATTATGTATAATCTGAACTCCTTTTCTGACATTTCTTCTACCATGCTGTCACTGGATTCTATTAATATAGAATCTAGGTTTGTTTGGATCATTTTCTTCCCTTGTTTTTTCATGGTGTTCATGTAACTTCCCCTCTAGCAGTGCAGATCTGGATATTTCAGTTTCCCCCCATAGGCTTGTAGTTACCCTGTAGGTTTCCAGAACCTTTTCTTAAGGAAGAGATCAATATTAGCAGTGCCCAGTTCAGACAATACGCAACCCTAAACCATATAGCCCCTATGAGGACATTAACAATATTGTCATTATAAACAGAATGAGTTCAATTATTATCTTCAGTATGACAAATAGATTTGCAATAAGGTCTGCAGTTTTTAATGGAGGACAGAGAGGGTGGGTAGGAGTGTAGGATGTAGCTGTTAATGGGATAAGAAACGATTATATAGAAGTTCTAGATCATAGAAAGAGTGACAGTGTAATCAAAAGAAGTTAGTTGTTAGCATGCAAAAAGGTAGAAAGAGACTGTGAGGGAACAGGTAAACAAAAGGAAAAGAGAGTGAGAAAAGTAAAGAAATAAAAACTTAAAATTTTTCATTGAGGAGAAAAAAAAATCTACACTATAACAGTCATATAGTATTCAAACCTCTGAGTCTTCAGTAGCCTAATGTATGGGAAGTACCTGACAGTGAGCTTCCAGTCTCCAGCAGGGTCTCAGAATGCCATTTGCCCCACCTAAAGATGGGAGATACGGCTTCCAATATTATCCAAGATGGCCACTCTGGCTTCCAAATGTGTTGGCAAATGGGGAGCTGCAGCTCAGGGTGTGGGCGTGGTCGTCTGGAGGTCCTGGAGGCAGGGTGCAGTTGGTTGGGCAGGGGTCCTGGAGGCAGGGTGTAGTCGGTCTGGTTGTGGGATCCTGGAGGCAGGGTGCATCCAGGTCTAGAGGTCCTGGTAGTAGGGTGTGGTTAGTCGGTCTGGTGGTCCTGGTGGCGGGGAGCAATCAGTCAGTCTGAGGGCCCCAGAGGCAGGGAATAGTCAGTCAGGCTGAGGAGTCCTGTAGATGGGGCTCAGTCCATCCAGCCAGGGGTCCTACAGGTCCTGTCTGTTGTCTCAAAATTGCGGCAGCCATGTGTAACCAAACCTGCAGGTACTATGACAGTGAATTTCCAGGCAACAGCAGGCAGCTAGCACTCCACTGGTTGGCTGCGGTCAGTCTGCTGTTTGCTGTCTGACAATTGGCAGGTGAACCTCAGGCAGTGGGTGATGGGTAGGTGAAAGGCCGGCGATGGACAGGCAAGAGGCAGGCAAGTGGCAGATGGTAGGTGCCAGACAGTGAGCAATCTGCACTCAAAAAGTAGTTGATATGTTGGCAACCTACACGTGATCACAGTAGACAAATGGGGTATACAGCAGGGGATCAATAAGCAGCAAAAACTGCCTCACCAAGAAACAGATATCCTCTGCTTGAAACCCGAGTTACGGAGCGACTAGGAATGCAGCCTCCCTCCAGTCCGCCATCTTGGATCTCCAAGAGTTAACTTCTTAAAGGTTATAATGCATAAATAATTCTGCTGATGAGTCTTTCAAAACCTTTTGCTTTTAAAGTTTACTTTAAATTTATATTGGAAATCCAAGGGCAGTAGATATAAGCTGTGTTTTTTAACTTTGTTCGGTTAAAGGAGTCATGAAATACCACTACACATCTCCTAGAATGGCTAAAATCCAGCGCCAGGTGCTGGTGAGGATGTGAGTAACAAGAACATTTACTCACTGCCGACGGGAATACAAAATGGTATAAATACTTTGGAAGACAGTTTACAGTTTCTTACAAAAATAAACATACTGTTACCAGTGACCACAGTCTTTGATATGAACCCAAATGAATTGAAAACTTACATCATACAGAAACCTGCTTATTTAAAAAAATTATCCCTAAAGTTCCCTGAGGAAGTGTGCTATTTCTGCTTCTTAGCAGCCCTTTCTTTTGCATAAAAACAAAGAGTTTATCCTGCCATTCTTTAGCTTATGAGATTCTCAAGTTATTTGGGAAATGTGTATTTGGGTATGAACTTGTTTTTACCTGGTTCATATTTTTTTACTTTTTTATTAGAGCTGTGTTACTTTTCATTTGCTAAACCAAGATTGATACATTATTATTAATCAAAGCCTTAACATCAGATTTTACCCTTTCTGTTGTACAGTGCTATGGATTTTGGGCGGGGGAGGCGAGTACCAGGGATTGAACCCAGGGTACTCAGCCACTGAGCCACATCCCCAGCCCTATTTTGTATTTTTTTTTTTTTAATTTAGAGACAGGGTTTCACTGAGTTACTTAATGCCTTGCTTTTGCTGAGGCTAGCTTTAAACTCATGATCCTCCTGCCTCAGCCTCCCCAGCTGCTGGGATTACAGGCATGGGTCACCACGCTCAGCTGTGCTATGGGTGTGTGTGTGTATATATATAACATATATATGGATTTTGACATGTATATATAATGTCATCTATCCACCATTACAATATCATACAGAATACACTGCCCTAAAAATCCTGTGCTCCACTTGTTCACCCCTTCCTCCTTCCAAACCCCTGGCAACCTCTGATGCTTTTACTCTCTCTGTAATTTTCACTCCCAGATGTTGTCTATAGTCACCTTTCTGTATCTACCAGTTCTGCCTGCACAGATCAAACAACCATGGATTGAAAATATTTATTTTAAAGTTGAACACATGCAAATTACTTTTCTTGTCCTTATTCCCTAAAAAATGCTGTATAACAACTGACTATATAGTGTTTACATGGAATTAGGAATTATGAGACGTCTATTGCTGGGTGTAGTGGTTTATGCCTGTAATCCCAGTTACTTGGGAGGTAGAGGCAAGCAGGTTGCAAATTTGAAGCCAGCTTCATCAATTTAGCAACACCTGGTCTCAAAATTAAAAAGGACTAGGGAGTGCCCTTGTGTTCAACCCCTAGTACTACTAAATAAAAGGTATTCTATAGTATAGTATAGTAAGGTCATTTAAAGTATACAGGAGTATGTGTGTGGATTATATGCAGATGTCATGCTATTTTATACAAGGGACTGGAACTTCCTTAGATATTGTTATATATAGAAGATACTGGAACCAATCCCCTGCAGATACTGAGAGACTACTATAGTTGTAATCATAATATATCCTTTTTATACAGGCTTCCATCACTTAGCAATGTTCATTTAAGGTTTTTCATTGTTTTTATTATTTTTGTTTGGTTTTTTTAATTTTGAGACAGGGTATCACTAAGTAACTGAAGCTGACTTTGAACTTGTGATCCTCCTGCCTCAGCTTCCCAGATTGCTGGGATTACAGGCATGCTTCATTTCCTTTCAATGCTGAATAATATTCCAGCGTTTAAATGTACAGTTTGTTTATTCATTAACCTGTTGAAGGATATCTTTGTTCTAAACTTTGGCAATTATGAAAAAAATTGCTGTAAACATTCATGAACAGATTTTTGTGTAGACAGAAGTTTTCAACTCATTTGGGTTCATACCAAAAAGTGTGGTTGCTGATAACAGTATGTTTATTTTTGTAAGAAACTAACTGCATCAAAGTATGTATGCCATTTTGCCTCCTCATCAGCACTTGGTGTTGTCAATGTTTTGAATTTTAGCCATCCTAGGAGATGTGTAGTTGTATTTTGTTTGGTTTAATTTTTAAAATCAATTTCAAAAACTTGACATGGCTACTTTCTATTATCTTTAATTAAAAATCTCATTAAAGGAGAAGGTTGGATATTTTGTCAAAGTAGAGTTTTTGGTTATATGTATTTTTGGTTTACTACTGATTATATCTATTCCATGTTACTTGAGAAATTAGAGTATAATGAGATGTTTTGCTGCTACAAATAGTATTTGCTGCTACAGATAGTTATAAATTAATTTGATCTTCATTTTATTTTAATAGTATACAGCTTATTTTTCCAAAGGTTCTTTAAGTTAGAGATTATAAGATCACTCAAAGGAACTATTTTTAAGAGCATTTTTTTTCCCTGAGAAGTGCTTTGGGTGCCAAATTTGTAGTCACTAACAACCAATATGATAGAACCATAGGTGTACTTCATGTTCTGGATAGTCAAAAATAATGTACTTTAATGCATTATAAGAAAACAATACATCATATTGAAAAACTGAATTGATTTGATATTGATAGAACTACCTACAGCTTTAGAAACCCTGTTGGAATATTATTGTCTTAGAAAGTAGATGTGTTCATCAAGAATAAAATATTACATTTTGCTACATACAGTTCACTTTCTGTATAAAGCTATAGTTCATTCATGAAACCAGTATTTGGTCAGGGCCCATATCAGGCATTACATTATTGTAGTTGCTAGGGATGTGGTGATAATGTCTATTGCAAGGAGCTCATGGCATAATGAAGGAAATAAGAATAGTGTATGCCAAACCCTTTGGTGAACATATAAGAGGGCAGGTACTTAATCTCACCTTAGAGACCACAGGAGTTTTCTAGAAGAGGTAGTTTCTAAATTGAAGCCTGAAAGGATATTGCAGGTTAAAAGGAAAAGAGTGAAAGAGAAATATTTAAGAATTGCAAGTAGTTGGATACAACTAAAAAGTTAGAGTGTGAAAGCATGGCATTGTAAAAAATTAAGTATATTGGACTGGAGTATAGCTAATGGTAGAGTGCATGTTTAACATGTGCAGAGCCCTGGATTCAATCCCAAGCACCAAAAAATACAAAACAAAAAGTCAAATCATGAAATTACTACGGAGTTTTGTTACAGAATTTGAACTTGATTTCAGATCTCTTCAGTAGAAAAGTGATGTGGTCAGATTTCACATCTTGGTAGATTTTCAGTTAAGGTCCTTTTCCTTAACTTTGTTCTCCATGATAATTTAGTACTGTGGAAACTAAATGGTAGAATATATCACTTTCCCCTTTGTGTTCCTCTTGTGTACATTTTTAAAAATGCCTCTCAGTTATGAACTCTGTAAGGTTAAAGGTATGTCCTGAATTGGATTATCCAAAAGATCTTATGCATATTATATGTTTAATATGGTTATTAAATGGGGAAGACATCCCTTGAGACATGCCTTCTTGGGGGAAATCAGCTCCCTCTATGTTGTCCTTCTCAGTATGGATGAGACCTTTTTGGTTTTAGTACTTCCAGAATATGAAAATTCAAAATCCAGGGTGTATACAACCTCACCAAATTATTGTACTGTTTTAGGAAAGGATATTACCAATAGTGAACATAAAAGCCGTCACACAATGAAAGCTAAAGTGGACCAAGAAAATGATGTTACCAGTCCACCTCTAAATTCTTGTCTTAGTGAAAGGTATGCTGAAGTTGCTATATTTAAATATTTATAGGAAATATTTTCCTATGTATTTGTTTCATGGAAACAAACCTAATTTTTATCCTGTATTTTGGCTGAGGAATTTCTGTAAATCATCTTTTAGTTTGTTTCCTTTAACTAAATAATTTTTACATTAGAAACATTTATTTTGTTTTCCTTGTAATGAATTGGCTAGTTTTCTGTACATCCTGTGACTTTCTAACAAAAATAGTAATGATAAAAGGCAGTAAGTCCTTGAAACACAAATTTAAATTATTTGTGTACTTTGAATCTTGGCAGGGAATGTGATACTATTATAGATGTATTTTACATAATTTTTAAATTCAAAATACACAATTTCTAGGCATTGAAATTCATGAGTACTTTATACATCACTTTAAATGGGCATTTTAGGGCTGGGGATATAGCTCAGTTGGTAGAGTGCTTGCCTTATAAGCACAAGGCCCTGGGTTCAAATCCCCAGCACCACAAAAAAAAAAAAAAAAAAAAAAAAAATTTTAAATGGGCATTTTAAATCTCACTTAGTGGTTACTTATGTCTTCATAAGAGAATTGACTTCTTAAAAAGTAGCATAAAATATTAAAAAGTACTATAATTCTAGCAATTGATGTGACTAAGAGTCTTTTTTTAAAAATAATAAAATTAGCTAGTGTTTTGTCTCTTTGCCATTTTTTTAAATTATCTGAGGTTATTTGTTTTATTTTTAGTCCTCTTGCTCTACGATGTACACGTGTAACACCACAAAGAGAAAAGCCAGGTATGATTAAAAACAAGGCTTTTTTGTGTTTAAAATCATGGGAATGTTTATAAAAGTAAAATGTGATAAATTTCTCTTTTTTTACTTCCAGTGGTATGTGGAAGTTTATTTCATACACCAAAGCTTGTAAAGGTAAATAGTCTGTTTGGTTTACTTATGGTGTATTATTTGAGAATTTGACAGTGACATCAACCCTTTACCCTGAAATTTACAGATCTTTACCTAGCATATTGCTTCATATAGGTGTTCAGTAAATGATAAATTTTTTTAAAAGTATGAATGAAAAAATATTCTTAATCAGCATGTTTCCATGAAATAAACTATTGTATTTCTTTCTAGGGTCAGACACCAAAACATATTTCTGAAAGTCTAGGAGCTGAAGTGGATCCTGATATGTCTTGGTCAAGTTCTTTAGCTACACCTCCAACCCTTAGTTCTACTGTACTCATAGGTAATACTAGCAAATGTGTATTACATAAAAGAAAAGGCAGATGAGAATGATGTCATCTCTAATGCTTCTTTTAAGAGAAAAGCATAAAAAGAAAATATTAGATGATACTTTCTTTGATAAGCGTGTTGGTAATTCAGAATAATTTTATTTTATTTAGTTGTAAGGTGGAATAAATTACAAGTGGTATTCTGTAAGAGTCAAACATTATTTTTTAGACCTGTATTAATGTATAATATTTCATGAATACTCATTTACCTATACATATAAGTATTTTAGAGCTAGTATTTTGTGTAAATGTGAATTTTTAACAAATAATTTTGATACTCTGGATATTAATACAGTACTTAATAAGCTTCGCTCCCTCTACATAAATCTGTTCTTCAGATCTTTATTGACAGTGATACTAAATTTTTTAAAATATTTTTTTAGTTGTCCATGGACCTTCATTTTATTTATTTATGTGTGGTACTGAGAATCGAACCCAGTGCCTCACACATGCCAGGCAAGCACTCTACTACTGAGCCACAACCCCAGCCCCAAGTGGTACTAAATTGAAGTCTTAAATTTCACAGTTATAATCATACATCTGTGTGTTTACCTGAAATGTTTTATTTATCCATTCATTGGACTCTACTAAGCTGTGTGTATGTTCACCGTGGTTTTCTTGACAAGTAGTTGGTATTAAACAAATCTTTAAGCAAATCAGTGTATTTTGAATATGACATTAGTACTCGTTAGACATTTAACTCTTTTGAATAAATGGGTCAGTGAATAAATTAATAATGTCTTTAATTTACCAGGATCTCAAAATATTTCCTATTAGAAAGTAACTTAATATCTCCAAGTAGCCAAGATTTGGCAAGTAGCAACTTAATACTTGAGAGGCTATGAACATTTCTTTAAACTTTTTCTTTAAATTTTATAAGATTAAGTAAATACAGGTTTAAAGAAATGTGCATAAATGTCATTAAATACAGTGTTCACAGTTATGTATTTGGAAGCTCATCTAAGTAGATACATCTCACTTTATAGGCAAGGCATGAAAGATTAAGTAATACTGGAGAAAAACAAATATTCATCAACAACATTTTTTTAAGAAGACTTTGGGGGCTGGGGTTGTGGCTCACTGGTAGAGTGCTTGCCTAGCATGTGTGAGGCTCTGGGCTCGATCCTCAGCACCACATAAAAATAAATAAAGGCATTGTGTCCATCCACAACTAAAATAAATATTAAAAAAAGAAGACATTTTACTGAATCACTGTCCCTCATTAGTAGTTATGAAATTAATTTTCTGAGTCATATACTTTTTTCCATTTTTTTTTAAGTACAACAAAAAGAATAGAAAAGTCAGAGTATGCCAGGCATGGTGCCACATGCCTATAATCCCTTGGGAGAATTGGAAGGCTGAGGCAGGAGGATTGCAAGTTCAAGGCTAGCCAAGGCAATTTAGTAAGACCCTGTCTCAAAATAAACAAAGGGGTAGCTCAGTGGTAGAGCATCCCTGGGTTCAGTTCCTAGTACTGAGAGAAAAGAAAAAAAAGAAGCACACATAGTTACAGTTGCCAGTTTAGCAAGTGACAAATACAGTGTATCCAATTAAGTTTTAGGTAAACAATGAATAATTTTTAGTATATTACTTTATGGGACGTAGTACTAATAAAAAATTATTCATTGTTTATTCTAAAATTCAAATTTAATGAGATGTCTTGTATTTTATCTGGCTTCCTTAAAAATAGTAAAGTTTATTTTATAAAACTTTTACTTACATGTTTGTCTATGTGCATGCACACTCATGATTTTTATATATATGTACACATACACACTTATAAGTAAATATATATATATATACACTCACATATTTAATACATTACTGTGGGTTGTACGCATACACAAGTCGTGAGTTTGTTAACCACCATGGAATATTTTGTTTGTTCTAGCAAAATAAACATTCCATATAGATTCCTCATTAGCTGGAAGCGATTTGACTTTCTTTTGTTGCTTACATGAAATAATTAAGGTAAAAAGCATTAAAAAACTGTTTAACATCCAACATGCCTTTAGGCTGCATTATGGCTAAATAATGCTAAATTCTCTGAGCTTTAGTTTTTATGTCACGACCTTACAGCTTCATCTGATTTTCTAAGTCTCTGTGGGACAGTGATTTACCATAAAGTCAGGATTGCCAAACCACATTTTCTTACCACCTCGTGAGTGATGCTGAAAAATTGAGGATGACTAATTCACTATGTTCATTGTGAATTAATTTCTATTATACTTGAGTCAATTTTGTTTCATATGTCATTTAATTAAATAGGGTTTTTCTTTTTTTGGTTTCTGACTATACAGATTTTTGCATTAAATTTAGTGTGTAAAATATACAGTATAGGTAAATTGAATTTTTATTTTACAGTCAAAGATGAGGAAGCATCTGAAATTGTATTTCCTAATGATACTACTACTGTAAGTAAATGTCAAATTAATTATACTGTCAAAATTACTAATAATTTTAGAATGTCTTGATAAATTATTTGCCCTGTATTTTTCATTCCTAATTTATAATTTGCCTAAGCCTTTGAGAAAGTCTCTAAACCTGATCCTACATGTAATTTCTTTGATGTCCTGAAAAACTCCATGTAACATTGAAAGTATTTATACTAGTGAATTTTTAAAACTTTTTTTTTTTTTTTTTTGCAGATTTTGAAAAGCTGTTTTTCTACCCATGATGAAAGTCTGATGAAAAATGATAGATTTAGCCCTTCTGTGACTGACAGTGAAAACAAAAATCAAAGAGAAACTAGCAGTCATGGTAAATCTTTCTGTTTAGTTGAATATGTTTTTAATTGATATCATTTCTCTTCTTAAAGAGAAAGCATTGCTTTTCCTTTCTTGACTATTGAAGTCAAGATAATGAAGGTAGAAACTAACTGAATTTAGATGACAGTACTTAAGCATCATGCAAAGATGGTACTATTCAGTATGTTGTAACAGAAACAAAGCCTATTACTCAAAATTTTCAGAGAAAAGAAATAATATCTATAGTTATCAAACTATGGAGTAATTTTTTTTTCTAATTAAAAAGTAAACAGTTGCAGATATATCACAAATTACATATTCAGGTTATTGGGATATTGCATTTTTCTTAGAATGGAAAAATTTGTACAATTGGATGTCTGTGTGTAGTATTATGTATGTAAGTGTGTGTGTTTGGGTAATAAAATCAAATCTTACTCTCAGTTGTTGTAGCACACCAAAATTGACTTGTAACATCTGACTTGATATTTCTTAGAATATTAGATTGACTATATAATAAACTTTTAAAGGTGAGCTTTAACTGCATAGAGCTGGTAAAGAAAGATCATTAGAGAATGATATGAATTAAGGGCTTTGGGTACATTGGCATCAGATTCTGCCAGAGGAATATGGGAAGGCTGATTTGAAAAAAAAAAAAAAAAACCTAGCCCTGAGAATAACCACTTACTGAATTATATATTATTTAGCATATATTATTCCTAATAAAGTTTATGAGAATTATAACTTTAAAATTATAAAAATTTAGAATTATAACTATAAAATTATAAAAATTTTATAGTTGTATTATAAAATATCATTTACATGCTTCTATTTTAAATTTTAACAGGATTGGAGAAAATGTTAGGGAATTCATCTCGTAAAGTAAATAGCTGCAAAAACCACCTTGGAAAGTCAATGCCAAATGCACAAGAAGATCAAGTACATGAAATAGTTGTAGATATTTCTGAAGAAGATAGCTTTTCATTACATTCTTCTAAGTATAAAACAGGAAATCTACAAAGAATAAGAATGGGAAAAACCAGGAAAAAAATTTTTAATGAAACAAGAACGAATGAATTCAATGAAGAAGCTAAAAGCCAAATGAAAGAAAATAAACAATCATTTGCATCTGTAATTGAACCAAGTGGTAGTGGTCCTTTAGATTCAAATAGAAGAAATCAGAAGCCCATTGGCAATGAAAGTGACAAAATCTCTAACGAAATTGTATCATCTTCAGGCTGCGAATGGTCTCAGCTAACCCTCTCAGATCTAAATGGAACTCAGACGGAGAGAATGCATCTATTGCATATTTCTTGTAACCACAATAATTCAGAAAAAGACTTGGTAGACACCAGGAAAGAATGTACCGACTGTATTATTTCAGAAAATTCTTTGCCACATATTTCTAGTCTGCCAAATTCAGAAAAGATGATAAATGAGAAGACACTGATAGATAAGAGAGTTGAGGGGCAGCATCTCAAATCTCATGAAGACTTCATTCTTGCAGTAATGCAGGCATCATCTGAAATTTCTCCAGTAGTTTCTCCACTTCAGGGTATCAAAAAGTCTATATTCAAGACAAGAGAACCATCTAAAGAGACTTTCAGTAGAGTTTTCTCGGATAATATAGCAAATCAGAACTTTAAAGAAGACACTGATGCCCCTGAAAGTAGATTGAACATACATGCTATTTGCTCACAGAGGGAGGATCCTTTATGTCCGAGTTCAGTTGATAATGGAAGCTGGCCAGCCACTATCACACATACTTCTAAACATAAAGGTTTAATATCCACTTTAAAAAAAAAAACAAAAAGGTTTATTTATGCTATAAATGATGAATCATCTTATCAAGGAAAAGAAATACAGAAAGACCAGAAGTCAGGGCTAACTCATTCTGCAGCCCAATTTGAAGCAAATGCTTTTGAAGTACCACTTACATTTACAAGTTCTGATTCAGGTACCTATATTTTTTTTATTTTTCAAATAGTGCATATGGTTTTATGGTGTTCTCTTGCATACATAAACTATGTAAATTTCATTGATCTTTTTTTTAAAACACACTGCCTGCTTTCCTTCTGTAGTTCTTTAGATCTCTAGCTTATATGCAATCCCAGGCAGTATCTGTCTACATTGAACACTTTTGATTACCAGTCTTTAGGACCATTTCATTCAAACCTGTTTGATGAGTTTGCACTATATATATATATATATAAAACCACCATCACTTTCTTTTCTTTTCTTTTTTGTAACAGCATCTCACTTTGTTAGTTAGGCTGATTTCAAACTCATGGGCTCAAACAGTCCTGCCTCAGCCTTACAAGTAGCTGGGAATATAGGCATCACTGTTATAACCCACTCTATCACTCTTGAGATAGCTTTGGATTCATAAACATTGAGAACCTGGCTACTTAATTACTGCTTTAATTTTTAAAGTGTTTATTATATGCAAATGGGACAATTCTGTAAAATTGTGGCACCACTTGACTCATATTTTCTCTAAAGCACATCAGAACTAGAGAAAAAACTAATTGCTACCTAATTTAATATAGTCCTAAAATAATGATTTTTTGTTGTTGTTATTACATAGACTTAAATATTTAGAGATTGCTTCAAATTATTGCTCTGTCTCTGGGTCTCCAGAGTGTACACAGTGAAACTCTTGCTTTAGCAACAGTTCACTTAACAGTTCCTAAACTGTATGTTAAAGAAGTGATTTTAAAGTGTGAAATGGGCATGCACCTGTACTCCCAGCTACTTGAGAGGCTGAGGCAATAGGAGTGCTTGAGTCCAGCCTGGGCAACATAGTGGTTTTTATTTCCCTCTGAGAAAATGTGAATAGGTGGTTTTGGCTCAGTCAGTAGGGTTGGTGGTATTGAAGTACATAAGAACTATTTAAGGTTTAGGTTAAATTTCCGTAAAATATGTTTGATGCTATTTGAATCAGAGTTAAAGCCAACAAAGTAGTTAGTATATAGTATAGTCACTGATTAAATGAGATTAAGAACTTTGACTTACTAATAGGAAATTCAAAGGCTAGAGAAAATGAATTGAACAAAACACTTTAACTAATTTATCTTTATAGTTGAGATTAGGACATCTTTGGGGGCCTTCTTATATAGACCCTGTTTTTCAAAAATTTTTTGGTTTTTTTTTTTTGTTACAAACAATTAAGGATATGGTTTCTTTTCTAATTTCCCTGTCTTTTATACATCCTAATACACAAGTATTAACAATGAACTTTCCCATTTTTCAATAAAAAGATTATTTTGAAAATTTTAAAATTTATGGTAGCTAGCTATTTCCTTGAGATACTCATCTTGATTGAGTTGATACATATTATTAAAAACAATACCTAGGCCCTGTTTATCTTTAGTGAGAAAATGTAATGACTTCAAAGTAGTATTTAGAATTTTGCTTTAAATCTGACATTCCCATGTTTTACTTTCGTGCAACTCTTGATTTAAATACTACCTTATCAGTAAAAACTATTTAGTTAATGTGATTGTTAGTACTTTAATTTTATCTTATTACTTTGTGTTCTTATATTAGGTTTATTGCATACCTCTGTCAAAAGAAATTATTTACAGAATGATGCTGAAGAACCAACTTTGTCTTTAACCAACTCTTCTGGGACAATTCTGAGGAAATGTTCCAATGATCAAAATAGTTACATTAATACAATAAAATCTCAGGATCTTAATTTTAAAGAAGCAGAAGTTCATAAAGAAAAACCACAATCATTTATAGTCCCAGAAACTGATTTTCTGTCATGCCTGCAGAAAAGACAGTGTGAAGATAATGCAGAAGTCCAAAAAGTTTCAGAGATAAAAGAAAAGGTCTTTGTTACAGCATGTCACCCTGTAGTACGGCATTTAGAAGTGGAATGTAGTGGTACTCCCTGTCCATCACAGACAAGCCTTTTAGATGACGATAATACCAGCACTCGTTTGTTAACTCCCAGCTCCAAGGATCCAGGTGTGATTTCTAAAGGAAAAGAGTCATACAAAATGTCAGAGAAACTAAACTGTAAGAATTGTGAAGGTTGTATTGAATCCCCCAAAAACATTCCCATGGAAAAATGTCAAGAAACATGTTTTCTAAATGAAAATTCCAAAAACCCTGAGCTGTTATCTGAAAAACATGTTACGGTAGTATCACCTTCAATGAACATGCAATTCAACCAAAATACAAATGTAACAGTAATCCAAAAGGGCCAAGAAAAAACTCCTTTAATTTCAGAAATAACAGTCAATCCAAACTCTGAAGAACTTTTCCGAGACGTTGAGAATAATTTTGTCTTTCAAACAAGTGAAAGGAACAACCCTGTTTTAGGAAATACCAAGGAATTTCGTGAAGCAGACCTGAGTTGTGTAAAAGAAACTATTCCTAAGAACTCCACCATGGTAGTAGATACAGACATGGGTGATAAACAAGCAGCCCAAGTGTCAATTTCAGAAGGCATTGACTCATCAAGTACAGTCCGTGATCTTACAGAGGAGAACAGAAATAGAGTAAAGCAGCAGCTGAAAGTAACTCCAGGTCAAGATTTTAAATCAGACACCTCCTTGGCCATGAAATCAAACAAAAATAATGATTTTATGGACAAATGGGCAGCACTCTTAGATCCAGTTTCATATAGTGTTGGAGGTAGCTTCAGAACAGCTTCCAATAAAGAAATAAAACCCTCTGAACATAACATTAAGCAAGGCAAAATACTCTTCAAAGATATTGAAGAACAGTATCCTGCTAGTTTAGCCTGCATTGAAATTGTGAATACCTTATCATTTGATAATCAGAAGAAACTAAGCAAACCTGTATTTGATTCACAGTCAGTTAATACTGTGTCTGCATATGTACACAGTAGTGAATTTCTTTCTGATTTTGAAAATAATCACACAGCCCCTCAGATGTTGCCTTTAAAGCAAGGTTTTAATTCAAACCCTAATTTAACACCTAGCCAAAAGGCAGAAATTACAGAACTTTCTACTATATTAGAAGAATCAGGAAGTCAGTTTGAATTTACACAGTTCAGAAAGCCAAGCCACATAATACAGAATAATACATTTGAAGTACCTGGAAAACAGACTGTCCTAAAGACCACTTCTGAGGAGTGGAAAGATGTTGATGTTCATCTCACAGTTGACACCTCATCTGTTGGCAAGGTAGATAGCAACAAGAAATTTGAAGGTGCAGTTGAAGTTAAACAAAAGTTTGCCTGTTTGTTAAAAAATAACTGTAACGAAAGTGCTTCTAGTTATTTAACAGATAAAAATGAAGAGTTCAGAGGCTTTTATTCTGCTCGTGGCACAAAATTGAGTATTTCTAGTGAAGCTCTGCAAAAAGCTGTGAAACTGTTTAGTGACATTGAGTATATCAGTAAGGAGACTTGTGCAGAAGTAGATCCTAGAAGTTTCTCTTCAAGTAAATGTCATGATTCTGTAGTTTCAATGTTTAAGAGAGAAAATCATAACGATAAAAATTTAAACAAGAAAAATAATAAATGCCAACTTACAGTACAAAATAATATTGAAATAACTACTCACAGTTTGGTTGAGGAAAATACTGAAAATTACATGAAAAATACAGAAAATGAAGATAACAGATGTACTAATGACAGTAGAAATACTTGTAAATTAGAAGAATCTGATCACAGTTTTTCAAGTAAAAAGAATACAGTTTCTGTTCGCAAAGATGAAAGTGACTTGCCATGTACTGATCAGTACAATACAGATCTTAAGCTACCCAGCCAGTTTATTAAGGAGGGAAGTACACAATTTAAAGAAAGTTTGTCAGATTTAACTTGTTTGGAAGTTGTGAAAGCTGAAGAAACATGTCATGTTAATTTTTCCAATAAAGAACAGTTAACTACAGATAAGATGGAGCACAGTATAAAAGATTGTGGTATTTTTGATATATCCTTTCAGACTGCAAGTGGGAAAAATATCAGGGTCTCCAAAGAGTCATTAAATAAAGTTGTAAATTTCTTTGATCAAAAAACAGAAGAACTGAATAACTTTTCAGATTCCTTCAATTCTAAATTACTTTCTGGCATAAATAAGAAGAAAATGGACATTTCAAGGCATGGGGCAGTAGACATGGTTAAAAACAAAATGTTGAAAGAAGGTATCCCAATTGATACTGAAAGTCAATTGCTGACTCTCCAGCAACAACCTGAATGCAAAATAGAAAATAACAAAGAACCTAACCTATTGGGTTTTCATACTGCTAGTGGAAAGAAAGTAAAAATTGCAAAGGAGTCTTTGGACAAAGTAAAAAATATTTTTGATGAAAAAAAGCAAGATGTTAGTAAAATCACCAGTTTTACTCAGCAAGATACAAAGACCCTAAAGGACAGAGAGGACTGCAAAGGGCTTGAATTAGCATGTGAGATAACAACTGTCCCCAAATGTGAAGAAATGCGTAACTCTCTCAATGATACTGAGAAAAAGATTGTTTCTAATGAGACTGGGGTATTATCCAAGCTAAGTGACAATTTATATGGACAAACTGAACATCTCAAAACATCAAATATGTCTTTGAAAGTTAAAATGCATGAAAACATAGAAAAAGAGACTACGAGCTGTCCTACAACTTCCTGCACAAATCACTCCTCTTATTCAGCCATTGGAGATTCAGCTTTAGCATTTTACACAGGAAATGGTAAAAAAATTTCTGTGAACCAGGCTTCACTATTAGAAGCAAAAAAATTGCTTAGGGAAGGAGAATTAGATCATCAAGGAAAAAGAAATACTGCCAACGCTGTACATTTAAAGGAATACCCTGAGGATTGTGGGAGAAATCCTTTGTATGAAAATAGTTCAAACAGTATCATGACTGAAAAAGACAAAATCCATTTCTCTGAAAAGCAAGATTCAGCTTACTTAAGTAGCATGTCCAACAGCAATTTATGCCATTCTGATTTTTGTCATTCCAATGATACATGTAATGATTCAGGTTATCTCTCAAAAAATAAAATTTATTCTGGTATTGAGCCAGTTGTGAAGACTGTCAAAAACCAAAAAAACAGTAGTTTTTCTGAAGTGTTACCCACTATAAGAGAACCGGGCACATGTCCACAAATTGTAAATGAAGACTCTTGTGTACAGAAACTTGCAACTAACTTTTCATCTTACAAAAGTAAAGGTACAACCACTAATTTGGCCATATCTGATACCAAAAGTTTTGAGATAGGCCCACCAGCCTTCAGTACAGCCAGTGGTAAGATAGTCTATGTTTCACATGACACAATAAGAAAAGTGAAAGAGATATTTACAGAAGACTGCAGTAATATAATTAAGCAAAACACTAAGTCAGATATTTGCCAAAGAAAAATTGTGACAGCTCATAATGAAGCACTGGATAATTCAGAGGATATTATTTTTCCTAACTCTTCAGATAATGAAGAATGTATGCATTCACATAAGAATTTTGCTGACATTCAATGTGAACAAGTTTTAAAACATAACCAAAGAATGGCTGGCTCAGGGAAAGTTTCTGAAGTATCACCTTGTGTTAATTTGGAACCATCAGATACATGTAAATTTAACATAGGGAAGTTTCCCAAGTCATTCTCGTCTACAAATGCTTGTGGGATTTTTAGCACAAGTAGTGGAAAATCTGGACAAATATCAGGTGCTTCATTGCAAAAGGTAAGACAGGTGTTTTCTGAGATAGAAGATAATGCCAACCAACTCTTTTCCAAAATATCACTTAAGAATAATGAAGAACATTCAAACCAGTTCACAAGAGAAAAAAGGACTGTGGTACATGCCCCTCCAAACGTACTGTCACCCCAGAAAACCTTTCTGTGTAACATAAATTCATCTTCTTTTTCTGGATTTAGTACAGCAAGCGGAAAACAGGTTACAGTTTCAGAAAGTGCCTTACACAAAGTTAAGGGAATGTTAGAGGAATTTGATTTAATGAGAACTGAACAGACTCTTCAGCATTCTGCACCTAGACAAGATGTATCAAGAATGCTTCCTCTTCCTTGTATTGAAAAAAAAATTGTGGAACACTCTGTAAGCCCTAAAATGGAAAAAACCAACAATAATGAATTTAAATTATCAAATAACTATAACGTTGAAAATGGTTCTTCAGAAAATAACCACTCTGTTAAAGCATCTCCATATCTTTCTCAGTTTAAGCAAGACAAACAATACCTAGTAGTAGGAACCAAAATATCACTTGTTGAGAATACTCATCTTTTAGGAAAAGAACAAACTTTATCCAAAAACATAATAGAAATTGGCAAAACTGAAAGCTTTTCTGATGTTTCTATGAAAACAAATGTAGAAGTTTGTTCTACTTACTCCAAAGATCCAGAAAACTGTTTTGAAACAGAAGCAGTTGAGATAGCCAAAGCTTTTATGGAAGATGGCGAACTGACAGATTCTGAACCACCAAGTCATGCCAAACATTCTTTCTTTATGTGCCAAAAAAATGAGGAAATGCTTTTGTTAAATTCAAGAAATAGAAAAAGAAGAGGAGATGCCCTTGTGTCAGTTGGTAAGTATTTAAGTTTGGTTTTGTCAAACTCTGTCTTAAAAGTGTTCAGTTGTTAGTCTTTCTGTGCTAGTGATTGGAGTATTAGATAAGCTAAGTATATTTTCTTAGGCTCCTGTGTCTGGTTTGGGGGAATGTGATTTGACTTAATATTTCTAAGTCTGTACCACGAAGTCATGTTTTGAGGGCCTCTTGATATATTTTTAGAGATTTTTAAATAGTTTTATTTGAGAAATGACTATTGAAAGGTTTGAGTTTTTTTAGAAAAGTTTAAATTCTTGTTTTCATATCATAACAAAGCCTGTATAACATTTGTAACAGAGGTTCATACTCTGGCTCTTTATTTGAAAGTTGGTTTCTAATTATACTACTTACTGTGTAGTATATACTACTCAGTTATACTACTTATTTGGTTTTTCTGAGCCTTAGTTTCCATTTCTAGAAAATGCAAATAAGACCTCCCCCTGAGTAGTTTTTTTTTTCCCCCCCTGAGTAGTTTTAAAGATAAAATTATATATCTAAAAGCACTTAGCACTGAATTTGACACATAGTAGGCAGAGAGCATGTAATAATAGGTGTCGCTCATTTCCTTCTTCTAGGAAGGTCTATAAATATTTGCTATTATAGTATTGTGATCTTAATGCCAATGTACTGTATTCTAACTTCTCTTTTAAAATGTGTATCTAACAACTTAGTTCAACTATTAGTTAATTGGAGGTGTAAGGTTTTGGTGTTTTTGGTAGGGTCTCTGACTAGAAATAATCTTAAATGATTGAAACTGTTGATGAGTTACAATGTAAGGAAATGCCAAACCTCACTCTACAATTCTTGAGTGGATGATCCTAAATAACTAGTTCCTTTTAAAAACCTGTAGATTCATAAAATATTTGCATTATCAGAAATCTTCGCCAACTCTGATGATGCACCTGTAATCAGAGCTACTCATGAGGCTTAGACTGGAGGATCTGAAGTTCACGGCCAGCCTGGGCAACTTAATAAGACCCTGTCTTAAACAAAAAAGAAAAGAAAATCTTGTCCAGCCCCTTCAGATTGCAAAAAAAGACTGCAGCCAGTCAATTAATTTTAAATCATTCTACAGATTTACTTAAATCAGGTGTTACCCAGCTCACATTCTATACAGAGTTTGCTTCATGTGCAAGTAGTAAGTTTTTAATACTTAAAATTGTTTGTTGTCCTTTAGTACAAAATCCAGAAGTGCATGTATTTAAAGGTATTCATAATTTTTTTTGTGTGGAAGAATGATGACTTTATTTATAGCAACCCATTGCAGTTCCACATACAACCTCTGTATACAACTCAGACTTCTAAACATTTTCAACAGTGTTACTGTTCAATTTCCATTACTTCTGTTATGTGTAAGTATAAAACTTTTTCAACTTGTGGTTGTTTGAATAGTGCAGGTCCTTGTAGAACAATTAAACCACTTTATAATGATCTAACATCTGATAAAGCCTTGAATAGACATTTTTACTCATTAAACCCTACAAATTGATTCCCTGTAATCATCAAAAAAGCAAAGTACTTGTTCCCACATAACTTCAGCATGACATGGAAATGCACACCTTGAATGGTTTCATATGAACCTCTGCAAGCACTCTACCAGAGTTACATCCTCAACCCATAAGTGTTAATATTACTAGGGGCCAGAGATGTAGGTCTTCAATAGAGCATCTGCTTAGCATGCGCAAGTCTCAGAATTCAACCCCCAGCACTGCCGAAGAAAAATACAGAAGTGTTACTGATATTTTAGTGTAACTTGGTAATTAAAAAAAAAAAAAATCTGTTCTTCTGTTTACTGACTCCTAATTTGTGCCCACCACCTAAAAAGTTTCTTCGAAGAAAATTTGTTTGTCCTTGTTGACAGTAAACCTAGACTTATATTCAGTCCAGTTTATTAAAAAGTGCCTTCTATGATGGACATGTTGTTTAAACTCATAGACCCTATTAAATAGTGGGGTTTGTTTTTATTTTTATTTTTGCAGCACTGGGGATTGAACCCAGGGGCACTCTACCACTGAGGTCATCCCCAGATCTTTTTATTTTTTGAGACAGGGTCTCACCAGGTTGCCAAGGCTAACCTCCCACTTGTGATCCTCCTGCCTCAGGGTTGCTGGGATTACAGGTGTGCATCACCTACGATGCCTGGCTGAATAGTCCTATATTTAAATGGTCAAAAAGTAGTAGAAATTAGTTATCAAAGATGCAGTTTCTCTAGCTGGGGATATAGATCAGTTGGCAGAGTGCTTGCCTTCCTTGCACAAGGCCCTGGGTTCAGTCCCCAGCCCCATGCATGCAAAAATGTGCATTTCCTCTTTCAAAGTAGAATGGTCACTATTTAAGTTACAATTATTGGGCTGGACGTGGAGGTGCACACCTGTAATCCCAGCAGCTCGGAAGGCTTAGGCAGGAGGATTGCAAGTTCAAAGCCACTCTCAGCAACTTACCAAGGGGCTAAGCAACTCAGTGAGACCCTGTCTGTAAATAAAATATTAAAAAGGGCTGGGGATATGGCTCAGTGGTTAAGCACCTCTGGGTTCAATCCTCAGTACCAAAAAATAAATAAGTAAATTAGAATTATGCATTTTTATTTAATGGTATAAAAATGGATTATGGTTTTAAAATATGGATGATAGTCTTATAAAAAGTAAAACCGATATAATTTATTTTACAAATGTGTGTGGAAAAATTTTTTTAGGAGAACCCTCAATCAAAAGAAGCTTGTTAAATGAATTTGACAGGATAATAGAAAATCAAGAAAAATCCTTAAAGACTTTGAAAAGCACTCCAGATGGTAAAATTTGCTTTTTATTCATATCTTTTCCACCTCTGTAGGTCCTATTCGTAGTATTCTTAGTTATCTTTCTCAGTTCTTTTTGGTATATGTAACAGAAAAGACTTACAATGTGGTTTAATTTGTATATTTTTTTCTTGTTTATATCTTGTTCATTAAGTGAACTTTTCCTTCATAATACCTAGTATAATGGGAATGTTGTGTGGAATTGGAAAGTGTGAAATGATTATAAAAATCACTTTTTGATTTAAAAAAACATAAAAATTAAATTTAAAACTATTAGTAGTATAATAATTTAAAGCTTAGGTTCTAGAATCCAGTCAGGATTTTGATCACCAGCTTTCCACCAAAATCAGTCTTTCCAAAGTTATTTTGCCAAATCCAGTGAGCATTTCTTTCTTTCTTTCTTTCTGTCTTTCTTTCTTTTGTTCGTTGTAGATGGGCAACATGTCTTTATTGTATTTGTTTATTTTTATGTGGTGCTAAGGATCAAACCCAGTGCCTTGCACGTGCCAAACAAGCACTATGCCACTGAACTACAGCCCCAGCCCCTCCAAGTGGGCACTTCTTAGTCCTTATTTACCTACATCTTAGCCACATTGACTGTAGTTGATCATCTCTCAGCCTACCATAATCTCTTCATTCTCTCCCTACATGGCCACTCTTTCACAGTCTTCTCTATGGTTCTTTCTTATTTTTTCTTACTCTAAACAGGAGTGCCCCAGGTATCCTTAGATCTGTTCTGTGTCTAAATTTCAGTGACTATCCGTTTTATCTTGTAGCTTAGCCTGTCCCTGAACTCCAGAATCATTCATTTGCCTACTTGACACATTAGATTACTAAATATGCATCTCAGAGTCACTGATGAACTCCATTTCATCCTGGCTCCAAACTTACTCTCTTGTCTTTCCTTTCTCAAAAAGGGGCAGTGCATTCTGCCATTCAATCATACAAAAACCTTGATATTATCTTTTACTGTTTTATTTCCTCATTGTTGACATCCAACCCATCAATAAGTCCTATAGGTTCTATTTTCTTTTTTTTTTTTTTTTTGAGGTACTGGGGATTGAACCAGGGCCTTGTGCTTGTAAGGCAAGCGCTCTACCAACTGAGCTACATCCCCAGCCCCTCTATTTTCAATAAGACAAGAATTCTCTGAACTCAGTGGTAAAAAATTGGTTTTCAGATTCTTTTGCTCTTTACACATTTATTAGCCAGTATTCAGCAAAGAATTTTATATAAACAAGTGAGAATAAGCTATAATTTGTCCTAGAAAACAGGATAAATGCTTAATTCTTTTCCTCTAGTTATAAATTCTCAAAGTAAGGATTAAATTGGCATAATAGTCACCATTAATGGTAGCAAATAATTTTATTTATTGAGTAAAACTGATTTCATGGATTTTTATTTATAAAGTTTATTTACTTTATTTATAAAGCACTTTATTTATAAAGTTTATAAAGTATTTTATTTATAATGTAAAGCTGAGAGGTAAAATACACCATAAGCACTGTATGTCTTTACAAAAAGGAAGCATTCATTCTGATGTTTAAATTATCCCAATTTTGGAAATAGAAACCTCTTCAACCTATTTCCCAAGGTTTTCTTTTCTTTTTTTTTTTTTTTTTTTTTTCGCAGTGCTGGGGATTGAACCCAGGGCCTTGTGCTTTTGAGGCAGGTTTGTTTTTTTTTTTTTTAAGTACATGTGTTAATTAATCTTTGAGCATTCCTTGCTTTTTATTGCCAGTATCACAAACAGATTTCCTAGAATCCTGCAACTTCCCTTCTGCAGTGCTAGATTTATCTTTCTTTGAAGATCCTCTCAATAGTTTCTTAAAAAAGAGATTTGGGTGCTAGATATGATATTGCTGCTGGTATTATTATTATTTTTTTTTAATGTTTATATTTTGGTTCCTAATAACATTTGCATGTTTATTTGCTTTATCCTAGAGCTTTTCTATCTCAGAACCTCTTTATAGTCTTAAAAATTGAGGACCTGAGGAACATTGATTTGAATGAATTATATATCTATTGATAAGTACCATATTAGAAATTAAAATTGAGAATTTTTAGTATTTGCAATATCATGCATTGGTCATATGTAAGATGTTAGTTCACTGAGTTGACACATTTTATTATATAGTTTTAATGACTTTGTTAGTGACATCACTGATCTGATCTAAAAAAAGTCTAAGTATTAGAAAACTGTCAAGATTACATAGCCAGATACAGTTTTCCACAATTCTGGTTTTCATTTAAAATCTTGAATTTTTCCACTGGCAACAATATTGTCATTTGGTTTTCTTGATAAACTCATTTCATTGATTTCTGAAAAAATGTCTGCTGAATACCCAAGTGTGAATAACTGCAGTTTGTTGGCTATTCTTGCAAGTAAAAATGTTAATTATTTGAAGAAATGTCATGATTGTACAACTCTGCTCAATCATGAAAGTGCATTTTCTTGAGACAATGGGGCAATAAAGTATGTTTCAGAATACAGTGAAAAAGACATGTAACATTTTAGGATTATTATTATGACAGTTTGACAACTTCGATCCTCTAAAAGAGCTGTTAGCACTCCTTAGGGTTCCATTGTCCAGCCTTTGAGAATCAAAGAGAATTCTTTGCAGTTCTTGTCTTTAGCTATACCCTTAATACATTCTTAATATATAATCAAGGATATATAATCAAAGTACTGTGTTCAAATGTCAGTCAAAATAATTCTATATACGCTTAGTTTGATAATTAGGTTAGATTTGTATCCATTTGTTTTCTTTATTGTTATTGAACATCTGAATAAATAACATACTATATTTCACTGCATAATCCTTACCACCACATAATTGTCACATCCTGTTTTTTCAGTCCAAAAATTGGTTTATAATCTTTCATCACATAATTGTCACATGGTATAGATCTGTTCTTCACTCCACTTAAAAAATATATAGCAGCAATGTGTTCAACGCTTGCATATGGACACACATTTGTCTTCTCATGCACTTCAAATTGTGAGCCTAGAATTCTTGGGGCACATGCACAGTCAGTATATTTCCAAAAGCCGACTTGCGAGGTTTGTCTAGAGCACCGCAGTATTCATGGTAAATACTTCTTAGTGGTGCTGAGCACAGCATGTGAGATAACTAAACCAATGATAGCAGCAGAGAATCTTGGACACAGAAGATAAAGTTTTGTAGTTCATACTTTGCAGTACTGTAGTAAATTTTCTCAAGTATTTCAATTGTAATGCACAAATCAATGTCTAATATGTTAACTTTTTTTTTTTTTCAGACCAGAAAATTGTTTGCTAAACTGTCATGAAAAAATCATGTGCATTGATTTGGACTGTTCAGTTTTGTTTTTTTTTCTTGGGTTTTTTTTTTTTTTTTTGCGGTACTGGGGATCGAACTCCGGGCCTTGTGCTTGCAAGGCAAGCACTCTACCAGCTGAGCTATCTCCCCAGCCCTGGACTATTCAGTTTTAACATATGTTCACAAGTATTCCATGCATCATAATCATGCAGCAGAGACAGTTAAGTAGTAAATGATTTTTAAGTAATACCAGAACAGTTAAAAAAAAAAAAACTTCGCATGATAGTCATACCCCATTTGTTTACCAAAAAACTTAGCATAAATTCTGTTACTACTGTGCAATGAAATATAGTATTTACATAATTCATTTGCAAATGCTATAGAAAGATACTTGGTGAAGTCAGTTCTGTCCTTGTCACTCCATGCTCTTTACCACTTTCTCCACCTCTTGGCTCCCTTTTTTTTTTTTTTTTTTTTTTTTTTTTTTTTTTAATAATTTTGGTACTGGGGTTGAAATCAGGGCCTTGTGCATGCTAGGCAAGCACTCTCCCACTGAACTGAGCCGTAGCCCTTGGTCGCTTTTTAAATAGTTTTTAGTTTATCCTTTTGAGGATTTCTTCTTGTAAAAATAAGTATGTGTTCCTACTGACTTTCTTCCTCAAAAAGACAAAAAAACACACACACTGTTTTTACTTTGTTGTTTTTGCTTAAAAATTTGCCTGGGGATCACTCTTTAGTGAGTATATAGAGATCTTTCTCATTCTTTTTTATGGTTACATGGTTTTTGATCATATGGCTGTATCAGTATATATGACTTTATTCAGTCAATCCCCTATTAATGGTTTAATTAATTAAAAGTTTACTAAGTATAAATCATATACCAAGAATGAATAATATCCAAAGCTTTGCTTCTAAACTTCTGTAAGACTAAATTTTAAATTTGATATTTACTTTGGAGTTACCTAATACCTTTGAGTTAGGATTGTTATCATCAGTTGACTAAATTTATAACTGATTCTCTTTATGTTTGTACTATGAGTTGTTTACAGCTATTATCAATTTGAGAATCAAGTCATTTCTTTAGTTACTGAATATCTATGATATGCATTGAAAAGTTAAAAGTCTATAATTATTCAATCAAATTTTGTATAAGTATTTACAGTAAGAGATATAACAAGCAAATAGAAAATAAAATCTCCCATTGTATTTTTGTTGATAATGAAAAATAATTTTCTTTCTAGGTACAATAAACGATAGAAGATTATTTACCCATCACATTTCTTTAGAGCCAATTATCTGTGGACCCTTTTGGTGAGATATATTTACATTTTTAAAAATTTTTACTAATAAGGGAAAAATGTGGCTTAGGAATTATATTTAAAATTAATGCACTAATATGCAGTAAGAAGTTAATACTTCCCTTTTTGAAAGCCTGCATCAGGATTAAATAATTCAGTACTTTAGTATTATTTTATAGTGCAGTTTATACCATTATTTTATTTTTTTAGTTTCGTGGAAGCTTTGTAAAGTAGACAAACTGATTATATTCTAATTTTGTGGATGATGTACTGAGGTCAAAAAGGATTAAGGAAATATTCAAAATAATTAACAAAAGATGGCAGATATTGAAGATATCCTTTTATTTCTCCTTCTTCTCTAAACCCTACTAAAATTACCAAGAGAATTATTTTTAACTTGTAATTCCCAAGAACTCTGATCAAAAGAAATAAATACCAAAAGTTTGAAAGCCAAAAACGTGAATGACGTAGTAAACCAAAGAAAACTAAAACTTGACATTAGAGCAAACAGAGAAACTACCCAGTTTACCCAAACAACCCGAAAGACTCAAATTAGCAGCAACATGTATTTCTCTTGATAAAGTAGAAGTAGTAAGATTAGTTAAAACTCTATTCAAGAACGATCTTGTTCCCCTCCCCTGTTGCTGACAGGCATTTATTGCTCCTTCCCTTACCTGTTGAGTTGATTAGAGTATAAGTAATAATGAATATTAGCTTGAAGTAGAAATAAGGCTGAGAAAATTGTGTTTTAAGGGCAAGTGAGACTTTCAGCCTACATAAAGAGGCACTCAAAAAAATGTATAAACAGGTGGAGGAGAGAGGTAGGATAATATTTGAAAAAGTGGCCTGGGGTTTATGGCCTAGTGGTAGAGCGCTTGCCTAGCACATGTGAGGCACTGGGTTTGATCCTCAGCACCATATAAAAAAGTAAAGCAAATAAAGTTTAAAAAAAAAAAATTAAGAAAATATTTGAAAGAGTAAGGCTCCTGAGTAGAATGACTTATTAGATGGAGTCAAGAGTTCTGGTAAAGGAAGAAGCCAGAGAGGATGGGCAGATATTTCCCTGGTAAAGGCTATAAGAATGGAGTCCTGTGGTAGAACTGAAGGAGACACACACTGAAAAGATCCACTTTTGACACTGTATTGTACTCATAGTATTACATAGATTGTAAAGTCAAAGGCTAGGAATCAATGTGTACAAACAGTTATAACCTAGAAAAACACGGTATTGTTTTGGAATGATAACCATGATGAATGCAAAACAATTACCTGAATAGAATTGCCATGTAGCATTTGAGGGTCGGCAAAAATGGCATATACTTAAACATGTGTAGGTGCACCTTTATAGCTTAATAATCAGACTTAAATATTCTCTCCCCAATGTAGCACAACTAAGGAACAGCAAGAAATCCAGAAACCAAATTTTACTGTACCTGGTCAGAAATTTCTGTCTAAACCTCATCTTTATGAACATCTGACTTCGGAAAAATCTCCAAGCAATTTGCAAATTTCAGAACAGCCACTCTTTAAAGATCCTGCTGCAAGAAATGAAAAAATGAGACAGTCAATTGCTACACGCAAATCAACCAAAATCTTTGTCCCACCTTTCAAAACTAAATCACAGTTTTTCAGAGATGAACATTGTGTTGCCAAGAATATTAATTTGGGTGAAAACAAACAAAAACAAAAAAACACAGATGAACATGGCTCATGTGATAAGGAAAATAATATTAATGACAGTGAGATTCATCAGTTTAACAAAAACAGCAACAACCAAGCAACAACTATAATTTTCACAAACTGTGAAGAAGAATCTTTAGGTTTGTAAGATAATTTGTGTGACCCATTTTTGCCTTTTGGTTATTAGATGTTTCTTGTTTTAAGTTATATCCTTGAAGGGTTTCCCCATTTTGTGGTGATTAATAATTTCAGAACCTTTTTTAATGCTTTAGATTTTCTAAATCCAAAGATTAGGTTTAAATTATTCCAATGTTTTGTTTTGTTTTCCCCAAAGAACTTGTGAACTTTCTTGTTTTAAAAAAAAAAGAATATTAGACACACAATCCAGAACTGTTTCTCATGGAATATATTTTATCATGCTACTACTTTTCTTCCAAAGTTAAGATAAAAGTAATAGATATATTTCTGTTCTTTGTATACAACTTGACAAGTTGACATTTTATTATCCCTGAAGATTTAAAAGTAATCAGGGCTCCTTTTTTCAAGGCATGTAAAATTAGAGTAAATTGATACATGTAATTTTATAGAGCTGAGGTTGCACTTTGTAAATTTACATTCAGTTTTATTTTTTGCTAATTATTTGGTCTTTAACAGATTTAATTACAAGCCTTCAGAATGCCCGAGATAAGCAGGATATGCGAATTAAAAAGAAACAAGGGCAACATATCTTTCCACAACCAGGCAGTCTGTATCTTGCAAAAACCTCGGCTTTGCCTCGAATCTCTCTGAAAGCAGCAGTAGGAGGCCAAGCTCCCTCTGCATGTTCTCACAAACAGGTACGCTTTTGTCTATAATACTGGTATCTTCTGTAGCACCCTTCCACTAACAGTTTAAGTTTGGGCAAATTGTTTAAGAATGAACAAATTAGTACCTGAATGGATGAATGAAATCATTGTGCTTCCTAATCCATCTACGTACCTGGCAGCCTCCCTCTCTGCCAGGTATGCCTTTCCTTACCAAAGTGGTCTGGGTTTCAAAACTCCTTTTTCTCTTTCCCCTTCAAATCTTATTTATTTCATTGCTGTAAGTGCTCTCAGTTAAGCATTAGGGGATTAGTAGTCACCTTAAATTTAAAGTGAATAACTCATAGCCCTGAACTTCTGAAGGCTATTTACATTTTTAAAAGAGTAGTAGTTAAGCTACTACTGTCCAGGTAGAATTTTTCACAATGAAAAAATAGAAATAATATTAATGGCTCACATTTATTGAGCCTTTTCTGTGCACTGAGCACTCAGCATTTTGCATGCTTTGTTTCTATCTTGCTCGGTGCTCACAATCACCCTGAATGAAAAATACCTTTATTTTGTCCATCATTTTGCAAATGAGAGAACTGAAACACAGAGAGGGTTAAATAACTCCCCAGAGTCATGTAACTAGAAAATTAAAGAGCCAGAATTCCAAATCAAAGGTCTGACCCCTGAGTGAAGCGCTGAACAAAGGAGCAGACATGTTGGGTTAAGCATGCTGCGGTAACTCGTCCTGAGACCGGGCCAGGCCTCAGTAATGCTGGCACTCTTCCCTGTTCTCCTCCTCCCTTACTTTTGAACTCAGGAGATTTCATACGTTGTTTCTTTATCCCCACAGTGCCTTCCTGTGGCATTTTTAGCATGAAGCTTATACACAGGGAATAAAAATGGGGTTGGGGGTATAGCTCAGTGGTAGAGCACTTGCCTAGCACATGTGAGGCACTGAGGTAGATCCCTGGCACCACATAAAAACAACTAAATGAAACAAAGTTATTGGGTTCATCTACAACTAAGAAAGAAAATGTAAAAAAAAAAAAAAATCATAGCCTTTAAAAAAAAAAGTACAGCAGACTCTTGAATGTTTAGGTTGTTTATAGTACATTAAAATTTGCTTCTAGCTAAGAAGTTTTTTTTTCTTTTTTTTTTTTTTTGTTGTGTTTTTGTTTTTGTTTTGATGTTTATGTTTATGTGGTGGTGAGGATCAAACCCAGGGCCTTGTGCTAAGCAGTCTACCACTGTGCTCAACCCCCAGCACAGTTTAATATTTCATACTGAATAGTTTAGTACTTAAATGAAAAATTCTTGGCAAATTCAGTTTTGACTTATTACAGTTGTTTTTATTCTACAAAATGTTTATTGTTTATTCATTATCAAATTTTTCTACTGTTTATTTTGTGCAGCTCTATATGTATGGTGTTTCTAAACATTGCATAAAGATTAACAGCAAAAATGCAGGGTCTTTTCAGTTTCACACTCAGGATTATTTTGGTAAGGAAGATTTATGGGCTGAAAATGGAGTTCAGTTGGCTGATGGTGGATGGCTCATACCCTCCAATGATGGAAAGGCTGGAAAAGAAGAATTTTATAGGTATTGTATGCAAAATTATTTTGTGTTAGTTTTTTTATATACTATAATTTCTATAAAGTTGACTGGAAATCAGTTTTTTATACAATTAATCATGTTAAGTGTATTGTGATTCAGTAGGCATTCTGTTAAAATCTTATGAAAAATGAACATGGTTTTCCTGGGATTTAATGAATTGGGTTTTCTTGAATTGACTTTTTCTTGTGCATTTACAAAATTAAAGTTGATAAGTTATATCTGAATTGGACTTACCCACATACATGCACATTTATGTCGTATTCCTTTTCATTGTTTATTTTAATAAGTACAAAATATAGACACTAAAAGTTAAACAGAAATATTTAAATATCATACCAAATAACTAGAAAAATCTCAGTGCTCTAAAACATCAATAATTTAGGAACTCTATAACTGCTTTTGAGTCTAATGTTTACACAAACATAATTTTGCCATTAAGATGTATCACCTCTTGCCAAATGCAAAAGATGGGACTTCTTTCTATAGAACCCTTATTTTTAAAAATTTCTGCATCCTTCCAAAATTAATAGTCTTGAGAACGAGGTAAAATATTTTTTTCCTGAAGATATTTTTTACTCTTTTAGATTATAAGTTTAAAACAGGAACCCTGTTTACCATGTCATGCATGTATCTTACATAACAAACATCTGCTGAAGCTTCTAGTAGGAAAAGTTTAGTAAAACCGTTGTATTATTTTCATGTACTAAATAGAATGCATAACCTGGAGCTTGAGTGATTGCCCTGTAGTCAAGTGGTCAGGGTTCATAGTGTTGGGGCACTTATGGGTTGTCTTTGGATCATGCAGTGAATACTTATTGTGTATCTACTATGTGCCAAGTACTATTCTGGACACTTGTCAAAACAAAGCAAAACAAAAAGATCCTTGCTTTAATGAGTCATGCATTCTGGTGGGGGCGGAAGACACAAAAAAATTTTAAAATAGTGACTAATTTCTATGTTGGAAGGTGTAAGTACTATGAAAACAGATAAAGCTGGACAGGTGGTAGGGGAAAAAGCTATTTTATGCTGATACATGTCATTCAGTAAAGAGGGAAGAAACTGATGATGCAGGAGAGGAGGCATTTCCTAGGTGAATGACCATGATGGGGCGACAGGGCAGGAGCTGGTACACAAATAGCAGAAGGACACAGGTGCTGTGGTGAGTAGGTATGAGGGGAGACTTGTGGAAGTTCTCTTTTGAGAACTCCTGTTGTCTTAGGGCTTAGAGTGAGTGAAGGAAAGGAGAAGGAGTTAGAGGTAGAGAAGAGAGGTAATGCTCAAGGAAGCACCAGGACTAGGGAAGGGTGTGCTCTGGTGTGTTTTAAAAGCGTTCTCTTTTTTTGTGTGTGTGTGTGATACTGGTGATTGAACTCAGGGGCACTTTACCACTGACCCACATCCCAGCTCTTTTTATTTGAGACAGGATCTAAGTTTCTGAATCTGACTTTGAACTTAGATCCTCCTGCCTCAGCCTCCAGAGTGGCTTAGGCATGTGCTACCACCCCTGGCTTAAAAATATTCTCTAATAAGAAAAGTAATCTAAAATATAACCATTTTAAATAAGCAATCTCATTTTTCAGCAACAACTCTATGTGTTGAAAGCATTGTATTGACTATTCTGTTAAGTGGAGTTTTTATGAGTATGCTATTTTGATACATATTAAATAATTTTCTAAAATTCTGTTACTTCTAGATCATATGGATCATCTTGCACAATGTAGTTGTGCAAACTACAACGAATAGTTGTAGTTGTTGAACTTATTATCCTGTGTGGTTGTTATCTTATTATTCTACATTTATTTGTTCAGGGCTTTGTGTGACACCCCAGGTGTTGACCCAAAACTTATTTCTAGAGTTTGGGTCTATAATCACTACAGATGGATTATATGGAAACTGGCAGCTATGGAATTTGCTTTTCCTAAGGAATTTGCTAATAGATGCCTAAATCCAGAAAGGGTGCTTCTTCAACTAAAATACAGGCAAGTTTAAAGTATTAAATTAAGTAATCATATACTGTGGTATAATTCAGATTTTTGTTCTGTGACTTCTTTGTTAAAGATGGTGCATGAGCCAGTTCCCATCCCACCTTGCCGTTCATGTTGTATAGAGCTGTTCTCTGGTCATTACTCAGACCAACTTAAGAGAGATCACTGATTCATACATTACCTCTTGTTTTTCTCTTGCCCCAAATCCCTCTTCAACCTCTTGGAATATGAGAATATGACTAATTTGATCAAGTTTTCAGATATTGATAATAAAGCATTTTTGTATTTTTAAATTTTAGTATTCATATTTTAACAATATAAAAATGTATTTCTACCCCCAAAATTTTCAAGTATTTTATCAGTATTGCTTTGCTAAATTAAGTTTATTCCCAGTTATTCAGTGACTTCATTTATAGTGTAATTCTAGAGAAATTCCGAAAACAGGCATTTTCTTTTCATATTTAGATATGATATGGAAATTGATAGAAGCAGAAGATCAGCTATAAAAAAGATTCTGGAAAGGGATGATACAGCTGCAAAAACACTTGTTCTCTGTGTTTCTGACATCATTTCATCCATCACCGATATATCTGAAACTTCTAGCAATAAAACTAGTGGTGGAGATGCCAAGAAAGCGGCTATTATTGAACTTACAGATGGATGGTATGCTGTCAAGGCCCAGTTGGACCCTCCCCTCTTAGCCCTCTTGAAGAATGGGAGACTAGCTGTGGGTCAGAAGATTGTTATTCATGGAGCAGAATTGGTGGGCTCTCCTGATGCCTGTACACCTCTTGAAGCCCCAGAATCTCTTATGTTAAAGGTAAATTAAATTAATGCACACTGGATAAGAATCAAGTCACTGACTCATTTAAATTCAAGAGAGGTTGTATACTTAAAATTTTAAATTTACTTAAGTTTAGTAAAATTGCTGTATTTCTTGAAAATGTCCTGACAATGTAAGAGGCAGATTTGTCTTGTTTAGGGGAAAGCCAGAGATATTTCTTGAGCTAAATATAGTTCCAATTAAAAATACAACAGGATATTGTCATGTCATATTGAATGGTGGAAGCATTGCCATTAGAAGTTACTGATGATATTGCACATACAGGCCGGGCACCTGTAATCCCAGCCACTCAGGAGGATGAGGCAGGAGGATTGAGAGTTCAAAGCCAGCCTCAGCAAAAGCAAGGTGCTAAACAATTCAGTGAGACCCCATCTCCAAGTAAAATACAAAAAGGGGCTGGGGATGTGGGTCAGTGGTTGAGTGCCCCTGAGTTCAATCTCTGGCACCAAAAAAAAAAAAATATATATATATATTGCACATATAGGTTCACTGATGAGGTAACTGTGTAGAAAATTTACTTCTGTTGAATGCTGCATCTCTAATTCAGGGAGAATTTCATAAATTAAACATTTTTAAGGTAAAGAGATTTTATTTGGCCTTTCATCAAGCCAAAACAGGCTTTTGGTTTTTGTTACTTAGAATATCAAAGTTCTGATGGCTTTCATCTTCTTGTTTGTTATTTCTTTTTATCACATCAGCGTCTGTGCATAATTTTTAAACTCAAGTAATATAAGGCTTATGACCAAAACAAAAGCTAGTCCTAGCACAAATCTCTCATCCTGTTTTGTGCTTCAGAAGCAACCATTCCCAATCACATGGCTGTTTCTTTTGTTCATACTGCCTTATCTTTTCCCCTTCAGTTTAACAGTAACTATTAACTTCCTGCTGTGGAAGGTGAAGATTAGACCTCTTACACCAACACCATCACATGTTTCTCTTCCCTATTTCCCCATACCAGTGCAGCATAATTTCTGGTGAAGTTTATGCTCAGCATTTACATTATAATAACTATGAAAATATTTTTTTGCAACTATAACCACATTTCCTTCTTTATCATTTGTACTTTCCTTGGAGTTATTAAATGTCTTTGTTTTTACTTTTCTGCATCCTTACCACTGACTTCTTATCCTTTGTGTGTGTGTGTGTGTGTGCATGCTAGAAACCCTATTTCCTGGATTCTGTGTGATCTTTTTAGATTTATTCCCTGATTCTAAGGACCCACAAGTTCCAGAGTCTTCTAGAAAAAGCATACTTGAAGCTTTTTGAAATCTTCTAGTAAGGTCAGCTGAGTATAGAAATCTAGGTTGAAATTATTCCTTCAAGCATACCTGTAATCCCTGCAACCTGGGAGGCTGAGGCAGGAGAATCGAAAGTTTCAGACCAGCCTGAGCAAATTAGCAAGGCCCTAAACAACTTAGTGAGCCTCTGTCTCAAAATAGAAAATAAAAAGGGCTGGGAATGTAGCTCAGTGGTAAAGCCATCCCTGGATTCAGTCCCCAAAACAAAATGAATGAATGAATGAATAAACAAATAAATAATTCCTTGAGAATTTTGGAAGACATTTCTTTATTGACTTCTTCTAATACAGCTTTTACTACTAGTATAGCTTATAACTAAGTTCATTGCTATTTTTATTCTGTCCTTCATTATGTGGTCGGATTTTAATATTATTTTTTCTCCAGTATTCTGAAATTTCACAGTATGCTACTTCAAATGCTACTTCAATGTCCTTTTTTTTTTTTTTTTTTTTTTTTTTTTTTTGTGGTGGGTTTTCAGCGTACCCAATCTAGGAACAGTGTCTTTTACTAAGTTTTGTGAAATTCTCTTAAAGTGATTATTTGATAATTTTCTTATTTTTTCTGTTTCCTAATATTTGGGTACTAGACTGCCTAGATTAGTTTTATAATTTTCTAGTCTTTTCCCACTATTTTATATTTTGTTGTCTCTTCTCAACCCCTTTTCTAAAATAGTTCTTAATTCTTTCTCCTCATCATTAAAGTGAATTTGTTTCTATCAGCATAATTTTTTATTTCCAGAAGACCTTCATTATTCCCCAAATGTTTTTTTGTTTCTTGCTACATTTGGCTTTTGTTTTATAGATATAATTTCTTATCTTTCTGAAGCAATTGAATAATGTTTTATTTTCATTTTGTCTTTTCTGCTTTCTGCTTTTTTTTTTTTTTTTTTTTTTTTTTTTTTTTTTTGTGAGAACCTCTTTTTCTTTTTGTTTGGGTCTTTCAGATTGTAGACTTCCTTGCTGGTGATTACTTCCAGGGAAGGACTTGTCAGCTTATAGGGCAGAGAGGTGGGGATTTGTGTTTTAAATTAGAAGACTCTCAAATACCAGTGAATATACCAAGAGGTGAGCCAGGTAAGGAAGCACCAGGGAAATTCATTGTCAGCAGAAGGATTTTCACTTCAGTTTTGTTTTCACTGTAATAACATGTCTCCCCGACCCTCATTGCATCTACCCAGTGTTCAGAGTATGGGATACGTGCAATTCAGCCTCTCCAGAACAGAGTCCCCTGGGTTCTATTTTAGTGGGATCAGGGACAGCCACCTAACTGAGGCTGGCTTTGAACTAGAGATCCTTCTGTCTCAGCCTCCAGAGTCACTATGACTATGGAAGAGTGCCACCACTCCCAGCTGTATACTTTTCATTTTTTTCTTACTTTTTTACTAATCTTCTCAAGGCATTTCAAAATGAATATTTTTAAAGCAGCTCTAATAGAAAGAAAACTCTAGGAAATCTGTAATAGAATTGAGTATGTATTTAACTTCTAAATCAGTTTTTCATTAATTTGTCCAGATTTCAGCTAACAGTACTCGACCTGCTTGCTGGTACACCAAACTTGGGTTCTTTCCTGATCCTAGACCTTTTCCTCTGCCCTTGTCATCACTGTTCAGCGATGGAGGAAATGTGGGTTGCGCTGATGTTGTTGTTCAGAGAGTATACCCTATGCAGGTAAGGTACATTCTTGAAGCTTACTGTGTATTTTCTTTCTTTTGTGATAATTTGAATGCACCCTGCCAGCTGTTTTTGTTTCTGTTGTTGTTGTTTTAATATAACACATTATGCAGTGGATGGAGAAGACATCTTCTGGATTGTACATATTTCGCAATGAAAGAGAAGAAGAAAAGGAAGCAGCGAGATATGCAGAGGCACACCAAAAGAAACTTGAAGCCCTATTCACCAAAGTGCAAGCAGAATTTGAAGAGCACGAAGGTGAAGTGCATTATATATTACAAATTATTATTTTTCATAAGAGAAAGGTTAAAGGCTTTTAATTTAATATTTGTAATTAAGTGAATTGTCATTGAATAATAATTAGTTTTTTTTTAATTCTGAGTCGGAATTTTTTTTAAATATTACACAGGTGCACAGATAAACATTGAACTTATCTCAAATTATTATTGCTTATTTTCAAAACACTGACCTTTTAGAAGTTTATAATTATCTCAGACAGTAACAGATGACATGTCCTCAGCATTTTCCAGTGCCCTTAAGTAAACTTCCTCTCAAGATTCAGGGCTAAAGTATCTAGAGAATTCTTTTGTGGTGTTAGAGAAAAAAGAGCAACAAGGAGGAAACCATCAGATTATTTTTCCCTAAGGCATCTGTTACTCTTCTTCCTTAGTGTCTTTATCTACATTATATAATGTTCATTTTTGTCTTTGGAGTGGTCACTTTTCATGTATACCTAGAACAAGGACTTGTTATCCCTATGGCATCAATTTCAATAAGAAAAATTATATGTCGTATATTTGAACCACATAAATTTACTTTTTCTAATATACCTTTTTTGGTTGCTCACAATTTTATAATTTCCTGCATTTCCTTATGATTTTATATTTTATTTGACTTCATATTCTATGTAAGTTACAGAAAAATTGGACTTCCAGGATTTTATTTACTTCAAATTATTATAGCTTATACTATTTTCATGAATAGAGAATCAATAAGAGAAACCATTTTCCTAATTTATAAATTAAGTAAGCTCTACATATGACTATTTTTTTTAACCATGAATATACCAGCTTTAAATTTTCCAAGAAAAACTTTTAGCAGATAAATGGTTTTTAAAAATTTTTTTAATCTCCCTTCTTTGGGGTTTTTTGTGGTTTTTTTCGGGGGGCAGTGGAGGACCAGGTTCTCTACTTTGCATTGTTCTTACAAGTTTGGTTTAACTCATATGGACGCTTTTTTCCCCTAGAAAACACAATAAAACAGTGTATGCCGTCACGTGCACTAACAAGACAGCAAGTCCATGCTCTGCAGGATGGGGCAGAGCTTTATGAAGCAGTGAAGAATGCACCAGACCCAGATTATCTGGAGGTGAGCGAGTGAGAGGCAGATGATGAGCCTTGATCCTCACCCTGGAAGGCGGGAAGCTGTGGTGACCTTCTAGCCATTATGGGAAGAAATACATTGAAGTGCTGCATCTTTCAAAGGGAATGAGCACACTTCTGCCATCCCCAGTGATGGGCCAAGCCAGTGTGATGTGTTTCTGATTCTGTATCAAGTGGAGATTGGAAAAATTCATATTTCTTTTTTTTTTTTTTTTTTTAATTTTTAGTTGTAGATGGACAAATACCTTTATCTTGTGGATTTATTTTTATGTGGTTCTGAGGATTGAACCCATTCCTCACATGTATTTCATAGTTAACTAAACATGGTTTAAATTGCAGCAAAACTTTTTTATTTTTAAGATAAAAAATCTTCAGCACGGTGTGTTTTGTTTCCGAGTTCTTGATTTCTCAGGGCCTACTTAGGATTGTTCATCAATCTCTACCTTAAGGATACTGGGACAGGAGACTTCTAGAAGTTTTAAACTGTGTTAGAAACAGTGCAGACTTTAGAATCACAGCCTTACTATTTATTAGCTAAGAAAATTGGGAATAAAAGAGCTATAAAATGGTCATAAAATATATTGTTTTAGGATCAAATTAGATGGCATATCTGAAAGTTCTACACGTTAGTTATTATTATTAGAATGCCCACTTCACATATTAAAATAAGCAGCCTCTTAAATTAGATTTAGACACTTAGATGTCTAAAATAATTCATGCTGATTCTAGGATAACTTTGCTAGGTAGGGAAGAGGGGGAATATTTTAGGGAAATTACTGGTTGTTTATTGATTAATTTCATTTATTTGATGACAATAAATGTGAATTTATTTTTAACTTTGTTACACAGTGGGACTACAAAACAAACACTCCATCAGTAATGTAAGCAGTGTTTTTCTGAATAGGATTCCCTCCTGTCTGAAATGTTACAACTTGGCTCTCCGCATGAGAAGCCCATTTTAAAGTCTAAGAGGATACTTACCACAAGTTGCCAAGTTTAGGGTTTATTTGTTGAAGTTTGCATGTTCTTTGAGTTGTCTTGAAGTTAGCTTTAATTTCATCCACAAAACTTAACAAAATACTTACAAGTCTCCTTTTATAGCATTAACTGATATTTTAAGGAGGAACTAAAGGGAGCAGAATGAGAGCTGGATGTCTAAGTTCAGCCACTTGTAGCCAAACAGGTGATTTGTCTCCTAGGGCCTTGTTCTCGTGTTCTATCAAGTGGAAACATAAAAGTAGGTCTGTCTAAAGCTCTGAGTGCATCTAATTGTATGAGATTTGAATTAGATAAAATGATCATTGTAGAGTTCCTGAAACAGCCATCAATTTCTAAATAGCCCTATTAAAAGAATTTGTTTGCAATGGCAATATTGAATATCATAGACATTCTGAAATTGCAGAAAATATAACAGTATTGAATAAAATTCCAAGGAGGAACAGACAGGAATTAACTGAAATTAATGGGGAAAATGTGTCAAGGCATAGATAAAAGTGCTTGTAGCAAATGTCTGTTTCAGATTTAATCTACTATTCCAAAGAGTTGATGAAATGTAACGATAGGGGCTATGAATAAAGGTTCTTGAGTCATCCTCTTGTCCGGTGCAAGTAATTTCTTCTCTTCTGTGCCTCCGTTTCATCAACTGTAACACAGAAACAATAATAGTACCTACATTGTAGGATCATTGTGAGGACTAAACGAATTAGTATATGTACTACACATAGTATTGCATGCTCAAATATAGTGAGCACTCATGTTAGCCATTTATAACATAGTAGTGGCTGTTGTGATTAGAGTACATTTTAGAATTAGAGAATTTCCCCCCTCCACCCAGGGAAATTTGTCACAAGGATTAATTAACACTTTGAGGCCTCCGAAGACACTGTGTGATAAACAGTACGTTAATCCATATCCTTAAAATGAACTCTAATCTGTTGTGTGTTATTCCCATTTAAAGCCATCTGATTATAGTAGTTGGGACTTTCTAATTCGTTTTATTGATTAAGTTCATTTATTTGATGACTTAATAAATGTGAATTTATTTTTAACTTTATTACATAGTGGGACTACAAAATAAATATTCCATCAGTAAAATAAATATTCCATCAGTAAAATAAAATATTTTTTTCAATATTTTAAATGGTCACAGGGTTATTTCAGTGAAGAGCAGTTAAGAGCTTTGAATAATCACAGACAGATGTTGAATGATAAGAAACAAGCACAGATCCAATTGGAATTCAGGAAGGCCATGGCATCTGCTGAACAAGAAGAACAAGGTTTATCAAGGGATGTTACAACTGTATGGAAGTTGCGTATCGTAAGCTACAAGAAGAAAGAAAAAGATTCAGGTTAGTATGCATCTTTTTTTGTTCATATCAATTTTGTTAAGTTGAAAAATGCCATTAGTACAAATGATTACAAATGCTAAAGTATGAAGTGAATGTATATCAGGGGAACAAAATGGACTGCCAGCACTCACAAATTAGTAATAGAATCCTTAGATCTTTATTGTCATCTGTATTTGGTTTTTCTTTTTTTTTTTCTTTTCTTTTTTTTTTTTCCTCCCAGTACCTGGAATTGAACCCAGGGTCATTAAATAACTAAGCCACATCCCCAGCCCTTTCTTTATGTTTTATTTTGAGATAGGACCTCCATAAGTCCTTAGGGCCTTGCCAGAGTTGCTGAGGTTGGTCTCAAATTTGCAGTCCTGCCTCAGTCTCTTGAGTAGCTGGGATTACAGGTGGGCACCACTGCTCCTGGCCTATATTTGTTTTAATAATAATCAGTTTAAACAAGAATTTTAATAATAATCAGTTCTTCCCCTTGTGTCGTCTTCATATTTCTCTAAACAGCTATGTTGAGTGTCTGGCGTCCATCATCAGACTTATATTCCCTGTTAACAGAGGGAAAGAGATACAGAATCTATCATCTTGCAACATCAAAATCTAAAAGTAAATCTGAAAGAGCTAACATACAGTTATCAGCAACAAAAAAAACTCGATACCAACAACTACCGGTAAAAACCTTTCATTTTAATTTTTCAATTTTGTTAAACACATATTACTTTGGAGAATCTCCATATACTGAATATTTGGTTTGTTTTGTTTTCTGTAGGCTTCTGATGAAGTCTTATTGCAGGTTTATCATCCAAGGGAGCCCCTTCACTTCAACAGACTATTAGATCCAGACTTTCAGCCACCTTATTCTGAAGTGGACCTAATAGGATTTGTGGTTTCTGTTGTGAAAAAGAGAGGTAATTGTAGCTTTTTATTGATTAATTTGAAAAACATTGTCTTTTAAACTTTATCTTCCTAATGACTGATTGAATCTTCCAGTTAACTGGAATTTGCTAACTAGCAATGTGAAAGGACTCATCTTTTAATCTCTGATTAAGGAAAAGCAGTTCTGCATTATTTTCAAGGTAACAGCATGCATCCCATTCTGTGCAACTTATTTTAAAGAAATGTTTTTGCAGGATAGTAGTAATCACTATCAAATAATTATAATCTGCTCAATTAGCAGACCATATAAACCTCCAACATCTTCAGCTTTTATTGCTTCCCAGCATCTTAGCCAAATTTCTTTCTTTTACTCTTCAATGTGACAGCACATTATTTCCATATATTTTATCTGTATCATACCCTTGTCTGCCTGAGTACTGCATGTGATCACAGCCCAGCTTCAGTCCCTCTGTACTCACAAAGCCTTCTATTTCTTTATGACTTACTGTGTCCCAGGCACCTCAGCCTCGGTTCTAACTCTTTCTGCCACTCCAGTCATTGTGACTCTGTCCTTGCTGTTACATCTCAGAGCCTGTGCTCTCGCTGCTCCTTCAGTCTGTGGTCAAATACACCTTCTCCCTGACCACTCTTCCCAAAAGAAAAGCACCCCCTCTGCTCTCCAGCCCAGCACTCTCTCTCCCTTTACCCTGCTTCACTTTTCTCCATAGCATTCCTCAGCACCTGACAATGTGTGCTTATGCTTTTCTCTCCTTCTTTAGGAACATAAGCTCTATAAGGACAAGGACTTTATTATTGCTATTTCCCCAGTGTATGCAAGATAGGATCTTAAGGGTGGATTATTACTGTTTGTTGTTTTGTTTTTACCAACTTACTGTCATGATTGCTCCCTTCCTCAGTTCTTTGGCTAAAATTTACCATTTTCGTTTCTTTTTTAAGAAGGCTTCAAATATACCATATTCCATGAGATCCGCACACTTTCAAAATGTGTATACCTGCTGCCTTAATTTTGAGACTACATCTGGGCTATATATAGATTGAGCATCCCTAATCCAAAAAATACAAAATACTCCAAAATCTGAAACTTTTCGAGTACCAACATAACCCTCCAAATAGAAAATGCCACACCTGACCTCATATGATGGGTAGTAGTCAAATGTAGGTACATTTAAGATGCTATATAAAATTACTTTAAGGCAGCTAGGCATGATGTAACAAACCTGAAATCCCAGTTACTCAGGAGACTTGAGGCTGGAGGATCACAAGTTTGAGGCCAGTATGGGCAACTTGGTGTGACCTTATCTCAAAAGGAAAAAAAAGGGACATAGCTCAGTGAATGCATTCAATCCCCAGTATCACGATAAAAGAGAAAACATACCTTCAGGCTACATGTATAAGATATGTAAGAAACATAAATGAATTTTGTGTGTAGACCTGGATCTCATCCCAAAGATGCCTCATTGTTTATGAAAATATGCAAAAAATCCAGAACACTTCTGGGTCCTGCACTACAGATAAGGAGGACTCAGCCTGTGTAATATTATGGGGTCATACTTTTTCCCTTTCCCTTGTTTTGCCATGGAACAGTTTAGAACTGGCCTGGTTTTTCCCTAAATGGGGAATTTTCCTAAATGACTGATTTTCTTTTTATTTCAGAATACCTAATGAATTGTGTTTTGAAGTCTAAAATCTTAACTAAACTGTGTATTAGTAAAAGCTTTCTGTATACCATTCTCTTGGAACATAGATGTTATTTTATTCTGCAGATTCAGTGTTTTATATATTTCTGGGAAATTTTCTGGTTTTGAGCATATCTTTATTAAGATCCCTACTTCAGCAATACCAGTTAGCCCTGTGTTGGATTACTTTTACTTTTACTTTTATGTCATTGCTTTTATCTTTTTTGTCCTTTCCATCTTTATTCACCAGAATTATAACCAGCCTTTGTGTCCTTTTTTTTTTCCCTGCAATACGCTGTGTATGTCTTGTTCCTTGTTATTTCTAAAACATATATCTGTCCCATTGTGATGATCTGTTACTGTGCTCAGTTTATTTGTTTGGTCCTGCAGTCTTTTTGCCTTGCAGAGCTATTTATCATCTTATATGCAGGCATACATTTTATTGGTTATACTCTTACTGAGTTCTGTAGCTTGAATCAGTTATGAATTGGGAAGTTTTCTTCCATTCTTTGAGTTTTATTTTTTAATGAGTTACACTCATTGCTTTTTGCTCTCTGCCCTTTTAAAAACAAATGGTTCTTTTTAGTAATATATAACGTTAGATTCATTTCAACATAATTATAAAAACATGGAATACAGTTTGCTCTAATTCAGTCCCCAGTATTTCCTATTTCTTTTCCCACCTCTCTCCACCCTGTTCTTTTCCTTCTACTCTACTGATATTTTTGCTCTTTACTTATAAGTTTTTTTATTAGTGTCTTGTGAATATACATGACAATGAGAGTCACTGCAATATGTTCATGTATGTACCTAGGAAGGTCAGATTCATTCTGCTGTTCTTCCCTTATCTCTCCCTTCCCCTCATCCCCCTTCATCTACTTCACTGATCTATTTTAATGAAATACCCCTTTTCCTTTCTTTTTCTTTCTTTTCTCCCCCTTATTTATTTGCCTGTCTTCCAAAATCAGAGAAAACATTCAGCCTCTATGTACCCATTTTTTAGTGAGTTTTGTTTGGTCATTTGTGTTTTACTGCTTTGTGGGGTTTTCATTGGCTATTGTTAATATGCTATGTTGTTGCCATACCATTTAAGTTCATCTTGGTCGTGCCATGACTCTCCACACATCTTATTGTTCTGTGGGAATAGGCTGTAAGGGACCTGAGGGTACAAACAGGGAAATGAGTTGGAGACTATTGGGAAACCTTAGGTTAGAGATGATGATGGACCAGACAGAAGTTCTCGACATGGCAAGAAGCAGTTAGATCCTGGTTGTATTTTGAAGGTAGAGGGACAGTGTGGGATGGTCTGAGCATCTAGAAAAATAGAGTTGCCGTTCACTCAGAGGGAAAGACTGCAAGAAAGCACATTTGTGGCGAAATTCGGAAATTTGGTTTTGGAAGATAAGTTTTAGGTCTTATTAGGCATCTCAGTAGAGGTGTCTACTTGACAGTTGGTTATTAGGAGTCTTCAGGGAAATAGTAGAGAAGAGATCCAAAGCCTGAGTCAAGCACTTTGATGCCCAGAAGTGGAGGAGATAAAAAGGAACCAGTAAAGGGAACAGGAGAGCAGCTAGAGGGGTGGCAGGAATGCTGAGGACACTGTGGGATCCCAAAAGCCAGGAGACGAGAATTGCCTGGTGTGAGAGTGATCACGTCTATGAAATGCCCTTTGGCAGCATTGACAGTGAGTGAGGACTCAAGAGTTGACCCCTGGCTTTGGCACCATGTCGGAGCCTGCGGGTGGAGCAGTGGGAGTGCACAGCTGAAGTGAACAGGGGAATGGAGGGGAAAGAGCATAGGCGATGTAGGCATCGCAAGACGCCTTTCCCCATGACTTTATTGAGGTAAAATGGAAGTACAATAAAATGCACATGTTTGAAGTATGCAGTTTCATCAGTTTTGACATGTATGTAGAATCAATATAAAAAGCATTTCCATTATTTGTTTTAATTTGAAATAATGCAGACTATTTCCTACATGATTTATTACATTAGAAATAACCTTAATATATATATAGAACCCCACCCCCATGTCAACTATTTCAAAATTAGTGGCACACTTATAAATTATCTCAAAGGGTAAGGAAAAAAGCACAAGAAAAGTAAATGAAAAGTGCTTTGAACTAAGTGATAACAAAAGCTTAAAATATCATCAGGATCCCTGGTACAAAATTGTACTCAGATGAACATTTATAACTTAAAGTACTTGCTGGAATAACAAATTATTTTCAAATTTTGTAGTAGGAAGGAAAAAAATAAGAGTAGGAGCAAAAAAAAAGAAATAGAGAAGAAATAATACAGCTAAAATTTGACAAAAATCAAACAAGTCTAATCAAGAAAAAAGCGAGAACACAAAAATTAATATCAATAGGAAAGAAGCTATCAAAATAATAGAGAAGCTAAAAATATATTAAGGTAATGTAATCGTATGCCAACAGGTGATAGCTTACTTAACAATGTCTATGTTAGAGAATCTGTGTGCTGCTGAGAAGAAAATGTATTGTCATTGATGGATGAAATATTCTATATATTTCTATTAAATCTAAATTATCTATTGTATTTTTTACTTCTATAGCTTCTTTATTTAGTTTTTGTTTGGAGGATCTATCCAGTGGTGACAGAGGCATGTTAAAGTTGCCCAGTATTATTGTATTGTAATCTATTTGATTCTTGAGATTGAGAAGGGTTTGTTTGATGTACATAGATGCTCCATTGTTTGGGGCATAAATATTTACAATTGTTATATCTCGTTGACATATAATTCTCTTAAGCAGTAGGAGATGACCTTCTTTGTCCCTTCTGATTAACTTTGGTTTAAAGTTCACTTTATCTGATATGAGGATAGAAATCCCTGCTTGTTTACAAGATCCATGTGAGTGATATGTTTTTTCACATCCTTTCACCTTCAGTCTGTGGATGTCTTTGCCTATAAGGTGAATCTCTTGGAGACAGCATATTGTTGGGTCTTGTTTTTTAATCAAGTCTGCCAGTCTGTGTCTTTTGATTGATGAGTTTAGGTCATTAATGTTATTATTGAGGTGTGATTTGTGTTCCCAGTCATTTGGGTTTATTTCTAGTTTTTAATTTGAATTCTTGTCTCCTTTGAGTGACTATTCCTTTAGTGTAGTTCCTCCCTTTGCTGGTTTTCAAATTTTTTTTTTTTCATTTCCTCCTCATTGAATATTTTGCTGAGAATATTCTGTAGTGCAGGCTTTCCAGTTGCAATTCTTTTAACTTTTGTTTATCATGGAAGGTTTTTATTTCACCCTCAAATCTGAAGCTTAATTTTGCTGAATATAGGATTCTTGGTTAGCATCCGTTTTCTTCAGAGCTTGGTATGTGTTATTCCAGGACCTCCTAGCTTTGAGGGTCTGGGTTGAGAAATCAGCTGAGATCCAAATTGCTTTCCCCCTATACATAATCTGATATTTTTCTCTCTCAGCCTTTAAAATTCTACCATTATTCTGAATGTTAGGCATTTTCATTATAATGTGCCTTGTTGTAGGTTTGTTGTTATTTTGTATATTTGGGGTCCTGTAAGCCTCTCTTATTTGATTTTCCATTTCATTCTTTAGGTTTGGGAAATTTTCTGATATTATTTCATTGAAAAGAGCATACAGTCCTTTGGTTTGTATCTCTGTGCCTTCATCTATCCCAATAAATCTTAAATTTGGTCTTTGCATGTTATCCCATAGTTCTTTGAAGTTCTGTGCATGGTTTCTTAACATCTTCTCTCTGTGGTCTATTTTCAAGATTATATATTTTGTCTTCATTACCTGAGGTTCTGTCTTCTAAGTGGTCTAGTCTGTTGTTGATGCTTTCTATTGAATTTGGTTTATTGTTTCCTTTATTTTGAGTATTTCTACTTGTCTTTTTTTTTTTTTTTCCAAAATCTCTGCCTCTTTATTGAAGTTATCTTTCACTTCCTGTATTTTCTCTCTGATTACATTTCTTACACCGTCCTTTACTTCCCAATTTAGTTTATATACATCCTAAACTCCTTCTGTGACATTTTTCCACTGGTGATAATGGATTCTGTTATTGGAGTATCTCTTTTTGCTTGGGACGATTTGTTGCCTTGCTTATTCACGTTTTGTGTTTATCCATCTAACATTATGGATGTGAGGCGGTAGAGTTTTTACCCTGTGGACTTATAGTGTCCCTGAAGGTTTCCCACACCTCACTGCGTAGGGGGAGACAAATAATAACCACCACCAATGTAAACAGTATACTGCTCAAACCAAATAGTTCCTACTATGACATCTACAACGTTAATTATCACAATAAACGAATGACATGCTTGGTTATTGCCTGCAATAAAAACAGCAAGTTTGCAGGGTTTATAATTTCAAATAGTGGCCAGGGAGAGAACAGAAGTGATATAGGATGTGATGTGTATAAGGGAGGAGGAGAGAAGAAGTAAAAAAATTAAAGGAAGAGTGAAAGAGAGAATAATGGAGATTGACTATTAGCAGAAGAGAGAATCAAGGGGGAAACAGGAGAAAACAATGTATATAAAGTAAGAATTTTAAAACAAAAATAAAAACAAAAGAATACAAAACAAAACCAAAATATACTAATCAAACATTCTAGTTCACAAAAAAATAATCCATGAAAAATAACTGGCTCCAAAAGTGCTAATGTGAGAAAAAAACAAATATGAATATGTATAAGTGTCCATGTACCATTAAACAGAGAAAAAGATTTTTTAAAAAGATCTTAATGAAAAGTTAAAGAATTCTTTCCACTGGAGTTCAAAAGAGTCTCAGCTTCTCTTCTCCTCAGTTTTAGGTGGGGTTTTAGGTGGGGTCTTCTGGAGTGTGATGCTCCACTCCACCTTCCGGATTGCTGGAAGAAGAGAGGTAAATCCCACAGGCGGATCACCTGGGTAGGGTTTAGGCTTAGGCAGGCTCCAGGCTCGTCACTGAATGCCAAATCAGCACACCTTCAGCACCTAGTACAATCCCACCAACAGAGTAAAAGTGTTCCTTTTTCTGCACATCCTCTCCAGCATTTATTATTTGTATTCTTGATGACGGCCATTCTGACTCACATGAGTTGAAATCTCTGTGTAGTTTTGCTTTGCATTTCCATAATTGCTAATGGTGTTGAACATTTTTTCATATACTCATTGGTCATTTGTATTTCTCCTTTTGAGAAGTGTCCATTTAATTCATTTGCCCATTTTTTATCGGTCATTGATTTTTTTTTTGGTGTCAAGTTTTTTTAGTTCTTTATATATTCTAGACATCAATCCTGTGTCAAAAGAGCTGCTAGCAAAGAATTTCTCCCATCCTGTAGGTTCTGTCTTGACATTCCTAATTCTTTCCTTTGCTGTGCAGAAACTTTTTAATTTGATGCCATCCCATTTATTAACTCTTGGCATTATTTCCTCAGCTCCAGGGGTGCTATTGAGAAAGTTATTGCCTGGGCCTACATGTTGGAGTGATGACCCTACATTTTCTTCTAGGAGTTGCATAGTTTCTGGTCTAATTTCTAGGTCTTTTATCCATTTGGCGTTGATTTTTTGTGCAGGGTGAGAGATAAGGCTCAAGTTTCATTCTACCTACCGATAACCAGTTTTCCCAGCATCATTTTTTAAAAAAGACTGTCTTTTTGGAGGAAGCCCTTCCAAACTCATTCTATAAAGCTAGTATCACTGTGAAACGAAAACTAGACAAAGACACATGGAGGAAAGAAAACTTTAGACCAATATCCCTTGCGAACATAGGTGCAAAAAATTCTTAATAAAATACTGGCAAGTTGCATGCAAAAACACATTAAAAAGATAGTGCACCATGATCAAGTGGAATTCACCCAGGGATGCAAGGTTGGTTCAACATACAGAAATCAATAAGTATAATTCACCACATCAATAGACTTAAAGACATGAATCACACAATTATTTCAATCGATTAAAAAATGCATTTGACAAAATACAGCATTCACTTATGTTCAAAACACTAGAAATACTAGGGATAGTAGGAACATACATCAATATTGTAAAAGCTATATATGCTAAACCCAAGGCCAACATCATTCTAAATGGAGAAAAACTGAAAGCATTCCCTCTAAAAACTGGAATAAGACAGGGGTGCCCTCTTTCACCACTTCTATTCAACACAGTCCAATTCTGGCCAGAGTGATTAGGCAAAAGAAAGAAATTAAGGGGATACCAATAGGAAAAGAAGAGCTTAAACCATCCCTATTTGCCAATGATATGATCCTACATTTAGAAGACCCAAAAAACTCCACCAGAAAACTTCTAGAACTCATAAATGAATTCAGCAAAGTAGCAGGATATAAAATTAACATCATACATCAATTGTGTTCCTATACACCAATGATGATCAGATGAAAAAGAAATTAGGAGGACTATCCCATTCACAATCACCTAAAAAAAAAAAAAAATGCTTAGGAATCAGTCTAACAAAAGAGATGAAAGACTTGTACAATGAAAACTACAGAATACCACAGAAAGAAATTGAAGAAGATGTTACAGGATGGAAAGATCTCCCATGTTCTTGGATAGGCAGAATTAATATTGTCAAAATGGCCTTGCTACCAAAAGTACTGTGCACATTTAACGCAATTCCTATTAAAATTCCAATGATGTTCTTCACAGAAATAGAAAAAGCAGTCAGAAAATTCATTTGGAAAAATAAGAGGTCCAATGCAATCCTTAAAAAAGTGAAGCAGGATGCATCACAATACCAGACCTTAAATTATACTACAGAGCTATAGTAACAAAAGTGGCATGGTATTGGCACAAAAACAGACATTAAGACCAATGATACAGAATAGAAGACATAAAGACAAATCCACATAAATACAGTTATACTAGACAAAGGTGCCATAAACATAATTGGAGAAAAGATAGCCTCTTCAATAAATGGTGCTGGGAAAAACTGGAAATCCATAGGTAGCAGGATGAAATTTAACTCATATCTCACCCTGCCCAAAATTCAACTCAAAGTAGATCAAAGACTTGTAACAACTAGAAGAAAATGGAGGCCAACACTCCATCATTTCAACTTAGGAACCAGCTTCCTCAACAGGACCCCTAAAGTATAAGAAGTAAAATCAAGAATCAATAAATGGGATGGTATCAAATTAAAAAAGCTTCACAGCAAAGGAAATAAGAGTATGAAGAGAGCCCACAGAATGGGAGAAAATCATTTCCACCTGTACCTCAGATAAAGCATTAACTCTAGGATATTTAAAGAAAAAAAAAACACACACAAAAAAAACCCAATCAATAAATGGCAAAGGAACTGAACAGACACTTCACAGAAGAAATATGAATGGCTCTACAAATATATGAAAAACTACTCAACATCTCTAGCAATTAGAAAAATGCAAATTCAGACTACACAGATTTCATCCTACTCCAGCCAGAATGGCAGTTATCAAGAACACAAGCAACAACAAATGTTGGCAAGGATGTGGGAAAAAAGGGTAGACTCATACATTTCTGGTGGGACTGCAGATTGGTACAACTACTCTGGAAAGCAGTGTGGAGATTCCTCAAAACACTCAGAATGGAACCACCATCTGACTTGGTTATAACACTCCTAGGTATATATCCAAGGCAGTTAAAAATAAGCATACTATATAGTGATGCAGCCACATCAATGTTTATAGCAACTCAATTCACAATAGCCAAGCTATTGCAACAAACCTAGGTGCCCTTCAACAGATGAATGGATAAAGAAATTGTGTATATATACATACATAAATTGTGTATATATACACAATGGAATATTACTCAGCCATAAAGAAGAATGGCTCCATGACATTTGCCAGCAAATGGATGGAACTGGAGACTATCATGCTAAATGAAATAAGCCATCCCAAAAAACTAAAGGCCAAATGTTCTCTCTGATATGTGGATGCTAACACAAAACAAGGTGGGTAGGGAGGGGAAGAACAGTTCAGTGGATTAGACAAAAGGGAATGAAGGGAATGAGGAGGATAGGAAGAGGAAGGACTGTGGAATTAATCTAACATGACTTTCCCATATACATATATGAATACACCACACTGAGTCTTTGTACTATGTACATCCACAAGACTGGGATCCTAATTAGAGTAAGATACACTTCATGTTTGTATAAATATGTCACAGTATACTATCACGTATAACTAAAAAAGAGTCAAAAAACATGAAAGACAATGTTGTGGTGGAGGGGACTCTTTTTCTTCAGTGTATTTTCCAGCATCTTTGTCAAGGATCAGGTAACTGTAGATGGGTGGGCTCGTCTGTGTCTTCTATTCTGTACTATTGGCCTGTGTGTCTCTTATGCCAGTCCCATGCAGTTTGTTACTATAGCTCTGGAGTATAATTTGAAGTCAGGTATTGTGATGCCTCTAGCATTGCTTTTTTGGCTTAAATTTGCTTTGGCTGTTTCTGGGTCTTTTATCCTTCCAAATGAATTTTAGAACTGTTTTTTCTAGTTCTGTGAAGAATGTCATTGATATTTTGGGAATTGCATTGAATCTGTGTATTTCTTTTAATATGACCATTTTAACAATATTGTCTGCTTATCCATGAATATGGGAGATCTTTCCGCATTCTGAGGTCTTCTTTAATTTCTTTCTTCAGTGTAATTTTCATTGTTGAGGTCTTTTACCTCTTTGGTTAGACTTATTCTTACATATTTAAAAAAGTTTTTTAGGCTAATGTATATGGAATTGTTTTCCTGATTTCTTTCTCAGCAAATTCCCTGTTGATGTATAGGAAAGCTATTGATTTTTGCATGCATGTCGTAAATCCAGTTATTTTGTTTTTATCATTAGCATATATTAAAATAAATAGGCATATTAGCAGTCCCTTACATTTTTAATTTATCTGATTTTTTTTTTTTTTTTTTTCATTCAAGGTCTTGCTCCTTTGGTCTATTTAACAGATGAATGTCATAATTTATTAGCAATAAAGTTTTGGATAGATCTTAATGAAGACATTATTAAACCTCATATGTTAATAGCTGCAAGCAACCTCCAGTGGAGACCAGAATCCAAGTCAGGAATTCCCACTTTATTTGCTGGAGATTTTTCCATGTTTTCTGCCAGTCCAAAAGAGGGCCACTTTCAACAGAGATTAAACAAAATGAAAAATACTATTGAGGTAAAATTACTTTCATCTTTGCCACAAATTTTGGTAGTAGTTTCCTATTTTGATGATCCAACATCAAAAAGAAATGGCTTTTAGGAAAATTGCATAGTTGAGTTAGTGTTTAAGATGAGGTTTCACCTTATATTAATTACCCATGAACTTGAGGAGATAAGGGAATGGGCAAATGACAACTACCAGGAAGAAGGGAATGTCTTGAAGGGAATCGAGTTAAGAAATTGTGGGAAGGATATTCAGAGATACATACCTCACAGGCACCCTGGAAACTGGAATCAAGAATATGAGTTACGTGGGTTCATAGCAGTCGGCAGTGTGAGTAGTTAATACGTAGACCACAAATTTGCATTTATACTCTTTATCTAGTATCTTACAGTTTATACCTCTTTGATTTCAATGAATCCCAAATAGGAGACTCTAAAATTACTCTCCTAGATCATATATGCATTTTATGTTTAAATTTCTTTATAAATCATGTACTAATAATGTTCATTGAGTGCTTAGTGCATGTCAGGCCTTGTTCTAAGCCCAAGTCATTTAATTCTCCCCAGAACCCTATGAAGCAGGGAAGTGTTTTTTGTATTTTATTGATGAGAAACAGAAGTTAAATAGCTTGTCTTTTGTTATATGACAAGTTGGAAGGACCATGATTCACACTTAGGCCCTCTGAACTCAAAACTCTTAACTACTAGACAGTGCTGCCTCCCTGTAAAAGTTTGCATTTGTAAATTGATAACTAGTGAAGAATTTATTTTTAAGAAGCTCCTTAATTCTGTAGTTTAATATTGGAAAGGTATGTTATTCAAAATTTGTGTAAATAACATTTTAAAAGCATCAGAGTAGCTAGCATAAAAAGGAATTTTGTGTTTATATTTTACTTAAAGACCCATAATGCATAGTGAAGAATAACACTCCAATTTATCTAGTTTCTAAATTGTGGGTAGAAGTTGTGTTCATTGTTTGATGCTCCTACAGGGTACCTACTATTTATATCCCAAATTTTTAAAGTTTCATAAAATAATCTCATGTATTAAGTTAGGTGTGAAATTGTTGGTATTTGAGCAGTCGTGGCTCCTCAACCAGTTCCCTGTAGTTTAACCTGTGTGTTGTTTCAGTTAGTGCTGGGACAGCCGTGCTGTAAGTGAGGCAGTTCTTGGGCTTCACCTCCCCGAGAGCTCACTGGGAGTGATGGTCTCCAGCTGTCAGGCAGCATGTAGACCTGGAATGTGAGGTCCCGTCCTCCACTCCACATCCAGGATCATGATACCTTGCTGGTGACTGGGAAGGTCTCTTACACCTCTTTCCTACACACACTCTCCCGTCCTTGCCGACTCCTCCTTCTATTTCTCACTCCTCAGCCCCTTCTTTGAACAACTAGGTTCCTCTACATCACAGGTGTTTGTTTTGAATTTTTGTATTGGCATATTTGATAGTTGCTATCAAATTTTGGTTGTCTCATTCTTTGGTTCTGGTCTGAATTTATTATTTCTGGTCTTAAAGGAAATAACTTGCTGGAAATATTAATGTATGAGTTTATAACTTTTCCAATTTATTTTCTCAGAATATTGATACATTTTGCAATGATGCAGAAAAGAAACTTATGCATCTACTAAATGCAAACGATCCCAAGTGGTCTACCCCTAATAAAGAGTACACATCAGAGCCATACACTGCTCAAACAGCCCTTGGTACAGGAAATAAGTTTCTGGTAAGTTCATGTAAATTTAAGAAATATTATATGTGGGGGAATGATATATTCTGATGCATATGTGATATGGTCAAATGTGATTAAAGTTAATTAGAAAGTGTCATTAATTGGTTTATAGCTGCTATTGGTTTAGGCTACTTGAAAATTATATCTTATTTATTGAAGCAATTTTATAAAATTCTTTGGGGACATTTGGAGGCAAAGAACAAACAAGCACTTTAATTTTTAGCATTCTAACTGCATGTTGGATTAAAAAGTCCTTTTGGACTGTTCCTTTTTGCTAAAAGAACTCTTCTTTACCATTAGGGTTCTTTTTTATTTTTTTCCCTTTTTCTTCTCAGCATTGGGCATCGACCCCCAGTGGCACTCTACCACTGAGCTACATCCCCAGTCATTTTTACTTTTTCGAGACAAGATCTAACTAAGTTGTGGATTGAACTTGCCACTTCCTGCTTCAGCCTCCTAAGTGGCTAGGACTACAGACATGGCTCCCTTAGGGTTGTTTCTAAGCTCAGTGCAACTCATAAAATCACAGTAGATGCAAATCAAGCTAAAGCCTTTAATATGGCTAAATAGCTAACACATCTAAGTATATCTACATTATCACCTTTAATCCTCACAACAATCCTATGAGATCAAAGCTGTTATTACAGATGAGAAGACTAGTATTTAGAGAGGTTAAGGTCACAAAGCTAGAAAAGTATGTAGTAGGGCCAGGCAGTGTGTATACTTTAAAATGTATGTCTCTGTTTAACCTTTTAATGATAAAAAAGACGATTTTTGCTTAAATGGAATCCCCTACTTTTTCTTTTCCAATGATCACTCCTCATCTTCCTTTCTTTTCATGTAAATTCTTAGATCCTCTTATGCAAAAATTATTTCCTTCTGGCATGGGAATAAATATGAATTTTTCTCCAAATGATCTAATGTATTAGCAATTGGATGAATAAGAATGTAATATTTTTAAAGAAAGGTTAATTTGATTTTGGTTGAAATACTATTGCATAATTATGATAGGCTACTTTTCAATTAGTTTTTTTAATTTTGATTCTCTGTACACAAATGGAGTACAAGTATCGTCTGTCTGGTTGTACACAAAGTAGAGTCATACCATTTGTGTATTCATACATGTGCATAGGGTAATGATGTTTGTCTCATCCATTATCTTTCCTTCCCCCGCCCCCTTTTGTTTTATTAGATGTCTTCTCCTAATAGTGAGATAAATTATCAGAGTCCATTATCACTTTGTACACCAAAAGGGAAGTCTGTATCCACACCTGTATCCACCCACATGACCTCAAAGTCCTGTTACAAAGGAGAGAAAGAGATTGATGACCCAAAAAACTGCAAAAAGAGAAGAGCCTTGGACTTCTTAAGTCGACTGCCTCTACCTCCACCTGTTAGTCCCATTCGTACGTTTGTTTCCCCAGCTGCACAGAAGGCATTTCAGCCACCACGGAGTTGTGGCACCAAATACAAAACACCCATAAAGACAAAAGAATTGAATTCTCCTCAAATGAGTCCACTTAAAAATTTCAATGAAATTTCTCTTCTGGAAAGTGATTCCATAGCTGATGAAGAACTTGCACTGATAAATACACAAGCCATTCTGTCTGGTTCAGCAGGAAAAAGTCAACCATCTATCAGTGAATTCACAAGAACTGCCCACTCCAGTTCAAAGGATTCTCTCAGACAGAAAAGACATTACACAGCATCCCTGGTCAAAGAACAAGAGAATTCTCAAAACAGCACAGAAGAATATGAGACCAGATTCAGGACACAAGTGCAATAAAGAATATGTCTAAGAGATTGTAAAGGCAACAAAAATGAAAAGACAATAAATTAGTTATTGACTCAGTCTTTCCAGTTTGTTCGACACGTACAGTTTCAAACTGCACATCAGTATTTGCATAAGAAGACATGAGATAGTTTCAGACTTAAGTATTTGTCATAAAGACATTCTTTCCTTGATTCTATTTTAGTGTACTTTTATTTCAATTGTCTACCTTAAAACTGGATTTAGTAACTAAAACCAAAAAAATCTTGTTTAGATCTTTGATTGGATTGAATCACTACAGTGTTATAAAAGTAAATAAACTCTTTTCTTTTGTCTGTGTCATTGTATAATTGAAACAAGGTTCTTAGTACAGTTATTTTGATTCAGGTAATTCCTTTTAGTTTAGTTCCTACTTTAGGAGTTTTTTTGGGTTTTTTAAGAGGTAACCTACTATGAAATGGTTTTCATGTGCATAATGCATGTGTTGGTTCTGCTATCGTTCCATCCTATTCAAAAGTCAGGAAGAATAAAGACGCCACAGTAGGGTTTTCTTCTGACCAGTTCTTCATCCTTCAGGCAGCATGACTACAAAGAAAAATGGAACCCTCAAGGAGGGAGCCTTTGTATGATTCCAGTGTGACCTCTGAAATTACATTACTTCAATTAAAAATTCAAACACTCTAATTCAGAAACAGACCTATAATCTTTTTTAAAACAGTCATCCAGACTGCGGTTTCAGAGACTGTCGTCTCACATTGGTGCTGCTTCTACCTGCCGTGTCCTCAGCGCCCTCACAGGACCTGGAACGCTCTTCCGTGAAACCCCAGCAAGGCAGAGGTTGGCAGGTTGAATGCAGATGACACTGTTGTTACTTTCTTAAGTTTAATAGAGAAAAGGGATTCGGCAAGAAGTTAATAGAATGAAACAGCTCTTGAGTCAGGTGGTGGTGGTGGTGTTTTTTTGTTTTTTTTTTTTCGGTACTGGGGATCAAACTCAGGGCCTTGTGCTTGCGAGAAGAGTCAGGTGTTTTTAACATATCTTAAATTTATATGTAATATTTGTTCAAATCTAAACACATTTTGAAACTAAGAATAAATTCTTCTAAGAATGAACTTTTACCTTCCTTAATTGTGATCCATTAAGGAAGCATTCATATAAGAAATAGTCTGTTCTACTCTTACGTACTCTGCTAGTCTTACTAATGTGATTTAAGTTTCATCCATGAGACAATTTGGTCTTCATATCCTCATCATTATCCCAGTGATCCACTTGAGACCGCATAAAACTGGAGTTTCATGCGAACAGGAAGGATTTTAAGAATTCAGATTTCCTCTTTGAATCCTAGAAAACATGCTATTACCTCCTCCATTCTCATTCATACTACTTGTTATAGAAATAATCTAGTACACACATTACTTTTTAAAATTATAAATAACATCCAAGCTACATGAACAAAATATGAGGCTTCAGTATAAGTGTATATTATCTCCCCCAAAATGACAATTTAATGATTACAATGTCAACAATGTATGCTGCATGATAAGGAATAAGTAGTAAAATCAGTTTGTGCTATTCAACAATCACTTAGAGCCTACTGAATATACAGAGCACTTGCCAGCTCTATAAATAGTGCAAACAGTAATACATAAAGTAATAAAAGTCAGTGTGGGGTGTTCAAAGGATTATATAAATCAGAAGCCATGGGAGTTGAAAGGAAAACTAGATCACTTCTAGATGGGATAAAGTTGGTGGCATTTAATCAGATACTTTAATGCTTCTAAGAAACCAAGTATTTCAGGAATCTTCTAAGAAAGAGAAATTGGCCAGGAACTCTTTTAGAACCCAATAACAACTCTGGATCTATAACCCAGAGCCACTCCTCCATGGTGGCCACTCCCTCAGTCCAGGTGAACCAGAAACCCTAAGGAGAGAGCCAAATTGGGGACTTGAATCCGACCCTTTCAACTGCTCCTGTGGAATCAAAGGACTGTAATTCCTAGTTTGGGTTCTCTGACACCTCTCCCTAACCTAGGTGAGCCAAGCTATCCATATTGAGCAGGTTCTACAATAACCATATCAAGACATCTGGAATAACCTAGACCTGGAAAATAGTATTATCAAATGGGTTGTTACTATTTCAGGATTATTGTGTGTTGTGTTTAAACACAGAATGTAGCAAAACTATAATAGCAGGTTAGATTCATCCAAATTTACGATTTTGTCAGACAAGCTTTGTTATTTGAAGAAAACCAATCGTTAAAATGTTCATGGAGAAAAATTACAGATGCTTTGCTGGTAGTCAACAAGATTTGAGCAGATTTCAACAGTAGTAGATAATGGGGTATTAAAGTCTAATGCACACAGGTTTAGATAAGAAAGAAACTATAAGGTTGCTTTTGTCTTTATGTCTCATGTATTAAACATTAGTAAGAAAGTATATGAAACAGTTATTATATGGCTGAATTTCTTGAGATTTCAGTAAATTTTTTATTGTTGAACCAAAAAAACTCAATGACAAATCCATATAAACACAATACAATATGCCATTTTAATAACCATAAAAGCACCATTATATAGGACACTTAAAATAATATTTCACAGAACACCAGAAAAAAAGCTGTTGGCCAACAATAAATAGAACATACATCCTATACAATCTTGTCTATCATGATCTCACGCCAAATTAATCTAATTCCAACCTGTTGGGATTTAATTTGGATTCACAGAAAAGTAACACCACGTAAAACATGAAGACTACGCATCTTTCAGTGAGCACGGCTTTTACATATCCTTGCATGATCTATATCCTGGGCTGTGTAATTCCTTGCACTGCTAAACATTTGGGCTGCCAACTAATTACACACATCTAAAAGCATAAATTTAGAAATTATTCCTCTTAAAAATTGGTATTTTATGAAGTTAGATTTTATTTACACTAAAAGACAACAGCCAAAAGTTATGTTTAATCCTGTTGGAAAAAAGTAGTTAAACACAAGGTGTGACTTTAAATGACCCTGATTTTCCTCAACTGGTACAGTTATTAAAGGTTTAAAATTTTTAACAGTGATTCATCATTAGAATACTTCCCAAAGTGATCACTCTGAAAAACAATGTTTCCTTATGTATATATGCTGTTTGTTTTAAAGGAAAATCAGTATCATTAGAGTCACACATCTCACATTTTTAAATAGATAGTTTATCAAAGTAGGAATAGCACTAAAACATTTTCTGCCTCTCCCTTCTCCCTAACCTTTCCAGCTTTCCTGGAGGAGATGAATTTCCTGAAAAAATAAACAGATTATTTCAGAAAAAGTGGTACTGAGCTTATATATAATATAAACACTTTGTTTCGTTTATGAACCTATGGAACTAATTGACCATGTTCTTGGGTATGTTCTTGGACTTCAGGTTCAAATGAATTCTTTCCCTAGAGAAAGATTTTAATCAAATCTGAAAAATTCCCAGCATCAGACCATGCGTACAGGTGCACTTTAACAAATGCTTGTTGAAGATAATGAATATAATGACCTCTGCTCAGGAACTTTTGGGTTCGACTATTTACACTGGAATTAGAGCTTTAGCTAAAACTAAACAAAGAACAAATACCAAAAATTGAAGTAAAAACTTATTTAAGAAAATTCGGAATGGCTGTAAGATAGGCCTCTAATATCCATGGTGACAACCACCCCTTCTGCTAAAGGAGCTCTGATTTGTGAAGCCGCCTTGAGCCCTCCGGTTTGGAAACTCTGTGTAGGTGTGCCAGTATCTTGTACCATTGGGAGGTGATGCATTATTCCTGTCCTGGTTTCTGTTCATTCTGCTTGGCTTTTCTGCATGAAGTACACTGTAAAAGGTAACATTATGTTCATACCGTTCTTTCATCCGGTGTATTTTTTCTCTTGGGACTCCATGAATGTTTCTTCTACATGGAAAAAATGCAAATATTTAGTTAAGGCAGAATGTCACAATGAGTTACATGTGCTTCATAAGTCCTGCATTGCATAGATATCACACTGCATCCTGGGGATATCGCTGGCAAAAGCATAAGGTTTTGCTATTCCATTATCTCTCAGGCTCTACTCCTGTTTTTCATGCTGCCCAGCACACCCCCAAAATATCCTGAGGCTAGCATCAGAAATGCTTTGTTTCTTGTAATCTCAATCATGTGCTTCAAGATATGAAAGAACACCATGAGATTTTTTTTCGATGATATATTTGCCAGTTACTATCATCGATTCAGTCAAGTAGACCCCAGTACTAAAACAATCAAAATCTAGTAGGTGCAAGAATCAACTGGGCATATAGTTAGAAATGTAATTACCAAAGATTTCAACTACAGAATGGAGTCTATGAACTACAGTTTAACAACCACCTCAGGCAACCCTGATGGAGGCTGATACACAGACTCACTTTGGAAACACCATCCACTTATAACCAAAAGATGAACTAGCCTTAATCCTAAAAAGTCAGTTCCAACCTCACTGGTTAACTTCATTACACTGCCATCAAATAACACAAAGAGTGAATATCAGAATTCATGCATTCAAAATCAAGTTAGTATTATTTGGACATTTATTGCTGTATAAGTTAGAAGCAGCATCTAAACCATAACTGAACCACACACTGTTCAACATCCAAAGATCTTTATTTAGTCTAAATGCAGAAAACACCATCAACATGTGCAATCCCATGCAAAGGAAAGTGCTTTTAAATGTTCATTAATGAAGAAGCAATTTAGCAGAATGTTAAATAAGTCCTTTAAAGGACCAAAGTCCAAGCCAAGATTTAGCATTTAGCATTATATTAGAAAACTGACCCAAAACTAAAGTCTTCACATATAATATTTCCAAAATTATCAATTTCCAAGAATTACCATTTCTGGCCTGAAAACTACCAGTCCATTTCCAGCCTGAAAAGATTCTTTTGTTCGGTCTGAAATACCTGAAAATAGCAGGATACATAATGAGGAACTAGAAAAACAAAGAAGTACCTTGCTAACTCTTGAACGTTGAATTTCCAGCGAGTGTCAGGTTCTCGGAATATAACTTCATAGTTATTTTCAAGTGCCTGATTTTTCAAAAGTACATAAAACATTGAAGACATAGTGTGTATGTTTGGGAATGTTTATGCTGCCATTTAACATTTACTACAAGTCTTTTCTAAAATTCCTTTTGTTTTACCGGTAATCCAATGCCTTAATTTATCTTAATGCAATTGATTTATTACCATACTTAGCCACTCTCAGATTATATTATGATTCCCAGTGATAAATATTGGTCAATTTTATCTAATATGTAGGAATTTAACATCTTTAAAAATAGATCAGTGAACAAGTTTAAAATGTCCCAAACACAGGTGTGAGCAGTGTAGACTCACTTCTGCCAAATACCTTGTGCTTTTCCTCATGCCTTGATTTAGAAAGTGAATGTCACAAAAACAGTTCATGAAATAAAAGTGATTTCCACGTTTTACATAATTTTTCCTCCAAAAGTAGCTCTCCCTGTTATGCAATATAGTTTGACCCAAAGCACTATGTCCCATTTCCTTGAGCTTAGAAAACTACTACAGTTCCCATATAAATATCCAAATATTCTTTGTATTCATAAATCAAATACTGCTTTATCTCAAACTGAACTTTCTGTTGTCACTTTTGTTTTTTCTGTTGTAAAATACAGAATGAATAAAGCTCAGTAAAACAATATCCTCATAAGTAAGTAGGATGAATAAGTTATTGTATATTATCACACAGGGCAATTAATATGTGAAAATAGCTAGAAGAGAGGATTTTTAATGTTCTCATCACAAATGACAAATATTTGAGATGATGGGTTACTGAAACATCTGGAGGTAATTACACATTGTAAACATGTACTAAAACACTCCATAAAGAAGTCCAAGTATTATTTGTAATTAATGTATAAATTTAAAATTAAAGATTTCCTCTTCATTCTTTGGGCACTTCTAATTAGAGAAGGATTCAACTGTCATACCTTGAAAACAATTTCTGGGGTGCAATAGCTGTGGGTGGTTAAAATGAAAAACAAAATAAAAATAAAAGTGACTTCCCAGAAGTCACTCTCAGCTAATCCCCAACTCTAGGTTTTGAGTTTGTGGCCCTGTTCATTTCTAACCCAAAGGACTTTCTTTAAAATATTTTTCTAGTTGTAGATGGACATAATACCTTCACCAATTTTTATGTGGTGCTAAGGATCAACCCACACATGTGAGGCAAGCACTCCATCACTGAGCTACAACCCCAGCCCCCAAATCGCCTTTCAATCATAAACCGATATAACCACCAAGTTGATGTTCATTCTTTAATACATTTATTCAAGTCCCACAGTGTGGGCCTAAGTAGAACTGATGAAAGTATCATTAGAGAAAATCACACCTGTAGATATGCTATTTTGCTCCAAATGCAAAAGCCTAAAAGTAGATTTTTGGAGCCCACTGTGGGAGACATTCACTTCACAATTACAAGTGGGGATTTTGGGTGATATAAGTAGAATAATACTTAGCTGTCTGCTTCCTGCCCCACCCTGTAGGTTTGTGGATCTTCTTTTTCTATCCACTAGGGAGTGAAAAATTATTAGCGTAAGAGACAAAGTATGTCTGAAAAAAGATCAGAATGGAGATCTGAGTTATATGTGCATTTATATTTGTATCCCACTACCTACATAGGGTTACCATGTTGATGCCAAATCTGTTTTTAAACAAAAACAATTCTATTGCCCTGGAACCTCAGGCAGCAACAGTACACATTGCTGAAATCCCAACTCTCCAAGGGAGGACCTGTGCTTACTGTAACCTGTAACCCTGCTAGTGCATCATCTAGTCTAATATCTCCCTGCAAGTTTCAGTGAGTGCCCCTCTGAGTGGAAAATAAACAAGACTGAAAAGCTATCAAGAATTCAAAGAAAGGATTATTTACCAAAGACTGTACAAATTATACACTCAGATGATATAAGCATCTCAGCAAATTTCAGCCACTGAACAGAGAAAAAATAAAGACTTTACCTGCTCCCTACAAGAACTAATGTTAGTAAAAATGAAATCATGGAAGATCAGAAAAAAGAGGAAAGAACAAATGTTTCAACTTTCTCACAAAATGTTCACAACTGAAAATTCAGAATGATATTTCTTCCTACCATGACTGCATAGGGCTTCATTTCCCAGGCGTGGAGGTTGGTATTATCAATAATAATTGGGGATATGCCATTCCTCATTGCTTTTCTTGCTGCAACACAATGTTACATAACAGTGAACAACAAGCAACAATCAGAAAAGGGTGCGCGTAATCCATATTGTGTCATTTTTTTGGTACAGGATGTCCTCATTACACAATTAATTGCCACCTATTTCAGAACCCATTATCAGTAATGTTCTTTCTCCTAGAATCTAAAGATGTGGATACTCTGGCATTCTGCTTGGGGGTGGGCGGGGAAACAGCAGAACTTTTGATTAAGCTCCTTCCACAAAATGTATTCATTCTGAAGTGGCTACAATCTATGCACACAATGGGGATTCCCAGGAGTTTGGAAAGGAATTCATCACCTCTTTTCTGGTTCCATTCATGAGCTTCCTCCAGAAAGTCAGGATTGAACTCATAGGCACCATCTTCCCTGAAGAAAAAATCATCCGTGCTGAAAATCAGGGCCCTGGGAAAGTCATGTTGCAATTGTCTGGAAAGTGGAAAAATGAAAGAGGGATTTTTTAATTATATGCATATTCATGGTAGAAATGATTTCCTTTCAGCTCTAATGTTTAGCATTTTATAATACTGAGACCACCAGGTTTGGAGTTGTTGAACTTCAATTTTAAAAAAGAAGTGCTTATCATCTCTGGAAGGCATCTCTCCCTAACAGGAGGCAAGAAAGGGCTGAGAGGCATTTTGTGAGTGTTGCCAACCCTTGAAGGTAGGTGGTTGCTGGTCACCAGCACTGCCTTCTGAGGCAACCGGGACTGACTCAAGATGGAACTCTGAGGCTAAAAAGTTGAGGGGTGTTGGCTAGCTTTCCTGCTGGGCACCACTCCCCATGTCTATTCTTTCCAAGGCACCAGCATCCTCCTGAGACCTGCCTGTGGGCACTGTGCCCCATGTTCAACCCTTCCCCTAAACTCTTACCTGTCCTGGGTCCCATTTCTCTGGAGTTCTGTTCTCCATAAGGACCCCTCTGGGAAACTAGTTCTTGCTGAGTATGAGTTGTAGATAAAGGTGATGTGTGTGTACTGCCCTATTAGGTAACATATTTACATTTTAGCAATGACCTAAACCAAATGGAGAAAAGCACAAGAGAAGAAAAGAGGTGAACCCAATATTCCCCATGCCTTCTTCATCTCTACCACTCTGAGTCTAAATATGAAAATAGCACAGACAAAAAGGGAAGCCATAGTGTAGTACCTCCTTTAATACAACAAAATAAAACAAAAAAAGGATGTTAAGTTCTATACAAACTTCAAAGAGAAGATGTTTCCATTTGAAATCCTTGGACAACTTTTTGGCAGAAGGTGGGTATGACACCAAAGAAGTAACTGGGGAGGTCACTGAGCCTCCTTTCCTTGTCTGTAAAAGTGGATGCTGATGATCTAATAAAGGGGGAAACATCTAGCGCAGTGCCTGAGACTGGCACTTGCTGTCCCTACAGCACTTGCCAGAATGTCTCTCAATTCTAAACAGACTTAATGGCAAATAGAAACTATATGGTCACAACAGCCATGCTCAGAATAAGATATCTACAAGTTAGAGGGGGAGAAAGACAAAGGCAGAAGATGCAAACCCAGAGCAGAGCTATTCAGTTCCTTTTCTATATTTTTTTTTAGAAAAATTATCTCAATCCCAAAAGAACATGGAACTGCAGGCAACACATGGCACCTACGTTGCTCTGCCTGAGCTGGGTTCAATTCTTGACTCCTCCACTAGCCAGTGGAACATCTCAACTCATCTAAGATCTCATCTCTCTAAGCTTGTTTTCTTAACTATAAAACAAACCACAATCCCTACCTATTAAAATGAGTTTTTAGTAAAACTCAAATGAGTTATTAAGGGAAAACATTTTTATAAGGATAAGGCACTTTACAAATGTAAAGTACTATTATTTTGTGAGTAATAATAACAAAAAGGTCAAATTTACCCAACCCAGACTGTTGACATGCTGTAGTAACAAAAATACACTGGAGTGTGTACATGCAGTAATCTTTTGGGTATTGCAGTAGATGAGAGAGAAAGATAAAATTAAAGCAAATGCTTCAATTTTTAAAAATGAGTAAATACACTTTGCAGAAACAGCAAACAAATAAACATCTCTGTCAAAATTTCTTCAGAAAGTATAATAGAAGGCAGTATCGGGAGTTGAAAAGGTAATTCCGAACCAAGTATATTTTCCTACTCAAAGGGCTATGTTGATACTCAGGGAAACTCAATGGATATAATATCTTGATTTAAACAGCAATCTCACAGTTTCTCTTGACAGATAGCTTTGTGGGGAAAATGTAGGCCCTAAGAGAATATATTTTAATACCCAAAGACTTAACTAACCAATCTCTTAGACATTTATTGAGCATTTAACATGTGCCAAGTGCTGGGTGAAGTGTTAAGGCACAGAAATAAACTCGCTGCTTTCAAGAATTCACTGCTTCGCCAAGGAGCCAGACCTCTCACAGCTAGTGTTGCACACCATGGAAAACCTGTACCAACCAAGCACTAGGGAGCAGGAGCAAAAGTTCTGACAAGATTAGTCTTGCAAAGGAGGCAACACTGACTTGGACCTTGAGGGTCGGGAAAAATTTCACCCCTTGCAGAAAGGGCTGAGAGCATGGGAGGTAAGATAAGAAGGAAATGCTTCAGGGCTTGTTAGGAGTTAAGGGACTTTAAGGAAACGAGACTAAAAGTGGCAAATCACATCTGAAACACTAGTTTCAATTCTCACAAATTCAAAGAGAAATTTGGCAAGCTGAGAGAAGTTCAGAGAACAGTGATCAGGTAAATATAAGGCCCACTAGCCATGGAAACCATCTCAGAGGAGCAAAGATCAACAAACAAATCAGGGCTACTTAAGGTGAAAACAAAAGATAAAAAGTGATTCCCAGTAGTTATCCTTAGATGCTGGGAAGTCTGTTGTGTAGAACAGGGAATTAACTTATTTTGGAGTCAGTAACTGGGGTTGGGCTCAACTGGGCAATTCTGGTCTTGATGGAGTCACTCATGCAACTAGTCAGTCATCTGATGATGCAGGGGCAGGAGGGGCTCAGAAGGGGTCCAAGCAGTTCTCCCACAGGCCTCTGGTGCTGCTGGCTGTTGGCTAGCTCTTGTTCCACCAGGCTTCTCATCCTCAATGAGGCTGCCCAGGTTTCTTTATGGACAGGCCCATTGCAAGAGGGCGGGAGTGGATTCTGCTAGGCTTCCACAACATTGTGTTGGTCCAAGCTAGTCACTTTGCTAGCCTGCATTGAAGGAGCAGAAAAATATTTTCCACAACTTGAGGGAAAGGAGAACAAAGAAAATGTGGCAACTTTTGGTCAACCACAGATGTAAAAAGTGGCATGAGAGAAGGGAGAAGTAGAATAAGGACTGAATTAAACAAATATTCATAGTCTCCATAATAACTGTTTCTTATTGACTTTAAAGAGACTCAAACCAAAAAGTCCAAAATATAAGTCTGAACCTTAACCTCCGATATCAACAATTGTTGTTAAAGAAACCTTAGAAAAAAATCTAAGGGTAACACTAGACGTATTTTCAGATATGAATATATTTTTGGTATTTTTAAGTGTGTTTATATTTGTGTGAATACTATAAACTTAAAATTATTTTCATCAATATTATTTAGTCTAAATAATGAAAGCTATGTTCAGAGGTAAAATTATAGTATGTATCTCCCTGTGTACTGAGCAACTATGGAAGCTGGTTGCAAGCTTTTTCTTTTTGGTCCCAGATGTAATATCTCTTCTAAATCTGGTTTCATTTGTTTTCCTATTGTCTACCACTCATAGGTTCGTAAAACATTTTCAGAGTTGAATTTTTCCTTTCATATATATATCCTTAGCTACTCTTCTTTTCCTCCTTATGGTTTATACTATTAACTGGAAGTTAATACTCTCTAATATTTCCTTCAAAAAAGACTTTACGGCTATATGGGCATCCAATTCATGTTTTGTTTTATTTCAATTCTATTCATTTCTAGAAAACAAAATATAGAATTACTGCCCTTTTTAATTGCAGAATTTTACCTCAGAGTGAGGTTAAATTGTTCAGGACCATTATGGGGCAAGATGACTTTCCCATCATTTCCTAAGATATATCTGACCATGGGCTCCATTGTCTTACAAACAGGCAGGCAAAAATCTTGAGTGTTTTTCACCATTATGGCTCATGGGTATAGATATATATATATTTTTTTCTTATTATGTTCTTGAATGACCATGTCTTTAAAAACTTGTTTTGTCTTCATCTAAATATTAAATAAGCACCAGCAGCCATAGCAGCATCTTGAAAATGCAGGACAATAAAAACTCCACTAGCTAAATACAAAAATGATTAAATAGACAACCTTGAGATTCTCAAACTTAAGTGGAAGCAATAAATACCATTCCATCAGCTTCAGAAGTGGTGAGGATAATGCCCCAGCGCTAGCTTTCTGGTGGTCAGGAGCCTCATGCATTAGGGAAATTGAGAGAATGAAAATAAAAGAAAAGGGAAAAAATAGAAAGACAATTACTTCCACATAACCTTCATCTCCCGTTCTTCCCCCCAAATTCACTTAAAATCACTACTATGAAAGAAACGCAGGTACTAATCTAGATTTCATAATTTATCATCCTTCTGTAATTCCTTGCTTTACAATAGAGAACCATAGAGATATTTAGATATCTATTCAGCCACTCACACACTGAGAAAGTCCAATATTACTATACAATATTATTATGGGAGTTTTCAAATATGTAAAGATAGACAAGATAAGATAATCAGTCCCAAAGTACTCATGACCCAGTTTTATCAATTACTATCATATGGTCAATCTTATTTCATCTATTTCATATTTCATTTTATCAAATATCCCATCAGTGCTCAAATTTCCCTAGTTGTCTCTAACATTTTCCTACATGGTTCATTCAAATCAGGAGGCAAAGGAGAGCTACACATCATATCTGGTCACTGTGTCTCTTACGTCTCATTTATTCCACCGTTTCTCTCCTATTTTAGTTTCCCCCTGAATTATTTTTCCCCACAACTTTTTACATGGGAGCTGTTGAAATGTATACAAATGAGTTAAAAAAAATAGTATAATGAACACTGTTTAACCTTAACTACAATCACCAGATATTAACCTTCTGCCTCATTTATTTTATCTCTCTAACATGTATTTTTGATGAATCATATGAAAATAAGCAGCAGACATCATGACACTTTATTCCTAAATTCCTTATCAACTATCTTCTAAGAACATTCTCCTACATAACCACAATATCATTATCACATCTAAAAACTAATTCACAATGTTAAATTTTAAATTTTTAAAATTTCCCTGGTGGTCCCAAAAATCTTTTTTATAAGTTTCAAGTCTTTGTTTATTATGTTTCATTAGTGTCTTCTTCTAATCCAGAACTGTCCTTGGGTCCTTTTAGGTTTCCCTTTTTGAAGAGTCCAGATTAGGTGACCTAAGAGTGCACCCCCATTCTGGGCTTATCTAGTTATTTCTTCATGATTAAATCCAGGTTACACATTTTTTGGAAGGAAAGCACAAAGGTAGGCTTTAATGTACTTCTGATTGCACACGACAGCTTGTCCCATCATGCTAAGTTTGAGCAGTTGGCTAGCAGGTGGTATCAGCCCAACTCTCCATTGCAGAAGGGTGTCACTTCCCTTGTAATATTAAGTACTGTGTGGGGGTGAATCTGTGAGGCTGTGTAGCCTTTCTGTTCTTCAGCCACTTTCCCTGCATGGTCTGTACATCTACTGCCCTGATGCCTGCCTGAATCAACTCTTACACTGGGAAGTGCAGAATTTTTCTTTTCTAATTTTGTCCTTCCTTCTAAATAACTTGGTAGAATTGTCTTGTTAAAAGAAAAAAAAAAGCTTTCCTTCTCTTTTTATAATCCTTACCATCATTATTCTTTATGATGCTCAAATTGCCCCACATTTGACCAGCAGTTTACTTCAGGCTGGCTCCAGTGTCTTTATCTATAAAGATTTAAAAATACTTTTTCTTTCTCATTAGAAAATAAATACATATCCATACGAGAAAATTTTGAAACAGAAAAGTGCAAAAAAAGAGGAATGTTCCTATATTCCTTCATCTAAAAATAATAATTGTTTTAATATTTTGGTTTTCTTTCCAGGATTTAGATACATATCTCAGTATATCTTTATTTCATCTCATTTTGTTACATAAAAACAGGAACATAATAATATAGAGCATATCATCTTTTTAACAAAATTTTTTTCATAGAAAATTATTTCCTACCTCATGAAACATTTTAATGATATAGCAACTTACATTTATTCATATGGAAGTGCCATAATTTTCTTCAATGCTCTATGTTAGATACTGAGATTGTCTCAATTTCATTGATTATCAGTAATACTAATTGTTTTTTTCTTATGTGTTGGTCATTTAGAGATATGCTTTTGTGAACTACAGTTTCATATCCTTTTGCTAATTGTTGGTGAAACATCTTTATTGGTAGGTTTATAGTTCTACTTGAACAACAATTTCCTATTGAGTGTAGCAATTTCTTAATTTTGTTAATAATAAGCTCCAATATATAAATTTTTAAAAATGTTGTCTAGTTACATATATTCATCTTTTATTTTGAAATGTTGCCTTTGATGGTAAATTTTGAACAGTCTTTCTCACCCCCAGATGATGTAAAAATATATATGTTCTATTACATTTTCCTTGTCAATACATCTACAATGTTATGTTGGTATATAGCACTCATTAAGGATCTATTTTTTTTCCACATGGTGACCTGGTTATCCCAAAACTATTGACTGAATAAGTCACACATTCCCCATTATTTTGAAATACTTTTTATTATATACCAAATGATTATGTATAGTTAGGTCTATTTTTGGATTTTTTCCTTCATTTGACTAAGATTAATGTGTGGGTCATATCTTCATTATCTTCTTTTCAATATTTTCTTTTCTCAACTATATTCGACAGTTGAGAATCTTTTCTTTATAAAATTTATATTTCCAATTTACTTTCCTGTTTTATTTTGATGAGAGCCATGTCTGAACAATATCAAATAAAAAGACCATTCTTGCCTTTAATTCCACACATGGATGGCTTGGTTGTTCCAATAAATTTTCTTTTCAAGACTGCTAAGCATTGTCAAAGTTTGGTGTCTAGTGTCTCTCCTCAACCTTTATAACAGTTTTATGAAGTAAATAATATATTCTCCAGTCTAGAGATAAACTAGTGATTTAAAAGCATCAATAACTTAAGTAAGTTTACATAGCTTAGATGTGTGGCTGCTGGAATTGTACTCGGGTCTATATAGAGTCAGTGCACAGGGGTATCAGTCACAGACTCAGTGAACTCCTGCAGATCTCAGAAAGCCCATGTCCTCACACAAGAGCAAAATGGAGCCAGAGTCTTCCCCTTGTCTTAGCCTGCAGTTACCATTCTTTACGGGGGCCTCCCAGCCTTCACATCCATGTTCCACATGGCAGGAAGAGGCAGGGAGCTTTGAAAACTGTGGTCATATAGTGGGGCTTGCTAAAATAGGGCTGCTAAGTTAGACAGGATCGTTAAACAACAAGCTCTGCAACAGTCTCACCAGGATATTCCTTTAGATACTGAATTTATTTTTTTTATCACTTTTGAGTCTTCAACTCAGAAATGTTCTATTTTATCTGTAATTATTACTTTATACTTATTCTGGTTATTTTATTTTCACATTTGTGTTCTATATTACTTTTTGACTTTTTGTATTGATTCTTCTCATCACTATCTCTGATGGACTTTAAAGTCCCAACATTTATTTTAGAATCTTTAAAATATATATATACCTTGTTGAGTTCATTCTAAATATTTTGCTTCTAGGTCGTCCTCTTCATATTTCAGACTATCATTTTTCTTTCATCTTTTTATCACTGAATTTTTAAAATATAGATAAAAGTTTTAAATTTATAGAAAAGCAAAGTAAATAATATAACAAATACCTGTACACCCACCACATGGAGCTGAAAATTATTAACATTTTCTCATTTTCTTTGATGGCTTACACTTCAACCAACTCCTCACCTTAACTCAGGCATCATCTAATACCATTATTATGTTTCATTTCCTCTTTTCCATATTACTTATCACCTCCTAACATAACATATAATTTCCTTATATTTTATATCCATTTCCCTACCTCTGGTATATAAGGTCCACATGGGCAGGATCTTTGTTTTGGTCACTGGTGATTCCCAAGTACCTAGAAAACTGCCTGGAACATAGTAGACACTCAATAAATATTTATTGAATGAAAAAATGAAGGAGCATTACATATTTTAGATCTATGCATGTTGGTATACACACTTAGTCTACTCCTTTTAACTGCTACATAGTATTCTATTATCAGTAAAATAATAAACAACTAACATTAAGTGCTTATCAAATATGCCAAGATCTATTACAATGGCTTTTAAGTTTCTCATGTAATGCTCAAATAGAACTGGAGATGAGTACTGCTATTAATTCCCAAGTTACAGATCAGTGACTGGTACAGCTGAATTTAAAACCCAGGCTTCTGGTCCCTTAGCCCTAGATTAAACCATTATGCTTGAGTACTATAAAAACAAACCACATTTATTTATACCTTTATCCAGTGACATTTAAGTTGTTTGCATTCTTCCCTATCTTGAGTTTCAATGAATATGCACATGTGGATCATTCCTGGGGATATATGCCTCAAGAGGAATCCTTTGTTTTCTGAGACAACAGAGCAGAGCAGATATTGCCTAAGATTGCTTTCTTTCCATCAGAAAAAAATTTCTCTGGTAGAATATAGATTCCAGGAAGGCAGAGATTTTTGCCTTTAATCTGCTGTTCTATTCTAAGCATCTAGAAGAATGGCAGGCACATAGGAGGTATTAAATATTTGTTAAATCTATGAATGGCTCTAAATATAATGCTCTCTTGCCCTAATTATGCAAATTCATTTTACAGGGTCCCAGACTGTGTGAGGATTCTTCATCTATATACAGTGAGAATTTTACCCAAACCTCAGATTTGCCCCCAAATGGAGACAGAGAGTGAGGATTCTTTTTGGTTCCCAACACTTCCTGAGAAGTAACCTGAGAAGAGAGAGCCAACCATGTGGGAAATTTCCCCTCAGGCCTGGTGTGGCCTGAACTTTGCAGTTTGCCAACCACCACGCCAGCGCTAAGCCCTATTCCTTAGAGACACCTCAGTCATTGCCAGCCCTGTGAGTGTCACCACCCCATAAAGACGGAGGGGACTTCAGTGATGAGAGCCCAGTCTGTCTTACTGCTTAGTCTTGCCTTTACTCCTCCCAGTAGGGCATGTCTGGGATCCAGACCCAAACTCCCAGGTAGTCTTCACTGCCATTTTCAATGTGGCTCTACTTCATTCTATCTAGCAGAAATCCTCTTGGTATCTTGCTCGTGAACAGCACCCTTCTCTACAATCAAGCAATGGTTCAAGTTTCCTCTGTGTCCTGCTGGTTAATTCAGGCATGCTCAGAGTGGGGAAAGGAATTGGGCACAGTTACCTCAGTACTTTTTTAAAATCTGTCTTTCCCTGAAATATCATAGATCAGTTATAGGTAACAGAAAGTAACAGTCCAGAAGTCAGCTCTGGGCTCTCTTTTGACCGCTGCTTACAGGGGACAGCGGTTACATCTTTGACCTTTTTAGTATAACTATCAGGTGAAGAAGCTGGCACTTCAAATGTTTTCATGTGTCAGGAAGAGTTTCCTGTGCCCTGAATTGAAGTTTGGGATGAGTGACTTTTTAATTTTTTTATTTTTTTACTTCCTTGGCTATTCTCTACATCCCATTCATTCTTTTATATTTATCTTTATCTCACTAATCTTTTCGGTTTTGTTCTTTACTCAAGAGCCATCCTGACCAAGCCAAGTTTCTACCTCTTAGGAAGCTTCTGGCATTGCCTTGTATTAGCAAATCCATTCATCAAATATTTAGTGAATGCCTACTATGTGCCAGGCCTTCTTTTAGGAATTGTTCAAAAGAAAGTACCTGATCTCAAGGAACTTATATCTCCTGAACCTTACAGTTCAGTAAAATAAGAAATAAATAAAAGAGAGTCAAGGTACAGGACAAAGAATGCCAGAGAAGTGCTACTTTAGATGGCAGAGAAAGCCTCTCTCTGAGCTTGTTCTTTGTCATATTCTTAAAATATGTAGAGAATACTGAAAGATTGTAGCTGTACAATTGTACTCCAAGGGGACTTCCTAGTAACTAGAAAGAGGGTGGAGAGGCTTGTGCCCAGGAACATCTCTGGTGAGGTCAGACCACTTCTTCATATTATGAAACTCTCAGTCTCAGAATCAAATGTGATGCCCTGATGTTAATGTACTCATTTATAAAATAAAACAACTACTTTAAGTCATAGGGATATTGTGAAGATCCAGAAAACCAGTGTCTATAAAGTGCCAGGCATATAGTCGGCCCTCGGTAACCTTGTGCTAGTTTTTCTTTCTCCATTTCTCCCTTCCCCTTTCCCATATTCTTACCTTGATAAAAACAGAAAGCCTTCTCCCCAAGTGATATACATGATCCGATAGAGAGCCTTATGAAGGAACAATTAGAAATTAGACTAGTTTTTCTTAATCATATTATTTCCTCAATCCCATAGAGCCTAGTACCTTTTTAGATAATTTTTAAATTAGTTCATCTACAGTCTAAATGGCCCTAGGAAGGTGCCATTATATAGAGAAAATTTCATTGAAATGCTAAGGAGGAACTAAGTTGAGTAATAAATATCCTGTCATGTGAGCAGATTTAGACACTTGGGTGTTGGGAGTTGACATCTCTCCCCAGCACATCAAAATCAGGATGAATATAAAAACTTATTAAAAAATCTTAATTTCATCTCCTCCCATTGCCCCCAATAACATGTTAACAAAGAAAATTAACTTCCTGGTAATATTTTTTCTAAATTAGAAGAAACACAAATTATTGATATTGATGAATAGCAATAAAATGTAGCTTCCTTACCCTGACAGTTGAAATTCAGGTTAACTTAGCATCCTTCATAGGGTGCTTTTTCATTACCCAGATCAAAATCAACCTCATTACCTTACCAGGTCATTCCCACTAGCCTCTTCCTTGATGTCAAAGACAGCTCTGGATTAGAAATAAGGAGAGTTCATCCCTATGATCAAGATGTTTGACTTCTCAGAGCTTCATGTCTTGGGCTTCAGTTAGATGAACTCTAAAAGAGCTTCTTATACTTCTCCTGAACTTTTCCCATAAAAATATTTTTCTCTTTCATTTCTTCATCCATGTCTACCTCCTCTCAAATCATAATCCACACCTGCAGAACTATATGGTCCCAATTCAGCAGGTCTTCTTCCATTGTCCCAACAGCTCCAGGAACATGGTGATGGTGAGTCTCCTGTGTCAGGTGACCTTCCCTGACACAGCCTTTTCAGTAATTACAAACACATACTGCACTGTATATTCTTGCTCTTTGTAAAATACATATAGTATTTGTAGTCCTCATTTAGCCCAACCTCTAGAGAGAGGACTTTTATTAGTGGGAAGAAGAGATTTAGAACCCATCTTAGGAAAATCATGACAAATATAAACAGCTAGTGGTCACTTTCCAAGTAGATCTAAGTGACTGAAGATCTAAGCTGTCACCTGTCTGATACTTATTTTGATATACATAGACTAGGAGTACTCCAAACTTTCTATTTTGAATTTACTTTTATTAAATGAGAGCTTTTCTCTCATGAATAGAAAACACTATGGTCCAGGCTTGCTGGCTAGGAACACTGTGGAGCAGAGGACACTTTGGAATTGAACTACACACTGTTTAGCTAAACAAACTAGTCCCCTGTTTTCATTGCTTCTTGCATTCCACTGGGTATTTGGTTATAAAGTACATCTTTCTTCCCATCTCTGTCTTATCAGTGCATGTTAGAAAAGCATACTTCTACTTCCTTAGAAAGCTCCAGTATCAAGAAACTCCAAAAAGTTTTTCTCTTGATGAGAAATTCTGTGTTAATCCAGAGATGTGACTGTGGATAAGGGACAGCTGTCAGCGAGCATCCTTTAAGTCTAACTAAATTCATGCTATGAATCATTTGTGATGGTGCCAAAAGGAACTAGAATATTGCAAAGAAGGGTTCTCAGACTTGACTTTAATTTATATGTAAAGATTAAAAAGAAATCCAGGAAACTGACATAATGATGACTTTTTTTTTTTTTGGCAGGGGGGTGCTGGGGATTGAACCCAGAGCCTTGGGTACGCAAGGCAAGCACTCTTCCAACTGAGCTATATCCCCAGCCCAGAATGATGACTTTTAAATTTTCAAATAAGTTTTTTTTAAAAGACTATCCTCTACTATTACCATTTCCAAAGGACATTTTAGAGGTATACCCATTTAATGGAATATTTTATTCAGACATAAAATAATGAAGTTCTGACACATGCCACAACATGATGAAACTTGAAAACATCAAGGTAAGTGAAATACGCCAGACAAAAAAGGATAATACTTTATGATCCACTTACAGGAAGCACTTAGAAAAGGCAAATGCACAGAGATGGCTAGTAGCTTAGGGGTTGCCAGGAGGGAGAGGGAATAAGGAATGATATTTTTTTAATGGACACAGCTTCTATTTGGGATGATAAAAAAAAATTCTGAAACAGATAGCAGTGATGGCTGAACAACGTCATAAACGTATTTAGTAACACTGACTGTATGCTGTATGCTTTAAAAAGGTGAAAATGGCCAAAATTGAGGCATTTGACACCACATACACACACACACACACACACACACACACACACACACACACACAGTGGGAAGCACAGAGGCTTATCCACAAAAGATTTCATTGAGGCAGGAGTAAAGGATAGGTGCAGATCCAAATTAAGTTTGTCACATCAGCTGTGGAAACAGATCTGGATCATCTGTTGAGAGTAAAAGGGTCTTGGGATTGGAAATCTTATTTCTTTATACTCCTCTGTCTAGATTTAATGTTCTCCATGATTTGGCCCTGGGATACCTAGCCAATACATTCACTGCTATGAAGCCTCCCTTTGATTAAGGTAAGGAGAACACATAAAATAGAGAAAATGTGAATTTCTCAGAATCAAAAAAAATCCATGGATTCCATAAATCCATCTCCTTACTCATGTTGCCATTCATTTTCCCCACTGTACCTTAGTTACCCACAGTAGGGAACTGATTATTGCTTCCACTCATTAGTCTTGTGTAGGTGCCTTCTTTTAATCTTATTTATTATGTGCCTCACAAAACAAGTACTGTAGTCTTATAGTACTCAGTGAACTTTGTTATTATTAATGAGTGACTAATAATTAACAACAGCTGGCATTTATAAGGCACATGCATTGCACAGTACTTACCCCACATATATAATTATAGGGTTTGTGATTACCATAGTATTTCATAATAAATGTATGTATAGGATATGAATTCCATTTTAATAAAAAAGAAAGTGATGTATTAAAGAATCAGGTGACCTGTGTTAGTTCATATGTTAATAAGATTAATAAAGATAAAATTAATGTCATTAAAAATCCATCTCCTTATGGATAAATTTCTTAGTATATGTCCCCACTGAAAATTAACCTAGAAAAGCCTTTTTGTATGGAGAATGATATATTTGATTATGTAATAAAAGATTTGTTATACAACCCTATCTAGCCAATTCAATCAAACAAAACATTTTACTTAATAGTTCCTTAATTTTCACCTTTAAAAATTTGTCATGTAATATATGTCTTGTAAAAAAATTGGAAACTTCTCAGGAAAGTAAAGAACATAATTCCACTAACTAGTCAAGAACTATCAATAGATACCTTTCACACATTTTTCTGTAAGTATATTCAGACCTTTTTTTTCTAACAGAAATGGGATGGGTGTGTGTGTGTGTGTGTGTGTGTGTGTGTGTGTATGTGTGTGTGTGTCTTTATAACAGGCTTTTTAACTTAAAGGAGGGAAGAATATATTTATAGGTCTAATATACATCAGTTTCCAGTAATGATTGCATGACTTATAAGCCAATTCTCTATTTTTGTAAATTTAAGGTGTCTCACGTTTTTTCAATTGCACACACAAACAAACAAACAAACAAAACCACTCTGTGATGAACATTTCTCTATCTTCACACATTTGTCCAATTATTTCCTTAGGATAAATTCCTGGAAGTAGAACTTAAAGGTCAATGGTAAGAATCTATTTTTAAAACAACGCTTATATAAAATAGAGGCAATAAAACAGATTTTAAGGGGCACACTAATTTTTTAAAGCTCTGATGTACTTAAAAACTTTTAAACTATGTAAGTCCCAACTTTAATAAAAAACTCCAAAGAATTTAAATAGATGTTTTCCATATCCCAGTCACCTTAAACTATGAAAACATATAAGTAAAAAGTACAGAAATCTAACATTGATTTGGAAGACAAGACATAATCTAATTTCAAAAAGATTTTTATTAGTTCTTTAATCAAATGATAAAGGTTAAACAGAAAAAGATGAACCCACATTTATAAAAACTGATTTCCTCCCAATTCTTAAAGAAAAAAGTTTTATTAAGAAATACATGTTTATTATAGAAAATTTGGAAAATACATAATATAGAAAAAATGTCAACTTCTCAGAATTCAATAAATACATAAGATAACCTTACAGTTTAACTATTTTCTATACATGTGTATTTTTAAACAATTTGCCATTCTTCTCTCCCATGCCCTCCAAAAAAGTGGGAAAGCAGCTTTTTGAGGGCCACATCTGTGACTTCCTCACCATCTCATCCCCACTGTGGGCCTCCCTCCTTGCGAAGTGGTGGCCTATCTCTTTCCTCATTACCCACATAAACATATGGCCTACCCTGAAGTATGCCAAGGTCCCTCTGGCCCCAGAACTGCCAAGGCCTAGCATAACGGGACAGGTCAAAGTCAATGTCCAGCTGCCTTCTTCACTTCAGAGCCAGGCTTCTTCCCAGTCATATTGAAACAGCAGCTAATATCTCTTAAAATTTATGTCACTTGAAAGTTTTAAAAGTCCTTCCACATAAATTTTATCTTCACAACAGCCTTCTGAGGCAGAAAGAGCAGATATTCCTACTGAACAGGAGAGGAAACTGAGGTACAGAGGGGCTAAGTGAACACCATAGCTAGTGAATGGCAGAATTTGAATATGAAGTCATAAATTGACTCCCAAGGCTAGAACCTAGCCATTATTAGCAAACAATTTCTGACAACTGGAAATTAAAATCCTCTAACCTAATTGTCTTTTAGTAGTCACTATTAGGAACATAAGAACCAGAGAAACTAAGTGATTGCCCAGCTAGTTAGTGACAAAGGGAATCTAAAGCACACTCTTCAGATTCCCGGGCAAGTGTTCACTCCAATTGTCCTAGAGAGATGTTTTTGGGCAAGCTGGTCTTCTCATCTGATGTCTTCTGCTTAGTCAAATCAGGAATTAAAATCCTGAATATCACAGCCAGAAGGAACCTTAGAGACTGCCCAGGTCAACCCATTCACTTTACAGATGAGGAATGTGAGGTCCAAAACTCTCATGTTCAGCTGTACACATCTTCCTCTGACCATACTACTTCCCTTCCCAACACGGTTAGAAACAAAATCTGGCCAAAATTGTTTACTTCCTTCTTTGACACTCAGTGTGTGACAGACCGCAGACCAGCAAAATGAAAGTGAAATTAAACCTGATTTGACACCCAGAAGATATATGGTTGGTAACGCATGTACTAACCATGGCTGTATCACAAAACAACAAGGAGGTTTCCTACTCTACTGCCATCCTCTGCCTCCCCAGGAGCCATAGAGGACCTACTGAAAAATGTCTGTCTTAGGAAAAGTTACCAGTGACCCTCCACAAATCATCCATCCCTTTCATCTATGATGTAGCAATGTTCTTTGACTAAAGACTTCTATTCCACAGATCAACCAGAATCCTAATTAAAACTGGCAGCACCTCACTGGGACTGTCAGTTCCTTCAAGTCCAAAGGATTCACACCAGGGGACCCCCAAAATCATGTGACTGTAGGCCACCTTGATTCTTCAGTAGTTCCAAAGTCCTATGGCTACCTATATTTCTCCAACAAGATTGTTGAGGGGAAGGGACCACTTCCGTGGTTGAATACCTATTATGTGTTAGACAATGTGCATGGCGGTATGAAATAAAGAAACTTATAGAAGGATAAACAAAACCATGTGCAAAACTAAGCGCAGTCACAGAGCTGTAAACAGGATGCCAAAGAGACCAGAAGAGGAGCACCTACTGACGCTTGAGGCAGCTGAGTTTTAAAAAGGCTAACAGCAATCAGTTGGGCAAAAGGAGGCAAAGGGCAAGCCAGGCAAGCAGGCCAGCGTCAGCCAAGGCAAGGAGAGAAACAGCTTAGTTTACAGAAGATAACAGTTCTACGTTGCTGGAACAACAAATGCAAGGCAGAGTGATGGGAGTTCCGGCTGGAGCGGTAGGCCTAGCAAGGTGGCAGCAGGCAATAAGCCCGCCTAATTCTCGCTGACCTGGTACCTGGAGGGCAGCTTACGCAATTCTCAAGTAAACGAATTTGGGCGCCCATGGTGGTGGCGCCGTCAGGCCCCCCTCCCCCGTGCACCTGTGCGCCTTCACAGCTGCCAATGCCAACAGAGTCTGCCCGAATCCACCAGATTTTCAAAGCGGGCCACAAAGCCCCGGCCACCGCCACTGCTGCCCTGGATCACCAGCCCCCGCAACCCCCTCGTTTATTCGCTTGGGTTAAAACGCCTGTTGACGCACTGTGACTGCTGCCTGCGCGCTAACTGGCGGCCCGGCTGTTTTCTCTGCAGTAGCCACCGGTTTTTCCCGAAGAGTCCCCGCCGGCCTCCTCGACCCAGGGTTGGGGAGGCTGGGGGCGCCAAAGTCTGCCTTGGCCGGGCTGGCACTAGGCCGGGCACGGAGGCGGGGAAGGGGCCGGTGCCTTCTGGGACTGGCGCAAGGCGCAGTGCCGAAATCCGTACTCCCCGGGAAGCGCAGCGGAAAACACAAACAAGACGAGCGCCCTCCTCTCAGAGCCCCGGGCGCCAGAGGCGGCCGTGGTCCCCAGGGTCGGCTGCAACGACCCGGGCTCTGACCAGGGCCGGGGCCGCACCGAGCGAGGGGCTCCGGGCAGGGCGCGCCCGACCGGAGCGCTCAGTGGCCCCGGGCCCGCGCGCCAGCGCCCAGGCCGCTGTCATTACCTGGCCAGTGTGGTTTTCCCCGAGCCCGGGAGGCCTCGCAGGAGGTAGAGGTGTTTCCTAAAGCTGTGGCGGCGCGGAGGTGTCCCCCGCGGGGGCGGCGGCCGAGGCGGCGGCTGCTGCTGCTGCTGCTGGAGGCTCAGCCTCCCAAAGGATTCAAGAAAACTGTCCTCCATGGGGAGGGGGGCTATCTGCGAGGGCCCTGGGTTCCCTTTCCTGAAGTCACGGTCTTGGCCAAAGCTGTTGTTTTTGTGACTCTCCGGCCATGTGATAGATGGAGGGGCGGGCGCTCGGAGCCCAGCCCCTCCTTCCCACCCGCCGGAACCGCTCTGCGTGGGAGGGGTCGTCCCTACCTGAAAAGCTGGGTACACTGGGAGCCTGACAGCCCGGAAAACATAGGTGACGCACACCCTAGCTTTGCGTCCAGCCTCCCACTGCCACTCGCTGCCCTTCGCCCTGAGGAAAGCAGGGAACCCGCCTAATGGGACACTAAGACAATTCCCTGCCTTCACCGTGCGAGACAGGCCCTCTGTCACAGCCCTCCCCCAACTCCACCTCTGACCGGCCTGGACCTTGAAAGTGAAATAATTTTCGTTGCCGATTAAAGAATGTGAGCAGCACTTTGAATAGTAACAGTGAAGGCCATTGTCTCCTCAAATTTATGTGCACTAACATCTGGCGGGTGTCCCAAGGGCTAACACGCACTCTTCCAGGGCCTGTATCTTCTTTATCAGACTGCCAAAAATATTCTTAGAAAGCTGTGTTGCCTCTACATAACTTTAAATCACTTCTTGCTCTGAAAAGCACAGCTTATGAACATATTGAGTTAGGAAACACTGAGTTAGGCTACCATCCGGGCACCTATCTATTGCCACAAGAAAAGAGGTAGCCTCTGTGAGAACTGTTTCAGATTCCAGAGGAAAGTGGCAGGTCTACTGGCATTTATAGAGAACTAAGTTCTAAGTTCCAGGAGCTGGTGAGGACCCATTGGTTGATCACCATAGTGACTCCATTATTTCACACTCAAAAGCAACAGGGTGTCTGTTTGCTGGACTGAGACAATATTCAAAATCTCCATCCTAGAAAATCAGAATACATAGTGGCTTTGGCTATAATAATTATTGTAAAATAAATTTTGTTTCTGGTGCCCTCAGGTATGAAAATTATGAAAAGGAATTGTGAAAAAAAAGTGGTTTCCTTCTAAACCAAAATTCAGAGATTCCAGAGTTAGTTTTAGGAGGGGGCTCTGTTCTGGGAATTTCATCTTCCCCTTGGGATTCCCCTCTAAGGGTGTGATAGGGTAAGTGAGGGAGGAGGATGAGCTGTTCTCCCCTGGGGGAGAAAATGCCTTCCTAACATAGAAGAAGTATCTTTATGTGTGTGTGTATGTGTGTGTGTGTGTGTGTGGTGGCGGGGGGTGTGGTGCTAGAGATCAAACACAAGGCTTCACACATGCCAGGCAAGCATTCTACCACAAAACCCAGCCCAGGGTGTATATTTTCTTAATTCTTAGTACTGCTAAGAAACCATGGACTTGCAAAGACTTCTCTAAATATTGGGAAACTACAAGGAACGGAAAATATACATGAATCATAACAAGAGTGACATTTATAATCTATGTATCTCTATTAGATTTGTTGGATACTGGGATTGAACCTAGGACCTCTTGCATACTAAGCAGGAGCTCTATAACTGAGCTGCACCCTTCAGTTTGTTCTTCAAACTAGAGTGTTTTACCCAGCCTCAATACCACCTTTTTCATTCTAGATCTTCTCTAATACAGGAGCTACTAGTCATGTGACAACTGGGCATTTGAAATGCAGCTAGTGCAAATTAAGTTTAAAATAGACAATGAATTTCTAAGGTTCAATATGAAAAAAATCTCACTAATGATTTTTATATTGATTATACACTGAAGTGATAATATGTTGGATATAATGGATTTACATTAAAAATTTTACCTGATTCTTTTTACTGTTTTATTGTGGTTACTATAAAGTATAAGTTATACATGTGTTTGGCATTACAGTTCTTTTAGACAGTGCTACATGAAACTTCTTGTCTACTGTATTACTACTTCTTCTATAGCGGGCACTATCCCAGGCAGTGTTGGGGCAGCAGGAAGACATGCAGCTTTGGAGGCAAGAGGTTCTGACACACTGATTGTGCAATGCCTCTGACAGGTGGAGCTACCTGATAGATGGTGGGAAATATGAGTTATTGCTCAGAAGAGAAGGCTGAGCTGGAGATAGAGCTTTGAAAATTCTGGCCCCTATGAATAGAAACAGATAGCTGAGGGTACCAGCATTTAAGGACTGTGCCCTTGAAGTGAGAACTAGTAAAGGTGAGACGATGAAATGATCAGCAGTGTAGACTGAACACTAACATAGGTGTTTGGAAGCTCAGAGGGAGGAAGTTTCAAGGAGAAGAAAATGATCATCAGTACCTAGAAGTGATCCCAGACACTTTCTTTTGGGCTTAATTCCCACAATTAACTAATCAACAAACTGTATTTTCCCAGATTTATTCTTCAAAATCACATTGTTTAAAGTTAACTTTGTGTATCTGTTTCCTCCCACTAGACAATAAGTTCAAGGGCAGGGAAAGTGTCTTATTTTTTATTCTTGTCATCCAGGATATACACAATGCCTGATATTCAGAAGGTGCTCAATAATTATATGAGAACCCGAACTACTTTCTTAGTTGATGAGCCTGAAGCTAGTTTTTACTAAAAATTGGCTCAGTTCCAAAGGCTGAGGCCACAAGTTCAAGCCTAGTCTAGGCAACTTAGTGAGATCCCATTTCAAAATAAAATAGAAAAAATGGGGACCTGGGGTGTAGCTCAATGGTAGAGCACTTGTCTAGTATACATGACGCTGTACATTCAATCTACAGCACCATAAAAAAACACTGAACCAAATAGTGCATAATGTCAGGTGAGGAATAAACAGAGTAAGTAATCTTACAGATCTGAGAGCAGCCTTGCTGTTAGCTGTGTTCAGATCATCTAACAAACAACCCCAGAGTCTTACTATGTGACAGTCTCCATAGAAGTGGGTACCTCTTAGAGAATACCTATGATAAAACACTCATTAGTACACACTGTTTACACGACCAGCTTTTCAGCTCTAGGGTCATTTTTCTATTATGTGGCGACTGCCACAATCTCATCTTTGTACACTAGAAATCATTACTATTATGAACATAAAACAATCTTGAAGACAGGTGCAGTGGTGCACACCTGTGGTCCCAGTTGTTTGGGAGTATAATGAGACCCTATCTAAAAAAAAAAAAAAAAAAAAAGGAAGAGAAGAAGAAGGGGAGGTAAGAAAAGCTAGTGGATAATCTGCCAATACAGAAATCTCCTTTGGATAAGTCTGGCTTTGATAATGCTACACACCCCCGAGACACACACACACACACACACACACACAAACTTCTGAATTCCATATTTCTCTCTTATAACAGAGTCTTCGCAGCACCTAATATTGCCACTGTGCACAGGGACATTTGGTATAAGCTCTGAGGAGGGAGCCTTGGAGGGAGGGAGAATAGCCCACACCCATTTTTCTAAAGCTCTAATTTCCAGAAATTAGGGAAAGGCAATAAAAGTTGTAGAAAGTATAGGCCTGGGTATGTATCAGTACAGCATAAAGGTGCTCCATGACTGGTCCCTGCCCACACCATACCCATCATTGAAAGTTTCTAATTCTATCCTTAGATATAGCTCTGGTGATGCAGATTCTGTATATTAGCCAGAAAGTTTCAGATGCTTTGCTATTGAAAGTACCTACGAAAGTCATAATTTGCCAGATGTCAAAGCCCCCTCCCTGATTAGCTGTCTTCCCCCTTCCCTTGATTCTGCTTCCTGGCTCTTCCATCATCCTTCCTCTAGAAGCCTGAGAAAGACTTTTGGAGAAGAGAAACAAGAAAGAAAAATAATGAAGAATATGTCAACACCCTAATACCAGTCAGATCTGTGCTGAAAATATCATATCCTGGGTCAAAGGCAGTTCAGTTTCACAATAGCTCAAGGAGCCTGAAGAGGACCACCATACAGTGAAGTCTAGGGTCTCTGTCCAGAAGGGACTGACCAAGACTACAAAATGAACACACGGAAAACGTTGAGCTATTTTAAATAAAGCACTAAATTCCAAATAAAGATGGCAGATTGAACACAAGCATTTAACTTCCACCCTGTCCTCGAAATCCCCATACTAAAATGTATTCTTTACATTGGGAGGTTTGGGGAGGCAGTGGGAGGCAATAGAATTTTGTAAAATGTAGAGCAAAAGTCCAAGTGTTCATTAATTTGAGGAAAAAGACCCCTGAATTACAGAAAACCAAGAAACACAATTTACCCAGCAGAATCCCTAAATCCCAGGAAATGGAAGATCTGGGGATGGAGGTAGGGCTTTAAACTAGAAGGTAATTCAAAATATGTTTAAGAAATAGACATCAGCTTTGGGACATGTCAGCAGTAGAGCACACACAGGCCTAGGCCTAGGTTTGATCCCAGCATACCCTGCAGACAAACATCCCTTCCCCACCTAGAGTGGTATTGTTTGGAGAAGTTAAAGACAGAGGATCCTCCAAGAGGGGCTTAAGACAGGTTGGACACCCTTCCTGAAAACAGGGGACTAAGTAAATGTCTACAATGTTCAAGAATGAGTAGACAATTGCCCCTTGGTTTATATTTTCTTGGTTTATATTTCCATATCTTAAGTACAACTAAACTAAAACAGAATTTAAAATAATAAAACAATAATAGTAGCCTTAGTATATTATAGGTCCCACAATCCCTAATCAAATCTGGAGGTCAGATATATTTCAGAACTCAGAATATGTTTACTTGTTGAAGTAATATATATAAGAATACATATTACTTTATATTCCCATAATTATTAGGGACAGCCCCTAATAATTATGTACATTAATATTGCTGCAGTGAAATATATGAATATACTTAAATACATAGCACATGGTGATAAATCAGGAGTAAAATTAATCAATTTGAGTCAGGCTTAGCTACCAAATAGTTTTAATTCTAAACTTATTTTAAAAACAAAACAGTGTTGCCAGGGGCTAGGCGTACAGAAAATGGGGAAATGTTTAATGGGTGGGTACAGAATTGCAGTTTTATGAAATGAAGAGTTCTAGAGATGGGTGATGGAGATGGTGGGACATTATACATGTAAAAATGGCTAAGAGGATAAATATTATTGTGTATTTTACCACAATATTATGAAATGAAGAGTTCTAGAGATGGGTGATGGAGATGGTGGGACATTATACATGTAAAAATGGCTAAGAGGATAAATATTATTGTGTATTTTACCACAATAAAAAAATTGGAAAAACAAAACGGAAACAATCTTGGTTTTTAGAGCTTTTTGGATTTCAGAATTCTAGAAATGAAATCTCATGCCAATAGTTAGATACAGGGCCTACATTTCTAATCTTGATGCAATTTTAAAAATAAGCTTCTCAATTTTTCTGTACCTTATTTTCTTCTATAAAATAAAAATATGGCAAACGTCCTCAAAATTAATAGTAAAATGCTTAAATTGTTACCTCTTCCGTTGAGTTTTTAAATTATTTTCAGATAACTTATCAAGAACAGTTAGACAGATTTTCCAAACCACTTTTGGTATCCAATGGGTACATCCCTGAAAAGAATTCTTCAGGTCAGCGCTGAGCACTCTAGCTTTTCTCAGTGATCAGGATCTTCAGCAGCACTGTGGAAATGGGAGGATTCAGCTATAAACAAATACAAACCCAGACAAGTCCAGACAAAATGATGACAGGTACAGAGTTTGTTTCCAGATTCCCAGTGCCCTACTTATGCTACTTCCCTGGCATCTAGAACTGTACACTATCCTTCTAGTTCACAGTTCATCTGTTCCTACCTCATGCATGAGCCCATTCCACAGAATTTCCCAACAATCCATTCCTAAATTGAAACTTGTTCTTCATGCAATTCCCTGAGGTCCAGTTATTTAATTAACAAAAAGGTGTTATCACTAATTCAAGCACATGTATTAGTAAGTTTATGAGGTCAGATGTTCCTCTCCCAGATAACACAATTTCTACTGTGCCAGGGAGCATTTAACAATGTTTTCACCCAAGGAAGTATTTAGGAAAGGCACTGCAAAATAATTTGGGAAGTTATTTCATTTATTCCTCATTTAATATCTCCATGACATGTTCGTATTATAAACCTATTTCTACAGGTAAAAAATTGAGGCTCTAAGGAGGTAATTTGTTTACGATCACACAGTGTTATGGTTTAGATATGAGGTGTTCCCCCAAAAGTTCACATGTGAGATGATGTAAGAATGTTCAGAGGTGGAATGACTAGGTTATGAGAGCCTTAACCTAACTGATGGATGAATCTACTGATGTGGACTAACTGAGCAGTAACTGTAGGCAGATAGGGTGTGGCTAGAAGAAGATCACAGCGGGTATACCTTTGGGGTTTGTATTTTGTGAGCAGAGGTGTCTCTCTCTGCTTCCTGATTGTCATATCCTGAGCAGCTTCCCTCTGCCATGCCCTTCTCCCAGGACGTTCTGTCTCATCTTGGGCCCAGAGTTATGGAGCCGGCCAACCATGAACTGAATCTCTGAAACCCTAAGTCAAAATAAGCTTTTCCTCCTCTAAATTGTTCTCTTCCAGTCTTTTGGTCATAGTGACACAAAGCTGACTAAAACACACAGCCAGGTAGTAGTAGCTCTAAAATGGAAACCCATTCTCTCCAATACCCTACCTAAACAAAGGAGTGCCACAATATCAACACTTTGTAATCATCAAGGACTGTATTTTGAAATGGGCAAGACCTTGAGGCTCCCAGAGCTAAATGGGACTCTCCTGTTAGTTAGTTCCTCTTTCTAAATTTCTGTTTACCCTTTAAGACCTACATTATGCCAAACACAAAATGGAGAGACCCTTTCTCAATTGTAAAAAAAAAAAAAAAAAAACAAAAAAATAAAACCCACAAAAAACATACACAGCTATAACCCTCACAAAATGTCCTGACAAGGAAGAAAAAAAAAAAAAAAAAAAGCATTAGGGTCAGACTGTTAGGTGAAGTCCAGTCCATAGAAGGCAATTTGGAGTGCATGAAGAAGATCAACATTAAAATTAAAATTATGGTCTAAAAAGTGTCCTTGACACAAAATATTCAACTTAGCAGATAGAAGACTCTTTCGTTAACCATAACCAAATACAGCCATGGTTACTAGTGTTGCTTGTACTAGTATCTTGACATATTGGGGCCACCTTCGGCAGTGAGGGAAAACAGTGCTTTCCTAACTTCCATTTCTACAACATAAATTTCAGGAGGGCAGGGATGTTTTCACTGCCATATCCTCAGAATATAAAACAATATCTGACATGAGACAACTCAAATATCTGTTGGATAAATGAATGAATGTCTTCCCCACCTTTCTCTAGAATTCCTCAACTCTTATCTGGTCCATATTTATCACACATTTTTCTAGTGGTCCTTCTAAATCTCTAAACTCTTACCCTAAATCTTTAGTTCTTTTCCCTCCTTTTTCAGCAGAAGCAGGTTTAAAAGAAACAAAAATATTTTTATTGGGTATATGAGAAATGGAAATACAGAATACTCTTAGAAATAAAGAGTTATAATCAAGAAAGAAAACTATGGTAAATCACAATGTATTCAATTCTTATCAAATGCAGACACATATACACTGAAATTGTAGCAGCTGTGTTTATTTCATAATTTAGGCATTTGGGGGAAAAAGTGCAATGTGTTTATTTTAATGTCAGCTTGATGTCAAGTTTAAAATATAACACAAATGTGTCTATATGATTTCTCTCTTTTCTGAATCTCTTAATGCAGTATTTAAATATAACCTACATCCTTAATTCCTAGCCCTAGTCACATATCAACCCTAGGGGAGATTTCTCATAAATTTTGTGTTTTTAGAATGCTCTAAAATATATTCTAACCAATAAAGTGGGAAAATAAATTTGGGACCAACAATCTATGCTTTGTCGTATTTCACAAAAATATCTACATTTAAAGGAAATAAAAGCAACATGCGCAATAGCACACAGTGTTACTATGGTAACAAACTGCATTTTTTAGATCTTACTCTTCTACTGTGGTACATATGAGCTTTTACAACCAAATAATGTCAATATTCACTCTGATCATATAGAGGTCTCTGGAATAAGTTATACTTACAGTTCAAGAATTTTTTCTAACCAATCTTCTTCTGTCTTTTCTAGAAATTATAAAATACATAAAATAATGATTAGTACTTGGCATCGTGGTTAAGTTTAAGAAACATTACAACCACAAATGTCAATACGAATAAATTGAAGTATTGCTGTGTATGTGTGCGTGTATTTGTATTTGTGTATGTGTGTGTGTGTGTGTGTGTGTGTGTGTGTAAGTAGTAACAAGATCTCCATGGAGAATAAGGAAAAATAAGAAGCATAAAAACATATATTTGGTTTTACTATATGGACACACAAATGTACTTTCCGCAGCAGTACTTACAAGTAAGAAATACCTATTATCCTAAATTATTAGTTATATAATGTTTCCCTAAACTTCCATTTTACTATTATTTCAAAATGTATTCCTATCAATGCCTCTGGGCTCATTCAAATCACTATTAAAATTAACATAATCAGAACCCCAGCCACCCCCATCATGTTAGAGTATTGGCTTTTCCAGAGTTTCCATCTATCATCTTTCTAACTGTCTAAGCCAGTCCTCCTCCAGTCTCCTGGAAAATGAACAGCCCTCAAAAACAGGCATGTTTTACACTATGGACCAACAAATCACACCAACAATGAGATACTGCCAAGTCAAGTAAATATGAATCTAATTTATAGCTGTTATTCTATAACAGGATAATATTGAGGGCTGGATAGGCAAAAGATGCAATGAATAATAAAGGACTCTCCCAAAATGGACACCTTAGTCATCCAAAGTGTTGAAGTGCACACACTTCAATAAAGGGAATTTATACAACTTTCTCTTAGGACAAATTAAAAGAAAATTTGCAAATATTATCTACTCATCCACACATATTCTTTTATCATTTTTAAAATAATGCCTTCCCCCTGCACCCTACCACTTTCTAATTTAGCATAATGGATGTAGCACTTCTGTTAAGTTTGATGAACAGAATTTTCTCCAATTTTAGGGTTTTTTTGTACTGAAGATTGAACCCAAGGATGCTTAACCACTGAGCCACATCCCCAGCCCTTTTTATTTTTTATTTTTATTTATTTATTTATTTATTTTTATTGTAAACAAATGGGATACATGTTGTTTCTCTCCCTTTTTATTTTTTATTTGAGACAGGGTCTTGTTAAGTTGCTTAGGGCCTTGCTAGGTTCCAATTTATTTTTTAAAAAACAGTTAAGAGATCTTCTGTGAAAGTTATAAAAATATACCTCTACTGACATCTTCCATTGCAAATAGATCATCTTCAGGGTCTTCCAGTCAAGGGGAATAACATAGTCATCAGGTATTAAGGATTCTGTGAAAAAAAGGAGGAACAAATTTGATCTCAAATGTCACACAGATTTTTTTTACCCTAAATGTGAAGATATGCAAACAATATCTAGGTTGCTATAACATTAACACTCTGATTTTGAAGATATTTCAGTGATGGCTAAATTAGGAGTCTGTCTCAGACTTTTATTAGTAAACAGTATCCAGACTAAATGAAATTCTTATATATACATATATAAAATGACATGTATCATAGTTAATATTTTCATGTAAGTACAAATATATACACATAAATACACACACATATAAAGTTTTAAGTAGTACTGTCACAAGGCATAACATTTAAGTAGTCATCCTTTTCTGTGACATATATTAAACATTTCAACAGTAGCAAATTTAGTCTTCCTAAAAATTGTTCCTTCCATATATGAGTGTCTGGGAGAAAATTTCCTCAAAATTAAGAAGCTCATAACAAGTCCAAACATTAACACACAACCATAACATACAACATCAGCCATGCCAAACCACAAAATTTATTTTCCTTTACTAGGATTCATTGTGTTCCCTGACTTATTTACAAGGCCAGTGATCATACACCAGAGCTTGGCTTGTCCAATTTAGCCAAGCAAATCAGTTCACAGCCTCCACTTATAGTTTCTTCCTTTCCCTTTTAAGAACATGCCATTTCCAAATGTGAAATTCTTTCTTTTTGCTTTTCTTTCAAGCCATGTTCTTTCTCTTTTGTATAAAGACTGTTTGAATGAGGTCTATTTCCTTTAAAAAGTTTCTGAAGTCTAATTAATGGATGCTTGATCATTGTTGATTATGATGATATTGAACATTCAAGAGAGGAAGAAGTTTTAGAATCTTTTACACCAGTAACTTCATGCTTTTTGGTACTGATCTAAGGCAGTAACTGTTAATCTTTCTGGTCATGGACCTCTCTGAGAAGCTAATAAAATCTATGAACTTCCACCCAGGAAAGGGGCACAAAATAATACCAAAAAATTACATATAATTTCAGAATATAAACATGGAACTAAGATCCCTGAACCTAAAATGTCTTAAAATTCTCCAAAACAAATACATTGCATTTATTTATTTATTTATTTATTATACTTATTTTTTAACAGTGAAGGAAGGTTTATCTTGGCCAAGAATAGAAAAGCATGACACAGGCTCAAAGATTAGCTTCTTATGCATTTTATTTTTATTTATTTATTTTGGTATGGGGGATTGAGCTCAGGGGCACTCAACCACTGAGCACATCCTCAGCCCTATTTTGTATTTTATTGAAAGACAGGGTCTCACCAAGTTGCTTAGTGCCTCGCTTTTGCTTAGGCTGGCTTTGAACGCCTGATCCTCCTGCCTCAGCCTCCTGAGCTGCTGGGATTACAAGAGCACACCCCAACGCCTAGCCTATCATGCATTTTACATTTTAAAAATTTGTTTTGTTTTGTTTTGGTTTGGTTTGGTTTGGTGTTTTGGTTAGCTTGTTGGTAATTTATTAGGATAGAAAAATTGCAGTTAAAACATGACTTATTCACAAAGGTAAGAAATATGTTTGTTGTGATGTCAGAATCTCAAGACTAGATTGTTAATTATGACCCCCACACTGAGACTGAGATAATTTTTGGTCTGAGTTTCTGGGACCAAATTTATCTGGAATATCATAATTATAGGAACAAAGTGAAAAACCAGGGTGGACATGTTTTGAGATGGTGCAGGGCATGGGAACCCAGGTAGGTAAAGGAGAATAGGAAGATCCAGGAGAACTGCAGGGATTACAACTTGGGCTTCTGGTGCTTAACCTATCCCCAAGGAAGATAGATAACTAGGAAGCATCAGGCATTGAGCTATAGAGAAGGAAAAGTTGGGATTTGTGTTCCATTTCCTCTATAGGACATTAGCACCTTAAATATGATTATTGTTTAGCAGAAATTTACTTAAATACTGGTAATCATATATTCATTTGTTTTATTCACAGGTAGAATTTCATTTCCAAAAACTAACATTCTTAAGAACCTAAAGGAGGGGCTGGGATTGTAGCTCAGTGGTTGAGCACTTGCCTGGCATGTGTGAGGCACTGGGTTCGATTCTCAGTACTGCATACAAATAAATAAAGAGTAATCAACTAATAACTATTTTTAAAGAAGAACCTAAAGGAACCTTTTCAAGTCAACTAGTTGAACTCTCTTCTAACCTCTTTAGTACCCTTCTCAATCTTTAAAAAATACATTCAGCTATTTCCAGTGTCTTTTTATCATTTAATCTTTGTTATCATTACTAATCTCATATCTGGGAGCCATAATTATGCAAAAGGAGCCATGTGCCAAACAGGGAAGTTAGATAGTAGAAAGATTGAAAAAAGTAATAAGCCCATCTCTGTTACATGGTCACTGTTTGTCTGCCTCATCCTTCATTCTTCTCAGTGTCTACTTAAATGGAGAGTCCAAGTATACTACACACTCAATGACACTTAAGAAGACTATTTTGGTGGCAAGGGATGGGAGCTTTAAAAAGCAATGTCAAACTGTGGTATATATATATATATATATATAATATATATATATATATACACAATGGAATATTACTCAGCTATAAAGAATAATAAAATTATGGCATTTGCAGGTAAATGGATGAAACTGGAGAACATCATGCTAAGTGAGATAAGCCAATCTCAAAAATCCAAAGGACGAATGATCTCACTAATAAGCGGATGATGACACATAATGGGGGGTGGGAGGCGTGCAAGAATGGAGGAAGGAGGGACTGTATAGTGGGAAGAGAGGGGTGGGAGGGGTGGGGGGGGAGGAAAAATAACAGAATGAATCAAACATCATTACCCTATGTAAATGTATGATTACGCAAATTGTATGCTGTTACTCATGTACAAACAGAAAACAACATGTATCCCATTTGTTTACAATAAAAATAATTTAAAAAAAAAAGCAAATGTCCTTGACTATGGGTCCTCACTTTGGGGGCTGAAAGTTATCACACAACCCATAAATTACACTAAATTATTAACAGCAGGTAGAAATACCTTAGAATTTACTTGTTTTCTTATTGACTTATAAGAGCACTTTCTATTAAGACTATTAATGCTTTTTTGTCATCGATGGTTCTTTTTAGATTTTCACTTGCCTTTTAAATTGACTTGGTTGTTTTTGGAATAGACATTTAAAATTTTACATGTGTAAAATTTATGTATAAATAATATGACAAATAAAAAATAGAATTTTACTTGCACATGTTAAAATGGACCTTTTATTGTTGTAAATGAAAACAATTTACCCATTGAACTCCAGGGAGATCCAAAAAGCTTTACTAGTTGAAGGCAAATCCTTTTTGATAAAGGGAGCGCAAGGAATTAAAATCAGTGCTTGTTACATCTTGGAAATCCTCAGTTGGTAAATACTGTAATGGCTTAGATTCTCTCCATCTCTTCAGTTTTTCACCAAATCTTTCAGAAGTAACCCTCAAAGAGCACGAAGTATCAGGTTGCCTAATGAAAAACGTCTGAATAAATAAGTCCTATATCTTTTATCTTATTACCTATATTGTTTGGATTTGAAAGTCAAAAATGTTTTTTTGTTGGTAAAGATACCATCCAAAAACTAGATATATAATGCAACACAAGAGAAGGAATAGGGCTTTTGTAAAAATACATAGCATGCCCTAGTCTACTAAATGATAAGGTAGTGAGCATAAAAATTTCCACCAATATTTAGAGGTGAATCTTTGATAATATCAGGGTAAAACCACAATGGATGATGGTGAAAGGTCATAACTTTTTGCTCATTCTCTTCTTTGTTATTTATTTCTGAAATTCTATCTTTTGTTTCTCCCCAATTAATGTTCAATCCAAAATTTTTAGATAACAGGCCACATTTCCTCCCCTTCTTTGCATTGAGATGACTCTGTCCCAGTAAGTTTAAAGTTGGTACCAATTTAAATCCTATTCTGCCTCCTTTCCTTATTTGTTGTTGATTGTAAGGCACTTTGGGTGATATCCAGTTGAGATAAGCAGTTGCTGAGGATATCTGTCTTTGCTTCCATGAATGAATCTAAAGTTTCAGTTGGATGTGACAAACCTTCATTTTCTCTCAGTAGCTTCTCCTCTATCAATATTTCTGGACCACTTTCTGGTTCTGATACTCCTTCAGAAGTGGAGATCAATTTAATCAATTGCTCTCTGCTGTCAGAATGGGTCACTTTCCGTGATCTATCTTTCTTTCGTCTCTGTTCACACACAAACTTATGTGGTCCCTCAGGCCAGTTACCAAAACAGGATTGTCTCTCAGAGCCTAGTTGTAATTCTTCATCAGATAAATTGGTTGTGAAAAAAGCCCAATAATTGTTTTAGTTGTATGTATTCCTTGTTCCTCTTTTAAAACTTTATCTGAAGTTCGGGATCCACGTTGATGGCACAGAATTGGTTCATTTGAGAGAATTTTATTTACCATTTCTCTTTGCTGCATAAATGAACATGGGGTTTCATCAGCAAATAGGTCCTGGGTGTCTAATGATAACTTTTGCCTATCTCCAACATGCTTTTCTACCTTCATGCCCAAGCAGTCATCCCTTGTTATATAGAAAAGATTTTGAATTTCTGTTGGACAAGTAACAGAGCTTTCATTTGGCATTGATGACAAAGTTAGAAACAAGTCATCATTTTCTTCTGGTGTCTTGTCCAACTCAACTGTAGATATACCATTTGGAAAACTGTCTTCAGGATCTATGATTTTCTGACTTTTTTCTTTATAGCCATTCACAAAATCTCCTACGTCATTTTGTAGGCCACCAGTGAAGGGACACACTGATTCTCTTTTGTTCTCTTCTAAATCTTCCTCTTCACTCTGACATGGGACCTGATCTCCTAGTTTAAGATAACTTAAAGTTTCAGATGAGTTTTCATCCACGATTTCACTAAGACTATTATGCTTTTTGTTTCTTTTTCTTTTTCTCTTCTGTTTGGTTTTGCTGAGTCTGTACCCAGTTTTCTTCAAAATGCTTTCTCTGAAATATAAAAGGATGAAAAAAAGTTATAACAATTATTTGTATAACATTAGCAAACTATAACACAAAGTGCAGTTTTAAAAATCACTAGTACAAGAGATTCTGAAGTGTACATGTACTTTCATTATATTTAAAAATCACTTTTAAAAAGAGATATTTTAGCTGGGTCCAGTAGCTCAGGAGGCTGAGGCAGGAGGATCACAAGTTCAAAGCCAGCCTCAGCAAAAGCAAAGTGCTAAGCAACTCAGTGGGACCCTGTATCTAAATAAAAAACAAAACAGCCTGGGGCCTCTGAGTTCAATCCCCGGTTATCACTCCCTGCTGAAAAAAATGAGATATTTTAATCCTGTAAATTAAAAGTGAGGACTGGGGAGATAGCTCAGTCGGTAGAGTGCTTGCCTTGCAAGCACAAGACCCTGAGTTCGATCCCCAGTACTGCAAAAAAAAAAAAATTAAAAGTGAGTATACTTTAAGAAATTTAAAGCTGACATGCACATAGTCATTTCAAAACCCAATAACTTTATTAAAAGCTAATATATTCCTTTAAGAAAATATTTCATATATATATGTATATATATATATATACATATATATATATGTATATGTCTCTGTTAAAACCTACCAATAGAGATATTAGATTTTTCTAACATTTTAGATTTTGAAAAATCAAAAATGGCTAGTAGGATCTCAGAATGGCATGACTTTAGTGGCCGTAATAGCTATGTTTTTCCTACACATATACACTTAGGCAATTAATTTGCTCCATCAAATTATACACAATGGTTAATAATGAGCAGTTGGGTCCAGTATTTGGCGATTTGCTTTTGATTGCCTTGCTAGCAGTTTGTGCTATACCACTACTTTATGGGGTGTTTGGATATATGTAAAGTCATTTTTGGTGGTCACAATGACTGGCAATATGTTAATGACATTTGGCACTGAAGCCAGGGATGCCAACCATCTGTAACACCCAGTCAAAAATCGTCACACCCAAAAGACCAATAGTGCTCTCATCAAGCATACAGCATTCATGGCTCCCCGTAATCAAAGATAATACTTGATGCTAACAGAAAAAGGAGGATGTAAGAAATTTTCTAATTTGGAATGTGAAGGTTATCCTCTCTTCCACCCTGGATAATCATTGTCAGGGATAAGGTGCCAAGAAAACAGAAAAAGGACATTAGAAATAGGTAATGGGGAAAATATCAAGAATAGAGTTATAGAAAAATAAGCAGAGCAGCAAACAAATAAGTATGAAAGCATAGTGATGATGAGAAAAAGGGAATAGTCAGTCAACTGTTCTCAGGCTGGGCACTGAACAAAGGAGTTTATGAAACCTAGCTCTGGCCTCTGGCCTGCCTTATTCCATTCCACACTGATAGGTAATTTTTAATAGACAGGATTCATGAAACCTTGTTCTTTGTCACCTAATTGCTGCTGCCCTTGTTCACACACTCCTGAGTGTTTGCTTAGAAAGAATATTAAGAAATGCTAATATACCTAGAAGTAATTGTTAATGGGCCTCTTCTAAAAAGGGTATCAAGTAAAGAATATTTATCTTTGGTAATATCTCCTTTATAATCAGTTCTATCTGATTCTAACGAAAGTTCTAGGTGAAGTCCAATGTGTAACACCAGTTATGAAATTCATACTGAAGACTAGTATGTTGTTCTGAAATAAACTCCCATCTTTGCCCAAGTGTGAATGAATCATCCCATTGCAGGGCAAGGAGTAAAAGAATGGGTAGAATTTTTTGTTACTTTATTGGCAATATACTGAGACTTGAAGACTACTCCAGCTCTAGTTCTGGTTCACTGATTCACTAATTCTGTGGAGCTGAATGCACTTAATGTGTAGCCATTGTGCCCTCTTAACAGTTCTCACTGGTCAAGGGAAGAGAACCCTCAGAGAAACGTGCATGGTTCATAACCAAAATGTTTTTAACTCTTGTGCTATCACAAAGACTAAGATCCACATTCCTACTTTGAAAATTGGCTTTAAAAAAAAATGGCTGGGGGCTGAGGTCGTAGCTCAGTGGTAGAGCTCCTGCCTAGCAAGTGTGAGGTCCTGGGTTCGATCCTCAGCACCACATAAAGATAAGTAAATAAAATAAAGGTATTGTGTCTATCTACAACTAAAAAAATACATTAAAAAATAAATGGCTGGGGTCTGGGAATGAGGCTCAGGGTAGAACACTTGTTTAGCATGTGGGAGGCACTGGGTTCCACTCCTAGCACTAAAAAAAAAAAGAAAAAGAAAAAACTCAGTTGGGGATGTAGCTTACCTAGCATGCACAAGGCCTAAACCCCCAATGCTGGAAAAAAAAATCGTATACAATTATGAATTAGGACTGTTTAATTGCTTTACATGTACCTAATAACCTAATCTTCATAACTATATAAAGGAAGGATAAATGTTAATTTTATCCCTATCTCACAAAGCAGGTGAAACAGAGTGTCCCAGAATCACATGGCTAGAAGTAGGATTCAGACCTAGGCCAATTGTTCTACTGAACTCAGTCTCTTGTCAGGCGTGGTGGCCACATCTGTAATACCAGCAGCTTGGGAGGCTGAGGCAGGAGGATTGCAAGTTCAAAGCCAGCCTCAGAAACTTAACGAGGCCATAAGCAACTCAGTGAAACCCTGTCTCAAAATAAAAAAGGACTGGGGATGTGACACAGTAGTAGAGCACCCCTGGGTTCAATCCCTGGTATCAATAAAAAGAAAAATCCAAGAACAATTCATACTCTTTAACCATTATATGAAACAGCCTCTCAATTTAAAAAGTCTTAAAAAATACAACCTCTCTTTCTTTTCCCTCCTCTCATCTTCAGACTTATGTTAGAGCTACTCAGTGGCAAGGGTTGAGGCCTTTCAGGAGAGGGGCACTTGGACCTATTTATCACTAACCTAATATATGTCATGATATCTTGAGACTTTGTGCTTGCATGTGAGCTCTCTCATTCTCTCTCAAGAAGAGAGAGGAGGGCTGGGGCTGCAGCTCAGTGGTAGAGCACTTGCCTAGCATGTGTGATACACTGGGTTTGATCCTCAGCACCACATAAAAATAAATAAAGAAAAATAAAGGCTTTGCGTCCATTTACAACTAAAATAATTTTAAAAATAAAAAAAGAAATAAGAGGAGACTTGTGGAACAGGAATCCCTCTCCCTAATGTGCCTTCATGTCAAGGCTCCCCTGAGAACTGGGAAGGCTGAATAGATGGCCCACAACTTCTACAGGCAAAGGACACCAGTGGCTCCTCCTGGAAGTTAGTTCACTTATCATGGGTGGAGGTAGTAAGAAGTGATCACTTCTAGACACTTTTTGAAGGAAAAAACAAGTTAAGATTTTAAAACAATTGGGATATGAGAGAAAAAAAGATAGGAATCAGGTATGGGTGCAAGGATTTCCTTCTGAATAACTGGAGGTATGACTTGGCCATGTACTAAGTCACAGAAATCTATGTGAGGTATGAGTCTGGAGAGAGGGTTGGTAAAACAGTTGCCACAAAGCCTAAACCGATAAGCTAATTTGTCCTTATAGCAGAGGTAAGAAAGTGGAAAAGAGGAAGGCTTCATTAATATTCTTCAAGGGTTCCTTTGTTTTCTAACTGGATCACAATATGATAGCTACTTCGAGAAAGAATAAAAGGGATCACTTAAGATAATGACCCAGTATGCCTAAAGAAAAGTGAACACATTTGATCACAAAGAATGAGGTAGCTCAAAAAATCATAATAATAGGGCTGGGGAGATAGCTCAGCTGGTAGAGTGCTTGCCTTGCAAGCACAAGGCCCTGAGTTCGATCCCCAGTACCGCAAAAAAAAAAAAATAATAATAATAATAATAATAATAGAAATAAGTAAACTCGAATCTGGAAGATTAGGCAACTTAAGGCATTTTGCTAAGAGTTATCAAAGGAGTCTGTAAGGATTGGAATTCCAAAGGAAAATACAACACAGTGCCAAGAGATATGAAACTCAGATGTCGGAATTTATAAAGAAGTGTGCCAGAGACATGTGCCAGAGACATGTACCAGTTCTGTAGTACTGAAACTCTATAAATCCACTGTGTTTGTTTCAGAAACAGTGGACCTGGCCTTCTAGGAAGGAAACATAAATCAACAGCAGTAACTTGTGAAGCGCCTAGGAGATAAGAGATGTTGTGATGATAGTGGTAATAACTTCTGTTGAAATGTGTATGCCTCTGATGTGGCTAATCAGTAGGTACATTTTCTTCAGGAACATCTACCTACAACATGCGAGAGGCTCAACAAAGCTGCGTCAAGACTTGTTAAACTTGATCTCATTTGTGCTGATTCACATAGGGATGAATGGCACCATTAGAAAAAAAGAAGAGTCACTAAATAAAAGTTAGTCATGGAGAGGAAATCAGAGGAGTAACAGACACAAGCTGTAGCTTTTGAAAAGAAAGGAGGAAACAGGAAATGAACAATGGTAACACATCTAAGATGAATAAGACTTTGCTTTCTCCATGATGGCTTAGAATCTAGGTTGGGTAGGGACAGTATGTACTTCTCAAGAATTAGAAAGAGATGGTTTGTCAGAAACAAGTTAACCTGACCAAATGAAGGGAGTCATAAAGGCAAAGATGAGAGAGCATCCAGATAAAGCCAAAACTTTATGAAGAAGGAGAAAAAGAAAAAACATGATTAATGATTTTCATTAAAATTAACTAAGGAGGTCCGAAACAATATGTCCCATTACAGAATCTTACATGCTAACTCATAATATGGGCAATACTTGAAGTAAATCTGAGATTAAAACACATGCAGATTATAAAAGAGAAGTCATACAGCTTTGTGGAATGACTGTAGATGGGACAATGTACAGTAATAATCCCAGTAACAAGCTAGCAGGTGGGATTCTCAGGCAAATTAGATCTCCTTTCTAAAATGGCAGTAATATTCACTCCTTGCAGAGTCCTAGTAAGGATTATTAATATTCATGCTCCTAAATAACTTCTACTTAATTAATATGACAGATGAATGATTATCTCCATTGCTTCTGTACAATAATGGCTGATATCAATGGCACACTGAATGCTTCCAGTTAGTTGACTGCTCTCTAGTATAATTGCTATCTCTGCTTTCAATTAGAAAGACCCTTTACAAAGAGTTGGATGAGTTTATCCTCAATCTATACTAATCATAATTGTTACTAAAATTATGTAGTTTGTCTCACTAAAGATGAGAAGCTAAACAATTGTTATTAAATTAGTTGTGGGTAGGATAACTATAAAATTTGGTTAAAAATCATAAAAACCTGTGATTATGTGATCATATTGCTTTGAAAATTTCTTTGGGTTCTCCTTCCAATTTTCATCAATAGAAACTAGGAATTCTTGACAATTCATTATGATGCTGTTTATGCATAAAGAGAGAAAAACAACATTGAACAGAATTGTAAATAAAGATTTGTTAATGAGAGGCTGGAGTTTTGGCTCAGTGGTAGAGTGCTTGCCTGGTGTGTGTGAGACCCTGGGTTCAATTCTCAGCACCGCATATAAATAAATAAAATAAAAAGATTCACTGACAACTAAAAAAAATTTTTAAAAAGATTGGTGAATGAATATACATATATACATGCATGTTAAGTTGTGATAAAATGTTTGAAGGAGGTATCATTTCAAAATGATTCCTTTCTTCTTCTTCTTCTTCTTCTTCTTATTATTATTATTATTATTACTATTATCATTATTTGTAGTGCAGGGAATCAAATCCAGTGTCATGCACATTCTAGGCAAGTGCTTTACCATTGAGCTGTACCCCCAGCTCTGATTCCTTACTTTAATCAATTTGGTACATGAACTAACCAGTTGCTTATCCTAATCACATTAGATAAAAAGATTTTTATTGTATGTAGTATGTATGTGTGTGTGTGTGTGTGTGTACACCCACACACCTACCTAGTACAATGCACAGCACCTGCTGGGTATTTCATATATAGCAGCTCTTATTTTTTGACAGATTAATAATAATATAAATAATCTTATAAATTTCATTGAGACTCTCAAGATACAATTTAAGAATTAAGACAATGGGATAGTTATGGTTTGTTTGAAAGGAGTACTTGAGTTAGAAGAGCTTGAAAATTATCTGAAAAGTGATTTATTTAATATAATTGCACATTAGAAAAATATTTTTGTGAAAACCACAACTATATATAGACAAACTGACAAATCACCATAATCAGAGATTAGAACATCGTTCTTAACAACTAATAGAACAGAGACAAAAAATGAACATAGAAATTATAAAAATAATTATTAATGATTAATGAACAAATATGGAATGATCAGAGAAAAAAATTCTTTTCAATCCCATGTAAAATATTTATAGAAATTAACTAGACAATCAAGTTAGCCTCTACAAATTTCAAAGAATTACTAATGTACAGACCACATTTTTTACCATAATGTAAACTTCAAAATTATTAACAAAAATGTTTTTGATAAACTCATGGGTGGAAAAATCATAATGGGCATTTTAAAAAAAGAAAGATGAAATTAATGAGTTATCCATATCACTGAAGAAAATGGAAAAAGAGTAGAAGAAAAAAACATAGAAAGGAATAATAAAAAATGAAAAAAGAAAATAAACATAATGTAGGCAGGATTAACAAATTTTCAGAAGTTGGTTTTTTTGAAGAGATTAATGAAAAACACAAACTGCTGGAGAGATTAATCAAGGAAAATAATAAATTATTATTAGAAATGAAAAAGGAGGCACAACCACAGATTCAGAGAAAATTTAAACAACAATGACAATTTTGTGAACTTTATGCCAATAAATCTGAAAATTTAAGTATTATAGCTACAGCATATGTATCATTAAAACCAACTAAAATAGAAAACCTGAGTAGTCCTATAATAGTAAAATGATAAAAGTTATTTTTTTCATACCCAGAAAACCACATCCAGATGACTTTTCAGAAAAGTTCTACCAAATAGTGAAGGAACTGTTCACTGCAATCTTATGCAAAATTATTCAGAGAAAGAAAAAGAGAATAACTTCAACTTTTCATGACACTATCATGACTTGGTAGAGTCAGTATGCTTTCTGGCTTGTTTCATTCAAAATACAAAAATCCTAAACACATATTAGCAAACCATCTCCAGTAATGTATAGAATATATAATACATTATTACATAGCCAGATTTACCTCAGGATTAAAAGATAGGTTTATGCTAGAATATTGATGTAATTCACCACATTAACATGCATAAAGAAGAACACATTTTAAAAGCTGCAGAAATCATTTTTACCCATTTTCCAGCCATAACTTTAAAAAATGAAAAATTCAATCACTATTTAAAAATAACACATGTAACTTTTAGGAAACAAGAAATAGATGAGAACTTCCCTAAATGAATCTAGGGTTTACAGCAACTGGGCAAGTGCTCAATCAAGAAAAAACAGTCTCAGTAGGAGAATTTCGTAGTGTTTTAACTTACTCTGGCCCCATCTGCTGCTCCTCGGATTGGTTCTAAAGATTAACAAACCGCATCCCAGTACTAGTTTTGTGTGCCAGAGTAGCAGAAAGGACCTTGTGGTTGCTTTGATCTTTCTCATGGTTCCCCTTCAAAAGGTTGGCTTCTATTCTGACTAACTTGTAACTCTCTTAGACTAAGGCAGACCTAGTAGGGAGGGGAGGAGACATTTGTGGAACACGTTTAAAGGCAAATGCACTAGCCACTGCCACCTGGGGTGAGGCATAACAGTTGGAATAAACAATAGACAAACCAAAAAGGTTTGAAAGGAAAGGCTGAGAAGTGAGACACTTTAGGGAATTTTTAGACACTTTTAGGGAAGGAGGGCTTTGAAAAGCACCCAGCTCTTAGAGAAGATAACTAAGAATCTAGAAGCCATGAACATTTCTGGTCTGGATGTACACTTGGAAGTAACCTGAAAAGGCCCTAAGCTCTCTCTGGTGACTGATACTCAGACTCTGCATGCAGAAAGACTAGAGCAGAGTTATAAACAACTGTGTGTAGAAGGTATGCAAAACACAGAACACAGAGCCTACAGCAAAGATGGAGTCTTTTGTTGTTGTTTGGTTTGTTGGTTGGGTTTTGTTGTTGTTACAGATACTTAAGGAAACCTCCATTGAATCACTAGCTGACTACTGAACTAAAGAAACAAAGACTTCAACTGGCACACAAAACACAATTAGTGCAAAATGTTTAAATTTCAACAAAAATCTGAGACATGCACAAAAACCAAAAATGATGGACTATATACAGGGGGAAAAATAAATTAATGGAAACTATCCTTAAAGTCCAGACAGTGGGCTTAGTATACAAAGACTTTTTATCAACTATTAAAACATGCAAAAAGAATTGAAAGAAACAATGGACAAAGAATTAATGAAAATTACAAGAACAATGTCTTACCAAACAATGAATGTCAATAAAGAGACTGAAATGGTATAAGGGAACCAAACAGGTAGCAGGGCTCAGTGACACAGGCCTGTAATTACAGTGAACATGAGACTGAGGCAGAAGGATTGCAAGTTTCAGTCTAGATTTGGCAACTTAGTGAGACCCTGTCTCAAAATAAAAAATAAAAAGGACTGGGAATGTAGCTTAAGGTAAAGCACCCCTGAGTACACCCAGTACCACAAACATACAAAAAAAAAAAAAAAAAAAAGAAGAAGAAGAAGAAGAAGAAGAAGAAGGAGGAGGAGGAGGAGGAGAGAAGGAGGAAGAAAAAGAAACAAATAGAAATTCTGGATTGAAGAGTAGAACAACTGAAGAATTTACTCAAGGGGTACAACAGCACACCTGAACAGTTATCTTTACTATTGTTCTTTATTTCTTCATGTAGATTTGAATTACTGTCTAGTGTTCTTTCATTTCAGCCTTAAGAACTCTCTTTAGCTCAATTCCAACAGCAGAAACTTCAGCAGCATTATACTCATGAGCCCTGGATAAAAGTACTTTCTATTTGACTTTTCTAGTCTTACAAATAATTCTGACTTCTTGCATATGTTAATCTTTGGGTAATTTTTCCACTTTTTGTTTTTCTAACCCTTCCAATGCCCTTGTAATCAATTCCTTATATTAAATCCCCCTATTTGAAACACCCATTTGAGGAACTAGAGCAGTTCCTCATTCCTGGATTAGATATAGATGACTACAAAACACATAAATGAGCATTGGTATCTAGAGTATATAAAGAAATCTTACGAATCAATAAGAAAGATAAATACAAGAATATGTAAAATCACAAAAAGCATTTTTTACAAAGGAAACAAATGGTTTAAAATACATGAAATAAAGATAATTAGTAATAAAACTGACAAAAAAATAAAATGACAATAAGATCAAATTTAACTTCTGTCAGATTAAAAAAATTTTAAATTACCCAATATAACATGTCAGCAAGAATCTAAAGTAATAGAAATTCTAGGTCATAGATGATAGTGGTAGAAAAAGGCACACTAATTTTGAAAACCAGTGTGAATCTACCTAAGAAAACCAAACATGTCCCCATCTTAAAATCTAACAGTCTTACTCCTAGGCATACAACCTAAAGCAGCAACTTTAAAACATTTTTGACTGTAATTCTTAATAACAAGTACTCTTTATAGCTTTTATCAATACCAGAGACATATACAAAGCCATAAAAATGTTTCACAAAACAGTATTTATCCTTACTACATAAATACTATAAAAGCTTATATAAAACTGTGGTGCATATATATAAAATAGAAAATGCATATTTTCTGCTTCATTTTTAATGGATTGGTTATAATATACCAAATTGATCTTGTGATAAGTAATAGGTCACATCCTACAAGTTAAAAACTATTCCCTTAGAGAAATTCCAGTATATGTCTATAGAGCTTTTTTCATAATTGTAAAAATTCTGGAAATAACTCATCTATCCATCAATAGGATGAACAAATTGTAGTATGTTCATAAAATGGAATATTATAGTGTAGTGAAAATAAATGAATTACTACCTAAACTAATAGGGGAGAAATATAGTGTTACACAAAAGAGGTTAATTACATAATACCCATGCCAAGATTCTATTTTACAGCAAATTCAAAGTCAGGCAAACCTAAACACTACATTGTTTGGGAATACACTTTAAAGAAAAAAGAAGAGGGAGACAAATACAAAACTCTAGCTAGTGATTTTCCTTAGGAAGGACAAACTTGTTACTAATAAGGGTTTTCTAAGACATTGATAATATTCTGCTTCTTAACCTGTATAGTAGCAATAAAGATACTCATTTTATTATTAGTCTTTGACCAGTAATAGGGACTGAACCCAGGAGCATTCTACTTCTGAGTTATATCCCAAGGTCCACTCCCCATTTTTTTTTTTTTTTTTTAATTTTTAGACAGAGTTGAGCTAAGTTTCTGAGGCTGGACTCAAACTTGTGATCCTGCTACCTCAGCTTTCTGAGTCGCTGGGATTACAAGCATGCACCATTGTATCTGGCCAAATAAATATATATTTTTTTTAAGTAGAAAAGGGAGTCTTCCCTAAGAACTAACATGGATTTATACTAAAGAGACCTGACAGATTTTTAATTTTCTTCTATAATAAAGGGCCCAGTAGAAACAGAAAAGATTTTAGGTAGGTATTTTTAATGATCTCTAACAAAACTCTTTCATATGAAATTAAGTATCACAAACTTTATGTAATAAATCTGGATAAATTACTAGGTTGAGGTCTGGGGATATAGTTCAGTGGAAAAGCACTTGCCTAGCATGCAAAAGATATTGGGTTTGATTCTGGGACTGCAAACAAACAAACAAAAATGATTACACTTATATAAGTCTGTATTCTTATAGGTCAAAATAGTTGAAAATTAATAATTTCATAGGAGTCATCCTAATACACCTGTAAGAGATGATGTGAGAATAAATAATGGTAATTTGAAACATACAGAAGTAGAATTTAAAAGCTTGGTGATTTATCATTGTTGTGGAGGAGGCAATAATCTAGAGAAAAAAGAATCAAGATTCAGACAACCAATAGATTAGTCATACAGCAAAAGCAATTGAGGGCTAATAATAAATAAGTTGAAAAATGATGCACTCACTTTTAGACATGCTAAGGTTCAGGAGGCCCTTAAACTCACAAGTGGAAATATCAAACAGGCAGTAGGAATCCCAAGTAGGAAATAAAGGCTAAAGAAAAAGTTGTAAGAGTCATCAATGAAAAGTGGAATTGAAGTTGTATCTGAGATGGCGTATGGGTTATATAAGGAAGGAAGAATCTAAAAGCCTAGAACAGAACACTGGAAACAATGAAGAGGACACTGGTGCAAAAAGAAACAAAGGAAAAAAGAGAAACTAAAATATGATGAGAATATGAAAAGAAGAATATTTTATAAGCTGAAGGAAAAGATGATAAGAGAAAAATAGTGAAAATTTTATTTTAACAAATATTCATTGAGTGCTACAGTATCCCAGACATTGTAAGATAAGGCAAAGAACTCATGTTTTCCCTTTATTCTTGGGCAATATTTTCATCAGTAAGTTAAATGAGAAAAGATGTACATTATCGTGTTTTTAAATGAGAGAAAGTGCAGAGGAATAGCTGATACAAAATGACAGAATTGGGATTCAAAAACAATCCAATATGCTGGAGTAATAGGCACAACAAAAGGATCTTTAGGAAGGTAAAAATATAATACCTATCAAGAACTCTTACCTGAATATGTAACCTGAATTTAATCAAGTCCCCAGACCTAACTGCCATTTTACAAGAAATGCAAAGGCTGGAGTAAAATAGTAAATGGTACTACAAGAAAAAAAATCAGATAAACCCAGAAAGTGGGAAGACTGAACTCAACAAAGACAATATCATATGATGGGCAATTAAAAGAAAAAGTGGAGTTTAGAGTAAAAGGAACAAAAGAGGGGTTATTTGGGAACTCTTCCATACTATCTGCTCAACTTTTCTGTAAACCTTAAACTGCTAAAAGAAATAGTCTAAAAGAAGAACAGAAAAATGCTGTGTCAGCAATTCAGAGAAAGAAAATTTAATAAGTGTAGTTCTGTTTTTTGTTCCTCACTTATTAGGTACTGGAGACTCTGTTTAAAAGTGCAACTCGCACTTCAGTTTTGCAGTGCTGGTCACTTTTTCCATCCATGAGTCATATAGTCACTAGTCACATAGCATAAACAGCAGTTTCAGTTCCTTTTGTTTCCTCACACTCCAGGGAAATTGAAACAGCTGAACCTTCTACATCCCCCAGGGAGTATATTCACCCCCTGCTATTAAAGCCAGAGCAAAGGTACCCAAAACCCTTGAACAATTCTCCCTGGTGGTAACAAAGATACCACCTGACTTGGAGCCCTGCCTCAGAGATGGCCCAACCCCAAATTTTCTTCTGCAAATGGAGAAACCAAGGCCCAGAAAGTCCAGACCTGTGAAAAGAGGTTAGCTAATCTTGAGCAAGGAGCCAGTCTCCTGACTACTGGTCCACCTGTCTTTCACCCTAGCGCTTGCAATGAAAACAGTCACCATGCCAGACACCCCTCAGCGCCTTTCAGAGAGTGAAACAATTCGTGAGTATCTACAGCCATATCTCTAACGAGGTAGCCATTAATATGGGGCTATTGGCCACTTGAAAATGGCTAATCTAAATGGAAATCTGATGTAAAATAAATAATTTCAAAGAATATGATTAAAAATTGTAAAACATCTCAATAATTTAAAAATGTTACGTGTTGAAATAATAATATTTCGATATACTAAGTTAATCTGAATATATTATAAAATATTTAGGTAGTACCTGCGGTCTGAGGAGGCCTTGTGGTCATCAGCTCTTCCTAGGGAGGACTCTAGGACTGCTGCATGGACTGCAGTTCAGGGAAGACACTGACCAACTCGATGTGACCTTCTCCTTACTGGCATATTTCAAATTTCAGTACACATCTGAAGAATGAAACTTTGGTCCAGTTGGTCCATTGATCCTTTTGGACACCAAAAATTGTTTATCTTCTAAAACATGCTGAATTTTCACATGTTTTTCACAGAATTCATTTTGCAGTTAAAAAAACTTTCATTGCATAAAACATTGAAGTTTTCTGGAGACAGAATTTGGGGGTTCATTTGCTTCTAGATCAGTACTAAAAGAAGTCAAAATTTTTCCATACTAAAGTTCCCTTGATTCCACTAGGAGATAATTTTCACTATAGTGAATACAAAGAATAGGATTTACGATTCAGGAATTATGAGTAGTTTTTCAATTATACGCATTCTCAACCTCAGTTTTAAGGAAAGGACCATCATTATTGGAGTGGCTAATTTATATCCAAACTCTTTTACAAATGAATAGATAGAATCATGGGAATCCTATTTAAGGATCTTGCAAATGCTATGTTGCTAAGGCTGGCCTTGATTTTGCAATCTGCCTGCTTCAGCCTCCGGAATGGCTGGGATTACAGGCATGGGTCACTGCCCCTAGCTTGGCATGAGACATATTAAAATAGTAACTTATTCATCATCAGAATCTGTTGTGACTGTTGGGTTCGGAATTTAATATGTAATTTGAAATTACTTACCTGGAATCAAAGATACAGTTTTAATATTTTCATAGACATTCACAGATGTTTTTAATCAAGAAATGATTATACATTTTCATGGTAAAGTAAAAAAAAAATACAAGAAATGGACATAAATTTCTTAAGGATATGAAACATAGGATATAAAAGTAAAATAGTAAAGCTTTTTGCAGAGTTTTCTCTAGAATTCTGATTTATTGTTCCTAAATGGAACAACCTGTTATGGATTCTAGCCCTGGTAACTTCATCAAAATTGAAAACTTCCATGAATCAAAGGACACTATGAAGAAAGTAAAAAGACAACACACAGAATGGGAAAAAACACCTGCAAGTCACATATCTGATAAGAGATTTCTTATCTATAACACAAAACTTTATGCTGTTATTTTGTGTGTGTGTGTGTGTGTGTATTTAATATCTATATATATATATATAGAGAGAGAGATGTTTATGTATTTATTTATTTGTTATTTGTTTCTTTATCACTGTTACTATAAGGGAACCCTCACAATTTGTCATCACTAAGGAGGATAACACTTTTGGGTATGAGAATCATCACTCTAGAGTAAGAGTATTAAATGTCCTCATTCTGTTTTCATACAAATCAGATTAAATGTTGATATTTTAAAAAATATTTATGTATACACTAGCTTAATGAAGAAATGATTTACAGTGGTTTATGGAGGCATATATGCTACAACAAACTAAAATAAATTGAAGAAAGATGAGAAAAATAAGGCAAAAGGAAAAGGGCAGAAAAGGTAGAACTAGGAATGAGGTTGTGCATACAAAATACATAGTTTGTTTAATTCTATATATTTGAATACCTTAAAATGATTTTGAAGGAAATTATATTTCCAGGAAGACAATAAATAGGTAACAGAATCAAACAACTGAAACCTGGCTTAAAATTTTTTCAAAATAATTATTAAATGCATGGATAAGTTGCCAACTAATTAAGGAATTCCCAATCAAAAGAGAAGTAAAGGCAAGAATATGAAAGATTAGCTGACCTTGGCTGCCCTTGAGAACATTTGATGAACCAAATGAACTGGAGCTTTGCTTTTTTTTCTAGACTTAGAATTGTTGGGGGTATAAATAAGGGGAGAGGGGCAGGCCAACAAGAATTCCTTCTCCCATGAGGCTGGGAAAACAAAAGGGCTTTATTTTTGGTCTAAGAGTGAACTAGAATTTATGTCTACTCTTCAACCCAAACTGCAAGAGAAACTAATTTATGTGATATTCTGATGCTAAGTAGATCAGGAGAGGAAGAATCACATTTGAGGATCTAGAACTACAATCCATCCCTCATAAGCAATTCCAGCCCCAATACATGCTTTTTGGATGGTCTAAAAAAGAATCCTCAGACCAAGAATTTAGAGTGAATTCTGGCTGGTATTACTGCACCGGAGAGAAGTAAATGTAATCCTTGATGGAGAAATCAACTTTTATTCAAGGGTTCAAAATACTAATAGAAGTAAACTTCCAAGAAAAGTGAATAGCTCATAGTAAAATAAATGAATATACAATTAACAAGTTACCATGAACCATGCAAAAATAGACTTGAAAGACTTCAAGTATACAGCATGTAAAATAACCACATTCATCATTTTTTATAAAGACATTTAAACTGATTATAGGAAACAAGACATTTTAAAGAATCACGAAGTAATTTTTAAATAACTCAAAAATGTGCAAATATTAAAACTATAATTCCTGAAACTAAAAATTCAATGAACAAGGTTATCAGTATATAAGAGATAGTTGATGAGAGAATTATTAAATGGAAAGAGATCTTAAGAAAATTCCCAGCAGCACAATAAAATTAGAACGATACAGAGAAGATTAGCATGGCCCCTGTGTAAGGATGACATACAAATTCATAAGCATTCCATATTTTCATTCCTTAAAAAGCTAGGAATGGAACCACCACTTGACCCAGTTATACCACTCCTCAGTATATATCCAAAGGATGTAAAATCAGCATACTACAGTGATGCAGTCACATCAATGTTTGTAGCAGCTCAACTCACAATAGCTAAGCTATGCAACAAAACTAAGTGCCCTTCAACAGATGAATGGATAAAGAAAATGTGGTATACATACACAATTGAATATTACTCAGCCATAAAAAAGAATGACTCTATGACATTTGCCAGGAAATGGATGGGACAGAAGACTATCATGCTAAGTGAAATAATCAGGCTGAATGTTATCTCTGATATGGGGATGCTAACACACAACAAGAGGGGGAGGGGAAGAACAGAGGTTTAGTGGATAGACAAAGGGTAATGAAGGGAAGTGGGTAGGAATAGAAAAGACAATAGAAAGAATCTGACATAACTTTCCTATGTACATATATGAATACACCACAATGAATCTCCATACTATAAACAACCACAAGACTGGGATCCAAATTAGAATAAGACATACTTCATGTTTGTATAAATATGTCAAAATACACTCTACTGTCATATATATCTAAAAGAACAAATAAAAATGCAAAACAAGAAAAAATGTCCAGAAAGCAGTCATAACAAATAAAATGTAATAAGTGGGAATAAAAGGTTAAGAGACAGAAGAGATAATAAGAAAATCTAATATATGATTGAATTCTGAGAAAGAAAGGCAGAGGGAGAGAAAACAAGAGTCAATATTTGTATAGAAAAGAGGGCTGAGAAATTTCCAAAACTGATGAAATACAGTCTCCCACAGACTCAAGAAGTCTAGCAAATCTCAAACAGGATAAAGAAAAGTAAATCATTACAGAGATGCATGATAGTGAAATTTCAAAACATTAAAGAAAATGAAAACAACTTAAAATTCGCCAGGAAATGACAGGCTACCTTCATAGGAAAAAAAAATAGACTTACAGCTGACTTCTCATCAGTAACAACAATCCACTTCTATCAGAAGGCAGTGGAATGACAACTCCAATGTACTGAGAAGAAATAACTGTCAATCTAGTATTCTGTATCTAGTGAAAATATTGTTGAAGGATGGAAACAAAATAAATGTACTGATTGTCAAATAAAAAAGCAACAGTTATAGAAAGGATAAAGACTAGATTTAGGCAGAAGAAAGCAATATCAGAGTCTAGATAAAAAGTCTACTTACATACACTTAGCAAGAATTCAAGCATTTGGGAGGTAGTTAGATGTTAGCACATTAAAATATCTTCCAACAATGAAGAGAATTATATGTGTATAGTTTTAATTTGTTTAGCGCCAAACACTAGACCCAGAGTATAACATTGCTTGGAGTTTCCACCTCACCTGAGTTCCTGCCTTACTAGGTAAATTTGACATTTCTTCAGTCACACCTGAAAATGGAGACAACATTTAGATTGTGCTTCACAACTTTTTTTAAGGTACTTTCATAAGCATCATCTTGTCTAATAGTCACAACAGGGGTGCTATTATTTTCATTTTACAAACTGAAAAAAAAAAAAAACTCCCGGAGGGTGATTTCTCCAAGATCATACAGCTAACAGAACTTAAGCCAGTTTTCTGATCTCAAACATTGTACTTTTTAGATGGTATACTACCTTTAAAAGGCTTCTGATTATCTTTACAAGTAGAACCCATTTATTAACATTCACTTACAGATATTCAAGACTCTAGAAGGTCTGTGAACCTCCTAAAATTGGAATATAGAATGTATAGTTACATATCTGTAATTTTTATAAGGAGAGGGACTGTGTAGGAAGGGAATAATTCAAGGGAGAGGGACAATTGCATTGGACTCAAAGTGGTCCACGATCCAAAACTAAGCCCCTTTAGCTGGTTCATAACATCATGGCTTTTATTCACACCTCAAATCTTAAACACTAAACCAACACTCCTGGTTTATCCTTTGTTTTCTGTTTCACTGTTATTCAAATCATTCTTCTCTAAATACTTCTCAGTCTAGTCCAGCCTCTAGAACTTTATACCTCAATGCAGATGGTGACCCTGTCATAGTCCAGTCTTGGGAGTTAGACCCAAATGTGGCTCATACTGTCTTTGTTTTGTGTAATAAATTTTATAGAATTCCACAGTTCAAAAAATTATTTTTGTTGTTGTTTACTGTGAATTAAACCCTTGTCTCTGCACATGCTAGACAAACCCTCTAAAATTGAGTTTGCCCTATAAATAAATGGTCAATACTGGTTTATTCTTACCATTTTTTGCCTGTCTTAAAAAATGCATTAAACTGTCAATATAAGGCATACAAGACCTAAACAATATCCTTCACAATCCTAGTCAATTTGTGATGGGTGATCTGTGTTGAAGGCTAGGGTTATGGCTCAGTGGTAGAGCGCTTGCCTTGCATGTGTGAGGCACTGGGTTTAATCCTCAGCATCACATGAAAAAAAAAATAGATAAACAAAATAAAGTTATTGTGTCTGTCTACAACTAAAAATATTTTTAAAAAATTATTTGTTGAATAAGTGAACCCTTATTCATGGTGGGCTTGGTTGTTATATTCAATTGTCATTATACTAGACGACAAAGAATGCATTTTTCTTAGCTGAATGAATAAAATGAATTATGTTCCAGTTTGGTTTTACATACCCAATGTGATTATAAAATAATTAAATTGATTACCTATATAATTAGACTCTACTTGAGTCATATTACATATGGTTTTCCTATCAGTAGGTGAAAAAGACTGCTTCTATTCTGAATCCTAGAGAACAATAGTAGATATTATAAAACTACACATAGCTTTAGAGAAGTTTTCATGCTATTTCAGCTGACTTTATTTTGCTATAAAATGTAAATTTCTCTTGAGACTATTTTCAAATAACAATATTGTCCTCTGTGTTAATTTTTTGGTATTTGGTTCTAATCTATTTCTAGTTTATTTGTATTTCAAACTAACATTTACTCAGACTTTTATGTTTATGTCAATATAGTCTATGTTCAAATACATTTTCAATTTGTATGAATTTTCATCAAATTACTAATGAGAAAGGTATTACTGATATATGAAGCACTAGTTAATATCTTAGGTTCATTACCTCACGTATAGCCCAGTGCTAACGTTTCTTAGGAAAAACAAGTCTGAAGTTGGGAAACCTTCTTCTTACTCTTGTTCTGAGGCTATATTTCAAAACTGGCATTTTCACAAAGGTGAGCACCTGTAAACAACACCTATGGGAGTGTATAAATGAGCAAAGCAAATTCATCAGGGGTGATTATAAAAGTAAGTTCACATGCTATGAATAAATGGAAATAAGTGCCATTTCACTTTTGAAAGAAAAATGCAGATGGCATTTGATGACCAGAATATTTCTCATCTAATATTTATTTTTATACTTATTAAAAATTTCTTCATTAAAGATATTAAGGTTTAAAAAAGTTAATAATATAAATTTCAGGATACTTCTTGCTGATTACTATTCCACAAGATTCATTAGTGTATAAAAATACAACTGATTTTTGTACACTGCCCATTACTAAATTCCAGAAACATCTTGGCATTGATACTGACAACCTGGTGAAAGACAGGATCATGCCAGGAGGCCTTTGTACTTTCTGTGTGGAGTTGAGTAGGAGTGGGCAATGGTATTGCATAACAATCTTTTAAAAGTTAATTTTTAAAATAATAATCTATTAATGTTATACTATATACACCACTATTTACACAATACATTTACAAGATGGGAATGATAATACCAGACTCACTTTCAAGAGTTGCATAAATTTTAGTCTGAGAAAAAAGTCTAAAGTGCTGAAAATTGCAAAATTAACTTCATATGCATCAACTGAAAAAAATGTAGCTAAAGGTTTTTCATACTTAATAAAGCCATTTTATCCTTAAAAATGCTATTTTGGTATTTATGATCCATGGTAGTAATTATTTTTAAAAAATAGCCAGAAAGTCTAATATCTTATTCTTAAGTATATGAAATTAAAAGCACAAAATGACTATTTTCTTTTTCTTTTCTTTTTCAGTGCTGGGGATTGAACCCAGGGCCTTGTGCTTGTGAGGTGAGCACTGTACCAACTGAGCCATCTCCCCAGCCCACAAAATGACTATTTTCTAAATGGCTCTAAGTCTTTTTATGTAAAAGCAAACCGACTTATTGATATTGCTTTATAAAATAAGATTATTGGGCTGGGGCATATAGTTTAGTGGTAGAGTGATGGTCTACAGCATGTGCAGAGCCCTGAGTACTATCCCCAGCACCACACACACACAAAAATATATATATATATATGTATGCATGTATACACACACAAAGTCATAGCCTAACTACAAAATCATGTCACTGAAAATGTGTGGTTTGCTTAATTATTTTCCTTACTTTTTTCCTGCCTTTCTTTGTTCCTTTCCTTTCTAATTTTATTTTGGTTTTTGAACACAGTATAACATGAAGAGAATTCTTGTCAAAAAAGATTAGAGTCGTTTTTAAAAACCCATATATGAATGAAAGGAGTTCTTGAAGTAAATGAATAAAAGTTGAAAAAAGAAACAAACTAGATTTTAAAAGATATTTAGAACTTCTCACAAAGAAAAGTCCAGGCCCAGATGGCTTCACTGGTGAATTCTAACATTTAAAGAATTAATATGATTCTTCACAAACTCTTCCAAAAATAAAAGAAGAAATGCTTCCCAATTACTTTTATTGGGCTAGTATCACGCTGATACCCAAACCAAATACATTACAAAAAAAGAAAGGTACAGGCCAGTATTTCTTATGTAGAAACCTCAAAAAATACGAGTCTGAGTGCAGTAACATAAAAGGGGGGGTGTGGATTACACCTAATGATCAAGTGGGATTTATCCCAGGATTACAAGATTAGTGTAATATCCAAATATCAATTAATATACCACATCAGTAGAAACACATGATCATTTCAATAGATGCAAGAAAAAGCATTAACAAAATCAAGTGTTTCATAACAGAAACACATATCAAGCTAGGAATAGAAAGAAAAATCCTTAACCAGATATCGTAAATGTACGAAAAACCCACAGCTAACATCAAACTCAATGGTGAAAAGTTAACTATTTCCTAAGATCAGAAAAAATGCAAGAGTGTCTGCTCTTACCATTCCTATTTAACATCATCCTAACTGCCATCGAGTGAGGGCAATTATGCAAGAAAATGACATGTCAAAATCCAGAATGAAAAGAATCTGAAAATTAAGAAAACTTACTGATGATAGCGTCAATAAAAAAAGTAACAAAAGAAATACAAGACCTGTATTCTGAAGACTACAAAAGATTGTTGAAATATTAATCCTTCAACCTATGATGAAAGTTCATCATTATTCCCATTTAACAGATTTTAAAAATGGGACTTTTAAAATTAAAGAAAATTAGAAAATTAAAGAAATTCTTATTAAAGAAAACCATAAAATTGGAAATAATAACATGGAAAAGATATCCACATTCATGTATCAGAAGAGACAGTATGGTTAAAATTATCTAGTTTGACTATAATAAAAAAGATGGAACCAATTAACAGGGTAAGGATGTTGAGAAACTGGAACTCATGAAAATGTCTGAATTGTGTACTTTTTACAGTGATACAATAATTGAAAATAAACTTTATATGGAATTAGAAGTTATTAGTTTAGCTAAAATTTATAAAAGTCATGATTTTAACTAAAATTTTTAAGTAAAATAAAATGTTCAAGTAGATTTAATATATAATAAGTTTTGTATTTCAGAAAAATAAACATTGAGTTAGTAAAAATTCTCAGACCATAATGAAGAAGAAACACCCTAAGGTGTAAAGCAACAATAATGGTTTATATTTCCCATATACTTGTTGTGGGGCAGATATTTGTTATATTTTAAAATCCCATTTTAAACTTAGCTGAAAGTTTTATCATCTTATTCCCATTTAACAAATTAAAAAACTGGGGTTTATGAGCTGGGCACAGTGATGCACACCTATAAACCCAGAGACTCAGGAGGCTGAGGCAGGAGGATCACAAGTTCAAGTTCAGCCGCAGCAACTCAGTGAGGCCCTTGAGATAAAAAATTTAAAGCCTGGGGATGTAGTTCAGTGGTTAAGTGCCCCTGGATTCAATCCCTAGTACCTCAATAAAAACAAAAAACAAAAGAAAACAAAAAATACCCAGAAAACCTGGAGCTTAGGACTGAAGGAGAAATTCAATGGTAGAGTGCTTGCATATATGTATCCCAGCATCTAAAAGTAAGTAGGGCTCAGAAACTTGCCAGGTTCACATAATTCATAAATATGTGGAGCTAGACTTAAACACGAGTCTCTGGGATTTCAAAATCTGAATCATTATGCATATAGCTATTAAAATTATAAAAGCCCACAAAATTTTATGTTGTGGGATTATATAATTCCACAATTCTATTAATGATGTGCATATGTGTTTGCATGTTTACATATTTAAACATACATACACATACCTGTTTAGAAATATGGCAATATGCAAAACGTTAATAATGGTGATAAATTATTGGAGTTGATTTCTTTGTAATTATCTGTATGTCCAGAATTTTATATAGTGAACATGTACTACTTCTGTAATTAGAAAAAAAAAAGTACCCTTAAAACTTTCTTCAGTAAAATAAATTAGGCAAAGAAAAAACCACAAATACATATTTATTAAGTTTTCTCAATATTTAAGGTCAACATTTAAACCTGAATTAAATAAACACAAAACTATTCTACAACAAAAATAACTGGTGTGCAGATTCCATTCTAGTTAATAAGGTTTAAAAATTATTGTTAACCACATCTTCTAAAAAAGTTTATTTATACTGGGTGTGCTGGTGCACACCTGTAATCCCAGCAGCTCAGGAGGCTGAGGTAGGAGGACTGCAAATTCAAAGCCAGCTTCAGCAATTTGATGAGGCCCTATGCAACTTAGTGAGACCCAGTCTCAAAATAAAAAATTTAAAAGGTGATTAAGCACAGTTTGGTTTAATCCTTGGTTCAGCTCCCCCCAACCCCCTAAAAAAGTTTATTTAGTGACTTCATTGTTTGGTCACTTCAATATATTTTCATTGGTTGTGACTATGAATAATTCTGTTTGAAATACAGTATGGACTATTACACTTTCTGTTTCTGTCACATGAGTTCTCAATATTTCACTTTGAGGTAATATTGCTTTAAAGTTTATTGTTGCCAGTATTAACAAATACAAGTCCTCAAAATTAACTTCTAGTTTATTCTTAAATATATTGACTTCATCATGCTCATCTTTAGCCATTTTTTAAGAATGTATAAAAAGATAAATTATAATATATCTTTAAAATAGATTAGATTAAAACCACCATTTTTCTGAAAGTTAAATTCCTTGAAGGAGCTAGTTAATTTTTAGATCTTTTAAGACCTTCAAGTAAATTCTCATTACTTTAAATGTGATTGCTTCAAATATAGAAAAATTTTTATTTTCCCTTGACAAGATTACACAGTGTGAGGTAAACTAGTTCAATATTCTAATATATTAACTTCAATTCTATCAATTATGTTTCCCCTCCTATATAACAAATCTAGTTGAATCACCCAGTTTTGGTCAATTCCTTTTGATTATTTTTTAAAAATACTTGTTGCTCATTTTCTCTGCTAAAAAATGACAATCCATTGACAATATTGCTTTATGGAAGTAACTTTTCTTATTCACCTAGGAAACTGTATAGCTATATTAATTTTGTTATGTGGTCATATACATAATAAACACTAAAATAAGTTAGGCTTGGGTCTTATATTGCCCAAAATTCCCTAAATAACTGTCTAAACCAAAATTAGTTTCACTAATGTGTTCAAATGTCACCATCTCAGGTAATACCCACCTTGACCCCTTGTATAAAACTGCAACCAGTAAACTTCCCCCACTCCTCTCCAACCCTACACACATACTCTTGTACTGGGCCAGACACTCCTCCTCCTCCTCCTCCTCCTCCATTAGTTTTCCTTCTTTATACTTATCACCTTCTAACACATCTTATTGTTTACTTATCTTCTTTCACTTCTTGCTTTATTCATTTTGCTCCCAGTGCTTATGACATGTATAGCAGATGCTATTGAATGATGTATTTTACTATGAGGTGAACAGTAGAAGCTGTTGCTTCTGTCTGAGCTTATTTAGTGATTTATACAAGCAGGTGGAAATGTTATGGTTAACTCTGTAATTAGAGTAAATCATTATTTTTCACCCTGCTTGAAGCAGGAAAATACTTTCTTCCAGTAGCCTCAACAGAAACCAACTAATATCTACAAGAAGAGGCTTATACTCCTAAAATAGTGGCTCAAAACCTGAGAAGGCAAAAGGATCCAGATGGAGAAAAGTTGTAGGTCTGAGATTTTGCAGAGAAAGGGGGCAACATGGTGATCTTTCTTCTTGATATATTTTGGATCTCAAGTGGCTCTTTTACCCAGTTATTAATCATATCAATGTTCTTCACTGTGCTTACTATACATTTTACATATATTATCTCATTTATTCTTCACCATAATCCTATGAAGTAGGTATTGTTGACCACTCCACCTTACAAATAGAAGACATTGAGATTTAAGACACTGAGATTTAAGTAATTTCCCCAAATGCATGTTAGCTAATAGAAGTTTGGCATTTAAAGTCTACATTCTTAAATACTATGCAATACCACTCCCCTATGCATCATGATAATAAATAACACGGTCATGACGAATTATAAGGATTCACAAATTCCAACCTTTCTATCATCACCTGACTCACTCTGCTCATTATACTAAGCACAGACCAAATATAAAAGGGTAAATAATTTCTTCAGATGTAGCAAATTCTAGTAATTTGAAATGATTGACAATGCCTTTTGATGGATTAGTCATGCCAGACAAACTGTAAGCTAAAAACTGCAAAAAATGTTACCAGAAATTCTTCTAATTGAACTGGTCATTAATTCTGAAATTTGCACATGTGGAAAAAAAATAAACTACTTAATAAAACAAAGGTCTTTTCACATATCCCTCCCAAAGCCTAACTCTGATAGTGTAGAAAGCAACAAATTAAGTATTAAATGACTTTCTGAAAACTGTTATATAGCTTGTTTACTTCTTATCTCAAGCCTGAAACATGATATCTGTGCATGATCTTATATAAATAGTACCCCTACCATTTTTTTTTTTTTTTTTGCAGTGTTGGGGATTGAACCCAGGACCTTGTACTTGTAAGGCAAGCACTCTACCAACTGAGCTATACCCCCCACCTGCCACTTTTAAAATTTAGCACTTTAAAATTTTGTTTAGTTGTAGGTGTAATAATACCTTTGTTTGTTTATTTTTATATGGTGCTGAGGATTGAAACCAGTGCCCCACACTTGCTACGCAAGTGCTCTACCACTGAGTTGCAACCCCAGCCCTGTAAAATTTAGCACTTTTAAAAGATCTTAAACACCAAGACAATTTTTTAAATTCATTTTTCCCACAGAGCAAGTATCTGTTTTATCAATCAATATGATTAAAATAAAATTAATTCATATACTATGTGGGGTGTTTTGGTTTTGGTTTTGGTGCTGGGGACTGAACATAGGGGTGCTTTAACACTGAGCTACACAGCCACCCCTTTTTAAAATTTTGAGACAGGATCTCACAATTTTACCATACACTGGCCTCAAATATTTGATCCTCGTGCTTAGCCTCCCTCTCAAGTAATCCCTGGGATTACAGGCATGCATCACTGTGCCTGGATTATACTTACTATGTTTTAAAAGGATATTAACACCCTTTCATATCAAAACTTACTAGTAAATTCCATTATGGATAGGCACTATTAAGAGAACCTGATTTATCACAATTTTTCAAATTCTCAACATGTGACACACTTAAAACAGTCATAGTTGTTTTAAACTAAATTTGGTCTGCCCTTGTTTTAAACTAAATTTAACAACTATATTTCTAAACATTTTTAAACATGAGATTAAGAAGTATAATGGTCTGGGATTATAGCTCAGTGGTAGAGGGTTTGCCTAGTACATGTGAGGCAATGGGTTCCATCCTCAGCATCACATCAAAATAAACAAATAAAGGTATTGTGTCCACCTACAACTAAAAATATTTTTTTTAAAAAAGTATAACACCCTCAAAAAATAAAAAAATTCCAGCTGAGCATGATGGCACATTCCTATAATCTTAGTTTCTTGGGAGGCTGAGACAGGAGGATCAAAAATTCAAAACCAGCCTATGTAACATAGTGAGACCCTGTCTCCTATCCCCAAATCCAAAAGTAGACAGCTCAGAAGTACAAATTAAAATTTTGTACACTTAAAATATGGGTTTTTTTAATGTATGAATATCTTGTAACCCTTAATTTTTTAACATTAACAAATAACATACAAATTGGTAATTTGGTAGACAGTTCTATTCACTAGAAAATAGCTATTCTTCTTAACAAATGTGTATGTTATTCTGCCTTCCATGTATTGTCACTGTAAATATATCAGTAATGTACTAAGTTATAAAGTTATACCTTAAATGCCTTGTATGGGAGCTACTGTCTGGCTCTGTTTCAAACAGCTCCATGTAGTTAAGCTTTTTGAGTTCTATTTGCATTTTCCAGTTTTTGCAAGCTATGAGATCTAACTTCTTATTCTTCTCTCCAGAGTTACTCCAACTTTCACAACTACCACATGCTATTGATAAAAAACACAGGGTAAGACAGGTATGGTGGCATATGCTTGGAACTTCAGCAATCCCAGAGGCCAAGGCAGGAGGATCACAAACTTAAGGCCAGCTTCAGAAATTTAGTGAGACCCTCAGGAACTTAGAGAGACTCTATCTCAAAATAACAAATAAAAAGGATTGGGGATATAGTTCAGTGGTAAAGCATTCCTGGATTCAATCTCCAGTGCCAAAAAATAATAAATAAATAAATAAAATAAAAATAAAATACATAGGGTAGGGAAATCATTAAACTAACCTTACTACATTTTTGTACAAAAAATGTAAACTGCCTCAGAGAGAGGGAACTTTGAAAGGTACTAACTACACTGGGATTTGGGTTTGCAGAGCATGTGATATCAACTTTAGCAAATCATATCCTCCTTCTTTAGAGATTTTAGACATGTTCCAAAGTTCACAAAGAAGTGATTACTAAATAATTAAGCTGTTCCTCTATTTGTGTTAGGTGTGAAAAAGTATCTCGTACATCTGAAACACAGTAGGTCCTTGATCATTGTGCATACCTAATGTGTACACACACAAACACACACACACACACACACACACATATGTATCCCACACAAAAGGGGCTTAAAGGATGCATATCAATCTTTTAACCCCACTTGAAAAGCAGTGGGGAGGAATAAAAATGCTCTTCTTTTTGCTACACCTACTTCTGTAATTTTTTTAAGATCAGGATTAAACTACTTATAAGTATAATTTATATCCTGGTTTGTATGTGCCTACAAAGACAAGGCAAGCACAACAGAACACTTCCACACTGTGACTTGGGATGCTTGTCATTACTGTGTACCTGTCAGTCACACCTGAGTTCTACTGGCCCTAAGAAATGCTCAAACGAAGCAGCTCCCTCTTGTGAAAGCTGCTCAGCATACTAACCACCCTTTTTCTCTTCCCTCATGTTATAGCTAAGCGCATGATTTTAAGTCATGCTTCAGAGTATACCTTCCATATTTTTTTCCTTTCCTGTCTGCAATTGTCCACTTGTTTGGTTCATAACATATTAAGATCATCCTAGAATATATACATAGATTGCCAGTCATGTTGTGATCCAGAAACTATAACCTTTGTGATGGGATGGATGCCTTCCTGGTCTCACCAGCAGCTTTGTTTCCCTTTAAGTCCTAAAGGAGAAACTCTACAAATGCACTTAGTCCTCATCCTTTCACTGGCTGTAGGAAGAAAATTATTTCACCTCTTTGACTTCACTTTTGAATGAGATGTCCTACACACACTTTTCAGCCCTAACACCCCATTTTTTTAGTCTGTCAAATAGAAACCAATAATAATGAATATTTTTTACCGAATCAAGTATCCATAAATAGTATTTCATTAACTTTCACAGTATTCATTGAAAACAAAAAGTATAATCTTTTTATGCAATATGAGTCATGAATGGAGACAGCAATTTGTAAAAGTTCACAAAATTACAGCACAATAAGAACAATGTACTGATTTCTTGATTTTGTGATTTCAGTATTCTATTCACTATACTATCTTTATTATACTTAGAAAACAACATGTTTAAACCTTTCTCACCCCCAATCAGCCAACTTGATAATGTATTCAAACTTACCCTGTTCAATATTTTACTGTTTGATATCTCCAGAACATTCTCTTTCCCCTTTTATTCTTGCATTCAAATAATTGCCAATGATACTTTCTCCAGGGACCCACCTTAAGAGTTCCAATTTATCTCATTTTCTACATAATTTCTATTAATTTTCTACATAAATTTTAACTAAATAAAGACTCTATCTCTATCATATCTACATTCATCAGGATCAGCTAGAGGCTTATTCCTTTAAATAAAGCCAACATATTCAAGCATCAAGGGGCTGAAAAAGACACCACAGATCCTTTGTACTTTTTGCCAAAATAATTTTATAACTTCCTCTGTCTGTGACTGTTCTGTCTTTGCCCTTTAGGACTTTTGAGCTTCCAGTCCTTGAAGTCAATGAATAAAATGGGTTTTCCAAGTTCTCTAAAGACATTGGCTAGAACAGCCCACCTGCACTTTATATTCCTAACTTCAAGCACAATATCCTGCCCTAGCTTTGGTCTCCAAGACTTAAGTCCTATCACTAACCTGTCTGGTGAAGCCATCAACCAGTCTCTGTTCTCCCTGCTTCTGCACAAGTTTTCAGACTCTAAACTGGCATAGAGACACATCTACTGTTAATTCCACATGTACAAGAGAGAGGCCACCTTCTATTCCCCATACCCAGGAAAGAAAGGTCAAGCTAATGGCAGAAGCAAGAGAACAAAAACAGTCTAAAGTAGGTACCCTTACCTCACAGTCTGTCTGGGACTCTCTACCTATTACATAAAAGTATTAGGAGAAAACTAGAGAAACTGCACCATTTTTTTATGCACACACAAACTGTGGATCCTAAAGTACCCATGAGTCTCAGAACTCAAAGGGCTAATAATCACCAGCATACTTTTGTGGCCCTAGTTTGTTAGAATGCTGAAATTCTTCCTACCATTTGTGCCCTCAGTCCCCTTCTAATTCTGAAGCCCAGCCCCCTTCTTCAGAACTTCTACAAGGACTCATCAACTAAAAAAACCCAAAGGACCCATAATTCCTTTTGTAGTACAGTAACTTACCTGTATTCTGATTGATTAGTACCCATGCAATTGATGTCCCATAACTCGTGCCTCTTGGACATTGCCTCTGGTTCCTTTCAAGACCTCCCAAGGACTAGCCTGTACTTTTTCTGTCTTCTGCACCCAGATCTGGGAAAACACCAAGTGGGTCTTAACAGCAACAGACCTAGCTCTAGCCAGTCCAGCAGCCAGCCAGTCAATTCCTGCTCCTTCAGGTCTCCTCTGCCATAGCTGGCCTTGCACCCAGAAGATGTGATACCAGCGGCAGTGACAGAGGCACTGGCATCTCAGCCAGCAAATGTCTGGTGAGTCTGAGGAAAAAAACCATAGATTGAGACTACTGACTACAAATTCCCCAGAGTATCTTCATGTGGTTAACTGTGGGCACTGTAGCCTCCTGAGATTTTTTTTTTTTCTCCCTTCTGTTTGGGACGGAACCCGGGTACTCAAGCATATAAGGCATGCTCTCTACCACTGAGTTACACACCCAGACCCACTCCCAAAGTTTTGAATAAGGCAGCAAGAGTGAAGATGTGTTAGCTGGCAGATTGGCCCATCCTGTAACTAATTTATAACTTGAATATTACCTCTGCCCAGAACCATAAGCAATGAAGCTACCTCTAGTTTTACCTACCTTCTGACATATCTAATGAGCGCCCTGGTATAAGTCAAAGACAGTGACTGTGCCAAGGGGTAGGTCAGTTAGCTGATATACCAGCAAATTCCAACTGCATATTACAGTCATCTTGTAATGACTCCTCACTCAAATTTCAAAATAAGAATATTTGAATCTGTCAGTTCCCTAAGAACATGAGTTCTGACATAATAGCACCTTCTTAATGACCAAGACTTGATAGGCCAGCCCACGTTAAGGTAGGAAGTGGGAGGGATTCATACCAATTGAAGAGTCTACACCAATTGAAGTGAACTCCTGCTTCTTTCTAGGTCTTTTTTTAATTAAGGAAAACAGGCTTAACTAAATGACATTTGGTACCTGAGGTTTAGGTCTTCCAAAAATACAGAGGGATGTGAATTCAGACCCTATCCTCTTCAGTGTTGGTGCTTTTTAATAGGGGAAAGAACAAAAACAAAAAACAAGTAACTCTGACCCTGCTAGGACCATGGTAGTCTCATACACAATGTAGTCAACTCAGAGATCCCCATATTCCAAAGTGTTTAGTATGTTCTACCTTATATAAAGGACAGCTGAAAGGACTTTACTGATTCTCTGTCATATGATCTCATAAATTAGGGAATAGAGGTCAATCCACCAAGAGATGTTTGACCCTAAATACCTTGAACCCTCTGGTCACCACTGAAACTAAGACAAATAATCAAACTTGATCAACCAAGTGAGGGTTAAATATAAGGTATGCTTGATCAAGGTCAGAAAAAGCAGAATGCTGAAGAAATGGAGGAGACTTTATCAGAATGGCAAGATGCATCCATCAGTAGAATAAGTCCCACACAAATTTTATGCCTTTGCCGAACTACCCTGATACATTGCTTCAGGTCACTCAAGTTATTCAACAAACGTGAAAATAAAATGTCCACAAATGTTTCCTTTTTTTATTGCTACCATCAATATGCTCCGTATCAAATGGCTACTCAAGGCATTACCTATTCAGATGCCAGTTCATGGGTGGTTGTGACTGGCCTACAAGATAAATACACAAATTGAAAGTAAGTTGTTTTTTAAAGAAAATTTCATAGCAATTTGAAAGAATAAATTTTATGTCTGTTGAATTTAATAAAACATTTGGCTTACATTTAAAAATATTTTTTCTATTCTTTTTTACAATTTGTGCATGTGGTGCTGGGATTGAACCCAGGACCTCACACATATGAGGTAAGTGCTCTACCACTGAGCTACATCCCCAGTCCTTCTAATAATTCATTTTTATTCAACTTTACCAAAGTGCTAGACAATGATGAACTGGAAATTTTTTCAAATTTATGCCTCACCAATCTGAGAAGAACCTATCTAATGACTATGTTATACTTATGCTGAAATGCTAGGTAATTCCCATCACCTAAAAGACAAGTTTAAGGTCATTACCATGGTATTTTAACATTCTTGATCTAGGCCCTGACTAATTCTCCAGAGTCGAGTTTCCCAATGAGTATGCCTGGCACCGCCTTGAATGGATGACACAGATAATGACCACCAAGGGAAGCTTATGGCAGCTGAAGTTCCTAAGTCCTTGAACTAGTAAGTAATCACAGGAAGAGTAGGTTTACCCTTCTACTCTATTAGGTGTAGGGTCTGCTTCTCCACACCAACTGGAGGAAGACAGAGGCTTTTTCTTATTTTACTCATTCCTATACCTCCATGACCTATCATGGAGGTATGCCTGACATATCATAGGCATATTGATTCATGAATAAATACATTATGGTTTCCTGCCACTGAGACTGTGAACAGTTGCTATTGCCTATAGGCCCTTTTCCTATATTCCTGTCCCCTTGCTAAATCCCACTTCTAGATGAGGCTTAAGTATTAACTCTTCTAAGAAGCATTCTCTGAACCTGGCCCTCTACTTTTCACTGTACCCATTAACTATCCATTCAATTAAACAGCAGGAAAGTAACTCGTCATTTCATGCAGAAATGACCTGTTCTCACTAATGGTTCATATTTCTCAACCCTATTCCTCTAACCAGAAAAAACCATTCCACTCCTAGTAACTATGTCTTCTGCCTGTTACCTCCCTACTACTGGCACTTAGGAAAAAAAGTCAAGATAATGGGCAAGATAACCCAAAGAAAAAGCCTTGTTTTTCATACTTCCCACATTCTCATGACTACCAAAGGCTATAAGCCTTCTTTCTAGACCTAGTTAGTTAATATCAAACCTGAATTCCAATTTTATACCTTTCATGTTCTTTACAATATTGTTGGCTTACATCAACTCCAATCTCTATACTTTGCCTAAACCCTGACAACCTGAGATAAAGCAACTTGAAGGTTGAGCAAGGAGGATACCAAGTTCCAGGCCTGCCTCTGCAACTTAGCAAAACCCATCTCAAAATAAAAAAACAGCCAAGCACAGTGACACACACCTGTAATCCCAATGGCTTGGGAGGCTGAGGCAGGAGGATCAGGAGTTCAAAGCAGCCTCAGCAACTTAGCAGGCGCTAAGCAACTCAGTGAGACCCTGTCTCTAAATAAAATACGAAATAGGGCTGAGGATGTGGCTCAGTGGTAGAGCGCTCCTGAGTTCAATCCCCAGTACCAAAATAAATAATAAATAAATAAAATAAAAAATTAAAAGGGCTAGGGATGTAGCTCAGTGGTATTGCAACCCTGGGTTCAAGCCCTAGTAACACACACATGCATATACATACACAAAAGTAAACTGAGGAACTTTTCCCAAGGTGACTTTCTCTTGTCCCATTCCTCACCATGACCAATTCCCTCATCCCTCAAGGACAGTCAAGATAAAGCCCTTGTTCAGGGCAGGGAAGGCATACAGGAAGTTTCTAGTCCAACTCTACACATTAAAATCATTAATCCCTCACCAAGAAACTGTACAGCTATAGCTAGCACAGTAAGCCTGAATATCCCAACACTATTAATGGCAATGGCTTAGTGTGGTCACTCTCTCTATCCAACTTCACTCAGTTTCATTTTAGTTCCTGGTTCCTCTTTTTGGCTCCCAGTTTACCAAGCCCTGGTCTTGGATTTGCTGACTGAACTTATGTTGACCCAGCATAATCTTTGGTGTGTTCTGAGACTTTTACTTGGATTCCTCTACACTGCCGGCTGCTTTGGGCAAAATGCCCACCTTAATTTCAGTTCTGGAGACCCACTATGGGCTCTAAGATTTCAACAGTTCTACCTAGCTCCCTCAAAGGACAAACACATGAGCAGAGGATATAGTTCAGTTAAAGAACAGAGACTTAGCATGCACAAGGCCTTGGGTTTGATCCACAGCACCAGAGAAGGAATTAAGAAGAAAAGACATAACAAATACACATTTCTTGAAAGTTCCACATCAATTCCATATCACAGCAACTTATCTACATCTTGCTTGAATAGTCTTAATGATTATTAAAACCTGCCCTTTTCTTGATTTCCTTTCTCCATTCAACTGAATGTTAAATATTCTGCCTGCAAATAAGATCGTTATTCTATAAATATATTATTCCTAAATATATTAATATCTTCTACTTTGGTGTCTGAGTAGAAAATAAGGAGTGAGTCAAGAACATTGGTATGATCTTATTAAGAATTTAGAGTATGATCATTCTTAAAAATAAATGTAGAGGGGCTAGAGCTGTAGCTCAGTGATAGAGAACTTGCCTCACATGTATTTTTAAATACATAAAACAATATTGTGTATATTTACAACTAAAAAATTAAATAACTGTAGAAATAGTAATTATATCTTAAAATGTTATGAAAACTGTTTTTCCTACCCTCCATCATGTGCCCTCTTCCCTATCTACTGAATCTTGCAACAACTCTGACATTTCCTTAACTGTATTTTAAAAATCAAAAACTGAGCCCACCACAGTGGTGCATACCTGTAATCCCAGTGGCTCTGGAGGCTGAGGCAGGAGGATTGAGTTCAAAGCCACCCTTAGCAACTTAGCAAGACTCTGTCTCTAAATAAAATATAAAAAAGGGCTGGGGAGGGACTGAGGTGGTGGCTCAGTGGTAGAGCACTTGCCTACCATGCGTGAAGCAGTGGGTTTGATTCTTAGCATCACATATAAATAAGTAAAATAAAGGTTGATCAACAACTTAAAAGATATTTAAAAATTAAAAAAATTTTTTTTTAAAAAAAGAGCTGGGATTGTGGTTCAGTGGTTAATCACCCCTGGGTTCAATCCTCAGCAAATCATCATCATCATCATCTTCATCATCATCATCATCATCATCTGACATCCAAACTGATGTTCCTATCTTAAGTGATTGATTTTATTGGGGCCCATGTTTCAATTAACAGTTTCATGTAACTGCAGGTAGGCTGATATCTATGGCCCCATGAACATTACACAGAACAACACTTATATAAAAAGCAATGGGGAAATGTCTCCATGTAAAACAAAAGATGAGAGAAAAAGACTTTATGACTTTCATTAAGCTTGACATTAAAACATTAACCAAAATTATTTTGTCTTTTTAAAGAAATGGGTTAGGGTGGGCTTGTCTATACAGTGCTCTGTAAAACTAATCCTACCAAATCTGTCAGTAAAAATGGGTATATCAATTTGATCAGATCATTTCAATAATTCATACAACATAGGTGAAAAACTCATGATAAAAAGGCACATATAGGGTTGGGGGTTGTGGCTCAGTGGTAAAGCACTTGCCTAGTATGTGTGAGGCACTGGGTTTGATTCTCAGCACCACATATAAATAAATGAATAAAATGAAGGTCCATCAAAATCTAAAAATATATATCCATATATATTTTTAAAAAGCTTTTAAAAAATTATCACTAATTATTTGGAGCTATTCCACATGTTAACTCCTATCTGTGCTATCAAACTTTACCCTTCTAGGTCTCTCACAATATTTCTAACTGCTACAAAAATCAGCTGGTTTATTTCTTTCCCTGCCCATGCCTAGTGTATATCAAAAGAAAAAAAAATCATCAAAAGGCAAAAAAAAAAATAACAAAACTCCAAGACTAAACCAAGAGCTATTTCAGCTCCAACTCTAATATTCTCATCTCCCTTATTCTACCCAAAATCGTTGTTATACATTAAGAGGGTACTATCATTTGCAATGTTATGTACTTACACGAACATGACATGATGAAACCCACTGTTCTGCATATTTGATATAAACTAATAAAAAAGAAGGTACTATCATGTAATTATGAGGAAAAGCTTCAGAAAAGTGATATCTTTGATTTGCAGTCAAATTTGCACATTAAAATTCTGCCAATTTCAAATTCTGCATTGTATTTAAAGATTTCTGTCTCCTGTGCTCTTCACAATAATCCCTGAGATACTACCAAAAAAACCCGGAAACCATAAAATTCAATTGCACTGTAAGTACCTTCAGTATTAATTAACCCACTACAGGCCTGTTGGAGCTAATGCAGGTTTGGTTCCAGACTACTGCAACACACAAATACTTTGGTTTCCCGGTATGTATAAAAGTTATGTTAATTATCATTTGAGCCTTTAACATGTCATAACCTTTTTTGCTAAGGATAGTACTGACTCAACGTGGATAGCTACTAACTGATGAAGGTGATGGTGATTGGGGTGACTATATTAATTTCTTAAAATAAAAGAACAACGAAGTTTGTTTTATCAAGTGACTCTGCCTTTCATGAAACATTTCTCTGTAGAATGCAATGCAGTTTCATAGCATTTTACCCCCAGAAGTTCTTTCAAAATTGGAGTCAATCCTCCCAAACCCTAATTTTGCTTTATCAACTACTCTAAGTCCTTTGTTGTCATTTCAACAATATTCACAGTATCTTCACCAGGAGTTGATTCCATCTCAAGAAATCATTTTCTTACTCCTAAGAAGGAACTTCTAAATCCGTAAGTTTTAACAGGAGATGGCAGCAATTCAGTCACATCATCAGGCTCCACTTCTAATTGTAGTTCTGTTGCTCTGTCCAGCACATCTGCACTTACTTTTTCCAGTGAAATATTGAACCCCTCAGTCATCCATGAGGATTGGCACCAACTTCTTCTAAACTCTTGTTAGTGTTGCTACTTTGATCTCCTCTCATGAATCACAAATGTTCTTAATGATACCTAGCATGGTAAATCCTTTCCAGAAGGTTTGCAGTTTACTTTGCTCAGATCCAGCAGAAAACTTACTATCTACGGCCACTATAGCCTTATGAAAAGTTTTTCTTCAATAGCTAAGACTTGAAAAAGCTTAAATTACTCCTTGATCCATGGACTGCAGAATGGATTTTGTTAACAGTCATGAAAACAACATTAATCTCATTGTGAATCTCCAATAGAGTTCCTGGGTAACCAGGTACATTGTCAATCAGCAGGAAAATTTTGAAAGGAATCTTGTTTTGTTTTTTCTTGAACAAGACTCAACTGTGAGCTTATTCAGTAAACCATATTATAAACAGATGTTCTGTCATCAAGTCTTCATTGTTCCATTGATAAACAGCAAAGGAAAAGAAGATTTAGAATTATTCTAAAGGACCCTAATATTTTCAAAATGGTGAATGAGCACTGGCTTCACCTTAAAAGTCACCAGCGGCAACAATCCTAATGAGTCACACAGTCCTTTGAAGTTTTAAAGCCAGTCATGGATTTTTCTCCAGCTATGGAAGTTCTAGATGGCATCTTCTTCCAATATAAAACTGTTTCCTCTACACTGAAAACCTGTAGTGAAGTGTCACCAGTGTTGCTGCCTTCATGAATAATCTTACTGAGGTCTCTGGGAAACTTGCTGCAGCTTCTACACCAGCATTTGCTACTTCATGTTGCACATCGATGCCATAGCAATGGATTATTTCCTCAAACCTCATGAACCATACTCTGCTGGCTCTGAACTTTTCTTCTGCAGTGTCCTCATCTCTCTCAGTCTTCATAGAATTGAAGAGAGTTAGGGCCTTGTCTCTGGATTACGTTTTGGCTTAAGAGAATCTTGTGTCTGGTTTGATCTTCTATCCAGACCACTAAAACTTTCTCCTTATCAGCAATAAGGCTGTTTCTCTTTCTTAGCACTCGTGTGTTCACTGAGGCTCACTGGCAAAAGAGGCCTAGCTTTCAGTCCATCTCAGTTTTCAACATACCTTCCTAAATGTAATCATTTTTAGCTTTTGAGATAAAGTGAGAGACCTGTAATTTTTACTTTAACATGAACACTTATAGAGGCCACTAGGGTTAACTGGCCTAGTTTCTACATTGTTGTGTCTCAGGGAATAAGAAGACCAGAGAAGAGAGATGAAACAGCAGATTAGTTGAGCAGTCAGAACACATTTATGGATTAAATTCAATGACTTAATGGTGCAGTTTATGGTTCCACAAAACAATTAAAATAGAAACACCAAAGATCACTGATCACAGATCACCATAACAGATATAGTAATGAAAAGTTTGAAATATTCCAAGAATTACCAAAATGTGACACAGAGGCATGAAGTGAGCACATTTAGTTGGAAAAAATGCCACCAACAGACTTGCTTAATGCAAGGTTGCCAGAAACCTTCAATTCATAAGAAATGCAGTAGCTTCAAAATGAAATAAAATGAAGCACAATAAAACAAGGGATGCCTGTTTATCACCACGGCCACTTAAAGTTGGCACCAGAATTAATTTCTTGGGGTATTCATTCATGCATCAAATATGTATCAAAGGCAGAGGATGAAGCTCAGTGGTAAAATATTTGCCTAACATGCATAACGCCCTGAGTTGGATCCCTAGTACAGCACTACAACACACATACACACACACACAGTATTTATTATCTGCTTAGCACTGAGCTAGACCCTAAGGATATAAAGATAAGATGACAAGCCCTAGTCCCGCAAAGCAAGACTGGTCTACGTTATTATAGGACAGCCATCAGATTCCTACCATCTTCCCTCCAGAAAGTGATAGTCAATAATAGGTTTACTTTGTTTACTTTTATACTGCTACCACTAGCATGTATAAGGGGTACAATAAACATTCAATGCAAGTTTATATAAATAGTAAACAATATTTAAAACTTAAAAGCTAAATTTTAAGCAATATAAGAATATAAGAATACACAAGCCAGGGCTGAGGATATAGCTTGGTTGTAGAGCATTTGCCTAGCAAATGTGCGAGGCCCTGGGTTTAATCCCCAGAGCTACAAAAAGAAAAAAAAAAAAAAAAAAAAGAAAGAAAGAAAAAACCAGAATATACAAGTTAATTCTATCACTAATTCCAAACACTGAATTTATGTACTTGAAACTGTAGGTCATAAGTTAGAAAACCCAGGTAAAACCATCCTTAAAAATAATGTTATTGAAGGAACTCTGAACCTGGAGTTCATAGGTAGGTGTCAGGGAATTTCTGAAAACTTCCAGAAATTTTTGGAAAGAATATATTATAGATGAATTAGATCTGAAAATTAAAAAGAAACAATGCTTCAGTGAAAGGCCCTCACTTTACAACGTGAAAGAATTATATTAAAAGAGGAAATGTCTCACAAGTATAACCATTTCAACAAATGGTGTAAAAGCTGTGTATTTAAAAAAAAAAAAAAAAAAAAAAAGTTGTGTATTAATGTTCTAGAGCTCCCATGACAGAGGATCACAGACTGAGTAGCTTAAAAAACAGAAATTTGGGGCTGAGTTGTGGCTCAGCAGTAGAGTACTTGCCTAGCACATGTGAGACACTAGGTTTGATCCTCAGCACCACATATAAATAAATAAAATAAAGGTATTGTGTCCACTTACAAAAAAACATCATACATTTCTGGAAACTAAAAGTTCAAAATCAAGTTATCAGCAGGGTGGCTATTTCAAAGTAGAGCTCCTCTCCTTGGCTTGTAGATGGCCATATTCCTCCAGTTATCTTCACATGACCATCCCTGTGTGTGTTGGTGTCCTAACCTCTTCCTAGAGGGATACCATTTACTAGATTAGGGCCCATCTATATGATCTTATTTTACCTTTGCCCTGATTACCTAAAAAAACGTTCAACTATGGTCACAGTCTAGGTACCAGGTATTAGGACTTCAACATGAATTTAGGGATGGATATAACTTGGCCCACTAAGCTGTCCTCTTATCTCCCAAAATTCATGTCTTTTTAAAATGCAAAATATATTCATTCTATCCTGATAGCTCCCAATGTCTTAACATCTAGCATCAAATTCTTAAGTCCGAAATCTCAATCAGGTATGGGAGGACTCAAGATATAATTCTTCCTGAGGTAAAATTCTCTAGCTATGAACCTGTGAAAACAGGTATATATCCAAAATACAATGGTAGAATAAACACAGAATAGATATTCCCATTCTAAAATTTTGCAAGAAACTAAAAAGAACTATTGATAGACACCAAGCAAGTCTGAAACCTAAGAAGGCAAATTATTAGATTTCTAACTTTTTGAAATACAGCAAGACTGAGAATTTTCCAAATCTTCAAGAACTGGTTCTTTTTTGTCTTAATAATATCTTCTTCAATTTATCTCACTTTTGTCATGTTATCATAAGTAGCAAGGAAAAACCAGGACACACTTTTAATACTTTCCTTAGAAATCTTGGTTACATATCTAAGTTCATCACTTACAAGTTTACCTATTTTCCACAAAATAGAATACAAATTGACTAAGTTCTTTGTCACAGCTTAGCAAAGACTGCCTTTCCTCCAGATTCCAGTAACATATTCCTCATTTCCACTTGAGATCTCAACAGAACCACCTTTAACATTCCTGCTCCTGCCAACATTTGTTCACGATGATGTTATTTCTAGGATAATAAAAGTTTTTTCTATAGTTCTCCTCTTTTCTTCCTAAGCCCTCATCAGAACCACCTTCGACATCCCCATTTTGACTAACAATCTCTTCAAGGCCATCAAAACTTTTCTGACATTATCTATCCTGGCCCCAATCCATTCCTCTTTCTAAAGCCATCTCCATAATATTCCACATTGGTTACAGCACACACACACACACATATCACTTTTCAATACCAAAATCTGTAACTTGCTAAGGCTGTGTCACTTTTGTTGCTATAACAAAATATCTAAGACTAGGTTGTTTTTTGGGTATTGGGCGGGGGGTACTGGGAATTTAACTCAGGACACTTGGCCACTAAGCCACATCCCCAGCCCTATTTTGTATTTTAATTAGAGACAGGGTCTCCCTGAGTTGCTTAACACCTCGCTTTTGCTGAGGATAGTTTTGAACTTGCGATCCTCCTGCCTCAGCCTCCAGAGCCACTGGGATTACAGGCGTATGTCACCATGCCCAGCAAAACTGGGTAATTTATAAAGAATTTAAGTTTATTTAGCTCACAGTTCTGGAGGCTGGGAAGTTCAAGAGCATGGCACCAGCACCTACCTGACATCTGAGAAAGCCTTTTTGCTTCATAATAACATGGGACAACACATGGCAAGACAGAGCAAGTGTCATTATTACCATTACAGGGGCCCTGCTCCATAATTTTACCTAATCCTAGACACCTCCTCCCAAAGGCCCCACTGCCACCCCATTGATATAAATTTGGGGAGCCCACTTCCAACACAAAAATTTAGGGGTAACACATTCAAACCACAGTAGAATGCCATAACAAACTATCCAGACTAGGTGGCTTAAACAACAGAAATTTATTTTCTCACACTTCTGAAGGCTTGAAGTCCAAGATGGTGTTGGCAGGGTTAGTTCCTTCTGAAGTCCCTCTCCTTGGCTTGCAGATGGCCATCTTCCTCTGGTGTCTTCACACGGTTATCCATTTGTATAAGTCTGTGTCTTAAGTCTCCTCCTCTTATGAGGATATTGCTCATATGATTGGGGTCCACCCATATGATCTCATTTTACCTTGAGTACCTCTTTAAGACACTACCTCCAAATATGGTCACAACCTAGGCACTAGAAGTTCAGAGTTGAATATACAAACTTAAGAGGACACAACTCAGCCCACAAGTTAGAACAACTTGTACTGATTTATTGAATGAAAATTGAATAGCATTCTTTCCCAGACACAGTAAGCAAAAGAGGTACAATTTCTGACTTATAGAACTTAAATATAATGGAGGGAAATAATCGTACACAAATGAATAGAGAAAAAATCCATGAGAGCATACAAGGTTTATTTAAGACTCATCAATCTGTTATGTCCAAAAAGACTTCATTGAAGTTTCCAAATCTGAAGAATGAGTATGGAAAGGAGTATGCACACAGAATTTTCCAGAAAAAGGGAAGAGTCTAGCACATTTAAGGAATTGTAAGATGGCCAGAAGAGCTGGAATATAGAAAGTGAGAAGAGTATAATATGAGGTTAGTTAGAAAAGGAGGGTGCTATTGCTCAGATATTAAATATCATGATTATGGGTCTTTATCCTAATAGCAATGTGAAGCAACTGAAAGTCTTTAAACACGACTACATTTTTCACTTTAAAAAGAATTCCTCTGACAGAGAGGGGGTACAAAGGGCTTTTAAGGTGCTGGTAATGTTCTATTTCTTGACCTGGGTACTGGGTTACATGGATATGTTCACTTTGTGAAAATCTAATGAATGATGACTCTAAAAAAAAAAAAAAAAAAAAAAAAAATGATTCAAGAGATATTCATGTGGCAAAATCCAAGAACCCATATGGATTGAATATGAAAGGGGAAAGAGGAAGCATCCAAGAAGAACTTCTGGTTTCTGACTTCTAGAAATTCAAAGGCAGATTCATACACTGTACCAGGAAATCCTGAAGACAAAAATGTAGAAATCACAGGTTTATAGGAGCCTTTCAGGCTTAAAAGGGGAAATATCAAATAGACAAATAAGTATATAAACAGAGTTCTGAGGAAAGGACTAGGAAGAAAATATATTTGGGGGTCAATACTGTTCACAGAAACAGTGGGTATAAAATCATTCAACCAGTATTTAATGAGAGCCCAGGGTAATCCAACTAATTGTAGACACAGCTAGGAACAAAAGAAACAAGTTCTTGTGGATCTTATATTCTAGCTCAGGAAGACTGCTAACAAAAACAGTAATGAAGAAAAAACTTCAAATACTAGTAAGTACTATGATGACCACAGGACAAGGCAAGAGTGAAAGGGTGGGGATAACTCTTGACTGGAACAATTAGGGAAGGTTACATTTCAGGTAAGACCTGAATGTTGAGAAAATGCTAGGCACAGAAGAATAGATAAGAATTATAAGGGGTGTGGGGGGGGACACCAAGTAGTGCTTAAAGCAAGGACAAGCCAAGCATGAGAGTAGAACAGACAAAAAGACCAATATAGATAGGATGTAGTAAAAGAACTGGTAAAAGACAGGACCAGGAAAGAAGCCAAAGACCACATTATATAGCTTTAAGTAGGGTGTGACTGAATTTATACACATATTTTTTTAATTTAAATTATACACTATATTAATCACTCTGGATTAAAATTAAAGGTTGATGGAAAAAACTGGGGATTGAAGTTGACCAAATTATGTTATATGTATAAATATATTGCAATACATTCCAATTTTACATATAACTACAATGTACCAATTTTTAAAAAATCAATAAAAGAAAGATGACCAATAGAGTAGAGGAAGGGGATTAGGGAAAGGAAAGAGAAAAAAAAAAGTACTGGGGATTGAAATGGAGAAAAGTAGGTTTTATATATGCATTTATGAATATGTCAAAATGAACCCCATTATTATAATTAACTACAATGCACTAAACAATAAAAAAGTTAAAGATTGGCAAAGATAAAAGTGGGGAAGATGTACAAATAGAGAAACAACATGTATCCCATTTGTGTACAATAATAAAAAAAATAAAAAATAAAATAAAAAAAAAAAAGTGGGGAAGATTACTATGTCCAAGTGAGAAATGATGAGATCACACGGGGAAAGCCACAAGTAAGACAGATAATTTTCTAGAACAAACTTAACGAACTCTTCAGAATCAAAGACTGAGAGAAGAAGGCAACAAAGGAGACTAAGAAACAGCCAAGGAAACCTAAGGACAAACTTCTATCCTATAAATTAAAGGTATCATAAAGATGTACTCAATTTTCAGGCTGGAGTTGTAGCTCAGTGATAGAGCACTTGCTGGCATGTGTGAGGTCCTGGGTTTGATTCTCAGCACCGCATATACATAAATAAATAAAATAAAAAGATACATTGACAACTAAAAAATATTTTTAAAAAAGATATATTTAATTTCCATTGGAATTTCTTTCCTATCTTTAAAGAAAATCTAAATTAAAAAAGAGGAGGCTGGGGATGTAGTTCAATGCCTAGCAAGGGTGGAAGCCCTGGGTTCAATACCCCAACGCTGCAAGGAAAAAAAAAACGAAGAAAACAAGAAGAAATGACTGTGGTTTAAAGATAATGTGCAGTGCAATGGAATAGTGGAAGTACATGTGACCTAGATTTGTATCCCAGTTGCTGCATCAATTACTAGAGAAATTATGTTAGGTAAATTGTTTAACCTAAATTGTTTCTTCTTTATATGTCAGGCACAGTGGCCCACACCTGTAATCCCAGCAACTCAGGAAACTGAGGCAGGAGGACTGTAAATTTGAAGTCAGCCTCAGCAACTTAGAAAGGTCCTAAGTGACTTAGCAAGACTCTGTTTAAAAATTTAAAAAATAATAAGGGATAGGGATGCAGCTTATGGTAAAGTGTCCCAGTACCAAAACAAACAAACAAAATCTTAAAGAATTATGAAAATTTAGAGACTATAATAATCACATAATAAGCACATATTATGGCTTAGCACTAGGATTAAATTGACAGCAGTAATTTAAATGAATGTAAATTAAGGCTTGTTACTATAAAATTCCTATTGTTTGTTGCAGCATCACCACAGAATATGAAGTTTAACTCAAATAGCTATTAGCTTTCCTTGAAAATCATTCAGCTTTTGAAGGTCAACCTCTAGTCAAGACTTAATCATGAATTCTAAAATAAATTTCCAACCACTACTTATCAATTAAAGTCTATCATCATGATAATATACTGTAAAAAAAAATGTATTGTAAATCTATACATCCAAGCATTATGCCAAGTTTATGGGCTTCCCAATCAGTAGTATCACAATGATAGATTTTTAAAAAATCTATTATTTTCATATTGAAAAATCATTTTCATATTGAAATTCTACTAATTCACAGGGTCTAGAAACTACAGAGCTATGGCCTATGAACTAAATTTGGTTAAATAAGGTTCATAAGGAAAAGTCTTGCCAATCACTTACCATCCCCCATCATCTTCACTGAAAATGTTATGAAGCTACAGCAAGACTGCTAAGCAGAAAATGGATAGAAAAAGAAAATACATATACAGGAAAAGACTATGACAGAAAAGGAAACATGATTTCTAATACTATTAAATAAGACAAAAAAAAAAAAAAAAAAAAAGGGCAGGTCCTCCCTTTCCAAATAATTTTTTTTTGCTATACTTTGGGAAGGAAAAAAGGGGAGAAAAAAGTTCAGAAATACAAGTGAAGAGGTGGTAACAAAGTTGTATAATTATTCCAAAAATTGCTAATTGCAGATCAACTACCCACAAGGGTAAAACTAAAAACTAATTTTACATGTCTCATATCAAACAGCTGAAACTACAATAAAAAAATTCAAACTATAAAGTGTTTAAATGGACTCCACTAAAGTAAACACAATTTTAACCACGAAAAAACACATTATTCTTTTCTTCCTTAATTACTAACAAAGTTAAGGGGAAAACAGTCTAGTAGCTCCTCTCAAAATTTCTCAATCTTCCCATTAGTTCAAAAAACACGGTTTAACAAAAAGCAAGAAAAGGAAATAGTAACAATTGGACACTCACATGAAGTCTTCAGTCACTCACCAAAGCAAATATGAAGTTTATTAATGTGACTGTGTCTAGTTCTAAGATTAGGGGGACTACACTATGGCTATGTCCATGTTACATAAAAGATTGTATTTTATCCCAGGGGCTCAGGAGGCCAAGGTAAGAGGATTCCAATTTCAAGGTCGGCCTCAGCAATTTAGGAAAGCCTTAAGCCACTTAGTGAGACCCTGTATCAAATTAAAAAAAAAAATGTCTGGGGATATAACTCAGTGGTTAAGCGCCCCTGGGTTCAATTCCTGGTACCAAAAAGAGATTCTATTTTATTTCTATTTTATTCATACTTAAGACAGTTTACTGAAGTTAACAAATTCTGAAAGATGGATTATGATGTACAATAATGGCAGTTATCATACCTGGAATGTGACAGGGATATCATTGATACAGCAAAATTAGTTGGAAGAAAAAGAGATTATTTATAATATAAGTGATTAAAACTTGTATTAAATGTATAAAAAATCAGTTAAAACTTTTCAACATACAGGCTTTTAGAATTATGAGAAAACTATTGTTGCAGGTCTCTTTTTCAGAGTTATTTGTGCTGCTCCTTCCTCTTGTTCTTGTGCATAATCTGACAGTGACAGAATTTCCATAGGAGAATTTAAAATTTCTGCTTACCTTGTGAATATTCTCTTACAAAAATGATGCCATTCACAAGAGTAAGATAATGGGGTATTAACTAGTCTTTCTTTTACAAGTCTTCTAAACTTAGTTCCAGAAAATAATCATTAAACTTTCCAAGGTTTGCTCTGACATTTGCAAACCAAGCAAAAGTGAAACTTCCTTAGGCTTAAAATGTTTGGTAATTGAAATCAACAAAATTGAATTAATCTGAATACTAAAAAAAGAATAAAAAGACAAGAAATCACTAGTCCCTCCTATTTTAGGATCTATTTCAACAAACTTAATACAACTTTTTACCATTCTGAAGATGGTTTAAGGAAAAAATCTGGTATGTGTACAGGAAACCAACTGTTTCAATAGGACCTTAATTTAAACAAACAAACAAAAAAAGTAGTATGCAATCTTATTTAATTTGTAAAGAGAAAGAAAACCAACACCAAATGAAATACTTGCTCCCTTAATATAATCTCTCCTTCCCAGTAAACTTACAAAAATACAGGTAACAATTTTAATGGAAAAAAATTTTATTCACAAATTGTAACCTCCTAAAACTTACCTCTAAAATCCACTAACTCAATCTACTCCTTATACTGTCACCAAATTATCTACTAAGAAAGGTCATTATACCAAAACTTATATCTTGTTATGACTAGATTAAGAAGATACTCTATGTGGATTGCAGATATAAACAGTCACAAAAACACAACTCAGTCCTTATGAGTTGCTACATGCATGTCAGAAGACTTCAATAAATTTCAATAGACTGACGAATCTATCTAGTCAAGGCATTAGTACATTAACAACTACACTTCTTCAACATTTTCCAAAGAGAGCACCTGTTTCAGAGATGACATCTCTGCAGTAAAAAAATTTTGAGTAAAGTCAAAACAAACCTTTCATATCCTTTGAAATCAACAACTCTTCCAAAACTTATCTATATACAAACAAAAGTAGAAAATTCAATAACCTATATTAATTAGATAACAGATAAGCAAACTTGAAACACTCAAATCTTATCACGACAACAAAAAAATACAACCCAATTTTTTGTAAATAATCTTACTTTTAATAAAAGCAGACAAAATATAAAAAGCTAACATTTTCTTTTAGAAAAGTTAATGCTAAATATAAAGATTACCTATTTTAAAAAGTTACCAGAAATTCAACTTATCACATGAGTATTTTTACGAACAAAATTATAACATATAGAAAACTATAAATTTGTTTATCAAAAAGACAAAGGTATTTTTACACTAAGCCTATGAAAAAACAACTAAATACAACAATCTTACTGAACCAACAAGAAGTTGTGTGATACCTCTTAGTTAAATATGATCACTAATGCCTACTTTATTCTTTTGTGACGGAGATCAAGTTAGAAGGAGGTGTAGCAGTGGGGGCATTAAGACCACATCAGAGTAGAAGAAAAATTTTTGATGAAGGTCTTACAACAGCAATTTTAGTACCTTCCACTGCATACTCATTCCTCCATTCTCTTACTGCTTTAAAAAAAAAAAAATCGGGCTGGGAAGATAGCTCAGTTGGTAGAGTGCCTGCCTTGCACAAGGCCCTGGGTTCAATCCCCAGCACCGCAAAAAAAAAAAAAAAAAAAAAAAAAAAAAAAAATCAGTCACAATGCTTAGAGGAATTATTCATTTCCTCTTTGTGTTTAAGGAGAAAAAAAAAAAAAAAAGGAGGTGCTAAGTGGGAGGGCGCTTGCCTAGCACATGTGAGGCAAGGGGTTTGATCCTCAACATCTCAAAAAAATAAATAAATAAAATAAAGGTATTATGTTCATCTCAACTCAATTTTTTTTTAAATAAAGTTTTTCAGAATGTTAAACTTCCCTGCCTCAATAAGCATTTATGATTTCTAAAAATTGACTGGTACTGATAAAAGATATCTGGATGATTACTCTTTAGTACCAGGAGATGAAGTTGAATCTGTTATAAAATCTAGAAATTAAATTTAAACTTAATATCTAACGTAAGTATGTTTCCTCATAATCTTTTTCTCCCCGAGGCAATCTACTTTCTCCAACTATACATTTACAATATTATTCCTAAGTAAATTTTTTAAAAGACACATAAAGGGACACATAGAATATCTAACAGTTGCTTCATCTGTCCCCAAATTCAATCCTTCTGTATGATTTTCAAACTGTGCTAATTTACATAATCAAAAAGTCTAAATACCAATAAAGATTACTCTAAAAGAATATACTGAAACAATGGGTAAAGGCGATGTATATATGAATATATATACAAATAACAAAACATGAGTTAGCACATTCCTATTTTATCATAGTAAGATGAACAAATACATACAAACATACACATATGCTAAACAAGACAAAGCAAGGTAATAACCATTCAAATGTAAGCAGCACTGAAATGTACACACAAATTCTTATTTCACTAAAGGCAATGTAATAAAGACCTTGCTGACAGTACTTGTACCTAGTTTTCAGTCTCACTACTTAAAAGTAATATAAAGATGTGTGAGAATATTTAAAGTTGAAAAGAACAGCAAAAGATTTTAAAAAACGCATGAAGAAAGATTATGGTATTCAGGATGGGCTGTCTGCGATAAATTTAAGGGCCACGAAGTAAATGTAAAACATATACAGAATAGTAATGGTAATTTTGAAAACTGCACTGTAATCAGATAGAATTTTTCCTAAAAAAAGTAAATTAAAGATTAAAAAATACTTTCTAAAAATACTGCAAAATAAGGCAGTAAAAGAACTGAGAGTGCTTCTTTCCTTGTGCTGCAAAGAGAAATAATTATGTAGACTAAAAAAAAGTCTGTTTAAAAGCAAGGATGAATTACAAGACCTCTGAAATGAAGTACATCTTCGTTTTTAATTTTTTAGTGAAGGAACATAGTGAGAAAATCAGCTTGACTCTACAGAAAACATCAGAACTAGGAGAAATATAACACTGTACAGAACAAACCTTCTTATGACAAATGCTAAGCAACTGTCCAGAATACTTTTTATATTACAATTATACTGAATTAAATTGAACAAAGGTAAGTGAAACATTACTGGAATCACCTAAGAAGCTTTTCCTAACTACATAGTGACTTGTCTCTGTATTCCTTCCAGAACTGGCAAGTGTGCCAGGGGAGAGAGATGGCTTGAGAGGGTTGGCTGACTATGTATGTATGATGTGAGGAATATTCACATACTATGTATATAATGGGGGAAAATGCCCTAGGTGATTGACACATTACTGTCTAGCACTTGCTGGGGAATTTTATTGGAACAAGTTAGTATGCTAATTATAGCTTAGAAATAATTTTGTCATGTACACTAATTACCTGAAATATAATTCTATCTGTATAAACAGGGGAATCAACCAAGGTGCCCTATAAGAAATTGGTATTTCTTGCATATTTAAGAGTGAAGGAAAAATACTAAAATTTTATGAAAAGTTAGACTTAGTTATGAATAATAAAAAAATTTTATATGTTCCAACATATGAAACAGATAAAATAAGCTTAAAATTCACTTGTAGAAAAAAATTCTACATCCTATCCACTCTATTACTCAAGGGTTTTCATAATAACCAAAGGTATTGCCACAAAAGATTATAAAAACATTTAAAATACAATTTTATATAATTTTTATTTGTACTTTAGAATTTAAACAACTTGCTGGGAACAACCCTTGCGAGGCACCACAGTCTTTTTATTTGAAACTATTTAAACTTCAAGATAGGCTCACTAATTTTTTTTCAAGAGCAAGCAACAAATGTTAGCTGAAAATAGCCAACTTAATGATTATTTGTAACAAAGACTTCATTATGTGAGCCTAAAGAGCCTCCCCACCTCTGCCTCCCCTGTGGAGGAGGGGGTCTTTGTGTGCTTTTCTGTGACGGTTCCACTGAATTCATTACAATAGAGATGGACATTTGATATTCATAACGATCCAACATCTGAGCAATCTTCTTTCGAGACACACCATGTTTATTCCTCCTACCAAAAAAGAAAAAGATTTTAAGTCTTTTATTTTAGACTGTATATGCTTAGAAATTACACTATTTTAGAGACAAAGAAAACATTCTAAGTGGCATTATGCAAATAAATACTAAGAGGTATATTTCATTTACTAACATTTTATACAAAAAGATTTATATTGGCTGTCTCACAGTAACATGTTAGATGATTATACTTTCTTCACACAGAACTACCTATTAACCAAGCATGGTGGTGCTTGCCTAGAATCCCAGCAAACTCAGGAGCCTGAGGCAGGAGGAACCCAAGTTGGAGGCCAGTCTTAATGTAGCAAGACCCTGTCTTAAAATAAAAAGGACTGGGACTCAGTGGTAAAGTGCCATTTGGTTCAATCAAAAATACCTTAAAAAACAAACAAACAAACAAAACAACAACAACAAAAACCCCAACTACCCATTTAGTAAACCCAATGAGTATATATTCCCCACCTTAAAATTTTTTTTGTTGTAGATGGACACAATATCTTTATTTATTACTTTTGTGTGGTGCTGAGGATCAAACCCAGTGCCTCACATATACAAGGTAAGCACTTAACCACTGAGCTACAGCCCCAGTTCTATATCCCCCCTTTTAATAACAAAATCAAAGATTATCTTAAAAAATAGAATCAGTGCTGAAATATATGCTCAGTGGTAAAGCAATTGCCTATATATGAGACTCTGATTCAATCCATCCATAGCATAGCCAAGAAGTTAGAAGAAAAAAAAAAAGAACCAAGGATTACGAGGTAACAGTAGTAGAGTGCTTGCCTGGGTGAGGCACTGGGTTTGATCCTCAGCACCACATAAAAATGAACAAAATAAAATAAAGGTATTATGTCCATCTAATAAAATACTTTTTAAAATCATGAGGTAAGTGTTTTGAGTATTACAGAAAAATTGAATGGACTTTTAGGATTCACAAAAACTTTTAGGACAGTTCCTATTACATTTTTTAAATTTATTATTATCAATACCATATTATAAGAGAACAATTTAGCATTTTACAAACAAAACGTTGGGTGAAAGAAACGAGACAATGAATAGATACTGTATTATTCTAGTTTGAAAAAAGGCAAAATTAAACTACTGTATTAAGGTAAAGCTATTATAATGAAACTTTAAAAGAAAAGTCAAGGAAGTGACTATGATTATCAAATCAAAAAAGCTGTTAGCTTTAGGGAAAGGTAATTGTGACTGGAAAGAGGAATGTGAAGAGCTTCTGAGGCATTAGTAATGCTCTCATGACAAGAATGATGGCTAAATTCGTATTTGTTTATAAGAACTTGGTTAAGTTATATATTTACATTTTATGTACTTTTCTTTATGTGAGTTTATGACAACAAAAAGTTGTTTAAAAATTATTTTTGACTGTCAAAGAACTTTGGACAATTTACTTTACCCTCAGTTTTCTGTAACTTGACTTGGATGTGGAAACACTCAGAAACATATTTTACTTTTAATACTATAGTTCTTGATTCCTAATGCTTTTTCATTTTTCCTATAAAATGGTCACAAAATAAATAATTACTTTTCAAATCTGATATTTATATTCAAGATATAAGAAAGCACAAAAGAGAATGTAGAAGGAAAAAATATAATAGATCCAAGGTTGAAAATTGGCAAGATATGACTAAACCTACAAGGTACCAAAATTATTGATTTACTTCTATATAATTTTATTCAATTATTTCAAAAGTCAAATTATGCTAGCTATTAGTTAAACTGGCTTTTTTATGTAAAGTCAAAATATATACATATACATATATATATATATATATTTTTTTTTTTTTTTTTTTGGCGGTGCTGGGGATTAAACCCAGGGCCTTGTGCATGCAAGGCAAGCACTCTACCGACTGAGCTATCTCCCCAGGCCAAATTATATTAAGAAATTAAGAAATTTCAATAATCCCAATAATTGTAATAATTTACAATTTACACATTCACTTATTCAGCATCACTCAAGAAGTTTTAAAATATCTGTATCTTCTACCTCAAGTGTGATACACACACAGTTAGGTAGGCAAAAATGCCAGATATTAATACAACTCATAAAACTCAGAAAAGTTGCCAAAGGAATAAAATGCAAGGGGCAAAGAATTAATTAGTCACATCCCCAACAAAGAAAAACAGCTTGAAGACTAGGTATATGCATTATTTTCTCTTCCTAAAACCCAAAAAAGTCTGAATTCCAAGACATACTAATTATAAGGAACTTGGTATGGGATTAGAAGACCTATAGTAGTAAAGGTGGAAAAGAAGGAACAAGTGGAAATCACAGGGTAAAAAAGTGATGATGGGGACTAAAATGTGAAGCTGAAGGTGGAAAGACAAGACAGAATTAACCTAGCTAAAAACCAGAGGAAAAAGTCCTAATTTTATCCTCAAAGTTTCCTGGACCTGAAATAGCATTTAATAAACTGAAATCATGTAGGAATTCACTTTAAGAAAAAGTAACACATTTAGCAATGAAAATTTAATAAAATTCAGTAAGACAAAGTTCCTCAAAAACCTTTAAGTCAATGTTTCTCTTAACAGAAAAAAAAGTTGTGGTCTCTATTTACGAGTAACAAAGATGACAAGTAAAAATGCTACGAAAGAAACTGACCAATGTAAAGGCAAAAGGAAAGAAAAAAGATAAAGATTCAATAAAAATTCGAGTGCCTTACTTTTCTAATTCTTCAGGATCAAATTTCCACCAAGTTTCAGGTTCATGAAACTCTACTCTGTATCCTTTCCTATGGCCTACAAAAAGGAAAGGAAGAAAACAAAACCCAGAGAATAGTTCTTAAAGTAAAAAAGAAAGCAGACAGATAAAAATTTCATTTAGATAATACCTCTAAATTTGCTCAACCAAGAAAAATGCTATTTTGTAAAATAATATGGTTTATAAAAACTTAAGACTCAACTGAACCAATTCCAAATATCATCCTCAGGTCTGAGAAAACAAACACGACAAGCATATTCCTTCATAAGCAAAATTCCCAATTTCTTAAAACTGAGCAAACTAACAAACCTCTTTAGAACACAAAGACAAATATTTAATAATAAAGATCAATTAACTATAATTTCAGAATATGAAAAACTGACAAGAATAAAAAAATTAAAACTCTCTCATATCTCATATTTACCATTTCCACATAAGGTTTCATCTCCCAAGCTTGTGTATTAGTGTTGTCTATTATAACTGGAGATCTCCCCTGATCAATAGCTTGTTTTGCTGAAATAAAAAATAAATTTGAAATAAATAAATAGATATTAGGTTAAAATACATAAATAAGATAAAATTTAAATTCTCATTAAGAAAAAATACTACATCTCTGTATTTAGAAGCAAAATGCACAATTTCTCAAGCCACTGCCATGAAAAAGCAAGGACTCCACTAAATTAAAAGAGACATAACCACATGCCAGGTGTGTTCTCTGGACTAGATGCTGGTTTTGACAAACTGGCTGTAAAAAACATTTTGAGGACATTTTGTTAACTTAGAGCTAATGAAGCCTTCAGTCCAGAGCTAACTTTCATTTGCAGGAAATACAGAAGGTAAAGGAACAAGATACAACTGATATGGATTGAGTATGAAAATTAAGTGAAAACTAACACAGGAAGATAGAAATTATTAAGTGAAAATACCAAGTAATAAATGGTAGCTGCATATTATCTTAAATAGGTCAAAATACAGGAAGGGGAAAAAGATCTACTAAGATGTTACAACTGTTAACTATAGGTGGTGAGAATATTTACACTTTATTTTTATTTTCTAATTTTCTACAATGTACCAATAATGCTTCTGAAATAAAAAAGACATATATTTTAAAAGTTATAGATTTATCATTACTTTCCAACATAACTTTATATGTCAGGTAGCTAAACATCATAGTTCAACTGACTTTATGGATTTCTTAGAACTATTATTCTCAAATAGGGGGTTGAGGTAGAATGAAACTTTTCTAAAAAGTTCCAAAGCTATGAGGTGAGAATCACTGCCACAGCAAGCCACTGTTAATGACAGGTCCATGTATAAACCTTAGGTATATCAGGCAAAAAAAAAAAAAAAGAACTTCCGATAAAACTTAAACGGCTAAGGCAAAATGCAAGGATAAAGGAAGTTTTCTTGGTACTCAGAATTCAGACCACTAAGTTCAACATAATGAGAACACTGAAACAGAAGTCTAGGACAGATAGAATTCTAAAAATTAGTTAAGGAATAATGACTATGGTGTAATACATATTTGGAAGATATTTCTAAATACCAAAAGAAATTTAGAAGGTATTATCTTCTATTAGTGCTGGCTTGGGGCTAGCACCAAGATGCTCTCATCTCCCACTGCTACATCTCCAATTGTAAACAGTGTTCAAATCTTCCACTTAAAAAATCTTATTAAGTCTCCTAATGTCTAAAGTTAAACATATAAGGAGTTATATTCAAGAATAGCATATTAACCAATAAATTTCTGACTGGGAGTAGAGATTATCCTCTCTCCATGAATAATCCTAATCCATATCACTAGAAACTAGAGCACCTAAGTAGTATTTGCTAACCAAATAACAAGAGGAGTGTTCTACAACAAATTAACTGCAACACTCTAAGAAAGAGAAAAATGACACTTTGTAGATTGTTTTTCAATTTGTGTTTTAAATGTCAACTCTTCTAGTAATAAATATGAGGAAAATAGATTCTCCCAGAATGGTGCCTGTCATTTAAAATTATTCAATAAATATTTGTCAAAAAGGGCAATTTGCCTAAATAATATGCCATGCTTATAACTTTCAAAATGTCTAACAATTGCTAGAAATCATTACCTTTGAAAAAGTAAAAACTACCTTGAAAAAGACCACATTTGTTATACTGATAATACCAGTAGTTTATCCAGATGCTATTATTACTTTCAGCAGGTATAATTAGCATAATCCACTGGCATAAAAATTTTAACATAATATTCTACCTTAGTATTGCAAAGAGAAAAAAAAAAAGTCCCACACAAATCTTCCACTCCACCAAACATACAATGGGATTTGCCCATTACCTCTATTCATTCCATTTACAGCATTACCTTCCATCCCCTCAACTTCAAGCCAATAATTTCAAGTATTTCTGGAACCATAATATCATTATTTGATTTGGGCAACAATGTTCAGTGACATTATAAAACCAATATAGGCTGAATATCTCTTATGTGAAATGTTTGGAAACAGAAGTATTTCAGATTTCAAGAGGATTTTTAGATATTGGAATATTTGCATAGATTTTAGAGGATGAGCGTCCCCAAACTGAGTATCTAATATCCAAAATAATACCTGAACTTTTCAAATGCTGAAATGATGTTCAAAAAGTTTCAGATTCTGGTGCATTTTGGATTTCAGATTTTTAGATTAGAAAAGATCAAATTTATTGTAAGTCAAACTCACTTGACATTTAAACATTCCTATGAAACCATGAAACTGTAACAGAGAGAAAACTTTAACTCAAAATATCTTCACTGAAATTCCTTATCCTAAAAATCAATAATCCAAAAAAATCACTCATACTGTTTTTTCTATTTATACAATTATTATGGCCCACCCTAGTTGGTAGCTTTAGTTGTAAGTTCCTCATTACAGAAGAACTCTAGCCACTAAATATGAAAGGAACAACATACCTAGAAAATCGACATTTTGCAACTCTTGCCTCCTAATTTAGAAAATAAATTATTGTTGGATAAAATCCCCAAATATAAGGTTGATAGGAAATTTGACAATGGAGAGAACAGGCTGTCCATTTGAATTATTCATTAATTTTATCATCACTAAGTGTGGAACAACCAAATATGTACTTTCAAAAAAAACAACAACAACAACAAAAAAAGACTGAACCTAATCAAGACTCCAGTGTAGAGCTAATATCCACCTACAGAAAATACAGGAGAAAGATGCAAATTAAATGGTTAACAAAAAATTAAATGGACACCAAGACAACTACAGAGTATAAAACATTCTACAGGGGCTGGGGTTGTAGCTCAGTGATGGAGCACTTGCCTAGCATGTGTGAGGAGGTAGTGGGTTCAATTCTCAGCACCAGATATAAATAAAAAAATAAAGGTTCACTGACAATTTTAAAAAAAATTCTACAGGACAAACAAGTCAGTTTCTATAACAATAACAGCTTGAGGGTTAAACAGATGAAACTACACAGATTAATGTAACTAAAAGAAACAAAACCAATCTATTGAGGACCTTGTTTGGATCCTGATTCAGACAAAACAACTATAAAAAGATAAATTAAGATGATAGGGGAGGGGCTGGGGATATAGCTCAGTAGGTAGAGTGCTTGCCTCATAAGCACAAGGCCCTGGGTTCAATCCCCAGCACCACCAAAAAAAAAAAAAAAGATGATAGGGGAAATTTCATTAGACTGTTACATGATGGTAAAGGACTTGTTCTTTTTTTATGCATGATAATGACACTGCAGTTAAATAAGATGTGACTAAGTAAAAAGGTTAATTTGAAATGAAGTATGATGTCTAGAATTTGCTTTTAAATATTTCAAATTAAAAAAGGCAAGGAGAATGGTAAAGATAAAAAAGATAGATAAACCCACATATCCAAATCTTGATAACATAAATTTGGGTGAAGATATATGAGATTCATCATACTGTCAATACTCTGGGTTCAAAATTTCTTATAATAAAAACTATTTGTTTAATCATCAATCCATTCATCTTTTAAAAAATAACTTCCAGTATCTGAATTTACTTACATAATTCTAGATCAATGGTTTTCAATTCTGACTACACATTAGAATCACTTGAAGAACTTCCAAAAAAAGAAAAAAATACTAATACTTTAGCCCCAGCCACGTCAACTAAGACAGAATTGTTGGGGATGAGGCCCAGTGATAAGTTGCTGTTGTTTTTTTAAGAGGTTTCCTAACTGATTGAAATGTGAAGCCTTGGTTAAGAACCACTGTTCATGATGAAATGAAATTGATACACGTCTTCTAAAAAAATGTATTAAGTAGGTTTCTTTTAGAGCAATATCAATAAGAAAAACCTTTCCCTCCCCAGTGCTAAGGATCAAATCCAGGGCCTCAAGCAATACTAGACAAATACCACTGAGTAGCATCCCCAGCTTGAGAAATACTTTTAATATTCATAGATATTTTAGTATAATTTAGGAAACATTATTACTATTCTCAGGAAAATAGCTTTTAAAATGTATATTAAAACTATCAGAGTTTTTAAAATTCATTCATAAGATCTAAAAGTCTATCAAAATTTCCCATATCCCTATTATTTTACCAGCTTATATCAGTACACTATAGTTTACAAAATGTTTTATCTAAGATCTCTGCTTTTCACAACAACTTTCATCTGGTAGAACAAGTATAATTATCATCACCTCTTATAGAAGAAGAAACTGGATATCAAGCTATTTAAAATGCTTGCCAAAGTCATTCAGCTGGTAAAAGCCTAAGTCAAGAATAAAACCTAAGTCTTCTGACATCCTAGTCAAATACTCTATCCCAGGAGACTTGGCCCAAAACAAACCTCTGTTCTGGTTCCAGTCATGGGCATCACCAAGTTGATTAACATTATACCTGTACCCATCTTGATGGTGAAAATAGTCATCAGTGCTGAACACAATGCCATCACGACTCTGACCAAGCAGAATTCTGTTAATAAAAGAAATCATAAAGGTGCCGTTTATAAAATCTATAACCACCACAAAACCACACAGGAAAGGTTTTGTAAACAAATTTCTGGTACTTACCCTTAACTATATTTCAAACAGAATAGCACAGAACCTGAACAGTCTCAATAAGCTTTCAAATTTCAAACATCACTTCATACTTAAATCTACACAATAACAGTCAATATCAAAAACTTTAAATCAACATTTGTATTGCAACTTTTAAAAAACACTGTTCATGCAACATCAAAACAATGTCAATTACTATTCATGTTTTAACTTCAGTGAACTTGTATTGGGTATCCAAAACTGCCTCATCTTAGTACAACCTAAAAGAAGTAGGATTCAGCCAGTAATTTATCTGGGAAAAGCTGTATTGGGCCAAAGAAAGCTTTTATAAACTTATTCCATGAAACACAAAGATAATATGACCCAGAAGTGAGTGTTAGAAATAGCCTGTAAAACAACCTATGAACCTACTGAGTACAATCTTTAATGATTAAAGTATAAACTTCAATAAAATTCTAAATGAAATTAATCATTAAACACCAAAGATAAATTCTCAGATCAGGTCAATAATAATCAAGCTTTGTTTTGAAAATGATACCACCTTAAATTTCCAAGCACAATGAGATTAACACAAATTAAGAGTTTCAGAGAATTCCTATAAAATGATTCAAGAAAGATTGGGAGGGTGCTATTAAACAATTAATTGGGTTCAATCTATAACTGTGAAGCGGGCGGAAGCAGATGGTGGAAGGGGCTGAGAGTAAAAGATTATATCCTGGGATGACTCAAGAATATCTACTTCCTACTAAAATGTAGTAGGAAGGATTCAACTACTAAAATAACAAATGTCACCTTGCCTTCCAAAAGCTCAAAATAAAAGCACACACATTTTATAATAAAAATAAATCACTTATGTCAAAATAAAACTATTTTAAATGTGTACAGAATTAGAGTTTAAATTACTTCAAACAAACTAAATGAAAGTTAATGGTTTGGGTTGTTTCTTTCTTTGGGGGACTTAAGTTGTATTTTTTTTTAAGCAGCCATTGTTTTCCCAAAATATTTCTAACATATTTGGCATCATATTTTCTTATACAGCTAGTCTAATACATAAAAATGTCACAATATTAGTACTGTAAACCAGAGCTTAATCACTCCCCGCAAGAAAGAATTTCATTACTTTATTAGCAGGTGATTTTTAAGATATTACATGACCAGTATTTTATACCCAAGAAATTATTTTATTTATTTATTTATTTATTTTGGAACTAGGGATTGAACCCAGGGGCCCTTAACCACTGAACCACATCCTCAGTCCTTTTTCTTATTTTATTTAGAGACAGGGTCTCCCTGAGTCTCTTAGGATCTCCCTAAATTGCTGAGGCTGGCTTTGAACTCACAATCTTCCTATCTCAGCCTCCCAAACCACTGGGATTACAGGCATGCACCATCATGCCCCAGCTCCAAGAAATGATCTAAATTCTCCAAAGGTGGGGTGGGAAAAGTGGGGGAACACAGTAAATTATTAATTTTTTCATTAAATCAGGTCAGCATTAAACACAAACCTCTATAAAGATCATTTTAAATTCAAATCATAAGTAGAATAAGTTGAACTTAGACTTTTTTCTCCAGATAGCATAGATTATGCATCTTTTTCAAATTTATCTCAAACTATGAAGATTTTGAAAACTTCAAGAATACCATTAAGAACCTAGAAATATCTGAAGTCATTTAACTCCCCCCCAAATTACTTAAGAACATGCATATTTTCAAAATTCTTAGAATCAGTCTGTGCTGGAATTCTCTCCAAGTTCAGTGAGGTACTAAAATTGATTCCCAAAATGTTAAAATTTGGAACTTTGAATAAATCAAACATCTAATTTTTTAAAAAACCGGATCGAGGCCCAGAGGCCGTATGATTTGTATATTTTCAAAACAAGAGCTATCTTTTTGAGAATCCATTATATGCCAAATATCTATGACCCCAATTTAATCCTCAAAACCCTGCCAATTTGATATTAAACCAATATCAATCCAGAAAAGAATGACTTCAGAAAACTAAAATAAGATTTCTTGTCCCCTAAACCAATGGCCTACAAGCATCCTTGCCTCCTGGCATTCAAATCTCGGTTAAATCCCTCCCTGGAAGAGTGGTTAGATTTAGTCGCTACCTCCTAAAGAACAGAATATGGCAAAAGGGATTGGATGTCACTTCCAAGATCACAAAACAAACAAGAAACCCCACTTTTATCTTAAAACTCTACCTTGTATGCTTGTTTTCTCACTTCAAAAAAAAACCAACTGTCACATGAACAGAGAGAGATCCCAAAAGCAAAACACAAAGGGAAACCTGCAGCCTCCAGCAAGCAAGTACTTGAGGTCCTCAAACCACGATAATTCACAAGGAACTGAGTCCTGTCAACAACTTTGTGAGAGTTCTTTGAATCAGATGGTCCTCAAGTCAACCCTTCAGCCAAGAAAAGAGGCCTAGCCAACAAAATACCTTGATTATAGTATTGTTAGACACATTGAACCAAAGGCACCCAGCTAACCATCCCTAGATTCCAGACCTACAGAAACTGTGACAAAAAAAAAAGTTTATTGCATGGTTGTGAATAACTAATGTACTCTGTGCTTATAATTTCTTGCTTAAGTAAGGAACAGATGAACCCTGTTCCCTCCACTAAAAGACCTACCTACAAGAGTTCATTTTCATAAAAAAGTTTATTACATTCATGTGTATTTAAAATTGGAAGTAATTAAAAAAAAAAAAAAAACACTAAGTAAAGCTGACACTTCACAAACCCTTTACCTCCCTATTTACTGAGCAGCTGTGTATACCTCCTAGGCCAAGACCACTTTACCTCAGCAATTCATTCCCTAAGTACTCCTTGAATTAAGAATAAGAGACTATATGAGGAAAGATAAATATTTCCTTTGGAATTAAACTGAGCTCTCCATCCTCCAAAAGAATGGTGAAAAAAAAAAAAATCTTTTCCATCTCTTTATACCAGTTAGTTCCTATTGCTGCTGTAACAAATTACCACAAAATGGGTGGCTTAAAATAATAAGCATCTGGCAGACAGGGTGTTGCATCCCTGTAATCAATCCCAAATGCCTATAATCCTAGCTACTCAGGAGGATCTCAAATTCAAGGCCAGCCTGGGCAATTCTGTAAGATCCTGTCTCAAAATAAATTAAAAGGGCTGGGCTGTAGCTCAGAAGTAGAGTGCTTATCTAGCATGTGGTAGGCCCTGAGTTCAACCTTTAGTACCACAAAATTAACAAATTAAAAACTCCAGAAATTTATTAACTTACAGTTCTGAAAGTCAGTAACCTAAAATCACTTTCACTGGGCTAAATACACAAGGTGTGGGCAGGTCTATGGTCTTTCTGGAGGCTCAAAGAGAATGTCTTTTCTAGCTTCTAAAGATTAGTACACCTTGGCCTGTGTAACCGTCTGTCCTAAGTATAAAGCCAGCAATGGAGCATCTTCTCTCCTGACTTCTAATTCTATCCTTAAAATCTTCTCTAACTCTGATCCTTCTGCCTCCCTCACAATAAGAATCTCTGTGATTACGCTGGTCCTAGCCAGATAACCCAGGATAACTTACTTATTGAAAAACCTCTAACTTAATCGCATTTGCAAAGTCTCTCAGTAATTTATGCACAGATTTTAGAGATTGGACATGGTCATCTTTGGAAACTTATCACAGCAAATATCCATAATAGGTTTTAAAAAACATACAACAAAAATCTGTTATAAGTCTTTTCACTTTTCATTTCTTGGATGGTAAAAAAGAGCCCACTTATTTACTTCTGTTCAAACTCAAATTATTTTTTCAAACTGTTATTCATTTTTTTAACTGTTATTCATTTATCTATCTAGAAGTTATTTTTGTGAATGGTCTAAGACAGGTTTTAAATATTGTCTTCCAAACTGATAGACAAATATCCAATTACTATTTATCAAATATTTTTCCCTACTGATGTAAAATGCCATTTCAACATATACTACATTCTCTATGTAGGTTTCTGGATTTTCTAATCTTCTATTTGTCTATTCTTTTGCCAATTTTTGCAATTAACTGTAGTTTTTAAATATATTTTGATAGATGATGGGATCTCTCATCATTTTTTTCAAGTTGCCCTCGTAACATTTACATTCCAAAGGAACTTCAGAATAGCTTATCAAAATTAATACAATTTTTTTTGAGATTTTGAAAGTTTCACTGGATTTATAAATCAATTGGGGGATATTTAACATCTCTACTTTATTGGATTGTTCCACTTTATTGTGTTGTCTTACACATAAACATGCTATGACCAAAACTATTATACAGTTGGTCCTCCAAATCCATAGATGCAGAGTCAACTAACCAGGGGTGGAAAGTATATTTTAAACCTGTTAGGTTTCTGGACTGGAAATGGAAGAGCACTTTCTTATCACACACCACCCTGCAAAAGTTTGTTGTTGATGTGTACTACCTGGTTAGGCCTAAGATAGTTGTGTCTGTATTGCTCCAGTTTCCACTTTTTTTTTTTTCCTTGTCATTATTCCCTAAATGATGTAACAACGATTTACACAGCATTTACATTGTGTTATCTATTACAAGTCATCTAGAGATGATTTAAAGTATGTGCATAGTTATATTCAAATACTACATCACTTTATACAAGGGGCTTAAGCATCCAAGGAGTTTGGCATCTGCATAGGGTACTAGAACCAATCCTCTACAGATACTAAGGAACAACTGTATAGCTGAATACCTCTCTCAGAATCAATAAAGATGTCTTAGTACTTACCACTTTGGGTAGTAGTGTGGTTTGCAAAAGAATAGCGGGCTTTGGAGTTAGTTCTGAACTTCTAAAGTTCTACTTCTAGCATTTACAAGACAATGTGAACTAGGAAAAATATACTGAGCCATTCTGTATCCTCATCTATAAAATGAGAAATTAATATCCACCTCTTCTGAGGAGAGTACCTCTGCACTACAGGCACTCAACAAACAGGTATTATAGCCATGCTTGGCTCTCTACATACCATCTAAAGAACTAGAAGTATATTCAATATGATTATAATTTACCTTAAAATACTTTAGCACAGACAGTGTGAGATCATTTGGAGGATTTAAATTCCATACTAATCACAGTCAAGAAATCATATCCCAGGTGGTCTTGCTAGCTAAGCACACAGGCAACAAGAAGAGGCTATAAGAAGTTACTCCAAGTATTTCAACCATCTTCTATCTCTAATCAACTACAGACATCTTATTAAAAATGAAATTAATGGCTTGTTTTTGAAAGTATACTCTAGATGAAGCGAGGATTAGCTAAAATACTGTAAATCCCCCCTTCCCTGCCTCCTTGCATGAATAAGAGGTAAGAATCTAGTAAACTATGTAGTCCATTTCCCTGAGAACAACTTTCAAAATTTGATCCCTAAAACGTTCTATGTCCAGCCACTGCATCAGAGGATTCTGTTTGCTTGATACCATCGACGATGGTAACAAAATTCCACCTCTAGAATAGTGTTTAATTCTGCCTCAAATGAACCTTTCATCAAAGTATTCCCAGGTTGCCAAAAAGGACAAAGAGTTGGCACTTTATCATACCCACAAAGTATGTACTTGTGTTCAAATTTAGAATTTAGTAGACTTGTTTTCATTAAAACCTGTGGGGAAACTACTAACCTCATCCACTTTTAAAACCAAAATGACTTATGTAAATTATCAATGAATAAAAAGATAATGCTGTCTTGTGTAATTTATGTTAAATGCAGAGTGGCAAATACAAATAATACATAAATTCCGAATGAGAATTACTGAGGACTGAAATGATATAGCAAAGTCTCCAAAAGTGGAGGCATTTTAGAGAACTTTTATGCAGAATCCTGAGAATAAAGAATGATCCAGCCATCATGAGACCTATGGAGAAAACAGGTACAAGCCCAACTGCAGAAATATACGAAAATGGAGAAGTAGGTATGGGCTAAATTAAGGAAGGGGACTTGAACACTATCCCAAAAGAATTTGAGCTTTATCCAATAGCCTATACTCATTACCACATATCAGAACTAAAAACTATTGTCTTTTTATTATGTATTCCAAACCAGCTTGACTCTGATCTCCCAATTTATACTTTTCTTTCTTCGAAGCTTTTTTTGAAAGGTAATTCCTACATGAAGCCATTCCTTAGCAGAAAACATGGTTTTGTATCCAATCCCAAACCAACACCACTTATTTCCAAAGCATTGACCTAAAGAGGTGCTCCTGCCTCTATAACCAAGCTCCTTGAATTTGAAAGTCAAGTACAGGACTACAAATGCAACAGACATTAAAACGAAGGTGTAGAGAAAAACAACCCTGTTATTTTATTCCTAATTTGTTCTTTTTTTTTTTTTTTTTTTTAAACTTCTCCTAAATTAGGCTAAAACTTCTTCCTTTAACTTCGGGTCCTATAAAATGAAAATACAACCTATCTCACAAGTTTTTTACATATGAAAATACTATGTAAGTTGTAAATCCTGAAACAAATGGTACTTATTGGTATTGAACTTCCATTCTTAAATCATATAACTATTCCTCAAATATACATATATTGTAATAACTTCTATCATCTCCTACACAATTAGGTGTCCCTGAAATTCTACTGAAAAACCACTACTTTATTCACATGCAGTTTCAGCAAACTCCAATATGTAGTCCTAAACCTAAATTTTCTTTCTTATGTTCTTCTATACCCACTCCTAGACTAAGTGGTCCTAAGTAGCAGACCCCTTCATCCAATTTATAAATTTCAACTATTTTCTCTGATATTACACCCTAAATCTAGACAACAGACCATGTTTATGAAAGAACCTCACTCTTAAATACTTCCTAAAAAGTTGAAATTCCTTCTCTACAAAATCTTCCCTACTAAGGTAAAAGGAATCAAAATGCAAAGACTAAAATTTAAATTCAAAGGTCACTGCTTATAATCTAGAGTAAAATGTCTATATTATAAATTAAATCCCTATTTTTTTCTGAAGAAACTTAAGGTTATTTAGATCTTCTTGCAAGCAAATATAAAACAGTTCCTTGGACCTTTTTATCCTCAACCAAAGATATCAAATAAACTTTATTTTTTTCTTTGGCATAAATCCTACATAAACTGCAAAAAAAAAAAATTAATTGCTTTCTTTATTTTTCACAATTGTATATTCAACTGCATCAATGTTCTGTTTAAAATGTAAATAAAAACCAAGATAGTGGTACATGTGACCTGGAAGGCTGAGGCAGGAGGATCGCAAGTTTGATGCCAGCCTCAGGGGCTTAGCAAGGCCCTCAGCAATTTAGAGAGACCCTGTCTTAAAATAAAAAATAAAAAGAGTTGGGGATGTAGGTTAGTGGTAAAGAGCCCCTGGGCTCAATCCTCACTACCAAAAAAATAAATAAATAAATGAAATGTAAATAAAATCAGGAATTTGAGATGCACTGTAATACAATAAAAACACCACCAGTTCTCACTCCATTAATTCAGATAATTCTCACTTCAAATTCCTTGAATTTTTAAAAAAACCAAGGTTTGCTCTGCCAGTTAATGGTACCAACATGACACACAGTGCTTAACACACTAAAAATGCCCTTCCTTGGATTATCTCATTTGGTTCTCAAAATAATTCCAGAAAAAAGTATTAAATGACACTCATTCCATTAACAGATAATGAAACTTGCCCAAGGTCACAAAATGAAATAACTGAATCAAAGCCCAAATCCTAGTCCAACTATTCAATAGCTGACTTACAAGGGAAGGCCAGTAAAGTTCTCAAGTAGCATTTGCTTTCATTACTGTCATAATTATACATGGTGTATCTATTTTTAAAGCCCTCAGCAGAGTATAAATATATACGCCAAATTTCCTCTCCCTTATCTGTAAACTGAGATTCCATTTCAAGTACGTCAAAAGATTTTCTAGTAGTAGAAACATGAAAGTGTTTATCACTGGTTACAAATCATTTTATGGTTTTTAAATAACAAATCACCAAGTACTCACTTGGTATCCTTTACTTACCGAGATAACGTTGTTTTCCCAGAACCAGGCAGACCTCTTAAAAGAATCAGTAACTTCTGCAATTTATTTAAATTTTCCTCTTGAAATTGCTGGTTTACAAAGCTGTCCATTCCATTATGCTTGTCCATAGAAGGATCTTTCCAGCATCCTTCTCTAATGTCATAGAAACTGTTACTCACATATCCATCTTGCACACTGCAGTCATTTCTAGAGGGATGAACACTACTGCTATTCTCACTATAGTCAGTATATTCATTGTTCTGATCAAAAGTCAAACAATTCCAGTTAACATGACAACTATGTACATCATACCCATTTTGCATGTGAGATTCATCTTGGGCATGGAAAACATTTGATGGTGGATTTAGAGGAGCACTGAATGATTCAATATTTAAATGATAGTTAAAAGTGGGAAGAGGAGGACCATGAGGTACTATAAAAGGATGTGTCGATTGCCATTCAGGCCTGAAGGAAGTAAATGAAATATCACAAAATGCAGGAATAACTTGTCCATCACACGTGTATTTGCCTGGCTCACTCCCCAAGTACTGTTGATAACCACAATGTGACTCAAGAGCATTCTTAAGATCTTTATCTTCTTCATCAGATTTTAAGACATCATTTTTATGGCCCTGGTAATATGGAATAAGTTGTTCCTGAGAAGGTTCAAGTTCCTTACAACTGACTTCCAAATCATCTTTTTCATTTTCAAGTTCTTCAATTTCTTTGTAAAATTGGGTTAATTCTGTGTCAATCTCTGATTTTTTGGAACTAAACTTCTGTTTCTCCTCTTGTCTTCCTTTATCATTTACACCATTGAGAGTATCTGCCTTATTTCTCTTTTCATTACATTTCCTTTTCTCAGGGGGTTTGTAAATGGGTCCTATAAATGCCTTACTTGTGCTATATATCTCATCATCTCTGGATATTAATGAAGAGTTTCCCTCCTGTATAATTTGTGAACCAGTGGATACAATAACATCTAGTCTATCATGCACAGGTTTCAGCAAATCTGTACTTTGGATTTTGTCCTCCTGAGGATAATCATGTCCTCTGGCATCAACGATGGCCACAGGGTGCCGAATATTTACAGTTTTCTCTTGGATTCTGTGAAAAGAAGCACTACCATGATCAGGGAAAACATAAGCCTCTTCAGTTGACTTCAACTTTTTGTAGGATGGTTCACTTGTGAGTTCTTCTCCGGGTCCCAAGAATTTAGCTTCAATTTCACCATAAGACATCTGAGGAATGAACACATTATATGATTATTAGCTACAGAGATTTAAGATTTTAAAAAAATTTAAAGATTTAAGATTTTTAAAATTTTAATAAGTTTCTTCATAAACAATTAGGTATTTAGATTTGTGATAGAAGCATTTAATGGTGTCTTCCCAAAATATTAGTCAAATTTTAATTTTATAGCCACTTTTTTAATGTTATAATGACTTATGGAAGGGTGTCTCATTAAAGGTAAGTACATATCCTTTAAAAAAAAAAAAGCAGAGCCTATCTTTAAACTATCCATTTATGAATTTAGAGAGCTTAATGATTTATGTTTGGAAATGCAGAATCAATAAAATATCTTTATGACATAAATATACAAGTGTGTATTTAGAAAGCGAATAAAACGGCCAACCTGACATTTATATCCTATTTAACAGTACTATGCCTTTTGCTGTATATGGCTCCAGCTTCCAAACCTCAATCACATCTCTTTAGCATCCAAACGTTAGATTAACTGTTTTTGTGGGCCCTTCTCCTGTGAGTAAAAGATTGTTCCCTGATGGGCTTAGGGTGGTAATTGAAAGCGGGGGAGGAGATAACTTCTGCTGCTTTGCACTTACCACCATGAGGTGACGCAAATATATTATGCTTAGAGAAGAAATCTGATAACTCCCCCAATTCAAAGTGTTTCTTTTCCAGTTAGCTAGTCTACCTCAAAAATAAAATTTCGCTTCTTTTGAAATTTATTAAGAACCTCAAAAATAAGCTTTGCTTCTTTTGAAATTTCTTAAGAACCCAAAAGTCTGTTTTGCTCCGTACATTTCTGGTGTTCTTCAGTAAAGAGAGAAAAAATAAAAGGCAAAAAGTCGAACGTAGCAGGCAGGACACAGAGGCTGTAGCAAGATACAAAATGTGGAGAACGCAATCCTCCGGGAAACAGTCGCCCGCCCGCGCCCCGCCTCTCGGCCACCTCTCAGCTTCTTTTTCCTCATTCAAAGTCCCCAGGAAGAGTGCGGCCCGTTCACAAGCTAGGCCCCGGTCCACGGCCTCCTGACCCCCAAAGAGAGCTGCCTAGCCCAAAGTGCGTCGCCCCGTTCCTTTGCTCCAACGGAGACAAGTCAGGTCCTATCTAGAAATTCTGGAGGTCAAGTTCACTCCAGACGTCTACTTTAACAGGCAACTTAAGGGGTTCTATCAAGTCAGCGACAACCCCAGTCGCTAATCGTAAAAGGAACAAACCAAAAAACACCACCACCAATCCAACCTCATCTAAAATGGGGTGTCTACTTACCTTCCTCTACAGCTCTGAATGGAGCTTTACCCACCCCCCAAAAAAACAAAAACAAAAACAAAAAAAACTTCTCCTACAGAGACACGCACCTTAATGAAGGTGAAGGAAACGCTGACACACCGCCACAAAGCAGAAAGCTGTAGGGGCTAAACGCCCCACCGTCAGGATATGGGGCAACAAGCCGCACCTCCGTACGCAAGATGGCGGCCGCCGCACGATTATCCAGGCAGGAACCAGAGATCCGCGCCAGGCATTGTGGGAATTGAAGTCCGGCATTCACACAGACCCTGTGAGCTTCACTGCACGGAGACTCGGTCTCCCAGAATCCATCGCGTGACATACGCAGTAGGTGAGCAACAAACGTAGACCGGAAGGAGTTCCTATATCTGGCGCTGGGAAGTTATTTGGAAACACTAACTTTGGCTGAAAAAACAGCAGTTACGCCCTCTGGCAAGCACCTCTGAAGGAAAAAAGAAAAGGAGTTCCTAGCGCCGGTTAACGTACGCTTAAATTTCTCTGCATCAATCGACTTTTCAAAGGGGACACAGCGTTTCTTTTTGAAGAGTTGAGTTGCCCTCGTTTTTAGAAAGACCGCCAGACAGAATTTTAAGCTACTGTTCTTCTGTCGAAGGAGACAGTCCCTGCAGTGTAGGGCACTCATAAAAACACGAGAAAAATTTAGTGTCTTATCTTACTAAGTTTTCCCTTAAAAGAGTCAATATGTGAAAAACGCTTAGAAGAGCGAACTTTTGGTAATAACGCTATTTAAGTATTTGTTAAATTAAAATTAAATCCGGACAGCTGACAATCCTCAATTGAGGAAAACTTCTCCTGCCACCTCCCATTCCCAGTAGATTGTCCCCACTCCCCTATATTTTGGGTCCCTACAAGGGAACTAATCTCTTCATATTTAAATAATTCTTATTGTATAGAGGAAAAAGAGGGGTGGGAGGGATGGGAAGGAAAAATAACAGAATGAGACAAACATCATTACCCTATGTACATGTATGATTACACAAATGGTGTGACTCTATGTACAACCAGAGAAACAACAGTTGTACCCCATTTGTGTACAATGAATCAAAATAAATATGTTAAAAAATAATAATTCTTTCTGGATCCCAAAACGATAATACCATCCGTGTTTTTTTTAACTAACACTTAAGTGACCAAGAGGGTTCACCAAAGGTATCTATCTATACTTTGCAAAAGACTTTCTCAACTACAAATTCCCACTGCAGTTTGTTTTTTTCTTATGATTAGTTTCAAATTACACATCCTCCTTTGAAACAACCACGCGAGACTGTGTCCTTTTCAGTATTACATCCAGAGTCAAAGAATGTTCATTTTAAGGTGATCCTAATCTTTATTACCCCACCAATGTGTTGTCTAGTTTCTCCAACTTAATATTTGCCCCTTGCAACAAATAAGCAAATCTGTAAGGTGATACTTTGAGATCAAATAAATATACAACTTCTAAATAAGCTTTACCTTATGATGTAAATTCCTATGATGATTCTGTTACGGATCTTCATCATGATTGTTACAAAATGTTGACTTTCTTTTCCCAACTCCTTCAAGCCCTCAGCATTCATCAACTCAGGTGCTGCTACAATGATGAGCCTTGTGTGTTAGTTAACTGTTTGTGGCTGTGACCAAAATATCTGACAATAACAACTTACAGAAGGAAATATTTATTTGGGCTCAGTGTCAGCCTGTGATGGGCTGAGTACATAGCTTTGTGCCCAGAGGTGAGCCAGAACATCATAATGGAAGATCATGGCAAAGGAAAGCTATCAGCTAATGGCAGACATGAGGAAGAGGAAGGGAGGGGAGAAGGGGGTGATGGGGATAGGTGGCAGAGCAGGAATAAGGTATGGTCCCCAAGGGGAATGCCCAAGTGACCTTCTTCCACCCATGCCGCACATGCCTAAGGTTTTCACCATCTCCCAGTAGTCCATTCAAATTATAATCCATCAAATGTATTAATCCACTGATGTGGCCATTCTTGCCTCATTCCTAACCTTAGAAGAAATAATTTTAGTATTTCTTCACGAGCTAAATTCTGATTTTAGGATTGAGTTATATATTTATTTTATAATGTTACAAAAGCATACACCCATTCATATTAATATTATCTAATACTGAGCCATCCTTTCCTTCTTTGCATAAATCTTACTTGGTCATTTTGTCTTAATTAGACCTGGGGATCATTCACATATTTAGGATTTTTTGTATTAATATTTGTTTATGATATTGGTCTATATCATGTCTTTTATATCATATCTTAATCAGGTTTAAGTGTCAATGTTATGGTTGCTTTGGTAAACTCCCCCAGAAACTATCTGGGCCTTGTGGGGTTTTTTGTTTGTTTGTTTGTTTGGTACTGGGGATTGAACCCAGGGCACTAGACCACTGAGCCACATCCCCAGCCCTTTTTGTATTTTATTTAGAGACAGGATCTCCCTGAGTTGCTTAGCTCCTCACTTTTGCTGAGGCTGGCTTTGAACTTTCAATCCTCCTGCCTCAGCCTTCAGAGCTGCTGGGATTACGGGCCTACGCCACTGCACCCGGCACCTTGTGCTTTTTTATGGAGTATTTCTTTGACAACATTTTCTTCTCATCTCCCTTACCCCAGTGGAAATCGGTAATTTAAACTTTCTGTCTTTATATGCTTGATTTTGGAAAACTATTTTTCCAGTTAAATTATTTCATCTAAGTTTCCACAGTTATTTGTATATGAAAGCATGATATAATATTTTAATTTCTTTAGTATGAGTAGTTATTCTGCCTTATTTCTTCTTATATATTTGTGTTCTCTCCCTCTTTTTCTTGATTTTACTGGCTAGAGATTTGTCTATTTTGCTGATTGTTTTCAAAGAACCCAGACTTTGGTTCATTAATTCTATCTCTAATTTTCATGAATTCAATTTCTGCTTTTATTTTTATTATTTTCAACTTCAACCTTTCATTGGTTTATGTTGCAGTTCTCTTAAATAGCTTTTTGAATTGAAGATTTAATTATTTTTTTAATTTTTAAACTGTATTGATGCAAACATTTCAGGGTATGAATTATCTTCTGATGATTACTTTAAATGATCACATACATTTCAATGTGTAATATTTCATGGCGATTATTTTTCATTAATTCTGTAGTTTCTTTTTGCATTTCTTCTTTAGTCAGTTTTTTAATTGAAACTTCAAATTTCTAGGGAGAAGGGTTTTTTAAACTTCTTTTTAAATTTCTATTTTTATTACAAAATGATCAGATTGTATAATTTGTAACATTTTTCCTTTATGGAACTAATGGGTACTTTCTTTGTACCCCAAATATATGATAAATTTTTGTGAATGCTCCACAAGAGCTTGTGAAGAAGGTTTAGTCTCTATTATCAGGTTATAATGTATATATATATATATATATATATAATATATATATATATTTATAAAATAAAGCTGGTTGATTATGTTATTTTAATCCTCTAAGTTTTCTTATGATCTGAATTATATTGGGAGTGATATGCTCAAGTCTCCTATTATTTAAATGTTTTGTATTTTTCGCCTTCACATCTTGCAGCATCAATTTTGTCTAGTAATCTATATTAATAAAAACATTAAATTCTGAAGGAATTTTTAAAATTTATTTTTATTTTTACAGACTGCATTTTGATTCATTGTATACAAATGGGGTACAACTTTTCATTTCCATGGTTGTACACAGTGTAGAGTCACAGCATTCATGTAATCATACATATTCATAGGGTAATGATGTCTGTCTCACTCTACTATCTTTCCTTCCCCCACCCCCTCCCCTCCATTTTCTTCTACACCATTCAAAGTTCCCTGAAGGAATATTTTTAAATAACTTAGTTTTCTAAAACTGCTAAAGATTATCTACCCCAATATTAAAAATAATGAAGATTTGAGTTTGAAATAGAGATTTTTATTATTGTATAAATACAGCATAATATTATTTTTATTCAGATACATCCAAAATACATAAAAAATGGCCAAAACAAAAAATGTTCAATTTTTATTGGAAATGTAGCATTTCACAGAAAAATATTTCAATTTATTCATTTATTTACTTATTTTTGTGATAGTGGGGTTTGAACCTGAAGCACTTTACCACATCCCTAGCCCCTTTTTATTTTTAATTTTGAGACAGGGTCTCTACAAATTGCACAAGAATTACTGTTGCCTAACTTTTTTTTAGAATTATTTCATTCTAATTCTTCAATATAGATATGGCCCAGAAAGACTTGTTGCAGGTCATACAACTAAACAGAAGAACTCAAACCAGACATTGCCTCCTTTGTCCCCCAACTCCCCTGCAAGGACTGAATCTAGGGCCACTCTACCACTGAGCTACATTCCCAGTCCTTTTTTATTTTATTTTTTTAAATTTATTTTTATTGTAAACAAATGAGATACATGTTGTTTCTGTTTGTACATAAAGTAAAGGCATATCATTTGTGTAATCATACATCTACATAGGGTAATGGTGTTTGATTCATTCTGTTATTTTTTCCTCCCCCCCACCTCTCCCACCCCTCTTTTCCCTCTATACAGTCCTCCTTCTTCCATTCTTGACTCCCTCCCACCCCCTCATCATCATCCTCTTATCAGAGAGATCATTCGTCCTTTGGGTTTTTGAGATTCCCAGCCCTTTTTTAAATCTTTTATTTGGAGTCAGGGTCTTGCTAAATTTCTCAGATTGGCTTTGAACTTGTGATCCTCCTAAATCCCTGGGATTACATGGGTGTGCCACCATACCTGGCTGATCTTTTGTGAAACAGACTTTAATAAGCCACGTTTTATTATCCTTGCATTCTTTGATCATGTGAGGCATTAACTTTCCCGTTAATAATTTTATGGTTCAGTACTGCCCTTAGATTATATGCTATTGTTATATATAACAATAAAAAATCTTAACCTATATCTAAAAAATATATATATGATTTCTTTGGGAACTTCCTGTTTTTTTTTTTCTCCTTGGAATTATTCATATTTGCAAATTTTAAATTATACTTTTAAGAGTTTACCAATTATTGCATCATCTTTTTTTTAATCATGTATACATTTCTTATTATCTTCAGCCTTTCCCATCCTTGGTTTTAACACACTCAAAATGGATAAGATCATTTTTTAGTAGGATTCCCATCACTTTCTGATGATATCTGCACTGGCTGATGATTTGGTTGGAGCTGGGTCCATGACTAAAGTTTATATCATTTACTCCAGGCCCTCTTTCATCCTCATAGTAAGAGTTAAGAATGAACTGAGGTCAATTTGGCCATTCACAATTACTGTTTTGTTGTTTTGTTTTGCTATAGTCACCTATATTCAAAAATACAGGAGGATTAAATAAGATTTTTACTTATCACAACTTTGTAGTCAGGTTATAAAGAAAGCAAATCTCAGATTAAAATCTAATAAAATTAATACATCCATCATCTCACATAGTTATTCATTTTGTTTTTTACATATAAAGCTTTTTTTTTTTTCCAGTACGGGGGATTAAACCCAGGGACACACCCTCCACTGAGTCACATCCTCAACCCTTTTTATTTTTTATTTTGAAACAAATTCTTGCTAAGTTGCCCAGAGTGGCCTTGAACTTGCAATCCTCCTGCACTGGTTCCCTGAGTTGCTGGAATTACATGCATGCCCCACTGCACTCATCTATACATAAATCTTGGTGCACTAATTTCATCAACAAAAATCCATTCCTAACGTCCAGAACACTGATGAACAAACTGTGGTGTTGATCAGAAGTGTACAGAGCTAAAGCATGTGTAGTAGTCATCTGTGGAATGTGGATTAAATGTTAGTTTACCATCTCTTAAATATATCATTAGGGTGTGGATTTAAGCTGATACACACACTGATATCACATTGTTTATGCTGAAGTATCTGAGAAACACCGATGTTGACTTACAATGGATCCATAAGCCAAACCTCAACCCATTTGTCTTTCCTACCTGATTTGTACTGTGCTGCTGCTCCCAAGACAACACTATCAGGCTTTTTTTTTTTTTTTTTTTTTTTTTTTTTTTTTGGTGTGTGTGTGGGTGCTGGGGATTGAACCCAGGGCCTTGGGCATGCGAGGCAAGCACTCTACAAACTGAGCTATATCCCCAGCCCCTAGGAGGCATTTTGTAAATAACAAAGCAATACATTTATTTTCTTATTGTGTTTAGCATATCTGTCTTTGAAAGTGACAGTGTGAGCAGATCCTAAGGAGGGAAATAAGGGAGAAGAGAGGGAGAGTCCTAACCAGGGATGACCACAAGGAAGATGATAAGGGTACAGATGGATTGATCATATAGTGGAGGTAAGTTTCTCAAGATAGTTCAGGCCTTGGTATGTCGACTAACAGATTTAATTAATAAGTACAGTCACTGGTTATAAGCATCATGAACCCACTCATTTTTCAGTCCATCCTCACATGTAAAAAATACAGACTTTACAATGGATATGAGCTATCAGATTTTACACAAATAAAACCATACCAAAGTGAGGGAAAAAGGAAGAAGAAATAAGCAATTCTTTTGAGTAAACCCTTAGGGAGCTCTTCTTAAGCAACTATCTTGCTAATTATCTTGCCATAAATTTTTTATCCTAATAATAAAGATGATCTTCTTTTGGTAATTTCTATGCAAAGAAAAGGACATTGTGGAGGGTTGAGTGAGAAAACCAACTTTTACAATAAAATATTTTATAACTTCATTGCAGAGAATGAAATTAATTCTCGCAAATTTTTATTGATTTTGTGCATAAAGCCATTTATATTTCTAATCAGGAATTGGAGAAATAGTATCTTTTTTGTCATTTTGTGTCAAGGTCATCTGAAATTACATTTTGTAAGCAATCTTTCAGAAGATCTAGTCAATATATTTGCTTTATAAAAAATATACAACTTCGATAAAAACCCATGTATGACTTTTATAGTCTCATTAATTTTCTATCAGTGATACAATCTATTGATTTTTTTCATTATAAATTTTTGTACTTACAGTATCCTAAATTTATTTTTTTTTAAATAATGGCATTTCATTATATAAAGAGGACATGTTCTTTAGAGCTTAGAAATGCAGAACTCAACCATCTAAAATTGCTGAAGAGAGATTGATGAGGAGTGTTGCTGAGATAGTATTTCTTCTTTTTAATAATTTTTCTAGTCAGGTGTGGTGGTGCACACTTATCATCCCAGTGACTCAGGAGGCTAAGACAGTAGGATTCCAAGTTCAAGGCCAGTCTGGGCAACTTTGTGAGATCCTATCTCAAAATATTAGAAATTTAAAAGGACTAGGAATGGAACTCAGTGATGAAGTGCCCCTGGGATCAATACACACACACACACACACACACACACACATAAATTAATAATTTTCTTTCTAGCTTATCAAAATCACACGCTGTTATCACAGAAAAAGTGGAACTACAGAAAGCTTAAAGAAGTTCAATTACTTGGAGGGAGCCATAAACATGAACTCTGACTAGATTAGCAGAAGGAACTTTATAAGAGAGATAACAGGGGACACAGAAACCAGGACTGACTGGGGACTCAGGGTGAAAGTGAGAAAGATGATACCAGAGTTGTTGGAGAACAGTTGGCTACGAAAACCATAGCAAGACAAAAACCATGTCAGCTGTGCAGTAAATGCTGCTTTTTGTGAATAACTTCGACAACTGTCATAACCCTGGGATGCTAGATCAAGATTCAAAATACCAGGAAAAAAACTTGATTATCCAAAGCACAGGTCTTGTGCTCATACACTGAGTGTACCAGAGAAGGGAATGGTGTTTCTAGCTACTTCCACTTTCACTGAGGCACTTCTGCCATCAAGACTGCATGCAGTGGGACAACCTGCTATGAGTCCCATCACCCAACAAAAAAACAAACAAACCCTACATACAATGGGCTAACCAGATTATAAATACCTTGACTCAAATTAGAGCCAAACCTGCCAGAGTCCTCTCTTAGCTCTCACATTCTCAAATATACAAATATTCACTGACAGTCATCCTCCAGTGGGCTGAAATTTTTGCCTCCTCATAAGGATCTTTCCTGACCTTCCTAGAAATGGTATGTTTTCTTATCATTCTCTATTCCGGCATCTCATTTAGTCTTCCCAGGTATACAAACTACAATATGTGAGTCTTTCATTTAGTTATTTGTTTACTTCTTCATAATCTCCCTGCAAAAATTTGTAGTTCCTGGTACTTACTCAATGTCTGTTTCCCCACAATAAAATGTAGCCCTTCCCTGAATGAAAAATGGTCTGGTTTGTTCACTGGGGCATCTCCAGCCGTGGGCACTCTCAGCAAGAGTTTGTTGAATGAATCAAAAATAAGACATTGCTTCATCATTTACCAAGGAGGTTGGTAGGAAGAGAAAAAAAGGGTTTGGAGAGTTGCAAGATCTAAACCTCACGTATCAGGTGACCACAAGATTGCTGCAAGATAGAGATTCATACCATCTAGTCAGGAGGAGGAAAGTAACATAAAATAGAAAGTTAAAATTTAGTATAATGGACCATCATCTTTAAAGTAATTAAAGAAAAATGGCACCTTAGAATTCTATAAACAGTAAAACCATATTTCCAAAAAAATATATAGCGAAATAGAGAATTTTTCAAACATATAAGTAGTGAACAAATTTATCACCAGCAGACTCACAGTATGAGAAATGTTAAAGGAAGTGGTTCAGGCAAAAAAAAAAAAAAAAGATACTAAATAGAAATTGAGATTTACAGAGAACTATAGAGATACAGAGCACTAAAAATGCTGAATATGTGGGTAATAATGAGAACATTTTTGTCCTATTATTCAAAGGATAAAAGCAAAAAACAGTATGTTGTGAACTTTATAATCTATATAGCAGTAAACTACATGACAATTAAACATCACACTTTTAAATAACTTACTTGGAAAAGAAAAAAATCAAAAGGAAGAGAAAAAGAAGAAAGTCACAGACTGGTAGAATGTATTTGCAAAAGACACACTGAATAAAGGAATATTATCTAAAATATACAAAACTTTCTTAAAACTCAACAATAAGGAAACAACTCAACTTAAAAAGGTACAGAAGATCAGGCGCAGTGTCACATGCCTATAATCCCAGCAGCTCAGGAGGTTGAGGCAGAAAGATCATAAGTTTGAGCCCAGCATTAGCAACTTAATGAAGCCCTAAGCAAATTAGTGAGACCCTGTCTCAAAATTAAAAATAAAAACAATTACTACAGATGGAGCTCAGTGGTAAAGCACCTTGGGGTTTAATACCCAGTACCTCCCTCCCTCAAAAATAACTAAATAAATAAAGTTGCTGGAACTTCAGGTATGTGCCACTATAACTGGCCTATACAGTTTATTTTTTAAAAGAGAAATTCAAAAGTATTTTGAACAGTATCAAAATGAAAATATACCAAATTTGGGGGATGCAGCTAAATAGGGTGAAATTTATAGCATTGATGCCTAAATCAGAAAAGAGGAAAAAGTCACAAATCAACATCCCCTTCTTCTACCTCAAAAGACTAGAAAAGCAGGACCTTCGAAACCTGTCACCTGGAACACTTTTGATGTCTTGTCCTCCATAGATTCACTATTCCAGAGCAAAATTGAAAAAAAGTCCTGTTCTTACCAACTAATGAATTCATGACTTTTGCCTCCTATGTAACAATTATCCTTTCAAAATGATGTTTATGAGCACCACAACTGTTTCCATAGACTAATAAGAAAGGTTTTTGTGACCTAGAAAACTGTGTGAGCTTTGAAAAGGGGAAGAATAAGAAGCATCTTCCAGCAGATGGCAGGAGGAAATGTGTACAAAGAACCCAACTGTGTGCCCTTGAAAACGTTGTTCTATTTATTGGTATTGGCCTTCTGTATTCCTTGAGTGGTCCAGGCCCCTCTTCAGTCATCCTGCACTTCAGATTCTTTGCTGGAGCAAGGATTACTACAAAATTGCATATTTGACACCCCTTCTCCAGGCAAATAGAGCTTTGACCTTTTTTATTGGATTGGAATTACTTTTAATGGCTTACAGATTGCTGAAGTCCAGATTTTATCTGTAAATAAAATCAGATACCTCATAATCTCATTTTTAAATTTTTTATTTCATTTTTCTAATTTGTTAATACATGATGGTAGACTACATTTTGACACACTGTACACAAACAGAGCATAACTTCTCATTCTTCTGGCTGTACATGGTGCTATCCCATTGGTTTTTAAGAATTCTATACTTCAGTATATAATGAATACTTTCTGAAGTTTTAGATAAGAGGAAATCAGAGAAATTAAGAATTAAGGAAAACCCACTTTAAAGATTACCATCCCTAATATCCTTTTTTTTTTTTTTTTTGCGGTGCTAGGGATTGAACCCAGGGCCTTGTGCACGCAAGGCAAGCACTCTACCAACTGAGCTATATCCCGGCCCCCTAATATCCTTTATGACATGGCCCCATCTCTCTCAGCCACAGTTATTAATTCAGAGAAAAGAGATAAAGGGCAATGGGGGATGAAGAAAAGACAAATAGACACACAGAGAGAGAAAAAACTGGGGCCCAGTGGGTAGCCAACCTCCAGTGGAGTTTGAGTGATCCAGAGCTAAGAATGTTTATTATATAGGTTTTGTCATCAAAAGATTATTTTGTGAGAAAGTTTCTACAAAGCAGGCAATCTGAAGGACACAGGACTAGAAAGACATTAGGGTATCTTGTTAGGCTCAGAATTCTCTACCCCTGGGAGTTGGTGCCTGAGCTCAAGGTCCTGACCTTTGCACAGTTTCCTCAGGCCAGCATCACCATAGCAACAGGGCCATCTTGTCCTGCATCTTCACGCAGGCAGTTCCCAGCACAAACGTATCCATGAGGCACTCAGAAACCATGGTCCAGGTCACCACTCTCCACACTTTTATTCTTGTTTTGTATTTGCTCTAGAAGCTTAACATCATCCTAAGTCTTTTGTCTGATCTTAAAGTACTTTGTTGAAACTCTGATTGTCATAATTTACAACATTCATCAACATTTTATATTGTAAATCTGAAAGATTATTGCACATATAAAAATCTATACTTCAATACTACTGAAATAGCACATGAAATAAAGAATTTAAAGAATAAAAAAAGGAAGTTAGAAAAAAAGAGTAAATAAACTCACTAAAATATAATTATCTATATATGAAGTCCTATGGAATCTACAAAAAGAGAGTTACTAGAACTAAAAAGGGAATTTTGCAAGGCTGCAAGATAAAAGAGAAGTATACGAAAATATATAAATGCATTGATACGTACTAGCAATAATTAACCATAAATTGAAATTTAAAAAAAGAAAACACTTAAAATTACATGAAATAAGGAGAAGGACAGATGAGGAGGTGTTGTAATTGGATTCTAAGTTACAGTTAGAGAAGTTAGAAGCCCTGTTCTTCACAGTAAAGAAAGTAATCAAGAATGTGAAGAGAGAGCCTACAGAATGGGAGAAAATTTTTGCCTCCTGCACCTCAGATAGAGCATTAATCGTCAGGATATATAAAGAACTCAAAAAACTTAACATTAAAAAAAAACCTAATCAATAAATGTACTAAGGAACTGAGCAGACACTTCACAGAAGAAGTATAAGTGATCAACAAATATATGAAAAAATGTTCAACATCTTTAGCAATTAGAGAAATGCAAATTAAAACTAAGATTTCATCTCACTCCAATCAGAATGGCAAATATCAAGAATACAAGCAATAATAAATGTTGGCTAGAATGTGCAGGAAAAGTTATACTCATACATTGCTGGTGGGACTGCAAATTTGTGCAACTACTCTGCAAAGCAGTACTGAGATTTTGCCAGAAAACTTGAAATGAAACCGTCGTTTTACTCAGTTATCCCATTCCTTGGTATATATCCAAATAACTTAACATTAGCATCCTATAGTGACACAGCCACATCAATGTTTATAGAAGTTCAATTCACAAAAACTAATCAATGGAACCAACCTAAGTGCCCTTCAACAGATGAATGGTTAAAGAAAATGTGGTACATATACACAATGGAATATTACTCAACCATCAAGAAGAATGAAATTAAGGCATTTTCCAGTAAATGGATGGAACTGGAGATTATCATGCTAAGTGAAATAAGTCAGTCCCAGAAAACCAAAGGCCAAATGTTCTCTCCAATATGCGGATGCTAGCTCAATAGTGAGGGTTGGGGGACAGTAAGAATAGAAGTTCACTGGATTAGACAAAGGGAATGAAGGGTAGGGAGTGGGGATTGGAATAGGAAAAACAGTAGAATGAATTGGACATAACTTTTCTATGTTCAAATATGAATACACAACTAATATAACTCCACATCATGTACAAACACAAGAATGGGAAGTTATACTCCATGTATGTATAATATGTCAAAATACATTCTACTGTCATGTATAACTAAAAAGAACAAAAAAGTAAGAAGTAAGAAGCTCTGTTATTCTATTGAACAGTTAGGTGATTATGGATAATTACAACATACTATATATTTCAGAATGCCATAAGGAAGTAGTTTAAATGTTATCATCATGAAGAAGTGATGAATATTTGAGGAGATACATGTGCTTAACCTGATTTAAATATCACACAATGTGTACATGCATCAAAACATCACACAGCAACCATAAACATACTTAATTTTTATATTTTGGTGTATCAAAAATAAATATAAAAATAAAATAAAATACTACATGAAAAATACAATAATTAGGGGTAGATCTAACAAAAAACATGTAATGTTGGTATGCCTGAAATCTACAGAACATTGTTAAGAGAGACTTAAAAGACTTTAAAACATGGGGGGTGGAATATATCATGCTCATCAATCAAGACACTCAGTTTTGTTCAGCGTTTTTAGGGTTTGATTTTAATTTTAATTGACAATTTGCTCAAAAGCATAGAACAATGAACATTTTAGTGGCTCAAGGTTATAAGTTTACAAACAAAATACTTAGGTCTATTAGTTACAGTATCCCTCATTGTTAATTCACATTAAGTACAAATTGTTTAGAAAGAAAAAAAAATCAGTTCTGGGCTTAAGTAGAGCACAAGATAAGTATTTCAGTTTCATAACAAAATTAAATCTAGCATCTTTGAAATAGGTACTGTATTGGTCAGCTTTTTCATCGCTGTGACTGAAAGACCTAACAAGAACAATTTTAGAGGAAGAAAGATTATTATGGGGCTCACAGTTTCAGAGGTCTCAATCCACAGATGGCCAGCTCCATTCCTCAGGGCCTCAGGTGAGGCAGAACATCATGGCAGAAGTGTGTGGCAAAGGAAAGCAGAGAGCATGCCACCAAGAAGCAGAGGAAGACTCCCTTCACCACAGACAAAATATGTACCCCAAAGGAACACCCCCAATGACCGACCTCCTCCAGCTACCCCCCAACTACCTTCAATTACCACCTTGTTAATCTCTATTAGGGGATCAAGTCACTGATTGAGCTTAGCCTCTCATAATCCAATCATTTCACCTTTAAACCTTCTTGCATTGTCTCACACATGAGCTTTTGGAGGACACCTAATATCTAAACCATGATACTAATAACCACTTTATAAAAGTATCATTTTTATAAGGATAAAAAATCAAGTTCACCAGCCGTGTAGACTAACAGCAGCATTTTCAAAGCTAAGATTAAGTTGGTGTAAACATATGCTGGCCCACACAGTAGAAATGCACTTTTTGGTTGAATCCTCCACACCTAGTTCTGAAAAGGTTTTCCTACTGAGTCTCTTAGATTCCTAATTTTAAAATTTCTACCATAAGTTTTAGGTCACGGACCATACAAAAGAGATCAATGTGTTGGAGCAGGATGGAGTTCTTTTTCTGCCATGCCAGTTAAGAGCATTTCCAGTCCAACCCCAGAGCCTTCCATGCCAAGGATGCATATGGTAACAGGTCTACATGATGCAACCTGAGTACAGAGCTGGATGCAGAAGAGAAGTGATGGACTTAAGTTTCCCAGAGTAGATAGGGGATTCTACATCAACTCTGCATAATGAAAAACATGTGGGATTCTTAACGTGCTGTGACTGGATGGCTCTTAAGCAGGAATGTCTCCATGTTAAATCTTCCTCTTATTACTATTTCAAAGCATTAACGATTAGTCCTTTTTTAATTCTAAAAAGAGGGCCACATGCATATGAGCAAATAATTTTGCACAAATTTCAAAAGAAATTTAATGGAGAAATGATAGCCTTTAAAAAAAAAAAGTCCCAAAAGGAGCAAGACCTAAATCTAATCCTAAAAATACAGTTTTCAAAAAGAAAAAGAAAATTGGAAGAAAATCTTCTTTCTCTCCTTCTGCCTCTCTCTCCCTCTCCCTCTTCCTCCTTGGCTGAAAGACCAAGATTAAATCTTTTAGTCAAAGATTTCTTAGATTCAACAATAAACGCATGATCCATAAAATAATTGATAAATTGAATTTCACTGAAATTAATAAGTATATGTTCTTAGAGACACTTACATGTTGCCATGTGTTTTTTTTTTTTTGTGAATACTCCATCTTTACACTGAACTTCAGAGTCTCAGGCCTTTTAACAAGTAGAGCTAGACATAAAAAGAAATACTGAGGAATAGAATCAGTAGCCAAGGATTTGCATTATGATGTTAGAAAAAAAATCATTGAGAGTAGAAGTTTTTAAAAAATCTGTTAGCAATTACCAACTGTTCAGATTAAAGGTCATTTGCAGATAAAAAAGGTCTGATTCTAACTTCTCCACTGGCTCATGTTCAACACAACTTATTCTGTTCCCCAAAACTTGTGGCAGAACTTGCTTTCTTGACTGTCATTGGTCCTGAATGAGCTTGTAGACACTAAATGCCAAAAGGACGATGGTCACCAGGAGGATGCTGAAAATAGTTCCCATCACCACTCCTGTCCTAGAACCTCCCGTCCTCCAGCAGCTTCCAGAGTATTCAGGTCTAGGACACTTAGTATTATTAAGATGTTAATTCTCCACAAATTGCTTTATAGATCCAATGAAATCTGAGTCAAAATCCTTGCAGATCTATTTCATAGAAACTGACAAGTTTATTTGAAGATTCATATGGAAATGTAAGAGTCCTAAAAGAGACCAAATAACTTTGAAAAAGATTCATCCCACTTGACTTCAAGTCTTATAAAGTCACTGTAGTACTAGTACAAAGAGTGAAATATTGCATAAAGATAGATGGATAAATCAATAGAGCAGAATTGAAATTCTAAAAAAAGGGCCACATGCATATGAGCAAATAATTTTGCACAAATTTCAAAAGAAATTTAAAGGAGAAATGATAACCTTTAAAAAAAAAAAGTCCCAAATGGAGCAAGACCTAAATCTAATCCTAAAAATACAGTTTTCAAAAAGAAAAAGAAAATTTGAAGAAAATCTCCTTTCTCTCCTTCTGTTTCTCTCTCCCTCTCCCTCTTCCTCCTTGGCTTTGGTTTAGTCAATGATTTCTTAGATTCAACAATAAATGCATGATCCATAAAATAATTGATAAATTGGATTTCACTGAAATTAATAAATTGCATTCTTTGAAAGACTCTGTTACAAGACATGCCATGCCTTGCCTGCCTGTGCTCTGTCACCACCCCCAGCCCCACAGGTGCCGTGTGGTCCTACTTGGCCCGTATCTTGGCAGCAGCCTCTTTCAGTCAGAGCCTCTGTGCCAGTGGCTGGCATCACCCATGGAAATGGCTGGTGGAATTGTGATTTTTACTGCCTTTTTAGACACCAGCTTCATATATCCTAAGCAATCTGAACCAGTTTGGAAAAAGGTAGGTGGAAGATGTTGACTAGCAGTTAAGGTTCAGAAAGTTTTCAGAAAAAGCTGTGGCTTCTTTAAATGAGCAAAAGTGTTTAGTTGGGTCCATTGTGGGCATTCAGTTTCACAACCGTGTGCCTAATGTCGATATTTTACACCTTTTAAATATATGCACTATTTAAGATATATAGTCAAAAGTATTGTTCTGATTGTTAAATAAAATTGAAATATTCTTGGTAAAAAAAAAGAAACACCCTGTTGCAGAATGAAAAGATATGCCACAGACTGGCATAAAAATATCTGCAAATCACATATCGGATAAAGAATGTATATTTAGAATATACAGAGAACTCTCCAAATCCAATAAGAAGACAACCAAAATTTTTAAAATGGGCAAACAATTTCAACAAAGAAGCTATATGAATGAGAAATATGCACGTGAAAAAAGTGAATATTAAAGTCATATATAGTACTACAAAGTAGTATTGGTAGTTTCTAAAAAGTATCTATCACATATGCCGTGCTTATTCCCCTTTTCAGGGGAATGAGGAATAAAAGTATATATCCAAATAAATATCTGTAAATGAATTTTTCAAATGTTTATAACAGCACTGTTTGTAATAACCCTAAATTGAAAACAACCAAAATACCCATCAACAGGTGAATACAAAATAAATTGATATGTCCGAAGAATGGGTAAAATAAAAAGGACTAATGATAAACACAAAGCATGAATGAATCCCAAAATAATGTTGTTGAGTGAAAGAAACCAGGCAAAAATAATATATACATTATAATTTCATTCATCTAAAAGTTTAGAAAAATATTAAGTAATATATAATGACAAAAAGCAAATCACCAACTCTGCACAGATGAAAGGAGGGATGAGGTGAGTTGCGACTTGGAGGGGTTGGAAAGAGGGACAGTGAGAGGAAGTTTAAGGAGTAATGCATACATTCTGTGTGTGTGTGTGTGTGTGTGTGTGTGTGTGTGTGTGTTTCTGGGGATCAAAACTAGAGCCTTATGCATGCTGAGCAAGCAGTTCTACAACTGAGCTACATTCCCAGCCTTATTCTTATTCTTATTCTTATCATTTTGGTATCTGGGATTGAACCCAGGGGTGCTGAACCACTGAGCCACATCCCCAAACCTTTTTAATTTTTATTTTGAGACAGGGTCTTGCTGAGTTACTTAGGGCCTTGCTAAATTGCTGAGGCTGGCTTTGAATTTGTAATCCTTCTGCCTTAGCCTCCTGGGCCTCAAGGATTACACCATGCCTGGCACATACATTCTTTATTTCAATTGTGTTGTTTATTTCACAAGTGGTACTATGTCAAAAAATATTCAAATTGTACGTGTTAAATATGAAATGTATTGTGTGGCTTTATTAACTCTATGTGGCCAATATTATCAACTTTATATCTTCCAAAATATTCCTCAAAGTGTCTGTGTATTTATGGCATCTTTTCTGGCTTCTGTTTTGACCTGAATGCCAGACACTGGTTTTTATATTCATCTAAACCATATACATTCCAATATAGAATTCTCCTCCAGTACCTGCACTCTTTTTCTAATATATTTAAACTTAGCTGTGGAATAAGAAAAGGTAGACACTCATTCATAAACATAGTATGTGTATATAGATACATTATCTATCTATCTATCTATCTATCTATCTATCTATCTATCTATCTATATCTATCTATCTATCTAGCTAGCTAGGTAGCTACCTATCTATATTAAAAATAAAAACCTCTAGGCTCCTAGTAATGTCCTCTATCCAGGATCTTCTTGCTTTCTTGTGCCTTTTGCATCTAAATTTGCCTTCCCTGTTGCCTTTTGGAGGTACACCTCTGCTGACTTGATGAGACAGAGGAGGATGCTACGATTACTGTACTCTAATTTCTTGTAACATTCTAGTATTGTGCTACTGCCACCTTCTTCTGAACAGCATTATCTTCATTTCATAGGGCTACATGGAGGAGACAAAACACTGCATCACTGCATGCCATGGGTGTCGGGCCTTCCACCTGAGGACTCGAGATGTTCTGTTGAGGTACTCCTACTCTATTAATAGGATGTTTCATTTTCAAAAACTCACCTTGTTATCAGTTGATCTTGGCTCATTCTCTCAGGTTGGCTTGATCTCTAAAACTGAAGGGGATGAGAAATGAATGGATCTTGCACAATCTTAAAACACTTCTTCAGATTCACAGTGATGAGATGGGGTGGGTAGTTATAGCTCAAGTGGCATTTCAGAAAGAGTGTTCATATATTAGATATCTTAGCTATCTCCATCCTCAATCATCCAACTCCAGTTCTTCTGAGGCTAGAGTGGTAGTTGGTTATAGACTGAATATGGAACATCAAAAACATGGCAATAGCAGTGTGTGTGTGTGTGTGTGTGTGTGTGTGTGTGTAGTTATGAATAAGTATTACATATTCCAGATAAAACTGGCAAGAGCAGGACCAAGTGGGAGGGGAGTATTACTCTTTTATTTAGGATATACTTAGTCTGAGGAAGCAAGTTCTTCTAAAGAAGATTTCTAATAGGGAGTTGGGAATGTGGGACTTAAACGCAGGAAAGAGAAAAGTGCAGGAGAAAACCTGACTGTCAGCTATCTAATACCTAGTGGTCAGTGAAGCCATAATTGAAGGAGATATTCTAGAGGGCAAAGATACAGAATGAGAAAAACAAGAAGCTCAGAACTACATCTTGACATATTTATAAGAACAAAAGATCAGAAACAACTTAAATACCTATTAATAGGGTAAATGCCCAACAATTATGGTACATTCAGCTGCATTACTGCCAAGGCCCCATCTCTGCTCTGGGCCCCAGCTGTTAATCAAGGGGATACTGCATGCAGAGGGGTGATGGAGGATGAAGAAAAGACAGACACATAGAGAAAAAGTTGGGGCCCAGTGGGAAAGCTGAGCCCTGATGAGGCTCGGCTGACTCCAAGCTAGCTCAGCAAGTTTATTATCATAGGTTTCATCAAAAGGTTATTTGTAGGAAAGTTTCAGCAAAGCAGGCAGTCTGAAGGACACAGGACCGGTGAGACATTAGAATCATCTTGTTTTCTGAGAATTCACTAACCCTGGGAGAAAGTGCTAAACTCAAGGCCTCTACTGATAAAGCCACAAGCCTTCACAAGTGGCCACTCTGGCTGGTGTTACCATAGCAACTGGGGCATCTTGACTTGAACTTTTGCACAGGCAGCTCCCAGTGCAAACATAACCATGAGAGAGTCCATGGCCATGATTTGATTCAAATCAGGCTCTCCACAGATTACAATGTAGCAGAAAGAATAAGGAGGTTCTTTCTGTATTTATCCAAATTTTTTTTTTTTTTTTTTTTTTTTTTTTTTTTTTTGGTGCTGGGGATCGAACCCAGGACCTTGTGCTTACAAGGCAAGCACTCTACCGACTGAGCTATCTCCCCAGCCCCTCAAATTTTTTAGTTACAGTGTTATTTGAGAAAAGCAGAATGCTTAACAACATGTACTATATGGCGCTGTGTATCAAAAAGGAGGAAAAACTTATGTATGTATACATAGTCATATGCCATATAACAATGTTTTGGTCGACAACATTGGTCCAAAAGGCTATAATGGAACTGAAAATTTCCCATTAAAGAGTATTTTTATTGTACATTTCCTATGTTTATGTATGTTGGAATACATAAATTGTAGCCATTATATTACAATTGCATGCAATACTCAATACAGTAACATGCAATATAGGTTTTTAACCTGGGAGCAACAGACTATACTACATAGCCTAGGTATGATGTAGGCTACACCATCTAGGTTTGTGTAAGTATACTCCATAATGTTTGCACAAAGGTGAAATCACCTAATTGTGCATTTCTCAGAACTTATTCCTGTCAGTGACTGTATGTGAATGCATATATATATATATATATACATACATATACAATATATAGGCACAGGCCTATAAAATATGTTGGCATAATATGCATATGTATAAGATATTTCTGTAAGGAACACATGGAATCACATGGATGAGGAAGGAGATTTTTTATAGAATGCTTTTTTGTACTTTTGAGGATTTTTTTTTTTTTTTTTTTGAGTACTGGGGATTGAACTTAGAGGTACTATATCACTGAGCTACATCCCAAGTCCTTATTATTTTAATTTTTAATTTTGAGGCAGGGTCTCTCACTAAGTTTCCCAGGCTGACTTTGAACTTGCAATCTTCCTGTCTCAGTCTCTCAAGTAGCTGGGGTTACAGGCATGTGCCACCACTCATGACTTGTACTTTTAAGTTTTATATGACATGAGTGTGTACATGTATAATAAATAAATGTAAAAAAATTAAGCTTGTGAGTACCTTCCTTCTTAGTCTGGACTGCTATAAAAAATACCTTACATTAGTAATTCATTTATAAATAGTAGGTATTTATTTCCCAGAGTTTTGGAGACTGGAAAGTCCAATATCAAAACACCAGCAGATTTGGTGTCTAGTGAGGACCCCTTTTCTGATTCATAGATGGCACCTTCTAGCCGTGTCCTCATGTGGTGGGAGAGGCTACTGCTCCCTCATACCTCTTTTTTTAATGTCTCCAATTCTATTCATGAAGTCTCTGCCACCATAACTTAATCACCTCCTAGAGCCTCCACCCTTAATACTGTCACACTGGTGATTAAGTTTCAACATATGGATTCGGGAGAGGCACGTTCAGACCATAACACTTCTGCTCAGAAACACTCCACCAACACAGAGTAAGGAATAGGGAGACATGTGCAGTGAAGTTCCCCAGAAGGAAGTATTAGGGAGAGGGTACAATGGCAGTTAACACTTTTGTGAGCTATGAATGCTGTAGAAAGGTCAAGGACAGGGAAGTCAGAGGGAAAGCTCAGGGTGAAGAGGCGGAGGTGATGAGGAGAAAAGCCATGCTCCTAACAATCTTATCTAAAAGGGAGAAGACTTACTTATTTCACAGAGGAAAAGAGTTCTGGAAGCGATGACTTTTGCCTGGTTGTGTTTTTGCCTGGTTGTGTTCAATGCCTGCTTCTACTCTTCCGGTGGAGTTTCTGAAAGTCGGACTATGCCTGCACCCAATTGTCTCCTCAACATAATCACACCTCTGGCACTCACCAGCATCCTCCTACAGCACACCCCACAGTACCCAGAAAAGTGCTGGACCATTTTACAACCCTGAACCACCTATTGGTGTTGTCTTGTGACAGATATGATTTTCATGTCAAAGTGTACTTGCTGCCTGCCTCCTTCTCTTTAGGTTTGCTATATGTACACTACAACCTAAGAACATCTTTTTATTATAATTTAAACATTCTAGGAAACATCTGAGCTGTTAGTACAATTGTTGGAGTTTGCATGTTACTTAAAATTCATAGTACGGCATTTTTATGTGCATTTTCCACAAATATAATACTATGAGATTTTTTAGTACTGTGTTAATAAAAATATTTCTGAAGTCTCAACTTGTATAATCTATATTCATAAATAATGAATTCTCAACAGAGAGCTTAAAAATAACTAAAATATAGTTTCAGACACTATTCTCAATGCATTACATATTTGACTCATTATATCTCTGAAGATGTCTTATGAAGTGATACTATTATCATCCCTATATTACAAACGGAGTAACTGAGGCTCAGAAGGCCTTCATGCTTTGCCCGAGGTCATATACCAGGTAAAAGAGAGAGAGCTGAAATTTGAATCCATGTAATCTGCCTTCAGAGTCCACTCTCTGAACCATGATGATGCTGACTCTAAACTTAAAAGGCAGTGTATCTTATAGAAGGTATATGAACACAGGTAACTTTAGGAGGACCTGAATGTTCATATTACAAAAGTTTTGTTTTAGTCATGCACTGTGGCATATGCCTGTAATCCCAGCGGCTCTGGAGACTAAGGCAGGAGGATCACGAGTTCAAAGCCAGCCTCAGCAATGGTGAGTCACTAAGCAACTCAGTGAGTCCGTCTCTAAATAAAATACAAAAAAGGACTGGGACTGTGGCTCAGTGTTTAAGTCCCCCTGAGTTCAATCCCTGGTACCAAAATAATAATAATAATAATAATAATAATTTTGTTTCGGACCGTGAGCGAGGGGCTCCCCCGGAGGAACTTGGGCTGGAACAGAAAGCTTGTACTATTGGCCTTCATCTCCTCACATAATGCCTAACATTCAGTAAATGTTCGTTAAACTTGAAGAGACATATGGGCAATGAATCTGGAAAGGGAGAACGTCTTTGGTCCTACAGTTTTGCTAACACTGACATTTATTGAAGTGTTCTTAACTTGCTTTTTATGTAAATAATTGGCTAGACTTCATATTTTTCACTCTAGAATCCTATAACCTACAGTTCCCAGAGAGTTAAACCTTATTTTTAGGATAGCTTCTACATTAAAACTGAAAGTTCTTCCCTTCTTATTCCAAAATGTTGAGATACTGGGGAGAGATACCAATGTTCTCAAGTCAGATCAACAGAAGTTCCTTTGATCTGCTCCCACGGGAGTTCTGTTTGGTAGAAGTGCGTGACCCACCCCTGCACCAACCCTCAGCCAACAAGCCCAAGCCCCCCACTATGTTGGACATCTCCTCAGAGCTGTGCAGCCTCACCATCCATACCATTCAGTTGATCCAGCACAACCGACGTCTTCGCAGCACAACTGACGTCTTCGCAACCTTAATGCTGCTGCTCAAGTCCAGAATCAACGGCAGACAGAAGGTGTAAAGACTGAGGAGAATGAGCCTCTTCCCTCCTGCCCTGGGTCACCTCCTTGACCTGATGATCTCCTACTTTTAGATTGTAAGAATCCCAATGCACAATTCCAGATCCGGCACAGTGACCCAGAGTGTGACTTTTATGTGGGAAAGGGGAAGCCGTGACTGAACTCAGCTGGCACTCCTGTGGGCAGCTCCTCTACCAGGCAGTGGCTACAATCCTGGCTCATGCAGGCTTTGAATGTGCTGATGAAAGTGTCCTGGAGACGCTAACTGAGGTGGCACATGAGTATTGCCTTAAGTTCACCAGCTTCACCACCGGGAAGCCCGGCTGGGACATACTCCTTTTCCTGATGTTATGGAGCAGGTATTCCATGAAGTGGGTGTTGGCAGTGTGCTGTTCTCCAGAAGTTCTGGCAGCACCGCATCAAGGACTATCACAGTGACATGCTACAGATTAGTAAGCAACTCTCTGAAGAGTATGAAAGGATTGTCAATCCTGAGAAGGCCACAGAGGACACTAAACCGGACACTAGAAGATCAAAGAGGAACCTGTGAGTGACATCACCTTTCCTGTCAGTGAGGAACTGGAGGCTGACCTTGCTTCTGGAGACCATCCCTGCCCATGGGAGTCCTCGGGGCTCAGAGTGAGCGCTTCCTATCTAACCTGGAAGCAGAAGCTTCACCACAGGCTTCAAGTGCAGAGGTAAATGCCTCTCCTCTTTGGAACCTGGCTCATGTGAAAACGGAACCGCAAGAGAGTGAAGAAGGCAATGTCTCTGGGCATGGTGTACTGGGCAGTGTGAGGAGCCCATGTCAGGCTGAGTGAAGCCGGGATCCCTCAGAGCCCTGATCAGACAGCAGCTATGGCTCACGCTCCACCAAGAGCCTCATGGGGTCCTCCCCTGTTTTCAACCAGCACTGCAAGAAGAGGATGAGGAAAATATAAAAGCAAAAGAGGGATATTTTCAGTCCAGTCCTACAACACCCAACAGAAAACCTTGATGCTCTATTTGAATTTGTTTCTATAAACAGTGATTTGATTCTTATTCTTAAATACAGTGAGCTTTCCTTATTTCAGAGAAATAGGATTTCACCAAACAAGATTTCATTTTATTTTGGTACCACATTTTGTAGTTTTCCTCAACAACAAAGTCACCATTCACCAAGGGATCACAATGGTAATTATCAAGTCTCTCCCTGACTTTTTTTTTTTAAATTGTAAACAAATGGGATACATGTTGTTTCTCTGATTGTACATGAAGTAGAGGCATACCATTTGTGTAATCATACATTAACAGAGGGTAATGGTGTTTGATTCATTCTGTTATTTTTTCCTTTCCCCCCACACCTCCCACCCATCTTTTTCCTCTATACAACCCTCCTTCCTCCATTCTTGCCCCCCTCCCAACCCCCATTATGTGTCATCATCCCCTTATCAGTGAGATCATTCGTCCTTTGGTTTTTTGAGATTGGCTTATCTCACTTAGCATGATATTCTCCAATTTCATCCATTTGCCTGCAAATGCCATAATTTTATTCTTCTTTATGGCTGAGTAATATTCCATTGGAAAAAAAATATATATCTATACCATGGTTTCTTTCTCCATTCATCAATTGAAGGACATCTAGATTGGTTCCACAATCTGGCTATTGTGAATTGAGCAGCTATGAATATTGATGTGACTGTATCTCTGTAGTATGCTGATTTGAAGTCCTTTGGGTATAGGCCAAGGAGTGGAATAAATGGGTCAAATGGTGGTTCCATTCCAAGCTTTCTAAGGAATCTCCACACTGCTTTCCAGAGTGGCTGCACTAATTTGCAACCACACCAGCAATGTATGAGTGTACCTTTTTCCCCACATCCTCACCAACACCTATTGTTGCTTGTATTCTTGATGATCACCATTCTAATTGGGGTTAGATGGAATCTTAGGGTAGTTTTGATTTGCATTTCTCTTATTACTAGAGATGTTGAACATTTTTCATATATCTGTTGATTGCTTGTAGATCTTCTGTGAAGTGTCTGTTCATTTCCTTAGCCCATTTGTTGATTGGATTATTTGTATTCTTGGTGTAGAGTTTTTTGAGTTCTTTATAGATTCTGGAAATTAGTGCTCTATCTGAAGTATGAGTGGCAAAGTTTTTCTCCCACTCTGTAGGTTCTCTCTTCACATTGCTGATAGTTTCCTTTGCTGAGAGAAAGCTTTTTAGTTTGAATCTATCCCAGTTGTTGATTCTTGCTTTTATGTCTTGTGCTATGGGAGTCCTGTTAAGGAAGTCTGATCCTAAGCCAACAAGTTGACGGTTTGGACCTACTTTTTCTTCTATAAGATGCAGGGTCTCGTGTCTGATTCTGAGGTCCTTGATCCATTTTGAGTTGAGTTTTGTGTAGGGTGAGAGAAAGGGATTTAATTTCATTCTGTTTCATATGGTTTTCCAGTTTTCCCAGCACCATTTGTTGAAGAGGCTATCTTTTCTCCATTGCATATTTTTGGCCCCTTTGTCTAGTATGAGAAAATTGTATTTTTTAGGGTTTGTGTCTGTGTCCTCTATTCTGTACCATTGATCTACCTGTCTATTTTGGTGCCAATATTATGCCATTTTTGTTACTATTGCTTTGTAGTATAGTTGGAGTTCTGGTACTGCAATACCCCCTGCTTCACTCTTCTGCTTCTTTAGCTATTCTGGGTTTCTTATTCTTCCAGATGAATTTCATGATTGCTTGCTCTATTTCTGTAATGTACGTCATTGGGATTTTAATTGGAATTGCATTGAATCTGTATAGCACTTTTGGTAGTATGGCCATTTTGACAATACTCTCCCTGACTTTTGTCTTTACTGTGTAACTGTTTCTTAGCTTCTCTGCAGCCATTTCTCTTGCACAGTTGAGAAGACTCATATTACTTTGACTTACCTTGCACAGAGGAATAAATACTGAGATGTTTGTTAAACTTCAAAGTTGTACTTGAATAGAGTCACAGGAATATATGCCAATATCAGATGTCAGTTTTTCATTTAACTTGATTTATTTTTGGTTCATTTTATTGGGAATCCAATACCAATACCTCATAGGAAACTAAGCACAAGAAAGTATATCTACCAGTCATCTTTGTAAGGTGTTTTTGCTATCTATAAAGTCTCTTATAAAATCTGTTATAAAAAAAAGTTTTGTTTCATCAGTATAAAACAAGGTTATAAAATGTAATGGAACTTTTAAACATGTATATAATATAATCAGTAACAAGTAAAAGATACAGAGGTGTATAAAGGAAAAGCTAGTGATCTTCCCACCAGAACTCACTCTACCCAACTCTTCTGAGGTAACCCACATTGATGTCCTGGAATGTTTCCTTCTGCAACATCCTTCATGTTTCTGCAAGTGTATATGCATATATATATAGGTTTTCCTTCTTGCTTCTTTTGCTTCTCCTCCTTCCTTTCACAGAATGAGACTGTGCAACACACATGCCCTTGTGGCTTGCTTTCCCCCAACCCCTCCTTTGGGGCTGGGAAGCACATTTCACCTAGGTATTGTAACCAATTTCTTTCTGAAAAGTGGTAATTCCTTCTTCTAGTATCTGGAAAAATGAACCCTGCCCACTTAATGGCCTAACTGAGTGAGAGGACTGAGACCAACATTTGACCATTGCAGAAGGGACACTAACTGCACAGAAGGGGCATCACTCTGATACTGTGAAACCTCCTAAAATCGTCCCTTTGATACATCGTTTCCTCTATAATAGTTAATAGGAAATTCCACAAAGCAAAAGCACTTGTGTATTTGCCCTTTGGGGCGCTGTGCTGCAGTGTGGGTCACACATTCATGAAGCCAGCTCTGTTGGTGGTGCCCAATAGTGGGGTGGAAAAGAAACATTTATTGGCTTGCCATTTTGCCAAACAGTAATATCATTTTTACTGATAATTAGCCATTTTTTGTTGCTTTTTTTAAAAAAAAATGTTAGTTGTTGATGGACCTTGATTTTTATTTATTTGTATGTGGTGCTGAGAATTGAACCCAGTGACTCACACATGCTAGGCGAGTGCTCTACCACTGAGCCACAACCCCACACCGCATTGCTTTTAAAATACTCATTCTACTGACATTTAAAGGACAGGGTGAGATTAGAGTCTCAAGTACAATTTATAGCACACATGACAAAGCAAAGTCTCCTGTAGAGTATTCATCTGCTTTACTGCCAGAGGTTGGAGGGCTATGAACCATCACTCACAGTAAAATATTGGAGGAGACACCATGCCACTGCACAGTGGGATCCCAAGATTTCCAGGACAGAGCTGCCACCTTGCTTCCCTTACCCAAGAAAGTTAATGGAGGACACAAATTAGTAGCAGAAATTTTCTCTATCACTTCTGCAGCATTTTCTTCCTGCTGCTTTCAGAAAATATTTTAAAATTTAATCCCTTTTCCATTTAATTTCTTCCAAATCTTTTTTTCTATCCAAGTACTTAAAAATTTCTGTTTTCCTATGATTAGTTTTCCTTGCCACCAGGACTTTAAAAAGTGTGATAAGTACATGTAACATAAAATTTACCATTGTAACATTTTTTTGTTTTTAGAATTAGGGACTGAACACAGGGCACTTTATTACTGAACTATATGCCCAGTCATTTTTGTTTTTTTTTATTTTGAGATAGGTTCTCACTGAGTTGCAGATGCTGGCTTTGAACTTGTGATCTTTCTGCCTCAGTCTCCAGAGTTGCTGGGATTACAGGTGGGTACCACCATACTGGTTACATCTTGACTGTTTTTAAGTAGTGTTAATACATTTATATTGCTGTGCAACCACCAGCTGCACCATCTTTACAAATGTTCATCTTGCAGAACTGAAATTTTGCACCCATAAGATAACAACTTCATTTTCCCCTCCTCTCAGTCCTTAGGAGGATTCTACTTCCAGTCTCTGTCTGTCTGATTCTGCCTGGAATTAGACTATTCTATGTACTTCACATAAGTGTAATTAATACAATTAAATCCTGTGACTGTCTTATTTAACTTAACATAACAAATTCGAGTGTCATTTATGGTACAGCATGTGACGGGATATCCTTTCTTTTTACATCATACTTGGTTTACCCATTCATCCATTGATGAACATCTGGGTTGCTTCCATCTTTTGGTTGTTGTGAATAATGCTGCTATGAACACAGGGATACAAATATCTCTTCAAGACCCTGCTTTCAATTCTTTTGTGTATACATCCAGAAGTGGAAGTAATGGGTTTTTTTGAAATTTAATTTTTAGTTTTGAGGAAGAGTCATATCATCTTCCATAACCACCCCACCGTTTTCTACTCCCAACAATGTACAGGGTCACAATTTCTCCATATTCTTGCCATCACTTATTTTCTGTTTATTGATGTTAGACATCCTAATGGGTAAAAAGTGGTATTTCATTATAGTTTTCTTTTTATTTTCCCTACTGATTAAAGGTGCATGCTTTGTGTTGCTATAGCAGAGTACCTGAGACTGGCTAATTTATAAAGAACACATATTTATTCTCTTAAGTTTGGGATGCTGGGAAGTCCAAAATTAAAGTGCTGGCCTTTGGAGTGGGCCTTCCTACTGCATCCTCACATGGCAGAAGAGCAGAAGAGAGCACACCTCTTCCAGAAAGACATAGGTATAACATTAATCTGTTCATGAGGGTGGACTCCTCATGACCTAAACACTATCTAAAAGGCCACATCTTCCAACACTGTTGCATGGAGGTTTATGTTTCCAACACATGATTTCTGGAGACACATTTACATCACAGGAAATGTGGAACATCTTTTCATGTCCATATTGGCCCATATACATTCTTGGGAGAAATGTCTAATAAGTCCTTGTCCATTTTTCACTGATTTGTTATTTTTGTGGTTTTTGAGTTGTAGGACTATCTAGAATATTTGTGTATATACATATAATATCTAGAATAAATATTTTATATATAATATAATATATAATAATGTCTTATGTATATTAGCTCCTTATCAGAAATATGACTTGCAAATAGTTTCCCCCATGCTTAGCTGCCATTTCATTCTCTTGCTTGTATCCTTTGATGTAGTTTTTAATTTGGATGTAGCCCATTTACCTATTTTTTTTCCTTTCATTGCCTATGTTTTGGTGTAATATCCACAATATCATTGCCCACATCAAAGTATGAAGCTTTCCCTCTTGTTTTCTTCTGAAAATCTTATAATTTTAGATCTTCTGTTCATGTCTTTGACCCACTTTTTTGTTGTGATAAAGCAAACATAACATAATATTTATCATTTTCACCGTTTGTAAGTATACAATTCAATGGTCATATCACCTTTTCACTTTTGGGATCCCATCCTGGGGAGAATAAATCACAGAGTTTTGATTGTCTGACATCTAAGCAATGGCAAAATCAATTATTTATCAAATGTGAAACCATTTATGCCTTTTAGTTTGATAAGGTCATGACACTTCAGATGAGGCAATTCTGCTAATACCATGGAGAGATAACACTGAGATCCCTCTTGCTAGCACCTCACGTGTCTTCTCTGTTTCTGTTGGTGCTAACCTGAACAAACTCTTGAGATGAAATACCAAACTCTCAAGATTCTTTTCTTGATAGGTAACAGTTTTCAGTTGTTAAAATCTCATAAAAGTTACCTTCTCCCTGTACCCTTAAGAGCAAGTTTCTGTCTCATTTACAGACATTTATTAAATGACCATTTTTTGTTTAGCAGGCAACACAGAAGAATTTATGGAGCCTATTCAGTAAGCTTGATGACCAGTTCTTTGTCCTTTTAGTGCCCTAACCACTACCTTGCATGAAGCTTTCTTTTGAGGCAAATGTAACAATTTTGCAGAAGCAGAATCTATTTATCGTCGTAATTGGCATGAGGCAACAGGAATTCCTCCCAATTCATGGCCATCCTAAAGGACGTGGGCTACAGGCTCATCCTCTATTCTGTCACTTGTTCATGTAAAGATGGGGAATGCCTCCAACGTATTTTAGCTTAAATACTTTCAATTTCATCATTGAGAATGCATTTTTGACATTCTTCATGATAATTATAAGTCACTAATTTTGAAAAGCCACTTCTGACATTAATTAGTAAAGCAATATTGATGGAGATGTGAATGGCCAAGGGGGTGGGCAAAGATTGTGTGGGGAAATAGTTAAAGATCTGCCTAACTTGAGCTGGTGTTCTGATGGGCTTCTGAAAGAAGGGAACAATTGAGTTGTGTCTTGAAGAATGTCTCCAAGTTTTTCTGAAGGAGAAAGTCACAAAATATTCAAAGTCAAGGAGGCAAGAGAGAGAAACTTGCAAGTGGCCAGAGTGTGAGCTGTCCATCTATTGTATTAGAAAGGTAAGTTGGAGTAAGGGTCAAACAGAGCTCTATAAAATCTGGAATGGATTTTGGGCTTTGACCTGAAGGGAAGGGAAGCAAGGAAATGGCAAGATTAGCATGGTATTTTGGAAGTTGGTGAGGGTTTGGTTAGAAAGGGATGGGACTGGAAAGAGGAAGCTATTGTGTGGATATGGAGGGTATGAGGTAAAGGCATGGAAATAGGGATCTTGGGCAAAGTCAGTTGTGTATTTGACTTTTGCCCAGGTGTCCAGCCTCTGGCTCATGCTTGTCTCCTTCTATTGGCAGTGAATTCATCCCTCTTTTTTTTCACAGCAGCTAATTAAGCTATTGGTTGACTTAAGCATAGCCCCCTCTTTCTCAGCATCGCCTCTACTGAAAGCATTGCATTTTCAAAAGGAATGCCTTTGAAATGCTAGCAGTGCCTTCCGCAGCCTACTAATGAAAGAGCCCAGCAACTACACCCATGCCATAAAAAAGAACTGCAACCTCCCTGCTAAGGAATTGAATGAAGGAAAGCTTGCCACACCATCTCTGAAAGGTTACCAACTCCCGTTTTTCACCTTGTGCATCAGATATGGTAAACAGCGATAGGAGGTTACTTTAAAGAGATTTCTTATAGGAGATAAAATTGCTTACCTTTGAAATTTAATAATAATTTCCATTTAATAAGTGATAATGACATGCCAAGAAATGTATTTAGGGCTGTACAATGTTTCGAATGATCACAATATCTCTGAAAGGTGGATAATATTAATTAGATTTTATAAATGTTTAAAATGAATATTTGGAAGGTTAAGTAAATTGCCCAAGATTCCCAGTGTAGGGTTCAGATCTAACTTAGGTTTATAGGATATTAAAATGTACTCTGTTCTTTTTTGCAGTGCTGGGCAAATGCTCTTCAACTGAGTTACACTCCCAGTCCCCAAATGCACTCTTTACACAATCTGACAGTGACTTTGTATATAGATATATTGTGTGTGTACTCTATGTAGGTCTGTTTGAGGTGCTAACTCAGTTCTTTCTAATATATTTCAGGTTGTTTCTAAACATCAGATGTTCATTCTTTTACAAAGGAATCATGAGACTTTTGGGGGGTGGGGGTACTGGGGATTGAACTCAGAGGCATTTGACCCCTGCGCCACATCCCCAGTCCTATTTTGTATTTTATTTAGAGACAGGGTCTCACTGAGTTGCTTAGAGCCTCACTAAATAGCTGAAGTTGGCTCCTGCCTCAATCTCCGAGGTGCTGGGTTTACAGGTGGGCACTACCACACTCGGCTCAAGAGACATTTTAATCTTTAAAATTTACTTTATAACATTTTACCATGCAAACACTCAAACTAATTAGTTGATACATTAAAGTACTTGGTAATGTCATCCCAAATTAGGTTCTATAAAATTGAATTAACTGGGTGGGGGTGGTGATTTATACTGCTGGCAAAGTAAAAATTGGGACAGTTTTTCTGAAGAGAAGTTTTGCAGTATGTACCAAAATTTAAAAATATTTATACTTTAAATTTTTTTTATTTGTTCCTTTTTAGTTATACATGATAGTAGAATGTATTTTGACATATCATAAATACATGGAGTATAACTTCCATTCTTGTGGTTGTACAGGATGTGGAGTTACACTGGTTGTGTATTCATACATGAACATAGGAAAGTTATGTCTGATTCATTCTACTCTCTTTCCTATTCCCCAAAACTTTATACTTACAAACCTAAACCATATACAAGTATATACAAAAGTAGAAGAACATAATGAACTACCATGTGCCTATCACCTAGTTTTAGTAATGATCAATTTGTGAGCAACTTGTTTTATATACCCTAACTGCTTTTTCCTTCATCTGTATTGCATTGATGTAAATCATAGTTACCATTTTCTTTTTCCTAAAAAATAATTTTATGTTTGCTGTTGTTTATTACTTGCATTTATATTTTCATGTTTATATTGAAGCATAATATATATTCAGAAAATGTGGGACACACAAACTTTCACAAAGTGAACACACTGCTTGACTAATACCTACATTAAGAAACAGAATACTCCATTTCAGTTAAAACTTAAAAAAAAAAAACTTAAAAAAAATTTTTTTAGTTGTTGATGGACCTTTATTTATTTATTAATTTTTTTTTATTGTAGATGGACACAATCTCTTTATTTTATTTATTTATTTTTATGTGGGTTGCTGAGGATTGAACCCAGGGCCTCATATGTGCTAGGCAAGCACTCTACCACTGAATTACAAACCCAGACCCTGGACCTTTATTTTTTATTCATTTCTTTTCATGTGGTGCTGAGAATTGAACTCAGTGCTTCACACATGTGAGGCAAGTGCTCTACCACTGAGCCACAATCTCAGCCCCTCAGTTAAAACTTTTAACATAACCATTATACCATTATTGGACAGAAAATTTAACAATAATTTTTTAATATCATTGAATATCCATTGTTCAAATTTCCAAACGTCTCATAAATGTCGTAATTATTTTTTGTAGTTTATTTTCTTGAATCAGGATCTGAATAGGTACACACATTGCAATTAGTTAATGGGTTAATCTTTTTTAATACTTAGATTTCCTCCTGCATTTTTCATTCCCTTTGGAATTTATTTGTTCAAGAAACCAGGACATGCAACTCTGAATTTCTTTAAAAATTGGTACTTGTATCTAGAGGCTTGATAAGATTGAGGTTAGATTTTTTTTATGGCGAGTTAGAACATACATGCTGCTGTATTCTTCCACCAGATGTTTAAGTTCAGTGTCTAGTACAGTTATTTTTTTAGTGTTTAAAAAATGATGATATTGTAATTCCATCATTTTTTCTTCACATATTAGGTGGACTATTTCTGCTCACAGATTACTATTTGACTTGCTGCTACTGCCGTTTATGTAAAATAGGTAGGGTAAATGATTCTTTCCCTTTGTCAGTTGCTTGGCTTATTAACACAGTGCAAGGGAAACTAAGTGTTTTTGTTTCTAAAATATAGTATTAATTCAGGGATTTAAATATATTTTATGTGTTCTAATTCATTTCTCAACTGTACAACAGTGCAGATTTGTTAAATAAATTATGCTAGAACTACACAAAGGAATACTAGTACATAGCCCCTGAAAATAGTAAAGAAGTCATATTTAGTCATCTGAAAGTTATTCATGATGTTTTTCTTAAAACTAATTTTTAAAATATTAAGTCCATATTTATGTTACCAAGCATAATATAGTAATGAGCTTCCCCTCTACCTTTATTCCCAAGTCACTCAGATTCCTTCACAGGAGTCTGTTATTTTTGTGTATCTTTGTATATTCTTCTGGGGATTTCTAGAACTGATAGTTTAGCTATTATGCGTTGGTGCAGCTCTATAAGGTTGTTATGGTCATTTCCTGAACTTCCTCCTTCCTCCTTGGGCACTTATCAACTAAAGGGTTAAGGCATAGTTGGGGGGGGATTGTGGGGGATAGAGGATCCTGCTTAACCTATAACCAATAATCATTTTGACTGTTCTTGTTTTCCTGTACATTTACAAATATTTAAAAAATAATTCATGGGCTGGGGTGACTCAGTGGTAAAACGCTTGCCTAGCATACATGAGGCCCTGGTTCAATCCTCAGCACAACATAAAAATAAAATAAAGGTATTGGATTCACCTACAACTAAAACAAAATATTAAAAAATAAATAAAATAAAATATAATACAAGATGATTTCTATACTTATATAAGCAAATTTTAAGGGGAGGAAGTATATCTATGTATATGTCTGTAATTAATACTATAAAACATGATTTTTGCAAAATAAAATGAACAAGTAAATATATGAAGAGTATATTCAGGATGAATGTATATCAAGGCATTAAAAGTCATTTTCTCTGATGGTATAATTATGAGTGATTTTTTTCCCTTTCTAATATTTACTGCATATCCAGATTTCTTTTTTTTTTGTTTACTTTTTTAATTTTTTTTATTATTGTACACAAATGGGATAGATGTTTCTCTATTTGTACATGGCGCAAAGGCATACCATTTGTGTAATCATAAATTTACATAGGGTAATGTTTGATTCATTCTGTTATTTTTTTCCCTTCCCCCCACCCCCTCCCACCCCTCTTTTCCCTCTATACAGTCCTTCCCTCCTCCATTCTAGCCCCCCTCCCTAAACCCAACTCCAACCCTAACACTAACTCTTCCCCAGATTTCTTTTTAATGAGCACATTATTTGTATAGCAAAAACTAAAATGTACCTGCAAACTAGCTTTATTTCAGAAAAAAAAAATTTTTTTTTAAAGTAATGTCAACATTTTTCAACAGCTCCATCTGCTGGCGGCTGAATAAAGTTAATTTTAAAATTTTACCGTTTTGTTTTTATTCAATAGTATAACCAGAAGCTATAAAATTTCTGTGTTAAAACAAAGGATTTTTTTTAAAAAAACATATCTTTGAAGAAGTTGAATTAAATTAACTGGAACAAAAAGTGATGTAGGGTTGGGATTGTGGTTCATTGGTAGAGCGCTTGCCTAGCAAGTGTGAGGCACTAGGTTTGATCTCCAGCACAACATTAAAAAAAAAAAAAAAAAAACCAAATAACAAAATAAAGGTATTGTGTCCATCTACAACTAAAAATATATTTTTTAAAAGTGATGCAAACTTGGTTCAATGTTGAGTGGCTTACTGCATTCTGCTCCCCAAATAGACTGCTTGCCTATAGCAGAAGTGTGTAATTAAAAAATTGTTTTGATGGTTTTGTCCATTGTACAAAGAGAGAACTCTTTTGGAACTTTTTTTTTCTTCTTACAGTACTAGGGGTCAAACCCAGGGCATCACATAGACTGGACAAACACTTTAAGCCGAAACTGTATCCTCAGCCCTTTGGAGCTCTCTTAAAAAATAAGGTCTACCATAAAGAAATTATATATAATAAATTTGAAGGAGCATCTGCTTCTAAGGTTCCATTTTTTTCTGGCGTTCTCACGAGTCATACAGTATTCTCAAACTCATAGTACTTACACGACCTTAAATTTAAAGAGTTCAAGTATATTTGTGAGATAGAATGGATTTTTAAAATCACTTTCTGAATTAATTGGGAAATGGTGAGAATCACCAGAAAATTTTCCCTATTTGTGTGTTCCTGGATCAATCATTTAGCTTTTTGGATCTTAGTTTCCTTATGTAAAATGAGATAAATGAAAGAGGTAGTCATTTTTAAATTTTTGGTACGAAGGTTCGAACTCAAGAGATTTCTATCACTGAGTTATATCCTACCCCTTTTTGTATTTTATTTTGCGAAAGGGTCTTAATAAGTTACCAAGGCTGGCCTCACACTTGAGATCCTTCTGCCTCAGCCTCCTGAGTCACCAAAATTACAGGTGTGTGCCACTATGCTTGGCAACAAGTCTGTTCTTTGTAAATTCATGTCACTTCTTCCATTGTAGTGGGGGGCTTCCCTTTTACTAGAATCAAACTGGGTGTAATTTCTTATATAACATGCTCCTAATAGTCTTTAGTGACTTCATAGTGCCATTTAAACTCTATTATCAGTCTGCTTACATATATTGTAGCTTTAGAGATAATTAGGAAAGGGTATCAGAAAGATGCATGAAAAGGCTTCAAATCTTAGGATCAGTAGAGCATAGAAATGACTAACTCTTGCCACAGGTAGTGGAGCATGCCTGTTATCTTGGGACTGGCGACTTAAGATGTTGAAGCAGGAGGATTGCAAGTTTGAGGCCAGCCTGGGCAACTTAGATGATCCTGTCTCAAATTTTTAAGTCTTTTTAAAAAAGAGCTGGGGATGTAGGTCAGTGGTAGAGCATTGCCTAGCACATGAGAACCCCAGGGTTCAATCCCCAGTAACACCTGCCCCCACATGTATCACTATAAGTGTGCTTCTGGTAGTAAGTTTAACTGCTTGTCAATAATTATGGTTAGTTCTAGTGACTAATACTATTGCTTAAATTAATTTTCATTTAAAATTTGTTTTAGTTGTGGATGGACATGATACCTTTATTTTATTTATTTATTTTTATGTCTTGCTGAGGATGGAACCCAGTACCTCACATATGCCAGGCAAACTCTACCACTGAGCCACAACTCCAGTCTTTCATTTGTTTTCTTACATATAAGAACCGATATCATACTTGATATAAATATAAAACTTAGAGGAAATCTTTGTTCTATATCAAAATAAAAATATGAACATAAAATATCTATGTCATAGGCATTTATCTCCTATATAAAATAGTACATATGTACATATACTATACACACAATATGCGTTTATGCATATATATTTAAATGCAAGCACCTTAACTGGTATTAGCATAATTGTTAACAAACTTCAACAGTTGCAAAGACTACATGATGAATTGTTAAATTTATAATAAATAAATTTTGACTGGGGATTCCAGAGTCTACTACTTAGCTGTCCAATAGAAAGCCTTGAACCACATGTGTTTTCTATGCACTTGAAATATTGACTAGTGTAAATTGAGATGTACTGTATGTGTGGAATTCACAATATGAACAAAAGAAGAAAACGGCTCATTAATAAATGTTTATATTGATTGCATGTGGAAATGAAAATATTTTGGATATACAATGTTACATAAAAATGTTAAAATTGCTGAGCAAGGTGGCATGTGCCTGTAATCCCCGTGACTTTGGAGGCTGAAGTGGAGGATCATAGGTTTGAGACCAATCTCAGCATGTTTAGTGAGGTCCTAAGATGGGGGATGTAGCTCAGTGATAAAATACCTGAGGGTTCAATTCCCAGTACCCTCCATCCAAATTAAAATTAATTTCACTTTACTTCTTAAAATGAAAAGATTTAAATGACATACATATTTCACACTATTTTTGTGGGCAGTGTGGCTTTTCAGTGTAAGCAAATCCAATTTTCCTGACCAAGTGTAGGCCAATGGATTGTACACTGGACTACACACAGTGCTGAATGCTGACTCTGGATGAATGAATGGTTATTGCTTTAGTTATTCTGTCTGGTGCATTCAGGATTTCTCAGAGCTGCTCAGTCTCAATTACAATGGTGGCCTATGCTATATACAACTTCAAGGGAACCAAGAAGACTCTATCCAGTCTGCATATCTACCTAAATGATACTTGGTAACACACACTTCCACAAAGAACCCAAAGGAATCTTCAGAAAAAAAAAAAAAACAGTTAAGAATTTCAACCTAATATCTGCATGAGAAATCAGGAGTACCATTGATTAGTGGATAGGTAGGAAGATGATCCAGAACTTTTAAAGGAACTAAACATACTTAAGATGAGACTTATAGGACAATGTGCAAGATGAAAGGCAGAAAGAAACTGCATTGGCTTATGTTTACCAATGCAGCATTGAGCTGTCATAAAGTACACAAAATTCATCTCTAAGTCCCCTTCCCTGATACTCCTTTGTGGCATCCTTCCCTTTCCAACTCTCCCTACTGTTTGGACTTTTCTCAGCCCTTTCTCTTTTCTGTCTTTCTCCACAGAAAGAAAAATAATCTGTCAATGTAAGTAAGGTGTGTGAAAATGTGGGCTGACAGGCATATGCAGTTTACAGAAATTTCCAGATGGTTTTTATATTCTACTTCACTCCAGTGGAAACCACTACCATGGTACTACAGATGAATGGGGCATTCTTTTAGGAATATAAGCATAACACTTACATGAGGAATCAGGAATAAGAAGGTAATAAGATAGGCACAGTGCCATATACAGGGGATTAATCATAGAGGGAGAAATTCTAGGCACCAGATGCTGAATTTGGGAGAGGGTGGAAGAGCCATGCTATCCTTCAGTGGTAGTGATGTTATGAACGGAAGGAGGACCAACTTCAGAGGCTTAGGGAAGATGATAACGGTGCTTCACCTGATTGCCTAACGCCTAAACTACTGCAAAGTTAGTTCCTATTGGGTTTGGTCACTGCTAATGGATATTAAGTGTTATCTTTTGCAAGTAATACAACCACATTCTAGCATGTTTTTGGAAGAGTCAATGCCTTAACCTAAGGAACTAGTGTAGCAAGAATTTCAGCCCTATTACAAACTGGCAGTTTTCATATTTTTGACCCAAGTGGCCTTTGAATTGCATTGACTAGGTAATAGCGTTTGTCTCATTTACTAATGAGTTGTCTAGCATGGGATGTCTGATAGATGTTTTACTATAGTTTGCAAACCATGCCCTAGTGTAGCTGGCTGGGTTCAAAATGCAGTAGGAGCAACAGAGGTATAGTTAGGGCTTTTCATATTAACTATGTGCATTCCTGATGTCTTCCAACATCCCAACCTCTTACCCTTAACTTTAGCCCCTACCAAAAAAAATGTCTAGACAGTCAAAGTATGAGTTGTATAATAGGCAGAATAATGCCCCCCCGAAAGATATCAATGTCCTAATCTGCAGAACTTTTGAATTCATGTTACCTTACATGGTAAAGGGAGAGTAAGGTTGCAGATTGAATTAAGTATGCTAATCAGCTGATGCTAATCAGCTGATCTTAAATTAGGGCGATTATCCTGGATTATCTGGGGGCGTGTAATCACAAGGGTCTTAAAAGCGGATGACAGGGACAGAAGGAAGTCAGAGAAAGAGATGTGATAATGGAAGCGGGGTCAGAGAGATGCTGTGGTCTTGACTTTGAATCAAGGAGTGTGGTGAGCCTTTAGAAGATGGAAAAGGAATCTAGAAATTCTTCTCTAGAGCGTCCAGAAAGGACAACAGCTCTGCTGACACCTTGATTTTAACCCAGTGAGAAGCATGTCAGACGCCTAAGCTACAGAACAATGAGGCAGTACCTTGTTATTGCTTTAAGCTACCAAGTTTATGATAACTTGTTATAGAAGCAATAGAAAACTAGTACAGATGGGAACTGGATGTGAGGTTTTCATGATCAAAGACAACTCTAGCAGCTGTGCACGGTGATGCACATCTGTAATCCCAGTGGCTCAGGAGGCTGAGGCAGGAGGATCGCGCGTTCAAAGCAAGCCTCAGCAAAAGCGAGGCGTTATGCAACCCAGTGAGACCCTGTCTCTGAATAAAAGACAAAATAGGGCTGGGGATATGACTCAGTGGTCGAGTGCCCCTGGGTTCAAACCCTACTACCATGGGCCACCCCCCAAAAGAGACAACTCTAGCGATGTTTGTGTAATACCAGCATTTTTACAGCATTCCCACATAATCTTTCTCAGGACAGAAAGCATTCACTGAGGTTTGCTTGTTTGATTTTTGTTACTGGACATTGAACCCAGTGGCACCTAACTACTGAGTCCCACTCCCAGAACTTTTTTGTATTTTATTTAGACAGGGTCTCACTGAGTTGCTTAGGGCCTGGCTAAATTGCTGAGACTGGCTTTGAACTCACCATCCTCTGGCTCAGTGAGCTGCTGGGATTATAGATGTGTGCCTTGAATGTTTCATCTTGTCAATTGTTCTTAATGACAAGACATTCAATTATGTTTATTCTGGTGAATTTCAACTTATTTTTTAAATCCTCAAATATAGAAGGATATTTTTATTTTAATATCAATTTCAGACTTCAGTTTTCTTTAAAAAAGTATAGCGTTAAGTGAAGGTTTATATTTTTAATTTCTGCAAGTCCACTTGCTATTGTATAAAAGTATACCTTTCAAGAGGAACAATGCTTCTTTGAACCTGCAGAGATTTTTCTCTCTCTGTCCTAAAGATAATTGCCCCATTGAACCATACCGTGCTGCTCTTTTGAAGCCTGTCTCCTTTCTGCGAATTGTTTTCAATGTTCAGTCTTGTAGTGTTGCCAGCCTGAAGTGGGCATTATGGGTCCATTTATTGAAACTTATGACATACCATTTTATAATAGAGAGTTACGGGTGAAACTGGCAAAACTGTTCACCAAGTTGACACGATACTTTTAGCCATTTCAGGACTCACTGCCACATATAAATCAGAGAGTCCTAAAATGGCTAAAGGTATTTAAGAATGACATTCCTAAACAATTTACACATTAAACAAAAATATTTACTGTGTGCCTTCTATGTGCCAAGGGTACAGATAAAGGCAGTGAACAGCTCAGTCAAAAGTTCCTGGCTCTCATTCTGCTGTTCTTCTGAAACTTTCTTGCTCCCTATCTTTGGAGGTTTGAGAATTGAAGAAGGGAAGAAAGGTAACGAAATAAAAATAATCAAAGAGCCAGAGAATTTTTTTTTTTTTTTTAGATCTAGACTCCCTACTTTCTCCTTCCAAGAAATACATTGATGGAACAATGATGTAAAGAAGGAAAGTTCCTGAGATAATTTTAAAAAGGGGGGCAGAAAGCACTATTAGAAAACTTAAAGAATGTATGATAGGGGATGGGGGTTGTGTCTCAGTGATAGAGCACTTGTCCAGCACATGTGCGGCCCTGGGTTCGATCCTCAGCACCACACAAAAATAATAAAATAATAAAGGTATTGTGTCCATCTACCACTAACTAAATAAATAAATACATGTATAATAGATGAAATCTTATAGTATTTGTTGGCAAAATCTCAAATAGTGGAACAGTTAGCAGGTCTTGTAAGTACTGGAGGAGACTGAAGCAGAATTGTGTAGGGGACTTGAGATAGAAATGAGTAGTGTAAGTGCTCTGGCCTGATGGAATTTTGTGACACTTCTTTCCTACTACAATAATATTTATTTATGTATCCGTATTACCTATCTTTTCTTTCAAATGATATCTTGCTGTGATCAATTAATTCACTTTTTGTTTGTTCATTGTTAAAACAAATTCTCTCTGGAATAGTTCTAGTAACCAAATACTTCACATCACGGAGCACTTACAGAAGGGATGGTATTAATGGAGGTAAGGGAAAGCAGTTCACTTTTCAGTTCTGGAAGGGGACTGGCTGGGGAGAAAAACTTGCCCCACGGTAGGTGATCAACTGTGAGAATCGACACCTCCAGGAGGTTAAGGGGGAAAAAAAACCCACCTCCCGGACAGCATCCCTCTGGTCTTCAGATTACTTCTCCCTCAAATAAGGACAATTCGAAGGAATGGAATGCTTTGTTACAGGTTGAAATACTGTGCCCCTCCCTTCTGCCGTTTACTAGACAATTCTCCCATTCGGAAACCGGAGGGATTTAGTAAAAATGCAACACGTACGGTGTGGAAAAAAGTGTATGCATTCGGAGATCACTAGGTCAGAACTACCTAGCAAGACGCAAAGTAGTTAATAATACCAATTTTATTTAAAAGCACAACGTCAGTGATGGATGTCGGTGCTTTAACAACGGCCAACCTTTATTCAACAAGTTACAGATACACATCAATCTAGCTAGTTTTCGGCAGTAGCTTAGAGCGCCACAGAAGCAGAGAACACATTTACCGTTGTCCATCTCACTGCCGCCACCGTGACGGCCGCGGCGCGCCCAGGAGGCTGCGCGCGCGCGCGCGCGGAAGGGGCGGGGCGGAGGAGGGGCGCGCGCGCCCGGTGGGCGGGGCGGAGCCCGGAGGCGGGCTTACGCGCGCTGGGTTCATATGGTCGGCAGGGGGCGCTGCGCACCCACGCCGCGCTCTGCCTGCCCCCGGGTGCTGTCCGCCGCGGTTCGATTGGAGCAGCCGCCGAGGAGCGCTTGGCGCCATTTTGAAGCGGAGAGGAGGAGGAACGGCCGGGCTGGCTGCGGAAGGGGAGGGGGGAGGAGGCGATTGGATGCGGCGGCGGCGGCGGATCCCGGAGAGCAGCGGAGTGAGAGGAGTAGCGAGTCGGACACCCGGAGGTAGGAAACAATTCAGTTAACGGAAAGCAAATGTCTCTCTTCTCCGGTGGCCGCGCTCCATTTTTCAGCGGCCACCACCGCGGCTGTGTGTGTGTGTGTGTGTGTGTGTGTGTGTGTGTGTGTGTGTCGGGGCTGAAGCGCCGCCCGCCTGCCTGCCAGCCAAGGCTCGTCTCCGGGCGTCGGGGGCTGCAGTGGCCGGCTGCCGGGCGGCGGCCCGGGGCGGGGGGCGCGGGGCGCGGGCCGGCTGCGCGGTGGGGGTGGGGAGGGCCCCGCGGCCGGCGCGCTCCTCCACGCCGCGGGCTCTGCGGCAGCCCGTATAAATTAAACTTGCCGCCCAGGTCCCGGCCCGGGCGCCCGCGGCGGGCGGTGACCTTGCGCGCGGCCGGGGGTCCCGGCGGCCGGGCACCCGCGCCCTCCCGCCGTCGCCGCGGCGCCCCTCCCCCCGCCCGCCCGGCCGGCGGGCGGCTGTTTCCCGGGCGGCAGGCGGGCGGCGCGGTGCTCCTGTTGAATCCTCCCGCGGGCGGGTCCCCCCATTCCGGGCGCGGGGCGCTCGGGGGGCGCGGGCCGGTGCCGCCTGCGCGCGGGCCTCCCCCGGGGTCCCCGCGCGCCGCCCGGCCTGTGCTCGGGGTGGAGGACGCGGGCGGAGAGAGTGACATTTTTACACGGTTACTTGCCCGTCGCGGGAGATAAAGCGCGCTAACCGCGCCTCTTGGTTGGTGCTGGGGGAACCCGAGGACCTAGTTGAGGAAGAGCGCAGCTCGGGCGTGAAGTGACTCCTCCCAGGCGACGACGGGGTTCTGGCTTTTCGTTGGGACCGAACGGCAGTGCAAGTGGTGTGTGATCGTGGGTAGTTCACCTTTCTGCACCGTTATTTCATTGACACTTTAAAAGTTTTCGGTCCGGAGAGGAGGCTCGGTTTTGCTGCGGCTGTGGGCGTTTGGTATGTACGTTAAAACTTGCTCTGTGCTGCCCGGCTGTAATTCGAGGGGATGAATCTGAACCCCGAAACGCGGCACCTCATCTTCAGGACTGCACGCGACAGCGTTCCTTCCCGCGAAGGGTGTGAGCTCAGGGAGGGTTTGAAAGACCATTTTCCCACCCACTTCACACACGTCTTAACCGTCCTTACGCTGGGGCGAAGTCTTATTTTCCAAGCACCCTTCTCTCACACTTGTCGTTTGAAGTGATGGATGGGCAGTTGTGTCCCCAGTGACCCTACCCTTGTGTGTTAAATAGTTTGGGAAGCTTTGGATACAGCCTTTAATTTTGTAGGGTAGCTGCGGTCTTGAGGGAGTTGGGGAATCCTGTATGTCTTCCTAATAACCTTTGAAAACTCACGTGTGTTTCTATATAGAGGAGGCAAGCTGTAAATAAATCATAATCATTTAAATCCTGAATGGCAGTGTAATCACTGTTCTCAGTTAACACATCTAGATAAAGTGCCAGGAGAGAACGTTTACTATATTAATTCATGTAGTCGTCAAGTAGAAAAGTTAAGAACAAACATGGACCTCAAAGGACCGGACCCTCTTCTCTATGCAGTCCACATGTCACAGATGTTAGCATTTTTAGGGACAATGAAATGAGTATTGTGTGTGCAGGTCAGTTTGTGGAACAATTAGTCTTGCATCTCAGGGTGAAAACAGAAAACCTAATTAAACTTTTTATAGTGGTGAAAGTTAAGATAGATTTTTCTTCAAAAACTGAACCATAAAAGACCATATCCTAAGTCAGAATATTATTTCTTTGAAGTAAAATCTGTACATATGTAAAATTTACATATACACATCGTGCATTTTTAAATTACTAAAGTAGGAACTTTTTCTGGTGGTTTGAAAATTTTCCTCTTAGCTGTGTTTTACTTGAAGTGTATTTTAATTGAAAAGATAGGGCTTGACTTTTTTCTTTTTTTTTTTTTTTTAAGAACTTTTTCTTTTTGGTTGTAGTTGATTCTCTTGGCATTAACTTGGCTTTTACAGTGACTTTTATTAACTCTACTTGTCATCTTTATTTCTCTCTAGTTGGGAGCCCTGGTCCTAGTTTTCCCTAAGAATTAGAGGAGATAATGTAATGATTGTGATCCTTGTGATTGAGCTGATTTGTACTAAGGTTATTTGTACCAAGGTTCTACTGAGCTGCTGTTGGATAAATGTTGTTTTAATTTTTATCTTAAAATTGTTACACATTGTAACGTTTTGAGGACTGAGCTTTATCAATAATTTGTTAAGCCTGAAATAAAGTGATACCCTGTATTAGACAGGTCTTTCTCTGGTGAAGCAGCTCCAGGACCGCTTTATGAGGAAGGGAATATTTTGGGAGCCTGTGTTTTTTCTGCTTATTTCCTTTGGCAAATTTAAACTGTCTTTTGGCTCCCTTAGTTCTTTTTAAAAATCCTGTTCCCTTAGAACTAATAAGGAAGCTCACTCTTATTTGGTATAGACTCTTGGATAGCACATACTGTATATAACATATTAGAAAAGAATAAATCAATGTTAGTATTACAACTACTAGGAAATGTAAAGATGATGATTTCCAGTCTTATTTTATAGATGAGAAAGTAGGTTCAGATTATAAATTAATTGATTTACCCAAGAGTACAGTCGTATTCGTGTGGGTGAATTGGGGACAGCCCTTAGATCTCTTAGTGGTCTGTATTTTATTCAGGACTTAGCAGTATTTAAAATCATTGTGAGGCAACACATTATTGTTCATCCTCTTCTTACCTTTTCTTTTCATTCATTTAAACAAGAAGTAAAACTTCAAGGTTAACCATCTATTCTGGTGTCTGGTTTTAATAATTTCTATCTAGAATTCACACTCTAGGTTGTTTTACAAGATTACCTTTTAGACGTGTCTCTTCTAGAGCTACTGGCTCTTTCATTGTGTAACACTACTTGACTTGACATTTTTCTTTGTGAAACTTGTAAGCCAGAATAGTCTGGAGAAGTTAGTATTGAACTTTTTTTTTGTCATAAGATATTGTGTGTATATGACTTTTATTTATTTATATATTTTTGGGTATTGAACTCAGGGGCACTTAACTACTTAGTCACATCCCCAGACCCCTTTTTTTCAAAATTTGAGACAAGGTCTTGTTAGGTTTCAGAGGGCCTTGCTAACTTGCTGAAGCTGGCCTTGAACTTGGGATCCTCTTGCCTTAGCCGCCTCTGAGTTGCTGGGATTAGAGGTGTGTACCACTGTGACCAGCTTGAATATGATTTTTAAATTCAGTTTGCTACATAGGTCATTTGTCTTTTCAATTTACAATAGGCATTTTACTTGGTTTGTGTATTCCTTCGTGGGAATGTTAAAAATTCCAAAGATACTTAGTTTAAAAATAAAACTAGTAGTTTTTTTTCTGAGAATGTATTTATTTTTTAAACTTAAGAATCTGCCAGTTTGGGGATTAAAAAAAAAAAAAAAAAAGAATCTGCCAGTTGGTTTGCAGTTTTTAAAAAAACTTTTTTTTGTAGTTGTAGATGGACAGCATGCCTTTATTTTATTTGTTTATTATCATGTGGTGCCAAATATCAAACCCAGGACATCACACACTCTGCCACTGAGCTACAGCCCCAGGCCTGGTTTGTAATTCTGACTCCTTGTAGAGTAAACTCTTTCCTTATAGTATTTTATTGTGAACCACCTGATTTTTTTTTTTTTTTCTATTTTCTCCAATACTTGAAAAAGGTTTTATAAATCTTTCTCACTAATTAGTTTAGAATTAAGAGTAGGTTTGCTGTGTTTGTTGTACTGTCATTGTGATTATGCATATTGAAAAAATCATGATGATAAAACTCAGATGAATAAAGTTTAGTCTAAAAATTAAAGTCATTAATCTGAAATATTTAAAAATATCTATAATACTTACCATATTCCATTGGTCAGACATTAACAGCTGTTAATAGTCATTCTTGGTTTAGCTGTGTAAACCTTAAAAGTCAGCTAAGCAGTATGGAGGAAAGACTGATTAAAGTAGGAAGCTATTTTGAAGCATCTTTTGGGCCTAGAAATACTCCACTGTTTTGCCTCTCCTTTGACAGAGAATGTTGTGAACTAATTCAGTGAAAATGAACAAATATTGAGCCTCCTTCCACAAACAACTCCAATACAATAAACAGGACCAAGACACCCTGACACATTGAAGTGTAGAGTAGTGGTTGGCAGCCCATATCAAAGTGATGGGAGCTGAGCAGACCAGAGAAGTAGGATCTGTGCTGTTAATTAGTTCTGAAAGGAGCAGTCTTTCTCTCCTGTTTTCCTCAGTGATAGTTGAGGTTGCTCTTTTTTATGTGAGAGACTGAAATTAGTTAAGACTAGATATACAAATGATAATAAGGAGGAAGAGATATTATAACCAGGACTATTATCTCAGAATAGTTAGACTTGTAAGAGGCTGTGGTTCCTTAGGCAGTTGTTTACGGATTTTTTTTTTTTTTCTCTTCTTTAATTGCAGAGGTGATTTTAGGGACATAGGCAAAGATTTTTAAGGAAAAACCCATATTCCAAGCTACATCCCTTACTAACTCAAATTCTCCCAGGCAATTTCAGTCATCCTTTAGATATGGGACTGGTTGGGGGAGGGAGTTGTTGCAAAGAATGGTGGTTAAAGTTGGGAGAAATCCTTGAGTTCTTAAAAAGTTGTAGAGTTTAAGTTACAAGTTTTACACATATAGTTAAAAAACTTAAAATGGTACAGAAAAGTGAAAATAAAAATTACTTTTCCTTCAAAAATTTACTGTTAAATTCCAAAATGTTTATTTTAAAAATATACAAATAGTATTACATATAGCATTACATAGTATACATTATACTACAATTTTCTTTTCCTTAATGCTACAGGCACATGTAGAACAACATTATTTAAAAATGACTAGAATATTTTGTTATAAAAGGTACTGTAATTGAGTTGTATTAGCTTTTAACATTCTACACTAACCAGCAATTTTTGTTGTGTTCACCAACACTAGATTTTATTTAACTTTATATTTTTTTTGCCAGTTGGATATGTGAAGCTCCATCTTGTTTTGAGTTTGAATTTCTTTGATTATGACTGAGGCTAAACATTTATTCATATGCTTATTAAAAGGGACAGTTACTTGCAGTACATACTTTAGTTTAAGTGATTTCATTTACTTGCTGCTGACACCCTGGGTGACACTCCCCTACCCCCCCACTGAGCTAGTCCTTACCTGAGACCTGAGATGGCCTGAGAGGTGGAACTTGGAGAGGAATAAGGTTTTGGAACCAGTGGCACCTTGAGGAGATTGATGCTGTGACTAGAGAAGCCACTATGCTAGACTCGGAAAAATTGAGGGGCAACATAAGAGTATTGAAAGCCCTTGTTTTAGTGTTAACATGGGTAGAAGAGGGGCAGAACCAACAAAGGGGGGATTCGAGAGTCAGAACAAATAAATTTTATATAGGGTCTGAATGTTCTGTCCCATCCCTCCCCACTCCCAGCTTTAAGGGTCTATTTTATCTTTTATTTATACTGTTGTTGAGCTTGTATTGGCAAGGGTGGCAACCTGGACCTTGTTATTTCAGTTTCTCTAGTTTTGAGGGCTTAGTTTTTCTTTTAAGGGAAACTGATATTCCTTCAGATCAGTCAAAGGGAGCATTTTATTTCTAGAATCCTTTAGCTGTATTTTTTAGTCTCTAGTGCCTTTCTTTGGCTAAATTTTTACATGAGTATTAGAGACCTTACATGCTGAAGTGTTCAGAAAACTTGGGATGTTAATGTATCTACATTAGCTTTGTTTCTGTTTAATCCCTATATGTTGTGTTCTCCGCATCACAGCTTTATTTTGTTTTCATGGATTGAGCTTTTTTTTTTTTTTTTTTAAGTAGGCTTGGGAGGTGACTGACTTAAAAGACTCTTATCTGTATCCAAGTTCTGGGGATTGAACCTAGACCTCCCAAGTGTTAGGCAAACACTACCATTGATGTATACTCCCAGCCTTGTCTGCAATTACTATATACACGGTTTATCAGTGGGCTGGCCCTTTTGTTGTCTTTATCCCAGTTTAGGCCCTTGGTTCTCAAACTGGAGTGATGTTGCTTCTCCTACCTCTAGTGTTCACAGTTTGGCATTTTGACATTTTAGTTGTCACAAATAGAGGGGAGTGATTTGCTATTGGCATCTAGTTGGTAGAAGTCAAGCATGGAAGTTGCTAAACATTCTGCCCTATAGAGCAGCCCTCCACAACAACAACAAAAAGTTACCTGACCAAAAAATGTCCATTGTGTCAAGGTTGAGAAACCTTTGTCTTGGCAGAGCTTGTTCAGGAAGCTGCATTTATCTCAGCTCAGCTGCATTAGGTATGTACACCTATTTTAATCATAAAGATCAAGAAATAGTGATGTTTAATGTAGTCTTGTGCTGTAGATTTTGAGCAGTTTGCCTTCTTTCTTTTTTAGCCATTGACTTTCCTTCTTCTTGCTTACGCTTATGACATAACATAACTAGGTTATGTCTTTATAGTCTTAGTTGGAATTTGGAAGAAGACAAGCATTTAAGACCTGAACATATTTAAGCATTTGAAAATGCTACTTGATGAGTGAGGTCCCTTTCTAAGACAGGAGGGCATAATGGTTTAGCATATGGACTTAAAAGTTAAGACCACTTGGGTTTTTATCTTGTCTCCATCACTAACTGGCAGTGTTACCATGGGCAAATTGCCTAATCTTGCCAAGTCTCAATTTCTTAATCTGTGAAGTGAGGATAATAGCAGTATCTCATTTTGAAAAACAACTTTACTGAGATATAATTCACATACCATACAGTCTCCTTATTGAAAGTGTATAATTCATTGTTTTCCAGGATACTTGCAGATTTGTGCAACTATCATCACAGTTTGATTTTGGAACTGTATTTTTTCCTGTTTAAAAAAAAGAAAAGAAAAAACAAAACAAAACCTTAAAGCCATTAATTGTTACTTCCCATCACTCCTTATCTCACTGGTTTTTGTGATAAGCCAGGACAAATGCGTAGTTTAACTTGGTGCCAAAATTTAAGTGTGTGGTAAAAAATGATTATAACTTTTGCAGGTAGACTTAATTTGTGGCAAAGTTCATTTACATTACTTTAAAGAAGGAAAATATGGGATAATTGTTGAATGGATATTTGCATGTTATACTGTGCAAGGAAATTATGCTCAGTGCTGGCTAGAAATATAAAGATGAGTTTCAGTCAAGAGTTGTATGTTTAATAGGAAGAAAGAGGCTGGTGTAAAAATTATAAAACACAGCAGAATACTGTTAGTGCTTTCAGGAACACAAGCAAAATATTTGAAATTAGTAATTGGTCAAAAAACTAATCGTGTTACTCTGAGTATAGAACCATGAAAAACTTCTTGAAGGAGGAACCTTTTCACCAAATCTTAGATGTTGGAAAAATGGGACTTTTGGCTCCAATGGAGAGTACTTTGAAGACAGTGTTATGGTCTTAAATTTTTGTTTCCTCATACTGTTGCCAGATGATGATCTCTTGTAACTATACCCACAGTCTTTTTTGTTATTTCTGGTATGTTATGAACCTGGAAAGAAATGAATAAAAAAGAGTTAAATAAACTCTTAGTGAGAACCTGATGTCTGTAAGAAGAGGCTATAGATACATGATCTTATTCTGTCACTTTGAGCTAATGATCTTTTGTTTATTCTCTAGGTTTTGGTTCATTCCAGTTAATTAGTTTATAGAATAAGTAATTCCTAGACAAATTAGGTTCTTATACATGTTTTCTTTTTGCTAAGAACTTCATTTTTTGACCGTCTCCAAATTTTTTCCTACTGAACTCTTTGACATAGCATCTCTAGTACAACATGTCCAAAACTGAACTGCCTTCTGTACTACTCTTTTATTATATTTCCAACTTTTGCTTTGGTTAGTGACAGATTTTTTTCATTTTTCTTTTATTCTTTCTTTTTGTAAGCTGTAAGGGATGACTAGATTTATCACATCGGAAACCTTAAGAGTCATCTTGATCCTACTATCTTCTCTACCTCTCATCAAACAAGTTACCAAATTTTGTTGATTCTGATACTATATTTTTAAAGTTAAAACAACAACAACAACAAAACAACTATTTGCAGCTTTGAGGTGGCATATGTCTGTATTCCCAATGACTCAGGAGGCTGAAGTAGGAGCACTGCAAGTTGAAAGCTCATATTTCCATGTGGTATTTCTGTGTTTTTAAGTACCCCTTTTTTTCTTGTGTACATGTTCAAAGGCTTGCTTTACACCTCCATTTAGTGAGACCATAAGCACCTTTGCAAGACCCTGTATCTCAGATAAAAAGGTCTGGGGATGTAGGTCAGTGGTAAAGTGCCCCTGGGTTCAATTCCCAGTACCAAAAAAACAAAACCAAAACTATTTGCAAATACATACTTCAAAAGTAAAGAAAAAAAAAAAGATAGTTTCTTATAATCTTTCCCATCTCATTCCAGACTACTGCATTAGTTTATTGATAGTTTCCCACTTTTTTACTATTATCAAATTACTGCAGTGAGTAATCTTATATGGATATCATTTTGTACATAGGCAGGTGTGTCTGTAGGATAAGTTCCTAGAAGTAGAATTGCTGGAACAGAATGTAGCAGATATAATTTTGATAGACATTGTTCAAGTTGTGCTTCATAGAGGTTGTAACACAAATGTATATGTGAGAATACATATTTTCCCATAACCGTGCTAACAGTATATAATCAGACTTTTTGGGGGTTTTGCCAACATGGTAGGTGAGAAAAATGGTATCTCAGTGTATTTTAATTTACATTTTTCTTATGAGTGAAGTTGAGCATTATTTCATATATTTGAACCATTTTTATTTTTCTGAAAACTGCTCTTAATCATTTCCCATTTTTTCCCCCTTATTTTGAGAGTCTTGAGTTTCTCCTCATCCTTGTGCCTTTGGTTAGTTTATTCAAAGTGAAAGGTCACTTGCTTGCTCTCCTGGGGTTTCTCTTCTTACTAGTCTCTTTGCAATTTCACTCCCTTCCAGGCTTGCCTGTGTGTGTTTTTTTTTCTCTCTCTCTCCCTCCCTCCCTCCTCCCCCTCCTTCTCTTTAAAGGATATTTCTCATCACAAACTTGAATGTCTTATTGCTTGCTTAAAACACTTCAGTGGCTTTTTAATTTAAATACCTTAGCATGAGCATGGTGCCTTGCTAGCATTTCATTTCTTTGTAGGTTCTCTGATGCTCCCAAATGTTGAATTGCTCCTAACTCCCCTATGTTAATCCTTTGTCTCTGTGTCTTTCCATGTGGTATTTTGTTAAGTACCCTTTTTCTCCTTGTGCACATATCCAAAGTTCTGCTTTACACCTCCTATTCAGCAATTAATAGGTTTTTCTGGTACCTGACTCTTATTTTAGGCAGTATACATTGCATCTTTTACTTCACAAGATCCTGTGTATACCTGACACGGAAACTCCCACATTGTCTCTTTTTATTATTTGTTTAAGCACATGTGTTTCCTTGCCTGAGATTGATAGCTTCTTGAGAGCATGGACTTTTATTTTGGAACCTAGTGAAGTGTTTAGCACATAGTAGGTGATAAGTATTTACTGAATATACACAAATATATGTGTATAGCAAGTTTTAATATATATGTCACTACTCAAAGGTAAATTAATATAATATTGAGCTTAGAAATCCTTAAAAATACTTGTCTTTTTATTGAAATGTAATGTACAAATCTTAGGGGTTCACTTCGATGAGTTGTGGCATTATACCAGGGTAACTGATATCCCAAAAAAGATGTATAGCATTTTCATTACCCCAGGAAGTTCTCTTGTTTACCTTTCAATTCATTTCTTCTTGCCCTCAAGCACTCTAAAAGCAGATTAGCTTTGTTCTGACTTCATAGTCTGTGTTCTTTTGTATCTGGTTTCTTTTTTAATATATAGTTTGGATTCATTCCTGTGGTTGGATGGATCAGTAGTTGTTTTGTTTTATTGTTGAGTAGTATTTCGCTGGATGAATATACCACAGTTTATCGTTTGTTATGATCATTTGGGGTGAATCCAGTTTTTGACTGTTAGGAATAAGTCCTCTACAGGTCTTTTTTGCAAACATTTGTTTTCATTTCTCTTGGATAAATACTTTGAAATGGAATTGCTGCTTTATAGAATGGAATTGCTTGTATGTTTATAAGAAACTAGATTTTCAAAGTGGCTTTCCATTTTATACTCCTGACTGATTATATGAGAGTCCTAATTGTAATACATCCTTGCCAACACCTGAGTAATCAGAATTGCCCATGTAATCACTATTACCTAAGCAATTGTAATTTTGGCTATTCTATATGTTATGTGGTGTCTCTTTGTGGTTTTATTTTGGATTTCCTTGATATTGTGTGTGTGTGTGTGTTTGTGTGTGTGTGTGTGTCTGTGTCTGTAATGGCTCTTGATGTTTTCTGCTCATTAAAAAATGGTTATTTTTAATTTTTGATTTGTAGGAATTCTTTTTTTCCTTTTTTATTTGTTCTTTTTAGGTATTTAGGTATATATGACAGTAGAGTATATTTTGACATATTATATATACATGGAGTATAACTTTCTGTAATTAGGATCCCATTCTTGTGGTTGTACATGGTATGGAGTTACACTGGTCACGTACTAAAAAATGAGCATGGGAAAGTCATATTTAATTCATTTTACTCTTTCCTACTCCCATCCCCCATCCCTGTAGGAATTCTTATTATATTCTGAATATAATATATTTTTTTTGCCAGCTCTTTACATTGAGGAAGATTTCTGTTTGTAACTTGTCTTCCCTACTGTTAACTATATTTTGATAAGCCGAAGCTTTTAATTTTGATGAAATCTAGTTAACCAATATTTTCTTTTACAGATTGTGTTTTCTGAGTTTGAATAAGTCTTTGCCTATCCCAAAGTCACAAGAATATTATGTGCTTTTTAACTTTTTTTTTAAAGAAGATTTATAGTTGTGTTTGTCTGCTTTCTTTTACTATATTACATACCTGAGATAATCTATTCTCAAATAAAAAGTTTTATTTTGGCTTATAGTTTTGGAGTTTCCATTTCATCATCAGGTGCACCTACTGCTTTTAAACCTCTGATTCGAGTGCAGGATGGTAAAGGCAGGGAGCATGTGGTGGAGCAAAACCACAGAACTTTATTGCATGTGTGTAATGAGAGACTGAGGGAGAAAAGGAGGGAGGGAGTGGCAGGGTTCCCACTATTGCTCAGTGACATGAAGATATCCCAGTGGGCCCTACCCCTGAAAGGTTCTACTGCCTCCACATTGCACCACCTTAGGATCAAACTTTTAATACATATGCCTTTGGGCAACATTAAAATCCAAACTATAGCAGGTCTTAGCTTTTATGTATTAGGGCTAAGATTCATCATGAATTTTGTGCATGGTGTGAGGATAGGGGTTGAAATTCATTTTTAAAAGTGTTTATCCAGTTCCAGCACTGTTGTTTGGGGGGGGGGGGGGGAACAGCTCAAACTTTTTTCTTTCCTGTAATGAATTACTTTTGTGCCTTTGTTCAGTATCATTTAAACCTTACATATGTGGATTTATGTCTGGATTCTGTGTCATTGATTTGTTTTTCCTATGCAGGTATTTAATACTATCTCTATGACTATAGCATTGTGAATTTTAAAAATCAGATAATGTGACTCCTCTAATATTGTTTGGCCAGTCTAGTTTCCTTGTGTTTACATATGTTAGTTAGTTAGTTAGTTATTATTATTTTTTAAGGTACTGAAGATTTAACCCAGGGGTGCTTAACCACTGAACCATATCTCTAGCCCTTTTTATTTTTAATTTTGAGACAGGGTCTTGCTAAATTGCTGAGGCTGGCCTTGAACTTGTGATCCTTCTATGTCAACCTTCTGAGTCACTGGGCTTACAGGTGTGTGCACAATGCTGGCTGGTTTGTCAGTGTCTCTAAAAAAGAATTTGGGGATTTTTGATTGGGATTGTGTTCATCTATAGATACGTGGGGAGCTGACCTCTTAACAATATCTAATTTGGTTTTTAGCCTCTAACATTGTCCTCAGTGATCCCTTCCTCCTTGTGTTTGCACCCTTTTATGGTCACCTTCCACATTGTATCAGGTTGGTTTCCTCATTCATTTTGAGGAAACCAAGTTGCCATGTTGTGGAGTAGTTACTATTAAGTGTGTGTGTGTGTGTGTGTGTGTGTGTGTGTGTGTTTAGTGATATTGGGAGATTGAACTAGGGGTACTTTTCCATTGAGCCAAATCCTGAATCCTTTTTAGTTTTTGAGACAGGGTCATGCTACATTGGTGAGGGTCTCGCTAAGTTGCTGAGGCTGCCCTCAAACTTGCAATCCTCCTGCCTCAGCCTTCCATGTTGCTGGGATTATAGGCATACACCATGGTGCTAAGCAAAGGTCTGAAATTTTTAAGTGATTGCAAGCTAACAAGTCATCGTGCTATAGTTATATAGGTGTTGATCCACGACTTTTGGATTAGAGTTGAAGGATAGTTTATTGTCATAGTGGAGGTAGCTATAATTATAAGTAGTTTTGTGCCGTGCCTTGAGCTCTAGTTCATACTGGGTAATGTGAAGTGGACCAAATGACAGTTGTACATGCAGTGCAATGTGTTACATGAGGAAATTTGAACATAGGGAACTTGAAAATCTTTTTCTGTAATTTTTTTTATGGGTGTATTAGTACATAATGGCGGAATTTGTTACATATTCATACTTGTAAACAATATAACAATATAATTTGACTGATACAATTCTCTGGTATTTTCCCTTTCCCTTCCTTCCTGTAGTTCCTGTCCACTGCACAGATTTCCTTTTAGTTCCATCCCATCTTTCTTTTTTGTCTCTAGCTTCCACATATTAGAGAAACATAATAGTCCTTGACTTTCTTGAGTTTGGCCTGTTTCACTTAACATAGTGTGTTCAAGTTTCATCCATTTTTCTACAAATGACATAATTTTATTCTTATGGTTGAACAAAACTCCACTGTGTGTATATGCCACATTTAAAAAATACATTCATCCATTGTTGGGCATGTAGCATGGTTCAATAGTTTGGCTCTTACGAATTGTGCTGCTATAAACATGGATGGGTATGCATGTATCGCTGTAGTATGATGACTTTAAACAAGTTTGTGGTTGTAGATGGACACAATACCTTTATTTTATTTATTTTTTATGTGGTGCTACTGATTGAACCTGGTGCCTCACATGTACTAGGTGAGTGCTCTACCACTGAGCGACAACCTCAGTCCCTGACTTTAATTCTTTATGATAAATACTGAGGAGTGGTATGATTAGGTCATATGGTGGTTCCATTCCTAGTTTTTTGAGGAATCTTCATACTAATTTCCATAGTGGTTGTACTCATTTACAATCCCACCAACAGTGTAAAGTGTTCCTTTTTCTCCACATCCTCTCCAGCATTTATTATTGTTTGTATTCTTGATGGCTGCCATTCTGACTAGAGATGAAATCTCAGTGTAGTTTTGATTTGCATCTCCCTAATAGTTAACAATGTTGAACATTTTTCATACATTTGTTGGCCATTTGTATTTCTTCTGAGAAGTATCAGATTAGTTCATTTGCCCATTTGTTAATTGGGTCATTTGTTTTTTTTTTTTTTTTTTTTTTTTTTTGGGTGTTTTTTTGAGTTCTCTATTCTGGATATTAATTCTCTGTCAGAAGAGTAGCTAGCAAAGATTTTTCTCCTATTCTGTGGGTTCTCTTCACATTCTTGTTTCCTTTTCTGTGCAGAAGCCTTTTAATTTGATGCCATCCCACTCGTTACTCTTAGTATTATTTCGTGAGCTTTAGGAATCCTATTGAGAAAGTCTTTGCCTGTGGCAGTATGTTGGGAGTGTTTACGTTTTCTTCTAGGAGTTGGAATTTCTGGTCTAATACCCTAGGTCTTTGATCCATTTTGAGTTGACTTTTATGGAGAATGAGAAATAAGTATCTTGTCTTATTCTTCTACACACAGTTAACCAGTTTACACAGCACCTTTGTTAAAAAGACTGTCTTTTCTCCCCTTTGTTTTTTGGCACTATTGTCAAGGGTCAGATGACTGTCTTGTGGGTTTGTCTGTGTGTCTTCTGTTCTGTACCATTGTTCTGTGTGTCTGTGTTAATGCCAGTACCATTTTGCCATTTTGTTTTTGTTACTATCTCTCTAGTAGAATTTGAATTCAGGTATTGTGATGTCTCCAGCATTGCTTTTTTGGGGGTGAGAATTGCTCTGGTTATTCTGAGTCTTTTATTTTATTGAATTTTAGTACTGCTTTTTTCTAGTTGTATGAATGTCATTTGTATTTTGATGGGGATTGCTATTTTTTACTTTTTGAAAGTGTGTCCATTTTAACAATATTAATTCTTCCTATCCATGAACCTGGGGGGAAATCTTTTCATCTTCTGAGTTTTTTTCTTTCCTTTCTTTTTTTTTTTTTTTTCTTTTTTTGTGTACTGGGGATTGAACTTAGGGGCACTTGGCTACTGAGCCACATCCCTAACCCTGTTTTGTATTTTAGATACAGGTCTCCCTGAATTTCTTAGTGCCTTGCTTTTGCTAAGGCTGACTTTGACATTGTGATCCTCCAGCCTCAGCTTCCCGAGCTGCTGGTGTTATAGGTGTGTGCCACCATGCCCAGCCATCACCTCCTTGGTTACATTTACTCCTAGGGTTTTTTTTTTTTTTTTTGGAGGGTCATGTGAATGGGATTGTTTTTCTTTTTTCTTTCTCAGCAAATTCATGATTGGCATATGGGGAAGCTATCAATATTTGTGTGTTGATTTTGTACCATATACTTTGCTGAATTTATTAGCCATAGCAGTCTTTCGGTGGAGCTTTTTGGATCTTCTAAGTATAGCATTAGATAATCTGCAGTGATAATTTGGCTTCTTCTTTTCCTGTTTTTCTTTTTTAATATTTTTTATTTTTTACTTGTAGATGGGCACCATACATTTATTTTATTTTTATGCAGTGCTGAGGATTGAACCAGTGCCTGACACATGCTAGGCAAGCACTGTACTTCTAAGCCACAAACCCAACCCCTCCTTTTTTTTTTTTTTTGGCGGTACTGGGGATCGAACTCTGGGCCTTGTGCTTGCGAGGCAAGCACTCTACCAGCTGAGCTATCTCCCTAGCCTATCCTGTTTTTTTTTTTTTTTTAAGTCTTATTTTCTTCTCTTACCTAATTGCTTGGTCTGAGATTTCTAGTACTATATTGAATAGTACTGGAGAGAGTGGACATGTCTTGTTCCAGATTTTAAAGGAAATCCTTTCAATTTTCCCTATTCATTATGATGTTGGCTTTGGGTTTGTCATAAATCATCTTTATAGGGATGAGGTAGGTTCTTTCTGTGCCTAGTTTTTTGAGTGTTTTTATCATGAATGGGTGCTTGAAAATTAAAGGCTTTCTTTGCATCTATTGAGATGACAAAATGATTTTTGTCCTTAAATTCATTTATGTGATGAATTTATTGATTTGTATATATTAAACCATCTGTGCATCCCTGGGATAAAACCAACTTGATCATGATGTATAATCATCTTAATATGTTGAATATGATTTGCTCATGTTTCATTAAGGATCTTACATCTAAGTTCATCCAGGGATATTATTGGTCTGTAGTTTTCTTTCCCCAGTGAATCTGTCTCAGGTTTTGGTATGAGGGTGAAGTTAAGGCTTCATAGAATGAACTTGTAAGTGTTCCATTCCTTTCTATTACCCAAAATAATTTGAGGAGTATTGGCATTAGATCTTTTTAAAAGATTGGGTAGAATTCAGCTGAGACTCCCATCTTGTCATGGGCTTTTCTTTGTAGGAAGGCTTTTTATTAATGCTTGCATCTCTGCTAGTTATTGTTCTGTTTAAACAAGGTTTTCTATGTCTTCTTTATTCAGTTTTGCCAGGTCATCTGTCTAGAAGTGTATACGTTTATTCTATGCTTTCCAGTTTATTGGAGTATAGTTTTTCAATATAGTTCCTAATGATCCTCTGGATTTCTTGGATATCTGTGGTGATTTCTCCTTTTTCACCACTAATTTATTAATTTGGTTCTTCATTTTTTTTTGGTTAGTTTGGGTAAGGGCTTACTAATCTTGTTTATCTTTTTAAAGAACCAATTGCTTGTTTCGTTTATCCTTTTTTCCCCTCAGTTTTCATTGATTTTAGCTCTGATCTTAATATTTCCTTCCTTCTACGGGTTTTGGAATTGGTTTGTTCTTTTTCAAGGGTTTTGAGATGCATCATTAGGTAGTTTACTTGTTTCTGATTTTCTTATATAGACACTCATAGCTATAAACTTTCCTCCTAGAACAGCCTTCATAGTGTCCCAAGGGTTCTGGTATGCTGTTATCATTATTCTCATTTGATTCTAGGAATTTTTAAACTTTTTGCATTTGCTTTTATCATCCATTGATCATTCAAAGGTGTATTGTTCAGTCTTCATGTGTTTAATTCTGTAGCTTTTTTTTTTTGTGTTGATTTCTAATTTAATTTCATTATGATCTGATAAGATGCAAGATGCAAGGAATTATGCACATTTTTTTCCTTTTTTTGTATTTGCTAAAAGTTGCTTTGGGCCTAAAATATGGGCTGTTTTTGAAGAGGTTCTGCGAGCTACTGAGAGTAAAGTGTATTCATCTATGTTTGGGTGAAATATTTTGGTAGAAGTCTGTTAAGTCTTTTTCCTTTGTAATAATTTTAGGTTTTAAGCTTCTGAATTTGTTTGGATGACCGTTCTATTGGTGAGAGAGGTGTGTTCAGATCACCTGGTATTTTTGTACTGGGGTCTGAACCTTTGATTTGAATAGCATCTGTTTTATGTAATTAGATGTACCAGTGTTTGGGGCATAAATATTTACTATTGTTATGTCTTCTTCTTGTGTTACTCCCTTTACCAGTGTGAAGTGACTTCTTTGTCTCTTCTGATTAATTTTGGCTTTAGGTTTACTTTGTTGGATATAAGAGTAGCTAATTCTGCTTGTTTTGGGCCTCCGTTTGCATGTGTCAATTTCCATCTTTTTTATTTCAGTCTGTTTACTGTCTTGGCCTTTAAGGTGAGTCTCTTGCAAACAGCAAGATAGTTGGGTCTTGTTTTTTAATCCATTCTGACAGCTTATTTTAATTTGAAAGTTGAGATCATTTGCATTTAATGTTGTTATAGAAAGATATTTATTAATTCCTGCCATTTTGATTTGTTTCTAGTATTTAATTTGGTTCTATTTCTCATTTGCTTATATAATACTCTACAACTGAGATTTTTTTATTTGTAAATGCTCAGGTGCTCAGGTATGTTATTGATTCTTCGGTGTGTGGTTTTTTTTTTTTTTTTTTTAAAGTATTTTCTGTAGTACTGGCCTAGTAGTCATTAGTTCTTTTAAATTTCTGCTTGTCTTCAAAAGTTTTTAATGTCTTCTTTAATTCTGAATAGTAGCTTTGCTGGGCATAGTAATCTTGGTTGACAGTTATTTTCTTTCATTTGGAATACATCGTTCTAAATTTAGAGTTTGTGTTTAGAAATTGAAAATAATTCTGATTGGCTTACCTCTAACATATCATTCAAGCCTTCTGGGCTTTTAGAGTTTGTTCTCAGAAATCAGAAGTAATTCTAGTTGACTTTCCTGTAAAAATGACCTGATGTTTTTCTCTTGAGTTTTAAAAAAAATTATCCTTTTGTAAAACATTTTAGTTATAATGTATCATGAAGAGATTCTTCTTCATTCTTGTTTGTTTGGGAATCTGAATATCTTCTGTATCTGGAAGTCCATTTCTCTGGTTTTGGAAAATTTTCCGATTATTTCCCTGAAGAGGTTATCCATTCCATTGGCCTACATCTCCTAATCCTCTTCAGTTCCAGTGATTTTAAACTTGTTTTTTTAATGTTTTCCCAGAGTTTTTTTATATTTTGGTTATGGTTAGTTTTTAAAAAATACTATCTAAATGTTTAAGTTGACTACTTTCTCTTCCATTTTTGCATAGTCTGCTCTATTTGAGAGACGTAATTGAACAGTTTGGTTAATTGTTGTCTTTGATTTCCAAGATTTTTGTTTGTTCTTTTTCAATATCTGTATATCCTTATTGAGTTCCTCTTTCATAACCTATACTGATTTCCTTAATTCATTCAGTTTTTTTTTGTCTTGGAATTCATTGATCATTTTTATATTTATTCTTTTGAATTCTTTATCTGATATTTCATCTACTGTAGTATCTTGGGTCAGTTGCTTATGAATTATGAACGTTAGGAGATAATTGTGTTAGCCTTTTTTCCCCCCACATTTCTTGTCTTCCTGTGTTGGGTTTTATGTACCTTTTGGAGTGAATTTCTCTTTCACTGCAGGAATGAATGTCCAAGAGTGACCTGAGGGACCTGCCCCTTGCCTTTCCTCCTTGGGGCTTGGTTGTTAGTTTGGGTTTTTGTCTCTTTTTTGTATTAAAGCATAACCGAAGTTTGAGTGTGATTAATTTGTGTGTGGAGCAAGGTGTGGTATCTTTTGACTGGGTATAGTTGAGTAGCAGTCTACCCTGTGAACTTGTAGTGTCCTTTTAGATTCCAAGCATCTTATTGAGAAGCAATAGGGAGAAATTGAAGAGACCCATTAAATATTGTCTCACCATCCACATAGCAGAGAACTTATAAGGCCTTTTGCCAGTGGCCTTGAGTGAACTTGGCAGTAGATCTTTCTGCAGGTGACCCACAGACCTAGTTACAGTTTGACTGCAACATCATTAGAGACTTTCAGCCACACTCAACAGCTAAGCTGCTCCTGGATCCCCCAACCCCTTCTTTTTGTCTTTTCAGTGCTGGGGATTGAACCTGAGCCTCACATGTGCTAGACAAGCACTTTACCACTGAGCTACACTCCCGCTCTTGTTCCTGAATTCTTGACCTTTAGAAACTGGGAAATAATAAATGTTTTCAAGTTGTCTAGAAGCCAGAAACCTCAGCATCATGTACAGCATGTTACAAATGCAAATTAGTAGACCATCTTAGACCTACTGCATGCAAAGATTTTTAACAAGATCTTCTGAGGAGAAAGCTGTATTATTTAAGTCATATGTTGGAAACACATCCAACTTTGTCTCATTTGCAAAGTTAAATTTATTTTTAAATGCTAAACTTTGAAAAGCATAAATTATTTGACAATAGCATGACCTCATCCCTTGAAAATAAAATGGAATAATCATTTTGAGTAACTTAAGAAAATAAATATTTTGAGCTGGTAAGTTTTGGGGTTATTTCACAATAATTGCTAGTATGGCTGTGTATTTTTCAACTTAGATCATTTTTAAGTAATGTAATCCAAATGTATAGAAATATGTAAGATCTCTAATAAAAACTAAAATAAAATATGATTATGCATACATTAATGTGATACATTAATTGTATAATTTGATAATTAACATTAAGTTATCACCATAAATACATATAATGTAACATTTTAATTTGCTCTAGCGATTTTGCATGTTATATTTATTCCTAAAGATTTTGCCTTTTGATACTTTTAGAGAGTAATTTCCAAATATTTTTAGTTTTCTCATGCTAGTATATAGAAATGCAATATTTTTTATTGCCTTTTTATAATGATATTGTCTGTAAGACAAATTTTATTCCTTCTTTTAGTATCTTTAAGTGTTTTAGTCAGCTTTTTCATCATGTAACCAAAGACCTGACAAGAATAGAGTAGGAAAAGTTTACTTCACTCACGGTTTTAGAGTTCTCAGTCCATCTCCAGCCAACTGTGTAGCTCTGGATCTGAGATGAGGCAGATCATCATGGTGGAAGGATGTGGAGGAGTAAAGTAGTTTAGGACATGGCAATCATGAAACAGAGTGTTCTCACCAGGGACAGAATAGAAACCTCAAAGACATGTCTGTAGTGACCTACCTCCTACAGTCACATTCTTACAGTTAACCACCCAGTTCATCTCTGTCAGTGAAATAATCACTGATTAGGTTATCATTTTCATAATTAATTGTTTCACCTCTATATGTTTGTTCTTGTATTGTATTACACATAAACTCTTGTGAGACTCCACATATCTAAGCTATAACATTCTGCCCCTGGCTCCCCAAAATTCATACCTTCTGCAACTTGCACGGCTGAACCCTAGGAACCATTGAGGGGCAATGGGGGATTAAGAAAGACACACAAACTCTTATAGAGATGAAGCTGGGACCAGGTGGGACACCACCAGCCTCTGATGGATGAACCCAGAGCTAGCTCAGTACATTCATTTCATAGGGTCTCCAATCAGGAAGTTAAAACTATAGGGGTATTGTTCTTTGTGCACTAAAAAGTTACAGACCTAGAAACATTTTTGTAGCTGTTCCACTGTTGGCAGTGCTAGGAACATCCTGCTGCACCCCAGGAAGCCCATTGTCCAGAGTTTCTGCAGAGCAGGCAGGCTTGGAGGTTGCAATGCTTGCAAGATATTGTGGTTATCTTGTTATGCTCAGAATTCTGTATCCCTGGCAGCTGGTATCTGAGCTCAATGACAAGACTGTTATTATTCTGTACTTTTGCACAGAACTCCTCAGGCAGGGCTTTACCATAACTCCTGGGCAATTTTGCACAGAAAGTTCCCAGAGTAAAGTGCAGCCACAGCTCTGAGGTAGTTAAAGACCCTGATCCAACTCACCACTCTGCACATGTGCCCTTCTCAAAATGCAAAAATATTTATCCATTTTCAAGAGTACCCATTGTCTTAATGGTTTCAGCCTTACCCAAAAGTCCAAGTCCAAAGTCTTCTATGATACTCAAGGTCAATTCTCAGTGTGAGCCCTGTAAAAATCAAAAGCAAGTTACGTACATCCAATGTATAATGGCCCAGAGTGAACATTTTCTTCTTACAAGGGAGAAGTAGCAGTATAGAAAGGATGAATGAGACCAAAGCAAGACTGAAATCCGACTGGGCAAACAAGTCCTATACCTCCATGTCTAGCATCTGGGACACATGCCATTGCAATGTTCTCTCCAAAGGGCTTGTGTAGCTCTACCCTTATGACCCTACTGATTGCAGCCTACATGGCCTCTCTCTTGATTTCTCTGCTCAATTCCTGCAACTTTCCTCAGTAGATGTTCCATGGTACTGGTATCTTTTATTCTTGGGAGTCTTCACTGCCACTTCAACATCCTTCTCACATCTTCATGCATCACCTGCTCAGGGGCTGCCTGCAGGGATTCTGACTCGTCCACACTTTGCCAGACTTCCCAGGTCTTCTTTTGAATTCTTGGTGAAAACCTCCATGACCCCCTAGTTCCAGTATCCTGTACCCCTGCAGAACCAGCACCATGTGTTTGATGCCAGGGTCTGTCACCATCTTGAGAGTAGCCAGGCCTTCCTGGGACCATGACAGCAGCAGCCTCTGAGTGCCTGGGTGGCTGAGCAAAACAGCTTTCTAGGCTATTCCATACAAGCAGGGTACCCCATGGTCTCGTCTTAAAAGATTTTTTACTTTTACATCCTTCAGCCTGAAATGGGTTTGGTCTTACCAGTGCCTGGGATTTCTTATTGTTTGTGGGTAAAGTATTAAGCATTTCTTTAGTGACTACAGTTTCTTTAACAGCCATACCTCCTTTAGTTCTAGTTTTACTGGAAGTTTTCTGGCTAAAATGTAACTTTTTCAAATCTTCCTGCTTTGTTTTCTGGTCCTAATTATCACAGTAAGCTTGGCTAAAAACTACCAGCATTATCATGCCACCAACTTAAGACTGTGCCGCCTTGAATTATCCTCCACCAGATAGTTCATCACCTTTAAATTCAGCCTCAAAACTCAGGACATGGGCAAAATGTAGACCACTTTGCCAGAATGTAATATGAATGGCCTCCAGTCCCATTTCCAATAGAGTACTTCTGTCTTCTGAAACTCCTGAGCCCAGTCTTTACTGTCCACAGTCTTATCTGCATTCTGGTTTTCTGAGCCCCACCAGAATTGCCCATTAAGCTTTGCTTACAATATTCTAAAATTTTTCCAACTTGCATCCCTAAACTTTTAATAATTGCTCCCACAAACTTCAAAAAGCTCCAAAAGCTTTTGAACCACATGGTGAGGTTAGTCACAGCAACGACTTCACTTCTTGGCTCTTAATTTGTTTCAGCTTTTTTGTTGCTATGACCAAAAGACTCTAATTTGTTTCAGCTTTTTTGTTGCTGTGACCAAAAGACATGACAAGTGCACTTTTAGAGAAGAATAAGATTATTCGGAGCTCAAGGTTTCAGAGGTCTCGGTTCATTGATGATCTACTCCATTGCTCTGTAGGTGAGGCAGAACATAATGATGGAAGGGTGTGGAGAGGAAGCAGCTCAGGACCTATCATTTAGAAAGCAGAATGTTCTGCTCACCAGGGACAGTATACAAACCTCTAAGACATGTCCCTAGTGACCTACCTCCTCCAGCCACACTCTTTCTGCCTACAGTTACCATGTAGTTAATCTTACCAGTGAATTAACTCACTGATTAGATTATAATGCTCATAATATTTTACCTCTGAATTTTATTTTTTTAAATTGTCTCACATATGAGCTTTTTGGGGACACCTCATATCTAAACCGTAACAATAAGTTTTTCATTTCTTATTACTTTACTGCTAGTATTCTCAGTACTATTTTGAAAAATAGAGTGGATATCCTTGTCTTGTCTAATCTTAAGGGGAAAGCAATTAGTCTTTTACCATTGACTGGTATGACAGCAGTGTATTTTTTTCTAGATTAAAAACAAAACAAAGAGATGGAGGATGTTCCCTTTATTGAGTTTATCAAGATTTTTATTTTTAAATTTTGAATGGATGTTGAATTTTGTTAACTCCACATTCCCCCTTTTTTGAAATTATTTTATTATTCCATTTTAAAGAAATACTCTTTGGCCTTTTAAAGCTATATGACTTTTTTAGTGGTTGCTCTGGGGATTACAGTATTCATTAACTTTCACAGGTTATTTAGCATGAACATTATGCCATTCTCTGTAAAATAAAAGGACCTTACACAGAATGTAATTATATTTAATTTTTGTGCTATTGGTGCAAATGTATTTTGCTTCAATTTTTTTTTTTTTTTTTTTGCTTTACATAGTTGACATTTAAAATTTAGAGAGAAGAAGAAAAAGAGACAGCTTTCTGTACTTCTGTATGTAACTACATATTGTTTCTGATTTTTTAAAAGTATCTTTGTTTAAACTTTCACTTAATGTAATTTCCCTTTAGCTTGAGGACTTTCCTTAACATTTCATAATGTACACAGTCTGGTGATAGTCTCTCAACTTTCATTTAAGTGAATGTCTATCTCACTCTTAGTTTTCAAGGTTGTTTTTGCTGAATGTAGAAAATTGGATTGACAACCATTTAATCACTTAAGAGAATTTCATTCTCTTCTGGTTTCCATTATTTGTTTAACTTTAATATTCAGCAATTTGATGGTATTTTAAATTTATTTTGGTACTCTGGGATTTGTGAACTATCTGATAATGTGAATTTTGATACCTTTCACAAACGTTTAGTTGTTATTAAGAAAATAACACTCCCTGTCTCATTTACTTCCTCTTTCTCCTGAGATTGTAATTACACGTTACTCTGCTTACATTTGTTGTGTAGGTCTCTGAGTCTTAATTTTTTTCCACAGTTTTACTTTCAGCTTTTCACATTGACTAATTTCTGTTGACCTGTCTTTAAGGTTACTAATGTTATTGCTAAGGTACTATTAAACTCATTTCAAATAATGCAGCCTTCAATTCTAGTATTTCATTTAAAATTTTTTCATTTATCTACTGAGATTCCCCATTGTGACTATATGTTTATGTTTTTGAATATATTTGTAATGTCTGTTTTAAAGCCCTTACTTGTTAATTTCCTCATCTGAATTACTTAATAGTCATTTTCTATTGACTACTCTTTCCCTCTTGGCAGTGGGTTACATTTCCTGCTGCTGTTCATGTCTAGAAAGTTTCAGTTGTAGAGTGGACATTGTGAATGACACACCATTTCTCTTAATTCACTTTATCTTCCTCTTACAGATGTAATTATGAATATTAAATTTATAGCTGATCATCTTGAATTTAATCCGGGTCTGTAGAAAGCTTGAGATGTTTGCTAAGTCTTTTTCAGATTCAGACTTCCATGATCATGTCACCTTTGCGGTGGGTAGCAACTGAAATTGTTTCTGAATTCTTTCAGCTCTTTACTTTCTGCTGGAATCCTTACAGTCTTCTCTCAGCATATGAAGTTCAGGGATCAGTGAAGAATTTGAAGGAGTTTATATTAGTTTTTGAGGCTTTTCCTGCTGTGACTCTCATGTTTCCTGAATTTGCCCTCTGAATTCCTAACCACTTTGTAACCGTGTACTCCAAAAAATACTAGTTTTCTGCTGGAATACCTGCTCCATACTGTCACTGTTTCCTCCTTAGGAGGAAAACTATATAAATTTGAATTTGCCCCAATGTACTCCTTTCAGTGGTTTAATCTCCAATTGTTATTGTTCTTGGTTACTTTCCTCTGTCTTCAAATCATTCTTCGGAGCATCTTTTTCCCCCTAGGCCTTATAATTATTATCTGTGGAAGGATTAGTTTAATGAGTTGGATAAATTTCCCACCATTATCAGAAATCTTCACAGACTTATTTTCAGTAATTTAAAACTAGGTCTTATATACCATTATTGACTTTATTTGTACCTTATTTTAGTGTTTTTAGGGTAAGGTACAAATTGACTATTGCTACTGTTATGTACACTTGGTCTGAATAAGTCATTATTTAATGAAAGATCAGAAGCTAAAAAATGTTTTAAAGGCTTCTGAAAGAGCCAGCCATATTTCTAGTGTTGTTTTTATTAGTAGTAACCTGATAGCAGTAGGATACATGGTACCAGATCAACTGTTTTTGACCTTTACCTCTTTTGGTGTTTCTATTCTGAAGAAAAAGTACTAAAATGTAAATATTTGTCTGAATGACTCCTGTCTCAAAATAGATAGGGTTGTTGAACATCTGTCTTTAAATGGTTATCTTTGACCCTGATGGATCATTGCACAAAAATTTGTGACTGTCATTTTAGCTTCATAAATTTTTAAAAAGTGTGTTCAAGAGGGAACTGAGTGAGTTGGTCTTAGAGATGACATTTACATCTTTTAGCGGATTTATTTTGTGATGCTAGCATAAGTCTAAGGGTAATAATAGTGTAGTATAAATCCTTTTGTTAAGGATTGTTGATTTTCAGTTTTTCTCTTGAACAGTGTCCATTTGTTGTTTTAATATAAGTGTAACTGTAAGAAGTTATGTTTTAAAAATTGAGCTTCAAATCTAGGAAGTAAAGGCATTCTAAATTCAATAGTTTTTTTTTTTTAAAGCCTTAAGTATTTTTGTTGATGAAAGAAAAGTAAGATGCATGCTGGGGATATAGCTTAGTTGGTAAGAGTGCCTGGGTTCAATCCCCAGCACCAAAAAAAAAAAAAAAAAGCATGACAGCCACAATATGTGATACGTTTCTTTTTATTTTAGTGTTGTTTAAGGTATGAGAGGTGATGGGTGGACTTACTCAACTCATTCTGTAGTAGTCTAATCCTAAATTAACTTCCTTCTCTGGTAAATAGAGTTTGATCAGAGAAGCAAATCATTGTTAAATGTATGAGGGATTTATTGTAGTGATTGATATTTACCAAACATAAGAACTGGTTGTGTACTACTGAGTCTGGTGCTAGGCTTGAAGTCAGTAGGATTGGCAATTGGAAAGGGAACATATACATGAAGTGGGGGAGAGATTGATTGTACTGGAACCTGCAAAGATGATTTGTGATTTGGAAGTCATGGAAATAACTCATGACCTCAAGGTTGCAACTTTTTTTTTTTTTTTTATTGTAAACAAATGGGATACATGTTGTTTCTCTGTTTGTACATGGAGTCAAAGCATACCATTTGTGTAATCATAAATTTACATAGGGTAATGTTGTTTGATTCATTCTGTTATTTTTTTCCCTTCCCCCCACCCCAAGCTTGCAACTTTGATGATGTGGTAATATACAATAGCTGTGGCTCACTTTATCATGGAGCTATACAGAAACCTGTCCCAGGATTATCTGTAGAACCTAAAGGAGATCTGACAAGAGATGGGCATTGCAGTTACTATCCCATGCCAAAGTTGAGCCAAGAGATCCATGTCTGTGGAAGTGTCTGATCTTATGTTGACTTCCTGCACCCTAGTAGCTTGACTGCTACTTCACTTTCGTCTTCTAAATATCAAGAGAATTTGTGTAAATTTGGAGAAGTGTAGTTACAACCTAGCTATTTTGACAGAATACAGAGGCATCACAATACACCCCTTGTTACCATGGCATGCATGCATACCTCTTCAGTTATAGTAACTTGCAAATAAAAGACAATTACAAAATTATACTTTTGTTTTCTACAATGAAACTATACATTGTTCAAATAGCACACAAACTCTCTTCTAAAAGAAGATACAAAATTCCTTTATTCATTGTTGTATTAGTTTCTATTTTACCTAAGTCATACTTAATATCATGTAATTTAAATATTGCAGTGTGAAGTTAGCCACTGTTAGGTGTTTATAGAAAGGGTGATTAAAAAGTAAATTGGTTAATATGCACACACTTTTATATTAAAACAAGGGAAAATACTCATTAGAGTTCTTATTTCTATAGCTAGTTATGTGGCTATAGTTGTTGTCTATAATTGCCTTCTGCTGACATTTCATATTCACGCTATCTTTGGCAAGTATCTCAACTGGTTGTGGTTTTTTTGCCATTGGGGTAGCCCAAACTTTCATTCTTTTAGGGTCAGCCTGGATTGTTTTTATTGTATTTAATGACAGTACATGAAAATAGTACATGGAACCCCAGAGGAACTACTGCATTCCAGACATTCTTTTATTTGTTAGCCTTTTTGTGTACTGGCAACCCAGTTTCCCCTTGATAGTAAGATCAGTTATCCCAGTAAGTCTGTAACCCCCTTGTAGGTTAATTCATTGTCATGAAGACCCCAAAGTGGTTGGCTGGCAGTCTGAATTTCCAGTTTAATGATGTCATTGCTGCATCCTTTGGTGAAAACGTTTCTTTCTTGGGAATGAAGACCTCTAAATTCACAGAGCCTAAGGCTCTGGGGATTGGAAGCAAAAAGAAAAAAAGAAAGATTAAAGAAATATGAACATATTTATGTGCTTAAGGGAATAAGCTAATAGAGGAAGAAAAACACTGAAGACAGGAGAGAGAGAGGGTAGAATTGCTAGAGCAGTGTTCTTGAGGAGGAAAGGATCGACTTTAGTACAAAGATTGGCTTATTTAAGAGTTTATGATACATTCTATTAGGAGGAAACAGTTTATGATCATGGATGCATGTAGGCTGATAGATGGTGGTCATTATTACATATCAATGAATTAAGCAGAACCAGTTAATGAGAATGTGCTAATATAAATTAATATAGGTCAAGCTCAGAACACTTGAGGATTTAATAAGGTCCAGTTACTCAGCTTTCTGTCACCTTGACAAAACACTTGAGGTAAACAAAAAGAGGAAACATTTATTTTGGTTCATGGTTTTAGAGGTTTCAGACCATGATTGACTGACTTCATTGGTTTGGACTTGAGGTGAGGCAGAACCTAAGGCCTTGCACATCATGGTAGTGCAAGGGGTAGATTGCTTATTTCATGGAAGCCAGGAAGAGAGAGAGGGGGCGGGGAGGGAGGTGTGCGTGGACTAGGGATAAAATGTGACTTCAAAAGGTGTGCTGCAGTTACTTACCTCTTCCAGTTCGCACCATCTCCTAATTTCCTCCACTTCCCAGTAGTTCTACCAGCTGGGAACCAAACCTTCAAACACACATCCTTTTGGGGACATTCCATATACAAATCATCACAAATACTTACTTTAGGTTGAAAGAATTGTTATTACAGGAAAGAGCACAATAAATTAATGGAGAAGTGACTCTTAGCAACTGAGTTCTAATTCTTATTCTTTTACTTGGGTATTTTTTATTTGCTTAAAGGAGGAAACAATCTCATGCACTCTTTTGAGCTTTTATAAATTAATTTGAAATTAATGTAATATAGGAAAATACTCCTTTCAGGAAGGAAAATGTTATAATAGCATTGCATGTCTGTCACATCTACTCTGACACTGAAAGTTATAGAAAGTAGTGGTTGGAAGAATGTACTAGGTGTTAGACTGTGTCTTTAGTAATTCCACTTTTTTCACTAACCATGTGTTTCAAACAACTATTTCTCTTTAGCAACAATCCCTAACCCCAAATACAGTGGCATAAAACATTACGTTGTGTGTTATTGCTCATGAATCTGTAGGTCAAATAAATGGTTCTGATCATGTGGGCGTTCTTCATACATCTGTGGTCACCTGGTGGGTTGACTGGGGGCTGCCTGTTTTTGGCATGTTGGCTGGTTCTCTGTTGGAAGATGGAGGGTGACTGATTCATGTGTATCTTATCATTCATAAGACCAGTCTGGTCTTGTTTACATCATATGGTGACAGGATTCCTAGAGAGTGAGTGGAAATGTGCAAGAAGATCTCTTTTCATCTGTGCTTGGAATGGTACAATATCAATTCCCTTTGGCCAAGGCCCCCCCCCCCATGTTTAGTGGGGAGAGAACCTAAGGCCTTGCACATATTACGCAAATGCTTTACCATTGAGCCACATCCTCAGCTCCTAAGACAAGTCTTGGAAGCCAGACAAAATTCAAGTTGTGGGGAAAACCACCTCTGCATCTTGAAGGAAGGAATTGCTTGGTCACATTGAAAGGTATATGAATATGGGAGTGGGGGAGGGTTGGAGAATTGGGGCCATTTTTATAATTGTTTTGCCATGCAGTGTAATCTTGCACATATCCCCCGCCCCCCATATGTCAGCATCTTATTTCCTAACCTGTAAAAATGGTTAGGAGAATAATGATACTTTCTGAAAGAATTAGATAAAATGATCTATGTGAAGTATTTGTGAAATACAGTAGTCTTGGCTTGTATGAGGTTTTCCCTTCTGTGGTTTCATTTACCTACAGTCAGTCACAGTTCAAAAATATTAAATGAAAAATTACAGAAATAAACATAAATTTTGATTGTGTACTGTTTTAAAAGATAAATTCTCACAACTGCCTTGCCCATGGTGTGAGTCATCCTTTTGTCCAGTGAATCCTTGTTTGTATATGATACCTGCTTGTTAGTAATTTAGTAGCTCAGTTGTCAGCTTGACTGTCATGACATCACAGTGCCTAATGTTCAAGTAACCCTTATTTCACTTTACAGTGATCCCAAAGTAAGAGTAGTGATGCTGACAGTTCTGATACACAAAAGAGAAGTTGTGTAAGGTCCTTCTGTTAAATGAAAAGGTGAAAGTTCTTTTTTTTTTTTTTTTTCTTTTTTTTGCGGTGCTGGGGATTGAACCTAGGGCCTTGTGCTTGCGAGGCAAACACTCTACCAACTGAGCTATATCCCCAGCCCTAGGCGAAAGTTCTTGAAAGAAAAAAAAATATCGAATGCTGAGGTTGCTAAGATCTGTGGTAATTTATTATTTTAAATTTATTGTACCTAATTTATAAATTTTAAATATTATTTTATATATATATATGTTTATGTAGGAAAACATTTATATAGAGCTTGGTACTATCTGTGGTTTCACATATCCAATGGGGATCTTCAAACTTACCCTCTACCTATATGGGAGGACTGTTGTAATGGATATATGCCATAAATACTTAGTGAAGGGCTGGGGATTTAGCTCAGTTGGTAGAGTGCTTGCCTTGCAAACACGAGGCCCTGGGTTCAATCCTCAGCACTGCAAAAAAAAAAAAACTTAGTGAATGTTAAGTAGTATTATTCAGTAATAATAATTATGCAGGGGGTTATATTTATGACTAAATCCTCAAAATTATCCTGTAATACCTTTATTAACTCCTTATAGTTGAGACAGTGTTATTTAACTTACCAATATAATAAGGCTGGCAGTAGATACAACATTTGAATAAAAAAAAATTTCTTTTAACATCTGAGTCATTCCTTTGAGAACCAATATAAGTGATTAAAAATAAGGGTTGTGGAACTTCTGACTTTGCCCTAACCCTTAGTAGTTATTTAGCTTTGGGCTAATTACTGACCTGCATATATGTGACTCTAGGAAAAAGACTACCTATAGGGTTGTTTAGGGATGAAGTGAATTAATATATATTAATAGTTTAAAATTGTGAGGCCGGGGTAGTGTTCGGTACTTTATTTCTCCTTCTTTAATTATTACACTATGCTGCTTTTAATCCAAACCTTTAAAAAATTTCTTGTTGAAGTTAAAATGAGCATGACATTATTACACTTTCCCTTTTAGAACTGTTTAGTTTTTCATTAAGCATTTTTTTTTTAAAGAGCAGGAGTAAAATGATCAAAAGTTATGATTAAATTCCCTAATGTAATAATTGTGGGCTTTACTAATATGAAATTATTATATAAGGACATTTCAGTTTGGAGAAAAATTTCTCGGTACTTGATCTTTTTTTTTTTTTTCACATTCCCCTTCTAAGCTTTACCTGTATAATGTCATTCATTTCCAGTGGCTTCCATGCTATGTTGGTTCCTCCCAGATCTGTACCTGAAGTTTGAACTCACTCTTGATTTTCATTCATTCATTTTTCTTCGCTTTCCAGTTAGTCATTAAATTACCTTTTCTGTTGTTGTAAGTCCTTCTCTTTCCCTTTATGCTTTTTGATTTTGGTTTAATTGAGATTTTTAACTTTATTTTTTCCTTAAATTAGTTTAGTGGCCTCTTAACTAATCTCTCAACTCCATTCTTAACCTTTTCCTACTCCGTCCTCCAGGACCTGTCAGTTTCAGCGAAAGACTTTTGAACAATTTACTCCCCTTCTTTTTTCTTTAACTTCCTGTTACCTGTTTAAAAAAAAAAAAAAATACATTTGAGCATCTAGACTTCTTGATAAGTCAGACTTTGCTTCCCTGTCCAGCAGAATGTTTAGTTAACCCCTAAAAGAAATTTTTAGTTGTAGTTATATGAACTTATTGAAGTCTGTCATATTCTATTCCACTTCTTGGCATGTGCCTAGGTTTATTCTGTTGACCAGCTTTCGGACTATGTACTTTTTAAAGATTTAACTTGTGTGTGGTTTCTCAGGGAATTTTCCTTACTCCTACAATCTTTACTTGCCCGATATTTGCTTTTATTATAGTGATTATTGCATTGGTTTTAAAAAATAACTTAAGTTGTAATTCACTTACCATGACAGTTCACTAAAGTATGTAGCTCACTGGTTTAGTGTATTCACAGAATTGTGCATTTTACAATTTCATAACATTTTAATTGCCCCCAAAAGAAATAGTACAACTGTTTGCCAAAGCATCTGTGTGGTTTGAATGTGTCCCCCAAAGTCCATGTGTTGGAAATTTGATCCCCAAGATGACATTGTTAGCAAGTCCTGAAGGCACAGTGAATGGATTAATACTGTTATCTTGGAACTGGGTTCCTTGTGAGAGGAGGAGTTCAGTCAGCCCTTTTCTCTTCCTTGACTGCATGATGCCTTCTGCCGTCTTAAGACACAGGAGGAAGATCCTCACCTAATGCTAACCCTGTAGTCTTAGACTTCTTAACCTCCATAATTTGAACCAGATCACTTTTCTTCATTATTAATTACCCAGTCCGTGGTATTCTATTACAGCAGAACAAAATGGACTAAGACACCCCTGTTATAATTTGGAGGGAAAGGTTACTGGGGATTGAACCCAGGACTGCTTAACCACTGAGCCACATGCCCAACCTGTTTTAAAAATATTTTGTTAGAGACAGGATCATGCTGAGTTGCTAAGTGCCTCACTAAGTTACTGAGACTGACTTTGAACTTGGTGGTCCTACTGTCTCGGCCTCTCAAGCTGCTACCAACGCCTGGCCATTGATATGATTTATGTCTCCCCCCAAGGTTCATGTGTTAAGGTTTGTTCCTCAGGGTGGCACTTGTGGGAAGTGGTAGAACCTTTATGACGCCGTCCAGCAGAGTCAGTTTGGCGCGGGAGACAAACGAGTAGCGAGGCTCTTCAATTCGGAATGGTTTATTGTAGATTCAGGAAACCCGGGAACCAGAACCCCGAACCCTGGAACCCCGGTGCGCTCAAGGAGAGCAGGCTTTTATCCCCTCCAGGAGGTGAAGGGTAGGGCTGACGCCAATTATGCGAAGATCAGGCGAGGAGTAGAGTGCTTGCCTTGCAAGCACAAGGCCCTGGGTTCGATCCCCAGCACCCAAAAAAAAAAAAAGAGAAGGCACGATCAGGAACACTCAGAGAACACATGTGCATGCATTGTGTGTGTGGACTTAATTGAATATGGCCAATGACAAATTACCCGAGTGTGCTTATGTTAATTAACCTCCTCACTGCCGATGTGACCAAAACAACTTCTGGCTGGCTGCCAGGCGCCATCTTGGCATAGTCCGCATGGCATAGCCCCCAACAATTCCCGCTTCCTTATATGAAATGAAAAGGAAGCTGGCAGGGATCGTGTCTGTCTTAGGTCCCGGGAATCAACATCCTGTCCTTACCCGTCATCAAAGGATACCAAAGCGGGGTTGACCCTTCTGTCTTAGGTTGGTACCGTGTTTTCCCGTGGTTACCCGTCTTTGACTACCGATCCAGCATACTAAGCCATATACTGGGAGATTGTCCCGCTTCAAGGGTGGCCATGGCCTATTTTATGATCACATTATGAGTTTGTTGACTGACTTTGAGGCATTTGTAAATGTAGAATAAAATTAACACAAGCATACCCAAGCTTATTAGTGTGAGACTTAAGAGTTCCCCAAATTTGGTGCCAAATTGTGTTAGTTTATCTAATGCTCCTGTGATAAGCCCTCCTGGTTTGACTTCCACCTTAGTGGTGTTCATGGTGAGGATCTGATGTCGAAGCCTTGTTACCAGCTCGTTGAATCCATCCGTCCGTTGTGCGATCTGCGAAAATAACTGTCTAGAGAAGTTCTCATTAGAAGTCACAAAAAGGAAAGGGGAGAGCTAGGCACACAGGAGTATATGAAAAAGTAATTGTTTCACTCTCTCTACATATTTCAGTATTAACTCCATTAACCTTTTGATCAGTGCACTTCACTTTACTTATAGACCCTCCTTAAAGGTGAGGCACCAACATGAGGGACTAGAAAGTGAGTTACATAGGATGAAAACAAGCAGCTTGCTTTACTGAGAAAAAGATGAAAACCATCTGAGTGGCTCAATCAGCTTATGAGGGGCTATGGGTCCTGCCAATTCTAATTTGGGAATTGCCCGAGTGATGCATCACTATCGGCAAAAAGATCTATTACTCCTTAAACTCTACAAGGGCTATGACAACTGCTTCCATTTCCACCAACTGAGCCGATTTTTAAGATGTAATCTGAATAATAGTATCTTGGCGAGTAACTACTGCAGCAGTACCATTAGAAGAAACATTCAGGGTCTTAGGAAAGGATTGTGTTGAGGAACCATCTGAATTCGTGATCTGACATTGTTCCCCTCTAAAGCTCCGTACATTTGTGAGCCTTTAGTCGAAGAGCCCTGTGCCCCATTTCTTAAATGATTTGGTAACAGCTTGCCCTCAACATCAGTAACTAATCTGCACTCGTTAGCCCAATGTTTGCCTTTTGGGCAAGGCCTGGGGCACGAGGTGTAACAGATTTTACTGTAGTTATCTCTTGTCTTTTGTTAGGGCATTGTCTCTTTGCAGCTGTATGTATCTGTGCATACACTCCAGGATCATATTGATTTTGAGTATCTATTGAAGCGTATTGGCCTTCTCCTATTAGTATATCAACTTTTCTGCCAGGAAACCGTTCTACTGCATTTCTGCAAGCAGTTTCAACAGCTATTTCCTGCCACTGAGCTCTCCAATTCAGACATTGTCCTCCAGATAACACTGCTCTGCATAGGTGTTTCCAATCAGTCATAACTGCCTCTTTAAAGTTTTTCTAATGGCTGATGGTATGCCTATTTTGGTCCTCAAATACGGGCAGGTTCCACGAATTTTGAAGTTCTTTGTATTAGGTTTAGCTTTCTCCTACCTTTTTCCCTTGTTCTTAACTTTTCTGAGTAATTGTTTTCTAGGTTACTACCACTCAATTCTTCCTCACTTTGTTCTCTTTCCCATTGTGACACCTTGAGCAGCCTTTCCTCCATAAACCCTGGGCTTATTATTTTTTAGTTCCTCCCCAGTGTCGTCTTCCTCCTGAGAACTCTCTTCCCGTTTTTGGCCATTCCAGCCAACCTCCTCTTTAATCTCTTCTCACTCCTGTAATATATTTTTTATGCCTCCTTTTTGAATTATCCTTTCAGACTGATTCCGTGATACTTCCGAACCCATCTTTTGCTGCTAAATAAGTTTGATACAGGACGAACAAAGACCACACTAACAGTACAAACAGAAACAATATAAGATACACGCACTCTGGAGCTCCTTTATCATCCTTTTTATATTTCATCACCTGGCCAGCTATCCCGAGTGCCTAACAAAAGCAATAGAAATACTGACACAACTAACACTTTAAACACATTCATTTACTATAGGACGTCCTTTTGCTGTCTCTCGGTTCAGCCTTCTGTTAAGTTCCCTCACTAGGGGAGCCTTCTATTAAACCTTAAGGCCACTGTTTCCTCAAATAGGGAAACCTTCTCGTTAATTACGCTAGCGAAACTGTCTTTTACTTACCTTATCCTTGTGGTGCTGATAGCTGTATAAAATGTCCCGGGTCCTTGTACGAATGCAGAGTTCTCCGTAGTTCCCCGTACAAATGCAGAGTTCCCCGTACGGGCCACCATTTGACGCCGTCCAGCAGAGTCAATTTGGCGCAGGAGACAAATGAGTAGCGAGGCTCTTGTATTCAGAATGGTTTATTGTAGATTCAGGAAACCCGGAACCTCGAACCCTGGAACCCTGGCGCTCGAGGAGAGCCGGCTTATGTCCCCTCCAGGAGGTGAAGGGTAGGGCTGACGCCAATTATGCTGCCTAATCATGGTAAAGGTCAAAATGAGAAGGCACGATCAGGAACATTCGAGAACACATGTGCATGCATGAATTGTGTGCGTGGACTTAATTGAATATGGCCAATGACAAATCACCCGAGTGTGCTTATGTTAATTAACCTCCTCACTGCCGATGTGACCAAAACAACTTCTGGCTGACTGCCAGGCACCATCTTGGCGTAGTCCGCATGGCATAGCCCCCAACACTTTAGGAGGTAGGGGCCTAGTGGGAAGTTCTTAGGTCATTGGGGGCATGTTCCAGCAGGGGATTGTGGGATACTGGCCTGTCTGCTTGCTCTGTGTACTGGCTTATGAGGTGAGTAGTTTTTCTTCTACCATAAGCTCTTTCCGTGATGTACCACGCTTGCCAGAGGCCCAAAACAGTGGGGCCGTCTGGTCCTGGACTGGAACCCCTAGAACTGTGAGCAAAATGAAACTTTTCTCTCTGTAAGTTAAGTGTCTCAGGTTTTTTGTTTTTGTGATAAGAAGCAGAATAATGCACCTCCTTACTTGCCCCCCCCAACCCTAGGCAGCCACTAATATCTTCCTGTCTTCAGATTTGCCTATTCCAAACATTTTAAATTAATGGAAAAATATAATATTTGGCCTTTTGTAATTGGTGCATATTTTTCCAAGTTCATTCATGGTTTAGCATATTTTTCCAAGTTCATTCATGGTTTAGCATATTAGTACATTATTTCTTTTTATTGCCCAATGGTATTCCATTGCATGGATATACTGTATTTTGTTGATCCATTCATTGGTTGGTTGACATTTGGGTTGTTTTTACTTTTTATCTTTTATGAATATGATTGTGAATACTTATGTGCAAGTTTACACATATTTCTCTTGTGTGTATACCGAGGAGTGGAATTGCTGGGTCATATGGTAACTCCTTGTTTAATTTAGATGCTAGACTATTTCCAAAGCTACTGCACTATCTTATATTCCCACCAACTGTGTATGAATGTTTCAGTTTCTTCAGTTATCTTGGCCTGTACTTGTTATTGTGTGTCTTTTTGTTTATAACCATCCTAGTATCTCATTGTGGTTTTGATTTGTATTTCCTAATGATTAAGCATTCTTGGTGGTATCCTTTGGAGCACAAGTTTTTAATTTTGATCATGTCCAGTTGATGTATTTTTTTGTTTGTTTATGCTTTTGGTGTCATATAGCTAAGAAAGCACTGCTTAACCTAACTTGATAAATATTTCATCCTGTTTTAAGAGTTTTATGGTTTTATCTCTTACAGTTAAATATTTAATCCATTTTGAATTAATTTTTCTGTATATGGTGTGCATCCATTCTTTGCATGTTGACAATGTGTTCTTCTAGAACCATCTGTTGAAATGACCATTCTTTTCCCTTTTGTTTTAGCATCCTTATTGAAAATCAGTTGATTATAAATATGAAGATTTATATCTGGACACACATTTTGATTCCATTGAATTGTATATAATTATGCCAGTGCTGTACCATCTTAGTTGCTGTGGCTTTGCAGTAAGTTATAAAATTGGGAAGTGTGATAGTTTAGCTTTTAAATTTACTTTTTCTGTTTTTAACGTTCTGGGACTAGAATGCAGGGCCTCTTACCACTGAGCTATACTTCCACCTCTTTAATTACCCTCTACCCCAAGATTCTTTTGGTTATCCTGGGTTCCTTGAATTTCTATGAATTTTAGGATGAGCCTGTTAATTTCAGCAAAGAAGTTTATTGAAGTTCACATTGGATTTAATAGTTTACTCATCTGTCTGAAATAGTTAAGCATTGATGTCTTATAATTTGTGAAGTGGGCAGAATAGATGTTATTTCAGTGAATATTTCACAAAAGTAAACTTTAGGTTAACTAAGTTATCTAAGTTACAAGTGACTTGTTGAAATTTTGTTCTTTTCAGGTAATTTTGATTATACTTATTCATGTGATTCCTTTTCTTACCTCTTTCAGAATCATGTAGATTTTGTGGTTTTCTAAGACTGTTATTTATGGTTCTCTAGTAGCAATTGATTCAACTTAGTTTGTCCCTTTTATTAATTTTTTTAGTTTTTTTTATTAGAGCTTAATGGTTATACGTAATAGTTGAGTTCATCCCAATAAACTCATACATGCATGGAAATCAATTTCAGTTCATGATCCCCCCTTTGTCCTCCCCCTTTTATTAATTTTTCTGTTGACAAGTATAAACAAAGTAAAGTTAAAAGTGGACAGGGTCTTGAATATTTGAACACATACCTATGTAACCAGCATTCAGATCAAGAAATAGAGCATTTTCAACACCCAGACCTCCTCCTTTGTGCCCCTTTCAGATACTACTTCCCCATGGGGGTAACCATTAGCCTGACTTTAAAAACATCATGATAGTTTTGCCTAATTTTGAATTTTATAAAAATTTGACCCATACCTGCTTGCAGTCTTTTTTAAAATATATTTTTTAGTATGTCAATAGACCTTTATTTATTCATGTTTTTGGACGTTTTTTATATGTGATGCTGAGAATCAAACTCAGTGCCTCACACATGCTAGGCAAGTGTTCATGGTATTCGTGAGATTCATTCATATTGTTAAATGCAGTAGAATAAGCAGTGATATTCCTGATATTTTTATTATTAATGTTTTCATTTATTCATCGGATAATCTTGAGTTAACTGCAAAATCATATTGTCCAGAGACTAGTTGGAATTTGTGGGAATTAGAATTTTTATGGGATGACTATGGAGATTGCTGGTATACAGAAATCAAATGGACTACCATGATATTTTATTACATAAAGCCTATGTTTTGAATCAAGATTAAACAGCTGCTACTAGGACTGATTGCACTCTTTTACTTCGTGCTTTTTCTGTAAATTTCAGTTCTTTGTGACATTTTTGTAGGAAGTGTGATGAGACAACTGATACTCTTTAAAAGACATATTGAACTTCTGATCATTTTCGTATGGTAAAGAGAGTATGAACTTTGGAAGTAAATTCCAGCTTTATAAGTTACAAGTTTTGTGAACCAAGTGAACTGTGGATATATGTTGCTTGCTTCTCTTAAACATAAATGTGGACATCCTATAACTCAGGATTGCTGGAAAAATGAACAGCACAAACCATGTAAAAGTGACTTATTTAGTCCCTGGAAAATAGGCGCCCAGTGAATTTAGTTTTATTCTTTTATTTATTATGTAATAATAATTATTTATTATGTAATAATCTGTGAGTGTAGAAGTAGACTTTCGTTTTCAAAATACTAAGGTATTTTTATAATATAACGGATAAAAGTCAAGACTTCCTTGATACTATGTCAGCACATAAGATGCCTCATCAATTTTAGTTTTGTATGGTTAAACCAAAAATTATTTTAACTTTTCCATTTTAGGACATGTAGGAAATTTTCAGTATTTTGCTGATAAACCTATATCTTATCTAAAAATCATTTATTTCTAAACTATCTTTGGTAAAATATTAGGATGCACAGAATACTAATGAATATGTGTTAAAATTGAATAGTCCAAATCCATGCACATCATTTCTTCATGACAGTTTAGCGAATATTAGTTGTTACTGATTTGTGAATACAGTAAAAATATTACCCTTGAGATAATTAACTACAGTGTTGTAAAGTATGGACTTCCAGAATTTAATTTTCTATGTCCAAAGATTCTGCTGCTGATGTTGATTACATTATCTCACACTCTGTCCTCGGTGCCACTCTTGAGGTTACCATTAGTACTGCAGGGCTCTGAACAAATCACACAAGTGAGTTTTCAGAAATACATTGAGAGTGCACATGCCCTGAGAATTCTAGACTCACAGCTCAGTGTGTGAGATGACAAATGCTCATCCATGTGCCTTTTAAGTGACATGAGGAGCAGAATTATAGTACTTGTCCATTACACTATGAACGGTTTTAAGCCATTTTTTGAACTGAAAAAATGGGTGTGACAATAATACAGTGGCAATTTGTGGTGAAATGTGGTAATTCTAACCAATATTGTGAGCCCTTGCTTTATACTTGTCTGTGGAAATGCTTTAGTGTTTCTTAAGTTTATTTGCTCTTTTTTTTGGTACTAGGGATTGAATTTAGGGGCACTTGATCACTGAGCCACATCCCCAGCCCTATTTATTTGGAGACAGGTTCTCACTGAGTTTCCTTAATTCCTTGCTTTTGCTGAGGGTGGCTTTGAACTCATGATCCTCCTGCCTTAGCCTTGCAAGCCGCTGGGATTATTTGCTCTTTACTTCTGAAAAGTACTATATATTATATTAAATGATTTTATCTTCCTGATTTGTCCTAGGGGATTTAAATAAATCAGGCATAGTGAACAGTTGAACTTAGATGATCTTGCGTATTTTCTTTTTTCCTGTTAATACAAAACATGCATCAAGAGATTCTCTAATGCTGACAGTCTTTGCAGAGAGAACTCAGGTGTAAAAAGAGAGTGTGCACATTAGGGAGATAGTTAAATCATGTCTATATTATTTGTCTCATACCCTCCAAAATTCCTGAGCTATGGTCAGAACCACTTTTGGTCACAAAAACTGCTATATCCTGGTGAGTTTAAGTCTCTTTTATCCTATTTATTTACTGCAAAGGGGGATGGACTTATCTTGACTATCTTGGTCTTATGGAGTTACTTGTTAGTACTTCCTGAAATTCATTTCAGCTGTTATCAGAGAGGGCTGTAATGGTTGTGGGGGAAGCAACCCCATAACTACAACCTAGTCACATTGTTTTGGAAATCTTGGCAATATAAAAATATGAGATAAAAAATATGCTGGAAAGGAACAGACCTATGTGGCAAATCCTATTATAAGTTTCTTATTCAGTAGCTATTCATCCTCTTCGTTCCTATGGATAGAACTCAGGTTTTTAACATGTATTCAGTAGCTGTGTGCTAATAGGAGACTGGTCCCAGTGAACCCCAAGGGGCAAGTAATAGTAATGTAAAGCAACTATGGCAGTTCCATTGCCCTTGCAGTGGAATAATTATGGCATTATTACTTGCCTCAGTTTTTACTAGCTCAGTTGGTGTAAAATCCTTCCTCATTGTGGTCTTTTGCTTAAAATATTTTTTTAGTTGTCAATGGATATTTATATCCATAGAACCAGTGCCTCACATACACCAGGCAAAAATGCTCTACCGTTGAGCCACAACCCCAGCCCTCATTGTGGTCTTTTTTTTTTTTTTTTTTTTTAATATTTTGTTTTAGTTGTAGGTGGACACAATACCTTAATTTTTATGTGGTGCCAAGGCTTGAACCCAGGACCTCACCCATGCTAGGTGAGGGGTCTACCACTGAGCCACAACCCTAGCCCCCTCATTGTGGTCTAAGTTTGTATTTTTGTCTTTAGGAATGGACTGGGCAACTTGTCTAATGTTTATTGGACATTTTGTGTTTACTTGATAGTGCCATTTGTTCTATTGAATTCTTTGTTTTTCTTCATTATTTATAGATGCTGTCTATACTGGTTACTATCTTAGTTCATTTGTACTGCTGTAAAAAAAATTCCTGAAACTGGGTAATTTATAAAGAACAGAAATTTATTTCTAATGGGTGGTTCTGGAGGCTAAATAGTCTAAGATAAGGATACCAGAAGATTCAGTTATCAGGTGAGGTCTGCATTCTCCAGAGGATAGGACCACAATGTCCTCACATTGCAGAAAGACGACGGAGAGGCCACAGAAACAAACCATATGAACTTTTTTTTTTTTTAATAAGGGCCTTAATCCCATTCCCAGAGGAGGAACTCTAAAAGGTCCCCTTCTTAATACTATAACATTGGCTATTAAGTTTCAACACTTGAATTTTGGAAGGAACACATTCAAACGATAGCATTAATTTAAAAAAAAATATTTTGTGAGTTACAAATGCATTCTCCTATATTGAAGTTGTAGTCATTTCTTTGGTGTCTTGTGAAAGATGGTCAATTTTGAGATAGTAAAATCTGGCAGTCTTTGATGATTTGCTTGCATATTTATGTATATATTTAGTTTAAGGCATTCAAAATTGGGTAATAAAAAATAATCTGTTTTAAACCCCCCCCCCCCCCCCAATCTACTGGGGATGCTCTCTTTCTATTTTTTCTCCTCCTACTAGTAGTTGGGTAGGGATCAAAATTGATTTTTTTGCCCTATGACTAGTTTCTCAGACTCATTTTTAAAAATGCATCCTTCCTGCAGTGATCTGCAAAATCAGTTAAGTCCTAATCAAGTTTCATTATATATGTGGACTTAATTCTGTTCTGTGGTCTATTTGTCATCCTCACTGTGATTCCTCATTGCTCTAATTACCACAGCTTTGTACAGGTCTTACTGTCTAGTAGGACAGATTTTGCCCACCCTATAGTTCATAGTTGTTTAGGCTCCTTGCATGTCTGATTTTAAAATCTGGTACTGAGGTCTTTGAGGTGTCTTGTTGAATAGGTTATTTTTTGGGGGAAGAATTGACATTTTTATGATATTGAACATCTTTATGATATAAACATGCTATATCTCTAATCATTCAGATTTTCTTCATTGATTTTTAGTAGAATGTTGTAAATTTTCCATATAGAACTGAGACACCTTTAACTAGGCTTTTTTTTTTTTTTTTAAGTTTTCCTTGCCTTTTTCACCCCTCACCCCTCCATACTAGGGATCGGAACACAGGGCCTTCTGTGTGCTAGACAAGTGCTCTACCATTGAGATGCTGAGCTACCTTTCTAGCTCTTTGGCTAGATTTTTTAAATGTGCTGTATAATAATAAACTTTTGATTTTAAATTATATTTCCAGCTGCTTTCGCTGATGTAAATCCAGCTGAGGTTTTGCACACTAGTTTGTCCCCATTAAATTTTATTTTCCAAATACTTTGTTGTTTTTGAGTTTCTGTGTGGATAATCTTACTACCTGCAAATAGAGACTAGTTTCTTTCCAATTCTTAAGCCATTGACTTCTTTTTTTTAAAAAAATTTATTTGATCTAATTAGTTATACATGACAGTAGAATGCATTTATGCATTTTGATAAATCATACATAAATAGAGTATAATTTCTCATTTTTCTGATTGTACATATTGTGGGATCACATCAGTCATGCAGTCATATATGTACATGAGGTAATAACGTCTGTTTCTCTCTACTATCCTTCCCATTACTCCCCTCTAATTAATCTAAAGTAACTCTTATTTTTCCCTAGTGTCCCCCACCCCCCATTGCGAATTAGCATCTGCATATCAGTGAAAATATTCAGCGTTTAGTTTTTTTGGGTTTAGCTTATTTTGCTAAGCATGATATTCTCCATCTCCATTCATTTACCAGGGAATACCATAATTTCATTCTTCTTTAAAGCTGAGTAATGTTCCATCGTATATTTTGTACAGTGTTTTCTTTATCTGTTCATCTTTTGAAGGGCATCTAGGTTGGTTCCATAGTTTAGCAATGAGTTGAACTGCTATAAATGTTGACGTGGCTGCGTCACTGTAGTATGCTGATTTTAAGTCCAGTTCCACCAGCAGTGTATGAGTGTACTTTTTCCCCACATTCTCACCAACACTTATTATTGCTTGTATTCTTGATAATTGCCATTCTGACTGGAGTGAGATGAAATCTTAGAGTAGTTTTGATTTGCATTTTTCTGAATGGCTAGAGATGATGAAATTATTTCATATGTTTGTTGATTGATTGTATTTCTTCTGTGAAGTGTCTGTTCAGTTCCTTAGCCCATTTATTGATTGGCTGGGTTATTTGTTTTTTTTTTTTTTTTTTTTTGGTGTTTTTTAATTTATTTATTATTATTTTTTTATATTAAAGAATATTTATTCTTCTTCATACCAAGTACTAGAGTATAGAACAAGTGTCCAGCAATAGTTTTTTTTTTTAATTTTTTTTTTATTATTGTACACAAATGGGATACATGTTGTTTCTCTGTTTGTACATGGCGTAAAGGCATACCATTTGTGTAATCATAAATTTACATAGGGTAATGTTTGATTCATTCTGTTATTTTTTCCCTTCCCCCCACCCCTCCCACCCCTCTTTTCCCTCTATACAGTCCTTCCTTCCTCCATTCTTGCCCCCCTCCCTAAACCTAACTCTAACCCTAACACTAACTCTTCCCACCCCCCATTATGTGTCCTCATCCACTTATTAGCGATATCACTCTTCCTTTGGTTTTTTGAGATTGGCTTATCTCACTTAGCATGATATTCTCCAGTTTCATCCATTTGCCTGCAAATGCCATAATTTTATCATTCTTTATGGCAGAATAATATTCCATTGTATATATATACCACATTTTCTTTATCCATTCATCAATTGAAGGACATCTAGGTTGGTTCCACAATCTGGCTATTGTGAACTGAGCAGCTATGAACACTGATGTGGCTGTATCTCTGTAATATGCTGATTTTAACTCCTTTGGGTATAGGCCAAGGAGTAGCCTATACCCAAAGGAGTGGGTAGCTGGGTCAAATGGTGGTTCCATTCCAAGTTTTCTAAGGAATCTCCACACTGCTTTCCAGAGTGGCTGCACTAATTTGCAGCCCCACCAGCAATGTATGAGTGTACCTTTCTCCCCACATCCTCGCCAACACCTGTTGTTGCTTGTATTCTTGATAATCGCCATTCTAATTGGGGTGAGATGGAATCTTAGGGTGGTTTTGATTTGCATTTCTCTTATTACTAGAGATGTTGAACATTTTTCCATATGTTTGTTGATTGCTTGTAGATCTTCTTCTGTGAAGTGTCTATCCATTTCCTTAGCCCATTTGTCAGTTGGATTATTTGCATTCTTGGTGTAGAGTTTTTTGAGTTCTTTATAGATTCTGGAGATTAGTGCTCTATCTGAAGTATGATTGGCAAAGATTTTCTCCCACTCTGTAGGCTCTTTCTTCGCATTGCTGATAGTTTCTTTTGCTGAGAGAAAGCTTTTTAGTTTGAATCTATCCCAGTTATTAATTCTTGCTTTTATTTCTTGTGCTATGGGAGTCCTGTTGAGGAAGTCTGGTCCTAAGCCGACATGTTGAAGTTCTGGACCTATTTTTTCTTCTATAAGATGCAGGGTCTCTGGTCTGATTCTGAGATCCTTAATCCATTTTGAGTTTAGTTTCATGCATGGTGAGAGATATGGGTTTAGTTTCATTCTGTTGCATATGGATTTCCAATTCTCCCAGCACCATTTGTTGAAGAGGCTATCTTTTCTCCATTGCATATTTTTGGTCCCTTTGTCTAGTATGAGAAAATTGTATTTATTTGGGTTTGTGTCCGTGTCCTCTATTCTGTACCATTGATCCACCTTTCTATTTTGGTACCAATACCATGCCGTTTTGTTACTATTGCTTTGTAGTAGAGTTGAAGATCTGGTATTGCGATACCCCCTGCTTCACTCTTTCTGCCAAGGATTGCTTTAGCTATTCTGGGTTTTTTATTCTTGCACATGAATTTCATAATTTCTTGCTCTATTTCTGTAAGGTACATCATTGGGATTTTAATTGGAATTGCATTGAATCTGTATAGCACTTTTGGTAGTATGGCCATTTTGACAATATTAATTCTTCCTATCCAAGAACATGGGTTTAGTTATTTATATATCCTGAAGATTAATGCTTTATCTGAGGTGCATGTAGACTCTCTCTTCATAGTATTGTTTCCTTTACTGAGAAGAAACTTTTTTGTTTGAATCCATCCCATTTATTGATTCTTGATTTTAATTCTTGTGCTTTAGGAGTCTTGTTAAGGAAGTCAAATCCTAGGCCAACATGGTGAAGATTAGTGCCTACTTTTTCTTCTTTAGGTGCAGGGTCTCTGTGCTAGTGCCTAGGTCTTTGATCTACTTTGAGTTGAATTTCGTGCAGGGTGAGAGATAAAGGTTTAATTTCACTTTGTTACAATGTGGCTTTTCGTTTTTCCCAGCACCATTTATTGAATAGGCTATCTTTTCTCCAGTGAATGTTTTTGGCGCCTTTGTCTAGAATGAGATAACTGTATGTGGGTTTATCTTTGTGTTTTCTATTCTGTACCATTGATCTACGTGTCTGTTTTCATGCCAGTACCATGCTGTTTTTATTACTATAGCTCTGTAGTATAGTTTGAGGTCTGGTATTGTGATGTCTCCTGCTTCACTTTCTTTGCTAAGGATTTCTTTGGCTATTCTGGGTCTCTTATTTTCCAAATGAATTTTCAGATTGTTTTTCTAGTTCTATGAGGAGTGTCATTGGGATTTTAATAGGAATTACATTAAATTTGTATAATGCTTTTGGTAGTATGGCCATTTTGACAATATTATTTCTGTCTATACAGGAACCTGGGAGGTCTTTCTATTCTTTTAAGGTCTTCAGTTTCTTTCTTTAGTGTTCTATAGTTTTCATTGTAGAGGTCTTTCACCTCTTTTGTTAGATTGATTCCCAAGTATTTTATTTTATTTTTTTTTTGAGGCTACTGTAAATGGCGTAGTTTTCTTAACTTCTCTTTCAGTGGATTCATTACTGATGTATAGGAACGTATTTGATTTATGGGTATTGATTTTATATCCTACTACTTTTGCTGAATTCATTTATTAGATCTAGAAGTTTTCTGGTGGAATTTTTTGGAACTTCTAAATATAGAATCATCTCATCAGCCAATGGTGGATAGTTTGAGTTCTTCTTTACCTATTTGTTTATTTTTAATTTCTTTCTTCTATTGCTCTGGCTAGAGTTTCAAGGACAATGTTGAATAAAAGTGACAAAAGAGGGCTTCCTTGTCTTGTTCTGGTTTTTAGAGGGAATGCTTTCAATTTTTCTCTGTTTAGAATTATGTTGGCTTTGGGTTTAGCATATATGACTTTTACGATGTTGACGTATGTTCCTACTATCCATAGTTTTTCTAGTGTTTTGAACGTGAAGGGGTGCTGTATTTTGTTAAATGCTTTTTCTGCATCTGTTGAGATGTTAATATGATTCTTGTTTTTAAGTCTATTGATATGATGATTATGTTTACTGGTGTCCATATATTGAACCAACCCTGCATCCCTGGGATGAATCCCACTTGATAGTGGTGCACTATCTTTTTAATATGTTTCTGTATGCAATTTGCCAGAATTTTATTGAGAATATTTGCATCTATGTTCATCAGGGATATTGTCTGAAGTTTTCTTCCTTGATATGTCTTTGTGTGGTTTTGGTATCAGTGTGATACTAGCCTCATAGAATGAGTTTGGAAGGGTTCCTTCCTTTTCTATTTCATGGAATAATTTGAAGAGTATTGGTATTAATTCTTTGAAGGTCTCGTAGAACTCACTGAGAATCTGGTCCTGGGCTTTCCTTAATTGGTAGGTTTTAATGGCATTTTCTATTTCATTACTTGAAATTGTTGTGTTTAAATCATGTATGACCCCCTGATTCACTTTAGGTAGATCATATGCCTCTAGAGAGTTGTCACTCTCTTCAATATTTTCTATTTTATTATGTATAAATTTTCAAAATAGTTTCTAATTATCTTCTGTATTTGAGTTGTATCTATTGTGATATTTCCTTTTTCATCATGTATTTTAGTAATTTGGGTTTTCTCTCTTTTTCTTAGTTTGTGGATAGGGGTTTATCAATTTTACTGATTTTTTTTTCTTCAAAGAACCAGCTTATTTTGTCAATTTTTAAAATTGTTTGTTTTGTTTCAATTCATTGATTTCAGCTATGATTTTAATTATTTCCTGTCTTCTACTGTTTTGGGTGTTGATTTATTCTTTTTCTGGGCTTTGAGATGTAACATTAGGTCATTTTTGTGTTGACCTTTCATTCTTTTAACAAATGAGCTCAATGCAATAAACTTTTCCTGTTAGTACTGCCTTCATAGTATCCCAGAGATTTTGGTGTGTTGTATCTGTATTCTCATTTATTTCTAAGTATTTTTTTTTTTTTTTTCACTTCATCCTTGATTTCTTCTACTATCCATTCATCATTCAATAGTATGTTATTTAGTCTCCAGGTGTTAAGGGTAACTTCTATTTTTTATTTAATCATTGATTTCTATTTTCAGTAATTATGATCTGATAGTGTACAGGGTATTATCTCCATTTTTTAATATTTTCTAGGACTTACTTTGTGGCATAAGATATGGTCTGTTTTAGAGAAGGATCCATGTGCTGCTGAGAAAAAAGTGTATTCGCTTGTTGATGAATGAAATATTCTACATATGTCTGTTAAGTCTAAATTATTGATTCAATTATTTAGTTCTGTAGTTTCTTTATTTAGTTTTTGTTTGAAAGATCTAACCAGTGATGAGAGAGGTGTGTTAAAGGCACCCAGTATTATTGTGTTGTGGTCTATTTGACTCGTGAAATTGAGAAGGGTATTTTTGATGTATGTAGATGCTCCATTGGGGCATAAATATTTACAATCAGTATGTCTTGCTGTTGTATCATTCCCTTCAGTTGTATGTCCTTCTTTGTCCCTTCGTATTAACTTTGGGTTGAAGTCCACTTTATCTGATATGAGGATGGAAATCCCTGCTTGTTTATGGAATCTATATGAGTGACATGTTTTTTTCCCATCATTTCACCTTTAGTCTGTGGATGTCTTTGCCTGTGAGGTGAGTCTTTTGGAGAGAGCATATTGTTGGACCTTGTTTTTTAATCCAATCTGCCAATCCCATGTCTTTAAAAAAAAATTTTTTTTTTTTGCTGTTGTAGGTGGACAGAATGCCTTTATTTGTTTATTTTTATGTAGTGCTAAGGCTCAAACCCAGTGCCTCCCACATGCTAGGCAAGCACTCGGAAGCTGAGCTACAACCCCAGCCCCAACCCTAGTCTATGTCTTTTGATTGATGAGTTTAAGCTGGTAACATTCAAGGTTATTATTGAGATGTGATTAGTATTCCTGTTCATTTTGGCTTATTTCTGGTTTGTGATTTCATTTAGTTTCTCTTTTGATTGATTATTCCTTTAGTGTAGTTCTTCTCTTTGCTGATTTTTGCTTTTTTCCCCCCACTTTATCCTTATGAAATATTTTGTTGAGAATGTTCTGTAGTACAGGCTTTCTAATTGTGAATTCTTTTAACTTTTGTTTATCATGGAAGGTTTTAATTTTATCTTCAAATCTGAAACTTAATTTTGCTGGGTAGAAAATTCTTGGTTGGCATTCATTATCTTTCAGAGCTTGAAATATGTTGTTCCATGATCTCCTTAGCTTTGAGTGTCTGAGTTGAGAAATCAGTTGAGATCCAAATTGGTTTCCCCTTTTAGGTAATTTGCTTTTTTTTTTTTTTTTTTTTTTTTGCCTTCAAAAATAGAAATTTAATTTCTCACAATTCTGGAGGCTGGAAGTCCAAGATCAAGGTAAGGTGAGTTGCCAAGGTGTTGGCAGGGTTGATTTCGTTGTTGTCTTTTTTATTTCAATTAAAAAATTTTTTATTTTTACAAACTACATTTTGATTCATTGTACACAAATGGGGTACAACTTTTCATTTCTATGGTTGTACACAATATATATTCACACCATTCATGTAATCATAAATATACATAGGGTAATAGTGTCTGTTTCATTCTACTATCTTTCTGTCCCCCAACCCCTTCCCACTCCATTTTCCTCTACACCATTCAGTGTTCCTTCATCTCCCCTCCCCATTATATATCATCATCCACTTATCAGAGAAAACATTTGACCTTTGGTTTTTGGGGCTTGATCTATTTTACTTAGAATGATATTTTCCAATTTCATCCATTTACCAGCAAATGCCATAATTTTATTCTTTATGCCTGAGTGATATTCCGTTGTGTATATATACTACAGTTTCTTTATCCATTCATCAATTGAAGGGCATCTAGGTTGGTTCCACAATCTAGCTATTGTGAATTGAGCTGTTGTGAATATCGATGTCACTGCATCACTGTAGTATGCTGATTTGAAGTCTTTTGGGTATCAGCTGAGGAGTGGGATAGCTGGGTCAAATGGTGGTTCCATTCCAAGTTTTCTGAGGAATCTCCCACTGCTTTCCAGAGTGAATGCACCAATTTTCAACTCCACACTGTACAAGTGTGCCTTTTCCCCCACATCCACGCCAACACTTCTTATTGCTTCTGTTCTTGATAATAGCCATTCTGATTAGAGTTAGATGAAATCTTAGGGTGGTTTTTATTTGCATTTCTCTAGTTACTAGAGCTGATGAGCACTTTTCCATGTATTTGTTGATTACCTGTATATCTTCTGTGAAGTATCTGTCCAGTTCCTTAGCCCATTTATTGATTGGGTTCTTTGTATTTTGGGTATAAAGTTTTTTAAGTTCTTTATAAACTTTGGAGATTAGTGCCCTGTCTGAAGTATGTGTGGAAACGATTTTCTCCCACTCTGTAGGCTCTCTTTTCACATTATTGATTGCTTCCAGTGCTGAGAAAAAGCTTTTGAGTTTAATCTGTCCCATTTATTGATTCTTACATTTATTTTTTGCACTCTGGGAGTCTTGTTAAGGAAGTCTGGTCCTAAGCCAACGTGATGGAGATTTGGGCCTACTCTTTCCTCTACTTGGTGAAGGGTCTCAGGCCTAAACTCTAGATCCTTGATCTATTTTGAGTTCAGTTTTGTACAGGGTGAGAGATAGAGATATGGATTTCCAGTTTTGCCAGCACTGTTTGTTGAAGAGGGTATGTTTTCTCCATTGTTAAAGTTTTTGGCACCTTTGTTTAGTATGAGATAACTGTACTTATGTGGGTATGTTTCTGTGTCTTCTATCCTATACCATTGATCTACTTATTTTGGTGCCAGTACCATGCTGTTTTTGTTCCTATTGCTCTATAGTAGAGATTAAGATCTGGTGTTGTGATACCTCCTGCATCACTCTTTCTGCCCAGGATTGCTTTGACTATTCTGGGTCTTTTGTTTTTCCAGATGAATTTCATGATTGCCTTTTCTCTTTCTGTGAGAAATGTCACTGGGATTTTAATTGGAATTGTGCTAAATCTGTATAGCACCTTTGGAAGTATGGCCATTTTGATAATATTAATTCTGCCTATCCAAGAACATGGGAGATCTTTCCATCTTCTAAAGTCTTCAATTTCTTTCTTTAATTTTCTGTAGTTTTCATTGTAGAGATCTTTCACTTCTTTGCTTAGATTGATTCCCAAGTATTTTATTTTATTTTTTTGAGGCTATTGTGAATGGAGTTCTTTTCCTCATTTCCATTTCAGATCTTTCATTGCTTATGAATAAAAATACTTTACATTTATGCATGTTGATTTTCTATCCTGATATTTTGCTGAATTCATTTATGAAGTCTAGAAGTTTTTTGGTGGAGCTTTTTTGGATCCTCTAAATATAGAATCATGTCATCAACAAATAGTGACAGTTTGAGTTTTTTTTTTCCTATTGGTACCACTTTAATTTTGATCTAATTGCTCTGGCTAGTATTTCAAGGACGATATTGAATAAAAGTGGAGAAAGAGGGCATCCCTGTCTTGTTTTGATTTTTAAAGGAATGCTTTCAGTTTTCTCCATTAAGAATGATGTTGGCAGTGGTCTTAGCATAAATAGCCTTTACAATGTTGAGGTATGCTCCTACTATCCCTATTTTGTCTAGTGTTTTGAGCATGAAGGGTGTTGTATTTTGTCGAATGCTTTCTCTGCATCAATTAAAATGATCATATGATTCTTAACCTTAAATCGATTGATGTGATGAATTACATTTATTGATTTCCAGATGTTGAACCAACCTTGCATTCCTAGGATGAATGAACCCCACTTGATCGTGGTGCACTATCTTCTTGATATGTTTTTGGATACGGTTTGCCAGTATTTTTTAAGGATTTTTGCGTGTATATTCATCAGAGATATCGGTCTAAAATTTTCTTTCCTTGATGTGTCTTTGTGTGGTTTGGGTATGAGGGTAATAATAACTTCATAGAATGAGTTTGGAAGGGTTCCCTCCTTTTCTGTTTCCTGGAATACTTTGAGAAGTATTGGAATGAATTCTTCTTTGAAGGTCTTGTAGAACTCAGCTGAGAATCCATCTGGTCCTGGACTTCTCTTGGTTGGTAGAATTTTGATGACTTCTTCTATTTCATTGTTTGAAATTGATCTGTTTAAATTGTGTATGTCTTCCTGGTTCAGTTTGGGAGGATCATATATCTCTAGAAATTTGTCAATGTCTTTGATATTTTCTTTTTTGTTGGAGTATAGATTTTCAAAGTAGTTTCTCATTATGTTAAGTATTTCAGTGGTATCTGTTGTGATATTTCCTTTTTCAACATGAATTTTATTAATTTGAGTTTGCTCTCTCTTTGTTAGTGTGGCTAAGGGTTTGTCTATTTTGTTTACGTTTTCATAGAACGAACTTTTTGTTTTGTCAATTTTTTGAATTGTTTTTTTTTTCCAATTTCATTGATTTCAGCGCTGATTTTAATTATTTCCTGTTTTCTACTACTTTTGGTGTTGTTCTATTCTTTTTTCTAGGGCTTTGAGATGTAATGATAGGTCATTTAGTTGTTGACTTTTTATTCTTTTCTTGAATGTGCTCCATACAATGAATTTTCCTCTTAGTACTGCTTTCATAGTGTCCCAGAGATTTTGATATGTTGTATTGTTGTTCTCATTTACTTCTAAGAATTTTTTTAAATCTCCTCCCTGATGTTTTCTGTTATCCATGCTTCATTCAGTGGCATATTATTTAGTCTCCAGGTGTTGGTGTAATTTATGTTTTTTATTTTGTCATTGATTTCTAATTTCATTCCATTATGATCTGGTAGAACACAAGGTAGTATCTCTATTTTTTTGCATTTCCTAAGGACTGCTTTGTGACACAACTTATGGTCTGTTTTCAAGAAGGTTCCATGTTCTGCTGAGAAGAAAGTGTATTTGCTCATTGATTGGTGGAATTTTCTATATATGTCTGTTAAGTCTAAGTTATTGATTGTGGTATTGAGTTCTGTGGTTTCTTTGTTTTTGTTTGGAAGGTCTAGCCAATGGTGAAAGCAGTATGTTAAAGTCACCCAGAATTATTGTCTTGTCTGTTTGACTCCTGGAATTGAGAACGATTTATTTGATGTACATGGATGCCCCATTGTTTGGGGCATAAATATTTCATGATCGTTATGTCTTCCTGATTTGTGGTTCCCTTAAGCAGTATGAAATGTCCTTCTTTATCCCTTCTGACTAACTTTGACTTAAAGTCCACTTTATCTGAAATAAAGATGGAAACCCCTGCTTTTTTACTGAGTCTGTGTGCATGGTAGGTTTTTCCCATTCTTTCACCTTTAGTTTGTGGATATCTCTTGAAGGCAGCATATTGTTGGATCTTCCTTTTTAATCCAATCTGCCAGTCTCTGTCTTTTGATTGATGAGTTTAGGCCGTTAAAATTCAGGGTTATTATTGAGATATGATTTGTATTCCCAGTCATTTGGGCTTATTTTTGGTTTTTAACTTGACTTGGTTTCTCCTTTGGTTGGTTTTTCCTTTAAGTTAGTTCCTCTCTTTGCTGACCTACATTGTTTTTCATTTCCTCCTCATGGAATATTTTGCTGCAAATACTCTGTAGCATAGGCATTCTTTTTGTAAATTCTTTTAACTTTTGTTTATCATGGAAGGATTTTATTTCATCTTCAAATCTGAAGGTTAACTTTGCTGGGTATAGGATTCTTGGTTGGCAGCCATGTTCTTTCAGTGCTTGAAATTTGTTGTTCCAGACCCTTGTAGCTTTTAGGGTTTGGGCTGAGAAATCTGATGATGTCCGTATTGATTTCCCCCTATATGTAATCTGATGCTTTTCTCTCATAGCCTTCAAAATCCTGTTTTTACTTCGTATGTTAGGTATTTTCATTATAATGTACCTTGGTGTGGATCTGTTGTAATTTTGTGCATTTGGTGTTCTGTAGGCCTCTTGTATGTGATTTTCCATTTCGTTCTTCAGGTTTTGGAAATTTTCTGTTACTATTTCATTGAATAGGTTGTTCATTCCTTTGGTTTGTATCTTTGTGCCTTCCTCAATCCTGATAATTCTTAAATTTGGTCTTTTTATGATGTTCCATCATTCTTGGTTGTTCTGTTAATGATTTCTTTCTTCTCTGGTCAAATTTATTTTCAAGGTTAAGTATTTTGTCTTCATTGTCTGAGGTTCTGTCTTTGAAGTGATCTAGTCTGTTGGTGATACTTCCCATTGATTGTTTTATTTGGTTCATTGTTTCCTTCATTTCAAGAATTTCCTTTTTTTTTTTTTGGAGAACTTCTATCTCTTTGTTGAAATGATCTTTTGCTTCCTGCAGTTGCTCTTTCAACTGCTTATTGGAGTGATCATTCATTGCCTGCATTTGCTCTCTTATCTCATCCTTTGCTTCACATATCATTTTAATTATGTATATTTTGAATTCCTTTTCTTACATTTCTTCTACCATGCTGTCACTGGATTCTATTAATATAGAATCTAGGTTTGTTTGGATCATTTTTTTCCTTTGTTTTTTCATGTTGTTCTCGTATCTTCCCCTCTGGCAGTGCAGATCTGGGGCATTGCAGTTTCCCCGCATAGGCTTATAGTGACCCTATAGGTTTCTAAAACCTCTTCTTTAAGGGGGAGATCAGTATTAGCACCTACACCAAATAGCTCCTATGAAGACATTAACAATATTGTCATAATAAACAGAGTGAATTAATTATTATCTACAGTATAACAAATAAATTTGCAATAAGGCCTGCAGTTTCTAATGGAGGACAAAGAGGCTGGGGAGGGGTGTAGTATGTAGCTGTTAATGTGATAAGAAAAGAGTATATAGAAGTTCTAGATCATAGAAAGTGTGAAAGTATAATCAAAAGAAGTTGGTTGTTAGCTTGAGAAAAGGGAGAAGAGACTCTGAGAAAACAGGTAAACAAAAGAAAAGTAGAACGAGAAAAGTAAAGAAATAAAAACTTAAAAATTTTCAAAAAGGAGAAAAAAAAAATCTACACTATAACAGTCATAGAGTATTTAACCTCCCAGTCTTCAGTAGCGAGATGTAGGAAAGGTACCTGACTGACAGTGAGATTTCAGTCTCCAGCGGGTGTCTCAGAATGGGATCTGCCCGACCTAAAGATGGGAGTTACTGCTTCCATGATAATCCAAGATGGCTGCTCTGGCTTCCAAATGTGTTGGCATATGGGGAGCTGCAGCTCGGGGGTGTGGGTGTGGTCAACTGGGAGCCGTGGAGAGGGGGTGTGATTGGTCTGGTTGAGGGGTCTGTCAGCGGGTTGTGGTCAGTTGGTCCGGGGGTCCTGGAGGCAGGGAGTGGTCGGTTGGGCTGAGGGGTCCTAGAGATGGGGCTTGGTCAGTCTGGCGGGGTGCCCTACAGGTCTTGACTATTGTCGCAAAATTGTGGCAGCTATGTGTAACCAAACTGCAGGTACTGTGAACGGTGGACTTGCATACAACAACAGGCAGCTGGTGATCCACTGGCAATCTAGGGTCGGTTTGCAGGCTACCGGCAGACGATCAGTGGGTATACCTTGGGTGGTGGATGATGGGTAGGTGAAAGGCAGGCGATGGGCAGGCAAGAGGCAGGCAAATGGCGGATGATAGGCGCCAGTCAGTGAGCAATCTGCACTCAGAAAGATGTTGATGTGCTGGCAGCCTGCAGGTGATCGAAGTAGACAAATGGGGTAAACAGTCGGGGATTGATAAGCAGCAAAGACTGCCTGTCCAAGAAACAGATATCCTCTGCTTGAAATCCGAGTTACAGAGTGACAAGGAATGCAGCCTCCCTCTAGTCTGCCATCTTGGGACCCTGTAATTTGCTTTTTTTTTTCCTCTCACAATCTTTAAGATTTTATCCTTATTCTGTATTTTAGTCTTTCTCATTATAATGTGTCTTGGTGTGGGTCTGCTGTAATTTTGTACATTTAGGGTCCTGTAAGCCTCTTGTATTTGATTTTCCATTTCATTCTTCAGGTTTGGGAAATTTTCTTACATTATTTCTTTGAAAAGATCGTGTATTCCTTTGGTTCGTATCTCTGTTCCTTCATCTGTCCCGATAACTCTTAAATTTGGTCTTTTCATCTTATCCCATAATTCTTGGAATTTCTGTTCATGGATTCTTAACCATCTTCTCTGCATGGTCAACTTTTATTTTCAGTATTATGTATTTATTGCCTGAGGTTCTGTCTTCCAAATGGTCTAGTCTGTTGGTGATGCTTTTTACTGAATTTATAGTTTGCTTTATTGATTGCTTCATTTTAAGGATTTCTGTTTAGAGTGTTTTCAGAATCTCCAATTCTTTATTGAAGTGATCTTTCACTTTCTCTATTTTCTCTTTGATTTTCCTCCAAGTTTTAATTGTATTATTTATCAGTTATAATTATTTTATTATTTCTGTGTTTTTGTATTTCCTAATGTATGGCAATTTCCTAGTGCATAGTACATCAATAATGAAAAAGGTGCATTAAAAGTTATATAGTGTTGGTGGTTATGTCACTGTATCCCATTTGGTTTATCAATTTTTATGTTATTTAATAGTTTATTTAAATTTAAAATTAATTTCCCAGTGGTTTGAATCTTTTAATCATTTTATGATGTTTTCTCTTGTAATTGTGTTTTAAGCATCTCTTTGGTCTGATAAGAATATAGGCTTCTGCTTTTCTTTTCATTATGGTTTTGTTTTCTATTTGTGCTTACTTTCCCTTTGCTTGCTTCATAGAAAAAAGTTATTTTCATTTGTCCACTATGCACTTTTTTTATTTCTGTAATTTTAGCCCACAGCATTTTTCCTTTTTTTGCTTATTCTTGAAATTCTAGTGTTTTTCAAAATTGACACAGAAATCCGTACACTTTGATCAGTACTCACCTCCCAATTTCCATGTTGATATTGTCTAGCATTTTATTTTAGTTCTCCTTTTGTCCCTCCAAATTAGACTTGTAATACACAATGATTGTTTATATTTTGCGTCCATGTTTATAATTTCTTTTTCTTTAGTTTCATCTATTAGAATATCAAATTTTTCTGTTTTCCAAGGTTTCTTAATTCCCTTTTAATTTTCTCATCTATTTGTCTGTTGGTACCCTGTATTTTAGGTGGCTTTATTCACATTATACTGATTTTTATGACTCTCTTGCCATCTTAAATTGTTTAACCTGTGCACTGAAATTTTAAAATCAACAACTACTTTTTACTAAAACATTCTTTTCCAGGGTCCCTCATTTTTAGCAGGCGCTTGATTTTTTCTTTCTGATTTTATGATTTCATTTAAAATTTTTTCTTTAAACATTTTCTCCTTGTATTTTAGCAGTGGAATTTCAGTATCTGAATTCAGTGGGTCTGAGTCTCACTGTCATAGTTGTTGGTTTCCCTGTGTCTAGTGATCCTTGGTAGGACTCAGTTTGTTGAGCTTATATACTATTAGAACTGAAAAACTGAAAGACTAAACTGAGGATTTATTAACTCCCCAGAGGAGAGGATTTGCATTTGCTGAGAAATAAAATTTTTTATCTGAGAGCTTTCTAGGGTCCAAGCTTAATTTGCACAATGCTGATAGGGACATTTGCTGTCTTACATCTCCATGTGCATGTTTAGTGTTCATGTTTCAATTCACCCTATTTTTGTGGAGATAGAGAGATGGTGAGCATATAAGTGAAAAGGGTTGGTGTGTGGGAAGGTTATTGTAGATTTTCTTAATGTTCTGTGAACTCAGCTATACAAAACTTTCTGCTGAATTTCTTGGGCCATTTATTTATTCATTTTTGGTACAGGGTTGGGATGGGGTTGAACCCAGGGGAGCTTTACCACTGAGCCACATCCCCAGACTTTTTTATTTTATTTTTTATTTTGAGACGAGGTCTCAATAAGTTATTGAGGGACTTGCTAAATTGCTGAGGCTGACTTTGAACTTGTGATCCTCTTGCCTCAATCTCTGGAGCCACTGACATTATAGGCATGCACCACTGTGCCTAGCTGTTGGGCCCTTTATGAGATATATACATGCATACATGTGTATATGTATGTAGCTTCTATATAGTACTGTCTATATATATATTCTACATACTACTGGAAATGAATGTTTAGATTTTCAGCTCTGTACTTGTTTGCTTTGCACTTCTGTCGGTAATTACCTCTCTCTTCCCCTTTCTAGTTTGAACTGTCATGCTTTTAAGTTCTCAGAATTCACATTTTACTAATGCTACTTTTCATAGTATGCAAGTCTCCCCATATTTTATTGTGAGTGTTAATAAAAACTTTTAAGGAGTTTGTATATTTTTTCATATTAGCTTTTAATTTTAGTTGGCCTGTTTGCGCTCATTTCTCAGTTTATGCACTTCTTTTGGACTTTAGTCTCCATATGTACTTGTTGATTTTATCCTTATGCAGTTGTATTTATAAGTCGAATTTTAAATTGGTAATTATTGGCAGTGGGTGTGGGCTTTGGTAGTTGTATGAGTTAGAATAATTTTCCGTACATAAGTTTTCTGGAGGGAATGGATAGCTCTAACTTACTCTCTGTGGGTCATCTTTGATATGGTAAATGAATTGAATAGACTTTAAAGGTAGGATTATTTTTAGGGTATGTGGGCTGGGAGTATACTGGCAGGGCTTGTGTCTCCCATGAACAGGACAGATGGCTGTGAGAGCATTTGGGTCACAGAACCCCATCTTGATTTATCTTGCAGTCTGTGCCTAGTTAAGAAAACTCATATGCAAACTCTGCATAATTTAATTCTGTTTTGGTTTCTGGTAAACTTTTTAAAAAAATATTTTTAGTTGTAGATGGACACAATACCTTTATTTTATTTTATTTTATTTTTATGTGATGCTGAGGATCAAACCCAGTGCCTCACATATAGTAGGCAAGAGCTCTACCACTGAGTTATAACCCTACTCAGCCCCATTTCTGGTAGATTTTTAAAAATTCTGTTGTATTCTCTTGGTTTGAGGTAATAAACAAGAATTAGGAAACGACTTGCTATAGAGATAGCACATCATTGCAGAATTTTGTTTCTTTGTTAATTGTGGTGGTTCAAAGGTAGGGAACTGCCTTGTCTTTATTTTGGCTCCTCTGGTTCCAACCCTACCCTGACCATCTTGGTGCATACTTCAAAGTTGGGAGTGATTTACTGACTTCTGAGAGTTCTGGATTGCTTATGTTGATTCTGAGCATTGTCAGTGATCTCATTTCTGATGCTGTTGTCATTTTTTCTCCTTAAGTTTTTTTATTTCTTTGGCTATTTTAATGGGTTTGTGGAGAGGAGATGTCCATATTATGAAGCAGTTTATCATAAAATTGGAAGTTCTATTGAAAAATCCATGAAATAGAAGAGGAGGGAACCCTCCCAAACTCGTTCTATGAAGCCAATATCACCCTGATACCTAAACCAGACAGAGACACATCGAGGAAAGAAAATTTCAGACCAATATCCTTAATGAACATCGATGCAAAAATTCTCAACAAAATTTTAGCAAATCGCATACAAATATATATTAAAAAGATAGTGCACCACGATCAAGTGGATTTTATCCCAGGATGCAAGGTTGGTTCAACATTCGGAAATCAATAAATGTCATTCACCATATCAACAGACTTAAAGTCAAGAATCACATGATTATTTCAATAGATGCAGAAAAAGCATTTGATAAAATACAGCATCCCTTCATGCTCAAAACACTAGAAAAAATTGGGGTAGTGGGAACATTCCTAAACATTATAAAGGCAATCTACGCTAAGCCCATGGCTAATATCATTCTAAATGGTGAAAAACTGAAAGCGTTCCCCCTAAAAACTGGAACAAGGCAGGGATGCCCTCTTTCACCGCTTCTATTCAACATCGTCCTTGAGACTCTAGCCAGAGCAATCAGACAAACCAAAGAAATTAAAGGGATACGAATAGGAAAGAAGAACTCAAACTATCCCTGTTCGCTGATGACATGATTATATATTTAGAGGAACCTGGAAATTCCACCAGAAAACTTTTAGAACTCATAAGTGAATTCAGTAAAGTAGCAGGTTACAAGATCAATGCTCATAAATCCAATGCATTTTTATACATAAGTGATGAATCTTCAGAAAGAGAAATGAGGAAAACTACCCCATTCACAATAGCATCGAAAAAAAATAAAATACTTGGGAATCAATCTCACAAAAGAGGTGAAAGACCTCTACAATGAGAACTACAGAACACTAAAGAAAGAAATTAAAGAAAACCTTAGAAGATGGAAAGATCTCCATGATCCTGGATAGGCAGAATTAATATTGTCAAAATGGCTATACTACCTAAAGTGCTATACAGATTCAATGCAATTCCAATTAAAATCCCAATGATGTACCTTGCAGAAATAGAGCAAGCAATTATGAAATTCATCTGGAAGAATAAAAAACCTAGAATAGCTAAAGCAATCCTCAGTAGCAAGAGCGAAGCAGGGGGTATTGCAATACCAGATCTTCAACTCTACTACAAAGCAATAGTAACAAAAACGGCATGGTATTGGTACCAAAATAGAAAGGTGGATCAATGGTACAGAATAGAGGACATGGACACAAACCCAAATAAATACAATTTTCTCATATTAGACAAAGGTTCCAACAATATGCAATGGAGAAAAGATAGCCTCTTCAACAAATGGTGCTGGGAAAACTGGAAAACCATATGCAATAGAATGAAATTAAACCCCTATCTCTCACCCTACACAAAACTCAACTCAAAATGGATCAAGGACCTCGGAGTCAGACCAGAGACCCTGCATCTTATAGAAGAAAAAGTAGGTCCAAATCTTCAACTTGTTGGCTTAGGATCAGACTTCCTTAACAGGACTCCCATAGCACAAGAAATAAAAGCAAGAATCAACAACTGGGATAGATTCAAACTTAAAAGCTTTCTCTCAGCAAAGGAAACTATCAGAAATGTGAAGAGAGAGCCTACAGAGTGGGAGAATATCTTTGCTAACCATACCTCAGATAGAGCGCTAATTTCCAGAATCTATAAAGAACTCAAAAAACTCTACACGAAGAATACAAATAATCCAATCAACAAATGGGCTAAGGAAATGAACAGACACTTCACAGAAGATGTACAAGTAATCAACAGATATATGAAAAAATGTTCAACATCCCTAGTAATAAGGGAAATGCAAATCAAAACTACCCTAAGATTTCATCTCACCCCAATTAGAATGGCGATTATCAAGAATACAAGCAACAATAGGTGTTGGCGAGGATGTGGTGAAAAAGGAACACTCATACATTGCTGGTGGGGTTGCAAATTAGTGCAACCACTCTGGAAAGCAGTGTGGAGATTCCTCAGAAAGCTTGGAATGGAACACCATTTGACCCAGCTATCCCACTCCTTGGCCTATACCCAAAGGACTTAAAATCAGCATACTACAGAGATACAGCCACATCAATGTTCATTGCTGCTCAATTCACCATAGCCAGATTGTGGAACCAACCTAGATGCCCTTCAGTTGATGAATGGATAAAGAAACTGTGGCATATTTATACAATGGAATATTACTCCGCAATGAAGAATGATAAAATTATGGCATTTGTAGGCAAATGGTTGAAATTGGAGAATATCATGCCAAGTGAGATAAGCCAGTCTCAAAAAACTAAAGGACGAATGATCTCGCTGATAAGCGGATGAGGACATATAATGGGGGGCGGGAGGGGCTAGCATTGGGTTTAGGGTTAGGTTAGAGTTAGGCTAAGGAGAGCGGTAAGAATGAAGGAAAGAAGGACTGTGTAGAGGGAAAAGAGGGGTGTGAGGGGTGGGGGGAGGGGAAAAATAAAATAAACATCATTACCCTATGTAAATGTAAAAAAAATTTAAAAAAAATAAAAAAAAATAAAAAAATTCTTAACAAAAAAAAGAAAAAGATTTTTAAAACAATAATTTTCAATTGAGATTTATTTTTACTATTCATGAAAGTTTTTTTCCTCACTAGCCATAAGATTTTTGATGATTTTTTTTTCTTTTTTCAATCACTGCAATGCAGATTCACTTGTTCCTCTTTCCTTCCCTCCCCCCTCCTCTCACTCTTTTTTATTGTTTTTGGTCTGCATGATAAAGTGGAAATCATATATTTTGGGGGGAGGATTTTCTATTTCCAAATAAGAAATACATTAACTTTTATCCTCTTCCTGCTCTTTTTTTTTTAATATGGCTAGGTTGAGAAGCCAGTGAGATAATTTCATAGAATAGAGACTTTTTAATGGGGTTTCAATCAGAAAAGAAAATCTCAGAATGTATTACACACAACAAAGATAATATTTAATGAGACTCTCACCCTATTGTACTTATATGTATTGGGTTGTGTGGCAAAATAATTTTCAAAGTAGTTTGAAAGTCATTGTCCTAGCCTTAGGCTACAGAGTTGTACCTCAAATCTCCACAAAGAATCCATTATTCAAATAAGGGCTGTAAAGCTTAGCTGCTCTAATTAAAGGTATGAAGCACCCCTATTCTCCTCCCTGCAGGAACCTGGAGCAGTTTGTGAAACACTAAAGATTCTAGTGAATGCAGTTACAGTTTTCAATGAGGTAGATGGGACTGTGGCCTTAGACTCTTCTACAGAGACTTGTGCTTTTTTACATATATTTTGTAATTTGTAACTTCTTGGAAGATTTTGTTTGAAAGGAGGGCTCAGCTACTAAAGAGTGTCATTTGTTAGACAATCAGGGCTTTAAAACTGAACTAGCTCTTGCCTCTAAATAAATCAATATAATGCAGGCAACATTGGGGTATTTTTTTTCATCTTTTATTATTGTATTCAATCTTTAGTTTTGCCTCCTGCTTTTCTAGAATGAAGTGTGGTAAGCAGCATGTCATTATCCTACTCATTTTTGACATGTTTTCAATCTTTTCAGTTTTTCACTTTCTTTGCCTGTCTCCAGTGAAGACAGTGTAAAGGTGTACCACAGTGCAACTCACAGGTATCAATGAGAATTCCTTGTAAGTGTACAGGAGGGGTTCTGAAATGTTTTCCATTCAGGGTCCTTACCATGTTTTCATGAAGCCCAAAAATTATACCTAAATTCTGTTTTAGCTAGGTGCAAGTAGCTTAAGTATTTATGGTCTAAGAATTACACACTCAAATTAAAAAATTCCTTTTTTCACTTAAATAACAACTACTCACTGATGGGATTTATGTGACTCTGGGGGCATAAACAAATTCTGAAGTTTTGGGAATCAGATTGGACAATGCCACTCTCATTTTCTACTTCACATTGGTGTCCATAGAGTACTTTTCTTTCTTATTACATGAGCTTACCTCAAACCCAGTTTCTAGATTATGGTACCTACAAAAGAAATGAAGGCTAATGATGTCATGTTGAAATGGAACTGCTTTAAGGTAGTTCACTTGATATCTGACAGCTCTTGAGAATAGCTGTGTTTTCCATAAGAATTTAAAATACCCCCAATGCCTGTTCTTTGCTCTGGTGTGTAGGGTGTTCCAAGACAGTTTATTAACTGCAGGTGTTGTGCTTTGCAATTTATGCAGTGATGAAGCACAGAAATGGAGCCAATTTTGGAGACTAAGCTATAGGTAATTGTACAAAACTGTGCTGCTGAGCTATTTATATCTCAGAAGACCGTCTGTATTTTCAAGTTTATTTTTGATTGTTATATTTTAAAATTGTAGCTCATTTCCTGTGGGTTTTTACCATTTCAGAAGAAGAAAGTTTTATTTTATTTTATTTTTTAATGTTTGTCAGGGAGTTGAATAGATATTTCTATTTTCAAAGTGATATAGATAGCAAACCCTTTTTCTGTATTGAAGTTTTTTTTCCGTTGCTAGTTTGTTTTCCTGGGAAAATGTAGAAAAAAGAGTTCAAAAATCAGTTTGCAAATTAGTAATTACAGAAATTGAGTAATTTACATTGATGAACCTGTAAAGAACGTAATATTTTACTGATTGTTGGCGAGGTAAATTTGAAATTACAAATAACTGGAAGTACATGATATGGTATTGTAGAGTTTTGGGCCTGGAAGAGACCTATAGTGGGATGAGGATTGGGTTGAATTCTTAGAGTGGGAGTTGGGGGTGGGGTAGGGGAAAAAAGGAAGGAAGTGGGGGGAAGAATGGGAGGGAAAGAGGATGATATTGTGTGATTGTGTTTTGTTTAAGGCACACTTTTGAGAGTTCAGGATGTTTCTGTTCATGGCTTCTGTCAGAGTTTATTACCTAGATTATATCTGTTACCCATTCATTTTAAGTTTTGAGAAAAAAGTGTTAATGGAGAAAAGTCTTAGAGGATAAATAATCCATAATAAATATAGATTATTAATATTTTTCTTTTAAAAATATTTTATGACAGATACATGGATGTAACACATTTATAGGAGAGCTACCTTTTCTTTCATCCCAAGCCCAAAACATGTCTGTATTCTGTTTTTACATATTTACAGCAGTACCATTAATTTTGTCTTCTGTGTGTTTTCCACTAATTTAATTCTGGACCTGTTTTTCCTTTTTTTGGTTTTTCATTGTCTCTGAGGTGCTTTTTTTGGTATGTGTTGTGCTGGTGCTTGGTTCATAAAAAATGTCATAATTACGCCTACACTTGTACACACTTTTCTCATTCTGTAGTACATTATACAGTGGCTACTGATACAACTTGTTCTTTGTAATGACTGCATAATATTCCAGGGTGAAGATTCACTAAACTGTATGTAGCTATTCACTTGTTGATGTCAGTCCCCCCCCCCTTTTTTTTTTTACTGTAAAGAGTGTTGAAATAAATAGTCTTGTACATTTATTTTGGAATTTTTATTCTTGTGAGATAGTTGGGTTGAAGGGAATGTGTCATTAGCTATTGCTAACACACCTCCCTCCCACCCCCGAAAGACTGTAATAATTCACCTTTCAAGCAACATCTGGCTGATCAGTGATTTTCAAATTGTTCTCTGGAAGCCTCTTGATATAATGGGGCATTGGGTATCCATCACTCATTTCAGCCAAAACAGCTTTCTCTTAATCTGTTCAATATATTGGAGATTTTCAAAATTTTAGTTAGAAGAATGTGTTTTTTGATTAACCCATTAAGTCCCAATTTTTTAATTCTGTGAATATTTCAATGAAATTGACACAGATGCATTAAAATATGTTGGAAATAATAATTTAGAGCTTATGTATTATGTTAGTATTATAATTACTATAATTCTCATAATTAAATAATTATTATAAATTATATACTATATTCAAATTTTTATAGATATTCCACATCTGGGACAATGGGACAGAATGGGTCTAAGTTTAAAGACTCATTGCTCTCTATAATAAGGTTTTTCTTCTAGATTAAATTAGATATTGCAGCCACTGACTTTTGGATGCTTTTGTTGGCTTTCCATTCCTATAGAATTGTTTTTATGAATCATTTTTAAGTGCTTTGAATTGTACTTTGGCTTGTATTAAGAGAGAAAAACTCATTTCTGTGCCTGTATTAGGTATATATGTTGCAGGATTTTCCTTTACAATATTTACTAACCCATTAGGGTTCTGTGAGGACTTAGATGTCATGAAGAAGCTTCACTTCCCTTGATCTACTCTTGTTTTTAACTCTTTGACAATGTTAATCTTATAGTTACACATCTTTGTCTTATTCATTTCATGCCCTTTGAAGATAGTTTGTTAGCAATTTACTAGTTATGTAGATGTTGGCAGTTGTCTTATCATAACTATAGAAAATCGTTATTATGCTCCTGTGGATTGAGTAGTTTCTCACCCAGTGTGATGTAGTTGCAAAATATTTTTAAGCAGACTCAAAGAAACAAAATCCTGTTGTGTTTGGAATTACTGGACACAATTCAATTAAGCATACGGGGGAGGGGGGGAAGGTAGCATTAAGCAGACTAGATTAAAACACTGTGCATTCTGTCAAAATTAATATCTTTAGGAATACATTCAAATATTTATGATTTTGATGTTTTGGCTATTTAGGGACATTTATTGAGAAATCAAACTTTTTGGTGAACTCGATGCCCAGATTTTTCTTAGACAATCCCCCATTTATTCATTATATTTTATTTATAAAGTTATATAACTTTTAAAGCTAGTTTGTTCATTAAGTGTTTTGTCATTGTAGATACTGTATTATTTTCAAACAATAATTTTATTTATGTATATATACGTGCTAGGCAAGTGCTCTACCACTGAGTCATGACTCCAGCCCCTTGTATTACTTTTAATTAGGTAGAATTAGCAGTTGTATTCTAATTCACCCCGCATATAATGTGGTACTTTGGATCCTTAAGTATCAATATGGACAGCAAGTTTATGTTCATTTAATTATCATTTTTCAAGAGATACAAAGTAGTAGTATGCAAAATCTTTTGGATTTTGAATGGAAAGTATAGGTCTCTCTTGTTGACATTGTCTGAGTTACACTATGCACCTTGTTACTATCAACAGCATCTCTTATATTCTCGATTCCTTTCGTGGGAGAAGGTTGGTAAAAGTAAGAGGGTTCTCTAACAGATAAATGACTATACTTGTAATGGTTTAAGAATGGGTAAAGTTTGCCTACTTTTGTCTTAACCTCTTTCTTCTGCTAAAGTATACTTCTCTCTGGGTTTCTGACATATCGTGTCTTTGAATGTTTTTATGTTCAGTTTCCTGTAAGCCCTTTTGTTATAGCCCCTCATATGTTCCTGAAGTCATTTTTTTTGGTCTTTTTGGAAATTGTCTTTCTAAAATACAAATTTGATTGCTCTTCTTATTCCTTAAAAAACAAAAAGATGACAACTGCCCTATGTGATGAAGACCAGAGTTCTTATCAGAGACTTAAAGCCTTAGATTGACTAATCCCAATTTCTTTCACGCTCACCAGTAAGTGCACTTGTATATATACTCTCACATGCACAGAATCTAGTCAAATCACCTTTCCTCCCCAGCTTTACATGTTTCTGTAACAGAATTAGCTCGTGATTGTTATGCAGGGAATGAAATTAGTATAGTACAGAAGTCTTGTTGGTAATAAAGTATTCCCTTCTTTCTCCCAGCACATTAATGTTTTGAAGCATTCCAGGGCAGTCTTTATTCTAAAGAGAACATTTTAACAGTGTTTGAGAGTTTCAGAAAAAAGCTGATGGAATCCTGATGCAAAATTGCTTTTATTATAAGCAGAGAGTTTAATAGTGTTGAGTTTCTCATCTTTCTCTGTTAAGCTGTCTGGTAAAGCTACAGGTGCACATGAAACATCTGTGAGAATATTTTCCCCACATTGAACAAAAAAATTGAAGAAGAATTTGACTAGGTTAAAATTTTAATCTTGCTAACCCCTCCTCCCCCTTAGAAGTACCTTCAGAGGTCTACATCTTGAAGGCAAAAACCTGAACTCCCAAGTTTTAAGGCTAAAAAGTTTAATTATGATGTTGGGAACAAATGCTGGTAGAGATTAACTGTGCTAGTATTTTTTTAATATTGGTGTTGTGTTCTACCTATTATTTTGAAAATGTGATTTTGCAGAATGTGAGGTTTTTCTAGAAATACATTTTAACTGCATGTTTTTTACATCAAATCAGGCGTATCTTTGAGCTTTTGCTCATTGCTCAGTTTTCTTTGCCCAGAATTCTTAGTTCTCTACCTTCTTGTCTTCAAGGTTTAGATTAAATTCCAGTTCTTTGTTCTTTGTGATATTCTATGGACAACTTTCTCTGCTGTCTTTGACAGAAGGAATTAGACTCTTCTTTTGTGTTTCCTTTATATCATAGATGTTACATATACAAATAATGACCTTTATTAAATTTAGAGTTATGCACTCATTGACTGCCAAAACTCTCCTATGTCCATTAGTGAGTCACCATGGGTTCCCACACCCAGCCCAAGACAAACACTACAGTAGTCCCCCTTATTTGCAGAGGATACATTTCAAGGTTCCTACTGGAAGCCTGAAACTACAGACAGTACAGAACCTAAAGATGCTATGATTTTTCCCTTACACATGTATTTATGATGAAGTTAAATTTATAAATTAGGCACTGTGAGATTAACAACAATAACTAATAATAAATACAACATTTATAACAATATACTTCATAGATGAATGGGTGCCCCCCATTTCCCTTCAGAATAACTTACTGTACTTACACCTTTTCATTTAAACATTTTATGACTTCTTGTTGCCATACCCAAATCACCAGCATCACTGCTCTTGAGTTTATTTTTTAAATGAAATAAGGGTTACTTGAACATAAGCACTGTGGTGATACCATGGTAGTTAATACTGAGATGACTACTAAGTCATTTATGGGTTGGTAGTGTGGATACACTAGACAAAGGGAAGATTGACATCCTGGCTGGGATGAAGTAGGACCGCATGAGATTTCTTGATACTATTCAGGATGGCACACAATTTAAAACTTATAAATTGTTCATTACTGGAATTTTTCATTTAATATTTTCCAACTGTGGTTGACTGTAGATAACTGAAACCAAGAAATCAAAACCGCAGGAAAAGGGGACTACTATAATCTATTTTGCTTCTATAGTTTAGCCTTTTTTTTGGTATTTCAAATGAATATAATCATGCATTTTGTAGTCCTTTTGTGTGTCTGACCCATTTAATTAGAGAATATTTTTGGTATTTATTCATGTATAATATCAGTACTTTGTTCCTTTTTATTTCTTATCATTATTCCATTGTATGGATATACCACATTTTGTTGATCCATTTACCTATTAACAATTGTTTGTATCATTTATACTTTTTGGGTATTATGAGTAATGCCATGAACGTTTCTGTAAGTCCTTGTACAGGTGTAGGTTTTCATTTTTCTTGGGTGATGTCTGAAATGGAATTGCAGGGTCATGGAACATTCATGTTTAACTTTTTAAGACACTGTCATATTGTTTTTCATAATGGTTGTAGCATTTTGCATTCCCAGTAGTAGTATCGGAGGGTTCATTTCTTCTCCACAATTTCATCAACACTTCTTACCATTTCTAATTAATTAATTAACAATTATACTATTTGAATAATTATGCTTAAAGAATCTTTGTCTCTTGAGCATATGGATGATCTAACAGTTTTATTTCTTTTTAGTTTGCTGTGATTTTTCAGTGTTATGATTTTTAATTTCCAATTCCATTTCACAAAGAATCTGAAATAGAAACCAGAAAACTTTACCTTTTGTTCTGGCTCTGACACTGCCTACCGTGTGGCTGTATGCAAGTTTGTAATCTCTCTGAACTTCATTTTCCTTACCTGTAAACTAGGGATAATTCCTGCTTTTATTTTATAGAATTGTGAGGAAAAATATAATGTATATGAAAGAGTTTTGAAAACCACCATCTATTTGTCAAATACTTTTTAAAATTATTATAGCTGCCATGCTTACCTATTTAAGATATACTTGCATAGTATAGTGGGCTGATTGGGCAGTGTATTTTAATGTTAAAGCATTATTATCCAACTTTGCATGTAAAAGTCCTCATGGAGTTTTTTTTTTTTTTTTTTTTCCAGATTCAGGTGTTTGGGTGTGATTAGAGAATTCAAGTGTGGTCTCAAGATAAGGAAATTAAGGGCATGAAGTTTGGAAATCAGATATGAATCAATTCCAATTGAGTTGCTAGATAATTAATTCTAGCATACTTGTTTAATCTCTCTGAGCCTCATTTATAAAATAGGTATACTTATGTAGTTTAACTCAAGATTTTTTTATTGAGCTATTTTCACCAGCATAGTGCTATACATCAGTTATGTAACAGGGAACAAAATAGGGCACTTATGCCAGGCATGATTGTGCGTACCTGTAATCCCAGCAGCCTGCTGGGAGGCTGAGGCAGGAGGATCACTGGTTAAAGCCAGCCTCAGCAACTCAGCGAGGCCCTAAGCAATTCAGTGAGATCCTGTCTCTGTATAAAATACAAAAGTAGGGTTGGAGATGTGACTCAGTGGTTGAGCACCCCTAAATTTACTCCCCAGAAAAAAAAAGAGTACTTATTACTTATTGTCATTTAGTTTACAGTTTAGAAGGAGAAAGAACTAATGTTTACATTTATGATAAATTCTTTGAAGGAAAAGTACAGGGGTGCTAATGAGAACATGTAGTAGAGATTTACTTTAGATTCAGTAGATCAGAGACTTGAAAAATCAGTGTTAGCCAGACATGAGGGTTAGAGAAGAGAAAGTGTTTTTGAAGTAGAAGGAAGAGTATCTCTTGAGACAGAAGGATCTTGGTTTGGTGCCTTTAAGGAATAGCTATGTAGTGTAATGAGCAAGTGGTGAGATTAGTGTATTTGGAACTTACTCTAACAGCAGTGGGAACTTGTTTAAGAATTTTTAGTAAGACAGTGATATGAATAAATTAGTATATTAAGATCATTTTGGCTGCTATGTGAAGAATGAATTAGAGGTGGTTTAGGTTAGGTTGTGAAAAAGTAATGGCTAAATAAGTGTGAGTTTCATTTGTTTTGCAGGTAGCATTTGTAGGACTCCATGATCGATTTTAAGAATTATCAAGGATCATTCCCAACTTTCTGGGAGGAAGAAGTGGGTACACAAAGTTACCACCTACTGAGATAGAGAAGACTGAAGAATGAAGAGTTTTTGGAGGGGGAAGAAGTTGGGAGACACACTTCATTTTTTTTTTTTTTTTTTTGGGTATCTTAAATTCATGATGCTGATGAGAATACCCAAATGTAAATGTTAAATAGATCATTTTATACATGGTCTAAGTTCCAAAGAGAATGCTTGATGTGGGGTATGTATTTATTCAAGTCTTCAAAAGAAAGCTTAAAACAGAAACTTTAAGAGAGAAGCATATAAAATAATCAAGCTCTGGTGGTTTACTGATATTTAAAAGTTGGGTACAGGAAAAGGAAACAAAAGAGGTAGGAGTGACCAGTAATGTAGGAGAAAGATCAGGAACAGGTAAAAGTATAGTAGAAATTAAAGCCAAATAGTGTTTAAGGAGGAGGCTGTGGTCACCTATGTTTAATACTGCTGAAATCAATATAATAAGGATTGAAAAAGTGTTAATTTGATGTGGCAATAGAGATCAGTAATGATAGATAGTTAGCTTTTACTATATAACAAATCACTTATGACTTCATTCTTATTCCCAGTTCTACAAGTTGGCAATTTGAGTTTGACTGATCTGGATAGTACTACTGATTTGGGTCAGATTTAGCAGATTTCAGCAGGGCTCTTCCATGCTCTTGCATCTACAGGTGTGCCTCTGCAGTCACCTGATGGTTTGGCTGGGGCTGGCTAGTTCATGATGACCATGACTGGGAGATACTGGGCTGTCTCCATATAATTTCTTATTTAAGAGCAGAATAGTTTGGGCTTGCTCATATGTCCAGAGCAGGGTTTAAGAGCAGCAGGTTATTAGTAGACCTAAAGCACAGTACTTTACTAAGCTTACCAATGTCCCATTGGTCAAAACAAGTCAATAAGACCATCCCAGATTCAGTAATGTGGGGGTATTCTTACTCCTTTATGGGAGGAGCAACAAAGTCTCATTTTCTGTGCTATTACTGATGCTAGTTGAAGTACTCTACATTGCATATGAAAAAGAGCAGCTCTTTGTTTTAAGTAGTTGGAAAATATGTAAATATAACCCTAAGGTTATATACTTAATGGAGAACAGCATTGATTATTTTGTCCTTTTTTCTGTTTGGAAAAACTTTGTATTTTTCCCTTGACAAGAATAAGCCTTATTTCTCTTTGTGTTTAATTACTATGTACTAAAAGGGTTGTCTTTATGGAGGGCACCATCTGCTGGTTGTAAGAGGTACCAGTCATGGAGAAGACTTCTGCAGTTAACCATTTTTCTTAAAGCCTTATGTTTTCCTTCTAATTATACCTCAAACCTGGAATGAAATTGCAGGAGGAAAACCAGCTTTTAATAAATGTTGTCCAACACGGATTTTGGTAGTGGTTTGACTTGGTTTCTGTGACTGCGAACTTAATATCTCAATTGTGGATTTTTAAAGGAAAATTTGTCATGAAAATGGCAGATGCTGATCTTTATTTCTTTCTAGATCAACTGAAAAACATGATCGATATTGCTGTTATGCTCTTGTTCTTATTCTTCACTCCTGTCAGTGCTTTATATTTCTTTTCCATCCAGTGAAAAGATGTCTTATGTATTTTTTGAGTGAAGGTGATGATTTCACCAGTTTTTTTCCTTAGGATTGTTGGAGTGATTAAAAAACGCTAATATGCTTCTTTTAATGACTATTTTATTTGAAATTTTTATAACTCTTTGGTATTAGAATATTTTCTTGTTTATTCATACTGGACATAAAATGTCAAATATAGTAATATTCATATAAAAATTTTGAAGCTAACTGCCTTTGGAAAGTCTTTCAAATTACTCCTTGGAAGTAGGAAAATTCTTGGTCTCCATAAATTGATGATCTGAAAATTTATGTTTTAAAATGGAGAATGATATTGAGAAATCATCTTCTGTAGTTTATATTCTATATAATAGATTCTAATATAAGTCAGTTTTATATAAAATATTTTAAGTATAGTTATTTTTCATTTTTGTTTTATCTGTACTACATTAAAGGTGAACATTTGAGATTCCCTAGAGGTGAAAAAAAGTCTCATATATATATATATCATATGTGTATATATGTGAGATATATATATATATATATATATATATATAAAATCTCTCTCTATATATGTATTTTTTTTCGTACCAAGGATTGAACCCAGGTGTGCTCTACCACTGAACAGTGAACTATATCCCCAGCCCTTTTTATTTGTAATTTTTGAGACAGGGTCTTATTAAGCTTCTTAGGACCTTGCTAAATTGCTGATGTTGACCTCTCCCTCTTAATCAATCCTTCTACCTCAGCTTCCTAAGTGTCTGGGATTATAGCATGTGCCACCATGCCTGGCTATGTCATACCATTTCTTTAACATTCTTTTTAACCTTAGAGGAGCAACTCTGTTACCAATACCTTTTTTCCATCAAGTTGAAGATCTTATTTCCTGTACCTCTTCTGTATTTCTTTGTTTCTTCCTTTCTGTTGTACCTTTTTTCCTTTTCACCTTTTTCCCCCTTGCCTTGTAATTTGATGCTTATTCTCATTATTCTCCAGAAACTTATTTGTTGGAAGATCATCCTACCAGGTTTAAGGAAGTATCTCCTGAGGTCATTTTGTATGTTTTCACTGAAGTAATTGTAACTACGTATCATCATCTTCAAACACTTTTTTCCCTTAGTTATTTTAACCATTGTCGTCATTTTTGTACCTTTCTTGACTTTCCTGTTTTCCTTTCTGATCATTTTCTTTCCCTGTCAACATATGTATTTCCTCAAGGTTCAGTACTAATATCTCATTTCACCCTGTATATTTTCTTTATTGATCTTGTAAAACCACATAGTACAAGCAGTAGATGGTACTAAAATATTTCCTGTCCTTGACTTTTCTCTGCAATTATAGACCTGTAATATACAGTTACTTCCTCATGAAACTTAATTTTCCCCAAGACTTCATCTCTGGTTTTTCTACCATCTCTATTATGGCAAGGGCAGAGATTTTGTGTATTTACTCATTATTGCATTGCTAGTACTTAGTACAGTAGATTGAACCAAGTAAATTCTCAGTACATATTTTCTTTAAACAAATGATTTTCCAGGAACAAAAGCTTTGAATCTTAGTCATCTTCTATTTCTCTGTTATAATCATTTATAAGTCTTTGAATCAGTTTTTTTCTTTCTCTTTTTCTTTTGGTAGTCATTGTCTTCAGTCAGCTTTTCTACACTTTTACCTAGAATTTTGCAGCTGTTCCTAATTGGTTTTACTGTATTTGATTGCTCCTCTGTGTAGTCTGTACTGCCTGTTATAACCACAATTTCTTAAAATAGTTCTGATCATTCATTCATCAGTATTTCCTGTGTACCTACTACTAATAGTACCTGTTATATGTAATAGAACTAGCTTAAAGTGATATACTATCCTTGTCTTAAGAAGCTTACGGTCTGAGGGAGAAAGAGATGTAGAACTAGGAAGTACAATAAGTATGGTACGATAAATACTATCTGCAGTAGGTTCCAAGCGTGACTGTATGTGGCAGGAGTCTAGGTCTGCCTACTTGGGGTCAGGTAAAGTGAAAATGTACACTAGAGACTTTCAGGTCCATAGAGTTTGTTTAGTAGACAGGGGCCAATAAGTATATCATGCTTTGAGGAAACAACCTGTGTATGTATATCCACAGAAGTATTTCAAACCTGCTTACTGTACCACTGCTTGTAAGAGTGAAGTGCAAACTGAGTAACCAGCCCTTTGTTGGCTCTTATTGTTTCCTTTTAAACTCCCCTACTTTAATTTACCTTTTCCTTCAGTCACACTTTTAGTCCAGTAACAATCTGAACTTTTAAAATAGTTTTCTCTGTCCTGTTTTGCTCCCTGTATTTTACTACCACTTCACATCCATCCATTTATAGAAGTGGTCTTTCTTTCAATATTATTTTTTCCAAATTCGTGTTATTTCTTAATGTTAAGATAATTACAGAAATACTGTGATAAAATTGTTTGGGGGGAATGTCTGTTTCTCTTGGGAGATTTTGAGATCCATTTTACCCCATAATTACTCTGAAGGCATTCTGCAAGAAATTTGTACTTGATAAATTTTGAATACGTGGATGAGTACATTTTGCAAGGTCTTTATGTCTGTTACTTAGCTTGTGGTCTGTGGCCACATGATTCATGTAGATGTTAATAGATATGGATGATAAACAGCCTTTTGTCTTTGTGGATACAAGGCAGAGAGACTTTCTTCCAGTTCAGACTGTAGAAAATTGGAAAGTCTTCATCACATTTATCCACTTTGTCCTGGAATATTTATCCTAGGCCTTTGTTGAATATGTTCTTTGGTTAAGGAACACAGTTATAAGCTTTGTTCTTGCTAGTTAGAGCTTTTCCTGAAGCCACAAAGTTATTCTCCTTTATCATATTCCAAAGGCATTTAAATTTTGTTTCAGTATTGAGGTTATTAATTAACCTGGAATTCATTTTGTGTATGGTATGAGGTATAGGTACAGTGTTAGATTTTGACCTGTCCTTTCCTTACTGATCTGCCCTGCCACTGTTAGGTTTGTGTCTGTTTCTGGGCTCTCTCTGTGTCTCGCTCACCTTTTTCTGAACTAACATCACACTAAATGCTTTAACTTTTTATCAGTTTTTAATATCTAGTAGAATAAATCTATTTGTTTTTGCTTTTTTCTTCCTTGTCTTGGTATTTTTTGACTTTTTATATTTACTTTTCTTTTGGTTTTTACAAAATCAGAGTTTGGGATTATATTAAATTCATAATCAGTGCAGGAAGATTTATTTGTAACTTCCAGTCTGTGAACATAATATCTCATTTATTTAGATTTTCCTTAATTTCTATCATGCTTATGATTTTCTCTGTAAAAGTACATCTATCGTTGAATTAATTTGTAAGCAGTTTATTTATGCTTTTCAATGTAAATTGTATTTTTAAACTTCCTTGATGCTGCTTATATGAATATGGTTGATTTTATTTTGAAGAACTTTTATTTTAAAATAATTATATATAATAAGTTCCCAAATAGTACAGTTTTGTGAATCTGCCTCCATCTTCTGCATCTTATGGAACTATAGTGTATCAGTCATAGTATATCACTAATCAGTAACTTGACATTGTATAACACTGTTAACTAGATTGCATAACTTAGTTCATTTTTTTGAATTTTTACATTACACTTTGTGTTATGTCTGTATGTGTAGTTTTGTGTAGCTTGATCCCATGTATAGATTCTTGTAACCACCTTTGCAATCAAGAAGGAATTGCCTCATACTCTCTTAGATTTCCATCCTTTGTAGTGGCTACTCTGTTTGTCACTTTGAGAATTTCATCATTTTGTAAATGTTAAATAAGTGGAACCATACAATGTGTAACCTCTTGAGATTAGTTCTTTTCACTAAACATAATGTCTTTAAGATACAGCATATAGCTGAAGTTCAATTCTTTTTTGAGCTGAGTAGTATTCCATTGTATGTATGGAATTATCAGTTGTACCATCTACTCATTCAAAGGCATTTGGATTGTTTTTATTTTGGGATATTTTATATGAACAGAAGCTTTAATTTTTCTGAGATAAATGCCCAAGAGTGTGATTGCTGGACTGTGTGGTAAGTGCATGTTTAGTTTTATTTAAAAAGTGAACCTAATTTCCACCAGTAATGTGTGCTGGATCAAGTTTCTTTACATCCTTGCCTGAATTTGACTTTACCATAATTTTTATTTCAGTCATTTTAATGGTATATAATGACATCTCATTGTGACTAATGGTGTGCTTATTTGCTTCCTTGTGTATTCTGGTTATTCAAATATCTGTTTATGTCTTTTGTCCATTTTATAATTGGATTGTTTTCTATGGTGTCCACATGACAGTTCTTTATATATTCCAGAATCAAGTCATTTAACAGATATGTGTTTTACAAATATTTGTAATTTGTAGTTTTAACTTTGAAACCCAATTTATCAGCTTTCCTCTTCGGGATCTTGCTTTTTTTTTTTTTTTTTTTTTTTTTTTTTTTTCCGGGTATGGGGGATTGAACTCAGGGGCACTCATCCACTGAGCCACATCCCCAACTCTTTTTGTATTTTATTTAGAGACAGGGTCTCACAGAGTTGCTTAGTGCCTCATTGTTGCTGAGGCTGGCTTTTGAACTCGCAGTCCTCCTACCTCAGCCTCTCTAGTCGCTGGGATTACAGGCGTGCACCACTGTGCCCGGTATTTGGTGTTACTTCCAATAACTTTCACCTCGCCCTAGTGGTGAAGATTTTTTTTTTTTAAATTTCATATAAAATTTTTGTAGTTTTACAGGTAATTTCATGATCATTTTAAAGTTAACTTTTGTATAAGACATGAGGTATTTAAGGTTCATTTTTCTTTTTGCTTGTGGACATCTACTTCCTCTAGCACTATATATGAAAAAGACTGCTTCCTTGAAGTGCTTTTGCACCTTTGTAAAATCATTTTGAGTATTTGTGTGGGTCTGTTTCTGAGTCATTTTATGTTCTGTTTGATCTGTGTGTATCCATGAGCCAAAATAACACTGTTTTATTTAATGTAGTTACTGTATATAGAAAGTTTTAAAATTGTGCAGTGATTTCTTCCTACTTTATTCTTTTCCACAGTTGTTTTAGCTGTTGTAGTTCCTTTGCCTTTCTGCATAAATTTTAAAATAAGCTTTATCTCCATCTGTGAAAAGTCTGAATTGCTGATGGAATCCTTAAATCTGTAGACCAATTTGGGGAGAATTTGTATCTTGACTATGTTGAAGTTTGTAGTTCATGTACATGGTATATTTTTTCAGTCTTCTGTGATTTCTTTCATCAGTTTTTATATTTTTCAGTATTCTAGTTCTGTATATGTTTTGTTAGCTTTATACTAAAGTACCTCATTAATTTGGAGCAAGGAGTAATTATAAATGGTATTTTTTTGGGTGGTGGATACCAGGGATTGAAGTCAGGGGCACTCAACCACTGAGCCACATCCCCAGCCCTATTTCGTATTTTATGTAGACAGGGTCTTCCTGAATTGCTTAGTGTCTTGGTGTTGCTGAGGCTGACTTTGAACTTGAGATCCTCCTGTCAGCCTCCCGAGCTGCTGGGATTATAGGTGTGCTATTGCACACAGCAGTGGTATTTGTTTTTAACTTAGGTTTCTATCTTTTCCTTGTTAACACATAAAGACAGTACCTTTTGGATGTTGGTCTTACATCTTATAACTTTGATAAACTAATAGTTTTTTTTGGGTTTCTTTGCAGTCTTCTGGGTAGATAATCATGTTGCTTGGAAGAAGGGACAATTTTATTTCCTCCTTTCCCAATAGATTTGCATATTTTTTTCTGGTTTCCTGCCTTCCTTGCTTCTTGGGAAAGTATTGTGTTACCTGTAGGTGATTAATGTTTGTATGTAGATTTTTCTGTTATACATCCTTGCTAAACTCAGTCTTATGAATTCAGATGTTTTATTTGTAAGTCATTTTGGAGATTACATATACCCAGTCATAACCACTGCAAGTGATAGCTTAGTTTCTTTTCTTTTAATCCTTACACCTTTTTCCCTTTCCTTTCTTTGATTAGCATCTTTGTTACAATGTCCAGTAAAAATTATCTTTGTAGGGATGCTTGTGTAGTTCCTGATCAAAAATAAAAGCTTTCAGTGAAACGTTAATAAGGATAATTTATGCTGTGGGGTGTTTGTAGCATCCTACTTTTCTCAGATGAAGTATTTTATTTACTCTCTAGATATTTGGACTGTACCTCATTGTCCTCCTCCAGATATTACCATGAATCATATGTTACAGTTAGACCTTCCTTCATTATATTCTAGTTTTTTCTGACCTCTTTTGTAGTTCACTGATTCTAATAGTTTTTACTCTCTGCTAATGAACTTACCCATTGAGTATTTAATTTCAGTGTTTGTCATTTTTCTGTTTTTATTCAAAAATTCTAGCTTATTATTTATATTTTCCCTGCACATATTTTCAGAATTGTTCTTTATTTCTTTAAAATTATTAGTAGTTTTATCATCTATCTGTGGATTTATAGCTGAAGAATTCTGGATCTTTTCTTGGGATCTGCTCTTTCTGCTGGTTCTTGTTCATGTTTTATTTTGTTAGTTGCTTGATTATTTTTGACTTGATTCTGTTCTTTGCCTTCAAAATGTCACATTGTGGTTTCTTTGCTTAGAGTGAAGGTGCTGTAAGTCCCATATGGATTTACTTAGGTTAGGTACTTAGGAATACTGCCAGTTGGGGGTCACTGAGTTTGTGTTTTGAGGTCCTCAGGGCCACAAAGGTCATGTGAACCTCAGCAAATGTATAGACCCATGGCTAAAACTAATGGTTATTCTTGCCCAGAATCTGTTATTACCTTATTGTGTTTAGCACTAAAGCAGCCCTTTTCTGTTCTCTGTGGGTGAGATTGAGAGAAAAGGGACACAGAGTGATTTCTGATTTACTCTCTCCTTTGCAAATGTCTTTTCAGGGTGGGGTTTTATCTACATTATGTCATTAGTGTTTTCATATTTGACTCTTCTGCCTTGACAGATTTACCTTTGACTCTTGTCCCATGAGATCACCAAAACTGAATCCTATTTTTGTAAGGATTGACAAATACCCTCAGAGCATAAGTGGATATAATGCTTCAATGTTCTATTTACTTCTCTGGGATTCTGTTTCTTCTTAGATTTTGGTTTGAGTAATTTTGGTACCTTAAAAAAATTGCTTATTTTGTAATTTTTTCACACACACACACACACACACACACACACACACATTGTTTGGTTTGAGGGTTAGTGCAGATAACACAGTTTGCCACTAATGGAAATGAAAAAATTAGTTTTGTTTTCTAAAATATAATTTTGGGAAATGTTCAGTAGGGTAATTATTTTTAGATGAATGAATTACTATAAATTGGGAGGCAATTAAATTGTTCTGAGGACAGGTTACTTTTTTTGGTTATGAATGTTGTTTATACCTGTTTTTTTATTGTTTGAATCTACTTATTTTCTTGTTTTAGGGGTAAAAATATTTCCAGTATGGCTCATTCAAAGACAAGGACCAATGATGGAAAAATTACTTATCCTCCTGGTGTCAAGGAAATCTCAGATAAAATATCTAAAGAGGAGATGGTGAGACGGTTAAAGGTGAGTAAAATTAAGTACTTGTTTTAGATATCTACTTATTGTGTGTTTTTTTTTTTTTTTTTTTTTTAATCATGTAAGGCTATATTCAGGGCAACTTAAAATGAATAAAGGCAGCAGATGGCAGAGAAAGGATCTAAGGGAGTAGAGTAGATGAGGAATAGTAGGAATTCTTTGTCACTGATGGGAGGGAGAGCAGTTAGAAAAGAGGAAACAATTTCTAGGGTGTCTCATACTTGTGTTTTAAGAATAAATTCATGTACTTTTTATTTTTATTTTTTGGGTCTGTGCAAAGTCGTCTCCTTTTCCTATTGTTATTTGTTTTATAAAGCAACCAGTTAAATCTGGGGAAGTTTAAAGTCTTTGTACTGAGTACTTGGGCTATACCTTACTTTCTTGTCAGTAATTTTGAGAGGAGGTCAGAGATTGGCAGCTTTTCCCTCTGCTTCTGACAAGTGGTAACAAATCAAGAGGGATGGTGAACTTTCATAGATGAGGTGGTCACTATATGGCAAGGGTCTCTTTCTCTACATGTGAATTATGTTTCACCTGTTGTCTTCAGGGCATTGATATGGTCCCTGTGATTATTAAAATGGTTAAGTAGCATAGTGGGCAAGGAGATCATTAAGTTGATTTATCAGTTAGTTTAGATAGTCTTTTTATTTTTAAGCATTTTTTTCCTTCTAGGTTTTGTCTATCACGGTATTATTGCTTGACATAATATTTTCATTTAAAAAAAACTGATACATAAAATTTGTACATATTAGTTGGAGAGACCATGTAATGTTTTGATACATGTTACACATTTTACAATGTTTAATGTTGTGTTATTTACCTGAATGTCAGTGCTGAAAAACTTCTTAATCAATCATGGAAGGCCCAAGAACCTTAAAAAAACTGTTTATATTGCTACATATTTTGATAAGGAGACAAGAATATTAAAACTATTATATCTTAGTTGGGCATGGTGACAAATGCCTATAATTCCAGCCATTGGGGAGGCCGAGGCAGCAGGATCACAAGTTCGAGACCAGCCTCAGCAACTTAATGAGGCCCTAAGTAACTTAGTGAGACTTGTCTCAAAATAAAAATTAAAAAAGGGGGAGGTAGTTCAGTGGTAAAGTGCCCCTGGGTTCAGACCCTATTGCCTACCTCCCCCAATTTTTATATAAGGTCTGGGTATTATATATTTATGTACAAAATATTAGAATGCCAACTATCATTTTTTAAAATGTTTTTTATGTTGTCATAGACGGACACAATACCTTTGTATTATTTATTTATTTATTTTTTTATGTGGTGCTGAAGATTGAGCCCAGGGCCCTCACATGTGCTAGACAAGTGCTCTACAACTGAGCCAGAGCCCTAACCCAGGCTATCATGTTTTTTAAAGAAAAGTTATTTTTAAGGAGAGTAAATTTACTGAAATGTGGGTATTTTGTCTGGTTAGGACTTGTTTGTAGTTTTATATATGTTTCATTTTTCTGCATATTTACATTCTCTTGAATTTTTTGAGAAACCATTATATTTATTTCCTCAGATATGTTTATTTCAGTAATGCTAGGTAAACATCCATATTATTTGCTGAGAAACTAATATTGAATGCAGACAGCGCCTGTACTTACAAGCTGATTAGCATTTAGTGTCTTTTGGAGATGTTATTTTCTCAACATCTTTAGAGGACTTATGAGTTATTAATAAGTTTTATAATACCAGCTAAGTTGCAGAAAGTAGTGAGAAATCCCATTATCTGGACCTTGAGCAAACTTTGTTGTGACATAGTATGATGATTTGTATACTACTCATATTTAGTGTTTGGTAGAATGCCTTCAATATTTTATAGCCAGTTATGCTAGGCTGTAATCTGGTTAATATATTTTTCATTATTCATTTTCCTAATTTACACTTTCCACTATTTTTAGCATCTTCCTTAGAGAACTATAAAAAGGAATTTATGTGGGATGATAGTAATTTTTGATATGTACCTGACTCTTATCAATTATGTTTGTTAATGCATAGGGTGATATTGTTTATATACTTTCTAGTTCTTCCTGTAACACTCTATTGAAAATATTCATTTCCACTCTTATGAAGATTCTGAAGAAAATATAGTTCTGTGTACCTAGCTCAATTTTTCCCTTTGAGTGTTTTTATAAAAGCATGCATCTTAAAAGTAGTGAAACAAACAAACAAAAAATAGAGTGGCCCTGACATTCATATACTTAAACCAACTGTACTGTCAGATTGGAAGGATTAGTTTATTGTTGGTTCTGGCATCTGGCATGATAGAACTGAGGGGCTGCTCTGTGAAAATATGTTTTTCCATGATTACTCTGAGAATTCAGTACAAAATTGAACCATTTATTACTCAGATATCTAGCTCTACAGCAGGTGGAAATCCTTGCAGTACAAAGGACCAAAGTGTAGAAGTTATTTGCTGTTGATTCATGTTGCTTAGTATTTGCAGCACCACCTAGTGGATACCAAATGGTCACCTTTCCATTGGAGTTATATTTAAATGTTAAGTTCTTGACAAACAGGCAATTTTGTCAAGTCTCATTTGAACATGTGTAGTATAGACTGAGACCAGCATTGTTGCTACTAATTGAAATTAGAGCGAGCACTTCACAGTAAAACTATATAGTTCCTTACCGTTCTGGCTTCTGTCATATTTCTTCTATGTGAATTTTTTTTTGAAGCATCCATTTCTTGTAGCATCCTTCTGCTCAACTCAAATGCTGTTAAGTTAATGAAATATGAACCTTATCATATTCTCTTTTACTATGGCACAATAAATATTTTTTTGGATGCTATAGTAGTCACTGCATAGTGACTTTTCAGAGTTTAAGGATGCATCTTCGACGTCTTTCTTTGACTGTTTTGTATATTCTTTGTTAACTGAATACATAAAACCACCAAGTGGTTTAGTGTCTTAGGTAGAAAACTAAATTGATCTTAGTAGGTTTTTATCTAGGAATGTACTTTTTCTTCTAATGAAAGAATTAGAAATATTTTAAAAAGGGATACTATTTTTAAGGACATACTCCTTTTAGTCCAGTTGTACATATGGGACCATATGTTTCAATACTTTTTTGGTAATGAATTACAATTTTAAAAATAATTTTGAACTTCATAAATCTGGTTCACAGATATAGGGAGTAAATGAAAAATATTTAGTATTTAAAGAAAATTTGTTTACCTTGTAGGTTTAGAAGGATCTTATTCTCTCAAATAGACACTTTCTATGGAAGAATGTAAGGATATTTATTTGGAGTTAACCTTTGCAATTAATATGAACTTTATTTCAGATGACTTATTTTTACATAAAACATTTCACTGTTTCATTATTTTTGTTTTCACATAGATGGTTGTGAAAACTTTCATGGATATGGACCAGGACTCTGAAGAAGAAAAGGAGCTTTATCTAAACCTAGCTTTACATCTTGCTTCAGATTTTTTCCTTAAGCATCCTGATAAAGATGTTCGTTTACTAGTGGCCTGCTGCCTTGCCGATATTTTCAGGATTTATGCTCCTGAAGCTCCTTATACATCCCCTGATAAACTAAAGGCAAGTACTGATTTAAAGAACTGCCAAGATTAATACTTTGATTTATCTTTCTAACTAAAATGGGAATTAAAATATTTAAATAATTTCCTTGGAATTTTGGGGGATTTATTCGTAGTATTCTTCTGTTAAATTTGTTTTCTTTAGAATTTGGTTTTGAAAAACAATTTCTTATCTTCAGGATAAGTAGATTAATACAGTGAATACTGTATTTTTAACATTATGTTATCATTAACTCTGTTTTAAGATAATCTTAAAAGGGGCATTTCCTTTCCCTTTTGAAAATCCACATTGAAGACCCTGATCATTATTTAAATGATAATAGCTAGTATAAATCTAAATTAGAGCTGTACAAATGATATCAAATGATTGTAAGATAGGTGAGAGAGAATTTCAAGAAAGCAAATAACCATTTAAGGTAATGTGGAAGCTATGGCTTAGATAATTATTATCCATAGGAAGATAATTAATCCACACTGTGAAAAAATGGTCAACAATTTGTTATTTCATTTAATAAATGTTGATGTTAGTTAATGTGTCAGGAACTGGGTTTAGAGTGGTAGGGGGAAACGAGAACAGATATGGCTCTTGGATTCGTGAAGTTGCTTCTAGATAATTGGAGTGGGGAACCTGTTCACTTGATCAAGTCTGCTGAAATTCCAGTATGGAATGCCAAACTGGTTTGGGCATGCTTGTTTTATATTTTGATTGGTGAAAGAATCTCAAGATCTGAGGGAGGGAGAAGGAAATATTTTGTCATTTAGAAATTGAAATCGTAAGATTTGAGAATAGTGAGAAACTTAACGTGGATAACATGAGTAGGTCATGTAGTTGTGTTCTCACTTGAATAGCTTGATTTCTAATTGTGATTCTCTAATTTGGATATATTTTAGTGGTTTAATAAACGATTCTGTTTGTTTGATGTTGACTGTGGCTCTTCCTCACCAGATGTCTTTTGGGGGCATTGTCATGAAGAGGAAGTATAATTTAAGACTGCTGCTGCACATTTATTTACCTCTGTTTTGGATTTCTCAGTTTGTGTAATCATTGACCTATCTCAAAGGCTTTTGGGTAATGAAATGCCCTCCCAAAAGCTATTCTGTTTATAACAGGGCAGTTTATGGAGAAGAATATTGAAGAACTGAGATTAAGTTTGGGACTTTGTGGATTACTTGCTCACTGAAAAATTTTAAGTACTTACTTTTCTGGTCAGTCTTTATGTCTTATTCTAAATGCCTTTTTTTTTCCTTTTTCTTTTTGGGGGATAGTATTTTAAAATTATTGATTTTTAAGGGAACTTTATATTTATGGGATTGTTTTCAGTCTATTAGCATCAAGTTAATATTTTTCTTTGTCTTCAGTGTTATATAGATTGTTGGTTTGTTTTTGTGTCAGCAAAGTCTTTTTATACACTTGACTTCATATTTAACTCAGTTATTATTGCAGAAGTTTTAAATGAGTTAACCATTGCCTTTCATCTCCAGATCAAGTTGGTATGGCATGTATTCTCTTTTAAACAACTTAGGAAAGGTTCATTCATGGAGAACATATTTTATATAGTATTACTTTGAAAGCAACTGTTTTTGAAGTTTGTACTTTTGATAGTACTTTTCTTGAAAAGCTACTCAGTCGTTTACATGTTCATTTCTTCCCTTTAAAAACAACTTGATCATTATTTTACTTATAGAGAATATTTTTTTCTCTTATTGATAACATACTTTCTTTGCAGAATTAGCTTTTACAATTTTAAACCTTTTTCAAACTTTTCCAAAACACCATCTACCTTTCTCCTGAAACTCACTTTTATGAAAACTTGACTTAAAGTGACATTACATCTGTCTTTATCCAGGTATAAGGGAGATGTAGTATAAAATTAAAAGCAAGACATGGGAATAGAATGAAGGAATGGTGAAGGGGGAAGCAAATAATTAAAATGATTAGATGGGAAGCCTGACAAATTGATTTGTAAGAGTCTTTTTAAAATTTCTAAGCTGCTTTGTAGGATCTGTTATCTTGTTACTTGGCAATTTTATTTTGGAATTTTAAGTTTCCTGAACTCTGCTTTTGCTACATGATTATTGTATATTGTGCTGTTCCAGCAAGCCTGTTCAGCTCTCAGTTATTGCAACATTTTTTATTTTAACAGTAGTATAAATTTTAGTTGACTCAATTTTCAGACCTATTAGTTTAACTTGCAGTAGATGAACATTTTCTTTCTCTATTTTAAGATCATGTAAATTTTTCAAGTGTTTTCCTATGAAGGATAGTAAGACATATAGTGTTCTTCGTATAAAAGAGTTCTTTAAGAAGTTTCACCCAGTTTTATTTTTTTACAATTTATCATGATATACATGCACTGCACTTAAGTGCTGAGTTTGCTTTACTAGTTTAATGTTTATTTTTATTTAGCATTTGTTATCTAAACTGTACATTGTTTTCTTTAAAGGATATATTTATGTTTATAACAAGGCAGTTGAAGGGATTAGAGGATACGAAGAGCCCACAATTCAATAGGTATTTTTATTTACTTGAGGTAAGTAATATATTATATTTTGAGGTTGTATTTTAACCTCCTTTTTATGTGCTTGTATATCTTTACCAATTAAAATATTTACCTTTAACCTTTTTTACCTCTTAATTTTAGAACATTGCTTGGGTCAAATCATATAACATATGCTTTGAATTAGAAGATAGCAATGAAATTTTTACCCAACTATACAGAACATTATTTTCAGTTATAAAGTAAGTATATTTTACTAAGTATATAACATTTTAGAAAATGTAAAACTAAAGGATTTTTAAAATTTATATGTGAATCTGCATACTGTTAAGATAAATATTAGAAGACTGAGTTGGAACTTCATTTTAATTTACTTTTTTAGATGTTTTCAAATGTAGAGAACTTACTCAGTTCTGTTATAAGGGATTATTGGTTAAAAGCATGGAATAAATCAATCTTTTATATTATTTAGAATCTCAATTGTATCTTAACTCCTTAAAGCATGTGGTTATTTAAGCATTTTGTGCATTTATAATTATTTACTAAAATATCAAAACAACTCGACTTGATGAATTTAGGGCAAAACTAAAATTACATTTGATAGTGATTACTTTGATAGTGAGATTGGTAAAAATTAGGAAATAATCTAAGGGATGTATTTTGGATACTGTTGTAAGATTTGGGGGAGAGAAAAGCTTTAAATAAAAATACACTTTTTTTTTTCGTTTGCTATCATTTTTACAAAGTAAAATGTTGGCCAGTATCATATTATTAAGTCTTATACATCTTAGTTATATTTTAAGTGAAATATCTGTTTTGAATTTCAGCAATGGACACAATCAGAAGGTTCATATGCACATGGTAGACCTCATGAGCTCTATTATTTGTGAAGGTGATACAGTATCTCAGGAGCTTTTGGACACAGTTTTAGTAAATCTGGTGCCTGCCCATAAGGTAAGTAGCACTATGTACTGAAATGTATCTAAACTCCCTTAATATTAATATTCAGAATTTGTGCTTAGATTCTAAATATAATTTATCCTACTTTAAGATTAGTTTTGGAGGATGTGTTGATTAATATTAGTATATATTTATAGTTTAATGCATAGTAAAATGTTACATTTACTAGTCACTCATTAAATGAAAAGAAGAAATAATAGATTTAGTTCTTGTAATAAAAGATTTGTGATCATTCAGATTTGTTTAGGGTATATTTCAGTAAGTGAGTTAATAGCTACTCAGATGCTATTATATAACTTCAAATGTTGGAAGATGGAACCGGTTACGTCCTTAAGTGAAAGACAGATACATAGGTACAGAGGAGAAATGAAATGAAAAGGGAAGTCTCTACTATTAGGAGATAAGATATATTGATGACAGTCTTTCTTATCTAAATGATGTTAATCAAAATGTGTGTTTGTATTTTTTTCAGTGTATATATTTGTGCTTTGTGTTTTTGAAAATGATGGATTGTCAGGCAAACAGTTGTAAATAGTGTTCTGTGATTTAGAAGGGGTTTGTCTTTAGGAGAATGGCACAAGAATCACTAGTATAAACATCTGTTCAATGAAGACCTCTCTGGCAAGATTCAATTAGTCTACAGATTTACAGCATTAATACAAATAATGGTTCAATGAAAATCAACTCATAATCCAAAATTTCAATTTTAAAATAATTTATCAGTGCAGAAAGTAAGCATTCATTACAAATAGTACAATTGAACCTCCAAAATTCAAATACTACATTTATTATGAAAATCATGTATGCTGGTATGCTGTGAACTCTGAGCTACCTCCATCTTGCCACTGTATTTCCTGCTTTCCTTTCCACTATTTCTCAGCTCTTGCAGCTTGTCTTGCCTTTGTCTGTTGGAACACCTCTGTCTGGTTACTGTGAAAGAGAAGGTTGGGATGCTAAAACTAGGTCTTCTGAGGCACATTGGACCATCTCATTGGACTTGGTGCCCACATCTATTACCATTTTAATCCAACAAATTGTAAAAACTGGGTGAAGTCTCTTTTAATGCAAATCAAGTATCCAGCTTGGTTTTGTGGACTCAGCTTCTGGGAAGAGATGTCCCAGGCCTTTATCTACCTAGTACATTGTCATGTAAAAAGGCTTTGTTGGGGAAAGTACCCTAACACTTCTGGGGTGAGATTGTAGCTCAGTGGTAGAGCATTTATTTACCTAGCATGTGTGAGACCCTTGATTCTGTTTTGAGCACTGTTAAAAATAAAATAGCAGTATATACATATAGGTATTTCCTGAATATACATTTTCTTCTTGGCTCACAGTATTTAGAGACATCTAGAACCTATAATCTTAGGATCTAGTTCCTTTTTTGTGAGTTCAGGAGCTAGAATCTTCCCATCAACTACTAAAATATAATCCTGTGCTCCGTCTGTTTACCCTAGATTGGAAATTTCCCAAGTCAGTTTCTGTTTTATACCCTTTACTTAAATTTTGCTCTTTGTAGTTTAGTGAGTATTCATGGTACTGAATAAAACAGTGTAACAAAGTTTAAAAAATCATCAATATTCTTAAATTCTTTAAAGATAAAGTGTGTTTAAATGGATTAAGGACATTCAAAAAGTGTTAAAAACACAAAAACTAGGAGATTATAAGAAAAACTTAATGGAAATGAACAGCGGTCATTGAAATCAGTTTTGATTAGATCACATGAGAGATGAGAGAACTGGGAGGTGAATTTGAGGAAATTTTATAGACACAGAGAACTATAGAGAAAATGTGAAAGATTTTGAAATCAGTAGTGATTTCAGAACAGCAAGTAGAGGATAGAGAGGAAGTGATATTCAAATAGAAATTAGTTTAAAATGATCCAGAAATGATCCATCATGAAAAACATGAATGTTTGGGTAAGGCAGTAAAAGTTTCATGAATAGAATAAATAAATATAAATACATGTCCCTGCACATCCTGGAGAAAATGGGGAACACCAAAACAGAAAGTCTATAAAGCACACAGAATGAAAATGCTTAACCATTAAAAAGAAATGAAGGTTATACTGAATAGTGAATTCTCAAGGAATAGAAGCCAGAAGACAGTAAAAGTGTTTTTCAAAAATGCTAAAATAAAATAATTGTCATAGTAATGTTGTGGATCCTGTTTAAATGAAGACATTATGTATTCACTCATAAATAGATCCTTCTTGAAAGAACTATTTTGAGTCCTATAGAATGAAGAAAATTGAATTTAGAAGTGAGATATAATCAATATTTGTGAATAAGAAATGCTCTAATAACATAATTATAATAATTAAAGGGATATTAACAAATGATTCTGTACCACAGGGATTCAAATAGCAACATAAGATTGAGTAGTTTAGTGAGAGATATGATTTTGGTGTGACCAGGAATATTTAGAGCTATCAATTAACTTTGAATTTTGAATGTAGTTGATTCATCTTAAAATTTTAAGAATTGCAAGAAAGAATTACAATAAATGTAAATGGCCTAAATTTACCACATAAGACAGGTTGAAGGTAGTTACCTGGTTGATGTTAATTAGAGAAATAGCTAAAATACAGTCATGAAAAGATTGGATGTAAAATTTAGACCGGAAAAAGACTTGTCATACAATGCAAATCAAAACAAAGCTGATATTGCTTATATTATTAGACAGTTGTTTTTACTGGATAAAGAATGGCTTTATATAATTAATAAAAGTTTTAGTTCTTAGAACTATTTCTAAACTTGTATGCATACAGATTCAAAATATACAAAATATAAATTGAAAGGATTATGAAGGAGAAAGAAAATTCACACTTTAGTGGGTAATTTGAACATGCAGACTCTCAGTGTTTATAAATCAAGTAAACCAAGAGTTTTTAATAGTACTGAGGATTTGAAATACAAAACAAGAAGATTAATAACAAGCATAAGTAATTGAAAAAATACAGTATAATGGCAATTATTTAGAAGTGATAATCAAAGTGTTAACATATTAAAACTTGTGGGATGCAGTTTGAATTTTTAAAATGTAAACTTTATATTTTAGTGTCCAAGAAGTTATAGAAACATTAACAGAATAAACAAAATATACAAGAGAGGAAAAGTAAACAGTAAAGAGCAGAAGTTTATAAAACAAAACATAGTGACATTTCCTGAAAAGCCAAAATTGATAAATTAAAAATATATTAAGGACTGGGGATGTAGTTCAGTAGTAGAGCGGTGTGTGCCTGTAAACTCAGCAGCGTGGGAGACTGAGGCAGGAGGATCTTAAGTGTGAGGCCAGTCTTGGCAACTTAGCAAGACCTTTTCTAAAAATAAAAATGTGCTGGGGATATACCTCAGTGGTGGAATACACCTGGGTTCACTTCCCAGTATCCCCCTCCCCCCACCAAAAAAAGGGAAAGAATGAATGAATTTAAGAATATTCACTATTTCTGTTCTCTGGAATGTGCTTAATCCCATGTAGTGACTCCATTTTAGATCTTTGTTTTTCTTTTATCATTGAAGTCTCTTGGAAATGCATTTTAAGATACTTTTTCTTGCATATTTTTTTCTTCTTGCTTTACTATTTATTGTGTTTCTTATTGTGTCTTTGGACTTAACCTGTGTGCTGAGATGTGCTTTGAGTCTGCATTCCCACAGCTGTCTAAAAAGCCATTTTCCTTCTCCTCATGAAGGTCCCCCATTGCTGCCTACCCTAGAATACAGTTTATTTTAATGGTGTTTTGCTTCTTGTGGACCTGGCATGTAATAGCCTGTATTTAACCTTAAATGACTTGAATTTGGGACTGGATTTAAAATAATTATATTTTCCTCTTATCTAATAAACATTTATTGGACATTTCTATGTGGTTTGCATTCTGTTGTGAATGATACGTAAAGAGAATATACTTATTCTTGCTTGGAAGCGAGCTTATGATCCTAAGAAAAGTGGTTTAATCTTTTTTAAGAGATAGTTTTCTCATAGCCTTTGAATACAGGTAATATTTTTCTTTCATAGATAGAAATATAGGGTGTGTAGCTCACTTGAAGAGTGTATGTCTAGCATGCATAAAATCCTAAATTCAATTGCCAATACTGCAACGAAACAAAACAAAACATAGTTAGAGATATATAATATATTGTTCATGTTTTTCAGAATTTAAACAAGCAAGCATATGATTTGGCAAAGGCTTTACTGAAGAGGACAGCTCAAGCTATTGAACCATATATTACCAATGTAAGTCTTACTTGTAATTCATTGTGAGAAGGATTAAACCAAAGTTTTAAATATTGTTAGAAGCAAAATTTCAACAAGTAGTATATACTTTGTAAATTTCATGTCTTAACCATTAAGTAATATATTTTACTTCCTTCTTAAAATTATTCTTGGTTATTAACATTTTCTGGAAGGTTCACCTTGTTTGTTCATTGCTTCTTTCAAATTGCTTAGAAACTAAAACAGCTTTTATTTTTGGGTAGTAAGATATACACTGTTTCTAATTTTAGAAAAAGTTAAATATAATTACATAAAACATGCAGGAACTTTTAATTATTTAGAGAAGTTGCTTACAGCGTTTTGGAGATTAAATTGACTTGTAGAACAAGAAGATGTGAATTAATGTCAAGACCTAGAAATTGAAGGCAGCTATGACTGTCAGCAATTTGGTGAAAGTTATTTATCTATTGCTAGCACTGGGAGAGATTCCATTTGAATCTCCCTTTTCTGAGAAAGAGGGGAAATTTTAATGAAATGAGCACTTCCATTGTCACCCAAACTCTATTTACGTCTAATTGATAATCTTGTATTGATTTTAGAAGAAATAATTTAGCCATTTAGGTTCACTGATGAAGCTTGTTAGGTTTTATTTTCTCTCATAGTTTTGTTGAGTTGTCCCACCATTCATATTGTATTATATGTGAATAGTTCTAGAACACAAGTCTAGATAACAGAGTTAATAATGGTGGCTCCTGGAATCAACAGTTCTGTCTTTTGTATCTTCTTTTCCCTTTCAACCACTTATAAACAAGTAAAGGACACATCAATCTGTCATCTAGAAAAAAGTGAGAAAGGCAGCCTTTTATGTAAAAACTTATGTTGTTTTCTTCTGAAGTTGAGAATTTTTGATGTAGTATACAAAAAAAAAGTAAAGATAGGATATGAAAGATACCACAAAAAGATACACTTTGAAAAGTAACAATTTATAAAACAGTACTGTGGTAAATTTCTGTTGTTTCTGACTTATGACCTTGAAGAATTCTAACCACATGATGATTTCTAAAAATGTTTTATTTGTAAGAATATTGCTTTGAAGGGTAAACTTTCTGAAGCTGCACAATAAAGTCCTGCAATCTGTCTTAATAGCTTCAAGATTGACACACTCCAAATACTGCTTTGTACAATTTTGCGGATCTTGGTTATTGCTTGAGATAAAATGGTAGAATTCAGTTTTTCATTATTTACCCAATGGCACTTGAAAAGTGTGGATCCAGATTTAAGTATTGTGATCAATTCCCCTTGACTTTCCCTTACTTCAAGTGCCTCTGAACACTAATTCCATGGCCCAGTTAGAGCACACTAGGTGAGCTCCTCCTGGTGGTCATTTATTTAAACTGATATTGTCAAGCTAAAATCCGCCCCCCCCTTAGGACACTTAATCTTATTTTAATGCTTTATTTTTCTGCCACAAAAATCAGGAAAGAGCACGATCCCATGTTGTTATCTCTTCTAAAATTGGGGATTATAAAATTACATTGGAGTAATTAAAGAAAGAAAATTATGTAAAATGGTAGTGGAGCTGCAGATTAGGTTCATTTTACTATACTCTCGACTTTGGGGTATGTTTGAAAATATTGATAATGAAAATGAACGAAGAAAGACTCAAGATAATACAAGGAGTAATCCCAGAAAAATCAGTGTAAAAACTGATTTTTTCTGTTTAATTTCCTGCTGTTCTCACCTGTAGAAATATATAGGCTCCCTGAAACCCCCCACCTCACTAGTTTTTTGTTATGCTCTTTATCAGAAGTTGGGGAACAGGAGCTGCTAAGTGGCCCTATCATACTTTCAGTTATATACTTATTTGTAGTACTTTGTCCATTAATTTTGTGTGCTTCCCTGTCTTCTTCCTTGCCTTATTTGAGGGTTAGTGAGGAAGTCATTGAGAAATGCTCTTCTCTTCCTGTTAAGTTTCTTTCTCACAAGACAAATTGAAGACAAAATTAGCATGTTAGAAATCAGTCTCTGCCTTTTTGGACTTAGAGACGAAATAGCCTTTGTTCATTTATCTTTACAGTACAGAATTAGCAAGTAAGGAGTAAGATATGGAGTCAGTTATGATCCCACTTCTCTCTTTTTCCCTTGTTTTCACTGTCACACATATTGACACATTCAAGTTTATTCTTTATAAATAGTGATTCTTAGATATATGCTTAAGAAGCCTTACTGTGGTGCATGCCTGTAATCCCAGTGGCTCCAGAATGCTGAGGCAGGAGGATCACAAATTCAAAGCCAGCAACAGCAACTTGGCAAGGCCCTGAAAATCAAAAGGTCTGGGGATGAGGCTCAGTGGTTAAGCACCTCTGGATTCAGTCCCTGGTACCAAAATGAAACAATACAAAACTTAAGGGATCATTGTAATTTAATTGTGCTTGTTTTTCTTTTGAGAGGGGATCTCAATATTCTTAGGCTATTCTAAAGTCTTGGGCTCATGAGTGATCTTCCTAACTCAGCTTCTGGAGTAGGTTGGACTACAGGTATGCACCTCTATGCCCAGCAGAATATTTTTAATAATAGAATTAGTTTTAATGTGGCAACCTAGGAAACTAAAAAGGTATACTTTTTAAAAAGGTAAAACATTATAAAAATAAAAAGTGCTTAAGTGACAACTCAAAAATTACCTATGTGGATTACTTAGCAGTGTTACTATTTTTCACCAGATCTTTTTATTTGAAATTTTAGGATACAGCACAAAGTTACTTTGTTAATTTACGTGCTACCAATTAAATTTCTTAAATTTTTTTTTTTGTTGTTATAGATGGACAGAATGCCTTTATTTTATTTGTTTATTTTTATGTGGTGCTAAGGATCGAATCCAGTGCCTCACACATGGTAGGCAAGTGATCTGCAACTGAGCTAGGGCCCCAGTCCCTAAATTTCTTAATACCACTGTCTCTTATATCCTTGTTAAAATAGATAAAATTTGTGAAAGCACTTTTTTAACTAAAATTAGCCATGTAAATAAATCTTAAGGTAGGATTTATTGCTGATTGTGCCTTCTTTCTTTAGGAGATAGTGCTATTAAGAAATTTGATTTGTAGTGTGTAAATTAGTTTGTTTACAAATGAAAGACTAATGATTTTTTGGAAGTTTCATTCAAATCTATATCTGCCTTTACTTAATTTTTAAGCCCTTTGTGTCTTTTACTCATATCAGAATATATTATGTGTCATTTGTTTACTCATATCAGATATGTATTGACTACCCGCTTAGTGTCAGACATGGTGTTAGGCTCTTTATACAGTGGAGAAGATCAACTTGGTCATTGCATTTTTGCAAACCATAGGTGTTCAGTGAATATTTCGATGGAATTTGTAAGAAGTAAAAGCAGAGAATGATTTTGTATTTTTTTTTTTTCAAGTAAGTTATTTCCAGACTAATAGATGATGATGATGATTCGATTACTATGGTGGTCCAGATCGGAAAGGATTATTGTTCTTTATTAAGAAAAAGCAGATTGAAGGCGTTTTATTTTACTTTTTTTTTTAAATGGGGGAAAATTTGTGAATAGAAGCAAGGAAAAAAAGCTACTTTGTTTTCAGTCTCAATGAGAATTTAACTTTTAATGCCATGAAGTTTCTTTTCCACAAAATTGATAAATAGGAAGGGCAAATAGGTTATTTTTAACCACCTCCCTACCTCCCCCCCAAAAAAAACCCCATCAGATTTGTTCTTTTGTCCCTTTCTTGGCGTGGGAATCTGTATTGGTTCGTAGACCTAAACACTTCACTTAAAAATAATCTAAGAGCTAAAAGTAAGTGGATTAAATATAGAAATGTGAAACACTTGACTCTGCTTTCCATATAGAAAGCAAAAGCCTAAGCAAGCCAGGTTGTGTATTGATTGTTACACACACATCCAGGCAGCATGTGAGATATAAAGAATCCATAACCACTCCTGACAAGACAAAGAAAACTTAAAAATCTGTAGTTTTTCTTCAGTTTTTTAAATTTTTGGAAGATTTTTGTTAAAAAGGAATTTGGTCATTGTGTTATATATTCTTACGCATTTCAGTAGTTGTATGATGAATGATCTGAGTGCAGAAACTATTTAGAGCTTGTCGACTGTATATATGTGCTTTTATTTGGATTTTAATTAATATTGTAAACTTTGTACATATGTATACATTGTTTATCAGAATGTAAAAAAGAAAGGATTAAATGTTTTGCATTAAAAATATAAAACTGCATATTTAAAACACACAATTGACTTCTATACAGGCATAAAAACACTTTTGAGATGCTATTATTTTCCATATGCTAAGGTAAACAAGGTGTGACCCCTTCCCCTAAGGAATTTATCCAGTGAGGTGATGGGGACATTCTTATTAGGGTTCTCTAGAGAAATAGTCAAGAGGATGGTGTATGTATATATGCTAAGCATGTATGAGAGAAAATTTACTAGGGGAGTTAGTTCATGCTATTAAGATGTCTGTCAAAGGTTGTCTGAAAACTGGATAACCAGAGAAACTGATGGTTTATCTCAGTCCAAGGCAAAAAGCTAGAGAACCCAGTGAGGGAGGAGGAATTTGCTAGTATAGGTCTTGGAGTCAAGTCTGGAGAACCCGAAGTTCTGAAGTCAAGGTCAGTAGAAAAAGGGTTTCCCAGCTTCAGGAGAGAGAATGAATTTGCCTTTCCTGTGTCCTTTGGTTGTATCTGGGTCCTAGTCAATTGGATGGTGCCCACCCACATTGAGGGCAATCTTCCCCACTAAATCCATGGATTTAGTCTTCTCTGGAAACACTTTGAAGACACACCCAATGCTTTTACCAGCTATGCAGGTATCCCTTACTCCCATGAAGTTGACACTTGAACTGTCACAGACACAGTATAGGTAAGTATCAACAATGAGGTACAAAATGTATTTGGAAGGTAGAGGTTTTACTGAATATGTTTATTGACCAGTCAATACAAATATCTTTTATTGTATACAAGATGAATTCATGTTTTATTTTTTCATATAGCCTGTAATGGTTTCTTATTCACTGTTAGAAAATGTTTTGATAGGCCTAGTTTGAATTTGTTAAAAATGCTAATGAATTTAAGTGAATAATAAGACTTTGGCAAATTCATTTTATCTTTGGTGTTTCTACTAATGGCAAATTTTCTTTCTCCTCAAAAGTTTTTTAATCAGGTTCTGATGCTTGGGAAAACATCTATCAGTGATTTGTCAGAACATGTGTTTGACTTAATTTTGGAGCTCTACAATATTGATAGTCACTTGCTGCTCTCTGTTTTACCCCAGCTTGAGTTTAAATTAAAGGTAACTGTTGTAAAAATAATGTGATTCTGTCACCCAGGTTAGCAAAGAGCATTATTTATGGTTATTTACAGTAATTTTAACTGAATGTAACAAATGAAGTGTGTTTGTGTCTTGCCTGTTTGTGTATCTCTGATGCCTGGTCGTGGTATCTAGCAGATTGTAGCTACATGATTAGCAGGATGGTATTTTCCAGATTTATTCTAGATTTGGCTCGCTTTTGAGATTGCAGCTATACCTTGAGCTTTTGTTTTCAAAGCATTCATTTCATAGAATTGATTTCTTGATTGGGCCATAAAAAGTTTAGTTCATTATCCACATAATGGTAAATGTTTTCTCTTATTCTTATTATTTTATAGTGGTTGAAAGTTTGTTTGCTTTTCACAGAGTACTGTGAAATCTTTGGTAGCAAGTCCCTATTGCCTTGACATTAAATTATGCTGAGTTTCATTTGCAGAATTGGAGAATACCCTTTTCTCTTTCTGATCATTACAAGAAAATTAAGTAAAGCTGATTATAATTAAACTTTGATGGATTCCAGTGTACCACTCAGAAAAGTTCCTAAATGATTTCCATGTAGATTTCTTATTTCTATAAAATTTGATTTGTTTCTTCCAAAACCAAAATAAAACAGTTCACATTGGTAGTATGAATACCCTAAATAACACATGAATAATTATTCTTGTTTTAGTCTGGAGTATATTTTTGATATTTTTCTCAAGTGAGACATTTGGTAACTGGCCCCTCTGTCCCCTTTTTAATGTAGTATGCAATTTTAGTTAGGCAGAGCAATCATACTTCTGATTATTTGTTGGTTTATCTGATTTTCTCTAGTAAAAATAGAGTAAGTGCTATGTGTATTTTCCTACACACTATGAAAAATAAAAAATAAGGAAGTTATCATCCCTACTTTCAGCCAACTTAACATCTAGTATGGGAGGAAGAGGAAAAAATCCATATCTAATAAGAGGCCAGATATTATAAGTGTCATAAGAGATACAAACAGCATACAATTGAAGCAAAGGAAACAGCATGCAGAAGCATATAGAGGTAGGAAGGTGCTGGGTGAATTTGTGGAACAGAAAAGAATTCTAGTTGAAAGGTAGCATAAAGTAAATTTAAACACTCCTGGATGCTTTACTTATAGAAGCTTAATAAACAAGTAGATTTCCAGGTGTTAAATCAGACCAGTTGAATCAGAATTTCTGAAAGTAAAGTCCAGGCATCAGGTTTGTTTGTAAGTTTTAGAGGTGTTTCTAATGTACAGCCAGCACTGAGAAGTACTTATTTTGAGAAATAAAGAGATGAATTAGGTCATATTGTGGAGGCTCTTGAATGCTAGGCTGAGTAAGGCATTGTTTTAAGAATTTTTTTGTAAAATGCTCTCCATAGCACTTTGAATGTTAGTGCTCTTTGATAGACCTGATTGCCACGCTTTATGTATTGCGATTTACTCATTGATTTAACCATTGTGTCATTTGTTGGTGATACTAAAATCCACAGTAAAATTGAGTTTTCATTATAGAATATAAACCAGAAATTTTAATTTTCACATAATGCAAGACTTCATCATTATGCTATTAGACTTCATTTAGGCATCTGGTATATGTGGCTTAACTACTCTCCTATTGGGAGACTTCAGCACATATTTATTTCTACAAAGAGCTAAGAAATAAAATCACACAGAGTTCTCTGTTTACTGTAGACCTGACCTCCACAGGTGTCCATTCTTAAAAACACAGACTTCTTGGTAGGTTTCAAGACTCCTTAGTAGGTTATTGAATGGAAGTAAACCTTAGTTGTAGGAGGGGCCCCTAACATTATCAGACTTCTAAGACTGTGTTTTTATGTAGGGTGTACTACCTTAATGTAATTTGAGAAGATTAGTGCATTTATGATGAGTTTAATTTAATAAAAAGTGTAGTGAACATTTTTTATGCAAGGTTTTCATTTGGAGTTCATGAAAGTTTTTCTGTGAATAGAAAGATAAGGGAAACCATGGGATAAGTCATGTTCTGAATATCTGCTTTATGATTTTAAAATTGGTTATGTTTTGTTGTAGAGCAATGATAATGAGGAACGACTCCAAGTTGTTAAACTATTAGCAAAAATGTTCGGGGCAAAGGATTCAGAGTTGGCTTCTCAAAACAAACCACTTTGGCAGTGCTACTTGGGCAGGTATATGAGTTTGGTTTCTTGGCTAAAAGTAATATATGTTGATATCTACTTAGATAACTTTTTTTTTTTTTTTAATTTCAGTTGTAGATGGACACAGTATCTTTATTTTATTTATTTGTTTGTGGTGCTGAGGATTGAGCCCAGTGCCTCACAAGTGCTAGGAAAGCACTCTACCACTGAACTACAACCCCAGCCCTAGATTGCTTTTTAAAAACACTTTACATTTAAGTTGTGTTTTCTGAAATCATTAAAATGAAGAGTTTTATATATTGAAAATTTGAATGTTGATAATGTGGTATTTTAAAAATTTCTCTTTATCTTTTCATCTTATATATTTTAAAAGCTAGCTCACATAATATTACAGCTATAAAATTAAAATATATAATTTCAAGGTAGTGATTAATTGTAGTCTGAAGATAATACAGCCTCTTCACAAAAAGTTGTATTTAATTAGAATATTTGAGATAATTGAAAGTACAAGGATATTAACAAAATGAATAAATGAATGACTTATATACATTTCTCTTCCTAACTTTTCTGTATTTCTTAATGACGGCCTGGCTTTCCTTGTGTACATTTATTGATTCATATAATACCTGAAATTGGTTGCAAGATTTTGAGTAAAAGTTTTTGTCACTTTCCTTTGTGAGAGATTCATTTTATTACTTTTTCTAAAGAGATCCCTGACCTTGAAAATATAAAAGCACTACAAATGCCCTGACTGAAACCATATTTTGACCTTGAAATTTTTATTGTCTCAAATTATTCTAACAACAAATTATGCGGTTAAGTCATAAATAAACAGGATTTAAAGGTTCTGATTCTATTTTGTGTTGAAATATTTGCATTGGTATCACACCTTCCTTTCCATTTTAATAACAACTGTCAGTGATTTTTAATCTTTTGGTCTAATTTTTCTAAATTTGTTAAATGAGGATATAAACTTGTTGAACTGTAAATTGGTTTCTTAGTTTTTATGTGTTTCAGTGATAATTTTAACAAGGAGGTTAATCCACTGTCACTTTGAGTTTGATTTCTGGACTTTTTTTTTTTTTTAATTTAAATGCAATGGAAAATTTTTGGACAGCAGGGCATAGTATTCTATCATTTTAAATTATGCAACTTAACTTCAAGTTCATTTTATTTAATTTTCTGAAACAAAAATACATTTTAAAATATAGTCATGCATTGCTTAAATGATAGATACATTTTGAGAAATTATTAATATGTGAATTTTTTGTGTGTGCATGACTATGTTAGATGGCTATGACATGAGGTGATAGAAATTTTTCTGCATTACTACAGTGTTAAGGAACCATTTGTATATATGGTCTGACATTGATTGAAATGTTATATGGTACATGGCTATATAGACATTTAGTATATTTTAAAATTAGGACTTGTGTTATCCAGACTTTATTTTAAAGGTTTTCAGGGGCTGGGGAGTCCTGTTTACATGTCACCTATTACAATTTTTTTTTTTTTTTTTTTAAATATCAGTGACACAAAACACATAGTATTAAATAGTACCAACTTTTGGGCTGGGGTGAAGCTCAGTAGTACAGAACTTGCTTAAGGTCTGGGTTTGCTTTCCAGCACAAAACACAACAAAACACCACAGAACAACAAGAGAAATAAATGAAATAAACAAAACACCAATTTTTAGGAGCTGTTTTAGAAGATATTTCATTGTATTCATTTATAATGATTATGAGCTGTTTTAGTTGAAAAAAGTATGAACAGAGTATATAGGATTTGATATTTGGATACAGAACACTTAGGAAGCTTGGAAACTTTACATGAACCTATAGTCTTAGATTTTAGTGCTTTCTGTTTTGAAGAGGGAGGCTGTACTTGACAGCAAAAAAAATAATAAAAATAAATAAGTTATGAGTAATTTGGTACTGATTTTGATGACTTTTTTTCTTTGTATAAGTGATATTTCTTGTGGTATTGGGTGATACAAGATTTGGTAGCCTTTTGATTTTATAGACCTAAGATAATGAATAGAAAGTCATGATTTCATGATATGACATTAAAATTTTTTAAAGAAATTTGTCATTTTGCATTTCCATGTTAACTAATGTATATAGATTTTGAACACCATTAGTGAAATTCAACAAAATATCATATGCTTCCCAATGGAATGCTATCTGTAAAGTAGTCTTGCTTAAAAAAAATTGAAACCCAATATGATTATATCTCTAGGTATAAATTAGCTGTGTCTTAAGATTAAGGAGCCTGTTAATGGACATCAGAATGATAAAATTAGCAAAATCTAAACCATGGAAAAAGTGTGTACATATACACATACCCCATACCAGTTGCTCCAACAAACTATAAAAACTGTGAGAGGGAGAGGAAGTATAAGATTCAGAGAGATTTACATGGCCTAACCAAAGGGATTTAATTTTTTATAGTTACATAAGTATTTATAGATACAGTATAAAAATTTGCTTTGCTATGATTGGAAATATAAGAATTGTGATGTTTAATTGGATAGGAATAATTTTGGGGTATAGTTTAGAGTTATGTGATGTAAAATACCAGGGTTTTAGTGAGATTTGCCATACATTTGTGAATGTCCTATATTTAAGAAAAAAAAAATACTTTGGGGAAAAGCTTTTTTCCTACATGGAATGGGAATTATATAACATTTCTCTGAAAAAAAAAAAAATACACACCCACCACATGTACATTTACATCAACAGATATATTTGAAGGTTTTTTTTTTCTCTTTTTTTCTTTTTTCTTTTTTGGTACTGGGGATTGAGCCCAGGGGTGTTTAACCACCGAGTCACATTTCCAACCCTTTTTCTTATTTCTTATTTTTTATTTTGAGACAGGGTCTTGCTAAGTTGTTAAGGCTGGCCTTGAACTTGCGATTGTCCTGTCTCAGCCTCCTGAGTCTCTGGGATTACAAGCGTGTACCATCTGGCTGAAAGTACAATATTTATAGAAAAATTTTGTCATTCTAATTCTTTTATCTGAGTCAAATGTTTATTGTTTAAACACCTCTTTCAAGTTGCATAGCTCTCATAAGAGATTGTTCTAGTTGATTAATTGATATATAGTCAAAAAATTTGTTAAAATGGTCTGGCTTCATTTTGGATTTTCCTACATAAATTATTTTTTATTTAATTCAAGAAATAAATATAAATTGAGTAGATTAAATATGTCTGTGTCTCTTACTTCTAAATACTACTGTGTGTCTTTATGTTTTATCAGGTTTAATGATATCCATGTACCAATCCGCCTGGAATGTGTGAAATTTGCTAGTCATTGTCTCATGAACCATCCTGATTTAGCAAAGGATTTAACAGGTACTATATACATGTAACAGCAAATATTCCTAGGTGTTCTTCAGTGCATGGTGTGTGTGTGTGTATGTACAGCCTTCACTTTTATAGGAGCCAAAAACTTTGTTGTTTTGATAGTTGAAATTGTCTTAGTTCATCATCATGGAAGTTGTTCTGTGAAGCTAGAATCTTTATAGCATAGTTCCTGTGTCTACTAGAAACATGTATAAAAAGTTACTGTCTTCATGAGTACCAGTTTCTTAGTTAACGAACAGTTCCAAAAATTTTTAAGAATTTGAACTGGTGTTGACTGAATAGATTGTTAACTGATTTGTAATCTAATTTCACCATGCTAAATGGATGTAGCTTTAAAAATCAGTGTGGCATAAGCCAGTTCAGAACTTTGCACTTTGTAGCAAGGAGAATATCATATCTATTACTGTTCTGTTCAATTTTTAAAAATTATTGACTAGCCAGAAGATTTAGATTAATTTAACAGCCACTTATGTCTTCCTTACAGATGTTAGCACTTGCTGTGTTTATGAGATTTAAAAAAGTATATAGTCAAAGTGCCCTCACATACTGTTCTGCCTGCTTTTATAAAGCACAGCTACTGTACTGAATTTGGTCTTTATACTGTCCATGATTTTGTAACTACCACATGTGTATCTTTCCATAAAGGATATATATAGTATTGAATTTGTTTAAAACATTTCATTGAAATGTTATTTGAATTTGATGGAGTTGAACTTGCTTATTATGTGGTTTCTTTTTCCTTCTTTCTTTTTGTATTTATTTCTCTTTTCTGTTGGATGGATTTTCTTTGTTCTCATTTTCCATTTCTTTTCTGTGTGTTCCAAAGTAAACACTCTTTTTGGTGTTTTGAGTGCATAATTGGTAATGAAGTCTAAAATTAACCAGAACTCTAGCTTTTTTTCCTGAGCAATCACAGACCCTTAAAAGCTTTAACTTTATTAATCTCCCATCTTTTTCACTCTTTCAGTTATTTATTTTTTAAAGAACTTCCCAATTTGTAGTACATTTTAACTTTTTTTTTTTTTACAATCTTCCTTACCATTGCTTTTCAAATCTTAATTACTACTTCTGAGTTTCTTCTGATAATGAAAATCACAAACTATATTCATTTGTATCTTTGAAAACTTGTCATAATAATGATTTCACTTAAATTATTATCAATCATATCTAAAGAAGCGGGTATTTTTACCAGTTTTATCCTTTTCTGAGAAGACATCTCATTTTAGAGCTCTCTGTCTTCCTTTTCACATCTGCATTGCTTATATAGTTAGCTGCTTCTATATAGCATTGATACTGGAATCTTCCATTCTTTCTCCCTTTTTTGCCCTTCCCTCACCTCTGCTCTCCTTTTCTCCTCTCCTCCCTTTTCCCTCTCTCCCTCCCTTCCTTCCTGTCTTTCCCTGTATCCCTTTGCCTGCATGTCTGTCTGTCTGTTTCACCCTCCTCTCTCCTCATGTTGTCTTTCCTCCTTTTTTTCCTCTGGATATTTCTTTCTTCCTTTCTTTTTTTTTTTTTTTTGTAGCATTCTTTTCTTGTGTTACTGAATGCAGTATTTTCTGAGACCATGAATGTTAGTTTTTTGGGGGAATTTCCTTTTCTCTACAGAATGTCTGTTTTTAGTAACTTGTTCTTGTCACCTTTTATTTGTTGCTTTTGTGTCTGTTTTCCTTGTTAAGAACATTTCCTCAAAATGCTTGGTAATTTGAAGCTGTCTGTTTAATGGGGCAGGAATGTGACTAAATGAAAAGCCATTTGGAAATTTCGGAGAATGTGAATGGATCTCTCAACTCTGAACTTTAGGGTGATAAGGGTGAGTTATTTGTAGGAAGACCCTTAGTTTAGATATTTTTAGTTCAGCAGGTCGGATTCCCATGGAAGAATATCCTGTCTGGAAGTCTAGTTGCTAGTGTCTGTGGGAAAAGGACAGTGGATTTCTGCATTCACATTTCTGGTCTCTTATTTACTTAATCATCTTTTAGGTTATGGTGTCCATGCCCTAAACTGTGTTTGGTGTTCCCCAGGTTAGAGATTCTCTGATTTGCACTATTTGTTAATTTTGAAATGGCATAGGGATAATCATCTAGATGGGTGGTTGTATTTTCTCAGTTTTCATCCAGGTGTCCCTCCTCCCTTCTTCTCCTTTGCCTTAAGCTCCAGAAGTACTTGTATAGTTTCTGTGCCTTTTATATAATGTGTAATACATGAATTTCCCCTTTGCTGCTTATGATTTTGTTTTCTTGGAAATCTGAAGTTAGTTATATTTGTCCATCTACTTTCCAAAGTCTAGTTTTTTCCCTCTGTTGTGTCTCACTTGTTCATACCATTTTTAAAGATTTTTTTTCTTGAAACTAGGTTTGGCTTATCTCCAAAATAATTTTTTATTTGTTCTTTCTAATATACATTACTGTGGAGTGTATTTTTTAAAAATATATATTTTTTAGTTGTAGGTGGACACAGTACCTTTATTTTTTTGTGGTGCTGAGGATCAAACCCAGGACCTCATAGGTACTAGGCGAGCACTCTACCATTGAGCTACAATCCCAGCCTATTAGAGTGTATTTTTATATATTATACATGCTTGGTATATAACTTATTCTAATTATGATCCCATTCTTGTGGTTGTACATGATTTGGAGTTTCATTGGTGGTCCAAAATATATTATGTATCTTTAAGAAGCTTAAAGAATTTGAAATAATTCACTGTGAAAATTATTCATTTTCTCTTAAAATCTAAAAATTTATTTGTGATATCAAAATGATACTTATAATTCATTATACTTTATTAAACTACATTCTTCATTGTTTTATTTTTATGCTTTTTAGATTTTGAATTTTCTCACTTAAGTATTTATATAGTGTTTGTCATTTATTTCACTTATTTGACTATAACCAGACCTTAGTGGTTTTTTTCCTTTCTTTTTTAAACTTGTAGCAGTTTGTATCTAGTCAAATTATACATGACTACATATAACTTCTTTTTCTTTGAATTTGCTGTCATTTTAGGTCACATGGGGTGTAAAGGATTTACACAGAGCAGGAAAGAGGTAGTGCTGGGAATTTACCTACAGTGTTTATTGGTCATTCTCCCATATTTATTTATTTGTTTATTGTTTATTCATCCCATATTGGCCTTTTCTCTTTCCTGGTGACCTTAGATATAGTGTCTTCTTGATTTTTTTCCCTTGAACTTGTATTTATTTATTTACTTTTTATTGATTCTTTTTAGTTACACATGAAAAGAATATATATAGAATCTGTTTTGATAAAATTATGCATGCATATTATATCTTATTCTAATTAGTACCCCGTTCTTGTGGATGTACATGATGTTGGGATTTGCTTAGTTTTTTTTTTCATACATTCTTCTTCCCTTTTAACTACCATCCTTTTACTATAGATGAGGGCTCTATTCCACTTATTTATATCATTCTATAGAAGATTCTGTCTTATTCCTTTCTTCCCTACCTAAAATGTGGTAGCAGATCTATTGAGATTTTCCATGCTGGAGAGAGTGATGAAACTTTAATAAGAGTAAGAAAATAATCCTTTCTTTTTTTTTCTTTTTTTTTTTTTTGGAAGGGGAAGGCTTTCATTTTTGTAAGTTCCTATCAGATATTAAATTATTTTCTTTTAACCATACCATCCCTAATATTTTCAGTTCCATGGCCTTCATTCCTGCTGAGTACTGTCATCTCACTTTTTGCATATGAATCTTGTGCTATAGTGGTTCTCAACCCCTGCAGACCAGGTGCTTCCCTTTTAACCAAATAATTTATAATCCTACTTTTGATGTCCTTAAATAAAATTTGTAAAGTAATCTGCTTAATATAATTAAAAAATTATGTCCAAAAGTAATTTGTAGTTAGGGAGAGAAGGGACAGTAGGAAAATGGGCAGGAAGGCTGTGTGCTGAATGGGTTTTGGCCATTCAGGGCAATGTGTCTCCTTTGTTTTGCTTTAGCCTATACATGACAATCAACCTTGACCTGTGATTCTTTAGAGAACTCTCTTACTTTTCTGCAAGTAAAACCTCATAGCAATTTACATGCTTTGTGTTAGTTGATGCACAGGACTAGAATAAGGAGGTGCATTATAGATGCTTATGTTATCTGAGGGTCACCAGATGTTCTGGATTTTGTGAATCTAAAGAAAGATTATTTAGCTTTTAATATCTTAATAATTTAGGTGTAGGTTCCCTTTGGAATTTAGAATGCAGGGCTAAGAGAGGAGAGGTCAAAGGACAGTTCTCAAGGGGTAAGCCACTGTTAACATTTATACAAATTTTCTGGCACTCCTTGCATTCAGCCAAAGTCGTCATCTCTCCTCTCTTTAGGTCCCTGCAGTTTCTAAATATTTCCTGGGTTCTGTTTTAAAAGTGAGTTTGTTTAATGTTTTCTTTCTTATTTGGATTTCATCCTTTTCCTTTTCTTGTGGTGTTTACCTGTGTTGGATCTGTCAAAATTTTGTTGACAGATCCTCTCTTACTAAGATCTCTTCTTACTATTTTTCTCCTTTAACCATTTCAGTAGAGTTTCAGGAGTGAGTAGAAATAAATGTGTTATACACACAGATTTATCTTCTTTTGCTGACAGTAATTGTGAGATTCATTCTTGTGTCTTTAGCCAAATTTTGAGGGACACAGCCATACTTTGAAGTGTTTTGTCTTGCTAAAAATTGAGAATTTCTGTTTTCTTCTCCATTATCACTTCCTCCTCTCAGTTTATGTCTTTGAATTAATAACTTTTGTGTATACTTGTTTAATGTGAATGACTAGTTTTGGAGAAGTTGGGATGCATCTTAAAATTGATGGTGTGTCATTGGGTTTTTTTTCTAAGTGATACATAAAATAGTATGTAATGCTTTTGAAGTACAGGGAAGTATATAAATCCTATATGTATCTTGGTGAGGATAGGAACTTGAGATCTTCTAACATATTCATTTGAAATCATAGTACTAAATTTACTGGGTTAGCTAAGACAACATTTGCTTTTCTTTAGAAGTTTTTTTTTCTAGCAACACGTGGTCGTTCTCACTTTTACAATAGGTCCTATTAGTAGAGAATGTGCAAAGTGGAGGGGTTTTGACATGGGCAGTGATGTCACTGAGTGTTGTGTATATGGGTGCTTGATTTATATGTTATGTGTATGGCTGCTTGAATCATAATTGCTTGGCAAACTATTCCTTTTAGAGAAATAAATCTACTTACAATCATAAGCACTGTTTGTGTACCGACAAGGCTATTTTTATTAATCCAAACAAATTTTCTGTCTCATAAGATGAATAATATTTTGTTTAATTTGTGTTTACTTTTAGTACCCTAAAGCCTAAGATTTCATTACTGAAGTATGTTAAATTTGTTTTCCAGTTTACTCATTGGCACGTGTGAGCTCCATGTTTTTGACTCACAGTTGTGAAATCTGATTCATATCTTTCCTTTGATTTTTCTTGTTTATTTAGTAGAATTGCCTTAAGATCTTTCTTATCCTGTTTCTTGGCAGCCAGTATCTCAATTTTATTCTTTCAGTTACCTTACTCAGGGTTTCCCTAGTTGTAGGAAAGTAATTCAAATGCACCACCTGATTTGAGTATTTTATCCATTCATATGGAAAACAAAAACGAAATGTTTAACATTGATACAATTTTGTTCATTTTTATGGTTTGCTTTATTAATGAAGTTAGGAACTACTTCTGCTTCCTTGCCCAACAAATGAGGAGGGTGATTTTTAATGTTCAGTTGCATATAACCACTATAGTTTGAAGGGCTGACATTTCTCCCCTTCCTTTCTCTTCCTTTATCTGGCTCCTGACTTTCTTGAAATATTGAACGTTCTACTTAGGTTTTGTTTTTGCTGTGGTTTATTTTCAAAGGTCTTCTGTGATCTTTTAAAACATTTTAATTGTTAAAGTTTTCATTTTAATCAAAGAATCTTGTCTTTCAGAATATCTTAAAGTGAGGTCACATGACCCTGAGGAAGCTATTAGACATGATGTTATTGTGTCTATAGTTACAGCTGCTAAAAAGGATATTCTTCTGGTCAATGATCACTTACTTAATTTTGTGAGAGAGAGAACATTAGATAAACGGGTAAGTAGGAATAAATAATAATTAGTATGGTTTTATTTTTAATATTTGAAGCAATAGTATTCGTTTGAAAATAGTTTTTTCACAAATATAGTTATAAATTGATATTCAGTATCTGAGACTTGAAGGAAATATATAAAGTGAAGGAAATGAAAAATAGCAAATTGCACTTTACTGAGTTTGTATAATAGAAGCATCTTTACATTATAAAGAGAACTTTTTTGTTTTTATTTTAAGTGGAGAGTGCGCAAAGAAGCCATGATGGGACTGGCTCAAATTTATAAGAAGTATGCTTTACAATCAGCAGCTGGAAAAGATGCTGCAAAACAGATATCGTGGATCAAGGACAAATTGCTACATATATATTACCAAAATAGTATTGATGATCGGTAAGGACACTATATATGTATATTTGATGATTTTGGGAATCATAATTTCTTGCTCTCTTGCTTTATGCAAATTATTTTGTTTATAACTTTAAATTCCTTCCTTAGTTTTTACTGTAGGATAAGTGAAGTGAGTAGTTCCTTTTCCACCTAAGCCACAAATGAAGCAGTAATGTACATACAACTTTAGGGATGGGTACAATTTTTATGCTCATTTTTATGCACTATTTTTGAACAGAGTTAAATCTAAAAGTAGGGATGTATCTAGTTATAATTTAATTCATAATTGTATTATAAGGATTCTCAGTTTTTTCAAATGGAATTCAAATAAAAATAAACTGGATTAAGGGCATTTTAAATAAAACCAATTCCTAGTCAAGGCTAAATACAGTTTATCAATTTGTTTAAAAATACATTGTCTGCCTAAGGGTAGCTCTTGTATGTATCTCATTCCTTTAGTGGTTAATAAAGCCACAAATCCTGTTTATAGTCTGAATTGACAGGTTATTAGTGGGATCTAAATGATTATGTCTATAGCAGGTCAGAGTGAGAAAAGAATAGATTGTGTTAAAATTTGAAGATTTGTAGGAACTAGAACCTGAGGTCTTGGGTTCTAAGAAATTTATTTTTATAAAAGTAATTTTTAGATTTTTTGAGTGGGTGGTCTTAGTGTATAGAATTTGCATTATGATTTGTTAGGACATTTTCTTTCTTTCCTTTTTTTTTTTTTTTTTTTTTTTTTTGAGGTAGTACCTCTTCTGGCCCTCTCCATGCAGTCAGTGGTGGTGGGGGGGAACAGAGGTGACAGCAACAGCTCTAGGCTAATGAAGGAAGTGAGAGAGATAGAACTTTTTCTGAGTACTTTTAACTAGGCTGTTTTTCACAATGATCACTTTGAAAAGTGAGGAATTTCTTTAATATGTATTCATTATATGTTTTGGAATTTTATATACAAATTTAGTACATTTAAAAAGAGTCAACATGGTCCCTTTTTTGTTCCTTTATAGATTACTTGTTGAACGAATCTTTGCTCAATACATGGTTCCCCACAATCTGGAAACTACAGAACGGATGAAGTGCTTGTATTACTTATATGCCACACTGGATTTAAATGCTGTGAAGTATGTCTCAAATGTCACACTCTTCATCTTTTGCACTATTGGATTTTTTGGAAAAGAAACCACAAATAGTTGTGTTTGAAAATGTAAACTGTGTAATGTAAACATTGTTTAAAGGGTCAAGATACAATAAAATACTTGATTATTTTTAAAAAAAGTTTTGTCAAAATGACATTAAACAATTTAAAGCAATTAAAAAGTAGAGCTAACTGACTTGGAATCTTTTAGGATTTGATTTTTTTCTCTTAGGATTTTCATATTGTCAGTGTCTCAAGGAATGTGTTATACCTATTTTTTTAAAAATTTTCCTGAAGGTGTTAGAAAGGTCCATATTATGAAAATATTGCCATCTTACTTTCATGTGGTACTCATTTAAATTATGATCTAAAGCAGTAGGTCACAAATTTTTGTGCTGCATACCCTCAACACAGTATTATAGTTTAGTATAAGGGTAAGCACAAATTGTGTGTGTGTGTGTCTTTATTTATTTTCTTGCCATCTTGGGGATTGAACCCAGGGACATTTAACTACTGAGCTATATACCCAGCCTTTTTAATTTTATTATGAATCAGGATCTCATTAAATTCCTAAGGCTGACCTTGCCACTTGCATTCCTCCTGCCTCAGCTTCTACATTTGTTAGAATTATAGATGTGTATAACCATGCCCAGCTACAAATGTATTTTTATGATCACATTTTATTCAAAAGTACCTTTGGATGTCTGGGTAGTGAGTTAGCATTTGAGGCATGGAAGACACATTGCTAATCTAATCGAATCATATTAAGGATTAGGAATTTGAGGTCTAGGAATTTATTCTACATCTTAGAAAGTATAGAGCCACAGTAGTTGAGCAGTTTTATAGCTGTTAAGAATTAACATGTTTGAAGGAGCTATATATAATTTTCATTTGTACTTCTGCTTAATGGGACTTATGACTTCATTTCCTCTTTGGTAAAAAATATACATTCCTGATACTTTATACAGAATTGTACATTTCTTGATACCCATTGTATTTTAGGCACTGAAGTATGTATTGCTTTTGGCTAGTTTTACATTATAATGGAAAAGTAGTTGCAAAAGATACCCTGTGACCCATAAAGCTTAAAATATTTACTATCTGACCTTTTATAGGGAGTTAAAAACAAACAAACCCTTGCCACCCTCCAGTTCAAGTAGTATTTTTCTGATTTTACATATGGTGAACTGAATCACACAGAAATCAATTAACTTGGGCTGGGGTTGTAGCTCAGTGGTAGAGCACTTGCCTCGCACATGGAAGGCACTGGATTCAATCCTCAGCACCATGATAATAAAGTAAAGTAAAGGTATTGTGTCCATCTACAACTAAAAAAATATGTATTTAAAAAAAAAAGAAATCAGTTAACTTGCATAAAGTCGAACAAGTTTTAGTAAGAGAGAGAACCATTGTTTCAAAATCAGTTCTACTTGGTTCCAAAAGTCATTTTTTCCTTACTGTATGTAGTAAAATATACTAACTATATTTAATTTTTTTTATGTTGTAAATTTTTCTCTGCAGTTGGAATGCATCTTAAAATTGTCACTTGTCACAGTTTAATTGGGGATTCTTTTCTTTGTGGTACAATTTATAGCCTCTTAGATTGGATGAGATATGGCATATATATCCTGTTTGAAACAGTCTTCTTATTGGAAATCACAGTATATCTTGACTTCTTGGCTTAACTCAAGTATCATTCAGAAATAAAAATTAAGTGAAGATGCTTCTAAACAAAAATTGAGAATTTGCTACTCAAGATTTTATGTGAAAAAAATTAAAGAATTGTTTTTCATGAGAAGAAAGGATGGTATGCAAGAAGCAACAAAAATTTTCAAATATGTTTGCAAATCTAAATAAAGGATTGTGAAAAACAATAAGGTTTTTCTTTGTAAGGAATGATGGTATAGATTTAAAAGTAGCATCTAGGCTGATATTTAATCAGCATACTCTCTGCAATTAATTACATATGAACTCTCTCAAGTGTCCCTAGAACCCTCCCTCCCATAGTCTTGTGCCTAGTTACAGAAGGAGGGTCTCCAGGACATTTTTCCACTGTCCACTGTTCTGGTTGGTTGGTGCCATGAGTTTGTGAAAAATTTTGGACCCTATTAAATATAAAATATGTAAGATAATAGGTAAGTAATATGCATTGAAAAGTGTTTTGAGTAAGAGCAGACATGTCAACTAATTAGAAGATATGTCAGGTACGCATTTTAGGAATTTAACAGTTACCCTTAAAAGAATAGAATTAGAGTAGAGGGCTTCCAGATCCAGGGAGTGAAAAAGAATTAATAAAAACTTAATACCAGAAATAGAAAATAAGAAAAGTAATTATAAGTAGAAACACAAATTAAAAATAGGACTTATAAAACTAAACATATCAGATATTACTCATAAATGACAAATATATTTGATTGAATTTAAGTAAAACTCTCATTTACAAGAGACATTCTAAAAAATAGTGCCACTGAAAAGTTGAAAGTAAATTTCACTTTAGACCAATACTTGAAAAGACTTTGATTCTACAAAAATGGTGAATAAATGGATATAACTATTCAGTTAGGTATATATCATTTTATTCTCACCGACTTTGGAGTTAACTGATCAACAGTAATACTTGCCAAAATTTAATACTTACCTGTGTTTTCTCCAAAGACCATTACATTGTTTATTCTGATAAAGATAATAAATTCTGATAATAAATTACATAAATGCGAGTTATGAAGCATAATAAAGTTAAAATATCTATGATTATACCACCCAACCTGTGAAATCTTTGCCCTTCCATCTTCCTGTCTTCCTCCCAGAGATAACCTCTAGTCTCTTTTTTTTTCTCATCTCCTATAAAATACAGCTTTGTATGTGTATGTATGTAGGTATCCATTAATAATATGTTTATGCATGTTTTTGAACATGATGAAAATCGAATTTTGTGTATGGTCTTCAATGACTTTTAACTCTTGTGTTTCAAGATTGATCTATAATATAGGTTTCAAGATTGATCTCTATAATATAAAGAGTGATGGATCATTTATTCACTCTGGTGTAGAATTACATAATATCATTAATCCATGATTTTATTCCATTTTTTTGACATTGGAAACTTGTCAATGGAGAGGATGGACATTTGTGTTATTTCTTTTTGTGGTGTTGGGAATTGAACCCAAGACCTTGTACTTTCCAGGCAAGCACTCTACCACTGAGCTATACACTCCCAGCCCGTCCTTCCTTTCTTTTTAAAAACTATTTCAAATAGTAATATTAAGAATAAAGTTTAGTGCATGCCTGCTAGGGTTTCTCTATGGTATAATACATATTTCCCTTAAATTTAGCTACATTTTGGAATCACCTTGAGAGGTTTAGACAATACTGACACCTATATCTCTCCTTAAAAGCTTCACATTAAATTTGTCTAGAAGACAGTCTGGGCATTGAAGTTTTCAGGAAAACATTGAGGAGATTCTAATATGCAGTCAGGGTTTTGAATCACTGGTGTATAGTTAGGAATAGAATTGTAGAGTGTGTTTATTTTCATCATTATAAATTAGTATTGAATTGATGCTACTTTGTACTCCTACCAATGGTTTCTGATTTTCTACATTCTCTTGCATATTATCAGACATCTTAAATTTTTTGCTAATTTTTTGAGTATCTAATTTTATCTTTAATTTTCCTGAGTACTGATAATACTGATCTTTTCTTAGCTTTATGGTCTATTAATGTTCTAATATTATCATACTTTTACCACCGTATATTGTAACACCTGTCTTTATCTATTTAAATTACCATTCTAGCCCAGAAGGTGTTTAAATGTATGACCTGTACTTAAGCCAGAAAGGCCTTAAAAATAACTGCTTGGCAGGCAGGTTCTTGGGGAGAACTTATTTGTTAAGGATTCTTTCTTCTTGTTGAAAGAACCAAATCTTTTGTTCTATGACTATTTTGTTTGGGGGAAGATAAAATATTTCCTAAATGTTAGACTTTTTGATAAGAACCAAATTTTGGATAATCCAAAGTAAATGAAATATCTTGATTATTGAAAAAGAGGCAAGTTTGAGTACCATCTAATAATGGTGTGTATCTCCACCTCCCACATGTTTCCCAGAACTTCTGTTCATGAGGAGAGTAGGGGTTGGTATCACATCTCTTAGTTGTGATCTTCTTTTCATTGAGTTGGTTCTCATCTAGACAATTTTGTACTTCTGAGTCTGAAGGATGACTTGCCCAACTGGGAGCAGAAGATAGGAAGAGAGGTTCTCTTCATCTGGACAGTTCTCTGACTGAAAGCCAGTGGTAGCTGTCTTTTTCTTTGAGTGGATGCAAACTTCTGGTATGACAGTAGGAGCACCTGATAAGGGAATTGACTGTTTAGAATGCCATCTAACAACATAACAAACAAGAGTATCCAGGTTCTACCCAGAGTTTTCACATTTAAGTGACAAATTGGATTTAGACTAAGAAAAAAATAAATGGATTTTTCCTAGTGTAATATTGCTTCTCCTAGTATAGCTGTTTTTTTTCCCTATCAGAAGAAAGGCAATTTAGATAGGCAATAAACAAGAACAAACTGCTGTTTAGTGATTGCATAAAAATACTTGAGAGAACAGTTCCCCTATATATGTTTTATATGAATTCTTAGACAATGATGGTCACTTTTTAATTTCTACTATAGTTATCATAGCTTATAATGAGCTTTAGAATTGCTTGAGATTTCATCTTTAATAAATAAGTAACTTAATAGGTTAAATAATTTCCTCTTTGTTTTAAGTGAAAGCAAGTTTCAGCATCCAGTCTTTCAGAAATTGTAAGTAATGATGAGTTATATGAAAGAGAGTGCATTGACTTTGGATTTCAGAAGTAATTTCACAGATGACTACTTGCTTCCTTGAAAGTTATATTTTAATTATGTAATTTACGCAGTTTTTAGGCTTTTACAGTCTGCTGGAGAATGGATATTTTGCTTTCACTATATATTAATAAATTATGCCAATGAAACTTCATGAAATTTTAATAACTTGAAAATAATAATAAAGTATTAACTGTTTAAATTTTTACATTCTAAGTTGAAAATGCCCTAATACTGTTGCTTTGTATCATTTTAAAGTGACTGCAGTACAGAAATTTTTAAGTTTCCAAATTCAAACTAGTTATTGCCTGTAAGAAATCCAAAGGCATTTAAAAATGTTTTAAATGAGAGAATGGAAAATTAAACAATTTTCTTTCTATCAAAGGAAATAGAGCTGTTTTATATGCTTTGTATTTTTTTTTTTTTTACTTATCTGGCAGTGCTTTGTGTGTGTGGTAATTGAGGTTGATGGAAGTGTAGATAATTAAAAATAAACCAATGAAAAATATTTGTTTTTTGAAAAATTTCCTTTTAAAATTTAAAAGTGTGTGACTTTGATATTCCATAACTTAATGTATTGTTAATACTAATTGTTCTTTGATTTACATATCTGTTTAAAAATTACCCAAGTTTTTTTAAATTTAAATTTTTGCCTAAGAAAAAGACACTTATTAGGAGGACATCAGAATTTTGCCAAATTAAAAGAATATTGACTTAGCGTAAATAATTCCTGTCAATTTAAAGTTTAAATACAATACCCGTTTTAGGAAAAAGTATCCCCATTTTCTCATAGTGATATCTCTTTTCTGTTTATGTCTTTTGACTCTATTTCATTCTACCTTCTACGGACCTTTCTTCTTCATTTATTCCTTTATTAAATTTATAATCTCTCCAATTAATTCATACTCCTTAGCTTACAAATGTGCTCTCATTAATCATAAATATTAATATTGCTTATTTTTAGACAAAGTAAAACACAACCACTGTGAATCTCTTCTTTTGATCCTATTCTTTATTATTGTTATATTTGATTCCCACTTTTCTGCTATACATCATCATTTGCTAAGTCCTGTGAATTTTACCTCTGTCATCTTTGGTAATTTGAAACTTTTTTAAAAAAATATTTTTAAAGTTATAGATGGACACAATATCTTTATTTATTCTTTTTTTTTTTTTTTTAATGTGTTGCTGAGGATTGAACCCAGTGCCTCACATGTTCGAGGCAAGCGCTCTACCACTGAGCTAGCCCCAGCCCTTGAACCTTTTTTTAATAGTTATGTATTCAGATCATTCTGGAAAGATTTTTTTAACCTATTTTGTATGTTTGTGTTTTTTAGAGCATTGAATGAAATGTGGAAATGTCAAAATCTGCTCCGACATCAAGTAAAGGATTTGCTTGACTTAATTAAGCAACCTAAAGTAAGCTAAATTTTAAAGAAAAAATTCCCATTGATGTTAAGTTTTGTAAAATACACAATTTTAGTTGCTGTTTATCTTTGCTGCTTTGTGTTAACTCTCTGAAACAGTTCTGAATATAGATATAACTTATGATTCCTAAATTAGCTGTAATTTTAAAGAAACTTATATAGAAAAAAGTTTAAGTGTTTATTTGCAAAAGGGGATAGTCACCAAAAAAGAGAATGTGCTTCTGTGTGTTCAAAATTAAGAATTTTTGTTATCTTTAAAGAAATAGACCATAACTCAGCATTATTGAAAGTTTAAAAAATGGAATAAAATTACCCTTTTATTTTGCCACACTAATACTCCCCACATCTTTGTATGCTCTTAGGATTTTAATCCTAATAATCCATGTAATTATAGTACAGTATCTTTGTATTTTTACTTCTAATTAATATTATAGTGATTTTAAAGTGTTATGAACATCTCTTAAATATAGTTAAATGATGGTATTCATATAATAAAGTATCATTTTATTTTTAGGCATTTAGAATGATTCAGTATTAGGTAGACCCGTATAATTCATCCAAAACACAGTGCCTTGTACCTGGTTATTTTAAATTGCATTGAGGGAAAACAGCAGTATTATTTTTTTATTCTTCCTCAGTCCACAGTGATTTCCCCAGGCCCTTTCATCACACAAACCTCATATTTCTGGATAGTCAATAAAGCAGTATTGTTTTATCTAAAGGGAGAAAATTTCCAGTTTGGGTTAATTTGACCAATTGCTTTATAAATCCATAAATTAGCAGTAGTTGTTTTAGATATTTATAGTGATCCTTTCATTTTTTAAAAAACCCTTAAGTGTGGTTTGAAGGTTTCAAAGATATTGTACCATTTGTTTGCCTAACTGAAGCTTATGTCTGAGTAGTATTTAAAAAAAATATTTTTAGTTGTTAATGGATCTTTATTTTATTTATTTATATGCAGTGCTGAGAATTGAACCTAGTGCCTTACACATGCTAGGCAAGCTCTCTACCACTGAGCCACAACCCTAGCCCCTTTTGTTTTGTAGGCTAACAATATCCTCTTTATGTTATATTGAACATATAACCTATCTTCTATGATTGTTGAGTATATTGAACCTGTTGGAATATGTTTTCCCTTATAATAAATGACTTAAAAACCAATTAAGTGATTTTTCTTTTTCTGAACCCTAGTTAAATTATTTCAATCAGCATGTGTTTCAGTGAACCTTATAATGCAGTAAGTCATTGTGTTTCAGTGAGTAATCTCTGAGTTAACTGCCTGTTACTTTGAGCAATATTAATATACTTCCTTCTGGCCAAACATGCAACAATGTTATTTAAAAATATGAGATGTTCTTATATTTATGTGTATAGAATTCTTGATTTTGGTGCATCGTTGAAGTCATAATAGCAGCCAGGCATTATGTTAATTGTGTAGATCATATTCACATCATGTTGCTCATGATTTGTGAGATTTTAATCAAGTATAAGTTTGCTTTTGACTCTGAGTCTCTTCAGATTTTATTTATTTAGTTGGACTTCCTTATCTTGCCTCTTGATAAAAACTTGAAAGGGTCTCATAACTTTTTTACTTAGTCATATATGAAATCATAAAGTCTCAATTCATTTGCAGTGCTTAGTTTTTTTCTACTTTGTCTCATAATAATTGTCAAGTAGGAATTCACAGTGGGATTGAAGAGGAAACAAATGGAGGAGGATAGTACTCCAGAGGAGTTGTGTTGTGAGAAGAATTAGTAGTTTCTCTCTGATTATTCATACTAAAAATTATAATAGACATAACTTAATTAAAGTTAGAAAAAATACAAAGGTATGCTTGAATTTTGGGTATTTATATTTCCCTATTTTTTACCAGGAAGATTTAAATATTTAACAATTAGTGGTTTTTTTTTTTTTTTTTGACTTTCTTCATTATTCATCTGAGTAAGCCAGTTTTAAATTTTTGGCTCAGCCACATAGCCCTTCTACTTCATTGAACTGAGTTGATTTGCTCAGTGTTAGTCAAAAGTAGCCTTTTTTTTTTTTTTTTTTTTTTTTAAACACGGTACTGGGGATTGAACCCAGTTGTACTTGCAAGGCAAGCACTCTACCAACTGAGCTATCTCCCTAGCCCTAAAAGTGACTTTTTAATTTCTATTATTGCACTTTTGTTGGTGTACTTTCTATTTCATGTGAATCAACTTGTAGAAAGCCTAGCACAGTCTCTTTTCTCCCTAAGTCAAACAATATAAATTTTGTGTTTTTTAAAGTATCATTGTTCAGTACTTTAAATTCCAAATATTTGGGAGTTAATTCTTGTACTTTATTATGCTTTATCTCTCACTTCCTTTTAGCTACCTCCTTCATAGGGATGGTTTATTTGTTTTATTGCCTTTAAAGCAATATTTCTATAACTTAGTATTTTAAATAAAATTTATCAATAACATATTTTTGGTTTTATAAAATATGACACTGTCAATATATATATTGGATAGTTACCAGTCTTTTTATATATGTGACTTTACATGCAATAGTACATGAATGTATGTGCAGTAAAATGTAGTGAGCACATTTATTCAGTGAAATTACACTTCCTTGTTAAAACCCATATCTAGAAACCATAAAAACATCTTTTTAATTGTCTTTTTCCAATGTCTTTGCCATAAGCTTTATGACTATGCCTGAGAAACCTCAAGTCATTTGAGATTTATGCATGTATCAACTTTTTATTTAAAATAGGTCTAAAATCTTGAAAACTAACTAGTTTTCAATTTTGTTTTCCTTCCAAAACATACCCCTTTCTTTCAGCTCTAAAATTGCAAAATATCTACCTGTCCAAAAAATACTATGTAGTAGTCAGTTTTTTAATTGAGAATTGACAGATCAGGGTGAAGTAAGCGGTGATGACAGTGGAAAACAAGTTCATGTCTATCTCCCACCTAGTTCATCTAGGATTTAAAAATAGCTAAAGGAGGATACAGTAGCCTGGGAGTGGTGGCACACACCTGTAATCCCAGTAACTTGGAGAATTACAAGTTCAAGGCCAATCTCATCAACTTAGTGACATTCTGTCTCAAAATAAAATAAATAGAGCTGGAGATGGAGCTTAGTGGTAAATGATAAAGCTCCTTTGGATTCAATCCCCAGTAAGACAGGAAAAAAAAAAAAAAAAAAGGAAGGATATAGTTGTGGTAAGGGCATGGGACTGCAGCATTACTAGGTTATGCTTACCTAATTTTTTGAAGATTGTAATATAGATTCTTGTCAGGCCATATTTTAATTTTGAATTTTTTTGTGATTTACAGACAGATGCCAGTGTCAAGGCCATATTTTCAAAAGTGATGGTTATTACAAGTAAGTTATTTTAAATCTATATAAAATTTTAGATTTAATTGAAGTAATTCTTATAATTTGTTTCATTTTAGGCTTTGAAAATATAACACATGATTAATACATTGTTACTTGATATTCAACAGACAACTCAGCTTTCCTTTTTTTTTTTCTGATTTTTACTTTGCATATTATATAGCATTTCAGATTTTCTTTTGTGTGAGCATGAGTTGGAGAAAGGACTTATTGCATAAGTTTATTTTTGAGAATTCACTTAAATCATTATATGCACTTTAGTGTTGTGCTGTTGCTTGCTTTTCATAAAATGTGAATTTAATGAATCTAATTTCACACTGAGTGAAAATTGAGACTGAAAGATATGCCCAATGACTACATGACAGTTTCTTTGAAAAAATATTTATTTGCTTTTTTTGTTTTAAGTGATGCTCAATGAATGTTATTTAATTGCATTGAACAGTAAATACAAAAGATGTGTTGCACATCTTTATTTAAAGCAAGAGTATGGAAATAGCTATTTTTGTGGTGATTTGCTTTTCCTCCCACCTCAACATCACTATGTATAGCAGATGGGTTAATCAGAGAGGTAATCAGAAATATCTGGCAGAATGAGTCTACTGAACTTCCACTTGATGGTAATGAAGAGATCTTAAGATGGATTTGAAATGCTGAATATTGCAAGATGTGTGTGGAAGTAATGCTAAGACATTGAAGAGTGCAGTGACTTAATTTACTGTGTTTTAGGTTAAGTGATTGGAGTTTTAGTGTGAGTAGATATTTTAAGACTGAAATATATTTCAAACCTGGGTAGATAAACTAGTTTTCAGTTCTTTTTGCAATTATAGTAAATAGTTTTATGCTATTGCTTTTTAATCACTATTCCTCAGGAGTTTGGTTAGATAGTATATGCTACTCCTCTTAAGGAGATCATCACCTGTATTCTTTCTGTTTTTTTTCCCCCTGTCCATTTTCTTCCAGCAAATACAATATTTTTCAGTTTCTGTTTGAGGAAAGCTAGTATCCTGTAGGTGTTAAGGCTGTTGTGACAAAGAAAGAGTTGTATGATCAGATAATATTTATATAATGCTGACTTTATGGTTTTTTGTTTCGTTTTCTCTCTCTTCCCCTCCATCTTCCCTCTCTCTCCCTTTTGCATCTCTCCTGCCCCTTTAATGTGATGCCTGTTCGGAAAGGGCTGTAAAATGACATTTTCCAAAACTATTTAAAAACAATACTACCTTTTTCTGAATACCATTACACTCCAGTGAATTGCTAGTGATGTTTGGATCAGTTTGTAAAGTACTGCACTAGCAGTGTTCCAACTTCCCTTCGGGTTCTTAATACATACTCAAGCTTATTGCTTAAAACTTACACAAACGTTTAGTTTGTCTTCTGTAAGCACTTGTGTTTTATCTGTTGTACTAACATATGGTGCCCTTTCTTTGCAATGAATTTTTTCTCACATAGAAAACATGAAAAGATCATATAGCCTGTACTTAGGAGGATTAATTTATTAATGTATTCTTTCTACATTTAGTTATTCAATCATTCTTGCTAAGAGTTAATATATAATTTTAGAATGTGTGAACTCGAAGACTGAATTTCTGCTACTTTTCTATACCCAGTTTTATAATTTTTGTTCTAGTCTTTAGCAGTTAAATAGCCAGGGGGAAAAAAATAACCAAAAAAACAAAACAAAACAAAAAAAAAAACAGACTAGGATCAACATTTTATTAGTTCTCATAGGTGTTTTGATACACAAGACTCATTAGAGTAATATGAAGTCTTGTACAAAACTCATCCCTTCTCATATGGTAATAACATATCCAACAGTAACACTGGGAACAGCTTATTCATTATATGTCAGTTCCAGATACCAAGTACATGTATATGAATTTTCTCTGGATTGGCATAACAGTAAACATGGAAATACAATATAATAGTTTATCTATAATAGTTTACATGTTATCTTGGCGATATATCTCTTGCTATGAAGTTGAAGAGAACAATATGGGCAACAAACCTGAGGAACACTAATAAAATTGGTATTATTCAGGTTGACTGTGATCTTTAAATACTATAAGAAGTTACTTAGAAATAGCCAGTGTAGTGTAGTCACTTCCTGTGTAGCAGTTTCTTCATAGTGATCCTGTTTTATATTTATAGAAAGCAAATTTTATTTGTGAAAATTGACTGTTGATGGTGCTTCACAGTTTATTTTATTGAACTAAACTGAACAAGGATTATTAATCAAAATAACAAAATAAATGAAAAGTATTGATCTTTTATAATCTTAAGAAATTTAAAAATGTATTTTAACTAAATTTTTATTTATTTTAAGGAAATTTGCCAGATCCTGGTAAGGCTCAGGATTTCATGAAGAAATTCACACAAGTGTTAGAAGATGATGAGAAAATAAGGAAACAATTAGAAGTACTTGTTAGTCCAACATGCTCCTGCAAACAGGCTGAAGGTTGTGTGGTAAGGAGAGAAAGAAATAATGTCTGAAAAACACCTCAGATAGTTTCTGTTCCCTCCCTCCACTTTAAAGAGTAATTTCCATTTATTATATGAAATTTAGAAAATGTCACATAAGTAACAATACAAATAAACTCTAATCCCTCTATTAGATAAATGTTATTAATGTCATGGTGTGTATTCCAAAATGAAATCATTATATATATAGTTAAACATTTTAATTATTTTGTCAACTATATTAAATAACTATGTTGAATGTGTATACCATGATTTACTAAATAATCCACTTTGTTATATGTTTAGATATTTCCCATTTTTTGATTAATGCAAAGAGCTGTATAGTATCTCTGTAACTAAATATTTTTGCAAATTCTTGATCCTTTATTACAAATTCTTCGACATACATATTGCGTGACTTAAAGGACTATTTTAAAAATCTTCAATGTGTATTGGTAAATTTTTCTAAAACTGATCATTTTCACTAACTGCCAGTGATGAGAGCGATTATCTTCTCTTTCATAATATTGGCCATATCATCACTAGAAACAAAACTCAATAAAAACCAACAAAAACATAGTTGTTTTAATAGAATTTGTATTTGTTGGTTGCTAGTCATCTGGTCATCTTTTTTTCCATAAATTTCTTAGCTACTCATGCATCTTTTGTGAATTGCATGTTTATAATCTTTGCCTATTTTTGTGGAATGGTATTTATTGATTTGTTAGTTCCTTATATGGCATTGTCTGTTAAGTTACGAATAATTTTCTATCAGTTGTAGTTTCCCCTTTGATTTTATGATGTTCTTTATGTATCATAATTTCTATTTTTATCTAGCTGGGACTAACAGTATATGCCTTATGGTTTTTGCCTTTGGTGTCCTGATTACAAAATCTCATTCTATCAAAAGTCAGTGAAAAATATTTACTATTGTCAGTTTTTCTTAATCTGTTATTCATGTATCTTCTGAGCTGTTTTTTAGAGAAAGATGATTCTTGGTTCTGCCCCAGGTTAACTAAGTAGAATTTTCAGAAAGAGGTCCCAGAATCTGTAGTTTTGGAACAAGTACCCCTGATAAGCTTGCTAAAGTTAGTGTGTCTACTGATCCTTGGTTTTATTTTATATTTTTATCCTTCTGGACTATTTTTGGTAAACAACATGATATAGGGATCTTTGTTTTTGTTCCAAATTTATCTTCAGTTATTTTAATATGTTACACTGAGTAATCTACACTTTTCCTATTTACTTGAAATGTTACCTTTGTCATATACTTAATTCTTAATCTAGTTTTTAATAATTTTTGACATGTTCAGTTCTTATTGATTTGTTTATTGCAGCACCAGTACTACATGGTTTTAATTATTTGTAAACTCTTAATATTACAATGTAATGATTTGTTTAAACATTTTTGTGATATTTTAAAACTCTGCATTACAGCGTGAAATAACTAAGAAGTTGGGCAACCCTAAACAGCCTACAAATCCTTTCCTGGAAATGATCAAGTTTCTCTTGGAGAGGATAGCACCTGTGCACATAGATACTGAATCTATCAGGTATTCATATACAAAAATACTAAGTTTTCATTACTATTCACTCATGCATTTAGTAGGTGAATGACTATTGAGTACTGCTATATGCAAGGCACCAAACTAACTACTCATTTATGTATACTTATATAAATTTGCTCCTGTATACATACACACACACACACACACACACACACACACAACTTCTGTATTTACATATATACACATGTGCACTCATCTGTGTATATCTTTATTTAGTTTTTCTTCTTTTTTATTTTAATTTTATGCATTGGTTCAAATTATATGAGAAATTGTCGATCCAAGCCTAGTATTATATGTTAATAGTATACCAGGAATGCCTCTTTTGTTAACTTCCATAGATAAATTAAGTAGCATAAATTTTAGTTACAGCCTCAGGAAAGGAAAACTAGTTGAATTTGTTTTGAAGGAACATATGAGGTATTTTCACAAGTATGTGAGAATTGAAAGTGTTTTTAAAACAACTCTCATTTAAAGTTTCAACTTTGATCCAGTTGCAGTGGTACATGACTGTAAGCCTATCCTCTCGGGAGGCTGACGTAGGAGGATTGCAAGTTCAAAGCCAGCCTCAGCAACTTAGTGGGGCCCTAAGCAACTTTTAGCAAGACCCTGCCTCAGAAAAAAAAAAAAAAAAAAAATTAAAAGGGGGCTGGGAATGTGACTAAGCAGTTAAATGCCTCAAAGTTCAATCCCTGGTTACTGTGCCCCCCCTCCCCAAAGTTGAGGCTTGATAACATCTGTGACATCTTCAAAAATTCTTTCTTTTTTTGTTTGCTTTCCCTTTTGTGAAATGTTGACAGAACTTCCTCCTGGACTTTTCCTTAAAATATTTAAAATATTTTGTGAACAAGTACTTTTAAAAATATAGCATACTGGGGTTGGGGTTGTGGCTCATCGGTAGATTGCTTGCCTAGCACATGTGAGGCATTGGGTTTGATCCTCAGCACCACAAAAAGTAAATAAATAAAAAAATGAAGGTATTGTGTCCACCTGCAACTAAAAAAATATTTTAAAAATATAGCATATTGACTTATTAGTCATCTGTAGTGCCCTTTGGGAGTGCATATTAAAATCTAAAATAATACTAATGACTTGTCATAAAGTCTCTTTGGGGATGTTTTGTTGACTGAAAAAGGATATCCCTAAGAGGTAATTTTTTTTTTTCAATTTATTTTTAAAGTAAACAAATGGGATACATGTTTTTCTGTTTGTACATGAAGTAAAGGCATACCAATGGTATAATCATACATTTACATAGGGTAATGGTGTTTGATTCATTCTGTTATTTTTTCCTTCCCCCCACCCCTCCCACCCCTCTTTTCCCTCTATACAGTCCCTCCTTCCTCCATTCTTGCCCCCCTCCCACCCCCCATTATGTGTCATCATCCACTTATCAGCGAGATCATTCGTCTTTTGTTTTTTTTGAGATTGGCTTATCTCACTTAGCATGATATTCTCCAGTTTCATCCATTTGCCTGCAAATGCCATAATTTTATCATTCTTTATGGCTGAGTAATATTCCATTGTATTTATATAACAGTCTCTTTATCCATTCATCAATTGAAGGACATCTAGGTTGGTTCCACAATCTGGCTATTGTGAATTGAGCAGCTATGAACATTGATGTGGCTGTATCTCTGTAGTATGCTGATTTTAAATCCTTTGGGTATAGGCCAAGGAGTGGAATAGCTGGGTCAAATGGTGGTTCCATTCTAAGTTTTCTAAGGAATCTCCACACTGCTTTCCAGAGTGACTGCACCAATTTGCAGCCCCACCAGCAATGTATGAGTGTACCTTTCTCCCCACATCCTCGCCAACACCTGTTGTTGCTTGTATTCTTGATGATCGCCATTCTAATTGGGGTGAGATGGAATCTTAGGGTAGTTTTGATTTGCATTTCTCTTATTACTAGAGATGTTGAACATTTTCTCATATATCTGTTGATTGCTTGTAGATCTTCTTCTGTGACGTGTCTGTTCATTTCCTTAGCCCATTCGTTGATTGGGTTATTTGTATTCTTGGTGTAAAGTTTTTTGAGTTCTTTATATATTCTGGAAATTAGTGCTCTATCTGAAGTATGAGTGGCAAAGATTTTCTCCCACTCTGTAGGTTCTCTCTTCACATTGCTGATAGTTTCCTTTGCTGAGAGAAAGCTTTTTAGTTTGAATCTATCCCAGTTATTGATTCTTGCTTTTATTTCTTGTGCTATGGGAGTCCTGCTAAGGAAGTCTGATCCTAAGCTGACATGTTGAAGATTTGGACCTACTTTTTCTTCTATAAGATGCAGGGTCTCTGGTTTGATTCTGAGGTCCTTGATCCATTTTGAGTAGAGTTTTGTGCAGGGTGAGAGATAAGGGTTTAGTTTCATTCTGCTGCATATGAATTTCCAGTTTTCCCAGCACCATTTGTTAAAGAGGCTATCTTTTCTCCATTGTATATTTTTGGCCCCTTTGTCTAGTATGAGAAAATTGTATTTATTTGGGCTTGTGTTCATGTCCTCTATTCTGTACCATTGATCTACCTGTCTATTTTGGTACCAATACCATGCCATTTTTGTTATTATTGCTTTGTAGTATAGTTGAAGTTCTGATATTGTGATACCCCCTGCTTCGCTCTTCCTGCTTAAGATTGCTTTAGCTATTCTGGGTTTCTTATTCTTCCAGATGAATTTCATAATTGCTTGCTCTATTTCTGTAAGGTTCGTCATTAGGATTTTAATTGGAATTGCATTGAATCTGTATAGCACTTTTGGTAGTATAGCCATTGACAATATTAATTCTGCCTATCCAAGAACATGGGAGATCTTTCCATCTTCTAAGGTCTTTCTCAATTTCTTTCTTCGATGTTTTATATTTTCTTTGTAGAGATCTTTTACCTCTTTGGTTAAATTGATTCCCAAGTATTTTATTTTTTTGAGGCTATTGCAAATGGAGTTGTTTTCCTCATTTCCCTTTCAGATGTTTCGTCACTTGTGTATAAAAATGCTTTAGATTTATGCGTGTTGATTTTACAGCCTGCTATTTTGCTGAATTCATTGATGAGGTCTAGAAGTTTCCTGGAGGAGTTTTTTGGATCCTCTAAATATAGAATCATGTCATCAGCAAATAGTGACAGCTTAAGTTCCTCTTTTCCATTTGTATACCTTTAATTTCTTTAGTCTGTCTAATTACTTTGGCTAGTATTTCAAGAACGATGTTGAATAGAAGTGGTGAAAGAGGACATCCCTGTCTTGTTCCTGTTTTTAAAGGGAATGGTTTCAGTTTTTCTCCATTAAGAATGATGTTGGCCATGGACTTAGCATAAATAGCCTTTACAATGTTCAGGTATGTTTCTACTATCCCTGTTTTTTCTAGTGTTTTGAGCTTGAAGGGGTATTGTATTTTGTTGAACGCTTTTTCTGCGTCAATTCCTAAGAGGTAATCTTTTACTAAAAGAGAAGAATGGGTAATATTTTGTTTGTACAGAGACGAGACAAAGAGTATTGTAGGCACTGAGATTAACATGTCATGCTAACTGGATAGGAAAGAAAAGGGATATTTACAAAATGATTGTCATATATTTGAATTATAATATGGATTTGATCCTTGAAAAATAGATTTAGATCAGATTGTGGAAAGCCATTAAGGTTGAACTTTAGATTTTTACTTCAGTTTTACTTCATTCTCTGAATTTTGAGAACTACAGTTGATAGGAGGAGGGGAAAGACTGCTAAGCAGTGTTGTGATTGTCTCCCTATGGTAGTTGAATGAAAAGGAAAGAACCTATTTGCAGGAGGTTTTAAAATAGCAACCTAGATATTGTCATCTTATTGGATGTAGGGAATAAAGGCAAGGAAACAAAAATAGAAGAGTTTAAGTCCAGATAATGAAGAGAGTACTGATACCTTGAAAAGAATGATGGGAGCTGAATTTGTTGGAGATGAGAAAGGATGCGCTGCTTTTTTAGATGTGACAATTTTTTTACATCAAAGAATAGTGAGTTTAATATGAAACCTGGAGAATGGATGATACACTGAGGTTCTGTAGAAAAAGTAAAAAGATAATGGACAGAACCATGAAAGTGTTTTTTATAATAGAGAAATTATAGAAGTATAATTATTATTGCAATGGTAACCATGGTAACAGATAGTGAAAGTTTTCAGAGTTAAGGTATACTGTGGACAGACAGGGACTAAAGACTATGAATAAATCTTTGGCTTTAGCAATCAGGAGATCGTACTGATCTAGAAGATACGTTAGAACATAAACAGTAACAGTAATTAGTGTGGATAATGTGACTGGGAGGACTCTAAAAACGTTTTCAAGTTATAACTTATTTACTTAACTTTATGAGATAGGAACTATTATTATTCCTATTTTATAGAGAAGGAGCTGTGAGTTAGAAACGCAGTAAATTAAAATGACTATAGAAAGCACCACACTGTACAATAGCCTCAAGAAAGTCTTTCAGTTCCTTCTAGTAGTCAGCCAGCGCTCATTTCGTCCAACTCTTTCTGACAGTATTAACTAATCTCCTCAGTCTCTTCATTTTAAAGTTGAATATTTTTTAATAAAATTGAAAGTCTTTTTCCTAAATATTTCTTGGCTAATTGGATCTCTTTGAGGAAAGCCTGTTATTTTCCTATGAGGGCCTCAGGAATTGTCTTTGTTACTGATTACAAGAATATTTTATAAGTTAAGACTGTCTTTGTTTTTTTTTAAATTTATTTTTATTGTAAACAAATGGAATACATCTTGTTTCTGTACATGGAGTAACAGCATACCATTTGCGTGATCATACATTTTACATAGGTTAATGATGTTTGATTCATTCTGTTATTTTTCCTCCCCCCCCACCCCTCCCACCCCTCTTTTCCCTCTATACAGTCCCTCCTTCCTCCATTCTTGCTCCCCTCCCACCCTCCATTATGTGTCATCATCCACTTATCAGCGAGATCATTTGTCCTTTGGTTTTTTGAGATTGGCTTATCTCACTTAGCATGATATTCTCCAATTTCATCCATTTGAAGATAAGACTATCTTTTAAAAGGCTAAAACTCAGTTTATCTTTTAAACCTGTGTTTGACATTAATAAATATTAAGTTATATAATTCTGTTAGCTGTACCCTGTTGGCTTACTTTTGGCCTTTGAAATCATATTAGCTAGTTCTGCTTTTTACATTAAAATTTATTATTGGTCTTTATTTTAGTATAAGGTGAACATAGAGATCTAACTTGTTTAAAGGCACGTGACAGCTTGCTGTTGAAAATATGGATCAGATTGAAGATTTTTATTTGGAGTAGTTGAAGATAATGAGAATAGAGTAGGGAAAATGATGAAAAAGAAAATACCCTCAGGAATATACTCTTGAAAGGATGATAAATTTAAGAGGTTCCTATAAGGGTGATAGGTACAATTGACTCGGCTTGATATTAAATTTGAGTATGTAGTATTTTTGAAGAAACATTTATCTAGTAAGAAACAGTGAATAAATTTTATTTTATTTGATATGTTTTGTATCTGTTTAATGTGGCCTTTTGTTACTTGATTTTGTTTGAAGAATACATATCCATCAGTTGTGAATGATTATTTTAGGTAATTGTCAATTCATTACATAGTTTATTTTGAAGTAACATCAGCCTGTTTTTAGAAGAAAACTTGAAAGCATTGAGTTTCCCTTTTGATCTATAGCTGCTCTTTTTTTTAATGTTCTTACGAGGTTTTATTGTATCAATTACATAGGCGTTTTTATACCTTTTAGTAGGAGGCCTGTGCTTTCTGGCTTTAACAACTGTGCCTGTCGTATTATGTCTGGTAAATAGTTTTAAAGTGCTTGATGTTGCCCTTTTATTTTAGTATATTTTCTCTACTAATTGGACTAACAATGAATTTTGGATAATTAAAATATAATCTTTCATGTGTTTTGGGTTAGGTCTTCTGTGGAAAAGATAGCAAAAAAGACATGGATAAGATTATTCAAGAGCAAATCAAATAATATTAATGTTTGGACCTCATTTGAATGGATACAAGAAAATATCTTTCTTTTGGAGATGTATGTGCTAGGATTAAACTGAAGGGTATTCCACATCTCCAGCCTTTTTTATTTTTCATTTTGAGACAGGCAGGATCTTGCTAAATTTCCCAGGTTGGCTTTGAACTTTCAATTCTCCCAAATAGTTGGGATTACAGGTGTGTTCCAACATGCCCAGCAGAAAGACTGTTTGAAAAGAAGCAGCTCAAAGTATTTTATTATAGTTGATTGTTTTATAATAATGTTTGAACAACAACTATATCAAGTTTGTATATGTGGCATATGTATGTATAATACTTAGGAAGCTTTCTTAGATATTGCTAATGAATGACAGTTGAAAAAATGAATCTTTTTTTTTTTTTAATACTTTAGTGCTCTTATCAAGCAAGTGAACAAATCAATAGATGGAACAGCAGATGATGAAGATGAGGGTGTTCCGACTGATCAAGCTATCAGGGCAGGTTTGGAACTGCTTAAGGTAAATATTTTTGTTTAAATCAAGTGCCTAATTAGATAAATATTAAACAGGCTACATAGCCTGTATTACTTATTATTGAGGTTTGCATCTTAAGTTTTTATTACTTACGATAAAATTTTCTCAGTTGTTTTAGATAATTTAGAAATTTCATTCTAATTTTTTAGGTTTAAATCCTATCATCTAGCTTAGTGTTAATCCCATTAAAATAAGGGCTAAAATTTAAGATGTCATTAAGTTAGCAGAGTAGGTGCTAATCCTATTGTAGAATGAACCAAATTCTTCCAAAAACTCCTTTTTTTTTCTTTACATAAAATATACTACTTATTATAGCAATATTGATTCATTACTGAAAACAAAACTGTAAAGAAAACATTCATAAGCCCTTCATACATAAGCATTAATTTTTTTGTTTCCTTTTACTCTTTTAAAAATGCAGTTTATATAGTTGAAATTAGACTGAATATTGAATTTTGTATTCTTTCATAAAGTATAAGCATTTTTGTAGTGTTTTTAAAGATAGTATGTTTAAGAATGTCAGAAAACAGATCAATTTTAGCTGTTGTTTACTACCTGGGTGTTTGGGGATACATTACTTGTATATGTTTCCTCATCTGTATTGGAGATAACAATGTCTCATGGAGTACTAAATTAAATCATGTACTTAAATTTCTAAGCACAGTTTTTTTTTTTTTTTGTGTGTGTGTGTGTGTGGTGCTGGGGATTGAATCCAGGGCCTTGTGCTTATGAGGCAAGCACTCTACCAACTGAGCTCCATCCCCAGAGCATATTTTCATTTTAAATGGTGATCAGTTTAGGGGTATCAGTGATAACTATTTTCTTGTTGGATACTTAGATTTTTCTAATTTTATTCTTGTACATAGTACTAAGATGAGTTTTATCTATTAAGATCTTTTGGAAAACTAGGAGGGCATTATTGGGTTGAAAAGAATGATCAATTTTCGAAATTCCTGGAGATATATATATATATTTTTTTCTGTGTGTATGTATACATATACTATATATATATATATGAAATTTTGTCCTTATCCTTTTACTGAGAAATTGTGCCCATATATAATTCCATCAATAGTATTTGAGGGTATCATCTTGTTAACTTTCCCAAACATGGAATATTGTAAATATTATAAATTTTTTAAAGATTTCCCAATCTGAGGAGCAAAAACAAATAATTGCATAATTATTTTAAGGTCTACCAACCTTCCATATATTAATCATTTGTGTTTTCCCTATGGCAAAAAATCATTATTTTTATCTTCATTCATATATCTGTTTACATCTCATTCTTTTGTTTTTTGAACACTGACTTGAATGAACTTTTAATTTTCTTTGCTTTTTTTATGGGAAATATTTGATAAAGAAAAAATAAAACATGTTATAAAATATAGTAATGAATGCCAGTATAAAGTAAGTAGAATGTTACTCAAATTGAGTGTTAAAAATACTTTCTTGAGGGCTGGGGAAATAGCTCAGTCGGCAAGGCCCTGGGTTCGATCCCCAGCACTGCAAAAAAAACCAAAAAAACTAACTTGATTAGTTTTATCTCCCTACTCTTATCCCCCAGATATTATTGTCCTGAAATTTTGAATTCATTATTCTTTTGCTATTCTTTATAGTTTTATAATAGTTGTTTATCTACATATTTCTAAATAACATTGTTTAATTTGATTATTCACAAATCTTGCAAGTATGGCATTGTATGTAGTACAGTTTTCTGCTGCTTGTGGTTTTCTTTTTACATTCTACTTTTGAGTCTCTGTTTTTCCTACTCTAAAAAATCCTATCATGTTTGGAGAGTTTTTATTGTTTTTGTTTTTTAAACTCTTAAACATAACCCATCTGAAATTTATTTTGAAAGTGTTTCTGGGGGATGTACGTCTAATTTGATTTTCTCCCTGTACTTATGCAATTTTCTCAGGATTATTTTCATTTATTTTCTATTGCCTTTTTTATAATCTAATTTAGGTAGTGTTGGTTCTAATATATGCTGGGATCTTTTTGTTGCTTTGCTTCTGTTTCATGATTTTTTTCAGTGTAATTACTAGGTTAATTTGGTTATTGTTACTTTATAGTATCTTTTACTATCTGGTAAGAGTTTTTAACCTTTCCCTAATTTACTTTTTTCTAATGTTCTTAAATAGTCCCTTCTAATTCTTTATTTAGAAGAATGGAGATACTTCATCAAATTCTTTTTATGTCACTTTTTTTCCCCTGCCCTCACCACCACACCCAAATAACCCTACACGGTAATCAAAATCAAGTTCTTTTGACTAGAATTATATTACATGTAATTTAATTTTGGAAGAAATAATTTTTACATTTCATGCATTCTTCCTACATAGGAACGTTTATATTTATGTGTGTGCATGTGTGTGTGTGTGTGTGTGTGTGTGCATTTATATATATATATGTTTAACATTATGTGTATGTTTTTAACATTTTATAGTGCTGTTTCTTGTTAGCATAATTATTTTTGTACTGATTTGATTTGTACTATATCTTACATGCAATATTTTGGATTTACATTGTAAGGATGAAAAGGTTTTACAAATAATATTTATGACTCATTTTCTAGGTCCTCTCATTTACACATCCTATCTCATTCCATTCTGCTGAAACATTTGAATCACTTCTGGCTTGTCTTAAAATGGATGATGAAAAAGTAGCAGAAGCTGCACTGCAAATTTTCAAAAATACAGGAAGCAAAATTGAAGAGGATTTCCCACACATTAGATCGTGAGTTAAACTTATTCTGATAAATATTTTAGGCATATTGTGCTTAAGCACTAATTGGAATCTTTCAAGTTTTGGGAAGAAAATTGTCAGGTTACCTTAATCTATACTGTTTAGTGATGATTCTCCTTTCCCGGGAGAAAACACTGATTGATATTTTAGAAGATTAATGAAAATGGAAGACATGTCACATCTTTATGAAACACTAGTTTTACTTAAAGATTTTGATGAACAAAATTTTATAGTAAGACAGCCCCTGGCATACTATAGCATAGGGTAAACAATTCACTTGAATTTAAAGTAGAGGGAGAAATTTCAGCAGGACTCTTTACTTTCCTCTGTGATTAAGCATACTACTGGGTCAACATTTTTATAAGCTGTGTTTTACTTGACATAGGGATATAGGGAAGCTTCTAATACTCATTTCATCAGCAGTCTAATATTTTCCATATTCTAGTATTTCCAATGAGTATAATTTGAGTTGCTCTCCTAGGCCTAATAGTGGTTGATCATTGTTCAAGATTCTGTAGTAGCCCAAAAGAGTAAGTGTTCAATTCCTCTGTGTCACTTCTTTTTTCTCTGTATGCATCTCTCATGTTTTTGGAGAGAAGATTTACTAGGCGGTCCTGATATTGCCAGTCATAAATGGTTAGTTTCACCTCTTCCTCATTACTTCTGGCATAGCCACTATACTAGTTAGTTGTGGTTGGGGTAGTATGCTTCTACATGAAGAAGAAATGCCTGTTGCCCCTTTCCTCAGAAAGACCGTTGGCACAGGTAGCTCTTAGAGTGAGGTATAAATTTTGTTATTCCTTTCTTTTCTGCGAATTTAATCCTAGAAACTGCTAATAAATATAGGACAGAGGCATTATTTAAATGGTAATTGAAATATATCAGAATTTTCTAATAATTGTCTCTGCAGTAAGATGGAAAAATCTTAATGTTTGGAACTGCCTTATTAATTTTTAAGTGAGTTCATTCCTATGGAATGGCAGGGTGACTTTTCTAGTCAGATCAGAGATAGAGTTTGACACCCACACCCCTACACCCACAATATGTACCATATACTAAATTCCTATCTAATATACAGTCTCATTTGAAATTTGTAATAATTCAGTGAAGTATGATTATTTTCTTAATCTTCCAAGTGAGGAGTCTAATGTTTGGCGAGGCAAATGGTTCTAGGTTATATAACTAGCAAGGGCAGGGGCATGATTATATTTAGATATTTTTTGACTCTATGCCTACAGAAACATAACCATTATGGCACAGTTCCTTTCTTTTTTTTTTTTTTTTTTTTTTAGTTGTAGGTGGACACAACACCCTCATTTTATTTTATGTGGTGCCGAGAATTGAACCCAGCGCTCCACCCGTTAGGCGAGCTCTCTACCATTGAGCCATAACCCCAGCCCCGACACAGTTCCTTTCTTAATTAGAACTTTCAACAAGTTTTATTTTATTTATTCATTGGAGGTTTATTTTATCTTTATTCTAGATTGTCTTTCTTAGTATCTTTTGTGTTTTAAAGAAACATTGTTTGAGCTGGGTGCAGTGGCACACCCTTGTAATCCCAGTGACTGAGAAGGCTGAGGCAGGAGAACTGCAAGTTTGAGGCCAGAATCAGCAACTCAGGGAGACCCTATCTTAAAATAAAAAAATAAATGGGAATGTAGCTCAGTAGTAAAGTGCCTCTGGGATTAATCCTCAGTACTCAGAAAAAAACAACAAAACAAAAAAACATTGATGTATTTTTAAGAGAACTAAAAGAACAAAGTTGAAAAGATGACATTTTAAAATACTCAAGGGCATTTTAAAATAGGCTGCTTTAATATGGAACTGAAACACTCAAAATAACTTGGTTTATATGTTTAGTATATTTGAGATGTCTCTCATGAGGAGAATTAACTTGCTGTGCATATACACTGTTCTCGGTAATTTATAGTATATGCCTTCCAGGAGACAAAATATGAACATTTTGTGTTTCTGAATTATTAAATTGGGTGAGTTTATTTTGAGAAAACATGATGAGTATGTGAATGTTCATTAAATTATCTTCTCTTGAATTGACCAAAGCAATTTAAAAGAACCAGAGGGAAAATATATTTAGAGTGTACCACAAATTGGAAAGAACTGACACCAGATATACTGTGTAAGCTAAATTAAATGTGAGAATGTTGGCAAATAATACATAGCCTGAATCAGGTATATAAGGCAATGGATAGTAGGTATTATATTATTTGCTAATTTAGAAGGAAGAGTGTAAGGTAGAGACAGGCTTTGAGAGAAATAAGGAAAACCTGGTTTTTAACTGTAATATTCATACAGAAGAGGCATTGTAACCATTTTTTCTTAGGTCAGTCTATTGCTCTCAGTTGGAAGAATAATGATCCAAGGTGAGACAAGAAGAGAATTATGAAGGAAATATTATTTACTTCACAGGAAAAGAAAATTATGCGCTCACCCACAAAACAAATGGGTGGTGAATTATGGTGTTCTCTTCTGACTCAGCCTTTCTCTCAGGAGTTTGAATCACCCCAAAGTAGGCAAATGTGGGAAAACTTAAGAGCCTTTTATAGCATATAATATACCCATATTCCAAATGGAACTGGTTGTCATCCTTTTAAGGCCAGGAGCACTGTAACACTGAGCTACATCCCTAGCCCTTTTTACTTTTTATTTGAGACAGTGTCTTGCCGAGTTACTGAGGGTCTTATTAAATTGCTGAGGCTGGCCTTGAACTTGCCATTCTCCTGCTTCAGCTTTGAAGTTGCTGGGATTCCTTGTCCTTTTTTACAGATGCGAGAGAGAAATTATGTAAGAGACAAGGGCTCAATATTTACAGTTCTGACTTCCTCCTGTGCTATTTAGCCAATTAAATCATTATAGCCGGAGTGGGAGTGTTGGCATTATTTTTTTCTGGTACTGGGGATGAAACCCAGGACCTTGCACATGCTAGGGAAGTGCTCTACTACTAAGCTACATCCTTACACCTTGATGTTAAATTTTTAGAGATGTATTCAGTGTCTAGTTTTCAGAGAGAAACTTTTGTTTAAATGTCATAACTAGAAACAATTTTCTTACTCCCCAAATAATTAACAGAATACAAATTAGCTAATACAAAGTCTTTGTAAATATTTTAGTATTCATGAGATTGTTGATAAGTATTATTTAGAAAATTGAGTTTTTCTAGATAAAAATAAAATTTTAGTTGATTTAAACTGTAAAGAAAGTTAAACAATTGTCATCTGGAAAAAAAATAGAAGAAAAATAAGAAAATAAAGGGAAAGAAACTGAGGATAAGGAGTTGAAATATGTTTGAATTATATAATTTTATAACTAGCATGGAGTAGAATAAACAATATGGAAAAAATTGGGCATGAGGAAGTTGTGTAGAATGTGGAGAAAATGGTCAGAAAATGAAGGCAGTTGAAGAGAATGAATTGCAGGTAGTGAAAAACCATCATTTTTTCTGGAGAAGAAAGCTGAATAATGAGAAGTGAAAATATTCAAGAAAATTCCACCAACAATCATAATGGTAATAATAAACTTTTTAGAATTAATCTGGTATAAACTTTTAAGAATTAACCTGGAATAATTTGATGAATTTGGGGGGGATTACAGAGATGAGAAATCAAGAAAAAACAGGTCATGGACAGCAAAAGGTAATGAGATTGACTTCTTTTCAACCACATAGTATTTGTAAAATCACTAATTTAACACCTGGAGAGTTTTGAAGAAAACAGTAATATAACGGAAGAATTCCCTAGCCATCCTAAGTTGTGTTTAAGTAAGGGTAAATGAAAAGCATCTTGACGTATAGAGGACTCTGAAAATGTATTACCCCTTTTTTTGTTATGAGATCACTTCTATCCACTTACATGCCTTTCCCCTTTTAATTCAGTTTTGCATGTGCCATTAAATTTGGCTTTTGTTTTCTTCTTTTTTACATATATCTTGCACAAATACTCTTGAATATTTAACTTTCAACATGGCTATGAACATACATTTGAAAACCTGTATTATCTTTTTCTTTTGTTAAAGGATGATATGAAGAAGTAAGATTGGCTCAAGAGGGGGAAAAAACCCTAATAGACTGTAATTATAAAAGAAATAGAGAAAATAATTCTGTAATGAAAGCATCTGAAAAAGTTGTTAAGAGAGGGAGAGAGAGAGATTTTATTTCAAGTCTGTGAGAAATCAGGAATTCTGATTCTTTTTAATTGCTCAGAGTATGGGATTAAAAAAGAAAAGCGCTCATTCTTTAAAGCCTGGATAACTAACATGGGTGCTAAAACCTCATGAAGTAAATTTTCATAAAAGAAAGCTAAGACAAAGCTTACTAATGTGATTTCTGTATAAGTGGAATGTTAGCAAAAAGAGTCTTACTATAGTAAAATAAGAATATATTGTGACCAGATGTGATTAAATCTCAGAATTCCAAGTGGGTTGGTATTAAGCTTCATATTCATGTTTATAATTTATTGTATAAGTAGGGAAAAGGGGATACCATAAATAATTTTAATAGATGCTGAAAGTGCTTCTGATTTAAAAACAAAAATCAGGCTACTACTAACTGAATTTAATCTTATAGGAATAAATATCTTTATAACATAATGAATACACCTCAGTATAAATAATATTGGTCAGGAAAAGTTAGGTTACCCAGTAAATAACTGTCAAGCTGTTTTTACAATAAAAATGAATCTAGTGTGTTTTCCTTGATTTTACATATATTCAGATGAATCACAGCTAAATTCTTAATTTATCTAAGATTTTAAATACATAAAATGAGAACTAAAAGTATGTTTCTGTAGGTTTTTTCTATAGTATATGTTTTTATAGGTTTTTTGTTTGTGGGGGAGGGGACACTAAGGTGAAATCATAAAATTAAGGCTCAATTTCTCCAATTTATAAAAACTCTTAATGAAGGAGTAACAAACACAAGTCTCACAGTGGAATATTAGCACATGGAAGAACAGAAGATCTTTTCAGCCTTCCAATTCATGAAAATACAAATAAAAACAATTGTATGATAATCCAGCTTTAGCTAGCATTCTGGTGATGTTCTCCTTACTAGAACAGGAATATATATTGATGCAGCCATTCTGGGTTGGTAATGTGGGTAATGCCTTCAGGCTTAAAACGTGGGTAGTCTTCTGCAATTGCACTTTTAGGAACTTATCCTGGAGATAATTGGGAAAGATGCCCGTTATGTGGACCAGAATCCTATCAGACAAACAGAAACTATACTAGGTATTTTAAACAAAAACAAATTAATCCAAGTATGTGGAGGGTAAAAGATCAAAAAATTGTATTGGTAACCCAGAGCTAAGAATGGCTCGAGGTAACTACTACATAGGGCTGGGAAGAAGTAGAGGAGCTGTGTCAGTATTGCTTACCTGCCTGCAAGGTGTGATGAGCCGGTGTGTTGCTGGGAGCAGTGAAACTGCTACTCAGAATGTCTAAAGAAGCTTTAGTGTCTCTTTGGAGGACACTAACAAGAAGCCAGCTCTCAGGGTAGTCTGGGGTATGTGGATTTATAGCTCCACAGTCTCAGAGCAGGTTATAAGAAGATAGATTTAAAGTTCAGAGATAGTGTGTGAATATCTAGTTCAGGAATGTTCATGGTATTGTTGAGTTTTAATATAAATGCTCATTAGTATAAGACTGGTTATATTAGTTATATTAGTTGTGGTATAGTCATACACTAAAGAGCTATTTGGCTGTTAATATCTGACATGGGAAGGTTAATGTTAAGCAAAATTTTACATAGAAAGGTCTATGCAACATTGTTAGGTGAAAAATGTATCTGAATTGTTCATTTTATGTTCTCATTTAATGTATATGTATAATAAATATGTCACATTCAAAAAGACGTTGAGTATTTCAGGATATTGGAATTTTCAGGGATTTTTATTCATGCTTTTAATGTATTTTTCAGTTTTTTTTGGTATTTTCTACATGTGTATGATTATCAATAGGAAAAAAATTATGAATTTGAGGAAAGAAAATTAATAGGAATAAAGAATTTCTTCTAATAAGGAAAGGAAAGAAGGTAGAGATAGCTGCTTTATTTGCTTTTTATTTATTTCTAAGGTCTGCTTAGTACTTCAGAATTCATGAAATTGTTTTTCTTCCTTATGTTCATTGTTTTGTTTTCTGTAAAATGAGTATGCAAAACATTGTACCCACTTGAAGTTTCACGTAATCATCTTTTTAAAAAAATCCCAAATAAAGTTGCTTATTAGTTTTGTGATCTATGATTTTTTTTTTCTTTATTACTGAGAAAAGATATGGATGCTTGTTTGGTTTTGTCAAATTTGACTCATCGTAGGTCTATCTGGGGAGTTGAGTTAACTAAAGTAACCCCAGAATAATTATTTTTTATGTCTCAAAGAAACCAAAAAAAACTATAGAGTAAAAGGTGAGCATTTTATAGAAACTTAATTTTTCTCAGATTTAAATTTTTTAAATAAATATATAGTAGAGATAAATTCCCACATATCCACCAACCAGCTTTAACAATAAATTAATTAAAACCAATTTTAATTTATCTGGGCCTTCATCTACTTACTCTATTCTCCTTATATTTGGAAGTCAAATGCAGACATGTCATTTCATCTATACATGCTTATCACAAAATTAATGCTAATTAATGTTGATAATTCCAATTGATTTTTTCCAAAAATGTAGTAATTTTTTGAAGTTTCTTTGATTCAGAATATAAGCATGATCTATACATTATTTGTGCCTTTCAGTTCTCTTGTCTCCTATAGGCCCCCTCTCCAGCTTTCCCTCTCTCCTTGCAGTGTGTTTGATGAAGAAGAAACCAGAGTATCCTGTGTACTGAGATTTTGCTAGTTGTATCCCTTAGGCATAAAATAATAGGTCTCTTTATTTCTTTAAGGGATGGTTGAATCCAGAGACCTGATTGAATTATGGTTCCTTTGATTGAATTATGGAATCTTTTTGTTACAGGATTATTTTATAAAATTAACAGGCTTTCCTATTACAGTATCTGACTGTCCCTCTTTTATGTTTGTTATCTGTTGATACTTGGTAGTCAGTGATAATATTCTTATTGTCTTTCCTTCTTCACTTGTTAGTTGAATACTTTTTTACAAAGGAACTCTTATCTATGTTTTGATTTTTAGTGTTGCATTTGTTTAAGAAAGGCAGGGTAAATGATTTATTCTTTTAGGTTATTTAATAGTGTTCAAAATAAAAAATATGTTTACTAATGTCCTCCAAAGATGACCAGAAATGTTGGTTTTTTTAAAACTGTATCATTCTAAACTCATGAATTTACAGATGTTTCAGTCAGTTCCAATGATCACATTGATCAATGCCCAAATTGTCGTAGCTATAACCCTGGGAGTCTGTTCAAGTTGGCTCTGGATCCTTTTGAACAATCCAGTAGTCTTTGTAATTTCTTACTATCTCTTGTAATTGCTTTACTATTTGGTATGACAGGATATTCCAGGCCCATCTAGTACATGCCTAACCCAGACCTGTAATTGATCTTTTTTCTAAGGAGACCAGGTTCCTTTTCATGGGAATAGCATTAAGAAATCAGAATGTGAGTCCTATAGGCACTAATTGCTAATATGTGTGATGTGGTTCCAGGAAAATTCGTAAGACATAGTTTACGAAAAGTGTTCTGAAAGGTAAAATGCATTGTGTGTGTATAATGATTCTTCTATTTCATATTTTAACACTATAGGGTTTTTACTGACCCTCTTCAATTTTATGTTTGTTTTTCTTTTTCCCGTGTGGAAGTGGCATAGGATAAAACTGTTACATACTAACTCTTGCTTTATCTCATATTCTATTTATACCAGTCTCAGCATAGCAATAGTACCACCAATTTGATACCTAGAAAACATTTGTTTACTTGTTTAGGTTGTTCTCTTTGTATGTGGGGTATATCACATTAGAGATCTGCATTCAAATTTCTGTGTTTTAAAGTTACTTGGAATAATACTTTTTTGGGGTAGTTATGCCACTACATGGATACTTACTTTGATTCATTTATGTAATTTATTTTTTGGTACCAAGGATTTAACCCAGGCCAAGACAAATCCCCAGCCCTTTTTTAATTTTTCATTTTGAGACAGTGTCTTGCTAAGTTGCTGTGCCTGGTTTGAACTTGTAATCCTCCTGCTTTAGCCACTGGAGTCCCTGGGATTACAGGCACGCACCACTGAACCTGTCTTATTTTATTTTTTAAGATGTTGCTCTTTTAAAATTTAACTTTGGGCCTGGGGATATAGCTCAGTTGGTAGAGTGCTTGCCTAGCAAGCACAAGGCCCTGAGTTCAATCCCCAGCACCACCAAAAAAAAAAAAAAAAATTAAAATTAAAATTTAACTTCATTTTTATAATATGTGACATATTATCTTTATAAAAACATCTAAAGAAGCAAGATATAATCTATGAAGTCTATCTACTATCGCATAATTCTCCATTCTAGTTCTTTCTTTCCTGTAGATGAAAATATGTATTCACATACCCCTTTTGATTAATAAATTATAACATACACACACTTCTACCTTTCTTTTCTTTATCTACATATACTGGAGGTGGTTCCATATTTAAATATAGAGAGATCCTCATTTGTTTTGTGGATATGTCTTTGTTTATTTTAACCAGTTCCTTATTTGTGGACATTTGGGTTGTTTCCAGTATTATATATAATACTACAATGTGCCTTTTGCATGTATCTTTTGTGGTTTTTGACAGTTATCTTTGAGTGGTTGCTAAAAATAAGAGTTAAATGTGTATATAATTATGCTAGATATTACTAAATTCCCATCCATTCCCACTCATCCTCACTGTGCCTGATTCTCCACAGGCTGTTGTTATGAAACGTATCTCCTTTTAACTTTGGTCATCATCTTGTTCTGCTAATTTTCTTTGAGAATAGGAGAGCCATTGCTACTTTCTTTTATATTAGTGTTCATATGGCATATTATTTTCAATTTTTAAAAAATTCTTAATTCTTCCTGGGACTTCGTATTTAAAGTGGATTTTTAAAAATATCCTAATTAGGTATTTTTATTGTCATTACTTACTTTTTTTGTTTTTAACTTGATTGCTTTTAGTCCAGTTTGACAATGGTCTTTCAATTAGACTATTCAGACCATCTACATTTAATATAATTACTGATATCATCAGATTTAAGTCTACCATCTTGATGTTTTTGTCTTTTCTGCATTACTTTGCTTTTTTTTTTTTTGCTTTTCTTGGAACTGTTATTTTATTATCTCCACCATTGGCTCATCTGCATTCAAATACAATTATGCTACTCAATGAATGTTATAAAAACTTTTTATCAGTGTACTTCCTCTCAAGACTTTTATGCTTTTGCTGTTTTATACAGTAGGCACTTTGTATCTATGGGTTCTTCATCTGTATATTCAAGTGACTATAGACAAAAAAATTTGGAACAAAAAATTGCACCTGTACCAAATGTGCACTTTTTCTTGTCATTGTTTCTCTAAATAATTCAGCATAGCAATTATTTACGTTGCATTTGCAGTGTATTATTATAAGTAATCTAGAGATGATTTAAAGATGTACACAGGTTATATGCAAATATTATGCCATTCTTTGTGAGCATCCATAGATTTTGGTATACTTGGGATCAATCCTTTGCAGATGCCAAGTAATGACTATATTTTACTTTGATGTATTATAAACTCTTCAATATATTTTTTCTCTGGACAGTTTAGTGTTTTCATTTAATAATGAAAAAAAAATTTTACACATTTAATTTACCATTTCTGTCATTCATGTTTTAAATGTCTTTCCATTGTTTTATCTGATATCATTTTTCTTCTTAAAGAACTCTTTAATATTTCTTTTAGTGTAGTTCTGCTTATGGTGAATATTCTCTCTCTCTGTCTGTCTGTCTTTCTGTCTGAAAAAGTCTGTCTTTATAGTATTGAAAGATGCTTTTGCTAGGAATAAAATTTTAGATTGACAGTTCTTTTCATTTAGTACCTAAAAGATGCCACTCCATTAGCTTCTGGATTATATAGTTGCTATTGAAAAGTGTTCTTCCACCTCTTGTTCCATCTGTATCTAATGTCTCTCACTTACACTGACTGTTTTTAAGATACTCTGTTTATCACTGATTTATCAAATGGATACTGATAAGCCATGGAATGCTTTAGTTTTTTTCTGCCTGAAGTTTATTGATATTCTTGAATCTGTAGATTTCCATCAGATTTTGAAAAATTTCTGTTATTTCTTCAAATATTTTCTTTATTTTTCCCCCTCTTTGTTTTCTGTGTCTCCAGTTATATATATTTTTGATTATTTAATGTCATTTTGTAGGTTGCAAATGCTCTGTTCTTACTTTTTTCTGTATTTATTTATTTATTTATTACACTGGGGATTGAATCCAGGGGTTGCTGATAAATCACTGAAATACATCTCTAGCCCCCCCTACCCTGCCACCTTAAAAATCTTTTCAATTTTGAGACAGGGTCTTGCTAAGGTGCTTAGCGCCTCACTAATTTTCTGAGGAAGTCTTTGAGTTTGTGATCCTCCTGCCTTGACCTCCTGAGTTGCTGGGATTACAAGCGTGTGCTGCCATACCTGGCCTTACTTAATTTTGATTGTTTCTGTTGCTACATCCTCAGTTCACATCTTTTCTTCTGCAGCGTATAATCTTTTTTTATCCCATGCATGTATTTTTTTACTTAAAATATTGTATTTTTTATGTTTACTAATTCTATTTAAGTCTCATATATTTTATTTCTATCCCTATGTTCATATTCTTCTTCCTTGAGCATATGGAGTATATTTCTTTGAACATATTTATAAGTGATGTTTTTATGTATTTGTAATACCATACCTGAGCCATTTCTGAGTCTGTTTTTGTTGATTAATTTTTATCACAGTTAATTTATAATAGTGTTCTTTCTGCTGTTGGTGGTAGAAATTAGCTACCAGCACTGTGTTGAGGAAATATTCTTTTTTTGGATTACTTTTTACAGATTATAATTATTAACATGTTATGTATAAATTAATGGAATTCTTTGTGATATTTCCATGCATATGTATACCATGCTTTGATCATGTTCACCCACCCTTCTAATGTCTACCTTTGTTCCCACTCCTCTTTCCAGGGGCTGATAGTCCTTCAGCTTTCAGATCTCTTTTGGGTTGGGGATGGGGATTTTCTGTCCTACTACATTCCAGCATCCTTTTGTAGTCTTGAGTAATTTTTTTTCTCATATATATCATGGATCATTTTCCAGCTCAAAACTTGGATCCCTGCAACTCATACTGTCTTCTTTTGTAGCTTCTTGCTCTTTGATAGCTTACTCTTGAAATCAGAGCTACCTTCATCTTTCTAAATTTCAGATAGAAGACTGAATTTCAATTCAAACTTTATTTGGGTTACTCCTTTTTAAAAAATTATTATTGTTATTCTTATTTTGGAATAGGCGGTTGAACTGAGGGACACTTTTACCATTGTGCTGTATCCTCAGCCCTTTTTGTTTTTCATTTTAAGACTGGTTCCGCTGGGTTGTAGAGACTGGCCTCAACTTGCCATCCTCCTGCCTCAGCCTCCTGAATAGCTGGGATTATATGTGTGTGCCACTAAACCTGGCTTTGGTTACTTCTTGTACTGTGGCTTGGGAACTGTCTCTGTGGAGTAAGCTGGGGAAGATGTAGTATTTTTTGCCATCTTATAAGGATCTGCTGCCTATTGTCTAGTGCCTGAAACCTGTAACATATGTAGTTTGTTTTCTGGCTAAGTCAAGAGAACAAATCCGGTCTCATTTACACCATCTGCAGCAGATGTTCTTTTGTTGCAGATTTAATTTGCTTGTTTGTTTTTAACAAGTGAAGGTAAACATTTTTTTCCTGAATTTCAAGGTGATATTGTCTTTTTAAGAGCATTTTACCTTTTCATGTCCAGCCCATTTTTCTATGGTATTATTGGTCTTTTCATTCTCTATTTTTGGAGGGCTTTTTAATGTTAGGGATAGTTACTCTTTTTCCACATAATACGAAATGTTAATGTTCCCCTTCATTTTTTTTGTTTCCTTTTTTATTGTACTTTGTATTGGTATCTTGTGACACTCTACTCTTAACTGTGTTAATTATTGTATCTCTAAATTCTTATTGGGTTGGTATTCAGCAATGAGAAGGATTTCTTTTACCTTGTGATGATTGAATAATAGTGAGCTAAGAGCACCTTCTTTATTCAGTCTTCATTTTAAGGTTTTGTGTGCTAGAATGATAAGATGCTTGAGTGTTCTTCCAGGTAGCTACATGACTTCACTCCTTATCTCCCTTAGAATTCTGCTCAAGCATTACTTTATATGAAAGGGCTCCTATTTAAAATTTTCTCTTAAACTCCCCTCTTCACTCCTATCTTTCTCCTCCTTTTCTTTTTATTCTTCTATAGTAGTCATCACAAGTTAATGTAACACATATTTTACTAATTTATGTTATCATTTGTCTTGTTCCTAAAACGCTGGTAGCATGAAGGCAAGGATTTGGGCCCTTTAATATAGTGCTTAACTCATAATACTGCTTAATGAGTATTGGTTAATCAGATTTCCCTTTGTGTAGTTTGTTCTGGCACAACCTACACAAAGCAAAAGATGAATTGGAAGAGGCAGACTTGAGAAAGAAGAACACTTTAGCTTCCTTCACAGTGGTCTAGTTATAAGGTGGCAGAAACTTTGCTAGAATGATAGCAGTGAGAATAAAGAGAAAGACCTAATGGGAATGCCATTAAAAAGGAGTGGATTATTAGCGTTATTTGTACTTGTAATTATTGAATAAAAATTAAAAAATAAAATACTTGTATTTGGATTATATTGTTAATATAGACATTTATAAGGCAAAATTATAGACCATTGAAAGTGAGTCTGAGTAGATCTCAGTGATAGGCTTTGATCTCACAAAGTTTAAAAGTACAAATATTAAAGTATCTGACATAAATCATACTAGTTTTTCTGGTTTATTGTTTTTCTTTGATTTTTATTTTTAGAGCCTTGCTTCCTGTTTTACATCACAAATCTAAAAAAGGACCCCCTCGTCAAGCCAAATATGCCATTCACTGTATCCATGCGATATTTTCTAGTAAAGAGACCCAGTTTGCACAGATATTTGAGGTAATGAGAAATTTTTTTCATTTCACACATCATTGCTAAAAAGGAATTATTGATTTTTTTTGCAGAATGTTTGTATTATTTTGTATTTTCAGAATTTAAATCAGTAAAAATCAACATTGATAAGTGATTAATATATGAAAATATCTGATTATTTAGATGTTTGACCCTAATTCAAATTCAGAAATCAAATACCATGTAAAGCTTTTTGACATTGCTTCATATATTTGTATTTGGAGACTTATTGAAAGGTAATTACATATTGATAGTAGATAATATGATTATTCTGTCATTTTACAGGTTTAAAATTTTGAATTCTGTTTTTAGGTACTGAGGGTATAGGGTTTGGAAATCAATGTTAATTGGTATTATAAAGTAAGTAAGTTTATACTTTTATGACTGATCTAAATGTGCCAGATGTAAAGTGTGTCTTTTCAATATATATTTCATATTATTTTCTATACACTTTAAATAACTTTTACCTGAACATTTATTATAATGTTTTTATAACTAAGGACTATCTCTGCAACTTGTTATTACAAATAAAAGTCATAAAAATCTAAAATCCTAACATAATTTTAGTTTAGGAACTTTGAATGAAGTCAAAACAATTTAGAAAACATGCCAATGCTATCTTCCAAAAATACTTGTTATCTCTTATTTAGTAGTTTTTATGTTAATTTTGTCATATTGTCATCAAACCATGAGAAGAAAAGTGCTCTCTTATCTTCCAAGTAACTTTTTTTTAAATGAGCCTTGAACAACTTTATTTTTTTTAAGACAGATATGATACCTTTATTTTATTTATTTTTATATGGTGCTGAGGATGGAACCCAGTGCCTCACATGTGCCAGGCAAAGGGCTCTCCCACTGAGCTACAACCCCAACCCCTCCAAATAACTTTTATTTTTTGCTATAGATTGCAGATAATTTAATTCTTGTGCATTTGGATATGTTTTTTTTTTCTGTAGTCTCTTTTTGTTATACAAGAATGGCTTTAATAAATTCATATTGACCTATGAGAAACTTGATTTCTTTTCCTTTCTTTGTTTTTATTTCCCCTCTTTTTTTTTTTTTTTTTTTTTAACCAATTCTTGAACCAGGGGACACTTAATCACTGAACCACACCTCCAACCCTTTTTATTATTATTTTTTATACTTTTGAGACAGGGTCTTGCTAAGTTGCTTAGGGTCTCCCTAAGTTGCTGAGGCTGGCCTGGAACTTGCGTTCCTACTGCCTCAGCCTCCTGAGTCACTGGAATTAACAGGTATGTGCCACCACACTTGGCTGTTCTTCTTGATTCATCTTTTTGTTTCAGTGACAACGATGAGAATAATACTGATGTAAGTTGTACTTTTAGGGTACTTTTATTTTCTTTGATGTTTTATCTGTTATTTAATTTCATCTTTACTAGGACCCCAACTGTATTATTCTTACTGTAAGGTTCAAGTTTTGGAGAAAAAGTTTCCTAGATATCTCTGACCTTTTTGAGGTTACTCTTGTTCCAGGATCTGGCTGTTAATTTTACTTTTCCAGAAATGATTTAGTTAACACTGTAATACAAACTCTTTATAGTAGACTAATTGAAAAAGTTATTTGTGCTATCATGTTTTTCTTGAGAATATGAATAACAAGCTGGCTAAGCTGGCACTTAGCTAGGTGTGCTTTTTAAGTACTGAGGGAGTCATCAGGGGTGGCATGAAGTAAACTCATTAAAATACATTTTGGACTGAATGAAGCCTCATGTTGCCCTAATGTGTGGCAAGAGAAAAGTTCTATATTTCTTTTCAAGCCTGGAATTATTGGTGTTCAGTGTCAGGTAATAGGGCACCAAAGCTTCAGTAAAATGCAACATTAAAATTTCTGATAGATAATTTATTCACTTGATTTCAAATTAAAAGTTGCAAAAAGAATATACAGTGAAAAGTTCACTGCCCTTCTGTTCCTAGCCACTTATTTAGTTATTTTCCCAGAGGCAGCCATTGTTATCTGTTACTAATGTGCTTTTCTGGAGATACTTTGTTCATATGCAAGAAGGAATATAAAAGCACATAAGCACAAAAAATATAGTTTGGTCCCCGATTATTCCCCTTATTCCAGTGATAGCACATTTTAGTCACTCTTCTGATTTTCCTAGTTTTAAAATTTAACTGTACATTTTGAATATCATTCTGTATGAGTAAGTGAAGGTTTTCTTCATTCATCATAACAAAATGCATATTAATGGTTGAATTTCCTTTCAGAAAAAAATAATTTTTCAATAAAGACACCCCAAATTCAATTGATTACACATAGTAAAAGCTTATTTCTTGCTACTGAAAAGTCCTGTTGAATGTTTGGCCTGTTAATCAGTAGCTTATGAACAGACAGACTCTTTATGAATAGTGCTTTCCCTTAAGTCCCATTGAATACTTGGCATTAAATTAACCGCTGAGTACAGATAGATCCTGTAGAAATGACATGCTTCTTAGTGCAGGTGTGGCCTACCTCTTTCACTCCTATTCTCTTGACCAGAACTCAGTCATACATCCTCACCTAAACTGCAGAGGAAGCTGCAGATGCAGTAATCTTTTTGCCCAGGAAGTAGAAGCACACAAATAGAAATATTTGTGAGCCCTGGCAGTCTCTAACATATTCATATAAATGACCATAAAATACATGCTACATAATAGGATTTTACATGCTGTTTTTTCTAAACTGTGACTTGGACAAAACTGAAAATGTTTAAACTTAATGTGTTCTAGACATAGATACCCCTATACAAATCTAAACATAAGCTACTTATACAGGTATATTTGATGAAACTTACGTAGTTTTTGAAATTCAAAGATGAAATATGTGAATACTTTATTATATAGATGGAGTTGAATATATTTTCCTTCCCTTCATTTTCAGCCTCTGCATAAGAGCCTAGACCCAAGCAACCTGGAACATCTTATAACACCACTGGTTACTATTGGTCATATTGCTCTTCTTGCACCTGATCAGTTTGCTGCTCCTTTGAAGTCTTTGGTAGCTACTTTCATTGTGAAAGATCTTCTCATGAATGATCGGGTAATTTATATTTTTTAGTTTTGTGTTCTTCATAATGTTATCTTCTAAAATTTTGTGCAACAGAGTAGTAAACTGATGGTAATGACACTTCCATTTGACTGCCTTTATTTTAGGTCTTCCAGTTTTAAAAATATCTTCCAGTTTTAAAAATATCTTCTATCTCCCATTATAAGTAAAGTAACATTGAAGCAGCTCTTTAGTTGAGCATAGGTGTATGACCTGAAATATATCCCTTGATTAATATAAAATATCACCTGATCCTATTTATTTCAACTTTATATGAGGTCAATTTTCATAAGGACATCTATTTTTAAAATGTACAGATTGACAGAACAATTCACAGTTTGGTTGTCATTATTGTGGTTGTTTCTTTTCTTACATAAAGTAAGAATTAACCCTGGTAGATAACTTTGGGAAAGAAAAGAAATAATGATTTTGTCTTCAGTTTATGTTTATTTGGGAAAGAGTGTGTTTGGATCTGGGAGAATTGACTTGATACCTTTGTAGTCACATGAAATTTTATGCACACACATGCGTGTGTATACACACACACACACACACACACACTCACTCACTCATATTTAGATGTATATACACATATAGAGCAACTTGTCCACAGCTATCAATTTGTATCATCTATACCCTCATCACTCTAGAGGATTAAAAGAAATAGGAAATGAAGTTTCTCCTTTAAAAATACTTAAAATGTGCACATTTACATATGCCACATGTGTTATATACATCATTATTCTGATCATTCCCTTAATTCATTTTGTTACTTTTAAATTAATAAATTTAATATTTTGGTACTTTTAAGCTAAGAGCTTATGGAAAAATAGTTTGCAGAGGTAATAATAGTATAGTTGCATATATTAGATTTCTGATGATTTGTGGCTGTGTAAGTTTAGTGGTCTAAATCCCTGTGACTTGGAGGCCAAGGGCCTGTTTTAATTTCCATAGTCTACCAGTTCCTTTGGCTGTATTCTTGAGCTGTCTTTATCAATCCTCTCGCCAATAGTAGTATGTATGTTGGGGAGCGGTGTTACTTCCATCCTTTAGATTGTGTTTGCTAATCATGTATTTAAAATTTTCTGTATCCTTACTATTTTTTTTGTCTTTTTTGTAGTCCTGGAGAGTGAACCTAGAAACTCACACATGTTAGGCATTTTGTCTTTCATTGAGCTATATCCCTAGTCTTTTAAAATTTATTTTGAGACAGGGTCTCACCCAGTTGCCCAGTCTGGCATGGAACTTTGAATCTTCCTGCCTCAGCCTCCTATGTAGTTGGTATTACAGGTGTGTGCCACTATGCCCTGCCTGTTTTATTTTCCTTCATGAAAAAATTTTATTGAGACAGAACATATCAGAAAAGAACATAATTTATAAATGTGCAGCTTTTTAAATGATCACAAAGTTAACTTTGAACAAATAAATTATCCAGGTAAATAAATATATTACCAACACCCCTAAAACTTCTTTGTTTTCCTTTCTTGTCATTATCTCCTTGAAGATAACCATTATTCTGATTTTTACAATCATTTTTACCTGTTTTTGAACTCTTATAGATGAAACTGTCAGAATAATTTTCTTTATTTTTTTTCCTTGCTGCGGATTGAACCTAGGGCCTCATACATGCTAGACAAGCCCTCTGAGTTACATCCCTAACTACAGAGTAAATTCATTATCTGGCTTCCTTCACATAATATTTTATTCTTGAGATCAATTCATGTTCTTACACATAGTAGTTGGTTTATTTTCATTGCTGTATTGTGTAGTATTGTTTGTATATGCCACAGTGTACCTGTTCTTTTGCCAAACATTTAGATGGTTTCCAATCTTAAATGCTGAGGTTATTAATATTTGCTTAAGTATATTTTTGTGCCCTGATGTATGCATTTCTTTTGGGGCGTGATTGCTGTGTCACAGGGTATGTATAGTTCAGATTTAATACATTTTTTGAAATTGATTTTCAGAATGTACCATTTTTTTTTTTTTACCTGTAATGAATGAAAGTTCTAGTTATACCATTTTCTCTTTTCTATTAGATGTGTCTTATACTGTACCCATTTTATGAGCAAGTAGTGGCATTTTTTCATATGTGTATTGACAATTTCTCTTCTAAAATTGTTCATTATTTTTTTCATAGTTTTTATTGGTGCATTATAGTTATACATAATGGAAGGATTCATTGTTATATATTCATGCATGCACATAATATAACAATATAAGTTGGCCAGTATTTTCCCCACTATGTCCTCTTTTCGTCTGCTCATACCTTACCCTGGTCCCTTTCCTTTACTCTGCTGGTCTCTCTTTAATTTACATAAAATTTCCTCCCACCTTTCTTTTCCTTTATGTTCTCTAGTTTCTACATAAGAAAACATACAACCCTTGACTTTCTAAGTTTGGCTTATGTTGCTTAACATAATGTTCTCACACTTCATCCTGCAGATGACATATTTTCATTCTTCTTTATGGCTGAATAAAGGATATATATATATTTATATTTATATTTATATGGTGTATGTATGTCAGTTTTTTAAAATCTATTCATTCTTTGACAAAGCATGTAGGCCAGTTCTGTAGTTTGACTATTGTAAATTTTGCTGCTATAAACATGGGTTTGCAAGTATTGCTATGATACGATGACTTTTTAATTCTTTAGGCTAAATACTAAGGAAAGTGGTATAGCTGAGTCCAGGGATTCCTTTCCTAGTCTTTTGAAGAACCTGAACAGTGTAAAATGGTTCCTTTCTCTATCTTCTCTAGCATTTATTATTGTTTGTATTCTTGATAGCTGCCATTCTGACTGGAGTGAGATGAAATCTTAGTGTAGTTTTGATTTGCATTTTCCTAATTGTTGAAGATGTTGAACATTTTTTCATGTATTTGTTCATCTCTTTTGTTTGTTTTTGGTTTTTGGTACTAGGGATTAAACCTAGAGGTGATTTACCATTGTGCCACATCCCCGGTCCTAATTTTTTTTTATTTTGAGACAGGACCTTGCTAAGTTCCTGAGACTGTCTTCAAACTTGCAATCCTCTTGCCTTAGCCTCCTGATTCCCTGGGATTATAGAAGTGCACCACTGTGCCCGACTGTTTCTTCTTTTGAGAAGTCTGTTTAGTTCTTTCGCCTGTTTATTAATTGGGTTATTGTTTTTTTTTTAATGTTTAAATTTTTGTATTCTTTATATATTTTGGTTATTTATCCTCTGTCAGAAGAGTAGTTGGTGAAGACTTGCTTCCATTCTGAGATTTTCTTTTCATGCTCTTGATTCTTTTACTGTGTGCAAGCTTTTTAATTTGATACCATCCAATTTATTAACTCTTGGTGGTATTTCCTGAGCTTCAGGAGTCCTATTGAGTAAATTGTTGCCCACTCCTATATGTTGGAGTGTTGATTCTGTTTTCTTAATAGGGGTTGGACAGTTTCTTTTCTGTTTCCTGGGTCTTTGATCCATTGTGTTCACTTTGGTAGTGGGTGAAAGATATGGATCTAGTCTTTCTATTCTACATATGGATAACCAGTTTCCCCAGGACCTGCAGTGTTTTTAGCACCTTCATCAAGGATCAGATGACTGTACTTGTGTGGGTTTGTCACTGTCCTCTGTTCCTATGATCTGCTAATACCATGCAGTTCTTGTTACTATAGCTCTGTAGTATAAATTGAAGTCAGGTGTTTTGATGTGTCCATATTACTTTTTGGGCTTGAAACTGCTTTGACTATTCTGGGTCTTTTATTCTTCCAAATGACTTTTTTTTTTTTTTTTTTTTTTTTTTTTTTTTGGTACTGGGGATTGAACTCGGGGGCACTCAACACTGAGCCACATCCCCAGCCCTGTTGTGTATGTTATTTAGAGACAGGGTCTCACTGAGTTGCTTAGCACCTTACTTTTGCTGAGGCTATCTTTGAACTCATGATCTTCCTGTCTCAGCCTAATGAGCTGCTGGGATTACAGGTGTGCATCACCACACTTGGCCTTCCAAATGAATTTTAGAACTGTTTATTTTTTTTTCTCTAGTTATATGAAAGATGTCATTGATATTTTGATGGGAATTGCAGGTGAATCATTATATTGATTTTTAACATAAATTCTACCTATCCATGAATGTAGGGGGGCTTTCCGTCGTCTTGTTTCTTCATTTCTTCCTTCATTGTTCTGTGACTTTCATTGTAGAGGTCTTACATCTCTTTGGTTAGATTTATTCCTAGATATTTTATTTATTATTTTTTTGAGGGTCTTGCGAATGGATTTGTTTTCCTGATTTCTTTCTTAGCAGATTCATTATTGGCATGTAGGAAAGCTTTTGTGTTGATTTTTGTGAACTGCTACTTTGCTGAATTTGCTTATTAGTTCTAGCAGTCTGGTAAGACTTTGTAGGATAGTTTACCTGTTAGCTCTCCAATGATGATTAGTATATTTTGACACAGTGCATATTATTTCAGAACTTGAGTATCCCACTTTCCTTGTAGGTCGGTCTCCAAACAGTGGGTCCTTGTGGATTCTGCAATTTTGTTGTGTACAACACGGTATGTAGGTACACCCTCTGTGATTGCTCTTTACTTAAAGGGTATGAGAGGAGTCTAGATAGAGACCCCTCATAGATGTGCTCTCCACAGTCTTTGTGTTATTTCTCCCTGTTTTCTCTGGTGGAGTGAATTTCTGTTAGTGGGACCCCTGGCTGTTCCTACTTGGAGCCTGGGCATTGGTGTGTGATTTTTGTCTGTTCTATTTTTGTACTAAAGTATAATTAAAGTTTGACTGTGGTTAATTTGTACATGGAGCAAAGTGTGCTGTTTCCTAGCTGGGTTTCAATTTAGCTCAGCAGTAGAGTCTCTACCCTGTGAACTTGTAGTGTCTTTGTAGATTCCCAGCACCTCTCAGAAGAGGGGAAACAAACAACAGCAATAGCAGCAACATATATACAACATTAAAGTAAATACCTGGTGCCTGTTGTGGCATCTGCAACACTAATTACCATAAATCAGGAATGGTGGGTTCAGCAGTTGCCAACAACAGTAAAAAACTGTGAACTAGACCTGGGAGTAAACAACACTTGTCAGGTATGCCATCCACAGTACTGATAACCTCCACAGCATGAGTGGTGGGAGCAGGATGATCAAATAGTCCTAAAAACTGTTAAAAATAACAGTACATTAAGAAAAAAGAAAATGTGATAGGAAAGTAGAAGAAAATTTAGAATGTTCAGAATGTCAACGTAAAGCTGGAGAAATGCAGCAAGTGATGGCTTTTAAAACAGGGAAAAAATTAAAGAAATAAATAGAGAAGGTGGGAACAAGAGAATTTGGGGTTGTGGCTCAGTGGTAGAGTGCTTGCCTAGCATGTATGGCACTGGGTTCCATCCTCAGTACCACATTAAAAAAAAAATAAAGTTATTAAAAATTTTTTTTAAAAAAAGACAAAACAAAAATACCATTTAAAAATGCTAAAAATGAAGAAAAGAAACATGTATATGTTTATGTATATATAAATACACGTACATACATCACATAACACGTGTACATATATATGTACATACATATACATATCACAAGTCAAATCAGCATAGCAAGAACACACACACACAAGGAAAAAAATTTGTAATGAGAAATGAAAGAATTGTCTCCAGTAAGATGGTCAAAACTTCTGATGTGTATGGATGGTCATTGATTATGTCCAACTGTCCTCATTTCCATTTCTTCTTGGGCTGTACCAGTTAGAAAGAGGAAGAGATGGGAGTTGTAAATCCTGTCTCATTTTGTATTGCTTACTAAGCTGCGAACTGGAGTGGCCTAACCCCAAAGCTTGTTTAAATAGCTCTCAGCTTCCCTTCTAACAGTACAAGGTTGGCTGGAATAGGAAGTATCGTCAATTGGAGTTCTGTCAGGACAGAGCAAGTTGATGTACTCCCAGGGTGAAGCTGCTACAGAGTTCTGAGTGAGAGGTTCTTTTGGCTGAGGCTTAGATCTAATTAGGACTTTGGGACTTTGTTGGGTGGTATCTGTTCCAGAGAGATTAAATCAAAACATCCCTTAGACTGGACAGATGCTGATATCTTCTGGCCTTATGAATTTTGAGTTCTGTTAGGGTGGGGGATCTAACCCTTCACAGGTCTGGCACATTTCATCCATAAATACTACCTTCTCAGACTCAGTCTAAGGCTCCCAGTGTAATCACGTCTACCTGTTCAGTTTCCCAACCTCCTTCAGCTGGTTATGTGAGCCACTAGACTTTCTGCTAGGTACACCTAAGCCACATGGTAGTTTATCGCTGGGGACGGTATTTCAGTATTTGTTACGCTCTCCTGGGCTCCCGTAGCTCCACACAGAAGCATGGCCTCCTCCAGATGGCTCAGCCTCGGCTCTCTGCTTGCCAGTTGTGAAACAGAGCACTTTTTAAACACTAACTCACTGTGCTGCCTCTGGTTCAGCTAAGTTCAGACTTCTTTTCTGTTCTATAGGTTTTTCCATGCCAAATCTGTCCCTTTTGTTTCTTTGTCTGTGTTCTTTCTCCCTCTGTGGTGAACCAATGCTGCTGCTGCTGCTGCTATAATCAGCTTGACTCCAGTGTACTCTGTCTTGTCTCTTGTTTGTTGCTTTCTAAGAGTCTGACCATCCAATATTAAATTTCATTGAATACCTTCTTTCACCCAGCTCTGCTGGGAAACAGTACTCCTAATGCTTGAATCCCAAGCCACAGAGCAACTGCAAATGCAGTCTCTGTATTGACATTTTACATGTCCTCTTTTGTGAGGTGCCTACTCAAGATTTTCCCACATTTTTCTATTAAAAATATGAATCCCTGTCTTACTTGTTAATTTTTTTTATATATCCTTTTGGTATTATGTTTTGCAAATATTTTCTCCTATTGTGTACCTTGCCCTCCCTCCCTCCCTCCCTCCCTCCCTTCCTTCCTTCCTTCCTTCCTTCCTCCCTTCCTCCCTCCCTCCCTCCCTTCCCTTCCCTTCCCTTCCCTTCCCTTCCCTCCCTCCCTCCCTCCCTTCCTTCCTTCTCCTTTTCATTTTCACTTTCCTTTCCCAGGAATTGAACTCAGGAGCACTCAACCACTGAGCCACATCCCTAGCCATATTTCATATTTTATTTAAAAACAGGTTCTCATTGAGTTGCTTAAGTGCCTCGCTTTTGCTGAGGCTGGCTTTGAACACCCCATCCTCCTGCCTCAGCTCCCCAGCTGCTGGGATTACAGGCATGTGCCACCACGCCCAGCCCCTTTCACTTTCTTAATGCTGTCTTTTGATGAACAGAATATCTTAGTATTAACAAAGCCAAAATTTGTCAATTTTTTATGATTAGCCCTCAAGTCTTTTCATCTACCCCAAGATTGTGAACATATTCCCCATGTTATTTTTTAGACTTGCACTGATTCAATTGCCATTAGCCACATATATCTACTTAAATATGTTTAAATTAAATAGTTATAAATCTAGTTCTTCATTTACACATTTCAGTGTGCAATATCCACACGTGAACAGTTGCTAAAGTGTTGACAGCTTTGTTCTAGTTTTATTTTAACTTTTACCGTTTGCTCTACATTCTACTTGGAATTGACTTTTGTATATGTACAAAATGTCAGATTCTTTATTATTTCCATTTAATGTAATACCACTCACTGAAAAGAATGAATTCCTCACTGATATTTAAAAATTGGGGTAAAATTCATATAACATAAAATTAACTATTTTAAATTATACCATTACGTGTCACTAGTTTATCCAAATGTTATACAACCACCATCTTGATCTAGTTCCAAAATATTTTCATTAAGTAATCACTTACCATTCCCCACTTCATCCACCTAAGCTCCTGATAACCATCAGTTTCCTTTCTGTCTCTTTGAAATTATCTATTCTGAATATTTCCTATAAATGGAACCCTACTTTCATGAGCTTTTGTGTCTGAATTCTTTGACACACTGTTTTTGAGGCCTCATCCTTTTAGCATGTATCAGTACTTCATACTATTTTATGACTGATGAAAATTCTATTGTAGACAGTGTACTATAGTTTATTGATGAATATTTGAGTAGTTTCCACCTTTTGGATATTATGAGTCAGGAGGAGCATTTGTTTGAGTACTTCTTTTCAATTCTTTATGTATATATTTAGGAGTGGATTTGCTAGATCATATGGTAATTTTGTGTTTACCTTTTTAAGAATCTGCCAAACTGTTTTCCACAGCCAGTATACCTTTCCCATCAGCAATATATGGAAATTCTCCAATTTTCCATATCCTTGCCAACTTACTTTTTGTTTTCTTTTGTTTATTTTAGCCATTCCAGGGTGTGAAGTGGTGTCTCATTATGGTTTTGATTTGTATTTCCTTAATGACCAGTGGAGTTGAACATATTTTCATATGCTAATTTGCCATATATATGTCTTCTTTGGAGCAATTACTATTCAAGTTGTTTTAACAGTTTTTAAATTTGGTTGTCATTTTGTTGTCAAAAGTCTAAGAGCTCTTTTTATTTTCTACCTATTAGATCTTTATCAGATAAATGAGTTGTAAATATTTTCTCTGATGTGGTAGGTTATCTTTTCATTTTCTTAATGATATGCTTTCATGCACAAAAGTTTTAATTTTGATGAAAACCAGTTTGTCTCTTTTTCTTCTGTCACTTGTACTTTTGAATTTTTCCAAGAACCTATTGTCAGATTCCCCACTGCTAATTACTGCTACTTTTGTTCTAAATCATGTGTCCATAGTTTAATATTTTTTATATTATCTCAATATTATAACAGATTTTGATATCTAATAAGTCTTCCAAATGTCATTGATGACTCCTCCCTTTTCTTGTCCTTTTTCCTCCTCTTCCTTCATCACCATTTTCTTTTAAGATTATTTTGGCTATTTTTATACCTCTGCATTTCTATGTAAATGTCAGAATTGGCTTGCCCCATCTTCCTATTCCATCTCACCCCAGGACACCCATACACATCCCTGGCTGGAATTTTGATAGGGATTGCCTTGGATTATAAATTTGGAGATAATTTTCATTATTATAATACTACCTTCTATTCCATGAACATGCTATTACAGTCCTGAGCTTTCCATTTCATGAAGATAATATGTCTCTTAAGTAGTCCTTAATTTGTCTTGCTAACATATCTTAAAGTTTTTATGTGGGGATTTTGTGTATCTTTTTCTTTTTTGCACATGTTCTAGGCACTTAATATTTTTGATGCTATTGTAAGTAATAGAGTTTTAAATCTTTATTTTTAAAATTTTTTGGTATATATATATATATATATATATATATAGTTAATTTTTTATATTGACTATGTATCCTGAGCTCTTGTTAAAGTTATTTAAAAATAATTTTAATTAATTTTTGCATTTTGGGGTTTCTCCTATGTTAATCATGTCATTTATTCATTATGGTAGTTTTATTTTATTTTTCTTCCTTTTTTAAGGCTCCATATTTTCTTTTCTTCCTGTGCACTAGTGGGCCAGGACCTCCAAAACAATAAAAGTGGTGAGGGAGGACATTTTTGTCTTTCCCATCTCAAGGTGGAAATATAGATTAATAGTAACTGATGGAGCCCTTGAAAATGTCAAAATGGCATATATAGAGCATTACATTAAATCCACTTCTGACTTACATTCTGTCAATTTTATCTTTTTTTTTTTTTAATAGAGCTGCGGATTGAAACCAGGGCCTTGTGCTTTCAAGACAAGCACTCTACCAACTGAGCTATAACCCCAGCCCCTCAATTTTATCTTTAATTTAATCAAATTGATTACATTACATTGCATAGATAGTGGTTATTCTGCCATCTAATTTTATTTTCAGTTCTCTATTCATTTTTCTTTCTTAACTTATTTTTTATTAAGCAATTTTATTTTTCCTTTTATTGGCCTGTTTTATATTTTGCTATTCTTACTTGAAATTAACAACTTTTGATTTATTAAAGGCCAATGTCATTTATACTGTTTTGAACTTTCTCTGTAGCACAAGAACCTTAGAATACTTTGATTCCTTTATTCTGATGCTTTTTGTGTTCTTGTTCACCTAGGACCATTACTGTAGTTTTATTTTATACAGTCAGTATTTCTTTAGATTTTCCAACATATTTTCTTGTGCTTTTCATTACTTTCTATGTGATGAATTTTTTTTCTAATCACAGAAATACTTTAATATTTTATTTAATATGAGACTTCTCTTATTTTGTTTGTCCCACATCTTTACTTTCTCTTCATTTTTAAAAGTATATTTTTCTCTGGTTTAGAATTTTACACTGGTATGTTTTTGACACATTGATTATTTTCCATTATCTTTCATTTTCTTTTCTCTGATAAAGTCTGCTGCTATCCTTGTTCCTCTTAAGGTTTTCTAACTTTTTGCTGTGAATGCCTTTAATGTTCTTATTTTGCTTTAGTTTCCAGCTTTACTGTAGTCCTTTTGGGTGTGCTATCTACATATTAATCCTGCTTGGGGCTTGTAGCTCTTCTTGAATCTATGGTTTGGTGTCTTCCATAAATTTTGAATAATTTTCAGACACTATCTCTTCAAATACTGTTCTTTATCTCTTGCTGTCTTTCTTGGCACTCTAGGCATAGTTTTTTGTTTGTTTTTCCTGTGACCCAGCTATCTGGACATACTTTTTCTGTTAATTTTCTCCTGTTACAGTTTTTGTTTCCTTTTGACCTGTCTTTGAGTTTTTAGGACCTAATTCCTCAGTTTTGTTTAATCTTGTGATAAACTCATGCATTGTGTACTTAATTATTTTATTTCATTTCTATAATTTCCTTATTTTTAGAGATAGCTTAGTTCCCTACTAGAAATCTCTCTGTCCATTCAAGATAATCCTTGAATATCTTTAATTATGTTACAGCTCATACTCTTAGTCTCATTTTCTGGATCTTCTGTGACTCTCCCCAGCCCTTGTTGATTTTTTTCTGTCAATTTTTGGTTAAGTCCTATGTTGTATGCATGTTATTTTTGATTGAGTGATAATTTTTTAAATAAAAAGTTGTAGAGATAATTTGAGGCTCTGTAAGAGTTTATCTTCTTCCAATGAGGATTTGCTTTTGCTTCTGACAAGCAGTTAGGTTTATTGTCAGATATCACCTTCATCCATTTGGAAGCTGGCCTTCAGTTTTTGACAGGCTGATTTCTTTTTCTAGTTACCTTTATGTGTAGAGTCAATTTGTTTGTTATCCAACCCAGAGTCTAGGTATTTAATAAGGCATCTACTCATTGGGCCCAATATTTCAAATTTTATCCTCTAGAACTATGATAATGATGAAAGCTTTGTTTACATTCTCAGCTTCTCTTAAATTTTGCAAACTAGTAGTCATATGTGTGAGAAGAATAATCTTAATGTCAGGCACAACTCTTTATTTCCCTCTTCTTTTGAAACTTTGCAAATTCTCACTGCTTTGGTAGCTATTTGTCTTCAAAGTGAGTTACAAAAAAAATTTTTTCCAGACTTTCTATTTAACTGAGTGGGAAGATTGGTTCAGAATAACCTAGTTAGCTCTTTTAAAAAATAGAACATCTTACCACTTTTAACCCATTAATTTGTCTTAGCTTATATTAAATATGTACAAAGGAATATATGTGACATTTATATGGTTTATATTTTAAAACAGTGGACACCTGTGCACTACTAAGTTCTGGTTTTATTACTCTCTATTTTCATTTCCTTCCTTTTTTTTTTTTTGCTACAAATATCTCTCTAAACAATGTACTTTTTTAGTTTTTGCATTTTCTTGAGGTTTATAAGAATCGTGTCATATATAGTCTTGAGTTTCTTGCTTTTAATCACTTTATTTTTTTCTAAAGATAATCCCATTACTAAATATAGCTGGGGTTAATTCATTTATTACTCTCTATATTATTTTGTTGTGGGAAAGATCTCATTATTTATTATCCTCCTAGCAGATTTTGGAATGTTTCCATCTCCTTCCTCTATTGTATGGTGCTATTCTGAGTGCTCTTCTTGAGGCCTCCTGATACATATGAGCAAGACTTTCTCTAGGTTTTATTCTTATGTGGGAACTTGATGAACCAGAGTGTATATACATATTTAACTTTCCAGTATATACATACTTAACTTTCAAACTATTTTCCACATTGGTTGTTGACACGTATTTTCCTTTCAGCAGTGTGTAACACTGATTGACAGATTTCTTAATTTTGCCCACCTAATAGTTGTTAGTGTCTCATTAGTCTTAATTTGTATTTCCCTGGTTCATGTTTCTAGTCATCATTCATATTGCCTCCATTCTGAAATTCCTTTCAGTATCCTTTGTGCGCCCACCCCACTTTTCCTGGATTGCTTATCTTTTTCATATAGGATCTTTATATACATTAATCCTTTATCAGGTGTATGTTGCAGTATCTTCATAAAACGCATAAAACCACTTTACAGTGTGTCTTTTCATTCTCTTTATAGTATCCTTTGAACGAAAGTTATGTAACTGTATTTATCATTCCTTTCACATTTGTCATTAATATTTTTTACTTCCTCTTTTAAGAAATCCCTCCCTACTCCCATGTCATAGTCTCTTCATATATTCTTTGAAAAGTTTTAAGATTTTTTTTTTTTTAAACACAGGATTTCATTTCTTTTTACTCCCCATTAGGGTGACCAATATTTCCACCACAGTTTATTGAATAATCTTACCTTCTGCTTATCTTCAGTGCTAACACTGTGTATGTGTATAACCTTTGTTCTTTGCTTTGTTTGTTCATCCATAAGACGTTTTTAATTAAAACTCTCTAGTTTTATCTTAAAAGGAAATTTTAAAATTTGTCTTACATAGAGTTTTCTCATACAATTTATGCTAACTACTAAATGATGTTTTAAAATTATGTTTTATGTTTGTGGTTGATTTAGGGAATTATTTTGTGGTTTGATTTTATTCCACTTTCATTACTAAATTTTCTTTTCTATTTTTTAATCATCATTTATAAAGAATGCTAGTTTTGATTTTCTAAATCTTGTAGTATTTCTACATTCTTTTGCTTTGACCTTTCCACATTTTCCTCAAATTAAAATCTTCTATTTTTATTTGATATTTAGCTAGTTGTACAAATGCTAATTAATATTATATCTTATTGGTAGTATAATATAAAAGGTGCATTAGTGTCTTGTTTGTGTCAGTATACCATTTAAATCTATAACCTGTTTAATGTTTTTCAGCTTGACTAGTGTATTTTTTCATCCAGTGATTTTTATATTTTCTATTTTGGTGGTTTTTGTTGTAGTTTCAGTATATTTAAATTCACCGATCTTTCTTGGTCTTATTTATGTTAACATTTAACATTTTTTTCTACTTGTAATAATGTAGCCTGATTGAATTTTTTCTTGTGAACTAAATATTTTATTATAGCATATCATTGAGTGATTTTTGTCAAAATTATTAAAATTCTGTGGTTTAAATTACTTGACTGCAGGAAATTCAGAACTTTTTTTTGGCATCTGTCTTGCAGCAGAGAAATCTGAATTTGATTTGTTACTTGCTCCCCTTTTTGGTAGCTTCTCCCATGGAAGCTTTTGGGATCTCTTTTACATCCTTAGTTCAGAAAGTTCATCAGGTTGTGCCTAATGTGATTCCTTTCTCATTATTTTTACTTCATACTTTGAAGGCACTTCTCAGCTAAAGAAGTGAGTCTTAAGTTGTGTGTGAGTCTACTGTGTTACGGGAGTTTGCCTTTCTAGATATTGGGGTTTGTGTTAGCTTTCTGTTGCAGTGACAAAATATCTGAGATAACTTAAAAAAAGGAAAGATTTATTTTTGCTCCTGGTTTCAGAGGTTAATGTCCATAAACACTTGGGATCATTTTTTCTGGTCAGGTGTTGAGGAGGAACTTCATTGCAGGTAGGGTAGACTGGTATAGAACTGTTCACTTAATTATGGGCAAGATAGGCCCTTCAAGGACTTGCCCCTAGTGACCTGCATCTTCCATCTAGGTCGCACTTCCTAAAATTTTCATTACTTCCTAGTATCATTACTAGCTAGGGATCAAGCCTTCAGAGCACAAGCCTCTGGGGGAACATTCCACATCCAGACTATAAAAGTTAATAGGAAGTGTTGCCAGAGTTTCCCTGACGTGTTCTCAAATCCTATATCCTAACCTGTAAGTGAAATGGGATCTCAGTACTTCCAGCTTTGCAAATGGATCTTTTGCTGCTTTAATTTCCTGGTTGCTATCATATATTCATATCTCCCAAAATTTGCAGGATAATTTTGTGTTTGTGCTAGGGGGAAAAAAAAGCCCAACAACTAACTTTTGGAGTGTGTTTTCTCTTTGCCTTTATGGAAGTGCAAGTCTTCCAACTGTTTTTTTTTTTTTCTCCCACTGTACATATTTGTGATAATTTTGTGTTTGTGCTAGGGGGAAAAAAAAGCCCAACAACTAACTTTTGGAGTGTGTTTTCTCTTTGCCTTTATGGAAGTGCAAGTCTTCCAACTGTTTTTTTTTTTTTTCTCCCACTGTACATATTTGTGTTTTCCAGTGATTCTGACCTTTTTTGCTTGCCACCTCTTTTCCTGTTCTGTTCATTGGTTTGTATATGCTTTGCCATTTAGTTATTAATGCATGTTTCTGTTACCTGTCTTGAACTGGAAACTTGTCTGATTTTTCCCTTGCTCAAGGTTTTTAAAAATATCATTCCTCTTATTTAAAATTACACTTCTTGATCCCATTGATTTTTATCCTTATTTTTTTCATTTGCCTTAAGTAATTGAATCGTTAGCCCCAAGAAAGGCTAAGTAAGTAAGCGAGTATGTGCAGTTGTTTAAAGTCAGTCCTGGCACATACCTACAATGAATCAACTAGTGATGGATATGTAAGTGCTGTATCTAGGTGCTAGTGAGTATATGCCTTTCAGCCTTTTTGAAAGGTTAATAAAATGAGTTGTTTTAGTCACATATATTGACTATCTTTGTAGAAGGCAAATATTTATTCATTCACTTTAATATTAATTGAAATGAAAATTCATATTCATTTTTTTAAGTCCTTACTTTTGACTTAGCTTCCAGGAAAAAAGACAACTAAACTTTGGGTTCCAGATGAAGAAGTTTCTCCTGAGACAATGGTCAAAGTAAGTAATATGCATAGATCTGTTGATTTTAATGTACTTAATATACTGTAATATTATTGAATGTGTAAACATTTCTATTTCTGTTGTAAAGTTAGGGCTATGAAAGTCATATATTTCTATTTATTTTTTGGCGTTATTTCATGTACTTTGAGAGTATTTGGCAGTAATGAGCAACCTGGACCTTATGGGTAGCAGCATATAGTCTAATTTGAGGTTTTAAAAAATACAGTAAGGTTTGAAAGCAGCTTCCATATTTCTGTTTCTTAGAACCAGCCTTTTAATGGCAAGAGGTAATGCTGATTTCTTATGAACATTCTATTGAGTAAAGATTGTTATCCAAGTTTTAGGACTGTTTTATCTTTTCCATGAGATTTAATAAAGCTATTTTTATTTTTAAAAGAATGTAGCCTGGAATTCTGGAATTAGAGTTATACGTAAAAGATGACTTGTTTCTGGTATAGGATACTGATTTATTAAAACCATCTATAATGTAGACCTCATTTCAATCCATTGCCAAGGTTTGAAGGTTAAGAACAAATAATGTTAAATTTTGTTTTTTTTCTAATTGTAATTTCTTATAATCCCTTGTGGGCTGTGAGTACATATTTGTTTATGTATCATGAATGGACTGTTTTTTGTTTTGTTTTGTTTTGTTTTTTACATTATTCTAGCTTCAGATTCTGATATATTTCCACAGACATGGAACACAGCACTTCCTTTAGTATCTTTGAATGTTTGTTGTTCCTTTTGAGTTCTTACATAAGCCCATTTTCTTAGCATTGATCTTAAGCATCAGTTTTATGTAGCTGAGAGCAGCACTGGAAAAGAAAGCAGGCCCCCTGCACTTAAGTTCATGCTTGCCAAATACACAGGAAAATCATCTTAGTATCTGCCATGTGGCAGACATTGTTAAAGACCCACTTAGTTCCTAGCCTTTGTTGTATAAGAAACTGAAATAATATGTGAAAAAGAGATGATATATATGTCATTTATTGAAAAGGTAAGATGTACCACTTTCAAAAAGATTATTGTAAACATTTAAAGCTGTAACTGGTATAGAAGAAGTATTTAGGGACTTTATGGTTATTTTTGTACAAATGTGATATCATCTCTTTGGCAGAAAAGAATGAATATAGTTTGTAGTTGGGAATTTTTTCTGATTAGGCAAAGTAAGGGTGATTTTAATTCTAGAATCTAAAAGGTGAGATGGATGTTGTAGAATCATCAAAAAAAAATAAAAGAGCTTTTCTTTAGTGAATTTTTTTTTTTAACTACTTCCTTAGAGGGTGAAACAGCTTTAATTTAAAGCATTCTAAGTTATCTTCATATGTATAGAAAATCCTGTTTTTCTTTTTTCTCTTCATACAAAGTATTCAGTAAAAACATTTCTTGATTTTTTTTTTTTTTTAGAAGGTAGCTAAGGAAATTCTTTTAAATGTAGCAATTTTTTTTATTTGTCAATTTGTCTTTAAAATAGATTCAGGCTATTAAAATGATGGTTCGATGGCTACTTGGAATGAAAAATAATCACAGTAAATCAGGAACTTCTACCTTAAGATTGCTAACAACAATATTGCACAGTGATGGAGACTTGACAGAGCAGGGGAAAATTAGGTATGCAATTATTGTTTCAAAGTTCTTTGGATTATACAATATTTGAACTCCTGGTGTAATTATTAAATATTTCAGTTTCTTTTTAAAAAAGTCATCAGTTTTGCTGTACACGTGTGCATATATTTTCATTTTAATGTGCTTTTGTATGGTGGTTATTTCACAACTATAGTCATATCTAGTACCAGCTACTATATATTGTATTTTAAACAATAGATACTTGATTTTTGGCATATCTAATGGACATTAGTATACAAATAAGGAACTCATGTTTTACAGTCTTGTTAATGTCTAAAGTGAAAAGAAGAGATTGGGTGGAAGGTAATTTATTGAATCTGTTTCTAGAGTTATAAGTAAATAAAAATCTTGAAAATCGTTCTTAATGTAAATTATTTAAAATGTACACACTGTCTTCTTTTTATTTTCATTTTGTTTTGTTTGAAAGGTGTAGTATGGTACAATGGGCCCTCTATATCCATGAGTTTTGTATCCATGGATTCAATCAACTGTGGGACACAAATAATTTGAAAATAAAAATTTCATCTGTATTGAAAATGTACACTTTTTTCCTTATTCCCTAAACAATACAATATAGCAATTATTTAAAGTGTATTAACTATTGTAAGTAATCTAGAGATAATTTATAAATTATGTGGGAGGCTCTGTGTCAGTTATATGCAAACACTGTCATGTCATATAAGAAATTTGAGCATCTTTCGATTGTGGTTACCTGAGGTGGCTCCTGGAACCATTTGCCCAGTTTACTGAGAGGCAACTCTATAGTAATCGAACACATGGACTCTAGAACTCAGATTCAAATCCTGGCTCCACCACTTCCTAGTTAAGTGACTTTTATCGAATTGCTTTAACCTCTTAGTACCTCAGTTTCTTTATCTATAAAATAGAGATAATGGTTATATTTGTCCTATCTAGCTACTATGATATAATTAAACAAATTAGTATGTCAAAGGTTTTGAAAGACTACCTACCATGGGGTAATTAGAAGCATTGTTGACAATTAGAAGATAGTAGTTATTGTGTCAGTTTTAGCAGTAATTTAGAGGTTTGTTCTTAATGTAAGCACATGGGTTGTTTAGTCACCTTGGTAATATCAGATAGGAGAATAACTTCCCTTTACTATAGCTAATGACTAATGAGAAAGCACAGGTGACATCTAACTGCTTTCTAAGCCTTTCCATCTTCATTCTGTTCATGTTTTGTTCATAGTATTCTCTTGGAATCAACTATTAATAGCAGCACATATTTCTAAAAGTGAAACAAATAAAATTTGATTATCTGTTCATTTTGTATTTACAACTCATCAGTCTACCTTCTTTAGTCTACTTAGTTGTCTTTACCTCTGTACTCACATAATTTATATGTACAGTGTTTAAGATTTACAAATAATTGTTTTCATTAAAATGTATACCAAATTTGAGATAATTTTGTAGTGATCAGTTCAGCCTTGTAGAGAAAATAAATACCCCAGTATTAATACATTTTTGTCTTCTAGTTTATTATATTATTTTATACTTACATTCCTAGTTATACTCAGCTGTGTTACCTTATTAAAGGGACCATTATACCTTAATGTTTAAGAACATCGCCAGACTAAATGGTTTCAAATTCAGGTTCTACCATTTGTTATCTGCTATTATTTATTAGCTAATTATTTCACTTCTACATGCCTCAAATTCCTCACCTTCAGGATGGGGGTTAACAATAGTACCTCCTTATAGAGTTTATATAAGGAGAATGTATGTATGTTTATATTAAGTTATTGGAATGATACCTAGTACACTGTGTTTTATAAGTTGTGTTCTAGGGAACCCATGTGACATTCAGGAACATTTAGGGACTGCATGGAGTAGGAGTAAGAAAAATTCCTGGTAGAAACAAAGCAGATGGAGACTTGGAGCTTGGAGGGGAGTTTCTGTCCCTTACTTTAATAAGAAGCTTGCTTTTTTGTGTTTACATTTTAAATTCCTATGTAAGATTTTATTTAGAGGAAGGTGTCCTCTACTTAATAAAGCTGAAAACAAAACAACAACAACAACAAAAACCAAAAGCTTACCGTATTAAATAGAAATCACTAGTTTAGATGGAAATCTTTAAGGCAAACAAATTTGTAAGAAGCATCTGTTATCCATACATGAAGAGAAAGCATCCAACTGCTGGCTTTCACTCTCTGAACTAAGTACTATGATTTACCTATTAATAGCTACTTGGAACATTACCATGGACACACTGATAATTCCTTTGGGACATGTTTCTCAACCTTAGAACCTTATTAATGTTGGCATACATTCAGTCAGTATTTTTACATAATTATTAGAAAGATAAATGAAGAGTTTTAAACCAACTAGATCATTATATCTTGGAACACTAAGACTGTCTTTTTTTTTTAAATCCCCCTCAGTACTTTGTATGTGATAGACACATAACTTACAGTATGAATGTTGAATTATCATCTTGTAGTATAGAGCTATAAAGGAAGTCTTGATTAAGGAGTTAAAACTTTCCCCTCCTTTTCTTAGTGAAATATCCCTGTAATTCAGCTAATGTATTGCTGTATTAGGAAGGATTACTTAGATGTACTTACTAGTCTAGTTATAGTTTTCTTGAGAAGAACCTTTCAGCAATTTATGAAAAATTAAGAATAGTAAAGTTTTATCTACTATGCCTCTTTTCATTCTACTTTTATGCTTAGCACAGTGGTTGTGGTTGACTTATTAGTAAGTTAGGATCTTTTTATGCCTAATCTATAGGTAAATGTGTTTCTAAAAGAAATCCATAGAATAATATTTAAATCATAACAAGTCAACATACAAATATGTTTCTTCTAGACTTGCCTAAGAGCTATTTTGTGTAGGATGAGAGAATGAAATGCCTGTAGAGAAGCTAGCCCAGACTTAAATTTAAGAGAATTTATATAGTATTTTATTAGTTAACCATCTTTCAGAGGTAATATACTGTGGTACTCAGTATCACTAAATTATTTACTGCCTTAGTCTGTTCGGGCTACTGTAACAAAATACCATAGATTAAGTAGCTTATAAACAACAGATTTATTTTCATAGTTGTGGAAACTGGAAGTTCATGATCAGGGTGCTAACATGGTTGAATTCTGCTTAGAGCCGTACTATTTCATGTTGCAGACTAACTTTTTTCTTATTATATTCTAACATGGCAGAAGGATCATACAGTTTCCTTCAGGACTCTTTTATAAGGGCATGAGTCCCATTCATGAATGCTCTGTCCCCAAGACCTACTCACCTCTCAAAAGATTCCACCTCTTAATAGTATCATCTTGGCAGTAGGATTTCAATATGTGAATTTAAGGAGACACAAAAACATAGAGACGATAGTATTATTCTATCTTTGTTTTTTTTGGACAGAGGAATACTTACAAAATTAGATGTACAAAATGGTTTTATGTAAACATTTGGAAATCTTATCTATATTCTTTCTGCTTATTTTTCAGCAAACCAGATATGTCACGTCTGAGGCTTGCTGCTGGAAGTGCTATCGTGAAGCTGGCACAAGAACCCTGCTACCATGAAATCATCACATTAGAACAGTATCAGTTATGTGCATTAGCTATCAATGTAAGGAAAATCACTATATAAGACATGACTTTTTATGGTCATTGACTTTTAGGAAAAAAAATTCAGTTTTTTAAGTCAGTAATTTTGATCAGTTTTGAATGTTTCTTTTCTTTTGAAAAATTTGTGTAGAAGAAATGTTTCAAAGTTCTAAAACTCATTTGACTTTTTGGGTTACTAATAGTCTAGCTGACTTGTTATGTGCAGTCCTAGTCTATAAAGTTAATACAAATACTGAATTAGCATATATTGCTCTTAGGGTAAAAACAAGGGTAGGTTCTTTCTAGCCTATAGTCATGAAATTTTCATCAGTACATCAGTTGATCAGTACACATCCATGTTTTATGTGTATTTCTATTTAAAGTCACCTTCCTACACACACACACACACACACACACACACACACACACACACGTAACTTGGTTTTCTCATTAAGCTCCTCATCAACTGCACTACAACTCATGCCTAAACCAAGCTTATCTAGCCTTATGTATTTTCTCCATAAGGTACATCAAAGCCTTCTTGTGCTTAAGAATGCTAGGCAGTGACTGAGGTTGTAGCTCAGTAGTAAAGCACTTGCCTAGCATGTGTGAGGCGCTGAATTCTATCCTCAGCACCACATATAAATAATAAATAAAATAAAGGTATTGTGTTCATCTACAACTAAAAATATTAAAAAAAAAAAAAAAAGAATCACTATGTTCAGGAACCATTTTAAACAAGCCCACCAATACCGACAAAAATGTGTAAAGTATGGAGTAAATAGACCACAAAAAAGGACCCTTGTTTACAGTATAAGAGCTGTAACAAGAAGACGGGACTTCTTCAACCTCATTTGGACTTATGCACATGACACAATTCAAATTTTTTACCATTCTGCACATATTCTTGCTAGTGCTCATAAAATCTGTGCAAGTATTGATTTTGGGGATATTTGTAAATAAATTGTAAACGAGTAGACCTAATTTCAAGCCAGAAGAATTCCTTATTAATGAGTCAAATTTTCAAATTGTGAAATTGATAATAATGGATTCATATTGCAATTTTATGAATTTCTTATGTTATATTTGAACTGTATAACTTCAGAAATATTTAGTATTGAGAAAATTTAAAAAGACTTGTAATAGTAAATATGATAATCTAATATGAATTTTTCATTCATAATTTGGTTTACACTTTTCTATTTTTTTCAAGCAGTTTAAGAATTTTGCATTTATCAGGAATCATTGCGATTTTTCTTTACTTTTCCCCTCCCCACTTTCTTCTGCTTATTTGAAAACTACTGTTAACTTCTAAACACAATCTTTTAAAATCGTATTCGTTTTGTCAATTTCTAGTATTTCAGTCTTTAAAATAGCCATTCCAAATCCTGTTTATTATTTGTTTTAGTTTTATTATTTTTCAGATATTAGAAAAAATCATTTGAGAAATAAGATTTTTGGGGAGCCCATTAACTTCCTGGTTTAGTTTTCCCTTTTAAGTTTGGAAACCATCTTATTTTGTAAGAAATTAAAATTGTTTAAAAAGTATATATTATATTTTGTGGAAGAAAACTACCTATATGATTAGTTTTTTAAAATTGATAAGACATTCTGCTGATTTCTTGGGTTCTTGGTTTGATATTTCTTAGAATATTGGTGATATTGTTCATCATTAAAGTGGAACTTTAAAAAAAAAAAACAAAGGAAGGAGATATATATAAAGAGATGGGCCTTCTTCGAAATTTACAGTACATAAGTGTGTGTGAACCTAATTTAGTTAAAGGTCTACCATGTGTGGAAAACCTCCACTTACCAATTTCTGGGGAGTTTTTTTTCTTTTACAATATTTATTTACATTGCTACCTTAGTGACCATATGTCCAGGGTGAAAATTTAAATTGTCTGAATTTTAAGATAGTTTTGGAATCCTGTGAATAGTTAAAAGTTAGTTATTAGCATCTTCTCACAATTCATATTGCTATTCCCTTATAAACAAAATTTTTTCTAGTTCTGCAATTCCTTTAAATCATATGCCTCTCTTCTTTTTTTAAAAAAAAATTTGTTCTTTTTAGTTGTTCATGACAGTAGGATATATTTTGACATAGCATACATACATGGAGTATAACTTTCCCTTTTGGTTGTGCATGATATAGAGTTATACTGGTCATGTATTCATATATGAACATAGGAAAGTTATATCTGATTCATTATACTATGTTTCCCACTCCCATCTCCCTTTCTCCCCGCTCTCCTCTCCAATCTGGTGAACCTCCAACCCTGCAACACCTTATTGTGAATCAGCATCTGCATATCAGAGAAAACATCTAGCCTTTGGATTTTTGGGATGGGCTTATTTCACTTAACATGTTGGTCTCCAGTTCCATCCATTTACCAACAAATGCCACAGTTTCATTCTTGATGGCTCAGTAATATTCCATTGTTTATATGTACCACATTTTCTTCATCCATTCATTTGTTGAAGGGCATCTAGGTTGGTTTCATAGCATAGCTATTGTGAATTGAGCTGCTGTAAACACTGATGTGATTTGCTGATTTTGAGTCTTCTGGATATATGCCAAGCCATGGGATAACTGGGTCAAATGATGGTTCCATTCCAAGTTTTCTGAGGAATCTCCATACTGCTTTCCAGAGTAGTTGCACCAATTTTTAGTCCCACCTGCAATGTATGCAATCTCTCTTTTTTTTTTTAAAACCTCCATATCTCCTAAAACAGTAATCTGTATCTTTGACTCTCTTCCCTCTCTTCTGTATCTTCCCTCTCACTCTTCACTGTCCGTATCTTGGCATTTGCCTTTATTGTTTTCTATAAGTGCCCTATTGAAGTCTTCAAATTCAGTGATCTTATTTATCATTGTCCTTTCTGTATCAGTTGATACAATGTATTGCACCATTATTCTTGACATTCTCTTGATTTTTAAATTTCTGTCTCTTGACTACATTTTCTGACTCCTTCTTTTCCTTTAAATTTGTGTGTTCTTTGAGGATCTATCCATGATCAACTTCACCACTTGCACATTCTTTGGCCATCTCATTATCTAAGTAAGTTATTACTGTACTGTAACATTTGTTTGTTTTTTCAAGTCCCTGGTCCTACATCAAATACTAAATGGAAATTTCAAACTTTTCTTTCCTGTGAATGAATAATTTTAAATTCATAATAGTTCCCAAATCTTTTCTTTCCTTAGGTTTCTCAGTAAGCATTAAATAAATCCGAATACCATTTTTTAGATCTAAAAGCACGATTTGACTCTTGCTTGTTCTTCTTATTGCCAAAGTCCAAATAATTCTTCCCTATGATAGATCTATATTTTTTTATTCATATCTTAACTATTCTAATTGCTGTAATCATCAACTCTCACTAAGACTGTTGTGAAAATTTCTCTGTGGTTGAATTTCCCTAATCACAATTCTGATCAGGATATTTTCCCACTCGTAAAAGAAAAGTTGCACGTATATTATGACCTAGCATTTGAGAGTCTCTATTGTTAGGATCCAAATATGCACTTTAAAATGTTGTTGGGTACAATACCATTGTTTAATACATACCCTTTACCATCATTTGATTCAGTGAAACCAGACAATTTTTCTTTTATGTGCTTCACACTTGCTATATCTAGTTTTCTTCTTATCCTCCCATTTCCATAATCCTTATCCAATCCTTTCTGCATATTAAGGCTCAGATACAACCTTCTGTATAAAACTTGTTCTGATTCTTTTAAGCTGGGAGTAGTCTCTCCATTTGAATCCTTGTAGGTTTTATCTGTAGTTCTTTAATACACATGAAAATTTGCTTTATGCTTTAGCTATTTATGTACATGTGGCTTACTCCTGAGTTGAAGTTTGTTATAGGTATTTTTTTTTTTTGTTATAGGTAGTTTTGTAGCTGGTATACCCTTGTCATATATTTGAGTAGACAATAAGTCTGAAAGACATAGAGATCAATAATTTGAATTTTAGCATAATTTAAATATTATGTTAAGTATTTTAGAATTTGGTTGTGTTCATGAAAATTGTACTCTCTACTGGTATGTGTTCTACATTCTGGAAATACAAAGACAAGTAAAGTCATGGCTACTGCCCTCAAAAAACTAACAGTCTGTTAGAGGGAATATAAACTAGAAATGTGTTGATAATATAATTTACTACATAAAGTAATTGAACTACTTCCTATGTATTAAAAATAGTTCTGGGATCATTTGTATTTAGAAAAGTCCTCTGAAAGTGTATTAACTGAAGATGCAGACTAGAATTTCTTTTATAGTAATGAATATAACATTTGATTGTAACTTCGTTTTGGGGGAAAAACTTAGTAGTGTTAGACACCATCTTATTTTCTTATATTTAAAGTCAATTATTCTTAATAGTCATAGCTATGAAAGTGTCAGGTGTCTACATTTTCTGAGAGTACATTTTTTTCTCGATAAAATTGTATTACCCTATTCTTTATCCCACACATACTTTATAGTACAGTCAAAAGGATAATCAAGTTTGCAGAAAAACATTGGAAGACTCCCTCAGTTTTCAGTAGCACTGCTTTTTATTCTTGATTCAGATGATTCTCTTGAAGAATTGTGTATCACTCTTGTCAGTTTGTCTTCTTCAGTTGTTGTTTGTGCTAGTTGTCTTGCTTATTTCCTTTTAGTTCTTCAGCCTCACTTTAATGACTATGAAAACCTACTACAATGGCTTAAAGATTGACTTTGATGAATTTGCATTGTATTGTTGAATTCTGAATGATTAGTTACAAAAACACCATCTTGGTTGGGAAAATACATAAGTAGGGAGGGATGTTTGAATACAAATTCATTTTTTAAAAAATGGTCTATACCTTTATAAATATATTTGTGATATGTTGACTTTTATTTATATAATTTTAAATTAGATCATAATAAAAATGAAGACTCCCCTCCCCTATGGCATTAATATTGAGGAAGGAGTGAGTTAACTATTTTATTGAGTATAAAGGTAGATAGATGAAATTTCTGTGAAAGCTAGACTACTTTATTAAAGGTAGAAAGTTGATAATGAAGTTTAAATTAAATGAAAGAAGATATGCAAAGTAAGGATTTAAGGTCAGAGCAAGATATTATTATCAAGGTTTTTAAGAAACAAATACCATTCTAGATACAAGAAGTACAGTACCTAAAGTTGTCGTAATATGAAGTACACCACACCTTGTTTCATGGAGCATGAGGTATTAATGATCATGAAGTTCTTTGTATGTTATGTAAAAGTTTGAGCTTTTCTCTGTAGTTGAGAAAAATTCCATCTGTGTGCCAGTTATTGTGCTAGGATTAGAGACACAAAGATGAATGAAAACATAGTTTTGTCTTTCAGAAACTAGCAATGATAAAAAACACAAACTTATAAACCAGTAAGGTTATATGCTAAATGTTCTACTGGACATGTGTAGAGTGCTATAACAGAGCTTTGGTGGGTATAGGATACAGGTTACATGCTGTTTTACCTAGGAGAATCAAGGGGGATAGTTTAAGAAAAGGGAGTTGTGTGAAATAAGCAGGCATAAGGCTAACAGGTTTATTTATTTATACAAATAAAAGTAACTTGGTGCTTCAGAAATTGATTAGGATCTCTTGCTTTCAGAGGTATGCATTTTAATCTGATAGGTTTTCTTTCTTTTTTTTTTTTTTTGAAGGGCATGATAGTTTATTTTAAAAAATTATACCACACTGATCATGATGACCAGCATACACATGATAATGGCTTTTCTCTTGGGTATCAACATTGTAGTATTTTTGTATACCGAAATGTTTCAATAGGACCAAGAACGTTAAGAGAGTAAAGATCTTAGATGAAAATGGACACTAATAACTCTGGTTTTCTAACTCACAGAATTAATTTAAACCTCCTATGAATCAGTGACATAATGTTATCTAGTTATGAAGAACAAAAGTTCTCTTAGATCTGATAGGTTTTCAAATGATAGAACTAAAATGTATAAATTGGGTAGAGTTTTGCCTTGCTACTAACTGAGAAAGATATATGTGATTGTGTGTGTGTGTGTGTGTGTGTGTGTGTGTGTGTGAGAGAGAGAATTTAGTGCTGGAGATTGAATCCAGGATCTTGTACATGCTGGGCAAGAGCTCTCCCACTAAACTCTCTCTCCTAGCCCCATGTTTATTTTAAAAAATATCTTAAGTGAATGGGTTTATATTTACTAGTTTTAGAAATGCATTAATATTTTCTAACATGTAAATGAATAGTTATTAGGTAAATATTCCAACCTTGAAATTATCATGAGTTACAACATCTGTCCTTGTCAATAGTCAAGCAGCGGTTGTAGATAAACTTGCTTCTGTGTGCCCTTTTCTCTATGGATATAGCACATTGTATATCTAAATTGTTATTCCTTCCTGCCATGTGGATAATACCTGAAACAATTATATCTTCACAGGATGAATGCTATCAAGTAAGACAAGTGTTTGCTCAGAAACTTCACAAAGGCCTTTCCCGATTACGGCTTCCACTTGAGTATATGGCAATCTGTGCACTTTGTGCTAAAGATCCTGTAAAAGAGAGAAGAGCTCATGCTAGACAGTGTCTAGTAAAAAATATAAATGTAAGACGAGAGTATCTGAAGCAACATGCAGCTGTTAGTGGTAAGCACACAGGGAAATAAAAAATATACTTTCCAACCTGCCAATTTCACTTTAATAGACTATAAAATATTAATATTATTTACTGTATTCAAATTGGCACTTATTATGTAAGAAGTTAGCATTTTTCTATAACTACTTTTCATTTAACATAAAGGTCATTTAAAAACTATAAATGCATGGATATTTAATTTGAACCTGTATCTCTATGTAAATGACTAAATGGCCAAGGGAAATAACGATGAAATTTGTACATTTATGTAGATTGTCTAAGGTCTACTTTTAGTTGAAAAAAAGTACAAGTCTTTGATCTTTGTTGTTTGTTCTGATGTATAGCTGACATTGACAATAACAGGTGCTTATGTTCCTGCTTTTCATCTGCTCACTTTACCCCCTCAAGGTTAGGTGATATGCCTCTTGACTTCTAGGACTTGTTTAACAAATAACATTAAAATCTGCCCATTTATCCAAGTCAGAAATCGGAGGCATTCTTTGTACCTTTTTTTCCCTCACTCATCAGTCTCCAAATCCTGTTAATTCTTCCTCCAGATGTCTTGAACATCTATCCTTATTTTCCTAGCCTGTTACATTTCCCTTGGATCATTGTACACACTCCTAACTGTTTCCCTGTTTAAATGTTTCCCTGCCTCTGTCCCCCAATTTTACCCACTGTTGTGCCACATTGATACCAAAATTATTATTCTAAAATGCATTTCTGATCATATTACTTCCTTGCTTGAAATCCATGTGGATTCTTTATTGCTTATGAGGTAGAGTTGAAACACTTTTTCATGGCTTTTTAATAGTTTGCTCTCAGTGTGAGTTTCAAGTTTTCTCTGTTGTTTCTTACTATGAACTCTGCTTCCTGCTATAACCTCAATTACTTGAAATTTGTGGAACCATCTTTTTTCTCTGTTGTCAGCTCTTATCTGAGAATTATCTCTCCCTTCTAGAAAAATAAACAAATAAAATGAGGAAGCCTGGTTTGCACCTTTTGAATTCTTTAAAAATAGTTTTGGTGTTATTGCATCACTGTGACCCTCCTTCCTTTTTTTTCTTCTTCACGTTGGAAAAAGTGAGGGCTATGCAGTCACATCTAACTTCTGCAATTTACTGATTGTTTTTGAGCAAGTTACTTAACCCATGCCTTAGTTTGCTTATTTGTAACATTGGTGTAATTATGCTTACTTCTTGTTGTGGTTGTGAGGATTAAACATTTATATATGTAAAGCACCTAGAATAATGATTAGCCTGAAGAAGTTATCAGCCAATACTAGCTATTTATTTTGGAGCACTTTTACATTGAAGATAGCTTCTGTCTCTGTTTATTCTTTAGTGTGAAATCTTTACCCAGTCTTGTTCATCTTAATACTTTTAGATTCTAATAGGGCACTGAATAAATATTTGATAGAATTTAATTTGAAGGTCTCTGAATTTTGAACTTTGTTACTTTTCTTCTATGCTTGCTCTTAAAATGAATGGCGTTATACAGAAACTATTCTAAGTGCAGCAACAGAAATAAAGAAAATCTGGTACTTCATTGACACATAAGATACTGTACTCCAAGTTGAACATCTGATATAAGTTTTTGTGTATAAGAAATTTAAATGGGATTGTTTTGAATATGAATCCCACTTGTTTTGTATACCCTTGGGATTACCTTTCTGACCTCTGTAACAGAATTTGTCACTCTCAGTAAACATATAAAAACTATTTGAATTTAAACTGAAAAGAATTTTTTTATATTTAAAACATCCTAAAAACTCCATTCCTTATTTTCATTCCTTTATGTCTCTTCTTCTCTTACAAATAGAATCAACTATTCCTATTTTTGTGCCACACTGACTGAAAGATTTACTAGAAGTTTTTAATTTTCTTAGCAACTTAGAATATTAAACATAGGGCTACTCACAATATCAGGAAAAATGGATTTGATGTCTCTCAATCTTGAATATCGTTAGTATGGGTCACTTTTTTCATATGCATTTGAAAACTGAAATATTTGTCTTTGTAGCCCCGAGCACATGGTGTGTTTAGTAGGCATTTCAATATTAGATATGATAGATGAGTGAATAAACTGTTTAATTTATCATGTTCCTCAATGCATGGTATTTCAGTATGTTTTTCTTCTAGCCATATTGTGATAATAGTGGGATTCAGGAAATATAGTATGAAAGAGAGAGTGTGTGTAAGATTTGATTTTTCTAACCTGGATGTTTTTGTTTTGTTTGTTTTTCTTTTTCTTTTCTTCTTCTTTTATTTTGTTTTTTCTTTTTCAGAAAAATTATTGTCTCTTCTACCAGAGTATGTTGTTCCATATACAATTCACCTTTTGGCACATGACCCAGATTATGTCAAAGTACAGGATATTGAACAACTTAAAGATGTTAAAGAGTAAGACTTTTTCCATCCCATTTTCATATTTTCTGATTGTTTTTTTCCCCCCTTACTACTGATAATGGGATCTCAATTATAATTAGTTTATCGATGTGTTTCATTTCTTAGGAGTCTAGGGTTCTTCTCTCTTATTTGTTCTTTTATTTGTCTTTCTATTTTCATATCATCTTTTCACATTACATTTCTTAGGTAACTTTCCAAAACTTAATTTAGCATAATTAAAATACTTTGGTTCTTTTTCTCTACTGGTCTGACATTTCTTTTCTGTCGAAGTAAATCCATTAAAAGTTCTATTCCAGTTCTTATCTTTTCCTGTTTCCTTCTAAACCTCTGTAGTTTTCATATGAGTTGAACTGATAATTTCCTTTACTCACATAGTAAGCATATTTTTCTTTTCAGTAACTGTCTTTCTCCATAGGAAGGAGATAATGGTCTAATTTCATAATGAGCCAAATTCATAACCAGAAAACTAGTCCCACTTATGATTTCATTGGTGATTTTTAAAATTAGAGTTTATGACATTTGTAATTCTTTCACGCATTATTATTGAGAGACTGCAGACACTCCATATGCCTGAGTGTAAAATATGGGGATACTGTAGTATTTAGAAAAGTTTTAAGACCAGCGTAGTTCTTTAAATAAACTTGAACCCTTGGTCTTCTTTTCATTATACTAAAAGATGACCTTTTTGATTTCGAATCAATTAATTTATTATACCTTTTATATCCTAGCGAAGGAAAATAACTGTTGGTTTTCTAATTCATAGAAATTTTTTTGCAGTTAAATATCTGAGAAATCTCAGGAGAGTAAAATTAAAATTACTGGTAACTTCTTATGGCAAAGGAAAAAGCTATTACCTAGTTTCTTTGCCACAACTTCTATTTCTAAAAAATAAGCAAATAATTCTCCATAAATGCATTCTGTGTTGGTGGGATGATGACTAATATAAACTTCAAATAACCATTCTTTATCAGAGAACTTTGGTTTATTCCCTGGCATTAATGATTTGTGCCTCCCCCTGCACTCCTCCCCCAGTATTGGCAATTGAACCCAGGGGTACTTAACCACTGAGCCACATCTCCAACCACCCTCCCACCCTGTTTTTTTTTTTTTTTTTTTTTTTTTTTTAATTTTGAGACAGAGTCTGGTTAAGTTGCTGAGACTGGCTTTGAGTTTGTGATCCTTCTGCCTCAGTCTCCCAAGCTGCTGGAATTATAGGCGTGAGCCTCCATGCCCAGCTTGACTATCTTTCTAAATTGCCCAGTATTACCATGAGTAATTTCCATTCTACCAGAGAGCCAGTCTGGAAGAACTTCTCCTGTGCCTGAGATCCTAAAGTTTTTTTTCCCTTTTAAAATACCTTGCTTCATGTTTCTTTTGTACATCAACTATAACTGTGTCTCTTTCTGTCTATATAATACAGAGAGAAGCACTTTTTTTTTATTGAATAGAATTTTGTGTAATTAAAACTGGGCTACTGAAACTTTCTTTTAATTTTTCCCTAAACTAAGTAAAGACAGTAGGTATAGTTGTCAGCCGTAATTTTTCCTTTCTAACTTATTAATGAAGAATCCTGACCTTTTTATAAGGTGGTTGTAATCTCCATCAGGATTTGAGTCAGTCTTTGAGTATCTGAGGCCTCACTTGATCCTGGGCCCAGTTATTCTTTTAGGCATTTTTCCCTTGGTGTCATATCATGGATTAAAATCACACCATTCTTTCCACTCTCTTTCTTTTTTTAACCTTCTTCCTTGGGGAATCTAGTGAGACTAAGAAGGGGAATGGGTCTCACATATGCATTGCTAACCTGCTGTAATATGTGCATGTGCTATTTCCTTTTAATTTTTTCCCCTCCTGGGACTTTAATCTAGCTTCGTTATGTTTAGAATTATTGTATCTGTATTTAACAAAGATATTTTTGTTCTGTATTTCCTTTTTTTTTTTTTTTTTTAGATGTCTTTGGTTTGTTCTGGAAATATTAATGGCTAAAAATGAAAATAACAGTCATGCATTTATCAGAAAAATGGTTGAAAATATTAAACAAACAAAAGATGCCCAAGGACCAGATGATGCAAAAATGAATGAAGTATGCAATAATTCTTTTGTAAATAATTATGATTCCATGTTGACTTACACATTTGGTTGTGGGGTATAAAACTGGTGAATTACTAATTTATAGATTTATGTAATAGTTTTTTTATTGGAGGCAATTAGATTTACTAATATAGGATTAGTAGTAATTCTGTTGGTAATAAATAATAAAAAACAATAATGTAAGCCAAGGTGCTTATGTTGACAATTGCTTTTATTAGTTTATTCTTTAGACTGGTTAAATGTTATAGAATTACTTCTTATTTACAACATTTAGGATGCCAACTTAAGTACCTACTTTTTTTTTTTTTTTTTTTTAAATATGATTGCAGAAGCTATACACTGTGTGTGATGTTGCCATGAATATCATCATGTCAAAGAGCACCACATACAGTTTGGAATCTCCTAAAGACCCAGTACTACCAGCTCGTTTTTTCACCCAACCTGATAAGGTAGTTACTTAAAATAAAATTTATTTCAGCACTAGGTTGTTAGAAGATCAGAAAGTATCCTTATCAAGAGTTGACACACTATTAATTCTATAGAAAGATTGCCATTAGTTTTAAAAATATGATTCAAGACCAAAGTGTGGGCCAAACTAGAAGATACAAAGATTTAGAGTTGAGTTAGGATGATCTAGAGTTCGTCCTCAGAGTTTGAAACCATGCTAAGAGCACAGGCAAAAATGTGTTCAAAGCACAAGGATTTATGAGTTAATGGCCACTAATCCAAATGGGAAAAAGAATGTAGATAAAGATACTGTGTGTAGGGAGGAGCACTGGGGACTGGAATATAAATTGAACTGTAAATTAAACTCCATGCATGCATGATTATGTCAAAATGAAGTCAACAATTATGTATAACAATAATGCACCAAAAGAAGCAAAAAAAAAAAAAAGTGTGAAGGTACGAACCCTTGATTGGGGCTTATAATTGGTATGAAGATACATTCACAGAACAGATCCTGGAACAGGCCCAAGACTCTGGGAATACTATAAGAGCATTTCCAAACCACTCTCCAAAAAACTGAAGTGTTGTAAGAGATGCAGAAGGTGTTTTCCACATTTCCTATTACAGATTCATAATTTACCTAAGTATATGGAGTAACAGCCTGGAAACCACCACTGTCTTCCTTTTTGGTTTTAAAGCAGTGTGCCAGTTAAGATCTCACCAATATTTGGAGATTTGAAATAGCCTTGTCGGTTTACCAAATAGCTAAAGGGCTGTGTGCTTTTAGGAATTCACTTTGATGTGAGCAAGATAACAGGAGTATATGTGGTCTGTTTGAAGAGTGTAATTAGAGGAGTGTGGATTTACTAATGCAGTCTTAACATATTGGGGCTCAAATATGTTTTGTTAATAATTGTAATTGATTCAAGGTTAGTTTTTGTTTGACTGAAATTTTGTGTTTCAACTGATTAGTTTAGACAAATACATCCTTTAAAGCAGAAAAACTATTCTGTCCTCTGTTGGCTTTTAATCACCTCATAAATATAGTATTTCAATAGTCACTGATTACTTTTTTTCTCTTGCTTGTAGAATTTCAGTAACACCAAAATTACCTGCCTCCAGAAATGAAATCGTTTTTCACTCCTGGAAAAGTATGTTTCAAGAATCACTTTTAATTTTATGTGGAGGTTTATTTTAGTATAATTAATGGCCTAAATATATTATTTTTTCCTTCTTTAAAAATTTTCAAATGGTAGGAAATATAGTCAACTGTCTTTCATTACTAGTAATAAATAATTGTGTCTATCATATAAATGCAAACTGAGATATACAAACTTATAATATAGCTATAATAAAACTCAGGAGACAGACTGGGGATATAGCTCAATTGGTAGAGTGCTTGCCTTGCATGCACAAGGCCCTGAGTTCAATCCTCAGCACCACAAAAAGAAATAAGATCAGGAGACCCCTGAATCCTTAGACTTCTTCATCCTACATTTGAGATAAAAATCTTAAGGCATCATCTTGTATTCTTCAGCAGTGAGAATCTAATTATCTATTTCCATTATTGACCATATATTTTATTTGTCCTCATTTTCAGTGTAAGCCTTTTCCTCCAGATAACTTAAGATACTCAACCTTTATGCTGTCTATATAGTTTTTAATTTGCTCAAGTGAAATTCAGTTTATAATCCTGGTTTTGCTAAAGGATAGGCACATTTTTCATTATTTACATGTAAATAAATCATGATTTACATGTAAATTAATAATATTATTTTTTGTTCTTGACATGTAAGTTTCTTTTAGTTTTAACCAAATAGAATCATGTATTTCTCATTTCAGCCTAAAACAACCAATGTTCTAGGAGCTGTTAATAAGCCACTTTCATCAGCAGGCAAACAATCTCAGACCAAATCATCACGAATGGAAACTGTAAGCAATGCAAGCAGCAGCTCAAATCCAAGCTCTCCTGGAAGAATAAAAGGGAGGCAAGTACATAAGTATCACACTTTACTTTTAACAATTCCAACAAGGCTGTGAGATCTAAAATAATATAACTCAAACATTAAAAGTCAGCAAATGGAAATTAATGCTTCATTTTCTCTTTAACATTGGTAGTCACAAATTCATATTGATTTGCTTGCTCATTTTCAGTAGATACTTATTTATCTTAGCTTTTTGTATATGACCTTGTTGGGGTATTCTGTATTAGTACACATAACCAATTTCTAACTTCAGTGTCTTATATCTTATAAAACTGTTAACTAATGGTACATTCATATTTAGAACAAATAGTTAATAAAAAATGATGAGATATGCACTAGCGTGGAAGGAGTTTCCATAATACATTAATGAGTGAAAAGACAGAGTATAGAACAATGTTATGGTATTTTTGTTTAGAAAAAAGATTTATAGTCCCATTTGTATGTACATAGAAAATTTTTGGAAAAATAGACCAAATCTTAATAGTGTTCATGATAACTTAGTATAGGAGGGAGGTCATTTTACACTATTTGGTACAGTTTGAATTTTTTTTTTTTTCACTATGTATATGTGTGTGTGTGTATGTGTATATATATATAACATAAACTTTCTGCTTAAAAACAATTTTAAAATGATCCATTTTTTTAAAGAAAGAACAAATGCAGAAAATAATTAACCTTATGCTGGTTTTAGCACAAGGACATCATTGTTTTAGCCGCAGATAATTTTACAGGGCTGAACTTCTGCTGTTTATTGATCCTTGCCATGTAATTAGGAAAGACTACACTGTCTTTCTCATTGTTCATAACTAGTCAGTAAAAGAGGGAGGAGATGTAAATGTCTTAACCAGTTTTCTTGAATTTCCATGGAATTTGGATTTGATTTTAAGTGCAATTGGAAGGTGTTGTCAGGGAATTTAGAGATCTAGTCTATGCTTTTTAAAAATATTGCCTTGATGATCTGGGGAGAATATACTATAGAGGAACTAAAGTCGAGGTAGAAAAACCAGTTAGGAGTCAGCTAATAGTAATAGTCTAGGGAAGGAATGAAGAGGGAGGATAAGGACAAATCTCTCATTTATTTTGATGTTAAATCCAGATGGCTTTAACTGATTTATTAGATGTGAACAGCTAGGGAAAGAAGTATCCAGGGTTTCTTTGATTGAAAAACTGGATATATAGTGGTACCATTTACTGAGATGTAGAAATCTTGAGGAGTAACAGGCTCTGTGTTTGTATGTGTGTTTTGAGGGATAGAGTGTGGAAGAGGAGTATCTGAATAACTGTTGTGGCTTATGTTAAAGTTCAGGTTCCTATTAGAAATTCAAGTGAAGTATTGGGTAGACAATTGTATATATGACTTTAGAACTCAGGGAAGCTGGAAAAGATTGAGATTTACGGTTCAATAATGTGTAAACAGTTTTAAGCAGCTAAGGATGAGATAGAAGTCTGCACCTTTATAAATTCATGAGAGCATATACTTGCTAATTCATTTAACAAGTATGAATTGAATGCCTGTTCAGCCAGTCAGATTCAAGTGCTTAGCCTGCATTGGAAAGTAAAATTTACAGAAGGGCCATTCTCACATTCTAACAGGGGAAAGTTGTCAGTGAATAATAAACATAATAACTAAAGTATGTTAGGGTGAAGTGCTACAGAGAAAAAAAATTGAAGGGGAATAAAGGAATAGGAACAGGACAGGTTGCAGCGTACGCCAGTCTTAATTTATCAACAAAATAGTTTTAATTTGCTTTATGTTTCCACCCAAAAACAGAATTTAGGTTTAGAAAGACTGAGGGGGAAAAAAAAAAAAAACACCTGAATTTATGATTTTTAGTTTTCTTTTAATTTTCATTTAATTATGTGAGTGTTATTGTTTATTGATTTAGTGCTGAATAAGATAGAACAAAATATTCATCTTCAAAAATGAATGAGACTTTTCCTCATAAAACTGTAAAGCTATACTAGGAAAGAGAAAAGACTTTAAGGTTATTTGATTGTAATAATAATTATAAATGTCTGTATTAAAAGGCTTGATAGTTCTGAAATGGATCACAGTGAAAATGAAGATTACACAATGTCTTCACCTTTGCCGGGGAAAAAAAGTGACAAGAGAGACGACTCTGATCTTGTAAGGGTGAGATATTTGGTTTGATTTTATAATAATTTTATTCATTGCAGTTTTTACACTGAAACTAATTATTATTACTCTCAAATTTGGCATTTGATTTTCATTTTATTGCTTTACTTATAAATTTGAGTTTACAATTATCCTCTAAACCATGCAATTTCTTTATATTGAATTTATGTGTTTGTCATCCTGATAATCATCATAATAATTCTTGTCCTTGGAATCAACCATGCCTATTCCATACTCAAAACTGCTTGGTTTTGTTTTATTTATTTACTTATTTAACACAGTATGCTTAGATTTAGCCCTAGAAAAGGGAAATGGAATGAGGGTCCTAAAGCCTTCTCCATCGACTTTATTTCTTAAACCATTTACTAAATAAGCTTCTAGTGAAGGTTGGAAATGTTCAGGAAGTTCTCCTAAAACTTCAATAGAAATGACTTCTGTGATAGACCCAATTTATAAATGTCATTTGAAAATAAATTTGATAATATTTTACTTTACATATAAAATACATGAGTACAACTCAGTAACCTTAATGAATGGACTTATTTTGACTTTTCAGTACAACTCCAAACATTTCTTGAGTTATTGATTTGACTGTTTGAATTAGTTTCCTTGTCTGTGAGGAAATATTTGTGGGTATTTAGCTAATTAGATTTACAAAATAAGTGAACTTGCCCAAATTAATTGTTGCTCATCTTTCATTGTTATTATATTGGTAATACTTTTCTATTAATGGTTATAAACAATAAAGTTAATGTGTTTGAATCTATTTGATAGAGGTGGGAGGTTATCAATACAATTATTTTATTGCTTTCTTTGAAATATTAGTGTCCCTCTTGTTTTCCATTGACCCAACATTACATAGCCCAAAAAGTTTAAATTATTTTCAGGTTTCTTTAGTAATTTATCTTGCCAGATTGTTTCTCTCTCCACTTAAGAAAAAATTATAATTTCAAAGTTCTTACTGAATCCTCATTGTTTTTTTAAAAAAATTGATTTATTTTTACAGACCGCATTTTGATTTATCACACACAAATGGGGCACAACTTTCATTTCTCTGGTTGTACACAATGTAGAGTCACACCATTCGTGTAATCATAAATGTACATAGGTAATGATGTCTATCTCATTCCACTATCTTTCCTTCCCCTACTCCCTCCCTTTGTACTATAATTTTTTTGTTTGTTCGTTTGCTTTGTTTTGGCACCAGGGATTTAATCTATGGGTGATTAACCACTGAGCCATGTCCCCCACCCTTTTTATATTTTTATTTTGAGACAGGGTCTTCCTGAGTTGCTTAGGGCCCTACTAAGTTGCTGAAGCAGGCTTTGAATTTGCAATCCCCCTGCCTTAGCCTCCAGAGCCACTGGAATTATAGGCATGCGCCACAATGCCTGTCTATACTGTAAATTTTGATATTCATTAGCTATTTAAAAATTTCACCTAAGCAGAGTTAAAAGTTGATAGCCAGAAAGGAATCCTACTATCTGGATTTATAGAAGAGAATCTTTGAATTGGAAAAGGTATTTTTGTCTTGTGGTTCTTATTCTCTTACTGAAGAAAATTCTTCATTTTCAAGAGTTGGTGTCTATAGCTTTGAAAACGTGTTATGTAGAGAACTCAAGATATGTTTTGCCTGTTGGAAATGTCAACTAGGCCATTCCCATATTGTACCATACCCATGTCAACATGCTACCCCCCCCCAATAAAGTTGGGAAATGGCTTTTATTGATTTTTAATGTTGTGATATCATATAAATTCCACATTTATTGCCTTTTGGAACAGTACAAAGTCTGCTTTATTTTTCATGGAATAGTTTTGAATTCCTGAACTCTTGAAATTTATTTGTTATTATAATGGAGACCTTTTGCTATCTTTTGTGACACATGGATGGTGTGTAATGTTGATCCAGTTTTTAGAAATGCTATAAGAAACTTACTAATAAAATGAATTTTGATTGAAGTACCCTTGAAGAGATGAGATAAGCATTATGAGACACAAGTTCATTTTAAATACCAGTAGATTATAGTAAAATAGTACTATTTGCATACTACCAGCTTCACATTGAAATTTCACAGCAAAGAAATTGTTGTCTATATACATTTATATTTGAATATTTAGTTTTATAGATAATATATTTCTGTATTTCTGACTTCTTACCTCAGTTTTATATTCCCTGTGTTCTTAAAACAATACAATGAAAAATGGAAAATTAGGATTTGTAGTGTTTTAGGAAATTAGATTATTTTGTGGTATTTTTAAGAAAGTGGACATTGGATTTCTTGTTTATATACTAACCTTTTCCAAAGTCTGAAAGAATCTTTTAAAATCTTTGGATATAAAAAAGACCTGTTGCATTTAAAATTGGAGATAACATATTAAATTTGGTTTTAATTTATATTCTAATCTCTCTAACAATAATTTTTTAATTTATGCACAGAAACTAAGTACATACTAACACACTACATCCATTCACTTAGGTCTTTTCCTTCTGCTGGAACTCAAGAATAGTGTAATGTTTAAAAAAATTAATACAGTATGATAAATTAATGTACTGAAAAAGAAAAATAACAAAATAATCTCAGATAATGTCAAGAAAACAGTTAAGATTTAAAACTCATTCTTGAGTTTTAAACAAACATAAACTCTTCATAAAGGAACACCAGAAGGATACTAAAAAAGCTAAAAGTTGTATCTGTTTGAAATCAGTAGTCAGTGTCATTCTTCTTAAAGGCAAAACACTTGAAACATTTTTTTTTTCTGTTACACAACAGAAATTTAATATCTCACAGTTGTGGAGGCTGAGCAGTCCAAGGTCAAGTTCCCTATAGATCTAGTTCATGATAAGGGCTCTCTTCCTGTCTTGCACTTTTCACTGTTTACCCATATAAGAGAGAGAGAGTTGTTTCTTCTTACAAGGATACTACTAATTCCATCATAAAGTCCCCACCCTCATGACTTTTTCTTGACCAAATTATTTCCCAGAGACCCTATTTCCTAGTCTCATCACATTGGGGGGTGTTTGGGGCTTCAACATATGAATTATACCAGTCAACAGCAAATATGAATTAAAACTTAAACATACACAAAAAGGGTAAAAGAATATAGATTAAAACATTAAGACTCCAATAAACAAAGTAGTCAGAGAGCATATGCCAAAGATATAATTGGGCAGTTCACAGGAAATGCAGTGACTAATAAAAATTTTTTAAATTTACAGCTAATCTGATAGTTTTTATTACTTTCCTTTTTCTGATTTTTAAGAGTACAAATTGGTAGGCTTTTTGGAAATTAAGTTTGCATTGTAATTGTGAGTGTTCATACATATACTCTTGTTCTTGGGTCCCTGGAGAATTTTCTCAATCTCCATGTGCATTTTCATTTCAAATTCTCTGAATGTAGACTAGGATTTTATTTTAAAATTGAAAGCCACTGCTTTTATTTTTGTTGTTAATTAATTATACTTAGAAATATTATCTCTCAGAAGTATTCACAGAATTTGTAATATCTGATATGTTTAACTTTTACATCAGTCTACATTTAGAAAACAGAAATAGTACTTTTATGATGTTGTAAGCATGATATGTAACGTAGTTGATATTTTGTTTTATTATGCCCTGTCTAGTGAAATTAAACTTTTAAAAATTGACTATCAAAGTAGATTCTTTAATATATTTTCTTTAGTACCACACACTGAATTTAAAATGTTCTTTTTCATGAAAATAGTTCTTCACTAATACATAATTTGATAAAATACTGATTTGTGAGGCTTGCTTTTGAGGCTTTCTAGCTTTAAAATGAGAATGAAAATTTATTCTCTTATCCTAGAGAATTTTTTTAAATTAAAAAATGAATAAGTTTCTGGGCATGGTGGTACATGCCTTTCGTCCCAACTCCTTGGAAAGTTGAGGTTGGAAGATTGCTTTAGCCCATGAATTTGAGAGCAGCTTAAGCAATATAGCAAGATGCCATGGCAAAACAAACTAGTAAATACTTAGTTCTGACCTATATGACATATATTTGACATATTTAAGCACTATATATTTAGGTATATGGTAGTGATAACAGGCTTTTTTGTTTCATTGTTCAAAATTTTATTTTATGCTAACAATTTTATTGTTACACTAGGTAAAATAAATTTTTGTAAACTTACCTCATTGATATCCCAGTTGATATCTGGTTAGTATTTATACATTCTATACTAACAGTTTATTTATTCATTTACTTATTTATTGTTTATTTTATGGTGTTGGGGATTGAACTCAGGGCCTTGCATGTGCCAGGAAAGTACTCTACTGCAGAGCCATACCCCCGCCCCAGCAATTTTATTTTTAAAAAATTGACTTTAAGTTTAAAAATTGTGATCTTCTTTCCCCTCAGTCTGAATTAGAGAAGCCTAGAAGCCGGAAAAAAAACCCTGTCACAGATCCAGAGGAGAAGTTAGGTATGGATGACCTGACTAAGTTGGTACAAGAACAGAAACCCAAAGGCAATCAGCGAGGCCGGAAAAGAGGCCATACAGCTTCAGAATCAGATGAACAGCAGTGGCCTGAGGAGAAAAGGCTCAAAGAAGATCTATTAGAAAATGAGGATGAACAGAACAGTCCGCCTAAAAAGGGGAAAAGAGGCCGGCCACCAAAACCTCTTGGTGGAGGTACACCAAAAGAAGAGCCAACAATGAAAACTTCTAAAAAAGGAAACAAAAAAAAATCTGGACCTCCCACAGCAGAGGAAGAGGAAGAAGAAGATAGACAAAGTGGAAATACAGAACAGAAGTCAAAAAGCAAGCAGCACCGAGTATCAAGGAGAGCACAGCAGAGGTAAATATGTGTAACTCTAAACTGCATCTATTTACGTACCATATTATAAACCTTAATTTGATGCTATCCACATTTGGGTCTTCCCCAAAGCAGAGCAGAATCTCCTGAAACTAGTGCAGTTGAATCCACACAATCCACACCACAGAAAGGACGAGGAAGACCATCAAAAACGCCATCACCATCACAACCTAAAAAAAATGTGTAAGTTGTAAATAATATTAAGTTTCAAACCAATTTCAAATTATTTTGCAAAAGTTCATTTTCTATATTTAAATTCCAAATATTTAGTCCCATTACACTAGGCAAGATAAATTTTTGTAAACTTACCTAGGTGATTGATATCCCAGTTAAAACTCTGGGTAATATTTGTATATTTTTATAGTCTAGGCAGATGTTTATAAATGAATACCAAATAGTTTATTACTTCCTGTATAGACTTTACGGATCTAAAGAGATGATCAGGTATTTTTATGTAATCACTACACATTAACTAGGTTGCCTCATCACTGCAAGCTACAATTTTTCTTCATATTTCCTCTCAGCAGCTATTTCTTTGTAAAAAACTTTTTTTTAATTCTTTGAACTTGTCATAGGAAAGTAACATATCATCTTTCTTAAATCCATAGAAATGATCACATTTATCTCAGGTTTTTAATGTTTCTGTTTCCTAATCAAATTAACTTGTCTGTATTTACATATAGTTTTAGATATTCACACAAGGACATTTATAAGAGAAATATAGTAACAAACCTGTATTATTAACATGACAAATTATTAATACGACAAGAGCATCAATACTGTGATACGTACAGTTTGCAATATTTTCACCTTGGTTATATAAGTGGAAATAAGTAGCTTATCTTCTCTTAGTCAGAAATTCTGCACACTTTTTCTGAGAGAATCTAGTATGTAATTATATCTGTAGCTTCACTTTTCAGAGTTGCCAACATATCTTGGTTACTTGGTTACCTTAGAGTTTTTCCTGTTCCTGTGTATTCCACAGGAAAAGGAAAATTTGCCTGAGTGTCTAGCCAGTACTTCTTGCTTCCTCCATGTAATTTCTCTCTCAGGTTAAAGATAAAGGTAAGTGCATTTTTATGGCAGCTTCACAGATGTGTTTGAATTCAACCAAAGGAAAATCACTGTGTCTACATAAAGAATTCTTAGGGAACATTGAATACCTGTAATGAAATTTTTAACAAGGGAATAGCAGGGGTTAAATATATTTCAACCTTATAACTTTGGTTTCTTTATATCTGGGGATCATACAATTAAGGGCTTAATGTGTTATCTTCTGAAATAATACAAATTCTCTTATGCATGTTCAAAACCTACATTTTGTTTTATTTTACAAAATCTGTATTGAAAGAGATATTCTGTGTTCTATCTTGGCAGCTATTTCCTTTCTCTAGGAAACTTTTTCAGAACTAGAATAATAATATATGGTATGATGTGTCTGGTGTGTGTGTATGTATGTGTGTGCGTGTGCGTGTGCGTGCACGTGTACGTGTGTATGTTTTCTGAGTTCAATGGAATTGAAAAAGATTACCATTATCTTCTATGTACCTCCTGTATAGTGGTACTTAGCAAACATGGTTCTTATTCTCATGGGACTTATCTACTGGGCATGCAGTCATTAAAGAGTCACATTACTAATCACATAAATATAGAATTAGGGCTTGTGATATGTGCACTGAAGGAGAATTTTAGGGTTCTCAAAGCGAATGTAATGGAAGGATTGAGGAATTAGGGGAGTTTTTTCTTTGAAAAGTAACAGTGAATTGATTACTTGAAAATAATAAAGAGTTAGACAGTAAGAGAACAGGGAGAAGGACATTCCAGGTGGAAAGAACACCATGTTTGAAGTTTCTGAAGTGGGAAAAATCTTGGCAGATTCAGAGCCAAAGGCAGGCCAGGGTTTGCTGCTAAGTTAGGAGGTTTTACAAAATTACTCTTAAGGTCTATGGAGAGGTTTAAATGGGGATTGATATCAGCTTTTCTTTCAATACTAAATTTTTAAAAACCTAAGTAAGTGGCAGACAGATCATTAGAGTAGAAGGAAGGGAATAGGGGAGGGGAGGGAAAGGGGAAGTACTGGGGACTGCATTAGAGCAAACCATATTCCATGATTTTATAATTATGTCAGAATGAATCCTGATGTTATATATAGCTAACAAGAATAAATTTTTTATAAAGAGTACTTTACAAAGAGAAGAGGCAAGAGGTGGAAATGGTTTGAATTAGGTAGTAGCAGTGAAAGTAGGGAGAAGTGAATGGGTTTGTGATTTCTGTGAGTGGAATATTCTGGACCAGGAATGTTGTACTGTTTCCTGCTCAGAGAATTTTGCTTTGGGCTGTCAGTAGACCTAGATGTCTTTACTGAGTTATGGAAGGTGAAAGGAGAGTCAGACTTGGGGTTATGTTTTGAAACCCTTTATGGTTATAGTCAGTCACACTTAACTCTTGTTCTTTGGTAAATCTTTGTATGTAAGATTCTAAAATTAATAGGCTTAGAATATAAAAAATAATACATACCTCATGATGTATTTGAGGATGAAAATGGTAGAAGAATTCACAAATTATTTGATGCATTTCTTCTAATGAAGTAATATACAACTTAAAGACTGGAATGTTCATTTTATTTTACATGTTTTTACTATAGCCGTGTAGGACGCTCCAAGCAAGCAGCTACTAAAGAAAATGATTCAAGTGAAGAAGTAGATGTGTTTCAGGGTAGCTCTCCTGTCAATGATGATATTCCACAGGATGAAACAGAGGAAGAGGAAGTTTCTGCAGTAAATGTATGTGTTTATTAAAATGTCATGTGTGGTGGTATGCAATATAAAAATAGAGTCAGTAAATATTTTGTCAGATCTGTTTGGCACTTGGTGTTGCCTGTAATTCCAGTTGTAATTCTTTGCTAGTTTATAGTGTCAATATCAGCTTGGATAATGGAAAAAAAAACAACTTTTATGGAAGCCTGAAATTAAGTGAGAATAATAAGTATAGCATAGTGAGCACATGAAGGTCAATTCTAAATGGAATGTAGAGAAGTACAAGTAATAGTTTAACATCAGCACTTTAAGCATGTGTAAGTTGTACCTTTCTTTTAGGACATTGATATCTGTGAAGTATACTATTTATATTTCATGAGTCTGACATTTCTGTTTGAGTTTCATAATAGACTAGAAATTAGTAACACTAATAAAACATGTCTTTAACTAAACTCAGCTTTTGAAATTGAAGTACAAGCTTAATGAAAATTCATAAAATTGGTAATAGATACTTCTTTTGCAAAAATAGGGATGTAGTGCTTCCAAGGAAAAATTATTTTTTCAATTAATGAATGCCTTTGCTAGTTAACATATCTAAGATACTTCCCTTTGGAAAACATAGAATTAACACAACTAAGTATTGATATACGAATGGTAAATCTTTAGACCAGCTCAGCTAGCCTTCTTTGAGCAATTTGAGTTCTGTGACCAATGCCCAGAGTTGTTCTTTGCTGACTTTATCCTATTTCATGTAAGCAGTAGTCCTATCTACTCCAGGATTCATTTATGAACATGGGTAGGTCAAGCTGAATCAAACTTTGTTTGACTTAACTCCTAAAGGTTTTTTTGGGGTGGGTGTGGTGGGAATCAAAATACGATTGAAGAATAGTGATTAATGTCTTCACTAATCATCATAAAAAATACACAGTAAACTAATTAAAACACTGTTCTTTTTATATTTCTATTGTTTATACTGACCTCTTTGAACTAGTTTTAAGCTTTAATTAGTGTTTGCCTATAAATGGTAATATATTTAAGTCTCAGATTATTTATATGTCTTTGATAGCTGTTAAGGAACCAAACTCGGTAACTACTTTTCCAGAAGGACAGTTGCAAGCACAAGTTCATAATTATCAAATTTTTACTTTTACTGCAGAAACATAAGTAGAAAGATGATAAATCCATGTGTAGTTGTTTTTCTTACTGTGAACATTGATGTCTGTTCATTTCTTTCTAGGCTTATCAGATAGAAATGTAAAATAATTTTTTCCTTTACTGTTCTGGAAAAGGCTATTTATGGGCATGTAAGGGTTTGGATATTATAGAGGCCTAAATATGTGATGCCAAGGCAGAAAGTTAAAAGGTTGCAGAGAAAGCAGATTCACAAACAAGTGAGAATGAAGATTCGTTAAAAAAAAAAATTACTGTTATGTCTAATAAATGTGTTCCCATTTTAATTAAGCCTCTGGTGACTTTTCTCTTAAGGTACGGCGGAGAAGTTCTAAAAGGGAAAGGCGATGAACAGAATTTTCTTTATGAAAACTTTGGAAAAAATCATTTTTTTTTTTGTCAAGCTTGAGGCTGAACCAAGCCTTTGATGCACAAAATGGGACTGCTGAAAAGTGGACAGTTGGACCTTACTTTTATGACTTATGACCTCATGCATTTGTGGTCACACGCTTTAGCCATACACATGGTGATGACATTGACTATGGAGTCTTGTGAAAGTGTAATGTGCGATGGCTATGTAGACATAAACTAAAGAAAAACTTGTAAATATCCTTTTTTCTTTCCTTTTAAATGTTTCTGACTTCTAAAGTGCTTGTATAGCTTTTATCTGCGGCTTTAAACTGACAGTACCCAACTGTTTACTGGATCTATTGATTTGAAAAGAGTTTGTTAGGATAGATCTTAAGCAGTAATCTGTCAGTGTTTGTATTTGTATCCTCTGCAGTTTTACTGTGAAAAAATTTTTTTCAACAATTGGTGTCATTTTCTTGATGTCACTATTTGTTGGAGTGTTAAATAGTCTCTTCCCCTTGTGTATCTTATCTAGTGTTTACTCCTGGGCACCCTTCTTCTTCAGAGGTGCTAAATGGTCTGCCATTACACCAGAAAGAAGCTTCTGATGGGAGGACACCAATGCAAATTGTGAAATACTCCTAAAGTTGTTTGATTACTTTACACCTCAGTATTGGTCCCAGAATTTCCTGACCTTTCATGGCAGTGAAAATTTTAAGAAGAAAGAGATTTAAAATATTTTAATTTTAAAGAATGTGTTATAAAATAATGTACCGAATTCTTTATCCCATTTTATCATCCCTTTTCAGTTTTTATTAATCTACTGTATCAATAAAATTCTGTAACTTGAATGAGTTTTTCATAGTCTAGAATGTTGTTGTGTATAAGTAATTCCTTTTGAACATTATGTTCAGAAAATGCAAATTATTACACTATAATATAAAATCTGATATATACACATTTAGAAAATACCAGTTCTTCATAACAGTATAAAATTAATCAGAAAGAAAAATTTTATTGATGCAGTGTGTCTTTATAAATCTGTTCTTGAAAGCCAAGTGTTTTTGTATTTTATAGTGATTTGCATGTTTATGAAAAAGTGCTGAAAATGAGATGTGCTTTTTTCTGTAAATTCATATTTAGCCATAGTGTATGATAGATTACCCCATAACATAGTTTTTCATCAAAAGCTTATTACTGTACTTTATTTTGGAGCCAAAAAATTGTTTTGGGGGGTAGGGACAGGGTGGAAGTGATATATCCAACTATATCAGCTACTATATGTAACACAGTCTTACAGTACTGAATGAAATTCTGCTTTGTCCAGATTGGGAGAAGTGAAAATTTATTTGGATTTAGAGCAGATCTTTTTCTTTTTCTTTTCTTTCTTTGTTCATTGTAAACAAACATAGAAACAAATAAGGCAGTATTCTTTATACAGTTATGTAGACTGTATGTTGAACCAAAACATAGATTACTGCTTAATACTTACCCAAATCATTTCAGGTGCTGTGTTTTGTGTTTTTCATGATTGTTAACACCAAGAAAAAAAAAATCATATTCTAACTTATTAAATTTATCACATTGACTAATGGAGCATTTTCATATATGACACCATTATGTTCAAGGTGTATTTCCAAGATTGGTTATAATAGATGGGGGGATATAATAAAGAAGCTACTATTTTGGAAAATGACATTTTACTATTTTCCAGTGTGTATTGCAGTTGATGTGATTATTTTTCTTTTAAAAGATTTCCATGTTTTTGAAACAACCTTTTATTTTTAGAAAGTTGTCTTGAATTATGTTTTTAATTTGTCAGTGTTTAACTTTTCTTTATTTACAACAATAATGACACCAGTGATTATAGGAGGCTGCTATATATGAAGGCAGCTAATGTTGGATCACAATACATTGGTTTTTTAATATTTCATTAGCTCAGTTCTCCCACCACACTATTTGTTTCAGCAGTACAAGGCATGTTTTTAATTCTATAACATAATGAATAAGGAATAGCTTTGTATTTTTGTTATTGACTAAATCTCACCAGAAGTATTTATGGAAATATATCTTCAAGACCATTTTATAAAAACATGAGAAAATTATTGTGGAGGATTTTTATTCGAATGATCACAGTTATCCAGATTTCATTGCACTATACACCATTACTAATGTACATCATTTCACACACACAAAAAAATGTTCATTGTAGATTTTATGTTCCATGCCAATAAGTCTGTAATTTTACCATGTGTCTATTCACTTTTGGGGAGGATCATGATGTAAATTTTTCGTTTTTCTATAGAAAAATAGGTGCAATAATGATCAAAATTTCAATGTCCTGAGTTACCATCTTAGGGGCTTATCTTATTATGTTTGAACATAACATTTTATGTACTAACATTTGGAGAGCCACATACTTTAAGAACAATAAAATTAAGTATGTATAAAACATTAATTGCTAACAGTTGTTAGCACACTCGCAGTAATAATGTTCATTTTGAAAATATGTACTGTATAACATTTAGAGATTATTTAACTCACTGTAACAAGTTCCATTATGAAAATCTTAAGATCCTCAGTGAGGTTATCTTGCTGCACTCTGTGGCAATTCCATTTAATCTACATTAAAATAAAATTTCTTGCTGCAGTGCAACAGGAAGCTTTTTCAGTGATCTTCACTGTATATGTAAATTTCAAATGTGGCTGTAAAACTTGTTCCAGGTATTAAAGGTTAAATTGCTTTCTATATCTTCTTACAACTTGTAAGTTTGATTTTTAAGATTTCCTTTTGCCCATGTAGAAGAATGTTGGAAATTTTGGAATTTGTTTAATTTAGGTATATCTCTATACCAGATAGTATTAATGTCACTATAATGAGCAACTGGTAATTAAATAACCAATTTTCAGACAGTTTTTGATTTTCTGTGTAGCTGAATAAACATGAAAGCTCATATAATTGTATTTTTATGTGAGTCAATATTTAAGTACTAAATAGAAACAGGCATGTTTTGGTGGTGTTTTAGCTTTGGAGACTTTGTTTCATGAAGAGGAAATGTATTTCCCAGTAACATTTTCCAAACTTTGATTAAACATCCCATGCAAAACCTGGGCTAACAGAAATTTACTAAATACTATTTAAGTTAGAGAATTGCATAACTGAAGAAAATTAATGTATAATATGAACTTCAAAAATCAGTGCTAAGAAAAAAGTTGCTAGTGGTAGTTTTATTAATTTGTTCAACAAATATATTCTCAAGTGTCTAATATATACCAGGCACTCAAAAAGTTTACTCATTTTTACTGAGGATAAAGTGTGATCTACACAGACTAGTTTCCTGCCTTTGTGGCACTTATGTTGGGGGTGGGTGAATAAGCAAAAAAATAATTAAATGTCAGGTTTTTAAAAATGTGAATATAAAAGGAAAGACAGAGTAGAGAGTAATGATTAGGGGAGAGATTATTTTATGTACTTTGAAATTGTTATTTGGCACATAAAGCTTCATATTGTTCCATTTTTGTGATTAAGTGATACTTTTATAATTATAAAATGTCACTTTATATCTGTATGAATACTTTCTCTACTTTGCCTGATCCTAATATAGCCATACTAGTTTTAAGCTGTTATTTGCAGTTATTTCCATCCTGTTCACATCCTTAAAGTATGTGTCATGTAAACATTTTATATTTTTGTCTTGTTCTTATATCTAATTTGAAAATCTTTGTCCTTTAATAGTGTTTTGACTATTTACTTTTAGTATAATACTGATATGGTTGGTTTAAAGTCTGTCATGCTTTTTCCCCCTATTCTTTATTTTCTTCATTCTGTACCTTCTTTGAGCTCGAGTATAGTACCACTGTTTTTATCTCTTCTGTTAGCTTTTTAGTTATATATTGTATTATTCCTTTAGTGGTTATCCTATAAGTTATAATATCTGTGTTTGACTTATTACAGACTGCTGTATTAATGCCTTTACCATCTTCAAACAATACAGTAAGTTAAAAACAGTTCAATTCTGTTTGCTGCCAATATCCTTTGTGCTACAGTTGTTACATATTTTGCAGTTACTAATGCTACAGTGTTGTTTTAAATAATGTTCTTTCATGCTTACCCATTCGTTTTCTGATCTTTGTGCCCTTCCCCCAGTCAAATTGTACTTTGTACTTTCATTCATTTTCCTTCATCCTGTAGAATTTATTTTTAGTATTGCTTGTTGTGTAGGTCTCTGGGTAGTTAACTCAGGCAACTTTTATTTTCTTGAGAGATCTTTGTTGCATATTCATTTTGAAGGGTATTTTCAATGGATAGAGGATTCTTGATTAGTAGTTTTATTTGGTACTTTTAAAATTGGCATTCCGTTGTCTTCTGCTTTCTCTTTTCTGTTGAGAAGCCAGCTGAAAATCTGTATAGTCTTTGTGAGTAATAGGTCTTTTTTTCTTGATGCTTTTTAGATCCTCTTGATCTCTTGTTTTCAGCAGTTTGATTATAATGTGCCTATGTATAGTTTTTGTTTTATTTATTCTGCTTGGAGTTTATTGATCTTGAACCTGCAGGCTCATGCTTTCCATTATTTTTGAGATGTGCTTAGCCATATCTCTTCATATATTACTTCTACTCTATTACTTTTCCCTGACAACTCCAGTTATAAATACATTAAGCCATTTGTGTCTCTTGCCTTTTAATTTCTGTTCTTTTCCTCCTTCTTTCTCCCTATGCTTCATTTTGGATATTTCCCATTGAGTTTTCTTTTGATTTACCAATCCTTTCTTTTGCTCTGTTACTCTTCTGTTTAACCCATCTAGTTAGTTATTAATTTCAGATATATTGTTTTTCAGTCCTAGAGTTTCCAGGTTAATAATATTTGCACTAATTCTATCTTTTCAGTAATTTTTTTTCCTTTTGTAGGGGTGGTATTACCGGGGATTAAACTCAGGGGCACTTTATCACTGAACTACATCCCCAGTTCTTTTTATTTTGAGACAGGATCTTGCTAAGTTGCTAATAATCTTGCTAAATTGCTGAGGCTGGCCTCAGACTTGGATCCTCCTGCCCTGACCTCCCAAGTCTCTGGGATTATAGTCATGTGCCACCACATGTGACTTTTTCCTCTTTTTTTTTTTTTTTTCCAGTGTTGTTAGTTGTTATACAGTCCAAATCTTCATGAGCTAACTCCAACATCTGAGTTATCTGTGGGCCTGATTCTGTTGTCTAATTCTTTTTCCTCTTGATTATCAATCACAGTTTTCCTGGTCACATTATTTTTCACTAATGCAGGCCCTTGTACGGAAAAGAACTAATGGTTTGAGGTTAATATTATTTTCCTCCAAGGGAGAATTTGCCTTTCTTTTCTGCTGGGTGTTAATAGAGATTGATCAACTCAGTCCAGGAGTTGGGCATGAGTTGTAGCTTAGACACAGTCTATTGTTTCAAATGTCTTGAGGACAAGACTTGCATTACAGGATAGCTTTTCCCTTTAGCACAGAAAGTCTACAGGAGATTTTGTTCAGGCTTTCAACCCCACCCCACATCAAGCAGGAAGGCTATTTTATATAGTTTAAAGAAAGAAAAAAAAAGCTTCTTAGAGAAGGTGACATCTCAGCATTGACCTCAGTTAAGGGAGAGACTAAGCCTTAAGAATTCCTGGGAGACCAGTATTCCATATTCTGGGTGGAAGGAAGAGTAAATAAAAGAGCCTTTAGATAAGATGAACTTGGAAGAAGGCTAATGTTTCTAAAGTGACAATAAAGGATAAAAGGGGTAGGAAAGAAGGTGATATCAAAGAGCCACTACTCCTGGGAGTTTTGTCCAAAGCTTGATAAGAATCCATTGTTAAGGCTTTGAATAGGACAGTAGTGAGGTGTTTATTTGTTGGTTTTAATTTTAACAAATATTACTCTCTGGTGTAGAGGATGGATAGTTAAGTACAAGAGTAAATGCTCAAAATTGCAGTAAGGTATAACAGTAATATGGTCACTCAGTACACAGCAGTACTGACAGGTTTTGAAAGTAGTTGGATTCATAATACATTTTGAAATCAACAGCATTGGTTGATGGATTAGATATGGAAATTTGAGGGATAAAAATAAAAAATGACACCTAAGTTTTTAGCCTGAGAAACTGAATGAGACATGGTACCATTTAATACAGGGAAGTCCAGGGGGGACATATTCTTTAGAATCAAGATTTGGTGTCTGTTGTCATCAGTCTGAGCATGTTTATTAGCATTTGTATATTAGCTATTAAGAAATTTATTTTTTTCAATAACAGACTTAGCATACTGGGGGGGTGAATTGTTAAGACCAAGTCACCTTTGCATTTAAATTCTCCTGGGTTAAGAGCACCACTGCTTAAGACTTAGGAATGTGTTTCATGTTCTTTCAGATGTACAATAGAGAAAAATTATATACTATAACAATTCACTAATAAAAATCTTGATTTCAGAAACACACCTGTAAACTTGAATAGTAGTATTTGATGATGAATATAATTGAGGTCTTATAAATATGTCATTAGTTGTTACTTAAGTTTGATGACTAGCTAGCTAGGGAAAGTTCAGGTAGGGCAAACCACTACCACCTAAACATATATCACTTACAAATATGAAGTTATCACCAGAACTTGCCTGTATTTTCTGGACCTATATTTCTGGTACCTGTTTGATCTCTTCTATTGAATATCTCAGAAACATCTTAAATTTAACCTATCCAAAATTGAATGCGTAATCAGGCTTTCCTTCCCAAATCTGATCAACTTCCTATACTAACATGCCACTCGTATCTAAATAGTAATGCAAACCAGAAATTAGGAATTGCCTTTACTCTTCTTACCCCTATCCAGTCTGTCATCAGGTCCAGTTTATCTCTTGATTATACTTAATAAGTTCTCGACTTTTTTGGGGGGGCTACTGTAGTCTACACTGTTCTTTCAGTTCCTTCAACCAAGTTACTATTTATTAGGGTGGATGTAAAAAGATAGAAATTCAGAAAACACATTTTATTCTCTCTGCTGGACATACTCTTCTTCCACTCTGCCTATTTACTGCCTGTTCATACTATAAGAGACAGTTTACCTAAGGAAGAGCTTTTGTAAATTTCTGTGCTCAGGGCATAAGCCCATTATTTTTTGTCTTTTTGGTTTACCCTGCTATAGCATTTAGCACAGTTGGCATTTGGATTATTTGATTAGTTCACTAGTGCCTGTCCTACTACCTCCATTATGGTAAACTCACGAAAACAGAGAAGTTGTTTTTGTTTACCAGTTTATCTTTAGCATTCAACACAGTGCTTAGTGCACATGGCAAGTGCTCAAAGTTTATTAAATAAATGTAAATTAAATTACTAAAATGTAAAGAACAGATATTAAAATAGTTTTGGTTGAAAATGAAGGCACCACATATCTTAACTAAAAGTTATATAAACGTTACAGTGTCATAAAATCTTAAACCACAGGTGTGTGTAGTAGTTGTGTATCCTCTCAAAGATGAGGAGACAGGATGAGATTATTCAGGACTCCTCATCTTTAAAGCAGTGGAAGAAGATCTGATCATACCTGTTTTGCTTCAAAGGCATGCTCTTTTCTGTACTACCTCAAATGTTAATTACCAAATCTAATCGATTCAGTAAATACTAGTAAATCTTAAGTACCGATATAATGATTCTCAAATTGTGTCCTGTTAAGGGAATTAACATAATATTGGCCATATTTTATTGATATTCTGTTGTTTACCTACAGTATTTCCCATTATCTTACAAATGTCTGATAGGAAACTTTTACAAATAAACTTAGACTTTTGTGACATGCATAAAAGTCAGAGTGGAACCAGTCTGAGCTCATGGTCTTAAAATACCTAACCCTTGGTTTGGGTTATCATTCAAATAACTGTGTTTTATTTCTTGAAAGCATATAACATGCTTAGTCAGATCTTGGGAAGTGATGGATAAAAGTATGAATTTTGTTAATTTAAAATAACTTATATTCTTGAGCTTTAAATTCATTTTTTTTTTTCTGAGTTGCCCCCAGGATGCCTACAGTTTTCATGTGTAAAGATCATGAGAAAGGTAGGAATACTGTTAGCACGTTACAGCTGGTGTCTGAATACCAACAGGTTGTGTCCATACTAGCTATGTTCATTTTGGGAATGAAGGAAACCAGCTCTGCTGGAGCAGATGACTCTCTGAGTTGTAGTTGAGTGGTAGGGTAATTTCCTTGCAAGAGTAGTATAGAGAACATTGTGTTATGACTGAATTCCAAAGCTAACTAACAGAGCTACTGACAACTTTTTAGGCCTAAAGAATGGAGATAGGAAATTTCTATGACTTAAACAGCTTTGGGAGTGTTTGTAATACAGTTAAGGATTAAAATTAGAGAGTCCAGTTAGATAATTATAAAAGATTAGCATAACTTTGTAGATTGCAGTTATCTTAAAGCTTGAAGTTGTTTATCTCTTTTTAACAACTGCATGATACCTATGGTATAGGTATGCCATGAGCTACTTAATCACTGTTTTATTGATGGACATTTGGGTTGTTTTTGTTTTTCCCTGCTACAGCAAGTGATTATCCTGTAAATGTTGTCTTTGTGTCCTAGTGGTAGTTTTCCTGTAAGTAATAGACTCCTATGTAGAGGATTGTGGAGTTCCTTCAAATTTTAACTTCTGCCATATTGCTTTTCAAAAAGTCCACCAGTGCTATTTTTAATTTTTGTCAATCAATGGTTAAAAATTTCTTTGGTTTCATTTGCATATGCACAATTACAAATGAAGCAGCATTGTTGCATGTTTTCATTTTTATTCACTTTGTATTCCATGCATTTCTTGTTTATGTTCTTTGCCCAATTTTCTGTTTAATTGCTTGTCTTTTAGCATTATTTTTAACTGGGTTATGAAATTTAGCCACACCTTGTGATATTTTATTTCCTATAAAAAGGTACTATAGTTTTGGGCCAATATATATGCTAAAAGTGAGTTTACCATCTTTCAATTGGCCCTTTACATATTCTGGTGTAAATCACTTGTTTGTTAAATATGTGATGACATCTTCTACTGGTGAGTTATATCAAAGCATTCTTTGAAATGCTATCTTCTGTCATAAAATATAGAATTGTTTACTTTTTATGAGCTCAGACCTGTCCATGTTATTCATTTTAGTGTCTGGGTTTTGTGAACACTACAAGATTTTGAAAATGTTTTCCAGTTTTCTTCTAATACTTATACTCTGCTTTTTTTTTTTTTTACATTAAAATTATTTAATTTACCTTGAGACTTTTTACATATTGCATGTAATTATGGTTTGAAATGCTACATCATGAACTAAATACCTTTATATACGTGGGTCTGTTTTGGACTGTTGCATTGATCTCTGTATCAGGCTCTAACTCACTATACCTATATAATGTGTTTTTATATTTGATCTAAAAAAATTTACCTGAGTCAATTTTTAAAATATCTTGATGATTTTTGACTATTATTATTTTGTCAGAGAAATCAGCTTGTTAACTTCCGTTTTTAAAGATCCTGTTGGTATCTTGAGAGACTAGCTTTTAATGTATGTAGTTTGCAATGCAATATTGAGTCTTCCCACTGAGATAGTTTTTTTAAGGCCTTCCTTTCAGTAATACAGTTTTATTATTTTCTTCAGAAGAAATAGACTTTACACATCTTAATATTTTGTGGGTTTTATTATTATTGCTAATGTTATTGCTGTCATTTCATTATTTTCTATTCATTGTGTCTTTTATGCTGTCTTGTTTTCAGCTGCTTTGCTGAACTCTTTTAAGTAATTCTGTTGGATTCAGTAGGTACCTAATGCGATCTACAAATAGTTTTGTCAGTACTATTTCAAATTGTTCTAATACATAGTGTTTTTCTGATCTAATTGCACTGGTTGGCTCTTCTAGAGAATTGCTAAATAATAGCATTCAGTCTTTTTCCAATTTAAGAAAGATTGTATTTCTAATCAGGGTTATTAAAAAATAAAATCTGGGATGTATGTTGCATTCTACATTTGCATAGTGATTTATATTTTTAACTATGATTATTAATGTAATGAATTATATTCATATATATATATATATATATATATATATAATAATCCATGCTTTTGTAGCATTAACCTTAAGCTTGGTCATGCTACTAGATTCAGTGTGCTAACATATTACTATTCTTATATCCACGTTGAGTCCTGAGATGGCTTTATAATTTTCTTTGTCATGCTATCTTTATTCCCATATTGATCTGTAAGGGGTTTTGCTAGCCCTCTAGAATGAGTTGGAAGTCTGACCATATTTTTTTTAAAGTGTTTATATAATATAGGAGTTGTTTATAAATTTTGATAAGCTAACCCTTAAAATGGTATTGTGCTTTTAAAATTTTTTAATATTTTTTCAAATAAAAATATTTCAGAGATCCAAAAAAATAATATAATAGACATTCATGATCTCTTGCCCCAAGTTTGAAAGATGTTAACATTTTGCAATATTTCATTCTGCACAGATGCCTTCCACCTAATACACAGACAGGCATGCGTGCACACACATATGCATTCTTACATGCAACATTCTTCCTCCTTTCCCGCTCCCTGTGAGTGAGCAGTAAAATCTCTCAGGAATGTTTAACAAACTATGCTTCTTTATAAACATTCCAGAATGTTTATTCTTCAAACATAGTGAAGTGATTGATTTGCTTCTTGTCCCTTGGTGGAAAGGATAAGTTCACTTTTAGCATATAAAAAAAGCTAGACAAAAGTTGCAATCCCATTTTTTGCTTTTTTTTTTTTTTTTATAAGTAAATGCTAAGAGTTGTAACAAAAGTTCATAACTTCATTCCTCTTTTACTAAGAGATACTCTAATATGTGTCATTCTCTTGCATGTTTTCAACCTCATTTTACATGTGTGCATTTTAAAAATATGTGAAACTGCTTTGTGTGTTTATAAATTTTATGAAAAAAATACACTGAATCTTACTATGTGACACCTGTTTTTTTTTAGCCTAATACTGTGATAACATGTTGATCATATCTGCAATTTATATGCTTCTTAGCGAATCAGTGGTGTCTTAAAACTGGCAACATTTCTTAATGACAAAATAATGTTGCACCTTTTAATTGATGTCACCTTAGATTGGATTAAATTCTACAGTTAATTTCTTTTAATTGCTATAAAACATTGTTACGTGAATATACCACAGTTAATCCATTCCTATACCACAGTCATTTTTCTTACTGATGGGTAGTCAGATTGTTTGCACCTTTATTATTACAAACAGTGCCAAAGTAAACATTCTGTCTCAGGTTATTCTGAAAGGAAGTTTTGGGTTAGTGAATATGGGTATCAGACTTCCTACATTTTGCTAAATTGCTTTTCAGAGTGCTGTATTATTTATGTTCCTGCCAACAATGTATAAGTGCTTTCTGTTGCTTTTCATTTTTCAACTTGCATCCATTTGAAATTAATTCTATGTGTGTTCTAGGCTAAGGATCTTTTCAACTTGCCTTAGTACTAATACTTAATCAAGTAGTTTATTCTTTGTATTTTGATGACACATTTCTCATTTACCAAGTATCTATATATACTGAGGTCTATATCCAGGCTCCCTTGTCTGTCTGTTCCATTAATGAATGACATACTCCTGCAACTAGTATATTTTAATTACTATAGACTTACAGTAAGACATCTCTCCTTATTAATACTCTTCAAAATCGTCTTGACTATATTTGCCTTTTTATACTTCCACATGAATTTTAAAGCCAAGTTGCCAAATTCTGAGGGAAATCTCTAAGGTTTTTACTGGAATTTCATTGGATTTTTAGTGTATTTGGAGAGGATCATCTTTATAATATTGATTCTACCTGTTTATGAATATGGTTGGTTGGTTTGATAGTGTGTTTGTCTTTACCTACCTGCATACCTACCTGCCTACCCAATCTGTCTTCCTTTTTTATCAAGAAGTTTTACAGTTTTCTTCATAGTCTTGCAAATTGTATCTTTCTTTAAAATCACCGTTTTAGTTGCTTGGTGGTTAAAAGGAAGATGAGATCTGTCTTCCAACTGTCTTACTAGAACTGAGTAACTTCTTTTATCAGTAGCTTCTTTTATCGGTGATTAATACAAGTTTTTCCTCCTCTCTGTTTCAGTTTTGTTGAAACAGACAATTCATATTTTCCTTGGAAATTATACATTTTTAGGTTTGAAAATTTGTTAGGAAAAGTTTTATGTGGACTGTCATCTATCTGCAGCAAATTTAATTGAGCATTTTTTATTTCTGTAATTTCTGCAATGATCTTCATTCCTTCTTTCAACTTTGATTTTTAGTCACTTCAATTGTAATTTGGTTCACTTATATTTTGCCTTGTTCTATAACATATACATTCCTTTTCTAAACACTACTTGATTATATCACACAGGTTTTGTTTTATAGTGTTCCCTTGCTATTAGTTTCTAAATAGATTATACTTTTAGTTTTGTTTCTTAAGGTTAGTGAAGAGTGTGTGTATATGTATTTTCCTCCCAGAGAACTTTAAAATTTGGGGTATAGGTTCAAAAGGAGGGAGATGTTTCCATTTTGTTAGCCTTTTATGATTAATACAACTAGGTTGCATTCCAAGGATGTCACTTCTTGGGCTATATTGAGAGATGTTTTTCTGTGTGTTTGCACATGTCTTAAAAGGTTTTATTCAGTGTCATGGTTGACACTTGGAGTATTTGTATCTATGTTTTAGGTTTAGCCTTATATTTGCTTACTTAAATTTCTTATTTTTGTCAGACTTAGAGGTTTAGTTGAGATGACGCTATTAATGTCTCCTGTAGAGATTTTAAATGTGTCTCTGTCTTTGTGTTTATCAGTGTTTATATATTTCATAGTTGTGTGCTAGGAGTTCTATGTCTCGTATTCATGGTGGATGGTATGGTTTCAACAGTATAAAATATCTCCCTTTTTTTTTACTGTTGTTTTCTTGAATTGTATTTGTTTGATTTTAATCTTGCCATGTTTTATTACTACTTTGCTAACTTCCCTGTGACATTTTGTTTTACATCTGGTTTTTATTTTGTGGGTTTGTTTTTGTGTGTGTGTGTGGGTAGGTGCTAGGTTTTGAACGCTGGGTCTTGCCTCATACTGCTAGCCAAGTGCTTCACCAGTAAGCTATATTCTCAGTACTCCATCTGAGGATGGAGGATCTAACTAAAAAATTGGGTTTTTTTTAGTTGGCAGTGGACCTTTATTTATTTATATGTGGTGCTGAGAATCGAACCCAGTGCACACGTGATAAGCAAGCACTCGGCCAACTGAGCAACGACCTCAGCCCTCCATCTGATTTTAAACACAGCATATAGCTATCTTTATTATTTGTTTCTTTCCCTCCACTTTCTCTGTTCTCCTGGAACTCTAGTTAGGTTTTAGAGCTTCTAGACCTAGCTGTCTTTCACATCTCAACTTTACCTTGTCAACCCTTTTTTTCCACCATATTTTTTAGACTCTGATTCTTCTGAAAAATTTAATTTTCTTTCTGGAATTTGTCAAGATTTCTACATTTCTTTATCTTCCATCATTCTGGGAGGAAAGGTAGTTTCCAGTACTCCAGCTTTCATGTGGAATCAGTGGAATCCCTCCTTCATTCTATCACTTACGTGTGTTCTTATCCATTTGGGGGACAAAACTTGTATACCTGTATTTAGTGCATCATCTTTGAGCCTCCCTGAGCTTTTTTTGTTTGTTGTTTTAAAGATATTTAGTGTGTCATTATGAAAATATTTCTCATTGCATAAGTTGGGCTTACTTCAATTCCTCAGGGCTTCTATTAGCCAGCCCCAATACAAAGCAACTAATTTTATGAAACTCTTATTGGCGATTACAAATGACTAAAAATCTAATCTTTTCTCCTACATCCTCTTCGTGACTTTTTGTTACTTACTTTGTGACTGGCCCCTGGGACGCTCTTCTAGTAGAGTGTTTTTCCTACTTTATTTTCACTGGTGGTTTTTCTTCCTTCCACTGGTGGTTCATATTCCTTAATTAGCATTGTAAATTAAGAGTTACCAACTTTTTGTCCTCTTTCTAAAGGCAAAAAAGAAAAAGAAATAATGCTGAGTTTACAGGAGTAATTATAGTTTTAGTATTACTTGAGAAAAATATTATCTATGTATATATTAGCCATAATACTTCAATATGGCCACATCATTATGTTAATTTTTAAAATTACTCCCTTTGAAAGATATGACTCTATTATCTTCTTAAATTCTCAACAACATAATGAGATGGACAAGTGCATAAAAGGCAACTAATCAAACAAAGAAGTAAATCTTGCAAGGAAGTCATAGCATTTTGTGAATCTGCCTTTCCTCAAAGTTACTTTGTATGTAAATATATAGGTGGTAACTAGATTTGCCATGGTCAATAAATATTTACTCTTATATACACATACAGTGATATTACATGTATGGGAAAGAAGTTTATTGAGACTTTATAGATGTGTTCAATCTTTACATCTGTGTTAAGTACAGGTGTAAAGAAAATGTAGATAAATAGGCAATAGAGCCTTCTTTCTACTGGCTCTGCAGATACAATCAGTGTACAATCTTAGGGAAGTCATTTACCTGAATGCATGGCAGTTTCCTCATCTGTAAAACAGGGATAAATAATTTTTAAAAAAATACAAGTGCAATCAAAATGATTGAGTTTAAAATATCTTTTTAAAGGTAAAAGCACACTCAAAAATGGTAGTTAAAATTGTTTGTTAACCTTTAGCTATCCAAGCATGTGTTATGAATCCCATTGTTGGAATCATAGCCCATCTTTGGAAAAGAAAGCTGGTCTTTAAAGAAAACTGTAAATGAAAAATGCACACTCACACACAACAGATGTATGGAGGTCAAAGGTAGGGAATATTCAAACTATGCTGCCATATTCTGTAATCCACCCCTTGTGACTTCTCAAATCTCAGATGTTTGCACGTTGCCCAAGCTATAGTTCATCTTGCCACTGATTTTATGATGTCTCAGTCTGATCCCATCCGAACCTAGATCAGACATCAATCTCTGTCTCTTCTTGGCTTTGACCTTTGGCTTATGATCTGTAACCTTTTAATACCCCAACTTGATTATACTATAAGCTAAGATCAAATATTGTGAGGACATTTGCTTTTTAAAATTCTTCTCCATTAGTGCCACAAGTTCTTGGTATAGCTTCAACTCTGATAGGTAATTCTCAATCTATTTCTAATACTGAATTATGAACTCTAATCATGAATCTCTAATTACCAATTAGTTGAATTTCCAATGATTTCATCTTCCCTCTGTCTTCCTGCCTGCTATATCCACCATCATCATTGTGATAATCTTATTTTTCCAATCACCTGGGATATAGACCTTGATGGAGTCCTAATTATTTCACATTTTTAAACTCGAAGACTTTACTTTCCATACTGTTGCAACCATTGAAAACCAAAAACTTGAAATAAGTAGAAAACTTAGTATTCAGTTAAACAATGAAACAGCCTTAAGTACATATCACAAGATGAAGAAAAATAGTTTGGGACTTAAGGTGAATTCCAAAAGCAATGGACCTCATAACCTCAGAAAAATCCTGAGAAAATGCCACCACCAGAAAAGTCCTCTTAAAGATTTTCCGGTAGACATGTCCCACCCTGCCAAGGACTTATTAGTTCACTTCCTAAATGATAAGGGATGTGGAACTGATGAAAACTCTTAATTGAACCATTGCCTTTTCTGTACTCTAGCCTCCAAATGGAGGAAGAGTTAATCTGGAAGTGAGAAATCACTAAGGGGAAACAGCTGCGCACTGCACTTAGAGCCAGTGATGGAATTCAGCTGAGAGAAACAACAAATGGGTCTCCAGGGAATCCACATCGGGCTTTGCTGTGAGTTATGTTGACCTCTTGCTCTGCAGGGGTGATGCAAAAACCTTGGATCATCCACTCTCCCCACACACCCCAAGAGTGTATTGTGAAACCCAAAGAAACTGCCAGCTGCTTCAGGTAGCCAATTTCTTTTAGTGTCCTGGATACTGGAAATAGAGGGCTGGCTAGAACTGCCATTCTCAGAGGATGAGTAATGCACAGAAAGGAACCAGTGGGGGACTGTGACTAGTCACCACAACCCCACACCTGCACCCTGCCCACCCTCATTAACCCCAACACCCCCCAAAAGAAAAAGGAACAGTAAAAGACAGGCAAAGAATATTATCAAAGGAATATCCCAGGAAAGAAGATTCTCCATACTCTCAAATTAGAAAACTTAATTCTGGAAAAGAACTCAAAGAAGTGATTATGAGCTAAAGGAAGTAAAGATTGAGTCTACATATAGTTATAGAATAAATACATAAAGCATCAAAATAATGTACTGAATTCTGTATCCTTGGAACAATATCCCTTTTCAAACAACCCTGAGTCATTAATAGAATTTGACTGTTAAGCTGCAAATAATCTCAAATTCCAAAATTTAAAAGAAGTATCTAATTGCTTGAGAAAATCTTCTAACAAAAGACCTAGATTAATATTTAGAAATTCATGATGAAAGTACCAAGCATCCAAGGCAGGATAACTGTATTATGTTTAAAGACTGGACTCAGCTAGACCCTGATTGAATCATATCTCACTTTTGCTGCTTATCAAGTGTATAACTTTCAGCAATTTGCAGCTTTTAGGGTCTCATTTTCAATGGATTAAGTACATGTAAAATAGTACCTGGCACATAAGTGTGTTTTCCAAGATGGCCAATGTGGCTAGAGGGCAATGAAGAAGTGGGAATTGTGTACTAAGTGAAGTCAGAGATGTGGGGAGAACAGATATGGGTCCTATAGTTCCTAGGCCCCACCCATAGCCCATACAACTAAAGTCCTCCCTTGAGCCTGCAGTGATTGGACAGAGGACAGTCATACATCTTAGCCACTCCAGTTTGTAAATACTGAGCTTCCATACTCTGGGTGTCGGCTGGTTTCAAACTTTGAAAGAAGAACTAGGAGTTGGAGAACTAAGAAAATGAAAATGTCTGGGGGAATTGTTCACGTTGTCATCTTATTACTACCTCCTCAAAATTTAAAATATACTTAGATTTTTAGGACACAATGGTGAATAAAAGCAGTTCCCTGCTTTTATATTAATTGACACAAGGCAAAATCAGAGCCATAGAGACAAATGAAGTTGCTGTTTTGGTATTTAGTAGCTTGGGAAGTCACAGTGATATGATAAGCAGGAGCTAGACTGCAATGGGTTGAATGGAGGGCAAGTCAGGAAATAGAAACCATGGACACTGATTTGGAGAAGGACAGAGAAGAGGGCTTTCTGCGGGGAGAGTAGATAAGCTATACGTGACCATTTTTTCCCCATTAAGCATACATATTTTGGAATTCCTGCCCACAGCTTGAAGACTCAGCCCTGGCCCATACTCCCTACCCAGTTTTGTGGGTTTGACCTCCCTCTGATGCTACCTTACAGAGAATTGTATGATCTCTCAGATAAGCCAACTGCATTTGACTTCTCCTCAGGGGCTTTGAATTAAAAGATGTGGCAGTTTCCAGCAGGTGATGGAGTATAAATCCAAACTCCACTTGGGGCCATGTGCAAGAGAAGGCACAAGGGAAACCAGCGTGGGAAAAGAGCAGATGCCGCAGAGACTGATAAGAGGGAGAAGCTGGTCTTCAGACCTGTAGCAGTGTCTACTTCCTGACCACGTCCCCAATTCCTGTTATCCAAACTGGCTAGAAGAGATTTCAGTTTCTCCCAGATGAAAGGACCCTGACTTCAGCAACCTTCCTTGGGTTTTCTCATATTTGACTCTTCCTTACTTAAATTTGTTGTACAGGTAAACACCAGAGTGAGTATCTGAAAGTGCTGTCTTCCTCATGTTATTGATTATTCCCCCGCTCACAGCCTGTCAGAATGTGACCTCATCCAGTTGTTGAGGAAATGATGAGGTTTTCCTCATCATTTTCTAATTTTAACTTTCCCCCAACCAGACTGTTCTATCAAGCCAACACACTGCTCTAAGGGCCCTTCCTATTCAGAGTGTGGGCCTCACTTGGGAGTTTGTTAGGGATGCACAATTTCAGGCCATCCAGGCCTCCTAACTCAGAATCTGCATTTTAATAAGATCCCTGAGTGAATAGAATTCACACATTTACATTTGAGAACATTGGTCTGTGTTGTGTGTGTAAATGTGTCCGTGTCAGTACCTTTCTGTTATTGTGATGAAATATCTGAGACAATTAGCTTAGAAGGAGGAAAGGCGTATCTTGGTTCACAGTTTTGGAGGTTTCAGTCCATTGGCCCATTGCTTTGGGGCCTGTGGTGAGGCAGTACATCGCGGCACAACTGCATGGTAAAGGAAGATGCTCACCTCATCGTGGCCGGGACGCAGAGAAAGACACGGGAATGGGTGGGGGTTCCAATATCCCCTTCAGGAGCGTGCCCCCAATGACCTAACTTCCTTCTGTTAGGTCCACCTCCTAAATGATCCACCACCTCCCAGAAGTGCCATGGGCTGGAGACCAAGGGCTTTAACACATGGGCCTTTCGGGGACACTCAAGATCCCAACTATAACTTTCTCTCCTTCTTTAAGTGTCAGTCTAGGCACTTATTGTCCCACTGTGTACTTGCTGATTACCTCAAACTGAATTCCTGTAGCACCGTTAGAAACCAATATAACAGCTTGATTATTTGTGAACTGATCACTGGACTGAGCACTCTATAAATGCTGCCTAATTATTCCTCACCTAATTCTATGAGTTGTTGTTTTGCCATTTTGTAGGTAAAGGAACTGAGACTCAGAGTAACTTGCCATGTTCAAACAGCTAGTATCAGAACTGGAATTTGAATTTAGAGCTGTTATGGTTTGGGTATAAAGTGCCTCCCAAAGACTCTTGCATTGAAGGTTAACTCCTGCCCCCAAACAATGTTCAGAAGTGGAGATTGTGGAAAGTAATTTGCTTGTGAGGGATCTGACTCTCCAGTATATTAATCCATTCATGGGTTCACTGGTGACTGGATTGTAGGGAGGTGATGGAAATTGTAGGAGCTGCTCTGCTCAGCCATGTGCTCCCCACCATGATGTTCTGCCTCATCACAAGTCCTCAGCAATGCCCTGAGATGACCATGGACTGAAACCTCTGAAACCATGAGACAAAATAAATCTTTCCTCCCTTAAGTTGATGTTCTCAGGTATGTGTCACAGTGACAAAAAGCTAATACAAGAACTGTCTGATTCTTGAACTCACAAAACATGTGCATCTTTACAGTAATTAAAGTAAAACCAGACACACTAGAGCAAATGAATCCAAAAGAACAGCTCAGACAAGTCATTATCATCTTGTAAACTATAACTACAAAATTATCTATAGAGGAAATTAACGATCCAGTATAGAAACTGTCTTGATTACATTATAGACAAACTATGCATAACCTAGGTCAGTTCTTAATTTCAATGTTTTCACCATTTGGAGATTGAACATCTTGTTCATGAAATTTGGGGTCTATGCTTCCACAAAACAGTCTTAAAAAAAAATAAACTGGGCGGATTTCAAGATGGCGGACTAGAGGGCGGCTGCATTTCACGTTGCTCCAGGACACAGGACTCAAAAGAGGAGATAGTGAGAGACTTGGAACCAACTCAAAGCCGCCGGGTGAGTCTCTCCCATTGGGGAGGCGTCCCGGATGGGGCGGTAGCCCCGGAACGCAGGGAACTTTGTGAAGTAGAGTTGCTCGGCGAGATGCCCCTCCCCCCACTGGAGCGGTAAACACGGACAACTGGGATCATCGTAGAGGAGGCGGCTCAGCACAGCGCTTGGACTCGGAGCAACCACTGGGGCTCCGGGTGGCTGCCTGAGGAGGAGCAGCGTGGCGAGCTGTTTAGACTCAGAATGACCGCTTCTGAACACCGGGGAGGTGCCCGGAGGAAGAGGAGAAGGGTGGCGGGTCGCTTGGTCTAGGAGTGACTGCATCAGAGCCACAGGCGGTTGCCAGAGGAGGAGGCGAGTGGTGAGTTGTTTGGACTAAAAGCGACCACTCCTGAACACCGGTGGCCTGCCTGGAGGAGGAGCGCGGTGGGTCACTTGGTCTCGGAGCCACCGCTCCTGAACACCGGGGGCCTGCCTGGAGGAGGAGGAGGAGGAACAGGGTGGGTCACTTGGACTTGGAGTGACTGCCTAGGGCTACAGGCGGTTGGCGGGAGGAGAAGACGCGAAGTGAGTTGCTTGAACTCCTAGTGACTGTGTCGGAAACCGGGCGGCTGTCCAGAGGAGGAGGTGTGTGGTGGGTCTCTGGGTCTCGGAGCTATTGTACGGGGCTCCAGGTGGTGGCTCAGAGGAGGGGCCACATAGCCAGGCGATTAGGTGCAGAGCAGGGTCCCAGGAGCTAGGTGGCTTCTTGCTGGAAGAACCGCACAGAGACACGCCTAGAGGCGGAGCGAAGTTTCCAAGACTGCGGGCAGATTCTCTGAGGAGAGGCAGCCTAAGGAGACTCGTCTGGGAAGGGTGAGGCTCCCAGGCCCAGGAGGTAGGTCCGGACCCCTGGGAACGTTGCAGAGGAAGACAGCCTAGCCCAGGCGGTAGTTGTAGATTGAGGGGAACCTCTAGGAGGGGAACTGACCAGCGAGACCTCCCCACTGGGTGAGTCTTCCCTGCCGGGTGAGGTTTTCCCACAAGGACGGTAAAATGAGAGACACAGGCACAAACAGGCCTTGCCTCAGCCTGCAGCCTAGTTCCCCTTTGCATGACCATTGGTCAACAAATGGAGGCACCTCTGCCCACTATCAGGGAATATACCCCACCTGAGGGTCACCATCCCTAGAGAGGCAGCTTCCTTGTGGAGCACCGCATTATCAACTTCCTCCAAGACTTCAGGCTACTGAAGGATAAGAGGGGATATACTAGCAATCTTCAGGGACATTATAAGTCAATAGAGGAAATCTGCAATATCTTAAGGACCCACTGATTCCTGAACAATATGAGAAAAAAAAGGGAAGAAAATACCCCAAACAAATCTAGATGTTACATCAATAAAATCCAACGACAGCATGGCAGAAGAAATGACAGAAAGGGAGTTCAGAATGTACATAATTAAAATGATCAGGGAAGTAAACGATGAGATGAAAGAGCAAATGCAGGCATTGAATGATGAGATGAAAGAGCAAATGCAGGCATTGAATGATGAGATGAAAGAGCAAATGCAGGCATTGAATGATCACACCAATCGACAGTTGAAAGAGCAAATACAGGAAGCAAAAGATCATTTCAATAAAGAGTTAGAGATATTGAAAAAAAAAACCAAACAGAAATCCTTGAAATGAACGAAACAATAAACCAAATTAAGAACTCCATAGAAAGCACAACCAATAGGATAGAACACCTGGAAGACAGAACCTCAGATATTGAAGACAAAATATTTAACCTCGAAAACAAAGTTGAACAAACAGAGAAGGTGGTAAGAAATCATGAACAGAATCTGCAAGAACTATGGGATATCATGAAAAGGCCAAATTTGAGAATTATTGGGATTGAGGAAGGCTTAGAGAAACAAACCAAAGGAATGAACAATCTATTCAATGAAATAATATCAGAAAATTTCCCAAATCTGAAGAATGAAATGGAAAATCAAGTCCAAGAGGCTTATAGGACTCCAAATACACAAAATTACAACAGACCCACACCAAGGCACATTATAATGAAAATACCTAACATACAAAATAAAGACAGAATTTTAAAGGCTGTGAGAGAAAAGAACCAAATTACATTCAGGGGAAACCAATACGGATATCAGCAGATTTTTCAATCCAGACCCTAAAAGCTAGAAGGGCCTGGAACAACATTTTTCAAGCTCTGAAAGAAAATGGATGCCAACCAACAATCTTATACCCAGCAAAACTTACCTTCAAATTTGACGATGAAATAAAATCATTCCATGATAAACAAAAGCTAAAAGAATTTACAAAAAGAAAGCCAGCATTACAGAACATTCTCAGCAAAATATTCCATGAGGAAGAGATAAAAAACAAAGAACGAAATCAGCAAAGGGAGGAATTATCCTAAAGGAACTGTCAAATAAAGAAGGAACCAAGGTGTGTCAATAAATCAATAAATAAATAAATAAAATTTTAAATATGAACCAAATGACCGGGAATACAAATCATATCTCAATAATAACCCTGAATGTTAACGGCCTGAATTCATCAATCAAAAGACATAGACTGGCAGATTGGATTAAAAAGAAGATCCAACAATATGTTGCCTGCAAGAGACTCACCTCATAGAAAGAGATACCCATAGACTAAAGGTGAAAGGATGGGGAAAACATACCATGCACATGGACTCAGCAAAAAAGCTGGAGTATCCATCCTCATTTCAGATAATGTGGACTTCAAGCCAAAGTTAGTCAGAAGGGATAAAGAAGGACATTTCATACTGCTTAAGGGAAGCATAAATCAGCAAGATATAACAATCATAAATATCTATGCCCCAAACAGTGGCTCATCCATGTATGTCAAACAAATCCTTCTCAATTTTAGAAATCAAATGGACCGTAACACAATAATTCTAGGTGATTTTAACATGCCTCTCTCACCACTGGACAGATCTTCCAAACAAAAATTGAACAAAAAACCATAGATCTCAATAACACAATCAATAATTTAGACTTAACAGACATTTATAGAATATACCATCCAACCAAGAGCGAAAACACTTTCTTCTCAGCAGCACATGGATCCTTCTCTAAAATAGACCATATATTATGCCACAAAGCTAATGTTAGCAAATACAAGAAGATACACTACCTTGTATTCTATCAGATCATAATGGATTGAAGTTAGAAATAAATGAAAGAGTAAAAAACAGAAACTACTCAAACACCTGGAGATTAAACAATATGCTATTATATGATGAATGGATAACAAGAGATATTAGGAAGGAAATTAAAAAATTCTTAGAGGTAAATGAGAACAAAGAAACATCATATCAAAATCTCTGGGACACTATAAAAGCAGTACTTAGAGGAAAATTTATTTCATGGAGCACATTTAATAAAAGAAGTAAAACTCAACAAATAAACGACATAACACTACAGCTCAAAGCCCTAGAAAAAGAAGAACAGACCAACACCAAAAGTAGTAGAAGACAGGAAATAGTTAAACTCAGAGCTGAAATCAACGAAATAGAAACAAAAGAAACAATACAAAAAATTGACAAAATAAATAGTTGGTTCTTCGAAAAAATAAGCAAAATTGATAAACCTTTAGCCACAATAACAAAGAGAAGACGAGAGAAAACCCAAATCACTAAAATTTGGAAAGAACAAGGAAATATCACAACAGACACGACTGAAATACAAAACATAATTAGAAGCTATTTTGAAAATCTATACTCCAACAAAATAGAAAATTTCGAAGACATCAACAGGTTTCTAGAGACATATGAATTGCCTAAACTGAACGAGGAGGACATACACAATTTAAATAGACCAATTTCAAGTAATGAAATAGATGAAGTCATCAAAAGCCTACCAATAAGAAAAGTCCAGGACCAGATGGGTTTTCAGCCAAGTTCTACAAAACCTTTAAAGAAGAGCTCATTCCAATACTTCTCAAAGTATTCCATAAAATAGAAGAGGAGGGAACCCTCCCAAACTCGTTCTATGAAGCCAATATCACCCTGATACCTAAACCAGACAGAGACACATCAAGGAAAGAAAATTTCAGACCAATATCCTTAATGAACATCGACGCAAAAATTCTCAACAAAATTTTAGCAAATCGCATACAAAAACATATTAAAAAGATAGTGCACCATGATCAAGTGGGTTTCATCCCAGGGATGCAAGGTTGGTTCAACATCAGGAAATCAGTAAATGTAATTCACCATATCAACAGACTTAAAGTCAAGAATCACATGATTATTTCGATAGATGCAGAAAAGGCTTTTGATAAAATATAGCACCGCTTCATGATCAAAACACTAGAAAAAATAGGGATAGTGGGAGCATTCCTTAACATTGTAAAGGCCATCTATGCTAAGCCCATGGCTAATATCATTCTAAATGGTGAAAAACTGAAAGCATTCCCCCTTAAAACTGGAACAAGGCAAGGATGCCCTCTTTCACCACTTCTTTTCAATATCGTCTTTGAAACTCTAGCCAGAGCAATTAGACCAAAGAAATTAAAGGGATACGAATAGGAAAAGAAGAACTCAAACTATCCCTGTTTGCTGATGATATTATTATATATACTTAGAGGAACCAGGAAATTCCACCAGAAAACTTTTAGAACTCATAAGTGAATTCAGTAATGTAGCGGGATATAAGATCAATGCACATTAAATCTAAGGCATTTTTATACATAAGTGATGAATCGTCAGAAAGAGAAATTAGGAAAACTACCCCATTCACAATAGCATCGAAAAAAATAAAATACTTGGGAATCAATCTCACAAAAGAGGTGAAAGACCTCTACAGTGAGAACTACAGAACACTAAAGAAAGAAATTAAAGAAAACCTCAGAAGATGGAAAGATCCCACGTTCTTGGATAGGAAGAATTAATATTGTCAAAATGGCCATACTACCAAAAGTGCTATACAGATTCAATGCAATTCCAATTAAAATCCCAATGATGTACCTTACAGAAATAGAGCAAGAAATTATGAAATTCATCTGGAAGAATAAAAAACCCAGAATATCTAAAGCAATCCTCAGTAGAAAGAGTGAAGCAGGGGGTATCGCAATACTAGATCTTCAACTCTACTACAAAGCAATAGTAACAAAAACGGCATGGTATTGGTACCAAAATAGAAAGGTGGATCAATGGTACAGAATAGAGGACACGGACACAAACCCAAATAAATACAATTTTCTCATACTAGACAAAGGGGCCAAAAAGATGCAATGGAGAAAAGATAGCCTCTTCAACAAATAGTGCTGGGAGAATTGGAAATCCATATGCAACAGAATGAAACTAAACCCATATCTCTCACCACGCACGAAACTAAACTCAAAATGGATTAAGGACCTCGGAATCAGACCAGAGACCTTGCATCTTATAGAAGAAAAAGTAGGTCCGGAGCTTCAACATGTCAGCTTAGGACCAGACTTCCTCAACAGGACCTCCATAGCACAAGAAATAAAAGCAAGAATCAATAACTGGGATAGATTCAAACTAAAAAGCTTTCTCTCAGCAATGGAAACTATCAGCAATGCAAAGAAAGAGCCTACAGAGTGGGAGAAAATCTTTGCCAATCATGCTTCAGATAGAGCGCTAATCTCCAGAATCTATAAAGAACTCAAAAAACTCTACACCAAGAATGTAAATAATCCAATCGACAAATGGGCTAAGGAAATGAATAGACACTTCACAGAAGAAGATTTACAAGCAATCAACAAACATATGGAAAAATGTTCAACATCTCTAGTAATAAGAGAAATGCAAATCAAAACCACCCTAAGATTCCATCTCACCCCAATTAGAATGGTGATTATCAAGAATATAAGCAACAACAGGTGTTGGCGAGGATGTGGGGAGAAAGGTACACTCATCCATTGCTGGTGGGGCTGCAAATTAGTGCAGCCACTCTGGAAAGCAGTGTGGAGACTCCTTAGAAAACTTGGAATGGAACCACCATTTGACCCAGCTATCCCACTCCTTGGCCTATACCCAAAGGACTTAAAATCAGCATATTACAGAGATACGGCCACATCAATGTTCATAGCTGCTCAGTTCACAATAGCCAGATTGTGGAACCAACCTAGATGTCCTTCAGTTGATGAATGGATAAAGAAACTGTGGTATATATATACAATGGAATATTACTCAGCCATAAAGAATGATAAAATTATGGCATTTGCAGGCAAATGGATGAAATTGGAGAATATCATGCTAAGTGAGATAAGCCAACCTCAGAAAACCAAAGGATGAATGATATCGCTAATAAGTGGATGATGACACATAATGGGGGGTGGGAGGGGTTAGAGTTAGGGTTAGGGAGGGGGGCAAGAATGGAGGAAGGAAGAACAGTATAGAGGGAAAAGAGGGGTAGGAGGGGTGGGGGGAAGGGAAAAAATAACAAAATGAATCAAACAGCATTGCCCTATGTAAATTTATGATTACACAAATGGTATGCCTTTACGCCTTGTACAAACAGAGAAACAACATGTATCCCATTTGTTTACAATAAAAAAAAATAAAATAAACTCTTTCAATGCTGGGCACATAGTAAACATGCAAGAAATATGTACAGGATTCATTGGATTCTCACCATTAATTGTGTTGTAGTCATCTCTAATTTGATCTCAGATATATATGAAACTAAATTCCTGGACCTTTCATCTATACTCAACTTTCGCCATTTCGGTCTTCATCCATTTCACCCTCGTAGTTAGTTATTCAGGCCCAAACCCATAAATCAACTTTTGATTCCTCCTTTTTTTCACACATCCCTCCTAACCTGTCAGAAATCCCTGTTTGTGTGAAATATATCCAGAACCTAACCATTTCCACTATTTCTGTGGTCCAAGTCACTACTACATCTTGTGTGTTAACTTGCTAGGTCTGCCTTAACAAAGTACTACAAACTGAGTAGCTTACACAGCAGAAATTTATTATCTTACAGTTCTGGAGGCCAAAAGTCTAAAATTAAGATGTTGGCAGGATCGGTTCCTCCTGAAGGCGGTGAGGAAAGGACCTGTTCCAGGCCTCTCTCATTGGCTTGTAGATGGCTCTCTCCTCCTTGTGCCTCTGTATTGTCCTCCCTGTGTATCTCTGTGCTCAAATTTCCCCCTTTCATAAGGACACCAGTTATATTGTAATAGGGCCCACTATAAAGGTTTCACTTTAACTTAATTACCTCTGTAAAGACCATCTTCTAATAAAGTTACATTCTTAATTACCGAGGGTGAAGACTTCACTATATTCAGGTGTGAACCCATGACACTTGCAATACTAGAGAAGCCTCTTAACGTGGTCGTTCTTCCACTCTTGTCTCCTAGACCCATTTTCCACCAGCAGCCAGTTATTCTTCTAAAATGAAAATCAGATCGTATCTCAGATTAAAATTCCTCCATGTATCACCCTTGGAGTAAAAAATCAAAGCCCTGTGATCAGACCTTTGTCATTCCTCTGATTTCATCTTCTCGGTTCTCACCCTCATATACCCTGCTTCAGCAGGAACTTGCTCTCTCTCCCTCTAAAACACCGAGTTTCCACATCATAGTATTTTGTATGGTACTCCCTCTACCTGGAGTAGTTGCTCAGGTGTTGGCATGTCTTGTTATCTTCTGAAATTTTTTCCAGATGTTTCTGACTCCAGGAGACCATCCCTGAATTCCTTACTTAAAGCTACATCCTCTACTCCAATACTCTTTATTGCTCCTTTATGCTTTATTTTTGTCTCTAGGACTCATCCCCTTCTAGTATATTATATGATTTTTACATTTGGCTTATTGTCCCTCTTTAATAGGATGTGGCTCAATGAGGTTGACTTTCTGTCATACCCTCAAGTATAGAATGCTATCTACTGGGCAGTCAATACGTATGTGCAGTGTGAATGAAAGATTCCATTTTATAGTGCTGAGACTGAAGAATGGAGAAGTTAGTTATTTTTCAAGATTGCAAAATGAGTTGGTGACTGAGCTTGGAATACAACTTAAGCAGCCTCCTGGTTCAAAGCTCTTTGTATACCTAGAACCTATTTTCTTTGGTGTAATGACATCAATACATATACTAAGTAAAACTTAAAATACAAATTTTCATTTTCATTTTAAAGCTCATCTTCTGCTTGGTAAGGTTATTTCTGTCTTAATAGCCAATTCAACTTATTGCGGTGTCAGTCTAATTTATCTGATGCTAACCTGTATAGCAAGTACCATCAACAAGGTCCCCTAAAACAAATTATTTCATTTGATTTAGAGGCTGCCTCTGGACCATTAAGAATACAAATAGTATTTATTTTTATTTTTATAGACTGCATTTTGATTCATTATACACAAATGGGGTACAACTTTTCATTTTTATGGTTGTACACAATGTAGATTCACACCATTCATGTAATCATACATGTACATAGGGTAATAAGATCTGTCTCAGTTCACTACATTTCCTTCCCCCACCCCCTCCTACCCATTTCCCTCTACACAACCCAAAGTTCCTCCATTCTTCTCTTGCCCCCTGAACACACCCCCTCATTATATATCATCATCCACTTATCAGAGAAAACATTTGGCCTTTGGTTTTTTGGACTTGGTCTAGTTCACTTAGCATGATATTCTCCAACTCCATCCATTTACCTGCAAATGCCATAATTTTATTCTTCTTTATGGCTGACTAATATTCCATTGTGTATATATACCACAGTTTCTTTATCCATTCATCAATTGAAGGGCATCCACAATCTAGCTATTGTGAATTGAGCAGCTATGAACATTTATGTGGCTGCTTTACAGTATGCTGATTTTAAGTCCTTTGGGTATAAAACGAGGAGTGGTATAGCTGGGTCAAATGGTGATTCTATTCCAAGTTTTCTAAATAATCTCCATACTGCTTTCCAGAGTGGCTCTACCAATTTGCAACTCCACCAGCAATGTATGAGTGTGCCCTTTTCCCCACATCCATGCCAACACTTATTATTGCTTCTGTTCTTGATAATAGCCTTTCTAATTTGAGTCAGATGAAATCTTAGGGTGGTTTTAATTTGCATTTCTCTAATTACTAGGGATGATGAGCACTTTTTCATATATTTGTTGATCACCTGTGTGTCTTCTGTGAAGTGTCTGCCCATTTCCTTAGCCCACTTATTGATTGGGTTCTTCGTATTTTTGGTGTAAAGTTTTTAAAGTTCTTTGTAAGTTTTGGCATCCCTGCCTTGTTCCAGTTTTAAGGGGGAATGCTTTCAATTTTCACCATTTAGAATGATATTGGCCATGGGCTTGGCATAGATGGCCTTCACAATGTTAAGGAGTGTTCCTACAGCCCCAGCTCTTGATGGAGAACTGCCAAAGGCATGAGGTGGCTCTGGAACATTCTGCCACAGTAAGTGACTTGGTGAAGGTGCACTTTTCCTCTTTAAGTTTCTGATTTCTCCTTCCTTACCTAGCCTATGATCCCTAATTCCAGTTTCCTTCCATAAGCTTCAGAAATGTTGATCTTTCTGACCTCAGGCCCTCGGTTCCCATCCCAACCCAGTGTCAACTTTCTTCCCCTGGGTATTTTTTGAACTCCACTGCTCCCTTTAGTTCATGTGTCTTTGACATTTTAGTACCTCTGTTACTCTTATGAGAAAGTATTGCTTATAATTACAGTAATCTACTCAGAAGGACAAGTAGAACAAATGTATTTAATCCCTTCACATTTCAAAATCATTCTTTTCTATTTCCCCTTCTGCTCTAACAAACCTAAATCTGGAGAATTTAAACTCAAAGAGCAATTAATTCAAAAGGAAATAGTTTGCATTTGAAGAGGTTTATTTACTTGGCAGAAGGATAATTTCAAATATGGAGCTTCCTTTGTAGATTTTTGCATTTACAGAATAGTGAATAAATGGAAGAAATGCTTCCTGCTCAAGGATGTGGCACCATAGCCAGTGGAAGATGTAATGAAAGAGACTGCTTAACTATGGTGTTACGGTGAATGCAAAGTATGGATTGAGAACTGGTTAGAGAAGATAAGGGATCTTTATATAAGGGAGGATATAGAGTAGCTGTGTGGAGGGAGGGAGAATATCTTGGAAAAAAGCTATGCTTGTAGCCTCCCCACTCAAATGTGAAGGGCTATTCAGTGTCCTACCCTGGGGCCTGCGCTAGAGAGAGCCGAGGAGGGCCCAGGCAGCTGGAGGCAGGCCAGCCTGGGCAGTGCCTGGGAGCTATCAATAATACTCCCTCTGCTGGCCTGGCTGGACTGCGGTATGGAAACCTGGGCACCAGATGTGGAACTTGGCTTAGAGGAAGGCTTAAGGTCACTTAAAAAATCTTGTCTAAGGGACTGAGGGTGCACGGGGAGAGGATTGCTCAGTGGTAAGTGTTGTTGGGTTGTTATGATTTGGATATAAAATGTCCTTTAAAAACTTCTGTGTTAATGCAGGAATATTCAGAGGTAAATGATTGGATATGAGAGCCATCCCAGCATTATCAGTCCATCCCAGTGTGAATAGAGTAAGTGGGTGGTAACTAACTGTAGGCAGGTGGGGTGTGACTGAAGGGGGTAAATGACAGGGTCCCTGGAAAGATTTATCTTCTCAGTGCCTCCCCACTTCCCAGCCACCATGAGATGAGCACCTTCCTTTGTTATGCTTTTCTGCCATGCGTTCTGCCTCACCTTGGCCCAAAGCAGTGGAGTCAGCCCACTATGGACTGAACCTCTGAAACTGTGAACCAAAATGAATTTTTCCTCCTCTAAGTTGGTATTTTGACAAAAAGTGAATACGTGGGGATTTCAAGGGCCACAGTTGAGGAGGTGACTCTGGAGCAACCAGATGAATGAGAGGCACCCTGAAGTGGAATCTTAGCAGGAAGAATGAAGAACACATGAGAGAAGTGATCTGCTAGAAGTATCTTCCAACCCTGGGCTTTCCTACCACCATGTCACCAGTAGGAGCTTCCTTTTCCTGATCTTCCTTCCTTACTATACCCTCGTAGATTCTTCTCCTCTGAACCATTGGAAACAGCAATCAACAGGGGGTGAATATGACAGGAAAAGAGAAGAATCTATATGCACATCCCATCCAGGCCAAGCATGCTCCCATTTGTGACCAGAGGAATATACAGGAGTAGCAGGAGGAGAGAAAAGGAAGTGAGCAAAGTGTTAATATATTAGACCAAATATTTCAAGTTTAGGATGTACAACTTAAAGTAACTACAGGGTTTTGGAAATCTGTTGGAGGTTAGAAAGGCCATGGCTTGCCCTAATTTGTACCCAGAGGCAAGGAAATATCCTGTCCCCCAGTCTAAGTCATAAGGTAGAGTGGGAGACATAATAATAAAAATAATAATTGTATTGCATTTTTTACCTCATTAATCATGCCAGATCAGTGTACTGTAACAAGCATTTTGGAATCATTATTTTATGCCCAACCCAGAGAACTGGACTCCCCTAGCCCAGCCCCTCTGCTTCTCATAAAGTCATAATGAAGCTGGAAAGAGGCAGAGGGGAGGGCCCTCTGTGAAGTCGTCGTCTGGAGCAGAAGAGGGGAAGGGACTATGAATCAGTGGACTAATGAGAGGCCACGGGCTTAAAAAGAAACTATTAATTAGCATTTGAAAAATGTTCATGATGTAGACATTATTATCACAACACAGTATTGAAAGTCTCACCAATAAATTTTAAATGACATATTCTAGTTAGAAATCAATATGAAACAATGAAAAACTAGAAATAGTCTAAATGTATTAGAGAGTAGAGTAGTAGAACTAGGGAAATCAGAGTTATTCATATGATGTAATTTGCAGTCATTAAAAATTATTCTCACAGAATATTTGATAATATGAAAAATGTACCTGATATATTATGTGGAAACATGAAATTTCTCTTTCTGTATAATAAAGTGGCTAAACATCAGCAACATCACTCATTAAAAACAAAATAAAAACTGTTTATACAATAATCCAATTTGGGGAAAAAGGTGCTAGAAAGGAATATAGTCTACATTCCATATTTGTAGATTCTGTATTCATGGATTCAACCAACTACAGATCAAAAAAAGTCAGGAAAAAATTGCTTCTATGCTGAATGTACAGACTTTATCCCTTGGCATTGTTCCCTAAATAATATGTATGACAACTATTTACATAACCTTTATATTGCATTATGTATTATAAGTAATCTGGAGATGATTTAAAGCATACAAGAGGATATATGTAGGTTGTATGCAAATACTATACCATTTCATGTAAGAATGTGAGCATCTTTGGATTTTGGTATCTGCAGGGAGTGGAGGTGGGAAAGGAGTCTTGAAACCAAACCCCCACAGACATAGAGGGATGACTGTACTTACTGAGCGTTTTCTAAGTACATTATTATCTCTTTGAATCCTCCCTGCGTGGAGGTGAGGATCTTTGGAAAATCGTGGTAGGAATGAATTACTCACTGGCATGACTTGGCCTGCAGGGTGCAGGCCCTCGTGGGACCAAGAGGAGGAAGTTCCTACAGGGAGGCCCAAGAGAAGCCCAAAGAGGAAAGGGGTGCAGAAGGATAATCCATTCAGCACAGAGAGACGCTGCTGAAGCAGCTGAACTTTGCAGAATGCCTAAGTATGAAGGTGGGCAGGGACAAAGTAAATTTGGAAGTCATAAAACCTTGAGTAACAAAATGAGGATGGAGATCCTTGAGTTTAAAATGATGCTGTGATTGAATTTATATTCAACCAGGTGGAAGAGAATCTAATCACCTGACCCAGTTTTTGAAAGAAAAAAAAAAATGCTGACCTGGTGCAGTAGGTCACATCTATAATCCCAGCAGCTTGGGAGGCTGAGGCAGGAGGATTGTGTGTTCAAAGCCAGCCTCAGCAACTTAGCAAGGCTCTAAGCAACTCAATGAGACCCTGTCTCTAAATAAAATACAAAAAAGGGTGGGTATGTGGCTCAGTGGTTGAGTGCCACTGAGTTCAATTCCTGGTACAAAAAAAAAAAAAAAAATGCTGGGGTATTTATGGAAGGATTGTAGGTCCTCTGTTAAGAACACAAGAAGACATTGTTGGGATCCTTTTTGCTTTCTAGAACTGAAGAAAAAGAAGAAAAAAAAAATAGAGATACATTGAACAAAAAAAATGGTATCTATAAAAAAGCAAGATGAAAATAAAGATAAAAGGGATAAGGAAGACAAAGAAAATAGGAGCAAATAAAGAGAAAGATCTCCAAGCCCAAAAAAATGTAAATCCACATCTTTTCCCCCTAGAAGGGTGTCTTCCCTGTTAGGGAAAACTGTCATTCCCTAAATCTCCACCATAGAACCAAGATAAGGAAAAAAAAAAAAAAAAAAAAAAAAAAAAAAAAAAAAAAAAAAACCAAAAAACAAAAACAAAAAAAACCCAAAAACAACAACAACAAAAAAACCAACAAAAACTATTTTTAAACTATTGTAAAAAAAAAAACAGTTAAAAATTAGAAAAAAACAAATATGTACATGATCTATGAACTAATTAGCACAGCAAGAACAACATAAAAAAAAAAAGATTCTTAATGAAAAACATCAAAGAATTGTCTTTACTGAGGTGGTCAAAAGAGTCAATAAGGATGTATGGTCGCTACTCAAGCCTTTTGTGTCTTCTTGGGCTATGTACCCAGAGAGACCAGGGTTGGAGAAAGAGAGACAGAGGGAGAGAGAGAGAGAGAGAGAGAGGGAGAGAGAGAGGGAGAGAGAGGGAGAGAGAGAACATGAGGTGCAAGGACTAGGGACTGGGGTGGAGGTTGTTAACCCCTTCCTATATTTGTATTGCTCACCAGGCTGCCAGCTGGAGGGCAAACTGGAACTGACTGAAATAGTTCTCAGCTTCCTTTCTCACCAGAGTAGGGTAGGATGGAATGAGAAGTACTGTTGACTGGAGTTTTCTCTGGACACCAGATCAAAGTACTCCCAGAGTGGGACCCCGCAGTGTTCTATGAGGGAAGTTCCAGCTCCTGGGACTCAGGGCTAATCAGGCCTTAGGGGCTTTGTTGGTGGTATCCACTGCACAGAGATTAGAGCAACACACTCCTAGGGCCAGGCAGATGCTGATCTCGGCTAGGAGTCTGAATCTCAGAGCGTCACAAGAATTCTACTTAAGGGGTAGGGGAGCCAAATCAACACACGCTCTGCTGTCCATGAACACAGCCTTCCCAGGCTCAGTCCCTGGATGTAAACACTCCTGCCTGTTCAGTTTCCCGACCTCTTCAGTTGATCACATGAGCCACCAGCCTCAAGGGAAAAACCGACTGGTTGCCCTCCTCTTCATTTTTCTGGCTTAAACCCCTCTGGGTACAATCTTCTCTGTGCCTGTTTTGCTCACAATCTGATAGGAATACCCTAGACCACATGGTAGGCACTTGCCAGGACAATGTGGTGACGTTTGCTGTGATCTCCCAGATTCCCAGCGAGCTGCAGAGCGGCCTCCTCAGGATGATACTGGTGTTGAAGATAAATCAGGATCAGGTCCCCATTCCCCCGGTGTTGAAGATCGAACACCTGAGAAACGCTGAGGCAGGAGCAGAGAGAGAGAGAGAGAGAGAGAGAGAGAGAGAGAGAGAGAGAGACTCCTCCACAGAGAAGGGGGTCCAAGTTGGTGCCCAAGGGAGTGGGGGTGTCCTGCCCCTTATGGAGTTCAGATTTCCTTTGTTCTCATGCCTCCTGCTCTCATCCTGCCTACGTGACCCAAAAGGTGGAGTGATCCAAGAGCAGGAAGGAGCCATCCAGGGAGTTCTCATTAATAGCTCCTTGCAGGCAGGTAACCTTGGCAACAGGTTGGAGGAGGGGGAAGTGCTCTGAAGGTATTAGCATTTTATTTCCTCTTGAATCAGCCCCCGTCTTCGGGACCCAATCATTTATTATCTACACTGACTGTTCTTTTGTCCCCCAGACTCAATGTCTCCCCCATCAGTTCTCTGCTTGCTAGTTGAGAAACACAGAGCACTTTTCAAATTCCAGTTCTCTGTGCAGCCTCCAAATCAGCTAAGTTCAGGCTGCTTTTCTGACCCACAGATTTTTCTGTGTCAAAATTGTGCCTTGTATTTCTCTCTGGGTTATCCCTCTCCTCTGCAGTTAACCAGCTTGGCGACTGCTTCTGCAACTGGCTTTTCTAATATACTCTTTCTTGTTCTTTGTTCAATGCACCTGAGTTTCTGAGTCTCTAAGAGTCTCTTACTGTCCAATATTAAATTACATTTCAGTGAATTCCCTTTTTTCCACCTTGCAGAAAAGCAGTACTCCCTTTATTAGAATTTCAAGCCACAGAGGAATTGGAAATGCAGCCTTCTTCTAACCCGCCATCTTGAATCTGCCAAAATTTTCTCTTTTTTTTTTTTTTTTTTTTTTAAAGGGGTTTAAATATTATCAGTGTTCTTATGGTTCCTTTAAAGCCTTGGCTTTCAAAATTTTTTTTTTCCTTTTGACTTTTTCTTTAATTTGCTCTCATTTGAATCTCAGCATCCAGTTATGTTTCCCACCCTGTATGGTTTGTAAACTTGCCCAGAAGTAAGACCACTATTACATAACCACAGGGGTTTTGAATTAATATTTTAATGTTATAATCTTTCTGTAGAGTTGCTGATAATGAATCAGGACTTGAGCTTGAGGAGAGAGGAAAATAAAGCAAGTTGTTTGCCAGGACACTGTGGGCTTATGTTGATGTAGAACAGGTTGATTTCAAATTGCTTTAATTTCATTTTATTCTCTCTCTGTTTGTGTGTGTGTGTGTGTGTGTGTGTGTGTGCTTTTTTTTTTTTTTTTTTTTTTTGGTGAAGGCAATTACTAGTCTCAGGAAAGATCCTTTAGTTATATAAAATGTTGTTTTATGAAATGTCATAGTTCCATTCATAATTTTGTCTTCTTGTTCCAATTGGCATATATAACATTCAGAGCTCTTGTTTGAAGACAAGAAGGACTTCAACTTTAAAGTAGTGGCTTGTTTTCACTGTTTTCTAAAAAAAAACTGAAGCTATCTATAGCATTTGGGCTAAATAGAATAAATTTATAAATAAACCAGCACTGCGTCCTGGATCACTGTGTTCAAGGTTAGGTTGGAAATTAAAGGATGGAAAATATACCTAGCAAATAATAAGATGAAAGCTGAGGATGGCATGTGAAAAACAGATTTGTTTTTTACATACTGTTTTAGTTATAGATGGACACAATACCTTTATTTGTGTGGTGCTTGTGATGGGCTGACAGAGCTGGCTCCATGAGAATGTTATAGGCCATACTCTAAGGGAAATGACTCCATTTTGCTTTGAGACTCCATGTTATGTAGGAAATAAGCTTCTTCCATGGGAACACCCCACCTCTGTACCCATCATCGATTGCTTAGCTTCTCCCGTGGGAACACCCCACCTCTGTGCCCATGATTGGTTGCTTAGTGTGACATGTTTAGCAATACAAAATGACAACTCTTATGTAATGAAAAATTTCTCTCTTTGGATTCCTATTGCTCCTAAACAATGTACCATGTGAATGGTGATTGTATGGATGTTAGTAACCATTCTTTAGTTTGTACCTAGGTAAGGGTCGTTTTGACCCATATCCCCCTCTGTTGATGATCTCATGATGTTAGTTTGTAATTTCAAATCATAGGAACAGACACTTACAATTGATGTGATTTTTGGTATAAGAACCCCTACAACCCTATGGTTGGGGCTGTTCTCCCAATAGCCATTTTTTGGGGCATTGTGTGAGACAGTCAGCTAGCTGGCTTAATAAAGACTCTCAAATTTGGACTTCTCAGTGGTGATCAGTCTGTTCTTAAGTTGCGCCCCATAACAGTGATGAAGATTGAACCCCATGCCTCATATGTGCTAGACAAGTGCTCTACTACTGAGCCACTACCTCAGCCCAAAAAGCAGATACTTTAAGACAAAAAGCATTATCAGCAGATAAATTTCATTTTCCTGGGAATATACATCTTTCTAAATTTGTGAATGAATAAAATACTCTCAAAATAATGAAAAAAATGGGTAGGCTGAGAAGTATACAAATCCATAATCATCATGTATGAGTTTATTCATTCTCTGTATTATCAAGTTAAGGAGACAAAAGATTAGTAAAGACACAGAATACTTGAACAAAACACTTAATGTCTTGGGCAACAAACAGATAATATTTTTTTAAACACATATAGATCATTTCCATGTATTGTAAATGTATTGGCATACATTGGTCCATCAAACAACAAAATTTAAAGAACTTATATTATGCAGACCATGTTTTGTTTTCTGAAAGCAATACCATAAAGATAAATTAAATATTTGCATATACTGAAGATTGAGAGACTATATCATAAAGAAATATTTTTAATATTAGAATTGAACAATTACAATAATATATACCAATTGTCATGGGATGGGGCAAAAACTACCCTTGGTAAGATAATTTATAGCATTAACTGCATTATATGAAAAAAAGACACAAAGCTAAAAATTAATAGCTAAGCTCTCTTAAGATATTAGAAAATTTTAAAAAATATTTCTTTAGAAAATAGAAGGAAGGAGGTAATGAGAGCAGAAATCAAAGAAATTGAAAACCAAGATACAATAGACAAAAAGCCAATAATTGATTTTTTAAAACTATTATTTTTATTAGATACATTTATGGAAGGACTGATCAAATTTTAAAAACACACAGAAGGCGCAAATTGTATTAGGAATGAAAGGGACAGAAGAGATTGAAAAGATAGTAAGAGCATGCCTGAAATAACTTTATGCCACTTAATTTGAAAAATTAAATGAAACTGACAACTTTTTGAAAAAAATGCTAATCGAACTGAGGGAAGAATAAAATAAAGTTTGAATTATCTTACTAGAATCCATAAGATATTTCAAATCAGGCCTAAATTATTTTATAGGCAAGCTCCATCAAACTTTTAAGAAATTCCATAGAGTATAGAAAAAAAGAAGATGCTCCTTAAATCATCACACAGGCTATGACACCATTATGATTTTGATGTTGAAACTAAACAAAGACAGTATGAAGAAATTCCAGGATGATTATATTCCCGGACAGAGATGAAAAATCCTGAATGAATATTAACTAACTGAATCTATCAGTTTATTTTTAAAAAGGAAAAAAAAAAAAAAAAACTGAGTTATCACTAAATTGAGTCTATTCCAGGAATGGAAGTCAGGTGACTGTTACTACTTTAATAAATTCAAAGAAAAAAACCCATAGTTAATTTCAATAGATGTAAAAAATATCTTGGTAAAATTCAAAACATTCTAAACAAGGTGAAATTGAAATAGAAGAAAATTTCCTTAATCTGATAAAGAAAACATGATTTTTAATAGGAAATTGTTAAAAGTATTTCCTTTAAAATAAGAGCAAGACAAGGAAATTCATTATTACCACTTTTCTCAACACTGTTTTGTAAGTCCAAGCTAGTAAAGTAAATCGATGAGATGAAAATAAAATTATAAGATTTGAAATGGAAGAAACAAAAATAACATTATTTGTAGATGATATGCTTGTTTATACAAAAAACTTGAAAGAATCTATTTAGGTTGTTTAGGTAAGTGGTTAAAGATCCATGTAGAGAAATCAACTGCTTTTCGGTACATCAGCAGCAAATGGTTAAAAAGTGCAAGCATAAGAAATATATCCAACATCAAAAAAGTAAAAGACAACACACAGAATGGAAGAAAAATATTGCACATTGTTTATCTGATATAGGGATTCCTATCTAGACTATATGATATTACAAGACAATGAATATGATTAAAACTGGGCAAAGGCATAGACAGTTCTCCAAAGACACACAAATGACCAAAAGCCCAACATCCTCAGACACCTGGAAGACAAATCACAATGAGATGCAAGTTCGCACCTGAGACAGTATCTGCAATCCTAGACAGTAATAAATTTGTTGGTGAGGGTGCTGGAAAAATTGGAACTCTCTTACATTGCTGGTGGGAATTTAGAATGGCAAAACACTTTGGAAAACAGTCTAGAAGTTTCGCAAATGGTTAGAATTGTAGGAGATAGCCATTCCCCTCCAGGTGTGTACCAAAGAGAGATGAAAACATACATCCACACGAAAATCTTGTATTTGAATGACCATAGTAGAAACAAGATAAATGTCTGTCAACTCATTAATGAAAAATAAAATGTGGCATATCTATACAATGTACTATTAACTGGCCAAAAAACTAAATGAAGGCCAGGGTGGTGGCACACACACACCTGTGATCCCAGTGGCTTGGGAGGCTGAGGTGGGAGGATCACAAGTTCAAAGCCAGCGTCAGCAACTTAGTGAGCAACTTTTTAAAAAGTGGGGGGGGGGGCATTGGGGATATAGCTCAGTGGTTGGGTGGCCTTGGGTACCAAAAATAAATAAATAATAAATAAATAAATATAAAGTACTAATACCAGCTAGAACGTGGATGAGACTTGAAAACACACTGAAGAAAAAAAATCCAGACACAAAGGAACCATGCATTGAACATTTACATGTCCTATGACAGAGTAATTACATAAATTGCCCATGAACATTATGAAATGTAAAAGAATATTCAGCGTAGCTTTGTTCACAACGCAGTGAAAATGAGTGAGCATGGAGGGGTCTTAGTACCAGAATGTTGAACAAGGAAAACTAGTCTCAGAAGACTACATTCATAAAGAGACACTGTTATGATGGTCAACAAGCAAAATCAAATTACATATTATTTAGTGATACTTGGGTGATAAAACTAAGCTTATGCATATGTACAAAAGCAAGGAAATGATTAATTTAATGTTCAAGAAAGAGGTTATACCTGCTGGAGGCACACGTTAGGATAAGAAAGGAGCACATAAACAGAAGCAAATGGTAGGTTATCTTTTCTACTGCTTAAGTTTGATGATTTAATCATGAGCATTTCATTTATTACTATGTCGTGTGACACAAGTGACATATATTCCTGTTTTATGTAATAAATGCATTTAAACAAGATATAAAGAAGAAAAAAACACAACAAATGCCTGCCTTAACTCTGGACACAGATGTATCTGCACACATATCCAGTGCTGTCAGAGGGTGTTGGGGCATTTTTTGGGACTTAGTGCATTAAGGCCAGAGTCCCTTCAACTCAAGGTGGAGTGCCCCCCCACCACTACACCTGCACCCCTGGGCACCAGAGACTTGGCTTCAAGAAGAAAAATGACATTCTGAGTAAGATTTGTAGTTTCTCTCACTTGATCTACTCTTGGCCCAAGTCTGTGTACTAAACAGAAAAAACCCTCTGTTATCGGAAACCCTACAAGTCACTGGGATAAAACATGATTTAGAGCATTTTTAACCAATATCATCTTAAAAACAACAACAAAAAAAGGCAGGCACACCTCTTTCTTTGCAGAGCTCTGAGTGCATTTTGAGGGTGGCAAGGTGGAAGCAATGGCAGACAGGTGGCCCTTGAACTGCTGCCACATGGCATGCCCCTTGGACACTCTAAGTACTGCTAAACTCAGGACCCAGGGAGCACAAAGTGGGAGAAATCCCTGTGTGTCCACAGAAGTAAAAGAGAAACCCTGCCCCCTCCAAAAAAGACAGCCAATGCAATGCAATGTTGAAGATGAACAAAGGTGGAGGCCTCAGACTTCCTGATTTAAAATTATACTACAAAGCTACAGTGACCAAAATAGCATGGCACTGTCATCAAAACAGACATCTAGGCCAATGGAACAGAATAGAGAGCCTGAAATAAATCCACACGTTTACAGTCAATTGTTCTTTGACAAAGATGCTAAGAACACACAACAACAACAGAAAAGGCATAATTTCTTCAATAAATTGTGTGTTAGCAAAAGTGTCCAAAATACCAGACAAGAACAATGTAGAGGCTCAGAGTTTCAGCAGTTTCAGTCCATGGTCAGCAAGTTAAATTGTTCTGTGCCTGAAATGAGCAGAACATCATGGTGGAAGGACACAGTGGAGGAAATTTTCCCATCTCATGGTAGCCAGGTAGGAGGGAGGTAGGGAGTGTGGAGAGGGAGCCAGAGAAAAGATAAACCCTTCCAAGGCATCCCCACAGTGACCTGCTTCCTCCAACTAGGTCTCACCTCCCAGGACTCTATTCAACCATCAATGGATCAGTCCACTGATGAAGACAAAGCCCTTATGATCCAATCAGTTCCCAAAAGTCGAATGTTTCTCACACTGAAATATTATTGGGTCTTAGAAGAGAAGGACATCCTGCTATTTTTGACAACACGGATTGACCTGGAGAACATTATGCAAGTGAAATAAGCCAGATAAACAGCAAATACTTCATGATCTCCCTTATTTATGGACATCTAAAGAAGTTGAACTCATATGAGCAGAGAGTGGAATGTTGGTTTTCAGAGGCTGGGAGGTTGGGGAAAATGGTAGACGCTGGTCACAGGGTACAAAGGGCCACTGATGCAGGACACCTTATCTCTGGAGCTCTCATGCACCGTCTAGTGAACCTAGTAAACAGTACTGGATTATGTACTAGGGATTTACCACATTATCTCAAATGTTCTCACCACAGGCACACTCAGATGGTGACTAGGTGAGGTGATGGCTATAGTAATTAATTTCATTGTGGTAATCATTTCACAATGTATGTCTATATCAAAACATTATATTGTACACCTTAAATTATACACAATTTTATTTATCATGTGTACCTTAACATATGATAAACAAAGCTGGGGAAAAATAATAGCTTAAAAAAAAAAAAAGTCCTTGGGAACATCTTCTGATACTTGGTGACCATTGTTTTGACCTTATCTGTATCTGCCATACAGATAATGTTTCTGTTCAAGAGAATGGGATTTATAAAATGGCTGTTTTTGTTAATTCAATCACAGTGTCAGCATTAGGTACCTCCCCCCACCCCCTGCCACTTATCCCTTTCTTTCTCTTTTCTTTCCCACCCCTGTCTACCTCTGCTTCCCTCTCTCCCTCCATCCTTCCAGGAGAATATTGTGCCGGCCTTGGTTTCCATGTGATCGCCCTCCCTGGTGGCTCCCTCTCCCTTGGTCTGGCAGAGCATGAATCACGGTTGCCTGGCTGTGCTCTGCGTTCCCCTTTTGTTCCCAGGGCCATGATGTGAATAAGCCTGCATTAGTGTTTCCATTTTGCCCTTTTTCTGGTATTGTGCTTCTTAACTTGACACATTCTAAACAAATCTCTTAAGAATCTTTACATAATTATCTATGTTTTATGTGTAAATGCCAAGGTTGACAAACTGCTCTGAGAAATTTAATTAAAAACTGAATGAGCTTATTTGAAAATTGAGAAGTGACATTTTATTTGTTTCTAAATATATTTACACATGAAGAGAACATAATATGATGCCGGAACCCCAGAGGTACTGAGCATGTATTAATTGATTCTGATGGGGAAAGCTTAAGTGTATCATTCCTTGCAAATTATTCAGGTTCAGTTTAGTTCAACAATGCAAATCTCTGCACCGCTAAGGTTGTCAAACCCCAATCACAGTTACCTTTGTTGAGCAGCAATCTAAATGTGAAGCTGTTGGAGAATTTCTCAGAGACTCTTGTAATGGATTGTTCTACAATGTCAGGATGCACTCCTTTTTCCATCAGGCAACATGGCTTTCAGACTTTGTTTTTCTTAGATCAGCTTGAAATGAGATTGCCAGATCAATGCATTGAAATACTGAAATGACAGTCTGGCCACCAAAAAACTATTACTATGTGTATAAAGCTTGCATTTTGTAAGGTGTTATGTTTAGATATGAGGTGTCCCCCAAAAGCTCAAGTGTGAGATAATGCAGGAAAATTCAGAGGTGAAATGATTGGGTTATGAGAACTGAACCTAATCAGTGCATTGATCCCCTGATAGGGATTAACTGGGTGATAACTGTAGGCAGGTAGGGTGTGACTGGAAGAGGTAGATCACTGGGAGAATGTCTTTAAAGTATATGTTTTGTCCTTGTTGAGCAGAGCTCTCTCTCTCTGCTTTCTGATGCTATGTTCCCATTTGCTTTCCTCCTCTATACCCTTCCACCCTGATGTTCTGCCTCCCCTCCAGCCCTGAGCAATGGAGTGGGTCATCTGTGAACTGAGACCATTGAAAGTGTGAACCCCAAAATAAATATTTCCTCCTTAAAATTGTTCTTGTTTGGTCTTTTGGTTACAGCAGCAAAAAAAAAAAAAAAAAAAAAAAAAAGACTAAAACATAAGGTCAGGTTTCTTACCATCCTTGGAATTTAGCAGAAAGCAAGAGCTTCATTAATTACATGAGCTCCGTTGGGCTACTTATTAGAATATGATTAGGTTTGTTGTCAACATTATATAAACATCGATTGCTATCTAATCTCTGTGGAACTAGAGAATTAATGCTGCAATCATAAATAATACATGTGTGGTAAGAACAATTCTGATGTTAATAGGGATAATTGCTGTGGATATTTTAAATATTAAAACTATTTTTGAACCTTTCAAATCTGTTTTTAAGACCCTGACATTATGAGAGAAGAGAGAGAATTCACATTTCATTATAGTTATAGTTTTTGTTAGGTTTAGCTCCTTGGTCATGATTTTATTGTTTGTTCCACTACTGAACAAAAAAAGCAGGGATAGGTGGATAGGGGAGAGTGAAGATCTAAAGATCTGAAAAACCAAGACAACTCCCAGTAGGTTAGAAGAATAGTTATTACAAAATAAAATTCAAATTCAAAAAAATATCCATGAGATAAATTGTTGGCAGAACAAGTAAAATCAGTTTCATTGGGAGACTATATTTGGGCTAGAGAGTTGAAGATTGGAAAGAGCTCTGGATTAGGAGTGAAAAGATCTAAGTAAGTTCTAATGCTGGTTCAAGATCCTGAAATAGTCACAAGAACTTTTCTGGTGTTAGTTTCCTTATGTGTGAGGTGGCTAATTTGATCCAATAATCTTCAATGTATCTTCTCAGTAGGAAAAAAATACTTCTCTGAAACAAAATAGGAAAGAATTTGTTACCTACAAAGACTTTCTAGGGTTCTTCATGGTACCTGAAACGACCATGCCACTTGCAAATCATTTGTGTGCCGAGAGGTAGCCCTAGGGCAACTCTCTTAATTAGATTAGATGCCCACGCTTGGCCCTTGGCACCACTCTCAGCTCTTTAACTCAATGGATTGAAAAATGATATGTGTGTATATTTCTCCAAGATTTGCTGCCCAACCCTGGAATCTATGTTCTTACCATTGGGCACCGACGTACAGTCAGCCATCTTGAGGAGTATCACTATTTTTACATCATGTGGGAACCATAGGCTTTGGACTTTGCTTCCTGCCATGTGTTACAGAGATGGCTTTGGCATGGGTTAAAGCATACTACAGTTTGGATAAGTGTTCCCTAAAGGCCACGTGTTAAATTCTTGGCCCCTGCCCTGTGGCACTATCAGAAGGTAGTGGAACATTTATGAGGTGGAGCCCAGTGGAAGGAGGTCGGGTAATTGGGGATGTCCCCTTGAAGGAGTATTGGGACTCTGCCCACTTCCTCTTTTCTTTCTTCCCAGTGACTATGAGGTGGGAAGCATCCTTTGCCATGTGCTCCTGCCATGATGTTCTGTCTCACCACAGGCTCAAAAGCAATGGAGCAAACCAACCAGGGATTGAAACATCTGAAACTGTGAGCTGATGTAAACCTTTTCTTCTTATAAGTAGATAATCTTGAGTATTTGGTCACAGTAACAGAAAACTAATGAACATAAAAAACTAGGTGTTTCTGAAGAGGTCTGAATGTATCACAACTTTTCTTTTTTTTTTTTTTTTGGTGGTGCTGGGGATCAAACCCAGGGTTTTGTGCTTGCAAGGCGAGCACTCTACCAACTGAGCTATATCCCCAGCCCCACAACTTTTCTTATCTGAAGAACTTTTCTCCTAATTATAACCCTTGGGGCAATTTGTTGATTTACCTCACTTCTGCCCTTTTTTTTTTTTTTTTTTTTTAAATCTAGATCCAGGGCTATCTTTTGATCTACACTATTTTAATGCCATTTTTATACCCTACAACTCTGTCTTCTTCCCCACCCCACAATCACCCTTGTAAATTTTCCCATACAAGCACATTGTCCAGGATACTTTACATTTCTGGTACTATTTACTTGGTTTGATTACGGTAAGCACAAGAATCTTGATGGTAATAGAATAGTTAATTGAGGTCTTTCCTCGTCTGGTTTTGCTTGTAAGTGAAAGAAAATATCCTTTGATTGACTTAAAAAAGAAAGTGTATCACATAGCAAAACGTTTTTCTCCAGTTGGCTAATTCAGGTGCTGAAACCTATAATATGAGGACCCAGTTTATACCACTGCACATCATGACTTGTCCTCATGGTTGCAAAATGTCTACAGTGGGTCTAGTCATCACATCTGGCTATGATAATGTAAGTAGAAGAGAGGGAATTTTCTGTGTGTCTATTGTTGTTAGTAAAGATACCCTTTCCATACTGACCTTATTTCCCTAACAGATTGTTGCTAATATACCCATGTCTTTATCAATTACTAATAAGAAGGTTAAAACTATCACAACTCATACTTGTTTTATTTGACCAGTTTATTTACACAGGCATATTAAGAGGTATTGACTTACATGAAAATATCTTCTTTTTGCATGGCTAACAAAGCTAAAGACACATTACAGCTTCAGTGTTAATTTCTGTCCGGAGGTTTTGTAAAGCCTCTGAATCTTTAAATCACTTTTTTTTTTTCTGCCTCTGAGAAGTTAACAGTACTATTTTCTCTAATATTCCCTTTTTTGTTAATATTCCTAGCCTGCCAGGAAATGAAATTCTTTGCTCTCTGTGAGATTAGAGCATCATAAGTCATACCTGGAACAGACAAGCTTTCCCAGGAAGACTTTGTAGATATCATCTCTCCTGGTAATTAAGGGGTCTTTTCCCCTTAATTGTGGGTTTATCACATCTAATTAAATGGAATTTTTGGCAGAAGTAATATCCAGTTATATTCTAGGAAGAAAAAAGAATCCCTGTGGTTCTAAGTATTAATTCCCTCCAGAGATGGATAAGTTATAACAATTTGTTTGGTTAATGTTTTTTTTTTTTTTCTAATTTGTAACATGGAGAATTTGGTTGCAAAAAATAAAGTAACTTAGTAAAGGCATTTTCCATATTATTTAATCTTTGTTGTCATTGTTTTGTGGACAAAGCTAATAAATACATATCATTATAATTTTCCCCATTATTTTTAAATTGTCTTCATGATATGTTGGCTTATCATTTATATCTGATGGGCTAAGTCATTTCACAGGACTTTTTTTCTTTTTAATTTTAACAGTTCATTTGGGACAAAATATCATGTAGAGTTCTTCATCTCACTGTATGAGTAGGGAGAGAGAAATTAAAAACAATTGTTTTGTAATATAGTTTTAAATAAAATATTAATTATAATGAAATTAGTCCATTTAGTCCTTGGTAATTAATTTTTGTTTTGTTGATTTGAGCTAGGCAATCTATTTTTATTTTTTATTAACAGTTTAGTGCTATCATTTTTTTTTTTTTCTTCATGTGGCTGGGGACTGAACCCAGGGCCTCATGAATGCTGGGCAAGTGCTCTACTACTGAGCCACACCTCCAGCTTAAGTTCACTTTTCAAAAGTTTTATAGTTTAGTGGATTATATATTTAGTATTGTCTATTATATTTAGACCAAAGTGGCACCGTAGTTACCACACTTTTATTCCAGAACATTTTTTATCACCACAAAAGGAAACCCCATTCTTATTTCTCCTTCCCCCTGATCCCTGGAAGCCACTAATTTGCTTTCTATCTCTTTGCTTATTCTGAGTATAGCAGGGAAGTGGAATCGTGCAATATGTGGCCTTTTGTGCTTGGCTTCTCTTATCACAATCTTATTTTCAAGATCCATCCACATTGTACATAACATGTACCAATTCCCTATTCCTTTCTATGACCAAATAATCTTCCTGTCTTAATACATCCCTGTATTAGTTTGCTGTGGCCGCTGTAACAAGTTAACAAAACAGTTGCTTAAAACCACATACATTTATTCTCTTACCATCTGTAAGTAGGAAGTCTGAAATCAGTTTCACAGAGCTGAAGTCAAGGTGTTGGCAGTGCTTCATTCTCTCCAGACGTGATACAGGAGGATCCATTTCTTTGCATCTTCCAACTCCTGGTGGCTGCTGGCGTTCCTTGACTTCAGACCCTGACCCTTTTCTCCATCTTCCAGGCCTGCACTGTATGAAGCAGTTTGCTTCAGTTTTCACATTGCCTCCTGCTCTGTTGTCCAGTCTTCCTCTACCTTCCTTGTATAAGGACCCCAGGGATTAGGTTGGATCCACTTGGATAATGCAAGGTATTCTTTCCATCTCAAGATACTCAATTAGTCACCATCTGCAGAGTTCTTTGACCCTATAAGATCACAACTTCAGGTTTCAGGATCTTGTTTTAGTCAGCTTTTTCACCACTATGATCAAAAGACCTAACAAGAACAATTTGAGAGGAGGAAAGTTTATTTGGATCTCAGGGTTTCAGAGGTCTCAGTCCATAGATAACTGATTCCACTGTTCTGAGGCAGAACATCAAGGGAGAAGGGTGTGACAGAGGAAAACAGCTCAGGACTTGACCATCAGGAAGCAGAGGGAGAGAATTCCACTCACTAGGGACAAATATGTACCACCAAAGACACTCCCCCAGTGACCTGCCTCCTCCAGCCACACCTTACCTGCCTATAGTTAGTTACCAACCCAGTTAATCCATTCAGGTGAATTAATGCACTGATTAGGTTTAGAATCTTATAACCTACTCATCTCACCTTTAGACTTTCTTGTATTGTCTCACATATGAGCTTTTGGGGGACACCTCATATCTAAACCGTAACAGGCCTGGATAGCTTATCCTTTTTTATTTTATATTTTGAGACAGGATCTCGCTAAGATGCCCAGGCTGGTGTGAGAGGCCACTTTCAGTCTTCTTCAACCACATTTTAATTTACCTATCATCAATTAAGGGGCATTTGGTTTGTGCCTACATTTTAGTTATTATGAAAAATGATGCTAGGAACATTCTCGTGTATAGTATTTTCCCCTTTTTGTTTTTGTGGACGTATATTTTCAATTCTCTTAGGTGTTTACCTAGGTGTGGAATTGCTGTATCACATGGAAACTATATGTTTAGCTTTTTGAGAAACTGCCAAATTCTTTTCTGAAGTAGCGGTACCATTTTCCATTCTCACCACTAATGAAGGAGAGTTTAAAAACTTCCACATCCTTGACGACCTTTATTATTGTCTGCCTTTTTGATTATAACCATCCTTGTGAGTGTGGAGTGGTTTTGGTTTGCATTTCTCTAATCACTAAGGATCTTGAGTATCTTTATATGTTTTCATGTGCTTTTGGTCATTTGTATATTCTCTTTGCAGACATGTTTATTCAAGTTCTTTGTCTGTTTTAAAACTTAGGATATTTTGTTGAGTTGTAAGAGTTCTTTCTATTTTCTAGATTCATGTCCCTTATCAGACATGTGATTTGCAAATATTTCTCCCATTCTGTGGATTGTCTTTTCACTTTGTTGATGATGTCCATTGAAGCAAAAAGTTTAAAATTTTTAAAAAAGGTTTTTAAATATATATTTTTAGTCATTGATGGGCCTTTATTTTATTTATTTAGATGTGCTGAGAATTGAACACAGTGCCCCACACATGCCAGGCAAGCACCCTACCACTGAGCCACAACCCTAACCCCCTAAAATTTTGATAAAGTTTAATTTATCTATTTTTTTTCTTTTGTTATTTTGTCTTTGAGCATTATATATAATGCCTTCATTAGTTCAGACCAATCAGGAAACATCTCTTTTGACCCATATGGCTGTTTGGGTTTTCTTAGAAAGGAGGGACTTGGCAATTATCAGGAACCCCTGCAGATCCCTATAGAATCCTGATGGGTTTTAACCTCAAAACCCCATAAAGAAGCAGGAAGGATTCCCTGAGTGTGACAGAACCCACACTAAGAAATGAAAGCCGTTTGCAGTTTATTTCATACACCATGACACACAACAGGCACACACACCCCTTGCACATTCACAAGCAAAATTAAACACAACAGACTGTAAATGTAATAGCATGCTACCTTCTAGTGTTTCTCACTGAAAAATGAGAAGATATCTTAGTTCTCAGTGAAAATCCACTGAATGAATTCACAGGTTAATGAGTGAAATTGACAACCTTCCTAAATGGGGTAACTCTCTCTGGTGGCAAGAGATGACCCAGGTTGTCTTTTCTAAGTGATTACTCACAACACATGTCCAATTTCATTATAATTCATCTTCCTGTTTATTGAAAATATTGAATTCATTATTTAACTTACTTGTGAAATAAAAGATCTCTGCAATGTATGTGTGTGTTTGCTAAGAGAGGTAACAACATATTTAACTGTACCTTTGGTTATCCAGAGGAGACATCTTTCACTGTTGGTCTTGATTTTCTTTTGTACTTCTAGATACATTCCCAGCAGGATCTTAATGCAGTGAAATTAGCTTATAATGGCTAAAGGGAGAAAATGGGTTCCTAGCTAGTGCATTAGAATGCCCCTTCTGAGAAAAGAATCACAGCAAAAGTTGGGCCTAATTGTTTGAACGTTAAACTTATAAAAGCATGAAATTGCTTTGTAGGAATTGCACGAATTAATATCCTCTGCGTTCTGGTGGTTTTACCACAGATATACTCAGACTCCACAACACACAGTTGTGCTTTTACACTACTGAGGGTTGCATTGCAAAGCTATATCATCTGCTGAAAAAAAAATACTCAGCATAATTTATCTGAGTTGAGAGAGAAGGATTACTTTCCGCTGGATCCCTACCCCTGTATTCTGTCTTGGACTGAGGGCCTCCTGTGACTCGGTGGGATTTGCTTGCTTGGTTCTCCTGTTCTTGTGTGAAGCTCACATTCTCCACCGGAGGTGTCAGAGTGAGGGTAGATGCCCAGCGACCTACAGACAACAGCGTCACTGACACGACCTGAACTGCGAGGTCAGTCACTCGCCAGGGTGGCGCTGGCACTGCAAATGTCCAACAGTAAATGCTCTGTGAAGCAGGTAAAGCGTCCTTGAACTCACTGGAAAGTACCTCTGAGACCTGCATACTTCTGAGAATATTTCCCTGATAATTTTGAAAGGTAGAGGGAAAAAAGAACTAGTTCCTGCCTACGTAGCAGGTGGTTTTTTTTTTTTGTTTGTTTTTTGTTTTTTGTTTTGATTTTAAAGAAGAGTGTGAAAATGGTACTCTCTAGAGAAACTAGTCTGGCATATCTGTAAACAGACAGCAATGTGTTTATTTACTTGCAAGGATGACCTGCAAGGAACCCATCTTCCCGAGCAGGTGGAAAGAACCTTGGCTCTGGAATCAGAAAGAGCAGGTTTCTGATCCCAGTTTTGTGCTCTTGAGCAAATTACACGTGATTCTTATAACTCCCTAGTACTGTGCTATATAAAGTTGCTTGAATGCTGAGTTAGTACACATTGAACTGTGTCATCTGGGGAAATATGGGATTATGTTTCTGTGAGGCTCTGATCACATTTTCGTCAACCAATCAATACATACATTTGTCATGTATGTTTCTGTTTAAAACACTATTTTCCACATAGAGCTGATTCATTGAGTGAACACTCAGCGGAGAGCACTGTATGTAACTCACGCATGATCAGAGCTGATTCACACGCTTATCTTCTCCATGAAGTACATCACAGCCTTCCTGTACTTAGCAACACTAGACTACACTTTGGCACCAAGATTGGGGGCCATGTTACATAGCAAAGTCACCCCTGAAGAGCTCAGAAGGCAGGAAATGTGGCACCACACAGACCGTGAAAAGATGCTGTTTACATTAGGAGAACAGATGTCGTTGCCTGTTCAGCCTCAGCTGGGACAGGCCTGCCAGGCAACTCAAAGGTTTTGAAGTTTTGCACACATCCACAAATATCTTGGAAAAGTTTACACGTGTTGATTTTGGGGTACAAAAAATTATACTGAGTAGATAAATTCCTAAATATTGAATGGATGGTAAATGAGGGTGGACCGGACTTTACCTCTAAGTACCCTAGTTTTCTTATCTGTGAATTGGAGATACTATGGTTTATATCAGAAGATTGCTGGGAAGATTTAATGACATGAGTTCAGAAATAAATGAAGGTGGATATGTGGATGGGTCAGGATGAGGTGGGGGTATGGAAACGATTGGTGGCAGCGGGGGCAGAGTGGGGATGGTGATAAGCCTTCATTTTGTAGCAGTTGATTTGACAAACTGTGGGGCGATGGGGACAAGGAATGGTTGGTGGGGGCAGGTGGCATGGAAGGGCAGATTGCCTTGTTTCAAGGTGAGAGACAAAGTGAATGCCCAAGTCAGGCACTCAGAGCCACTATGGATGTTGCCAAAAATCCATGACTGGGGGACCCTCTGAAGTGAGCCTACAAAGCATGGCATGTGCAGTCTCCACGGTCTCCTTTATTCTCTTTTGCCATTCAAACTTTATCTTTGAGCAAGTTTAAATATCATCTAAGTTGAAGCCTGAGAGAAAATGCCATGAAGTTGCACATTTCACTCTTTGCCTCCCTCCTCCTCAGGCAGGGCACTCTTGCTGAGTCCCTGTGTCCTCACTGGCTGATGGGTGCAGATGGCTGAGGAACTGACGTGGAGTCTTTCTGGGGTCCTGAGCGTGTTCTGCATAGAGACAAGCCTGTTTCCTCCTGTTCAAGGACATCTCCTCTTCTCCAGCACTTCATCCCCTGGACTCTCTGCAGAAGCCTTATTCAGAGCCCCAGCCACTGCTCTGGAGGGAAAAGTCATTTTGAAAGCTGATATTAGGTGCTTCAGCTTCACCCATTCTTGCCCAGCATTACTGTACCTCCTTATTCCACTTGTTCCCTTAGCTGGTCTCTCTTTCCCTGGCCACAGAACTTGGTGACCTTGTCAGATTGCCCCTGGAGAGCTGGCTACCCAGAGAGGCAGAATTAGGCAGCTCCAAGGCAGCTTCCCTTTCCCCCTCAAATTCACCCAAAGGATTTTCTTATCTACATTCTCTGTTAAAATGACCCTACTCACCTTACTCAAAATGCTTGCATCAAAATTGATTTCTGAAATTTCCCTCACTTCTTCAAACAACCCTCAAATGTGTCTGCTTTTGATAATCTTTGAGTCTATCCTAACTCTTCCTCGTCTCCTTTCCTTTGAGCACAAAATGCCCATAGGAATCTCACCCTGATACCATCACATAACTGGAAACAATGGTTTTCAAAGGTGACATTTTATTTACATCATTTATAAGATCTAAATACCAAATATGGAGCTAATATGGATTTCATTCCATGCTAATCTCTAGTGAGTGAACAAGAAGTAAAGCAACCAGCAATGTAAGAAAAATTATGAGGGAAAATTAAATTAAGAAAATTCTATCCATGAACATAGTCCTCCATGCTGTCAAAGAAGGCATCATTTTATGGAGGGAGTGGAAAGGAGGTGTGAATAACATGTATTTAACACCTGCTCTTAGCCAGTTCTGGGGCTTTACAGTTAAACACAGGTGCCATTACACATGGCTCCAGAGGACTAGAAAGAGTTAACAAATGGCAGGGGATTACTAAGAAGCTCAATTAAAACATTTTTACCTTGGAAGAGAGAGATCAAGAAGTTGGAAAGGATAACAATTACTAACACTTATAATAATGCTGATGTTATGCCCATCATTGTTTTAAGTGCTGCACACATATTACTTTGTGAAGTGCTTACAATATCCCTAAGAAGTATATAGGTATTACTCATATTGTCTCCAATTTGCAGATGGGAAAACTAAGGCACCCAGAGAGAAGCTAGTTAACAGAGGCAGGATTTGCACAATCTGCTTTTAACTGCCGCCTTTGTATTGCTAAGAACTTCCCTGCTCCCCACTTGAGTACAGCTTCATTAAGTTTGTGTGTGTGTGTGTGTGTGTGTGTGTGTGTGTGTGAGAGAGAGAGAGAGAGAGAGAGAGAGAGAGAGAGAGAGAGAGAGATTGCGAGCCCAGGGATCAGCTCTAAGCTCCAACTGTGCTGAGACATTTTTCCACTTACTATTTTGTCCTCAGCTCTTAACACATTGCTTAGGAAATGCTTGCTGAATCAATGAAGAAATACTCCTAGATTTTTCTAAGTGCCAGGCTCATATATCTTCTTTTGTTAGTAGTTATTTTGTGACCTTCATTAAGGTCCAATTTTCTTTTTTCATTGGGTGAAAAATGATTTTGGCATTTAAACAGCATGACTTCATTATCAATTTTTAAAAATCTGTCCCCACCATCAAATTTCCCTCAGGGTATTTTGTTATTCCTGATATATTTAGAAACATCTTTGTAGTCTTCTTTCTTTTGAAGATAGGATGCATTTTAACAAAGAACATTCTATGTATGCAAATAGTTGTATTTTTATTTTAGTTTATCTTCTTTACTCCATAATAGAGGTTAAGAATATGCCCTTTGATAACAAAGAACTTTCTTACTATCTCTTGATTGACCGAATAGGCAAAGAAAACACCATAATTGTGTGAAATGGTCTGATTTAGAAACCAATTATAAGGAACATAATTATCTACTAATGAAATATGCAAGAAAGTCCTTGGTTTGTTGCCTCTAATGTCACTGTAGACAAATGTGTAGCTAGCAATAAACTTGCTTAAAATAAATTAAAAAAAACACTTCTTGATCATGTCTAAAAATCTCTTGACATCTAACATCTCAATCAAAAATAATGTTTATCCCCTGACCCTGCTGCAGTCATCTCAATATCTCACCAAGGGGTGTGTGTGTGTGTGTGTGTGTGTGTGTGTGTGTGTGAGAGAGAGAGAGAGAGAGAGAGAGAGAGAGAACGAGATTGCATTTAAGAGGTGGTGGTGGCTCAGATTAAGGTCCACAGCTCCATCTTTCTATAAAAGATTCTTTAAAATCCAATCCATCCATTTCTCTGGGCTTCAAAGCCAGAACACTAAGTTTCTTTTACTTCTTTTTTCCCCCTCTGTGTTAAGGATGAAAATGGAAAAGAAACCCTTTGATTCTCTTAGTAAATGCATCATTAAGACAGATCATGGCCCACCTCAGTTTTCTTAAACAGTGCACAATGATAAGAGGGAGCAAACGGGCCAGCACTCTTTCCATGTATTGGTGAAGCAAGAGCCGTGTCTGCTCTGGGAGAAGACAGCAGATGAGAATTCTGAGCTTCCGTCCTCTCCCTCCTCTACAGAGGTCATTATGACAGATTTGCTACAGTCAGGGCAGGTCAAGTGCTCAGTCCAAGTAGGTCAGCAGTGTCATTCTGCAATGGTTTTGAGTGCCTAAGAGCAGGATGCTGGAATGTTAGAGGCCCTGAAGGGGCCCACTGCCCCCAAACATTTACCTCACTAATGCCTTAATATCAGAGCCAATTCTATCCCGAAGGCCAAGCACACTTGCTTTATTGAAATTGCCTTTATTGGGCTTGGGTCATAGCTCAGTGGTATGTGTGAGAAACTGGGTTCAATTCTCAGCACCCCACATAAATAAAATAAAGGTCCATTGACAACTAATATATATATATATATATATATATATATATATATGTTATACATCATATATATATGTTATACATTAATTAACCTTATTGAAATTATCCCCGACTGCACTATTTTAATCTCCTTACTTATTTTTTTATCAGCTCCAAGATGTTTATCCTAGTCCATCTCATACTTCTATAACAAAATACCACATACTGGGTATCTTACAAAGACAAGAAGTTTATTTCTCACAGTTCTGGAGGCTGGGAAGTCCATGGTCAAAGTGCCAGCATCTGGGGCAGCCTTGTGCTGCATCACATGGTGGTAGGCAGAGGACAAGATACCGCAAGAGTGAGCAAGCAACAAATCCACTCTTTCAATATCTAACCCACTTCTGTGATAATCATATTAATCCATTCTTGAGGGCAGAGCCTTCATGAGCTAGTCATCTCTTATTAGGCTCCACCTCCCAAATGATTGCATTGGGTATTAAATTTCCAACATATGAACTTGAGGGGGGAATGCATTCAAACCATAGCAACATTTTTGGGTGCATTTGAACTTCTTTGAAATCGAGAACATCTAAAGTAAATGCCTTGTCGTAGTTTAATTAGCAGCATTGGCTCATAAAATGATGGTGTGTTTTATAATATTAGGCGTCTCAGGTTTGAAGAAATAGCGTCAGTCACAGCAAAAGTCTCTGGGATTTGCAAAACCCTCTTGTTTTTCAGCCTGTCATCTGCTATTGCACCACACAAACTCTGTCCTGAAGGTCATCTTGTAAATGACTTGTGTCCCGGTACACATGCCAAACTTTCTTGCCCAATATTTGCTCCTGGTTTTCCTTTGCCTTTGATGTTTGCTTGCTCCATCTCTTCCTGTGGAAATCTGTCTTGTTCTTCCGTGTCCAGGTCAAAGGCTCACACCCACCTGCAATCTTTATTATTCCATTTAATCATCCCTCTATTCCCTATGTAGGGATTTGTTTATGCTTCCTCATGGTACTTAGTGACCTTTAAAAACTGATGACCAAATTATTTATCTTCCTTAATAAATTCTTATTATCATTTTTTCTTGCTATTTATAAGCAAATATACATTTCAATTCTCAAACAGTAGCTCTTTTATGACCAATTTAGTAAGAGATGTTGGACAAAACTCAACTTTCTAATTCTGGTGCAATATTTGCTCTCAATTTTATATGAAGTCTTTTTCTTTTTGGGGGGGCGGTTCTGGGGATCAAACTCAGGGGCACTCGACCACTGAGCCACATCCCCGCCCTATGTTGTATTTTATTTAGAGACAGGGTCTCACTGAGTTGTTTAGCGCCTTGCTTTTGCTGAGACTGGCTTTGAACTCACAGTCCTCCTGTCTCATCCTCCGGAGCCACTGGAATTGCAGATGTGGGCCACTGTGCCTGACTTTCTTTTTCTTTTTTAACCCACTTTTTGAGGTATAATCAAGATGCACACTTGGCACTGGGTTTTCCATAATGTGTACAGAAATGGATAAGGCGTTGGCCATGTCCTTGTAAAGGTGTGAGAAGTATCAAAGGTCTGAGTCTGAATGAGCAGAGGGATACGGCCACAGGACAAGTGGATAAATAAGAGAGATGACTTCAAGAGACTAACTCGTGAATTCAGTTAGACATCCCCTCCCCATATCTGCAGTTTTAACCTTGGTTGACAAAACCTCCTAAAGTTATTAGTATGTCTACCTCAGTGTGTCTACCTGTAATTTCCACAGAGCAGGTTTTAGAAGGGTGTGGTTGGGGGGTGTCAACCACCCTGGGGTAGGAAGAGGGCGGCAGGAGAGGGGGCTCCTCCCCAGGTTCCTGAGGCTGTCCTGAAGGAGTAGGTAGGAGCCCAGGCCTGCCCTGACTTTCCTGTGGGCAGAGGCTGTGCCTGCGGGTGACTTGGACTATGAGCAGCTGAGCCCCATCTCCAGCACCTGTTCTCAGGGGGGCCCAGGTGAGTCTGCCATTGCCAACCTAAGCTGAAGAGCTCCAATGCTCTGTCAATAACCGTGGCCTTTGCGGCCATGCAACTTCTGAGCGCCAGGTTTGATCTCATTGCTACTGCAGCCATCTTTCAACAAGCCCGTCATACAGCAGACAAAGAAAGCTGGGTGAGTTACTGGGTGGTGTGGGGAGAAACTGGCTTCCTGTCATTTCTCCGGGTTAACATTTGTGTTGAAGGTGAAGGAGCCTTTGTCATCGGTAAATAAGTATCCCAGTGTGTTCTTGCTCCCTGTCACTCAAGATTCATCTCTGCAGGGAACTTTAAACCAAACAAAAGGATTGTTTTCTTATTCTCTTAGGTGATAACAATATTGAGTCATTGCATTGATCTGTCTTCTTATGGATTTTTTTTTTTTTTTTTTTTTTTTTGTCTTTTAGTGAGATTGGGGTATAAGGCCCAACTATGTCTTAGGAACGGTGCCTCACTTTTTGGAGCACAGCATAGCAATGCTAGCACACATAGATTGTTCACAAATGCCTCAGGGTCTTCCCACGGAAAGGTTTATTGGCATATAATTTCTAAAGTTTCATTCTACAGCACTTACTGAACATTTATTGAACCTCTGTTATGGACCAAGCTCTATGCACAGCATAAGGGGTGCAAAGGGTTTCTTAAGAAGCCCGACTTGCCTATAAGCTTCATTCACTCCTTTATTCAACAAATCCCTGTTTCAGGCACTGGTAATACCACAATGAATGAAATGGAAGTTTCCGCCCTTGTGTTGTTATAGTAGGGGCAGGAAACAATAAAATAGCAGGTAGTAATACTTCTTAAGAAGTGGTGTGATTAGACTTCACAGAAGAAGAAATACAATCGATCAACAAATATATGAAAAACGTTCAACATCTCTAGTTATTAGAGAAATGCAAGTCAAAATTACACTGAGATTCCATCTCACTCCAGTTATCAAGAATACAAGCAACAATAAATGGTGGTGAGGATGTGGGGAAAAGGTTCACTCATACACTGCTGGTGGATTTGAAAATTGGTGCAACCACTATGGAAAGCAGTATGGAGATTCCTCAGAAAACTTGGAATGGAACCACCATTTTACCCCACTCCTAGGTTTATACCCAAAGGACTTAAAATCAGCATAACTACAGTGACTCAGCCACATCAATGTTTATAGAAGCTCAATTCACAATAAGTAGATTGTGGAACCAACCTAGATGCCCTTCAAGAGATGAATGGATAAACAAACTAGTATATATACACAATGGAATATTACTCAGTCTTAAAGAAGAATGAAACTATGCTATTTGACAATAAATGGATGGAACTGGAGAATATTACACTAAGTGAAATAAATCAATCCCAAAGATCAAAGGCCAGATATTTTTTCTGATATGCTGATGCTAATTCACAATAAGGGTGGGGAAGAATACAGGTACTTTGGATTAGACAGATGAGAGTAAAGAGAGGGGAGGGGGCATGGGGGTAGGAATGATAGTAGAATGAATCAGACATTATTACCCTATGTGCACATATGATTACATGACCAGTATAACTCTACATCATGTACAACCAGAAGAATGAGAAGTTACGCTCAATTTATGTATGATGTGTCAAAATACATTCTACTGTCATTTATAACTAACTAGAACCAATAAAATTTTTTTTAAAAAAAGTGGTGTGATTAGAAAGACCTCTCTAAAGAGATGACACTCAGGTAGAAGTTTGAATAAATCAGAGAGTGGGTGTATGGTTACCTGGGGAAAGAACACACCTGAGCAATTGCAAAGATCCTGAGGCACAAGTTTGCCTATCGTGTCTGAACCATAAGAAGGAGGCAGTGCGGCCAAGGGTAGTATTCAAGGAAACTGCAGAGGGTGAAGGGAAAGAGCCAGGTCAGGTTGTTGGAGGCTCAGGGGCCACTTATGTTCTTGGATTTTATGTTGTTTTTATTTTACTTACTGCTTTTGGATTTTTTTACCATATGGGATTGTAAAAGTAATACATTTTACTGATACATAATGAGCACACAGACACACAAATTCTAAACATGCAGCCTGAGCGCATGTGTGTGACCAGTACTCAGATTGAAAAATAGCGTTTTACCTGAATCCCACTCTAGTGCTCCCTCCCGGTCATTCTCCCCTCCCCACAGAGAACCCCTATCTGCCTTATAGAATCAGAACTCTATTTAAATGAAAGCATATAATATATACTCTTTTGTGTCTGGTTTCATTCATTCGGCATTATGTTTGTGAAAATCTTCAATGTCGTTCTGTGTTAGAACCTTTTATTCATTCTTGTTGCTATAAATATTCCATTATATAAACATTCCACACATTACCCATTTGAGTGGTTTCCAGTTTGGGACTATCACAAATACATCTGCTTAGAGCATTTATGTATGTATAATTTGGTGTGTATTTTTGTGTTCCTGTTGGGTACAAACCTAGGAATGGAATTACTGTTTCGTGGACTATCATATAAAGATTCAACTTTGGTAAATATTGTCAGTTTTCCAAAGTGCTTGAATCCTTTCACTCTCATTCACATTTTATGAGAATTTCAAAGGATCCATTTTCTTACCAACATTGGGATAATCGGTCATTTTTGTTTTAGCCATTCTGGTGTATATGTAGTGGGATGATGTAATCTTAATTTGCATTGCCTGTAAATTCAGGAATTCAAGCACCTTTTCATAAATTTGTGGACCATAGAAAACCACGTTTGTGCGGTACCTGTTCAAATCTTTTGTCCATATTTTCTGTTAATTGACTATCCTTCTAAGAAAAGTTGTAGGGGTTCTTTATATGTTCTGGACATGAGTCCTTGATGGGATATTTGCATTGCAAGTATCTTCTCCAATCCTGTGGTTTGTCTTTGCATTTCTTAAGTTTTTTTCAGTGAGAAATTTCTTGGTTTTAATATAACCTTTCATTGTCAATGCTTTTTGTGTTCTGTTTTAGCAATATTTTTTCCTATTTAAAAGCCAATGAAGATCTTTCATTTAGCAACTTTTATATTTCATATTTAGATCCATAATCTGTCTGGATTTCATTTCCTTATATGGTGTGAGGTAGGGCTCAAACTCCAATTTTGTACATATGTATACTTTGCCCAGCATTGTTTATTGGAAAGATGCATTCTTTCTTCACTAGGTTTAATGCTAAGTGCAATTAGAAACTGAACATTTCCAACAGATGAGTGTCCTGGTTATATTTTGAAGGTATCATGCTTTGAAGAATAGACAGTAGAGGCTGGAATAAACCAAATGAGAGATAATGATGCTTAGACTAGCATGGTAACTGTGATATATTTTGAGATCATTCTTCATAAAACTAGCTCTTGAAGTAGATGCAAGGCATGAATGAAAGAAGTCAAGAGTGATTCTAAAGTTTGGGGCCTGAGCATTTGAGCAAATGGTGTAGAATCATTGGAAAGTAGCCGAGCTCTCCAAAAGGCATGAAAACAATTTTTGCTGTCAGAGTTGTATTTGAATTTCATTGAAGTTTTATTTGTAAAGGTATGGAAAAAATACAAGTTGGTTCACTCAACAATAATTTGAGATTGTTTTTTTCTCCTTTGTCCTTCTTCTGCTGTTGAAACTGGAATATGAAAATACTTGACCTCTCAGCTTTCTTTGCAGTTGACAGTGGCCATGTGATATCATTCTTGTCAGCAAGATAACAGTCAACAATCCACGGGTACTCAGAGTGTTGGGCACATAGTAGATGTTTGATAGACATTTGTTGAGTGAAAGAGTGAAAAGAATGAAGGATGTGATTAAAGACATAAAAGGTAGAGGAGATATTTATGGAATTAGACCAAGGAAAAGGAAAACAGAAAGTGACTGGGTAAAACTTGGCTTTGGTAAAATACAAGTGTAACTTTTCTCCAAGACTAGGTATTCAATTTTCTGATAATTTCTAAGTCCAAAAAACTTTTTCTTCTTGACCTTAACTCTGTTGACTTAATATTATTGATTACCCTACTTTGAATATTCATTTAAAGCTCTCTTCCAGTTCTTCTATTTTTCTGACCACTTTAAAAAATAGTTGAAGAAATAATCCATATACCATACAGTTCACCCATTTAAAGTATATAATTCAATGGGTTTCAGGGTACTTGTGGACATGTGCCACCTTAATCTGAAAATGAAACCCTCTGTCCCTTAGTTATTATATCTCTATATTGTATGGATGTGCTATATTTTGTTTATTCATCAATTCATTCTTACTAATACTTTCTCCCCTCCCTCTATCTTTATTTCTTTCAATATGGGGATCAAACTCAGAGCATTGCAAATGGCAAGCAAGCACTCAAGCACTGAGCTACACCCCTAGCCCTACCTGATTTTTTAATTTTTTTATTTGCAGTGCTGGGGATTGAACCTAGGGCCTTGGGAAGGTGAGGCAAGCACTCTATCTACTGAGCTATCTCCCCAGCCCCTATCTGACTCTTTGATTCTAGTTATTCTACTGGGCATAAACTGGTATCTCACCAAGGTTTTAACTTGCATTTTCCTGATGACCTATGACATACAGCATTTTCTCATACATGTATTATTCATTTGTATATCTTCCTTAGAGAAATATCTATTCAGATTCTTTGTCCCTGTTTTCAATTGGGTTGCCTTTTACAATTGAACTGTAAAGAGTTCTTTGTATGTTCTGCATACAATTCTCTTATCAGATTAATGATATTTGCAAATGTTTTCTTCCATTCTTTGGGTTGTCTTTTCATTTTGTGGGGATGCCCCTTGAGGTACAAAGGTCTTTAGTTTTGATGAAGGAAATTCACATCAAAGCAAAAATACATAACATACTTCTAAATAATCAATGAGCCCAATAAGAAACAAGTAGGGAAATCAGAAAATACTGAAATCAGAAAATCTGAGATGAATGAAATGAAGACATGGTGTACTCAAACCAAGCACTGCTTTCACTGTATCTCACAAGTTTTGGTATGTTGTGCCTTCATTTAGAAATATGTTGTATTATTTTTATATATTTGTGAATTTCCTAAGTTTCTGTCACTGATTTCTAATTTCACTTGTTCATGATTAGAGAACCTACTTTGTATTATTTCTATTTATTTATATCTATTGAAATTTTTTTAATGGTCTAGTGTATTGGGTAATGTTCTATGTACACTTGAGAAGAATAGATACCAAGTCAGTAGTTGTTGGGTGGAGTGTTCTCTAGATATCTGTTAGATCTAGTTGGTTTATGGTGTTGTTCAAGTTTCTTTCTCTTTATTGATTTTTCTGCCTGGTTATCTTTACTATTATTGAAAGTGGGGTATTTAGTCTCTATCAATATCATTTCTGTCAGTTTTTACTTCATGTATTTTAGTACTCTGGTACTAAGTACATATAATTTTATAATTGTTACATCTACTTGATGGACTAAGCCTTTATTATTATAAGATATTTCATCTTTATCTCTAGTAATAAACCAATATCAGACCAAAAAAGTCTTATTTCATCTGATATGGGTATAGCCACTGTTGAAATCAGCTATTTTGCTGCTGTGACTAAAAGACCTGACCAGCACAGCTGTGAAGGACGAAAGGGTTATTTGAGGGCTCAGGGCTTCAGAGGTCTTAGTCCACAGAAGGCCGGCTCCACTCCTCAGGGCTCGAAGGAGGCAGAACATCATGGCAGAAGATGGTGACAGAGGGAAGCAAGTCACATCATCAGGAGAGAGAGGAGGAAGAGAGGGAGAGAGAGGGAGAGAGAAGAGAGAGAGAGAGGAGAGGGACAGGGGAGGGACAGGGGAGAGAGACACTGTCTTTACTCTCCAGATACAAAATGTATACCCCATAGCCATGCCCCAATTCCCACCTCCTCCAGCCTCACCCTGCCACTTCAATTAATCCCATCAGGGATCAATTCACTGATTGGGTTAAGACTTTTACAACCTAATCATTTTTCTTCTGAACCTTCCCGCATTGTTTCACATGTGAGCTTTTGGGGGACACTTCACATCCAAACCATAATACCCACTCTGACTTTATAGTGGTTTCTGTTTGCAGGATGTATCTTTTCCTATCTTTTAACTTTCAATGTATTTGTATCTCTTAAATATAAAAATGTAACTACAAAATACAATATGTAGTTGGATATTTTTCAATCCAGTCTAGCAATCTCTGCTTGGTTCTATTGTTCAGTCCTTTCACATTTAATGTTACTATTAACATAATTGGAGTTATACTTGCCATTGTAATTTTTTTGAATGTGTCTTATTTTGATCTTCTTTTTCTCTTTTACTACTTTCTTTTGCATACCATGAATATTTCCTATTAAAGTATTTAAGCTCCTTTAATGATGTTTTCTCCATTTTTTAAAAAAAATTTTTTAGTGGCTGCCCTAAGACTCAGCTACCACATATCTGAATTGACGAAAATCAGTTTCAGATTTACACTAGTTTAATTCCAGAGAAATACAGAAACATACTCCCGTACATGTCTATTCTTCCCCCCTTTTTTGTAGTATTGTTGTTACCCTTACTACTATTAAATCGATTGGTGTTATGAAATTACTTTACCATTTGTTGTCATTCCATATCCCAGTACCTCTTTGCTCTCACCCACTTGTTTTGTGATATTATTGGAAAATGTATTGCACAGATTCTCAGTCCAAGTGTGCTGCTGTAACAAAATACCTTAGACACTGAAATTTATAAACAACAGAAACTTATTGGTCACAGTTCTAGAAACTAGGAAGTCAGAAATCAAGGTGTTGGCAGGTTCAGTGAAAGAGTCTTCTAGAAACATTCTTACATGGTAGAAGGATCAGTCTTCCTCCAGCCTCTTTTGTAAGGACACTACTATTGATTGTAAGGACTCTACTTCATGACTTAATCACCTCCTAAGAGCTCCACCTGTTAATACCGTCACCTTGGTGTTTAAGTTCCAACATGAATTTTGGAGGAATGCCAACATTCAGAACATAATATAGGTAATATGTCTTGGGCCTAGGAATACATTATATATATTTTATGCAATTGCTTAAAATCAGTTTAGAGAAGCAAGGGGGAAAACATGCATTTGTATTGTCCTTTATAATTACATAGTTACTTCTCTTTGCATTTTCTTGGGAATATCGAATACCACCTGGAATCACTTGCTTTTAACCTGAATCCATTTATTCTTTTTCAGTATATTTTGCTGGTTGATTCTCCTCTGCCCACCTATTGTTCATGTTCCCCAGGATTTAGTTTGGCTTTCCTAGACTCTTGAGAAAACTTTTGCTTTCTAAGGGCTTCAGTTCCCACATAGTTGATAGGGATCAAATTTGTATGTTAATCTGTAGCCTTATTTCTATTGACTTCCCATATAAGGACATGAGATCTCAACATGGCAAACCAAATTCACTACCTTTCCAAATTTTTTTTTTTTTTTTTTTTTTGTGGTACTGGGGAATCGAACTCAGGGCCTTGTGCTTGCGAGGCAAGCACTCTACCAGCTGAGCCATCTCCCCAGCCCTTTTTTTTTTTTTAAATTTTTTTTGCTAAGGGCATCCTCTACCCACCCTTTTGCCTAGACTAGGTATCTATACCCACTCACTTACTACTTCTCTTCCTTCTCATCCCCAATACTCGGTGATCACTGTGTCATCTACAACATGGCTCTTCTTCCAAATTCCTGTTCGTTCTTTAATACCCACATTTCTTTCCTCATTCTTCCCCTGAACTTTTAGGGCCATTTATGTAAACTTTAATGCAATGGCTTTCAACTGGCGATGTTTTGCGATGTTTTGCAATGTTTGGAGATTTTGTTTGTCAAAACTGGAGGGGGAAGGGGAAGTGCTAGTGACATCTAGTGGGTAGACACCAAGGTTGCTGCTAAGTATCTTACAGTGCAGGGACAGCTCCCTCAAAATACAGAAGTATCCAACCCCAAATGTCAAACATGCCAAGATCAAGAAGGAAAATTCCAGGTTTTGTAGCCTCTGAAACTAATGTAATTTTAGGGACCCTCTTTTATTTTTTGTTTATAATGCTGGGGATCAAACCCACAGTCTTATGCATAGTGTGCAAGTACTCTATCGTTGAGCCATACTCCCATACCCCTAGGGGCTCTCTTTAAGAAAAAATAAAATAAAATAAAATAAAATAAATAAGCAAGCTAGGGTCTTAGTCCATTTGAATTGCTATAACAAACTACTACAGACTGGGTGACTATTAAATAACAAATTTATTTCTCGCAGTTCTGTAAGCTGGGAAATCTAAGATCAAGGTGTTGGGAATTTGGCATCTGATGACTTTTGGTACATAGAGGACTGTGTTTTGGCTGGTCCTAACATGTGGAAGGGAGGAGGGAATGCTTTGAGGCCTGTTCCATAAGGGCACCAATCCCACGTATCAGGGCTCAGCCACCATGATTTAATCATCTTCCCAAGGCCCCAACTTCCAGTGCCATCATGGGGGGTGGTTAGGATTCAATGTCTGAATTCAGGGGACACAAACATTCAGCAGCTGGGAGTGCAAACATTTGTTAGCATAAGAAAAGAAATCACAACAAAATTTGAGATTCCGTTCTCATTCCTACAGAGATAGTTTTAGGTACATTTTCAGAAATACTTCCTGTTTGTAACCTGACTTCTCCCCACCCAGACCTTCCTGGGAACTCTGCGACGGGTATTAGTAAGAAGCCCAGACACTTAACTTCATTAGCTTCTTGACAAATCCAATTCTGACTATATCACTTATATTTGCATTTTAATTATAGCAGGAAGGGAAAAATTAAGAGCCTAACTCAATTTGCTTCCTCCTTGTAGAGGTACTGTATGTGCATATGTGTACGGGTTTGAGGATGTGCAAGTTTGAGTGTAAATGCGTGTGTGTGTGAGCACATATGTGAGTAGAGAAGCGTGAGTGTGTGTGAGTGTGTACATGCATAGGTGTCCTGGTTCAAAGTGTGGATGAGGTACGTCTCTACTCCTTTCTTCTGCTTAGAGGAGCTATTGAGAGAACTGCCTGAGAAGCCATCCTGTTAAAGATTGTAATGCGCAGGACAAACCTAGCCTTCTCTACTGGATGGCTTTTGGTCAGCAGTCAATCAGATGAAACTTCAGACTTATGTGGGAAGATCTGGAAGGAGAGAAACATAGGCAGGAAAAGGAGTTCACATGACCAAGTGGGAGAGAATCATGTTTTTCTGCCAAAGAGACAGAGGCAGAGCCAGGATTGGTACCTTGAGGGTTGACACAGGCCGGTGGCATCCATGGTGGGGTCCAGGATGCACAGAGGAAGGCTCATGAAGGACACAAGGCCAGGTAGAGAGACCACGGAGAGGATTCAGCAGGTGTATAATCTTAGAGTAGGCAAAACAGGAGTTTTGAGGGAGGGAGGGGACCAACCTAGGAAAGATGAGTTTTATTGAAATGCTACACAGTAAATGTAACCTGTCCACAGTGGGAACACGGGGGACACCTAGGTGGTCTGATTTGTCCATGTCACTTTCCCCACATGTGGGAAGTGAGTTCCTCAGAAAAGAGCCTTCATTTTGAGAACATCCAATGCCCAACGCAGTCCGGAGCTTGGTTGTTGAATTAACCCGCAAGTGAGAGATGGATTGGACTGGAGAGAAGGAAGGGAAGGCATAGAGGCTGGGTATGGATCAGGCTGAGTATGCTGAGTGACCAAGGAAGGGAATTAGGTAAGAAATCAATAGCTTCTGGACCAGTTCCCATAGCAGAGCAGTGACCTTCAGTTTGCTGGTGGGGGTGCCCCTCCAGGAGGGAACGTGGTGGGACCCGAATGGGTTGGGTTATGACCATGATGCAGAGAAAGGCTATTCCTCTGGCTGGTGGACAGTATTTCCAGGTGTCACCATCATCTTCTCCTTTTTTAATTAAAAAACATTTTTTTAGTTGTTAATGGCCTTTATTTTACACATTTATTTATATGCAATGCTGAGACTCGAACCCAGTGCCTTGCACATGTGAGGCAAGTGCCCTACCACTGAGCTACAACCCAGCCCTTCTTCCTCCTCATTTTCCTCCTCCTCCTCCTTCTTTTTGAAGGCAGGCACTTAACACTTGCCTTGGTCATACGAAGGCAAATTGCCCAAGCGACATTGCTTTGCTTGGATAATACCAAGCAGGGCGATGATTTATGGACAACCATTGAGAGCAGCTGTGAACTTCAGACCTGGACTTGAAAGATAATATTGCTATATTCTCTCCAAGGTCCCTCTCCAGAGTTCATTACCCTTCTTGAGCTACAGTTGAATAAACTTACATTTGATTTAAATGGAAGGTGCTTATCTGAGCTGTCTTCCTTTTAGGGGAAAAAAAATGGATACAGTGACATAAATCTGATGAGTGCCTTGGAGATAAGAACCAGGGTCCTGTGCAACTGAGATGAAGTAGGTACACCTTGGGGGAAGGAAAGTTGGGAGGAAAAGTGAAAGCCAACAGTCATGGTCAGACAGCTCCAGCCCTGGAAGTGGATTTTGATTCATTTCACATGCAACTCCAACGAGCTGAGCTCCTCTGTGCTTGCTTGTTTGTTTAGCCAAGGGTAATGTCCCCAGCCTAGCAGTGTGCACAAACTGTTTGCCTGGGGACAATCACAGTAATTGAGCCACCTGGAAGGCAGGAATGAAGGTTGTGAGAGTAGGCTGTTTTGAAAAAGAACCATAGAGAAACTGACTACGTAATGTTCGGTCTCCTCAAAAACGAGCCATACATTTTAGGACGGAATTAGTTTTCTCACGTCTACTTGGTCAGAGATACATAACAGGCGCTCAGAAAACATTGTTTTGATGTGTTAATTTGTTTCCAGTCTTTGTCTTTGTAAACCAGGTCTCAGGAAACATAGGTACCTGCAAGTTATGCCTTTATCTATTTCCTCTTCTGAATGAATTTAAGCAATGCTTCTTACGGTGCCTATGAATTATCTGGAGGGTTTTATTACAAGAGCTGAGTCTATGGGTCTGGGGCAGGGACTGAGAGGGCATTTTTAATAAACTTCAGATCATTTTAAATGAGCTTCTGAGTCATGTTGATAATGCTGACTGTGGGCCACACTTTGAAAAGCAAGGCCTAGATACACCATAAGCAAGTGGGACAGAGCCCAGCTGGGGCAGATACTCCCCTCTTGGAGGCAGGTGAAGTGGACCAGGTTGCTGTGTTTTAGGAAAAAGGAGAAAATTACCCACCAACCCCCAGGGACAGCCCCCAGACTCTTCAGTATCAATTTCTGCCTTCACTCTCATGAATGTCAGAGAGGGTAAAGAAATCTCAGTGGTGATTTTTTTGTAATCTATTTGGAGTCAAATAATCGCCCTGGGAGCCCCGAAGAATTATTAATGAGCTGAAAAATGGAAAGCTGGTGACTTGCCACTTCCTTTGGAGTCCCTCCGGGCTGCCCATAGGGAGCAGGGCAGTAGAGTAGTCCGCTCAGAGGCTGCTGTGCTGGGGACAGTCACACTGCCATCCTCCCAAACTTGTCTGGGGCTGGGGACAAACTGCTTCTCCCTCCTTCTGCTTTGTGTTTGCCTCCATCCTGCCCTTGGACAGCAGGAAGTCCTTTTCTCAGAAGAAATTTGACCTTTGGTGGCTATTGTGCTTTTGTCCAGTTTTCCTTCTTCTATTTATTTCCAGGAGCTGTTTTCTTCAAAGCAGTATTCAAGGGGGCCGGTCAGAGAAAGGAGGGAGAACCAGGTGGGTACTTTGTGCTCTCTTCCAGGGAGATTCACAAATGAGCTCTGGCTTGTGATGTGGTTGACCTCCAGGGAGAGCTTTAGAAGCTGCTGGGGTTTTGCTTGGTCTTATCTGGTTTCATTTGGAAAGATTCATCCCTGAGGTGATTTTGTGAATGTAATCTAAAAACCAAATAAAGGCATTCACCCAAATAAATGAATCACTTGGCCAGCTAGGAGAAAGAAACCCTACACAGTGCTGGCAGATACTTTCCTTCTAGCAAAGTCTTTGCTACGAACTGATGACTGGAGAATCCTGAAAGCATATGTTCAAATGTTCTCAGCATTCTGCAGTGTCCCCGTTTCTTCTAGTTCCATCACCTGAGAGGGAATTTTTCCTTTCGCGTGTAGTTCCACAAAAGTGACCCTGTAGGACACCATTGGAGTGGAAGAGAAGTGTAAAACATGTGGCCTCTGCTTTCAGTGAGCTATATGATGTAGCTGGGGGACAGACCAGAGCCACATTAGCTCTCCTGGGACCCAAGCCCAAAGCACACTGACAAGAGTAAACAGAGACCAGGCTCTGTTTACTGAAATTCTGTGACTCGCACTCTTCTCATGCTATTATTGTTGTTCATCTTTTAAAAAGTTATTTATGATTTTTTCCCTCTAAGTTGTTAAGTTTCTTGGAGCCTCCAGTTGGTTCCTGCTCAACTTGGAGGCCCTTTGTACATAACAGACTTTTGGTCTCTTTTGAGCAAATGATTAATGGAGAATTAGGAAGGGATAGGTTAGTCTAAGAGGGCTCCCTGAAAGAGATAATTTTCCTCCTAGATTTTGAAGAAAGTGATGATCTTGGATTTGTAGAATTATCCTTTTAATTCTCCTTTGCTCCATTTTGTAGGTTTCTTGACCTCCTTGTTGTGTTAGTTAACTCCTTATGTGTTAGTCAGCTTTCAATCACTGTGACAAAATGCCTGAGGTAATCAACTTAAAAGGAAGAAAAGTTTATTTTGGCTTAGTGTTTTAGAGGTTTCAGTCCACAGTCAGTTGGCTCTGTTGCTCTGAGCCTGCATTATGGTGGGGAGCAAATGGTGAACCAAAGCTGTCACCTCATGGTGGCCCTGGAAGAAAAGAGAGAGGGTGAGGACAGGGTCCCAATATCCCCTTCAGGAGCACACCTGCGATGGTCTAACTTCTTTCTAGTAGGTCCAAACTCCTAAAGGCTTCAGTATGTCCCAAGAGTGATGTAGGCTGGTGACCAAGTCTTTAGCATACAGGTGTTGGGTGACATGTAAGATCTAAACCATAGCATGTTGTATGATTGTATTGCCCCTGAGTAACTTGTTTTCAACAAATTTCATAGGGCAACATTGAGGGATATTACTTCCATGGTTGGGTTACAAAGGACTGTGACTTCCACCTTGCTAGCAGATTCTCAGTTGCCTTCTTGGCTTGCATTCTTTGATGACAAAAGATGCCAAGCTGAAGAGACCTACAAGGGCAAGGGACTGAGAGTGACCCCTGGCCAACAGCCAGCGAGAAAGTGAGGTCCTTAACCCAACAGCCTGGGTGACTACTGACAAGCACAGAATGAGCTGGGAAGCAGACTAGTCCCTAGTTTAGCCTTCAGCTGAATATACAATGCCTGCAGATACCTTGATCACAGCTTGGTGCTAGACCCTGGAGCAAAGGACACAGCTAAGCTGTGCCCAATCCTGACTCACAGAATTGCAAGATAATAAATGGGTGTTGTTTTAAGTCATTGGATTTTAGGATAGTTTTGTTATACAGCAACATATAACTAAAACACACCTAGGGACTTATGTGGATAGAATATCAAGACTGAACACATTCCTTCTCCCTATCGCCCCAGTCCAGCTCCCTCTGCTGAGTCTGTTGAACTACTGCTGGTCCCTAGGCCCTATTTACTCGGCCTGTAGGCTTGGAGCCCTTGCTCCCTCATCTGTGACCTCCAGGCCCGAGTCCTGTTCATTTTTGTAGGGGTGTGTCTGTGTTCTTTCTGAGCAGTGTCTGCCACAAAGGTCTTTATCAAATGTGGGGCTTCCTTCCTTTTCCCAGGCCAGGCCCATATCTCTGGCCCTCCTGCTTCCAGATGCTTCCTCCTCCAAGCAAGATGCCAAGTGAGTCACTCAATATCACTTTCTCTAGGAAATTCTTATTAAGAAACTTCATGGCTCTGTTTTCTTCTCCTCCTCCCTCAACAGGCTTATCTCTAAGGTCTTTGCAGATCTGACCTCCTTTGAATCTGGCTTTGCCCCTCCAGTCCTTCTGCCCTGCCAGGTGGTGGTCCTTGCCTCTCACACAGGTGTGATTGATGCCGGCATTTAGATCTCTGCTTGCTCACACTGAAATCTCTTATCGGGGATCCTGCCCTCTCTTGTGTCTTGTGTCCACAACGTACACATGGTTCAGAGCCCATCTCAAGCTCTGTGACCTTCACCAAATGATAATAGATCTCATTTGAGCACCTGTCATGTGCCACGTTCTGCTAAGGGTCTGAAGTTCAGCAACGAACAAAACAGATATGCCTTTGCTTGCAAGGAGTTTATAGCCCAGAAGGAGGAGAGATAGCGAACACAAAGCAAATCAATACCCCAAATTATGCCAAAGTCTAGTGGAGGCTCAGAAGGAGTTTCCCTGAGGAAGGGCTATTGAAGGTAACCCCTGGGGAAGAACAGAAGTTAACCAGGTGAACAGATGGGAAAAGCATGCCAGGCAGAGGGAATAGCATATGCAAAGGCTCTGAAACATGAGAAAGATGAGTCTCTTGGTTCTTATTTATCTTCATTTCCTCTGATTACCTACAGCCAGCCCATTCTGGTCATGTTTAGCAATTCATGAAACATTGCCCCATGTCTTTCTCTAAGATTTCATGGGTAAATCTTCTCTTTCTAATTAAACTGGAATCTGTGATCATATCTCATTATTATTTTTTCATTTTTTTTTAGCTGTCAACGGACCTTTATTTATTTATATGCGGTGCTGCGAATTGAACCCAGTGCCTCCCATGTGCTAGGCAAGGGTTCTACCACTGAGTTAGAACCCAAGCCCTAGGTGCTGAAACACAATGAGAAGGACATAGTGGATTAAAATAAAAAGGAATCAGCTGCTTTGTCTGGGGCCCAAGGGTAGGAGTCCCCTGGAGTCATCCAGTGTGAATATGGTTCCCGTGATATGGACAGAGACCACTGGGTGTGGTCCCAGGCCAGCCCCAGGTGGAGATACCCAGTCACAGAAGGGAGAGTTTCTACCTCGGAGCATGGCACCTGGAACGTCGCTGCACCGCGTCCGTGCCGCAGGGCTGTTCCCACTGTGCACGTTGGGAAGAAACAGGCTCCAGCTTCCTCCTCTCTCTCCTTCATCCCCCTGAAGCCCAGGATTCGATCTTGCAGACAACCTGAATCTGTTACTCTTCTGCTGAGCTGCTGGTGCACAGGCTCCTGCAGACCTTGGCTGAGGATAACTCACATCATCTGTGCCATTGGTTCAATGATGGCAGAATTACAGCTCCGGGAATGGGTGGTGGCATCACAGGGGGCAGAAGAAGGCCAGCTCCTGTTCACGAGAGTTTCAGATCCACATTCAAAGGGCCGTCACTTGGCTCTGCTCATGCACTAATTAGCTATATTTGTAGTTCACCCAGCAGAGCTATAGGGACACCTGATAGAGTCTCATGTTCAAGAATTTGATATTGGTGGCCTGAGCCAGAAATATGTATTGAACACTTGCCATAGACAGAGGACTGGGACGGTTAATAATCACAGTGAAAGAAAAAGACATAAGGGTGTTTCTTTTTTTGTCATTAAATTTACTTTCTGAGCCTGGGCAGACAGGTCTTGTGGGAGCAGGAGAAACCACTTAACCTCTGATCCAAGGGCAGTGGTCATTTCAACTCTGTTTTTATTTAGGCTGCTCATGGGTAGATTAGAGCTTAAAGGGGTGCCCTGGGGTGAGAGCTAGAGGCAGAAGCAGAGGCAGAAGACTTCTAGAAGATTCTAGCACAACAGAAATGGCAGGGAGAGAAGGAGAATTTTTTAGGGCACTGTGTTTAACACGTATTTCATCAGGCAAATAAAAGTGTTACCATTCGGGAAGGACAAGGTCAAGTATAAACCAGTACTCATGCTGCTCAGTGGAATTTAGAGAGAAAGGCAGAGACACTAAGAAGAAATACTCTGGATCTTGCAGGCCAAACTCAATAGCAGACAAGTCTTTAATAAAAGGTTGAACTCAGAGTTAGTACGACCTCCTTTCTTCTTTTTCCTGTGCCTCTTCCCTGCACCAAAAAGCCATTATTAATCCCAGTGTCCTTCAGTGCTTTGACAGCAGGCCAGGTTTTGCCAGGTAAGTGTGTCCTTGAGGTGTAACAAGTGCATCATGTGATCCTTGCCCAACTTGAAAGCTTTCCTTTGACAAACGATTTGCTCTCAGTAGTGCCTCTAAGACCTCCTTTTCTTTTTTCAAGTTTCTGGAAATACAGATAAGAGCAGACACATCTAGAAAGGTCCTTTGTGGTAACTGTCTTCTAGTTAAGAGACTTTGTGTATATGTGTGTGTGTGTGTGTGTGTGTGTGTGTGTGTGTGAAGGAGGGAGAGGGAGAGAATAACACTGAGCTGTGTGTTTTGAATGTTTGTGGCTTGATTATCCCCAGGACTAACAGTCAAGTTAAACTTCACAAAAGTGGCCTAGTTATTTGCAAACCAAAACATGAACAGGGCCTGCCATGGATTCCCTGTCTCTTGGCAGAGTCTAACCATGGTATAGGCTATTTATAAAGGGGCCCTGGGCAAGACTCCAACCCTAGGCCTTGTAGCGCTGAGATAATTTGGCGGTCAAGGTTAGAATATCAAGTGAAGGGAGCGTTCAGTTTCTCTGCCCATCTTTGGCCATCGTTCCTAACAACCTGTTTTAATTCATTGTGTTTTTTAAACCTACCAAAATGACCACAGGGTTTTGCTTTCAGCAGAATTCTAGAGTCCTCAGCTTCTGGTATCTAAACAATAAGCAACAGTTGACTTAGCCCAGGGAAAACCAGTTTTCAGAGGCAAACTGAGGCTGGCTGGGACTTAGAAACTTGTTCCCAGCAGGGTCGAGAGGCCCAAAGGCTACCCTCGCTTGCACATCAGGAAGAAATAACAGGAAAGTTAGCAGTCTGGGTCCGTGGTGTCATTCCTTAGAAATGTATGCCCAGATATGAACTCTGTGTGTAGGTGTGTGTGGCAGGAAGACAAAAGGCATTCTTCCTGGACGTTCTTCAAATTAGTAAAGCAGGTAAACACAAGTTGAACATGTACTTCTCAAGGGAGAAAAATGCAGTCCTTAAATGTTTTTATTTTTTCTAAATTAAAACAGTCACTCACTTCTGCTGTGAGGGACTGCTCCCCCCAGAGTTTGTTTTCTAAGAAATTTCTAGAACCCCTAGATTTGAATTTCAAAGAGCTTCCTAAAGAGTTTAGCACTACATGAGTCTAGAAACCTTCAAAGCTGGATGGAACATGAGGATGACTGTTTTTCTCATCACCTGTGCAAACAATTTCTCTCATCTCCTGTGGATCAAGGCCAAGGTCAAAGTTGAAAAGGGAATAAGCACCTGAAATGCAGGATTAGATTTTCTCATAGGAGCATGTGCTCATAAAACCCTGCTATTCAGATCTTGGGAGGAAGGTGTTGGGATGTGGAAGAAGCCTGAGACCCAGGAGAAAAGCTTGGTGATCAGGGGCAGAATAGGGGAGAGGAGAAAGACAGTGACTCAGTGCCCACCTACACCTTCCTCCTCAGATCTCTCGTGGAGCATCGAGAGTGTCCTGGGTGATGTGCTGGGTTCCATGGGGCTGCGCGGTGCTGCTACTTAGTCCCTTTCACCTGGATCACAAAGAGAGGACACCAACTCTTTGAATGCATGGAATGCTGCATTAGAATAAAGGTTTCCTAAGTGCTCTGGGAAACCAGAGGAGAAAGAGAATAATTGTACCTGGGCTAGGTGGGTAGGTTTTGCCTTTCCTCTGAGATAGCAAAATTGAGGGTGATCAAAAAAACCTAGAACTCTTTTTGGAATACTCCAGAGACTTGAAATAAATTCAGGATACTATCGACATATGGAGAATGCCATGAACTATAAACAATATAAAATATATTCAGAATATTTTCTGAATGTAGAGGACATTCTGTCACGTTTCTCAGCATCGATAGCACTGGAACAGTTGGCAGGATCCACTGACAGCAACTCTCCTTCCTCAGGGAGGCCAGTGATCTCTGGAGTGTGGGAGGGCTTGCTTGGTACTCAGTACTCAGTGCTTGGTGCTCAGCACTCAGTGTTGATACTCAGTATTCAGGGCTTAGAGTTCAATGCTGTGCTCTCCGCATTCCTACAGCTGTGTATGCTGAATACAGAAGCCACTCCAGAATGTCAATCACTTACTGGAGTTCACTGGCTTCTCAATCGCTTAAAAATATTTGACAATGCTTCATTACACATTTTTTTGTGTGTAGAAAAATCCAAAGAAAACACTTCTTAGGCTAACAAGCCTTTTTCCTTTTTTCAGAGAAAGAATTGCTGGGGGGATAAAAGTGAATTCAAACCCTGCCTCTTCTTTGGCCTCAGTTTGCTCCCTCATCTGCCCTAGGAGGAGGCTGGACCAGCAGAACACGGATGCTCCTTCCCACTGGGATTTTTTCTTAGTGGGAGCTTGATGCAGATCAGCAGCTGTTTGTAATTACTCAGCCAGGCAGAGTAGGTTCACTCCCCACCATGTTTCTCTGCATCTGCCAAACTGAAATCTTTTTTGGGCAACATCTGTTCTTATTTCCCATGTGAAGCTGTCCCGGTTGACCACAAAAAATAATTACATACTTATACTGAAGAAATCAGTTCATCCCAAACCTTTTCACCAGGATAGCAAATTTCACTGGGAGAATGATCTCAGGATCACTGAGTTACTCCAAGGTACCACAGATCAGGGAGCTTACCAATGCTCTTGACTTTGGGGCGTGGGCGGCAGGGAAGAGGCAGAGACGACTTTGCCACTTGGAGCTAGGCTAGACCTGAAATATCAGCCTCTTTTCCCTTGGTGATCATCTCTCCTCTGGAGCTGAGCTGTGGAGTAGGTGTGGGAGGAGGATGGCTCACAGGCTGGGTACCAGCTCTAATATAAAGTTCGTGGTGGTGTAGGCAAAAGAAGCAAAGAATTTTATTACAGCCAAGAGTAAAAAAATTAAATACTTTCTATTTCCTTCAAAATACACCTGAAAGGCATAAACTAAGCCAGCAGTAAACAAGCAAACAAAAACCCAAAACTCAAAAATAGTGTGCTGGCAATAAAATCATCTCTTTTTGAGCCCTTGTATAAAACATGACTGGGGCGGGGGGCTATGGTGCAGGGGTGATAATATGATAATATGGGATGCATAACAGTTTGGGGGAATTGAGTGAAAGTATAACAGGAGATAATACTAAAGAGGCAGACCAGGTGTCAGATCTTGGATGACCTTGAATGACAGGCTGAGCCTTTGTACTACATTTTATGGTAAGTCATCAGAGGGATTTGAACATTCCATTTAATCGGATTTCATGTCTTTCTTATCTCAGGCTGCCCACTCTGAGGGGGAGGGAGTCCACGTATCATCTTTCCCTGGAATGTAATGTTCTGAGCTTCACACAGTTCCCTTTTCTTCCCTAAGGGATAGTTTCACATAAATATTTTCCAGGGAACTGGAAGTTTTCCTGTGTCTGTAGGCACTGCTAAACTTTTTTAAAGTCAATAATTATGGAACTGGTTTGTGTTTGTTTAATTAGCTAATTAATGTCTTAAACACCTACTGCGTGTAAGATACTAGGAGGATACACCAAACACATCATGGCCCCAGACTGCAAGGGTCTTACAGTGGGGAGAGAGAGAGACCCTGAAAGATACATTCATTATAATGCACTAAGTGTGGTAGAAATAAGCACCAGGATCTGTGGGATTATAGAGTTTCAAAGGAAAGGAGAAGAAGTAATATATTCTGCAGGTTAAAGGACAGCTAAGAATTAAGTAGACAGGTCAAGAGAGGTGCAGATGCATGTCAGACTGAGGATCAATTTGGGTTGTGCAGTCTGGTGTTATTAGATGAAGTGTCTTCAGTGAAAAGGGAGCAAAAGCTAGACTGTCATAGTTGGGAACTGAAGGGAACTGACATCTATGGGGGCGGGGAGTGAACAGGCCTGTTCCAATAAGTGTGTTTGTTCTAGAAATATGCAAAACTAGATAATCTCAAATCCTTCTGCAAATACCCAGAAAATTATTGACAGAGTATAGTGAAGGTTCCTTTGTTTGGTTAGCTAACTTTGCAAGAGAAAGGGGAAAGTCCCCTGTTAAAGAAGCACAGAGAACTGAAAACTGGAATGGCAAATTCTAGTCTCTGGGTTAGGGTACAGCACAAAGAAAATGGTCTGTCTCTCTAGCCCAGGAACTTGGGTTTTAATCCTCATTTGGCAATAGGACATAAAGCCATGAGTTGACCAAAAAGAGTCCCAAATGAACCAAGCCTGTCCTTTAATCCAGATGCTCAAAAGCTAAATCTTCAGTGAAAGAGTTGACAAGGAAAATCTGTGCACTGGCTCAGAAAGACAATGGGAAGCTTCTCTGTCCTTGTATGGATAAAAAGAAGTCCTTCTCCCCTTTCTTCCCAAATTTGTAACCACAGGTCCATGCTTCATCTATGCTTTGCTAATTAAATTTTTATTTCCCATATGGCCCAGCAACAGCCAAAAAACTTTCATAAAAAGTTTTTCCCAGATTAGGGAAATAGCTAGGACTCTTTGAACGAATGAATACAAAAATTCTCTGGAAGAAAATGCTCTCCCAACCCAGGATGTAAAAAATTTGTACAGTGAAGATAACAGAAATCAGGCGTAGACCCTAGAGAACTTTAGAAAATTGAGTGATAATATAGGAGAGATTAGAAAATTAATATATTTGAGTTACTAAATACATAAAGGAAGTATTTAAAAGCATAAGAATAAGATATCATGGGAGACTGATTGAAATTGGCAGATTTGAAAGAATCACATAGAACTTTTAGAAAAAAAATAATCACTGGAAAAAAATGAGTGATAGTTAAAACAGAAGATTAGATGCAGTTTAAGAGAGAAATAGTCAACTGGAAGATAGAGCTGGAAGAAGCTCCAAGAATGCAGCACAAAGAGAAAGAAACAGAAATATTCAAGTGATGTTAAAAAAAATGGAGGGAGGCTGAAGAAATAGCTTGTTTTGGAGAGTGCTCCCCTAGCATGCCAAGGGCCGTGGTTCTAATCCCCCACCCCTCAGAGGGGGAAAATAAAAGAAACATGGAGGATAGGATCAGAACATATAAACTGTCTGCTAAGAGTTCTTTTTTTTTTTATTGTAAACAAATGGGATACATGTTGTTTCTCTGCCTGTACATGGAGTAAAGGCATACCATTTGTGTAATCATAAATTTACATAGGGTAATGTTGTTTGATTCATTCTGCCATTTTTTTCCCTTCTCCCCCACCCCTCCCAACCCTCTGCTCCCACTATACAGTCCTTCCTTCCTCCATTCCTGACCCCCTCCCTAAACCCAACTCCAACCCCAACACTAACCCCTCCCACCCCCATTATGTGTCATCATCCACTTATTAGCGATATCATTCTTCCTTTGGTTTTTTGAGATTGGCTTATCTCACTTAGCATGATATTCTCCAGTTTCATCCATTTGCCTGCAAATACCATAATTTTATCATTCTTTATGGCTGAGTAATATTCCATTGTATATATATATACCACATTTTCTTTATCCATTCATCAATTGAAGGACATCTAGGTTGGTTCCACAATCTGGCTATTGTGAACTGAGCAGCTATGAACATTGATGTGGCCGTATCTCTGTAATATGCTGATTTTAAGTCCTTTGGGTATAGGCCAAGGAGTGGGATAGCTGGGTCAAATGGTGGTTCCATTCTAAGTTTTCTGAGGAGTCTCCATACTGCTTTCCAGAGTGGCTGCACTAATTTGCAGCCCCACCAGCAATGTATGAGTGTACCTTTCTCCCCACATCCTTGCCAACACCTGTTGTTGCTTGTATTCTTGATAATCGCCATTCTAATTGGGGTGAGATGGAATCTTAGGGTGGTTTTGGTTTGCATTTCTTTTATTACTAGAGATGTTGAACATTTTTCCATATGTTTGTTGATTGCTTGTAGATCTACTTCTGTGAAGTGTCTATTCATTTCCTTAGCCCATTTGTCGATTGGATTATTTACATTCTTGGTGTAGAGTTTTTTGAGTTCTTTATAGATTCTGGAGATTAGTGCTCTATCTGAAGTATGATTGGCAAAGATTTTCTCCCACTCTGTAGGCTCTTTCTTCGCATTGCTGATAGTTTCCTTTGCTGAGAGAAAGCTTTTTAGTTTGAATCTATCCCAGTTATTAATTCTTGCTTTTATTTCTTGTGCTATGGGAGTCCTGTTGAGGAAGTCTGGTCCTAAGCCGACATGTTGAAGCTCTGGACCTACTTTTTCTTCTATAAGATGCAAGGTCTCTGGTCTGATTCCGAGATCCTTAATCCATTTTGAGTTTAGTTTCGTGCATGGTGAGAGATATGGGTTTAGTTTCATTCTGTTGCATATGGATTTCCAATTCTCCCAGCACCATTTGTTGAAGAGGCTATCTTTTCTCCATTGCATGTTTTTGGCCCCTTTGTCTAGTATGAGAAAATTGTATTTATTTGGGTTTGTGTCCGTGTCCTCTATTCTGTACCATTGATCCATCTTTCTATTTTGGTACCAATACCATGCCGTTTTTGTTACTATTGCTTTGTAGTAGAGTTGAAGATCTGGTATTGCAATACCCCTGCTTCACTCTTTCTGCCAAGGATTGCTTTAGATATTCTGGGTTTTTTATTCTTCCAGATGAATTTCATAATTTCTTGCTCTATTTCTGTAAGGTACATCATTGGGATTTTAATTGGAATTGCATTGAATCTGTATAGCACTTTTGGTAGTATGGCCATTTTGACAATATTAATTCTTCCTATCCAAGAACATGGGAGATCTTTCCATCTTCTAAGGTTTTCTTTAATTTCTTTCTTTAGTGTTCTGTAGTTCTCATTGTAGAGGTCTTTCACCTCTTTTGTGAGATTGATTCCCACGTATTTTATTTTTTTCGAAGCTATTGTGAATGGGGTAGTTTTCCTAATTTCTCTTTCTGAAGATTCATCGCTTATGTATAAAAATGCCTTAGATTTATGTGCATTGATCTTATATCCCGCTACTTTACTGAATTCACTTATGAGATCTAAAAGTTTTCTAGTGGAATTTCCTGGTTCCTCTAAGTATACAATCATATCATCAGCAAATAGGGATAGTTTGAGTTCTTCTTTTCCTATTCGTATCCCTTTAATTTCTTTGGTCTGTCTAATTGCTCTGGCTAGAGTTTCAAGGACGATATTGAATAGAAGTGGTGAAAGAGGGCATCCCTGCCTTGTTCCAGTTTTTAGAGGGAATGCTTTCAGTTTTTCACCATTTAGAATGATATTAGCCATGGGTTTAGCGTAGATGACCTTTACAATGTTAAGGAATGCTCCCACTATCCCTATTTTTTCTAGTGTTTTGAGCATGAAGGGGTGCTGTATTTTATCAAATGCTTTTTCTGCATCTATTGAAATAATCATGTGATTCTTAACTTTAAGTCTATTGATATGGTGAATTACATTTATTGATTTCCTGATGTTGAACCAACCTTGCATCCCTGGGATGAAACCCACTTGATCATGGTGCACTATCTTTTTAATATGTTTTTGTATGCGATTTGCTAAAATTTTGTTGAGAATTTTTGCGTTGATGTTCATTAAGGATATTGGTCTGGAATTTTTTTTCCTCGATGTGTCTCTGTCTGGTTTAGGTATCAGGGTAATATTGGCTTCATAGAATGAGTTTGGGAGGGTTCCCTCCTCTTCTATTTTATGGAATACTTTGAGAAGTATTGGAATGAGCTCTTCTTTAAAGGTTTTGTAGAACTCGGCTGAGAACCCATCTGGTCCTGGACTTTTCTTTGTTGGTAGGCTTTTGATGACTTCTTCTATTTCATTACTTGAAATTGGTCTATTTAAATTGTGTATGTCCTCCTCGTTCAGTTTAGGCAATTCATATGTCTCTAGAAACCTGTTGATGTCTTCGAAATTTTCTATTTTGTTGGAGTATAGATTTTCAAAATAGCTTCTAATTATGTTTTGTATTTCAGTCGTGTCTGTTGTGATATTTCCTTGTTCATTCTGAATTTTAGTGATTTGGGTTTTCTCTCATCTTCCCTTTGTTATTGTGGCTAAAGGTTCATCAATTTTGTTTATTTTTTCAAAGAACCAACTATTTATTTTGTCAATTTTTTGTATCGTTTCTTTTGTTTGAATTTCGTTGATTTCAGCTCTCAGTTTAACTATTTCCTGTCTTCTACTACTTTTTGTATTGGTCTGTTCTTCTTTTTCTAGGGCTTTGAGCTGTAGTGTTATGTCGTTTATTTTTTGAGTTTTACTTCTTTTATTAAATGCGCTCCATGGAATAAATCTTCCTCTAAGTACTGTTTTCATAGTGTCCCAGAGATTTTGATATGATGTTTCTTTGTTCTTGTTTACCTCTAAGAATTTTTTAATTTCCTTCCTAATATCTTCTGTTATCCATTCATCATATAATAGCATATTGTTTAATCTCCAGGTATTGGAGTAGTTTCTGTTTTTTACTCTTGCATTTATTTCTAACTTCAATCCATTATGATCTGATAGAATACAAGGTAGTGTCTCTATCTTCTTGTATTTGCTGACATTAGCTTTGTGGCATAATATATGGTCTATTTTAGAGAAGGATCTATGTGCTGCTGAGAAAAAAGTGTATTCGCTCTTGGTTGGATGGTATATTCTATAAATGTCTGTTAAGTCTAAATTATTGATTGTGTTATTGAGATCTATGGTTTCTTTGTTCAATTTTTGTTTGGAAGATCTGTCCAGTGGTGAGAGAGGCATGTTAAAATCACCTAGTATTATTGTGTTATGGTCTATTTGGTTTCTAAAATTGAGAAGGATTTGTTTAACATACATGGATGAGCCACTGTTTGGGGCATAGATGTTTATGATTGTTATATCTTGCTGATTTATGCTTCCCTTAAGCAGAATGAAATGTCCTTCTTTATCCCTTCTGACTACCTTTGGCTTGAAGTCCACATTATCTGAAATGAGGATGGATACTCCAGCTTTTTTGCTGAGTCCATGTGCATGGTATGTTTTCCCCCATCCTTTCACCTTTAGTCTATGGGTATCTTTTCCTATGAGGTGAGTCTCTTGCAGGCAACATATTGTTGGATCTTTCTTTTTAATCCAATCTGCCAGTCTATGTCTTTTGATTGATGAATTCAGGCCATTAACATTCAGGGTTATTATTGAGATATGATTTGTATTCCTGGTCATTTGGTTCATTTTTTAAATTTTATTTATTTATTTATTTTTTGACACGACTTGGTTCCTCCTTCAATTGACAATTCCTTTCGGGTAATTCCTCCCTTTGCTGATTTGCTTCTTTGTTTTTCATCTCTTCCTCATGGAATATTTTGCTGAGAATGTTCTGTAATGCTGGCTTTCTTTTTGTAAATGCTTTTAGCTTTTGTTTATCATGGAATGATTTTATTTCATCGTCAAATGTGAAGGTAAGTTTTGCTGGGTATAAGATTTTTGGTTGGCATCCATTTTCTTTCAGAGCTTGAAAAATGTTGTTCCAGGCCCTTCTAGCTTTTAGGGTCTGGATTGAAAAATCTGCTGATATCCGTATTGGTTTCCCCCTGAATGTAATTTGGTTCTTTTCTCTCACAGCCTTTAAAATTCTGTCTTTATTTTGTATGTTAGGTATTTTCATTATAATGTGCCTTGGTGTGGGTGTGTTGTAATTTTGTGTATTTGGAGTCCTATAAGCCTCTTGGACTTGATTTTCCATTTCATTCTTCCGATTTGGGAAATTTTCTGAAATTATTTCATTGAATAGATTGTTCATTCCTTTGGTTTGTTTCTCTAAGCCTTCCTCAATCCCAATAATTCTCAAATTTGGCCTTTTCATGATATCCCATAGTTCTTGGAGATTCTGTTCATGATTTCTTACCATCTTCTCTGTTTGTTCAACTTTGTTTTCGAGGTTAAATATTTTGTCTTCAATATCTGAAGTTCTGTCTTCCAGGTGTTCTATCCTATTGGTTATGCTTTCTATGGAGTTCTTAATTTGTTTTATTGTTTCCTTCATTTCAAGGATTTCTGTTTGGTTTTTTTTCAATATCTCTAACTCTTTATTGAAATGATCTTTTGCTTCCTATATTTGGTATTTCAACTGTCGATAGGTGCGATCATTCAATGCCTGCATTTGCTCTTTCATCTCATCATTTGCTTCCCTAATCATTTTAATTATGTACATTCTGAACTCCCTTTCTGTCATTTCTTCTGCCATGCTGTCGTTGGATTTTATTGATGTAACATCTAGATTTGTTTGGGGCATTTTCTTCCCTTGTTTTCTCATATTGTTCAGGAATCAGTGGGTCATTAAGATATTGCAGATTTCCTCTATCGACTTATCATGTCCCTGAAGATTGCTAGTATATCCCCTCTTATCCTTCAGTAGCCTGAAGTCTTGGAGGAAGTTGATAATGTGGAGCTCCACGAAGAAGCTGCCTCTCTAGGGGTAGTGACCCTCAGGTGGCGTATATTCCCTGCTAGTGGGCAGAGGTGCCTCCACTTGTTGACCAATGGTCATCCAATGGGGAACTAGGCTGTGGGCTGAGGCAAGGCCTGTTTGTGCCTGTGTCTCTGGTTTTACCATCCCTGTGGGAAAACCTCCCCCGGCAGGGAAGACTCACTCAGTGGGGACGTCTTGCTAGAGGTTCCCCTCAATCTACAACTACCGCCAGGGCTGGGCTGTCTTCCTCTGCAACGTTCCCAGGGTCCCGGATCTACCTCCTGGGCCTGGGAGCCTCACCCTTCGCAGGCGAGTCTCCTTAGGCTGCCTCTCCCAGAGAATCTGCCCGCAGTCCTGGAAACTTCGCTCCGCCCCTAGGCGTGTCTCTGTGCGGCTCTTCCAGCAAGAAGCCGCCTAGTTCCTGGGATCCTGCTCTGCACCTAATCGCCTGGCTATGCGGCCCCTCCTCTGAGCCGCCACCTGGAGCCCCGTACAATAGCTCCGAGACCCAGAGACCCGCCACACACCTCCTCCTCTGGACAGCCACCCAGTGTCTGACGCAGTCACTAGGAGTACAAGCAACTCACTTTGCATCTCCTCCTCCCGCCAACCACCCGTAGCCCTAGGCAGTCACTCCGAGTCCAAGGGACCCGCCCTGTTCCTCCTCCTCCTCCTCGGGGTAGCCCCCCGGGTGTTCAGGAGCGGTGGCTCCGAGACCAAGTGACCCACCACGCTCCTCCTCCTGGCAACCCCTCGGTGTTCAGGAGCGCTCACTCTGAGTTCAAACAGCTCGCCACGCAGCTCCTCCTCTGGCAACTGCCTGTGGCTCTGATGCAGTCACTCCTAGACCAAGCGACCCACCACGCTCCTCCTCCAGGCAGGCCACCAGTGTTCAGGAGCGCTCGCTCTGAGTTCAAACAGCTCGCCACTCGCCTCCTCCTCTGGCAACCGCCTGTGGCTCTGATGCAGTCACTCCTAGGTCAAGAGACCCGCCGCGCTTCTCCTCTTCCTCCGGGCAACCCCCCGGTGTTCAGGAGTGCTCGTTCTGAGTCCAAACAGCTCGCCACGCAGCTCCTCCTCAGGCAGCTGCCCGGAGCCCCAGTGGTTGCTCCGAGTCCAAGTGCTGTGCTGAGCCGCCTCCTCTATGATGATCCCAGTTGTCCGTGTTTACCGCTCCTGTGGGGGGAGGGGCGTCTCGCCGAGCAACTCCACTTCACAAAGTTCCCTGCGTTCCCGGGCTACCGCCCCATCCGGGACGCCTCCCCAACGGGAGAGACTCACCCAGCGGCTTTGAGTTGGTCCCAAGTCTCTCACTACCTCCTCTTTTGAATCTTGCGTCCTGGAGCAATGTGAAATGCAGCTGCCCTCTAGTCCACCATCTTGAAAACCTCTTGCTAAGAGTTCTTAGAAGAGAGAGAGGTCATATGGATAAGCATTGTCAGAAGAGCTGATTACCTTGATGTTCCTCAAATTGGTGAAAGAGATGAATCCTCAAGTTAAGGAAGCACAGAGATTCCTAAAGAAGATAAATATAAGTAATTCTATTTCCAGACAGATCTTATTGAAAATTTAAGATTGCAAAGACAAGAAATGTTAAAAGAAGCCAGAGGAAAAAATCAAATTGACTAAAGAGGAGTAAGAATTAGAATTATAGCAGACTTTCCAACAATAGCAATATAAGCCATAAGACAATGGAATATCCTCAAAGTATAGCAATAACCACCTAGAATCCTGTGTCTGATTTCCATTTAAAAGTAAGGGTGAACCAAAGACATTTTTAGTTCAATTCTTGGAGGATTTTCCACATTCAGAGAATGTAGTAGTGAAAGACGTAGTTCAAAAAGAAGAAAATGAGGCTGGGGATATAGCTCAGTGGTAGAGCACTTGCTTTGGGTTCAATTCCTAGTACTGCAACAATAAAACAAAATAAAAAGGAGGAGCTAGAGGAGGAGAAGCAAAAGACAGAGAAGAAGAAAGAGGAGGGAATACAACCTAGCAGGAAGGAGAAGAATCATGAATTAATGACAAGCAAATAAATTAGTAGCTATGTGGGCAAACTTAAACAAATGCTAATTGATAATAGAGCTTCAAACAACCATGAAAGATGAAAACAAATAATTAGAATTAAAGAAGTTTTTTTAAGTTTTCATATTGGAGGAGAAAGGAGGAGAAGCTGATTATTTCAAACTTTGCAAGGTCAATGTGTATATTAATAATGTAAAGGGAACCACTAAAAGAATAGAAATAGGATTTTTAATTTTCAAACTAGTAGAGAGAAAGAGAGAAAAAGGTATAAGAAAAATTAATTTATTAGAAGACAAGAAAGAGAATAAATAAGCCATGTAAGATCTAAGTATATAGAAAATATAAAATAAGGTAGTAGAAATAAATATGGAAGTAATGAGAACCATTGTACATGGACTAAACTAAAAATGAATTATTAGATGAGGGAATAAGTGGATAAAGTTCAACTACAGCCTAATTATACTACATGCATCTAAAATATAACTGCACAGATAAGATAAAAAATAAAGAGAAAGGAACTAAATGCCAAGCAAGCAAACTTAAAAGAGAAGAGAATATGTAGCTATAGTAATATTAGATAAAATGAACTTAAAGGCAAAAAACATAATTAAGATTAAATATGTCACAAGGATAAGGGAAAAGTTTAGTGGAAACATAAGAATTCTGAAGTAGGCATAAAAATGATACGAAAAGATACAATTTATACCAGCTTTTAGTAATATGGCCTCAAAACAAAGAAAGTAACAATTGGCAGAATTACAAGGAGAAATCCATAATTATAGTATATTATTATAATATATGGTTCTCTCAGTAACTAATCAAGCATTCCCCAAATTAAAGGGTTATACAATATTTTAACAACACAATTAGTAAACTTTATATATGTGATGATTAATCTGGGATCTGGATTGTCAACTCGATTGGACTGAGACACACCTAAGAAACACTCTAGGATTGAGAGACTTCTGAATGTGTTCTGGGAGGCTATTTTTCAGAGATGACTGGCATGTGGGAAGCAATCAGAGCAGGGAGACCCACCTTGAATATGGGTGGCACTGTCCAATTAGTTGGGGGTCAGATGGAACAAAAGGTGGAGGAAGGAGGAAGCTGCCCTGGATGTAAGATTCTTCTTGAGTGGTTGCTTCTCTTGCTGCTGCTGTCGCCGGGGACATCGAACCCCTGTTTCTTCACACTTCTAATGTGGACTCTCAACAGTGATTCTCCAGGCAGTCTCCAGGGCTCCAGTCTAGGACTGGGGCTACATCATTGGTTCTTCTCGTTCTGAGGTTCCAGCTTCTTAGGCTACTGGTTCCTCTGACTCTCCAGCATATAGATGGCCAGTTTCTGATCATATAAGCCAATCTAACAAATCCCCTTTTTAAATCATAAATATACATATGTTGGTTCTGTTCCTCTAGAGAACCCTGATTAATACAACATACATATATGAACTCTGTACCAATCATTAAAGTACCAGTGGCAACTCAGCTTCGATGCTTCTGGAGACAACAGAGCCCTCATGGGTGGTGAAGTGCAGGTTGGAAGGAACCTAGAGACTTGAATGACTGTGTGGAGGAGAGTTGTCCTGTCAATCTGCCTGGCACCTCAGAATGTTCTGTATGCAAGAAAAACTTTGCTTTTTTAAGCCATTATATTTTGGATCTCTCTCTTATAATAGCTTAGCATTTTGCCATGAGAAACCTGATTTACTGACCATTTTTTTTTAAACTCTAATTTTAGACTAATGGAGAAGATAAAAGATGTACCAAGTACTAAGCTTACATATATCCTTCATTATGTTCTCCTAACATTAACAATCTTGTATATCTATATAGCTGTAGAAACTCAGAAATTTAATATTTATGCAATATTAATCTTCTTATAAGAAATTTTCCAATTAATGTCCTTTTCTAATCCAGAATTGAATCCAGAATTCCAGATTGCATTTAGCTGTCATGTTTCCTTAGCTATTGCCTATCTTTGACAATTTCTCAGCTTTCCTTTGTTTTTCATGACCTTGACACTTTAGAAGACTACTGGTCAATTATTTTGTAGACTGCTCCTCAATTTAGTTTTTTTCAGATACTGACTCATGCTTAGCTCGAGGTTATGAATTTTTGACAAGAAAACACCACCAAAATGACATTGTGACCTTCTCAATGCATCATTTTAAGAGGTACATGTTGTGGACATGTCTTATTATTGGTGATATTAACTTGTCACTTGTTTAACTTGTTGAACACAGTGCCTACCAAGTTTCTCCACTGTCAGGTTACTATTTTCCCCTGGATTGGTTAAGTTTCTTGTGGGGAGAAACTTTTAGATTGTGTAAATACCCTGCAGCTCCACATACTTTGTCCACTAATTTATCATGTATAGATAACATTGCCTGCAGCAATCAGCAATTGCCATAATGGTTCTCTCTTGATTTTTTTTTTTTTCCTTTTTTCTCTTTTGGTGATGTTGATGATTGAACCTAGGGCCTCATGCATGCTTGGTAAGTGCAATACCACTGAGTGATGTCCCCAGCCTGATTTCATATTTCTGTCATCCTTTCTATATTTATGAACTGGAATTCTATTGTAAAGAAGAGCTGTTCTTCTCCTATGGTCAAATTATAAGGAACATGCAATTATATTACTTTGTAACTTATTTCTGAGAAAAGAAAAAGTGGTAAAGCTCTCTAATTCTTTTTTGAGCCTTGTATAACAAATCTCAAATTCAAAAACCAAACAAAGATAGTATGAACAATGAAACTTATAAACCAGCCTCACTTATATGTGCATAAAAATGTACATATACTTTTGTAAAAACCATTTAGCTATACATTTTAAAAGCTATCATGTCCAAAGAATGAGGAAACCTATGGAGCTACTTTATGACATGCAGATTAGAAGAGAAAAACTGCACAATCATCACAATCATGCAAAAAGAACATTGGACAAAATTCAAGACCCCTGTAAGAAACATTTTTAAGTTTCAAAAAAGAACTACAGTCTGAGAACATGTACTTACTGAAAACCTACAGCAAACTTAATAAAGACATCCCTTTTAAGTCAGAAACAAAGATACCTATTATCAGTTCTTTTTATGTTTTTATTTGTGCATTATTGTAATACACAAGAGTGGGGTTCAATTTGACATATTAAAAAAAATGCATGGAATAGAATTTGCTGCATTTCAGTTCCCAGTACATACTCCTTGCCTCCCCTCCTTCTTCCCCCTATTTCCCTTCCTCTATTTTACTGGTTTTCCTTCTGTTTATTTATAGTTTTTAAATGGGGCTTAATAGCTATACATACAGGTGAAATTCACTGTGGTATATTCACATATGTACATAGTATAATTTGATCCATTTTATTGTGCAGTTCCACACTGTCCCTCCTCCCTCCCCCTCTATCTCCATGCTTGACTCCACTAATCTCCCTTCTATTTTCATGGGATCCCCAAATCCGACCACCACCACACAACCCTTTTCCATACTTTGCTTTAGCTTCTGCATATGGGAGAAAACATCTGACCCCTGATTTTCTGAGTCTGGTTTTACCAGAAAATGCTGCTCTTCTTCATGACTGAGTAAAAATTTGTTGTATATATATATATATATATATATATATATATATATATATATATACACCACATTTTCTTGATCCATTCATTTTTGACAGGCATCTGGACTGATTCCATAATTTGGCTATTGTGAATTGTGCTGCTAAAAACACAGAAGTGCCTGCATTGCTATAAAGTCTGCTGATTTTAGTTCTTTGAGATAAATAACAAGGAGTGGTGTAGCTGAGTCATATGGTGGTTCCATTCTTAGTTTTTGGAGGAACCTCCACACTGCTTTTCAGAGTAGTTGTACTAATTTACAGTCCCATCAACAATGAATGAGTGTACATTTTCCCCACCACCTTGCCAGCATTTATTATTATTTCTTTTCTTGATAATTGCCATTAGAATCAGGCTGAGAGAAAATCTCAATGTAGTTTTGATTGGCATTTCTCTGATTGTTAGGGATGTTGAACATTTTTTCAAATATTAATTGGCCATTTATATTCCTTCTTTTGAGAAGTATCTATTTAGTTCTGCCCATTTATTGATTAGGTTATTACTTTTTTTGTATTAAGCTTTTTTAGTTCTTTATATATTCTGGATATTTATTTCCTATCAGAGGAGCAGCTGGCAAAGATTTTCTCCATTCTGTAAGGCTCTCTTTTCACATTCTTAATTGTTTCCTTTGCAGCGTTTTAGTCTGATGACATCTCACTCACTGATTCTTGGTTTAATTCCTTGCACTTTAGGGGTCTTGTTAAGGAAGTTGGTGCCCGTGCCAACGTGTCAGAGTGGTGATCCAATGTTCTCTTCTAGCAGTTGCAAAGATTCTGTTGTAATTCCCAGGTCTTTGATTCACTGTGAGTGAACTTTTGAGCAGGGAGAAACTAGGGATCTAATTTTATTTTTCTTTTCTTTTTTTTGTGTGTTTTTTAAAATTTTTGTTTATTTATTTATTTATTTTTATTGTAAACAAATGGGATACATGTTGTTTCTCTGTTTGTACATGGCGTAAAGGCATACCATTTGTGTAATCATAAATTTACATAGGGTAATGTTGTTTGATTCATTCTGTTATTTTTTTCCCTGCGCCCCCCTCCCACCCCTCTTTTCCCTCTATACAGTCCTTCCTTCCTCCATTCTTGCCCCCCTCCCTAAACCTAACTCTAACCCTAACACTAACCCCTCCCACCCCCTATTATGTGTCATCATCCACTTATTAGCGATATCATTCGTCCTTTGATTTTTTGAGATTGGCTTATCTCACTTAGCATGATATTCTCCAATTTCATCCATTTGCCTGCAAATACCATAATTTTATCATTTTTATGGCTGAGTAATATTCCATTGTATATATATACCACATTTTCTTTATCCATTCATCAATTGAAGGACATCTATGTTGGTTCCACAATCTGGCTATTGTGAATTGAGCAGCTATGAACATTGATGTGGCTGCAATTCTGTAATATGCTGACTTTAAGTCCTTTGGGTATAGGCCAAGGAGTAGCCTATACCCAAAGGAGTGGATAGCTGGGTCAAATGGTGGTTCCATTCCAAGTTTTCTAAGGAATCTCCACACTGCTTTCCAGAGTGGCTGCACTAATTTGCAGCCCCACCAGCAATGTATGAGTGTACCTTTCTCCCCACATCCTCGCCAACACCTGTTGTTGCTTGTATAACAATACAATAATCGCCATTCTAATTGGGGTGAGATGGAATCTTAGGGTGGTTTTGATTTGCATTTCTCTTATTACTAGAGATGTTGAACATTTTTCCATATGTTTGTTGATTGCTTGTAGATCTACTTCTGTGAAGTGTCTATTCATTTCCTTAGCCCATTTGTCAATTGGATTATTTGCATTCTTGGTGTAGAGTTTTTTGAGTTCTTTATAGATTCTGGAGATTAGTGCTCTATCTGAAGTATGATTGGCAAAGATTTTCTCCCACTCTGTAGGCTCTTTCTTCGCATTGCTGATAGTTTCCTTTGCTGAGAGAAAGCTTTTTAGTTTGAATGTATCCCAGTTATTAATTCTTGCTTTTATTTCTTGTGCTATGGGAGTCCTATTGAGGAAGTCTGGTCCTAAGCCGACATGTTGAAGCTCTGGACCTACTTTTTCTTCTATAAGATGCAAGGTCTCTGGTCTGATTCCGAGGTCCTTAATCCATTTTGAGTTTAGTTTTGTGCATGGTGAGAGATATGGGTTTAGTTTCATTCTGTTGCATATGGATTTCTAATTCTCCCAGCACCATTTGTTGAAGAGGCTATCTTTTCTCCATTGCATGTTTTTGGCCCCTTTTTCTAGTATGAGAAAATTGTATTTATTTGGGTTTGTGTCCGTGTCCTCTATTCTGTACCATTGATCCACCTGTCTATTTTGGTACCAATACCATGCTGTTTTTGTTACTATTCCTTTGTAGTAGAGTTGAAGATCTGGTATTGCGATACCCCTGCTTCACTCTTTCTGCTAAGGATTGCTTTAGCTATTCTGGGTTTCTTATTCTTCCAGATGAATTTCATAATTGTTTGCTCTATTTCTGTAAGGTACGTCATTGGGATTTTAATTGGAATTGCTTTGAATCTGTATATCACTTTTGGTAGTATGGCCATTTTGACAATATTAATTCTGCCTATCCAAGAACATGGGAGATCTTTCCATCTTCTAAGGTTTTCTTTAATTTCTTTTTTTAGTGTTCTGTAGTTCTCATTGTAGAGGTCCTTCACCTCTTTTGTGAGATTGATTCCCACGTATTTTATTTTTTTCGAAGCTATTGTGAATGGGGTAGTTTTCCTAATTTCTCTTTCTGAAGATTCATCGCTTATGTATAAAAATGCCTTAGATTTATGTGCATTGATCTTATATCCCGCTACTTTACTGAATTCACTTATGAGATCTAAAAGTTTTCTAGTGGAATTTCCTGGTTCCTCTAAGTATACAATCATATCATCAGCAAATAGGGATAGTTTGAGTTCTTCTTTTCCTATTCGTATCCCTTTAATTTCTTTGGTCTGTCTAATTGCTCTGGCTAGAGTTTCAAGGACGATATTGAATAGAAGTGGTGAAAGGGCATCCCTGCTTTGTTCCAGTTTTTAGGGGGAATGCTTTCAGTTTTTCACCATTTAGAATGATATTGGCCAGGGGCTTAGCATAGATGGCCTTTACAATGTTAAATTTTTTCTAGTGTTTTGAGCATGAAGGGGTGCTGTATTTTATCAAATGCTTTTTCTGCATCTATTGAAATAATCATGTGATTCTTGATTTAAAGTCTATTGATATGGTGAATTACATTTATTGATTTCCTGATGTTGAACCAACCTTGCATCCCTAGGATGAAACCCACTTGATCGTGGTGCACTATCTTTTTAATATATTTTTGTATGCGATTTGCTAAAATTTTGTTGAGAATTTTTGTGTTGATGTTCATTAAGGATATTTGTCTGAAATTTTCTTTCCTCGATGTGTCTCTGGTTTAGGTATTAGGGTAATATTGGCTTCATAGGATGAGTTTGGGAGGGTTCCCTCCTCTTCTATTTTCTGGAATACTTTGAGAAGTATTGGAATGAGCTCTTCTTTAAAGGTTTTGTAGAACTCGGCTGAGAACCCATCTGGTCCTGGACTTTTCTTTGTTGGTAGGCTTTTGATGACTTCTTCTATTTCATTACTTGAAATTGGTCTATTTAAATTGTGTATGTCCTCCTCGTTCAGTTTAGGCAATTCATATGTCTCTAGAAACCTGTTGATGTCTTCGAAATTTTCTATTTTGTTGGAGTATAGATTTTCAAAAGAGCTTCTAATTATGTTTTGTATTTCAGTCATGTCTGTTGTGATATTTCCTTGTTCATTCCGAATTTTAGTGATTTGGGTTTTCTCTCATCTTCCCTTTGTTAGTGTGGCCAAGGGTTTATCAATTTTGTTTATTTTTTTGAAGAACCAACTATTTATTTTGTCAATTTTTTGTATCGTTTCTTTTGTTTCAATTTCGTTGATTTCAGCTCTGAGTTTAACTATTTCCTGTCTTCTACTACTTTTGGTGTTGGTCTGTTCTTCTTTTTCTAGGGCTTTGAGCTGTAGTGTTATGTCGTTTATTTGTTGAGTTTTACTTCTTTTATTAAATGCGCTCCATGAAATAAATTTTCCTCTAAGTACTGCTTTCATAGTGTCCCAGAGATTTTGATATGATGTTTTTTCGTCCTCATTTACCTCTAAGAATTTTTTAATTTCCTTCCTAATATCTTCTGTTATCCATTCATCATATAATAGCATATTGTTTAATCTCCAGGTATTGGAGTAGTTTCTGTTTTTTACTCTTTCATTTATTTCTAACTTCAATCCATTATGATCTGATAGAATACAAGGTAGTGTCTGTATCTTCTTGTATTTGCTAACATTAGCTTTGTGGCATAATATATGGTCTATTTTAGAGAAGGATCCATGTACTGCTGAGAAAAAAGTGTATTCGCTCTTGGTTGGATGGTATATTCTATAAATGTCTGTTAAGTCTAAATTATTGATTGTGTTATTGAGATCTATGGTTTCTTTGTTCAATTTTTGTTTGGAAGATCTGTCCAGTGGTGAGAGAGGCATGTTAAAATCACCTAGTATTATTGTGTTATGGTCTATTTGGTTTCTGAAATTGAGAAGGATTTGTTTGACATACATGGATGAGCCACTGTTTGGGGCATAGATGTTTATGATTGTTATGTCTTGCTGATTTATGCTTCCCTTACGCAGAATGAAATGTCCTTCTTTATCCCTTCTGACTAACTTTGGCTTGAAGTCCACATTATCTGAAATGAGGATGGATACTCCAGCTTTTTTGCTGAGTCCATGTGCATGGTATGTTTTCCCCCATCCTTTCACCTTTAGTCTATGGGTATCTTTTCCTATGAGGTGAGTCTCTTGCAGGCAACATATTGTTGGATCTTTCTTTTTAATCCAATCTGCCAGTCTATGTCTTTTGATTGATGAATTCAGGCCATTAACATTCAGGGTTATTATTGAGATATGATTTGTATTCCTGGTCATTTGGTTCATTTTTTAAATTTTATTTATTTATTTATTTTTTGACACGACTTGGTTCCTCCTTCAATTGACAATTCCTTTCGGATAATTCCTTCCTTTGCTGATTTGCTTCTTTGTTTTTCATCTCTTCCTCATGGAATATTTTGCTGAGAATGTTCTGTAATGCTGGCTTTCTTTTTGTAAATTCTTTTAGCTTTTGTTTATCATGGAATGATTTTATTTCATCGTCAAATTTGAAGGTAAGTTTTGCTGGGTATAAGATTTTTGGTTGGCATCCATTTTCTTTCAGAGCTTGAAAAATGTTGTTCCAGGCCCTTCTAGCTTTTAGGGTCTGGATTGAAAAATCTGCTGATATCCGTATTGGTTTCCCCCTGAATGTAATTTGGTTCTTTTCTCTCACAGCCTTTAAAATTCTGTCTTTATTTTGTATGTTAGGTATTTTCATTATAATGTGCCTTGGTGTGGGTGTGTTGTAATTTTGTGTATTTGGAGTCCTATAAGTCTCTTGGACTTGATTTTCCATTTCATTCTTCAGATTTGGGAAATTTTCTGATATTATTTCATTGAATAGATTGTTCATTCCTTTGGTTTGTTTCTCTAAGCCTTCCTCAATCCCAATAATTCTCAAATTTGGCCTTTTCATGATATCCCATAGTTCTTGGAGATTCTGTTCATGATTTCTTACCACCTTCTCTGTTTGTTCAACTTTGTTTTAAAGGTTAAATATTTTGTCTTCAATATCTGAGGGTCTGTCTTCCAGGTGTTCTATCCTATTGGTTATGCTTTCTATGGAGTTCTTAATTTGTTTTATTGTTTCCTTCATTTCAAGGATTTCTGTTTGTTTTTTTTTTCAATATCTCTAACTCTTTATTGAAATGATCTTTTGCTTCCTGTATTTGCTCTTTTAACTGTCGATTGGTGTGATCATTCAATGCCTGCATTTGCTCTTTCATCTCATCATTCAATGCCTGCATTTGCTCTTTCGTCTCATCGTTTCCTTCCCTTATCGTGTTAATTATGTACCTTCTGAACTCCCTTTCTGACATTTCTTCTACCATGCTGTCATTGAATTTTATTGATGTAACATCTAGATTTGTTTGGGGCATTTTCTTCCCTTGTTTTCTCATATTGTTCAGGTATCAGTGGACTGCTGAGATATTGCTGATTTCCTATATTGACTTATAATGTCCCTGAAGATTTCTAGTATATATCCTCTTATCCTTCAGTAACCTGAAGTCTTGGAGGAAGTTGATAATGCGGTGCTCCACAAGGAAGCTGCCTCTCTAGGGGTGGTGGCCTTTAGGTGGGGTATATTCCCTGCTAGTGGGCAGAGGTGCCTCCACTTGTTGACCAATGGTCATCCAAAGGGGAACTAGGCTGTGGGCTGAGGCAAGGCCTGATTGGCCCTTTGTCTCTGGTTTTATCATCCTTGTGGGAAAACCTCACCCATCAGGGAAGACTCACCCAGTGGGGAGGTCTCGCTGGTCAGTTCCCCTCCTAGAGGTTCCCCTCAATCTACAACTACCGCCTGGGCTGGGCTGCCTTCCTCTGCAACATTCCCAGGGGCCTGGACCTACCTCCTGGGTCGGGGATCCTCACCCTTCACAGACAAGTCTCCTTAGGCTGCCTCTCCTCAGAGAATCTGCCCGCAGTCCTGGAAACTTCGCTCCGCCCCTAAGTGTGTCTCTGTGCGGCTCTTCCAGCAAGAAGCCGCCTAGGTCCTGAGACCCTGCTCTGCACCTTATCACCTGGCTATGTGGCCCCTCCTCTGAGTAGCCACCTGGAGCACCATACAGTCGCTCCGAGTCCCAGTGACCCGCCGCACAGACAGCCGCCCGGTGTTCTGGTGCGGTCACTAGGAGTCCAAGCAACTCACTGCGCCCCTCCTCCTCCTGCCAACTGCCCATAGCCCTGGGAAGTCACTCCGAGTCCAATAACCCACCCTGTTCCTCTTCCTCTGGGCAGCCCCCTGGTGTTCAGGAGCGGTCGCTCTGAGTCCAAACAGCTCACCACACAGCTCCTCCTCAGGCAGCCACCCAGAGCCCCAGTGGTTGCTCTGAATCCAAGCGCTGTGCTGAGCAGCCACCTCTACGATGTTCCCAGTTGTCCGAGTTCACTGCTCCAGCGGGGGGAGGAGCGTCTCACCGGCAGCTCTACTTCACAAAGTTCCCTGCGTTCTGGGACTACCGCCCCATCCGGGACGCCTCCCCAATGGGAGAGACTCACCCGGCGGCTTTGAGCTGGTCCCACGTCTCTCACTATCTCCTCTTTTGAATCCTGAGTCCTGGAGCAACATGAAATGCAGCCGCCCTCTAGTCCACCATCTTGAAACCTCTCTAATTTTATTTTTCTACTTATAGGTATTCAGTTTTCCCAACACCATTTGTTAAAGGGCTATCTTTTCTCCAAAGTATGTTTTTTGGGCACCTTTGTCAAAAATCAGATGACTGTATATATGTGGGTTTGCCTGTGTCTTCTGTGCTATCCCATTGACTTTTATGTGTATTTTGTGCCACTACGTGCTGTTTTTGTTACGATAGCTCTGCAGTGTGATGTGTGTTCAGATACTGTGATGGCTCCAGCATTGCTCTTGCTCAGTATTGCTTTGGCTATTCTGGGTCTCATTTTTCCTAATGTATTTTCGGACTGATTTTTTTCTACTTCACTGAAGAATGTCATTGGTATTTTAATGGGGATTACATTGACTCCATATAAACTTTTAGTAGTATAGCCATTTTGGCAATATTAATTCTGTCTATCCAAGAGCATGGGAAATCTTTCCGTCTTCTAAGTTGTTAAAATTTCCTTCTTCAGTGTTCTATAGTTTTCATTGTAGAGATCCTTAGTTAGATTTATTCCCAAGTACTTTTTTTGAAGGTTCTTGTGAATGGGTTTGCCCCAGACACTTAGCAAGGCCCTAAACAACTTAGAGAGAACCTATATTTCAAAATGAAATTGAAAAAGGGCAGGGGATGTAACTAAGTGTCTAAGTACCCCTGGGTTAAATCCCCAGTACCAATAAATAAAGAAAGAAACAAGCAAGTAGGTGAATGAAAAATCGGTGGAGCAGAAGAAGGTGAATAGGGGGAGGGAGAATGGAATGGAAAGGGGAGGTGATGGGGTTTGCAATCAAATTCCATGCATGTATGATTTTGTCAAAATGAACCCAAGTACTAGCACTACTAGCATTAGCAAAAAGTCAGGACTACCTTTTATTAGTAAGAGAATGTATAAGTTGCTATTTGTTCATGCAATGGAGCACTCTGCAACTTTTTATTAAAGTGTTTGAACCAGGTCTACATGTCTTGGTCGACAAAGTTAAAAAACAATGTTGAGGGATGTATAGAGTATAGTACCTCTTACATTAATTTAAAGAACATATGAAATAGTTTATAGTAGAGTTATAAACATGTATGTGCTCATCTTACACAAAGGCCTTAGGACAGGCATGGGGAAGAGTGGAACATCAGCTGTCTGTAAAGCTCACTTCTTGCTTCTTCTCTTGCTTTCTTCTTAATTCTTTTTTGAAAGGAGATATCTGAAGCAACTGTCTCAAGTTGTTAGCAATTTAGTATAAATTATGGGTTTTATTAATCTTTTTGTATTTTCTCAGATGTTTTATACTTGAAATTTGTTTACATAGATAATTTTTGAGAATGGCAGCTAAGGTGGCTGTGGGTATAGATGCTTAGAGGAACAGGAGGAAGTCACAAGAAATGAGAGAGTCAAAGAATTTGCTGACTAAGCTGTGATTCAAGAACTGTACATCAAGAAGTCTACCAAGGGCTGGGATATAACTCAGGTGGTAGAGGGCTTACCTTGCATGCACAAGGCCCTGGGTTCAATTCCCAGCACCACACACACACAATAAGCCTATCAAAATATGGGTCTTGGGTGATACCAAGAAAGTGCATGGTTTGCAAACCCTTGGGTTAATTCTCATAGAGAATATCCTTTGAGTAACACTGGGTAGGGTACATTTTATTTTATTTTAATGATAATTTATTATTTAGGGTATATTGTGAACTTTTCATTTTGTTAAGAAGACGGAAGGAAGGATGAAGAAAAGAAGATTCTGAGAGGTCAAAATCTTCAGAGAATGTGGTCAAATGACAGGGAGGAGGTGGATGGATGACCACAACAAGACCAGGGGCCTGTTTACTGAAACAAGGGGAAATAATTCTACTTCCTATTCCTCAGACCTTCCTTCAGACCTCTGTAGAAAATGCTGTCCTTACCACTGCCTACATTACACTCCCACAGGTGTTTGGCCAGGGTGGAATATGAGTGGACATAATTCAATTTAAAGCAAATGTTGCAAGGTGCAGTGATACATGGCGCCTATAATCCCAGTGGCTCAGGAGGCTGAGGCAGGAGGATTGTGAGTTCAAAGCCAGTCTCAGCATCTTAGTGAGGCCCTAAACAACTCAGCGAGACCCTGTCTCAAAGGGATAGGGATGTGGCCCAGTATTTAAGTGTCCTTGGGTTCAATCCCGCATACCCCAACAAAACAAAACAAAAATGCAATAAACAAACATGTCTTTTGAGTTCTCAGTGGTTGAATCATGTTAAAATTTGCCCATTGCCTCAAGCAAGATGATGTCCACTCCTTTTCACACAGGATGTGTCCTGTTTATAAGGAGCATTGCTCTGCTCAGCATCCTTTCTTCTCAGATGAGGGGTTGAAGCTGACATCAGAGATTCTGTCTGGACGTGCGGAGGACCCTGTAGGGAGGGGAAGAAGAGAGACTCTTATGGGGGAACTAGGTCATTTCACCTCTGTTTTTCTAGGGGTGGGCTAAGGAGGAGCTGCTGAATAGGAGAAAGGGGTGCAGATTGGAACAGGTGACTTGTGCATGCCGTGAAGAGTTGTATTCGCCTTTCTTGACTCTGTGTGACTGATCGGCCAATAGTAAGATTGTTTTCCTCCCTTCAATGACAGATTGCTGTGCCCTATCTTCCCAGTGACAAAGTCACAGCCTTGGATTTATGTTTATTGTTTCATAGTTATACAAGGGGCTATCACTCAGGTTATTGCTGTTTATACATTAATTCAGTAATCAAACAAATATTTACTGGGTATGTCACCAGTAGTGCCTTGACTCCGCAATTGCTCCAGCTGCAGAGTTCTCTTTCTTTTGCCCTTAAAAACCAAACTTTCCCCAAGAATGATTTACCTGCATACTCCATTTTTTTCAATCTCTTGTTCATGACTCAACCCTCTTCAATCAACCTGAACAGCTCTCATTAAGATCACCATGTTATTAGATCCAGCAGCACTTATTTATCCTCATCTTATAGGTTTTCAATGGCATTGAATACAGTTGATCTCATCCTTCTTCTTCAACAACCTCTTTCCTGGGCTTCCTTGAAATCATTCTCTCTCCTCCCTCATACCGAATCCATCACCCAGCCCTGTTAACTTACTTCTTAGCTGTCTCAACTATTTTACTACACTTCAAGCTACATTGCCTCTTGCATGGTCTACTGAAATAGCTTCCTAATTGATTTCCTCCCTTTCCTCATTCATTCTAACTCTGCTCAAATTAGTTCTCCACCCCCTAGTCAAAATAATATTTGGAAATTCATTTCTGATCAGGTTACTCTAATGCTCAAAATTATTTAGTGGTTCCCTTGACTCTGTGTGACTGATCGGCCAATAGTAAGATTGTTTTCCTCCCTTCAATGACAGATTGCTGTGCCTGTGAGAAAATGTCCTACTATGACTTAGGAGGCCTTATAAGCTCTGGATATCATCTGTTTTTCTGTTTTCAAATTTTCATACCACCTCTTGCTTTCTGGGGAGCAGCCCATTGGTCTTCCCCTCAGTGTTTCGAATTCCCCATTTTCCTCTTGTGAAGGCATCAGCACGTGCATGGCGTCCATTTGGTCAATTCCTACTCATCGATTAGCTCTCACTTAAAATTTAGTTCCTAAGAGACAGGCAGGTAATACATGGATGACAGAATTAATTCTAAGAAATAATAGAATTAGTAAAACATTCTGCAACTGTCAATATAGTGACTGATTCAAGTGAGAATCCCCAATGGATGCTAAAGTCAGTAGGGGAAAGTTTGGTGGGAATAGGATTGATAGATAGTCTTGAGGTTCTCCCACAGACCACTTCATTTATCAAGGGATGATTCTTTTGCATGGGAAGGTCTGCAGACACCAACTGAGAACCAAGCAGTCTCACTTGGTTTCCACAATAGTGAAACAGCCCAAAATGATGTGTCTTTCATGAAATGAATAAGAATCATGCCAGGTTACCAGTGAGGTCCTACTGTCAAAAGTGTTCAACTTGAATCTAATGATAAAATATTAGAAATGTAGAGTTTCTTCTTTACAAGTGAGTAGGCTGAATGCATAAAAATGCCATTAAATGTCATTAAAAATGAAGAAATAACAACAAAAGATGGGAGACTAAAGTGATTTAACTAAATGCAAATGTGACATTGAGTCATAAAACAAAATTCAAGGACAAATAAAACAAATAAAATATTAGGACAATTGGGGGAATTTGAATATGATTTGTATGTTAGACGACATTATAGAATCATGCTAATTTTCTCAGAAATGATGCTCTGGAGGTTATACAAAAAAGTTTATTTTTTCTTTGTAAATATGTGATGAAGGGTTGAGGATAAAGTGTTGTGATGTCAGCAACTTACTTTCAAATATTTCAGTTAAAAACCCCTCACCCTCTCTTTCTTTCTCTGTCTCTCCCCCACAACCAAATAGCAGAATAAATGGTGAATCTAGTTGAAGAGTACTTCCCTTGCGTTAGTCAGCTTAGTGTTGCTGTGATCAAAATATGCAACAAAGACAATTCAGAGAAAGAGAAGTTTATTTTGGCTCATGATTTCAGAGGTTTAGTCTATGACAGACAGAATCCATTGCCCTGGGCCCACGATGAGACAGAACATCATGGAGGGAGGGTGTGGTGAAGGAGGGCTGCTCCACTCGTGGTGACCTGGAAGAGGGGATGCAGAAGGAAGGAGAGAGAGGGAAAGAGGGAGGAAGGAAGGGGCTGCATGGAAGATGGACACTTTCAGGGCACATGCCCAGTGACCCACTTCCTCCAGCTAGGCCCCACAAGGGCTGCAACCATCACCCAGTCAGTTCATTCAAACTAGGATGGACTGATTAGGTTTTAGCTTTCACAATCCAATTGTTTCACCTCCAAACATTTGTGAATCAGTGCAGGAACTTTTTGGAGGACATCTTAAATCCAAACCTTTACACCCAAACTCATGCAAGTTCATTGCATTTTTTTTCTCTGTAGGTTTGAGATTTTTCAAAATAAAAATATCAGAGAAAAATAGGGAAGGCTGGATGGATTCAGGTGGTGCTGGATTAGAGTTGGAGACACCATTATGAACTCATGATGTTCAGTTTAAAATAGGTACAAATGGATAAATATAGAAATATTTATAGATATATCTGTCTACAGGGGTTAATATACCTGTATGTTATCTGAGAGGACCAAAAGGCAATGACACTCCAAGGGTTATGAGTACACTCAGCCCCAGATCTTGGTTTCTAATATCATTTCCCAATAACAGAATCAGGGCTCCTTCAGGGAATGGTTGATTCTATGACTGGGGAAGAAAATGTGTAAGATGAGTTTGGAGTGTCTTATAATGCCAGAGAATAGAAAAAGGGTTGAAAAGGTCCCTTGAAATAATAGAGGTATGTCAAGGGGTTACAGGAGACAACTTGCACCAATAGTAAAACCTGGAACAACTAGAATAATAAAATAAATGTATAACAAAAATTATAATATAGATATCCACGAGTACAGAGTGATATAAATAGTTGAAAAATAAATGGGGGGAGGGATAACAGACTTAGCTCCATGAAGTATAATTCCAAATAATTTATGTAACTGGCTATGAAGCGACTTCCTTCCAAAGAGTTCCGTTTGCAAAGGGGTGAGACGGGGAGGTCAGTAACTTGACACTGGAGAAACCTGACAAACACTACCTCTACCAGGTGATCAAGGTCAAGGTCAACAATCAACTCATGTTGCTAGTATATATCCTTGACATATATGGCAAAGCATGAACTCAATTAATAATAATGTACTGATATTGTTTCATTAGTTATAACAAAAGCACGCACTAATGTTAATAGGAGATATGGGTTGTGAGGTGTATGGAAACTTTTCTTACTATCTTTGCAACTTAAAACAAAATCTAAAACTATTTAAAAATAGTTTTGCTTACTTTTCCAGGGAAGCCTTTCCTGATGAAGTCAGATTCTATCCTTAGGTGTCCTTGCAGCACCCAGCACTTCTCCTCTATGGAATGGATGGCATATTTCTATCCCTCCAGAACATAAGCTCACTGAAGGCAGACACTTTGTTTTCTTCTCCACTGTGTCCTCAGTAACTAGAATCATGCCTACTGTAGGGCGGATCCTGGTGAATATTTGTTGGGTAAATATATGAAAGTGCATATTTGATTAGTGTCTCTCTTTTCTAACAGACTGTTTACCAGGGCAGAGGGGTGGCTTTGCTCACTGTTGGAACTCAAGTACTTTTAAGTGGGCCCAGCCAGTACTTGTACTCAGGAAAGTGTTGGTTAAATGAATACATGAGTGAAGGCCAGGCATGTGCTAGTTGTGGTGCTATGATAAGCAAGACCCAGTGTGGTCCAGGCTTAGTTTTGTTATCTAGAACTGGCTAAGTTGGAAAGCTGGGGAAGCCATTGTTTGTTGGGGAGGGGTCTTCTTCTTGGTTCATTTCTACACAGGGCTTATTTCCTCAGCCAAGGAATGAAGAAACTAACAGCTCTCAGGACTGGAGAAGTGATCAGTGTAGAAAATTCAGGTCTCTCAGAATTGTGGAATAATAATGGGTGAAAGGCCAGTTGGATTGCATGGTCAGGGTAGTCAATACAGGGAATTATGACCAGTGAGATGCTTTAAACTCTGTGAGGGCAGAAATCAACACTGCTGATACTTTGATCTTAGACTTTTAACCTCTAGAACTGGGAGAAAATAAATCTCTGCTGCTTATGGTATTTGGTTATGGCAGCCCTAGCAGATGTCAGTTCCTTCTGAGTGAGTGAAAGCATGCAAAGGCAATGGACCTGTGACAAAGAGGTCATGGACAGGTTCCTAAAGTAGTGCTTCTTTTACTTTAAGCATGTGCAGAACGCCTGGGGCTCTTGTTAGAATTCAGATTCTGATTTTCAAGGTCTGACCTGAGATTATGTCTGCCTAATAAACTTCTAAGGGTAGCAGAGAGTCTGTGGACCATGCATTGAGTAGCAAGGTTTTGGAGAAGCACCACACTGAGTCCAGAAGTCCCGAAGCTTGTCTTCGAATTGGATGATCATGAGTGACTTTAGAGGAGAATGGGTGCTATGGTTTGAATGTATCCCCCACATCTCATGTGTTAGAAACTTAACCCTCCAATTCACATTGTAATGTTATTTAGAGACGACACCTTTGGGGGGAGATTGGGTGGTGAGGGCCACCATGGATTCAGGGATCAATGGGTTGTGGAGGAAGTGGCTTTGTTATAAAAGCAAGCTCTCTCTGGTCTGTTTGCTTTGCTTGTCATGTGATGCCCTCTGCCATGTTATGATGCAGCAAGAGGACCCCTGCCAAATACCAGCACTTGAAATTGGACTTCCCAGTATCCAGAACCAGGAGTCAAATAAACCTCTATTCTTTATGAATTACCTAGCCTCAGATATTTTGTTATAGCAATAGAAAATGGACTAAGACAATGGGGAGACTTCTTTGAGTTCAGTTTAGCAACTAATAAGCATTTCTCAGCTATAAGACCCTGTACTGGCTTGTGGAACAGCTCCCTATGAGGGTCAACTAGCAATGAATCATCCAAGGCAGGGGGAGGGAGTGTAAGACATGGGCTTATCCAAAGCCCAGGCACTCTTTTGTCTGGGGAGAACCAATTTTATTCTATTGCAGGTATAAAGGATGAGGTTTGCCTATCAATCATGCAGAGCTGCTAGGAAGACAACTGTTTCATCAAAGCTGAAGAAAAACTAGATTAGTTTTTGAAAAGAGTGGGAGGAAGCTGAGCGTTATTTGTTGATGTCAGTGACCTTGATGATTCCAAGTAAGATTCTCTTTCGTTGTCTGCCCTTGGGTCCTGTTCCTTGTGCGGAGGCATCATTCTCTTCCCACGCTTGTCTGAGAAGATGCCTGACTGACCATCGGGGGTCAAAGTCAAGTGTGCCCCTGCGTCATTTTAATACATCTTTTTCTCCACTGAAGCAATCAAGACTCCTTGAGGAACAATGGCAGGGAACAGTTTCTAATGTTCACATAAATAAATAAGCGATTCTTCACAGGCTCATTTTCCAAAGCTCCAGGAAGACAATTTGTGATGGAAATTAGGTGTGAGATACTGCTGAGAATTACCAGATAGTGGGATATTTATTATTATTAATTAATTAACCTATAAATAGGCTACCAAAAAAAAAATCCAAGTGACTCAGCCTGAGAAAGATGAGACTGGGCTCCATTTGTACTCTTTTGTGATCAAATGGAAGGAGTTGGGGCCAGGCCTGGAAGAGTAGCCTGTGTGTGTGGGGTAGGGGCAGGTGTCTTTAGGAGATGGTTAGGGTGGGCAGAGTTAGAATTTCTTCTTTTTTCTTTTTATTTATTTATTTATTTATTTTTTATTATTATTGTATATAAATGGGATACATGTTGTTTCTCTATTTGTACATGGAGTCAAGGCATACCATTTGTGTAATCATATGTTTACATAGGGCAATGACGTTTGAGTCATTATTTTTTTCCCTTCCCCCCCACCCCTCCCACCCCTCTTTTCCCTCTATACAGTCCTTCTTTCCTTCATTCTTACCACACTCCTTATCCCTAACCCTAAACCTAACCCTAAACCTAATGCTAACCCCTCCCACCCCCCAATATATGTCCTCATCCACTTATCAGCGAGATCATTCGTCCTTTAGTTTTTTGAGATTGGCTTATCTCACTTAGCATGATATTCTCCAATTTCATCCATTTGCCTGCAAATGCCATAATTTTATCATTCTTCATTGCGGAGTAATATTCCATTGTATATATATGCCACAGTTTCTTTATCCATTCATCAACTGATGGGCATCTAGGTTGGTTCCACAATCTGGCTATGGTGAATTGAGCAGCAATGAACATCGATGTGGCTGTATCTCTGTAGTATGCTGATTTTAAGTCCTTTGGGTATAGGCCAAGGAGTGGGATAGCTGGGTCAAATGGTGTTTCCATTCCAAGCTTTCTGAGGAATCTCCATACTGCTTTCCAGAGTGGCTGCACTAATTTGCAACCCCACCAGCAATGTATGAGTGTTCCTTTCTCCCCACATCCTCGCCAACACCTATTGTTGCTTGTGTTCTTGATAATGGACACAAACCCAAATAAATAAAATTTTCTCATACTAGACAAAGGGTCCAAAAATATGCAATGGAGAAAAGATAGCCTCTTCAACAAATGGTGCTTGGAAAACTGGAAAACCATATGCAACAGAATGAAATTAAACCCCTATCTCTCATCCTACACAAAACTCAACTCAAAATGGATCAAGGACCTCGGAATCAGACCAGAGACCCTGCATCTTATAGAAGAAAAAGTAGGTCCAAATCTTCAACTTGTTGGCTTAGGACCAGACTTCCTCAACAGGACTCCCATAGCACAAGAAATAAAAGCAAGAATCAACAACTGGGATAGATTCAAACTAAAAAGCTTTCTCTCAGCAAAGGAAACTATCAGCAATGTGAAGAGAGAGCCTACAGAGTGGGAGAATATCTTTGCCAACCATACCTCAGATAGAGCACTAATTTCCAGAATCTGTAAAGAACTCAAAAAACTCTACACGAAGAATACAAATAATCCAATCAACAAATGGGCTAAGGAAATGAACAGACATTTCACAGAAGAAGATGTACAAGCAATCAAGAGATATATGAAAAAATGTTCCACATCCCTAGTAATAAGGGAAATGCAAATCAAAACTACCCTAAGATTTCATCTCACCCCAATTAGAATGGCGATTATCTTCTTTTTTCCATTTCGTTTTTTTATTAGTACACTTGTAATTATACATAATGGTGGGATTCATTGCTATATGCTTGTACATGTGCATAATATGACAATATAACTAGGCTAGTATCATTCCCTGGTATTTCCCCTTTCCCTCCACTCCTCCCTCCCCGGGTCCCTTTTCTCTGCTCCACTGATCTCCCTTCAATTTTTGGGTGTTCAAAATTTAATTCACTGCCCAAATTATACCACAGACTAGTTGAGAGAGATAATTAATCACCAGAAACACCAAATGAACCATAACTATTTAAACTATATATTTAATACAATCATAAATGTATTGTGGAATAGGCTAGATCAGATTCTTCTCTTCCTCCTCCTTCTTCTTCTTGTCATTGGCATTTTGTGGTTGGAGATATGTGCATATGTTCTAGGTCCTGATTACAAAAGAATTCTCTCTGTTTCTTTCACACCCCAACTTTAAACTTCTCTGTCTGAAATATCTCCCCTCCTCTCCCTGTGTCAAAGGATAAAGGATGTCCCCGCCCCCACAAGCCAAAGCTCATTACTCCACCTGTGGTCCAGATCTCTCTGCACCTCATCCACATCTCAGAGAGCGTGCTCCTCCCTCCTGCTTCTTCAGCGCCTCCATCCTATTCATGGCTACACCATCTTTTGAAAGCCTTGGTGCTGGCCACAGTGGCAGGGTCAGGGTCAGGTCAGCTGGTGCTTCATGGTCGCACGGATGGTTTTTTCTTCAACAGGCTAATTCTGCAGGGTAGTTTTGGGTACCACTCCCAGAAGCAACCTTGAGTCCACTTTTCTAACTTTGTTTTTGAGTAGATTGCTTGCAACGATCACTCTCTTTTCTGCCCATGTCTCAACTATTTTAAAAATATTTCTGCCCCCCATATCTTCCTCTGACTTAGTGATAATTGCAGTTGGGCATCTTAAAAGCCTCATTATATCTGCTAAGGCATCCTCTACTTGATTACTCAACCTGAAACAGTTGGAATCCTGCCCTTACCTATCTGCTGAGATTACCCACAAGTAGGTCGCCAACCACCTAATTCCCAAACCCGGTGGAGGCTTCTGGGATTTTCCAGTTCATATCCTACTGAACTTTCATGGTGTATGATAGTATTAACCTCCTTCCTCCTTGCTGTGTTCCCTTGAGAGTCATTATAAGCTGTAGGAACCACTCTACTATTTTTCTTTAAAAATACCATCTAATTCTTCTTCTTAGAAATATAGGGAATCACGTGCATACAAAGTCTTGGAAGAAGGGGAGGATTGGAAGTCCGGATGCCATCACCAGACTAGGTTCTCAGTGTCACCACTGGGTACAATCCAGAGTAGAAAATTTCTGCTATCTTGACTCGGTTCTCCCCAATGTTCACACCCATGAAGCCAGTGACTAGATGGGAGAATCTGGCCCCTACCCATGGTGTACACTAGAACTTGTCAGTCAGCACCTTAGTTGAAAGAAGGCCTTCATCTCCTACCTATCTTTCCAGATTTTGTTATCTGATATCTTATTGGTAGAAGCTAAATGACATAAAGAATCTGGCTGCAAGAGAGTCTAAAATGTAGCTATTAGTCTTTCAATCTTGCAATACAGCTTTTATTTTAGCTTTTAGCCTGTGCAATGCAGAAGAGCGTAGCAGGGTGTAAGAGGTCAAGGGCCAGGAGATTATAACAAGGATCACTTTGGTTCTGTGACTCCCTTCTCTTTCCTGTTTTCCCTATCAGTTGATCATTCCTACTCCACCTCCTCTCTGTACTTTTTCTCAGCTTATTCCTTAAAATGTAGTGTTTGCTGGGGATCTCCCGGTCTACCTACCTCTTGCCTTTTAACTCTACCTACTCTCCTCCTGACTGACTTATCTTTTACATATTAACCTCCACATGTTTGAGGTGATCCCACAGCCACCTCAAACTCCTCAGGTTCAAAGCAAAACTAGGCAGTTTCTCCAGTGTTTTCCTTCCTTCCTTGGTTAATAGCATCTGCTTGGCCATCCAAGTTAGAAACATGGTGTCCAGCTCAGCTCCTTTCTTTTATCCTCCATTTTTTTTTGCAGGGGTGGGGGGTATATTTCTTTTTATTAATTGTTTTAAAGTTGTTCTAATTGGTTATACATGATAGTAGAATGCATTTGGACACATTGTACACAAATGAGTTTTCATTCATCTGACTGCACATGGTGCTGAGTCACACCAGTAGTATAGTCCCAGCTGCTGGGGAGGCTGAGGTGGGAGGATAGCTTGAGCCAGGGAGTTCTGGACTGTACTGCACTACACCGGGTGTCCTCACTAAGTTCAGATCAATCTGGAGACCTTTGGGTGCGGGGGCACCAGGTTGCCAAGGAGAGGTGAACCTGAACCTGCCCAGTCTGATTGGGAGCAGGTCAAAACCCCTGTGCTGATAATTAGTGGGCTCATGCCTGTGAATAGCCACACTGCACTCCAGCCTGGGCAGCAGAGGGAGATCCCCTCCACTTTGAAATCAATCACCAAATCAATTGACTGCACTCCTTGCATACTGCTTGTAGCTTCTCCTTTCTCTCTAACTCCATGTCCTTGTTCTAGTACAGGTACTTTCCCTTGCTCCCTTGAACGACTGAACAAGCTCTTAAACACTTTTTTTTTTTTAAACCTAAGTGACATCCTAACTTCCTGGGTGACCCTTTAGTCTCAAGTCCTTTCCCCCTCCATGACCCATCTTCCTTTTTATTTTATTTTATTTTATTTTTATTGTAACCCATCTTTCTTAATCATCATCATTGTGATCTTTTAAATGTGAAAATCTAAATATACATATTAATTTCCTGTGTAAACCTTTTCTTGTTTGCCTGTGCTCATGGAATTAACTTTAAACACCATAAGAGCCCATAGGTTGAATTGTATTTACCATAAGGTAGATTCAAGTCCTAACTCTTACTACCTATAAGTGGGACCTTCTTTTGAAATATATTCTTTGCAGATATAATCAAATAATGATGAGATCATATGGTCTATTGATGGGCCCTACTCCAGTGACTGTGTCCTTTAAGAAGAGAGTGTCAAATTCAGGTTCCTGCTGCAGATAGTTCGAATTCCGTGGAAATTGGATGCAGGTGAAGGTGTGAGTCTTGACATTTTTTGCCTTGCCAAAATGGGCCTCTTTTAAAACACTTTGTAATGTCTTTCTGAGAATTCTCCATTTTTCTGCCCTGTGTTCTCTCTGGTCAGTTGTACATACTACTTACTGCTATTGTTCTAATCATGTCACTCCTTGTTTGAAAATCATTGAAAGTTCCTCACTTCAGGTAGGATAAGCTACAAGCCTTCACATGTCATTCCCATCTTTCCTTTCTCTGGCTTCTGTCTATTTCCAGGCTCACCACCAGCTTCTCTCATATTCTGTTCTTTGGGAAAGAACTTCCACTTAAATCCAGCTCTTGAATTGCTGTTTATTCTTTCAGGTTGAAGTGAGACGTCACCTCTTTCCTGAAGCCTTTTTGGTTTCCTAATCATGCAGAGAATTTTGTTGATACAGTCCATTTTGCCTCTAGCCTGGTTTCTTCTGTGAGAATGTCTTCAAGAATGAGGGAATAATTTCAGCACAACACAGAAATTGTGATGTTTGCCTGTGATTTTTTTCTTAGTATGCAAATGTTTTCTAGAAATCAGGGTGTGCATAGCAATATATGAGGATTTCAAGATGACAGACAAAAATCTAGAGAACCTTCTCTTAATCTGAGTAGCAGTTGGTTTGGTGGTCTCATGCACCACTTAGCTATTCATTGAGGCTGTGTGTGTTGATGAAGAAGCTGCAAAGACATCAACCCATGTGTTAAGACAATGGATTGATAAAGAAGGCCACACTCCAAACTAGATGCTTTATTATGAAGGGGAAAAAAAACTTCTATAATAAACATATGGTATCCAGAATCTACATTTCAAAGATCAAAGTTTCCAAGAATTGGATTCTGTGAAGGACTAACTAATCTTGGGTACAAATGCTGGGAGAGTCTTAACTATGCTCCTATTTTAATTAGGATTTTTACCTTTTTTTTTTTTTGTCAGTGGTTTGGATGTAAAAAATCACATAGTTTTTTTTTTTTTTTTTTTTTTTTCAGTATTGGGGATTGAACTGAACCCAGGATGATCTGTCACTCAACCACATTTCCAGCCCTTTTTATTTTTATTTTGAGACAGGGTCTCACTAGGTTGCTTAGGCTGACCTTGAACTTGCAATTCTCCTGTCACAGCCTCTGTTATGGTTTAGGTTTGAGGTGTTCTCCAAAAACTCATATGTGAGACAATGCAAGAAAATTTAGAAGTGAAATGTCTGGGTTATGAGAATCTTCACCTAATCCGTGCATTAGTCCACTTGCATGGATTAACTGGTTGATAATTATAGGTAGGGTGTGTCTGGAGGAGGTAGGTCACTGGGGGGCGTGCCTTTGGGAGCATATATTTTGTCCCTGATGACTGAGAGCTCTCTCTCTCTGCTTTCTGATTATCATGTCCTGAGCTGCTTGCCTTGCCATACCCTTCCGCCCTGATGTTCTGCCTCTCCTCAGGCGCAGAGCAATGGAGTTGGCTGTCTATGGACTAAGACCTCGGAAACTGAGCACCAAGTAAACTTTTCCTCCTCTAGCATTGTTCTTGTCAGGTCTGTTTGGTTTCAATAACAAAAAGCTGACTAAAACAGCCTCCCAACCTGGGTTTACAGGCATATGCCACTGCACCTGGCTAAATTACACAGCTTTTGAGTGGTCTTTGCATAGTCCTCTTTTCCACGGTAGGCCTGTTCCTTTTAGAATTCTGTTTTTCAGAAGCATGTATATATGATGCAATGGTAGGGACTGCTGAGATGTATATTTGGCATGTATACTCTGCCTTTAAATTTTTTTTTTTTTTTGTGATACTGGAGATTGAACCCAGGGCCTCATGTACGCTAGGCGAGCCCTTGACAACTGAGCTACATCACCAGCCCTTCTAGTTTGAATTTGAGACAAGGTCTCCCTAAGTTCTTCAGACCCACACAAACCTGTGATCCTCCTGCCCCAGCCTCCTGAGTCACTGGGACTAAAAGCCTGGGCCACTGCGCCCAGCTACTCTTCTAGTTACTTGCCTACAGATCTGCCTCCCTCTTTCAGTCAAAAAGGCAGAGACCGGGCTTTATTCTTCTTTGTGTTTTCTCACAGTCATTGGTGAGTTGAATATTTTTGTAGTCTATAGGCAAGTCTCCAGGTGCTGCTTGATGTAGAACATGGCACAGCACTTGAAGACACACCCTGTTCCATTTGAGACTGATTGAGCTGATTCCTTGTCCAACTTGGCTGTCCTCAACATGACAGTCATGTTTCCAATGTAATAGTAAATAAGGGGATTCTTCCTCATAATTTTGCATAGGGATTTGGAATTTATTCATTTATTTATTCCTCTGAACTTTTTTTAAAAAAAATTTTGTTCTTTTTAGATATACGTGACAGAGCAGTGTATTTTGACATATAATACATATACAGAGTATAACTTGTTCTAATTAGGATCCCAATCTTATGGTTGAACTTGATGTGGAGTTAAACTGGTCATGTTTTCATGTATGAACCTAGGAAAGTTAGGTCAGATTCATTCCATGGTCTTTGGAATTTGGAATTTAAATCTTTGTTTTGGACTTAGAAAAGTCATTTTATATGTTTTAATTTAATTTTTAATCTAGAGCATTTTAATTTAACAATTTTTAATCTAGAATATTTTACTTATTAATTAAATGTATTAATTGACTTTATTTTAACCAATAGATAAAAAGCATAAAGATTATTCATGTTAATGGCGTGACATGTGATGGGAATTTAAGTTGTGTACTCAGGGTGTTCAGTGTGGTATACTTGTAGCCAACTCAAATCCCTTCTCTATTGTTAGTCATGGTGTAACCTAAAATGGTTTTATTTCTTTCCTTCAATTTCCCATTCCTTTCTCTCTTTTAATTGTAGACTGACATCCAACCTCATTTCAAAGATATCTGAGATTGCTTTCAAAGGAACAGTATAAATAAGCTAATAATATTCAAAATAAAAGAGAGAATAAAAAATGGGATAGGGAAGAAAGGTAGAATAGCCTGAGCTGGTTAGAAAGGAGGTTGGTGCACAGAACTGGAGCCATAAGGTCCTCTGCCAGGGATGGAAAAGAGGTTTTATCTGAAGTGTCTCAGAGTGGCTCCTTGGAGTCCCAGGCTTTGCCTGGGCCTGGTGTGGGAAGTTTCTGAGGTGCATTAATGATGCCAATGAAAGGGTGAAAGGATGAGTAGGTGGCACCGTTATCACATTTTGGCCAGAAGCATCCTATACATTTTTATCCTCCTATTATTATTATTATAGCAATAATAACACCAATGCCACTGGTGACCTCATTTAAATGAAATAATGTATAAAAAAGTGCCTCACAGAACTTCACAGGTAATCACTCCATATTATCTTGTTTTCCTTTGAAAACTATGGGAGTATTTTTCAGTTCCTTGGTCAAATATGTTCAAAATAACAGTTTGTTAAAAATGTGAGAAATAAAGGAAGACTGAATATTATAGACCTTTTTGGTTAGGTGCAAGTAACGTTCCCTTATATTGAACTTGAACTGCTTAAAAAACATAAATGAAGGGCAGGGGTTGTAGCTCAGTGGTAGAGCCCTTGCCTAACACCTGTGAAGCACAGGGTTCAATCCTCAGCACCACATAAAAATAAATAAATTAAAGTATTTTTTAAGAAAAACATAAATGAAGTGCTTGAAGACTTCTTCCATGAGAACTGTTTTAGCTGAGTTCTGACCTGGTTGACCCACAAGCTTAAAACTTGTTCGCTTTCTTTCCTTATCTTGGTCTTGGAGGATGCTGAGAACACACACTTCTTTCAGTACACAGACCCTCATTCTCCCAGTTGCTGGGAGTGTTAGTTGCTAATGGCTCTCTGGGAAGCCTAAAGGACCCATCTCACCCAAAGTAATTCCTCTCTCCTCAGGGTATTGTGCATGTTTCAACCCACAGGGTTGAAATGGGACTCCAAAAATCCAGCCTCCTTGACTCCTTCAAGGTCAATGGGTTATCGCAGCTTCAAAGCTCCTGGTGAGATGGACTGAGGCCTTCATTGCAACTGCATCGTATTTCAGTTTCCCTCTTAGTCTAATCCTACTTTCAGGAATTCCTACAAGCACTCCCTATAAACTTCTTGTGCAAAAATTGTCACCTCAGAGTCTATTTCCCAAGGAACCCAACTCAAGACAGCTAGTGCTAGATGTAGGATTTTGGAGCTGGATTATGCACTGGTTGACTGGCAATGAGGAGCCTGTTGCTGGTGGATAAGGGTTCCAGAAAGCTCCTGGCAAGTTGTTGCAGTGCAATTGTTAAAATATACACTTGTGATGAAACTGGATGGGATACTGATACCAGAGAATGTGCTGTGGGAACAATATCTCAGGCATTTGAGAGGTTCTGGGGAAGTAGTACTTGGAAGGACAGTGGAATTGGATGACCTCTGTTGAGTGCTATCAATTGGTGAGAGACAATCAAAGTTTGAGGATGATTAATCATAAATTTAGGGTGATGTGTCAAAGTCATAGAGCCTGTATGACAGTATATAAAGAGATTGTCGGGCTGGGGAGATAGCTCAGCTGGTAGAGTGCTTGCCTTGCAAGCACAAGGCCCTGAGTTCAATCCCCAGTACCGCAAAAAAAAAAAAAAAAAAAAAAAGAGATTGTCATCTCCAGAAGCTAGAGGGAAGAAAAAGCTGTGAATTAGGCTCAGAAATTAATTATAAGCATTTTGAATATCATAGGAAGTTGAATTTGTAACCTGCAAGTCTGGTATGTCAAGGTTAGGGTCAAAATTAAGGATGAATAAGATCCTTAGACTTTGGATGGAAACATCTGAGTTGATGCAGTTGAACATATTGAATCTCCACATCTTTCTGAACCTTCTGGGATGCAGAAATATTCCATTCCTCCTTGTTAAAGGTAGCACCCCCTTGCTTAAAGACAATGAGGAACCCACCACCTTGCAATGTGCCTCTCTTAGGATCTGTTCCACCTCCCTCCAGGGCCATTGGGCATGAGCAGTTCAGGTTGCATCTAATTGTGGCTGCATGAATATTAGTTCTTAGTTTCTTTCCTTCCTCTTTTGGTTGGTACTGGATATTGAATCCAGGAATGCTATACCACTGAAATACATTATCAACTCTTTTTGTCTTTTAATTTTGAGATAGGGTCTCACCAAGTTTATCAGGCTGCCCTTGAACTTGGAATCCTCCTTCTTCAACCTCCTTAGTCACTAGGATTATAGGTGTGCACTGCTGTGCCCAGCTTAAATATTGGTTCTTTTAGGGACAAATGTACTAACCAAAGGAGCTGCATGACCTAGGCAACATTTATTGGGAGCAATTGAGAGAGTCTACCTGGAACTAGATCTTGAAGGCAATGGATCAAAGGCAGAAGAAAACAAACTTAGAGAGGGAAAAATTTTAAATATAGTAGCATTCTCTCAGGACACAGAAATTAACAACCTACTATGATTCTCAGATGGATTTTGGATGCTCTGGAATCCAACACAAAATAAAGTAGAAATGCCAGAATTGTCATGGCAAGGATGGAAAATCACTAGCAAACTATCCAGTAGGATGACTCAAACCCAAGGACACCATATTTACCAAGAGATGAGAAATGCACTGGTGAGGGTCATCAGCTGGGCTGATGGTAGGTAATTCTGTTAGGGTACTGGACTCCCTGATAGCCATGGAGATGATAAGAACATGAAGAATAGTGGCCAGATGGCACAATATTTTTAATGAACAGAAGAGTTGAAATGGCTGCCTTAGGGCTTGACCTGCAGAGAAAGATGGAGATGAGTAATGGGACATAGCATCCTGGGGGTAAGAAAGATAGGTTACCAACAAGGAAATCATTCAGTTGAAGCTGATAAAAGAAAGCAAGGATAGATTATCATGAGGCTGAAGGCAACTGCTCCAGTCAAAAATTCACAATTCCTTACCCTGTTTCCTTATCTGCACCAGTTTTTAGGCCCAGAACCCAGTGACTGAAGGAGAGACTGTGTCCCCAAGAGGAAGAATCCTGCAACACTATAGCAAGTATATATGTATGTATTTGATTTTATGGGTACACTTGGTAGTTGAAAGGGACCTATGATCATTTCCTTGGGTAATTGTGCCCTGAGGAATGGGAATAACCAGTCATTTTGAGGACTGTTGGACATAGCATTTGTATAGTCATTTAGACCTGTGCCTGAAGCATTCCCATGGCTACCTTGGTAGGGTGGGGACATAGGGAGGCCAGATAATAAATAGAGACCTGGTCCAGCTTTGTTTCATAGCTCTTCCTCTAGGCCTGAGCTCTCATCTAGTGGTTACATATAATAGTTGAAAGAATTCAGACATTTGAGCCTAGAACTATGCTGAAAGAGCTAGTAGAGTGGGGAAGGTCCAGTGGAAACCTCTGAGTCTTCACCCTCTCTCAAAAGGTAGTAAAACAAAAATCACATTGTGTCCTGGAATGAATGGAGATCAATGCCACTCTTAAGGATCTAAGGGATACATGGGTGGTCACCCCTTCACATGCCCATTTAGCTTACTCATTTGCCTCCTACAAAGTCTAGGAGTTGACTTCTTCCAGTTCAACTAAGTAGAAGCCTTAATTACAGTTGCAGTGTGAGATGTAGTGTCATTGGTAGAATAGATTTACATGACCTGGTGGTATATGGCCATTTATCTGGCACGTGTATTGTTTTCTATCCCTTTGGGGAAAGAATATCAGAAGCACTTTGCATCAATGTAGAACAAAGAGTATGCAGTTAGTCTTTTTCCAGGTTTATGTTAACTCATGCTCTCTGTCCTAATATAATTGAAAGGGACTAAAGCCATGTGGACATTCTGTAAAACATGATATTGGTCTACTACACTGATGACATTATGTTACCTGAACTGATGAGCAAGAAGTGACAAGTACATTGGAGACCTTGGTAAGACACATGCCCTCCATAAAGTATGAGAGAGACACAGTAAATTTTCACATAGTCATTCTAGCAATGAAACTTTAGGGTTCCCATGGTCTGAGACATTCTGGGATATTCCTTCAAAATAATGGATAAATTATTTCTTCTTTCCCACTAGTAGAAAGGAAGTACAACACTTGAGTTGGCCTTGTGGATTATGGACATGGCATAGGCCACACCTGAGTAGAATGCTCTGCCCCATTTGCTAAAGGACATGGAAAACTTCCATCCTTGTTTGGGGTCCACAGCAGAAAATTCTCTGAAACAGGTCAAGACTGGAACATAGATTTGGAAGACCTTACAAATGTTGATAGAAAATGGATAAAGGTGTCTTGCATGACCTGAGAAGGCATGATGAGTAGGGACTTAGACCCTTCAGGGATGACATTCTATCTCACTCCTCCAGGTAGAGGGGCTAGTCTAGGATTGGGGAATGGATAGTAGGGGGAAGTGATGTCTGACAATGGGCTACTCTAAATTTAAGTGGCAGCTCCAGATTTAGCTGCAGTGTTTATGTTACATCTTAACTTGAACAGATCAACACAAGTCTCTGGCATTAATATTTATCTATTGGAGATAAATATATGCTTTTCAACTCCTGTCAAGAGCATGGATCTGAAGGAATTTCTATTTACTTGAAGTGGTAAGCAGTATACATTCATGGTCATGCTCCAGACTTGTTTTTTCTATTGTCTGAATATTTGCATCCCTCAAAAGTCATATGTTGAAATCTTAATTCCCAAGGTAATGGAATTATGTGGTAAGGCCTTTAGGAGGTATTTAGAGCATGAAGACAGAGGCTTCATTATTGGAATTAGTGCCTTTATAAAAGACACTGCAGAAAGCTAGCATCTTCCACCTTGTGAAGATGCAGTGAGAATTCATCTGAGGAATGGACCTCCATCAGACACTGAATATACTGACACCTTGATCTTGGACTTCCCAGACTTCAGAACTGTGAGAAACAAATGTTTGTTATTTATATGTTCTCAAGTGAACTATTCATCACTTGAGAAGCAGTTCTTGGCATGCTGCTTGACTTTGTTAGAGACTGAGCACCTGACCATGGGACATAAATAACTGGAGCTGTCCATCATGTCCTGGATATTTTCGGACTCACCATCAGGCAGGTGCAGCAACAAACTACTGTACCATGGAAACATTAAATTTGGAACTTGAGCAGATCCATAAAACACAAGTGAGTTATAAGAATAGATGGTCCATATCTATGTACATCTCTCTTACTCTGGTGTCTTCTCTGTGGCCTCATTCATGCTTCCCTATAACTAGCTGATCAAAGAGGAAAGTCTTGTGTCATGGTCATGGATGGGTCACCTTGATGTCTTGGTACTATGCATCGTAGCTCCACTCAGTGAGGGCTCTGAAAGTCAGTGCTATGAGAAATCCTCCAAGTGAGCAGAGTTTAGAACCATTTGCCTGGTGATCAATTTTGTGTGGATAAAGTTGTGTGAGGATTAATAGCCATTTGGTCAAGAGTTTAGGATGAGCAACATTGGAAGCTCAGAGACAAAGAAAGTTACAGGAGTGTGGGATCCATCTAGGAAAGTATGAGAATATTTGTGTTTCTATCAATCAGTGCCCATCAGAGCACCTTCTATACAGGAGATTCAGAACAACCAAATGAATAGGATGATTCACCCAATGGAAATGAGCCAGGCCTTGGTCACACTAGTTCTTTTATAATGGGACTGTGGTCATAATAGTCATGGGAGGTTGCAGATAGGAGTTATGCGGGGGCCTAAGAACATGGGCTTTATTACAAGATAGATCTAGCTCAAACCAAGAAGCCCTCTTTACAGTGAAGGAGAGTGATAATAGGTACAAGACCTTGAGATGCACTCATTCTACTGTATTCCACATCATTCAGAAGAGGCTGACATAATAGAATGTTGGAGATGACATCCAGAAGGACTGGGGACACCATTTTCCAAGATGGAGTAAATACTTTAAACTAGTGATTTTTACAGTGCAGCTTTTTCTCAAATGGAATACACAGGCGTCAGAACTAAAGTGCTTTCAGTAGGAATGGCGCCTTTCACCATTGCGCCCAGGGATCACTTAGTGAATTTGTGCTTCCAGTCCCTGTAACTTTACTCTCAGCTGGACTGGTTGTGGAGGAGGGATGCTCTACTAAAAGATGCAATGAAAGCTCTATTAAGTGCAATTATGGCTGATGTCTGTTCACTTTGGTTTCCTCATGTGAGTACACCAGCAGGCACAGAAAGGAATTTCCATAGTGACAGGAGTAACTGATGGTGCTTGTCAGGAGGAGACAGAGTTGCTGCTCCACAAAGAGGTCAGAGAAGGTCATCTGGAATTCACTGACCACAAAAAAACATAAACAGGCAAATGAAGCAACTGTAGCCTCACAAAGGCATGGTCACCATTTGACATGTTGGGGATGAAGGTCTGGGTTACCCCACTGGGTCAGCATCCTGAACAAGTAACCCAGACCAAAGTGGAGCCTGAGGGGAAGGGAAATCTAGACTGTGTTCTAGAGATGGAGATGATAACTCTCATTTGCAGTCTTGGGACCAGCTACAGCAGCAGGGACTATCTAACTTTATGTTAAAAGCCTTTTCTTTAGGAAGTTGTGACTAATCACCTTGAAGGAGCTTTGGTCAGACAGTGAATTTAAGAAGTGATACAAGTAGATCTGAGTGGTACAAGGCTGGATTCCAAAGATGGTTGGTGCCCTGCTCACACACCGGGAGCACTACTATTTCAGTGTGTTCTGGATGATTTTGAATTCCTTGTGCTTACCTCTGTGCCCTGGAGAACTTTTTCTGCAACTGCAGAAGGCTGCTCTGCCTGTCTGCCCAGCAAGCTGAGAGTGCTGGGGAATTAACAGCTCCTTGGGAACAGCTCCCTGCCAATGACAGACAGAAGCTGGTGTGTAACTACCCCCGCTCACTCATTTGCTGGGCAGGAGAGCTTTGAGACTCATAATGTGCAGTTTCTTAGAGTTTCCCTGTGGGATTAAGCTCTAGTTGCCTACTGTTTCAGCTGGTTTCATACTGATACTTTATTAACTGCCTTCCTTTCCCTCTATCACTTTCCTACTTCTCTGCAATTGTTGCTGTGACTTTGAGATAAAGCTACTTACGCTTAAAATGCTCGACTCAGAGCCAGTCTCTGGAAGAACCCAAGCAGAGACAGTTCCATTTAATGTTTCTACCTTTATGTTCCTATCACATGGATTTCTTACTTACTCAATCCATTCTGTTTGCTTTTTGATTATGTTTCTGGGGACAACAGTTCTTTCTCCTTCACTGAAGGCAATCCAGTCCATGTCACCTTCAGGGACCAAGGCAGATGAAGAAATATCTTCAAGGGATAACAAAAACAAAAACACAGAACAAAACTTAAGTAACTGAGACATTTTAACAAAAGTCACATGCCATTAACAGTTGAGCTGGGAATGCAGCAGTTTTCTAAATAGATGTGTCTTTTTTTTTAGGAGGGGGAGGGTACCAGGGATTGAACTCAGGGGCACTCGACCACTGAACCACATCCCCAGCCCTATTTTGTATTTTATTTAGAGACAGGGTCTCACTGAGTCGCTTAGTGCCTCGCTGTTACTGAGGCTGGCTTTGAACTCACGATCCTCCTACCTCAGCTTGTCTTTGAAAAGATAACAGGCTTGGCATAAATTTTACCAGCTTGAGAGTCTAACAGTTACCTTTGGCCTTCCTCTTGCCAGCAGGAACTTAACATCCCTCAGAGATCATACCAATTATTTCTAAGAGGTTGATTCCAATTTGGCATTTCAGAATTTGATCAGAAACCATCTCTCAGGTTCTTCTCCCCCTCTGGTTTCTCTAATCAATGTCCATGGTATCTGGAATCTGCCAAGGTATTCTTGGTGAGAAAGCCAATGTCTTTGTCAAAGGGATTGCTCTCAAGGCTTTGGCTCTCTTGGTGAATGGACACTGCCCAGGACACTGCCAAGTCTCACTGTCAGCCACTTCAGTGATGTCACTGGAGAGAACACCCAGCTCTTCACCAAGGGTGCTGTCTGCAAGGCTCTCAGATCTGCCACTCCTGGGGTGCAGACCTGCAGACCAATCCCTTTCGGATTCCTCAGGCTACATTGTCTCTTGAAAGCATCTCGTTTAACTTCTGAGCTTTATCTCCACATACTCTGAGAGCCACTAATCAAATGAAAAGGTGCATCTCTCCAAGAGCAAACAGCCGTTTTCTTGCACCCAGATGACTCAACCCATTCTTAGAACATAAAATGCAATACGGGTTCGCTAGAGGCAACTAAATGTGTGGAGCAGCAAGTGACTTTCCACACAGACAATATGTTTCATGGTCCCCCACAGTATTTCCATCCCAAGAATCACAGCAGTGTCTCAAAAGCCTCTTCTCTAATTACAGCCTTGGCTTGATACTTGCATACCCAAATGACCCATTTGAATGGATTTCCTGGGTGAAAAAAAAGCATATTCTAATTGTGTATCCAACACTTCATCTCTTTCCAATCCAAATTATTTAGAAATGGCCACACTTCTCCTCCAGCACCCCTGTTACCCTCCTTCTTGCCCCCCAATATTACTTTCATTTCTGTCCTATTTCTAGTGATCTTAAGGCCAAGTTGTAAGGGACCAGTGGTACCTGAAAGGGGATGTTGCAGGCCTGTGAAGGGAAGGTCTTATACCAAGACTTGCAGTGAGGCAGTAGAAATTTCCGTAGCCTTCCTCAGTACCAGATCGTGGACACTGCCCAGCCTTGAGCCACAGCCTGTGTTTATCACATTCATGCTAAGTCACGGTCAGCATTTAAGTTCAGCTTCATGTCTGATCCTGTGCCCAGGCTGATCGCAAATGTTTTTTTCTGGCTGAAGTGTAAGAGTGTTCCCTGATGCCTCTTAGAAAGGAGACTGGAATCTTGAGGATGGCAGGGTCTTTTCCAAGAATGTCCCCAGGGGGGCTGGCTCTGAGTAACTCTCATTGACCTCCCTAGTAAGCAAGTGATCACTGCAAACTCTCTCTGCAAAACGGGAAGAACTGCTGACCATCACAAAGTGCCCAGACCATGGGAGGACAGTGAGATAAAAGCACTCATTTCATCATGAATTTCAAAGACTTCATGGAGCCCTTGCCCATCCAAACTTGGCTAATAGAAAAGAGTCTTGGAAAAGCTTACTCATCCTGCTTAGCTCCACTTTGCTTTGCCTCCTACTCAGCCATAAATTGCTGCACAGACTGTGCTGGATAAATTGACATTAAGAGTTATTAAAGGTATGAGTCGACAGTTTAGAAAATGTGCATTCACAGCAGGCTTCGGCAGTCCTCAGGAAGAGCCAGGCAGGGCAGGCTGATCTGTGAGTTACAGAGGCAGGGCCTCACATCTCTGAAGGTTGGGAGAAGTCCCAGTGCTCAGGATGCCCAGTGCCTCCCCTTAAGCAGACAGAACCATATTCTGTGAATTCAGCTGCTGCATCTGCGACATTGAGTTTGATGGTTGGTGGGTTTATGTTTAATTTCTAAATTTGTGTTATGCCTTTCTCCAAAAATCATTGTTTTTATTTTTGGCAGTCTCATGGTAAGGAATCTTGGGGTATGTGTGTGGGTCCCTCCTACCTGCATATTGTCAGCCCTACCCTCTCACCCCCTCCAAAAGGGCACTTGCTTCTCTGTATGGCCTGGTTAGCATGGATCACACCAATCAGCAGCTTCTCTTGCACCCACTCATTCAGTTCTTGTGTTATCACTCAAGTGCTTGTGTAGAGCTCATTTTCCCTACCAGATGGTGCCTTCCTGGAGAGCAGCAAGTATCTGGCCTTCCCATTGTACTATGGAGACAGTACATGTGGCCCCCAAACAGTTTGCACGTATATCGATGGAGCTGTTCCTGGGGTTGGCATCAAGGGGAAGGTATGTACCTGTTCTACTTTGCTGTACAGGGAGAACAGGTATACCTGTTAGAAGTTAGTGTGAAATAAGATGAAACTTAAGTGGTCACACTGTGGTGCCCTTATTTTGACTCCCCCCCACCCCCAGATAATTGTGGTTCTCAGATGAATGACTGCTGGATACTAACAGTTAAAATTTAGTTTACATTTGCTACATACCAGAGATGTTCTGGAGGCTGTAGGTGCATTAACTCATTCTCATAGTTGCAGTTTGAAACTTAAGTTCTCTTATTATCCTTATTTTACAGGTGGGGAAACTGAGGTGAGTAGTGATTAAGTATCAGGCCCAAGATCACATAGCTAACAAATGTGGAATTGGGGATTTAAGCTCAGATGTTCTGGCTTCTGAAATTGTGCTCTTAACAAGAATGCTCAAAACATTCCTACCTACCCCTCTTGCATCAAAAAATGAAGTCTCTTTTGAAAGAAATGGCTTATATAAAATGACTATGTCTTTAAGAAATCCATTAAATCTTTTATTTTGTTCTTCTTCTCACCCCCCTTCATAGCTGTTAAACTTGGTAGAGGGCATCTACAGTGAATAAAACCTCTGGCTAGGATTTTGAAAGCAATAAAGAGCACTGGAAATGATGACAGTAATTTGGAGTCCATTGGGTTTATCCTGGAAAAATCAAGAGAAGAACTTGCTGGAAGTTATGTGATTTGTGATACATATGAAAATTCTAGGAATTATTTTGTTTTGAAGCATTCATATTGGGTAATTTTCTGGGTGAGTCTTCCCATGTTTTCTTCATTATGTTCCATATGTTGATTCATATTCTTATATTCCACTCCCTTACAAGTTCTGAGGAATCTTTCTTTCTTTCTTTCTTTCTTTCTTTCTTTCTTTCTTTCTTTCTTTCTTTCTTTCTTTCTTCTTTCCTTTCTTCCTTCCTTCCTTCCTTCCTTCCTTTCTTCCTTCCTTCCTTCCTTCCCTCCCTCCTTCCTTCCTTCCTTCCTTCCTTCCTCCTCCTTCCTTCCTTCCTTCCTTCCTTCCTTCCTTCCTTCCTTCCTTCCTTCCCTCCTTCCTTCCCTCCTTCCTTCCTTCCTTCCTTCCCTCCTTCCTTCCTTCCTTCCTTCCTTCCTTCCTTCCTTCCTTCCTTCCTTCCTTCCTTCCTTCTTTTTTGGTCTGGACCATTAGGGATTTCATAGAGTTTCTGCATCCCTACTGTGATTTGAGTATGTACATTTGGTCTAACTGAACCATCACTGACTGCTTAAAGTGGGAAAAGGGGAAGACCTGGGTCTGATAATAAAGTACTAATTTCTTTGGAACTCAGTTTCCTCATCTGTAAAGAAAAAGAAACAGGATGAGCTCTATGGTATTTCAGTTCAAATAGGCTGAATCTGAGTACTTTTAGCTCCTTTTCTGGAAGGCCAGTTTATCTATACCTTTTTTTCACATGCATATCTAAACTTTGCATGTTTAGCACTGGGTTTTTGGCATAAAGACATCTTTAGACAATCTTTCCTATCTTGGGAAATAACATTCAGGAGAAAGTATGATGAAAATTTTCATTTCAGACAAGTTAAAAATGCTTTCTTCTGGTCTTCCAAGTCATTTTTTCTTTACTCCTTTTCCTAATTTTTGAGTGGGCAGAGTGTCCCTGTGGTCAAATAACCTTTAAACACCATGCACTAACCCATAGCTGCTTCGAGAGGCAACTTGCAGGAACCACTTTGTAGAGTAGCAGGTCTTCTAATAGGCATAAAATGCTGGTTCTACCCGCTGGTTTGTTGGCACATGTCCCAGAATTCTGCTAATGTTGCATTCATATTCTGGATTTGTATCTTTTGTCCCCATTACCTTAACATCTCTCTGCTATTAAAAAAGAAATTCAATGTCAGTGAAAAGTAAAACCATCAAGTGTCAAAGCAATAGCTGCTTTGTGACTCCAGTAATAACAGTATGTACTAACATCTGTTGAACACTATTTTTCAGGTACTGTTTTAAATGCTTTACATACATTGATTGATTTGATTTTCAATGAGGTGGATATTGTTTGCAGTTTCTCTGTTCTGAGGAACAGAGAAATTAAGAAGCTTGATCCAATATCACACAGTTGGTAGTACGTATCTGAATTTTGGTATTTAATACTAGGGGTAGGGTACAGGTAGACAGTATCCTGCTATGGATAAAATACAGCTCAATAGATTGGGAAGACCATATTTCATGGGAGATCCAATAGCTTTAAATCAGTATTTACTGGGAAAAATGAAAATTACTTCCAGTCCTGTCTGTTTCAGAATGGAGGACATATGTGATACCTTTCATTCATTCATTTGTTGCAAAAATATTCACAGAGCATGTTATGTTTCAGGTGGTTGCTGGGTGCTTTAGAAGAAAGGAGGCTGAATATAGAGGAGATGCTCATGTTTCCAGATATAGGAAAAAAAAGAGCCAATGATTGGAAACAAACACTGCTGTTCTCAGATGATTTTATACAAATGCATAGAGGAAGAACAATAATAAAATCTTTCAGGTTTAGGAACACCTAAACAAATATCCTCTATAGACAAGTATGGTGGGCTAGGACTGACAAGTTGATGATAGATTCCAAAGGAACAGATCTGGTGGGAGGCAAGTAACATTTTTCAGAATATCTGGAAATGTGACCCTGCTGGTGAGAGAAGAAAGCTGACATATCTGTTATGGTGGTTGGCTGTTGGAAACCATCTTTCACATGCATGAGAGTCACAGATTAACTATTAATATCCCATGGCCAGGGATGTCGAAGGAAAGAATTGAAGAAGGAGGGAAGTCACCCAAGTTTAACAAATTAAACTTAGGTAGTCAGATCACAGGAACCCACAAAAAAAGAGATGGACAGGCAGGGAAATGTGGGGCAGCACAGGGTGCTTGATGTATTTCCAATCATCTTGGCTGGGCTTTGTAAATGAGGTGGGTTCTTATAGGTTAGATATTAGGTCACCCACAAAAGCTCATGTGTGAGACAATACAAGAAAGTTTAGAGGTAAAATGATTGTATTATGAGAACCTTAACAATCTGTACATTAATCCCCTGATAGGGGTTAACTGGGTGGTAACTGTAGGCAGGTAGGATGTGTGACTGGGGAATGTGGGTCATTGTAGGGTTGTGCCTTTGGGGTATATATTTTGTACCTGGCAAATAGAATCTTTCTCTGCTTTCTGGTGCCATGTCCTGAGCTGTTTTCCTTCCCCACTCCCTTCCACCATGATATTCTGCTTCACCTTGGGCTTAGAGCAATGGAGCTGGCCATCTACGGACTGAGACTTCTGAAATCGTGAGTCCCAAAATAAACTTTTCCTTCTCTAATTGTTCTTTTCAGGTCTTTTGGTTACAGTGGTGAAATAACTGACTAAAACATGGGTAATATAAAGTAATGTGAATGCCCAATAGCTAGAACCCAGGATGATCAAAATGAAAATAGAAAGCAAAAAATACACTTTGACTACCATTGTAGTAGAAAGAGGAAATGTGGCTTTCACAGTTTTCAGTAGGCATGGGAAATCCACCTGTCCCACCTTTGGTGTGGCTAATGTAGACAAAAGTCTTCAGATGGTGACAACCAGTCCTTCCAATGTAAAGTTACCCCGTGTGAGGATGACTATAGTAGTTTTTTATGACTGTTCTGCTGGGGTCCTGACCACTTTATCATTTGTTCTTGATTTTCTCTTTAAAAAACTATTGTTAATTGGTAATTGCATTGACATACGTCAAGATGGATTTTACTTTGTATTTTTAGTTTCCATTGTTCTCTCATCCAGAAGCATGGGAGGCACACAAGCTGTGAGCAGAGTTCTTACTTAGCAGGTGGCTAATCTTGTAAGCAACCAGTCATAAACCACTTTGTTAATGCAAAATCGAACTCTAGTTTGATTGAACTAGAGTTTTGATTCAAGACCTGTGTAAGGGATGTTTGTTCATCAAATGAAGTGTGCTCAGATCCAACTGGCCAGGGAAAGGTAAATCTATCCAATCTCAGATGGTGGCAAGAGATCGATTCAAAGTTGTTGCTCTCCTCTGGGTAACTGCCATATTTGGTAGTCCAGATAGGTGTGCAATGGCCTGTGCTATCGCCAGAAAGATTTAGGAAGCCACCTGACGGTCAAATGCTGTGGTCATTGGGAAGTGTAGGAAATCGCAGGATATGTGGAAAGGACATGTTTGTAGGAAGTAGAGGTTTAGCCAGCCTAATGTAGAAAATATGGAAAGCAGTCTGAGTACTTAGCACAATCATTTATCATGTGGCTGAATGATAACAATTTATTTGTTTTTGGTAATCTCTTGGTAGCAAAAATCTACAAAAAATGATAGTCTATATTTAATAAAAACTTAATAAATTCCTATTTTTTAAGTAAGTTAAGCTGAAGGCATAACTTATCTCTAAATATTTGTTAATAGTTACCACCTCTCAATGGAGCCTATAGAGATATTATTGATCACATGAAAACCAAGAGATACAATTCTCATGAAGGAGTATTCGTATCAGCTTCAAAAAAATTATATCTATTTTTGAGAAGATTGAGCCTGAAGATAGCAATTTAACACCTACAATTGTAACAGGTGCTTTTAAACATCACTTGGTCAATCATGACTTTTCATTTAGATCAAATAAATAACCCTCCAAACAAATTTTGCTCCTTTTCTATTTCAAGTCTTATTGTTCATTTATGGAAAGTGAAATGATAGGTGTATATAACTACATGATATTAACAGAGAAATTTTGTAAACAGTTAAATGATGATTGATTCATAGAAACATCATCAGACATTCAAAATAAATCAACTAATTCCAATAAAGTTTGTGATTTTTCATCTGTTTTGTGGAATCTAAATAGGGAGTTTTGGGGAATTTAATCTGTTAAAAGGAATATTATTGTACATGCTATTGTAAAATCAATAAATACTTTTAATATTTAAGATGAAGTTATTTATTTGTATGGTGATAGTGACAGATACAAATTTTGGTGGCACCAACTAGTGTGGCAAAACAATATGTTTATTAAATTAAGAAACTTAAGGAGTATAATTATAATTGTGAGGCACACATAATCTATAATTTTATGCAAATAAGCTGTAATATTTTACTAATCAAAATAGAAACTGTTGCTGTCAAAACTTATAAATCTATATTATCACAATTGCAATAATTGAGTTACAAGATTTTTGTGATAAAGTACTACATTATTTTGTATTCATCAAGAAAATGATAATACTTTCTCTTTGCTGAAAATTAGAGGCCAGAGTTGAGTTATGCTGGGGCCTTTGAAGGATGGCTTTGTAAATCAACCCTCAGGTTCTATAATGGCATTGAACTATCTTTTTTGGTGGGGAGTGAGGGCAGTACCAGGGATTGCACACTTAACCACTGAGCCACATCCCCAGCCCTTTTAAAATTTTTAAATTTTGAGTCATGGTCTCACCAAGTTGCTTAGGGTCGCTCTAAATTGCTGAGACTGGCCTTGAACTTGTGATCCTCCTGCTTCAGCCTCCCAAGTCACTGGGATTATAGGCAGTGCCACCATGACTGCTTGGGGCTGAACTTTCTATAAGTGATTCAGATAATTTTTGGTTGTATTTTGTTCACAATCAGTTGAAAGTTTTTAAGTAGTGTAGTCAAAGGATGACACACCAAAAACTTCAGCTTTTGAAACTTTTGGTGAATTACAATTATTGAGAAAATAGCTTGCAAACAGAAAGGCCTTTAAAGTTACCTCTGGAAAATGCAAGAGGAAAATAGAACAAGTTGTACAAGGACAACTCAAACTATATTTAAAATTTAATTTTGGATTACTCTATTTTCACCTTGGAATATATTGAATTATGGTAAGAATTCTTTGATGGAGCTTTTACTTTAATTAAAAATTTATGTTTCATATTGAAAGATTTTTGACTTTGTAGCTTCTACATTTGGCGAAACCTTGAAAATAATCATAAACAGAGATGATGTATTTAGGGAGTTTTTTTTCTCATAGAAATACTTGATAAAAATAGTGGCAAATGACATTTTTTTTTTTAGAAATACTTGGGATGAAATGTATTTTTACATTTTAAGATGGGGAGGATGGATGCCACCTTTTGGGTGTCTAAGAAGGGGGTGTTTGCAGCAGTACTGAGAGAGGAGAGGCAAATTCATCTCCTTCTCAACCATTTCTTCATGTGAGGACAAAACATCATCCTTGTCATCCCTTCCAAGGCACTGACAGGTTTTTCCAGCAGACTATGGTGTACTAGAGGCTCAGGGTTGGTCTGTTTTGGGCAGGTTGGGGACTCAGGTATGGCAGTAACCAGAAAAGACATATTGAAGAGAAGACCATGCGGTTGAGCATGCACAGCCTCCAGGGATTAAGTCCTGGGTGGCTGACCGACAGGCAGCGAATGGACCCCTTTCTACCTAATTACAGAGGATCTCCTCTGGCAGGCATGTATGTGGGCCAGAAGCATCTTCACGCTCCATGCTCATTCTGAAAGAGCCACCCACGTAGCTCTACGCCCGACTTCTTTGTCACCTGTTCTTTCCAAGTCTTTGAGCAAGCAATGGAAACATTAGCTGTTGTCATGAGTCATTACAAATTTGTAGCCCAGGCCATTTCTCCTTCTGCATGAAGTGGATAACCAGATGTACCACTTGAAATTCTGCCCACCAGGATAATTGTCCTTCATCACTGCCTTTCAGAGTCAGCCCTGAGAGCAGTACGCGGCTGGAGGCATCCGCTTCTGACTGGTGACAGTGTAACATGCAGATTCATTCTTAGACAAGGCCTGCTCTTGATATTCTTCTGATAACTGGTTATGGCAGCCTCACCCTGAAGTCACAGCTTAAGGGGGAGGTGGCAAAGCAGTAGGAGTTGGAACCACGGTAGTTTGAATCAAAAGCTGATTTGTCTATATTTTTGGGAAGTTTGGGGCCTAGCTTCTTATGTAGGACTTCCCGTTTGTAATTGACTTTTGCTGTGAATGTCCAATTTGACAGTTTGGCAGACTGAAATCATGAGGGACATTTGGACTGCAGTCAGCTTGGTTTTTTGGTGAGGTCTAAGTCCTCTCCCAGGGCCTAGTAACGGACATGTCCTGCTTTCAGGATGAGGAACAGTTGTCAGCAGAGAAAGATCTGGGGCCTTCCAGTCACTCTGCTGGCACTTCCAAAGCCACTTTCCATCCCATGGAAATCTGCTGGTAATAAGATTTAAATGACTGTGAAGCTCGCACCCAACCTGAACCTGTTGGAGAACTTTCTTGATTTCTACCCCATTCAAAACTGCCATCCTTATTGGTTCCTTGGTGGATGCAGCTCCATGGTGTATATTGGCTCACCAAACAAAAGAAGACCACCAAATACCATGCTTCTTTCTTTGTGGTATATGGTTCAACGTGGCTGTTACTGTAAAGGGAAATGCCCAGATCCCTCACTCCACTGGATTCCTAGAAACTTCAGTATGACACACCCGTATCAATGTTCATAGGGGTTATCTCCTGACCTCTGTCATGCAGATGTCATTCTATGCATTTAGGGTACTCCATATGACCTGCTTACCAAGTCCAATTAGCATACTGTCATCAATACCATGGATCAAACTTTAGACATATAGTTTGGAGGGATTGTGACATATACTAAAGTTGACATAGTCCTGGGGTCCAGGATGGGATAAAGGAAACTATTGATCCTGGCAGTAAAGATACTACAAATGGAACCATACTGTGATTGTCATTACCATTGTGGTATTACATGTGTGATAATCTATAATCATTCTTCACTACCCATCTGACCTTTGTTCTCACTGGAAGCATAAGTAATTAGGGATGTGAAAGGGATCACCATCCCTTTCTCTCTCAAGTCTTTGACGGTGGCACTAATGTTGGCAATCTCTCCAAGTGTGTGATTTGCCTGTTCTTCACCATCTTGGTGGAGAGTGGGTGCTGGGGAAAGGAGGATAGTTTCTAGAGTTTCCACCTGACTCTTCTTAACATATTCAGTTTCACTGCACAGGTTACTAAATTAGTGTGGAGATTTTGCTACTTTGTTACACCTGTCGGGGTTTCGGCCGGACCCCTGGCCCTAGGTGTGGCAAGGCTAAGATGGCGCCTGGCAGTGAGCCAGAGCAGTTAACTTTTGCACAAACAACTGACATTATTTTGAGGAAGTTCCAGGGATTGGCTAAGCTCCCTGATGGACAGTACAGGTCCACTATATGCCTGCCTTCGCTGCCTGTATATGTTAATGCTCTCCCCTCGTGCGAAAATGCTGATTGGTTACAAGTACTGTATATATTGGAGTGTAAGTTCCACAAAGAGAGGAACAAAGAAAGAGAACAAAGAAAGAACTATGAGGAAGAAGCGCGCAAAATAAAGAGCTCAAAAGAACCAGGCCTGTGTCTTATCTCTCTGCGGGCAGGGAGTGCGATAGCTGGCGCCGAAACCCGGGAATCTACAGATAAAGTAAGAGGTAATTATTTATTTTCATTTATGACCTTGAGTCCGTCATTGGTATTTCATATTAAGACCTTGAGTCCGTCATTGGTATTTCATATTAAGACCTTGAGTCCGTCATTGGTATTTCATTTTAAGACCTTGAGTCCGTCATTGGTAGTTCATTTATGACCTTGAGTCCGTCATTGGTAGCCGGCAGTGAAGGGTAAAGAACCCAGAAAAAATTGAGTCTACATAGATAGATGCAGTGGTACCAAACTGTGTGTGTGGTGTGTTATTTTTGTGTTGTGTGGCTTGTTTGTGTGCTTGGAGCTCTTAGTGCTGTAAGATTTAATCATAGGAACAGAACTGTCTAAGACTGGAATGCAGCAGCCTAACAGCTTGAGCATTCCTTGATACCATAAAAAAGGTCTCTCCGTGGTTTTTAGATAAAGGGTTGTTAAATATATTCCTCAGTGGAAGCACCTGGGAGAGGATCTACACATAACAAAAAAAAAAACAAAAGCTGTTACCTGTTGGAACTTTAGCCAGTTGGTCCCTGATTAAATCTTGCTTACAACATAAAGATAAACAAAATCTAAAGGGACCCCTGGAAGAGGGAAGTCAGGTTTTAGAAGAGATTAAAGAGAAACGGTTCTGTTCTCAGAACTCAGAAAGAAATAATAACTCAGAAGGGGAAGATTCAAAAGAGGAACTTTCAGGGGGGGAGCTAGAAAGGACATTTGGGAAGCTAACAATGCAGTCTAAGCGCCCTATTAATGATGACATTGACACCGGTGAAGACTCGAGACCTGTGGGCAATAGTTAAAAAACACTCTTTTGTGGAGCCTCTGACTGAGGGCAGTCAGGTTTTGGAGAAAATATAAGAGAAAAGGTCTAAAACATCAAAAAGGGCGTCAATAAGATCAGGGACAAACAAAAATAAAAATGAAAGTGGGTGTAAGGAACAACTTGTTAGAAAGAGGGAAATCAGTTTAGGGGAGGGTCCCCCTAGGCAGAGAGCTCAGCAGCTCCATTCCTTGAAAGTAGTAAAAAATAATGTTTTGTGGTTTTCTGCATTCAAACCTAACCTGATTTCTCAACCAGGAAAAAAAGGGTTAAAAAGTCCTAGGTGATCCTCCCTCCCCCTGCCACAATGGAATGTAACTACAGCGTCTCAAGGAGAAAAGGGGGGTAACCTAAAGATAAGAAGAAAAGAAGAAAAAAAGTGTCCGTTTTAAATTCCTGGGCCGCTGCATAAAACTGACTTATTCTTCAGGATTCTTGTTTTGTTTTGTTTTTTTTTCTTTAATGCTGTATTTTTGAGCTCATAATTTTAATCCTACATACCTAGGTTAATGATTTTATTTTTGATCAGTTCTATTTTTTATTCAACTGAAGTTTTTTAAACAGCTGTTTCATTGCAATGAACATTCACCTATAAGTTACAAGGCCTTTAATTTTGTGTTATATGTTATGTTGTGCTGTCTAATGTCATGTTTTGTCTGCGTCAAAACTGAGAGCTCTTAAATTAAAATTTAAAAATGGATCCAAATACTTTTATTCACGTGATTTAAAAGGGTTCAATTCAAATTGAGTAAACTAATAAAAGTAAAATATTTTTAAAAATAACTTACAAGTCTCCAGGTGGTCAAACTAATGAAATGTTAATGTTAAACAATGTCTAATATCAATTGCTTCTAGGACTTTTCTTCAGCAGGAAAGAGGCAACGGATCCTGTTCAGGACACTTGTCTGATATCTTGGTTTTTATAAAATAAATAAATTGGAGTTAACATGTATGGGATTACTCAAATGTGTTTGTAGAGACTTCTGGTTAATTTACAAAGTTAAAATGCTAATTGTTAAATTACATCAAGTACTCTTAACTCCTCAAATTCCATGGGGTATCATACTTAAACATTATTGGTGTTTTCATAGGTTGGTAAATAAAAAGGGTTTAAACTTGCTTTGTGTCATCACTAAACTAAAAACAAGGTTACTAAGAGTTATATCCTAACAAGTGGAATTCTATATATAAAGGGTCCCAAAAGTTTCAACTGTGTTTCAATTAAGAGTACTATAAACAACAAAATATTTAATCTTATTAAAATAGGGTGATTTATCTAAATTCAGAAATTTCATAAGAGTTGTTTCAGAATGTGAACAAAAAGGGGTCAACAAATAGGGAAGAGAAAATAAAAGGTTCTGGGTTTAAAAATGTATTTAATAAAAAGGAAAAGAAAATGTTTCTGGACAAAAAAGTCTGTGTGTAACAAAGGGCAAGTTTCAACAAGTCTGTGTGTAACTAAGTTGGTTGTGTGTATGTAAAACAGCTAAAGCTATTTAAGGTTTTTCCTAAGGTGAAATACTAATGTTCTGATATAAGCCAAAGTTTAATCTATATGGTAAAATGACATGGTAAAATGACAAGGATTTCTTAAAAACACTAATTCATTCTTAACTTTGTGTCTCTTAAGTTTTATTCTTTAGAACAATTGTCTTAAAAATAGGGGTTTATACAATTATGGTTAAGCAACTGTTAAAGATTGTACTGCATTATAAAGTCTAAATTTTTCTTTAAAAACTAAAATTGGTAAGAACCAATTCCTCACTAAAATTAAAATACTCTAACCACAGATGTACCTTATAACCCACAAAAACAAGGTATTGTTGAACATACACATCTCACCCTCAAAAATGTTCTTTATAAACAAAAAGGGGGAATAGAGGAGACCTTCAGGTCCCCTAAAGATAAACTTTCTCTTTGTCTCTTTGTTTGGGGTTTTTTTTTTTTAACTCTGGGTAATAAGGGTAACCCGGTGCTTTACTGGAGCTGCGGCTCAGTTTGTGTGTTTCCACGGAATAAACTAACTTACTACCTCTTTTTAGTCTCTTAGGAGGAACAGTTCAACTATGTAACAAAACAACTGCTTCTTTCAATTGTACTTTAGATTTGTGCTAAAATGCTTCTAGGTTCCTGCTGACAGACTTAATGTGTGTTCCTACCTTCCTACCAGTCCCAGTCTCTGTTACAGATGCAAAATTGCCAGTGTTACTATCAAGAAACAGGAGAGAATTTGACATCACAGCGGCTATGGTCACTGCAATAGTGGTTTCTGCAACAGCAGCACTAGCAACTGCCATACCTACAGCAACAGCAGTCAATCACTTGGCCGAAAATATAGCTGCAGCCTTACAGACTAAAGAGACCCTAAACCAACATCTAACAGCAGGCATACTCCTTATGAACCAGCGAGTGGACTTACTTCAAGAACAAATGGACATTTTACAGGAACTGTTAAACGTGGGATGTATTTATCATCTGGCGGGACTGTGCGTTACACCTGTAGCTTACCATAACTTCAGCTATGCAGCAAACTTGTCTAGAATCTTGTCTGCTCAGCTACAAACAAACTGGTCTTACGAATTTGATAATCTTACTGCTATTCTTAGATCTCAAATTGTTAGCCTTAATGCTACTAGAGTTGATGTAGCTCCAATGTCTGAAGTGCTAAATTGGTTATCCTCCTCTTTCAGTTTTATTAAGCAGTGGGCTGGTATGGGAGCATTATGCATGCTTATGATCATTGCTGTTATCTTCCTCTCACGCACTATCATGCGTGTGCGCCAGAGTCAAGCGAGAGATCGTATCATCTTCCATCAGGCCATGGCTGCCCTAGAGGCCGGCAGCTCCCCACAAGTATGGCTCACGAGGCTGGATCGCTAGCCAGACGGGTAAGGAAGGAGGTGACCACTGTACCGACCTAAGACAGGAGCTGTAGCATGCTCTACAGTTATCCGATGACGGGTAAGGACGGTGGTTGACCACTCCGCCTAAGACAGGCACGGTCCCGAGCTTTCCTTTTCTTTTTAAAAGAGAAAAGGGGGAACTGTCGGGGTTTCGGCCGGACCCCTGGCCCTAGGTGTGGCAAGGCTAAGATGGCGCCTGGCAGTGAGCCAGAGCAGTTAACTTTTGCACAAACAACTGACATTATTTTGAGGAAGTTCCAGGGATTGGCTAAGCTCCCTGATGGACAGTACAGGTCCACTATATGCCTGCCTTCGCTGCCTGTATATGTTAATGCTCTCCCCTCGTGCGAAAATGCTGATTGGTTACAAGTACTGTATATATTGGAGTGTAAGTTCCACAAAGAGAGAGAACAAAGAAAGAGAACAAAGAAAGAACTATGAGGAAGAAGCGCGCAAAATAAAGAGCTCAAAAGAACCAGGCCTGTGTCTTATCTCTCTGCGGGCAGGGAGTGCGATAACACCTATTTCCACTGTACGATACATCTGAGTTTGGGAATAGAGTCACCAGGTAGATCCATAGTCCCACTAACCCTGCAGTCGGGTGGACCCAGGCCACAACTCCTTCTGACACTGATCCCTCAGGCCCTACACTAACTTGTGGTCACAGAGGAATTCCGAGTTTCTGTGCTATCTATGCATAAACAACTGACAAAATCTCAATAAATTATATGGACTGTGCCAACATCAATTTCTTGGCTGTGATATCGTGCTGTGTTGTGTAAGGGAGGGTATGCAGAACTTACCTGTACACTCCTCTGTAACCTCCTGTGAATCTACAATTACTGCGAAATAAAAAAGTTTCAAAATAAGTGTAACATGCTTGCTTTGCTAGGTTGAGAGGATTAGAGAAAAATGCACCTACCACCATGCCTAGCACAGAGTAGATTTTAATCAATAGGATTCACACAAGCACAGACCTATATACACACATCTGAATATTTGACATTCCCTGTCTCCCACCAGTGAGGCAATGCTTTGAGCTGTTTGTCCATCAGATAAAATATGTATGCCTCACTCTGTGAGGTCTTATTTGGTCTTATTTGACCCAATGCACAGCTGATAAAACAGCCGGTAGAGATAAAACCCACAAGATTGGTCCCTCAGTAATGGAGCTCCCTGGCTACCCTCACGTGTGATGGTGGCTGTAACCCAGTTTACAGTAACTGCATGCATAACGTCCCCGAGGCAGCTGTACCAATGATAATAGAGGGTGATGTTGGTGTTGGGGCCCAAGGAAGAGTAGGGTTTAGAAACAGGGGATCCTAAGATGAGGATTCTGGGAAGAAGTCTCAGGGGACACTCTCCCCTGGTCACACATCAAGGAACTGTGACTCTGGCTCACCCATGGACCAGTCTGCCATGAAAGACAGGGTTGCTATTCGTCTTCCTACTAATGCTTGTTTAAGAGCTTGGGCACGATGTCTAAATACGTAATTAGAGTTAATCTTGTTGCCATTACCTTATTCATTATAGTGATTTTCTGGTTGCTTTTATGGATCATTGTAAAACTGGTTTTGAATGAAATATGTCTCCTCTTTTTTCCGCCTTAATTTTTAAGAGTGCCTATATTCTTTGGTTGCTAAGTAACATGCCTATAATGTGTTATCACAGTTCTATCTGGTTCTATCTGAATAATTTCAGTAATCTCTTAGGAGATTGCTTTAATGGTATATCATTTTAAATGGGAAGAAATGACTAATTCTAGGCTGTTTGGAGAAAAATGACTGAAGTATTTCCTCAAAGGCAAGAGGTTCATCAGCTGAGGAACATGTAGACAGCCGTGATAGACCCCTCCTGCTGCTGTCTTTCAGAAGTGTACTCGTGCTTTTAGTGTCTCTTGATGGAACACACACTCAGAGCTTTCTCAAGTTTCAAAGAGCCAAAGGATCTGTAAGGAAGGTTTTTAAAAAGGAATATTTTGCTCCAGTGACTTGAAATATCACACTGATCATGAATCTAAATAAAGCATGGTACAGAAGGACGGCAGTGTTGCTCTTGGTAAAGTAGGGCAGAAACATGAGCTGAGTTTAAACTAGGAGCTGTTATTAGTGGTCTAACTGATGGGAGCTCCTGGGTCTGGGACTAGTCAGCTTGACCTCAGATGAACTTTCATGATGTCGTTTTCTTTTTCATCTCACAGAAACGTCCGGGAACAGGTAGCTCAGAAACGTGTTCACCTGAGCTGAGGACCAATAGGACTAAGAGTGCTAATCTGAGCCCCCAAACAGAGGCACAGCATGTGTGGATCAGCTGCTACCCCGACGCTGATCACCTTATAGAGGCCTACAGGCTGGGTCAGGGGGTACAAATGGCGTGAGACACATCCAGGTCTATCCTGTTGAAGAAATGTCTCCCACAACCTGCCCTTCCCTTCTGTTGATGATTTTCCTCCCTTTGTCTCTGAAATGTTAGAAGAACCAGAGCTGCTCCCCATGTCCACATGGCCTCCCCTGCCCTCTCTGCATTCCAGAGCAATCTGGACCATCTTGCCCTCCTCCCCAGTTAATCAGCACACTGTTCTCTTTAAGGTCAATCATGACGCCAGCTCTCCAGACCTGTCTTCGGCCTTCACCCTGAAGGGCATCTCTGCTGTGTCAGGCATGGGACAGCATCTTCCCCTTGACACTCTCTTTCCTCCCTCTTCATCTTTCTGCAGCACCATCTCAGAGTTCTCCTGCTTCTCTCCTTGTTTCTTTTTGGGCCTGTCGACTGGCTACTCTCTAACCCTTAGTGTCCCATAGGATTTATTCCTTAACCCTTCCTTTTCTTACTTCTGTTCTGGCCTCCTCTCTCCCCCATATACAGAGCCATCTTTCCCATTCCACTTTGTGCTCCGCACCATGCTAGTACTAGAGAGAGAGGACCAAGACATAGTCCCTGACTTCCCTACACTCACTGAGGGTGGGTCGGGCAAGGGAGTGAAAAAATAATAAATAGGAGTAATAAAATCTTAGTGGTTCTATGGCACAAGTTTGGACAAGGTCTGGCAGGGGTGAATTTAATTACGCACAATGGGGGAAGAACAAGCAGGACAATGCTCCATTGGGGTACTTATATGGTAATAAGTAATAGGTAGTTAGGAGAAATGCAGGACTGTCAGGCCTAAGACATGGATTTCCAGGATTGAGAGAGAGACAAAGAGAAAGAGAGAGAGAGAGAGAGAGAGAGAGAGAGAGAGAGAGAGAGAGAGAGAGAGAGAATGTGTGTGTGTGTGTGTGTGTGTGTGCGCGCGCGCACGCGTGTGTGTGAGGGTCTATGTATAGGTACCCAGAAGCCTGGATCAGTGGAGGGAACCTGAGTCTCTTCTAAGAAAGAAACCTTGTCTTTCTCAGGTAGTGCTTCAAATGGAAGTTACCAGAAGACTCACTGGGGGAGGCTGGTCTTACCCAATCCTGTCCATGTATCAGTGAGGCCTCCTCATTTCCTCTTTGAACTCCATACTCAGGGTGCTAAATTTATTGTTTTAAAATGATATCAACACAGATCAGTCAGAAGGAATGACTGTGATTCCAGAAGTCTCTTTCTGCACCATAAGGTAAACCTTCAGTCCTCGATGATAGGGAAATGTGTGTGTATTGGGGTGGGAGGGTTCTCAGGGAGGGGTTGCTGTAGATGAGGGTCTTGTTACTGTGCTATTTCCCAATTATATGCAAAAATTTCAATAGTTTATCATCCTGAATGGCTATATAGGGGTATTGCTACTTTCCTCTTTGGACTGCAAATTCTATAAGGGTAGACTACATCTTAGTAATTTCCATGACCCTAGTTAGTATATAAATAATCTTTAAGTCTTAGTGGCTCATCACACAAAGGTGTAATTCTTTTGTATATGATTTGTCAATTATGGGTCATCTGCGGACTCTGTCCATGTCTCCTCCCTCTGGGACCCAAACTGATGGGGCAGCTGCCATCTGACATAGGTGGCCAACATGACAGAGGGGGACAAAGCAGGTGACAAATCATGTACTGCCTCTTAAAGCTTATGCTGGAAAATGACATGTGACTTCTGCCTACATTTCCTTAGCCAAAGCAAGTCTCATTTGATGCCAACATTTTCTTTTACGAAAAGCAGTCTTCATAGCTATAACCTGGTTGCTCACTCTGGGCTCCATGCTCTGGTATGGCCTGTTGAGGAAACGAAGAGAGATAAAGCAGTGCCTTGCTCTGGAGGGATCGCACTGTAGTGAGGAAAATGGGTGTGCAAACTTTGCACTGAGGGAGGAGTGGGCTTTTAATAAACTGAGAAGAGGCAATTGTTTCTGCCAACTCCGTCATGGTACTTACCCTGCCAGCAACTCGTATTGGTAGAGAGTGGGCCTGAGGCCTGGAACTCCTGTGCCAATACATGCTTTTACCTCTGCACTCGTCAAGCTTTGCTTTGCTGGGGTTCTTTGTCTAGCTTCTGTGTCTCCTCTTACCCTTCAGCTAGAAGGCAAGGTCACCGAGGCAAACAGTCGCAATTCCACTAGGAGCAACTGGGCCTTTTGGCGCTGGTCTCCTCGGTGCTAGGCCCTTGCTTGGCACATCATGAATGAGTGGCCAACCTCACACTTTGTTCCACTCTTGGTGGGTCCTCATGCCTGGTGTTGCCATGAGTCTTATCACCCTCCTCCTCCTCCAGAGCTAGGGTGCATCTGCCTTAGTCTGGACATGGATTTCATTAACTTTCCTGCTTTTTTTCTTAGCATTTGGCTCCTGAAGAGCAGCCATACTGTGGCCCTTGGTGCAGCCTTCATTTATACACTGGGACTTCTCTTCCTTCTCTGCTGTCTGGACCCTCGCCTGGGAGGCCTGATTTACACTGTGGGATCCTTTCTAAGGAGCAGGAGGCAGTTGGGAAATCCAGGCTGTTATTTACGCGCTTGTTGCTGTTGTTTGTATCGGGTTCCAAAGTGTCCCTCCAAAATCCAGGTTCCTCAGAGAGTGACATTATTTGGGGATTTGAAATCAGCACACTGAAGAGATCCTTTCACTTCCTCATGCATTGCGGCACTACTCACCCTAGCCAAGGCATGGAATGAACCCCGGTCTCCATCAGTGGATAAATGGATAAAGACAATGTGGTACATACACAGCCTTTAAACAGGGGAAGTCTGTCAATTGGGACAGCATGAATGAACCCGAAGGACTTATACCAAGTCACGCACACACACACAAAGACTGCATATGCACACTTTTAAAAAATGTTATTTTTTGAGGTGCTGTGGTTGGAACCCAGGGACTTGTGCACACCGGGCAAGTGCTCTACCACTGAGCAACCCCTGCCTCCACGTTTTCACTTGTGTGTGAAATCTACAACTGAGCTCCTAGAGACTGAGCGTAAACAATGGTGACTGGATGCTGGGAAGTGGGGGACATGGGGAGATATTTGTCAACTGGTACAAAGTTTCAGCTAGACAGGAGGAATAAGCTTTTTGAGATCTATCTCAAAGTGTGGTGACTGTCATTGAAAGTAATGTCGTGTATTTTCAAATTTACAAGAGAGCCAATTTCAAATGTTCTTACCACAATGAACAACTATGTGAGGTGATGGATATGCTAATTAGCTTGATTTAATTACTCAACACAGCACCCATATATTATAGGATCATATTGTTCCTCATAAATATGTAGAATTATTATCTGACAATTTACAATAGACAAAAAGAAAAAAAAATGACCTTTTTCAGAAACAGCGTCTTTGCGGATATACTTAGTTAAATTGAGATGAGGTCAGACTGGATTAGGGTGGACTCTAATCCAATGGTTGGAATCCTTAAGGGAAGAGAAAACACAGGGAGACACACACAGCAACCATCAGAACCTGGAGTGAAGTGGCCGACATAGTGGGGCACACCTAATCCCAGTGACTGGGGAGACTGAGGCAAGGAGGATCATGAGTTCAAAGCCAGCCTCAGCAGCTCAGCAGGGTCCTTGGCAATTTAGCCAGACCCTGTCCCTCACGTGTAAAAGAAAAAGGGAGGGTGGGCTGGGGATGTGGCTCAGTGGTTAAGTACTCCTGGGTTCAGTCCCTGGTATCAAAAAGAAAAAACAAAAAACAGGAAGGAAGAACTATGGGAGCAGACATCTCCGTGACTTTAAACCAGCCAGTCTGTGTGGCTTTGTGAGGGCAACCCCAGGAAATGAACACGCAATTGCTCTTGTTGGGTTTTGTTCCTGAAGAGATGAGGCAGCTCGGCATCCCACAGCGCTTCCCGGCCCTGGCTCCTGGGCAGGACTCTGGCCCACTAAGTTTCTGCTTAGCAGTGGTTTTCCCTTGCACCCCCATCCGGGCAGTTATTCCCTCCAGCTCTGCTTCCTCTCCATGGTTGAATTCTCTGTTGTGCTCAGGGGCATTTCAGATCAGACAAGAGCTATGTGTAGACAATAAAGAAATCTCCTTCTTAGATTTCTAGAGATGGAGGACGGGCATGAGGGTCAAATGAAAATTCTTTCTTGTGGCCTCACTCACCAAAGTCCATGAAAATGGGCAAGAAAGTCGTAAGGAATGATCTTGTCCTATAAGCTCTGCCATTTTCACAGCTCAGCTTTCCTCTCCTGATCTCTAACACCCCTACCCCATTCCCAGATACATCCTGCAACTCCCCAAGAATAGAATTGGATCACTTCTATGGTGATGTCAGTAGTCAATTTTTATTAAGAAGTATGGATTGTGTGTCATGAGGTCTACTGAGTGATTTACATGTTGTAAGTCCTTTAACCTTCTCCATAACCATTTGAGTTAGATAGTACTGTTAGCCCCAATTTTCATATGAGGAAATGAAGACTCAGAGATTCTTCCCAAGATTACACAGGTAGAAGAAACAGAAGTAGGATTTGAACCTAGATAGTCGAACTGCAAAGCCTATACTCTTAAGTACCCCTGTGTCCTAAAGAGTGCTATTTATCTCAGTCCAACAGATATTCTGTTGCTACAAAAAATTTCCAACATATGACTGTTTTCAGTCTACAAAAGGCAATTTTATATGGTTTAAAGTAACATAGGTCAAGCATAAATTTTGTATGTAACAAGCATAAAACTGTGTAATTTCTTTGTTTTTTTGTACCTTAGGTACCACACATGGTACTGTCACACATTAAGTGTCATTTGACGAGAATGAGTTTTGTAGTGAGGAAGATTTGAAAATGAATCTGAACTCTAACATTTACAGACCAAGGGCTTTTGTGTAGATGTTATTTCTCTTCTTTGAACTTCAGTTGAACTTCAGATACTTTACCTGTAAAATGGGGAGTATTCATTTTTAAATTACAAGGTGGTTGTAAGGATAAAGTGAAATAATATATTCACAAGTGTCTGGAACATCAGTAAATATTTTTGATGGGAAAGAAGGAGAAATTGCATCCGGCATCCCATCACTTACAGTCTAGAGGGGGGAACAGAGCCATTCATAAATAATTCTTATACAGTGCAGACTGATACGCTCAAAAATAGCTGTGGCCAGCTGGCTGACCAGAGGGTGGCCCACCAGAAATTAAAATGGGGTTCTTTTTGCTTGAGGGAATTTGCCAGCTGCATTTGGACCACATTGAAACTTTTCTCCCAGGGTGTTAAGTTGGGTGAGTAGCCCTCAAGCCCCAGGAGAGGAATACAATATAAATCTTTGTCTTCTGAGTGGCTGAGGCAAAACCACCTTAGCTCTTGGTATGACTAGTAGCCCAAGGGGCCAGGGTTTCCCAGTAGGAAAGGAAAGGCCATTATACCCCATTCAGAGACATGCTGGTTAAATGAGGATACCTCTGGAATTCCATTGACATACAGCAAGAGAGACAGGATTGGTGGCTAGAAATGGCCATCTGGTGGGTCCCTTTTCTGTTTAAATTATGCCATAATTACTATACAGTAAGATTGGCTTTCAAAATTATCCTAAGAGTCACAAAGTTTCCTGTATTACAAGGCATACAGACAATTACTGTATTTTGAACAATAACTTTGATTGGGGGAAAGATCCTTAGTCTGACATGACTTCCTTGAATACTAGTTTTAGACACATATGAATCATCTGAAAGAATGAGGCAGGCAGAGAAATCAAATCCAATGAATCCCTGGAGGAATGACTTCACAATAGCTTTTCTTCCATGTTGTTTTAAGTAAGCCCTTTAAATATCACTTGATTGGGTGTGATTACACTGTGAGGATCAAGAATGTCAGGATGATGCACAGTATCACCGTAATGGTTTTCCATGGCAAATTGCCCCAAACCAATTATAAATCAGTTTATGCTGTACCAAAATGGAATGGCTTAGAACAATGCAGATTTATTATATCATAGCTCCAGAAGTCAGGAGTCTGAGGAGGTGTGTTAGTCAGCTCTCCATCACTGTGACAGAATATCTGAGAATATCATCTTAGAGGAAAGATTTAATTTGGCTCATAGTTTCAGAGATTTCAGTCCATGGTCAGCTGGTTCCATTGCTCTGGCCCAGGATAAAATAATAAATAAAATAAAATAAAAACCCTTCAAGGCCATGTCTCAATGACACACCTCTTCCAACGAGGCCCTACCTCCTAAAGTTGCCACGACCTCCCCACAGTGCCACCAGCTGGGGCCCAAGCCTTCAATTCATGAGCCTTTGGGGGACATTTGAGATCCAAACTGTGATGAAAGGGTCTCCTAGGCTAAAGTCAAGGTGTAGGCAGGTTGTGTTCCTTCTAGAGGCTTCGGGAAGCATCCTTGTTCCAGCCTTTTCCAGCAATCTACGGGTTGCCCACATTCCTTGGCATATGGTCCCCTTTTCCATCTTCCATGCAGATTGGGTCATCTCCTATTGCATCACCTACACTTCTGTCTTCTTCTTCCATTTTTAAGGACCCTGTGACTACCTTGGGTGCACTTGGATAGTCGACAATAAACTCCTTATTTTAATTGAGGTTGATTAACGATCTTAATTACATCTGCTACCTTAATTCTTCTTTACCTTGTAACCTGTCATATCCATAGGTTCTGGGAATTAGGATGCAGATACCTTTGAAGTGGGGCACGACTTTTCCTGCCAAATGATCCTACGGGATTAAAATTAAAAAAAAAAAAAAAACAAGAAACAAAACCTCCCTTTCTAATAGGATGTGATGGACTCATAGAGGCTTGGGATAAATTTCCTGTGACAGCGTCATGCTGTCAGGCGATGTATGTCAAACAACACGCATATCAGTAAAGATTATCTTTTGGAAAATTCTCTTTGATGATGCAAAAGTCATTTGTTAGAAACTGACCCTGATGATCAAGAAATGGAAAGGTTTGAGTAAAGTTGTTGCATAAATAAGAGTTCATCAAAAGCAATTTTAAAGGAAAAAAGTAAGTAATGTGTTAAATATTTTAAACAGGCATTTGATTATTTCTACTACATCTGTAAGGGCTATGTACTAGAATTGACTAACTACTTTTTAGATATTTTTATTGCAAAGCAGGATCCTGTGTTATTGCAGCCACTGGATATTTGGGCCCATGTGATAAACATTTATTATAAAATTAATAAAGACATGTGCATGGTTAGTACCTCAAGCTACTTCTTACCTGGTTATGTGAAAAATGAATGCTGAGGATCTTTCCCTAGGGGTCAAGTCCATGGGTCAATAGTGAAACCAACTCTGAGAGGTAATGTGCTGAGGTCTCACTGCCAGCGTAAGGGAACTGGGGCTGGAATCCAGGTGTTCTGACACTGACTGGGAAATGTCACATCACCCCCCCACCCCCGCACTGCCTCTCTTTTTTGTTGGAGATGTGTCAGAAAGCCAGCCTCTGTCTGAACAGTCTCAGGCAGTTTGCATCAAAGGCCATACATTGCCACCAAAGGGAGTTGGAAGAAAAACAGTTCCAGACATGTTCCTGCAAGCTGTCTCCATTCATCTCCTGGGTTGCTGGGTGGAGGCAGGCCTGAAGTTTTGGACTTGTGATCAGGAACATAAACACCTTGTTCCCTTTAGTAGCTGTGAGCATGAGGTTATAGAAAAAGGAACTGAACCTGAGAAGGAGGAAAGGAGTGACCAGCAGCAAGCTGGTTTGTAGGGCCCTAGGAATCCAGGCAATTCCACTTGAGATGCCACATCTTCATTTGAGGCCCTTCCTCAGAATGTCTGCCTGGATCAATTTTTACCTCTTCTGTTGAAAGCACAGACACGCACCCTAATGTATTCATTCGAGAATACACTTTTTAAAATTTTCAAGAAAGCAAAGAGTAAGCAGGTTCCACTGAGTATCAATTTGTTTTTTCAGGAGAGTGAAGTCCACAAATCAAGCCAAAGATGGTTCCCTCATGTGCATTCTTCTCACCTGCAATGCACAGTGGGGAAGGATACAGTGGGGATTTAATCCAAGGCTTGGTTCCTGCCTCTGGATTCTGGTTCAGCAGCACAGCCCAAGTACCTTCAGGTAAAGGAGGACTGTGCTCTGAAAAGCCTCTGCAGGTCATACCTCCTCCTCACAACTTCCCGTACTGTAGGGGAGGCAGAGCCCCACTGTTGGGCAAGAGTGATGCTCCTGGTACTGGGTCCATTGAGAGAATTCCTAACACCTGTTTAGTGGGATTGCACTGCACACCCACTTGCTTTCCACTATGGACTTCCATGGTCTCCCGATGGTGAGCACAGCTAGGAGAAAAAATGCGACCAAGGTGGTGGTAGGGAGATTGAGAAGGAAGAAAGAGGAGGGTGGAGTGAATGGGGTTGGAAGTGTTATGGCTTGGGTCTGGAATGTCCCCTAAAAGGCTTGGTCCCCAATGCAGCAGTGTTCAGAGGTGTGGGCTTCTGGGAAGTGACGGGATCATGAGGGCTCTGAATTCATCAATGGTTAATCCATTGATGGATTCATGACTGAAGGTCTACAGAGAGGAGGGGAAGGAATGGGAGGGTCCTCATCCTGGGTCCAGACCTCAGGAGGCCTGGTGTCACTTTCTTTGCATTCTCATGCCTGGGCCATTGCCATGAGAAGACAATTCCTCAGTAGGCTGCTGGTCCAAGGAGGAGTCACGTGGAGCAGAGCCTACATCAGTTTGAACCATCCCAGTGATCCTTGGTTCCGTGAACAAACTCAGTTGAGATCAGCAGAACCACCCAAATGATCCACTAGGTCGGCTGACCTCAGGACCCACAAGAAACAATGAATGATTTTGGATTTAAGCCACTGAGTTTTGGAGGAGGTTTGTTATACATTGATAGTTAACTGATACAGCTACCTAAGAGCCACAGTCCTTTCTCCCTTCTTACAGAATTCTGATTTTGTTAACAATGGCAATGTGCTATCATTAGTTTAAGCCAATCAAATCACTCTTGTTACCATTTGCCAGATATTTTCTTTCCCAGACTTCCTGGCAACTGAACTTTGGGACCTCATTCTGGCCAAGGAAACAAAAAGCTTTTCTAGGAACTATTTTCCTCTCTGATAAAAACAAAGTCCTTTCCTTTTCTGCTACTGGTATGACGAGATCATGCCTTAACTGTGGGAGCCATATTGTCAGCATGAGGTTATTAAAGACACAAGCACTACGGATGTCCGAACAGAGAAAGGTGAGAAAAGTTATGGATTTTGACTGCATCGTGGAACTTCACAACAAATCTTGGGATCACCTACCTCCAGTCTGTCACCAAAAAGCCATGACTGTTCTTGTGGTTTAAACCACAGTCTGTCAGATTTTCTACTATGGCAGTCAAATGCACTCTTGAATGGCAAGAGACATGGTGAAGTGTGGGTGACAAAGGAGGGGTTGTGATATGATGCAGTGAAAAGGACATTGTACTGGGAATTAGGAGACCTTTTCCTAATTAGCAGTGTAACCTTGAGTAATTCACTCTCCTTTCCAGGCTGCAATGTCCTCTGAGACTTTTCTTCCCAGAGAAGAAAACATTTAACTAGACTATCTCTAAGGTTTTTGCAGTTCCAACATTGATTCTGAGCATACAGGAAGGGCTTGAGCACCACAGCTGGGCAAATATTCACAGAGGATTTCAGAGAATTATTAATTATATTCTTAGAAGAGTGAGAATAGTTGCTCTATAGCCAATGCTTAGCTCGGGGCTTGCAAATAATGAGTTTCTTTTTCATTTCTGAGTTTGTGTCTCCTTTGTCTTACCTGCTCTTGGGGACTTTCATAAGAAGGCTCATTAGATGCCTCGTTTATAAAAACGATTTGCATGCAAAGAACAAATGCTTCCTTTTCAGGAGCAGGTGTTGTGGGATGGAGAGAAACGTGCTGGCTAATGCCTTGTCATCCAAATGCACAGAAATTTCTGGTATCCTGGGCAGGTTTGACACCATTCTTGGGAGAGAACTAAGGGGAATACATCTGAATAAATTACTCTATTTATTTAGACTCTGATTCTGCAGAATAAGGCTTTGGCAAGGTCCCAGAGAAGCATCAGCAAGGGAAAAAAAAATCATGTTATTTTTTGTTTCAGTCAACAGCATTTTCCTGCCCAGACTCTGCAAAACAGACTTGCTTAGCTTTGCAGCCTCCTCCAGCTGCCTCTGCTCCTCTCTGGCCTTCTGGTCGCTCATGCCTCTGGCTCAGTCAGATTTCTTCAGTCCTAGTGCTTTTCTCCCCAAACCATTTTTCTTGTTCCTTCTTTCTCTTCCCCACAATGATACCCATCAAGCTCTATCTTTTGCTTCCTTTTCTTCCTACTTCAATTATCTCTCTCCTGTCACCCTCTCCTCCTTTCTTGATCTATCGTTACATTCTGAAAGACTTCCTTGACCTTTGTATCTCGATGTTGCTAGAATCTGAGAACTCTGGGAGTCAAGATTGATGTAATCACACACAAGCATTTTGCTAGCTACCATTTGCTGTTCAAAGTGAAGTTCAAAGTCACAGTCTTGTCCTATTTTCCTGATAATGTTCTGTAATATAATTTTTAGCTCTGTAAACATATTGGATAAAAGTGGAATTTGGAAAGAAGGGCAAGTCCTAGCATAGAACCAGGGAAGGGCAGTGGAGACCACCTGAGCATGGGAACTGCAGTCACACAGTTAGCTCTTTGTATTTACTGACTCTTCCTCCATGGATCCACCCAACTGTGGATGGAGAACATTTGAAAAACAATTGCATCTGCGTTGAACATGTACAGACTTGTTTTCATTGTCATTATTCCCTCGACAACACAGTATAACAGCTATTTACATAGTATTATCTGAGTCATCTAGAGATGATTTAAAGTGCATACAGGAAGATGTGTGCAGGTTATTTGCAAATATTGTGTCATTTTATATAAGAGATACATAAGAGACTAAAGCATTCTCAGATTTTGTTATTTGCAAGGAGTCCTAGGACCAATCTCCCACAAAAACCAGGGGACAATTGTAAACACATTTTACACTTACTGAAGATAACTGTGAAATTCCAAAACATTGAGCTGAAGACTGTAAAAGGAAAGGTATCCCCTGATGTACATGTTTGTAATATATGGAATTTCTTTGAGGCTCTTATGGTTTTGGATATGAGGTGTCCACCCAAAGCTTCCACATTAATGTGGGAATATTCAGAGGCCAATGATGAGGTTCTGAGAACTGTAACCTAATCAGTCCATCTTAGTCTGAATGGACTGACTAGATGGTAACTGCAGGCAGATGGGGTGTGCCTACAGGAGATGGGTCACTGGGTTCATGCCCCGAAAGGGTTCATTTCCCCTACATCCCCTTCCCCCTTCTCCCTCTCTGCTTCCTGAGCAACCATAAGGGAGCAGCTTTCTTCTGTCATGCTCTTCCGCCATGTTCTCCTGCCTTTACCGTAGGTCCAGAGCAATGGAGTTGGCCATCTATGGATTAAGACCTCTGAAACCATGAGCCTCAAATAAACTTTTCTTCATATAAGTTGTTCTTGTTGGGTACTTTGGTCACGGTGACAAAATCTGACCAATACTGAGGCAGAAGCAGACTGGACTTGTAAAAGAAACAATGTCTACCCTGAGTCATACTTGCCTGAGGAGATACCAAAATTAAATGTGTTTCATTCTAACAGATTCTAACTCACTGAAGTGGACCCTGACACAGAACCCTTACAAGAGTCAACCAAAGAATCTTTTCTGACCAATGAAAAACTGGATTTGTTTAAATAGATGAAGTAGAGACCTGTGGGTTCACTGGGCCCTATTTGGAGTGTTAATGGTCAAAACTTAATCACTGTGTACACCTTCTTTCTAGATTAAAAATTCCTGACTTCTCCCTGCTGTGGTTTGGACATGGTTTGTTTTCCAAGTGTTTGTGTGTTAGGAATCTGATCTCCAATGTGGTGATGTTGAGATGTAGTGAAACCTATAAGATATGGGGCCCAGTGAGAGATCATTTGGACTGCTGCTCTTGGAAGGGATTAAGTAGTTCTCATGAGACCCCAGTTAGATCTTGAGAGAGAATTGTTATCAAAGAACAAGACTGATCCCTTCCTGGTCTCTTTGGATTCCTGTCTTTCATGTAATCTCTCCTTCTTGTATGCTTCCCCATGACACCATCTGCCATGATGTGATGCAGGAAGGGGCACCTCACCAGAGCCAGTACCATGCTGTTTGGGCTTCTAACCTCTAAAACTATGAGCTTATTTGAGCTTTATTGTTATTTACATTTTTTCTTTATAATTTTCCAGTCTCAGGTATTTTTTTTTTATAGCAACGCTAAATGGACCAATGTCTCCACTTCAGCTAACTTTAATGGTGTGTACTTCCTGACTAGCAAGTTAATACATTTGGCTTCATGAATTTTATGGTACTGTATATTTTGTTTCTTTAGAAATTAGGTTATAGGGGAGATAACAAATTTATAATATCTGGAAGAAGCCCATAAAAAATTCTGAATGTTAAACAACAATATTTAAAAAACCCAAAACCCCAAAACAAAACTGAAGCAAAACAAAACAAAAACAAATCAGTAACATTAATAGTAACAACAGCAAATCTCATTCATCAGCTAGAACCTTGTTAGGAAAGTAAACTCAAATAATTTTCTAGTTCGGATAATTTCTAACTATGAGTTGGTTTCAACTGGACTAAGCCAATTTTCCATAGTTGCCTAGATTTAAATACTGCTTGTAGATGTTTGTGTGGCCTCTTTGGTTTAACATTCAAATTTTGCAAACTGATAAGGAACCAATGCCATAATTTTAGCAAAAAAGATGTGCCTGTTATTTTTTAATTATTCACCAGATATGCTGCAAAAACTGACTTGTTTAGTTAGGAGCTGGGCATGTTTGAATTTTGTGCTATGAAACCTGGTTTTCCTAGAAGACACTTCCCAGAACTTTAGTTCATTTTGTCTTCTGATCTTATTGAAGGAACCCAGGAGACTTTCAGTTCTAATCAATGCCTCCACCACACAACTATCCCACTCAGGGAACGATTGAGCCTGTGCATCATTCCTCAATGAAGAGAACATCTGGCACTTTCCCCATAAATGTACTTTCCTCCTACATCAAGATATCATTATGATTTGTTTTCCCTCTAATGAGAAATTACTAATGTACTTCATATTTGTAAAGGGAATATATTGAACAGTAGAGTGGATTTGATACTCCATGCTGCAGCCTTAAAATATTACAACTCAATCTTATTTCTGCCTCTGGCTATTCCTCTCTTTTAGTGACTTTGTTCTGTAATACAACATTCATAATGCTTTGCACATCCTGAATAAGATTGGGACCCAATGTCTTTAATTGGGTCGTCTTCCCTTTTATTGTTATTGTTTCAAGTAACGTTTATTCAGTTCTTACGATCCAGGGCTTTATCTTGGGCATACACAAAATGGTGTTTGAATACATTCCCTGTCTTCTGGGAGTTCAAGTTAAGACATTTTCTTCCCTCTCTCCCTCAAACATTTGTTAACAGGCAGAAGAATGCACATGAGAGGAATTCTTTGATAATTCAAGAGACAAAACAGGGCAAGGTTCTGCCCGAGAATGAATTTTTCATGGCATGTTTCTGGAATGTAGACAGTAGGAGAGTATAAGCCAGGATGTGAGAAGATCAAAGGAATGAAATTAAATAATGGTTATTTCCCATTTTGGGGGTAGAAATCTTTCTTAGAGGATGAATTAGTTATCAACTGCTGCCTAAGAAGTAACCCTAACAGTTGGTAGCTCCAAACAACGATGCTTTATTATCTCTCCTGATTCTTAGGGTGGAAAATCGGGGTGAGTCAGTTACTGTGGGCTCATTCACATGGTTGTCATCTCTGACAGTTTGGGGTTAAGGGTGTAAGATTGCATCGCTCGCTGTCAGCTGTTGGAGCTGGCTGAGGGTTTGCAGGGGTAGGGGTCCTTTATTCTCTCTCAAGTGGTTTCTTATCTTCCAATGGACTGGAATGGTCTTTCTCACAGTATGGTGGTCTCAGTAAGGCCTAAGTTCCGGATTTGAACGGTGTCATTGCTGATGGGTTCTATTGGTCTAAGAGGAATCCCAAAAACCTTTCAGATTCAAGGGGTGGAGAAACAGTCTCCGCCTTTTGATGGAAAGATCAAAGAGGCAGAGATTCATCCAGGAAGATAGGACTGACTCACTGGGGGCCATTTTTATAACAATCTGTCCGTCAGAAGTAGGGCAGAAGAATGGGGATGAGAGGAGGTTTGGGAGGTTGGAGGGGGGATAATCGAAGATGCAGACTTCCTTTGGAATCTTTGTTCTTGTCTTCAATCATGGAATTTTTATGAGTCAGCAAGGCCCCTAGGTATTTGTTGCTGGGATATAGACTCAAAGGACTATATTAGTGAAGGAAAAATGGTCAATGCCAGCAGTTTTATTAATGTTTGGCACCTGGGGGATAATATGTAAAATGGAAAATAAGATGGAAAAACAGAAGAAAAGTGAATATCAAAAAGATGAAGGTAAGAAATAGACCCAGCCACAGAGGTACACTGAAAGAATATTTTGTCTGGAAATTATATACAGTTTCCAGACTATATGTATATATATCAAGTATACATATGAAATACTCTAAGATAACTTTATTGTTGAAGATTTGAAAGTGTGTTTTCCTTTCATAGCCCTGCAATTCAGGTAGGCTGTCACCAAGGGATGGGTATGTGCTTAACTGAGAGCCATGTGGGTACTTTAATTCGAGCCTCTTAGAATCATATAATTGTGAATTTCCTACATGTAATCAGTAGGCAAGTAACTCTTCATTAAAGGAATTGAATCTAAAATACCATTAACAACTCATTCTTTTAAAGTGAAATTTTAGAAAAAAACTCTCCGACACATTTTGTGCGTGGTTCATCAATCTTTAACCTTCCTTTTACCCATTTCCTCTGAATCTAAAATCAATAGCCTTTCCAAATAGTCCCTGTGTTAGCAGCTACTGTCATCTCATGTCGTAGCCACGGAAACACGTCAGAGTACCTCTCTCCCAGGGTATTAGGCTTAATCAAAGTGAGGGCTTTAGGTCACTTTCTAGCACCCCTTGTCTCTGTTTTTGTTGTCATGCAGAAAGGAAAAATGTAAAATCAATGCCCCCTACTGCCCTTCTTTACTGCTGGATTACTACTGAATTTTATTTTTGCAGAACTTCCTCATTGTCCCTCTCTTAATTTAATTTTTTTTTTGAGCTGGAGATGGAACCCAGGGCCTCGCACATGCTAGGCCTGTGCTATTGCACTGAGCTACATCTCCCACCCTTAACTGGCTTCTTTAATTGGAATCAGTATGGCCTGAATAAACCAGAGGCAGCTTACACTCTCTTTTCAATCATCGGTCCCTTCCTCACAAGGTGCCACGATTTCAGACTTCTCTATAAATTTTCCTGGAAGACCTACAACAGTTTGTAACAGTTGGAACCAATCTTCAAAGGCTCAGAAGAGTGATTGGCACCACCTCCATTTCCAAGTGCCTTCTTTCTTTCTTCAGCTGGACAAACCAGGAAAACAAGAAAATGAAAAAAAAATATTCACTTAGAGATGACTGCTCTTAATTATGTCCTCACTATGTATGTCCCATGCTAAGACAACTTTGGGGGAAGTATTTTAGTTAGTTCCAGATGAGCCTGTGGAATTCTCTTCCCTCCACGACCCCTTGACACAACACAAATTAATTGCCCTCTTCGCCTACCAACCAAAGGTGACCGTGCGACTCCACCCTGAGTCTCTGTGAGGCAGTTCTGTGTGGGCAGGGAGTTTTTCCACTGTACTCTGTGTATGCAGGTGTTAAGGACAAATCTTATTTCCCAGTTCTCTGGAGGGAGTCTGGCGGGTAGTTAGCCTCAGCTTTATCTCGATGAGGCAGTGCAAGGTCAAAACCAAAAATCCACTCACTTTTGAATTATTGAAGTTGGATGAAAGAGAAGTCATTACCGGGTGCAACATCTGGTGTTTCTGTCCCAAGGCCACAAGCAGAATGTTCGTCTCTGAAGCTTAATGATTTTGCACTTCATGTAGCAGCTTAAGTTTTTCACAGCCTGAACTCGATTAATTTCCACAGCCCACCGGGGAGGTGGAGATGGAAGTGTCATAAATTTCTGCAATGGAGGTAATATCCTATTATTGATCAGTCATTTGCATAAGCACCAAGACTTTGCCTGTATTTTCAGGGGAATACAGGAACCTCTTGCAGTGTCTCTGGCCTACAGATCAGGTGACACAGGACCTCTGCTTTAGGCTATCAATTGTCTCAGCTGGCCTTTAGGAGGACATTATGGGGCCAAACATGCATAGTTGAGACCAGGGACATGTGCTTTCATGTCAGAATTATCTGTTGATGGGTGGAAAACGCAGCTTGTGATAGCAAGCATGCGAACGAAGGACACCCCCTGGTGTTGGTGAGAACAGATCAACAGGTACAAGAAGGTACTGTTGGGCCGATAAATAAAAACAGTGGGGTTGGGTGCAGCTTAGTGCTTGTGCACATGTAGAGCGTGTGCTTAGGTCCTGGTTCAATTCCCATTTATAAATAAATAAATAAAATTAAAACAAGTAAGTAAAATAAAACAAATCAGTGAAAAAATACAATGCTTCTTTGGGACAATTAGGCCATAGGGTATCAGTATAGTTATATATCATTATTTTAATTGGGTATTTAGGGTTTTGCTGTATGGATTTGCTATAATTTAGTTAACTAATATTTAAGACATTTCCAATTTTCTGCCATTATCAGCAGTGCTTAATAAACATCCTTGTGTATGTTTCTCTATGAACTTATGATGAACTATTATATTCTCCGGAAGAAGTCCTGTAAATGGAATTGTTGGGTTGCACTTTAAAATGCTGATACATGTGTCAGGTGATCATCTAAAAAGGTGCATACTCAGATTATAAATCAAGTGTGTATGATTTCTTTTAGAATTTTGATTAAAGTGCATGTGTTTACATTTAGATATTTGCTCCAAATGAAATTTATTTCGGTAGAGAGATTCATCATTTTTGTTTTATCAAATGATCAGTTTTTCTGACTCATTTTGTTCAATAGTTTACCTTTATCATGTGTTGAATTCTCATGCACACGAGTCTGCTTATGAACTATAACTATGTACTATTTGAGTTTTCTGTTAATTCTTGTATGTTTTAATATTTATTCTTGCATGTCTTACTATTCAGTGGGACAAATACTTATTCTTTTTCCTATGTACAGCTTTTTATTCTTTTGGGATTTTAACATTGATATTTTCTGTATCAAAGACTAAAGTCTTGAGAAATAATTTTGACTGGATTTGCATCGAATTCACTTTTTAAATTTTACTGTGATTTTATAATATGGAGTGCATGTTAAAAAAAAAAAGAGGATGCAATTTTCCATGTATTTTAACATCTTATGTCCCTCAGTAAAATTTTGTTTTCTTCATGTAAGTCACGCTACATTAAACTTCATTAAACTTTATTCCTAGGACCTTTACGTTTTTGTTATCAAGGTATTTCCTTGTCCACACTTAAAAGCTCCCCAGCCTCCTCCGCGTTAGCAGGCTAATCCACTGCGCCCGCTCTTGGTTCTCCAAAATTGGCTGGACACTGCAGCCTGCGCCTGCGCAGTGACACCTGCAGGAGTCCCTAGTGAAGAGCGTAGGTCATGCTCCCTGCCTTCTCCTGCCTCCCTCTACTTCTGTGGTCTATTGTGCTCTGCGGGCCTTGTTGAAATAGGAAATAAGAGAGAATCAGTCAGTTTCACCAAACTGCCCCAAAGTAACCAGCAATGAAAATAGTTTATTTCTAAGTGCTGGCACCCTATGCCTGGGGTTAACTTCCACGGTTGAAAGAGGATCTGTGACCATGGCGGCCTGGGACTGCAGGAGCTGAGGCAGGATTCTTACACTGGCCATGGTCTTGCAGCCAGGAGCCTGGGCAGTCGGCCTGGCGCACAGTGGGAAAGTTTCCAGGCCCCTCCCTGCAAAAACTCTTCTGCTCCTTAGGCAGAAGGAGAGATCCTGGGGCAAGAAAGGCAGCCCCATCTCTCAGAGCAGCCTGGAAATCTCCCCAGGGCTCTGGCCAGCAGAAAAACACTCTCTAGAGAACCAGGGCTTTCGATTTTTTTTTGGTTCTGATTCCTATCTCAGTCATTAAAATTCAAGCTTTAAAAGTAAGACTCTCTCCATTATGTTTTAATAATCATCACTGGGTCTTAAAGTGATTAATAATGGAAAGTTTTTGTTTAAATATTAAACATTAATGGTTTTGTTCTGCTCATGAGAACTGAAGGCAGACAGTTGGAAATGGGCTTACAACAGGCTCTGCCCCAGGGGTGGTAGCTGATGACTAAGGTGACCCTTGAGCAATGGTGCTTGTGATCAAGAGGATTGGCCACCCCCAACCCCCAACACACTTTTCCCATTTTGGTCCCAGACTGCACCCCCACTCTGGCAGTTGGGGACTTCACAGAAGGCCTTTGAATTTTTGTTTTCTGAATGACCAATGAGTCTACTGGAGGGGAATCTACTGTCAATTGCTTCTTTTCTTTGAAGCCACAAGACTACCCTGAGGCTCAGAAAACCAAATCCCTTTTCTTAATAATAATAGCTGCTATCTGGCACTGAGCTGACACTTTATATACATTATTCTATTTAAAGTTTACAAGCACCCTGAGGGGTGTGCAATATCATTCTTATTTTAATATAAGAATACCAAGGCTTAGACATAATAACTTTCCAAGGACACCAGGCTTGTAAGCAATAGAAAGATTTGGAATCAGTTCTTATTTGTTTTCCAATAACATGCTTTTTATTGCCCTGTCTCATCTAACTTGATCACAATGAAAGTAACTGATGTAGCCCTCTTGGGACACGATTTTACTTTTACTGGACAACTCCCTTTTCTTTTTTGAAGGCGTGTATATCAAGGGTGATTTCAGGGTTTTAGTAACCCCGGATAAGTACACTAGTATAATAGAAAACGCTTACAGTGTACTTTACTAAGTGCCCTGTTCTAAGGACTTTGTAAATATTAAATTACTGAATCCTCACAACCTCCCCATGATGCAGTTAGTGTCTTAGTCCATTCAGGCAACTATGTGGAGGTACTATAAACTGGGTGATCATAAATAGCAGCAGTGCATTTCTGGAGTTCTGGAGCAAGAGCAAGGTGCAGGTGACTCAGCATCTGGGGAGGACCTGCTTCTTGTTCAGAGACGGTGCCTTTTTCACTGTAAGCTCACATGGTTGGAAGGGAAAATTACTTTTCCAAGATCTCTTTTGTAAGGGCACTAATCCCATTTGTGAGAGTTCTCTTCTCATGACCTCAGCACCTCCCAAAGGTCCCTTCTTGTAATAACATCACCTTGGGGTTAGGATTTCAACAGAGGAATGGGGCCAGGGCATAAACGTTCTGGATTTGAATGCAGTCAGGTGGCAGAATGCAGAGCCCGGTGCCCCTAACCATTTATACAGGGCCTCCTTAACCAAGATGGGGAGGAGGCTTCTGTGTGGAGCTGTCAAGAGTTCTAGGTGCACATTCTGTATCTGAGGTAGACTACTGGGTATCTGAATGGTGCTCACAAGAAGGATTTGGATATCCATTTGGCATCATCAGCTCCTAGGGGCTATGTCAAGCCTGAGATAAGGTGGAACTTCTGGAAAACATGTAGGTAGGGCAGAGGAGAGGCCCCGAGCCCATTCCAATCCAAAAGTTGAATAGAAGAGAGAGGACTGGCAAAGGATGCCAATCTTTTTCCTCACACCCCACATCCCAATCCTGAAGCAAGTCCTGTGTCTTCCAACTTGATTCTCACCATTCCTTACCTCTGTTCAGCCTCTGCTGTCCTAGAATAAGTCATCTTCATGGATGATTACTCTGGGAATCTGGCTCCCCACCCAGTCTCCTCTGTTTCCTCTCTGGCTTACCAATCCTCCTTACTAAAGTTCTGCCATACCAGCCTTCTTTTTCTGAACATGTGAGCATACTCCCCCCTCAGGATACCTGCACTATTTTACATTATATTATTCAGTTTTCTATTGCTGTGACAAAATGCCTGAGAAAAATCAACTTAAAAGAGAAAAAGCTTATTTTGATTCCTGGCTTCAGAGGTTTCAGGCCATGGTGAACTGGCTCCCTTGCTTTTGGGCCTATGGTGAGACAGATCATCATGGTGGAGGAGAGTGTGTGGTGAAGGAGGCTGCTCACCCTATGGCAGCCAGGAAGCAAAGAGAAAAAGGAAGGTTCTGGGATCCCAGTATGTCCTTCAAGGGCATGCTCCTAAAGACCTAATTTCCTTGTGCAAAGTCCCATCTAAAGGTTCTACCGGCTCCCCATGGTGCTATCAGCTGGGGAAGCCTTCAACACATGGTCTTTGGGGGGACATTAAGGTCCAAACCATAACACATATGCTTGGAATGCACTTCCCTAGGTATTCCCAGGGCTCTGTCCACTGCTTTGTTCATATCCCTACTCCAATGGCAACTTTTCACAGAGGACTTTCTGGTGACTCTACCAGACACTCTTTAATCTCATAGCCTCTTTAGTTTTCTCCATAACCATCGTTACTACCACATTATATTACACATAATGTATGTGCAGTTAATTGACCATCCCCTCTCTGTACTGGAAGTGTCACGAGAGTGGGGACTCTGTGCTTATTCACTACTGTATTGCCAGTGCTCAGGGGAGTGGGACACCTACAGTGAATATCTGTGGGTTAGAATCATCGATTACTTAGAAAGAAGCTGGAAAGTATTGGTGTGGGTAGGAAGAAAATTGAGGAGGATGATGCTGTCAGAGAAGTCAAGAGATGAAAAGTGTTTTAAGAAGGTGAGACATTCATCCATATGTAATGCTGATGAGAGGTCAAGGGATGAGGATGACGTACTGACTTTGGACTGGGGTGTTGTATGTTCCTCCCATTTCACTTCATGATTATTGGTGTGACTCAGGTGCAAGGATGTTCATTGCAGCCTAGTGGGTAAAAGCACAACAAATGAGGAGGGATAGCTAACTATCATTCATTTAATGGTTGAATTAAATATTATATCCACATTATAGGACATGATGCAAAAAGAGAGGCAATCGTTAATATTTTCTGGAAAGATATCTAAGACATATTAAATAAAAATGTAAGTTAGACTCAGATTTTATAGTATGATTCTTTTCTTGTTTTCTGTTTTTGTTAGACTACACACATATACATCCATACACACACACACACACACACACACACACACATGCTAAGGAAAAGTAGGAATGAACAATAAATTATTTTATAAATTATGTCTGTAAGGTTGAATGTCTTGAGAGAGTTTCATCTATGACTTTGTGTAGTTGTTTTTAAGTGGTAGGATAACAGAAAGTATTTTGTACTTTTACATCTAACCATAACAGATGCCAGTTATCATGAATGTGAGCTGGTGTTGAACTGGCTGCTCTTTCTCTCCTCAGGGGGCCCTTCTGTTGTGTTCCAGTGGCTGTGTTAGTCCAGTGGTCTGTGGAGAGTTCTAGGTTATGCCAAACAGCTGGGATGCCATCATGTATTTTGTTGAATTCATTGTTGTCCCAAGACACCTATAATTTGCAAAGTGAACTCTGGTGAGAAATGAGCATATAAACCTAGCTCTTCTCTTTTCTGGATGCATGATTAGTTCAATTGCTTTTACAACTATGAACAGTGGGTCACATTTGGCTTATCCCCTAGAGATTTTGTGGCAAAGTGGAATTCATTTTTGTTGAATAGGTAAGAACCAAGGCATTATTACCCCGTGAGCATATATGATTATGTGACCGGTGTTAATTCTACATCATGTACAACCAGAAGAAAGAGAATTTTTACTCCATTTATGTATGATGTGTCAAAATGCATTCTACTGTCATGTATAACTAGTTCGAACAAGTAAAAAATTGGATTCTATTTCAATAATGAGAGATGATAGACACTGTTAGGAATGGGTATTGGGGCTTCTGTGAGTGTAGGAGAAACAGTCAGTGGAACAGTCTCTGTCAATTCCTAGTTGAACTTCTTGAAAGAGCGAGGGTTGGGGGGAGGAGGAGTTCTTATTTGCTATCTCTTTCTCACTTCTTGGTTTTTTCCCAACTCTCTGCAAGATGACTTTCTTCCCCTGGCTTCTTTATCACTGCCCATCTTCATACACTCTCACTTCTTATACACCACCCCCATGCCAAGAGGCAGCCCCCAGAGCCTATCCTGGTCCCTGACGTGGAGTGGCCCTCCTTGGACACACACTCAGTACCCCACACTTTCACGCCCTGTTCTGCCGTTGCTCAGGTCATACTCTTTACCTGGCCTGTCATTCCCTCATTGTTCTACCCACAAACTAACCTTTCATGACCAGCTCAGCTGTCCCTGGAGAAATTTTGTTGACCACTCTCTACAACCTCCAGGAAGAATGGAGTCTTTCCAAATCTGGGTTCTCCTTATACTGTGAAGAGATTGCAGGGAAGGGGATCAGAATATGGCAATGAAAAGATGCCACTTTGGAATAAGGATTATTTTGGGCTGAAGGTGATTGAAAACAGTGCTTGCAGGAAAAAAAAAATCTCTAATTTCCACCCTTATTCCTAGAAGCAGAGTATAAATTTTGCTTTGTGCAGATGTTCCTCCTTCCCTCCCCTATACCATTACCACGAGAGAGAGAAAATTGGCACCCAGTTGAGTCTGCACAAACCTTACTAAAGTAAACCTTTTTCTTCCATTAGTTTCCTTCATATATTTACCCTTCCACAATTTGCTGCCTCTAGGTACCCCAATCCCCCCCCCCGTTTTTTTGTCATTCTCCACAAATTTATCACCTTTTGTTAAGATGTTATATAAGCCCCAAACGCTAACCCACTATTGAGTTACTTAAGTTCTGCCACATGCATGTGCATCACATGCATATATAAGCTCTGGGATTTTTCTCCCTGGTAATCTTTTAGCAGCTTGATTCCTGTGTCCCAGTCACTGAATTAAAAAAGGTGGAAGAAGAGTTTTTTTTTTTTCCTCTCCCACAGTAGGCACAGAGTTTACCTCAGCATCAGTGGGACTTGTCTTGGTTCTTCTTTGTGCTGTCTCTTCTGCTGTGCACTTTCACGTCTTCTAACCCGGTACAGGCCTATGTTATGGTTTGGATCTGGGATGTCTCCCCAGAAGTTTGTGTGTTAGGCAATGCAACAATGTTCAGAGGTGAAAATATCAGATGATGAGAGCTCTGATCTCACCTGTGAATTAATCTATTTCATGGATTAATCATTTGAATGGACCAATGTGTGGTAACTGTTGGCAGGTGGAGAATGACTGGAGGAAGTAGGTCACTAAGGGCATGTCCTTGGAGATTACATTTTGTCCCTGGCTCCTTTCTCATTCCCTCTGTTTCCTGGCTGCTTTCCTTTGCCATGCCCTTCCACCATGATGTTCTGCCTCACCTCGGGTCCAGAGCAATGGAGTTGGCTTACCATGGACTGAAACCTCTGAAATTATGAACCAAAAAACAAACCAACAAACCAACAAAACACAACAACCCCCCTTCCTCCTCTAAGTTGTTCTTATGTGGTATTTCGATCACAGTGATGGAAAGCTGACTAACAGCATGCCTTGTTTTATTTGTGCTTCATTTTCTTGAGCTTTACAGATATATATATTTTTTTCTTTACAAATTGATGGTTTCTGGTAACTCCAAGTTGATCAAGTCTAGATGTGCCATTTTTTCCCAATGACTGAGAGGATCATTAGCAATTTTTTTGAAACAAAGTATTTTTAAATTAATGTATGTACATTTTTCAACATCATTCAGTGACATACTTAATAGACCACACTATAGTATAAACATAACTTTTATACGCACTGGAAAACTAAAATATTCATGTGACTCACTTCATTATGATATTTGCCTTATTGCAATGGTCTGAACCTAAACTGTCAAACTCTCTGAGGTATATCTGTACTTGGAGAGGCGTAGATGCCTAGTACATGTTGGCTGAATAAACAAGTGAATTATTTGCAATGGGGATAGGAAAGATAAAATTCACAGTTTCCCTGGAGACTCATTGTCCTGATGATAGGAATATTGAAGAGCCACGTGCACGTCACCTCTCTTCCTGATTACCACCCTGACTCTTGTCCAAGTTTACACAAAAGGTGACCTAAGAGTTTTAAATCCCCCTCCCTATTCTTGACCCCGTCTAACCCTTTACATTATTCACTTCCTGTTTATGATGGTGTTTGTCGGATTGTAAAGCAAGGAGACCCTTGAGGGATGCTAACAACAGAGGGTTATAAATGATTCTAGAATGTCATGCTGTTATGAATCAATAAAGTGGATAAGTGAATCAAAACCATTAAGCTCTCTTCTGGATTGCTAACTATTCGTCAAATAAAATAAAAAAGTACTAAAGTCACCCCAAAGGGAGAGTCTTTGATACTCATTCTTCCTCATGAGTAATTTCTTATTAAGAGTAACATGAGATAAGAAGTCAGAATTCCAGACACCGGGGGAGCGTGGGTGGGGTGGGACCATGTCTCTTGTTCTAAGTCCCACTTTTGGTATATTTAAGTATGTGTCAGCCAAGAGAATGATGCATAAGTTACTAGTACCCGAAGGCAGTTCTTGAAAAGGGAAGAGAATTCGTAAATGTTGCAGCACTATTTCCTTCTGAGGGACTCTGAGTGAATCAAAGTCTTGTGGATGTTTGCCCCTTTATTTCCCTTGTCTCCTGGGGGAAAGAGTGTCTCAGCAGTGCCCTGAGGACTTGGGACATCCCTTTACTTTCTCCAAGGTGAATAGCAAGTGCTGTAGGGCCACTGGCCTCCCCCGCCGTGGCACCTTTCAGATGGGACATAATTGGCTGATGGTCTGCTGGCTGCAGGGTTGGGGCAATGCCAAGTGCCTGTCATCTCACTTTCCGGGACTGCTGTTGACATGAGGGCCACCACATGAGAAGCAGCCTCTCAGAGAGCAAGGTTCCCCGGTGAAGAAGTTGACCGACCTCAGCCTAAAGATGAGCTCTGGGTGTGAGCTTTCCTCGTGTGCTTCGTAACCCTGTCCTGCATGCCAGTTCACCATGTGGCTTCAGTTAGACCCTTTACTTTTCTGACTGAAGGGAGGGGTAGGTTGGGAGAGGGAGAGGGCAAAGATGGGGGCACCTCCTCATCTGACCCTGCCGGGATTCAGGGGCCCTCTTTGGACTCAGAAGCATCCTGAAGACTCTGTGGGGTGGGGTCTCTGGGGATAGCTTCAGGATGGAGTGACAGCTCACCCTGGCATTGCTGGGAGAGAGGAAGGAAAACTATGTGAAGGTTGGGTGGTCACTGACTGCAGGTTTTGGACCAGGCTGTATGCAAGTTTTATTCAGAGGAGAAGTTTCACTCTGTCCCAGGGAGGGTCATCTTATCCTGGTGATGACCCAATGTCTCCATCTAATATGGAAAAGAAGACCAAAAAGCTGTGCTCAGACTTTTTTTAATTAAAAGTTCAAGTATTCATATAAAGCCACTTGCATATACAATATAAGCAAACATAATTATTTAAATATGTGTGCCTGAGTGTCTGCATATTATATTACACATGCTTATATATAATTTGTATGTACATTGTGTTATATACTCTAGGTAACATGTACTCATGCATCATTTAACAAGATTACCTTCTGAGAAATGTGCTGTTAGGTGATTTTGTCCTGTGTTACTATCATAGAGTAAGGAGGCAAATCTAGGTGGTGTATCTACTCTGCCCCTAAGCTGCAAGGTGAGCCTACGGCTCCTGTCTTGCAAACCTATACAGCATGTTACTGTACCAACTACTGAAGGCAATTTTAACACAATGCTATCTGGGCATCTCAACATAGAGAAGGCATGGAAAAAGGAATTAGTTCTGTTATAATTTGCAGGACACTGTTGTCTATGTGGTCCTTTATGCACTGCAGTGTGGTTATGCAGTCGGACTGTACGTAGCTTGAGAAACACTTTCTCTCACCACATTTTTCCTGGCAAAGTTAGGAATCGCTCCCTTAGTATATGGTTTCAATGACTAGCCAATAAGGGAAAGGAAGGTCTTTCCAGGTCAGTGTTACCCACATGTAATTAAAACTGGAATAAGTCATTTGAACTTTTTATTCAATGGATACCTCATTCAAAAAATGTGGAATGTGTCTTGAGAAACATTTTGAACATGCGGAGTGGAGAGGCCTGTGTTTGGTCCCTAGACCTGGTGCTGGGAGTTCTGGTGTGTGTGTTTGGGATGTGTTTACTGACAGATGCCATGGGTTGGGGCTGGGGACAGTCAGATCCTAATGAACTCCAAGAAGCTCCCAACTCCTTATATTCCATCTGGGGATGAAAGCCTATATGCTTGTGGAGTCTAATTTTGAGACTAGAGCCCAGAACACACTGTCAAATTAAACTGCCCTTCCCCTGAAAATTTTTACATGCTTAAAGAGACAAAAACAACAAAGTGAAGCTCAGTGAAGCACCACAGAAGACGGCACAGATTCTGCATATGCAAGGACCACTAGCTAATTGTTGGTTGCCTTGAAATTGACAAATTTGTTTCCTTTTACATTCTGTGGGTATTATCCCAGAAAGTTGGTTTCAATTTGTAATCTATTTTAAAGGGCAACTCTTTGCTTTGACAAAAGGCCCTCTGTGCTTCCTGGTTATTTCATCCAAAATTACAATGATTTGCATGTTGATAAACTTCAGTTCAAGCCTGAGCTTCTTGAGTTAGCATTTTCCATGGCCACGATGATGCTTGGACATGGCTGTTTCATGCATAAACACATTATGCTTTGAATAACTTTGTGAACACATATCAAGTATGTACAAAAATACGTTAGGAATTGCATAGAGTTGTGGTACCTTGCATTCTGCCTTAGAGTCTATGAACAGGAATCCATTATGAACTAGGCTGTGTGCTCTGAGGAAGCCCTGGTAATTGATATTTCCACAGAAACTTCTTACATACTGGAGGAATAACTGGCTGTTTTTCAATAGATCAGGTAACAACATCTAATGAGGTGAGAGAGGGATGTATTTTATTTTCACTTCTCTCCTTTAAAATTTATATTTGAATGACTTGAGCACACATATGCAGTCACGCAAATGGATATAAAGAAGGCAGATAGGTGTCGCATTTCATGGAAATGTCAATAGTTTTGTGGAGACAACTCTGAGCGCTGTTTTTAGAACTTTGAAGCTACAGGGGTAGGGCTCTATTGGAAAAAAAAAATTGTAATAGTTGACTGGAGACACCAGCTAAGGGCATGGAGATTGGCAGGGGTAAAGGTGATTTGCTCTTATATCTAAAGTCGGGTGGAAGAATTGCATATCTTATTGACTTAGGCTTTGAATCTGTTGAGTACATTTTTATTTGATTTGAGCTTGTTAAAACAACAGTAGGTAGCAGGCGTTCAGTACTTGGTAATAGCCTCTTCAAAACATCAAAAGTTCAACTAGAATTTGTGTAGTAAGTATAAAATAAGTGACTCAATTTAAGAGAGGAAATGGGAAAGAAAATTGGTGAGTTCATTTTAAGCTAGTTATATTCATAACAATTAACATTAAATTAAATTCATATATCATCCCTAAACTGAGATTAGTCACGTTTTGTGATTTTCTGCTATTAACTTAAACATTGTTTCATAAAATTCAACCTTCATAAACAAAGGAAATACACACTTCAATTGAGTGAAGATTGGTTTTTACAATAAAATAATTTGATAAGAGGGCCCTTATCTCTTTACATTGGAAGAAATCTGTAACTTGTGGAAGAACAAAGACTCAGATTTATGTTACTTGAGACCTTTGCCTCAATCCGATTGGTTACCAAATGGTTTGTTTTTTAATTGCTTAGTTCACTAGACCATAAATTCATTTTCCTTATCAGCACAGAGCAAGGCATTTACAGCACAGCACTGGAATAAACAAAAGCACTTTAGGTCCAAGTAATTTGCTCCATAGTTGCCCTTTCATTAAAATTGACACTACTTTTAAAATAGAAGCTCATGTTTCTGATTTTGTATTTTCTGTCTTAAAAAAGGTCTTCTATTATTCTATTTTCTCATAAAGAAATAAAATTTTTGCAGACAGTGAGTGCGTCATTTAGATGTTGCACTTGACGGCCAGTCACAGAGACCTGAGCATAGTGACTTAAGCAAATTAAAAGGTTGTTTTCTGTTTTAAGAGCAGGATGGATGTTTGCAGGAGCCAAGTGGCTCTTCCCGGAGCCACAGACCCAGGCTCTTTGTAACTTCCTGCTCTTCCATCTTTGATAAGTGGCTTTCATTCTCAAACTTGCCTCATGGTGCAAAATGAAAGGGGTGTTGTAGCTATCATGTCTCCATTCCAGGGAGGGGCCAGGAGGAAGAGAGTCTGATTTTCTTTGGAGACATCTTCCCATCCATCACACCAATCAACTGATTGTTCTAGATGATTCTCATGGGCTTCTCTAGAGGGCTTGAACAATGCAGTCTTTGACCTAGTAATAGTGACATCTCAAATATATTCAGGTTTCTGTCACTAACAAAAAATGGGAAAAGCCTCTGTCACTGTGACATACGGTAGAAAGGAAACTAAACAGATGACAGAGAGTGACTAAGGGCAGGCCTACATTGAGGAATGGCAAACTGAAGGTAAAGTCAGCATGGAAAGACTCCATCAGTTGCACTGAGCTAAACTGGAGATACTGGTACCATTAGGACAGGGCACAGGACACAAAAATCAAGGTGATGCAAATTGTACCACTTGAGAATTCTCCCTCTGGAGCCTAGAAGGGCCAGGTTGTCTAGATGCAGCCTACAGCCACAGCCCCTGTGGTATGGTTGTAATTCAAGCTAAGCTGCTTCCAGAGAAGACGATGTTAGGAGAATTAGGCTGTCACTGTGGTGAAATGATTTGAGGCTGCCAAGCTGCCTGAAGTGTCTATTTATTTTATTTTTTATTTTTTTGTATCAGGACTATGGGAAGTGACAGATCATAGATACTGGTAGAAGTAAAGAAGGTGTAGATGTTAGAAGAAAATAGAAATCTAAGGTTGAAAAATAAAAGGTCCTACCCTCATGGGGCAGGTCCATCAGGACCAAGAAAATATCTAGTTAAGAAAAGCCAAAGTAGTTGAAGTTGAAGAAACACAATGGTGTTACTAGAGAGGATTTGGGAGGGAGGGAGGATAAAGACACGACATGGTGAGTTTGATCCCTGTGAATTTTTCTTGATTGTTTATACAGGGGCTGGTACCTTAGGGAGCAAGGGGATAACCTAGCAGGAACAGTTTCTACTGGGTTCGGCCATTTTATTTTGTAATTTTAGACATGACTTTCAAAATCTGAAGTCTCTGGAAAGATTTTTCTAATACCTAAAATAGGGATTTGTTGATATGTCTTAAAAGTCACAGGACACTGGATGTGGGGAGGAAGGGCGTGGGTGTGTAGGAAAGCGTCCCCCAAGGCTTCAAGTATAGAAAAGGAGAGAATCACCATTAAAGGACTGGTTCAGGACCACAGGGTTGATTCCCAAGTAACTTGGCAGAACTCCAGAAACACCAAGAAAGGTAGAATCCTCCAAGCGTACCACAACTCAGGTTGTCTCAACAAATGAGGAAAGCCAGGCCAGAATGTTCACAGCCTAATTTTGTTAGGTGCTTCTTAAAGTACAGAGATAAAAGATAAAACCAGAAAAGCTGCAAGTAATAGAAAATTCAAATTCAGTGCTCTTAAATGTTGAGGCCAGTTTCAGTGCTTGTTAAGAGAGGATCAACAGCATCTTCAGGGTTCTGGTATTTTCTTTCCCTCCTTCTGCACTACTCTGCTGCCTCAGGGTGCCAGTTGGTCTTCCTTCCTGGTACCAAGATGGCTGTCAGGGGTCCAGACCCAGAACAGAGACATAACAATGTCCAGTGGAAGAAGGGCTTCTTCTCAAGTTTTCTTTGCATCGGCAAGGAAACCCTTTTCCAGAAGTCCTTTACCTGACTCCCTCTCTTGCCTTGTTGACCAGAACTGCCCCTAGCCAAGCCCCACATTGAATCGTAGATCATTTTCTGTTACTATAATTGAATATTAAGGACTGGAAATTTTATAGAGAACAGAGGCTTATTTAGTTTATAGTTCTGGAGGTTGGAGGTCTCAGAGCATGGTGCCAACATTCAGCGAGGGCCTCTTACTGGTCTGTACATGGTGAAGGTCATCACACAGCAAGACAGAGTAACTAAACAGAGTTCACATTTACAACAGAGCCGCTTCCTATTAACCCATGAACCCACTAATCCATGAGTGGATTAATCCATTCGGGAGGGCAGAGCCCTTAATGATCCAATCACCTCATCAGAGTCCTACCACTCAAATACCACTAGCATATGACTTTGGGGATTAAGTTTCCAGCATGAGTTTAATCAGCTTTGGCATCACTGTGACCAAAAGACCTGATAAGAACAAGGTAGAGGAGGAAAAGTTTATATTGGGCTCATGGTTTCAGAGGTCTCAGTTGGCTCACTACATAGCTCTGGGCCAGAGGTGAGGCAGAACATCACGGTGGAAGGGTGTGGAGGAGGAAAGTAGCTTAGCAGAGAGGAGAGCTTTGCTCACCAGGGACACAATATAAACCCCAAAGTCAGGTCCCCTGCGACCCACTTCCTCCAACCATACCCTGTCTGCCTACAGTTACCACCTAGTTAATCCCTGTAGGGGGATTAATCCACTGATTAGGTTAAGGCTCTCATAACCCATTCATTTTGCCTCTGAATGTTCTTGCATTGTTCCACACATGAGCTTTTGGGGTACATCTCATACTACACTATAACTCAAATCATAGCATCCTGGAAGGGGAAAGTAACCCCCAAGATTAGCTAACCCCATTACCGTGTACTGCTTAGGCCTGAGGCTGGGGCCTATCTCCCCTTCGGCCTTTGACCTGGTGGAGGAGCCTGGACACCTGATGGAAAGGGTAATCTTTCTGAGCCTCAGTTCATCTGCAAGACTGAACTACTAGTTGTGTGTACCTCACAGATTGGTTGTGTTGAATAAATAAGGTAACAGAGGTAAAGCGTGAGCTACACAGTAAACACTAAGTGGTCGCCACAATTACAGGATTTTCCATTTCCAAGTTTCAGTTCTAGAAGGGGAATCCCTTCTGCCACAGAAAAAGATCACAGCAGGAGAGAATCCCAGCTGCAGAGCCCCTGGCTCTAGGGCAGATGCTCTTTCTGTTTAGTGCTGAGGCTCTGGTCCCTCACTCTTGTGCCAAAGCTGTCTCTATCTCCCTGTAAGAATTCAGGGGCATTTCATGGTGCCGGCATGACAAATTCTCCGTGTCAGCTTCTTTTCCACGAATGATACACAGGCCGCAGAATTTGGGCAATAAATTCGTGTAGGATTAAGCCCATATATTCCCTGTGTACCACTCCAGGGAGAACACATTCTCTGGGGTCTCAATTATTTTGACTGCTGGTCTCAATAAACTGCCTGGCAGATAAAGACCCTTCATGCTCTGACTGCATTCAGGGTACAGGCCTGTGGCTATGGCAGGTCTGCTCTGTTGCCCCTCTGGCTTCCTAAAATCAGGGCAGAGTGGGCTGGCTGGTGAAGCAGGGCACAAAGGCCAGGCAGACCAATCTGCCTTTGAACTCTGGCTGGGCCACTTACTAGCTGTGCCACTGTGTGCAAGTCACTGAACATCTCTGTGGCTCAGATTATTTTTGTTTTATTTTCCAGCTGGAAAGTCGGTTTGATAGCTACCTTGCAAGGTTGTGAGGTTACAGAAAATGGCATGTGAAGTATCTATCACAGACCATACATTCAATAAATGATAGTGACCAGTACTAGTAAAAATTGGATTTTTCTTTGTGTACATTTATACAAAGGTGCAGGAGATGAAACCCATGACCTGGCTCATGCTAAGCAGGCACTGGCTACCCTCCCAGCCCATATTATATTTTTAATTTCTTTGTTGAGGTGTAATTTATAAGTAAATATTTAAAAATTTATTAGTTCATAATAGTTATACATAACATTAGGCTTTATTTTGACACAATTATAAAAGCATGGAGTATAATTTCCTCCAATAAGTCCCCAGTACTTACCCTTACCCTCCCTCTCCTCCTTCCCTCTATTCCCTTTCTTCTATTCAACTGATTTTTCATTTATTTACATTTTTAAAAAAAATGAGTGTCTTGTGGATATACATAATGGTGACATTCACTATAGTATATTCATATATGTGCATTGGAAAGTTAGGTCAACTTTATTCCACTGTTTTCCTCTTATCCCGCCCTCCTCCCTCCCCCTTAATCCCCTTATTCTACTCCTCTGATCTTTCTTTTATTTTGATGAAAATCTCTTTTCTCTTTCTCTCCTCCACCTCAATTTTAGATTAGTTTCCGCATATCAGAGAAAACATTTGATCTTTTACTTTGCGAATCTTGTTTATTTCACTTAGCCTATCGTCTCAAATTCTGTCCACTTACCAGCAAATGACATAATTTTTTTCTTTTTCAAGGATGAATAATACTCCTTGGTGTTATGTGTGTGTATGTGTGTGTGTGTGTGTGTGTGTGTGTGTATGTGTAAATGTGATTTGTGTGCGTGCACACACACAAAGACCACATTTTCTTTATCCATTCATCTGTTGAAGAGCACCTAGGTTGTTTCTGCAGCACATAGCAGAGCTATTGTGAATTTTGCTGCTATAAACATTGATGTGTCTGTGCCCCTATAGTATGCTGATTTAGATCTTTTGGATATATATTGAAGAGTGGAATAATTGGGTCATATGGTGGTTCCATTCCTAATTTTTTGTGGAATCTCCATACTGCCTTCCAGAGGGGTTGCACTAATTTGCAGTCCCACCAAGAATGTGTGAGCGTATCCTTTCCCCCACATCCTTGCCAACACATATTATTATTTGTATTCTTGATAATTTCCATTCTGACTGGAGTGAGAATGTGGCTTTGATTTGCATTTCCCAAATTGCTAGAGCTGTTGAACATTTTTTCATGTTTGTGGATCAATTGTATTTCTTCTGTGAAGTTTAGTTCTTTTGCCCATTTGTTAATTGGGTTATTTGCCTTTTTAGTGTTAAGTTTTTTGAGTTCTTTATATATTTTGAATATTAATGCCCTATCTGAGGAGCAGATGGCCAAGATCTTCTCCCATTCTGTAGGCTCTCTCTTCACACTCTTAATTGTTCCCTTTGCTATACAGAAACTTTTTAGTTTGATGGTGTCCCACCTATTGATTTTAGCTTTATTTCTTGAGTTTAGGGGTCTGGTTAAGGAAGTTATTTCCTGTGCTCATTAGACAGAGTTTTGTGCTTACTATTTCTTGCAGAGTTTCTGGTCTAATTCCTAGGTCTTTGATCCACTTCAAGTTGACTTTTGTGCAGGGTGAGACATAGGGGTCATTCTTCTGCATATGGACATTCTGTTTTCCCAGCATCATTTGTTAAAAAGATTATCCTTTCTTCAATGTATGACTTTGGCACCTTTGCCTAATATCAGATAACTGTATTTATGTGGGTTTGTCTTCGATATGCACAATAAGATAATCATAGCTTTAATATTAACAGGATGAATTTTATTGCTTGATTCTTAGGTTTTAAATCAACCTTGCATTCCTGACATAAAACTTATTTGATTTTAATGTGTGTCGTTTACATGTGTCATAGAATTCAATTTGGTAGTATATTTTAAGGATTTTGTACCTAAATTCACGAGTGATATTGTTTTCTTCTGGTATCCTTGAATGATTTTGGTATTGGTTACACTGGGTTCATAAAAGAAGTTAGGAAGTGTGGTAAGCTAAATAAGGGGCCCCAAAGATATAGCCATATCCAAAGATGTGCTCTCAGTCCCCAGAATCTCTGAATGTCACCTTTATGGAAACAAAGTTTGCAGATGCAATGAAATTTCTTGAAATTATCTCGAACTTTCAAGGTTAATCCTAAACATCATCATGTGTGTCCTCATAAATGGGAAGCAGAGGGAGTTTCCACATAGCCAAAAAAGGAGAGGACACACAGAAGAGAAGAAGGCAATGGGATTGGGGAAGCATTGATTGAAAGATGGGACCTGAAGTTGGGGAATGCCAGCAACTGCCAGAATTCAGAACATGCAAGGAAAGAATTCTACCCTAGATGCTGGCTTTGCTGACATCTTGGTTTTGGTCAGTACTACTGATTGTGAACTTCTGGTCTCCAGAACTGTGAGGGAATAGATTTTTATTATTTTAAGCCACTCAGGTTATAACAGCCTCAGAAAATGTATTCAGGACGTATTCTCTTCTCTGGTGTATTTGGAAAGATCTGGGTAAAATTGATACTTTCTTTTTAAAATATGTGTTAGAATTCACCTGTGAAACTCTTTCTGAACTTGAACTTTGTAATGAAAAGTTGTTTGAAAAGTGTTTTTATTAATGCATTACAGTTATGTGCAGTATTGGGGTTCATTCTGACATAGTCATACATGCATGGGATATAATTTGACCCCTTTCAGTTCCCAATACTTCCTCTTCCCTTCCTCTCCTCCCTTTTCCTATTTCTCTTCTTCTGCTCAACTGATCTTTTATTCATTTATAGATTATTTTGGAATTTTTGTCTTATAATTTATATATAAATTGAAATTCCCTGTGGTATACTCACATATGACATAGAATGATTTTGCCAATTTTATTCCACCATCCTCCCTTCTTCTGTTTCTCCTCCCTCCCCTACTCTTCCTTCCTTTACTCCACTGATCTTCCTTTTATTTTTGTGGGATTGCCCCCTGCCCCCACCAATTTTGGTCTAACTTCTGCCTATGGGAGAAAATGTTTGACCTTTGACTTTCTAAGTCTGACTTATTTCACTCAGCATGATGTTCTCTAGTTCCGTTCATGTACCAGGAAATGTCATCATTTCATTCTTTACGGCTGAGTAAAACTCCATTGTGTAGATATACCACATTTTCTTTATCCATTTATCTGCTGACAGGTATCTGGGCTGTTCTGTAACTTGGCTATTGTGAATTGAACTGCTAAGATCTTTGCTGTGCCTGTATCACTATAGTACACTGATTTTACTTCTTTAAGATACCAAGGAGGGGCTGCAGTTGTGGCTCAGTGGTAGAGTGCTTGCCTAGCATGTGTGAGGCACTGGGTTTGATTCTCAGCACCACATCAAAATAAATAAATAAAATAAAGGTATTGTGTCCATCTACAACTAAAAAATAAAAAAAAAAAATAAAAAATAAAAGATACCAAGGCGTGGGATAGCTGGGTCATGTGGTGGTTCCATTCCTAGTTTTTTCAGGACTCTCCACACTGCTTTCCAAAGTAGTTGCACTAATATACAGTCCCACCAATGTATGCATGTACCTTTCCCCCATATCCTCACCAGCATTTACTGTTATTTGTATTCTAGTATTGTTATTCTGACCGGAGTGAGATGGAATCTCAATGTGGTTTCAATTTGTGTTTCCCTAGAGATGTTGAACATTTTTTCATACATTTGTTGTCTGTTTATATTTCTTCTTTAGAAAGGAATGTATGTTTGGTTCTTTTGCCCATTTATTTATTGTATTTTATTTATTTATTTATTTTTGGTATTAAGCTTTTTGAGTTCTTTGTATATTCTGGATATTAAATTCCCATGGGAGGAGCAGGTGGCCAAGATCTTCTCCCATTCTATAAACTCTTGTTTCCTTTGCTGTGTAGAATTTTTAAAAAAATTCAATGCCCTTCCACTTGTTGATTCTTTGCTTTATTTCTTGATCTTTACTGGTCTTTAAGGAAGTCAGTGCTTGCACCAATATGTTGGAGTGTTGACCCTATAATTTCCTCTAGCAATTGCAATGTTTCTGGTATAATTCCTAAATGTTTGATAGACTTTGAGTTGAATTTGTGCAGGGTAAAAGATAAGAATCTAGCTTTAGTCTTCTATATATGGATATCCAGTTTTGCCAGCACAATTTAATAAAAAGACTAACTTTTCTCCAACGTGTTTTTGGCACTTTTATCAAGTATCAGATGACTGTGTCTTTGTCTCTGTGTTTTCTATCCATTAGTCTTCATGTCTGCTTTGATGCCAGAACCATGCTGTTTCGTTCCTGTAGCTCAGTAGTACAATGAGGGATCCGGTGTTGTGGTGCCTCCAGCATTGTTCTTGCTCAGGATTACTTTGGTCATTCTGGGTCTTTAATTCTCCCATATGAATTTTAGGACTGTGTTTCTAGTTCTGTCAAGAATGTCATTGGTATTTTGATGGGGATTGCATTGAATCTGTATAGTACTTTTGGTGATAGGCCATTTTGACAATATTAATTTGGCCTATCGAGAACTTCAGAGGTTTTCCATTTTCTAAGGTCTTCTTTAATTTCCTTCTTCAGTGTTAGATATTTTTCATTGTAGAAGTCATTCATCTTTTTCGTTAGATTTATTCAGAAGTATTTTAGTTTTTTGAGGCTTTTGTGAATAGGATAGATTTTCTGATTTCTTTTTCAGCAGATTTGTTATTGGAGTATAGGAAAGTGATGGATTTATGAATGCAAAGGTTTTAAAATGACAACTTCAAGTTTTAAAATTAATGGCCTGGGGTGTAGCTCAGGAATAGAGCACTTGCTTAGCATATGTGAGACCCTGAGTTTCACCCAAACCAACAAAACAAAGCCAAAAAAACCAAACAAACAAAGAAAAAAACAAACCCTGTAGGGTTATACAGGTTTTCTATTTTGTTTTAAGTTGATGTTAGTTACTTGTGTCTTTCAAAGACTTTGTCCATTTCATATATGTAGTTCAGTTTATTCACATACATTGTCTTTTTAATATGTCCTCTCTTTAATTTCTTATATTGCTAATTTGTGTCTCTTTCTTGATCAATATAACTAAATGTGGATCAATTTTATTGATTTTTTCAAAGAAGAGCTTTTAGTTTTATTGATTTTTCTTATTGTTTGTCTAATTTTTATTTTATTTTTGCTATCTCTTTTACTTATCTTGGGAACTGGTTCTTTTTTCACTTCTAAAAGGAAAATTATAAATAATTGATTTTATGTCTTTCTAATATAAGCATTTGAGACTATAAATTTTCCTCTAGGCAGTGTTTTAGCTAAATCACACAAGTTTTAATATTTTGTGTTTTCAGCTTCATTAGGTCAGCTTATCTTTCAATTTGTTTTGAGATTTCTTTCTTTGATCCATGGGTTATTTAGTAACGTGTTGTTTATTTTCCCAATTTATGGAAACTTTCCAGAGTTTATTAACTAATGAGTTAAAATTAATGAGTTTTAATTTTACTCTGAAGTGGGTCATAAAACATGTACTTTATGAGTTCATTCTTTAAACTTATTGAGATTTTGAACTGGCATGTGGTTTATCGTGGTGAATGTTTCATGCATTTGGAATTGCGGTTGGTAGTCTGAGTGTCAATTTGATCAAGTTGGTTGGTAGTTTTATTCATTTACAATAGTCTTGCTGATTTTCTCCGTACATCTTCTACCAATTAGTGAAAGAGAAGTATGAAAATCTTAACTGTAATTGTTCTCCATTTCAATTTATTCAGTTTTTGCTTTATGTATTGTGGACCTCTGTTAGTAGGTGTTTATACATTTAGAACTGTTTTATCTTAAAATTTTCAAGTCTCTGGCAAGATTCTTTGTGTTAATGTTTATTTTGTCAGAGAGTAATAGACATTCTCCATCTTTCTTGTGTTTATTCCTTGCATGACATATCTTCTGCAAAATTTTACTTTCAATATAATCGTATCTTTGAATTTGAATTACTTCTATGATAGAGGACATACAGCTGGGTGCTACTTTTTAAGACAGTCTGAAAATCTTTGTCTTTGTATCAGAGCATTTAGTCTATCAAATTTAATGTGATTAATGATATGATTATATTTAGATTATATGATTATTTGTTTTCAATGAGTACAATTTCTTTTAAGCTCCTCTGTTCCTTGTTTTGTGTCTTTTTGCTTTTATTTTTTGTTAATGAAATATTTGTAGTACCATTTGAATTAATTCATTGCCCCTTCAGGTATATCTTTGCATTAATATTTAGTGCTTGCTCTAGCGATTATAATATGCATCTTTTATTCACCAAAAATTTATGGAAGGTTAATATAGAAAACTTGCATCTATGTGGACTCATACGCATTTACATTTTAATTTTTAAAATTTTGTTTGGTGAAATTTTGTTGATATGCTTTCAGATAACAGAATGATTGATGTTCTTGTCTGTGAACTTTCTGCTAAATGCCAAGGCATTTACCCAGAAAAATTCTGAGGGGTTAGTTGGAATAGGGCAGGGGCCTGTGCTGTGACATCATACAAGTAGACTTACAGAGGCAGAGGCGGTTCAGAGAGGTTGTGGGGTGCTGGAGTATGGGAGTGGGATGCAGTTGCAAAGTTACAAGGGTCCTGAGGTTCAAGGTTGTGGCTCATGAGAGACACGTGGCTTCTGAAAGTCAAGGAAAAGTGCAGTGGGTAGATGGGGGGAATTTGGAAACTCAGTTAGGGTCCTTTTTAGTTACAAATAATATGAAAAAAGTGTGCTTGCGTGGGAAAAGTACATTTTACTGGGACATTGATGATTTTACACCTGAGGGAAGCTGGGCTAACGGTGAAAATTCTTGGAGGCGTTTATAGAAAGAAATAGAATGAAATGAAATAAATGTACAAAAAAAGAACTACTGGCGCTGGCAAGTTGCCATGATTAAGAAGTCTAGTTATGAGGCGGGGTGTGTGGCTAAATGGTGGAGAGCTTGCCTCGTGTGCGTGGCCCTGGGTTGGATTCCCAGCCCTTGAAAAAAAAAATTGTCTAGTTATAAGCTTCTCTCTGCAGATGAGAGAAAAGTGTTTTTGGCTTAGTCTGTAAATTTAAGATGAAATGACAAATTCTCACTGTTACACTTTTTTCCCTGTGTTAAACACTAGCAAGTGAAGTGTGCTCTGTTCTGGTGTTTTAATGTTTCTTCCTGTTCTGCGACTCAAAAAGCACCTCTAATCAGGAGGCAGATGTGTCAGTGGCAAGGGAAATGTGGAGTCCCGAGCAGCTCATTAGAGGAGCCCTACGACAGGGTGGTTACATTTGATTCCCAAGGTCCTCTCATTATATTTCTCTCTAAAGGGCTTGTTGCAATATAGATCTTAGGAACTGGGAGGTTGTCTTATCTTGGCAGATTTTAATATTTCATCTTGTCCTTTCATGTGCCTGCCAAGGTATTTAAAGAGTTGAGTAAAAATTATTTGTATTAGGAAGATGAAAAATGATTTAATTGCTTTAAACCATGTGAAGTAAATTCAGGAAGATAAGGTTGATAAAGCAGCCCGGGATGCTAGAGGGTGGTATTATCGTGGTTGAACTGGACGTGGTGACATGCCAAAATGGAATGGTTGACAACCGAGAGTCATGAACTGCCTTGTGCTCCGCACTCCCAGGGCTGGAGTAGCCCCAGTTGTCTCCATTCTCTTGTCCTCATCTACTGACAGAGGTGTCCTGCCCTTGGGAAGTCCTCACGGAGCAGGGCAAGTGTTTCTGGGGGTCTCACGTGTGTTTTCCTGGTGATCCTTCCCTTATAGCGTTGCCTCGTCTCCCTTCTCTTCTACACCAAAGCCTGAGGAGGAGGAGTGGGGAGGAAGGAGAAATGTTCCCTCTGAACTTGGATTTCACTCTGAGCCACGGTGGAATGAGGGGATTCTGAGCTCTCGTGGCTTTAGAGACTGGGGAAGCAGCTCCCTGTTCTCCAGAGCCCTCTGTCTTCCTTGGGTGCAATCCACGCAGGTGGACATGTATAGTCCACAGGACAAACACCAAGGTCCCTCACCTTACCACCAACAAACCATATGACCTTGGTCCGGGGCTGCCAGAGAGAACAACCTGACCAGTTTGAATTTCTGGTTAGTAATGCATAATTTTTAGTATATGGATGTTCCATGCATTTTGACAATGAAAATAGTGAGAGTGCTAACCTTATACTAAAAATTTGAAATAGATTGTTGTTCTGTTTTTATTTTTCTCTTTTTTTTTTCTGAATACACCTCTTTTCTGTTTCTACTTCTTGACATATGAACTGGGAACCAGCCTAATGTAACTTATCTATTGAAAACTGGAACAGCATTGCATTGGGTACGTTTATGTTCTTTTGATAAGCAAGAATTTGCAATAAAAATGTGAGAGACATGGGGTGCTGTGGAGCTTGCCTGTAATCCCAGTGACTTAGGAGGCTGAGATAGGAGGATTACAAGTTCGAGGCCAGCCTTAGCAATTTAGATAGGCTCGAAGCAACTTAGCAAGACTGTCTCAAAAATGAGCAGACATTTCACAGAAGATCTACAAGCAATCGACAGATACATGAAAAATGTTCCACATCTCTAGTAATAAGAGAAATGCAAATCAGAGCTACCCTAAGATTTCATCTCACCCCAATTAGAATGGCGATTATCAAGAACACAAGCAACAATAGCTGTTGGTGAGGATGTGTGGAAAAAGGTACACTCATACATTGCTGGTGGGGCTGCAAATTAGTGCAGCCACTCTGGAAAGCAGTATGGAGATTCCTCAGAAAACTTGGAATGGACCCACCATTTGACCCAACTATCCCACTCCTTGGCCTATACCCAAAGGACTTAAAATCAGCATACTACAGAGATACAGCCACATCAATGTTCATAGCTGCTCAATTCACCATAGCCAGATTGTGGAACCAACCTAGATGCCCTTCAATTGATGAATGGATAAAGAAACTGTGGTATATATACACAATGGAATATTACTCAGCCATAAAGAATAATAAAATTATGGCATTTGCAGGCAAATGGATGAAATTGGAGAATATCATGCCAAGTGAGATAAGCCAATCTCAAAAAACCAAAGGACGAATGATCTCTTTGATAAGCGGATGATGACACATAATGGGGGGTGGAAATGGGGCAAGAATGGAGGAAGGATGGATTGTATTGAGGAATGAAGGGTGGGAGGGGTGGGGGGAAGGGAAAAAACAACAGATTGAGACAAACATGACCCTATGTACATGTATGATTACACAAATGGTATGACTCTACTTCATGTACAACCAGAGAAATAATTTTACCCCATTTGTTTACAATGAATCAAACTAAATAATTTTTTAAAAAAAGATTAATACTCACCCACTGACAAATAAGCAGTTGGCATTTGCCCAATATTTTACACTTAAAAAAAAAACAAAACCCAAAAAACAAAAAAAACCAAAACCCATAAAAGGAGATGTAGCTCAGTGGTGAAGCACTTCTGCATTCAATCCCTGGTACCCACCCCTCTTGCCCCTCAAAATGTGAGACACTGTTAGTCATTCAACAAGTGTTTACCGTGTATCTACTTTTGTGTTGGATAGTGTTAGCATGTGTTTTGCTAACAGGTAAAAGACAGGTTTTGCTCTTAAGGATGTTCTAGATACTTCAGAAGACAAGTTTCATGGCCCCTTAAAGACTACAGAAGAGAGGTCAGTGCCGTGCAGGGAGTGGGGACAGTAGGACAAGGCCAGATGAGCTAGAGAGGAAACGCCGTGGGAGGATGCCAAGGACTGAATCCCGAGAAGGACCGGAAATGCTCACGGACAGGGGGCCTCTTGCAGGAATCCTCACGGTCCCGTGTGCCCCTCTGGAAGGCCACAAGGAGCACTATGAAAACCAGAAGAAGGCTTCCCAGCCGTGAAGAGATGTGCTGCTGTAGCATAATTTCAGATCCACGTTCCAAGCTCCAGGGTGAGTTAATTTGTTCCAATTTTTTATTTTCATTTGAGCTTATGTAATATTTCAGGGGGGAAAAAAAGCTGACATAGTGTCCCTTACAGATGAGAAAAATCCTCCAGTCTCTCATAGAATCCAACTTTTAAGTACATATTCAAAATGGAAGAGCACGCTGGCTTCCGTTCACTTGTCGTTCGTTCATTCTTTGCTTAAGCACATAGTGAGCACCTGCTCCGAGCCACGCAGCCTTCCAGGCTTTTGAGTGTCTTGAGAGGTAAAGAAATGATCTCACTGGGAAGCTCGCTTCACCTGCCTCTATAAACGGACCTTGAGATCTTGCCCAGTAGGACAGCCAAGCTTTCAGTGTGCACTTGACCTGGGAACCCCCTTTCTTCCTCTGGGAAGAATATCTTTTCTCAGTGAATTTGATATCTGGATAGGATTGTGCAATTGAGGTCAGCTGATCAACTTTGATCTCCAACAGAGTGATTGATGTTAACGGTCAGAGAGCCCTCATGTTTTCAAACAAAACAAAACTAAGTCTAGTAGGGAAGACAGATGTGGAATGGATAAGCCAACACAGTGCGGCGTGATGGGGGTGGTGTTGGTGTTACAGAAGCAGAGTGTGTCTGGGAGGGGTTTCTGCTTGACTTTCTAGAGGAGCCAGCCGTGGGTTTTAAAAGAGCAGAGAGTTCACCTTATGGCTCAGAATATCATTTATCATATTCTTCCTTACAGCTTTCTGTCTTCCTACTGCAGTTTCCCAACCAAATCACAGGCTCCTCCAGTCCTGAGGAGGCTGTGTCTTGAATGTTTTGCATCCTCATCATCTGGCATAGTGCCATTCAAAATACAGTTTTCATTCAGTGGCCTAAAGTTGCATCCGGGACCTTTCTGAATAGAATTCTTCATTGTGAGTGTCCTACACAGAACACGCACTGCTCAGTAGCCACAGACTCTTCATCCAAGACTGGTTCAAACCCTGGCTCACCACTCACTGGTTTGTACAATTTTGAGCAAGATACTATTCCTGAAACTTTTCCTTATAAGAAACGTGAGAAAAACTACATGTACTTCATATGTTGTTTTGAAGACTAAATGAAATGATGCATATAACATGACTGGTGGGATCCTTGGCATCTTCTTCCATCCTAAATTCTTGTATCCACTCATAACATATCCTCCTTAAAGGGAGGGACTGGGGATTTATGCTACATTTCTTGGAAGAAAAATGTAAGGACCTGGAATATAGATACCAAAGAATCAAAGTTCTGCTAGTGCAAAATATAACTGTATTTATAGCAGCTTCTTGCACATGGTTACCTAGTCACATATTGCAAATAAATCAATGTTTAGATGATCCTCCAGGGAGGTGGGTGCTTTTGCTGACTGGCGGTTATGCACGAGTCCCAGATGTGTTCTGGTGAGGTAACCAACATCTGGAAATTCAGGAGGAATTCGCACAGGACATCATAAACATTTGTAATGGTAAATTTGAAAAATACCGAATAAATATTTCAATGCAGAATCATTATAGATGAATGTGTGAAGTGTTTGATGAAATAATGTTGGGGGAAAACTAAATATTTTTTTCATAATCTCTGTGAATCAGGAAGAGCTGGCCATTCCTGGATTTGGGGATATAGGGTGGAATTTGGGATGTCATAGGGTACCCACGTTCCTCAGCAGCAGAATTTGAGAATCTCTGGTCTGTTAGATTACGTGGTTTCAAAGCAAACTGCTTTTGAAGTCATTTTACACATTTTTTTTGGAATAACTATTTTTTATTTAGCTTTTAATTTTTACAGACTGCATTTTGATTCATTGTACACAAATGGTGTACATCATTTCGTTTCTATGGTTGTACACATTGTAGATTCGTACCATTCATGTAATCACACGTGTATGTAGGGTAATGATGTCTGTCTCCATCATTCCACCATTTTTCATACTCCCTCCCTTTCTTTTCCTTCTACATCTAAAGTTCCCCCATTCTTCTCTCACTCCCCCCCCCATTATATATCATTCTCTACTTATCAGGGAAAACATTCGGCCTTTGGTTTTTTGGGATTGGCTTATTTCACTTAGCATGATATTCTCCAATTCCATCCATTTATCTGCAAATGCCATAATATTATTCTTCTTTATGGCTGAATAGTATTCCATTGTATATATATACCAGAGTTTCTTTATTCATTCATCTGTTGAGGGGTATCTAGGTTGGTTCCACAATCTAGCTCTATGAACTGAGCTGCTATAAACATTGATGTGACTGTGTTGCTGTAGTTTTCTAATTTTAAGTCCTTTGGGTATAAACCGAGGAGTGGGATAACTGGGTCAAAAGGTGGGTCCATTCCAAGTTTTCTGAGGATTCTCCACACTGCTTTCCAGAGGGGTTGCACCAATTTGCAACTCCATCAGCAATGTATGAGTGTGCCTTTTTCCCCACATCCATGCCAACATCTATTATTGTTTGTGTTCTTTATAATAGTCATTCTAATTGGAGTAAGACGAAATCTTAGAGTTGTTTTAATTTGCATTTTTCTAATTACTAGAGATGTTGAACACTTTTTCATATATTTATTAATTGCCTGTGTGTCTTTTTCTGTAAAGTGTCTGTCCAGTTCCTTGGCCCATTTATTGATTGGGTTCTTTGTGTTTTTGGTGTAAAGTTTTATAAGTTCTTTATAAATTTTGGAGATAAGTGCTCTATCTGAAGTGTGTGTGGAAAAGATTTTCTCCCACTCTGTAGTTCTCTCTTCACATTTTTTATTGTATCCTTTGCTGCGAAAAAGCTTTTTAGTTTGAATCTATCCTATTTATTGATTCTTGTTTTGATTTCTTGTGCTTTGGGAGTCTTATTGAGGAAGTCTGATCCTAAGCCAACATGATGAAGATTCAGGCCTACTTTGTCTTCTGTTAGGTGCAGGGTCTCTGGTCTCTTTGATCCATGTTGAGTTGAGTTTTGTGCAGGGTGAGAGATAGAGGTTTAATTTCATTTTACTGCATATGGATTTCCTCTTTTGCCAGCACCATTTTTTGAACAGGCTATCTTTTCTCCATTGTATGTTTTTGGGTCCTTTGTCTAGTATGAGGTGACTGTATTTATGTGGTTTTGTCTCTGTGTCTTCCATTCTGTACCATTGGTCTGCCTGTCTATTTTGGTGCCAATACCATGCTGTTTTTGTTACTGTTGCTCTGTACTATTGTTTAATGTCTGGTATTGTGATACCTCCTGTTTCACTTTTTCTACTCAGGATTGTTTTGGCTATTCAAGGTCTCTTGTTCTTCCAGATGAAGTTCATGATTGCTTTCTCTAGTTCTATGAGGAATGTCATTGGGATTTTAATTGGAATTGCATTGAATCTGTATTGCACCTTTGGTAGAATGGCCATTTTGACAATGTTAATTCTGCCTATCCAAGAACATGGGAGATCTTTCCATCTTCAAAGGTTTTCTTCAATTTCTTTCTTTAGTATTCTGAAGTTTTCATTGTAGTGGCCTTTCATCTCTTTTGTTAGATTAATTCCCAAGTATTTTATTTTTTTGAGGCTACTGTGAATGGAGCGGTTTTCCTAATTTCTCTTTCAGAGGACTCATCACTTATGAATAGAAATGCATTAGATTTACGTGTATTGATTTTATATCCTGCTACTTGGCTGATTCATTTATTAGTTCTAGAAGTTTTCCAGTGGAGTTTTTTTTGGATCTTCTAAATATAGGATCATGTCATTAGCAAATAGTGACAGCTTTGGTTCTTCTTTTCCTATTTGTATCCCTTTAATTTCTTTGGTCTGTCTAATTGCTCTGGCAAGTGTTTCAAGGACAATGTTAAATAGAAGTGGTGAAAGAGGGCATCCCTGTCTTGTTCCAGTTTTTAGAGGGAATGCTTTCAGTTTTTCTCCATTAAGAATGATTTTGGCTGTGGGCTTAGCACAGATAGCATTTAAAATGTTGAGGTATGTTTCTACTATTCCTTTTTTTTCTAGTGTTTTAAGCATGAAGGGGTGCTGTATTTTATCAAATGCTTTCTCAGCATCTATTGAAATAATCATGTGGTTCTTAACTTTAAGCCTATTGATATGATGAATTATATTTATTGATTTCTGGATATTGAACCAACCTTGCATCCCTGGGATAAACCCCCTTGATCATGGTGCACTATCTTTTTTAATACATTTTTGTATGTGATTTGCCAGTATTTTATTAAGGATTTTTGCTTCTATGTTCATGAGGGATATTGGTCTAAAGTTTTCTTTCCTTGATGTGTCTTTGTCAGGTTTTGGTATCAGAGTGTTACTAGCCTCATAGAATGAATTTGGAAGGGTTCCATTCTTTTTTATTTCCTGAAATACTTTGAGGAGTATTGGTATCAGTTCTTCTTTAAAGGTCTTGTAGAATTTGGCTGAGAATCCATCTGGTCCTTGGCTTTTCTTGGTTGGTAGGCTTTTGATGGCTTCCTCTATTTTGGTGCTTGAAATTGATCTGTTTAGATTGTGTACATTTTCCTGATTCAGTTTGGGAGTATCATATGTCTCTAAAAATTTGTCAATGCCTTTGATATTTTCTACTTTGTTGGAGTATAGATTTTCAAAGTAGCTTCTAATTATGTTATGTATTTCAGTGGTATCTGTTGTGATCTTTCCTTTTTCATCATGAATTCTAGTAATTTGAGTTTTCTCACTCCTTCTCTTTGTTAGTGTGGCTAGGGGTTTATCAATTTTGTTTACTTTTTCAAAGAACCAACTTTTCATTTTGTGAATTTTTTCAATTGTTTCTCTTATTTCAATTTCATCGAGTATAGCTCTGATTTTAATTCTTTCCTCTCTTCTATTATTTTTGGTGTTGATCTGTTCTTCTTTTTCTAGGACTTTGAGACATAATGTTAGGTTGACTTTTTATTTTTTTAGTTGTTGACTTTTATTTTTTTTAATGTCTGAGCTCAATGCAATGAACTTTCCTCTTAGTACTGCTTTCATAGTGTCCCAGAGATTTTGATGTGTTGTGCCATTGTTCTCATTTACCTCTAAGAATTTTTTTATTTCTTCCTTGATGTTGTCTGTTATCATTGCATCATTCAATAGCATATTATGTAGTCTCCAGGTGTATGAGTAGTTTTTGTTATTTTATTATTCATTTCTAATTGCATTCCATTATGGTCTGATAGGATACAGGGTAGTATCTCTATTTTTGTTTTCTGTATTTACTAATGGCTTCTTTGTGGTATAGCATATGGTCTGTTTTGGAGAAGGATCCATGAGCTGCTGAGAAGAAAGTATATTTGCTCAATGATGGATGAAATACTCTGTAAATATCCATTAAGTCTATATCATTGATTGTATTATTTAGTTCTATAGTTTCTTTGTTCAGTTTCTGTTTGGAGGATCTATCCAGTGGTGAGAGCAGTGTGTTAAAGTCCTCCACTATTAATGTGTTTTGGTCTATTTGATTCTTAAAATTGAGGAGGGTTTGTTTGATATACATAGATGCTCCATTGTTTGGGGCATAAATATTTAAAATTGTTATATCCTGCTGTTTTATGCTTCCCTTAAGCAGTTTGAAATGTCCTTCTTTATCTCTTCTGACTAACTTAGGTTTGAAGTCCACTTTATCTGATAAGAGGATGGAGACCCCTGCTTTTTTACTGGGTCCATGTGCATGCTATATTTTCCCCCATCCTTTCACCTTTAGTCTGTGGATGTCTTTTTCTATGAGATGAGTCTCTTGAAGGAAGCATATTGTTGGGTCTTTCTTTTTAATCCAATCTGCCAGTCTATGTCCTTTGATTGTTGAGTTTAGGACACTGACATTCAGGGTTATTATTGAGATATGATTTGTATTCCTGGTCATTTGGGCTTATTTTTGGTTTTTTACTTGTCCTTTGATTGGCTTTTCCTTTAGGGTAGTTCCTCCCTTTGCTGACTTGTATTGTTGCTTTTCATTTCCTCCTCATGAAATATTTTGCTAAGAATGTTCTGCAGGGCAGGCTTTCTATTTGTAAGTTCTTTTAATTTTTGTTTATCGTGGAAAGATTTTATTTCATTGTCAAATCTGAAGGTTAGTTTTGCTGGGTATAAGCTTCTTATTTGGCATCTGTGTTCTTTCAGAGTTTAAAATATATTGTTCCAGACCTTTTTGCTTTTAGAGACTGGGCTGAGAAATCTGCTGATATCCGTATTGGTTTCCCCTTATATGTAACCGGATGCTTTTCTCTCACGCCTTTAAAATCCTATCTTTATTTTGTATTTGAGGTATTTTCATTATAATGTGTCTTGATGTGGATCTGTTGTAATTTTGTGCACCTGGTGTTCTGTAAGCCTCTTGAATTTGATTTTCCATTTCACTTTTCAGGTTTAGGAAGATTTCTGATATTATTTCATTGAACAGGTTGTTCATTCCTTTGGTTTATATCTCTGTGCCTTCCTCAATTCTAATAATTCTTAAATTCGGTCTTTTCATGATATCCCATAATTCTTGGAGGTTCAGTTCATGAATTCTCAACATTTCAGTTTGTTCAACTTTCTTTTCTTAATTTTTTTAATTTTTTTTTTCTTTTTTTATTGTAAACAAATGGAATACATGTTGTTTCTCTGTTTGTACATGGAGTCAAGGCATACCATTTGTGTAATCATAAATTTACATAGGGTAATGTTGTTTGACTCATTCTGTTATTTTTTCTCTTCCCCCCCACCCCTCCCACCACTCTTTTCCCTCTATACAGTCCTTCCTTCCTCCATTCTTACCACCCTCCTTAACCCTAACCCTAAACCTAACCCTAACCCAAACCCTAACCCCTCCGACCACCCATTATATGTCCTCATCCGCTTATCAGTGAGATCATTCGTCCTTTAGTTTTTTGAGATTGGCTTATCTAACTTAGCATGATATTCTCCAATTTCATCCATTTGCCTGCAAATCCCACAATTTTATCATTCTTTATGGTGGAGTAATATTCCATGGTATATGTATGCCACAGTTTCTTTATCCATTCATCAATTGAAGGACATCTAGGTTGGTTCCACAATCTGGCTATGGTGAATTGAGCAGCTATGAACATTGATGTGGCTGTATCTCTGTAGTATGCTGATTTTAAGTCCTTTGGGTAAAGGTCAAGGAGTGGGATAGCTGGGTCAAATGGTGGTTCCATTCCAAGCTTTCTGAGGAATCTCCATACTGCTTTCCAGAGTGGCTGCACTAATTTGCAACCCCACCAGCAATGTGTGAGTGTACCTTTTTCCACACATCCTTGCCAACACCTATTGTTGCTTGTGTTCTTAGATAATCGCCATTCTAATTGGGGTGAGATGGAATCTTAGGGTAGTTTTGATTTGCATTTCTCTTATTACTAGAGATGTTGAATATTTTTCCATATGTTTGTTGATTGCTTGTACATCTTCTTCTGTGAAGTGTCTGTTCATTTCCTTAGCCCATTTGTTGATTGGATTATTTGTATTCTTCATGTAGAGTTTTTTGAGTTCTTTATAGATTCTGGAAATTAGTGCTCTATCTGAAGTATGAGTGGCAAAGATATTCTCCCACTCTGTAGGCTCTCTCTTCACATTACTGATAGTTTCCTTTGCTGAGAGAAAGCTTTTTAGTTTGAATCTATCACATTATTGATTCTTGCTTTTACTTCTTGTGCTATGGGAGTCCTGTTAAGGAAATCTGATCCTAAGCCAAGAAGTTGAAGATTTGGACCTACTATTTCTTCTATGAGATGCAGGGTCTCTGGTCTGATTCCGAGGTCCTTGATCCATTTTGAGTTGAGTTTTGTGCAGGGTGAGAGATAGGGGTTTAAAATCTTTCTGTTGCATATGGATTTCTAGTTTTCCCAGCACCATTTGTTGAAGAGGCTATCTTTTCTCCATTGCATATTTTTGGCCCCTTTGTCTAGTATGAGAAAATTGTATTTATTTGGGTTTGTGTCCATCTCCTCTATTCTGTACCATTGATCTACCTGTCTATTTTGGTACCATTATCATTGCCGTTTTTGTTACTATTGCTTTGTAATAGAGGTGAAGATCTGGTATTGTGATACCCCCTGCTTTGTTCTTTCTACTGAGGATTGCTTTAGCTATTCTGGGTATTTATTCTTCCAGATGAATTTCATAATTGCTTGCTCTATTTCTCCAAGGTACATCATTGGAATTTTAATTGGAATTGCATTGAATCTGTATAGCACTTTAGGTAGTATGGCCATTTTGACGATATTAATTCTGTCTATCCAAGAACATGGGAGATCTATCCATCTTCTAAGGTTTTCTTTAATTTCTTTCTTTAGTGTTCTGTAGTCCTCATTGTAGAGGTCTTTCACCTCTTTTGTGAGATTGATTCCCAAGTATTTTATTTTTTTCGAAGCTATTGTGAATGGGGTAGTTTTCCTAATTTCTCTTTCTGAAGATTCATCACTTATGTATAAAAATACATTGAATTTATGAGCATTGATCTTGTAACCTGCTACTTTACTGAATTCACTTATGAGTTCTAAAAGTTTTCTGGTGGAATTTCCTGGTTCCTCTAAATATATAATCATGTCATCAGCAAACGGGGATAGTTTGAATTCTTCTTTTTCAATTCGTATCCCTTTAATTTCTTTGGTTTGTCTAATTGCTCTGGCTAGAGTTTCAAGGATGATGTTGAATAGAAGTTGTGAAAGAGGGTATCCCTGCCTTGTTCCAGTTTTTAGGGGGAATGCTTTCAGTTTTTCACCATTTAGAATGATATTGGCCATGGGCTTAGCATAGATGGCCTTTACAATGTTAAGGAATGTTCCCACTACCCCAATTTTTTCTAGTGTTTTGAGCATGAAGGGATGCTGTATTTTATCGAATGCTTTTTCTGCATCTATCACAATAATCATGTGATTCTTAACTTTAAGTCTATTGATATGGTGAATGACATTTATTGATTTCCTGATGTTGAACCAACCTTGCATCCCTGGGATGAAACCCACTTGATCATGGTGCACTATCTTTTTAATATATTTTTGTATGTGATTTGCTAAAATTTTGTTGAGAATTTTTGTGTCGATGTTTATTAAGGATCTTGGTCTGAAATTTTCTTTCCTCAATGTTTCTCTATCTGGTTTAGGTATCAGGGTGATATTGGCTTCATAGAATGAGTTTGGGAGGGTTCCCTCCTCTTCTATTTCATGGAATACTTTGAGAAGTATTGGAATGAGCTCTTCTTTAAAGGCTTTGTAGAACTCGACTGAGAACCCATCTGGTCCTGGACTTTTCTTTGTTGGTAGGCTTTTGATGACCTCTTCTATTTCATTGCTTGAAATTGATTTATTTAAGTTGTGTATGTCCTCCTCGTTCAGTTTAGGTAATTCATATGTCTCTAGAAACTTGTTGATCTCTTCGAGGTTTTCTGTTTTGTTGGAGTATAGATTTTCAAAATAGCTTCTAATTATGTTTTGTATTTCAGTCGTGTCTGTTGTGATATTTCCTTGTTCATTTTGAATTTTAGTAATTTGAGTTTTCTCCCTCTTTCTCTTTGTTAGTGTGGCTAAGGGTTTATCAATTTTGTTTATTTTTTCAAAGAACCAACTATTTATTTTGTTAATTTTTCCGATTGTGTCTTTTGTTTCAATTTCGTTTTTTGGCTCTGATTTTAACTATTTCCTGTCTTCTACTACTTTTGTTGTTGGTCTGCTCTTCTTTTTCTAGGGTTTTGAGCTGTAGTGTTAAATCGTTTATTTGTTGATTTCTACTTCTTTTGTTGAATGCGCCGCATGAAATAAATCTTCCTCTAAGTACTGCTTTCATAGTGTCCCAGAGATTTTGATATGATGTGTCTTTGTTCTCGTTTACTTCTAAGAATTTTTTTATTTCCCTCCTGATGTCTTCTGTTATCCATTCATCATATAATAGTGTATTATTTAATCTCCAGGTATTGGAGAAGTTTCTGTTTTTTATTCTGTCATTTATTTCTAATTTCAATCCATTATTATCTGATAGAGTACAAGGTAGTATCTCTGTCTTCTTGTATTTGCTAACAGTAGCTTTGTGGCATAAAATATGGTCTATTTTAGAGAAGGATCCATGTGCTGCTGAGAAGAAAGTGTATTCGTTCTTCATTGGATGGTATATTCTACATATGTCGGTTAAGTCTAAATTGTTGATTGTGTTATTGAGATCTATGGTTTCTTTATTCAATTTTTGTTTGGAAGATCTATCCAGTGGTGAGAGAGGTGTGTAAAATCACCTAGTATTATTATGTTGTGGTCTATTTGATTTCTGGAATTGAGAAGGATTTGTTTGACGTACATGGATGAACCACTGTTTGGGGCATAGATATTTATGATTGTTATGTCTTGCTGATTTATGCTTCCCTTAAGTAGTATGTAATATCCTTCTTTATCCCTTCTGACTAGTTTTGGCTTAAGTCCACATTATCTGAAATGAGGATGGATACTCCAGCTTTTTTGCTGTGTCCATGTGCGTGGTACACATGTGCATGGTTTTTTCCCATCCTTTCACCTTTAGTCTATGGGTATCTCTTTCTATGAGATGAGTCCCTTGCAGGCAGCATATTGTTGGATCTTTCTTTTTAATCCAATCTGCCAGTGTATGTCTTTTGATTGATGAGTTCAGGCCATTAACATTCAGGGTTATTATTGTGATATGATTTGTATTCCCAGTCATTTGACTCATTTTTGTTTTTTGACATGATTTGGTTTCTCCTTTATTTGGCTCTTCCTTTAGGCTAGTTCCTCCCATTACTGATTTGCATCATTGTTTTTCATCTCTTCCTCATGGAATATTTTGCTGAGAATGTTCTGTAATGCTGGCTTTCTTTTTGTAAATTCCTTTAGCTTTTGTTTATTATGGAAGGATCTTATTTCATTGTCAAATCTGAAGGTAAGTTTTGCTGGGTATAAGATTCTTGGTTGGCATCCATTTTCTTTCAGGGCTTGGTAAATGTTGTTCCAGGCCCTTCTTGCTTTTAGGGTCTCGATTGAAAAATCTGCTGATATCCGTATTGGTTTCCCCCTGAATGTAATTTGATTCTTTTCTCTCGTGGCCTTTAAAATTCTGTCTTTATTTTGTATGTTAGGTATTTTCATAATAATGTGCCTTGGTGTGGGTCTGATGTAATTTTGTATATTTGGAGTCCTATAAGCCTCTGGTACTTGGTTTTCCATTTCATTCTTCAGATTTGGGAAATTTTCTGATATTATTTCATTGAATAGATTGTTCATTCCTTTGGTTTGTTTCTCTAAGCCTTCCTCAATCCCAATAATTCTTAAATTTGGCCTTTTCATGATATCCCATAGTTCTTGGAGATTCTGTTCATGATTTCTTACCATCTTCTCTATTTGGTCAACTTTGTTTTCAAGATGAAATAATTTGTCTTCAATGTCTGAGGTTGTCTTCCAGGTGTTCTATCCTATTGGTTATGCTTTCTATGGAGTTTTTAACTTGGTTTATTGTTTCCTTCATTTCAAGGATTTCTGTTTGTTTTTTTTTTTCAGTATCTCTAACTCTTTATTGAAATGATCTCTTGCTTCCCGTATTTGGTCTTTTAACTGTTGATTGGTGCGATCCTTTAATGTCTGCATTTGCTCTTTCATCTCCTCCTTCAATGCCTGCATTTGCTCTTTCATCTCCTCATTTGCTTCCCTGATCATTTTAATTATGTACATTCTGAACTCCCTTTCTGACATTTCTTCTGCTGTGCTGTCATGGGTTTTATTGATGTAGTATCTAGGTTTGTTTGGGACATTTTCTTCCCTTGTTTTCTCATGTTGGTCAGATGTCAGTGGGACTCTGAGATATTGCAGATTTCCTCTATTGGCTTATAGTGTCCCGGTAGATTTCCAGTGTATCACCTCCCAGCCTTTAGTAGCCTGAAGTCTTGGAGGAACTTGATAATGCAGCGCTTCTGAAGAAAGCTGCCCCTAGCCCCCTACTGGTTCCAGGGCTTGGAGCTGGTTCTGTGCAGAAAGGCTCTCACTGGGCGGTCTGCTCCGAGAAGCTGGCCGTGAAAGGAGCCTGCCTCCGGAGGGAGCAGGGCTGCTTGGGGAAGTCCCTGGTGGCCCTGTCCTGGTCCCTGAAGCTGCTTGCGGGCCGGAGCTTGCCTCTGGCTCCGGACTTGGAGCTGGTTCTGTACAGAAAGGCTCTCACTGGGGGGCCTGCTCCGAGAAGCTGGTCGTGTGGGAGGAGCCCACCACTGGAGGGAGCAGGGCTGCCTGGGGAAGACTCTAGCTGCTTTGCCCTGCTCTGATAAGCCGCCCCTATCCGGGCCTGCCGCCCAGGCCGAGCTTCACCCGGTGGGGGAGACTCACCCCGTGGCTCTATTTTAGTCCGAGTCTCTCAATGCCTCCCCTTCTTGAATCCTGGGTTCTGGAGCGACAGGAGATGCAGCCACCCTCTAGTTCGCCATCTTGGATCGCCTCAACTTTATTTTCAAGATTAAATATTTTGTCTTCATTGTCTGAGATTCTGTCTTCTATGAGATCTATTCTGTTGGTGATGCTTCCTATTGAGTTTTTAATTGGGTTTATTTTTTCTTTCATTTCAAGTATTTCTGTTTTTTTTTTTTTTTCCCAGAATCTCTATCTCTTTATTGAAGTGTCCTTTTGCTTCCTGCATTTGCTCTTTTAACTGTTTACTGGAATGGTCATGCATTGCCTGCATTTGCTCTCTTGTCTTTTGCTTCATGGATCATTTTAATTATGCAGATTCTAAACTCTTTTTCTGTCATTTCTACTGCCATGCTGTCATTTGATTCTATCACAATAGCATCTTGGTTTGTTAGGGACACTTTCTTCCCCTGTTTTTTCATGGTGTTTCTATATATTCCCCTCTAGCAGTGAAGATCAGAGATACTGAAGTTCCCCTCTTTCAGGCTTATTATGACCCTGCAGTTTTTCACTACCTCTCCTTTGAAGGGGAGATCAACACCAGTAGCACCCAATACAGAGAAAATGTAGCCCTGAACCAAATAGCCCCTATAAAGACTAACATTTTTAAAATAAACAGGATCAGCTTGATTACTATTTACAGTATTTCTAGTTGTAAACAAGAGGATGGGGAAGGGTGTAGGATGTAAGTGAGTAAATAGAGGTACCTGTCAACGGGCCTCCAGTCTCCTGCAGCTGTCAGGAAGGGAGCCGCCCTTCCAATGATGATGGCCACGCCCTCAGGAATAATTCAAAATGCCTGCACCAGCCTCCAAAGAAGCTGGGGAGCCCCAGCAAGGGTGTGCTGAGTCAGCATGGAGGCAGGCACAGTGTCCCTCAGCAGTAGGGGGGCAGGCAGGCAGGCTCAGCTACCAGCCTCCATCCTCAGTGTGGGGGCAGATTGGGGTCTCAGCGCCGGGTCTGACCTCATTGTAGGGGTTGGGCAGGCTCCATTTTACACATTTCTTAAACTGGTATTTTTCCAATTACAGACCCAGCCTTGAGGCAGATGGGCCATTTTGAGGAAGAGTTTCTAGTAGAATAATGGGAGACTTAGTTTAGGCACTTGAATAACATTGGAGGAGGTAGCAGGTCCTGTTCCCACCCATTTCAATGGCACTTTTGAGAGTGGGAATAGCTAATTCCATATCAAGCCTCCCCATCTTAGGTGTCCTCTGGATGTGTGTTGGGGGCTGTGCCATGTGGGCTGCACCGGGATGGCACCTGGCGGCCAGCCGGAGGTTGTTTTGATCACATCGGCAGTGAGGAGGTTGATTGATATAAGCACACCCAGGTGTTTTGTCATTGGCCATATTCAATTAAGTCCACGCACACAACGCCTGCACAGGTGTTCCTGAGTACTCCTGCTTGGGCCTGCTCGTTTTAACCTTTGCCGTGATAGGGCAGCTGGCTCCTCGCCTGATCTCAACTAGCATGACCCTGCCCTCTGCCTCCTGGAGGGAATATAAGTGGGCAGTAGGCAGAAGGTAAAAAGCAGCAGCTAGCAGAGAGAAGCAGCTAGCAGAGAGAAGAAGCAGCTAGCAGAAAGAAGAAGCAGCTAGCAACAAGAAGAAAGATGCAGCAGATAGCAGCAGGCAGTGGCAGAAGGCAGATCGTAGAGCGGAGAACTGAGAACACACCTCTAGGTTGTAGATAGATAGCACCTATTTCACAGGATGCGGGACCTACCTCTCAGAAGAAGCAGCAGAACTCTAAGAAGAAATAGATCTCTGATAAGCGTAGAAGCCTCTCTTTCTCTAAAAACTTCCTCTAAAAGCAAAGTCTCTCTTTCTATAAGCAAAGCCTATTTTTCTCTCAAAGCTTCTCTTCCTCTAAAATCAAGCTAGAGAATAAGTAAGCAAGCAAGGCAGAAATAAAAGTAGTTTATTCCCAGTCTGCCTCCGATAAATACCTGCGCAATTATTGCTGCAGGCGGTAACAAATATCCATGGGATTGTTGCCGAGGGTGGCAACAGGTATGCTCCCTCCCTCCTAGGATGAAGAGAGGAAGCTGAGGCTCAGGAGTGTTTGGCAGTAATGACAGTAAACTTTGGATTGGGCCAGTGGATGGAGGAGTGTGTTTGTGGTCTTCCTATTCTGCTGTCCCCCCAGAGGACAAGGACAAGGACAGAGGGGCAAAGTGGCTTGATCTATGTGAGAGAGGCAGCATTCAAGGGGAAAACTTCTTAAGTGAGGGGAGGGGTAGAAGGAGGGGCCCTGTGGGGCTAAAGGTCTTATTCCCCTGGAGAAGGAACTCCAACCCTGCCCACCTGCCAGCTGCATCTCCTGGCACTTGGCACATCCTTTCTTTCCCAACAGACCCTCTGCTGCCGTCACATTGAGCTGGTAATGATGGTATCATGAACTTTGGTGGAATTCAGAGAACTGCTAAAGGGAAGTATGCTCCAAACACGTTTTGCTTTTGCACTGTTTCTTTTACTTGGAATATCCTTCATCTCATTGTCTGCCAGAAAACTCCTGTTCATCCTTCAAAACTCCTTAGCTAATGTCACTGCTTCTGTGATGTTTTCTTCAGCATCCTAAGGCAACTGGTAAATTCTTTGGGCTCTAACAACACACTTAATATCTCAGTTAGAGCACTCATCATATCTTGTAACTTTCCTACTTTTCCTTTTTCTTTCTTTCTTTTCTTTTCTTTTTTTTTTCTTTTGCTTCCTTGGGGGTACATATCATTAGTTGTCCACTGAACACTTTTCCTCACTCTTCCTCTTCCTCTCCTCCTCTTCCTCCTCCTCCTTCTTTTTCTTCTTCTTATGATGGGCTGACAGATCTGGCTCCATGAGAATGTTATAGGCCAGAGTCTAAGGGAAATGACTAAACAGACTCCATTTTGCTCTGAGACTCCATGTTATGTAGGAAATAAACTTCTCCCGTGGGAACACCCACCTCTGGGCCCATCAACAATTGCTTAGTTTCTCCCATGGGAACACCTAGCCTCTGTACCCATCATTAGTTACTTAGCATGACATGTTTAGCAATATAAAATGACAATTCTTATGTAATGAAAAATTTCTCTCTTTTGATTCCTATTGCTCCTAAACAATGTACCATGTGAACGGTGATTGTGTGGATGTTAGTAACCATTCTTTAGTTTGTACCTAGGTAAGGGTCGTTTTGACCCACTTACCCCTCTGTTGATGATCTCATGATGTTAGTTTGTAATTTCAAATCATAGCAACAGACACTTATGATTGATGTGATCTTTTGGTATAAGAACTCCTGCAACCCTTTGGTCAGGGCTGTTCTCCCAATAGCCATTTTTTGGGGCATTGTGTGAGACAGTCAGCCAGTCGGCTTAATGAAGACTCTCAAATTTGGACTTCTCAGTGGTAATCGGTCTGTTCTTAAGTTGCGCCCCATAACATTTTCCCCCTCCTCCTCCTCCTTCTCCTCCTCCTCCTCCTCCTCCTCCTCCTTCTCCTCCTCCTCCTCCTCCTCCTCCTCCTTCTCCTCCTCCTCCTCCTCCTCCTCCTTCTTTTTCTTTAGTACTAGTGATTGAACCCAGAGACACTTTACCATTGAGCCACATCCCCAACCCATTTTTAATTTTTAATTTTGAGACAGGATCTTGCTAAGTTGCTTAGAGCCTCACTAAGTTGCAGAGGCTGGTCTTGAACTTGCAGTCCTCCTGCCTCAACCTCCTGAGTCACTGGGGTTACAGATGTGTGCCGCCATGCGCAGTCCCATTCTTTATTACTGATAAAACCTGGATGCTGCTCAGGATGTGGCCTTCAAGGAAGGCTGCGTCTTCTCTTCAGCTCCGGGGTGATGGATCTTGATTAGTTGAAGCCAATCATGTCAGTTGTAGTGCACCTGCTGGTAGCTGATTTCAAGTCGAGCGTGTGGGCAGCTGTGGCCGATGAAGGAAAGTGCTCTGTGGAGGTGTTTCTCAAATTTGATCGTGTGTCTGATTTTGTTCCTGAGAATTTGTTAAAGGAAGATTTAGTTTCTGTAAGTCTGGGGATGGGGTCTGGGGTCTGTGATTCTCCCCAGTGGAGACAGGTCCACAGGCTCCCAGCCTGAGGTCCACATTTTGAGTAGTAAACTAGAGGACTTTGCTATTAAGTATCCCTTTTAATAAAGGGTCAGACTTCAATGTCTCCAAAATCAGCTCTGTGAAGCATGTTGCATGGAGCTGCCCCAGACCCTGGGACCACCAAGGAAGCAGCCAACATGCCGAGGGTGGCAGAATGGACAGATGGAGGAATCAGAGAGCTGACGCTGTTAAATTGTTGATCTAAACAACCCTGGAACTGGCCAACCTCATCTTACTGTGTGAGTTGATGAGTAAATAGCCTTATCATTTAAGCCATTTTGACCCGAGTCTTCTACTACTTGTAGCCAAAAGCTTCCCTCTGAGATGTGAGCTCCTTGGACTTAAGTGTCCTATTTGCTTAAGAGAGTCTAGGAACATTCCCAGCACCAGTTAGAAAACTTAGCACATTGCTCCTTGCCTGTTTGAGGAATGAACGAAGACCTTGTGAGGCCAAGTATGTTGTTAATAGCTTGTCCATAGACCCTGAATTAATAGGGGAAGCCCTGAGATTTTGGTCTCTGGATCTGAGCACTATTTAATGCACATATCCATTTGAGATTTTGGTGATACTACTTAGCTGAAGTCCTCTGACATGTTAAATATTCTTTGTATTTCTTCTTCTAGAAAGTCTGACATCTCCTATAGGTGGGTGTAGGTTGGTGTTTTTTTCCCCCCACCTTTTCCACATTTTTTATCAGTGCATTAAAATTATGCATTATGGTGGGATTCATTGTTACATATGTGTTCATGTACATGATGTTAGTGCTTTTTAAACTGTGGGTTATGACTCACTGATGGGTTTTAATATTAATTTAGTGGGTTATGATCAGAACTTTAAACACACTAGATCAGAAGAGAAATATTAGAGTGCATCCTAAATACTAAGCATAAGGCGTTGTTTTGGGAAAGTTTATTTCAAGTACGTATGTGCACATATCTTCTGGGACATGAAGTAAAATGTATTTATTACTGTGGGTTGTGGCCATTAATATTGACAAAAAAGCACCAACCTGGATGGAAGGGCCAGTTGTCCCTCTGAGGATCCATGCACATATGCCACCCTCCCAGGGAGCTCATGTTGTCCCCCTACCCCATTCCTTTCCTTTCTAATAACCAAACCCTAGGACAAATATCTCAGCCTAGGAACTCTTCCTCTTTCAAACTTTCCTGACTCTGGGAGGAATCAGTAGTTTGAGGTCTCCTCACTCATTCTTTATTAACCGTTTCCTGTGTTTGGCACTGAGGCTCCTGAGAGGCTCTCTGGGCCCTGGGAGTGAACTGGCCTCTTGCTTGCTTGCTGGCTTCAGGCCAGACCACCCAGATCACAACCAGGCGCTGTTTGACCCCCAGGTCCAGTTGTCTGCACTCCACCCTGGCAGGGAACTGGGCTAGTGTCAGCATCTGGGGCTCAAGAGGCTTTTACCAGTGAGTGGGCTGGAACTGGGGACCAGATCTTCCTTCACCTACTTTTGGGGGTGCTGGGGAAGAGGCGCATTGAATGACAAGACTTTGGTCCTGAGTGTGAGGCATGGCTCTGTTGGCAGTTGGGGGGACAGAGCAGCTCTGCAAGGCCACTCTCAGAGAAGAGGGGACACCCAGCTCCTCAGCTCTTTCCCACCCTGTACGTTGTGGTCGGTCCCCACTGAATCTGAAAACCTGAGCAAATGTTTTCTGTTTTGGTTTTTGCTGGGCTGTGAATCAGATCCAGGGCCTTCAGCATTCTCAGCAAATGCTCTACCAATGCGCTCGCTCCTCCCTTGGCCCCTGAGAAAACGGTGGAGGGGCTGGAGGAAGACATCTTGTCTCTCAGTTTTTCTGTGTTTCAGCCAAAGTCAACTTTCTGAAACCGATTCCTCCACCCAGCTTCTCCATGTGCAAATCTTATCCATCCGCCAAGGTGACGCTCCCACGCCACCATTCTTTGAAAGCTTCCCAAGTCTTCCTCACTGGATTTAACTGTGGTCTCCTCTGGACTCCCCATGGCTTTTCTGTTTTGCTCTGTTTGTTTGTTTGTGCCTCTATTTGAGCAGATATCACGTTCTGCCTCTTACCGTCACCATCATGCCCTGCGTAAGGATGTGTCAGTACATGATGGACCACATACACAACCAGGCACGAGGGTTTATTGGGAGGGGCAAAGGCATAACTGGAGCAGGATGAAAAGAAAACCCTTCGCTTCCACGAAGACCTGTCCTCTTCCCCACCCGAGAGTGTTTAATGTGTAAAACTGAAACTGTCTCCATTAAACAGCTCCCCACCCCTCAGCCCCTGGCAAACACCATTCTACTTTCTGCTCCTGGAAATTGGACACTCTGGGTACCTCACAGGAGTGGAGTCATCAGGAACTGAAGGCACGATTTAAGATGGATTGGAGTGGGGTGCCGGGGTAGTCTGGAAAGGGGAGGAGACCCTTAGAGGAAGGGACAAAGATCAGAGGGTGGAGGAGCAGCAGGGTCCTCAGAGAAAATGGCTGGTGGGGTTGGAGGTTCAGAGGCCTCCCAGACCAGCAAAGATCCCACACTTCTTCTGTGGGGAAGGTCAGAGCTTGAAGGGCCAGGACTCGAGGATGCCAGTAGCAGCCAGCATAGACTAGAGGTAAAGAATTGCTGCACTTTGGATCATGAATGTCCCCAAAAGACCATGTGTTGAAGTTTTGGTCACCAGTCTGTTGTGCTTTTGGTAAGTGCTGGAACCTTTGAAAGGTGGAGGCCTAGTGGAAGGAATTTATGTCATTGTAAAAGTGACCTGAAAGGGATATTAAGACTCTGGCCTCTTCCTGTCTCTCTCTTTGCTTCCTGGGATGAGAAGCCTTCCTCATCCCTCCTACCATGACATGCACTGTGCTTCCACAGCCTACAAAGCAACAGGGCCAAGTGACCATGGACTGAAACTGAGCCAAAATACATTTTCTCTTTTTAAATTGATTATCTCAGGTGCACATGTCACAGTGATGGAACACTAACACAAGGACCCTTTTCCATTTTGCAGCTTCCTCCTAAGCCCTTTGGATTCTAGGGAAATGGTGACTGATACTGAATTTTCATCCAATCCATTAGAATGGGGCCTTCAGCATTAGGTTGCTCTAAGTAGAATATTATTTCTTTTGCACCTGAGTTTGTGGAATGAAATCCATTGCCACTATGCTCTGCAGTTTTCTTCTAAAGCATTGCAATTAACTTGCATTATAGCATAGTGGGTTATGGAACAGTGGGATAATAGATGTGAAAACACTTTGAAGATTATAAATACTGAATAAATGGAAGGGGAGAAATAGCAATGCCCTGCTCTGAATAAAAATCACCATCCCATTAACCCAGAAAGCCCCAATAGACCTGGTAAAACTAGAGCAAATAATTCTTTTTAATAGTGTCTGATCAACAATATTAGCTTAAATATGTTCATATCTTTTATCATCAGAGCTTCTGGGAGAACTGGAACTAATGCAGAGCCCAGCTAAATGGGTCACCACATTTATGTTACCATTTATAATAAACAGGAAGTAAGAGGAGGAAAATTGCTTTCTTTCCCTGCTTCCTGAAATTCTACCTTGTATCCTAACAATGTAATCCCTCCTGGGAAGGTGGGCTAGGGAAGAGGAAGTGATTATCAGTCATTTCTGTTTACACTTGGTGCTTTCAAAGCAACTGAATAGGTTTGCTAGAAAGTGTAGCAAACCTGGCAAGCAGTTAGAAGAAAGCTCCCTGCTCGGGAAAAGCACCCTCTCCCTCCCCCAAATAATTTGGGGTGAGGAGAATAAACTGGACTGATTGTGCAGTTTGGCCCAGGGCATTCCAATCAGTACTAGACCAATCCGCCTTTGATGCAGATGGTAATTTGATAATTTCTGGGAGAAATGGTTTAGATTCCTGCCCTATACTCCAGAGTCCAGGCTTCCATCTCGGCACAGTTTAATCTTCAGAGGACCATTTGTTTTTTTGCCGTGAGGCATTCTTTAGGTAAGCAGCCAGGCTCAATTGAGCATGGGCAATCCTGCATGTCCCAGCACCCTATCTGAATGGAAAAAAAAAAAAAAAAAAAAGTCCAGAGGAAACATTAATCAGGTGTGAATCTTACAGATGAGAAAATTGTGAGAGGCTGCAGGGTAGTGGAGGAAAAGCATCTGTCTAGTGTTTGCTGGATCACCAAGCCCAGGAGGATGGGTTGCCTAGCAACTCCCAGTCACTTCAGACCAGTGCTAGGCAACAAGATGCAATCTGTCAGCTGCATCCGATTGGTGTTCCTCCTGGTTTTTAGAAGACATGTAGGTATTTCAGAAGCATCTAATTATCTTCAATTTCATTCAATTCACTGTGTGCATAGAGTAGCCTATCTCTAGCGCTACCCCTCCCCATCTCCCCCGACCTCTGAGGTTCAAATGCTCTACTCACATAGGAGGGGTCCTAAGCCTTGATGGGAAATTGCCTTCATTTCAGGCAACAGGAAGATGAAATGTGTGCTCTGGTTATATCAGGCATTTCCCACTTTTCATTAACCCAGCTCTCTGTGGTCATTTCCAAGGCTTCTACACACACGCAAATTGTTAAGAGGCACAAAGAAATTAACCGATGAATGACAAGGGAACCAGGCCCCCTGATTTATTAGGAGAGCTGTCATCCTCGTGCCTTCTTGCTTCTCCAGTGCAAGGAGAAATGAGTACATGGTGATACAGTCTCATTTGATTTCTGTGGTCAAGCAATCAATAGTCTTTACTGAGCTTATTGAGTTCATCTTTCATTTTGCTTTTCAATCCTTGTGATAACCCTATTATCATTTCCATTTCACAGTTGAGGAATCAACGGCTCAGGAAATCTAAGTGTCTCTAAGACACCCAGTTCCTTCGTGACTAATTGTCACCTGGAGCCTCCCCCAAAGTGTATGAGACAGTCTCTGCTCATTGGGAAGACTCTCATCTAGTTAGAAAATCTGTAACGATTTTGAATTAGTGTTTTTTTAAAAAAGTCCCAGACAATCTAATTTAGATGGAAAAGGGAAGTCTGTGTTTGGGCATCTTGCAAGGGATGAGCTTGGAAAAAAATTTTAAGAATTGAAAAGATTCTGCTCTCTGGAATCTTCTAGGGAAACCATGAAAAAATAGTGGCATCTTTTGGTTTTGCAGGCTGGTCTCTTTCAGATGGCAGTGCAGAAACTGGAGGCAAGGTGAACCCAGACTGTACACTGATCATCAGTGGTAGTTGAACTTGAGACTCAAGTTCACAAACCCTGGAATGCACAGGTCTACATGGTCCCCACCTCCACCCACATACAGGTCCTGGCTGCTGTACAAACATCCACTCATCCAGAAACTGGGTTGAAAATGAGAAAAATATTAATCCTTCCTGGACTTGTGGCACTCAACTCCCGAGTAAGAACTAGAAAATAAATGGGAAATCAAGGGGCCCAGAGACTAGAAAGGGAATAAAAAAAAAAAAAGAATCTAGAGGATTGGGTCAAGTTCAAAGTGAGTAAGGTGAGAATTTATAAGCATATCAGCTATCTCCTTATTTTTAGAATAACCTCCTTTAGAGTATGTTTCTTTGGAGTTATATGATACCTAAATATCACATAACGGGGGCTCAAGATTCTGCCCTTCTAACACACTCCAGGTTAATCATATTTTGTGTTGTAAGACTGTAGACCTTCCTCACTGCAGTCAGAAATTAGGCTAGAGGACCCTAGAGGTCCTTCCTCACTTGAAGATGTTATTGTGACCAGAGTGTTGTTAAAATTCAAACCATCAAAGGCAGTAAAAATCAGCAAGCTCACTCCTTTTGGCCTGGGAGATCATTCTTCTTGTTCTTTGTTCTTTGGGAAACTCCCATTGGCATACACTATTCTTTTTCCCCAGCAGCAATGAGATTTGAGGTGAGGCTGGACAACATGGTCAAGAATCCTTTGGAATTCTCGCTGCAGCTTTCTGAGGCACCTATTGTTCCTTTTATTTTCGAAGTGAGGAAATTGATAGGAATGGCGGTGAAGTATGAGCAGAAGCCGAAGAGAAGTAAACAATGATTAATAGCAATCTCTGCTAGGCTGCTCAAGGGATCTTTATTACATTTTATCTAACAGTCTCATTAATGGTCTAGAAGAGGTAGACGCTAACAGAACTTTAATTAAATTCATGGTGGATATTAAATTGGAAGCAATTGTGAATCTCAGGGAAGGAAGAAAGGAACCTAAGGGTATGTGGTGAGTAGAAGATAAAATAGAATTGAACATTAATAGGTGAAGAGAAATACCTGCTAAACATGACTTGCATGGAAATAATAAGGGTTTTGGAGACTGGCTTACTGTGTGTCAGGCAGTCCTGGGTGCTTTGGAGATGGAAACTCACTTGTTCTTTCCAATAACATGATGAAATGGGTGCAGTTATAATTCTCAATTTGAAGATGAGGAGACTGAGGCAGAAAATAAAGTGACTTGCATCAGGTACTGAGATGGCAAGTGGTCTAGAAATTAAAGAATCACTGAAGTTTTTGGTTCTGTGGGTCTTTTCCTCTAGAGTTATAAAGTTGGAGTAAAACTATGCTTTTAAAGCATTTCTTAAAAAAAAAAAAGACCTGAAAATAGAATAGGAACTATTATTAGGGAAGGGGAAAGATGTGGTTAGGTGCAAAAGGGGGTAGTAGGCAGGGTGGACATGATCAAAACACAATATATGCATGTATGGAAATCACACTCGGAAATCCATTAATGTGTACTATTAATTTCTGGTAATAAATAAAATAAAAATATTTCTATCTGGGCATGGTGGTGCATCCTGTAATCCCAGTGACTCAAGAAGCTGAGGCAGGAGGATCATGAGTTCAAAACCAGCCTCAGCAAAAGTGAGGTGGTGCTAAGCAACTCAGTGAGACCCTGTCTCTAAATAAAATACAAAATGGGACTGGGGATGTGGCTCAGTGGTCCAGTGCCCCTGAGTTCAGTCCCCAGTACACACACACACACACACACACACACACACACATTTGTAGTTATCAGGTTTAAGTGGAAATGTGTATATATATATATATATATATATATATATATATATATATTTATTAGCCTAAGGACAACTTATTTCAAGGAACAATTTTCCAAAAAGGTGTTCATAGTATCTATTTCATGATGGTCATGGATTTGGCATGCAGGCAGCCTGTCCTGGAAGGGACTTTGCCTATGAGAAAGTTCTCTCTGCGGGTAGGAAGGAGCCTGGTCTCTTTGTTCCCTCTGCATGCTTCTAGAAGAGTTCCTGGCCCACAGAAGGCCTTCAGGAATGCATTTCAGTTAGCCCAGGTTGACTTGGCATCAGCTTTAATTTGGAATTCAGAAAGCATTAGGAAGTGTTTTTTTTTTTTTTTTTTCATTTGCAGAGATGTTTATGAGACTTTAGAATAAGTGTTTAAAACATATTTTTGAAGACACATTAGTGACAATAATATGTCCAGGCCCTTTTCCTTCACTTTAAAAAAATTTGCAATGCATTGTTATTTATTATAGTCATCATTTTTATTTCTCTTGTCTAACTGAAATTTGAGCCCTCTGATTAACATCATTTCCTGATTCACCGCCTCGCCCAGTCTTTGGTAACCTCCATTCTATTCTCTTCTTCTATGGGTTTGACTTTTTGAGATTGAGATTCCACATGTAGTGAGATAATGTGTATTTAACTTTTGTACCTGACTTCTCATTCAGTGTGATTCCTCTAAGTTCATCTGTATGGTTGAAAATGACAGAATTTCCTTTTTTAAGACTGTAGAGTATTTCATTGTGTATTTACACTGCATTTCCTTTATCTATTCACTGTTGGTGGATACTGAGGTTGATTCCATATCTTGGGCATTGGGAATAATGCTGCAGCAGACCTGGGAGTACAGATACCTCCTTGACGTTCTAATTTAATTTCCTTTGGATATGTAGCCAGAAGTGGGATGGTTGGATCTCATGTGGATTCTGTTTCTGGTTTTCTGAGGAGCCTCCAATTTCTTTCTCTAATGGCTGCACTAATATTAAGTAATGGCTTGTAGTGGCAGAAGCAAGGGCTGTGGACGTTAGGAGATGATGCATCTGCTTCATGTACTTCGACTTTTGAGCAGTGGCCCTCCTGCCATTCTAATGTAAAGCTTGAGAAAGGAACTTGATCAAGGTTTCCCTGCACATAAGGAGGGATCCTGGTTGTGCCCTCTCTCTCACTCGGTTTGGGAAAATGGAATGGGAGGCGGCTGAGAAGACATGTTGTCAACTATAAGCTACTGCACAAAATGTTTGTTATTATCATACAATGACAACATCACTCTGTGTTTATCACTTTGGTATCTTCCCCAGGCCAATGTTTGAGGAACAATTAACTTGACTGAACCTCTCATATAAATTCATCTGAGCACTAATCTAGTCCCAGATAGAGTGGCTCATCACTAAGGAGCAGAAGGCAACAGGCTACAGTTTCTTCGCAGGGTGAAATTCAGGGGATGAGCCCAGGAATGTTGATATTAAAAATGCCTCCATGGTTCGGGAATAACGACAAGTTGAAGAGAAAAGTTGGCTTCCCAAGGGGGTAGTAGAAAGCATTAAGGTTGGAAGGACAAATGACAAGAAGGGAAGTAAGTGACCAGAGGATGTGGAAGGTTGGGGAACATTAGGTAACTTTACCTTTCGGTGGCGACGAGGTCGTCGGCAATGGTGTGAATGTCAAGGTCAGAGACTGCACTTATCATGGGCAATGGAGGCGCTTCCATTACCAGCCAAGTCTGGAGTGTACAGTGTCTGTCCTGAGAGAAGAAGCAGAGTGGGCACTTCCTAGTTCTGGTAGCTGAAGATTGTCTTGCAAGCAGGCGAGATGTTTCTAGGACTTTCCTACACTGACAGCACTTCCTGCTTCCCTCGGAGTTGCATCCGTCCCCTTTTCTTTGTACCCTCTGACACAGCCACCTCCCCCTGACCAGAAGTGGTGTCAATTTCAGACACTTGATTCAGCAGTTATTGCCTGAGCACCTGCTCTTTGCCAGGCCCTTCATGAGGCCTGAAAATAACCACAGGAGGCAAAACAGATCTGGCCTTTGCCCTCTTAGAACTCACAATGCAGTGGGGGAGACACACGTGGATCAAATGCTCAAATAAATGCACCCATAATTCTTAGAAGTCTGCACAGCTGTGAGGGGAGTCTGGGGCCTGTGGGAGCTCACGGAGGTCCTGCTCAGTGAGATCGTCATGACGGTGTTCCTGAAGGAGGGGGGCCTCCGCGAGTACCCCAGGGCCAGGCTAGGTGAAGGGAAAGGGGAAAGGGGGACCTGGCGAAGGAGGACCCTGCTCCAGAGTGCTCAGGGGTGAGGGAACTGTCACCTCTGGACGTGATCAGAGGGCAGAGGCTTGGCAGGGTCCTGTGTGCTGGGCTCAGGGCTGGGGCTTCTGATCTAAGCAAAATGGGAGCCCCTGGAAGTTCTTAAGCAAGGGTGTGTGTGTGTGTGTGTGTGTGTGTGTGTAAAGAGGGGGACAGGAGAGAGAGGCTGTTTCATTTTCTCAGGCTGTCATAGCAAAGTACTCCAGACCTGGAGGTTTAAACAGTGGAAATCTATGTTCTCACAGACCTGGAGGCTAGCAGTCCAAGATCAAGGACCACCAGGTCTGGCTTTCCTGAGGCCCCTCTCCTTGACTTGTGAATGGCCATTTTCTCTCTGTGTCTTCACAAGATGGTCTCTTTGTGCCTGCCTTCCTAGTGTCTTTCTCTTTATGGCATCCGACAGATTGGATTGCTGTTCATCTCAACAGGTCTCATTTTAACTTAATCACCTCTTCAAAGGTCTTATCTTTAAATACAGTCAGTCACATTTTGAGGTACTGGACTTCCACATAAGAATTTTTTTTTCTTTTTTTCTTTTTTTTTTTGGTGGGGCACAATTGAGCTTGTAACAGAAGTGTAAGAAAACTTATGTCTTCAGAGGCTTCTCTGGCTGCTGAGAGGAGAATGAATGAAAGGGACCTGAGTGGATGCATGAGGCTGGGCTGAAGTCCCTTGATAGCCTGAGGTTAGTTCACACCACTTAATGCCTTGTCCCAAGCAGTGTGTCAATCCTCCACTCTGTTTCCTATTACAGCTTTATTTCATTTCCATACAGAACATTCAAACGCTATGAAAATATAAACACTGCTTTACAAGCTATACTTGTAAAAAAAAAAAAGTCAAATAAGGCACTAGAAAATTTAGCATTGGAACAGTCCTTCCAAATTTGAGTTTTCAAACAAAACAAACAAATTAAAATCAATGACCTAACGCTGACAAGGAATCATTTTTGTAACTTAATTATGAAACCACCACATAAATAAATGATTTTATTTCATTGCATTTGTTTTGTGAAATACCACTTGAAATAAAAATAAATAAGCACATATTAGCTGTTGGTTACTGGCTTCCAGTCTGTTCTGGAGAATAAGATGAGAGAAAGTTATTTAGCTACTGAAAATTTACTTTATTTTTCTAGTAGTTGACAGAATAAGAAAAACTAGAACACTACATCAGAACAAACCATAATCACCTGCCCATTCAAATCATCATTTTCATCATCTTCGTGACATCATAGGGAAATGGGTTATAAAACTTTAAAAGTTGGTAAGTTTGAAGAGCCACATTCAGAAAATAAATTGTGGCTTTGAATAGGAGAAAGGATGGGCATTAGAATTGCTAGTCATTCAATCATGTGCATTTTGTACCCACTGTGCTAAGGAGTGTTTCTCAAATCAGGATTGTGGACCACCTGCTTTAGAATCACCTGGAAAACATGTTACGCATGCAAATTTGAGGGCCTCATCCCAGACCAGATCCAAATATCTGGGCAAGTATCCCAGGATTCAGCAGCTATAACCCATCACTGATCACCACAAGTTATTTTTGTAAGCCCAGGAAAATCTGAGGACCCCTGTCATAGGCAAATATATTCTGTGTTATGTGGAGAGGAGACAGGAAAATCGATCCCATGTGTCTGCCCTGGAGGCTTCATTGTTGGCTTGGGAAGCCTGCATGGAAATCTGAAATCATAAGGAAATATGCCACAGTATAGAACTGCTCCACTTCAAGAAACTTCTGCTGTCCCTTAGCCCAGTCCTTTCCATTTACAGATGAAGTGCCAACCCTGACAAGGCTGAACAACTCAGGTGACAGGATTAGGAGGAATGGTGGGGTTTGAACCCAGAGGTCTCGTGCAGCATTTGGTCCCCTCTATGGTGGCACAAGGCCCTCCACCCTTGCATCACCTCAGATACATTTAGACTGACACACAGTGAGTAGTTCTTCAGAGAGGGCTGGATTAGCTCTCTACTGAAGATGCCGGGTTTTGTTTTTTGAAAGGGACACATGATCCTCGCTCTTTTCCAAGTTTGAAATAACAAAATCATGCAACCATTCTGCAAAGCATGATCCTGGGAAAAGCTCACCATCTGTGCAGTTTGTTGACTAGAATATCAGCTGGAAAATTAAAAAAAAAAGGTCACCCAGTCTGTGCATGTGGCCTGTCGAGCTTCGTTGATTCCTGGAATTCTGAAGTGGCCTCCTGGAATTAATTTTTAACTTACTTAGGTATGTTTCTTAACATAAAAATGTCATCTTCCTGAGGAAAAAGAAAATGAAGAACTTGGGAGGTGATTTTATCCTAAAGGGTTGAGGGAGATCAATAGTGTCAAAAAAGCAAAGTGTTTTATACACAACATCACCAGGGATGTAGGCTTTAAAAAAAGAAACTTCCAGACGCTGAGAGTTGTGAAACTTTAGAAGCCTCTGCCAAGGGATGATTGTTGCCATCTCTGTATTCAATGAATTTTGAAGATAAATGGATTGTGAGCTCTCTTGCCATTTTTTTTTTGGGTTCTCTCATCCAAGGTCATGGCTTCAACCAGTCCCTATATTCTAAAAGTCCTCAAAAATTCTAATCCTCTGTCCCTGCCATGATGACACTCCCCCTTGACTTCTGCTCCCTTGTTGCCAGAGTCCAAAGTTCCTGGGTGACAGCTGTAACTTAAAATTCTGAGACTCCTGCGGTGTGAACCAGCTGCTGTGTGTCCCCCTTTAAGAACCAGAACTTGTTCATCTACTGACCTCAGAAGTGCAGGGACTGGAGGCAAAAAATCCCCATGTCGTTCTTTTATTTCCAGCTTCCCTGGAGACATCTCCACCTGGATATCCTCCAGGATCTCGAACTCCACTTGTCCAAAGTCAATTCATCTTTCCTCCAAGCAGTTTTTCTTTTCCCGTTTTAATTACACCAACCAGGTTTAAAGCATTGCTCATCCACTGTGCTGCCAAAACTAGAAGCTCCAGAATCATCTTTGACAAATGCCTCTCTGAGAACATCTTATTCACCTAACAGAACTTTTAAAAAACTTATGATAGAACTATCTTTTGAGGGAAATATTCAGTGGGTATTAAAGGCTTCTAGAACCTGTGTCAGGATCATAGGAGCCCAAATGCCACCCTCAGACACCTCAGGCTATGCTGAGTGTGCAGGGAGGATGCAGTTTGACTCAGTTGGCAGGTGGCCCCCCTGGGGCTGGGCTGCTGTTGCAGGATGGTTTTCCCCTGGGGAAGTAGGTACTGAGAAGGGGATAAGCGTGCAGGAAGTTCATCAGATGCGGTCTTAGGATGGACATCTGGGTGGAAGGGAGGAAGCAGGACAGGAAAGAGGGAGAAACTGGGCAGCAAGGAATCACAAGATCTCAGCCAACCTCTCCTGGAGTTCTGAAGCTGGGATGTCTTTGGGGTTATCCCGCTGTTGACCCATCACTGGAAACGGGCTTCTCTGGAAAGGGGACATGATCTTGGGCAAGGCAGTGCTCTGTAACCAAAGTCATTCTTGAAGATGGTGACGGTGCTATTATCTGACCACCTTCCTAACGGGGGTGAACAGATCATTGTTGGGGGGTTTGGCTCGGTGGCATTGCCTCCATGGCCGTGCACACCTTGACTCTCTTGGAGCCCTTTTTTCCATATGGGTTCTGAGAAGCGGTCCCTCAGGTGAGCCTCTTTCCCTAGGAAGGTAAGTAGAGTGAAGCACGATCCTCTGCTGCAGAGGGGACCCGGGCTGCCATGGCCTCATTCTCCCTTCCTCTGTCCCACTGCCTCCTTCCTGCATCCCCCTCAGCCTCAGCACCTCAGCTCCTCTACTAGGCTCGCCTGGTGGCGAGACTCAAACCCTCACTCCTGAGTGATGCAAGTTGTTGTTTGCATTTGCCTCTTGGGCCGTGGTTGCTTCACTTGTTCATTTACTATCCAATTTGCCAGACTTGACAATTGGAGATACTCAAGTGGTCCACTTGGATGCCAAACGTACTGTGCCTTTCCCCTATTCACAACAGCAAATTGGACCTCTTTCTGAGGATCGAGGTGGGTTGCCTTGGTCAGAAATGTTAAGGTCTTCTTGCTGGCTGATCTCTTGGCATAAGGAAGCCAAACTGCCTGGGGAGCAGGTACAGCTGAAATTTTAGTGGGTCTCTTGCTGTGACCACTAGTAGATATATCTGGCCCACCCTTGAGAGCCAGAAAGCTCAGAGGTACAGGGACCAGAGGTAAAAATTTCTACAAGACGATAAGTTGGGCCATCCCTGCTTTTACCTGTGGTTCCTGGACCATGTATTCTTCCTACTGGGGACAAAGCACCGTAGACTGATTATTGTTTTAGCATGGATGCTGTTTCGTGCCGAGTGCACCCCATCTGTGCAGGGGATTCCATCCTTATTGACTCCTCAGCTATCCCTGCAGCAGATAGTTCTATCCCTCTGCTGGGCCTGCAGTTTCTGGAGGAAGGAGGAGGGGGGTGGCATGCAAATTGGGTGTTATGGTTATGGGCCTGCTGCCATTTCTACTGAGCTCTAAAATGGAGCTCTGGATGTTATGTGGGATTGTGAGGTTGTGTGGGACATGAGAGCGTCTGGAGAATTTCCATAGTAGTACTGGTTGAGGCCCTCAAGCAAGACAGGCAAACCTATATCATTCTGTCAAAGCAAAGTGCCATTACTTCCAATTTGGAAGAGTATCCATATGGTCATTTGGCCAACAAGGAGCTGGTTTCCTGAAGAAAGGTGCCCTACTGGGGTCCAGTGTTATTTGTGTTCCTGGTAGAGCTTTAGTCAACTCAGATCAGCTTTGGTGAGAGAGCCATGCTGTCGGTCCCATGTATGACATCTACATCTGCCTTTTGGTTACCCCACTCATGTGCCAAATGGATTAGCACAATAAATAAATATTTTTAAATGTCCTCAGTTGAAATTTCAAGTAAAGTAAATATTCATAAATCTAACATTAACAAAAGATTTTGATACCCTCAATAGTTCTTATGAGTGGAAAGGGGTCCTGAGACCCCTACTTCAGGAGCACTGCCCTAGGTCAGTCACTGTGTCTCTACTCAGTCAGCACTCCTGCCTCAGGTGTTCATCCTGCACCCACGGGTGCCCCTCAGAACCCTGTGGACTGTGAATGGGATCAAGCGACCCACCAAAAGAAAGTCCAGGAGCTATTGACAGCAAAAAGGAGGGTGCATACAGTGTCATAAATCAAAGAGCCCAAAAAGTCCAATAATGGGAGTGCCATAAGAGGGATCCTGGTTTTGTTGCTTTTTGAACACATGGGAGCAAAGACTGCTCAATGGCTAAGTGAACAAATGGGTGAATGAGTGAAAGAATCAACGAGTGCGGAATAATCCTGAAAACTGCTTAAGGTTCTTCTAACTCCAGGGTTTTACACACCTCTCATGGAGTAATATTCTGAAGTCTGTATTTGTGTATGTGTGTGTGTGTGTGTGTGAGAAGGCAAGGTGACTGTGACTAGGGAGGTGGCACTTTTGAAGCCCACTCAGTCAAAGGGGCACAGAGGATCAAATCAGGAACCGACCAGGTGCCTAAAAACAGTTGGCTACTGGGGGCAGCAATGACAGTGGCAGCAGCTTGTCGCCTACATGCCTGGCCCCTGACCTAGCAGGGCATAGGGGTGATTAATCAGAAATCCCAAATGCTGGTGAGAGCAAGTTGGGAAGTTCAGGTATGAAATTTGTAGGTCCCCACAGGGTCCCTGAGTTCACAGATAAAAGGCAGGGTTGAATATAATATTTGAAAATGACATGGCCAGTCCACAGAACCGTGAGCTACAGTGGTGCAATTAGGAACAATTGCCTTTTGGAGGTGATTAGGCGATGGTGTCCACAAATTGAGCATAAGAGATACCCATTGAAGGACGAATTTAGAGGGACTCGGAAAAGAAAACAACGAATAGAATCCCAAACAGCTCTGAGGGCGGCGGTGGTGGGAAGAAATGCTTTTAACAGATAATTGCACTGTGGGTGCCCAGGGCGGAGAAGCTGCTGAAGGGAGTCAGAGCATTATTCTGGGCCAAGAAGGTTGAAATGAGGTTGCTGCTCACATCCCAGATCCCGTGCCAGGTGCTCACTGACTCGCCAGTGCTGCTGCTGGGACTCTGAGCGAGCCCAGCATGACGTATGCACAGACGTCCCTTCCTTCTGTGAGAGAAGCTCCCGTGACTTCCCGGCTTCCAAATGCCTAAAACTGAAACGTGTGAAATTGGGTATTGCTGGCAAATTCACCGAAGCCCAACAAGGTATGAAATGCTAGAAGGAACTACACTTCTCAATAAAGATGGACTTACTCCTTTAACTTGTAGGGAGGGTTCACGGTACAGCTGAAGCCAAGAGGGAGCAGGAGGGGGGCAGGAGCTGTCCTGAGCCACACCGAGGGAATATGATGTCTGGCTTCTGCATGGCTTCTCAATCCAGGGAGGACCAGGGCTTGGAAATGAGTGTGCAGGGAGTCAAAGATGGGGTTTCTCACCTGCATCTGTCCTCAGAGAATATGTGTTTCCTCTTGAGATAATACATATGTGCACATGGGTGTGCAAGCTCTCTAGGACACCATGCCTCTATTTGAAGGATAACTACTTGGAACACAAGGACTTACTTACAGCTGGAATTTGGATTTGAAACACTTACTATATATTCTCAAGTTGTCTGTGTAGGAGGAAAAAACTTTAGAATGATAGGTGGACAACTTAGTCTATGAATATACACATGCACACACACATATGTATGTTTTAAAAGGCAATAAAGACTTGTAATCTGCAGATGTAATAACTAATATGTTCAGGGATGGGGAGATGAAAGATCTGAGATCGAAGCTGCTGGCAGGGACTTTCACAGTGACTGGCTGTGGGAGGAGACACCAGCTGAACAAAAAATAGAATTGAGTTTGTAAGGCATGCATTTGTTAAAAATGCTAGGATTGAATAAACATCAGTATGTGGAGAGGAAAATCACTTAAGAAACCTAAATAGGACCATTATGGGCAATGAAGAAACGAATGAATAGGAAGAGACAACAGAGAGATAATCGATATGGCTGACGGCTTGCTCCTGCCTGATTAGCCTTCTGTGATTTCACATCTGATCCACCCTCAATAGTACTTGTTATAGTACATCTGTACACAGTTATTTACAGTCACTGGGACGCAAAAGGAAACTGTCAGGGCCCCTGGGATGCTGTGGGTTGGTGTCTTATTCTATTTGTGGGTATTTCCAGATACCCCCACACACTTATTTTGCCATTAAGATCTGATTAAAGGGGTGCAGACACAGGTAAGAAGATAACTAGAAATGGAAAGCTGTCTATGGTGGAAGCCAGATGAGGGCGGAGTGGTGGATTCTAAGGGGTTCGGTGTTAGGAAGAGATCTCTGTGTGTGATGCCGCCTCAGCACAGGGATCCAAACACCTAAGATTCTAGATCCAGAGGGAAACCATGCAAAAGATATTTTCAGAATTTTGTTGCAGATTAAAGCATGGGTGAAGGGAGGAGAGACTGAGGCTGGAAGGTGCTAGCCAATGCCAGATGGAAGGCCCGTCTTCTAGGGGTGACTGTAGTGGGAAAGTGAGAAACAAACAGAATAATTCACAGAACTTGGTGGCTGATTGGATGCGAAGGTCTTGAGAGAAGGAAAAATCACAGGTGGCTCCCAGCGTGGGAGACAAAAAGAGGACTATTTTTCTTGGGAAGAATAAAGGCTAATTTTGAAAGGAAAGCCAGGAGCGTGAGATGTGGCAAGGGCAGGTGACAATCCATGAGACTGTCACCTGTCAAGCAAGCATTTAGAGGTGGACTCTCAACCTTTCTGGCTGTTCAGTTGCCTTGGGAGTCCTCTGAACAGAGACCACTTTAATCGAATATTGGAGTGAGTGTGCTCCTGAGGGAAGGAAGGTTGGAGAGAAAGAGACCACTAAGGAGAACTTCTGAGACGTGTGTCCATAGCAATTTTCAAAACAAAGAATAAAGACAAAGAAGGTACATCAGGGCACCTGGGTAGCCTGGGTTGGACAGTGTGTCAAAGAGGAATGGATGGGCAAAATCAAGTTGCTACAAAGAGGTTCAAGAGAACAAGGGAAAAAAGTACTTTTGACCTTCCAGTTATAAATAGAGCATTTGTTTGATTTTTCATTTACTTTTTAAAAAATAGATTTTATTTTTTAGAGCACTTTTAGGTTCTCAGCAAAATTGACAGGAAGGTACAGAGTTTCTCTATGTCCCCTACCCCTTCACATGCATAGAATTCCCATTTATCAACATCCTCCAAAGTGGCACATCTGTTTATAGATCAGGAATCGACATCCACACATTAGCATCATATAGTTCACATTTCAATTCATTCTCCGTATTGCATACTCTGTGGCTTTTGTATTATGCATAATGACACGTGTCCACCATTATGGTACCACGCAGAACAGCTTTGTCCCCAAAACCCCCTGGGTGTCACCTGCTCATCCCTTCATTCCCCTAAATCTCCAACAGCCACTGATCTTTTTCACGTCTATTATACTTTTGCATTTTCCAGAATCATGTAGTGAGTAGTCTTTTCAGAATGACTTATTTTTTCACTGAGTACTCTGCATCTAACATTCCTCCTTGTCTTTTCGTGGTTTGATAGCTCATTTCTTGTTAGTACAAATAACATTTCAATGTCAAGATGTACCATAGTTTACTTATCCATTCACTGACTGAAAGACATCCAGGTTGGCTTCCAAGACAAATTATGAATGCTACTATACACATCCATGTGCACATTAAAATTTAAAAAAAATTGCCATCCACCCATTTTTAAGTATAAATTTCGAGTATTAAGTACATTGGTCTTGTTATGGAGCCATCACCAATCATCCATCTCCAGAAGTCTTTCATCTTGCAGAACTGAAACTCTGCACCCATTCAAAAGTAACACCTCATTCCCTCCGGCCTTCAGTGCCTGGTAGCTGCAATTCTACCTCCTGACTCCAAAACTTTGTTCTCAGTACCTCGTATAAATGGAGTCATACAGTATTTGTTGTTTTGTGACTGGTTCCCTGGTTCCATATATAATTTAATATATATTTTGACATATATCATATGATATATATGATATACATATACTTAGGTTATCTCCATCAGTGGACATGCGTTGCTTCCATATTTTAGCTATTGTGTATAATGGCTGCTATGAACATGGGTGTACAAATATCTCTTTAAGACTCTGCTTCCAGTTCTTTGGGGCGAATTCCAGAAGTGGAAATGCACAAGGTACTCTGTGACTCCGTGTGCAGGCATTTGTGTGGATATAGATTTTTAACTCATTTACATACCAAGGAGCACAATTGCTAGATCACATGGTAAGAGTATGTTTAGCAATAAGAAACTACCAAACTGTCCTCCACAGTGGCTGTGCCCTTTTGCATTGCCACCAACAGTGAGCTAGAGTTCCTGTTGTTCTGCATCCTCACCATCATTTGGGGTTGTCAGTGTTTTGGATTTTTGCCATTCTAATAGGAATGCAGTGAAATCTTATTGTTGTTTCAATTTGCAATTCTTAAGCATCTTTGCATATGTTTATTTGCTATCTGCACATTTTCTTTGGTGAGGTGTTTGTTCAGTCTTTTTAGCTGGATCGTTTAAGGGGTTCTTCTTAGAGTTTGGATAATAGTCCTTTATCAACTTTTCCCCCAAGCCTGTGGTTTCTCATTCTCTTGACGACCTCTTTCACAAATTAGATTTTGTATTATTTTATTTTTTAATATTTTTATTTTTACAGACTGCATTTTGATTCATTGTACACAAATGGGGTACAACTTTTTGTTTCTATGGTTGTGCATGATGTAGATTCGTACCATTCATGTATTCATACATGTGCATAGGGTAAAATGTCTGTCTCAGTCCACCAGAACAGAATTTTTTAATTTTAGTGAAATCCAGCTTATGAATTAGTTATTTTATGGGACTTGCCTTTGGCATTGTATTTAACAATTATAACCAAACCCAAACTCAGCTAGATTTTCTCTGATAGTATCTTTAGGAGTTTTATGGATTTACATTTGATATTTAGGTCTGTGATCCATTTTGAGTTAATTATTGTGAAAGGTTTGAGGTCTGTGTCTAGATTCATTGCTTTTCTCTTTTTCTTTCTTCCTATCTTTTTTTCTTCTTTCTTGTTTGGCAATAAGAAACTACCAAACTGTCCTCCAAATTGGCTGTGCCCTTTTGCACACATTTTTCTAGTATTTCCAATGATGACAACAAAATACAGTAGTTTACTAGATGGCCTGCTCACCGTGAACTAAGACTAATGAGAGAAGCATTTCTCCTCCTCCTCCCCTTCCCTCTCCTCTTCTTCCTCGCTCTATATATTCATTTGCTTATTTATTTGTTTTTTGGTACTGTTTATTTTTGTAATCAGCATTTGTTTCTTCATGGAAGCAAAATGGGTTACACAGGAACATTTGGAGGTTATTTCTTGGATATGGTAAACTTCAAATAATATCTCCCAGTGCTCCACGTGAGTCGTTACATTTTAAAACTTAAGTATACAGAGTTTATGTTGCAAATATGGATATCACCATTTGGCACATTTAGATGCATGAATGGTAATTTAAGCTTCAGATAAATGTACTAGTTTTGATCTTTGATGAAACTTTTTAAGAAAAGTAGCATCACATGAGAGAGTTTTTCTCAAATGGAAGTCAGAATCCTTGAGCCAAAGGATCAGAGACTGCCTTCCAAGCTGGGTGGCACTTTGTGGCGTAGTTGCTCCCCAAGACCCTTCTCAGTGCATCTTCAGGGTCTGATCCTCTTTCCCACTGTCCCTGGCCTCCCTGCTTGCCCTTCATTACAGCTGGTTTTGGCCTGTGTTCCCAGGCATTTTAGAGGGAGAGAGAACAAGAACGATAATGAGAAAGCTGGATGGAGGTCCTGGGTGAGCTTCTTCCCTTCCAGCTGAGAATAGCCATTCCCTCCTTGTTTCTTCGTCGTGTTTTGTACTCTCGATCACACAACTCGCCATCTGTATTCCCCTCTCATTAGGTGGTGAGGTTTAGAAGCACCAGCTTCTGTTCTAATTTGCCTTCCTGTCTCTTCCAGGGCCCAGCACATACCTGTTAGGCACTAAGGGCTCCCTAAGCATTTGGTGAATTGAACTGAACTGAAATCAATTAGTTATGTCAAAAAGAAATAGGTAGGTGCCCAAGATGTGAAGTGGCACAGGATGGTGATTCCTTAATCATTCCAGTAAGGTCAGCAAACGCTCCATAATTTCCACATTAGATGGGTCTGGAAAGGAGGACCCTGGGATTTGTCCTAGCTTCATTTGCATGGAAATCATCTTATTTTGCTTAATCAAACAGTCCCCTGAAACCAATTCTTTTTTTTTCTGATCTTTTTAAATTTATTTTAATTGGTTATACATGACAGTAGAATGCATTTTGACACTTTGTACATAAATGGAGCATGACTTCTCGTTTCTCTGGCTGTGCATGGTGCTGAGTGACACCAGTAGTGTAATCATACATGTATATAGGGTAATAATGTCTGTCTCATTCTACCATCCTTCCCAACCCTACCACCCCAGTCCTCTTCTCACTCCCCTCTGCACAATCCAAAGTTCCTTCACTCTTCTCTTCCCTTCTCCCCCACTATAGGCCAGCATCCGCTTATTAGAGAAAACATCTGGTCTTTGGATTTTGTGGATTGGCTTATTCCACTTAGCATAATATTCTCCACTCCCAACCATTTACCTGCAAATGCCATAATTTCATTCTTCTTTAAGACTGAGTAATATTCCATTATACATATGTTCCACATTTTCTTTATCCATTCATCCATTAAAGGTCATCTAGGTTGGTTCCACAGTTTAGCTATTGTGAGTTGGGCTGCTATAACACTGATGTGGCTGTGTCACTGTGGCATGCTGATTTTAAGTCATTTGTGTGTAAAATGAGGAGTGGGATAGCTGGGTCAAATCGTAGTTCCATTTCAAGTTTTCTGAGGAATCGCCATACTGCTTTACATAGTGATTGAACCAATTTGCAGTCCCACCAGAAATTCATGAGTGCACATTTCCCCCCACATCCTTGCCAACACTTATTATTGCTTGTATTCTTAATAACTGCCATTCTGACTGGAGTGAGATGAAGTCTTAGAATAGTTTTGACTTGCATTTCTCTAATTGCTAGAGATGTTGAACATTTTTTCATATGTTTGTTGTTCAATTGTATTTCTTCTGTGAAGTGTCTGTTCAGTTCCTTAGCCCATTTATTGATTGGGTTATTTGTCTTTTTGGTGTTAAGTTTTTTGAGGTCTTTATATATCCTGGAGATTAGTGTTCTATCTGAGGTGCATGTGGTAAAGATTTTCTCCCATTCTGTAGGCTCTCTCTTCATGTTATTGATTGTTTCCTTTGCTGAGAAGTTTTTAGTTTGAATCCATCCCATTTATTGATTCTTAATTTTACTTCTTGTGCTTTAGGAGTCTTTTTAAGGAAGTCAGAGCCTAAGTCAACATGATGAAGATTTGGGCCTACTTTTTCTTCTATTAGGTGCAGGGTCTCTATTCTAGTGCCTAAGTTTTTGATCCACTTTGAGTTGATTTTTGTGCAGGGTGAGAGATAGAGGTTTAATTTCATTTTGTTACATATGGATTTCCAGTTTTCCCAGCACCATTTGTTGAAGAGGTTATCTTTTCTCCAATATATGTTTTTGGCACCTTTGTCTAGTATGAGATACCTGTATTTATGTGGGTTTGTCTCTGTGTCTTCTATTTTGTACCATTGGTCTACAAGTCTGTTTTGGTGCCACTACCATGCCATCTTTGTTACTATTACTCTGCAGTATAGCTTAAGGTTTGGTATTGTGATGCCTCCTGCTTTGCTCTTCTTGCTAAGGACTGCTTTGACAATTCTGGGTCTCTTATTTTTCCAAATGAATTTCACGATTGCTTTCTCTAGTTCTATGAAGAATGTCATTGGGATTTTAATAGGAATTGCATTAAATCTGTATAACACTCTTGATAGTATGGCCATTTTGACAATATTAATTCTGCCTATCCAAGAGTATGGAAGACTTTTCCATCTTCTAAGGTCTTCTTCAATTTCTTTCTTTAGTATTCTACAGTTTTCACTGTAGAGGTCTTTCACCTCTTTTATTAGATTGATTCCCAAGTATTTTATTTTATTTTTTTGAGGCTATTGTAAATGGAGTAGTTTTCCTAATTTCTTCTGCAGGGGATTTGTCGCTTAGGTATAGGAATGCATTTGATTTATGGGTATTGATTTTATATCCTACTACTTTGCTGAATTCATTTATGAGTTCTAGAAGTTTTCTGGTGGAATTTTTTGGATCTTCTAAATATAGAATCATGTTGTTGGCAAATAGCAATAGTTGTGAGTTCTTCTTTTCCTATTTGTATCCTTTAATTTCTTTTGTCTGTCTGATAGCTCAGGCTAGATTTCAAGGATGATGTTGAATAGAAGTGGTGAAAGAAGGCAGTCCTGTCTTGTTCCAGTGTTTAGAGGGAATGTTTTCAATTTTTCTCCATTTAGAATGATGTTAGCCTTGGGCTTAGCATAGATAGCTTTTACAATGTTGAGGTATGTTCCTACTATCCCTAGTTTTTCTAGTGTTTTGAACATGAAGAAGTGCTGTATTTTGTCAAACGCTTTTTCTGTATTTAGTGAGATAATCATGTGATTCTTGTCTTTAAATCTATTGATGTGAGGAATTATGTTTATTGATTTCCACATGTTGAACCAACCTTGCATTCCTGGGATGAACCCCACTCAGTCATGGTGCACTATCTTTTTAATATGTTTTTGTATGTGATTTGGCAGAATTTCATTGAGAATTTTTGCATTGGTGTTCATCAGGGATATTGGTCTGAAGTTTTCTTTCCTTGATGTGTCTTTGGTTTTGATATCAGGGTGTTATTAGCCTCACAGAATGAGTTTGGAAGAGTTCTCTCCTTTTCTATTTCATGAAAAAACTTGAGGAGTATTGGTGTTAATTCTTCTTTGAAGTTCTTGTAGATCTCAGCTGAGAATCAATCTGGTCCTGGGTTTTTCTTGGATAGTAGGCTTTTGATGGCATTTTCTGTATCATTGCTTGAAATTGATCTGTTTAAATTGTGTATGTCCTCCTGCTTCAGTTTGGGTAGATCATATGTCTCTAGAAATTTGTTGATGTCTTTGAGAGTTTTGTTTTACTTGAGTATAAGTTTTCAAAATACTTTCTAATTATCTTCTGTATTTCAGTAGTGTCTGTTGTGATATTTACTTTTTTTCTCACAAAATTTAGTAATTTGAATTTTCTCTGTCTTTGTCTTCATTAATGTAGCTAAGGGTTTATCAATTTTGTTTATTTTTTCAAAGACCCAACTTTTTGTTTTGTCAATTTTTTTCAATTGTTTCTTTTATTTCAATTTCATTGATTTCAGCTCTGATTTTAATTATTTCCTTCTTTTACTGCTTTGAGGGTTGATTTGTTCTTTTTTTTCCTAGGGTTTCAAGATGTAATGTTAGGTCATTTACTTGTTGACTTTTTATTCTTTTAATGAATGAGCTCAATGTAATGAACTTTCCTCTTAACACTGCGTTCATAGTGTCCCAGAGATTTTTGATATGTTGTATCGGTGTTCTCATTTACCTCTAAGTATTTTTTTTTTATTTCCCCCCTGATTTCTTCTGCTATTCATTTCACATTCAATAGCATGCTATTTAGTCTCCAGGTGTTGGAGTAGCATCTATATTTTATTTTATTGTTGATTTCTAGTTTCATTCCATTATGATCTGATAAGATGCAGGGTAGTATTTCTATCTTTTTGTATTTGCTGAGAGTTGCTTTGTGGCATAACATATGGTCTATTTTAGAGAAGGATCCATGTGCTGCTGAGAAGAAAGTGTATTTGCTTGGTGATAGATGAAATACTCTACATATGTCTGTTAAGTCTAAATCATTGATTGCATTATTTAGTTCTATAGTTTTTTTGTTTAGTTTTTGTTTGGAAGATATATCCAGTGGTGAGAGAGGTGTGTTAAAGTCACCCAGTATTATTGTGTTGTGGTCTAGGTGATTCGTGAAATTGAGAAGGGTATTTTTGATGTACATAGATGCTCCATTGTTTGGGACATACATATTTACAATTGTTGTCTTGTTGATGTATGATTCCCTGAAGCAGCATGAAATGTCCTTTATCCTTTCTAACTTTGGTTTGAAGTCCACTTTGATATGAGGATGGAAACCCCTGCTTGTTTATGCAGTCCATGTGAGTAATATGTATTTTCCCCAACCTTTCACCTTCAGTCTGTGGATGTCTCTTCCTAGAAGGTGAGTCTCTTGAAGACAGCATATTGTTGGGTCTTTTTTAAAAATCCAATCTGCCAGTCATTTTTATTTAGTTTTGGTTTTTAACTTGACTTAATTCTCCTTTGATTGACCTTTCCTTTAGTGTAGTTCCTCCTTTTGCTGATTTTTGTTGTTGTTGTTTTTCTTTTCTTTTCTTTTCTTTTCTTTTTTTCATTTCCTCCTCATGGAATATTTTGCTGAGAATGTTCTATATAGTGCAAACTTTCTAGTTGTGAATTCTTTTAAATTTTGTTTATCATGGAAGGTTTTTATTTCACCTTCAAATCTGAAGCTTAATTTTACTGGATATAAGATTCTTGGTTGGCATTCATTTTCTTTCACAGCTTGATATATGTTATTCCAGGACCTTCTGGTGTTGAGGGTCTGGGTTGAGAAATTAGCTGGGGTTCAAATTGTTTCCCCCTTGTATGTAATTTGATTTTTTTCTCTCCCAGCCTTTAAAATTCTATCCTTATTCTTATGTTAGTCATTCTCATTATAATGTGCTTTGGTGTGGGTCTGCTGTAATTTTGTACATTTGGGGGTCGTGTAAGCCTCTTATAGTTAATTTCCCATTTCATTATTTAGATTGGGGAAGTTGTCTGATATTACATCATTGAAAGTATTGTGCATTCCTTTGATTTATATCTCCATGCCTTCGTCTATTCTGATAAATCTTAAATTTGGTCTTTTCATTTTATCCCATATTTCTTGGAAATTCTGTTCATGGTTTCTTACCATCTTCTCTGTGCTGTTGACTTTATTTTCAAGAGTGTGTATTTTTTCTTTATGGTCTAAAGTTCTGTCTTCTAAGTGGTCTAGTCTGTTGGTGACACTTTCCTTTGAATTTTTAATTTGGTTTACTGTTTCCTTCATTTTGAGAATTTCTGCTTGATTCCTTTTTATAATCTCTGCCTCTTTATTGAAGTGATTTTCACTTCCTGTGTTTACTCTTTGATACCATTCTTTATTTTGAAGATCAGTCTATGTATTTTCTAAATTCCATCTCTGACATTTCTTCTACTGAGTTGTCTATGGATTCTATTGTTGGATCATCTTGGTTTGTTTGAGGCACTTTGTTCCCTTGTTTTTCCCTGAAGACAATCCTTGACACCACCTTTGCACAGAAAGCTAAGGATTAAAATAATTTCTCCAAGCCTCAATTTCCACCTGTGTAAAATAGGAATAACCCTAACATAATACTGACCCCATTAGGATGATAGGAGATTACTGAGATGTGTTAACTACATGTCTACCTTACATTAGGCATTCAATAAAAAAAAAATTATTACTCTGATGTCTTAAGTTGGTGATATTCATAAAATGTCAGAATATTAGAGTCTGAAGGGAACTCAGAAACTGCAGCAATGTGGGCTTTGGAGTCCACTGGCCTGAGTGGGAACCCAGCTCTGTTCCTTCCTTGGGTAGATTACTTATCTGGTAAAACCTCAGTAGGTGTTCAAACTGAGGATTAGACCTGTTAAAATTCAGATTCCAGTGCCCCACTCCACAAATTCTGATTAAGACATTTTATGGTAGTGTTACCAAATCCATGTTCGGAAGATTGTCTTGTAGAAAAATCAATTCCTAGAGACCAGTTCTGGGGAGAAAGATCTGTTTTATTCAGTGACCAAAGAACAGAGAGAAGGAAATTTTGCTCATAAATCAGCTTCTAAACCTCAGGGATTGAGAGGTTACAGATATAGAATAGGAATAATGCAGGAGAGAGATGGACTAATCAAAGGGAAGGACAGTCATGCCTTATCTAGAAAAAGGTGAAGAACTTCTAGGAACCCAGGCACCACCTCCCTGCCTTTCATGGCCTGGTGTTTGCAGTCATGGTGGCTGGTCGGTGTCTTTAGCCTTAAAGTGGGTGAGAGAGACTGGAGGTCTAGGTTTGTATTATTGATTTGGACAAAACATTTCTTGAAGGATCGACCTGTCTACATGTGGTACAGAGTGGAATCTGACCCAAAGGTCACAGCAACAAAGGAGATGGAAATAGTATGAAGACAGAGCTGCTGGGCAGTTTCATCCCATTCTGGACACCCACTGGACATCTGTCAGCCCAAGTGAAGAGGCAGTTTTCAGCAGAAGTGACCTTCAGTCCCTGAACAGTAACCTAGTCAACTGCTATCATCTTAACCCGGGTGTCAGAGGTGTTGGTTAGCTACAACAAATAATAATGTATTGTCCAGCTGAGTGGCTCTGAAATTAGAATTGAAGCTAGAGGGTTTATTTAGGTCTCCCTCCTACCCCTCCTGTAACAGTGGGGCCCATGGAATCTGAATTTTAGAAGGTCCCAGGTGAGTCCCAGGTGGACTCTGTGGACCATAATTTGTGAAATGTTGCTGGAAATCCCTTAAAGTCTCATAGCTCCTGATACAACAGGGCTATGATGCCTACCTCATGGGCAGCAGGCCCCAAAGCTGACTTACTGTAGGTGCCCAGAAGCAAGAGCTCCTTTCCTTGAACATACCTCTTCAACGACTCCATCCAGTCCTGGGTGCCAGTGTCAGGGCTGAGAGCAAAGTCTCTAGAACACATTAGAAGTGGGCAGGAATCAGTTTACAAGTTAACCACTGAACATTAAAGAGTAAGAAAAGGAGTCTGTGAAACGCATCAGATGTGTTTCGAAGAATATACATCAGTGATAAAATGGATTTCCCCCCCTACAAACTAGCCATGTATGGAAATAAAAAATTCCACTCTGTTGAACACATTTCCCTGCTTCCAACTGTGCCAAAAAACCAAGTGAGCAGGGAGCAAGGCCCACGATGGCAGTAAACAGTTTTTTTAAATGTGTTTTGGAAATTTGACTACTTGCCTGCCTCTGATTCATTAATGAAATATTAGAAGAAAATTAACAGGGTCTGATGACCTCAGTGGACATTTGGGGAGGAAGCCAAGTTCATGCTGAACTGAATCAGCTGTAAGGAAAATGAAACCAGTTTACCGGCCTCAGTGCCCCTTTTAATGTGCTTGCTGGCTGTGTGTGAGCCCCAGGCTCTTGGCTGATGATCGATGCTGCTGTTGCTGTGAACGAGAACTTTGAAGCCCTGATGTCTATAATAAGCTAGACATTTGTTAATGTTTTTCCTTCCTGTTGTACTTTTCAGTATGTTAGGCTGCTATTTAGCTTAGAATTGTCACAATCTGTGGCATTATATAATGACACAATTTCTTTGCTATATAATTGGTAAAGAACTTTGTGATACTTCTGATTGGAGGGAGATAAAAACTATAGAGAAACATGAGGCTGTGTTTAAATAAATGCAAAACTAACCAATTCCATCAGCAATCCCCAAAATGAGAGTTGGGTTAAAAAAACAAAATAAAACAAAACCTTCAGACGACTTTTTTACTTTCTTTTTTTTTTTCTTCCATAAAGAAAATATTTTAAACTGAATTTCCCCTTCTTTTCATCTGTCGTTTGTGGACAGGGGATATATAGCAGCAGGGGTGAGGAGATGAGAAAAATCAACTCAAAAACTGGCTTTGTTTAACAGATTAAATTCAAATGTGTTTTTATAAAGAAAGCACTTGTAATGTTTTATGCAGGCATGGCAATGGTAATATCAGAATGGAAGTCTGCCTCAAGGGAATAAGTTTTGTAATTATAAACTCCTCAGTAAAGCTTTGAAGCAATCTGGTTTGCCGATGGGTGGATTTTCTTGGTTTTAATTTATTCATACACTCATTCATTCATTCAACAAACACTGGCCCTTGCCATTTGCGCTAGACGGTGGCCACCAGCTTCTGTGAGTTCTAAGAGTGTTCCATCACAGCACATTCTGTATATTATTAAAGCTACCTTTTCAGCAAATATTTGTTGAGACTGCATGACTCCTGCCGACCCTCGGGGTCTGTAGTGAGGATTAAGCCAGGGTAATGGAGGTGAAGTGCTGATACTGCCTCTGGGGCCTAGAAGGTATTTAATAGATGTCTGATGAACACTCAGTGACCAGAGAGAAACTCGTGGGAAGAGACTGAGAGTGATCGGGTGTCAGTAGGAGGAGATGGTGAGAAGGATCTGGGTTTTGCCAGCTTCTGGAGGGAATCATTCCACATCTCTCCAGCAGTCACGCTTTTTGACCTTCTGGTCTACCCGCTCTCATTTGCGTTCTTCCTTGTTTCTCAAACATTTTGTGACTCCCTTGCTTTCTCCTTTCCCTCCTCACTTCCCTCTTCTCTCTTCCTTCCATATTAACTCTGTACATACTATGGTCTTGAGCAATATTTTACTCCACCAAGTTTACATGAGGTGATGTAAGAGCAGTCATCCAGGATGCTGAGGAACCCACCTCAGGATCCCCAAGTCACTGTCCTGAGTGAATCAGGGCAGGGGGCCAGGCTCCAGACTCCAGGTCGGGCCAGTCTGAAGATGGGAAGAATGATATTACAACTTAAAGTATACAGAGAAAAAATAATCTGTATGTCCTTACATATAACTTTTTAAAGAAAGGATTTGTTATTCTGAATTATGGGACAAAAATGCTGATTCTTCTGAGGGGACCCCAGTCATGAGTGACTAATATTTGAAGTGACAGGAGTGAGGTGTTAGTGATTCTTGAAGAAAAATTCAACCTGCAGAGTTCATCTGTAATTCCCTTAGCACTCACTTAGATGTTTTAATTGTATGGGATTGTAGGTCAAGGAAATTATGTCTTGGTATAGCTTTAAGAAAATTGTTGGCAATGAAAGGGACTTGTTATGGCTTCCAAAGAGTTAATTCAGAAGCGTACCTTTAGCCCTTGGCGTGAGGGCTGCATCTGTAAATTCCCTGAGGACTGGACTGTATCAACTTTTGGTCTCTATAAGGCCCAGTGCCCTGAAAATACTCAATACACATCTATTAATGTAAAATAATTAAATGTGTACTAGTTAGTTTGAAATACTGTATTTTGTAATCCAAATTCTCTACACTGGGAGAGATCTTTCTTTCTTTCTTTCTTTCTTTCTTTCTTTCTTTCTTTCTTTCTTTCTTTCTTTCTTTCCTCTCTCTCTCTCTCTCTCTCTCTCTCTCTCTCTCTCTCTCTCTCTCTCTCTCTCGGTACTAGGGATGGAACCCAGGGATGCTTTATCACTGAGTTATATCCCCAGCCCATTTGATTTTTACTTTGAGACAGGGTCTTGCTAAATTGCTGAGGCTAGCTTCAAACTTGTGATCCTCCTGTCTCAGCCTCCTGAGTAGCTGGGATTACCTACATGAGCCACCACACCCAGCAGTACATAGGGTTCATGACCAAGTGACAAAACAAAAAGCCTAAGAGAATGTAGATAGCAAACCAGAACATGGAATTATGGACTTTCAAACCATTGATATAAACTCCAATAACATATTCTGGTTTTAGGTAATAAAATTGCTTGAGGAACTCAGAATTGACAGGATGATATCCAGAGTTCCACAGGAAATTCCATGGAGGGGCCCAACGCTGATGGTTACTATGTTGGTCTAGACTACATAAGTAGGTTCAATCTTTCAACTGGGTGAATGGAAGGAATAATTAATAAGAGAGACACGAAGAAAGCAAGGTAAAATAAAGCAAATGCTGACTTCAGCTTACTGAGAATAATTTTGTGGCTTTAGCATTAGCTACATTACCATATGTAAACCATTTGGGTAATCCCTGTATATATGGAACCCAAGTAGATAAGCTCAGCAGGGTTAGCTTACTGACTGGCTTGAATCATTATTTGGTCTGATTAATGAGATGACAATTGGTTTCAAATCAAATTAAATTATGCATGAATGAAAAAGAAGTTGATTAAGTAGCTCATCTAAGACATGGTCACATTCAAGGGACCATACAAATTTTTAATTAAGCCTATAAGAGTAAAAGAAACCAGGATATGGAAAAATACAAACAAAAATTGAAAATAAAAATCTGAGAATTGTATCAGTATTGGATTATGCCAATAAACTATTAATAGGAACTCACAAGCACTTTGTCTTTCAAGAAAGAATTCATGATATTATGTCATTAACAAAGAATTCTAAGCAAAACTATCCAATAGTTGCTTCCTTTCCTAAGGACACGCACTTCATAAAGCTGGAAAGTTTGTTCTAGGGAACTGAAATCGTGTATATATCTGCAGATAACTGAATTGGACACAATTAAGAGATTTGGTTTTTGAATTTGCTATGATTCATTAAAATGGTATTGGGAGCACAGGGACAATTATTTCTTGGCTCTTGATGCTTGAAAAGTTATAAAGAGGCCACAGAGAATGAAACAACCAATACTCTCCTTGCATCTATTTAAGCATGCACGTGCACAAAGGATCATTGTCTCTGGTGCTATGGATCCCAAACACTAGAGTATTATTTCTGCATCTTGCCAATATTTTTAATGGAACTACTGATAAAATAAGACTATATAAGATAGATTTGCTATTGATTAACTCTTTATTATTAAGTCAACCGCCAGCACTTTGTGTTTGCTCATTACTTTTGGAATGTATAGTGCTCACATGCAGAGGTACATAGGTCTGGGCTTTGCTACTGTGGGATGTTGAATGTACCCTACAGGCCTATGTGTTAAAGGCTTGGTCCCCAGGGTAGTGCTCTTGAGAGGTGGTGGAACATTTAGAGGATGCTGGGAAGTCTATAGTCATGGGGCATGCCTGTGAAGGACACTGGGGGACTCCAGTCTCACCATCTCTCTCAATCCTGGTTCATAATACGAGTGGCTTGCTCTGCCCTGTGCTTCCCACCATTGCCATCCAGCACCTTCATCTGATATCCAAAGCAATGGGGCTGCCCATCTTGGACTGCAACTCCCCAAACTGTGAGTTAAACATTTTTTATTTATAAGTTAGTTGCCTCAGGCATTTCACTGTAGTAATGAGAAGCTGACTGATACAGCTTTCTCTAAAGGCTGTAACTCTAGATAACAAACTTGGATCTAGGATCTTTATCACAGCATCATCAGGGTTACCTTCTCTCCTTTCTTCCCCTTGCCAAACTGGGAGGTGTTTACTTGAGATTTTATGAAGACAACAATGAGTTAGTTGAGGATGATTAAAATAATAGATGAGAATGAAACAGTAACCAGTTTACCAATAACTAATGTGGTGATATAAATGAGGTTCCTCAATGGGGGACCTTCAAGAGCCCAATTTTAAATTTTTCAATAAAATTTGCACTGTTTTATGGTGGAGCATATTTTTTTAATGCAACCGTAGCTGTTATGAAAATGCCCTGGGGGAGGTTTGTCCACTGAATTCAGTGGGGGTCAGCAGTGTCTCTGCTCTTGGTTTTCAGTGCAGGTGAGAGGTGGACTAATTATCACGGGCAGTCTGGTCTTGGTGCAGAAGGAGGCTCTACCTCAGTTCCGGGTGGGAGACCCATTGGTACTCTCCATCTGTGTCATTCACTTCCGTGTTCTTAATTGGTTTCTCCACCAGAGACAAAAGGGAACATCAGGCCACACAGCTGTGCTAGACCACCGAGCACCCTCTTGGCTGTGGAACCTCGGAGAGTAACATATTTCTCTGTCTGCCATCTTGTGAAATCTGGTGGAAAAGAGTTGGTAGGCCACAGAATTAACATATTTTCTTGATTAAAAATATATGACAACATTAAGTTCTATTTCAGTGGAAAAGATGCTTCACCACTTGCTGGGTCAGTGCCTTGGCTACGGGAAGTGACATGAGGCAGCCAGCTGCATCCAGTCCTGTTTCGACAAATGATGCCACCAAGTCCTGGCTGAGTGGGAGCTGACACTGGGGAGAAGCTTTAGGGAAGACATTTCTATTCAGATTTTGGCCCTTTGTTTAAAATCGAGAACGATTTTGTCTCTTCCGAATGAAGGTTCTCATCCCCTACCCACTCCCACATGTCCACTCCCGAGTCTCCAGGTATAGTTTTCCTACATGAGCGATTATCTTCTTTCTCTATACGGAGTCTTTGGAAATCATCCTTTTCAATTTGATGCAGATTAAAAACACCTTCCTGGCCACTGCAATGAAAAAGATGGACAGCCATGGGCCTCATCTGAATAATGCACTTGGAGAGTACAACACGTGCTTGTCCCCATGCCTGGAGAGCTAGAGAGAGCACACCACGTCATGCAGCCCTCGTGGGACGCAGCCTGCCACGAGCTGGCGTTGACACCCTCGTGCTGCACACTGTCCACCGTCCAGTGTGTGTGGAAGGACAATAATGACACACGCTCCAGTAGCAGGGACTCTTGAATGTCAAGAGGCACTTGACTTCAGTTATTAGGTGGAACAGTTATAAAACATGAAATGTGTTTTTGCGTTTTCATTTTAGTCAGATGAATTAGAAGATACTTCTTTTCCACATGTCTGAGTAAATAAATGAAAAGAACAAATGTGTCCCGTTTGTGTTCAGAAGCAGAGGAAACGACTAGCTAAAACTAGAATGTTATTCAGGGTGATAACAGTAAAAATAATTTTTAATTGGTCCAATTACCTCCTGATCATTGAGGATCCCTATGTAGTTTATGAAGTTTCTAGGTTCCTGGGATAGTTGAGTTTGTGGGTTACTTTGGAGGGTGTTTTGGATGAGATTAACATTTAAATCAGTGAACTCTGGGTGCAACAGACTGCCTTCCTTCCACAATGTGGGTGGGCCTCGTTCAATCAGTTGAAGGCCTGAATAGAACAAAAAGATCTGCCTTCCCAAGCAAGAGTGAATTCTCCAAAAGACTAGGTACATAAATACACATAGATCATATATACACACGTGTACACACACACTATATATATATATATGTATATATGTGTGTGTGTGTGTGTATATGTGTGTGTGTGTATGAATATGTATGTGTATATATATATATATATATATATATATATATATATATCACACTTCATTGGTTCTGTTTCCCTGGAGGACCCTGACTAAAGCAATTCTTTTCTTAGATTTATATTTCCTTTCTCTCCCTGAATTCCTATATTCCTGTATTTTTGTCAGGTGAACTCAGATGAGTTTTTTTTTTTTTTTATTTAGCAGAAACTTAAGATAATTTATTCTATAAACTATAAAAAATTGGTGTTATCCTATATATCAGATACATCACTCAGACTTCTAGCAAGAGAATTCCACTTGAAAGAATTTAACTAAAAAGTGGCAATTTGCAGAACTGTAGGAAGAATGAAGGGAACTCACCAGGCACAGTGACCCTCAGGGAACTGGCACCAGGAGAAGCCATTACCTCCTGATGTCCTGAAGGGGCCGGGAGAAGAAATCTGTTACCAGAACCCATGAGAACTGGGGTCCCAGAAGGGTTAGCTCTCAGGCTGTCATCAAACCGGGCAGGAGCCAGGGCCAGTCCATGACTGAGGCAAGGAACAGTGGAGGAAATACCCAATTGTTTTCTCATGCTGCTCTCTGATCTCCTGCCAGTGTCACCTGTTGGCTAAACACAACCAGACATCAAGGGCCAAGAGCTGGGAGGTGCAGTTCAGAGCCACCAGCCACCTGGGCACTCAGTAGGGCAGAGGGATCTGGGGAGGCAAAGAGAATAGTCAGTATACCTAGGAGAAGAGTCCCGTCTAAAGATTTTGCTAAGCTCTAGAGAATAATCACCTTTCACCTGCAATGACCTACTTGGCTTAGACACCTGGTGGACTCCCTCTGCTCTGCCCCCTTTGATTGGATCTATCTCCTGCTTGTTCCATGCACCTGCAGGGAGCAGGTAGAATTCTACCACCTGCACTCAGGTAGGTTTCCTCCTGCCTACCTGTCTCAGCCAGCTCCCAGCTGGCCAGGATCCACTGAAGGGCACATCCTTCAGCCATCACAGATGGGACTACTTGGAATCTTTTTATCTATCATTTTATTTCAAGTTTGGTGACATAGCAAGCTGTGTGGAAAGGAAAACCTCTTTGATGTGATTCTGAGGGATGGCGAAATTATAAAAAACAAAACAAAAAACAAGCGTCTTTTCCTAAAGGTTTTTTGGGAGAAAGCATATATGCACAATCCTAAACCTTCTAGGTCAAACAATAAACCTTACTATATTTGAGGGAAAAAAAAAATCTCTCCCAGTTCAACAATATTGTGTGTTAAAACGATTAATATCAGAATTACACACTGGGTCTACAATTGGGTCACCTGGAAAACTAATTTTAAGAGAACACAGCAAATACAAGGGTCAAAGAGAAGTGAAGTTTGTAGGGTAGGTGCAAGAGGAAGGTGATACTCCGGCCCAAGTGCCCCACCTGCATAAAATTTAAGGAGGCACTTACTTTCCAAGCTGTACAAGCACAGAATTTGGCACTGAGAGTGGGCACCTCCTTAAATTTAGGTCCTTTACTGCCTCCCCTGACTGAGTCTGGTTCCCAAGTTCTGCCCACCCCAGCTGGGCTGCTAGTTCCTCTCCTGGAGAAAGTACCCCCAGCATTTTGCACTAGCTTCGTCTTTATCAAAACTGGAAGTCGGACCCTTTATAAAGGTCTCAATATGATTTCATTCACTAGTTTCAAGAAAAAAATTTATAAACCATTGAAGGAAATTTCTAGAACAGCCCTGGGGGATAGGACTGGGTAGAATAGACACAGGACCTGTTGGCAGAGCACAGGAGAGGAGCTAGAGGAGTCAAAACTTGATCCAGGTCCTGAGGCACTCACCATTTAGTTGCAAACAAAGCAAAGAGCAGAGAGTATAAGAAAATGCAAAGTAGTCATTATGGTTTGGATGTGAGGAGATCTACATTAACCTAATCCTAGGTTAATGTAGGAATGTTGGGAGGTGAAATGATTGGATTGTAAGAGCTGAAATCTAATCAGTCCATCCTAGGACTACGGTGTTAGGTGTCGCTGGAGGAGGTGGGTCCCTGCAGGCTTGTCTCGGAAGGGTTCATCTTCCCTATGGCTTTGCTACCCCTCGACTTCCTGGCTACCAAGTCCTGAGCAGCTTCTCTCTGCCATGCCCTTCCACCATGATCTTCTGCCTGACCTTGGGTGCAGAGCAATGGAGTTGACCAACTATGGACTGAAACTCTGAAATTATGAGCCAAAATAAACATTTCCTCCTCTGCATTGTTCTCGTCAGATATTTTGTTCACAGAGATGAAAAGCTGACTAACCCAGTAGTAAAATGCTGATTATTTTATTTGAAAAAAGATGCTTCATTATTTGAAATTCTTCCATGCATCCATTCCTTTGGGTAAAAACATCTAATTTTTAAAAGCAGACACTTCTGTTTAAGTTGTGGGAAGGGACTTAAAAGGTGCCCCCTTTACCTTATGAATTCGTTGTTGAGATCATTTCCTGTCAAGGAAGAGGTTGGAAATGATGGAGATACACTTCAGTTCTTCATGATGTGTTTTCCCAAGGACAACACTAGATTCCAGGGGCTCCAGTTGGTGAGCTGAGGATGAGAATCTTTTGGCCTAATTTACTTTTCAATGTAGCACTCTCCATGTAGAGTAGTGAGAGGCAGCAAACCAAGAAAGAAATCTGCATTAAACAAATGCCACATGTGTCTGTTCAGTCTCAAGAGTCATCCCTAATCTACAGTACAAATAACACTGTGAAGATGTTTACAAAGACATCTCCAGGAGAGTTGCTAAATGTTAGCTTTATGACTTCCGTGTGACTTTGTTTCATTCTTCTATATTTTTAGACAGTTGGTCTTACACATAGAGTAGTTAAATATATTGCTTCTGGTTTTACTTGAAAAGAAATATGTGGTCCTCATAGCTCAGCAACAGATGGTTAAAGTTTACAAAACCACTAAGAAAACATACTCAACGCATTAAAACAAAGCCCACTGCTAACACTGAGCCTTCTCTTTCATTGTTTTGATCCATAACATAACAGTTCTCTAATCTGGAAAGGGAAAATATTGGAAATCATTTAAAATGCACCAATATCCCATTTAACTGTTCAGAGGAGTTTCTTTTTTTGGGAAGAAAGTACAGGTTGAGCATCCATAATCTGAAAACCCAAAATTCAAAATTCTCCAAAATCTGAAACGTTTTAAGCTCCTACATAACACCGTAAGTGCCATGAAGTTTTGCTAAACTAAGAATCCATCCACCACGGTCCAGATTCACCCACATTGCAAAGTGACCTTCTATGTGTTTAAGTTGCTTACAAAACATGAATGAATTTTGTGTTTGGAATTGGGTGCTCACCCCAACATAGTTCATTATGTATATGCAAGTAATTCTAAAAGTAAACAAACAAAAATATCCCAAATCTGAAACACTTCCGGTCCCAAACATTTTAGGTAAAGTGTACTCAGCCTGTAAAATGCACTGAGGGAATGGTAACGTGTGTAAGCTTGAGGAAAAGTTTGCTAGTGTGAATGGCATACCCCGTTTTCACTGTGATAACACTGTGATCATAATAATAATTGTCATAGTCTGTGGTTAATTTTTTTTTAGATAATATATTCATAAAGAGTCTGGGAAAGAATTGGGAAGTATTATTTACATTAAAACTATCCCACGATGTAGGCAAGAAAATCTCTGAGTTTCAATATGACCTCGTTCTCTGAATGTAATGAGAAAATTTACATTTGGATATGTACTAACATTATTTTTATATATGTATAAAATATATATCATTTTTATATACATATTATTTTTATGATATAATCTTGGATGCCATTAAAATATTTCAGGGGCTGGGAATGTCGCACTGTGGTAGAGCACTTGACTCCTGGCCTGGGTCCCCAGCACAGTAGAACAAAGAAAGAAAAAACCCTCAGGAATTATAGAAATAGGAAATCTAGATGGGCTTTCTGACATCACAGTCAATATATTTGCTTATTTATATGTAATTAATTGAAGTAAGTCTTTGAAAAAATGTTTCCTGAGAACCCAACACTTTGTTCTGCCATGGGTTGATGGGAAGGCCTGGTGGGAGGAGTCTGCTGTGTGGTAACAGACATGGGACAGTTGGGGCCACACTGCTGGGACACTGAAATAAACCCTTGGGCACAACGAACTATCACCCTCTGCAGCTGGTAGGTTGCTTCTTTCCCCTGCGCTCTTCTCAACAAGACCTGTCAAGGGACCCTGATAAAACCACAGGATGAAACTATTATTAGGGGGAAAACAAAATAATTGCTCTAGTTTCATTTATTCTTAGTCAACTTAAAAATCGCTAATTTTGGAGGTCACACAGCTGGGCAGTATATTATTATTTTCCCCACTTCTTTTTGCTGATGATAACAATTGCCTTTTTGATGATACCAGTTGCCTAGGTTACTTTTTGGGGACATGAAGGCCACTTTTGAAGATTCTGGCTCTTCACTGCAGGTATCTGATAGGGGACTGATATGGCATGAAAAGGTTTGATGTCTCTGTCTTCATGTTATGTCCTTCCCCTCTGCTGCCTGTTGGAGTTGGAAGGTATTTCCTTCCACCCCACCCTGGTGCTATAGCAGCACAAGCACCTGAAGTCTTTCAGCCGTAAGGCCCAGACTGAGTCAGAAGGCCAGGTGTTTGCACAGGGTGATGGCACCAACTGCAAGAGTAACTTAGCAGTTTCTGGGACAAGCTGACTGTGACTGCCAACGGTACAGATCTTGTACAAGAATAAATCTCTTTAGGAATGGTGGCCCTGATGGGTGGAAAATTACTGGACTCGAGCCCACCCCAGCAAATCATAAAAAGCTTGCACTTCCCCTTTGACCAGGGGGCAGCCTGGTCTCTTGATCAACCTGATTCCCTTCAGCTGCAGCCCCAGTTACCTGCTTGGGCTGAAGACCCAATTAAGTCCCACCTGGGTATACTCCCCAAACTTGACTCAGTTTTGTTTCCACATCACTGAGTCAGAAGTTCCAGCCTCCTGCAGAGACAGAGGCCATGCCCGTGTCTTGTATTCTCTCTGTAGGATTTCTCTCCCATCCCTGACATGATTGTGAGCATTTTGATCACAATAGAGAAGATGCAGAGGGAAGCATGGGTAAGGCTGGTTGGTCGGTCTTCAGAAGGAGGAAGGAGAAGAAACTGAACAGTGACAACATTTACCTGGGGGATTTAAAGGGAGAAAAGGATCACATCACCTGTGCACTTCTTTAACATGAAACTGACTCTCAACACCTGGAATAAAAAAAAAAAATGGGGTCACCATAAAGTGACCTGCATGGAAGAGTGAGAATCAAGAAGATGAGACCAATGAAACATTTTCATAGGCTGTAAGTATGCCAAAGGACAGTTAGTTTTTCTAAAAGTCGACAGATGTGATAATTCCTGTGGCATATACAGCCCTTAGGTCCCAAAAGACCATATATGAGTCAACAGAGTAGACTGTGTCTGTGCATTTCTTATTTTTTCCTTTCTTCTAATAATATGACTAAATGCCTCTGAATCATCTTTGCTGATTAACACAGTGACCCTAAATGTCAATCATTTAGATTGACAATTTTACTATTCAGGTCATATGAGACAACTTCATGAGAAACATATGTTTGAATTAAATACAGTGATGATAACAATGACATGCAGAGGAGGCTTAATGTATGCCAGACTGTTCTAAATGCATCATTCTATTGGTTAATTTAATTAAAGAGAGGGAACAAGCATTACAGAAAACGTAATTTTTATTGTTGAAAAAGTTAATTCATTTAAAAAATCGGGAACTACTAACTATAATGAGATAAAAACCAAACTTTGGGACTCCATGGATCATGGTGACATAAAGGGGTCAGATATTTGTAAAGTCTAAATCTGGCAAGGGATTAATATCTAGAATACACAAGGAGTTTCTACATATGAGCAACAGCAAATGCCCCAAAAGAAAAATGGGTAAAATAAAGGACAGTTCATAAGAAAGAGTTCTCTGTGGGCTAACAAAAGTATAAAAAGATGCTCAAAGTCATCATTAATAAGAGAAATGCAAACTGAATGATGAAATGACACTTTCTACCCATTTACGTGGTGCTAAGAGAACTGGATGATGCCTATCTCGATGAGGGTGTGGGTGTGAAGTTAGGCATCCTCGTGCCCTGCTGATGGGACAGTAGCCTGGAACAGCCACCTGGGAGGCAGTGCTGCTACTCAGACCAATCATGTGGACACATACCCTTTGCCCTGGCTATTCCTCCTTTGGGTGCTGCTTAGGACATTCTCATTGCTGGCCCACAGGAATGCATACGGGGTGTTGATTGCAGGTTGCCTGTGGAGGCAAGTCAAGGAGGTGATCTGATGTTCCTCAAGGGATGAGCAACCATGGAAGACTATGACACATTAAAAGCAATGTGTTGTCTTCATTAACACAAGTAGATCTTAAAATGAGAGTGCTTAGTAAATAAGGCAAGAAAAGATGAATGCTGTGAGGAGTGTGTTTCATGTGTTGGACTATTAATCCCTAACGCAGCAGTGTTGGAGGTGGGGCTTAATGGGAGGTGTGTAGTTCATTAGAAGTCTACCCCTACCAATGCATTAACATCAGTTAGGAAAAGGCTTGGGGCTGCAAGTCTGATGTCTTGCTCTTGGGCATGCATCTAAGCTGGCTTGCCCTTCTTCCTTCTATCATGGGATTATGCAGCAAGAAGGCCCTCTCCAGATGCATGCCCTTGAACTTCAAGCCTCCCTAAACTGTAGGAAATAATTTTTTTAATAGATTGCTTATTTTCAGGCATTCAATTATAGTAGCATACACACACACGAATAAGACAATGAGATATATACCCTCTTTCCATTTAAATAAATTAAAAATGTCTGCACTCAATAACAAGTATGCATTCCAAAAGAACTCATGCTAAGAAAATTTTCAAGTGTGTTTGAAAAATTGAAACTGAACATAAGCCTCCCTGAGGAAAGAAATGAACGAAAATTTATTTGCTTCTTTAAGTGAGATGTAGGGGAAGGGTTAACCACAGAGATAAAAGGGAATGGAACAAAAGGAAAAAATACCTGTGATTTCTCAATTCAATTCCCCTTAATAAACGTCTATTAAGGTTCTACTTTTTCCAGACACTTCATTTGAATTGGTGCTTTCTGATGGTATCTGAGTCTAAATATGATTTATGGACACAAGATAAAGAATCTTTATAATTTTAGGCAGAAAAGTACATGTGCCACAAGAACAGGGAGAAAAATAAAAATTAATTATTGGAGAAAAATATCTTCTAAGTGCTTAGATGGTAGGATAAACTGATGTATAATAAATGAGATTCTATCTTCAATGTAGCTTTTATGCCAAGTGATGCTGGAAAACAGGAAAGCCAAGAAATATAATTAAAAATAAACTATCACATAAAATAATGTGAAGAAGATTAAATGTTATTAACTTATAATCTCCTATGGAAAATAAAACTTTAGAGGTGCACTTAGTTCTATTTAGTAGTCCCTAGTTACCACAAACCCACCATGTCTAATAAAACTCCCCCACCCTAAAATGCTCATTAGTTCAGCAAATATTCAAGAAACACCAACCATGTGCCAGATACTGGGGCTTAATTACTATTGTATGTCGTAATTCTCAGATTTATATCTCTATCCCAGACTTCTCTGAACTCCAAACCCATGGCAGTCTTCACATTACTACTGACTGTTCCTGAGGTCCCTGAAACCCAACATGTCCAAAAACAAATGCTGACTCATCTCCCACAACTGTTGTTTTTCTTTCAGGTTTTCTCAGAATCATTCCATCATCCAATTGGCACAAACCAGATAATCGGTGGTCATCTCTGACACCTCTGTCGCTTCTTTTATCCAGTCTTGCCACCAACTTCTTTTGATTTTTGTCTTTTCCATATTTCTCAAACCCATCCCTTTACTTCATCCTCAGCCACCATTCCTGTCCAAGTTTCTGTTATTATCTCTTATTTCATAGCAGAATTTTCAGCATTAAACCTGCCCCATCCTCCACCTCCTCTACACTGAAGCCAAATCTGGTTATGAGTTGGAGAAAAAACCACGTCTCTCAGGTTGAAAGTGACCAGTGACCCATTCACAGTTTGCCCCCATCCGTCTTCCTGTCCTTATCTCATCCCTTCCTCTCCCTTTGCCAATCCATGCTAACGTATAATCCTTGTAGGCACCACACCCCTTCCTGCAAAAGAATCTTTTTTTCTACATGCTTTTATCATAGTTTCAAAATATCATCTTTTCCTTCCTTTTTTTTTTCTTCTTCTGTATATCTTCCATCCATTTACTCACAAAAACATAATGAGGACCTACTACATGCCTGGCACTGATTTAGGTGCTAGAGATTCAGTGATGAAATAAACTCTCTGCCATCTTTTAGGCTTCATTTTGGTGACTTGAACCTGACTCTGGTGCATTATCTCTGACTTAGTCAGCATTACTTTTTGAGGGAAGTCTGATCCCCCAGAGTAGATCAGGCCTCCTCATTACAAGTTCTCAAAACACCTTGAGCACCTTCATAGTGCTTATCACAGTTTCTTTATCCATTCATCAGTTGAAGGGCATCTAGGTTGGTTCCACAATCTAGCTATCGTGAATTGAGCTGCTATGAATATTGATGTGGCTGCATCACTGTAGTATGCTGATTTTAAGTCCTTTGGGTATAAACTGAGGAGTCAGATAGCTGGGTCAAATGGTGAGTCCATTACAAGCTTTCCAAGAAATTTCCATACTGCTTTCCAGAGTGGCTGCACCAGTTCGCAACTCTACCAGCAATGTATGATGACATGAATGGTGTGAAGCTACATCATGCACAACCATAGAAATGAAAAGTTGTACCCCATTTGTGTATGATGAATCAAAACGCAGTCTGTAAAAATTAAAAAAAAAGATTTTAATAAAAAAAGTGCTTATCACAGTGTGTGCATATTCATGTATTTGAGGGTTTGTTTGAATAACATTTGACTCACCTATTAGTCTGTAAGGTCCTTAGGGCAGGCACATGTCAATTTTTGCGCACCATAGTAAACTCTGGGCTTTTCACAGGGCCATGCGCACAGAAGGTGCTTGATATAGTAAATATTTGTTAATAAAATAAAAAATGTGAATTGGAAGCAGTCACTGCCCTAAAGCTAGTCCGGTGGAATCAGGCTGATGAATGAACAGGCGATTTGTCAGAAGGATAATGCTAACTCAGACCTGAATGCAAAACCTGGCGGGACACATAAAGTCCTTTATCATCTTCAGGATTTAGGAACACCAAAGAGCACCTAAACACTATGCTTGGGGGTCACTTTAAACAGTAAAATCACCAACAAAAAAGCAAAAAAGTAAAAAAGTGAAAATGTAGCACAAAATAGACTGCAAAAGGACATGTGTCTATCGTATGAGAGCTGAAAAGGGAAGCAGAGTGGCCCTATCAGCCTCCGCTGGGAACGTGTGTGTTGGGAGGCTTAATTTTTTCACCACCATGTGTCATCCCACAAATGATCATGAAAGCACTGCAAAAGTTAATGTGGGGGACAAAATAAATTTTTGGTAGTAGATGAATTTGAAAATCAATGGATAAGGAGGAACGACTCGGTATCTTGGTTATATCAAATTGGATTAAATAAAATGTTACTGAAATGACATCCACTTTCTTTACTTTTAAAAATATGCTTTCTAGTACATTCGAAGTCACATCTGTGACTCACATCGTATTTCTGTTGGATTGCACTAGGTAAGATCATCATCAAGAGAGGGTGTCAGGAATGGGTCAGGGAGTCTTTGAAAGGAAGACTGAGAGCAGTACTACCCTTAGAACTGTGCAATGGTACCCAGCCCAAGTACCCAGCTCAGGAACTTGCAAACTGCATTGTCCTTTGAAGTACATTTCCAAAAAATTTCCCAGACCCCTCTGGTGCCTGGGATAGCCATAACACAGTGCTCTCCGAGTGGTCCTGTGGACTCTAATTAGACCCTCATTCCCCCAGTGCCTTGTTTCTCCCCTTTGGGGTGCTCTCTAAATCTTGATCTCATTCCCCACACATGGCATTGATCAGCTGACCCAGGAGTTCTGGGATTTTTTCCCCGGGGAGGCCGTACTCTAAGAGAGGGGTCCCATGGCGAGCCCTTCTGCTGCCTGGCGTGGAATTTTTTCCTTGGATCCCAAGGAATTAGGCCACTAGACTGGTGTTGACACCTTGATTTGGGATGGTTCTTGTTTATGTCAGACCTGAGACTTAGACTCTTCACATACATTGACTGGACAAGAAATAAGTATAATAAATATGTAATTATTCTCTATCCATTGTTCTAAGTCCTTAACAGTAAACCACTATAACTCACATGGGTTCATGAATCTACAATAAATAATCACATTATTTATCCAGCTAAGGTTCTACCCCCAAATCAGTGTTGAGTGAGGATACAAATGGGTACAGGTTCTGGCTGAATTTGCAGAGCCTCAGAACAAAGTTATAGAGTGAAGTAAATCAGGGAAAGGCATTTTTCTTATTCTACAAACAATCCTCTAAACCTGGAGTCAATCAGCAAAGATTAACTGACTGCTGAGTCTGGTCATGGCACTGGGAAGCGATCCCTTCCCTATCACTCCCACAATCCTCCTGGGCACCTCTGGCAGTGAGAAGAGGCTGGGTCCATGGGCGTCTGTGTGCAGATCCTGTCTCCTCAGGTGTGGTTTGGTGGTGCTCGAGAATGGTTTGATATGCAGCACTCTTCTTTCCAAGAAGGAAACTACAGCTAAAACCAGGTTTGAAGGGTATTGCTCCAGGTGCCCTAAGAGAAGTGAGGAGGGCGGGGAGGGAAGGACTTCCAGGAGGGTGGGGAGTTGGAGATTCAGATCGAGTTGAGCTGAGAACAATAAACACCCCTTTCCCTGGGGTGTGATGACCCGGATTAGAATTGAGTTTTACATTTGGCGACATTTAAAGTGTCCTGAGAATACGATTTTCATTATCAGCCGTTAGGCGATCTGGAAGAAATGAATGCATAAGTTAAACTAGGGTCTTAATCACATTTAAGTCTTGATTCTCCATCAGTGTTGCAGGAGGCTTCATCTACAGACGAGATCACTACATGCAAGAGTGGCATGTTCATGGGTTTGATGAGCAGAAGATTTATCTGTTCTTTAGATGGCTACTTTAAAATACAGATGGACACAGATTTTCCATTCCTTCTCTTGCACACATCTGTTCTTCCACACTCTCTGCCCTTTTTGGTTTGCAATGCAGTCATACCTCAAAGGTGCTGCAGGTTCGGTTCTGGAACACTGCAATAAAGCAAATATCACAGTAAAGTGAGTCACACAAAGTTTTTGGTTTTCTGATGCCTCCTTTAAAAAGTTATGTTACTCTACAGTATAGTGTATTAACTATGTCATAGCATTTTGCCCAGAAAACAATCTACATATCTTAATTAAAATAGTTTGTTGTTAAAAAAAATGCTAACAATCATCTGAGCTATTGGAAAAGATGTCAGTGGAAGACTTGACAGAGAGTTGCCACAAACTTCAGTATGTTTGTGGCAGTATCAGTACTAGTATCTGTCTATCTGCAAGTGCAATATAGCAAAGCGCAATAAAATGAGGAATGCTTCTATAATACAGGTTAAGAGAATGTACTAGGGGTCTTGTACATACAGAAGAGCAATCATCTTCATAACTTTTATTTTGTTTTGTGTATTTGCAGAAAACTACTTTTTTTGAAATGGATTTTAAATTTCCTTATATTTTTTATTTTGGGAAGTGATTTTCCATACAACAACTGGAATAGTAAATTTAACAAACTGTATAATGTAAAAAGTAATCAATTTCTTATCACATCTAAAGAAATATCTCTACTGTCTCATACCATTGTGGCTGTGTTTTCTTATATTATAGGATGATTCTCTCTCTACCACACAAAATTTCATGTACATGCATCTTTAAAAACTTTCATTTTATACTTTTTAAAGCAAGCTCATTTATCCTTGCTGCATTATAATTTTGTGGATGCATTATTTTCATTTTATATTATATATATGTATGTGCTTCTATGTCACAAGTTTGCTTTCCTAGTGCTTATTTTCGAGGGAGACACAAAGCAAAGTGACCTATATTCACCTTATTTAGACAGATATTGTGAATTATCCCTAATTTAAAAGTATATTTAAAGTTAGTTTTGCTATTTTTCATGAACTCTATTATTATTCTAAAAATCAACCTGCTTTCTTGTGCTTTGGATGCTTCCCTCAGCCCCTGTTGACACAGAATGGTTCCATCAAATGCAGAGAGAATAAATTGCTCATTAGTGCACACAACACTATTAATTTTTCCATAGTGATACTCTATATTCTCTTTGTCACACAGTCTGATGTCTTACTATGTTCCTGGCCAGCTTCCTCTACTGAGCAGATGTCTTCATCAAGCTGCCCGTGAGGATTCCTCAGGCTTCCCTATGCTGGTTCAGTTAATTCTGCAGCTACTAGTACACAGGAATGGCTTGCAATTTTTTTTTTTCCCCTAGAATGAACTTCCTTGCCTTTGTGAATCTTGAACCTCATCAGGCAACATACCAACCAAAAGCCAGTTTTGCTGTGTGTCTCTACTTTTAATGAACTAAATTAATGGTAGCACCCCAGCAGATTCTGGCACCTAGAACACATCTGAGATGTGCTGCAGGATTTTGTTGCCCATCAACCTTGCAATTTTAACACCACCACCTTCACCCTATGGTTTTCTCATCTGTTTTCTGACTTCTGCTGGGGACGTTCACAAGAGCAGCTGCCTAGATAGCTTGCAAACTTGATCAGATGTTTTTAATTACCTTTTTTCCCCTTGATTATAAAACTAACAATCTAGAAAATTTGGAAAATATAAAAAGAACAAAGAAAAAAGAAAAAATCAAAATGACTTGCAGTTTGACTACCCAAAGGGGATCTACTGTTAGTGTTTTGATGGGTTTCTGTCTAGCTTTACCCATACACATGATTATACTCATATATATTGTAAGGTGTCCTAGTTGAACCCAAAGTGAGTTCTTCTGAGTTTGAACATTTGGACAATGGATTGGGCTGCTGACCCCTCCGGGGGTGAGTGTGTGTTTGATGCTCCGGGTCCCTGATTCTCTGGAGGGCGTGTTTGCTGGGAGGGGGATATTGGCTTTTTGATGTATTTCTGAGGGCCCAGGTGAAGGTACAGATGAAGACAAAGGCGGAAGGAGAAAGGAATGATGTCTTTTTCCTAACCTGGCTCTCAGATGGGGTTTCAGACTTTAGGAGGTGAGAGGAATTGGAACAGAGGACAAGTGATTTCCTTCTGTGAATTTCTGAGTTTACGGACACAAAGAGTGTGAATTTGGAGCTGGGGGACACTGTGTTGGAGCTGCAAAGGGGCTGATCTCCCCATTGCTGTGGGTCCTGGCAGCACTGTGGTGGTTTTGGGGACTGAGCCCATCTAGGGCAGACATTGGCATTTCTCTCCTGGAGTTCATTAGCCTTCAGGTGACCTCACTATTGGTGAACAAGATCTGGGGAACAGACAGGTGACAAGTTAGAAGCCAGCAAATGTCTGCACCTGAGTCAGATGTGAGCACATGTGAAGTATCCTTTGGGACAGAGCTTTAAAGGGCACCTCACCTCCAGTTCTGCATGTACAGAGGGGAGCAAGAACAGGAACTCCGGCATAAAAATAGTAGCATGACAACATTTGCATTTGGAAGTTGGTGACGTGACATCTGCAACATTCCAATTACGTACGTCTTTGTCTCTCTCAATCCCATGTTCTATATTCACTTTGGGATATATTCTGTTATTTTATTTTGTATCCTGCTGCTTTTTACTGGATAGTATAATTCTCTTATACTATTAAGTATCTTATTATAAAGTCCTTAAGTGTTTATAAAGCAAGAATTAGAAAAATGGAGACCAACCCTGCTAGTACCCTCTCTAGACACAAGTAACCTGCATCAGCAAATTTTAATATATAGCGAAGATAAAATTAGAAGGAAAGAGGAAATGGACAGTTGTTTATTTGAAAGTAATTGACATAATGAATGGACATGGTTGTTGAATTCCCATTCCACAGGCATGGGTGCAGGACAAGCAATAAAGGAAGAAGATATTTTATCTTAAGCTCCCAATCTACTTTGGGTTACATGATTTGAACTTATAGAAAATTAAATAATGTAAGAGTTAAATCATATTTCATGGTAGCATGAAGTATTCAGTACAAAGTGAATGCTAGTGAGTGGTACAGACAAGGAATCATGAAATAATCATTACTAGAAAGAACCTTTGAAACCGTGTTTCCCAAGCTTCTCATATGTACCAATGCTCTTGGTAATTATATTTGTCTGTCTCCTCCCTTATCCATGACCACCATCCTCTGCAGCTCCTGAGGATAAGGACTTGGCCTTGGCATTGACCTAGGACAGGGATTCTTCACACAGGGAGGGAGTCATTTTAAGCACTTTTGTTTGTGGAAACAAAAAAAAAATGAGTTTATTATTTAGTTATCAATTCAACTATTGTCCTCAGGAAGTTCCGTGATACTTTGAAAATGTTTCCAGTTTAGGTGACCATGACAAGAGAGGTCACAAAAATGGAACTAGGGATGTCAAAAGGATGAACTGGTTTTGAAAGAAGATCATGACTGGCAACTGTATTAGTTTCTCTGGGCTACCACAACAAATTACCATAAAAGGTGTGGCTTAAAATAATAGGAATGTATTCTTTCACCGTCACGGAAGCCAGAAGACTGACAGCAAGATCTCAGTAGGGCCAAGGTCTGTTTGGATTCTGATTTTTGTTTTATTCTATTTGGTACCAGGGATTGAACCCAGGAGTGCTTAACTGAGTGCTTAACTGAGTCACATCCCCAGCCCTTTTTATTTTATTATTTTGACACAGGGCCTCGCTTAGTTGCTGAAACTGGCTTTGAACTTGGGATCCTCTTGCCTCAGCCTCCAAGCTGTTGGGATTACAGGTGTGTACCACCGCTCCTGGCCTTGTTTGGGATTCTGGGTGGAAATTTTTTTTTTCTTGCCTTTTCTGGCTTCTAATGTTCCTGACAATCTTTGGCTTACAGCTGCATTACTATAATCCACATGTCCATCATCACATGGTCTTCTTCCCTGTGTGTCTGTCCGCCTCTTCTTCTGTTCTTGTAAGGACACCAGGCCTGTTGGATTATGGGCTCTACTACTTCAATATGACCTCATCTTCATAATGGACATTCATCTGTTCATTCAAAGAAAATTTACTCAGTAACTATTATATGTCTGGCACCCTACTAGATGCTGGCAGTGTGGCAGGGAATTAAACATAAAAATTCCTACTTTTATGTGGAACTTGCCTTTCTTTGGGAAGATGAGTAGATGAATGGTACATAGGTTGGAATAAGCGCTGTAGATAAAAACAAAGCAGGAGAGATAAATAGGAAGTATTAGAGTAAGAGGTTGTGAGTTAAAATAGGGAATGCTCCCCTGAGAAGGTGACAGTTGAGTAGAGCCCTGAAAAAGGTAAGGGGACAAAACAAACATCCATTTGAGATAAATCACTTCTTCTTTGCCTTCCCCAAAGAATAAGTACGGACACCCTACATAGGAGCAAAAGTCTAAGGAGAGAAGAAGAGTAGACTGAGAGATGTGAGGAGAAGCAGGGAGAGCCTTGTAGGGCCTTGGAGCACCCCAGGGATTTAGATTTTGTTCTGAGAACTTTGGGATGCTATTCTTGGGAGTGGAGTAAAGGAGTAACAGGATTTGATTTGCTTTATACGCTCACTCTGGCTACTCGGTTCAGGAACAGATGGTGGGAAGGCCAGGGCAGAAACAGCACGGCCAGTGGAAACATCAGCATTGACCAGGAGAGAGACGAAGGTGGCTTGGAGCAGAATGGTAGCAGAGGAGGTGAGCAATGCTTGGATTCTGGATCATGTTTGAGTGTAGAGTCAGAAGGATTTCATGACAGATTGGATGTGGTCTGAGGAAAAGTAGAAAGGTCAGGATGATTTGAAGGTTGTTGTTGGTCTGTACCACCAGAAGGATCGAGTTTCCAACATCTGGGTTGGGAATTGCTACAGTTTGGATTTGGAATGTCCCCCAGAGGGCCACTTGTTAAAGGCTAGTTCCCAAGCTTGGCACTATTGGAAGGTGGTGGTAACTTTAGGAGGTGGTGTCTAGTGGGAGGTCTTTCGGTCACTGAGGGCCTGCCCTTGAAGGGGATCCTGAGACCCCAGCTCCTTCCTCCTCTCTCTGTTTCTTTTGATTAGCCACTGAGCGTGAACAGCTTTACTCCACCACACACTGCTCACCATGCTGTGCTGCCTTACCAAAGGCCTGAAAGCAGTGGAGCCAAGCAACCACAGACGTAAACCTTTGAAACTTTGAGCAAAAATAAACCTTCTTTCCTTATAAGTTGACTATCTCAGATATTTTGTCATAGTAATGGAAAACTGACTAACACAGGAGTTTGAAGGGACTCTCAGGAGTTCAGTTTCGGCATATTGAAATTGAAATGAGAGAGCAGAGTCAAACCTAAGCATCCAACTGGCCCACTAGTTTTCCTTGGCTTCAGAGACACTCATAGTGTGATGCTCTCTGGGATGAGGTGGGTGGTCCAGGCTGCACTGGGGAGGCTGAGTTGTTTTGAAGAAGGCAGCTAGCAACTCTCTCAGGAGCCAGACACATAGAAGGTATTCCATAAAGTATTTGCTGAATAAATAAATGATGAATTTTATAGAAGGAGAACTATAATGTGCAAGAAGATACACACGAGTATATCATATAGCTTTGACTGCATTTAGAACCTCTCACATAGTTGTATTAATAGCAAATTTTGGGGGGTTGGGGAGATAGCTCAGTCAGTAGAGTGCTTGCTTTGTAAGCACAAGGCCTTGGGTTCGATCCCCAGCACCCAAAATAAATAAATAAATAAATAAAAAATAGCAAATTTCATAACTGCAAATCATCATATACTTTTTCATGTTGGACACAACTTATACTAGTTCAATATGGCAAATATTTAGAGACTAATTAGCTTCCTTTCTCACATGGATTATGTCTCTACTGTGCTCATTTAAATATTTAAGGCAACTTTCAAAAGCCTATTAATTTAATAATTTAAGTGGAACATATATGAGAGACTAGAAAATGGATACTAAAAGCAATCTAGTAAATAAATATGAGTCATGTGGTTTTGACTTGGTGGAAAAAAAGTAGTTACATAGACATGCCCATTTTCAATCATGACATTTCGAATAGTTTCTTTCAAAATAAAGCTGTCAAACATGGAAGTTGTAGCCATATAGTTACAAACATCTGGAAGAAAAGCTGAGTCAAACATAAAAATTTTCCACATGATCAGTTTTAATACAAGGTACATAAAATTAATTAAAAGACTCTGTGAACCATCTGGAATCTAATTGTGAAACAGTAATGACAAATCTAAGTGAAGATGTTTATAGAAAACCTTAATCTTCAAAATCCAGGCAATTAAGTAACTTAGTATAATTCTGAGGACCTTTAATAATTGTTGAACACTCCTTAAAATAAATAGCTTAGTTTTTTAAAAAAAAAAAGTATGGACTCAATGCTTTAATCAGTTTGCCTTGTTCCTTCTATTCTGATCTTATTCCATCACAAACAGGCAGAATGAATGATGAGTACAGATGGGCACTGTGCCATTCTGCCGGGCAGGCAGACATTCTGGCTCTCTCACAGGCCTCTCTCACTTTTTATTTCAGTAAAAATTGCCACCTTCTTATGGGGACAGTCTGCATTTGAAATCTCACTTACTCTTTTTTTTTTTTTTTGGTGCTGGGGATCGAACCCAGGGCCTTGTGCATGCAAGGCAAGCACTCTGCCGACTGAGCTATCTCCCCAGTTCCTCACTTACTCTTGATCGCATTTTCATGGCAGGCTTCTAATAATAAATTTTGGGAACAAAACCATCCTGTTTATTCATGGTCCCTACACGTCCCTCTTCCTCTCTCCTCTCCTGAAGTGCCTGGTGTTCGTGTACAGTGGCCATGTTTTCTAAGTGCTTTATTAAGGGCATAGCTTGCTTCCTTGATCAAATCATAAGCTGTGCATGTTTCTTCTTATTTGTGGACTTCTTTTCTAGTGTTCAGAGGGCATACTGGAGCATCATAAAGGATACCCTTGCCAGGCAAGTATGGAAAGTTCCCGGTGGTAAATGGAGAGGAAGGAGAAGTCCCCCTTTCTTGGGCCAAGCCTTCTCTGAGAGGGCTTTTGTAGCTAGAGTAGGAGATCAGCTAATAGAAGCAGTTCCACTCCCTCATGTTATACATCTGACCAAGGAAAAGCTGTTGCAGACCACAGGATCAAGAATACGACCCAGGGACCGGGGTTGTGGCTCAGTGGGGGAGACTTACCTAGTGTTTGGGAGGCACTGGGTTCGATTACCAGCACTGCATATAAATAAATAAAAATAAAGGTCCATCATCAACTAAAAAAAATATTAAAAAAAGAATATGACCCCAGTAGCTGCTATAACCAAAGGGTCAGAGCGGACCTGCTCCATACCCTGCCCTGCTCATGATTCCCTTTGACATTTCAGTGTGGAATGGAATACAGCATAAGGTATTCCTTATTTTTGTCAAATTCAGGAAAATAAATTTAAGAATACATTGAAACTATTTTTTTTCTCATTCATACTTTGTGAAATGACCAGAACTTTCAAGGAAGAAAGGGCTTAGAACCTTCTCTCTAGGATCCTCTTGTGGTTGACTTGGGCCTGGGGCAGACCATGAGCTCATCTGATGTGTACTGAGGCTGCTCTGTGCTTCTGGGGACTATTCAGGAGCACTGAACTGCCTAACAGGCTACACACCAACCCTTGGCCCCAGCGTGAACACCAGTGGCACCTCTGGCCAGAGCTAGGGTGTGGTGATGCTCAATGGTCCATATGTTACCTTACAACTTTTCTCTAACCAGTGCCCTACCTTCTCACAAGAAAGCTTTGAAGTCCTTGAGAGACAAAACTCTGATATAGGAGTGTCTTGGTTCTTTTCTGCTGCTGTAATAGAATACCTGAGACTGGATAATTTATAATGAAAAGATATTTATTTCTTTAATTTATTTTTATTGTAAACAAATGGGATACGTGTTGTTTCTGTTTGTACATGAATTAAAGGCATACCATTTGTGTAATCATACATTTACATTCTGTTATTTTTTCCTCCCCCCCACACCTCCCACACCTCTTTTCCCTCTATACAGTCCCTCCTTCCTCCATTCTTGCCCCACTCCCACCCCCCATTATGTGTCATCATCTGCTTATCAGTGAGATCATTTGTCCTTTGGTTTTTTGAGATTGGCTTATCTCAGCATGATATTCTCCAATTTCATCCATTTGCCTGCAAATGCCATAATTTTTCTATTCTTTATGGCTGAGTAATATTCCATTGTATATATATACCACAGTTTCTTTATCCATTCATCAATTGAAGGGCATCTAGGTTGGTTCCACAATCTGGCTATTGTGAATTGAGAAGCTATGAACATTGATGTGACTGCATCTCTGTAGTATGCTGATTTTAAGTCCTTTGGGTATAGGCCAAGGAGTGGGATAGCTGGGTCAAATGGTGGTTCCATTCCAAGTTTTCTGAGGAATCTCCACACTGCTTTCCAGAGTGGCTGCACTAATTTGCAACCCCACCAGCAATGTATGAGTGTACCTTTTTCCCCACATCCTTGCCAACACCTATTGTTGCTTGTGGATATTTATTTCTTATAGTTCTTATATCTTATAGTTCAAAGTTGGGGGCCCCATCTGAAGAGGGACTTCGTGCTGGTGGAACTCTCTGCAGAGTCCCAAGGAAATGCAGGCCATCACATGAGACACAGAACAAGTGTTCTAGAGAGGTATTATTTTCATAACTAAGTCAGCCCTGAAATAACTCATTAATTCATAAATAGTTTAATCCATTCTTGAGGGCAGAGCTCTCTTGACCAAATCACCTCCCAAAGGTCCCACCTCCAAATACAATTAACATCATATGATTTTGGAGATTAAGTTCCAACACTTAAATTTTGGTAGACAAACATTTGAACCATATCAAAGATGAAAGGTCATTGTTTTATTGGCAGTGCTGTGTTGTTATCTTATTATGTGCTATCCTCTTAACTCTATTAGGACTTACTTTTACTTTATAATTTTATACCACTCAGTGACAATTATCTTCATGTTGTATGTTCTTCCTTGAAAACTGGCATCTGACAAGTAGTGATGGTGTACTTGCAGAATTATGGTGATACATTTAGAGATATGGACTTGGGCAGTGCCCAGCTTTCTTTGATTATATGGGAACAGAGATTTGTTCTGGTTTTCCAGGTCATTCATTCCACAAATATTTAGGTACCTTTTATTTATCCAGGCACCAGCAAAGGGAAAGTCATCCGCACTGAGCATTTCAAAGTCCTTGCTATAGTCTAGCAAAATGAGAAGAAAATGCACAGAGAAACAAGGAGAAACAAACAATGTCAGATGTAATATGAGATAAAGGGTAGAGAGTACCGAGGTGAGAGGTGCATGTGGGACTGTATGGTCAGAGAAGGATGTTTGAGAAGCCCTGTAGGTAAAGACCTGAATGCAGTGAGGAATGAGTCTGCAGATATTTAGGGACAAACATTTCAGGTGGAGGGATCAGCAAGTACAAATGACGTGAGTCAAGGCTCTGACGGATCTGTTGAAGGAAGGAAGTGCTGGAAGGCCCCATGGCATGGAGTGGGAATGGCAGAAGATGGAAACAAAGCAGGTGGCAAAGTGTGGATCTTAGAGGGCCTTGCAGGTCCCATGAAGAATTCAGAATTTCTCTGAGTATGATGGGAAGTCATTGGAGGGTACTGAATAGGAAAATGATTAATTTGACATTTCGAAAAGGTCACTTTGGCAGCTGCTTGAGGAATCAGGGAGATGGAATGAAAGTAGAGAGATAAGTAAGGTGGTAGATTGCTGTGGTCTAGGACATAGATAACAGTGGCTGGGTAAAGGTGATAAGGTGAGCGACTATAGTGAGTGCCAGATTTAGGGCTTATATTAAAGTAAAACCAGTGGGGTTTGCTGATGGAAAAGGGTTACCTGAGGGAGAAAATCAAGATGATTTCAAGATTCGGGGCATTCAATATTGTTTTAAGAAGGAGAGAACAGTCAGCTACTTTAAATGCTGCTGAGAGATTAATTAAATTGAGGACTGAGAATTAACCACTGGATTTAGTCACACAGAGCTTATTTGTGATCTCCACATTAGTCATTTTAGGGGGTTGACTAAAGTATGGATGGGATGGTTTCAAAAGGGATTAGAGTTGTCTCTTTGAGAGATAACCTGACTGAGTAAAGGAGGAACTCATGATGTGAACTGGAGACTGGTGACCTTTCAGTTCTTAGATTGCATGATTGGTCCATGTGGATTTATTAGATTTTATTAGATTAGTATGTATCACATCTTAAATAAATAATTCATAATTCCTTTCATATAAAACACATATTATATTTATTCTATATTCTAAATTCCATATTTATCTATATTTATTCTATATTCTAAATTCAATAGAAAAAAGAATGAAAAGAAAGGAATTGAAGTGAATGTAGATCATTCTTTGGAGAGCTATTCTGCTAAGAGCATGGTAACTGGAAGGGATGTGGCCTCAATTCCCTGTAGCACTCCCCAGTCTATATGTTTGCATACTGATGGACATAGTCCTCCAGCAGAGAGGTAAAGAATGACGATGGAGGAGTAAAAGAGTGAGAAATGTTAAGAGTTGAGTTCTTGGTTATCAAGGTGGGATGGGATGGAGAATCCAGCAACAAGAAGAAGGTTAATTCTGGATAGGAGTGTGGCGGTTCCACCATCGTTACAGAATGGAAGCAGAGCACATAAGCACCGGTGCACACAGGGTTGCTAGATGGAAGGAGGCGAGGGAGGTTGTGGAATGTATTATCCCAACCAATTAGTCTTCTCAATGAAATAAGCAGTAAAGTCAGCACTTAAGAGAAGGAATGGAGGAGGAGGAGGTATTGGAGTTAGAAGAAAGGGAGAAGGGCAAGTTAGGGAGTGGGAGAGCAAAAGGAAGTAGGAATTGTGCAGGATGGCTAAGTTGGGCGTAAGGTCCATCTGTGACTTGTGGCCATGAATTTGAATCAGACCAATATGGTGGTGTTCTTCTCCAGTCCTGTCCAACTGCTCAGTGGTGGAAGAGGAGTTAAGTAGAAAGTTGGACTTAAATGGGATTGGGGATTCTCCAGACTAGTATTTTGAAGGGAGACGGGTAAGGCCATTGAGAATGAGTGCAAGAAAGTGATTAGAATGGCCAGCAAAGGAATTTAAGTTTTTTAAGGAGGGAAGTAAGGCCAAAGTGGGGTTGGAGTGATGGGCAGTGGCAAGGTGGTAGGGTCAAGTGATTATCAGTCCTACTGGGAATAAGATGGCAAGGTGGTCAGTGGAGGTTAGAGAGCAGGATGCTTGAGGCTGAGATTTTAGAGCTGATGCAATTATTTATAGTGACAAAGTCTAGGGTATGATGTGGGAGACTGGCCAAAGTGGTTGAAGCCAGGATCACGGAGATGAACTTAGAGGCCACAGTGTTGGAGGGAGTCTGCATGGATATTCAAATCGCCACCAGAGTGAGAAAAGGAGTAGAGGAAGGGGCTGTGAGCGGGTGCCAGGTCTTCAGTGGTTGAGGGGTTTCAGGGCTTGTAACGGGAAGAACTGCAGATGCTCCAGTCATTGAAAGTCCTGGGGGCTGCTGGGAAGATGAAGACAACACGGTCTGGAAGCTGCACAAGGAACAAGGAAGCCTCTTGTGTGACTGTTGCTTTCCGGAAGCCTCTTGTGTGACTCTTGCTTTCCTGTACCATCTCTTGTCTGGTTTTCTTTTGATTTTTTTCCTCAAGTCTCTGCTTTCACCTTTTGTTTTTATGATTTGAGTTATGTTTATTCTTTGAAGCTCAACTTCTGCCTGTCTCTTTAGGGAAGTGACGGAATCATTTATGAGAAAAGGCGTCATCCCAGTCCTGACTCCTCAGTCATGACCAGAGCTGGGCCTAGAAGGATGTCCCCCTCTTGGGAGAGTGTTCTGGTCAACCAGAAGTGCAGCCTCACTGAGGAAGGGCTTGTGTCTTCATACTCGGAGCAGCAGACTGGGCTTGGGGAATAGGGCCTCGCAGCCGAGATAGCAAGCGAGGTGCATAACTCTGTGTAAGGGAGGTCCTTGAAGGCTTTGCAAGCAGGATGGTAAACAAAGTTTTGGAAGTTTCACCTGCAGACACTGGGTGGACAGAGACTGAGGCAAGGAGGCTGTTGGGCACCTTGGTCATAGTTAGGAGAGGCCTAGTATGCAAGGAAAGAGGGGTAAATGTAAAAGGCGTTTTGGAAAAGGAACCAACAACAATCTGATCATGGCTTATAAGTAGCAAGGGAGCAGAGGAAAGAGAAATGACTTCCAGGTTAGAAGCCTTGTCAGTGATTGAAAAATGACTATAACTGGAGGGACCCTGGAGTCACATGCTGGGAATGACAGCAACAGCACAAACCCTGAATTCCCTTCCCCTGGATTATCTAAGTCCCTGGATTGTTGTTACAGCAGCTGAGCCTGCATCCAGTGAATGTGTGCAGCTTATAAGGTGTTTCCTTCCCTACACCCTCACCAACACTTGGTCAGTTTAAGGACTCCTGGGAACTGAATGTTTGTGTGTCTCCCAAATTCATGTGCTTCTAATCCCCAACTGAGGGAATTTGAAGTTTGGGACTTAGGAAGGTGATTAAGTCATGAGGGTGGGGTCCTCATGGTAGGATTAGTGCCCTTACCAGAGGAACCTGAGCATCCGTGTGTCTCCTTTCTCTTTCTCTCTCTCTCCCTCTCTCTCTCTCTCTCTCTCTCTCTCTCTCTCTCTCTCTCTCTGTTGTGTGCACACACACACACACACACACACACACACACTCATCTTTTTTTCTTTCCTATGTGAGAACATAGTGAGAAGGAAGCTGCCTACGAGGCTAAAACTATTCTTTTATGTTTTCTTTAATGGCAAAAAAGATCCATATCCTCTTATTTGCATGCTTGATGGTTGTGAAGTTTCTTTGAACTTATTAAGTGGGACTTTAACCAGTGCTTCTGGGTTTAACCCATGCTCCTGATTTAACTTTGGAGTCACCTTTTACTTCCCTCTCAGAACCTCTCATCTTATCCATCAGGAAGTCCTTTGTCTCTACATCACGAGTATATCAGGACTTCACTACTTTCCCCCACTTGCATTGCTGTGCCCTGTTCCCAGCCCCCTGGCCACCCCACCTGTTTCCAACGGAGCAGACAAAGGGATCCCTTAGAATCCCACGCTCTCATGTGGCCCTCTGCTCCAGCTCTCTGGCAGGTTCCTATCACACGCGGCAAGAGCCAGCGCTCTCTGTTCTGCCCTCCTTGCCGACGCTGAAGGAGCCAGGCGAGCTGAGGCCCTTCGCATCTGCTGCCCCCTGTCTGGTTTATTCTTTGTCCATATATATTTCATCCTCACTCTCCCACGGGCCTCAGTTCTCTGCCAAAATGCTGCCTTCTCAGTGACGCCCACGCTGAGCACCCTGTTTAAAGTTGCAGTTGCTCCTCAGGAGCCCCCATAGCACTCTTCCCTGTGTCTTGATTCCATTTTCCCCCTACAGAATATCCTATGTGGACATCACCTCCCAACATACTGTATATTAAAGCACCTACTTAATATTCCTATTGTTTATGTTTTGTTTCCTTTCCAATACAACCTAAATGACACGAGAAAATAAATAAATAAATAAATAAATATATAAATAAATAAATAAGACTCATTTATTTTCCTCACTGCTCTGTGTGTGAAGACCGGCACAGAGCAGGTGTGTTCATTTCCTCTAGCCACTATAACAAATTACCACAGCCTCACCAGCTTAAAAACAATACAAATGTACTATCTTACAGTTCTAGAGGTTTCACTGGGCTAAAATCACTAGACATGGCTCATGTCTTCTCGAAGCTCTAGGAAAAGGATTCCCTTGGCTTTTCAGCTTCCTGGGGCTGCCTACATTCCTTGGCTCATGGCCTCCCATCACAATCCCTCTACTTCCTTTATCACTGACAACACCCTTCTCTAACTGATTCTCCTACCTCCCTCTTTCTCTTATGAGGACTCTATGATTACACCGGGTAGGGTAATTGCCCCATCTCAAGATCCTTAACTTATTCACATCTCCATGGTTCCTTTTGCCATGTAAGTCCCTTTGGCCACATTCACATGGTCCAGGGATTAGGAGATGGATATCTTTGAGGGTGATGGTACATAATTTGCCCACTATAGCAGATGATCAGTAAATATTTGAATAAATGAATAAACCATTTCTTCTACCCACGGGATTATTAAATGAAGTTTGCATTTTGGTCTGCTTGCTGTAAGTTTAATTCTAGTTCAGGTAGATTATCCTCATCTCTTTTCAGCATACAGGTGGTTCATTATGCCCAAAGAACCGTGGTTGTAGATGACTCCCCACTTCAAACTGGGGTGCAGCTCCAGGTGGGCTGCCCTAAATTGTTCCTTGTAAAGCTCTACCTCCACGGGACTTAAGTCTGCTCACTGTATATAGTGAGCTAGTTAGAGCCCCCCAATTTCTTCCCTATTTCTGCTTTTCAGTCTTCTCAAATTCCAGAACATGTAGCCTGTGCCCCAATATTGCCTTCTATGCGCCTCCCATTCACATCCTCTAACACTGTCCCCTGGGGCTGGATTCCCCCAAGTGTGCCATGTGGGCCTTGTGCTTCCTCCCACCATGGGGAGCAAGACTGGTGTCCTTCACTGGTAGTCGACAGGGGGAGGGAGACCTGGAAGGATGGGTTTTGTAAGAACGTGTGGACCACAAGGTCTATCTCGTCGCAGTTGCTACAGCTCTTAATATTAGATGCTCCTCGTTCTTCTGTTCATTCCCCCAGTATTCACTGAGCACTTTTCAAGGTGAGAGATTGACATGAGGTTTTTCAAACCATAAGATTTGACAGCTAGAGGCTCTGATTGCTCCTGGGAGAGAATAAAGACCCTCCAGTAGAAGGTTCAAGGAAGCCAAGTCCACAGAAGGAATGACATTTGATTTATTACAACTGTCCATTAAAGGTGCGGACTCTTCACTGGGAGGTGACTTTCCTGTCATAGGAAATGCTTAGGTAGAGACAAATGAGGTTAGAGAAGACTCCTACCTGGGTGGGAGTTTAGATCACATGACTCCTAAGCATCTTTCTGAGTCAAAGATTCTGTTTATTATACATTTAGGGCACCCAGCTGGATAAAGCCATATGGTTAGTATATTGGCCAGTGTCAGCTACAAATGACAGAACCCACTCTGGCTGGCCTCCACAGAAAAGGGATTTGTTTATTAATGGTATCAGGTGGCTTTTCAAAACACAATGGAGCCAGGAACAGGAAATCACTCCCGCTCCTGCAGCTGCCAGGTGCAGGGCGCCACCATCCCCAAGAGGGGCTACATGTGTCCTGGAAATGTTTGCTGAGGCTCTGCCTCTCTCTTTCCCTTCCTTCCTTGGCTCTGTGTCTCATGTCAACTCCCCAACTCTTTATGCACTCTTTTTTGACATTGCAAGAATGTAGGTTCCATGTTTGGAATTTCTAGATAATTGCACCAAATTTTTTCTCTGGGAGAGAAACAGAGTTGGAAAGAAAAGAACTAATGAAACCAGAGATTGTTCCCGTGTGTAGAGCATCAATCTTTGTTGATGTCTACACCCTCTGGCACTACAAAATGGAGTTAATTCCAATGTGATTATTTGGCTCACTTTCCCCCTCATTTCCTCCATCCCTCCCTCCTTTCCTCTCTCTCTCTCTCTCTCTCTCTCTCTTTCTCTCTCTCTTCCATCAAGTATGAGGGATGGGGACTAAGTATTTATAAAGTAAAAATTTTAAAAAGAGAAAGATCCCTCCCCCAGTTCCATGTCTCAGAGGCAAGAATTTGTTATATCTTTAACTAGGAACTTTTTAAAAGAAATCTGAACTTAAAACATAATTTATTTCATTTTAACCTATTGATAGCTAGTGGGAATTTTCCTATAGTTTGTTATTACAAAAAATGATCCCCAGACTTTTGTGCACATATATTCTTATGCATTTGTTGTTGTATTGCCATAGGAGGGAACTTGAAGTGAAATTTCTAGATGGTAAGGCATGGCATGTATATGTTTTCTAGAAAATGACAAATTACTCTCCTCCAAAGGTGTCAGACTTATATTTTCACCAATAGTATATAAATGCACATTTTCCTGTGTTCTCACATTAAATGTTAATCTTTTCCCATTTGGGGATAAAACATTGCATCTCCCTTTCTCAACAATTTTCTTGTTTTCTCTTAGTTTGGTAGGATTTTTTTTTTTTTTTGTGGGGCCTTTATGTTTGCTGCACATTTTAATTTTTTTCCTTAGTGACTTTTCTGTTCAGATCCTATGATGATTTTCACACTGAGTAGATTGATTTTAATTAACTAATTAATTAACTTACCTGGGCCCCTTATAGGTTATGAATTTTAGCTTTCTGCAAATAATTTCTTCTAGTTCTATCACTAGTGTCCTTTATGATAATCACCTTTGTCAGTCTTTTCCTTTATGTTTTCTGGGTTTTGCTGCATCCTAGGAAAGGTTTTCTTTGTCACAAGAAGAAAAGAAATCTGCCACATCTTTCCAGTTCTTTTATACATTTAATTTTTTTTTTTCTTATTTCATCAATCAGGGATATTTTGTTAGTATTGTGTGAATTTGGATTTTTTTTTTTTTCAAATGAATGGCCATTTTCCTCCATTTCAAAAAGAAAATCAGTCTTTTCCCACATTTTAGCTTATACAAATTACCATTTCTCTCCAGAGTTGTTTGTATATTCTTCTATGTTTCTTTGCTTTTTTATTATCCTGATTCCAGTAATACATTGCTTTGATTATATTAGTGTACAATTTTCTCTTATTTTTCTTTCTACAACTTTCTGGACTACTTTTGCATAATTTATTTATTTTTATTCCTAATGACGTTGGATATTTTTCAGGTTTGTTCTTTGTCTGATTGTTCTCCTGTTAATTCTCTGTGTACTTTGCCAATTAAACATGCTCACTTTAGATGGAAACTTGAGATGTCCCAATGGAAATGCTGGGCATGTCGTGTGGGGAGGACACGGTCATGGCTGGAGAGATTTAAATTTGTGAATTGCTCTTATGGTTGAAACCAAGAAGTAGTTGAACTCTCAGCAAGTAAGACATCAGGAATGAGGTGAATAGATAGCCAAAGACAGGAGATGGGGACAGTGACGAAGAGGAAGAGGAACCAAACTAGAACCTTGAAGCTAGAATCACAAAATTTGTGCCACAGAAAGTAAGCTATCAAGATCAAAGTGCTGGCACTACTAGGAAGTTCTTGAGGGAAAAACCAAAGTCTTCTTTAGTCTCTGTCTTTAGAGATAACCAAAATGGTACAGGCAGAACATTCATACCACAGGGGCAAGGACTCAGAGCTTGCTCTGTTGTCACTTGGTCAAGGGGGTGACACCAAGTTTTATTAGTCACACTTGGAGAGTGATGCATTTTGAGCTATTTCCTATGCTAGTGATACATTCCAACTAATTAATTCCCTTTTTCTTCCAACCCATGACCTGGTGACTCACGATGCCAATATCAAGCATATGGCCAGAAATAGGATGTGGATCTATGAGAACAGCCCCAAAAGATGCTAATTGGGCCTTCTAAATTCTAAACTGCTGACCTTAGTCCAGTTCAACAAGAGACTGACCATATTTAAGGAAAGAGCAAATTTGATTTTCTAGTATGTGAAAGTCTAGGTGTTTCATTAGCTCAGTGAAAAATAGATCACAAATTTGTGGATTTTAAGCATCTAGCTGACCTGAAAGACTACAGAGGGTATTTGAGATAAATTGGTTTAAAAAAAGGGTTCCTTTTAAAATGCAATCCTTCGATCTTGCTGTCCAGTGATGGTTCAATCATCTTTTGCTGACTACTCGGTATATTCACTGTATTGGCTCTTTTTCTTTTTCAGACTCACCCAGCTTGCTCACGCTCAGTAATTAACTTTATCTTTATTTTACAAAATATAAACTATTAGATTTGAGAACCCTGCCATTTCCCTCAACCTGCAGCAGCCTTTCACTTCAAAATATATGTATCAGTAGCTTCCTCTCTGCTGCCCATCTTTCTGTGGCTTTCTGCACCTCTTTTCCCTTCTTCTTCCAGGAAGATACAATCTTTCTGCATTTGGATCAAGACGCATTGACAGGTCCTTCCTTCAACTTATGCATAAGGTGAAAAGTCAAATAATGTTGAACAGTGTGTTCAAAAATCATAGACCCACATCATTCCCCCTTTCAATCCTTTTATCTGTTTTTTTCCCTTGATATTTTACCTCCACATATTTAAATAATATGCATATGCCATGTTCTCTTGAATCAATTGTGCAACTGCCTAATATAGTTATAATCACAATTCTCTACTATATTCATATAAAATATAATATACATGAATTTCATTTACAGCTAAGCCAAGTAGTGTACTATGAATAACATTTTCTTTATCATACTCCCCCTGCCATGGAGAAGTGCTTACTTCATTTTTAAAATTTTTGAGTTAGTTCTGATACTTGTGTTGTCTTTTCACATTATTGTTATTATTATTATTATTATTATTATTATTATTATTATTATTTTGTTTTTTAACATGCCTTGCAATTTTTTGTTGAAAACTAGACATGGTGCATCAAATAAAAGGAACTGAGACAGATAGGACATTAGTGTAAAATTTTATATTTAACTAGGAGTAATACTGTGCTTACTCTTAACTGTAGTTGTGGTATCAGAGGCTAAAATTTCCTCTGGTGTCCTTGTTTTTGTCCTCCTTATTGTCTTTGGGCTTCCCTAGCATCTCCTTCCTTATAGGGTGTGAGGATTTGACTGTCATCCCCTTTTATACAAGAGTCCTGTTGATGTGGTGGTAAGGTGAGAAAGGGAACTTACTCTGTAGTCCCGGGAGAGGATCTCAGTCCTTTAGTGAGTCTGGATGGGGTATTTCTCCTCCATTTTGAAGTCTAGAGAGGGATGCAGTGATTTCTCTGCCCCCAGGAAGGGGCTGGGGGATATGGGATGACTAGTGCCTACCTCTGCTAAGCAAGGGTGGAAAACTGAATGTAATGGCTCCTATCTTCAGGGCTCTGTCTCTCCTTTCCTGTCATAGTATCTCAGTTCTTGATACTTTCTGGAGAAATGCTGGATAAATCATCTTGCTTCTTATTCATATCTCTCTCAGGTAAAGCTCTATTTCCATTTCCTTTCCATGTAATAACCTGTCTAATTTTCTTTGAAAAATACATGTCTCTTATTCTCATTGGTAGTTTTTTTGAGAGATAAGGGCGAGTAGAAACACTTGAGGCAGAAAGACAAGACTAGTGACAGCTTAGCAAGATCCTTTCTCAAAATTAAAAATAAAAAAGAAAAATGGCTGGGGATGTGGCTCAGTGGTAGAGTGTCCCTGGGTTCAATCTCTATTTCTAAAACAAACAAACAAACCAACAACACTTGACTCCAGCAACTCAGTGCTCCAAGTCTCTGGTGTGTAAGTCCCAGCTTCTAGACGTTAAGTCTCGCGTCAAGACATGTTAGTTGGTGTCCAAATCAGTTGAGGTCGTGGCGGCAGCAGTTTTCCTTGGCAGAGTTGAGAAGGGCAAGATCCAAGCCTTTGGGCTTCCTGATCCACTCAGAAGAGAGGAAGCCATGCAGGAACAACAGCCTTCATAGACCACAAAAGCATCGAGAGACCACCTACTGGCTTCAGGATCCCTGTTTGCTTTAGGGAGCTCTGCAGAGCTGTACCTTCCTGAGATCCCTTTGCAGTTGTCTTGAAGCCTTTTATGGGGCTCCTTTTTGTCGTCCTTTTTAATAGCTTTTTGTCCACTGTGCCTGATGCTTCTGCTCCTCTCTCTAGCAGTCACTCCAGCTGCATGCTCTTGTTTTTTTTTTTTTACTCTGTTTACATGTTTAATATCTTGGGGTCTTAAAAGTCTGCAAACAGCTACTTTAGATCACAGATGATGCTATTTTGTTTCATCTTCCCCAGGAAATGCTCAATGTCCCTTCCCCTTCAAGATTCTGAGCACAAATATCTGCAGAGTTGGTCATCTTGAGAACATTGTTCTCTGAACTCCGCTAACCCCACAAGTGGCATCTCTTCTCATTCCTTTTACTGGGAAACTTTCAGAAGAGTGTATACTTGTGGCCTTTATGTTCTTGCCTCCCACAGACTCTCATTAATGCTTTACATTCTAATCTGGCCTATTCCCATTACAATGGAGAAAAGCAAAGCTAAAGTAAAATCAAGTTATGGTTCCCCAAATCACCATATGAGTTACTTCTAGATCAGTTGTCTTTCCTCAGCAAATAGGATCATCTTGTAACAGTGGTTCACTTTATGCTTTGACTGTAGCCCTTGCTGCTCTGCCACTGCAACTTATTTTTAAAACGGACATGTTTCTTTCTCTTCCTCTCTCCCTGCTTCCCTAATCTCTCCCACTCCCTCATCTTGGGGGAAACTGGATTACCTTTCTTCCCCATCCTACGCAGACTTTGGGAATGGCACCAGAAGATCTCAGAAATGACTATCTCCCAAATTAACAAATTGATTACAACTCCAGACAGATAATGTGTAGAATGCAGTCTTTGAATTCTTCTTTAAAAGCCCCCTGTTCCTGTGGATGAGCAGAATCACAGGCTCTGGGACAGGAGTTTGCTTTTTCTGGCAAAGCAATAGACCTGTTTCCTTTTTCTCAAAACCATGTTCTCATTGGATTGGCATGGGGACAAGGATGGATAACAATCTCTCCATTTTGAAATAGTCATCTAAACTCAAAAGGGACCCTGGGGACTTCTGGTACTCCTCAGTTGTTTTTTTTTTTTTTTTTTTTTTTTTTAGTATTATTATTTATTGCTTGTTTGTTTTTGGCTTCCTTTCTTACGCCATCCTACCCATCTCCCCAAATGGAGAACTACATCAGGCCACAGATCTCTCCTTTTAGTTGTTTTCCTTTTACTGCCCTCATTTTATCCAATATTCAGGTATCAAACTTTCTGGTATAAATTTTTCATTTGTAACTGCTTCTCGAACTTTGTTTCTATATCTCCATTTATATGCTTGATATCTTCATTTACATCTTTGACAGATACTTCAAATTCAACTATTTGACATGAACACATCTTTTGCCTGAATTAATGATACCTCTTGATGTACTTAAGTTTACTTGTGATCCTGTCATTTTTAATTTCAACTAAACTCAAACTACTTAAACCATCTCTAATCTCTCCTCTGCTACCTTCCATATTTAATTTGTCTTCTTGTGTGTTATCTTGCACCTTTCCCCTCTTCTTTGCATTTTAAACCATGCTAGGCATAACCCTTCCTTTGTTCATTATCAGGTTGCTACAGTGGCTTTCAAAGTGTTTTCTAGATCCCAGGATCTCCTCTTCTACTTAATCCTGTGGGTTACTGCCAAGTCAATTGACTGACTAATTAATATTGCCCCTTTATTACAATAAGTTGACATATCTTACTGTTTGCCCTTATAACTCTATTTAATGGTTGTGCTATTTTAAAAATATCTTTGGTACATATGGAATTTATTATGGTATATGAGGTAAGGCAGGGATATTACTTTACTTATCCCTATAACATTTATTGGCTACTTCTTTTTCCCAGTGATTTGAGATGATATCCTCTTTATACATTCAATTTCTATATGTATCTGAGTGTACTTACATCTGGGCATTCTGTTTTGCTAATAGACCAGTATGATACTCTTAAATTATTTAGGCTTTTAAAAATGCCTGAATGTATTTCAGTGCTGGTCCCACTTCTATGTTTTCTTCTTTTTTTTTCATTAAATTTAGCATCAGGTGACATAGCTTAAACTGTTAAGTTTTCATTTAGATTTTGTTAAATTTACAAATTAATTCACACAATAATATGATCCTTCTATTTGTAGAAAGGCTATTTTTTGTTTCAGTGGTATTTTAATTTTTATTTTTAACATCTCACATGTTTATTGACAAACATTAATATATTTTTCTTACTGTTACATATGAAATCTTTTCTTCCATTAAATCTTTCAAAAGATTGTTTGAATATATGTAAACTACTGATTTTTGTATGTTGATTTTGAACTTGATAATCTAATTGAACTATATCACTGTTTGTAGTAGATTTTAATAAAATATCTTGAATCTAAACAAAACTAAACAAAACCCTAGGGGACTCCTGGGTTTGCAGTTGGGATCTTGGAATGTAAATCACTTTTACTTTTGTTTCACTTACAAATAAGGGAAGTGAGGATGCTGCTGGGCGTGAATGGCCCCCTGTTGGCCTCTCTAGCTCCCTGTGAAGGTGAGCCTGATATTTGGTGGTTCTGAAGACCTCCCCTGAATGAAGAATGTTCTAGGTCAGAGAAGCTCTGAACTCCTGTGTCCCTTCCTTTTCAATTCCATTTGGCTTGTCAGAGTCTAACCAGGGAAGTAAGGTAAAATGAAACCTATAAAAGACTCCTAATAAGCTGACCCCAACCTCACTCTTCAGCCCTTGGTCCTTGCACATATGAACACTTCTTTCGGTCATAAATATACTGTGAAGCTTTTTCTTCTTCAGCACAATTCTGTCCTTGGTTCCTTGCCTCCAGGTCTCTTTGCAAGTTTTATTCTTTAAGTCCAGATAGCATCCTATTTTCTCTGAGAAACTTTTCCAACCAACTCAAAATAGGGTAATTTTTCCTTTCTCTGAATTTCTCTAACAGCTATTCAAAGTGTCATTTATTGACACTACATAAAACAAACTAAACCACTTATTTATTGTCAGTTTTATCCTTTCTTTCCAATTACACATTGCTTTTGAGGGCCAGGCCTGTCACTTACGTTTTGAAGTCTAAGCACTTCACTGTTGTCTGGTTCATGGTTGTTGCCTAGTGAAATTGCTACTGCCGGTAGAAATGACCCTCCCAGTGGGGTGAGAGCCTGCTTCTGGTGAACCGACTGGTGAGGTTGGTATTGTGTTGGGGTTCATGAGAATCAGTGAACCTCCTTCTGTTCCTTTGGTGGTGGAGAATCACATGGTCCCACTTGCGAAGGGACTAGATGAAAAAATGTGAATAATAGAGGAAAAATAACTAGATTATTGACCACTTTTAGGTTGTGGAAAATCATTACAGCTGGCCAGTTCTAGGCTGTGAAAAATCATCAATAGAACCAGTCAGTAAGCAAATTTTAAAATGTCCTTTCCTTCCTTTATCGATAACTCCACCTTCATATTCAAAACACAGCAAGTAATTAATCTCTTCTATGCAAGGGAGCAAAGCATTTGATACCAACTTGGTAAATGTTTGAAGGTGGTTATAAAAAATAACAAATATAAAACTAAACACATGAAAAGCAGCAGTAGTACTTATTCACGTTTAGGGAATCTAGAACTTATTAATCATGAATGGAACCTTGATAAACAAAGAGTTTTTGGAAATTAACTTTAATAATCATGTAATCTTTTTTGTTGGATTAAATTAACCATCATTGGGGAAAACTGCAAATGCTGGTTTGAAGTTCATCCTAAGAGATGTATGTGACTTAGGTCCCCTTTAGATGACTTTGAGATGTGAAGCATTTAATTAACCTGATCCCACTTTTTAATCACTGCTCTAAAAGAAACTTTTACAAAAACTATTGGTTAAATAAAAACAGCAATAGATACAATCTTCCCTGAGCAAACAGATATACTTCAATAAGTGACTACTTAGCCTAAGCTATTTTCCACCAGACTCATGAAGCATTTCTAATTGAAAATTAACAAGCTCCCAGCCAGCAAACACTCGAATCTTCAGCTCTTCAGTTCTAAATGGGGCATGTGATGCTACATGCAAGACATAGAAGCTTTTTAACGTAGCTGGAAGGGAGGGTAACTGTGAAGTTGTGAGGCATATTTTTATAATTGCTGAAGTATCATTGTTATTTCACATTTATTGAAAAATGTAAATAGCACATTTAACAGAATAGCAACAAGCCTTTGTTCCGGTCTGATGACTTAATCTTACTAATCATGATAATATATGCTAGCTGGAGTTGGGAATATTTAATAAAATACTGCAATAAATTTGTTGTGCTTAAATTTCAAAGGACCAAAACCTTTGTCTGCAACACTTAAAACTTCATTGACTCTAAACTTGTATGAGATAGTGCAGGGGAGGTCACAGTGGAGAATGCATGTATCTCTGTGAGGAGATTAGTCATTCGACAGGTGTGGGCGGGCAGTGACTGAGTTATAACATACTGAATAGGAAGGTAAGAACATTAGTGATTACCAAGATCTTTCCTTTGTCTGGGCTTTCCATTTTTGAGTCACCTTTGTGTACATTTATTTTATTGGAGCACCACAATCCTCTGAGGTTAAAGGTCAGGCAGTCCATCCCCTTTTATAAAAGAGGAAACTTGAGCTTCCAGAGATTGTCCTGCCTGGAATCACAAAGGTGGAGTCCAGGCCTTCTAGTACTCAGCAAATGTATATCAATTATTAACCAGTCCTGTATTTATATGCATGTATATGTATATATACACACACATACATATACACCATGGCTGTCCTGGCACCTAACTTCTGTCCCAAGGGCTCTGTGGCAACTGGAAAATCATCATGGCACTATTTTGCTGCAGGGGTTGTAAATGCCTGGGCTAAATCTCCTTTCCCCTTTTCCTCCATAGGGAGTAAATGTGGGAAGCGGGAGCTTAGGCGCCAGCACAGCTGTGCCAGGGGAGTTCCTTGCTAAGTCAGAATGGAAAGCTAAAAGGTCATTGTTCCTAAAATGAATGCAAAAGGGTAAAAATGGTCAGTGAGATGTACTCAAAGTCAAACCTCCGTGGTTTTATTTCTGTACCTTTCTTCTTTTTTTTTCCCCCAGAAAAACAATCAGCATTTATGATTTGAAGTTCACTAGGGAATTCTGAGATATAATTAAAGAACTAGTGCTGGTTTAAAATGGTTAAAAGGTGTGTGTGTGTGTGTGTGTGTGTGTGTGAGAGAGAGAGAGAGAGAGAGAGAGAGAGAGAGAGAGAGAGGGAGAGAGAGAGAGAGAGAGAGAGAGAGAGAGAGGGAGAGAGAGAGAGAGAGAGAGAGAGAGAGAGAGAGAGAGAGAGAGAGAGAGAGAGAGAGAGAGAGAAGCAACCCATGAATCTATCTTGTCTTCCTTGAAGGCTTCCTAGACTGGGGAACCAAGAAAGGGCCATCCCTTTCCTAAGGCAAAGGTGGGGTGCGTCTCCCTGAGAGCACCTTACCTAAGTGAAACCCTGCCACTTAACCTTCCTTTCTTTCAGGACAAGGCAAAGTTCCAACGTGGCTCTCCCTACCTGGCCCTCCCTCTACGATTTCAGACAATTCCTAATCCATATAGTAATGTCAATCCTAGGCTTTCCCTTGACCTCCGAGTAGGAGAAAAGAGAAGGCAGGTGCTTGCCCGCGAAGACCCCGCGCCCAAGGTGGGGAAAGTTGGGCGGCGGTCTTATGTCCTCGACGATCACTTCTCCCAGAAGGGCTCTCTGATGGCAAAGAGAAGGTGGCGCTCAGAGGACTTGAGCGTTGCCCAAATAGCATATGGGGCTCCCACGAGCTGGGAGGAACAGGTGCCCTTCCTCCGACGTCCGCAACCGACACTGGCCGCACTTGGTCGACTGTCGCGCCGCTTCCCGGGGCGCCCCTCGCCCTTTGCGCCCCGGCCCCCCCTCCCATGCCAGGGCGGAGGGAGGCGCCTGCTCGTAGGTAATTATTGCCAGCGGGGCCCGTGGGGAGCGGGGGTGGGCTCCGGCTGGGGCGGGAGGGAGCTGAGCGACGCCGGCATAAAGGGGCACCGCGCGGGGCCCCAGCACCCGGTTCCCGCGCAGCATGCCCGCCAGCACCCCTCCGCGCACCCCGCGGCCGCAGCGGTTGCTGCTGCTGCTGCTCGCCCTGAGCGGCCGCTGCCTGCGCGCGGAGCCCGGCGACGGCGCGCAGACCTGGGCCCGCTTCGCGCGCCCTGCGGCTCCGGAGGCTGCGGACCTGCTCCACGACACTTTCCCCGACGGCTTCCTCTGGGCGGTGGGCAGCGCCGCCTACCAGACCGAGGGTGGCTGGAGGCAGCACGGCAAGGGCGCATCCATCTGGGACACGTTCACTCATCACCCTCCGGGGACCCTGGGCGATCCCCCGACAGCTGATCTGCCGTCGGGCGCTCCATCGCCTCCGCCGCCCGCCACAGGGGACGTGGCCAGTGACGGCTACAACAACGTCTTCCGAGACACAGAGGGGCTGCGCGATCTCGGAGTCACCCACTACCGCTTCTCTATCTCGTGGGCGCGGGTTCTCCCCAATGGCAGCGCGGGAGCCCCCAACCGCGAGGGGCTACGGTACTACCGGCGCCTGCTGGAGCGGCTGCGGGAGCTGGGCGTGGAGCCCGTGGTCACCCTGTACCACTGGGACCTGCCCCAGCGCCTGCAGGACGCCTATGGCGGCTGGGCCAACCGCGCCCTGGCGGAACACTTCAGGGATTACGCAGAGCTCTGCTTCCGCCACTTTGGCGGCCAGGTCAAGTACTGGATCACCATCGACAACCCCTACGTCGTGGCCTGGCACGGCTACGCCACCGGACGCCTGGCCCCCGGCGTCCGGGGCAGCCCGAGCCTTGGGTACCTGGTGGCGCACAACCTTCTTCTGGTGAGTGCGAGGGGCCAGGCAGAGGGGAGAGAGGGTCTCAGGGTGCCAGAGGCACGAGGGGGGCCTGAGTCCCCAGCTCTCACAGGAGGCCTTGATTGAACTGCTCTGTGGGGTCACACAGGATTCGCACCTCGCGAGGGAACTGAGCAGCTCGGGCTGTCCTTGAAGACGTGGAGTTGGGAACTGCAGGGAAGTCCTTCAGTGAGCGCGCGAATGAGTGCCCCTTGGAGCTTCTTATCAAAAGGAAACAGGAATCAGTTTCTGTAAGGGAAGAGAACTTTCTCTGGGTGTTGAGGAATTCCTAGAGGGAAGGGCAGGAGGGATTTCCTAGTAGTAGCAGTAGGAAGGGAATGAGGAGGATGATTGAAAGAAACAAGTTTGTTCACAAGCCACACAGATGGACAGGCATTGCACTCAGTCAAGGCACAGTGTTAATCCGTTAAAACGTGTCTTACTTGTGGCAAAAGGGCACACTGCTTCAAATGTGAAGGTGTCAAATCCGCATCTCTGGGAGGGTCGGGTGTAATCCGTGTTTGGAGGTCCCTTCTGCGGCAGGGCAGAGAACAGCATGCACTCCAACCTTACTCACCGAGGGTCTGAAGACCACTTTACACAATCTTATACAAGCTAGGCACAAACAATTCGGAACCAACTGCAGGATGATATAGATTGTATGTGCAACATCTGTATTTCCCCTGTGCTGTCTCTAGTTGAAAGGATTCCTGACTGATGAGATTATTAGCCTGACAAAAGTAATTTTAACACCCTTGTGCAAGAACGCTCATATATTTTGACAGCAGGAAATATTGATATGCCATGATAAAGCTGTCTCTCAATTATTGCTTCCTCCTTTCTGTTTAGGTTCAAATCCCCACTGGTTTGAGGGCTCATTTGTATCAGTTGATTCGGTACCCTTTTTTGGTGACTTGTGGACCTATTGGAAGATCTATTCTTGAATTTAGAATCAAGCCACATATTCTGACAAATTCAAGATGAAGACTATTTCTAAACATTTTTAATTAAAGCCATAGATAATTGAGGCAGAACAGTACTGGGTTATTGAGTTGACTTAGTGCTCTGAGCTGCTGGTAATGTAATAATGGTGAAATTAGTTTGCTTGTCTGTTTCACAAACCTGTTTATTACCATTGGTCATACAAGAATGTTAGATTTATTGGACAAGTTGTGATTTTGGTGATTTCATATTTATATATATCTTCTCATAGGATTACTTCTTAAACTTTTTCTTCCGTCAATACTTTTAATAACCAATAACCCTAACCATCACCAGTTGATGGTTGGTAATAGAAACCATGGGTAGAGCTGCCTCATCTTTTGAAGAAAGCTTAAGCAAATTCATGTCACAAATAGGAGATCAGTGAACCAACTGGAGGAGCTGATAGACCTTTCTTGTAAAAATCACTGTTTAAGATTTGAATTATATAAGATCTATTTTTAGACATATATATGTTTGCATACAACAAACTCTATGCACACAAAAGTAGTTGGTTGTTATTATATTGACCAATGATCATTGCACTTATAAGATAAGCAATTACAAGAACTCTCTGGTGCTCTGGTTTTTCAAATGATTAACACATTTTAGGTTCTTGTGGCCACTCTTGGCCCTGTGGTTAACTTTTCAGTTATATTTTTGAGAAATTACACCAAAAATTTACCAAACACTAACCATCCTTCCTAGAAATGCAGTGGACTTTGTATTCATAAGAACTTAGTGACTGATAGACACTAGGCTTGGTTTTGCTGATGCTGCAAACAAAATGTTAGTTGTTGTGAAATATTAATTTTCCTTTCAAATTTGTTTGAGCTTGGAATTTAGTCATTTTTCTATCTCATTCAGAAGTTACCATTATTTACTAGGGTATCTTAAGTTCATTTTGTTGTCTGAGCTTCTTTCATTCTGTTTTCAATGTTCTTTCTAGATGTGTGTGTAGTGGGTAGGGGGTTAGATAGGTAAGTTTTGACCTTATCTGAAAAGAGTAAATTTATTCTGCAGATTTTGGTAATAGGATATTTCCACTGGTGCTTTAGCTTTTGTGCATTTAGGGACCAGGGAGCTCTTGGCATATTAATTTTCATCTGGGGCTCTAATGCTGGTGAAGGACAGAGCAGGCCCACCCCACCCCACTCCTTTCTTTTTCCACTAATTTACAAGTGGCTTAGGAAATACCTGGGAGAATGGGCAGTTGAACCCCACAGAGATTCCTGAATCCTTGTCTGATGGCAGGGCAAACAAACAGCAGGACAAATAATGGGGGACTCTGCTCACAGTGTGGGTCTCCATGATCCTTTTGGCCATCTGTCCTGTGCAGCATGCATCTAAGCCACCACTCCCTCTTTATGCCACACTTCCTCAACCTGGCTTCCAGACCCTGCTCTCTCTTGTTTCTTTTAGCTCCTTAGTGAGTCCTTCTTCTTCTCTGTGGCTTCTTCCTTATCACTTTATCTGGAAAGAGTGGAGGGTCCATGGCTGTGTCCAGGGCCTCCTGTCTTGATTTACTCTAGGGATCCCATTGAACAGCCTCTGTATCCTGACAATTCCAAATTTTGTGTCTCCAGCTGGGACTTCTCTGAAGTCCTGGAGAGATAACCATCTTGTCCTCTTAGCAGTCTAACAGGTGAGTCACAAGTGACACATTTAAAACCTAACTCCTTTTGTCTCCATCTCTGTATGGCACTTAACTCTTCCTGTTTGTTGAGCCCCAAATCGTAACTCTCCCCTTTCTCTCAGATCTTATTGCTCATCTGTTGACAAGTCCTAGAACTCTACCTATCAGAATGTATCCAGAATCAAACCCCTTCTCCCTTTATCTGTGGCTGTGCCTGAGGTCCAAGCCACTGTGGGCTTCTGCCTGGGTGATTGGAAGAGCCTCCTGCCTGAAGCCCATACTTAGGCCCTTGCTCCCTGCAGTGTGTCCCAGTTTGTCACTGTGCGTGAACAAGACAGGTCCCTGCTTATTAAAATCCCACCTATGCTTCAAGAACCAGTTTGCTCACCCCTTTGGCCCCACACCTGAATACTGCCTCTTCCTTCTCTGGAATCCCACAATGCATCACTTCACTCTGATGCCTCCTACTGCATTTCCCCTTTTATTTAACCACTAGCTGGACAATTCCTTAAGTGAGGGAGCCTTGTTGCCTTTACCTGCTTCTCCTAAAATTACATCATTCTCTTGGTAGGTGCTCAGGGTGTGCCTTCTGATTAGTGAATAGTCCTTCTGAATAGTGAATTCTATTAGTGAATAGTTTTGCCTTTATAAGTTTATACTTCTGGGATTTGCTCTCCTTGCCAATCTGTCTAGCCATTTCCCAATAGAACAGGGAATACCAAATCCTAACCAGATAGAAAAACCAATAAACATAATGGTGTAGCATCTGACATTTACAATGAATATGTAAGGTTCATCACCAAATTTAGGACTCGGTTGTAAAAACTTCCAGTTTCAAACTCTCTGTAGTCACCAGAGAGCATTATGAGATGTTTTCAGAATGGGGTGAGTGGTAAAGTCTTTTGGCTAGCTTTAGGCATATGTATTTGCTGTCTGGTTGAATTTTCATTCCCAAGTAATAAGTGTAAGCAAATCATCTACTACATGTATGCTCAAATTATATATACTATGTACTTTTGAGAAGCACTTTGAAAATTTCCCTCTCATTAAAATGTATGTAGTACATGGTTGGGTTGAAAGGTAATGTATTTTATAGAACATGACTGAATGCAATACCCACTCAATCAAAAGTAGTTGAAATGTTTTCCAAAGAGCGTGACTCACTCCTCTTTGAATATGTGATTAAAGACAATATTTTCTGAAGGTTATAAACAAGTCCAAGAAAAAATTTAAAATAAGAAGTAATAAAATAATGTTTAAAATCATAGCACTGTTTTAACAACATCAATTATTTTGAGTTGAAGATGGAAAATGTAAACTGACAAGCATCTAAATAAGGTCAATGTGCATTTCTCAAGGGTAAAATGAGTGAACCGTGATACCTGCATATGTAGTCAGTCACGGCTTTGCACACAAGAACTTTCAGAGTTATCTTATTTTTTCATAAGAATATCATTGCTGTAAACCATAATTTTATTATAATCGATTTGTGCAAAAGTGCCTTTATTTCAACAAATTTATATTTTTTTAGACAAAAGGAATTTTAGATGTAGGAGGAGATAGAACATATGTCTATTGGGAGAGAAGAGTGGGTGAGAAAAATACCTATTGTTATTAAATCCTCCAAGATCCACATCTTCTCCAGAAATGTTACAAGAAAGTTAAATTTGTAACCTATATTTAAACAGAGCCATAATATACCTTTTATAGGTTCTGTTTTGATATACTCTGGGTACAAAGCTAATGTGAAGGATATACATAACTTTTCTCCCCTCCATCTTGGATAAACTCTTATTTACCCATCAAAGACTTGACTCAAATACTCTAATTTTGGGACAACCACTGGGAGAGTGGATCGTTTACTCATTTGTGGCTCTTTGAAGGCACAAACTACACATCATATTTATTTTCAAATATTTAGTGTTCATGTCAGTATTTGACACAGAGGAAATATTCCATATACTTTTAATGAATAAATAAAGGTATATGCAAAATATTTTCTGCTTATTTCAATATGTCCATTTTCTTGTAAGTTAAATACTTACAGTCCACTTTTTTCCTGCTGTATCTTAGGAAAAATTTTAAAGTGAGGAAAAATAGTGAAAAAGTTCCTAACTCTATGTGTACATGACCTCTGTGGATTTCCAGAGCAAGTAATATCCCATTTTCATTCAGTGGGCAGGGAGAACCGGGCCTCTCATCAACTTCTTGACCTGGAAGTTGTTTCTTCACTTCCACTCATTTCCCCTTAATGGAACCCAGTGGTGTGCAAAGGAGTCTGGGAATTTTTGTCCATGGCTAAGCCATATGCTCAGAGAATCATCCTATTATGTTGAAAGCAGGTGGGAACAAATCACTTAGGACAGACAGCAATCTCTACCACATTGCTTCCCTTCCAGGTATATTGTGAGAATTAAAACCAAATTATATATGCCAATGTGTTTTGAAAAATTCAAAAAGTCCTACAAATGTGAGTGTATTAGTCAGCTTCCCATTTCTATAACAAAATATCTATGATAAATAATTTATAAAGAGAAAGGTTTTTTTTTTGTTTTTTTTTTCTTTTGGCTTATAGTTTTAGAGGTCCCAGTCCAGGATCACTGACTCCATTGTTTTGGGACCCCAGGAGGGCAGCACATCATAGTAGAAGTGTGTGGAGAACAAACCAGTTACCCAATCAGCCAGGAAGCAAATGGGCATGAGAAAGAGACCCAGGTCTCACAGTCCCCTTTGAGGGCAAACCTCCACGACCTATATACCTCTCACAAGGCTCCACCTCCTAAAAAGTTGACAGAACCTTTTAATAGTGCCACTGTGGAGTACAATCCTTTAATGCATGGATCTCTAGGGGGTACTCATCCATGCCATAGCAGTGAGATATGAATTTACCATCAATAATGATAATTATAGCAAAAATTACTTAAGAAACAGTCCTTTCCAGCTGTTCAGAAAAGAAGAATTAGACAAATGCTTTAGAACTTGTAACATCATCTAACTTCTTAGTTTGGAACCTATGACATTCAATGGGATGAACTCTTTCTTGAAATTATTTTAATAGCATTTGATTAAAGACTACCAAATCATGTTTAAAATAACCTAATTTTTGTAAGATGTATTACCAAATATCTTTTTGGGACCCAGTTTGGTGTTTAAAAGACTATACTAAAGTTTATGATTGATGTAATATAATACATGAGCTAAAGAAAATAAATATTTAGTGAAATTTATGGTTGCACTCTAAATAGTTATTTATTAATTACATTATTAGTTGAAGTATGGATGTCAGAACATCATCCATGAACCAAACTATCATTATAGTTTGTTATAATTCACAAAATAAACTGAAAGCAGTGAGGTACATTTTATATAGTGCAAATATTATTTCTGTGTCTGTATGTGTATTTTTAGTTGATAATTAAAATGTCAGAGTCAGAGGGACCAGGGAAATTCCAGACCAGTTTTCTCCCTGGGACAAACCCTGGTGGGGTCACCTACCTTCTGCTCTCCTGTCTGCAGCAAGGTGAACTCAGGGCCTCTCAAGTTTCCAACTTGATTTTATCTTTAGTGTTGCACTGAAACCAGCTGCAGTACAGGACTCACCTCCTGTTTGCTTCTTTACCTTCCTAAATCTCAAAGAATAAAGCAAATCACCTTTTGACAAGACAACTGCTGTGCTGTGAATATTTGTCCCTTGCAAAACTTGTGTTGAGATTTAATTGCTGTTGCCATAGTGATGGGAGGCGGAGCTAGTGGGAGGATTTTAGGTCAGGGGGCTTTGCCCTTATGAATGGATAAGTGTTGTTACTGCTGGCGTGGGATTGAAACTTCAGCCTCCTCTCCATCTCTCTCTTGCCATGTGATTCCCTCATGTGATTATGCAACATGAAGGCCCTCACCAGATGTAGCCCCTGGACTTCCCACACTCCAGAACCTTGAGAAATTTCTTTCTCTTCTTTTGAAGTCATCCAGTGTATGATATTCTGTTAGAGAAGCAGAAAATAGACTAAGACAACAACTTTTCTAATATTTGAAAAAGCCACCATATTCTCTCTGACTCGGCTGCTTTGCTCCTCGCTCTAACTGGCTGGGGTTTTCAGGTGGTAAATCTCACTTAGGTTGCTGCAAGAAATGGAAGAAGATAAGATCTCTGTCATCATGTCACAGATTAGTGATGGAGAGATAATCATCAAATAATTGCAATAGAATTTATAAATGCTTTAGTGGAAAAAGTTTTGAGGGGCAGAAGGAGTGGGGGAACTGTTAGGGAAAACTGTACAGATGAGATCAGAGGCTGACAAACTTTCTGTCGAGCACTGTTTCCGGTTTTATGGGTCATGTCATGTCGGTTGCAACTTCTTAGTATGTTGCAGCAAGAGACCAGCCATGGGCAATATGTCAAAGAATGGGCACAGCTGGGTTACAATAAAATTTGATTTATAACACTAGGTGGTGGTCCTTCTGCTGCGCTGGGTGTGTCAGACACACAAAGTAGGAAGCACATTGTGTTCTATGAAACAGCCCTTGTGAGGTCAGGGCAGGTGAAACAATTTGACAAATCACACAAGATGCACTACGTCAGAAGCCCTGGTAGGAAAGGACAAGAAGATGAAAAAGCAAGTCTGGGAATTTCCAATGACTCTTTCAACGTTTGTTGTGTAGAGCAAAGGGGTGCCCCAGATGTGCAGTCGACTTGAGTGATTACATTGCTTGTTCTAGACACCAAATCATTGTCATGCTGTCCAAGATTGCATTAAACAGTTTTGGCTGTCACCTCACCGCTGGCTCGGATGAGTCTGTCATCAGCTAAAACCTCTCAGGCTTTCCCCCTTGTGCACGTTACTGTTAGGCCAGCCATCTCCTGTCATCTTTCTTGGTTTAGTTTTGAACTTTTAATCTTATTAAATTTCATTCAGAGGAAGTTTACTATAGGTGGTGGGTTATTCTTAAGAAATGGAAATAATCTATATGTTGTAAAATGATTGGTTTAAGGAATAGTGTTACACTTGTTCAGTGGAAAACTAAATGGCTATTAAAAGGTGAACATAGGGTTTTTACAAAGTTGCACATGGTATATTGTTAAGAGAAAAAAAGGTCAGTTGTGTTACACTCTTTCTGCTGTGTAAGTAAGTATGAATAAGTAATGTACACTTTACGGTTCTTTGGCTAGGCACTCTCTGTCCTTTTTATCTTATCTCCAAGGAACTCCACCTGGCATGCAGGTCCAAGAATAAGTTTGATATTTCTTCCTTCTTCTTCCCCCAAACACTGTACTACCCTTTAATAGTACTTCCCACGTTTTATCAAAATGGTTTATTAGTTTCCCCCAAGCAGATCTCAAGCTGGGAGGAAGGAGCCATGTTTATCTAACTTTCTAATATACCCCAAACCTCAGAGGGCCTGCAGAGAGGAGCTATGCAGATATTTGCTATGTGAATGAAAGCATGCACTGCTTTCCCTACACCCATACAGTGTGAAAGGAGAACTTGGGTTATTTCTGGATGGTGGGATTGCAGGTGTTCTTTTTTTCTTTTTGATTATCTAGATTTTCTAATTTTCCTGTAGGTGCTATGTGTCATTGGTCTAATAAACACCAAGTACTATTTCTGAGGAAAGATGGTACATAGAACTCACCCATCAGCTTTGTTCCCTCTTGAAGCCCCATTAAATTCGATTGAAGGAAGACACACACACACACACACACACACACACACACACAAACATGCACATACACACACAGATCTGGAGTGAGCAGAGTAACAATATTTTGGAAGTTGAAGCGCAGCTGGACAAATGTTTATGCAGTTGATTTAGCAGACCTGAGAAAACTGACCACTACATTAGCAGTAGGAGAAGCCAACAACCAATCTGATCATTGCAGAACCTTCAAAGGGCCGAGAGAAGCAAAACCAGTTACTCTGGAATTGGGGGTGGAGGGAGTGATTGGCTAAAATAAGGAGAATAGTTGAAAGTTGTTTAAGATACGATAGATTTCTAGTCTATAAACCCTGTCTTGACTGCTGGACATTTGCCCTTCCTCGTTCAAGGAGAAAATGAGGAGTTAATAGTTTGTAGAGTATCACATGAAAGGTGTCTGGACTATGGAACATCAAGCACACTTGAGGCATGGGTGAGCACCACACTGAGACAGATTCAGAAGAACATAAGCAACCAAGAGCTGGGTCCACCCAGCACTCTCCTCTCCAGGTTCTCAGAATGCTAGTGTCTGCTTTGACTCTGAGGTAGGGACTGGAAGAACCTTTCCTAGGAAGTCTGATGAGCTCATGAGGAAAGACCTCAGATGCCCATCCTAGAAATTCCACCACAAATGGTCCAGATACTTTATGGTGCAGCTCAAGTAAACAAACTACACCCACATGCTCAGACCTTCCAATGGGGATTTTGTTTCTCAACTCTTAAACATGAGTAGACAATCAAGAATAAACAGACATCTTAAGAAAGCCTTTAACATGAAAGATTGAGATCCACACACATAAATAGAAGGGAGGAAAGCCACTTAGAGAAAATGGACTACGCAGGGAGGAAAAAAGCTAAAAACAACAGTAACAACAGCAAACCAACTTACACTAGTATTCTTGAAGAGATCAGAGAAGATATTGCATCTAGAAAATGGGAACAGGATAATACATCAAATATTCAAGGGACAAAAAAAAAGAATGTTTTGAATGAAGACACTATAGCAGAAATGAAAATTTTAGAAAGGCTGGAAAAATGAAGTTTATGAATCTCAGAACAAGAAGACAAAGAGATGGAAAATAATAGAAAAAAAATGTAAGATAATCAGAGGAGCAGTCAGAGGTCTAGAATTCAAGTAATAGGAGTTGCAGAAAGGGAGCAGGGTACAGCAGTGTTGTTCCTGTGTCCCCTACTGAAAATGCAGCTCCATGTTCACATCCTTGTACACTTTCCTCCCACAGGAAGTGACAGCTTGATTATGTGACTTGCTTTGGCCAATGGGACAGTAGGCAAGTAAAAAGTTGATAAGTTTGTGCACATTGGAATTTTTCCTGTTGGATCACTCCCTCTTAAAAGCCAGCTTTGATACCTGGGCTATGTTGTGGTTTCCACAGTAATAGTTTACTTTTAACTTACTTGAGGTTTCTCTTTTGAGAGTGGCTGTAAGCCAAGAGAGTCACTCTTTAGGAGACTTCTGATGTGTGGAGGAGTTGAGGGGAGTTAGGTTCAGGTGTATGTGTCAGGTAAGACACAATGAGGAGGTGAAATCAAAATACATGAAATTGAAAAAATTTATTATTCACAGGCCCCAGAGAGGTTAGCGCACCAAGAGGAGGCCTGTGAAAAGTCTCCAGGTGATGGGGAGCTCAACCAGTGGGTGGGAAGGAGAGGACAAGGGAAGAGGGGAAAGAGAGAGAGAGAACCTGTGGGATTGTGCTTTCATTAAGGTCCACTGGTGTCATTCCTGAGGCTTTCCTGTCAGGGATGTGGATTGACTGGTTTAAAGAAGATAAATGCAAAAAGGAACATCATTTACATGATGATAAGTGTTGATCATTAGGTTTTATCATGGTCTGCTGCTGGAGAGGGGGTGTTTTGGAATTTGGGTCAGTGGGATGAGGAACAAACAGGGTATATCACAACTAATCATATAGAGAAGTTTTAACTAGGTCAAAGGTGACAGGGCATGACTGGGTTTCAAACAACTGTGTCAGACCTAAAAGTGAATGTCAAGGCAGAAACCTAACTATATTAAATAAATTTATGACAGGCACCCTTACTGAAAGACGAGAGGCCATGCGGACAGAGATACTGGGGAATCAAAGTCCATCTTGGCCATTCCTTGGTCAGAGCTTTAAAACATATTTTTGGAAAAAGTGCACCTAGTCAATGAATTCTTTTTTGTCCTGTCTTATATTCTAGTTCCTTGGTAAAGGACCCTCAAAATTTGATCCCAGTGGTCTTGTTCTTGCAAAACTTGCTAAATTGTATGTAATGTCTTTCCTCCTTGTTCAGACATGGCTGTCTCCAAATAGGTTATTTTGGAATTCAGTCTTAGTGATCTGTCAGCTCCTAGGGGTAGCACCTGTTGTCTTTTAGGTGCATGACCTCTTTAGCATAGGAAATTTTAATCTTTTACTAGGGAAGTGTGAACTACTTCCCTAAGTACTAAGGATTCCAAGGAGTCTGAAGAGCCGGCCTCCTTGGGACAACCATATCTCATGTTTCAGAGTCCCAGATTTTCCCAGTCAGCATTCTGACCTCAGCATGAAAGACCTGCTGTGGCTGAACACATGAGCATCCCTGGTGTGCTGCAACTCTATTGGGTCTTAGTCTGCTGCTAGGCTCTGTCTACTCCTCCATTGCAGTAGATAAGAGCTTCTCTGTGAGCTACCAATGGGATCTTCTGTCTTTCATAGTGATCCTTTAACTACTTGATAATGGCCCTCAGTTTCTCATTCCCTCTCCATAGGATCTCAGTGTAATAGAAAAAGAAGCAGTCAGTACCCCTTCCCTTCTAGGCATTGGAATACCTGAATCATTGTACTTAAACAGCGGTATGCCCCTCTGCCAGGACACTTCCCTGGGTTACCCCAGGTGAAATATTCAGTAACTGGCACACTGTTTGTGCCAGGAGACTCTCTGTTCCTTACATATTACTCAGAATGGCATTCTCTTTGTCTTCTAGGAAATGAATGTGTTGGTTCTCAAAGCCCACTTGTCTTAGTTTGGGTCTTCTAAGAAGTGAATTTCAGGACAGAGTTTGATGCACAAGAAATTTACTGGGGAAACAACTATAAATAATAAAAGGGAAAGAACCAGAGAAGGTGAGTGAGCCTTTAGAATGATACATACCACACCTGGCCTCTGTAAAGGAGAAGGGCAGGAGGGAGAGAAGACTGGGTAGAAGGAGTCTCAGGTGGAAGCATAAGTCTAAGAAAGATCTGGTCAGGTCAACGAGGAATGCTTCAGCCAACACTATCCACAGGAAGAGTCCACATCTTGCAGCCATAGGACTCCATTAGCACCCCTATGAGAACTTCCTATGGGAAGCACAGCTTCAGGACCAACTGTGGTTGTGTTCCAAAGGGGTAGCCTCTGGTGCCATCAGTAGACTGTGCTCTTGATAGCCATTATGATAGCCATTTTCATAGCCACCATGAAGAACAGTGAGGAATGCCATCCAGAAGGGAATGAACATCATTTCCTACCTAGAGCTTAATACTTGTCCAAACTATCAACCATTTGTGACTATAGAATAAGGAAATTTTCAGACATTCAAAGTCTCAAAAGAAAAAAAAAAAATTTCCATGAATCCATGCTCAGGAAGCCATGGGAGAATAACTTCCACGCAAGTGATGAAAACAAGAAGGAAGAGGACAAAGGAGAAACAAAACAGTAGGTCTATCTCAGAAACGAATGTAATAATAATTGTGGACCCAGGAGGTCAGCAGTGCAATAGACACAACAGCAACTAGTGTAAAGGGAGAAGATTCCAAAATGGTGCCTCCAGGATAATTATTGAGGCTGATGTGACCTTGTGGAAATCTGTGCAGAGAGGCTACTGGAAATTGTGGGGAAAATGATTCACACACAAAGAAAAGGAAGCAAATGAAAAAGCAATGGAACTATTAACATTAAGGAAAACAAACAAACAAAAAAAAGAAAATAGAGTATTAGTTACCATATTATCATACCCATTTGTGAATAATAGTCACATGGGCAGAATAATGTCAGCCTTGAATGTTAGTGAAACTAAAAACTGTTGTATAGCTAAAGTGGCTGTACAAGAGAGCTAAATCCTCCTCTGCCATAACAGGAAGCCAGTGGATACCATTTCAGTATGGGAGTTATTAGGTGTGTAAATTTCATAATAAAAGTTGTGACTCACAAATGATTTTACCCATAGGGAGGGTAACTGGAGACAGAGAACTATGATTTTTCTTTTAAAGCACGAATATGTATTGCTTTCATAAAATAAGAAATAGGTATTTTAGCATCACTTTAAAAATTAATTTTGCTAGTTACAGCACATTTATAGCCTTCCAGACTATAGAGATCTTTTTGAATCAAGCTTTGGAGAATTTCCATATATTCAGAGTAATGCCTTCTGAGTCTCCATTTCTCTCTTGCTCTCGCACTTTTTGTACCAGGGATTGAACCCAGGGGTGCTTAACCACTGAGCTACATCCCCAGCCCATTTTAAATATTTTATTTAGGGACAAAGTCTCATCGAATTGCTAGGGCCTCACTGAGCTGCTGCGGCTGACTTTGAATTTGCTATCAGCCTCAGCCTCCCAAGCCACCGGGATTTCAGGCATGTGCCACCACACCCGGTTCTCTTTGATTATAAAAAGTTATAAAGAAATAGGGTTATGAATAAACTCATATTGTTAGTTAACTTTTTTGAAGAGGATCTGTCTCATTAATCAATGTTTCACTCTCATTATTTGGCACTTAGAAAGCAACAAGCAAATTTTTGTTTAACCAATGAATACTTTTAAAATACAGTTCTTCAGATAGCAAGAGAACTATCATATATAGGCCCCATTTTCTTCTTTTGGGTTCAAAGAATATCACAAGGAGGTTTATTAGTTATCAAAATAATTATATACAAAGATACAACTATTGTGTTCCAGACAAGCTATATAATGCAGTAAAAATTATTTGAGGCTAGTTTGGCAGACTCAGTTTACAAGTCCATGTTGTCTCCTAGTAGTATTCTCTTCTTCAATATCAAAGCAGTTTTATTAACCATTACATGATTACTCATTATTCATGAGTCTATTGTTTCTGAAATTATACTTCCTTCCTTTTAAAACTGAGATTTTCATCTTTCATATAACTATTATCAGTTGTTGATCAAATATTATCATTTGTTGTACCTATTAGACAACTCTGATCCCCTTCCTTCTTCCTTCACAATCCTAACATAGTTGGATAATAGGATTTTATTTCTTGTAGATACAGTTCTACTGAGGAAGCTCAGAGAAACATGTGGGTTGAATGAAGATCTGCAGGGAGGGCTGCCACTTAAGATAACGATGCTGAGCAGGGCAAACAGGTCTTCTGATTGAGTGAAATGGACCAGGTGGGAAAAACTGTGGATTTCGATGGGGCCAGGTCCCAGTTAGTCCCTGCAGCAGACCATTATCAGGAGGGATGACGTGTGGTCCTTCCAGATCCTCTGAGTTTTCAAAAGAAGCTAGAAATTCAAGATCTTAGGTAAAATTTCCTGATTTTTAAGGGGATGTCAAAGATGCAGCAGGTCATCTTCCCTATGGATTATTAAATTTCAGAATAATCATAGCATTTAGGAATGTGATGGCAATTACTAGAAGAAACAGCTATAAGTTACATGTGACTGTTGGGAGCAGGCATGGGAGTCTGGGAGATGGGAAAGATGTTCACTATTTCTCAAGATAAGCCTTTGGTATTACTTGATTTTAAGCTGCATGAATTAATTTCATTAAAAGTAATTAAAATACCACTTAATCAGCTGTATAGGGTCTGAAGTGTTTTTGTGTGTTTTTTTTTTTTGGGCAGGTAAGTTCACTGAGAGACTTGGAGAGTATAGCTGATTTTCTTAGGGTTGCCAAGTGGTAGAACTGGGACCAGAACCCAAGTTTTCTGAGCCCCTATGCCAAGTGTTCAGTCCATGACTCCATACTGCCCCAGTCCAGCATGGGTTTCTGAGGGGGTGAACTCACCAATATCTACTCCTTCCTTGTGCACGTCAGCACCTGAAACGGAGGAGAATGTGAGTTCAGACTTGTCATTAACCTTCATTAACATCTGAGAGGCTCACCAAGACTGGTTTTTAAAAATCCACTGACCCAGAGACACCTGTTTCAGTTCCTATTGCTCTATAGTGCCCTCAGTGGCTTTAAATAACCATTTTATTTGGCTTACTGTTGTGGGTCAGGATTATGGGCAGTTTTCCTGTGGTCTGCAGTCATCTGAAGCCTCCACCACCTTAGGCATCCCGGACCCGTCACCCACTGACTGGCAGTTGATGCTGGCTGTTGACCACAGTACCTTTGTTGGCTTCACCAACATGGTGTTCTCAGTGGGAGAGGTCATCTGAAATGCCCAGGACATGGGATCTTTTATTATGTGGTTTAGAAACTACTTCCCACAGGAAGACTTGACTGATTTCCCTCGGCAAGGAGTCTCTCCTTCCTCTGAATCGAATCGCCATCGCAGTTCCTAAAAATCCATCTTATGGCACTTTTGCTTTCAATCATGCACCATAATTATCACATGTACCTGTGCTCCGGCCCCGTGCAATGCCCTGCATAGTAACCCTTGAATACATATCTGCTTAATGAAATAATTCTATGATGACTCAAATAGCAGTGCTGACAAAAAAACACGCGTCCACTCTGATCCCTTTTCTTTTTCCTTCACAATCCTCATGTGTGAAAAATGGAAGAAACCTAGGTGTCTTTTATGAAGAGTCACTGTATAGACAATGTGGCCGTCTCCTGTGTTTATTGCTACTCTGTGAGAAAGAAAAGGCGCAGAGAAGGCAAACACCATGTCATTTACAATTTGATTAAAAAGCTTGTCCTTTGTCCTTTCATGTTTAAGCCCTGTGATTTTTAATATTTCCCTTTTGTCATAGAGGAAGATGGATGGAGCAGCTCTTATCAATGTAGGTCCCTGTTCAGCCTTCCAGCCACACCAAGGCCACACCAAGGGTCTTGCTGTTGTGCCTTGGGGTCTTTTTTTTTTTTTTTTTTTTTTTGACTCCTTTCTGCTAGAATGTTCTTTCCACCTCACCTACACTCCCCCTAGCCACAGAACCAGCGACCTCACTTCCTTAATAAGTCTATGCTCCCAAGTCACTTTCTCAAAACAGGCACACCCTGTACCACCCCATTTAAAACTGCTTCTCCCAGCAACCCAGCCTGACATGCAGTAGAGAAGGCCCCTTCTTGGGGCCTCTGGGAGACAGGAAGGCACCACATTACAGGTCTGGCCCACGAAATATATGAGGCAGATTTTCTCCACTTTGATTTTTTTTTTTTAGCTTCTGAATGGAAGTACCAATAAGAGAAATGTTTTTTTAAAAAAACAAAAACAATCAAAACCCATCTGGCATAATAGTGGCTACTGAAAAGGAAATGTGAGATTCCTTATGAAATCCCCAGACAGAAGCTAATTCTTTGGGTTTAATAACTGTAGGGCCAAGAGGCTTATATAGTGTTCATTAACACCTTTGAGGAACATTTGTAAATGAATTTGGTCAAAGTCTAAGGAGACCAGCTTTTTTTTTTTTTTTTTTTTTTGGATAAAGAATAATCTTCAGAGATTATTTCTGATCACAAAGGGAGACTGTAAGGACATTTTTTCCTAGATTTGGAAATGGGGCAGAAGGATTACTGGTGTCCGAGCTGAGACCTCAGAGCAGGTCTGCTTGGTTAATCCCATTCCCTGATTCGGGAATCAGGAATGTACACCTTTGTACAATTTGCTTATGGAAAACAGTGATGAAGATGATGTTTGCCCAATAGGAACACACATGAGTTTTGCCCTGTAGAGATGTAAATGAAGATTAAAACCACAACACATTTACTGAAAGGAAAATAAAGACTCTGGTGAGCAACACTGGGAAAAAATAAAATCACATCTCCTCTCTTTGGCCCACCACACCAGGCCTCCTTTAACTCATTCTGTAGTGAAAAAGAAAATGACACCTGTTGCCTTCTAACATTCTTTACAAATCACATTGTAATGCCTGTTGACTTTCAGTCCTGCTAAAATGGAAGCTCCAAAGGGACAGAGGTTTTTGTCTGTTTGTCATGTTGTATCCCAAAGCACTAAAATGCGCCAGGCACATAGTATGTGCTTCATAAACACTTCTGGAATGGAGATGTCCCTAGACTTAGGCCAGTGACTTTCAAACCTTTTGACCTTGATCCACAGTAAGAAAGGTAAATGACGTCTTAACATATAATTGAAACTAAAGGATCATGAAACAATACTTATCTTTATTACATGCAGTGCCTTCTGATACTTTCTAATCTCTTCTATTTCAGTTTTCCAGATTATTGAGGCAACCCATGAATTGACTTCACCACCTGTAGAATGGAAAACTTTGATGTAAGACCATGAAGATCCTGCTACCACAAATAGGCAAATGGGAAATAGACGTGTAGGGGGGAAGGGTAGGCAGATAACTTTTTATCGACCACTCTAGAAAGCATATTGCATTCCCTATCTGTTGATGTAGAAATACATTCACATGTCACTTTTTTTTCTTTGGGTTAAATTGTTCTCTGCTGCCAGGGAATTGAGTTATTTCAAAAGCAAAGAGCTACAAATGATGCTGCAAACAGATAAATGATCATCTTTGTCTCAGGGAGAGTGGGTTGCCCTCTGCTGTTGATAATACAGAGCAGGAGAATTAGGTGAGGAGGCAGAGGGAGAACATTTGGGAGGTAAAGGTGACTGTTATGGAAGGAAGACACCTGAACCAGTTTCGTTGAAATTGAGAGTAGCTGTTTCATGAGGGTATTATAGAATTACATGGGCGATTATAGTTTACTGGAAAGATCTTATTTGAAAGATGAACTGCAGGATGCTTTTGCTGACTTGTAAATACATCACTTATCTCAGTTCTTCATCTTCTTGTCTCTTTCCCTCATCTAGCCTCATGCCTCCCTACTTCTCCCTTCACCGTTCTCACTGCTGCTAGAAAAACAGAGATAGGAACCCAGAAATTGGAACGCCTTATGTCTTAAATAATAACGTTGTTATTAGTGGGCTAGATGGATTACGGCCACAAGCTGGGATATTTTAACAGGCTAACATCAATGATTCAGAAGGATTTTTGTAGCAGCATGATTTAGTATTAAATAGAATGATTTCACTGACATTGAGTAGTTCTGTACATATAAATTAATGAGGTAAAAACTTAATCTTGGATTTATTAGTGTATTTACCTAATATGAGTTATGAAATTATTTTTATTTCCTTTGAAGGAAGCTTTTATTTAAAAACAAATGAATAAGGTCTTTTATGTAATCTACTTTGAAAAAATCCAGACAAAGTATTTGAAATAACAAAACTCCAAAATTACAACATGATTTAAAGAGTTATGCCTCAGCTGGGCTGGAATTGTGGCTCAGAGGTGGAACGCTCACCTAGCACACATGGGGCCCTGGGTTCGATCCTCAGCACCACATAAAAATTAAAAAAAGGAATTGTGTCCACCTACAACTAAAATATATATTTAAAAAAAAGATTTATGCCTTGGCCTTTGTTATGCCTAGTTGTTAAAGCATACCTGTAATTGAGGTTCCTGCAGAAGCTCAAGTAGGGTAATAAGTGTATTAAGAAACTTTGCATTTGCATTTGATCAACTAATTCTAGCCTAAAGAAGAAAAGTGACTTTATAAGAAGGAGACAGAATTCAGAAAGAGCCCCAGGGATCTTAGACTTCAGGAGCTGGACTTTCAGGTAGTCACTCCATTGGGGACTTTCACCCTAGCACACACATGCACACACACACATTTGTGGCCAGGTCAGTTGGACTTCTTGCATCCTCGGCAGTGGGTCTTTTCCCATTCAGCACTCCAGATTCACTTCCTCTCCATATGTAGGAGAGCTGCTGGCCTTTATTCCAGCAGAAAAATCTCAAGGAAGCTATCTTGTTGGTCTGGCTAGAGTCATTCAACTTGAAATAGGAGAAGAGAAACAAATGTTCTTTTATTTTTATAGCTTTTCTGTGAAACCAGGGGATTACAGTAAAAATTTCGAGGGGTAGGTATTATGCCTTATTCATGTTCAGTGTCTCTAGAAGCTAATATGATAGACAGTACATAGTAGATGCTTAATAAACCAGCTATTGAGTTAGTGACCTTAAAAATTGGTTAAATGGGTAAATTTTACATTAGGCATATTGTGCCACAGTAAAAAAAAAAAGGAAATAAACCTATTATCTATCTTATTGCCTATTTCTCAAAACTTACATATGCCATAATGTCCTGTGATTTCTAGAGAAGATCTAGTCCAAAATTTAGTTCTTTCAGGACAGAATAATAAGGGGCTTTAGCAGTCACATGTAGTAGTAGATTTCACCTTGAAGATCTTAAAGATTTGAAATCAGAATGTTACAGTATGGAACACAACCATGTTCTGGGGGCTAGGTGGAAAGACTTTAATATTGGGAGAATACATCTTTTGGGTGTGTCTTGGGGGACACTGGGAGTCAGTTTTCCTATCTGTGTTAGTATGCCGTAAGTAATGGCACATAGCTAAACCTGGGACTTTTGCTCATTTCTGTTTTCCCAGCACTTAGGTGTCTGACATATAGTAAGTGTTGAATAATGCTTGTTGAATAAATGATTAAATTCCTTGGCATGGGAACTAAACCATCTATCAAATGAGTCACCTTTAAAAGTCAACAAAGATTTTTGACTCTGTGAATCCAGCCAGAGTGACAGAAACTTCACTTTTCAGGCTGACTCATGTATCAGTTTAGCTTTGGATCATACTGTCATCTTCAACGCTTTCTTTTTTATTGCCTCAATTTAGTCTTCCAGTCTGCTGTAGACTGATTAAATTCAAGCCTCAGTTCAGTCATCTCTCCATTGTGTCCATGCCCCTTGCTAAGTAACCTTGCAGCCTTCTCCACTCTGGCAAGCATTCAGCTCCGCCGTCGACACGGGCCTGAGTCACGTGACTTGCTTTAGCCAATGGCGTGTTTGCAGTCTTAATGCTGATAGCCGATCCTCTGCAATTGCTGGGGGAAAATGCCTGGGCTGATCCACAGGGAGAGGAGACTTGTGGAGCAGAGCCACACTGTCCTATTTGTACCAGCCAACAGCATCCTGGATCTGCGGCTTGAGACCAGAAGAAATGCTAGATAGAGCTTAACCCTGCTCAGAAGTAATGCTGTTCATGGGCGTGAGTGATGTTGTAACTAATGCACTCTGCTCTTTCCATTCTCTGCTTCCAAACTTTTCTCAGATTTTCCCTTTTGACTTTCCAGTAGTCGTCACCAGGACCTTGGAAGTATCTACATTTTGGCAGAGTTGTTCCACCTTTTAGCATCCAGCTGTTCAGATTTTAATCTATTATGCATGGATGATTTTGAGCATAAAACTTAGATCATCACTGTCTCAGAAACTTGTGACCTATTACATCAAGTCCAAATAATTTCATGCTCAAATTTTTTCTTCTTCTAGTCCCATACTCTCTATTATAAACTTAGTTTCCAAAAGCCACAAACTATTAATCCTTTCCTCTAATTAGGCTGGTATTAATATTTTCACAACACATTGGTTAAATTCTTATACCCATGCTTTTAATCATAATTTCCATGCTTAAATACTCCATTGCCCTCCCTAAGCACCAGACAAATTCCATAGTGGGGGATATTGTAAAGACTGTTTGTTCCCAAACCATCTGCCCCAGAGGTGGCACAGGCTAGGAAAGATAGGACAATTGTTTGGCTTCATTATCTGAAATTTATAGTTGTTTTGGGGAGTTGCAGATGATTTGATGAAATGCAACTTGGTAAAAAACATTTCAGTGGAGAATAACTGGTTCTAGTTGGTTGAAAATAAATCCCAATTACTAGGCTTTCCAGAGTTAATAATTTTGGCATTCCAAGAATCTTTTTTTTTTTTTTTTTTTTTTTTTGCGGTGCTGGGGATCGAACCCAGGGCTTTGTGCTTGCAAGGCAAATACTCTACCGACTGAGCTATCTCCCCAGCCCCCAAGAATCTTAAAGCATTTCTAACTATTCTTTTTCAAAAATTAAAAGGTTAAAATGTAAGAAACCATTACCCTTCCATGTTTGTAAGATTTTGGAATAACTGAAAGGTAGAGTAATAAGATATTTGTAAATCATAAATAATTGCTGAGAGGTAAGGAATTGAATTAGTTGGAACAATCCCTGACATCTATCCTGTGAAAAGGGGAAATAGTTAAATGAGCAGTTTAGAAAAACTGTGTGGTCAACAATTTGCAGTGGAAAAATCTTTAAACTCAAACATTCCAATTTCTTTTCTTTTTTTTTTTTTTTTCTTTTTTTTTTCTTACTAGATAAGCAATACATGTTCATTACATAAAAGCCAAAGAATCAGAGAAACAGGAGGACATAAAAGTTGCCCATAGACCAACTCAGTAGAGACAATTATTATCCCATTGGTTCAAATCCTTAAAAATCCTGTCCTACATATATTTATTTATATATGTAATATGATTTCATAAATAAGTTAATATTGAACATGGCTTATCTACTGCTAAATATAATTTATTAAAGTAAGTCATAATCATTTGTTGCTAAAAATTAGTTTGTTCCAGTTGATCCTTATTCCTGGGTTATTTCAATGAGTCCCTACTATTTGTCCTACTTTTTATCCCTTTAAGGGATATTACTAGTACATAATAGCTACTCAATAAATATTTGACAGAAAAAATAAAGAAATGAATAATCCCAAGTTGTTGGAAGTTCATGTTGTTTCTATTCAACTCACTGTTGATGGAGAGCGTGCATATAATCTTACTGAAAAGCTGCTGATTTATGGGAAACTATAATGATGTATGGAATTTATTCCAAATGCACTGTAAGGGTGCATTGGTAAAGGAATACCTATATGTATCTGTACAGTCAAACAAAACTTCACAGTAGAGATGAGAATTGAACCAAATTTGGAAAGAATAAGCATTTTTCAGTTAATAACTGGGGAAAACAGTATTAAGAATGAAGTATATTAGGGACTTCTTAGAAGAGGCAAGTACAAAACAGAAGGTGAAGAGGGATATAGGTAATACAGGAAAGGCAGACTGTTACTTTCAGGTTGGCAGGAGGTCATCCAAGGTAGGTACAGCTGTAGGTGAGGCATAATGAGAAACTAGCCTAACTGTAATAGAAGAATTGGACCAGAACGTGATGAGCTATACGTTTACAGGAAACTGCACTGGTTCTTCCTGTTAACTTGTGGGAGGTTGTAGGGCATAGTGCCCACAGCTAGAAATTTCACTCATCAGATTTGCTAAGAAGTCCAAAGTAAAAGCAAGCAATCCCAGCTGCTACCTGTTCACGTATACCCATGCACCAGAGTGCCAGGAAGGTAGACGTGAGGTCCTGGGCACAGGTTATGTTATGGTCCCAGCAACTTTTAAGGAATTCAAAGAGACTCCTGGCTATTTTTGTGATAAATGCTATAGATGGCTATTTTGGAGGAATTGTTTATGTTTTCTACAAGATGATTGTTTTGTAGAAGGCTGATTGAAATGCTCTCTTAAGCAGCTGCAGTTTATAATCCATGGAACCATGCTGATCGAAACAAGAGGAGTAATTTGCTCGACAAACACCAGCATTAGGCCCTTTGGCATGCTTGTGTAACAGCACAGGATAATGCAGGGACTTGGATGTGGCATCTTGATACTGTTGTTGAAGTCTAAGATAAATGAATGCCCGAAAGGAAAGAAGCCTCTGGTGTGCTCTGAAATCTTTTTAGTCCTTTGACATTTTCAGAAAGTGCACCTGTGATTGAGATCTGAAGTAACATCTGGAGGGCATGGGGAGGGAGTAGACACGAATGAGCTTTTGGAACCATTTTCTGTTTGTGGGCTGCATTTCATTTCTTTCACTGTTGGTCTCAGTCAATTTAATTAAGATTATTTGTAGGATTAAATTAATCTTTTAAGAATTATTCCATTTCATTAAAAAAAAAAATCTAAGGAATGGTAACAAAAAGGTGTCCCTTTTGGTATTACCCCTGAAATATTTTCAAAAGATTGTTAATACTATCATTGTTTTTTCCAACTGTAGATTCATATGCCCCGCTGCCTCCCAGGCAGCTTCACTGAGATGGAAAACCCATGACTGTACTGAGCTTGACCTCTTATTTTTGCTTTCTTTGTTGTCTTTCATGCTCCTCCCCCACTGCACATGTAAACATGTCCAAATCATCAACAAATTGTACTACTGATTTTGCCTTCACTGGTAGCTTAAATTCGGTCACTTTGTGCTACTTCCCTTACCAGCATCATCTTTGGCTTGGATCATTGGTCCAAACCACCATCATCTTTCTCCTGGACCATTGCAATTATGGCCCAACTCTTTCTTCACTCTTCTCCATAGAGCACTCAGTAATCTAAAATTCAGAAATCAAATTACGTTACTACCACAAGCAAATGATAAATGTTTGTATGGTGTTGACTATGTGCCCGTCCCAATTCCAAGGGCTTTCTATATGTAATTTGAGTGTCCTTTATTCAAAATGCTTCAGACCAGAAGAGTTTCAGATTTTGAATTTTGGAATATGTGCATATAAATAATGAGATGTCTTGGGGATGGGACCCAAGTCTGAAAATTTGTATTCCATATATATCTTATATACATAGACTGAAGGTAATTGTATATACTATTTTGTGTGCATCTGTGTTTTGACCACAGTCCATTACATGAGGTCACAAGTTCCAGTTGCTTTACATCCTTGCTAGAATTTGTGGTCAGCCTTTCCAATTGCAGGCATCTTAGTGTGATTGCTCATTGTGGTTTTAATTCATATTTCTCTGTTGATGTTGAGCACTCTCTGTGTGCTTACGGGCACTGGTGAAGATTTTCTTGCAAAATATCTGTTCAGATCTTATGTTCATGGTGGGGAGGGGAGTTATTTCATTTTTGCTACTGATTGGTAGAATGATTATATTTATTTGGATGAATTATTTTGATAGATATCAAAATATGTAATATAATATAAATAAGACATAATATACACATCACACATACTATATATATGTACATCTCCCATTTCCTCCCATTAAGTGATTTCCCTTTTCATTTTGAAAACTTTTGAACAGATTTTAATTTTGATGATGTTCCATTTATCAATAATTTTTGTTTCATAATTGTTTTCTGTGTATTAAGAAGTTTTTTTCCTTTGACTTATAGATTATTTATAAATGTGTGTTTAATTTCCAAATTTTTGGTGGATTTTTCTAGAGGTGTTACTAACTTCTAATTTAATTCCTTTCTGGTCACAGCATATTCTCTGTAGATTGTACAGTAATGCTATTTCTTGAAATTTATTTTATGGCTCAACATTATTGATATTTGTGAACATATCACAAGCACTTGAAGATATTGTTTAATGTTGACCTCACATTGTCAAGTTGATTGATAATATTGTTTAGACAACATATATATAATCAATGGATTTTTTTTTCGCTATTTCTTTAATAAATTACTGAGCGGGGAATTAAAACCTCTAAAGATAATTGTCAGTTTTCTATTTGGTTTTTAAAAATATAATGTGGTTTTGCTTTATGTAAAGTTACATAAAGTTTACATAAAGTTTATGTAAAGTTACATCATTACATTTAGAATTTTGTCTTTTTGATGAATCAACCCTCTTTTTTGTCTTGATCTCTGGTATCAGTGCTTGCCTTGAAGACTATTTTCTTCTTTACTGTAGTTGTCAGCTTTTTTCTTCCTTTCTCTCTGTATTTGTTCATTTCTTTTTACACACTGCATTTTGATTTATTGTACACAAATGGGGTACATCATTTTGTTTCTATGGTTGTGCATGATGTAGATTCATACTATTTGTGTAATCACACATGTACATAGGGTGATGATATCTGTCTCATTCCACCATTTTTCATACCCCCCTCCCTCTCATTACCCTCTACATATTTTTTTAATTGGTGCATAATAGTTATATACGGTGGGACATGCACACAATATAATTTGATCTGTCAACTTTTTTTCTTTCCATTTGCACCATCTATCTCTTTTTGTTCTTTTTCTTTCAAACTGAGACTTTATAGTATATTTATTGCACACAGATACAGTTAGAACTAACTCTTTAAAAATGTAGCTTGACAGCATTTTTTCTTGTACTGGGATTATTTAGTCTATATTTCTCTGAGAATTTATTGATATAATTGGGTTTGTTTACCTTCTATTTGTTTTCTGTTTACCCCTTCAATCATTGTGGATGAATTGTATACTTTTAGTAATTATTTTGTTTGACTTTTTAGATAGTCCTTTTACTATATTTTGGTGGGGTTTTAGGGATTACATTATTTATCATTATCATATAGTCTAGTTGGAATTAATATTATTTCTATTCAAGAAATTTTCATTTTATTTGTTTTACTTTTCAGTTCTAGATCTAAATTTTTTTCAGTTTCTGTTTTTCTTCTGTTATTCCCCACTTGCTTATTATATCTTTTCCTCAAAATATTTGAACATATTTAAAATAGTTATTTTAAAATCTTCCGCTGATTCCAATATCTGGGATATATTGACTTCTGTTTATTTTGAATCTTTTCTTTTCTTAATTGAGAGTTTCACTTTCCTGATTTTCCATATGTCTAGCACACTATGAATGACACATTATAGGGAGTCTGACTAGTATTGTCTGCTTTTAAATGACATGTTTTATTCTGCCAAGGAGTTTAAGTTATCAGAGGATTTTCTTGGTCCTTCTGGGCTTGGTTTAAGCTTTGTCAGGCAGGGCTGGTCTGTTTCTGCTTTGTACTTACTCCTCAGGTGTGACTGTTAATTGAACGTCTGAATGCTGGGCTCAATTTCTCTACTGTGGCTACTCTGGATTATTGTGCTTCAAAGCCTGGCACAGCCTTTGGTGTTCAGGTCCAAGATGTGGCAGGTTCTCTGTGATAAGTGTCACAGAATCCTGCACTGTGCACATGCAGTCATGGACCCTCAGAAAATTCCCTGGCTGACTTCTGGGTCTTCCTTTGTGGAACTTCCTTCTCTCCAAGATGTTGACCTACTTTAGCAGTCCTTGTGTGTGACTTCTGCCTCCTCAGCTCAGTGAGACCGCAACCTATTGCTTGGCTGCATCTCTCTCACCCGTGTCTAGAACATGACCCAAGGCAGAAGGCTGGAGTAGACACGAGTCTCACCACCTAAGGTTCCTTTCATCACCTTATTTTGTGTGAATCTTTGTGCTGGACACTGTGAAGGATACACATAAGTCAATGACAAGAAGCTTACAATTAATCCCAAGAGAAAATGTCTGGGATAAATTTGGAGTATTACATTTGGAGTATTTTCCTTGACTTTCAAAATCTGGAAATATCAACTGATTGGTAGGAAGGAATACCAGAGCCAATTTTTTCTGGTATAATTCTCTTCACTTTTTTTTTAGGGTTTTAGACCTTATATTTCAAATCTAAATTGAGGCTCGGAAGGAAGTGAGGAGGGTATCAAATACCAGAATGATTTGCATCCCAAATTGGATCATTACTACATTATGAGACAATACAGTATTATTCTCAGAGATTACCTTGTCAAATTCTTCCAATTAATTTTTTTAATATTATGTGCATAAAAGTTCTCTGTCTTCAAGGTCTTGGAAATAAAATAGAAATATCTTATATGAGAGTGTTTTCCTGCTTTGGTCCGGAAAAACATTTGCATCTGTCTCAGACCCTTTGATCTGGTTTCCTGCTAGCCTTCCTTCCTCCATATATGTTTATTACTGACTCTATTGCAGACATTTTGCTGGAATCCAAGGAGAGAGAGACGAAAGTCCTAATCAATACCTTTGAAACACCTTTGATCTAGATAGTTAAATAAATGCAATAAAATATCATTAAGGTCTTTGAGAGAGGTTAGCTATGGAAACACATAGAATGGACCTGTTGCTAAAGCAAGACTGGGAAGAGGGAAAATGTTAGGGAAGGTTTCGTGGAAGTGGTGATAGAGGGGCTGAGTTTTGAAATGGAGGTAGCGTTGAAGGACCTGGAATAGCTTAAAAAAATAGTTTAGAGAGCTTTAGTTATAAAAATGTGGGAGCCTAGGGTGTCTCAGAACCTCAGGTAGGATTCATTGAGCTTGGGATTTGGGATTTGAGGCAGCGCCTACAGGGAAATTTAGAAAACAGGATGGTAGGGGTTAGGTATACCAGGAGAGCCTGCCATCCAATTGCTATGAACAATTTTTCTTTTTGAATTTTAATTTTTCCAAATCTCTAAAGCAATGCATATTTATGGTAGGAAATGAAAAAGTGAAGAGAATTATACCACCCACAGTCTTACCACAAACTTAATAAGTTATAAATCCTTCTAGATCTTTATGTACATATTTTTCTTTAATAAAAACACCACTGCACTCTACTTATTGTTTTGTAACTTGTTTTTGGTTCAGTTATTATTTTAGAAACATTTTTACATGTTTATAGATATTCTTTTGAATGATTTGTAATGTCTTAAAAGAATGTCTTAGTTTTTAGTTATACCATTATGTATTAAAACATTCCTGTATGTTTATATGCTTGTAAACATAGTTGAATGTTGGACACTTCATTTATTTTCAATGTTTTACTATTAGAAATAGTATGTAGATGAGCATTTGTTCTTGCCCATACAGTTAATTATTTCTCTGAGTCCTTGTCACTAGCTTTATTAAGTCTCAATCTTAAGACCACAAGCTTATAAGATTAGCATATCTGGAATAATTAGAAAGCAATGGAAGATCATGCATGATCTTCTCCCTATAAATCATCCTTGGTTGTTGCAAGATCCTAAATGATGACCTTTCCCACATTCTGCCTCAGTACTGCATCTGATTTTCTCAAGCCTACCATCTGCAAATGGAATGAACAATCTCGTGAGGAGGTGATGGAGCAAAGTTGATTCTGTTTAACAGACTGGAGCCTCCGAGGGCCCGGGAGGGTATGAGGGATTCCTGAGGGAGCTCAGTCTGGAGAAGTATATGCATCATTACCTTCATTAAATGATGGGAGTGGAGAAATAAATGGAGAATTAAAACAGAGTTTTCAAATAATGTATGTTATGGGAATAAAATTCTAATATTATTTCTATTTGTAGGAAAATAAGGGGAGTAAATCAAGGAATTCAAAGGTAAAGCGAAACTTCGAGTAGGAGGGGAAAAGAACCCACATAAGTCTCAATATTTGTAACTAAAAAGGAAACAAATGAAAAGATATCAGAAGTCAGTAAGATTTTATGGGAATATAAAGTTAGTTTTATGGAAGCGAAATGCTTTTCACTGCTAGAAAACTGTAACGAACTGAGTGCTGACTTAACTGTAGATGGCCTGTTTCCTCCCAGTTGTATTTAGTTGTGTTTTTCTCTTGGCTTATCCCTTGTACCCTGGATCTGCAGGAAGCCAGCACAGTTCCAAAGTTCTGGCGGGTAGGCCAAGGTTAGAATTTGGATTGTCTTTTAATATATCGTGCTGATTCATAGGGAAGAACAAAAATTCTGAGGACACACATTGGAATTTAGCTATGGGAGATGAGTAAGAAATATTAAATTGACTCCAACAGCTTGAGTCAGTTTGGAAACTCCCAGTCTCTTAGGATAAAGTATATAATCCTATTTAGAAATTCCTAGTGTGATCACAGATGCAAGATTGGTTCTTTTCATGAAACCCATTAATTTAAAAATCCAAAGTCAAGTAAGATAGTATAACAAATTCTTATTTCATTAGCTTTTCAAAATATGAATTATAACTACCAACAACATAATAAGTTAATATTTTCCACTGGATGCTGAAAAACAATGGAAATAATTTCAATCATGGTAGCAGCTCACAGTGGGGTGAGCTACCTCTGAAATAATTTATTGGTTCCAGCTCATTTTTATTGTGTGAGTTAGTCATTAGGTTGGGCTTGATGGGAAATAGATATGACTAGAGTTGGGGAATCAACTATGCACCCCATCTCTCACCATCAGAGAAATTCACCCTGATTTTTCTCTTCACAGGCTCATGCCAAAATCTGGCATCTCTATAATACTTCTTTCCGACCATCTCAGGGAGGCCAGGTGTCCATCGCCCTAAGCTCTCACTGGATCAGTCCTCGAAGAATGACGGACCATAACATCAAAGAATGTCAAAAATCTCTTGACTTTGTGCTAGGCTGGTTTGCCAAACCCATATTTATTGATGGCGACTATCCTGAGAGCATGAAGACTAACCTTTCATCTCTTCTGCCTGATTTTACTGAATCTGAGAAAAAGTTCCTCAGGGGAACCGCTGACTTTTTCGCTCTTTCCTTTGGACCAACCTTGAGTTTTCAACTACTGGACCCTCACATGAAGTTCCACCAATTAGAATCTCCCAGCCTGAGGCAACTCCTTTCTTGGATTGACCTCGAATATAACCACCCTCAAATATTTATTGTGGAAAATGGCTGGTTTGTCTCAGGGACCACCAAGAGAGATGATGCCAAATACATGTATTACCTCAAAAAGTTCATAATGGAAACCTTAAAAGGTAGGATTTGGGGTAAAATTTTCATTTCTTTTCAAAATCCACAGGAAAAACAATCCTTAAGATTATCTGCAATATGCTATGTTCTATTTTTAATCATAATGTAGGAATTCATTTTGGCAATAGTAGAAATGCATTAATGTAGTATCTTTCTTGTTTGAGGCCTTGAAGAACTTAATTTTTAAAGCTTGCTTTACAAACGAGAAACCGGGTTAATGTTTGATATGACTTGATTTGCAGTTATTAATCTAGATTTTAAGTATAATATAAATCTCAAGATATGTAGCTTTCTGTGTTTTTGAGTTCTTATTGCTTTGATTAAAATGCTTTTTTTTTTTAAAAAAAAGGTATATACATATTATCTGGAGAAAGTAATAGTTCATGCTTTTAAAGACTTTTTTCATTTATGATCCGAGATCCAACGCGAGGTGCTTAGGATGGAAAGCAGAAAAGATACATCAGCACTGTAGCTCACCCACTGGGAGTAAGAACCTATCCTTTCTCAGAAATCCAAATAAAAACATAAGGAATAAGTCTATTTGTGAAGACATTTATTTGTAGAGTTATCTAGAATCAATGAGAACCTTTTGTCAATAAGTAAAATCATTGGTCTGCCAAACTAGAAGCATTATACTTGGCATTTCTTTAAGTGGTGAAACCCTCAGATTCTCTTGAACCAGAAGGTGAGTGCCCAGGGGAGGGTCAAGCTGCTCTTGTCCTCTCTGCCTTTTGCAGCCATCAGGCTTGATGGGGTCAACGTCATCGGGTACACGGCATGGTCCCTCATGGATGGTTTCGAGTGGCACAGAGGCTACAGCATCAGACGTGGACTCTTCTATGTCGACTTTCTGAGCCAGGATAAGAAGCTGTTGCCGAAGTCTTCAGCCTTGTTCTACCAAAAGCTGATAGAGAAAAATGGCTTCCCTCCTTTACCCGAAAATCAACCCCTAGAAGGGACATTTCCATGTGACTTTGCTTGGGGAGTTGTTGACCACTACGTTCAAGTAAGTCAGCTGACAAAACCAGTCAGCAGTCTCACCAAGCCCTGTCACTAGTAAGTAGTGCTTCCCTATCAGGCTCTTGTCATGGCACGCTCCCGGTTCCTGGAGCCAGACACAGTTCCCCAAGGAGCACACGAAGATCACCAATTGGAATGCTGCACGCTTCTCTCCAAAGATCTTCCATTCTTCATCTTATACTTTAAATTAGATCCAAAGGGAACAAATTTAAAAACATGAATATTTAAGATTTGATAAGACAGTAAAAAGAAAAAAAAAACTGTCTCTGAGTATCATGGGGTGCTGATTGCTTTTAAAGCAGTTGAGCTTTTTCATAAATAAAATATGACATGGAACTCCAGAGTCTCTGAGATCTCAGTGGACCTGCTGAGAGTGAGGTGGGAACATAAGATACAGCCCTCCTGAGTCGTAAACATGGACCACCCCCAGACTCGCAGAAATCCCTCATGAGTGCAAACCCTTCTCCAATGATTCACCAATAGGAATGTCCTTTCTAGAGACAGTCATTGAAATGGTATGGAAATGCTTTGAAATGATCAATCAATATTTACTGAATATCTATGATACAGTTAGTTAATTCTCAATGTTCTTTTTTAATTTCCTTATTTTTAAAGGGATTTATTTTCTAAGGTTTGATCGAATACTTCAGTAAGTGCTTATTAGATGCTTAGTGTGTACAGAGCCCTGTGCGTTGCTAGGGTCACTTGATTAGTAGGATTGTCTGTAGGGGACACACTGAAATGAGCAAAAGCACCCTGCTTTTAAAGGAGCAAAGGAGACTATTGAGAATAAGAGATGGATACACAAACAACGTCAAGAAGTGTGCAGAATTGGAGGGTAAGCGAGAGGGTGAGGCAGTGGGTGCTGCCTAGCAGATTCTGAGGATGAAAACAGATGGAGACAGAGATACACTCCAGTCTCCACGGTTAAGCAGGGAGATTTAGCATGTTGGATTCTTCTAGCCAATTCGTTGCTTTAAAAGAAGCTTTAAAAGAAGTATTTGGAAGAATGCTTGGATCTGAGGAAAGTGTGTTCTGGTTGCATTGGATTGTTGTTTCCTGGTAAATATCAGATCGAAGTATTTATTTATAAGTAACTAAATCAACTCTATCCTTAATATATTTTTTGTTGGTTTAGATTATTCTTACATTTTTTTCAGACCATGCAGTTGGGTTTAGATGTGATCCTAGTCTCAGATCCTTTCTTCACATTTAATGAGGGGTGTTGGTTAGCTGTTCAGCGTGGAGGTAGAATATGCCCAGAGCCCTATGTGTTAAAGGCTTGGTTTCCAACATGGCACTATTGGGAGGTGGTGGAATCTTGAAAAGGAGGAGCCTGGTGGGAGGCCTTCAGGTAATTGGGGATGTCCCCTTGAGGAGAATAGTGGGGCTCTAGCCCTTTCCTCTTTCTCTTTTTTGTATCCTGACCATGAGGTAAGCAAATAGGGAGATGGAGAGAGAAGTCCTATTTTATAGCATGTTAATCCCACTAAATCCCAAGTTTTCAATTCTGTGAATATTTAATGAAATTGATATAGGTACATTAAAAAGGTTAAAATAAGTTGGAAACCATAATCTGAAGCATATATATATATATATATACACACACACATAATATTACTATTTTATAATTATTATATATTACATGATTAAGTTTTTATAGATATTGTATATCTAGAATGGAAACACAAAATGAGTTAACCCTGGGCGAGCCATTCACTGGTCTCAGGGCCCCTGTCTTAGGTTGCACTTTTAGCTCATCAGGTCTCTACCACCCATGCAGAACCCCACAAACACAAAATTAAGCGACTCCCAAAACCATGGTGCATGTGAACTCCCTGGAAGCTCAGGTGGGAACGAGCTGCAACTGCATCCTCCTCTTTCCGGTTTGCTGTTTGGTCTTTGCCTTACATTAGCAACTCCAGGTTAATACCCTGACTGACATAGTAAAAGTAGGTCCTTTGTCCCCTCAGTTCTGAGGGGTGCGTGCATTCTCATTGACAAGTAGTGCTCTAACTTAACACGTTGAAGTCCAGAGAAGTGACGTTTAAACATCCAAACTCATCTTTCCATTCCTGGCTAGTGTGTCAAACTCTTAATATTTGAGGCTTGTGTTTCACCTTAATAACTTTAAAAATAATATCCATTAACTGTCTGTTAACTGTCTGAAGTCTGATGTTGGCTCATTCACATGCAGTGACCTTTTACGTGGACCCCGCTTCCCAGATGGCAGGCTTGCTTTCCCATAACCACTAAGGCTCCTAGGTAACAGAAGTACAGAAGGTGCTACATATTGAGGACATGGAGCTTCTTTGACTTTGGTCCCTGTTAGGAGAGGGTTTCTTCCATAACATACTAGATACATACTTCATGCCCATTCCTTCTCAAAGGTTCCATTTGATTATTTCATTTTTAAGTAAAAACTAAGTCATCAAATTAATAGCAGTTAGATGAAATTTAACCCAAACACTCATTTCTAAATGCCCCATATTTTAAAAATATGATTCTGCCCCCCCTCAAAAATAATCTTGTCTTGGTCTTTCATGTTTGTTTTCAGATGGAGTGAATAAAAGCTGTTTCTTTGGATGATTCTGGCAGAAAAGTTACAAATTTAGTCATCTCAAAGTTCTATAAAAATAATGCAAAAAAATTCCTTCAAGCTCGAACACTTTTTTTTTAAAAGAGCATGCAAATATTTTCTCTTGTGGAGCTGAGGAAACACACTCTGTGGGTATATGGTAGTGGAAAATGACTTCTGACAACATTCCCACAGCACCAAGGGGAAAGGCACTCGTGGGTGATCCACAAGGGACAATTCTCCCGGAAAGTCAATTTCCTCTGACACCTTGGTTTTTATTACTTTCCCTTATAAACACAGCACTCACCCCCTCAGAGACCCAGCAACGAATTGTGTGTTTATGACAGAACTGTAAAATTCACAACACCGCTGATAGAGCTTCAAAACCAGGGTTTATCTGATCCTTGCTTTTATGGCAGGGTCAGGCCCAGACACCTGTTCTAACAGGATTATTTCAGAGAAACTGGGTTAGGTTGCAGGTCTTCCAGGTGGACTTTTCAGTTTTTGTGTAAGTTGTGGAGGGAGGATTTTATGATTTTTGTTTGTACAGTTTGTCCACTTTTCCTAGGCACTTGTTTACATTTTGGAAGCTTATAAGTCACTTGTTTGAGAACCCTATGGTCAATATTATTACAGAAAAAAATATTTTAGAAAACTAAAAAAAATCTACATTTTAAAAAATCCCTCTGTGGATGGATGACATTATTGTTCCTTATTTCCACATTCTCTCTCAGACTTTATACCATTGAACTGAATTTGTTAACTTCTATCACTGACCCTAAAACCTACAGAAAACAACAGTTATGCTTATTTAGCACCCCAGGGCAAACCTAAACATAGAACATGATTTTAATAATCACAATTTAATTATAAATATAATTTCATTTCCTAGCTTTAACTCATGCAGCTTTTAAGCTTTTACATTTGCCCACTTATTTTAAAATTTGAAAACTTCACGCCATTAGTGATTTCTGATATTAAAACATCCAACGATACCCTTCTTTCACAATACAGACTTCCTGTATGCAAAAATCATTCATTTGTGTCAACTGAAGTGACCAAAATCATATAGTTTTTTAAAACTCAAATGTTAAATGTAAAAGCAAGAACTGTAATATAAATATACTTTTAAAAAAAAAAAAGTGGAATCTTTTCTTCTTCAGGAACTACAATTTATGAAAGGTGGTTTAAATTCTCAGCTAGAAAGGAGACTAATTTTGCCCATCTTACTTGCTAATTTTGTTGCAATACTTACATGGACTTTTCAGGATTTTCCAGGTGAAGCAAACGTTTACTCTACTTTTTGCAGGTGGACACCACTCTCTCTCAGTTCACTGACCCGAATGTTTACCTGTGGGATGTCCATCACAGTAAGAGGCTTATTAAAGTGGACGGAGTTGTGACCAAGAAGAGGAAATCCTACTGCGTCGATTTCGCTGCCATCGGGCCCCAGATCGCCTTACTCCAGGAAATGCACGTTACGCATTTTCACTTCTCCCTGGACTGGGCCCTGATCCTCCCTCTGGGCAACCAGTCCCACGTGAACCACACGGTCCTGCACTTCTATCGCTGCGTGGTCAGCGAACTGGTCCGCGCCAACATCACGCCGGTGGTGGCCCTGTGGCACCCTGCGGCCCCGCACCAAGGTCTGCCGCGTCCCCTGGCCAAGCAGGGCGCCTGGGAGAACCCGCGCACCACCCTGGCTTTTGCAGAGTATGCCAGACTGTGCTTTCAAGAGCTCGGTCACCACGTCAAGTTTTGGATCACGATGAACGAGCCGGACACGCGCAATATGTCCTACCGGGCTGGCCACCACCTTCTGAAGGCGCATGCGTTGGCCTGGCACACGTATGATGAGAGGTTTAGGCCTGCCCAAAAAGGTAAGATATCCATCGCCTTGCAGGCCGATTGGATCGAACCGGCGTGCCCTCTGTCCCAAAAGGACAAAGAAGTAGCAGAGAGAGTTTTGGAATTTGACATTGGCTGGCTGGCCGAGCCCATTTTCGGCTCTGGAGATTATCCACGTGTGATGAGGGACTGGCTGACCCAAAGGAACAATTTTCTTCTACCTTATTTCACTGAAGATGAAAAAAAGCTGATCCAGGGTTCCTTCGACTTTCTGGCTTTAAGCCATTACACCACCATACTTGTCGACTGGGAGAAAGAAGATCCGATAAAATACAACGATTACCTGGAGGTGCAAGAAATGACCGACATCACCTGGCTCAACTCCCCCAGCCAGGTGGCCGTAGTGCCCTGGGGGTTGCGCAAAGTGCTGAACTGGTTGAAGTTCAAGTATGGAGATCTCCCCATGTATGTGATAGCCAATGGCATTGACGATGATCCGCAAGCCGAACAAGACAAGTTGAGGATGTATTACATACAGAATTACATAAATGAAGCTCTGAAAGGTAAGGAGCCCCAGAAATGGAAATCTCTGAAGGTCACCAAAGTGTATTGAAGGAAACTCTCCAACAGAAACACACACTGTCACCCCCAACAGAGGACCTGGCTGTTCCTGGCTACACTAAAACAGTCCAAGAGATAGCTAGTATTTTCCCTAGGAATAGAAGAGTTAGGGGAAAGTGGAATACCAGATAGAAATCCCTAGCACCTACTCTGGATCTGTTAAAGGATTGACTCTCTTGTCTTCAATCTCAGATGGTCCCACAGACATCTGAACTACTTTGATGTACATAAAATTTAAGCCAAATGCCTTATAGTAGGTTTAATTATGTAAAACTAACTGTTCAGTGTAGTTCATTATTTGTCTTCACATGAAAGAAGACTTTTCTAATTAAATCTAATTGAATCTGAAGTTTTATTAAATGGTATTTTCCCTGATGGACCGAGGCTATGTCAAAGGGATGCCCTGTGTGCAAAATATTTTAATAACTCCTCCCGTCCTTGTGTTTTCCCAGCCTACGTGTTGGATGGTATCAATCTTTGTGGATACTTCGCTTATTCATTTAACGATCGCTCAGCTCCGAAGTTTGGCCTCTATCGTTATGCTGCAAATCAGTTTGAGCCCAAACCATCCATGAAGCATTACAGGCAAATCATCGACAACAATGGTTTCCTGGGTTCTGAAACTCTGGAAAGGTTCTGTCCAGAAGAATACACCATGTGTACCGAATGCAACTTTTTTCACGCCAGGAAGTCTTTACTGGCTTTCATGGCTTTTTTACTTTTTGCTTTTATTATTTCTCTTTCCCTTATTTTTTATTACTCTAAGAAAGGCAGAAGAAGTTACAAATAGTCTGAACTAGTCTTTTTCTGTTCATTTGTTTTGAAATAATTACTCTCACACATGAACTGTTAACCGTTTTACCTCTCAATGTTGTGAGATTTCATCTGTTTGGCCTTTAGGAAACGTTTCTGTGGTATATGACAGAGGTTCTAACATGGGCATGGGTGACTGTGAAATAATAAATCAGGTGAATTTGTTCCCTTTTTGAGCAATTAAGAGACTGATAGGCACCATAATTTCTTTAATACTCTGTATGGAAAACTTGACAAATAGGAACCATAGCAGCGTAACCTTTGTACAGAAATTTGAATGATGAGATTACGGATATTTTTATCTGTGCCCATTTTAAATTTCATGGTTTCCTTGAAGAGATAATTGCAAGCATTAGATTAAAAAGTTAAGTCCCAAGTAATGTCTCTCCAACTGATAATGCCTAATGCCATGCCTCTAACTAACCTATGAAGAAGGTAACAGAATACATACCAGAGAGATGACAAAGGGTCCCTACGGTGAAATCTTCCTTTTAAAAGTAGTGTTTTACCCAATGCTGCTAATACCAATTTATATATTTGATCAATGATATACTTATCAAATTATGGAAGTTTGCTTTTGATGTGAATTTCTGGAGGCACTCTCTGAACCCTTGGTCCTTAAGGGTTTTGTTTCACTGGTGGCTTGTTGAGGGCCGGCACCTAGGTAGGTGACTTTTCATAAATGTTTGCAAAAACATAAAGATGAATTATGAGATGTTGGGTTCTTGGGGAAGCAGAAAGCAATTGTGAAATGCAGTCTACTGTAGTGGCCCTAGGTGGACGAAAACATGCTTATTATGAGCAACATGATTAATTGATTTTACATCCTTTTGTTTTTGAGCAGACCTTGGAATGAGTGAAATGACTTTTCTTGAGAGAATAAGGATGAAACCGTAACTCATTTTGTGAAAAGTGACTCCGCTTTCTGTTCTTCAGAATGTGCTATGAACTCTTTGAAAAAAAATCTTAATACGTTTTAAAATTTCTTAATATATTCAAAGGTAATCAGGTCTGATAACACTGGATTTGTTTTGTTTTTGCATCTGTGGAGGTAGCTTTGAACTAGTTTTGTTTTGAACTTTTGTACTGAAACATGCTACTGATTCCTGTAGAAAGGGCTAATTAGGTCGTCTTTTTTTTTTTTTCCCTCTGAGGGGGTGGAGATTTGAACCGTAGCCCTTGCGCATGCTAGGCAAGCGCGCTCCAAAATGAGCTATTTCTTCAACTCCAAGGTCTTCTCCTTTAATGCCCTTTAAATAAGTTTTGCTGATTTTTAGACAGGCAAGTCTCTTTCTTACACTAGACTTGTTTTATAGATAGTCGATAATGTATCGGGTGAGATAAAACAGTCATAACAGGCATAACTAACCTTGCTACCTTGCTGACCCAGGGTCATAGTGTATAATAAAATACTGTACTGTATTATATATCATCTCGAGAGGTGGTATAATTTTTTTGTGAAAGATAAGCTTTTGGTGATATTCTTTATAAAACTGAACACTTTATTAAAATCAGACACTAGAGAATCAATAGTTTATTTTATGTATATATTTTTTGGATTGTAAGAGTAATATAGGTTAGTTGTAAAAAAATTTTAAATGCAGAGACTATATGTAAAGAAAAAATAAATATTACCTATATTGTCACAGCCCAGAGCTAGCCACAATTAACATTTCCTATGTATTTTATGTTACAGTCAGATCATATTATATATAATTATGTACCTTTATTAATTTTTATTGCATAACTGTCCTTTGTCATTAGTCTTCAAAGGTATAATTTAATAGTTGTAGAGAATTCTACTATATGAATATAAGGCAAGTTATTTGACCATTTTCTATTTGTTAGACTAGTTTCTTTCTAATGTTAAATAATGAATGTCGTTTAAAAATTTTTCTTGCTACAACATTTACATTCATTTCCTTGAGTGTAACAGAGAAGTAACTCTGCTCTTTGACGAAGTATTGTAATAAATCTGCCTGCAACTTTATCTTCTTTCATAACCATGTGTCTGACTGCTAGTTATTTATTTTTTAATTAAAAAAATCCATGTTACCACTTAGGAACAATGAAGTAATGTGACTGCAGCAGATGTGACCTACCAATGATGGACGGTGGTGGAAGCAGGGACGGTGTCCCAGGTAGTCCATGTGGCTGAGCTGAAAGAGAACTTCAGAACAGAGAGAGCGAAATAGAGGAAAAGCTGAAAGGAATAAAATAGAGAAGCCAAAGTGCCAAAGAGCAATGATGCCTCAAAGCCATTCAACTCAACTGTGATGTCAGCATCATGTTAACTCTGAATCCTGACCGACCTTCAGAGCGGGCGCTCTGGCTAGGTGAAAGGAGAGAGGGTGCCTCTCAGATCAGACTTGGAACTCACAGGAGGGACTGGGAGGAGAGTCTTTCTGGTCCAGTAGGATTGTCTTAATTGTCTTCTGTTGCTGTAACTGAATCCCATAGACTGGGTAATAAAAAACATGGATAAAGCATGGAAGTTTCTTTAGCTAATGGCACGGGAAGCTGGGAGGCCAGTACCCAGGTGCCAGTTTGGGCCTAGGGCCCTCTTTTTGCACCTTGACATGGCAGAGGGCATCACGTGGTGAGACAGAGCAAGCACGCTAGCGTAGTTCTCTCTTACAAAGCTGGCCCCACCATGGAAGCCCTACCCTCCTGACCTCATCTAACTCTAATTACCTCTAGATACTTATTAATAGATGACATTGAGGATTAAGTTTTCAACACAGGAATCCCCGGAGACATGTCTAAATCGTGGCAGGTGATGCATACTCCTTTCTTTGTCTTTCTTTTTTGAATACAGTGCTGGGGATTGAATCTAGGCCTCCCACGTGCTAGGCAAGCGCTCTTCCATGAAGCTTCCCCAGCCCTCACTCACATCCTTACTGGATTCTCAGAGCCCTGCGGCCTCCACTCCTGACCTCTTCTTTGATCCTCTGTTCTCGTGGGTTCTAGGTTTTCCATATACATACCACATGTATTCTCTTGGAGTCCCTACCGCTCTTCCGTGTTGTGGGGCCAACTCTGTAGGGGCGATGAGCAGAATACTCGTGGTTCCCTGAGGCCCTGTGGCTATTTGCAACTACCCTGTATTTGCTGCTTGTCCCAGGGGGACCCTTTGCACTTATCCTCACTTCATTTTGGAGAGATGGGTTTTCAGATTCATTAGAGGCATTCAGCACTTTATTTGTGTCTTCTATGGATAATTATTAGAATCTACTTAAAACCTTAGAACCTTTCCTTTATATTTTTACAGCATACTGTCCATCAGAGATATAATGCAAATTGCATATTTAAAATTTTCTTGTAATGGTATTAAAATCAATTTTATTTTACAGATGCAGTTTTCCCCAATATATCCAAAATATTAGACTCTCAACATATAATTAGTTTAAAATTATTGAGATATTTTATATATATTTTTTGCACTGAGTCTTGGAAATACACGCAGCGCACCGTGTGCTCAATTTGGAATAGCTACGTATTACATACTCAGTTGCCACATGAGGCTAATGGCTATGGTTTTGAAGAGCACAAACCTGTTAAATATAATTAAGATTTCCAAAATATTTAACAAATTAGAAGAATTCTCAAGTAGAGTTAAACTGCTTTGTGTTTTACATGTGCAAAAATTCAGTCTTTTCTTCAAATTGTCCTTTTCTGAATAATAGAGTAAGTACATTGTTCTATAGTATCTCCATTTAGTGTTTCATATTGAGCAATGCTGCTGGAAGACAATGCTCATTTGGATGACTTTGATCATCCTTGAAATGAGGGTCTCAAGAGGTCAAGTCATCTTTGTTTTTTTTTTCCATGTTTAATGCAGTGTCATATACATAATATTGCTCAAAAACATTGATTGACTGGATGTGGTGGCACATGCCTGTAATCTCAGTGACTGGGGAGGCTAAGGCAGAAGGATTGAAAGTTGGAGACCAGTCTCAGTAACTTAGCAAAACTCTCAAAATAAAAAATAAAAAGGATTGAGGATATGGCTCACTGGTAAAGCACCTCTGGGTTCAATCCCCAGTACCAAAAAAAAAAAAAAAGAAAAAAAAAGTTGATTAACTAATAACATAGAAATGAGTGACAGAATAAATGAGTAAACGATTAGCTTACTGCCAGTATCTTTATCCACAGACTGAATTAATAGAGACCAGCAGTCAACAGGAAACAGACATGTGTTAGATGCCACACAGATCACTCTGATGTATTGAGAAGTATTGATTAGCTTCCACACAATGACCTTTGATAGTTTGCTTTTCTAGGTAATAACACAGCTATCCAAGCTATCATTTCTTATCACTGAAAGGATTGTAACTTTCTGTCTTCATTATTCACACTGTCTTAACTAGGTAGCAGGCTTTCTTTCTCTAGCTAAGTTCAATATTTATGAATACAAATAGGGAGGGCGTCTTATAGAGAACACTTCACGTCATATCCAAGTACTTATAATTCCCTAGAATATGTTGTTGGTTTTGGGGTATTTCCTGGAATGTTGTTTTCATGCATTTGTGGCAGATGCATTTGTTTGAAAACAAGGAGAAAGAGGCAAATTACAAGAAGCCTTGACTGAAGGGTGGAAATACCATTGAACTAGGGTAAGATGCCTAAAATATGGTGAAATTCCATTTCAGGACGTGATTTTTGTATACCAGAAAAGATTTGACAACTAATAATATTAAAGCACCTCCCAAACTTTTTTTGACCAAGAGGTTAAGAGATGAGAAAACAAAATCAACCTACATATCAATTGAGATGGAAAGGCACAGGAAAAAGAGTGGGCAAGACCCAGGTTCAAAATGACCTTGCAGCTCTGTGTGCTTGGATAAGTCTACCCTGAAGAGCCTCAGTGTTCTCATCTTTGAAATGGGGGTAACTGTCAATTTCAGCTCAGTGTGCACACGGCAAGTTTTCAAAAAATGATGAACCTGCCCCAGATATATCTTCCTAGACTAATTCCACTTATTCTGAGGTGCATGAGATTTCTTAGGAATTGGATTTTTATAGCTCAATTTTGTAAAACCAGGGACTATCACAGTCAAAATGATTCATCCTGAAACCGTTTCGTTACTTTGTGACTTTGCATAAAATAATCCCTTGTCAGCATTAAAAAAGAGAAATCAATCCTCACATTTACTTATTGTTACCAAATTATTATTTTTGATTCAAATATTACAAATGTTGGATTGATAGGATCCTAAAGACAATTTGGCAGAAGATGTTTCTATATCAGTATGTTGTAGCATCTGCTCTTTTGATACAATCTAATGACACAGACAAAACATGAAAATTTTTGTATTTGTTATTTAGTTGGTAAATAACTGAAGTTTCATTAACTAATTTTTTCTTTCTTTTTTTTTTTTTTTTTTTTTGGGTGCTGGGGATTGAACCCACAGGCTTGTGAATGAGAGGCAAGTAATCTACCAGCTGAGCTATATCCCCAGCAGCCTCATTAACTAATTTTTATGTGATTCAAAAACCTTTGGTAGACTTTCTGATTTTAGTATGATTTTCAATATATTTATTTTATGGCAAAACTAATGTTAAATGACTTTCTTTATTTTGCTTAAATTATTTTCAACTGAAACATTGCCCTTTAACTAATTGTTAGAATAAGCTGATCGATCTCTCTCTGTCTCTCTCTCTTTTTACAATCTCAATTGATTAGTTTGAAACAGTCCATTTTCTTTCAATATCATAGCAGTTGTCTAATTATGGCCTTGAGCATAAATGTTGCCTAAGGCATTTGATTTGTTTTGTTCTCTGACTGTATGTGAATCAAAGCTTTGGCAATTTATATCCAAGTTATAAGATGGCAATTCTGTAGTGTTTCGAGGTCATGGTGTTGTATTTAAGACATGAAGTTTTATAACTTGTTTTTTCCCCTTTAAATTTAAAGGGATTTTTCCCAGGGGCCAGTAGTGGTAAACTGGAGAGAAGCAAAAGAGAGAGAGAATTAAAGAATAATTGACGGGTCAGGTACAAATATTCTACCAGTAAAAGATAAGATGAGCTGGGCACAGTGGCACACACCTGTAATCCCAGCAGCTTGGGAGGCGAAGGCAGGAGGATTGCCAGTTCAAGGCCAGCCTCAGCAATTTAGCGAGGCCCTAAGCAACTTAGCAGGACCCTGTCTCAAAATAAAAAATTAAAAGGGGTTGTACTCAGTGGTAGAGCACTTGCCTAGCACGTGTGAGGCACTGGATTCAATCCTCAGCACTACATATAAATAAATAAATTAAATAAAGAAAGTATGTCCACCTATGACTAAAAAAAATTTTTTAAAAGGGGTTTGGGGATGTGGCTCAGTGGTTAAGTGCCCCAGGGTTCAATTCCTAGTACCAAAAAATGACAAGATGAATAATGAACCAGCCTTTAATCCAAATTGGTAGCATTCTAAACTGTCCTTATTGTGTCTGCCTGAAATGGACCTACCAATCCACCAAGATAGCACAGTGGGGATCGCTCATGTCATCAGGTGAGCTCTAAGAGTCCAGCAGTGCTGGGGACAGGTCAGGCTGCACTGGTTTACTCAGAGAAGGACGGGAGATGAGGAAAAGCCGAGAGGATGAAAGGCCTGGGGAGAGACTCGAGTGGAGCTGCTCCCCTGGATCTAGGTGCCCTGTGTCAAAAGGAAGATGTCCTGACCTTGCCTAAGTGCTCTTGGGGAGAGGGCAGCGTTGTGTGGGGGCAGGCAAAGGGCTCTCCCTTATGAATCTAACAGCCTACCTTGGAGGGCCACCAGGCTATAGAAAGGTTATCAAGAGCAGATTCTGTGACTGCAAGGAGAGGAGGATCCAAGCACAGGGAATTGAACCAGAAAGAGGAGGAGCAGAATGGCCAGGAAGATGGCGTCGAAGAGGAGATACCTCTGGAGGTGATGAGTTAGTCCCTGAGACTGAAAAGGCTGAGGATGATCCAGGGTTTATGAGGGTGGGGCTCATAGAGGAAAGCAAAGTATCATGGAAAACTGTAAGGGTGTGTCCAGAAAGGCAGAACACACCTAAGCTAAGCAGGTGAATGGAAAGGCTCTGGGAAGCAAGGATGAGGCCAGTTCCCCAATGTGGGAAGACAGGCCTGTGGGTCTGGAAGGAAGGGGCTCCTATATAGTAGGGCCAGTCCCATATCAAACAGAGACCTTCTCATTTCTTATTCATGAAAATTTGCTTTGTAACCTGGAGCAAATCATCTAAACCACTGGGCATTGTTCTTGTCTACAGAGAGTTAATCAAGACCAGTGGGTTTACTCTTGGTTACATGTTTGAATCACCTGGGAGTTATAAAAAAAATCCTCAGACCAATTAAATCAGTTTCTCTAGGGCGGGATTCGGCTCCCAGGCAATTACAATGGGAAGCTAAAACTGGGAACCCTATAATCTCAATCAGCCTTCTCCAACTTTAATGTATACATGAATCACCCAGTAATCTTGGTAAAATGCCAGTTCTGCTTCTACGGGCCTGGTGTGGGCCTGCGGTCTTGCATTTCTAACAGTGTTCTGAGGGTGTCCATGATTCAGTTGTTCTGTGGACCACAATTTGAGGAGGAAGGGGCTCAGGGTCCTCTGTGGTGAGAAAGGGATGTAATTTTAGGGGGGAGGGTTGTATCAGGGATTGAACTCAGGGGCACTCAACCACTAAGCTACATCCCCAGCCCTATTTTGTATTTTATTTAGAGACAAGGTCTCACTGAGTGACTTAGTGCCTTGCTTTCCGGAGGTTGTCTTTGAACTAGCGATCTTCCTGCCTCAGCCTCCCAAGCCGCTGGGATTATAGGCATGTACCTCCCCACCCGACTGTAATTTGTTTTTATTGGAATGGTAGAAAGGGCCTGAAAAGTGAAAAGTGCCCAGAAAAACCACTCCGGATCCAGGACTCATGCAAGAGATTTTATTAGGCAGATGAACAGTGTCTGTCCTGGAGAGAGAGAGAGAGAGAGAGGTATGGAGAGGAGGTGAGGGGGAGAGGGGAAGGGGAGAGGGGAGGGGGAGAGGGAGCATGGCTGGGGAGCTTCCCTTAAATAGTGGAATTTCCTGGGCTAACATAGGATGGGCCAATTGCTGAGCAGTTAAAATTCGAGCGCTAAGGATCAGGCAGATGGCTGTCGAGCACAGACTGATTAGTGGACCAGTGGCTGCTAGGGTCGCAGACTGACGCTGGGGGTGCCGTCATGCTCCCTTGCCTTCCTGAGGCATGTCCTGCACCCACCACCCAGGAGGGAGCCCGTGAGGTCGTAGGGCGCGCTGGTGGTAGACAGCCCAAGACCCGAGGCGAGGGTCAGACTACAGAGCAAGCCAAGTGTCTGCCTGCTACCTGCCTTGTGGAGGTGACACCCCGTGGGTCCAGAGGGACACCGCAGCTGCGGACTTACAGGTAGGGCCAAATGGAAGCAAGTGCCACAAATGGAAAACAGGTGTTGATTCCAGGCTTTCCTCATCAAAACTCTAGGCATAGTGTTTTAAGAGCAAATTCTCATCTTAAAGGCATAGTTATCTTTGAAACAGAACTTTTAGGTCTGGGTGACTATACTTAAACACACACACACACACACACACACACACACACACACACACAATTAAGTAATAGCCTTTTAAGTCTAAATGACTATAGTTTTAAAGTTAAAACTAACTTTAATTTTAAAAACTTTAAAAAAGGTTAGGACAAAACTATCTGCATTTTTTCTTCTTATTTTTATCATGTTAGAAGAGTAACCAAATCCCTGTGCTTGTGTTTGTAGACTTATGTTACAAATGTTCTCTAAGATCTAACATCTGGTGATGTGTGTTCAATATGAGATATAAAAGCAGAATTAAACATGACAGATTTTATAATGACATAAAATGTTGTATATATTTACTAATGGATAAAGTGTGAATTGTGAAACATCAGAGCTTCAAATTCATTGGAACTTTTTTCCACCATTGGGAATATTTTTTAAAAATACACATTGAACCGAGTGTGGGGGCATGTGCCTGAAATCCCAGGAGCTGGGGAGGCTGAGGCAGGAGGATTGCAAATTCAAAGCCAGCCTCAGTAACTGAGTAGGCCCTAAGCAATTTAGTGAGACCCTGTCTCAAAATATAAGATGAAAAAGGCTGGCGATGGGACTCAGTGATTAAGCACCCCTGGGTTCAATCCCTGGTAGCAAAACACAAAAATAAAACAACATACACATTGAATGAAGACAATAAAAAGTAAATCTGAATGGGGCGTGGGAGGGGGTTAGTGTTAGGGTTAGAGTTAGGGTTAGGGAGGGGGGCAAGAATGGAGGAAGGAAGGACTGTATAGAGGGAAAAGAGGGGTGGGAGGGGTGGGGGGAAGGGAAAAAATAACAGAATGAATCAACCAACATTACCCTATGTAAATGTATGATTACACAAATGGTATGCCTTTACGCCATGTACAAACAGAGAAACAACATGTATCCCATTCATTTACAATAAAAAAAAGAAAACTAAGTATATTTATACACATATATGAAACAGTTATAAAAATAAAAAAATTGATCATTCAATAAAAAAAAAAAAGTGAATCTGGGTTGGGCAGCTCGAAGTCCAAAAAACAACACAATTCTGGAACAAATGCTTCTGTACTTATCATAGACCTGTCCTTTCCTCCTGAGAGGGATGGAGTCAGGAAACTGGGGTTTAATTGTCACTTCTGTTCAGTGCTGGGTGCATCCATCTGCAAGTGGTTAATGACACCCACTTCCCAGGCTTATTGTGAAACTGAGTGTGTTAATGTCATATGAGAAAGTAGTTTGTAAATGTCGAAGCATCCTTCAGGTGGAAGATCTTATCTGGCGCCCTCATGCTGAATTCGCTTCTGCCACCTCTAAAGAAATTTTAAAAAAATAAGGGAGTCAATGAAATGCTGTTCTTATAAAGCTAAGCGTAGGGCTCTTACCAACGCAACTGGCCATGCAGTTTTAAAGTACGGTCTCTGTTGTCTCAGTTGGCTCCAGTTCTTGCAGGAAAGCACAAATCTACACAGTGTGCCACGTCAGGATGATCACTCTTCATCACAGCCCTTGGGATGGATGCTGGATCTAGTTTTCATCAATGTAAACATGAAAGTCTGGATGATATCATCTTTCACATCATGATTCTGTTAAAGTGGAAATAGTATATGTTTGATGTATATAAAAATGGCTTGCACTGCTATATTTAAAAGTCTTTAAGAATGTGTTAACTAAGGAATTTTTATTGTTATTTAAAATAGTTTGGAATATGAGTGATTGAATGTTTTATTTCTGGATACAGGTTACACAATGACAATATCATAATAAAACTACTTTGCAAATACTGTCAAGATGTCGAGTGCATTCTTGTTGAGTGTCTCTTATGGGACATCTTATTCAGCCTTCAACCAGGTATGCCTGAAGGGGAATAGCCAATCTTTTTCTAAGGAACTTCTTTTCTCCTAATTTTCCCAGGTGACCCTTGAGATAAGCAGGCATGAAATCCTAGGGATTGTTTTCATTTTAATATTTCTAGCACTCATGAAGGCATTTGTATACTTGCTGTGACTATCCTCTTTGGACCTTTTGCTTAGACTTTTTCAATAATCCCTAACTGGTTTTCTGGTTTGTGTCCCTTCCACACAACAAACACCATCTTGATGAGGTCATCTCCATCTTCAGGTCCTCCTGGCATTTGCTCTCAAACTTCCCTTCTGGTCAACCTCAAATTTGACTGAACACTAGATTTAACACCTGCTATTCCAATAGGGGCTGGACTTGTGTGATGACCTCATTTTTGCCATTAGATTATAAGGTGTTCTAAGGCAAGGGCCTCACCTTGTTTGTCTTGTTATTCCCTAGGATGCTTATTAATTTCTTCGTAAAGTGCATTGTATGATTAAAGACTTAATGAAAAGGGCATAGGCACTTATTACAGGTGGGTCTTTAAAAGCAGTCAATTGTTTTTCTAGTTACCCCAGGCTTGGTTGAATTCTCTTATCTGGCATTTTGCCAATCAGACTTCTCTTTAACATGATAATTTGTGTTTGTGGTATTTACCGGAGGGCTATACAGAATCTTCAGATGCCTTCTCAGTCATTTAAAGGAGATCATATTAAGATGTTTGTTTCTCATTAACAGTTCATTATATGTATCATGGTAGATTATCAATTTTCAAAGAATTAAAATACAATAAAAATCACAATAATATCAATCTGAACATTAATCTTCCTTTGATGGTTAGTTCATTCAACAAATAATTAGCACACACTTAATATGTGCAAGTTAATGGAGTTATTAAGCAGGATATCCTACCCTAGTCAATTTATGCATATTCAGAATGTCTTGGAATAAATTACGCTAGATAATAGTTTACTGTAATTAGCATACAGTGTGAAATTTAATTACTTTTTTGATAGACATTAAGAAAAATATGGTTCTTTAAAATAGTACCTTTTCTAGATTACTAAAAAATGACCTATGAAGAAAAGTTCTACAAATCAAACATGGTTCTTCGCTAGAGTGGATTGGCTGCCTGGTCTACCGGTCTCTTTGGTGAATGCTTCTGGACCTGAAGGGATCTTATGTCACAGTTCAGTCTGGAACAGATTCAATATTGGGAAGGAGGACTCTGACTAGATAATTTAAGCAGTGGTTCTCGATCCTGGCTGCATTTTGGAATCACCTGGGAGTTTGACAAATCATTGATAGTTGGTCCCACTTGCAGGGAATCCAACTTAATTGATCTGGGACCTTGCCCCGCATCTCCTTCTTGGTTCCAGTCTCTGGATGGGCCTGCCAACCTATCCCAGGTGAGCCTGCCCCTTGGGGTTCAGGAATGCCTCCTCTACGCTGTAAACTGGGAATGCTGGTCCGATTTCCATTACTGCAACAAAGAAATGAGACAATCAACTTATAAAGAGAAAAGGTTTATTTTGACTCACAGTTTTAGAGGTTTCAGTCTTGGATTGGTCGGCTGGGTTGTGACCTGGAGTGAGGCAGCGCATCATGGCCGAAACGCATTGGGAGCAATGCTATTGACCTCATAGCTTGAAAGTGAAAGAGAGAGTCAGCGAGTCCTGAGATCTCACAGGCCCCTTGACAGCATGCCTGCAACCACCTAGGCCCTCCTCTCAAAGGCTCTTCCATGTTTCAGTAGCATCACGTGGGGACATTCCAGATCCACACTGTAGCACTGGGTGGCAGCTGCCTCCTGCCTTGCTGCTCTCTGATTCTCCCCACCACCCCCTGTTGGCTTTTCAGCTCTTTTCATTACCTTGTAACTGAGTCTCTCTCTGTGACACTTCCTTTGCTATAGACCTCAAAGTGGTTCCACATCAGGTACTCACTGGATCCTAACACGGCCAGTAGTGAAGACAGTGAAAACGGAAGTTGACCTACCCTGGAGCAACAGAGCACAGCCAGTCCCGGCTAGTCCTGGCCGAGGAGGGTCCTGAGGACGTGGGTTCCGTAGACATTTCCCGAGGTCACTCAGCAGCAGAGACAGCTTCAGGTATTCTACCACACAAATCTCCTGGCAGAATTTAATGAAGCATGATGGCTTCATCATTTTTGATGATTTAATTTCCTTGCAATAGGTCACACTTATATTTTATAAAATGCATCAAGGAAGAAATTAATTTTTAACATGCTTATCTATTGGTGTATAGGGTTGATTAATTAACCCTACTTAACCTTTTAGTCTGTACTGGCAAAGCTGATGAAACGTAAATATGAATTCCTTTTTATATTCTGAATTCCTTTTTACAGAAAGCTGGTGTTGGCTAAGGGTTCAAACTCATGACCAGCATAAGGTAGGTTTGAGAAGCCTCATCCCACTTCACAACAAAACAAAACAAAACAAAACAAGACACTTCAAAAACTGCCTGCTCTTTGTCTTGCGTGGGTTAGAAGAGGAGTTCTGTTCTACATTCCTTACCCATGTTGTCTCACTGAGGATCTGCTGACGTCTGGGGCGTAACCAGGAGGAAGCAACCCTAGCAATGGAATGCAGGCCGTGTGTGTTGTACTTGTGGACACCCAGGGTCTTCCTTCAGGTGAGTGCAGGGTAGATCGTGTACAGACCCAGAGCCCTTTCTACACATGCAAGTGCACAGATGTGCACACAGGTGCACACACACACACACACTCTTACACCCTCAACCAATGCTGCAGCAGCTTCCCCTGACTCTACTTTGCAAATGGTCTTACTGAATGAGGCCCCTATTTCTGTTCCCGATAGACCACTTCAGAAAGCCCTAGTGAACATCCTCTCCATTTTTCACACAACAAAATTTATGTAAGTCAGAGCTATTATTTCTGTCTCCTCAGGAACATCGCTGCTATAAGCTAAGAGATGAAACCCCCTTTATTTAGAACTGGATAGTAATAAATATTTATCAAGCCCTATTTTTAAAGATATATCATTATCCCCATTTAAAAGACAAGCAAACTGAGGCTTTCAGAGGTTAATAACATGCCCCAAACTCACAGCTGGAAAGTGGAGGTAAAGTGGGATTTGAGCAGGTGGGATTGCTCCAGAACTTGCCCTCCCAGTTCTGCCAAGGATGCTTTATAGCCATCATGTTCTCAATGGCCGTCTGAGTCCAGGCTTCTTCAGGCCTGAGCTAATAACTCCTGAGGAAGATTAGGGACTCAGAAAGACCCAGCAACTAATTTAGGTCATAGTAATTATTGAAGGTTGGCTTGTGTAGAGAAGATAACCAAGTGACTTACAAGAGAGGAGAGAAAGCTCCTGGCTGGCTAAGCTGCATAAAGTCTCAGCCACTTCTTGGGGAGATTGAAAGCAGTAGATTTATAAGACAAATTACTTACTAGATTGGCAATAAAAAGTGCATTAAATACTCCAATCCAAATCACTGGTAGGAGGGAAACCAGAAATTACTATTGATGTGTGTCTGGACTCCCAGGCCTGGGTGGCTTCGTGCTAGTGTGACCTGTGTGATTTCTTGCACAGGAACTTGTGCTTGACTTAATGTTCCTCTGTGACTGTTTGGGGATTCTTCATATAATTTTCTCCTTGAGCTTTTATTTTCTGATGATGTCTGATGAGCCAATGTACATGTTTCTTGTGCCAGACAGCAGTGTGTGTGTGTGTGTGGTTGCCATCCAGAAGCAGCCCGTGGGCATGGCAGGCAGTATGTGCACACACAGCCAGTGACCAGGTCTCATGTGCTTGGGACAGGCCAAGGTTCCTGAGAAGTGCCCAGGCCAGGTCCTGGGTCCAGATCGGTGGACATCTGTAACAACCACAGAAGTGACAAAGCTCCACAAATTGCAGGAAATGTCAGAGGGGTGATTAAAATAACATTGTAAGCATTTAAAGTTAACTCCAGACTTCTGACAATGATTTGAAGGAAGTTAAGTCTTTTAGAAAAATTGCTCAGTGAGAATGGTCAGTTTTACATGTAATAAAATTTAAGTTTTGATAGAAATGCTCAGAAATTTATTCCAATCATATATCAGAAAATAATCACAAGGATGTTGTCACAGCCTATGAAATACTGTTAATAGCTCTAGTAACAGCTGCAAATGCAGAAAGATCCTTTTCAAAATTAAAAATGATCAAAAATTGTAATCCTTCATTTGTAAGAGCAATTGACACTACTTCAATTAGATCTCTCAAAAATAGTTCAATATATCTAGATTTTGATGATCTAATAAATTTACAAAAAAGTGAGCTAGAAAAACCTTAAAATTTATATACATTTATTAGTTATAAATGAATTATAAGTAAATAAATATAAATAAATATTGCATTACTGTATATAAAATCATGATATCAAAATATTATTTTGCATAGCCATGCATTTAGGTTGTTATTAGTGTATCACTATTACCCCTGTTACTTGTCTTGTAGCAAAATATTTTTAGAGGCAAAATCTTCACAATTTAGTACCTTCATGGCATTTTTTCCCCTGTTTTTTTTGAAAAAGAAGTTTTTGTGGTTTACCTTGCATCAGGTCATTCAAATTATGACTTGGCCCTACTTCCAGGAGAAGAAGCATTTATTTCTAGAAGAGAAAGGAGGACACAGTTCTCAACCAAGAGTCCAAGCTTCCTTTTTATCCTGATGAAAACTGCAGACGTGCAGCAGAGGAAACTGTCAGCTCGGGGCTGGGCGTGGAGTGCGTCAAGGCTCTGGGGGGTCAAGTGCTACCTCCTGGCCTCCGGCCAGACCAGGCCGGCGCTTCAGATCGGTCTGTTCTTTTTCTCCAGTTGCCAAAGCAGCACATTAGGTGTTGGATGACATTAAAGATGAAGAAAAGGGAGAAAAGCTTTTTTCTTTCCCTCAGTCACTACTCTTGTAAAACATGCTGGAACATTTTATGTGTGTTTTTATTTTCTTTCTCCAAAATTAGAGCTGGTTTATTAGGGGTAGGGAGAGGACAGAGCCTCCTCGTGTCTGTGATGTTGGCAGTGGGCCCAGCTTTGCATATGGCAGTGACCTTTACAAATCACTCAAGTCTTTAATTCTTGACTTTCTCTGTATGTGGCAGTAAAGGGTATGGTGACAATTGATAAATTTTGGTGACATTGCTTGGAGTCATGCTAAACAACCAAGAGTTTTGCCTTGTCAGCAAGATGAAAAAGGCAGACAACATGCTAATATTATTATAAAAGTAGTGGTGGTCTTGTAGAGCCCAGAGAGAGTCTTGGGCACTCCAGGGCTCTGAGGGCCACATCTGAGAGCCCCTGTGTCATGGCATCATTTGATGGACTCCCAACAGTTGGACCTGGGCCCCGTGTTCAGAGAAGGCCCAGGAGACAGAGAGGACAAGCATGCAGGACTCTGGCTAGCCCTCAAATGAACTGATTAAAACTTGAAACAAATGGAGACACATGTATGAGTGGACGATGCAGTAAAAGAATTTCTGCATCATCTTTGAACTAAAGATTCTGGTAAACAAATTGAAGGAGAGAAGTGGTCACTGTTGAGACTTGCATCCATGGCCTAGAAGTTCATCTGGAGGTAGTATCTCAAAACACAGAGCAAAAATGTAAGAAGACCATCACCAGGGAAAACAATAGGTTTTGAAGGCTGTATCTTGAAGAAACTAATGTGAATAAGAGAAGATCCAGAGAGGAAAAGGGAAGAGATGGAGAGGAGGCAATCATTAAATGAGTGAAAGAAGAAGGTGTCTCCAAGATGAAGAACAACCTGAATGGGCAAATTCCAACGGTCCACCAAGTTCCAAGCAGAGGGGATGAGGAAAATAACAATGACCACAACAACAGCAGCAGACCCTGAAGCTGGCTCAGGAAGCTTTTGAATCTTAGGAATGAAAACAAAACATTACAAACTTCTGGATGGAAATAGTTACTTGAAGGACCAGACTGTCACATAATGCTTCGTGAGCCACCTTAGAAGACAGTGGGGAACACCTGTCCATTGACGAGGACTGTGACCTGAGATCCCTGTATACACTGATGGTGTCATTGTCCTTTCAGGGTAGGGGAGAGTGGTGTGCTGTGACTCAGACAGTGTGTCACTGATGGACCTGGGGTACTGGAGCAAACCACCAGAGGAAGTCTACACACACAGCGCCATAACTACACACCACCCAGTGCCAGCACCTTAGAGTTTGGATGTGTTTCTTCCCAAATGTTCACGTGTCAGAGAGACTTGGTCCTCAGAGTGGTGGTGTTGAGGTGGTGGAACCTTTCAGAGGCAGGACCTAGTAAGAGGGGAGTGGTTTACGGGAGCACCTCCTTTGGAAGGGATAGGTGCTGGCTTTGCCGAGGGATTTACTTCTCTTTAGAAAAGGCTGCTACAGATAAGGAAGACTGGCCTCTTCCTGCTTTCTGGTTTCCTGCTTTGGCATGTGATTGTTCTGGCAGTGGTGTTTCTGCCATTGTGAAGCCATCTTCCAAGAGGCCCTCATCAAAGGCCAAATTAATGTGACTGCCCAAGCTTAGACTTTTCAAGCCTCCAGAACTGTGAGATACATAATCCTATTTTATTTATAAAGTACTCAGCCTCAGGTATCTTGTTACAGCAATGGGAAATGGATTAATACACAGCACCACCATCAGAGGTAGGAGTATATCAAGAGGATAACAGACAGTAATCAGCAATGCATACATAGTTTAAACTAATGAAAAACAATAGAGCAAGAACACATGGTGGTTGCTCTAAATGATAACTCTGACAATAGGGGAAATTCTAATGATAATCTCAAACTAAAAATACTAAGCTATCTCAGAAAAAAATAGAATTTGGGAGTAAAGGAGAAGAAAAAGTGAAATGAGGCAAAGTCTTTCAATGATTTTATCTTGGTCTGAATGAGAATAGGGTTGAGAAGAATAGAGAAGTATAAATATTATAAGAGATTGAGCTTCTTGGGATAGACTATCTTGGTGAAAGAAATAAATTACATGTTGTCAATTTTTTTGTAATTACACATATTTGTGTATTTAGCTGGGTATTGTGGTGAACACCTATAATCTCAGTGACTTGGGGGACTGAGGCAGGATGATCCCAAGTTTGAGGCCAGTCTTATCAACTTAGAAAGATCTCGTCTCAAAATAAAATATTAAAAGGGCTGGAGGTATAGCTCAGTGGTAAAGCACCTCTAGGTTCCATCCCTAGTACTAGGAAAGAAAATATTAAAAAGAAATATGTGCTTTCTTTTGACCCTTAAGGAGGGAAGGCAATGTTTATAGAATAGAAAATTGCAGTAGAGAAACAATGTTAACAAAAGGATAAAGATAATGAAAAGAGACTTATGAAAACCAGTAAACACTAGCAATAGGAAAAAGAGAAGACAACAGAGTAAACTGAAGCTAACACAAAATAAACATAAAATTAGAAGGAATAAAATAAAGTACAAAAAATACAATGAGGTCATCTAAAACAAGGAAAGTCTGAGAAACTATCAAAGCCAGCAGAATCTTGAGGGAATGCAATATGGTACCCTGGATAGGGTTCTGAAACAAAAAATGGACAATAGACAAAACCTAAAGAAATCTGCTTTCTTTTTTTTAACTTTAACAAAAAGTGGAATTATAAGGCTATAGCAGATCTCAAAAACTCCAAGGAATGGGTCTTTGGTTCGAACTTTAAGCAGGGTTGGATATGCTCTTGAGAGTCAGGAAATCTTGTTTTCTTTGTCTCTCAACTCTGCTTTTCTCTTGCCTGTCCGCTTCAAGTCTTTGATGTAGTAGTCTGGTTTTCCAACCACATGGTAGAAAATCACTAGTGACAGTTCTTGCATTTATATGTCCTCTGATTAATTAATCATGTGTTCAGTCGTCCATTTACATAAAAGATATTTGCTGCATGCTTATGTTGTGCCAGATCCTTCATCATCTTCAACTAAAATGGAGGTTAAAATGAAGCAGACATTGCTCAGCCTCATAGAGCTCACTAGTTAGTAGGCAAAAACGTCATTATTATTTACACAAATAACTACATCATTATAAAGGAGACAAATGCCAACAAGAAAAAGTTCTGTGCATTGTGACACTGTCCTCCAACCTGGCCTTGGGTACCAAGGAGACCTTCCTGGGGAAAGCAACATAAAACTGAGACCTAGGCAAAACAAGAGTTAGTCCGTGGAGCAGACATAGTGAACATCATTATAGAAAAGTTTGGGGATGGGCAAAAGAAGACAGGCAGGAATTTGGCCTATTTATCCTGGGCCCAGAATGAATGTCTAGTATAAGGTAGATTCAATATATTTCTGTTTACTTAATACCAATGTATTTATTTAGAGACTCCTAAAGAACATACCATGTTTTAATGTCTGTGTAACAGTTACAAAAATAGTTGATTATTTAGTTGGTCACACAGAAAACTTGAACCTCAAAAAAGTAATTTGGAAGCCTAGAAAACATGGATGATTTCCTAGGAAATGTAAATTATTAAAATTGAATGAAAAGGAAATAATAACTTGAATAGACTGAACACCATGAAATCTAGGTTTAAACTACTCAACAGTATAGAAGAAGATGGACAACTTCTCATTGGATATGTGAATCTTGTCTTACTATTGAAACCTTATAAAGACACCATAAAAAAATCAATATCACTTTTTAGATGCAAAAGTCTCTAAATGTGATTTTTGGCTAGAATAATTCCACAATGTATTAACAACAAATACAATATGGCCAAGTAAAGTTTATTATAAGAATGCAAGTTTGTATAGGTAAAACCAGGAAAGCTAGCAAAATAATTCATTAAATCTACATATTGTAGAAGAAAAATCAGTGAACATGTCAAAAGATGCTGAAAAATCATTTTGATAAAAATTCAGGAGGTGTTCTTAATAACTTTAAGAAAATATATACATGAGAAACCTTTTAAATCTGATAAAGACTACAAAAATAGGCAGACATTATTTTCACAGCAAAACAGTAAAATCACTTCAATTATGATCAGGAACTAGATAAAATTGCTTGCTCTTACCATTATTAAAATCTTGGAAGTTTTAGCAAATGCAATAAGAAAATGCAGTGAAGTAATTTGTATAAACATTGGAAAAGAAAAGACAAAACTCTTTTTGTTGATAATATTAATATTTTCCTGGAACACCCAATAGACTTAAGTTCTTAGTCTATTTTCTGCTGTAAAGCACAGAATGGGCAGTTTGTAAAGAGTAGGATATTTGACTCAGTTCTGCAGGCTGGAAGGTCCAGGAGCATGGTGTTGGTATCCAGTGAGGGTCTTCACACTGCATCACAATATGGAGGAAGGGCAAGTTTGCATAGGTATCAGGAAAATCAGGGAGACAAAGGAGAGGGGCTGAACTTATCCTTTTATCAGAGACTCACTACCTTTTATCCACTCCCTGAATAATGACATTAATCCTTCATGAGACTGGAGCCCTCCTCACCTGATTACCTCCTAAAGGTCGCACTCTGGGTACTGTTACAATGGAAGTTAAAATTCATCATGAGTTTTGCAGGAAACATTCAAATGGGAACAATTAATTCATAGTTTCACTAAAATGGAAATGAATACTGACAGAGAAAACTGAATCCTGTACAGAAGTCTCACATTATTAAAAACACACACACACATTCATTTTTTAGGGATATACTAGGATATTAGATGTATATACTGAAAGTAACTAAAATGCTGTTTCCCCAAATTCACTACACATATATTTGTATATATACTATTGATGTATTGATTATGATATATATTACAATTCCAATTGCAATTACAACATTTAAAAATAAGGTAAAATGATCTTGAAGCTTCTATGAAAAAATAAAATGCCCAAGAATAGAATGTATAAAAAGAGGAATGGTGAGTGCAAATATTAAAACATATATATAGTGATTATAAACAAGTGAATAAAAAATAGAAGAATTAAATGACAAATGTAGATGCAGATTCCCCAATACAGACTATTTTAATACATTATGGAGTTGCTATTTCAGTTCTGTGTTAGGAGGAAGGTGCTGGCTGAACTGACTCTTCCTCTAGGAGAAAATAGAAATAGGTATCTCTTTCCAAAAGAGATGTACATAAATCCCTATAGCTGAAATCTTTGGTGTAAAGCCAAATAAATGAAGATGTAAATGAATAAATTAAATTACAGAAAAAAATCCAGGTGTTTCTGCATATAGTCCAAGGTTTGTGGGACAGTTCTTAATAAGACACCAAAAACTGCCAAAGATTAAAATAGGTCAAGGAGAAATTACAGAGTTAAAAATATATTTGCATCACAGATGACAGATAAAGGTTAACATCTTTAAAATGCCAAGAGTTCTTACTAATGGGAATCAAATAAGAGAAAATAGACACAAGTGGATAATTCACCCAAAAGTGGATATGATGGCCACAATATAGATACCCTAAATTATCAGTAATCAAGGAAATGCAAATTAAAGAAATAACACAGTAGCTTTTATAACCACCTACTTAACAGAAAATAATAGAATGATAAGACTCTCATTTTCTTTAGAGGTAGGAATGCAAAGGAAAAGGTACTGTCATACTTTGCAAATGAAATGTGAATTAGTAAGTCCATTTTTTTAACTGCAGCAAGGTGATACCTTCTAAAAATAGGAACTCATATGTACTCTGATCAACCAGGGTCATTCCTGGAAGGATATTCCAAAAAGTAAAAATACATAATAACATAATGCCTTAAGAATATCCATACATGTTTACTGCAGCTTTATTCAGTTAAAATTCTGAAACAATATGACTCCCTATGAAAAGGGAGATGGCTGAGTCAATTTTATTGAATAATATCATGCAGTCATTCAAAAGATTAAATTACAGAAAAACAAGTTCATTAGGTTAGGGTTGCCATGGCGTACTACTGAGTGAGAACATCTGACTGGAGAGACGTATAACACTGAATTTCTGTAGGTCATACTAATACACAGAGACAAAAGTATGTGTATACATAAATATTTTTCCCTGTGTTTGGGATATTGAGATAAACAAATATTTGTTTACAGCAACTAGGTTGTTAGCCCAAGGTTCTTGGTCTAGGGAAAAAGAGAAAGAAGAAAGGGAAGAAGAGAAGAAAAAGAAAGAAGGAGAGATGTAAGCAGAGGAGAAAGAAACAAAAACAAGGAGGGAGAAAGGGAATTATTTAAACAGCCAGCAGGTAGGACATGATCCCCATTTATGTGCTCTGCCTGAACTATAAAAAATAAAACCACGCCCAGCCGCCCACGCCCGCCTTCAGTTCACTTCCAAGCTCTGACTCTCCTACCCATTGTTCCTGTAGCTGCTCTTCTCCTGCCAGCCATTATTTTTCACCGGGCGCACCGGGAAGAACTCTTTTTCATTTTTCCAGCCTATTAAATAAACACTGGCGCTCAGTGTTTCTTTATCACTCTATTTGTCAGGTTGTGTTCCTGTCACAGAAAAAGAGAGAAGGCTGTGCGGCCATTTTGCCAGGCTTGGCAGTTTAACGCACCTGCCAATTTTAGGACCCGCTCCATATTTTCAGATATTTTAATTACATAAAAATATAGAAATCTATACAAGTGAATTTCTGCAACCAGTTTTCTCTGAATTCCTGGAATTTTAGCACACTAGGAGGAGAAGCAGGAGTCTGTGCCTGTGAAAGTTTTCCCGTGGTATCTAGACACTCAGAATGTCAGTGAAACCAGGGATCACGCCTTCAAGGCTGTACCCAGGCCAAACACTCGCTTGGGGACTGAAGAGAGGCTGCAGGGAGTGAGGCAACTGCTCCTGCTACTTCTGCCCTGCCTTCTAGTTATCCTGCTTCCCATAATTTTTTCCCTCCTCTTGGGTTGTCCTTCCTCCCAAAGGGTCGTTATTTGCTTGGGTTCCTTGAAAAAAAGCTTAGGAACCGTGAAGACGCACCATCCTCCCTATTGATAAACCAGTGGCCAGCTAAAATGCACAGTTACGTCACCTAACCCTCAAACAAGTGCACTTTGTGACCCAATGAAGATCTCAGAACAGAGTCAGTGCCGCCGAAGCTGATTGGGTAGAGCAGGTTTGGGGTTCATTCCCGTCCCTTCCCAGGGAGCATCGCACCCTACCCTCCAGTGATCTCCTATCAAGCTCCTATCACACGCCCTCTTTGCCTGTGCAACTCAGAGTATCTCGAGATGGACTTTGGGGCGTGTATTAGGTAACAATTTATTGAATAATAAATGATGCTCTTGACCTACAATGGTTTGACTTAGAATGATCTTTCAACTTTAAGATGTTGGGAAAGTGATATATATTCAGCGGAGGTATACTTGGAATTTTGAACGTGGATCTTCCCCCAAGCTAGTGCTCTGTGATCTGATCCTGTGCTGCAATGCAGAGCAGTGGCTGTGACCGCAGCTCCCCGTCTCTCCCGTGATCACCAGGGGAGAGGAGACTCTACCGTGTATGTGATCCTGAGCCAGGACGTAGGTTGGGCATGTTACATGCATTTTGATTGAGACTCCTTCCAACTTAGGATGGTTTTTTGGGAACATACCCCTCTGTAAGTTAGGTATCATAAATTAGGCAGCAGGTTCATGGAGGGGTGGTGGAGGGCCAAGACAGAATGTTTGAGAACAAACCTTCCATGGCTTAATAGCTTGTCCTTTCAAAAACAAACAAACAAACAAACAAAAAACAAAACAAAACAACAAAAACGATGCCAAAATGCCCCACGGGCTTTGTGAAGTTTCAGGCTCCTCAGAAACTGTGCTTAGCGTCCGCTAAGAACCACTCTGCTCCTGTGGAGATTCGTGTTTATGGGAAAGTAATTTCTGGGAGAATGGCCGCATTAAACAATAACGACAAAAGAGTCCCTGGTGCATTGCACCACTTCGTGGTACCATCCTTAATCTAAATTTCGGAGATGTTAATGTTCCAACAAGAACAGCTAACACAATTTTAATTTGCATAATGATGCTCTGAGCATAAGTTCCTTGAACATAGCTGTAATTCAAGGTTGTGGTGTCAAAGGGGACTCGGCATTCATGAGTCCCTCTGCTGTGGCTCAGTGTGTGCCCTTGGACGTCCACTCTCGAAAACTCTACCTTCACTTATGGGCTCTTGTTTTTCTGAGAATGTTCAATCATGCACATGTCCACCATGGGAAATGGTCATTGAACCCCATTTATGACCTGGTTAAGGCAGTGCCTGATGACTCAGGGAGCCATTGGAGGTCAGCAGGGAGGTGGACAATGTTCTTTGTGACCAGGAATTCCTGGTAATGAGGTCCCTTACTGTCCCCAGTCTTCTTCCCTCAAATCTGTATCTGCCACTCTGCACAGAGGCCCCAAATCAGTCCCCAGTACTCATGATCTGTGAGTCTCCCCGACTTAAAGCCAAACAAACCCTGAAGGTTGCTCAGCATGGAACAATTCAGCAAAGCAGGGGAAAGCATGCTTGCAGCCTCTGGCATGGACAGGGGAGCCAGGCTCTAGAAGCCTGTTGTTCAATCCCTCTTTCCAGAAGTCTCAGATGGTATTCTTTGCTGTGGTCCCAAGGCTGACCAGAGGCCTATCTGGGCAGAGCATTCTTTATGGTTTTATTGGACCTGCTTCCAGTCATTCTGAAGTGGGAGCCATTCTGTTTTAAAGTGACTGCACCTTTCTGCCAGTCCCTGTTTTTCCTCTCAAAGATTAACTGCTCTTAGGTGCCTGGGATCCAGGGGTGCCTCAGGGTCCTCCCCCAACCTGCCCACCCTCTGGGTCCTGGCTCATTTTGCTCATTTCTCTTCCCCATTCACGAGGGGAATCTTCAAAGAAGGAAGAAAGAGCCCAAGGAAGCATACACCCAAGCCCAGCTAGATTTCAGATGAGGGTCTTGGAAGCAAGGGCAGAGATATACTCTCCAGCTTGCACTCCCTCGCTCCTTGTTAGCAAGCAAGCTGGCAAATGGCCAGAGCCCCTTGGCGATTTGTAAAAGTGGTAAGTTAAACAGCTACAATTCACCCTCTGTGTGATAAATACAGCAGGCAATAAAAAGCCCAGCTTCCCCCCATGCCCACAGCTTTTTCCTGGGGCACAGGGGAGGGTCTTCATTAGAGTACCATTACTGGACCTGGAAGTTCTGCCTGGAGCATAAGCAAGAGATGTCTGTTATCACATCACCTGAGAAAAGGCGAAAACATGAATGTAGACTAAAATGTGAGCTGCTTTTTTATTATCACCAGGGCTGACAACTCTACATAATTTTAGCCTTAAATCATTTTTCCTTGAGAAAAAATTAAATTCAAGTGAATTACTAAAATTATTGCTGAGTTTTGATGAAATATGTGTAAGCTTCAGATTTGCATATTTCATTATCTATCCTTTAATAAACATTTTACTCCTCAAGGAAGTTCATTCAGAGAAGTATCCATTATGGTCAGCCCCTGACAAATAGATTCAGTTACATGAGTTTGTTTCGAGAGTTAGTTAAGAGTTTGGAATTGTTTTCCTTCGCTTTGGGCACAATTTGATTGTAGTTTCCTTTCTGTGTTTTTTTGTTTTGTCTTTTTGTTGAACTGTAGATTTGAAATAAATGACAGTCGAGTGATTGTAAAGAGAAAGAAAATTGAATTCTATCCATTCATGTGCCACTTAGCACTTTTATCTTGGCTTAAAATTAACAACCATAGATGATATTGAGATGGTACTTCATGGCCATTGGGACGGGATGGCTATCATCCAAAAGATGGACAATCACAAATGCTGGAAACGATGCTAAGAAACTGGAACCCTCATATAGTGCTGGTGGAAGTGTAAAGGTAGTGTAGCTACGTGGGAAGGTAGTTTGGCAGTTTCTTAAAAAGTTAAACACAAATGTACCATGTAGTCCAATAATTCCACTCCTAAGTATCTACCAAGAGAAATTCATACCCATGCTTGGAATCACATAGTATTTCTGCCACATTCTATTGTTAATGCAAGTCACTATACATAGCTCACACTTAACAGGAGAAGTATTAAGCTCCACCTCTTGAAGGGGGGAAAATCAAATAATTTGTGGACATGTTTTGAAACTACTATACCCTTTTAACAAAGTTTTGTTGTATATTTTTTTCAGAGAGTGATGTTTATGGCCGAAAAGATGATAACACTGTATGGAAGGGATCTTTTTGCCTTCCTTTAGTCTCCCATTGACATTATATCATCCAGGTCAAACCTAGCTCTTCCTTCTCTTTATGCTTTTACTATATATGCCTTCTAAAAGTCCTTATATTGCTATTTTCATTTTTTGCTCTCTACTGTACATTTGGAAAACCTCAGTACATTCTGGACTTTGGGCTTCCTGAGACCTCTCCTGGATATTATGCTCGTCTTTGGAATTTGCTTCAAATACTTTGCCTTGTATCCAAGAAATAATAATTATATATTTGGTATATAATTTTATGATCATATATAATAATAAATAATAATTATGTAATAGTATATAATTCTAATGCCATTATATATTATTATTGCCAGGGACCCAGGAATGCTGAAATCTCGGTATTAATCCTTCCCATTAGGTTCCAAAGAATCTCTGTGCACAAAAACAAAAGCAGAAGGGAATGAGAAGACATCTCTATTTATAGCTATTCACATGTCTGAGCACTGTAGTAAAAGGTTCCTATTTTGAATCTAAATCTTAGGATCAGCAAGGCCTAGACATGCAACTGGTTGGGAGTTTGGGGTGGGTGGGTACAAAGAGGTCCATGTGTATTTTAGACTTGACTTCCTGGCTGTAGGCTCACTGAAGTGTACATGATGGAGACCACCCAGGAACATTGTGACTGTGTGCAAACATTGACCCAGAGAATCCATTGACCCAGAGAATCCCATCAGCATCTGTCTTTCCCTAGACGGGAACTAGGAAGGCAGAGTACAGGAGTTTCAGGGCAGGAGAAGGGGTGGAAATTGTCCCTCCCTAATGTGCCCCATCACCTTTGAAAAACCTGAACTCATCGAGAGCTTGCTGTGCAGACTTCTCGTCTTCAGCATCTTTTTCATTATGGGGATTATTTGCAATTATATTCAAAATTCTTTCTGTAGAAGATTCACTTAGCCAAATTCCACCCTGGTCTTCTCAGAGACACAACTGGCTTCCACTCTCCCTCATTCGTTTCATCATTCTGTCAGAGAGAAGCCCCCTCCTCATTCAGGACAGCAGCACGGAAAGACTGGATTTCAGTCCTGGATGTGTGATTTCAGGAAAATCGTGAGTCTTTTCAGTGCCTTGATTTACTCTTTTAAAACAGAAGTCGTATTGGGGTTGTTGTGAGGATTAATGCATAACTTTTACATATATATCAAACTATATGTGCATTTATATGGATGGCTGTGTATGTATGTATATACATGTGTCTGTGAACGTCAGTACATGTACCTATATAAGCCCCCTGCTCTAAGCCTGCAGTAGTTGCTGTCTTCTCACTTTTTCCTTAGTGGGAGTTTATCGCATGACCATCTGAGACAAGAAGACAAAATGCATCAGAAGAGTTTTCCTTGATGTCACCATTTGTACTTTGGGGTCTGAAGTTCTGGTATCCTGTCCTTAAGTCAGTTACCACTTAGAAAATGCTCTAAGGGAACTGTCATGCCTGCTTGCTGGTTGGTGGGGTTTTCTTATGCCCTGGAGTATACTGTATGAATGTTCTTTAGCCCCAGGTCCTTTTCTGACATTAATTCCCTATCCTGAGAATTTTAGTCTCAGAAGGACTCTCTTCCTGATTTGCATGGCTCACGATGTTACCTTGAACAATCTATTTCCAATCTCTGCATAACATCTTGACTCTGGAACGTGAGAACAAGAGGAGCTGTTTGTTTTACACTCCCAAATCCTTGAACCAGAATTACAAAGTGTTCTATCTTCTCAGAGAAAGAAGGCCCGCTCCTGCTCCTATTCACTTCCATGAAGCAACAACCGTTGCTGGGCAGGCTATTGTTTAAAATCCCTTCAGCTCATGTACAAGTATCCTGCTTGATGCCTGCTTCGCAACAATCTGGTCCCTGAACAGTCATCTAGTCATCAGGACTCCAGGCTCTTGGGGCTCTTTTAAATGTGGACTTTGGGATTTATGGGGCAGGTTAGAACAGCCACAAGGCTCTCTGAATCTGACTGCTGCATTGTGCTGGAAACACTGCATGGTTGATTTGATGTTTCTTTCCATGAACTGGTGAATGTTTTTTTGTGCTGCATAGTATACACTGCTGGTCTTATTCTGAAACTCCTGAAAAAGGAGAGAAAAGAAAGAAGCAGTGGCCTTCCAAATTTGCCACTTCCAAGTTTCTTTGGAGTTGAGCGTTCTGTTTGATGCATTCTAGAAGAGAAATAGTTCTGGAGCTTGTGCTCCTTCTGCATGACTCTCAAGGCTCAGCCTCCCAGATGGCAGCTAGCAGAGCCCAGGGATGGGAGTTGCCATCACACCACAGGCTGCTCTTTAAAGAACATGTTTAATTTTAGATGATCGTATAGCATATTCTCCAGGATAATTTTGAATTGTCCATCTCTGTGGAAGATAATACAGTTGTCCTCCCTTGTCCTCAGGGGATATAGATAGCCTCTTATGGTTTAGATACGAGGTGTTGGAGATCCAAGATGGCGGACTAGAGGGAGGCTGCGTTCCTTGTCGCTCCGTAACTCCGGTTTCAAGCAGAGGATATCTGTTTCTTGGTGAGACAGTTTTTGCTGCTTATCGATCCCCTGCTGTTTACCCCATTTGTTTACTGTGATCACCTGCCAGCATATGGACATTTTTTGAGTGCAGATTGCTCACTGTCAGGCGCCTATCATCTGCCATTTGCCTGCCTCTCACCTGTCCATCGCCTGCCTTTCACCTACCCATCACCCACCACCTGAGGTTCACCTCCGATCGTCTGACAGCTGCCGGCAGACTGACCGCAGACCGCCAGTGGAGCACCAGGTGCCTGCTGTTGCCTGGAAGTTCTCAGTCACAGTACCTGCAGGTTTGGTTACACGTGGCTGCTGCCATTTTGAGACAACAGCCAGGCCCCATAGGACCCCTGACCGGACTGACTGAGCCCTGTCTCCAGGATCCCTCTGCCCGACCAATCACTCCCTGCCTCTGGGGCCCTCACATCGACTGACTGCTCCTTGCCGCTAGATAGGAGGTGTTCTCCAAAAGCTCATGTGTAAAACAATGCAAGAGAGCTTAGAGGTGAAATGAGTGGGTTATGAGAGCCTTGACTAATCCATGAATGAATCCCCAGATGGGGATTAACCGGGTGGAAAGCGTGGGTCGGCAGGCCATGGCTGGAGGAAGTGGGCTGTTGACGGTGTATCTTTGGGGTATATATTTTGTCCCAGGTGAGTTGAACTCTTCTTCACTTTCTGCTTCTTGGTGTGATGTCCTGAGCTGCTTTCCTCCACCACACTCTTCTGCCATGATGTTCTGTCTCACTGTGAGCCCCAAGAAATGGAGCCATCTCCCCATGGCCCGAGACCTCTGAAAACATGAGTCCCCAAATAAACTTTTTCTCTTAAAACTGTTCTTGTCGGGTCTTTTGGTCACAGCAGTGAAAAAGACGACTAAATCACAGTCCAAGACCCCAAGGGGGATACTTAAAATCATGGGTAATACTAAAAACTATAATACTATATTTTTTCCTTATGTGCAGTTATGTTAAATTTTGATTTATAAATTAGTCATAGTAAGAGATTCACAACAATACTGCAATGACCAATCTGATATCCAAGATGGCTACTCAGTGCCGAACAGGTGGGTAGCATATACAGTGTGGATACAGGAGACAAAGAGATGATTCACATCCAGTACAGGACACTGCCATACCTACAGCTTAAATAGAATAGGAAGTTGTGCCTGTTTCTTTTTGTTTTCCCCTGTATATAACCAAACGAATGGGAAAAACCAATGAATAGTACAAGAATCCAGTCATCTTTTGTTAGGTGTCCCCAGTTTGGTGCTTCCTCACATAACATGTTCAATACTTATCCACTGGAGCAACGGTCTATCCTATCCCTGTTGGTCCCTTTGCTCCACTGGGATCATTGACATATGATGTGGGAGTTGCCTTGGTTCTTCCTCTGTCAGAAAGCATCTGGTGAAGCTGTGCCCGACATGATGTGAACAAAGAAGTTTGCCACACAATCCTGGGAATTTCTTTAGCAAGTGCTTGACAGGTATGGAAAAACCTGAAAAACAAAGGCCTCGGATTCTCCCAGAAGAAAAGATGAGACTTGGACAACTTTGTAGTGAATGAGGAAAGAGGGAGCAGCTAAAGGAAGGGTCAGGAAAGAGGAAGAGTCCTTCTGAATTCAAGTCAAAACTCCCTGCTGTCCCGAAAAGTTTCAGCTCGCAGTCTTCCCAGGGAAGCAGGGATCTTGTGGGGACAGAAACTGTCCTTTTGCCCACCCCAGTTATCCTAGGAGACAAGGTCAGGTTGACTTTCAGAATTAGGCTTTTTTATGTTGTTGTGTAATTTCAGGCTTTTCCTTATTCCAAAAATAGCTCCCACCTACCTGCTGATGCCTGAAATCCACCCAACAGGAGACAAAGCCTCTGATTCCCAATAACGAGATAAAAGGCTTAATTATGCAAATATGTAGTGGAGTAGTTCCTGGCTGAAACTCATTCATATTAAAATGGCATCAGTCAGCTTTTCAGCAGGTGGGTCGGCTGATGTGCAAGGTGGGAAGGCATTTCAGAACTGGGTAGCACTAAGGGGAGAGCTGCCTGACTTTGCTGCCAGGAGGGGGCCCCAGAAAGGGAAGGCCAGGAGGCCTGGTGCTGCCCACCTTCCCAGGGCGGGCTGGAGGGGTTGGCTCTTCAGCTATGCCTGTGGGAACAACGCGGTGGTGTTTCCTGTGAGATAACCCATGCTAGGGAAGTGAGTCAGTCAACTTTGGTCCATTGTGTGGTTATCTTCTGGGGTCATCAGGTGGAGCTGCAGCACATAGATAAGTCAATGGAGCTAGGTCTTCTCCCAAGGTGAACAAGATCCCTTGCCCTCACATTTGTGTTCATCCCATTATAAAGACCGTGAGGACTTGAGACTGAGAGAGAGGTGGGCTTGGTGTCACTCTAGCCAGGTGTGGGTGTTCACTAATGGTCAAAGTGGACTTGGCATACTGAAAGGTAAGAGCTACTGTCAGGCTTGGGTCAATGGACTCTTAAGAGGAACCACTTTAAATTTTTTTTTTTTTTTTTTTTTTTTGTACCAGGGATTGAACTCAGAAAGCGCATTCCAGCCATTTTTATTTTTTTTATTTGAGACAGGATCTCACTAAATTGCTTAGGGCCTCACTAAATTGCTGAGGCTGGCCTTGAACTTGAGAACCTCCTGCTTTAGCCTCCTCAGTCCCTGGGATTACAGGAGTTCACCACTGCACAGGCAATGAAGCACTTTAATTAGCAGTTTCAAATTCTGCTTGTGTTTCTTCTCTTCTCTCTAATATGTTGGGTGAGTTTTATTACCAGTGACAGCCTAGTCTCTGTTGGGCTGTGGAGACCTAAGGAACTTGAACCAGATCCACAGGAGGAATCAAGGGGAGAACTGGGTCCTTCCCTTAAGGCCTGGTTTGGTGTCAGTATAACCAGAACAGACAGCAACTGTGTGGTGCTGGGCAGTGTGACAAGGTCATTGGCAGCAGGGTGGCCTGTGGAGGGTGATGGAGACCTCAAACCTGAGCAAGGGAATCCGCACATCTGAAAACCTTCCCAGGTGTCCCCGGGCTGTTGAGAGGTGCTGGCGTCTGGAAATCAAAACAACCAGGGGCTTGCTCTATTATCACCTAGTAATAAAAGTGGTGGTCTTGGGACATGTCTTGGGCTTCTAACATCTGTGCATGGCTGCTGGCCTGCTCTCCTATTGGCTCAGAAGATGTATCCACCTTGCATCAGCAAGTACTGGGCTCACAGCATTCATTTTTCTGGGGAGCCGTGCCTCTTTTTCTCACAAGGAGATGCCCAACAAATGGATTAACTGGCAGTTCATGTGATGAGGTAATAAAAGAACTGTGTAAAGAAATGGATGAATTTAAGAGGTGTGATAAGGAAAGTCCATAAGTGCAGGGAGGAAATGATGCTTTGAGAGGGTTTTAAGGAATAAATAGGCTATTAGTGACCAATAAGGTGGGGAGAAGGTCAATGCAAGGTCACAGACATCTGCAAGAGCAGTTTGACATCATATAGTACATTTGAGATTACAGTATGTATAATATTAATAATCAGAAAATATATAAAACATATGCAATATATGTATCTGGAGATTTATTATGAAAATAGATCATGAGGTTATGGAGACTGAGAAGGCAGATCTATGACTTGCCAGCTGGAGCCCCAAGAAAGCTGGTAGTGTGATTCCGTTCAAGCCTGAAGGCCTGAGGGAGCTGCTGATGTAAATCCTGATTCTCAAGCAGGAGAAGATGACATAAGATGTCCTAGTTCAAGCAGTGATGGAAGGAAAAAAGGGGCAAATTCCTCCTTCCCCCACCTTTTGTTCTGTTCAGAACTAGATTACACCCAGTCTCTTTGTGGGAGGCAATCTGCTTCACAGATTCAAATGCTTAGCTCATCCAGAAACCCCCTCAAGGACATGCCAGAAATGATGCTTAGTCTGGGCACCGTGCAGCCCAGGCAAGTTGACACATAAGCGTCAATCATCACAGGTGGTTCCTTTATCAGCCCTATGTGTAACTGGGTGCCGGGCACTCATCATAAGGACCATGTGTGCACAACTCAGGGAACCCTTCCCAGCATAGCTCTCTTCTTTCCTGATGCCCACCAGAAACCTGTTGGCGCTCTTCTTTATCCCTAGGTCACTTAAGGGACTCACCACACTCAAGTTGGAAGACTCAGAATCATCCTGAACTAACTAACTCCTTTCCCCACCTTTCCATAACCAGCTACTAAGAGACTTTGTTAAAGTCAAATATGTCTTAAAAATGTCTTAAAAAATGTATCCACTCCTTTCCCCACAGCCATTTTGGATCTGGGTTGTTCCTATAGCTTTCAAACAGATTCTCAGCCTTAACTCTGCCCTTCATCAGGTCATTCCACCCTCAACATAGCTGCTCCTTCTTTGGGTTACCAGTTCAAAGCATCTCCTTAGCACACATGGGGTCTTGGGCTGACTAGAAAAGGACAGATTTCAATCTAGCCCATAGAAGGATCCTAGTTCCATGTGGTGGTCATGCTGGAGTCGGGGGTGGAGGCAAAGAGGTGGCTTACACTTGGCTCATACAAATAAGACCTCTACTGCAGGGAGCAAGTGGCCCAGGCTCAGTCCCCTCCCATCACCAGGGCTAGCTTACCTCCTGTGAGAAGCAGTGGGCGTCATAACAAGGAAAAGTGTGAGCCTCACACTCCTCTCTTTCCTGCCCATTTGAAGTGTGTCCTTGGTACTCTCACCAGTAACTCCATCTCTCTGGCTCTTGGCATCCTCGGATTGTGTACTACCCAGACTGATATGGTGCTGTATGAGCGTTGGCATTAACAGTGTTGTTTGGACTTTGAAAGTCTCCTCCCTGAGGTTGATCAGATGAAAATATGAATTGACATAAACCTTACATATCAAAAGGAAATAAGGGAAAGCTGTATGTCTTAAAATGGAGGGAAAGGAAGGTAATCATGGTGAGAAATTCCACAACTGTTTAACATGGAAACCACAGGGGCGAAGAAGGCTGGCAGAGATGGGCACAGCTTCACACCTCTGCTCCTGCATAGGCGCTAGCAATACGCCAAGTCTATTTTGGTCTATTTTAAGTCTCCATCATGAAAACCAGTGTGATCTCTCTTCTGTGTTTCTTAGCTCTCGTTTACTCACTGAAGCCCAAATCCCTCCAGTTCAGGTGAGACATCCTGTCCTCTGGGCTGTCACAGACTTCTCAGGAACGGGTCACTGGACATTTTATCTACAGTTTGTTCTCACTACTTGTGGATTCCATATTTATGAATTCCCTTCTCTAAGGTTTATTTGTAATCTCAAAATCAATATTAGGTCATGTGGTCATTTATGGACATTTAAGAATGTAAAAAAGTTAAAGTCATCAGTGTTAACATTCTCAGCTGCAGGTGAACCATGTGACAACCCACCTTCTTATTTCAAGTCTCATACTATAAATATGTGTCCTTTTCATAGTTTATTTAGTGCCATGCTTTCCCTGTTTATTTTTTTCCTTTTTGAATGTGATTTCATTGTTTAAAATGGATGAAGTGTTGTCTGGGGTTCCTAAGAGCAAGGAGGCTGGGAAGTGCCTTACGGGGAAAATCTGTGTGTTAGATGAGCTTCGTTCAGACCAGAGTTAGTGTGCTGTTGGCCATGGATTCAATGTTAATAACCAAAAATGTGGCATACAGAAAAAGGAAGAGTCAAGTCACTGGTCAGCAGGTAAGGCTGCCCCAAATCTACTGAAGTGATATTTGTGGTGGGTGATGAAGCTATAGAAAAGCAGCTAAACTGGTGGATTCATGAGATGACAAAACTGGTTTTAAGAAGTGTAGTCCAAAGAACATTCTTGAGAGATTGAAAACCCAGGATATTAATGTCACATTACCCAGCGTCAGGAAAACATTAAACCCTTCTTGGCCAGGGTTGTATTATAAAGAAATACTGCGGATAATTCATTTAAAATAAATGTCTGTGCGTGTGTGTGTGTGTGTGTGTGTGTGTGTGTCTTTATATAGAAACACAATGAAACATGTTTACACACTGATAGGTTGACAAAAGCCTGTGACCAGAGGCTCACAGGGACCTAGGCCTGTATTTCCCTTACGAACATTGGCACTAAATTCGGTTTTGTAGAGACTTTATAGAACAGAACTACCACGAACAATGAGAATCGCCAGTGTTCCTACTTCACACCATGTCTCCTTAGAATCAGGACCTCTGCCTGCAGTGTCCTGCTCCTGTTCAGGGTTGAAGGAATGTGTGCTGAATGATGAAGTGTCTCCTGTGAGTAATCTGACTCGAGAAGTACAGCGTTGGAATTTTAAGTCTTGCCTGCATAAGGAGGAAGTGGCTAGCAGTCACTGAGGTGGCCTGATGGCTGGGTTTATTAGGGTGGAAGTACACACTGTTTTGAAGAAAATTTACAAGGATGTAGTCTGCTTAAGAAGTATCAGCTAGTTATTCAAACTTCATGGCTTTGTACTGGTACAAGGCTGCAATGGCAGGTTTTTTTGTTTGTTTGTTTGTTTTTTCTTCTTCTGTGATATCAGTATGTATTGACTTGGCTTTTGTGACATTCCACCTGGCTGGGGTCTATTTTATCCCTTTACCCTATCTTCCCTAGAAGTCACATGGTTGTTTTTTCCATGACCAAATATTAAAAGATAGAAGTAGAAGTTGCATACTTAAGAATCACACCAGGAATGTTTAGAATCAAGTTTGGATTCATATCATCCATGTTCCCAGGAAAAGATTTGTACCACCACTTTCTGTTCTTTCACGTAGAAGAAGAGCAGGGGACACTGAATTCCTCCTTTGTACATGTGAGATGAACAAAGAGCAGAGTTGGGATAACTTTTATGGGGCCATATGGTCTTTGGGGCCGCTGTGGCTTTTGAAGCCTATAGATGAGAATGTTTGGGGGTGCCTGCATACTTGGCCAAGGGTTATCTTCGTTGTTTTTTTAGAAATAAAAGCTAGAGGGCACAAGTCCAAGAATGCAAGGGTGGAGGCTCAGAGTCATTCTTCATGGTTTAGTGGTGCAGTTTCCATCATTTTATAAAGTCTTTACTGAACAAAAATAATATGTAGTAAAGAGTTCACTAAATATTTGAAAAAACACTATCAGTATGTTTTATAACTTCCAGATTTAAGTATATGTATGCGTATATGTCTATATCTGTGTGCGTGTGTGCGTGTGTGTGTGTGTGTGTGTGATAACCCCTACCCGTCACTTTAACGCCTTTAACCCCAGTTAGTTCGTGTCTAACCTGACAGCGAATGTCTGCTGATAACAACATCCTTGTATTTTGGAGACGATATTGACACAGACCAGCACCAGGAGTCAAGCTCATGGCATACCCTTTGAAGGAAATCTTCCTATGGGAGCATGTTTTCCATTTTTAGGATGAAGCATGAAAACCAACATGTATTTTATCGAAAATAGGAAATATTTAATGTATATAAATTTATTTGCTTTGGCAATTATTTATTTACAGTTGATGATTGATACCAACAATTGAGGTAAAAATATACATGAGGTATAAATAAGATATTTAAATGCAATATCATTTTATTTCCATTGGCAAGAAAACAATGAATAAAATACTGTGGTATTTGACAAACAAGCTTGATGTATCTCTTTTCTTTTTTTTCCCCTCTTTTCCTCTGTTTTAAAGATGCACCATGTTGTTATACAGGGGTGATATGATTAGTATGTGCATAGAAACTAAAATGACTAGTAATCGGAAGAGGGGGAGTTAGAAATACAATCACATTTATTTTTATTATGTTTTCAGTATCCTCTAGGTCCTTTTTCCTCAAAGAGTTTCCTTGGGGCTCCACTCCTGGGCATCTCTAAGGCTCATTACAAATGCAGAGTGTCAGGCCCACCCCAGACTGCCTGAACAGAGTGTGCATTTTAAACCTGATCCTCTAGCACGACTCCTGTGCGTGCTAGAGTTGGAGTAGGTAGCACTGCCTTGTCTGATATGATGCCATTCATCCTGTGTGCCTATTCTATTTTCCAAACACATAGTGTCCCAGCTCTGGAGCAGGACCAGTGTTCAGCTAGATTAAACTTCATTAATGATCGTGTCGATGCATAAAAAGTAATCTGGGATATATGATTAAATTTAGGATGTCACAGCAGAAGCATATTTGTCTTGCTCACCGAGACTTGCCCAAATGGTAAGTTGTGGGCTAAATCGTGGCAACCATTTTAGGTAGACATGGGAATGAAAAATTCCTAGCATGATTTTCCTTGCATCATACCAAACTCAGAGCTTCTTTATTCCTTTCAAAAAACAATTGCACATCACTTATAAGGGAAAATATTACATAAATGTTTATAATACAAAAAACCCTGAAAACAGTCATTTTCCTCTCCAACACCAGTTGCTATATCATATCAGTCTTTGTCATAGACAACCAAAGAAAATCTCTCCTTAAAACCAAGCACAATAAGTTATTTTTATGTCTATAGTTGTATTACAGTAATAAAAAAAAGCCAACTTAAACCCATTTGCAAATGAATAAGGAAAAGTTAATTTGCTTAGTCTGTACAATAATAAATAAGGTGGGATCAAATGCATAGGTAGCTTGAACTGGCTAATGAAGAAACATAGAATTAATATATCTGTTTATATTTTCTAAAACTAATTAAAATATAGTTTTGGTCTTATGTTAGCTATAACCCTGTCTTTTCAAATGGCAATATTTTAATGAATTATATTTTAAGAACATCACATATAGCAAAATATGAATTTCCTGAAGCTGTGACTGTCCAAAACTCTTGAATGACTGTTATCTCCCTTTGTCAGGTGTGCAGAGTAAATTCAGTGCAATACATTGGTAATGAAATGCCAATTAACTATGGCCACATGGGCCACTGGTCAAATAAAAGAACATTTAATAACATTATGGAAAGTATGAAAACTTGAGACAAGTCAGAGTCTCTCTTTGTGAATATGAAAAGGCATGATATTCAGCCCTTTTGGGGGGCGGGGTATTGGTTTTGTTTTAGTCATTGGTGTCCATCTGACATTGCACTAAATAAAACTGCCAGATGCTACTTGAAATCTAGACTTAGGCAATGACTTCTCACCCACTGCTTTGCTTTAAAGAGGAGGAAGGAATCTTTCTCATGCTGTATCCCAACACTCCACTCTCAGTTTTTGAACTACAGAAACAAATTGTCAAAATGCTTAAGAACCTTTCAATGCTATTTTCCTTTGGTTAGCTAATCTTTGGCTAGACATCAAGTAAGGCTGACAGATGATACATTTTCACACCGTGGTGTTAGCAGCAGGCTCTGCTTAGCTAAGGGACAGTAGGGACTGGGGCCAGAGAAACTTGGGAAGAGCTGTGTGAGGAAAGGACTCACCGAGTCAGGCAATTACATATAAAATCAATATTTTACATATATACATTAAGATAGAGATATACACGTATATGTACATATGCTACATGTACATTTATTTACAGTTAAGAATATGCTTCTTAGAAGCCTTTAAATAGCAAATTAGGCAATGCATAAGGAATAATCCATTTAATTTTAAGTAGCATAGATAAACGTTCTGATTTCTTAAAAAATATTATATTAGTAGGGATGTCGCCGTCTCCAGGAGGGCTGAAAAAGTTCTCAGAAAATTCTTGCATCTCCAACATTCCAACCTCGCAGTGTTTCCATTTTTAAGTATTAACCACGTCCACCAGCGCCTCTCTCCTGCTTGCTCTCTCACACTCACACTCTGCCTCAAACGCCCGTTGTAGCTTCCTGTTCCCTGAGTTTGATGTCACACTGGGGAAAACTCAGATTTTAGTTTCTGGACCCTCAGCCATGAGGGGCTGAAAAGAGTTTCTAATCCTGGCAACTTCTGCTGCACAAAGATGTCCAAAGCCTCGGCTGTACCATTCTGGAGAGTGACCTCTATAGGGAAAGAAATGAGAAAGGAAGTCGGGAAGTCTCTTCCAAACCACAGCAGTTTGTAGGGTAGACAGTGCTGTCCTTGGGCTCTGGTCACTAATACACCTGTGAACAACTTGGGGCTGCTGCCTTGAGGATCTGACGACCCCATTCTGCTATCAGCTGCTTATAAATTAAACCAACTCCTTGGGGTAAAATGGGAAGATTCACATTGAATCTAGAATTTACTCAAAAAACTAAATTTATATTTTCTTACACCAAGAACTTAGCTCAGTATCCAGGGTGCCCTGAAGGGATTGGATTTAAGTTAGTTTTGTTCTCAAAGAAACAACACAGGGAACAGCAACATTTGGATTTAATCCAAGTGCTCACTGGTAAATGAATAGATAAAGAATATGTGGCCTATACATAACAATAGAATACTACTCAGTCTTCAAAAAGAAGGGGATTTGGTCATTTGTGACAATGTGGAGGAACCTGGAGGACATTACATTAAATGAAACATGCCAGGCACAGAATGGCAAATACTGTATGTTCTCATTACATGTAGAATCTAAAAATGTGGAACTGCTCGAAGTAGAGGGTAGAATGTTGGATACCAGAGGCTTAGTAAGGTAGGGAGATGGACATTGGTCAAAGGAGACAAACTTTCTGTTAGATGGAGTAATAAGTTCAAGAGATCAATTGTACAACACGCTGACTATCATGAATAAAGATGCATTGTGTTCTTGAAAATTGCTAGGAGTGTAGATTTTAGGTGTTCTCACCATAGAAAATAAATACGTGAGGAAAAATAAGTGAATAGCTTGCTTTGGTGATTCTGCAATGCATTCATATATAAAAACATCATGCTGTACACTGTAAGTATGTATAATTTTTGCTCGCTAATGAAAAGTAAGTGAACACATAAATTAGAAACTATAAAAAAGAGCAAAGGGCTGGAGAAGAAGTGTTAGAATTTTAGGAAAAAGAGGAGGAGTCTGCAATCATCTACCGAAGTCTGTTAAAGGCAATGAGGAAAAGCAGTAGGGTAGAATGAGAAATCAGGCTGACAATAAGGCTCTGGCGAATGTGCCCTAGGTAAGGAAGAATCCTGAGACCCAGCCTGCCATGCTTAGAGCTGCCACTTACTTCAGGTCTACCCTGCAGATGTGGGTCAGTCTGGATTTCCCAGAACCACATGGTTCTATTAAGTACTGAGAATCCATCACCACAGCCCGCACGCCACCCATGAGTGGGGCTTCCTCGTGCTCCACAGAGAGGGACACCAGGGTGCACATTCCTTTGGGCAAATCAGTCTTCCAGGTCCTGGAGCAAAACAAGCCACACATCAGAGTTATGGTTAAGAGAGAAAAACCTGAACACAGAGCTAAGGTTTACACTTGTATTTTCCTGCCAAAAACCTGGGCTCGAATTCCAATGTTAGTTACTTGGATTAAGCTAACGGTTTCCATAAGCTTGTGTGAAGTTTATACAGTGCAGTTCAAAGCAAGGACTTCAGCTCTCAAACTCAGAGGCCAAAATGGTCTAGCAGCTTTCAGACCGCATTTGGAACCTCAAACTGAGGCCCGGTCCTGCTCAGGAACTTGTGGAAGTTCCTGCTCATTAATGAAGAGGTGACTTTACAGTTTAGGAATTAGGACTCCCTCAATTCCTCTATTCATCTATGGAGACATCCACATGCTGGGCCCTGAGAAGCCACTAACGATGTGAAGACACATATAGTCCAGTTCTAAAAACACCAATTCTAAAAACACCATGTGAGTGCAGTAACACCACTCTGCACAGAGGGCTCTGAGATGACACGGAGGGGTCAGAGGGCACTTGTCGGGGCTTTCTGTAGTAGGTGATTCAAGTTTTAAATAAAAATAATTTTTGGTGCCTAATTAGAAGAAAACTAACCCTATATGGACCTGTTAATTGTCTCCAAATGCCTCAGTGGCTCATGGGTAGAAGGGGAAATAAACATAGTTGATTTGACTCCAGGAAGTGTAAGCAGCAAGGCACATTTTGGCTCGGTATGGAGAAGAGCTGACTGCATGAACTGCCCACAGATATAACAGTCTGTCTTGTGAGGTATTGAATTCCCTGTCATGGGAGCTATTCAAGCTCAGGGGGGCTACTACTTGGAAAATAGTGGTAGATGGAGTCAGGAACCATGAGGTAAGAAGTATCTCTAACTTCCCCTTCCACCATGGGGATCTGTGATAACAGACTGTATTATAATCCCTATCATTCATTTAACAGATCTGATTCCCTGGCTTAGTGGATTCATCTGTGACTTTACCTGTCCCACCACATGAAGAAGATAAGCTTTAGATATGCCCTGTGCTATGGTTTGAACGTGTTCCCAAATGTTCATGTTTTGGGAACTTGGTCCCCAATACAGTAGTGTTGAGAAGTGGAATCTCTGGGAGACATTGGGTCATGAGGACTTTGCCCTTAAGAACAATTATGGATTAATAGATTGATAAATCAAAGGGTGATTGAGGGATTGGCTTTGTCACAGAAGCAAGCTCTTTCTCGCATGCTTGCTCTGTCTCACCATATGATGTCTTCTGCCATGTCAGAACCTAGCAGGAGGCCCTCACCAGATGCTGAGTGGATGCTGGTGCCATGCTCTTCTTGGACTTCTCAGCCTCCAGAACTGTGAGCTAAATAAACCTCTATTCTTTATAAATTACCCAGTCTCAGATATTTTCTTATAGTAACAGAAACTGAATTAAGCTATACAACCAGAATTTGGGAATAATCAAGCCTGGCACAAATGCTCAGCAAGTTCTCCTTGGCTATGACCACTTTCTTTTCATGCATGGCAATATGATAAATAATGAAGACTGACAGTCATAGATATCTGTGGAGTTAAGATGGGAAAATCTTCAGTAACTCTCAGTGTAGCTCTTGAGGAGCTAGAGATGGTTATAAAATGAGAGGTAAACATGGTAATCCTAAGAGATGACCAGCCTCAGATGACAGCCCAGATGGGTAGATGCTCTGAAGACAGGATGCATCTCAACCCTGCCACTTCCTCACCATACCTATCACTTTCCACCTTCCTGTATCATAAACATAAGGAATTCCTGTTGGCAGGAACCAGGTCTGGTGCATCATTAGTTAATCCTCCTAACTGCCAAGCTCCCCTCCAGAGCCTCATGGTCCACTAACCTCTCCTTTGAGTCTTGGACCAGGTATCCATGCAGTAAGACATAGCCCTGACCACTATATTTAAAATTACACCCTTACTATCTCCCTTTTATTCATTACAACTAGGCTAAATAAGCCTACCCCTTTCTGTGATCATTTATCAACTCTCTCTCTCCAGTAAAATGTAAATCCTGAGAGATCAGGATCATGGTCTGTTGTGCTCACCTCAGAGTCTGCAATAGGGCTAGCATGAGATATAAAGTTGCGACACACTAATAAATGGAAGCCTGGCAGGGTTGCTGTATGGGTGGGTGGAGTCGGGGAGGCTTCATGTGGGAGTCCCCCTCCGCCTGTCTACAGGGAAATAAGAGGCATGCTAGGGCAAGGCCATTCCTTTGGCTACACCCTGGACAACCACTCGACTCTCTGCTTGTGAGAATGAAGGCTGAATTTTGATTCCACAAGATAACCAATGTCCCAACAACTGTTGGCAATGAGCTGCTCACATTCTCTACCAGGATCCCAAGGTTACCGGGATACACACATATATTTAGGAAAAACTCACCCTTAAAAGTTAAGGTCCCAAGGACCAATACCAAAGGATAAAGAGCCCATGTGAAAAGTAGACCTTGGTTTGCTCTTGAAACTAGTTTCATAAAGAAAACATTTTAAATATACATTTGGGAATTTCACTAGTGATTCCTTTTACACTGATGATCTGTGAGAAGACACTGGGTTTGCTTAGGTTTTTAATAAAAAGGATATATTGATCTAATTACATTGTATTCAAGTTCTTTAATATCCCCAATCTGTTCTTTCTGATGAAATACTGCACTTCTGTGCAAATTTCCTATTGTTGCCTTAGCATCTCATTCCAAGCCCAGGGAACAGGGGTCTGGAACTTAATTCATGAATCAATCAGAAACAATATTTCAGTGGCAGGCGCAAGACCCACCAAGCCTTGCTAGGCGGACCCTGAAATCTGATTGCGAGTCCAGCGTCTCAGCAATTGTGGACCTGCAGGGCTGTGTCAATGTTTCCAGGCATGGTAATCAGTCATGAACATCTGAAGTTAGACAGAAGGGTTTTGAAATTACACACATTCCTGTGTTAGTTTTACAAAATGAAGACTTGCTTTTCTCCCTCAGGGAGAAAGGCAAAAATCAGGAGAAAAGCCAATCAGATTCAATTTGCATAATTTGGCAGAAAGTGCAACTGGACAAACAGCAGCTATTCAGGGGCCTGTGTTCTGGGGAAATGAATGATATTTATGGCCTAATAAACTCTGTGCTCCACAAGGAGAGGGGCTGTAGGAGAGTTCGGGCAGAGCTGTAAATTGGGTGAAGAAGCAGGAAGTCAGGCATAAATACAGCCAAGTCAGGTTTCACTGTGGGAAATGAGAGGTGGCTTAGTGTTCCCAGTGGAGGCTGGATTTAGGTGGTAGAACTCCAAGAAGTGCTTAAATCTGCAGCTCTAGTCCTGCTTTTGGAACGGGACATCATAAAACTCGAAGTCACGCTTACCTGAGAACCACGAAGTCTCTGGAAGGATGGGGAGCCATGCTGTTCAACACGTACTGATAGATTTCTGTCTGCCTGTCCAGAGTTTCCACCACCTTCCACTGCACGAAGTCCTCATCCCACAGGTGGCGCTCTCTCAGCACGCGGTTCAGCACCACCGAGGGGGGCGCCTCCACCTCCACAGATGCCTTCCACAGCTTCAGCGGATTCCCGTCCCCCACCTTGGGAAAGACATCAGAAGAATCTTAAGAGGTTGGGGTCCCACAGAAACCTGTCCTACTTAGGTGTTTAAAAACTATCAATCTCTTATGTAAATTGAGAGTGATGCTACACACCTCTCAGTTTAAAATGTAAACATTTTAATCTTTTAAGCTTAAGAATAATAATGACATGTTGCCACCCACAGCAACAATCCCGCAGGAAGGAATCGGAGGCGGACTGGGAATGAACTACTTCTATTATCTTTTTCTGGGCTGCTTTCTTGCTTGCTTGCTTGCTTGTTTGCTAGTTTACAGAGGAAGAGAGGCTTGCTTGCTTTTAGAGGTACTATGCTTTCAGAGAGGCTATGCTTTCAGAGAAGCTATTTCTTAGAGGTCTGCTGCTTCTTCTTAGAGGTGCGTCCTCATCCTGCGTCCTAAAGGTGCGTGCTAGAGGCGTGTCCTAGAGGTACGTGCTAGAGGTGTGTGCTAGAGGTGCTTTCTATCAGAGGTGCTTCTTAGTGGTGTGTCCTGTGTACTGCATCTTTCATTCTGCTATCTAGAGGTGTGTTCTCAGTCCCACATTCTACGATCTTCCAGGTGAAGAGAATGTCTTATATACACTAAGGCAGCCAACCAGCTTAGGATTAGGTAGCACGATTGGAGCACGCACCACGGTACCAATCGAGAAAGAATGAGGAACATGTGTTGACCACTAGCGCAGAAGGGACATCAACCAATCAGGCAAAAGGTCATGAGAGATCATGCCATGTTAACACTAATTATGTGCCACCTCTTGGCCCAATGCCAGCCGCCATCTTAGAGCTGCTTAAACATGTCTCTACAATGATAATCAAAATGATAAACACCAACACACACAGTGCCTACTGTGTGCCAGGCACTGTTCCAACGTATTTGAGGTATAAATAGCCCCCTTTCTGACTGTGGTTCTCTTAGAATATCCAGTTTTCCAAATGAAAAAATAGAGGCAATGACTTGCCCAACATCACATAGCTTGGGCAGAGATAGAATTGGGATCCAGAAGTTGGGCTCCATGGTTTGGACTCCTGACGACATGCAACAGGGCTGCTTAGCAGTATCTAGACAGTCTTTGAACAGTATGTTTTCTTAACTGTTCACCTGTGTGCCAAGATCTATGTGTGAGTAGTCATTTGTAAGCAAAAACAAATCCCTCGTTGTTAGATGTGGCTATTGGGAGATTACCTTTTTGAAAGCAAGGTCAGTGTTGTCAGGGCTGGAACACGTGACCCATCCTTTGAACTTCTCCTTGGCTTCTTTCTGGAGGCCTTGGACAAGATGCTCCAGGTAAGTGTGGAAAGTTGCTCCACTCTCCTCCAGCTGTGACCCCAAGTCTTCCAGAGTGGGTGCGTGGATCTCAGCCTCCGCATATGAGTTGCGAGACTGGGCAACCAACTCATGTGGGACCTGAAGCAAAGGATACACAGAATAGCAGCACACTGAGGTAAGGGAAATGCTGAGACTAATGGTTAGAGGAAGCAAAATCATTTCATCAACAACCAAGGTCTGAGGGTCACAGGGCTAGATGTTTTTTCTAAGATCATTGCCAAGTCTGGGAGGAGCCTTCCTGAAGTTAGGAAATACAAATATGTTACTGAGGCTATATTTATTATTCAAAACAGTTCTGTGACTTCCCATTCATTCTTTCCATTTCCTTTTCTTTTAATTTATTTTTATTCTGTATGTCAAAATTTGGGCTCAGACAATTCAACTCTGAATAGACAATGCAATAGACTTGTGAAGGGAAACATAAAAAATGACTTAGAAATAGCTTTACCTTTTAAACACTCTCTTCCCATTGACAAATGCCAATTTTACCACAGAAAATATGCCAGAAGTCTTGTTCGCTTACTTCTTTAGCATATCTGCGGCTCTACTCCTAGGCCGTCGTTACTTGATATCCCACACACGCACACACACACATGGATGTGAAGCCTAATCAAGCCCTGAGGTAAAATCAAATATAACAAAATTGGCTGACTGGTCTTAAACCTGACAAAGGAAGGTGATGCAATTGTTTGCATAAAAACCATCATCCTGGTGATTCCAAGTGTCTCTATCAAAGCCTTGACTATATAGCTAGTGCTTTGCGTTTCTTGGGAGGCAAAACCCAGAGCTATCGCATATACTACTGTCATAAAATCAGGAACAAACAGACATAAACCATAAACACAGCAACCATTCCAAGCTTCTTATCTACTTCCAAGAGTATGAGAAAGGCGGTAGAGCCTTTTGCTCACCTCAAACAGCCTGTTGCATTCCGTGATCATGTGGGCAAGGCCCTGAGCTGCAGCCAGATTCTCATTGAGGTCCTTTTGATCTGGCTTCCCAGTGGCATATTTCTTCTGGATGACTCTGTAATTGAATGTGAGTGCTGAGCAGAACCCAAACCAAAGAGCTTTTCACAATACTGAGCACATCCCTTTTGTTTTCTGTTCATCCCCAGATGCTATCCAGAGCCCAGACTTTCTCATTTCCAAATAAAAACAATGACCACACATCTTAGATATTCTGAGGCAGGCTAATGGCCCAACAGTTCACAATCCAAAACTTGGAAAAACACAGGGCAGGAAGAGCCGTGGGAAGAGGATGGATCTATTTTTTCTAAAGTTTGAAACCACTCAACTGCATGCTCCTGCATTTCATTTTTTAAAAATACAGTCTTTCAAAATTAAAGATCGTAAAATATGACTATGTACTTTTCCCCTTCTTCCCACTCATACAAACAAAACTCCTCAGGCTTTCTGGATCTCAACTGATGTTCTTCAATACTACTAGGACAATTCCATGAACCTGAGTCATGTGAATGAGGTCGCTTTGGAGCATGTTCTGATTATAAAGTGAGAGCTGACAAATCTTCAAGTTGAAATTTAGCATGAGAAGAGTTAATTTATGAATTGTGGGGGAGGCCTGGTTTGGGATTGCTGTTGTGGAGGAAAACTCACCTTGGAGAACTTTCTTTCTTCAATAAATTAAGATGAAAAAGGGAGGGGGCCAGACACACAGCCAGGTTCATGGGCGTCATCTGATTTTCTTCCACCAAGTTGACGACATCATTTAGGAAGCACAGGAGAGTCTGCAGGGCCTCCCTGTTTTCATCTGCCAGCAGCAAGATGGCGGCCTGCACAGCCTGCAGTCGCTGCTCTTTGGGGACGTCTGGGGAAAAGTGGGCACCAGGTCATTAGAGCGATGGCCACAGAAAGAGTTAGCAGTAGAGAGTGTGTAATCTCTACTTCCTGACACCAACCACCAAAACCAAATAACTAATGGCACAAAGAAGTAACTAATTGCTTAGGCCCCAGAGATAGGTGAGAGGCAGAGCTGGAATTTGAATCCTGAGAGTATAACTCCAGAACCCACGGTCTGAATGAACCAGTCGTACTTATAAATTAACAACCCCCCACCCCCATTCTGGCTTTTCATACTCTGAGCAATCAGCCTGGTCATCTGTTTTCAGTTGATTTTTCTGTTGTAGACAAAGTTGGCAATGGACTCAGAGCTCAGCCAACTTGGTTTTTTCTTGCCCACCCTCCTTGCCAGACAGTTCTGGAAGCACCTGTTGGGATGCTCAGGACTCTACAGGACATGATGTGAAAATCACTGAGTGAGAGGACAGCAGCCTGACCTTTTCCCATCCCTCATGGAACAGCCAGGCCATGATGCCAGCATGGCCACAGTTAACCAAGAGTATCCAGCTGGCTACTCCTGAGGCACTCCTAGAGGGCCTGAGCATCAATGGTAAGCTTGGTACCTCTTCCCTTCCTTGTTTCTGTAAGTCACCAGGGTTTGATTTGGAAGATGTACTCAATTGACTTTGCGTGGAGACTCACTGTCACTTATCCTATAATTTTGGAGGATTATGGAAATAGAGACTGCTTGAGAAAGAGGAACTAGGCTTTGTAAGGTTATAGGAAATGGACAGTCCCATTCTCCTTGAGGGTGGTCCTTGAGGTGGTGGTGGTGGGTATTGGTTTTGCAGACTTAAAGGGAACTGACTTGACATTATGAAGTGAAACAAATGGAAAAGTCACAGTGAATGGGTGTTAGGTGCTGCATTTTGCTGCCCCCTGGCTGTGTTTGCTTTATGATCCTTTAGGTTTGATTTACTGACAGTCAGGAGCTGACTTTAGTTAATATTGCTCTCTTTCTTAAAAGGCTGCTTTCTGGAGCAGAGATCGCCATACTAGGGCATCTGTTCTCCCAAGGGTTCAGGGGTGGGGTGTACTCATGACAATTCCTTGAGGTATGGGAAGAAAATATTAGAACTTCCATTTGTGTTTATGTTTTCTCTTGTCCATTAAAAGTACTGCTTGAGTTGTCTTACAATGTGCACTCTAAATCATAGCACATCACAGAACACTTAAATTATTAAGATAAATAAATACACATAGATTTTTACTACTGGTATGGGGTACATGATTAAAAAGAAATTAGTGCTTCCTGTTCTACATGGGGCCGTGGTGTATCCTTCTGTCTAGGTCCTCAATGGCCTAAAGACTTGTGGTTCTGTAGGTTGTCTATGTTGGGCTCTCCTGTGCGCCTGGTCAGCATCATTTAAGAGGATCTTATATCTCAGAGATGACCAGACTCCTGGTTCCAGTCAGCCAGCAAATCCAGATTTCTGGAAAAGTGTGACCCTGCATGCAGCATGCTGAAATCCATCACAACCCCACTGTGTCCACTCTGTACTGGCACAAGATAAACCTGGGTTTGTAGAAAAGGGCCATTATGTTTAAATGATAGCAAAACCATTTTCTGTTTTCTTGCTTGTGTTAAAACAGGTACTATTTAGAATTTCAATCTGGTTAACATAATTATAAATTATGAGCCACTGAACTACTTTTAAATATGCTGCTATACATAAGATGTCATCACAAGTCTAACTTTTTTTCCATGCCAACATTTTTTCCCATACCACCATTTTAAAGGAATCATCTGTCATCTCCATAAATTGTTTTGATTTCCTACTTGTTCTTTTATCCCTCAGAAAATATCTACTATATGTTATTTTCTACTAAAAAAAGACTTGAGAAAGTCAACTATTAATCCCTAAATTCAGAATTCATTCTGAACCTTTTCATTTTTGACCTTTCTGTTACACATGACACTGCTGTGGTTCCTGCCTTTCTTCACTTTTTGGAGCCCATTCGAGATTTGCCTTTCTAAGTGTTGAGGACCTTTCTAAGTGGGGGACCTTCAGTCTTTCACACTCAATGTCCTCTCTATGCTGAACACCTTTTCCTTTCTCCCCACAAGTCAGCTCCCATTCTCTTTCTGTCCGCATTCTCTCAGTAGTCAAGCTTTACAACTGTAGGGCTATTTTTAATCCCTCCACCCTTTCCCCTCTTACAGACTGGGAGGATTAAAATACTTTCATGATCTACCCCATACTCTATTTATGTTCATCATCTGATGAAAGCCCAAGAAGTAACCCAGGTGGAAAACAGAACTTCTCTGGAGAACTGGGAGGGGAACGATTCCTCCTTAACCCAGAGTTCTCTGGACACTTTGACTGGAGAGTCTATCCATGGACTGTCCTATTTCCAGGCTCCAGTCTCACTGCTGGAAGTCACAGAAAGTAATCCAGAGCCTCCATTAGTATACCAGCTCTCTGGCCCTCCATTCTTGCCTATAAAATACCTCTTGCATACCACCTCCAGATTCATGGATCGAAAGAACAGTTCTCATCAACTCTCACCTTGGTGGCAAGCATAGGGTTGGCTACATACTCAATATTCATTCTTTCCTTCTTCATTCTTCCCTTACTTCCTAAGAAAACACACATTCTGTTCAGGTATGGGCTGCAGTGTACTCAGAGATCCCTTCCCTCAGGATGAACTGTGTTGACTTAAACCAAAAATGGTAATTCCATTCTTCTTTCCATTGACCGATTTAGGGAAGAAGATGAAAACCATGCTAGGAGCTTCTGCAAGATTTATCTCCCTGATAAAAAGAGACATATGCTCAAGGAGAAGGACTTTCTCTTCTCTCTCTATGCCTTTGAATGTGATTTTATGAAGATGTGACAATTATATTGTGGCAGTCATATTGTGACCTCAAAAGGAAGCCAAGAGAGGCTGACTTTGCCCTGGCATCACTGGTTGCAGAATTACCTAACACCGAAATGTTTTGATTCTAATTTCTTGTCATGTGAGATAATAAAATGTCCTTATTGTTTAAACAGTTGTTTGTTGAACTTTTGGTTGTCTTTATAGTAGAAAGAATCATAACTGACAAGTCTCTCAATAACACCTGAAGGTTCCCCAGTGCTTAATGGATCAAATATAGACCTTTTGCTCCAATTTTCAATGCTCTCCTGTGTGATCCTGGCCTAATTTTTCAGTGTCATCTGGTGTCACATTGCACATTTAGTACCCATGGAGGACAGATAGACAAATATCCTGAGTTGTTCTGGCACATGCTCATGCCACTTGCTTCATCCAGCATGTGTTCCTTACATATCTCAACCTTTGGGTGTCATTTTCTCTTCCTCCAAGTTCTCACTGCTCATCTCAGTTTTCTTGGACTTGTCTTTGTAACCTTTTTGTGTAATTTCTCACACCTTGTTGCATTGCAGTCATTTATGGTCATGTCTTGGCTCTTTCAGTTGTAAGATCCTTAAGAGCAGAGCATGAGTCTCATGCATCATCCATATGCCCTGCCGCCCTACGCACAGAGCCTGTACATAATCCCCGCTCAGTAAATGTTTGCTCAGCTAAAATAAAGCCCTGCTTTGATCTGGCTTTTTGGTTATATCTCAGAAAGAGCCAAAGACATTTATCTCTTGGAAATAATCTAACTTTAGATGTAGTCTAGTGTCAACTTCAACCCCAGAACTGATTAAATGTCAAGACTCATATGCGATACTTCCAAGCCATAGGGAGGCTTAATTGAAAATGGTGCTTGACCTCTCAGCAGCACCATTACAAACACTCCATGTTTAGGCTCTAGCACCTTGTATCATGAATTCAATTTAACCTATTCACTTGCACAAAATAATATTTATTTAGTGGGTCACCACTTTATTCTGTTTCCACAAGTGGTACTAATTATAATCCTTTTTGAATTTGTAATATTATACACTCTTTAAACACAGAAATCTCTACAGCGGGGATCTTCAAATTGGGTCAATTCCATGTCAAGACCCATTTTGGGCATATTTTGCTGTAAACTGAAAGTCCACAGGTCAACTGATTGTTTTCCCCTCCTCTAAGGAATTGAGACTTGGGCCATGAAAATAATTCATAGTTCCAATGTTATCATATCAAGAAAAGATTCACATTTTTCTTTCTTTTGTCTTTTCTTCTTCCTCTCCTCCTCTTCCTCCTCTTCCTCTTTTTTATGGTACTGGGGATTGAACAAAGGGGCAACCTACCACTGAGCTACATCCCCAACCCTTTTTCTTTTCTTTTTTATTTTGAGACAGGTGTTGCTAAGTTGGCTAAGTTGGTCTGGAACTTTTGATCCTGCTTCCTCGGGCTCCCAAGTCACTGGGGTGATAGGCATGAGCCATCACATCCAGCTTTACGTGTTTGTTTCTAGTCACCCCTCTTCGCAACTACCTTTGGCAGCACAGGTTTTTTAATCAGCAATTTTTATTTTGAATGATTATTTTAATTATAGTGACTTTGCTCTGAGAATACTGATTTAACATTATTTAAAAAATTCCAAGTGAAAATATGAATTAGTTACATTCAGCTAAAAGCACTGATTTGGTTTGTTTGCTTTTCACCAATTAAAATATATTTGCTTTTTAAAAAATTTCTAGTCTTTTTAACATATTTGCTTTAAATTTCCTATATCCCAAGGAAATGTGTGTTTTTAAAAAAATTAAATAAATTTTTAACAAATACCAATATACAAAATAAATTTGACCATGTCCCCTTTTCCTTTTAAATTTCTTTAAAGTATATTATTGAAAGTTAATTTGAGATTTTACACAAAGACCTATTGAAAAGGAATATTTTGATGTCAAAAAGGTATTTTCCAGTGCATAAAAAAATGGTGTGGAGATTCTACACCAAACTCAGAACAAAGATTATTTCTGGAGAGGAGAGTACGACTATAATTTTTACACACTTCTTTTTGGATTCATGTGCTAAAATTCGATCTATAGGGATTTTTTTTTTTTTTTTTTAATGGCTGGATGCACATGAGAGCACTGGTATGACCCCCACTTACACTGATAGATATGGAGGAAGGTCTCGCTGAGTTTGTTGGTGAAAAGAGGCTCGGGGAGGTCGCGGAAGAACTGCTTCACCATGTCTGCCACATCATAAGCAGACTGGTCTTCATAGCTGACATTCTCAGGAAAGTTCTCGTTCATCTGACGTAGAGCATGGATCCGAGACTTCACTCCCGACTTGCGAAAAAGACCCACCTGAAATGAGCCATCAGGATATGTTAGCTGAGCCACCTTTTTCCCAACACCATCTTCCTCCCAACACTGGTTGTCCCAGAAGGCCTAGGACCGGAACTGAATGAGCTGGAATTGCATTCTTATTCACAATTCTGAATACTACTGCTGCTACTGTAGGCAGTAGCTGAACAATGACATTTCTCCTAAGAAACGAAGGTAAGAACAACACCCCATGGCATTGGGCTATTGTGGAGACTAAATGAGAAAACATATGAAGCTGCTGTGTGACCTGTAGAGTCTTAGTACACTGTAGATGTTGCTATTGTTTTCGTTTATTTGACAAGAAGTGATTAAGTACCCACTATGTGCCAGGAATTCTTTTGCTAAGAATCATTAGGTAGCAGAGCAGACAAAATTCCCTGCCCTTTAGCATTTACACTTTCATGGGGATTTTGAGAAAGTCTGTCTGAGCAATGAGAATTTGCTGGGAATAAGGTGCTTGGTGAATGGAAGGGTTCGAGATAAGCAACCATATTCAGTACCCTTTTGGTGGAGAAGTCTATAGGGAATATGTCCATGCAAGGAAATATTATTATAAGTACATAATTTGATTTAAGGGTCTTATTTGCTTAATCCTTGGCATCTGTGATGTATGTGGCTCGTATGCCTGGCACTTACTACTCCACTTGGTTTTGTGTGTAGACCCTCTATTGAGAATGACACATGGGTGGCTTTTATTCAGACATGATCCTATCAATCCTTTTTTCATATCTAGGATTTAAACACTTCCCTGCTTGACAAATAAACAGAGAAATAAGACACCAAAAAGTAATGGTCCTGATAGGAATGAGCGAGGTAAGCAGAGCCTTTGTTGTAAGAGTGAAGATCCTGGCATGGTTGGGCAGGTTAAGCTCAGGTTCTCTAGAAGCCCTCCCCACCCTGGACTTGCTTCTTATCCATAAGAAGAACTGAGTTTTCCTGGGAGCTCTGGTGTACAGTGAAAGAATGTCTGGTAATTTTAAATACCTAGAAGGCATCAAGTTTTTCAGAACTCAGTTTTTCGATTCTTATTCTCTCCTCTCATTCCTCAGTGGTTCTGGGTTTGGCCCACTTTTGCAATGCAAGGTGAGAATGTTTCCAAGTGGCTGGATGGTAGGTAGTGACACCAGAATTGGCATTGAAGAAATACATGAGCACAGTTGTTTCACCAGTTCTGCTGTGTGCCAAGATCACACCTGGGCCCTGACCCAAGTTCAGGTGTCTGACAAAGGCTCTCATGATTGTTGCTATAAATGAGAGCAGCCCTAATTCTTTTAAACTGCAGTAAAAGCAAAGGAAGAATTCCAAGCCATTAGAGAACACTCAGGCTTTTGTATATGTCAGTTGCACGGATCACAGGGGAAATTATACAGTGCTGCTTTTTGTGGTCACAAAAACAGAATTCTTAGCAAAACTTCTTTGCATTCCAAGGCTTATCATCCTAATCCTAATTTTATAGGTCAGTATATCCAGACATATTATCACTTAAAATTTTCAATACATTTTTATTCTTAAAGATTGGAATATCTAGAAAATGGAAAACTTTGCCATACTTAGCTGATTCTCCATAAATAACCTAAATAAAATTTATCTTCCTTCATCTGGCAACTTTTCCATATTTCATCAAAGTGCATGAGAAGAAAGCATGCATCGTCAAAAGAAAAATATAAGATGTCAGATGGGTGATTATTAAAGTGAGATGCATCTTTTGTTTGTTTACATCTCTGAGTTTTTTATTCTGGAAGAAGGCCCAGGACTGTGTACATCACAGAACTGCACTGCATGGGAGTTCTCAGAATCTCAATGCCCCAAAGGTGAATTCTTAAGTGTAAGTCACAAATATTTATCCTTATGTGAGTTGGTATTATTCCATTTGAGAAGAATCCCTATGTTTTTTAAACAGCAGAGAAATATTGATTAGATCTATAAAAAGAATGTTTGTGTTTAAATTGCTGAGCATGTTCCTCTTGTCTACTGTGTCCTTCAAGCTCTGTTTTTGGGTCCATACTGATGTGCAAGCACACACACATCCTAGGGATGTTTTCTTTGTATTGTTTGGATTCCAAGTTTCTTTCTCTTTTTGGCAAATATTGTTATTTTAATTCTTTTAGACATGTCTGGGGCTCTCCAGTGGCACACTCTGAGCTGCTTGTTCTGACTGAGAGCTCAGAGGATGTCTCAAGGGTTGTCAGAGATTTATTTGTTTTGTTTCAAATTCTGACAATAACATTCCAGCCCTGCCCTTACCTTCCAGAAACATGGGAAATATCTGTGTGTTCTGTGGATTTTTGTTGGAAGCCAGAGGAAATGTCCTAAACCTAATAAAGGAAAGGTGGTCTCAAATTTAACTAGATTTTAGATATAATAGCTAAAGATGGCAAAAGGGAAAGATGGAAAGAACCACAGTCTCCAAAGATATTGATGAGCTGATGAATGAAGTAACCTGGCACCGCCCTGTTTTCTGACTCATTATTGTCTGTATGTGAGATATGAATTTCCTAATGTTCAAGCTATTTTGGACTGAGGCTTCTCTTAGTTGCTATAAACAGCATCTGGATACAGTAGGCAGAAGGTACTTCTAATGGTGTAGGGGTCCTGAGACCAAAGAAAAGTGCCTCTTAACTGTCCATATAGAACAAGACTGCACGGTGGTATAAGTGATTGGTGATAGTCATTTCTTTTTCAAAAAGTTTTCAACACAGGGATTAATTTGCATTTTTTTACTATAATTTTTTTTTTTTTTTTTTTAGGTAAAAAATAGAGAATGAAGAAACCTGTTGCTTCTGAGGGCACCATCATCATTGCTGATGGTGGGAGGTGAACTCAGATTCCCTCAGCTTCACTCTGCACAAGACTCAAAAGGGGCTACATGTCTTTCATTTACCTCTTGTGTCTGTTGCTTAGCAGGTGGGGAACCTGGGCAGTCACATAAGCCTTTAATGTGCTATTGTTGCTGTTATGAAATTCTCAATAATACATGAAGACGGAATCACACATTTTCATTTTATCCTGGGTCCCACAAATTACATAACAGGTCCTGCTCTTATATGCCTTCAAAGCCCAGCTCAAATATCCTCTATGAAAAGGAGACAATGGTAGTCAGCAATGCAAAATTCATTTTATAAACATCTTTCTTGCCTGCACACTCTCTCCACCTTAAGAAGAAAGAAAGAATGAATGATGCATAATGTTCCTTCCCTTAGTCTAGTTTTTTCTACTTTCTTTTGTCTTCCACCTAAAAACCCACCTTTGAGAAACCAAGGGCTGAGGGTATGATTTAAATTGATGGTCTCAGAGCATCCTTTGTTATGTATGAGATAGGTGAAGTGACGAGTAGAGGACCCCAGCACTGAGCATGGAGTGCCTTCCCAGCATAATTAGGTTTTTATAAAACTTACTGCTCCATTAGAAGGCGCGGTTGGGCATGAGTGCTGCATTACAATTCAAATTTCATCTAAATAATATTAAATCTCCTTCTTGGCATCCTGTTTATGCTAATCCTTTCAGGGCTTAATGATGTTTATCAGGACTTCCATTTCCTTTTCTTTAGAAATGTGCTCAGCTAATGAAGAAAGGTTGGTTTTACTCAGAAAGGGAGAGATTCATAGGAAGAGTGTGCGGCGGGTTCTGATTTTGAGCACTGAGCCGACTTCATATTCATTAGGAACCAGTATAACCTTTGCTTCTGTGCGCCATTGATTTAGAGCAGAAATAAAAGTGCAGACAACAAAACAAGGCTCCTCTTACACACTGCTATGTCTGAATACAAATGGTTTGTAATTGAAGGCTAAATTTCCTCATTTCATCTACAGCCATCTGCAAGGGAGCAAATGGATAAGCTATGCTTCATCATATATAAACTGCTCTGTACTGGGGAGTGTGGGAGGTGAAATGCTGGCACTGTTTCAGGACTTTGTGGGGCTGGAATCAACTCTGTGATGAGGGCTTATGTTCCAGATGAATGCTGGGCTTGAAGGGAAATGGTCGGGCTCCCTGTAGGAATCCTCCCTCCCTGAGATCAAGGCCAGAGCCTTGGGCAGGTCTTGGATGGTGGTTCTTGCTCAAGTGTGGTTTAGAAGAAGGATATTGGAGACCTTCTGATCTTCTATGAGTAGGGCTGAGATTTCAAGGTCCTGTGCAGACCTGGATCTTTTCTCCAAGGAGGTGCTGCTGGCATAGAAGGGACATTCATCTAATGTTTCTTTTCTTCCTTTTTTCTCTTGATTCCCTCTCTTTTCAGATTCATTAGTTTTTATTTGCTCTTAATTCTCTAGGACAGTCTTCCTTTTCTACTTGGATTCTTCTGGGGTTCTTCGTTTCTCTAGTTTTCCTCAGTTTCCTTCTTATACAACTTTCCTTTCCCACAGGGACCTAAAGGGTGGCCTCTGCATGATCCCCCACTGAGACAAGGAAGGAGAGAGACATATAAGACAGGAGAAACCCTGCTAGGATTAGGGTGGGAATTCACTAAAGCAAAAGTTCCTTTGACATTCTACGGATTCTTCCTTGTGACTGATAACAAGAGAAACATTGCCTTGTTCACTCTGGTTATATTTAGAGTCAGTCTTTATGTCCTGGAAATGAATCTCTTTCCTACAAAGGTTTGTCTGTACAGTTTTACAGAATGGAATTCTTCCAGACTTAAAAATTAGTTAGGAACTTTAGATGGAAATCAGGGACAAGTCAGTGAGCAAGGGTGGAGAAAGGTTTGGTGTCCACTCTCCTCTCTATTTATGACTTTCTTCTCTCCATGCAACTTGTGCTTTGAAAGGGAGATTGGGTCCAATCAAAGCAGTAATACTGGTGTTGCATATTATTAAAAGCCTGCACTGGATGGGAATTCCTCTTACCATTCTACACTAAAGACCTGGTGGTAAGTAGACTAGTGGTATTACAATTCATTTATTTATACCCAACCTTGTTCAAGGAAGGTTTTAAGGTGACTTACAATGATATATAAAATATAATAAGATACAATCAAATTAAAGATAATAGGAAATTATAGCAAGAGGAAAATAAAGATAGAAAATAGTAACTGGAACTAGATAGGAGGCTGATGCAGAAAATTCATTAAAAAGTTGTCTATATTTACTAAGGCAGAATATGCATTTGGCTCCAAGCTTTCTAGCAGACAGTACAGAGAGAAAAACACACCCAACTGAATGAGCCTCGTGTCTATAATATAAAAAGCAGACAAATTATTCAAAAGAAGCCCACTATTTTCAAGAGCTGGATAGCACCTGAGAATAAAATTCTTTCTCCTATTCTCACACAGAGGACACTACAGGATGTAATGACCAAAACTGTCAACAAAATATGAACAGTAGATTCATCAATGAGTTGTATGGGACCAACTTTTTTTTTTTTTTTTTTTTTTTTTTTAATGGGGGGTGGTTACCAGGGATTAAACTCAGGGACACTTAACCTCTGAGGCACATCCCCAGCCCTATTTTGTATTTTATTTAGAGACAGGGTCTCACTGAGTTTCTTAGTGCCTTACTGTTGATGAGGCTGGCTTTGAATTTGTGATCCTCCTGCCTCAGCCTCCCAAGGCACTGGGGTTACAGGCATGCACCACCATGCCTGGCTAGGACCAACTCTTAAAGTGCTCCTCAATGCTGGAGATGGAGCCACCCCAAAGTTCACAGGGAAAAGCAATTCTAACAGTACAGTAGAGTGCAGTGGCTAAACACTGGAGTTAAACTCTGGAGTTGGACAGATTTAAAGCAGGTGTTGGCTCCATAATGGAGGCTGGGGTATTAAAACTACCCAAGGTGGATATGGGATTAAATGAGGCAGGAAAGCATAACTTGGAGTACAGTTGCCTGAAACATGCTAGATAGTCAAGAAAGGTTATTATTATTCAACTTATGGCATAGATGGACTATATAGTTCCTTTGGGTATTCCTGAACTAACAGTTTTTTCTTAATAGAGTTTTTGCTGATAGCAATAGGTGGTCATACTTTTGGAGCAAAATATTCTGTCATAGTATCCTATTTTTAAACAGTTTGTTGCTCTTATTTCTGAGAAATAAGAGGCAAGTTATTAAATTGTTTTCACAAAACCAAAACATCATCATTGTAACAATAGCAGCCACCCTGCCTTCTACAATGACATACAAATATGCAAAAAAATATATCAGTATATTCTCTAGATTACATGTGCAAAGGATTGAAGGATATCATGCATCCAGTTAAATCAAAGATGATTTCAATTGACAAAGTTACTCCAACTTTGCTCCACTGAAAACCAGTATCTTGCCTCTATGTGTGCTTTCGGTTTTGGTATTTCTATAAGAATCAATTGCCAAGATCTTTGAACTCATGTAGCATAGCTCACTTGTATCAACTGAGCCATGACCAAGGGCAAATCAATAAAAGTTTTGAATAATCTCAGGTTAGTACAGATTCTCTGCATGCCACTAGAGAGTATGGTGAACAAAGATGGTTACTTTGTTGCCTGCAAATATACCCACTACTCAAGGTTGTAATTTATGGAGCAGGTACATGACTTTTATTTTAGACAGAATGTTTAAGAAACTAATGGATGTTAACATGGAGAAGCAAAGGCTTTGTTTTGTAAATTATAGAATAATCACAGTCCACCATTATTATGGTCCCCAAATAGCCCCAGAAGCAGAAAATAATCTCTAAATATTATGTATAACATAAGTTTTAATCAACTCTTTTAGAAATAGGAATATTTGATTTAGATCATACTGTTTTCATATTTTACTTGTATATTTCAAAAAGATGTAAATAAATCTGTCTTTGGCTTAAGCTTTCCTAGTCATATGCTGCTTCAAAAAATTAATAAAGGGAGTCACAAAAACCAAATTCTTTTTTTCAAAAACAATATGAGAAGGATAAGAGCATGCTGTGAAATTAGTGGTGGCACTGAGACTATAATTAAAAAGCAAATGCAAACTGGGCACAATGGTGCACACCTGTAATCCGAGCCACTCAAGAGGCTGAGGCAGGAGGTATGCAAGTTCAATGTCAGCTTCAGCAATTTAGTGAGACACTCAGCAACTTAGCAAGACACTCTCTCAAAATAAAAAGTAAAAAGGATTGTGGATGTAGCTCAGTGGTAAAGTGCCCCTGGTTCAATCCCCAGTAACCCCCACCTCTGCCAAAAATACAAAAGAAATGCAGTACATAGTTTACCTTCCAGTTTCTAGGGAATGTAAATTAGACATCACAGGTACAAATTATTAACATTAACTTTCTGCAGTCACCTCAGGGTGTTACCCCAGTAGCCATGAGGAAACATCCTCACACAGCTTAGCAGGAATTGAGCCTAGTTAAATTAAATTTCGAGATATAAAGGTTGCGATGCCTTTTAGTTTTGGTGGGGCAGGTCTTGCCTGAAAGTAGAGATATGATTCAGGCTGGCATTCCTTCAATCCAAGTCTAAGTTTGGTTTACAGTCATACCTGATCAAGGCAGTTGCTACGAAGATATCTTAGTGCTTGCTGAATGCTTTGAGGCAGAGGCTGTCCCGTTCTTTGGACATGGACTATGAGAGGAACGCCAAAGACAGCCTTGTCTTTGTAATCAGGAACTTTCATCCTCTTCATGAACTTTGGAACTGACCTAGAATTCACAGAAACCAGGTCATGCAAGCCCCCTGGGGCACACCGTGGGGAGAGGCTGTGGAAGCAAGAGAGAGGGAAGCCAAGCTCTTGTTGGAATACCCCAAAGACACAGGGAGAATTAAACTTTCTTTCTATATTAATCACTTTGCATGGCAGTACTATGTGTGGCCCTTGCCCACACTGTTATGTCTATTAAACAGCATGAATCATGTTAGCAGAATGTATTTGTAGCTTTGTTTTCAGGTCAAATGGACAATTTTCCAATTTAATTGTGACTGACCCATCTCCCAAGTGATGAACACTTGAAAGTCTGCTACAGAATAAAATAAAACATATGTAAAAATTCCAGTGGGGGACTGGGGCTGTAGCTCAGTGGTAAAGTATGTGCCTAATATGTGTGAGGCACTGGGTTTGATCCTCAGCACTGCATAAAATAATGTGAAGGCATCGTGTTTATACACAACTAAATACATACATGTGTATATATATATGTGTGTGTGTATATATATATATATATATATATATATGTATACATATAAATAAAATAAAAAAACTTTAAAAAAATTCCAACAGGAAGAAGTGTGGTTGGAATTGGGGGAAAAATGAGTGGAGAGGAGATGAACCACATTTTTTTGGTTATGTTCTTAGTTTTCTGGAGCCAGCTGCATTTTTGAAAAGGAATTTTAATACATAAGCAGATATTGATTTTACCATGCAGTTTATAAACTTCTAACATATTTTTTATAAAAGCACCATGGGTTCATCTACATACATAATATATAACACAGGACAATCACTGACACATTTTCAAATTCACCAAATCATCTACAATAGATCCAAATACAAGTTCCAACATATGCTTTTAAGTTAATTCCTTAATTACAAAGGTTTACTGGATATTCTCATTTTAATTTGCAAATGAAATAAAAGCAGAAATATATTTGAAGAATCAAATGCACTTTGAATCAATCAATGCTCTAAGTAGTGAGTTCTGCATTGGGCAAGAAGGTACAAGTGACAGATGTTTCTCTGCAGACTGCCAGAATTATTTTATAGCCAGTATATTTTTAATTCCTCTGTTCACAATTAATCACCCTTTACTTGTCTCTTTTTCTGTCTTGGAGTCTGACTGCCTTCCCTGGAAACCAACTGAGAGTTACAAATAAAGCAATGCTTCCTGCGGGCTCTATCACACCCGAGCTGTGGTTGCCCAGAAGGCAGACAGCAAGGCAGAACTCCGTGGGTTACTTCCAGGACAGTGTCAGGGCAGGCAGTGAATGGATTCTTCGGACATCAGAATGCAAACACTGCAGCTTTTGCAATCGCATACTTAGCTGTGAGTGAACAATCTCACCGTGAACGTGCTACGCACCATGTCCAGCCGTGCTTGTTGGACATGGAGTACTTCTCCATGATGGCTGTGAGGCGAAGCAGTGAGAAGCGCTGGAGTAGGTTCAGCTGGCCAGCTGTCTGACTGCTGATGTGGGGTGATGCCAGGGATAGCTGGGGCTGGTGGGAGAGCTGGAAGCTGTTCCATCGGAGTCGCCTTGAGCAGAAAGACCATCAGAGAAGCCAGTCACAAAGTGGACTCATTACTGGGAAGCACAGGATATCCCTCATCTATAAGCAGCTAATCAAAACCATTTCTGAGCCAAGTGAATCACAGAACAAATGGAATCAACAACAGGAATGTACAGAATTAATATTAGAAATGTTTTTTCCAAGTTGGAAAAATATGGAAAGTATCATATTATCAATTCCATTATGAGATTTAAATAAATGATAAAATAAATTTTTGTTAATTCCCCAAATATTAAGAACCTGAGACTCTGTGTGTGTGTGTGTGTGTGTGTGTGTGTGTGTATGTGTGTAAGAAAGTGATAGAGACAAAGACAGACACAGAAAAAGGAAAAGGAGACAGAGAGGGACACAGAAAGACGGAGACAGACATACAGAAGGATGGTGGGCAGAGAAGGCGTGCTCTCAGGCATTTGGGGGCTGTAGGCCACTTCACGTTTCCTTCTGGGTCTCTATGTAACTCCAGTTCATGTCCAGATGGAGCCGGAAAGTGACAGGCTCAGATGACAGCATATCAGTCAACCACAGGACTTAACACTGCCTCAACTAGAGCTCAGCAGCACAGACAGTGGTACTGATTCTACTAGTTAGGCCCTCCCAGGCCAGGGCCATTTTTTAGGGTATTTCTGAAATGATCTTTGTAAACCAGCTCTTAACATGTTTTGTAATCAGCATCCTAAAGCAAAAACAACTTATGAGAGACACACCTTAGATCTCAGATATTTCTCATGGGATTAAAGAGTTTAAATTTGGAAGTAGAAACACTTTTAACTAATACTGGGGGGCATCCATGCACAGGGACTGTCATTTCCTACATGGATGCCTAGTAAAGAGTTTTGCAAATATGAAGCCCAAAATATTTTTTTGAAAAAAACTAATATTGAAATAAAGGGTAAAGAGAGAAATAAATGTGTTGTGACATGGATTTGGTTACTGCATCTGTACAAAAGATACACTTCTGTTCAAATAATTCCAAGTCACATATATCACCTAAGAAAGGCATCAGGCTTTTTGTAAGTTCTCTATCCATGTTTGTTAACACAAATAAACAGAGCATAACTATTACAAAATGAATGAAGCTCATTTTATGAAAACATGCCACCTACCTGTTTGGCCTGGTCAGAGAAGCCCCTACACCAGAATCCCTCCTTTCTCTGACCCCAGGGGCCTCAGATTCATTCAGAGATGTTCCATCTCTTTCCACATCACTGGGTGTTGTCCGACCTTCTGAGACAGAGTGGCCTTCAAAATCTAAGGTGATCTGATTAGGAGATGGGAAGTGGGGTAAACCAGGTTCCCCACCCAATGCATCATGAGTCTGCAGTTCAGGCAAGACATTTTTCGACCAGTCATCCACTACTTCTTGGAGTCCATTGACATGCTGCAGAATGTCATCCAAGTGTGGGAACAGGTCGTCTTTCTCCAAGTCCAGCAGATCTCCTGTGCTGGCATACAGATGGGAGCCGGGGACATTGTCATAGATACTGATTCGGCTTGCTCTGTGGCAGGATGCCATGAGCCTTGGCTCCCTCCCACCTGGGCTTCCTCCCTGCTGCCTGCCCAGGGAGATGCTCCCGGTTCTCCAGTTAACCCCATTGCTATTGTCTGTGGGTGACAGGCTTTCGATAGAAAGTGCCTTGGGGAACGTTCCTGGTTTATGATCCTTGGGAATATGCACCACCAAATTCTCTTGGGAATGAAACCCATGTGTGTGGCTTTGGTCCCCTGTATTCCGCAGTGCTGTCCCTGCCAGCACATCCAGGTCCTCCAAGTACATGCCCCCACGCTTGTTGGCCTCCTGGTGGCATTTTCGTTCCTTCAGGCATGGTGTGCTGACCCCACTGCTGCTGTTTGAGGGGCTGCTCTCACCACTGGATTTGCTGGAGCATGGAAGCCCTTTTCTGCAGGCAGCTGGGGGTGAGTTCTGGAGATCTCCATTTGGTATTTGGATGCATTGCATGACCTTAAAGGACTCTGGCTCCTGTTGCAACACAGGTCCACTGATCACAAGGCCACCTGTCCGCCCTAGCCCCTTATGCTTCCCATGTACTCCCTTGGCTCGGAGTGTTTCCATGCGTTTCAAAATTGACTTGGCCCTGGCCCTGTTGGGTTTCTCATTCTTGGGGTGGAAAGGGTGGTTGAGAGTGTCTTGCGGGGACTGTGGAAGGCCACTGCTGACTAGGGTGGCCTCTAGCATGACTGGGCTGTCAGAACAGTACTGGCCTGACTGACTACGGCCGTCACTGCCTCCGCTGCTTTCACTGTGAATGGAGCAGACCTCGGGCTCACTCAGGTCTGTGAGGACGCTCTCACTGCTGGTCGTGTTTCTCATCATAGGGCCTCCTGGTGACCCATTTCTGTCTCCCCCAGGGAATAGTGTGTGCAGGTCGTCCACACGAGACCACCTGCGGCTGGTTCTCTGGAAAGTCCATTTGTTGCTGATACAAAGATCTTCCTCATCTGAGTCGTCACCCTGGAAAACAACAGGGAGGATGCTCATTACAGGGAGCTTTGGCAGCAAGGTAACCAAGGCAGGCATGGCACTTCCACGTCCTTGTCACTTATGCTGGGTTCCTTGGACACCCCCACTTGGTCCCTCCACCACCTTTCATTGTCTGCACATCCTCTTTCTCCCCAGCAGCCAGAGGACCTCTTCTCAACTTGCCAACTTTCCATTTTCATAAAATTTTTGAATCCTTCTTTCTTCTCTAACAAATTTTTCCTGATTACAAAGAGGGTGTAATTACCATCTGACTAGACAGTCTAAATATAAAACACCTGCAGTCGTCTTTTTCACAAAGAAGCTCAACTCTGCTATAAAGGGCACTTCTTTCCCCAAATCTCTTTGCTGAGTCCTGGAACCCTTATTCTTTAACTAATTTCTTTGGAACCTCAATGTCAACAGATTTAAAACTAATAATCCTTACCTCAATCTCCCATACTTGATTCTTTTGGTATATTTCCTGTATAAATTCAGCAAAATCATGTACTGAATTTCTTTGAGTAGTATTTTGGGAGTCAATCTAGAGATCATATTAGAACTGAGTCTAATACAGCTGCTCCACTTGACCAGCCTTCTTCAGGAATGCCTTTGGAGGGGGCACACACCTTCAAGTTGTGGTCAGTCCTCATGGCTTGGAAATGTCCTGCCTTCTGCGTCAGACGCACTGGTCTCACCTGTTTCTGCCTGAATTTGCAGCCCCTGAGAAATGACAGTCTTCATTTCCTGAGGTCAAAGATGGCCTTATTTATCTTTGCATATCTTTGGGCCAAGCATGGACCTTGAACAAGAGCATATAATTTACTTCCAAAATGAAGTATCAGCTCCTGCCCCCTCCTCACCATGCACACCACCAAAACCTTATGTGAAAATGATTTTTTTTTTTTTTTTGTGGTGCTGGGGATTTGAACCCAGGGTCTTGTGCTTGCAAGGCAAGCACTCTACCAACTGAGCTATATCCCCAGTCCGTGAAAATGATTTTCAAATATGATCCCTCTTGAATATTTTCACTCTCACTCCCATGTCTAGGCCCTTGCCACCTCTCTCTAGATCTATTACAGTAAAAACCTGGCAAGAATCCTTGTCTCCAGCATGATCCACAACTAAGTGGCTTTCCACAGTACACTCCAAATATGATGTAAAATTTCCCAGAACAACAGCCTTCAGCTTGAGCATCCACTCTCAATTGATACAGGGAAGGTCAACAAGAACAGGGCTTGTCTTTCTCTATTTTGCTTATATTTATATCCTTCCCAATCTCAAACCCATAATAATTGCTTAACCTTTTTTTTTTTAACTGAATTTAAAAAAAAAATCTTCTTTGGTATCCAGTTCTAAGACCTGGTTCTGAGTGCTAGTGGCATCAGTTAAGAGTCATGCAACAGTGTACGAGTTACTTACCCTCTCTGAAGTAAGTTTCCATTATGTATAAATTAAAAATAGGCTCTGCCTCATAGGTTTGTTGAGGGAATTAAATAAGGTAATGTATTTAGTGGTCCCTTAATGTGAAGTATTTGTTTATTTGTTATTTTTCAATGTTTCAAAGATTTGTCTATCTTTCAAAATCTAGATTCTATCTGGGTTGAACTAAATTCCAACATTCAAGTGTGACGTGGAAGAAAGCACAAAGTCAAGGTACAGACAAGCATTTCAACTTTGAATTCACAGTGAGGAATATAGCTTTAATTTTTAAAAAATGTCATATGAAGCTTTGGTGAAAGAATTTTAGAAATTATAATTGTACACATGGAAAAAAGGCAAGACTCTGGGACTATGAATCAACATAGACTTTCCTTGTGATACTTTTGACTTCCTCTTTTCCTATGATTAATATCATAAAGACAAACATCTGAGGGACATTTATGTATAAGGCAATATGATAGCTGAAGGCTGAGTTGTTGGATTTTCAGATCACATTTCAAGAACCTGTGAGAAGTAGTTGATATTGAGTAAGCATTCTCAAAGAGTCCTTTCAACAAAGAGTTTTAGAGAAGGCCAAAGAAGGATCCACTTTGAGAGAAAATATAGTATTTAAAAATAGAAACTATAATATTTAATGCTGGTTCCAAGGACTCTCTCAAACCTGGTTACTGATGCTAGCAAACCACATACTAGTTGGATAAAGACTCTTATATTTAGGTTAAGGAGAGATGCCAAGCTGGCCTCTGAGGATAGGAGCTAGAATGCACCCCTTGTCTGCTGGGCTCTAGGAGCTTATTCCACTAGCTTTGGCCAAGAGGAAGACATTTACAACCCAACTGAGGCATGTGGAAAGTGGTAAACTCCTGAAAAAAGAGGCAAACAGTTCAGGGAAATTCTGCAGTATTTAGGTTGTTTGAACTGAAGCAAACAAAAACCAAAGCAATAAAAAATAAAAACAAAACAAAGGGAAAAAACCTACCCTTTCTCCTTTTGCTAAAGGAGAAGCATAAAATTATCACAGTATATCCCCAAGGACATAAAAACAGTTATGAGTGTGTTTTTTCCACTAGTGTTAAGATCTTTCAAAGTATTGATTGTGACACACAATAAGAGATTCATTTTCCACTACAACTCGGGGTATATAAACATATTACACTAAAGCAAAAAAAACTTGCTATAACACTCATATTTTATTCAGGTTGAATATCCTTAATCTAAAATTATGAAATGTGAAATGCTCCAAAATTTAAAGTGTTTTTTTCTAGATGATACCACAAATAGAAAATTCCACACCTGACCTCACGTGATAGGGTGCAATCAAACCACAGGCACACTAAAAATACTGAATAAATTACCTACAGGCTATGTGTATAAGGTATATATGAAACATAAATAAATTTCATGCTTAGAATTGGGTTCCATACCCCAAATATCCATTTAAGTATATGCATATATTTCATAATTCCCCCTAAAATGAAAATCTGAATTCCTTCTGGTCCCAAACATTTTAGATAAGAAATACTCAACCTGTAGTCTAGTTTATTTCATTTTTTAAAACATGTTTTTTGTGCCCCATTAAATTCATCTGACAACGTGTCAAGGAGCCATGATCTACAGTATGTAAAACACATTGCACTACAGTTTAAGTTTCTTTTACATACTCTGAACCAGGCAGAGTATTCAGGCACCAGTATTCAGGCACATGGCAGCCTCCTAAATGGTATTTGTGAAAGTATCCTAATTTTAAAGAAATTGTCAGATTTCATCTGATTTTTTTTTTTTTTTTAGGTTACAGACAAATAGTTTGTGATTATTTAGAAATGCCAGGTGCAGATCTCTGAGAGTTGGATGTATTTATGAAGACTCTAATTATATTCTCAGGGTCTGGAGTTGTGGCTCAGTGGTAGAGCGCTTGCCGAGCATGTGTGAGACACTGGGTTCGAATCTCAGCATCGCATATAAATAAATGAGTAAAATAAAGATCTATCAACATCTAAAAAAATTTTAATTATATTCTCAGACCTCAGTGGTATAGAAGATGATGAACATACTATGGACCCAGAACATAGGAATTTCAGTAAGACAATGGATGATAATAATGTTGACTGAGTTAGCTAACTATACATGCTTGAAGTTGCTAGAGTTTTGTTAATAAGTGGTTGAATACCTCCACCAAAGAGTGTGATCAGAAGACTGAAAGTAATTGAGGGAGAGATCTCAGGAGGTATGCCTCAAGGTTATGGTCATTTTAAGAATAAATTCATGAGTAAGAATAACTCATGCTTTTAGAATGTAAAGATGACATAAGGTTAGTCACGAAGGGATCTTGAGCTAGACATTCTCTTTGAGGCTGCTTTTTTTCAGTTGTAAAATGAAAATAATAACAATGCATCTCTAACATGATTTATCAACAAAACCAGGTGAAATTAATATGTGAAAACACTACATAATCCTAGAAGTGATACATAAAAGTATTTATCACTCCCAGAGATTAAGGGGATGTGGCTCATGGTTAAGTACCCCTGGATTCAATCCCTGGTACCAAAAACAAAAACAAACAAACAAAAACCCCCAGTAATTATCATCATTAGGGACTAGCAACACAGGGCGAGCATCACTAAACCCAAAATCCAAAATCCAAAATGCTCCAGTGTCTGAAATTCTTTGAAGGTTAACCTGATACCACAAGTGGAAAACTCCATACCACAAAATTGTGTTCCATCTGTGTACAAAATTACTAAAAAATATTCCAACAAATTATCTATAAGGCATATATGAAAAATAAATGAATTAGAATGAAAGACTTGGGCCCCATGTGCAATGTACCTCATTACATTTATCCAAGTATTTCAAATCCTAAAAATATCCCCAATACACATCTGATACCCAGCATTTTGGAAGGGATGCTCATCCTGTATTGAGATATATAAAGATCTTAACAGAATCGAAGGAAGGCTTGTTAATAAGCTGAAAGTACATGAAGAAAAATAAAAATATCCCAACTTTAAAAATCAACTAAAAGATATGCAGGATAAAATGGACGTAATTCAACTGCTCTTTCAATTAATAACCTTGAGAATTTGGGCAGATATAATCTTAATGTGGGTTAACCATGGAATATGGTTTCCAAAGATACCAACCCATGGTCATAGGGCTCATGGTCAGAGCAAGGATCCAAAGTCTCAGGAGGTTAGAGCCCAGTGTATCTTTTTTTTTCTTTTGCCTTATTGGGGATTGAACCCAGGGTGCTTTATCAATGAGCTATATCTCCATTCCCTTTTTATTTTATTTTGAGATAGGGTCTCACTAAATGGCTGAGGTTGGCCTTGAATTTGCGATCCTCCTGCCTCAGTCTCCTGAGTTGCTGGGATTTCAGTCATGCACCCTAGGCCAGGCAGCCCACTAAATTCTCAATGGCCACGTCTGTCAGGAACAATGGGCTTTTTCTAAATGTTACATTTAGGGAGTACATTTCTAGAGAATAATAATAAGGATAAGCAAGAATCCAGGAACCATTACCTCCTGTGAAAATTTAAAGAACAATTTGATTTAGAAATGAGGGACTCTAGACAGTGCAACTTAAGGTGTGGTTGGGGGCTGCCTGGGCCCAAACTTCCCAGTCATGTGAGATAGGCACAGAAATTGAGAATAGGCATTAAAATGATTTGTCCCTATTTGACAAGGGCTTTGCTATCCAAGCTCAAGATTGGGGATTTGTCTTTTTGAGCAGGGTAGATTGGTTTATCTACCATAACCCACAGTGCTTCATGTATAGGATCGATTGTTCCACATAAAGATGATCTAAATTTACAACTTTATAATTATAGGATATGGCTAATGATGAGGTGGCAGATGGACTTGGAAAGTATGGAACAACCTGTTTCATTTAGAATAATAGGTATTTGAAGGAAGACTCTCAATTTTGAAACTGCTTTAAAACATCCCATTCCATTCTAATCAGCATACTCTGTAGGGCTAGTTTCTTTATGATGACTGATATTAAAACAAAATGAAATAGAAACATTTTAGATATACAGTATTCCTGTGACTAGTGTTGTTGTCCATCCAGTCTAAATTAGATAACAAACAAAAACTCATTGTCACATTAAAAATCTTATATATTCATGGTTATAGTGATTGTTCAAAGTGTGTAGCTGGGCATTTAATATGAAGAATTAGTTTGTTGCCATCTCAATGTAAACTCTTTTATGTAGTTAAGATAGATGAATAACAAAATTATGAGTATGATCATGATTCTTCATATGATGCACATGTTCAATAAAAATATGGGCAGTTTTTGTGATTTTTTTTCTATTTTGTTTAATTTGTTCTACTTATATTCACTGGGATGTAATTTTGTGTCAGCTGAGTCTAATACAAAAACATTTAGTATTACTAAACACTGGTATCTTCCATAAATAAACATTTCATATTTCTATTAATTCATGTGCATTGAATTTTATAAAAGTATCTGTGGTAGACAACAATAAAAATAAAATAAAAAACCAGGTAATTCACTACAGACAGTTTGGGAAAATTTGTTATAGACTGAGCATGGGTCAGAAAACTTTTCTGTGAAAGTTCAGGTGGTAAATATTTTAGGTTTACAGGCCTTATGGTCTCTGTTATAAATACTCAACTCTGTTGTCTCAAAAACAATGGGTATGGCTGTGTTCCAATAAAGCCTTATTTATAAAAACAGAAACAGTAGTTTGTCAACTGTGCTCTAGAGGACAAAGCTGAAGGGCTGCTGGGTGTGCAAAAGGGAAAATTCATATTCTGGGCGTCTCCAGAGAAAAGAGTTAGCATCAAATGGCTAATTTATTTCAAAGCAGCTTTTAGCTTATTATGTGGAAGACTTCTAGTAATTAGAAAAAAAATAGGTGCCTTGTGATGGAAAGAGCTCCTCCTGCCCAGAAGCTTACAAGTGGGAACTGAGTGAATTGTGAGGGATGCTCTGAGAAAGAAATCCTGTAGTGAGTGGGTGGGGGGTTGGAAAACATGACCGAGAATCCCTTCCAGCTCCAAGATTCTAAGGTTCTAGGACATTCACATGCAATTCAAAACTGTTCATATTCTCTAGCCAAGTGAATGATGGAATACAATGTTGTTTTTCTCTCCTTTGACTCTGCTGTTCAGAGCTGCCAGGAGGAGTGCTATTTGTGGAAGATGCAGGGGTGTGAAAGGCCGTGGGAGGTGGGGGTGAAGACTGGGCCCTCATCCACAGCTGCAGCTCCTCTGCAATGCCCATGGCATCCAGGCAGGGATGCTGGCTGCAAGGTGGCAATTAGTCATGGTTTCTGTATTGCTTTCCACCATTGGTCATGATTTCAGAGAGTCTTATTAAAATTGGAACTTTAACCAGAATCTTCTTTTGAAGCTGTTCTTTCCTTCCTGGGAAGTCTTTGTTATGATGAAAGACCAGTCTGGTGTGGCATGTGTCTCCTTTCTTCATTAAGAGCCTGACAGGAGTCTCCAGACTCCATTTTTCCTTTGAATAGAAGTCACATCACAGAAACACTAGCCATAATCAGAGGAGCTCAGTATCCTAATGAAGCCAGTGTGAATTTGGTAGGAAATAATGAGGAAGAAACATTTTTTTTTCTGAGGATAGGCAGTTTGGCATGTGCCTTAGGGTTTTTAATTTAGATGAGTCTCTGATGTTTGACTTTTTCTAAAAGTGAGATCAGTATTCACTGAAATTATATATTCCTTGGAGACAGATGCCAAACAGACACTCCATAAAGAGGGAATTTAAAAAAAAAACAACCCTTGAATTTGGTCATATCTTTACATGGGAAAGAGAAGCCACATGGATCTGCAGCTGTAAGAGGCAGCTAAACCATAGTTTTATAGAAATTTAGAAGTGTGTCTTCCATTAAAGTTAACTGGGTCTGAGTGGCTAAGTAAGTCTGTTCAGAGACAGGAATGTGCCACTTGGAATGAGGCAGGCCTGAAGAACCTGAAGCCACAGGTAGCCCAACTGCTGGTGTCCTGGGCTTTCCTGAAATGCCTCTTGGCTAGGTTTCAGTCAACCTTTCAATGAGGTGTAAGGTCAAGATCAGATGAGAACATTGGTCTCCACCTGACTCTCAGAGGCAGGGTCAGTGATATTGTATCCTTAAAAAAACAATTTTCTCTTCTATAAAATAGTTAGATACTACCTTGTAGGAGGACAGGTGCAAATGTCATTCTCTGGTGCTTTACAAGTGACATTTGACATATACCTAACCAAGTACCTTCACTATATATACATCACTTATCTGTGGACTTTTCATTTTTCTTCCTTTGATCAGTCGACTCAAATCTTTGGAACTAAAAAAGACTGCCATGAAGAAAATCACTTGTGGTTATTAATATAGAAGGTAAGACACATCTCTTTTCTAAAAATGACAATACAAATACTTAACTGAATGTATTGCTGAGGAAACATGAGACCCTTCTAGCATTCAGTCAAGGGCCAGAAGCTCACTCAAGCTCCAATACCTTTCTGAATATCTTTGAAAAGTGAAGAGAAGCAGTCTGGTACGAGAATACTGGTGTTCAAATCCTGCCTCTACCATTTCTGTGTGGCTGTGGGCAAGTAATGGGGCCCTTTAATTTCTGCATCTGTGACATGGACTTAGTGATGAAGAATAGGGTCTGGCAGAGAGGAGGCCCTATGCCAGCATTTGTTAACCACCCAAACTGCCACACCACTGTCATAGGTTTAACAACCACAAAGGGAAAAGGACTGTGATACTGGGTACTTCAGTCATTTGGGAATTAGATTCTGCAAAACAAGTCAGAGTCTCTGCAGATTGGAGATAAAGATTCTGCTTCTATTTCTTGGATTGCTTAAAATGGGAACAGAACTGGAGGAAATGCTGCTGTCTTAATTTTCTTCTAAATAAATGAATTCTGAAGTTGGCAGGAGCTTCATGGGGTGCCCAGTTCCTAAGCCTCACTTTCTATTTTTGATCACTTGGACTAGTGTTATTAACCCTGTTCTCTTTTTTTTCACAGTAAAAGCAAGAATTACCCTATGACTTATGTAAGGGTAGATCACAGAAATGAGTGCTACCACACAGTGCCTCCTGCATCAGAGTTTGGATTCTCAATAATGCTGGTCATTACTGAGAGTCACAAGTGGGTGGAAACCACATCTTGAAATTTTTTATTTGAAAATTCAGGCCATGACTCTCCAATTTACAGTGGAAAAAGCAGTATTTTATTTAAGTGCATGCTTTTCTGAGACCTATTGCTTAGCAGGGGTGTGTGAGTGTGTGCAACTGTATCCAATATAAGAAATACACCAAGAATGTCAGAACACTGAAGTGACCAATTTACAGAGGAGCTTTTGTGAACATAATGCATGAGGAGCCTAACAAAGGTTATTCAAGACTATTGCGCCTGTGGGTTTTGAAAAGCTGATGACAGGGTAAAAATCCAGTCACTCCACTTTGTGGGAAACAAATCATGTCATTAGCTTGAGGCATTTTCTTTTGTGATACACTGCAGCTAAAGGTCTGTAGATGCAGCCGTCTATACCCGCCATCTGAGCACCCACGCTTTAGACACACAGGCATGGCTGTGTTCAGTTTAATAAGAACCATGTGTTACAATCAAAACAACATCTGACCCTCATGCTTCAAATAGTATGTATGCTTCTCAAGGGGTCTATTCAGCCAGACAGCTGTCGGGAGGTGTATTCCCACATTTTAAATTTGTCTTTGGCCTGGACAAATTGCTCATGTTTTAATACTTCTCTGGATATTGTTTTTCACTCCTTTACCTCCCTAGCTTAAATCTTTGATTCCTAGCTCAAACCACGAATTGTTTTTAAGGTGAAGTCAATCCAAATTCATTTGAGTTTTTTTGAAGGGGTGCTATTTTAGAGCACAAATTCAGGTTAAAGTTATTTTTAAAGATTAGGTTACTCAGGAGGTACTTATAATCCATTGGATGTAATGATTTCTCTGTGTAAACCAGAATAAAGAACACTTTCTTTTGACGCAAAGATGTTTTCTCTGCTTCTTCAAAATATACTAAGGCTTGATTAGTTACACAGTTGAGATGCTAAAGGAAAAGAAGTAGTGAATGATTTTAATCCTGGATTTCTTTAAAAAGGATCAATTCAGTGACAAAGAGATAGAAGACCACAGTGGTTAGGAGTTTTGGTTTTGGAGTTAGATGTTCCTGAGGTTGAAACTCTGTTAATGCCACTAGCTGTAAGACTATAGGCAAATGACAGTCTGTCAAGGTTTACTTTACTTTCTTATCTAGAAAGCAGAGAAGTCCTACAGAAATGAATTAGATGAGATAATGCATGTGCATAACCTAGTTCCTAGAAAATAGAATAAATTATAGGTTGATTACCTCTTGCCTAAAATGCCTAGAAAAGGAAGTGTTTGAGATTTTAGAGTTTTTTTTTTTTTAAATTTTGGAGTATGTATGTAGGTTTTATTGGTTGAGAATCTCTAATTAGAAAACCCCATGATATTCTCCAACTGCTAAGTGAGATAAGCCAATACCAAAAAACCAAAGGCTGAATGATCTCTCTGATAAGCGGATGATGATACATAATGGGGTGGGGAGGTTATGGTGGTGGGAGGGAGGTAAGAATGGAGGAAGGCTGGATTGTATAGTGAAAAAGAGGGGTGGGAGTGGGTGGGGGAAGAAAAAATAACAGAATGAGAAAAACATCATTACCCTATGTACATATATGATTACAGATTACACAAATGGTGAGATTCTACTTTGTGTACAACCAGAGAAATAACAGTTGTACCCCATTCATGTACAATGAATCAAAATAAATAAAAAAATTTAAAAAAAGAAGAAAAAACCCCAAATCCACAATGCTCCAAAACCCAAAATTTTTTGAGCACTGTGTAGGTACTAAATTGTCTTGGATTTGAATATTATAGATTTTGGATTTTCAGGTTAGGGACACTGAGCCTGTATAGCTTTGAGACTGAAATCTCCAGACTTGTTCACTCAGAAGGAATAGCACACACAAAGGAGCAGATAATTTAGAGACTTTTTAAGATGCACCAAATATCCTGTGACTGGATAAAGGTGCAAGGGAGAGAATGGTAAAAGATGAGGCAGACTCAGTATTTTGTGGTTACACTGTCCACAGCTTCTTTATCATATCATTAAATGAACCTGCCTGAGAATGAATGCATACTTGACATATAGAATGAATCAGAAGATACTTAGCATGAACCCATTGAGCCTTTTCTGTACTTTCTTAATCTACTAGTTGCTGTGGAGTATTTGAGTCTAATATGGGTTGGCATTTACAAATACAAAAACTCCTGAAAGATTACCAAGAAGAATTGAGATATTTACATCTTTATGCAAACCCTCTGAAAAAACACTAAAGCAAACTGAAACAGTGAGACAAACAGCTCCCAGAGTGGGTTTACAATGGATTTATTTAGGACCACTATGATAAGATGGGATATTTGGAGAAGCGACAGATGGTTGAGCATTTCAGAATTTTGTTTTGTTCATGTTGTTTTTAATCTATGAATACAAGCTGCGTATGTTGGTATGGTCATGGGTTTAGCAAGGTGTGGACACTTACCTTTTTCCTTTGGAAGTTCACATCAAGTTTCATTGAGGCACACTTGTTCAATGTATTTAGTCGTCTAAAAAAGAAAGAAAAAAATGGTGATTACTACTTCTAATGAATCTAAATCTTCTTTCCAGTTTGATAATCCTCCTTTACTTTTCAGCAACATCAAAAGAGTAGAAACAACCTTTAATGTCCCAAGACAGTGGTATGCCTCCAGAAGATAACCTATAGCTTCCATTTGGGCCTGTCACCAAGCCCACCTATCCTGTATCTTATTTAATCTAAACCCAGTGCTTTTCTGGCTTCTCTTCTACCTTTCTTGGAATCTATGCCAATCATTTTAGCTATACTTTCACCAGTCCCTCAGTCATTTGCCACCTTGACCTTCCATCAAGTCTATCCTACTAATCCCCCAAAAGGATCAGTTCAACCACCTGTCTTTTCTCTTGCTCTCAGGCAGTTGAGTATACATGGAAAAATAACTGTGCTGAATTATCCACACTATTGCCTGAACTATCCCCCTCAAAACTCATATGTTGAAGCTCCAGCCCCCAGTGTGACTATATTTACAAGAAAGAGGTATATGAGGGTAAATAAGGTAACAAGGGAGGAGTCCTGGTTCAATAGGATTAGTGTTCCTATAAGAAGAGACACCAGAGAGCTTGTGTGTTCTCTCTCTCTTTCTCCCTTCCCCAACTCCCCCCATGTGAGAATACCAGAGAAGGTGGCTGTCTGCAAGTCAGGAAGAGGATCTTAACCATGAACCAAATTCTGCCAGCACCTTCACCTTGGACTTTTCAGTCTCCAGAACTACGAACTGTGAGAAAATAAATTCTTATTGTTGAGGCCACCCAGTCTGTGGTATTCTGTCATGGCAGCCCATGCTGACTTATACATTTTGATTTTCACCCTCAGCTGGGCTCCCAAAATTACTACTCAGCAGCATTCCTTTCATTTTTCTCCTCTGTTTGGCTCCCAATCTCAGGCAATCGAAAAGACCCAGTTCCTCAACTGAGGACTTAGCCACAGCTGCCAGTAAGAAAATACAAACTATCAGATATAAATTCTCTTCAGAATCCTTTCCTTCATTATCAATTATATCTATATGCCCTTAATCCTGCCTCTCTGTGCTTTGCAGGAAAAGATAGTCCTATTCTTCTTCAATGCTAACCTTCTAAACATTGTTCTTTATTTCAAAATCCACCACTTCATTTGGAATTTGAGACTTCATTTATTCCCTCTCATTCAGCAAATTCTCTCTCAACTGCTTTCTTCTCTGACAGCCCATTTCTGTCTTCTGTAAATTGACTAATTAGTTAGCTACCTAAAGAACCGTAATCAAGCAAACTACCAATCTTCTTCCAACCTTTCCACCAGGGGTCTGTACTCACTACCCCAACATTTCCATGTTAAATGTTTCCTTTTCACTATTCAGAAGACATACTCAATTTTCATCCATTCTTTAATCCTTTCCAAACTGATTGTCATGAAATTCTCTTTTCAAATCCCTTATTATTTTGTGTCATTTGATTTCTTTATAAAAAAATCACAATTAATGAGTGCATAAAGCTTTAAAGAGTTAAACACTACCCCTCATATCCTTTCCCATTTATCACTCTTTGGAAACAACTCTTTTAGACTTTTGATCTTGCAATGTAAGTAATAATCTGCTGAATTTGTTTTTGGAAGTTGAAAACTTATTTTCTTTTACTATCCACTTCTCACCACACACACACACACACACACACACACACACACACACACACATACGCTCACCCTTTGCCTCTTTCTCAAATACAGCCATGTCATAATTCATGGATAAATCAATATTAAGTGTTTATCACGACCATGGAAATGCTATTCACTGTATATCATACTTTGATTACTTTTCCTTTCATTCTCAACTTTTTGTTATATCTGGAGTTAATAGGTATCTGGTTTATTTCCTTAATTTTCTATGTGCTTATCCCTAAATCCAAATCCAAATGCTTTTCCAGTTACATCAGTCTCTGTGTGTTTTCTATCATATTGAATCATCTATCAATTTAGTTTCCTTGGAGACATGTGTCTTTGAGTCTTTTGACCTGTTCTAATTGGGATTTACTACCATTGTATTGTTTTTTATTCTGAGCTGATCACATTTCTCAGAAATGAGATTCCTCTTGAGAGTGTTTTCCACTGTTCTGGAGCTGAGTACTTAATAGAAGACGCTTGGGAACGCAGACATGTAGAAAGTATGCAGACTGGGACATGACTTCTGTTTTTAGTAGAGCACCCATCTTCAACAATGTCTGATGTTCTGAGTCAAGAAGGTTCTGTTTTAGCCTTTTTGGGGAATCAACTTCTAGTCTTGTATTGACAGTGGGGAGATAAATCACCTGGATATAGACTGAAAAGGTAGATCTAGTTTTCTATCTACTTTAGAATACAGTTTCAAACAACCCTCCTGTATTTAGCCTACCTCCATGCTCACTAACATTTTTATAGTATTTTAGGATTTCTGTAGTGAAAATTGAGTTATATGACAATTTTCTCCATTGACCACTTAAATTTTGTTCCTTGGCCTTTCTGAGTCCTCTATGACATATTTCTATTTTTCTGCTTGGAATATTTTATAGTTGTGATCTCCTTGTGAGGAAATATCTCTCTGGAAATTAATGGGGACTTAGAAGTAAGCAAATTCCAGTGTTTAATCCCTCATCTTTGAACAATGATCTTTTTTTTGTGTGTGTGTGTAGACCTTATGATTTCAGTTCAATGAGTTTTGGCTACATTATTTATTTAGAATTCATGCTGAAGTATTTGCTCTTATTACTCTGCATGGGCATAGTGGAGTGTCTCATCTCATTTCAAAATAAGCTAGATTCTGATGGTATATACTCCTCTATTTTTGGTCCATCTCACCTGAGCCATAGCTACATTTTTAAATACACCCTGCTCTCACCAATCTTTAGGGTCCTTTGGGTTCTTCAAATTCATGTAACTCATTGCATTATCTTCAAAAACTTTTCTCCTATTTGCTGTCTGAATGAGCACATCACCAATCGGCTACCCACACTACAAAATGAAGTCATATTGAGATTCTCTTAAAGATCTACATCATTGATCACAAGGTCCTGTCAATTCTACTTCTGTAATGTCTTTGAAGTCTTTCCTCTCCTTTGTTCCTAGTTCAGTTCCTTCTCATTTCTCACCTCAAGTTAGGCAACAGCCTCTTAATTGGCTTCACTACTATTTCCAATGCTTCACACTGCAACCAGTTCTATTTCTCAATTTCCGATCATATCACATCATGCATTGACTTAAAAATGTATGATGATTCTCTTTGTTTTCAGTCATCTCCAATTTGCCCACTGTCTATGAATTCCTAATAGTGTCAAATAAAATAGGGAATTCAGGATGAGAAGCTGATCATCTGGTCTAAGTCTGTCTTCAGCAGCTTCTTGGCCTTGGCTGCTAACAGATTATCTTCTTGGTCAATTCCATATGTCTTAATATCTTTAACTAAAGGTGGTACGTGAAATTAAAAATAGTAATAATGTTACTCATTTGGTAGCTGTGACAGGTTTGAAGGATTGCCCGTCATTTATAAAATTTACCTATCTAACATACTTGTTCTTTCATTATAGCTGGAAGCACAAACACATCATTCCATTTATTAAGAAGTTTACCTCTACATACACAAAGATATCAAAGGGCTCATTCTTAATATGCCATGAGATCAAATATACTTTATATTTTTTGATACATGGAGAAAAATTACTTTTTAAAGCTGGAGACTCTAGCTAGATTCCTCTTTATAGATTTGGATCTTTAATCATATACTCAAAAATCTGTCTGCACCTTAACAATTGCTTCTAGCTGGGTGCAGTCGTGTGCTCCTGTAATCCCAGTGGCTTGGGAGGCTGAGGCAGGAGGATCACAAGTTCAAAGCCAGTCTCAACAAAAGTGAGGCACTAAGCAACTCAGTGAGACCTGTCTCTAAATAAAATACAAAATAGGGTTGGGGATGTGGCTCAGTGGTGAGTGCCCCTGAGTTCAAACCCTGGTAGCCCTCCCCAAGAAAAAATGAATTGCTTCTATACTTGAAGAAAATGTTCACAAAAGTTATAGAGAATCTGATATTGGACTCATAAGTAGAATATATTTTTAAAAAACTTTTAACCTCCATAATAAGTTGAACAATTTGATTTTAAAAATGAACTAAATTTGTGAGTAGACATTATACAAATGGCTAATAAGCACAAGAGGTGACATTTAACATCATTAGTCATGGGAAAAAGGCAAATTAAAATCAAAATGAGGCATCACTACGTATGCACTAAAATGTCCAAATTACAACCATTGACAACATTGTTAGCAAGATGTAGAACTTCTAAAACTTCCAAAAGGATGAAGCCTCTTTAAAAAAGCATTTGGAGGGCTGGGGTTGTTGCAGTGGTAGAGTGCTTGCCTAGCACCTGTGAGGCACTGGGTTGGATTTTCAGCACTGCATATAAATAAATAAAATAAAGATATTGTGTCCACCTACAACTAAAAAAAAATGTTTAAAAATTTTCAATTTCTTATAAAATTAAACATATTTTAAGCATTTGTCCTACCAATTCCATTCTTAGCTGTTTGTTCAAGATAAAAGAAATCAGATGTCCATAAAAAGAATGGTACTTGAACGTACATAGGAGTTTTATTCATAAAATAGTAAGAAGCACAAGTAACCCAAATTCACACCTACTAGTAAATGGATATAAAAATTGTGGTATATCCATACAACGGAATACTCAATAATTCAAGTAACTAATTACTGATATATGCAAAAACATGGATGACTCTCAGAAGCATTTGGCTAAGTGAAAAAAAAAAAAAGCCAGACACAGTGAATGTATACAGATGATTTCATTTATTTAAAAACATGTTAGAAAAGGCATAATTGTGGTGGCAAAAAACAGATCATGTTTGCCAAATGCCAGTAATGGGGTACTGAGTTAACAAAAAGTTTCTGTATTATGCTTGTGGTGATAGTTATATAACTGATTACATTTGACAAAACTCTTTAAATTGGATACCTTAAATTGGTGATTTCTTTCAAATGTAAATTATACTTTAATAAAACTGAATAAAAATAATGTGAGTAATGCTAGTGAGAATGGTGAAGAAAGACCTCTAGAACTCTGTTCCTTCATAAAAGCAGAATACTTGCAAATATTGTCAAAAACAACCTTTTAAGTATATAGGGAATTAATACAGTGGTGTCTATTTTTAAAAAATGACTGAATGCATATAAGAATAATAAGCCCTATTTCCATGCCCCTTTCCCTAGCTCTGCAGGAGCTTTGAAAACCAACCACCTAAAAATCAGAGTAACTAGGAAAACCAGCAACCCAGAAGCCACCAGAGAAAGTAGAACAAGTATGTGCTCCCCAAACCTCCATAAACCGAGATCGTCACTTTCTGAACTTTCTAGAAGTTCTCAGAAAACCTCTATTCTCGGGACTTACCTTTATTTAACCTGAATCTGAGTTCACCATTGAGAAGAGCTTTTTTTCCCAGGGTATTTGTCAAAGACAATCAGTGGCAATTTTTAAAAAATATATATATTTTTTAGTTGTAGATGGACACAATACATTAATTTTATTTATTTACTTTTATGTGGTGCTGAGGATTGAACCCAGTGCCTTACACATGCTAGGTAAGTATTCTACCACTGAGTTACAACCCCAGCCTCCAGTGGCAATTTTTTAAATAATGCAATTGCCTGAAATAGTGATAATGGTTGGGTCAAACTAGTAGCAGACCAAAAAGCTTAAAAGAAATAGCTGGGGTAATGAGATGGTGTCCACAGGGAACTTAAAAAATTTCCAACATATTGTTAGGGATCTAGAGGGCCAAGCACATATACAAGAACTGTATGTACCCAGGAAAGACCTGGGAAGGCCCTAATCTCTCACCTTTGTCTGATCTAGATAATCACAAAAACAGGAAGTGACTAAAGTCAAGTTATCAATTTATTGCTGTAACATTCAAAGCATTTTGAAACATGCACAAAATGCTCCTTGGAAAAGCCTGGGAGACATATTGGTTAAAGGCATTTAAGGAAATCTCCACATAATCTTTTCCTATTGGCTAAGTTAACTGAGTAGAAACTTCAGTGGCCATACATGACAAAGGATATAGACAACAGCATTGGTTGAGAGAAGTCACTAAAAAAATAATAACAAAAAACCATGGGGAAGGAGAATTTGATTTTCAGTTGTCACATAATAATATTCAAAATGTACAGTTTTAAACAAACAAAAAAAACCCCACAAGACAATATACAAAATTGATTCTAACATTTGTGTGGAGAGGCAAGAGACCTGGAAGATTCAAAATATTATTGATGGAGAAGAACAAAACTGGAGGACTGACACTACCTAAATTCAAGGTTTACCAATAAATAACAATAATCAAGTGAGTGTGGTATTGGTAAAAGTACAGACATGCTGATCAACAGGACGGAACTGAGAGCCCCAAATAGACTCACACAAATATAGACTATATAACTTTATAAAAGAGCAAAGGCAATATAACCGATAAATTATAATCACTCAATGAAAGATAATCTTTGAAATATCCACAAGCAAAAAAATCAGTCTAGACCCAGAATTCATGCCCTTCAGAGAAATCAACTTAAAATGGATCACAGACTTTGTTGTAAACACAAAACTATACAACTTCTAAGTGAGAACACAGGATAAGGTCTACATGGCCATGGGTATGGTGATAACTTTTTCGATTCAATATCAAAGGTGCAATCCATGGGGAAAAAAATGATGAACAAGACTTCATTAAAATTCAAAACTTCTGCTCTGAGAATGACACTGTAAAGGGAACGAGAAGACAAGTTGTATACTGGGAGAAAATATTTGCAAAAGACATAACTGATAAAGGACTATTAGCTAAAATTTTTAAAATCCAACAATTAGAAAACAAACAGGCCAATTTAGAAATGGGTGAAAGATTTGAACAGGCATCTTACCAAAAAAGATACACAGAAAAATAAGCAAATTAAAAGACTTCAACATCACATGTCATAAGGGAATTGCAAATTAAAACAATCATGAGATACCACTATCTATCAAAAACAAAAATCTAAAACACTGGCCACAGAAATTCTCACCCATGCTGGTGAGAATGCAAAATGGCTCAGCCACTTTGGAAAAATAATTGAGCAGTTTCTCACTGCAAAACATACCCTTACCATTTGATCCATCAGTCAAGTCACACTCTGGGTATTTACCCAAGTGAGTTAAAATCTATGTCTACACAAAATTCTGCACAAAGGTGTTTATATCAGCTTTACTCACTATTGCCAAATTTGTGAACCCATATGGTCCCGGATTTTTCTTTGTTAGTAGGCTTTTGATGACTTCTTCTATTTCATTACTTGAAACTGATCTATTTAAATTGTGTATGTCCTCCTGGTTCAGTTTAGGTAATTCATATGTCTCTAGAAACCTATTGATGTCTTTGAGATTTTCCATTTTGTTGGAGTATAGATTTTCAAAATAGTTTCTAATTATGTTTTGTATTTCAATCATGTCCGTCGTGATATTTCCTTATTTGTTCCAAATTTTTGTAATTTGAGTTTTCTCTCTCCTTTTCTTTGTTAGTGTGGCTAAGCATTTATCAATTTTGTTTATTTTTCTCAAAGAACCAACTTTTTATTTTGTCAATTTTTTTCCATTGTTTCTTTTGTTTCAATTTCATTTTTTTCAGCTCTGATTTTAACTATTTCCTGTCTTCTACTACTTTTGGTGTTGATCTGTTCTTTTTCTAGGGCTTTGAGCTGTAGTGTTAGGTTGTTTATTTGTTGATTTTTTCTTCTTTTATTGAATGTGCTCCATGAAATAAATCTTCCTCTAAGTACTGCTTTCATAGTGTCCCAGAGATTTTGATATGATGTATCTTTGTTCTCGTTTACCTCTAAGAATTTTTTTATTTCCCCCCTGATGTCTTCTGTTATCCATTCATCATTCAATAGTGTATTATTTAATCTCCAGGTGTTGGAATAGTTTCTGTTTTTTATCCTGTCATTTATTTCTAGTTTCAATCCATTATGATCTGATAGAATACAAGGTAGAATCTCTATCTTCTTGTATTTGCTAATAGTAGCTTTGTGGCATAATATATAGTCTATTTTAGAGAAGAATCCATGTGCTGCTGAGAAGAAAGTGTATTCGCTCTTTGTTGGATGATATATTCTATATATGTCTGTTAAGTCTAAATTATTGATTGTGTTATTGAGATCTATGGTTTCTTTGTTCAATTTTTAGTTGGAAGATCTGTCCAGTGGTGAGAGAGGTGTAATAAAGTCACCTACCATTATTGTGTTGTGGTCTATTTGATTCACTCCTTTAAAGAAAAGCTCATTCCAATACTCCTCAAAGAATTCCATGAAATAGAAGAGGAGGGAACCCTTCCAAACTCATTCTATGAAGCCAATATCACCCTGATACCTAAACCAGACAGAGACATATCGAGGAAACAAAATTTCAGACCAATATCCTTAATGAACATTGATGCAAAAATTCTCAACAAAACTTTAGCAAATAGCATACAAAAATATATTGAAAAGATAGTGTACCACGATCAACTGGATTTTATCCCAGGGATGCAAGTTGGTTCAACATATGGAAATCAATAACTGTCATTCACCATATCAACAGACTTAAAGTTAAGAATCACATGATTATTGTGATAGATGCAGAAAAAGCATTTGATAAAATACAGCACACCTTCATGCTCAAAACACTAGAAAAAATAGGGATAGAGGAACATTCCTTAACATTGTAAAGGCCATCTATGCTAAGCCATGGCCAATATCATTTTAAATGGTGAAAAACTGAAAGCATTCCTCCTAAAAACTGGAACAAGGCAGGGATGCCCTCTTTAACCACTTCTATTCAACACTGTCCTTGAAACTCTAGCCAGAGCAATTAGGCAGACCAAAGAAATTAAAGGGATGCGAATCAGAAAAGAAGAACTTAAACTATCCCTATTTGCTGATGACATGATTATATATTTAGAGGAACCAGGAAATTCCACCAGAAAACTTTTAGAACTCATAAGTGAATTCAGTAAAGTAGCAGGATATAAGATCAATGCTCATAAATCCAATGCATTTTTATACATAAGTGATGAATCCTCAGAAAGAGAAGTTAGGAAAACTACCCCATTCACAATAGCCTCGAAAAAAATAAAATACTTGGGAATCAATCTAACAAAAGAGGTGAAAGACCTCTATAATGAGAACTACTTAACACTAAAGAAAGAAATTAAAGAAAACCTTAGAAGATGGAAAGATCTCCCATGTTCTTGGATAGGCAGAATTAATATTGTCAAAATGGTCATACTACCAAAAGTGCTATACAGATTCAATGCAATTCCAATTAAAATTCCAATGACATACCTCACAGAAATAGAGCAAGCAATCATGAAATTCATCTGGAAGAATAAGAAACCCAGAATAGTTAAAGCAATCCTTAGCAGGAAGAGTGAAGCAGGGGGTATCACAATATCAGAACTTCAACTATACTACAAAGCAATAGTAACAAAAACGGCATGGTATTGGCACCAAAATAGACAGGTAGATCAATGGTACAGAATAAAGGACACGGACACAAAACCAAATAAATACAATTTTCTCATACTAGGCAAAGGTGCCAAAAATATGCAATGGAGAAAAGATAGCCTTTTCAATAAATGGTGCTGGGAAAACTGGAAAACCATATGCAGCAGAATGAAACTAAACCCCTCTCACCCTGCACAAAACTCAACTCAAAATGGATTAAGAACCTTGGAATCAGACCAGAGGCCCTTCATCTTATAGAAGAAAAAGGAGATCCAAATCTTCAACATGTCAGCTTAGGCTCAGATTTCCTTAACAGGACTCCCATAGCACAAGAAATAAAAGCAAGAATGAATAACTGGGATAGATTCAAACTAAAAAGCTTTCTCTCAGCAAAGGAAACTATCAGCAATGCGAAGAGAGAGCCTACAGAGTGGGAGAATATCTTTGCCATTCATACTTCAGATAGAGCACTAATTTCCAGAATATATAAAGAACTTAAAAAACTCTACATGAAGAATACAAATAACCCAATCAACAAATGGGCTAAGGAAATGAACAGATACTTCACAGAAGAAGATCTACAAGCAATCAACAGATATATGAAAAAATGTTCACATCTCTAGTAATAAGAGAAATGCAAATCAAAACTACACTAAGATTCCATCACCCCAATTAGAATGGCGATTATCAAGAATACAAGCAACAATAGGTGTTGGCGAGGATGTGGGGAAAAAGGTACACTCATACATTGCTGGTGGGTTTCAAATTAGTGCAGCCACTCTGGAAAGCAGTGTGGAGATTCCTTAGAAAATTTGGAATGGAACCACCATTTGACCAAGCTATCCCACTCCTTGGCATATATCCAAAGGACTTAAAATCAGCGTACTACAAAGATACAGCCATATCAATGTTCATAGCTGCTCAATTCACAATAGCTAGAGTGTGGAACCAATCTAGATGCCCTTCAGTTGATGAATGGATAAAGAAACTGTGGTATATAGATACAATGGATATTACTCAGTCATAAAGAATAATATAATTATGGCATTTGCAGGCAAATGGATGAAATGGGAGAATATCATGCTAAGTGAGATAAGCCAATCTCAAAAAACCAAAGGACGAATGATCCCGCTGATAAGAAGATGATGATACATAATAGGGGTGGGAGGGAGGCAAGAATGGAGGAAGGAGGGAGTGTATAGAGGGAAAAGAGGGGTGGGAGGGGTGGGGGGAAGGAAAAAATAACAGAATGAATCAAACACCATAACCCTATGTAAATGTATGATTATACAAATGGTATGCTTCTACTTCATGTACAATCAGAGAAACAAGATGTACCCCATTTGTTTACAATAAAAATAAAAAATAATAAAATTTAAAAAAAAGAAAAGGTTACGTATTATATGATTCTAGCTATATTACATTCTGGAAGAGGGAAAACTATGGAGACAATGAAAAGGTCACTGGTTGCCAGAGATGTGGGAAAAGGAGAGAGGAACAGGCAGAACCCAGAAGATTTTTAGTAGTAAAACTGTAAGATACTAAAAAGTTGGATACATGTACATTTGTCAAAACTCATAGAATAAAACCATTAAGAGTGAATGTATTAGGGGCTGGGGATATAGCTCAGTTGGTAGAGTGCTTGCCTCACATGCACAAGGCCCTGTGTTAAATTCCCAGCACTACACAAAACAAAAACAACAAAAAAAGAGTGAATCTTATGAACTTTGGGTGATAATGATGTATCAACATAGGTTCACGGATGGTAACAAATGTACTTCTCTGGTGGGGAATATTGATACTGATGGAAACGTGCATAATAGAAGGGGTAAATGGGAGCTCTGTACGTGCTGCTTCTATTGGTTGTGAACCTAAAACTGCCCCCAAAACGTCAATTTTTAAAAAAATGTAATCTTTGTTTTGTCATTAAAAATCATTTTGTTTCTTGGATTTTAAAATTACTGATGTAAAGTGATCTGTATTTCTTTTGTTTTCGGTTTACTTCCTCATTATTTCTCAATCCTATCTACAAAATTATCATTATTGAAAACATCTTAGACATTTTGGGTACAATCTCAGTCATGCACACAAACCATTTATCTCTTTTGACTCTTGCTTTGTGTCAAAGAGGAAAATATTCTTTAAAGTAGTCTGAAACTTTGTACACATTCTAGGCATGATGATTTATCTCACACAAAGCAAAATAAACAATGGCTAACCTCTCCAAGAATCAAACTGGATGAAACATATATTCCAGAGATATATGACAAAATTGTCTCTTTCTGATCTGGCTCCCATAGGTAAAAGAATGTCACATAAGAGAAGTATTCATTGCACCTGAGAAAAACCACTGTGAAATTCTGGTGTGAGACCAGCCTGTGCTTCAGACAAATATTTAGCATTGGAATTTGTTTCCATTTAACTTAATTCCCCCAAATACAAAATCCTTCAGGTAATGCAAGTTAGTCTAATACTGTTGCCTGAAAACTGTTCCAGCATGAACAAATATTTCAATTATAAAGTTTATAATTGAATCCACTGGATCAGGGCCTATCTTGAAGCACACAGCAAGATATATTTTTCTTCCAAACCCCATTAAGTCCTAGAGGGAAGTTTTATACATGGTAGTCGTTATAGGCTTTTCATTTTTAACTGAACATATTTTGCTTATGTGAGTCTGATTACTGATTTATTCTAACTAGTTGCAGTGAAACTCATGTGGTCAGAATAACAAATTTATTTTCCACCAATGAATATGACAGGCTGTGAGCTGTATCTTATTTGCATCCCTACTGCCTACCCAATGCACAGGGTCACAGTAAATCCATTTAGTCAATGTTTGCTAAGGAAACAGTAGAGCCTGGCCAACTCCAGGGACCCTTTGGACTGATTCTTTTGTTTTCAGACGAGGAGACAAAGCCTCTGACAGATCCACTCTTTCAAGGGACCCACACATTAGTAACTGATGAGCTAGAACTTCTTCCTGTTCAGTGATTTATCTGCTCCTGTCTACCCAAGAAGAATTTTAGGAGGGCCTGGAAAATGAGGGCATGTGTCAGGTACCTGGCACAGGCTACTCAACAAATGGCTGTTTCCTTCCTGTCCCCACTTTTTCCATGAAAAGAGAAAACCACAACACAGATGAGGACTGCTTTCTTTGTGCTTAAAGCAAACTGAATTTCCATGTTAATATATGAAAAACGGTCTGCACCTTCAGAAGAAATGTCCACAAAACCTATTAATTTCTACTGTTGTCTTCAGAATCCTTTCGAAGGGTTGACATATGGGTAAAGGGGAAATAATGGTCTCATTTTAAGAGTGTGTGTTCTATACCAGGAAAGGGCTAGGGGCTGGGAATACAGAGATGAACAAGACATGGTTGCTGCCCGTGGGGATCTCATAGCTCTATGTGGAATATTAACATGATAAGTAAGGGAATAAGCAACTCAATTCCTGAAAGCATAAGGATAACATCTCCCAGAGAAGGTAATATTTGAATAGGGATATGAATGAGAGAAATTTGCTACCTAGGGCTAGGAGAATTACAAGCAAAGGAATACAAATGTCTTTTAGATGTAGCAGTTGGCAAGGGTAGTGTATAGAGAAGGTGCAGACAGAGCAGAGAAAGGGGTGGCTGAGAAGGAAGTGGACCCTGAAAGGGAAGACAGTGGGCACCACATATTTGCTTATGAATTCATCTCAGAGGGAGAGTGATTTAGGATATTTTGAGGAGAAAATGAATAAGGCATCATCATAATATTCTCTTACATGAAGAAACAATACAATAATTTGTGAACTTAACTTTCTTTTGAGTGCTAGTTCAACTTAACATTCATTGATGTCATGCTTAATACAAGGTCATGAAATACCAAGGACCCAAAGTATACAAATAAAGAAGATACAGTCCCCACTGTGGAGCTGTTAGAAACTGGTAGAAAGTCTCTCCCATGCCCTGCTGACCATAGTAGGAGCCAGGCAGTGGGCAGAGTAAAATTGAGTTGGGTACAACCTCCCAGGGGTGCACACAGGAGGAAAGTCAGAGACAGAAGGTCCAGGCTCTGGGAGGATGGCCTGGACTGTAGGAGTGGAGGGATCCTGCAGAAGACCAGGAAGGGAGGGCAGGGTGTAGTGGGAGGGCTGTGGATTGTGAGCAGTGTATGTCAGGAATGTTGGAGGATAACTGGGAAGATCACTGAGCCCAAACCCACTCTGGGCGATCCAAGATGGCGGCCTAGAGGGAGACTGCACCCCCGGTCGCTCCAGAACCCAGGAGTTAAGAAGGGGAGGCATTGAGAGACTCGGACTGAAGTGGAGCCACGGGTGAGTCTGCCCACTGGGTAAAGCTCGGCCCGGGTGGCAGGCCCAGATAGAGGTGGCTTATCGGAGCCGGGCAGGGCAGCTAGAGTTATCCACAGGCAGTCCTGCGCACTCCGGCGGTGGGCCCCGCCCACACAGCCAGCTTCTCCAGGTTCTCGGAACGGAACTGGCCCGCTAGTGAGAGCCTGTCTGAACAGAGCACGCTCCGAGTCCCGGAGCCCCTGCAGTGCAGTGTACTCCTGCAAACAACCAGCGGAGAGCCTCGATCTGCAGTCAGCCTCAGGGATAAGGGCAGGGCAGCAGGAGACCTCTTCAGGCGGCACTGCCCACTCCGGCTGCGGGCTCTCTTCACGGGGCGATCCAAGATGGCGGCCTAGAGGGAGACTGCACCCCCGGTCGCTCCAGAACCCAGGAGTTAAGAAGGGGAGGCATTGAGAGACTCGGACTGAAGTGGAGCCACGGGTGAGTCTGCCCACTGGGTAAAGCTCGGCCCGGGTGGCAGGCCCAGATAGAGGTGGCTTATCGGAGCCGGGCAGGGCAACTAGAGTCATCCACAGGCAGTCCTGCGCACTCCGGCGGTGGGCCCCGCCCACACAGCCAGCTTCTCCAGGTTCTCCGAACGGAACTGGCCCGCTAGTGAGAGCCTGTCTGAACAGAGCACGCTCCGAGTCCCGGAGCTGCTGCAGTGCAGTGTACTCCTGCAAAGAACCAGCGGAGAGCCTCGATCTGCAATTAGCCTCAGGGACAAGGGCAGGGCAGCCGGAGACCTCTTCAGGCGGCTCTGCCCACTCCGGCTGCGGGCTCTCTTCACGGGGCGATCCAAGATGGCGGCCTAGAGGGAGACTGCACCCCCGGTCGCTCCAGAACCCAGGAGTTAAGAAGGGGAGGCATTGAGAGACTCGGACTGAAGTGGAGCCACGGGTGAGTCTGCCCACTGGGTAAAGCTCAGCCCGGGTGGCAGGCCCAGATAGAGGTGGCTTAGCAGAGCCGGGCAGGGCAGCTTGAATCTTCCCAAGGTAGTCTTCCACACTCCGGCAGTGGGCTCTTTCCACACGGCCAGCTGCACGGTGCAGGCCCACAGTGAGAGCATTTCCGCACAGAGCCAGTTCCAAAACGTGGAACCAGTAGGGGGCTAGGGGCAGTATTCTTCGAATGAGCTGCTTTATCAGATTCCTCCAAGACATCAGGCTACTGAAGGCTGGGAGGTGATACACTGGAAATCTACTGGGACACTATAAGCCAATAGTGGAAAACTGCAATATCTCAGGGTCCCACTGACAACTGACCATTATGAGAAAACAAGGGAAGAAAATGTCCCAAACAAACCTAGATACTACATCAATAAAACCCAATGACAGCAGAGCAGAAGAAATGTCAGAAAGGGAGTTCAGAATGTACGTAATTAAAACGATCAGGGAAGCTAATGAGGAGATGAAAGAGCAAATGCAGGCATTGAAGGAGGAGATGAAAGAGCAAATGCAGGCATTAAATGATCGCACCAATCAACAGTTAAAAGACCAAATACGGGAAGCAAGAGATCATTTCAATAAAGAGTTAGAGATACTGAAAAAAAACCAAACTGAAATCCTTGAAATGAAGGAAACAATAAACCAAGTTAAAAACTCCATAGAAAGCATAACCAATACGATAGAACACCTGGAAGACAGAACCTCAGACATTGAAGACAAAATATTTAACCTTGAAAACAAAGTGGAACAAACAGAGAAGATGGTAAGAAATCATGAACAGAATCTCCAAGAACTATGGGATATCATGAAAAGGCCAAATTTGAGAATTATTGGGATTGAGGAAGGCTTAGAGAAACAAACCAAAGGAATGAACAATCTATTCAATGAAATAATAACAGAAAATTTCCCAAATCTGAAGAACGAAATGGAAAACCAAGTACAAGAGGCTTATAGAACTCCAAACATACAAAATTACAACAGACCCACACCAAGGCACATTATTATGAAAATACCTAACATACAAAATAAAGACAGAATTTTAAAGGCCGCGAGAGAAAAGAATCAAATTACATTCAGAGGGAAACCAATAAGAATATCAGCAGATTTTTCAATCCAGACCCTAAAAGCTAGAAGGGCCTGGAACAACATATACCAAGCCCTGAAAGAAAATGGATGCCAACCAAGAATCTTATACCCAGCAAAACTTACCTTCAAATTTGACGATGAAATAAGATCCTTCCATGATAAACAAAAGCTAAAGGAATTTACAAAAAGAAAGCCAGTATTACAGAACATTCTCAGCAAAATATTCCATGAGGAAGAGATGAAAAACAACGATGCAAATCAGCAACAGGAGGCGCTAGCCTAAAGGAATAGCCAAATAAAGGAGAAACCGAATCATGTCAAAAACAAATATGAGTCAATTGACTGGGAATACAAATCATATCACAATAATAACCCTGAATGTTAATGGCCTGAATTCATCAATCAAAAGACACAGACTGGCAGATTGGATTAAAAAGAAAAATCCAACAATATGCTGCCTGCAAGAGACACATCTCATAGAAAGAGACACCCATAGACTAAAGGTGAAAGGATGGGGAAAAACATACCATGCACACGGACACAGCAAAAAAGCTGGAGTATCCATCCTCATCTCAGATAATGTGGACTTCAAACCAAAACTAGTCAGAAGGGATAAAGAAGGACACTACATGCTGCTTAAGGGAAGCATAAATCAGCAAGACATAACAATCATAAATATCTATGCCCCGAACATTGGCTCATCCACGTACGTCAAACAAATCCTTCTCAATTCCAGAAATCAAATAGACCACAACACAATAATACTAGGCGATTTTAACACACCTCTCTCACCACTAGATAGATCTTCCAAACAAAAATTGAATAAAGAAACTATAGATCTCAACAACACAATCAGCAATTTAGACTTAACGGACATATATAGAATATACCATCCAACAAAGAATGAATACACTTTCTTCTCAGCAGCACATGGATCCTTCTCTAAAATAGACCATATTTTATGCCACAAAGCTACTGTTAGTAAATACAAGAAGATAGAGATACTACCTTGCACTCTATCAGATCATAATGGATTGAAATTAGAAATAAATGACAGAATAAAAAACAGAAACTTCTCCAATACCTGGAGACTAAATAATACACTATTATATGATGAATGGATAACAGAAGACATCAGGAGGGAAATAAAAAAATTCTTAGAAGTAAACGAGAACAAAGACACATCATATCAAAATCTCTGGGACACTATGAAAGCAGTACTTAGAGGAAGATTTATTTCATGGGGTGCATTCAACAAAAGAAGTAGAAATCAACAAATAAACGAGTTAACACTACAGCTCAAAGCACTAGAAAAAGAAGAGCAGACCAATACCAAAAGTAGTAGAAGACAGGAAACAGTTAAAATCAGAGCCGAAATCAACGAAATCGAAACAAAAGAAACAATCGGAAAAATTAATAAAATAAATAGTTGGTTCTTTGAAAAAATAAATAAAATTGATAAACCCTTAGCCACACTAACAAAGAGAAAGAGGGAGAAAACTCAAATTACTAAAATTCGGAATGAACAAGGAAACATCACAACAGACACGAGTGAAATACAAAACATAATTAGAAGCTATTTCGAAAATCTATACTCCAACAAAACAGAAAACCTCAAAGACATCAACAAATTTCTAGAGACATATGAACTACCTAAACTGAACGAGGAGGACATACACAACTTAAATAAACCAATTTCAAGCAATGAAATAGAAGAGGTCATCAAAAGCCTACCAACAAAGAAAAGTCCAGGACCAGATGGATTCTCAGCCGAGTTCTATAAAACCTTTAAAGAAGAGCTCATTCCAATACTCCTCAAATTATTCCATGAAATAGAAGAGGAGGGAACCCTACTAAACTCGTTCTATGAAGCCAATATCACCCTGATACCTAAACCAGACAGAGACACATCAAGGAAAGAAAATTTCAGACCAATATCCTTAATGAACATCGATGCAAAAATTCTCAACAAAATTTTAGCAAATCGCATACAAATATATATTAAAAAGATAGTGCACCACGATCAAGTGGGTTTTATCCCAGGGATGCAAGGTTGGTTCAACATTCGGAAATCAATAAATGTCATTCACCATATCAACAGACTTAAAGTTAAGAATCACATGATTATTTCAATAGATGCAGAAAAAGCATTTGATAAAATACAGCATCCCTTCATGCTCAAAACACTAGAAAAAATTGGGGTAATGGGAACATTCCTAAACATTATAAAGGCCATCTACGCTAAGCCCATGGCTAATATCATTCTAAATGGTGAAAAACTGAAAGCGTTCCCCCTAAAAACTGGAACAAGGCAGGGATGCCCTCTTTCACCGCTTCTATTCAACATCGTCCTTGAGACTCTAGCCAGAGCAATCAGACAAACCAAAGAAATTAAAGGGATACGAATAGGAAAAGAAGAACTCAAACTATCCCTGTTCGCTGATGACATGATTATATATTTAGAGGAACCTGGAAATTCCACCAGAAAACTTTTAGAACTCATAAGTGAATTCAGTAAAGTAGCAGGTTACAAGATCAATGCTCATAAATCCAATGCATTTTTATACATAAGTGATGAATCTTCAGAAAGAGAAATTAGGAAAACTACTCCATTCACAATAGCATCGAAAAAAATAAAATACTTGGGAATCAATCTCACAAAAGAGGTGAAAGACCTCTACAATGAGAACTACAGAACACTAAAGAAAGAAATTCAAGAAAACCTTAGAAGATGGAAAGATCTCCCATGTTCCTGGATAGGCAGAATTAATATCGTCAAAATGGCTATACTACCTAAAGTTCTATACAGATTCAATGCAATTCCAATTAAAATCCCAATGATGTACCTCGCAGAAATAGAGCAAGCAATTATGAAATTCATCTGGAAGAATAAAAACCTAGAATAGCTAAAGCAATCCTCAGTAGCAAGAGCGAAGCAGGGGGTATTGCAATACCAGATCTTCAACTCTACTACAAAGCAATAGTAACAAAAACGGCATGGTATTGGTACCAAAATAGACAGGTAGATCAATGGTACAGAATAGAGGACATGGACACAAACCCAAATAAATACAATTTTCTCATACTAGACAAAGGTTCCAACAATATGCAATGGAGAAAAGATAGCCTCTTCAACAAATGGTGCTGGGAAAACTGGAAAACTATATGCAATAGAATGAAACTAAACCCCTATCTCTCACCCTACACAAAACTCAACTCAAAATGGATCAAGGACCTCGGAATCAGACCAGAGACCCTGCATCTTATAGAAGAAAAAGTAGGTCCAAATCTTCAACTTGTTGGCTCAGGATCAGATTTCCTTAACAGGACTCCCATAGCACAAGAAATAAAAGCAAGAATAAACAACTGGGATAGATTCAAACTAAAAAGCTTTCTCTCAGCAAAGGAAACTATCAGAAATGTGAAGAGAGAGCCTACAGAGTGGGAGAATATCTTTGCCAACCATACCTCAGATAGAGCGCTAATTTCCAGAATCTATAAAGAACTCAAAAAACTCTACACCAAGAATACAAATAATCCAATCAACAAATGGGCTAAGGAAATGAACAGACACTTCACAGAAGAAGATGTACAAGTAATCACCAGATATATGAAAAAATGTTCAACATCCCTAGTAATAAGGGAAATGCAAATCAAAACTACCCTAAGATTTCATCTCACCCCAATTAGAATGGCGATTATCAAGAATACAAGCAACAATAGGTGTTGGCGAGGATGTGGTGAAAAAGGAACACTCATACATTGCTGGTGGGGTTGCAAATTAGTGCAACCACTCTGGAAAGCAGTGTGGAGATTCCTCAGAAAGCTTGGAATGGAAACACCATTTGACCCAGCTATCCCACTCCTTGGCCTATACCCAAAGGACTTAAAATCAGCATACTACAGAGATACAGCCACATCAATGTTCATTGCTGCTCAATTCACCATAGCCAGATTGTGGAACCAACCTAGATGTCCTTCAGTTGATGAATGGATAAAGAAACTGTGGCATATTTATACAATGGAATATTACTCCGCAATGAAGAATGATAAAATTATGGCATTTGTAGGCAAATGGTCGAAATTGGAGAATATCATGCTAAGTGAGATAAGCCAATCTCAAAAAACTAAAGGACGAATGATCTCGCTGATAAGCGGATGAGGACATATAATGGGGGGTGGGAGGGGCTAGCATTAGGTTTAGGGTTAGGTTTAGAGTTAGGCTAAGGAGAGCAGTAAGAATGAAGGAAAGAAGGACTGTGTAGAGGGAAAAGAGGGGTGGGAGGGGTGGGAGGGGTGGGAGGGGTGGGGGGGAGGGGAAAAATATAATAAACATCATTACCCTATGTAAACGTAAAAATAAATAAAAAAAAAAAAAAAAAAAAAAAACCCACTCTGCACAGAAGCCTGGGGAAACCACAGAAGTCTCCGTCTACAGATGTATGGGAAAACAATAGGACTCCTTTCTTTCTCATATTTTAGACTCATATTTTACATTTAAACTGCCAAACTTCAGATTGGACACGAGGTCACTCATGCCAATTTCATGGCCAGTTTCCTATGATAGTTCTAAAATTCCTGCCAAAGGCATGTGAGAAATAACAAGAGAACAAGAGAGTTCATCTCTTTGAGACAATTTTGAGTCAAGCCCAGCAGCCTGAACTTCTCACCCTGGGTTCCGTAGCAGGGCAGTGGACTTAGCCCCATCTGCTGAGGAGTGTTCTGGGTGGGGCCCTCAAAGACATTCAGGAACTAAGTCACTGAAGATGGGCTACTGACACAGGGATCAAAGGTGAGCAAGTTCAAGCAAGACAGGGGCTAGCTCCTCTTCTGGGCTATAGCCACAGGGCATGGGAAAGGGCTGTGTGCAGATGGGGTTCAGCAAACACTGATTCTGGAGAGCAAAGTGGTTATGCTGTGCCAAACACATAGCTCTGGTATGTAATCTCTGAGGGCTGGGCCTTTCAAAAGTCATAGGCCATCGGTAGGGTGTCTGGGGGAGGTAAAACATAAGAGTAATAGGAAATCAGCAAGTGACCATCAGCATGGCACTGTGGAGCCAGTCTGGGAAGGTCATGCCTCTGCTCTGCTGAATTCTCTCTTCTGGCTCTTCCACCAAGTGTTCAGGCTGCAGCAGGAAAAGTGACCTTGAACTCCAAACAACTCCCTCTGGATATTAGCTGAGATGTGGGAGAAAAATGGAGGCCATGGTTAGCTGTTGTCAGAAGAGAGGACATATGTGTGGCCTTGTGTGATGTCATCTATCTTGCATAGGAAGATAATGTTAAGTTCTATATTCTAATGATCAAAGTTTCAAATAATAGCATAATTTTATGGGCCAATCAGTAAAGGATGACAACCAAAGGGGTCCAGAGGTACATACCTGAGAAAAAAGAAGAAATAAAGGGTGGTGGGGAGGTTTTCTTAGATTTAAGTTTGTAGAATTTCAAAATTATATATTTGCATATGCCTATATTAGAAAATTCCAAAAAGTGCTAAGCTTTTTGACTGTTTACAACAACTTCATCTGATCCAGTAATTTCACTAGTGAGAACCAGTCCAAGTTGAAGTAGGGGTCACAGCCAGAGATTTCTGAGAAAGGTTAAGAACTGAAAGCAGAACACAAACAGCCCAGTGGGAACTGAACAGTTTAGAAGTCTCTGTTCACTGACACCACACGATGGGGGCTTCTCTTCTCCTGCCCTGTGGATGAGGATTCCCCAGCCTCAGTCTTGGGCTCTTACTCTTTTCCTGCCCCCATCTCCAGTGACCTCACCACTCTCAGAATCTTTAGACCCTACAATGCTGATGACTTTAGTCTCCAGTGAGGTCCCTGTTCACCCAGCTGCACTATGGACATCTCAACCTTCCCCTGGTGACCCAGGCACATCTGCTCATCTTATTTTCCCTTCTGGCCACTTCTTGGACCTTCACCAGCCCCCTGCACCACCTGCCAGGGAGGTGATTGCTCCCTGTCTCAGGGTAGGGCATCTCCACCACCCAGGTGGTCACCTTGAACAACAGCAGCTACCATATCTGTTCTTCACAGGTTGTGGTGGCAACTAAATGGGCGCACACTACTTAGTGCATTATGGTACTTACTACATGCTAACCATTTTCTGGCAAAGCAAGGCATTTTTAAAAACACAGCTAATGTAATACAAACACCTAAAAATGCACATAGAGAAAAGTGAGTAATATTAAAAATATAAACTCCTTCTTCTTTCCTCAATCTGTTGCCTGATTTCATAGTTTCCTGTGTATTCTTCCTGAAAGTTCAAGGATCACAAAGTCACCTTGAGTAGCTCCTTAGAAAAGGTCACAAAGGAGGCTATTTTAAAACATGAAATCAATGTTTTCATGCAAAATAATGCATAGAGAAATGCCCTGTTTTGACTCCCCCAGGTCTGTACCTGACTACCCCTAGCTTGTTCTCATACTGCATAGGCTATCATGGTGGCGAGGTTCATGGTGGGAGTGGGGATGAGAATAAAGAGACCTTTTCTGAATATTCATTTAACTTAAAAAATTAAATGTTTGAAATAGTACCATCAAAATTAAATGTTCAGAATAGTCACATCAGTGTTCTTGTGGATAATTCCTACTAGCATTTTACTAGATATTGGTGGGCAAATTATTTGAAGTCTCACTTTCCTCCTCTGTAAAATGGGAATATGTTAGGGCCTATCTTATAGGATTGCTATGAGAATTCAGAGTAAATATTTGTAAAAATGCTCAAGAGAAGTGCCTGGTACACAGACAGAATTTTGCTAGTGTTTTAAAGAAATAAAATAACTGTTCATTGGGAATCGTATTTATTTGCAGACCCAAGATTGTAAAAGTGGAAGGATGCTGTAAGGATCAAGTAATCTCCTATAACCTTTGCCCACTAACTTGTCCAAGGACTGAGTCAATTAATAATCATATACTATTATATGACACAATAATACAATATGTAACACTGTACATTTTCTGTGATAAACATTCTAGAAGGGAAAATATTTATAATATATTATCAATATTCATGAAGATTAGCATTATTTAATATTATTAATGTCATTATCATACTCAAATCAAATGTGGGTCTTTATATGTAGAGCTGAATTGTAAATATCATTCTCATTAGACTCCCCTCCTTGCTCCATATGAAACTCAGTGTCATATATTATTCCTTCAAATATGAATGGCAGAGATACACTCCATGGTCCTAACCAAATCCATAGCTCCATCAAACAACACTGAACACTTTGGATGCCCTTATTTTACACATACTATAATTAATTAGCATTTATTAACAAAACAAAGTATGCAAATGGTAACTAACACCCACTTAGAAATCCAAGGCCCTATGTTAGCAGTCTGAGTGAACACTGTGAACATATCAAAATGCTAATAGAACATGTTACTTCTCTAAAAAATTTCATCCTGGATCTTTGGTTTGATTTAATGTTCCTTAAGACAAGCTTTACAAGTTAGTTTGACACCTTGATTATCCCTACTGTCTGAAAGAGTTGTTGTTTCACTCATTTTGCTTAACTTAGATTCGCAATGAGCTTCCCATGACTTACAAGAGAAAATTTTTTAAGTTAAGGATTCAATCAAAAATATCTGAAGAGAATTTTAACTATGGTTGCTAAAATAATAGCATACTCTTGTGATTGGCAGTAACAAACATTTATAGAGTGCCTATTGTATACTGATCCTGTTAGCTTTCCTGGAGCCACAGTGAAATTCAGCTGTCATTCTGGAACTTCATGCCTTCAACAAAGACAGAAAACCTGTCTAATTTCTGGGGACTAAAATTAAGAGCTGCAAAAATTAAAAAAAGAAAATGGGATCTACACATCCACATATTTGGAGCTAGTCCTGGGCCCTTCCTGCCAGCTGCACCCTTAGTACATTATATATATTTCCAAACCAATCAAAAAAAGGTGATAATTCTCTAGTAAATTGGGACCTAGCACATTAGCTGCCTGTCTACACAGGAGAGACATCTGCAGAAATCCAAAGGTAAGTAAAATTTTTGTCATTGATATCATTCACAGGAGACTTCCAGCTTTCCTGTCTTCTTTAGTCTACCTGGCAGAAGCCACCCTGCCCTTGGGCTAGGATTTCTCCACAATTCTGCAATATCTCAGCATTTCAAATATGTATGAGAACTGTACAGCCCACGAAGTTTTAAAAATAAAACAGGAGACCAGCTCCATCTCTGTATCTACAGTACATAAGAAAGAAAATGAACAAAATTGCAACCTCTTACTGCTCTTTTGGCATTAATCATGACTTACCATCCTGAGTGGGTGAGTGTCTAATTAACCACTCATCAGTCTCAAACTTTTAAAAGAGCTGTCATTTCCCTTGGGCTGGAGATCTTCTGCCTACTTTCTGCTGTTTGCAAGGCAGGGAATCTGTGTCTTGATGGAACTCACAGTAAGGGAAAGAAACTCCATGCTGCTGCTTCTTGGCTAAGCCACCTCCATCTGTCTACCTCCTCCGCCTGCTCCCTTTGATCCACCCTGGGTGTGATTACTCCTTTGGCCTCTGTTCTACCCATAGCTCCTGCGGCCCAAGAATTTTAGTTCACACACCTCTAGCCAAAAGTTTTTCTTGCTTCATAATATTTTTGGAGACATAGCTGCCCTAAGAATTCTTCCAATTATAATAACCTCCTGTCACTCTAACCATTTTTACACAAGCTGGGCTCTTATCAGGAGTGCTGCAGTGTCTAGTATTGTTGCCCTCCCTTGTGTTGATGTAGTAATGCCTTTTGGGGTCCAGACATATGAATTTTTTCTACAGCTGTGTCCCAATGGTCATGTATTCTACAAGAGAAGACTTCTTGACTTTTCTGACTGACACAAGTATTATTACTCAGAACTGTATATGTCTATATGATTTCATATTAATAGCATTGGCTCATTCCCATAACACATCTGAAAGACATTTTTTTAAAGTGTAGACTTTGATAGAAAAGTTCATAACTTATTCTAAGCATTTTGGCTCACAGGCAGAAGTGAGTAGATAAGGATCTACCACCCATGTTTGAGATTTAAAGCTTGACCCACTAAACCACATATATCATCCTGTGAACAGAGTTGCTCACTCAGTCTTTGTGCCTGAAATTTTGATTTTAAAATATGTAATAGAATTTTTATTCTTGGTTTAAAATGCAGTATTTCATTAACGTTTTAAAGATCAAATTCTAAGTAAAGTAAAACAAAGCTACTGGAACTAATGAGTGAGTCTAGAAAGACTGCAGGATTAAAGGACAATATACAAAAAAATACATTCTAGCAATAGATAACTGGAATTTGAAATGATAAAAGAGAGTATCATTTACAATAGCAACACAACCAAGAAATTCCTAGGTACTATCAAGTAAGTATGTATAACATCCATATACTGAAAACTAAAATCACTGTTGGAAAATCAGACACCTAAATAGAGAGACATATACTGTTTTAGAACAGAAGAGTAAATATTATTAAGGTATCAGTTCTTTCCAACTAATACCTAAATTCAACAAAATCCAAACCAAAACCACAGTAGGATTTTTAAAATAGATACTGACAAGTTGTTTTTAACATTTATATGGTCAGGCAGAGGAACTAGAATAGTCAAAACATCCTGGAAGGGAAAAAAAAAACAAGTTGGAGAACTCACTATTGGATCCTAAGAGTTATCTAAAGCTAAATAGTCAAGGCAATGTCAAATTGGTAAAAGGATAGACATATAAATAAGTAGAGCAGATCCAAAGAGATAGAAATACATACATATATGGTCAAAGGAAAGATAGCATCGTCTATTCAACATGGAACTGAAACAATTGGATATTGTTTGGATATTGATATGCAAAAAAATGAATCTTGGATATTTTGGATATTGATATGCAAAAAAATGAATCTTGATCCACACTGTGCATGTTACACAAAAGTCAACTCAGAATGGATCATATATAAATATAAAAGGTAGTTGTTAAATATCTAGAAGAAAATATAGGAAAAATAAGTATGACCTTATATTAAGTAAATACTTTAAAAACATGAAAAAATAGATAAATAAATAACTTAGACTTCAGCAAAATTGAAAGTTTTCATCCTAGGAAAAATACTGCTAAGATATTGAAAAGACAATGGACAAGCAGAAAATAGTTTAAAAACATATATATATCTTCTAGGGATTGAACCCAGGGGCACTCAACCACTAAACCACATCCCCAGCCCCTTTTATTTTTTATTTTGAGACAGGGTCTTGCTAAGTTGCTTAGCTCTTTGCTAAGTCTGTCTTTGAACTTGGGATACTCTTGCCTCAGCCTTCTGAGTAACTAGGATTACAGGCATGTGCCATTGCGCCCAGCAAACATGTATTTTTAAAACATGTATCTGACAAAGGATTTGTATCTAGAACAAAATCTCTCAGAAATCAACAATAGTAAACAATACAATTAAAAGTGGGCAAAAGATTTGAACAGTTATTTTACAAAAGAAGACAGATGAATGTCAAATAAGTACACAAAAAATGTTCAATATTATTAGTCATTAGGAAAATTTAAATTAAAATCAATGTAATAATACTGGACATCTGTTAGAAAGTCTAAAAACAAAACCAAAACTGACAACAAAGAAGTATAGCACAATTACAACTCTCATGTGTTGTTGGTGGAAATACAAAAGAGTAGGATCACTCTGGAAATATTTACTGGTTTCTTAAGTTAAAACAGATTTGTCATATGGCCCCCACAGTCTCATTCCTAAGATTTTATTCAAAAGAAATGAAAACTTATGCTCACTCAAAAATTTGAATACGAATGTTCAGAGTGCCCTTAAAATCATTTCAAACCAGCATTAACCCAAATATACCAAGTGAGTAGATAAACAAACTGTGGTATATCCATATAATGGGATACTACTCAGAAATGAAACAGAATGGACTAGTGAAAAACCTAACAACATGAATGAATCTTAAATGCATTACACCAGGAGAAAGAAGAGAGGCTAAAAAGGCTACACACTGTTTTAATTTCCTTTGTATGACATTCTGGGAAAGGGAAAGCTAATACATAGAAAAAAATACATTAATGGTTGCTGAGATTGGGAGTATGGGTTAAAGTTATCAATTAGAACAAGGGAATTGGGGGTGACAGAGCTGTGCTTTGTCTACATTGTGCTGGTTGTTATATGATTATAGGCACTGGTCAAAAAAATGTGAACTAAAAATGGGTGAATTTTACTTTATATATATACCATACTTCAATATAAGGAAAATACTCCATTTATGTATGATATAAAACACACTCTACTGTCATCTATAACTAAAAAGAACAAATAAAAAATAAATTAAGGAAAACATTAAAAAATTCAATGAGAAAAATATAATGTAATATAATTTAAAAAATAAAACTGTTATTTTTTTTTATAAGTGCCAACTAGCAATTAACATGCTCAGTGAACAAAAAGATGAAAAACTCAAGATGAGATACTGGCTGAAGAGTACTGAGTGAAATGAATGCTTCTGAGGAAGGATCTGCTTCTGCTTGGCAGGTGCCTTCAACATGCAGAAAAGAAAAAAATGCTTTTCTAATTCATTACCTTTAAAGAATCACAACCAAATCATCCATTCAACTCACAAACTCTCATAAATGGCATTTTGTGCTTATTTGTTTTCTAGTTCAAATAGCCTGTTCCTGTTCAAATTTATGATTTGAAGAGTTCTTTGCTCTTCTACCTGACCAGATTGTTATCTTGAACTTGAGCAAACTCACAGTATTGCTTTCTTGAACATTCAAAGATATTTTTAATATAAATTTATTTTATTTTCACACAGGAACCATGAAGTGACCAACTTATGAGCATAAAAATATGTATGAATTAAGATGATTTTACACGCTTCTACCATGCACTGGTCTCTCCTAATGTTGACAAGTTTTGATTATCATTATTTTCCCTTCACACTACCATCTTTTTATGCTAATGCAGAATGTACTAGAAAGAGCCTTGAAAGTGAATGTCACTGTTACCAGATTTTAAGGTCCTATCAACTCATAACAAGCTATATGACCGCAGTGAAGTAACTTATCTCTCAAAACTAATACTCACCTCCAACTCTGATCTCTCTCCAGTGCCTTCATTAGGGAACTTTAAAGTCCTACAGACACAGATCTCCTCTCATGCAGAATATAAATTATATTGGATGCTTTATTAGTATCCAAATTGTAATCATTACTTATTTGTTCATGTATTCATGCCTCACTTATTCAACTAAGTTTCTTCAACTCCACTATGAAGTGTTTAAGAGGAGAGAATTATTCACACATACATCTTTGTCTCCTATAGCATCTATCACACAGCAATAGGTTAAATATGTTGGTTTTCTGATATAATTATTTGGCCTTACATATCACAGTTTGAGGATAATCAATTGACTTTGAAAAAAATACGGTCAAGTTTGATAAACTCATGGAGGTTTCCAGAGTCTTCTTTGACCACTCTTGTTGCGGCCACCCCTGCTGTCTCCTCCCATTAACTCATCAATGTATTCCAACTTCTGCCCATATCCTCAACCTATTTTACACTTTAATAATATTTATCACGCTCTGAAATAACCTTTCCCTTTCTTTCTCTCTCCTCTTCCTTTTCCCTAATCCAATGTTTTAGGTCTCCTACCAGAATTTAAGCTCCATGAAAACATCAACTGATCATGCTCACTGTAATATATTCAGAACCTGGATCTCATTCAACACATAATAGGCATAAGAGGTACATAATAAATATTTACTGAATTGTTAAACTTGTTCCTTAATTTAGTGATACCTACTGGAGGCTGACCAATAGAAAGAAACAAAACTACTTCACATAATTTACCTGCAAAGAGGTTCTACAAGGTCCTTTTCAAGAAAATCATGATCATTCTTGACACCCACAATGTTGATGGGAAATTGTGAATCTGAGGAAAAAAAAGGAAGAGACAAACAGGTTCATGCACCTTGTTTTATCTGAATGGGCACCAACATATTCAGGTCACCAAGGTCTGCATAAGCCACAGATCTTAACAGCAGTTAGGACCCATTACCATTATGTTGGTGTTGTTTAATATAGCAGACAATTTTATTTTTATCACAATGAATGCTTTTGAGAGTATAATGTAAGTGTGAAATATGAGAATAATCAAGTGTTTGACCTTGGGTAGAATTAAATACTAAGTGCCAGTATTTTTATAGCTTATCCTTATTATAGACATCCTTATTAGAGGCTGATGAGGGCTTAGAGGAGAGCTTTTACACTCTCGCCAGCCACCTAAAGTGTAGGTCGCTGATTTCTGTCCTAATGATTTCATGGAATGCTTAGTGTGGCAGATTTTCTTTTCTCCTTCAAAAAGAACATTTCCCAAAATACCCAAAGTTCAATGGTCTCAAATGTTTTCTTTTGTAGCCAAATCTTGAGTCACTTTGAAGTGCAAGCAAAATACTCAAGCATTGATTCTATCCAAAGAGAAGGAAAAATTTTAATACCATGACTTTTTTCCAACAGACAATCCATGTCAGGTTGATAGGTCAATGACAATCTTCAGAAACATCATATTAATTTTAGATACCTTATTGATATAGATGAAAATTGGGAGATCATTTGGCATTGAGACCATGGTCGATTTTAACAATGTTGGTTCATTCTTTCTCATCTTATATTCTCCTGCCTATACCTTGCCAATCATGATAAATTAAGGGTATCTATATCTTAGCGTGAGCTGCAAACAGAAACAATTCCTCTTCTGGTGAAAAAAATACTGTGTTTGAATTCCACATGGTCCCAGAATGAAGATTGTCTCATTCTATCAGTAAGTGTGTTGTAGTGAGGAGCAGAAGCTGACCCCAGTTGTCCTGGCTTTGAGTTCCAATTACTTCTAAGTTGTGCAACTGGGGGCAAGATACTTACCTTTCTTTGGGCCTCTCTTTCCTCATCTATAAAATGGGGATGATGATAATTATAATACCCACCACATGGCAGTGTTGTGAATATTAACACTTAGTATAAGTAATGTGCTCTGAAGAGTACCTGATTTTATAGAAGTACTTGGTCTTGTTACATTTAGTCTATACAAGTGTCTTAAACACAATCAGAGAGGTACATGTAACCTAGGAGTTATCTTTACCTGTTAGACATTTATGGTCTCTTTAACATTTAAATCTCATAGTATTTTAAGTTTATAAGAGATTGTACATTATAGAAAATATGCTCATTAAGGGTCAAGAGATTAGGATTTTAGTTCTGACTGTTCCTCTTTGGAAATACCACTTAAGCTCAACCTTAAGCTTCTCATTCCTCATTAGTAAACTGGTAGAGAATGGGAGTGAGGGAGAATTGCATAAACTATTTAAACTTTATAAGATTCCTCCTTGTCTAAAAGGTGATAGTTCTATGAAAACTTTCACCAGAGATCCTAGACCTCAAACACACACAGAAAACCTTACAGAATTTAAGTGAGAGAAGTAGAAAATTCTGTTTTTTAATATGAAACTGAGCTTCCAGATGAAGGGATGAAGTTACTTCTAAGTAAAAATTAATCTGGTTGGTTCTTTCCATTCTACACAAATTTCATGCATCAGGAGGAAAAGTCAACAATGTTTAGTGTGCTGGGCATCCCTGTGTAGCCCTGCAGACCTACCTTCCATTTCTATTTTGTGCCCTGCTTTGTGCCCTGTTAGGATGTATGACATCCCAGGGGACCTGTGCCCTCTGGCTTCCTTTCATGTTTGATCAGTGGGAAGCCCTGACTGGAAACTGAAAGAGGAGCCTGAGGTCAGGATAGTTATACTCTGGTTCTTGACAGTGAACGCTGCTAAGGGCCAGCCGTGTGCTCCTAAGAGTCTGCTCCTGGTCTCCTCTCCCCGGTGCTCTGGCACTGCTCCTTTCCTGCTTTGGGTCATTGGTATGACAGCTCTGCTGCACTGCTCCTCATGGATTCTCTACCCTGTCCACACCTTTGTAATGAATCCTATTAGCAATAATCCTTTGCAGATGAGCTCGACTATGCCGTCTGTTCCTTGCTGGAATCCTGACTACTGCACTTCAAATAAGGACCACCCAAAAAGGAGTTAAAAGCTGTGATTATTTTATATATATAGATATACACACACATACATGCAGTGAACAGAAATAAATTACAAACCAAATAATTTTGAGACTTCTAGGAAATTTTAACAACTGACTTATTGCAGTTTTAAGAAAATTAGTATTACACAGAAAAAAAATCTAGGAAAAATAAGGGAAAAAAAATGCCTAAAAGCTGCTGATGACAAAATACTGGAAGAAAATCAGAGTTGGGGTTTCTGATAAAGAGATGAGCATTGTAGTGGGAAGTAGAAAGAAACTGGGCTTGGGAAGAGATTCCCATTTCCAAGTTGGTATCAGGATAAGCCTGGGCATTGCAAAGGCTGAGTGGACAAGAAAGCAAAACAAAACAGGAGAGAAAAGACCTGGAAAACAAAATGATCCATGTGGTTCATTTTGAATTTTATTCCCTTTGTGAAGAACAAAAGAAAGGTTGCACATACCCTCGTATAACTGCGCATATTGTGGGAAACCAGCAGCCCGAAGCCAGTCACATGCTTCCTTCGCCTCAATTTCTGAAAAATACAAGAAGAGAAAATTGTGAGTTCAACAGGCACACCCCAGCACTCTGCCTCCTTCATTGAGGAGATGCTTGTTAGCTTTGAGCAAGTTGTTACAAGGCAAAATTGTTCCCAGGTAAGTCTGTATAAGTCTTCCCATCCCAAAATGGGCGTAAAGTGAGCAGGCAACATAAAGGACCTCGCTATGTGAAATTATCTTCACTGCACATCCGCAAGTGTGGAGGTAATGACAAAACCACAGATGACAGAATATAAAGACTCATTTTCAGGCAGGGAAAAATGTCTTATTTATAAACCAGGGAACCAGGGGAGTAGGCAGAAGGAGGAAAGATTTCTTTATAATCCTCTTTTTAATGGCATTTTTTAAGTTTCCAAGATAAGGTTAAGGGTATTTATTCAACATTCCTTTATTCTTTCACTCTTAGGATAATGAAAGACCACAACTGGGTAGTCTACAAAAATGTATTTTTCTCATGAAGAAAGGTATTACAAAAATCCAAAGCATTATTATTCCTTTAATTTCACTGATGGCCTTAATTCCCAATGCATTTTAACAAGATGTTCATTCATCAAGCACACTGGAATGATTTCAAGCTCAGAGTGCGGCATGGAAAAGAAAATTGAGACTTGAATTTGATGGGGTACTAGAATCTCTGAGGGCCAAGCCCAAAATGTTATATCCTTCAGGTGACCATTGAGGGGTCACCCAAAGGACCATTCTACCACCTGCCTGGGAAAGCTGTGGTGTGAGATGGGAGGAGTCCAGTGTGTGAACCAGGTCACCACTCGACCTTACGAATCCTGGATCATTTCCCAGCCACAACTCTGTTAGATAAACATAACTTTAAGGGAAAATAAGTTCATCTGTCAAAAGTCCAGTTTCCTCCAAACAAAATTAAACAGCTGATTATAACAGGTCTCTACTAAGGCTGTTGGGATGCGCCCACATCAGGTCAGCACATTTCCATTTACTGTGATGTTTGGTTTCCTCATAGCCAAAGCTGGAGAGTCCAGAGCCTTCTTAGGACAACACCACAGAATCCATCTACACTAACATTGGCCATGGGCCTGAGACTGTACCTTATATTGAAAGTTCGGTATCTGTAAAATATAATGTTTGATATGACAGAGACATTTGGTGTATATGTTAGGAAAACAGACCGAAGTCCAGTTCTTACTCCCCCGCAAATAGAGCAAAAGCTGCATCTCTGACCCGCTGATTTGCTTATTTAGACCTGGATTGAAATTTGCCAATAAATTCAGGAAGCAGAACCTTACATGATTCCTGCTTCAAAATGCCTGTTCCTTTAGCATTCCTTATTCTACTGTCACCCCAGGGACTGATCATTTCTCAATTTGAGTTTTATCCCTGATGTGATGTGTGAGGTTTTCCACATAATTTTGACCAGTACAGACCTAACATGTTCTTATTCCTGCCACATACATGCTTCAGAAATACCTGGGGAACCAAATTGGAAATAAAAAGCTTTGGGAAATATTTCTACCAGGAGGAGAGTCTCTGCTTCACAGGGCTGTTCAAACCAGAGCTTCAGCTACATTATGCTGCACTGGCTAACGTGTGCTTTCCCTTTGTAAGGGCAAAGGGCAATTCATGTATTGCCTGAAGGTTCTATTCAATACTGGTTAGAGAGTCCTTCCGTGAAGGCTTTTACTCTGATAATCACAGGACTATTTCTCAGTAACTAGGAAATGAACCTTCTATTTGTTACACTTAGAAAATGTGGTTAGTCTCTGCTGAATCATAGATAAAATGGTGCCCTATAAATTTTCAAGCCTGAGATTTGCTTTTTGCTTCAATATGATACAATGGGTAGTAATGAGAAAATATCTAATTTCTAGATATGCTTTAAACTTCATTATGTGTCAGCAAGCTTTAGAGGGAAGCACTGAATTTTATATTTTCTATTTGAATTACATCAATACTTTGCCTTTTTCTATTTTATTATCCCCTTTACTATGATCAAAATGTAGTGTTAAATGAGAGAATTCTAGGGAGCCAAGCCATGAAGAACAAATGGAAGAGACCCAGAAGATAGGGGCTGTACAACATAGAAAGCTTAAAGGAGATTAGGAAGTGAGCTAGGAATCAGTATACACTCTACCAGGTTGGGGATGGGAGGAACAACAGGTGGGGAGAAGTGGACAGTCAAGGGTCCTTCTAGAAAAACTTTTGGAGCTCTGTTTTGGCAGTGGGATGGGGCTAAGCTAGACTGGGAGAGGCGGGGGTTTTCAATTGAAAATGAAATGATAAGTTCATTTCATTTTTTTCCTAAACAAAAGCAACACTGATAATTGATAAGGAACTGAAATATTAAAATCTTATTCATAAACAAATCTGAAGAATCAAATCTTAATCAAAACCCGGATAAGTCAATCAGTCAATAGGCTATTTATTTGTTTGTTTTCTGTTTTTAAATGGGTAGGCATTTAGCTTTTAGGTCTGAGAATCAAACAACAACAAAAATTGCAGAGTAACTCTAAAACACACCCAAGCCTCAGCTCCTTGAGCCATGGCTCCCCATGCTTAATTACCATCTATTTACTAAGTGCCCCTCAAACACATGACATCTTTTCTATTCTCCTATAAGACCCAACTATATGCTACCTTCCAAAGACAATTGATGTCTCAATTTAAGGGCAAAACAAATCTTATTTACTGATCAGTGATGAAACAAACAAAACTACCTGGCACAATTAACCACTCTCAAATTTGATTTTGCCTATGAAATTGATTTGGAGGCTCTTGTAATTTCTATTGATCCCCTACAGTCCCTACTGATACCTATCAGCCAAACATTAATATTTTCCCCAGGGCTCTTGCAGTGGCCCATACAGGAAAATTAAAAAGGAATCATATTGCCAATGTCATCATTTCACAAAGATTTACCTAATGAGATTTAAATGACATTTGAGGAAAAAAGTATGAAAATCTCCTTTTTAATATGTTCTTGTTAGCCAGCATCATATTACATAAAAGCACTAAGAGCTATTAAAATCACATTTTAACAATTGTATTTGTTTTCCATTTAACCATTACTTGCCCCTGTAGTAGCTTCAGGGTTACAAGGCAAAGAATCAACTCATTATACCTTTCTTGCTGAAAACCTGAGTTATGATGTGAACTAGAGAATGCCACTGAACAGAGGAGCCTGCAGATCTCTATGAATGTTACTGTGCTATAGTAGTCCTCCCTTATATATGGAGTATGGTCTAAGACTCCCAGTGGATGCCAGAAACCTATATCAAACCCTATATCAGACATGGTATACACTATGCTTTTTGATCTGATAACTGACATGCCTACTAAGTGACTAACAGGCAGGTAGCTTATACAGCATGAATGCACTTGGACCAAAGGCTAATTCACATCCCAAGTGGAAAAGAATGGGACGGTGCAGGACAGCATGAGACTGACCTCATGGTATCAGAATAGTGTAGAATTTTAAACAAATGAATTGTTTATTTATGGCCTTTTCCATTTAACATTTTCTGACCTAGACTGTGAATAAGTGAAATTGTGGATAAGGAACAGGGACTTTTGTACTTTGCTAGGGAAAATGCAATTCATTTGGCTGATTATTATGACAACATTTTAATAGAAGTTTTATAATTAGTTATTCCATTTTGGCCTATAGTAGGTATCTGTTTTTGCCTTCTCAGCATTCTTCCCTATTTCTGATAACAGAACTTCTCTATGTGAGGAGCATCTTCTGTGGGGTTTAAGTGGGGTTAAGAGACCTTGCCTCCAATCACATACCTATCCTATGACCATTACCCACATGAGGATGTCATGCTTCTAAACAGCATCTCTTTGCCTTTAGTCTATGGAGATTGAGGAAGTTTGGAACCTTAGGTCAATAGTCATTTGGGAATGAAACCAACTGGCTGGAAGTGAGACACATAGTTTTTCACTTGGTGGCTTGATCCGTCCATAAACCAAGCAAACCTTTCACTGGTTTACTCACAAATTTGGTAGGTGGTTTGGTGCTAGGCACAATTTCCTGCTACTTATCTGCCATTTCACTTGAGGTAAAGTCAGTTTTGCCTCATTTGCCTTTACCTAAACCTGGATACAAATTTACTGCATTCAATTTAAATCCTTATCTGATTGACAGCCAGTTCCTTAGAATATAATGTGAAACTGATTGAGGGCAGTTGCTCAGAAAATGACATTACCTTTGTTCAGAGACAGATTTGGTAAGGAGGCTAACTCACTGGTGCCTGAGGGAGGGGACATTCCTATGGGCATGAGAACAAAGCCACTATGGAAATAAACCCTGGCCTATGATATGTTTTTACAAAGTATTATCATGTTTCTTAATTATACATGTTCAGTTTTAAAAGCTTATAAAAAATTCTGAAAGTCACAATAAAAGAAAAAAGTCAACTCTTGTCCCATTACTAACACATAATTTGAAGTATGTTATTTGTCAAAGTGGTAATATGGTAATAATATCTTAGGTTGACTGCTTTTTCTTTTTTTACATAGTTATACACTATGAATATTTTCCCATACAATGACACTGTTTATAAAAATGGGAAATTTACTTTGTTTTGGGAATGATGCTTATTTTTTAAATGCTTGATTTTTAAATAGCACCAAACTGTATTTCACTGCTGGGAGGGTGCAACATCAAGGTAACCAGGATAAAACACTTAAGTAAGACCTTCTCAGTGTAGTCTGAAAAGGGAGAAGACTGAAAGTTCAAGTGAGTTAGAGATTTACACCCTGTTTCTTTAAAGAAATGTTAATTTAGTGATTTGGATGTGAACAATTGAATGCACAAGACTCAGGAGGGCCTCCTCAGTCAAGTAAGGAGTTATATTGAGCACAGAAAATTTGCAGGCCAGGTTTGCAAGCTGTGTCTCAAGTTACAATCTCATTGTATTTTTAAACTGGTGCTTCTGGTATGCTTCAGAACAGTGTGTTCTCCTAGCTGAGCATTTAAGTACATTTTGGTTTATATTATTCTCTGCATAGCAAATACATGCTTCCACAGATAACCCAAAGGTATTGGGTATTCTTTCTAAATGACCAAAAATTCAAATTAGGGTCAAATTAAAATTTATTATCATGAGACATTTAGTTGGCTAGAAGGAGTCTGCTTTACTGTGAAAGTTTATGCAATCATTATATAGGCATATGTTGTTTTTACAAATTTTGAATTTTCAAGGACAAACGCTCCAATTTAAGTAGGTCTTTCTAAAAACATGTTCATTAAAAGTACTCAAGAGAAGTGGGGGTGGCCGTGGGGGAGGGAGGCAACCTGATCTTCATGTGATTTAGAAAAGTAGGCATGGGAAGGGTGTTTTGGTTTTTCATTTGAACAGGTTCTTGGTGAGCACTCTATTTCTGAAAGATGACAGGTATGAGCATGGCAAAGTGACTCAGCCACCACAAGATGTCTGCAGTGGATGCAATTACTACCATTAAAGTATATCAAAGGTATTAACATTTCAACAGGATCATGGTTGTTGGTTTAGGATAATTCATATGGATGAGTTAGCTTCATTATTAAGGCAAACGAAACCTTTGTCTCGAGAGAGAATTTCTCAAGCAAGTCCCTGTTTATAGATGGTATATTTCCTTGGCCAGACCTAGACCAGTTTTGTGACATCAATGCCAGGGTATCCATCCTATCGACATAAGGTATGAATGATACAGTCATTACTGTTATACAGAACCTTACACTACACCATGAACCTTCTCCCCAGAGAGTTTCATAGCTTTAATTATAGGTAGGGTGCACCATTAGCCTTTTCACAGTAATAGACTTTGATTTAGATTCCATGGCCTGATGGGATATATAAATATTTACACTTTTTAAAATTAGATATCTTTTGTTTTGATGTGTAAAAGTCCTGAATAAATTTTAAATGTGTGCTAAGTATAATTTTTTTCCTAACATGCATAACATTTTTTTCATGCTATTCTAAGTTCTTAAAAGGAGCTAAAATACAGGTTATTTAGAATAAATTTAATATTATCAACCACTGACTATTCAAAACATTGAGCCAACTTATAAACTACCATCTTATTTCTCCATAATTTGAAGCAACATTTTTTATTATTATTTTTTGCAGGGGGTGGCTGGGTAGGAGGGATTGAATCAGGGGCACTCAACCACTGAGTCCCATCCCCAGCCCTATTTTGTATTTTATTTAGAGACAGGGTCTCACTGAATTGCTTAGTGCCTTGCTGTTGCTGAGGCTGGCTTTGAACTCCTGATTCTCCTGCCTCAGACTCCTGAGTCGCTGGGATTTTAGGTGTGCGCCACTGTGCCCAGCTGCAACATTTTTCATGATGTATGATAAAATATCTTATTGTCAGCAAGTATATAAGTATAGGAAGAAGAAATGTGGAAGAGGCATATATGCATATTTCACTATGACACCTAATTGCATTCAGTCAAGACAGAGATGCATGGCTGGGTAATGTATATTTCTCTCCCCATAGCAAGAATCACAGACACGCTGAGACATAATATACCATCAACAATTCTTAACATTAGTCTTACTTCTCAGGCCTTCAGATATCTTCTGTGAGCTGAATTCACAGCAAATCTAGTCACTTAAATAATATCTACTAGAGTGAAAGAGTAGCAAACAAACTCTATGAAGTAGGCTAATTCCTACACACTCAAGGGTTTTTTTAATCATTCTTTTTCAGCCTGATTGGGAAAATAATGAATGTGTGTGTGTGTGTGCATGTGTGTATGAAATATATAACATAGGGGTGTATGTCATATACATGTAAATATACAAATCAAATCTTATATGTATCATATAAATTAATTATTACATTTATAATTAAAACATGATATATATTTTTCTTAAACATATATATGTTTTGTTTTTTCTTATGTGTTTCCAATGATGCCCTTCTTTTTCTAGTACCCATGTGACTCATAGCGCTTCTCTGACTGGGAGGCAAATAATTCTAACCCCACTGATATCAGGCTTGGCCACAGGATCACTTTACCCAATGAAATGTGAGTATAAGTAATGTTTGCTAATTTCAAGCAAACACTTCAGGAGCCATCTCCTACTTGTACTAGCTTTCCTGTTTTTGTCCCTTTATCATGAAGTTAGCATGTCTTAGTCGAGGCTATCCCTTGAGTTTGACCACACGAGGGACAGAGCCACAACAGAAAAGCCGCTGACATAGAATGTGAATAAGAAATAGACTTCCATCATTTTATGCCACCATAATGTGGGGAGGGAGTTTGTAGAGGGGCATGATCTGGAGTAAGCCAATTTAACACAGCTGCCAGCTATTCATTCCATAGGTGAAGCATATAGAAGACACTATGTGCCTTTATTTAAACTTGAAACTATTGGTGCATGTTTGTTAGTGTGGCATAGATTAACATAGACTCAGTATATTATTTCTGCCTGGAATTATGCTTCCTTACCTACATACAGTATGTGGCTTATACAAATTCAGAAAATGTTGTAAACAATCCTTTCATGCTCCTCTCTTATGTGCACCCCCCCACTTGCACCACAGAAACCAAAAGTCCAGTTGCAATCGAAAAGGAAACTCCTCAGAAATATAAACATTAATCTCCACACCCATACTCCTAGTAGTATTTAAGAAGAAAAAAAAAAAATACAACCCCCCCACTTCAATCAATATCAAAGAAAAAGAAGGAAGAAAATATATGCTCTTGTAGCCAAATAGTTTCTGACCAGATTGTTTTGACTAAAGTTTTCCATGAGGCAGAGTAGTACTTTATTCTCCCCTTTCATTTGGTACAGATTGTTCCCATCAGGCGCTTGTGGTATTTCTCAGGGAGGTTATATGCATACACAAGTGCATGAACATCCCAAGCTTTTGGAAGTTGTGGAGCCTCTGCCTACCACTAACTCTCAAGAGATTCTCAAGATGGACAGTTAAGCAACTGAAATGCAAGGCTGGGGACCAGAGAAATGATTCAGACAATTAGAAAGGACCAGGATTTGTGGGAATTGGCTGACATGCTTCCATGTTGGCCTAACCAGACAATAGTCTCTAGTAACCCTTCTTGAAGCAAGAGCATTAGAGTCTGCAAACGCTCTCTCTCTAATTCATTTTTCTCTGGCTTCTTTTGGCAAGGTGAAGAACGAGAGTCCATGGTGGCTGGCTTGGTGTTGACACTCAGGAGCAGAAACTCGAACTTCCACAAGGAAGTTTTAACTTCACAAATTCCAGCATCTGCAGGGTCCTTGTGCATTCACCCTTTATCACACTGATCTCTTGCCTGGGAAAAAGCAATCACCTTGAACAAACTCTACCACTACCAGGAAGTCAGGTTTTTTTTTCTTGTTTTTTTTTTTTTTTTTTTTTTTTTTAGCTTCTGGGAAGTATTCTTCCATTCAACAGTGCTTTAAGACTTTTATTTTTTTAATGTTAAAAAATTATGAATGGTTTTAGGGACTGAAACTCTTCTGTGCCTCCTTCCAAATATGTGAATGTCTGCACTTGAAGAAGGTTATCTACTCTTTGATTAGCTTAGCTCAACTCTTATAGTTCTGGATACCTGGATACTCTAAATAAATCAGAAACTTCCATCATATCAGGGAAAACCTTGCTATGTAGGCAAAAAGAAGAAATACAGAGTCTGTTGGGATAAAGTGCTTCCAAGAATCCAGCAAGTCCCTTCAATTCTTTCCCTCCTAGGGCTGGCATGGCAAGATAGGACTTGACTAGAGTTTTTGAAGAGGATTTGCATTTGATTTCTGTGTGATCATAATATACCTAATCAATCAAAACTAATTTTTGCTTAATTTAATCCCAAGGAAACATCTGAATAACACAGGAACACTTTTATTATCTGACTACATATAAAAACCTGATATTATATATTTATGTATTTTCTTTTATTTCTTGGTACTGATTCAGATTGCAAATGAAGTATTTGCTGGGAAATTTTCAACATGTCTTTGCCAGTTCTTTGGAATGCTTTCTAGTTGTCTGCTGAATGAAGATGGCATTGACATCCCAGAAAAAAAAATAGGGTCTTATTCAAGAAATAAAGTTATTAGGTTTTCAGCTACTGATTTATTTTTCTCCCTATTTTTTAAGGTTAAAGAGATTGCTAAGCTTAGAAACTTGCTCACTTAAGTAATGGAATTTTTATTTTGCAATTTGTTAATAGATATTGACATATATTCCTTACAGAAGGAAATAAAAAATGAGTTCAGGTAGTTCAAAGAGCTCAAGCTAATGGTGGTGAAGGAATTCAAGCTCTCCACTGAAGATGCGGGAAACTATTGGACCCAACAGACATCATGATTCATTCATGACTTGTGTCATGCTGGGATCTAATCATATGGCATACTGATATTAAAGTCAACTGAGGTAGCCTATGCAACAAATGTAGAGCATTAATCTCCAGGATACATAAAGAACCGAAAAAAACTCAACACCAAAAAACAAATCCCAATCAATAAATGGGCTACAGAACTGAACAGACACTTCACAGAGGAAGATATACAACTGAACAACAAATACATGAAGAAATGTTTAACATCTCTAGCAATTAGACAAATGCAAATCAAAACTACTCTAAGATTTCTTCTCACTCCAGTCAGAATGGCAATTATCAAGAATACATGCAACAAAAAGTTTTGGTGAGGATGTGGGGAAAAGGTACACTCATACATTGCTGGGATGGGACTGCAAATGGGTACAATCACTCTGGAAAGCAGTATGGAGATTCCTCAGAAAACTTGGAATGGAACCACCATTTGACCCAGCTATCCCACTCCTCAATTTAAACCCAAAGGACTTAAAATCAGCATACTACAGTGATGCAACCACATCAATGTTATAGCAGCTCAATTCACAATAGCCAAACTATGGAACCAACCTAATGCTCTTCAACAGATGAATGGATAAAGAAAATTTGGTATATATACACAATGGAATATTACTCAGCCATAAAGAAGAATGAAATGATGGTATCTGTAGGTAAATGGATGGAGTTGGAGAATGTCATGCTAAGTAAAATAAGCCAAACCCAAAAAACCAAAGGCTGACTGCTTTCTCTGCTATGCGGAAGCTAATTTACAATGGGTGGAGTGGTAGGGTATGGAAAAATAGAGTTACTTTGGATTAGGCAGAGGGGAATGAAGGGAGGGAAGGGGTTATGGGGATAGGAAGGATAAGAGGGTGAACTGGACATTATTACCCTATGTACATATATGACTACATGACTGGTGTGATTCTACATCATGTACAACCAGAAGAATGAGATGTTATACTCCATTTGTGTATGATGTGTCAAAATGCATTCTACTGCCATGTATAACTAATTAGAACAAATAAAAAATTACTTAAGCTATAAAATGTTTTAAAAGTTTAAAATACAATAGAAGTTCAATTTGTATGGTAGGTAACTCTGAATTCTAAGGAATTCTTCAGGCCTTAATAATCATTACTCCGAAATCTTGATTGGGCCTCTTCAAAAAGATCTTTCCTTCCTTCCTTACCTCTCTCCCTCCTTCCTTTCTTCCTTCCTTCCTTCAGTACTAGGAATTGAACCCAGGGGCACTTGACAACTGAACCATATCCCTGGTCTTTTTAAAAATTTTTTAAAGATAGGGTCTCACTAAGTTGCTTAGGGCCGAGCTAAGTTGCTGAGGCAATCCTTCTGCCTCAGTTGCTGGGATTACAAGTGTATGCCACTCTTCCAAGCTTGGTGTTATTCAAAAATTAAGTTGAGAATGAAATAGAAAACAGCAGGTGTATATTTCATGTGAACATACATACAACTACTTCTAATTGGAGGTATAACATGAATATAATTGAATTTTCTATCTAGTTTTGGGAGACATAACAATTTTATTAATATGGTTGACATGCTGGTCTTGGATAATAGGTTTGTGCCAATACTCACTCAGTTCAGGTATAAAATTAGTTATAAAAGGATAATTTTCCCTAAGAACAGACTTGACTTCACATTCCTCATTAAGTGAAATCTTAGAAATAGAGCAGTAGCAAAATCTACACTTGAGATTTACTTATGCATACATATTCCAACCAAGGCTTAAGTATATTCATAAAAAGAAAGAACAAAAATCAATCAGCAATTTGAAAGTGCTACCAAGGATCCATCTTTTTCTTTTTTTCTTTCTTTTGTAGTGCTGGGGACTAAATCCTCCACATGTGAGGCAAGTGCTACACCATTAAACCACATCCCCAGCCCACCAAAGATTCTTTTGTTACTCGAGTACCAACACATGGGAAATACTGCAACATTTTGGTGATGCTAATTACAGGATGACCCTAAACACTGGATAGTGTACAGGCTTCAAATCTGTTAGATCCAACTCAAGACCTCTCAGCAAGGGACAGCACTAGGTTTCAGCTGAATTCAAGTAAGGCAATGTGACAAACAAGAAAGTTGTCAAGTAAAGACACTACACTTATTTATTTTCTAATCAAATATATGGTTGGTTGTTTATATCCCCTAGTTCCACAGCTGCTGGATCCAACCAACCTCAGATCAAAAAATTCATAAAAATAAATTTGTCTATACTGAATTTGTATAGTTTTTTCTTGTCATTATTCCCAAAACAATACAGTATAACAACTATTTACATAGTGTTTACATTACATTAGGTGTTATAAGTCATTAAATGATGATTTAAACTGTGCAGGATGATATTCCTAGGTTATATGCAAATATTGCACCATTTTCTACAAGGGACTTGAACATTCATGGATCTAAGTGTTTGCAGGGGTATATCTTGGAATCAATTCCCTTATGATACCAAAGGAGGACTGTAATTTAGGTTTCTGATTTTGAGTAAAAAGATAAAAGAAAATAGAAAAAAAATAAAAGGAAGGGGAGAAATCCCCCTGAAGATGAGCTTTTAGTCAGCATACATAGTCCCTCATTCTTTTATTATGAAAATGTGTACATGTATCTAGTCTAAGTATACTATCTACTTTATATGATCTTTAAATAAATTTTCACTTGACAATGACAACAGATGTCCTTTCAAACATTTTAGATGACTGAATAGATTCCTACTGTCATTACTTTAAAAAATCATCTTCTTTTTATCAATCAAGAATTCTATAATCATGGGCTAAAAATAATCCACTTCTCTGGAGACTTTCATTCTAAATGAAGAATTTCTTCAGAATGTGCATCCTGGTGAATGTATTTCAGGGACTACTTCTGAGTTGACATTTCTCATGTTATTTTACATTCTGGATTAAGACACATCTCATATGGTTTTGATTTATATTCTCAGCAAACTTTAAAAAGGAAATTCCAAGTGGAAGTTTATTCATACACCAGAACTATGTTTAAATGATGCTACAGGGATGTCTTAAACTAACACAAGCCAGGAAGTTCAAAGTCAAGATTAGATCCTGGACCATGTTCCCACCTCTTACTTCTTGGACCTCTTAGGTATTTAGAGAGTGGAGATTTTATGTAACAGCTGTTCCACTTGTCTTTGACCTCCTGCATATATATTTAGTCAATTTCAAAGATGCATTACACTTTATGTAACAAACTGGTATTTCCTGAGTGCTTAAGTTCCAAGTTTGTACTTGAAAAACAAAACAAACACCCTAGATAAAGAAAAACTTTACACCTTATTTTAATGACTAGATGACTATTTGTTGTCATATGATTCCTCAAATCATTTAAATAATCAAAAGCACAATGTAAACCAAATTTGTAAATACCAGTAAATTTGCCAAAAGTACAACTTCAGATAAATTTATTTTTATGCAAAGTAAATATTATTTCTACAAAGAGAAGGCTTTTTAAATTTTAAAATTTTTTATATTTTGGTACTGTGGATTTAACCCAGAGGCACTTGACCACTGAGCTATATCCCAGTCACCCGCCCCCTCCCCTTTACAAAAATTTTTTATTTTGAGACAGGATCTTGCTAAGCTGTTAGGGCCTTACCAACCAATCTTAAGTTGCTGAGAGTAGCCCAAAGGGGAGTTTTAAATGTAGATGTATTCTAATTTAATTTTGCTCTTAACTAATGGCATATCTAGTACTTAAATAAAACTCTAGTCTTTTCTCTTATTGAATACAAATACTTGGTTTTACATATTAACTTTTAAAAGGGAACCTGTCAGTTTATCTAGAAAATGTTTCTGTATTTGAAGGCATAATAAGTGCACTATTTGGATATAAGAAAAGCAACACAAAATAAAATGATTAGAAGCAAGGGCCAGTCTTATTTCCCTTTGCAAGGTTGGATAGGTCAGCTTCAGCGGGCCTACTTTTCATCTATTAAATGGGGCTAAACAATAGTACATAACTCAGAGAGTTGTCATAAGAATTAAATGATCACACACTGTAATGTGATTAGATACACACCTAGAGTATCATATGCTACTCCTACTATAGTAAAGGTGCTTATTCTTATTTTTCTCTAATAGAAAATAGTGGTTCTCCTGGCCTCTGACACTTCCCACTCAGTTCTTCTTCATTTGACCTTTAGATATAGAGGGATCGGTCTATTTATTTATTTAAGAGACATCTATTTGGTGCCCCTGATGCTTTCCCACTATTAAGCACTGTGGGAGAATGCAAGGCGGTGGGCAGCCAGGTCCTGCCCTGTAGGTCTCTAAGTTGAGGAAGAAAAGCAAAAGTCTAGGCTTTACTAGCTCTCCAGAGAAGGACAATGTCCCGTATAGTTGGTAGCAAGAGGGGGCATTTTTGATAAGGTGAGCAGCAACAGACTGGCAGATGATGAAAGATTTGAGCCAAATGGTTTAGCCAAATGGTTCTCTGTAGACAACCCTTTTCCACCCACTGACTGTTCTGCAGCTGAATTCTTGTGAACCCTCTGCCTTTCTGGCAGTAGATTCTTCAGTTCTTGCATCTATGCCTGCAGGAGAACCTTGGGGTTATGTGTGCCCATCAACCTGCATCCAGATTCTTCTTATGACAAATATCTAACAGGCAATTCATTTTTACAAAACATTTTGTTACACTCTTTCTGTTAAATGATGCTCTACAATGCAGCAAGCCATGCTTCCACACCATGCTATTTAACACAGTGCTGTGAGAGTCATAAATGAAATGTGACACTTTGAAAATGGCAATAAGGGCCTTATCCTAAAAGGCTGTTACTTCTGGGATATGAACACTAGGCTGAGGAAGACAGTTTTGTGATTATAATTCACAATGTGCTCACCAGTTAATAAGTAAAATATTAGCCATTCTGTGCCTGATATGTGAAGATTCCAAGGTCAAAGATGTGTTAAAACATAACTAAACATAGCAGAACCTTGGGAAAGAAATCTGTATCAGACATGTGGGCTTCATTAAGGGAAATATTTTCAGAAGGTTATTTTTCCACACTATGAGGAAAAGAAACCTGAAAAAATAAGTAAATTGTGAGTGAAGGATATGGGCTTCCTGTGGATTAGTGACTGGGAGAAGTTGGGGGTGTAATGGAGCCCAAGGTCACTGACCTCCAAATGTCATGAATCTTCAAGGTAGGCTTCCTGCCAAGGTCACTCTCATTATTAAAAACATCCTAGGTGTGTATTCAGGGATCTGCTTCGTGGGAAAGAAACTGGAAAAGTCATTCAGATACTTCAAATCACTTACATTAAAAAGCAAAGACATATTTTGCTCTTAGGCATAAAATGATAATTAACATCTATGACTGCTCAAAGTGTACCTAATGCCAAACAGAAAATTTAGTCCTCCTTGAACCTTTTGTTTTTAAAATAAAGAAAAAGAAAATATTGATACATAATTAAAAAAAAAAAAAAGATGAACTTTGTCCTGCTCAAACTAGTGCATAGTGTTGGGGTTCTTAACCTGGGCTTTTTGTGTAGAATTCAGGGTCCCAGGAACCCTTTGTACACCAACATTGCTGCATATGAGCTGCTTTTCCACTTGGGGTAATTTAGCTTTTATCAATGGCATGCTTATTCTACTGCTTATTCTACCTCCAAGGTACTCACATTTAGCCCAAAAAAGAAAACTTCATAAAACTTGGAGGCTTAAAGAAGTGTCAGTTTTCTTCTGCTGTGTTCCCTGTGGATTATCAGATTTTGAATTTAGAACAGAAAGATAAATAATCTCTCTCTCTCTTTCACACACCCACACACACACACATACACACACACATACAGACACAGACACATGTATACTGGTGGCACATGTATTCTGTAACTGTGTCTTAGGTAAAACTGAAAACATCTTTGAATAAATATGCAGATTTTGAATCTTCTTAAATTATTACATTTCAGATACACATTACCAGATTGGAAGCCAGATTGCATCTTTACATCTCCTGTTCTTAGTCAAAAGCCTCGCAAATGGTGATCATTTAGTGAACGTTGACTAAATGCATGAAAAATTAAATTAAGAGGAAAATATTTATAGATCTGTAGGCCAATAAACATACAAACATCTCTCAGATATTCAGGTCCCTCCAAACTCACAGGACTGTTTTCAACATGGACAAATGTGAAAGAACTTTGTAAATTGTAAAGCACTCAATGAAAATACATGAAATGAAATACATAAGTAAAATCACAACATCATTCCAATTGTGATTTCACCTCTAGATACATGCTTATAGATATCTTTGGGCAGGAGAGTCTTTGCATATCTTGATGTTATTTCTTTTTTCTGAAGGGCAAGACATTTGACACTGTCCTGGCATTGACTGAGACAGTCATTTCTGTTGGCTCTGATCCCAATTTCCTGTCTCTCTATATCCAAATCCTTGGAAATCCCAAGCATACAGAGAACTGCAAGATTTAGTCTTAAAAAATAACAGCAAGAAAAGATTGTCCTGTTTTCTCATAAAGAAATCAGTCTACCTTTTTAAGATGGTCAAACTGACTGCAATATATTCATACTTGAGTAATATTCATAGTTGAGTAACAATAATAGAAAAAGAATTCCACAATGCTTTCAAATGTTCTGACCACATTTCTTTATTGTGGTCAATATAAGAAATACATTGCATATAGTGTGAATATGCACACATACCCACACATGCACACTTACATATACATAGGCTGAAACAAAGTTTCACGAAGTAATAGTTTATTATTGCATATATTTTATATATGCAAATCCATCTGACATTTCCTGTCCAACCCTTTCCCATAAAACATTGCTAGCTGATTTTTTACTCTCCCAGTTTATAGAATATGGCTTTAGATAACATTTGGTTACATGAGAAGCATCTGGTTAAAATAATAATAATAATAATAATAATGAATAAGCTGAAGAGAGTTCTGAGTCTGACACCTGGGGCATCTTCCTCCCCTATTTTCATTCCTCATATTGTCATAACAAAGCACTAGGACCTGCTGAATCTGCCTCTTAAATATATTTTTCAATCTCCTAGTCTCCTCCCTAACTCCACTCCTTCCATCTTGGTTTAGATTCTCATCCTGTCCCTAGGAATATTGCAACAGTCCTAACAGGTCTCCTTACATCAGTTCTTGCCCTCCTTGCATCTCTAAAATTCAATTTATGATCATTCTGAAAACTCCTTCATGCCTCCCTGTCATCTACAGAATGAGGTGCCAGCCCACCACTGTGGCCTGTGGTGCCTCCATGCCAGCTTCTGGGAGTTCATATCCAGCTGTGCAGCACCATCTGGAGCTCCCCAGCCCAGGCTGCTGTTCCACATCCTGTGCTTATGCTCTGGCTGTTTACTTGTCCTTCATCTTTTCATCTGTCACATTGTTTCTACATTTTTGCTCCTTGCTTACTATCATTTATCTTCTACTATGATTCAGCTTAGACATCATCTCCTGAATCCCAGGTTGGCCTGGCTCTTCTCTGGGTTTTTGTACATCTATTACAGTTCTTATGAGATTATTCTGGAATGTTCTCATTGCATGTCTGCCTCCCCCATGGGATCACAAGCTTTTCAAGGGCTGAGGTTTTCTTAGTCACTTTTTGTACCACAAGTACTGGCAGCACACAAGGAGCCTGAGTGTTCTCCATGCATGCTGAATTGAGGAGGAGCTGGGAAGTGCTTTTCTTGCACTGCATTTATCTCCAGCCAGAATGGATGGTGGCCCCTCAACTTACTTCTGAAAAAGGACCTTCAAGATACTTCTGGTCAAAGGATTTTGGAGAAGGAACACTGTAACCCCTGAAAGCTCTTGCTTGCTTTCTTTTTCCTTTCCTGGTTTGATTTAAGGAAGCAGAGGAACACGTGCCAGGTTTCATAGCTTTCTTTTCCACTCTGTTTGAGAAGTCTGCTGCTACTGTTGCTGGGGTTGAGGTTGGGCTGAGTGCCAGGCCCCAGCCTTAATCAATAACAAATCAATGACATGAAATCTGCAGCCTAGAGGTTTTCCAGATGTGGTTTGGAACAGTGATGGGAAGTCAGATTTGGTCCAGAGGCATTTCCAGCCTAGAAAGGCCTGGGAAAAGGAGGGCAGTTCTGGTGACAAGCAAAGGATTAGGTCCTCTTTGGGAGGATCTGAGGCCTAGTTCAGTCTAGACTGCCCACATCTCCCAGGATGTGCCCTGGAGGAAGTCCAACTCCCCCAGGCTGCCCCATTCCTACCTCTCAGGCAGTCAGTAATTCAGTCCATGATGGCCTCTCTGAGGAAGTAGAGATGTGGGATGCTTTTAATTAGAGTAATGCCTCCCATCCCTTGCAACATAACCACATTCAGTTAAGATTATTTTGATTTTTAGGAGCAAGGGAAAATGTGTGATGTAATCGACCACTGAACCAGCTAGGCCTGCTTAGGAGATCCTCCACTTTGCTTAGACAAAGCTTCTTTCTTGAAGGTATAGTTTGTTGAACACCTCCTTCAAGAAACCCTCCCTCAATCTTCTAGCACCTCTGGTCACCCTACTCTATGACCTCTTGCCATCTTGAATTGTCATTTGATTTGTTCTCTGTGACTAGAACTTCTGTCTCTATAGATCAAAAGTCTGAGCATAGTGAATTAATCAAAAATAGGGGCTCAATACAGGGTTTGGTGGTTGTAGTCATTGTGGCTATTATTAACACTTAGTAAAACAAGCTCGTATGCGAATATGACTGTGTGTGATTGAAGATGCTACTTCTCCCAGATGCCAGTTGCTAATTTCTAAAGAGAGAAAAGTGACAGACCTGAGGGAAAGGGATGGACATCCTTAACAGATAAAAAAAGACAGGGGCCCCTACTGTAGGGATCCCTGGACAACCCTTGTTACATCCTAAAGCCTCAGTCTCTTCTTCTGCAAAATGTGTATAATGTTGTATATACTCTTCAGAGAAGTTGTAAGGATGTAAGAAACTCTAAAAGAAGAAGGATTTTGGTTTAGTATCAACCCCCCTAACAGAAACTAAAATGTAAGGTGGAGTACGTTCCACTGATCCACACTATCAACGGAGTCTTTTAGTAGGGAACGGAACTCTCATAAAGAAACGGTTTAAGAGTCATAGTGTAATCCCAATGGTTAATCTTTTGTCTCAAATTTCCGAAACTTTTCTTACATGCCCTTTCAGATCATAAATGCAGTTTTAAAAACATTCCAGGGGAGAGGGGTCATGGATCCATGGTACAGCAATTGCCTAGCATGCACAATGAGGCTCTGAGTTCCATCCGCAGCACCACAGAACAAAATAAGACATTCTACAGTTGACTAAAAGTAGCAAGATGATGACTTCTTCCTCCTTGGTACAAAAAGTACAACGCAGTGCCTCTGGTTCTCTGGCACAGGGCTTTGGATTTTACTTTGTGTTACATCTGTTGAACAAAATGAATTTATGTATATTGACATAGAGTAGGCTCTTAGAAATTGAAGCTATGACTCTTAACTGAAATGAGTACTTTTCACCTCTTTCTACTGACATACCTGAACATAAAAGTCTACCCCCAATGAATTTATTTGACATTTCTTCTACACGTAGATGGAATATAACACACTCACACTCATTTTAATATATATATATATATGTATATATATACATATATATATATATATATAAACCTTTCCTTCAAATTTAAGAAACACTGATACTTCAAGAAGATGCACTATCCTTTATCTTCTGAAGACTCCTGGGCATTCTGCCTCATTGAAGAAGCTCAGATGTAAATTTAAAAGACAAATCTCACTTTTAGAGAGATGACCTATTTATCTATTTTTTATAACAGTTTCCCCATGTACCAGGCAAATTCTGACTCCATTCAGGCCCAGATGACAGTATGGTAGAGCCAGAAGTCTGACTTTAAAGAACCGGGATATACACAGACAATGGATGCTGATGTTGGTTAAGCTTAAGATCAAAGGATGAAGGCAGAATCTCTGCTCAGCAACATAAAGTGGCTTGAAAATACAGATGTTCTCAAATATATTTCCATAAACTAGCAGGAGATCTCATGTGCACTTTATTCAAGAATGCAATTGATATCATGCAAAGAGATAACTTCAGAGCTAGAACCCAGATCTGATCACCTGCTTAGAATCCTTCACAGTTCTGAAAACCCTTTGAAGTAAAATCCAAATGCCCTCAGAAGGCGTGCAATTCTTGAGTTCAGCACAGGTTGGGCATGTTGTTCTGTATCCACATGCCCTGGATGCCAGTGATGCTACCTAGTAATGTTTAACAATCTGAGGTCCCCTAACTGCAACGCCACCCCAACCCCATCCCATTTCCTGTAGGTTCTTTTCTCTCTGTTTAGAATGATGTTCTCTCACTTCATCTGACAAGCTGATTCTGACCATTCCTTTCCCCTCTGCTTCTTTACTTCTCAGATCTAGTTTTACCTTCCTGTGAAGTCTGCCACTCTTTCCACACAAGGCTAAGTAAGGTTTGCCCTTCTCTCTTTCCCTTCTCTCCTTCCTACCCTCCATGTTCTTCTGATCCAGCACTTACCCCAGCTCTGGAATTTTCAGTTTACTCTGCTTTTCTGTTCCCTCTGCAGCCATTGTCTTTGCATTTTCTGCACCAGGACAGTGCATAGCAGCCCTACAAGGCTTGGTGAATATTTTCCTGGAGAATGGAGGAAGCTTCCAGCACAGAGGCTCAAAGAAATTTAGAGCAGGGTACAGATAATCATCCTTTCTCCAGCTTCCGGCCACTAAGAGCTGATGGGAGCGTCCCTGTTCCCCAGTGACCTGGGAAGCCTCAGCTGAGATTCCAAGCCTCCACACTTCCTCTCCTCATTGTTTTCATTCACAAAAAAGAGCACCATGGATTTGCAACATAACCTCAAGTGAAATAAAGACCCATAAAGAAAGGATTCCATTTGTAACAGAAAGAACCACACACTTTCTAATGAATCAACCCCCCTAACAGAAGCTAAAATGTAAGGTGGAGTACGTTCCACTGATCCACACTATCAACGGAGTCTTTTAGTAGGGAACGGAACTCTCATAAAGAAACGGTTTAAGAGTCATAGTGTAATCCCAATGGTTAATCTTTTGTCTCAAATTTCCGAAACTTTTCTTACATGCCCTTTCAGATCATAAATGCAGTTTTAAAAACATTCCAGGGGAGAGGGGTCATGGATCCATGGTACAGCAATTGCCTAGCATGCACAATGAGGCTCTGAGTTCCATCCGCAGCACCACAGAACAAAATAAGACATTCTACAGTTGACTAAAAGTAGCAAGATGATGACTTCTTCCTCCTTGGTACAAAAAGTACAATGCAGTGCCTCTGTAATATTTTGTCTCTGGCCGCTTGCCGCTTTTAAATGTTACAATGTGAAGTATGGTTTATATTTATATTATTAATTATGTATTCCATAACTTCACTTATTTTAGAACATAATAATGGTAGCATCAAATTTAGGATATCTGAAATCAATAATCCCCAAAACAGCACACACACAAATATTTTAGGTTTACCAAATTCTAACTTTTAAGATTCTCCTTGGCATAATGGCTTCTATTTGTAAAACCGCAGGCACCACTGAACTATCAATAAATTTTGCCAGAAATCTGAAATGAAACTCTACTTCAAGTATTGACAATCATTCTCCTTAGGCTCCAAGTTGGTACTTCCTTGTTTCCAGTCCTGTTTCCAGTCCTGAAAAATAGGTGGGAAAACTGTTCACAGCAGCCTTTTGTGATGCTTGTCTGGGAAAGTGGAGGAGGATCTCTGTGCTTATGTCACTGTGATTTCTGAAATTCCAGTCCAGTCATCCTCCAGTGTGGGTTACTTTTCTAATCTGGAACTCCCTACTCTCACTACCCACACACCTGACCCCTGGGGGGAACCACTGAGTCACTTCCTGCCTTTTAAACTTCTGTTGAGAGCCTTGACCAAAGGATGTGATGAGATTGACAATGATGGGAGGCAGCAGGAGTTGCCAGGAAGGCAGGCAGAGAGTGAATAGGGGCTGCTCCATCAGAGTCAGACAGGGAGTTGCCAAGTGCTGCCAACTCTTGATTTTTTTTAGAAGATAATTATTGTCATTACAGTAATGACCTGAGTTGTGCATTACTTAATACTTGATTTACCTCCAGGATCGCTATTGCACTCTTCACCTTTCCACGGCTTATTTGCAACTTCAGGAAAATGGAGAGGAAAAGAAATAAGCAAATTCATCAATCTTGGCCTGGTGCTGTGGCACATGCCTGTAATCCCAGTGACTTGGGAGGCTGAAGCAGGAGGATAGAGAGTTCAAAGCCAGCCTCAGCAACAGTGAGGTGCTAAGCAACTCAATGAGACCCTGTCTCTAAATAAAATACAAAATAGGGCTGGGATGTGGCTCAGTGGTTGAGTGCCCCTTAGCTCAATCCCTGGTACCAAAAAAACAATACAAAACAAAATAAAACAAAGCAAACAAGCAAAAACACATCAACCTTAGATATATGAAAAGCCCAATTAAACAAATCTGAGACCCACTCACAAGAAAGTGGTTGGATGGCCATGCATTTTATTGAGACGCCTATCCTCATTAGCTATTAATTTGTAAATTAATAAATCAGATGTATTATATGAATCTTAGCTTTCCAGATCACTTTTCAACAAAAGGACACTTTTACTATAAATTTTTTTTAATTAAGAATTTTAAAACAATGTGGCAGAAACAGAAAAACCTGTCTAACAAACTAACTATTCAACAAACACACCCATGGACTAAAGATCCCAGTATCCATAGTAGTTAGGGCACTTGAAAGAGTTTTGACCAAAAGTATGTGGGTGAGCCTGTCATGGGTTCTAGCACTCGTCTCTCCTCCAGCCACCAGTAGGTGTCCGAGTGCTCAGGTGACCTTAGGAGTTACCTGTGGAGGTGGCGGAGGTTCAGTCTCCCTGAATGTGAATCAGAGTTTTCTGGTTAAGATGGTAAGTACAGAGATCTCTGACTTATTTGACATTGAATCCCCAGTGGCCACTATACTCCCTGGAAAAGAGGAGGTGATTTGGATTCAACATTTATGGGAATAATGAATGGTGAATGAGTTATAAGAACATGCACATGAAAGTAAAAATGAGCACTGTTAATTCTCAGGAAAAGTTCTGGGAATACTTTGCTGTTATTACATATATATGCCATGCACACACACATACACAGTGTTTCATCCTTACTCTTGATATTATTCAGAAACTCTCCTGTCTTTTATGTCCACTTTTGTTTGCATGGAAGGTATCCAACTCTCAATAGGCACCACACTAAGATAGATTGTGAAACAGCTTCTTTTGAAAAGAATTTATTTATTTTTTCTTCTCTAACAAACTACTTTGGTTGACTGAATAGGTTTGCTTCATTGCTCATCAGTTTCAGAGACTCAAATACATTTAAAAGGCAGTTTGGAATTTTCTACACTTCAATGGCAGATCCCCTAAGGGAATACTGACTAGGTGGGTAAGAATATTTTTGTTCCCTGTTCTTTCCATACAGAAAACTCTTACACCTGTTAGACTAGTCCATGAAAATGACAAGTGATAAGATACTTCTCCTTAATAACAAAAATCCACAAATCCTTTGTACATATGTATTTATTTTCATTCTAAACTGGATTTCTAGGCTTAAACCTATTAAGATTATTTGCTGTTTCCTTTTTAAACTAATTGTTACAGTTTATTGGAACTGACATTCAATGAGTCCCAGGTCTGTGTTTATGCTATTTTGTCATTTAAAAACGTTGTATTTCATTGCTTTCTATTGTTTAAAAAGTATCCCTACACATACTGTATGTCTCAAAAATCATAAGAAGAGTTACAAATCAAAATTTTAAAAAATTCCTCTATTATATTTTCAAGGTGACAGCAGACTCATGTTGGAACTTCCAAAGTGACTGCATCTTTTAAAACTAGTACTTAACGGCTAGATATAACTAACTTTTAGTTATAAGTAAGAGAGAAGAAAGGCAGTGAGAATGGAAGAAATAAACCTCTCTCCAAGGGAGAAAGAACTTGTTTGTTTGCATTTATTTCAGATAGTTTCTAGTTCACAGTTACTTCTCAAATCAGAAACTATGCCAGATTTCTTGATTTTACTTTTCTAAGTACAGTATTTTGCTTGGACCACTCACTCTCCCATCTACAGGATGGTTCTCTGTATGTGTACTCCCCATTTTTTGGCCCATCCTAGGTGGTCTGGATTTGGTAGGCATTCAATAGATTGAAATGTACCACCTTAAAACTCACCTACTCTCAACTTCAACCCACTCTAAATCATTTTAAATGCTATTGTAAAGATGGTGATCCTGAAATTAACTCTGGATTTACTATTATTTTAAAACTTAGCTTCCCAGTGCCCTCTGGGACAAAACAAGCTTCTCATTGTACTAAGTACCTTGTGATCACCTGGTAAGTTTACATGAGCTGAAGAATAAGTTTTTGGCTACAAGTTCCATCATGGGTAGTGAATGCCAGCTTGGGCTTTATTATAATCCAAATGTGGTTTGTTTAAAAAAAATATTTTAAGAATTTATTGAGACAGGCATGAAAGTAAAACCCCACATGTCTTTAAAATGTGGCTCTTAGCACTACCACCCTATGACAGATCAAAATTAAAGGATATATAGTTGGAATATTACACATGCTCAATATAAATTACATAAATTACATAATCTTAAAAAAAAATCTAAGCCTTAAAAAAAGAAAAACTCAGTGTTTTTCCAATGCATTGTTATACTCAGGCTTTCAAAACAGGCTTTGGAATTTGTTTAACAATTTACAAGGTATGCTTATTTTAATTTTCATAAGTTATGGCATAAATAGCTCTAAAGTGAAATTGTGTCAAAAATAATATGCATAATTTTCAGGTTTTTAAGTCTATTTTTCTTTTGGAAGCTCTGATGATTAGACAACTGTGGATTACCAGATTACAAACACAGTAACTCTAAATATTTTTAGTATAATTAAAAAAATAACTTAGTGGTCAAAATCCACTGATTGTTGTTACCAAAATATTTATAAAAATTTTATTTCAAATTTTCTTGAAGAAAATGTATATTTACAGAAAATAATAGAAAAAAAAAGAGAGTCTGTGGAAGGCAAAGGTTTTTATAGAATAAGTTACAGCTCCAGAGGACAGTCAAAAGGTGCCCAATGAAAGGACCTGACGAAGTAGCTCAGGAGCTGTGCAGCCTTTGTCATGAACTTGACCCTCTACCTAATCTCCCTCTTCTCACAAGGAAGGTGAAGTCTCTTTTATTTTGTAATATTCTAAAATCCTATGACTTGTAAGATGGGAGTGTCAGGCTGGCAGCACCTGCAATCTGTGAAACCAATGCTACTTTGGAATTCTAGAGAAGATAAACCATACCTCTAGTCCTCGATATCTGATTGCAGACAATGGCCACACCCATGCTAACTGAAAAACTCATATGAATGTGGGTTTGTCTAACACTTGGTTGCTGGGAAAAAATGTTGATGAACCCTGACCAAACGGTTGATGTGATTTCATAGTGTGGTCTCTGACGCAGCAGGCTGTAAGTCCCCAGAGACCACAGCCTCGGCAGCTATCTTGGTCTCTGACATCAACCCCAACTAGTTTTCTTTTTCAGTTTTATTCTTAAGTGTAATATTTCTGATCTCTTCTTGTTGTATAATCTAATTCTGTGAAAATAAGAATAAAGGCAGAATTCTGACTGTGAGGAGATGCATAAAACTGCATTTTTAAAGGCAGCCAGTTACTATTAAACAGTTATTAATACGTCTGGGTAAATGAACTTGGACTGCACCCAGTCTACAAATCAGTCAGGCAATCTGGCCCTTAGTGCACATGCCTTGGACCGCTTTCTCTGAAATCCAGTTACAGAAGTCTGTGAGCTTGAGTGTTTGTTTTTCAGGAGTTCTTGCAGCACTTGACACACTGTCAGGTACAAACTGGAATGGTAAACTTGTGAGCAATTCACTAAATGCTTATTATTAAAAAGGCAAAAAAAATTCTAGAGCATGTGAAGACTTTAGGTATTTTGTAATTTGGAGATAAGCATTTGCTGTATAATTGCAGTATGTACTAAATAGGGAATATGCTACTTAGAAGCTAAAATTGTTTATTAGTAACTGCTTCCATTATTCCTTAACTCGTTGGTCATAATCATGTACATGTTATAGGAATTTGTTAAAGGTATTGATTTGTTAGGATGCTGCAGGTTTTAATTTTTTTAGACATATTATGGATTATTCTCACTGATACGAATTATGTGAGAAAGGTTTTATAAGGTCCAGAAAATACATTTGGTTCTTTTTTCAATTCTCTCATATGTATATACTGTTCGAATATTTGGCTAAAAGATATCTGCATTGTTATTGTTTATATCTTGTGTCAGGCATGATGCTAAGTGCTTTTTGTACAATGTCTCATTTAATCCACACAGGAACTTTTAAAATATATCACCATTGCCATTTTATGGAGAAGAAACTATGGCTCAAGAAGGTTAAATAATGTGCTCAAGGTCACCTATAAGGTTGCTGTAACTCAAAACAAGAGCTTCTGCTCCAATTCTACTCTTTATTCATAACTATATGGGAATAAGTAAATTAAAAACAGCAAAGCTTTTCCAAATCCTTTTGAAAGAAATGGGTATAAATGATAAATAAAAATCCAACTGAAAAATTTTGTTCATGTAATTTCTCCATTCATTTAACTATACAACCAGTCATTAGCTATAAACATTCAACACTGTACCAGATATAGCAGTGAGTAGTAGAAAAAGTGGTCATCTGTAAGGCAGGGCAAAAACACCAATGAAAATACAATTTGTTGGGCTGGGGAGATAGCTCAGTCGGTAGAGTGCTTGCCTTGCAAGCCCAAAGCCCTGGGTTCGATCTCCAGCACCGCAAAAGAAAAAAAAATACTATTTGTTATTGATAAGAAGGGAAGGGAAAGTTGAATCATCAAGCAAAGCTTTTCCAAATGTCTTGACGCTTTGCAGAATGCTCTAGGTGGGAACATTAGATTTTGCATCAGCTCTAAGAGCTTTTCAAGAGATGAGGAATAGTAACAATGAGAATATCATCTTAACAGAGTTTGTTACTGGATGTCTGCCTGGACAAGCCCAGCAGGAGGCCCTTTACTGTATGATGTCTCCTCTTCATCACAATTTTGGAGATGAGCAACTGGAAACTCAAAGCAGCAGGAAAGCATGCACCTGCCAGGATTCAAACCCAGATCTGTCCGAGTTCAAAGCCTTCCACCTTTCCACAGTGCTCAGATTCCTCTTGCTGCTGTGTTTGTGCTTTTGTTGGCTGCTATACAGTACTTGCATCAGGCAGACAAGGTTAAAAAAAAAAAAAACTGAACTTGGGGGGCAGGGTAGAGAATGTACACAGACCAATAAAATAAATGAGGAGTTTAATCCAGTCATCTGTACAATTAATTAAATTTAGCTATCTACCAGCTAAGTCCTATGCAGCTCTATGGTGATTATCAAGGCAGCCAGCATTTCAAATGGTGCTGATAACTAAGTGTAATAGGATTATGCATTTTCCCCTTCAGAGCTGAAGCAAAACTGTTCCTGTAAACCAAGATTTTCATGTTGTTGTTTTCTATTAGAAACTAGTCTAGAATGATCCCAGAGACCTCAAAGATTGTTAGAGCTTATTTTCACTTATACAGGGAAAAAGAAAGAATTCTTGTAGTTGGAAGCAAGAGCTCTAAAACACACACACTCTTCCAAGTTCTTTTTGACTTACTAGGTACTTACATTCAATGGACTAAACTCAGCAGAAAAGTCACAGGAATAGGCCAATGAACATAGCCCATGCTTAATAAACACATTAAATGACATTTGAGCCACAAATACACTTTCTTTTTAAAAACGGGTTATTTCCTTAAAATTGTGTGTTAAATGATTTTTTTGGTAAGTGAATCTTAATATAAATAAGAAGAAACGGTTAGTATTTCATTTTGGAAATATTTTGCTATGACATTCACTCTACTAAAAACAGACTCACATTTTCCTTTTCAAAGAGTACTTTGACTGAATCTTAAAGATCTTTGATTTATGTAAGTTGTAAATGTGGATCCTTTTACGCTAAGAACACAAAATAAGGTTAATCAGCATTTGTTCTAGATTTGAAAGTAGATTTATACTTAAACATATTTTAAAGTATTTATCACAGAAGAAAATTGCTTCAATATGGACTAGATATTGATTTGTCATGCTTGTTAACAGAACACTTTTCAATGCTATATGCTTTACTAGTGTGGGGCAGAATGTAGGACGAATTCAAAATGGCAAAGAATTAAGATGAAAAAAATATGGTTCTCAACACTCAGCAGTAGTATTTTTTGGAGAAAGTGAAAATGAATTTTTTAAAAAATCAGGAATAATAATAAACTGCTTTTTAGAAAAGCATATAAGAGATTATATATGCTCTTAGTCATTCTAAAAAAATGATCATAGCTACCATAGAAACTCTGATTCACATTTTTCTGGTGAGACAGCCCTCTCTTGTATAAACATATACACATACCAATATGTTATGTGAACTGTAATCTTGCAGGAACTTCAAGGAAAAACTTGTTTTTATTTTAAAAAAACTCATGTTTTTTCCCATGCTTCTTCACTTCTTATGCAAGAACTTTTATGAGATTCTAGTAAACTGTGTTTTATTTATTTTCCTTTGTTCTTCCTTTCTTACTGGAAGAGAACATTATCTGGATGTAATCATCTTCAACAAGAATGAATTTGGACTAAGGAGATGCTTGAAATCAATGACCAACAATTAAAATGCTTAATTTTGTCACCACTTTGGACATAGCAATTTAATTTTACTGGGTCAACACATCCATTTATTCTAATGCACTATATGTTCCCCCACAGGAAAGAACACTATTTTAGCAATCTACTGTTTCATATTTGCAGACTTATCCACTCTCTCTGTAATACAACTGTTGAAATTTTGTAGCAGTGGAAACATAATCTGAGCATCTGTAGCCTATTTCATAGAAGATTCTGGAGACTGTTTTTCTCTCAGAGACTACCCTGTAACTTGCTACATCATCGCCTGTGTTCATCTAACTATCAGTAAGCCTGTCTGGTGTCCCAGACACCTGGAGCTGACAAATATTTTCCTATGCGAAAGATTCCATAGCAACCAAATTTGTGGCAGGGACACAAACCCACTATCCTGGTGCTACAGTTTTAGCCAGACAGCTGCCGCGTAGCACCCACAGCAGAAGTCTTGAGAACTCAATTTTTTTCCCCCCAGAACTTAGTTCTTTAGACCCAAGAATGGAAATTACCTAGGAGAAGGAAGATGACAATTAAGACTAGAAAGATCTTCTGTTTAAATCTGTTTTTTAGAGGCAATGCCATCCTGGACAAGTTAGTAAACCTCACTGAGCCTCGGTTTTCTCATTTGTCAAATGGAGATAATGGCCCTCCCTCAGAGGGTGGCTAGGAGGATGACATGATATGATCTGTACTGTGTGGTTGGCAGATAAGAAACACATATTTTTTTCATGAAGTTATGGAGGTAGGTAATAGATACAAAATATGAGAACAACCATCTCCAAAGTGGGGTGCAGATAAATACATTAAAAGCTCTAATTGTGTTTATCTTAAATGTTTTACTTAAATATTTTTTAACAAATAAATTCAGTATTCAATATCAGGGTCTGATGCAAGGTGTCCTTGTTTGAACTGCATACCTGCTGGTGCTTGCTAAGGGTCAGTGAGAACTACACAGTACAGAGGGTTAGTTCCAGTAGTCTCACCTACATACTTGTTCTCAAGATTGCTGTATGTCATGAGGTTCTGCAGTTTACATGTAGGCAACTGAGATGATCAGAGATTATGCTGCTTTACTCTTAACCTAACTAACCCTCACAAAATGAAGAAGTGACTTTAGAAGATTCTTGCAGAGAAGCCATGAATAGAAAATATTAATTAACAGCCATGAATAACCAATAAGAAAGATGCAAAGCTGAAATTTCTGTTCTCCTGGTACTCGCCCTGTTAACAGTCACATCACCAAGGTAAGACTGATGAGAATAGATTTACAATGGACTTAAAGTCAGTTGAACTAATTTTTTTTTTTTTTTTGGGGGGTACTGGGGATCGAACTCAGGGCCTTGTGCTTGCAAGGCAAGCACTCTACCAGCTGAGCTATCTCCCCAGCCCAGTTGAACTAATTTAAAATTGTTTGAGAACACAATTTGAGATAGGGATTTATATATTTGTTGATGTATTTTGGACTTTATGACTTGAGATTTTACTGATACTGGGACATGTATACAACCTACAAAGTACATAATGTATAAGGAACACTGCTCAAAATTTTGTTACTTATAGTCTTTACCTATACTTGGAGTATACATTCCAAGATTCCAAGTGGTTGTCTGAACCCTAAGTATAAGCACATCCATACCACAGCAGTCAATTTGCTGAGCTAATACTAAGTGACTAATCTGTGAGTAGTATATATAGTGTGGGTACACTGAACAAAGTGCTGATTCACATCTCAAGCAGGATAGAGTAGGGTGGTTCATGAGGACATCATGCTACTCAGAATGGCATGCAATTTAAAATTTATAAATTGTTTATTTCTTTTTTTCTTTTTAAAAGTTAGTTCTAAATAGTTACACATGATAGTAAAATATATTTTGATACATCATACATAAATGGAGTATAATTTCTCATTCTTCTGACTGTACATGATGTAGAATTACACTGATCATGTACTCATGTATGTACATAGGATAATAATGTCTGATTCATTCTACTATCCTTCCTACCCCTATACCCCCTCTCCTCCTTCACTCCCCTCTGCCTAATCCAAAGTACCTCTATTCTTCAATAACGAATCCCTCCTCCTGCTTATTGTGAATTAGCATCTGCATATCAGAGAAAACATTCAGCCTTTGGTTCTTTGGGATTGGCTTATTTCACTTAGCATGTTTTTCTCCAGCTTCATCCATTTACCAGCAAATGTCATAATAAATTGTTTATTTCTGGAATTTTCCATTTAATATTTTCTGACCGTGGTAACTGAAACTGTGAAAAGCAAAACCCTGGATAAAGGGGACACCTGTATATTCAAAAAGGAGTGGGGTCACTGTACAAGGACAGAGTAGGAGATATTGTGGGGCCATCTCCAATTGCTTGCTTCAACCTTTTCCACAATGTGGCATACACATTTGTACTATCATAAACTACTAGGTTGCTGGAAGTTCAAGGTTACCAGATGATGCCTTTGGCTAACCCCAGACCCCACTCAGTCAGCCCAAAGCCAAGGGGATCAGTAGGTACCTTTGGCATACCTGGAGTCTATTCACAGTACATGCATCTCCCACTTGAGGCACCTTTCAAGTACCTGGCATGGGAACTCAGCTTTATAGACATATTTAAGTAGAGTTGATTATTGAAGGATACAGCTATTTAATTCTAAGTGACATGGGGGTGATTTAAAGAACTGGACCTTCTGAGAATCTGCCTAATAAAACCTGTTTATATAAAAAGTGGGCTTGTCAGATCTCCAAAACTGATAAAGGACCAAATTTCATATATTTATAAATATTCTCTTTACTCTCCATCAGTGAGCATATTTCACCTCTGTATGCTCCTCATTCAACACAGTGTTACTCATGCAATAAGTACTTATTTTATGTTTGCCAAATGGATCAACAAGCCACAATTAAACTATATATACTGTTTGCTAATCTTTACACTGTATCCCTAGTGTAAATACAAGTTGCTTGTTTGTGCTGCTCCTTGTCTTAATTCCCTATTTCCCCATAAGCTCTATGTGGGCAAGAAAGTTAATTTTGCTTATTCTTGTATCTCTATAGCCTGAAATAGGGTCTGGCACATAGTATTTACCTCGTTAGTATTTGTTGGATGGATAGATCATTGTAATGGACCTATAAATAATATCATTGCTTTCTTTCTGACACCCCCTTTCTATCATAATGTTTGTCTTAAGTTACCAGTTAAAAATCACTACCCTCCATACGAGGGTCAGTAGCTGTATCTGATTTTTGAAATAACATCCAAAACCTTAAAATAATCTAGCCTCAAGCTCCCTTTCCAGTCTTAGTTCTCAACATAGTGTTCTTTCTCTAGCTCCTAAGGCATAGTCATCCTGGGGCCACTCTTTTATTTTTGAACACATGCAACACTTTAAAGTCTTTGTGTTTTAGCTACATATCCTTTAGACTGGAGCATCTGTTCCTTTCTTTGCCCTCTATTGAAATCCCTTGATGGTTCCAGATCAAGCTTCATATCGTCTGTGAAGCTTTCCCATTCTTCCAATTAGATTTAAACATATGCTCTATAATGTCTTGCCTTAAGGCTTTCATTAGCATGAAAAGCATTCTTTCTTGAATTGCATCCCTATCTATCCCCAAGATGGAACTGAACATCCTTGGGAAGGCATTATAGTATTATAGAACAGTTTTCTTTTCATAGTTCCTTGCACATAGTAAATGCTCAGTAAACATTTATTGAAATCAAATATACAATGTCACTAGTTGTGGTTCTTAAGACAAGAGAATTATAGTAAGACATGCATATAGTAAGACATGTCTTTTGTAGAAGAAATACACCAACATAAAAAATGCAAATGACAGTGACTCCAAAAGAAAAAAAAAATTGTAGCTTAAACCAACATGGAGCAGGACACTTTAAAAAACTCTAAAGACAGAAATATCTTATTTTTTCTCTGTTGTAATGCCTGGCACAGAAGGGTCACTTAATTTAGAGTCTGATCTTAGTTAAAAATAAACTGCTTTTATTTAAACTAAACTCCCACTATTGTTGTTTAACTATTTTGTGGTTTTATTCAAGTGCTTACAAGGCCCAAAGAACACCAGTTGGGATGCCTCAGTGTTACATAAGGGTTCTTTTCATGGGGTAATTCATGGTTAATTCTAGAAATTGTATCTCAGCTACTTGCTTGGTTTCTCTTCTCTGGGCATGTCTTCAGAATGTACACAGCCAGTCACTGGCTGGGCCCTGTACAAATGGTCTGAGATACAGGATAATAAGCACATGTAGAAAGAACATTTCTCAGGGATTTTTCTAAATCATTGTTTTCTTGTGGGTGGTAGAGAACCAATAATTCCAAAGGGTTTTTTTTTAGCACAATCTTTACTGCGTAAGTAGAGTGAGTTTGAATTCTAGAACCATGAGCAAAAAAATCAGGATTCTCTTGCCCTTTGCAAGGTACAGAATGAACAGGTCTCACAGGAGGCCCCCCTGCAGAGGGTGAAGGGTAACTGCATGCCCCCCTTGAACCTCTTCCCCTTCCAATTGTTGACAGCACTCACACCCTTCTTTAGCATCCTGTGAGGGCTCCATGGCCTTGTAAGATAACAGGTCCTTTAGCTAGCAACTTGCTCTTTCATTCACTTCTAGCCTCCATAACTAGCTTGGCAAAACCCAAACTCAGAAAACTGACTAACTTTAGCCTTGCACTGCCTACTAGATGTCTATGGAAGCCACCAGCAAGTCACTCACTAGCAAGCATGCCACCCTGTGAAGGTGTCACTCCTTGGTCTTCTAAAGCTTCCCTGAAAACAAATAAGACAATTCAAAGAACTTTCCTTTTAAGATTCGAGTATCTTGTAGTGTTGATCTTTCAGGATTCCATTTTTCCCTGCCCCTTTCACACACAAACAGTCCACACAGACATTGCTGGTTTGCCTAGCTGTATTCCACTCAGAAATTCATTTGTATACTTACTGCTGTGTTTTTATTTAATCTGAAGTGGTCATTCTCCCACCATCTAAACAGTGGTTTGCAGCACACCAAACACGCACCCAAATAGGACCATCTAGAAACATCTTTAAAGAAGGCACATGTTTCTAGGCACTTTTAAGACAAGACGGAAAGTTCTCTTGAGGAAATGTTCCTGTTCACCAGTTCCTCTGCCCTGGCCTCTCTATTGAGAGTTTCAGGGAGTGGTGCTATTAGGGGGGATGAATTTTAAGCATAATTTTGAGAATTGAAAAAAGAAAGCTCCCCCTTACTAAACACAATGGTAAATGATGGATGGTACCTAAGTCAGCTTAACGTTCAACTGACTACACATCCCTGATTTGGTGGGAGATTATTTCCAGTATTCCTGTGGTTTGTCCTGATAAAACATGCAGACACTATTATGATAAAATGGCTTTCCATGCAAAAAGAGATTAAATGAGAGATTATAAAAAGCTTCCATCATTTACATATTTTTCTTCATAGTCATTTAATAAGTAGACTCAAGTTTTCCTTTTTTTTTTTTTTTAACTGTCTTTAGTCTCAGTTTAAGAGAAAACTTCAACCAGTTAGAATTTCCATCTTTCAGTGACAGCCTGTTTTTGAAGGAAAATGGGTGAGACAGGCCTTCTAGGACTTTTTTGATGCTAAGATTATTGTTCTGTCAAAGAATTTTCAAAGTTTGACCTCAAAGGTTACCTTATTTTCACCATATTAAAAAAAAAAAGAAAGAAAAGGAAGAAGAATAGTAAAATCAAAAACCTAGGAAAAGGATGCTAAACTTAATTGTTCCAAGTTTACGATTCTATGGAAAGGTATCTTAAAAAGAAAGATAGTCCTTGGGACCAATGTAATTAATATATGTCAAGTAAGCTTTGGGTTATTCACATTACAAAAACTGTGCTAGTCACTTATTTGCCACTTTTCATATTATTTATGAATAATATTATGCTAAGTAACTTTCTGCAGAAAGCTTTGTTTGTTTTTTTCTAACCATTTCCTTAGGAAAATTTTCCCAGGAGGAGAGTTACTGAATCATAGGGTCTTGATAAGTACTGCCAAACTGTTTTTCAAAAAGATGGGTGGATTAAAACTATCTATCTATCTATATATCTGTGTTGATATTCATTCAACAAACATGACTTGAATGCCAGCCAGTTACGAGAAACTATGGTAAGCACTGGGGGATTAGTGAAGCATGGCAGACTCCCTGTCTTTGAGGAAAGGGGGAAGATTGGTAAATAAAGGACCAAATAGAACACGATAAGGATTTGACTAGAAGTTACACTATGGGAACCAAGAATGAAGAGGGCTCTATTTCTGTGGAGAAATGATTAGAGAAGGCTTCAAAGACTACTGATATTTAGCTTTGGAGGATGAGGAGAGTGATCCAATGGAGTTAGAACTAACAGAGAGAAAATAAGCAGAGCAGGAAGACATGGAAAGGCAAAGTATAATAATGAGGGTCAATTGTTGGATAGGGAACAAACATGGGGGACAAAACTGGTTAATTCCTCCAAGGAAGGGATCCAAGTCCTTAAAAGAAAGACATATTTGAGCAGATGAGGAAAGAGTTCAAAGAAGCCTTTGAATGATGAGTGGGATATGTTAGGGAAGAAAGGAATATTCCAGGAAGAATGAAAATGTCAAAGTTTAATTAGTGACTTTAAGTGGCTTTAGAACCGTCATACATATGATGTCACTGGACCCCCATGACCACCTCATGTGGTAAGGTACACATTCTTATCCCCTTACTGAAGCAGAACCTGCATCAGTTGAGTCAAATGACTTGCCCAAGGTCACACAGTTGAGTGGGGTGGAGCACAGTGTTGCTATGCTTCACATTTCCCAGGGGCCACCTTATGTCCTGTGTTGGATGAAGGAGTCCATGGTTCTGTGAGCAGCACAGTGATGTGGCAGCTGATATAGAGACATCTGACTTCTGATGTCCTCTGTACTATGATAAGCTGCTATCATTTTATCACTTAAAATGAAAATGGTTTAAAATGAAACACACTAATGGTTTCTTTCTTTCTTTCTTTCTTTTTTCTTTTTTTTCTTTTTTGCAGTGCTGGGGATCGAACCCAGGGCCCTGTACTTGCAAGGCAAGCACTTTACCAACTGAGCTATCTCCCCAGCCCACACACTAATAGTTTCTATCTTTTAGTTTTAGTATTTTACACACTACCACTTTTATTGGAATATTGTTAAAAGATAACATTTTTTGAAGATAAACACATTTGTTTTTACAAGGCATATATATGTGTATTTACACACACACAGACACACACACACACATATAATATATATATATATATATACACACACACACACACATTTATGTTCGTATCTATTAATTGGAAGAAAATAGCAGACATCTTAATTTGTACTATCATTCATTTTCTTTACATTAAGAAGTTAAACATTGCATCTATTCAACCCTGATAAATCAAAGCAATATTGCACCAACTCTAACTCAATTTCTAAAACTTCAACCTGTTTGAGGAAATGGCTAGTCCTTCACAGTGCTGGAAATTGTGATGAGAAAATAAAAGAAAAATTGCACAGAGAAAGAAAAGACTGGTGCAAGTACCTTCAGGAGAGGGCTACTATAAACAAAAGTACTACTACACAGATTATAGAATTTTATCTTTAATGATGCAGTTTTTCAGCTTTTTCAGTGTTATGTAGAAGTTGTATCTAAGGAAACAGATGCAATGTCGTAAATGGCTTAGATACTTTTAAAAAACTAATAGCACAAGAAACATTATAAATATCTTACGGACATTAGAAGTATCTCTGGGAGACAGAAATGGCTGGAATCATTTACTCTATTTTTAAGCAGTGAAATAGATTTATTAAAAGGTTAATTATCTTCTTCAAGGTTATGAAGTTAGAGAGCATAAGGGTAGTGGCTGAAATTTAAAGTTTGTGTTTTCTTGGTCTTTGTGATAAACTTAAAAATCTCCATAAAATCTGATATGGATACTGTCAGAAGTGGGCAAATATTCCTTCACACATTAGAAAGAAGGTCCAGATATCACCCTGTCACATGCCAGCATCTGTCAGCACACATGACATTTGCTCACAAGAGAATAAACTGGCTGCCAAATATGATTCTCTTGCACATAGATACAGATCAGAACATCGACAACGCTGTTTCAGGATTTCCCAAAGACCATCACATACACACACATCTCTAAATGATTGCCCAGGCTGCATGGATACAGAGACCTCTACTGATGTTTTCTTCCTCTCATTTTTCAAATCTACAAGGCAGGAAATAGGTTAGGCTACTGAAAAGACAGTAAGACCAAACTTTCAACTCTTAATTTCTGACTTTCCCAATAAGGAAAGACATAAATGTGGCATTCATTACAAAATGTGTGGAAAGGGTCCTGTTGAAACCATATGGCTGTCAGGAATGGCACAATCTCATTCAAAGTGCTAGGGCCACTAATGGGAGCAGGATGTCAGAAAAACAGAAATAGATCAATATTTCTCCCACATGTAGCTGTCCCCACCATTCGTCACTGCACCCGCTCCATGTAAATGAAATCAATCAGCGAGGATTTCTGTAAAATGCATAAAACAGTTGTCTTCTAGACTCTAGCAGAAGATAAATGATTCCAGACGTTGGCCTGTGGCCATTTTCCCACACATGCTACAGAGCTCTGACATCCATATTGGGCCATAACACTGAGTGGTTTCTGCTTCTGCCAGTACTTCCACTTCTGGTTTGGACTACACAGCTTCTTTACACCAATGCAAGATAAATCCCTTTTTGCCTGTGCAAACGATAAGACAGCTGCTTTTTTCCAATAAATGGAACCTGTGATCCCTCTCAACACTTTTTGCTATTGCTCAAAGAATCACATCATTCCAAATCATTACTTTATTTCCCTTTGGAATTAGACAAATCCTGGCCTAATAAAACCTAGGACATCTGACATTGAGCACAAACCACTCAGATACAAGAAATACACAGTAGAAGTCCAACTTTGAAAACAAGTACTTAGGAAAATGTATTAAACATAAATAGGAGGACTGATCCTTAAGTTAGTTTACATTCTGAAAGAGGGTGATGGACTTTTAAAAAGAGAGATAAACTAAAAAGTCTTCAGAAGCAACTTCCTTTAAAATAACTATGTAAACATCAGTAACATTATTTGGAAGGACCACAGGAAACCTAGATCATATTCAAGGCTATTTAAGTAACCTATCTCATGGAATTAAGCAATCTTAGACAGTTACATCCTTGCAGCTTCTTACATCTGAAAGGTGGGTCACTTTCTCACTAAATTGTCTTTGAGGAAAGATACAAATAATTTTGTCTGTAGTTCAGAAGGAAAAAAGAGGGAGAGAGAAAGAGAGAGAGAGAGAGAAAGAAAAGAAAAAAGGAAAGGAGGTAAGGAGGGAGAAGAGGAGGCAGAAAGGGAAGTTGGGGAGGCAGTAAGGAAGGAAGGAAAAAAGTACTTATTTATGTCTATAATCTGAGATAAAACTGTTCTTTTGAGATTAAATAAAAGTAAAGTAAATCTTACTGTAACTTTCAAATGTCTTCAAAGTGAATGATAGGCACTGCTGTTTAATTTTAAGTCAAGTTCTTGTTAAAAAATGTTCACCCAAATATCAAATCCACCACAAAGTAAACTTTATATATCAATAACAAAACGACAGTCTAAATAGGAAGCAACTGCTGTCTTTCCCACAACCATGACATCTTTTTCTGTGGAACACAAACTTACTTTGTTTAAAAATGTCCTTAGGCTGTCCTGTACCTTTGAAACAAAACCACTCTCGTCTTCATTTCATTTTCTGCTTTCTTGAAAACTGCTCCTCAGTAACCGACAGATGGTGCATCTGTCACTGAGCATTTCCTCTTCGTTATCTTTGCCAGCTAATATTTCCTCTGTGCTTAGCTGTTGTCCGAGAGACTGGTCCACATCATTCTAGCCTGATCAATGGTGAGTCTAGTTTGAGGTTGGTTTTGGCCCCGCCTCCAGCTCCAAGAGAAAAAATGAAAACTCACAGCTGGATTTCCTATAAACCCTCTCTTTTAAAACTGGCTCTGCAGTTCTGGCACATACCAGAGGAAAAATGCTGCCAGTCTATCACAAACCAAGAGGGGCACTCCTTCTCCTAGATGCCCCTGCCCAGTGTCAAGCACACTTCTTATATAACAAATCTCATTTCAATTAGCCTGAAACTTTATGGGAAAGGAGGAAGTTGTATACCTGGCTTAGATTTTTTCATAACTAATAAAATTCAAAAGAAGATGACCATGATGGGAACACACACACACACACATACACACACTCACACCCATGACTGAATAATCTGTAACATGTTCATACTGTGTAAAACAATTTCAAAGAGAAAATGGAAAAGGAGAAAATGCCCAAATAGTACATTACAAAATGGGCGTGCTTATAATCTTCTGTCCTAAAACTTAAAACATCATTCATATTCAGATGAAGTTACGACCTAAGCAACAGAATTTGCTAGTACTATCAGTGATCTTGGTGAATCAAGAGAATGTAAGAGATGTATTTCAGGTTCTAGATGAAAGAAGACTGCTAGATTGTTCTAAATGAAAAAAAGGATGAACTATGCATTCTAAACTTTTGATTCTGTACAGTTAACAGTAGTCAACTCTTTTCAGCTAGTGGGGGCACACATTTATGCAAACAGCCTCTGTGAGTGTTACCAAGGTTAAAGCTTTGAATATTAGGATCCAGAGTCAAAAGGTATCAGTTTTATTTCTCAGTGATATCCTTGAACATGAAAGGCACAGAATGAACTCTGGGACTTCACAGGTGATTTCAAGATTAAATGAAGACAATAAAGTACTTTGTTGTTATAATTCAATATTCATATTGTTCTTTTCAACAAGAGGGAATATTAAATCAATATAAATATTTAATCTGGCAAAGGATGGTACCAATCTAAATACAACAGCCTGTGATAAGGAGAGCTAAAGATAAAAGAACTGTGGGAATAATGTGCAGAGTCTAAAATGCTTGCTGCAAATAATAGTAAATCAAATTTTAAATATTTGAACCCTACAGTAAGAAAGAATATATAATGAGCATAAGTCAGAGAGGGATTGAGTAGCAAACATTTGCTACCTTAATTCTCCTTCATCAATCTCACTTAATAGAATCCTGGAACTGTCATTGGCTATGAGCTCTTTAAGGGCAGAGAGACACAGCTACTCATGCTAAGGGAAGAGGTTGGGGTTATTGTGAGAAGTCTAAGTTTGAAACTGGAAGACCAGATACTTCAAGTTTGAGACTACCTGTGTGTCCTTGCAGATTCCTCAAATGTGAAGGTGGGATTTAGAGGAAGAAAGGCTTTCTGGATCACTGGAAAGTAAGAAGAGATATATTGTTCCAGGACCCCTTATCTGATCTGGCTTTCTGTACTCACTGCCCCAACACCTCCCCTTTCCTACATCCTCCTCTGAGAAAGTTATCCTGCTAACAAGGAGTTTGAGTGAAGAACCAGAATGTTTGTAAACATCCCTTTAATAAAAGTACATGGACTATTAGAGTAAATTTTCCAAAATGGTGTTTGTGAGACCTTGCTTGCTTTGGCTGGCAAGAAGTGAGCCTCAAAGTTCATCAGGACCCACTTCCATGTAGCCTGTGTAGCTACTAGTAGCTGGACATGTGCAGAATTTGGGCTAAGGAAATATAGATGATATGGGAGTCACCTGCTCCTCCTTATATGGGACCTCACTACCAATGATGAGTTCATGATTAAAGGTATTAGAAAAATAATCTACTTTCATAATGGATCCAAGTATGCTATCTCTTATTTCCAAACTGAAGAATTATACTTATTTTGGGAAAGGGAATTTACCAACTGTGAAATCTAACAAATACTTTTTTATTCCTATAATATACAAGGCATTCTAAATATTAGTTACCTAGAAGATGCATGCTGACAGCTCTCTTTGGAATAGCTGGTTGACAAGGGCACACAAAATTACAATTTGAGTGTCCCTTATCTGAAATGCTTAGGACCAGAAGTGTTTCAAAGTTTGGAATCTTTCAGATTGGAGTATTTGCATATGTTAATAATGAGATATCTTGGAGATGGGATACAAGCCTAAACACGAAGTTCATTTATGTTTCACATGCACTATACACACACACACACACACACACATATATATGTATATATATAGCATGCAAGTAATTTTACATAATATTTTTAAAAGTTCAATAAATGAAACAAAGTTTCCTGGTGTGGAATTTTCCAAATGTGATGTCATACTGACACTCAAAAAGTTTCAGATTTTGGATTTTTTGGATTAGGATTTTCAACCTGTATGACCAAAAACAGAATGTGAGAATAGTGAGGGGTAGAAAGAGAGCAGTGCAGGTTCACAAGGGAAGAACAGCATCTAGGTTTGGGAGTGGGGGTTAGAGAATCCAGAAAACACTTGCATAGGCAGAGACTGTCTTGCAAGGCAGTATACTTGGGAAAGAAGAACACTTTCAAAGTAGGGAGTTAGCTCTGACACACAGAAGGAGACAGGAAGCAAGGCTAGTTTGTGAACCTGAACAAGTTACTTGCAATATCTCATAGTTAAATGGATAATAATGATAGCCCCAGTAGGGGATTAAATGGGTTAATACGTGCAAAATGCTTTCAGCAGAGCTTGTCTTAAATATCCAATACATATTATCCATCATTCCATTGTTAGAATTTTAAAAATATAAGTGACTATGATTACACTTAAAGGGTTGAATTTGATTAGCTGTAATTCAAGAAACAGAATGTCTGCAAGAAGAGCTAATTGCACTACTTGTCTGTAAGCTACTTTAAAATACTTGGGCATCCATAGTGCCATATTATGTGTGGGTTACTTAGGGTAAGCTATAAGCCAGGTGCTGCTAGTATCTAATCAAACATTCCAAGTGTGAACACAGTCTTGCATAAAGAGAAAGTCTATACTTCAGAATCCGCTGCTACAAGAATTGCTATCAACATCTCTCTCCTCCACCTCCAGTGAGCAATTTGAACAACAGAAATGGGTGTTGATTGGTGGAAGTGTCAACCACTGACTAATGTGCTTGATGGAATTAAGGTATTCAAGAAAAACAGAGTGGCTAAAAGTCTTTCTGTGTAAAAATCCAATAAAGTCTTCACTTATTGGGTAATAATGCCCTAGTTTAAATCCTTTAATGGTTTTGGTTCAGTCATGAACTTTGGAGGTCTCTGCTTGTCTCATGTTTGCCTGAAGTCTCAGGAAAATCTTTTTTGTTAAGGTTGTGGTTGAAACATTTAAAAGGAAAGTCAAAAGCTAAGATTTCTTCAAGCCTGCATACAGTTGATAGGAGATGATTTCTGAATGAGGGTATATGGCTGCTTGTTTGTCAATTAATTAATTTAGTTATTGGTGCTGGGGATGGAGCCCAGGTCCTCACATATGTTAAGTGGGTGCACTGAGATACATCCCCAGACCCTGTTGCTTAACAAATGTCTCCATATCTGACTACATTTGGTATCAATATGACTTCATCATGAGCTTTTAGGGAGAGTTGCCAATCCTCTTTTGCCTTAAAATGTCTTTGGTGACCATTATCTGCTAAAAAGAACCTAAGAGTTATGTATGCCAATTTGATCATTGTAGTCAACTGATAAAGACAGCATGGGGCATGGAACCCATAGGACATTTAAGAAAATCACCCGAAGTGCCTAAGTTTATTTGACTAGAGGGCTCAAAATAAAGATGTTTCTTTTGGCCATAATTAGAACTTACATACTAAGGATCCACAAATTTCTTGGCAAAAAGAAATGAGAAGAAAATAAAATACCAGAGATACATTATACATAATTTTTATTATGCTATGAATATAACTGTAAATATGAAAATAGTTTTTATCTTGTAAGAGGGATTCATTTATCTTTAATAATTATTGTTTTCTTCACAAAGTGAAATCAAAGAATACCTAACACATTTTAAGACCTTTAAAATATTTTTCTTAAAGGTACTTTAAAAGTTTACATAAAACATTCAATATATTAAAATGAAAAACTGAATTAAATTAAAATGTAAAAAATTCAAACAATGCAGAATATGGACTAAAAAAGAAAAACCTCATTTTATTCCCAACTCCTAATTCCACTTCCCTCTCTATATGAATTATTATTAAAAGTTTGGTGACTATCCTCCTGAATTTGTTATACACCTGTATGTGTTTGTGTGTGTGCCCCATGTATATACACATATTTTATGTGAAGTATACACATGCATCTGTACATATATGTACATATATAACCATGCTGCATACCCATAAGATAATTCTTTTCCAACAAAATCAGATCATATTACATGTATTTTTCTCAGTCTTACTTTGTTCATTTAACTTGTCTTGGAGATCTTCAAATGAGTAGTTAGGAAACTATTTGCTTAGATCAGTGGAATCCAAGTGACTGCTACAGTTGAAAGAGTGGCACTGGGGGAACAAGGTCACTCCTGAATGGCATCAGAGCATGCTTTGCACTTTCACACTTTTTCCCCTGAAGCTGACAGATATCCCACTTCTGTTCCTCTCTAGTAATTTTACATTGTGGGTAGAATGGCAGAATAAATGGATGAATGAATGAAAAACAAGCTATTAGATGAAAAAATGAACTGAGTAGAATTAAATTTCTTTACTTCCTGAAGGAGACAGACTGTCCTTCTCCCATGCATACAGATATTCAGAGTATGCTTGTCTTGTTTTCTATCACTTTAAGCAGGAAATAAATACTGCCTTCTACTGTGGAATTATTCTTATTAATAGCAATAGAAAATTGAAGTTTGAATTTGACTGCTGAATTGCTTGGGTACACATGCACCCAGAGCACAGGCGAGTGGTGACATGTTCATTCATAAGGGTCCTGTGAGCAGGACAGGCAGGTGCAAATGTGTATAAAGAGAGCTGAGGGACTTTCCACGCTCTCTATGGTCATGGAACCATTTTCAAGTTGCAACTTGTGGTTCTTGGGTTCTCAGAACACTATGTATGCTTCTAACACAATTTCATTAGCAAACATTCCAGGTAATGTTGAGAATCAAACAAACTCATGTTGACAGTGTACTCTAAAGATAAACTCTACAATCCCTTTTCCAGCATTTCACATTCCTAAACAAATACAATAATCTATCTATAATTTCTACTATTATTAAATACCCTTTCTTTTTCTGGGAAAAAAGTCACTTTTCCTTATTAAATTATAAATTTCCACTTTGCTGTAAGCATTGTTTAAAATGGAAAGTTTTGTGAAATCATTATGTTTCTAGATCAAAGGAACCTACACCTCATCTCTGACACGTTCTTATTTTGAAGCAAATCAAGGTTAATACATTTGGCTACTTGGAATAATGACCTTGATTTCCTGAACTTATTTTATCTAAAAAGATTCCACAAGGAGAGTCAGACAGCATATCTGCAGCATGAGGGCTCTGAAATGAACTGTAGGAGCAATGACAGCTGTACATGGAATTCAAGTGATAAGAATTTAATTCCACAGTAGGTACCATTTGAAAATGTCAGCACTGTTTTATCTCTGTGGATGTTCCACCATACACATAGGATTTTTTGTTGCAATATTTGTAAATTTCCAAACATTATTTGTATTAGGTTTTTAGATTATTTTGAAGCCAAAATAAGAAGAAGGAGAGAAACGGAAAACAATTTTGTTGTGTCAGCAAAAAAGTCAACCGTACTTTGGGAAGTTGTACTGAAAGCAGAGAAAACAAACTCAGTTAGTACAAGAACTATTCACAATAGAAATTCTGAAGGATACAAGTGATGGAAAAAAAAAATAAAAACAAAACAAAATAACACCAAAGAGTCTGCTTCACAATAGCATCTTTCCTACAGGTTCGATGCTCAAGAGAGCTGGCTCTTTGCTTCTGTTGCCAAGGAATGGAGCATACTCTGGCCTCCTCCTGGTAGGGAAAGTACTTGAAGTTCTGGCACTCAGCAGCCACAGACCAGGGAAAGTCAACAGGGAGGCAGAAAGCGTAAACTACCTGCTGGGGAGAGCCAACTTCATGCATCGTGTTCATGGCATTACTACAAGAACGGATTTGCTTCTTGCAACAGGGACTACTATTCTTCCTGATGGTCTAATTCCATGCTTGTCCTGTCCTTTTTCCCCTACTGTCTCCACTAACCCTTCACTTGTAAGTATCAAATCTTATCCTTCAAATTTTCAGTTGTGGTATCTTTTTTTTTTTTTTTTTTGGGATTTTTTTTTTTTTTTATTGTAAACAAATGGGATACATGTTGTTTCTCTGTCTGTACATGGTGTAAAGGCATACCATTTGTGTAATCATAAATTTACATAGGGTAATGTTGTTTGATTCATTCTGCCATTTTTTCCCTTCCCCCCTCCCCTCCCACCCTTCCCCTCCATCTATACAGTCCTTCCTTCCTCCATTCCTGCCCCCCTCCCTAAACCCAACTCCAACCCCAACACTAACCCTTCCCACCCCCCATTATGTGTCATCATCCACTTATTAGCGATATCATTCTTCCTTTGGTTTTTTGAGATTGGCTTATCTCACTTAGCATGATATTCTCCAGTTTCATCCATTTGCCTGCAAATGCCATAATTTTATCGTTCTTTATGGCTGAGTAATATTCCATTGTATATATATACCACATTTTCTTTATACATTCATCAATTGAAGGACATCTAGGTTGGTTCCACAATCTGGCTATTGTGAACTGAGCAGCTATCTCGGAATCAGACCAGAGACCTTGCATCTTATAGAAGAAAAAGTAGGTCCAGAGCTTCAACATGTCGGCTTAGGACCAGACTTCCTCAACAGGACTCCCATAGCACAAGAAATAAAAGCAAGAATTAATAACTGGGATAGATTCAAACTAAAAAGCTTTCTCTCAGCAAAGGAAACTATCAGCAATGCAAAGAAAGAGCCTACAGAGTGGGAGAAAATCTTTGCCAATCATACTTCAGATAGAGCGCTAATCTCCAGAATCTATAAAGAACTCAAAAAACTCTACACCAAGAATGTAAATAATCCAACTGACAAATGGGCTAAGGAAATGAATAGACACTTCACAGAAGAAGATATACAAGCAATCAACAAACATATGGAAAAATATTCAACATCTCTAGTAATAAGAGAAATGCAAATCAAAACCACCCTAAGATTCCATCTCACCCCAATTAGAATGGCAATTATCAAGAATACAAGCAACAACAGGTGTTGGCGAGGATGTGGGGAGAAAGGTACACTCTTACATTGCTGGTGGGGCTGCAAATTAGTGCAGCCACTCTGGAAAGCAGTGTGGAGATTCCTTAGAAAACTTGGAATGGAAACACCATTTGACCCAGCTATCCCACTCCTTGGCCTATACCCAAAGGACTTAAAATCAGCATATTACAGAGATACAGCCACATCAATGTTGTGGTATCTTTTATCCTGAGCAGAGAAATTCCTGATAGGACACTAAGTACAAGGACCTGCTTTAATTAACATGCTAATGAGCATCAACAATGAAGCTGCAGTCTCCAAAGAACAAAGCCCCGCCTCAGGTGGCAAGCAGGGTTGATCACTGCCTAAGCAGTTGTTTTGAATATTACCTCACCTATATCGCCTCACTCAATGTGTAAGAAGCCTAGAGTTTGAAGAGTTAGTCTCAAAAACTGGAGTGTGCAATGAAATTTCTAAAATACCTACTATCTCTTTTAAAGTTCACTTTGAAATTTGGGGAAAAAAGCACACCCAAAGAAGATTCTGCAAATCTAATAAACATCATTTTTTTTTTTTACAACATCCCAAACAGAAAACACATTCCTCATTTTTTGGTATATATCTTACTGCTGCTTTCTAACAATAGCCTTCATGACTTGACTGAAATCAACTTAAAAACCAAACTTGGAGGCATACAAATCCAAAAGGTCTAGGAATCCTAGGCTCCTGGAACTTGTTGTGTTTCTCATTTTGCTGTGAAGCGTGGGTGGCCGTGCACATTCCTGGCAGCTATAAGGCATTTGCTAATGTATTTGACTTTAAGTTGTTAATCACACTTATCAACACAGGCAAGCAGCACTGGCCACAAAAGATTAGCTACTCTCCTGTAATGCCCCAGTAATCCAAATGCGGGAACATCAGTGCTGAGTGATAGTGGCATCTGCCAGCTCCAACAACCCTTCAGTGACTTCAGAATTTATTAAAAACCTTAGCTTTTATCAATCCCAGATTTTTTACCTTACAGACACCCCCCCACACACACAGACACACACAACCCTGTAATAATAGCTAACGCCAAACATTTGCAAATGCAGTGCTGTGCAGTGTGTGAGCTTTTTAAACAACAAGATTGTGCTTCAAAATACCACAGATGTTTTGAGTTTCAAGGTGGTCTTCACTGTCAAGAGATTCAGGTGCACTGATCTCCTATAAGTAATGTGTGCAACCAGCAGGACAGGGCCTGGTTTCCAGGGAAACAGAATCATGTTTGAATCTCTTGGAAGCATTAGGTTCTGGCTATAGTTTTTCCCCTAAGACACCTAAACCTTTGTTTCTTGCAAAAAGAATGTATTTATAGGAACAACAAAATGTTTCACCAGATCAGAGGTAGTGCTTCAGAGAATCCAGGAATAAAATTAATATGTTGGGGAGAAAAATAAAAAATAAAATAGAGCACCCAGAGCTGGACCTACTAGTCTCTGAATTGTGGAATCTTGATTTCACATAGGATTCCTCCTTAAAAAGACATCAGCAGACCGCTTTCTACTTTGTTGAAGTTACGCTGAATTTCCCATGTTTGAAGCCTGGCCTCTGTTCTTCCCAGGCCATCTTAGGCCCATAAGGTTAATGCTGTGGGTTGGATAAGTGTTCCTCAAAGGCCCCTGTGTTAAAAGCTTGGTGCCCACAGTGGTGCTACTTGGAGGTGATGGAACCTTTACGAGGTGGGACCTAGTAGGAGGAAGTTAGATCACTAGAGGCATGTTCTTGAAGGGGATACTGGGACCCTGACCACTTCCTATCTCTCTTTCTTTGCTTTCTAGTTGCCAGGAGATGAGCAGCTTGCTCTACCACATGCTCCTGCTATGATGTGCCACCTTGCCACAGGCCCAAAAGTGACGGGTCCACCCAAACATGAACTGAAACCTCTAAAACTATGAACCAAAATAAAACTTTTCTTTTTATAAGTTGATTATTTCAGGTATTTTGTTAAAGTAATAGAATGCTGACTAATACAACTAATATTTCCTTTACTTCTAGAAAACAGTGAAGATTCATCTCCTATTTCAACTCCCAAACAACTCTCCAAATAGTGTCTTCTTAGTGCCCATAGGCATTCTTTCACTTTGTAATATATCATGATTTATTTATTTACTTTTTAAAACCAAACCTGATGATACTTTGTTCTTCTGATCATGACAGAGTCAGAGTTTGGATCCATGAAGCTTGGACATGATAATGCTCATCACATATGTGAGGTCTGTTTTCTCACCCGGTGATGTGGCTGTCACATGGGTCAGTTATGATTTAAGAACTAATGGAATGAAAAACTATAGAAAAAGAGAAATATCACTTTCTAAATGTGTTAAAAGAAAGGTGGAATATTATTTCCCTAAAGCATGTGAGTGTGGGCCATTCAAAAACCAGAGATGAACCAGGTAGCTTTTTAGGATCAAGAATGTGGTAGGCTATTGTAAATGGGGTAGTTATCCTAATTTTTCTTTCAGTGGATTTATCACTAATGTATAGAAATGCACTTGATTTATGGTGTTGATTTTATATTCTGCTACTTTGCTGAATTCATTTGTTAGTTCTAGAAGTTTTCTTGTGGAATTTTTTGGATCTTCTAAATATAGAATTGTTTTGTTGACAAACAATGATAGTTTGAGTTCTTCTTTTCCTATTTGTATCCCTTTAATTTCTTTCATCTGTCTAATGACTTTGGCTAAAGTTTCAAGGAAATAAAACACTTGGGACTCAATCTAACAAAAGAGGTGAAAGACCTCTACAATGAAGATTACAGAATACTAAAGAAAGAAATTGAAGAAGACTTTAGAATTGGACAGATCTCCCATGTTCTTGGATAGGCAGAATTAATATTGTCAAAATGGTCATACTACCAAAAGCGATATACAGATTTAATGCAATTCCTATTAAAATTCCAGTGACATTCTTCATAGAACTAGAAAAGGCAACCATGAAATTCATTTGGAAAATAAGAGATCCAGAATAGCCAAGGCAATTCTTAACAAGAAGAGTGAAACAGGAGGCATCAAAATACCAGACCTTATACTATGCTACAGAGCCATAACAACAAAAACAGAATAGTACTGAGACCAAGAGAGACATATAGATCAATGGTATAGAACAGAAGACACAGAGACAAACCCACATAAACATGGTTATCTCATACTAGATAAAGGCACTGAAAACATTCACTGGAGAAAAGATAGCCTCTTCAACAAATGGTGCTGGGAAAACTGGAAAGCCACATATAACAAAATGAAATTAAATCCCTATTTCTCATCCTGCATGAAACTCAAGTCAAAGTGGATCAAAGACTTAGGCACTAGACAGAGACCCTGCACCTAATAGAAGAAAAAATAGGCCCAAATCTTCATTGTGTTGGCTTAGGATTTGACTTCCTTAACAAGAAGTAAAATCAAGAATCAATAAATAGGATGAATTCAAACTAAAAAGCTTCTCAGCAAAGGAAACAATCAATAATGTGGAGAGCCTACAGAATGGGAGAAAATCTTTACCACCTGCACCTCAGATAAGAGTATTAATCTCCAGGATATATAAAGAACCCAAAAAACTCAACACTGAAAATCAAATAATCCAATCAATAAATGGGTTACAGAACTGAATGGACACTTCACAAAAGAAGATATACAATTGATCAATAAATATATGAAAAAATGTTCAACATCTCTAGCAATTAGAGAAATGCAAATCAAAACTAAGATTTCATCTCACTGCAGTTAGAATGGCAATTATCAAGCATACAAGCAACAAAAAGTGTTGGCAAGGATGTAGGGAAAAGGTACACTCATACCTTGCTGTTGGGACTGCAAATGGGTACTTTCTCTAGAAAGCAGAATGGAGATTCCTCAGAAAACTTGGAATGAAACCACTGTTCAGCTATCCCACTCCTCAATTTATGCCCAAAGGACTTAAAATCAGCATACTACAGTAACACAGTCATATCAATGTTGTAGCAGCTCAATTCACAATAGCTAAACTATGGAACCAACCTAGATGCTCTTCAACAGATAAATGAATAAAGAAAATTTGGTATGTGTATACAATGAAATATTACTCAGCCTTAAAGAAGAATGAAATTATGGCATTTGCAGGTAAATGGATGGAGTTGGAGAATATGATGCTAAGTGAAATAAGCCAATCCCAAAAAAACAAAGGCCGAATGTGTTCTCTGATAAGTGGATGCTGATTCATAATGGGGATGGGTAGGGAAGAATGGAAGAACTTTGGATTGGGCAGAGGGGAGTGAGCAGAGAGGAGGGGGTATGGAGGTGGGAAGGATGGGGGACATTATTACCCTATATACATGTATGATTGCACAACTGGTATGCTTCTGCATCATGTACAGCCAGAGGAATGAGAAGTTGTCTCCATTTATGTACAATGTGTCAAAATGCATTCTGCTGTTATATATAACTAATTAGAACAAAATTTAAAAAAAGAATGAAGAATGTTGGTTGGCAATATTTGACCATTTAACACCCATCATAGCCTACAGGACATGAATTTTGAAAAAACATTTCCCACATCCACAGCTCATTGTTTTTGATGATGTGTGCAAAATGATTACTGGCCTGCCACTTGGAGGTGAAAGCACACTGGTGACCTGATGCACTTGTGCCTTTGAGAGAGCAAAGGAGGACAGTGTCATCCCTGCTGGGAGGAATGCCACTGAGCTGGACATAAGAAACACCTTCATTAAAAATATCAAATTCAAATTAATATCAATATAAATTAAACATAAAATTGACTTTTAAAAAATTCGACTTTACTAAAACTTTATAAGCCTAGGAGCTGTGTTGGGGTCAAAGATAATAAGGGATGATTCCTTTCATCAGAAAACCTTGATCTAGCAGGACAAGTAAAGAGGGAAGTGGTCATTTCCACAGAAAAAGACAAGGGATGTGAACATTTACTGAGTGCCTGCTTACTGACAAAGCTTGGGGCAGAATACATTACACACACACATACATACACATTTTGTTTTATCACCATTCTGCACAGGAGGAAATGGAAGTTCAGAGATTTATTTGGAGTCCCAGGCTATACATAAGTAGCTAACTCTGTATTTGAATCTACTCCAAAGCATGTCGTTCTAAAGCCCAAACTGTTCCTACATGATGATGACCATTCACCTCACTTCTCTGACTTATAGCAAACTGTTTAACCTCTCTGCTAAATAAAACATTATAAGAAATGCTGCCAGTACCATAACACAGCAGGAGTTTGTATAAATTCAAGATGGCATTATCACAACATATCCACTTATCTTTTTATTCGGTTGTCTGTGAAGAGCAGATAGCAGAGTATATATTCTTGAATCTTGGCTTTGATATTTTGATATTAAAAAGACAGAGAAGGACACTGTGAAAAACACATGTTAGCTCACACTGTTCCATACTTAGTTATACTGAACCACATGACACTGAAAAATCTGAGAATACTTGTAAGATTATTTCTATAAAAAGAAAACCTAAAGGTAAACCTAGAATCCAGATGGTTGTAAATATAAGGGAACTAGAAATACACAGTGCATGCTACTTCCTCAGTTTTTAAAATATGACAAACATCTCTTTATTATACCTATTGTATACAGAATACTGTGTAAGATGCTGGGGGTAGATATGAGAATTTAAAAAATAAATTTCAAAAAAACTTTCCATAGAGTAAGGGAGATGGTCACCATGCAGTACCTCATAGGTCAAGCCTGTGATTTTAGAGGAGGGAGGAGAGGGCACAACATGAAAATAGATAGCTGCTGGGGTTCCAGACTGAGATGCTGATGAGCAGAGAAACTGCTTTTAAACCATATTCTTGTAGTACCTTATCAGCACTTTTAATAACATTATCAACTTTTGCAATGAAGTAGAGTTGAAAACTGATATTAGGCAGAGACTTATCAATTTCTTTGATATGTGACCCCAATTCCCTCTGAGTTTAGTTCACTGATCCTGAGTGCAGCCCTCTTGCCCCTCTGCTTAGCCAATCCAACTTTCCTTGGTGTTCTGGCTCACTCTCACCAGCCCTCTGTGCAGCTGGTCACATAATTTGTGGATCTCAGTGCAAAATGCAAACATGCCATGCTCAACAACTATTAATAATTTCAGTCTCAAAGGGATTATTGTACACCACATTCACAGCAGCATTATTCACAATAGCCAAAAGAAGCAACCCAAGTGCCCATTCAGAGATGAATGTAAAAACAAAAGGTGGTCTATACATACAATGGAATATTATTCAGCTTTAAAAAGCATGAAAATTTTGACATATGCTACAACATGGATGGACTTTGAGAACACTATGCTAGATGAAATGTCAGTTAAAAAAGACAAACACAATTCCACTTATAAGAGATACCTAGTATAGTCAAACTCATAGACAGTTAAATGGTAGTTTCCAGGAGCTGGGAAGTAGAAATGGAAAGTTGTTTATAGGTGTAGAGTTTCAGTTGTATCGGATCAAAAGAATTCTGGAAATTGGGCAAGAATGTGAATATGTTTAACACTAGAAAACTATACACCTGAAAATGGCAGAGATGTAAATTTCCTATCCTGTGTATTTGATCATAATTAATGAAATGATGAATTATTTCAAGATGGTAACAGCAGAACCTTAAACCAAGTACTGGGACCTTCTAAGTTCCAGGCTCTGCATCCTACTTGGTAGCATATCCACATATGTATACACAGCCAAAACATAATATTAACAGATACAGAATGTTTCCAGAGTTCATTCTGCTGACTTTTCCTACAACACACTCACTGTTCACTTCTATTGAGTTCCTGCTTTGCTTTTTCTGCATAGTTCTTTAAGTTACAAATAAAGAAGGAATAAGATAGCTATATGTGCTAGTCACATAACATAAATAGCAAGGTCCTAAAAATTCCCAGCCAGTTAAAACTTTTAGTAAAACAACAAAATGTTCCAAGTTCCTCTTTGGTAATGAATAATGTCACAGGGAAAATGCCTCAGTAAGCTGAAGAAACATGGCCCTGGGTTTAACTGCTATAATTCTTATTTGTTACCAGACTGACCCTTCTTAAGACTGGATTAATTTCATGTTGATCACTGGTCTGTGAAGCACTGATAAATTAAATGATTGGTAAATACAATGCTTTCATAGGGAAAGAGGGAAAAGACATCCATTTTTTACTTTGAGATTACTACAAAATTTCATTTCTGAGAACAGACCACGGATTAATTTAGTTAAGATCTGATAGTAACCTAAAAAAAAACTATTGTGGAAGTCATCCAACTTGTCCTAGATTACCTAGCATTTATTGGCAGTGCTGAAAGTCTGGGAAAAGATGTGAAGAGTTATCTGAGGACAGCGGTTCAGACAGTGTACTGCAATACAGAGTTCCAACTCTGCTTCTTCAAGACCAGTGTTTTCCTATTGCTATCATAAAACAAAACTAAAGACAACCTGGATACATTTCAGAAGCTCGTATGTATTACAGTTCTGACTGTAAAACCAAATAGTCTTAAAACATTCTATATACAGAAGTTAAAACAGTGGGTTCTGGAGCCACATTGTCTGTGTTCAAATCACTGCCTCTACCACTTCTGGATGTATGCCCTGAACCATTTTCTAAGTTTAAACACCTGTAATGTGGGGACAATAGTAATACCCATGTCATATGGTCACTGCAAAAGAGAATGAGTACTCACATGTAAGCATTTAGAACATTACCTGGTAATACTAAATGGTCACTAAATATTAACCATTATTTTCTCATATTTAGGAATTTCCTAAATTCCAGGTTTTCTGAGTGATATCCACAGCTGCTTACAGGAGATGACACCTGACCCAAGAGGCACTAGAAAAGGCCCAAAAGATTCCTACTCTGGGGAAATGGAACTAGGTGGCCAAAAGCAATTTGAATCTATGATAGTGAGGAAAGATAGCAGTTACATTTGATAATATGTAGATGAGAAAGCAGAGGAAGTTTTTTGACCAGGTCATTGAAAGTAACTTACAATTTGTGGAGAGAAACAAAGATGGAAAACACCATTTAACCATGGGGTAAAGGTAATTCTTTATTCCTGCTAAGTCTTCATTTCAATTCCCATGAACCCTAATGGTATCTTCTCTCCTTGTATTAGGTTTAAGGAATAGTTCTTATCTTTACAATCATTCTGGAGTAGTCAGGATAGGTTAAATCATGCTTCAGTAACAAATGCCCCCATATCCCAATCTCAGCAGCTTAACACCAGAGAGTACTCCTCACTCTGTATGTACACTAAGGGTTGGCTTGAGTGCAGTTCTTCTTAGTCCCTTAGAGATATAGCTGAAGACCTCAACTCAACAATCCCCACAGCAGCACAAAGGGAATATGTCAGTCACACACTAGCTTTTAAAGCCTCTGCCTAGTCACTTTTCATCAATCAAAGCCAGTCATATGGCCATGCCTAATATCAGAGAGGAAGTTCAGTCCCACCACATGTCACATTAGAATATTTTGGAAATAGCTCTAATGACTACTACATCCTCCCTTTATGGTTGAGCTGCTTTCACTGGGTCTCTGTTCCTTTAAGAAACAGTGACATTAATAGTAGTGTACTATAAATAATATAGAAAGCACCATTATCTCTGTGCATTTCTCTGTCTTTCTGAGTATGACAACATCTTACTCTGTGTACATATGTGGGTTACCTGACTTTTGACTTTTGATTTTACAGTTAGACAGTTACCTAATTACTATGGTTGTTAGATAATATGTTTCATGGGTTGGAATCTTGGTCCTCAGTGCAGCAGTGTTGAGTTGGGGACCTCTGGGAGGTGAATGGATCATGAGGGCTCTGCCCTTACCAATTGATTATCCATTAATGGATTAAAGGGTCCTCATGCAATTGACTTTCTTATAAAAGTGAGTTCTCTCTGGCACACTTGCACTGTATTGCAATGTGAAGCATTATGCAACATTATAACACAGAAAGAAGGTCCTCAGTGGAAGATACCAGTGTCATGGTCTCTTGGACTTTCTAACCTTGAGAACCACAAGCTAAATAAACCTCTCATCTTTACAAATAACCCATCTCAAGTATTTTCTTATTGAAAAAGAAAATGAACTAAGACACCATTCCATTCCTTTTAGGAACAAATAAGAGAAAAATCTGAATATTTCAGGAATGAGATATTGCATGATAACTGAGGGGATTTTTTTAATATGTAGATCTAAGGAGTTAACATTAGAGCATCTGAACTTTGAAACTAAATATATAGCTTTTTTGAAGGAAAATATTAGAAAATGGATATGAGCCTTTCCTTTAAAACAAAATACACACATATAATTTAATATTTTCTTAATCACTATAGATCAATATTATGAATAGCAGTTACTATACAATGATCTCTTTTGTACCAAATAAAATATGAATTAATTCAATAAATACATACCAAGTGCTCTGTCAGAAACTGGGAATACATAGGGAATAAGAATATCCCTGACCTCAGGCTGCCATTAGGGCCTTTGAGCCTGATTGACTTTTTATAATTATTTTATCTCACTTCATTGCTGTCAAATTAGCCACCACTTCCATCTGCTGTCTACCTATAGTCACCCTCTTCCTTCTAATTTTTAATATTCAATCTTCTGAAAGCCTGAAAATGAACTTTTAAAAACTATCTGTAAAAAAAGAGTAAATAAGCCATGTTGTAAGGATGTCAGATGCTTTCTAGGAATAAAACACCAGAACTTTTGGTGCATAAAGTTTATGTTGTTTTTAGATTTTTTTTTTCTAGAGCTGATGCTGAAACATAACTGAATTTTGGATGAACTTAGAACATCTCGTGTTCTCATTTCATTAAGAATAATTATCCTTGATATATTTTATATAAAACACTGCTTTATACTCTTTTTTTTTTTTTTTCTTGCAAGGGGAGTTAGGGTCTATAATGATGGTTGCTTACAGAATGAACTGGCAAGTACTACTTCCTGTATTTGTAGAGTATGTTGAATCTGAAGACATGTCGTGGAATTTGAAGGTATACGATGATGGCTGAAAAGTTTTAGAATGTCTCTTCATTGAAGTAGGCTTTCAGTACCAACAGCCTTCTGCGTTCGGTGCCAACAAAATGTCCTTGTTCTCCCTCTTTGAATATTCAAGCTTTATACTCTTCTTTAAGTCTTCTCCTTAATAAAAACAAAATCCTTCATGTATGTGATTCCTTCTAATGGTAAAGTTCAATGTCAAATTCAGAAAACTACATACCAAGTTATGCTTATACCAAATGGTTTGCTTAGGCTCTGATTATAGAATAGATTCAACTTCATATGTTGAATCTCTAACCCCAAAATGCTTGCATTTGGGGATTGGGCCTTTAGGAAATAATTATAGTCAGTTGGGGCTCTCATGATGAGTTTGTGAAGAGACATAAGAGAACTTGCTCTCCTTCCTCAGTGTGAGGATATAGCAAGAAGGTAGTCATATTCAAACCAGGAAGAGATAGCCCTCACCAGAATCTACCATGTGATGTGGGCACCCTGATTTTGAATCTCCAGAATCCAGAACTGTGAGAAGTTCTTTAGTTCGAGTAACCCAGACTATGGTCTTTTATTATGGCAGCCTGAGCAAACTAACATAAGCTCTAAATATCTTATTTTTAGAGATAATTTTTTGTGCTCTTTTATTCTTTTATAAATAAACTATTCTTTCAATTCCATTAATCACTTCAATTTGTTCATTTTTGCTTCATAAGAGAACAGGAAGTCCTTAGTAAAAGGCTATTGCCATAAGTGTTAGGATATTTGAACAACAGTTTTCAAATTTAATTCTGTTATTCAGATAAGACAATTTAGTAAATGATTGGGAAATAAATGAAAGTTTAATATTTAGTCTGGTTCAGGTAATGTTTAGACAAAAAGATTATTGATCTGACCCATCCTATAAACTATCTTTTACCTATCTCTTAAAATAGTGAAAAGAAAAAACCCAAAAAAACAAACTTCACTAAATACCTGGATTTGTGTGTTGGGTATTGAGGATTAAGTTTAGAGTAGGTTTCAACAGTTAGGTGGTAGGAAAGGGAAGCTGCATATAAAAAGTAGTATTTGACTGGGAGTTGCAGGGATATGAAGAATTCTGCCAGGTTGAGAAGTGGTGGAAGGGAGGAGTCATTTCAGGCAAAGGGGACATAAAACCAAGACACGGAAACCCAAAGGGTACATGGAGTGCTCATGGAAAATCACCAAAGGCCAGGAGAGAGCTCTGATGGATTTTAGTCTCCAGAGAAGGTTGGGGCAATCTCTGGACAACATTACTTCCTCGCATATTTCTTCTACAGCATATTATTTTTAACTTTTTGAGATGACATTTAAACCAATTGTTTCTTACTTAAACTATGAATCTATCAAGCTATCAGGCTTTTCAAATTCTTTTAAAAACTTGACAAAAATGAATTAAGAGTACAGTTGATTTATAATTATAATTTGAAATTAAAATTAACCTGCTGTTATAAAATAGACTTTTTAGTCTATGAATCTACATGGATTTTTTTTTTTAGTCAAAGAAATTCAGTTCATTCAACAATAGGCAACAGTTGACAGATAATAATCTGTGGCTAGTCAACCAAGCGTTTTATTTCATTGGTGTTCTTATTTTCCTTGCCTCTAAGCATACTATTTGTCTCCAAATGAAGAACTCACTTTTGTGATCGCCTAAGTCCTGCATGCATTATACCAGTTTTATATATTTGAATGAAGATTTTTGCAGTTCTACGACATGTCCACTAGAGGCCTGTGAAGAGCTTTTTTCCCCCCTTGACACAGTGTCTCAAACCAAAAAGACCAGATTTAAAACAAATAAGAAATATTGATTATAAAGCAGTAAGGCAAAGACTGAATTGATAGGTAACCTCACATCAAGTACCATAATTGTAGATAAAAGAAACAATATGAAGTTTTCAAAGTTCAAAATACTGAACTGCAAAACTTACAAAATGACTGATATATAACACCCACTTCCCCTCAAGATTTATTTAGGGACATGAAGACTCAGTGAATTACCATTTGCCATGGTCTTCACTGAAAAGCGATGGCTCCAGTCTCCTTCTTCACCGTCCCACAAAAGAAAGCAAAATTAAAAGAAGATTTTGAAAGCGTTAGCAACAATTCCAAAAGGCATCCAGGCTCTGGCTGGTTTTGCCTAAGTAGAAGTATGTATCAAATGGTGAAGCAGATGGAATAAAAATTGCCAGCAACCTGTATGGGCTTCCAGATCTTTTAGTGCATACTAAATACAAAAGGCAAGCTAGGAACAGAGGGAGGGTTCCTGGGTGGGAAAGTAAACAACAGCTCAGTAATTTAAGACAGAGGAGCCAAGAAGGGACTTCCTACATAGTGACTGTATGGCAGTAAACAGGGGAAGACAGCTGAAATATATCCTCTCAGGGCACAGGCTGAAACAAACCCTCAGGTAAAGATTGGAGCAACTTTCAAAGGGGAAAGTGTATAGCTGTTTAATATGCAAAGGCAGCTGTGACTGTTCAGGCAAGAAAAATCACTAGAAGAGATGAGATACCCTGTGACAGTCCCCTTGCCATCTTGTCAAACTCAAAACAGGGCTTGCATTTAATGCTGCCTCAAACAAAACCAAAACACATTAAAACTCCCGTTGACATCACCATGCACATACACACGCGCACCCCCCCCCACACACACACACACATACTTCTAGTCTATTTACAGAAATGGCCTGTTTTTCACTAGGCTTGGTTAATTAGCAATCAGAAAAGAGTTGTACAGAGTTGGAAGAAAGAAGTTTTTGTTCAGAAAACCTGTGAAAATATTCCCTCAGAAGCTTGTAACTTTCCCTACAGATCACCCTGGCCCTGAGGACAAGTCCCAGTGCCAGAAGGCTCTGTGATCCAAACAGAGCTCACATTCAAAGGCAGTTCTCTTTGTTGTCCCCTAGGAGTTAAGCCTTAATGGGTTTACAATGTGCAGGCTTTTTTGGAGGGTAGCTAGTGGTTGTTGCCGACTGCCAGAAATGGAGCAGGGACAAACCCCAGTGAATCCCACAGCTGTTGGGGCTGCTCAGCCTGCTCTGTTGGTGAGAGGAGCAGTTGCCTGAGGCATTTCAAAGACATGTAAGAATACAGGGAGACTTTATGAGTCCTGGAAGTAAATTTGCAATTATCGGGAGCAGATGGTCAGTCCACATGGTGAAGAAGGAGACTGGAGCCGTCGCTGTTCAGTGAAGACCATGGCAAATGGTAATTCACTGAGTGTTCATGTCCCCAAATAAATCTTGTTGGGAAAAGTCATCAGCAATATTGTGATATCACGTGCTGCTAGTAAGCTTTACACTACTGACTTCTAAACTTCAAACATTACAACTTAGACAAGAGAAAGCCAGTACATGCACATCTTACCTTGGTTATAAAGAAAACGGGGTGTGGAAACATGAAGAACACTCATCCTGGCTCGCTGTGTTTCCTGGAGGCAGCCTGCCTAAATACTGCCTCCAATATTACTTTGTCTAGTCCCTTATTTTAGAAAATCATCACTTTAAACTAAGATACACAGATGCTGGGACAATGTTTAATGATTTTTGACAAAACAGATTTCATAATCTTTTGCAAGCTATATCTACTTTTTCCCCCCCACCACCCTTCCGGTCAAGGGCTGCTTTTTGATGCATGAGATTCTCTTTTGCTGAAATCTCAGGCTATTTCCTGTTATCCTCATGTTGATTCATCTGAGAATCACATTATCTCTTCTAAAACTGTTTATTTAGTCCATTGTGATGCCTAAGGTCAGTTTCTACTCATTTTGTATTTGATGACTAATTTTTTCAGTTCATGCAAAGAACTCTGAAGCACCCTGATGTGCAGAGCACATCATACACATATCCTTATACGCAACTGTATAAAAATCTGCTGAAGGAAACAAACACTTGGTAAAGAATTCTAATACCTAAGAGGGCTAAAATAAAGCTATAATCCCAAATTTGTGGGCAAATTAAGAAGAGAGAAAATAATACTTAATTGCTATTGGAGAGATTGGAACATTAATTATGAAAGAGAGTTTACGTTGGGTTCTCTGTCAGGTAATCTATTATTTTAAAACTAAAAGCCTTGCATCCCAAGAAACCCCTCAGTCTGTCACCCTAACTGTGAAGGACAGAACATAAAACATATCTCAAGGATTAGGGAAAGTCTAAATAGCAGTGGGCTGGGAACAATGATGAGGGACTGACCAGGCTTCAAGGCTGTGGACCCAGCAGATATCCAGGCATAAAGCCCTGGGGAGGGGTGAAGATGTTCAGGAAGGAAGGCCAGACTCTTATTCTGTGGCTCATAGCTCAAAGCACCATAGAGACAGGGGTCAGGTGTAGCCCAGGGGTGGTACCTGAGTACCTCTCTTTAGGTTTTTGGGGTACCTGAGATTTTCACAGCTCAACCCTCCTACAAAGCACACACAATGGCCCACTCAGGCCAGCATCACTGTCCTGTAGGCATGGGAACTTGAGAGACTTGCATCATAAATAAGGGATCCAAAGGGGAGTACATTTTAGGGTACTGTATTTGGATCCTGAGCACCATATTTAGTTGAAAGGATATATTAAAAATTTTGCAGCATGCCTTCACTTGTACCACTTATTTTCTGAGCTCCATATATACCCATGGGGGAGGAAAGGGACAGTTTGTTCCTTAAACTCTTTCTTTCATAATTAATATCCTAAAAATGGCCTTGGTCATATGGCCATTTGGGGCCAAACTGTGGCTCAATTTGTAGATTGGTCTTTCTGATTGTGGCATTTCTCTAACTTTTCAAGACCACTGAAATGTTGAAGACTTTTTTAAACAACTTTATGACTCAGTGTCATCTTAGTACAGTAATCCTCCTGTATTTATGAGGGACAGCTTTTAAGACCCCCAGTGGATACCTGAAACCAGGGATACTGTGCAACCCTATTCAGTTGGCTCTCCGTATCCACTAGTCCCACATCTGTGGATTCAAACAACAGTGGCTTGAATATATTTGAAAAAAAATCTATCTATACTTAACAAACATGCTCAGACTTTTAAAAATCATTTTCCCCTAAATAATGCAACAACACTATATAGCATTTGCATTGTATTGAGTATTATAAGCAATCTGGAGATGATTTAAAATATGTGGGAAGATATGGGTAGGTTCTATGCAAATAAGTTGCTATCATATATAAGGAACTTGAGCATCTGTGGATTTTGGTATCTATGCAGATCCTGGAACCAATCTTTCATATGCACTGAGGGACAACTATAGTGTATTTTTTCCTATACATACTTAATATAAAGTTTAATTTATAAATTTGGCACAGTATGAGATTAACAGCAATAATTGATGATGAAACAGAATAATTATAAAAAAATACTGCAATAAACATTATATGAGTGGTTCCTGTTTATTTTCAGAATTTTCTGTTTACTATTTTTGGACCACAGTTGACTGTGCATAACTGAAACCTAGAAAAACAGAATCATGGACAAGGGGACATTACTGTGTGCTTTTTTCAATCATCAAGATCACAGGTCACAGTATTAAATCTCATACACTCTGGGATGGAAGAAAAAGCAATTGCTCAATTTATAATCTTTCATCCTTTCTCTTTTCTTCCACAGTCTTGCAGCCATAACTTAGAAACCTCAATATAGATTGAACATTACTCAATCCAGAAGACACTCACTGTTCAAGGTCTTGTAGACAAACTGAAGAAAGAACCATGTTCCTACCCACATGTGGCTTACAAGTTCATGTATCCAGAGAAATATGGGCTAGGTTGATTGACAGAATAGACTTGGTTCTGGTCCCACTGAGCAGGGACTGAATCAAGCAGATGGGAACATCTGCCCTTTGACATGTTGACTAGTACTTGCTTTTCCTGTCATAAGCTGATTTTTTTTTGGCCTTTTGTCCTCAATGGGTTTTAAATTTTATTCTTCTGAGAAAATGCTCCCAAGGATACATACAACAGAGTCCCAGCTATTTTTAATGGAGTCCAACAGCCTTCTTCCCTCCATAGTTCAGTGTCTTCCAACCTACTGCCTTGTCCTCTCTCTCTCATTCGCTGGGCTCTCAGGTGCTTCAGTGACTTTCCCACTTGGACATATCTACAACTGCCCATGGATTTCTCATCGGTAAAATAGGGCTATTCAATCACTTTTCATGATTGTTGTGAAAATGAGGTATGAGGTTTGAGGGAATTTTTGTATTATGTGAAATGATAGTCCGGATTCTTATAATATTTTTTTAAAAAGCTAAAATACTGTTACTTTAGCATTCTGCCTTCAACAAATTAAACTCTTTTTGGCCTCAGGCAAGTCACCTAATCTTGACATACCAGTTTCCTGCATGTAAAATGAGAATAATAATTGTTACTCAGCTCACAAGGATTGCCAAGTTGAAGTAGTTATGACAAAAAAAATACTATGAAGAAAAAAATTACTTTATAAATGCTTCCTAACAACAATTGCACAAAATCCTTAATATTTCTACCTTCAAAATGTACATGTATCTTTATTCGCTCACTCATTCCTTTCCTATTCAATTTGTCTGCTACAGAAATAAAAAGTCATTAATGATAAAGCTGTATGTATTTATCCACATGTTTTGCTTTCCAACACTTAAGGGACTTAAGTTGTCTTAAAGCTCATCATAATTTTAAAATGATGAAAACTTACATCATAAATTATAGATAATTTGTGCTTTATAGTTATCTTTGGCATTCTGGAGAACCTGCAATGCCTTTTAATTTTTGAAAACTGAATTATTATTATATTATAGAATGCTTCTGATTGTTGAGAATGAATCATATCACTTCTTTCAGAAGACAAAAATGATGATTGACCAATAAGGCAGAATCCAAAATATCTGACAGGAATCTGATTTACATTCTCTTCTGACTTGATAAAAAGCAAGACATACCTTACATAAATTGTTAGCATTTCTGTGGAGAAAAGGAAGGAAGGATGGGGCAAGGAGGCCACTGGTAAGAATGCATGGTTGTCTGAGTGTTAGAGACTTTGAGGAAAATCTCTTGGGCTGAGTTATAGATCTCAATATTTCATCACAGTTAATCCCCTTAAGCCTTTGTACACATGCAGAGATTTCCAAACTTTTGAGTACTAAATCAGAAGCTTTCAGCAACAATCTTCTTTGGGAGTGTCCCTACTTCCTTAGCTATATGGCAGTCATGCACCAAGCATAAAGAAGCTCCTTAGGAAGGCACATCTTTTTGGATACAGAGCAAGAGAAATCTTTATTTCCTTGAATTTTCTGATAGTAGAATAATTTAAATGCTTGACTTGGAGGTGACTGCAAGTGAAACCCATTAGGGATCAACAAGTTCTCAAAGCCTTGAAGACCATGGGGGCAATGGCTTATGATCACACTCAGGCTCACATCTACCCACTAGATCTCCTCAATGTTATATATATTATTGAATGTGCTAATTTTTGGAAATTCTAGCCATCTTTGGAGGTCATTCCAAATTATTTGATTCTCTTAAATCTTCAATCTGATTCTTCAATTTGATTCTCTTCAATCTTCTTTTCAAACCAAACTCATTATCTTTCTCAGGAGTCATATTTATCTTCTCTTTATGCTCAATATTCCTAATTTTGGAAATGCCACTCCTAGATAACCAGGCAAAAAGCAAACAAAACAAAACAAAAATAGAGAAGTTATCCCCTTATCTATTTTTGAAGTTCTAGTTGTCCAAATAGCAAGATAAATTCTTGCACATCCCACTTTATACTGCATGGGATGTGAATCATCACTTTGTCCTGTGTATCCATGATGTATATGCTACCTGCTTCTTAGTTACTTAGTAGTTGCCTAGATAATTAGATACTGTTCCAGTATCAGTATTTGTGTTCAGGTATTTTACTTGATCTGACTTAATATAGTAATTGTTTTTAGTACTTATTGCTGTTAATTTCTTACTGTGCCAAATTTTATCACAGATATATACACATTGAAAAAACTTAGTATCTACATGGTTGGTACTATATGCAGTTTCAGGCATCCAATGGGGTCTTGGAACATATTCTCTGCAGCTATGAGGGACTATAAAAAATCATGAGGTTGTCTCATACTTGCTTTTCCTGAATTCTCACTTTAAAACAGTCCATATGTTCATAAAAATCTCTAGACTGAATATGATTGATTTCTACAATCAATTAAATGTCAAAACAGACCTCTATTCACAGTAAATAGATATGTTATTTCTTAGCACTCATGGAGGTCAATAAAGGTAAAAATAATGAAATGAGTAAAAAGGACCTAGTGATGCTTAAAATCTAGCTAAGAAGTGACTTGGACCTGTAGAGCTATCATACGGCAAAAGAATAAACTGCAAATTAAACTTTCTATTTATGTTAAACTGCCACAAAATCTTTGGCTTTCAATAAAACAGTTTCAGTTCTAATTCCAATATATTTTTAGGTAATTTCACTTTTAATTATATCATATATATAATAAAATTAAATAGTATGAAATTAATAATAGTTTTATGATCAAAACTTTCAAAACTTTTCTTTATTATGTATTAGGTCTGATATATTTAGAGGATGAGCTGGTATGTCTGTGTCCTTTCCTGTTCTTGGAGCTTGCAAGACCTATTTAGCCTTCAAAGTTGGAAGCTATATATTAACTGCTTACTGTGCAATAAAAATAACCACGGTCTCTTCCAAACTGATGATTTCTGGAAGCATTCATTCAGTTTCATAAAACACATCTCTACTGCAACTTTCCTTTCTGGTTGATCTGGTTATAGGCGTTCCTGTTTCCTTTCTATTGTTGTTTTGCCAAGGATTCTCCCGCTCATTCCATCTCAAGCCCCTATCCCTGCATCACAATGTACCTCACTCATCTTCTTCACCACTGTGCTTTTGGATAGACACTAGCCATACTCAGCTATCCCTCACTAGAATCATACTACCTCTTACCTCTGACCATTGTCACCAAAATTCATTCAAGAAACAGTTACTGAATACTATGTTCTAAAGCTATTAAGTGCAGAAGTAAGTAGAAACTGTGTATGTGTAGTAGGGAGAAAGGTAGGCATCCAAGAGAAGCATTTTGTAGTAAAGACTTGCCCTGAAGTGAAGGCACAGATCAATGGACCTGTGAGGAATGTAGGGTATAAGGATGAAGGGTCCCTCTGTGGGGAAATGCCTACATCTGAGGCCAAGAGTGAAGGAGCCTTGAGGAGTCTGGATTTTAATCCTGTGAGTTATAGGGATTTTCAAGGAGGGAATTAAAGATGAATTTCTTGTGTCCCCAAAAGACATATCCAGCAACTGTGTGGAAGATGAATCACAAAGGAGAGAGGACCTTTGTTGCCAGGGACCTGGTAGAGGATAATGGCAGGCTAGATTCAGCATTGGGGCTGTGGAGATGAAGGGTGGGCAAAAACTGGTTCCTTGGTGTCTTTGCTTTTCTTCACAATATCTTGTTTCTTTCATAAAACTTGGGAGATTCTCAAGTTATCAGTGGAGTACAAGTTCCTTAGGGGTAGGAACCACATCAGTCTCATTTGCCTGTTAATTTCAGACCTGGTCCAAAGTCTGGCATTCTCAGGTATCTAATAAACACTGGTGGAAAGGATGGGAGAAGGTGCCAACAGGTAGATATGGGGTGAGGGAAATGGAGGGGATGGCTCCCAGGCCCCTAACTTGGGCACTTATTTGAATAGCAATATATTAATCTGCAATGAAACCTGCAAATCTGCAAATCAGGATGGGGGAGATGAAGAGAGAGGGGTGAGGGAAGAAGAGAGAGAGGGGGGGGGGAGGATGGGAATGAATGAATCCGTGAGTTCTTTGTGCATGATATGATTTCAAAATGTCTGAAAAGCATCCAGGTTGAGATGACCAAAGCCTATGCCTTCCTGATGCCTTTGTGAGGTAAGGGGGGCACACAGGAAGTATTGCTTTAATTGTTTACTGACAGCTACTATGGAACCAGTACTTTGCTAGGTGAGTATAGAAACGTTATCTCTAATTATCACAACAATCATAATTGGGAAGGATTATCTTCAAGAGTTAGAAAATTAAAGCTTGGATAGGTTAATTATCTTTCCCAGCACATACAAGGGTACAATGAGATTGGAATCCAGGTCCTTTGAACTTCAAAGTTAGCAGTCACCATCTCCCTCCCTTCTACCACTCTGACTTCTCACTCCTTCACCCCTACACTACTATAGTAGACTCTTTCTGTAGATGGTTGCAATAATTCCTCCCATCCCTGCATGTCCCTCTGCAAATTGACCTTGCTACTCCTCTCATCAAGGAAAAAAAAATTCTAAATCTAGATTTGACTGTGTGACTTGTTTTGACCAGCACATGAAGCAGAAGTGATGCTGTGAACCTTATGAGCCTAGGTGGAAGAGTCTTTCAGTTTCCACAATCACTCCTCTGGAACTCTAAGACCAGAAGTCCAGGACAGCCTCTAAGAGGATGAAAGGTCAAATGGACTCAAATGGACAGAGAGATCAAGCTGACAGTCAAAACCAAACCCTAGTCATGTGATGAGGGCAATGCTGGGTCACCAAACTCCATCAATCTACCAGTCAACTGCATGAGACATAAGAGACCAGCAGAAGAATCTACCAACTGAGCTCTGTATAAATTGTTGATATACAGAAGTGTGAACCAATAAGTGATTTCAATCACTAAGTTTGGAGTGGTTTGTTACATTGCAGTAGATAATTCATATATTCCTGCATTCAAATATACCACAGGAATCTGTCTCAGAAGAGAAGGAAAAAGAATCTCCCCATCACTTTCAGGAAGGAGGAAGCGAGCACATTATCAGAGACAGTCCCAAACAAATCGTTTCCAAGTTATTGGAAACATTAACTCCTTTCCCCTAGAAATGAAAGGAAATTATTAATACTGTTGAGCTGAGTTTCATGGGGAGTTAAATGAAGGTCAATGGGAAACTCAGCATCCTTTACCATGGCTTCTATGGGGAAATGTTTCTCCTTTGAGTCAAATGATTTATAAACTCACTTGGTAAACTGAACATCATTTGTCCTAAGACATGACACTGCACTTCGTAAATACAGATCAGACAGAAAAGAAACAAGACTGAGAAGACAGAACATAATCCTCATCTGCATTTACATTCTCTCAGGAACGTTTATAAAAGAAAAAAAATATCCTGCAAATACAAAAGACTGAAGATGGGTTTCTGGAGTCTTATGCTCTGGGAAGAGAGCAACTCTCAGCTGTAATTGAATCATTTGGGGCCACACTCTGGGTGCCCTAAGGTGATTATGCTCAGAAAGAAGGCTTTCAGAATGTCATTTAGAAAGGAAACCATAGCTGGATACCAGTAATAAACTAATGCCCTTGAGCTACTCATTTTTTATGGCAACCTAATTGAAATGTACAAATTGTATAATGCTCCTTGCTTGTGAGAGGGGGCAGGACTGAAATGCAGATGATTGATTCAGAAATGTAGCCACTAAGATAAGGTTTCTTCTTCAAAAGAAAATATGTCACTGATCTAATTTATGAGCAGCCAAGATAAGTGAAACTGTCATTCTGTCTTCCTATTGGAGAGATCCTTTGTCTTCCATGTGCAAAGAAAGCTGCATAGATACACCTCTGTTTCTAAAACAGATTTTCTTTTCTTTGTTATTTCCTTTTTTTAAAGTTATTTAAAGAAGGTTGATTAAATTAACTTGTAAACTGAAGAGGCCAGATTTTACTTTTAAATGTACACACATGCTTACTGTATGCAGCAGAAGAACAATGTGGCTTAAGGACAACCACCTCATTTTATTCAAAGTTCAAGTGGGCTTATTTTGAGGGTGCACGAAGGGGTCAGGGTGGGCCTGTTATTCAGAGAACATTGTAAACAATGTGCTCAAGCTTGGCTATTTCTTTAAAATTATAATTCCTTTTTTTCTCTTTCTTTAGTGTGTGGATAAAAGAACAATTGCACAGTACTCATAGACATAAATACTTTGTCTTTTGAACAAAGAGATTATAAATCACAGGGTTATAATTTAATACATGAGTGTCAAAGTGAAGGGAAAGGAAGTGATTTAAGATGAACAAGTGACTGTCTTGTTTCACAAAGGACAGAAGAACCAACATGACCTATTCACTCCTTTGCTCTGTGAGCACTCAATACATTCTAGAGCCACGTACACAGGTCTGTAGTCCATGCTGGCCACATCAGCTTCTCATATGACTGTCATTGTCTAAGTCTCTATATCCAGGAATAGAACAGCTTCTGCTGAAATTGCTGATTTATTTCAACAAACACACCTACCTAAATTTTAGTTTCTATCTCAGTTTTATACCTCAATTGACATCTTGTTTCAATTTTATTAATTCCACTGAATAAATATCTGTTGAGCACATTCTGTGCAGAACACAGTGCTAGGCTGGCACAACAGGGGATGCAAGGATATAGAAGATATTCTCAACCTTTACTCAGCTCATTAGACAGATAAGATAAAAATATTCACAACCATAAAACAAAAGTAGATAAACAGAGAGGGGAGGCACATAAAACAGCATGCAATAGAATTTCAAAGACAAGAAGGATTGTATCTGTTGGCAAAAGAATTAAGATAGCTTACTGGAAGAAAAACTGTGAGGATGGATAAAATTTCAATAGACAATGATGGAGGTGTTGTTATGGAGAGTTTTAGATTAGCCCAATAAAGGAAAGGCTGGATAAAAGCCCAGAAGATAAAGTACATTGTGGGTGAGTGTGGCTGGACATAAGGTGTCAGAAGGTGGAGAATCAGAATGGAGGGGCACTCCAAGTGAGGAGATGCTGCTTCATTCAGCAGGCAAGGGGGGAAATGTGATGAGCATTGTGCTTAAGGGATGGATAAGAAACAGAAATTCAACATGAAGTCATTTCCAGCACCACTGCCATTTCACATGGCCAGTGCACCCCTCATTTTTTGGAGCTAGTCTTTTTTTAAAAATATTTTTACAGTTGTCAATGGACCTTTATTTTATTTATTTATATGCAGTGCTGAGAATCGAACCCAGTGTCTCATGCATGCCAGGCAAGTGGACTAACTGAGTCACAACTCCAGCCCACTGGAGCTAGCCTTTTTATAACCCTTTTTAGGAGACTCAAATGTCCTTTAATACACTCACACACAATAAGTTTTGCAATTTGCTACATATAACATATATTATTTATATAGCACATATAAGCAACATATATAATAGTTATATATCCATTATATAAAGTTTTACAACTTGTTAAATACATTATATAATATTACACATGTACGTGTGTGTATATATCTTACTAGTAAGTGCTGGAACCTTGATTCACATACCATCACTACAGACCAAAATGCATGGTTCTCAACACTGGCTGCACATCACACCATATCACAGCATCCTAGGTGCTTACAAAATAATGGATGCTGCCACCCACCACAACAACCCCACTTGATAGCCCCAGACTCCTCCCCAGTTTTTAATAGCTGGTCAAGTGATTCTAATCTGCCCACAAGATTGGGGATGTCTGATGCAAAAGATTTTTTTATTCAGGCGAATAACATGTTTTCTGAGGTGTCCTTATATTATTGCACTTCAAGACCCAACTAGGCTAAAAAAATTATTTTGAATAAATGAACATATAACATTTTATCTCTGATTCCTATTGTAATCTTGGGTTTTGAATGAGTCAAAGTTATCACCAGGAGGAAGAAGACAAGAAAGAAAGAAGGGACTATAACTTGGTAGATTTTTAATGAAACAGAAGTTCTAGGCACTACTTAAAACTGGAAGTCTATGATGATCCTGCGTATGTGAGATGTGCTAAAGATCTGTACATCTCAGGGCTGGGGTTATGGCTCAGTGGTAGAGCACTCATCTAGTGTGTGTGAGGCACTGGGTTCAATACTCAGCACCACATAAAAATAAATACATACAAATAAAGGTATTGTGTTCACCTACAACTAAAAAAAAAAAAAAAAAAAAAAAGGATCTGTCCACTTCAGCTTCTAGAGTACCCTCCATCCAGGTCAAGCCTTAGATCTGGGGTGGGGAAGAACAACAGGGTTTATGGGTGAAAGTAGGGTGGCCCCCTACTCCATACTGGCCCACCTCGCTCCTCTATTCCTCTTCCTTAATTTTTCTGTGTCTCTCTCTTTTTTTTTTTTAAATTCCTGCTTCTTTCTTCTTTCTCATGTTCATTTCATTCTCTTTTTCTGACTCACATTTGGTTTTCTTTTTCCTTCTCTTCTTCCTCCATATCTCTGATCATTTCTTTTTCACCAATGCCCTTTCTCAGATTATTAAGCAGAAACACATGAATTATATAATATTTAAAATTATTAATTATATTATTATATTCCCTCCTTTTAGATTGAGTGGCAAGTTGAATATACCTAGTTTTCTTTAAAATAACAAATATAAAAAATAAGTTTTTTTCACAAATTAAGTTGGGTGGTAGTTTCTGATAAAGAAAAGAAACCTTGTCTTCTTGCTAGATATTTCTGATAAAAGAACAGAAATAAATAAGCACCTCTTATTTTAAGGTAGCCATCACAAGTGTGCTTCATGGAAATTCTTATAAAAAGCATTTGACATTTTATGTGTCATAAAAATGACTGCTGGTTTTATAAATTACAATAAGAAAAAGTTGAAAACAATGTGATGATATTTCCCAAATGAGGAGGATTTAGAAGCAGATATTCAACATATGCCCAGAGATTACTGCTGGATACACACAGTTGTCAATTTCCATCCCAATCGAACACACTCTCAAGTGATGCCCTGGCTGGCCAAAGAGAAAATACAACAGCATCTGCATAAAACTTCCCCTTATATCTTCATTTTGTCACTTTTTTCCAGTTACAAATGGGTTTTTAGTACTCAATCCATGTCAATGACTTACTAAGAATGAAAATCAAAAAGCATTTCTTCTAGGAATTCTTCCTTGATTCCTCCCCCTTTCTTTCAGTGATTTCTTTTCTCAAGGTTTCCTTAGCCACTTACATTATGTTAGGCTCTTTGATCATCAATTTGTCAGTATTATTTGTAATTGCTGAGACAATATTGTGGTGCAGAGATATGTATCATCATTTTACAAATAAAGAAAATAAGACTCAGAGAATGTTAAATAACTTGTTTGTACCACAATTAACCTAAGTAGAGTTGGAATTCAACTCAAGTGTTTAATTCCAATGCCAGTGTTCTTTCTTATTCTTGGGTTCATCCTCATGACATAATAAACTAATTATTATTTCATAGCAGCATTACAGAAGCTTATTTCATATTCTAGGACTAAAATAGTGAAAAGAAATTCTGGAAAACTGTACTCTAAATGAACAACAGATAATTGCTATGTATTCTTAGGGAAAATCAGCTACTTTGGGATTCCAATGATCTCCTTAGTTCATATCTAGGATGCCAAAATTTCCTCAAGGAAAAGTTCATTAGGATAGAAGAATAAATAAAAATTAAGGTGTATCTCTTACCCTCTATTAGAGGAAACAGAATTTTGGAGAATTTTATTCTCTTAAAATGATATACACTATCTCATAATCAGTGTCTCCCTTAAAACAAACAAACAAAAGCCTGTAGAGAGTTCTAGATGTGATATAGAATTATCACCAGCTGCTTTGGAATCCATGCTGGTATGAACATAGCCTTCTATAGACTGCATCCTTTTTAAGGCATTCTTCATATTGCTGGAGTTTCAAACTTCATCTGAAGCTCTATGAAGTCTTATCTTACTGACTTTAGATTTATATAAAAACAAATGTCAGTGAAAGATATTGTTTATTTCTGTTTAATTTCAACCAATGGTCTTGGTCCATTACCCTATCCAGTTGAGATCTTTTAAAATTCTTAGTGTGTCAACTAGTATACTAGTTATTCTTCCTAGGATGCATCCCTTCTACATGCACAGTTCCTCCTACAAGCCCCTTACTCTTTATTTAAACATACTTCTGTTCCTGTTGGCTAGGCTCTAAACCATGAGGACAAGGGCCTTGTCTGTCTTGTTCACTGAATTCTAGCAATTAGCACAGGGCCTGGCATGATATAGAAGTTCAATATATTTTGAAAAATGAAAGAACAAATGAAGAGGGAAAATGGGAACAGGGAAAGGAAGAGGATAGGGGAGGGAAGACAGGGGAATAAGAGGGAACAGAATAAGATAAAAAATGAGGATGCATAGTTTAGAATCTAAGACACTAAGTTATAAATTGTTTAACTTCTCAAAGATTCCGATTTTCATTTGCAAAATATAACATCAATCTCAGAGGATTGTTTTAAAAATCAAGTGAGAGGATGTATACAAACATCTAGTAAACAGGGGGAAGAACCCACTGAAAGTTTATAGGCTGCCTGGGTTTTCTTCACTCTACTATCAGGGTTGCCAGTATGATCAGTTATGTGGCTTAGAGCTGGCTTGGCTGCTGGAGTGTCTGGGCTTTATGCTCACTGCATTGCCTACCTTTCCAAATGAATCACTTCATTAAAATGGAAGATTTACTAAAACAGTTTGCCAGGTTAGGATGATTCATCTATCCCAGCTGTGGTCGTCATCAGAAAACTATGTTATAAAGGCTGAACAGCCACTAATTTTCAGCTTGGGGTCTTAGTGTCATTTCTTTTTTTGTTTTTTAAAAGAGGAAGTATGCAAGACATCATTAGGTCAGCCCCAAGTAAGAGGCTGGTGGGCTTTTCATAAATAAGTAGATTCACATATTTACACGTCCCAAAGTTTCTCTGTTAGTTAGTTAAAAGATATATGTATCTTAATTAATTGCTATTTGTTTAGAGTGCAGGCATGTTGATACATTGGGGTTTTCCTTCCCTTGATAGTAAGCTATAATGAAATATATTTTTAATGTTAGAAGGGAATTTTAAAAGTATACTCTTTACAAGCCTCAGATTTAGCACCCTATTTAGCTTGTCAAGTAATGCTGCTGCTTAAACAACAGCTAATCCCGAATGCAATTTCAAAAGTAAATTTCTTTCCTTTACAAAATAGACAAACTAGCAAAACCCTACCTCTGCAGACTTCTGATAAAGCCTAAATCAAAACAAGTTTTATTCATCCTGAAAAACTACACACACAAATAATCACATAATAAAATGGTATGCATATCATCACTACATTTAATATTTCCCACATCACAATGGCCCTCTGGTACAAAGAAAAAAGAAACATCATCTTCTAATTCAATTTATTTGGGTTAAATATATGATTTATTCAAGATTTTGGGTTGCTTTGATGTCTCAGAAACTGCCCTTTATGTGAAATTCCCTGCCTTTAATCCTCCCTGGTTGCCACGCCCCTAGTGACTGTCTATTTTTGACCAGGGGGTGATGAGAACAGGGTGAGGCTCCCTAGGATGGCCCCGGGGCCTCACAAGGCTGCTGTGGAAGCAGCGATAACAGAGTGCTAGACATTCCATTTGGAACCCTGAAATAGCTGCACAAGAGCCCTCTGTCATTTGTTTTTAACCACATGGAATGACTGAGAAGGTCCTCAGTCATAGTTGTATTTAGGTCCCTCCCTTCCGCATATTTTCAAGTGTACTAAACAACCAGTTCCAGCTCTGAACAGTTTTCTCTTTATAAATCCCAACCTGCAAGCTCTATACACTCCAGGTTTCCAACACAAAGTTGATGCTGCAAGAGGAAAGCCCAAGTTGTTACTATCAAAAATCTTAACCCAGCAGGTGTGTGTTTCACTTGAATTATGAGGGAAATTGCTCAAAATTGCACAATGGAAGACTGCATCCAGAAGAACATTTGTTTAGATATTTTCCCACATCAAATAATTTTGCAAGATTTGCATCTGAAAGTACTTTTTTCTATCAAGTTGTCTATCAAGTTGTCTGTGCCAGTCACAAAAGTTCTATGGTCCTGTTCCTGCCATGGGTGGGATGATGAGGGTTATAAAGGAAAAAAGTGCTTGTCCTTTGCCTGAGGCACCAGAGAGCTGGGGGTTAGAGATGACAGTGGGTGAGTCACCTGCCAAAAGAACTTTCCTAAGGAATAAACCTTGCACCCACACCACTTGTGGAATGAATGATCTGGCCCAGTTCTTTCATGCTTAAATTAATTAGCGACACAAAGAAAGGTCAATGCCAAACAATTTTCCCATGACACCTCGATCCTAATATCAGGGTATTTCTAAGAACAGGAAAGAAAACCTATCTTCATACCTGGAGAACCCAACATATGTTCTCTACCAACCAACCTCCCAGTCCTGCCTGAATGGATGGCTTTTGTGGTCTTAAGGTGATGACTGTGGACCACTGAATTTCCTCAAAGACTTTGACCTGTGCTCTCTTCCTCTTTCAGTCATTGTTTTATGTTGTTATGCTCAGTATTCTTACTCTGGAGTCCAATTTCTAAGATCTTAACACATAACCATTTAAATAAATATATAGAGATATATCTAATAAACATATATTAATAATAAATATATATTGATCCAAAGGACAGTGTTACCATGGCTGGGAAGGATATATGTAGTGAATGTTTTATCAAGAAAAAAATGTCATTATCCCAAAGAACATACAGAACTTAGTTTAAGTGCTAGATGAGGGCTCTACCCACAATAAGGGCTATATTGCAGAACATTCATAACCTATGCATGACATTTGGCTCCAACTGTGGGGCTGGTGGGCAAGGGCGTTCTTTTGTGAAGGGTGAGGCTCCTGATAAGCAATGACAGCAAGGCTAACTTCTCTGGCAGGTCTGCTGACAGCTCTGTGGCCTTTTGGGTTTCCTCTGGCCTTTGATCCAACTGTGACTCTTTTCAATAGAGAGAGCCAGTTCTACTGGTTTATGTCAAGCTCTCTGATTTGTAAGCATATCATCAAAACCTGGAATTAAACTTTTCAAACATGACCACTCTAAAGATCATATCTGGATTCCAACTAGACTGAATGGGATAAAAACAAAGCCCTCCTTTGAGTGGACAAGTTCATTAAGCAATGAACCAAATATAAACAAGCATGTTTCCACAGGACTGTCAGAGTCCCCAGGGGTACTACATACCAGGTGTGCTGCTTATTGGTGATCAATTTGTAAAATGAAGTGGTGCTACAGCTGAATGAAGGCACTATTGAGATGATTTCTGTCACATGTAGGGTAATAGCCATTCCATTTCCCTGCTGTTGTCCCATTTTCAGCACTGTAAGTTCAATGTTCCAAGATACCCTGGAGTTCCAGGCAAAACAGGCTGGTTGGTCCCCAGCAGGGGGATGCTAATGAGTAGGTCATGGGCTGTGAATCTGACTAAGGTTAGAGGAACAGCACAAGATCAGATCAGCTGTGAAGAGGATAATTTGGACATCTGACATGCTAGACACCTAAAGCAGACTAGACACGAGAAGATGAAGTCAGGACAATAGGTTCGACAGTGCTGAAATAAGAAAGAACAAGTATATGTGCTATAGTGGAGTCACCTTTATAGACACTGTAACACAATAGCACATGGCAGTTGGCTTACCATTGTCTTAGGTCTTTCAATCGCTTCACAGATGTCCCCTACCATTCTAGTGTTTGAGTGTGTCCTATAAGTACAACCTCTTATTAGATGTATAAACTGATGGGTATTTACATATCTCCTCCTTCATACCCAGAAGGATCCAAGTATGATAACTCTGTTCTCTACTTTTATAATAAAGGATAGATAAACTTTCATAGTAAAATGCTTTCACTATTATTATTAAAGCTAAGGATGAAGATTTATCTAGTACCCCACTCTCCAAAGAGAACCACCCAGAACCAGAGCCAGACACCTTGTTCTGGAGCTTGTGGGCCCTATTTGCCATCAGTTACACCCCTGCTCAACCTCCCCAAGTCTATATAAGGAGGTGAATGTGTAAAGAAGGTGTGTATGGTGTAATGAGATTGCTGGCAATTTTCTTTTTCTTGTTACAAAATCTACACCAAGCAAGACCACTAGAGACAGAAAAAAAAAAAAAAAATCAAACTGAACCAGTCAATCCAAAGATGCCTGCTCATTATTAGCAACAAGCAAGTGCTATGTACAAAAAATTCCATTGTTGTATTTCCTCTTTGCCACACTCCTTCCAGGGCAGGGAAGGGCTAGTCCATGGCAAATACTCCAGGGCTTACATGGAACTATGAAGGGATGAGACCTCTAGATGATCTACCTATTGAACTGAAGAGAAAGCATTAATTACTGCCCTTTGCCAGTAATGCACACCCAGACTGACATTCATAATGTTGGCTTACAGATAGCAGAAGATTCTTCAGGCTCACCAAAGAAAGAGAACCTGTATTCAGGTAAAGTTTTATATCAAGTACAAATAAAAAATATAAATATACACAGATGAGCTTGATTATTCTCATCTGACAATTTTTCAACATGTGTTAGTAAATTCGGCCTACTGAAATACTAAGAAGTTGAACATAAAATAAGAGATAAAAGAAGGTTCGTTTTCAAAATTAATTTTTAAAGTTGGTTTCATGAAATCCCAAAGCTCTGAAAATGCCTTGGACTTGCTGATAGCCCTGAGATATAACCATTCTGATGTGTAAATCTGCATAAGTGTGGGATCAATGATGTGCATTTCATTAACTACACCCCACTTCCTCAGCCTTCTGGAATGCCTCTGGCTGGTAGGACAGTGAGTGGCTTCCAGCCTGCTCCTCTAGCCCTCCATTCAACAGTGTTGCTGTTATGTCAACCTGATTCCTCCTCTTTTGCAGATTATTGCCAGGCATGTGAGCTCTGCACTCTTCCCTTAGTATATAATTTTCTTAGGTTCTTCAGAACCCATTAGCACTGACCATAGATATAAAAGCTAGTCAAATTTTTAAAAAAATGATCCTACATTTCTTATCAAGAATTTGGGAAAACAAACGAAGCTCTATCCAAAATAGAAAAAAGTTCCAGATAGAAAGTTAATAAATTCAGTTGTTAAATTTGTGATTAGAAGCGATAATGATTACATAACTGGAGATGTTCAATTAAGGCAATTTGAAATGAGGTCTGATCTGCAAATGTATCACTGGGAGTCATCCACTTAAAAGTGGTAGCAGGAGTCATGAATGGGAACTTAGGCTTCGGGAATATGGAGCCAGGAGGAGGAATAAGAGTAGCTAGCAAGGCATCAGTAAAAGAGTCAAGAGAAGCAGCAAAATGAGATATTACCGAGTTCAAGACAAGACAAGAAGACAAGCTTTTGTAACTTCAAAAGCTTTTGTTCATTTGGTCTACTCTGTACTAAATGCCAAAAGCTGTATATAGATGTATGTATGTATGTATGAATGGATGTATGTATCTATCAATCTATCTATCTATCCATCCATCTTATTACTTAGTGTGAGGCTCCTGTGGAGCCCCCATGCATCCTGCACTTACAGGACTTTACTTACTGTACTTTAACCCTGTACAATCATTACCTCTATGTCTGTCTACCTATGGAATACAGGGATATAGAGGGAATGTGATAAAACATCATAGCAGCTGTCTTGGAGCCTTGAAGCTCAAAAAACATTTGAGATGGAAAATCTAAGGAGAGAAGAAGAAGGTGGCAGGTTGATTTGCAAAGACTGTAGATTACCACTAAAAATGATTTGTAGTCAATTTATAGAAATATGCATTATGAGCTTTATAAATGATTTTACTCTTACTTTTAAAGAATTGGGATTATTATACTCATAATGAGAGTAATAATTTACGAAGGAGGAGAAGGTTGGTTATTATGAACAGATTTTGCCAGCCTTTTCAATTCCACACAAGAGGGCAACAGAAACAAAGCAGTGAGGCCAAATTTCAGTTTGAACATCTCTGGGAATTTGCATTAAACAAGAAAAGATCATTGCTGTAAATATATTTTCCAATTTGTAACAGCTGAGACTCATAAACAGAGATTATATGGCACATAACAACTGACAGGTTATCAGCATGTGTTGGCAAGAGCCCTTTGGCTATTAAAAGATAATTAAAACTCACTATAATCTTCCAGCTGCTTCATTTTGTCCTTTTGTTTTATATGAACGTGATAAGGCTCTGAATCATTTTAAACGGACAGTTCCCTTTTTATCAGCTCCTTGGGTTAAGCAAGTGAGGAAGAATCCCTCACTTGCAAATTTCCTTCCAGCTAGAAGACTTCCTTAGTGTCTTCCTTGGGCTGCAGGGTCAACGATTTGATTGCTTAAGTTTCATCCTTTATCTGACAGAGTTAAAGCAAGCAAGGGCTCACCCATGTCATGCCACTGGAGTAAATGCTTCCACAATTATTGTATGAGAAAACAGATGTTTTAGAGGACAATTGTTCTTTGTTTTCAATTGAAGATGGATGAAAGATAACAAGTTTCAATTTGATTTTGATTAAATTTAGAAGTCGTTTAATGACTTTTAAGACTAATAGTACAGGAACACATTAGCACAAGAGGCCATGCAATCTGTCCTTCTAGAGATTAGGAAGTCAAAAAAAGGAACCAGGGGAAGGTGAAAGTGGTGAAGGGTGATGCCCTTTTTAATATATGCAGGTAATATTCCCTCTACCTTAGAAGGCTCCCAGATGGATTGCAAAATAATTCAGACTGTTTCTAAATGCAGAATAGCAGAATATTTCTGAGAACCATTCTTGCAATTTTCAATTAAAGACTTTCATTAAATCTTTATGTATACTGCTTCTGCATAAGGACCAAATGGAGCCATACACCCTTTAATGGTTGGGTTGATTTAGAGATAGGCTCCAGTGATCTGTTTGATAAAATTACACATGCATGGTCATTATGGAGCCACAGTGACCTATGCAGGCCTCTGCGTCCATAAAGAAAATGAGGTTTCCCCTTAATTTCCTCTTTGTAGAACAGACCATACTTTGTCACTCTGCTTAACTACAGCATGAGAGATCTTTCTCCTACAAATAATCTTTCTGCTCTTTGAGTGTCATGCTCTAGTGTTGCAGGAGGTAGTGGGGGAAGTTCTCTGTTCTCTCTTTGCTTGGTTATCTCCTTCAGATGTCAGCTGGAACATTCTTGGAAGCTCTGACTGCCCAACACTCAGAAGCACCTAGTGCAGGCTCTGGGGCTTCCACTGCCCTCTGCACTTACAGGTGCCACTGTACTTTTGCCCGGTTCTGTTATTACCCCTATACTTCTCTCTCTCTCTGCCTCCCCTGCCTCCACTAGAATGAAGATTGAGAGCAGGACCCATGTCTTGTCTTGCCCAGTTTATAACAGGTGCAGAATAAACTCTGAATGAATAAATGAGGGAATGGATAAGAGGAACAAATTGTTTTGAGAAAGAAATTGGTATGATTTACAGGATCATCATTTTCAGAGGGACTAACAATATTCTTCTGATATTTTGGTAGAAATTAAAAATTAATAGAGAAACATATCAATTAGGACGATGTACAGATAAAATTATTCACAGAAAAGGAAAGGACCTCTTTAAAATGAGAACTCTCATCTATGTTTCCACTCTTAAACTTCACACTTGCTTTGGTGTCAGTACCCGATCTGATGACCTGATGTTTTCTCCACCCTGGTGCAGGGTGTTCACTCTGTCTTGATGTTACTATCCTCCATTACATCTATATAGTTGTGATGCAAAAAGAGAACTGAAAGTGGCTTGAATACATTCTTAAGTTTCAAGGATCAAGGGCACAGGATGACCCTGTTTATGGTCCAAGAAATCACCAAAAAGTGATACCACCTGCTAGAGTTTTGACCTGGAATGTCCCTCAAAGGCTTGTGCTTTTAGAAGCCTTGGTCCCCAGTTTACTGCTATTGGAAGACAGGGGAACATTTAAGAATCAGAATTTAGTGGGAAGACTTCAGGTAATTGGGGGTGTGCCCTTGAAGGGAATATTGGGTCACTGGCAAGTTCGTCCTCTCTTTTCACCTCCCACTCATGAGGCAAGAGGTTTTGCTGTGCCCTGTGCTCCCACCAGGATGTACTGTCCTCATAACGGAGGCCTGAAAACAATGAGTGTAACCAGTCATGGATTGGAACCTCTAAAACCATAGCCAAAATAAAATTTTCTATTTATAAATTGATTATCTAAGGTATTTGTTATAATGATGGAAAGCTGGCTAACACACCACCTTTCTCGAATTTAAAAATTATTACTGATATTCCAAATTATGACTGAAGTGAAAACAAATTAAAGTCTTGCTTTATGCCTATTTATGTTAACTTTTCCTGGGCTGTGAAGACCTTCCGGATCCCCCTTCTCCACCCCACCTTCTCTTACAATTCATCTTAGATGCATCAGCTCTTTTATAAATGCCACTCCCACAACATCAATACCAACTGCACTGACTTCTTAGTATTAGAAGGAAAGACAACAGTTTTTAGTCTTTGGTTTTAAGAAACACAGCTACTCTGTGGAGTGATGATGCTTCCTAGTTTTGTTCCTTTCTAGCTTTAAAGCAACAGTTTTGATAGTTAGGCTCAAGGGCACACCAATATGTGATATGTAGCAAATAATGTGTTACTAACACATTCATACTGGCACCATCCATGCATCCAACCCTTATATTGGGCAATTTTTTTTAATACTTCACATATCCCAGATACAAATATGCTCATAATGTTCTTTGAGGTGGACATTTTTATTCCAGTTTCTACAAAGAACCTGAGGCACAGCAGTCCTAAATAACTTGTACATGGTCAAAATGCTAGTCTCATATCTTTCTGATTCCCCAGTTACTGTTCTTAATGATTAAATCACACTGTCCCCTACATAGTTAAAAGATGCAGATCATTTAAAATATAAATTTTCATAGATTCAAAGCCATCCCTTATAATAGCATATTTCATACTTAATTGCAATGAAAGAGAAAGGGGAAGAGTGTTCACCTAGTAGGCTGGGCACTGTGTCTTGCTATAGCTCATGGTGGGCAACTATCACTAATGCTGCTTCAATAGTTAAAGAAAGTTTATTTTCAAGTTCATTTTACTGCTCTCCACATTTTATAGGGAAGCTATCAAATCTGGGGCCTAGAAGAGTGTAAACATTCACATTGTCTGTTATTGAAAACAAAGGTTGAACATTGTGACTTCAATGCATGACAGACAGCTTCCTGAGACTGAGCCTGAACACTGTCCAAGGCTCAGGATTCAGGTAGCCTTTTGAACCACCAATACCCAATCAATTCACTCAGACACTTTTGTGTACATGTTTTGTATGACCATTCATATCTAGATAGTAGAGCATTTTAAAAATCAGTATTTGATAATAAAAATTTACTTTATCAACACATTTAAAAAAAACCAATTCCTTAGTTTTGAAACTCACTCTAGTGTAATATCATGATAAACTGGATATTTCCCCCTGAAAATATAAGTGCTTCTTGAATAAATGTAGTATCAGAATTTCAAACAAGTATGATAACTTTGAAGTAGAGTTAAGGCTTCCCCTGAACTCTCGTGCCAAGTTCTCCCAATTTTTATTAAAGGATGTCACTGATATAATTATTTAGATAAATGTCTACCTTCCCTGCAAGTTACTAAAGGTGATAATTATGAAGTATTTGTTAAAGAACTGAGGAAAGAAATGAATTAATTTGCATTTTTCTTTTACCCACAACAGCATTAAACTCAACTGTGAACATGTGGCAATATCAGGAGACATTTTTGTTTTTTGCAACTTGGGAAGCTGGCCACTTCTGGTATTTAGAGGGTAGAAATTATAGATCTACTTAACAACCTACACTGCACAGAACAGCCCCCATATCTTGACCCCTAAATGCCAATAGTGGTGGGGGTAGAGAGTATCTAGAAAAATTTAGGTATAGAGTACCTAGAAAAATTCCACAAGCAGACAAGAGTTTTCAGAAATAAGCTAGCTGTCAAATCAGAAAAAAAAAAAAAAAAAACTATGGTGCCCACTCATGTGTTTTACAGAAACTATTTCACAGAAACATAAACCAAACTGGAGATCCCAAGTGGTCATTTTCATTTCATAGTTCATTTTTTTCTCCCTGGCATAAGCCTCAACTAGATAACATCTTTGGATTTTCAGAGGTCAGCATTTATAGGCTGACCCATAGTCCAGAATAACCCAAAGAACGAGACTTTCATTCAATAACAGTGGCATTATTTTTTATTGTGGGTCATGGCTCATAATATGCAATTCAGCTAAAAGAGAAAGACACAAAACATTTGAGATGACTGGCAGGAGAAAACTCTAAAACCACTCCAGCACAAAAGGGGATTAAAATGTCACAGGAAATTTTTTTTCTTGAAAATGGAATGGCTCATGAGACTCATGAATGCTTTATTCTTTTTAGAACAGTTAAAACACTGTATGTGCGGTTGCTCTCGTTTGGAAGGCAGGGCGGGCCTTTCTTTTGTTCTGTTGCTCAACCCTAGAAGGCTTTCCCTGGTGAACTTAAACCCATGAGCAGTGTGAAGATAGGGGCTGGAGATGCTTCACTGAAGTGAACAATCCGGATTGTGTGTGTGCGCCCTTTTGGAAATGAAGAGAGACAGTCTCAGACTGGGAAGAAAGAGGCTGAACAGGAATGGTCAAGACACTAGAGACAATATTCGCCTGACATTCTGTCACCTATTACCTGAACAGTCATTTGTCCAAGGCTGAATGAAGACAGCTCTTGCTCTGACATGGAATGCAAAGTGATGGATGGGTCTATCAGAAAGGATGACTCATAAGGAGACTTCCCCACCAGGTGGCAGGAATCAGGGTCCACAGGGAGCCGGGGGCGTGTCTGCCTGGGGCCTGCCTTTGCCAGATGCTCCCTGCAGTACTGTTTTCTCTCAAGTTCCAAGTGTGCAAAAGGGGCCGTGCACAGGGGTGGCAGCTCTGCTGCAGCTGCAATCTTCAATCTGCCTGTTACATGTGATGGGACGCTCTAATGGGACAATAAGCAGATGATCTGAACTTTTGGGGGCTTAGATTAATTTCCTGATTGACATGTTTGCAGGATGAGAAAACAATTACCTTCAAAATTAACAAGTAATTAGTGTTTGCTAGTCATAATAAGATCTTTTTGCCCTCCTACACCACAACCAGACCACATGCACACACACTCCAATCTCCAATTTTTCAGGTATTATTTACAAATTTCAAACTGCAGGTTAGATTCCAATTCCTATCTAGACTTTAGCAAAGTCACTATGCCCACATGAGCGTTGCACCTGTCTCCTGGAGAATAAAGAAAACCACAGGTACACAATATCCACCCCAAGGGTTATACTCATTGCATGGGTGTGGAGGACCTCACACTTCTAGGACTCAATAAAAGTGAAAAAAACCACTTCTCCATCCAAGTTTTCTTTCTACAGACAGGTGGCAGAGCCAGCAGAAGTTCCATAAGGAAATAAAGACATGTGTCTGAAGAACTCAAAATGGGGGCCTGCAGTCTGCTCCATCTTGTGGATCCAAGGTGTGGGATCTTGAGCAAGTTGCTCAGCTTCTTAAAGTTCCAGTTTCCTTGTTTTGATAAGGATTATAAAATTCCTATGAGGCAGGGTTTCTCAACAGTGGCACCACTGCCATTTTGGCCAGATCATTTTTTGTTGTGTGTGTGTGGGGTGGGGGCGGGAAGGAGTGCTGTCCTGAAACTGTAGGAAGTCTAGCAGTATCACTGGCCTTGGCCTGTTAGATGCCAGCAGCACACATTCCCTCAGTTGTGAAAATCAAAAATAAAGAAAATCAAAAATAAAGAAAACCACAGGTACACAATATCCACCCCAAGGGTTATACTCATTGCATGGGTGTGGAGGACCTCACACTTCTAGGACTCAATAAAAGTGAAAAAAACCACTTCTCCATAGTGCCAAATGTCCCCTTGAAGGTAAAGGTAAATGTCCCCACTTCTCTACATAGTGCCAAATGTCCCCTTGAAGGTAAAGCTGTTCCTGTCTGAAAATCACTACAGCAAAGGAAACCTATCTTCTTTAATATTTAACAAAACATCACCCAGAAACATTTAATTCTATCCCCAAGGATTCAGGGAGTGGCAATGAAAATAGCTATCAGTGAAACAAGAGCACTCAGGGTGGAAAACAGGATTTGGGACAAAAAGGAGAACTATGTGGCCTCACTTGCAGATTTTCTCCAACCTTAATCTTGGAGATTCTGAATTCTCTTTAATACCGGGCAGAGGGTAGCGATGGGAGTATGTTCCCCTTTCCTACCTAACAGTGTTGTGGGGGCTTACATGAGTTAATGTTTATGAAAGTGCATGAAAGTACAGAATAACATCTATAAGTATTTGTGCAACTGAAGAAATAGTGCAATGTAGCTAGAGCACATGGAATGTCTGGGGGCAAAGTCTCTTTGTGTGATGATTCTAACTGTAACCTTCAGTCAGATAAATCAGTCAGGTGCTGGCCAAATGCCAGCAAGAATGACAGCGAACCAGAATGATTGAGTGTCAAGCATTATTTGGTAGCTGCTATGAACTACAACAGTCTTCCCTTATTCTTAGGAGATACTTTCTAAGCTCGCAGTGGATGTCTAAAACCACAGTACTGAATTCTACATATATTATGTTTTTCTTGTACATACATACCCTTGATAAAGTTTAATTTATCAATTAGGCATAATAAGAGATTAACCACAACAATAATAAAATAATTATAACAATGTGCTATCATAAAAGATATGTGAATGAGGGTACTCACTCTTTTTCAAAATCTCTTATTGAATTATTACCTAAAGAAAACACATTATGGCTTCTTTGACATGTCCGATTTGCCAGCCTTACTACTGTTACACCTTAGAGGCCTTATTAAGAAAAATACAGGATACTCGAACACAAGCACTGTAATATCATGACAGTCAATTTGATAACTGAGACAGCTACCAAGTGACTAATGGGTGGTAGTGGATACACTGGACCCAAGGGGTAATTAATGTCTTAGGCAGGAAGTAGTAGAACAGCACAAGATTTCATCACGCTACTCAATTTAAATTTATTAACTGATTATTCCTGAAAATTTCCATTTAATATTTTTGAAACACTATTGTCTGCTGGTAACTGAAACTGCAGAAAGTGAAACTGTGAATAAGGACATACTAGTGATATATATCCACAAATTCTTTGATCCTTTTGTCAACAAGTTGGGGGTCAATATCTTCTCCACTTGAACCTAAGCAGAATTTTGTGTTGACCTGTGGAATATAACAAAAGTGACACTAGGCAACTTCCAAGGCCAGGTCATGAAAGGGCATGTGCTTTTGCACTGCTCATTCTTAAAATTTCTGTTACAAGGAAGCCTGAGCAATCACATAGAGAGGACAAGTGTAGATGTGCCAGCTGGCAGCTTCTGCTGAAGTTTTGACTGACAGGAGTATGCGCTTCCAGTGATGAAGCTTTGGATGATCCCAGGGCACAGACACTGAGCCATACTTCACCTTCACATCATTCCAGCTCATGTCACAGTCATCATGAAAAGACAAAGTCATCTTTATTATGTCTTTCCTAAACCACAGAATCCATTAGCATACTAACATGGCCGTTTAATGTCAAATATACGTTGGTTTATCACATAGCAATAAAACCGGAACACAGTTTTGTGGAGTATAGCCCCTGTTGCAGGGAGAACATGCTCCTTGGGGAGCTTGGATTAATCCCATAGGATTAGCTCAGCTAGAGGTTACACCGGAAACCAGCAAGTCACAGGTGTCCCACTGTGCATGGTCACTCATTTTACTTGTGGTATCTAGAGGTCTCTCTTGACACAAAGGAAGTGCATTGGTTGTAATTCCTTCCATGCCATGGATGTGCAGAGCAACTTGACCAGCAGGAAGGAGAGATCTGCATTCACCTATAAATATCCACAGGAGCACTAACTGTGAGCTTTGAAATGGTGCTCCCTTGGGAAGCTGTGGGTCTTCAGTAACCAATTATTGGATCAGAAGCAGTCTGTTCTAGAGGACAACCTGGCATTGACCCAGAGGCTAGGCAGTTCTTGCTTGTTGGGAGAGGTCACAGGAATGAGTGCAACTATGACCTGCCAAGGACAGTCCCTGCCTGATTTTGCCCATCTTTATCTGCAGACAGACCTGTAGAGTTGAAGAAAGAGAAGAGTAGATTGGACTTGTGGGAAATGGTGAAAAGTTGTTTTCTTCCAAGGGTGGAAAAAAAATGGGTACAGAAGGACTGAAGAGCACACTAGATAGTTCAGCATCATTTGTGTATGTTGTGAGTAATTCCAATTCTCCAATGTGGTGGCTTCTTCCTTGAGGCACAAACTGTTCCCTGAAGGCTCTTTGGTCATCTCATTGAATTTGGATTTACCCTGCAGCTAGATTCAGAATATGAACTACAATTTAGCTTAAAAAGTAAAATTTTATATTAATAGCTCTTCTAAAATCCTATGTGAGTATTTTTTATTCACTATCAGTGGGGTACCTGCCTGAGGCAAATATATACAATTTCATACTTCATAAAATATTTAAACATCTTTAAATTACTTCTGAGAGAGTTCACATTTCAAATTCTCCTCCTTCATGAAATGTTGACTGGCTATTTAAGAATTTAATATAAGTAAGAAGAACAGGCGTCCTACAGATAATTTGTTTGTTGAGTTTCTCTACAAATTAATCTTGTGGTTTCCAGCTATTTCACACAAACTGGACAAATTTATGTAGTGTTTTAGTTTATTCACATTCCTAAAATCAGGTACTAAATTATATTTATATTTGGGTACATGATACTGTTTAAAAATTTTTTTTATTGAACTATGAAATACTTCAAACTAATATGCAATGGCTAGGGGTTTAAAGTTTAAATCTCCTTACCACACATATTAAATTCATTCAGTGTTAGGATTTGGTTTCATTTATTCCTTACCAACACATTTTTAAAGCGCTCATGCCTAAAGAAGGAGAAAATTACTTATCATTCCATCAGAATTTAATTATAATTCAGTGAAAGTTCTGTTGTAAGGTGACCAAATTTTACCAATTAAGAGTTACTGACAACTCAAATCACTGAAAAGGTGTCACAAAGTAGAATGAAAATTTCAAGTAGAAGGTATAGTCATATATTCAAATTCATGGGTTCTTAACACGGTGAGCATGGAAAAGCATGATGAGATAGGTAGTGGAATCACTAAAATTTTATAAAGCACATAAATATTTTGCCATCCTAAAAATTATAGCATTATATACTGTATTAATCATTTCTTCATTGCCACAGTTAAGATCTTAATTGCTCTGAGTACTTGTTAGTCACTAAAATATATACTCTCTTCAATTGTCAATATTCATGTCAGTTTAGGTCTTATTTCACTTAATGGCAATCTCCTTGAGGGCTGCAATAATGTTTTATATAACTTATGTATCACAAGCATTATCAGCAAAATCTTGCACATGATAGACATTGTACAGATATTTGTTGAAATACTGGCTAGGCTAAATTTTCCACTAGTCTAGTTGATGCAGGAAAAGTGATGTTTAATCCAAAAAGGTGGCCTTTCCTAAATATCTGTGCTAGTCATTGCTATGTTACTAAATTGAGTTTCCTGAGAAACTTGCCACAGTTCTATCATAATCCTCCTAGGGAGAGCACAGTTGCTAGTGTGACAGTATTAACACAGATGTAAGCTCTCTGTGGATGTTGGGCTCTGATTTTTCAAGGACAATATAGTTTTCATAGAAGGGAGAAGGTTTCATGTTCCTGAGACTGGAATCCAGTTATCCAGATTCTAAGAAAGACACATGGCCTGATGGGGCAAAAATGGATGAAGTTTTAACATTAGGATGTCCCAGACAACTAGAGAATAACCCCCTGCTCCTCCCCAGTAATACCAGGTAGGAGTACTTTCTGACAGAGGGATGGAATCTAAGGAAGTGAAACAACAAAACACTACAGCAACAATGAAAACTAAGAGTTATAACTTGAACTCCAAATTTTCCACTGTGCCTCCAGTCCTCTACACAGATGCCCTTCCCAAAATCTATAGCACCCTGTGGCACCTGTTTAAGGTCCACTTACTAAACTGTGGTGTGATTATTTTTTAAGGTATTATAGCCCAAGGTCCTAACAACATCTGGCACAGAGTATGTATTTTACAGATGATTTTCAGAGTGAGTGAATGAATGGAAAGACAATAAATGTACTTGATTCTCTGTAGGCCAACAGAGTATGTTACAACAAATTTGAGTTCAGTGTTTCGAGTACAGCAAAATTAATAAAACACAGAAGACTTAAAGAGCGGCCTCTGAAAAGAAGCCAAGGGGACTCCAGGCTTTGAAGATATGTTGTTGCTACTAGCTGAGGTGTCTCCTTTCTTCTAGGCTTTGAAGCAGGCTGCAAACTTGAGGGTGGGGCAAAGGGAGGTACAGCAGGCTTCCTGCAGGCTCATTCTACCACATCTCATGAGAGGAGACAGGATGATATGTTATTAATTCTCAATTAATTGAATTGTTAAGACAAATGTTTCAAAGATTCTGTGCTTCATTTTCAAAAATCAAACTTGAAATATGAAGAGTGGGCATTAACAAAGGTTAGACATGCTTGTATCAACTTCATGCCAGAGTTGTAGTTCATACACTGGACTTTGGGAGGTTGGTCTCATTAGTTTAGATAGATAATAAAAATATTATCTATTATAACTAGAATTTGACAGCTATTTATTTTCAAAGGTAAATCCGTTTGATCAGGAAAATCCTTACTCAAAACTGCAAAGTTTCTAAACTGTCACTATCATGTTTTCTCCTCTCAGAGAAATGGACTTCTGACACTCTCAAATTTATTACAATTATGGCCTTTTTATAGGTTCCACTTTATGTAATTATTCAAGTTTGGGTGTTTGATCTTCTCTGCAAGTTGCTACTCCATGGCAGAATGGGCTATGTATCTGATTGTTAGTATCTTTTATGTTTTCTTTTTAGTGTTATGATTTAGATATGAAGTATCCCCCAAAAGTTCATGTGTGAAACAATGCATAATTTTCAGAGGTGAAAGGATTAAATTATGTGAGATATAACCTAATCATTAGATTAATCCAATGTTATGAATTCACTGGGCAGTAACTATAGACAGGTAGAATGTGGCTAGAGGAAGTAGGTCATTGAGGGTGCTACTCTGGGGTATATATTTTGTCCCTGGTGAGCAAAGTTCTTTCTCCATTTCCTGGTTGCCACACCCTGAGCTGCTTTCTCTGCCACACCCTTCTGTCATTATGTTCTGCCTCACTTCAGGCACAGAGCTACAAATTTGGCCAACCACAGATTGAACCTCTCAAACTATGAGCCAAAATAAACTTTTCCTCCTCTACATGGTTCTTGTTGGGTCTTTTGGTCACAGAAACGAAAAGCTGACTAAAACAGAAATTGGTACTGAGAATTGAGATCATTGCTATAACTAACCTTACTATGTGATTTAGAAGTCTTTGGAGCTGGTTTTCTTGGTGGGGGGGGGCGGGTGTATTTGAAAAGCTTAGAGATGCAAGCAGAAAAGGTTTTGGAATTTTGTAAAAGGAGATTAATGGACAATTTTGGTGGGAACTCAGAATGCCAATAGGACTGTGGATAGTAAAGGCTGGGCTCATGAGATCTCAGAGAAGGAAGACTCTATTGGAAATTGAACTAGAGTTGTTAGTTTAACATATTGTTGTGTACAAAGTGTTGTCTACACTTTAACCATGTCCTCAGACATGTGAGGCTAAATTTAAAGGTGATGAACTAATTAATCTGATACAGGAAATTTCAATGCAGTACAGCATTCACGTGGTGGCGTGTATATTGGTAGCAGCTTTTAGCCGAGTTTACTATGATAGGAGCAGAAAGTAATGAAGAAAGATTTGTAAAATTTTCAGTGTGACCAGAAAAGTGCAAGTAAAACTGGGGCTAAGTAAGTTGTGGTTGTTAAAGACATTATATCTACTAAAAAGATGCTAAGTACTCTGCACAAAAACAATAGGAAAGATGGCTTGAGGGCATCTCAGAAATTGGCAAGATCACACCCATCTCAAGCTCAAGTAAAAGTAAAAATTCCTTTGAGAAAAGATCAGGGATGCACTCTGATTGCACAGGGAGAAAGGACTAGGAAGCTTTTTCAACATGCTCAGTCACCCATCATTTAGAGATTTCTGCAGTCATGGTTCAAGGAGGCTTGACTACTACTCAAGATAGTAGAAGACCTTGAAATCAACCATATTGTGCTGGTCTGTGGTAATCTGAGATGCTGGAGTTAGGGGGTTATCGATGCTTCCACTGAGATTTCATAGGAAGGCCTGGGAGGCTAGACAAAGTGCAGCAGGATTGGAACCCCTGTGAGCTGCCCCTAGGAAGGTGATTGCTAAAGATGTGAGATGGAAGTCGAAGTTTCAGGGGAGAACCCCAAGATTAAGAGATTCCAGGAATGTGGAACATCTGCTGAGGAAAGCTGCAGAAATAGAGTAGAAACAAAAGTTAGAGACCATGTGAGCTGCAATCAGCAAGGCTACAGGGGCAGAGCTATACAAGCTCTTTGGAGAGGCTATCACAATGCATGTGCCCAAGATGCTGGATGTGGAGCTACAGAACTTGTTTTACCAGCTGGATTTTGGTCTTGCTTTGGTTCTGTCCCATTTTTCTATTCACTCATTTCTCCCTTTTGGAATGGAAATGTTTACCCTGTGACATTATATATTGTAAATATGTAACTTGCTTTTGGTCTTGCCTGGAATCTCAGATGAGATTTTGAACTGGGACTTTTGGGCAATGCTGGAACTATTAAGACTATGGAGACTCTTGGAAATGGACTAAATGTATTTTGAATTGTGAGATGGAAATGAGCTTTTGGGGTCTAGGGGCAGAACTGCATGGTTTAGATATGAGATGCCCCCCAAAAGCTCATGTATGAGACAATGCAAGAATTTTCAGAGGTGAAATAATTAGATTATGAGAGGTATAACCTAATTAGCAGATCAATCCTCTGAAATGAATTAACTGGGCAGTAACTGTAGGAAAATAGGGTAGGGTTGGAGGAAGTAGGTCACTGGAGGTGTGACTCCAGGGTTTATATTTTGTCCCTCTGAGCAGAACTCCTTAAAATTGTTATTATCAGGTATTTTGATCACAGCAATGCAATGCTGACCAAAACATACAACAACACACATACTGCCTTGAGTAGGCATCAGGCTCTGGGCTAAGCTCCTTACATGTGTGATAACACTCTATTCCCATAACTTCAGGTGGTAGATATTGTTATTATTCCCATGTTAGATGAGGAAACAGGCTTAGAGGTCATAGGAACCTGTTTAAGGTCACACAGCTAATAAATATTGAAACTGGACTTTGAACGCAGGTCTAAAAAATACAAACTATGATTTTAAGTAATACATGTTGCATCTACAAACTACAAGTTTCAGAAAATGCACAGCTTTACAGGGCCAAGGAAAAAGAAAACAACTGAAAGATTATTTCTGCTGAAATAAGGATCTGAAGGCTTCCCATGTCAAATTATTAACAAGAATCAAAAAACATGATAATTTATTTAAATGTCTGTTCACTTGAGCAGAGCCAGCTATAAACAAGAAAACTGTTCTGCTATGCCAAAGGCTGTTGGGAAACTCAGAGGCATCACATAGCTGTGTGGAGGTGGAGAGAAGTTATTCTTACCCTTGTATATAAGAAAGAAATAAACGAAGTCTTAGGGTTCAGTTTTTGTTGAAGTAAAGGGTCTTGGCAACTCATTTCACAAGCTGAGATACTCCTGTGCCAAGCAAGCTCCTTCCCTCTTTATTCATGTTCTCCCTCAAATTCCACTTCATGTATGACACCCAAATTTTACAAATAATAACCAAACATGCAGAGTGCTGAGCAGTTTTCAAAGACTTTCACACAAGTCTTAGCTTAGTAAGCACCCTTTCCCCTGAAATCTGCCATCAGTGGTGCATCAAATATTTAAAACAAACAAAATAAAAATGACTTTAAAACTATCAAACAAAACTCAAGCACTTCAAGGGATATGTTTAAAAAGTATATGTTCCTTGTATATTTCACCCTACATTTCTAACACTTTCTACTCTGAGCTGGGCCAGGCAGGACAGCAGGAAGATGGAATGTGTTTCCCTCATCAGATCAAGTGGTGTGACATCAAGTTCCTTTTAGTCCCCTCAGAGTCATAAAACCAACTGTGGCCACAGAAGTGCTTGTAGGTCTCTGGTTAGGACAACCACACCAGGCCATCCTGCCTAAAGAAGTACAATTCACATAAAAACTTAGCCAAAGGCAGTAAATCCAGTTTTCATAACACTGAAAGCATATGATTTACAACACTTGAACTTGTCACAGTTCCTGAGTCCATGACACAATATCTTTCACTTTGCAAGGTTTTATTCTGCTCATGGTTACAGGAAATTATTCATTAAGAGTGGAAAACAATATTTATTAGCTGAGTAAATACAAAACAAAATTCTTGACACCTCAGAATGAAAGACAAATGAGAGAGAAAACTGGAGTTTACTGTGACTCCAATTAATTATATAGAATTACACCAGATATATTAAAAAATTAGTAGACTTGGCCCAGTTGGGAACCAATTAAAAACAAGCCAAACTCTCAGAGTGGCACATTATTTCCATATCCTCAGGGAATGATATGAATTATTATTCTCAGAACAGAAGCAAGTGGGATCATGTTTTATGTCCAACTGAGGACAAAAAAGAACTGAATCTTGCTTTATACATATGGCTCCTATATTCAGGTAAGACCAGTGATCACTGGAGGGTACCCAACATCCCTAAGCCACTACAGAATCCAGCACCATGTCTTCTATTTTAATTGATTTTATATCAATTATTTTTCTTCAATAATATTACTGAATTACAGGAGCTAACATTATTCCCATTTGATGGGAAAAAACCCCAAGGCATTGATAGGTAAAATGACAACGTTCAGAATACCAGGTTAGGACAAAGTTCTCCTAGACCCTGGTGTCCTGCCTCCCCCTGTTCCCTGAGCTTCACATATGGATTAATTCTCTTTTTCTATTGGAAATGACCATTCCCCTTAAGGCTCATACTGTTCCTTTTTCTTTGAGAATCATTTCTCTCCCTGAGGAAGTTTTATGGCTGCATGCAACTCTGTGTCAGTTTGTAAGGTCCACAGTCTAGGCTGCCTGCATTGGAGAAGCAGCACTATTTGCACTACAGATTGTCTTTTGGAAACCCGGTTATATTAGGGAAAAATCAAAATCACATGCAACCAAAGACCACCAAATTAACCTTTTCTCAAAAATTCTCTTTCCTGAGCACTGCACAAGCACAGTCAGTTCATCAATCTCTTTATGTAAATAGCAGTCATGAAGCAAGGGAGGAGGTCTGTTTATTATTTTTGATCCTGTTTTGCTTCTGGCAAAATTTCACAAACAGCAGAAGTTGGCAGAACATTGATATTTTCTTCTGACTAGCTACTGTTCTCTAGCTACAAGTGCAGAGTACAACTCTGAATATTCTGGTCTGTAGGCCACAGTCATGACTGAGGTCAGAATTGTCAAATGACACTCATTTAACAGGCACTTTTCTTGAACTACAGAGCTCATGATTTTGAGATCCACAGTCCCCAGAACAGGACAGGTCTGTCCCAATTCCCACCTTGCCTCTCTCTCCCCCTACCCTCTGTCTGAAAAGGCCCACTGTGAAGTTATGTGAGTCCCTGAGCTCCCAGGGCCCTGGGAGCCCTAGGAAAATGTAGAGGAGGCCAGACAATCCATACCCCAGCACTTTCTAGGAAGAAAGGCAGTATTTTGAAGGGTCGGAAGTACGGAAAGGAGGAGCTTGGAGGTTGGAGGTGGAGGAATCTGTCCTTTGCCTCTGTTAGGCCTGTTCCTACCAAACCATGCTGGATTCCAGCCTTTGGCAAAGAATTGTGCTGCTCTGACATTTACTTTGGACAGAGTGTTCTTGATAAAGAGCAACTAGCCCTCAAGAGGGCAGTGAGAGGGAAATTAATATAGAATAGTCATGCAGTGTTGCTTCTGGTTTTAGTGGCACAATGAGGCCTTCCAACAACTTGAGGGGTTGGTAGGGGAGGGAGGGCCAACTGGGTTTATAATAATGAAAAACAAAGACTGAAACCTTCCTTGATTCCAAGGAAACAAGTACAACTGTAATTAGGAAGATGATGGGGTTGCATAGCAGTGAATTATGTGGACCCCCAAATCATCCAGACATGAGTTCAAAGCCCAGTTGTGCCACCCACTTGCTGTGTGAATTTGGGGAAGTTTATTTAATGCTCAGAGCCTTTGTTTACTCATTGGGTAAATGAACATGGTGAGACTGAAGCATTAGGCATGGTTATATTTATTTTCCAGATGAGTAAACTTACCTCTCAGGTGTTCATGAAAATTAAACAGAAAAACAATGTACATAATGTTGAAAACAGTCCCTAGTATATCATAGGGAGCCCTCCAGGGGGGGCTATACATTTAGTGTTTCTGTGTTTTAAATTTTGTAAATGTTTGAAAAGATAAAATTTGTGGTGTAAAATCTAGGAGTAAAATGACCAGTCCTAGACCCAAATAGTTCATCTAACTGCATCCAAATGTTAATAAACTCTGCTTACAACCTGCCTCTCAATGTGAGACCCTCGTCTTTTCACGTGGGTGACCAGTGGAAAAGTTCCCCTGCAGTCCAGGAGGCAGGGCTCCCAGGGCTCTGGGTGCAGCTGCACAGACTCAAGAAGCCCACAGAAGAGGGACTGATAGTTAATGAGTTGAAAAGAACCTGTCTCAACTCCATGTCATTCCTGGCATTATGAAACAAAGCAATAAACGTCATAGGATTGAAGTTGCTGTGTCCAGGGTCTGCTCTGCAAAGGTAACCAAAAAATGAAGGAGGACACCAGAGTGGGAGGAGAAAGCCTCAAGTGAAAAAAACAAAACAAAACAAACAAACAAACAAACAAATCCAGAAATAGAATAGCTTTGCCCAAAATGCAATTGTAAAGCCGGAAGTGAGGAAGTCCCTTTACTCTAGAAGGCGAAGGAAGGAAGAAAAATTGGACTCTGAAACAATCTCTATTCTACTGGTTAATGTTTTACAATTGCAGCTGCTTGCTGCCAAGTTTCCTTATTATATTCAGTGAGTTTATACTTATTCACAGAGGCCTACTCAGGTAAGTGTGCTTTTCCAAACCACAAAATTCCATTTCCAAAGGAACAATTCAGGAAGATGAGATCAGAAACGTTTCAAAGTAGGAACACATGCATATACATTTGTCAGATCTCAGAAAGACAGATGTTAGGGAACAAAGCTTCCTAATCCAAGATTTGTAGTACCATTTCACACATGTATTCAAAAAGATAAAGCATGTGGAATTGCTCCACAGACTGTCAAGCACTATCCCAGTGAATGAATTAATATTATAAAAGTTTTTCAGGGTTTACAAGATGCTAAATGCAGACATCAAATATTTCATATAAAATAAGCCTTTTACAGGGCTCAAGATTAACATTAGTTATGACATATAAGATTGTACTACACTGGTGTTTCTAAACCTTATGGGGGACCTCCTACATGGAAGGGGATCTAAAAAAATGTAGTGTATAAAATTAATGAAGCAAAAACATTCATAAGGTTTATTTATCAAATGGTAATCCAATCAACACTAACAACAAATTGCAACAAATAATAATTATGATATTCATTAGCTAGAAGATTCAACAAATACAAAGAATATTCTTCAATTTAAAGGAATAAAGTCCTTAAAAGAAATGAGCAATTAAATGTTCCTTAAATGTCTTCTTTGGATAAGTATGAGAAAGAGAGAGCTTAGCGTTAAAATTATCAATAGGAGAGCTGGGGTTGTAGCTCGGTGGTAGAGTGCTAGCCTAGTATGTGTGAAGCACTGGGTTTGATTCTCAGCACCACATATAAATAAATTAATTAAATAAGGGTCCATCAACAACTAAAAATATTTTTTTAAATTATCAAAAGGACATTAGAAATTTCGTGTACATTTTACAGGTTTTCTTATATAAAGTATATAAGAACAGGTTTTTTATATAAAGTACTAGTATTTTATATAAAAACATGGAAAACTGAAAAGTTCCTACAAAATTAAAAATCTCAAAGTTAACAAAAATTTAGAAGAACACAAATATGCAAGATTCAATTATGGGACCTGATGGGCTCTTACAGATAAGACTCAGAAAGGCAAATTACACAAAGATTATTTATTAAATATCCATACATTCCCCTTCAGGAGGGGAGTTAAGATATCTTTTTCAAATACATTTTTAGTCTTTCATTAATTCTGTTTCAGCTTGTGATTGTCTTTTCTAAGTAGCCTCTGCTAAAAATGGGGATATACTTTTGGAATATTTTCATACACGTAATAAAACATACTGGAGATGGGACCCTAGTCAAACATAACATGTTTGATATATACCTTCTATGTATAGCCAAAAGGTAGTTTTATACAACATTTTCAGTGTCCCTGGTGTGTTGAATACAACCTTTCACATGAGGTTAGATGTGAAATTTTCCACTTGCTAATGACCAGGAAGGAAGTTGCAGATTTTGGAGCATTTCAGATTTCAGATTTTTGGATTAAGGATGCTCAGCTTGTACTAATATCTATCTTCAAGGGTTGTTATGAGTATTGAATAGGACAAAAAGATAGAAACAATTAGCACAGTGTCTGGTAAGCATAAGTACTCTAAAAGTTAGCTTCCCTTCTCTTTTTCAGTGTAATAAATAAAACTGGAAAATAAACATTTGATAGTGTTGTGGGCTGAATTGTGTCTTCCTAAGATTCATGTTGAATTCATAAGTCTCAACACCTTAGATTATGACAATATTTGGAGACAGGCCCATTAAAGAGATAATTAATATAAAAGAGGTCTTATGGGTAAACCCTAAAACAATTTTACTGGTATCCTTATAAGAAGGCAAGATGAGGACACAAACATACACACTCACACACACACACACTCAGGAATAAGCATGTAAAGGTACAAGGAGAAGATTGTTATCTATAATTCAAGGAGAGAGGCCTTAGAAGGAACCAACCCTGCCAGCACCTTGTTCTCAGACTTCAGAGAAAACAAATTTCTGTTGTCTAGACTACTCAGTCTGTGTACTTTGTTATGATAGTCCTAATAAACTAATACAGACCATTAAAACATTAGCATGGTCTGTGATCTTAAAGTTATTTTCCATGACTAATACAGTGCCAACCTTTGTGCAACTGTCTTTCTGGACAGTTACAGGTTGATCTTCTTACCACTTGCGTTATGGAAGAGGAAATTGAAGTCCAGAAGACTTATGTGAATTATACAGTGCCATCCCATATGCGGGTTTAGTGGCCTACCTACTGCATGTGTTGCCATCATTGAGGGGGAGGGTGGACATAAATGGTTTTCAGATGGCTTTTAAAAGATCACCATTAAAACGGTTATGTGGATTTTTAAGAACGAGGCAATTTAAACCAAGTATCCTGTCAATAAAATTCTCATCTACTGCTGGTTAATGATGCTCATCTGAAGCCTTGATATTACACCTCTGTCCCCCAACTGCTGGCCTCCCAGCCCCTCACTTGGACACAGTCTTGTTTCTTCAGTTCCCTAGTCTGTTCTCAACTTTGGAATTTACTGGTAAGTGATTCCAAGAGTCAGGGACACCAAAAATTGTCTCTTTTTTTATTTGGAAGGAGAGGGCTAATATGCTTTGCTATTCATCCACAGGAGTTGAAACCTGGTCTAAATCCACCATTTAAGGCCAGTTCAAATCTGAGATAGCAACTACTATTCATGGGAATCCACAATTGAAAAAGGCAATGGTTTTCATTATAGTTTAAGATTAAAAAACAACAACAACAACAAAAAAAACCACACTTTATTTCAAATATTTTGATGGTCACCTTTTGAGGACACACAAAATATATGGCATTATTTAAGTCTGCCATAGTTAACACGGTATAGAGTACACAATTTACTTTTCATCTGATGACACCTTGAAGTATCTTATTTACACAGATGTATTGTGTTTTTTCTTATATTGAGCATTCAGTCTGTATGGGGCACTCTGCTCTGTGTTAATTATATTCCCTCATCTAATCCTTTTAATACCTCTGGGATAGTTGCTATTATAGCTTCATGTTCCCCACATGGGAACCAAGGGTTAGAAATGTTAAATAATGTGACCAATGTCACTCTGCTGGGAAGACGCCTATAGGACTAGAGTTCAAACACAAGCTGCATGATTCCCAAGCCCCCAATACTGCCAAACTGCAAATGCAGAAAGTTTCGAGTTTGAGTTCAATTGATGGTATCGCTGGGGCACCCTTCACTCCTGGGGTTATTTGAAAAGGTAAGAAAGTGTATCTTGAAATTCAACTAACATGTTTCAATTATTCGCCCCTAAGAATAACACAGGTTTCAACATACTGCCAACATAGTAACTCCTAGAAGACTGTCAAATAAGAGGGCACAAAGCAAACACACATCTCTCTCCATCCTATGCTGTCATTTGATGAGCAAGCCCAGTGGACTGAATGCCCTGGCCAGTGATAATTCACAAAAATATAAATGTGAAGTTCTATCACACGTGGTGTTAGGACTAACAGAAGAGGAACTCATTGAATGGAATTCCTTCTCAGTTTTCTTCAAGACAACATGCAAGAATGATTTCCTTTCTTTCTTGCCAAGTTTCTCTACCCTCTCTTTCTTCTGGGAAGCCAGCAATAAATATATATAAGCAGTTTTGTCTGCCTTAGACCTAGAAAGGGAACAGGTGAAGTGGAAAACCAGTGGTAAGGATCTGAATTTGCAAGGAAGGAGATTCACAGACCTTCCTGCCCACAAGAGAAGAATGGTAGGGAGTTTGATGACTGTGAACCTGTTATACACAACACATGATTTTACATAAATCCAATCACTTAGGGACTTGGGATGGATTTCATTCTCTATTTTGAGAAATGCATTTAGTAGGAAATGTGTTATGTTCCCTCCAAGTATCTGGGGGAAATTCTTCAAATTTCTCTAGTCTTATTTGGGTCGGATACTTGGGATATCATTAATGCTGGATTTGTGAATCTGACTTAATTTCTTATAATTAAAAATATTATAATTTCAGGGTAGTAAATCTATCAGGGGAAGTTATGATTTTATTACTATCCATACTTTTTCCATTTGGAAAAAGTATTCATCATTTGGTGAATATAAATGTATGTGAAATGCTACCATTCACTTATAGAGACTGAATACTAATCAAAGTTCTTGCTATCCATATGTATGATTTTCAGAATTAACCAGGAAGAGGGGAGTTGGAATGCAGGAAAAGAATGCCTACTTCAGCTCAAAATACTGACATGTAAATTAGGTACGTGGTGACTGCCAAGTTCTTTACAGTCTCTCTATACTTTTTTACTCTTGTGTTTTATCAGACAACTAAGAGAGGCAAAGCAACACAAATCATTTGTATTTTAGTCAGATCTGCCTCGATCTTCAAAATTGTCAGAATTCCTACACCTTGAGAGAGAAACCATTTGTCAATCTGGCCAATTATTTTGGATTTATATCAACTGATTTCCTTTATCTAATAGCATTAGCATATTCTGTCATTTTAAAGTTATTTTCCAAGTTCCTTATTTATGTGCCATTAGATCCTAAGTTGCTCCAAAAAAGAGAATTCACATCTTTTCAAACTGTGTAAAATTTCATAGGACTGTGTCCTGCCCAGATGGTACCATTCCAGTGGTTACTATAGTCTTATGTAACTTTACAACATGAGGACTGGGGTTAGATGGATTGGCCAGTTCCCTGTGTATTCTGCTATAGCTTTTCAACATTGTGTGAATTACTATCAAAAAGCATTGTTATTTCATAATGCAATGCTCTGCCTCTTTGTTAGTAGGAGGAAAAATATACCTTAATATCTTTGCAGGCCTCCTGGGAATTAATAAATTGCTTACACAACTCAACCAGATTTTACCAATTAAAATTACCTATATTGGACCAGTTCACTTTATTTCATTGTACTGAGAGAGATTTTGCACAACCAAACACATTTTGGACTGTGAAGTCAGAAACCGACTCTGAGCCACATCAATGCCTGAGTTTCAGTGAGTTCACATCACCTCTGACCAGGGAGGGGGTTGGGACTCCTGAAGGGTTTCCTGCTTCTTTCCTGTGGACAGTGACTCCACTTCCCAGAAGCCATGGACTATTCTGAATTAGCTACAGGAATGTCAGACCCCTTAAGAATTTGCTCAGGACGTCGGTTATATAATAGGTTAGAAAAATTCAGATCTAGAAGGCAATCATTTCCTTCTTCTGGTTCAGATATTTCTTTATTCAGGGGCAACTGAATGTTGTAGAGTTCTGTGCATATTTGGTTTTATAGTTTTATAATTGTTAACTCTGCCTATACACTGACTCCTTCAATGTTCTCTCCAACATATGTATAGGGGCTGCCTAATCAGATTAGAATCTTCATTTGGTTGTTAAGTTTTCATAAAAAGATGGCCATCTTGCCTTTACCCAGTTGATTTTTAAGGTGTGTGAAACTGGCCATCTTTAAAAAACAGGATACTTGCAATGTCACTTTCCAAATTATGACTTTAAATTATCTACTGCCTAATAATTCTTGCCAGAAATAGATTCAAAGAGAATTATCCGAACAAACCACAGGCCATGCACTCTCCTAAATCAGCATTTCCAAATGGGTTCCCTAGGGAACACTGGTTTTGCAAGATTCACTTCCTGGTATCTGGTGAAAAGTGGTTTCATGATGAAATATACCAATTTAAACAAAATCAAACTACTTTTTGCAGGATTTCTCTGTCTTTCCTAAGTGTGAATTTCCAAGAAAGAAAAGAGGATGTAGTATTTCCCAAAATTGCTTAACCACAGAAACATTTTCCCTCTTTAACATCTATCTAGTGGGACTTGTGTTCTGTAAAACAGATTGAAAAATTCCTTCTAGATGGGCTCTATACTATTTCTGGGTTAAGACAGAGAATCAGAGGATTGCATACCTGAAACTCCTTAATTTTACTCATCACATGCCCAAATATTTTTACTGAATTATAATTTTTTGTGATGTCCTTACTTCCACTGCTAGATGTTATAACTCATAATCAAATGAGATTTGCTGTTGAATTCACTGTAGCAATGGCTAGCAGTATCATCCATTATATCTTGTAGTAGTCCCCTGAGGAGATCTGTATGTGAAATTACTCTCACGTACCAAGTTCTTGGGAGAAGTTTCTCCCAAATATAAATTCTTAGGAAAAACTATGTTGGAAAGAGTTTACCTTATGGATGTGGTAAATTTTCCCTTGATCATGTTTTCCCCTTTGCTTAGCCTAGGGAAACTCAAGTTAAATTTGCAGCCCCTGCCTCCCTTTTTTTTTTTTTTTTCCCTTTTGGTACCAGGGATTGAACTCAAGGACACCTAACCACTGAGACATATCCCCAGCCCTGTTTTGTATTTTATTTAGAGACAGGGTTTCACTGAGTTGCTCAGTACCTCACCCTGCTGATGTTGGCTTTGAACTCTTGATCTTCCTATCTTAGCCTCCCAGGCTGCTGCAATTACAGGCATGTACCACTGCCCCTGGCTGTTTTCATAATCTTAATGAGTTGTATTTCTTTTATAAACTACCTCAAATTCTCTAGTGCAAATCAATATATATCTTTCCCCACCCTCATATCATATTCCAGTTGACCCTGAGGAGACAGCAAATAATTTTTTATAATCTTTATCTTATTCAAATATCTGGACTATAATTTGTATTCAGGTTTACCTATGTTCTTCTCATATTCTTTGATAGTCTCACCACTGTGTTCTCATAGCTAATGAAACTCAGAGACAAGCTGTATCCTCCCTAATGACTTGTCTCCATTACATCCCCACCTGTTTATTCCTTATTATCCAAGAGTTTTATCAAAGCCCACTTGCTATTTGCTGTCTTTCAAAATTTATTTTGGGTTATCAACTGATATTGCTAAGACTGCTGGTGGTTTGTTTGCTTTATTTTTAATTTGTGCCTCCATCTCTCCTCATGATTAAGTTGCCAAGGAAATGAGGGATCATGTAATGTAAGAGTTGACCACTGTCCAGAATTTACTAGGAATGAAAGCACTGGTGATGGGAGGGAAATGAGAAAAATGAATCTCCATTCACTTAAACTAATGTTGCAGATTCCAGATTTGGCAATTGCCTGTATCTGGGATGTGTATTTATAAAATCAGAGCTAATAAAAGCAGTGACATGGAGCTATTGAACCATCAGTTTGGTTAATGTGAAAATCTCAAGTTTTGTATACTTACAAGTATATTGCTCTTCTAATTTTCTTATAGGACTGTGTAATAACTTTCAACTATTATTCAAAGTTCATGGACTTAATTCACTTAACAGATTTTCCTGTATCTTTGCTTAAACAGTATCCTTTCTGTATAGGCCCTTCAGTCACCAGCACTGAATAGAATGAGACTCTGATTCATAAAACGTGAATTTATGACAGTCACCACTTAAAAACAAAAAGAACTTGAGCAATACATGACTGATGCAGTCTCAGCCTGTTTTCCACGTTTCATTTGTTTTTCTGCTAGTGTATTCACCCTCTTGTTGTGAAAGTAGTTGGGTAAGAAAGTACTAAACAGAGAAAATGCAATTCCAAAAGAACAAATGACAGCTTAATTTAGGCTGATGCTACCCAGTTGGTGGGGGTGTCACTCACCAGGGATGGGTAACATTCACCACTTAGGTTGGGCAAATTCCCAAAATGCCATTTGACAGAGTAATGGGGGAGAATATGTCACTCATGCCCACTTGCATGAGCTGGGGACATAGAAAAGGCAGCATATTTCACTCTAGTTAAGTTCAATGCAGTTGCTATATTTAAAGATTGTTTCAGGTTAAAAAAAAAAAAGTCAATGAATATGAGAGTCCCCTGAGAAAGAATGGTTTCCACATGTTTCTTTATAATTACAGTAATAATGACATTTATATAGTCCACAAGACTGGACTTTCTAACATTCCTCTCATGTGAACAATGAGAGCGTTACACAGGCATCAAAGAAGTGGCTGCAGGTAATGGCTGAATGACATAATATAAGAATTGTCTTTCTCACTAGGTTATAGCTGCAATCAAAGAATTCTTGAATTTCAGAGATGAAGGGAAGTTTAGAGATAGTTTAAGCCAAGATTTAAGAAAACAAACTCCAGAGAAGTTGTGACATCCCTTCCATCACACAAATTTGTAGTAGGAGTACAAAAACTGGAAGCCACTGAATGATTTCATGTAGTAAAACTGCTCTGTTTCCTTTGCAGGTTCTATTAAATTAGATTAAGTTTGCCTTGTTTCTATGTTTATTCAAGGAGTATGGACATAACAACAGAGAAAATTTTACAACATGAGAACCAGAATAAACCTGTACAATCATAGTCCATCTACTTCATCAAGGAATGAAGGTCCAGTGAAATTGTGGAACTTGCCACCATAAAGAATGAGAGAAGAGAGAGTCTACACATTCTGGTTTCCCATCTCCTTTTTCCAGCTTCCACTTTCCAAGAAAGTGAACTTTACTGCAATCTGAGACACATCATGCCGTTTCTAAGCATGTAAAATAAAATTTAAAGTTTAACTGATACTTAATTCATTCACAAGGAAAGCAATCACATTTATGTCTCTGCTTGGATTTGGATTTTCCAGATTGTAGTGTGTGTGTGTGTGTATAGACATTTAACATGGTGTTCTTGTATCAGTAGATCACAACTCTCAGATAATGACATAGAAATCTAGTTCTTCCATCTCACAACCATTAATTCGGACAGCTATTATCAAAAAGACTCAGAAATAAGTTATAAACATACAATGAATTATTATCAGCCTTAAAATGGAAATAAATCCTGTCAAAATGCCACAACAAAGATGAACCTCAAGGACATTATGTTAAATAAAATAAATGGGTCACAAAAATAAATGCCATATGATTTCAATTATATGAGTTACATAGAGATGTCAAATTCATAGAGACACAAAGTACAATGGTGGTTGCCAGGGGTTGGAAAGAGGGAAGTATAAGGAGCTAGTCTTTAAAGGGTTTAGAGTTTGAGTTTTGAAAGATGGAAAGAGTTATATGGAGTTGGATGGTGGTGATGACTGCAAAACATTATGAATTGTGAGTATATTTAATATCATTGATCTGTACACTTAAAAATGGTTAAGATGGCAAATTTAAATAGAAAAAAAAATCTAATTCTTTCTTGCCATGAACCACCATGCTTCTCCTCCACTCCCTTAGCAACTTCTCTCTTCTCTATTCCCAAGTGCCTGCCAGTGAGGGAAATAAGGACCATTATTATTCTCTCTCTCTCTTTCTGTGTGTGTGCATATGTGTGTGTGTGTGTGTGCGCACTCGCGTGCAACAATTTCCCTATTGATTGAATCAAGAATGTGGGGGTAGGAATTAAAAGCAGTATGACTTCTGATAAACTTTCATTCGGCAATATACCACTTCGTTCTCTTTTTTTTTTAAAGATCTCCTCTCTACTTAATTGAACTTAGATAAACAACACAAAAGACTTATAGAAATGATGCATGCATATTTCGGAATGTTCCCTACAATGAGCACGTTTAGATTCATGCTGGATTTGAGTAACTAATTCTGATCCTATGCATCATCAAAGACTCCTTTATTTATCCTCCTTGTTTTTCCTCCCCATGAGTATCTGCTATTGAATCATGTCCATGCCATTCAATGATTATCTCACTACAATGAGGTCAGTGGGGAGCAACTTACTCCTGTTTGTACTTCTCCCACCAGTAATGAGAAGTTATAAGTAATGATGCCCCAAATTATATTAATGTAATGCTAAATTTTCTTTGAAAGATGTAAAGCAGAGTAAAGCAACTTTTGATGTGGTTGTCATTTCCTAATATTAATACAGACATTACAAAAATAATGCTGTTATTAATTTAATATATGCTTGATAAACTTTAAGTGAAAGATTAGCTTGTTGATAAAATAGCTTCTCACCTTGTGCCAGCAGGTACTAACTAATCAAGAGACTACACAGCACTGTAGATCACAGGCATTAGACCTGTATTCAAATATCAGCTCTTACAATGTAACCGTGGACAAGTTAATTGCTCCAGGTAACTCTGGCTTTCTCACCTCTAAACAGAATTTAATTACAAGGATTTGTTCAAGGGAAAAAATAAATTAAAATTCATAGAAAGCTCTCATAGCAGTGCCTTGTAAATTGAGAATGCTCAAATATTCTCTATTATGACAGAAAATCAGTCTTATGTTTACAATATATTATATAGTAAACCCAATAAAATCACTTTGCTTCTACTTTCCATCTTATTAAACAGTAATATGATATTGACAAATGATTTCTGAATCACCAAATTGTTGGAATTCTTTTTATGCTTCCCTATGATCTTAAGTCTCACTTTAAATTTCTAGGTATTCATTGACTTCAAAATTTCCATTGCTCAGTATAAAAAGGTGGGGATGTTTAAATTTTCTAATTAGAAAAAGTGAAACAGAGTGCCCATATGTCTGTTTGAGAGTGTATTTTCAATGATAATGAATATGTTCAGATCTTCAAATCTTTAAAGGAAAAACAACCCTCATCCAAAAAGAACATAAATAATTTCTTAATGAAATCAATTATTTTGAATATATCTAAGGTGGTCCTCAAAGAAATTGCAATGAATTCTATGTGATATATCTAAAATGACATGCTCTTTACATGCATGCTGAGGAATACTTATAGATTATAGATGATAGTTTGCCATCAAACATTTATTAAACCCTTTGTCCATAAAGATGATAGCATCTGGTAAAGCACTATTGTAAGACATTTCTAAAACTAAAATGGAGCTGTTTTTTATTCTAAGCCCAATGTATTTTTAAATCAAACCACAGGGAAATACTTTTGTTTCTATTCAATCAAGACCTGCACACAGAGTTTATGGAATGACATAATATCCTTCCTGAAATCAGACCGGTATGTAGGACCAGTATCCTTCACACATAACCAGTTCCTGAACCTTTACAAACAAATCCCAATTTCCAAGGAAACAATCTCATCAAATGCTGCTCACTAGAATACATATTGTTCCTTCTGGAAAAATTACAATAAGATTTTCAAGATTACAAATTTCAACTTCCCCTCTAAAAATTCAATATAATCTTATGCTCATTTATTGAAATGGAAATGGTAATTTTATAAGGGCTCTAGAAATTCCTGATAAAATCATATAGTACCAAAAGAATAATTCATTTTATTAGTCCAGGCGGGGGTAGTTATTAACTGATTGTTTGTGTTTTAAATGGGCATGAGCTAGAGGCTTAACTTTCTAAGGGTCTCTTCTATGAGGAGTATGTTTTAAGCTTTTTTTGGAGCATGTTAAGTTTTAGAAATGTCCAAACTTCAAGGTTTTATCCCCCAAGAATTTAAAAAAATAAAAATCTAGCAGCTTGTAATCAATATTCTCTCCTGTTTGCATGAGGAAGCTAGTGCTTCTGTGTGCAGGTCACAGGATTTTTTGTGAAGTGAATAGACACTTTTATCCTTTATGAGAAAAACAGTATCAACAGATCTGTGGCAACTCCTGATATAAACATACAAACAGGAAGAGAATATGATTCTAGTTGTCAACTCAGTGGTTTTAAGAATAGCTTTCTTACTTTCCCCTCTTCACTGAGATTGTTCTAAGAACTCTGGGCTGGGTGGACTTTTAGTCCGCCGTCTTCTCCCTAATTAAATAAACAAGTGCCCACGTTTTAAAAGTGACCAGCCTGAGGAACCCGCAGAAAGCTCCAAAAACAAACACTGAGTAAACCTTTCTCATTTGTTCTGTAGACACACGTACGTTTTGGAATTTATGATTCACCGTCCTGCCGTTAAGTTTTTTATGCACTTTATGTTGAGTTATGTGGCAGCAAAGTGCTGTCACAGTTTGCTTAAAACTGCAGCATAAAGTTATTTTTAAAAGTAACGCGCAGCGTGGCGTAGAAATCCATATATTGTAAAGTGAAAACAATAACTTAAAAAACTGGATTAGCATGAAACAGAGCCGACAGAAATCAGAATTAGCAACAGCCTTCCACTACCGGCAACTCACCTTGTTGAATTTTAGTCACTAGCTGATGGCGTGCTAGAATCCGGCTCATCCTGTAAGGAGAGCGTCTTGTAGTCTGATCAAATCGCAAGTACATCTCCTGGCCCTCAGGTGTCATGGAATTTAGATAGTAGCAGCCTGAAGCTGGGGTCCTGGGCACCTGACTGAACATCTCGGCAGATTTTCTATCGCCACCTCAGTCTGCCTGTGGCTGTTTGCAACTGTCTCCAACCTCGGTCTAAAAGCACCAAGCCCAGGAGAGCTCAACAGACCAAGCGATTTTTAAAAAGAAAAAGGAGTGCCAAAAGCCACAACTCAGAATTCCAATCCCCAGCCCTCACGTGACCTCCGGGAGCCAATCCGAGGATGAGAGAAAACTGGGAACGTTCGCAGTCGGCCCCAAGCTCCGCAGAGAGGCAGGCAGTTCAAGCAGCTTGGATCCCCCACGCAGTGCTAAAAGCGAGTACAATTATTTGACATGCCTCAGAGCTGACGAAGCACCAAAAATCCAGCACGCACTAAAAGAGTTAAAAGAGAAGGAGAAGGAAGAGAGAGAGAGAAAAAAACAAAAACAAACAAACAAAAAAACCAAAACACACACACACACACACACACACACACACACACAAAACAAAACAACAACAACAACAACAAACACCCTGGAGTCATACAAGCCCTGGGCATAGGAAACCTTTCAGTCTACAAAAGTTAAGAGAAAGTTTCTTGGCTTTCTATAAGACTGCTGCAAGCAGGTGAGAGAAAAAAAAAAAAAAAAAAAGGTAGAAAAGATAAACGTCTTAAATAAGAAACGACTTCAAATAAGCACAAACAACTGAGTATAAACTACCAACCTTCATTGAAGGAAATAAATAAAACTTTTTCAGTGAAAAATAAACTTTTTACTTCTACTTTAAGGAGTAAAATATGCAAGATTCCTGCCCTTCAGTTATGGGACCTGATGGGCTCTTATAGATAAGACTCAGAGAGGCAAATTACACAAAGATTATTTATTAAACATCCATACATTCACCTTTAATTTTTCTATTTACCCAATTTTTAACCACCAAGAAGCAAAATACTAATGCGAAGTACCTATAGCATTTACAACACAGGGTGCAAAATAATTGCAAATATAACTGTTGCCAACCTACTATAGTGGATCAACAGAGAAATTATGCAAAAAATTAATACAAGGTCACATGTGAGAGGCAATTTTTAAAAGACTAACACAATTCTAAGTGAGTAATATTATTTCTGACTGGGATGATGCTTACCAAGCCAGGCAAAGAAGACATTTGGATACACACACACACACACTCTTACACATTTATATATATATCTATATATAGATATGTATATATAAATGAAGTCTGGGGAGGGCTTTACAGGATGAACTATGTCCACAATGTGTGCAGACTGGGAACCAGAATGTGTGTTTAAGGAAACTGTTAGTAATTCAATTTGGTCATATCCATGTATCCATGTGGGATTAATTAGATTTCCCCCCCTTTTCCTCTTTATAATTGTTTGATGTAAAGAGAAAAAAGTCCATGAAAAACATGTTATCAAATTATGAGCCTAGGCAGAATGCATAAACTTCTTTGATAAAGAAGCATATGGCCAGGTTGCTTTTACATTTGGCTGACCCAAACTGATACATGTATAATAATGAGAAATTCTCAATTGAAAGTGCAGCAGGACTTCTATTAGGACCTCAATTCTTGTTACTGTGCCTCTTTGGCAGCAGTCAGCTTTAACATCTTTCCTGGCTAGAATTTTTGATATCCTGATACTAGAACCTACATTGTCATGGCAATTGTGATCCTTTTGTGATTACTATACAAGAGAAGGCAAGTGTTAGTTTTCAGGTTGGCATCATAGAAGAAAAGGAAAGGAAGGTTGCACTGGATCATACTGTGCACTTTCTATTCTTACTTAGGATTTGAAGGAAGTTTTTTTGTTCCCCAGCATCCTTTGTAGAAAGGTGAGAGAGATCTAAGATCTAGTGACTGGTAAAAGAAAAGCATGGACATGAATAGTAGAAAGGTTTAGTACAATATTGCAATATTAGATGCCTGGAAGGTCCATTAGCTAAGTTCACAGAGTCAGCACTGGCTGCCATCTGAACAAGGTGCTTCTATTGTCAGCCACTCTGTGCACGTTTCTGGCTTGGCAGAACAACACTGAGGGTGTCCTTGTCATAAACCTTTCATTCTAGCCAGGAACTTGCCAGTTATTGCCTTTTCACCACAAGAGAATGGAAGAAGGGTGGACAGTGAAGGAAGAGAAGGGCATAGAATATGGGGACTTTGGACGTGTTTCAGGAAGCAAAGCAAAGGAGAGTAAAAGGCAGGAAATTATATGTAGTCATTTTACAGCTGTGAATAACACTTTAAAAAAGACTGGCATTCTCAATGACAATCTTGCAATTCATTGTTTTCCTGACTGCATTTAAAAAATAATAAAATTATGTGATGTGTATGTACAAATATACCACAACAAAACATCCTATTTGGTATAATTATTATCCACCAATAAAAAAATTTTAATTGAGTTTAATACAATGTAAAAAAATTAAAATAAATAAATACAATGATTCTTCCTGAGAAGCACTGAAGCATACTAAGACTAGGTTACTGAAAATAAAAATTACATTGTCCTTTTGTTTGCATAATAATGAATGTGTTAAAGTCCTAAGGTGTCTTTTATTCTGAAAACATCAAGATCATAAATATGTACACTTTGACATGTAAACAGATGAAATCATATCTCATAGACTGGCACATTTTGAATTTAAATTAGAGAAAAAAAGGAATTTTATTCCCTGATTAAAAGAAAGGCAACTAGAATAAGTCTAATTTTTCAAAATTAAAAAGAAAAACCATAATGGTTTAATAAGAGAATCAAGGAAGGATGATGTATAAGAACTCTGTCTCCCCATGTCATATACAAGGTTCCAAGTCTTATTTTATGGTTCAAGTAGTATCACAAATTCATGCAACTGCTCACCATGTTTTTGCCATTTTATATTTCCCAAGTAGTATAGACCTTTGGAAGTACCCTATTTTATGGAAAAGAAAAGGTTCACAGAGGTGAAGCAATGGTCCAGGTTATATAGCAAGTCAATGTAGAGCCTGTGTGTCTCCAAGCTTATGATATTTTGACCATTTCTGCTGTCAAGAGAAGGCAAAATTGTGGCACTGAAAAAGTGCTTAAGAAATTAGATAGGAAAGAAAATTGGGGGAGAAAGATTGAGAATGATCTTAATCCTACTTAGTTGCTTGTGATCCTGGAATATCTAACTGGAAATATGAGTGTGTAATGGCCAAAATCCCATGGTTACTGAGTTCTGAGGGTTCTAAAGTAAGAAGAACAGCCCTTGAATAATCAATGACAGCCACAGGCCCCTAAGGAAGAATCCATAGCTGAGAACTTCATTCTAAAATGAAGCAGCAGCATGCACACCCACAGCCTGATCCCTGCCTTCTTTGACAACTCTTTTTTTGCAGAATAGGTTCTTTTTCCTCTGGTTTCTACACATCCTCAAGGCTAGCTCTACCCAGGTCTTGCCTTTTCCATGGCATTCACTCTCAAAGTAAATACTCCAAATACAGTCAAACTCCAATATTTGATCTCTTAATAAAACTTCAAGTATTAAAAATGTTCCAATCTTTTGATAGATGATCCTAGATTAGCGCTCATTGGAATCCTGTATACACATGGCAGAAAGCTAGGAGCACTTTTACAGAAGCCAGGAATGGCTCACTAGTCTTTCATCTGTCTGTGTCTCCTTCTACTCCTTCACACACATTCCAGCCTCCTCAACAGTCAGTCTGTGTGGAGGGAGCCAAGGTAGTGCTGCCAAGTAGGAAAATGTTTGAGATACAAGTGGCAGGCAGAAAAATGCAGAACGGATTCAGAAGACTGCTTTTGAAATTACACAAACCCAAAGGTTGTGGGTTGATGACAAAGTCTTTCTGTGGGCTTTGAGGCTCAGTTTGGGAGGATTTCCAGCAGCTGTGATATGTATGCCCAACTCTGTGCAAAGAGCCTTCACAATTTGCATGTACAGCAAGCCCAATGTAGGCAAGACAACAATACCAACACTTGTACCTATGACCAGGGTCATCTGTGACAAGGTTCAGACTGGATCTTCTTCTGTTCAGCTCCCCAGTTCCAGACCATGGCTCCCATTTGGAGTCCAGATATTGCTGCAATCTCAGCCCTCTCCATTATTTTTGGTTAACCTCCCTCTCCCGCCCACTGCATATTGGCTTCCTACAGCATATACTCTGCTCTTATACCATCCCCTGGGGACCCAAATATCAGCTCAGCTCATATGCCCAATTATCTGGCCTGGCCTGTTCTGGTACCATGGCCCACACCCAACCATTCCAGCCAAATCAAAATTCTTCAACTTTTCTCAGTTGTTTCACAGGTTTGGAATTGTGTGATTCTCTATTCTTCCATCCATGAGACTCAGTTAAATCCTCTTGCATTTGCAAACATTTTCATGACTGATACAAAATTCTTTAGTATTTTTCCCCTTCATATTAATACCTATAAACAGTCACTACATAACACATTAATTAGATTAGACTCTTATGCTCATATGGATTCTATTTGTTCATTGCATTTATTATAAAATTTTTACATCTTAAATTTAGAAGGGATGTTAAACAATTTCTAATGTAACCAATCAACTACTATTGCAGTTCCCCTGTGAGATCAATTGATTTTCTACCTTCATATGCAGAGTGCATTATCTCACAGAGAACCTAAAGCTGTTGAAGAAAGTTCTTCCCTATAATGTCCATCCACTGCCTCTAATTCTGTCATTTGGAATGAAACAGGACTGTCCTTTAGATGTTTGAAGAAAGTGAACATGTCTCTTACAAGAATCTTCTTTTGTAATCTAGGCATTCTTTATCATCAAACCATACAACTTCTAACTATTTCTCAAGCAGATTGCTCTCTTTTGAATCTATTTTATGAATATTCTTTTAAAAATATGGCACCTAATCTAAGTTTAGAGGTCCTTATATGGCCAAGCATGGTAATATACAGTACAATGTGTGAATACTTCCTATATTCAGGCTTTGGTACTCTTGCAGAATCAGTTCGGATTATGGCGGGTTTATTTTAAATTTTATGTTTACTTATTAATGAATTCAACATTGACTGAATGCCTGCACAGCACTGCATTAGGTATGGAAGATACAATGGTAATAGAATATGGTCTCTGCCCTCAAGGGATTATTTTTCAGGGAAGACAGAAAAGAAACTCAACACTATACCATGTATTAAGTGTTGTGTGGGAGGCTATCTGTTTTACAGTTGACCTAAATGCTTAAGCTGTGTGCTGTTTATGTATTTTCATACAATCTGATGTTAGATCAATATTCTCTATTCTGTATTTAACAAATTTTGAACTTAAGAATAGGTCTTTAAACTTACAGGAATTATTGAAATATTTCAAATTCCTGATTTTCTCCCCCCAAAATCTATTTCTACCTTATTCATTTTGATGACTAACAAAAATACCTATGGTATAAAAAGTGAAAAATAAACAACTTAGTGAATTCGGGGAAAGGTAAAGTAAAGGGGGAAAAGAATAAAAGCCAAGGGTGAAATCAGTTTATAGAAATAGAAGCCACACAACCCTGTACATTTGCTGGAGGTAGGTGAAAGTGTGGTTTAAGATTCCTCTGAGACAAAGCAAAAAAAAAAAAAAAAAAAAAAAAACAAGACCTATTACAAAATTCAGTATATCCATAAGATGAAAACCAGATTAGGGAGGCAAAATAAACACATCACCAGGTATTAGAACCTCTGGGCAGATTTTCCTGGGTCCTCATAAAGAATCAGCATCTTCAAAGATAATGACTATGAAAATAAAACTTAACTGTATCTTTCAATAATAGTATACATAACAAAGCATTATTTAGGAAAAGTAATTTCTATGAGGGCCTCCAAAAATATGGTGTAAGCATGCTACTCTTTATGATATTTTAAACCATGTGTTGAACTCATCATCACTTCCCTGCTTACCATACTCCTTACTTAGACCACCAGGTCCTAAACAATCAGGTCCCTGCTTACCATTCCCTGTTTTTCACTAGTCTCCTCTCTTGCTTCCTTAACTTTCAGATATCTCACTGTACATGCTATTCTTCGGCCTGGAATTGTCTTTCTGGAACCCTTTGGAATACTAGTTCCTCAGCTTTCCTCATCAGCTTCACTGATCTATCCTCAGGCAGGCCATTCCTGTTCACTGCACCTAAGTGGAAGCAACACACCATTTGTGCACGTTAGCAGTTTTTCAAGTTTGTAATTACATGTCTATTTGATCATTGACCTATGTGTTGCTTAGACTATGTCTGTTTCATTCAATTTGTACTCAGTGTCTGCCACAAGGTCTGGCACATAGTAAGAAGTCAATAATTGGTTGAATAAATAATTCAATGGAGGATTATATGAATTTTTCCAAAGATAGAGTTCAGACTCTCTAGAGGAATGGAAGCAAACATTTTAGGCATTATAAATGTTGTAGTTCATACAGTAACTTGGATTGGATAAAGACTGCATGACAGATAATTCAAGGTTTCATCTTCCAGAAAGAGCCTTAAATACACATAGTTTGCTTTGTTGGTTAATAGCTAAAAAAAAAAAAAAAAAAACAACAACTATATGCTTTGGCCATCAAACAGGTGCTAAAAAGTATCAGAAAAATGTAGATATCTGCCTTACCTTTGTATCTGCCTCAAATTTTATAAGCATGTTATTGTGCCTTTAATTAAAAAGTTGAAATTCAATGGGCCAGTTACAGAGAACTTCAATTGTCCTCTGCAGATGCTCCTTCTGAGTTTAATCCACTGATCTATGCTCTGCAGAACTGCTATTCAAACTGATGCAATTCTCTAAGATAGCTTGTTTTCTAGTCTGTATGCTTCCATAGTGATATCATGGCAAAATCTCCTAAGGTGATCACATTTTGCATTTATGGTCTTCTTGGGACTGGTCAGTCTTGCTACATTACCAAAATGGGAAGCTGTATTTATTTAGCTGCTTTTGTTCTTTGTGAAGCCATGTTGCATTTGGGTTACCAATCATGCTCATATATATCTCTTCAATGATTGTTTTGATAATTTGGAGATTTTAATTAATTCACTGTCTAGTATTTTCTAGAACCTACTAATTTTTTGTGCCAATTGAAAATAAAAGCAAATGCTCATTTTTTTAAAAGGATTGCTTAGAATACTAGGAGGGATTATTTAAATTCTAAGGTGGAATTTGTCTTCACTTAGAGACTTCCCCTCTTTTGTGTTAGATAGAATTCTATAAACTCCTTCCCCATCTTGAGCAACAATGAATACATTTTCTTATTGTTGAACATAAGTTTTTTTGATTTGAATATAAAATGGAAGTATTCTCATTAAACAAATCCTATGATCAATCTTTTGGAAAAATATATTATTTATTCTCTACATTATCTGTTTTGTAAATGTTTGGGACTACATAATGAAATGTACCCCATTATCAAGATTGTATGTGACCTCTTACCTCGAATCTTGCTCCATTTTTATATCTAATTCCTTTTTATCTGAATCCATGTAAAAGTTGGGCATTGAGTAAAGTTTGGAACTATCCACAGCTCACAAACAGTGGAAGAATAAGGGTGTAGGATAAATAATGTAATTTCATGTTTTATATATTTAAACCACAAATGCCTTCTTGAGTAAATACAGCTCAGCAGAATAAAGAACATGATAGCATTTTTTCCTCCTTATTCCTGATAGAAGGCTATCTATCAACCTGTACCTCAAAGAATGGAAAGTAGTAGAAAGAACAAAAACATTAATTAATATTCCATAAAAAGAGGAAGACTAAGAGTATACAAGGGGAACAGAACAAAATGTCCCTCTAGAGGTCTAGAATTAGATTTCAGCAGAACTCTGAAGGTGATTAGGAATATAAATTTTGGGACTTCAAGGTGAGCAGCAAGGGGGCTTCCTCTTCTGAGTTGGGAGGAATAATTTAACTAAAGGTAATTTGGTGTGATGAAAATATGATATTTGCTAGTGTCTTGTCAAAATAGAAACAATGCCACCAACTCACCCATGTTATTTGCATCTTTCTCCTACCCCTTCTTATTCAAAAATTTCTAAACCATAATGTAGAGGCTTCTAAGATTCTAAAACTCAAGTTAGAAGGCTATATTCTACCCAGGCTCCTCTTGATTCAACCTCCCTTTCCCCACCAAGAGTTCTACATGTGGGAGATAGGGATGGCTATTTCCTGGAAATAATCTTTTAGGAGAAAGACTATATTAAATAAAGGAAATAACTCAAGAAGGAAACTGAAGTTAGGGATTGTAGGCTTGAGTGGAAGGAAGTGTGGTTTTCTGAGAAGGCTCAGATCTACAGCCAATGTGTCAAGTCCCCCCAAACCTACCCTCCATTAGTACTCTGGAATTGTGGAACAAACTAAATTTTATCTAACAGTCTTTTCAAAATCAGTACAACTCTACTTTTAGACAAAGCAGGTTTCTAAACCTAAACCCATAGGAGCTTTCCTTGAAGGTTTCTCATCCTAGTGCTTCTTTGAATTAAGGGAAGAAAGGATTATTCCTTGGCTGTTGTGCTTTTTAAAAAATATTTACTTGACAAATAAAACTTGTTAATATTTAAGGCATACAACATGATGACTTGATACAGGTATATACCATATACTGATTTCCACAAATTAATCAATCCATACACCACCACCCATAGTTGTCATTGTATAGTGTGTGGTGGTGGGGGGATGAGGACACTTAAAAATCTGCTCTTTTATCAATTTCAAGTAAACAAAACAGTATCATTTGCTATAGTTACTAAGCTATACATTAGATCTGTAGAATTTATTCATTTTACAATTGAAAGTCTGTACCCTTTAACCTACATATCTCCCCATTCAACCCTTTCCATAGGCACAGGCAGACACCATTCTACTCCCTGCTTCTGAGTTTGACTCTTTTTTTAGATTCCATGTGTAAGTGAGATCATGTGGTATTTGTCTCTCCACATCTGGCTTATTTCATATCACGTAATGTCCTCCAGGTTCATCCATTGTTGTGCCTGTTTTGTGCAGTCTTTCTAAGGGAGTTCTTTTATATTAAAGAATATATATGTGTGTATAACTATGTAGAGACACTCCTGAGATTTCTTATATCATCAGAACTTGATGATTATGAAAGCACGCAGTGGCCTCTGGCCAACCTCCCAGAGCACAGCCATAATCACACTATGTCTTATGACACAGACCTGTTTAAACAGACCAAGTACAGCACAGATAGCCAGGCGTGGTTACCTTCTTCTTACTGTGCTCCACCAAGATGACTCAATTCTAATCAATCATTGGAGAATGCTTACTGAATATCAAAAATGTGTTCACTGCACAGGGCAGAACATACCAAAAGCTACTCTCAGTCTACAATAAACTTAAAATATTCTCTTTCAGTCCCTGACTTTAGGGGTCTCAAGTGATATCCTTGACCTTGGCTTGCTGTCAATATGGATGGACCATTAATCAATCAGTGTATTGTACGTAAAAAATGCAAATACAAAATGGTACAATATGTTCAATGACCACAAATTTTTAGAAATTAGTTTAAAAATGCTTAGTAAAAATGTTTAAGATAATTTTGGCCATTTTCAGGATGGTAGAAATGTGGGTAATGTTTCTTAGATTTACATTTTTCAAATATTCTGTCATGTGACTAATTGCATTCTTTACATAATGAGGGGGTCCAGGCTAACCAGCACTTTACATTAAGAAATGTGAAGAAGCAGCGGTGGCCTCAGTATATTTCCAGTTGCCTCTGTGCATCACAGATGGATGACAGAGAGACAAGGAAATTTGCCCAAAGATCATAGACACTGTCTTACATGACTTGAACTCCCTTAGTGCTTCACACAGTTAGGCAAAACTTCAGTTTTCAAAACAATTATATCCAAGAAAGAGAAAATGAAAGGGTCTATTTATTCCTTTTTTAAAAGTCTCTCGTATCCATTCCTTCTTGCATTTTTGCCTCCATCCCATAGGGCTAGCTGTCCTGCCTAGAGAATTCTGACAGTTGTCCTCCTTGAGCGTCTGTGTCTAGTCTTACTTCCTCCTTTGTCTACCCTGAACACCACAGAATGTTGAGCTTCTCAGGATGCCACTTTGATCATGTCACCTTGGAACACTTTACTCTCTTGTTGCAAAACACCAAATAATGACTTTATCATTTTACTTTATCATTGTTTCAATTAGTTTGGTCTCTTTCCCTTTCTACAGAACAGTTCCTATGTATTTATACGGACACACACATATCTGGTATATATTCATATGCATAAACAGATCAAGTATATGTGATTGTCAGTTCCTTTTACACTCCTTATGTCAACTGGTCAAAATCTAAGCCAAGAAACAAAAAGGTAGTTGAAAAAGAATTTTGTATGACTTCTCATTTCTGTTTTGTTTTTTTTTTTTGCTTTTTTGGCTGATTTTTTTTATTGACTCAATTTAATGCTTGGCTAAATTAATCCAATTGCCTGGTTGTTTCGATTCAGAGAAATAGAGCCTCATTGTCTATTTTCCACAGTTTAATATCTTTTTCTGGGTTTCTCCTGTAATAGAACTTCACTGTCAAAAGAATGATTGCTTGGTTTTCAAATTTACATATCAAAGAATTAAGGAAATTGGGGTGGAGATGTGCGGACAGATTTTTTTCATTAATGCATAATATTTGTACATACCTCCATAGAGAACAGTATGATAATTTGTACATCACTTCTTGAATGCTACCTGTTGGAAATGGTTCCATGAATATAGCAAGAACCTTCAACTGCACAGACCCAATATCAGACATAGAGATCAGGAAATTATCTTTGAAGCAATTCCTTGTTTTCAAACTTGGGATAGTACCCCATAATATCCTTCCAGTTATTTCCTAAGAATGGATATTTATGTCAGCTTCACAAGTACACAGAGGCAATTTCAAGTTCTAATCCCACAATAATGAGCAAAATCCATTTACATAATACAGTGGTGATACTAGGAACAATTTGGACAAAGTAGTCTAAACATTTTTTATTCAAATACTTTCAAGTACTAATGCACTTCAAATTCCAATTTTAAAAGGAACTATTAACAATATTATCCTTTTCTCAGGGTAGAGAAGAGAAAATGACTTGAAAATGAAAAAGCAAAATGAAACAAAATGAAAAAAACTTGGCTCATAACTTCACAAACTATGATCTAGAAGTTCCCTGGAGGTCCCTTATGGTCAGAGGTAGGAAGTCATTCCATAGTTTTGGTGAGTTCTGCACAGAGGCAAACACCTAATCCTACTTTCTAGCATCTGCTTTAAGGAACTAGGCAAATGGGCCCAGGCATTTGGAATTCCTTTCATTTAACAACTATTTAATAAATACCTATTCTGTGCCAAGCAAAGTTCTTGGTGCTAGGAATGGATCAATGAATAAAACAGATGTGATCTCTGTCCTAATGAAGCTTGTGTTCTAATTGATGAACATAGAGCATGGGTGTTATTAATAATGTGTGACCCGTGTTCCACTGGAATTCTGGAACTACATGCAAAATGATGAGCATATGTTCACTTTTCTAGAGCACAGGTCTTTGGATTTCATAAGATCTTCAAAGGATGCCATTATGCTCCAAATATTTTTAAGTAGCTCTTAAATAAAGGTTTGGAACACCTAGAACTGTGCCCTTGTAATCAAGTCAGCATGTATTCAAAGTCAGGCTCTGCTTGGTATTTACTATATAAACTTGGACAAATAAAGTAAGTTCATTTTTCTGCAACTCAGTTTTCTTATCTATAGAATTGAGGTCAGACTCATAAAAGTCTCATGAGGGCTAAGTTAGATTATGTAAATGAAACACTTAGAGTATGATAAGATAGTTCTTCCCTTCTCACTCGCAATATGAATAGAACGTTAACTCAAGTTCAAAGCATAAAAATATAAGGGGCTACTATCAATACTAGAAGGTCCTAATCCTTAGAAGTTTTCAATTTTAGAGTGGTCAACCAGATGGGAAATGTCATAGGTTGGTGGGGAAGTTTCCTTCAACTAAGAACTTATGATTCTGGGAAGTGACAAACTCTATATGCACTCAACATGTGGATACCAAGAGAGTATTTTATGACCACAGCAAATAGCCAGCATATATCTTGTTCTGTGATTCCTTGAGTGGGATAAATGCTAATTTTATTTAACATGCTTATTTTAAAGTTATAGAATGATACGTGATGCAATTCTCTATGTGTAACTCAAAAACACAATAGCTCTGTGGCCTTTTCCATCCTGTATTATGATATTTTGGCATGGTTTTTATTTGATTAATACCTATTTATTCTACATGTGAGAAACAAAGTGATTTACACAAGGATATGTGACTACAAAGTGAGGATAAAGCATAGCAACCTGGAACTCTGATGTCTGCTTTATCCCTCTTCTTTCCCACCATGTCTTCTCTTCTTTTTTTCCTCTTCTGGATTTGACTTCATCTTACTTGAAGATATCAAATATATACTTTACATTTGTATATTCTCAGTGTTTTAGAAGAGGACTAACTTATGAAAACTCAAAGTTGTATCATATCTCAAGTGCACTTCCAATGAAATTCTTCTGCAGAGAATGTCTACCTTGAGTTTCTTTTTCTTAAAAAACCTAGACTCATCCATTTTTTGTTAAATTATTCTAAGAATTATAGCCCTTCCTTCATATTGGTCTTAGAGGCAGATGGCATGCTCAGGAAGACCTCTCATGTAGTGACTGCAGTAAAATTATGGGAGGAAAGACTGATACAAGCAACGGGGCAACATTAAGTCAAAGGAGAGTCACAGTGTTTCCCTGATGTTAAAACACACACACACACACACACACACACACACACACACACACAAATACACACCTACTGGAAGAAGAATGGAGAGGAAAATAAGGGTGACACCACCAACAAAAGTCTGACAGTACCTTCTATGTGCCTGACACTAAAAGTGAAGAATTGACTATAATATTTGCTAAATGTAAATAAGTGAAGAATTTGGGCTCCTGTACCCTCATGGTTAGAGTCCCAAAGTAATGAGAACTCACACTTTTTGAACACTTGTGTGTCAGGCACTGTTTCAAATAGTCTATATATGCATCTCACCTAATTCTTTCAAATCAATTCTAGGCACTATTTACTATTTTATTCTCATTTTGCTCATGAGGAATCTACCTTCTTATCTTCCTGCTCCAGCTTCTCACATTTATAGTTGTTAGATTCATCTCCTATAGCTCTGATTTATTATTCCTTTTATGGAACAGTTCTGATATATTATTTTAAAACATTGAAAGATTCCCCTCACTGATAAAAGAATGAAGTTCAAATTCTTCAATTTGGCATTAAAGAACTGTCATGGTGAACTCACTTCTTGTCCTAAAAGCCATTGAAATTGTTCAAGGTTTGAAGGAAAGGGATTCTTCCTGTCTCCATTGCCCATTAGACTTTCTTCTAACTCCTTCAATTTCTTCTCATTTTTCAAGACCTGACTCAGAGTTCTCCTCTCTGGGAAGCCTTCCTCCTCTTCCATCTCCTCTTTCTTTGAATTCTCATAAGACCTCTGGCACAGTCATGGGACACTTTATTCTCTGTTGCTTTGTTTCATCTCTTATTGCTCTTGTATTAAAAAGTTCTTGAAACCCACAATGTACTATGCACATCTTTGAGCCTCCCTCTTTCATCCTTATGCCTCCACAGAAAAGCAGTGTGATACAGCAGACAGCAATGCTTGGGAACCAGCAAGACTTATATTCAAAGCTTTGAATGTAAGCTTCTCCTGTTGGCTGGGTGACCCTAGACTTCATCTATATCTCTCTTAGTATCAGTGTCCTCATCTAAAAAATAAATAATAATGATACATCTTGGATTATATAGTCTTTGACACAGAGAAGGAATGAATAAATAATCAGAAATTCTGGTTGACAAATGATGCATAACTACTGGCCAAATTACTGAAAGAGCCTGAAGTACAAGAAATATATTCCACTATGTACTGGAATTTAAACACCACCAATTCTGGCACTTATATAGGGGAATGAAGAGAATATACTGTATGCCAAAGATATCCAGGGGGACCCACTATTGCTTTAATCCCATGTGGCAAAAAAAAAAAAAAAAAAAAAAAAAAGAAAGAAAAGCACTGTGCACCATCAATAAGAAGGAATTCTATACTGATTCTGTAGTTAAACCATCATTTAGTTGATATCTGAAGAGAAAGTTTTCACACTAGAACCCAGAAGGCTTACCTGGGTCCCTAGTGCAACAGGACACCTGTAAAAGACTTCTAATCCTTTGTGACCCTAAGTGAGGTCAACAGCCATAGGCACAGCATCATCCCAAAACTTGTCAGAAATGTAGAATCTCAGGTCTGGTCCCAGGCCTGTTCATTCAGAACCTGCACTTTTACAAGATTTGCAGGTGACTTGTGGGCACAATAATGTTCAAGGGGTGATGTTCTAACATAATCACTTTTCATCAACAAGAAAATTGAATTCATGGACTTTCCCAGGTTGTGAAATCTGCTAACTGCAGACATGGACAGGCTGAGGGTCATTAATTTTGAGGTTTTTGATCTTGCCACTAAGCCGGGGATATCTTACATGGTTAGGTAGATGTTTATGCATTTCTTTGATGTTTCTATACATCATACTTTAAATGTGATTTGTCATTAAAGTAGCTTTTCTTAAACATCTTATTGATCTAGATAACCTTTCATTCTGAAAAAGATCTGAAGTCTATTTTCAGGTACCAAAATAGCTTAAAATTTTCTTGCAGAAATGTGTTTTCATGGTTAACATTAATTTCATATGATTAAATTCTAAAGTCCTCCCCTTTTAAATCTTAAAAAGAAATATTTACCAATGTTCCATGAGATAAAAATTTCAGCTTTAAAATACTTGATTTTCCCTGCAGACATAAAGATAAGAATTCTATATAATTTTCAAATTGCACATCTCTGAAGGAATTCTGTAACTTTCAAGTATGAGTTTAAAAACAAGAGTATATGTCTTCCCTAACATCTACACCTGTTGCAATTCTACTTGTCCCTTTAAAATCCACCCAAAATATTATTAATATTTGTACATTTTATTTGTAAGAATTATAAACTATATAGGGTATCATAAATAATCTAGAGATGCTTTAAAGTATACAGGAGGATGTACATAGGTTACATGCAAATATTGTGCCATTTTATAAGATCTTAAGCATCTGTGGATTTTAGTATCAGGGAAGAGGTCCTGCAACCAATTCCTTTTGGACACCAAGGGGCAACTGTACTAAATAAGAAGCATAAGAATTGAAGGACATAGACCCTCCCTTTGTGTGGTGGACAAACAAGTATAAAAAATTATAATACCCTCTAATAAGTGTTATGATCTATTAAAGTACAGAGTTTTATGGAAACTTGCAGGCAGGCCTCATCATCCTTGTGGGGGATCGGCAGAAGGGAATTTGGGAAGGGCTTCTGTCCACTTTAAAGAGTGTCATACATCAAATTTCTAGAATCACATGGTCTACCCAAACTGATGCAGGAGGTCATACACAATTTAAACAGATTAATTTCAAGCAATGAAATAGAAGACACCATCAAAAGCCTACCAACCAAGAAAGGCCCAGGACCAAAAGAACTCTCAGCTGAGTTCTACAAGACCTTCAGAGAAGAATTAACACCAATACTCCTCAAATTATTCCATGAAATAGAAAATGAGGGAACCTTTCCAAACTCATTCCATGAGGCTAATATCACTCTTATACCAAAACCAGACAAAGACACATTAAGGAAAGAAAACTTCAGACCAATATCCCTGATAAACACAGACACAAAAATTCTCAATAAAATTCTGGCAAATCACATAAAAAAAATATTAAAAAGATAGTGCACCACAATCAAGTGGGTTTTATCCCTGGAATGCAAAGTTGGTTCAACATACGGAAATCAATAAACATAATATGTCACATCAATAGGCTTAAAAGAGAAGAGTCACATGACAAAATACAGCACCTCTTCACATTCAAAACACTAGAAAAACTAGGGATAATAAGAACATACCTCAACATTATAAAAGCTACCTATGCTAAGCCCATGGCCAACATCATTTTAAATGGAGAAAAATTGAAAGCATTTCCTTTAAAAACTGGAACGAGACAGGGATGCCTTCTTTCACCACTTCTATTCAACATCATCCTTGAAACTCTAGCCAGAGCAATCAGACAGATGAAAGAAATTAAAGGTATATGAATAGGAAAAGAAAAACTCAAACTATCGCTATTTGCCAATGACATGATTCTTTATTTAGAAGATCAAAAAAATTCCACCAGAAAACTTCTAGAACTCACAAATGAATTCAGTAAAGTAGCAGGATATAAAATCAATACCCATAAATCAAATGCATTTTTATACATAAGCGACAAATGCACTGCAGAAGAAATTAGCAAACTACCCCATTCACAATAGCCTCAAAAAAATAAAATACTTGGAAATCAATCTAACAAAAGAGGTGAAAGACCTCTACAATCAAAACTACAGAACACTAAAGAAAGAAATTGAAGAAGACCTTTAGAAGATGGAAAGATCTCCAACTCCAATGCTCTTGGATAGGCAGAATTAATATTGTCAAAATGACCACAGTACCAAAAGTGTTATACAGATTCAATGCAATTCTATTAAAATCACAATTACATTCTTCATAGAAATAGAAAAAGCAATCATGAAATTCATTTGGAAAAATAAGAGAACCAGAATAGCCAAAGCAATCCTTAGTATGAAGAGTGAAGTAGGAGGTATCACAATACCAAACCTTAAACTATACTATAGAGCAATAGTAACAAAAATGGCATTGTATTGGCACCAAAATAGACATGTAGACCAATGGCACAACATAGAAAACCAGAGACAAACCCACATAAATACAGGTATCTCATACTAGACAAAGGTGCCAAAAATATACAATCGAGAAAAGACAGCCTCTTCGACAAATGGTGCTGGGGAAACTGGGAATCCATATGTAACAAAATGAAATTAAACCTCTATCTCTCACCCTGCACAAAAATCAACTCAAAGTGGATCAAACACTTAGGCACTAGAACAGAGACCCTGCACCTAATAGAAGAAATAAAATGTTCCTGCAAGTAAATGATACACAGATAGTTCATGGTGAAAATAGCACAGGACACAATGTTTGAGTCACATGCCAAGAATGAACACAAGAATAAGGTTTATAATATTTTTAAAGTGTTGACAAGCATCTGTCAACATGAACAATGGCCTTTCTTGAAGGAGCTAAGCTTGAAACCCTATTAATGCTTCATTTTTTCTATTTTTCAATTCAATGCCTTGGCAAAACATGATTTGTCTCATGGGAACACCTATTTCCTCCCATATGATGCCTTATTGTGCCCCCACTAAGTGTGCTGTGAGTCTTTTCCCAGCTCTAGAGGTGGGCAAGGGCCTAGATGACCTGTGGGTTGCTTTACTTCTTACCAGGCTCTTTCATGAAGTAATTAATCTGTGATTTTCCAAACAGCAAACAACACAGTTTTCTGAAGACTTAATACTGATCTCAGATGAGCAATTTAGATTTAATGAGAAACACTGGCTGCCTATTAGGCATGACACTGAAGTCCAAGAATCAAATACATTCTCTTAATATAAAAGCTCTAACTGGACAATTTTCATAAAGAAGAAACTAATGCCTCAATGAGTTTAAACCCTGCCTACTCCATGGTACCTGCTCAAGTGATGCACTCACTCTTCCTTCTCTTAATCTTAAGGAGCTTGAAATGAAATTAGAGAACTGTAGCTTCAAGAGATGCATCAGGAGCCCAGAATATCTGGAGGTAGGGAATTTGGAGTCTTCAGTGAGAGTGAAAATTGAAGTTGTGAGTCAGTTTGAGGAGACACCTGTCCAAACACTATTGAAGGATGTAGGTCAAGGTCAAAAGAAAGTGGAGAGAAGCTGGCGTAATGCCTATATTTACAAAGCCCAGGGTGAGCCACTGGGCTAAGAGAAGAACAGGAAAGAAGCCATATTTAGCTGTCATTTCACCCAAGTTCGCTGAACAAATTACCATAAAAAGCACTGACAGGTGATCTATGTGAATCTGTAACAACCACACTGTGTTTAGGATTTCTTATTCCCATTTAGGACATTTGACACAGTTTCTTTATAATTTGCAGTATTTCTTGGAGTCTGCAAATAGTAGCAGAGAAGACATTTACAAGGAGATAGTAATATTCTAAACTAGGAATGAATGAGAGAGTCTCTTCTGAGTTAAATGTTTCCCTTCAAGAAGGGAAACATGTTTTTCTTTCACACAGAAGCCCGTTTCCAGAAATTAACAAGTATAATGATCTATTTGATTCATTTAAAAAATAATCTTTATATAGAGCCTGGTAACATTATGCTCCTCAAAGGGGTGGAAGGGGATGCATCTAGAAAGAAAATTTAGACTTGGAAGTCTTCTGCTTCCCAAGCTCTGGAAAGTTGGGTATACATGATCACACTGAGAGACTGCTTTTGCCTTTTATTGTTTTAGTTTTGGGGGATCGAAACCAGGGCTTTATGCATGCTAGGCAAGTGTTCTACCACCCAGGTACACTCCCAGCCCTGCAGTTGCTCTTCTCAACTACAGGTCTACATGGCAGCAGGCAGTTATTGCTCACTTAGTTCTTGGGAGACAAGGTTGCTGACACCTTCTCGGATGCATTGATGGTTCTAATTTCTCCTTCACTAATGAAGATGCTGATGGTTCTTCCAGGTATATATCAGTTGAAGATAAGATTATAAGAAAGGAAATCATGAGATTGCAAAAAGGAAATATATTTTAAAATATACATTCCAATGATTACAATAGAATGTTTTGTACCTCTCTGCCTCTTTTTCAGTAAGTGAAAATTATACGTCTCCAGGCTGTAATTCAGTTCACTACACAAACTGATATATAGCAATCCTTACATCATTGAAGGTAATGTAGTAGCATAGATTAATAAAATACTGCCAATTCTCTTGTGATATTAAACTTGCATTGCTGGTTCTTTCATTATAAAGAATAACAAGCCAAATGAATATGAGCACTCATGAAGTGTGATTAATAATCTGACCTTTCTGAAAATAGACTGCTTTCTTATTTCACCTTGAATAAAATTCAACATATTAGATGTAATCTTTTCACCTTCAACTCATTGTGTATTCAGACTTCTCAGGATAGCAAGATGTAGTAGAAAGCATATGGGATTTAGGGAAGAAATGGGTGCCAATCCCAACTCAGTGACTGTTGGGCAGCTTACTTAACCTCTGTGAGCTTCTATTTCCTTACTTATAAAATGGAGGTAGGAGAAGCCTACTTCATACCATGATTTTTAGAATTAAGGCAGACAATGAAAGTCTTTTTAAACTATAAATATTACTTATAATCTCATTTCTTATTTTCATGTTTCATCGTTTCTAGTCTGAAGTTATTAATTATTCTGTTCATTTAGTAAAACAAAACAACAACAACAAAAAACCTTAGTAGACTCCTTTCTGGCTCTGGAATACAGAGACTAAAGTAGAAAGTCTCAAAGTTTCAAGAGCACAGAGCATCTCATGACAGGAGAGGAGATGAGGCCAAAGACAGGGCCAAGTCCTATTCTCAACATCAGTAGAAAGCAACTCGGTAGGGGAGAGATATTGTTTATACTGTGCTTTTCTTGAATATGAATTATCTTGTAAAGTTCTATATTGAAGGAAAAATCATGTGATTCTTTCAATATCTAAAAAACTATTAATGTTCTTACTATGAGGAAAAAAAAACTACACAATTTGCACTATTGAATATGCAAATCTTATCAGAATATATACTTATTGTTTTTCTTTAAAAAGTTGTGCTTGAAACATTGCTTGAAATATGTTTTGCTTAATAATATATTACATATATACAATATATGTGTATACATAAAAAGCTATAATAATTTCTAACAACAAAACAATTTTAATGTTTATATTATGGTTTCTTTTGATTTGATGGTATAATATAAAGTTCCATATTAAAGCTCAGGCATTTATTAAAGAGAAACAAACCATTTTGTCCTAAGGAAAAAACACTATGTTCCTTTTTCTTTTTCTGAATACCAATTCTAGGTTCTAGATGCCACCTAGCTGGGGAAGATATTCTTTCAAGTTGAAATTCCCTTGTCAGGGGCATTTTGCGCCCAAATTCCTATCTTGAGAAACTAAAACATGCTTTTTGTGCTCCTCTCCTCTTTCTCCGACTCTTCCCTACAGCCTATGGCATTCTCTTATATTCCATGTCCATGTTAGGCCATTGTTCTTGACTCAGAATGGCAGGTCAAGGTTGAGAGATGGCATCATTGAAACAAGAAGAAAATAGGAAATCTGTCACTTTTCAATGTTTTTTGCATGAATACTTCCTGATATTTACATACTTTCAGCTATGTGATCTTGTTCCTTCCAAATGAGTCAGTTTAGATGGTAATGTTAATTTATTTGGGCAGACATGTGGCAACATAGTTTCCCTCTGCCAATCAAAACAAACAAAAAGTTCTGGATAACTATGTGAATACCTGTTGTTGGATTCAGGGACAATTTTATTTTGGAACCTCTCATTCAGATCAAAGTAACAACAAAACATGTAATAATAAACAACAAAAATTCCATAAGGAGTGATACATTTGTTGAGTCAGATTTAACAGGGCTCTGCTCAAAGTTTATTCCCAAGCAATAACATTCTTCCTAGGTAACAACACTTCTAAGCCAATTATAGTGTGTTCCAAAATGTTTCGATCCAACTTAGTAGAACTGAAATTCTGAAGGTAAGCTCATAATTTGCATTTAATCTCTTTGTAAGTGACCAAATTTGCCGTTAGATATTTTCAAAACACTGTAGGTTATCTGGGAACATACATATAAACATCCAATAAGAATGTAACTTTAAATGTTGCTTTTGAAATTTTTTTCTTTTTAATTTGTCATGAGTGTATTGGTAGGGGTATTTGTTCTTAGAAAAACAGGGTATGGAGAATGACAAGTACTACTCCATTGGGAAACTTCATGACTACATAACATGAAAAAAATGCTTGCTTTATTAATAAAAATGTATCTGAACCCAATAAGTAGAAGCCACTAGTCCCACTTACTAGTACCATTTGTACATCCTCCAGGATGATCTGGGGTCAGGAATCCTAGACCCTTTGCTTCCAGCTTGCTATAGTTTCATGCCTAAATATCTCTGCACATGTTGCTGACATTGCCAGAGCATTTTCCCTCCACTCCATCTTCTGGTGAATTTCTACTTTCAGCTAAAAATTTATCTTGAAAGTTACCTCTTCTGAAGAGCAATCCACAATCTACTTGTTCAAACGCCACCTTCCTCTAATCTGGGACTTGCCAGAACCCCAAGCTTATATTTTTCAGCTGTTATGTAGCACAGTTCCACTCCTCTTGTTTATTGTGTTAGTAATAACTACCATTTATAGAGTAGAAATGACCAAAATAACACTGTTAATAAGTGGTAGAGCCAAGTTGCTAAGGCATGTCTTCTTACTCTAAGACAATAATTAAACTGCCCTAAATTGACTGACTTCATATCTACTTGATCTTAATTGAAACCTTTCACTTGCCTGGCAAAACAACTCATTCTCTTTCCCCCAAACATTCATAGATATCATTTTGCATCCCCTGAAATATTCTTATGCTTTCTTTGGGTCAATTTCTTTCTTTTATATAACAATATTTTTAAAACTATAGTTATATACTTTAATCCTTTGCCATCCATCTGCATAATGCACAAGGCTGGGGTCACATGCCATCTGGATTTTCTATCCATAAGTTACCTGGACTCTCAGTGTATCAACCCTGAGAGTTAGGTGTGGTATAGTCAGCAATGACAGTATGAGGAACACTGGTAGGGACTGGTATCTGGAGAAAGAAACATTTTTAGGAATGGGATGAGGGAAAATCTAATCATGGGATATGCCAAATCTGAGAGATAAGAAATGGACAGATACCCATGAGACCAACACAGACTGTAGCATCAGAGAAACTCTGAGATGGGCAAAATACAATGATGACTAACTCAAGGACAATAGACAAAACAGGCAAGTGTCAACAGTTTTACTCCCAGGCACCAATAGTGATTTGGAGTATAGTTCCAGCCATGGTGGTGGGAATGTCATGGGCAAGGGAAAACTGTTTAGACATTTACCATGACAGGGAATATAGTATAAGGTATTATGGCAGAAGACCAGTTATCTGAAGTTCTCAAGACACAGAATGAAAGTTGAAGTAATTGAAATTGAATTAAGACTCACTATAGTGAGCCTGTAGTCTGATGCTACAGGCTCTTTGTTAAGTAGTTTTTTGATGTATATGTCCAAAAAGACTTGATAAGTGAATGAATGCAGTTTCTCATTTTATTCTTATAATAACCAATAATACAACCAAGCATCCAATAAAACCAATATTAGTATCCCTATGCCACAAACAGAGGATAAGAAAATTAAGTGGTAGAGCCACAATTCAAACCCAGATTCTTTAGGATACCAGAGTTGGTGCCCTTCCCCAGTACTAACTTGCATTAATGCTTTATTCCCATTTATTTAATATGTAGAAATCAAATTCTTGAAACCAGAAGTTATACCTTTTATAATCACAGTATCTGGTAACATACTCTGTGTAGAATATAAGTGATTGACTAAGAAGGAGACAGCACTAAAACAAATAGTGTACAGACTTTTTTGATAATTTAGGCATACACATTTATTTAGAAGAAAAGGAGTACACATCTGAGGGAAATTGAGGGATGTTTCAAACATGAGAAGACACTTTAAAAAAATTTAGGAGAGCACACCTTTTCATTGACAGTTATAGATGTTTGCATAAGGTTTGGATAATATACATACTCCATAACATCCTTGAGAAGAAACATTAAAAAAACACATTCTAAAATATTATGTCAAGGAACAGAATATGCTCATCATTATTGATATAAATTAAAATGAACTTACTCTAGTTAAAACATAACTCCCCTTGGACAGTTGTGTTTGGAACACAAATGTGATATAAAAACTAGAAAGACTTAATTCTGTACATGAAGACCCCTGGAAATACCTCACTTTCCTACTTCATCTAATTTGTCATATCCTTCCACTGAACTGAAAAGGATCTGCAGGAATATCAGTGTGATCTGATCTAAGCATCCAGTCTATCAATTTCAAAAGAGGTTGCCAGGCAAAATTAGATAGTACAACTATAAATTTGTGTGTATCAGACTTTACATTTTGTATGTATACAGAAACTGCCTTTGGCTACCTCATCAGGAGAAAGTTCTTAAAGACCCCTGGTGGCAAAGTCATCATCTGTTAACAGCAATTGTAATGAAAAATTCTTAGTGATACCATCATATTTACATGAACCAATGTTTATAGACTTCAGAATCAGTGTAACTTAGGACAGAGGATCCTAGACTTTGGGATTTTTACAGACTAGGAATAATTTCAAAACAAAGTTTTGGAGTAAAACTAGAAAACTAGAGTTTACATTTTAATTTTGCTAAATCAAAGCATTCAACAATAGCATCATCATTTCATTAACAGAACTGACATTTTTAACACTGAAAAGTAGAAAGACCAAAATCTCATAATAAAAAGAAAGATATCAGCTGGAAACCCTAGGTAACATTCTCCACATGGAATCATGAGTACCATCAGATTGCTATTTGAAGACCCTGCATTTACTTCTGGGGTCTTTGCATTCTATCTTCTGCCTTCATTTCCAACCTAACCTCTTATTCCCTTCAGGAAAACTCTGGACACCCCTGTGGTTCCCCCTATCAGAAATATGCCTTTGGATCTAGGTTTCTTTTTAGTGTGATGAAATGCTCTGGAATTAGTGGTGACAGATAAACAAATTTGTGAATATACTAAAAACCACCAAAGCATACATTTTATAAGGGTGCATTTTATATGATTTTTGTCTCAATAATTTTTTAAATAGATGTGAGTTTAACAATAAGATAAATTATCTCCTGTAAAGCTAGAGAGGCAGCACTATGGAATGGGAAGAGCACTGAAATCAGGAGACCTGGATACCTGCTACCTCTCTGTAATCCAGACCACTGTCATGGTGAGGCAAACATTTACCCTATTTGGCCCTCAGTGAGGACATAAAGAATAAAGGGTTGAACTTGAAGATCACCCTTAGTTCCGTAGCTCAATATTATAAGTCTGTAAAAAAAAACAAACTTAATAAAACCCCTACAAAGATAAGATGCGTACTGTGTACTTGTGTACTCCTTACTGTATTTCTGATGTAGATAAGACTGTATAGTTCAATGAGTGAGAACCCAGTTTTGGAGGAACCAGATCATTCCAATTCAAAATCTTGCTTTGCTGCTTGCTACATGCCTGAACTTAGATAAAATATATTACTTCATTCCACTTCAGCTGCTTCTTCAGTAAAACTGGTTAACAGCAATGTCCAATAAATATTAAATGAATTTGTATATAGAAAGTGTTAATCACAGAGCACACTAATAAAGGTTTAAAACAGAACAACATGGTTATCAACTTTGCTGCTAAAATTAAAGAGCAACAGTTGCAAAGCTGTCACATCCTGACTCATGTATACCAGTGAACATTAAAGGTTAGGTATGGGCTAGTCATATTTATAATTCTGGATGAATATGACCCATCTCCAGATTTTAGTTAAAAGTTACACAAAGTACTTTATGGAGATCATTAAGTATTCTTTATGGAATGCTTAGTGATTTTTACAAATATTGGCTTTTTTGTTTGGTTTTTAGTCCTTACCTATTTTACATCAGAAAAGAATCTGACCTATGAAGTGCCTTGAACCAGGAGCTGAGGGGCTGTCTGGCTTAGATTAGGGCACTTCCTTCCGCCTTAGAGGCCATAGATCAGGATTCTAGGTGCCTGTGACATCAAGGCATTGCAGGGCTTCTTGGAGGAGCGTGTGTAGGGATTAGCTAACTAGTATGAGAAAAAGGCATGGAACATATCTTTGAGATGTTCCTCTGAATATGACCTCTATGCTTAATGCTTTTCTCCTGGCCCTATTCATGATTTTTCCAGAATGTGAAAATTCCCCAAATAGCCTTATACTATGATTTTACATATGTTTCTCTAAATTACATTTCTCCCCATAGATTTTTCTTAATGATTAACAAAATGATCAACTTCCCTTACATACTATTCTAAATGGAAAACTGGATTAACAAATTTTCAGTAGAAATTTCTGTTTGTTTTGTGTTAAAGTAACAAATGTTTACTGTACAGTAATGAAATGAGGTAATTGGCTGAGAACTTAAACTTAACAAGGAAGAAGGGTTTATGTTGGCTCATTGTTTTAGAGGTTTCAGTCCATGATTAGCTGGACCTGTTGATTTTGAGCCTGTGGTGAAGTATTTTGTTAAGGCAGAAGAATGTGGTGGAAAAAGCCTGTTCACCTAGTGGCAGTCAGTAAGCAAAAAGAGAAGCAAAAAGAGAGGATGGCACTGAAGTCCCCATACTCCCTTCAAGGGGATGGCCCCAGCGAACTAAATTCTTTTCAGTAGGCCCTGCCTCTTAAAGGTTCCACCAACTTCCAATAGCACCATAGGCTGGGGAGCAAGTCTTTAACATATGGATTTGGGGCAGAGGACACTTTAAAACCATAGCAAAGTTGTCAAACCCTGATTCATGTAAACGAGTAAATAGTAAAGGTTAGCTATGGACTAGTCATAGTTATAATTCTGGATGAAAATGACCCATCTCCAGATTTTAGGGACAGGTAAAAGTCACACAAAGTGCTTTATGGAGACCAGTAAGTATTCTTTACCTTAAAGAACTTTTCTATTGTTTAAAACTGACTAAATATTTTTAAGTCAGGCTACTTACTCCCTTTGAACTCTTGTATACAGCATTCTTGATACCTAAAACCCCTGATTTCAATAATTTCTATTAATGGAATAAAGAAATAAGTATTAAAAACTAACATTTTAAGCACTTATTCAGTGCCATTACTATTGTCTTGCATATATTACCTTATTTACTACTCACTTTAAAAAGATTATTATTATTCCCATTCTACAGATGGGAAATCTGAGTTGGAGTGGTGAAACATCTTGCCTAAAGTCACACAGCCAGGAGGTGGTAGCACGAAAGAAATGGCCTTTCCTATGTTCTAGACCTCATCACTGAACAACCTACACAGCTTACTTTCCTCTCCAGGCAAACCTCAAATTTTCTCCTCTGAAAGGCATTCTTAAGCTATCTTTGCTGATAGGAATTTTTCTTCTCTATTCTTTCAGTATTTATAAATTCAGTTTATAGAACATTTGCTTGTAATTTTTGTCACTTTTCAAGCATCATCAGGGACACACATTTTGTGCATTGAATTAAATTTTTATCTCATTACAAAGCTAATAATTCATCTTCTACTTTTTATTCTGCTATGACTTGTGAGCAAAAGAATGTTCTGAATAACGTAGGCGTTCTGCAGATACTATCAATTCACTATTCATTAATCAGAACATTGAGATTAGTATGTATGTAACTAACAGATAATACATATCATATCCAAATTGACTTCATTTATAAATTTTATATAACTACTCATCATTGTATTTAATATTTTCACTTACATAACTTTTCAAATCTGGGGATAACAATAATCACATAAAATTGGCTCATATTTCCTCATAATATACACCATGTACAAATAAACAGTCCAAAGTCTTAGTAACGTAATACTTCAAAACAATGTAATCTCTAAAATCTTGTCCTACCAGCTAAAGGAGCCCTCTGTTCTTGATGTTGTTTATGCAGTTCTCCACATAGTTTAGATGAGAATTTAAATCACCATAAATACATTTAAAAATGTATCTGATATTTTCATTTCCTAACAAATGAACCAGAAATTATATTTTGCAACTGGAAAGGCATGTTTTCTTCAAATAAAACTTGAAAACTTACATCTGCTCATAAAAATGTTGAACATCTGAAAATATGAACAAATGCTGGAGTAGCAGGAATGACCTAACAGCTGTCGAATGTGCAGATGTTACATAAAAGCTGTAGAAATGTCATTCAGTTATTGAGAAGTAGAATCTGGAAAGTCTTCTATTTATGGTATGTAAGACTTGGTTTATTTTCCTCTTTATAAACCAGGCCTTGCAGAAGTTAAAAAGACTACTATTTTCAAAACCTAAATGAATACATGCTATGATCATATGATACAATTCACATTCCCATGAATTTGAATGAAGTTAGCTTTTGAAAAAAAATATACAACCTAAATAAGGTTTAAACATATTAAATCAGTTAAAGTGGCTAGGCCATTATAAACAGGTAGTTGTATGATTTTCTTACAAAACCCAAAATACTTTTTTAGAAACTTTGAGATGGAGATGCAGACACAGGTAAGGACTGGGCCAGAATAAGGAAAGAAATTTGAAGTCTCATGTTTTTCCTTCTAACCAGAAAACAAGTAGCACCAACCAAAGCCAAAATGTGGAGCCCAACAAATATAAAGTGAAGAGGCTCTCATCAGGGTTGGGCACTCTTTTGTTCATGGCATCCATTAACACATTGCCTTCTAACCCCTGTGACCCAAGAGCGCTCCTGATTCTGAGTCCTTGCCCATGCTGTTCCACCATCTTCTATGCTCCTTTTAGACTTTTATAAGGATTTTATACTATCCTCTAGAACTTAGCTCAAGTGCTGTTCCTCAAGGAAGAGTTCTCCAACTCTACAGATGCTTTGGGTATCCCTGATGCCCTCCTTTCTTCTCCTCTAGAGCATTTTGTAACTGCCATTAAATAATTCAATATGCAATTTGTCTTATAAGGGCAATCTATCCCCCAGGCAAGGTCAAAGTTCATGAAGAATTCTTGTTTTTTCAGTCTTTCTCACAGAACCCAGCAAAGTGCCTTGCCCAAAAGAGGCACTGAATACATTAATACATGTACTTATGTTCTAATTATACCACCTCAAACTAGTATCTCCAATCTCTTGTTTTTTGTTCTCCTTTATATAAAACTTGACTCTCTGGCCTTCAATTAACTCAATGCCAGAAGAAAATAAACTTTGGGGACAAAAATATGTGCAGAGATATGCCTCATGCTCAGGAAGAGACCTAGACTCCATCCACCAAATGGCTCCAGTAGGAAATGCCATCTTGCTTCTTGGGCCAGTCTGATTTCTAGCCTAGTGTAACTCCCTTTTGGTCTGAATCCACAATCTCAATTGATAAGAGCACATTGTAACAGGATCTTGCATTCCTCTTGGGAATTTCATGTGGTTATTTCCACAGCTGATGATCACTGGTTTGGGGCAAGAGGAGATTTAAAGAAAAAAAAGAAGTGCAATATTTCACAACAGCTGAAATAATTTTCTGCCAAAGCCTGGTTTTAAATTCAAAGTGCATTTTGTCTGTATGTACAAGGCAGCAAAAGGTCTAGAGATACAATGTGCATATGAATTTAGTACTGTAAGATAAAAAAACCAGAAAAGATATTTTTATATTCTACTAATGATAATAATTATTGGCTCAAAAGTAAGCAAATCCATATTTGTTTTCAAGTTAAGTATGTTACTCGAGAATATTCTAAAACATTTGTTAAAGGGGTGTGAACAGTGCAGACGCTCATCAAAATCCATCTGTCTGAATCTATTAAGTGGCATTTCCCCAGCTGGGGCATTCCTCAAATCCTATATAATGAAGTGCCTTATGCCCAGGGTACAGACTGATACCTAACTTAGAAACTGGATTATTTTACCCAGACTTAAAAGTTCTAAATAGACTTTGTGAGTGCGAATGCTTATGATCTTAGTCCATCAAACACAAGATCAAAAGCTGATATTGAAGAGAGTATTAGAGTTTGAATTTCAGAGTCAAGATAGTTATGACTTTTTTTCTATTAAAAATAAATCCTCCACAACTTGTTCACAAATAAAGTTTTAAAATGTAAATTCCTTTTTTTTTTTTTTTTTTACTGAATATTAACTAGGGGACATTATCCCCTAAAACCTTCTTTCCTGAACATGGGTGCAGCTCCTCCAAGCTATGCAATGACTGTTTCTACAGTCCCTGTGTTGTTAGATCCTGAAATCTTTGTTTTTTTTTACTACCGCTTACTTACTTTTTTTCTTTTTTGCTTATTAAAAGAGTGCTAGCTCTCTCTCTCTCTCTCTCTTTCTCTCTCTCTCTCTCTCAAGTATTGTGAATCTATGCATCAAAGTTTCTCAGTTTGCTTGAGTCTTATATTGGCTTATCCTTCCTTTTCTAAACATTATGGATACAACTTTGCTTTTAGTGCAACCAACACTACTTCCTACTGATGCTGAATAAGACATGCACTTATCTATCTCCCCATCCTACCCACCCCAGTCATCAAATCCTAAATTGGCTGATAGAACAAGCCTCAGTGGCTCCAAGAGATAATAGGATGAGGGCCTTTCCTTGGTACTCTGCTTTCTGTCATCAGCAAACAGTTCTGCCTTTAGACAATTGCTGATTATTCTTTGTAGAGAAGATAGAAAATTTTAAAAATTAAAATCTGTATAAAATCTTAATATGACCTAGGATTTTGAACCACTTTCTTCACTAAATCTTTGTATCTGAGGTATTTTAAAGAATTGATTTTTACCTCCTTGATCTCTTTATGGACTGAACTAAATTATCCAAATGTCAAACACAAAAGGAGAGGGAAAGAGGAAAAAGGTAAAAAAAAAAAAAAAAAGTAAAAATACAAACACTGCCTCTTGAAATAACTGTCTGATACATAACTTATGAACCTCAGAAAGTCACCCTCAGTTCTATGAAGCCTAACCTTGTTACTTAGAAACAGAAAAGTGAAGCTGAAAGAATATCTAATCCATCAACTGATGAAAAGTGCAAAGGAGATTTGTATCCATCTCACACTCCTTCAAAAACACAAGCACTACATTTCAATGGAGTTAAATATAAGAGCTTCCTTTCAGAACAACTGTAAAAATCACAGGATGTACAAAACCATTTTAAATAGGTAACAAAAATAAACAGGAAATCCCCCTCATCCCCACCTGGCATTACTCTGGCTGTTCCCTGTGCTGAGAGCATCCTGAGATTTATCAACCAGAGCCTTCTGTGAGAATTTTCTGTATTTAAATACCTCATCAGTACACTGTAGCTTTATGAAGAGACTATAAAAGTAAGAAGTTAAATTTGAAATGAAATTTCATTTTGATATATTTCAATTAGATAATGTAAACCAGACATAATACCCTATGTGCTGAGTTCCTTGGTTTAAGCTATTGTGTTTGGTTTTCTTCCTGTACTCAGACATTTAGGGAAAGGAGAGGAAAACATGTTGAGACCATCTGTTTTATAATAGAATGGTGTTTTCAAAGTGGGGTTTACAGATCACCTGCCTCACAATTTCCTTGTAAAAGTCTTCAAAATGCAGGTTCATGGGCCCCAATCTGTTAAATTTCCCTTTTCATGGGTATGTACAAATTAAGTACATTGAAAAAGCACCTTGGAGTGATCCCTTTTTACTACAATTTGAGATTAACATAATTTTGTCCAAGTGTTTACACATAATTGATTCTATTCATTAAGAATATGATCATCCCTTGGTATATGAGAGTAGGTTCCAGAACTCCCTAGATACCATACCCAAGCAAACTCAAGTCCCTTATAATATAAAATGGTAATTAGCATAGAACCTCTGCACATCTTTTCCTATACTTTAAATCATCTCTAGATGATATATAGTACATAATATAATGTAATGCTATGTGAACAGTTGTACACTATATTGGTTGAGGAATAATGATAAAGGGAAGAATGTGCATTTTTAGACCAAACCAAAGCAGGCTAAGTGAAGAGACCAACAATGTGAAAGCAACACATGCTGAAGAGAGGGAGGCACTGTGAAATGCAGGAAGCTACATCAGGTATGCCTACACATCACTTCATTCACATGGAGTCAGTGCAGTGCTCAATGAGCAGCAAATTCAAATTTTGATATTTGGAATTTTCTGGAAAGTTTTTGAATATTTTTGATCTTTAGTTGGTTGAATCTACAGCTGTAGAATAGAAGGATATAGAAGGATGACTGTACATCATTCTTCTGAGTTCTAGTAGTGCATTCACACTCAACTTATTGAGTATTTATTATTAACTTTATTTGTTTATTCTCCATTTAAGTGGAAAGCATTACTGCCCTTCCATCTTGATGTTTTGAGGTTAAATGCATACACCTCAATAGGAGACAGTCTTATCTTAGTCATGAGATTTTGCTCAGGCCAACCCTCAATGAACTTTGGTTGGATTGTATTGAAAATCAGTGTGATGATGACCTACTAGGATTGTTTTAAGAATCGAATTCAATGATATGCATGCCTGATAGTCAAAAAAAGTTATAGTTATTACAATATTCCTTGGAAAAACAATAGCCATGTATTTATCCATAATTAATGCTTTTATCTTAGAGCACCATGGTAGATTTATGAATTTTTTTTTTTTTGTACTAGGAATTGAACTCAGGGGCACTCAGCCACTGAGCCACATCTCCAGCCCTATTTTGTATTTTATTTAGAGACAACATCTCACTGAGTTGCTTAGTACCTCACTTTTGCTGAGGCTGGCTTTGAACTCTGGATCCTCCTGCCTTAGCCTCCTGAGCCTCTGGGATTACTAGTGTGAGCCACCATGCCTGGCAGGTATGTGATTTTAAAGCAGTATTACCATTTTAAAAACACATGTAATAGCTATATATTTGCTGTCCCCACTAAAGGCATTCTCTTGGGAAATCATTTAATTCAATATGATATGCTGGCCTGCTTGAAATGTATTCAGAATACTCTTTTGAATACAATTTAGAAGTGTGTAATGATTATCTGCAAGTGGTTGTTATAATGATCTTCTTGTTTTTATCATTTTAAATAAAATTTAAAAGGAGAGGAAAATTGGTCCTTTCAAATACATAGTAATGGTGCCCAATTTCTGTACTTTGAGAATCAACTTGCTTTAAAATAGTTAAGTCTTTCATGGTTGAACCTGCTGAAGGGAAGGTAATTGATCTTCTTCTGAAATCTAAAATTGAAATCTGACCAAAAAGGAGTGAGACTTGTGTTCTTGTGCAGGTCAAAAGCTAGCAATTTTCAGAGAGGAACTTCAAGCATTACTGGGATAAGGGGATGGACCACTAGTATCATTTGGATGTAAATATTTCTGTATATTTAGAAATCTGTCTTATTTTGGTCTAATCATGCCTAAAACATCACATGCTATCTATTTTTCATATGCTGTCTCTCCTTTTGGTTCTGTAGAAATTGAGTATTCTACAATAAAGAGTTCTATTTATAGTTTCTAGATGAAGTGGGAACCAAGTAGTATAATGGTGATAGAGACTATGGTATGAAGTAGTTTCCTTAATATGTATAGAGGTTTGAGACCTCATGAAATGGATCACCTAGTTCTAATCTTAGTGTCAAAATACTCCTTCATTTTGAGAACCTGGGCCAAGAATCACATATTCTAAAGCCTAAACTTTCTCATTATAAAATGGAGATGTTAATAGTACTGACACTATAGGCAATTAGGATAGATAAAATAATGCCCATGTAGTGCTTAGCAGCTCCATGGCACATGGTAAGGACTGGATCAATGGTAGCTATTGTCAGTTTTTTTAGGAACTCCATTGGTGGGGAGTAATGGGGAAATTCATTTATCTTTTTGAGAGGTTGACCAAGAAAGAGCAAAAGGCATGGATGGGAGTTTGTCTCTAACCATCACAATAATCTCCCTAAGTTAGTTTGTAATTCCCTTGAGGTCAAAAGTACAGTATTAATATTTCCCACATTCTAAGTAGTGGACTTAGGTCACCACAAGATTTCTAAGGGTACCAATGAGTTGTGAGTGGAGGTAGGAATCAGAGTCTGCATTGTCTTCACTTGGGTTCTCTAACAGTCCACTGCCTTTCATATGTAGATGATTTGTTATGCAATAATTTAATTCAGTGCTTTTCATAAAGAATGCCACAGAGGGCCTACTTCATGTGTGTTACTTTGTTGTTGCCCTGGTGACATTTGAAGAGCCCTTAGGCCAACACGATTATATGAGGATCCCGGAGAGCAACTCCAAGTGAACAAAAAGGGTAAGTGTTACAATGCAGCTGTTCAGTGCAGATTCTCAAGTTGAGAACCATGAATTGGTACTTTTCTTCTGAATTTTTCCCCCCTATCATTAGTCAGTATGTTAGAAAAATAAATTCAGCTTTCCATGAGACTGAACTTATGCACAATTAAAGAACTCAAAAATTTTAATGAAATTTTATAAAACCTTTATAACTATTGAACAAAAATCATTTTGGAAATATACTGAAGTGTTATAATTGTGATTTATTATAAGTATTGTAAGAAGTCATTAATTATGACAAAACCCTTAACAGAAAGAATTTTATATTAATTAATTTTTGTGTCCCAAATATGTTGTACACAATCTTGTATAATGCAGGTCACCAATAAATGCTTACAAATGAACAAATACAGTCTTTGAGGTCCAATTCAAATCTTTTTTTTTTTCAAAAGGATCCTTTTTAGGTAACTATTGCCCCCCAAACCTTAGAAAAAGTAGATCAAGAAGTCATACCAGTCCCTCTATCAAGATTACCAACTACCCAGTCTCTGTAACACTTCACATGTACATCTTATACTCATTAAATCTAGAACACCTGCTCCAAGATCTGAAATGAAGAAGCCCCAAGAGACTATACAGGGAATTCTAGGAGGTCCTATAGGTCCTGCTAATTCAGCAAAAGCCATCTTTAAAAGCCATGGAGGACCTCATACTCTTTGCAACATTCATGCAAGCAAAGACACACTAATGGTTATCTATAAACTCATAAAGTAATTTAAAAAGAAATTAATTTAGAAATAATGGGCACAAAAATTAATAGGGGCTATTGATGTATATGATAAAGCAAAGAAAATTGATTCACATATTTATGTACATATGTGCCTTGACTTACTATGGGGTTACCTCCCCATAAACCTATTGTAAATTGAAAATATTACAAGTCAAAAATGCATATAATACACCTAATATCCCAAACATAACCACTTAGTCTCTGTTTCCTTAAATGTGCTCAGAACATGTATATTAGCCTACAGTTGAGCACTATCATCTAAAACAAAGCCTGTTTTATAATAAAGTGTTGACTATTTCATGTACACACACAGATGGGTATTTTGTAGACATAATGGGATGGGAAAACACAAAGCATTAAAAAAAAAAAAAAACCCACTGGCAACACTGTATATTGCAGAGTATCAGTAGTTGCATTCTCATGATTGTGTAGTTGACTGGGCACTGCAGATTGTTGCTGCTGCCCAGAATCTCAAAAGAGGAGCAGACATCATATCACTAGCTCTGAAGAGCAAAATACAAATTTCAGAGTACAATTTTTACTGAATGTGTATCACTTTGGTACCATCAGAAAGTCAAAAAATTGTGAAGCTGGGGATCGCCTATAATCTTATTTTATAGGAGAATTTGCAGATTACTCAAAACCTCACCAAATACAAGTTCTGAAAGCTCATCTTTTGGCTCTGTCTACTTCAGTCTTCACCTGCTCTCCTACTTGTAGCTTGTAGCTCTCAGCAATATTGAATAATTACTGATTCTATTTCCTGCCTGTTTCTTTGCATATGCTCTGTTCTTCCCTCCTCAGAGCGCCTCTCTTTTAAGGTCCAACTCAGAGGTCCACTACTCTGCAAAGCCACTCCATCCTCTGACCTATCTCCACAGTTTGTACATTCTTCTAGTCCTGTACTTGTCCACAATTTCTTCATTAGACTCAGTGTTGCTTCATTCTCTTATCTAATACAGAGCATAACAGATGATCTGACATATAATATTCATTTAATATTTAATAACAAATATCAGAAGAAAATTTTCAACTGAATACATCTGAGAGACATATTTTTCAATTAATCCATTTAATAAAGGTTTTTGATGAATGAGAAAATCAAATTTCTCTCATTTATATGAAAGTCTGAGGATCAGATGTTATTTTTTTCCTTCTTTTAAGTGATGGGCATTATTGGACTAGCAACAGAATATTTTTGTATAACTGAGATGTGAACTAAGTATGATCTTTCTGGGAAGCCTCTAAGAGGTCTCATTGCTTCTACTCTTGGCCTCTATTATCTTCCGACCTTTTGCATCATAAACCAAGCATTGTTCTCAGAAAATCATACCCAGACTACTTCCCAGACATAAGGCTATAGAGAGCCTGGCTGCCTGTCCATCCCACATTTTGCCATTCTGACCCTCTCAGCACCCCAGCCCCACCCACCTCCTGCTTCAGGACTAATCCCGTCCTATTTCCTGTGCCTAGAACTTTTTCCTTCAGACCCCTACTTCAGTGCCACTTCCCTGGACAGCAATCTCAACAAAGGAGTGCCTGCTTTTGACTCCCCAAGTTGAAATGCTGAAATTCTAACCCCCAACCCATTAAGATTGTGAGGGTGCAGAACTCACAAATGTGATTAGTGCCCTTATAAAAAGGAGGTTGCTTTCTCACTCTCTTTCTACCATGTGAGGATAAAACCAGAAGAATGTGGCGTTGTGGAAAAGGGTTCTCACCAGAACCCAACAATACTGGCTTGGACTTCCAGCATCTAGACTGTGAGAAATAAATATTTGTAATTTAAGCTGCTCACTCTATGGTTCTATTTTAACAACCGAAACTGCTGAGACACTTTCCCTATCAGATCCAAAACATCATCCCCTTCCATTATCTAGCTCCCATACTTTTTTTTTTTTCTTCATAATATGGTATTTTTAACATTTATAATAATGCATTTATTTATTGTTATCTGTCTCTACCACTTTAATGGAAGATTGATTTTTGTCTGTTATATTCACCACTGAATCTCTAGTAGCTGGGACAATTTTTGGCATAGCAGTTGCTTAATAAATATTTGTTGAATAAATCAAGTGAATGAGAATCTTGGAGTATCTATGAAAATAAAGTCATAATTTACAAAAATTTTCAAGTAATTCCATTATTTTCTGTACTTCTATAAGGTATTAAAAGTGGTCAAAAAGGAACTTTTTAATCTTATATAGGTGATAAAATAAATGTTCAAATTTCAGCTATGCCTTATTCATTTTTCCTACCCTAACAGCAGTGTTTGTTACCTTTAGTGGTAAAATGAGAACTTTAATTGCACTTTAGAAGGAGGTTAGAAGATAGGAAAAAATTATCTTCCATAAGCCCACAAAGCTGACAGGTGTGTCAAATACCTGGGGGTGGGATCATGGCAGAGCAGGCAGCATTTAGGGTCATCTGAGGTGAACTCAGCACTTAGGAGAGAGCAAGCAGATGCCTTTAATATCATTTAGCCAGGCAGTCCTCTCTTTAATCAGTCACTGAATCAGTGAGGCTGGCTGCCAACAAATACTAATAATACTTAGCTCAACAAATACTAATAATACTAATAATAATAATAATACTGTCAGGCTTTGCTTCTGACAGTAAAAAGGTACCCTCCTTCCCCTCAGAAAGTCTATATTCTGCCTGGCACAGTGATGCTTGCCTGTGATCCCAGCAACTCAGAAGGCTGAGGCAGGAGAATCACAAGTTTAAGGACAGCCTTAGCAATTTAGCAAGACCCTGTCAAAATAAAAAAAAGGGCTGGAGATGTGGGTCAGTGGTTAAGAGTACCTCGGTTCGATCTCCAGTATCCAAAAAAAAAAAAAAAAAAAAAAAGTCTAGACTAATTTCAGAAATATGCATTTTGCCTATTGATTTGCTAAGTTCAGAGTCACCTATAATCCCAAGAGTCAATAGGTATGATTTAGAGTTAGGCTTTAATCTCAATTTTTTTTAAAAAAATATTTTTGTTGTTATTGTAGGTGGACACCTCTGTTTTTTAAATTTACTTTTATATGGTGCTGAGGATCGAACCCAGTGCCTCGCACACACTAGGCGAGTGCTCTACTGCTGAGCCATAACCCCAGCCCCTAATCTCAAATTTGTCATGAATAAGATATGTGATCTGGAACAGGTTAATTTAACCTCTCTGAGGTTCAATCAATTCTTCTAAAAGAAATGGCTTGGACAAGATAATTTATAAGGTTTCTATGCCTGCTAACATTTTATGGTTCGTTGAGTGAAAAAAAAAAAAAAAAAAAAGAAGAGACAGATATGTTGACTAGAATTCTCTTGGAATATTAAAGGGGTTGAATAAATAAAATATGATTTTTCCCCCAATATCAGTTTGTCTTTTTGAATATGGCTAGGCAGAAATTCACAAAAGAAATAGGAGAAGAGACTCTGCCACTTCTTCAATAACTGGGTTATTTTACTATGTGATTATACAAGGTAGTTGAAGGGTTTTTTAAAATGTAAGACAATGTCTCTCTATTGTACTACAAAAGAAATCTTGCTAAGAAGATAAAGCAAGACTGATACAGTAGAGAGAATGAAAAGCAGAAGAGTGAGGTCAGCAGAAACCCCACTCTGTACTTTACCACCTGTGCAGACCACAGGCCTCAGTCAAGTTCCTTACTGAAGTTTCTTTCTTATTCCATCTTTAAAATGGGAACAATGTACACAGCCTCAGAGTCATGAAAAGATGACCTATGGAAAAGTCAGACACAGCAGTCCCTCACTGAAGTTGGGCCTTCTGGTTTCTTACCTCCCAAGGAGTACTCAGACATGGGAAGGGAAACCTTCCTGAAGAGGGAGGGGGTCGCCAGAATGGCACTGGCAATGAAGTCATGAGGGACTTGAGCTAGTCCTTGAAAAAATGGGTAGGATCTGGGTAGGCATAAGGGAAATGAAGTATTAGACCAGGAAAACAGCATAAGGTAAGGAACCTCGGATAGTCATGAGAATTTAGAGTCTACCCCCACTCCCCAATCTTTGGGTGGGAGGATAGTAGTAGGCAGACTATTACTTGGAAAGCTTGTTAAAAAAATACATATTACCTGCTTCCTGCACCACACAACAGGTCTAATGATGATTCTAAGGATCTGGAGTTTACAAAGCTTTATTGACAGTTCTAATGGGTCATCAGGTTTGGGAACCTTGGGTTCAGTTAACAGCAACTGACTGCCCTGGAAAGAGCTGAGCCACACTAGGCAGCATGAAGGTGACTAGAAGAGCAAGCCTGGAGTAGGAGTCTGGATTCAGATCCTCTCTGCCATGTGCTGGCCTTGGGACTCTCTGGAATCACATAAATTTTCTTATCCTCCTTTGTTTTATTAATGTAACAGTGATCATAGCATCTACCCTGCCTCCCTCAAAGGACTTTTGTGAGAACCTATTGATTTTAAGCCATTTCATTAGGCGATAAACACTTAGCTTTAAAGTGTTCCATAAATATTCATCGTCATTATTACCAAGGAGACCTTTGGGTGCCAAAATGCCCTGTAATACCCTATGGTTACCTTGAGTTAGCAGTGAGGCTGGGATCTGAAAATGATAATGTGTTGTCCCTATGACATTCATGAACCTTCCTCAGTGTTATACTATGATTAAGGCATGAGTCTTGGAGGCTTCTGGCTCCACAAATGTTATAAGTCATAAGAATCACACCACTCTCACAAACGTACATAGCTACAGAATGTAAGTATGCACCTTGAACAAGTCATTTAACCCCTCTAAATCTTGGCTTCTTCACCCATAAATTGGGGACAGCAGCAGTATTCAGAGTGCCCTTAGACATTCACCATGTGCTGGAAGTGAAATAAAAGCTTTTTCTAAATCACAGCAAGGTGCTATATATATGAATAGTGACCCTGGTAGCACCTACTGGGATGCCTGGACATTAAATGACAAAATCAGTAAAGTGCTTAGCACAATTCCTAGCATGTCAAAGGGCCCAATGCTGGTAGCTTTTATTTAGTATGATATCAGCAGTTCATTGCATTCTTCAGGTTTTGGTCATTGTGATCAAACTACCAAACCAGAATGACTTAGAGGAAGAAAAACTTATTTGGGCTCATGGTTTCAGAAGTTCAGTCCATGGTCAGTTGGTTAGTTAGATGGCTTCATTGCTCTGGGTCCAAGGTGGTGGAAGGGCATGGTGGAGGAAAGCTGCTTACCTCATGGTAGCCAGGAAGGAGATATAGATGATAGAGAAATAGATAGATGATAGATGGGGGGAAAGAGAATGGAAGGAAAGGAAAGGAAAGAGAGAGAAGAGAAGAGAAGAGAAGAGAAAAGAAGAGAAGAGAAGAGAAAAGAGAAAAGTAAAATATTTAAACTCCAAGGCACATCCCCAGTGACTCATCTCCTCTAGCCATGCCCTACCTGCTTAGTTACCCACTACCCAATAATCCATTTAAATATGGATTAATCCACTGATTAGTTTATGACTCTCATCTAATTATTTCACTTACTGCATTAACACTGGTGCTTTTGGGGAACACAACATATCCAAACCATAACACCCATTCACTCAACATGCACTCACTGGGCATCTCCTGTACCTAGCTACTATGTTAGGGCAGTTGGCATATCACAGGAAAGAGTTTGAGGCATAGGGGAAAATACAGGCATCTGGGTAAATCATTGCATTTAGGTATTCAGACAGAAGAACTTTTCAGAGAGCTCTTATAGTTTGAACTTCTGAATACTGATGACAATGCTACTAAGGTTTAATTTACTCCTACAAATTCAGCACTTCTTATTTGGAAGTAGAACTTGTTAAGACTCTTTGATAAACTGCTTACACATCTCATACTTCTCTAGTGTTTAGAATTAGATATAAAGAACTGGCTTACCAAGCCACTGCCACCTGATTTTCTTCACAGATTACTATCTGTGCCCATCTGGGTGCAGGGTCCTGCTATCAGGCAGATCAACTTTATTGCAATGTGGCCTACAATTCACTGATTAGAATCTGCCCATTTATTTATATGAGTATTTAGAACTGTTCAAATGTATTCTCAGAAGATGTAACCTAGAAGTAAATGGAAATGCATGCACTCCTTGTTTTTCAGTTGCTTGGAAATACATATTTTTTACCTTGTCAAGTGAGAGTTCTATGTATAAGTGCTGTTAGCAAAAGAGGATTTAACCTATGAAACTTTGTGAGTTATGGAAACTTTGTAACCAATCAGTGTTAGTGTTCTTTCCAGGGACAGATGGGTATAATGACAAAATAAAATGTTGGCAGACATAGCCTGAAAATCCCTGGTGATAAATAATAGGCTTCATTACTATGTCTCCTAATTTCCTTTTCTGAGTAAGTACCATAGGTGAAATCTCCATAGGAAATAACTTTAATGGTTTTAATAGAATTGTTTTGATGAATTTATTTATTATGGGCACTATAAATAAATATTTAATTAAGAATTCAAAAAGTTTTCAAAACAAAGATCTGAAAAGTCTAGCATATGAAGAATTGAATTGTTCCAATTTCTTATTATACCTAAATGTCATACTTATAAAAAATTAATTAAAATATTAACTTCAATAAATGTAATAACTAAATTATAATCATTATAACTCTGCAAACATCAGGGGCAATGTTCATAATAATGCTGTCAGAATCAATAAGCAATAAAATAAAACAAATGCACTTTCCCTTTTAAAGCTCACCTTCCGTGAGAGCAAGAAGCACAGAAGATGCAAATTGTGAATTCGCGAATGCTCAAGGGAAACCTTCCAAGGTCCCTTCTAGATCTAACCTCCTCTGATTTTACTTATTACTTTTATCTTACCTATTTAACATAAAGTGAACTCACAAAGTAAGACATGATTCCACAAAGGGTTGGCTTACCCTGAGTGGGACTGGCTCTATCATTTCCAGGGCTCCATGCAAAATGAAAATGTGTCTTCTGAATTTCAAGAATTTCAGGAGATTAGCAGTAAAGCATCAAATCAAGGAATGGATACTTCTGACCAGGTGGTTCCTGGCCTATGAGGTTGCAGGCCTATGGAGTCCACAAGCCCTGCCAGACTGGTGCAGGAACTGCTGAGGTTTTAGGAGTGTTTGCAGGCCCTACTCCTAGCTTATCCCTTTCTTGCTCCTTCTCCAATTATAGCAGATGTAGTTCCAATAATAGAAGGAATCACTTGTTAAGTTGTTACTGTTGGCATAGACTAGGTGACCAAAGCCACATGGAAATGACACTCATGGATTTCCTAGGTTACACTTATAGGCTTCTGCCCTTTTTCTCATCTATCAGAACATTCTATGAAATCCATACAGAGGAGAAACTAAAAGACTTAGGACATTAAGTTCTTTTAGACCCACAATCTAGTTTTATAGATTCATTGATTTTTAAAGCTAAGTGGAACCTGAGAGATTATCCTACTTCAATGTCTCATTTTAATTAGGTCATCATCATATCCCATTTAGTCCAGGAGCAAGCAAATGAATTTAGTTACACAGCTTTAAAGCTGATGGTGATTTTGATGAACAAACGTAAATTGATGATCTTTCAGAAAGACAAAATGTTAGCATAATGAATGGGTCATTCTATAACACTAATGGATCTATTTAAGGTGTTGCCAACCATGCTAACAACATATTTAGTAGTTTATTTTTTTATCCAAGTCAGAATAAGGAAAAGGAGGCAAATGTTTTTGCCACTTTGAAGTCCCTAGACATGAGATCTAAAATGGGTTCAAAAGTTAGGCAAACGAGGCAGATGAATCCAGAAGGGAAAGGGATGGTGGCTTAAGGTTAGTGTTAAAAGAATCTTTTTCCTTAAACAAAAACACATCTCTGCTGCTCTAAGCTGTGTGTGTGTGTGTGTGCGTGCATGTGTGTATTGACACAGTGCTAAGTGCTTTTTAAATATTAACTCATTTAATCATTCATAACTACCCTATGAGGTAAGTACTATGTTTATCCCCCTTTTTAAAGAAGACAGAAATGAAGAACATCGGGATTAACTATTTTACTTCCAAACTTCCTGTTGACATGATAGAGGAAGGATTCAAACCCATGTAGTCTTGCTATAGCAGCTGCTCTTAGCATTGTGATGCTGTGCTGGCGATCTTTCATTATGTCCCAACACTATTAACCCCATCTCTACTATGTGGTTGTATGAACCAAGAGTTAAAGAACATACCCTGAGGACAACTGGGAAGTCCATGCTCCTAGCACTGTAGCTATATCTGTGACAGATGTTTCTATCAGTGTTATAACTGAACGATGCTAATTTCACTGATGTTAACCACTCATTATATACCTGTGATTCTATAAATATGATATTCCAAATAATTTGAATTCTTTTTCCACCATGATGATGTTCCTCTGAAGGGTTAACACTACAATTTTTTTTCATACGCCATTATTGTTTTGATTTAGATTTAAGACCTAGAAATCAAACAACTCAAAGTTTCTCTTTCACTTTCTGAAAACAAAATAGCCTAAAAGACACCAGTTGAAATATGCAAAAGTTTTTTAAACTTATTTTCATTCTAATGATTCATCCCCTTTTATGTTTATTAGTTATGAAGTGTTCTCTTGCCACTAAAAGAAAGATACAATTTATTTCAAAACCATAGGCAAGGGGAGAACTCCTTGTAGCTAGGAAAGATGTAAATCATCATTGTTTTTTGCAGAGCTGTGTGAGATATCCAACTCAACATCAGGCAAGGGGGGAAGGTCTGTCTTGCTCTTTTGGGTCACTGTAACAACCCCTATATTCCCATGAAATGATTGATTAATATAATTTGTACTTTCTACATTTCCTAGATATTCATACACTTGTACTTTAGGATGTTATTCTAATTGTCAATGGAAAACACTTTCAAAAATCCTCCAAGGGACCTAAAAATATTTCCACTTTATCTGAATGGAGGAAGGGTATCCAATTTAATATCATTATTAGTAAATGTATCAATTTTTATGGAGTTGTATAATTATCTCTATTCATTTAATTTTTTACATAGAAAAAAAGAAATATTCAACAAATACCATATAGCATGGTGAAATATAGATAATATATGCTCTATTATACAATATAACAACCATAATAATCTGAGATTTTTACTTTGGATAAAAGTGTTACTAAAGAAATATTCTGCCTGAGAATGTAAAATGGTTTGACACAGCAGATTTGCAAATACAATATTGTGTAGTCCTGGCACATTCTATACTGTTCTTTTGCAATTTCTGGAAGCTTGCTCTATTTCTGGTCAGATAGACCAGTTAAGTGATTTGAGAAGCATAATGAAATTTATGCGCTTTGCCAGGATACAACCACAGTACGGAATTAATATCCTGCACTACTGTCCCAACATGCTTTGACAAGGATGCTGTTTCATGGCTCAATAAATACTTATTGACTAACTACAAACATGACAAAAATGTTTGTCCTTCAACTTGACTGTTTAAGGACTACACATTCAAGGACCCTGAAAAAAAAGCCCAGGAATGTTGTAATACTTTTTAAACCACGTTTGTTTTCATTTTGCAATATCACTAAACTTGCAAAAGGGCAGAATAGAAATACACTATTGGATAAAACTACAATGTCTCCAGGCAAATTTTTCTTTACAAGCTATTTTGTTCAATGTAAAACTTTAAAAGCACAAAAGAAAAGTATATATTAACTTTACTAGGCATACACTCTGTGGCTAACTGATCAGGTTGGTGATTCACACACACATACCAAAAAACATTGTTATCAAGTGGTGGTCTTCAGGAATTTCAGCCAACTAGCTAGGCTTGTATCTTACTCAAAACCACCACCAACAGTTAACATGGTCTTCCTCCGTTTCAGTTCCAGGAGGAAAGTGTGTTTGTTACTTCTAAGTAATAGCAAATTGTAGATAGGCATGGCCAAGTTTAAGTTACTCTCCTGACAAAAGCAGAAAATTAAGTTACTTCCCTTTCAAACACACAAAAATTTAAACTGTTGGTTACCTATTTTTATCAGAGAAATACCACATCAATCAACTTTTTTATGGGCAAAACATAACTAATAAAAGTCAGTAAAGGATGCAGTGTTGGAAAAATCAACATGTATAACCTTTTCTACTAGCTAAGCTTTGTTTAGACTATTCCTAGTATCATGACTTGGAGAACCTTACCTGCCCAATATAAAGTTCTCACCCCATTATACATGAGCTCAACAAGTTATAGTAATTAAAGAAGTATTCATGTTAAGGTCACATTTTATTTAGTTAACTGTATTTTTCTCTTTTATGGGGACTGAGAGGCAACCTTAAGAAGTTTTTCCTACTGTTATTTTAAAATTTTTATTGTTACTTTACAATATAGTTTTTTAAATTAAAAAGGTATTTTTAGTGCGATATTTTTATGATTTTTATTATTCATCACAGTTCTGGAACTAAATAAGCAAATCTATTACAAAAGATTATTCAATATAGTACTACTATTTTGCTAGAAGAAAACAGCTATCTTTCTAATCCTCCCAGGAATTTAGCACATGCATATATAGAACTTGGTCCTTGGCCTTCTCTTCCCCATATCTATATTCTCCTTCTAAATAGGCCTTAGAATTCCAAGGTTTTATAGAATAGTTTGTATGCCTCCCAAATGTATTTCTCTGGTTCTGATTTTCCTTCCAAAGCTCTACTTGTACATCCAATTCTTTGACTTTTACATTTGGATGTCTATAAGGCATTCCAAAGTTAATGTGGCCAACAGAGAACTCTTCACTCCTCCTCCTTCCGTGTAACTGCCAGCTATTCCCATTTCAGCAAACAGCAACTACCCTCCATTAGTGGTTCATATCCAAACCTAGGCATCCCTTGCCTCAACAACCAGTCTGTCACATTACTGTATCTACTTCTAAGACACTTCAAATTCATCCCTTTCTTTTCATTTCTACTACTATCACTCTAGTTCATGTCACTGTTTATGTCTCATGTGGACCTAAAAGACACTGCTGGTAGTAATTCAATCATATCTTGTGACTTCACAAAGTCTTTTGAGTACCAAATTCAAACTTCTTTCAATGGCAAGGTAGTCCAATCTAATAACCTGATCCTGTCAATGTGTCTGACATCATCTCCTCCCATTGACTCCTTTGTCATTATTAGCCAGGCTCTACTGACCTTTTTATTCTCCCTCTGTCCCTGTAATAGGACAAGCTTACTCTGACCTCATTTCTTTTCTAAATTTTTTTTCTCAAAAGTTTTATTAGGGGCTTAGAATACAGGTTGAACATCATTTTTACAAAATGGTTGGTATCAGAAGTATTTTGGTTTTTGAAATTTTTTAGATTTTGGAATATTTTGATATATGTAATGAGATATCTTGGGGATGGGACCCAAGTCTAAAAGGCAAATTCATTTCTATTTCATATATACCCTACATACATGGCCTAAAAGTAATTTTATACAATATTTGAAATAATTTCATGCATAAAAGTAAGTTTGTATATTACAGTTGAAGAGACTCAGGATCTTTTACCCTTGAGGATGATGAAGAAACTCTTTTGTGCACCTGTGTTTTGACCGTAATCCCATCACATGAGGTCATGTGTGGAGTTTTCCACTTGTGGCATCATGTCAGTCTTCAAAAAACTTTCATTTTGGACCATTTTGATTTTGAGATTTTTAGATTAAGAATGCTCAACCTGGATAACACTGTATTAGACTTAGAATTCTATGAGTTATCATGTCATATTTAAGTGCAAATCAGTGGTTCTTAATCCTGACTGCACAGTGGAACCTTCTGTGGAATGTTAAAAAATACTGATGCCCAGGCCTCATCTAAACTGAATCAGAATCTCTGGGAAGGGGACAGGGTACTAGCCCTCTGAAAGGCTTCAGATGATTCTCTGTGCAGACAGAATTGAGAACCCTGATATAGATGATGTGTTCTTCTCTGGTTTTAATTGCATATTTACTTGACTTCAATTGTTTTTTGTTATTGTTCATATAAATCACATCTCAACATAGGCCTATCAAGGGTTATTTTTAAAAATAACAACAACAACAACAATAAAACTGTGACAGAGTAGGAGGGCCTATTTTCACATTAATCTGATAATAAAAAGGATATGAGATACACAGAAAGGATCGGATAGTATCATCCTGTACTTTTGATATCATGGAACACATTTAGATTTTAATAAGGAATTTTTTATGACCCATGTTTTATTCTTGATTTTGCTCCTCATTAAAATCTCAATCTTGTGTTTACATCACATCACAGGATGCTGCTATTGACTTTGAGAATGAATGAACATGTCTTAACATGATGAGAACCCACTGAAATTTGGTGGAATAAATGTTTCTAATGAAACTCAGTGTTTTAAGTTAGTATATTCTTGGCAGCAATATACTTCCTGTGGTTCAGAGAAATTATTTAAAATGAGACTATAAAAGAGATCAAAAGACTTGGATAACAATTAGTTCACAAGCTACCTAAATATTGTTACTTGAGTGTAAAGGAATTAAATATAAGGGTACAATTTCCATTAAAAAGAACAGAGTTTTTAAATAAAGAATCAGAAAGCTTTAGAAAAGTCATTTGGATTTTCTCAGAACTTAGCATTTGAAAAATAACTCAAAATGCTTATAGACACTAAAATATTAAAGGGTATGTGTTCTTCCTAAAGAATTTAATAATGTTATAAAAGTTTAGAATTGTCACAATAGTGAATGATTAGGGAACTGGGGAAGCCAAAAGTACCTGTCGCTCATCCACCTGGAAGAAATGTGTAGTTCACTCAGAGTCTCCCACAGCCTCTCATACTTTCAGGCCCTTCTCTGGTAGTGGGTGGGATGAATCACATAGGAGCTCCAACAAGTTATATGTCCGGCTCTTTATTCATTTAAAATCTCTACAAGCTCATATACTAACCAGACCAATGGGATGACCAGGAGACAAGTTATTTTAAGTGCATGGGGTTATCTTTGTCACTCCTGGAGGGAAGAAAGCAATTTTTGCAGGTCTTTTGCTACTAGTTTTTAATCTAGCTCTAAGTAACAGAGAGCCTTAGAAAGGAGTTGGGGGTCCACATATCTTCACAAAGCCTAGGGAGGAAAGCAGTGTGGTATAATAGGAAATGGTCACAGAAGGCCTTTGACTTCTGATGAACTGAACTTGAATCCTGCTTTGAACACTTACCAATACTGTCATTTAGAAATAAACAATTACCATCACTAAGGCAATGATGAATGTTGAGATGACAGATGAGCAAAACTCTTGCTGACCCCGTGAGAGGATTAGAATTTTTGGAAATTAAGAAGCATGCATTGCAAAAACACTACAACCTAATGGAAATTTAGCAATTACCCCAGAATTGGAAAGCCCAAGTAAGGCCCACAATATCATCTTTAATATTAAAGATATAAGGCCCACAATATTATCTTTAATAATTCCCTTATATAATTTTGCAATGAAAAGAACATATTTGAACATCATTTTCAATATTATCCTTTCATTGATTTCATTGTGTCATTGTGACCTATTAAGAAATGATCTTTCAACTATGTATGTTCCCCTCCTTCTTGAATATGGTCCCATATCACAGAAATCCAGAGGCCTCAATATGCTTAAACAGTTGTATTTCTTTTTGTATATAATCACATTTTCTGTTCAGTTAACAAGACACCTTTTCAATGAAGAGAACTTAAGATTGAAGTAGAATAAAGATTTACTTCCTTGGGACGTAAAAAAGCATAAGGGAGAGAATCAAATATCTCCAGAATTCTCTGGACAAGAAACACAAATTTGTTACAAAGAACTCCAAATGCTGTTCCATTGACTAAGTATAATAAGAAGACAATTTTAGGCAAGTTAAGGAAAAGCCAGCACAAAACTTTTATCTGCTAGAAAAAGATAAACAAAACAAAAAACAAAAAAAGCAATAGCCTTGTATCATCTCTTGGCAGAACAGATGCCCTCTGGGGACATATTCATATAGTTGGTTATTCTGATGTTGCAAACTGAACCATTTAAGGACACTTTTACAAATGAAGAACATATTCACCTAGAATTGATGCCAACATTAATAACTTAAGTATTTCAATGTCTCATGGCCAAAGTTCCATATTTTAGCTACCTTAGCAAAAAAAAAAAAAAAAAAAAAAAAAAAAAAAAACCAAGAAAATCAATTTGCATCTAAAAGCTCCTTCATGGAGTTGGCTTGGTTTTGTGGCAAGCATCCCAGCTTGCTTAGAGAAGCAGAGGTTGAAGTCTGCTTCACAGTGGATTGTTTGGTCCCAGTTGAATAACCTGCTGGCATCTACTATTAGCAGAGTGGTAAGCAGATTATGGGTAAGTAGATATTAATATTTTGATTAAACATTTTAGAACCGCAAACTGCTATTTTAAAAAATAATTGCACTTCTCTAAGAGAGTTCTTATACTTACCATACTGAAACCACTTTTAGCCTTAATTTCTATATATTCATGGTCTTAAAATCTCTACCTATACTTTATTTCCCAGGATCAAAACTTTTCCCCACCACTGCCTTAACTGTAATGCCTAAAATTCATGTGACTATATGACCCTCCTGGACAACTGTAATAGTTTTTACTCTTTACATCACACACGCTTCCCTCTCAGATTTTCTTTTGAAAAAGACAGCACTGTAGTCACTTTCAGTCACAGTTTCTATAAAAACCCAACATAGCCTTGGCAGCTCTCCTAGAAAGACTTCTTATTTCCTCAGGATCCACTGATTTAACAAACTTAGCAAAGTTAAATAACAGAAGCTATGAAAGAGTAAGAATTCTGAAGTTATGAAGCAATGAAAGTTTACTAGACCACAAACATTTCTCTAACACTATCCATCATTTAGATTATACAGTTTAGCACAATAATAGGGAATGTTATTAATTGTTATTAATTAAGGTCTACAATGCATTTACAGGTCTTCAAAAATCACCAGTCAAAATCACTGGGAGACCACAACTTATTTCTGGGAACAGACTGAAAAACCTGTTTATTTCTTGGGTGTTCACTAAATGAAGCCACAGTGCTGGAGAGAAAATATGGGAGAACATTTCATGCTCACCACAGTGAGTACTGGAATCATCCATAATGCCTCCTTCTAATTTAATTAGCCTGATAACGACCTTCTGCTCGAGGTGGTAAACCAGAATGCTATCAGGTTGTTGGGAAGTTAGGGTACCTGAATTTTAAGGGCAGAACATTAGCAACCTACAAACTATTAAACCTATAGTTCAAATAGGAAAAGGGAGAGGAGCTGCTCAAAGAGGGTTAAATCTCCCTCTTCAACTGTGGCATCCTTCCTTTCTACAGATCTCATGCCTCCTTCTCTAGAACTCTCTGCTACCCCTGCATTATTATCTATCTCAGGAAATACCTCAGGAGATGAGGTCAAGGTTCAATTGACTCATGTTCACCTCAGAGGTCTTTCTAATCACACTTCCCCCAATTCCCGAAGCATCTTCCAGCAGGTCACATTTGAGCAAAGGAGGGCAGAACCCTATACTGCCCTGTAACTGTGCTGGGGAACTGGGCTACTTTTCTTTATAGGACAGGTATTTTGCAGTGACTAAAGGGACTTAGTACTTCTAAGAAGTACTCTGAGTAGGCCAGACCACTCACTATGCCCCTGGACCTACAAGGTAATGGTTCCAAGGAGCATGCACAGAAGTGAGGACATGGCAGGAAGGCTGGGGGGGTGGAACGAAGTGGGCCACGCCTTCGGACCTACACAAGGATTCTTAAGGACCTCTTGGCTCAGAATCATCATCTTCACTCTTTCTCTGATTCCTGGGAAATGGATTACCGAAGGCAGGCCCTTCTTTGCAATCCCAAACAGAAAAGAGCCTGATCCACAGCAGGATAGGGGTGCAAGCAGCTGGTTACTGGCACCAACAACTGTTCCCTGTTTTCCTCTACACCTAAACCTTTAGTCTCCCAGAGCTTTGATTGTGCTTCCTTGCCTTGTACTGACTCTCCCCTCACTAACCGAGTGGACGTGTACCGCGTGAAAAAGGCAAGTTTGGGAGAGGGGCAGCCTTCGGGGAAGGTCATTTAGGCTGGGGTGGAATGGGATAGCAGAGGCACAGAGGCCAGCGCAGGAAAAGCTGCCACTGGGAGAAAGTCTCTCCAGGTGACCCCTGCTGGTTCTCTCCATCCGCGTGGAGCACTCAGGCAGTTAGCACGCACACGGGGTGCGGAGCCCACACCCACCCGCGTGCGCAGCGCTGGCCCAGGGAGGGTGTTGCATGCAGCTTGATCGACCCAACCTCAGGCACTGAAACCTGTGCCCAGACGACCCTGCCATCGTGGGACAGAGGGGCCCAGGCTGGCAACACGGCGGCGCCTCCTCCCGCCCCCGCGGGTCCCAGAGTCTCGGGGCACCGACCTGCCAACCGTCTCTCCCGGACGTTTTTCCACAGCAGATCCCAGGCTCTGGCCGTGGAGTCTCGTAACTGCTCACTGATTGACCTCCTGAGGGGCGTTTGGAAAGCTCTCCGTTTGCTGGTCATTTTAGATCCGTCCTCATAACGACAGGCGGGCTCACCACAGCCACTCCCTCGTGGCTCGCGACTCACACTACCCAAGACTGGAGAGGCCAGACACGTAACTCCAGCTGGGGTCCCGGGACCCTCTGCCGGCGCGACATGAGTCGGTCCGGCGCTGGGAGGTTCCGCCACGCGCTCAGACAGGGATGCCTTGCCCGTGGAGCACCCCGCAAGGCTAACCTCGGCGCTTCGTCAACTCCTCACTCCTTTCCACTTTCCCTCTCCTCCCCTCCCCTCCGCTGGGCGCTCCTCCACTACACTTCTCTCCCTCCCCTTCCCTCTCCCTCTCCCTCTCCCTCTCGACTGTCTAGCGCCCCACTCCTTCCAGGAGAGCGCTTTCTCTCCTTCCCTCCCTCCCTCCCTTTCCTAACCTGACAGCTTAGTCCTCTTGGCCCCAACGCACAGCATAGAGCTTCCAATTCCCCTTTCTCAGTTTCACCAAGAGATCAGGGGCTGTACCATGTTCTTGCTATTTCCTGATACTTGTCATCCTTCAGTCTCAGAAAAGGCCACCATCACAATTGTAACGAAAAATGTGAATAAAAAACCCTTAGTGCCATAATAATTCATCAGTTTTCCTGAGTTTAAGTCACTTGAAATGAGCTTCTCTGTTAGGCTGACCTTCTGGAGTTCTAAACTGGTAACATAATATTTTTAATCTTTTAATTTTCACCAATAAAATAATTACCTGAATGTAATCCATAATGAAATTAACATGGATTAATGAAATTAACAAATATTTCCATTGCATAAGCAGTGAGAAAAATAATTTTCAAAATATTAAAGTCAAACTGTGAGGAACCTATACAACATAGATTTGCATACCCTGGGAAAGTATATGTATTCATACACAGTTAAAAAGTAAGTATTATGAGGAAGTGAAACATGAAAATAAAATAATTTTAAAGTGTTTTAGCCAAAAGCATAAAATAGGTTTTTAATTAGAAATTAACTCCAAACCTGCAGCAAAGAGAGGAAATGTATTGACTCTTTAAGAAATACAGCAGGAGGAGACCACCAAATCTTTCCTGGGTTTCAACTCTTAGTTCCTAAGGCAAGACAAAACTATCTCAGCCTCAGGGTGTCCTGCAATTTACAAGGATTTGTTTCTAAAGTTCTGTAAGGACCTCAAAGAAAGTAATCATGCCAACATTTGATGTGATTCATGATGTTCAAATGCCCCATGGGAAGTTTGAAAATTCAAGAAAATCATTCGGTCCTCCATTATACAGATCACTACTGACTTAGAATAGAAATTAGCAACTATCTAAGTATTCTTTGTACAGTTCTGTTAGTAAATATTTCCTCTACCAGTTCATATTGTTGGTGGAAAAGTGGGGGAATAATTATAAAATAGTCTTTATTATCTTATTTTAAATATTTAAAAGAATACACTGATGAAACTCACTTCAGAATAAGCTAGAAAATAATGGTGAGCTGTTTTTGTGCCATCCTGCTAAGCCTTTGAAGTTGTCAGTTATGAAGCAATAAGGCATGGATCAGAAATGGACTTGAAATTGTGGCAGCCAGTTACAGACTAATCCAGATTGCCTTCTGGACCCATGCCAAATGCCCTTCTGATTACATCCTCTGTTTTGTATGCACGCAGTAGGTAGTAAAAAAAAAAAAAAAAAAATGCTCTGTAAGTTTGTGTTCTCTTAAAGTGGCTGCTATACAGTATAACAACAAAAACACAGATACATTTCCTGGGAAGCTATGTATTCAACTTTTAAAAGAGATCTCTTATTGAAGCAGAGGCAGTAGTTATAACATTATATACACAGGAATAGAACAAGGAATATTCAAGTTATTTCTCTGATGATCATTTAGCTCCAAAGAATCTGAACCCTTACTACTTTCTATTCTAACATGTATTTTATATTCAGATGCCCTGTATTAGGACTGATCTGAAGATAGAATCTGGCATTTCAAATTAGTTTAGTTCTGGCTGGTTCATGAGTTGAGGACTGTCTAAGAGAAGCTGATGAAAGACTGAAGTGATCTGCTTGGAACAGGTGCTGACTGAGAGCAGCTTATGTCACACAGCATGGCCCAGCCCAGCTGCTGGCCCTGCTGGAGGAATCTCACAGCTGTGCAGAGCCACTATAAATGCAAATGTTTCAAACGCAAAAGAAAGCTCAGGGCCACTGGGAATCTTTTATACAGGTCCTCAGTATCCACTCTCATTCTTCATAAGATCTGTTTCAGAGTTAAACCAAAGGTGGAGCTTCTCCTTCCCCCGCTGGGGTCTTCTGCAGAAAGCAAAGGAAAATACCACTTACTCCAGAGCAATGAAATCAGGCAGCTCCCTGCCCCTACCTGTTTCTGGCTTACTCCCTTCCTGCCTATCACAACGGATGAGGTGTGGTTCTTCCTGCCCAAGACCTAGCCCCTAACCTGTACTCTACTCTCTAGTCCTTCTTTTTCCTATGGGAAGATTGCTGCATCTGCTATTTCCCCTATGTCCCCCTCTCATTAGGTTCAACCCTCAAGTCTCATCCTTTAACACAAACCAAAGCCCAACAACAGCAACTATAATAAAGCACACTGCCTCTACCTTCTATCTCTTGGGGGTGGGGGAGTACTCCTTATCAGTGCTGCACTGTGGGCTCCCTTACTATCTCATTGAAACTGTTCTTATAATGACACCAATAAATCTACTGGTTGTCCTTTCTGGGACATGAGGGCTACTGCACACTGCTGACTATTCCCTTCCTCCTGACACAGTCTTTTCTTGTGGTGGTCCTGGGACATCCTTACCTGGGCTTCTCCTTGTCACACTAGATCCCATGTGGCCAAGAACATGGCTGGAGGAACAGTCCCATGTGATTCTTTTGTTTCTGCCCTCAATAGTAACTCCCTAGAGGCTTGTATTGTGTGTGACGTTACACAATCCACTTGGTACATTGGAAGGACTCAGTCTATGCTACCAACCATAATACTATTATTATTACATCACTGTCTAGCCCAAGTCTTTCCCAAGTTCTTATAAGAAACCTTGACACCAAGTCTAAATAATACCATAATTCCCTCCTAAGGCATCCAGTTTAATTCCTTTGCAGTATTCATACACTTTTGTACATTCTGTTTCTGTGTTTGTGGTTGGTCTCCAGGTGGATATGTCTTACTCAATTGTGGATCTTCAGAATCCAGAACAGTCCCCGATAGTCTGACTCAGTAAATACTTGTAGAATAAATGAAGGACTGTATTCTAGGATCATATTTTGTTTAACTTCCTAATGGACATTTCCACAACTTTCCCTCCAAATCTGCTCTTTCATCTCTATGTCTTATGTTAGCCATGTAGTGCTACTAGTGTCCAAGAGAAAACTAGAAGACATGCTAAGCTCCTCTAGGAGTCCTTGTATTGATTACTTGAATCTTTCCCTGACTCTCCATCCCCATACTAACAGATTTAGTTCAGGTTTTCTCTTTTCCTCCCCTGGGTTTCAGAGTAATGAGGTTCACATTACGGGGTGTTACTCTCATTCTGCTCCATGTCTTTATGCAGTAACCCTGTTTGAATGCCCTTGTCCCAAGTATTTTTCCTCATTCATCTTTATTCGACTTGAATACCACCTTCTCCTGGAAGTCATCTATAAATCTCACTGGCTGGCTGGTTCTTCCTCTACTGTGTTTTCATAGTGCCTTGGAGCCACCTCCAGAGGAGCACTCATTGCAGAGCACTGTGTATAATTCTGTGTTTCCTCTCTGCCTGCCCACTAGTCCTGAGATCCCCCTGTTGGAACTGGGACAGTACTTTTATTTCTGAATCCTTTGTGTCCTTTTCAGTGAATAGCACATAGTAGGGTGATTTACTGACTAAATAAATATTCCTATTATTTTAGATGACTATTACCAGGATTTGTTCCTCAGTATAAATATAAATTTTAATTATACTTATGATGTTATGGTTTCATTGTCATTAATTACTATTCTCTTCTCATATGAATTTTATCAATTTAAATATAAAGACTATATGTATTGATGATTATAGTTTTTAAACACAAAATTATAATTAGAAACATTAAAATCACCTGTATCAAAAAAGAGTTGATAACATTTGAAAATTTTCTTTTCAGTTTTTTCTTTGTATATTAAAAAAAATTATACCAAATTTTACATTTTTTTCAGCTACCATTAGGTTGTAAGAATTTTCCCTATTTATGATATCTTTTAAAATAGATTTAAGCAAATACATAAAATTCTATTGAATAGACACATCATAATGTATTTCAAAACTTTTATAATTTTGAACATTTCCCCTCAAATTTCTGAAATTACAAATAATCTTGTGATAAAAAATTTGGCATATGGAAATTCTTTTAGCGTTATGTAATTAAGATTCATCATCATAGGCAATAGGCAGAATTTGCCACCCACTTATTTATGTATCTGAATGCCAATGCAATTCCACAAATTCCTTATCTCTTTTATTCCCTTTCCCATGTTCAACTCTAATTCTGTCTAGTGCTCCCTACAGAAAAGTGGAGAAGCAACTTCTACTGCCTATTGGGTATTTTGTTGTTGTAAATCTTTGCTTAAGAACAGAGCCCAGTTTCTAAATGTACCAAGTCAGAAATTCTATGCCAGAAGCCCATGGTCAGTTCATAATTTCATGTGATTTCCAGCTCTACTGTGGATAACTGTCCTCCTTAAAAGAACTCTTTTCCTTTTGCTACTAGAAAGAAGGGTGAAGAGCTCTTAGAACTTTTCCCTTGCAAGTTCTTTCCCAAGAGAGATATGATACAGTAACCTTTCCTTAGGTGCATGCTTTAGGCTACATTTCAGGGTCTTGTTGTTGAAGATTCTGGAGAAGCAGACTTTTCACGTCAGGACTTTGGTTCATAGTCAACAAAGTGAACATGTCCTGTTTGGTGTGCTTCAGTGCTCCATTGCCATCCTCTAAATCTACCTGTCTTGCTTTGGGGGTTTGGTTCTATTAATTAAAAAAACAATGGGCTCCATGCTTCCTCAGAAGCAAATTTAGTCTTAGCTGTAAGCTCTGCCTTGGTGATTAATAACTTTGGCTATCATTTTTCTGATGTATACTAGTTCATGCTTCAAATCTCCAGGCTTAATGCCATATCATAACACAGATGCTTCTTGATCTTGAATAGTGCTATGTGCCAATAAACCAATCATAGGTTGAAAATGTTATAAATCTAAACTGAATGAATTGAATCCTACTAACCTACAGAACATCTCAACACAGTCATTGTAAAGTACTAGTTGTTGCCCATCATGATCAGAGTGACTAGGAGCTGAGGTACTGCTGCTGCCCAGTATCACAAGAGAGAGCATTTGACCACATATCTCTAACCCAGGATAGGACTCAAATTCAAAGTGCATCTTCTATTGAATGGGTATTACTTTTCACCATGGCAAAGTTAAAAAAAAATCATATGCCAGGACCATCTGTATCTCACAGACTTTACAAATACTGTAACTCCTTTCTGTATTTTTCATGCATGCTTATGGAGACCATCATTACCATATGGGAGATCCTGGGTCAGTATCTCACATATCTCTCTTGGCACTCACAAGATGTTAGATTGAAGAAATTTCTAGTTATTGCAAACATCTTAACATCTGCTTGCAGATAACCTTGTGAGATTGTTTAATCTGTCTGTTTTGTAAAGGTTGAGTAAGTAAGTTTAGCACACAACTTGTTTTATTAGGTGGACCTAATTGTGTCCTTACTACTGACATGATTCAAGGCCAGCTAAGTGTGTTTATTGGTGTGGACACTGTGTAGACATTCTGAAGGGGCTGAGACCTTCCTCCCTTTCAATGGAGTAACACTTTGTTACCACACAAATATTTATTAAGCAATCTTTGGCATGTTTAAAAACAGGCAGTATATATTCCATATTCTACAGGAATAGGAAGAGGATATAGGAAAATTGACCTATTATGATTCATCCATTTTGCTATGACTGCCCCAACTATAGGGTAGTTTAAGACCTCAGTACATTTTGGAGACACTCAAACATACACTGTGAAATATATATGGTGCTACTGAACTCTCTAAGGTGAATGAACACATCAACTAAAGAGCAAAGAAAGCCAGTCCCAGCCTCCATAAGTGGTACTGTAGAGTGAAAAGGCTGAAGTCCAGGCAGAGGAGACAGCCAAGTAGGTCCACACTGTGGCCACACCCCTACTAGCTGTGTGATATCAATAAATTATCCATCTTTTATGTTACTCAGTCTCAGCATTTATGAAATGGAAATACTAATGGTGCCACCCATAGAGCTTTTGACAAGGATCAAATGCAATGGTACATGTAAAATACTTAAAATGGTGCCTGCCATAAAATTTACATTCAGTAAATGTTAGCTTCAATTATTATTATTTTGTCTAAAGCAATTCTACAATCCTCATGAGATTCCAATTCAGCTGAAGTCTGAACAGCATTATGCTAAAAAAGAAGAAGACACTAAACAGTAGTAGAAAATAGCAATGAATTTGGAAGGTATAAGAGTAGGATTCAAATATCAGTTGTGAATGAGAAGCAGTGGGAATGGTAGAAGCCATGATTTTAACTCACTATGTCTAGGCTTCCTGCTCTGTCACATACAAAGAAGAAAATTTTGTTCTACTGATCAAAGTTAAACTACATGTGAAAGTTTTAATTAAAAATGCCATCCAAACAAAAGATAATATGATAAAAGAGAAGATTTATAGAATATTTGAAACAGGTACATTTTCTATTTGCTTGCTTAAAACTATATTTATTCAACAAAGGTCACTTCATTAAATAACACAGGGTTTTTTTGGTGACCTATGTTCCAATTACTGAGATGACTTAAGGTCTGTTAAATGTGCCTGATTCTTTCAGTCACTATGAGAACCAAGACAGAGTTCTCTCAACATCCTAAGACATATTCTTATTACTAACAGAACTCTAAAGAGTATAAATAATATTATAGAATTTATTTTAATTTATGATATTTTAAAAAGTATAAAGCTTCATAGAACAATGAAATGGAATAGAAGATAAGAGACACACCCACACAGACACAGTCATCCGATCCTCAACAAAGGGGTCAAAAACATGTTGGAAGAACAGCCTTACTAACAAATGGTTTTGGAAAAACTGGATACCACATGTAGAAGAATGAAACATGTAGAAGAATGAAGCAATGTTCCTATCTTTCACCTGCACAAAAGTCAACTCAAAAAGGGTTAAAGACCTCATAGTAAGACACAAAACTAGGCAACTCCTAGAGGAAAATGTAGGGTCAATACTCCCAACATAATATAGGTGTATGCAATGACTTCCTCAATAGGAATCCTAAAGCTCAGAAAATAATATCAAGAATTAATAAATGGAGTGTCATCAAATTGAAAAGTTTCTGCACAGCTAAGGAAACAATAAGAGAGAATAATTTTTGCCAGTTACTCTTCCAAAAAAGAATTAGTATCTAGAATATGTAAAGAACTAAAAATATTTACCACCAAAAATAATCCACAAATAACCCAATCAATAAAAGGCAAATGAAACAGATACTTCTCAAAAGAAGAAATAAAAATGGTCAACAAATAAATGGGGGGAAAAAAGCTCTACATGTTTAGCAATCAGGGAAATGCAAATCAAAACTACACTAAGATTTCATGTCATTTCAGTTAGAATGGCAGTCATCAAGAACACAAATAATAATAAATGCTAGCAAGGATATAGGGGAAAAGGAACACATATATTGTTGGTGGGATTGTAAGTTAGTACAACCACTGTGGAAATCAGTATGGAGTTTTCTCAAAAGACAAGGAATGGAAACACCACATGACTCAGCTATACTATTTCTTGGTATTTATCCCAAAGAATTAGTCAGAATATTTAGCAATACATGCATACCCATGTTTATAGCATGGCAATTCATGATGGCCAAGTTATGGCCTAGGTGTCCATCTACAGATGAATGGACAATATCAATGTGGTATATATTCACAATGTAATTTTATTCAGCCATAAAGAAGGACTAAATTATTTCATTGGTGGGAAAATGGATGAAACTTGAGAGAATTATGTTAAGTGAAATAATCCAGATTCAGAAAGTCAGGATTGTCTGTTTCTCCCATTATGTGGAAGCTAGAGGGAAAAAAGGAAAAAAAAAAAAGAGGTGGTCTCATGATAATAGAAAGGAGACCAGTAGAGTAGAGTAAGGGGACCAGGAGGAGGGAAGAGGGGAAGGAAAGGGGAGGTTCTGGGGATTGAAACAGACCAAATTATGATATGTGCACATGTAAATATGTCACAAATAATCCCACTATTATGCCTAATTGTAATGAACCAACAAAATCTATTTGCATTTTAAAAAATAAAATATGATAAAAAGTATGAAGCTCAAGATATAATTCCTTATTTTTTCAATAGAAATACTTCAGAAGTATTTGATTTTTAAAAATGTGTGTTTTTCTTTTAGTGCCTTATGATGACATGGTGAACACAAAGAGAGTTACTACCTTTAAGAGTTTCTGGATCAACAGAAATTACTTTTATCATTTAATTTATGTTTTTTTCTACTGTCCTCCTGAACATTTTTCCTTCCATGTGAGAAAATATGATATTGTCCGAATGACTTCAGTTGTGCTTCATTGGTCATTCAGTGCTAATAATATATTTTTGGCATAATTTGCTTTTTTATAAAATATTTTCAGGTACCATTTAAAATAAAAAGAGTTGATATTAAAGAGGGAAAACTGTAAACCAAATCCATTTTGGAGTCCTGAGAAATCTTTCTGAATTTAATTCAATTTTTGATGCTTCTATTTATTTATTTAACTCAGGGCCCATCTTTTATCTATCTTTGTATTTCCTGTGCCTAGAACAATTTTTAAAAAGTCATTGAGTTTAACTTTCTTAACTTTTAGGTCTCAGTCTTATTGTCCTCTCCTATGAGTTCCTTCCTGACCACCTATCTACACATGCTATTATTCTCCATTTGTGATCAAATCTCAACACATGACCACATAATATTTTGTATTGGTTTTTTTTTTGTTTGCCTGAATTACTCTTTCCTTAGATTGAAAATTTCCTAAGAGCAAGGATCCTGCCTTTCTTTTTGGATGCTGATTCCCATCTAAAGCAGTGTTTGGCATAAAACATGTACTCAATAAACTTATGTGGTGAATGAATAAATGGTGAATCACTTGCCAAAAAACTGCATATTATTACTGGAAATTCTCACTGTTACCTGATTCTGACCTGTTTCCTCTAGAGAGCTTAAATCTTGTACTCACAACTCTGGGGCCTTTGTCTTTATTTCCCTCACCCTCTCCCATGGACACACCCTGGTCTAAGTCACCACTCAACCTGCTGCACTTCTGAAATCTTGAATCTTTATCTCAGCCTCTGTAAGGACTCTGTATCCTCTTGGCATTCCTCATCTTTTCTTCTGATGTTTGCTTCTGCTTTTCCTTTACTTAATCAGCTCCTCTCCTTGGTGCTATGCTCTCCTAGCCTTGGGCTAAGCTCCAAGAGCCAGAGTTTCCACCACTACCTCATTTTACACACACACACACACACACACACACACACACACACAGCCACAACTATTTTAGTTCTTAGTTCTTCCATACTGCTCTGGCAAAACATCTGTACCCACACATACAGACCATCACATGCTATCTGTGATATACTGAAATTGATGGGGTGACCCAATTTTGCTATGTCCCTAGCTGGTCCCTGTTCTCTGGACACAACCTCAAAAGCTCTCTCAGAATGTCATCACATGTGTGATTTCGTCCCTTACTCTCTATATCAATGCTTGCCTGATACTTTGCAGAGGAAACAGAGGAACTGATAGTTTCTTGACTGCATCACTTTCTCTCTACTGCGGTGAACACACTGATTCTTTTTTTTTTTTTCTTCCCTACAGTGCTGGGGATTGAACCCAGGACCTTGTGCTGGTGAGGCAAGTACTTTACCAACTGAGCTATATCCAGCCCTGACTCTTCATTTTTAAAGATGTACATAAGGTCCATAAAGTAATAGTTTCACATTCCCCTTGCATTGTAACCTCCTTTTAATGTCTGAGGACCAAATATTGCTCAATACAATAGTCCCCCTTTATTCATAGTTTTGCTTTCTATTTGTTTACTTACCCTTGGCCAATCATGGTCTGAAAATATTAAATGGAAATTCCTAGAGCAAACAATTTGCATGTTTTAAATTGCATATCATTTTGAGTAGTGTGATGAATCTCACTCAATCCTGCCTACTTGGGATGAGAATCAGTTCTTTGTCCAATGTGTCCACCCACCTTCCAATTATTTAGTAGCCTTCTTGGCTATCAGATTGTGGAGACTTGTGTTCATGTAATCCTTATGTAGTGGCCTGATGCTATTACAGTCAATGTATTGTCATTCACCTAATTTCATCTCATCATATAGGCATTTTATCATTTCAAATCATCACAAGAATAAGAGTGAGTACAATACAATAAGTTATTTTGAGAGACCGCATTTACATAACCTTTTAATAGTATATAATGATAATTTTCTATTTGTTATATTTTCATATATTATATTGTTACAATTTTGTATTACTACTGCTGAAAAACTCTCACTTACCTAATTTATAAGTTAAACTTGACCATAGGTATGCATGTATAGAAAAATCATAGTATATGTAAAGTTAGGTACTACTCATGTTTTCAGTAACTACTGGGGATTTTGGAAGATTTTATCCATGAATAAGGTCTGTGTGCATAGCAAGAGCTCAATATGTATTCACTGAATGAATGAAATATTGAAAACTGGGGCAAAAGAGTGGGTTTGGGAAGCTAGGTATACTGTGTATTACCTATTTAAAAGTTGAAAAATTTTAACATTAATCTGTTAAAAATCGTAATTATTAAGTGTGCACACAAACAAGTAAGTTGTCACAAGTTATATAATAAACATAAATGACAAGAAAATTCAAAATATCAAGAAATGATTATTTAACAATATTTTATAATATTTAATCAGGTTAATTAATTTAAAGCATTACTTAGGACCCCCCCCAATTGAAAATCTACAATTTACACTTGTGAAAGCTAATCTTGTCACAAATTAATACCTTCTCTCCCTTGACACAAACCAGATTTGGAATCTGGAGTTTTCTGTGTGAAAATAGAAATTTAAAGTTGTCAGTGCTTTGAACAGATAATAAGAATCAATGAGATTATCTTTACCACAAGAGTTTACTATGAATTTAATGTGTAAACTTGTTAGTATCTGAATGTGAATACAACACTGTAAAAAAATTATAATATCCTATTTAAGGAAAAAATACAATTTCCTTATGGGCAAGATATGACTGTTTCTAAAGGAAAACAGAATAATGTTTAAGAAAAAGGAGGAAAAGACTATAGAGTGTGAATAGGAGCAGAATGGAGAGAGTTAAATAAGTGAGACAGAATACAGAGGGCTGCAGTGCTACAGACAGAAGTGGTGGAACAGAACAGAACCTGCTAGAATTTAATCTGGAGAAAGGTAGTTGCATAGGTAAAAATTCCAGAATAAGAATCAGTTGGGCACCTTCCACTTTAGTGTGATGTCATCACAAGACAAATTGATTTAGGTCCCTCTTAACCTAAGCAGAAAAAGACCCCAATTTGCTAGAGACAAGAATAAGTAAGGAGGACTGAAGCAAAGAGTGAATCTGGATAGGAGCATGAGAAGAGAGGGCCTGAACACAATGAATAACCTTAATGGATTCTAAGACAGAAAGTATAAAAATGGTAAGAGGGCATGCCACCAGGAGAATGTTTAAAGGCTTTAAATTGGGTTAAAGGGGGTTAACCAACATAACACTGTACTTCTGATGCACATCAACAGTATACAGCTAGTGACTCCACATTTTGTTGCACTGTTATAAGTTTAATTGTGCATTCAAATGACTTGGTATACTGGATCATGGCAGTTTGAGACTGGACGAGGAAATCCTGCTAAGAAAGACAAGGCAGTGTAGCAAGACTTGAATCCCCCTTTCCCACCCCAGTCCTTAGGTGGTGGCTGCCAAGGTAAGTACAAGATTCCCTAGCAGATAAAATGTCAGGATTTCATCAAAGCCTTGTAGATGAATAGTGGGAAAGATAAATACTAAATGACACCCCTCATCCTTTAATACCTTGAAGAATAAATCATGCCAACTGTAACCCTTACATACAAACTATAAATTCACTGGAGGTCAGGCATCTAACCAGTAAAATATTTTGCTCTGTCTTCTCTGTACTCGACATACTTTTCTTGGTATAACTATAAAACGATAATAGTTTTCACTTGAGATATTATAAAACAGTAATAGTTTTCACTTGAGATATTATCCCTGCTTGCAAATTCTTCCTGTTTTTCCTCTAATTTTTCAGTGGTTTTATTTTATTTCACTCTTTGTGCCACCCTCATACTGCTTTTAAAATACCTTTATTAAGATATTTTCAGCATTTGTTCCACCAATGGTTTTATTTTAAGCAAATATTTTCTTAATACTATTACTTGAAGACTTCCATTATAGGGCTATAATTGTTCCCCTTTATTCATGGTTTCCTATTTCACAGCTTCATTTACTTGTGGTCAGCCAAGTTTCAAAAGCATTGAATAGAAAATTCCAGAAATAAAAAATGCATTGTTTTCATGTCATCATAAGGTCCATATATCATTCATCTCTCTTCATCTTATCAGATAAACATTGTGTCATCTCACATCATCACAAGAAAATGAAGGGTGAGTACAGTACCATAAGTTATTGAGGGGAAGATAGCACCACATTCACATACCTTTTATTGTGTATGTTGTTATAATTCTACTAGTTCTTGTTAGTCTCTTTCTGTGTCTAATATATAAATTCAGTTTCATCATGGGTATGCATGTACAGGAAAGAAAATCTTATATGTAGGATTTAATATGATCTGAGATGTTAGGAATCCAGTGGAAGGCCTGGAATATATCCCCATGGATAAGAGAGGAGTACTATATATGGATTTTTTTGTAGGTATGGCTTTATGGATATAGAAGAGCTTAAACCTGGTCAGTAAGCAGATTGATATATAATTTACACATATATACCACTTGGCCTCAGAAGTTAAAAATACTTCCAAATACTTCCTGAGATTATATTATAGTTACCTTAAGAAAGATAGGATAGAATTCTGTCATAGATCTTGGAGTGATTGAATAAATATTTCTGATGCTGATATCAAATATGTTTGTTTTTAGATTACTGGATTTCCTCATAGCTAATCTGGACACAGTGAAGTTTTAGAGCAGGGTTATTTTCAAAACTTTATTCTTCTAAAAAGGATTTCTTAGAAATAGCTATTTTGATCTTCCTATTTCTAACCTTAGCCCTCTTATTGTTTCTAGTACATTCATAAAAAATTAACCAAGCATCTGCTTTTGAATTTACATTTCTTTTTTCCTCTTTAAATTTCCCAAGCACCTGTCTAACTAACTCACCAAGCTTTGCTTCCCTTACCATCATTTACTCCGGTGACACAATGCTTAAGTTTCTCTTAGTCTGCTTAGTTTTTAAACACCTGCAGCTCAATAACAAGGGTAGTATTGTCTGGTTATTTTGCTTAGCAATGAACTGCTTTACCTGTCAAGATAAATCTCACTATTCATATTATTGGATCTCTGGGTTAATGCCTTTTAAGAATGCATGTTTACACAGTTCTATGTATTTCATAAGCATTAAACACTGATTTCACTTGATAAGCCGGATATTAGGACAGCAATAGTGAAAGGAGCTCATAGCTGGGGTTTCAATGAACTGTTATAAAAGCTCTCCTTTTTGGATGCAAGCTAAAAGTTTATTTCCTATTAAGGGTTTTTAGCAGTTATGACATGAAATTATCCATGTCCTGTATGAGAACACTTAAAGTATCTGGTAGTGCAAGTCTGCTTTAAAAATACATTGAAATTGGTACATAGATAAGTGATTAATGACAGTATTAACAGCATGCACACTCATGACCTTTCTGTCATTATGGAGATAATATATTAAGAAAAAGGGAAAAGCACAATTTTCATCATGTCAGAAATGAGCTATACCATTGTCCAAAAGACTTAATTTTTGACCATTTTTCTTTTAGAAAATGTATGTTAGACACAAAAAAGAATGTCTCCAGCTGTTTCTGGAACTTCTTTAAATTTACATCTAATAAAGCATAGATTTGTGCAAAAACTTCAAGCTGTGTTTTGAAACCTGAAGACAGTTCTCTGCTTTAAACAGTTAATCAATGCCACAAACAAGCTGACTTCAATTAAATTCAGCCTAAGATATCGGTGTTTCAGTAAACTGCAATAAAGAACATTAAAACTATCACTTTCCATAGGCAAGTATGGGGGGAAAAGAACTTCTATTTTTAAAAGGACCAAAAAATTTAAGATAGTAAAAACAAATAAACTCACCTTAAGTATTAAAAATATTTTTCTATGATTTTCTTAAATCTTGAGTGACATATTGTTCAGTTTTCTTTGACATGCTCATTTCTGCTTCCATCTCCATGGGAAAAGTATCCCAAACTTAAATGACAGCTAACTACCTATCTAATATGCTTCCCCCTTATTATATAATGTAAACCGATTAGACATGATTTGGAGGGGAACTCAGTTCTAATCGACAATATTTTTTTCCTGCCTATATCCAGTACTTTGGTGGAGTCTAATAATTACATCAAATCAAACAAAATTTAAGCAAATTTTTTGTTTTATGTGAATTTAAGAATCCAGTCATCTCTAACACAGTGAGTGGTCCTTACCTAAGGCATATCAATGTAGACTTGTCATTTTGAGATTTATGGCCATTAGGAAAAAGGACCCAGGAGCTGTTAGAAATATCCTTCCCTCCCTGATAACCTGGTTTGGAATTTCCTTCCTCTTTTTCCTCCTTCTCCTTCCTGCTGTTTGGTACTACTTGTGTCCTCAGTCTCTCCCCCTACTTCAAACACTTCTTATCTTAGAAGAATAAACCCCATAACTAATACCTGCCTCCACTTCCTCCTAGCACCCTCACCAACTCTTCTCAGTGTATCACAAACTGTGGCACATTGAGCCAGCTTGCCTCCCCCATCCTGGCCCAGTTCCTATAATACAGAAAAGCTCTTTCAGTGAAATGGTATGTCTGAGAACTGTAGATAAATCTTATACTAGCCCTCTTTGTACTCTAATACCATAATTAGCATTTATTCACTCTGAGTACCTTGAATATACCAAACATTATGTTGGGCATATAGTGAAAGGGCATCATATGCAACTTTGTCTTTCCCTATGGGTTTTTACAAATTAAGAGAAAAAATGAGTGTGTAGGAGGAAACAAATTTATCCTTGTTTCCTCTTCATTGTTATTAGCATGAAATAATAGCCAAAACAATAAAAACAAAACCTTTGGAAATCTCAGTCAATAAACTTGTATTTTGCATCTACTGTATCCTGGGCTTCCTGCTTGGTGATGGAGATAGCGACGTAAGTACAAAAGAACCTGTGTCATGAAAGGTCTCCAACAAAGTGTAGACTTAGGAAAGCTGTGAGAATAAGAGCCATCCTGGACAGAAACTAGATGGAAGTGGTAGGTATGAAGGCAGGTCCACCAACTCCAGAACCAGGAGAGTAACATATGTTTAGACTTGTATACAAAGAAGTATCTGAAGACTCACTTTCTCTTTATTTATAAAAAAGTGGGTATATGTTCATACATCCATACATGACAATTTTATATATTTTAGTTAAGTTATGTGGATCCAGTTCAACATTTAGATTCTTTCAACGGGTTAGATAAAATAGGAATTTCCAGTCTCCAGCCAGAGGGCCTTCTGGGAGGCTGCCTTACTCCATTTTCTATTGCTAAAACTGGATACTACAGACTGGGTAATTTATAAAGAAAGAAATATTTTTCTTACAGTTTTGGAGGCTCAGAAGTCCAAGCATGAGAGGTTGCATCTTGCTTTTGAGGACTCCCTGAAGAGTCCTAAGGTAGCACAGAGCAATGGTAAAAAGGATGCAGACAAGAGAGTCAAACTAGCTTTTATAACAGAGTCACTATTGAGATCACCCATGAATCCATGAATCCATGAATCCACGAGTGACAAAATTCTTATGACCTAATCACCTTTTAAAGGTCCCACTTCTTAACACCTTAAAATGAGGTTAAATTTCAACATGAGCTTTGGTGGAAACATTCAAATGATAGCAGGAGCCCTCCCAATGTCCCCTGTTAGAGATTCCTTCACAAATCACTCCTTCACTACAGACATTCCCTATTAGAATCTCTGACCAAGGCCATGAGAGTCACCAGCAACTTGGAGCCAGGGTATTCTGCAGATGGGAAATGAGTAAGACTATCAGATTTATAAAAAAACATATAGGATGGTCAATTCAATTGGAATTTCAGATAAATAAACAATTTTATATTTGTGTTTATATTGTTCTGCACTTTATCTGGAAACCCTAGAAGCTGGGTAATATCTTTACCTCTGTTAAGCCTCGTCAGGCATCCCAGACCCCAATTCAGAAGTACTTTCTCTCACTTCCTTTAGCTTCAGAAAGCACTTAGACATTTAGCAGATGCCTCTGCTTTTTTCTTTTTCTGCTGACACAGATGAAACCCTACCTATTCCTTGATCTTCACAACAAAATTAAATTTGCTTTTGGGTAGTGGAAATGCCTCTCTTACTGAAGTTTTCTACCTTCAAATACCCTGAAAAATTGCCATCTTCATTCTGTTTCAGTGCACTTGATGTTAGCACCAAAAAAAAAAAAAAAAAAAAAAAAAAAAAAAAAGCCCACTTCAAAATAGCTTGTATGTTGAAACTTCCTAATGGATGCTTATTTATCTGTTCTGAGCAAAGTAATGGTCTGGAAATAGGTCCAGTAGTTCAAGGCAAACAGAAAATCAAGTCGAGAATGCATTTGTCCTCTAATCAACTACCATTTGTTTTAGTCTTCTATGCAAAGAAGTATCTGAAGACTCACTTTCTCTTTATTTATAAAAAAGTGTGTATATGTTCATATATATACATGAAAATTTTATATATAGGTAAGATTTATTTTGAAGGTAGCTGAAAGAAAAATTTACTTTAATAGCCACATATCATTAATAAAATAGAATATCCCTTGGCTTGGCACACAGTTATCTCTCAATAAATAAGTTAAAAATTTTCAAGAAATATTGATAGATTCATAACATTTAAGTTTTCCCCAAAATTCTAGTTTTATAATCAAAAGACAAGTTATCATGATGGCTCAGAATACTAGAAATGAATCTAAGCTACATGATGAAATAAATGTACATATTGTTTTGGCTTTTTCCAAGATGTTTTCCAGGTGAGCTCTGCCACTTACAAGAACAAGTCACAGTTTCTTTATGATTCTGCTTTCTCATCTGTAAAATGGGAATAATAATTTCCCCTATCTAATAGGACTGTTATGAAGATTAAGTAAGATTATATTTACAAGGTACTTAGAATAGGGCCTGACATAAATTAACTGTTAATCATTGTGAGCTTTTTTATGTTAGTCTATTATAATGCAGATATACTTACTACCTTTGATCCTCTTAGAAGCAGAAATTTATTTTAGAATTTATGGGACACTTTGCTGAATTTTCTTACCTTTCTCATTCTTGATTGGGTTTGGGGAACTTGGAACCATGGTTTGCACAGTACAATTAGTTTCAGAAAGGTAGCAAGAAATTAATATAGTTTGAAGATTTGCTAATACCACTTTCATTGAGTTTGAATTTCACCACATCTTACTCATTCTTAGCTGAGTTTGGGAAATTGAAAGCAATGGTTTGTGTGATATGATTATTTTCAGAAGATCAACAGCAAATTATACACTGCAAACCTGCCAATTCTATTTTAAAACATATTATAGAATTCATTTTTATGTTTAGTTGTAACTTAATAGATTTCCTGGTTTATTTGTACTAGTCACATGCAGAGCAAAATTGTCTTTTCTGAATTTCACTCTGCTTTCATTTAATCTATTTTCTTTATAACAAAAATAATTTCAAACAAATAATTGGTTTCATTAAATATCTGTCTCAAAGTTCAGGATTGACTCACTTCAGCTCTGAATAAAATGGCAATAAAATAGACTAAGAACATTGAGATTGGCTTCTCCTCAATAGGAGGAAACATTTAATTATATTTCCTTCTTTATTGTTAATGTGCCTACCATCTGAGCAAAGAGATATTCTATAATGTTATTAGTTTTGTCCATTTTTACCCTCACTAGCATCTGAAAACCCACAAAATATAGAAAAAGTCAACTCACCGCCTCACCACTCTTTTGGTTAAACATCAGTTAAATACTAGGTCTTTTCTGAAGTACTGACTAGAAAGTATACCCTCCTTGAGTCTGGATATATTATATATTGCCTATTAAGTATTTTACACTAGATTGCATTTTGTTACCTCATTGAACATGTTTGCCATTTCAAGTGTTCTTTTTTCATTGTAAAGGCTAAGAGTAAGGAAAATGTCAAAAGTTAATAGAGAAACTCCCTGTTGCTTCCCTCATTCCACAAGACACGTTCTATTAAAAAGCAATGTGTAATTAATATAGTCCTTATGAAAGGAATAACTGAAGGAAGACAACCTGTAATAGTAAAGAGGACACTGAACTAGGATGTGCCCTGGTCCCCTTAAGTCCTCATCCTTGGGCTATCATTAGTGAGCTACCCTGTGTTAGGTTACCGAGGTTAAACTCAGCAACTTTCATTTGTTTTTATCTTTGTAAAGTGAGAGAAACAGAACAGAAACCCTCTGAGGTCTCTTTTCTAAAATTATACAATTTCAGGTCATATTTGATACCCAGCACACATACTTCACATTTTTCCAATTCAGGCTTTGTAAATAAAACTAAATTATTTCTATTCCTGAAGTGAAATTGGGAAAATGTAGTCACAAAAAGTATTTCTGATCAACTTATAATTAAAGCTCAAAGAATATGAAAAAATAGACCATGTCTCAGAAATACCTGCAGTATTTTACATTTAATGCACAACCAATCAGAAGCTGGAAGGTCTACATATTCTCCATTCTAATTCTCTATGAGTGTTTAATTTCTTTGAATGTAAATAATCAGATAAATCACTTCAAAATAAAGGTTTGTGAACAAATCTCCAATAGTTGGAGGAAAAAAAAATTTAAAGCATTAGATGTAAGCAGTTACAAGTGTTCTATATCTGAAAGGGCACAAAAAGTTCATTCCAAACAGATCATTTATCATAAAGTCAGAGGTTGAGTAAACAGGGAACTATAATGAAAGATTAAATATGACCCTGGTTAATGTACCCACATATCCCCATTAAGTACACCTATATATGTGCATGAATGAGCCCCACTTATTAACTCTCATTTGTGTTAACCCAGTGGAGATGCTGTCATTGAACTACAGTTACTCAGTAGTAATGTTTTGCACCAGAAATACTAAGTGCCAACTCATATCTTTGAAGTTATTTCATAATTGAGAATGAAAATGATCCCAGGAAGGCAATTTCTTATGTCTTCTAAATGACTTTCTCTTGCCTGACCTTCTACTGTAAAAAATCAACTAACCCTTTGTTGAGATGCTAGGCTAATTACTCAAAGGAGTTTTATATAATCCTTTCAAATGTGAACCAACCAGTATGACCAGAGATCAGAGTTTCCATTAAATTTTTCTACAGAGGACACATGGTTACAGCAGTAGCTAATTCACATGACTCTATGGCCTCATGATAATTTGTGGAAGAAAGTTCTTGAACTAAAAATAAATCACAGAGCAAAAAGATCAGAGTAGGAGAAAGCAAAACTGAAACAGAATTGGATGGCTATTCTTAGTTGTTTTCTTGGATTGTAAATTAGCCAAGTAATGCAGTCTGAAAAATATAAAGAACTTAGTAGCCCTTTCTATTTACCATCCCACAAGTGTTCACTAACTTTTCTCATTTGCTTCTACTATGTCAGTGATGCAACTGATTACAGTAAGACCCAATCTTTGGGGTACATTCTGATTTTTATGAATATCTTTACTTACCTGAAATTCTTCTTTTAGAATTTAGTTCTTTTAGAGTTACTATTTACTATCCATCTTAGATCATAGTACTGCCACTAACCAAATGCAGGAATTTTTAAAATCGGATTGTCCTACAGTAATTTTTCATCTTATTCTTGCCATACAGCACCAATTAATAGTCAGTCTCTCTCTGGAAGTGTCAGAATTCTAAATCTAGGGGCAATGATGGGGAGCTTTGAAGCTTCCTTTATATACCCTGACAGAGCTCAAGCCTGAAAATGTTTATGATTATATTTGGAATTTCTAAATTTCATTGGTCTTGTTCTGTCACGGATTATTTTAAAAACAAGTTAATTTATCTTTAGTCAGACTTCATGATAAGTGTAAGTGCAGTGATAAGTCATTAAGCATAATTTAAGAACTCAATTAAATGAAAAATAAAAATATTGATCAGACACCATTTGAAGACACTATCGTTGATTCTACAAAGTGTACAAAAACAGTTCCTGTATCAAAGGACACTATTAAGAGACTCAAATGGCAACATATAGAGAGTCAGAAAATATTTGCAGATCAAATATCTGATACAGGGTTAATATCTAGCATGTATAAAGAACTTCTTCAACTAAACAACAATAAAACAACACAATTAATAAATAGGCAAAGAACTTGAATAGACTTTGCTCCAAAGAAAGATGTACGATGGCCAATAAGCACATGAAAGATGTTTAACATAACTAATTACTAGGGAAATGCAAATCAAAACCATAAGAAACCACACTTCATACCTATACCATTGGAGGACTGCTATTATTAATAAATTTTTAAAATACAAAATAACAAGTGTCAGTGAAGATGTGGAAAAATCGGAACCCTTGTAAACTGCTGGTGGGAATGTAAAATGGAGCAATCACTATAAAAAGTGAGATAGAGGTTCCTCAAAAAATTAAAAACAGAATTGCCATATGATTTAGCAAATCTACTATTGGATATTTACCTCAAATATTTGAAATTGGGGACTTGAAAATATATTTATATACATATTTATAGTTGCATTATGTACCTTAGCCAAAAAGTAAAAGCATCCCAAAAATTTATCAACAGATGAATGAATAAAAAAGTGTGGTATATACGTACAATGGAATGTATTTAACCTTAAAAAAGGAAGGAAATTCTGTTACATACTACTATGTAGACAAACTTTGAAGACACTATGTTAAGTGAAATAAGTCAGATATATAAGGATAAATGTTTGATTCTACTTAAATGAGGTACTTTGAGATACTCTGAATAGACAGATTTACAGAGAAAGAAAATAGACTGGTGATGGCCAGAGTCTGGAGGGAAGGGGAAATAGGGAGCTCAAGTTTAATGAGTGCAAGTTTCAATGTGGGTTTGTGAAAAATATTCTGGATATGATGTATAGAGTACATAATATGGAGGTACTTAATGCCACTGAACTGTATAATTTTAAATGACTAAAATGGTAAATTTTACATTATATTTTAATACAATATAAAAGCAGTTTCAGTCCATTTTGACTTATGATATAGTGGGGGAGATGAATGTGCATATCAAATTAGCACATAAGAATAGTAATTCAAAGTCAATAAGACAGTAATAAGACAGTAGAAATTAAATACCATAGTAATCAGGCTCAGAGAATATAAAGATAATATTTAGTTGTTGGCGTATATAGTCGTTGGGGTTTACCTTTGCAAAGTTAACAATTTCAATTAGTAGAGATCATGGGGCAATAGTCTATAAAAAGAGTCTAAACAAAATATAGAAGCTAAAATCATGGGTGTGGTTTTAGAATTATGATTCTTCACAGTTAAAGTGTAGAGCAGTGCTTCCCAAATTTTTCATATATACAGATCATTTAGGAATCTTGCTTTGAAAGTGGGTGAAATTCCTCTCTGACAGAAGAACAAGAAGTGAGGCCTTGAAATGTGCCTGCACTAGGGCATAGACTAAGGAATCAATGAGTCCAAGCAGGGAGCAGTTAGAGAGCACCAAGTCCTGGTTCTATGGTAGAAACCAAGGAAGCGGGGAGGTTTAGGGTCCTCCAGATAACAATATCAAATGCTACTGAGAGTTCTTGTGGATATGGGACAGGTGGCCACTGTGGGGAAGGGAAGGGTTGGCTTTGAGAGGCAATATGATATGCCCTGGGGAGCTGGTCAATATGATGCCAACTGGTATTTTGCACAAATGAAAGTGTTATTGAGACTCTTCAGGTGTCCAGTTTATCTGTAGAGGATATTTTGCTATCATAATTTGTATGTTTCTCATTGTCACTTTTTGATTGTTAATAAAAATAACCATTGTGTAGCTTTTGCTTATGAAGATTTGGAACAAAATAAAACAAAAAATGTAAGCATCTCTTCTTTTCGATCAATATCCAGTGTATAATTCCTCTCATAAGATTACTCTGAGAATAGGTTATAAATGACAACCACATGTTGAAAAATGTGAAGCAATAAATAAGAACCGTGTTCTCATGAAAACATTTAATTTTATTTTAGGTCCTCTTTCTAATATGAAGAGATATTTGGGAGAAAGATTGCAGGTAATAAGAGTACATATGGACTTAATGATGGGGACAGAAAAGTACTGAACTTTCTCTGGAAGGAAAATGATATATACCCAGAATTTTCAGTACTAAGATTGTTATTATTTAATTCTAGAAGTTTTCACATGATATAAGACTCTTAGTAGAACATTTAAAGCCCTCACGCCTCCATCCTTAAAACTTATCCCCTGCCATTCCCCAGCCATATATGTATCATTTGCAGAGGGTGAGAAAACATCCTATTTATAAGACTTTTAGGGAATATTATACAAAATCCATGAATAATTCCAATCAGAACTAAAAGCTCCACTGAGGAGAAAAGCATGTGATCGTCTGTGGTTATGGTGTAGTTGAGGTTTTTTTTTTTGTTTGTTTGTTTGTTTGTTGTTGTTGTTGTTGTTTGTTGGTTTGTCTTAAGCCTAGGGATTGGGATGTGATTTGTTGTCCTTGTTGCTTGTTTTTAAAATTAATCTAGCAGAGGAAAATGGACAAATCGGTAATAAATCATCTAAAAACAAAATGAACAAAGTCCTTTTAGTAAAAGCATTCGCAATAGCCAATACAATGCTGGTAAGAATGCTTGGTAACTTCTTAGTGGCTGGATGGCTGCTTTTATAGTACTGGAACCATGCTGGTATTGGTTGCTGCTTGTGAAATGAAGCAATTAAGCAGTTTATTTTAATGAAGGGAAACTAGTGTGTGGTTTCAGATCCCTGGAGGATCTTCAGACCTTCTTTGGCTATAATTCATTGGTCAAGTTGGCCAACAGTGTCTTCAGGGAAGTGGATAGTTAACATTGCTGGAGGAATAATGGCATTTGGTCCTTCATATTTTCAGACTGGCAGATTCAGCTCCCAAGACCTGGCTGAGCCTCCACTGTGCTGCATTGTGAGCTCATAACACTTAACATGCCAAATGTACTCCAACCTCTGCACCTTGCTCCTGCTGTTGTCCTTCTCTTTCTCCTCCTCCTATCTGTCTCTGTCTTACCTGCCAAGACCCACCCATCCTCCATTATACCTTTATGTCTATCTATGGTTCTCAGGAGTAATTCCATTCTCTGAAAACCTGTCCATATTATTAGAAACATGCATTTGACAATTAATGTATACTCTCTTTTTTTTATTATTGTATACAAATGGGATACATGTTGTTTCTCTATTTGTACATGGAGTCAAGGCATACCATTTGTGTAATCATAAATTTACATACAGCAATAATGTTTGATTCATTATTTTTTCCCTTCCCCCCCACCCCTCCCACCCCTCTTTTCCCTCTATACAGTCCTTCTTTCCTCCATTCTTACCACCCTCCTTATCCCTAACCCTAAACCTAACCCTAACCCTAAAGCTAACCCCTCCCACCTCCCATTATATGTCCTCATCCGCTTATCAGGGAGATCATTCGACCTTTAGTTTTTTGAGATTGGCTTATCTCACTTGGCATGATATTCTCCAATTTCATCCATTTGCCTGCAAATGCCATAATTTTATCATTCTTCATGGTGGAGTAATATTTCATTGTATATATATGCCACAGTTTCTTTATCCATTCATCATCTGAAGGGCATCTAGGTTGGTTCCACAATCTGGCTATGGTGAATTGAGCAGCAATGAACATCGATGTGGCTGTATCTCTGTAGTATGCTGATTTTAAGTCCTTTGGGTATAGGCCAAGGAGTGGGATAGCTGGGTCAAATGGTGGTTCCATTCCAAGCTTTCTGAGGAATCTCCATACTGCTTTCCAGAGTGGCTGCACTAATTTGTAACCCCACCAGCAATGTATGAGTGTTCCTTTTTCCCCCCTCGCCAACACCTATTGTTGCTTGTGTTCTTGATAATCGCCATTCTAATTGGGGTGAGATGAAATCTTAGGGTAGTTTTGATTTGCATTTCTCTTATTACTGGAGATGTTGAACATTTTTTCATATATCTGTTGATTGCTTGTAGATCTTCTTCTGTGAAGTGTCTGTTCATTTCCTTAGCCCATTTCTTGATTGGATTATTTGTATTCTTGGTGTAGAGTTTTTTGAGTTCTTTATAGATTCTGGAAATTAGCGCTCTATCTGAAGTATGAGTGGCAAAGATATTCTCCCACTCTGTAGGCTCTCTCTTCACATTACTGATAGTTTCCTTTGCTGAGAGAAAGCTTTTTAGTTTGAATCTATCCCAGTTGTTGATTCTTGCTTTTATTTCTTGTGCTATGGGAGTCCTGTTAAGGAAGTCTGATCCTAAGCCAACAAGTTGAAGGTTTGGACCTACTTTTTCTTCTATAAGATGCAGGGTCTCTGCTCTGATTCCAAGGTCCTTGATCCATTTTGAGTTAAGTTTTGTGTAGGGTAAGAGATAGGGGTTTAATTTCATTCTGTTGCATATGGATTTCCAATTCTCCCAGCACCATGTGTTGAAGAGGCTATCTTTTCTCCATTGCATATTTTTGGCCCCTTTGTCTAGTATGAGAAAATTGTATTTATTTGGGTTTGTGTCCATGTCCTCTATTCTGTACCATTGATCTACCTGTCTATTTTGGTACCAATACCATGCCGTTTTTGTTATTATTGCTTTGTAGTAGAGTTGAAGATCTGGTATTGCGATACCCCCTGCTTCGCTCTTTCTACTGAGGATTGCTTTAGCTATTCTGGGTTTTTTATTCTTCCAGATGAATTTCATAATTGCTTGCTCTATTTCTGCAAGGTACATCATTGGGATTTTAATTGGAATTGCATTGAATCTGTATAGCACTTTAGGTAGTATGGCCATTTTGACAATATTAATTCTGCCTATCGAAGACCATGGGAGATCTTTCCATCTTCTAAGGTTTTCTTTAATTTCTTTCTTTAGTGTTCTGTAGTTCTCATTGTAGAAGTCTTTCACCTCTTTTGTGAGATTGATTCCCAAGTATTTTATTTTTTTCGATGGTATTGTGAATGGGGTAGTTTTCCTAATTTCTCTTTCTGAAGATTCATCACTTATGTATAAAAATGCATTGGATTTACGAGCATTGATCTTGTAACCTGCTACTTTACTGAATTCACTTAGGAGTTCTAAAAGTTTTCTGGTGGAATTTCCAGGTTCCTCTAAATATATAATCATGTCATCAGCAAACAGGGATAGTTTGAGTTCTTCTTTTCCTATTCGTATCCCTTTAATTTCTTTGGTTTGTCTAATTGCTCTGGCTAGAGTCTCAAGGATGATGTTGAATAGAAGTGGTGAAAGAGGGCATCCCTGCCTTGTTCCAGTTTTTAGGGGGAACGCTTTCAGTTTTTCACCATTTAGAATGATATTGGCCATGGGCTTAGCATAGATGGCCTTCATAATGTTAAGGAATGTTCCCACTACCCCAATTTTTTCTAGTGTTTTGAGCATGAAGGGGTGCTGTATTTTATCGAATGCTTTTTCTGCATCTATTGAAATAATCATGTGATTCTTAACTTTAAGTCTGTTGATATGGTGAATGACATTTATTGATTTCCTCATGTTGAACCAACCTTGCATCCCTGGGATAAAACCCACTTGATCATGGTGCACTATCTTTTTAATATGTTTTTGTATGCGATTTGCTAAAATTTTGTTGAGAATTTTTGCATCGATGTTCATTAAGGATATTGGTCTGAAATTTTCTTTCCTCGATGTGTCTCTGTCTGGTTTAGGTATCAGGGTGATATTGGCTTCATAGAATGAGTTTGAAAGGGTTCCCTCCTCTTTTATTTCATGGAATACTTTGAGGAGTATTGGAATGAGCTCTTCTTTAAAGGTTTTGTAGAACTCTGCTGAGAACCCATCTGGTCCCGGACTTTTCTTTGTTGGTAGGCTTTTGATGACCTCTTCTATTTCATTGCTTGAAATTGATTTATTTAAGTTGTGTATGTCCTCCTCGTTCAGTTTAGGTAATTCATATGTTTCTAGAAACTTGTTGATGTCTTCGAGGTTTTCTGTTTTGTTGGAGTATAGATTTTCAAAATAGCTTCTAATTATGTTTTGTATTTCAGTCGTGTCTGTTGTGATATTTCCTTGTTCATTTCGAATTTTAGTAATTTGAGTTTTCTCCCTCTTTCTCTTTGTTAGTGTGGCTAAGGGTTTATCAATTTTGTTTATTTTTTCAAAGAACCAACTGTTATTTTGTTAATTTTTCCGATTGTTTCTTTTGTTTCAATTTCGTTGATTTCGGCTCTGATTTTAACTATTTCCTGTCTTCTACTACTTTTGGTGTTGGTCTGCTCTTCTTTTTCTAGGGCTTTGAGCTGTAGTGTTAAGATGTTTATTTGTTGATTTCTACTTCTTTTGTTGAATGCGCCCCATGAAATAAATCTTCCTCTAAGTACTGCTTTCATAGTGTCCCAGACGTTTTGATATGATGTGTCTTTGTTCTCGTTTACTTCTAAGAATTTTTTTATTTCCCTCCTGATGTCTTCTGTTATCCATTCATCATATAATAGTGTATTATTTAATCTCCAGGTATTGGAGAAGTTTCTGTTTTTTATTCTGTCATTTATTTCTAATTTCAATCCATTATGATCTGATAGAGTACAAGGTAGTATCTCTATCTTCTTGTATTTGCTAACAGTAGCTTTGTGGCATAAAATATGGTCTATTTTAGAGAAGGATCCATGTGCTGCTGAGAAGAAAGTGTATTCGTTCTTTGTTGGATGGTATATTCTATATATGTCAGTTAAGTCTAAACTGTTGATTGTGTTATTGAGATCTATGGTTTCTTTTTTCAATTTTTGTTTGGAAGATCTATCCAGTGGTGAGAGAGGTGTGTTAAAATCGCCTAGTATTATTGTGGTCTGGTGTACTTGATTTCTGGAATCGAGAAGGATTTGTTTGACGTACGTGGATGAGCCAATGTTCAGGGCATAGATATTTATGATTGTTATATCTTGCTGATTTATGCTTCCCTTAAGCAGTATGTAATGTCCTTCTTTATCCCTTCTGACTAGTTTTGGCTTGAAGTCCACATTATCTGAAATGAGGATGGATACTCCAGCTTTTTTGCTGTGTCCGTGTGCATGGTATGTTTTTTCCCATCCTTTCACCTTTAGTCTATGGGTATCTCTTTCTATGAGATGAGTCTCTTGCAGGCAGCATATTGTTGGATTTTTCTTTTTAATCCAATCTGCCAGTCTATGTCTTTTGATTGATGAGTTCAGGCCATTAACATTCAGGGTTATTATTGTGATATGATTTGTATTCCCAGTCATTTGACTCATTTTTGTTTTTTGACATGATTTGATTTCTCCTTTATTTGGCTATTCCTTTAGGCTAGTTCCTCCTGTTGCTGATTTGCATCGTTGTTTTTCATCTCTTTCTCATGGAATATTTTGCTGAGAATGTTCTGTAATGCTGGCTTTCTTTTTGTAAATTCCTTTAGCTTTTGTTTATCATGGAAGGATCTTATTTAGTCGTCAAATCTGAAAGTAAGTTTTGCTGGGTATAAGATTCTTGGTTGGCATCCGTTTTCTTTCAGGGCTTGGTAAATGTTGTTCCAGGCCCTTCTAGCTTTTAGGGTCTCAATTGAAAAATCTTCTGATATTCTTATTGGTTTCCCTCTGAATGTAATTTGATTCTTTTCTCTCGCGGCCTTTAAAATTCTGTCTTTATTTTGTATGTTAGGTATTTTCATAATAATGTGCCTTGGTGTGGGTCTGTTATAATTGTGTATATTTGGAGTTCTATAAGCCTGTTGTACTTGGTTTTCCATTTCGTTCTTCAGATTTGGGAAATTTTCTGATATTATTTCATTGAATATATTGTTCATTCCTTTGGTTTGTTTCTCTAAGCCTTCCTCAATCCCAATAATTCTCAAATTTGGCCTTTTCATGATATCCCATAATTCTTGTAGATTCTGTTCATGATTTCTTACCATCTTCTCTGTTTGGCCAACTTTGTTTTCAAGATTAAATATTTTGTCTTCAATGTCTGAGGTTCTGTCTTCCAGGTGTTCTATCGTATTGGTTATGCTTTCTATGGAGTTTTTAACTTGGTTTATTGTTTCCTTCATTTCAAGGATTTGTTTGTTTTTTTTTTCAGTATCTCTAACTCTTTATTGAAATGATCTCTTGCTTCCCGTATTTGGTCTTTTAACTGTTGATTGGTGCGATCATTTAATGCCTGCATTTGCTCTTTCATCTCCTCCTTCAATGCCTGCATTTGCTCTTTCATCTCCTCATTTGCTTCTCTGATTGTTTTAATTATGTACATTCTGAACTCCCTTTCTGTCATTTCTTCTGCTGTGCTGTCATTGGGTTTTATTGAGATAGTATCTAGGTTTGTTTGGGACATTTTCTTCCCTTGTTTTCTCATATTGGTCAGATGTCAGTGGCACCCTGAGATATTGCAGATTTCCTCTATTGGTTTATAGTGTCCCTGTAGATTTCCAGTGTATCACCTCCCAGCCTTCAGTAGCCTGAAGTCTTGGAGGAACTTGATAATGCAGTGCTTCCGAAGAAAGTTGCCCCTAGCCCCCTACTGGTTCCAGGGCTTGGAGCTGGCTCTGTTTGGAAAGGCTCTCACTGGGGGGCCTGCACCGTGCAGCTGGCCGTGTGGGAGGAGCCCACTGCCGGAGTGTGCAAGGCTACCTGGGGAAGACTCTAGCTTCCTTGCCCTGCTCTGATAAGCCACCCCTATCTGTGCCTGCCGCCCGGGTTGAGCTTCACCCAGTGGGGGAGACTCACCCCGTGGCTCTATTTTAGTCCAAGTCTCTAAATGCCTCCCCTTCTTGAGTCCTGGGTTCTGGAGTGACTGGAGATGCAGTCACCCTTTAGTCCGCCATCTTGGATCACCCCATGGAAAGAGCCTGCAACCGGAGGGGGCAGGGTCGCCTGGAGAAGTCTCTGGCTGCCCTGCCCTGATCCCAGAGGCTGCTTGCGGATCGAAGCTCTCTGTTGGCTCGGGGACTTGTGGCTGGCTCTGTGTAGAAAGGCTCTCACTGGGCAGTTTGCTCCAAGAAGCTAGCCTTGAAAGGCGCCTCTCGGCGCAGGGGCCGGGCTGCTTGGGGAAGTCCCTGGCTGCCCTGTCCTGGTCCCTGAAGCCGCTTGCGGGCCGGAGCACACTGCGCTGGCTCTGGGACTTGGAGCTGGTTCTGATCAGAAAGGCTCTCACTGGGGGGCCTGCTCCAAGAAGTTGGAGAAGCTGGCCGTGTGGGATGGGCCCACCGCTGGAGTACGCAGGGCTGCCTGTGGAAGACTCTAGCTGCCCTGCCCTGCTCCAATAAGACACCTCTATCCGGGCCTGCCACCCAGGCCGAGCTTTACCCGGTGGGCAAGATTCACCCGTGGCTCTATTTTAGTCCAAGTCTCTCAATGCCTCCCCTTCTTGACTCCTAGGTTCTGGAGCGACTGGAGATGCAGTCACCCTCTAGTCCACCATCTTGGATCACCCCGTGGAAAGAGCCTGTGGCCGGAGGGGGCAGGGCCGCCTGGAGAAGTCTCTGGCTGCTCTGCCCTGATCCCAGAGGCTGTTTGCGGATCGAAGCTCTCCGTTGGCTCGGGGACTTGTGGCTGGCTCTGTGTAGAAATGCTCTCACTGGGCGGTCTGCTCTGAGAAGCTAGCCTTGAAAGGCGCCTCCCGCTACGGGGGACCGGGCTGCTTGGGGAAGTCCCTGGCTGCCCAGTCCTGGTCCCTGAAGCCGCTTGTGGGCCGGAGCACGCCACACTGGCTCCGGGACTTGGAGCTGGTTCTGATCAGAAAGGCTCTCACTGGGGGGCCTGCTCCGAGAAGCTGGAGAAGCTGGCCGTGTGGGAGGGGCCCACCGCCGGAGTGCCAATGTATACTCTCTTGATTTTCATTTATATGCACCATCATTCTAGCTGGGCTATAAAAATAAATCTGGGTTTCCTTATAGAACTCTTAAGAGAATAACATATACTTTAAAATACCTTTATAAAACAGTTCACATTAAAATCATGTTCTATAGCACGTGTCTTGTGATATTTGAGGACACTTTCGTAAAACAAATAACAATGTTTAAAAGGTAGAAATTGGATCATTACAATCAAGTGCTGCTTGAGCAGATTATAACAATCATTAAACAAGGCAAATTATCCCCTTATACATGGTTAGGGAATTTCTTTATTGACATGACCCCCATCTTTGATTTGACATTTAATAATATTTAGAAGGGCAGGAGATTTTCTCTTTGTGTATCACAATATTTGTCAATTTTTTCACAGGGAGAGCACGATAAACTATACTTTAAATAATTAAGATAAATATGTGATCTTGATGTAGATATAGACATAAATATAGATAAGGATTTTATCTTCATAACAGCCCTAGAAGGTAGACATTAACATCCTCTTTGAAGGGAAAAGAGGACAAATAATTTCCCAAGTTCACATTGGTGACCAACTGTGATTCAGACCTGGTGCTTGATCTGAGACCTGGATCTCAGAGTTCACATACTTATTTAATCACTTTGCAGTGACAATCTTCATATCAGCAGGTGAAAAAACAAGGAGCTGAGTAAGGTTTGATTCCATTTAATTTGAACACCATTTATGGGGTATTGACTAGGGGTCAGACTCTTTGCTAATGGCTCAGCATGAAAAATGAACACAACAAGGTCCTTGTGCGCAGAGGACAAATTTGACAGATCTGACTTATAAAAACACATAATTTAAATATTTTAAGATAACTGCAATAAGAAGTGAATGCAAGACAGAGAAGTTGAGCTCTTTATCAGATAGGTGTTTTATAATTTGACTTATTTGTTTCATTTTAATAATGGAGAACACTCATCATCACCCACGCAATTTTAAGTTCATACAGTCAGCACAGGCACTTCTTCTGGGTGTGGGTGCACTCTATTAAGTAAGACTGTACACAAACAAGAGAATTCTCTCTGCCCTGCCCAGAAGCAAGAAGTTGAGTCCAAGGGAAGAGGCAAGAAAGGATCAGGTAAACAGATAAACAAGAATAATGATGTGAATGCTGAAACAGAAGAAAGAACAAAGTCCCCAGAAAGAGATTCTGGAACTGGATCTTGAAGAATGAACAAACTTCTGACAAGCCACATTGAGATCTAGGGTACAGAGAGGTGCAGAGTGGGGCCAAGGGCTTTCTAAGCAGTAGGCACATGTGCAAGGTTCAGGATGAGGAAGAAGTTCACTGTGGTCAGAACATAAAGTATATGGGCAAGGGCAGACAAGATGGAAGAGAAGACTGGACTGGGTCCACAGAGTGGCTAGGTTTGGCTTGGAATATCACACTGATTACAAAGTCAATTAAGTGGCAACAAATTCTTGAACCAAAAACAGCTTTGGCTTTTCTCTAATTTTGGGTTACCTATGTAAGTATATAGGAAAACTGTATTCTGATGAATATGTATTTCAAGGGAAAAACAAGTGTTCTCTGATGAAATAAGCTTGGGAGATACCAAATATTTTATTATCTTGCTAGAGTTTTATAAGTTACACTAATATAAAACATTAGTAAGCCTACGCACTTTTGTCTAGTCCATATTATGTTCAACTAATTGAAAGTACTTTTTTTTTTTTTTTTTACATGGAAATTGATTTATTGACTTTTGGGATGTAAACCTTCTACAGATAAATTACATCACAATTTGAATTAACATTGTTGAACAGTATATGTGATATATTGGGGAGAACAAACACTGTTTTGTGGTTTTGATCACAAATAGAATTTCAGAACCACATAAAAATAAAAACAATAGTAAAATGTTTGAGACTTAAATTTAAAATGCTATGGTCTTTATCCTGTAAATAAGAACAAATTCATAAATATATAGATAAAGGGCATGCATAAAATCTGCATATAATTCAGAATTATTAGTGTATTTCTGAGGCAGGAAATTTATAATCTCAAGGCCATCCTCAATAAATTTATGAGATAGAAAGGGGTTGGGGTGTAGCCCATTAATAGTGAAAGTACTTTGAAGTACCCTCACCAAACACCTATTAAACATATCACATTTGGCTTACACTAATATCCACTAATGGTAAAACCCAGGAATGGATATCTACATGTACGTGTGTGTGTATATATATATATATATATATATATATACACATATGTATATACACACACACACACACACACATACATGGATATACACATTATTCATTCAGAAAAACATTCAGGAGACAACTCTTAAAGAACCTCAGAAATTATAATTTTTTATATATGATCAGAGCATCCTTTTAAGTTTCTTTGAGGTGCTTTCAATATTATTTTCCAGAACATAAAATGTATTTCTTCATATGGTTTTAAATAATGATACATCAAAATTAAAATACTATTCTATAATTTTCCATAGGTGTCTCCTCTATTGCTTATTCTTTAATTTTCTATATAGAAAGAACTCACTTGCCTGTGGCCACAAGACATGACCCTGGTCACATCTACTCCACAAGCTGCTGATCTTCCTGGCCTTTAGTGCAAATGTGCAGAAGACCAGTCTATGCAGTATAGTCATAAACATAGCATGGCTTACCTTATCAGCACTAAGTCATGTTTAATTTAATGTTCTTAGTGGAATTATAGAAAATTCAGTGTTCCTATGGGTAATTTCAAGTCACTTGCTTTGCATCTTAATTTTTATTTCTTCTGAGGAAATTATGTTTCAGGTTAAACTAATACAATTATAAAAGCTGTGCCCATGCTCCCTGGTGTCACAGGGCTTCTGTGGTACAGTCTCCTATTCCTTTACCACAACTTCCTGCCTATCCCAGCCCAGGCAACTCCTGTCCTCAGTCCTCAGCTGAAATGTCCCTTTTCCTCCCATCCCCCCAGATGAGGTAGGCTTCTGTTGTCAACTCTTAGGATACCATGTATCTTTTCCTACTTAGCATTAGATATCAGTTGTCATTTTAAGTTTATGTAAGTATTTGTTGACTGTTGGTCCTTTCAGTAGACTATGATCTGCTTGAGAGCAGGAACTCTGTTTCTGTTAAATATTATATTTTAGCATCTAGCATACAAATTTTAATTAAACAAATATGAATTAAAGAACACTAAAAGTTCATGAGACTTAAAATTATAAGACTCTATAAATTGACTGTAGCCTAAGTCTCATTTCTATAGTGTAGGCTATTCTAAATTTAAAATGATGGATAAATGCTATTCCATTGCTTTAGTTATTCTATTGATAGCTAAATAAAGACTAGCTATTACTATTGCTATTATAATTGAACAACATACATTTACCTGCCTTTTATTTTATTTCATGATATCTAGATTCCAGCACTTTCTCTACATGTGTAATATATTTTTTCACATTGGCACTTACAGACTTTAAATAGTTTTAGCTTCATGCCTGCTATTCACTTAACTACTCTTACATACCTTATTCCTTTAATCTGTTCCATAAATTATTCTTCCTATTCCTCTATTATTCTTGTGGATATTTCAAACTTCTTCCAATTTGTCAATTCTTTTGTGGAACTGAAGCATTAAACCAAAACTCTGCCTATTTAGAACCCAGTGGGTCTGGGCTAGGCTGGGCTGGTAGATGACATCTTGTCAAATCTCCCATTACGGGTTGAAAAAAAAATCCATGAAATCAAAATTTCAAAATATATGTACCTTCTCCCACAAGACACTTCATATTGTTTCCCTTTGCTTGCCTTATAGGCATGCCACACAAGTAACCTGTGCTTCATCTGAGTTCACTATGGAAGTACCAAACAGAAGACTCTGGAAACAACTTTGCAGCCTTGAGGCATGGGTAGAAATAGCATGCAGTCAGTGATTGATTGAAAAAATAAAGCTGCACAACCTCTTTCTAGTCATCCCCTGGATCCACTGGCCTGGCACCTTTGTCCTCTGTGGATTTGTTTTCCTACTAGAAATTTTCTTCCATGATATAAGGGGGAGAGAGAAAGACAGAGAGAGAGAGAGAGAGGTATTAGGCAAGAGAGTGGGTTGACCAGTTAGGTGTAGATAGGAGGCAGCTTGTTCCAGGACACATTTGCTTACCAATTTGGCCTGACCAACCAAGACAACACAAGGCTGAAATTCAGACTTTGTCTGGCTCTATTTAGTTTGTCACCTATAAGATAAATTAGAGAGTAACCTAGTTGGCTGGCCCAGCTCTGAAGCAAAGATGGTAAAGGTCTGAAGTAGTGTCTTGCATGATGAGGTCTGACCACAGATCATACTCAAATGACAGGCATTATGGGAAGACATTCACAAAAGGACATCTGTAATTACACAAGGAATAATGACAATTATGCAGTCCTTCCTTCAGCTTTAATCCTTGATGTTTGCCACTTGATGATAACGGGAGGGAAATATTTCTCTTCAATTTTCTCAACAAATGGTTAAAGCCTGATAATGCTACTGGCTGAGCTAAGAATCAGGGAAGTCAACTTTTAAGTCACAGGAAACTGCTCAGTATGGCTTGTTAAACATTGGCCAAACAATATTTTAATACTCCTTAAGAGTATGCCCAGTCCATTGGGCCTGAGAAAGTAGATGCTTTTGAATCAAACCATTCAATATTAATAAGCTGTAAAGAACACTTTAAAAAAATCTATCAGTAAGTACTATAGCACAAGAGAAAGGTAAATATAATAGTGATTTAGTATAAAAATAGATGTTAGAATATCCTAATTTGAATTGTAGAAGGAGGATTCAGAGTATAAGTATTGAAGTCACCCAGATGGTTACTTTCATTGCTGTCTACAAGGATGTATCCTCAAATTCTTTAATCTTTCCATTCCCTGTGGAACCAGCATTCTACTTAATCCTACCCCACCTACCTCTACCCACACCCAAGGAATCTGTGTGCTGAGAAGGGAGGGAGTTGAATAATGTGCCAGGATATATGGGAATACTAAGGATGGTAAACCAAGGGCGGGCAGGTAACTCATGTATGGAACCAAAATGATGCAGAGGAGAGAAGAGTAAAAAATATAAACATAACCTTTCCAAACTGTATCTTGTTTGATAATAGTTCTTGTCCAATACATCTTGGAAATTCTGCATTTGTACTCTGGGTGAAGGGAAAGGAATATAAAAAGCAGGAAAGGGATACAGATCTTGAATGTATCCATACAGCAGGAAAATAGGACAGTCTTGGAGAAGATAAAAGGCCAATGCACCTATTTGGTACTTGTATTAGTCTATTTTCCATTGTTAAAATAAAATACCTGAAGGTAAGTAATTTGTAAATGAAAGAGATTATTTAACTCACAGTGTTGGAAGTCTAAGGGCACAGTACCAAAATCTGCTCAGCTCTGGCGAGTGCACCCTTAGCTTTGGTAGAAGAACATGAGAGGGAGATCACAAGCAAGGTAGGAAGTCAGAAAATGGGGAGGGGTTAGTCTTCTCTTTTATAACAACCTGCTCTTACAGGAACTAATGAGGGTCCCATTAATCTCTTAGGAAGGCAGCACACTCCAATGATGTGATTTCCCAGTAGGTCCCTTCTCTTAAAGCTTCTACCTCCCCAATTCCAACACCTGAGGACCAATGCACGAACTGTTGGGGACAAAACACATCCAGACCACAACAGTACAGTTGTCCTCAACTACGAGCAAGAGTAAAGTTTCTCAGAAAATAAGAAGAGCAGAAGCCAGAGAAACTGAACACCATGAGGAAAGTAGTATTCACCTTGAATGATAAACAGATAGTGACCAGAGTTTTGACCTGGTTAAGAGCAGAAATAAGGGAGAACTAGAAAGGAGAAGTAGAGATCATTTTAAAAGTTTAATGTATGGTAAATGTGTGCTGAGTCAAATTAACACAACTGAATTTGCATTGACTCACTAATCAATTCCTTATTTACTCATCTGCTACATTGATATCAGCTGAATTCAGGGTGCAAACAGCAGCTTCACTCTTCTTCCACATCCTGTTTTCCTACCCTCCCTTTGAACCTTTTCTTCCTCATTGTGAATGAAACCCAAGGTGCCACAGTTCTGCAGATCACACAACCAATTAAAAGTAATCTGATCATGTCATCTCATTTTCAAAATTGAAACATTTAGACCACTGTAATTATAAAAAGCTTCACATCTGATCCAATATTAGAGATTTTTCTGATTTGCAGCCTTTCTTTTCAGCTTTCCAGTTACTGCCTTTCACCACTGCCACCCCCACTCTGCTTTTCTTAGACCACTCTGGCTTCCTTGGAAATTGCAATGGGTGGTGAGGGGAAGAGGGCATGAAGAGAAAAGGCCTTCCTTGCTTAGCTGTTTGGCCAGAGAAGTGCCATATCTATACCCTCTGGGTGTGGCAGATTCCTTTGCTGATTCTTCTCCCACAAGGGCTTACTGATGGATTTCTTTCTTGGTGCTAAGCATCTGGTGGCCTACCCCATCCAGTTCCATACAGGCAGTTCTTGTGGCACTTTCTGCTATGAAGAGCACTTGCAGTCTGGGACCAAGGGACCTCTCCCCACTGTCCTTAGTGGGAGAGGTTTCCTCCCAATGTCTGCCTCATTCTGTCCAGGAGCAGTCATATCAAGCACAGTAGCCTTTTGTCTTCCTGTTCCCCATAAAGAAATTAGGGGTCCTTCAAAGTCCAAAGAATATAGGTTGAGTTCTCTGATCTTCTGTGACACTGGAGTCCCAGAGGTCCCCTCATCTGACTTAGGATGAGGGGGAAGTATAGCATGTTGACCACTCTACAAATAACAGGTCTGCCCTCCTCGCTTTTCTACTTCAACCCTTTCTAAACTGTGAGGTCATGATGGTCTGAGGAAAGCAAACAGGGACTTTCACCACCTTCTTTGCCAATCCACATAGGCCCTCTACTATCTTGATTTGGAACTGAAGCGTGGGTGAAGGGAGTTGGCATCAGATGTCTTGATCTCAACAGTAGGGAATCTCAGTTGAAACTGACTAGAATGGTTGAGCTTTATCATGGGTTGCAATTAACAGAAACATCTGTTTTGTGCAGAGGACAATTCTGAGTGCAGGTGGGGCCCAGACTTGAGGGAACACTCCCCCATCCTCCCTGCTGTATGTTCAAGTGGTCTTTGCACACACAAGTGTGTCCTGGGCTACGAGGCTGGGATGAGGAAAAAGACAAGTGTGAAGGATCTGAAGGGGTGATTAGAATCTAACAGTACTTTTTATAAGATGGAGACTGCAACATAGAGGTCTTTCATCCCCAACCATAGGAGATGGCAAAATCAGGAGGTGAACAGAGCCAATAGGAATTGGAAGCCAGGTTCCCAGAAGCCTCAAAAAATATCTAGATGCCTTGTTGAACAGGAGGAGCTAGAGTCAAAGATCATGATTGGGTTGTAAGAACTAAAGGGAAATTGAACAAGAATAGCTGAGTTTAAAGTAAATGGGCAGAGATCAAAGGCAACTGCCTGGAAGTGACCATTTATTTGTGGTTTACCTTTACCTGCCAACAGAGGCCTAACACCTGAGTGGCTTGGCAGAGGTAAGAGTCGGGCAGTACAGTCACAAAGCAGGTATAACCAGATGGCTGTGTTCTACAGAAGGGGCTATGTGTTAGGAAGAGCTCTTGGCTGTTGTGGTGGTTGTTTCAAGCCTATAGAGATAGGACATGAACAGACCCACAATGGAGGAAGCTGTTTAACAAGATTCTAAACTAACATGAGAAAAATTAACAAGATTCTGAGGCTCCAGTTCTACTGGTGAGATTTTTGCTTTCCTCCTGGGCTAGTTTATTTAGATTTTGCCTTGTCTTTAGAGCTCAGCTAAGTTACATCTCTTCTAGAAGCTTGTGATATCTGTTTCCTCTAAACTCTTACAGGCCTTTGGAAATTAGTAACAATGCTCTGCTTGGCATTGTTAATTTCCCTTTATGGACACACCCTATCCTGACTTGTTGAAGCATATGGACCTGAAATAACCTACTTGGTACCCTGCTCTGCAGCTTGGCAGCTGCACCAAGTTTACTCCAGCTGGCAGGCTGAGAGAGCTGCCCTCTACTCTGAGATCAATCCTAATATCGATAGCCTTATGCATCATGTCATCGTTGCTGCAGGTGCCAGTGGGACTTCAGTGTCCCAGCTCTCAGGACCTTGTTGGCTCTACATTTTTGCCCCATCAATCCTTCAAAGGGATGGAATATCTGTAACTGGTATAGAAGGAAGAATGAACCAAGTGATTGAACAGTTTAGGGAGGGAAAAGGGTTCTTTGCCCCTTCACCTGGGAATGTGATGGTAGAAGAACTCTCGGAAAGTAGGGTTGAGGGAGCTTTCTGGTAAGGAAGCAGGGAGGTGAGCTGAGCCAGGTCAGCTGTTTAGTTCCTGAATCCTCTCCCTCACCTACCATCTTTAACTCTTCATTTTCCTTTTATTCTATAGTCAGATGGGTTTGCAAATCTTTTTCCCATCATAAACTGAAGAAAACACAAAAAGAAAACATTCAACAAATTTGCTTGAGAAATGTCATTCTCTAATATTCAAATGGTTTGTTAGCATTTAATTACTTATAAGTGCATAAATATAATGTAAAAGTTTACTATCATTATGTTCATATTACATAACCATGTAGGCCAATAATCATCAATTGTAATTAAAACCAATTTACTAAATTCATTTCATTTTATTTGTCTTCATTTATTATGTTCAAGTATATGATAGCTTGGCTTTAATGCACAGGAAGGAAGACTATTCTGTAAATTTGATCTCAGTATCTTCACAAGTATGGAAGTAATTCAAAAGTGTTTTTTCCAAATTATTTTATTGATGCATTACAGTTGTACATGCTAATGGGATTTGTTATTACATATTCATACATGCACACAATATAAGAATATAATTTGGGCAATATCAGTCCCCAGCACTTCTTTCCTCCCTTCCCTCCTCTCACACCCTGGTCCCTTTCCTGGATTCTAATGATCTCCTTTTTATTTTTATGAGATCCCCACCCCCACCTTTCTTTTCCTTCAGAAGACTTTTTAAAGTTCCACTACTGAAGATCTGACTTATTTCCTAGCTTTATTTAAAAGTATCAATTGATAAATAGTCAAGACTGAGCCCAGTCACCCTTCTTTAGTACAAGGATAAAAGAAAGATATAGAGATCACTTTCAGCAACATAAATAGAATGTGTCAAATCAAGAATTAAAAAGGAAAGATACTAGGACCTAGAAAGGGCAAAAACCCAGAAAACTCAATAAAATGCATGTCTTAAGTACTCACTATATGAACAACACTATGCAAACTATCGTTAACAAATAAAAAAAGGGGCACTATCCCCAAACTTGATAATTTTATAAAAATAGAATAATTGCTAAGTTCAAATTAATTTCTAAAATCAGAACTCAAAAGCATCCCTGGTTTTGGTATGGAGTTGCTTTGCCCAGAAACAAATAGAGAAGTTGAACTGCTCGTAATCACATAGATCCCTACAGATCAGAACTTTAGTTCACATTTGTTATCAGTAATTTAAAATGCAAAATATTTTACCTCAACAAAGAAAGTAATAGGATCAATTACTATAGGACATACTAATCATCAAACCTGTGTGTCAAGAGAACTTGAGTTTTGGTTTCCAGTGTCCTTTTCCACTTGACTTTCTTTAGACTTGATTTGCTAGAACTAGTTATTGGGGATTCCAAGGACACCAGTGCTATCACTTTTTGCAGCATAAGCCTTGGTCTTCTTGAGAATGACAGTGTGCGCTTGTCTTCAACCTTTCCTTCATAAATTTAGCAAGAAGATAAAGATGAATCAATGCAAATCTGTCAGTGCTATTGGAAATATAGCTCAGGACACAAAATTTGTTCATATCAGAAATGCTATGATCAAGTATGAGAAGAGTTGTTACTCTTGGTCCAGGAAGATGGGGAGCTGCCATTTTGACCTCTCAACAGAATAATACCAAGTTAAACTGTCCATGTTTTAGCTTTGGTGGTGTTGGTGGCTAGGAAGTCCTGTCCACCATCAAGATGCAAGAGTTATTTTCATTATATCTACTATGCCAGGAGGAAAACAACTCTAGATGTACCTTTGAAAATCTCTGCAGCCCTCTTCTATTTCTGGATGACTTTGCATATAGTATTTTCAGGAGCCATTTCATAGACTAGTTCATACTTCTATATCTTCTTTCCAGTGCATTGATTTTGTCAGGTAGCACTTGAAAACCCTTAATCACTCTGCAGGTTACTTTCTTTAAGTGTGTGTGTGTAAACACAAATAATTCTCCCTTCTCAATGACTAGAAAATTTCAGTCTGAATTATAGTAAAAACAACAATAAATCTTAGTCATTTCAAGAATATTCACTACACTTTATTTTAAAATAAATGATTGTATCTTAGGAAATAGGAAACAATCTATGTAAATTGTAATATTATTGTGTGCTTTAGGTAAAAAAAAGAAGAACAAACCACACTCACATTTAGAAAAACAAAAATCACAATTATTAATCCTTCAAAATGATCCACTCAACTCTCGTGAGTTTGGTCATTCAACATTCATTGCATTTACCAAAACCATGGCTGATTGAAATTTATACAGTTTATTTTTAAATCATATTCTAGGTGTTTTGTATTGCAAGCAGAAACATTACTGTAATCCAACATGGCCAGAGCAGTGTTACTACAGAGTACATACAAGACTGATGACCAGGCCAAGGATACCACACACTACTTTAACACATAATCTTGGAAAAAAATTTTAAACATTGTTATACTTTTAAGAAACTTCTTATGAATGTGATAGTATCAAATGATCAGATGCTCCTTAGCTGGGCTTCATAAATGATGGAATAGAGAGTCTTTAGTAAAGAACAACTCAGGAAATCAGCAAGAAAGCAGAGGGCATCAGTTGTTAGTTTTGGGCCAATACTAAGAATTCTCTGGAATGAACCCAGCCAACTATAAAATTATTGCCGTTTGAAAACCCTACATAGCATAATACCCTAAATATTATTGCTGTTAGTGGCCTTAGCATATTTTTCTACTACACAAAAATTTTTCACAAATGGGCCAGCTCTTGCATCATGTCAATAAACAATGAGAATTTGGTTCTGTTGTGAGAATTCTTTCCTCAACTTCTTTGTTTTGTAGGTAGAGAAACAAATAGAGAAGTTGAACTGCTCATAATCATATAGACATCCCTACAGATCAGTAGTCTAGTTCACATTTGTTATCAGTAATTTAAAATGCAAAATATTTACCTCAGGCCAAATATTTTACATAATAAAGAGACTTAGATCTTGTTTGCATGTGAAGCATGTAATATTCATTTGGCTATATCATATTTTGTCTGATACAGTAGAATGAATGTAGTCATGGAGTCTTGCATTTATTTAACCACACATTCATACTCTGCCTAATTAGAAGAGGAGAAGTCAATTCATGATATCACCTAACAAACATGCATTGAGTATAGATTGAGTATCTTCTAAGACTCATGTGAACCACCTTTCAAGTAACTTCTACTTAAGTGTGAATGGCATAAAAAATACAGGGTAGAGTCCTGAATAAACAAAATGTAGAAATCATGCTTTGTTTAATTATTCCAAAGTCCTTTGTCTCTTACTTGTAAGGTACAATATGGCAAAGACTCTTGGCAGATACCTACGAGCTTTTATAACTGATGTCAAGAACCACTGAAACAAAGACACATTTGTTGAGGTCCAGATTCAGATGCTGGCCTAGCTTTTCAGAGGAAAACCATAAGTGTTTGCTCTTGAGCATGGATAAGAGGAGTTTGAAAAATTGATTTGCAAATGCTTATGCAAGCCACTATAGCACATTATGAAGCACCATTCACCCAATACACAAGAAACAGATTTAAAACACAATAGCCACATGTGGCTGTAAAGGTAGGAAATCCTAGGGAAAGAGCATTCCTGACAAGCAGGAACATTTGCTAACACCCAGATTAGATTGTACAATTTGAAGATGAAGAAATGAATTGCTGAGCATGTTTAAAAGCAAGATGATTATCAATAACAATGGCAGCACAGTGTAGTGGGCTTTGCTTGAGTTATACAGTATGTAAACATTTTCGGCCTGCTGATTCTTGGGCAAATTGCTAAAATTTCCCAACTCCAATTATTTTAATAAAGTGGAAAAGAATGTATACCAGACTTTGAAAGCTATTCAGAGTCAAAAGAATTATGTTCTGAAAGTGCTGTTCAAATAAAATTCCACAGAAATGAGAATAGTAATAAAATATAGTAATCATCAGAATAAAATTATCAATTGACATTTAAATATTCACTCTGTGCCAGACACTAAGCTAAGGACTTTCTACGAATTCTCCCATTGGGTTACAAAGTTTTATTAACTTCATTTTTACAAAATAGGATATTGTGAAACTTAGCTTGAATAACTTGACCAAAATCTATCTGGCACCCATGTTTTTGCTTTAACTTCTACATTGAATTAGCTTCCCTATTATGATGAATATGAACAACTCATTCAGGAGTGATTGCTATATTTTAACATATTCCATTAAAGCAGTATTTCTTGTCTAGTATTTTATGGACTAGTCCAATTACTAGCTCCCCATCATTTAATATGTGTTCTCTATGTGCAGGACACTCATAAAAATATAAGGGAATAATGAACAAAATAGAAAATTAAGACTATTGTTTCAGAGCAACAAAACTTGAATGATGAAGAAAGGTTGCAGAAAATTATAAAAAAGCAATGTGAAGACTAGTGCAAATTTATGCATGAATTTTATGTAACTAATCCCTGAAGAATAGAAATGGAAAACCATTTGATTCATATGATTGTGAGAATTATTTTCCATTTCTATTTACGTAGTGTTTACATCACATAAGGTAATACAAGTCATCTTGAGATGACTTAAAGCCTACAGAAGGATGTAATTATTATTGCTCCTTAATTTTTATGACCCTGTTGTCTCCATTTAAAAAATTATTCTAATTTTTATCATAAACAAATCCTGGATAATAGTCCTATGAATTGGTCTATAGACCTACGAGAATTCTAGAACTTCCCTGTCCAAAGTGGTACCCACTGGTTGCATGTATCTATTTAAATTAAATTTAATTTAATTAAAATAAAATTTTTTAAAGTGCAGTTGCTCCATCACACTAGCCATACTTCAAATACTCCATCACCATATGTGACTAGTAGCTATTGTATTAGACAGGGCAAATAAACTGCCATCATCACAAAGGGTTGTATTGAGCAGTGCTCCAGAATATAACATCAGTGTCCTCTCTCTGCTGTAGTCTGGTGGGACCTGGAGGGCTTCCAAGTCCCATATGTAATCACACCAGAGGATTTTCAGGAATATTCAGGATGTAAACTTTTGTAAAGAGATGGGACTTATTGTTGATCAACAGTAAGTGCAAAACAGTAATATTTGTGTTAACCAGGTAAAGTGCAGAACATGCCAAGGATGTTCTTCAAGAGCACTTCACTTGGACAGAAGAGGGAAAGAATGAGTGAACCATTTGACCAGAGTACCAACTCATTCAGAGAGGACTTCTTAGCAGATCAAATGACTCAAGCAAAGGCACAGCAAAGGCAGGGAATCTGGAAAAGGTTCTGACCTGGAACAGGGTATACAGGGTTTTCAGTTATTTCAGGGACAGAATCGTAAGATAAGACAATGGCAAAAAATGGTGTCAGAGGTTGGAAAGTAGGCTAAAATTATAATGGGTCTTTTAATCTCTAAAATATTTTGGAATATCCATCAAATCAGGGGGCCATCAGAAGTCTTCAAGTGACATGACTGCATTGTTTCATTTCTCATGAAGGAAGATAATTATGGCAGCAGTGGAGAAGACAACTTAGGTAAGAAGTTGAAAAGAACTTTATTTTTCCTTGGTAGTATTGTTGTGCTCTGTCAACCATATCTTACAGTTCAAAATAAGAATGACTTTCAAAAGATCTACTAATTTTCTGACATTACAGTATGATGATACCAAAAGGACAAATTCATGCTTTTTAAAATATGTCCTGGTGAAATGGATTACTATAGTGACCTGAAAAATTCAGTCATCTACTGAATAAAATAACTTAAATGTTTGAAGTAGCTTAAATCCATTCTTTGTGAATGTATTTATTTATAATGTTATCGATTGGTTTTATAATGCAATTAATTGGTTTTATAAGATCATAAAATGAAAGAGTTGAAATAATGTAAATATTATGGTAGAAATAAAATGGAGAGAGAGATGAAATACCAAATATGAGAAAAAGTGAGAAATAAACCAAGTCAGTGTCTATGCTGGTGTTTGATTCAATTTGGAAAAAAGATTGGCTAAAGAGAGTGACAGATTCTTCCCTCAATTTTTCCACTTCACTACATTGATGCTGAGTTAATTGTCAAAATAGTGAAGGTGCCAACTGGAAACCAATTCTTCCCAATCAAGCCTTAGCCTTAACCTGTGCTTTCTGGGTTATGAAACTATGTCTAATCCTTGGCAATTACTCCAGTTCTATAACTAGGAAGTGAAAACCACAATTTTCATAATGAATAAAAAAATTAGAGGTATTGACCTAAGGTAGAAAGACATATAATCACCCTCCCCCAGTACTGAATCTCTGGATTTAACCAACCTAGGATTGAGACTATTTGAAGAAAAAAATTACATTTGTCCTAAACATACATAATAAAAACTTATTCCTTATTATCTGAGCAGTACAGTATAACAACTATATACATAGTGTTTAAATCATATTGGGTATTACATTCATCGTGATATGACTTAAAGTGTACAGGAGGATATGCAAAGCTTATGTGAAAATACTATGCCATTTTATATAAGGATCTGAGTATCTGTGGATTTTGGTATTCATGGGGATGCCAGAACCAATTCTCTGTAGATCCCAAGAAATTACAGTACTTCTCTATTCAAGCCTAAAACACTTACTGTAAAGTATAAGAAAGCATCAAAGAAGTCAATCTGACAGTTTCCCCAAGGTCCCACGGTGAGTCACATTTCAAAGAAGTGGGAAGGTCCCTCTAATCCTTCCCCAAATGACACTTCCTTCAACTCACTGACTTTCTCCCAAGCAGACTGGTCTTGTTAGTCTCCCTGAAAGGAGCCTTCATACTACAGTCTCTGCTTCATAAAAGCACAAATGGAAAAGGAAGCATTTTATGACTCAATGTAGTTGTCACATTATTCTGTCCCTTTTTAGGTATGTAATTAATTTTAGTTTTATATCTATGCAACTTAAAGCCTAATCATTTTTAATAACTGTCCCATAAATTGTTAAAACACACACATATACACACACACAAAATGGGGACATTGGCTTCTACTGTTCTGGAGCAGAAATTGGTTATTGGGTAATTGGTACTGAATTTGAAATCACACAGCAAACAATAGAAAGTGGAAAAAAATTATAAAATATCTATTTCTTGACATTTTAAAGGAAATAGCATAAAGCTGTGATTCCTGAGAGGAGGGAAATAGGTAAAATAAGCCCTATAACCACCCCTGACTTTCTGCCTGGAAGCACTTTCTGAACTGAAGTACAGGTAGGGGGTACCTCAGCAGAAACACAGAGATCACATTAAATTGAAGAGACAGAAATAAGAATTCAGGGAAGCTGGAATGACTAGAAATTACAGATTAGAGAATCAGAGAGTAGGGAGCTATGCAGACAAATAGTTGTAGAGATCTACAGAGGGTTTTCCTTGAGTCTGTTGCTGTAGACTATGATGCACAGAAAGAAACTCCATAAGGCCAGGAAAGAAAAACTGGGGAGCTATAAGTATTGAGGAATGAGTCTCCAATGTTTTCTTAATTTTCTATATGACATGCAAAGAAACTGATTACATTTGTTCTGAACTATTTTCTCCACAGATGTTTGTATACCAAGTAGTCTTGGAGGATACTAATGTCTCCCTCAGAGCAATGTGCAGGCATTCTTACTGCCCACTATAAAAACTTCAGGTTTATTAAATGAAGGGTTCTCTGTTGTGCCAAAATGCACTACATGTACAGGTATTACTCTGTTGGAATTGGAGTTCAGGAAAATAATGCAAACGCTGACACTGTGGCTTCTGCTACTGCCATGAGTAATAAAGTCCTTTGTATCTAATTCAGGAAATTCATGTCTTCTGCCAATGTCCTTAAAGCTATAACAAGCTAACTTGTTAGCTTGCAAAGAGGCTAAGATTTCTGACCCTTCATAGGTTTAACCAAGTTTAATCAAATTTGCTGTGGCAATAGTGGCAGAGTTAGCTTGTGTTTAGATTTAGGAATGATTGTGTAGAAGTTATGGGTTTCCTTTTCTTTCTTTCTTTCTTTTTTTGGGGGGGCAGGGGTGAGGGGTTATAGGTTTTCTAAACTAATTGTTTTTAGGATAATTTGGGCAGAGACCAAGGAAATGCCTGGCATATAAGAAGTGTGCAAACCATGATGAAAACTTGCATCATGGATATTCATGCTATCATTAAAAAAATTTTGATTCAACATATTTCATCTTTAATTAACTTGTATATATCATGGCAGTTTTGAAAAGAAATGTAACAGGACAGAAATAAATGCTTTGTGACAAACTTTGCCATTACTAAGAGGTAGAACTTAGACATGAATTCAAGTATGTGAATTCATTCAAGTATGTGAATGGTGTAACATGACACCATTACAGAGCACTATCATTGTATAAATAGTCATCTTACCACAACAATTGAAAGTCTCCTTGGGTGACAGGGTATAAGAATCAGACTATCATTTTTCCTTTTATATATCTAAAACTCAAGAACATACAAAATATTCCACAATGGTAACCAAAACTTCCATAACCTCCACTGGCTGTATGGATAAAAAATCAATTATAGCTGAAAAGCTCAGTCTTCATTGTAAATTCTAGTCAAATTTTTATCTTTTTAGTCCTTTGTATTCTCTCAGTCTAGATACTACTAATAGAACTGTTCTATTACATGTTTCACTTTGGATCTCTTGAGTCATATACAAACCTTCATCTTCAATTAGTTTAATAGCTAGTGTGATTGATGAGCAGTAATACATGGAAAGGGCTGATAATCCTTGGTTGTGCATAACTGAAATAGATAATGACAAGATAAGATTTTCATGGATAGTGAGAAATACATCTCAATGGCTCCTTGAATACAGATGAAGAGACTAGGGAACTATAAAGGCTATCTTGACTAGTTGCAGATTCCAAAAGGACAAAAAAGCAATGGAATATCTGCTGACATAAATCGTTTCTCAAGTGTAGGATATATCCTCTTAGTTTTTTTTTTAAGGCAAGTAACAAGAAAGATGTGTTTTCCCACAGACAAGGAAGATCAAAGTAAAATGCTCTCTGTTATTTAAGAGAGAGACAGAGACAGACACAAAGAGACAGAAAATCTAATAGAAGTCAAGAGCCTTAAGCAGAAGCAGTACAACATTTTTATACAGGAATGGATATTTCTGATGTTTAGAATGCATGACTGGTGACTTGGAATAGGTAATGTTCCAGAGAGAGAATCTCAGATATGTCCCTTAACTCAGAGGCGTGACTAAGAACAAGTCACTCTCAATAGTGAAGTAAGGTCTTGGATTAGGAAAATACCAAATGTGGACACCAGGTTAGAACTCAGAGTTCTCTGAAATGACAAGGTACATTTAAATTTCTACTTCACCAGCCAGTAATGTGAGAAGGAAATGTCACAACCTGCTGAAGTGGGTAGAAGGTGGCTATCAGAGTTACCTTTGAGACTTTTGCAAACTACATTTGCCTCAAAGACATTCTGACAAAACTTTTCTACCCAGCACTACGTGCAATCCCATCTCCTTCTTAAGAATGAATGCCCATTTGAGCCACTGGTCCTAACCAGGGAAGTTACTCTATGATAACTTCACTGGGTGGGGCAGGATGTAGGCTGAGATACACTGCTTCATTGCTTCAGGTATTAACCAAACTATAGTCTTTCTTCTAATGCACTTGTGTGACAGATTAACTTGGATATAACCCAATGGATTTACAAAATTAATGTAAGTATTGGTAAGAAATAGAATAACCTTCCAGCCCCATAGTTCTGTGCACATAACATATATTTGTTGAATGAGTGATAAATATGAAGATGTGGGCATGGTCTACCCCAGCAAGGTTGGCAAACAATAGATAAAGATTCGAAACTTCTAATTTTTATGTCACCATGATTGTGCTTTCTCCATTACCCCAAATACTCCAATCATAAACTCTACATGGAACAATGAGACAAGTTTTCTTTCTTTCAGACTCATGCCTAAAACATATATCACATATATTTTCTCCATAAAAGCACATCACAGCCTTTTCAATCTCAGAAACACTACATAGCACTTCAGCATTATGCCTGGGAACCATTTTAAACTATAAAATTACCAGCAAAGGACAAATGTGCAAAAATGCAGTACTAAATAGACCATTTGAAAGACTCATTTACAGTATAGAGCAAGAACATGATGTAGAAGCATCCCCTTGTTCAAATGCAGCTAGGAATGTGCACATCATTGCTCTGTGCATGTCTACAAGTGACTGTAAAGACAGTCCAAGTATTTATTTGAGAGTTACACACTTTGGTGAGTAGCAAAATTCACAGATTTTGAGTGATGAGTAATGAGGATTTACTGTGTCTGTAAGACACTGGGAGGAAATCATGGCAGTTCAGGTGAGTGAAGGCAACTTGTATTAGGTCATTCTTTGAAGCAGTAATTCAGAATTCTCACTGTTATTTTAGCCAATTAAAACATTATCTAGCAATATACATATGACATAATATCTTATGTCCTGACTACAGAGGCTAAAGCCATGTGATCTTTGGGTCTTTAATGTTCATTTTAATGAGCAGCAGGATATTCACCAAAATGCAGGTCTCTTTCAAATCTGCTTCAAGGCCAGTCCACCACAGCCCTTTTCTGCTTGGCTACGCTCACAGTCATTTTCTTACCACAGAATAGTCCAGGAGTTCCATCTTGCTATAGTTAGTAGCTAAATGAAACTAATGTAATGGGGCTGGGGTTGTGGCTCAGTGGTAGAGCACTAGCCCAGCATGTATGAGGTACTGGGTTTGATTCTCAGCACCACATATAAATAAATAAAATAAATATCCAAAGACAACTAAAAAATATTTTTTAAAAAGAAACCAATGACTTTAAACACCACAAGGGTAGGATATCAGCTGCAAAGGAACATGGGCACAAGGCTTCTCTGGTATGTTGAACTTTTGGCTTTGCTTTTTACTTTGCCATTTTTCCCTTTGTGTTTTTCTGAGCAATACTGAGAAGAAAGAGTGGAGTTAATCACAGTTGTGAAAAATACTTTTTGGGATTGCTATCTCAAATGGAAATTATGTTTTTTTGTACTGTCAGGTATTTTTAAAAGCATGCAGACTATACATATCCTTGGAGGGACTTCAGCATTCTCATTTCTGAGCCTACATCAGCCTTGTTCTCCATTAGTGCTCAAGTCACAGCCAGGAAAGTTTGTGCCTGGATCAAGAACATTGTTTCAACCAGCTGCATGGATGTGGCAGTTCTTGCAGAGCAGTCACAGGTGAGAATGAGAAGGACACCTACTGATGGAAAACCATCAAAGCTATAATAAGGTAAATGTCCCTTAGTATCACCCCTATTCTCACAGAATCTGGACTTGGGAATAATTTTAGTAATGTGCTTCACTCAATTTATTGATAATTTTTACCTACTAATCCCAATGTGAGATGAAAACTAACCTCAGGAATGGAATTGTCACTGGCTGCCCTTTCTGTGGTCTTGTTCTATATAGTATATAGGCAGATAGCAGGGATTGTCTTTCTCCTGTCTGGTGCCTTGCCACTGGATGTCAGAGGTCTGGAGGTGAACCCATGCAACTGCTTTATTTATTTTTTGTTTAAAAAAATTTTTTTTTGGTCCCGGGGTATTAAACCCAGCCATGGGTGCTTAACCAGCCCTTTTTTATACATATATTTTTAAATTTTAAGACAGGGCCTTGCTAAGTTGCTTAGGGCCTTGCTAAGTTGCTGAGGCTGTTCTCAAAATTGCAAGTCTCCTGTCTTAGCCTCCTAAGCCACTAGGATTACAGACATATGCCACTGTACCCAGCTATTCTTTAAAAAATTTTAACTGTGGTAAATTATACATATAACATAAAATTGGCCATCCTAATCATTTTTAAAATACATTCTCAGTAATATTAGTATACTTACGTTGTTGTGTAAACAATCCCCAGAAAAAATTCAACTTGTAAATTGAAACTCTGTAAACCATTAAATACTAGCTTGCCATTCCCCTCTGGCCTATTCCCTAGCAACCACCATTCTACTTTCTATTCCTATGATTTTGACTGCTCCATGTACCTCGTCTAAGTAGAATCACACAGTGTTTATCTTTTTCTTACTGGTTTATTTCACTTATCACAACATCCTCAAGGTTCACCCACATTATAGCTTTCCTTTTTAAAGCTGAATAATATTCCATTTATGGATATATCACCTTTGTTTATTCACTCACCTGTTAATGGTTCCTTCTACCTACTCCTTTATTTTAAAATAGCTAAAATCTTATGAGACAAACATAGGATGACATAAACCCATGGAATAAAGTTCATAATTATTCTCTTCAAACTTAAGAGTTAAATATATTTGTGGGTGATAAATAATCTGGCCATGACTCTTATGATCCAAGTCCACTTCATCTCTCTCCTCATTTCCCACTTTGATTAGTCTACTCTGACTATTTTTGATCTTCATGTAAAAGGCCAAGCCTACTCTATCTTGAGGTCTTTGCCAATGTATTTCCTTCTGTTTTGAATTTTGTTTTTCCTAGGTTTCTGTATAGCTCTCTCTCTTCCTTCAAATATCTGCTCAAATGTTCTCTAAGCCAAGAGACCTTCTCTGACCACCCATACTAATAGCAACCACATTATCTGTCTCTCTTTTGCTTGATATTTGCATGACAGCCATCATTTTAACTCTATTTTCTTGTCTTTATCACTTGTTTTTTCCAACAGAAAGTACTATGAGATCCAGACTTTTTCTTCACTACTCTATCTCTAGTACCTAGAACTGTGTGTAGCAAATAAGAGGCATTTTATTATTTATATATCACTAACTTTTGAGCAGATAATGCTAGACATTTATATATGTTAACTTACTTCACCCTTATAAAATTCCAAGAGGTGCTATAATTGTCCATATTTTCAACTAAAACAATGAGGGCACATTCAAATAACTTATTTAAGGTTACCCAGCTGATGTGTGATGGAGCCACAGCATAAACTGGAATAGTTTTGTTCCGGAATCTGTGCTTTTTGTTTTCCAGTGTTGGGAGTCAAATGTAAGGCCTTGTGCATGCTAGGCAAGTACTCTATCACTGTGCTATCTTCTGACCCCAGAATCTGTGCTTTTAGCTATGTGTTGAGGGAAGAAAAAAAAACGACCCTTAGTTCTGATGTGGTGGCACAGGGCTATAATCCCAGAGACTGGGGAGGCTGAGGCAGAAGCACTGAAAGTTGAAAGCTTGCCTTGGCATTTCAGTGAGATCCTTCCTCAAAATTAAAAAAAAAAAAAAAAAAAAGCAAACCAACCAACCAAACAAACAAACAACAAGAAGGACAGGAGATGTGGTCAGTGGTAGAGTGCCCCTGGGTTCATTCCCTTGTACCACAGAAAAACTAAACAAAAAGAAAATGATCCTTAAATAATTGAGAGGGAAGAGGTTGCAAGTTTTCTTCTTCTCATTATACATCATGATGTCTTTGCTCAATGACAATTTGCAACATGAAATATAGATTCTACAGGGCAAAGTGTGGAATAAGTACATTTTTCTACCGTCCTTTTGCTCCTCTGGCAGAAAAAAGTCCTGGAATATGAGATTCCTTTTCTTTCCACCCTGAACATTATGTTTAGAGTTTGGATGTGGGCAGTGAATGTTAGTAGTACCTGCCTGGCTAAATAGTCATATTCATTCCAGAAAATAGCAGGTCAGGACATACTAACATCCTTGCAGAAATAAGATTTAATCATTTATATTTACCAGTCTTAACTGGAACTACAAATACCTTACCAAGAAAGGAAGATACTCTGGAATTTCAACTACTCTGCGTTGTACACAGATGTCAACCCTTAGATCCACAGCTTTCCCCAGCACATTATCCTTATAGTTCAACTTCTCCTGTCTTTCTCAGCTTTCTTTCTCCTTCCTTCTCTGCTCTGTGTCACTCACCATGTAGTGTATGTTTGGCATAGCATCTCAGAATTCCTCTAATGTACCATTTCAGTTGAACTTAAACACTGGGGTGATTACTAATTTATTGCTGTCTACTGCTAAGTGCTTAATGCAAGCTTAATAAAAATCAATAACTGTGTGTGCCTCTCCATTGCAGGATTATGCTTCTGATATATGCCTAGCTTAGGTCATATTCAGGTGATTTATTGAAAACCTTCTGGGATAATCTATCTCCTCCTGTTTTATTGGTGTCATGGAAGATGTTAATGGTCAGAAAAGTGAAAGCAGAAGCAGAGAGCAGAAAAGAGCAGGTCCTGTACACCTTCTTCTTCGACAGTCTCACCATGCAAAGAGACTAATAGTATACAATGCAGATAAATACCAAGCCTGATCAGAACAACATTCCAAGAGAATTAGAGTTAGGATTCCAACCCAAAAGTAAACTTCCTCAGCCCTTGGGCACTATCTCCTACTCCAAAACTCATTCATTTCTGGGGAGGGGGGGAGTACTCAGTTTACTTCACCATCTACAAGTTCCACCCAGAATACTTGACCCCCTGTGCCCTCCCTCTGAACATTCCCCTACAAAAGGTGACTCTTGTGAAAGATGGTTAAAGTCATCTGCCTGCACTGAGAAAACTAGTCTCTTTTAACAAAATAATTTCAACCTTCTCTTTTAAACTATCCTTACACATAGTAGGCATAAGAAAGCACAAGCTACCCCAAGTTCATCTTTTTCTCAAACCACACAGAAGGTTTCATTCCTCTGGCATCAGACCTCTGCAGTTTCTGCTCAATATCAGATTGTGAGGAGGTAGCCTCTTCCAGCCCAACCCTAAGCAGGACATAGGGTCAACAGCTAATGGAAGAAAGTGGTTCATTTTCTTTACAACTTCCAGAAACCTGACATTTATTCCTAACCATGCTTCCCAGTTCCAACAACTCTATCATAATTTCCTTGTAAACTGTTGGCCCTGAAAGAGGTTTTTGAAAAGAGAGGCTCTTTATTAGTTCTACCAGTACAATGCCTATGACTTCATCTACTTTATGGCAACATTTTTGACTTTGAATATTTGAGTTCCTAAAAATATCGAGCCATTGCAAGATTTAGCATATCATATATTTTATTAGAAATAACTTATGTTAATAGACAAGTAAAGTTCTTTAAATTAAATTTAGAAAATTATCTAATAGAGTAAACTCCTACCATTAGAACTAAGCACTGTTATCCAGAATAAAGGCAGAGAACAAGCAGGGACTATTTCTACCATGGCTGTTATTCCTTTTCCCATTTTCTTTTTTATTTGCCATAAGAAGAAAAAAAAGAAAATGTTCTATTTAATTTTTGTTAGAATTGGGCTTTGGAATAGTGCTTTCTTCTCATTTCATTTTTATTTTCTGTCATCAGCTGCTGCCTTCTGCAGGCCTCAATTCTGGATGGCTGTACATAATGTTGATTTCATAAACACCTTTATAAATCAGTTTTCTTTAAAAAAAATGAATCCCAAAACATATACATTCAAAATGACTATTGGCAAGTAAAATATTCTTAATCTTCCTTAAATAAGCTATAAAAATGAAGCAAGAGACAGTCTTTAACAAAATTGATTTTAAAAATATTCTTACTAATGCAAGCTGTAGAATACATTAGAAAATTGCATTCACTTGCAAAACATTTTATCGACCTATAAAATTTTCAGCTTTCTCTGTTTATAACAGTGCTATAGCAATAATAAATCTATAGGAAATTTATCAGAAGAAAAAGAAAATGAAAATGTATTTGCTGTGGGTTGTACTTTTCATTTATATTGACTTTCATATTTATTGAATGTTTGAGTTCTTTAAGATCTTCCTGGATTGCTTATAGGCTCTAAAATCCTGGGTAAGGCCATTTTCTTTAATTCAGGTCAACAGATTTATATCTATAGTGTTTAATATATATTAGGTGTCTGGAAAGAGAGAATAGGAGAATTAAAAAGAAAAGTGAAAAAGTAGGAATTGTAAATAAACTAGATAATAATCCAGTAATAAAAGTATTTTTAAGAACTATATAATGTGCTTATGGTAAAGCCTCAATTACTAGATAAAGTAGGTTCCATTTGAGGTAGTCTAAGGATGAGGAGAATTTTGGTGTACAGAGGGGGAACTCTATTCCAGAGTGGAGACACACAATAATGGAAGAAAGTATGTAGGACCATGGTTGAGGAAGGAAATGTAGCTTATAACAATGGGAGTATCTGATGGAAATGATAGATACACAGGTTCTTTTTAGACAAGAGTGTCAATTTAAGGGGGTAATGAACAGTATTTTCAACAACTAACACTGGAACAAATAGTAATTCAGGTGTAAAAGAATGAAGTCAGACCTCTTCCTTAGACCATAAACAATAATTAATTCCAAGTGGGTCACAGTTCTAAAGGTAAGTGCTAAAACTATAAGACTTAGGAAAAAATCCTAGAAGTAAGTCTTCATGACTGTGGGTTATGGAACTTTCTTAGATAAAACAGCAACTGCAAAAGCAAAAAGAGAAAAATAAATTGGAATTCATCAAAATTTTAAAATCTGTAATCCAAAGACATCATCAAGAAAGTGAAAACAGAACTCAAAGGAGAAAATATTTGTAAATCACATGCAAACTAGGGAATTATATGCAAGACTAAATAACTGCTATGTTTCAATATTATAAAAAGATAACCTAATTTTAAAATGTCATTTAAAAGGATTTGAACAGTATTTCTTCAAAGAAATATAAAAATGGCCATTAGGTACATGAAAAAAAGTTTGACATCATTAGCTGTTAGAAAAGTATGAATAAAAACTATAATGAAGTACTGTTTCATATCTATTGAGATTAAAATAAAAAAATAAGTTTTGGTGAGGAGGTGGAGAAATTGGAATCCATATACATTACTGGTGGGAATTTGAACTGGTGCATTCACTTTGGATAATAGTTTGACTCTTCCTCAAAATGTCAAGCATAGAATTATTGTAGGATTCAGCATGCCACGAATAAGTCCACAAGAAATTTTTAAAAAATGTTCATACAAAATCATGTAAGCAAATATTTATAGCAGCACTATTCAAAAAGCAAAAAAATGGGAACAATCCAAAGATCATAAACTGAAGAACAGATAACTCAAGGTAGGATGTCCATTGAAAGGAAAATTAAATGGTGCTGGGAAAATTGGAAATTCACATGTAACAAAGTTAAATTAAACCCCTATCTCCCACCCAGCATGAAACTCAACTCAAACTGGATCAAAGACTTAGGTACTAGAACAGAGACCCTGTGCCTAATATAAGAAAAAGAAGGCCCGAATCTTTACCATGTCAGCCTAGGATCTGACTTCCGTAACAGGACTCCTAAAGCACAAGAAGTAAAATTAAGAATCAATAAATGGGATGGATTCAAACTAAAAAAGTTTCTTCTCAGCAAGGAACAATCAATAATGTGAAGAGAGAGCCTACAGAATGGGAGAAAATCTTTACCACATGCACCTCAGATAAAACATTAATCTCCAGGATATATGAAGAACTCAAAAAACTCAACACCAAAACAACAAATAACCCAATCAATAAATAGTCTAAGGAACTGAACAGACATTTCGCAGAAGATAAACAATTGATCAAATAATGTCAACATCTCTGGCAATTAGAGAAATGCAAATCAAAACTACTCTAAGATTTCATCTCACTGCAGTCAGAATGGCAATTATCAGAGCTACAAGCAACAGTAAGTATTGGCAAAGATGTGGGGTAAAAGATACACTCATACTTTGCTGATGGGACTGCAGATTGGTGCAACCACTCTGAAAGCAATATGGAGATTCCTCAGAAAACTTGGAATGGAATCACCATTTGACCCAGTTATCCCACTCCTTGGTTTATACTCAAAGGACTTAAAATCAGCACACTATAGTGACACAGCTACATCAATGTTTATAACAGCTCAACTCACAATAGCTAAACTGTGGATCCAAACTAGATGTCCTTCAACTGATGAATGGATAAGGAAAATGTGGTATATGTACACAATGGAATATTAGGCTTAATGAAGAATGAAATTATGGCATTTTCAGGTAAATGGATGGAGTTGGACAATACCATGCTAAGCGAAATAAGCCGATCCCAAAAAATCAAAGGCTGAATGTTTTCTCTGATAGCAGATGCTAATTCATAATAAGGGAGGAGGGCAAGGGGAAATAGAGTTAGTTTGGATTAGATAGAGGGCAGTGAAGGGAGGGGAGGAGGTATGGGAGTAGGAAGGATAGTAGAATGAATTAGACATTATTACTCTACGTACATACATGACTACATGACCAGTGTGATTCTAAATCATGTACAGAGAATGAAAAACTATACTTCATTTATGTATGATGTGCCAACATATATTCTACTGTCATGCATAATTAATTAAAACAAATAAAAAATAAAAAGAAAGACAATGAATTTGAAAAAAAAGAAGAAGAAAGGAAGTACTAATACTTGTTACAACATAGATAAACCCTGAAAGCATTATGCTGAGAGGGTAGCCAGTTACAAAGACCATTTAATTGAAATGCCCAGAACAGGAAAATCCACAGAGAGAGAAAGTAAATTAATGACTAGGGACTAGGTGGCAAGATAGAGGTGGAAAGGGAATCAATGAGGAATTTCTTTTTGTAGTGATGAAAATGTTCTGATATTTATTATGGTGATACTTATACAACTCCATGAATATATTAAAAATAATTGACTTGTACATTTTAAGGGGATGAATTGTATTTTATGTGAATTATATCTCAATAAGATATAAATACTCAAAACAGACTCCACAACCAGACTTCCCATATTGAAATTCATGCTTTTACTTGCCAGTTATGAAGTTCTGGGCTATTTAATCTCTTTGTAGCTAATTTTTTCATCTATAAATGAATAATTATTTCTAGCTGAGCTCTCAGGGGAAATTTTCACAGAGGTGGAATTTGGTCTGGTCTCAAACACAGTACTTTCCTAGATTGTGAAATGAAGACATTAAAAGGGAGAACAAATGATCTGATACTTGTAGAATATGCACTGCCTGCCAGGGTTTGTGTTAAGCATTCATCATGTGTTTTTGCACGTACTACCTACTGCTTTTGATTTTTGAAAAAATTTGACTCTGAAAATATAGTAATTTTAAGTGACCAAGTAGAGTCTCAACTGTAATCTTAGTGTCTCTTGTGTCTGGTCTAAGTAACAATTCTTAGGTGGAAAGTACAGGAAGCCACTGAAAGGTCAGGGGCAGGGTGGCACTTACACTGCTTACCACCTTTAATGGCCAAAGTGTCTGGATTTCATCTTGTGGGTGCTGGGGAACTACGAAATTTCTTAACATCAATGAAAGGTCATAAGCAGAAGTGATGTAAATGTAGTTTTACATGTAGAAGGCCAGATTCATCTTATACCTTATTAGATAACTCAAATGTACCTTTGAGACATTTTGCAGAGTTACTCAAAATAGACACAGCTGACAAGCTTGCCTTTAGTGAATTTTCCAGCAAAGTGGTTTGCTTCCCATTGCAAGATGATTTTAAAAGGTGAATTAAAACCCTATCTATGTCTGCATTTTTTAATTTGAGCTTCTAATTGTTATCAAATGACAGATTGATTTTGATGTGAATTTTGGCACTAAGAATAGACATTAGAAGGCTTTAAATCTCATTAAAAATCTCAAAAAAAGAACAAAAATTATGGTCTTACTTTATCCAAGAACTCAGTGAAAAAGAACACCATCATCTAATAGTTCTTCCTTATCTGAGGTTTTGCTTTTTGCAGTTTTAGTTACCCACAGTCTGAAAATATTAATATTGAAATTAATATTTGTCTTGGTTTTTCAAGAGAAAGAGGCCAAATTCACATAACTTTTTTCCATATAACTTTTAATATAGTATATCATTATGATTGTTTTATTTTACTATTAGTTATTGTTACTAATCTCTTAATGTGTCTAATTTGTAACTTAAACTTTATTAGTGAATATAGGGGTCAGAACTATAGGCCTTCTCAGTGATCCACTGAGGGTCTTGGAACCTGTTATGATTTGGATATGAATTTTATCTGCAAAGATTAGGTATTTAAGACTTGGTCTCCAAGGCAGCAGAGTTCAGAGGTGGAACCATTAGAAAGTAGTTTGATCATGAGAGTTCTAATCTCACCAATGGATTGATCTATTAATGAATTCATAACTTAATGCACTATTGGGTGGTAATAGAAATGTAGGAGATGGAGCCTAATTATAGGAAGTAGGTCCTTGGGGGCATGTCCTTGAGAACTGTATGTTTTTCCCAGGCCCTTCCTCTCTTTTTCTCTGCTTCCTGGCCACCATGAGGTGAACTGGCTTATCTCCACCACACCCTTCTCCCCATGATGTTCTGCCTAGAAAAATGGAGTCAAATGATCATAAACTAAAACTCTGGAAATGTGAGCCAAAATAATTTTTTTCTCCTTTAAGATGATTTTCACAGGTATTTTGTCACAACAAATGAAAACTAACATAGAACCTATCCCCTGTGGTTATGGGAAGGATTACTGTATATGTAATTATTCAAATGGATATTAGATATTCATCACATACACATGTATTTGATGGTGTCATCTTTAACAAGTTCTGGAGGCATCATGAACCCCTTGCCTCTGTGTTCTACTAGGAAGATTCTTTCAAAGTCACCAATAAACAAGCATTTGTGTGTCCAGGAATTATCAGAACTGGTATGCCACACAGCAGAAGGAACAGGGAGCAAATGTGTAACCATCCCTATTCCAGGAGGTACCCGCATTATACACTGGTTATGTGTATGGAAACCACGAATGACTGGGGTGCTCAACCTTTCTCAGTCAGTAGTTCTCTGTAGAGATTCTACATCTCTTAGAATGGGTGCACTCAAGAACAAATGAGGGGGAATACTTTATTACAATGATTGGGATCTTCTACTAGAAATTAGTGGCAGTGGCCTGAAAACATCCTGACTCTCCTGAAATTCATGAGACAGGACAGTGAAGAACTGCCCTTCATTCTACATGTTTTCCAAATCTCCTACTTCATAAATTATAATCTGAGCTTCTCTAAGACTAGACTCTAATTCAATTTTCCATACAAACAGAAAGTAGTTTTACCATGGTTTTAACATAGTCTCAGTTTTTCAGCATGACACTACCATACAAATTGTGGGATGACTATAAAATTTTGTCCATAATCTTGTGAAGTGTTGATCACCATCCCAGAAATAATGTCACCAAGGATGATGCCATTCATAGTATTGGGATAGAAAACTTGTCCTATCAGTTGCAATCTGCATTTGTATTTGTTATAATTGCTATTTTTATTGTGTGGATACATATATGCAAATAAATACATATTTGTATATTTATATTTAGTCATTGTTTTAAAATGTTGTATATGATAATGTGTATTTAAACCATTTATTTTGGAGTTATCTAGGTTTTTCAATATTATTCTAATAGATCAATAATACAATCTCTCTAAAGTTATTGTAATAGAGTTTCATTTTCTAATCCACCCTCAATTTTTTTGTTGTCCATGGAAGAAAATGTATCTAATTTTTTGTTGCTCATGGAAGGAAAGGATTACCAATAACTTTAAATAATTGTAGGATTTCAAGAACAGAGATAAATTCTGGGTGACACTTTGTTTCTACCCTGTCCCATGTTATAATGCAGGAAATTAATTATTATGACACCATACATAAATAAAGCTCAACTCATTTGCAGGAATATCAAACTTTCCCATTTTCTCCATGTTGACATTTGACAATTTGTCTTAGCATCTCACTGCTACTTTAATTTAGGATTTTTTTCTGCTTTCTGTCACACACTTACATGTCTATCTCTTATTACTCATCCCAATGATGGTTTTATTCTAATTCCACCCTTACCTCCATTCCTTCAATTACTTGTAACTCTTCATCAATGGTTTCTCATATTCTTACTTCTTTTAAATCCAAAACTATTTACTACAGGCATCAGATAACTTTATTAAATATCTTAATGTAGAAATATTATATATTATACAAATACTCATTTAATTATAAATCACTTTCCTTTTTACTTTATTATGCTTGAGACATTACATTGTTTTTTCAAACTATGCTTTTTGCAATCTATAAATTTCTTTTCAGAAGAGTAATGCACTCATTTATTATAAAACTGTTTATGAAGTATGTGCTATATTAAGAAATCACAGTATTTCTATTATTATAATAAAATGTTTTTCACATTTTATATTGAAGAATGTGACTTAACCTAAAATTATACATCAAGAATTAGCTTTGAAACTTAACACCAAAACAACCAATAACCCAATCAAAAAATAGGCTAAGGAATTGAATAGACACTTTGCAGAAGATAATCAATCAACAAATATATGAAAAAATGTTCAACATCTGTAGCAATTAGAGTAATGCAAATCGAAACTACTCTGAGATTTCATTTCACTCCAGTCAGAATGGCAATTATCAGAGCTACAAGCAACAGTAAGTGTTGGCAAGGATGTGGGGCAAAAGGTACACTCATACTTTGCTGATGGGACTGCAGATTGGTGCAACCACTCTGGAAAGCAATATGGAGATTCCTCAGAAAACTTGGAATGGAATCATCGTTTGACCCAGCTATCCCACTTCTCAGTTTATACTCAAAGGACTTAAAATCAGCACACTATAGTGACACAGCCACATCAATGTTTATAGCAGCTCAACTCATAACAGCTAAACTATGGAACCAACCTCCATGCTCTTCAATAGATGAATGGATAAAGAAAATGTGGTATATGTACACAATGTAATATTACTCAGCCTTAATGAAGAATGAACTTATGGCATTTGCAGGTGAATGGATGGAGCTGGAGAATATTATGCTAAGTGAAATAGCCAATCCCAAATACCAAAGTCCAAATGTTTTCTCTGATATGCAGATGCTGATCCATAATGGGGCGGGGTGAGCAAGGGAAGAATGGAGAAACTTTGGATTGGGAAGAGGGAGTGAAGGGAGGGGAGAAAGTGTGGGGATGGTTAAGGTGGTGGAATAAGACAGACATTATTTCCCTATGTAGATGTATGATTGTACAAAATGTGTGACTGCATCGTTTACAGCCAGAGAAATGAGAAGTTGTGCTCCATTTGTGTACAGTGAGTTGAAATACATTCTGCTGTCATGTGTAACTAATTAGAACAAATAAAAAAAGAATGAGCTTTGATATTTTAAAGTTTCAATCACCTTGGATTCTCCCTATTCTGTTTATAGACTTGGGTTCACAATTAAAAATGCTTTATTATGCATCATTTGGGTCCTTGGTAAATAAAACTTGTAGGTGGAGATGATAGGAATTTTGTCTATAATTAATTGTTATTGATAATAATAATGCAAGTAATAGCTCCTACATATAGATCCAGAGCAGGCAACCATCTATTACCTCATATAACACATGCAATCATTGACAAATAGGAAAGTTGTTATCCATATTCACAGATGAAGAAAATGAGGATTAAACAGTCCAATGACTTGCCTTTGATCACAAAGCTTGTAAATGACAGGGGCCTAGACTCAAACACAGGCCTCTCTGTTCATGTGCTCTGTCTCTGAAAAGAACAATGTTCTTTAGTTTTTTATTAAAAAAAGTAAAACATAAAATTAATATTTGGTATTGTAGTGCAAAGTAGGAATGCTTTCAATAAATCTATTTAATAAATTAATTATCTCCACAAATATTTTAAATTAAAAAGAGTAGAAGGAAAGACACTGCTGACACACTGATTTTCACTGACTATACCATACTGATATTTGAAATTGATTCATCCAATATTGCCCTACATAAAGACCATACCAATAGGAACTACATTGTCCAAATTGGTAGCCTCTAGCCTTGTGTGGCTATGGAGCATTAGCAATGTGGCTAGTCTGAATTGAAATATGCTATAAATATAAAATACACCCAGAATTTGACTACTAAATATAAGAAATGAATGTGAAATATCTCAGTAATTTCTATTTTGATTATCTGTTATAACTATATTGTAGAGATTTGGCTAAATAAAGTGTTACTAAAATCAATTTCACTTGTTTCTATTTTTGGGGGTTTATAGAAAAATTTAAATTATACTTGTAGGTTTCATTATATTTCTATTAGACAATGCTGTTGTGTCAACTACATATATATTTTCAAATAACCAATCTTAAATAATTAAAATGTTTTTTAAAAAAGGTAAAACAACAAGTAATGTGTTATAATGCTAGAAAAGTTATTTGATTAAAGCTTTAGTTTTAGTTTTTGTCTGCCAGTGAATAGATGTGTAAAATCTGACAAATCATTTAAAGTCTATTAAGCACAATTTCTGTAAAATCAAAATTATAGCTTATCTCATACAGGGTTGTTATAAATATGAAATTAATAATAATTTCATTCAGTGGAAAAAAGTATCATGAACTTAATCTGTGGTAGGCACTAGGAATACAAAGGACCTCAATCCTGGTTGCTGACCTCAAGGAGGTTACAGTAGACATTGTTGAATAGATATTGATGGATATTATAGGGTCAATGTAACTTGTTAATTCTGCTCAAGGATTAAGGAAAATTCCATAGAGGTGTTGGCCTCTGATATGGCCTCTCAATCATGTGTGAAAGAGTTTGTCAGGTAGAGGAGTCAGGGAATACCTTGTCTTTACATCTCTGATATAAAAGAGCAGGGTGTACTGAGGGAACAACAGGGTGATTTTGGTCCTGCCAAATAAAGGAGGAGAGGCAGTGGCTTGTTTCCACTACTGGAAGATTTGGGTTGAATGTTTCTTAAGCTAGGGGAGAGAGGAGAAAAGAGGAACCACAGTCACTTTCTAGATTTTGCTAATGGTGTGCACATACATATTCTAATATAATTTTGGAATATTTCTTCCTTTCTTAGAGGAAGAGAAGACATAAGCATAAATTAGCAAGACTTAATTGAATAGCATTCAATGATTAATTTCTTAAAAAATTACGTGGGGCAAATATTCTTTCTTCTTTTTGTCTAATACATGCTTAGCTCTGATCAATACTTTATAAAAGGACCCACATTTTCAACAGGACAGTTGCAGGGCTGTTTAGGAAAAGGTATAGTTTCACAAATAAACCTGAGTCTATAAGAAATCATTTATATCTACCAGTATTTCCAAAGATTTAATTCATTTTTAGAGACAAATATATATCAAAATTACTTATTTGTAGAAATACTCAGTCAACATGGTAGGTGATTTAACATTTTCTATGGGGCTATATTTATGTTAAAATCAGAATGAATATAATGGTGTATGAGTGGTACTTTCAAAATTATATGTTTGAGTACTGTTGTACTCATACTTATAAAAGGCAGTTTTGAAAGCAAAAATTATAACTGCCTTTTAACTTCAATATTTTCTTTAATACACTTTTTACGAATGATAGAAATAAATACTGAGTACTCTCAAATCTATTTACAAGCTGAGCATATTATAGGATCTAAAAAATGCTTTATTCTCAACATTTAATTTACATTATTTATAAGTCAATATGTTAAAAATAGAGACCTCATTTTCTAGATATCAGAAGAGATAAACTCATGTTGCTATTGAATAGAACTTTTATTTCCCTTTTAAATCAGAAAACAAATAAGAAGTAAGGCTGAAAAGATATTTTCCCAGTAAGATATACTATTTGCAATATATTTCTCTGAACAATAGAACAGATTGTTACTTCAATGTTTCTAACTGAAGAAATTTTGGTTATATTAAAGGAAGTTTTTTTTTAATGATAGATATTTAATAAAATTTAAAATAACAATACACTGTGAATATGTGAGGTATTATTATCCATAATGTAATAAGCTATGATTAAAAGAGATATTAATTTTTTTATCCTCTAGCTTGAAATCTTCTAGCTGTACCAGTAATTTTATCAACAAACATTTCCATGTAATTATAGAATTTAGACAATCCTTTCACCTAAACAAATTTATATAATCTCACTGACCTTGAGAATGGCAAAATCAGCGTTATTAACTTCATTTTAGAAATGAGAAAGCTGAGGATAAGAATAGTTAAGTAAATTGTCCAAGTGTTCAAAGATAGCAAATGAGGAAGTCTCTGACACACATCTGAACCTCCAAATGCCAAATGAAGTCTGTGCTTTAACGTAATACCCTACTGTTTTCTAATGATTTGTTTTTCAACATATGAAACCAAAAGCTCATGCGTTGAAGGTTTGGTCCCCAGCTGATGGCACTCCTGGAAAGTGGTAGAGTCTTTAATGGGTGGGACCTAGTTGGAGGAAGTTAAGTTACTCGAAGGGTAAATTGGGAATCCTGCCCCTTCCCCTCTCCCAGCTTCCCAGCTGCCATGATTTGAGCAACTTTGCTCCACCACAAGCTCTCTACCATGTCTGGCCTCACCATTAACCCAAAGTGATAGAGCCAACCAACCACAGCCCAAACCCCCGAATACCGTGAGCCAAAACAAATCTTTCCTCTTTTTAAGCGTTTATCTCAGACATTTTCTCATAGCAACAGAAAGCTGACTGGTACACATAAATATATTGTAATGGTTAAGTTACATAATAATATTAGTTTTTTTTTGGTGGTTTATTAATGTCACAAAGCACACTTTATTTTTATTTGACTTTGCCAAATGTTCTATACAAGGCAAACACTTCACCATGAAATATTTAAATTAAAAATAAATAAGTTCATTCCATCCTACATAGATCTTCAGCTGCCACATACAAATAAAAGAAATCAGTTATAAATTAAATAAGTTAAAATAAATAGTTGTAGGAGACTCTGTGTGGTCCAGCAAGATCACCTCTTTGTTCCCTTTGTTCTGGACCCCAATTTCTACACTGTGTAAGACACTGGACAGTTCATTGGGATTAGCCCCTCAGTGAAAAAGCCCTTGAATACAAGTTTCCAAATCATGTTTGGATGCTGGGGTCAGGTGCTCAGAGTCTAGCACAGTGTCTGAAGGCAGAGTTTAGCAAGGTGAAAGCTCAGAAGCCCAGGCCTCTTACCCACCACCACACCTTCTTGTAATTTACCCAGAGATATAGAAACAGGAAATTCAAAGAGCACAAAGCAAGACATACCACAGTGAAGCAGTCAGAAATGTCAGTTGAGTCTGAGATGTTGAATGGTCAAACTCTACTTTGTACCAAGACATGGCAATTTCTAACACAGTCACAGGCTAAATTTTACCACAGAATTTCTGATTTCATTAAATAGGTTGAACTAATTTAAACCTCTTAATTAGAAAACAAGCCTTCTGGAGGCAGAGTTCAGGTCACAGATGAGGTCTATTCAAGGCCTGTCACTAATCCCCTTCACAGGCAAGGCATTACTCATCAATCACTGCACTCTTTTAGCTCAGATCCCTCCTCCATATAGCACTCCAGACAACCTCTACCAATCCATTAGTTTTAATGTTTGAGACAAAAATTCATTACTAACCCTAGTCCTTCTCTATGTACTGAACTCTTTCATGTGAAGGAGGCATTGAAGCGGGACACCTATGTATCTTAGGTGCCTTCAGACTAATCATTTAGTCTTCCTGAACTGGTGTCTATATATAAATGGATAAAGCCACCTAACTCAGCTGTTGGAAAGATTAGGATAATTTGTGTAAAGTGCTCAGTATCAGGCATTTAATAAATGATAATTATTATTACCATTATTATTATGGGATAATTTTAAGGCTACTGATGTTGAAAATAGAATTGATAATGACATTTCCATTGACAGAGGACAGCATAATATTATATATTAGGTCAAACCATATGCAATGGGTATTTGATTCTTTTTGACCTCTAAACCAATATGCAATGGTCTAATTCATTCAAATCACTTATATGTTCTAACTTTATCAGACTCTTTGCTTCATGGTTGTCCCCAGAGACATATGCCCACCATTTAAAAAAGTTCCTCAAATCAGTTGCTAGTGTAAGCACAGCAGGGAATCTGCTGAGGGAAGTTGAGGATTTGACAACTAATCCCACTATCTTGTGTCTATTCACATAACCTCTGGAGGCCTCAATTTCCCCATCTGTAGATTGGGAATAATTGTGTTTTCTTTTTTTTTCAAGTGGGGCTTTGTGATGATAAGAAAAGATAATGACTGGGAAAGCACTTTTGAAAGTTAAAAATCATTGTACCAAATCAAGGTATTGTTAATTCTACTAGATTATGCCACTTAAGAAAACATTAACATTTAATTTTAATCTTTTTCTATAGAAAAATTGCACATAAAAGAATAGAGAATTCATGCAATCATGCCAAATGACCATCAGAACTGATTTTGATGACACTGTCAAGTAGATATTAGAATTATTCAGTAAATACCTAGTGCTTTGTCCTTAAAATTTGTACCTCATCAAGGTAAAATAAACACGAAATGAGAATAGTGAGAACCATGGGGTTTACAAACCCCTCAAATGTCAAGCTTTTACATTCATGTCAGAAATTATACATTTTGGAAAAGCCCACAAAGAAAACAGAGGAATTGCCTTTGTTCTCCCTTGTAGTTCTTTAAAATGGGCTGGCAACGTTTGCTTTTGGTATAGTTATGCCTAAGGATAGGGAACTAAACTTTATGACCTCCCAAAGTAACTTTCAGACCAACAGTTTTATTTTTCCTTCAAGGGGCCGTTCCTTTTCCATGCCCAAAGCCGGGATGATCAGTTAGTGAGAGAGAATGATGTTCGGACCAGCTACTAGTACAGGTGAGTGTGGCTCAGTCCCAATCCTCAAGTTTTCTTCCCTTGTCCTGTGAACCTCAGCCAGTGCAAGGTACCTGGGAAGGGTCACCTTTAGTCGGCCTCGAAGGCGCTGTTGGTGGCTCCCACATATTCAGACTTCTTCTTGTGCCTGGTCCACATTTTTCGGAGGATGCCAGGGACACCGCAGGAAGCACTGCCTGTCAGTGGCAGGGAAGCCTCCGCACCCTGGGGGAGAGTTGGATACTCTTCTGTCATCTTCTTGAGATGTCTGGATCCTCTTCCTAGAACAGTTCCATTCTCTGAGCCTGTGGCTGCCACCTCTGCTGCAGCTGGAGAGTTCACTGAGATCCGGGCTACTGGAGGAATCAGTGATTTTCCATATGCTCGATTCCCACACAGATTTGATGCTTTGGGTTCAGAAATCCCCACAGGTCTGGAGCGGGTTTTGGCGGGATGTGCCCCGGGCAGTCGCCTGAACCTGCGGCCTTCGCCTGCGTCCCAACGGTCGCTATGGTGCGGCAGCAGCTCCAGGGGCCGGGACGTGTAGAGGTCCGACTTGATCACCACATTCTTGGTCAAGAGGTGTTGAGAGCTTTTGACTCTTCTCCTGGTTGGACTGGACACCTTGGAAGGAATCACGGTGGTGGAAACTTCTATATTTTCATCGCTGCAGCTGTAAATCTGATGCATCGCTTCAGCCTTCTCTCCCCCAAGACAGCCTATCTCTGGACTCCTAGTCGCGAGGTGTCCTAATCCAGTCTGGCTCTCGGATCATTGTGTAGGTCCACAAAAGACAGGCTGGGAATATTAGTTTTTCATAAGTTGAAAAATAAATCATTAGGAAGATTCTTTTAAGAAGATAATACGCTCTCCCTGTTGCCAACAAATTACCTACCCAGCATTGTAATTGCTTTCTGCTTTCTGGTCAAGATCTCATATTTTCAAGTCTCTCACCCTCTGGAAAAACTGGTCTCGCTTCCAAGAAGACCACAAAAGGGTAAAAATTGGTCTATATTTAAAGTTAGTCTAGTTTCCTTCAAAGGCACTATGGAAACAATACAATCAAATCTCTTGTAGTACTTTAGTTTTGGTTCCCAGAACTCATTTTCTTATTAACAACTCTATTTACAAGGGACAGGTAAGAAAAGGTTCATTAATCCTCATCACAAAAACAATGCACCCTTGAGTTAGGGGATCCTGCCTATGTTCCTGTCATGTTCACACTCTGAATATTAGAAATAGAATGGAAAATATCTGTTTGATCCCTAAATGTGTTCTGTTTCTTTATTCTCATTCTGCATTAATTATGAGCCTGTTGAGGGAAGACATCGTCTTTTCTCTTGTTTGCATTCCTCATAATGAACTAAAGTGCCTACTTAATAAATTTATGAATTCATAAAGCACACTAGTGGAGGTTTATGGACAAGCAATAGCAATTAGTAACCCACCCCACCCCCAACATATTCCTTGAGATATATTTGATTAGAGAAAAGTGATCTTAGAAATCAAATAGAACCAGATCAAGTTCCAACTCAAGATACTTTCAGAGCAAGGTGACCACGTACTGTTTTAAATACAGTACTTCCTACATTCTAGAGTTATTTTGAGGACTGCATGCATGAATACACATAAAGAGGATATAATAATATTTGTGTGGCATGTAACAGGCATTCAGTAAATACTGATCTTCTATATTATTTAATCTTCAAACTGGGGTACTTGTCAGTGTGCCAAGAGGGTTACAAAGTCAGGGGATAAATACTATGACTTTCTCCTTGCATGTATTTTTCTGGATGGCATATAATTATACAAATATAAAACAATTATTTCAGGTTTCATTTAATCAACATTTTTTGAGCACCTGATCAGTAGTAGCAGTCTGCTGGGTACAAGTGATAAAACAGTAAATAAGACATGGACTGCTAGTACAGTGGAAAGGAAAGAAGGGAAGGAGGGAAGAAGAAAGAAAGGAAGGAAAGAAAAGCAGAGAAGAAATGGAGAGAAAGAAAATATATAATTATAAATTTGACAGATGTTCTGAAGGAAACAGCAAAATTGCAACGATAGAATTCAGTTGGTTGAATCTACCTCTTCAGCAGAGTTAACAGAGAATGTTTTTCAACACAGGTAGCATTTTGGCTTCATGAAGTATAAGTATTTGGGTAGCATGCTGAATTCTTAGCTGAGAGACAGCCATGCTGAGAGTTAGGGAAGAGCATTTCAGGCAGAAGGAACAGCAATGCAAAAGTCATCTGAAATTTTAAGGCAAAACATAAATTTCAAATTTGCTGATTGAGCAACTCTCTTAACTCCCCTGCTTCTCAAGACTCTTCCATAGACATTTGGGACATGTTGCTCAGAAGAAGAACATGAATTTCAGCTTCCAGGGGTGGGAATGGTAGATAGAAAATGCCTTTTCCTTGTCTGTATTTAAGTTGGCAGCTTGTAAGGGTTATAACAAGGTACTCAGAAAACCAGTACTTAGGAAATGAACTGATACAATTTAAATATAGAGGGGAAGATTGTATTTTAACTAGATTTATAAAGCACTTAAGCTTTGTGTGGTCCTTGCATTTCAAGATGGAGATTCACACTAAATAAAACTAAGGTTTCTCTTGGCACTGCTTGATGCTTTCCTTTTGCCTCATGTGAGTATATTGCCACAGAAAGGTAACTGTGTCTCTTTCTATAGCCAAAAGGAAATAATAATTTTAAAATCTTACTAAATTACTATAAATTTCACTAAACAGTCAAAAATTTACTGAAAATCTCTGGTTTCACTGAAGAAATCTTGAGAGAAGATTTAAGTTAGATAAGTTTCTTGAAGGAGGGATAATTTTATCTTATTTATCTTTGTATTAGTAATGCCCTGTAGTGTCAGAGACATTGTAGATGTTCAATAAACACTTAATGGATTAAATAGAAGTTGTAATTTCAGACTGGAATGGATAAAGGATAGCTAGCATCTCTTGGGCTCAGGCATTTGTCACTGTAATTAAACTAAAGTGAAATAAAAGAAGTTACACTCAATAGTACATATTTTTATTCATAATAATTGGAACATTCATTTATAATTTTTATCTAATGAAGGTCACAGGATGATAGGCATTAAATGAGATAACTCACTTCACTGTTGCTATAGTAGATATTTCTTCTATCGATAGACTGAGATCTTTTGGTCTCAGTGGACAGTTTCAACTGCTTGGAAAAGAGTATAGTTTAATGGTGTCCTCTCTTACTTTATTAGTGAGAACAATAAATGATTGGCCTTTAGACAGCTTTATTAACTGTATTTTAATGCTTGAAATCTCTCTTGCGTTGGGTTCCACATTCACCACTAATCGGTGAGTGAGACCAGAGGAAAACATGGTTTAGGAATACAACAAAGAATCATCACGTATTGCCTTGCAAGGATAAACAGTAGGTTTGCTCACAGTCACATTCTTCTCCTATGTTATGGTCCACCTTGCATTTGTATATATGAGTGGCCCCTTCAGTTTGACAACCATATTACATCTCTGGCAAAATAAACTGAGGGAAGATCTTGAACACTACCACCAATAAGCAATGAAGAGAGGCTAAATTAGAAATGGAGAGAACTAACTTCACATTTTAGAAGCACCATTAACATTTAAAATTATTAATTATTTAATTCAAAAGATGATTTTTTAAAAAAAAGAAGACAACTGTAGTTGAAAAATCCAGGTAAGGTACTTTTTATATTTGGAAATTTGAATCAGGTTTCAAAAATTCTCCCATGATTTACATGTACAGAAAAATCATTCTCACACATTCTTCACTGATATTTCCTACTCCCAGAGCACTTTCCATAAATGTTTATGTGAAAATTGATTTGACTCTTTTCTAGTTTTTGCTGGCTTGCTTGCCTATTCAATATTTTTTTCCTGCCAAAATGAAAGACTAAATGACAGAAATGGCAGAGTGGTTAAGCAGCTAAGAATTCAGCATGCTACCCAAATACTTATAATAAACACCATATCCCCTCAGTCTGGAACTATTATACCATGTCACAGCATCCACGACTGAACTTCCTTATGGGAATCTGTTAGGAATGTATTTATTATTTCTGAACAGAAGTAAACTGTACTTGTTTATTAATTTCTTGACTATGGCTTTTATTGGATGAAGACTATTCTTTAGCTATAAGTTCAGCATGCTTATGATATGAAGAAAATAGGTCTCTTCCATTCTGATTGTCAAATCTTCAGAAGAAACATTTCATTTGTCTAAGGGTTTCACAGGCTTCTCACTTGTGAAAAGCCCTAATTTGGTCATTTCTGGAGTGAAACACATTCTTTGCTGAAGGAAATGCATCATTGATTCCTTGAATTCAGGATGGAATCTCAACAAGAGACATGAGGCACAGAGGGTTCTACTTAGGGTATAATTTACTATTTTGGTACATTCGTACAATTTTAAGAGGACTTTACTTATTTCCCTTTTAGATGTCAGAGGCTGAAAGTTAAATATAGTTAAAGTCCCAAGCACAAAAGTAGACATAGATTAAAGTGTATACATTTGATGCAACAAGCATTTTTTTAGTGAAACAGCTGCTGAGCTCTGCATACTCCCTGAAGACACTTCAACACTTCTTGACAAAGTTCAAGCCAGTCACCATAACTGTGGTCTACTAAAAGGTGTTCTTGTAAATCTTTCCAGGAGCTGGAAAAAGAGCAGGTGACTATAGTAGTTCCCCTTATTTGTGGGGGACATGTTCCAAGATCCTCAGTGGATGCCTCAAACTGTGGGTACCACCAAATCCTACATATAGTATGCCTTTTTCCTATACATACATGAACATGATAAAGCTTAATTTATCAATTAGACACAGTAAGAGATTGATAATAAGTAATAATAAAATAGAACTATTAATGCATTATACTACAATAAAATTTTTACTATCACTTCTTGTGCTTAGGGGTCATTATTAAGCAAAATAAAGGTTACTTGAACATGATCACTGTGATATCACAACAATCAATATGATAACTGAGAAGCTAGTAAATAACTAGTAGGAGGGTAGCACAGATAATGCAGATGGAGAGGAAAGGGAACAACCCACAACTTGAGAAGGATGTAGTGGGAAATATAGATTTCATCATGCTACTCAGAACTGCATATGATTTAAGATTTATGAAATATTTTTTTCTGGAATTTTCCATTTAATGTTTTCAGACCAAGGTTGACCTCAGGTAACTGTAACGATAGACTCCAAAACCACAAGTAAGGAATTACTATAAGTCCCAGAGATCCAATGCTGTATTAATAGGCACTAAAGCTAAGATCTTGAGTTTTTGAATAATGAACTAAAACTGGTTCCTAAGAGATGATAGAAAAATGAATATATAAAAAAGGAAATAATGATGATTAACAATGTAGATGAGGGCGGCATTAGATTATTATTTTTAGATGGATTATTTGACAAGATTATTTCAAATTAGGCTTTAATGATAAAAACTCAAGAGAAAAGAAGTTTTAACATCACAATGAACCAGTTCAGAAACATGTAATTCTACAGATATGAATAAAAAGGATTTCAAAGTGGTTCTTTCTCATGTTTAAGTATGTAAATATCAATATGAACTAAGGACTGATGAGGAGATTTCAGAATATCATATCCACAATGAACAAACCAAGAATAAAACAACAGCTGATAAAAGGCGTAAGAAGTACTGACTCAAGTAGTCATTAGCTCTTACTTTACAAAATCACCAAAATAAAAAAAATCAATAAATTAAGATAGAAAATAGTTGGACTTACACAAAACATTTCCAAACTCAAAGACATTTGGAGATGCTGGCCTCATAAGTACCATTTTCTGAAGATGACTTCTCTTCTAAGTGGATTTTTCAGTACATGCACAAGCTTTTATTTAATTCCTGTTGAATTTATAGCATACATTTCAAGATAAAGACTGCTTATGCAAAACAATTTCTCTCTGTATGAATCCAACCTTACCAAATGGGGATAAACATACAAAATGATGGCATGAGGATTAGGAAAGAACAAAGTGAACTGATTCAGTCTCCAAGATGTACAACATATTCTGATTTAACATCACATAGTGACCACTGACTTTCTATCAATGATTCAGAACACTCATGGCATGCTTAAATTTATAGTAACTAGACAAATTTCTTCAAACATTTTCTACCAATAAACAGTAAAACATGACTGATTAAGGAGACTTACCTGCTCTTCCTTTGTTTCCTTTGTCAGAGAGCACCTGTAAAAAAATCATGATTCTCTTAATATCTCAAAATCTCACCATTTTGTCAAGAATATCACCATTGAGTTCGAAACAAAAGAGTCAGATTATAAAATTAGAATCAAAAGGACTCCAGAAATTAAAATAAAGTGCCAAATGAAGCATTAAAATTGAATGATTTGAGGGACTACACAACTCATTAGGAATCACAAAAGTAATGGGGAAAGATGTATCACTTGTGGGGAAGACGCATCAAGTTATTTTTCTCCAATTTAAGTAAAGATTTGCATGCTACCATGTATCCACTTACTGAGAAGACTAAATTCCAGTTTCTATCAACTATCCTACTGCCCTCAAATCATCAGGAATCTACTTAGTGCTAAATCCAGTCCCTGCCTCACTTGATTCCCCAATAACATTTACAGCAGCCAATGCAAACTACCACTCCCTCTTCTGAAACATGATCCTTCAAGCCTTCTGTACTCCCACTCTGTTCCTGCAGTCTTTCTACCCTCTGGCTGTTCCTTATCATTTTATTGGTTTGCTGCCCTTTTGCCTGTGTCTTCCTTATATGTTGATTTCATTTACTTTACTTTGTTTCATCAGGGATAGGTGTTGGGCCTTCTCTCCTCATTTTATACCTTCTTCCAGGGTGATATCATTTACTTTCCATCCATATTCTGATAATCTTCAGATTATATCTCCAACCTGGACTCTTTCCTTGAGCTCCAGGTCAATGAAGCCAAGTGCTGATTAGACATCTGATTTAGACATGCTTTAGTAAATACCTCAAACTCCATGTGTCCAAAACTCAGGATCCTTGGCTGCCTTCCTACATCCTCTCTCTACTCCTTTGGCCAGACACTTCCAATTCCAAACTGATCCTCTTTCTGTGTTCCTGTCTTAATGAATGGCATCACCATCTACCTGGCTACTAAAATCAGGAACTCAGAGCTCATCCTTGACCTCTCTTCCTGGTTTCACTAAATCCTGTTGTTGCCTACTCCCAAATCTTACTTTAGCCAATCCACCACTTTTCATTCTTACTGACACCTCCTGTGCAACATTCAAGTCTTACCTAGGTAACTCATAGCTTCCTAACTTCTTAGTCTGACTCTAGCCTTATTTCTCTTTGATCTACTCACAGTTTAATCTTTCTAAAAACAATGTGATTACATTAATTGTCTTCTTAAGACCCTTCAAGAATGAAATTATGGCATTTGCAGGTAAATGGATGGCACTGGAGACTATCATAAGTGAAATAAGCCAATCCCCAAAAAACAAAGGCCAAATGTTCTCTCTGATATGTGGATGCTGACTTACAATAGGCAGCAGGGAGGAAGGAACAGTGGTTCACTGGATTGGGGAGGAGGGAGTGGGGTGGGGAGGGAGTTAGAAATGGGAAAGACAGTAGAATGAATCAGACATAACTTTCCTATGTTCAAATATGAATACATGACCGGTGTAACTCCACATCATGTACAACCACAAGAATGGGAAGTTATACTCTATGTATGTATGATATGACAAATACATTTTTTTTTAAAGACAATAGTCCCCCATGAACCTAAGGATTAATACAGTGCAGAGGTTAAGCAATCAGAAAGATAGTTACTATCTGCATGACCTCAAGAAAGTTACCAAATTCATCTCATTTCCTCATCAGTGAAGTGGGGTTTCTTGGAGGAGTAAATACAATAATTCATGTGATATATAATGAGACTCATGAGTAGCATAGAGAAAGCATAAAATAAATACTTGTTGATTATTCTGAAAGAAATTCTAAAAAACAGGGGTTACACTTTATTTTTTCAAAGCATCAGATAAATAATACTCTATGGGAATTTGAGATGAAAGAGGCAAAACACTGACATAATTAAAGTTTTGTTCTACATATCACGGCTCCTCCCCACCCTTTTTAAAAATTCTCTCTCTCTCTCTCTCTTTCTCTCTCTCTCTCGCACACACACACACACACACACACACACACACACACACACACCTTTCCTTATATCTCTGTTCCTACTTGCCCTGGGGTAATAGCAAATTTACAAAACTGTTGGTGACTGATAGTAAGAGTCACTCTTCCCATGGATATGCACACATTAAGGAGTACCATCTGACAATAAACCTCTAATGGTAAGCCTACAGACACTGTGACACACAGGAGGGGAAAGATTTCTCAAATAATATTAAGTACATGCTTATTTTCTGCTCTAGAATGAACCCTATCCAACTAGAGTACTATATAATTATTAAATGGTTCTGACTTGGTTTGGAAGCAGATTACTTAATGACTAGTTGACCTGGAATAACAAGCAGGATAAAATTAGAAAGCAAAATAAGTTCTATTACCTGAACATAATAAAATATTAAGAATTATTTTTTTCTAAATTCAGCAATGGTTTAATAATCATATGAACATAAACAATCTGGTAGAATTCTTCATGTTCAGCTATTTAAAAAATTCTCACTTAGGAGTTAAGAGCAATTGCTTCAGAGAAATTTCAGCCTTAGGGTTTGAAGAGGAAGTAAAATATAACAAATAGGCTTCTTCAACCATACCTTGAGATGGAATATTGACAGAGTTATTCATACACTAATAATAATAATAATAATAATAATAATAATGGGCTGGGGTTGTGGCTCAGTGGTAGAGTGCTTGCCTAGCACATGTGAGGCCCTGGGTTTGATCCTCAGCACCACATTAAAAAAATAAATAAATACTATAAAGGTATCGTGTCCACCTACAACAAAAAAACATTTTTTAAAAAATAATAACAATTACCCTTGATACAAGAATGAAGAGTCAGATTACTTGATTCCAAAAATAAATGAATGCAACATAGGTGAAATAGGGATTCTCAGATAAAACAGAGCATTTGACAAAAGTATAGTCAAGTATTATTTTGTCCTAAATATAAATATTTCATTAAAAGGTACATAAATCATGAGATTACAGTTAGCTCTAGAAACATACAGAAAAGATACAGTTTAGAGAAAAAAATGTGGGATGATGTTTAAACATATTTAAAAATCTGAATGTTGTAAATGTGAAGTGTCATTTGAAAACAGTAACAAGTAAATGCCTAAAATTAAAGCAACAAAAGTCAGTACCCTTGAATAATGAAAAATATTACTAAAGTATAAAGATGTTGGAGATATTTTAAAATAAGCCCCTGATGCATGTAACCATTTCAATTGTGTTTGAAAAATGAGAAGCAGAGGCATAGGAGCTCTCATTTCTCAGGAAAATTGATAAGGAAAAGAACAAATGTAAAATATGTATTTTCTATAACATGTTAATACTAAAAATTCATAAACGTGATGGCGAACATGTACTTTTTATGAATATATAAAAATATTTTAACATAATAATTTTTACTTAAAATCACTAGACCCCAGGGACTAGGAGGAGTAAGTAATGGGGATTTATTGCTTAATGTGTACAGAGTTTCAGTTTTGCAAAATGAAAATTCTTGAGTGGATGGTGGTGATGGTTGCACAATGATATAGTTGATTCATACCACTGTACTTAAAAATGGTTAAGATTTTTAATGGTGAATTTTATGTTATGTGTATTTTATCACAATTACAAAAAATGATCCCTAAAAAAAAATCACTAGATGCACAGTCTAAGGCAACTCCATTCGTTGAAACTTCCACTGCATCCCAATTCAAACTCCTCTGTTTAGAAATCCAACTAATAGAGTAGAAACTCTTTAGATTCCAGCAATATACACATTTATAGGATACTTCTCTAAGATCCAAGTTGTGACTTAAGAAAAAATAATAAAGGAACTGCTACTCTCTTAGAGGTATTTACTTATTCCCCTCTAATAATCATGAGATTATAGTTAGCTCTAGAAACATATAGGAAGGGTACATCTTGGACAAAATGTGGTGTGATGCCAGCTTCACTAGGGCCAGTGTAATTAGATTACATGTCTTCAAATCATTCATGTTTTATTTCTCTAGATATTTTATTAAATAAATATTTGTTGACTGATTAGTTGGTACAGAAATGTATAGAAATAAACATTTGCTGAGTGCTTCACCTATTCTTTCTGTTGTACAGGTGTCTGGGAGCAGGTAAGTATCTAATCTGGAGATTTGGGAACTTTAGAATTGCTGGAATTATCTCATGGGCAATTCATGAACAATTGTTAAAATTAGCTAATGGATAATACTCATAGAAAAATCATGACTGTGGCTTTGATATTTATCACAAACCACAGATAGTTGGACCACATTTGTGTGACTTTGTTTCTTTCATCATTAGTAGTATTAGAGTCACTTGCCTCATTTGGTGAGATTCCTCCGAAGATGTTAAATTTTCTAGTAACTATAGACTTAGTAATTATAACTCCATGTTCACACATACCCTAAGGATAAAAAATATTTTAGGTATTTGTTCTCATAGGGCTATATTTAAATCATAATTTCTTGGGCTGAGGTTATAACTCAGTGGTAAAGTGATTGCCTAGCATGTGTGAGGCACTGGGTTCAATCCCAAGCACCACATAAAAATAAAATAAATAAAAGGATACCCAAACATGTATCCTTTGCCTACTTATCCAAATATGCTAGACTGAAATATATAACTAAATAACCGTAAAAGCATCCCAATAAATTTTTATTGGGAGGCTAGGGCATGTAATAAATACATTATCTACTATAGTAGTAGTCAAACTAGAAAGCTATTTCAACACCAGCTGCTCTGAAACACAAAAGACCCATTTGTTCCTAATGCCCTCATAAACTCTGAAAACCAAAAGCAGCAGATAAACTCCAAAAGTAAATAAAATCATAGGTAAACATGTAAGTCATTTTACTATTTGCCCTTTACTTTATCCAGAACTCACCTGCTGATTTCAAATTCAATAGAAAATGTTCAGAATTTTTGCATCGATGTTCATTAAGGATATTGGTCTGAAATTTTCTTTCCTCAATGTGTCTCTGTCTGGTTTAGGTATCAGGGTAATATTGGCTTCATAGAATGAGTTTGGGAGGGTTCCCTCCTCTTCTATTTTATGGAATACTTTGAGAAGTATTGGAATGAGCTCTTCTTTAAAGGTTTTGTAGAACTCGGCTGAGAACCCATCTGGTCCTGGACTTTTCTTTGTTGGTAGGCTTTTGATGACTTCTTCTATTTCATTACTTGAAATTGGTCTATTTAAATTGTGTATGTCCTCCTCGTTCAGTTTAGGCAATTCATATGTCTCTAGAAACCTGTTGATGTCTTCGAAATTTTCTATTTTGTTGGAGTATAGATTTTTAAAATAGCTTCTAATTATGTTTTGTATTTCAGTCGTGTCTGTTGTGATATTTCCTTATTCATTCCGAATTTTAGTGATTTGGGTTTTCTCTCATCTTCTCTTTGTTAGTGTGGCTAAAGGTTTATCAATTTTGTTTATTTTTTCAAAGAACCAACTATTTATTTTGTCAATTTTTTGTATTGTTTCTTTTGTTTCAATTTTGTTGATTTCAGCTCTGAGTTTAACTATTTCCTGCCTTCTACTACTTTTGGTGTTGGTCTGTTCTTCTTTTTCTAGGGCTTTGAGCTGTAGTGTTAGGTCGTTTATTTGTTGAGTTTTACTTCTTTTATTAAATGCGCTCCATGAAATAAATCTTCCTCTAAGTACTGCTTTCATAGTGTCCCAGAGATTTTAATATGATGTTTCTTTGTTCTCATTTACCTTTAAGAATTTTTTAATTTCCTTCCTAATATCTTCTGTTATCCATTCATCATATAATAGCATATTGTTTAATCTCCAGGTGTTGGAGTAGTTTCTGTTTTTTACTCTTTCATTTATTTCTAACTTCAATCCATTATGATCTGATAGAATACAAGGTAGTGTCTCTATCTTCTTGTATTTGCTAACATTAGCGTTGTGGCATAATATATGGTCTATTTCAGAGAAGGATCCATGTGCTGCTGAGAAGAAAGTGTATTCGCTCTTGGTTGGATGGTATATTCTATAAATGTCTGATAAGTCTAAATTATTGATTGTGTTATTGAGATCTAGATTCAAACTAAAAAGCTTTCTCTCAGCAAAGGAAACTATCAGCAATGCAAAGAAAGAGCCTACAGAGTGGGAGAAAATCTTTGCCAATCATACTTCAGATACAGCACTAATCTCCAGAATCTATAAAGAACTCAAAAAACTCTACACCAAGAATGCAAATAATCCAATCGACAAATGGGCTAAGGAAATGAATAGACACGTCACAGAAGAAGATCTACAAGCAATCAACAAACATATGGAAAAATGTTCAACATCTCTAGTAATAAGAGAAATGCAAATCAAAACCACCCTAAGATTCCATCTCACCCCAATTAGAATGGCGATTATCAAGAATACAAGCAACAACAGGTGTTGGCGAGGATGTGGGGAGAAAGGTACACTCATACCTTGCTGGTGGGGCTGCAAATTAGGGCAGCCACTCTGGAAAGCAGTGTGGAGACTCCTTAGAAAACTTGGAATGGAACCACCATTTGACCCAGCTATCACACTCCTTGGCCTATACCCAAAGGACTTAAAATCAGCATATTACAGAGATACAGCCACATCAATGTTCATAGCTGCTCAGTTCACAATAGCCAGATTGTGGAACCAACCTAGATGTCATTCAATTGATGAATGGATAAAGAAACTGTGGTATATATATACAATGGAATATTAGTCAGCCATAAAGAATGATAAATTATGGCATTTGCAGGCAAATGGATGAAACTGGAGAATATCATGTTAAGTGAGATAAGCCAATCTCAAAAAACCAAAGGATGAATGATATTGCTAATAAGTGGATGATGACACATAATGGGGGGGTGGGAGGGGTTAGTGTTAGGGTTAGAGTTAGGGTTAGGGAGGGGGGGCAAGAATGGAGGAAGGAAGGACTGTATAGAGGGAAAAGAGGGGTGGGAGGGGTGGGGGGGAAGGGAAAAAATAACAGAATGAATCAAACAACATTACCCTATGTAAATTTATGATTACACAAATGGTATGCCTTTACGCCATGTACAAACAGAGAAACAACATGTATCCCATTTGTTTACAATAAAAAAAAAATAGAACATGTTCAGTAGTGGCCCTGATTTTTTTTTTGTAGCAAGTTTAATTTAATTCATTTTTTATTATTGTATACAAATGGGATACATATTGTTTCTCTATTTGTACATGGAGTCAAGGCATAACATTTGTGTAATCATAAATTTACATAGGGCAATATTGTTTGATTCATTATTTTTTTCCCTTCCACCCCCTGCTTCGTTCTTGCTACTTAGGATTGCTTTAGCTATTCTAGGTTTTTTATTCTTCCAGATGAATTTCATAATTGCTTGCTCTATTTCTGCAAGGTACATCATTGGGATTTTAATTGGAATTGCATTGAATCTGTATAGCACTTTAGGTAGTATGGCCATTTTGACAATATTAATTCTGCCTATCGAAGACCATGGGAGATCTTTCCATCTTCTAAGGTTTTCTTTAATTTCTTTCTTTAGTGTTCTGTAGTTCTCATTGTAGAGGTCTTTCACCTCTTTTGTGAGATTGATTCCCAAGTATTTTATTTTTTTCGAAGCTATTGTGAATGGGGTAGTTTTCCTAAATTCTCTTTCTGAGGATTCATCACTTATGTACAAAAATGCATTGGATTTATGAGCATTGATCTTGTAACCTGCTACTTTACTGAATTCACTTAGGAGTTCTAAAAGTTTTCTGGTGGAATTTCCAGGTTCCTCTAAATATATAATCATGTCGTCAGCAAGCAGGGATAGTTTGAGTTCTTCTTTTCCAATTCGTATCCCTTTAATTTCTTTGGTTTGTCTAATTGCTCTGGCTAGAGTCTCAAGGACGATGTTGAATAGAAGTGATGGAAGAGGGCATCCCTGCCTTGTTCCAGTTTTTATGGGGAACGCTTTCAGTTTTTCACCATTTAGAATGATATTGGCCATGGGCTTAGCGTAGATTGCCTTTATAATGTTAAGGAATGTTCCCACTATCCCTATTTTTTCTAGTGTTTTGAGCATGAAGGGGTGCTGTATTTTATCGAATGCTTTTTCTGCATCTATTGAAATAATCATGTGATTCTTAACTTTAAGTCTGTTGATATGGTGAATGACATTTATTGATTTCCTCATGTTGAACCAACCTTGCATCCCTGGGATGAAACCCACTTGATCATGGTGCACTATCTTTTTAATATGTTTTTGTATGCGATTTGCTAAGATTTTGTTGAGAATTTTTGCGTCGATGTTCATTAAGGATATTGGTCTGAAATTTTCTTTCCTCGATGTGTCTCTGTCTGGTTTAGGTATCAGGGTGATATTGGCTTCATAGAATGAGTTTGAAAGGGTTCCCTCCTCTTTTATTTCATGGAATACTTTGAGGAGTATTGGGATGAGCTCTTCTTTAAAGGTTTTGTAGAACTCTGCTGAGAACCCATCTGGTCCCGGACTTTTCTTTGTTGGTAGGCTTTTGATGACCTCTTCTATTTCATTGCTTGAAATTGATTTATTTAAGTTGTGTATGTCCTCCCCGTTCAGTTTAGGCAATTCATATGTCTCTAGAAACCTGTTGATATCTTCAAAATTTTCTATTTTGTTGGAGTATAGATTTTCAAAATAGCTTCTAATTATGTTTTGTATTTCAGTCGTGTCTGTTGTGATGTTTCCTTGTTCATTCCGAATTTTAGTAATTTGAGTTTTCTCCCTCTTTCTCTTTGTTAGTGTGGCTAAGGGTTTATCAATTTTGTTTATTTTTTCAAAGAACCAATTGTTTATTTTGTTAATTTTTCCAATTGTTTCTTTTGTTTCAATTTCGTTGATTTCGGCTCTGATTTTAACTATTTCCTGTCTTCTACTACTTTTGGTATTGGTCTGCTCTTCTTTTTCTAGGGCTTTGAGCTATAGTGTTAAGATGTTTATTTGTTGATTTCTACTTCTTTTTTTGAATGCCCCCCCATGAAATAAATCTTCCTCTAAGTACTGCTTTAATAGTGTCCCAGACGTTTTGATATGATGTGTCTTTGTTCTCGTTTACTTCTAAGAATTTTTTTATTTCCCTCCTGATGTCTTCTGTTATCCAATCATCATATAATAGTATATTATTTGATCTCCAGGTATTGGATGAGTTTCTGTTTTTTATTCTATCATTTATTTCTAATTTCAATCCATTATGATCTGATAGAGTACAAGGTAGTATCTCTATCTTCTTGTATTTGCTAACAGTAGCTTTGTGGCATAAAATATGGTCTATTTTAGAGAAAGATCCATGTGCTGCTGAGAAGAAAGTGTATTCATTCTTTTTTGGATGGTATATTCTATATATGTCTGTTAAGTCTACATTGTTGATTGTGTTATTGAGATCTATGGTTTCTTTATTCAATTTTTGTTTGGATGATCTATCCAGTGGTGAGAGAGGTGTGTTAAAATCGCCTAGTATTATTGTGTTGTGGTCTATTTGATTTCTGGAATTAAGAAGGATTTTTTGATGTACGTGGATGAGCCAATGTTCGGGGCATAGATATTTATGATTGTTATATCTTGCTGATTTATGCTTCCCTTAAGCAGCATGTAATGTCCTTCTTTATCCCTTCTGACTAGTTTTGGCTTGAAGTCCACATTATCTGAAATGAGAATAGATACTCCAGCTTTTTTCCTGTGTCCGTGTGCATGGTATGTTTTTCCCCATCCTTTCACCTTTAGTCTATGGGTATCTCTTTCTATGAGATGAGTCTCTTGCAGGCAGCATATTGTTGGATTTTTCTTTTTAATCCAATCTGCCAGTCTATGTCCTTTGATTGACGAGTTCAGGCCATTAACATTCAGGGTTATTATTGTGATATGATTTGTATTCTCAGTCATGTGACTCATATTTGTTTTTTGACATGATTTGGTTTCCCCTTTATTTGGCTATTCCTTTAGGCTAGCACCTCCTGTTGCTGATTTGCATCGTTGTTTTTCATCTCTTCCTCATGGAATATTTTGCTGAGAATGTTCTGTAATGCTGGCCTTCTTTTTGCAAATTCCTTTAGCTTTTGTTTATCATGGAAGGATCTTATTTCATCGTCAAATTTGAAGGTAAGTTTTGCTGGGTATAAGATTCTTGGTTGGCATCCATTTTCTTTCAGGGCTTGGTAAATGTTGTTCCAGGCCCTTCTAGCTTTTAGGGTTTGGATTGAAAAATCTTCTGATATTCTTATTGGTTTCCCTCTGAATGTAATTTGATTCTTTTCTCTCGCGGCCTTTAAAATTCTGTCTTTATTTTGTATGTTAGGTATCTTCATAATAATGTGCCTTGGTGTGGGTCTGTTGTAATTGTGTATATTTGGAGTTCTATAAGCCTGTTGTACTTGGTTTTCCATTTCGTTCTTCAGATTTGGGAAATTTTCTGATATTATTTCATTGAATAGATTGTTCATTCCTTTGGTTTGTTTCTCTAAGCCTTCCTCAATCCCAATAATTCTCAAATTTGGCCTTTTCATGATATCCCATAATTCTTGTAGATTCTGTTCATGATTTCTTACCATCTTCTCTGTTTGGCCAACTTTGTTTTCAAGATTAAATATTTTGTCTTCAATGTCTGAGGTTCTGTCTTCCAGGTGTTCTACCCTATTGGTTATGCTTTCTATGGAGTTTTTAACTTGGTTTATTGTTTCCTTCATTTCAAGGATTTCTGTTTTTTTTTTTTTTTTTCAGTATCACTAACTCTTTATTGAAATGATCTCTTGCTTCCCGTATTTGGTCTTTTAACTGTTGATTGGTGCGATCATTTAATGCCTGCATTTGCTCTTTCATCTCCTCCTTCAATGCCTGCATTTGCTCTTTCATCTCCTCATTTGCTTCTCTGATTGTTTTAATTATGTACATTCTGAACTCCCTTTCTGACATTTCTTCTGCTGTGCTGTCACTGGGTTTTATTGAGATAGTATCTAGGTTTGTTTGGGACATTTTCTTCCCTTGTTTTCTCATATTGGTCAGATGTCAGTGGGACCCTGAGATATTGCAGATTTCCTCTTTTGGCTTATAGTGTCCCGGTAGATTTCCAGTGTATCACCTCCCAGCCTTCAGTAGCCTGAAGTCTTGGAGGAACTTGATAATGCAGTGCTTCCAAAGAAAGTTGCCCCTAGCCCCTACTGGTTCCAGGGCTTGGAGCTGGCTCTGTGCAGAAAGGCTCTCACTGGGGGCCTGCACCGTGCAGCTGGCCGTGTGGGGGGATCCCACCACCAGAGTGTTGAAGGCTACCTTGGGAAGACTCTAGCTGCCCTACCCTGCTATGATAACCCGACCCCTATCTGTGCCTGGCGCCCAGGCCAATTTTCGCCCAGTGGGGAGACTCACCCCGTGACTCTATTTTTGTCCAAGTCTCTCGATGACTCCTCTTCTTGAGTCCTGGGGTCTGGAGCGACTGGAGATGCAGTCACCCTCTAGGTCGCCATCTTGGATCACCCCGTGGAAAGAGCCTGCGGCTGGAGTGGGCAGAGCCCCCTGAAGAAGTCTCTAGCTGTCCTGCCCTGATCCCAGATGCTGCTTGGGGATCGAAGTTCTCCCCGTTGGCTCCGGGACTTGTGGCTGTCTCTTTGTAGAAAAGCTCTCACTGGGCGGTCTGTTCCAAGAAGCTAACCTTGAAAGGCACCTCCCACCGCAGGGGTCCAGGCTGCTTGGGGAGGTCGCTGGCTGCCCTGTCCTGGTCCCTGAAGCCGCTTGCGGACCAGAGTATGCTGCGCTGGCTCCGGGACTTGGAGCTTGTTCTGATCAGAAAGGCTCTCAGTAGGGGGCCTGCTCCAAGAACCTGGAGAAGCTGGCTGTGTGGGAGGGGCCCAGCACCGGAGTGGGCAGGGCTGCCTGTGGAAGACTCTAGCTGCCCTGCCCTGCTCCCATAAGCCACCTCTATCTGGGCCTGCCACCTGGGCCGAACTTTACCCAGTGGGCAGACTCACCCGTGGCTCTATTTTGGTCCGAGTCTCTCAATGCCTCCCCTTCTTAACTCCTGGGTTCTGGAGCGACTGGGGATACAGTCCCCCTCTAGTCCGCTATCTTGGATTGCACCCCGTGGAAAGAGCCTGCGGCCGGAGTGGGCAGAGCCGCCTGAAGAAGTCTCTGGCTGCCCTGCCCTGATCCCAGAGGCTGCTTGCGGATCGAAGCTCTCCATTGGCTCTGGGACTTGTGGCTGTCTCTATGTAGAAATGCTCTCACTGGGCGGTCTGTTCCGAGAAGCTAGCCTTGAAAGGCACCTCCCACCACAGGGGTCCAGGCTGCTTGGGGAGGTCGCTGGCTGCCCTGTCCTGGTCCCTGAAGCCGCTTGCGGGCCAGAGTATGCCGCGCTCTATGCCAGTTTCTTTATCCATTCATCAACTGAAGGGCATCTAGGTTGGTTCCACAATCTGGTTATGGTGAATTGAGCAGCAATGATCATTGATGTGGCTGTATCTCTGTAGTATACCCTTATTTAAATATTACTGAATAATGCCTAAGTAGCAATGAGCGGAAAAGGTTAATCACCAGATTACCACTAAAAATTTGTTTCCTTGGACAAATATATGGTATGTGAATATTACACACTGACTTTGGTTCAAGTAAGTTAAGACTGACTGTTGAAGGTGAATAATATCTCAAACAAAAAAGTAAAACCTTTTCCTAAATCTCTCTCATGTTAGCTACCTAATACATTGAGTACATATTATAGGTAAAAATGGGGAAGAAATACTTCAAAGCATTATAATCTCTAATTGCAGAATAATTTTAAATGTTTCAACCAAATCATCAGTTAAAGTAAAATAAAAATATGATGTTCCTTATTTATCTTACTGAAATCTCATTGACTTTAAATTTGAATTAAAAATATTTTGATCATAGCCAGAGAAGTTCACAAAACCTTTTAATTTATGAAAAAATTATCTAAAGTGGTTCCTGACTAGCCGTCAAATCTATCCTTTCCCAACTAAGTTTGAGAAAATATTAGATAGTGGGAGGGAGTGGAGAGATGAGAAAGAACACAGACTTCCTTAAATAATTATGCCATGAAAACCAAGGAAAAATATTCTAAAAATTTATAGAGAGAATATATTATATAATTTAAGATCTACTCTGTTTCCCTGATTTCCTATAAACCTGACGTATGTAATACTTATTTCCAGTGCTATATAAAAATCTCAATAAACCTTAAACCTAAGAGTGATATGAAAATCTACTTTTGTGGTTTTAAGCATTTTTCAGTTTAGCCCATGATGTATAAATCTCTGTTTCTAAATATAAATTTTGGTAGGTTTATATTAGTATTCAAATTTTGAAACAGAAGTGTAATACATAATTTCAGACACTTAATCTAATGCAAAAAAACCCCTAATCTTTACTAGTTCAGTGAGTCTGAAATGATGTTATTTAATAAAGCATGGCATTTTAATAAGCATTCTTGACATCTGGTACTAATAAAAAGGATTTTATATTTTACTGTTAACATTTAAGGAAAAAAACCAAGGCTTTAGTTTTGCTATTTGTCACAGACCACAGATGGCATAGGCCACATTTGGGTGGCTTCATTTCCTTCTTGATTAGTTTATATAAAGGGGCCACTTGTTTTCTATCTTTCTGTGTATGTTTTATGTAAGAGTTGGGCCAAGTCTCAAGAATGAATAAATGAAGAAAGGAATACATCAAATGAAAAAGAAGTTTCTTAATAACAGAACTGATTATGGAAGTTTCCTGGATCTAGTTTAGTGAATAAAAATTCATTCTAAAACAATGATCCAAGGCATTTCGCATCTGGACAAATACTTGAATAAAGTTTTCCAGAACTGCAACAATTCAAAAGGGCCTAAGAACTTCCATCCTTTTTTACAACTGTATTCACTCTAGGCAAATGATCAATCCTTCTTTTCAAGGCAGGGTTTGCCAGGACCCTGTGTGACAGACAACAGCTAGGGATGGTGCTGCTGAGAAAGCCAGGTAAGCATTGGGGCTTCCAGATGCCCTTTCATTTTGGGGCATTCCTTTTCCAATCATTAACCTGAAATACAGGTTTTCCTGTTCCCTCTTGCTTAGATTTTTTATGCTCCTCTCTTTAGATCCTGTGCTCAGTGTCCTGCTCCAATATGGACATGTGACTTGGGCTGTCCTTTGATTCTCATTCATCCTAACCAACCAATTTCTTCTGCTTTCCTCTGGAAGATATCATAGGTATCTGGAGCTTCCATATAAGAGTATAACATGTGTCACATGTATTTTCACTAGACTTTGTTAAAAAAATTAAAAATTAGCGACTACATGTACACAAGCATTTCCCATATAGTAGTAATAACAGAAAATATGCTCTGAGATGTCTTTGATAAACCAAAACTCTGAATATAAAGCCAAAAGAGTTAATTTGTGAGAAATAAAGAAATGGAAATGTGAACTAATTAACTCAAAATCAGACATTTTTCTTTATTTAGTTCATAATTCTTTAACAATCATAAAAAAGTATTTTGTTTCATGACTGAAATAGGTATTTCCTAGGGAAGTCATGATATCGAGGTCAAATATAAAGGTCATCTTGGCCTCTGCTATCTAGCTTTAAGAGGCACCTGATCCATCCTAGGATAATTTTGTGGTAAAACAACAAAATCCAATAATCTAGAAGAAGAGATAAGACATATTCACATAACACTACTAGAAAGCAATTCAGTGCAGGATTTATTACAATATGGAGTTAACTGACTTAGATAATAAACTCAATTAACATTTAAGAATATAGTTGGTGGTGAAATAGTTTGTGTGTGCAATTGAAAACTTGACTGACTTAAAATGAAACTGAGTTCTTATTCCCTGAATGAGATCCCAGGATATGGCAGAAGACAACCCCCCTCCCAAACACAAAGTTTATAATAGTACAGAACAAGTATAGGAACAAAGGTGTATACAAAACATATTCATATTGGAAGAGGAATGAATGGTGGATCTCATGGAGAGAATCGGGGAGGTTTATGAAGAATAATAGGCTCACTGGGAGAGTAAGAGGGAGAGGGGGATTTCAGAGAGGAGGAACAATGTGTATGAGGGGCAGAAGAAAGCAGGGGTGTCTGGAGAAATGAAGCCATTCTTGTATTGCTACAATATCAGTTTTGGAGTAGAATAGAGAGTGCTGGGATTAGAAGGATAGGATTGGGCTAGATCATGAAAGTGCATACTACATTTAGGAGTTGAAAATGACTCATATGGTGGTGAAGACAAAAAATGCAGGCTTCATAATGACAAATTTGGAACCACCATATGGGGTGGACTGCAGGTAGGGTGAAGAAATTGTGAACAAACCAGGGGATTGTTACAATGGACCATGACTAGGTAAAACACAGGGCTGGTACTAGACTGTGTGAGGAAGCACAGGTATGAATCATATTTAAGAAGGGACTGATTAAAAGCAGAGAGAGGAAGGGAGTGTGAGAGTGTCTTGAATGGTTTCCAGGTTTGGGCCACCTGGTTGGTGGAAGTCTCACATTGATGAAGATGAGTGATAGAAGAGGTGGTGAAAGGAATTCCACTTTTGGACACATTAAGTTTGAAGGGTCTGTGGGACACCATCTTGGATGTATAAAGAAGCTGGAGCTTGGGAAAGTGGTCTGGACTGAATGAGTACAGAATATCGGTGATAATTTTAGCCTTGAACAAGGATGAGATTGTTCAGAAAAAGTGATTGTGCTGAAAAAAAGAAAGGTAAAGGCAAAAATCTGGGCATGATGGTATTTATGAGGATGAAAGGATGACTAAGAAAAAGCAGCCAGAGAAGAAAATGATGTAGTATATATTAGAAAAGGGAAGATTTTAATCAGCAGAAGTAGGTTAATAGTAAAGGACTGAAAATGGTCAACTCTGAAGTTGGTAATTATGATGTGACCTTGGCCAGAACCAGGGAATAGAAATTAGAATAAAATAAAGGAATAAATAAAAAATAAAGCAATGTCATCTCAAGAAGCTCAGAAAAGGTTGAAAGAAGCCAAAGTTCTAGTCTTAGGAGGTAATTTGATGAAGCACTTTTCTAAATTAGAAGATATTTCAATATGTTTACAGCTCAAGGAAAAAGAACTTGTGAAGACTACCGTTGCAGATTCCAGGGAGCAGAGACCTGAAGAAGGGTCTAAGAATGGGTCCAAGAATGTAGGGTCAGCTGGAGAAAATGAGGGTGTGGATATTGACAGTCTGGCTATGGTGGACAACTGATAGTTGGAGGCCTGTTTGGAAGGACCTCTCAATTCTCTTGGGACATGAAAGATATGGGGTAGGAGACCCTGGAAATAGAGAGGAGCACAGGAGAAAAGTTTTTTCTGTCTGTAAAGCAACTGTTGTACTCCTGTGGTGCTCAGAATATAGTAGTCTCACACTTACATACCTCCTCAAACTATATTCTAGTTATTTCACAAATGTATCTTCTTTTCAAGTAAATGTGAGCACTGGGAATGAAAATTCATCTCTGTTTCTTTTAAACCATTATGGTATATAGGTTGAGCATCCCTAATATGAAATGCTCCAAGATTCGAAATATTTTGAACACTGACATGATGCTGGTAATGTCAGTGGACAATTCCACACCACGAATTTTGGTTTGTGCACAAAAATTTCCAGAATATTATGTAAAATTACTGTTAGGCTATGTATATTTAAGATGTCTGTAAAACATAAAACATAAACTTGGGTTACATCCCTAAGATATATCATTATTTATATGTAAATAATCCTGAATGTGAAAAACTTCAATATCTAAGACATTTCTGGTTCCAGGCATTAAGATAAAGGATAATAAACTTGTATTAAAAAGACTTGAGTTTTTAGTTTGAGACATTGGGGTTGAGTCTTGAGTACAACTCTTACTAGTTACATGAGCATTCTTCACACTTGGCCAAGACTTAGTTCCCTTATGTGTAAACGGGAGATAGTAATATAGACCTCATAAGAATGTAAAGATTAAATTTTAAAAATTGTGTACTATCTCCCATCCATTGAATCTAGCACTAGACTGAATACAGATTTTTTTAATCCATTCTGAATAAATGCATAGTCTGAAACACATATGTATATTTATATGAAAATGTCCTTTTTAGCTACTATTTTCAGTTTCATCTGTAACTTTAAAATATATTGCCTAACATTAAAAAAATTTTGGAAAAGAGTCATTTTGTCACATCCCAATTTTGACCCTTAGTAGTCACGCTTCGCCTGTTAGATCTACATAAAATAAATCAATAACATGAGTTTGGTTTAACTGTTAGCACTTGGTGGCCCTCCTTGGGTAACATCCCCCTGGGTTTGACTGTTTCATAGCCATATTTGCTTTGGCCTTCAGGATTGTTTTTATAGCCTAGTACTTCCAGCTTTCAGGATTATATAAGATTAAAGTAGCATGTTTTAATTAAAGCTTCATTTTCTTTAAAAGAATAGTTGAGAGCTTAAAAAAAAAAAAAGCCCTCCAAAAATCCTGCCTCATAAGCCCCATGTCTCTTAGGCCATGACTCGTTCAGCTGAACACAGGCCAACAGGATAATTAGGTCACCAAGTTCTGACACACAGCCCCGGAAAATGTCAGAAGTGGATGGCCATTCCTCTTTCTGGACTCCACTCAAGTAACTTCCTGGATGAAACCTAAGGGCTTAAAACTTAAAAATGATCCCTAAGAACATTTTTCTTCCATGTATGGAGGAAACTATGGTGATGTTAGATTTTTAGAGCAGCCCTTCATTTTTTAATTTAAAGCCACAGAATAGTCAATTGTTTAAGTAAATATCAATAATAGATGAAATATAGTAGAAAATAGTAATATACTACCACTACTTTTATCTGTTAGTAGAGATGTAGGACGTTAAAACTGTTGTCAATCCAAATGTAATTTTATATCAGCTGTAACAAAAACAGTTGCATAAATACTACTGTACGCTACCACTTTAAAAGAAGAGAAAATTATTTCTTAGAAATGGAAAAATACAATATAAAAGGTTGTGGTGATGGTTGGAGAGTGGGGGTTGGGTCCTGCTAAAAGTCCAACAGCTGAAAGGAATGGTCTGAAGTTTTTCTTCTCTGTTCCTGCCAACCTCTACATAAAAGTACTGAGTGAGATGGATAAAAGGAATGTAGTAGGCAGAAGAGACTTAAAAAGCAAGGCTGATGAGTCTATGATGTGAAACCCACAAGCTAAATAGACAGTCCTTGTGTAACAGAAAGGTGATTTTTTCTCATATTTTACTTAATATCTCATCATCTCTAAATTCTAAGGGTCTTCTATTTGCAAAATGTACTGCTCAGTTCTTCCCCCTCCCATCTCCTTCCCTTCCCTTTTCTCTTCCTCTTCTTCTTCTTCCTTATCTTCTTTTGTTTTGGGGATTGAACCCAGAGACACTTAGCCACTGAGCTACATCCCCAGTCCTTTTTATTATTCTGAAACAGGGTCTCACTTAGGGATCCACTAAGTTGCTTAAGTTGACCTCCAACTTGTTATCCTCCTGTCTTACTCTACCAATTGCTGAGATTACAGGCATGTGCCATGACACCCAGAACTGCCCAGATCTTCTGCTGTGGGAAATTTATGCCTCTCTTGGTCCATCACCCTTTTAGTAAAGAAATCGTACTTCCCATAGGCTGCTCACTTCAGTGGGGGAGTTTAGGGGGGGGAGGACTTAATACAGGCCCTATTCGCCTCACCTTTTATGAATGGTTTTGGCTCCAGGACTAATCTTTGGTCTGGTTAAGCCTTCCTTGAAACTGCACTGTAGCATGAGATTCCTCCATCCCTCTCTCCTTTCATTCATGACAGATGTCCACTGTAGTCTAGAGGCTTTTCTCATCGTTCCCTTCTCCCTTTCTCAATGAATCTCTTGTGTGTCTTATCCTGTCTTGATATCTGCTTCTTGGCAGACATGAACTAACACATTTATACATTGCCTTATTTTTGTATCATGATCCTAAGCACATATTTATAAACAAAAGAACTGAAGCAAGTAAAAATTTGATGAACTGGCAAAAGCGGTACTACAACTTAATGACCTACGTCTGTTCCATCTCAAGGCCCGAGGCTCCTGAGTCCCTACAATCTTTTATTTCACAAATATTTACTGAATGAATACTATGTGGTTGGCTCTAGAGCTTATCTAAGAATAAAGAGCTGCTATTGAAGAATTTTAAACAAGATGTGCGATAGGATGAGATCATTTGGCTGCAAAGTAGAGAATGAATTTGTGAGGAACAAGGACAGGTCAGAGGAAGCTAGTCTGGAAGTTGGTGCAGTCATGCAAAGAAGTTAGCATGTGTAACGGGTCCCAGTGTAGAGAAAAGAGGTGCAGAAATATAAAATGGGAAAAACTGAGAACACTGGTGATTCAGCAGATATTTACTCTGAACAGGACCCTGGGCTATGTTCTGGGAACACAGAGAACAAAAGACACATTCCTGTTAAGAATTGTTTGTCTTTCTTTCAAAAATGTGTAAGTAAAGGAACTTTTACTTGCTCCAGTTCTTAAATCCCAGTGATATAATGGAAATCAGGAGGAATAAAATTCAACCCTGCTTCACCTAAAAAGTATATGGCCATAAGCCTAAACCACAGATGATGACACACAGAAGCCAATTACAATGGAAAGTTCTGCCAAAATGAGGATGCTGAGAACAGAACCAAACCTCCAGCTCTGAACAGGATGCAGACTTGTCCAAAAATAAGTGTCATAAGAGTGGAAGGCCTAAGTGATGATCTATAACTAGAACTCTCAGTACCAGGAGAGTGTGGGAGAAACTGGAGTCCCCTTATGTATGGCTCCCTATCACAAAAGGAAGCCTGGAAGTATTAGGAAATAAGGGTTTGGGGAGGTGATTAGGTCATGAAAGTAGAGTTCTCATAATTGGGATTAGTTCCTTTATAAAATAAGCCACAGAGAGCTGCATGTCTATTCTATTATTTAAGGACACAATGAGAAGTCACATCTATGAACCAGAAAGCCAACCCTCACCATACACCAAATCTCCTGGCACCTTGATCTGGGATCTTAGTTTCCAGAAGTGTAAGACATAAATTTGTTGTTCATCAGCTACCTGATTTACAGTATTTTGTTACAGCAGCCTGAACAGACTAAGAAAGGGATCCATTTCAATTCATAGTAGGCTGTAATGGGAGAGTTGAATAATTGAGACAGAGAAAGAATAACTACCAAAGTCTAAAATATTTACTATCTGACCCTCTGCAGAAAAATATTTGCTAAGAATATCCAAAAATGAGAGAAGACTTCCCCTGGGTCAAAGAAAATAACAGATTTGGTGACAGAATGTTTATGATAAAACAACAAACTGTCCCAATTCATCTTCAACACCAGTCCTAGAATCATATTATTTCTTTGCAAGCAGGACATAGAATTCAAGTATGAGTAATAATGGTGAAGGGACCACTCAGGAACTGGTAGAAAAACTTGAAAAAAAATCAGGTAGGATAAGAATAGAATAAAACTACATCACAAATAAATTGTTCCAAGAAACAATAAAAGTTCAGAAAAATATTTCTGTATAGTTTCAAATGATATCTCTTCAAAGTTTCTACACTAAACAAGAAATACTTATTAAAAATATATATTTTAAAACTGCTTAAAAAAAAAGTAGGCTGGCAAGGCCTTCGATTGAAATAGAAGAGAAATATAATAATATCTTTGTCCAAGCCAAAGTCACAAAGACTTTTTTCTTATATACATTTCATAGCTTTATATTTTATATTTGTCTATGGCCCCTTTCAAATAATGTTGGAATGTGATGAAAGGTATGGGCTAAATTTCAATTTTTTCTTTTGAATATACATATTCAATTTGATATCCAATTATCTCAGCACCATTTGCTCAAGAGACTACTTTTTCACTATTAAATTGCCTTTGCCTCTTTGTCTGCTTTCTTTTGCATTTTTTAAAGATTTTATTTCCTTAGTTGATTCACTGTCATACATTTAACTGCTACATCCATTATAAACCACCAAGCACACTGTTGCCAAAGTTGCTTTAAAAAATTATTTTCAGAGATTAAAATGTCTTAAGTTGCATTTATTTACACATTTACCATTCCCCTTACTCCTTGTTCCTTTTAGTAGATCCATATTTACCCTCTGGCATAATTTTCCTTTTGTCTGAAGGTCTTTAATATTCCTGAAACTACATATAGGTCTACTGATACTGCATTCTTTTTTTTTTTTAATTCTTGTGTGCATAAGACAGTGATTATTTCACCTTTATTTGAAAGATTATCTTTCTGGGTTTATAATTCTAGTTTCACTTTTTCCCCACAATACTTAGACATAAGTTCCACTGGCTTGCATTGTTTACAAACATAAATCTGATCTACTGTGTGAAATGTATCTTTTCCTTTTCTATTTTTATCTTTTCTTGTCATTGGTTTTAATTATTTTCATTATGATGTACGTTTGTGTGATTTTTATATTTCTTGTGTTTGGAGTTCCTTGAATTTCCTGGTAGGCATCTGTTCTAGTAGTTTTGGAGTTTTCACTAAATTTGGAAAAATTTGGCCATTGTTCTTTGATTTACTTTTTTGTTTTCCTCTTTTTATTTCTTTTAGAGACTCTAATCATGTGTATAGGCTTCTTGGATTTATCCCATAGCAGTAGTAGCTATTTATTATTATAGCAGCTACTTACTATTATAAGTAATCTAAAGATGATTTAAAGTTTATGGGAGAATTTGCAAGGGTTATATGCAAGGCATCTGGTAATTTTAGTGTCTGCAGGGATTCTGGGGATGGCTATATACTCTCCTCTTTCATAGTGATCTTGTGCTACTTTTGCATAACAATGCTCTATCTTTATTCATTTAAAGATGTGCTGAAGGTCTGTTATGTGCCAGTTACTACATGAGTAGCTGTGTTACCTGCCTGTGGGGATTTCTTGGTCCAATAGCGAAGTAAGACTGCAGGTAATCATTTAACCCTGCATCTTCCCCATCTCTGTAAGCACAACCTCAAGCTCAAAATTTTGAAAACTGTCATTGATTTCTCAATCCATACTTATTACCCTCTTCATTGTCATTTTCCTTACTTCTACCATTCACTATGGTAATTTAACTTGAGTTCTGGGCTAATCCAGGCTTAGGGGTACAAAACTAGTTTGTGCAGGAGTATTTTATTGTTAGATCCTCATGCATATGTTGCTTGTACTGCAGAAGTCTCTTAATTGGTCTTGCTTCTATTTTTGTATTCTTATGATGCTTTCTCCAAGAGGAATCTTCAAAAAATATACATCAGATAATGTTCCTTTTCAGTGCTTGAAAATATGATAAGTTCCCACTGCATTCAGGATGAATCTTACAGGATCTGACCTCCCTGATCTACATATGCCACTTTCCTCATTTATTCCTGTAGAGATCAACTGCCCTACCTGGAGAAATGGCACATGCTACACTAAGAAGCACTCTAGGTTGGATAGAGAAAAAAATCTGCCAAATATTCTGTATATTACAAATACAGAAATACTTGCACCTTCCCTGTACCAGATTACTATCAGCTTTCAGGATAATGTAGTTAACATTAAGTAAAAAATGAGAACAAAATTAACTATGAGATTCCCCTATGTTCTTAGCAATAATTATATTTTCAGATTTGCATGTTTAACATTTCACCCATGAAATGAATATGCTCACTGTTTATTTGTATTTTATTCTATCTCACTCAATTTTAATGTATTTGCATACTAACATAAGAGTTTAAAGATTGGATATAAGTTAGATGAAAATCTATAAGTGAAAGCAGTAAATATAAACCAAAACTAACTAACAAACTAACCTAGAAATGTAGCATAATTTTATGGCATTCGTTGGTATTTCTAAATTTCTTTCAAGACAGAAAATGTAACATGAATATAAAGTAGTCTAAGAGTCAGAAGATGGATTTTGTGAACTCTTGTCTTTTAAACCCCTAAATACTATTTTAATACAATACAGAAGGGAAATAAGTACTTGGCAGTTTTTTCTGATCTTTGGTCCACATAATAACAAACAAAATAAATATTTTCCCAAGCATATAACCAGTGTATTGTTGGGTAGCAGATACTTTTATTTTCCAAGAGGACACTAAACAAAAAGGAGATCTGCTGAAAGCTGGCCCATCTATAGATGAATCATATAGAAAGAATCATATCAGAAGTTGATGTTAAAGTTAGGAGACATCTTCTCAGTGCAAAATGAGGGCATCTATTAAATTTGTGGATGGATGGTCTTGGGGTTGCCTATTTAAGTTAATGGTATAATAGTAACAATGACAGTCATTTGAAAGTAAGATGAGAAAATGTACCATGTACCAGGTAGATGTTTTATCTGTACCATCTACAGCCAAGGTCCCCCATATCTGTGGGTTCTGTATCCATGGATTCAACCAATGACAGATCAGAAATATTTTTTTAAAAAATATTGCACTGTATTGAACATATACAGGCTTTTTCCCTGCCATTATTTCTTAAGCCATACAGTGCAACAAGTATTTACATGGAATTTATATTGTATTAGCTATTACAAGTAATTTAGAGATGATATGAAGAATATGGGAAAAGGTGTATAGATTATATGCAAATACAACCCCATTTTATATAAGGGACTTAAGCATCCTCAAATTTTGGTATCCAATAAAGGTCTTGGAACCAATTCCCCACAGACACCCAGGGACAACTGTATGTTAATCTTCACAACAATTCCATGAGGTAGATGTTATTATTATCTCTACTTTATAGATGATATATATCTATATATGCATCGATATCTATCTTCTATATATAGATAGATTCATATATAGATGATCTCTCTCTATATATATGGGTATATATTTGATATTATACTTAATCACTAGGCGTGATTTAAGGACAACTTGGAACTGCTGTTCAAGGGGGTGATCAGCAAGATCTTCACAGTTCAGTCACCCTCTGAAAAGTTATAAGGAATAATCACACTTTTGTTACTTAAGCAAAACTAACAGCAAATGTGCCAGAAATAAGGCAAGTTAAAATTGAAGAATCATCTTTTTAGCAACTGCCTTCAATCACTGGGCTATAACCATCAATTCCATGAGAAGAACTCACAAAGAAGTTATTACCACTTGGAACTCCATACCATCCCCAGTTTCAGTCCTCCATTTCCAATTGCCTGAAAGACTCTTGCATATGGATATTCTTCTGGAGAGCTAATTCAACATTCTAAATTAGAATTAATAATTCTCTCTTCCCATCCTATTTATTACTTTTGTGCCTTTTTAAAAAAATTAGAGAAACCAGTATCTCTATAGTTACTCTGCTTTGAAATGATTTATCCTTTAGTTTTACCTTTTATTGCTCCTTTCATCTGATTAATCCATGACAGATTTTTAATAGTTAGTAACTGCTCTGGTTTAGATATATGTTCCTCCAAAGTTTTTGTGTTGGAAACCTGATCCCTAATGCAGAGGTGCAGCCAAAGACAAGTATTTAGGTTATGGAGGCACTGTCCTCATAAATGGATTAATGCCATTATTATGGAAGTGGATTCAAAGTTGTAGGAGTGGGTTCCTTAAAAAGGGATATGTCAATCTCTTTCCCTCTTCCTTTTATTTCTGCCATGGGATGATACAGAAAGAAAGCCTTCACCAGGTGCTGGTACCTTGATCTCAGACTTCTGAACCTCAAAAACTGAGAAATAAGTATCTGTTCATTAATAATTACCCAGTCAAAGGTAGTCTGTTACAGCAGTACAAAACACACTAAGACAGCAACCAACTCATTCATTCTTTCCTCTTCATTTCAAGATCTCACCAATGGACGAATGCAGGATCAATATGGTAATTTCCTATCTAAGACCTTGTCCACCCTCTTTTTCCTATTTTGCTAATTTAGACATAAGTCAGGGTCTTTAAAGAAAGGAACTTGAATTCCTGAATATTATACAAAAGTGAGCAATCTGCTAAATAAGAACCTAAGTCTTAAGCTGTTGTAGTTGAATCAGTATTTATTTGGGGTACCTATTCGTTACCACAGATAGGCCTACCCTAATATGCACACTTACTACATATCAGGCATCATGCTAAGCACATTCATGAATTATCTCATTTAACCCTCAGAATAATAGAATAAGCAATATATTATTACTATTCCTATTTTCACACACACAAAAAAGCAAAACTGAAGTTTATATTGCTTAAGAAACTTACACAGTATCACAGATAAGTTTCAGAATCAGTGGTCAACTAAGGATTGCCTAATTCCCAGGCCTAGCTCTTAATATATATTATATGACCACTTTCCCCTATAAACAATGAAAAAAAGTCATTTTAAGAATTAAAGTTCATAAGGTATAGTTTCTTTGGTTTTAGACCATTTTGAGAGATGTTTTTAACATCTAGACTCATTGAGTCACTGAAAGTTTAGTTTATGTGAAATGTCCCTCAGTATGAATAGTAGAAAGAATTATTAAACTGAAATAGCTTATGTTTCATTCAACAGGTATTTAAGGAATGATGTTTACTGATACTCTCACAGACATTAGGTATGTGACTGTGAAAGAAACATTGGCAAAGAAATGTTAGAGCAGAGAGAGATAAAAATATTTACTATGTGTATTAGTTGTTCATAATAATTCTGTGAGATTCCAAGAGCAGACATTATTACCCATTTTATATAAGAGGAAATTGAGACATTTGACTTAATATTGGTCCAATCAATATGATGAGATATTGATGGGGCCAAAAGTAGGATCTGTATCTCCTGATCAGAGACATCCCAAGGAAACCATTTCAGAAAGGGTAGGGATGAAGGGAAAGGATGGATGTTCACGAAGCACTGGCTGCACTGTTTTGAATGAGTCACTGCTGTAATGATCTTAAAATATGAATAAGACGTTCAGTCAAACACTTCTGTCTTTTTCATAGAAAAGACAAAAGAGTGTGAAATTGCTCTCACCATCTAGTAACAAAGAGTGGTAGACAGCAGCATGCAGAGATATGCTGTAAAGATCTTTCTGTGATGTGCCAAATAGAAACCAGCCTGGCAGATAGCAGCACCGGATTCCTGCAAATACATTACAGTCATGGCTGGTTCACAGTATTTTATCCATAGCTTCCAAGCACACAGATCAATTTAAATAAACTCCCAATTCTTTTTTATTTGCTAGATTCACAAAGCTACTTCTACTTTCAGAATGGGAAGGAATATCTCATGTTCCCTCAGAGGGCTCTTTCCATTCTAAAATATAACACATTCATGGTTGTATTTCAGAAATAATTGATTACCAGAGTGGTGCATTCACAATTCAGTCACATTAGCTCCCTGCTTTTTTGGCTCCTTGGGGAAAAAAATCATGTGACCAACTGATTTTATGCCTATCTGCAATGCAGACAACATATTTTCATTTTTTAAAGCAAAACAAAATGACCTTCCTGAGAAACATTCAAGGACTCTTTTGAAATGGACACAAATCTTTGCAGCACTAGAAGACCAAGTTGCATTATAGATGCTTTCAAACTGAATTTACTCTTTTCCATTTGACTCAAATGGAAATGAGAAGAAATATAAAAAGAATAATATTTCATTATAAATGCTTTAAAGACAATCATTCAGACATAGATACAATATCTACATATGTTAATTCCTTTATAAGACAAAAGCACGAGAAGTGAAGTGAAATTATACTCTCCTTGTCCTTCATCGAATTATAAAATAGACGGTATCTTCCTTTTTTATGTGTAATCTTCAAGAGCATCAATTTAGTCATTTTTAAAATTTGCTCTTCCCAAATTGGGGTGGAGAAGAGGGAATAAAACTGTCAGAATAAGACCCACTAACATACACTGATGGTGCAGTTTTATTGCTCAGCTCTGAATACTAACCATACACCAATACATCAAGCAGCAAAAATGCACCCAAGAAATGCCTTCAGGTACCCAACTTTTCTAATCCATTCAGAATGGTTTAGAATCAAGTATATGCAAAGATAGGTCCAACAAGTGAGGAATAGGTCTAACACTGAGGAAAATGGATGGGGACAAATGATTATGTTTTCTTCCTATGGTTTCTCCATAGACCTGGGGCCCATTTTAGCCCCATCCATGCCCAAGAGAAATGTAAAATTATCTAGACTTTAAAGTATCTTTGACTCCTTCTTGTTCAAAGAATCTGAAGAGACCAATCTACCCCAAATTCAGGTAGTTTTTAGGTAGTCCCTGAATTGGTATGACGGGGCCTCAGGAATTCAGTGATTCCTTCATACACTGAAGGAAACTACAGATTATGAAAAAAATTAGACCTGTAATAATTAAGAATTATAGGTGTCCTTGGACTTGTTAGTCAGCTTATTAACTCATCATTTATCAAGTGATTGCAGTCACAGTGCAAGGCATTGGGGTATAAAAATCAATAGAATAACATGGATCTGGTGTCTGGAAAAGAAGGAACACCATCATCTATAAAGTCCCACAATGGAGCCTCATATAATGCTCACAAAGTCTAGAATAAATGGTATCATCCACAGTCTTAAACCTAGGAAGTCACACTAGAGCTTTAAGTAATTTGCTAAATTTTACTGATCCAATAAGTATCAGGACTCCCATCTGAAGCTATATAAATCTGTCTGGCTCAAAAACACAAAGTTTCTGGACATACTTGTAAGTAAAAATTACAAATAATGTGTGAGTATACAACTGAATATATGTATAAATTTCATCAATAATATGGAGGGAGGGTAGAAGATAAATTATTCTCCCTTGAAAAGTAAGAGACATCTTCACAGAATAGTGTGTATCTATCTATACAAATCCTTAAGAATAAAGAGAAATTATGACTTCTTAAATCTACTGTTGACTCATTTAAACATTCAGACTTCAAATGCTATTAATGCTATTGAGATGCAACATATATGAAGGTTCTGTGCTGAGAGTTATGAGATATACACAGTGTTTCTTTCAAACTTGTGGTCCCTGGACCAGTAGCATAAGCATCATAGTTAGAAACACAATTCTTGGACCCCATCCCAGACCTTATGAATCCAAAGCTCTGGGAATAGAGTGCAGAAATTTGTGCTTAGTAATCCTTTTAGATATTGTTTGTGATGTTATAATTCATATTAAAGTTTGAGGAGCACTGGTTAATTCATTACATAACAATTTAATACCTAAAAAAATCTTGAAATTAATATTATAAGGTAGAACATCCTAATAATTGTGCCATAAATGGGTTACACAATGTGTCAAGATCTTAATTCCCCACAGTATGCATGACCACCTGTGAACTTGAGGTAGTTAGAACCTCAGCTTATTATGTTCAACCATTCCAAAATCCGAAGTCTCTTGGGTTTAAAAAGTTGAGAAAGCTCTTATATAGACAATAAGCACCATGAAATTCCAAAAGGGATAGGAAACACTTCAGAATGGGTTAATAGAGAAGTATTAATTCAAGAGAGGAAATGTGAAAGGGCCTTATGTTTGTTACAATCTCCTTGTGGTGACTCATCACATTTTCTCATTTTTCTTTACTCCTGCTTCTCCCACTCAAGCAAGGGCTTTGCTTTTGATTGATGAAAAAAATTGACTCCTTCCTATATGATGCAGAAAGTGTTTTCAAATGGATTGTACATATAAATGTGAAAAGTAAAATAATAAAATTTTTAGAGGAAAATACAGAGGAACATTTTCATGTCCTTGAAGAAGACAAACTTCCTTAAACAGAACCCCAAAGGCACTGTCCACAAAACAAAAACAAATTGATAAATCGGAACATATTAAAACTAAAAACCTCTGCTCATTTAAGTCATCAAGAGTGAAAGGTCAGTCTGTAGATTGGGGAACACACACATACATTATAATACATCATATATATACTATATAGATATATATGAAAATATATTAATTTATATCTTACACATCAGAAGAAAAATACATACCCAATAAAAATAGGCAAATCCTTGAGAAGATGCAAAAGAGGATATTAAATGGCTAATAAACATGTGAAATAATGTTCAATATCATCGATCAGCAGGGAAGTGGAAATTAATACCACAATGTGATACCATTATATACCAAAAGAACGAATAAAATTTAAAACACTGGCAAAATTTGAAATATGAATTTGAGTTGGTATAAGCACCAGAAAAAATTGGTAACACTGAATAGATACATACTGTGACCTAACAACTACACTCCTAGATGAACCCAGGAATGGGTATGTATATGCCTCAAAAACATATATGCTACTAGGAACTCTTTTTGTAATAACCCCAAATTAGAAACTACACATAGACACCTAAGTAGAATAATAAATAAGGTATGGTATAGTCACATAATGGAATACTAGGCAGCAATGAGAATGAATGAGTTACGGTTCATATACTAATTTAGATAAAAATAATATTGAGATAAAGAAGATGACACAAAAGAATACATATCATTTAACTTTAGTGAACAAAAACAAAACAAAAATACCTAAATCTATGTTTTTAGAAGTTGTGGAATGTTGGTGATTAGAAGAGAACATGAAGGGAAATATCCGGAGGGCAGTAATGTTCTATTTCTTGAACTAAATGCTGATTATGTGGGTATGTTGTTTATATCAAGGTGTACCTCAGTATGTAAGTTTCAAGGTGGATTCTTACAAAAATAGTCTTTTATTGAAATGAAAAAGAGTACTTCCAATAGTTAAAAACAATTTAGAACAGGAAAATTCCTCCTCAAACACAATCTAGACACTTAAACCAGATATCGTCATCTTGCCATACCTCTCCCAACACACCAAACCCATTCTCTGCTATGTCAACAAATTGTATAAACATACTGCCAATGCCTTCATTTAGATTTTTATTACTCAGTGTCTAGCATAGGCCTGGAATATGTAGTAAATTCTTGTTAAATACCTGAATGAATGAATAAATGAGTTCAGAAGTCTTGTATATAGTTTTTCTTCCAATCAACTCTTGATAATGCAGCCAAAGTAATCTGTGGACAACAGAAGCCTGATGTTGACCCTTTCATGCTGACAACACTCCACTATTAATTCGTGTTCCTTGGCAAGGTCTGCCCCTCCCTTTATGACCTGGTTTCCAACTTTATTCCCACCTTGGTCACTCTCAAGTGCACACAGTATTCTAGCCATACTCAAGGTACAGCAGCTCTCAGGCTCTGAACTCTTGAATATTTGCCCACCTTCTTTCCTCTTCCTACCACATCTTAATTTTATTCATTCTTTGTATATACTTTGTCATTATCTGATTTGAGATATCTTATTTGATCTGATTTCTTTGACTATCTCAGGTTAAGAGTTCCATGCATCCACGTCAATATATAAATATCTCTGTCAGCAAAACCAGCACTGGTCTGACTACATTTGTTCACTTGTTAGCCTGCTTCACTGATAGCTCCATGCAGGTGGGGATCTTGTCTTATCTCTGAATATTTATACTTAGCATAGTACCTGATACACATTCTACACATAAAGGAGATATAAAAGGAACGAATGGCATTCCAAACATCACCATACAAGTATAATAGCATTTTTCTTATTATTTTTAGACTGTGAAAAAGAAGCAGAAAAATCATAAAAGCATTGGAACATAATCTGATCCTGGCTAACTGATAATATGATAAAGCTAACTAACTATGTCTTTATTTTTTTAACTGAAGTAGTATGAAAATATTTAAGGACTACTATATTTTAGGCACATCAACATTACAACTTAATCTTCATAATGACCCCATGTGGGAGATATATTAATATCTTTATGTATTACATATGAGGCAATCAGGAATCAAATAGGTTTAGAAACTTGTCTATAGTGATTCAGCAAAGTCTGAACTTCTACTTTCAGACTACAAAGTCATATGATCTTTCCTGATACCTGCCTATGCTGTTTTGTTGGTTCCAAACTAAAGAAATTATTGATGACGATCTGTAATCTTCAAATGGTTTTCCTTAGGTACCTCCTCTTGTGTCTTCTAAAAATTTTTTAAAAACTTAAACATCAATTTTTTCAACACATATTTAATAGTAGAAAAGAAAATAAGTCAAATATATGATAAAATATTACATTTTATAATAAAACTGGGGCATTCTTTTTTCAAAGTGTCCAGTGGAATCTAAATTCCATAGTAATTTGATTTCCACCATTGCCTACTTTTAAAAATGAAGTAAACGTCAAATGACAAGTTGGGAAAATATATTTGCAGTATATCACACTCAAATTATTAATGTCCTAATATAGAAGGAGCTTCTAAAAGTAAAAGATAAAATCAAAACCTCTATGGAGAAATGCAACACAGAAGTGGATACATGGTTCATATAGAAATGGATCACGTTACAAATGGTTCCTAATCATACAAAAAGATGTTATGTTTTAGATATGAGGTGTCCCCAAGAGCCCATGTGTGAGACGATGCAAGAAAGTTTAGAAGTGAAATGATTGGATTATAAGAGTTTTATCCTAATCAGTGCATTAATCCCTTAATAGGGAATAACTGGGTAGTAATTCTAAGCAGGTAAGGTATGGCTGGAGGAGGTGGGTCATTAGGGCATGCCTTAGGGGTACATATTTTGTCCCTGGTAAGCCAGAGCTCTTTCTGCTTCCTGATTGTCATGTCCTGAACTGCTTTCCTCCACCATGTCCTTCTGCCTTGAAGTTCTGCCTTATTTCAGGCCAAGTGCAAAGGAGTTGGTCATCTATGGACTGAAACCATGAGCTCCAAATAAACTTTTCCTCCTCTAAAATTGTTCTTGTCAGGTCTTTTGGTCACAGGGGTGAAAGAGCTGACTAAAACAAAATATGATCAACCTTCCTCAAAATAAGATAAAAGCACATGAAAACCACACAGATACCATTCCTCATCTATTAGATTAGTACAACTCCCAAAACTTTAACAGCATTCTTTTTTGGCAAGAGGAAAGAGGTACTGGTGAGAATATAAATATGATATACTCTTATGAAGGGGAATTTGGCAATAATTGACAAAACTACTCCTGTACTTATCTTTGGATCTAGAAATGCACTGATTCCACTTTCTCAAGGATATGGAATGAAGATACAAATAGACAAATGCACACTGCATTGCAGTACTCTTGTAAAAACCAAGGACTGAAAACACTCAAATGAACATCAGTAAGAGACAGGATGGATAAATTATGGTACATCCCTGTAATGGAGTGCTAAAGTGTTAAGAAAAAAGATAAGAATATGTAGCACTACAGAGTTAACTGCAGGACATGTTGTTAAATGAAATTAAATGTATTACTAAATAAAAAACAAGAGTGGAAGACAGAATGTAAAGTGTGCTATAATTTAAGAAAGGGAGATGCACATACTAGCTTCATAGAATGAGTTTGGAAGGGTTCCCTCCTTTTCTATTTCATGGAATACTTGGAGGAGTATTAGTATTAGTTCTTCTCTGAAGGTCTTGTAGAACTCAGCTGAGAATCCATCTGTTCTAGGCTTTTCTTGGTTGGTAGGCTTTTGATGGTTTCTTCTATTTTATCATTTCAAACTGATCTGTTTAAATTGTGCATGTCCTCCTGAGTCAGTTTGGATGAATCATATGTCTCTAGAAATTTGTTGATGTCTTCAAGATTTTCTATCTTGTTGGAGTATAGATTTTCAAAATAACTTCTAATTATGTTTTGTATTTCAGTAGTGTCTGTGGTGATATTTCCATTTTCCCATCACAAATTTTAATAATTTGAGATTTCTTTCTTCTCTTTGTTATTATGGCTAAGAGTTTATCAATTTTGTTTATTTTTTTCAAAGAATCAACTTTTTGTTTTGTCAACTTTTCCAATTGTTTCTTTTGTTTCAAATTCATTAATTTCAGCTCTGATTTTAATTATTTCCTGTCTTCTACTACTTTTGGTGTTGATCTGTTCTTCTTTTTCTAGGGTTTTGAAATGTAATATTAGGTCATTTATTTGTTGACTTTTTATTCTTTTATTTAATGAGCTCGATGCAATAAAATTTCCTCTTAGTACTGCTTTCATAGTGTCCCAGATATTTTGATATGTTATATTATTCTCATTTACCTCTAAGAATTTTTTTTTTATCTCCTCCCTGATATCTTCTGCTATCCACGCATCCTTCAAGGGTATTATTTAGTCTCCAGGTGTTGGAGTAGTTTCTATTTTTTATTATCATTGATTTCTAATTTAATCCCATTATGATCTGATAGAATGAATGGTAGTATCTCTATTTTTTGCATTTGCTAAGAGAGTTGCTTTGTGGCATAACATATGGTCTATTTTAGAGAAGGATCCATGTGCTGCTGAGGAAAAAAGTGTATTCATTCATATAGACCTTAAACTATACTACAGAGTGATAGTAACAAAAACTGCCTGGTATTGGCACCAAAATAGGTAGACAAATGGAACAGAAGACATATAGACAAATCCACATAAATACAGTTATCTCATACTAGACAAAGATGCCAAAAAAATACCATGGAGAAAAGATAGCCTCTTCAATAAATAGTGTTGGGAAAACTAAAAATCTACATGCAGTAAAATGAAATTAAACCCCTATCTCTCACCCTGCACAAAACTCAACTCAAAATAAATCAAGGACCTAGGAATTAGACCAGAGACACTGCACCAAATAAAAGAAAAAGTAGGCCCAAATCTTCATCATGTCAACCTAGAACAAGATTTCCGTAACAAGACTCCCAAAGCACAAGAAATAAAAAAAAAAAAAAGAATCGATAAAAGGGATGGATGCAAACTAAAAATCATTATCTCAGCAAAGGAAACAATTAATAATGTGAAGAGAAAGCCTACAGAGTGAAAGAAAATCTTTACCATTTGCACCTCAGATAGAACACTAATCTCCAGGATATATAAAGAACTCAAAAAACTTAACACCAAAAAACAAATAACCCAATCAATAAATGGGCTAAGGAACTGAGCAGACACTTCATAGAAGAAGACATACAATTGATCACAAATATAGGAAAAAATGTTAAACATCTCCAGTAATTAGAGAAATTCAAATCAAAACTACCCTTAAATTTCAACTCATTCAAATTAGAAAGGCTGTTATCAAGAATACAGGCAACAATAGGTGCTGGTGAGGATGTGGGAGAAAAGATGAATGGATAAAGAAACTGTGGTATATAAACACAATGGAATATTACTCAGTCATAAAGAAGAATAAAATTATGACATTTACAGGTAAATGGATGGAGTTGGAGAGTATCATGCTAAGTTAAATAAGCCAATCTCAGAAAACCAAAACCAAATGTTTTCTCTGATAAGTAGATGCTGATACAAAAAGGGGAAGGGGGGTTGGGGGATAAGGGAAGAATGGAGGAACTTTGGACCGTGTAGAGGGAAATGAGGGAAAGGGAGGGGCAGGGGGAAGGAAAGATGGTGGAATAAGAAACATCATTACCCTATGTATATGTATGATTACACGAATGGTGTGACTCTACATCATGTACAGAGAAATGAAAAGTTGTATTCCATTTGTGTACAATGAATTAAAATACATTTTGTTGTTATGTATAACTAAATAGAACAAACAATAAAAAATCAAATACAAAGGACTGGGGATATAACTCAGTGGTACATTGACCCTAGGTTTAAACACAAGTACAAAAGAGAAAGTAAAACAGAAATGGAAAATGTTATCTATTAGTGCAGGAAGGAAATAGAGTCAAAAGAATAGGAATAGAAACTAGGACTCCATTACATTCCATTTTTTCATTAATATCCTACAGAATTGTAGAACGATATCAAACATTTAAAAAAGAAATCTATGTGGCATTTGTTGGCAAATGGATGAAAATGGAAAACATAATGCTAAGTGAAATAAGCCACACTGAGAAAATCAATGGTTGAATGTTTTCTCTCATATGTGGAAGCTGGAGCAAAATGAGGAATAAAAGGCAGTGGTGTGGGGATAGATGTCATAAAGATATGGAGAAGATCAGTGGAGTAGAAAAAGATCAAGAGGAAGGGAGGGAGCAAGGGGAGGAAATACAGAATGACTTTAACAAAACCATGCTATGTACATTTATAAATATACCACAGAGAACTCCACTTTAATGTATAGGTAAAAAAACACCAATTAAAATTAAGAGATCAGTAGAGAAGAGAAAGGAGAATAGGTAAAAGGAAGAAGGGAGGAAAAGGTGGGGGAAACAGGGACTTAAATGGAATTAATTAAGTTCCCATGCATGTATGACTTTGTCAAAATGAACCCAACTACTATGTATAACTATAATGCTCTAATAAAAGAGAAATCTATAAAAATAATAAACAAAATGAAGCTCAATACATATCCAGTTGATGATCTAACCATACAGAGAAGAACTAGCTAAGTGACTAGAAAGAATGAATATTAACTATTTCCAGTACTTACATTGGAAGTAGTAGTATTGGTTTAATCAATTCTGAAAACTTTTTGCACACATTATGGAATAAAACAAATGACTATTGCATGCATGGTATCCTATCATTCTCAGTGCTTTTCAGAACAAGGATTCTTGCTATGGGAAAAGAGAACACAGAAAATCAAAACAGAAAAGTAGAAATGCTGTAGTACTGAATTTAAAGTGAAATCAAGAACAGAAGCTTGTTATTATTTTGTCTTTAAATACATTTATGCACAGATACATATTTTTTATATCTATCCACTGTAAAGATTTAGGAACAGTGACTAGACTAGTAGTAATAAGAGTAATAATTTGTGATTTTCCAAATTACATATTTTTACTAAAAAGAAAGACCCTCCTGTTATGGTTTGCATGTAAGGTGTTCCACCAAAACTCACATGAGATAATGCAAGAAGGTTCAGAAATTGTTGGGTTGTAAGTCTTAACCCGATCAGTGATTTAATCCCCTGTTAGGGATTAACTGAGTGGTAGGGTATGGCTGGAGGAGGTGGGAATGGGGGTGTGGCTTTGGGTATATATTTGTATCTGGCAAGTGGAGGAGTCTCTCTCTGCTTTCTGATCATGATGCGAGCTGCTTCCCTCTGCCACATTCTTCCACCATGATGTTCTACCTCATTTCAAACTGTGAGGAACGGTACCAGGTCTATGGATTGAGACCTCTGAAACTGTGAGCCCTCAAATAAAATCTTTCTCCTCTACAGTTGTGCTGGTTGGGTCATTTAGTCACAGCAGTAAAAAACCTGACTGAAATACCTCCTTAGAGAAATGGCTGATTTCAGGTCTGAAGTAGACAACATTTATGATAAACCTGAAGAGTCGTAGTATACCTGAAAGCCTACAGGAAGGTATGAAAAATGGTTATGACAAAAGAACCAGGAGCCAACTTCATGAGTCCCTCATTGACCAAACAGGGAAACATTTAAGGAAAACAACAGTGGATTAAAGCATACCAAATATGTAAAAACCATGAGTTCCCAGAAACATCACTGGAAAATGCTAGTGGACAAAGTAATTATTTAGAAAAATAGTAAATAAAAAGAATCAAGCATTAATTCTGTCTTCCCTAAATGAATTTTACTAAAACATCCAAATAGTGATGGAGGGCATTAATAAATAAAACATGATAATTGATTAGACCATACTAATGATTAATTAGAACATACTAATTTTGTATATCACCATTTGCAATCCCTAAGGAAATAGTGCAACTAGGCATTGATTTACTTCAGTGCTAATATCACAAAACAAGAGATAACCAGATACAAATACTTCCTAATGGAAGAAGAGAACCCCGTCTATAAAGCAATTTTACCAAAATATATTGAGCCACATCCTATTTATCTTTCTAGATCCAACTACCAATTTGCAGGAAATACAGAATACAAAAGGACATGTAAAATGTAATCATCGAAGTCCAATCTCTGTGAAACTGCAGAACACACAATCTGATTTCTTCAATGAATAGTTTGGCAAAGGTGTGGGAAGGGGGGCATGTATGTGGGAGCACCTATAACTTAAGACTTGAGGGTCATTAAACCAATTTTAATGTGTGCATTTTATTCAGATTCTGACTTAAACAAACTTAGAAAAAAATCTGAATTGGCTGTAAGAGCTGGATATTTGGTGATACTAAAAATTATTGATAATTTTAGGTATGATAATATTATGGTTATGTTTTTAAAAGTCCTTATCTTTTAGAAATAGATGCCAAAATTTTATTGATTAATTGATATAATGACTGGAATTTGCTTCCAAATAATATAGGTAGGGGAGATGTGGGTGAGGATATAGGTGAAACAAGATTGGCATAAGTTGTTAACAGTGGTACTAGGTAATGGGTACATGAGGGTTCTTTTTTCACTCTTCTATCTACTCTGTATTTTGAAAATTTTCATAGTGAAATTTAAAACATCTATTAATAATTTGGAATCATTATACAGCAGTTTGATGAAACTTTTTTTCTGCAGTTTCATTTACCTTTAGTCAATCAAAATCTAAAAATATTAAATAACCAGTTCCAAGAGAAAACAGTTTGCAGGTTTTAAATTGTGGGCTCTTCTAAGTGCACATGATGCACTCATGATGAATACTTGAACCATCCTTCTCCATGCCATCCTGGATATCAATCATCCTTTTGTATGTCATAACTACCTCATATCTGCTACCCACAACCTTAGTTACTTAGTAGCCATCTTGATTATCAGATCAACAGTCAAAGGGGAATAATGCTTGTATTTAAATAACCCATATTTTTACTTAATAGTGGCCCTGAAGTACAAATAGTGATACTGGCAGTGTTATTACAACATATAATTGTTCTATTTTATTATTATTATTATTGTTAGTATCTTACTCTGCTTAATTTTGTAAGTTAAACTTTATCAGAGGTACGTATATAAAGAAAAAAACATAGCAGGCATTTGTTTCAGTACTATTCACAGTTTCAAGTATCTACTGGGAATCTTGAAATGTACCCCACAGTAAGAAAGGACTACTGTTGTATTCCTTTTTCTCCTTAAAATCAGTTCTACTCACCCATTAGAATTTTATCCTAATGTAAAGGAGATCAATAAAGCACTTTATGGATCACCTATTCATAGTTCTGTAACAAAATAAGTCTACAGATGTAGATTTTTTTCATTTTCAAAATTTTCTTGGAGTGACATATCAAGTGAAAAAATTCTTGTGGGTTTAATAATTATAATTACTGGTAAATATATAATTGATTAAAATTAAAAATAGACATTATAAATATTGATAACAATTATCAAAGATGAAAGAATAAGCAAACTATTGAAACATAGAAAATAAAAAATGGCAGATTCACATACTGAGGAACTGATCTCCATTATTTAAAATCAATTATTATGAGAGATTTGCAAATTAAGCCTAAGAATATTTTTCCCAAAACTCCTACTTGTTAAATTGAAAATGCAATTAGTGGAAATGCATTCAGATTGACTTAAATTAAATGAATGTCAAAAATAAGCAATGATTATTAATTTATTATTGCTTAACAGTTCTTCTGAAACTCAAAGGTATTTTTAAATACTAAAGTGAAATAGTGCATGATGTTAAACAAAATCTTTCGAGTGAGACCAGTTTAAAATTTAACATACTTGTTTTAAATATATTTCTGGATTTCAAAAATGCTGTAGGAAATTAGAAAATTGTGTCAGTATGTATAATGAACCATACAATATTTGCCCTCAAACTTAAAAAATGCTCTTTGGCATAAGTTCATTACCAAAAAAAAAAAGAAGAATTAATGTTTTGAAAGGAGAGCAGTTTAGATTATAAAGGAATTTTCAGTCTTGGAAAATTTCTTGTGTTATATGAAGATAACTCTGGAAATGAGTGGGGTTCATTAATTTTCTGAAAAACATCTCAAAAATTGGTCTTCCAAGGGTACAGAATCACCATTATTCACTTCAAACAAGATCAAATGAAGTAATGGATATGCAATCACTTTGAATTGTATGAATGTCTATAAAATATAAGATATTATCAATGTCATTACTAGAAGGTGAACTGTTATACAATCTTTCAATTTCAGATTACTTCAAGAACAAAGAAGGTTCACGTAGATATGCAAGAACAAAACAAATATTAGAATAAATTAAAAAGAGATTAATTATCAGGTATACATTGATCAATTAGAGATATTTTAAATGTTGAATGCAGAAATTTCAAAATTCAGAGTACTGAAGATGAAAATAATTCACTGTTGACCCTTGAGTACATTGCTTATAAATCATGATTAAAGTGTTCCTCAGTTATTTCACCTATATTTTGAGATCAGCCTTGACCCAGAGTAGTCCTAAAGAAAGGAGAAGATTGAAGTGATTTCTTATATTTGGACCTAGAGACTCCTAAAGTGAACTTAAGAGTCGCTAATAGCAGGTTAATAGGCTTTGCAGTCTAAATACAGTTGCCAAGCAACAAACATGAAGGAGCTCAGTGGAACCCAGAAAACTGCCAGTTGCTTTCTTGAAAGCTTCCAGTTCTTTCTTTTCCTCCTTCCTCTTTCCATCCTTCCTTGTCAACATTTATTTCCAGATATGTGATTACATGACTTATGTCTTAATACAATTCTGTTTACTAACAGACTTCTTTGCCTGGTGGTCACTCCCCTCCTCAACTGCTCTTCCCAAACACAAACTATTGCACTTCAACTTCTTGCCCCTTGTCTGCCAAAAAGAGAAGCAATGTAAGTTAAGTTGTACTGCCTACTATGTTACACCTTTGAAAACATGAAGTTTTCTGTTGGGGAATAAGTCTCCCAAGTAAGAGCATCTTTCTACACTTACCACTAACCTGGGTTAACTATTTATTATTAAAACAATGACATTTCAAAGGGTATAGAATCTGCCTCTGTCATTGTTTTAGCACTCATGAGCTCTGTGACCTTGGGCAACTTGACCTCCCTAAGCCTTGGTTTCTTCATATGGGAAACATAGACATTCACAGTCCCTGTGTTGTAGACTTGTGGAAATCAAATGAGATAATCCAGGTAAAAGCTCTCACCATTCTCCTTGCACAAAGTAAGGAAAAGCTTAGCAGCTGCTGATGTAGTAGTTGATGTTGCTGCTATTATTGTTATTAGCATCATACGTATAATAGATATGCTTTTTTCAATGTCTCTTGGCTCCATTTAGTCTTCTGTAAATATCATTTCACATATATACATAGAAAATAATCCAAATGTTAAAAATATTTAAAGTAACTTTAGCTACATGCCTTATATATAAAGAAGATATCAATATATTTCAAGTAGTCTGTAAGAGAAAAGAAAGGAGTACAATTTTAGAATGTTGATGCAAGATAAAGTCTCCAAAAGGGAGAGGGAAATTCCAAAGACTCAGGGTTGGGGACGTGAAGTTTTATGATTAACCTTGGTCTTCTAAAATGCCCTTTCTTCTTTAACATGTAAGATCTTTCCCTCAATAAATTGCTCTACGTGTCCTGCCATAGAAATTTTCCCCAATTTCACTTTCTCTTTTTAGTTATCTACGAACTTTTCAAATTTTATACTTGCTACAGTATATTTACCACCTGATACCATAGTAAACTTTAAATAAAAATTAATATTTAGAAGTTAGAATCAATTAAACTGGGTGCATTTGTTTTATAAATAACAAAATGGAAAGTTGGAGTTCAGCCCACTCTTTTTATTATACCCCCAAATGCAAAGAGGAACAAAGTTTGAAACCATAATACTAGGGAATTCTATTGAGAAACCTAAAAGCAAGAGCTCCTCTAAGATGGGGCAATAAGAAAAGTTGGATAATGGCAGTCACTCACCATTTACTGAGTGACAACTATACCTAGGTACTTCGTAGAGTTTATCTCATTGAATCTGAATTTAGTATTCTTATGCCACTTTTAATTGCAAATGCTGAGGCTCAAAGAGGTTAAGCTGCCCAAGGACACTCAAAATTTCACTGCCTTGTGAGTCAATTATCTTGCTCCAAATATGACCCACCAAAGGAATAGGCATCTCATTGCAAAGATTTTCTACGATATCTTGCTTGGTTCTGTTGAATAAGGTTTTATGATGTTGGGGAACACAGGTAATTACAATCGGGTCACATCTGTTAGAATCAGCATTTATGTATGGATGGGGTGGGACATCTGAAAAGTTCATCACCATCACCTGAACTTTATGAACCACAAGCCAATTACTGCAAGCAGAATCTCCTTAGGGAACCATCCCTCAGACATGGACATACCTCCTTAGTCTGGATGCACACTCATGAAGTCTCAGTCCCCCAGCCAGGTCCCAGAATGAATAAAGAAGTGTTATTACATGATCAGTAAGTGGTTAAGCACTTGTCTAAACCCCTAGGACATTAAAACAGGATTAAACACTGATATTAACAATGATTTTAGTTAATAAGAATGTATCATATAAGTTAATCAATTATAGCAAATGTACACCACACTAAAATAAGATGTTAGTAATAGGGCACAATGGGTGAGGGAATGGGAGTGGGAATTATTTAGAAACTATACTTTTTGCTCAATTTTTCTACAAAGTTAAGTTATTCTAAAAATTAAAGTTTATTTTTTTAAAAATTATTTCCAATAGCAGCTGTTATAAAACATTGCATATTCAAAAGATAAAAATAAGAACAAAATTAAAGTTAAGAAAACCCAAATCTAGAATTCTAACTCCTCAGCCCTCAAATTTACAGTTGCACACTCACAGAAAATGCCCAGTGGTTGGAGGCATTCAAGGTCAAAGGTGAGATTCAGTGGAAAAGGGCAATGAGAGAATCAGCAAAGTGGTGCCACATTAATGCCCTTCTCAATGAGATCCTGGATGACTTGGTGTCAGTTCCTCAGCAGACAGAGTAGTAAACCCAAAAAGGCAAAAATACTGTAGGGACAATGCACACACTAGAATACCAACCTATCCAGGGTTAGCTGTTCACCTCAAACGTCCTTTTACAACAGAGGGCAGAAAGAGCTAGGTTTCTGGAATACCAGCTCGAAATGCATCTTCTCAGTGCAGCATTCACCAACTACCTGCTTTGCAACTGCATATCCCCAGCTGCACCAACTCGCCACCCTCCTTTCTGGCTTTCTTTCTTTTTCCCCCAGTGCAGTTATTGCATTAAGCATATTATATATGTAATGGTTAATTTTACTTGTCAACTTGATTGAATTAAGAGATGCCATTGATTAGGAGCTTCTGGATGTGTCAATAAGGGCATGTCTAGAAATGATTGTAATGTGGGATAGTGAAGTGAAGTGGAGACCCTTCCTAAGTGTGGGCGCAGCAACACCCAATAGGATGGTGGCTTGGATGGAATAAAAGTTGGAAGAACAAGGAAGCAGATGCAGATGCAAGCTCCACTCTTCTTGATTGTTGCTTTGTTCTTCTGAGGATATCAGAGTCTTGCTTCTTCACTCTTCCAAAGAGGACTCTGCCAGTGATTCTCCAGGTAGTTTCCAGAAGCCTTGGTCTCAGACTAAGGTAGCACTGTCCATCTTTCTTGTTCTGGGGCTTCTGCATCTTGGACTGCACAGCTGCTGGTTCTTCCAGTTCTTCCAACCTGCAGACAGCCATCGTGGATTATCCAGCTTCTGGTTGTGTAAGTCAATCTAATAAACCCCCTTTTTATAATCAAATTTCCTGTTGTTTCTGTTCTTCTAGAGAACCCTAATACAAAATATTTTACTACTGTTATTATTTAGATATGAGGCATCATGTGTGAGACAATGCAAGGAAGTTCAGGGGTGAAATGACTGGATTATAAGAGCCTTAACCTAATCGGTAAATTAATAAACTGATAGGGATTAACTGGGTGCTAACTGTATACAGGTCAGGTGTAGCTGAAGGAGGTAGATCCATGGGGACATGCCTTTGGGGTATATAATTTGTCCCTGGTGATCAGAGGTCTCTCTTTCTTGGTGCTGTGTCTTGAGCTGCTTTCCTGTGCCATACCCTTCTGCCATGGTGTTCTGCCTCACCTGGGACCCAGAGCAACAGAATCAGTATTCTTGGACTGAGACCTCTGAAATTGTGAACACCAAATAAGCTTTTCCTCCTCTAAAACTGTTGTCAGATCTTTTGGTCATGGTGGTAAAAATCCTGATGAAAACAACTTATTTTGTTTATGGTTTTCCCACTTGACGAGTCTTAAGTTTCAGGAGGGCAGAGAGTTTGTTCTTACTGTTGTATCCTTAGACCACAGAACAGAACATTTGGTTGCCTCTGATAAATATTTGCTGATTTGAATGAGTGAGCCAAAACCTGGCAGAAAATATATGTGAAAAGGATTTACAATGAAAACACTGAGTTTAAGGTCCTCCTGCTCTATCTTCCCAGGCTTTCTGCCACCAGCTTTCACAGCTTTATTTTGATACATGGTACTGGGTCACTGTATACTACCAAGGAAAAGATTCCTGAAGAGAAAAAGTGGTCAGCATGACTGACTATTAAGATTATAATCCCAATGTAACTGGATGGATATTTGAGCAAAATAGCTTGCTGATTGAAATTGGAGGCCTTTCCCCACTCCCCCTATATGTAGCAAAGTAAGAGTGAGCAGTTGACCATTTAGGACAACTGCCAAGCAGAGAGCTTATGCAATATATTCTATAGAGGTCACCATGCCAAGGTTTTCTCTGCTGTGGCATAAAAAGAAAAGAAATAAATAGTCCAGACTCCTTAAACATAGTAAAATACATAAAAACAGATGCACCCAAAAGTACTCTACTTAGGGTTCCCACAGCAAATCTTCCAAAATCAACAGTGTGGTCTATCTGAATGTTATCAAAGCTGGAATTCCCATGACGTGACTCAGTGACTCTCCACTTCCTGCCTACACTTCTGTTAGCTCTGGGCCTCCCTGAGTTTAGCTCTCATGTATCAATGTCAGATACTTGTAGCTTAGGTCCCTGGAAATCATAAAAATTGTTCAGAGAATATACAACAGGCAAAAATAAAATCAGAAATCAATTTATTTCACAGTTTCAGCCATTCTTATAGTTGTACATGCCAAATATAAGAATTCCATCACATCAGGTCTTCTTTCACATCACTTAAAACTGGAAATCTGGAAGAAGTGCTTTTGTTTTGCATTAGATTTGCTAAGGAAATGGTTACTTAACAAATAATATGTGTTTCTCTTTTCATGTAACTCTTTGAGTAATCCTCAAAGATAAATGATAAACATGCCCAAGGGCCTCTATGACCTAAAGTTATGAACACTTTCTTCATGAGGATCACTTACATTTTTGTCTAGAGTAATTTATTTAAATATTTTTGTCTCAGTTTTCCTATCTTCTAAACAGGACAGAAACACTTGCCATGTATATATTATCTTTGAATAAAACTGATGGAAATGAGGAAGAAGTTATGCATATTTTTAATTATTTTGTTTTAATCTCTGTCTGCCATCTTTCTTATAATGGATGGTTTAAATTAATTTTCATCTTGGGATAATTATCTTCCAAATTTAGTATAATTTATTTGTTATTTCAGATGATAAATATTTTGAAATTAATTGTAAAGTAAGAAATTATTATGGCATAATACACTTATACTCAATATAGTGTTCATTATTATTGTTCCTATTATTAGTATCATCAGTATTATTATTGTTTTCATATATATGTGAAAAATGATAATCATAGGATATTTTCTAAGCAAATGTCAAAAATATAAGAAATCAAAGTTTTGTAGCAGAAATCACTTTTGGCCTATTCCTACACTAGTTTCCTTTGTGGTTATTCTTTATGGCAAGAAAAATAAATCTTGGCAAGCCTTATAAATTTTGAGGAGAATAAAAACATGCTTAGCTTAATTTGAATGACTCTCAAAGAGTCTAATCAGATTCTAAGATCTTCAAGATTTCAAAATCTTTAATTACTGTCCTGAAAAGACTGATGTAGTGTGCTCCCTCATGCTCACATGTACATTGTTAATGTTATGTGTGTCCAACGGATCCTCCTCATTGTAGAAAGGATCAGGTTTCATAAGAATGGAGCTAAATGGGTGAGGGTCTTTTGAAGCATATTCCCCTCGGAACTCTAAAATGATAAATGATTTGGATGATCGGTGTTTGTTTGTTTGTTTTTCCCCTAGCTCTAGTATGTTACTTTAGTGCCGTTAGAATTGATAAAAACAGTCATACAAGAATCTGTATTATAACATGAGTACTTTTACTGTCAATAGCAAGCAACTTTTCACTAGCATAGCATAAGACATTAAAATAGTAGCTAATTAAAAAGAGTTGTGCTACCAGTGGACTGACTTCAGTAAAACCAACTAGAAGCTGTTGACACTTACACATATCTGGACTGAAATTTTAAAAGCAGCTAGTTCTTTGCAAACAGGCAACAAAATATAAGCACGGCATGATAACTGATAAACTTCAATTGTTATAGAAATTTGGAATTATCTTCTGCCAAGTTTGTAACTGTGGTGAATGTTATTCCAATGTTGATGAAAGGGTCATAATGTAAATGATACAGGTGAGAGATAAGTAGATCAAAATTCAAATTTCTCTAATATCTTTAGGAATTCTGCCTTTTTACTTTGGAATATCACTGTGGTGAATGAATTCAACATGTAAAAATATTTACATTTTTGTGATAGCTAAGAGATAAAGTAATAGGGTCTCTACTAATAAAATGAAAATATATTACATTTACTTTAGGGAGAAAAGATAACTAATAAGACTGAGTGAGTATAAATGCTATCCATTAAAGGATCCAAATAATAGACATAAAATGACAATTTCAAATAACATCTTTGCAAGATGAGAGACAATTCTCATATGCAATAAAAAATGCTGAATGTCAGAGACAGTGACATTATGAATCCAAAGTAAAGACCACGACAAGCTGTACTACAAGTTTCAATATAAAACAGTGAAGAGATTTATTGTGCCTTCTTCATGTTTTAACATGCAATGCTTTAAAAATACTTAGAGAAAATTTGAAACAGTCTCAAGTTCTCCCTACCACAATTAAACTATCAGAGTACACTGCAGTTCAAATTCCAGCATAAGAATCAGCTCAAAAATTATTTAATCAGATACTGTTATTTTTATGAATGATAGAACTGAGGCTGAAAGAAGTTAGGTGATTTGAATGAGTATTATTAATCAGTCCAGACTGCCATGAACAAATAACAGACTGGATGGCTTAAACAACAGAAATGTACTTCTCTTGCTTCTGGAAGATGGAAGTCCACGATCAAGGTGCCAGTATGGTCGGGTTCTGGTGAGGATGCTCCTCTGGGTTGAAGATGGCCACTTTGTGGTATCCTCATATGGGGGAGAGAAAATGAACTTCTATTTCTTCCTGTTCACCTTCCTTTTTGGCAGGGGTGGGTGGGTACTGGGGATTGAACTCAGAGACACTCAACCACTGAGCCACATCCCAACCCTATTTTGTATTTTATTTAGAGACAGGATCTCACTGAGTTGCTTAGCGCCTCACCCTTGCTGAGACTAGCTTTGAACTCGTGATCCTCTGTCTCATCTTATATTGACACTAATGCCATCATGAGAATCTGGCTTTATGAACTCATCTAAAGTTAATTACTCCCCAAAGACCCAAATATAATTGCATCCAGGTTGGGACTTAAATATGAATTTTGGGGGTACCAAACATTTAGTAACAAACAGTGAATTTACAAATTTTTTGAGTGAAAATAAGGACTAAAACCCAGGCCTCCTGAAAACATTTGACCAGTCATCTTTTCAAACCAAATTACCAGTGTATTTTAATTTATACTATTTAACTTTAAAAATCATTTATGTTTAAGCCAGAGGTGAATAAAGTTAAAGATTAGACAACTCCCAACGTAAGGGAAATCAGATTGGCAATTTCCCATAGTTCACTGTGTGTGTGTGTGTGTGTGTGTGTGCGCGTGTGCGTGTATGTGTATGTGTGTATGTGTGTTTGTATATGATGTCCATCTCATTTTATTTAGCTATGTGCCTTTTTAACTATTAGGCTTAACAGCTATAACAGTACCTGACAGAATATTTTACAGTTGCTCAATAGAAAAATTTGCTAGCTGCTAAATAAATTCATTCTGGGTGCTTTTTGGCTTGTTATTTCTTCAGACAAAATTGATTGAGTGCTTTACAAATCCTTTCTGCCTCAGACTGTGATGACTTCTTCTAACATTTTGTTTATATATTTAGCAGTAAAAGGAGCCAAGAGTTGCCAAGTATTATTAAGGTAGAACCTACTATAGCAGGAATGCTCTTGGGAGGGCAGCATCACTCATGAGGTTAAGCAGTAAGAGATAAAATGCTATGATTCTAGTTTCTAATTCTTCATGATATTGGGGCATTGACTTGCTTTTATTTTTAAAAATATATAGTAAAGACAATAAGATTTTTTAGGATTATCAAATAATGCTTCAGTATTCATGTTGTAATTATAAGATGCTTACTCTTTGAGGAAAAACAGTATTAGCTATTAGAAAAAAAGTTTATGGTGCTAAAAAAAAACTGAAACCTGAAAAACAACAATAAAAATCTCCCTACCACATCACCTTTCTTTTCTCTCTTTACTCTAATTTCCTTCCACACTTTCCATATTTTTTCATCAGAAAAAAAAAAAAACATCAAGAAGATAACAAAAAATGTTGTTCTATTTGAGGTTATCTCTAGAAAGCTTCTACTCCTACAGAAAGTCCTCAGTTATAGCTTGTGTCTTAATCTGCCTCAAAACAAGTCTGCTCCCCAGGCATGGTTCACAGCAGCTTGGGTGTTCACTTAGAAGTAAATGGAGGAACATCAACACTACCCCTACTGTATGAGTCTGCAATTCAGTGTTTGTCACTCTTATTAAATATGTATAGGGATAGTAAATGAGTGGAAGAAAGAAAGTGAACATTTATTGAGTGTTTTCTATGTGGCCAGTAAAACACTGTTTCACATTTATTATGCCATTATACCATTCATAGAAAATATCCCCAATATTTAATGTCCTCAAGGACATTAAAAACCCATGCTCAATTAGTTGGCAAATGGTGTGGTAAAAATCCAACCTTAGGTTTCTCTATTTCTAAAAAAGAATTCTGTATATAAATCTATAAGTATTTTACAAGTATGCAGAATTAAGTTACAAATGTTTATAAAGAGTCATTTCATAGAAATGAAATTTTATATACTATAGAAAAATTAAATAAATAGCAAAACATTAATAGTATCCCTTAAAAATAAGTTTCTATTAAAAACTTTTTTTAATTGTATATGGACAGCATGGCTTTATGTTTGTTTTTATGTGGTATTAAGGATTGAACCGAGTGCCTCAAACATGCTAGGTAAGCTGCTCTACCACTGAGCCCCAAGCCCCAGGTCCAAAATTACATTTCTTAAACAATAAAATATTTTAAAAGATAGACAATTTTTAAACTTATCAGACACACACGTTTGCCAAGAATCAATATTTTCTGCCTTAACTATTTTCATTAAATTGACTTTATTCCTTCATTTCTCAAAGAAAATTTAGAGTAAGTATTATAAAGTTGTTTCCCATGTACTATCACAATGACAACACACATAAATCTAAAGCATTTTTATACATAAGCGATGAAACATCTGAAAGGGAAATGAGGAAAACAACTCCGTTCACAGTAGCCTCAAAAAAAATAAAATACTTGGGAATCAATCTAACCAAAGAGGTGAAAGAGCTCTGAAATGAAAACTACAAAACATTAAAGAAAGAATTGAAGAAGACCTTAGAAGATGGAAAGATCTCCCATGTTGTTGGATAGGCAGAATTAATATTGTCAAAATGGTCATACTTCCAAAGGCACTAAACAGATTTAATGCAATTCCAATTAAAATCCCTGTGACATTTCTTATAGAAACAGAAAAAGCAATCGTGAAATTAATCTGGAAGAACAAAAGACCCAGAGTAGCCAAAGCAATCCTGGGCAGGAAGAGTGACAGGAGGTATCACAATACCAGACCTTAAACTCTACTATAGAGCAATAGTAACAAAAACGGCATGGTATTGGCACCAAAATAGACAGGTAGATCAATGGTACAGGATAGAAGACACGGAGACATACCCACATAAGTACAGTTAACTCATACTAGACAAAGGTGCCAAAAACTTACAAAGCAGAAAAGACAGTCTCTTCAACAAATGGTGCTGGCAAAACTGGAAATCCATATGCAGTAAAACGAAATTAATCCCCTCTCACCCTGTACAAAACTCAACTCAAAATGGATCAAGGATCTAGGAATTAGACCTGAGACCCTTCACCAAATAGAAGAAAAAGTAGGTCCGAATCTCCATCACGTTGGCTTAAGACCAGACTTCCTTAACAAGACCCCCATAGCGCAAGAAATAAAAGCAAGAATCAATAAACAGGATAGATTCAAACTAAAAAGTTTTTTCTCAGCACAGGAAAAATCAATAATGTGAAAAGAGAGCCTACAGAGTGGGAGAAAATCTTTTCCACACACACTTCAGACAGAGCACTCATCTCCAAATTAATAAAGAACTTAAAAAACTTTACACCCCAAATACAAAGAACCCAATCAATAAATGGGTTAAGGAAATGGGCAGACACTTCACAGAAGATATACAGGTGATCAATAAATATATGAAAAATTGCTCATCATCCCTAGTAAGTAGAAAAACTGCAAATTAATACCACCCTAAGATTTCATCGAACTCCAATTAGAATGGCTATTATCAAGAGCACAAGCAATAATAAGTGTTGGCATGGATGTGGGGGAAAAGGCACACTCATACATTGCTGGTGGAGTTGCAAATTGGTGCAGCCACTCCGGAAAGCAGTATGGAGATTCCTCAGAAAGTTTGGAATGGACCCACCATTTGACCCAGCTATCCCACTCTTCTGTTTATACCCAAATGACTTAAAATCAGCATACTACAGTGATGCAGCCACATCAATTTTCATAGCAGCTCAATTCACAATAGCTAGATTGTGGAACCAACCTAGATGTCCTTCAATTGACGAATAGCTAAAGAAACTGTGGTATATATACACAATGGTATATTACTCAGCCATAAAGAACAATAAAATTATGGCATTTGCTGGTAAATGGATGAAGTTGGAAAATATGCTAAGTGAAATAGCCCAAGCCCCAAAAAACAAAGGTTGAATGTTTTCTCTGATAAGTGCATGACAATATATAATGAGGGGGAGTGATGGGGGGGAAGAGAAGAATGAAGAAATTTTGGGAGGTGTAGAGGAGAATGGGGTGGGAGGGGATGGAGGAAGATAGTAGAATGAAACAGTATTACCTTATGTATATGTATGATTACATGAATGGTGTGAATCTACAATGTGTACAATCATAGAAATGAAAAGTTGTACCCCACTTGTGTACAATGAATCAAAATGCAGTCTGTAAAAATAAAAAAGATTTTAATAATAAAAAATGACTGATTAAGAATCAGTGGACAAGAAAGACAGTAAAATAATTGGACATAACTTTCCTATGTTCATGTATGAATACACTACCTGTGTAACTCCACATCATGTACAACCACAAGAATGGGAAGTAATATCCCATGCAAGTACATGTCAAAATATTTCTACAATCATGTATAACCAAAAAGAACAAATAAAATTTTTTTTAAAAAATCAGCAGACAAGTCAAAGTAGTAGCTTATATGCCTGGGTCTTTTTATGGTAAGTCCTAAAAAATTAGCTTTAGTTCCACTCTTAGGAAATATGACTGTGGTTCAAAGTGTGGTCTTCATAACTTTGTGGGTCTCTAAGAATCTTTCAGAGGGGTTGTATGGTCAAAATTATTTTCTTTAAAATACTGAGATGTTATTTGCCTTTGTTCACTATGTTGATATCTTATTGATGACACAAAAAAACTGCTGGTATGGTGCCAAACTGTACCCATAGCTGTATCCTCCGCTGCCATGAACTTGCAGGGGAAACACAAAACACAAACTTCATTTAAGAATGTCTTTGGTGATGAAGGAGTAAAAAATCATTTTCTTAAATCTCAACACTTGAGTGTACCTATTTTTAATATTTCTGTGTGACAACATAGGAAGTAAGCATAAAGCACTGTTATTACATAGGAAAGTGCTTGAAGTATAAAGCATGTGTGATTGGGTTGCAAGTTAGACCAGATGCTTATGTCATAGGAGACCATTTTTACATAAATGAACAACTGACAGACAAACTATACTGATTCAGCTTTGGGTGTTTGGCAGATATTTTCTCAAAAATGAACAAAGTGAGCTGGTCACTCAAAGTAAAAGACAATATTTATTGCCAGTTATAAAATTTCAGTTTTCAAGTGAAAGTTAGACTTTTAGAAAACTTGTATCCACCACAATGAGTTTGACAGCTTCCAAATATTGGAGACTTTCCTGAGAACAGTGATTATATAAGTTAAAGCGATTTTTTTTTACATCATCTAATGAAACATGTTAATATTTGGAAGATCTGCGTAATTCAGTGAAACAACATTTTCCAAATAACCCAGGTGAGATGCTATAAAATTATGCATGCAAAAAAAAGATACTAACACCATTTGACCCAGCTATCCCACTCCTTGGCCTATACCCAAAGGACTTAAAATCAGCATACTACAGAGATACAGCCACATCAATGTTCATTGCTGCTCAATTCACCATAGCCAGATTGTGGAACCAACCTAGATGCCCTTCAGTTGATGAATGGATAAAGAAACTGTGGCATATATATACAATGGAATATTACTCCGCAATGAAGAATGATAAAATTATGGCATTTGCAGGCAAATGGATGAAATTGGAGAATATCATGCTAAGTGAGATAAACCAATCTCAAAAAACTAAAGGACAAATGATCTCGCTGATAAGCGGATGAGGACATATAATGGGGGGTGGGAAGGGTTAGCATTAGGTTTAGGGTTAGGTTTAGGGTTAGGGATAAGGAGTGTGGTAAGAATGAAGGAAAGAAGGACTGTATAGAGGGAAAAGAGGGGTGGGAGGGGAGGGGGGAAGGGAAAAAAAATACTGAATCAAACATCATTGCCCTATGTAAACGTATGATTACACAAATGGTATCCCTTGACTCCATGTACAAATAGAGAAACAACATGTATCCCATTTATATACAATAATAATAATAAAAAAAATACTTTCAAAGAACACATTGTATAAATGGATTTTAATGTAATAGAAGATGAAAAGTTCATCAATATGGTTTCAGATTCTATATATGAAGAAATTATTATTTGTTGATTTTGATGTAGTGTAAGAAATGAATACAAAAAACTACTAAAGGGACTATTAAAATGCTTTTCCTTTCTCAACTATGTAACTGTGAGGCCAGATTTTCTTTCACCAAAACAACACTGCATGGCTGTGGTTGTAGCTCAGTGGTAGAGCACTTGCCTAGCATGTGTGAGGCACTGGGTTCAATCCTCAGTGACATATAAAAATAAATAAATAAAATAAAGGTATTGTGTCCATCTGCAATTTAAAATATTTTTCAAAATAACAACAACAATGCAATAAATTGAAGCAGAATTAGATAAGAAAATTCAGGTGCTAATTAAGTTAGACAGTAAAGAGATTTGCAAAAATGCAAAAGAAAGTAGCAATCTGTTTAAAAGAATGTAAAATTTTATTACTAAATTTTTTTTCAATTATTTCACTGAAATATTCTAATTATGTTAATATGTAGTAGTTTCATTATTATTGTGTTTAAATGAAGTTAAAGAGTATAATTTTAAATTTTGTTTTAATGTCTAATATAAGTATCATCAACAGCTATAACATATACAAACAATACCTCTTTGGGATCCTTTATAACTTTCAAAAGTTAAAGGGATCCTGGGACCACAGTGTTTAAGAATCACTATGCTTTCTCTGATGATACATAACGGCGGGTAGCGGGGAGGCAAGAATGGAGGAAGGATGGATTGTATTGAGGAAAATGAGGGGTGGGGAGTGGGTGGGGGGAAGAAAAAAATAATAGAATGAGACAAACATCATTACCCTATGTACATGTATGATTACGCAAATGGTGTGACTACTTTGTGTACAACGAGAGAAATGAAAGTTGTACCCCATTTGTGTACAATGAATCAAAATAATAAAAAAAGAATTGCTATGCTATAAAATATGTTAAAAATCATATGGTGGTATATAATTAAGACTGAATTTTGTTTAGGAATCAATCTTCCCCTTTTATATAAAGTGACTTACCCAATGCAGGGGACATTAGCATTTTGATTTAGCATCTCTTCAGGGAAACCACTCTCCTTCCATTCTCAGTCTAAGTGTCTGATCCTACTCCCCGTTTCCAGGTTGACATGTGCTACAAACTTTACTAAATAGAGTACTGTGTTCCCTTGGGGATGTACCAACAACCCCATCAGGTCAACAAAGGAATACAGGTTAAGTTATCCCTTACCTGAAATACTTGGGACCAGATGTATTTCAGATTTTGGATATTTTTGGATTTTGGAATATTTGCATACATGTAATGAGATATCTTGGGTTAGGACCCAAACCTAAACACAAAATTCATTAATGTTACACAGATCCTGAAGGTAATTTTATAGAATCTTGTTAATGCACGTGTGTGTTTTAATTGTGATCTAATACATGAGATTAAGTGTAGAACTTTCCATTTATGGCATCATGTCAGCTCTAAGAAAATTTTGGATTTTAGAGCATTTAGGATTTTTTATTTTGGATTGAGGATGCTCAACCTGTATTTGCATTTACAATTTTGGTTGTGTTGATAACACTGAGAATTATGTAAGCTTAGAGTTGTTTTTTGAATGTTTGCTTACAAGTAGTAAAACTATTAGACTGTGGCCAAAACAGTAGAGATGATGGGAAAAGGTGTCCTGATCACACTGAAACCGGTCTTGAAAATCAGAATCAGGTCCTTGTTTCCCAGGTGTTGAAGATGAATCACCTGAGAAACACTGAGGCAAAAGCAAAAAGTAAATTTTATTTAAGAAACAGAACAGAGGGCAGTGGGAAGAGAGAGAGAGAGAGAGATTCCTCCAGAGAGTGGGGGTTCAGAGCTGGTATGCCCAAAGGAGTGGGGGTGTCCTGTCCCTTTATAAATTTTAGGTTTCCTTTCTTCTCATGCATATGTGACCAAAGTGATCAAAAGGCAGGAAGAGAGCCACAGGGGTGAAAGTGCAATCCTTCCCCTCCCCTGGAGGCTGTTAGCAACAGGGTGATGGGAAGTGTTATCTATCCATTTTATTTTCTTTGATAATAAGCTACCTGTCTTTTGCCCTGGTCTCATCACTGAACTTTTATAAATGTGCTTGAAGACAACTATATTTTTGACTTAATTGTGGAAGCCAATAAATTCCTTCTATTTAAGTTTTTGGTATGCATTATAGGAATGTGTACCAAACTCTAACTAATAAAGTATTTGATACCCAAAAGTAGAGCATTATAACAACAGATCTTAAAATGTGATATTGGCTGAGCTGAAGTGCGGTGGAGAATTCCCCCATTCAAGGCTAGGAAAAAAGGCAAAACCTATTACTTGACAGAAAATAAGTCCATTGGGAGATGCTTAATGTGTCTCAGAACTCAAATCATATAAATATCAAGTATAGAATTTTAGGGAATCAGGAAAAAATATCTTGGAGGGTTTTGGCTACTTTTAAACTTCAACCAGAGTGTACCAAAAAAAAGGATATTCCCCAAACTAATCTGGCAGTTCTGGAAGCAGAGAGGAAATGAGATTAAGTCCTTGCTCAGAGTCATCCTTTTTGCCTTCACCTGGAACTCCAAATGGCGAAGAGCCAATAACCATGTGCCCTTGACATGGTAGATGTGTTAGTCTCTGCCATTGCTGAAGTTAGTACAGGAAGGAAGCAGAATGAGGAAAGAAATTGGTATCTTTGTGAACCAAAGAACCAAAGGATCACTTGCAAATACTTGTTGCTATCCATACATTTCCTAACAAAGAGGATAATTAAAACTCTTCCACAATACCCCATTCCCAGAAATTTCCACCACCACAAATGGTTAGGATCTGCATGACTGCAGCCTAGTTTCCCAGTTCCAGGTCCATATTGCTGGGGGGCAGGGCAGAGAATAAAGGCTGATTACTAAGAAGGAGAATCAGTGAGAACTGAAACTAGTGACTGTCCAAGAGCTCTGGGTACCATTTTGGGGGGTATCTAAGAAATCAACAGACCAACAAATAGCAGCCAGGTCCATCAGGAAAGGCAGTGGCATTGCCAGAGAAATGCCAAGGCTTACCAAACACAACTGAAAATGCTCAACTTACAAGGCAAATTCCAGGCTCCAAATCTATATCTACAGGAAATAGGAACTGAAATGTTAGAGCTGTCTGAATGAAAACCTCTTCAAGTTTATCTGTCGGTCACCATGTAGGACAATGAAGGGCAAGTCAGATTCTTGAACAAACAACTCCCTCCACTGCCAAGTCAGAGAGTCCTTGCTTTTCTTTGCCCAGTAGCATGAGACAATTGCTATAAATTTTGAGATCACTATTTAGTGGTTGCCCTCTTATCCTTTCCCAAATGGAAATTTTATTGCAGCAAGTATTCTCTCTCTCTACCACCATGAATTGGCAGTGTTAAATGTATCATTTAGCCAAGGCATGAGGAGATACATTTAGACCTAACCAAGAAAAATGCCTTAACTTAGAGAGTCTGGAATTAAAGTGGAAAGCAGTACCTGGATGAGTCCTGTCTCCCTTAAGGGTGGAGGTAGGGCAGTTTTCCTTGTAGAGGTGTATTTACATTATATTAGCAAGAACCATTTAGGGAATTTTTATAAATGGGTATAAAAATGGATGCTAGGCATCCATGTTATGGAAACACAAAGATGTAGTTAACCTGTGCTTTCTTCATCCCAGGTTTCTTTAGGAACTCTCCTGTCTGAGTTCAAGTAATTTGGGTGGGGCAGATCACATATCCTGTCTCTAGGAATAGGCATGTCATGGGGCCCTGGCTAATTAAGTACTCACTGGAATTCTTCAGTCACAGTTAAGTCCAAGGAAGGTCACATGACCAAAGACAGGCCATAAAAGTTTTCCTTGGAGTTGTTGACAAATGGCCTTCAAACAGACTCCTCCTCCCCACACCACCCCCTCAAATGTCAGTTAGTGGTACACTAGAAACCCAGAACTACTGCTAGTCACTTTTGAATATTGTAGAGAAAACCTGATTCCAATGAAGTCAATAAATAGTTTAGTAAAGCAGGGTGATGAGCAAAAGGGTCTTATTTGAGCTCCTAGTTATAGGTAAAGCTTCCCAAATTTTTCAAATCAATATATATCTTTTTGTTCCTAAATGATACTGAGTTGGGCTTCTGTCACTTTCAAGCAAATGAATCCTAAGGAACATTATAGCTAAAGTGCTTTATATTTAATTTTAATTCTTTCAAAGAGATAATTAAACTGCTTCCTAAAAACAGTTTCTTTTACAAACTTGTGTATTTCTGCAGTCCAATATGTGTTTGTTTCTTTAACAAATACAGCATTTCAAGACAGAAACCATTGATTAAGGAACCTGTGTAGGAAAAAAAAATTAACTGTAACCTAAGATAGCATTAATAGGTAACCAAGGTCACAAAGTTCCATATTAGAGGATAATCCCCATGGACATAGTGATAAAAGCCAATCATTTATTAATGCTGATTTATAGTCTACCTATGCTCAAAAATGTTTTGTGTCTCTTTGCAATAAAAAGCACTCTAATAAAACCATGAAAGCATGTTAAAAATAAAAGGATCCGAAGAATAAAGTGAGAGAGGAGAAAACTGAAACTGAAAACCTGGGTTGAGTCTCTCAACTAAAGTACAAAATTTATCTCTGACCTTCTGAAATGGTAAAACAAAATGGATATTGAAGAGTTCTGTGCGTATGGTTATCTTAGAGGAAATACTTCATCAGAGGAGACTCTCTGTTTCTAACACTAAAATCTAACAATAACTTATTACATAGTGCTTCATGCACTAGCATCAAATAATAGGATCAAAATCTTCAGCAGAAGCTTCACAAAAAATGCAGAAATGTTCTCTCTGTGGCTTTTATTGCAAAAACTGCCCTTTAATTAAAAATCAGAGACCCTTATTAAATTGTAAATTCTTGGAGGCAATTCAGAAGGAGGGTTTGAAATAATGAAGTACACATGGGCTGTTTTTAGTCATGTAGTTTGATATTTGAGCAGATTTTGGAAGTGTGTTCTACAGGAAGGGATGACGAGGCTGGTATGTCCCTCAAGACCACCCCTCACAATAATCATTTGATTTATAAAGCCTTGCAGTAAAAATTACACAGCAAACCACTGGAATCTAAAGAATGAAAACGATCACAGGAAATTAAGAGCCTAAGGCATGTTGCTGACTAAAATTTTATATATATATATATATATATATATATATATATATATATATATATATATTTCTGCACTAAACACCCTATGTGTGAGCAAAATCTTACTATGAAAATCAAAGTCTTAATTGCATTACCTACAAGATGGGAATAATAAGTAGTGTAAGAACTCATAACCAAGGACTTTCAGAAATAAGCATTTTAGAGAAGTGTCAGAGAACTTAGAGCAGAGAAAGATTTTTTTTTTTAAGATTTTTTTAATTCCCTCTTAACTATAGCTTCAGTCCAGGTTCTTGTAACATCAGTCTGGATTTTTGCATTATCCTCTCCTCAAGGTTCCTACTTATGGATTTACTTCTGTTCCTCCTCTTCCTAAATTACTTTGACCTGGCTGATCAATTACTTCTAAGGTGTACTGTGGTTTTTAAATGGCCTAAAATGAAGACTGGAAGTTACACTTTCTAAACTTTCTTGTTTAGCTGATTTTTATTTTTTCCTATTCCACTGTCATCTCTGACCTTGGACCATCTCATCCCCAATGGGAAATCCTGGATAATGCTTCCCATTCTGACTCCCAGTTGGCCAGGGTTCTTTGGACTATGTGATATGAGGCATTTGTTATACCAGTCCTCATACTTCTATTCCCACTCAACCCCCAGGGAGTAAGAATTGAAGAAACACTTTTGGTTTCCTTCCCTGCCTCACATAGTCCTCCCTCTGGAGGAAGAGTGACTTAACTCAGAAGTTGGTAAACTGTGGGGGCTTATTTTCGTATGGTCTACATAATTGTGGGAAAAAACAAAAGGATTTGTTATAACAGGCATTAACAGTTGAAGGCCATTTTAATGGAATTCAACATTTCATGTGTATATATAATGTTTTATTGGAACTCAGTTCTTATGGGTTGAATTGTGCCTCCCCCAAATTCATATATTGAAATCTTAATCCCCAGTACTTAAAAATGTGGACTTAATCTGCAAAAGATTATTTTATATATGTAATTGGTTAATATTGATTATGCTGGGCTAAAGTGAATTCCTAATCCAATATGACTGTTGTTCTTATAAAAAGGACATTAAACAGAGAAACACACACAAGAAGAATGTCATGTGAAAATGAAGACTGAGATCAGAATTTTGTTTCTACAAGTCAAGCAATTCCTAAGATCGCCAGCAAACCACCAGAAGCTAAGAGAGGCCAGGAACAGATTTCCCTTGCAATCCTCAGAAGAAACCAACCCTGCCCGCACCTTGATCTTAGACTTCTAGTCTCCAGAGTTGTGAGATAATAAATTTCTATTGTTTAAGCCACCCAGTATGAGGTTTTTTGTTAAGGCAGCCTTACCAAAATAATACAACAGCTGTACTCACTTTGTTTACATATTGTCTACATCTGCTCCCGTGCAACCAGCACAAAGTTGAGTAGTTGAAACAAAGAACACATGGTCTCAAAGCCTAAGTTATTTTCTACCTGGCCCTTTTCAGAACGTTTGCTGATTATTGACTTTTCCAATTGGGGATGGAAGCTAGACATATGAGGCTCACTTTCTCTGTATTTTTCCTTTGAAAATTGCATGGTAACCCTTCACCAGCTCCTGACTCTTTCACAGAGGCCTGAATATATCCAGCTGATACACTTGGGACAAGAAAATTCTATTAAGGATAAAAGTCAGGGGAAAACAAGAAGGCAATTTTGGGCCCAAAGCATGGTCATCAAATTAGTTTTATCAGTCATATAAGTATTTATTTTTATCTCTTTTTTATGCTTGTATTTACATATCAATTAGTTTCAAATCTAGATGATTGAGGTATGTGGATTAATTGACCTCTACAACTTTACCTTCTTCCTTCCTCCTTTAGGCAAGAGTGTTGGAAATCTCATTTCCTTATTGAAGTCTCTCCAAAAAGGAAGTGAGTGTTGATTTTTTTTTTTTTAACTTGGCTATATCCTCTCTGAAGATACAATTCTCATGACTCATTCTTAAGCTTTGTACCACATAAAAACACTTGTACTAATGTTCACAAAGTATAATTTTTTTCATGCTGCATTATATATTTGTGAGTATCTGCATGTCATTTTATAGAAGAGATCTAAGTTACTATAACCTTCCTTAAGATTTTTAGCTTCTGAGTGGATATTTGTTTCATTTAAGGTCTGATTTGTTCAATAACTTAACTCAGTGTTGTACTAATTAATGTTTTCCTCATTAATAATAAAAACCTTACTTATTCACTGCCAACATCTTTATTCATGTTAACTTGCTAAGAAGAGAATACTGAAGATGAGTAAGACACTGATAATGAATAACGGCTTTGTAGTTTAAGAGAAAAAAATATTTTAATCATTAATAAAAAATACCTAGAAATATATCTAAAAGTCAGTCTATAATCTTTCACCCATAATTTGTTATTCACTCATTTATATCATTGATACTTATGGAAAACACTCATTACACACAAGTTTTCTCTGACATCCTACAGAGGCAGGGGCATGAAAGATAATAAGATTAAATGAACAGTTGGGAAAGGTCATTTGACATTCAGGCAGAAAAATCTGGCTTTGATTCAATAGATGTTCACAAAGGGTAACTAAGAAAATGGGGACAATTTCTGGGGGGAATTGTGTCAATTTGGGTTTTATTATCTAAACCATGAACATGTCTGGGCTGTGGAAGGATGGGCAGAATCTGTTGTTGGGAAAGATCTAAGAATATTCAGGGAAATAACTTATTCAAAGGTAGGTCAGCTGTGTTTAAGCTCAATAGGTTATTGAGGAGGAATGTAGCAACTGGAGGGAACAGTATGGGACTTATTACCTGGTTTCTTTAATTCAGTCTCTTGTGTACTACTCAGAGAAAGAAGACTATAAAAACAAGCAATCAAAGTGAAAAGAGCAGTTTCCTTAAAGACTCTGTTGAGGGCAGTGTTAACAGCTTTGGAAGAAAGGAAAGTGGCATGTGGGGGTGGAGCAAAGGGCATTTTCTCTGCTCAAGGGTTACCTTTGCATTGGAGTCTGAGCAGCATAATAAAACAGCCTGGAACTGGACCAGACAAGGAGAGAGCATAACACTGCAGCAGATTTGGTATCTTCAGAGGGATTCAACTGTTCATGACTTGGGCAGTAAGAGATGACACCATGGATTCCCAATTATATTATAAAATGGTTTTTAAAAATAAACTTTAAAAAATGGTGCTTGTCACAATGCACTGTTCCAAATACATGTGAACTTTCATACTCCACTCCCACCAAGATTCCTGGGGGAACAAAGACCCTGAGACTCCTAGAATGATGGGTAGAAATTGTAGGATCTGAAGTTATAAGAAATGGGAGCAGAGCCATAAAGACAGCATATAGTTATAGTCATTACTTCCAGGGTTTGTGGTCTGGTAGACACTTTCAAAGATATAGGACGACGATATGGCATATAAACAATAGCACTAGACACTGGTTTTGTCAAATACCAGCTCTGTGACCTTGGTCAAGTCATTTAAACATTCTGGCTTCAAAACAGTAGAATCTTTCAAATGCCCTGATGAGGTCATTGTATAATTCAAACAGGATGAGGTGTGAGAAAATCCTCTAATAGTGTTATACTTACATGGGATATTTCATAATAGGCTATTTATTAAAGGTTCCAAGTGTACTGCTTTGCAGGATATGCTGTCAAATAGTTCAATTGCCTTCTAGTGTAAAAATGTTTTTGTGTTTTCCTAAACCATTTCCCAAGAAAATAATTTTTCCTACATATACAATGGTCTCAGAAAAACCTAGAGCTCCTTGAAATGACTGCTTTTAGGAGCATCTGTGAAGAACTGCATATTCAAAGTGGATACAACTGAGAAAATGCAGAAATTGCTGGCACATGCACAACCAAAAAGGAAAAAAAAAGGGGGGGGGGGGGGGCGGGGAGGGTATAAAAGCCTTTTAGGCAGTATGGAGGAGGGATCATAAAAATCTTGTCCTAATTTTGACATTTTTCAGAATAGAGGTGAGGCAGTGTTTGATCTCCTTGGTAGTGATGGTTCTACTGGGAAATCTTAACTTTGAATTGCCTGCCAATCTCTATCTTGCATGCAGAAGAGCCATTTATCATTTTTATGAAGTCACTGAAAACCTACATTGAGGGGAGAAAAAACTAATTATTGAGCATAATATGCCCTCACACTAAATATATAATGAGAGTAATGGTATGAAGGCTCTAAAAAATAGGCAATAAAAGTTTTGATAAAACAAATCTCTGATTGCCCTCAACAGAAAGACAGCCCTCCCTCACTTCCACTTATTCTCTGTTGCTCACCAGGAGTAGCACATCTCTGACAATTAATGGTGCTCTCTGATGATGGATTTTCCCTGATAGCTCATCTCCACAAACAGCCCTTTCTTTAACCAATAACAATGACCCATGGATGTTTATGAGTTCAGCTAACAAAGCACTTTATATATATAAAATTAGTTTCAGGAGTCTTCTTTACCCTTTGGTGTTATATATTCTTGGAACTTTTTTTAGACACATGTTCTTTGGCTTTTACTTTTACTTCTACCCTGTTCCAGAAGCAGAACTGTTTTTATTACTTACTTTAAGAAAACAAAAATCATTTCGGATGAATTCCAAGTTCATCCTTTAATTAAAGTAAAAATTGATTCCCTTATATCCATCTGAATCATACTCAGCAAATACTGCCTATTCACATTAATCATCTTTGATCAATCTATTTCTTGAAAATCTCTGTCCAAAGTTATGAAATTCTCTTAATTTTCTCTCATTAGATTCTTTTTTTTTTTAATTTTTTTGTTTTCTTTTATTTTGGCTTTTATTATATACAAAAGTGAGCGGTCAAGTGACAGCCTTTTTTCTTTGACTAAGGATCAATTTATCTGCCCACTACAATGGCACAAAACATGTAGTAACTATGAATTGAATAATGATAATTAGAAAGACATCTCATTAGATTCTTAATGCTCTCTCTGACTTAGGTTCTATTAGAATAAATAAATGGTTTTCAATATCATGAAGTTCTTTCTTGGATTATCCCCTGGAGCTGTTCTGTCTACCAGGCATGTGGCTATTGAACACTTAAAATATGGCTAGTTTAAGTCTAGATATGCTTTTCATGTAAAATACATACTCTATTTTGAAGACTTAGAATTCAAAAATAATCTTATCAAAAATTTTGTATTAATTACGTGTTGAAATAACTTTGTATATGTTGGTTTCAATACAATATGCTATTAACATTAGTTCATTTCACTTGTTAACTTTCATTTTTTAAAAGTGGTTACTAGAAAATCTAAATATGTGGATCACTTCAAAGGGCAGTGCTGACCTGTAGCTTTCAACTCTGAATCTCAGGTCTTCATCAGACCCTGAATCTCTTGGCCTATTTTCTTTTCTAGTAGGCATTAATATCACCATTAAAGTAGCTAAAACCCAATTCCTTTTGATTACCTATCTCTACCTTAACCAAAGAAGAGTTTCTTAGCCCATATAAGTACCTGAGGCCGCTCATAGCAAGCATATTGATTCTGAAATTTTTCCATTAGGAATAAAAATATCACTTTCCTTATTCTTGAAATAATGACTGGAGACTTAAAAGAAAGCAGGCAGAATGGAGGAAGAATATTCACAGATATTCCTACTTGTCTTGGAAGGCACAATTGGCTTTGTGAATAATTATATCTAGTAAGATGGTTCTTCATGGAGTGAAATAAATTTAGTCCTGATATTCAAGGGAGTACATAAAGGTTCCTCTGAGAATGTGGAGTTATAAAAATGGATGGTGAAACTGGTTGTGTTTTTCTTGAAGGAAGTTCACAGGCAGTATCAGTCTAGCCCAAGGGAGCAATGGGGCTGGATGTTTTCCAAATGCTTGACATCAACAGCTACTCTCAGTTATACTTTGCCATTATTTTTCTACTTCTGATATTTTTACAGACAAATCAATCCATACACAGATACATTATAACAAACCACTGACTTCCCCTGATGTTTAGAAATAGGACTCATAATGACCAGAACACTTAGAGACCCATGGTTCTGTCTCTGTACTCCCTACCTATCATTCCTCCCTGGTAGGCATTTTTACCCCATCCTCAAGTTCTGATTCTGAAACTTGTTGGAAAAAAAAAAAAAAAGACTTGAAACTTCAAAATAACAGTGAAATTAGAAGTAGAAGGAGCATGAAAAAGCTATGAGAAAACAGGAACAACTTAACAGAGCACAAACTTAGATGGGAATAAGTCATGTTAGTTAGTTTTTCTTTGTGACAAAATACCTGAGAAAAACAACTTAAAGGAGGAAAGATTTATTTTGCTTCATGACTTTAGAAGTTTCAGTCTATGATGGTCAGCTCCATTGCTTTGGGATTAAGGCAAAGCAGGGTATCACTGTAAGAGGGTATAATGGAGGAATGATGCTCACCTCATGGCTGCTGAGAAGCAGAGTGGAGGGGGAGAAGAAAGGGGTTGGGGACAAGATAGATTTCTCAAGGCCATGCTCCCAATAACCCATTCCCTTCAACTAGGTCCCACCCCCTACCACCTCCCAATAGTCCATTCAGCTAAGAAGGAGGCCAGAGTCCTCATGATCCACTCACTTACCCAAATTCCCAGGTCTTCAACATGAGTCTTTGAGAGCTACTTCATATTCAAACCATAATACACTCTGTTCTGCTCCTGCATCTAAAACATTTCTGGGGCATTAATGGATTTGTTTGTTTTACCACATTACATTGCCAAGATCACCCTTCACCAGAGATTTGTTTGAATCAAAAGAGAATCTATTTTATTTTATTTCATTTCATTTTATTTTTGCATTGCTTGTGATCAAACACAGGGTCCAGTGCATGCTAAGCAAGTGTTTTTCCACTGAACTAAACTTTAGTTCAGTATACTGAGAATCAATTTAAAATGTAACTTTCCAAGAGCATTTAAGGTCTTTCAGTAATTTATACATAAGTGTGAATTAATTAAAGTAAATTGCCCTTCTACTTGGGACTTACTGCTTGACTCTCCTTTCAAAATAAAGGATTAGAAAGCCATCTACATGTGGCTATTCCTTAAATCCACCAACATAACTTTTTTGTGGTCAAAAAAAAAAAAAAAACCCACTGTGTCAACATGGAAAATTCATAGTATTCTTCCTTGAAGTGGGGCCACCTCTTGGTTGTCCTCCAGTACAGTGATATGAAAACTTGGAAGACTGAAGAATCTTTGTTTTGATACTGGAGGTGGGAGATGGGATGGGATACAACTTAAGGTCCTATGGTCTAAACTGTGGGGAAGGAAATTTCATATTTGGCTACAGCTGTTTGGAAAGGGTAGAGAAGATGATGCAGAGCAGATGTGAGTAGCATAATCACTACAGTCACTAATTTATGTGCCCCACTCTCTCCAGGAACAGCTGTGCAATTACTAAGGAACCAGAATGTCAGGACACAAACATTTATCATCAGAATTCACAGTCACTTATATACTCTGATGGAGGCTTTCTTAGATGCTTAATGTCTCTAGGGCCCTGCTCTATTGTTCACAGACCAAATCTATTTCTGTCACTTGATCAGATCTTGCCCATGAGTTGGGCCATCCCAGTGGATCCTATCTCCCACAGGTCTCTTAAGGTCATGGAACATGCTGACAAAGATTCTCTACTTAACCAAACTTTAGTCAGGCTCCTAAACTTTCTTCCAAACTTATCTGACTGAGCACTTCCTAGCACTTCCCAATTTTACCAAGAACCTACTCTTAGTTGAGAATGAAACTTCCACCCTCAATATCTAATCACCCTCATTATCTGGTGGGGTTCCCCCTCCTCTTCCATCCACCAGGGGATGTCTGAGATAACCATCCTGCCTTCAGCAAGAATTCCATTAGGTTGGTTCAGCAGGAATCTCCCTTACTCCTTGTGTTAGTCAGCTTTTCATCACTATGACCAATATACCTAACAAGAACAACTTAGAGGAAGAAAAGTTTATTTTGGTTTAAGGTTTCAAAGGTCTCAGTCCATGGGAAGTTGACTCCATTGCTCTGAACTTGAGAGAAAATCATGGCAAAAGGAAGTGGCAGGGAAAACTAAAATGTTCTTACTCCCAGTTCCAAGTTCCTATCACAGAAAATCAACAGTGGATAAACCTTGAAATTTGAGGAAGTCATTAGTTCTCCAATATTCTTATAAGAGATGACATTAGTAATATTTTTAAGTTCTATGTCCAGATAACTTGGCACAAGAGCAGGAGTACTTGCAAAGTCCTACATAGAATAGGCACTTAATCAATATTTGCAGACTGTCTTATTCAATATGTTTTTAAAAGCATTGAAAGTGTATATAGTACTTTACTGTGTATTTTCTCTAAATACCCTCTCACCATAGTTATCCAGTCATTTTCAGATGTCATCTGGCACATAACTTTTGGCACAGACCTGTGCTGCACAAGTCTGCAGGGTGGAGAATTTATTACAATAGTCAATAATGCTATCCATTCAAGATACAGAGAAAATTTGTGTAATTAGTAAGGACTATAAAACAAACTGAATGAAAGCCTTGAATTTTTCAGATATGCCATGTTTAGAAATACTTTTTACTAATTTGGAGGAGGAATAAATTTGGTTGGTAGCTGGGATGATTTCAAGGACAAAGAAGGCTTAAAGAATGTAGTGACCACATGTGGCTTGCAACTGCATATTTTCACCCACACAAGTGGGCTGTGTTCCTGAGACAGATGTTGTTTTACACAGCTATGGCTCAGTACATACTAGCTCTGGCAAATATTCTCTAAGTCTATGGTAACAAACAGAAGTGCCTAAACATTCTAGATTAGTTAATCACAATTTGCTCATAGAATCCAATGTAAATTAAGTATTTTATTCTTTAAGATATTACTAAAATAAACATACACAGTAATAGTTTCTATCTTATGTCTTCTGGGCCATTGTATAGGTACAGATAGTCCCTTGGGAATTGCTCTTAGTCTGGTGGTCAAAGTAACTCTGCTTCCTTTATAGTTGCTACTGGGAAGATATGTTTCACACACTTTTCCTCATTCCTTTGACCATGTAAATATCCTTTGAACTTCCCCCCACGAGGAGCTCAGGCAGGGATCCATGTGGTAGTCATTCTAGAAATAACAGCAAGGAAGAAGTAATAAGAGTCAGAATGTCCTCACCCAACATCACCACCTGAGGCTTTCCCTCTCCTACAGTTCTGTAGCTGTCTCTCTTCTAGCAAAAAAACTCATTTGCCAAATCTCTAGCCTGTTTCATCTCAACTCTTACAAAGTCTACAGATATCCTTTAATTATTATAAACTAGATTCCAGGAAATTCACTGAACATAGCTGGCTTCCAAAGTATAAGAAACATGGCTCAAGACCTGTGTTCTAACTTGTCTTATCTCCCTCCAATACTCTTTTGGGAAAAATTTAAAGTATTGATAGAAGGATAGTATGTAAAATGTTTTTTTCATCATTGTATATTTCCTATAATTTCTAGTGAAACCCCTAAGAAATTTTGTAGAAGAGATTTCTTTCTTGAGACCAGTTTTCTTATTTCTCAGGAGTCAAAGGATAGATGAAATAATAGATGAAAATAAAGAAGGTAGCAGTGGAAAGGACAGCATGCTGCCAACTCCTTTCAGACAAAAAATAGGCAGGGGATGGGATGGGGGTGAGGAAGAACCATAAGTCTGTCCTAGATGAGAAATTCTTCTAGGAATTTCTACTAGAGAGAGGTCTTTGTCCGTGACAGTTATTTAATTCTTGACATCCTGAAACCACTAACTTTCTGTGGTGTGAATTTATTTCCATCTTCATTTCTAGCGTTAAAATCTTGCCAAAACATTCATATGTATCTAAATAGCAACTTCTGTCCATACTCCACAGCAGAAAGATACTTTTGCCAGCTGAAATACGTAGAACATAGTATATTTTTGAGCATTTCATGAGGGCATGCTATTTCGCCTAGCACTGAGGTTTCAAAGATGAATGACTCAGTATGGACTTCAAATTGCCTCAAGTTCTATGAAGGAGAAGCAAAAACATACAAAAGGCATTAATGTGATAAATACCAGAAGAACAGGGACTTTCTATGGCAGAGCTTGAGAACCTAGTAAAGTGAACTAACGTGAAGAAGACAGAAAGGGAATTCCAGGTGAAAGAAACAAGCGATGTAAATATAAGGAGGGTCAACAAAACTCTAAGGGTCTAAAAGTAGTTTAATATGGCTGTGGCATTAAGTAAAAGTCAGGGGAGAGAAAGAGGACACTGGAGAAGTAAGTGTGAATAGATCCATTCCTCGAAGCTTGAGGTGAGGCAGGACATCATGGTGGAAGAGTGTGGTAGAGGGAACCAACTCACATCATGATCAGAAAGCAAAGAGAGCCTCTATTCTCCAGATACAAAGTATATACCCCATATTCGTGCCCCCGGTTCACCACTTCCTCCAGTCACACCTCACCTGCCTCTAATTACCACTTAGTTAATCCCATCAGTGATTAATTAACTGATTAGGTTAAGAGTCTCGAAATCCAATCATTTCTCCTCTGAACCTTCCTGCATGGTCTCATAAATGAGCTTTTGAGGGACACCTCATATCCAAACCACAACAACAACTATCATGCTTTACTTTGTCCATAGGACTGATATCTAAGATGAATAGAAATGAGTAGTTCTACAAGGGTACAAACCCATGTTCTGAACTTCGAAAATTTGTACTCAAAGTACATTGAAGTCTTGATAAGCAATGCTGTAGTTTGGATAATGTCCCCCCAAAGCCCATGTGTTAAAGGCTTGGTCCTCAGTTTGTGGCTCTATTGTGATGTAGTGGAACAATTAAGAGAGGAGCCTAGTGGAAAATCCTCAAGTCATTGTGGGGGGAGGCATGCCCTCGTAGGGGTTTAAGAGCTCAGAAACCTACTGTTTCTTTCTCTTCTGTCTATAAGGTGAAGGCTTCCTCCACCATGCATTCATAGCATGATATACTGCCTACACAAAGGCAGGTTAACCAACCACAGACTGAAACCTCCAAAATAAACCTGACTTCTTTTTAAGTTGGTTATCTTAGATATTTGTTACAGTAATAAGAAGCAAATTAACATAAATAATAAGACTGTAAGCAATAAGACACAAGCAATAAGACCTTAATACACCATTCTCTGTGCAGTGCTAGCTCTGGGGGAACACTGTCTAAAGCTACAAGAGGCCTTGCCCTCAGTATTTGGTAGGAACAGAGAGTCCTTTGTTTGGCAACCATAGCTACATTCAGGAAAGAACACATATTCTTCAGACATGCTCTATAGGACAGTGAATTTTATACATTAGATACATTATGGATAAAATTGGGATTTGCAGGCTAGCCTGAGAAAATGACCATGATAATAAGTTACACAAATGAACATACATTAGGCTACCATAAATCATAAATGTGTGTAGAAATATTTGTTTCCTATCTTGAAAGAAATTTAGTCAATGGAACTGTTTCTCTATCTAGGAGGCTCTAAGTTCATGACATATTCAGAGGAACCAAAAGTGAGCTGACTTTTACAGAGTATTCCTAGAGTAGAGTAGGAAAACAGCAAGGGAAGCTTTCAGAGTCTATTATCCATTTGCCTAAGGATTCACAGGCAGAATAGAATTAAGAATTCCTCTACCAAGGGGATCCCTGCCTGTCCTACATGCTGCCTGCTTACAAAAGAATATCTTAGAAGGAATACCTATGATACATGTTGGTAGTGACAACAGAAAACAGAAAAATATTTTCAGAGGTTACATAGATCCCTGTATCAATATTTGAGAATATATATGTATCTTCTGCATTCCTTATGTCACTAAGAATCGACTGAAGACTCAGGTTATGATTCTATGAATGGGTTAGGAAATTAAATATTTGCCAATGTTTTTATATTATAACTTATACATTTATCCTGTCCGTATCCTGAAGGAGCTAATTTGGAAATAAATTATCTGTCCAAGAATAATTAAGAGCTTACTGTATAAAAAAAGGAATGGGAACTTTTTAAAAAGTTCTATTACGAAAGTGGCTAAGAGAGGTCCCAAATACCTCTTTAATAAATTACATTCCCTTAAGAGGCAACAGGAAATGAACTATAGCATCACACTAAAGATAATGCTTTTCTCCTATTTTACTTTCACTGTTAATCTTAAAAAAAAATCATTTGATGAGTAATAGATATTTTCTTCTTGGGCTAGGAATGATCTAAAAAGGAAGTTGAGTGCAAAAGTTTGATATTTTCTATCATTCTTTACCAAAAGAGAGAATAGTTAGGATGTACTATATTTTGCTCTATTAATTTGAAAAACATTTGAAAAATAGATTTTACTTTTTAGAGACCTTATAGGTTCACAAAATATTGAGAGGAAGGTACAGAGCTTTCCCAAATCTCCCCAACCTCCCACATGCATAGCTTCCCCCACCAATGACATTCCCCGACTAAGTGGTATATTTGTTACAACTGATAATCCTACATTGATATATCATAATCATCCAAAGTTTATTATTTACATTAAGCTTCACTCTTGCTATTGTTCAAAGGATTTTGAAAAATGTATAATGCCATGTATTTACCACTATATAATTCTTTTTTTTTTCACTATATAATTCTTAAGAGTAGTTTCACTATCCTAAAAATCCTCTGTATCAACCAAGTGTCCTTCCCTCTGATTCTCCATGATTTTAGTCAATATGAGTTCCAGAAGAACAGAAGGTTAGAAGCAGCTCACTTAATTTCTTCTGTTAGTCTCTAGTTTGGTTGGGGGGTACATTTGCCCATGAAGAACAAAGATCTTCTGGGAGAACTGCTGGGCTATCAAACATCTAAGGAATTACTGGTTGCCCTTAACCTTGTCCATGGCTTTGTAAGCAATCTGTTAAATTATTCCACTTCAGATAAGTTTTAAAAGTTCCTCCAGTTTCCTGTCAGGACAATGCATAATGTCACCTTTATATTTATTCATAAAATTATTATTCTTTTATGTCATAAAGTAGCCAGGGCATCATAAATCAGGAATCATAAACATCTACATAAAATCTTGCAAATTATTATTAAACATCTTTATATATTCAATACTTAATATATTAAGTCTAGACTTAATATCTACCTTCAGATGCAATTTTTTAAAAATGAAAAAAATTTAAATATTCAGAAAAAGGTTTAATCTGATTAAAAGTTGCAAAATATCTGTAAGGAAGGCTGGTAAGTTTTTCTTCATTTTTAGTATATCAAAAACACAACAAAATCTCTGGGTTTTATTTATCTTGGTACAACAAAATTAATGTCTGGAATATGTGTTCTGGACAACTGAACCATGGGAAGCAGACCATCTCAATGGGAAGTCTTTTCTAATAATAGCCAAGGAAATTTGCAACTGAAGTATATTTTTCCACTATAAATGAAATGCATACAGTCCCTTACTCTGGCTCTACCTATCACATTGGACTAATCATTTTCTCTGAACATCGAAAATAATTTTTTCTTATTTTGTAAATGTTAATGACTACATAATGTTTGTAAATGTTAACAACTTCATATATTTTTATTACAAATTCCCTCATGTTGTAATAAAAATGGTCTACCTTAAACTTAAAAACGAGAAGAAAAGTAGAGAATGTGTGAGTGTGGTAGGTTCTACTTTACCTTGGTAAACAGCACTTAGAGAGAGGATATGAAGCTCTTGCCAGGTATTCTGTAATAAAGTTCCTTACCTTAGTTTTTGGTCGAGCTCCAGTTGACATTTGGTTTGGAACACCATCAAGATTCTGGAAGTTTTCAGTTTTGTTTCTATAATGTTTTTCCCTTCTGATGTTCTAAGAGTGATCTCCAGATTTATAGAATCCTATAGAAGAACAAATTTAAGAAGTTTTTTCAAATATAAATAACTTTTTCTAGGCAATAATTCAAGTAAGTTAATGTATGTATGATGTATTAATAAAAATACATTTTAAAATTACAATAGCTTTGAAATTAGCATAAAATGTATGAATATGTCAAAGATTAATAATTTTCCAAATACATTTATCCTTAGTGAAATCAGCCCTAGTAAAGCCTGAAAACTTATTTATAAACTAAAAGTAATTTTGAACTATCAAAGTATAATATAAAACTATATAGGTATATTTGAAAACTTTTAAAACAGCAATACCAAAGTTTTATATTTGTAATTGTTATTTGTTTATTTCTTAATTAACAAATAAATGTATACATTTATGGTATATGAAAAAATATACATTTATAGCCATGAAAAAATGTATAAAATATAACTTCTTTCATTTCTTCCATTGGTTTTTGTGCTGTTCAATTTGTGCCACCATTGAATTTTGGCAACATAAATTTTAATATAATACCATCTATTAGTCATCCAAATTTATTAGCAGACTAGACTCTTGGATATGTAAAATAATATTATATTTTATATTACAGCCACCTTATTCTAATTATAATGTTGAGTAGGAAGGGCCTAGGCATTTGATTAGACAGATTCAAGAATAAGATAAATCCTCTTTACATATTACATCTCAGCCTAATCACCACTGCTTCTGGGAAGTGTCGTAGATATTTCTGTGTATTCCTGTACTTCTATCAAAACTTATGTCTAGCATTCTTATTATTGAATAATTTACTACATTAAATTATAAACACTACAAAAGTAAAGCTTTAATTTACCAACAAGCACTTAGCAGTGTCTGAAACAGAGCAACCATTCAATGAATATTTGTTAAATAAAAAAGTAATTGTTTGTTTCCCATGACTTTCTCTGCTTGTCTCTTCCCTAAGTTTTAGTTGATTTTCACAGTTTTCACTATGGTTTGAAGGGCTTCTCCAAAACTCATGTAGACATTTAATTGCCATTATTAAAATATTAAGAAGTGAAACCTTAAGAGGTAAGCAGGTGATGAGCTAGGCTTTCACAAATAAATCAATGCCTTTATTGTGGAAGTGAACTGGCTTAAAAACAGCTCCCTCTTGCCCTGTCAGTCTCCCACACATGCTCTTTTGCTCTTCTATCTTCCCCTATGGGATGACATAGCTAGAAGGCCTTTACCAGATGTCAGGACCATGCTTTTGAACTTTCCAAATCCCAGAACCATGAGCCAAATAAACTTTTGTTTATAAGTTACCCACTCTGCAGATAATTCCATTATAGTGGCAGGAAACAAACTAAAACAGCAAACCAAGAGACAAAAGAATGGTTAAGTATGCAAACTCTGTAGCTAGTGTTAGGTTCAAAGCTAGGTTCTGCCATTAACTAGCAGGGTAATCCTGAATTAAATTACTTTCCCTCTCTGTACCTTATCTGTAAAACTAGAATAATACTTCCCATTTCCTGGATTGTAAAGGGTTTATATGTGTAAAACACTTTTAAAAGTACTTTGTCACATTGTAAGTGATTAATTAATAATAGCTATTGTTATGATAATGTATGACAGGTAAATGGATAAAGAAATAATGAATCTGTAAAAGAGATAAAATGAAGATATTCTCTCTGCCTCAGGGATGATCCTCTGAGAATCATGTGATGTGAGTTTTCAGTAATGGTTACACTTTTTAGTGTTGTATTAGAACCATTACAAGTAACAAGCCCTAGTGGTCAAAAGGAAAACAAATAAAAAACAGAAAACAAAAAAAAAAACTGTTCCTTCTTTGGGAAAAAAGTGACACAGTCAGAGAAAAGTATTAGGTTTGGTTCCTTAGTGAAATTTTTCTTACATTTTTAGGTTCTTCTAAAACTAGATTTTTTAAATTGTATAATTCAAAGGGATTAATTTAATATCTTTTTAATGCAAATAACTAAACAAGATTTCCTTCAGACTTCATAACTCCATGGAAATTAATCTTTGATTTTTCAAATTTTGTTATTTTCTGAGTCTTTATCCATTGCTTAATTTTTGAAATTCTTATATTATGCATACACTTCTTCATTTATTCTTGTCCTAGAGCCCCTTTGCACACATAAAAAGTAACACCAAAAATTTTTAAATGCTATTCTTACAGTCATTTTCTAAGGTTGATATGAATAGGTATAAACCCTAGAATATTAGACTTCACTGAAGTGATAAACATCATTGAATATTTTCATCTATATGCAAATAAGCCATGAAAGGAAATAAATTATGAATTATAGAAATCAATAGTAAAATTATCATCCTAATATATGCCCAAATTTTACAGAAAGAGAGCATAGGGAAAAATTTCTAAGATATTCACCTTAATGCACATATGCCAAAAAATCAAGTAGCACACTATATACTGACTGAGGCTGGAGAGAAAAGGCACAGATTCTTAACTCATTCTCTTCTTTCAAAATATGAGGGAGAAAAATGAAAATACAAGCATTTTATTTAAAACAAATTCAACTTTTCTAATATGTTTTAATTTTTATATAAAATTCAAAATTATACCATCCCATTCTTTAACTTCCTTATTTGAAAGAAGAATCCTACTAATTCACTAATTTAGAAACTGAAGACCAAGATAGTAAGTTTTCTAGAGGAAAGCAGAACATTTGTATTTTAAAAATTCATGGGCTGGGCCATTTGCCTGCCTCTGGCCTGTCCATCGCCTGCCTTACACCTATCCATCACCCAATGCACGAGGTTCACCTCTGGATCGTCCGACAACAGTCAGCAAACTGATCGCCAACCGCCAGTGGAGCACCAGCTGCCTGCTGTTGCCTGGAAGTTCTCTGTTACAGTACCTGCAATTTTGATTACTCATGGCTGGCGCCATTTTGAGACAACAGCCAGGCCCCGTAGGACCCCTAGCCGGACTGACTGAGCCCTGTCTCCAGGATCCCTCAGTCTGACTGATCACTCCCTGCCTCTGGGGCCCTCACATCAACTGACTGCTCCCTGCCGCCAGGACCCCTAGACCAACTGACTATGCCCTATCACCGGGACCCCAGACCGACTGATTGCATCTGGCCTCCAGGATACCACAACCACACCAAACACACCAGACCTCCAGGACCCCTGCCTGACCAACCACATCCTGCCTCCAGGACCTCCAGCTGACCACATCCACACCCTGAGCTACAGCTCCCATTTGCCAACACATTTTGAAGCCAGAGTGGCCATCTTGGATAATCCTGGAAGCCTTAGCTCTGATCTTTAGGTGGGGCAAAACCCATCCTGAGACACCTGCTGGAGGCTTGAAGCTCATTTTCAGGTACCTCTCTCATACATCAGGCTACCTCTCATACATCAGTCATATAGTAAGATTTCCTTACTATATGACTATTATACTGTAGATTTTCTTTTTTCTCCTTATTAAAAAATTTTAAGTTTTTATTTCTTTACTTTTCTTGCCTTCTTTTCCTTTTGTTTACCTGTTGCCTTAGAGTCTCTTTCTCCCTGTTTTGCATGCTAACATCCAATTTCTTTTGATTATACTCTCACCCTTTCTATTATCTAGAACTTCTGTATATTCTTTTCTTATCCCATTAACAGTCACATTCTACATCCCTCTGCATCCTCTTTGTCCTCCATTAGAAACTGCAGACTTTATTGCAAATCTATTTGTTTTACTGAAGATAATATTTGAACTCATTCTGTTTATTATGACAATTTTGTTACTGTCTTCATAGGGGCTATTTGGTCTAGGATTGCATAGTGTCTGAATTGGGCACTGCTAATATTGATCTCCCCTTATAGAACGGGTTTTGGAAACCTATAGGGCCACTATAAGCCTATAGGGGGAAATTTGCAATACCCCAGATCTGCACTGTTAGAGGGGAAGATACGTGAACAACATGAAAAAACAAGGGAAGAAAATGATCCAAACAAATCTAGATTCTATATTAATAGAATCCAATGACAGTATGGTAGAAGAAATGTCAGAAAAGGACTTCAGGTTATACATGATTAAGATGACTCACGAAGCAAAGAATGAGATAAGAGAGCAAATGCAGGCAATGAATGATAATACCAATAAGCTGAAAGAGCAAGTGCAGGAAGCAAAAAAATCATTTCAACAAAGAGACAGAGATTCTCAAAAAAAAAAAAAAAAAAAAAAAAAAAAACCAAATGGAAATCCTTGAAATGAAGGAAACAATAAACCAAATAAAAAACTCAATGGAAAGCACCAAAAGACTAGACCACTTGGAAGACAGAACCTCAATGAAGACAAAATATTTAATCTTGAAAATAAAGTTGCCCAAACAGAGAAGATGGTAAGAAATCATGAACAGAATCTCCAAGAACTACGGGACATCATGAAAAGACAAAATTTAAGAATTATCAGCATTGAGGAAGGCACAGAGATACAAACCAAAGGAATGAACAACCTATTCAATGAAATAATATCAGAAAATTTCCCAAGCCTGAAGAATGAAATGGAAAATCAAATACAAGAGGCTTACGGAACACCAAATGCACAAAATCACAACAGATCCATACCAAGGCACATTAGAATGAAAATGCCTAACATTCAAAATAAAGATAGGATTTTGAAGGCCGTGAGAGAAAAGCATCAGATTACATATAGGGGGAGACCAATATGGATGAGCAGCCCACTTCTCAACCCAGACTCTAAAAGCTAGAAGGGCCTGGAACAACATATTTCAAGCTCTGAAAGAACATGGTTGCCAACCAAGAATCCTATACCCAGCAAAACTAACCTTCAGATTTGAAAATGAAATAAAATCCTTCCATGATAAACAAAAGTTAAAAGAATTTACAAATAGAAAGCCTGCACTACAGAATGTTCTCAACAAAATATTCCATGAGGAGAAAATGAAAAACAACAATGCAGGTCAGCAAAGGGAGAAACTACCTCAGAGAAAAACCACTCAAAGGAGAAACCAAGCCAACTTAAAAACCAAAAATAAGCCAAATGACTAGGAATACAAATTATATCTCAATAATAACCCTAAACATTAATGGCCTAAACTCATCAATCAAAAGACATTGACTGGCAGAATGGATTAAAAAGAAAGGCCCAACAATATGCTGCCTGCAAGAGACTCATCTCATAGAAAAAGACATCCACAGACTAAAGGTGAAAGGATGGGAAAAAACCTACCACACACATGGACTCAGTAAAAAAGCGGGGGTTTCCATCCTTATATCAGATAAAGTGGATATCAAGCCAAAGTTAGTCAGAAGGGATAAAGAAGGACATTTCATAGTGCTTAAGGGAACCATAAATCAGGAAGACATAACGATAGTAAATATTTATGCTCCAAACAATGGTGCATCCCTGTACATCAAACAAATCCTTCTCAATTTCAGGAATCACATAGACCACAACACAATAATTCTGGGTGACTTTAACGCACCACTGTCACCACTAGGGAGATCTTCCAAACAAAAAACAAAGAAACCATAGAACTCAACACAATCAATAACCTAGACTTAATAGACATATATAGAATATTCCATCCATCAATGTGTGGATTCACTTTCTTCTCAGCAGCACATGGAACCTTCTTGAAAATAGACCATATGTTATGCCACAAAGCAGCCCTTAGGAAATGCAAAAAAAAAAAAATAGAGATACCGCCTTGTGTTCTTTCAGATCATAATGGACTGAGAGTAGAAATCAATTACAAAATAAAAAACAGAAATAACTCCAACACCTGGAGACTAAATAGTCTGCTATTGAATGAAACATGGATAACAGAAAACATCAGGGAGGAGATAAAAAAATTCTTAGAGGTCAATGAGAATGACAATACAACATATCAAAATCTCTGGGACACTATGAAAGCGGTACTAAGAGGAAAATTCATTGCATGGAGTGCATTCCAGAAAAGAATGAAAAGTCAACAACTAAATGATCTAACATTACAGCTCAAAGCCCTAGAAAAAGAAGAACAGAATAACAGCAAAAGTAGTAGAAGACAGGAAATAATTAAAATCAGAGCTGAAATCAATGACATTGAGACTAAAGAAACAATTCAAAAAATTGACAAAACAAAAAGTTGGTTCTTTGAGAAAGTAAACAAAATAGACAAACCCTTAGCCACACTAACAAAGAGAAGGAGAGAGAAAACTCAAATTACTAAAATTCGTGATGAAAAAGGAAATATCATGACAGACACCACTGAGATACATAACATAATTAGAAGCTACTTTGAAAATCTGTATTCCAACAAAATAGAATCTACCGAAGACATTGACAAATTTCTAGAGACATATGTTTCTCCCAAACTGAACCAGGAGGACATACACAATTTAAACAGATCAATATCAAGCAATGAAATAGAAGAAGCCATTAAAAACCTACCATCCAAGAAAAGCCCAGGAACAGACGGATTCTCAGCCAAGTTCTACAAGACCTTCAAAGAAGATCTCATTCCAATACTTCTCAAAGTATTCCAGGAAATAAAAAAAGAGGGTACCCTCCCAAACTCATTCTATGAAGCTAATATCACCCTCATACCCAAACCAGGAAAAGACACATAAAGGAAAGAAAATTTTAGACCAATATCCTTGATGAATATAGATGCAAAGATCCTTAACAAAATATTGGCCCACCATATCCAAAAACATATTAAGAAAATTGTGCACCACGATCAAGTGGGGTTCATCCCTGGAATGCAAGCATGGTTTAACATCCGTAAATCAATAAACGTAATCCATCATGTCAATAGACTTAAGGATAAGAATCATATGATTATTTCAACTGATGCAGAAAAAGTGTTTGACAAAATATAACACCTCTTCATGCTCAAAACACTAGAAAAATAGGGATAGTAGGAACATACCTGAACATTGTAAAGGCTATTTATACTAAGCCCATGGCCAACATCATTCTTAATGGAGAAAAACTAAAACCATTCCCTTTAAAAATGCAAACAAGACAGGGATGTCCTCTTTCACCACTTCTATTCAACAATGTCCTCAAAACTCTAGCTGGAGCAATTAGGCAGACCAAAGAAATTAAAGGGATACAAATAGGAAAAGAGGAACTTAAGCTGTCACTATTTGCTGATGACATGATTCTATATTTAGAGGATCCAAAAAACTCCTCCAGAAAACTTCTAGACCTCATCAATGAATTCAGCAAAATAGCAGGCTATAAAATCAACACGCATAAATCTAAAGCATTTTTATATGCAAGCGACAAAACAGCTGAAAGGGAAATGAGGAAAACAACTCCATTTGCAATAGCCTCGAAAAAAATAAAATACTTGGGCATCAATCTAACCAAAGAGGTAAAAGATCTCTACAATGAAAACTACAAAACATTGAATAAGAAATTGAGGAAGACCTTAGAAGATGGAAAGATCTCCCATGTTCTTGGATAGGCAGAATTAATATTATCAAAATGGCCATACTACCAAAAGTGCTATACAGATTTAATGCAATTCCAATTAAAATCCCAATGATGTACCTTACAGAAATAGAGTAAGCAATCATGAAATTCATCTGGAACAATAAGAAATCCAGAATAGCTAAAGCAATCCTTAGCAGGAAGAATGAAGCAGGGGGTATCACAATACCAGAACTTCAACTATACTATGAAGCAATATAGTAGCAAAAACGGCATGGTATTGGCACCAAAATAGACAGGTAGATCAATGGTACAGAATATAGAACACAGACACAAACCCAAATAAATACAATTTTCTCATACTAGACAAAGGGGCCAAAAATATGCAATGGAGAAAAGATAGCCTCTTCAACAAATGGTGCTGGGAAAACTGGAAATCCATATGCAACAGAATGAAACTAAACCCCTATCTCTCACCCTGCACAAAAATCAACTCACAAAGGATCAAGGACCTCGAAATCAGACCAGAGACCCTACATCTTACAGAAGAAAAAGTAGGTCCAAATCTTCACCTTGTTGGCTTAGGATCAGACTTCCTTAACAGGACTTATAGCACAAGAAATAAAAGCAAGAATCAACAACTGGGATAGATTCAAACTAAAAAGCTTTTTCTCAGCAAAGGAAACTATCAGCAATGCGAAGAGAGAGCCTACAGAGTGGGAGAATATCTTTGCCACTCATACTTCAGAGAGAGCACTAATTTCCAGAATATATAAAGAACTCAAAAAACTCTACACAAAGAATACAAATAACCCAATCAACAAATGGGCTAAGGATATGAACAGACACTTCACAGAAGATCTACAAGCAATCAACAAACATATGAAAAAATGTTCACCATCTTTAGTAATAAGAGAAATGCAAATCAAAACTACCCTAAGATTTCATCTCACCCCAATTAGAATGGCGATTATCAAGAATACAAGCAACAATAGGTGTTGGAGAGGATGTGGGGAAAAAGGTACACTCATACATTGCTGGTAGGGCTGTAAATTAGTGCAGCCACTCTGGAAAGCAGTGTGGAGCTTCCTTAGAAAACTTGGAATGGAACCACCAATTGACCCAGCTATCCCACTTCTCATCCTATACCCAAAGGACTTAAAATCAGCATTTTACAGAGACACAGCCACATCACTGTTCATAGCTGCTCAATTCACAACAGCCAGACTGTGGAACCAACCCAAATGTCCTTCAATTGATGAATGGATAAAGAAACTGTGGTATATATATACAATGGAGTATTACTCAGCTATAAAGAATAATAAAATTATGGCATTTGCAGGCAAATGGATGAAATTGGAGAATATCATGTTAAGTGAGATAAGCCAATCTCAAAAAACCAAAGGATGAATGATCTCGCTGATAAGCGGATGATGACACATAATGGGGGGGAGGGGGGCAAGAATGGAGAAAGGAGGGACTGTATAAAGGGAAAAGAGGGGTGGGAGGGATGGGGGGGAAGGAAAAAATAACAGAATGAATCAAACATCATTACCCTATGTAAATGTATGATTATGCACATGGTATGCTGTTACTCCAAGTACAAACAGAAACAACATGTATCCCATTTGTTTACAATAAAAATAAATTAAAAAAAAAATCAGCTGATCCAGTTAAAACAGGATGAATCACATTCACTATGTCCCCAGAAATAAACAGCTGTCAGCAGTCTCTACTAAAAAAAAAAAAAAAAAAAAAAAATTCATGGGCTGGGGATATAGCTCAGTATGTAGAGCATTTGCCTCGCAAGCACAAGGCCCTGGGTTCAATCCCCAGTACTGTAAAAAAAAAAAAAAAAAAAAAATTCACGTTTTACAACATTTAGAATACTGAATATTAACATTCACTTCACTGAATATTAATATACAAAAGCTAAATAATGTAATATTAATTTGGAATTTCCAAATATAAATGAGGTCTTGTTATTTATTTTCATGTAAATTTGTCTAATGTGTCAAAAAACAAGTTTGTATAATTAACCTTCAGAGGACATTAAAAACACCATGAAAAAATGTAATCACAGGATAGCTTTTCCCAAGCTAAGCTAAAATAATTTGCATTGGATTAATCTTTGTCAATGTTTCTAAGCTCAGTTATTCCTAGAATGGAAACTAATGTACTTATTCTGTTGCATGACTAAAAATATACCACTGGATTTCAAATTAGAGAAACAAAGAGGTCTTCCAGTTTTACATATTCTATTGCTGGACACAAGATTTCTCTTCCCCATCACACTAACTACCATTTACTTAGCGATTATAATTTATTGTAGTGAAAGCAGGTTGCTACCTAAATTCTTATCATGATTCCTCTGATTATTGTCTGTGTGACCTCACAAGTTACTTAACCTCTCAATGTCTCTTGTCTCACTAGGGATGTTCAGGACCTACTCAAAAGGTTTTATTTATTACTTCCCATTTTATTTTTGGCTCATATTTTACCCAAGACACAGCCAGGTCTTCAGGAAGCTAGAAATCTTATGTTATATAGTCTATGAGAGCTATGGACTACACCCCTTTTGATGGGTCAAGTACTACAAGAATGTCAACAGGGATCCAACATGAACCCACTGAAGAGAAAGTTAGTGCCATGTTAACTGAAGAACCCAAATGTCTCTAGGTCAATATGATCCACTGACAATGGATATAGAACTAATGGAATAAAAATGAGATATGAGAACAAAGAAGAATCACATTGATGTTCAGTTCTATATACATATAAAACACATTTTAATAATGTCATGTTTTATTTTTCACTTGCATATAGTTAATTTTTGTATGTTCATGTTTTCATTCACTTAAAGTTTTCCTTAAGAAAAGCACATCTTTGGAACCCCTCAATTCCTGTTTCTTCTTATTTTAAACATCCATTCATATGCCAAGCCTTGACCAAGCACAAGGAAAACAAAAGTGAATTTCACATATTTTCTTGAAGATTTCTCATCTAGGGATAAAGGGTCATGTAGGCAGACAACATTACAAGGCAAACTATGTACAAAATGGTATGGGAACACAGATAAAAGAGCAAATTATTCTGCCTAAGGGAAAAGGAAGAGTTCATGGAGGAGGTAACCTTTAAACTCAGTTTTGAAGGACGAACAGTACTATTTCAGGGGGAGAAAATCCCAAAGGCATGAAAGCACAAAAAAGAATACAGCATGTTCAAAGCACAGTGAGGATTTTTAGCTGACTTCATCTGATAGCACCTAGAGAATAATGGCAGTAAATGATGTGTGAAAGGTGAATGGGGACCCCCAGATAAGAAGCAACATATTAGGGAGTTTGACTTTTTGCTGTAGGTAATGGGAAACCTGTGGATTCTATTTTTTTTTTTTTTTTTTTTTTTTTGCGGTGCTGGGGATCGAACCCAGGGCCTTGTGCTTGCAAGGCAAGCACTCTACCGACTGAGCTATCTCCCCAACCCCTGGATTCTATTTTTATTATTGTATTTTACAACTGAGAATGTTAAAAAATACAGGGAGACAATATAAATAAGAGTTTTATGCATGCATAATAGTCACCAGTATTCCAGTATTCCTAATGAGATTAACTTTCCCTTACTTTTGACTCCCTCCATTATGTATGTGTGCTTTTTCAAAATAATACCTTTATTGTAAAATAGATACAGGAAAGCATACAAAAAAGATGCATGGCTTAATTACTTCCTCAGTGACGCTGATTTTTATTGTGAAGACTTAGAAGGGGCATAAACAAATAGTGGCTACTATTATGCTCTTCTTTGATACCAGTCTGAGAAATACCCTAACTGCATACTTCATTATAAATAGTTCCCATTACATGTGTGTCTTTTTTCTCTAATTACTCTTTCTAAAAAGGAAGGACATATATTATATTTACTTTATATTAATTATAATATAGTTCAGAATTTTATGTATTGAAATTTTCAAAAATAATTGATGACTGATCAATAAATAGAAATAAGTGAAGTTAAGACATCACAATATGAATGCTTTGGGGCAGGCAAAGAAAATCTATCAGCAACCTATCATACCTTTTGTTAGCTGAGTGTATTTTTTACCTTCTCCATAGTCTCAGATTTCTCACTATGAACAGAATGTTTCATTATTTATGTCCTAGAGTCTCCTACAATAAACCATTAAGCCTTTAAAAATTGTCATTTTGAGGAATCAGGCTTTTGGAATATCTTCCTTGGAATGGTACACAAAGATTAATGACAGTCATAACTTAACTGGATGATACACTTCTATGAGTAAAGATGTTTCTAAGTTTTGTAAAAATACTCCTCAAGACAAGGAAAAATGGTAAAGACAGAAGTGTATGTTTTCTGGTGGATTCAACAAGTAGACTTTGGAATTCAACATAAAAATTCTCTTGCTTATCAATTATTTAGTCATGAAACCTTGTTTTAAAGATGTTTGAAACCATGTTTGATGTTATTTAATGCCTGCATTTTGTAATCATGTACAATGATATTCAGGAGAAAAAGAACATTTTCTTTCCTAACATTTTCCTTTTATACATAGAATACATTGTAGAAACAATGTTAAAAGTGGTTATAGAAAGTTTCAATAGTCTTAGATAAATTTATCTTCTCAATTTAATGATTAAATGCCTACCATAAGCACCATGAGAGTAAGGATTGTGCCTCTTGTTTTTGTTGTTTGTTTTTTAGTACCAGGGATTCAACCCAGGAACACTTAAGCACTGAGCCACATCCCCAGTCCTTTTTATTTTTTGTTTTGAGACAGGGTCTCAAAAACAAATTTTAGCCCCAAATCTTTAGCCAAATCTAGCTTAATATTGATGCTTTAAAAACAGCTTAGAATCATTTTTGAACCGTAATAATTTCAAATTAATATACTTAAGTAAACGATAAGCTGTATTTTAAGTTGCATCACAGAGAATCAACAGCAAGCAATTAAGAATGTATTATATTTTAGTAATTTAGAAAAAAACTTCAAGAAGCCAAAAATTGAAAGTCAATTTATTCTTTTGATTTTTAAAAATAATTCAATTATATGAATTAAAGAGATATAACAAAAACCTGCTACAAAAGAAGAGAGAGTTTTTTAATATATTTAGTTGTTTTGCACTAAGGTCAAATTTATTTTGAACATAAAAAACTTATATTCTTTTTCTTATCACAAAAACTGGAGTAAATACATTCCAGCCCTCAAGAAGACTATTTGTGCTTTGGGGATAAAGGCAACTTTGCACCCTTATTTATGGCTTCTTAATAATTCTCTACAATAACCCCATTCAAGGAAGAAAAGGCACATTTTTTTTAACTGATTCCATCTAAGCGCATTATAAAAGGCCAGATAACTGCCAGAAAATCTATACTTAAACTACTGGAATGTAGGAGGATTGAGCAATACCATATAGAACATGTAGAGGTTAGACTTAACATCTCAGGCTTCATAAGGATGTGAAATAAGAGCATCTGGTGATTTCTGAGACATTAATAAAGCAGGGTTATGAGAAAGTCACTTCAGATTTGACATTTCCTTTTTCAATGTGTGCATGTAAATAAAATCAAAATATATGATGTTAAACCTGTGACATAAAGAACTGAAAACTCAAAGGTCCAAAACAAAATAGAGAAGCAAGATGGAATTGGTGAATAAGATGACTAAATTGTATTGTCATTACATCACATGCCATTATATTATATATGTATATAAAACATCATTCATACACACATATGTATATTGGTACTGGGGATTTAATCCTTGTGTATTTTTAAAGCAAGAAGATTAGGGAATTTCAACAGTGCAACATCATTTGGATCATATTCTGGTCAATAAATTTAAGAATGTTCTAAGCTGTATTTGTTTTTTCTATGGGCTGTGGAAATGAAAATGAACTTCCAAATAAAGAAAGTCAAGCTCAGGAATTAGAATATTTGATTCTTAAATACATTTTCTTATCACAGGAAGATCTATTGGATCTGAAAATGTTTTAAATTACTTGGTCTTTATATACTACATAACTATTAGGTAGATATTAGGGATGGGTATGAGAGTAGACATGATAACCAAAGCTGAGTGTCTTGTGTTCAAGGAGATTTCAACTCTACCTGGGATGGGCAATCCTAAGGACAAAATTTTACCTGACAGAGAGCCCTTGATGAATAGTCTACTACAAAACAACTTGGGTTTTCCTCTTTAAGAAGAAATTGCTTCTGTCATCACACTGAACAGGAGAACTTTCCTTTGATGTCTGATGACAGTCTTTCTTCCAATCCCTTTAATGAACTAATTATTAATATGCTGGAGCAGATCTCAGGTCTCATTTTGTCATATAGCCTTCTAAGTGAAACTGCATCATTATATTATATTATGAATTTGTTAGTAACAAAATTCAAGTCGGTGCTATTCATATGGGAGCTGTTTTCTATTAAATTTTAGGTTAAGTTGTATCAAATTTTATTTTAGGTTTGTAAAACCTATTTCAGGACACATTAAATAGCAGCAAGAGAACAAATACCAAAATTTCTGATAAACACTATTGATGATAAAACTGTTTCAGAACAACTGACCATGGTTTTCAATAAAATGGACAAGATGTTAACATAGCTGATGCAGGTTATTATTTCAATGTTTTTGCATCCTAGTTTATTAGTACAGTGTTCTGCATTTAGTAGGGACCAAATCAATGTTTACTAAATTAAACTATGTAATGAGCAGTAAGCTGGAAACTCTGCATTCTGAAATATTGCTGCTATTTAGATAAGTTATGGCTCTTCTCTCCAAAGTTAGAACTGCTTTCTATATAAATAACTTTATAAATAATAGAACATATCATGTATCACTTCATGCAGTATCTTTTTCAACATAACGGCAGCCCCCAAAAGTGGACATTTGGTTTGACCAACAAGGGAAACAGAGATTCAGAAAAGGGAAATAACTTACTGAATTCCACCTAACTGTGCAGGAAGTGGAGGATTTTTGATTATGTCCTGACCACTCAGATCTTTATACAGGACACTGTAGACCTGTGGGCAATATTTTATGTAATCCTTCTTGACATTAAGGTGAAAAATCAAATCTATTCTCTGGTAAGCATATTTCTTTGCTGATACCTATAAAAAAATAAAAGGATACATTTCATCCTGCTTGACTAGAACATATGTTTGTAAGAGTACCAAAGGTGACAGATTGAATTTACAGCTACAGAACTGTCATGTTTAGTTTATGTGGCAACTAAACATGCTGGTCTCTCAGCAGGAAGAGCAGAGGGTGCTTCCCCATGCAGAAGACAGTTAGACAAACACTAAAGAGAACTAAGGGTATTTCCCGGGAAACCACCTGTGGCAAGGGGATACCACTTCTAGGAGGACCCACAAACACCTCCAGAATCAAGACAAAAAGCTAATACTGTATCTTCTAGGTTGTTTCTGATATTTGGAGACAAAAAGTGGTGATACTGATATGCAGAAAAAGGTACTACTTGAAAAAAAAATTAAACCAGATACATCTTCCTGTGGAGAACTAGAAAAGCTGAGTAAAACACAAAAAGGACTTTTCTGAAGGTATCTTGAAAGAGTATGATCATGAGGAAGGGTGCAGAGAAGTCTGCTCATATTCAACTGTATTTTCCCTGACTTATTTGCCATGTTGGAAACTGTTCCAGAGGCTGAGAACTCATGCAGAAAATGACAGCTAATAAGCAGATAAGCTGAGAAGAGCTTTCAGGAGCTCTATGGTTCTAAGAAAATAAAACTAAGATTTTTAGGGCCCACTGTGGAGATTTGAAAACACCTCAGGCTTTTAGTTGGGACACATAAAGGACCATCCTAAGAATAAATAAGAAAGAGCCTGAAATAGACCAGGCCTAACAAAAAAATGGAAAAGTAGTTTGAAATAATCTCAATCCTTCATTAGATTAAGGTGCTCTTCTCTTAGTTTACTTCCCAACAGATGTAAAAGTAAATCTTTTATAAAAGTAAAATCATCCCTCTAAATCTAAATTTTTTGTGTGAACAAAAATAGCATTCCACTCAGAATTTCTGTGTATACCCCAAAACAGGAATAAGATAAAGACAATATAGAAATAAGATGTAGAGATGATCCAAATACAGGAATTATCAAGCCCAAACCATAGAATTTCACTAAAGTAGAATCTATACACATATGGATGACATGAAAATTCTAGAAAAATATGACTCAATTTGAAATTTTAAAAAGTTATAAAATTTAAAGAAAACAGGATTTATAAATAAATTTAACAGTATCAGTGCAAAATCTGTATAATGAATATTACAAAAGAGCAATTAAAGACCAAAATAAATGGAGATATTTTGTCTTGTTCATAGTTTGAAACACTGAGTATTTTTAAGATGTCAATTTCCCCTAAAGTAATGAGTAGATTAAACAGAAACCCAATCAAAATCCCAAAAGACTTTAGTAAAAATTGAAACTTCAATTCTAACATTCATATTAAAATGCAAAGGATTTAGAATAATTTTTTTAAAAAAGAATGTCTTTCATTATATTATTTCAAGGTTTATAAAGTTATAGTAATCAATACAGGGTGGCATTGGCTTAAGGAAAGACATATACTTACCAACTGAACTAATGAGAATAGATTCAGAAAATCAACTGATTTTTGACAAAGGTGCTATGGAGTTAAAGGATGATCTTTTTGATACATGCAGAATAATTGGATTCCTATTTTGAAAAATATGAATATCAACTCGTTATTAATCCATACAGAAAAATTCCTTTAAGTAGATCAGAGGCATAAATTAAGTACAAACCTCTGTACCCATGGGTTCTGTGTTCACAGATTGAACTGTGGATGGAAAATACTTAAAAGAAAAATGTCTACTGAACATGTACGGACTTTATTTCTTGTCATTATTCCCTAAAAAATAGAATAAAACAACTATTTACATGGAATTTTTACATTGCATTAGATATTTTAAATAATCTAGAGATGATCTCAAAAATATAGGAGTAGGTACATAGGTTATATGCAAATTTTATACCATTTCCTAGAAGAGGTTTGAATATCTGCATATTTTCATACCGGAGGAATGTTCTGGTATCAATCCTCCAAGGATATCCAGGAAGGACTCTCTACAGTGAATACTAAAAAGAAGATCTTGTGAACAGCTTTATGCTAATGAACTTGGATAACTAAAAAAAAAAAAAAAAAATTAAATAAAAATAAAAAATAAAATTTATAAAGCTCCTCTTCGAAAGACACTACATACTCTAAGAAAAATATTCATAACATATACCTCTGACAAAAAAGTATTTATAACTCCTAGAACTCAATTAAAACCAACAACTCAGATTAAAAGTAGGCAAATTTTGTATACACAGGTCACAAAAATGAGGTAATGCCATACGACCACTAATGATTAAAACTAAAGGCTGAAAATACTAAATGTTGCCATGTGTAGAACTAGAAAACAGATGTTTGTTTGAAGAGTGCAGATGTAGATGGATTAGTGGGAATATGAGAGTTCTTGGTTTATGCTCAACAATTCTTTTTTCAATAAGGAATGAGACAAAGCCATTAGTTAAGGAGGAAGTCTGTGATTTGAGGAAGAAAAAGAATGAAATATTAAGAGAGAGAAAGCAAAATAATTAGGGAAAAGCAGTAATATGGCTAATCAATGTAGGGACCCAATTCAGGTGTCCACCCAATTGCTAAGCTGCTGGGGGCAAGCACAAAAAACATAAATGCACAAGTTTGCCCATAGTTTGTGTTTTGACAGGCAAGTTAAGTGCCAAAGTCAAGAATTGAGGATATCTACACAGGAATGTTTTAAAAGCCACTGTTTCTGAAAGAGTTACCCAAATTTCAGTATAATGGTGATAAAACAAAGTAATTCCTCAATTTAAGATTGTTGGAGATGAAGTCGAGGGAGGATAAGAATGTATAGAGAAGTTAAAGCAAGGGAGAAGGGAACTAGCCAAAGCTTACTGAAATATCCAATGATGAAATAAACTTATTCCTTCATTCCACACATTCATTTGGAGGTTTAAATACTATTTTTCTCTGTTTTCCAAATTAACTTTTTTCAGCTTTAGCTGTGACCTTCTCTTTCAGATGTTTTCTATTATCTTCCATTACGGTTTTCCTTTCTCCCCGAACATCCTGTCTCCTTTTTGCCATTTCCCAGCACTCCTGAACAATACTGTAACATTGCCCATATTTCGCCTTTGGCTTTTACATAAATATGTGCCATGGCATTACTCAAGTCCCTATAGCTCCCTTTACAACATGAACTACCCAAACTATTAAAAAGACGGTAGCAAAAACCAGTAAAATGTCCTTATCTGGCTACTCCAGACCATCTAACTCTTGTAATCCGCAGGCCACCCGTCTTTTTCAGTTTACTTAAAAGTCTCAGGTAGTGTTTTTAAGACATGCTTTGAAATCCCAAATATTGTATGCCAAAGATGAAACCATTTTCTGGGAAAACTGGGCACTCTGAACAGCGGACCTTTTAGAGTTGGTATGAAATTAAAAGGTGGACACACATTCACAAAGATTTTACTTTCTGCAATGTACTTGGCCGCTCTCACGCTGCACCTAAAAACAAAGCTAATGGAGTCTGAAGCGCCGCTAACGTCCATCCCTGGCAAGTCTAGAGGCAGAAGCGGCTTGCCACTATGGAGTGGAGAAGGGTCATAACTTTCCTCTGATACACACCTGCAGCGTTCAAAGCCGCACCCTAAAAAGCTGAATACAAATGCTCATGCTGACAAAAACAAAACATGGGAGTCAAAGCAAGTAAATTACTTTGTCACATCCTTCTGTATTTAACTTAATATTTTCGGTTCCACACGAATAGCCTATTGGCCTGCGCCACATCTATTTTCCTTGCGACGCTCCAGATTTCTCAGAATAAATGTTTAAAAAAACAACAAGGTGGATCAAGCCGGCTCAGATTTGGGGGGAAATACTGGGACCGCGCCCAGCACATATCTGGACCACATAAGATTACGAAGGAACTACAGCTCGAGTTTTTACCTCACAAACCACTAACTTTCCAGAGATTTCCAGAAACCTGACTCTCAGCCAGAAAACCAAACCCTGTGGGCGGGGAAGGAAAAAAAACTTATTACGCTATTATTTCCGCTTTGCCGGTCCAGCAAACGTGCAAAAATGGAGAAAGACACACACACCGGCGGGAGCCGGCGTTCTAAATGTGCGCAAGCGCAGGGAGAAACCCCTCCCCCTGGCGCTCCCGCCCAAACTAGGCGCGAACACCGGAAATCAGGGCCTGCAGGCACCACCCCGGGTTTTCCGCCCCAAGGCCCGACGGTCGTCGTTCGGTTCCGGTGCTAGCCCCGCCCTCACGCGGGAACGCTCCCGAAGTCTTAATATCCGGGACGAGAGGCTGGCGCCGGCGCACATTTCCGGCGACGGACGCGAAGTAAAGGATCCGGTGACGCCTGTTCCTATTTCCCCAGCGGCGCAGACTCTGGCTTTCGATGCTGCAGCGCCATCTGGTGCTGAGTTTCTCTGCCCGCGGAGGGGGCGCGCGCCTAACGCTCGGAACCTTCCAGAGAAACCGCGGCCCCGTCTTGCCTTCCTCTCGCCCACCCCGCTCGCGAGGAGGGAGGGACCGAAGTCTCCGCCCCACTGAGTTCCCGCGCAGAAAGCTTTTCGCGGGGGCTCTCTGAAGGCGGAACTGCTTGTGGGAGTGATGAATACCCCAGACGGAGAGGAAGTGTGCCTTTTCTAGTTTCAAGCCCCGAAAAATAGTCTCGTTTTTGTTTTTGTTTTTGTTTTTCTTTCACTGGGCCTTCCTAGTTCTATCCACGTCACTTCTTTTACACTCTTGGGACCGGGAGTCTCCCATTTCTTGCACCGGGGAAGGTGGCACAAGCTTTTGTTTCCATTCGTTTACTGGTATTACAAAATCATGCAGTGTATTCCGGACCCATTGGAGAGCAGAAAAAATAGTGGATGATTTGCTTTAGAAAAGTAACTCAGAGGTTGGGCGTGGTGGCCTGTGCTTGTAACCCCAACCGCTCAGGAGACTGAGGCAGGAGGATCAGGAGTTCAAAGCCAGCTTCGCAGTTTACCCAGGTCCTAAGCAACTCGGGGAGACCCTGTTTCTAAATAAATTATATTAAAAAAATGGGGCTAGGGATGTGGGTCAGTGGTTAAGGGCCCCTGGGTTCAATCACCAGTACAAAAAAAGAAAAAAGCATACTCAAAACACTGAATATAGATTGGTTTACATGGAATATTTCAGGGAAAGTAAGCCCCTCAAGTCTGCAAAATCAAGACATTTTTAATTCTTGCCTGTAAACAGATTTTCCTGGAAGCTGAAAGGCTTACAGTATTAACTAATGTTTTCAGTGTTTTGTTGGAATGGTACCTTTTGTATCAAAATATGTAGTGAAAGGGAATAGCCATTATAATCAGATATTAACTTGCCATTAGATGTTTGTTCTATTACATTGGTTCTCAATCTTGGGCATGAGTCAGAGTTCTCTGAAAGCCTAATTAAAAGACTGCTGGCCCCCAACTACAGAGTTTCTAAGAGGGAGGGAAGATCTGGGAATATGTAGAGCTGGATAATTGCAGTTCTTAGGTGATACCGATGTTACTGCTAGAACCACTCTGGAATAATTTAAGAGTTCAGGATTGCTTTATCAGTAATGCCCTTTGCTGTTTATTGCAGGGGAGATGGTACTAGGTTAAATTGCTGGTATTAAAAGTGAACTAATTTTTTTTTTTTTTTAACTCCATGAATGGGAAATTAAACTCTAGGAAAGGTTTTACATAAATACTTATTTAGGCAACTAATTCACATAAATATATTCTGTATCTGATCATATGATAGAGGGTGCTGTAACATCAAGTATATTAAATAATTCAATTATTGTGATGTAATTTCTGTTCTTCTCATTAGCTGTTGAAAATTGGTAAATCAGAAATCAGTACAGTTAAGGAGAAAAGAGTTTCAACACTTTCATTTTACCCTTTGGAATATTTCAGAGTTTTTTCAGTTTCCCTTTGCATCAGGTGATAGTGAAACCAAAATTGGGGACCAGGCAGTTAGTGTAGAAATAGGGGATCAGGTCAAATCCAGGAAATGGAGGCCATGAACACCATCTGCCTCTGCAAGTTGGAGACTGCCCCTGGGAGAATGGAATGTCAAGGCTCTCCAGAGCCCATTGATTACTAAATTTACCTGCCCTTCTCAAGGACTGCAGGCAAGGAGCTTCTAATTAATGACCCCTGGGCCCTTACCTGACTGAATCACCTTGGCCCTCCCCACTTCTCCCTTTATACATCTCACCTGCAAAACCAGGCCTAGTCACCTGGGCAGGAAAGACAGATAAGGGGGAAGAGAACTGGAGAACAAAAGAGACCTTAACTTATAAAAGATGTAGGTTGTGCTCACTGCTTGGGACTTTAGAATATCAGCCATGGCCCCCTTCTCCTCCCTTGGGAGAAGTCTGTATTTATTACCTTTAAATAAAACCTGCTTAATATGCTTGCCTTGACGGGTTTCTCTTATGTTATACTTCAACACCTGAGGAAGCAGAACTTGTCACCAGTAAACAGCGATATCAATAGTTTCTTGTTTTACTGAATCATCTACCACTTACCCCCTATAACACTTAAAAATGTACATAGTACTTTCATTGGTAAAAATGGTACCTCAAAACTTATTTTTGTCCTTTTCAGCAAGCCTTTTAAGTTATTTCTGTCAAAGCCAGTGCATTTACTGACCCTTACCTATGAATAAAGTGCGATACACACTACAAACTTCATCCTTGCTCCTAATTGAAGTACAAATATTATTAGATAACAACTGATGATATTCCTAAAACTGATAAAAACTTCGGAATGTTCTAGTATGAGTGACTTTACTATAAAAATAACTTGTATCTCCTTGGTTTACAAATTAATGTATCTGATAATGAAAACAAGAAAATGGTGACTTTGCCGTGATTCAGTAAGGTTTCCATTAAATAAATGCAATTTTAAGAACTTCAATAATGTGAGGAAAGAAATGGATTCAATTTGAGTTTTGCAGAATGAATCCATACTATTTATTACAAAGTTACTTCAGATCAATGCAATTATACCTTGTTTTTTTTTTTTTTATAAAATTAGGTATTAATTACTCTTGCTTCTTTTAAGTCAGTGCACTAGATTTTTTTTCTATCTCTGTATCAGATACTGAGTAAGGCAAGCTCATGGGCTTTGAGAGTCCTTAGGTCACAGATGACTTTACTATCACAGATAACTTCAAAAATTTTTTTTAATCTATGGACCTTTATTTTATTAATTTATTTATATGTGGTGCCGAGAATTGAACCCAGTGCCTCACATGTGCTAGGCAAGCACTCTACCACTGAGCCACAAACCAGTCCACTAGATGGATTTTTATAAATATTGTTTTTGCTGCAATAAATTGACTTATTAAAGTTTTCATTTTAGCCTAACAATACTGGTGTTCACATTTTGACTCAATGTTAGGCCAGTTTTTGTGTCCTTATACTGGCAATGTATCATTTTGTCCATCACTGCCAGTTGAATCTCTGTAGCCTTCATACTTGCCTTATAATGGTATTTGAGTTTTCAGATGTTTTACTCTTTTGACTTTTTAAATTTTAAAGTCAGGTTCAAATTATTCTTTGGAAATAAATTTGAATGAAATATTCTGCTGTCTTAATTTCATGAGCATGCTCCCTCGTGAACTAAATATATTATTGTGTTTTCAGAATATTAACATTTCTGATTTGTGATCAAAAAAGACAACTAATACATTGCATTTTACATTGATAATGGATTTTATATATGGATAAGTTATAATTACTTTTAAATGAGAGTACTGACTGAGCAGATATTTTTATTAGCACATTGTAAGGCATGGGTAAAATATATACTATTTAATAACATATCTAAGTTTGCCATATTAATTTCAGCAATGCTAATTTTAATACTTTAGAAAAAGTAAAAATATCATGGTATTTTTATATGGTCTTAAAATATTACCACAAAATAGCCATTTCCTAGATATTTTTACAACTCTTTATGTTTCATTGTAATTATTAGCCATGCACATGTATTGCTCAAAATTAGTCATTAGCACTACTTAAATGAGTCTAGCTTTTCAGTATCCTTGATGTTTTACTTACATAGATGTAACTGTTGTGTGATAGATGTAACTGTTATCATTTAATGTATACCCTTTATTGCTTTTTGCAAAATATATAGTTTGTGAAATTCTATTTTTTATCTTTTATTTTTTATTTTTGGTTAACATATATTAGGTGCACATATTAATGGGTTTGTGATATTTCTATATATTCATATAACTTGTATGGATTGATTAAATCCAACCTCCCGTTATTCATTCTCTCCAACCATACCTTTCCCAACCTTTATATCATCCCCACTGTCTTTAATGTGTTTCCCTACCAGATGACCTTCAATCCCTTTAAGCAAACTTCTGTTAAACCATTTCGTGTATAGTACAATAATGTCTCTACAACTAATCTTCCTATTGTACAGAATTCTGGATTTACTTGTACTTTTTCCAAAAATGTGAGCATTTAGGATGTTGTGTAAAAATATATGTAATTTTTCTTGAAAAAAAATTTTTTTAGGATTGTAACAAAATATGTGATCCTAAGAGAAGAAAAGGAGGTAAAATATAGAAGAGCAAGTGTAGATAATTTTGTAATGTGCAGTTTGATGAATATAGAAAGCTGAGGCAATTAAATCAAAGGAAAGGAATTTAAACCTTTGGAAGCTTCAGGAAAAGAGCAGTGTTCTACTATGGTCATTTAAGCCTTAGCAGTAAGTTCTCTGGAACATAAAACAATGAAGTAGGAAGAATTTGAAGAATATTTTATAAGGGAATTTTCTCCTTCAAATATCCTAAGCTAAATAAGGCAAGTGAATAATCAAATTAAAAAGCACTGACTGAAGGGTTATGAAAAATAATATTCCCCAAGAAAAATGGAGGGACAGTGTGGCTTGGGAGGGGAAATTGGCCAAACTTAAACCTCTCCCAGCACACCCTTTCCCAATAACAATGGGCCCTAAACTTAGATCATCCCCCATAGCAAATTAGCTCTAAATGGAGACACAGCAAATATTGAGACCCTGGGAAACAATGGATCCCACAGTAAGAACAATGAGTTTCAACCTTTTTACAACCACCCTCCTAAGTTAAGGTTTTAACTGTACAACTAACCCCTGATGGTCAAAACTGCAAATACACAGCTTCCAATGATTACATCATTGTATCCTATAAAACCAAACCCCCCCACCCCCCGTAACTGAGGGCCATTTTCCCCAACTGGAAAATGGACCCCAACAGTGCCGGAGTCCACAAAGGAATAAAGGCTTCTCTGAATCCATGGAAGTCTGCCTCCCATCCTTTTGTGCTTACTCTGATCATCTGATGGAGCTCCAAGGGAAACTTTCATACAATTCTTATTTGTAACAAAGCAAAAACACATTCATAAGCTTTATTGAAGACTTGTGAATTAAGGAAAACCAAAAATATTTTTAGGAAGAAGGGATAACAGTTATTGAATAATGCTAATTATACTCTTTAAAAGTATTTTAAATGTTATTAGTTGATTTATGTAGTGAACTGTCTGCCTTTATTTTAAATTTATTTATGACTATAATCTCTTAACCCTGCTTTACCTATAAGGTCCTAATTATTTCCCCTTTCTCTTACAAAAATAGATTTTGAGAATATAACTATCATGTTGATAAATAATGCTAAGTGAAGGGAATAAAGTTAAAACAATTCCAATATTAGACAAAAATTATAATCATTTACTGTAATGCCCTGAATAAAGTGTGTCTGAATAATATTCTGCATAAATAATTGTATATCTTTTATTTAAAATGAGCAAAATATACATCAAAGTAAATAGAAGGTGGAACAAAACAATCCAAGTAAAGATAAAACCAAACATCACAGAAATCACTGATGAATAGCTAATCTCTGTCTGTCCCTCTGGACAGTTTTGAAGCACAGTGCCTCCAGGGAGATACCTTTATGTGAAGTGATTTTTATCTTCACTCTAAAAGGGGCATTTCCAACAAGTTTTGCTAAAGGAACTCCACAATATGTTCTCAGCTATTCAGTGAGCCTTGGTCATTCCCTCCTCTCTAACAAGACCTGGATCTCAGCCCTTGGAGGGTGTTCTCCTTGGATACTCTGTCACAAACCTATGGATAGTGGCTACTTCCTTTATTCTAGTCCTGAAATTTTTTTTTCTTTTGGCGGGGTGGGTGGGGCGGGATGGGGGAGTACGGGGGATAGAACCACTGAGCTAAATCCCCCCACCCAGCTTTTCTTTTTTTAAATTTTGAGACAGGGTCTCTGGGAGACTAAGTTGCTAAGGCTATCCTCAAATTTGTAATTCTCTTGCCTTAGTCTCCTGAGATTACAGGTATTCACTTGCTGACACCCAGCTAGTCCTGAAACTTTAAAGTGCTCTCCTTACTATTTCTCATTACTTGAGTACCCAACTATACATAATAAGTCATTATATTAAACTTGTTCAAATTACTATGTAGTTTCTGTCTTTATAGCTTGTCAAAATCAGAACAGAATGAAAAATTAATAGTCTCAGAGAACTGTAGGACCCATAAGCATACTATATATATTTGTATATTTCCATATATACATGGATCTTAGAAAGAGAGAAGAAACCAAAGGGTACAGAAAATGTGCAAAGAAATGATGATCAAAACTTTACAAATTTGCTGAAAAATATTAATTTACCTATCCAGGGAGCTCAATGATCTCCAAAGAGTATTAACCCAAAGAAATAGGAAGACACATTATAGTTACACTTAAAAATCAAAGATGGAGAACATCTTGAAAAATGACCAATCACATATGGTAGAACCACAGGAAGATTAAGAGCCAACTTCCCCTCAGAAATAATAGAGGCCAAAAGGCAAAAGGCTGAGACAGTCAAAGAAAAAAGTCTGTCAGCCTCAATTCTACACCTCTTTAAAATACCTTTGAAAAAATGAAAGTGGAATAAAGACATTGTTAGATAAAGTTGGAAACAATTTGTTATTATCAAAACTGCCTTATAAGAAACATTGAAGAAAATTCTTGGGAATCAAAGGAAATGACAATAGTGACTTGAATCCACGTGAAGAAATCAAGAACACTGGAAATGGTAATTATAAAGGTAAATATAAAGGACTATATAAGTAAATATTTTGCCTATTGTTCTCTTCACTTATTTAAAAGATAATTGCTTGACATGATAATTATGAATCTGTCATTGGGCTCTTAATATATAAAGATATATAACAGGTGATAACACAAAGGAGGGAGGAGAAAATAGAGCTATATTTTAGCCAAATTTCTATATTTTAGTGATATTCAGTATTGATTTGAGGTAGATTATAATGATTTAAGATGATTATTATTTACACTAAGAGCAACATTAAAAAAAAACTTTATAAAAAGTTTTGCAAAAGAAATCCAAGTAGTACACTAGAAAATATCTACGTAACACAAAAGAAGGTCATGCAAGAGGAGTAGTAGACAAAAAAGACTTGACACATACATATTGGAAAAAAATCTAAAAGCTGAAATTCGACTATGTCAATAATTTCATTGCATGTAAATAGATTAAATGCTTCAACTAAAAGATTATCAGACTGGATTTATAACAGCAAGCAAGACAGAACTTGCTGCTGTCTACAAGTGCTATATTTTAGATTCAAAGACTCAGTCTGAAAGTTCAAAAGATGACAAAAAGTACATCATACAAACAGTAATCATAACAGAGCTGGAGCAAATATACCAATAAAAAATATACTTCAAGATAAAAATGTACTCCAGACAAAAGAGTGACATTTCATAATCATAAGAGTTAATACAACAGGAAAATAGAACAATTATAAATACATATACAACTAACAGATTTTTCAAGTATAGGGAACAGAAGATGAAAGAACTGAAGATAGAAATAGTAATAGTTGGAGACCTCAATCTCAGTAATTAATAGGACAATGATGGAAAATCAGCAAGGATATCTTTTATATCATTCAACACTTAACACTATAAGCCAACTAGACATAACTCTAGAGAGCATTCCACCAAACAAAAGCTGAAGACATTCTTCACAAGCACACATGGAACATCCAGGATAAACCACACTGAGCCATGAAACAACTGAATACATCTAAAAGGATAGAAATCATGTAAAGTTTGTTCTTGTACTGTAAAGAGTAAGTCAGAAATCACACACACACACACACACACACACACACACACTACACGTAAATTGTACCTCAATAAAGCTATTAAGAAATCAGGGAAAAAAGAATCACATTCAGTATGGCAACAAAAGTATAAACTTTAAGAACACATTTAATGGGAAATATTTGTGACTTACACAAATAAAAAATAAAAAGCTCTGAAAACAGAAATAAATCAGCACATAAACTCTGTTTCTGTATGTCAACAATAATGCTTCAAGGTGTCAGTTGCTTCCAAATTATAGATTAAATGCAATCCATGGGAAATCATAATAAAATTTTGGTTTGAATTGTTTTCCATCTTCACAAAGTCACTCTAAAGTTCATCTAGAAGTTGATAAACACAAAAATGCACACAATGTTTTGAAAGGAAGAGAAATGAATTATAAAGCTATACTAAACATTTTTATTGACAGATTATAATTGTACTTGTTTATAGTTGGAGTGTGATGTTTTGATGCCATATTTTAAAACTATTAGAACTGAAATATATGAATACCAATATAGGAATAGAATATAAATTAAACAAAATACTCAAGAAATATAATTACATATTTTAGTGCACATAAAACAACAATAAAAAATAATTTGAAGCCAGGCACAATGGTGCCTAGCTGTAATCCCAGTGGTTCAGGAGGCTGAGGGAGGAGGATCCAGAGTTCAAAGACAGCCTCAACAATTTAATGAAGCCCTAAGCAACTTAGGGGGACCCTGTGTCAAAATATAAAAAAGGTCTGCGAATGTGTCTCAGTGGTTAAACACCCCTGGGTTCAATCCCAATACCAAAAAAAAAAAAAAAAAAAAAAAAAAAAAAAAAAAAAAATTAAATGGACAATTCAATAATTTTTGTTGATATAAACAGTTGCATTTGACCTAGGGATTTTATTTCTGGGAATCTCTTTTATGAAAATAATCATAAAATGGAATGAGGCAAAGATAGTAATTGCAACTTCATTGATAAATATACAAAACTGGAAACAACACCTAAGTAAGAAATTTATTAAAATAGCCATTGTTTTTATTACCTGGCACCACTAAATAAAATAAATAAATAGCCATTGATAATGTGTGACTCACAAGTAGAAATAGTATGGTTATTAAAATGATTATAAATAATGTTATAAGAAATACTAATGCATATGAATTCATATTAAGTGAAATAGGAAGTTAAATTATATAAGCAGTGTGATTATACCTATATAAACAAAACAAAGATAACTTCATAAATAAAATAGGAAATACAGTGATATTTTAGTGTATTGATTGAGGTAGATTGTAATGATAATAAACCTTATTTATGAGGTTTAGTTTAGATTTTTTTAAAAACCATTTAAATTTTAATAGAATTTCATATTTGTAATCTAAATAGAATTTAGATCTGAGGACAGGCATTGTAGCTTATTTTTCTTCATAATCCCAGTACTGGCATTGTGCCTGTAATGTAAAAGGTGCTCTGTAAATGTTTTTGAACTGCTGTTCACACTCTGGAAAGATTGTGAATTTTGTAAAAATTACTTCATCTCCCCTCCACACACATACACACACCCTTTTAGTTTTCTGGAGACATTAAAATAAGTCTAGGTATAAAGCCCTTGGTAAGAAACAGGGATTTACATCCTACAGAAATGATCCCTGAAAGTATAGTCTTGGAATGGACCCATCTTTTGATCCAGTTATCTCACTCCTCGGTTTATACCCAAAGGATGTAAAATTATCATATTACAGTAACACAACCACATCAATGTTTATACCAGCTCAATTCACAATAGCTAGATTGTGGAACCAACCTAGATGCTCTTCAACAGATGAATGGATAAAGAAACTGTGGTATATATACACAATGGAATATTATTCAGCCATAAATAAGAATAATATTATGGCATTTACAAATAAATGGATTGAATTGGAGAATATCATGCTAAGTGAAGTAAGCCAATCCCAAAAAACCAAAGGCCGAATGTTTTCCCTGACAAGTGGATGATGATATATAACGGGGGTGGTGGGGTGTGGAGTGAGAGAAGAATGGAGGAACTTCAGATTACATAGAGGGAAATGAGAGGGAGTAGGGGTATAAAAAATGGTGGAATGAGACAGATATCATGACCCCGTGTACATGTATGTTTACACAAAAGATATGAATCTACATCGTGCACAGCAATAGAAACAAAAATTGTACCTTGTTTGTGTACAATGAATCAAAATGCAGTCTGTAAAAATAAAAACAAAAGAAAAAAAAAAAGAAACAGGGAGTTAAATAGGTAGACAGTTTTTTCAGAGGCTATGGGGGACTTTGAGAGAAAAAGGTACTGACATGACCATGGTTCCTAAATTTAAGGAAATTGTAGAGTTGCCAAAGATTCCTTCTCTGAGTCAGGGCATCCTCAAGTGTGGATGACAGAAACACAAGGGAATAAGCCACCATGTGATTTAAACTAATAAAAATGTTCCATAAAAATAAAAAAATTAAAAAACCAAATATAGTAAAAAAAAGATTTTGTAGTAAAGGTAGAATACAATTTCATTTGTAGAAGGGAAATAAAGCAGAACTTCAGGAGGGGAAAAAAAGTGTCCATATCCTGCCAACATTTTTTCACTCATAATCTCTTTCCATAACTTATAGTTTCTGTGTCCTTGTGCAAGCTACCTAACTTTCTGTGCCTCAGTTTCCTTGTCTAAAATTGAAGGATGATAATGGTTCTTGTCTCACAAGGTTGTTAGCATCAAATCAGTTAATATTTAAAAACACTTAGAAAAGTGCCAGGAAAAAACTAGGAACAATAAATCTTGGTTAAATAAATGACATTTAAAAACAAATATCCTTACAAAAATCACATTTACAAATTTTCTTTTAAAATGTGGCCCCATTAAGATACTTTTTCCCGAATTTATTTTTGGCTCTTTGTGTTTATATCTGGAATTTTAAAAGGAAAATAAAATTGTCCAGGTAGTAGAGAAAAAGAAGGGAAAGAAATCAAATGGAATTAGTAGTTTTCTTTAAGAAGGAAAGTAAAAATTGTAACCTTTCTGGTAAGATAATGGTGTACTGATTCTTCTTGTTTTTTCGTTTCTACTATACTGTTTGACTTCCTAGGAAATGGAAATCATGATAAATGCAATAAAAAAGTGACTCATCTAATATTCAGCCTGACAAATAAATAATTATGATAATACTGTCTATTAATATAACATTACTGCTGATATCAAGTACAGGCTCCATTCAATATGAGTTTCATTTTTAACTGTCAGTAATCTCCAGGTTCATCTGGAAGTTAGTACATATCCTAATGATTGAAGAAAATAAAATGTTAAATGTTATAATAGTTGACTTTTTAATTGAACGTTTCTAGGCATATGACTGACATGTTTAGAGTATAATTTTTAACAGATCTGTCATTTAAATTCTCTTTCCCAGAAAAATAATCATTGTAAGTGATTAGCAAAGCCCATTGAGTTTCTTCATTTGCTCTCTCTATGTCCACAAATTAGAGGAGTGGTTTGGAAAATATTTTTGAAGACTACTATTTTTACAAAATTATTTTCTAAACTACATTAATCCACCATATTTATTTATAATTTTTTTTTAGAATGCAGTCTCTTGTTTTCCCAAAAGTACCACCAATTCTATTTAACTGAAACAAATTCCATTTAAACACAGAACATGATATTCAGATACCCCTTAGGTTTGAAAGGATTTTAACATTCTTGGAGCCCAGGAAAGATGGAGAATAGAGATATTAAGAAGAGTCAAAACTTCATATATTTGGTGTTATGAACTGTATATTTAAGTCTTCTTTCAAGTTATACCTTGAAAGCCTAACCCCTCAATGTGATGGTATTAGGAGTTGGAGTCTTTGGGAATTAATTAAGTTTGGGTGACATGAAGGTGCAGCCTTCATGCCAAGAATAGTGCCCTTATAAGCTGAGAAAGAGACACCAGAACACACTCTCTCTACCATGTGAAGATACAGCAAGAAGGCTCCAGTCTGCAAGCTGGGTAGACCCTTCATCAGGAACTGAATCAACTGGCATCTTGACCTGGGACTTCTCAGCCTCCAGAGTTATGACAGATATGTCTGTTGTTTAAGCCACTCAATCTATGGTATTTTGCTAGAGCAGCCCAAACTGAATAAGACATTTGCATATTCTGAGAATATGAAATAAGAAAGTGTTAACATTATAGGTGATATCCCAAGGATAGTCTATATTCCCTACTTATCTGTTCCCTAATTGCTATCGTCTTATATTGTACAAGTAGTGTATTAAATATTAGAGCAACATTAGTTCTTAACTTTTAACACATTTTCCCCCTCTCACAAAACTTCTTCTTGGTTTAAAGCTTAAATTATGAGGTTTAGTTTAGATTTTTTTTTCTTAAAGTCAGACAGTCCTTATATAGACTGCTGATAGGCATAGTATGTTAGGGAAACATTATTTTAAAGGGAAAAGAGTTTAAAGATAAAAGAATTAGTCTTGAAAAGGCCTGAATGTGTTTAGTTTCTTCCTCTTCCCACAGACTCTAGGGTAACAAAAAACATGGCTACCTCAAAATGTGGAAGGATTATGTTTACATAATCAATCTTGCAAGCAATGGGTCACAATAACGGGACTTTTTCATGCATCATAAGAATTGTTGCCAACAAAAGTGAATAGATCACTGCAGCAACATTTAAAAGGAAATCCACTCCATTGAGACTATATAATTAAAAAATTTTGGTAAGTACACATGCTATAAACCATTTAAAAATTCTTAAAACATCTCATTGTCTATTTGAATTTAAAAATATTTGAAGGCCGGTAACACTATCAGGTAAGTTTCAGCTTTTTGTAGTTATGCTTTCATTAGACTGAATGAACTTGCAGACACACAAAATCAGAACCCTTCAAATAAAGCCCCACATAATTAAATATAATCTTATGTTTGATTGAGTTCTATCCATCTCTTTTTATTCTGCAATCGGTTGACAACAGCTCAGCAGACTTAACGATTTTGGTACTGAAAGCATATTTTTCATGTCTTTGGTGTATTAATAAGCTTTACAAAAGTGTTATTTCTCTCAGAGTCCACTGTTGCTAGCTTGCATTAAAAATATGTAATAGATATACATATATATGCATATACATAATACTTGCTTGGTGCAGTGATGCACACCTATAATCTTAGCTGCTTAGGAGGCTGAAATAGGAGAATTTGAAGTTGTTACAATCCCACCAACAGTGTAAAAGTGTTTCTTTTTCTCCACATCCTCTCCAGCATTCATTGTCCTTTGTATTCTTGATGGCTACCATTCTAACTAGAGTGAGAGGAAATCTCAGTTATAGTTTTAATTTACATATCCCTAATTGCTAATGATGTTGAAAATTTTTTCATATATTTGTTGGTCATTTGCATTTCTTCTTTTGAGAAGTATCTGTTTAATTCATTTGTCCCTTTATTAATCAGGTTGTTTTTTGGTGGTAATTTTTTTTTGAGTTTTATATCATCTGGATATTAACCCTCTGTCAGAAGAGTAACTAGCAATGATTTCCTCCCATTCTGGAGGATCATTCTCCACACACTTGTTTCCCTTGCTGTGCAGAAGTTTTATAGTTTGATGCCATCCTATTTATTAACTCCTGGCATTATTTCCTGAGTTGTATGAATTCTATTGAGAATAGGATTTTTTTGATTAAAGTTAAAAGAAAAAAAAAGTAAAAGAGAGTTATAGGATTTATTCTGGGGTTTAACACCTTTGCAAAGAACATGGACATTTTTGGGAGAAGGGACTATGTAGATAACAATTATTTGTGTGAAATCTTTACTACTATTCACTTTGCAAGATGGTTCCTATGACAGACAGTGATTCCTATGATCACTACTAGAAATTCCCTTGTTATTTTCTAATTGCATTACTTAGAAGTGTTTCATTTATTCCATTGCACTTCTTGTCTTTTAGAAAATGTTTTCATGAATGACTTTAGATGTGTATTACAAATTGGATTTTACAGATCTGTGCCAAACTACCTTCCTGAAATTCATTACAGCCTTCTGCCAGTGTATTGAGTTTAATATCATGGATAGCCATGAATAACTTCAGACTGTTCTTCATTTCAAATCCTTCTAAATTAGTAGCTTTTCAGAGCTACTTGCTAATCCTTTTCAATCCAAAGATATAAAAAATATCATACTGTAATACGTTTTGTACAGCACAGAGATAATTTACAGCATTAGTCAGACAATTCCAAAGGTGTCATCATTTAGTAATAACCCCACCCTGGGGCCATTATTGTACCACATAACATGACTAATGCACTGTCATTTCTTTCTGCTTAAACCATAGCCGCAGTTGAAAAGTAACATAATTTGGCCTTGAGATTTCTCAGTCAGCCTGAAAGAACTGGTCATCTTTTTCAACTTTAACAGCTTCTTATCTCATTTCAAAGTTTTCAAAGTATTCAGAGCTGAGATAACATTTCCATTGCTATCTGAGGATAATAGATGAGTTACAGTCTTTAATGATGTTTAGTTCAGAACCTCATTTCAATGCTCCCTTTTCTTATGAGATATAGATCTACTGTAAACATTTTTCCCAATATATGTGAGTGGCAATTTTGGAAGATATAAGATCCATATTTAGAAAGTCAAATCTTCACATTTATTTTAACTTTTTTTACTTTTAACTGAAAAAGTTTATTATCTATAATTTTCTTTATGGTCATGCCTCATGAACCGTAAACTTTGATCATTCTCCAATTTGGCTACCAATACTCCTTCACCAAATGTCCTTACTCACTTGTTTCTCTTTGCATAGAATAATCTTCCATTCCCATGTATTCAATATTTATTCAACACTATCCTCAGATTAAATGACTTTTCATCCATGAAATTTTCTGACGCTCTCCACAGTCAGTCTTGTTTTCTTTTGTAATTAAATAGTATTTTACAAATACTTTTAATTTTGCATACTTATTAATTACTTATATTTCAGAAGTGACATGCGCCACTAAACTTTGCAAGGTCTAGAGATTCTGTCTCATTGGTCTTTCTATACCTTGGAGTACCAAGTAATTTATCAATACATGTTTGTTGAATAAACAAACTATGCAGGAAAACAATGTTAATTTTATGTATTTAAGGATTAATTTACCTAATTTAGTTCCTTAGAAAAAGAAACCATGTTTCACAAATATACGATGTAATAAAATAAAGACATCAAATATTATATTATATTAATAATTATAAGTTAAATGTCATATATCACAGCATATTTCCTAGCATGATAGTTGGAAGCTGAGAGGAGAAACAACAAGGGAAACGCTTGATCCCAAGGTAAAATTAGGTTTAGCATAAGCCATTGGAGGATTATAATTAGAGGAGAAACAATAAGGGGGACCCTTGATCTCAAGGTAAAATTTGATTTAGTATAAGGTAAGATTGAGTGTTATAAGATACTGCTAGGACTTTTTTTTTTTAACTAGAGTTGAATTTTTTTTTTTAAATAGCAATTTTGTTTTTGGAGAAGATTTTAAAAAATAAGATGTTTATAAAGATACATTTTCATAAAATATGTAATATATTTGGTGACTTTAAATAGAAGGTTATACTGGTAAAACTGAAGAAAAGTAAATTTGTCATGGATTTAGTAAGTTTTGCAGACCACTGTGATGGAGGACTTGAGCCTGCAATCCAGGAGAGGGAAAACAGGAACATCAGTTATCTGTAGGCTCATACAGATCATTCACCTAGCCCAGATTCAACCCTACCTCTGTACAGATTTAAAAAAAAAAAAAAGTCTCAGAAATACACAGTTATTGCCATTAATCTCAGCCAACAGCCAAGGACTTTATCCAGAATGCCTTAGATATTCCCTTCTTCCCTTGACTGTGTCATAAGCACTTTCCTATTTATTCATTGATTCATCCAAATCAATGTCACTTTCAAAAAGCTTTCCCAAGCCCAATTAATTACTTTCCCCTTCAGGCTTTAAAAGCACCTGTGTCTGTATCTGTTAAAGAACTTACCACAATATTTGTATATCCTCATAATCTCTGTCTGAGACTCAGAGACAATACCCAGTTTTCAGTACAAGTCCAACCCTTGCACAGTTTCTGGCACTTGGGAAAACCCTATAGAAGGAATTTCCTCTTTAGTTATAAACACAACACTTTATCCTATGGTAATGAATCCTATCCTCTTTTAAGGTTGCTCTCCCTTTCATTTCTGTGGAAACTTCAAACAAGAGGGCTGAAAGATCACAAGACCAATCAGTGGCATGGTTTGAAATACAGCCAGCTCCCTCCCCGGTGTCCCCACCCTAAACTTGTTAGTAAAGTAACCTAAGAGAAGTGAGAAGTTTGCCAGGTCAGAGCAATCCCCGTTCCCAATTGTAGATCTTTCGTGGAATTAAGCAGTAGAAGGGGTCACTGCCCGCAGGTGCAATCTGTTACTAGGCAATCCCTTCTGTCTCTGAATTCCATCCTTCCATAATCTATTTCTTATTTCATCTAGTTTCCAGCAGGCCTTCCATCACCTACCACATTATTTAGACTCTAGCATACACTTTCCCATTGTCTAATTTGATGGTTCAGTTATTTCTTACTCCTCTACATTTTAAGCAAGCCACAGAATGCCCTTCTAGTATTCCTGCAGAGCAATTCTTGTGCTTTACTGCACATGTCAGCTTTTCTCCAAAACTTTATTTAAGCTTCACTTGATTATGGTTTAAATATATATTGCTGAAACAGAATGCTCTGACCCTGATAGGTACACACACCCATCTCTAATACTCTTTGCTCCAAGAAATAAATACGAAGGAACAACTTTTTATAAAATTTATAACAACTATTCTGATAGGAGTACCCAACACAAAATAAAACTAGCAATGGCTGAATTCTAACTGGAGTGTACTGCAGAGAATCATAACATCTTTGTGAAAACAGATGACAGGGACCCAGAGAAAATGAGAACTTAGTAAAAATAATAAACACAAAATGGAACTGACAATCAACCAAAGGTGGAATCTGTGGCAGACTACAACTGACAGAAGAATCAAAGCTTGGCATTTAGATCACGAAAGATGGACTCTCATAGAGCTAATAACTCAAATTACAAATTTATAAAGGTGGAATTATAGTTGATAAGTTCTTATCTATGAAACAATATGGTCAAAAACTGTTCTGTAAATCAAATTTTAAATTTATACAGAAAAGGAAAGCAATGAAACATTTTGGGAAAAAATGAAAGTAGACAAAAAAATGAAAATGGTTCAACTACATAGAGAAATGATCTAATTGTTAAATTAGTTAATGAAATTCATTCTGGAATATGAATTTTCAGCAATTATTTATCAACATCAATATACTTATTATTGAAACATTTGTAAGTTATACACGTGGGGCCAAAATATTCCATGTCTAAATAGCTGGGTCAAAATGTCCTGCATTCCCTTTGTGCCAGAATCCCACTTTGATTTCCTCAATGTTCCCTTAGATATCTGTGTGTAAATAGTGCTTTGGGACTTCACTGGGTCATACATTGTTATTAATAAAATGGCAATATGCTTATGGGTTTGCTTTTTATTTTTTCTTTGGAAAGAGAAGAGCTTGTTTTTAAAGGTGTTGGTATTTAGGGAATTTTTTGTTGTTCTACTGTTACCATGAATAGTTAATATGATTCAAAGTTTGCGGGATGGAGGAAAAAAACAACTGGGTAACTACAGGCTTTATTAACAGGTGTTATTCCTGAGAAGTAATTCTCTTCATTCTGCAATATGAATTCTTTTATCATGATGTGCCACCTCACTTTGGCACATGTTTTGATCAACATAAAGACAAAGAGAGTCTGCTTGGAATTGTGGGCAGGAAAACAAACAGGCATGGAGGACCTGGGATCAATGTCAGAAATGCCAATGTTGATTAGAGTAATGGTTTGGATTGATTATTTTGTTTGTTTTTGGTCTGAACCCAGGGCCTCTGCATGCAAGACCCTACCACTAACCCACATCTCCAGTTCTGATTTAGATGTTAAATGTCCCCCAAAGGCCCATATGCTAAAGGTTTGGTCATTAGTCCATGGCACTAATGGAAGATCCTGGAACTTTTTTTTTTGGTGGTACTGGGGATTGAACCTTGTGCGTGTGAGGCAAGCACTCTACCAACTGGGCTATATAGACAGCCCAGATCCTGGACCTTATAAGAGGTGGGAGGCAGAAGGAAGGCAGTTGATTAGGATCATCCCCTTGGTGAGAAAACGGGAACACTGTCCCTTTCTCTTTTTGTTTCCCATGACACGTTTTCCATGTTTTCTACTTGTCACCATGAGGCACGTAGTTGTGCCCCATATGGTGCCTACTGTGGTGTTCTACTTCCCCACAGGCTCAAAGCAAGGGGGCCAAGAAAACATAGACTGAAACCTCTGAAACTGTGAGCCAAAATAAATTTCTCCTCATTTTAAGCTGATTATCTCAGGTATTTTATTGTAATGAAAAGCTAGCAAAAACAGAGAACTTAAAGGGGTAGCAATGGCAAATAAACCATTAACTAGTTCTCTAGGGTCAATAACTTGGAAAGTACCATAAGATGCTTAGCACTCTCCTGCAACAATCATTTATTAATAAAATACTAGAAAGAGCAGCTCTGAAACTTGCTTTAAATATTTATGTCCTAGGTATATGAAACTTTCAAGAGAAATAATACAGTATTGGAGGTAACAATTAATTAAACTTTTGATTTAATCCAATTTTGTTAACATGGGGTTTCCTGTCTGCACAGGATGGCTAGCTGTCTCTAAGGCACTAAGTAATTGAGGAACAATTAATGTCCTGGTTTGCTAATTATGTCAAATGTCCCAGGATATGAAAGGGTAGGGGAAATTAAACAAATAAATAGGCTAAATATAAAAAGTTGTCTATTCAGTATAAGGCCTTAGCATAATTTATAGAATTTACAATTAGCTATATATTTATCCAAGGAAGATTTGTTAAATTACATTTCAGGAAGATTTGCTATCTCTATCCATATATCTATATAACTATATCTATATATCTATTTCAATATCTAATCTATCCATAAAATTCAGAGTAGACTGAATAAATAAAGCTTTTGAGATTTATAATTGGACAGAATTATTCTAATGACATATTGAGCTAGGAAATTCATTTTTCCCATAGATCTGCTATCTAATGACTTTTTAACTACCAATAGCCATTATACTCTTAAAAGAAATTGCTTCACAAATTTGACAGTGTAGAAGACAAAAATAATACCTTCACTGTTGATTACTAATCATTGTGATCTGAGTATAAAAACCACAATGACAAAGTTTATTGAACCTTATGTCTAGAAAATTTACACATCAAAGTTGGGGAGAATGTTAATTTACATATACTATTAAATGGCTAGTATAAATATATCAAATGATCTTGTACACAATATTGTAACCATGTTATTCTTTGTCAGCAAGTAAGAAGGACAATGTAAGTTTCACCTTGCTTGTGAAAGGGTAAGCTGGTTAAATTGATTGAATACTTTGAAGAGCAGAATGACAACACTGAAAATGAGGTATAAAAACACGAGTGCTTAGACCAAATGCTCTGTAGCAAATTATTTGCAATTACAGAATGGTCTATGCTCCATCATGGCACTTGTTTTAAAGAAATATTGGGGATTTAATAATCTTAAATTATAAATAGGGCTTGAAGTTAAAGGAAAAAATTGAATAAGGGGTAAGTGAATAAAAAGAAACTTCCTCATTATGAGAGGATCAATCAAAAGAAAGAAGTTTACAAAATAGACCTTTAGTTAGGAAGTGATGATTACACCAGCATTTCATTATGAATTTGAATTATAATTGATGTGCTGTTTTGACTTTTGAACTATAATATATAGCATAGATTATTCAGATTATTTTTGTGAAGCATTTATTTTGTTTATGATGACATGGCAATAGAGTGAATTATTAACTAAACTTTCAGACAGAAACATGAATTTTCCCCTTTGATTAGTAGTTTAGGATCTAGATAAAATAAAATACATAGAGTAATGCTTATTTCTGTTAAAAAATTTATCATCCAAAGAGGAAATCAGCATGTAGCTCTATTCTAAACACAAGCTTAAGTAATGAATATTGTGTTTCATTTGAAATCATTTAAAATTAAACCTTCCTTTGGTTCTGTGTATCATGAAGGCATCTGTGAAAGAGCATGGGATAGGAAGTTAGAACCCTAAAACCTAGATGTTCACACTCAACTGCAAGATGAATTATTTGGGAACTTGGTTTTCCTATCAGTTGGGTGGTAATATCCTTGATGTTTCACACATGAATGATAAAAACTTGGAACATATTGAGACACCTACAAATAATTTAAACTTCATCAATTACTTTGCCAATTTGACCCCCATTCACAGTTTTTTTTGCCCCTTACTTTACTTGGCAAGAACAATGTAATATATACACTAGAAATAATCTAGGCACCATTCCAAAATGGTAAGTCTAATGCAGTGTCCTAATTCCTGCTGCCATTAGCTAACAACTGAGCTCACCACCAGGGGGATTACCCTTTGTTCACTTTTGTCTTTTTCTAGTTTGTCTCCAAAATGCTTACTGAAACTCTTAATTATACAGAACTTTCTTCTTTGTTAGTCCACAGATAGTTTGCTCATTTGTGGGGTAAGCTCCCAGAGGAGGTTCCTATAAAAGGGCTTCCTGGAGAAGAAACTGGCTGAGGGCATCCCTATCCTCCTCTCCTCTCTGTTCACACTCATCAAATAAGACACCTGACACATAGTGCATGTTGTATTCTCCTTCAACAGCAATGGCTGTGCATTTGAGGTTGGGAGAAAACTTGTGCTGTGTTATCGTTTAGGATTTGTTTTGGATTTTTCTTTGAAGTGGTATTTTGAAAGATGTATAGAGGGACATGACTAGAAGAAGGAAATACAAATATTCTACTACTATAGCAGAAAATTATATGTTCCCCATAAGAACCTTTTTTTTTAATCATTGCTCATGGTCCATGTACTGGCAGTTGTCCTGAGATGAAGGAATTACCTTGCACTAGCTCTGGGTATCCCTGAAGAGGAATCCTTCTGTATAGACTCCATGCCATGAATTTATAGGAATTCCCAAGTTGGTGTCTGATAGGTCCTTCTTTGAAAGTTTTGAAATTAATGGTCACTTAGCAGACTCATAGGGGAAGACATCTGCTTCTCTCTGAAGTTGAGAGTCCATTGTATTGAGTTATATCCATTAAGAATCTTAAGTAGAATTACCTACATTGGGGAATTGTTTGACACTTTTAATTCACATTTCATCTTGTTGAAATTACCAAAGTGAGGAATTCCTCACAAAGTGAACCAAAGCTTTTCAATCCCTAAAATTAATACCACAAATTCAACTTATTTTATTTTGCTTTTGAGAAGAAAAGAAATATCTAATGTGTAGTTAAAAATTAAATATAGCAGTTGTTTATTGTGACAATTTTTTAATACTTTGTTTTATATTAGTTGTCAAACTCAAATGCCTAATTCTAAATGTTGGAAAGTTGGAAGAGACCTGGGCCATGCCTCCTTCTCTCCTGAACCAGGAAGTCTGTACTCAAGTCCCGTTCTCATCAGTAGTTATTCTGTGCTCAAGTTTACCACAGATCTAACAGAAACAGTATCTAATGTAGAAGAGTGGGCTCCATATCCTTTCCCCTCCCTCCAAGAGGTGAGGACGTTATGGTGGGGTCCAGAAATGACATGTAGCCTGCTCTGCACCAGGTACTTCCCTGCCACAGAAATAACTGCTTACCTTTTACAATGACAGGATTCTGTGAGCGGGAGGATCAAAATCCCTCTCTCTCTCTCTCCTCTCTCTCTCTCTCTCTCTCTTTCTCTTTCTCTCTCTCTCTCTCTCAATGCTGGAAATTTAACCTAAGGTCTCACATGTTCTAAACATATTCTCAACCACTGGGCTACACCCCCACTCCTCAATGGAAGAACATGGGGGGTCCTCTGTGCCACATCCTGTGTGAATGAGAAAAGGGTTAAATGCAGGAGGAGGATGCTGGTGGTTTTCTATTACCCAAAAAACTTATCTACTCAATGAACACCCAAGAGCCAATACTCTTTTTATGAGAGGGGGCGTGACAGTCCTGGCCATACCAGCTCTGGTCTCTTACAACAGCATGGAGTCGCCCAACTCTCCTTTATTTATAATATACAGGTAAAGGGGGTCAGGACTGGGAGGAGCTTCTTCTGTGATGGACAGGATATGGTGAGTTAGGGGAGACATCCTCCTAAGGGAAAATTCCAGAAGGAGACAAGACCCACTCCCACTCAGCACCACATGCTTCCCGGCAGTTCCTAGATGCCAGGCCTCTGTGTCCCATGGCTCAACCTAGGCTGATTCTGCTAAATAAGGACGGCTTCCCACAGGAGAGTATTTAAGGAGATCTGGAAATGTGCCTCTTCTGGGAGTTAACAATGTACAGGGTTTTGAGAGCAGAGAAAGTATGGGAAAAACTCAGGCACCAAAATTTCCGGCAAAATAAAATAAATTCCCACTAGGCTGGGAATGCCAGGTTACTATTCTGAGGACCTTACATTAGCAGCCTGCTGGAAAACAACAAAGTTTGTTAAATATTAATTAAAGTGAACAGTAGAAAGAGATATATAGAATTGTATATTTACTTAAATAAGCAATAAACAAGGTTTCTTTTTTGTCTGCTGAATAATATACTCATCTTCAACTGTCAATTGTCCCTAGTCTTTCTTTCTGGGTACCATATTTTTGTGCAAATAGTACAACATACTAAGGACTTTGGATTGCAAACTATTTTTCTCAATTTTTTATCTTGTACATATTTTCTGAATATATACTTTAGCATATTACATTAGTATATTTAACATATTGGATATGCATTTCTATGTTGTTATACTAATGAAGAAATTCATGACTCTGTGGCCTCTGATCAAAAATGTTTTCCCAGGTCAAATTGTCTTCCTTTAGGTTCCTACAGTGAAAGATGATGGTGATGGTGATACCTACCTGACTATACAAACAGTATAGATAGTTCATGTGCATAAGAAAACATCTCAACTTGTAAACTAGAAACTTTAAAAATATAATCAGTAGCACTCTATATAAAACATTGCCATTTGGATTCACATGAAGTTTAGAAGTCCATGGAAAACATGCTCTCTGGTTAAATGTCTAATACCCATGTATACCAACCTATTTGCAGATCTTATACAAAAATCTATAGGATTAGTGTTTCATATTGATGCTTTATATATCTAAAAAACCCTAAAAATGACTTCCTAATCAATTTACTGTATCAAATTTGAAAATCTATATTTTAAGAGTTGTAAAAAAATTCCTCAAGATATGTTTTATTTTTCACATTTCATTTATGTATTTCCTTAAGGATTTTTTCTTTTTATTGCTCCATAATAAAATCATACATATGCATTATCAATATGAATTAACAATTTTAGTCTCCTTTCCAATTATAATATCAAATTAAATTATGAAATGTTTATCCATTTATTACTCTATAGATTGCTCCATTATCAGGATGACTTACATAGATAAAACAGAGAAAAACCTCTCAGGGAAATGTGAGCCAAAATGATTTTATATGATATTATTCATACAACTTCAAATACAACACTTTGTAGAATTTTTATATAAGAAAGAAGCAAACCAATATTTCAAAGAATGCTAATACTTCTGAACCAATATAAAGTAACTTCAGTGTCATATGATGTATCAGTTTCTTAATTAAATGGGATAAACTTCATTTTTCATTTACTGGTTCATGTTTATGGGTTTTGTCTCCCCTGCTAGTTTGTAAAACTTTGAAGTTTTTATAAAAGTTAAAGATATCAGGCAAAGATATTTTTATGTATGTCATGTGAGAATATGTTGCATACTATGATCACACACCTTCATTTTAGTTAATGTTAAATGACACATGTAAGCTAATCCTACTTGGGAATAGCAATTTTATTTCACAAAGAAAAAAGGTTATTATCAATATTGGCTTGATCTTTTTATGAAATTGTTTCTCTCTTTATACTATGTGTGGTAATATTGTTAAAAACCAGAGATCCTGGTAGAGTAGAGAACATAAATTATATAGCTAAATATCTGGCTGTACTTGTGTATGTAAAAGGTTTGATTTTCCTGAAAAGTCATTGAACAATTGTGATAACAATCAGATCATATTACAGCAATAGATATTAAGGTTTTATTCCCACGTTCGAAAGTAAATTGGTATTCTGGAAGACATTCCAAGAAGCAAAAGAAGATAATCTGTGAATTATATCTTATAAGAATGTCAAATATTATACCTGAAATCAATTGTTCCTTCATTAGTTCAACTTGGGAAACTAAATTCAGGAAATATTTAGATCTCAGGGATTCCTGCTAGACTTTCCCTCTATCTTTCTGTAACTGTTGTAGGAACCTGATTTCTGGCATTTGTTTCCCACAGAATACTGTATGTAATATTGACAAACTTGAGCAGAACTTTTATGTGCATTTTTATAACATGTTAGAAAAAATGACACATTAAAAACTGTGATTTCATACGCTATGTTCATAGAATAGAAAACAACAACAACAAAAAAACACATTCATCAAATAAACACAAAACAGTCATTTAACAAAACTAATCACTGCTTCATGATCAAACAAACAAATTCAACAAAACAGAAGTATAAAGACTTTTTATCAACCAGATGAAGGGAATGTGGAAAACTGCACAACTAATATCAGAATAGTGAAAGGTTTAATGCTTTTCTCCTAAGATTGGGAGCAAGACAAGGATGCCTCCTCTCACAACTTCTATTCAACATTATACTGGAAGTTTTAAAAGTTAGTGCAAAAAAAAGAAATAACTGAGGATGAGACAAAAGCTCAGACCTCCTCCCTGCTGTCAGTCCAATAAGGAGGGCAGATTTAGAGAAAAAGGAAAGGAAGTTTTATTGCTTCACTAGCAAAGGAGAAAGACAATAGACTATGTTACTACAGAGGCTGTCATGCTAACTGCTAGCGGGAACAGAGGACTTTAAAAAGCAGAATACAAGGACTTTTTTTTCAGATATTATCAGTAGATTTTTTTTTCAGTTTATAAACAAAATAAATTGATTTCTGACCAAAAAACTGTGATTTCAGAGTAAATAGATAAAGATTACATTTAAGTTAAAAAGAAAACTTGATCTTAAAATGTTAAAAAAAAATGATACAGGTGATATAGGAACGTGATAAGAAATCAGGAATATTGCCTGCCAAAGAAGAGAAGTCTGGAATGTGGTGGAAGAGAATTGAATAGGTGTGCTGAGCGTGGGGACACCTGAATGTGTCTTGCTTCCTGGATCATGCTGTGGAAAGTCATAAGTAGCGCAAAGCACCTTAAAAGTCAAGTGCTTCTCTAGTAGTATATGTTACTATTCCTAAAATGCCATCAAGTTTGTTGTATTGATGTGAAATATCATTTTTGGCAGGCTTTTAATTTGTAATTGAATATAACAGGTAAAAGAACCTCCCCAAGAATGAACTTGGAAGATCTGGACATCAACTTGATCATTGATAATATTTATCAGATTATAAGTACTTCCAAACTATATTAAAGACCAAAAATACAATAGTATTTCCATTGTACTTGGAAATACAGAAGAATATTGAAGAGGAAGAAATAAAATATAGTTGAAGCATATTTCTAAACTTGTTGTTTACTTATAACAGATGGGGACCTAAGTAGCATAAGTTGTTATATTCTCAGTCTAAAATCACCATTTGCACAGTGAAGAACATATATCTATATTTAACATATATTTGCATATACCTATACAACACAGAAATAACCCCAAAGGTCCTAATGAAACTTGTCAAAATATTACTTATTGGAGAAATTATCTTACAATGTCAATCACTTCATTACTTTTCAGTTTTTCTTTCTGGATATATTTCTGTGTTAATTGTTTACATGATTTCTTTCTAATGAGGTTATTGTGTGTTTTTGTTTATTGTCACATATATTAGATACCGAGCTGCAGTTTTTCAGTACGGTTTATAAAAATATTTCTTCTAAAATAAATGTCTTTGGTTTGTTAGTGCTAGTATGGACTGAAATTGAAGCTTGAGATAGTAAATATTAAGAGGAATGAGAATGGGGTAATATACATGAGTTACTTCCAATCACATCCCTCTTGCCTTTATCCCTACCCTGAAAGTCTGACCATCATGACAGATTGCAGTTTTTGTGTGCTTGGCTGAAAGTAGCTTTATGGCTTATGTTATCTAGTTTTAGCTTATATAACCTTCACATAAAGGAGAAGTGAATAAACAGGATTCTTCAATGAAACTGGATGACAATATTGACAATACAAGCATTTATTTATTTATTTATTTATAAGCAAGAAAATTTCTGAACTATCCTTGTTCTTTGCCCAACTGCGAACACTCTCCCGACTACATCAGGAAGTAAACAAATTAAATTGTTCAAATTTTTTAGTTTGGAACTAAAACTAGGAACTAGTCCAACTTTTTAAAGTAATATTCAAGAAAATAATTTAAAGTATGGATTTTTATCCATTAACATTTTAAATGAACTTCACTCCAAGTATAAACTGAGATCTTGGCTAATGATGGTAAAAAGTCACCAACATTAGCACATCGGTCAAAAATATTATTTATGTCCTCTTTACACTTCAAAATACTCTGTTTTTGCATGTTTTAAATGTATACAATAGTAAGTAATAAATGAGTATATAATTTGTAAATAAATCTCTATATTTATCGAAAATAAATTTAAATGTTTTACATAAAGAGGTAGGTTGTCAAAAGTGCTCATTGAATGCCAATAATGGGTTTGATGCTAGCTGTTTGTTTTGCTTTAGTTTCTGAAGAACCTCATATTCATTTCACATAGATATATCAGGAATTTAGTTGCTCTTAGTTTTTGAAAGATATAACTACATTTTACATTCACCTTTCAAAAATCAACTGTCAAGCAACATTTCAACGAATTGGCTATAATTGGGTTTAACTGTCAAACTTCCTGAGGCGGATCTGCATAGCCAGTGAATTCCCTGCAGGCAGATACCAAAGTTCTTGACATTAGCTCCATTATGACCATCTCTTTGCTGTTTAATCATAGGAAGTTGGGGTGTCTAACCCTCAGGATAAACCTCAGCAATATATTTGGTCATTCCTTTAAAATATAGCTCCAAATCAGAAAGCTCACTTGGTGATCCATAGATCTGTATGTGTGAAACATTTAGAAAAAAAAAGAGAGACTGAAAATGAATAAATCATTACATTTTTCATGAGTCAAAAAGCTACATCCATTATTTTAATGAATTTCACAGTTCATTCATTACAGAGCACTTTTACATTTGTGGAATCTACTCTCATTTAGCTTCTATATTTTGGAAAAAATATGTCTATGGGTTAAGAGAAATGTGGAAATGTTACATTTGATGACTTTCCCTAAAGCTATGTTTATTCACTGAATAATAATGACTTATTAGTGTTAGATTTCTACATTTGCCCTTCATTTCTTTCCTGTGACTGAGCAAATAGCTGGCAACCTAATGAGCTCTGGAGCAACAGAATTTATACCTATATTCCTTTGTCACTAGGTCAGTTGTGCTAGCAATGACCTCAAAAGAGCAAAGAGATAACCATATGTCCTGCACACAGTGATCAAATTCTACATTATGTGGGGATAGGGAAAAGAAGAATGGCCAAAAGACCCTGCATTGCTTTTCCAATTCCCTCTACATGGAGTGCTCCTCTCCCTTCTTGCCAATCACATTGCCTAAGGCTCAAGAAAAATAATATTTGTAGGATAACTCATAGTGCCACAAGGTGAATATGAGACTGATCTCTTCAACTGTAAAGGTCTTGAAATGAAGGATCTATTTTCAAAGTATTTTTAATTTTACCACAGTACCTATCCCAGCGAGAATTTTATGGGCAACAGGAACTCATTAATTATTTATTGACTGTATTAATAAATTGGTGGATTAATGAAATTAGAACAATTAAAGGAAACTCTTATGGCTTATGGCTTGCATCCTTGTTAATTCAGGTGTTGCCAAGGCCATAGTATTAAGAGGCTGGTCCTTTAAGAGGTGATTTGGCCCTGTGGGTTCTTCTTTCATCGGTAGGATTAAAGTCTTTATTAAAGAGATTTTATGCAGAGGCAGGCTACCTTGCCCTTGACCTTCTCCCAGATGAAGATATAGCAAGGCCCTCATCAGACCAAACACCACCACCTTGATTTTAGACTCCCCACTTCCAAAACTGTGAAAAAATAAATTTCTGTTCTTCATAAAATCAAAGTCTTAGGTATTTTGCTGTATCACCACAAATGAACTAAAACAGAAATATCCTGTTTCAATTATCAGTTTAGAATTTTTAGTTCAAATATTTAAAATTACTGTTGGTGCTGTTTCTTGATGGTGGATAGTAATAATTAATTAATCTTCAGTTGATGAATTCTCTATGAAAAATGAAAACCACATAGTATTCCCCACACCCATGTCAATCATTTATTTCCCAAATATTCCTTTTAACAGTAACAAAATTTAGAGAAATCTTAAAGTTTTTCCACCAAAGATAGGATTAAAAAATAATATGGGTTAGAGATTAAAATTACACATAATGTAATATGGTTTAGTGTAACATGTAGTATGGTTTAATGCAATTTGATGGAATTTTGTGTAATCATCTGTAGAAGACACTCCTAAAAACTTTCTTAGTGATTTTAATATCTTAATGTTTTAATTGCTGGTTTGAAGAAAATGAATGTGCTTACTAATAATAGTATTAAGAAGCAAAATCTAGTAAATAATCAGTTAATGTCAAATAAAATGAGTTCCAGAAATGAACACACACAGATACAGTAAACTCATCTTTGATGAAAGAGTGAAAGTAATTCAATGGAGAAAGAATAGAATAGTCTTCTCAACAACAAATGGCTTTGGAACAACTGGACATCAACATGAAAAAAAAAAGAAGAAGAAAAGAAAGAAAGAGGAGAGAAAAGAAAATGATTCTAGACACAGACTTTTTACCTTCATCAAGAACTAACTAATAAAAGATTGTCAACTTCAATTTAAAGCTATAAGACTCCTAGAAGATAACACGGGAGGAAATCTTAGTAACCTTTGCTTTGACAATGGTTTTCTAGATACCAAGCCCAAACCACAACCATGAAAGACAAAACTAAATGAAATCCATTTTTCTATAAATCTAAAATTGCTTTAAAAAATAAAGTTTATTAATTAAAATATAGTCTTAAGACCATGTATCACATATTAAACAAACAAAAAAAAAATTGAAAAAGGACTCCATACATAAATAATTTGAGGAGAGGAGACACTTTGTAAGAAACAAAGGAAGGAAATCAATTTGATAAAAGGTCTGCTTGGTCTAGTTTTTTTCTCCTCTTTTTATAAGAAAATAATCTTATATTATGATTATTCAAGATTAGAAAACACACATACAAAAGCACATCTTGATCTCTCCCAGGGAAATACAAGAAAAATATCAGAACTGTAAGATTTTAAATGAATACTTCTTTAAAAACCCAACTCATAGCTCAATTCTAAATTAATTTAGAATAATCTCATAAAGTTGCAGTTTCAATGGACCTAAAGAAATTATACTCAGGTTCTGCAGATTAATTTAGTACTTACTAACCCAGTTTAAATAAGTAGATTTTGATTTATTAAATATATCATAAAGATAATGAGAAAATTTTCTGCACAATTAATTTTTAAATTAGCCTTTTCTTCATGCCCATTTTCCCCATAATTTAGCTTTTGAGATTAGAAGGACGATTGTCAGAATGTTTTAGTATGCAGTGTTTATCAATCCTTTCCTAGAACTCTGGTCCTGAAATATAACAATTATAGAGAAAAATCAGTTTAGATAATCATCCAAGGCTTTTCCCACCATAACACTGTAGGAGTTCTGTAAAACTTTAAATAAAAACATTTCAGGAATTTCAGATCAATTATTTATTAGAGTGGCATGAGCTCCCAGTAGGCCCAAGATCAATTCCATAATCTGTTTTGCTAGTTAAATTATAAAGGAGTCACTGCATTATATCTCATATAAAAATAAAGATCAACCTCCAATATTCATTTGAAAGTGTTAGTCCTCCATTGGACTTTAGCCCCTGAGTGCTTCTGCATCTCTCTAGTCTTTGCATAGCTCCATCTTAGATCTTTCTTTTGGTGACTCTAAGTTTTGGTTTATACTTTCCCTGAAATTTTGATTAACTGGCTTTTCTCTGTCCTTATAGTCTGGCCTCAGTCAGTCTCTGGCAGTTCTACATCATTGCCTTGACTGGCTTCCTTATTTCCCTTCTTGATGCTTGGGTTAAGGCACCATTAACTCCAGAAACCACAGAAAATGTAGAAACACATCTATTCTCCAGTCCAGGCACCATTCTAGTAACTAGAGCAACTCTAATTTCCAAATCACGTACCAATGCACTCAAACTGAAAGTCTGTTCACAGTCCTTGAGCTCTGCAGAGACAAGTATAGATCATCACAAGGAATATTAAAATGCAGTTTTTACTACAGTAGTGGGGAAGACACCATGGGACACAAGGAATAGGGATCTTCTCTGCAGTCAGGTAGGCGTGGCTCAGTTTGGTAATTTGGTTCAATTCCTATTGCTTAAAGACAACATTTAAAATCAAATAAAGATGAAAACATGCCCAATGTTAGTTATCATCAGGGAAATGTAAATTAAAACCACAATGAGATCCTACTTCATACCCATTAGGATGACTATTATAAGCAAAACAAAATAACATATATGGAGAGTTTGGAACCCTGTGCACTCACTGCTTGGAGGAGTATAAAATGGTATAATACCTATGGAAAACAGGATTGTAGTTCCACAGAAAATTAAAGGTTGAGCTACTATATGATCCAGCAATTCACTGCTGGATATGTATGCCAAGGAACCAAAAGCAGGTACACAAACAGATGTCTGGCTGTGCATCATCTCCAAAGTAACATTATTCTCAATAGCTGAAAGATGAAAACACTCAAATTTCTATTGACAGATGAATGGACAAAATAATGTAGTATATACATACCATGATATACTATATATATATACTATATATATATATATATTATATATATATATATACACATGTATAGTATATCCATAATCCTAAAAAGGAAAGAGATTTTGCAACATGCTACAACATAGAAGTATCTTGTATTCTACTAAGTAAAATAAGCCAGACACAAAAGAAAAATATTGTAAGATATTATTTCACATATATGAAGTACCTAGAGTAGTCCAACTCATACAGAGTAAAGTGGTGGTTGCCAGGGTCTGAGGGCAGGACAAATGGGGAGTTATTGTCTGATGGTTAGGGAGTTTCCGTTTGAGCAGATGAAAATTACTGGAGATGGATAGTGGTGATGGTTACATAACATTGAGAAAGTATTTAATGTCACTGACTGGAACACATAAAAATGGTTAGGATTGTAAATTTTGTCATCGTGCAAAAATTGTGAAGTAAACATTTTAAAATCAATAAAAATACAACTAATGTTCAAAGAGATATTAAAGCTCCTTGTTTTATCAGGGCAGAAGCTGCAGCCATGGCAGATTAAACTTCTGTTAAGAAAAACAACTAGTTTACATGACAGAGCTAAAACTAGAATCCCATGATCCTAGAGACTTCCAAACCAGGATATTTTCATCATCCCAGAATTCTCTCTCTTTCCTATTAAGTGACTTATTTCACTCAGTCACTTTGATTCTTTTTCGAAAATCTCCAGGATGCCCCTAAATCCAAGAGTCTGCACAACTGTAGCCCCTTCTGGTGATAGCTGATGTTTTGAAGTAGGGGAGGTGGTGAAGAATATTCCCAGACACAGTGATACAGCTTGACAGCTGGAATAAGGTGTCTTGCCCTAACATGCCCATTTAATGAAAGAGCCAGCTGTTAAATAAGCACGAGGACCGGTGATCTGATCCTCTCCTACCTGTTAATTCCCTGTTAAATCAGATGTCCAAAGTTGTGCAAGACTTTTTGATGAGGGGAGGCCAAAGTAAACTTAAGACCCTGATATGTGAATCCCAGCACCTGCACTCACCCCCATAGGGCTATCCTTTCCCATCCTCCTTTGGGTGAAACTGCTTTGACAGAAATTCTCTTTTGAGACTCCTGCCAAACATACAGAACTGGTATGTGACAACAGTGACCTTCTGCAAGCATCCCTTTTTGGCCAATTTTCTTGTAGTTTCAAGCATTTTCCTCATAGTTAAAATCTTGCAGCACAGAGTCTTTACCTGGTTATGACTCATCAGTAATAACATCTGGTAAATTCTTTCTTGTGTAGGACCCAGGCATCATATAAACTTATTTACTCCAACAGTCTCTAATTCTAACATCAGTCCTGCAATGTGGACAAGATTCGTTTCCTTTTGAAGACTGAGAAACAGACACTCAGATTAAAACTGGTTTTTATCTAAGTCCTTATAGACAACCACTCTTATGTCTTCAGGTTCTAACCTCTCACATACCCTATTCATGGTTGACTTTTAAACAATCCTTCAGCATTTTGTCTTCAGATGATCATTCAAAACTTTCTCCTGTCCATGTCCTCTATTCTGTACCATTGATCTACCTGTCTATTTTGCTACCAATACTATGCCATTTTTGTTACTATTTCTTTGTAATAGAGTTGAAGATCTGATATTGCGATACCCCCTGCTTCATTCTTTCTGCCAAGGATTGCTTTAGCTATTCTGGGTTTTTTATTCTTCCAGATGAATTTCATAATTGCTTGCTCTATTTCTGTAAGGTACATCATTGGGATTTTAATTGGAATTGCATTAAATCTGTATAGAACTTTTGGTAGTATGGCCATTTTTTGACAATATTAATTCTTCCTATCCAAGAACATGGGAGATCTTTCCATCTTCTAAGGTTTTCTTGAATTTCTTTAGTGTTCTGTAGTTCTCATTGTAGAGGTCTTTCAACTCTTTTGTGAGATTGATTCCCAAGTATTTTATTTTTTTCGAGGCTATTGTGAATGGGGTAGTTTTCCTAATTTCTCTTTCTGAAGATTCATCACTTATGTATAAAAATGCATTGGATTTATGAGCATTGATCTTGTAACCTGCTACTTTACTGAATTCACTTATGAGTTCTAAAAGTTTTCTGGTGGAATTTCCAGGTTCCTCTAAATATATAAACATGTCATCAGCAAACAGGGATAGTTTGAGTTCTTCTTAAAAAAAAAAAAAACAAACTTTCTCCTGTCTAGACCAGTGCTTCTTAACCTTTAATGTGCATGAGAATCACCTGTCTTTTTAAAATGCAGATTTTGATGTACTATGACTAACATGGAGCCTGAGCCTCTGTATTTCTAAGTCTACCAGATGTTGTCAATGCTGCTGATCCCCAGACCATAATGGAGAAGCAAGGTTCAAGAGTTGTGCTTCCCAATATGATCTTCTCTAGCTCTCTAGCTGTGTGTGGCTGTGAAGCATTTGAAATGTACCAGTCTGAACTAAGATGAAAGTTTAAATTGCATGTGTGGTTCATATTAACTTTCAATTGGACAGTGCTCCTCTGCAGAATCCTGCTGCATCTTCTCTGCCCATTTACATTCATCACACATTGCCTTGCCTTGCTAAAGGGCACAAAGGGAGAATTTGCTGTCTATGCAGGAAGTCCCTAAAATTCCACGCTTATATTTCATTATGGATTGTATAAGATTATGTCTTTTCTTTCTTAGTCTCTGCACCTGTAGGAAAGTACCTACCTTCTAATAGATTCTCAGTGATGAGCACTGAATAAAATTTGAACCCTAAATATCTATTATGACCTTCTATACTTCAAAGTATTTAACACAATGCATTTTGTTTATTTTCACTTTTGCAGTACCGGGGGTTAAACCCAGGGATGCTTTACCATTGAGCTATATCCCCAGTCCTCCTTATTTTTAATTTTGAGACCGGATCTTGCTAAGTTGTGGAGTCTTGATAAACTTCTGAGGCTAGCCTCAAACTTGAGATCCTCCTGCCTCGGTCACTCAAGTAGCTGGGGATCATAGGCATGTGCCATAGCACCCAGCAGTACAATACATTTTAAAGAGGAGGCCTTAGATAAAGGTTTGGGTCAGTCCCAGGTAACCTTAATGCATTGCTCATAGTGTTCATGGATGGCCTGACCTGCTGTCCTCTCTGCTAAGGGAATTCTCAATAACTGTAATATAAACCTAATCAAAACATAATTAGGAAGGCAAACTACTGTAAAAAAGTCATCATCTAATGCATTCCAAAAAGAGATTTGGGGATTATCTGCATCACTGATTTCCTCCTTTAGAATAATTAAAAGTTGATTGAAAGAGAATTGCTTAAAAATAAAGGAGGTGACAGCCTCCCTATCCGTACCATTGTCAAAATTAAAATGAAGAACTTGAGAAAGTCTTTGGCTAGCAAGTAAGGGGCACACACAAAAGCATATTAAACAGGATTTAAGAAGCATTTATTCATCTTTGGTTTGAGGTTCAAGGCATAGCAAGTCCTAGTATTCACTGCAGTTCCTGGCACAACTCCTTTCATTCATTATTCACTCATTCATTCACGTACACACTAACTGACTTGCTATCTTATTCACAACTTCTCCCCCACTTAACTCATGGGCTTATACTTTCAATAAGCAATTTTCCAGGTATCTACAATAAGCTGGGTGCTGGTGACTTCAGGATTCATAAAGCTGCCCAAGGCAAAGGGTGGACACATTTAACTTCTTAAATAAACAGGAGATTCTAGACCATCCATTTTCCTTGATAACCTCTAAGCCGAATCTGGAGGTTTGTTTTACTTTTCTTACAAATCATTCATACAACAATATCATTATATAGAGAATTTCAATGGAACTTTAAACATTTAGTCCTGAAGTTGTTCTAAGGACTTAAAATTACTTTTTTTCTAATCTGTGATTTAAAAAAAATCAATGATTCCTGCTTGTATCACAAAGCAATACTATAGAATAGTCTCTTAGAATGTATCATGTGGACTAGGTGTGTAGCTCAGTGGTAGAACACTTGCTTAGCAAATGCACCACACACACACACATACACACACGCCTGTGTGCGCACACACACACATTAACATATGCAATTTTTTATTCTAATAAAGTTTGGAATTTCATGTTCATTTTATTTTGAAGACAAGCCTGACTCCTGTTGGTAGGGTTCTCCTTGAACAGCTTCCCTACATTACTCTCCCAGAGTGGAAGAGTTTTGCTGAAAGGCAAGGGCAGAAGAATAGTCAAAATCCACCTCCCAGGACTCAGGCCTGTCATTCACATGTGTCTATCTACCTTGTCTAGCAGATGGAGAAGTCTAGCTAGCAATGATTATCTGGAATCACATTTTAATTTTTTTTAACTAAAGGAAACTCTCCATTGAAATGTTATTGTGTTAAAGAAGATGAATATAATTTATAAACCCATTTTCAATTTTCAAGCATGTTTATTTGCATGTGCTATATATATATATATGTCAATGGATCTTGATGGAGTAATTTATCCCCAAGTAGAAAAACGTTCCTAGGGAAAAAGTCATATCTCTCTCAGCCTTGCATTCCCCAAAGTGTGCTCAGTAAAATTTTCTAAGTTGAAATGGTATCTATACTGCATAAGCTAGGCATGACAGAAAGGAGAGGCATTCTCATTTCTAAGTCTCATTTCATCACTGTCATCAGAATGAATTTAACATTCCTTACTTTCTGAAAAAGAAATAATCTATTTGATATCCCAATGTAATCATATCCTCTGAGAAAAATGATTCTGTTCATTTTTCAGGAGCCACACATGACTGTGCATTTAAGGAGCTTCCTGTAGCCAAGCTCCACACATGACAGTCATTAATCTAGTAATGACATTGAAACAGGACAAAATTTATTTCTTGCCCTGAGATATATGAAGATTTAAAAAACATAAAATCTATTATTTGGACAGTGTTGAGCTCTGACCTACTTAAGAAACTAATGCAACTGTGATGTTCATTCATTAATTAAAATTCTTTCAGCTTGAATTTTATATTGCTTGTGTATTTTATATTCATATTATGCATTCCTTATTATAGGCTGTATGCCCATAGCACTAATATTGGTAATTAAAGATCTGTCAGCAGCCTGCTTCTTAGCAACATGGTTTTGAATCCCAGGATGCTGAAACCTGGCACCTAATTTGTCATCTATGTTTTTCTTTTTCTCCCCCAAAATTTAATCAGAATTAGTTCAATTTGGCTATAAAGTAACAAAGAAAATATTTTATCGCTTTCCATTAGCTTTGAGACTAGTGGATAGATTTTAGAATTCTGCCTTAAAAGATGAATATTTGGTTATTTATGCATATGAATCGGATTCCCTTTAGTATTCAAAAACTAAAAAAATATTTTTTAGTTTACATCAGTTTTTAAGGCATTTTATTTATCTATATTATATACATTCTTATTTTCCTTTTTTTTCTTCTCTTCCTCTTCCTCCTCTTTCTCCCCACAACCTTCTAGCCTTAATTCACCAGAAAACTGAAAATGTTATTTCAGAGTTGAAGTCTAGAGGAAAACTAGAGTCATAAGGTGATCAGAAGGGGACACAATATTGCTTAGGAGACTTGCAATGGGTTAGAATCTTAGAACATGATGTTCTTGCCAGGAATCAATTCTTTAAAAGAGAATGGGAGACTTCGAAGATCAAATTTGTAGTTGGGAGCTCAAAGGTCCTAGCATCTTGACATTGGAATGTTCTTTTGAGGACTTTTAAACAAAACCATTTTATTTTAAAAGAAGAACAACAAAGAGATTTAAATATTCCCTTAAATAGGGTTTAAAAAGTAGTTCCTTATTCCTTCCCAGGTCAATATTCTGACACCAAGGTGCACAGAGAAATTGAAGAACTTTATGTGTTGTGATAATTTTATTCACTGAGGAAGCTTTCAATGTGATTCAACAAATGTTTAATGAGTACTTTCTGCAGAGTAGGACTGATATAGCCCTAAACCCCAAGCCTTCTCATAGATTTCTGCCATGTGCAGGCAGGCTAGGCTGGGTGCATTGGAGCCCAGCACATCACGGAGAAGAGTTGGAAGGCTACTAGGGTGCATGCATGATGACAGACAATGTGACAGAGAGGTAGAAAGAGTTCCAGAGATGCTCAACAGCTACCCGAGGTCAATACAACAAGCCTGAGGATCCCATCTCTCTCTCTGTAGGTGGAAGATATTTATCTTCTTTAAACTCTTGGATCTATCTTGAGATTTTCTACCCACAACCTTCCAACTCTCTCCTTTGAAATTATTAGACCCACACGACATCATGAGCAGTTTCATGCCAGCGTTGCCTGAGTTAGGAAGGATTCAGAGGTCATGTTCACATCTAAGGAGTCACATTCTCTGACCTTGAGTCTCAAATACCAGTTTCTCCTTGTTCCTGTACAACCTCCCCAAACTACATCATCTCCACTCATGTCCCCTTCTCTGGATTGGATATCTATGTCAGGATTTATCTGCCAGGATATCTCATCCCTCTAGAGGTGAGATCAGTCTCTATCTCACTTACCCAGGGCTCGCAGAGTTCCCTGGTGGCAATTGTCCGAGTTCCTCAAATAGCAACTGCTTCTACCTCCTTGTGATGTCATTTCATCAAGTCATAAAAACCCACTACATTCTGAGCCTTGCAGAAAGATCATGACTTTGGATTGATTCAGATTTGACCACCAAATGCCACTAGAGTCTGGTTCAAATTACAAGCTCTGGCAAAGCTCTTTCTACCATAATTAATCATTTCATTTCTGGTTTTATCACGAGATCCCATAAAAGCTCTAGGATGATGATTTTCTAAAATCATAAACTTTGGAGTTTTTTTTGTTTTTTTTTTTAGCAGAACTTACTAAAACATTTGGATTACTTTTAAAAATTATTTACTTTCTAAATATTATAACAAAATATATTTAACATAAAATTTACTATTTTAAATGTATACTTCAGTGGTATTAAATACATTCTTGTTATTATTCTATCATTACCACTACACTTTTCCAGAAATGTTTTATTTTTGCAAACTGAATCCCTACCCACTAAATGCTACTCGTTACACTTTTCATTCCCTAATCCTTCCAGTTCCTGGCAATCACCATTCTCCTTTCTGTCTCTATGGATTTGACTACCCTAGGTACCTTATATGAGTGAAATCACACATTTGTCCTTTATGACTTGCTTATTTCACTTAGCATAAAGTCTTGGAAGTTCATCCACATTGTAGCATGTGTCGGAACAGCTTTCCTTTTGAAGACTGAATAATATTCCATTGTCTGTAAATACTTTGTTTTATTTATCTATTCACCTATAGATGGATGCTTGGGTTGCTTCAAACTTTTAACTGTTGTGCATAATGCTACTATGAACATGGCGGACATCAGTTCATGTCCCTACTTTCTGGTCTCTGATGTATGTACCCAGAGGTAGAATTTTTGGATCATATCATAATTTTATTTTTAATTTTCTGAGAAATTTCCATTTTCTACTAGACCTGACATTAACCAACAGCATCTTGTTATATGTACTTTAGAGATAAGAATATATTGAACTTGAATGCATGTATAATTAATGGGTTTGTGAGGGGATGCTATTTCATCATCTTTGAAAGAGAGTTTAAGTATGTTGATATTGGGGCAAAGTACATTAGAGACAATTATGAAGTTAAAAAAACTTATCCATTAACACCTGAATATGTGGATTATACAAAGAATATGTCAACCGAGGTTATTCACTAAATGACTTTCATGTTGTCTCACTGGCATAACATAGCATTTTAGATAAGGGTATTATGAGTTGAAAATAAAGTGGATCACTAGGTTTAAATGAGGAAACTTAAATTATAATGAAAGCAGAGTTTGAAATCCTGTAAAATTATAAATGAAATTGTTGATCTGTAAGAACTTATCCTTATTTTAGTTATGCCTAAGTCTTTCTAAAAGCATACTGAAAATCTTCAATCTCATATAAATGAGATGTGCTTATCTGGATGAAATTCACTTTAAACAAATGACTTATTATATACCCTAAAAAACAGAATCACTCAGGGGAACTCCATATGAAGTTATAGTTTATAGCAGAATAATAAATCAGTCATTTGGAAAACTCATGTTATGTTAGCATGGCATGATTATTTAGCAATTATAAAATGGTCAGGTTTTAAATCCCAGTGATTTAATCATACTATAAAATACTTTTACAAATTGTTGCAAGATTGCTTTGGTAAAACAAACATAGCTTCTACTGGGTTTCTACAAATTGTGCTGAAACTTGCCATCAGGAGAAGAGCCAATACTCCATTCAAGGGCTATTCACTATTAGACGGTATTTATCTTTGTATTTATAACTGAGTTTGAAATCAGAGCTTTTCCAGATATTAACTGACTAAAGTCCAAGGACTATCAGTGAATCATTATACAATGTGTGAATTGATACTTTATTCTAAGTTATGATTTCTTAATCTGATGGCTATTGTTGTTATTAAGATTGCTTGTAAATGGAAACAGCATGCATTTAGCATAGAAAACTGAAAATTTTTATTTGCTTTAATTGTTTTGTTTTAATGGCTAATTGTTGGTGATTTCATCATCCTTGGGATGCACAAAAAGCCCCAAGTAAAATGGTTAAATCATCAAATTAATTTAAAAATGTTTTACCAAAGTCATGATTTAGGTCATGAACCCCCAATACATAAGGTATACTAGGAATCTGTACAACACACAGATTGTTGTTCACTATTTCTGTAATGTGTTCCTATATTTTTGGCTAAAAGAATTACCAAGCCTCTTCTCATTTAGTTATATAACCTTTATTCTACTGTATGGTGGGCGTAGCAGTAGGCATTGGTGAAATACAGATAAATAAGCTTCTATCTTTGCCCTTAAGAAGCTCAAAAGGTAGTTAGGCAGAATCTTGCAGCTGGATAAATCTTGATGGCTATTAGTTGATGGATTTGAACTATGACATAGTTTGCTGACAGAAAAGCAAGTGAGTGCCTGAGTAATGAAATTTGTTCTCAAATTTTCTTCAAGAACCTGACTTTTAATCATTTTTGTCTTTGCCACCTGCCTCCAGCTTCTAGGGCATCCTGGCACATATATCAAGAAGTTCATGATCTTTTTTCTTCCCTAACTTACTTCAATGTCTTTTCTTGCTAAGCCAGTTTTCTCAATATTTTTTTTTACTTCTACTCCCAGAGATTTTGAACATTATAACCTATTTATAAGGCCCCCTTGGAACTTAGTCTTCTCTAGAACTATTGTACTGTAAGAGAACAGTCTGGATGGTTGCGAATGTTCCCTAGGGACATCCATCAGAAGATAGAGACAAGGACAAAATTCAGGTTAAAACTGTTCTCAAATGTCTCTGAGGCAAGGTCTCATGATTGTGTTCTTAGACTCCATTTCAAATGAATGATTTTAGCCCTGTCTAGTTATCTTTTCTCTGTTCATGTATCTTCTCATTAGCACTATATTTTATAATTATTTGCCTGTGCATCCCTCACTACTGTTTAGACCAAAGTCCTCAAATGTAGAAACAGTGGTGGCATCATGTGATATGGAAGTAGATTTGACTTTTGTCATAATTTCCATCAGTAACTTCCCCTCTCTGATACGAACACAACTGGTGTTTTCTCAGTCTTATCGAAGTATGAGTACAGACATCTATGGGACACTTTGCTGATTTTGAAAATTGATTTGTAACATAGAATATAAAGAAGTGCACACACACATGTACAACAAAACAAAACAAACAAACTTCACTTGAAGTGAAGAGCTTCATGACAAATACCTTTGCTCCTAAAACCCACTGTTATACTCTGGATATGTGGTGTCTCCCAAAAGCTGATGTGTGAGATAATGCAAGAACATTTGGAGGCAAAATGATTATGTTATGAGAGTTGTAACCTAGTCACTGGATTAATCCACTGATAGGGATTAAAAGGGGGATAACTATAGGTAGGTAGGGTGTGGCTGGAGAGGTGGGTAATGGGGGATTGGGGAGGAAGAATGCCTTTGGAGTATATATTTTGTCCCTGGTGGGCAAGAGCTCTCTTCCTCTGCTTACTGATTGCCATGTCCTGAGCTGCTTTCCTCTTCCACACCCTTCCGCCCTGATGTTCTGCCACACCTTGGTCACAGAGCAATGGAGTTGGCTATCTATGTACTGAGACCTCTGAGATTGCGTGCCAAACAAAGGTCCCCTCCTCTAAAATTGTTCTTGTTAGGTGTTTTGATCACATCAATGAAAGAGAGAATAAAACATACACCAAACCTAAACTTCTAGACAGAAATTGAAGGTATGGCAAAGGAGCTGGATGTTTTTCTCCCCTTGATAAAACACTAAGGGATATTCCTGGTTTGCCATGACATAAGAATCTTTTTGGGTTTGAAATCTACCAGGAGGAACTTTGAATTGTAGGAATTTCAATTTTAAAAAGGAATCCAGTGGTATCTTTTCCAATTTCCTTTAAGAAACAGCCCCATCTTGACCCTGTTATACCTGGTTTTGTTTCTAGTATCCTGACACAAACAAATCCCCATGAATTTATTTGAAAAGCAGTAATTAAGTAAACATTGCATTCCAGCCTTAAAACCTTTCACATGTTCCATAAATGCCCTCTGCACTATTTATACTTGTGGCACTAAAACTTGGTCCCTTTCCTTTTGGAGCTCAGAGAAATCCAAAGAACATCTCAAACTCTTTTCTTAGCTTGAAATCAAATGAGCAGTTTGAGGATCTCAGCAATACCCTTAGAAGACACACAGAAAAAGATTACCACCCTTTATTTTTCTTTTATTGACACCTCTATTTTTATTAGTTACCTAACAACAGGGTTTATTGATTTCTTTATTAATAAATAGAAACTTCATCCTCAGGAGCTTAGGTGAGGTGATTGGCTCTACTCTCCCCATTAAGCTCTTGGAAGGCACCGGGGACAGTTAAGCATAAATTCCTGAGCCTGCCAACAACAACCATTTTCCACAAGAAGGCCATTTGAAGGAGGAATTTAGGTCAAGAGTAACGAAATTTAAAGAAGCAGTACACAGTGACTAGCAAAAATACCATATGTCACTTAATATCTGAATAAAAGTTATTATGATCATTTTTTTAAAATGACTGACTTCTTTTGGCTATGCCATTGAATAGGCATGTGACCTTAGACGAGCCACTTAAGCTATTATACATTTTTCTAATGTATAAAATGGGAACATAATGTTCATTTTATAGAAAGATAAAGAGACCCAGGGTATTCCGAAGCTTGTGTCTGAATATCTTCCTTCAAGTCCCATGGAACAGAAGGGAAAAGTGCTCACATTGTTATCATTCTCCCTTTCACCTTTTCTGCTTCAGGTAAAACTTGGATTGAAGAAAGAAAAATGTTGCTAGCATCTTTCATTTTCAACACAATGGGAATTCTACTAGGCTTCATGGTGAGTGAGTGACTTGTGCAGCTCAGATGATGGAAGATCTGAGGTGGAGAGAAAGAAAATAATGTTCCTCCCCCAACGATCATTTCTATTGTTGCATCACAAAAGAGTATAAGGGCTAAACTCAATTAACCATTTCTCCCCTTGTGTTTCAAAGAGCGGTTTTTCTCCCCCTAATGCTGTCAGCAGACCTTGATTTCTGTTGCTAGGAAACCTGAAAGGCACATTTAGTCCTCATGGAAACCATGCTTAATGCAATCACTTTGACCAATTCATTATTTTCTTTTTGGCTTGATGACAACTCAGCGAAGGCTCACTTCAAACCCTTACCAGGTAAATCTAGTAGTGGCAAATGGTGGTAACCCTGTGGGTTTTGTGGAGGAGCCTCAGGGGCCTCCCGAGGGTGGGAGAGGGTGGGAGGCAGAGGGCAATATCCCTTTCGCCCTTTAAGCAAAGTAACTCCTCTTTGATCTACTTGAATGTTAGGAAGGTGGGTGGGTTAAAAAAAAGAGTTTGAAAAGCCTTGACCTAATCTAACACCAACGAAAATTGAATCTCTGAGAAATAACTTGCCAAGAGTCAGGCAGCTTATTAATACCAACCCTGGGGATTAAACAGGGTCTCTGACTCTAAACCTCTTTCCATTATCCCATGTTTCCTGTTGCTCCTCATCCTGTCTTACCTGGTTCTTCCTCTAAACCTGATCTGGTGCCCCATGGCCTGATAGTACTCGAGAGTCACAAAGTTAACAGGTTCTGGAGAGGGTGAGCCATAGCTGATAAACAAGTATCTATGACCTTTTTCCTGAAGATGCTGAGATCTCTACCACCTGGCAGTCATTTTTCCAAGTGCTGTTCAGAAAGTATCTGTTTCTTTAAGTAGTCATATGGAAAAGATACACACACACACACACACACACACACACACACACACATTTATATGTTTGTTTATTTATTTATTTTTGTGTGTGTGACCATGAGCATTTGAAAAAAAAAAACTTGCATGCAAGAATGGGAGGATTTGGCTCAGCAATACTATGGACCACAATATCTGAAAATCTTCCTGAAACAAATACCTAGAAATATTTAAAATGCCTAGCACTGATCAGAAGATTGAAAGAAAAAACTGCAGGGAAAGAAAACCAGAGCATCTAGATGTGACCTGATATTTTTGCTACTTTAGGGAGGTGGGAGCAGCTTACTAAGCCAATAGTTTAGTGTCCCTATCAATTTAAGGACAGAAGTTGAGACTTGGACACATTCAAGATGGAGGGATGGAACTAAACTTGTTCTTAACAAGGGCAAGGGGGATAAAAAGATAGTCACTGTGAATAATAAATAATGTGGTCTGATGGGGAGATGCTAATACCTCCAGAGTCCTTCCCCTCCGCCTCCACCTGTTGCCAAGGTAACATGCCCCCCGGGGACTTGTTCCTCCCTGCAGGGAGTAATAGAAGTTGTTAACTAATGCCTCCTGGCATTTTGACCCACTTTTTGGTCAAATAGGTAAGCTAAAGGGAGTAGGAGAGTGTGAGAACAAAGGGAATCTAAAAAGTACAAAAGGGGCAAGACACCCCAAGGGGATACCAGCTCTGGATCCCCTTCTTCCTCAGGGGAAGTCTATCTCTCTTCTGTCCTTTAAATAAAACTTGCTTTCTATACTTGCCTCAGCATTTCTCGGGTGTTTGGTCTTCACATTTGGGGAAACGGAACACATGCTTGATTCTTGTCATCACCGGATATCATATTTGGAGGTTCCACTGAGATCATCACCAGTATCATTAATTCTTAGCATACAGAAATCTCAGACCCAAGGGGTTGCACACACGACAAAAGAGTAAACCAGGAACACTCCATCTACCATGATGAACCCTCTAAGCTGATCTAATTAAAAAAAAAAAAAATGATCCCAATCCAGTGATAAGTCTGCCTTTTGGAGACAAAAGCAATTTTAAAAACATTTCACTGGAGTACCATAGCACTAGACTCAGACCTATGTGTTCTGTATGATTTCCTAATCCAAATTTTCAAACTTTTAGGAAGAAGTAATTTACCAATAGAAGATGTTAGGAGACAAAGCAATAGCACATTGAGAGTTCTTAAAACTCCTAACATAATGTTCTGCTAGATTACAAAATAAAGATTTTCTTTTTTAAGAACTAAAGATAATTTTAAAAAAAACATGAAGATAATAAGAATCCTTAAAATTGGGTAAATTAAAATAGTAGATTAAATAATTGCCAAGTACACGTCTGAGAAAAAAGATCCAATAAGCTAAAAAGTTAAATCAGTAGATTAAATAACAAAGTTAGAACCAAAGAGAGAATCTGTGAATGGCAAAATATATCTGAAGATATTGTATTACACAGAATGGACTGCTGGGAAACACAGTGGTTTAGAGGCATGGAGGCTAGAACAAACATCACCAATATGTGTCTCAAAGGAATGGCAAAAAGAAATGATAGTGACCCTAAAAGAATTGGGAAATATTTAATGAGAAAAGAGTTTAAAAATTTCAGAAATTTAGGAAACACATAAATCCTCATATTGATACTCACATAATACAATGTGTGCTGACTATGATAAAAAGAAACATCTAGACGTGTGATAAGTGAAATTATAGAACGCCAGAAACAAGGAGATTCCAGAAGAAATCAGAAAGAAAAGGGACAAGAATTTTTCAATAGCAGCATTCTCTACAGCCATAGTAGAGGTCAGGAAAGCATAAAACGTAAGAATGAAATATCTGAATGCCTACAATTCTACGTCCACCTAAACAACAATGAACAAATAAGGTTGAAGTACAGACAAAACTCTCAGACAAAATATATATATATAAAGTATATATCCATTAGAGTCCTTCATTCAAGTAAACACCAAATTTGTACTTAAAAAAAATAAAATAAAATCAGGCTGGGAATGGTGGCACATGCCTGTAATCCCAGCAACTCAAGAGGCTGAGGCAGGAGGATAAGTTTGAAGCCAGCCTCCGCAACTTAGGGAGGCCCTAAGTGATTTAGTAAGACCCTGTCTCAAAATAAAATGTAAAAAAAGAACTGGGAATGTGGATGTGGTTCAGTGGTTATGTGCCCCAGGGGTTCAATCTTTGGTACAAAAAAAAAAAAAAAAAAATCAAATCCAAGATGCATAAGATGCAAGAAAATGTTACTAGACAAAATGTTAGTGAACACCTGAGTAAACTGACTTTAACACTGACGTAATGAAAAACACAAATAATAATGAGTAACTCAGGCAGTGTAGAACTAAATAAAACATACTTCTGAAAAAAAATTATAATAGCAGCACACAAAAAGATGAAGGAAAAACCGAAGATAAAGAATTTCAAGTTTCATGAAGATACTTAAAAATACTTATTTTGTTCAAGAGGAAGAGTCTTAACCATAATAAATTGTTAAGAAAATGTGCTTAAATTTTAATTCTGGCCCCCAAAAGTAGAAATATGAATATAACTCATAAATTAAATGGAATTATAAATATATATATATATAATTACAAAATTTAAAGATCTTATTATAAAGACTATAAAGAACATGATTAATCAATTACTGGGCAGAATCATTATAAGCATACTGTACTCACCAGTTAACAAAGATATTAAAATTGGATTTTAATACATTTTGCCACGTTACTTACATAAAGCTCATTTAGAACACAAATACATTGAAGGTAAAGAAACATAAAACTAATAAAGCAAAAATTATCAGATGAAAGTTAAACGAAAAAGCACTATTAGAGATATAGAGCATCAATACAAAATACTTTAAGGGGATAATTCACTGGGAGCATGTAACGGTTCAAAAATTCTAGGTCCTAAATATATTTGTAATGGATGAAGAACTTGAGCTAGAGGCTAAAGAAAACCTATTCAGTGAAGTAAAAGCATAAGATTTCCTAAATTGTGAAAATATATGATTATGGAGGTACAGATGACATTTAGAACTCCAAAGAGAAATGGCTAGAAAAGAATCTCTCATGATTTAGACATGAAATGTCTTCCAAAAGTTCATGTAAGAGACAATGTAAGAAATTTTGGAGGTGAAATGATTAGGATTAAACTCAATAAACCACTCAAACCAATTCTGAGGGCATAACATAACTTAACCTAATAAATATATTAATCTACTTGAACGGATTAACTGGGTGGCAACTGTAATCTGATGGGCTATGGTTGGAGGAGATAGGTCACTGGGGTCATGCTTTAGGGGTATATATTTTGTCCCTGGTGAGCCAAGCTTAGTCTCTTTCTGCTTCCTGATTGTCATATCCTGAGCTGCTTTCTTCCATCATACACTTCACTTTGATGTTCTGCCTCATTTTGAGCACAGAGCAAAGGAGTTGGCCCTTTATGAACTAAGACCTCTGAAACTGTGAGCACCAAATAAATTTTTCCTTCTATGGGGGGAAAAGTTCTAGGTCCTAATTACATTGATTCTTCACATTCAAAGCAGAAATGGACAGAATTACAGGGAGAAATTGACCATACACAATCATAAAGCAAAGATTTAAGCTGAACCATAGATCAAGAAGACAAAAAGCATTGTAAGTATACGTGAGGTTTAACAACATAATAATGTGAATCTCATAGAAAGATATAGAATGATGTACCCAATTATTGGAGGGTATATATTCTATTCAAACACAAATAGGCCACTGATAATAATTGCCAATGTAATGAGTCATTTAAAAAATTAGGTGCATACCAAAGAAATGATATGTAGTATATTCTCTAACTTCATATGCTATACAATTAAAAATCAAAACCGAATTGACCTCAAATTTCACACATTTTTGGGCATTTAAAAAAATTGATAAACCTAAAAGAAATACTAGTTGTAATAGGTAGAGGATGGAAATATTCCATATCCTATTTCCTGGAACCTGGGACTGACTACTTTAGGTTACACAGTAAAGGGGAATTAAGGTAGCAAATGGAATTAATGTTACCAATGAGCAGACCTTCAAAAAGATGATCAATCTAGATTACCCAGGTGGGCCCAATAGAATCAGAAAGGTCCTTAAAAGTCTATGAGAAGTAATCAGTGTGCAGAGGGCCTCTGGAAGCTGGAGAAGACCAACAACTTGGGTTCTTCCCCAGGACCAGCCCTGCCAACGCCTCCATGTTAACCCAGTAACATCAATGCTGGACTTCAGATCTACAGAACTAAAAGGTATTTTGGCCAACAAGAGTCAAGAAAATCCAGAAGAAAGAAAATTAGAGAAGGGAGAAGACGAAAATTATTTTTAAGACTCTTTATAAAATTACTGTAATTTTAAAAGCAAGGTAGTGGTTCAGAGAGAAAAACAGATCAATGAGAAAACCTAGATACTGGTCCTTAAACATAAGAACACTTGGAATGTAACAAGTAGTGTCATGAATCCCTGTGAAGAAGGCAGGCTCTTTAACAGATGGTGCGGGACAATTGATTATCCCTGTGGGAAACAGACGCAAGTAAAGACTCATAACTTCACATTCTCAGATAGCTTGAAGATTGAAATTTAAAAAAAAATTTTTTTTTTTGTAGTATAGCATGGAGGAAGAATATAGCACCAATGAAAAATTTCTTCTAAAAAACACAAAACAGAGAAAAAGATTAATAAATTAAACTACATTAAAAAGTAAATTTAACTACTTTAAAGGAAACTTAACTATGTTTGAAATGAAAATAAACCTTAAACAAAGTGAAAAGGAAAGTCATAGGCTGGGAAAAAAACAACAAATTTATAAAGAATCCCTACAAATGTAGGCAGAGAATAAGAACAGACAATTTTAAAAGAAAGAAGTACAAATGAAAAATAGCACCTGAAAATATGTTCAACTTTGCTATTACTTTGAAACTATTGAATCAGCAAAAAATAATTAATGGGGTGACACCAATTTTGGCAAAAATGTCAGGCATTGATGGTAGGTTTAAAAATTAGTATGACTATTCTGGAGAGCATTTTGCAAATACTGTATTTAATAAAGTTGAAAATCAATTATGGCTCAGAAATTCTACTTCTAATTTTTGAGGGTCTACCTCAATAAAACTAGACACGTGTACTGGCAAAAACATACAAAAATGTTAATTGCATATTTGTGACCAGAAAAATAGTGGGGGAAAAATAAATGCCTCTGCTTAGGACACTGAATTTAAAGAATAATTTTTACTTAAAAGAATACTAAATAATCTTCATTTACATTGATAAATTTCAAACATGGCAGGTGGAGTGCCAAAAGTGCATTGTAAAAAGATAGTTAAAAATATTGTTTATGTAAATTTAAAAATCATGTATGAGCATTTATACATACCTCACACACACATATATTTGAATAAAATAATCCATAGTAAAAGTATGGAAGAAAAAAATCACACAGAAATTACACATGCCAACTTAAGGAAGTTCCCCCTGGGGAGGAGATGGATGAAGAAAGAGCTTTACTGGATCTTCCAGGTTTTATTTCCTTATTAAGAAAAAACAAGCTCTATTTCCAATAATAATATTTAAGCAGCTTGATGATACTGTATTATTTATTGTATGTCTGTCTCATTGTTAAAAGTTAAATGATTCATCTTCGCATTTTAAAAAAGAAAAGTCAGGGAGTCAGAGTCATTCATACAAGGGTGGGATCACAGCCCTGTACCCACCTCCTTGATTACTCTGATTCTGCACCAAGTTCCTATATTTTCCCAGGGAATGTGGCCATGCCTGAGTATTGCCTGGCAGTGGTCCACAGCCACTTGGCCTTCAACTTGAACAGTGACCACAGGTCATCCTGAGGCCAGTAGGAGAAGTCATGTTGAACTTACCCCAGTAGGGTACTCATTGAGGCTTGGGTGGTCCTGCTGGGGAAATCCAGGTGTGTGTTTGTTTACTTTTAGTTTTGTCTTTTTTTTTTTTTTTTTTTCCTTGCAAGTTAAGATGGAAACAAGGACAAAATCAATCTCTATATCCATCCAGGATCACTACATAAGAGCTCCAGAGGGAGGGTAACCAGAAAGTCCCTCTGTTCATGGCTGCACAGGCTCCATCCCCCTCCTCTTTGGGCAGCACCGGAAGAAGTCATTCAGGCTGATCTGTGACTAGTGTGAATGAAAGGACACTGGTGGCCAGATATCAAGATGCTTAGGAAGTTATAAGAGAAAAAGCATTTTGTTTCAACTCAACCCGTTGACCTTTTGTGGGCCAGCTTTCGGTGAAATAGCAACATCCTCAGAACTCTTAGAGGGGCAACTTTGTAACCCGGGGGAAAGACGCTGCTGCTAAATATAATAGATGCGGCTTTCCTGCCTTAATTCGGAGTATCCATTTTCCACCACATAATCTTCCTATTGTCCACACTGATTCCTGTTTGGTTTGGCAGGGCTGGCTTCTGGCAGGCTTCCACTGTGCCGAGTGCTCCTTGCTCCACTGTCCTGGGCTTGCTGAAAGAACAGCAAGCTTTCCCTCACTCTCCATAAAAGGAGCCAAATGGGACACAAATTGTGAAACTCGTTTCTGGTTACCAGAAAAATGTAAAGAAATCCCACTGAAGCAAAAAGGTCGATAAAATTCTTTCCAACGTTTGAACAGAAAAGGTATTTTTAGTACCATAGATTTATGGGAGTCAGTTCTCCAACTCTCTTCTATACTTTGAGACCTCCTATTCTTTGCACTACACTATTTGAATACACCACAAACACTCTTAGTTGCTCTAATAGCAGGCCCACATTGTGCAAGACAACCATGGTCTAAAGACCTTGTTGAATCTGAGAGGCAGAAGTTCCATGTCTGGCACATAAACTTGAATTAGAGTTATTGTGAGAGTGCCAATGAAGTCTGCATTTTGACAGCTAGAAAATCAGGTCGTTTATTCAGAAAGACTTTGAATCTATGCCCAGAGTTAAATGCAATCCTTCATAGAGCCCAGCAGGCTTGAAATGAAAACTTCACTGACTCAATCAGTGTCCTGCCTTTTAGGGCGTAGGAGAACCTGGACCTGGGGGAGGGCTGGAAAATCTGGGGAAGGATAGCTTCCACGCTGCTGTTCCTATCATGATATTTTCTAATTTGTGCAGAGTCAAGGTTTATTTTATCAGCTCCTTGGGAAAGTTCCTAAGACTGGGAAGAAAACACAAAGGGAAAGAAGAGAAAATGGGATATATGAAGCCTCTGGGATAAAACTTTAAAAACCTACAGGCAACAGTCAGTCAATCAATTAGATTTAGTGAATAAATGTACACCAGTCTTGTGCTAGGAGTTCAAGGGATGAATATAATTAAAATACACAATATTTACCCTTAAAAGAGTTTGGGAAGGGCAGTTTAGATGGTAAGAAGAAACAAAGATGATCTGATGAATTTGCATTTAATAGTGGCAGCTCCAGGAAGAATGAGGCAAAGAAAAAGGTGGATGCAAAATGCATTTGGGTGTTGTTGTTGTTTGGTACTGGGGATTGAACCCAGAGACTCTTAACCACATAGCCATTTTTTTTTTTAATTTATTTTTATTGTAAACAAATGGGATACATGTTGTTTCTATTTGTACATGGAGTAACAGCATACCATTTGCATATTCATACATTTACATAGAGTAATGATGTTTGATTCATTCCGTTATTTTTTTCCTTCCCCCCCACCCCTCAAGCCCCCACATCTATCTGCAAAAAAAAAAAAAAAAAAAAAAATAGTGGCAATGCACACTCTCTCAGAGGGTGGAGCAGCAGGTCTGTTGTCCTGCACTGGGAACTTCCACTCTCCCTACTTACTTTGTACCTGTTTTATTCTTCTGCCTACAGGCCTCAATAAAAAACTTGCAGACCACTGGGTTCCAGCACTTTTCTCCTCTGTGACCAAGGTGCAAATTTCTTCTACTTCTTGAAATCAACTCTTGCAGGGATATACAAAAGTATAACTATTAAGATCTTAATAATAAGCTGGGCATGGTGGTGCATGCCTGTAATACCAGTGACTTGGGAGGTTGAGACAGGAGGATCCCAAGCCTGAGGCCAGCCCAAGCAACTTAGACCCTGTCTTAAAATAAAAAAATAAAAAGGGAGTGGGGCTATGGCTCAGTGGTTAAGTACTCCTGGGTCCAATCCCCAGTACCAAAAAAAAAAAAAAACTCAATAGAATAATTCCACTATGTATAGCCCTTTCCTTCTAAGCGTGCCTTCCCAGGGTCTTTCCTAGCCCAAACAAAAAGTTAGAAAAATCTCCCTTCTTTATAAGACTTGACTTTCTTGTGATAGAAAATTGCAAAAAAAAGTATCTATAAATTTACAAAATAAATGATGCTTTCCTATGTGTGCTTTTGGTCAATGCACAACCTGATAATCTAGACATGGTGACCCAATACTCAAGATGGGAAAGAGAAAGTAAGGCAGTTTCTCCTGAATCATCTATTCCCTGCATCATGTAAGCCTTGATGCAGAAACAAGACCACCCTTCAGACCTCTCCTTGAAGCATCTCTTCAGAGAGCTGGTTCTCTTTTCCTCCTGTCTATCCCACTTCTAGGAAAATGCCTGTCCATCCTGGCCATTAGACAAACCTGTACATGTCTCAATTCAAATCTCATTCAAGTTCTCTCTCAAAGCGCTCCTGGGCCCTAGGCAAATTTTGTAGACAATGTCAGAGGGCTATAATCTACTGGGAGCAGGACTGCTCAGGCCTGAACAAGAGCCACGACTTTCCTAATTTTTACAGCTGCTCTGTCAGAGGCTCAACTCACTCCCAAGCAATCCGTTATGCAAATAACAATAGTTAATAAGTAGTCTGCTAGCTCTTCAGTCATTTCCCCACCCCAGGTCAGAAAACATTCTTCTGAAGCAACTCAGAGTTCAAGTTCAGGTATTTTTGAGTCAGAATGAGTCTGCTGGAGTTTGAGTGTCCTTTAAAGGTTCATATATTAAGTAGTGGGCTCCACGATGGTTGTATTTGGAGGTGCTGAGGATGTTTAAGAGGTGGAACCATATGGGAGGTTCTTAAGGGCATGCTCTTGAGAAAGGGATTGTAGGACCCAGCCTATCTATCTGTATCAACTTCCTTGCTTGTGATATAAGAGACTTGTACTCACATGTGCTCCCACCATAATGTGCTGCACTGGTCAGAGGCCCAAAGCGATGAGGCTGCCTAATCTTAGACATGAACCTCCAAATTGTGAGCTAAATAAACCTTTTCTCTTTATGTGTTAATTGCTTCTGGTATTTTGTTATGGTCATGCAAAGGTAACTAATATAGTGTCTTTTCTCTTTTTCTCAAAATTATTACTGAAATGAACAGGCTCTGCTAGACACTGGTATGCATGGGAGCTATGGGTTTGGTATCATGATGAATGGAATAATCCTTGCTCTCAAGCAGCAGTAAGAATAAAACTAATGTCAGTCTTCTGTATCCTTGGGCTCCATATCCACAGATTCAACCAAATGTGGGTCAAAACTATTCGCAAAAAAGCTGTATGGAACATGTACAGGCTTTTTTTCCTAGTCACTGTTCCTTGAACAGTGTAATAGCTATTTAGATGATCTTTACATTGTAATGGCTATTATAAACAATCCAGAAATAATTTAAAGTATTTGGGAGAATGTATGTAGTTTATATGTAAATACTATACTGTTTTATATAAGAGACTTGAGCATCCACAGATTTTGGTATCACTAGAAGTTCTGAGAACGAATCCCCCACTGATACTGAGGGATGACTATATATTTTATAGGTAAAGTGGAGGAAGCTGAAAGAGGTTGAGTCTGAGGTTGCACAGATAATAATGGCAGTTGAAGTGGGATCTGAAACTGACCCTCTGCTTTAAATCACATCTCCACCAATGCAGGCTGAAACTATGACAGTCCAAAGGAGAAAGTGGCATGACCAGTGTCACAACAAGAGTGCAAACAAAGAGCTGTGAGCTTAGAAGGAGGGGGAGAAGAGCCTCTGAGGGAGCAGTAAGGTAGGAGTGAGGAATCAGGAGTCTGAAGGCACCAGAGGTAGGGTAAGTTCAAGTAGAATTGGCCCACCCGTGCACTGAGAAGGAAGAGCTTCAGACCTGGGTGAACTTCAAGGGAACACCACTACAGCTGGTCTGGAGGATTGTGGGCTGCAGAGCTGTTGAGGAGTGAGATACCCAAGGTCCTCACAGCCCAGGCTGGGTGAACAGTGAGTGCAGAGAGCACAGGGGTAAGTGGGGAGCAACAGGTTTAGAATTATGCTTTGGGGGTATAATGCTGATTTAGCAGCAGGGTAAAAACAATATTATGGTTTGTATGTGAGGTGTCCCCAAAAGCCCACATGTGAGACAATGCAGGAAGTTTCAGAGGAGAAATGATTGGGTTGTAAGAGTATTAATCCAATCAGTGAATTAATCCCTGAATGAAGTTTTAGGGTGTGGCTGGAGGAGATTGGAATTGGGGCATGGTTATGGGGTATATATTTTGTATCTGGAGAGTGGAGTTGTTCTCTCTCTCTGCTTTCTGATGATGCAAGTTGCTTCCCTTTGCCACCCTTTTCTACCACGATGTTCTGCCTCACCTTGAGCCCAGATGAATGGAGCCGGCCTTCTATGGACTAAGACCTCTGAAACTGTGAGCCTTCAAATAAACCTTTGATCCTCTACAATTGTGCTGGTCAGATCCTTTTAGTCACAGCAGCAAAAAAGATGACTAAAACAAACAGGGTCATCAGAAGGTCTGAAAAAAGAGGCAGAAGATCTTGATGATACTCTTAGGGCCCAAACTATAGAGCAGGGATGTAAACCCGGGCAGCAACAGTGGGACCATATGGCAAGAAGAGAAGAGAGAGGTTATAAGAAATACATCTACCCTCTGTTTTTGGGTGTTCAAAAGGTGACTTTTAAATGCACATACACGTACCCAGTTGTATTATTTTTTAATGGTAGGATTCTATTTTTCAGACATCCCTTTTTGTGGATGCCAAATTTTTAAAAAATAAAACAAAGCTGTTTGAGCCAAAGCAGTTTATCTTGTTGCCAGAGGTTTCATCTTTCCAAGCTGGAACCTGAAGCACCCTAACTGCTTGAAAATCAACACTCCAGTGGGATTCAAATGCTGCCTAAATGCACCTTATCTCTATGGATACATTTTCTGTTTTATTTTTTTCCTGGAAAATAGGAATTAGATTCTTTCATGCTGTCTGTGGCTTATCCCACCCAAAATATTGCTCAGTGAATGTTCTGAATCTCAGGACTCAGAAGGATGCCTGGTCCCATGGAGACAAATGCTGACCTTTCTTGCATTTTTCAGCCAGCCAGCTGGTCAACAGGTATCCCCTGGGCACTGATGCTGTGGCCACATGTGTCTACATTCTGGGGATGCTACAGTGACTGACAAGAGCTCCAAGCTCCACAAGGTTATAAACTAGGGATGGAGCTAGGCAATCAATCCATGTGACAAATCATAATTTTAGAGAGTCAAGTGTTATGAAAAAACTAAAGCAGAGCAATGTGGTCAAGGACTAAGGAGGCCAGGCAATCTGAGGAGGTAGTGTTTGATCTGTGACCTGAAAGATAAGAAGGTGAATGTCCCAAGCAGATCTTGGAGATTTACATTTTAAATAACAGGACCAGCAAGCACTAAGCTCATGAGCTCATGTTCACTCAGTGTGTTGAAGGGTCAAAGACAAGGTGGTGGGGCTGGGAGGGTGGTGAGCCAAAGGGGTAGTAGCTGGGTTTCCATTAGAAAAGCATAGATCACATGGGGCAAATGGTTGGGCTAACGAATAGAATTTTATTACAAATATTTTTGGAATATTTATAATATTCTGTCAGGGGAGTGAACAGATCTGGCTGACATTTGCCTAGGCTGCTAGGTGCAGAATGGACTTTTAAGGATAAGAGTGGAAGAAGAGAGGTCAGTTAGGCAAAAGAGGATCCTGACTCTGACTATAGTCCAAGAATCAGTAAGAAAGTAGATTAGTACCAGAGATAAAATTTGAAGGTAGGATCAACTGACAAATCCAGTCAAATCCAACTGGTGAATTAAATAGGATGTTATAGAACAAATGTAATCCAGAAGAACCTCTGTGATTTTGTCTTGAACAATTTGGTGGCTGGTGGTACCATTTACAGAGAGAGGGAGGATTTAGGGTTGGAAATTGATTTGGCCTAGGGCAAATGTCGGTGATTATAGGCAGGAATCAATCCATGGATCTGCTTTGGCTGTTAAGTAGCAGAGATATAAGAGGAGATGGTGAGAGAGCAGTTGGCAGCTGGTGCTCAGAGGAAAATTGAGCTGAGATATGGATTTTTTAAAGTTAAAAGATCAATATGTAGTATCTTTGACTACTTACTATGTTCTTGGCACCAATAGAAGAAAAATACTTCCCATTGTCAGAAAAATGCCTCTCTATTGAGAACTGGCTCCCAGAATAGTCTAGATGCAAGGCAAAACCCTGCTGTGCCTTTGGGCTAGTTAGTGAGAGGAACACCCACCTGTTTCTGAGAAGAAACTTTCCAGGGTAACCATCTGGCATCCTCTGCAGAGTACCAGATCCTTGGCACAAATCTGTCTTTAAAATAACAATACAAGGAAGCTTCTGCGAAGCCCGGTGCTGTGTAAATCCACAATGTTAGAGATACCATCATGACACGGAGGTACCATTCCAACTGCTTCACACTGCACCCAAACAAAGAGACCTTTCAGTGTGGTTTGGGTGCATTCTCAGATGAAAAAAACTCTGTGGGAAAATAAATTACTCACCAGTTGTAAGTACTGTTCAGACCAACTGATACATACTGCATATCTATATTATCTTCCCATCTTTAATTTCTTTGAAACAATTCTTGATGTTGCCAGTCCTTAAATGAATCAGCTTAATGTTAATGTAGTACCATCATTATTTATCATTGTTTATGTTGCATTTTATTATTGAACATATCTAACTTTGTAGTGGAAGCCACACCAAGCATATTAAAAACACATTTCTTGCCAGGGTTAGATTTGCTTTAGGAAGATAATGAAAGGAAGAGAGCGAGAGAGAGAGAAGCAGAAAGGAAAGGGGAAAGAAAGAGTGACTAAAAGAGAATGAGAGTTAATAAGTGAAAGAATGATAATAAATATGAGATTTAAAAAGGAAGACAGAGAGGTAGGTAGAAAGGAAAGGGGGAAAGAAGGATGGGAGGGAGAAAGAGAGGTTTGAAGGAGGATAGATAGACCCTCCTTCACAGCCTCACCCTAAGGTGAGATCTATAGGCATAGTAGATGGTTTTAATAGGACCAAAAGGATACTAGATAATAAAGACTTTCTGCTCTTTCTTCTATATATGTACCATTGTCTGAATACCAATATCGGAAATCTATACTGGGAGGATTTGGAGAATTTTCTGTCTGTTCATCTATCCATCCCTCATTAATTGAGCATAGAAGAAATATTTTAGCAATGATGGAGACAAGCTATAGGGAAAGTCTGTTAGATACCAGGTAAGCACTGTCCTAAGCATTTGGGTGATTGTTTACTCTCTCAGCAAATATTTACATTAATGTTCACCATGAACCACACACCACCAGACACTGAAGATACCCTTGAGAAGAAGAAAGAAATGGTTTCTGCTCTTAAATGTGATCCTCCTTCAGTAACTAAATAAGTAATTACCTAGATATTAATAAGAAATAAAGTAAGTAACTACAGGGATATTCTTTAATTGTGAACATGCTATGCAGGAAAAGTATAAAGGATAATGAGGGTGCATAACAAGAGGACCTCCTATGGGCCTGGGGGAAAGGACAGTTAGGAAAATTCCTGGGAAGAAAGGATGTTTCAGTTGGGACTTGAATGACATGTAAATGTGAACTAGGCAAAGGGATGTTGGAAAGGTGTAAGAGTGAGTAACCCTGAGGAACGGTGGATCTGGATGTGGAGATACGCATACCACAGTAAGTGCAACCCACACAGTGTTATTAGCACCATTAGTTTGGTTCAAAAGGGAGCAATGGGCACTGAGTCCTTTTATTCTTAATTGTCCCTACTCTTTCTGGTTTTTTGTTTTGTTTTGTTTTGTTTCCTTTAGACTACCAGGGGTTAAATCCAAGTCGACCACTTGGTTGTGTGACCTTGAGTTAACAATTAACATTATAAGGTTGATAAGGATTAAATGAAATACTAGTACCTGGAACATTGCTCAGTTTACATTATGTGCTCAGCAGCTTGGGTCCCCTCCTCCTTGTATATAGGCCATAAAATTGTACTTGGTATGAATTAATCTGAATCACAGAGAGGTAATATCAGAAAATGCTTAATAAATGTAGGGGCAATTAACTTAGCTTCAAATTGCTAGATTTCCCAAAAGTGTGAATGATGTAGGAAGTTGAGGGACTTCTGTTGGTATGGTAAGCCATTATATTTTGACCAAGGCACAGTAACAGGATGGTATGAGCAGGGGAATGTCTCATTTAAGGGCAAGAAGAATGGAGAATTGAGCAGAAAATGAAGCTCAACGATGTGTGTTGTAGGGCTGGGGATATGCGGATGTGGCTCAGTGGCAGAATGCTTGTCTGAGGCCCTGGGTTAAAAAAAAAAAAAAAAAAAATTAAAAGTGTGTTGGAACCAGATTATTTTGAACTTGGAACCAGATTGTTTTGAACTTGAATGACAAGTGAAAGAATGTTTATTTTATAAACGTAAGCAAAGAGGAAGAATTTAAGATTAAGAATTGTCTTAGAAAATGTAATGGTGCAGAAAGGTTAGGGGAAGGGACAGAGGTATTGAGAATATTTAACATGATTTATGTAGGCATGATTTAATGTCAGGGCAGCAAGAAGAAATTACAAACCTATAGTCCTTTGCAGATGTGGGATTGTCAAGGGACATTTCTAGCAGAGGGAGCCTCTGTCAGCCAGAAGGGAAACAGGGACTTTAGTCCAGCAACTGCAACAACTCATCATATCAATGGATCACAAGCCTAAAGGCCTCTGTCACTTCTGTAAAGGAGGGGGCAAAGCTCACTCAGACTGCAGAGGCTACGAGGTGGCTGAAAGCACCAGTATTGAATGATTGTTAGTTTCCTCTTGGTATGTTTTAGTCTATTACCCAAGACTCATTAATTTATAAAGAACAGAGGTTGATTTAGCTCATAGTTTTGGAGGCTGGGAAGTTCAAGAGCATGGCACCAGCATTTGATGAGGGTCTTCTTGCTACAATATAATATGGCAGAAGGCTTCCTGTGGCAAGCATATGCTAGCTCAGGGCTGTTTTCCTCTTCTTACAAATGCCAGCCTGAGGGCCCACTCTCAGGATCTCATCTAGTCCTCTTTGTCTCTTGAAAGACTCCACTTCCAAATACCATTAATACACAAATTTAAGGGTTACATTTCCAACACCCAAGATTTTGGAGGACACATTCAAACCATAATATGCTGCATAACAAATCACCACAAATTTAGCAGCTTAAAATAGTGTCCATTTATTGGCTGAAACTGGAGAACATCAGGCTAAGTGAAATAAGCCAGGTGTAGAAGAAAGTCAAGGGTTGAATGTTTCCTCTCATATGTGGAAGCCAGAGAGAAATAAGAAAATGTTTTTAAAAGGGTGGGGAAGATCTCTTGAAAACAGAAGGGAGAAGAGTTGAGGAGCAGAAAGGAAACATGGGGGTGGGAGGGAGGGATGGGAAAGAGGAGGAACTGCAGAATGAAATTAACCAAACTATATCACGGGTGTGTGTGAACATATCACAGTGAATTCTCCTTTTCCATAATTATAATGCACCAATAAAAAATAAGTCAAAATAAAAATTATGTCTAGTTTGTATCTCACTGTCTTATAGAGTTCAGAAGGCTATGAAGTCTCCACTGCGTTCTTTGTTTAAGGTCTCAGGCTAAATCAAGGTTTCAACCGGTTGGGTTCTTATCTGGATGCTCTGGGGAAATAGCTGCTCCTGAGTTCATTTTGATTGTGGGCGAATGCTGTGTGAATGCACCTGGAGAACCGAGGTCCTCATTTCCTTGCTGCTGCCAGAGAGGCCATCCTCTCCTCCTTGCACCCGGCTCATCTTCACCTTGAAGGATTTTGGAGCCATGAATCCTTCTCATGTTTCCAATTGCTTTGACTCCCATCTTTGACAACATTCAGAGAAAACTCCCCACTTAGAAATGACTCAAGTGTCTAGGTACAGCTCAGACATATAATCTACCTTTCCTCAACCCAATCAATTAGTAGATTACATCTGCAAAATCCCTTTTCCATGTTGTGTACCATAATCACAATCCAGGGGATGGAGAGCATGAGATCATCTTGGAATTCTGCCTACAAGCAGAAAGATTTTTTGAGTGCCCACTGAAGACCAAACAGTGAGTGAGATGTAGGGCATTACCTTGAAGAGGCCCTCTAAGACTCCAGTTCTCACAAAGCTTGTCCCCTGAGAAGGCAGATGAGACTATGAATATGTAAAACGACAGGTCAGATAATTCTGACAGGGGTATGTTCTCTTGAGAAAACCAAGTATGGTGTTAATGATAGAAACAGAGTGGAGGTGATTCTATTTTAGATCAGGGAAGCCCTCTCTGAAATGGGGACATTTGAACTGAGTTCTGAATTACACAAGAAACCATCCATGCAAAAAAGCAAGGATGCAAAGTTTCTAAGCAGGTGCAAACTTGGCAAGTGTAAATGAGATTGACAACAGAAAAAAGGAATAGTATAGCTTGAAATGAACATTCTAGTTGTTAAATTAAAAAGACATATCGTGTTTCTTCTACCCTTATTCCTTCACTAATCCAAAATGATTCTCCAGTAAAGCCTAAACTATCTATTGACAGATTTTAAACTTACTCAACTTTATTTCATTCATTTAAATATTTATGAAAAAATAAACTAGATCATTCTCAAACATCCTATCAACCTGGTGGCACATGCCTGTAATCCCAGAGGCTCCTGAGGCTGAGGCAGGAGGATCGCCGGTCACAGCCAACTTAGCGAGGGCCTAGCAATTAAGTCAGATCCTGTCTCAAAATAAAAAATTAAAGTGGGCTGAGTGTTGCTCAGTGGTTAATCACCCCTGAGTTCAATTTCTATTAATCTCCCTTTCCCCCAAAAAAACTTACCAACCAACTTTAATGGAAAATATTTATTGAGTACTTTGTATATGCCAGTCACTATTCTAATACTATAACTGAGTGAAGGAAGCAAAGTTAGTATCATTATCATGAAACTTATACTTTAGGAGGAGTGACACACACACACAAAAAAAAAATAAAAAATAAAAATACATAGTATATTAGATTGTAAGAAATTGTAAGGGGAAAAAACAATGTTGGGAAAAGACATATTAAGTTTCTTCTACCCATGCCTTCACTAATCAACTGTTCATATCCACTGATAAATGTATCTGTTCATCTTACACTGATAGCTTGTTTATTGTGAGCTAGACATTGAGGATACAAACTGTAATTGCATCTAGCTATGATAGAGTTACTGCTGTCAAATTTGTTCTCTGGCATACTATAAAACTTGAAAAAAATCTGATTTCAAACCACGGAAGAGCAGAGAAAAATCAAGATACAGAAATATGAGATGAGACCCATGTTTGTCTTAGCTTCTTACTGGGAGCTTCTTGCTTGTTCTGTGTTTAGTACAGGGAAATAACACCAAAGTAGTGCAGAGTGCTCCTGCTGAGAAAGCTGAGACCAGAATTCAGGACTGCTGAAACATCTGGAACTATCAAGGCAGGGTACTGGAAAGGTGGGAGCCAAGGTCCCTAATGATACGTGTGTGTGAGTTTCCCAGGGAACATTGAGTGTTATGCTGTGAGTTCAGAGGGGGAGATTCCAGGAAAGAATGTGATTACTACTGCTATAAAGTTGAAAGAATCCTGGCACCGTGAGAATGTCAAGCATCTCTAAGAACCTTAGGCATTTAAGTCAGACCTCAAAAAAACACTGCACTGTATGAACAAAGACCATACCCAAGGACTGTACTTTATGACCAAAACAAACACCTGAATTAGGGCAGCCCTAACAAAGGGTAGAACAAAGTTTGACAGGACAGAGAGGATTCAAGTAATTCACTTGCTCTCCAAGCAACATATAACTTTATTTAATCAAAGACCTTGTAAATGAAGCTCCCTGTAATGTGTTATCCACAATGACAAGTATACTATCAATTACTCTACATGAAAAAGAGAAAGAAAATGCAACACGAAACTAAGAAAAAGACAGTCAAGACTGAGAGGTTGCCTAGATATTAGGATTAGGAAGGTAGAACTTTAAATCACATAATATAAAGATACCCAAAAACTTAAAGTAAAATGTAGAAATAATGAGTCAACAGATAAAGAATATCAACTGAGAAATAAAAATGGTCAAAAATGGAAATTCTAAAACTGAAAGTTATTTGAAATGAAAAAATCTGTCAGAAGGTTTTAAAAAAATGGAAGATTGAAAAAGAAAAACAAATCCATATAAAATCCTTGAAGACAAATCCATATGAACTATCCAATATGAAAAAGAAAAATGATGGAAACACATGAACAGGACTTCAGGGACCTATGGACTCTGTCTAGCTCTCTACTGTACGTGTAATATAAATTCTAGAAGAGGAGAGATAGAACAAAGAAGGAAAAAATTAAGAAATAATCCTCACAGATTTCTCAAATTTAGTGAAAACATCAAGACACAGACTTGAGAAACTCAATAAAGCACAGAGAGTAAACACAAATAAAATGACACCTAGATACATAAGAGTAAACAGCTGGAAGTCCAATATAAGAAAAATATTGAAAACAGCTAGGAAAAACACTACACATGTACAAAGAGGCTCCTACAGAGAGTACTAGTGATATAAATTGCTGGTACCCTTCTTGTCAAAAATAATGGACAGGAAGATAATAAAGACATCTCTAAGTGCTAAAAGAAAAAGGAATATCATCCTAGAATTTTACATCTAGTGAAGATATCCTTTGAAAAGAAGGTAAAATAGAGATATTCAATAAACAAAAGTTGAGAATATATTGCCAGCAGTCCTGCTTAAAATAAATACTAACAGAAGTTCTTCAGTCTGCCAAGAAATAATAGCAGATGGAAATTTGGACCTAGAGGAAGGAATGAAGAGAACTGGAGATAACAAATATATAGGTAACTATAAAACACTATCTTTTATCTCTTAATTTCTTACTAAAAAAGACTGTTTTTTAAATAGTAAGGCCGGACATGGTGGTGAACACCTTAATCCCAGTGGCTCTGGAGGCTGAGATAGGAGGTTTGAGAGTTCAAAGCCAGCCTCAGCAATGGCGGGGCACTAAGCAACTCAGAGACCATGTCTCTAAATAAAATACAAAACAGGGCTGGAGATGTGGCTCAGTGGTTGTGCCCTGAGTTCAATCCTTGGTACTGAAAAAAAAAGAAAGAAAGAAAGAAAGAAAAGAAGTAACATTGTAAACTGGGTTATAATATGAATAACCATGAATATGAAATATATGATAACCTAATCCCATAATGGAGTAGGTAAATATAATTATGCTATCTTAAGTAATGTATCATCATATGGACTTTACTTTTATTAACAGAATTAACAATTTTAAATCCAAGTATAAAGGGGAAGGAAAAAAATAACAGAATGAATCAAAAACTATTACCCTAGGTAAATGTATGATTACACAAATGGTATGCCTCTACTTCATGTACAAACAGAGAAACAAGATGTATCCCATTTGTTTACAATAAAAATAAATTTTAAAAAATTTTAAATCCATATGAATTTATTTTTTATGTTAAGACTTCAGTGTTATAATTTGTAGACTATCCACTAAAAATGATATCTAGTTAAAAAATATTGGTATAGAAAAAATAGAGAAAATAAAAGGGGATACTAAATGTTTGATTTTCAAAAAAAAAAAAGCAAGGGAAAAATTAGCAGAGAAAAACAAGCAAATAAATAGAAACAAATGGAAAAATTTTAAATATGTAATAAGAAAGATTTGAACCCAACTATATCAATAATCTTATTAAATATAAATTAACTACACTTTCCAATTTAAAGAATTGTCAGAATAGTTGGGCTGGATAAAAACTGTCTCAACTATATGATTTCAACAAGAATCACACATCTCACTCTGGAATTTATACAACAACAACAACAAAAAAACACATACACAGAAAACAGGTATATAGAAAATTTGAAAAATACTATAAATTCACATAACCTAGTTGAGACTTAAAGAATAATGCAGAAAACACATTCCTCACTTTGTGTACAACCAGAGAAACAACAGTTGTACCCATCTGTGTACAGTGAATCAATAAAAAAAAACAAAAAAACAAAAACCCACATTCCTTTCAAGTGCACATGCTGCATTCACCAAGATAAATCATGTCTTTAATGTATTTTAAGTAATTAGAGTTTGAGAAGTATTGGGGATAAAGCTCAGTGGTAGAGTGCTTGCCTAGAATGTGCAAGACCCTGGATTCAATCTCCAGTACTTCAAAACAGCAGCAATAACAAAAATCTTAGAGTTAAGATTAAATTTGAAATAAAGTATCTATAAATCAATGAGGTATAGTATATAACAAATGCAACATATGTAATAAAACATATAGATATGAAATATAGTAATGAAAATGACTAGAAATATTCCTAAATAAAACTTAAAAACACATATTAATCCAGAGTCAAAGAATAAATATAAGGGGAAATATTAGAAATCTTAGAAAATATTTGGAGTTAGATTATAATAGAAACATAATAATAATATCAAAATTTGTAAGATACAGCTAAAGTGTTCAGAGGGAAATTTACCAATTTAAATGTTTATATTAGAAAGAAAGGATTAAAAAAAAAACCAGTAAGCTAAGTTTACATCCTGAGAAGTTAGAGAAAAAAGAACAAACTAAACCTAAAGCAAATAGAAGAAAGGAAACTTTTTTCAAAGAGGCAAACAAAATTAAGTAGAAAATATGTAAATAATAAAGGAAATTAACAAAATCAAACATTGGGGTTTTTTTAAAGAAAAATAAAATTGGTAAGTACTTAGCAAAGAAAGAGAAAATATAAGTTAATATCAGCAATAAGAATATTGTTATATACTCAAGAATAAAAAAAATATAAATTATTTGAATAAATTTGAAAACCTAGATAAAATTGACAAATATTTTGAAAACTTCTTTTTCTGAAACAGACTCAAAGAGTGATTGAAAATTTGAGAAGACTCAATATATTAAAGGAATTGAATTTAGAATTTAAAATCTTACAGCTAAGAAAACTAGAGGCTCAGATGATTTCCCTGGCAGTTCTATCAAACATTTAAGAAAACAAACCACCAATTCTATATGAACTTTGTCAGAAAATAAAGGAAAAGGAAGTACTTCACAATTCATTTTATAAGGCCATAGAGCACTGTTACAAAAACCTGACAAAAGACATTAGAAATAAAGACTCAAAACTCTCATGAGCACAGATGTAAAATCCAAATCATTAACAAGGTAAATTGTTCCCATAACATACAAAAATAGTAATAATATACTGGACAAATGGATTTTATTCCAGGAATACAATCAATTCAATTAGTTTAGATCAATTTACCACATGAAAAGGATAACAGGGGAGGAGAATCAGATAATTTATAATCACATAAATCATATATATATTTGAAAAAAAACACGAATAAGGGCAAAAAAAGGGGCACCAACAATATTCAATGCCATTTTATAATTAGAAATAAAAAACTAAGAATAGAAATGCACTTCAATCTGATAAAATGTATTTAACAAAAAATATGCAACTAACATTTTTTAATAAGATATTGAACATTTCCCCCCTAAAACTGGGGCCAGACAGAGTTGTGTCCATATCACTTTATTTGGTAAAGTAGTAGAGGTCACAGATATTGCAGGAAAGCAAGAAAAAGAAATAAAAACTATAAATATAGAAAACTTAGAATTAAAACTGTCTTTATTCACAGATAACATGATTATTAATACAGAAAGTCCTAATGAATCTATGAAAATGTTACTATAACTTAAATGTGAAATTAGCAAGGTTGTGGATACAAGAACAATATATAAAAATCAACTGCTAGCAGTGAAAACACCTTGAAAATTAAATATAATATAGATTTTTAAAAAATTTAAGTTCTAATATGCCATACTATCCACAAACATTGAGGCTTCAAAAACCAAAACCATGACTCTTCTAGAAAAATAAAGAGAATAATTTTGCAACTTTGAAGTGGGTAAAATTTGCCTAGAGAAGACACAAAAAACCCCTGAAATAGGTTTTTCAAGATGGTGGCCTAGAGGGCAGCTGCATTTCATGTTGCTCCAGATGCAGGATTCAAAAGAGGAGATAGTGAGAGACTTGGGACCAACTCAAAGCTGCCGGGTGAGTCTCTCCCTTTGGGGAGGCGTCCCGGATGGGGCGGTAACCCCGGAACACAGGGAACTTTGTGAAGTAGAGTTGCTCGGCGAGACGCCCCTCCCCCCACAGGAGCGGTAAACACGGACAACTGGGAAAATCGTAGAGGTGGCTGCTCAGCACAGCGCTTGGACTCGGAGCAACCACTGGGGCTCTGGGCGGCTGCCTGAGGAGGAGCTGCGTGGCAAGCTGTTTGGACTCAGAACGACCACTTCTGAACACCGGGGGGCTTCCCAGAAGAAGAGGAGAAGCGCGGCGGGTCGCTTGGTCTAGGAGTGACTGCATCAGAGCCACAGGCGGTTGCCAGAGGAGGAGGCGAGTGGTGAGTTGTTTAGACTCAGAACGATCGCTACTGAACACCGGTGGCCTGCCTGGAGAGGAGTGCGGTGGGTCGCTTGGTCTCCAAGTGACGGCTCCTGAAAACCCGGGGGGCTACCCCGAGGAGGAGGAGGAATAGGGCAGGTCACTTGGATTCGGAGTGACTGCCTAGGGCTACGGGCGGTTGGTGGAAAGAGGAGACGCGAAGTGAGTTGCTTGGACTCCTAGTGACTGCGTCGGAAACCGGCGGCTGTCCGGAGGAAGAGGTGTGTGGTGGGTCTCTGGGTATCGGAGCTATTGTACGGGGCTCCAGGTGGTGGCTCAGAGGAGGGGCCGCATAGGCAAGCAATTAGGTGCAGAGCAGGGTCCCAGTACCTAGGCGGCTTCTTGCTGGAAGAGCCGCACAGAGACAGAGACACGCCTAGGGGCGGAGCGAAGGTTCCAGGACTGGGGGCAGATTCTCTGAGGAGAGGCAGCCTAAGGAGACTCCTCTGCAAAGGGTGAGGCTCCCAGGCCCAGGAGGTAGGTCTGGGTCCCTGGGAACGTTGCAGAGGAAGACAGCCCAGCCCAGGCGGTAGTTGTAGATTGAGGGGAACCTCTAGGAGGGGAACTGACCAGCGAGACCTCCCTACCGGGTGAGTCTTCCTCGCCGGGTGAGGTTTTCCCACAAGGACAGTAAAACCAGAGACACAGGCACAAACAGGCCCTGCCTCAGCCCACAGCCTAGTTCCCCTTTGGATGAACATTGGTCAACAAGTGGAGGCACCTCTGACCACTAGCAGGGAATATACCCCACCTGAGGGTCACCACCCCTAGAGAGGCAGCTTCCTTGTGGAGCGCCGCATTATCAACTTCCTCCAAGACTGCAGGCTACTGAAGGATAAGAGGGGATATACTAGCAATCTTCAGGGATATTATGAGTCAAAAGAGGAAATCTGCAATAGCTTAATGACCCACTGATTCCTGCACAATATCAGAAAACAAGGGAAGGAAATGCCCCAAACAAATCTAGATGTTACATCAATAAAATCCAACGACAGCATGGCAGGAGAAATGACAGAAAGGGAGTTCAGAATGTACATAATTAAAATGATCAGAGAAGCAAACCATGAGATGAAAGAACAAATGCAGGCATTGAATGATGAGATGAAAGAGCAAATGCAGGCACTGAATGATTGCACCAATCGACAGTTAAAAGAGCAAATACAGGAAGCAAAAGATCATTTCAATAAAGAGTTAGAGACATTGAAAAAAAACAAACAGAAATCCTTGAAATGAAGGAAACAATAAACCAAATGAAGAACTCCATAGAAAGCATAACCAATAGGATAGAACACCTGGAAGACAGAACCTCAGATATTGAAGATAAAATATTTAACCATGAAAACAAAGTTGAACAAACAGAGAAGATGGTAAGAAATCATGAACAGAATCTCCAAGAACTATGGGATATCATGAAAAGGCCAAATTTGAGAATTATTGGGATTGAGGAAGGCTTAGAGAAACAAACCAAAGGAATGAACAATCTATTCAATGAGATAACTTCAGAAAATTTCCCAAATCTGAAGAATGAAATGGAAAATCAAGTTCAAGAGGCTTATAGGACTCCAAATACACAAAATTACAACAGACTCACATCAAGGCACATTACAATGAAAATACCTAACATACAAAATAAAAACAGAATTTTAAAGGCTGTGAGAGAAAAGAACCAAATTACATTCAGGGGGAAACCAATACGGATATCAGCAGATTTTTCAATCCAGACCCTAAAAGCTAGAAGGGCCTAGAACAACATTTTTCAAGCTCTGAAAGAAAATGGATGCCAACCAAGAATCTTATACCCAGCAAAACTTACCTTCAAATTTGACGATGAAATAAAATCATTCCATGATAAACAAAAGCTAAAAGAATTTACAAAAAGAAAGCCAGCATTACAGAACATTCTCAGCAAAATATTCCATGAGGAAGAGATAAAAAACAGAGAAGCAAATCAGCAAAGGGAGGAATTATCCTAAAGGAACTGTCAAATAAAGGAGGAACCAAGTTGTGTCAAAAATAAATAAATAAATAAACAAAATTTTAAATATGAACCAAATGACTGGGAATACAAATCATATCTCAATAATAACCCTGAATGTTAATGGCCTGAATTCATCAATCAAAAGACATAGACTGGCAGATTGGATTAAAAAGAAAGATCCAACAATATGTTGCCTGCAAGAGACTCACCTCATAGAAAGAGATACCCATAGACTAAAGGTGAAAGGATGGGGAAAAACATACCATGCACATGGACTCAGCAAAAGAGCTGGAGTATCCATCCTCATTTCAGATAATGTGCACTTCAAGCCAAAGTTAGTCAGAAGGGATAAAGAAGGACATTTCATACTGCTTAAGGGAAGCATAAATCAGCAAGATATAACAATCATAAACATCAATGTCCCAAACAGTGGCTCATCCATGTATGTCAAACAAATCCTTCTCAATTTCAGAAACCAAATAGACCGTAACACAATAATACTAGGTGATTTTAACACGCCTCTCTCACCACTGGACAGATCTTCCAAACAAAAATTGAACAAAGAAACCATAGATCTCAATAACACAATCAATAATTTAGACTTAACAGACATTTATAGAATATACCATCCAACCAAGAGCGAATACACTTTCTTCTCAGCAGCACATGGATCCTTCTCTAAAATAGACCATATATTATGCCACAACGCTAATGTTAGCAAATACAAGAAGATAGAGACACTACCTTGTATTCTATCAGATCATAATGGATTGAAGTTAGAAATAAATGAAAGAGTAAAAAACAGAAACTACTCCAACACCTGGAGATTAAACAATGTGCTATTATATGATGAATGGATAACAGAAGATATTAGGAAGGAAATTAAAAAATTCTTAGAGGTAAATGAGAGCAAAGAAACATCATATCAAAATCTCTGGGACACTATGAAAGCAGTACTTAGAGGAAAATTTATTTCATGGAGCGCATTTAATAAAAGAAGTAAAACTCAACAAATAAACGACCTAACACTACAGCTCAAAGCCCTAGAAAAAGAAGAACAGACCAACACCAAAAGTAGTAGAAGACAGGAAATAGTTAAACTCAGAGCTGAAATCAACAAAATTGAAACAAAAGAAACAATACAAAAAATTGACAAAATAAATAGTTGGTTCTTCGAAAAAATAAACAAAATTGATAAACCTTTAGTGACACTAACAAAGAGAAGACGAGAGAAAACCCAAGTCACTAAAATTCAGAATGAACAAGGAAATATCACAACAGACACGACTGAAATACAAAACATAATTAGAAGCTATTTTGAAAATCTATACTCCAACAAAATAGAAAATTTCGAAGACATCAACAGGTTTCTAGAGACATATGAATTGCCTAAACTGAACGAGGAGGACATACACAATTTAAATAGACCAATTTCAAGTAATGAAATAGAAGAAGTCATCAAAAGCCTACCAACAAAGAAAAGTACTGGACCAGATGGGTTCTCAGCCAAGTTCTACAAAACCTTTAAAGAAGAGATCATCCCAATACTTCTCAAAGTATTCCATAAAATAAAAGAGGAGGGAACCCTCCCAAACTCATTCTATGAAGTCAATATTACCCTGATACCTAAACCAGACAGAGACACATCGAGGAAAGAAAATTTCAGACCAATATCCTTAATGAACATCGACACAAAAATTCTCAACAAAATTTTAGCAAATCGCATACAAAAACATATTAAAAAGATAGTGCACCATGATCAAGTGGGTTTCATCCCAGGGATGCAAGGTTGGTTCAACATGAGGAAATCAATAAATGTCATTCACCATATCAATAGACTTAAAGTCAAGAATCACATGATTATTTCAATAGATGCAGAAAAAGCATTTGATAAAATACAGCACCCCTTCATGCTCAAAACACTAGAAAAAATAGGGATAGTGGGAACATTCCTTAACATTGTAAAGGCCATCTATGCTAAGCCCATGGCCAATATCATTCTAAATGGTCAAAAACTGAAAGCATTCCCCCTAAAAACTGGAACAAGGCAGGGATGCCCTCTTTCACCACTTCTATTCAATATAGTCCTTGAAACTCTAGCCAGAGCAATTAGACAGACCAAAGAAATTAAAGGGATACGAATAGGAAAAGAAGAACTCAAACTATCCCTATTTGCTGATGATATGATTATATACTTAGAGGAACCAGGAAATTCCACCAGAAAACTTTTAGATCTCATAAGTGAATTCAGTAAAGTAGCGGGATATAAGATCAATGCACATAAATCTAATGCATTTTTATACATAAGTGATGAATCTTCAGAAAGAGAAATTAGGAAAACTACCCCATTCACAATAGCATCGAAAAAAATAAAATACTTGGGAATCAATCTAACAAAAGAGGTGAAAGACCTCTACAATGAGAACTATAGAACACTAAAGAAAGAAGTTAAAGAAAACCTTAGAAGATAGAAAGATCTCCCATGTTCTTGGATAGGCAGAATTAATATTGTCAAAATGGCCATACTACCAAAAGTGCTATACAGATTCAATGCAATTCCAATTAAAATCCCAATGATGTACCTTACAGAAATAGAGCAAGCAATTATGAAATTCATCTGGAAGAATAAAAAACCCAGAATAGCTAAAGCAATCCTCAGTAGAAAGAGCGAAGCAGGGGTATCGCAATACCAGATCTTCAACTCTAGTACGAAGCAATAGTAACAAAGACGGCATGGTATTGGTACTAAAATAGAAAGGTGGATCAATGGTACAGAATAGAGGACACAGACACAAACCCAAATAAATACAATTTTCTCATATTAGAGAAAGGGGCCAGAAATATGCAATGGAGAAAAGATAGCCTCTTCAACAGATGGTGCTGGGAGAATTGGAAATCCATATGCAACAGAATGAAACTAAACCCATATCTCTCACCATGCACGAAACTAAACTCAAAATGGATTAAGGACCTCAGAATCAGACCAGAGACCTTACATCTTATAGAAGAAAAAGTAGGTCCAGAGCTTCATCATGTCGGCTTAGGACCAGACTTCCTCAACAGGACTCCCATAGCACAAGAAATAAAAGCAAGAATCAATAACTGGGATAGATTCAAACTAAAAAGCTTTCTCTCAGCAAAGGAAACTATCAGCAATACGAAGAAAGAGCCAACAGAGTGGGAGAAAATCTTTGCCAATTATACTTCAGATAGAGCACTAATCTCCAGAATCTATAAAGAAGTCCAAAAACTCTACACCAAGAATGCAAATAATCCAATCGACAAATGGGCTAAGGAAATGAATAGACACTTCACAGAAGAAGATCTACAAGCAATCAACCAACATATGGAAAAATGTTCAACATCTCTAGTAATAAGAGAAATGCAAACCAAAACCACCCTAAGATTCCATCTCACCCCAATTAGAATGGCGATTATCAAGAATACAAGTAACAACAGGTGTTGGCGAGGATGTGGGGAGAAAGGTACACTCATACTTTGCTGGTGGGGCTGCAAATTAGTGCAGCCACTCTGGAAAGCAGTGTGGAGACTCCTTAGAAAACTTGGAATGGACCCAGCTATCCCACTCCTTGGCCTATACCCAAAGGACTTAAAATCAGCATATTACAGAGATACAGCCACATCAATGTTCATAGCTGCTCAGTTCACAATAGCCAGATTGTGCAACCAACCTAGATGTCCTTCAATTGATGAATGGATAAAGAAACAGTGGTATATATATACAATGGAATATTACTCAGTCATAAAGAATGATAAAATTATGGCATTTGCAGGCAAATGGATGAAATTGGAGAATATCATGCTAAGTGAGATAAGCCAATCTCAAAAAAACCAAAGGACGAATGATATCGCTAAGTGGATGATGACATATAATGGGGGATGGGAGGGGTTAGTTTTAGGGTTAGAGTTAGGGTTAGGGACGGGGCCAAGAATGGAGGAAGGAAGGACTGTATAGAGGGAAAAGAGGGGTGGGAGGGGTGGGGGAAAGGGAAAAAAATAACAGAATGAATCAAACAACATTACCCGATGTAAATTTATGATTACACAAATGGCATGCCTTACTCCATGTACAAACAGAGAAACAACCTGTATCCCATTTGTTACAATAAAAAAAAAAAACCTGAAATACTAATAAGTTGGACCTAATCAATGTAAAAATTAGAAGTTCTGCTCATGGAAAGACTTTGTTAATTAAGTGAAAAGGAAAGCCAGAGAATGGGAGAATATATTGATTTATGTGCACACATACAAACCTATTTAATTCTATATCTATTGATCCATCCATTTAATAAAAAGACAAGCAAAGAAATTTTAAAAACAGGCAAAAGTTTTGAAAATATACTCTTTTTTGGGTGGTGAGGGGTACCAGGAATTGAACGCAGAGGTGTTTTGCTACTGAGCCATATCACTAGCCTTTTTTCTTTTGAGATAGGGTCTGGCTAAATTGCTTAGGGCCTCAAGAAATTGCTGGGGCTTTCCTCAAACTTGTAATCCTCCTGCCTCAGCCTCCTCAGCAGCTGGGATTACAGGTTTGCACCACCACGGCTGGCCAAAAATATACTTCTTAATAGAAGCTATAAGAATTATCAACAAACCCAGTGAAAAAAATGCCCAGTGCCATTAATTATTAGGAAATGCAATTAAAGGTCCTGAGATAGCATTTCACACCAACCAGAATGGCTAATTTTTAAAGGAAAACTAATAGTACAGTACTCCAAATGTTGGTGAATATATAAAATACCTGAAGCTCTTATACCTGGTTGGGGAAAGAGGAATACATTACATCCATTCTGGAAAGTTTGGCAGGTCTTTATGAACTTATGCATATATCTTACCTCTCAGTAGATCCACTCCCAGAAATGATAGTGTATGCCTTAAAGACTCATTCAAATGACAAAGTGTTTGAGGAGACAAATTTACACTGATTTGAATATATATATGTGTATATATATATATATCTCAAATATATATAAATCTTAATGTGTATGAATTGAAACATCACATGGTACCCCATAAACATGCACCATTTTTATCAACTAAAGTTTTTTAACTGCAAAAAAAAATTTCTTCAAGAATACTCATAGATGTTTTATTCATAAGCCTTCTGACCCAGAAAAAAACACAAGCAACCCAAACTAAAAACAACCCAAATATCCTTCAATAGGGGAATGGATAAAGGAATTGTGGCACATTCATATAATGGAGTACTAATCAATAATAACAATGAATAAACTACTGATGGATGTATTGCTGAAATATTTCATAAGTGTTTGTGAGCAATCTTTGACACCCATGGGCCCTGATGCAGGCAGAGTGAGGCTCTGACTCCTGTTTTTCAGTAGTTGAATCCAACCTGTGTTTATCTGTATCACTGCTTAAAACAAAGCATGGTGAATACTTCAGGGTTTTGTGCTACCCATCTCACCAGACCTCGAAGTCAGCAGCTGCATCTTACCCAAGTCTAAATCACCAACATCTTTCCCAGAACTGGATACACACGTACAAACAGACACACACAATCAGTATTTGTGAAAGAAAAAAGGGACAAAGGGACACTTGGACATAGCTTTTATTCCCTCCAGTCTTCAAAGCCTGGTGCAATAGTAACTCAATGATGTCTATCAAATAATAAGTAAGTCTCATTATTTGGATGTAAATAACTGGAGAGCTGGATAAAGTTTCTATCTCAACAACAGTTTGCCTAGCTTAGTTATGGACAATTTAGTTTAGTCCAAGGCAACTTGCCCAAGGTTATCCGCCTAGTCAAGTGTCAGAGCTGGGACATACGTGACTGAATGGTTCTTCCTGCCTCACTACACCTGCATGCTCTCACGATGTGCTTAGTGGCTTAAGTGCTTGAATGTGTTATTTCCTTCCACACAAGAGCAAGTGCAGGCTGTCAGAATTCCTGCAAGGAGGATGTCACCCTGCTTGGCTGGGGCATGTTGGCAAAAGTGGGAGGTGAGTGGGCTCTGCTCATCCTGAGGGTAGCCATGGCTGCTGGGTTGCTTCCTGGATGTGACCCGGCCCTTCCCTTTGGAGGGGCAGAGCAGAGCTCCATCTCTGAAAACTGAGTAGAAGCAAGCCTGGACATGGGAGTGAGCAGAGGACTGGTGGGGGCTGAGCTATTTTACCTGCCTCATGTTTGAGAATGATAAAAAAATCATCTTTAAGGAGTTAAGAGTGTGAGTAGCAACCAAGATGGTCCTTAACTACAAGTATAATCTAGCAATATGCTAAAAAATTAGTCAAACCTGATGTCTGGTCTTACACAGAAAATTGATGATAGTGTTTAATGACACATTTAGAGAGTTTTTTAAATCTTTGAAGATATTTCATTTACCTAAGGATACTGAGGAAATCTTAAATACACATAATTTCCATGGTCATTAAAAAAATTCTCATTTAAAAATTTTCCTACTCTGATTTGGTCTTACATTTTGTTTCTTGTGGGATGTAAGCATGAAAATTTCAAATGAGAGGCTCTTGGAATTGTCTATGAATAAACTGTAACTATCTTAGAAAGAGATGTGATTACTCTAAAGACAGAGAAGGAAAAAGGGACAAATAGGAAATTTGTTTAAGGATGGAAGTCTACCTAATCCTTTCATCCACTCAACTGGATAGATCTTGTCTTGCTTCAGTTCTGCAAACTTCACTGCCCATCTTCCAATCAAATATTCTATGATCTCTAACAGACCTTCAGCTACACACAAATGTGATTATAGAAAACACAATAAGGTACAAATGACCAGTGAATGAAATTAATCTCCAGTATTTGAGAAAACACTTGGAGAAAGCAAAAAGAAAATAAAGCTATTACTAGCTTCTCAAAAGAGGAGCTAGTATTATGAGACTCTCCCAGTGAGAATGGGTAGTGAAGTATTTTCTATTAGCAGACTCATACAATCTGTGCTTACTCTGTGAAATCTAAGAAACACATCACTCACTCCCTTTCTTCATCTTTGCAAATGATTCCAGATACCACTTGTCTTTGTGCCATCATTATTAAATGAAAGAATATAGATTGGTCCAACATATGGTCCAAGTTGAGAGTGGGAAATATGAAATATAGAGGTGTACCTGTATTTAATTCCATGTTGAGAAGTCTACACTTTCCACTGTATGTTCTATTGTAATAAAGAAGTTGATTTTGCCATCACTCAAAAATGCTATGGACATCAGGGCCATAGTCACTCATGACACTTTGAAAAAAAAATCACAAAATTAGTTATGATAAAGGGAAATAGAGGGGAGATTTCAAGAAAGCAGACTAGAGGGCGGCTGCATTTCATGTTGCTCCAGGACGCAGGATTCAAAAGAGGAGATAGTGAGAGACTTGGGACCAGCTCAAAGCCGTCGGGTGAGTCTCTCCTGTTGGGGAGGTGTCCTGGATGGGGCGGTAGTCCCGGAAAGCAGGGAACTTTGTGAAATAGAGTTGCCCGGAGAGACACCCCTCCCCCCACAGGAACGGTAAACACGGACAACTGGGAACATCGTAGAGGAGACGGCTCAGCACAGCACTTGGACTCGGAGCAACCACTGGGGCTCCGGGTGGCTGCGTGAGGAGGAGCTGCGTGGCGAGCTGTTTAGACTCAGAACGACCGCTTCTGAACACCGGGGGGCTTCCCGGAGGAAGAGAAGGAACGTGTCGGGTCGCTTGGTCTAGGAGTGACTGCATCAGAGCTACAGACGGTAGCCAGAGGAGGAGGCGAGTGGTGAGTTGTTTGGACTCAAAGCGACTGCTCCTGAACACCTGTGGCCTGCCTGGAGGAGGAGCACGGTGGGTCGCTTGGTCTCCGAGCGACTGCTCCTGAACACCTGGGGGGTTACCCCGAGGAGGAGGAGGAACAGGGCGGGTCACTTGGACTCGGAGTGACTGCCTCGGGCTACAGGCGGTTGGCGGGAGGAGGAGATGCGAAGTGAGTTGCTTGGACTCCTAGTGACTGCATCGGAATACCGGGCAGCTGTCCGGAGGAAGAGGTGTGTGGCGAGTCTCTGGGTCTCAGAGCTATTGTATGGGGCTCCAGGTGGCGGCTCAGAAGAGGGTCCACATAGCCAGGTAATTAGGTACAGAGCAGGGTCCCAGGACCTAGGTGGCTTCTTGGTGGAAGAGCCACATAGAGACACGCCTAGGGGCGGAGCGAAGGTTCCAGGACTGGGGGCAGATTCTCTGAGGAGAGGCAGCCTAAGGAGACTCCTCAGCGAAGGGTGAGGCTCCCAGGCCCAGGAGGTAGGTCCGGGTCCCTGGGAACGTTGCAGAGGAAGACAGCCCAGCCCAGGCATTAGTTGTGGATTGAGGGGAACCTCTAGGAGGGGAACTGACCAGCGAGACCTCCCTACCGGGTGAGTCTTCCCTGCCAGGTGAGGTTTTCCCACAAGGACGGTAAAATCAGAGACACAGGCACAAACAGGCCCTGCCTCAGCCCACAGCCTAGTTCCCCTTTGGATGACCATTGGTCAACAAGTGGAGGCACCTCTGCCCACTAGCAGGGAATATACCCCACCTGAGGGTCACCACCCCTAGAGAGGCAGCTTCCTTGTGGAGCGCCACATTATCAACTTCCTCCAAGACTGCAGGCTACTAAAGGATAAGAGGGGATATACTAGCAATCTTCAGGGATATTATAAGTCAATAGAGGAAATCTGCAATATCTTAATGACCCACTGATTCCTGAACAATATCAGAAAACAAGGGAAGGAAAAGCCCCAAACAAATCTAGATGTTACATCAATAAAATCCAACGACAGCATGGCAGGAGAAATGACAGAAAGGGAGTTCAGAATGTACATAATTAAAATGATCAGGGAAGCAAACGATGAGATGAAAGAGCAAATGCAGGCATTGAATGATGAGATGAAAGAGCAAATGCAGGCACTGAATGATTGCACCAATCGACAGTTAAAAGAGCAAATACAGGAAGCAAAAGATCATTTCAATAAAGAGTTAGAGATATTGAAAAAAAACCAAACAGAAATCCATGAAATGAAGGAAACAATAAACCAAATGAAGAACTCCATAGAAAGCATAACCAATAGGATAGAACACCTGGAAGACAGAACCTCAGATATTGAAGACAAAATATTTAACCTTGAAAACAAAGTTGAACAAACAGAGAAGATGGTAAGAAATCATGAACAGAATCTCCAAGAACTATGGGATATCATGAAAAGACCAAATTTGAGAATTATTGGGATTGAGGAAGGCTTAGAGAAACAAACCAAAGGAATGAACAATCTATTCAATGAGATAATTTCAGAAAATTTCCCAAATCTGAAGAATGAAATGGAAAATCAAGTTCAAGAGGCTTATAGGACTCCAAATACACAAAATTACAACAGACTCACATCAAGGCACATTACAATGAAAATACCTAACATACAAAATAAAAACAGAATTTTAAAGGCTGTGAGAGAAAAGAACCAAATTACATTCAGGGGGAAACCAATACGGATATCAGCAGATTTTTCAATCCAGACCCTAAAAGCTAGAAGGGCCTAGAACAACATTTTTCAAGCTCTGAAAGAAAATGGATGCCAACCAAGAATCTTATACCCAGCAAAACTTACCTTCAAATTTGACGATGAAATAAAATCATTCCATGATAAACAAAAGCTAAAAGAATTTACAAAAAGAAAGCCAGCATTACAGAACATTCTCAGCAAAATATTCCATGAGGAAGAGATAAAAAAACAAAGAAGCAAATCAGCAAAGGGAGGAATAATCCTAAAGGAACTGTCAAATAAAGGAGGAACCAAGGTGTGTCAAAAAATAAATAAATAAATAAATAAAATTTAAAAAATGAACCAAATGACTGGGAATACAAATCATATCTCAATAATAACACTGAATGTTAATGGCCTGAATTCATCAATCAAAAGACATAGACTGGCAGATTGGATTAAAAAGAAAGATCCAACAATATGTTGCCTGCAAGAGACTCACCTCATAGAAAGAGATACCCATAGACTAAAGGTGAAAGGATGGGGAAAAACATACCATGCACATGGACTCAGCAAAAAAGCTGGAGTATCCATCCTCATTTCAGATAATGTGCACTTCAAGCCAAAGTTAGTCAGAAGGGATAAAGAAGGACATTTCATACTGCTTAAGGGAAGCATAAATCAGCAAGATATAACAATCATAAACATCTATGCCCCAAACAGTGACTCATCCATGTATGTCAAACAAATCCTTCTCAATTTTAGAAACCAAATAGACCGTAACACAATATTACTAGGTGATTTTAACACGCCTCTCTCACCACTGGACAGATCTTCCAAACAAAAATTGAACAAAGAAACCATAGATCTCAATAACACAATCAATAATTTAGACTTAACAGACATTTATAGAATATACCATCCAACCAAGAGCGAATACACTTTCTTCTCAGCAGCACATGGATCCTTCTCTAAAATAGACCATATATTATGCCACAACGCTAATGTTAGCAAATACAAGAAGATAGAGACACTACCTTGTATTCTATCAGATCATAATGGATTGAAGTTAGAAATAAATGAAAGAGTAAAAAACAGAAACTACTCCAACACCTGGAGATTAAACAATGTGCTATTATATGATGAATGGATAACAGAAGATATTAGGAAGGAAATTAAAAAATTCTTAGAGGTAAATGAGAGCAAAGAAACATCATATCAAAATCTCTGGGACACTATGAAAGCAGTACTTAGAGGAAAATTTATTTCATGGAGCGCATTTAATAAAAGAAGTAAAACTCAACAAATAAACGACCTAACACTACAGCTCAAAGCCCTAGAAAAAGAAGAACAGACCAACACCAAAAGTAGTAGAAGACAGGAAATAGTTAAACTCAGAGCTGAAATCAACAAAATTGAAACAAAAGAAACAATACAAAAAATTGACAAAATAAATAGTTGGTTCTTCGAAAAAATAAACAAAATTGACAAACCTTTAGTCACACTAACAAAGAGAAGACGAGAGAAAACCCAAATCACTAAAATTCGGAATGAACAAGGAAATATCACAACAGACACGACTGAAATACAAAACATAATTAGAAGCTATTTTGAAAATCTATACTCCAACAAAATAGAAAATTTCGAAGACATCAACAGGTTTCTAGAGACATATGAATTGCCTAAACTGAACGAGGAGGACATACACAATTTAAATAGACCAATTTCAAGTAATGAAATAGAAGAAGTCATCAAAAGCCTACCAACAAAGAAAAGTACTGGACCACATGGGTTCTCAGCCGAGTTCTACAAAACCTTTAAAGAAGAGATCATCCCAATACTTCTCAAAGTATTCCATAAAATAAAAGAGGAGGGAACCCTCCCAAACTCATTCTATGAAGCCAATATTACCCTGATACCTAAACCAGACAGAGACACATCGAGGAAAGAAAATTTCAGACCAATATCCTTAATGAACATCGACACAAAAATTCTCAACAAAATTTTAGCAAATCGCATACAAAAACATATTAAAAAGATAGTGCACCATGATCAAGTGGGTTTCATCCCAGGGATGCAAGGTTGGTTCAACATGAGGAAATCAATAAATGTCATTCACCATATCAATAGACTTAAAGTCAAGAATCACATGATTATTTCAATAGATGCAGAAAAAGCATTTGATAAAATACAGCACCCCTTCATGCTCAAAACACTAGAAAAAATAGGGATAGTGGGAACATTCCTTAACATTGTAAAGGCCATCTATGCTAAGCCCATGGCCAATATCATTCTAAATGGTCAAAAACTGAAAGCATTCCCCCTAAAAACTGGAACAAGGCAGGGATGCCCTCTTTCACCACTTCTATTCAATATAGTCCTTGAAACTCTAGCCAGAGCAATTAGACAGACCAAAGAAATTAAAGGGATACGAAGAGGAAAAGAAGAACTCAAACTATCCCTATTTGCTGATGATATGATTATATACTTAGAGGAACCAGGAAATTCCACCAGAAAACTTTTAGATCTCATAAGTGAATTCAGTAAAGTAGCGGGATATAAGATCAATGCACATAAATCTAATGCATTTTTATACATAAGTGATGAATCTTCAGAAAGAGAAATTAGGAAAACTACCCCATTCACAATAGCATCGAAAAAAATAAAATACTTGGGAATCAATCTAACAAAAGAGGTGAAAGACCTCTACAATGAGAACTATAGAACACTAAAGAAAGAAATTAAAGAAAACCTTAGAAGATAGAAAGATCTCCCATGTTCTTGGATAGGCAGAATTAATATTGTCAAAATGGCCATACTACCAAAAGTGCTATACAGATTCAATGCAATTCCAATTAAAATCCCAATGATGTACCTTACAGAAATAGAGCAAGCAATTATGAAATTCATCTGGAAGAATAAAAAACCCAGAATAGCTAAAGCAATCCTCAGTAGAAAGAGCGAAGCAGGGGTATCGCAATACCAGATCTTCAACTCTAGTACGAAGCAATAGTAACAAAGACGGCATGGTATTGGTACTAAAATAGAAAGGTGGATCAATGGTACAGAATAGAGGACACAGACACAAACCCAAATAAATACAATTTTCTCATATTAGAGAAAGGGGCCAAAAATATGCAATGGAGAAAAGATAGCCTCTTCAACAGATGGTGCTGGGAAAACTGGAAATCCATATGCAACAGAATGAAATTAACCCCTATCTCTCACCCTGTACAAAAATCAACTCAAAATGGATTAAGGACCTCAGAATCAGACCAGAGACCTTACATCTTATAGAAGAAAAAGTAGGTCCAGAGCTTCATCATGTCGGCTTAGGACCAGACTTCCTCAACAGGACTCGCATAGCACAAGAAATAAAAGCAAGAATCAATAACTGGGATAGATTCAAACTAAAAAGCTTTCTCTCAGCAAAGGAAACTATCAGCAATGTGAAGAAAGAGCCAACAGAGTGGGAGAAAATCTTTGCCAATTATACTTCAGATAGAGCACTAATCTCCAGAATCTATAAAGAACTCCAAAAATTCTACACCAAGAATGCAAATAATCCAATCGACAAATGGGCTAAGGAAATGAATAGACACTTCACAGAAGAAGATCTACAAGCAATCAACCAACATATGGAAAAATGTTCAACATCTCTAGTAATAAGAGAAATGCAAACCAAAACCACCCTAAGATTCCATCTCACCCCAATTAGAATGGCGATTATCAAGAATACAAGTAACAACAGGTGTTGGCGAGGATGTGGGGAGAAAGGTACACTCATACTTTGCTGGTGGGGCTGCAAATTAGTTCAGCCACTCTGGAAAGCAGTGTGGAGACTCCTTAGAAAACTTGGAATGGACCCAGCTATCCCACTCCTTGGCCTATACCCAAAGGACTTAAAATCAGCATATTACAGAGATACAGCCACATCAATGTTCATAGCTGCTCAGTTCACAATAGCCAGATTGTGCAACCAACCTAGATGTCCTTCAATTGATGAATGGATAAAGAAACAGTGGTATATATATACAATGGAATATTATTCAGTCATAAAGAATGATAAAATTATGGCATTTGCAGGCAAATGGATGAAATTGGAGAATATCATGCTAAGTGAGATAAGCCAATCTCAAAAAAACCAAAGGACGAATGATATCGCTAAGTGGATGATGACATATAATGGGGGATGGGAGGGGTTAGTTTTAGGGTTAGAGTTAGGGTTAGGGACGGGGCCAAGAATGGAGGAAGGAAGGACTGTATAGAGGGAAAAGAGGGGTGGGAGGGGTGGGGGAAAGGGAAAAAAATAACAGAATGAATCAAACAACATTACCCGATGTAAATTTATGATTACACAAATGGCATGCCTTACTCCATGTACAAACAGAGAAACAACCTGTATCCCATTTGTTACAATAAAAAAAAAAAACCTGAAATACTAATAAGTTGGACCTAATCAATGTAAAAATTAGAAGTTCTGCTCATGGAAAGACTTTGTTAATTAAGTGAAAAGGAAAGCCAGAGAATGGGAGAATATATTGATTTATGTGCACACATACAAACCTATTTAATTCTATATCTATTGATCCATCCATTTAATAAAAAGACAAGCAAAGAAATTTTAAAAACAGGCAAAAGTTTTGAAAATATACTCTTTTTTGGGTGGTGAGGGGTACCAGGAATTGAACGCAGAGGTGTTTTGCTACTGAGCCATATCACTAGCCTTTTTTCTTTTGAGATAGGGTCTGGCTAAATTGCTTAGGGCCTCAAGAAATTGCTGGGGCTTTCCTCAAACTTGTAATCCTCCTGCCTCAGCCTCCTCAGCAGCTGGGATTACAGGTTTGCACCACCACGGCTGGCCAAAAATATACTTCTTAATAGAAGCTATAAGAATTATCAACAAACCCAGTGAAAAAAATGCCCAGTGCCATTAATTATTAGGAAATGCAATTAAAGGTCCTGAGATAGCATTTCACACCAACCAGAATGGCTAATTTTTAAAGGAAAACTAATAGTACAGTACTCCAAATGTTGGTGAATATATAAAATACCTGAAGCTCTTATACCTGGTTGGGGAAAGAGGAATACATTACATCCATTCTGGAAAGTTTGGCAGGTCTTTATGAACTTATGCATATATCTTACCTCTCAGTAGATCCACTCCCAGAAATGATAGTGTATGCCTTAAAGACTCATTCAAATGACAAAGTGTTTGAGGAGACAAATTTACACTGATTTGAATATATATATGTGTATATATATATATATCTCAAATATATATAAATCTTAATGTGTATGAATTGAAACATCACATGGTACCCCATAAACATGCACCATTTTTATCAACTAAAGTTTTTTAACTGCAAAAAAAAATTTCTTCAAGAATACTCATAGATGTTTTATTCATAAGCCTTCTGACCCAGAAAAAAACACAAGCAACCCAAACTAAAAACAACCCAAATATCCTTCAATAGGGGAATGGATAAAGGAATTGTGGCACATTCATATAATGGAGTACTAATCAATAATAACAATGAATAAACTACTGATGGATGTATTGCTGAAATATTTCATAAGTGTTTGTGAGCAATCTTTGACACCCATGGGCCCTGATGCAGGCAGAGTGAGGCTCTGACTTCCTGTTTTTCAGTAGTTGAATCCAACCTGTGTTTATCTGTATCACTGTTTAAAACAAAGCATGGTGAATACTTCAGGGTTTTGTGCTACCCATCTCACCAGACCTCGAAGTCAGCAGCTGCATCTTACCCAAGTCTAAATCACCAACATCTTTCCCAGAACTGGATACACACGTACAAACAGACACACACAATCAGTATTTGTGAAAGAAAAAAGGGACAAAGGGACACTTGGACATAGCTTTTATTCCCTCCAGTCTTCAAAGCCTGGTGCAATAGTAACTCAATGATGTCTATCAAATAATAAGTAAGTCTCATTATTTGGATGTAAATAACTGGAGAGCTGGATAAAGTTTCTATCTCAACAACAGTTTGTCTAGCTTAGTTATGGACAATTTAGTTTAGTCCAAGGCAACTTGCCCAAGGTTATCCGCCTAGTCAAGTGTCAGAGCTGGGACATACGTGACTGAATGGTTCTTCCTGCCTCACTACACCTGCATGCTCTCACGATGTGCTTAGTGGCTTAAGTGCTTGAATGTGTTATTTCCTTCCACACAAGAGCAAGTGCAGGCTGTCAGAATTCCTGCAAGGAGGATGTCACCCTGCTTGGCTGGGGCATGTTGGCAAAAGTGGGAGGTGAGTGGGCTCTGCTCATCCTGAGGGTAGCCATGGCTGCTGGGTTGCTTCCTGGATGTGACCCGGCCCTTCCCTTTGGAGGGGCAGAGCAGAGCTCCATCTCTGAAAACTGAGTAGAAGCAAGCCTGGACATGGGAGTGAGCAGAGGACTGGTGGGGGCTGAGCTATTTTACCTGCCTCATGTTTGAGAATGATAAAAAAATCATCTTTAAGGAGTTAAGAGTGTGAGTAGCAACCAAGATGGTCCTTAACTACAAGTATAATCTAGCAATATGCTAAAAAATTAGTCAAACCTGATGTCTGGTCTTACACAGAAAATTGATGATAGTGTTTAATGACACATTTAGAGAGTTTTTTAAATCTTTGAAGATATTTCATTTACCTAAGGATACTGAGGAAATCTTAAATACACATAATTTCCATGGTCATTAAAAAAATTCTCATTTAAAAATTTTCCTACTCTGATTTGGTCTTACATTTTGTTTCTTGTGGGATGTAAGCATGAAAATTTCAAATGAGAGGCTCTTGGAATTGTCTATGAATAAACTGTAACTATCTTAGAAAGAGATGTGATTACTCTAAAGACAGAGAAGGAAAAAGGGACAAATAGGAAATTTGTTTAAGGATGGAAGTCTACCTAATCCTTTCATCCACTCAACTGGATAGATCTTGTCTTGCTTCAGTTCTGCAAACTTCACTGCCCATCTTCCAATCAAATATTCTATGATCTCTAACAGACCTTCAGCTACACACAAATGTGATTATAGAAAACACAATAAGGTACAAATGACCAGTGAATGAAATTAATCTCCAGTATTTGAGAAAACACTTGGAGAAAGCAAAAAGAAAATAAAGCTATTACTAGCTTCTCAAAAGAGGAGCTAGTATTATGAGACTCTCCCAGTGAGAATGGGTAGTGAAGTATTTTCTATTAGCAGACTCATACAATCTGTGCTTACTCTGTGAAATCTAAGAAACACATCACTCACTCCCTTTCTTCATCTTTGCAAATGATTCCAGATACCACTTGTCTTTGTGCCATCATTATTAAATGAAAGAATATAGATTGGTCCAACATATGGTCCAAGTTGAGAGTGGGAAATATGAAATATAGAGGTGTACCTGTATTTAATTCCATGTTGAGAAGTCTACACTTTCCACTGTATGTTCTATTGTAATAAAGAAGTTGATTTTGCCATCACTCAAAAATGCTATGGACATCAGGGCCATAGTCACTCATGACACTTTGAAAAAAAAATCACAAAATTAGTTATGATAAAGGGAAATAGAGGGGAGATTTCAAGAAAGCAGACTAGAGGGCGGCTGCATTTCATGTTGCTCCAGGACGCAGGATTCAAAAGAGGAGATAGTGAGAGACTTGGGACCAGCTCAAAGCCGTCGGGTGAGTCTCTCCTGTTGGGGAGGTGTCCTGGATGGGGCGGTAGTCCCGGAAAGCAGGGAACTTTGTGAAATAGAGTTGCCCGGAGAGACACCCCTCCCCCCACAGGAACGGTAAACACGGACAACTGGGAACATCGTAGAGGAGACGGCTCAGCACAGCACTTGGACTCGGAGCAACCACTGGGGCTCCGGGTGGCTGCGTGAGGAGGAGCTGCGTGGCGAGCTGTTTAGACTCAGAACGACCGCTTCTGAACACCGGGGGGCTTCCCGGAGGAAGAGAAGGAACGTGTCGGGTCGCTTGGTCTAGGAGTGACTGCATCAGAGCTACAGACGGTAGCCAGAGGAGGAGGCGAGTGGTGAGTTGTTTGGACTCAAAGCGACTGCTCCTGAACACCTGTGGCCTGCCTGGAGGAGGAGCACGGTGGGTCGCTTGGTCTCCGAGCGACTGCTCCTGAACACCTGGGGGGTTACCCCGAGGAGGAGGAGGAACAGGGCGGGTCACTTGGACTCGGAGTGACTGCCTCGGGCTACAGGCGGTTGGCGGGAGGAGGAGATGCGAAGTGAGTTGCTTGGACTCCTAGTGACTGCATCGGAATACCGGGCAGCTGTCCGGAGGAAGAGGTGTGTGGCGAGTCTCTGGGTCTCAGAGCTATTGTATGGGGCTCCAGGTGGCGGCTCAGAAGAGGGTCCACATAGCCAGGTAATTAGGTACAGAGCAGGGTCCCAGGACCTAGGTGGCTTCTTGGTGGAAGAGCCACATAGAGACACGCCTAGGGGCGGAGCGAAGGTTCCAGGACTGGGGGCAGATTCTCTGAGGAGAGGCAGCCTAAGGAGACTCCTCAGCGAAGGGTGAGGCTCCCAGGCCCAGGAGGTAGGTCCGGGTCCCTGGGAACGTTGCAGAGGAAGACAGCCCAGCCCAGGCATTAGTTGTGGATTGAGGGGAACCTCTAGGAGGGGAACTGACCAGCGAGACCTCCCTACCGGGTGAGTCTTCCCTGCCAGGTGAGGTTTTCCCACAAGGACGGTAAAATCAGAGACACAGGCACAAACAGGCCCTGCCTCAGCCCACAGCCTAGTTCCCCTTTGGATGACCATTGGTCAACAAGTGGAGGCACCTCTGCCCACTAGCAGGGAATATACCCCACCTGAGGGTCACCACCCCTAGAGAGGCAGCTTCCTTGTGGAGCGCCACATTATCAACTTCCTCCAAGACTGCAGGCTACTAAAGGATAAGAGGGGATATACTAGCAATCTTCAGGGATATTATAAGTCAATAGAGGAAATCTGCAATATCTTAATGACCCACTGATTCCTGAACAATATCAGAAAACAAGGGAAGGAAAAGCCCCAAACAAATCTAGATGTTACATCAATAAAATCCAACGACAGCATGGCAGGAGAAATGACAGAAAGGGAGTTCAGAATGTACATAATTAAAATGATCAGGGAAGCAAACGATGAGATGAAAGAGCAAATGCAGGCATTGAATGATGAGATGAAAGAGCAAATGCAGGCACTGAATGATTGCACCAATCGACAGTTAAAAGAGCAAATACAGGAAGCAAAAGATCATTTCAATAAAGAGTTAGAGATATTGAAAAAAAACCAAACAGAAATCCATGAAATGAAGGAAACAATAAACCAAATGAAGAACTCCATAGAAAGCATAACCAATAGGATAGAACACCTGGAAGACAGAACCTCAGATATTGAAGACAAAATATTTAACCTTGAAAACAAAGTTGAACAAACAGAGAAGATGGTAAGAAATCATGAACAGAATCTCCAAGAACTATGGGATATCATGAAAAGACCAAATTTGAGAATTATTGGGATTGAGGAAGGCTTAGAGAAACAAACCAAAGGAATGAACAATCTATTCAATGAGATAATTTCAGAAAATTTCCCAAATCTGAAGAATGAAATGGAAAATCAAGTTCAAGAGGCTTATAGGACTCCAAATACACAAAATTACAACAGACTCACATCAAGGCACATTACAATGAAAATACCTAACATACAAAATAAAAACAGAATTTTAAAGGCTGTGAGAGAAAAGAACCAAATTACATTCAGGGGGAAACCAATACGGATATCAGCAGATTTTTCAATCCAGACCCTAAAAGCTAGAAGGGCCTAGAACAACATTTTTCAAGCTCTGAAAGAAAATGGATGCCAACCAAGAATCTTATACCCAGCAAAACTTACCTTCAAATTTGACGATGAAATAAAATCATTCCATGATAAACAAAAGCTAAAAGAATTTACAAAAAGAAAGCCAGCATTACAGAACATTCTCAGCAAAATATTCCATGAGGAAGAGATAAAAAAACAAAGAAGCAAATCAGCAAAGGGAGGAATAATCCTAAAGGAACTGTCAAATAAAGGAGGAACCAAGGTGTGTCAAAAAATAAATAAATAAATAAATAAAATTTAAAAAATGAACCAAATGACTGGGAATACAAATCATATCTCAATAATAACACTGAATGTTAATGGCCTGAATTCATCAATCAAAAGACATAGACTGGCAGATTGGATTAAAAAGAAAGATCCAACAATATGTTGCCTGCAAGAGACTCACCTCATAGAAAGAGATACCCATAGACTAAAGGTGAAAGGATGGGGAAAAACATACCATGCACATGGACTCAGCAAAAAAGCTGGAGTATCCATCCTCATTTCAGATAATGTGCACTTCAAGCCAAAGTTAGTCAGAAGGGATAAAGAAGGACATTTCATACTGCTTAAGGGAAGCATAAATCAGCAAGATATAACAATCATAAACATCTATGCCCCAAACAGTGACTCATCCATGTATGTCAAACAAATCCTTCTCAATTTTAGAAACCAAATAGACCGTAACACAATATTACTAGGTGATTTTAACACGCCTCTCTCACCACTGGACAGATCTTCCAAACAAAAATTGAACAAAGAAACCATAGATCTCAATAACACAATCAATAATTTAGACTTAACAGACATTTATAGAATATACCATCCAACCAAGAGCGAATACACTTTCTTCTCAGCAGCACATGGATCCTTCTCTAAAATAGACCATATATTATGCCACAACGCTAATGTTAGCAAATACAAGAAGATAGAGACACTACCTTGTATTCTATCAGATCATAATGGATTGAAGTTAGAAATAAATGAAAGAGTAAAAAACAGAAACTACTCCAACACCTGGAGATTAAACAATGTGCTATTATATGATGAATGGATAACAGAAGATATTAGGAAGGAAATTAAAAAATTCTTAGAGGTAAATGAGAGCAAAGAAACATCATATCAAAATCTCTGGGACACTATGAAAGCAGTACTTAGAGGAAAATTTATTTCATGGAGCGCATTTAATAAAAGAAGTAAAACTCAACAAATAAACGACCTAACACTACAGCTCAAAGCCCTAGAAAAAGAAGAACAGACCAACACCAAAAGTAGTAGAAGACAGGAAATAGTTAAACTCAGAGCTGAAATCAACAAAATTGAAACAAAAGAAACAATACAAAAAATTGACAAAATAAATAGTTGGTTCTTCGAAAAAATAAACAAAATTGACAAACCTTTAGTCACACTAACAAAGAGAAGACGAGAGAAAACCCAAATCACTAAAATTCGGAATGAACAAGGAAATATCACAACAGACACGACTGAAATACAAAACATAATTAGAAGCTATTTTGAAAATCTATACTCCAACAAAATAGAAAATTTCGAAGACATCAACAGGTTTCTAGAGACATATGAATTGCCTAAACTGAACGAGGAGGACATACACAATTTAAATAGACCAATTTCAAGTAATGAAATAGAAGAAGTCATCAAAAGCCTACCAACAAAGAAAAGTACTGGACCACATGGGTTCTCAGCCGAGTTCTACAAAACCTTTAAAGAAGAGATCATCCCAATACTTCTCAAAGTATTCCATAAAATAAAAGAGGAGGGAACCCTCCCAAACTCATTCTATGAAGCCAATATTACCCTGATACCTAAACCAGACAGAGACACATCGAGGAAAGAAAATTTCAGACCAATATCCTTAATGAACATCGACACAAAAATTCTCAACAAAATTTTAGCAAATCGCATACAAAAACATATTAAAAAGATAGTGCACCATGATCAAGTGGGTTTCATCCCAGGGATGCAAGGTTGGTTCAACATGAGGAAATCAATAAATGTCATTCACCATATCAATAGACTTAAAGTCAAGAATCACATGATTATTTCAATAGATGCAGAAAAAGCATTTGATAAAATACAGCACCCCTTCATGCTCAAAACACTAGAAAAAATAGGGATAGTGGGAACATTCCTTAACATTGTAAAGGCCATCTATGCTAAGCCCATGGCCAATATCATTCTAAATGGTCAAAAACTGAAAGCATTCCCCCTAAAAACTGGAACAAGGCAGGGATGCCCTCTTTCACCACTTCTATTCAATATAGTCCTTGAAACTCTAGCCAGAGCAATTAGACAGACCAAAGAAATTAAAGGGATACGAATAGGAAAAGAAGAACTCAAACTATCCCTATTTGCTGATGATATGATTATATACTTAGAGGAACCAGGAAATTCCACCAGAAAACTTTTAGATCTCATAAGTGAATTCAGTAAAGTAGTGGGATATAAGATCAATGCACATAAATCTAATGCATTTTTATACATAAGTGATGAATCTTCAGAAAGAGAAATTAGGAAAACTACCCCATTCACAATAGCATCGAAAAAAATAAAATACTTGGGAATCAATCTAACAAAAGAGGTGAAAGACCTCTACAATGAGAACTACAGAACACTAAAGAAAGAAATTAAAGAAAACCTTAGAAGATGGAAAGATCTCCCATGTTCTTGGATAGGCAGAATTAATATTGTCAAAATGGCCATACTACCAAAAGTGCTATACAGATTCAATGCAATTCCAATTAAAATCCCAATGATGTACCTTATAGAAATAGAGCAAGCAATTATGAAATTCATCTGGAAGAATAAAAAACCCAGAATAGCTAAAGCAATCCTTGGCAGAAAGAGTGAAGCAGGGGTATCGCAATACCAGATCTTCAACTCTAGTACGAAGCAATAGTAACAAAGACGGCATGGTATTGGTACCAAAATAGAAAGGTGGATCAATGGTACAGAATAGAGGACATGGACACAAACCCAAATAAATACCATTTTCTCATACTAGACAAAGGGGCCAAAAATATGCAATGGAGAAAAGATAGCCTCTTCAACAGATGGTGCTGGGAGAATTGGAAATCCATATGCAACAGAATGAAACTAAACCCATATCTCTCACCATGCATGAAACTAAACTCAAAATGGATTAAGGACCTCGGAATCAGACCAGAGACCTTTCATCTTATAGAAGAAAAAGTAGGTCCAGAGCTTCATCATGTCGGCTTAGGACCAGACTTCCTCAACAGGACTCCCATAGCACAAGAAATAAAAGCAAGAATCAATAACTGGGATAGATTCAAACTAAAATGTTTTCTCTCAGCAAAGGAAACTATCAGCAATACGAAGAAAGAGCCAACAGAGTGGAGAAAATCTTTGCCAATCATACTTCAGATAGAGCACTAATCTCCAGAATCTATAAAGAACTCAAAAAACTCTACACAAAGAATGCAAATAATCCAATCAACAAATGGGCTAAGGAAATGAATAGACGCTTCACAGAAGAAGAGCTACAAGCAATCAACCAACATATGGAAAAATGTTCAACATCTCTAGTAATAAGAGAAATGCAAACCAAAACCACCCTAAGATTCCATTTCACCCCAATTAGAATGGCGATTATCAAGAATACAAGCAACAGCAGGTGTTGGCGAGGATGTGGGGAGAAAGGTACACTCATACCTTGCTGGTGGGGCTGCAAATTAGTGCAGCCACTCTGGAAAGCAGTGTGGAGACTCCTTAGAAAACTTGGAATGGAACCACCATTTGACCCAGCTATCCCACTCCTTGGCCTATACCCAAAGGACTTAAAATCAGCATATTACAGAGATACAGCCACATCAATGTTCATAGGTGCTCAGTTAACAATAGCCAGATTGTGGAACCAACCTAGATATCCTTCAATTGATGAATGGATAAAGAAGCTGTGGTATATATATATATATATATATATATATATATATATATATATATACAATGGAATATTACTCAGTCATAAAGAATGATAAAATTATGGCATTTGCAGGCAAATGGATGAAATTGGAGACTATCATGCTAAGTGAGATAAACCAATCTCAAAAAACCAAAGGACGAATGATATCGCTAAGTGGATGTTGACACGTAATGGGGGATGGGATGGTTAGTGTTAGTGTTAGAGTTAGGGTTAGGGAGGGGGGCAAGAATGGAGGAAGGAAGGACTGTATAGAGGGAAAAGAGGGGTGGGAGAGGTGGGGGGAAGGGAAAAAATAACAGAATGAATCAAACAACATTACCCTATGTAAATTTATGATTACACAAATGGTATGCCTTTATGCCATGTACAAACAGAGAAACAACATGTATCGCATTTTTTTACAAAAAAAAATAAATAAAAAAAAATTTAAAAAAAGGGAAATAGAATTAGCCTGATAAAACCTTCATTAATATTGTTCATTTTTTTATTTTCAGATCATTTTCATATTTATGATATTTATGAAAAAGGATAGTGTAATGATCTGAAAATAGAAAAAATGCTTCATCATAGTTTTCTGCTTAAATCTAGAAAGTTTTAATTTGGCACTTCTTTTCAAATGGTGTAATTATTAAATTTTAATGATCATAAAGGGTGTTTATTATTTGATTATGAAGCATTATTTAAGTAGCTACTGTGTATAAGGCATATGCTAGGGGTTGTCAGGTATCTGTTCTTAAAATGCAGGTGGGATTCATCCATCCACTTACTGATGGGTACCTCTAGTATAACACATGGATTATGTTCTTTTCTACCTAAGGACAAAACTACTGAGCTGCTGTTTTTCATGAATGTAGTTAGGGTCAAAAGGTGGAGAGGATACAGTGGTTCCTTCTGAATGTGAGAACCCAAAATCTGCCTTTGGCCTGGACCTTCCTGTATATGTGTGTCATTTGTGGCCCAAACTCCAGGGCTCCACCATGGGTCCCTGTCTTCTGAAATAAAAACAACCATAGCAGAGAAATGGATCTTTAAGCTATTCAACTGATTCCCAGCACAACAGGATAAGTCCACTGAGATTTATTTCGTATACTTTTCAACTATTTCCTAAGTCAGTAGTTTTTGTTTCACAAGGAAACAAATCTGAGTGAAAGCATTTTTTCTTGTTACCGTATTCTCTCCCTCTCTGTCTCTTTCTCTGTCTTACACACACACACACACACACACACACACACACATACAATAGTTTCCCATTATTTATTCCAGAAATTGAACTAGGGATGCAACTTCTTCTACTCTTTTTCCTTTGTACATGGTGCTAATGAAACTGTTTATTAATAACAGCCTATTTGCTTTTCTTCTAGTCATTTTTCCCACTCCAGATATGAAAAAAGTCTTCTGAGAAGTTTTGAAGTTCAAGTTGAGTTATGAAGTTTGAGTTAGAATAGGTCTTTTCTTTTTTTCTCAGAATTATATCGAAATCAATCTATCTGTTCTAATTGGCATTAAGGTAACTAACTCCAGTTTTACTCACCAAGTCAGAGTTCTCAATCTTAAAATAAGAATAAAAATTTGGCAAAACTCAACCTATTCTGTGCAAAGAAGTACTGCAGAGACATCAAGACTCTCTGAAGAACTGAAGTTAGAAAGCTAAGACGACAGCATACCTAGGGATTGCAAATTGGTGCATCCGCTATGGAAAGCAGAATGGAGATTCCTTAGAAAACTTGGAATAGAAGCACCAGTTGACCCAGTTATCCCACTCCTCATTCTATAACCAAAGAACTTAAAAACAGCAAACTATAGTGATGGAACCACTTCCATTTTTTTAAAATAAGTTTTTAGTTGTTATTGGACCTTTATTTTATTTATTTATATGCTGTGCTGAGAATCAAACCCAGTGCCTCACATGTGCTAGGCAAGCACTCTACCACTGAAGGACAACTCCATCCTTTGCCATAATCATATTTATAGCAGCTCAACTCACAATAACCAAGCTATGGAAACATCCTTGGTGTCCTTCAATGGATGCATGGATAAAGAAAATGTGGTATTTATACACAATGGAATATTACTAAGCTATAAGGAAGAATGAAATTATGGTATTTGCTGGTAAGTGGATGGGACTTGAGAATATCATGCTAAGAGAAACAAGCCAATCCCCCCAAACCAAAGATCAAATAGTCTCTGATCTGTGAATGCTAACCCAAAATAAAGGAGGTTGGGGAGGGGAATAATAGAAATAATTGGATTAGACAAAGGGGAATGAAGGGAAGGGAGAGGGGAGGAGCATAGGAAAGACAGTAGAATTAATTGGTCATAACTTTTCTAGCCTTATATTTGTATACATGACCATAGTAACTCCACAGCATGTACGACCACAAGAGTGGGAATCTAATGGAATAAGTTATTCTTTATGTGTGTATATTCTGCCAAAATACATTCTACTGTCATGTATAACTAAACAAATTTTTAAAAAGACAGTGCACCTAATTAACTCTTTCTTTGCCTACACCAGTCATTTGCACCTCCATGGCAACAGGGAGACATTACTGACATGGGTGCATATCCATTTCCCCCAGGTCAATGCTACTTCACAGGGGATGCACAGAGAATGCTGAATCAGATAGGTCTGTGTTCAAATCCACCATGAGTCTCCTGCTTGCATCTGATGATGTGAAAGCTGCATAATTTCAACTGAGTTCCAATCCTGAGTTTCATTCTCTGTAAACTAAGTAGTGAGGATTACATGAGATGATATTTGCTCAGTGCCAATAGTCAATACATAAGAGCTATTATGTGATTATGATTATTTTAGGGTCCTTTCAACAAGAGGGTCACCAGGCAGCTTCCCAGCTTTGTTGAGATTAGGATTGCCTGGGTAGGTAGGTGCCTGGGTTTAAGTCAGCTAAGTGGACAGCTCTACTTTTGCCAAACTGAATTATCTGCTAGGTACTCCAAGGCAGGCTACCATGACTTCGCTAGCCAAAGACCACCAGAAAGCAAACATCATGTCTAGAAGTCCTGATTTCACTTCTAACTGTGCTTCATCAATAAAGCAACAACAACATCAGCTCATTTGTAAATCAATAAATATACTCAACAATTTAACTGGAAATTACTGGTAACTTTTATTTCAAATGTTCTGGAAGAGATATCTGTTTAAACTAACAATGAAATTACTAAGAGCTGCTCTTACATGTTGTCTTATTTAGAAGTGAAAATAATGCTGCCAGTCAGAAGTTTTGTTTTAAATATATCAACTTATTTTTTAGAGATTTCTAAATGTAGCCAAATTTGTGGTTTGTCCTTAACATACATAGTAAAAAATGGTTTGTGATGATCTTTATTGATCTTTCATTTTCTCAAAGTCTAGAAACAAATATGTAGGAATTTCTAGGAAAACACTATGGTTTCTAGGTTAAATCTATTTTAAATTTGATAAGTGATATATATATATATATATATATATATATGAAGATTATGTGGGCCACTATATATAGTACTCTTTGACATAAGCATATACCGTATAAACTGATACCTTTAGTGGGTAAGAATGTAAAGTGAACAGACAAAATACTGAATTTTCACACCCTTTACCAAGTTCTCAAGATCCAAAGAATAGCTGGGTGAAAAATCAATACTGTCTCATTGCCTCTCTCCCTGGCCTCATTCTATCAGAAACACTATCTTGTGTTGTAAATCTTTAATTTCCTTCTAACATGGCAACTGTCAGGGACCAAGAAGTTCTTATTCTGAGAACATTCTGATCTTTACAATAAGCAGCAGCGCCCCTCCCTTCCCGCCGGCGCAAACTTCACCTTCCCGGCGGCGCGAACCTCACCTCCCGGCCGGCGCGAATTTGCACCCTATCAGGAACCCAGCAGAAGAACACAGCCAACCAGCCTGCACCTTGTCACACCCCTCCTTCCCTCAGTATAAATACCCCTGTGTGAACAATAAAAATTTGCAGCTTGATCAGAATTCCTGTCTTGCTGCCTCTCCCTGTGTCTCTTGTCCCTTCATTCCTTCTCTCTCAGGTTTGCGGTCCCGTGTTGATGTCCCGCGGGCCGGGACAGGCAACAATCTCAGAGAGTTTGCAAAATCTTTTAGATAGGCAATTCAAGCTTGGTATTATTTGGTTTATGAATATAAAAGAAATAAAATGCATGTCAAAGGCAAAGGCAAATGAAAGCCTTGTATTGAATCTGATATAACTTACATCGTATGTGCCAACAGACCTTGTTATTACTTCGCGTTTATATAATTTTTGTATATTTGCAAAAACTTTCAAGCTTGCTTTTATTATCTGTTTCTCAAAGCTGTCCCATGGGGGTAAGCATGAGTAGCTTGTTTTAAAGGCGAAGTGCCAGAGGAAGAGAAAAATGAAGTGAGTTTCCTGAAACAACCCAGCAAAGCAGTTGCTGATCCAGATTGCAAATTCCTGGTCCCTTGGTCCCTAGCTCATTAGCCACCAAATCCCAGCTTCCCTCATTTCTTTGCATCCTCAGACACTTCTGACCCTCTGCTTGTTTTAATGGGGCCCCTGAGACCTTCTTTTGGCCAGCTTTCAAGCCCCTTTCCTATCACTCCCCCTTTCCTAGCCCTTAGGAAAGATTTCCTGTAAAAGCTAGGGAAAAGTTAATTTGCTGATATTTATTCCAAACTGGCCTGCTGCTACACTGCATACTGATTTTCCCTTCAGAGGTGCCTTCAGAGACTCAACATATCCACTCTCTACCATGTGATATTGTGTTTGGAACAATATTTTAACATACCCCTGGTGACCTACACCCACTTTGACTTGCTAATATACATCACAGTCTTATCCAAAGGTACAATGTGGGAAAAATTAAATAAAAAGGAGCAAGAATATTTGTAAAGAGCCAAGCCTATGGAATTCTACCTTGTTCTTCTTAGACCTGGATATGATCTATCTCATCGAGCCAGATGATGAAAGAGCTTTCTTAGTGTACATTCAGTAGACACTGAGTTCCGTGTCCTAATCTTTCTTCGCCTTCCTTCATCACCTCATTGGCTGTAGACAATACAGTAGAAGTAGGAAAGGAATTTCTTTTCTAACACCTTGCCCATCCTAGTTTTACTGTTGTTGTTACCCAAGTAGAGAGATTCAGATCTTCTCAGTCAACGATTAACTCAGTTGGCATTCTTTATGAATCCCTTTGACATACAAGCCTGCATTTTTGAAAACAACACAACAACAAACCATTCAGTCTCTGTAAGTTAGATCCCAAGTTCCTGTCATCCTAGTGTGTATTATATGATGATGGAAATCACTGCTCTGTCCAGTCCAGAGAGAAATGTTCCATAAGTCACCCTGTTTTATGAGTGGAGAGCAAGAATTACTTGGTACTCTCTTTCCTACACAAAGGTCCCTGACTAGCATAAGTTCTAGGGATTTAAATTTAACGAGTACTTTTACTGATGTTCCAAAATGTATCATCTTCCTTTTAAGGCAAAGTCAGGTATTAATTTCTCAAAATATCCAAGTTTTATGCTAAATTAAGACCACAATTATCTGAAGTGTTAATAAAATCAGGTCGATATTTAAAAGAGCATGATTTTGTCTGTCTTTCTTCTCTAAAAGCACTTAGAATATCCCCTTCATATTCTTAGTTTGGTAAGTAGAGTGTGGGAGAGATAATTTCCTATTGTTGATGACAGAGGAAGCATTACCCTCCCTATCAGAGTGCTTGCCGCTCTCTTGTGTATGTGGATACGGTTATAAGCTTTGGGCTAAAAAATGCAGACAGTGGGAAATAACCTTCGATATTAGTATTTTATTTTAATCAGATCTCTATGAGGGTTCTATTTGTTACATTTCAATTAAAGTTTTAGATTTTTAGAGTATAATGAGAAGGTATTATGAGCTGTCAAACTTTCCTTATTTCTTTAAATGTCTGTGTAAAAATGAGCAGTTCCCAGATTCAAAATACCATGCTCAGAGACAAAGTTAAAATGTTTCTTAATATTTGGTGAACCCAAAGTAATTTGCAGTTAAAAATTATAGTTTCAAGAGCAGAAAGAAAGATGCTGTCGTGGTGATACATTTTTATTAGATTTGAAATAAAAAGAAAATCATTCATCATGAAAGTTTTAGTATTTGTATTTTTAGTATTTGTCACAATAAAAGAAATTCTGATGGTAGTGTTGCTAAAGAAATCCAGTTTTTGTTCTAATGGAATCAACATTTTGCATTTACTAGCTTAATTTTGCAAATGGCACTCAACAATGCTGACGGACAGTCGCACTTTCATTCTGTACTTAATCCATATGATCAACACACTGTAGGCAATTTACATACAGGAGAAGAACATATAGTATATTAGTCATTGAGGCTTTAATAAGACATCGCTCTTTTTTTTTTTTTGTGGTACTGGGGATTGAACCAGGGGTGCTTAACCACTGAGTCACAAACCCAGCCCTTTTTATTTTTTATTTTGAAATAGAGTCTCACTAAGTTGTTTAGGGCTTTGCTAAATTGCTGAGGCTGGCTTGCGATCCTCCTGCCTCAGCCTCCTGAATTGCTTACATCACCAGTATGTGCTACCAATTCCGAGCTCTTTCCAGTTCTTGTAAAATTTCCTATACCATTTTTGTCGCTTGCTCTCTCTGGAGAATTTTTTCTAGCCCTAGTGAGCTGATTTATCAACCAATATCCTGCACCACTTTGACTAGATGTATTACTTAGAATCTTCTGAATTAATTTATAACATCCTGCCAGAATTTTATTATTGTATGTTGATATAAAGTACAATGTAACCATGAATCTTATACAGAAAATCATTAGTATGATAGTATTTATTTTACTTTATCTATATTCTAGCATGCATTCCACCATATCTATATTCTAAATTAAATATCTTTATATTAAATTGAATTATTCAAGTAGAATACAAAGTAAAAGTACGTCATCTCTCAAATGAAAAAGGGGGTAGAATCAAAGGGGGAGTAAAGGTTTTTGGTGCTTTTTTAGAAAAAAAGGTTTTGGCAAAATTTTCACCAAATTTAACAATTTCTCTTCACTGGTATATATTTCATTTTCTAACCTTCTAGTTTTTTAGGTTTCACTCTGCTAGAAAAAAAATGTATTTCAGAGGAAAATCAATCAGTGACCTATTGCTTTCTAAGAATTGATCACTATGCCATGAGGCACTATATTCTAATTTTTAAATTTCTACTAAAGAGTCAATGAGAAAAGCATAATTTCTTTCAAGAACATAGTGATCGTTCATGGAAATGAATAATGATCAATGAAATGATAATCCAAGACATAACATAAACACAGCATTAGTCCTAGAAAATGTCAACTCTATCACTTCAAAAGGGCAAAAGTGTCACTGAACCAAGTGGTTTTTTTTTTTATATACAATAGACTTATTTTAAAATTCATCTCTTAGGGGAAAAAAACTACATTTGATGATTCAATGATCATTTTTAATGGGTTGGAAAAAATTTTCGTTAAAAGATGGCCAGCATATAAACATGAGTTGTTTAAATAACCTCACTAACTTCTCACCTGATGTCAGAATGTTAGACTTCTAATGTATCTTATTCATGCTATGACTTGATTTTTATCCCTGAGCTAAGAATTCTGAGTGGCATCAATCCATAGCATCTGAAAGCATTTGCCAAGAACATGTCAACTCCTTTAGAAAACAAATCACTCTAAGAATTCTAGACTTACACAACATTGGTGATTTCACAGTGCAAATATGCTTTAATGATCCAGTGGTAGAAGGTGTTCAGTAAATCCATGGAATGCTTCTTATTGTTTTCTATAGGTGTTTCCTAGAGTTTCTGAACTATTTCTAAACCCGCAGCCCCATGGTGTTTTCAAAGTCTGATTTACAAAGTAATAGACACCTAAAAGGTACTTTATTCCAAAGTGATTTTTTTAGAAGTTAAATTTGAACAGATATCTCAAAACCATTTTGCATCACCAAAATCCATTGTATAGATCCAAAATCCTGACTGAGCCATGAGAGATAAAACAATTATCTAAGGTTAGATCACAACTAAAATGATTTCAATGACTATTGCTTCACTTTTTTTTTCCCCGATATTTAGATATTTTTATTTTCCATGCTTTTGTTATTGCATTATAGTTAAGCATAATGAAGCATAATTTTGACTTTAAACACACACTTCCCTTCTATTTCTCTCTCAGATGGTTGGATTACTCTACTGACACAGGGAAAACAAACAAACAAAAAATAATGTTCATTACCTCAGGGGAAATGGTGCAGCTGTACATGGAGGCTGCAGTGAGATGTGAAACAGCAGGCATGCTCTGTGTTGACTGCAAAGGAAGCTCTAGCCTTGTCCTTTCTCCACTTCCCCACACCAGGGCTGTGCAGAGGAAGTCTGCATTGGTGGTATGTACCAGCTCCCTTGGAGATACTATTGAAGTGGAACATTCGAGACACTTTCAGCTCTTTTTAAAGGCCTTTTAAAATTTTACCATAAACTAGAGTACCAACAGAGGAGAGCTCTTCCCTTTACTTTAGAAAAGTCTTCCCTGTGCTCAAGGAAACCTCTTAAAGTGCCTTCTATGTGGACTTTTCACTCCATGTAAAGGAGATGCTCAGTATTAGTATGGCGGAGTGGGGTGTAGACCATGGTGCCAGACTGTTCCAGGTTCAAATTCTGACTCCTATCACATGCTGTGTTGTAGCCTGTGTTGTTTTCTTATCCAATAAATGGAAATTCAATACCTATCTCATAGAGCTGTAAGAAAATTGATATAAAAACACATCACAGATCATCACTCATAGTAAATACTAGATACATGGTAGCAAATATATTTTTACTGATTTATGATGGTAGTGGCTGCTCACATACTTTCTCTTTAATCCTCTATTTTAAAGAACAATAGAAGTAGGATTTTTTTCTCTTCTAGAAAGAAAAGACTTAGAAATTCAGTAACTTCTCTTGCTACTACACGTGTGATTGTATTTTAAGTAAGGAACACATAAAAGTCATCATGTAAAATAGGATGCTTTGGAGAGTGAAATGGGGTACCAATCCAAGGGGACATCAGATACAAACTGAGACTCTCCCAGGAGAACTGTGAGTTTAGTCATCCTAATTCCGTGATTGCTCAGGAAACTGAGTCCCTAAACCTCCTTCCTGTCTTTTGAAGTCTGAAGCACAACTGGAATGAAAGTATGAATTTTCTCAAAAGATTGTTCTCATAACTCAAGAATAAGAGGTGCTTGCACCTGCTATTTTATATAGAAACACCATTTAAAAAATAAGTAATGACAATTAAGAATGATTGCTGCTTTAATATGCCCCTGTCAAAAACACTGGTCGGGTCATCAGGACTGATGGGGTCATTGCCCTGCTTGGTAGCTAAATATCAGTCTGGCTCCCAGCTTTGCAGCCCCCACAGTCAGGGAGTTGTTTCCAGGGACCTCAGAGATCTCTAAAAGTTTAGAATTATCTTTGATCTGAAGTAGTATTATGTAATAATATCAGTAGTGTTATCCTCAAAGCTCAGGTTTTACATCTTTGAAAGTAGAGTTCAATTGAGGTTGTAAGCAGCACACTACTCCTAAAAGCAAGATGAACAAAGGAATAGCAGCTTTATTTATTTCCATTTGGGACTATTTCAGATACCATTATTTCATTTAATCCCCAAAGCAAACCTATGTGGTAGGTACTGTCCACATCTGTGAAGAGGGGAAACTGAGCCACAGAGATATGTTAAATAACTAATCAAGGTCTTACTACTAGTAAGCTCAAGTGTGACTTTATATGGAGAGTGACTTCAATGACTGTTCTTAACCCTCTTTTTTTTGGTCCGAGGGAGTGGGCTCAGGGGCATTTAACCACCAAGTCATATCCCCAGCCCTTTTTATGTTTTATTTTGAGACAGGGTCACCCTAAATTATTTAGGGCCTTGCTAAGTTGCTGAGGCTGGTTTTGAACTTGTGGTCCTCTTGCCTCAACCTTCCAAACTGCTGGGATTACAGGTATGCACCACCATGCCTGGCTTGTTCTTAACTGTTGTTGTCATTAAACATACCAGGTGACCTGAAGGAAAGGTGAGGCCTCCAATTTCTACCAACAGGTCATAAGAAACAGAACTTACTTATATTTTAGAGAATATAAATAAGAAGTGCTATCGTCTGACCCAGACTTTGAAAGCAAACTTTGTCCTAAGTAGGGTAAGTAACCAACAAAGTATTTAAGATACAACCTTCTGGAAAATGGTTAGTTTCTATTGTCCAAATGGAAAGTTTAGAATATTAACATAATTCTGACTTCTCTTTGAACTCACTGGCAACTCATTTCAGGGTCTCACCAGTCTGTACTAAATAATGTATGACCAAACTTTCAACTAGAATGGCATTTTGTACTGAATTTTTTAAGCAGTCACTTATGATTTTGCAGCTCATTCAAAGGCTCTGGGTAATTTTGTTTTTGGCAAAAACCAAAAGATGGTTTCTAATGAACTCACACATTTTATCATATGGAAAGAACCTCAAGGAAGCTATAACACTTGATGCTAACCTAGATAATTTGCTTTCAAAAAGTAATTTTAAAAAACACGAGTTAAATTGATTTGAATTGCTTTACTACATAAGATTCACCTGAAACCTAAAGAAGATCTGAGTTTGGAATTGTAATTCTTGCAGAGTCAATTTCATTAACAAGTTGAAAAAAAAATTTCACGAAACATCCATTATTCAACTCAGCAGTCCAGACATCTTTAAATGGTAGTTTAATTTGCTTCCACCAAACTGAGATACTGTTTTTTATTTTCAAACTTGTTCAACTTTTAACCAAATCTGTACTTTTAATTTCATTGATTCATTCATCCATTTATACATTTAGCCAAAGTTTTTTTGGCTTCTAATGACTTTTTCCCATATCTCCCATTGCCATGTTCATTTACCAGGTTCTCATGAATTTGAATTTGTGTTGTTTTGTTTTTGTATTTGTATATTTTACCCTGTTTTGATCTTTGCTATTTGGAAATTCAGTGTGAAATAAATGATGTTTGGTTATTGTTTCAAGGTTTTTGTTAGTTCAAATTTGGAAACACTGTATCTGCAGGCGTTGCTTTCCTACATAATTGCTGTGGTATGGATATGGTTTGTCTCCACCAAAACTTCAAGTTGAAATTTGATTCCCCATATGGCATTACTAGAAGGCAGAGCCTTTAAGAGGTAGTTACATTGCCACAGGGGCTTTGCCCTCATGAAGACATTAATTAGTTCTTATGGGATGGATTAATTCTCTCAGAGCAAGTTGTTACCAAGTAAACCTAGCACCTCTTGTTCTCTCTCACATATTTGCTCCATCTTCACATGACCACTTCGCCTTTTTACTTCTCCACCATGACGTAATAAATACCTCGAGAGACCCCCAGCAGAAGCTAAGCAGTTGCTGATACCAGGCTCTTGTACTTCCCTGTCTCCAGAATGAATCGAGAGTCACAATAAATCTTTTTTCTTTGCAAATGATCTAGCCTCAGATATGTTTTCAGAGCAACAGAAAATGGACCAAAACATACAGAGTGGTAGCTCATTTATTTGGAATACTTAAGATACGTAATTATTCTATAGAAATTCCATCAGGTTAGCATTGCTGAAGTAGTTGATATTAGATTCTATCCAACCCATTTGTATTGTTATCAACTCTATAATCTTACTCTCTAGAAAAATCAAGATGGGATAGAACTGTAAAGATAATGAGATAGCAAATGAATAATAATAAAATGAAATATTTAAAAATCTAACTTTGATATGTAGATATTGCACATGAGCATTTGTTATGTATTTATAAAATACTAAGACTGAAATACAGAAGGCTCCCATGGCTGCTGAATGATAATACTGGCAGCAAGTACATGCCACATAGAGCATGTATAACAAGTAAGCTATCATTATGCCTTTAAAGACCTTTGTCCTTACACACTTGTGGAGGTCGTATGTCTCCCAGGTGTTCTGTGAGAGGGAATCGTTTTCCTTTTCCTAAACTCAGAGATTCTAGATTGTGTTTGGATTGTACCTGTGCAAACTTTTGTCAGCTCCTGAGTTGATAGAGTCATTCATTCTGCAGTTATCTGTGAACCACACATTTTTCTAGATGTCGAAGGTAAAACAGTGAACAAAACTGAAAAGTCCCTACTCTCATGCAGTCTATGGTTGAAGGGAAAAACAAAGAAAGGAAAGATGAGAGAATAAGGGAAAGCCGGATGAGGACAAATGCTGTAAGGGGTGAAAAGCTGACATGATGGAGAGCTGGAGACTTGACTCCAAGGCAGTCACTGTGAGATAGAGAGCTCAGAGAGGCTTCTCATTAGAGTGGGGCTCAGTCATGGCTATTGGCATCAGATCTGCTATTTTGCTGCTGCCATTATTCTCCCCACCACACACACCGTTTTACAACCTAGATTGCTAGCCCACAAACTTCCTAGTCAAGTCCAGATTGTTAGCCACTGTAATGAGATAAGGAAATAATAGGAATTGCTATAGTTGTGTGATATGTAGTAATAATAAGCTGTATTTGGTATTTGCCTGGACTTGTAAAACTAAAATCATGAAAGGCACCTGATGACAAACTTGCTGGGTGTCAGGATGACACTCCTGAACAATGCCTATATGAACCTTAATCTATGATTTGAGGGTGGCTCCTAGTATAGTCGTGTTCTGGTCTTTATCAATGAAGAACAGAGCATGACTGGGCTGGAAATCACTACTTAAACCCCTGGACTTTTGGAGCAAACTGTCATCAGCACCGGGACCAGAGGACTCCACGTCTCTCTGTCTCTTGACTGCCCCGGCTGCTATCTACACTATCGCTGATTGCTGATCGACTGTTGTCACTGAGGCCAGATGACTGACCACCTCTCCCGTGACGATGACTGCCATCCAGCCTCTGGCTTATCGAACACCTGAGAACATCCAAGGACATCGAAGGAGCTGAGAGAGGCTAAAGCTGAGAAGAATCCCTCAGTCTTATTGATTGACTTCTTGGCTAAGAGATGTTGCATTGAGTAAATCCATGGGGATTGGACTCCAGGTGAACAAGGGAGAGAATCTTCAATGTATTTTTAACTTGCTATCATTAGGAATGTTAAGTTGAGTGTGCATTACAAGAATAAAATCCACTTGTTGGAACCAAACTCGATCTCTCTCTTACTGCTCGTGACAGTCCGCAAACCTCCTCACCGGCCATTGATCCGTTGTTATTGGCCCTCGAAATTCCACTACTTAAGAATGGCTCCACTGCCATTCTCTCGCTCTCTCTTCCCCTCTTCTCCTCACTTTCACTCTTTCTCTCTCATTTTCTCTCTTTCTCTCTCACCCTGTGGGCAGACACTCTGCCTGTCTCTTGCTTGAGTTCCGGCATCCAGATTGGTTTCGGTGCTTTCAATGGACATTCTTAGTGAAGACCACGTTGGCTTGGGGAGAAGCTGCTCCGTGTCCTTGAGCATCTGCTATGTGCAAGGGCTGTCCCAGGGATAAAGAATTCAAAATTGCACAAAAATAGCAAGAATCTTCACCCTTATGATGCTTGCTACACATAGGAAAATAAAATTCCTGCCTCCAAGGTAAAAGACAATGAACTTATAAGCGAGTCATTCCAGCATAGCAAAATTCCCCAAGTAGGTACCACCATGGTGGCAGAAAGAACGACATGATTCAGCCTCCCTGGGCAGAGAACAGGTAGAGAAGACTTCCTAATGAAACTTGCCGGGAGTTACCCATCTAATTGGTAGCCAAGGCAAATCTCTAACATGAACTTCCCAATTCTTTATCCAGTTCTTTTTGTTTGTCTGTTTTGTAATATATTCTCCATGGGAAATAGGAAAAAAGGGGGAAAAGGAGGAGATCAAAAGGAATTATTTATCCAGAGAATTTCCTGGATAAAGCCAAGGAGGCATTGCCCTGCTTTTAAAAATGGCACAGTTAATACGTGGGGGGTCCCGTTCTGTACTTACAAGCTGAACTTAAGTATTTCTATAAGGTCTGAGGCTCTGTAGAGAAGATTAACAGAGTCTGTGAAGATGCAGTTACCCAGTCCAGTCAAAGATCCAAAAATCATTTTCCTGAAGCACTAATTTGAGGGTGGTTTTGATTTTTTCCCTTTTGAAAAAAAGTCCTTGCTTGAGGGAGAGTGATTAAGGAATGGTAGGTCATATTGCTGTTTCCTAAAGCTATAGTACAATCCACCATGTATCACTAGTTTCAACTGAAATTAAAGATATTCCCTTTTCTATGCTTCTGCCTAATTTTCCCCAGATAGGCCCACAGGGGTCAGGGTTTTCTGTTTCTTGGGCACTGTTTCTCATTTCGATCTCTACCCACTGGGTGTGCCTGGGGCTCCTGAACAACCTACACATTTCTTGTTACTTAAGCCACAATCACCTCTTGGAAACAAATGAGCTTTTCTTAAATCCTGCAATTAGAATATAAATGCAATATTCAGAAAGCCTGTAATTAGAATATAAATAACCTCTAATAACCATGCAAATGAGGGTGTTAATGTATTATGAATCACTAAGGAAAATAGCAGGGATGATAGTTCCTTCCCCTTCTACTTCCCTTCCAGCTTGGCAATTTCATTCAGTGTTTCATTGGAAACCTACAGTCCTGCTTTCTCTAACTCAGCACAAAAGACCAGAGTCTATGCATTTAATGATGGGTTTGGCAGATGGCTTTGTTATTCGTTATTTTTCAAATAAATCTCATCCTGTCCTTTACTCATGAGACTATTCAGACAGCAGATCCTTAGGTTTCAAGCAGGCTTAAACCCTACTCAGAATTATGATTGGCGGAAGGCTTCTTAGGTAGTGGTGGAAGTGAATATGGATCAGGGTCTGCTGGTTGGGACAGATCTCAGGCTCACATTAAGAAGAGAAGATAGAAATGAAAGCTTTTTTGTGGTGGATGGAGAAAATCCATTGTTTTTCTTTTTATCCTACCCTTTGCTTATTAAGAAATGCAAGGATATCCCAAACTTTATTGATTATCTGCTGTATTTATAGAACTATGCTGGATGCTTGTTTTCTGTTATTGAATTTTTAGAAAAAGCCTTGAGGTACTGATTATTATTTTCACTTGTAGAGATAAGGAAATCACACTTTAGAAAATTGAGTTGCTCAATCTTGTAACTTTCGGTAGCAAAAACCTGCTGTGTCAGAGACAAGCTACTGGAACAGAAATGAACAGGATTGCGAAGTTTTTGTCATGCTCGTATAAAAAGGAAGCAGAAATACTAACTCTAAGAGTTAATTTTAAGATACAACTGTTATATAACGAGGACAGATTTGGGCAATCACCTACCAATGAGTGTGCCTGTGCTAGGCTCTAGGCTCTTCGAAAATCATAATTTGTCTTTTTCATCTTTGCGCCTTCCTTTCTTTCCTTTCTAGTCATCCCACTGAAAAAGTCCATATCAAAACCCAGTAGAGTACACTCTCTTGTGAATGCTCTTGGGGGAGAAGAATGACGAATGAATACATGTTGCTGAAACAATCTTTTATTTTTGTTTTTACATTTTAGTAGTTACAGAGAAGAGGAGAAGGATAACTGTCTGGAGGGTGGGAATTAGGGATTGTGAATAAAATTAGAGCTCAAAAAAGCAACCCCTGGATTTAGCAAATATGAAGGGCAGGAGCTGTGATTAACAATGCAGAGAAGGCTGCATTCAACCCATTTGAACAAGTTAATAGAGAAGTCTGCCGATAGGTAGTGGAGTAGGAGGCTGTAAGAACCACACACTTCTGCTCTCCAGGCAGCCTGAGGAACTGGTTCTTATTCATCAGCCTTTCAGACAACTCTGTGAGGTGACTATGCTAGACCCCTTTCACAATTGAATCAACTGGGGCTCAGAGACCTTAAATAACCTGCTCTGAGTCACACAGCCAATTAGTGATCCAGGTAAGATTTAGTAACATCTGGCTCACTCCAGTGTCCCAAAGGCCAGATGATGGGAGGGGAGGCTGTGGAGTCCCTGGATATTACAAGGGACCCTGGAAACAAACAAAGAAAGCTCCCTCCTTGTTTCAGATTAAATAAAGCTGAGATCAAGGAAGTCCAGGTTTGGACTGAAGCAAGACCTCAGGGTGAACTCACACACCAGGACGAAGCTATCACAGAGAATAAATATTGGTATTAAGCATCTGCCCTGTGCCAAGGACTGGGAAGAGATGGATCTCTGTTTCCAGCTGGCTGAGGAAGGAGAGCTCTAAAAGTTCTCACTATATAGGTACGAATGTAACAAGTACTGTTGTACCCTGGAGTCTCTTGAATGCCAGGAAAATGAGTTGGGCATTTCAAATAGCATACATACACCAGATACACACAGCTCACACACACACACACACACACACACACACACACACACACCCCACACACACAGAGATGGAAGTATGGAGAGCCTGAAAGAATTCTGAGTATTTACCTATTTTGTCAACAAACCTCCATAAGAAAAGTTTCACTGCATAAGGAAACAGGCCTTGTTCTTGACTCTAGTTGACCATGTCCTGGCCACAGCTGACTGGACAGGGGCTGACAACTCACCATGTGGCCCAGAATAAAGACAGGACTGAGACATTCTCTTGGGAACGTGAATGGAGAAATATACACTGAAAATCCTCCTTAGTGAGGTACAAGGAAGATAAAAAAAAATTCTCAAGGAATTTCTCTCTCAAGAATTCTACTGCTCTCTATACCAAGAATGCAAATAGTCCAATTGACAAATGGGCTAAGGAAATGAATAGACACTTCACAGAAGAAGATCTACAAGCAATCAACCAACATATGGAAAAATGTTCAACATCTCTAGTAATAAGAGAAATGCAAATCAAAACCACCCTAAGATTCCATCTCACCCCAATTAGAATGGCGATTATCAAGAATACAAGCAACAACAGGTTTTGGCGAGGATGTGGGGAGAAAGGTACACTCATACATTGCTGGTGGGGCTGCAAATTAGCGCAGCCACTCTGGAAAGCAGCGTGGAGACTCCTTAGAAAACTTGGAATGGAACCACCATTTGACCCAGCTATCCTACTCCTTGGCCTATACCCAAAGGACTTAAAATCAGCATATTACAGAGATACAGCCACATCAATGTTCATAGCTGCTCAGTTTACAATAACCAGAGTGTGGAACCAACCTAGATATCCTTCAATTGATGAATGGATAAAGAAGCTGTGAGATATATATATATATATATATATATATATATATATATATATATATATATAAACACACAATGGAATATTACTCAGTCATAAAGAATGATAAAATTATGGCATTTGCAGGCAAATGGATGAAATTGGAGAATATCATGCTAAGTGAGATAAGCCAATCTCAAAAAACCAAAGGACGAATGATATTGGTAATAAGTGGATGATGACACATAATTGGGGGTGGGAGGGGTTAGTGTTAGGGTTAGAGTTAGGGTTAGGGAGGGTGGCAAGAATGGAGGAAGGAAGGACTGTATAGAGGAAAAGAGGGGTGGGAGGGGTGGGGGGGAAGGGAAAAAATAACAGAATGAATCAAACAACATTACCCTATGTAAATTTATGATTACACAAATGGTATGCCTTTACGACATGTACAAACAGAGAAACAACATGTATCCCATTTGTTTACAATAAAAAAAATAAAATAAAATAAAAGAATTCTCCTGCTGCCCACACACTCAGTAGACACAACAGCATGGCCCCTGATTCTACAGTTCAGCTACCTCCATCCAGGGAGGGGATGGCCACTGTGTCTTGCACATGGTTTAAGGGGTTGGTGAGCAGTTCACACTATACATTTGTCTCCCTTCCCCAACAACTTTCCTGATTCAAGCTACCCTTTTTCATCCATGAACTCTCCATACCCTCTCACCTCCCCCCAATAAAGTCCAGTCTTCCTCTTAAGAGGCATTGCATGTGAAGGTGGGATAAGGCTCAAAAGACCAGTTTGCTCACTGCTTAGGGCTGAAGGGAGAATGTATCTGGCTTCTCCTCCACCTTCTCTTTAAAGATTCGGGATTCATAATACCTGTTAGCGCCAGTTTTGAGGCTTTAGCTAAAATTCTGAGAAAGCAGGGAAATTCCCAGGCAGCAACTTCAGCCAAAGGGCAGGAACTGAATCTGCAGGTGGAGAAGTTAGAACACTGAAGTGCAAGACATGGATGTAAAGGAGGACTGAAGAAGGCCAAGAGTACGAGCAAGCCACACAGCACTGGATTCCATTCTGATCTGGCCATTTCCTAGGTGTTTTACTTGGAACAAGATTAGACCCTCTCTAGCCTCAATTTTTTCATCTGTAAAATGGGGGAAATAATATATATGTTGTCATTGGGTTGTTGTTGGAAGTAATTCAGATCATTATTGCACAGCCTTCGGTACCATGCCTAGTGCATAGTGCAGAGTAAGTGTTCAATAAATGCCAATTAGTGCAAGTGAGCAAAAGCAATGAACTGGAGGGAAGAGGCCTGGCAATGATGTGAATCCCCACGCGTGGGTGTGATGTAACCCTGCTTGAATGACTCTGAGAAACCTATTGCTAAAGAAGAGACAGAAACAGAGAAGGAGGGGAAGGAAAGGCATCATTGGGCCATGAAAGAATGAAAGAGGTCAACTCCTAGAGTTGACAGCCAACAGCTTCCAGTTACAGCTGTTCTTTTATTTCAAGCTTATAACTGACTATACCAAACCAAACAAAAACACATTAGCAACTACTTGTGGCAACTTGAGTGAGTGTTCTAAAAAAAGTGTAACTAAAACAATGAGTGTGCCTCCTGGAATGTTCCAGTCTTCCCAGGAAGTCTCCCTGGACAGTCCTGAGAATAGCCATTGTCTCCACTTAGATCTAATAGAAACAAGAAGAACTCGGGAGACTTCCCCATCCAATGCCTGAAGTGTTCTTGAGGTCAAACTGAAAAAAAAAAAAAAAAAAATCTTCCAAGGAAATAAGAGGAAGGAACAGTTATTTCCTAACCCAAAGGTCACTTAAGACATTAGTGGTACCTGTTACACTGCCTGAGTAATTAAGCATCAAATTATTTCAGAGAATGGACATTGTTCATTGTTCTCTATGCTGTTTACAGCAACTCTAATATGGACTTTCCTATGGAATAATGACACTCAACTGTTCAGAAGGCTCCACTATAATGATATACATAGGATAGATTTGCATTTGCATCAATAGAGAATAAATGCTACAAATCAGAAATAGCAAACTGAAACACCTGGAAATTTTCTTTCTCAACAGAATTTGTCATGGCTTTATTACAAATATCTTGCTGGTACTTCGTTGTGGTCGATTGCTTACAAAGATGGATGCAATTGTCCTTTGTGATGTGACCTTTTCATTCCTCCCATTAGGAGGTAAAAGGTACCTCCCTTTTCCTTGACTTTTTGGGGGCATGGTGACCACATTGATTAATAGAATGGGGTGGAGGTGAATCTGGGAGATCTTCAAGCATCTGCCTCAAGATGTCTTACAGCTTCCTTTCCACCATCATGCAACCCTGAGACTTCCATGTTTGGAAGACTTCCTCAGCCTCCTTGAGAATTTAAGACTACAGGAAGAGAAAGGCCTAGCTAACAGCCAGCATCAGCTGTCCCATGATTGAGTCATTGTTGGACAATCCACATGCAATCAGGTCATCAGATGACTGAATCAGCAGGTGATCACAGACAAGAACAGCATTAGAAGAATCACTCAACTGAACTTAGGCTGCATCACCAACCCACAGAATTGTTAGCAGTGGAATAATGTGTTTCAGCCACAAAATTGTGGGGCATTTTGTTACATGGAAATGGATAATTGACACAAGGATATACCACTTTCCTTATTGTGAGTGGGTACTCTTTAAACTGTGCAGTGGGAAAGGGACGGAGGCTAATAATATAACTCATCAGTAATAGCATTGGAGAAACTGCAGTGTCACAGGGTTATCTGGTTGGAAACTTGGTATCATGGAAAACATTTTATTGTTTAGCAACATGAAGTGTAGGGTTGGCCTCTGTTCTGTCTCCTAAGGCTAGAAGCAAATGGCATTTCACTTGCCCTGGGGACTGGGTTTGAAGTGTGCAAGCGTTTGCTCCTGAGGATGCTCATCAGGGTTGGGGGATGGTTCACTTCCTCTGAAGCCCAGTATCACATTGGGGGGACCTTATTTGCATGTACCAGCAGCAGCGTCACAGAGGGGGTTTTCCCTTTTCTTTCCCTTCTGCCAACTCTGGCAGTTAATTGAGAATTCCGTGACTTTTCCAGCTGGAGGATATTACACAGAACACACATCTGAGTAATAATGGACACCAGCTGTTGTCAGAGAGACAGTAATGATTTTTTAAATGAACAAAAAGCTTATCAAAGCAAATGTAAAATTGGTCAATCCAGTGAAGTCCAAGCACAAGAATAAAACCTCATGTGATGACTCTAAACGCACAAAGGGACCATGTTCCAAGTGCACACTCCGCTGCCTGCTCTGCCGAGCTCTTTGTTATTGAGTAACTACAAGAGAATACAGCTGCCTCACCCAACTCATTTTCTTCCGAGGCTGAGAAAAATGCACACCATGCTACCCATATACAATAGAAATATGTGACATAGTGAAATAAATATCCTGTCGCTCTTTCATTTTCCTTTCCCATCTTCCTCTTAGTGATCCTCCTATAGGAAAAAACGTTCAGCCCCAGTGTACAGTAGCTATGTGGAGAAAAGCATCTTAAATATTCATGGATTTAGGAGAAAGGAATCTAAGGATCCCAGAAAATTCTGCCAACGCCCACACTTCTTGGCTATGGTGCTCAGCACCTGTCTTGGCTTCAGAGGACCTCGGTGATGGGAAAAATCAGGCACTGTGCCTCTGGGGACGGTTCTTGGTTAGTTTGTGTTGTCACACAAAGGATTTTGCTTTTGCAATAGACATGAAACATGGGCATGAAAATCATCACTTTTCAGCTTCGAAATCATGCATGAGTTCCATTTTTAAAAAATTTATCTTTAGATCAAGTCTAAGTATCCCAAAATTCTGGTTGGATTGTTTGAGAGAGTAAAGAGGTTATATTCTCACTGAATTCAGAACAATGAAAAGTTATATCCAAGTGATTCTAACAGCTAAAATGTGTCCTGTAATATAACATTTCATTTATTTGTAACTTTTAAGTAAAACTTTGAAAGAGTAATATTTATTTCATGGGCAAATAAATTCAATTGTAAGGAAATTAATGATAAGGAAGAAAAGATTTCATAATGATGGATTCTCATTTTGTCTTTCCAAATCGTATAGAGAACTATGTGGGTCATTTTCAAAGTAGAAAATGAAAATTTTAGAGTAAAATGTCTCTTTAAGAAAGTTTTGCATCAATTCCAAACATTAATTTAAAATATATCTATACTTCACAGATGTTGCACCAGGCCCTTTTTAACTTTGATGTTTACAGTTGCAAAAGGGGTCTTGTTTATATCTCCTCAGAAGGATTCAATCTCATGCAAAAGGATTTGATCTCCTTGGGAAAAAGGTGGAATCAACAGAAATTCAAAATATGTTTTTCTTTTTATCCATATCTCATGGGACTCAAAGAATTTTACCTCAAAAATATTTACCTCAGTTATTCTAGCAATCCCTGTAATTTTCTTTATTGTAGAAAAATATATCCAACATTTATGTTTTAAGAAACAGCTCCCATGTCACACTTTTACCAATTAGTGCAAAATTATCCTGTCCTGGATAAGAGTCCGGTAGCTCGGGTCAACAGAGGTCATTCAGCAGCTCCCTCCCATGCCTGCCTCCCCACTATCCCAAATAAATCATTTGAACTGCATCATGTATTTGGCTCCATGGATTGGTGAACTATTCAAATACTTAACTATACATTTTTAACATTAAAAATATTTCATTGGCATAATATTTGTACATATTCATAGAGTATGGGGTCATAATTTGATACAATGTGAAATGATCAAATCAGGGTAACTAGAATTTCCATCTCCTCAAACATTTATATTTTTATGTATTAATAGCCTTTGATCTCTTCTTTCTAGCTATTTAGAAATATATCATAAATATATTGTAATAGGCTAGAGACGCTCCTACTATGCTATAGAACAATAGAACTAGTACCTCCTAACCGTATTTTGGTAGCCATTACCTATCTTTTCTCTATCCCTAGTTTCCTCTACCATTCCCAAACTGTATTTTTATACTAACAACGACAATTGTGTTAATAGGAAATTATCCTGAAGGATCTTGTGCAGCAAGCCTGATATCTAGGTTGTTGAGTCCCCATCTCATGATGTGATTACACATCCAAGAAGCTGTAAGTGGGAAGAGTTAGCCAAGGGCTGGGTTCCACAGAGATCAGCCTCAGCATTCAGCAGAATAGGATCCAAACGCTTTTTTCTGATATGTGTGGCAAGTAAACTGATGTTTCTCTTAATTATTTCTATTCTTAGTTATTTCCATTTTATTATATATTTAATCAGGTTACTCAGTGAATATATTCATTTTTTAAATGTGGTCTCATGGGGTGATGATCAGGGCACTGCTATAGGACACAGGAGACATGATCTAGTTTTGTCTACTGTGATTCTTGGGGAAATAAAATAAAAACAGCTGCTACTTATTAAAGGCTTATGCTGCTAAGAATTTACAGAGTACTTTATGAGTTTTATTTTAATCTTTTCAACAACACGATCAGACAGATGACATTATCTCTATTTACAAATGTGAAAATAATCTAGATTCTAGATAATTAGTAAAATTTTAGTTACTGTATTTTTTTTTTTGAAGTTTTGACCAAGGTGGCCTAACATGTGTTTATTGCACATTTACTATTGTGTGGAGGGTCCTTTGCAGTTGTTATCTGAAATATATAGTTGTCAGTCTGTAAGGTGCTTCTCTGGACTTTGAATAGCTCTCTGCTTCTCATCTTTCAGGCCTAAGCTCAAGTATGGTCTCCTTGAGAGGCTGTCACTGGCAGATTCCACCTCCCATAGCCCCCAGATACTTTCCATCCTGTCAGATTCTGTTTCTCATTAAAGATACTTAACATAATCCTTAATTATCATGTTTATAATGTACTTGTTTATCATTTCTCTGGATATATCACAATATAAATACCATGAAGGAATCTTGTCAGTATTTGTTATTTGTGGTATATCCAGCCCAAAGCCAGAGCCTGAAACATAAGAAGTTCAAATAAATATTGGTTTAGTGAATATCTTGTTAAATACAAAGTTAGCAAGTAACCCCGCAATTCCATTTCTACGCATATATGAAGCAGCTTAAAAAATATATGCCTACGCAAACATATGTACAAGAATGTTTATAATGGCTAAGAAGCGGAAACAATCCAAATGTTCATCAGGCCATGAACTGATAATGAAAATGTGATACACTTCTATATGTGTATAGTGTATATATATATATGTATATGCACGTATAACTCAACTCAAATTTAAATTACATATATGTACGCACATACATATATTCTCAGAACGAAGTTATTATTCAACTGTGAGAAGGAATGACATACATGCTGTCACATGGATGAAACCTAAGACCTTATGCAATGTGATTAAAAGCCAGACACAACATGACATGACGCACGTGAGTCCATGCATATGACATGTACAGAAGAGACAAACACAGAGAGACAGAAAGGAGACCAAGCTTGCCAGGGCTGGGTGAAGGGAGAAGGGGAGTGGCTACTAGTGGGAGTGGGATTTCTGTGGGGGGTGATGAAAATGCTCTGGAATTAGTGGTGGTGATTTGACAGCATTGGGAATATGCCCAAACCCCTGAATTGGACACTCTTTTTAAAAGAGAGAACTTTATGGAATGCAAATTATGCCCAAATAATCCAATACAGCAAGATAAAGGAGGTTGAAATATAATTTACTAAAAATAAAAACACAAATTTCTATGAATTATTCTGCAAAAGCTGTTAGTTTAAAATTTTACTTAGAAATAGAAGGTTTTGGAAATACTTCTGCTTGATTTTTGCAGAACACTAAGTCTTCTGTAGCTAATTGAAAATAAATCCAGGCTGTAATCCCAGAGGCTCGGGAGGCTGAGGCAGGAGGATGTTGATGTTGCTGTTTGCCAGCCTCAGCAAAAGTGAGGCTCTAGGCAACTCACTGAGATCCTGTCTCTAAATAAAATACAAAATAGGGCTGGGGACATGGCTCAGTGGTCAAGTGCCCCTGAGTTCAATCCCCAGTACCCCAACAAAAAAAGTGCCCCCAAAAAAGAAAAAAACAAAAGAAAAAGAATAATACTCTTAGATTTTGCTACTTCTTGTCTTGCCTTCCCAATGCCTGGCCCTGTGGTCCTTGACCAGCCACACCTCTTGGTGTGACTCATTTCTCTTTGTGAAAGGGATGGCTTGCCTGTCCCTTGCCCTGCTGAGGAATGCTAAGAACCCAGATCACGAAGTAACTGCATGGCATTTTACAACTCCAAATGCTTTAGAAATACAAGTTAATAATAGGAATCCTTCTTTCTTTTAATTGACTTTAATGGGATAAGCAGACCTAATCCCTAATGTCTTTCTAAATTCAGAATGTAATTATTAGGGAGAGGTTAACTCAAATTTAAATGTTATTCCACAGTAGATGAACATAAACAACAGTTAACTTTGAATTGCATGAACCAAAATTCTGGCTAAGTATTAATGCAACTAAAATCAGAGCTAAAAAAATGCATAGTGCACTCAGAGAAGAAATCTACCTATAGACAAGAATTGATGGTATTTTTTTCATGACCAATTCTAATATATCAAGTCACAAGGTCAATGTGTAATAGTCAAAGTTTAACAATGTGTAAATTCATAATAGATGGTGAATTTATAAATCACTTCTGTGTTCTCAAATTAAGACATGCTTAGTCTCTTCTCTCCCAACCTGTTCCAGCCTCTCTCTCTCTCTACATAGGAGTGAATCCTGCCTCATTTACTTCCCTTGTACTCATTTACACTCCCTTGTATGTTTTTATCAAGCATTGAGACAGTTTATGTCATCTTTTGTGCCATCAGTTATGTCACTATTGTGTATTTTTGTTTCATAGTACCAGACGCTTGACCTCTGGGGAATAAAGCTTGTGTCTTTTTTATCTGTGAGTCTTTAGCATTCCGAGTACTAACTGAAACATTGACATTTAATAAATGAATAAATGAATGAATCCACAAATGCAAATTGCTGGTCAATTTCTGTATGACCACAGGATAGAAACAACCACAAGAAGGTGCTGGAATTAGACCCCAGGACTGCTGGGACCATACAGGGTTTAAGTTCTAAGGGCTTTTTAAGAACTACTGAGAAACTTGCAAAAATAGACTTAGAGTGGGAAACATTAGAAGTTGAGGTTCTTGGCATAAAGAATTGAAGTAAGTTGCTGCCCACTCTTGGTCCATGCCTTCTACAAGCTCTCCTTCCTGCCACTTTCCCCTCTCTTCATTCCACTTTATGACTTTATTTTTCTTCATAGCAATTATCAACGTATATTCTAATTGTTTCAGTTTATTTTCTGTGGCTATAATAGAATGCTTGAGACTGGATAATTTATAAAGAATGGAGGTTTATTTTGACTCATGGTTCTGGAGTCTGGGAATTCCAAGAATATGGCACCAACAAGGGCTTTGTGCTGCTTCAACTTAAGTAAGAAAGTGAAAGGGCAAGCAGGTGTGTGCAGAAGAGCCAAAACACGAAGAATGGATTGGCTTTATAACATTCATTCTTGGGGTAACCAATCCAGTCTGATGAGAGAAAGAACTCTCTACTTCTGTGAGATGACTTTAATTCCTTTATGGAGTCATTCCTCTTAAAGGTCCCACCATCTCTTAATACTACTACATTGGGAACCAAGCCTCAACATGAGTTTTGGTGTGGATAATCGTATTCAAACTGTAGCATTAATAATTAATCTCATTAATTTGTTTATTATCTGTCTCTTTTTTACTCTGCCAGTATCTAAACTGTGATTTGATGTAGTCTGTTTTAGACCATATATCATATATGATAGAAAAAGATTTATGCTAGAAACAGACTTTGGAAATGATAGCTGCTCAACACCTATGAAAGGAAGAAAGGGAGGGAGGAAATGGAGGAAAAAAGATTGAAAGAAAGGAGAAGACCAATCTAAGAAAGAACCAAAGGTATTGTAAGTTTTTTACAACTTTTAATATATTCAAGTCCTTTGGGTATAAACCGAGGAGTGGGATAGCTGGATCAAATGGTGGGTCCATTCCAAATTTTCTGAGGAATCTCCATACTGCTTTCCAGAGTGACTGCACCAATTTGCAACTCCTCAGCAATGTATGAGTGTACCTTTTTCCCCACAACTACACCAACACTTATTATTGCTTATGTTCTTGATAATAGCCATTGGAACAGACCCACCATTTGACCGAGCTATCCCACTCCTCAGTTTATACCCAAAGGACTTAAAATCAGCATACTACAGTGATGCAGCCACATCAATGTTCATAGCAGCTCAATTCACAATAGCTAGATTGTGAAATCAACCTAGATGTCCTTCCTTCAGTTGACGAATGGATAAAGAAACTGTGGTATACATACACAATGATATATTAATCAGCCATAAAGAAAAATAAAATTATGGCATTTGCTGGTAAATGGATGAAGTTGGAAAATATCATGCTAAGTGAAATAGGCCAACCCAAAAAACCAAAGGCCAAATATTTTCTCTGATAAGTGCATGCCAATATATAATGGGAGGGAGGACATCGGGGGAAGGAACTTTGAATGGTATAGAGGAAAATGGGGGGGAGGGGGTAGGGGACAGAAAGAAAGTAGAATGAAAGAGACAGGATTATGTATGATTACATGAATGGTGTGAATCTACATTGCGTATAACCATAGAAATGAAAAGTTGTACCCCATTTGTATATAATGAATCAAAATGCAGTCTGTAAAAATAAAGATTTTAATAAAAAAATATATATTCAAATAAATTTCAGCTCACAGATATGTTTGGTTCACAAATGTTTTTAAAAATTAAAAAGGTGATAATTTCCAATTAAAAATTGGGTTGTAATCTTCTCCTAAACAATCAGTTCTGGTTAATCTAGGTCATAACTTACAAACCACATCAATCAGGCAGATCTGAATGGGCAGCTTATTGGGGACATGGGTTAGAGAATTTTAAAGTTGGGATGGAAGTTGGAATCTTTCCTAGATTTTTCTGAATAGTCCAAAAAACCTCGTTTTGGATGCATAATATAGAAAGTCCTCAGAATCATTTAGTCTAATGCAAATTCACATTCTCAAGGAGGTTCCAAAGAAAAGGAAGGCCTAGGTCTTTAAATCCTGCTTCATTTAAATCAGAGATCCCTGAAACTTGAGAGGGGCAGGTGTGGTTAGACATATCCTCTACTGATCCTGCTGCCCCAGGTACTGTCTGCAGAGTACCCTAAATCCTACATGTCGCTGGTGAGGGTCTTGAGGGTACATATGTCAGGACATGTCCACTCATGAAGCCCATTTAGCTCTAACATATTCTTAGAATATGATTCATCACCCCATGCACCTGCTCATTTACGGAGCAAATACTTATTGAGCTCCTAAGAGTCACGTCCTATGCTAGGGACCAGGTACCCGGTGTTGAAGAAGTCAGTGTGATCCTTGAACTCACAGACCTTACAGTATTATCAGGGAGTATTGAAATCACTGGAAACTGTTGAAAACATACATCAGAGAACTAACTTAGTCTAGTCTCTGAAACTACAGATTTCATTCAGCATATAGATAATATACAAACATACAAGATTTCTTTTTTCCTTAACTGTTTGGAATAAATTTTGGGAAAAAATAAGTAATTGTTTATTTTTATAACATAGGTATACAAACTTCTTTAGAATCATTAATTATCTTTTGAAACTTTTAGATCTAACTGTTGGAAGGCTATTCTACCTCCTCAAATTACATATACAAATATACCATAGTATTTTGACTTAAATATCTAAGCCCACTCCTTTGTCACATTTACGTATACTACTGATACCTTCAATTTTATGATGTATGGGGTAGTAAAAGTTGTATTTGCACCCTCACCCCCCACATGTGTATGCATGTGTGTGGTGCCGGGAATTGGACCCAAGGCCTCATGCATGCTAAGCATATACTCTACCACTGAGCTACACACCCGCTATAAAATAGCATATTTTTGTGGTGTGACCACCACCATCGCCCACTTCAGAAGTTTTTATTATCCCAAAGTGTAAAACCTTTGTACCCATTAAACTCTGTTCCCATTAAATATTAACTCCCCATGTGCCCCATCCCAGCCTCTGGTAACCACCATTCTACTTTCTATTTATATGAATTTGGTAGTGTTCTGAGTATCTCATTTAAGTGTAATTACACAATATTTTCCTTTTATGTCTCATTTATTTTGCCTAGCCTTCGGTTCTCAACTGTCACCCATGTTGGAGCATGGGTCGGAGACTCTTTTCTCCTTAGGGATGAATAGCATTCCACTGCATGTATGCTCTATGTTTCGTTAGTCCATTCATTCATCCATAGGCACTTGGGTGGCTTTCACCTTTGGCTCTTGTGAACAGTGCTGCCATGAACAAGGGTGTATAAATATGACTGCTATGTGGATGTAGTGCTTTCAGCCTCACCAAGTGCTTTTTTGTCACAGTAGTATTTTTTTTTTTTTTTCCTCTTCTGGTAGATAAGAAATTCGATGCAAAAGTGAAATCACTTTTCAATTTAGGGGTAGTTTCTGACTCTTAGTCTGGAGTCATCTTTTTCTTGAAACATCTTTTACCCTTTGTCCCAATGATTCTTTACCAGCTAATGGGATACCAAAGCAAAAGTATCTTTGTGGGACGCAATTCGAGGTCCGATACGTTTATTTGTATATGTTAAGAGAAATCACTAGGCCCACAATTTGTGGGAGAACTCTTTTTAAAAATTTTTATTTTAGGTTTTAGTTTTAGCTGTTTCTTTCTCCAAGAAAATTATGTTTAGGCTAACTAAACCAAATTTAGTCTCTCCCCCTCCCCAATAAACCATTTATGATAAAGTTCAAACTTGTTATATATTACAAGCCAGGAAACCACATCTATAGCCAAAATAAATCTCCATCACTCATTGGCTTAAATCGTACCCATTGGCTTAAATCGTACCTGATAGGGTTTCAGATGCTATTCTTTGATAACAATCTTCAGTAAATTCCAGAGATGTCAACACTATGTTTGAACAGAGAGTTTGAAAAGTTGAAAGATCCTCAGATGAACTTTGAGGGAGGAGAGTGAGGCCACGTGGGGCTAAGCTGCCTGTCCACGGAGCTCTTCTCAAGCAGGCGCCAGCCCAAGTGGAGCCATAATATTTGTCAGCGCATTTGCACTTGTGCATTTTTTCCTGGCTAAATTCATATTTCTTTATGTTGATAATATTAAGCAAGAATTTTAGACTAGTGATATTTGCGAAAATCCTCAGTTTCAGTTTGAAGAGAGATGAGATTTCCAACAATTAAAACTTCTCTAGTTGTTAAAATTTATCCAATTATTAAAACCTTTCTCATTCTAATAAATCCATATCAGTGGGAAAACATCCCAAGTCTTGTGCTTTGCCTGACTTGCTTTCTGCCTTGGCTTGCTGGTCTTGTCAAGTGCAGAACCTTGGTGATGTGCAGTTGTTTTCTTTGATAGTTTAATGCAAGGTGGAAGTTCTCACTACCCTGTCTGGCAGTTACTAAGTAACTGATTTGTGCTATGTTGCCTCTTTGTTAGGGTTGCCAAATATAGCAAAGAAAAACATAGGCTACCTACTTATAATTGAATTTCAGATAAACAACAAATACCTTATAAGAACATTTAATGGGTGTCTTTAATTTACCCAGCTGCACTGTTCCTTGGATTTCTGCCAGGAAGGCTACTCGAAGAATAAAATCTCATAGTGTCATTAACCAAAAAAAAACAGAATTAGCTACTCTTGAATGCAGGGAGCATAGCTCAGATGCCAGTTAGTGTGACAGAGTTTGAACCTGGTGACATAGAGTGACCTAAATTGGAAACCAGACTGTAATGATGAGCTTACAGGATAAGAGATAATGAGGTCTTTTCTCTGAACTTGTAGATCCCCTTTGAAAGCAGACACTGATAAAGTTTACTTTTGCAGGTGATCAACCCAACAGGCAGGGTCTGTGAGGCCAATCAAAACAAGAGGAAGTAACATTAAATTTTGTTAACACTGAAAATTGTGGGATGCATAGGGACTTCACTATGGTGTGTATTCTGTAGGGAAAAGCAAAGAAGTCTGCAAGTGGGAGAGAACAGGGATATGAACTCCCAGCAAGAAAAAAAAAAAATATATAGGCACACTAATACCTCACTTTAACAGTAATTATTTCTTGCCCAACCCCAAACTGTTCCCAGTTTAGTGTCATTATGCTTTAGGGAAGTATATTATATGTAGGTACTCTACAGTATGTATTTCATAGCATAATGGAGGAAGACAGGGTCTCTCAGATGTGATCTGGACCCTTCCAAAGTTTAATGCCTTTTCTAAAGGGAAACTGGAGGCCCTTGATTCCAAACTCCCTTGAATAAAGAGTTTAGCTTCTGTTTTACTTCCTAAAACTAATTCTGTGGCACTACTCCTCCTACAATTTTAGTGATTCACAAAGCCTGACTCCGAGGAGAGCCTGGAAACTTCTACTAGGAAGTGGGGTGTCCAAATTCTTCCTCTACTAGGAGAAACAACAATGGTGGGTGTTACTTTGATTCATCCCGCTCCCTTCAGATAAAACACAGGGATCTCTTTAGCCACACTGGTTCTTTCTAGCAGGCACTTGGGACCTGAGGGGGAAACTGCCAAGTGTTGAATTCATAGTAATTTCTCAACTTCATATGTCCATTCCACTGTCTTTCCCACTGACTGAACTTGTCTTGGATTTTCTTTTCATTCTACCCATTTCCTTTTGTGGTCTGTTACCACATGTAATTCTCTACTAAGTAAGGATTTAGTAGTAGACTCAATGCATTTTTTGAAATTGTTGAGTTTTTGGTGTCACAGTGAGTAATAACAATTCAATGACAGAGGTTTCACATCAATAGTTCATTTCATCTGAGGTTTTCTCTGCAAAATATGGAACTGCACTGTCTTTGAATTTGGTGAGAATTCCCTTTAATGCATTCACAGATGGTTGCATGAGATAGAATTTAACAATCCTGTCTTACCTTGAAGAAATTTGACAGACCTGAATTTCAATCCTGGCTCCATCTCTTGTTTTTGTTTTGATTCGGGACAAGACAGTTGCTTGCTTTGGATGTCAGTTACCAAACATATATGTGTATGTATATATATGAATGTTTGTATGTTTCTCCATGCTTTACTAATCTGATGAAAAGGATATAGTGGAACAGCTTGTGACAGACCTTTTATAAACTGTGTTGGGAATGTCACAATGGTGATAATAAAGGGGAGAGAGAGGAAGAGGAGTCCCTTTGTTTTTGGAGCCAGCATTTCAAAGTTGGGGACCTAGCAAGTCATCCAACAATAAAACCTAGGTTCTTCAAAGGTGAAGTCAAGCTTTTTACTTAAGATAAATTCTTCATCATGTCTTATCTAGTGGTCTGGTGGAATTCGAATTGGAGAATACCTGACCACTTGGCATTTTTGCAATTTATGTTAGTTTTCAAGGGAGCACCTCTGTGTTATTATTCACATTTTCAAAGACTATATGACCCCTCGACCCCAAAAAGGAAAAAGAGTAAAGAACTCTTGATCAAATGCAATAAAATGCTATAAAACATGCAGGAGGCTATCAAGTTGAGGGCAAAAAATAAGGAAAAACAATATATGGATATTCCATCTTGTTATGGTCAAGAATTGATGACCACTTTTGTACTTCTTGGTGAGAAAAAAAAAGATAATTTAAGTTATCTCTTTTGACCAGTAGCTAAATGAAAGCAATATTTTATTCTACCAGCTCCGTTCTCTTGCCAGGTCTTTTGTGCTGGTTAATTTTGATGGAAAGGCAATGCCTAATAGGATTATTCCAGACAATGGAGTAATTACTACCTTGGATATTTTTTTTCTTTTATAGGAGAAAGTGCTTCTTTATTTTGGTTTTCCTATTTCTCTTCCCATTATGAGGTTAACTAATGTTATTTAACCAACTGAAAGCTATCTGGCTTCCAGAGGCAGCCATTGAGAAAGGGCGGACTTGAAATGAGAGAAAGGGGAAGCATTAAGCTAAAAATAAAATGAATGCCAAGCTCTGACTCTCTCCAAGGGTCTCCCCTGTGTCATAATTTTGGTTAATGAAAGTCCCAAGAGGGAAGGTCATAAATCAATGTCACTTGGCTAGTTCAGTACAAGCTATTGGGCTGAACATGTCAGTGGACTCTGCAATTGACCATGGGGACCTGGAATCAACCAAGGCATAAAAATGACCTCCGACATGCTCAGAAGGAAGGGAGGCTGCTGCTAAAGTGAAAACTAGGCCATGCGGTAACATCAACACATTCTTTTAACCCCAGGACTCGTGCCAACATTTCTGGGAATGGTATGACATGGCTTCCTAATCTCTAAATGGAGGGAAATTTATAGATCACCTTCATGGATCTCAGGAGAAATGGGCAATGTTTCTCTGAATTCACCTTGTACTGCTGTTTTAATGTTACTCAAATATTGATCAGAACTTGCTATATAGAATCAGGCGTGAATGGGCTAGAAGTAATCTTTAATGTCATTGTAGTGTAGGAGCTAACATGCTGAGCTGGAAAGATGACACCCTGGTAATATTAATAAGACATTTGGTTAAGAGCAGATTGTCACCAGATTGTTTGGATTTGAATGTCAGTTTCGTTACCTCACTTTTCTTTATCTTAGTGTCCTCATATGCAAACTAGGGAGACTTTGGGCATCTATAGTGTAATATGTAAAAATTAGACCAGCTAATGTTATTTAAAGTACTTAGTAAGTCTGATAAATTAAGTGCTATGTAATGTTTGCTTATATTGTCAAAGAATTTCACGAAGTACTACATAATATTAATTATATGGTTTTAAAATGTAGTATTAACCACAGTGAAACCTGTGTGTTTGAAAAGTGGTAAATCATGTATATGGGAAACATCTGTTCAGTCAATGCTTTGGTGAACATTCTTGGATCATTTGCACCAATTAGACATAAATTCGCTCCTTCACTGCATTTGTTCCAGAGTTTGGGAGCTAAAATTCTTTCTATTCACTCACCCATTCAGCATCTGCTGAGCATCCGCTGTGTCTCAGATATAGCTTCAGGTTCTGGAGCTACAGCAGTTGAATAAGAGTTGAAAATCCCTGCCCCCATTCTGGTATACCCAGTGAACTCTTTAGACTTCTAATTTGTAATAGAAGGGAAATGAAGCTTAGGGAATCCCCAGCTGATTGCCCAGAGTCACATGGCTTCTCCCAGATCCCTTATCACCTCAGGCTTTGAACATTCTTCTTTACCACGCAGTTCTAAAAATGTCTAAAAGATGTATTTGTCTGTCAAATGAGCTGACGCAGAAACAGTGTGGTCACATAAACATACCAGCTGTTTCCATTTGACTGACTAGTGCGGGTCCCAGCCCCTCAGGGACACCTGGTGTCTCCCCTTCCTTCTGTGGTCACATTCTCCTCACTTTGCCATTTCTGTTACTTCAATTTAAAAGGTTTCTGAAAGCTATGGTGATAAGTGAGGACAATATCGATGATAAAGAAAAAAGGATTTTGATTATGGAAATTTATTGAGAGAGAAAACTTTATCTTGAGAATTTTTAAACTTCACAGTCCACATTAAGTATATTCTGCACCTGTTGGGATAAAATGTTAATGTGGATTTGATTTATTTTCCAGACTCTGTAAGTTGCATCCTGAGGTGTTCAGAAGTATTTACTCTCTCAGGATTTATGTACCCAATTAACGTACCTTTATTTTTCATTTTATTATTCATATATATATGCATAAGCAGGTAGTTTTGGGTTTACTGTGTATGTGTTTATTTATTTTCCAAAGTGTGTTTCTTCATTTCTAAGATAGCAAGCTGTGAGTAATGAATCCTTATGTACCACTGAGAAAAAAAAATAACACCATCAATGAAATATCACTTGTTCTCCTTTGTAAAATGCTTCCCAATTTGAAAGATTTGAAAATGTGAGCACTGAAAAACTCTTCATGGGTAAAAATATTTCTCTTGTGATCCATTACAAAATTATCCCTTTTAACAGATGCTGAAGAATTATTGCTTTGAAATACTTGGAGACTAATTGGTTCAAATACCTGTTTAAAAGAAAATGAAGCCCAAGGAAAAAGTGAAGTGTTAAAAACAAATTGGGGGTTTTAAATTCAAGGTACAAACTAAAATATTTGTAGATGAAAGGATAACATCTTAGATTCACTGCATAAGAAATCCATTGGTGGTTATTGTGGGAGAATGTGGATGTGACGGGATAAATTGTAAATTAGTCAGGTGGATTGCAATTATATGAGGACTTTTTATACAATTCTATTAAAAGTCCAGAAAAAAAAAAAAAAAAAAAAGAATTGCTGTCTGTTCAGTAGCAACAGAGCTTCCCAGAAATAAGATTGGGCTCCCTTGTGTCTAGGAGATTATTTATGGCTAAGGTGATAGGTTCCAGATAGGGACTGAAGAATGTGCTTCCCGGGCCTGTACATAAGGGGGTGAGTGAAGGATGGTGGTCATTGCTAACCCTTCTCTCTCTTCTGAATGTCTTACTGTATTGAGCTGCCTGTGTCCTACCTTTTATCACAGGAGTAGTTGGCTAGTTCTTGTAATTGCACCTTGCCCTGAAGATCCTGTACTACTTTACATCAGTGTTCACTTAGTCTCAGGGTTGTGAAGGTTTGGAAGAAAGGATAATTAAAAATAGCAACAAAAGCAATTAGAATTAGTTTTGAATGATCCAGTCATTGTGCTAAATTGCTTATCATACATTGTTTATTTCTCATGACAACCCTGACAAGTAATACTATTATTGTCTTTGTTTTCACCTATGGGGAAACCGACTGAGAAGACGAATGCAGTTCCTCAAACTGGCCAGTGGCAGAACCTGGATATGGACCTAAGCCTGAACTCTAAGTCACAGCTATTGCCTTTTCTCTAGTTACACTCCATGAAGAGCAATGGAAATCATGCCCTCTTGAGAATCACTCTAAGAAGAGGACAGAGGACTGAGCCTCTGGCCAACAATGAAGCAGATGCAGATGGATGCAAAGGAATACAGACACAGGAAATGAATGAATCCTTGTAGAAACAAATCAAAGAGGAATGCAGAAACCTCTACTACTAGATAAACAATTCTAGCAGCAGGAACAGGCGAAAGGATGGTTTCCATTCCCTCCTGAGTCTTTAATTCATATCAGAGTATGCTCATTCTTCTCATGCCTTTGGTGCCCAGGCTGAGCTGGGTAAAAGCATACCATCTCCTGGAACTCAAATGGGTCTTCCAGACTTCCATAGTTTGTTCCACTCCACCTGGAAATTTGCCCATGCTCACTACCATAATAGAAGAATATTATTATTATTATTTTTAACCACAGTACTGTCCCTGAAGGGCCTTGACTGTCCAATCATCCTTTGTTACAAAATCTAATCATTATTATTTGGATTTCTACAGATTCAAAGATCATGCCTGCCCTGGCAGGGCAACTATTACATGTTTGCTCACAAATTTCTCAGTAATAGTTAAATATAAAAGAACTTTTGGAGTGGGAAATCTTGAAGTCATCATCTGGATAGGTGAACACTTGAGTTGCAGGATTATGATGGGGGTAGCTCAAGGATGATGTGTGCATTCACAAACAATGAAAGCCGGGTGTGGGTGGGGCTGTGATGGAGCCTCTAGTTAGTGCCAGACTTGGCATGTAGTATGTCCTATCCTACACTCCTCTACATTTCTGATAATTTCACCAAAGAACATATTGAACTTCAGTGGGGCATTTTGTAAATTCTTCATGATATCATTGGAGACAAGATTAAGAAATGTGATGGACTGAGCTAATGCAATTAGGCAGATTAATAATTAGATGAATGAATGTACTTAGAGGATATAACCAAAGACCATGTTACCTTCCTTGTTTATGGAATTTATGATCAAATAAAATATTGAAATCTTATTAAACAAGTACAAATTCTTCCAAATAGCTATGCATTCATGCTTATAGACCAAAGTAAACAATTTTATATTTATAACTATTATATAGCTCATTATTCCAACCTGTTAAGATCTGTTTGGATTTTGAATTTGGATCTTGTTGATGTGTGTGTGTATTATTCTTCTTGGCTTTGTATATAGAAATTTATTAAACATGCATCTATCTAAACATAGATAGAAATGTTTATTAGAGAAGGACTATGAGTTTTGTTATAGTCACTCTCCCCCAAGTTGCTAATATGCATCCTCTAAATACATTCTTTAAACAGTTAATAATCAGTTTAATTGCATTAGTTTGATACATATTTTTTTTATTAATGAATTTTAGTTATACTTAATATTGGGGTCATTTTGACACAATTGTACATGCATGAGATATAATCTGCTCTACTTCAGTCCCTGGTACTTCTATTATACTTCCTCTCCTTCTTTTACCTCTTCCTTTTTCTCTCTGGTCTTTCTTCTATTTATTTGTAGTTTTTAAAAAATTTCTCAATCTTATCTCCAATGATGGATGCCATGGCAGATTTATAAAATGCCTCAATGACACTCAAGTATATTTTGTCTATTACATTTTCTTGAATTACTATTTCTCATGAATTCTACCAGATTCAAATTCATAGCTAAAAGCAATAGCTAAAAGCAATTTGACAAAAAAGAAATTTGCTTAAGAAAGTAATGATCCTGTTGAAAGGGAATACTGCCATGCCATTCAGTAACTTTCCCAAAGGGGTCATTTTTGTGTAGTGTTGGACATAATTACCACCAATTTTGTGCCTTATTTTTAATGTCCATACTCTATTTTTGCTCAGTCATTTGATTTTTTTAAATTCAAATAGATTTTTAGTCCATTAACTCTATCAAGCACTGCTTATAATGTGGAATAATTGAAACAATCTAAGAGTTCAGCTGTTAATTTAGATGAATGCAAATGTCTAGCAGTTGATGGAAAAACTTTAAAAAATTAGCTAGGTTCCAAATACCATGCAGTAGGGGAAATATCATATATAATTATCAGAAAAACACATAAAAAAAACTATCAGACACTCAAGTACAATTGTTGGTTGGCACTACTTGAATGGGACTTTTTTTTTTTCTGGTTTCTATTTACTATTTTCCCATAATAAGCATGTGTTGTTTAAATTACAACTTAGAATTGTATTTGATTGTTCAGCCACCCTATTCATTTTATATAATTATCTCCTATTGTTGGATCCTTATCCTCTAAGCAATTAATTGTTCAAAATTTCACAGTATAGATAAAATAATTGTTTGGAGATGAATTTAATGTATACAGAATGATAAAAACCAAAGTCCTAAAAATTATGATAGAATGTTTAAAGACAATTACAGAGTGGTAAAGCTAGCTCATGTTTTATCATTTATCATTGAACTTCTTACAGGAGATATCTGTTTTCAACCAGCTCATTGCATTGAGCTATTGGCTTTGACCAAATTACTTTAGGCTAAAAAGCTTGCTGTATCTACCAGGCTGGTAACACATTAAAGAAAAAAAAAATGTGACCGATTGATGGTTTCCTTTTAGTGAACCTATGCTGGATTTTAGGGATCCTCTGGCATCTCTTTTGGATGTTCGACAAACCATTTTTTTTAAGATGCCATTTTAGAACCTTGTCAATTTGAGAAAATTGAGCAGCATGTGTAAGTTCCTTTTGAAACTATCTAGAGATAGATAACAATAGGGAACAGTCTTCTACTTGAAAATAAACGCTGACAAACTAACTCGGATGCTGTCCAGGCATTTGATTCCAAGTGCTTCACACTGACTGATTCTCAAGGAAATTGCTCAATTCTCCATTCTCTGGCATTGCTACAGAATCAACTCAAGAACACTACATACATTTAATACTCTTCTTCCCTAGAGGTTTCTCAGTGTTATTTTTCCCTCAACCCATCTTACTGTTATTACAATTATTTAAAAAATCGTTTTGATTCCAGGGGCTGAGTGCTGCTTGGCTCTTCTCATGGTCTGTCCTTATGGCACCTGGGAAGGATGGGGTATAAAGTTCACAAAAGCTTCTATAAATTGCCAGGAAACTTTTCGCTAGCCCTCTAAGAGTGGCTGCCTGGCTCAAGGGTGGTAGGTTACACTTAAGATGATTTTGTCTAGATGAGACAGAATGTCTAACTTCTTTTCCATCTTGTCTACAAAGGATGCAGGGAAACTTATTAACAATTAATATCCTAGTCCTTACCTTCCTAGGGTTTGTTTAAAATAAAATGTCTGGCACAGTGGCACGTACCTGTAATCCCAGTGCCTCAGGAGGCTGAGGCAGGAGGATCACAAGTTCAAAGCCAGTCTAAACAACTTAGCGAGGCCCTACGCAACTCAACGAGACCATGTCTCTAAAGAAAACACAAAAATGCGGGGGCTATGGCTCAGTGATTAAGTACCCCTGGGTTCAATCCATGGTACCAAAATATAAAAAAAAGTAATAAGATAAAATGGTCTAATTACTGTAATTGCATCTCTGAGTGCTTGTTCACATAGAGTTGTGTACCCATGTAATCTCAATGAAAACTTTTAGAATGATTGGATTCTTCCAGTGGGGGACAACTTTGTAGTAGTTAATTTCAGCTATTTCTTCAGGCTTTCCTTCATTAAATAAAAAGTGAAAAGTCAAAAATAAAGAAAACTATTAGCTCTACAGACCAGCGACATGATACAGTGTATCAGTGTGAGCTCTAAAGCAGTGGTAATTTCATCAGAGTCTGGTTCTTAACACAAGACAGAGTGTCCTTATTCCTAGCATTTATAAATTCCTGTGCTTTCGTCTACCTTTTGGGACTATTCCTCAAACTTCCCATGCTAACAAATCAGTTTGAGTACATCCAAGATGAAAATACCCCAGACAACCAGAGGTGAAAAACCCAAGAACCTGAGTGGCTCTTTCAATAGAGCAGATGTCATATTTGATAAAACAAATAGAGAAATTTTGAGATTTACTTTTTCTGGTCCATGATTAGGCAATTTTCCCTGAACTGACATAGGCAATATATTTCACTTTTGTTCCTCACCTTTTTTCTTTTTTTTCTTTTTATTTTATTGGAACAAGAGAAGAAATTTCTGAGAAAAGCTCTGATCTGATGTCGTGTCTGGTTAATGAAAGTAACATGTTTCTTAAATATTTATTCTCACGCACAGGGTATTTTGATTGCAGATTTGTAGAAATGTAGAAATGTTGTCAAGTTAAAATAACTCTTTCACAAGGCAATGGAACATTGGAATGCTAATCCAAGCCCACTCTACCCTCAGAGCCCACATCCTGGGTGTCCTGGCTGCACAGAGTAAACAGCCTTAGCTTTGCTTCCTGGGGAAGGTTCACCTTTCTGCTTGAACCATTTAGAAGTGTGTGCTAAGCCTAGCAAGAAGCAGAGTGACAAAAGAAAAATCCTCAAATGGTCCCTCTGAGACCCTACATTCCTTACTGTGTGCCTCGTGGGGAAATGTTCTTCCTTCTAGGCCAAAGGTAGCGTCAACATTCTTATCCGGAGGGTGGCTGAGTCTCTTACATAAGCAGTGTGCAGCTAATCAGCTACGTGGTGCGAAGCACAGAGCCACGAGAACACCTGCCATCAGGACAGGAAGCTTGGTTCTGGAAGGTAAAAGGCTGGAGGGTGGTTTCCCAGCTTAGGCTACACCTTCAGATTTTAGGCAGGGCATCCTCTGAGGCTCACCTCAGTCTGCACATAGGAGGGAATGCATATCACAGCAAAAGGCACTGGGGACTTATACAAAAATGTAAACCAGTACCACAGGTGAGAATGACAATAGGACTCTGATTGTTTTGTGTGGAGGAAGATATGGACACAGATCGATGCATAAAGGGCAAAAAAAAAAAAAGGCGGGGGGGCTAGGTGATCTCAGGGGAAGTTTGAGATAACCATAACTCAGTCCCTGTATATTGGACAAAGGCAAAAATAGAAGAGTAGGAATGTGTGGGCAAAGACTTGGGAAATTGGAAGCAACTCGATTATACTCTATGTCTTCTCCTTTAAGGTGTGAGAACACAAAAAGAAGATTCAGCATCCTATTTTCTCCTACTGCAGATAAATATTTTACGGTGATGTCCTCTGGCAAACAGATCAGTTAGCTAATAGCATTGAGTAGTCCACCTTTGGAATCAGGTTAAACTTGAACAAAAACATTAAAAGGTCCTGTAAATTTCCACTGAAAGATTGGCTTTTGTTAACATTAGACAAGTAATTACCTTATACACTGTTGAACTTGTTCTACATCATTTTATGTCAGACAAATCCCTGGCTCTCCGTCTGTACTTTAATAATTCCCAACTTCCCAATTTAATTTGCCACAATGACAAGAAGCTGGCCTGCATATGCCAACACCTGATCCCAACAGATCTTCCACAACCTGCAAAGCTATACCAGTGCAATTGTAGCATTAGGGTTTAACTAATCTCCTCCTATATCTAAAGCAAGCACCAAATGACTTTTAGAATAAAGACCTACAGATCTGGAATGACATTTGGTTACAATTCTACCAGGGCTGATTTTCTCCCTCTCTATGGGATTGATCCTGCACTCAGATCTTAAGTGGCAAAGATAATCTGATCCTATCTTAAAGCATACTGATTACGCTGAGAACAGAGAAAACCCAGAGCTGTGTGGACACTTCCACAAATGTGTAAAGGTACAACCAATCTACATGACCATCTTGTTATGGAAGACTTTTTATTTTCTTAAACAGTGACTTTTTTTTTTTTTTTTTTAAATCACTGCTGTGTGTGCACAAATGACAATGAGCTGTTATTCCTAAAGGCAAGAGGTTAGGCAGCATGTTAAAGTTTCACATTAAGCAACAAAGAGTTTCAAGGAACGTCCTCAAATTACACCCACAGTTTCAAAGTTCAAGAATTGTGGCTGAGCACTGCTTACCTTACAATTTCAGGTCCAAAGGGGTCTTTAAGTTTAAAGCAGTACACCAAAGGTGCAGGATTTATTTTCTTGCTTAAAAGTCTCATCTGTCATAGCACCCAGCTCCCCGGAGAAACCGGCCCCTTCTTCCCGAACGCCAATGAGGAAGCCAGAGAACACATGTGGGCAGTGGCTTCCCTGAAAGACTGTCACGGTCTGCACATGCTCTCTGTGATGGAGGTGCCAAATTAACCTTGGCGTTAGGCTCACAAAGCACTTCATTGTGGGGCCCTGGACATCTCAGGGGAAGAAAAGCTTATAAAAAGCTCTAGCCAATCTGAAGTCTTCACGCTTTTGTTGAGATGTGCCTCTCGTTCAGTGAACACAAAGAGGAAATACTGTCTGTTAATTAGCTTCCTGGGGAAAAAGTACAGTATTAAGAGCCCACCAATAGGTTGAGATAACATGCAGGCTTGTCTTTTGGAATTCTGCTGCTGTTCCTGGCTCCTGTGAAAGAGTGTTCTAGTTAAAGTGCCATATCACTTCTTAGAAAAGTGTCCATAAGAGCTGACAGGACATTTCATTGCAAGGAAGTTTGTGATAATGAGCATGCAATAACATTTGCTATCTATCCCCCACCAGGGGGATACCAAAGATAAAATGAAAATCGACTGCATCCGTGTTATAAAATCAATCTGTGACATATTATTTCTAGTGAATTCTCCCCATCAAGGTAACTAGAAGTCATTGTGAGAAAGAAGTACAAACTTTCTGATGGGACATGGACACACAATGACCACATAAATACTCGCCTGTTGCTTTTTTTACCTGCATATTTATCCACCTGCTGCAGTGTGCACAGAAAAGAGGTATTGCATCTGGAAATTTAAAAAGTAAAAATAATTAAGTCTCTTCAAAATCAAAATGCTAAGCCTCAAGCCATGATTAGTCTTTGCTTGAGTTTTATGCTCAGTCATTCCACTCTCCTTGCTAGAATGCCAGTCTAAAGCTTGTAATCATGGTGAATAGTTAGTCACAGGTGAAAGTAAGAGAAAGTACCTGGAAGGAGAAAGTGGGGCAGAGAGTCATGTTCAACATCTGGTTCTGGCTGTACAAACAACCAACTCTAAATCTGAGTAAGTCTTTAGGTCTCTCTGGGTCTGTTTATTTTTCTGTAGAGTGAAGGAACTGGACTAGGATGAAAAATTAAATGCCTGCAACGTCTTGAGTAGGTGCTAAGGTGAGATGGAGAACTTGTGTTTGCATTTCAAGCAAAGCTACCTGTCTACAACAGCTGGTTCTCAGTTGGAATGTGGGTTACATGTGCCAAGTCTAATGCTGTAAAAGAAAATAGGAATTCAGATTGTATGTGAAATCTCCTAAATTTTATATCTGGTCAACTTTAGTATTTAAAAACACTGTATCAAACAAAATCTATCTGCAGATTCCCCTATGGATCACCAGTTTGTGAATTCTAGGGTAGCAGGCTTTGAGTCTCATCCTGCAGGAAAATAAACAAACCAGGGAGACTAGTCTCTAAAATAAGTTGAGTTTCACGATACTAAGCACAAGGTAGAACTTAAAAAGTGTCTGCCTAACATTTTTGTGGTGAAATTGAGGACCCTCATTCCTCAAGTTCATGTTGGTGGTCTCATGATCAATGACCTCATTTGACTGACATTCCTTGGAAAGGGGCCTTGTAGGATCCATGGCCTCTCTAGCATTCCAAGAATCCAATGAATGAAAATAAGCATGAGAACCTGCACTGGGGAGAAAAGGAACTATTGTTCCAGTAATATAAGGACAAACAGGATGCAGCACAAGTGCCTTATCTCAAGACTGAAATATTGAAAGTAAAAGCAAAAGATACAACGGGGTTTATGTTGAGTAGCTATTTTCAGGATAAGGGAAAGAAAAGTTTATTGACTTGCTAAATAAAAAAAGATGTTGGAGCAGGGTGGAGATGAATGCACAACCAAGTCTACTAAATAAGTCTCTGGGAGAGAATCCCATTTGGTGAGTAGGGGTTTCATCCCTGTTGGATGTTAAGAATGGCAGCTTAGTGAGGAGACAGGCCTGCAAATGTTCAATAAATATTTGCTCTGACTGATGAATCCAGGCAAAGAGACTGTGAACCCATGACTGGGACAGGAGATGGATAGGCAAGGCCCAGCTCCAATCTGAACAATTTGTTCCAAGAATTTCCCCTTAACTTTTCAAACTGACTTTCTTGTAGAGTGTCCTTTATTTTGCTTTGAATATAGTCTTAAATTGCATTTTGATTTTTTTTTGACTTGTTTTCTGTCTTTCTTACTATAAATTGCTTGAGATAGAGATCTCCTCTCACTCTTTTATTTCTACAATCCAGCACATTGCACGCTTAGCACACATAAGGAACTTAGAAAATATTGGTTGAATGACTTAATAAATAGACAGGAAGCTAATACCTGGAAAAGTCGCATATGCATTATTTATGCAGTGAAATTAATGTGATGATAAGGAAGGTCTTTGGTAGTAAATTAGATTTAGAGGTATTGCTTTTTTCTAGAAGGATTACATTTTCTCAGAGGTATATTTAATATTTTTTTCAATTTCATGCTATTGTGGATTTTTAGTTTGGACATTATTTACTATACTACTCCTTGTTGCAATATTTAATGATTTTGTCATAATCTGAGCCTTCTAAACATTCTTATTTATGGTTCATATGACCATCTAAGGGAAATGTTTTGGTCAATAATTAGTGCACAGCTGAGAGTAAACATAAATTGGCCAACTTCAAATCTCACATTGCTCTTAGAAATGCAACAGAGGGAGAGAAGGTAATTCATTTAGCTGTGAACAGTTACATGGCAACCAGGGACAGCAGCAGTGCATATTGTAAGACTTAGGGGGCCAAAGAGTAGGGTAGATAGAAATAATTCTTTGTACATAGCTTTGGAACTAACTAAAGTGAGTCACCACTGTAAATTTAAAAGTAAAAAAACAGAGAGAGATTTCAACTGAATTCATTTCAACCACAAGATTCTATAACTATATGAAGGATTAACAAATATAGAGGAATAAAGAAATAGTGGGAAAACAATGTAGATGATTGTTCCTGATAGTCATTGCTGCATAGTAAACTAACCTCAAATTTGATAGCTTCTAATTTATTATCTCATTGGTTCTACAGGTTGACTGGGCCCACTGAATGATTCTCCTGCTTTATAGGGTAGTATTTAAGGCTCTGGTCATCTGGGAGCTTTGGGATTGGAGTCTTCTGGAAGATTCACTGACATGTCTGTGCCTTGGCCAGGATGTCTGCAAAATGAACGCTGCTGGCCTCATGAGGGCAGTTGTACCTCCACTCCCTCTGTCATCCTAGGGCCTCTCCTCTGTGCGAACTGTCATAGTAGCCAGACTTCTTATAGGGCAGCTGAGGATTCCCCAAAGCTATCACCATCTTCACCTTTCATCAGAGAATTTTTATCTTGATCATATTTTTATAAAGAAGCACATATTTTTATAAAGAAGTCTCTAGTCATATTTGGAGAACTAAAGCAGTTATTTGCTATAAACTCAAAAATGCTAATCAGAGTGGGTGGGTAGGGTTCTAAGACTTGTCTGACTTTTCCTTCCTTTTTGGTTTTTAAAAACCCAGAACACACCTTAAAATGTGAGCAATGACTTTTTTCCTGGTTAGTTTGTGAATTGGTAATAAGATCCACCAGAAGCATTATGATTAGTTGGCTAAACTTTTCTTCCAGGACTTCTTCCCTGTTATTCCTTTTATATCCTTCCTCTGTTCCCCTTAAACTTCCTCTTGGTGTCCACCCCAAATTATTCCTTGATCACTCACAGCCTCTGTTGAATAATAGCCCATCTAGGGTTTCTTTGGATTCAACTCTAAACCTCAAAATGCATCTGCCATTTTGGTCCTGTTTAGGCCTATGAAATTATGAAATTATGAAATTAATCACTCTTTCTGAATTAGAATTCCTTCATTCCTCTGAAATATCTTAGCCACTCAGCAGGTAAAGTGGCAGTGGTTGTATCTGTTTGTACCAATATGTTCTAACTTATTCCAGAGAATCCACATTTCCAGTGTATACCTAGAAGTGGTGCTATTGGTATTGGAATGGATTGACTGTAAACAAAATCAGTACCAATTGTACTTAGTGCTTTTTGACCCGTATTTTAAAGTGATGATTCTCAACCTTGGGATAAAGTGTGTGCATTGGGAGACTGGATATCAGGAAGAGTTTGGAGAAAGTAGGTAGGCAGTGGGTCATTATTATCTAAGAAGCAGTTCTAAACTGAACATGTCTATATTCAATCTTTAAATGTTTAAGTCTGTTGTTTGCAGGAAGAGGGCAGAAGGAAGGAAATGAAGGAGGTGTTTTATTCTTTTTTTCTTCCACCTCTCCCAGTGCTGGGAATAAAAGCTAGGACCTTCTGTATACTAGGCAAACACTCTACCACTGATCTATATCTTGGTCCCTGAGATGTCTTTTGATAAGAGTTTTTCAGCTTATGTGATTCTTATATGTTCCTCAGTTGATTTAGAAGTTTTAGAGAGGTAAAAGAATAAAATTCATTAGGAAAACTTCAAGAAATTATGAAACAATCATAAATGGACTGAAACATTAACAGATACATATGAAAAAAAACCAACTAGGAATTCTTGAAACAAACAAAAAATTCTTAAAGAACTCATACCTAGATTAAGTCAAAGAAATAATCAGTGGATTCTTGAAAAGAGAACAGAAGAATTGGCAGATGTGCAACATTTAAAGGGAAACAGCTGAGACTTTTATAGAATTGAACAGAGATATTTGTTCTTATATAGAAACTATGTAAAGTACCTAAGAGGGTATAGTAGTCAGCTTTTCATTGCTGTGGCCAAGATACCTGACAAGAAAAACTTAAAGAAGGAAAAGATTTGACTTGGCTCATGGTTTGAGAGGATTCAGTCCGTGGTTGTCTGGCTTCATCAATCTGGGCCAGAGGTGAGGCAGAACATCAAGGTGGAAGGGCATGGTGGAGCACAACTGCTCGGTTCATGGTAAATTCTGAAAATAAGCAATTCATAAGCTTTACTTTGCATGCTGTTCTGAGTAGCATGATAAAATCTTGTGCTGTCCTGCTCCATCCTGCCTGGGATGTCAATCATCCCTATGTCCAGCATATCAATCCTGTATGTGCTACCTGCCTTGTCTGTGAGTCCCTTAGCCATCTCTGTGAGTCCCTTAGCCATCTCTGTTATCAGTTTGACAGTCACAGTATTGCAGTGCTCAGGTTTAAGTAACACTTATTTTACTTAATAACAGCCCAAAGCATAAGAGTAGTGATGCTGGCAATCTGGATGTGCCAAAGAAAAGTCATTAAGTACCCTCATTAGCTGGAAAGGTAAAAGCTCTCAATTTAATTAGGAAAGAAAAAAATCATATACTGAGATTGCTAAAGCCTACGGGAAGAATGAATATTCTCTCCTGTAAGAACAAATATTCTATCTGTTAAATTGTGTGAAGAAGAAAAAAAAATTGTGCCTGTTTTGCTGTTGCACCTCAAACTTGAAAAGGCATGGCTACAGTGTGATAAGGGCTTAATTAAGATGGGAAAGACATTAAATGTGTGCATGTCTGTGTAGGAAAAAAACAGAGCATATGTCACGTTTATTACTACCTGCAGTTTCAGGTGCTCATTTGGGGTACTGGAACATAACCCTAACCCTAAACCCCAAAACTTTGGGGTTAAGGGTTCTTAGGGAGTGGATAGAGAGATAAGAGAGCCCAGTGTGGGCCTGGGAAATCTGACTAGCAAAGGGAGGGGCCAACAAGATGGAGCAAGAGTACTCCAATTAGGAAAAGAATGCTTGGTGAGAGCCCAAGGAGGAAGGAGCACTGGAAAAGAATTTAGAAGCACACCTACCCTTGCCCTATGGGCTGTCTTCAGGGGCAGGGAGAAGTGATGTTCCCCTCCCACAGATTTGACCATGGATGCTAATGGCACAGAACTAAAGATAACTACAACTAATTGCAGAGCTGAAACATAAAAATTTTGCCAACACATCCAATTAACATCTCTCCTTATTAAAGGCCAAGATCCTTTTTCTCAGGAGAGCTCTCAAGTTTCTTTGCAGCTAGTAGAGATCTAATTGTTTCTAAAAAGTTTGATCTTCTCTGTTAAGTCCTGAGATATGTCGGACACAGAGGAGCCAATTTGCTCACCCTTTCGTTCCTCCAGAGTGATCACACTGGAAAACTTCCTCTAATGACACCATGAGCTGCGCAGGCAAGTTGACTGTGAAGAAGCCTTCTTTTTGCACACTCACTCACAGGCTCTCTCTGACCCTTGTTGCACAAACTGAATCATTTGGTTGGAAATAAAACCTTGGTATTTAATGCATACAGTTGGCCCTTGGTATCCTTGGATTCTACATTTGTGAATTCAACCAACCACAAATTAAACCCATTCAGGAAAAACAAAATTGCAACTGTATTGAACATGTACAGACTTAAATTTTATTGATTATTCCCCCAAGTGATACAGGATAGCAACTATTTACATAGCATTTACATTGTATTAGATATTGTAAGTAATCTAGATGTGATTTAAGTTGGAGGATGTATATTGGTTTTGTGCAATTACTACCCTATTTTTATAAGGTACTTGAGCATGGTGAATTTTGGTATATGCCAGGGTTCTGGATGCAATCCCTTATGGATACTGAGGGACAACTGTATTGTTAAGGCTTGTGTTCAGGACTGAATTCCTCCATCTGAAAAAGAGAGAGAATTGAAACAGTGCCAATGAGCTATAAATGGAGGTGAAATCCTGAAGGGAACGCTGACCAGGAGCAAGGGAAAGTAGAACGTGCTACTTAGTACATGGCCCATGAAATTTATCAGGTAAAGGACCTGGGATAAGATTTCTCTGTTTAAAAGTGCCTGAGACTAGATGTGAGTGGGATAAGACTAAAAGAGAAAACTTATTTAAAATTAGAATAGGTCAGTCTTACCCATTGCTTTTCTTTTTTTCCTTTAATATTCACCAGGCTGAGAACTGTCATTGAAATTAAACATGCTCTTAGCAATCAATGACCTGGGAAGGCAATGTTTTCAGACCTTTATCTTGGAACTTTCCTTAAACTCCCAGGCTTTCCTGTCTTCCTGAATACCTCATTAGTTATTATAAGAAGATTGGTTTTTTTTTTGTTTGTTTGTTTGTTTTTTGTCTATAAACTGCCAGGACAAAGAAAATGTTCAGATCCCTCCCTTGGAAATAAACTAAAATTAGCTCTGAGGGTGGTGGCTTTAGATGCCTGCATTCAGTGACCAGTTAGACTCTTCTCTGAAGTATTTCAAGATCCTAGCATTGGGGATAAGGCTGAGGGATGTTGCAGGGCTAGGCAGACTTAAGTTTTTCCAACTCTGCAAACCAGATAATATCCTCATCAGCAAATAAAACTTTGTGAGGATTTAACATAACAGTGTGAATCCAGGGTTTAGCACAGGGTCTGGCAAAGAGAGGTCACAAAACAAATTATAGCAATTCCTAAACTCATTATCTGGCTCAGTTCATTTTCCTCTTCTCTCTCTTTCAATTTTCCTTTCCCTTATCTCTTTTTTACCAACATTAAAGAACAGATTTCTCTCATTGTTTCTCCTTGAAACAAATGTGCTATGCCTGAAGGTGGCACAGTCCCATGAGAGTTCCAAAAGCGACCTTTGTTCAACCCTTTTCATGATGTCCCTGTAGTGACCCCTCTAAACTCAGTCCTGGGCGTAGGAGGTGAAGAAGTTTTGTGCATTGATGTGTGCCCAGGCTTTAGGCCCAACGGGACACTTTCTTTTGCTATTCCATTTCTGTGACATACAGAAATGCTGTTGAAGCAGTTCTAAAAACCCCTGCCTGACTTTGACTCCAGAGCAGAAGGGTAAATTTGGAAGCCTTCCTGCCTGAGTTCAGCTTCCTGGACTAAGGCTCAGATGAGCCCAGTTCACCCTGGGGAGGTAGTGGTGGGCTCCCGAGTGACTCTGTAGTGCTTTTCCTTCACATGGCCAGCCCCTAACACACAGAAACAAGAAACTGGTTGCCAGAATTTATTTTTCCTTGTTTAATGCTGACCCAGATCCAGTAAGCTCTCATATGAAGAAATATCAGCTCCCAGATATATAGAACAATGAAAATTCATTATAGGTCTTCAATAAATTAAGTCTATCCTACAGTGACTTTAAAACTCTTCTTCTTTTTCTATCATAGGGGATAGTGATTAAGAACATGTGTTCAGAAATCCAAAGGTTATTCCCACAGTTTGAATGAAGAACATTAAAAAATCAAGGGTGCTGTAGATTCTTCTGTTGGGATGGTCAAAGCCCCACCTAGCAATTTCTAAAATTCAATGTTATGACATTTGATTCTAGTTCTCACGTTCAACATTACTTGAGTCACTTGAAAATATTTATTTTTATACCAAGCATTATATATTCCACAGGTTCTATACAGTTTGCCCTCTAGTTAAATTTAATTTTATCTAAACTTATCAGTCACTAGTATAATCAGCCTCAAAAAATATCGATGTATCAATTTTTCTGTTTAAGGTCTCTTTTGTTTTTAATCTTCATGCGGGACTAACATTTTCAAAGATCTATTTTTCTCTTGTTCATTTCAGATACTTGAGATTTAACACATATTCAAAAAAGGCAGGTAGGTGTTTGAGATCTTGGTCTGAAATATAACTATACCGGGAAAATACCTGGCTGGGCTGAAATTCAAAATTATATTTGCTTATTCAAAAAATAAACATAGCCTTCACTGTGTGCCAGACACTGCTCCAAGCACTTTATGAATATCAAGTCATTTAATCCCAATAACTCTGAGGGGGTACTCTTATTGCCTCCATTTTATGAATGGAAAACTAAGGTACCTAGAGATTAAGTAATTTTGACTATCAAATAGGGTCTGGATAGACATGTATTCTTATTTAATTCTGTCCTTATTTATTTTCATTATTCAGACCTGAACTTCAGAATAATTTAATTCATTGCCATAAAAAGAGATCCTGTGTATGCCAGGGCTTTGTACATTCACTGTCAAGAAAAGCATGAACTTTGAGCTGTGCTGATTCATTTCACAAGATCCTCTGCTGACCAGAAGCATGCACTTGGAAAATGTCCAGTTAGAACAGGGGTGCAGGGAAAGAATCAAGCCAATTGACCCACAGGCTCTCAAACCCAGAGCCTGTGTGCTCACCCACCCAGTGCCAGCTCTGGTCAGTATTGATACCCAGAACTGTTTTAGGTGATTTCTCCCCATAAGGTTTCCTATGTTTAACCTCAAGTCATTTGTCTTGCTAAACTTTATTTTCTCTTCTGCTTTGAAACTCAGCTTTAACCAGAGTTCTCCAGATTCTTATTTAGCCTTGTCTGGTCTAGAAAGAAAACTTCCTTGGATCTCATTTGTCAGTCACCCTGTGCCAGTGGCTAGGGAGACACTTCCAGCCATTCTGCCTGTGCAAGAACAGTACATGGCACTTGAAAAGAACCTTCCTTTACTACTCTGGAAAACAGTCCTTCAGATCCTTTTAAACCAGTTCCTAACCTATTTCCAGTCCAACTAGAAAGGAAAGGAAAATCTTATAAAGATGGAAGTAGTTTTAGAATCACTGGGCTGTTGGAGCCCAGTGTGATCCTGATCATTTAATCTAGCTTCTATCTGGAAGACTGGAACCTAAGTACACCAACCCTAAAAAAGATGAACTCACATTCTATTTTAAAGGATTCTCACTAGAGTTTCCAAGCCTTGTCATGTGACAGACATCTTTTGCTTGCTGGACTGAACCCTAGCTTCCTCTTTACCTAAGTTGGGGCTCATTCATCTCATTTTAACATCAATATAAATTTCTAAAGAAAACCTTTCTGACCCATCTGGATTACACTCAAGTTCTATATTCATTATGCCCTGTACTCCTACAAATGCTTAAGATGAATAAAATGAATAATTAATTTGGGCATTGTTTGCTCTTAATACTTGTCTTCTTCCAAAACAGTGTGCACTCCAAAAACCTGAAAGACCCGTGTGGTGTGTCTCATGCACATCACTGCATCCTGAGGCCTAGCAACGTGTCCGCATTTACTAGGGGCTGAAAAAGTTATTGTCAAAAGAAAACTAAGGTCAGTAAATGGAATGTAAAGAAAGTATGGCTACTTGGCAACTCTTCAGCTGGCTCTTACAAAAGGATAATTGGAATTAGTTGCTCCCATGTCCCCCAACGCACACCTTGGGAAGATGCCTGGCCTCAAGTAAGTATATACAATTAAAATCGCCATTTAATTCTTACTTCTCACATACTGTCCTTCCCTGTGTGAGTGACCCCTTCTCAGGCTAAGCTAAACAACAACAACAACAAAATGCTTCTGCAATGGTCAACACACCAGGAAGAGAAGCCCACTGTACCATCTTCACCGTGTGGGGCATACAGGTTCTTATGGAAAAAGGAGCCTTTTTAGATCAGTGGGGTGGCTCAGTTTTGGCTTATACAAATCTAGATAGGTCTTTTTGGTCCTTTGTGATAAAACTTTGCTATTGATTACAAATATTTCATAGTTCAAGAACCTCTAAATACAAGTCCCTAGATCAAAGAGACTCCCTGTTTCCCTACTATCCCCAGCATTTCTAGAACCTTGTAAGAAATTTCTTGTGTTATTTTGAACATTGATTTGAGAGCAATTTAAGGAAAGTCTTGTTAAAACCTGACAAAGATAGATTTGTGAGATTTAGGTAATATATGTTTTTGTACTTCTTGTTTCAAAAACCTGTGGTTGCTATAATGACACTCAAGCTGACGGTTCTACAGATGAAGTCAACTGTGGAATCCTATGCTTCCGTGCCCACAAACTCCATCTGTGTTCCAGTGTGCATATCATAACTTATTCTAGGAGTTTATTGTGATGTCCAATTTGGTTTTGTTCTGACAAAGATCTTCTGGCCAAGAGTGGAAGGTTCTGATTGTGATAGTTTGTGACCTGCAAGGATTATAGTTGCTTTCTTAAAGGTTGAAAAATAACCTTGTTCCTGTTCAGAGGATTTTAGATTATAAAAAAATGTACAAGGCTTTCTGAAACCCCTTGTGTTTCCCTCCACATTTCCAAGGCCCTGCTTTTTGAGGAAACAAATTCACATCACTTTGCAAGAAAGACAAACTGATCGTAATGTGTTAAACTGTCACCAACCTAGCATTTTCTGTCATATTTTGTTTTCCTTGGAGATCTCAAGAGGCAGGCATGAAAGGTATGGATTTGGGTTAAAGCCACACTTTAACTGTGATATGCCCCAGCTACAGAGAGTGAGGAAAAAAAATCAGTCTCACACATATTCAGATTTGTTTGTTTCCTAGAAAAAAATTTTCTTTCCTTCCACGGTTCAGAAGTGCTATATCTTTACTTTGCTTTGAGTATAATCTGTCTCCTCAGAAAAGCTTGAAGGCAAATCTTTTGTTTTAAGAGGAAAGGGTTAAAAGAGGAAGATACAGGATAACCTCGAGAACATGGAAGACTACCTCATCAAGTCCCATCAGAATACCCCCTGTGTATTTATTTAGAGCACACATTTTCTGTCTGCTTCAAATACATGTGCTTTGGTTTAGCTAAGGCTCCAGTATGTCCCCCAAGGGTTATGTGTTGGAAATCTGATCATCAGTGTGACTATATTGCCAGGTGGTGGGGTCTTTGAGGGGTGGAACCTGGTGGAAGGTCATTGGGGTACTGCCCTCACACAAGGGGTTAAGATAACCCTTGAGGGACCCTGGTTAGTTCTCCTCAGAGTAAGTTCTTTTAAAAGAGCAAGGCTGTCTCACTCTGTGACCTCCTCTGCTTGTGTTTCTACCCTTAGGGGGCCATCTTCCATGATGTCCACACCAGAGGCCAAACAGATGGGGCTGCCCTACCTTCGATGTTTAGCCTCCAAACTGGTGAGCCTAATTAAAGCTCTTTATGTATCACTCAGCCTCAAGTATTCTGTTACAGAAAAGAAAACAAACCAATACAGCATGTATGGGATGTATGTGAGGAGATGGGCAAGGGATGGAAGGAGAAAGAATGGAATGGAGTCCGGCTCAGACCACACACTTTCCTTCCTCACGCTCATGAGATTTTCCCAGTGGGGTTTATTCTAATTCTAGGTCCCACATATCTTGAAATGTGCATATCAAGAGCATCACAAATTTCTCCTAGCCAACCTCACAACAAAAAGTTTCCCTTAAGTTGAAGCTCTTCACCTCTGACACCAGAAACCCTTTAATCCCTCACAGCTGCCTACATGTAATGGAATATTCCATTCTGCCCTGGCTCCATGAATGATAACAGATATCACCCACACTCAGCTCTAGCTTTTACTAAGGAAACAGTAATCCAGATTTTCTTCTCTCATAAGGAACTCATAAAGCTGCCTCGACCACACAACAAAGGTTTTTAAAAGCCCCGCAGTAGTGCTAATATTGCATTTCTGTTTTAGTATTTTTTCCTATAGTTTTTCAAGCATCTTCTTAATGCTCAACACCCTGAGTGATTTTCTTGAAATATTTTCATTAGTAATGCTTTGTCCTGGCTTTGAACAATGTTATCAAATAGGGAATATTTTCAAAAAAGGAAGTAGTAAATATTGGCCATAGATAAGCTCTTTTGAAAAGTGAAATACACTCTGGGTTTTTACCTACGGGTTTGCTCTATATTTTAGAATCCTTTTCAAAGTAAGTTGTTCAGGGACTGTGGCTGCATTTCCATACCAGTAGCTGCAGTCTGCCAAATGGGTTTGGAGGAACACACTATGGAAGGATTCCTTGAAGACTTACATCTGAGACTATTCTTGTGAAAAATTGCATTTGCTTTGTTTTCACAGAGTCAGAGAAATTGATAGGGACTTCAATGTTTTCCTTCCCAATGAATTTTCAAGTTTTAGAAATTTTGATAGCATATATATATATGTATGTGAGTGTGTGTATAATATAGAAATACATGCTTGATATACACACACATATACACACACACATACACACATATATATACAGAGGTTAGCTTTATGCTAGTCCCACTGTTTTTTACTTTTTCTTTCTGATCCTGCCTTTTTTTTTCCCCAGATAACTCAAAAAGGATGGATGCCCAAAAACTCATTAAAGGACAATTTAGTACAAAACAGAAATTACCCAAACAGGGCATTAGGCTACGACCATGTGACAAAAGCATGTACACACAGATTGATGGTAGAGAAAGCACTGGGACTGGCATCAAATAGAAACCGGCTTGAACAGAACCTGAGACCCTTTCAAGTTCTATATTCTAGCGACAACTTTTTTGACCTTTATGAGTCTCAGTAGATGTATTCATGAACTATGATTCTATGTCAGAACATTTCCTATGTTCTGAAGATAGGAAATACCCTATGTAAAATACCAACATTGTGCCTGTCTTAGGTTCACTCACTAAAATAGCAGCTTGTGTTAATAATTGACAATCATGATAGTCCAACATGAATATTCCAGGAGTGACTATGCAGTTTGGGTGCATAAAAAGATGTTCATATGTGAAACTTTGAAAGCCACAGTTCATGAGTGGCTCAAACTTATTCTCTGATCTTCCACATCCTTGAGGTGTGAGAGAATGCCTGTCTATCATAGTGAAGCCTGGTTCTCCCAGCAGCTGTGATACACCCTGCAACTGCATGTGGTAGTGTGTTCCTGAATACCAAAAACCAGTCATGGTACCAGTGTGCACAAGCTTGAATGAAGGTTCATTGATCCCTGAGTAGCCTTAGTCTAGGCCTCCAAGAATTCAGATCCAAAGATCCTTTCATGGCCATGTTATCCCTCTAGAGAAATGCTTCATTGCCCATTAGAAGTGTCATAAATCCTGATATCTTATGACATATTTCTCCATATGCACAAAGCACCTACACAAAGTGTTCTCCTTACAATGGGCATCCAAAAAGCTGGAGATGTGATCTAAACTCAAATAGGAACTCTGGATAAACTGCTTGTACCTGATTGGTCTATGGTCACCTTATGTCATGCTGATTGTTATACTGATTATCACCTTGAGACTTACTGAAAATGAGGTGAGGTTATAAATCATCCAGTTGATCAATCCATACCACCATGCAGACCTGATATTAGATACACTGGGAGCACCACCTTACACAGAAACAGATACAGAGTACAAACTGTCCCTGATCACTCCACATCCTCACAGTGTTGACCCAGTACTTAGCAACAGGCTTCACCTGCTCCTTACTTCACAGCCTGCATATCTACCCCAGTGGTTATCTAAGGCTTAAGCTAAACCAAAGCCCACTTAGCAAAGTATGATATCCTTCCCAATTTTTTCAGGACTTTCCAGAGGGTGGGTTATATTTGCTATTTTTTCAACCACTGGCTAGAGTCCAGTTGTGAATTCATTGATATCTCACAACCTAATATTGATTTTATTGTCCATAGTGGCTAGAGTCCAGTTGTGAATTCATTGATATCTCACAACCTAATATTGATTTTATTGTCCATAGTGTCTATGCCTAATGTAAGAGCTTGGAATTCCTGGTATGGATACTTTCTGAAATAATACCTACACTTTTGATGTTACCTTGTTTTGAGCTTCAACTCTGTCTTACAAAAGCCAGCAGTTATAGGTGGGTTTATTCCCCCAATACATGCATCTTGCTTTCATGAGCAGGGTCTTTCCTGACCTCAGCTCTCTAAGTCTTCCCATTAACCTAGGGTCCTTGCCTACTCTCTAACCAGCTGTGGATGAAAATTCTAATCACTTTGTCATCACATGCATCATATTTGGTTTACAAACTCCAGGTACATTTCCCTTACCACCAGCATTTCACACCTTCTTTGAATTAAACCCCTGTTAACAATGCTTCCATAGCACATTTTGCATGTCCCTCAATGCATTTCTTCTTTGTCTTTCTCCCGAAAACTTGAATTCTTGGAAGGCAGGGTGGGAAGTGTCTAATCCATCTTTCCGTCTATATCTCTAGCACATAGTTGGTACTCAAGAAAGAAAGAAACAGATGAAAAAGGAGCCTTTCACATATCAAAATCTCTGTAAGTCTGAAATCTATTAATACTGATTTAACCTAATTCTGAAATCAACAAAATGCCACAAGGTAGAGCAAGAGATTACATACACTTTCCTTTTTAATTCCCAGTGCTTTTTCCATAGTAATGAATTATTGTTTTACTCTCTCTTTTTAACAACAAAACCAAAATAGAAGCAGCATCATTTCTTGAGTACTTGCTATTAGCTGTGTACCATGCCAGGGTACACATGCATCCTACATTATCTCTGCACTACGAAACAGCAAAGAGTGATATTTCTTTTCCATCCAGGTCTGAGAATGAGAGCTTATTGGTTGAAGGAGAAACATTATCTTCTTTCAAGAATCCATATGCAGAGCTTCTTTCTCTGTTGGCAAGACTCAATCCCTGAGCACATAAAAGTTATAACTACTCTTTCTTCATAACTAGAAGCAAACCAAAATCAAGATGCTATTAAGATATAGATCTGGTTTTCTAACATGATCATGGAATAGAAATTCCAATCTTACTAGTATGTCATAGCTAAAGCTATTAAATTTAGTTGACTGTTCAGGCATGAAATGGGTTTTCAATGCCTTTCTGTGGGCTGGTAGGCATCAGGAAGCTTTGAGCAATGCCCACAAGAGTGCTCAGGAGAAAAGGGGACATCCATTCATGCAACTACATCATCTGGATCAACCATGGTAATCAATAGGATGGCAAATAATGTAGACAGGTCTGCCCTAAAATCGCAGTCTGCTGCCCTCATGAGAAGGCTGGATTCCCTTTGCTTGTATGGCAGATAATCTGGTCCTGTGGTCTGAATATACTTTACAAAATGGAATTGAGAATCCTTAGTCCAGAAAAAACATACTAACCTTTAGATTCCAGGCCTAGAGTCCATATGCAATTTTCTATCATGGGGAAGTGACATCCTAGAAAATGAAATATAAGTTACCAGGAAAAAAGTCAATATATATTTTCATATTAGAAGAAAGGTAGCAAATTGTCTCTTTTACCTTAATTTTAAATTTTATTTTAGAATCTTCCTTTCTTTCAAAAACAAAATCCAGAAAGAATGTAATATCAAGCTGAGTCAAAGCTGGATGTATTTTATCAGCAACATCCTGACCCTGACTCCTGGCCAAGACAGAGTGTACCTGGAAAGATGCTGCAGTGAGGTGGGCCAGTGCACAAAAATGGCAAATTGAAATTTGCCATTCAGATTTTCTTTTAAACATGAGATGTCTTGGCATCTTTGCTACTGGCAATGAATGACAACTTTGTTCAAAGAATGACAATCTTGTTCCCACAAACTAGCTTTTCTCACACAGGCTCTAGGAACTTCTCCACAGACCATAACTCATCTCTGTGCAGTGGGATAAGAACAGGCGTGGGAGGGAGTATCAGGTTCAGAAGAATGTACTCAAGTGCCTTCTTAAAGTGCCCTGGTTCTTTAGAGATGGGAAAAACTAATGTCCTGTGTTAGTCAGTTTTTTGCTGCTGAGACCAAAATACCCAACAAGCACAACCTAGAAGAGGAAAAGTGTTTTTTTGATTCATGGTTTCAGAGGTTTAGTCCCTGCTGGGACAATTCCATTGCTCTGGGACAAAAGTGAGGCCGAACATCATGGTGGAAGGGCTTGGGGAGGAAAACCTGTCTCCTTCATGGTGGTCTGGAATCAGAGAGAGGAAAGTGGGAAGGGACCACAGGAAAGAACACTCTTTGCAGGGCATATCCCCAGTGACCCACCTCCTCCAGCTCTACCCCACCTGCTTACAATTACCACCCAGTTAGTTCATTCAAACCAGGATGGACTGATTAGGTTGAAGTTCTCACAATCCAATCATTTTACCTCTGAACATACCTGCACTAACCACAGGAACTTTTGGGGGACACTTCCTATCCAAATTATAATGTACCCCAAACCCCATCTTCAGTCTTGAGCATCCAGTTTTTTATCTTTGCTCCTCATTTGAACCCTTTCCCCTCAAAGGTTTAAACTTTAGATCTGAGAATTCCCTGCCTCTTTACCTTCTCAGGCTTGTAACCCACACAAAAGTTTAAGTTTGGAAAAATCCTTGTTATCAAAAAGTAATGATGAGGGCTGGGGATGTAGCTCTGTGGTGGAGTGTTTGCCTAGCATGCATCAAACCCTAGGTTCTATCCTCAGTACAGAAAAAAATTAGTATGTTGTCTGAAAAAAATGCATGTATATTAAAATATTTATAATACTACTACTTTAAATATCTTATAAACCATTGGACCACCTTCAGTTATCACTAGCTACAGTTAAAATTTTGAATCATTATTGTTACACACATAGCATTTGACTTAAAACTTCAACGGTCAAGAGTTGCTAACAGCCTTTTCCTCTTCTACTATATATGTCTTGCTACCAAATGGCACCCAAAATCTATGAATACAATTAAGTGCTGTTTTATTTTCTTTCTACTTTAATTAATTTCATTTTCTGATTAAGGAAAGTCAAAACACAAAGTCTGGTTTGTTTTAATCCACATATGATAAATAAGCAAATTTAATGAACTTTTTAGTGTATGTTAGACTTCTTTTACACACATGAAAAGCAATAGATTAAAATATATTTCTTCAAACACATTGCAATTTTTTCCATTCGAATAAAAAATTAAGTCAACATACCAAAGCTATGTTAAAAATAATTTAGATGAGGTGAATAACTTGAACAAAATAAATTGCCTATTGCTAAAAAAAAAAAAAAAAAAAAAATCTAAAAAGGTGACAGACTCAAGGTTGAGCAAGATTTGTAATCTTTCTGCAATACGGCAAGCAGCATTTTAAACAAGATAATGCTGTACCCTCCCCTTCAATAAACAGCTATCAGTTCCTGAGTCATTCTGTAAGCATTTAGCAATTGGACTCTAAATACCATATACCATCTGTCGCCCAAATTTATGAAATCCTTACCAACATCATTTCAGGACTTAAAGTTTCTGCATCTTATTCCCTCCCCACTCCTCTGGAACATAACTTAAAAGGAAACACGCTTGCATAAACTTGTAGGATTTTGTAACAGGGATAAGAATAAACTAAAACTTCTTTGTGATAATTTATTCTTGACAGTTGTATTAATAACATTTTTCTGGTTAAGTACAATGATTAGGCTTTTCCAAAGGAAAAATTCAATAAATCTTTTTTAGCTCCAGTTTACCAAAATCTTATTTATCTGAAGAAACTCCTGATGATTCACTTAGAATTATCTCCAGATTTATGTATATGTATGTTATATATAGCATATAATTGCATTTTATAAGATTTATATATAACATATAAATGAGTTATGCTTTTAGAACTCTCACAAATTTTACTTGACAACATTTTTATCATAAACTAATAACATTTAAGAATTAATCACTGTTCCAGGCCCATGTATTCTAGTAATGCTATCTCCCAAAGTGAGTGTGTACATTGGAATTTGTTTTTCTTTTTGCATTAAGAATAATTTACATACAAGTCACTCTCATTTTAGTGAGTTTCGAGAAACATACCTCACTGTCTCCACTGTCAATTGTAGAATTATTCCATCACCCCAGAATGCCCCTTGTACTTGTGGTCAACTGTCTCCTACTCCTTCCCCTACCAGCTGCTGATGTGCCTTTGATTCTATAGTTTTGTCTTTGGAAGAATGTAATATAAATGGTATTTTAAAGTATGTAGTCCTTTGGATCTGGCTTCTTTCATGCAGAAAAATGCATTTAGGATTCTTCCATGCCTTTGCATCTATCACTAACTAGTTCATTCCTTTTTTAATGGTGAGAAGCATCCCACTATGGAAAAGTATCACTATTTGATTATCAATTGCCCAACTGAGGAGCATTTGGGTTGTTTCCACTTTTATGTGATTTTAAGTAAATTGCTAAAAAACATTCATATAAGTTATTGTGTGAATGCAGGTTTTCATTTCTCCTGGAATAAATACCTAAGTGTAGAACTTCTGGGTCATATGGTAAGGGTTTGCATAAGTTGATAAGAAACTGGCAAACTGTTTTCCAAAAGGTTTGAACCATTTTCCTCTCCCACCTGCAAAGTAAAGGAGTTCCCTTAGCACCAAATCCTCACTACACTTCTTGTTATCATTGCAATCTGTATTTTTCATAAAAATATTCATGAATCCTTATGCAACTAATGCAATCTTTGGTTTTGATGGATGTGATTTTTATTACAATTTTAAAAAATCCCCAGAGAAACAACTTTATCTTTTCCCTAGTTAAGCATTATACTTTGAGCTGACTCTTTTGGTTTCTGGAGTTTAATTTGATTTGAAATATTATCTGGTGCAAAGTTCACAGTGGAACCTGCTGCAGATTTTTTCCATGTCTTCTGGAAGCACGGCCAAATTTCCTTGGCACTTAGAGGAGTGATTCTTTCTTCTTAAACTTTGAATAAGTTACTATATGTCCAATGGTGGAGCATAATATGTGAAAACAGAGCAATCTTTAAAACACACACACACACACACACACACACAGTGGAGATTCTCTGACCTGTAAGAAACTGTATCTCATCTCTTATGCCACTCCTGCTATACTCTCCCCAGCCACCCAAATTAAATTCTTTTTTCACAATTTAAAAAATAACTGACTTATTGTAATTCATATAAACTAAAAGCTCACTATTTTTAAGTATACAATTTAACGACTTTTAGTATATTAACAGATTTGTATTTCTAGCCTAACTAATTTTAAGTGACTTTATAACCCAGAAAGAAACCCCACACCTGTTAACAGTCAGTTCCCAGGCTTCCCTCCACCCAGCCTCTGGTGATCACTAATATATTTTCTGTGTCTATGGATTTGCCTATTTTGGACATTACAATACATCACTTTTTGTGTTGGTGTTTTTCACTGAGCATGTTTCCAAGGTTCATCTATGTTGTAGCATTATCACATTACATATTTGGGCCAAGTGAAATTCCACTGTGTAGCTCTTAATTCATAAATTAAATTCCCTTCCTATTTGTTTATAGTCTCAGCAACTTATGATTATTTGAGTGTTCCCATTTTCTGACTCTTATGAATAATGACACTATCAACATTCAGAGACAAATTGTATGTGGATGACTCTTAAGTTATTTTTATGCTTTTATTTTTCCATATATTAGTGCATTGTGATTATACATAATGGTGAGATTCATTGTTATGTATTTGTACATGCACAGAATATAGCATTTAATTTGACCAATATCATCTCTCAGTATTCCTACTTTGAATGTTTTAAATTCTCTTGAGTATATACCTAGAAGTAGAATTGCTGGATTTTATTAAGGCATAACTTATGAAAGTCACTTGTTGTTAGTGAGTTTTGAGAAACACATCAACACCTCCACAGTCAATTGATTGCATCACTCCAGAATACCCCTTGTACTTGTGGCCAACCTTCTCCCTGCCCTTGCATAGTAGCTTCTGATGTGTCTTTTGTCCCTATACTTTTGTGTTTGAAAGAATATTTTAAGTGACATTGTAAAGAGTGTGAGCCTTTGAGTCTGGATTAGACCTTTGAGTTAAAATGTTACTATGTTGTGGGGCGCAATTTTAACGACAAACTGATCACCACTGAGAAGTTCAAATTTGAGAGTCTTTATTAGCCAGCTGACTGACTGTTTCACACAACACCCAAAATGGCTATTGGGAGAATATCCCCAACCATAGGGTTGCAAGAGTTTTTATACCATAAGTCAGTACATCAATCATAAGTCTCTGCTGCTATGATTCAAAACTACAAACTAACATCATGAGATCTAAAATCATAAGCAGAAGAGGAAGTGGGTCAAAATGACCTTAGTTGGGTACAAGTTAAAGAATGGTTACTAACATCTAGACAATCACTGTTGACATGGTACATTGTCTAAGAAAAATAGGAATCAAAAAGAGAACAATTTTATATTATATAATAATTGCCATTTTGTGTTGTCAAACCTGCTATGCTAAGCAACTATTGATGAGTACAGAGGTGGGGTGTTCCCACAGGAGAAGCATTTCCTACATAAGGAGTTTCAGGGTAAAATGGAGTCTGTTCAGTTATTGCCCATATAGCTTGACCTATAACATTGCCACAGAGTCAAATATGTCAACCTGTCACAACTCTAGTGTAACACTTAGAACAGTTTGAAGATGTGAAAAAATGTTTTTGCAAAATATCTGTATCATTTTACTTTCCCACCTGTGATATGGGAGGGTTCCAATTTCTCTGCATCCTACCAGCACTTGTTATTCTCTGCCTTTTTAATTTAGCCATCTTAGTTGGTGTGAAATGGCATCACATTGTATTTTCATAATGATTAATGATGTTAATCATCTTTTCATGGGATTATTTCCAATTACATATATTCTCTGGAGAAATGTCTATTATAATCCTTTGCCAAAATGTAAGTTAGGTTATTTGTGCTTTTATTGTTGAGTTTAAGAGTTCTTTGCCTAACTTATATATAAGTCTTTTATCACATATACAAATTGCACATATTTTCTCCCATTCCTTGGGTTATCTTTTCATATTCTTGATGATTTTCTTTCAAGCACAAAAATATTTAAATTTGATGATGTCCAACTTTATCTAGTATTTCTTTTTTACCTTTTTCGATTTAGATGTCATAACTAAGAAACCACTGCCTAATACAAAGTTATGAATATTTGCTCATTCATTTCCTTCTAAAAGTTTTATAGTTTTAGTTCTTACTTTTAGATCTGTTATTCTTTATTCTCCTTTATTTAATTTTCTAGAATCACCTATGTCCATTGTTTCCATAATTCTCATGAGCCAAGTTGGAGTTTACTGATTGGGTTGGTCAGACACACCTGTTTAATGATGCCACGTGATTGAATTCAGTACCAAATTACTTTTGCTTCCAGGGAATTTTCTGTCCTCTCAGTTCCATGAAGGAAAGCAATCTACAGATGCAAACCTTCAGATGAATGCTTGTTTATTCCACAAAATTCTCTTCCCAGCAAAAATTATTCTTTGTTGCTTTTCTCCCTTATTTCAGAAAAAGTGAAATTTATATTCAGTTAAAGGCATCACCACTGATTAGATTTCTATCCTACAATAGCTTAAGAACCTCTGGTAATTGAAATGATGAGTTAGAAAATGAGGGTGCTCAATCTTCTAAGCTTTTTGTGTTCCTAGAATGAAAATAGGGAGTGCAAATATCAAGTATTGAAACATACCCATATTATTCAAGACATCAAATAGCTTTGCACCAATTATCTGGAAAATTACCTCTTCTTTTTTTTTATTATCTTTTGCTTCAGCAAACATAGATCTCACTAATAAATTACTTTTTCCCTGTCCTAGTTTCCCTATGGAAAAATGAGGACACCCATACTTATTTCCTCCTCATTTCAAGGGACTAATGCTGTGTTTAAGAAATAATAAGACTTTTGCCTCAGAACTTGCAGAAAGGGAAAATGTGGAGAGCCCAGAGTGGCATTGGTACAGAGAGGAACCATCACGGTATTGCTGTATGTGGTCTGAGAAATGAACAACAAATTAGTTTTTTCAAGCACAACAAAAATTTTGGGAACTCGAGAAGGGAGTGTTCATTAGCTCTTCTACCAAAAGAGAATCTGTTTGGAACTAAGCAGTTAGGACCATCTCAATATCTTGTATTTTGTGTGAATTCTGCAAATTGGCAAATCATTGCTCTCTGCTGTGGTTCCTCTCTATTCTACTCTTAGGGAAATGCTCTTAGCACAGTCCTTGAAAAATTAATTTTTTTTTTTTTTTTTTTTTTTTTGCGGTGCTGGGGATTGAACCCGAGGCCCTGAGCTTGCAAGGCAAGCACTTTACCAACTGAGCTATCTCCCCAGCCCGAAAAATTAATTTTTTAAGAAAGAAATTTTTGGGTCATTCGCCTGAAGATGACTGTATATCCTAATATGACAATATCTACAAAATATTGTAGTATAGAAAAATATATTTACATATATATTTATTTGTATCCTTAGACAACGAGCTAAAGGTTAAGTAATAAATTTTAGGGCTGGTTTGATTAAATAAACTAGACAACGGTATTTTTTCAGAGTTTTCCTGAAAAGCTCTATGGTATTATTGTGTTTTTATATTATCTTATTTTCAAAGAGTTTAAAACATAAAAGCAGGCAGATTCCAGCTGTCTGAATCAAAAAAATGAAAATTTTCATTTTCATGAATCAAGAAAATGAAAATATTTTGGAATGCATGCATGAAGAAGGTGTGGATGATTTTTGTAAGTGCTTTGTCATTTCATAACCTAATGGAATGCTGCAGGGTTTTATACATTAGGCCTGAAAATTTCCCTGAATTCCTTTGCAGGTAAGTTGCTGTGAACAACACAAAGGAGAGTTTATTCTGACATCAGGTATATTACATAGTCACAGGTCCAAAAAAAGAGGGAAAGAAGAAAAACATTCTAAAGAATAAGTTTTGCAAAGATCCAGAAGATTACTTAATGAAAAATTATGTGTAGAAAATAGGGAGGGTTGTTCAGTCTCCCCCACCATCCTAAAAGTGAGTGAACTTATTTTGAAAAATAAAATGCTTACAGCTAATTGTGGTATTTTTGGCTTTAACTGCTGGGAAGCATTTACTAGGATTTAAATTCTAAATAAACTGACTAAAGTGTCAAATTTACTTCAGTTGAGTAAACACATAACCTATTGAGTGTTCATTGTGTTTAATGTCACATTATCCGTTGCATTTTGGTCTTACTCTTACTTTTCTGGGGTCTGTCATCCTTTGGAGCCACAGTTCTCTCTCAGATGCTTATTTATGTGTCAGAGAAAACTGGAGTTGTAGATCTCCAAGTACAAAAGAAGGAGTATTTATTGTCATTTCAGCACCCTTTGGCTTTATTTTCTGTTATCCAAGGAGCAAGCCATCAAAAATTAATGTTGAAAGATGACAAGTATCTTGGCTATTCAAGTCAGTCACAGAAATAATAATTTTTTCATGGACTTTGTACTTCCATAAGTGTGAATTATTCATGAAATGCCAGTTGGGTAAAAGTCAGCTCAATGATAGATTTGAATCAGCAGCAGGAAATTTGCTAAGGAAAGCTGCAATATAGTAGAGGCTCAAAATTTAGTCATGCTGCTAAAAATTGCCTCTGCTTCTTTACTTATGAATTCAAATTCTCAAAGTTTGTAAGTTACAGTTTCAGTGAGAACCAATTATTTTCTCAACTGGCATTGACCCTTCCTATTGAATTATTAAAGAGGGTAGCCCCTAGGGATCTGTCGAAAAAGAATAATGGCATTTTGCCCAAGAATTAGTGAACTTTTATTTTCCAAGTCCTAAGCAGGGAGATTGACAGGAATCACAGAGCAATCAATCACCCACTTAGCCCTCCAGACATGTATTTAGCTACACTTCCAGAAACCAGTGCAGTGGTTAATCTTACTTATTTTTAGGGCTTGGGAGAAGAACAGACAGTGGATATGTTCCTTTGGCTTCAGGGAGCAAAGAGGTGACAGTCTTTCACACTGTCCTTCAGAGGATCTCCTCAACTCAGTGTGCTCTTGTCTCAAAGTAGCAATGTTCTACATAACCCATGCTTTCCCTTTGACCAGGTCTCTGAAAGGAAAGGACAGATGACACGTGCATCTGAAGAAGGGAGGTGCCATTAAAAGTCACACAGTCTGTTTATTCCTTTCCAAGGGATTTATTTTTAGAAATACAGTGAATCTCTTTGATTTGGCTCCAGTGAAGTACCTTTTAGCAGTCTGCTATTAAAACTATCAGGAAAAGAGTGAGAAAGGAATGCAGAAATCCAGTTCTTCACTAGGTGTATAGAGTGGTGGAAATGCGAGTGCCCACAGATGCTCTTTTTAAAAATAAAATTCAAGTGGATGTAAGAGGATAGACTCTTACATCAGTTACAAACTTTAAATTCTGGAGCCACCGTTGATGAATATTAAAAAAATAAAACAGCCCGGAAAACCCCATGTGACTTAACAAGTGGGTAGGGAGTGAGGATTGTCACAACCACTTCAAAATTCAGGAATGTCCTGCTCTAAATGCATTATACAAACCAAGTTCAAGTTACTAAGTTTATATCTTCCATCAGTGTCCTTTATCTTAGTGCTTACATTTGCTTATTATTTTAGGAAAAAAATTACTCTGTAATAGGATTTCTCACATTGTCATGGTATGACCTTTCTGGTCACACTTTAAGACAAAGCTCAGAGAAAAGAAAACAAAATACACAATTTCCAATGCTCTGGTTTTTCTCACTCTATTTTCATCCTCTTCTGGGAATAAAAGTAGGTACCCCAATCCTGGAACTTGATGTTTTTATTTTTGTTTGTTTGTTTTTGATTTTTCATCTAAGAGATTAAGGACATATTGGGCATCATGAGAAAAGTCATGCAATTTAAACATGTTTCTGCCTCTGTGAAAAACCAGTGTTCTATATACCTGCCCATCAACCAAGATTCACAGAAGCCCAGAAAAGGAGCGTTATAGCAAGAAGAAAAAGAGAAAGTCATAATGCCATAAACCAAAACAAAAATTCTACTTGAGTTGTGTGAAGGGTACAATTAGAATTAATACAATTATAGATGGTGATTTGAGTGAGGGGCAACATTCTTAATGTTTATATCAAGGAGGACCCCCTCACCAAAACTCAATCCCTTAGCATGACTTTCAGATCCTGGGCTCTTTCCTCTCCAGCCTCATCATCTGAATGAAGTCCCTTCACCACCTTCCACAATGCCAAAGTTCTAGCCAAACTAAACTTCTTCCAATTTTCCCTCCAGGATTTTGATAATATCCTCTTCCCCCAGTCTCAGTTAGTCGTCATTTCCTCTCAACGCTCTCCAAATCCCCAAATCAGCCTAAGGTATCCCTTGAAGAACACCTGATTCGAAGTGTCTTCTTAGCTCTCATAGATGCATGAGCCAAATGAGGCCAGTCCAGTTCTCTCCTGGGAATTTGGTTGGAAAATAAGACAATGACCATTTTAGTTAATACTGAAAATGGGAAGAGAAAATGGGTAGTGATTTGTGTACTACCATTTGTCATCATCATAATCATAATAAACAGATTACAGAAAATAAAAGAGATGCAAGAAAGAAGATGATGTGCGAGGTCATGTGGTTTCTGGTGGACAAAGAGTAGGAAAGCAGCTACTTTTCTTCCTGATAACTCTACTTCCTACCCTTTGGGTTTCCTGATATCTTTAGTGGCTTCACCCAATATTAAATTACCAGTTTCCAATATACTTCATGAATTTCTGTTACTTGCATCCAAATGATTCCTGACTAAAACACTATGTTCGCTCATAGAGCTCCATCCTTCCTCCAACGTGAAAGTTACAATTACTTTGCTGTTGCTCATTTCTTAGTCTTGATTTTTCACTGGGTCATGCCTCCAAGAGGACAAGGGATATATGTTTCAGGTCCCAACATGTAGCATGGTACAATGAACACATGAAGAAAACAGCATTTGTCGAAGTAATAAATGGGTTTTTACAAAACTCCTTTTGATGCTGCTTAACTTGGGGAACCATGTGACAGTCTCTCCTCTGTGACTGTCAAAAGTTTCAAGTTAAGGCCCTTGATTCTGTACAGCCTTGCTTAAGGATCTTCTTAAGAACAGGTCCAAGGTGGGTCTTGGTTTTGGTATCAACCTAAGGAAAGCATGCTTATAAAAATAATCCTTTTGATCCCCTTTGATCATCAAATTTATGCAATAAATCCTTATCTAAATATGAAACTGTACACTGACATTTAGATCATAAATACACCTCTGTGTCAAATCCAACCCAAATGCCATTCTGAATTCTGTCTCTAAAATGAGAAAAAGAACTCCGTCTAAAATGGGAAGGAAAATCTCTGTGCTCTGAAACCAATATTCTAAGATCCTATGTATTTCTCTCCCTCTCTCTCTCTCTCTCTCTCTCTCTCTCTCTCTCTCCTTCTTTCTCTCTTTTTTCCTTGAAGTACTGGGGATTAAACCCAGGGGCTCTTGACCACTGAGCCACAGCAACAGTCACAGCACTTTTTATTTTTATTTGAGACAAGGTCTCCCTAAGTTGCTTAGGGTCTCTCTAAGTTGCCGTGGCTGGCTTTCCTATGTATCTCAAAACAATGCTATGATCTAGAACTTTGTATATTCTTCCTATCTACTCATTAGGGATGTTGTGTGATCCACTGAAAATAAGATGTTTGGATATACTAATATGTAATCATTGGTGACAGGAAAGAAAGAGGACTCTCAAACCAAAGAATCTCAGAGACAAACTTATTACTTAGAATACATAAACCTGGACTCTAACTAAATTGGTATATATATGTGTACATGTATACATATATATACATACATATATATATACACACATATATACATATATATGTGTATACATATATATACCAATTATTATTATATATATAATTTATCTTTCTTTGAGTTGGCACACAAAATAATTTTTTGGTATTTTAAATGAATAGCCTATGGAAACATTTGGTCAAATATTTTAAAAATGTGGTACAAGCACATTTTGATATATATTCATTTATTAACTATATGCATTGCTACATTTAAGCTGTATTATAAGTTTGCAAATCACAAATAAAAATGCAAATAAAATAATTTGAAAGATAGCTATAAAAATATGGACAGAAATTTAAAACCATTTACAATTATGCCAAATAAAATAAAATACTTAAGTATAAACTTGACAAAATATATACAAGAACTATGTGCTGGAAGTTATAAAAGAAATCAAAAAACTAAAGAAAAAGAGATGTACCATGTTCATAGAATGGAGTACTCAACATTGTAAGATGTCAGTTCTCCCCAAATCCACTATAGATTTAATGTAATTTCTATAAAAAAAATCTAGGTAAGTATTTTTGTATATGTATACAAGTAATTTATTATATTTATGTGAAAATGAACAGGACTTAAGACACCTTTGAAAAAGAAGATTAAACTTGGAGGAATTGCTTTTCCAGACATTAAGACTTATCATATAGTTAGCAAAAGAGAATGTGGTAATGATGGAAAGACCCATAGGTCAATGGAACAGAACAGAGAACACAGAAATAAATTCAAAATACATGTCCAACATAAAAGCACAAAGGCAATTCAATGTATGATGGATAACCATTTCAACCAATGGTACTGTTAGAGTAGATATCCAGAGGGAAGAAACAAAAAAACAAAATCCTTTACTTAAACATTATACCTTATGCAAAAATTAACTCAAAATAGACAATGGATTTAAATATAACACACAAAACTATAAATTTTTTAGAAAAAAATAAATATAAGTCTTCAGAAACAATCAGTAGGTTAAGTGTTCTTGGACTTGACATTAAAATCTCAGTCCACAAAAAGGAAAAATGACAGAAGAGAACTTAATTAAAATGAAAACCCATCTATGAAGCTCATATGAAAAAGGTGAAAAGTAAAGCTACAGACTGAGACAAAATATCTGCAACCCACATATGCAACATAGGACTTGAGTTTAATTTTGGATATGTAAGAGTTTCAAAATTCAACAGTAACAATGACAACAACGAAAAAAATCTGGTTAGAAAATGGGCAGAAGATATGAACAGAATTTTCACTGATAAGAACGACAAAGAAGTACATGAAAAGATGTCTGACATCCTTACTTATTAAGAAAATGGAAATTAAAACTATAATAAGATGTCAGTATACAAGTAGTAAAATAACTAAAATAAAAAATAGTGATAATAGCAAATTCAGATGAGAATGTAGAAAAACTGAATCATTCAGATATTATTGGTGGTTATGTTAAAAAGGTACAGTCATTCTAGAAAGTGGTTTGTCAGTTTTTCATAAAATTCAACATGCAGTTGCCATAAGCATGCATTTGCTAAGCAATAACACTCCTGGGCATTTGTCCCAAAGAAATAAAAAAATACTGTTCATGTAAAATCATGGATAGGAATATTCATAGTTTCTTTTTTCATAACAGCCCAATTTGGAAAAATTTCAAATGTCCTTGAATAGGTGAATGATTAAGAAAAAAAAATCATGATTTATTCACACTCTGTAATGTTAGTGGGCAATAAAAGGAACTAACTACACACAATGTGATATTGATACACACAAGATGGTAAAGAGATTAATCCCTGCCCTGCAAAAAAAAAAAAAAAAAAGAGGCTGTGAATATATTAAATAATATGGTAAAAGTTTCTTTCCAAGCCACATTAAGGTTATAGATGTTCAAATAGGAAGATTGTCCTGGATTATCTGGGTAAATCAAAACTACTCACATGAACACTGAACAGCAGAGAATTTTCTCTAGCTGGAATCAAAAGAGGTGGCATAAAGAAAAGTCAGAGGGAATCAAAGTGTAAGAGGGCTGTATGTGCCATTGCTGGACATGGGACACACTGAACATAGAATGCAGACAACCTGCAGAAGCAGAGATTGACTTCCATCTGACAGCCAGCCAGGAAATGGGGACGTCTGTCCTACTGACAAAAGATAGAACTTGGCCAATGACCTAAATGAACTTGGAAGCAGTTTCATCCCGAGCCTTCAGAAAGCAATGCAGGCCTTGGTTTAGGCCTTGAGAGATTCTAAGCAGAAGTCAGGTTGAGTCACTCTGTACCCGGACTAAATCTGTGGTGTTTGGTTTAGTAGCAATAGAATCTAATATATGCAACAACTTGGACAGGTTCCAAGAGAAATATGCCAAGTGAAAAAAGTCAGTCCCAAAAGGTTACACACTGAATGATTCCATTTATATAATGTTCTTGAAATGGCAAAATCATTTTGTCATTTGGAAAATAGATTAGTGTTTGCTAAAGATTGCAGGGAAGAGGAGGGAGGTGGACATGACTGTAAATGGGCAGCATAATAGAACCTTGGGCTGACAAAATTATTCTCGTTTGACTATAGTCGTGGCTAAATGAATCTACACATGTAAATTGCTTGGAGCTAAACAAAAACAATGCATCTGCATACACATACACAAATGAACACATGCAAAGCTGGGGAAATCTGAATAAGGTCAATATCACTGGTACTCCAGTCATTATAGTCATGTGAGACATTGCCATTGGGGGAAACAGGGTTGAGAGTACATGGGATCTCTATACTATTTTTAGAACTTCATGTGACTTTACAATTATCTCAAAATCAGAAAGTTAATTTAGAAAGATTTTATAGACATAAAGATATGTTTTAAAATTAGTATTTTATTATTTTTACTTTATTTATTCACAACATAAAAACCAGTGTTCTCATTTAAAAATGAGAATTAAAAATTGTTATAGTGAAAAAAATGGATGGAACATGTCTCAGCTCATCATCACCTTAATCTCAAAATAAGCTGAGGACTACGGTGCAGTTCACCTCTGCTGTTTTTGTCATTCACTTGTGTTTGCATCATTAGAGCTGTCTCTAGCCACAGTTTTTCTGCAGGAATCTCTTTAAGATATATGCCCATTTTGTGACCATTAGTTTAGTTAAAACTAGATAATATAATACACAAATCCACTTAGGATGTATTAGTTTCCTATTGCTGCTATAACAAATTATCATGTTAGTGGCTTAAAAATAACACACACTTGTTATTTTACCATTCTGAAGATCAGAGGCCCAAGACAGGACTGTGTCCTGAACACTCGAGGGGAGAATCTGTTTCCTTGCCTGTTCCAGTTTCCAGGGACTGCCAGCATTCTTTGGCCTGCAGCACTTTCCAGCAATCACAGCACTCTAACATCTGCTTCCATTGTCACGCCTACTTCTTTTTTGCTTTTTTCTTTTATTTATAAGATCCTGGTGATTACCTTGAGCTCATCCAGATAATTAGGATAAACTTCTCTTCTTAACATTCTTTATTTAATCACATCTTTACTATTTCTTTTGTTGTATAAGGTAAGATATTTATAGTGTCTAAGAATTAGGATGTGGAAATATTTGGGGGACACTATCCTGCCTGACACACAGAACATGCTCAAACTGCAGTAGATTGCAATTTGAAGAATGTGTAGTATTTCAAGACAGCACTGTCACCTGTGTTCTGGCACTCATGGGCTTTCTTCCTGATATCTTATATGCCAAGGACCATGTCCATTTCATATGCAGACTTAGAAAAAGCATCAGCTTTAATTCATTTATTAACTATCGTTCACACTTAAAATTCTTTTGGAGTTTTGTATGTTTGTTTAAACATACCTATAAATACAAGTTCTAATGTTCACATCTCTTAAGTGGGTCATTACTTTAGACAACCGGTATTTCATAATGATTCCTCACATCTGCACAAAAATGCACAACATATAGACTATTTTTCATAGAGTCTCTTAGTCCATTTGGACAGCTATAGCAAAATATAGAGTAGGTAGTTTCAACAAACATTTATTTCTAACAGTTTTGGAGTCAGGCAAGTCCAGGGTCAAGGCACAACTTGCTGGTTCACAGACCACCATCTTCTTGCTGTGTCTTTTCATGATGAAAGAGGGTTTAGAGTGCTTGCTGGAGTCTCTTTTATAGGGGCACTGATCCCATTCATGGGGGCTTTACCTTCACAACTAAATTCTCTCACAGAGACCCCACCTTCTAATCCATCACATTAAGGGATATGATTTCAACATATGAATTTTAAGAGAAAAACAATAGTCATTCCAGAGCAAAGATGGTCTCATTTCATGGAATCATTAATTCCATATGAACAATACTACAAGATAGATACAGCCTCCATTTCATAGATGAGTTTCTCAAGGTCAGAGAAGTTCAGTTAACTTGACAAGGACCAATCTAAAAGAGAACCGACAAGAAATGCAAACTTACGCATGGTTTGCAGTTCAATAACAAAACTGAGTTTGGGATCCTGGGTACATAAGGAGTAAAGTTTTCAGTTTTCAGGGAGAAGACATTCTAAGTCTTAGAAGACAATCAAAGTAAGGACAGGGAAAGTAAACAGCCTGGTTCAAACAGAGTCATTTCACATTAACTTCTGAGACATCAACTGATGTCCTCACGCTAAGAGCCTGTAAGACCAGGACCAAGTCCAGTATCAAAAAATTGGTGCAGTTAGAAGATAAGACTCTATAATAAAGAAAAGCTGTATTGTTCGGAGCACATTCTTTTGTATTTTATGAGGTCACAAATAGTTCTAGCATTTTTCCCCCATGGCTTTTCTTTGGAAAGAGCATTACAAATGATAGTGATTCAATGACAGGCATTCTTCCTCCTCAAGTGATTCAGGGCATTCCAGAGCACACAAGGTTATTTTTATTCACTGAGCCTTGGGAGTGGCAGTAGGAAAAGACCCACCATGCTGGTGTCCTGATAATGGGAACAAATGCATTCTTGAGCAATCATGGAAGGAAGACACAGCTTATGAAAAGTCAGAGAAATGCAAATGTAATTATACAGAGAATCACAAGACTTGACGCCAGAGATAATTTAAGACAGCATGAATGAGCAGCAGAGGAATATTGATATTTGTCACTGATAAATAGTGGTAGCTGGGCTTAATTTTCAGCGATAGTTTGAAAGGTCTAATGGATAGATAAGCTTAAAAACTCTTAGTGGAGCGTAGCTATGACACTGACCTATTTAAATATTTAACTAAATGCTAATTTTGGCTCCATGCTTTATTTTATATCTTCAATCCACGGGATTAGAAACATTTATCTTTACCTTGTTGTAGAACAAATTAATTAGACCTGTAAATGGATTTTAAACTACAAATAATAAAAAACAAATATTTGAAAGTGATATCAAGACCATGCTTGTAGAGGGTATATAAGTTTCTGTTTGCTAGTGTAATTACAAGAGTTGCATGTGCAAGCTAAATCTCCTAGTCAATTTACTTAGAAAATAACATTGAGGTCACCTTGCATTAGCAAGGGGAAATGGAAAGTAGAATCAATTGCCTTGATACTACAAACTAGAGTAAACAAAGGGTGCTTCAGTGATCTGATCCTTTTAGGTGAGATCTTTGGGGTGTGAATAATCTAAATTATATTGTTATTAAGTTCTCCATTGTTAAACTGGACAAAGTAGGAGTCACAAAGCCAAATTTTTATGTTAAGGCATTTTTGGGGAGTAACTTCTATACAGCTGACTAGCCAGAAAGTGACTGATTTATCTACTTATATACTAGTCAAGTACTTTCTATTCTTATAATAGTGAAAACTGAAATGGTCAACATAGTATTTTCATAACTATCTACTAATTCATAGTTATAGTTACAAGAAAATAGAATAACATATAGTAATCAGGCCCAACACAATGACTATGATTAGATTTTATTTACTACAGTGAACTTCCCCACTGGATAGGTTTGAAAATTGAAGAAAACATTTGGTTTTAGATCTGCACAACATATCTTAAAGGGTTGGGAATATAGTCCTCCCTCAGAATCCCTAGAGGAGTGGCTCTAGGAACCTTTCAGACACCAAATTCTATGGATGCTCAAGTTTCTTAAATAGAATGGAATGGTATTTTCATAGAACCTACATATACCCTCCCAAATATTTCAAATCATCTCTAAATTACTTATACTACCAAACATAATGTCAATATGATATAGTTTATGTGCTGTATTGTTTAGAAAACAATGATAAGAGTCTGTGCATGTGCACTATAGATGCACAATTTTTTTTTTTCAAATATTCTTGATCTGTAGTCGGTTGAATCTGCAGATGTGCAACAGAGGATGTCAGTAAATTTAAGAGGAAATTCTTTTGGACCTAGGATCATTCACTTTCATTTTTCAAGGGCTTTTATAGTCATTATATCTGAAAATTATAAAGCAGGTTGGATTTTAATCTGTGATATACACACACCAGTTGTTAGACCTGTGCTGGGTTGCCTGACTATGAATTTAGAGTTGGCTTCTCTATTTTCAGGGAAGAAAAACACTCAGTTGGATTTTGTCTTTTAATGCAATTTTGTTGTCTGGCTCTGGATTTTCTGACTGAGCAAATTTATGAGTGAGGCCCTGGAATTATTAAAGAAGCCTCCCAGGTGATTTTTTTGTGATTCAACCATTTGTGGAAAACACTGATGTCAGTCCAACCTCTTCACTTTCCAGATGTGGAATCTGAGGTCTGTTTGTACCAACTAGGCAGATGAGGCAAGGGAATCCAGCTCTCTTTTATGCTTCTTATCAGGTCTGGCTGCTCATCTAATCTTTTCCCTTTCTATTTATTCTGAATTCAGAGCAGCAGGAAATGCTTCTATGTCCACAACAATTTCCTCACTCACGGATTGTAGGCTTGCTGGAGACCTAGGGTACATCCTTCCCTGCAAAAGTATAAAACCAAGAGAAAAATTTAACTGAGGATTTATAAATGAAATCCTGTCTGCAGATAGGGAATGGGCACTGTCTAATTTCTTATCTCCTCTAGCTCTAATTCTCTTTAAGTTCCTACAATTTAGTAATCAAGGGAACCCATTTGTCTCTTTCTTTTGTTAAGATGGTTTCCTCAGAACCTTCCACGCTGGGAAAAAGCTGACTTTCCTCCTCACTCCTTCTTAGCTTTTCTTATCTGGAAGTTTGACTCACTGTAAACACTTAAATATGCAGCAGTGATCCCTCCTTGCCTTTGGCACATATTTAACACTTTCAGATCAAATCTCCAGATAGCCTAAGTGGCCAGGCTGGCGGCTAGTTTAGCATAAATACAACAGCACCACCTTGTGTTGTGTTTCTGGGAAAATTTACCTCTTTGATAGGACAAAAGATTGACAAGGAGGGGTGGCTCTGGAGGGAACAAGTAGGCCTCTATTTTTGCAACTGGAAACAAATACAGTCAGTTTGGTCAGTACCTTCAAGGGATTGATTCCAGAGTCCCATGTAGACACCCAAATCCTTGCATGCTCAAGGCTTTTATGTAAAATTGTGTAGTATTTCTATATAACCTATGCATATTTCCATCATCCCATATACTTTAAATCATCTCTAGATGACTTAAAATGCCTAATACAAAATCTTTGTTGTATAAAGAGTTGTTATGCTGTAACTCTTTTGGGAATAAAGAAAACAAGTCAGTACATGTTCAGTACAGATGCTATTTTTTTTTCCTCAAATATTTTCAGTAAGTGGTTGATCTAGGAATGTGGAACCTGCAGATGGGAAGGGAAAACTCTAAGAGTCACTTTTATCCTCTTGAACAACCTTTCTGTTCATCTTCAACCTGCAATTTTCTTCTATAAAATGACATGCTCTTTAAAAACAATATAAAAAGTGGATGGGAAATGCAAGAGCAGAAAAAAATACATATTAGTAGAAGTCTGGGCAAACACAATGCTTTAGTAAATATTATAGAAGGGAAGGTCAAGGTCAATTTTCTTCCAGAATACTTAAAGGTAAATGCACATTCGATGCTATTTGTGATTTAACACTTTTTCTAAAGATTTTCCCATCTTTGGAGATATAACTTTTGAACAATCCATATTTGCCTATTAAAGGGAGAAAAAGATTTTTCACTGAACTCCTCTCATAATAGTTCCATAAAAACTTTTTTTTCCCAAAGCAGCATTGTGGATTCATATTTACATCTTCTACTAAGGGCAAGCTGAGAATTTAACACATGGATATCAACTTGTGATTGAAGGACTATTCTTTTAAGACCAAAAATCAAAATATTGTCCACCTGGTTATGTTGTCTGTCTGATGTTTTCATTCGAGAGAACGTGACTAATTAAATAAGATGCTTTAAATTATAATTTGGAACATCAAGATTAAGAGAACAAATGCGGAGTTCTTTGTTTCTGAAATCACCTGAAAAATTGAATCTGAAATCCTGAAAAGTTATAGGAATAGAAAGTAGCAAATCATGTGCGTTTAGGACTTCACAGGGAGTGGTCAGGCAGAAAACCCCAAGAAAGTCCTGTTGAAAGTTCATCAATGCCACTTTCCGTTGTAGAAGAAAGGTTTTATCTTCCAAGGTTGTGTGTGTGTGTGTGTGTGTGTGTGTGTGTGTGCACGTGCGCACACGCACATGGCAGTATTCACCCAGTCTTTAGAATATATGTTTACAGGACTCTGGTAATAATTTTGAATTAAGATACAAATAAGAAGGGACTGGGATGGAAGCTCAGTGGTAGAGTGCTTGCCTAGAATGTGTGAGGCACTGGGTTCGATTCTCAGCACCACATAAAAATAAATAAAATAAAGGTTCATCAACAACTAAAAAAAAAAATATATATATATATATATATATAAAAATCTAGTGCTCTCTTTAAAAAAAAAAAAGATACAAATAATAAGAAGAATTTTCTTAACCATGTTCTTTCTGGAGAAAAGATCACTTAAGTAGTATGTTTTGTGCAAGCAAGATTTCTATTTTTTGGATAAATTTTTTATGTTGTAAATTCAAATTAAATTGTAATACAGATTTCTAAATGATATATTGATGGCTATAAAGAAGACACTACAATTTCAGAGACATAGGAAATGTTCAAGTGTTAATCATGGTGGGCATTTAGTGAATACCAGGTGACAAATGTGGTATTTATCATATCCATAAGAAGAAAATCCTCTTTTTAAAACAAAGACAAATCTCATAAACTCCCGAAGGGTATCATCTGTCTGCTAGTCTGTTTCTTGACTTCTTTTGTTGATCACTGCTAGTTCTCTGGCCCCAAGTTCCCTGCAGCAGGAAGGTTCTACTCCTTCTTCTAATCTGCAGGCAGAATGTCCCCATCAAACTGCACCTACCTGGAACCCAATGGTGGTTTCACACTTGCCTGAAACATTCTATTTCCTTCCAGTAAACTTCCGTTTAACTTGTATCTCATTATCCACTTAACAGAAAACCACTCCGTATCCACGCACAAAATCCAAGTACTGTGAGCTCACAGCATTCACAAGTAAATTCTTCACCTTTTCCATTGCCTGCAGAAGTCAGGCTGATTTTCTTCTACCTAGGTGATGTGGCTGTGAGTTCAAATCATGCTTAATGGATTCAAGTAAAACACTGTTAGAAAAGGAAATTTCCTTTTAAAGATTCTATAGTGCACTCCAAAGCAAAAGGGAAATAGTTTTTCATTTACTTGTATAATGTTATTTTTTTTTCTTTATCATAACCATGAACTGTTTTATTCTTATCCAGATATATCTTTAAAATTTCTTGGTCTAATTTGAGTATGGAGAGATTACAGACTTAATTTCTAATTTCTCTTATACTATGCTACCAGTCATATGACTTCCAGCTACATGACTTTCTTATCAAGGGACAAGAAATGACCACTTGCTAATAATGGAATAATCATAATTATTAGAATGGTATACTAATTTCAGAAACTATTATTGTTAACTAATTGGTTAATATATTAATCTTTTTGGGCTGCCATAACAAAATACCACAGACTGGGTGGCTTAAACAACAGACATTTATTTTCTCATAGTTCTGAAGGCTGGAAGTCTAAGATCAAGGTGCTGGTAGGACTGGTTTCTGGTGAGGGCTCTTATCCTGGCTTTCAGGTAGCCACCTTCTTGCTGTGTCCTCAGGTGGCCTTTTGTCTCTGCAGGAATGTGGGGAAAAGAGAGTGACACAGGGTGACAGGGCAATGAGCACACCTTGGCCAGTTGTCCTTTTATGAGGAGAGCAGTCCTATGGAAGTAGGAACCCACCCTTATGATCTTGTTTAACCTTAAATACCTCTTTAAAAAGCTTTGGAATCTTTATCTCCAAATAAGTCATAATGGGATTAGAAATTCAGCATATAAATTTTGGGGGGGACAGCAATTCCATCCTTAATAGATGGTAATTTGCCTTGTTTAAAAAAGGATCACTGAAGCTGAGTGTTCACAAAATAACCATTGTGCCATCTGATTACCTCCTACACCATGATCTGATTTTATTTTAACTTTATATCCTAACTCCATACATTAAGTATTTTAACTTCTCTGAGAACTGGCTTTTCCCGGAAAAAGATATGATTTAAATTTCTACTTTGGAAGGTTGATCTTGGGATTAAATAAGAATTTATATGTAAAAGCACTTTGGCAAGTTTCTAGAACATAACTGACTCCTAATACAGGCAATGCCATCCCCTTTCTTACTAAGTTTTATAGTAAGGAGAAAATTTCCTGTTGCCTGGCAAGTCTAATTCTAATAGACCTATATTGAATTTAAAGTAGTTCAATTGTGCATTTTGATAAAGAATGTGATGTTAGCTTGTTGATTTCAAATATTGATGAAGAACATGCCACCCACTCTCCAGTGAGTTGGTGACTTCAATAACTACTACATGAATGCCTGATTTACTCAGGAATTCTGGAATTCTGATTGGAATTCTAAAGATAAAACCATGCAAATTAAGGATAAGTTAGCAGATCTTAAATTCTCTGGAGTTGATTAGTGAATTAATGTCAGTGATATTCTTTGAAATGCTCAGTTAGCTTCTAAGTACATAACACTCACCAGAAAATCCACTAAAGGAAAGCCAACTTTCTCTGTTGGTTCAGAGGAGGTTTTGACTTTTTTTATCTCAATACCCAAAGACCATTTCTTTAAAAAATTTTTTTCACTGTTTTTGAAAGATCAAAATTTTCCATTTTAAATGTTATTTTTTTATAATCTTGATGAAGTTGCAAAGTTCTGAGCCTGTGTCAGTGATGGAGGTGATGAATAGGGTGGGTATATGTACATAAAAAATGTGTACTTGTGCCGTATGCCAGAAATAGCAACAGTTGTTGGATTTATGTAGTAGGACCTTGGCAAATACAGTTACTGTTCACATGGGAGCTTACCGGATTGGGGTAAAACAATATTAAAAAGTACAGAAATAACTAAATAATTACAAATATGACAAAAGCAATGAAGGAAAACACTTAGTTGAAGGCACTGAAAGCCAGGGGACCCTTCTATATCTCCAATATAACACAAAATGTCTTCTTTCTAGGGATTTTACTAATTTACAATATCCTCCTGGAGTGCTCTTAGGCAGGCATCCATGCTGCAAGACAGTGATGTGAAAATTTGGAGAAAATCATGACAGAAAGTCCTTACTTTCAATGTAAGCTATAAAGGGGGAAAAAAAGAAAAACTTGCAAAAATTTCCATAGTCTGAACTGCATTTCTGAAACAGGCCACAGGTCTGTGGCAAGCTTCCATGGAGCACAGATTGAAAATTCTTGTGTAGAAGAATAGAGTGCTTGTTTTCAGAAGAAAGGCGGGAAAAGTGCCTGGAACCACACCCACTAATGATATCAACAATTTCCAGAAGGCTTGCCCATAAAATGGTGCCTGCTTGGCTGGACAGGGAAGGTGTGATGTGGACTCCACCCCGATGTCAGCCCTGAGCCATGAACATGGAGAACCTTCCCACCAGTCTTTATAGGACCAATTCCAATCTTCTCAGCTCCCCACACCCCAAATTCAAATGCTAACTTTGACCTTCCTTCCTGTCCCTGTTGGGTCACCGAGCCCCACCAGTGCGGCAGAAGAAAGCTGGATCCTGTTCAGGAATAGCCCCAGTCATATTTCAGAGGAAAGGGAGGACGTCAGGGTGAGGCAATCTTGTAATTCATCAAGCTTGCTTTGCAAAGATGACACAGTTACCAGGGCTACGCTTTCAGTGCCTTTTCAGCAGCGATGAAAGTCAAGTACTATTCGGCTAGGATTTAAGTAGACACTTTTGATCATGCTAAAGGCTGTGCCATTTCAGTTCAAGAGGCAGTGACAGAAAACAAATAATGTGCTACTGGCAAACTGGAGTGAACTCTGTCATTGTGAACTTTGAGCATCTGGTCATGTTCATAAAGCTGACAGTTCATGTTGGGGAAGCTTGGAGCTTTTGGAATATAGCAATGTCGAGTTGGTTCAATTTGGCTACATTTAAGAGAAAATTTGCTTTAAATAGTTAAGGCTGAGGAGAGGAGAGACTCTAGTCATCTAGACATCTAATCCCTTGGGAAACTTTTCTAGTTTAACAAATTGTAGAACACATTGCCCATCTTAGACATTCACCTGCTTAACATGCTCTGACCAATTTTTCCAGACCATTCAATTCCTACTTATCTACATGCTGCCACCAATGTGCTCTGGGTTCCCTTTCTCTTTCCTGGGCACCCCAGCACTGATGGTCTGCTCAGAAAGTGTGTAGTTATAGTATGCCATTTATTGTGACACATGATGAAAGCCAATTTTACCCTTTTAGAAACTGACTTTATTTTGTTTTCTAATAAAAAATTTTAGACAATCTGAGTATGCATTCTTTTTTGAAATTACAAATATTAAAATATTTCATTTGGTCTTGTTTCTTTGAGAAATGGAAAGATCATGGGCCTCAATGTCAGATGGATACAGCTTCAAACTCCGGTTTGAACACTTATGAGCTGTATAATTTTGAGCAGTTTTTTTAACCTCTTTGAACTTTGTTTTTTCTCATTTATAAATTGGAATTATCCTAATAATACCATGCACAAACTAAAGACTTAATGCAATAGTATGTGCTGGCTGCTTAACCCCTTAAATCTAAGGTTCTCAACAAACAGAGGCCAGGAGCAGTAGTAGGAATACTAGCATAAGAAATAGCATGCACTGTGTTTTGTCTGCTTGAAAAAGACTATTTTTTGAGATAAAGAATCACATTAGAGACTCCTATGGAATTGTTGACAAAGTCCTAGGTCGGAGGGACCTGACTCAGGGGCATCCCAACAAACCAGGTTCAGTCACTCATTCCAAAAATCAAATGGAAAATGTAATGGTGAAAAGCAGGAAAGAAATTTATTCAGTGTAGCCACACAGGGAAGACAAGAGATCTAGTGTACTTAGTCTTGTCTTCAGCAGCACTGGCCTGAGCTTCAGGCTCAAACAGAGGAAGGGTCAAAGTGGGAACAAGAAGTAAGATGGTTATGCAGTCTTGGTCAAACAGTGGTTTCACTTATAAGAAAGCTGCTGATGCCTGACACCCTCTTATTACAGGATATTTATTGATTAGACCTGTTGTTCCTGGAATCCAAGGTAACTGTAGGAGATAATGACTCAGAGAAAATGACAAGAGTTAGAAAGGCAAGATGGAGTTAGGCCTTCAGGTTTAGGGCAATTGGAGACTCCTAGGTGCCATTCTGGGTGTCTGGAACAGGAACAGGTAGCAGCTGAAAATCTGTTGATTTGATTTTCCTGCAAATCTTGAAACTGTGAGCAACCTTAGTTGCTCTTATACTGGTGCATTGAGCTTTAAAGGATGAGTATTACCAGCTTTAGAACATATCTATGTTCAGAGTTGAACAGGAATCTGACCCAAAGTTGAAGGCAGAAAGGAGACAGATGCAAAACAAAGGCAGAGACAGCAAACTTTTATCCTTTTAGTTAACCATTTGATGTCTGTAGGCCCATGTGAAAAGTGGGTGCTTTTAGCAAAATCACCCTCTAAGTACCTATTACAGAATGTCTAAGCATTTCTAGCATGGGATGCAAGCAACATTCCCTAAATACCAGTTGAAATGAACTGACATGAATGAGTTGGGTATCAATAATGTTGCCCAGCTAGATCAATAGATGGAAGCCAAATTCAACAAAAATATTTTGAAGAGTGAAACATTTACACGGACAGAATACTTTGTAAGAAACAGAAGTAAAAACTTTCACTGTGTTTGAGTTACTTTAGGGTGAGGAGAGAAGGAGAAGGAAGGGAAAAGAGAGGGAAGGAAATGAAGTTGAATTTGAATTTCAATATGGGTCAAAGAACAAATTATAGGGAAGAAAGAGAAGGGAAGTCATGTTTGCTGAGTATGATATGTTAGCACTTTACACAAAACCCTCATGCTATCTTGAAATATAAGTCAGAAATTGAAATATATTTACCCTAAGTCCCACAACCAAGAATGGTAGGACTGAAAATTGTACGTAGGTCAGTCTGCCTTCATATGTACATGTATTCACAGGTCCTTGCTCCCACCCTCTTGCCCAGAGAGCTAAGGACTGTTCCTCCATGCAAATTCCTCCTTCAGTTGCCACTCTTCTTTTATACATGATATGGGGTGATGCATTTTTTGTCATTCAAACCAGGACACATTCGAGACTGAAAGAGAAAGCTATTAATAATTTCTTCAGGACAACAGGACAAACTGGCACTCTTCTGGGCAAAACTGAACATTTGGTCACACAAATTAAAAAAACATTGGCTATATTTTGAGCTTCCTCAGCTCTCAAGCTCAAATAAATCATGCTTTTATTATGCTTTTCATGCTATTTACTCTCTAAATTCTCTTGACCAGATCACCAAAGACCTCCATATCTCTAAATTATAAAGACATTTTTAATTCTCATTTCACTTGACTTCTCACTATAACATTCTAGTGATGATTTCCTCCTATCTGCTATTCTCTATCTCCCTGAATTCTGGGTACAACAGTCAACTGGTTACCCTTCAGCACCTCTAGTTTTTCCAATATGTGATCTTCTATTGAACTTTTATGTGCTGGAGCTCCTGAGGCTTGGTCAAATTCTTCCTTCTCCTTCTCCTTCACCTTTTCCTTCTTTATCTTTTTCTTCTCCTCTTTCTCCTCCTCCTCATGTTTTATTATTATTAACATCAATGGTCAGGATGGACCAGAGGTCCTTGATCTTGTAATCTCACCAGTTTGCTTGTTTAGAACTTGATGTGTAAGAAAAATGAACTGCAGTGCAGAGGATTGATGAGCTGACATAAGGCCTAAGCAAGAGAAAAATGCTATGAAAATCTCCTTAAATCTGAGTCTCAAGCTCCTGATCTGGTCAAATGTAAAACAGGGAGATAGACATGGATTGCTGGTAAGAATGAAAAATCAAAAAAAAGTAGGTTCATGCTGAGTAAAGCCAAGAAAGCTGCAAATGGCAGTGTCTCATCAACAATGGGTGAAGAACTACATAAAAAGGGACAAAGGTGATTGTATATTCCAAGTCTTTGTCACTAACAACCATATGATCCCAAAACCATCTGTAATGATACTACTAAATAAGTGACAGCAATGTGCCTCTGCATGACAGAACTTTAAAGCAATAAAATGAGCTTTTTGCAGTTTATGTAATTTTATCTTAATGCTATAATGCTATTCCTTATATAATGATTGGCATTTAAATTAAGTATTAGTTTTAACAACATAATTCATCTAATCCCTTGCATTTTATATCCCTGATATTAGTTAGTCCTTTAAAATCTCATTTGTGGGCAATTAAAATGTACTTTTATATTTCTAAATTATGTATTCTATTAAAAAGCACTTTAATCTAGATGTAGTGATATGCCATAAAACATTCTATTTGAATGTCAGGTTTATAGCTACCCCAAATTGCTGTAGTGTATAAATTGAGTTTTACTTTGGTGATGTCAGTGTTCTCTGACTCATAGGCTATTCTTCTGGGATATCCAACAATGTTAGAGGGCTTCTGTCAAAATCGCACTGACTTTCTTTCTAAGAGGATCTCTCTCTTTCTCTCTCACTTTAGGGATGAGAGTGAGTTGGAAGTGAGTAGGGTTTAAATAGGTATAGCTGCCATTTTTTTTGCAGAATGAGAAAAGTAGGGCAGGAGCATAGTAAAAGATGAAGTGAAGATATGTCTCAGACGGAGATGATTGTTGATGATTGACATGAACTGAGAAGATTATTCTGAATTGTCACTTCATGGAGCCAGGTGCCCTGTGAAGAGCTGGTAGTGGGTATCAGATTGCTATCTAACTAAACCTTTTAACTAAGTTGTTTCAGTCAGCTTTTTCATAGCTGTGACCAAAAGACCTGACAAAAACAATTAAAGAGGAGAAAAAGTTCATTTGGGGTTCACAGTTTAGGAGGTTTCAGTCCATAGATGACTGAATTCATTGTGCTGGGTGCAAGGTGAAGTAAAATATGGCAGAAGGGTGTGGAGGAGGAAAGCAGCTCAGAAGATGGCAACAGGGAAGCAGAGAGCTCTGCTCACCAGGGACAAAACATAAATCACAAAGGCATGCCCTCAAAAACCCATGTCTTCCAGTCACATCCTACCTTCCTACAATAACCACCCAGTTAATCCATATCAGTGGGTGTCTTAGTCAGCTTTTGCACTTCTGTGACTAAAAGGACCTAATCAGAACAATTGAGAGGAGGCAAGGTTTATTTAGGGGCTCATGGTTTCAGAGGTCTCAATCCATAAATAGCAGGCTCCATTCCTTGAAGCTCGAGCTGAAGGTGAGGCAGGACATCATGGCAGAAGAGTGTGGCAGAGGGAACCAGCTCACATGATGATCAGAAAACAGAGAGAAAGGTCTCCACTTGCCAAATACAAATATACCCCAAAGCCATGCCCCCAATTCCCACTTCCTCCAGCCACACCCCACCAGGCTTCAATTACCACTAAGTTAATCCCTATCAGGGGATTCATTCACTGATTGGGTTAAGACTCTCACAACCCAATCATTTCTCCTCTGAACTTTCCTGCATTGTCTCACATGAACTTTTGGGGAACACCTCAAATCTAAATCATAACAAAAGGCAAAGAGACCTGGGAGAAAACTACAATTCATTTTATAACTGTTGTGCTGGAAATAACTGTAAAGTCATTTTGTTCACCTTCTCTTAGATTGAATATTTAAAAACTGGAGCCAAGAGTTATGGAATTATCTTGGCTTTTGCCCAATTCCATAAAAAGATGATGTTCAGGTGGTGCTCAAAGATGACTAAAACATTCAGTTAAAGGAATTGATATTATTTAAATAGGTAAAGACAAAGCTGAGAGATGATCTCATCATAATTAAAATAATGATTTCAGTATATAAGTAATGTTAATAATCAAAGACACATAAAAACATGTATTTTTTTGAACATGCTAGATTTAAGATCCAAAAGCCATTTTTTCTTTATCACACTTCTCTTTTAAGGTTCCCATATTGAATGGCTCTTTACTATCCCAAGGTGAAAAATTAGGGAACTGCCATAATTTTTCCGGTTCAGGCTAGTCCAGTGCAATAATCACATAATTACAAACTCTCCCTTAAAGCCAAATATCCCCTCTCTTCCAGTTGCTGGTGGCACAGGTCACTTCTTCCCTCCCTTTCTTTCACCTTATCTTTAGGGTCAACAGAAGTGGACAATGTCAGGTAGGTATGCAATAGAATAGTCTAGCTTGTTTGTAATGGGATTCAGAATACAGTATCTCAAAATATGGCCCTTTGACATACTGAATATTAGAAGCTGAAAATATTTTAGAAAACAAAGGAAAGTTATTATGACTTCTCCCACACTTCCTCCCTGAAGCAGGTCTTGAAACCAGGAGGCATTTCTGATCTTCACCTGAAGCAGGTCCTAAGACCCTTATGTGAGAGGTGGCCGCCCTACACCCAGAGGAAAGGAGCCAAAGATACACAGAGAGAAGAAGAATCTAAACAAATAGACCTTGATAGTTTCCCCAATTTTATTATTAGATCATAACTCCTCCCACTATATTTTCCCATGATTATCTACTCTTCATCAAACCCAGCATGAAACACTCAGATTTAACTGCTTCTTCAGGTCTTCATTTCTTTACAAAGGGTGCCTGGGTCGCAAAAAACGCATATTAAATACATTTGTATGCTCTTCTCTTGTAAAGCTGCCTTTTGGATCAGGACAGCAACCACAATCCTAAGATATATAAAGATATTTTTTTTTCCACCCCTACTGCTGGTATAGTTGTGATCTGGCACTGGTAGATTCTAAATCCTCTTTGTTGCTACTTGTTGGAATTTGTGGACATCCACTAATCCAGTCCCCATGACAGAGGCTTTTCCTCTATATTTCCTTGCTCAGTCTGGTTTATATTACTTTTTACCCTCAGTCACCAATTCCTCTGCTGGGCCATGTCATACCTTTTAAAAGATGATCTTGGGCAGAGTCCCTGGCCTCTTCCACAGATCTACTCCTAATCCTTGGGGATATTAAGATGTCTTTCCTTGCCCCTGCCCCTAACACTCGGAGTGCAGACTATTTCTGTGTGTAGTTGTGATACATGGTTCTCCACGAGACCAGAGAAGTCTCTTGTTTTTGATTTTTGAGACCCATATCAGACCTGTTTTTGTTTTCCTCAAATTCTAGGGTATCGGTGTCAAGCCCTGTGCGTGGTTGTCATGAAAACACATTCCCTTAGCTAGAGGAGAGGGAAGCATGCCTCTCCCCTTCTCCCCCTGCTGGTGAGCTCAGAATGTGCAGTATCCTGACCACACTCTGAACATAGTCCTCACATTCCGAGATGCCTCTCACAGAGCAGACATGGGTGACAGACTACAGCTGGCTAAAACCATTCTGTAATTGTTAAGCCTGTGCCTCATAACTCATTAGGATCTGGGGTATTTAGCTCCTACTCTTTGTTCTTCATCTTGGGGCCTCTGTTAATGTTGGTTTAACTTATTGATATACATGGTTGGTCTGAGGCCTTGCTCCCAGCACACTCCTTGGGGTAGCAGAAGGTACAGTTATCCCTGAAGGACTCTGGTTATTCAAACACTAATCTAGAAACTACTGCAAAGGCACAGTGCGTATGTAATTAAGGTTACTAAACTACTGATCTGAAACTAGGAAATTATCCTGGATTAGTCAGATAAACCCTATGTAAACACATGAACCCTTAAAATCATGACAGAAAGGGGGCATAGCCAATCAAGTAGATGTAGTAGGAGAAAAAAAGGAAGAGAAATGATGTGGAAAGGTAGGCCAGAGAGATTTGGTGCATCAAATATTTAGGGAGGCAATAGGAACCTCAGTCCTTCAACCACATGGAATTGAGTTCTGCTGTTGCCCTGAATGAGCCCAGAAGCAGATTCTCACCTGGAGCCTCCCAATAAAAGTTCAATTTGCTAACATTTTGATTTTGGACTTTTGAGACTTAAAGCAAAGAAACCAGCCATATCAACCTGGATGTCTTACAGAACTGTGAGACAATAAATGTGTCTTTGAAGCTAATAACATTTTGATAATTTGTTATAGCACCAGGAGAATGAATGTACACTTACTCCCATGTCATTGGCAGGTGCTTTCAGAATCTCTGGCTATGTCCTTTTCCCATAGCTGATGAAAGTTCAAATACAAGTGCATGATCCCTTCAATTGGACATATTTAAGAAGAGTGAAAGAAATGGAACGTTTGACACACTTTGAGCCCTGCAGCCTTTGCTGCAGCTATAGCACCTTATCTATGCAGCAGAGCTGGGGAGGAAGGCAGGGTGTCACATGCACTCTACACCAAGGCACATCCCAGCCTCATTCTCCTGTTAACAATGACTTGCTAAAGGCTTGAGTCCTTAAGACAAAATAGAACCACAAACCAACAAAACCACACCCTGTGTGCTCAAATCTTTCCCTTTCTTTTTTCACTTTGTTTGCCCTGGGCTCTGTGCTTCCTGTGGCTTCCTTCACACCTCTGTCTGATCAATCACTATAATTCAGGGGCAGATAAAGGACAGAAAAGACTTTTCTTTGCCTGAAATTTGGCTGAGAGGTTCAGGATTTTCAAGAAGAAAAAAAGTCAGAACTTGATGGAAAGGTCAATGGATTGTGAAAAGGCTTCCCAAAGAAAAGGGTGACTTGAGAAATGATTTCTTGCCTCAGCTGTTCTTTTATACAGTGAAACACAATTTGAGACACTAAACTAAGCCCTGCCTGCATTCTGGGCAGAAATAACCATTGAATCAGAAAACCCCAGGATGTGGCCTTTTGGGTGTTATCACACTAGACCCATGTGTCTCATGAGGCCTATGCTTCTGTTATGGATGTGGAAAAAATAAAGATGACCTCATTTGAGTCCTTATGTTCTATAATGGGGACCAGCATTCACACTTCCCTAGAAGCAGGTCATTTTTGCTTGATCAGCATCAGTGGATATTTGATGATAAGCCAATTTAGCTGTGACAACTTTTTGAAGCTTTTTTTATTCCTTGCTTTGGGCGAATTAAATTAGTAACCCTATAGTTGTCTCCTCCTCATTCCTACCCCAATCCATTAAGATACCTGGAAATGCAGAAATAGACTAAGAAGTAACTTAAACGCTGTCAGAAAGCTGAAACTCAGTAACTAAACACAAAATATAGGCATTTCAAAAACAGAATATGTGATCCTTATCTTCTTGCTAATTTCCTATTAATGTTTGGAGTGATACTTACTAAAATAATATTAAAGACGTGGAATCCGGGCAAATTGTCTTGCAGTTTGTTTGCACCTGAAAGACTACTTTATACAGCTGTGCCAAAAGATGTGTGAACAGGGCTCTGTATATCTTCTGAATCTTAATTAAAACTTCCTGCAACTTAAACATAAAACCAATTGTGGAAAATTTTGAAAAACAGTATTAACTGAAAATGCTAAGGCCTAAGAAGTTCAGAGGGTGAGGTTTGCAAATAAAAGTTGGAAACAGAAATAGAAAGAATAATCATGACATTTTGATTCATCTTCCACTATATCATTCTGTGGTTATAATTTGGCCACCCATTTTGTGAAGTTCCACAAGGAGCTTTTATAGAAAATGAAGATGGAAACAATCAAGTAATCCTGCTTACTTGCCTTTATAATTTAAGATTGTTCCCCAAAGTGTGTTATTGAATGTCCTGTCCAGCAAATTTTCCTCTGACTCAAGCTAGGGGATTATTGCCATTCTCTGGGAAGCTCTTTGAACAATAATAGCCTTGACTATTAGGAATGCTCTTTTGAAGGTCAGCCAAATTTTCTCGTTGTTCATCTGAATCCAAGAGTTGGGCTATAATTTTCCTGACCACCCGCAAACAAATGCTTCCTTTCAATCTATGTGGATAATACTTCAAGTTTTAGCCAGCACTTGAAGCAGTTTAGGTCTCAAAGTAGCAGTGGTTGAATAGATGTGTCTAGATGAATGGATAGAGGAATAGATGAGCTATTCTCTACTCTGTGTCCTTGGCTTCTCTGTGTGTTTTCTGCAGGTTTCTGGTAGGGGTAGGCTTTTAGGGGTGAAAGAGGTAAAAAAGGGCATCGTCATGCCTGCCCACTGTCCTTCAGCATAGAACTTACAGGGAAGTATTGTTTGGAAGCGGGAGTGCATTACTTTGTTTAGACTGCTGTTACAAAGTACCCCACACTGGGTGTCTGAAACAGTATACACGTATTGACCCACTGTTGTGGAGGTAAAAGGTGAAAGATAAAGGTGTTAGCCAAGGTGCTTCTTTCTGAGAGCTGTGAGAATCCTTCTCATGCCTGTCCCCTGGTTTCTGGTGACTTGCTGGCCGTCCTCAGGCATTCTGAGGTTTATAGGTGCATCGCTGTCCTCTCTGCCTTTATCTTCACCCGGCACCTGTGCAGGTTATGTCTGTCTCTAACTTACCCGGTGTAAGGATCCCTGTCCTCCTGGTTAGGGGCTGGCCCTACTCCAGTCCCATTTTAGTTCATAGGAATCATTCTTGATTCCCCTTCCTTACAGCCTCTTCCACCTGCAATCCGTCACCAGGCCATCTGCCTCCTCATGTTTCTCAGAATCTACCTACCTTTTTCCATTTGTGTGATCACCTCTCTAGTCCAAGCTACCATGATATTTATCTTGATTACTTTAACAGTCTCCCAATTGACCTCCCTGCTTCCAGTTTTGCCATGTTCCAATTTATTTTCCACACTCTGCAAGCTGATTTTTTTTTTTTTTTTTTGGTGCTGGGGATTTGAACCCAGGGCCTCGTGCTTATGAGGCAAGCACTCTACCAACTGAGCTATATCCCCAGCCCACAAGCTGATATTTTTAAAAGGAAAATGGGACCATGTCACCCATCTCTTAAATCTATCAGTGAACTGGTTTTGGTCCTAAAAGTCGGCTCCTTTCAGTTTCACCAGCTTCATTTCCTGACCTATCTGCTCATTCTCTACACTCCAGCTACTCTGAATCTTCTTTCAGTTTCTTTAATATGTTAATTTCCAAGCTGCCCCAGGACCCTTGCTCATGCTATTCCCCTCAGGTGAAATGCTCAACTCTTTTTTCTGACTTGAATAACTCTTTCTCACCTTTCTGGTTTCAGCTTAGGTGTCACTTCCTCAGGGAAGACTGTTGTACTCCTGATAATAGGTTGGCATGCCATTATTTAATTTCATGGCACATGACTTTAGTACTACCCAAATTTTATTACTAGAATTCTTAGTAGTTTTTGTTTAATTATTCTCACTAAATTGTCTAGTTAGTTGAAGGTAAAATGAAATTAGTCCCAGCATTAGCATAGCACATGAGCTGATTGAATTGTTCTAAAATTGATGACAGAAAATCCCATATTAGTTTTATATAGCCTAAGATCATTTTCAAGTTGATATTTTCTTGCTCATCCAACATATACTTATTGACACCCTTCCTCTATGTAAACATTCCTCTGGGCATTGAAGATAAAGAGTGATGAAGAAAGATAGACCCTTGCTTCACGCACCTTACATGCTAGTGATAAACAGCATATCAGTATAGAATTGAATGTCGGGCAGTGATAAGAACCATGAAATATATAATGAGCAGGGGAAGATGATAAAGATGGGCAGTGTGTATTATCTTAGATAGCCATGGTCTGAGAGGGTCTCTGAGATGGCTCTGGATAGAATCCTAAATCTAGTTAAGGAATATCTAGCAGGGAGAGTAAATGGACAAAGAAAACTCCCAAGGTAGGAATACACGAAGGCAGCAAGGATTCAAGTGACTGCAAGGGAGATAGAGGGGAGAGGGAAAGAAATGGGGTGGAAGCTGCAATCAGGCAATGAAGGGCCTCGCAGTCCAGGGCAAAACTTGGATTTTATTTTAAACATAATCAAACGCTTGTGGAGCTATTGAGAAGGAAACCACATGTCTTTAGGCTACTTTGACTGCACTGTGAGATGATAGTGGCTATCAGTCTTTCTGCACACCAATAAGTCAGAGACTCCAGGGCAAATCTTTCTCTGCAGACTCTTCTCTCTTGTTTCTTGCTGGTCATCCAAATTCACCTTACAGATGATACCCATACCTCTGCATGAGCCCAACCCTGGGATGCTGGAAAAATTCCCCTCCAGACCCTCTGGTCCTGTCAAGTGACTCAGCTCAGTAACTTCTTTAGCACATCCTTGTCCTTTTTTTTTTTTTTTTTTCTTTTTAAGTTATCTTTTTTAATTTTTTTTTTATTTTTACAGACTGCATTTTGATTCATTGTCCATAAATGGGATACATCTTTTCGTTTCTGTGGTCGTGCATGATGTAGATTCATACCATTCGTGTAATCATACCTGTACATAGGATAATGATGTCTGTCTCATTCCCCATTTTCATACCCCTCTCCCTCTCATTTCCCTCTACATAATATAAAGTTCCTCTATTCTTCTCTCACCCCCATCCTCCCAATTCCATTATATATCATCATCCACTTATCAGGGAAAACACTTGACCTTTGGTGTTTTGGGATTGGCTTATCTTACTTAGCATGATATTCTCTAGTTCCATCCATTTATCTGCAGATGTCATAGTACTCTTCTTCACTGCTGAATAATATTCCATTGTGTATATATATACCACAGTTTCTTTATCCATTCATCTGCCGAAGGGCATCTAGGTTGGTTCCACAATCTAGCTATTGTGAATTGAGCTGCTATAAACATCGATGTGGTTGTGTTACTGTAGTATGCTAATTTTAAGTCCTTTGGGTATAAACCGAGGAGTGGGATAACTGGGTCAAAAGGTGGGTCCATTCCAAGTTTTCTGAGGATTCTCCACACTGCTTTCCAGAGTGCCTGCACCAATTTGCAACTCCACCAGCAATGTAAAAGTGTGCCTTTTTCCCCACATCCAGACCAACGTCTATTATTGTTTGTGTTCTTGATAATAGTCATCCTAATTGGAATAAGATGAACTCTTAGAGTTGTTTTAATTTGCATTTCTCTAATTACTAGAGATATTGAATGCTTTTTCATATATTTGTTAATCACCCATATATTTTCTTCTCAGAATAGAAGACACAGAGATGAACCCACATAAATACAGTTACCTCATACTATACAAAGTTGCCAAAAACATACAATGGAGAAAAGATAGCCTGTTCAACAAATGGTGCTGGGAAAACTGAAAATTCATATGCAGTAAATGAAATTAAACCTCTATCTCTCACCCTGCACAAAACTCAACTCAAAATGGATCTAGGACTTAGGAATTAGACCAGAGACCCTGCACCAGATAGAAGACAAAGTAGACCCAAATCTTCATCATGTTGGCTTAGGATCAGACTTCCTTAACAAAACTCTGAAGGCACAAGAAATCAAAGCAAGAATCATTAAATGGGATAGCTTTTAAAAAGCTTTTTAAAAAGCTTTTTCTCAGCAAAGGATACAATCAATAATGTGAAAAGAGAGCCTACTGAGTGGGAGAAAATCTTTTCCACACCCACTTCAGATAGAGCACTAACCTCCAAAATTTATAAAGAACTTATGAAACTTTACACCAAAAATACAAAGAACCCAATCAATAAATGGGCCAAGGAACTGGACAGACACTTTACAAAAGAAGATATTGTCTTTTTGTTATTAATTGGCTGAGGGGTCTTTCACTCAATTCTGATATAAATTGCGGAAAAGCAAAGCACAGTTCTCTTAGTTCTAGCAGCTCCAAGTTTCACGTGCTAGTGACTCTTCACTCTTAAGTGTCACAGCTTCAAACTTTGTGTGTCAGTGATTCTCAGCTCTACATGTTATATCTCTGAGCTTTGAGTGACAGCTGCTCTCAGCTCTTGGTATAACCCTGTGTCCTGAGTGCCCAGCTCCCAGCAGTTGGTGTTGACAGCTCTCCCAGTCACTCTTGGCAGTTCCTCACAGTCAGAACTAGTAGACCCCTGGTTGCTCTCTAAAGCTCTTCTAGCAACTGGAGCTAGCAGCTCTCTGCAGCTCTGCAGAGTTTCTCAAAGTTCTTCAACAGCTTTCTGACTGCTAAAGCATTCTCCAGCCTAGCAGCCCTTGGTGTTACCCGTTCTTATTGCAACCAGCTTAGCCCACTCTACCCTAGATGGATGTCACAAATATACAACAAAACCATCCCAACAAGATGGGGCCTATGCTGCAGCACAGGCAGGTAGTGCACAGGATTGGCCTGATGGGGGTGAGAGGCTGCTTTTATAGTTGAAAAGGGCTGGCCAGGCACGTGCACATTTTCCTGTGTGCTAACTGGCAGACTTTTTACATTGTCATGCGAGTCTGCAGAGGCATGCTGGACCCTGCCCTGGCTGTCATGAGTCGGGGAAATTCTCCCTGTTGAAGGAGTGAGAATATCTGAAGCAGTTGCAAGGTGGATAGAGACATCCAAAGCAGCTTCAAGAAGAGTCATCTGGGGTAGTCATGGGACACTGTGGGCTGCATGAGCCAAAGCAAAGTCTCCCAGAGCCATGTAGTAAGTTCTAGAGCAGCAGTAGCTGTTATAGTGACAGGTAGGCCAGACTGATGAAGAAACAGCTGCTTGATTAGTAGCTTCCACAGTATCTGTGTAAGTGGTGAGGCTGAAGTCATGGCTGCCTCAGCCTGAGATGAGACCTCAGGAACTATGGCAAAATGGTGGCCTCCATAGCAGAAGTGGAGGTTTCCAGGGTAATTCTGACAACTCTGGAAGTTTCTGGAGTACCTGCAGAAGCAGCAGTGGAATCTGGAGGTGTCGGGGTTTCCGGGACCCCCAGCCTTGGGCACGGTCAAGATGGCGCCTGGCGCTGAGCCAAAAGCGGCCAGCTATACAGTAAACAACCAGCGAATTCCAATGATTGGCTAGTTAACGATGTGATTAGAGCATGCCCCCCTCGTGTACCTATTCTATGCCTGCAGCTGTCCGCGCGTTTACCTCGTGTGCTCTCCCCTGATTGGTTGAAGGGTATATAAGCTTGGTGGGTGGGGGAGTAAGGAAGCGAAGCTGAGAGTAGGAGTAGTAGAGGCGAGGAAGAAGAGTGCGAGCGAGGGCGAGAGCCGAGCGGGAGAAGTGGAGCGGCCGAAGCAGGCGTGAGCCGAGCAGGAGAAGCGGAGCGACCGGAGCAGGCGAGAGTTAAGCAGAGGGAAAGAGAGCGAGAGAAAGAAAAGAGAGAAGGGGATAGAAAAGAGGAAAAGAAAGGAAGACTGTGCACAATAAACTTCCAAAGCTTCAGACGTTTGTCGTGTCTCTCTCTGCGGGCAGAGGGAACGCGATATGGAGGGGCCTTGACTACTGCCACGATGACAGCCAGTCTGGCCACTGAAGTAGCCAAGGTGGACATCTGATTGATGGCCCTAAGAGAGCTGCGCTTTGCTTTTCCACAATTTATATCAGAATTGAGTGAAAGACCCCTCAGTCAATTAATAACAAAAAGACAATATCTTCTTCTGTAAAGTATCTGTCCAGTTCCTTGGCCCATTTATTGTTGGGTTCTTTGTATTTTTGGTGTAAAGTTTTGTAAGTTCTTTATAAATTTTGGAGGTTAGTGCTCTATCTGAAGTGGGTGTGGAAAAGATTTTCTCCCACTCAGTAGGCTCTCTTTTCACATTATTGATTGTATCCTTTGCTGAGAAAAATCTTTTTAGTTTGAATCTATCCCATTTAATGATTCTTGCTTTTATTTCTTGCGGTGTTTACAGAAACAGTGATGCTAAGGTGGCAGCGGCTGCACCTCTGACCGGGCTCCAGGAGGGTCGCACTGGTCCCAGGCAACTTCAGCTCTCAAAAGGAAAACTGTGAAGGCAGAAAGAAAGTTTCTTTGGGGAGCGTCAGGCCTCCTATTCATCTCACCCTCTCCTGTACAAGACTCCAGCTCCAGGTAGAGGAGTTTCCACACCCATAATAAACTTGGTCCCAGCGTGTGTCCCAGACCACATCTCCCTGGGTAAGGCTCCAGAATACCTACCACTCTAGTAACAGAGCTTGAGCAGGGAGAAGAAAGCTGGAGCATCTGCTGCCAAAAGACAAAAAGACAACAAACCTAGTTTTCCAGACCTTAATTGACATTATTTGCAATTCTAGCATTGAGCAGTAGCCTGTAGCCAATATGACTGCAGTGTCCTGACCCACCACATGACAGTTTATATTTATAGCAGGAGCAAAGGAAGTGGCATGCATAAAATGAAAGTGAGACAGAAATAACCTAATGTCGCCGCCTGCGGCAACAATTGCGTGGGTATTTATTGGAGGTGGACTGAAAATAAACTACTTTTCCTATATTCACTAATTTATAGAGGAAGAGAGACTTTGAGAGAAAGATAGGCTTTTTGCATATAGAGAAAGTTTTAGAGAAAGAGAGACTTGCTACGCTTATCAGAGATCTATTTCTTCTTAGAGTTCTGCTGCTTCTTCTTAGTGGTGCATCCTGCATCCTGTGAACTAGGTGCTATCTATCTGTGATATACAACCTAGAGGTGTGTTCTCAGTTCTCCGCTCTACGATCTGCCTTCTGCCGCTGCCTGCTTTCTCTCTGCTAGCTGCTTCTCCTAGCTGCTTCTTCTTACTGCTGCTTCTGCTTACTGCTGCTTCTTCTCTCTGCTAGCTGCTGCTTCTTGCCTTCTGCCTACTGCCTGCTTATATTCCCTCCAGGAGGCGGAGGGCAGGGCCACGCCAGTTGAGATCAGGCGAGGAGTCAGCTGCCCTATCACCGCAAAGGTCAAAAGAGCAGGCACGAGCAGGAGCACTCGGGAACGCCTGTGCATGTGTTGTATGCTGGACTTAATTGAATACGGCCAATGATAAATCACCTGGGTGTGCTTATATTAATCAACCTCCTCACCGCCGATGTGATCAAAACAACCTCCAGCTGGCCGCCAGGTGCCATCCCGGCACAGCCCATGTGGCACAGCCCCCAACAACCTAATTGGTCACGGATCCTATCTGTCTTATTTGAATTTGGCTATGATTGTGATTGATCACTGGTGATCGAGATTCAGCAACTACTTACAAGGGTAGGTTGTAGTCTATAAACATATCAAGTTAGAGTGCAGTTCACTAAGTAGGGGGAAACCTTTAGACCAAACTTAAAATATGTATGGAGGTGGCTTTAGGAAAAACTTAATTCAATATAACACTGTTATTGTGAGCTCTCAGAGGGTAGGAGGAATAGGCGGAAAGAAGAAACAGAGAAATTGCTTTACTTACCGCTTTGTAAATTCAGAAATCCAGCAGAATAATGAATCAATAAATATTTGTCAAAAGGGTAAATAAAAAAAAAAATGAAACTGTTAAAGGTCCAAAGCAACCATATAGAAAATTCAGAAGTTATTCTGAAATAAAAGATGATCAGAGAACAGCAACAATATGATATGTGGACGGCATTGTATCCACCAAAGTACATGTGGATTTGACTTTGTCCCTCCCACTTCACACTTCCTAAATTATGAGAATATGTTAACTTCTAACTAGAAGCTCCTCGCAAGAACTGAATGAGAATATTGGAGGCCGGGTGACAGAGTAGGGGGCAGCTCAGCAGAGGACACAGTCCCCTACAACCTTCCCCTGACTAAATCCTAGAGAGAATTCTTCTTGGAAAGGGTACAGAATGACCTGTGTCCTACCAATTTTCTGCATGTACACTCAGGGAACCTAAAGCATCCTTCAGAAAAAATGCAGACCTTGGACAAGACACTCATTCTTGCTGAGCTGCAGCCTCCTCATCTGTGTAGCAGGTAAAAAATTCCTATCTTCCCTGTCCATCACTGAGTTCATGGCTGAGTACCCTAGGACAAAATATGATTTAGGAAGAGAATAGCATAACAAATCTGTTTGATAGACGTTTTTGGTCATACAGGTGCCTTCAGAAATGAAAACCCAAAGACCTAGGGAAAATTGTACTTTTATGGATTGTGCAGAAGTATGATGGAAGCCAAAGGGTATGAACCAATGATAACATCAGGGTGGGGAGTGGTGCACAGTAAGTTCTGTTCATCCATATTCCTTGTGACTTCTCTGGGTGACATTCTTTTTCTCTGTGTTTAGGGCAGGACATCTGTCACATGAGGATCTTTGGGGGGAAAAGTGAGAGAGAAGGTCATTTAATGACCTCTCTATATTCTACAGCCTGTTTCAGGGGTGAAGGAATGAGGGCAATTTCAATTTCTAACTCACCTCAGGGGACAAAATGTGGCAGAAGTTGAGGAAGTCTTCCTGATTCTGAGGTTCTCCCTGTTTTCTTCAGTTAGAAATACTCAGTATGTAAAAGTGCCATATTTTGGGTGTGACATTCCCTGTACCCCTGTCATCTGTGAAAGGAACCTTTCCTCTGCCTTTGTCTATCTCATGGGATGATTGGTACTCAGTGGAGATGATGTAAACTGTACTTCCTGAACTGCTTAGCAAGAGGAGTTGATGGAAGTTGGAAGCAGCTCAAAGAGGCACAGGCAGGAAATTGGTAAGGTCAAGTAGTTGGGTGGAAGAATGAAACCCCTCAGTGTAGGAGGGATTCTGTAAACTCTGGTTGTATAGACATACTACAAAATGGATTATTTCCAGATTTTTCTACTCATAAAAAATAATAAATGAGTACTACACATTGCATTCCTGCAAAACTCATTTTCTTTAAAGAAACAAATGCTGCTACATTCCACATGGTGATTCTTGCTTCCAAGAAGATGCTTGAAACAGAGGTCTCTCTTCATGGCCCAGTGTGTGCACCGCCACTGCCCCTGTTGGCAAGGCTTTTGAATTGAAAACCCTTATCATTTTTTTTTTTTAAATTTGGACTCTGTATATTTTCTGATTTACAAAAAGGTACATTCAGAACTTTTGTCCCTTTTCCAAGTGGGTGTCTTAGAAAATCAGCAGCTGCATAAACACACAGTTCAGTTCACTGATGTTGAGGATTGATAATATGTGCTACACATGCATTTAGAATAATGTAAAAAAAAAAAAAAAAAAGGCATGTGCACAAATATAAAGGATTCTGATGAGCCACACACCTGCCAGGAACATGATAACCCTACTTAACAAAAATGAGGTGCATCTACTTGGCTGCATAATCTCAGGTCAGAGGCCAAATATATAGAAGGGAGAAAGCCCACTGTTATTGGTTCACATAAAAGGAAAGTGGGAACTGAACATTAGGGAAAAAAATCACAGCTCCATTGTTTCTAAGCAGAAATGAACAACTTATTACAAATGTAACCAACCAAACTGCAGGTCAACCCATTGACAGGGCTAGAGGAGCTGCAGTAGCCCCGGGCATTCATTTGAATACACTCAATCCTGTGACTGCCCCAGGCCAACTCACTATTTTGCACTCACCCTCTTTAAAATAGCTCCTCCTTAACCACCGACCCCTGCCTCTTTGTCCTTTGGAAGTTTCCTGTTTCCAGCAGTCTTCTCTAGATGCAGGCTTCTAGAAGGGAGGAACCACTTTATATTTATCTTAATATTTAATGGCACAGGGTTGTTACTCTAGAGGTGCTTGTTCTCAGAAACACTCACTAAATGCTACATTTAATAAGAAGACCTATAACATGACAATGCCCTGTGATGATTTCCTGCTTCTGTTTGCCAAAACTGAGAAAATGATAATAACCAGCAATGACAGTACTGAAAGATGTGAGAAACCTCTTCAGGGTTCTAAGCAGTCACATAGAAAATTCAGAAGTTCATTGTGAAATAGAAGGTACTACGTGGACTATACTATTTGGGATTTTACTTAATATTACCTTTCCATAAAGCAGTTTAGAAATGATAATAAATGTTTAAAATTAGCATATTTCTAAACTAGCAATTCTAAAGCATATCCTAAGGAATAAGATAAACTATGTTCCTCTGAGGATGAGAGCACTAAGAGAATGAAGCAAGGAAGAAGGAATATCAGGCATGGGGACCATCTCCTGAGGGCACATAGTTGGAGAGAAAGTAAATCATCCCTAATATGGAAAAAGGCGTAAAGACATTTAGTTATGTATTTTAAAAGGAGTGTAGAATTGTATACACAATAGAAAATTAAGAATGTAAGTAATTTACAGCCAGGCACAACTGCGCACACCTGTAAACTCAGTGGCTCAGGAGGCTGACACAGGAGGATCTCAAGTTCAAAGCCAGCCTCAGCAAAAGCGAGGCCCTAACCAACTCGGTGAGGCCCTGTCTCTGAAAAAAATTACAAAATAGGGCTGGGGATGTGGCTCAGTGTTCAAGTGCCCCTGAGTTCAATCCCCGGTACTGAAAACAAACAAACAAACAAAAAAGAATGTAAGCAATCACAGGAAAAAAAGGGAACATCAAAATGTTCACAAAGGAGATTCTGGATGGTAAAATAATAAGTTACTAACTTTTTATTTTGTTATATGTTTGAAATTTCAAAAGTTTATAGAATATACATATTGATTTTATGATTCAGAAAATGACAATAAAAACTGAGAAACAAACAAAAAAAGAGAAAAACTATGGATTTGTTCTAAGATTTACCTTCAGGGAAGTTCAATGCAGCTATTAGTTTAATTACAAGTGAACTAAGTATCCAACATTAGTTCAATGCAGCATTTACTTTAATTGAAACCAAACTAAATATCCAACATTAGGGGATTTGCGAAATAAAAGCAAACAACTTTACAAGGAAATTCTATACAAATGATATAAAAGGTAGAATATTTATATCTTTAAAGAGAAATTAAACAATCAAGTTATAAAACATAATAGGATTCACATTTACTTTTTAGGGAAAAAAATGTGCTCTGAGGGCTATGTATAATGCTACCTACCTGAGAGTGATGGGATTATGAATTGTTTTTATTTTTTCTTTTTATCAGTATTTATAATTACTTCCTAATGATTACATATTGTGTGAGACTTGAACATGCTGCCCCCAAATATGAAGGAGTTTAGGACACTGTTTTAGTCAGCTTTTTGTTGCTGTGACCAAAACACCTGTTGAGAACAATTCAGTGGAGGAAAAGTTTAGTCTAATAGTTTCAGAGGTCTCAGCCCCAAAATGGAACATCCTGGCAGAAGGGCATGGTGGAGGGGCACTTCTCCATTCACAACAGACAGAAAGTAGAGAGAGAGAAGGGGCCACAGAGAAGATGAACCTTTCAGGCCATGCACCCCTTGACCCACCTCCTCCAGCCACCATTCAAACTAGGACAGACTTATTAAGCTATAGTTCTTACACTCCAATCATTTCACCTCCAAAAATTCCTGCAATAACACAAGAGCTTTGGGGGGACACTTCAAATCCAAACCATAACAGACCTGCTACCTGAAAATATTCCATGTTGGTATATTGATTATTTGGAGCTGAAAGCACTTGAAAAATGGGCAAATGCAGGCAGAGTCTTTCCATGAACCATGAACTTCCGTATCTGCCTAAGGATACATCGGTCAGAAGGAACTCCACTACTGTCAGTCCCTTCCCTGGAGTTTTACCAACCAGGGAGGAAAGTACACTAGGAGTTGACATCACACCCTGATGGTTTGTCACAAATTATCATAGCTCCTAAACATTCTTCTACGAGGCCATCCATCTTTCCTAAAAATCATTTACTCTCCCCTTAGTGACCTACCTCTCCATTCCCTTCCTATATTAGGGTGGTACTTGAACTCTCAAATCTCACCCCTCTTTTGGGTATTTACCTTTTTATTCTGTGATGCTTTCATGCACATCATATTAACAATTAATACAGTCGTGTGCCTTTTCTCCTGCTTATTTGCCTATCATCAGTTTATTTTATAGACTCAGCTATCCAACCTGGGAGGAGAGAAGAAAAATCTTTCCTCCCCTACAGAATTATTCATGCTTTGAGGAAAAACAGATTTTTGATTGCTTGTTTAGTTTGGTTTTAGGGATCTGCATGAATAATTCACTACCACTGGTCCAGGCGAACATTTGGGTCTCTGAAGCAGTCAGGAAGATACTGACTTCTCCTATTACTCAAACAGCACGGCTGATTCTCAGATATGCCACCCTGCAGGGATACCCGATATCCTAGCTTCTTATAACTCTAAGCATCAGAAGGCGAAGGGTTTGGGAAAACGGGAACTTGGTGCTTAAAGTTCAAATAAAAGTGAACTTAAATAAAAGTTGATTTGGCTCAAGGTTTACTTTGGCGATCAGTTTTACAATCTGGTATTAAATTATGCATTTTCATTCACTGTCTATTGGAAGATTGTCCCATCCAAGAATTTCAGAGCTTTTTAAATAGGCTTAATGAGTTAAGATTTGAAAAATCAAAAAGTCTACTTTGTGGAACTTTGGCTACCCTGTACTCCAGAAACAAAGTGAAGGTTAAGGGAAAGTGATATTCATATCATTTTTAGTTTTCCTGAGGTACTAAACGCCAACCATATTCAGTGGTGGAATTGAACCAACACACACACACTGCTATAGATAGATGTATATGAATATAGAGATAGATCCATCTACATATATTTATTTACATATAGGTAAATATTTAGAGAAAAATAAAAGAAGATGAGTGCTCTGTTGAATAAGATTCCTGTACCGGACACATAGATTTAATCATTTGTGGGTATTATGAAGTTTTTATGTAAAGTTAATTTTGCATTGCATATTCAAACAGAGTATTCTTTTGCTTATTGCTGAGAATCAGATTAACTGTCATGAAAGAAGTACTCGTGATTGTCTAAGCATGTGTTCTGGTTGAATGGTAAGGAAGTCAGTGATATAAAATGAAATTTTAAAATGGAATGGGATCAGATGAGTTTAAAATCATTGCAAACAACATTTTCAGATTTCTCCCACTCCCAGATTTCTCTCTGTTACCTGGTTGAGAACTAACATTTTTTTTTTCTTTTTATGGGTTCTTTTTTAGTTATACATAATGTTAGGATTCATTTTGACATAATTATAAATGCATGGAATATTATTTGCTCTAATTTAGTCTCCGGTGCTTCCCCTTTCCCTTCCTTCTTCCTTCCCATTTCATCCGCTCTACTCTACTGATTTTCCTGCTATTTTCTTATAATTTTTTAAAAATTAGTGTCTTGTTGATATACAGGATGGTGAGATTCACTGTGATATATTCATATATGTACATAGCAAATTTAGGTCAAATTCATTCCACTGAGAACTAATGTTTTGATCAAACCACTTAACCATATTATTCTCTACATATTTAAGAGCAACATGAATTTTGACCTTTTTGCCTAAATTTTCATTATAAGCAACACCATTGCTTTGCTATATTTTTTTGTTTGAGTTTTCCCAATATTCTAAGTTGTTTTCAGGTAAAAAATTAAATACTCAAGCAGGTGCAGTATATGCAGTATAATCCAACCTAATTAAGACATTAGCTCAAGCAAGGGAAAGGACATTGGTCCAAGTCCTGGGCACTAGAATCCAGTCCAGACTACCAGGTCCTGGGTGTGTGATCCTGGCCAAGTCTCATAGCTCTCTGAGTCTCCTCTTCCTTATTTGTAAAATGAGAATGTTGTCACTAGATGATCTCCAAGGATCTTTTCACTTTGAAAGTCTTTGAGGTGAAATTAGATGGAGAGTGTTGTTCAGAATAATTCAGCATCATTCTGCAAAGGTTTAGGGTATAGATCAAGGCCTAGATGGACAGCCATCTTCTACTGAAGGAAAAGTCACTCAGGATAAGATGCATGAGTCTGTTCTGCATCCCAGAGGCAGCTTCCCGTTAGTTTCCTCGGCAGAACATGTGGTTAAATGCGACAGGCAATGGCATAAGCTAATAAAATAAAACACACAGGCTTTGAAATGAGCACTTTCCACAAATCACAATTTATCAAACCTCCAAATAGAATGGTAGGTTTTCTTCTAGCAGTTCCCCCACCTCCCTTTCTTTTGGCAAGTTGTAAATTCAAGAGCCTGTGCCGCTTTCCCACAGGCTGGGACATTCTCCTCCAATAACTCAGACCCTGTGATGTATCTCTTAGGTGCAGCTTTTGCAGAAATTACTTAATAAATCAGTGTTTGACATACATTTTTATTCTCTTGGGTCATGCATTAAACATCCTCCACAACACTTGGGTTTATCTCTCTTGAAGACATTGATCGTAGAGAAGGGGTCACTTTGAATTCAAGTAGTCATCACTTCGATGCTTTTACATAGGTTAATGTCATGAAACCTATGCTGTGGTATTTGGGCATTTTTCAGTATATGTCAGAACAATGCCACTTTCCTTACAAGATGCTGTCACAATACTTTGTTCTTTTCACTACAGTCTCCAGATAAGACCTGCATCTGGCTTCACTATATGTACTTTTGCAGATGCCAAACTCTAGTACCATGTCTCTAATTATACCATTAGACAATTAGCACCTATGAGGTTCCAAGGCTGCCAAGCTGAACAAATACATATTCAGCTCTTTGAGGATTCTGTCAAAAGGAGTACTCCATCCTTCTGGAAAGCATTGGAGAGAAACTAAGATATTTAAAAATAATATATTATACTTGTAAAATGTGATCTTCGGGTGCTTCCATGGAAAATATTATAGAATTAATCTACATGTCACTTGGAAGAGAGTAAGAAGTATTAATGTAATTATTTCATAACTTTCAGATCAAAGAGAACTTACAGAAGTTATCTAGGATTTTATTGCAAGTTTAAAGTAGATCAGGAAAAAGATCAAGTCCTATTGTTTGTAGTGAATATGCTATTCTTTCATCACTTGTTTTATTTCTATGTCATTTTCCCATCTAACAACCTTTCCACCCAATGTTCATTGAAAAATTATTAGTCTAGGATACTGAAATAGCCACCAAAATCCATTGAGTAAATGCTGTATTCAAGGCACTGGTTTAACCACTTTGTAAGTATAACTGATTGAAATTTCCTCACCAAACTTTTTGAGGCAGGTACTCTTATTATTCTAATTTTAGAGATGAAGAATTTGAAATACATAGAGGTTGAGTAAAGTTGAGTAAATTGCTCAAGATCATCCTCCTGGCAAGTGATAGAGTCTGGGTTTGACCTTAAGCAGTCTGAGGTCCATGTCTTAGCCACTCACCATGGACTCTTTCAATCATATTGGGTATTTCTGGGAGTGCACAGCACAGTAACAACCAGTATCTGTATTCAAGGTGCTAGTATAAGCACTTTGCAATAATCTAAAAACCAAACCAAAAAGTGGACGATGTCAGAGGAGAGATGAAATTCAAGTTTAATGGACATATGAAGGGAAGGATGAAAAGAAGACAGTTATGGGATGACTTAGTGATTGCAATATTATAGAGAACTGGCCTTTTCTGGTTCTCCAATATGCTCTTCAGTATCAACCAAATTTGTATTTTTATGATATTTACATGAGGCACAGTGAATATTATCAACATGCCCCTTAAATAGGTTATCTACTTTGTGTCTGAAAAAATATTTTGAAAGAGTATTCTTCATAGCTGCATGAGTTTATTAGTAATAACTCATCTTACTTTGCTGTTAATTGGATTTTTTTCCTCCAATTGACCTAAAATCTTTCCGTGATAAAATGACTGTATCTACATTTTGATTTATGACTGGAAATTGTGCAAGGGCTGTAAATTTCTCCCAAATCTACTAAATCTTCTTTAATAAAACCAATACTAAATAACTTAGGGACATATCTGTTAGAATTACTTGACTTGTTAGGGAAAGATCTTGAAATATCATTCATTGTCTTTGAAAATACTTGTAATTTCAAGTTTTTATTTTGGTAAGTCTTGTCTCCTCCTTGAGTGATCTTTTCGAGAGTTAATTTACATTTCTCTGAATTCCCATGACTCTTTCAGCAAGTGCTTTTACCATTAAATATATTTCGTGTTATATCTTCTCTGGATTTACATTATGAATATTATGTCTTCCTAATTAGTTTGTCATGATTGTTATCTCTGGAAGTAAAAGTACCTTCTATTTCTTAGCACTTGGCATGCAAGAGTGTGAATGAATGGGTGCCGTGGACCTGACTTGTCAGTGCTGGTGGGTGATCTGCCGGTGTTGTTAGATGTAATTCCATCTGGTGGTCAGACCCCTGTGCTGGGAAACTGGAAGCTTGTGTTCTATTTTCCATTTTCTCTGACTTTGAATGGGTTACTTAAGCTTTCATTTTCTTCACAAATAAATTCATGGAAGAATCTTTGTCTAAATCAGTGCCCTCCAGCCTGGATTGTACGGTGTAATCACAATGACATGGGCTCTCACTTTTAGAGATTCTGACTTCGTGGGTCTGGGCCGGGGGGCTTTGAACAAGTCCTAGGAACTCAATAACTTTGGTTGGATTATATTCAATTAATGTTAACCAAGACTTTGAAACTTCTTAAGAATAAGTAGAAATATACTTAACTTAAAAACAAAAAGAGTCCATGCAATGGGTGGACGCTTCCTTATAAAAATTTCAAATTTTCCTTACAAATTTTTGTAAGATCATTTAAAGCATATCTGATACACACAATATCAGGGAATTTATAAAATAAACCTACTCCCTATTTTGCTTTTGTATAGCCCATTCTTTGTATACAGTTTTGATCTAGTGTTATTAAAATTATTAGCTTGAAAGTATTTATTGAGTATATTACATGTGTAAGATACTATTGCTGCTCTGAAGGAGTTCAGCAAGAGGCAGGTCAGCAGCAAGCAGTTTCAACTGCAGAATGGTCAATGCTGTGATAGGGGTAAGCACAGACCTTCCTTCAGGGTCAGTTAACCCTCCCTTGGGATCAGAGAAGAGTCATCAAAATTATTTGATAGAAACCATTTCAATATTTTTCTCCACCTTGATGCTCATGAGAGTTGGCATTGACATGGGCTATTCTAGATCTTGAAAAAGCTCAAAACAATTTGGGGGGGGGCGTTAAAGAAACACCATGGTCACTTAATCATTGCATGACACATAGCATAACATAACACATTAACAAATCAACCATGGCAAGCTTTGGTGAACACAGGCTGTGGGTTAAGACAATTCCTGATATTGATACCGCAGTTTACCGGTGATGAGTTCTGCTCCTTCTAATGTTGAAGATTGAACACTAGAGAAGCACGCCAAGGCAAGCATATTAAGCAGGTTTTATTTAAAGGTAATAATACAGATTTCTCCCGGCAGGAAGAAGGGGGCCATGGCTGATGTTCTAAAGTCCCAAGAAGTGAGTGCACCCTCCATCTTTTATAGGTTAAAGTCTCTTTTGTTCTCCAGTTTTCTCCCCCCTTATCTCTCCTTCCTGCCTAGAAGACTAGGCCTGGTTTTGCATTAAGTGAGAAGCCATGGGCAGGGGAAGGGCCAAGGTGATTCAGGCAGGTAAGGGTCCAGGGGGCATTAATTAGCAGCTCCTTGTTTGCAGTCCTTGATAAAGGCAGGTAAATTTGGTAATCAATGGGCTCCGGAGATCCTTGACATTCCATTCTTCCAGGGGCAGTCTCCAACTTCCAGAGGCAGATGACTTCATGGCTTCATTTCCTCGAATTGACCCAATTCCCTATTTCTGCACTAACTACCTGTCCTTAATTCTGGCTTCAATATCATGGATGAAATTTCGCCCTTTTCTGACTCACTCTATGACGTTCAATCAAATGCAAAAAATAAAAGTGTTTTTTTAAACAGGAATAATCTTGCAAACACTGATTTTTTTTTTAAAGTAAATAATTCACAAACCTGGGTACTTTAGTTATTTTGAGCAACAAATTCCTTGTGACCATTGTAGAGGTAATTGGAAGGTACAAGTACACCATACTACGTATTTTTTGGCTGAAGAGGAACTACTCCCTTAGTGCATTTGTCATATTTTTGTCTTGTACACATTAAGATTATTTTTAGTCTTTTAGGAATTATCTATGCGTTTCAGTCAGCTTTTTTGCTGCTGTGACTATAAGACTCCACCAGAATAATTATAGAGGATGGAAAGTTTACTTGGGGGCTTGTGGTTTCAGAGCTCTTAGTCCATAGGCAGCAGACTCCATTCCTCAGGGCTCAGAGTGAGGCAGAACATCATGGTGGAAAAGTGTGGCAGAGGGAAGCAGCTCGCATGGTGATCAGAAAGCAGGGAGAGACTCCACTCTCCAGATACAAAATATATGCCCCGTAGCCACGTCCCCCAGTGAACCACTTCCACCAGTCACAGTCCACCTGCCTCCAGTTACCACTCAGTTAATCCCATCAGGGATTAATTCTCTGATTAGGTTAAGGTTATGACCTAATCATCTCTCTTCCAAACCTTGCATTGTCTCACAGGTGAGCTTTTGGGGGACACCTCACATCCAAACCATAGCACTATGCATATTATAACCAAAAAAAAGCTCGGTCCTCTAAGAAACTGGCAAGCACTCAGATTTAAGTGGTCTCACTAGTGTAGAATGAGAAATTGGTTACAATTTTACTACTTTGATGCTAATTCTATTTTTTCTCCTCAGTTATTTTGATCAGTTTTACTTTTGGAAAGATGCCTCCATCTACCACTACATTTGTAAGACCCCTAATTTCAGACCTCCTTTATCAGCACTGAATCTTAACATTTTTCCTTTTATCTCCCTAAGACAGCACTAGTGATTGATGGGCCAAGATGTGGTGATAATGTAAAACATAAACTAAAGCCTAAATGAAATAACCACATTACTCAGAACATGCCAAATCTGAATGAGTTAAGGTCAAAATATTGAGGTGATTTCACTTAATCTATAAAGTACATCAGTCATGTAATTAGTATCATAAATCTCAAAGTGCAGATTGAGTACATATGTAGCTTAGCAAACATTTTTTACAAGGGCTTTCCAAGCCTTGGCTGTATCTGAGAAGGCCTAACATCATAAAGATCAAGAAAATACAGAGAAAAATAGAAAAAAAAAAAAAAAAAAACACATATTATTGAGATGGCACAATCATCTTAAAATCCATTCGTAAGATGAGAGACTCACAGAATGCTAGAACCTTTGTCAACAGATTGTGATACACCGAATTCTCATTCTGTGTATATTCACAGGAGAACATTCTAAGATTCCTAACCCCATATAGGTCATGCTTTGGGGAGCCCATTTGGAACCATTTGGGACATTACTCATTAGATATGATGGCCAAAGAGTTTAAAGTTAATTTCCAACCACTAGATGACTACTAGACTATCTTTGTACTCTTTAAATCAAGCAAAGGCTATAAAATTATTGACATCAGGTGTTTAATTGCCCCCTTAATTTTATCTCACCCCATAATAAGTATTTCATTAGGCTGAAGGCAGTAGAGTTCTTCATTTTCCATAACCCATTGGAACCCTCAAAAATACACTGCAGTAGAAAGATTAAATTAATTCCCTTAATCAAAAAATATTCTGAAAACAAAACATTATTTTATTTTTTATAGAGGAAGAAGTCAATTTCTTTTTTTACAATAACAAATGTTAACATGTCAACCATGGAAATAGAATATAAACTTAAGAAAAAAGACCATTTCTTTGACTTTTCCACCCTGTTATCATAATAAAAATACAGGGTGAATTTTAGGCAGCATAGATTAGAATACTATAGGTCCAATATTATTGTGTAAATCAAAAGGATAAGACTATGTCTAAAAATCTGTAATAGGTGATATTGAAACAGATATTTTGTTGACTTGAGGATGATTGCTTTAGATTCCTCCTAGTGTTTATGTTTTGCACCTCTTATTCCCATTCCCTCTATAATGCGGTGAACTCTGACTTCCACGTATCTAGGATCCTGAACTAAAAGCAATATGTTCTATTTAAACCCCTATCTTAGCATTAGCATCACATCTATAAAACAGTGCCTAATTAACTCTTTGGAGCAAAATAGACTTGTTGGTGAATATATTTCCCTATCTCACGAAGTTTATCTTTCTGCTTAATTTGAAAACTCTTAAAATCAAGCTTTTAATTTTCTGAGACTGTTTCATATAATTACATAGACATACATGTGTCTTACTATTTTTCCCCAAACCAGATTACAGGTTTTATTTCAACTCAAATTCTTGTATTTGATGATTTTTTTCAGTATCATGATCGTGTCTAAAGAATAGGAATGTGGTAGAATGTTACCAAATCATCTCATCCTTTTTCTAAAACTTCTATACTAATTGATCTTGTACCACAAATACGAAATTAAATTTTAACCACTTAAACCCAATCCAAAGTTTACTTTGGAAGAAAATTAAGTTGTTCTTGACATAAACTCTAAACAGAGTTTGGTTGTAGAGGAGTGAGATATTATGTTCCCTCCTTTGACCAAATTAATTTTGTCCCTCTTTTGGCACTATACTTCCAGTTTTTCTCACCCCTGATTTCTGTGAGACAGTCATCTTTAACTAACACACAGATGGACATGGAACGAGTCCTCAGGTCTTTTACCACTGGCCATATCCATCTCTATGCCGTGACAGATTTAGCTCTGGATCATTAGTTTCCAGCAATGAATGACCTCTGTTTTCCTCATATATTCAGCGCCTGCAGCCTGTGGTAAGTTTGGGTGTGTGATGCTAGGCAAAGCAGAATGGGACCCTGACCTCATAGAGTTTACAGTCAAGGGGGAAGAAGAATCAGTAATGAGATAATCATTCATATAAATGCCATGTAATGCGATAATAGTGGGTGCTGGTTCCATAAGAATACTGCTGGAAAATCTGACCTTACCATTAAGGAGGTCAACTGAGGGTTTTTGAAGTGAGGATGGTGCCAAGATTTGGAGACAAGGATCCTTTAATAAAACATCACACAGAAATTAGAAATAGAAATCTAGGCAATCGAGTCCTCACCTCATTTTATTGCCACTCTCAGACATTTTACTTCTATTACCTGAGTAATTGAAACAAAAGATTCTCAAGGGTCCTCCTGAAATTTGGAAACTTCCTCAATATCAAAAGACTGAGGAATACTTTACCATATGCTTTGCCTGCAAAAAGCAGCCAGGTTATAAAAACATCTGACATCCAAACATAGGATGCAAAGGTCACCCCTTAGTTATCTACTTCAGTGTTTGATCTTTAAGTGAGGTTCAACCGGCCCAGTTTGTTTTCAGGTCATTTCTGTTCTGGTCCATGAACACAGGCAGGCTGCTGAGAGCCGCTGGGCTCTGCGGCACTGGAGCCTGCTCCTGCATCACTGAGATAATACTTCCTTCCCCGGCTGCCTGCCACATGTGACCTACTGTTTAATTGCCATGCTTCTTCCTTATCGGTTTTAGCTACCCACTACCCCAAAGTGATTCACTGTGTGATGGTTTTGTGAGTAATGCCTTAGTTAATTCTTTGTGCTTTGCTGTTCTGGGGATTTTTCATCATTTTTCATGTTGGTTTTGCTTAAGGAAATATTATGCCCATGGTTTAGTCAATCTAGTTAGGACAGAAGCAAATGGATCCTCAGAAACGGGAGCACACACAGGCGGGTGATTGCATTGAACTTTCCTTACTTTTGGACCCAGGTCCCTGAGCCCATGGCAGGCAGCAGAGGCCAGTCAGCAGTGACCCACTGTTTCAGAGTACCTCTTCAAAGGACTGAGAGGAACCCACTCCATCAACAAGCCAGAAACAATGAAAAATGTCCGAGAACCAGGGCTTCTGAGAGGGAACCTTGGAGGAGTTGTAGATGTGTCACTAGGTGGCAGTGTTTCTGAAGAACATTCTGAAGGGAACGTATTTGGCATTATGACTTCTCTTCTGTTGAAAAGTCAGAGTAATAAATTCCACTTAGTATTTATCGAGAGTTTATTATGTACTAAGCCGTGTGGTGTTTTATCTCCTTTTATGTTCACGTCCACATGGTAAGTTAGGCAAAAGAATTATCCTCTTTTTTTTACAGATGAAAGGCGATTTTAAATAGCTAAATAATAATAGTAGGAGCCAGAAACCTAGCAAAGTATTTCCAGATATTATATCATTTAGCTCCCAAGTTCCCTAAACTGTACGTATTAGTGTAGTCCTCATTTTGAAGATGAGGAGACTGAGGCAACAACAGGTTAGGTAACTAGCTCAAGGTCACATGGATAATAAGTCGAGGAGTCATGGTCTGAGCCAAGAAAAGAAAAGAATAGGGTTCAATATATACTCTTCTCCTACCCTGTAAGGTCATCAGTAAGTTTTAGAATATGAACCTAAGCTCTCTGAGCAAATTGTTTTTAGTGATGATAATGGAATGAGAATTAGAAATTTATGCAAAGGAAAATGCTATTATCCTCAAAAATTTCTGGTTTTCTCAAGGGAAAGTGCTTTCCCATTCTACCAGGATCAGCCCCTAGTAGCACACAGCAGATTTTTTTTTAAACCTTATTCTTTTCTCTTACTTAATAAGATGGAGCTCTGGTCAACAGGCAAGATAATATTCTTCCCAGATATATGTACTTCATGTGTAATTTTGAGTACAATGGCTGACAGAATAGTGTCCTTAATTACTCTGGATACTGAGGCTCTAGGTCATTGCTTTAAATGTGGACAACCATAACAAATACTAACAATGTGTGCCTATTTGTCTGATTCCAGTAAACTGCACTACTAGTAGAGTACCTTGATGTGGGCAGACAACAGATGTTGTTTCAGGCAAAGATTTTTCTTCTTGCAGAGGAGTAATTTACAGAGTATGCATGTGTATCTGAATATTGGGAGTGTCCTCTAGTTCTCTTCAAGAATATATATTTTTTAAATACTGGACCACTGAGCTATATCCCCAATCCCTTTTTGAAAAAATTTGACAAGTGAACCTGCGATTAAAACCTTCACCTTCTGACCGTCTTCAAGGTCCTTCACCAAACATTTCTGGCCTCACGGTTTCCTCTCATCTGTTCTTTCTCTGTATCTATCATTGATCCATGTAAATTCCCCCTGCACCTCTCAAAAATGTCTTCTCTATGTGCTTCCTAATGCCTTGCTTGTCTACACCTATGGAATACACCATGGATTAGTTTCATCCTCTCATATCTCATACCTCTTCCTACCTCCCCCGCAAGGGCTCTCTTGCAAATGATTGCAGAGTGAAGGCTTCTGAGATGAACCCACATCTTTCCACCTATTGTCTCCAAAACTGCACCCTGTCAGTTCCTTCTCAGGGTACATTTGCATGTGGGAAACAGCTTGATGTATTATCTTATCTTTGCAAAATGTGGTTTTCATTTTTATAAAATGATTATGTGAACATTGAAAGAAATTCCAAAAGGAAAAACTAATAAGTAATGATTTTAAATAGCAATGAACAATTTTAGTCTGTAGTTACTTCTGGCAGTTAACCCAATAACAAGAAATACCTTTAATTCTTAAGGATTATGGATGACATCTTTTGTGTGACATAACAAGAGGAGAACTTACCTCACCTCATACTCTTCTGTTTGCCCTGCAACCCCAAGTGTTGAGAATTGCCAGAAGTTTTGGTTCTGGGGTCAACTGGATAATATACATAAGGCTCTCTCCTTTCATTTGCCAACTTTTTGGACTCACTGATTTCATGTGGACATTTTTTATCTTTACATTTTCCTCTATGCTTCTCCCACTCACCCCCAGTTTCTGAAATTTAAGTTGTTATTTTCTGGGCTAAGATGAACCAGAGCAGATAACTAGTCACTAAGATTTTCTATCATTTTCCCCTTGTTCTGTATTTTGGGAGATTTTTACAAGTGCATTTCTCAGTATTTTTATTAAATTTTTTACTTTGGCAATCCTAGTTTTTAATTACCAAGAATTTTTTTGAACAACTCTCTTTGACAGTAACCGATAGTTCGTTTAGTGCTTTCAATATCTTCTCATATTTCTCTGAGGATATGAACAAGAAATTTTAAAATTCCCTTCTGTCCCCTAAATTATATCTATTTTCTCCAGAGTTAGTTATTCTACTTATTCATCTTATTTTTTTCTTTCAAATATCAGCTGATTCTTTTTTCCTGATATTAATTGTAAATGATGATTAGGATGTTTAATTTAATGGTGGTTGATAATGTTCACTGTTAGGAAGACTGTTGAAGTAAAATTCTCATGCACTGCGTTGGAATTTCTGAGGGAAATTTAACTATGTATACCAAAAATCTTAAATTGTTTATACCTGTTGCCACCGAGTTCTGTATCTAAGAAGCCACCTTTGGGAAATAACCAGATTATGCGTAGAGCTATTCACATAAATGTGAATGAATGGAGGACTAGTTAAATATGTTTGGTGGAATAGTAGGCAGCATTAAAATTAGTGTTTAGGAAAAAATTTAAAGTATAATAAAGTTATAGGGCTTACTCCATTTCCCCAAATTCACTCATGGTCTGTGTATTATCCCATTTCTGTGTGACTCTTCACTCTTCATCAAACCTAGTATTAAAACAGCCAGGTTTAACACTTTCTTTTGGTCTTCATTTCCTTATGAAGTCTCCTGTGTCACACAAAAAAAATGTGTATTTAGTAAATTTGTATGCCTTTCTCATGTTAAACTGTCTTTTGTCACAGGGGCTCCTGTGACATTTAGCTATGAAGCTGAAATGTAATAATATGTCATTGTAATTATATGTGAATTAATAGTTACTCTGTACTCAAGTAGTTCAGCTTTAGTCATCCCTTTAAAAATGATAGTAACCAAAAAAGAAAAAAGAAATGATAGTGACTTTTTTTGTTTTGTTTTGTCGCTGGGTATAGAATCCAGAACCTCACACAAGCTAAACATTCTCCCTACCATTGGGTTACACCCCTCACGCCAACCTGATTTTTAAATGGTTTTGGGTAAAGAAGTTTGTCAAAAGTTTTCTGAAACACTAAGTAGTGTTTTTTAGATATTTTTCTGCTCGTTGTGCTTCAAGACATGGGTTCTTTTTACTTCCATTGGTTAATCTCTACCCAACGGTGTCTTTGCCTAAGAATCTACAGATTTGATGCTGGATTTGTTGTATGTTCTGGAAGAAATACTGATACTATTGGGAAAGTTCTAGTGAGGTCGATTTTTACCCCTCATACAGAAGAACTTCCTAATTTTCTCACAACAGACCGAGAAAAAAGTTTCCATAAACTTTACTTTTATGTAAAGTTTTACATAAAACTATTTAATTTAAAAGATCCTTTATTCTGAGATTGTATCCTTTCTGTTTGAACGGAATGCGCTAGAATATCCTTTCATGAATTATGATGTTAGTGAATTACAGTAGTTTTTAAAATGTTCTTAAATGGCAGAAGATTGTAGAGCCTTTCCAGATGGTCGTTAATTTACAATGGTTCAACTTAGGATTTTTAAGTTTTATGATGGTGCTAGAGTCATAGGCATTCAGCAGAAATGGCACTTTGGATTTTGGTCTTTTCCAGGGATAGGGACTGAGTAGCCACAAGTACCAGTCTGCCACATGATCACAGGGTAAACGCCACAGGGTGCTGTGTTGCCAGGCGAGGATGCTCAGTAGGCTAGATGTATCAAATGTGCATTTTTTTAAAATTTATTTTTATTGTAAAAAAATGGAATACATCTTGTTTCTCTGTACATGAAGTTGAGGCATACCATTTTTATAATCATACATTTACCTCGGGTAATAGTTTTTGATTCATTCTGTTATTTTTTTTTCTTCCCTACCCACCACTCCCACCCCTCTTTTCCCTCTATACAGTCCCTCCTTCCTCCATTCTAGCCCCCCTCCCACCCCCCCATTATGTGTCATCATCCGCTTATCAGTGAGATCATTCGTCCTTTGGTTTTTTTGAGATTGGCTTATCTCACTTAGCATGATATTCTCCAATTTCATGCATTTGCCTGCAAATGCCATAATTTATTTATTTTTTATAGCTGAGTAATATTCCATTGTATATATATACCACAGTTTTTTTTATCCATTTATCAATTGAAGGGCATCTAGGTTGGTTCCACAATCTGGCTATTGTGAATTGAGCAACTATGAACATTGTTGTGGCTGTATCTCTGTACTATTCTGATTTTAAGTCCTTTGGGTAGACCAAGAAGTGGGAGAGCTGGGACAAATGTTGACTCCATTCCAAGTTTTCTAAGGAATCTCCACACTGCTTTCCAGAGAGGCTGCACTAATTTGCAGCCCCACCAGCAATGTATGAGTGTAACTTTTCCCCCACATCCTCGCCAACACCTATTGTCGCTTGTGTTCTTGATAATCGCCATTCTAATTGGGGTGAGATGGAATCTTAGGGTAGTTTTGATTTGCATTTCTCCTATTACTAGAGATGTTGAACATTTTTCATTTATCTGTTGATTGCATGTAGATCTTCTTCTGTGAAGTGTCTGTTCATTTCCTTAGCCCATTTGTTGTTTGGGTTATTTGTATTCTTCATGTAGAGTTTTTTGAGTTCTTTATAGATTCTGGAAAGTAGTGCTCTATCTGAAGTATGAGTGGCAAAGATTTTCTCCCACTCTGTAGGTTCTCTCTTCGCATTGCTGATAGTTTCCTTTGCTGAGAGAAAGCTTTTTAGTTTGAGTCTATCCCAGTTATTGATTCTTGCTTTTATTTCTTGTGCTATGGGAGTCCTGTTAAGGAAGTCTGATCCTAAGCCGACATGTTGAAGATTTGGACCTACTTTTTCTTCTATAAGATGCAGGGTTTCTGGTCTAATTCCAAGGTCCTTGATTAATTTTGAGTTGATTTTTGTACAGGGTGAGAGATAGGGGTTTAGTTTCATTCTGTTGCATATGGATTTCCAGTTTTCCCAGCACCATTTGTTGAAGAGGCTATCTTTTCTCCATTGCATATTTTTGGCCCCTTTGTCTAGTATGAGAAAATTGTATTTATTTGGGTTTGTGTCCATGTCCTCTATTCTGTACCCTTGACCTCCCTGTCTATTTTGGTGCCAATACCATGCCGTTTTTGTTACTATTGCTTTGTAGTATAGTTGAAGTTCTGCTATTACGATAGCCCCTGCTTCACTCTTCCTGCTAAGGATTGCTTTAGTTATTCTGGGTTTCTTATTCTTCCAGATGAATTTCATGATTGCTTACTCTATTTCTGTAAGGTATGTCATTGGGATTTTAATTGGAATTGCATTGAATCTGTATAGTACTTTTGGTAGTATGGCCATTTTGATAATATTAATTCTTCCTATCCAAGAACGTGGGAGATCTTTCCATCTTCTAAGGTTTTCTTTAATTTCTTTCTTTAGTGTTCTGTAGTTCTCATTGTAGAGGTCTTTCACCTCTTTTGTTAGATTGATTCCCAAGTATTTTATTTTTTTTTCGAAGCTATTGCAAATGGGGTAGTTTTCCTAACTTCTCTTTCTGAAGATTCATCACATATGTATAAAAATGCTTTAGATTTATGAGCATTGATCTACTACTTTACTGAATTCACTTATGAAGTCTAAAAGTTTTCTGGTGGAATTTCCGGGTTCCTCTAAAAATATAATCATGTCATAAGCAAATAGGAATAGTTTGAGTTCTTCTTTTCCTATTCATATCCCTTTAATTTCCTTGGTCTGTCTAATTGCTTTGACAAGAGTTTCGAGGACAATGTTGAATAGAAGTGGTGAAAGAGGGCATTCCTTCCTGTTCCAGTTTTTAGGGCAAATACTTTCAGTTTTTCACCATTTAGAATGATATTGGCCATGGGCTTAGCATAGATGGCCTCTACAATGTTAAAGAATGTTCCCACTATCCCTATTTTTTCTAGTGTTTTGAGAATGAAGGGATGCTGTATTTTATCGAATGCTTTTTCTGCATCTATTGCAATAATCATGTGATTCTTGACTTTAAGTCTATTGATATGGTGAATTACATTTATTCATTTCCGGATGTTGAACCAACCTTGCATCCCTGGGATAAAACCCACTTGATCGTGGTGCACTATCTTTTTAATATATTTTTGTATGTGATTTGCTAAGATTTTGTTGAGAATTTTTGCATCAATGTTCATTAAGGATATTGGTCTGAAATTTTCTTTCTTCGATGCATCTCTGTCTGGTTTAGGTATCATGGTGATATTGGCTTCATAGAATGAGTTTGGGAGGGTTCCCTCCTCTTCTATTTCATGAAATACTTTGAGAAGTATTGGAATGAGCTCTTCTTTAAAGGTTTTGTAGAACTCGGCTGAGAACCCATCTGGTCCCAGACTTTTCTTTGTTGGTAGGCTTTTGATGACTTCTTCTATTTCATTACTTGAAATTGATCTTTTTAAATTGTGTATGTCCTCTTGGTTCAGTTTAGGTAATTCATATGTCTCTAGAAACCTGTTGATGTCTTCGAAATTTTCTATTTTGTTGGAGTATAGATTTTCAAAATAGCTTCTAATTATGTTTTGTATTTCACTCGTGTCTGTAGTGATATTTCCTTGTTCATTCCGAATTTTAGTAATTTGGGTTTTCTCTCTCCTTCTCTTTATTAGTGTGGCTAAGGGTTTATCAATTTTGTTTATTTTTTCAAAGAACCGACTCTTTTTTTTGTCAATTTTTCAATTGTTTCTTTTGTTTCAATTTTGTTGATTTCAGCTCTGATTTTAACTATTTTCTGTCTTCTACGACTTTTGGTGTTGTCTGTTCTTCTTTTTCTAGGGCTTTGAGCTGTAGTCTTAGGTCATATATTTGTTGATTTTTTTTCTTCTTTTATTGAATGCACTCCATGAAATAAATTTTCCTTTAAGTACTGCTTTCGTAGTGTCCCAGAGATTTTGATATGATGTTTCTTTGTTCTCATTTACCTCTAATATTTTTTAATTTCCCTCCTGATGTCTTCTGTTATCCATTCATCATACAATAGCATATTATTTAATCTCCAGGTGTTGGAGTAGTTTCTGTTGTTTACTCTGTCATTTATTTCTAATTTCAATCCATTATGATCTGATAGAATACAAGGTAGTATCTCTATCTTCTTGTATTTGCTGACAGTAGCTTTGTGGCCTAAAATATGGTCTGTTTTAGAGAAGGATCCATGTGCTGCTGAGAAGAAAGTGTATTTGCTCTTTATTGGATGGTTTATTCTATAAATGTCCATTAAGTCTAAGTTATTGATTGTGTTATTGAGATCTATGGTTTTTTTGTTCAATTTTTGTTTGGAGGATCTGTCCAGTGGTGAGAGAGGTGTGTTAAAATCACGTAGTGTTATCGTTTTGTGGTCTATTTGATTTCTGGCATTGAGAAGGATTTGTTTGACATATATGGATGAGCCACTGTTTGGGGCATAGATATTTATGATTGTTATGTCTTGCTGATTTATGTTTCCCTTATCTTTATTCCTTCTGACTAACTTTGGCTTGAAGTCCACATTATCTGATATGAGGATGGATACTCCAGCTTTTTTGCTGTGTACATGTGCATGGTATGTTTTTTCCCATCCTTTCACCTTTAGTCTGTGAGAATCTCTTTCTATGAGATGAATCTCTTACAGTCAGCAAATTGTTGGATCTTTCTTTTTAATCCAATCTGCCAGTCTATGTCTTTTGATTTATGAGTTCAGGCCATTTACATTCAGGGTTATTATTGAGATATGATTTGTATTCCCGGTCATTTGGCTTTTTTTTTTTTTTTTTTGACACGACTTGATTTCTCCTTTATTTGACAGTTCCTTTAGGATGATTCCTCCCTTTGCTGATTTGCTTCTTTGTTTTTCATCTCTTCCTCATGGAATATTTTGCTGAGAATGTTCTGTAATGCCAGCTTTCTTTTTGCAAATTCTTTTAGCTTTTGTTTATCATGGAAGGATTTTATTTCGTCTTCAAATCTGAAGGTAAGTTTTGCTGGGTATGAGATTCTTGGTTGGCATCCATTTTCTTTCAGGGCTTAAAAAATATTGTTTCAGGCCCTTCTAGCCTTTAGGGTCTGGATTGAAAAATCTGCTGATATCCGTATTGTTTTCCTCCTGAATGTAATTTGATTCTTTTCTCTCACAGCCTTTAAAATTCTGTCTTTATTTGTATGTTAGGTATTTTCATTATAATGTGCCTTGGTGTGGGTCTGTTGTAATTTTGTGTATTTTGAGTCCTATAAGCCTCTTGTACGTGATTTTTCATTCCATTCTTCAGATTTTGGAAATTTTCTGATATTATTTCATTGAATAGATTGTTCATTCCTTTCATTTGTTTCTCTAAGCCTTCCTTGATCCCAATAATTCTTAAATTTGATCTTTTTATGATATCCCATAATTCTTGCAGATTCTGTTCATGATTTCTTACCATCTTCTCTGTTTGTTCAACTTTGTTTTCAAGATTAAATATTTTGTCTTCAATATCTGAGGTTCTGTCTTCCAGGTGTTCTATCCTATTGGTTATGCTTTCTATGGAGTTTTTAATTTGGTTTATTGTTTCCTTCATTTCAAGGATTTCTGTTTGGTTTTCTTTCAATATCTCTAACTCTTTACTAAAATGATCTTTTGCTTCCTGTATTTGCTCTTTTAACTATCAATTGGTGTGATCATTCAGTGCCTGTATTTGCTCTTTCATCTCATCATTCAATGCCTGCATTTGCTCTTTCATCTCCTTGTTTGCTTCCCTGATCGTTTATTTATGTACATTCTGAACTCCCTTTCTGACATTTCTTCTGCCATGCTGTCATTGGATTTTATTGCTATACTATCTAGGTTTGTTTGGGACATTTTCTTCCCTTGTTTTCTCATATTGCTCAGGTATCTACCCCTCTAGTAGTGAAACTCTGGGATATTGCAAAGTTCCTCTGACTAATATTGTCTCTGTAGATTTCCAATAAATCACCTCTTAGCCTTCAGTAGCCTGAAGTCTTGGAGGAACTTGATAATGCAGTGCTCCACTAGGAAGCTGCCCATCTAGGGGTGGTGGCCTTTAGGTGGGGTATATTACCTGTCAGTGGGCAGAGGCACCTCCACTTGTTGACTGATGGTCAGCCAAATGGGGACTAGACTGAAGACTGGGGCATGTCTGATCTGGGCCTGTGTCTCTGGTTCTACTGCCCTGGTGGGAAAGCCTCACCCATCAGGGAAGACTCACCCAGTGGGGAAGTTTTGCTGGGCAGTTCTCCTCTGAGAAGTTCCCTTCAGTTCAGAACTACCTTAAATGTGCTTTTGACTCACTGTGTTTTCAATTTACAATGGGTGTACCAAGACATGGCTCCATCATAAGTCAATGATCACCTGTATTTGAAATTTTGTAGACTCAGACCTCCGTGATGTCGGACAAGTCCAGTTTCACTAAGTGCCAAACCCCGTTTCCTGTGAAGTTATATCAGATTTCCAAGTTGTTTATGTTGTTAAATGGTAGAAGGGAAATTCATTAGAATAATTTCAGGAAATTGTTTACATATGTTGATCTCAACTTTCTGACTTATTCCAATATGTTGTCTTTCCTAAAAAACACTTAGGGAATGAATTGATATGACACGATGAATTAAGAGACAAATTCCTAGCTATGTAACTAAGTACAGTCATTTTCTTACTCATTTCTAGTTTTATAGTCTTAGGAAAAAGGGAGCAATCAATTGAAAATATCCATTTTAAATAATAAGCTTCAACTAAAAAAGTAAGTATATGGATACACACACACACACACACACACACACATAAATATAAAATGCATACCCTTATACACATATATACACATAGACACATATGGACAACATTGAGTTTTGTGGAAAAAAATTATCATTTTTGCTATTTTTGGAAACTTTTCCAAATCTTGTTTGAAACTATGAAAACTGTATAGAAGAACACTTCAGGGAGTGATTTGATTTGGAAAAAAAACACACCTTGAAAATCTTAGAATGAAGCATACAAATATTGCCAATATTTGAAAGGTAAAAAGAAATTGGACCATAAGCTATGATTGGAAATTTTTTATGAGCACCAATTTGCTGATGGGCTAATAAGCATTTACGTTTGCTGATCTTGTAGTTAGCTGCCTAATTACTCAATTTGTACATGCAAATGAAATCCTTTTCTTGTAAATGGATGCAGGTGCAAATCTGCATGAATAGTATTAGGACCTAATTTGAAACTTGGTCGTGATCCTTCATTTCTCTACACTTGAAAAATCAAGACCCCAATTTTCAAAAATAGTTCTAGAAACAAAAATTAAAACCCACAGTGCAAGATCATATTTTTAATGTGATCACTTTTGCCAGATTTCTGTATTGGGGTTTTCTTACACTACATCTTGTGATGAGTTTCATAACTGATAATAATTCAAACAAGTAATGTGGTACATCTGGGTTTCACAACATTAATTTTCAGGAATATTTTAGATCAAAAAGATTCAAAATCAAAATTATAAGAATATGATTAATTGTTGTGAGGATCACATCACCATTGTATGATATATCGTTAAACTAAATATTACATATCACTCCATGATATGCCATCTGATACTTATCTAACTATTGTGTGAGGTTTTAAAACTTACAAAATATATTTCCACATGTGTTACCTTGCTGAATCCTACAATGCTCCCATAAGCTTAACCCTCAGTTTAGAGGTGAGGAAACTGAGGCTTAGTAGGGTAAAACAAATTGCTGCATTTTCACAAACACTAAGTTGCATAGCAGGATACCCCATTTTAAATTCTGGGTTATTTCAATGACATTCTATTGCTTTGATTCTGTCATTGGCTCTCGGTTTGATATGTTGATTTCTGTAAACTTCCCTCCATCAGTTACAAAATTGTTGATCTCACAGAGCATAAAATTCTGCACACTACTTAGCACAATTCTTTATACAAACTAGACATCACCAAAATACTTGTTGATCACTGCGGCTAGGGAGTTAGAGACCTGGCAGCTAGGCAATGACCTTTAATTCATAAATTACCTTTAAGATCATTTGATGTTGGAACTTGGCTTTCCCCAGGGACCTCATGCGTCCTACACAAGTGAAGAAAGCATTCCATTCTTGCCCTAGAATGGAATGAAGAGGAGCTGGCAGGGATAGTGTGAGCTATACATTTTGGAAATGCCGAACATACTGAAAAATGTTAAAGGCATTCTCATCTCTGGTAGATTTCCAGTTATCCTCTAGTTAATAAGACTAACGTGCTTTCAAAATAGATATTATGGAAGTTAGCACTGTTAAAAACTCCAGAGCCATCTCATATACAGCTGATTCTCACCCACAGACATATGAGTCTCATATTGGAATATAGGCCTGAGGCATTTCCTCTCTCTGCTCTGAAGAAATTCTTTATTCTTGGGAAATCAGCTCTGGTATTCCCATTAGGGTATTTTTGCCTCAACATCTAATTTTCTTCTAAGATGCAAGGTTGAATAAATAGCTAAGGTTGTTTGAGAAAATATTTCTGGAGGAAATAAATTTTCTCAGATCTTGCCAGTAAGGCTATTTTCATTGTACTCTGTGGATTTCAGGTTCAAGACTTTATCAAATGCCAATGCAGAGGGCGGTGTGCGGGAGCAGGCTTAACAACTCCAACTCCCTAGTCCCCAAACCAGCATGCTGGTACTGTGGGAGAGGCCACAGTTTACATCTACACTGTCAGAATTTTGTAAGAATGCTCTTACAATCTTATGAGCTATTTTGTTTAAACATTTAGGGGTCTGACAGAGTCCCAGTGGAGACAGGTGATGGAATTTTGGAAGCAGGCCCCCACCCATCTTCAGGATCCTGTAGTTTCTCACCTTAGTACAGTTCAAGGCTCCTAGGCATGCTGCTTGCTTCCTGATATCCACCCTATTTGTCACGGGACTTGGTTGAAGGAATCTATAATGAAATAGGGCATTTATCCAATTGATACTAAAGCAATATTATGCTAGTGGACAAAAACAATGGAAGTTATTTTGGCTCTGATACTGCATTCCAGTCACTGAGGTAGCTATGCTATTTAATTCCCATGGCAACCATAACACACGCTATTGTATGGGTAGTACCCCCAAAAGGCCCACATATTAAAGGCTTTGTCCCCAGGTTCTACTGTGAGGTGGTGGAAACTTTAAGGGGCAGGACCTACTGGAAGGAAAATAAGTCACTGGGGTTGTATCCTCCAAGGGAAATGTAGGGTTCCGTACTTCCTCTTCCTCTTTGCTTCATGAAGTGAGGACTTCCTCTACCATGTACTCCTGTCATAATATGTTGCCTTGCCACAGGCCCCAAAGCAACTATGTCAATTGACCATTGACTGAACCCTCTAAGACCGTGAACCAAAATAAATCTTTCCCTCTTAAGTTGATTATCTCAGGTATTTTGTCACAGTGATAGGAAACTATCACAACACAGGTGGAAAAATAGAAACAAGGTTTTATTAACTTACTAGGATTCCCATGGTAGAATCATTGCACTGCCTGACTCTAAAGCCAGTGCTGTATGGGTCAGATCACACTAAACTTGATTTAATAGATAGCCATCTTTGAAGGGAAAAAAGCTGAGAAAAAAAATTCTGCCCTTAATATTTGGTGTTTGGTAGTTTTTTCCATCTGATAGGTATAGCCCAATGATGGGATTTTCCAAATGGAGAGGGAAATTGTCTAGCTTCTGATTGAAAATGGGAATAAACAAAGGTCTCAGTACCTCAGCCCATTTATAAAATCCTTCTTGCTATCTTACCTCCCACTTCACTGTGACTGATCTGCAACTCTTTGCATTAGATTTGGGCAACTTCCAGTGTTGGGACTAATGACACGTTAACTAACTCAGGCTGACTCCTTACTCGCTGGTGAGTGAGCAAGATCAAGGCCTCAAAGGTTTCAAAGGTTCATGACGATAAACCAGACCACCATCAGGGACTGGTTAACAACAGTTCTGCGAACGTGATCAGCTCGTGCTTGCCATATAGTCCAATGGGACTATCGCCTGCGTGAACCCCCCTGCCTTGCTGACCTTTAAACTGATTGATTCCCGCCTAGCCCCACCCTACATAAAAGCTGTGTGATTTCCTCAATAGACGAGTTCCTGCTGTGACTGGTCTCCCTGACACATCTGATTGTCCTCCACCTGGAGCGCTGGGAGCGGGCGGTCAGTCGGCCTTACCTATCCCGGTCTGACCTTGTTGGGGAGTGTCCCCTTCCCTTGTCGCTGGTCGAGAAGAGCAAGGGGGCTTAAGACCCCGACATTCCAGTTGCTTCTGTTCATAACCCTGTGACTCTTCACATATGGATACCTCTACACAGGGTGTCCACACTCAAAATTCTTTACCACTAGAATTACTGATTTCCCAAAGTGCAATTCTGACATTTCCTCTGTGAACTCCAAAGAGGTGATCACCACCACCTACTCACCTCCCAGGTCCTCTTATTTCTTTTATGCACACTCATTAACACATTTATCGCACTGTGTTGTCATTTCTTCCTGCCTGCCCTTCATGTCTCCCCACCTGTAAAATCAAGTTCACAGGGGCTGTGGTAAGGTTTATTCGTCTCTGCTGCATGACCTGAAAATATAGGTGCTTAATTGACGTGTAAAGAACTGACTTGAAAACTCTGCTGTATGAGGTGGCTAAAGTCACGAGCTACTTAAATAGCAGTTTGAGACAAATGATGTATCTTGATAGCAGTGAATTGTGCTTTTTTTCATCGTCAGCTGTAAGTGTATTAGGGATGAAGGATGTGTTTGTTCTACAGAAAATGTTGCTGGAAGTCACCCAGAAAGGAGAATAAGATATCTAGCTCACAGCTCACCATTAGAGAGGCTTTGGGACTGGAAATTGTTTCTAAGAAAAACAGAAACGTTTGATTGATGCAAAAATCACCCCATTTCCTCTGTGTTGTCATTAAGAATTGTGTGTGTGTGGCTTTTTTATTTATTTTATTTTATTTTTTGCAACAGGCAAGATTTAATACTACAAAATGATGTGTGATTTGTAGATGGTGCAGGCGGGTAAGCGTTGTTTTCCTCAACCACTATAAACTTATTTGCTCAATCAATCATTTTAACACTGTGCTACACACCAAGAAATTGGTGGTTTAGAAAGAATAATACCTCGATGGAATCTACTCAGAACCCTCTGATGTTTATGAAACCCTGACTGGGTACTTGGCAGACTGTCTTACAGAGAAAGTTCATAGAATTAGAAATTTCGGAATTTGATCATTTTTTGAAGGCAAGAACTATTTCTAAATTTTAAAAAGTCTTGTCTACAATTGAGAAATTCTCACCTCTAAATTTTCTCAACTCGCCCGAATTCTTGCAAGCCCTTCTTCAGGCGGAGACAAGAGGAGCCATGGGAAACATGTTTGAAATCAGTAATTAAGAGAGGACAGCCAATCACACCAGCAAGTCCAGGTAGAGTTTGGAAACTCCCTTCTTCAGTAGGCAGCTACCACTGCATGGAGCCTGTGATTACTGGTATAATTTGAGTTGGAACAAAGATGTGTGCAGAAACCAATTTGCAATTTACACACGTTTGAAAGCCTGTAACTGAAACACATGTCACAATGATTATAGAAAAAAATTATATAAGTTATCCTCCAGTTAATTGTTTTGTTCAAATTGAAGGCTGCCAGAGGCTACAGACTTCAGAGATAAGGTATCATGGTGCATAGCTGTCAATTAAGAATGGTACAGTAAGGGCCTATGATTTGAGAGTAGAGCATTCATTACCATGACAATACAACCAGTAGTACAATATCAGTTTTATATCCTGAGCTGACTCATTGACTCTTAGGTTGTTGTTGTGAATCCCACATCTGAAAGAGCACCCAGACCAGAGTCAATCCACCCAGGTAGTTGGTCCAGTTCACTGCATTGTCAGCTTGTATTTTGTGCTATGGAGTACTCTTGCATAAACTTTCAAGGCGTCTTTGGGATATTATTTCCTCCTACCCTCAGCTTTATTCACTCATGGAAAACTTTCCTGACTTTATTCCAAAGATTTAAAAGATTAAAAACAAAGAAAAGTAAAATTAATGAAGATGGTCTATCTATGAAAGTAACTCTAGAAAACATATAGAGGGGTCATATTTTCTGAAACAAAAAATTGTAATTTGCGATCTAACAATATGATGGAATATTTAAACTCAAGACCAATTTGGAAGACCAGGACCCAATGACATTTCTCATAGAAATAGAAAAAACCATCAAGAAATTCAGCTGGGGGGGGTGGGAGGGGTTAGTGTTAGGGTTAGAGTTAGGGTTAGGGAGGGGGGCAAGAATGGAGGAAGGAAGGACTGTATAGAGGGAAAAGAGGGGTGGGAGGGGTGGGAGGAAGGGAAAAAAATAACAGAATGAATCAAACAACATTATCCTATGTAAATTTATGATTACACAAATGGTATGCCTTTACGCCATGTACAAACAGAGAAACATCATATGTATCCCTGTTTGTTTACAATTAAAAAAAAAAAAAAAAAAAAAAAAAAAAGAAATTCAGCTGGAAGAACAAAAGACCCAGAATAGCCAAAACAATCCTGGGCAGGAAGAGTGATGCAGGAGGTATCACAATACCAGACCTTAAACTCTACTATAGAGCAATAGTAACAAAAATGGCATGGTACTGGCACCAAAATAGACAGGTAGATCAATGGTACAGGATAGGAGACACGGAGACATACCCACATAAGTACAGAAACCTCATACTAGACAAAGGTGCCAAAAACTTGCACTTAGTCTTCTTAATGGTCAATATTTACTTTAAAGGTGACCAATCTTTAGAATGGTCCAAGAGAACTAGATGTGTCATATTCAGGATTAATGCAATAGGTAGGGAGATGGACTTGCTGACTTTTAGTTTTGCTCTAACAAATTCATTCATTTATATACTCATTCAACAAACTGTTGTTGAGTATGTACCACATATCAGGAACTGATAGAAATGAGATTCAAAATTAAGGCAAGTAAGGTTTAGAAAATAAATTTTTGGTAGCCTGAACCAGGTTATATATTTACTACCTGCCATGGTTAAGAAGAACCACTTATTATTATTATTTTTTTATTGTTAACAAATGGGATACATGTTGTTTCTCTGTTTGTACATGGCATAAAGGCATACCATTTGTGTAATCATAAATTTACATAGGGTAATGTTGTTTGATTCATTCTGTTATTTTTTCCCTTCCCCCCACCCCTCCCACCCCTCTTTTCCCTCTATATAGTCCTTCCTTCTTCCATTCTTGCCCCCCTCCCTAACCCTAACTCTAACCCTAACACTAACCCCTCCCATCCCCCATTAGGTGTCATCATCCACTTATTAGCGATATCATTCGTCCTTTGGTTTTTTGTGATTGGCTTATCTCACTTAGCATGATGTTCTCCAATTTCATCCATTTGCCTGCAAATGCCATAATTTTATCATTCTTTATGGCTGAGTAATATTCCATTGTATATATATACCACAGTTTCTTTTTCCATTCATCAGTTGAAGGACATCTAGGTTGGTTCCACAATCTGGCTATTGTGAATTGAGCAGCTATGAACATTGATGTGGCTGTATCTCTGTAGTATGCTGATTAGAAGTCCTTTGGGTATAGGCCAAGGAGTGGGATAGCTGAGTCAAATGGTGGTTCCATCCCAAGTTTTCTAAGGAATCTCCACACTGCTTTCCAGAGTGACTGCACTAATTTGCAGCCCCACCTGCAATGTATGAGTGTACCTTTCTCCCCACATCCCCACCAACACCTGTTGTTGCTTGTATTCTTGATAATCGCCTTTCTAATTGGGGTGAAATGGAATCTTAGGGTGGTTTTGATTTGCATTTCTCTTATTACTAGAGATGTTGAACATTTTTCCATATGTTGGTTGATTGCTTGTAGATCTTTTTCTGTGAAGTGTCTGTTCATTTCCTTAGCTCATTTGTCGATTGGATTATTTGCATTCTTGGTGTAGAGTTTTTTGAGTTCTTTATAGATTCTGGAGATTAGTGCTCTATCTGATGTATGAGTAGCAAAGATTTTCTCCCACTCTGTAGGCTCTTTCTTCGCATTGCTGATAGTTTCCTTTGCTGAGAGAAAGCTTTTTAGTTTGAATCTATCCCAGTTATTGATTCTTGCTTTTATTTCTTGTGTTATGGGAGTCCTGTTAAGGAAGTCTGGTCCTAAGCTGACATGTTGAAGATCTGGACCTACTTTTTCTTCTATAATCTGCAGGGTCTCTGGTCTGATTCTGAGGTCCTTAATCCATTTTGAGTTTAGTTTCGTGCATGGTGAGAGATATGGGTTTAGTTTCATTCTGTTGCATATGGATTTCCAATTCTCCCAGCACCATTTGTTGAAGAGGCTGTCTTTTCTCCATTGCATATTTTTGGCCCCTTTGTTTAGTATGAGAAAATTGTATTTATTTGGGTTTGTGTCCATGTCCTCTATTCTGTACCATTGATCCACCTTTCTATTTTGGTACCAATACCATGCCGTTTTTGTTACTATTGCTTTGTAGTAGAGTTGAAGATCTGGTATTGCGATACCCCCTACTTCGCTCTTTCTGCTAAGGATTGCTTTAGCTATTCTGGGTTTCTTATTCTTCCAGATGAATTTCATAATTGCTTGCTCTATTTCTGCAAGGTACATCATTGGGATTTTAATTGGAATTGCATTGAATCTGTATAGCACTTTTGGTAGTATGGTCATTTTGATAATATTAATTCTTCCTATCCAAGAACATGGGAGATCTTTCCATCTTCTAAGGTTTTCTTTAATTTCTTTCTTTAGTGTTCTGTAGTTCTCATTGTAGAGGTCTTTCACCTCTTTTGTGAGATTGATTCCCAAGTATTTTATTTTTTTTTGAGGCTATTGTGAATGGGGTAGTTTTCCTAATTATTCTTTCCAAAGATTCATCACTTATGTATAAAAATGCATTAGATTTATGAGCATTGATCTTATATCCTGCTACTTTACTGAATTCACTTATGAGTTCTAAAAGTTTTCTGGTGGAATTTCCTGGTTCCTCTAAGTATATAATCATATCATCAGCAAATAGGGACAGTTTGAGTTCTTCTTTTCCTATTTGTATCCCTTTAATTTCTTTGGCCGGCTAATTGCTCTGGCTAGAGTTTCAAGGATGATATTGAAAAGAAGTGGTGAAAGAGGGCATCCTTGCCTTGTTCCAGTTTTTAGGGGGAATGCTTTCAGTTTTTCACCATTTAGAATGATATTAGCCATGGGCTTAGCATAGATGGCCTTTACAATGTTAAGGAATGTTCCCACTATCCCTATTTTTTCTAGTGTTTTGAGCATGAAGGGGTGCTGTATTTTATCGAATGCTTTTTCTGCATCTATTGAAATAATCATGTGATTCTTGACGTTAAGTCTATTGATATGGTGAATTACATTTATTGATTTCCTGATGTTGAAACCCACTTGATCATGGTGCACTATCTTTTTAATATGTTTTTGTATGCGATTTGCTAAAATTTTGTTTAGAATTTTTGCTTCGATGTTCATTAAGGATATTGGTCTGAAATTTTCTTTCCTTGATGTGTCTCTGTCTGGTTTAGGTATCAGGGTAATATTGGCTTCATAGAATGAGTTTGGGAGGGTTCCCTCCTCTTCTATTTTATGGAATACTTTGAGAAGTATTGGAATGAGCTCTTCTTTAATGGTTTTGTAGATCTCGGCTGAGAACCCATCTGGTCCTGGATTTTTCTTTGTTGGTAGGTTTTTGATGACTTCTTCTATTTCATTACTTGAAATTGGTCTATTTAAATTGTGTATGTCCTCTTGGTTCAGTTTAGGCAATTCATATGTCTCTAGAAACCTGGTAATATCTTCGAGATTTTCTATTTTGTTGGAGTATAGATTTTCAAAATAGCTTCTAATTATGTTTTGTATTTCAGTCGTGTCTGTTGTGATATTTCCTTGTTCATTCCGAATTTTAGTGATTTGGGTTTTCTCTCATCTTCTCTTTGTTAGTGTGGCTAAAGGTTTATCAATTTTGTTTATTTTTTCGAAGAACCAACTATTTATTTTGTCAATTTTTTGTATTGTTTCTTTTGTTTCAATTTCGTTGATTTCAGCTCTGTGTTTAACTATTTCCTGTCTTCTACGATTTTTGGTGTTGGTCTGTTCTTCTTTTTCTAGGGCTTTGAGCTGTAGTGTTAGGTTGTTTATTTGTTGAGTTTTACTTCTTTTATTCAATGTGCTCCATGAAATAAATTTTCCTCTAAGTACTGCTTTCATAGTGTCCCAGAGATTTTGATATGATGTTTCTTTGGAAGAACCACTTATAATATTCTGCTTCTAGAGAATACTGTGTCCAGTTTGGTTTCCAAATTTTATACCAGATATTTAGGAAATGATACAAATGTTTCTAGATTAGGGCAAGAATGATAGTTGAAGGAAAGTAGGGTATATGAAAATATCTTGAAGATAGTGGGAATGCAGCTGGGTGCAGTGGCACACACCTGTAGTCCCAGGAACTCTGGAGGCTGAGGTAGGAGGATCACAAATTCAAAACCAGCCTCAGCAATTTAGTGAGGACCTAAGCACCTTAATGAGACTCTGTCTCAAATAAAAAAAAAAATAAATAAAATAAAAAGAACTGGGGATATGACTCAGAGGTCAAGTGCCCCTGGGTTCATTCCCTAGTATATCCTCTCCACCAAAAAGAGAGTGGAAATGCTTCACCAGGGAATTAATGGTAGGATTCATTCAAGTAGCTATCATTTGCTGAGTCTCTACCACATGTCTATTAGAGACCAGACACTTAGTGGGTAGGTCTAGCCCCATATTGCAATGGCTTTCAGAAAGGCAGTACAAAACAGTCAAGTTTTCTTAAAACCTCTTAAAGGTACATAGCCAGTTGTGAGAAAAGAATCTCTTCGTGCTGTGTTGAAGCTGAATATCAGGAGTCCACAGGAGCGCACTGTCAGGGTCTTAAGCCCCCTTGCTGTTCTCGACCAGCGACAAGGGAAGGGGACACTCCCCAACAAGGCCAGACCGGGTTAGGTAGGGCCGACTGACCGCCTGCACGAAGCCCTCCAGGCAGAGGACAATCAGACGCGTCAGGGAGACCAGTCACAGCAGGAACTGTTTATTGAGGAAGTCACACAGCTTTTATGTAGGGTGGGGCTAGGCGGGAACCAATCAGCTTAAAGGTCAGCAAGGCAGGGGGGTTCACGCAGGCGAGAGTCCCATAGGACTATATGGCAAGCACGAGCTGATCACATTCGCGGAACTGTTGTTAACCAATCCCTGACAGTGGTCTGATTTATCATCATTAACTATTGAAACTGCCTTTGAGGCCTTGATCTTGCTCACTCGCTAGGGAGTAAGGAGTCAGCCTGAGTTAGTTAACGTGTCATTAGTTCCAACAGTGCCCTTCTTGCACAGGGGGCATAGGAAGTTGTTTCACCATACTCAGCCACCCAGGCACTCAAAACCACAGCAGCTGTGATTCCAGGTGGCCCAGTTACTGCTTGTGCTGGCAACAGACCTTGGCATCACCCATGTGTTGCTGGTTCTGCAGAAATGCAAGATGCTGGAGTTAAGGGGCCATGGAGGCTTCCCCTGAGATTTCAGAGGAATGTCTGGGAGGCCAGCAAAGTGTTGCAGGGTTGGAGTCCCTGTGGGTTGCCCTGAGAGGGTGATTCATGAAACTATGAAGGTGAAGTCAAAGTTGGAAGGGAGACTCCAGGAATTAAGAGATACCAATAATGTGGACTGTCTGCTGAAGACAGAGAGAGTTGCAGAGAGAGCCAAGCTAAATGAGAGCCCATGTGCTCTGTAACTGGCAAGGCCGAAGGGGTCAAACTGCCAAGACCTTTGGAAATAACATCTCACAGCCATAGGTCTTAGATGCTATAATTTGAGTTATGGGACCTATTTTCCTGATGGGGTTTCAGTCTTCTTTTGGCACTATCCCTTCTTTCTATGCCCCTAGTCCTCCCTTTTGGAATGAAACTGTTTACTTTGTTCTACTGTATATTGGATATATGTAATTTGCTTTTGATTTTTACAGAGGCTCGCAGCCAAGAGTTTGGCTCGAATCTCAGAGGAGACTTTATACTTGAAATTGTGGACAATGCTGGAACTGTTAATACTATGGACAACTCTTGGACATGAACTAAATGCATTTTGCATTGTGAGATGAACATGAGCTTTTAGGGGCCAGAGGCAGAATGTTATGGTTTAGAAAAGAGGTATCCTCCAATTAATGCAGGAATATTCAGATATGAAATGATTGGATTGTGAGAGCTGTAACCAAATCAGTTCATCTTATTTGAATAGACTGATGGAGTGGTAACTATAGGCAGGTAGGGCTTGGCTAGGGAAGTGGGTCACTGGGATGTGTCCCAAAAGGATTCCTCTTCCATGTGACTCCTTCCCCTCCCCTATTTCTGCTTCTAGGACTATATTCTGAGCAGTTTCACTCTGCCATGCCCTTCTGCTTTACCTTGGACACAGAGTAATGGAGTTGGTCCACCGTGGACTGAACCTCTGAGACCATGAGCCAAAATAAACTTTACCTCCTCTAAGTCATAGCAACAAAAAGCTGAGTAACACATATCTCAATAAATAAATAGGGTTGGGGAGGTAGTTTAGTGGTAGCATACCCCTGGGTTCATCTTCAGTATTGAAATAAATAATTTAAAGATATGATTAGAAAGTCACACATCATTAGAAAAATTTTAGAATGCAGAAATTTTAAACTGGAATGAAATCATTCTACATTTTTCAGTCCTACTGAGTAAAGGTAACCATTAATGGTTTCTGCTTATTCTTGAAGAAAATTTTCATAAATATTCTAAAGCAAATATATGAATAACTTCCCCCCCCACACAATATTGCAAACTGATTTTTTTTATTTAGTTATATATTTCTGTAGCACATATTGATCAGTGCATATAGATCTCACTATGCTTTTTAAAAATCATAATAACCATTTTGTTTTATTTTATTTTACTATACTTTATTATAAAGTGATATGGGAAACAGTAGAGGAAAGAAAGGAAGTCAGATAGATTTAGAAAAGGTAGCAGGGAGCTGGGTGTGGTGTCACAGGCCTATAATCCCAGCTACACAGGACACTGAGGCAGGAGGATCACAAGTTCAAGGCCAGCCTGGGCAATTTAGCAAGACCCTATCTCTATATAACTAAACAAATAGACTGATGATGTAACTCAGTGGTAGAATACCCCTAGGGTCAGTCTCTAGTACTGCAAAACAAACACTAGAGAGCAAAACTCAGCAGGCAGAACAGAAAACTGATTAGTCAGTTCAAAGATCTTATATTTGTGTGGATCTATTTTCAGGTTCTTGATCCATTGATCTACTTATGTGAGTGGGGACATGCATGACTCTGTGTGTGTGTGTGTGTGTGTGTGTGTGTGTGTGTCCTTGAGCATTCTTTCCTTCAATCACTATGCAGTTCCCTCCCTACCAAGCTACTGGACCAGATGATAAGCTCTTGGGTTGATAGACATATAACAAACCTTCCTTCATTGCCCTTTTCCCCTCTGCCCCAGGGTCAATTTCAGAAATACACACATGGTCTTCACATTTATTTCCATAGACCTAGGACTGGGCTTGAGAATTCTCAGCTCAGTGTGGAAGAGGCAATACCAATCCTCTGATCAGAGCAGAATGAAACCTGCTAGAGATGAAACCAGTTTGCTTCCTAATTCAAGAAACTAGCAAAGCTGCTTTTCCAATCTTGACTTGTGCTGCTTCTCATCACTGACCCTAAACTGAATCTGTAACTGCTCAGCATTCCTTGTCTCATGTCACTGTGACTTCCTTATTCATCTTACTTCCCCAGCTATGAGTTCCCTTTATCACCTGGCCCAACATTGTCTCCATTGAGACTCTTCCTTGTTTTCTCTGACTATAAACAGTATCTTACCTTGGAGTCCACAGCACTTTTCCTATACTTCTCTGTGACATGAGACAGTGACCTCATTCCCCTTTGAATTTTAATTATGTTGTACCTGACCTCTCTTACACTTCCAGGAACATTATTAACCATCAATGAGTAACTAAATCCTTGCTTCTACCCCAAAGACTACAGGTGAGAAGCAGCTCTGTCATAAACCAGTGCCTGCAACTTGCAATGTCTGCCCTGAAGATTTGTGCTTTGGGACTTATATTGATTATATATGATTTTGATGTTTCTCTTCCATTTTGCAGCTCCATGGGCCTCTAGCTGCCCTTAATGACTATGGTGTCAATTTATCAGTGTGAGTTCTTCAGTTGAAAGAAACAAACTAACTCTGGCTGAAATTTTTAAAAGGTAATGTACTAAAAACTATTAGGGGAGTTCATATAATACCAGAGAAGGCTGGAGAAACAGGCATAGGACAAAGACTAGAAACCTACAAAAGACCTCACTACCCACACACATATTTATTAAGTAAAATGTGGACTTACACACTTAACTTCCAGAATTGAATATCATTGCTTGACTATTATATGAAAGAGTGACATGTTTGTGTATGTTAAATATTAATGTGTATAATCATGTGAATGGGATTTGGTGCATAGCTATTTCAAGGTTTTTTCATAACATAAAAGAAGTAAACAGAATGACCATGTCTCATGCTGCCCAAGCATTCTAGCTCTCAGAGACTATTTTGTTGATGTTCTTCCCTCCTCAAGGCTTTAGTGAGGGATTTTGCCTTTACCATGTTGAATTTCCTGGCTCCAGCAGGCATTCAATAATGTCTAATGAAGAAATTATAGCAATTTAATATTTGTGTTTGTAATAAGGGCTGAAACCTATTATTGAGCTGCCAGGCTAGAGAAATATGCTAGCGAGAACCTGGTTTTGATGAAAGCTGATTGCCGATTTGGGGAAGAAGGGAAGGCTGGACCTGTTTTGTGATGTGTCCCAAACAAAACACTTCTATTGGATTGCTCCACCAAGACTTGTCAGCTTATGAGATGAAAGGAGGAAGAGGAAGGGACAGAAGGATGGGGCAGGCATATTCCATAAAGGGCAGAGGCCTGGTCTCCGTGGAGGACAAGTGATACCTTCTCACCTCGAGAGGGTAAGACTGACTAGAATGCAGATGTTAAACAACTGGCAGATTCTGCTCCAACACACTGAAGTTTCAATGAACAGAGCAATAATTATGCAGGTTTTTTTTCTGAAATCTATCACTGATTCCATTTTTATCAATCTTTCCTCACTTAATATCTTAGCAATGCTACACCTGACAACAGCAGTCTTAGGAAATATGTAGAAAACAGTGCCAAGGGACTTTTCTCAACTTTTATTAAAATCCGCATCACATGTTTGGCTCTGCTTTAATCCTGGTTGAGAGTGCTCATTTGCATGCCTGTCTTACATTTTTCCTGGCTGAAATAACTATACTAATTTTGTTCTGAGCATTTGAAGGTTGGGGAATGTACTTCATCTTTTATCTTTCTATTTTCAAGCCCTAGGACAGTGACCTGTGACTAATAAGTCTCAATACATAGCTATTATTGATTAATAACACAAAATAGAAGAGGAAAAGAAGAGAATAGGACACTGACATTGTGACAGAACTTGATGGATGTCACACCTTGGTGCCTTCCATCAAGGCATCCAATATGCTGATGGCTGATGCTATAGTTTTTATCTAAATAGCCCCCAAAGACCCAATGTGTTAAGGTCTTGGTTCCAAGACCATGGTGCTCTTTGGAGATGGTGAAACTTTTAAGAGGTGGAGCCTAGTAGAAGGAAGTTAGATCATTGGGCTAGTGCCCTTGAAGGGAATATGGAGACCTTCATCTCTTCCTCTTCTCTTTGCTTCCTAGCCCTTGTGAGGTAAGCAGGTTTCTCTGCCAAGTGCTCCTGTCATGATGCACTGCTTTTCATAAGCCCAAAAGCAATGGGGTCAATCGGTGATGGACCCAAACCTCAAACTGTGAACCAAAATAAACCTTTCCTCTTTATAAGTCAGTTTATCTTAGATATTTGTTGCAGCAATGATAAGCTAACACTATTGCTGCTGTACCTAGTGCTTGTGGGTGTTCTGAGAACAAATTAATCCCATTGTCACTCACCCAAGATACAAATCCCTTGAAATACTCTCCATCAAGCAAAATTATTAACTTCTTCTAGAAAGTCTGTGTCTTTCTAAGAAGGAGGCTACTGGGATAAGCTCTTTTGGAAATTGGTGGTTGGAAAAACCTCATCATACTTCACTATCCCATCCAAAGCATTAAGAGCTCTTAGTACCTCTCTCCTTTCTCATAATCTCACTCCACCTGCCACTGTGCATGCTTTCACCTGTCTCAAGATTAGCTTGCTCATTGCCTCTCCCTTCTCTTCCTTCCACTTCCTTCCTGCCATTTTTCTTCTAAGGTTTCCCATAGTGCTCTGGAACATTCAATGTGACAAACCAAACCTTTGACATTCTTGACTTACTGGAAACCACTTGTACCTCTTGCTTCAACTGAAAGTTGACTTCCCTTTGAAGATAACTGGATCTAGTTGGTCCTCATAAAACGATTTCACCTATTCTTCTAATTCCACAAAGATTCAGGCTGATATTTTCATCTCAGCACTTTTTGTCCTCCATGCCACTTTTGAAACATTCATCTTTCATACTCATGTAAAAACTATGTCTCTTTAATGTCTGCACCTCTTCATGTAGCTGGAAACTCTCGACATCTATCTACATTTGCAGGTCCTTAGTTTACTTGCTGTTTTAAAAAGCAGCACTTAACACTACTCACCCTCTGGCTTCTAACTCTTCCAACACAGCACAGAATTTTTACCATCCTACTATGACTTCTGAGTTTTAAGCTTTCTTTCTCTGCTCATTCAACGGATTTCTCCATTTATTGTGTGGTGGACATAGAGATGTGGCACTCAGATCTCCTGTTAGGGAAGGACGTTCTGTCATAGATTCCATGAGTATAGACAATAGAAAATTTTCATCTTAGTTGCAGAGAGGGGTCTCATGTAAGATCCTCACCCTTCATTTGTTCATGGAGAGTGCCTTCTATGAACGTTCACATGAGGAAAGGATGAATGAGTTATTCCTAGTCTTTTGAAAGAATACTAATCCCAATCCATGAGAATAGAGCCCTCATGACTTAATCACCCCCAACACCACTTTATTGTGGATTGAGTTTCAAAATATGAATTTCGAGGGGACATATAATTCAGACCACAGTAAGGTTAGCAAAGATTGTTGAGTAACATTGCGGTTCAGCTTCTGCTTTTGCCTAACCCTGCTTCACCACCATATTCCTCTGCAGAGTTGGGTGCCAAGCACATTCCTCAATAAACATACTGAGCATGAATCTTAGAGACTGCTTCCTGAAAAACCTCAAACTCCAGCACTCACTCCTTTCTTCTCACACTGCAGTTTCCTTTGGTGATGTCATCCACTGTGGCAACTTCAGTTGTTCTCCATATATTAAAGTCTGTATCTCCTGTCCAGATCTCCATTGTGAATTTTGGATGCAAATATGCAGGTCTTCCTTTACATTTTCATTTGGATGACCCGTAGGCATCTTAGCCTACCAGGGCTGGATTTTTAAACTGTCCTAACTCCTAGCCCCAAACCTACTGTTGTCTATACTAATTCATATTGATACTGAGAAAAGCTCCCTGGTAAATCCTTCCCCTCCTTCTGTCAGGAATTGCTTGAGCACAGGCAGCAAGGAACATGTTCAGTAACAAGGAATTCTACTTTCTAATTTCCTGTTCTCCTTTTATAATCACTACACAGTACTGGACTTATGAATATTAAATGCTCTGGTGGCAAAGTAAATATATTTTCAGTCTACTCTTATTCACATGGAATTGGGGAGCTATTAATTACCATTCTGAATGTTCATGAAATGAAAGGGTCATTTTTTTTACTAATACAGATAGATTCCCAGTAGCAAACAAACAGAATAAGATAGGAGTTTTTCATGAAATTGTTTCCAACAGGAAAGAACTCATTCCTTGAACCTTCGTGGTACTTTTAAATCAGACTCCTTGTGTACATATTCCCTGGGTGAAGGACAGGGATGGTTTCCTTCATGGTTGAATCACTCCTGTGGAAGCCCAATGTTTCATGAGTAGTAGAAGCACTTTGTGTGCCTGGCAGTGATGTAATGATCTCCTCACTAGCCTTTTCCAAGGAATTGTTTCCTTGTGAACCAACTAAAAATGCTAGTAATTTATCCCAGGTTTTCTGTGCCTTGAGCCCATATAAAACAAGCACAAATCCATTAAAGCACTTTGGGGAAAATGTATCATCATGATAGTTTGGAAAAAATGCTTAATTATTGTAACATTTTCACCCATGTCACTGTCATCTCTGACCAAAGATGCATATTCTTTGTACAGATTCACTAATCTGTTTTGCTACTTATCTTCCTCATGGCACTTATGTTATGAAGGAGAATACAAATAAACATAAACTACAATTTGTTATCATGACCTCAGAAACCACATAGTTGTACTTCACTGTGACAGCAACCTTCTAGGATGATGGTAAAATCAAAATGAAGAGTTGCTTTGGAACCTGATTATATTGAAAACAAATTCCCTAGGCAACCATGAAGAGGAGTTGGCATTTACTATGCAGGAACTGCCAAAGCCTGCAGCTCTGTGGGGTTTCCTTCTCCTTGAAGCCCTCTTTTTTTCAGCAGGTTCACCAAAATGGCCTGATGCATTTCTCCCAACCCAACTTTTGATGAGAACTTATATGTACATATCTCAACTTCCCTCTGTTAGTAACGACATCTAGTCTTCTATATTCTTTTCTTTTCCAAGTGTCCATTTTTGGAAAGTTATACATTTTAGTATCTCTTAAAGGCATTTTGTGGGCATAAATGATTATATATTTTTTAACTTTTAGTAACAAAAGAACTACAGATAGACAAAAAGCCCTTATTTTAGTCTCACCACTTTCAGACACTTGTGATCTTGAAGTATTCTAATTAAACTTTCATTATGTTTGTGCTTAAAGGAAAAGTTCTGTTCCTAATGCAGGCAGCTTGCATTTATAAGTTCTGACAAGCTGTTTGGTATCAGACATCCAAAGTGATGAACAGTCTCAGCAGATTAAAATGTAAATTTGATTGAAGAAAACAACCTACAAAAATTTATGCTTCTGTATAATCTATGTGATTAAATGTTACTTGTTTCAAAGCTAAGGTTTCTGACACTTTCAATTACAGCTTTTGAAAGTTTTATTCCACATCATTTAATCTATTTTAAATAACTCTCCCTTTTAGGCTTTGCACATAATGATGCATATTTAGCCTTAATCTCTTATGCAAATTTTTAAATAATCTCTGTCCAGTCTACATGACTCATTTTATTTGGGAATAAAAAAAGGCTTAAAAACTAAACCTACAAACCTTTCTTTATGAAAATTTTGGGTGTCAGTATAACTGCTACTGTCCTTTTTAAAAAATTCTGGTAAAATATACATAACATCTTAACCATTTTAAGTGCACAATTATGTAGTATTATCTATATTCATATGGCTGCACAACAGATCCCTAGCCTCTTTCATTTTGCAAAATAGAAATTCTGTACTTGTTGAACAGCAACACCCTGTTTCTCTCTTCCCCTTGCCCTGGCAGCTACCATTCTATTTGGTCTTTCCATGAGATACCACATTTAAGTGGAGTCATACAGCTTTTGTGACTGACTTATTTAATTTAGGAAATTGTCTTTTTTTTTTTTTTTAATTTTCTGACAGGGTTTTGCTAAGTTGTCCAGGCTGGCCTCCAACTAGCAATCCTCCTGCCTTAGTCTCCAGAGTTGCTGGAATTACAGGGAAGCACCATCATGCCTGACTTTCAGGAAAATGTCTTTGTGCTTCATCCATTTTGCAGTATGTGGCAGGATTTATTCCTTCTAAAAGTGTGTGTGTGTATCACATTTTCTTTACTTGTCTGTTGATGGACATTTAGGTTGCTTTTATCTCTTGACTATTATGAATAATGTGGCAATGAATGTGGGTGTAAAATTGTCTCTTCAAAATCCTGCTTTTAATTCCTTTGGATATGTACCCAAGAGTGGGATTGCTAGATCATAAGATAGTTCTGTTTTTGTCTCTTTTGAGGAACCATACTATTTTCCATATTGGCTATACCATTTACATCCCTGCCAAGCTATTGTCCTGTTGATGGCAGATGATATTAATTACATATTGAATGATGTTAGCAATCATTAATTGATAATAAAATACCAATAATAGAAAGTTACTAGAATATCATATTCTGAGCTTTCAGTAGCCTGCTTTAGTTTGGAATGATAATTCTAGTAAAAAGTTGTTTTGCCACTGCCTAAATCTTATTTTGTTAATTTATGGATTTAGAGTATACAAACACTGCTTGACCATAAACTGATTTAGATGATTTTCATGCAATACAAAGAAATATATAAGCCAAGGAATAGAAAGGAACTTGTAGTTTCTTAATTATTGCCTCAATCTAAGTAAAAAGTGCATCTCTAGGTTTGAGGCTGACTCACCATACCCATGAATAAACCCTGTCATGTGAGGTCAGTTTTAATTAGCTTCCAGTGGAGACAGGAAGATTGTGTTGATGCCTCCCTCAGATAGGGCAGTGCATCCTGTGATAGTACAGACAGTCTCCAACTTAAAAGTTTTTATTTATTCATTTTACAATGGTGTGAAGGTGTGCTGTGGAAACCTTACTTTGAATTTTGAGTTTTGATCATTCTTGGGTTAGCACTATGTAGTACAATTCTCTCTCCTGATGCAAAAGCAATCCAGCAGCAATGAGCAAAAGCTCCTCACAACCTGTGCTAACTACTGTACTGGGTTGCTAAGCTAGGATGTTGGGTAGGTAAGGTGTATTAAAATGCATTTTTGACTTAGGGGATTTTCAACATACAATGGGCATATTGAGACGGAATGCCATGGTAAATTAAGGAATGTCTGTAATTCACTTTTTAGTACATTTCCTACTGGAACTTGTTGCAAAAACATTCTGTAAGTCTTTCTTTCTTTATGTGGAGAAGAAAGCTGCACAAAGGTCATTGAATTTGCATGTGAGTGGGGTCATGTGTTTTATCAATCATAAGTTCCCAGAAGACAAAATAATTTGATGTGTATAAAATATTTTAGCCCCAAATTTATCTATAGATCAATGTATATCCCATCAAAATCCAGCAAGGGATTTTTTTTAAAGGAGATATATACAAATTTATTCTAAAATTTAAATGGAAAGGCACAAAATCTAGACAGATAAAGCAATTTTGAAAAAGAGGAATAAAGTTGGAGGAATCATTCTACTTGGTTTTAAGACCTACTGTATAGCAGTACCAACAGCATGGTATTGGCAGAAGAATAAACACAAAGATCAATGGAACAGAACAGAGAACCTAGAAATAAACCACACAAATATGCTCAATTGATTTTTAAAAGTGCTTTAATAAATAAATGCTTCCTCTTAGCACGAAATCATATTTTTATCGATTTTAGCCTCTGCCTCTGAATTCACATCTGCATTATGTGCCCCAACTTGCAATACCTATCTTGCCAGATTGCTTCTTTCTTCTCTCATCAGAAAAAGACACTGAGCCCCAAAGAGTGTCTTAGAAGACACTTCTAAACTCAGGAGGAAGAACTTTGTGTTTTGACTTCTGGGGTCTAAAATGGGAAATCAAGAGTTTTTGAGCATTCAAGGTGAAAGTAAAATTTTAAAGTAGAGCAAAACCTCAACAGAGATTGTGATGGACTGATTTTCTCTGCTGAGCTTCAAAAATTTTCTGATTTACAATAGGTTGTAAGTTCATTGAGAGCAAGAAGAATTTTTTATTTACTGCTGAATGCATTCATTTGTCCAACACAAAAATTGAGTGTTGATACTACCAGGGACTGGGCTAGGCACCAGGACCACAAAGCAAAACACACACACACACACACACACACACACACACACAATATTTGAACTTCTGTGTATCTATCCTACCAGCTGGCATATGGCAGTTCATCAAGTCACATTCTCAAGAAGTATTTTTTAATGATGGACTGATTGGCTAAAGTGGGGTTGTAGAATGAGAGGTGAAACAAATAAGAACCACTTGATTGAGACTGAAAGAGATAAAATATTCTCCATCCAACATTTGTTTAACCTAGTCTTCCAAACCTAATGTTCATGTTCCAAGTGGAACTTTTATTTCGTACAAAAGGAAGGTCTCAGACTACTGAACAGCTCTTGCCTGAGAGCTCAGGTCTCCAACACCAGGCTAATATGAATAAAGCACAGCAATCTCTTTTCTTTGTCTTTTCCATGTGACATCTGTCCCTGAACAGACTCCCCACTGAGCGAGGGTCACACCTTCACTAGACGTGGCAAATATACAGTGTACTATGACTAATTCTAAAATGCACAAATGCCTGGTATATGCCAAAGGTAGAAATGTACTGCCTTAGGACACAGCGGATAGAGTCATAAACATTTGCAACATCCCAGAGTGGCATTAAGCCTGGCCTCTAGTCTAAAGTTCTCTGGTAACTGTGCTCATAGCTAAGAAGGCTATAAGGTTTTGTTTCTTAAAAATATTTGTCCTTAAAACTCATTGGTTGTCCCAATGGAGATTTATGTAACAAAATTGTGAAAACATAAGTCACTAGCCAACCATCTTATGAAAGTATTTTTTTTTTTTTTTGGCTACCAATGAAGAAACTAGAGATAAGTAATGCATAAATCTATCAATAATAGTGGAAGGGAAAAAGAGACAGATTTAAAGTTCATGTTTTAGTAGGATGACCAGATAAAATATAAGATGATTGGTTAAACCTGAATTTCAGATAAACAATGAAACTGTTTTAGCATAAGCATGTCCCAGGCAATATGTGTGATACGCTTATACTAAAACATTATTTGTTATTTTTCTGAGAGTTAGAAGCAGTAACAAGGAGTGACTGAAAATGGGTACATAGGATTTTATGAGGTGATAAAAATGATCTAAAATTGTATTGTGGTGACTCCATAACTGTAAATTTACTAGAAAAAATTAAATTTTGTACTGAAAATGAGTGAATTGTTTAGTGTGTAAATTATATCTAAAAATACTCAGAAATGCTCATGTTTTATTTTTAGATGTCTCAAGACTAACATATTTTTATTTGGTGAAGGAAATACATCTTTTCTTCTTTTTTTTAGTGAGCAAATGTAGTGATGGAGGTATTTTGCAAGTGCTAGAATACTGTGTACAACAGGTAGTCTAATAACCTTCCTCTTATTAATTGCAGAGTACATATTTCACTATTGTCTTTTGCTAATAAAGTCTTTTCATCTATAATAAACTCTTGCTGGATGTTATTTTATGGACTTTGTCAAAGGAACAACTGGACTTTGGATATGACTAGTTCAAGGTCACCTTATGTCAAGGATAAGGCCATCTCCTCACATGTTTTCTGACCCCTAACAATGTTGTTCCAAAACAATATGTATAGAGGAAATATTTATACTCACTCGTTTCTTCACTTATCTTTTTATTTTGGGCTATAATGAAAATGTGCAGATGAAAATAAAAATTAGGTAAGATTATGTCAAAATGACGATGAAAGTTCTTCTGTGACAGTCATTCCTTTCCTTCCATCATTCAACAGTTATTTACTGCAAGGTGACTGCATATCAAACACTGGCAGGAAGATACATGGTTAACAAACCTCAAACACACTGTCCCTGTTTTTATAGTGTTCCCAATGAGAAGAGACTTTTAGATATTTTTAATTTTTTCTTTAAAGTTTTTTTTTTATTTCGCTTTTTGATCTTTATTTCTGTTTCTTGCTTCTATACAGCTATTCACTGGCTTACATGAAAAGTTAGAAGATATTTTTTAAAAACATTACTAAAATCAGCATACTATAGTGATACATGCATACCCAGTGTATAGCAGCACAATTCACAATAGACAAGTTATGGACCCAGTTTAGGTATCCCTCAATAGATGAGTGGATAAAGAAAATGTGATATATACACAATGGGGTATTACTCAGCCATAAAGAAGAATGAAATCATGTTATTCACAGTTAAATGGATAGAACTGGAGACCATTATGCCAAATGAGATAAGTCAGACAAAGAAAGCCAAGGGTTGAATTTTTTCTCTTTTATGAGGAAGTTAGAGAGAAATAGGGAATTTTTCAAAAGGAAATATCACGAAAACAGAAGGGAGAATAGTGGAGTAGAGGAAGAGGATCAAAAGGGTGGGGGGAGGGATGGGAAAGGGAGGAACTGCAGAATGAAAAAGACCAAATTATGCTACATGCATGTGTGCATATATCACAATGAATTCCACTTTTATGCATAGCTGTAATGCTCCAATTAAAAAATTAATTAATAGGATAAAGTCTAAAACAGTAGAGGAAGGGGATCAGAGGGAGGGACAAGGGTGTTAAAGGGCATAGTTCGGGGATTGAAATGGAACAAATTATGTTTTACATGTTTATAAATATATCAAAATGAACCCACAATCATGTAAAACTACAATGCACTAATAAAAACACAAGTTAAAAAATTATCACAATAACTCACTCGTTACACTCTGTGAATCCCAGTAACAGGATTTACATCCCGTTAATTCTTACTTATATAAGGATTGTCAGTTATTGTTGAATAGGAAACCACAATATTTAGACTCCCCCAATCTCTTAGTTTACATATCAATTTACCAGTACATTACCATAGTAAAAGTTAATATCTTTTCAATATGTCTGGTTTAAAACAGTCCCAAAGAATTATGAGACTGAAGTGCTGTGTTGAGGGAACACTGAATTTTATTCTATACCGCTCACTGGAGGGAATCAGAAAGCAACAGCTTTCTGCGGGACCCTAATCATTTATTTAGTGTTATCAGAGTGGCAGCTAAACTTGGGATGTTTAAGTTGATGCATTATGAGTTAAAAGATCTCAAGGAGCAAATGACAAAGCAATCACTATAATTCATCTCCACAAGACAAAGGAGAAACAACTTCGGAAGAAACTGAAAATTTCCCCCAAGCAGGCACTTCACAATAATTATTATTTGTATTGCTACTCTTGGTATATCTAATAGTTTATGCTGTTACCATGGAGTTTAAAATCAACTGGTGGCATTGATTGACAAGAAGATGACTGTTCCTAATAAAGTCACCTACTGAAAGAATGCTTCCTTTGAAGATACCTGACTGGGGCCAAAGTTATCACATTTATGTTCTGATACGCTTTTAAATATTGTGTTTCAATGACTCTGTAAATTCAAAGACTTCCTAAGTAATAGGTATAGTCTTCTCGAATATGATTTTTCTGGTTTAATTTTTAAAATTTGAAATTAGTATTGATAACATAGTAGTTACTGTTGGTAAATGTAAATATGTAATTCCATGCTATATTCAGGGTTTATTTATTCTGTAGGAGTCCAGCATTATTAGATGGAAATAATTTAGAAAACTCACAAACTGGGCACACAGTGGCACATGACTGTAATCTCAGTTGCTCAAGAGGCTGCTGCAGGATTACTAGTTTGAGTCCAACCTGGGCAACTTAGCGAGATCTGGCCTTAAAATAAAAATTAAACAGGGGTGGTGATGTAGCTCCATGTAGAGCGCCCCTGGGTTCTATTCCCAGTAGCATCTCCTCCCCTACACACAATCTCACAAATTCCCACAATGTTCTTGGTTCAACTTGGATAGATCTTACCATCTATGTTTGCTGGCCTTTAGGGTTTGACTTTAATGACAGCTTTCAGGCATTTATGGATGTACCACTTACCATTATAGTTTTGACCTTAAAGCTGGAAGATGTGTTGTAATTTGCATCCATTCATATCACTCAGGCTGGGGTTGCAGGAAGGGAGTTATCACTTGTCTCTAGTTTCTTATTCTCCACTACTGTGAAATGCCAAAACTTTTTCAAGGATCTGGGAATGACTTTGGCAAGCCAGCAGAATAGAAAGCCCCGGACACTCCCTCCTCCCATAGAGACACAGATTTAACAATACACAGATCAATTTCCTAAGTGAAAAATCCAGAAACCAGGCTCCTACAACTCAAGCGAGTACAAAAACAGCTGCATTGAAGCTGGTGAGAACATTTGAGGCACGCTGTCAGCATAGTCATCCCCAACAGAGCACTATATTATGGGGAGGAAATCTTCAGGTCTCAGCTTCTCCATGGAGAGGGAAAGAGAAGACTAGAACATTCAGTCAATGCTCTAACTTGCCTGAGGACCTGGTTTGTGTTTGGGAACACTGACATGACTTGCATACTCCAGATGCCTGGAGATCCTTGAGAACAAAGGAGGACCTACAGTACAGCAGACAGACACCAGAGGGCAGAAGAGATCACAAACTCCCTAGAAAAGAAAAGAAACAAGCAAATTCCTCTAACTAGGAATCCAGACACACAAGTCTAGGGAAGACTCATCCACAGGAAGAATTGAGACCCCTACCATTTCTGGCAAGGCTAACCGGTACTACTACATTAAAGAGGAATTAATAGTGACAAATGACTACACTGCAAAAGAAGAAAGAACTCACGTAAACACCTCAACACTCCAAGAAACTAGAAAAAGAATGAATAAAGCCCAAAGTTAGCAGAAAGAGGGTGCTATGGTTTGGATGTTTGAGTCCTGTGAAAATCCATAGTTGAATGTAATCACTAATGTGATGGTGTTTGGAGATGGGGCTTTTGGGAGGTGATTAGGTCATAAGGGCTCTGCTCTCAAGGGTGAGATTCATGGCCTTATAAAAAGGACTTAGAGAGATGCCTTCTACCATGTGACCACACAGCAAGAAGGAACCACCTCAGACATAGGAAACAGGCCCTCATCAGACACTGAATCTGCTGATACCTTGATTTGGGCCTTCCCAGACTCTAGAACTATGTGAAATAAATTTCTGCTACTTATAAACTATTAAATCATGACTTTTTGTTATAGCAATCCAAACTAATTAAGAAAAAAGGAAATAAAAAGTGGAGCAGAAATAGCAAATAGAAAATCAAGAAAAAAATCAACAAAACTGAGTGGTTTTACTAAGATCAACAAATTGACAAACTTTTAGCTAGATTAAGAAAAAAAGAAGGAAGACTTAAATAACATTAAAAATTAAAGATGAGATATTACAAATAATATCATAAAAATACAAAGATTGTTAAGAGATGACACTGAGGCCAATTATATGGCAGTGAATTGGATAGCCTAAAATAAAGTGATATATTTCTAGAAGCATATAATGTACTAAATCTTAATCACAATGAAATGCAAAGTTTAAACAGATCTATAACTACTAAGAAGAATGAATCAATAGTCAAAGTCCTTGCAAAAAGGAAAAGTCCAAGACCAGATGGCTTCACTGATGAACTCTATCAAATATTTAAAGAATTTGCACCAATACTTCTCAAATTATTCCAAAAAATCTTGAGAGGAAACAATTCTAAACTCATTTTATGAGGCTAGAATTACCGTGAAATAAAATTTAGAAAAAGTTACTACAAGAAAACTACAGTCCAATATCCTTGATGAATACAGATTTTTAAAAATCCTCATCAAAATATCAGAAAACCAAATTCAACAACACATTAGAAGAATCATACACCATGGCCAAGTTAGAGTCAATTCTGGGATGTAAGAAATTGTTCAACATAAAAGTTAATCAATGTGCTATAACGCAAAGACTAAAAATTACATGATTATTCCAAAAGAAAGAAAGAAAGACAGATAGATAGAGAGATAGATAGATAGATAGATAGATAGACAGATAGATAGATTTTGGCTAAATTCAACATTCTTTCATGATAAAATCACTTAAGAAACTTTGAATAGAAGGAAATTTGGTTCAATATAATAAAGTGATATATGAAAAACCCACACTAATATCATATTCAGCAGTGGAAAACTGAAAAATTTTCCTGTGGGCAAAACATGCCCACTCTTTCCACTTCTATTTAACATAGTGCTACAATTTCTACCCATAGAAATCAGGCAAGAAAAAGAAAGAAAAGAAAAAAAAGGATGAAGTAAAATTATCTCTGTTTGCAGATGACATGATCTTCTATGTAAAAAAATTCTAAGGATTTAAAAAAATGTTATAACTAATTTAATAGTTCAGTTAAGGTATAGGGGCATAAAATCAACATAGAAAACTCAGTTGAGCTTTACAGTAACAAACAACCCAAAGAAGGAAATTAAGAAAACAATACCATTATGGTAGTATCAGAAAGAATGTTTCTGAATAAACTTAATCAAGAAGAAAATACTTTTATATTGAAAACAAGACATTGCTGAAAGAAATTAAGATACACACAAACACAAGGACAAATTGTGTTCATTAATTTGGAGACTAATATTGTTAAAATGACCATTTATTCAAAAGCATTCTACAAATTTACTGCAATCTCTATCAAAATCCCAAAGGCAGGTTTTACAGGAATAGAAAAAAGACATTAAAATTCATATGCAACCACAGAGTACCCTAAAGAGCTAAAACAATCTTGAGAGAACAATGAAGTCTTCACACACCAATTTCAAAACGTATTACAAAGTTAAAATAATCAAGAGTATGGTAATTGCATAAAGGCAGACGTATAGTACAATGGAACAGGATATGGAGTCCAGAAATAAAACTGCTCACATATGATCAATTGATTTTCAATAAGGTTGCTGAAAATCCACAGTGGTGAAGGGATAGTCTTTTTCTGGATATCCACATGCAAGAGAATGAAATTAGACTCTATCTTATATCACAAACGAAAATCAACTCCCAGTGGATTAAAGACTAAAACATAAGATCTGGAAATGTAAAATTCCTAAAGGAAAAACATATGGGAAAATATTCATGATATTGGTCTGGGCAATGATTTCTTGGCAAAAACACAGGCAACAAAAGCAAAATTAGGGTAAGTAGGACTACATCAAACCAAAATGCTTCTGCATAATAAAGGAAACAAGCCTCAGAATGAAAGGGCAACCTGAAAAATGGCAGAAAATACTTTAAAACTGTGTATCTGATAATTGGATAACATCCAAAGTATACAAGTAACTCATAGGACTCAGGGGAGAGAGAGAAATAAAGGGGGAGAGAAAACCAAATAATTTTTTAAAAGGGCAAAGGATTTGAATAGACATATCTCCAAAGAATATATATAAGCACCAACAGGTATAGGAGAAATGCTCATCATGATTATGAGGGAAATGCAAATCAAAACCACAAGGAGATATCATCTCACACCTGTCATTCATTTTTTAAAAAGGGTATAACAAGTATTGGTGAGGATGTGGACAAATTGAAATTGCAACCTTTGTGTACTGTTGGAAGGAATGTAAATTATTGCAACCAATATGGAAAAGAGTATGGAGTTTGCTCAAAAAGTAAGAAGAGAACTACCATATGATCCAGAAATCCTAATTTTGGCTATTTATCCAAAAGAATGGCAATCAGGCTCTTTAAGAGGTATTAGTACTCACATGTTCTTTGCACCACTATTTATAATAGTCAACATGTGGAAACAACCTAAATGTCCATAGACATGAATCGATGAAGAAGATGTGGTATATACACACAACAAAATGTTGCTCTTCCATGAGAAAGTAAGAAATTCTATTGCATTAGTTCTCCAGAAATACAGAACTGAAAAGATTTATTGTGCAGTATTGGCTCATCTTATTATGGAGGTTGAGAAATTTTAAGGCCTACAGTAAGGATACTAGAGAACTGGAAACCAATGGTTTAATTCTAGGTCAAGTCTGAAGGCATAGGAAAATACCCATGTCCCAGCTCACACAACTGGGCAGTAAGAGCTTCCTTTTACTCAATCTTTTTGCTTTATTTGGATTTTCAACTGATTGGATGAGACCCCACCCAATTGGGAAGGGGAGCCTTCTTTACCTAGTCCATAAATTTAAGTGTTAATCTTATCCAGAAACACTCTTCTAGACACACCCAGAGGAATATTTGAACAAATGTCCAGATAGCCCACAGTCCAGTCAAGTTGACACAAAATTAACCATCATCCCTACCACATCCTACACTATGGATGAACCTTGATGACAAGTGAAAAAAGTCAGCCAAAAAAGGATAAATAGGACAAATATTTCATTATTCCACTTATATATTTAAAGTAGTCAAACTCGTTGAAGAAGAAAGTTGAGTTGTGGTCACTGGGGAGGTGGAGAGGGGAGGAGTCGCTGTTCAGTGGGTAAGATTTCAGTTATGCAAGATGAAAAAGTCCTAGAGATCTGCTCTACAGCATTGGGCTTATAGTTAACAATTGTACTGCATACTTAAAGTTTATTAATGTGTTTTTTAGCACAATGAATAAAAAGTAGTAAAGTGAGTTACTTAGTATTTACTCTTATAGATTATTGAATCTCCACTTTATCTTAAATCATTAAAGGCCACAAAACACCTTGGAAACAAATCTACAAAGATCCTGTTTCCAAATAAGTTTATATACTGTAGTAATAAGGATTAGAACTTCAAAATATCTTTCAGGATGGGCACAAGCTCCATTTGTCATTTTGTTCCCACCCCCCAGATCCACATTTGGAGATAAGATCTTTAAGAAGGTAATAAAGGTTGTCAAACATTTGTGGCTTTAATATGATAGGACTGTATCCTTATAATAAGAGGAAGACACAGAAGACCCCTGCCTCCACACCTGCAAAGAGGAAAGGCCATGTGAGGACACAGCAAGAAGGAGGCCATCTGCAAGCCAAGAAGAGAAGCCTCACCAGGACCCAACCCCACTGGCCCTTGACCGTGTACTTCTAGCCTCCAGAGTTTGAGAAAATACATTTCAGTTGTTTATTCCACTCGGCTTTTGTTATTTTGTGTTGGCAGCTTTAGCAGACCTACCTAGCAACGTACCAATGAAAATGCCATGTATACTTTCTTGTATCTTTTATATCTTGGGCTTTTCAAAAAGGTGAAGGGGATAATAGGTGGAGAATGGGTAAGGGGGAGGAACAATTTGCAGTATTTTAATAGTTGTTACTATTATGATTTATTCATTTTACTAGTGTTAGTGATTCCTTAGTAAAAAGATTCATTTGGACTATATATTTGAAGATAAAAATTATTAATAAGTAATTGAATAAAGTGACTATCATATCAATCGCCAAGCAATGGGGAACAAAGCAACAATTTAGTTTTTCTTTTTCACATTCAGTAACATAGTGATTAAAGAAAGATAAAAAGTGACAATTTGGTAAAATGTGCAGACAGTCTAACTTACACTTCACACACAATCTCTAAGTTATAAGCAAATATTAATATTCATGTGATTATATCTGATAGAACTGATGACCTTATTTCCAATGTAAACCCCACCCTTCCACAATCAATAATAGTCTGTCAGTGTGGTAGGTAGAATTTTAAAGATGTTCCCTGAGGATTCCCATCCCTTAGTTCCCAATCAAACACAAATCTAGTTACTTCCATGAAGAAACTTTTGCAAATATAATTAAGGTTACTAACCAGCTGAGTTAAGAGAGGGATATTATTCTTGATTATCTGGGCGGGCTCCTTCGGATCACATGAGCCCTTAATTGGTAGAAGGAGAAGGCGTAAGAGGCTGAGAGATGCAGCAGAAGAGGAAAGAAGGAGAAAGGAGGCAGAAAGGTTTGTAGATCTTGAGAAGAATTCAACCACCATTGACCACTTGGGAGGGCCCATGTGTCAGGGAATGTGCAAAGTCCATAGAAAATAAAAATGACCCCCCAGTTGACAGTCTGCCAGGACACAGGGACCTGAGTCCCACAAGAACAGCTTCTACCAACAACCTTAAAGAACTTGAAAGGAGATTCATATCAAGAACTTCCAGAAAAGTGCAGCCCTGCTCCATCTTAATTTTTGTCCATGACACCTGGAGCAGAGAACCACCTGACTTGTGCTGAGTTTTCTGATCTACAGAAATGTAAGATAATAAATTGGCATTATTGCAAACTGATCCATTTGTGGTCATTTGTTACAGCGGCTATAGAAAACTACTAAAAGTGATGGAGGCAGTTATGATTGTGGAATATTCCTTCAATGTCACAGTATGCATTACATATTTATGTATTATGTGTCTTCCTCTTAGTCTAAGGATACAGTCCTATCATATTAAAGCCACAAATGTATAACAACCTTTATTACCTTCTTAAAGACCTTATCTCCAAATGTGGATCTGGGGGGTGGGAAAAAAATGACAAATGGAGCTTGTGCCCATCCCGAAAGATATTTGAATATTCCTTCATGTTACAGTGTACATTTAATATTTAGAAATAGGTACTATGGCAAAATATATGTTTAGTTTCTCATTATCTATGGATTAAGTATATGAAAAGAAGATAAAAACAAGTGCAAAATCAGCAAAATAGGAAAAAGACAAAATAGGAAAAAGGAAACTGTTCTGCTGTTTGAAAATTAACATTAATAAAATGAAAAGGCAAGTCACATATTGGGAGATGATGTGCAAGATGCATGTATTTTACAAAAGATTGTATTCACAATACAGAAAGATTTCTTACAATTTAATAAAAAGAATTAAAAGTGGACAAAAGGATTGATGAGACTTCACAAAGGAAGATATTTAAAGTCAATAAGCATATGAAAAACACTTAGTAGCATTAGTCATCAGGGAAGTGAAAGCACAGTGAGGTAACACTACACATCAAATCAAATGACTATATGTATATTACGCATATATGCCGAATGTTGGCAAAAATGGGAGTACCTGGGACACTCATACACTGCTGGTGGGAATGCAGAAGAGCATGATCATTCTGAAAAACTATTAGGCAGTTTCTTATGAAACTGAATATACACACCAGGATATCACTCAGTGGTAGAGTGCTTCCCTACTTGCCTTGCATGCTGGAGGCTCTGGATTCAATCACCAGTGCCGAAAAAAAAAAAAAAAAAAAAAAAAAAAAAGTATATATATATATATATATTAATTAAACTATATATATATATATTAATTAAACTTTACAACTGAGAATATCCCTCATGTCCACAAAAGGCCTGTTCCTGAGTGTTAACCATTTATCAACTCAATATATATTTGAAAAGAAATTGGAAACAACCCAAGTGTTCATCAAGAAGACAATGGAAATATACACAACAGAATATTTCTCAACTATTAAGTAAAGAGTTACTGAAACATGGATCAACATTGTTAAATCTCCAAGTATCATGCTAAGTAAAAAAGAAACACAGAAGACCATACACTATGTTATTCAATTCATGTGAACCTCCCTGAAATAAACAATTATAAGGATGGAAAGTAAACTGGTATTCTTGGAATTGAGTTGAGAATGGGATAGAAATGGAATTGGAAGTAGGAAAAGATAACCTTTGAGTCAATGACAATGTATATCTTTATTGTGTGGCATTTAAACAGATGTAAATTTGAATGGTCTATACATATCTTTGGTATATAAATTAAACTTCAGTGCATATTCTTTGATTTAAATGAAAGAGGAAGAAAAAAGGGAACAAAAATAATAGTAACAATGATCGATTGGTTTGGTCTTCAAGAGAAACCAAAACAAAATAAAAGCCTGACCATAACTTCAAGGTAGATAGTCTTCTGGATTGTTCTACCCAGGCAATTTTATACAGTACTGAGAGATGGAGGTAATAATGAATTAAAATGCCCCTGTTGCTTCTCTACCCAAAGATTGGCTCTGTGTTTTAGATTGACTCCTGCAAACCTCAGGAACCATAAAAGACTTAGTGGCCTGTGGAAGTATGTGCATGTTGTAAGTCAGTACAAGATAACAATGGCAAGTTGGAGAAGGGGTTCCCCAGGGTTTCAGTTTAGCCCTTCCTCCTAGATATTTGCTGCTGAGAACTTGTTTCTCTCATAGGCAGAACTGCTAGAATAAAATTGAATTTGGTTCAGGACCACAGACCAGGTCTGGAATAGTCCCAGTTTATCCCTGGACAAAAAGTAAGGTGAAATCAGGTCTATAATGAATCATCAGCTCAGAAATAAGTTTTATGCTCTCAAATCTTATCCTGGAACCATTTGACTTAATTGATTCTTCCTTTAGACTGCTTATGCTTAGTGTGAGAGTGAATTTAGCCTAATAACAAATGCTTGCCATTTTAGCAAAAATGCAAGTACCTTTTCATCCTTCAGTTTCAGTTCTAGCCTCACCACCCTAGGATGGGCTTCCCTGACCACTTCTCCAAAGTAGACATCTTTAACCCATCACCAGTGCCACACTCAACCACATCACCTCTGCATGGCACTCATCAGTATGTGAACTATCCCACTGCCCCTTCAGTGTCTGTCTTGTCCCACTCGAATGACAACCCATGAAACAGTAAAAAGAACTTGTCTACCTGCTCACAGAATCCTGAAAACAGTACTTAGCCCAAAATGGAATTTCAGGAATATTTTTGGAAGAATTAAATTATACTATCTTGGCAGATTAAAAAAAAAAAAACCCAGCTATGTTGAATCTACATTTAAATTCTTCCAAACATCTCTATTCACACTCTTGATCAGTAATAATCATTTGAAACATAAAATTGTGTTCTAAGTGATGGTCAGCTTCTAATAAGAGACTTACAAACCCAAGTTATCAACATGCAAATTGCTTTTTTTACTTTAATTCCCTTCAAAAAATTTTAAATTAGGACTATGATTTAGTCTTTAGTGATGTATTTAATGTCGTTAGCTATCAAGCACATATACACATTTTCTTTATGTAGGCATCAAAGACTTCAGTTGAATTTTTTTTGCCCTTTTCATGGTTCAGAGGATCCTATTTCAAAACTGTAAATAAAACTTAACTGAAAATATGTAAATATTCAGGGTAAAGTCACCTAGTGAAAAAAATCACACACAAGAGGAAAGGCATGCAAAGGAAGTACACAGTATTTTGTCTTTCTTTGATTTATTGCTCTAAAGGAAAGAAAAAATGCAGTTCCAAAAACCTTCATGAAATATAAACTGTTTAATAAAAAAGTGTAAATAGAAAAGCGAAGCATAAGTAAAAAATATAAAAATATTTCTCTCCATCAGAGAGACTTGAGAAAGAAGTATGAATGGAATACCCTGAGAGCATTTACTTTGAATAGAGGACTCTTACTCTTCTTAGGTTCATGTTTAGATTACTCAACTCAAAGATGGGTCTCATTGTCTCTGGTCTCCATGATATAACAAAAATTTGATTTTCTTATTCAGTTGGTACTTATAATGGGTTGCATTATGTCCCCCCATACAAATTATGCCCACATCCTAACCCATGATGTGGGTTAAATGATGTGAGTAAATTTCATCTTATTGGAAAAGAGGAACTTTGCAGATACAATAAAGTTAAGGATCTTAAGATAATATGATTCTGGATTTTAGGTGGGCATGAAAATCAATGACTCATGTCCTTAGATGAGGAAGGAAGTGGAACTTGGAGATATATAGATACAGAAAAAACCCGAAGGGGAAGGACATGTGATACAGAGGGGAATGATGTCTCTCCAGTCCAAGGAATGGTGAGGATTGCCACCAACCACCAGAAGTTAGGAAAGAAGCAAAGAGTGAATTCTCCTTCTGAGTGTCCAGAAAAATCCAATCCTGGAGACACTTTGATTTCAGACTTGTGACCTATGAAAAAAGAGAGAAAGAGAGAGAGACGGGGGGGGGGGGGGGGGGGGGGGGGGTGAGGATACATTTCTATTGTTCTCAGTCACCAAGTTTGTGGAAATTCATTACGGCAGTCCTAGGAAACAAATACTACAGTTTTATATTGTTGCAACTAGGCTTTCTCTTGTCCTGTCTAAAAGTTTGTAGAACAAGATGTCTTGTTACTTTGCAGACCACTGTGGGGCACTATAATCTGTATCTTTGGGAAGTAGCCTTTGAACAGTCTTTAATAAAAGCTTCTTTAGACTCTTTTGCAATAATGTTGATTTGGGAGAAAAACAGTAACAACTTTAATACTCAGGAAAAAGAATCTGAGCCACCACCAAAAACTCTACTTTTCTATTTAACAACACTTAACATTCTTGAAGAAAAAAAAAAATACAGGTTAGTAACTACTTCGCATGGAAATAAGAACAGAATTTCTTTAAAACAATTGCTTGGTATAGCTGTTCTTTATTCAGTGCTACTGCAGTATTTTGATTTCAGTGTGTCATATGAACATTGTAGTTCACGTTACCAATAAAATAAGTGAAATTAGATCACAAGGGTGATCATCCACATTTTTCGGTGTTTGCAACGTTCATTATGGGCATAGGTTATAATATTAAATTTATGATTTACAAGGTAAAATTTTAGGAGAAATTCTATTTAAATGAGTTTGACCTTTTGCAGCTCAGTAAAAAACCTTACTATGACTCAGTCATTTGAACAGGAAATTTTATAAGCATTCTTGACAACTACTTCTCTCCTCCTGATTTGTAACCATTCTGCCATTCCCATCTAAATATCTTCTAAATACTTCTCCTTAGTTCCACTCTCTCAGAACAGGCTTATGTCATCTCGTGATTAGACATTCACAGTGTGTTCCTAACTGGTCTCCCATCTTCACTATTTGTTCAATCCATCATCCATCCACATTGCTTCTAGAGTTATATTTTTTTTTTTTCTGAAACAAATCAGGTCTTGTGAATACAAATTCCCCAGCATGATACAGAAGCCCTTTTGTTCTGGCACCTGTCTCATTCCCCAGTCATTTCTCGTGACTTCCTCAGCCCTCATTCTGTGCCTGTTGGGGCAGATGTTGGTAGTTGCCTACTGAATATGTAATCTTTCCTTTTTCTTTATTCTTAGAACTTCATTTTATTTTGGGACATCCACATGCTCAGTTCAAGAGAAAAAGAAATAGATTTCTCAGCCTTGTTTCAGCCAGAAGTGGTTATCTGATGTAATTGTTGCCAGAAAGATGGAAGCAATGTGTGTTGGGAGGTTCTGGGAAGAGTATGGTTTCTTGAAATAGTGCCCCCATTTTCTATTTTATAGTCCCTTCTTATTTCTGCCTGGTTAAGTGAACTGAAACCTGGAAGCAGAACCATATTTTGTTACCATTTCAAAAAAACAGAAGGATGAAAGCTAACAGCTTTGCACCAGTGGTGCAGAGAGAGAGAGAGAACCTGCAACACGGATTGCAGCACAGCATGGCCACACCATCCCTGAGCTGTCAATCTCCAGACTTCCTTTTTTTCTTCCTTCCTTCCTTCCTTCCTTCCTTTCTTTCTTTCTTTCTTTCTTTCTTTCTTTCTTTCTTTCTTTCTTTCTTTCTTTCTTTCTTTCTTTTGAGATAAAATCAATCCCTATTTGCCTATGCTACTGAGTCACATCACTTTTACATGTAACCAAATGCAATTCTAGCAGGTATACCTGTTAGCAACATATTATTCATCTTTTCCTGAATAAGTCTTTGGTATTAAGATTTTGTGTCTTACTAGACTCTGCTTGTGGCCTGGAAAACCCTTCACATCGTATTTATGACACAACAAATAATACCTCTTCATAAATACAGTTTGCACCTTCTTCCATCCCAATTATTATTCTGAATCAGTGCCCTTACCAGTAGGGGGCACACCATGAGATAAATAGGCATTACTCAGGCTTCATTCTATGTGAAATGCCACTTCCTCAAAGGACTGTCTGAAATCAAAATCTTACCTGAATTGCAAGTAAGTCCTCTGGATTTAGTTTTTTCAGACTCTTTTGTTAGAAAATACTAAAACATTTTAGACTCATAGTCTGAAGTTAAAGAAAAAAAATTTAAAAGAATTGTTTTTATACCAAAAAAGCAATATATGAATCATATATGTATTTATTCATAATTATTATATGTTGTATAATATGTATTATATATATTTTTTATGTTTGGGATAAATATTTGAATATTTATTTTTTGTTTGGAAGTTCTTGTAGGGGAGCACAGTTACTCATAAAACCTTGACCAAAGAACCAAAGTTGTCTTCAATGAAGTGCACAGCTTGTGAGGGACACAGATAGAGCAGTGAGGGAGGAAGGGGACTCCTTCTAGCCAACCAGATGGGTCAAATCAATCATGGCACTCGATGGGATGTCTGGGTGACATACATTGCAGACAGATCACCCTCATGTACTAAGTCTGAAAAAAAAATATATGTAGATAGATATAATAAGATATATAGATAGAATAATCCTGAACTAACATAAATTTTTGTTCATTCAGGATAATGTGTCTCAGAGCTTGATGTTTGTAAAAATCATCTGGAGATTTTATTAAAATGCAGAATTGGTGGACTGGGGTGGGACCTGGGATCTGAATTTCTAGCAAGCTCCCAGACATTGCAAATATTAATGGTTTGGGTGCCACATTTTAAGTAGCAAGAATATAGTGAAACCATAAGCTAATTATGTCCAAAGTAAGCACCTCTAGCTCAATACAGATGCAAATATTTTCTTTCATTTTTGGTTCTCTGCCACCTTCTTCTCTGAGAACTCAGAGAGTGAACTCCGTGACCATGAGGTGAGGACCACCTTTTCTTCATTTTCATATCCATCATGTAGTATCTAGCACAGCACCTGACAGTCATTGTGCAAGCTGTCTGCCGCTACAACAAAAAATTACATGAGTTAATGCCACACAGGCTACATAGATTATGCTAAGTTTCCCATGAGGAAAGGAACTTACAAAGGGGAAGAATTTTTTTGAAAGAAATCTTTGCACTGTACCTTAATGGACAGATGGAATTTTGAGCAGCAGAAATTAGAAAGATGTCCTTGAAGTCAGAGGAATTACGTGAGTAAAAAAAAATCAGAACAAGCTCAGTGAGTGGTAGGAATTAAAACAGGAAGAAAATTAAAAGTATTAAATAGTTTATGTGGATAATAGAAAGATCTGATCTAGAGTAGGAAAGAAAAGGGGCAGTAGACAAAAGAAAACAAAAATCCTGGTGCATATCAGGCCCAAACTGGTAGGTAGAGAAAGTAAGGAAGTTCACTCAAAGCGAGTAGATGGAGTTGCAAAATCGCAGCAATTTGTGGGAATTTAGTCCCTGGGGAGCTCCCTGAATCTGCCTTCTTGTTTCTCTTACTGAGCTGAATTTCTAATTGGATTTAGAACAAAGAAACTTAAAAATAAAACAAACAAAAACACCCAACTTAGGCTCTTAAAGAAATTAAACTTTCATTTGTCTAAATGAAACTGGAGTTATTTCAAAGAAGGAAGGGATTGAGGATTACATTCTGTTTTCAAACCCGTGAAGGTGGGACAAGAAGGCTTAATAAGGACTAAGACCAAGAGAGCTCAGTTTGTGTCTTGGCTGGATATTGGAGAGAGTGTGTCAGGGACATCTTTGATGTGAGCCTCATTTAGTGTGGTTTGACCAGGAGGAGACAGACACTCAAGGGAACCCCATCTGGTAGACAACGTGGGCTCCCGTGCATAATTTCACATCTTTTCAACTGTGCTTCTTTCTTACATAATCCGTTTCCTTGTTTCACTTGGTTATGGTTCTTTCTACCCTATTTACACTTCACCAGGAATTTCTCAACCTGAGTACCCTAAACTTCAAGGCCAAAGATGACACGAGATTAGGTTTATGTATGTGAAGATGTGTATTATCAAAAGAATGAAACAATAGAGTTTTTCTACGACCCTAAATTACAGGATACGTGAATAAAATATTTATGTCTGTGAGTGAGTATATACTGTCAACCCTTTATCTGTAGGATCCACATCCATAGATTCAATCAACCAAGGTTTGAAAATTTATGGAAAAACAATTGCATCTGCACTGAACATTTGCATACTTATCTTGCCTTGATTTTCTAAATAACCGTATAACAAGTGTTCATACAGTATTTTCATGGTATTTGGTATTAGAAGTAATCTAGAAACTAAAGTGTACTGGAGGGTGTGTATAGATTATATACAAATACTATGCCACTTTATATAAGGGATACATGCATCCTTAGATTTTGAATTTGGTGGGGGATCCTGGAACCAATTCCCCATGAATAGTAAGGGACACTGTACTTGAGCTGAATTCTCAAGTTTATAGAGAATAGTGGTTAAGCACCTGAGTGCTACAAGCAGTTGGACCTTTGTTTGAAACCAGGCTCTGCTCATCATTAGTTAAGTGACCTTAATTGACACATTAAACCTCAGTTTTCTTCATCCGTAAAATGAGGGCAAGAATGCCTTTGGTACAGTGTCCAGCACAATAAAAATGCAATTAATTATACAGTTTTTTTTTTTTTCCCTCTCACACAGTTTCTCAGTGTCTCTCCTGTATCGTTTTCTGTTAGTTCACTTATGGATTCTAAGAGTCCTCAAAAAATGCTGAGTTTGACCTAAAGTTCAATCTCTTCTTTTGGACCATCATCTCTAGTCACGTAGATTTACTTCTATATTTGGCTAAGCACTACTTACTTATAATCTATTAAATTCATTATAATGTTTGATGCTTACATAGTAAAAGTATCACATTTTTGAATGTTCTGATGATAAAGCTAATATTCCACATCTTATTTCTCATGAAGCATTTCATATCTTTGCAAAGATCATGTAATCTATCACAAATATTTGGTGTAGCAGAGGTTAGCCATCTGCTCTCCAAGCCCTTTTCTTCTTATTCTGTGACATAGAGCTATGCTAGTTTTACCAGCTTCCATTTGAGTTAGGTGTCACCATGTCATCAAGTCTAGCCACTGGTATTTGTTACCTGCTACTCCCACTGGGTCACAAAACCTTTTCATTGTATCCTCTGTGCTTCTCTCTTTTCCATTGGCTTGAGCAGAGGTAGAGGAGGAAAATAAATCTTTTCCTTCTACCCATTTTAGGTACATTGACTGGGACCCTGGAATTTTCAGTGAGAAAGACAGATTGACAGGGGGAAAGCATACATACACATTGAATGTAAGTTTTACATGACATAGTAACCTTCACAAGGAAATGAAGACCCAAAGAAAAGGTTAAGCATTTTATAGGTGTGATGAAGAGTGAAGAGTTGTGGGAAAATGTGGAAGGCCTAAATGTGTGAGCTAAGAGTAGTCAACCGTGGGAAACAGAGTAAGACCTATTCCTTCAGATTCCTTTTGGTATCTTTGCATCTTCTGAGATGAGGATGCTCTTTTTCTCTGGGTATGGGGAGTCACATTAGAGTCTTATGACTTGCTTCAGGGAGAAGCCAGACAGTCTTTTTGGCACCTGCATTTTTCAAATTCCCTCAGTTTAAAATATTTAATATTTAAGTTGCCATATTTTGGGGTATTATGTTCTAAACCCCATCACAGACAAGCATGGTGACCTTGGAAACCATTTGTTGAAAAGGCAAAATAAAAGATGGAAGTGGGCTGTGACTGCATTACAGCATGTAGGAGAGTCAACTGCTAGTCTGAATCACTCATTCTGGCTTTCTGTAAAATGAGGGAAAAAATTGTAATACTTTTAAGTCATTATACATAAATTATTAAATGACCAAATGTGCTTTGCTTTCTATCTTTAAGTATCATTTGTGGATAAGCTATTATTTATAGAGAAACTTGATTAAAATGTGAAAATACAGAGAAATGCATTTTCTTTCTTTTTTTTGATAAACGAAAACAAGTAAAACTCCATTAACCTGTTAAACACAGTGATGACCTTTTGATAGTTTATCAACTGCTAGGATTCCACAGTGCCAAAGGGCTAAGAACTTCTGCATTAATAACAAGGAAAATGGAGTTTGCTTCCTGTTTTTCAGTGGTTCTGGTTTTTACCTGTACAAAAGGTTTCCCACAAGTACCAAGCAAAAAAGAATGAGGTGTAATCATTCCTTTTGACTTTGCTTCTTCTCTTTCTGGGAAGGTCTGCGTGAAATGTTATGAGGTCTAAGCAGTGTCAGAAACCAAGGAGTGCAGGCTGAACCTGGTCTGCAGATGTGCTCTGTTGGCCTGTGCTGTGTCATTGTTTCTCTCCAGAAATAAATTAAAAATATCTGGGCTGGAGCTGCTCTCAAAACACATGAGACTGTATCAGCAGTGGGCCAGTGTCCTGTGTGGGGGCCATCCCTTTCGGTGAGGAGAAACTTCCTGTGTTCTCTTCCCATTTTATTCTCCCAAATCTTCAATCATGTATTTGCCTGCCTGGCCCCTATTGGTATTTCAGTTTGTGACTGCTGTATACTGGAAGGAAGAGGGGCAAGGGTAATGGTAACAAGGAGAAACAGAATAAAAAAAAAAAATCTCATTTTTCTAGAGAAAAATGAGAATTGATGGTACTAGTACTCCTTCAAAACAAATTCATCTTTTATTACAACAGATTTGGCCATTCACAGCAGATGAACTGAAGGACAAAAACTAATTCTAAGAGACTTTGAAGGGGAAAGAAGTCTTTTATGTATTGGATACATAGGTATTGCATATTTCACATTCTTTTCTGAACTATAACCATATATAGGACAAAGGGGGACCATAAGAGGTTAAAAAAAGAAAATCACATTTTTTGTTTTTGCTTTTTTTTAAAAAAAATCTTCCATATTTTATATTAGTGCATTATAGATAAACATAAGATTGTGGTTCATTTTGACATAATCATATAAGAATACGATGTAATTTGCTCCACATCAGTCTCCAGTACATCTCCTTTTCCTCCCCTCCTCTCTCCTCTTGTTCACCTTCCTCTACTCTACGTGTGTTCCTTCTATATATATATATATATATATATATATATATATATATATACTTTTTTTAACAATGCTTTGTAGATACACATAAAGGAGAAATTTACTGTGGCATATTCATTTATGTTCATAGCATGATTTAGTTGATTTCATTCCATCATTCCTCTTTTCCCAGCCCTCCTTCCTCCCTCTAAACCTCCTTCTGCCCCCTTGATTTCTTTCTTCTGGTTTACTGATGTCCCCTCTATTTTCATGGGACCCCCTCATTTCCTCTTCTTGGTTCTGCATGTGAAGGAAAACACATCCTTTCAATCCTTGACTTTCTGAGTCTTCTTATTTCACTTGGCATGATTTTCTCCAGTTCTATTTGCCAACTAATGCCATAATTTCATTCTTTTTTATGGTTTAGCAAAACTCCATTGTGTATACATACCACATTTTCTTTCTCCATTAGTCTATTGATGGGCAACGGATTGGCTCCATAACTTGACTATTTTGAGTTGCCCTGTGCTAAACATTGACACGTCTCTATCTCTATAGTATGATGATTTTAGTCCTTCTGGATAAATACCAAGAAGTGGGATAGCTGGGTCACATGGTGATTCCATTCCTAGTGTTTTAAGGAATGTCCATACTACTGTCCAGAGTGGTTGTGCTAATTTGCAGGCCCACCGGCTCTGAAGGAGTGCACCTTTTTCTTCACATCCTTACCAGCATTTATTATTACTTGTATTCTTGATTGTCATTCTGACTGGAGTAATATGAAATCTCAATGGAATTTTGATTTGATGGTGAGGGATGTTGAACACTTTTTTCATATTTTTTTGCCATTTACATTTTTTCTTTTGCCCATTTATTAGTTGGGGTTTTATTTGGTTTGGTTTAGTTTTATGTTTTTAAAGAGTAGGGTAAGTAGGATTAGTTCCTTAGTTATGTTGTCAGATATAAACAAGTTAGGTGAGAACATTATTCATACATTTTTTGCTTTTTCTACTGAATTTTTCCTTTTTCCTGCTCTTATCATTCCTTTATTTCAAAAGAGAATTGAACCCCATAAACAATGCAAAAGAACAGCAACAATAATGCTGTCGTGCGATGCAGTCTTTCTGACCACAGATTCTTGGGGTTGCATTTGGGCATGCTTATGACTGGTTTCTGAGAAGAACTGGTTTGATTTTGAACTTGAAAATAACCTCCCCTGGTTCTGCAGCAGATTAACAAGATGGTAGTAAGTTAGTCACCCTTGCATGCTTTACTTCCATTTATTTGCTGTTTTGTTTCTTTTGGCAATATATTGATTGTTTGCATATTTATTTATACATATCCTGCCAAGTACAAAAACAATTAAGGTGGTTAGATACTTAACATCTAAAAAAATATATCTTAAAATAGGTTAAAAAAAAGGGTGGGTGGGGGGAGTAGGAATGAGACCATAAACTGCATGCATGCCCCAGACTTTGGTGAATTGACTGAAAGCGGGCTTCTCTTTGCTTTTGATCATCTACAGCAGGAGAGGAAGGCAAAGGCTGCAGAACTCACTTGGTTGCTGTTTATTGCTCCAACCTGATGTATGGCAGGAGGTGGGAAAGGGAACAGAACACTAGCAATTTAAATGTTGCTGCTTTTAAGGAGGAGGCTGAAGCAAGTGGTTAACTAGGTGACTTTGGATTATTTCTACCTTTCCGTTATTCATACTGGTTCTGCTTGCTGAAGCCATGAATACCTGAAGGTAAGCTGTACCTTGACTCCACTAGAATTGACAAATGATGAAAGACCAGGGCAGCAAACCCTGGGTTGTTTAAAGGCAAATTGATTTTCTTCAATCCAGCACTGTGACAGTCTAGGGCAGGGTCATTTTTAGCCTAAAGAAAGTCCTAACTTTGTGTTTCCTTCGGGGAGACTCTCGAAGACCCAGAAATAAGGACTTTCCCCTCCCAGAAACTCAGGCTGCAGTGCCCTGGGGAGTCTTGCAGTCCAATATGACAACTAGAACACCAGTTATCACCCTATTACCTTTAAAACAATGGTGCTGAATCTCCAGATTTCTTTATCAGATACATATGCAAATACAGGGCTTAAACTGACTTGAGCCCATTAGAATTTCTATAGCTACGGACCAACCTCTCCTTCAAATTTTCTATAATGACTCATCAGTTATTTTATGATCAGAAAAAAGTAGAACAATTTCCACGCTAGTGTTGTTGAAAAAGAAGCAAAAGTAATTTGGAGAAGGGTTACACGTTGATTTGTATTAGTCATTAACACAAGTAGTGGTTAGGCATTAAGCAGTCAGGGACTTGCAGAGTGACATGGTGGTGAGACATTAAAAAGTCAGGTACCTGGTCTATCCTCTCATTGCTGTGATTCTATTAAGGACTCTAATTCTACATTCCTCTCTTCTTGTCTTATTATATTTTGGTTTGAATGACTAGAGTGAAAACATATATACCTTAAATATTAATAAAGATATCAGTAAAGGCACTTTTATTACAGATAAATGAAACTTTGATCTCTGTTTTCAAAGTCTAGTACATAGCTAGGCATCAGACACTCAATAACTCATAGGTCTCTTTCCCGTGCAACTGACTGAATGAATGAACAAAGATAAATCTAAATCAAGTCAGCTGTTTCATAATACTGAGAGTCTGCAGTATTTCAGACAGCAGATCAATGATATAATTATAAGAAAGATTTGATTGAATCAGATGCAGAAGATAAATAGAAATCAGAAAAATCATCCAACAAATGGTGAGTTTAAATGAAGAGCTATGATTATAATAAAAGCATACTGTTTCTAAAATTATTAGCAAGTTAATAAAACTTCATAGATTAATTATTAACTTCTAAGAGAAAGAAATAAAACCATATATTTAAAAATGATATTGCAGCATACTGACCTAAAACTATTAGAGTAATAATAGAGGACTTCTAATCTTAGACCATTACCTACACATACCATTTGCTAAAATCAACATTGGTACGGTTATTCCATTTTGCAGAAATATCTGAAAAACTGGGAAGCTGAGCAATTGTTAAAGATATGGCCAAGGCAGGAGATTCACACAAAACTGAATATTTTAAAGGAAGAGAATTTTATTCTTCCTTTGTGGCAAAGCACAAAGAGTAGTGGCAATTATAGAGTGTTGCTGCTTAAAGGGCACTTCGGGATTCTTAAGAGCTGCCCTTCATTTTCTAGAGTCCTTTTAGGCCTGGAGAAAGTGTCTGCCTAAAGCAAGGAAGCAGGGACAAAGCTGGGCCCAGGATGGAGTCTCTCCTGACTCCTGAAAGAAAATTTTCTATTACAAAATTCCAGGCAAATTCCTGAGAAAACTTCTCAGGATTTTAGAATCGTAGATTGTTGGAATTGGGAAAAACTAGGTGAATCCTGCTATATTACCTTTAAGATAACAAGAGAAAACTCAGGCTATAGAACCTGCCCCCCCCCCCAAAAAAAAAATCCTTTTCTAAACCTCCAAGAGTCACCCTACACCATCTCTCTATTGACCTGTCCAGCCCCATCTCCTCCCTTTCTTCTCTGTGTGCTCTGCTCTTAGGACTAAGTACTATCTATTCCTTACATATCTTAAATGTTCCCTGCTGTACATAATTTCCTTGTTTTTTTTTTCTTTGGCTCAGTTTTAATGTGCCTGTCGCCAATTATCCCCAATCTCTCTTCCATAGGAGTAAATCTCATCTCCACATACCCCAGGACATCATGTATAACTTCCATCTTCTTTGAGACAGTCCTTCTATTGTTTCTGCCTGAATGGTTTCTTTTCTAAGTTCGCTCTGTCACTATTGCTAGAACCATTATGTCACTCATTACTGCTCTGGAACATTCTCTGTGGGATCTCCTGTGTTCAAAGTTGACCTCTCAGAGGCCATAGATAAGTCATTTTTCAAACATCAATATAATAGTAATATCAGTGGCAGGTCATAGATCCCCAAAGGAATAAAGGCCCTGTCTGTATAAACAAAGTTTATGAAGAATATTTAATCACATTTTGGGTTTGTACAATTGTAATTGGTTTTTGATGCCATTGTACTTAAATTTGCCTTTTTAATACTCATTTTTAGTTTTAACATATTACCTTTCGAAAGGGTAGCAAGGGCAATTGAAGATGTGTTAAATATATATCACAGTTAATCAGGCAGAAAAGAAGTACTTCTTCAAGTTTGGAATTTCAGCTGCTTCTATACAACCTGAGTAAAATAGCTGACAGATTTGTAATGTGCTTAAGTGGAGCAATTTATATTTCAAGATTTCAAAGACCAACAAGGTGATATCCACAATGTTCAAATGTGGACTTAAATGCTTGTTGCTAGCAATCCCAACACAATCTCAGCCAAGATTTCTGCAAAACTGACAAGCTGATTCTCACATTTACATGGAAACGCAGAGAGCAAATATTGGCAAAGATAATCTTGAGTAAGAAGAATGAAAGGAGTCAAATTGTTAGAAGCCAAGACATGGGATGATGCCACAGTAATCAAGACAGCGTGTTATTAGTGAATAGTCAAATACACAAATGGAGCAGAAAATATCCACATGCACGAACGACATGCTCACGTATTATATACAGCAAGGTGACTTGGAAGTGCAGTGAGAAATCTTTTAAATAAATAGTGCTGGTGTAACTGGATATCTACATGAGAAAAAATGTGATGTGCCCCTTTAAGCAATATACCATGCAAAACAATCAGTTCCAGTGGACTTTAAAATCCAAATGCGAGAGTAAAACATTAAAGTTTTAATAAAAATCCTATAGAAAAACATCTATTGAACTTGGAGTAGGCAAATTTTTTAAAAACAGAACAATGAACTAAATTTAAATTAAGAATTTCTGTTCATCAAGAGGCACCATTTAGAGAGTTAGAAATAAACTATGCATAGAAAACAGATATTTACAATACATATGTTTGGAGAAGGACCAAATCAATATGAAAAAGGCAATTTAACAAGAAATCGTCAAAAAGACTTTAATAGGCACTTTACAAAAGAATATTATGATCCCTAATAAGTGTTAGCACAAAAGGATGGGCTGACTGCAAACTTCACGGGTCAGCAGAGCCTTTATTAGGTGATGAAGTCCTGCCTCTGTGGACCCACTTTCCTGATGGAAAATGAACCACTGGGAGAGTCTGGGCTCATATAGGTTATAATGAGAGGTGACTTAGTTAATGAGCTTGTCAGTTTGGGGCACTCAGGAATTTGGGGTCTGTTTTGCTGGGTGAAATTGGGGTGTCTGGGGTCAGCAGTCAGTTTGGGCACTCAGGAAACAGGTTGAAATTTGAAATTTGAATTTGAAATTTGTTTTTATTGGGCAATATTTTTACTAAATTTGTATGTGACTCAAAGGTATTCGGATTCATATTTTGGAAATTTTAATTTGTGAGCTCATTCGTCTATATGACAATTTTGATACACAAACACATGCAGACAGGACAATACACTGGTGTACACATACACAGAACAAAGAAATAAAGGCCTTATAGCTTTTTAAAACCTATTCGATTGAGAGCTAACCATTGCAAATTGGCCTCTGAACAGAAAACCCTTTTAGTTGAATAAAATAGGTTTGATCAGAAATTTTAACTTAGGTGCACAGAATCAAAATCATGAGCTCGAATAAATATATATGTGTGTATATATAATTTAAAAAAAAATGAGTCTTAGAAAAAGATGACACGGCCATTAATTATTTCAGTAAAGTGCCATAGAGTTTACTTTTTACCCAAATTAATGTGAGTTCAGGTACTGAGAGAGAGAGAGAGAGAGAGGGAGAGAGAGAGAGAGAGAGAGAGAGAGAGAGAGAGAGAGCAAGCTCTGAAGTCATTTTTTCTGTGTTGTAGCCAAGAAGTTAAAAGGACACTTTTCCTCTCTCTCTTTCTCTCTCTCTTTTTTTTTTCCTTTAGTTTCAGATTGGTCCCCAACTGGGCCTGCTGGCTTCTGCAGTTTACATTTCAATGCAGACTTCAGTGTGCTCTGGTCAAGGAAATTGCTGCCTAGGGCTTTTTAAACACCTCACTCCCACACTCCTTGGCAATCAGACCAGGTTTGGATGCAGATAATTATGAAACATTATCTTCCATTACTTCTGAGGATGAGGCTGCCTTGTAAGCTTGAAATAAGTCTCCCTTTTACATGACTTCGGGCTGGGACCTCACTCAGAATGGAGGATACTAATAAACTTCTGATAATTATTTTAAGTTAAGGGAGGACATTTACCAGCTAGTCGTGCCCTTAGAATCTCTTCAGAAGGGGAATATTTGCCTGCTGCTTGGCTGTTCACCATCCCTATAACTTAAGGCTCCTTGGATGTATTATCTGAGGTGACAAGGGCAGTGGAATTTGGGTCCTCTCATTATGGCAACTCAGTGTATGGACTTGGAAGCTGGTTGCACTGAGGGGAAGGGTGTTTTTCCCTAGGGACAGTTCAGTTTCCAGTCCCCTTTGCCCACATTTGGGACATGGCTTGGTGGTGGTGGGGGCTTAAATTACAATAAACTTTTGCCCAATGTCCAGTTCACCCACATCAGAAACAGGGACCAGGAGATGTACTAGAGGGTGTGATGGGACCATGAGCAGCAGTGGCTTTTTTAGGGCTATGGAAGACTGAGGCTAGGAGCTGATGTTTAGTTTTAAGATGATTTTCTTTCTCCTGTTTGGGTTCTTCTTCTCTATTGTTAAAGGTCTTGAAAGCAGTATCCAGAAACTGCTTCTGGGAAGTCTTGGTGCCTTTCTCTGTTTAAGTTTTTTATGGGAATCAGGTGCAGACCTGCTGATAAATTAGGGAGAAAGAGAGGACCAGCAGGAGCATGAAGGTCTAGCGTAGTATATTTGCTAACTGAGCAGAGGAAAAAGAAAATCTGGAGGTAGGGAACCTCAGTTAATTTGCCATTCTGCCATAAGCAAATTTTTTAAATTTGGAGAATTTCTTAATCAAAGGTCCTATACTTGGGCCATGGGTGCAAATTATCTAATTTGTATCATCGTTGCCAAATTTGAGTACTGGGCTTAACGAAGCATTTGATTTTGAGGTCAGTTTGGGAATAAAGGGTCTTAAAATTACTTAGAAGACAACCCAAAGGGGAGTCCTGCGGAATTGACTGATTCCCATGTTGGGGAGGCATGACCAGTTTGTTGGATTGAGACCAAAGCCTCCTCCTCTGAACTAATTCCGACACCTGATTGGATGGTTCCACCAAAAACCGGAGAACATCTTCATTCCAATTTCAATGGTGGGAGGACCCCCAGGCTCCCCGTGGGCCAAAAGGTGGAGTCTCAGGGCAGGGTACTTATCTGCTGGAGACTGGACAGGGTCTTGCCTCTCTGGAGAAATTAAAGGCTGCTGTTGGATGCAGGAGCAAAATGGCAAAGAAGTCTTCTAATCCCTGAGGTTTGCTGGGTGTGTAAGGGAAGAGAAGAGTGGGGAGGGAAGGAAGTAGAAAAAGGACACCTTCAATGCCAATAAAGGATTTGATCTAAATCCTTGCCACATCCACCTGAAATAAATCTGCAAGAATTTAGCAGGTGGTTGATATTTGGTACCCCTGAGGACTGTTGGGACCAGATTTGGGACATAAGACCTTCGTGCAGCACCAGAGTGGTCCTTGCCAGCTGCCTTCAGATGCCTTAAGCCTTCTTCTGTCCCTTGCACCAAAGTTTCTCCTACACAGCATTTGATATTTGGTACCCCTAAGGGCTCTCAGGGCCAGATTTGAGACCTAAAACCTTCATGCAACATCACGGAGTGGCCCTGGCTAGTTACCTTCGGTTGCCTTAAGCCCTCCTCTGTCCTACCCACCAAACTTCTTCTGCACAAAAACTGACAGTTGCTCAGTGTACTGCAGAGGGCATGAAGGGCCTATGTTTAATAGGGTGTATGGGGAGCTCACAGTCATTTTGGGGATTCAGCCATAGCTCATGTGAGACATGGCTTGGGGGAACCCCAACTTTCAGAAAGTCACAGAAATGCCAGACTTTCAATGGTTACTTTCTGAGCCTCATTAGTCATTTAACTTTGGGGAAAGGGAATGGGTTCTTGGGGTGCAGGAAAGGACAAAATATTACCTTTCTCCCATTTCCCAGTCAGGGAACCAAAATGTCAGCACAAAAGAACCAGGCTGGATGCAAACTTCACAGGTCAGCAGAGCCTTTATTCAGCAATGATATCATGCCTCTGTGGACCCACTTTCCTGAAGGAAAATGAGCCACTGGCCAAAGGGGGAGTCTGGACTTATATAGGTTATAGTGAGAGGTGACTTAATTAATGAGCTTGTCCTTTTGGGGCACTCAGGGATTTGGGGTCTGTTTTGCTGGGTGAGATTGGGGTGTCTGGGGTCAGTGGTCAGTTGGGGCACTCAGGAGACAGGTTGGTGAGATTTTGAAATTTGTTTTTATTGGGCAGTATTTTTACTTGGAGAAAAATGGAGTGTCTGGGCTCAGTGTTCAGTGTTTATCTTTTCTCCTTCATGGTCCCATTGTACTGTCACTGGGAAAGGATTTACTTGGGGAAGGATCAATGCATTGGCCTCCTTTCTAGGGACTATTCTGTCACCAGGAAGGAGTGCACCAGGACAGGATCAGTGCTATCAATGTGCTGCTTTCCTCTTCACTCCCTCTTCCCAAGTCACACTATTTTGGGGTTTGTCATTTTCCATATCCCATGAGAAGCACTTAAGAAGATGCTCAACATCATTAATCATTACAGAATTTAAAACCATGAGATTCTTCTACCCACTCTGCCAGATTAACTAAAATGAAACAAGATCATTGGTGGGTGACGATGTGAAAAAATTGGAAACATGGTGTATTGCTGGTACCTATGTAGAATTACGTAGCCACCACAAAAAAGTATGATAGTTATTCAAAAATTGAAATAAAGTTACCATATGATACAGCAATTCAACTTCTGGTTATATATGTATAAGAGTTGAAATGAAGAACTTGGACAGATATTTATACATCTGTGTTCAAAGAAACATTTTTCAAAATAGCCAAAGGTAAAAACAACCCAAATATCTATTGACAAATGAATGGATTAACAAATTGAGGAATATTCATAGAACGGAACATCATTCAGCTTTCAAATTGAAATTCTCATACATGAATGAACTTGAAGACATTGTGTTAGGTAAAATTACTGAGATACAACAGGACATGTTTTGTAAAATTCCAGTTATGTGAGGTACCAAGAATGGTCAGAGTCATAGAAAACAGGTCATAGAATATGGTTACCATGTGTTGGGAGTCACCAACATGGGAAGCTGTTGTTTAATAGCCACAGAGTCTCAGTTTGGGATAAAGAACAATTTCAGAGGTACTGATGATAGTGGCTCAACAATGTGAATGTACCTAGTGCTACTGACCCAATAAATAAATTGTCCAACTAATAAAATGGCCTGGTTAGTACATTTTATGTTAGGTATACTTATCACCATAAAAATGTGTTGTCATGGAGGACGTGAAATATTGAATTTTTATTCTTTGCCGTTGGTTGTGCATATTGGCACACATATTTTCAAAAACTCTTGTTTTTTTATTGAAATCGAATACTGTATACATCTAACTTATTACCAGGAATTTTATTTCTAGGTATATATCATTAGAAAATAGGACATATCACTAAAACTATGTACAAGAACGTTCTCAGAAATATTATTGTTAATAGCTGAAATATGGATGAATTCCAAATGTCTATAATCTGTATAATGGATAAATTGAGACATTGAACAGGCCCTACATAATTTGCAGGGCCCAGTGTAAAACTAAATCCAGGTGACTTCTTTTTTTTTTTTTTATAGCTTATAGTGAACTTTATTTATTTATTTTTAAATTATTTGCACTAGCTGTACTTGCTTCTCTCTTTCACTTTCCCTAGTTCCCCACCTGCTCTGCTTATGGAGCAAAACCCCAGACTAATCTACAGGAACCCAGCTTCCTTCATAGTGCCTCAAGTGTCCCTCTAGAATTCTAGAATCCTCTAGATTAAACTGGCCAAGGAGAAGAGAGAGTGTGGAGGAGTACAGAGTACACAGAAGGTTTTATGGAACGGGTATAGAAATGATGTGTCATTGATCATTGTGGCCTACATTAGCCAGAATTACGTCATATGATTCCATTAACTACAGAGGAATCTGGGGAAAACTTCCATGCGTCCAGGTGGTACTGGAAAGAGATTTGATGAATAGAATATTTCTTCTGCCACTGCCATGCATTTTATATTTCTATGTTCTCTTTAGAAGTTTTAAACTACGGTTTTCAAGGTTTTTTTTGTATTGAGATCTATGTTTGCTTATTTCAAAGTGATACATTTATCTCAAATAAGGGAATGGAATCAAGATTGGATGCTATAATTGTCCATGAGAGAATAAATTATAAGAAAAAAAGTCTAGAATACCTTCTTGGAAATAAAGGTCATAAGCCAGCAAAATATTCTATATTAACCTCTGAAAAGGGGAGTTTAAATTCTCTCAGAAAAATAATAGAGAAAAAATAACCCCATGACATGAGGATGAAGCCAGAGTGGTTATGAGAAGAAAATAAAGGGAAAATAATATTTTCCCTCTCCATTTGTCTTTTGACTTTTGAGATCATGAATAAAATTCCTGCCTTATCATTTCTATCAAAACAAAACAAAATTTAGGATCAAGCCTGGAGAATCTTACTCGATATTCTGTCAAGTCTCAGTTATTAGTTTGCCCCAGAGGAATGCAGTGCCATGAACTGTCAAGAGCCGGGAGCAGAAGAGACCAGGTGGAACAGTGGTTCATTTCCAGGACCTTGAAAGGTTTGGCTGCATGTGTAAGATGTCAACTTCATTACTCTTGTTCTGGTGAGTTAAGTGAAGATCCAACCTTGTGTCCTCAAACCATCTCTATTTTCATGTCTCCTCACCCTAGATGTTTGTGTGTAATATGTCACGTCTCCATAAAATATAGTCACAAATTATTGAGTATCTACTATGTACTAGGTATTTACATGATCTTATATCCTCAAATGAACCATGAAGAGCAGGTTTCATTAACCCCATTTTAGAACTGAAGAACCTGAGGGTCAGAGTAATTATAGGGCAGGAGCTACAGTTCATTGATCATTGCTGGACATTTATAACTTCCTCTCTGAACACTTCTTCATTTTCTTGCTCCTTGAGAATTCTGCTTCCTCTATATTGCTCTCACATCCCATATATACAAGAGTCTGGAGCAGATTGCCATATAAAACACAGGGTACCCAGTGATAGTTTAATTTCAGATAAACATGAATTTTTACTGCCTGGGGCATACTTATGTCAAAAAGTTATCTTAGATTCAAAAGTAATGGGGACTTTAATTTTATTTGTGGAATATAGCAACCCCATGTGAGCAAAGTGGCTTTCTTATGCCTTCTTGATCCCTCCACACTTCCCCAGAACATCCAAACACTTTGAAATACTTATCTTCAGATTTTATCATTCGCTATTGCTCTTTACTGAAATTGTCATGCTTATGGGCACTTCTGCCAAATCATTGATTTTTTTTTAACACCTGGCCCACCTTATTCCTCTCAATAATTATTTGTGTTATAATTTTTTGTGATTCTAATATCTACAGGATGACACTTTAAGGCTCTTCTCATTTCCTTTAACTTTTCACTTCAAATACTTTTCCTTCATTCCAATTCAGTAGGGAAGGAACATAGAGAATGTTGAGATGTCTTTGCAGTGTTAAATAGGGTGGTCAGGGAAACCTCACCAAGTAGATGGAGCAATAGGAGAGGATTTGAAGGGACCAGTCCATTGACACTAAGTAAGAGTCAGAAGAAGAGAGGAAATGCTAATGTCCTGAGGTAGACCTTTGAACCTATTTTCAGAAATTTTCTTACTAATAAGAAATGTATCTTATGCTTGATGATGTTACTGATTGTACTTAAAATATCTTGCCTATAGGAGTATTCATTGAATAAGATGATATTCATAGAAAAGCACCATCAATTCTTGTTAATTAAATGGATGACAGGTTCATGTTAATGGAAGGTTATTAAACATATTTGAAAATCAATTCCTGTCCTGTAAGACCTTTCCATCAAATGACAGGATTTAGTATTCCAAACAATATGTAAAATGAAAGCACAAATGAGATAAGGAGTTGATATTACATACAACTGGAAGTGTATTTGGAGTGGTGCATTGTGAGGGGCACAATGAAAGTTTTATGTGGACTTGATATGCAGAATAATTTCCCAAAGGGTTCATTCTTCTCATTTTAATTAGAAGTGCTTTCCAACATTTGTATCTAGAATAGCATGTTAACCTCATGTTTCTTCCATAATGGACATATTTCTGTAGTCTTTCATGCACTTTTGATTCTTTTGCTTTCAATCCATTAGCAATCTTCAGGAGTAGTATAAAAAAAAAACACCAAATCTTCTTTTTTACTAATTTATCCAATAAAGCTTTATTGAGTGCCTGCAAATGAGAGAAACCTTGAGCTCGATATATTTTGGTACCAAAAAAGGAGCTCTACACACAGTATATATGTTAGTAAATTTCTGTGGGGCAAATTTGTGTGTGAATGAATGAACAGAATGAGTCCAGCAAACTGCTTTCTCTGAGATACCGGATTTGATACCCAGCATATCAGAGGTATGTTTTTAATTCTGCGGGGAATGGTTTCTGAAATAACACAGGAGGTAAGGACGAGGAGAAAATGTTAATATGATGAACACTGTGATTAAGCGGAGACGACGAGGCGACTAATTCTGGCCTCGCTCGGCTTTCGTAGTCCTTCCGTCCACAACTCTTTGCGCAGCCGCGGCCGGTCGTGACGTCATGGGAAGTGGCGCTCGCGGGAAAACTTGTCTAGGCGTCCGGGAGGAAGCAGGGCGCGCGCGCGCGGGACTTTCAAGCTTCGACCCGGGGAAACTCTGGTTGACATGAGTCTCTGGGTGGACAAATACCGGCCGTGCTCCTTGGGGCGGCTGGACTATCACAAGGAGCAGGCGGCCCAGCTGCGCAACCTGGTGAGTCGGCCGCGGTTTGGACCGGGACAGCGGAGGCCCCAGGCGCCCCTGAGCGGTAGGGCATCGCCCGCCCGCCATTAGGAGAGGCGCAGAACAGGGAAGGGGGAAAAGTGTGTGTGGGGTGGCGGGGGTTGTGTTTTTAAACCGGGAATATCAACTGGCGAGTGTCACCTGAGCCAAGACTCGAAATGAAATGTTATAAATACGGAAACCGAGCAAAGCGTGGGAGAAGTAGAACGGTTAATAAGTGCAAAATCCCTGGGGCAGGAGTGTGCACAGCTTGTTGTAGGACCACAGCCAGTTGGAAGAGTAATAGGAACTGGGGCGTGTGCTGGAGGAGGGAGTGGTGCAGACTCAGTACATCCCTACAAAGTGAGATGGGAAGCTGTTGGAGGATTTCGAGAAGTGACATCATCTGACTTTTAAACAGGCTTAATGTTTCTTGGTTTGAATGTCTTCATTTACAAGGAAAATGTTGGATTTATTCATTCCTAGGGTCGTTTCTAATTCTCAAATTCGGTGGATTAGGATGTCTTTGAGTTTAGTTCCTTGCAGAAGGCCCCTGCTGCCTTCTGATACCCCCCTTTTAAAAAATTGTTGTTATAGATGGACAGCATGCATTTATTTCAGTGCCTCACATGTGCTAGGCAAGCTGTCACTGAGCCCCAGCCCTGATACTTCTTTTTATGTTGTAGTTGTTTAGTGTCTAATGGCAGTGATTTATGAAAAGCCAACTGGATCTTGTAGGGAGTGGAGTGTTATTACAGAACTAAACTGTGCAGTTTGTGTCTTAGTCTTCTTTTAACTTTTCTTTCCCACATCTAATTATCAGAAAACCCTTGGAAAACTCATTGCCTTATAAGGCAGCAGACTCTGTTAGTACCCTGCCTGTGTATCGCCTCGTTTGTATAGTTCATGCAGACTGACTTTGAACTTCCTACGTGTGGTTTTTGCCTGAGGTCTTTTCTCTGGCTGAAATCCCCAAGCACACTTGAATTACTTAGGAATTAATCCCCTCTCTTTTCTCCCATCCAGTGTCCTAAGCAGGCTTCCACAAAATACTGGTGAGAAAGTTTCTCCACCCCTTGGTTGGGTTAACACTGTGGTGTATATTTGTGCTGGTTTTAATTGTTTCCCCAACAGGATCAAGCCCATATGTCTAGAGTGGAATTAAAATTAATAACACATTCTTTTTGATTTCCTTTCTTTCCTTATATTGCATCCCTGTTCTCTGGAAGTTTTCCTTTACCTTCCTTGCAGGTTAAACAAATGCACCCAGTTCTTATCACAGGAACTATTTCCAGGAGCCCAAACAAGAAAAACATCTATCTCAGAGTTACAGATTTTTCATCTCACAGCTGGTTGGGTTCTGTAATTAATCATTCCTTTCTTTTAAAAAATTCTCTAGGTTTGGGAGTTTCGGTTGTCTAGCATTTTATCTTAAATCTTGCATGTTCTGTGCTGTATATATAGGTTATTTAAGATTCTGGGTAATAATGTTTTAAAATTTATTTCAAAGTACAAATATGTATTTTAATTTGTTAGTTGGTGTGCAAAATATGTGGGACTTAAAAAAGTAGTTCAGTTCTACCTAGAGTAATTTAATTCGACTAGAGAAAAATACCTTGTTCTTTTTTTCCCCAGGTTCAGTGTGGTGACTTTCCTCACCTGTTAGTGTATGGACCATCAGGTGCTGGAAAAAAGACAAGAATTATGTGTATTCTACGTGAACTTTATGGTGTTGGAGTGGAAAAGTTGAGAATTGAACATCAAACCATCACAGTAAGCACTTCACTTTTGGACTTTATGGGAGGAATTTTTTTTTCCCCAAGTTTATTTTTTGTTTTTATTTGTTCTTAGTTATATATGAAAGTAGAATGTTTTGACATAACATACATATATGGAGTTTAATTTCTCATTTTGGGGTTCACATGATGTGTAGTTACACTGGTCATGTATTCATATATGAACATAGGAAAGTTATGTCCAATTCATTTTACTGTCTTTCTAATACCACCCCCACCAAAAGCATTGTGAGTCAGCATCTGCATATCAGAGAAAATATTCAACTTTGGTTTTTTGGGATTGGCTTATTTCACGTAGCATGGTACTCTCCATTTCCATCCATTTACCTTTCCCTGCAAATGCCATAATTTCATTCTTCTTTATGGCTGAGTAGTGTTCCATTGTGTACGTGTACCACATTTTGTTTATCCATTCATCTGTTGAAAGGACCTAGTTTCCATAGCTTAGCTATTGTGAATTGAGCTGCTATGAATATTGATGTGGCCACATCACTATAGTATGCTTATTTGTAAGTCCTTTGGATATATGCCAAGGAGTGGGATAACTGGTCAAATAGTGATTCCATTCCATTTTCTGAGGAATCTCCATACTGCTTTCAGAGTGGTGCACCAATTTGCAGTCTCACCAGTAATGTATGAGTGCACCCTTTTCCCCCATTCTTGCCAACATTTATTGTTACTTGTGTGCTTGATAATTGCCGTTCTGTCTGGAGTGAGATGAAATTGTAGTGTAGTTTTAATTTGCATTTCTCTAATTGGTAGAGTTGTTGAACATTTTTTCAGATATTTGTTGGCTGACTGTATTTCTGTTCGGTTCCTTTGCCCATTTATTGATTAGATTTTTTGTTTTTGGGGTTTTTTTTTTTTTTTTTTTTTTTTTTTGAGTTCTTTATATATCCTGGAAATTAGTGCTGTATTTGAAGTGCATGTGGTAAAGACTTTCTCCCAATCTCTAGGCTTTCTCCATGTTATTGTTTGTTTCCTTTGTTGTGAAGAAGCTTTTTAGTTTGATAAAATCCTATTCGTTGATTCTTGGTTTCACTTCTTGTGCTTTATGAGTCTTGTTGAGGAATTTGGTTCCTAAGCTGACATGATGAAGATTTGGGCCTACTTTTTCTTCTAGAAGGTGCAGGGTCTGTGGTCTAATGCCTAGGTCCTTGATCTACTTTGACTTGAGTTTTGTGCAGGGTGAGAGGTAAGGGTGTAATATCATTTTATTATATATGGATTTTCAGTTTTCCCATATGGGAGGGATTTTCAATCCTGATCATATATGTGCCCTTCATCCTCTCAGTTGTGCCTAATATATGATTTAAGAATGAATTTCAAAGGTGTGCAGGATTGAGAGATACTAATATAAGAATGAATTTCTGATGTACAAGATTGAGAATTACTAATATATAGACCTAACTATTGTAGACCAAAGTCATTTATATTAGAAAGCATGAGCAACAGGTTTGCTGTAAAATGCACAGGACGAGAGTCATTTCAGTTTACCTAGTAAGTAAAAAGATGTTGCAAATGAAACTAGATATCAAATTTCCAGAAGTTCATTTTTCTGGGATCAGTAGTGGAGATGAAAAGAAATTTTAATAATCTAAATGTGGAATCAAGTGACAGTGGAGCAACTAACTGACTGGGAAAGGAAACTTGAGGCATTGGGAGGTTGAAAGGCTTCCCATGATTTTGCCCTGTGGAGTTTTCCACCCTGTACCATACACTGCGTTGTTGTCATGCTCTTTTCTTTGGGATGATGTTTCAGATCTAGTTGAAATATCTTCTCTCTAAAGTGCTTCTCCCACCCCATGAGAAATATGTTTTTTCTATAACCTGTAGTTTATACTTTTTATACTACTTTGTTTTGTCTAGATTATAGTGTATATATCCTTACTTTGACAAGATTGAATTTGTTTTGAAGTTATGTAGGGGACATGCCAGATTTATTTTCATATCCTTCATACCCCTGGATGGACTGTTTTATATATGTTATGCATTGAAAAAAAATGAATGCTGATTGTGGATGGTATTGATTTTAGTAGAATCTTCAAGAAGGTAAATGAGTTTTAGGCTAATATTGGTTAGCTTATGTTTAGACAGATCCAAGGTTGAGGAGCTTGGTGGTACATCCTGAAAGAAATTCTTATAATATTATGTAAGGAAAAATTTAGCAAGAAAACTTATCTTTAGGGAAAAAATTACAATATCTTAATAGAAGAACAAAAAACAGGAACCAATCAAATGGAAAGATGCAGGGTTTTTTTTTTTTTTTAATTACACAAAATGATCCTAAAGTTCACATGGGAAGAATATATTTCTGAGACCAGCTAAAGTAATGATAAAAAAGCTTAGTGAAGTGGGACTTGTTTTATAAAATTATAAATCATATCCTACAACTAATACAGTGTATTAGCATTTGCATAGAGAATGTGACTTGTGAAACTGAAGAGAGCCTGGAAATATGCTGACAGATCAGTTTGAAAACAGTGGAAAAGTATGAACCAGCAAAATGTGTCAACGTAACTAGTTATCTATTGGGAGGTAAACAAAGTTCAATTTCTGTGACATACTATTTGTAAAGATAAAGTCCAGGTAAATTAAAGACTTGAATGTTAAAATGAAATGCTAAATATTTTAGAATAAAATTTCTTAGAGTATTCATGCTGCCTGTCATTGAAGAAAACCTTTTAATCGAGACTGTATGAAATATGTATGAATTTAAGATTTTATATGACAGGATATCAAACATAAAATCAATGGAAAAAAGATTGTCACAAAATATTTGAAAGGAAAGTTAGGTAAGAGATTTTAAAATTAAAAATGGAGAAGACAACCTCGTAGAAAATGAAATAAATAATCAATAGAGAAATATGTGCCCAATTTGACCTTTGAGAGAGTTAAGCAGAGTGTACATTATTTTGTCAAATTTGCAAAATTTGAAAAGCATACTAAAATGGACTATAGATGGGGGATGTTGAGGAAGAGTATTTGTTGCCATTGGAAAAGTGAATTGTTAGATCTTTTGAAAAACAGTGGTCTAGAGATGCACATACACATAGGCAAAAAACAAAATGGCCATCAGCATGACCATCAGCTGTTGCTACCCAGCTATAACATATCAGTTATCTGAGAGGGATTGTCAAAATAAATTGTTATTGTTAACTAGGTAAAGCAGAGGTATGGGTGTGACTTCCTCTTTCTTTTTGTTTTCATTTTTGTATTGACATGGAAAAGACCGTAAGAACCTATATTTAGATTGATAAAAATGATAATTTGTTGATAAATGAAGATGACTTGGGGATATCTGAAAGTAAGTGTCAAATGGAAGCTCACACCCTGGGAAACAGATTCTGGATCCTGGCAGGTGGAAGAGAATGCACGATGCAGTTCAATAGTAGACATTCTTTATTCAAAGTCGGCAGCAGCCCCTCCCTCCAACTCCAGTCCCATTTTGCCCCTGCCAGTTCCATTTAGCCCACTGGGCCATTTCCATAGGCCCTTTTTGTATGTAGGCCAGACAGAGATGGCACATTGACACTCAGTCACATAACTGGATGCATGCTCACAAGCAGTTGTTTTTGACCTTGAGAACATAAACTGAATCAGGTTGTTCATGACCTTGGCTGCATACTACAAACAGCCTGCTGGAAGCCTCAGCAAGGGATGAACTATAGCCATCTTAGAATTGCCCTACAGTAAGGGAAAGAAAGCAATCGCAGTAAAACAGGATGTGTGATGTGACCCAGTTGATAAAAACACTTTTGCACATTAAAAATGGAGTTAGTGAAGTTATATCAAGTTCTCTTTTTTTTTAAACAAACTTCAGTTGTTTATATAATAAAAGCAAAATAAATGAAAATACAAAGAAGAAGGGAAATAGCCAATAATAGATGTTGAAAAAAATCTGGTTTGTTTGTTTTGTCCACAGACTCCATCTAAAAAGAAAATTGAAATCAGCACCATTGCAAGTAATTACCACCTTGAAGTTAATCCCAGGTAAAGTGCTATTAAGCATTTTTAGAAAAATGGTTGGAAGTAAGCAGTTTTTAGCAACAGTGTTTCCATACTTTTTTAAAGATTAGAGGTCTCAAAATTATATGCATGGAAGCACAGTATATAAAACAGATTAAAGTGAAGCTGTCCTTCTCAAAATGTGATGCCCAGTATTGTCCCACTTTGCCTTCTCTGTCAGATGGTTTCAATAATATATATTAAGTTTTCTTGCTTTAGAGTTCATTGTTAGTAAATTTTTAAAAAATTATATTGATTTATTCAGCACTGATGAGCAAAGAATGTCTAAAAAGTTTGTAATGTCTGAAGTAAGTATTTCTGAAACTGAGTTTGGGTTGCCAGGTCTTCCTTTGTTACTTCTGGTATTTCAGCTTCTTGGTTAGAGGGTGTTATGGTAGTCTGCCAGCCAATGTGTTTACATCTATCATGAGATAATAAGATTAGATTCTAGTTGGGGAGACATTGAAACTTGTGCAGTATTGGTAAAGTTGAGTAACCTTAAAAGGTTCTGTGGTGCCTGATGTGTTCCTAAAGGAGAACAGAATGGAGGACCTTCTCAGGCAGAGGCAACCTCATGGTAGAGAGGCAAGAATGAATGTCCAATTCAATGAGCAGGTGGAGACAAAGGGAGTAGGAGGAATAGTTATAAATTCTACCAGGATTATCATACTTAGTCCTTAAAAATAACCCTAGCATAGTTATTATACTCTTCCCTGGTTATGTCAAAGAAAATTAAGAGAAATAAGATTTGTGGGAAATTAGTCTGATCATAAAAGTAAAAAGGGTTAATTCTAAAAAAAAAAAAGGGAAATGTTTTAGATTTTTGGCTAGAAAAATGATCATCCAAAAGGCAATCTAGGTGTATTGATCTAATAATTATAGTGACTTGGTAAAAAAAAAAACAAAAAACTTAATGACTTAATGGTTATTTGGGAAAATAAACTAAAGCTGATTATTTTGCACTCCTCCTTTTTTTCTTGTGAGTTTTTCTGAGACAATAATAGCCAGTTAGATTAAGCTGATTGTTTTTCAGTGTTTGAAATTAACATTCATTTGGCCTAAATTGAACCAGATGATTTTTTGGTTTGAGAGATGATTTATTCAAGTGCCAAAGTAATAGTATGGATGAAAATGACAAGTATGTGCCTGTGATAGGTCAACAACAGTTTGTATCTTAAGCTCCATTTGCTTATCTCATCCCTTAGTAAATCCAAATCAGCTCCATGCTAGTGTAAGTAACAGACTTACCTAGGCTCCTTCTCCCAGTCTTAGCTATTTTGGGGATAGGGAAGATGAATAGGCATTACATTTCTGTTTCAGGGTAATTTTAAATTTTGATAGTTACAGATAATTGAGAAATTAGCTGTAATTAGATATTAACTTTTCAATAAGAGGACACAGAAGTGTTAGTATTTGCCAAAGTGTTACTTATTAGTTTTTACTCTAAGTAACATTAAAAAATAGTAAGAACATGTTTAGTGTTTTCCATGATAAAGTGTCTTTATTATATGCAAGTGTAATACTTCTTAAATATTTATATATATGGATGTTACTCTTGTTTTGTGTAGTGATGCTGGAAATAGTGACCGGGTGGTAATTCAGGAGATGTTGAAAACAGTGGCACAGTCACAGCAACTTGAAACAAACTCTCAAAGAGATTTTAAAGGTATGCGATGAAATGTTGCTCGATGAAACATTGCTTTTTATGAGGCTGCCAAACATTAATGGTCCCTTTACAGAAGTGAACAAGATAGGCATGGCCCCTGTGTTCATGGAAGCTCATAGTCTGAGGGAATTGAATTTTTTGGGAAAGAGGATATTTGTGACAGCTATTTGATACTTTAGAACATGAATAATTAAAAACCCTACTTTATCTAAAATAAGAAATTAAATGGTTTTAAAGTAATTATTTGTATGACCATGGTTTTATGTTCATTATCAACTGTTTGATGAACAGGGAGCAGTGGGGGTAGAGAGGGAGAGTAGTAAAAACAAACCAGCCTATCATTCAGAAATGGCTACTATTAACAACTTGGTCTTTGCTTTCCAGTACTTTTTCTATGCATATATATGCATGCGGTTCTTGTACATAAAACTTTGTGATGATTATGCCAGCATTTAATGCTTTAAATGGATTTTGCCAAATTCTTCATCTGAAAGAATCTATACATTTATATTACCACTAGCAGCATTTGGGAGTACTCATTTCTTCTCAACATTTATTTATCAACCCTCCGGATAAATGTTTTTTATCTTTCTCAGTTTGAGTGGAGGAAATAGTATTTTGTATTTTTCTTTAGTTAGTGTGGTAATTTTTCTTGTGTTTCATTGCTCATTTTTATTTTGTAAATCACCTGTGCTTATTCTTAGCCTATTTCTCCTCAGTCTCTGTATTTAAAAATAACCATTTATGGATTTATTTTTTGTTCCCACAAATGGAGACTTTTCTTATATTTTTAATTTATGTGGCAATTATTGATGTTTTATCTTAATTTTATATTCTGTTAATAAATTTTCTAATGTATAATCTTCATATTTTCTTTTGTATTCATATATTTGTGTGTGTACATATATACATACACACACACACACACACACACACACACACACATGTATTTAGAGAGAGAGAGAGAAAGAAATAAACCCTGACTTTGTATGACTTCTAATAGTTTCTCTTGTCAAATTATGTTGTCAAGTACATACAATACAGTGCTTGATAGTAGTGGGGCCAGTGAGCATCCATGTCACAGTTCTGGAAGGAATGTCTTAATATTTCCTTATTTAGTTAGTTGTTAGATTTTGACATGATGCACTTCTTTCTTAGTTACATTGTATTACTTTATACAGATATACTACTGTTCTCTGCTTACCAGTTACTACTTGGTTGCAATCTCTAGAATCACCACCTAAAACAAAAATAATGGTGTATAGAATGTAAATATTTAGAAAATTCTGTGCTTTTAATCTGTTATAAGAATTGTGCTGAAGATCTGTTTTCAGAAATATGATTAAGATTTTAAATCTGAATCCGTTAACAGTTATAAATCTTTAAAGTGAAATGTTATAGAGTAATTTAAAAAACTAACAATATTCTGACACTCAGTTAAAATTAGATCTACATTATTAAAAATTATAGACCTGTTTTTACATTTACTGTTACATTAAAAAAACAATATTTAGGTAACAAGTTTAGCAGATACTTTAATTCTTCAGTATCCATAGAGATGTTGTTCTGTTTCTGATTCTTTTTTCTCGTAACTGAATTCAGGTGTGATCCTTTTCCTGTGATCATTTTTTAAAATGGAAGTATGTTTTCCTGTATTAGGAAGGAGAAGTAATAGGAGGCCAGAGAGATTTTTTTAGGTTCAGAGCTCTAGATCTGCCCCTTGTTTTATTTTCACAAACTCTACTCTCTGCCACTCTTGTTAGCATTCTTTCCAGTGTCTCTTTCCTGTTCTCAATTTGAGTGCCGTTTTGGGATTCCTCATAGAGGAGCCTTGTTTTAATAGGGAACTTTGTTTGCTTCACAATCTGCTTCTTTGTCAGGTCTTACTGCATCATCATTCCCTTGCTTTCACCCATGAGTTGGGCTGTGTAGAATCTGCCTCCTAATTCAGATTGCTGTTTTCAAATTGTTCCATGATGATTTCCAAATGTCATGGGTAGTTTTAGTGTTCTCCTGTCCTAATGACTGACAGAAGACTAGTGGATTCCTACCACTGCCTTCCACGGAGGTGCTGATGCTCTGAGGGTTTTTTCATTTGAAATTGCTTGTTCTCACTTGCTTATATCTGGAGTTCTTAGATTAAGTTCTTCATTTAATTTTGAAATAGATGTTCCTGGAATCATTAGTTGTTCGTTTTTTAGGGGGGATTCAAATGCCACACTACTGCCACTGCCATCTTCCACATTAATTAATTAATATAATGAAAACTAGAAAAATTGGAGTTGGTCCCTGCATACTATTCCTGAACCACTGTAAGGCTAATCCTAGATTGTGGTCAGTTGAGAATCTTACTCTATAAGTGTCCAGATAACTTTATGCCTTGTTGGCTATGTCTCTTGAAACAGTGCCTTAGAATTTTACATCCTTATCTTGGTAAATTTTAAGTTTGTTTTGTTTCTCTTTGACTCAGTGGTGTTATTGACAGAAGTTGATAAACTCACCAGAGATGCTCAACATGCTTTGCGAAGAACCATGGAAAAATATATGTCCACCTGCAGACTGATCTTGTGCTGCAATTCTACATCCAAAGTGATACCACCTATTCGCAGTAGATGCCTGGCAGTTCGAGTGCCTGCTCCCAGCATCGAAGATGTATGTCAAGTTAAGCTTTTCAGGAAACATTCAGTTCAAATTCACTGATCTTTGTATATTTCTGACATGTTTGTTTTGTTAAAACACAGTGAAGCTTATCAGTAATTCAAGAACAGTTATAGATAGACCTGGAAACAAACCATTAATAGACGTATAAACCAATGACTATAGTAGTACATACTAGATATCAATATATAAAATGTTCTTTAAACTATCTTTTACCTTAAGCAGGCTTTATGAATTTCATGAAACTAGATATGAATTAATTGTTTAGTGTATTTTACCTCAAACTGATTTATTTGATAGTAGTAGGAAATTTGAGAATAGAGGAAATAAATTTGGCAAGGTGATGTGGTTATGCCTAGTCCCTAGGTAGTGAATCAAAGTTGGTCTGAAACATGATTGATGCATATAATTTTTTATAATTCTTAAATTTTTCACAATAAGCAACTTGCCTTCTGTTAATAGATTTTGGAAGGTTTTATACAAAATAGGGAGAATATAAGACGTATTTGATGCAGAGTAGTAAAGTATCTTTACCAATTTCACTTGTAAAAATGGGAATAATACAATTAAAAAGGTTTAAAAGATACTATCAATAGAAATTATCTCAATATGCTTTTTGACAGATTGCCCATTTTTGTTAATTTGACTTACAGATTTGTCATGTGTTATCTACTGTGTGCAAGAAGGAAGGTCTGAATCTTCCTTCACAACTGGCTCACAGACTTGCAGAGAAGTCCCGTAGAAATCTCAGAAAAGCCCTACTTATGTGTGAAGCCTGCCGAGTACAACAGTGAGTGGAAGGGGCAGTTACTGCAAGACACTTCTGGGAGATAAGCACACTTCTGTTTAATTTATTGTGATCTCTTTTTGTTGTATAGATATCCTTTTACTGCAGATCAAGAAATTCCTGAGACAGATTGGGAGGTGTATCTGAGGGAGACGGCAAATGCTATTGTCAGTCAGCAGACGCCTCAAAGGTAACCAGTGTGAGGTGTAATGATAGAAGTTTGATCAGGATAGTTCAGATAGGGGCTCTTTTATGTTACCACCATGTCATTTAGAAGTATAATTAATAAATTCTAGAAATATGGTGTTTCAGAATAGTTGGTGTGACATTATGGATTTTCTTAAGCTGTTAATGTGTAAAAGTAGGATTTTACATAAAATAAATCTGGAAATTTTTAATTGTCCTTTTATAATCTCAGATGACTTAAACATAATGTGTTTGACATTCCAGTATTGAAAAGAATAATATAACTTTGTAATTGATGTATGATGTGCTAGAAAGACACCATACTTTTTTTTTCTTTTAAAATACACTTTTATTATCCACATAAAGACTAATTCTTCATGAATGTAAAGATGTGATCATATACAGTCTCTTTATCTTCAGTCAGTTACCCCCCCCTTTTGTGCGAGTTTCCAGAGGCTAGTATTTATCTCTCTGTATTTTATATTTTTCTCCTTGTTCATATAATTGTGAAAGTATGTAGGGATTCTTTTTAGTTACTACTTATTTTATAAAAATAGAATCCTATTTTCATACTTCTCTTTAAGTTGCATTTCTTAATGATACCATGTAGAACTCCTTCCCAGTCATAGCTCAATTCATTTTCTAAAAAAATTAATAGGCTTTATATTTTTAGAACAGCTTTAGTTTTCCTAAAATTAAGCAGAAAGTTCCTCTATGTTCCTTCATCCTTTCTCCCGCAGTTTACTCTACTATTGATATCTTGGATTATTTGTGGTACATTTGTTGCAACTGACAAGTCAATATCAATACATTATTTGTAACACAACTCAGTAGTTTACAATAGGGTATAGTTTATGGTTTTGGGCAAATGTTTGATGTGTTCCATGATTACAGTGTCATATAGAGTAGTTTCATTGTGCCAAAAGTCTCCTACCCTCAATCTATACATCTCTCCTTATCCCAAGCAACCAGTGCCAGTGTTCCTTCCTTTTGCCTTTCCAGAAATTCACATGGTTAATACAGTGTATGACCTTTCATATTGGCTGTCTCATTTTTTTGTTGTTGTTTTTGTTTATACATGACAGTAGAATCTATTTTGACATATTTATACAAACATGGAATGTATCTTATTCTAATTAGGATCCCAGTCTTGGGATGTTGAGATTCACTGTGGTGTATTCATATATGTACATATGAAAGTTATGTCAGATTCATTCCACTGTCTTTCCTATTGACATCAGACTTCTTATCCTAATTTAGCTAGGTGTCCTTGAGGAATATACTGCTTTTCTCTTTATTTTTGAGTTTCAGCTTTCTCATTTGTATAATGAAGATAATGTTTTTATTATCAAGGATACATGTGCCTTTGTTGTGAAGAGCAAAAGATTATGTGATAATGGTTTGAGAACTAAAAAAACTCCTGTGCTCATGCCTAATGATAGGTTCTCTTAAGAATAATTCTAAGTATGTTTCATTGGCACTTACATAATATTTTTTGAAACTCTTTGTGCAAAGTTGTTTCCATTTATTTCTGTGGGTTTGATTCAGTGATGGACCATACTGAAACTCCTTGGTCACTGGTTGTTTGATTTATGATAGTTCGATTGAGAAAGACAGTCTGCACTTCTCCAAATAAAAAATGACAGCCTTAAGGCCCACTACCTTTGTAGAGTATGGAGGAGGTTCCTCAGGTTTGCTGAAGCACAGCCTCTTATCCTCTGCCTCAGAACTGAGAAGCCATCTTTGGACCTTAGCAATGGTTATTGATCACTTTTGGAGTATAGGATAGACTGAGTTCAGCCACTTGAACTTAAGCTTTCCTGGCTGAACTGAAAATAATGATGAGGAATATACTACTTTTCTCTTCTTGGTTGATATATGTGATGAATTCTGATTTTCATAAGAGAATATTCAAAAAGGATTAAAACATGTTTTAACATGTCTTAGAAGCCTTTTACTTTCATAAAATATTTCTGTACTGAAGGTGATTTTCTTGTTTTTATGATTTTAAAGAAGAAAAATTGGTAGTTGAATTTTCTACTTTTAAGATTTTGGTATAGAAATTTGATAATGAAAATTATCAAACACATCTGAGAACATGGGTTTTTAAATTTTGATTATTCTTTTTCCTAATTCTTCCAGCTGCTGGTACCCTTTCTTCCAGTTTTCCAAACAAGTTTTGGCAGCTTCTAAATGAACTTGTGCAAGAAGTAGTGCTCTTTCCTGTTAAAATCTAATAATTGTGGGAATTAATTCTGTTGTGCTAAATAAAAAGAAATTTGCCTAATTCCAGAAAGCCTTAGAGCTGGCCAGAAATACTGGCAGGGTAGTGTTATTTTGATCATTGTCCTGTGCAATGTCAGATGAGTATTGATCTTTGACTTTAGTCTTATTATAAATGTTTGTTGTCTTGATTGTTAATTGGTCTGTCTTACAAAAGTCATAACTTTCTAATTTGAATAGCAGCTTATATTTACCGAATAATTATGTCACCTCTTACACTGTTACCTCATTTAACTCATAACAGTCCTAGGAGCAAAATATTACCATCTTTGCTTCATAGATAATAAAACTGAGATTTAGTCAGATTAACTTGTTCAGAGACATTAGTTATTAAGAGGCAGAGACTTGTTCTAGAATACCCACGTTTCTTTGACTAAAGAATTTATACTCTTAATCACTTAGAACCCATCAAAAAATAATGACACAAACATAGTAAATTTAGAATATATTAATTTTTAGAAACTACATGATACTAGAAATTAACTCAGACTAACATGAGATGTGTGCTAACATACATGGATGTACTTATTGTAGTTACACAATTGTATAGGTAAATATATCCTGAATTGGCTTTTTGGAAATAAGCCATGTACATATATTAGAATAATTTCCTACCATGCTGTTTGTTTTTATTACTTATGCTTTGATCATCAGGTTTTTTTTTTGAGGTACACTACTGTGTCAGAGAGGAATCACAGGCATTTGAGTCAGACATGAATAAAATACTGGCTTAACTCTCCGAGTTTTAGTAGAAGCTTAGCCTCTCTGAACTTCAGATTCTTGTCAATAAAAACATTTGTTGTGAGGAATAGTATAGTGCAGCGAACCTAGTTCAGGCCGTGGGGTCAATAAATGCTTAGCAGACATTGGAAAGATGTGGATTTTGGATTAAGATTGAACCATGTTCAAATAATGCCTTGCTGTGACCAACTCTGTCAAGTTTAGTAACTTTCATTTTTTCAATAAAAAAATTGAAGATAATGTTTTTCACGTAGCTGGTATGAGAACTGAATTAAATTATTTAATATATACATAGCAGGTACCCCCAAAATGTTAGTTCTTTTTAATTTTTTTTAGTTTTAATGTATCTGAGCTTTATACTCCTGGAGCCCCACAGAAAGGAGCCTGAACTTAATATTCTTATCAGTGACTAGATTTATTTGAAGTATGAACCATCTGTTGTATAGTAAAAATTCAGAAATTTTTCCTCTTTAGGATAGGTAAATATGTACAGAGATGAAGATAATTAAGTTTGTACTGGGAATTTTAATTGTCTTTTTTTCTTTTTCCTGAAATGGCATATATATATTTCTTTATTTTACCCCTTTGCTTCCTGAAATGTTTTGAGAAGGACCTGGCATTAAGGACTCAGAGGTTTGAGGTTCATATTGACTCAACTTGGTTTGTACTTACCTATAACTTCCTGTCCTGCCCCTTTTGTGACAGGATTTCTTTGTGTCCCTGCTGTATTGCTTTTTTACTGTGCAATCTAGGCAATGGCACATTACATGCTTCCATTGTCTCTTGTCACTTATGCAGTTGCTAAGGACCATTTTCTAGAATCTTTAAGCAATTTCTATCTGTAGTAAAAATATGAACATTAAATTCCATGAAGTTTTGATTTCTATCTGGCACTTTTGTGGTTCATATAATAACCCTGATTATTACTCTATTTTAAAGGAGTTCTGTAAATTTTTTTAAATGAACTGAAATTAGGAAATGTTTTTATGTGTAAATCCTTAATGTGATAAAGTATTTAGGAATATATGCATGTATTAGATTGTTTGTTAACATTGTCCCTAATCTTCATCCAAAAATAGTAATTATTTTGTTTTATGTAGGCTCCTTGAAGTTCGTGGAAGGCTTTATGAACTTTTAACTCATTGTATTCCTCCTGAGATAATAATGAAGGTAATCCTATTTCAGATCTTGAACTGCTTATAACCATAAAATTTGGATTTTGGGTGTGTGAAAAGAGGGCTTTTCAAAGTTCCATGATAAATTATTACCTCTTTTTCTCCATTTCATTAATTCCACAGATAGTTATTCAGTCTCTGTATGCCAACTACCACTAGGGGAGTGCTAAAGAAAGGCAGGGAGGACCTGCCTTCAGGGAAATTATGTTCTAATTTGAGTGAAAGGGGAAGTATGTAAGAATTTTAGAAAGTTATAGATGCTATAGAGGAAATAAAATGATGCAATGGTAATAATGGAGGATGTGACTATAGATGTCCATTGATGGGTGTTCTGAAGAAGACACTTATTGCTTAAACTAAGACTCAGAAGAATAAGAGGAAACAACCATATAAATAGCTGGGGAATAAGGATTTCAGAGAGCAAGATTCAGGGTACATGGAGAATGAGGTTAAAGGGGAGTAAGAGTCCCACTTAGCTAGCCAAATTTATTGGTTGCGAGATATTAAAGAATTCCAGGGTTTTTGTACAAACTAAATGTACAAACTAAAGAGTGAAGGTCCATTTTTCAATCTATAGGCATTGCCACTTTATACAGACATCTGTTCTTTTCACAGAGAGACAAATATATATGTGTATCTGTAGTTTTCTAAAAGTTTTGTGTTCTCTCCTGTGATTTTATTCAGAAATATAGCATGATATTGCTTCATGATACTAGGGATTTACTTTGTTCTTTTTCATGGATGAATGGTTTTCCTTTGAATGATTGTATTAGTTTTTTGAGTATGGCCTCTTGGTGGAACATTAGATTTTCTACAGATTATTATTATAAATAATACTGCAATATGTATTTTTGTAGTTAAATTCTTTCACATATAGATGCTCCTCCACTTACTATGGGGTTATGTCCTGATAAATCCACATTAAAAGCTGAAGATACTGTAAACTGAAAATGTATAGCCAGGCATGGTAGTGCTTGACTATAGTCCCAGCTGCTTGGAAGGCTGAGGCAGGGAATCACTTTAGTGCACAAGTTCGAGACCAGCCTGAGCAACACAGGCTGAGCAACCCTGCCTCAAAACAAACAAACAAGCAGAAAATAAACAAACCAAAAAACCCAACATTTAACACAGCTAACTTGCAGAACATCGTAAGTTAACAACACCCACCATAGAATATTGATTATTTACTCATGTGATTGTGTGACTGACTGGTAACTGCGGTTCACCTGCCTTCCCCTGCATCTTGGGAAAGGAATATACTGCATATTGCTAGCCCAGGAAAAGATAAAAATTTGAATTATGGTTTCACCTGTGTTATCCCTTTCACAACATAAAGCCAAAAAAAAAAAAAATAAATAAAGGTAAAAAGAAAATTAAAAAAAAATCATTTAGTCGAACTGTTGTAAGTCAGAGGTTTTCCATATTTGGAATTTGGCAGGTAAGCACCATGTTATTACATTCAGAAGAGGTATGAAGCTTTTGGTTTTGAACTAAAAGATTTAAAGATTTCACATATAAAAAAGCATATTCAAGTTTTTTTTGTTTTTTGTGAATGAGAGAAATGAAGTATGTTTGGCTGATTTTTTAAATGATTACTTTTTAAGTTACTAATTATTTTTCTGTAGGGCCTTCTCTCAGAACTTTTGCATAATTGTGATGGACAACTGAAAGGGGAAGTGGCCCAGATGGCAGCTTATTATGAACATCGTCTACAACTGGGTAGCAAAGCCATTTATCACTTGGAAGCATTTGTGGCCAAATTTATGGCACTTTATAAGAAGTTCATGGAGGATGGATTGGAAGGCATGATGTTCTGATTTCAGTTAGTAATTCTCCAAATATTTCTTAGTATCAGCTTTTACTCATAATTTATATTAGAAGAACTTTGTGTAGAATAAACTGACTTTACTTAATCATGTCTTTTTTGTGCTTCTTTTTGTAATTCCTCTTTGAATTTACTAATAATTATTGTTTTCTTCTATGTTAAATATTTGCTTTTATACTATTGAAATATAGAAACTTTGAGTCCAGGAAAATTATTTTAATTTACTTTAAACATTAGTTTTTCAGGTGTGCAATATCAGTCCTCCCATTCTCTTTCATCTAATCTCTTGCTTGCTATAGGAGACTTATACATAAAGAAGCAAAGGTAATTTTCTTTCCCTAAGGCTACTGTTTTTGGCTGTAGGTACATAATTCTTTGCTTGGCAAATCATTACTTTTATCTCTCAACCAAGAATTATATTTAAAATTCACGTAAAGCACATGTACACCCTCTCTTGCCATATGATGCCTTGCATTGTCTTAGAAGGGCATCATCAGATGTGACCCCGTGGCCTTGTACTTCTGAAACCATGAGCTAAATTAACACTACTTTATGAAGTTATCCAGCCTTAGGTATCTTGTTACAGTAAAAGTGGATCTGTACACCAGGTGACAAATGCATTGTTGTATTACCAGGCATAGCAGGCCCTGGGATTGCTGCCGGTTTTGCCCAAAGCTGAAGAGCTTTTCAAAAATAAACATTTCTTTCAATTTGTTATCTGACTTTGATCAAGTTTTGCCCTGAATTGGCTATTTTTTATGATTTTGTTTATTTTTATAGTTTGCTGTGGCGGAAAATGACCCAGTATATATCCCCATTTTTATTAGAGGTATACTTTAGCTCATTCTTCATTACTTTTTGTAGATTAAGATTTCAATCTTATTATTTTCCTTTAGCTTGAAAAATTTTCTTTGGAATTCTTCTAAGGCAGGTCTGGTGAATTCTCTCAGGAATATTTGGGACTTTTTTTTTTTTTAACCTAAAATGGTTTATTTTGCACTGTTTTGAAAATCATTATTTAATGTGTTTAGAATTTTAGTTTCATAGGTTTATAAAAGTCTTTCTCTGCAGTTTGTCTTGCATTGTTTATGAGCAGTCATTCTAATCTTTTTGCTTTGTGCGTGTGTGTGTGTGTGCGTGTGTGTGTGTGTATACATATGTATGTCCCATATATATATTTCTCCCCCATGGCTGCTTAAAATTTTTTTGTGACCTCTCTGATTAGTTTCCAATAATTTGATTAAGTTATTCCTTGGTGTGATTTTCCTTCGTCCTACTTTTATACTGCTTTGAGTTGGTTGAACTTCTTAGATGTGTGAATTTATTAAATTTGGAAAAATTAGTCATTTTCAAATGTTTTTCTGCCCTCTCTTCTGAGACTCTAGTTATGTCTATTCGATAATATCCTATAAATTATTCCCTTTTTTCCCCCTTACCCTTTTTCTCACTATTCTTCAGTTTTTGTCTTCAAGTGTACTTATCTTCTCTTCTGCACAATCTAAGGACAATCCAGTGAAGTTTTTATTTTAAATATTTGAATTTTTCAGCTTTGGAAGTTTATTTTACCACTTGGTTTAAGATTCTTATTCTGTTTGTTCTCCCCCCAAAGTGTATTGAACATATATTTAATAGCTCTTTTAAAGTCTTTGCAAATTCCACTGGCTTGTGAATCAGTTGCTGCTGACTGATATTTTGTGGATCACATTTCCTGCTTTTTGTGTGTGCACTAGTTTTTATTGAATGCTGGCTCTTGTGATTATTACATTGTAATGTTACATTACTGTCTGGATTCTGTTGTCTTTTTTTTTTGTTTGTTTATATGTTGAACTTTGTTTAGGCAGGAAGTAATGTGGTTGTTTCTTTCATATTTTTATGTTTGTTTTTAAGCCTTATTGGAGTGGGCCTGTGGTATCCTTACTCCCTAGGTTTGCTTTATAGCTGAGGCATGATTATTTGTGGTATCTATCAAATGCCTAGAAACTGAGGTGTTACCACCTTTGGTAATTGGAACTCAAATGTTTTCCAGCTCTTTTGTGAACTCTGGAGACTGGCTTATAGTTTCCAGTAGTTTTCTGCCCACTAGTTTTCTTTGTTTTATTTTGTTTGTTCCTTTATTTCTTTGACTAGTCTTGTGTGCTCTTAATGCATATGCATCTTATTAATCAGCCAAAGATGCAAGGCAACTCCTAGCAGATTTCTGGAGCAGCTTTCTATATAATTCCTTTCCAGAAGGGAAATGTATTGCATATGCTCTGTAGTCTCAACCACCTCAGCTTTTCTGTTTCTCTTTGCTCCTAAATTCAGTGTTACCACAGTTCTTTGCCTGACTTTTCCCTTTCTGCTCTACAACTGGAAACTGCCTCCAGGTAGAAGCAGGTTGGTTCCACAGTTTACATCGTAGATTTCTTTTCTCTAATTCGTCACAGTCTTACACTGCTTGTTGTCTTGAGTCTCTTGGAATTGCTTTATGTATTTTGCCCAGCTTTCTTGGAAGAGCTAGCCTGGTATTGGTTAATACATTATAACTGGTAGTGAGAGTTTTGGAGTTAGAATTCTGACCTAAGACCCTGGTTCCTGGGTGTGAATCACTATCTTAAGCAGTTCTTTAAAAATCTGTGACTTTAAATTTTTATATAAATTAAAATTTTGATCTTAGAATTTAAAGTTGCATAATATAAATTATAACAAAAATTCTTGTGAGTTTTCTTAAGTGCTGTTTTATATTGCAGTTAAATAAGATAAGAATTAAGCAGTAATGCTTTAAATGTTTCCAAATCACAGCACTCGAAATCATGAAACACATTCCTTGGAAAATTAAAAAAAAAAAAAACAAAACCTTGTCAGCATTTTATTTGTACCTATTTCCCAAATAAAGCAATCATTTCTTTATTTCAAGTTGATGGACTGGATTCCACCTTGGTTTCTTTCCTGTTTACAATTCCTGTGGAAATTTTGAGCATTATTTCAAGAAGTTCTTTATCAGTATGATCTTGATATTCAAGACTTAGAATAAAGTACTTTTCTCTCTAACTTTGCAAAAATAGTGGTCTCTATGTCTAAATGACAGCCTAATGCTGATTTGTAAACACAGCTTAATGCTGATTACAAACACTATATGGTACTTTTGTGGCTTGGTACCTTATGTTTCTGCTGCAGTTATTTAGATTAGCTGATTGCCCACTGAAGTTACCTTCCCTTGATTATAGTGACATAAGAAACTTAAGTAACTTCCTGAAGAGCAGCTGTGCAAAATAATCACTAGCTGTAGGCATGCAAAGAACTTTACATAGCCTTCCTGGAATAACATTAAGTTCCTTTATGTGAGGCAGTATGCTAGGTTCTTTATAGGCATGCTCATTTAATTCCAACAGGCTTTGAGGTAGACATTATTATCTAGTTTTACAGATGAGAAAGTGGATCTAGGCAGCTGAGCATCAGCTCCACTCTAATAAATTCACGGTTACCAACCAAGAAATGGACCCTCAACACTGCCCAAACAAACTTGTTTCTCTAATCAAGTCTCCACAGTACTTCTTTCAAAACTTCATTTGGAGCAGATAACCTTGTATGCATTCTGTATTCCTGTGTTCATTTGTATGCATCTTGTGTTCCTGTATCTGCGTTCATGTGTATTCTTGTCTTCTGATACAATAGAGAAGTTGTACATTTTCTGTTTTAAATCTAATTCCCCCACCACTTGTGCCTTGGATTTCACCAATTTTATCCTGTCTCAAAAAAACCATATAATAGGCTGTGTTCTCCTGTCTTCAGCTCATTTACAACTGGATCATTCATATTTTTTCCCTCACTTCTGGTACTGGGTATAGAACTTAGGTGAGCTTTGACAAGCAAATTTTGGCAAGGTCACAAGATAAAAAAATTACTAGACAATAGTATTTTTGTGTAGTAGCAGTAAACTATTGAAAGATAAAAGTTTAACTGGTTGAATTAATGAATTTAAAAATGAGTCAAGACTTATACATTGAAAATTTAAGAAATTGTTGAAATAAAGATGTCCCAAATCAGTAGGGAAAGATAACTTAAATTTGAAGACTCAAGATGTTAGTTCTCCCTGAAGCAATCTGTGTTCTAATTACAACCTTTATTCTTATTTTTAAATTGTGGTAAAATATAAGATTTACCCTGTTAACCATTTTTAAGTGTACAGTTTGTTGGCTTTATGTGCATTCAAAGTATTGAGCAATCATTACACCATCTTCCCTAGAACTCTTTTTCTTGCAAGACAGAACTTGTGTATATTATAAATAATTCCTCACAATTCTACATTCTGTCTATGAATTTGAGTAGGTGCCTCATGTAGGAGTAATCATACAACATGTGTCTTTTTGTGACTGGCTTATTTCACTCAACATAATGTCCTCAGCAGTTTGACTAACATGCCGAATGTGGCTTTCTTTGTAATTATCCTGTTTGGTATTCACTGAGCTTCTTAAATATGTAAATTTATATCTTTCACCAAATTGTACATCTTTTCACTCATTTAAATAGCAAATATTTTTCTACCTTATTCTCATCAGGAATTAAATTATACATTTGAATTTTATCTGTTGTCCCACAAATCCCTATTTCTCATTTCTTACACATTTGCACATTTTCATCTGGTTTTTACATAATTTGCATAGATCTGTCTTCACATTCACTGATTCTCATCATCTTCATTCTCCCAATCATTTGTATAATTGTGTGTATCCAGTGGTTGTGAATGATTCAGCCATTAAAAATTACAAAAACTTGTACAGAGTCAGGGTTCAAGCACTCTTGTTCCCTTTCCTGGGATTGTTCCTACCATATTATAGCAGCTTTTTTTTTTTTTTTATAGTCATGGGATTTACATTTTTAAAATTTATTCATTTTAGATACACATGACAGTAGAGTGTCTTTTGACATACATACATGGAGTAAAACTTACTCCAGTTAGGAACCCATTCTTGTGGTTGTACTTGATGTGGAGTTTCACTGGTGTATTCATATATGAACATAGGAAATCTATGTCTGATTCATTCTACTGTCTTTCCTAGTCTCATCTGCCTCCCTTTCCTTCATTCCCCTTTGACTAATCCAATGAATTTCTATGCCCCTCATTATTATGTGTTAGCATCCGCATATCAGAATATTCAGCTTTGGTTTTTGAGAACTGGCTCTATTTACTCTTTTGAAGTCTCCAGTTCCATCCTTTTACTGGCAAATGCTATAATTTCATTTTTTATGACTAAGTAACATTCCATTGTGTACGTATACCACATTTCTTTATCCATTCATCTAGGGCATCTAGGTTGGTTCTATAGCTTTGCTATTGTGGTTTGGGCTGCTATAAACATTGAAGTGGCTGTGTCACTGCAGTATGCTGATTTTAAGTCCTTTCGGTATATACCTCGGAGAGGTATAACTGGGTCAAGTGGTTCCAGACCAAGTTTGTAAAGGAATCTATACTGCTTTCCAGAGTCATTGCACCAATTTGTACCACCAAAAGCCAATTCAAATCCTTGCATGTGATTTTTTACTGCAGCACTTATTACAATAGTCAAAAGGTAGAAACAACCCAAATAACCAACACATGAATGTATAAACAAAATGTGTTATATCCTTACAATGGAATATTTTTAAGTCATAAAAAGGAATGAAGTATTGATATGTGCTTAGTTGGATGACCTCAAAAACATGCTTAAAGTTAGCAAGTAAAGCAGCTTTAGTTGACTTAGTTTTCTAGTTCTATGATCCAGTAAAACTGTAGGGTTTTCATAAGAATATTAGCAGTCATCCTAATGATTACCATGACCTGTCCTTATGCTGAAATCCCTTGAAATCAAAACTCTCTGTGTTCTGCCTATCTTTCACTTGTTTACTCCCAGTTTCTGCTTGTTTTTCCTTCCCTCTTCAGCCATTCATTTTTATACTTTGTTCATTTTATAGTTGTTATCTGTGGAAAGGTGGTCAGCCCTACCAGAAGCAGAAATTTCTTCTCATTCTTTATAAAAATATATTTAGGTTTCATTTTTTCTTTGAAAAGGCCCATACCCCACATTGTCTTCTTATAGTCTAACATACTCATTACAAATTTCTGAAAAGTATCTTGTGTTCACATTGCCTTTATTTTCTCACTTTTCAATTCATTTCAATCTGTTAACATGTTCTGACCATTTCCCCTTATATACAGATATGGTTTTCTTCTCTACTTCTACCAAGTAATGTATGCTGTCAGATGAGCTGTAACAAGCAGACTGTATAGATTCATGGTTAGGCTTTCTTCAAATAAGCATACCAGATTTAAAAGAAAAAAAATACACATGAGTATAATTGTTCAGAATATAGCTATTTATTCATTTAAGTGCCATATTTCATTCTCAGCAACCTAAGTAATTTAGCAATTCATTTCTGTACAAGAGACCTGGAAATATACTTAAATTCAAACTACTAAGTGCAATTTCTATTCATTTCTTTAGAAAAATATTGTGATGTACCATTTTTTTAAGGCACTGGGGATCCAGCAGAACAAAACAGACATCACCTTTCTTTGTGGAATTTATAGCCTATCATAAAGAGCTAGATGATAGATAAGTAAATGAAATATTATATGTCAGTTGTGTTATGAAGTTGGGGAAGTGTATTTTTTTATTTTATATAGGAGTTACATAATAATTTACATAGTTCAGGCAGAATGAACAGTATGTGTAAAATCTGAGACGGAAAGAATGCCAGTGAAGTAGTTTTGGGCAAATGGGAAAGTGGCATAAGGTGAGGTCAGAGGCACATGGTCTGGGGTAGGACTGGGATAGGTTGTGTAGGCTGCTTTGTATGGTAGCACGTGTTTAACAGCTGGTTTTCTGGAGAAAAAGTTCCTGATTTGTTGTGTTTGTCAATTTCTCTGATGTAAATATTCCCACCATGGCCAATTTCAAGATAGCAATATGAAGTCAACTAACTCAAAAATTCTTGGAGATTTTAATAGTCAACTCTTGTGAGCTGGAATGAGCCTTCTCCAGCACACCACTGATGTAAACCATCATAAAGATATTTCTGTTTAGTGAGAAAGGAAGCCAGTAAATGGTATTAGAGTGAAGACATAATCAGATTTGTGTTTTCACAGAATCAATCTCTCCTGGGTTGAGGTTATTAAAGACTGTCCGTGCAAGCATTCAACTGCAGACTAATGGCTTATATTTTCTTTGATTTATATAGTATTGACTTGTGTATTTCTTTAAATTATTCCTAATACTTAAAAATAGAAATATTTCATAAAACATGAATTTCTCTATGTTCTTAGAAAAATCAGAAGATTTGGCATTCTATTTTGCTATTAATTAGTCTGAGCTAAAGAATGGCATATTTTTTGATGAGTTTTGCCTTTCTCATCCAGCCTGTCATGTCCCTGAAATAGAGTTTCAGCTATCACCCTACATAGTTCACTTGTTTGTTTTTAAATTTTGGAGTTGAGGAAAATGAACTTATTCATATAACCAACTTTATCAACTTTACCTCTTATCAAAATAAGAGGTAAGAAAAGCTTATCTGATTTAAGCAAAATGAGTAAGCGCATTTCTTTGCAAATGTGAAGAATGTTCCTGTGTAATAAAACGTTCTATTTTGAAGTGACATAAGATATTGTTATGTAACAAATCAATGACTGCGACTAGATATAGAAAAGATGAATGATCTTTTAAACCTTACTGACAAACATCAAAATTTGATCAGGCTTTGCTTTTAAATTGGATAAAATAAATTATGTTTCTATAAAACTATTTACTAAGTTAAGATTGTTATGATATCAAAACAATTTGCAAATGTCAATTTATAACAAATTTCATAAATAAGTATAATAAACATTGACTTAAAAATAAACATTAGCAAAAGTATATCTAGACAGAATTGTTTGGAAAATATGAACTTACAGAAAAAGTCATTTTTCATTCTAATGTTTTTATTAGTGCATTTTAGTTATACATAATAGTGGGACATGATCTTATATGCATCAAATATAATTTGCTCCATCTCAGTCCCCTGTAGTACTTCTGTCCCTCCTCTCCTCACTCCCCTGTTCCCCTTCCCCTACTGGTCTTCCTTCTATTTATTTATTTATTTTTCATTGGTACTTTATAGATATTCAGAAAGGTGAAATTCACTGTGGTATATTCATATAGCATGATTTGGTCAATTTCATTCTGTAGTTCTTCCCTTTTCCATCCCTCCTCTTTCCCCCTCAATCTCTTTCATCTACTCCATTGATATCCCTTCTGTATTCATGGGATCTCCCCAGTTTTCCCCCCTCCTTTTGCTGTAGCTTCTGTATATGAGAGAACACATTCAATCATTGATTTCCTGAATGACTTATTTCACTTAGCTCAAGGTTCTCCAGTTCCATTCATTTATGAGCAAATGCCATAATTTCATTCATTTTTATGGATGAGTAAAACTCCATTGTATGTATAGTAGCACATTATCCATTCATCTGTTGACAGACACCAGTGCTGGTTCCATAACTTGGCTATTGTGAATTCACTGATAGAAACACTGAAGTGCCTGTATCACTATAGTATGCTGATTTTAGTTCTTTTGAATAAATACCAAAGCATGGGATAGCTTGGTCACATGGTCAGACCATTCCTAGGGTTTTGAGGAATCTCCATATTGCTTTCCAGAGAGTTTGCACTGATTTGCAGTCCCACCCACAGTGTATGAGTGTACCCTTTCCCCCACATCCTTGCTAACATTTAATTCTTTTTTTTGTTCTTGATGATTGCCATTCTGACTGGAATAAGAAACCTTAGTGTAGTTTGGATTTGCATTTCCCTGATCTTGAGGGGTGTTGAACACTTTTTCATAAGCTTTTTGGCCATTTGCATTTCTTCTTTTGAGAAATGTCTGTTTAGTTCATTTTCCCATTTATTGATTGTGTTATTTATGTTTGTGTTGTGTTTTGTTTTTAGTGTTTAGCTATTTGAGTTCTTTATATATTCTGGCTATTAATCTCCTTTCAGAGGAGTAATTGGCAAAGATTTTCTCCTACCTTGTAGCCTCTGTCTTCACACTCTTGATCATTTCCTTTGAAGTGCACAGGCTTTTTAACTTGAAGCTGTCCTGCTTACTGATTCTTAGTTTTATTTATTGAGCTTCAAGGGTCTTAGTAAGTTGGTGCCTGTGCCAATATGTTGGAGTGTTGACCCTGTGTTTTCTTCTAGTACTTTTAAAGTTTCTTGTCTAATTCCTTAGTCTTTGGTCCACTTTGATTTAATTTTTTTGGCAGGGCGAAACACAGGGCTCTAGTTTCATTCTTCCACATGTGGATATCTAGTTTCCCAAGAACATTTGTTTAAGAGGCAATCATTTCTCCAACATGTATTTTTGGCACATTCAGATGACTGTTACTATGTGGGTTTGTCCCTGAGTTTTCTATTCCTTTGATCTTTAATTCTGTTTTTATGCCAATATCATACATTTTCCTTACTGCATTATAGTTTTTTGTTACTATATTATAATTCAAGATTGGATATTGTGAGGCCTCCACCATTAATTTTTTATTTTTTAATTTTTTTAATTTTTACAGACTGCATTTTGATTCATTGTACACAAATGGGGTACAACTTTTTGTTACTATGGTTGTGCACGATGTAGATTCATACCATTCGTGTAATCATACATGTACATAGGGTAATGATGTCTCTCTCATTCCACCATTTTTCATATCTCCCTCCCTCTCATTTCCCTCTATGTAATCTAAAGTTCCTCCATTCTTCTCTCACTCCTTATCACCCCCATCCCCATTTTATCATCATCCACTTATCAGGGAAAACATTCGGCCTTTGGTGTTTTGGGATTGGCTTATCTTACATAGCATGATATTCTCCAGTTCCATCCATTTATCTGCAAATGCCATAGTATTATTCATCTTCACAGCTGAATAGTTTCTTTATGCATTCATCTGTTGAAGGGTATCTAGGTTGGTTCCATGATCTAGCTATTGTGAATTGAGCTGCTAAAAACATTGATGTGGCTGTGTTACTGTAGTATGCTGATTTTAAGACCTTTGAGTATAAACCGAGGAGTGGGATAACTGGGTCAAAAGGTGGTTCCATTCCAAGTTTTCTGAGGAAGCTTCACACTGCTTTCCAGAGTGGCTGCACCAATTTGCAACTCCACCAGCAATGTAAAAGTGTGCCTTTCCCCCAACATCCATGCCAACATCTATTATTGTTTGTGTTCTTGATAATAGTCATTCTAATTGAATTAAGGTGAAATCTTAGAGTTGTTTTAAATACTAGAGATGTTGAACACTTTTTCATGTATTTATTATATCATCTGTATATCTTCTGTAAAGTGTCTGTCCAGTTCCTTGGCCCATTTCTTGATTGGGTTGTTTGTATTTTTTGGTGCAAAGTTTTGTAAGTTCTTTATAAATTTTGGAGAGTAGTGTTCTATCTGAAGTATGTGTGGAAAAGATTTTCTCCCACTCTGTAGGCTCTCTTTTCACATTATTGATTATATCCTTTAGTGAGAAAAAGCTTTTTAGTTTGAATCTATCCCATTTTTGATTCTTGCTTTTTTTCTTGTGCTTTGGGAGTCTTGCTAAGGAAGTCTGATCCTAAGCCAACCTGATGAGGATTCGGGCCGACTTTGTCTTCTATTTGGTGCAGTGTCTCTGATCTAATTCTTAAGTCCTTGATCCATTTTGAGTTGATTTTGTGCAGGGTGAGAGATAGAAGTTTAATTTCATTTTACTACATATGAATTTCCAGTTTTCCCGGCACCATTTGTTAAAGAGGCTATCTTTTCTCCATTGTATGTTTTTGGCTCCTTTGTCTAGTATGAGGTAATTATATTTTTGTGGGTTTGTCTCTGTGTCTTCTATTCTGTACCATTGGTCTGCCTGTCTATTTAGGTGCCGATACCATGATGTTTTTGTTACTATTGCTCTGTGGTATAGTTTAAGGTCTGGTATTGTGATACCTCCTGCTCTACCATTAATCTTGCTCAGGATTGCTTTGGTTATTATGGGTCTTTTATTCTTTTATTCAGATGAATTTTAGTACTGTTTTTTCTGGTCTGTGAAATAGTCATTGGTATTTGATGAGGATTACATTGAACCTGTATAATACTTTACATAAAACAATATTAATTCTGTCTATCCAGGAACATGGGAGGTCTTCCCATCTTCTGAACTTGTCTTCAGTTTCTTTTGTCAGTATGCTATAGTTTTCATTGTAGAGGTCTTTCAATTCCTTGGTTAGATTTATTTCCAAATATTTTATTTTTTTTAAGTTGCTGTGAATAGGATAGTTTTCTTGATTTCTCAGCTGATTTATTATTGGAGTATAGGAAAGCTATTGATTTTTGTACATTGATATTGATCCTGTTGCTTGCTGAATTTGCTTATCAGTTCTACAACTCTTTTGGTGAAGTTTTTTGGGTTTTATACATATAGGATCATGTCATCATCAAATAGATAATTTGACTTTTTTTCATGTTTGTATCCGTTTGATTTCCTTCTCTTGCCTGATTGCTCTGGTTAAAGTTTCAAGTACTATGTTTAATAAGAGTGGACTATATTTAATAAGAGCGGTGAGAGTGGATATCCTTGTCATAATCCTGATTTTAAAGGAAATGCTTTTAGTTTTTTTTTCATTCCATATGATGTTGACTTTGAGGTTGTCATATCCAGCCTCTATAATGTTGAGGTAAGCTCCTTCTATCTCTAGTTTCTCTAGTGTTTTTAACATGAGTGGGTACTGGATTTTTTTCAAAGGTCTTTTTTGCATCGTTAAGGTGATCAGATGATTTTTGTCCTTAATTCTATTGATGTGGTGCGTTACTTTTATTGATTTGTGTGTGTTGCACTAACCTTGCATGCCTTGGATAAAACCTACTTGATTATGGTGTTAGTATCTTCTTGATGTGTTTCTGAATGTAAGTTACTAATATTTTATCAAGAATTTTTGCATCTATGTTCATCAGGGATATTAGTTTTAGTTTTCTTTTCTTGATGAGTCATTGGCTGGTTTTGCTATTAGATCTATATTGGATTTAAATAATATTTGGGAGAGTGTTCTCTCCCTTTCTATATCATGGAATAATTTGAGGAAGATTGATAATTAGTTCTTTTTTATAGGTCTGATAGAACTCAGCTAAGACTCCATCTGGTCCTGGCTTTTCTCTATTGGAAGACTTTTAATTGCTGTTTCAATTTCATTACTTGATATTGGTCTGTTAAGGTGTTCTATGTATTCCTGGTTTAATCTGAGCAGATAATAAATGTCTAGAAATTTGTCACTATCTTCTAGATTTTCCAGTTTATTGAAGTATAAATTTTCAAAATATTTCTTAATGTTCTGGATTTCAGAAGTGTCTGTTATGATTTCTCCTTTTTTGTTTCTAATTTTCATTGATGTCAGTCTTCTCTTTCTTTTGAGTAGTTTGCTAAAGGTTTATCTATCTCATTTATCTTTTCAAAGAACCAAGTCTTTGTTGCAATGATTCTTTTTACAGTTTTTGTATTTTAAATTTAATTCATTTCAACTCTGCTCTTAATTATTTCACGTCTTCTACTGATTTTTGAATAATTTTATACTTTTTCTAAGGTCTTGAGCTGTAACATTGGATTATTTATTTGGGATCTATTTTTTTTAAATATAGGTACTTAATGCTATAAATTTTCCTCTTAGAACTGTCTTCATACTGTCCTAGAGATTTTGATATTCTATTTCTGTTCTTGTTTTTTTGATATTTTTTGATTTTTCTCGCCTGACTTTTTCTGTAATCCATTCCTCATTCGAAAGTGCATTATTTAATCTTAAGGTGGTAAAATGGTTTCTTTTTTTATCTTGTTATTTATTTCTAATTTCATTCCATCATTATCCGGTAGGATCTGAGGAATTATTGAGACAACCTGTTTCAAAGGTATTCTGTATGGTTTTATTTGTTAATATTTTTGATAGGAAGAAACTATTGATTTAATTTCTTTTGTGGAGGCTATTTAGCTGTGGACGCTCCTTAATTGCTGCCCTGCCCAGCACATCTTTCAGCCTAATAGGGTCTAATTGTGTGATATCTTTCATTGTCTTTGCTGTTCCTGTCCTGTTTTAACTTGGTCTGTTTTTTTTTTTTTTTTTTTTTTTTTGGACTCATTATACACAAATGGGGTGCAACTTTTCATTTCTCTGGTTGTGCACAGTGTAGAGTCACACCATTTGTGTACTCATAACATGTACATAGGGTAATGATGTTTGTCTTATTCCATTATCTTTCCTTTCCCCTTTTTCCTCCCCTTCCCCCAATTCCCTCTACAAAATCCAAAGTTCCTCTATTCTTCTCTCCCTCCAACCACCCCCCCCCCCGTTATGTATCATCATCCACTTATCAGAGAAAACATTTGACCTTTGTTTTTTTTGGGATTGACTTATTTCACTTAGCATGATAGTCTCCAACTCCATCCATTTACCTGCAAATGCTGCATTTCTGCTTTTCTTTTCAACCATTGTTAAGGATGTGAGCTTATGGAATTTTACTCTTTCTCTTTTCTCATAACCTAACCCTGGTCAGGGTTTGGGGTCAAGAGTTTCTATCTTTATTTTCTACTCCCAAAACCAAACTCAAAGTCTCTCTAAGTCTCAACCTGTCCAATATTGAATTTTCAGGTATTTACCAAACTGTCACACCTCACTGGTTTGCTATTTCCATTGCTTCATTTCTGGGCTGTGGAGGAGTCCAGGGTTGCTGCTTAGCTCTGCTCTGCCATATTCTTTCCTTTTTTGTCTGTGTCATTTTTATGAAGTTTTTATTGATGATTGAAGCACAGATATTCAAAATATCACTGAATTAAACTATGTTTAATCATGTTAGTGAGTAAGGAAACCTAATCATTTGTAAATATGACTGCAAGAGTCACAATGTAAGAAAATTATATTTTGAAGAAAAAAGTTTTGATAAGTTTAATCTACACTCATCAAAATTAGAACATATGACTGAAATAAGTCTTTTGTAGTAATTGATGTTGATTTGGGATTGTTTTTCCTTATAAAATTAATCCATTTTCAGACGTGTAGAACTCAGATCTACTCATTACCTCATTCAGCATGAATTTCTTTGAAAAACAAGAATGAGAAATTCTTAAAATGAGAAATTAGCACCTTGAACTAGGTTGACTCTATGACTTGAACCACAGATAGTAGAAAACTTTGTTGATAAATTAAGTTTATAATAGAGGTATCAACTGTCTTCTGTCAGCTGAAGATCATTTTGAATAGTTGAAAGAAGTCAACTCTCTTCACATCATCCAAGGAAAATCTACTCATTAACGCCTCCATTCCCTACTTCCTGTTTTGCAAAGATCAGATTCTTTAGTGTAGCTCATTAAACAGTGCATAGTGTGTGTGTGTGTGTGTGTGTGTGTGTGTGTGTGTGTGTAAGGTGGTGTTCGTGTTTCTTCTCCTCTTCCTCCTCCTCCTCTTCCTTCTCCTCCTCCTCCTTTTTTCTTTCTTCTTCTATTGAACCCAGGTCTTTGCACATGCTAGGAAAACTCTCTGCCACCCCCAACCCTATAAGGTCATTTTAAAAGCATTTCCAAGACATGTGATTCAACTACTCATTACTACTAAAGCTGGGTCTTTGGGAAACTATTTGGCCAGAAATAATCTGGTTTACAATCTATGGGAATTGAATTTCTAGACATTTAAGTAACAGATCTAACTATGAATACATTCTCCAAATTGCATAAAGACTGAATTCTTAAATTGGCTTTCTGATATCAAATTTATGAAAATGAATTAACATTGATATTGTGAAACACTGATATTCTACAAATGGGATTTATTAAATTGTAGTGCAAAATGGTACTGAAAACTAAATGAGAATAGTGTATGATCAGAATGGTATAAATATCTTAAGAAAATATCTTGAGAAAAGTTATCATTATAAAAAACTAGGAGGCAAAGATTTTAGCAATATTTGCAAGTATTCTTAGCTGGAAATAATTCTTGCCCATATCTGATGTTTCCTTCCCAAAAGATGTGCTCCATTAATGTAAATCTAAGCTTCTCTCCTTTATTTACCTAGCTCCTAGAAATATGGAGTGTCTTATTTGGTAACTTTGAGAAGACCAGGTGAACCTACATGACTTAGCTCCAACTTTCTCTCTGTTAGGAATGAGCCTGTGTGTTCTCAGTTGTAAATCTTTTTTTTTTTTTTTTTTTTAATATTTTTTTGGTTGTTGATGGACCTGTATTTTATTCATTTATTTGTGTGAAGTGCTGAAGATCCAATCCAGTTCCTCCATGCGAGGCAAAGTGCTCTACCACTGAGCCACAACTTCAGCTCCAGTCGTAAATCTTAACTGGTCAGGTTTCTTACATATGAGGAGGTCTGCTCAACTTTAGCACCACCCCACAAAAGAAACTATGTCCTTCCTCCAGTGTGACTTCTATTAGTAATCAGTTAGAGTTTTTCTCAAATGTTTCTGTTTATTGTTCTTCTCAACTTGTTCTAAGGAGGGCTGGGGTTATAACTCAGTGGTAGAGTGCTTAGCATGTGCGAGGCACTGGGTTCAATTCTCAGCACCACATATAAATAAATGAATAAAATAAAGGTTTATCAACATCTAAAAAAATTTTCTAAAAAAACCTTGTTCTAAGGTGACTAAAATAAGGTTGATAACTCTTGAGGAGCAACCCAGAGATACCAAAATTTGCTATATGTTCACCAGACACATTAGGAAATAATAAAAGTGAAATTTTGAGAGAGAAAATTTTCATGCATCCAAGGCCACAACTGTGTCTTGTACTTCTGGGGAAGAAACATACTGACTTAACTAGAGGTTTATTTTAATCCAAACCGATTTTTACACTTTTGTGCTTGGCTTTGAAGTTCCATAGCCTGGGGAAGAAGCTCTGACTGTCATGAGATATTTTGAGCTTGGCAGGTGACTGCAACTTATGACTTTCACAACTTGTGTGAGAAAAATTAGACATAGTCATTTAGTTGTGTTGGGGCTTCAAATGGAAAATACACAGCCCAAGCTTTTCCTAAATTGAGATGAGTTCATAGTAGTAAAGCGTTTTCCTAGTGCTTTAAACATGTGGTGGTCAATACTAGAGGACTCTAGCCGTATGTGGTTAGTTTGAAGACTAGTTAAGTAATTTAGATTGGATATTCCAGATTCCATTCTGCTTTCAGGGCCAGGGAAGACACTGTGGAGGGACATGCTAACTTTGAATTCATATGGAATTTTCACAGATTTGTAAGAATCACTCTCCCATCACAGAATCTCAAATTGGCTCTGAATATATTGATAACGAATTTTAACCCTGACTGGATATGCTTCATCCTAGATATATGTTAAACTTTATTAATAAATAAGAGATGTTGGTTCTTATTAAAGCACACACCATTCCCTTTACTGTAGAAGATGGCATAAATACCATTATTACAAAACCAAAATCTTAGAAGGAAACCAAGTATTCTGTGCCTGGGACTGTTAGCTATCTCATTAGATCTATAAAAGAAGAAGAAACTAGAGTAGTTTGGAAAGGATCCTTTAATTTTACTATTAAGCCCCCAAACTGTGTAAGGTTAATAAAAAAGGAATTGGCTCAATAAAACAAGAGGAGATTTTTAATTAATGTATTTCAGGAAAGACTAGAGGTAAAATGGCACCTTGAAGATCTAGTTAGACCAAAATACAAGGGGAAAAAAAGAAGTTCACAGATTCTAACTGCTTTTATGAAGGAAGATATTTTTGTTTTTATTAGATCAGAAATGGCAAACAAGACATTTATAAATCTATTAGGGAAAAAGCTAGAATGATTCTCCTAAGAAAGCCCAAGTCACTGAGTGATAACTTCCTAAAACCATGTTCTCACCTTGAGCAATTGGAGAGCCACACCTTGAAGACTGGGACAGCTATTTCAATTGGTTACAAAAATTCTAAACAGATTTGAGAGGAAATGCATGTGAAATATTCAACAATTTCTTACATAAAATTCCGTGTAATACAATCATTTTAGAAGGAAGTACAGGCATTGCCTTTACCCTGGGTGAACTTACCTTAGTGAATTAATGAAAATGGGATCCCAAAGAAAGGTAGCTGAAGAAAGTGAAGAAAGGGAGACATGTCAATCAGAGACCTTTGATTAAAGATCTTTGGGGAGATAATTGTCTGATAGATGGATATCTCCTGGAGAAATTATTCATGTCATAGAGATCATTGGAGACAATGAGCCAAGGACTTACTGACTTATTCAGTTACTGTGTAGACATCATCAGATGAATCCAGAGTATTTATAAAAATAATTGGGATAGAAAGCAAAGGTAAGATTAATGGAAGGGAACCACATTGTTTCAGCAAGCATAGTTAGATCTTATATGGATTAAAAGCCAATTTAAGAAATAGTGTAATTGCTAAGAAACTGAAGTAAACTTATTGAAAGATGTTGGGGAATAGAAAAGGGAAATTAAATACCAATAAATAAAAAGATTAAACTCAAGCATCAAAATGGCTTTAATATAGGTATCTGTTAAGGTATCTTAGAATGCACAATAAGGGTGTGTCTTAGGTTAAAACAAATTGGGAATTAAGAACTCTTCCTTAGAAGGCCCAAATAATACCATAGATGAAGGAAATGGAGATAGTTATTGTGGCACAGGACCAAAAATGGCTTTTTCTGAAGATGGTTCAGCTGTGTCACCTGCCAGAGCTTGTCCTCCAGGCAGTCCTAGGGTCCCAAAGCCCAAGGCTCTATAGGAAGATGGAATTGAGAGATCCTGGATATACTGGATGGGGAGGAAAGGCACCTGAAGTAAGCCTGAAGATAGGAGCTGCTCTCTTTGTAGTTAGATAAATTTGCAAGCAGGCAGAAATACCTCAAAGGAATGTTACAGAAAAATAAAAATGTAGGACACAGGTTAGATATATCCCAAAGTCAACTGTCCATAACCACATAGCTAAACCTTGGCATTCTGATTTCTACAAAATGCTAGCTGTAATCATAATCAAAACACAAAACATAATCTTTGGAATCTTGTCAAAAAGATTGAATTGAAATTAAAACAATCAGCTATAAACAAAGCAGTTCAAATACCTCGACTTGCCTAAAAAGTATTAATACGTAACTGTCAATCACAAAAATGATCCAAACACTCTTCTTTTATGCATTACAAACTGTGCCATAGATGCTTGAGTAAGGCTTCTTACCACTTCCATTTGAGGTCTCCCAGTTGGATAACTGCTCTTAGAATGCACAATAAGCTTAAAATTTTCCCAGTTTAATCTGATTTTATTTTTGACAACACTGTATGAGGACATGGGAAGCATAGATGGATTATTTTCATGAACATATAAAGAAATGTAAATGCAAATGCTAGAAGTGGAATCTGAAAATAAAGTTGCTGAAAGAATTTTCCCATTTGAGCTTAAGGAAGGAGTTCAAGAAGTCTAATCAATTGGTCTTGAATGAGTGACAGCCTTTTAGATCAAGTCCAAGATTTTCCTGTTCCTTCAAATATCACTGTGTTTATGTTGGGGCAATGGTAGCCCTGGTTCTGGAGAGAGATTTTTACCTAATTGATCTAAGGGCAGGGAATGATTTTCTATAACTGGGTAGTTGTTACTAAGTGTTGTGATATTTCTATGTATTCTTTTAATTCTTTGGAATTTTTTAAAAAGTGAGGGTCCTAAGAGACTAGGCATTGAACAACTATAACTTCTAAGGCTTCTGCAAACTCATTCCAGAGAGAACTGGTGCAGTTGTTGAAAGGACCCCATCTCTATGCAGAAAATCCCTCTGTTTGAGCTTGAGTAGAGAATAATACATGAGGTGCAGGTGGAAAAAGAGATTTTACTTTGTAATTCAACTTTGCACTTTGAATTTTAATACATAGGACAAGAGGATTTTATTTTAGATTTTAGTTTCCTTGGATTTTAATGACTTGGAAATTCAACTTATGAAAGGACTAAATCTTTGGACCTAAATTTATTTCTTGGAATTTAATAGTGGAAGGGAAACTATTCAAATATAACAAGATAGCATCAGTCTCCTTGTAGAACCTTGTCATGCTACATTGAACAGCATGCATAGTCATAATTTTGGACAGAGAATAGGTGATACATTTGTAGCTTTAGTAAGGAATGGACTCAAAGTTTATGTGTTGAATATATTGTTATGACTTACTAAGATTCTTCTGGGGACGATATTTGAGTGGCCTGCTATTGAGCTCTCTAGGAAGCCCCGAACAGTAGAGATTGGTAGGGTGTGGCTTCATTGAGGTGTGAGTTCTAAGGCAGACAGCCATGTCTAATTGACCATAGGCTTCATGCTTAAGTTCAGCGAGTTCAGAGAATGAAAAGCCGGGGCGTGCTACTGGGGCTCACTTCTGTCCTCATGATGTGTGTGTGTGTGTGTGTGTGTGTGTCTATTCTCATATATCCTCAGTTAGTTGTAACTCTGGGCTTCATTCTGTTTCTTTAATCCCTCTGACTCTGAGAAGAAGTCTTAGACTTTGAGTCTGTTTAGGATGAATAACTGAGCATGCTCAGTTTGCCTCCGGTCTTCCTCTTCTCAGAAGCAAACATGCATATGATACATGGGGAGTCCTATCTTGGCCTCGTGCTACCATGGCTAATTACCCAACACTGGAATTCAGAATTGATGGGTCCAAACATAAAGACTGAATCTTTTAACTTGACCTCTGTTAGATATAAAAGTGATATTTTATTTTTCTGTTTTGTTTTGATCCCTGATATAAACCTTGGCTTTCTTTGCTGTCAAAATCCAGTTTGGTGATTTTTTTCAGTATTTCCAATTTCCTAATCTGAGTTGCAATTCAATTCAGTAAATAGTTATTCACTGCTCACTCTATATCACTATGCTGGGCACTGGGAATATATAAACAAATAATATTGCATTAGATGGTGTCCATTTACTTACATGCTTAAGTCCAATGATATAAAAATATAAAAAATCCTAAAGACAGTATAAGGAGAAAGTGATCAGCCTGCCTGGCAGTTCAGAAGCAGGCAGCTTTGATCAAGAGGGAAATTTTTAGCACAATAGGTAAGCAGTGGAAGCACATTTTTGACAAACAGACCAGAAGACATTTAAAGACATATGTGAATCAGCTTTTCCATTTCTTCCTGATTGTCCTTTCTCCAGAATAGACATTCCTAGTAGCCCCAACTTTCATCCTGTCACCAGGTCCGATTCCTGACCCTCTAGTTGCTTGTCTCTGGCTGTGCTTTAGCTTATCTGAAGTTTTTAAAGTGACAGTCTACTCTAGGTGTGTTCCAGGCAGCCCTGAGGATAGAAAAACTCCTCCTTCTTTCCCTCTAGGCCAAAGCAAGGCAAAGAGAAAGAAAAATGAGATGTGTTCTATTTCTGTTGTGGCATGATTTCCCTCCAGTCATGGGGAGGTTACTTTGGCAACAGCCATTTATGTCCCTTTAAATAACTTCCTGGTTAGGGATTCTTCATTTTCATAAAGCCAACAAGTCCTGAAGATACTGTTTGAAAGTAGCCATGCCATTTTTTCTCTTGCTCTCATTGTTTAAAAAAACATTTGAACAAATAATACAATATTTAAAAACATATTGGCATAAAAGTGAATGTATTAGTTAAAGTCTGCATATTAATTTGGAGATTTTGTTACAGCACTGATAATAAAGCTGATGTTCATGTGGCATTGCATTAATAATTTCAGGAAAAGGATATACTTTTTACAAGCATACTCATTGCTGATTGCACCATGACTTTGAAAAGGGAGGAACTATTAACTTTTCATGTTTGCAATAACATATAGAATCACTGCAGTGCATTGTTGTGGGGGGTAATTCATCTTGTGAGAACAAACACAACTCTGTTTAGAAGTTCCCAAAATGATTTTTCATTTAATAGTTTCTTACTGACACTGTGCCATACCAAAGTGTTGCAACCAATTACAGTTGGTAACCTCTGTAGTGAAACTAACTCTGAAAATGTAAGAAATTGCTTTTAATGAGCAATTAAAATGTCTACTCTAGAATCTTTAAAAGACATTAAGTTTTACTTGGGGTATAGAAAGTTACTTGCAAAAATATACTTCTTGCTATTTTATATGACAGAGTATGAAAAGGTATTCCACAACATTATTGAGAAAGGTCTATTGAACAACATTATAGATTTATTTAGTTCTACACATCTCACTGTTAGACATTTTAAGATGAAAAGTTTGTTCTTTCAATTAATCAAAAATGTTGTTCCCTTCCTCTTAGCTAGGTCACTCAGGTCTTTATCCCAGTCAGCATTTTCCCCCAGTTTCTTGGCTGATTTCCATTCCTGAAGAATTAGGTCTGGTAATTAAATCCAGTCTCAGCACAATTTTTTCAACCAGTTTGTTTAGATTCTATGCAAAATGGAATCCCTTAGGGACAGAGAATGAACATGTTGTGGTATATAATTGCAATGAAACATATTTAACAGTTATTTTTGAAGGAAGAACTTAGAGATTTCCTTTGACTTGACTCAGCTTCAATATATTTATGCCACTTTTTCTATTTATATTTCCCATCCCTTATAATTAGATATGTTCATATATATTTTCTGATGCTTTTCATTATCAGTAAACTTTTTGTGAATGATTTTGTTTAAGTCAGTGTATCTCTCCTGATTCATATACACATACATTAAAATATTTTTAATGAGACATGCTACAGATCAGAAATATACACATAAATATAATACTTTTGTACTATGTACTTATGTATTTTAACATCTTGTATTGTGATATAAACATTTATTTGTATGTGTTTTGATACTTATCTTCTATAGTTATATCTTACATTTTTAAGTATTTTGATCTGATCTCTTCCTGCAAGTCATCATTTAAATGTTCTGAAAGTATGAAAGGAGTAGGAAAATTGGGATCTAAAAATATAATGTGGGTTGCTGTTTGAGGTCACCTCTAAAATCGCTTATTTAGTCCATTCCCCAAGTTTCCAGCTGTACTATTTCATCATAGAATGGAATTTACAAATTGCCTCCTGATGCTTTCAGATTCTGTCATGTATAATAAAAATTTTACAAGAGTTTCTAAGAAAGGTTGTGAAAATGATTTCCTAGAGGTCCTTAAGAATAGTGTCTCCCACAGAAAACTTTCGTTTGTTTGGGCAGTTAGTTGGCATGCATGATTTTGTGTCTAAGAGTATTTGAAATGATGTTCCTTCTAGTCTCAAATTCCTTTTCAGACTATTTCCTTTTCATCAGAATATTTATAACAATATCAATGACCTAATAACTGAAAAATATACACACTCATAGGTTATAAAGTCATGTACCACATGATGATGTTTTGATCAGTGATAGACAAGATATGGATTGGTGGTCCATAATATTATAATGGAGCTGAAAAATATTGCCTAGGGACATCATAGCTGTTGTGAAGAGGTAGAGCAACCCATTTTGTGGTGCTGCTGATGTAAATAAATCAACCATGTTTTGCCAGAAAGTGAAAAACTTGAAACATATAACTATGTATATTACATCGTTCTTGATAATAAATGACTATGTTACTGGTTTGTGTATTTTTATATATACATTTATTGTTACTTTTAGAGTGTACGCCTATTTATAAAGAAAAATATTTACTGTAAAACTGCTGTGGTACACCAACAACAGCCTCATATATGTCGTGTACACTGCATCTCTTGATTGCATCAAAAGGTCACCTTGACTGGTTAACCTATAGTTGTATAAATATACACTGTGATGCTCATACAATGATAAAATTGTCTAATGACTCATCTTCAGAACTAAGAATGTATCCATCATAAAACAATGCTTGCCTATGATATATATATAAAATACACATACAGGTATGAATCTCAAACACAAAATCAGGTGATTAAGAAAAAAGGACTGGGGGTGTTGCTCAGAGGTTAAGCACTTATGGGTTCAATTTCTGATACCAAAAAAAAAAAAGACTTCATTTTTATTTTTTGTATCTGAGTTTAATTTGTTTGAAGATCCCACTCTTCTATGCAGCAGACATTACATTTTCATCCCAAAAGCTCTTCTCTTCTCCTGCCCAGGTTATGTTCACAAGAGGAGGGGTTGGTTAGGAGAAGGCAGTGTGGCTTTGTTACAGTCAGGTATTGAGAGGAACCATACGCTATGTGGTATTTGTTGTCTAACCATGCACCTGTCAACTGAGACCTTCCCATTCGTATCAGTCTTGGGTCATCTCACACAGATAATTGCTGTACCTTCCTGGTTCCAACCATAAGAACTCAGTCACATAGGAATTGTCTGTACTGACTCACCTCTTCCATGCTGTTTGCTGCTCTCTGGTGCAATTTTATCAGTTTTTTGTTTATTTCTTTGACAGTCAAGGGACACATAAGCCCATCCTTAGACTACTGAAACCCCTTGTCCTAGATTTGCCACTGCTGTAGCTACCCTTTGCTCTTGTATACACTGAGGTTGAGAGCACTAGAATCTCAGCATTTTTAGGATTTTGCTGAGCATATGGAAGAACTTCCCCTTATTAATCTGCCAAATATCTATCCATATTTCATTGTCACTTTCTCCCCTTTCCTCTGTGATTAGCCATGAAGGCTGGGCCAACCTCAGACACCCTCTGAAGGACATGACAAACATCTAGTTGTTCTATCTTTTTTCTCCAATTATTTTATGTGTTCTCCAATTTTTTAAGATTTTTAAAAAATTTTTATTTATTTTTTCATTATCTTTTTTTGACAGTGATAAATATTTAAAAAATTGTTTTTCATACATGTATATAGGGTAATAGTGTCTGTCTCAATCCTTGAATTCCTGACCTAGTTCACCGGAGAGGGAAGGGTTGGGAGTTGAAGGACAAGAGAATAGATGACCAGTGATAAGAGGTGAATAGATGAAGGGTGAATCTGAAAGAGCAGGCACTTTGCAATGACATTGGGGAGCATCACAGGAGGCCAAGGGTTGAACTAGAAGTATATTTGGAGAGGGACAGACATGGGAAAAGGTTGACTAGATTAATCATAGTTTGAATTATAGAAGTTTTTCCTCAAAGCAGTGAGGGTGGTCTTTGAAGATTATTGAATAGAAAATGTTATAATCTAAGAAATGGGATGGATTGAACATGCTTTATGGAGATATACTTTAGGTAAGGAATTGATAAGGTTTATGATTGAGGGAGAGCAATACAAATATGATTCCAAGGACCTAACTTGGGCAACAGTGAGCTCATTTTATGGGAAAATGGGTCATTCAGTGTTAGTGATACCATGTTGCAGAGCAACTTTGAGATACCCAGCTCATACTTAAAAATATGGAATTGGCAAAATGAATTCTATTGTCATGTATAACTAAAAAGAACAAATAAAAAAGAAAGAAATATGGAATTGGAGTTAAGAGGAGAGGTAAAGCCCAGGATTTTTGAATAAATGAAAAAGACTCAAAGATTGATTTATAGTTGAAAATATGGAAAGAAAAGAGAGAAGATGAAGAAGAAAAGACCATGTAGGAATAGTAAGACATGGTAAGACACTGAGGAAGAGATGCAAAATGAAGAGGATAAGATGACCAGAAGCACAGAAAGAGGATTTCCAAACAGGAGAGTAATCAACAGCATGAAATGTTGTTGATGAGTTTTCTAGCAATGTCAAGTTTCAGGTGTCCAGAGTAATTTTTCCAATTCAGAATACCTGAAAGTTCTGTAAAGAAAATGTACAAATATTTCTACAAGCGTTATACTTCAGAAAGCAAAGGGAATTTATTTCATTTTACCTTTGCCTGAGGGAAGTGCTATGACAAAATACTTGACACTGGATAATGTATAAAGAAGAAAAGGTTTATTTCACTCACAATTCTGGGTATCTAAGAGCATGGTGCTAGCATCCTGGTGAGTGTCCCAGGGCTGTATCACAACATGGCAGGTAAGTAGAAAGGAAACTAGCCTTATATGGAAGGGGCACATGTTCAAGCAAGGAAGCAAGAGAACAGGGAGAGATCAGAATCCCTCTTATACTTCCTCCTGTTGCCAGAAATAATCTAGTCCTGTGAGACTTCACTACCACAGTTAGCATTAATCCATTCATGAAGTTGGAGCCCCATGACCTAATTAACTTTCACTAGGCCTACCTTTCAAAAGTTCCATAAAGGTTGTAGGTATCGAGCTTCTAACAAAAACACTTAAAGGGGAAAATTACATACAAATCATAGTTCCTTTGTGCTCACCTACTCAAGGAATGAACAGCATGTTAAAAAAAATTATAACTGTCTTTATCAAGGCCTTATGTAATATATTGACCAGGTGAACATCTTTGAGAAATGGTTCAGAAATTCATCCTGTGTGCTGAGATGAGAGTGAGAAGTGTACAAGGGAAATGGTTTCTATGACTATATACACAGATCACAAGTTTATGAAAATACTTGGCAAAGGCATGAAGAAAAAGAAGTGTAATTTTAGCAGTAATTGGGTGTCAGGACTATAGATGCGTATTATAAAGAACATGAATGCTTTATAATTAAAATTATAAGGATCTAGGCATGGTGGCACATGCTTGTAATCCCAGCAACTCAGGATGCTGAGGCAGGAGGATTGCAAATTTGAGGCCAACCTCAGCACCTTAGCAAGACCTCACCAACTTAGTGACACCCTGTCTCAAAATTACAAAAATATAAAGGACTGGGATATAGGTCAGTGGTAGAGCTCAATCCCAGTACCACAAAAAAATTATATATGATATATGAATATGTAGATATATGTATTTTTGTATATGTGTATACATATATCTGTATATGTATGTGTGTGTATATATATACATATATATATATATAACTTATAGTTTGAAATACAGAGTAAGGTTTCCTATAGACATATTAGAAAGAAACTACTCAGGAATAGATATTCTGAATAATGATATCTTCATTAGTTTCCTGATTAACAAAGTAAGGACTTTTTTAGGAGGAAGTGCCAACTAGATGTTAAACTACCATAAAAGAAACTAGGCAATGGTCGATGCTCATGGAATTCACTGATCTTATCCCATCCCCATTACAAGAAGCAGTTAGCTTTATAGAAGGTGCAATGGACTATGGAATACTCAATTATATGAAAGTACCTTGTGAAGGTGGACACTATTGCAAAATCCAAGATGTGTTCTGCATTGGCAACTAAAATAGTGTTCTCTCTCCCATGGCCAGAAAGTGCCTGTGCAGAAATAATGAATTGGAAGTAAAGATGGATCTTCTACCTAGTACAGCTAATGACCCACTTCAAAAGCTTGTTTTATGTTCCTGTGACTCTGGATTCTGTTAGTTTAGTCATTTTAGTACCTTGAGGAGAAGTACTTCCTCCAGAGAATATAGCAACAGTTTTTAGATTAATTGAAAGCTAAAGCATGACCATTTTAGGTAATTTATGCTGCTGGAAGAACAAAGGAAAAAAGAATCATGATTCTTTGGGGATAATTGATTCTCACTATAGAGAGGAAATAGTGCTGTATTACCCCAAAGAGAAGAGTATAGCTACCTTCCAGGGCAGCATCCTGTTGTCACTTTAAGTCAATAAAAAAAAACTGCAACAGGTCCTTACTGGTCAGATTCACATGGGCAGAAATCTCCCAGGTGGGAAAGATGGTTTATGTCATCCATATGCTCAGAACTCCACAACAGTTACAATGCTGGCTGAGAAGAAAGGGAAAATGAACAGTGCAGGAAAGGGAGAAACCATGAATACCAACTGCATTCCATGGCAAGTAGCTCCTTCCTTTCCACACCATATGGACATCTGTATATTTCATCTACTTCATTTAGTCTTTCTAGACTATTTCTCATATCATTTTTAAAATGTTTTGTTGGTTAATTCTCCATTTCAGGCCATTGGCTATAGAATATTAAGATGGTATGCAACAGAAATTGAGGCAAAAGAACATCATTTGGAGCTCTTAGATTTTGATTTAGAAGAAGTAACAGATAAGGCATATGGCTAGGCCTTCCTTTTTGGAAGACTGAAAACATTTTGATTGTTTGAGAAACATTGCATTGTATGAGAGAGGAGTATTTTCAAGTGAAACATGTGACTATCAAGTAGGAAGAGGAGCCAGACTTTGCAGAACATCAGCTATTATCTGGCTACCTAGTGTCCAAACACTCCTTTATTTGTGCAGAATCCTCCAAAGTGTGAGTCTTGGTGGAAGGGAGGCTTCCCCTCTCATTATAGAGGCTGAAATGGCCAGACACTCCTTTCCTGGGGCTTGTGCTGCTGTGGTTTGTGTTCATTACCTTGCCTTGAACATTTGAACATTCCTGGAAGGATGATATAAAGATCCAAACCCAGTTAGAACTGATTCTAGGTGCTCGTTTGATAATAATGCTGAATCCAGCATTGGCAGTGGCTAATATCACAGTTCTAAAGACAGGGACACAAAATGTCTGGGGGTGGCCACACTGAGTTGCTGTTATTGTCAGTGATAGTGCTGATCAGGAGTAATGGTAGGACAGAGTGTTCTTGACTCCCTGCTGTTTACTCCACCCCGGTTACTCCACCCCCATTTTCTCAGCCTGGGTTCTTTGGCCTTCCTGTTGATTGAGTTACTCACACAATATACTTTCAGTAAATGTCTTTTCTCTTTCATTAAGTTAGTGATATTTGGTCTCCATAGCATGTAACCAAGAGCCTTGACCTTTTCGAGACTGATTCATGGATAACATTTTATTTCTATCTGAGGACAGTGAGCCACAAAAAAACTGAGAACTACATAAAAACAGCACAGATTCTTTATTTGTATGATTGCTATTTTCTTTGCTCATCAGTTTCTTTATAGAAAGAAGTGAAAAAATAGCAGAAAACTCACTAGCAGAAAATTAAACTCTTCTTGGGGAGATAAATATTTATCTATGAAGGAAGATAGTGTTGAATTTCTTTTATGCCTTCTGCTCCCAAAGTTTCACTTTTTGTCTTAGCCTGCATTGTGAGTTCTTTGCCCTTCTTTTTGTCATCTAGTTCCACTGCTGGATGGAGCTGGCACAGAAGGGAAAGCGGAAGGAAAGAGAAGGACTTCATTATTCTTTGACCTTCAGGAGTATCACAGAGATCAGACTTTATCACACTGTGAGATCTAAGCTTGTTCTCACATAGCTCTTGTGTCTTAGTATGCTAAAAGTTTGTCACCTTCTCAATTTTGTCATGTTTTAGAAGTCCTCCATTTTATTACTTAAGTATTCAGAGGCTCCAGACTTGGCAAGATGGGTGGCATGGAAAACCTGGCCTTTCACAAGTCTATGAGAAAGGAGTACAGAAATCTAGCTCTCTTATCCTTCTGCTTGCTAGTTTCACAACAACCCTTTGTCCATGGTGAGTGCTCTTCTGTCAGAATTGCTAAGTACCTCGAATCTAGTTTTTAAATGTACTCAGAATTTTTTTGGCTTCTATTTGATTTTGGTGAAATCCTTGCAGAACCTGGCAGGTTGTAAGCAATTAACAGCTCGGATTAAAATGGAAAAAAAAAAAAAAAGCCCTTTGCAAGGCTAGTGAAGGACAAAGTGTCTCCTGGCTGTCTTCCTCAACTCAGGTCTATTGCCAAGTGCCTGGGTGGGCTCTTTATTCTGAAGAAAATGCAATATAAACTAATGAATGCGTTAACTCTTAAATCTTCACTGATGGCTGCAGAATGGGAAGTGGTGCAAAGAGAAACCTATGTTGTTGGACTATCCAAATCTCCTGTCATTTCAAAGTTGGCCAAATAAGAAACAGCTGACATCATGTTTCTAAATATAAAACACTGTGCAACAGCTACCTGAAGCAAAAGCAAAAGGGTTGAGAAGGCAAAATAATGACTTTTCCTCACTGGAAGGCATCCATGTTCAACAGTCTGTCAGGAAGTGACAGGTGGGGCTAGCTCACCACCTGGGGTGAGGGCTGGTGCAGGGCTTTTATTAAAATTACTGCGCAAGAGCAGAGAAGATAAACACCCAGTGGGTGCGGTGGAATGGTTGGGCCATATGTTAGCAAGAACTAAGAAGCTCATTCTCTAGAATAAACCTGCCTAAGGCAAACACCATGTATTTTTTTTTTTTTAAATCTTGTACATTAGGCAAACATATCCCATGATTTATAAACACATTTCATATGCCTTTATATCTACTGTACCAACGTCTGGAATTAGTGATCTGCATGTATAGTTGCTTGAGGTATGCAAATGACAATATAATACAAATTTTTGAATATCATCAGGAGGGCAAGGAGGATGTTAAACTTTTAAAAATGTTTTTTACTTGGCACATAATCATTGTATATATCTATGGGGTACCGTGTAATGTTTTCATATGTATATACATTGTGTAATATTCCAATCAGGATAAACCTGTTTCCTCAAATATTTGTCATTGTGGTGAAACATTCAAAATCCTTTCTTGTAGCTGCTTTTGAAATATATGATAATTATTATCCATAGTTATCCTACTATGCAATAGGTCACCAGAACTTCTGACTCCTAACTGGGGCTTAGAAGCCACTGACAAATCTTTCCCCATCCCTTTCTCCCCACATTCTTTCCCCACCATTGGCTCTTGACTTCTATGAGATCAACTATTTTACATTTCATATATGAGTGATATCATGAAGTATTTCTTTTTCTGTGACCTGAACATTTTCTTTATCCACTTATCAGCTGATGGTCACTTAGACTGATTCCATATCTTGGCTATTGTAATCAATGCTGCAATGAACATGGGAATGTAGATATCTTTCAATATACTGATTTCATTTCTTTTAGATACTTATACATTAGGGGAGTACTGGATCATATGGTGGTTTTACTTTTAATTTTTTGAGGAAGGATATTAATTTTTATTAGCTGTGTAAAATTAGCATGGTGTCCTTTGTAGACTTCCAGATCTAGAAGATTTAAGCCCTATGTGTATGGGTAATGTTATGGTTTATATATGAGGTGTCCCTCGAAAGCTCATTGTGAGATAATGCAAGAATGTTCACAGGTGAAATGATCATATTATGAGAGTTGTAACCTAATCCATGATTTAATCCACTTGAATGGATTACTTGGGTGGTAACTATAGGCAAGTAGGGTGTGGATGGAGGAGGTGGGTCACAGGGGCATGCCTTTAGGACTTTTATTTTGTTCCTGGTAGGTGAGCCCTCTCTGCTACCTTGTTGCCATGCCCTAAGCTGTTTTTCTCTACCACATGCATCTGCCCTGATGCTCTGTGTCACTTCAGATCCAGAACAATGGAGTTGACTGTCTCTGGATTGAGACCTCTGACTCATGAGCCCCAAATAAACTCTTCCTCTACTAAAATGGTTCTTGTCAGGTCTTTTAGTCACAGTAATCAAAAAACTGACTAAAATAGGTAAGTCAAGGTGTAAAGAGGTGATGTGATTCGTTTAAGGTCTACAGCTAGTTATGACCAAGTTAAAACTGGAACTAAAAGTTTCTCATTCTCATTTATTTGCTCATTTTAATTAGTGAACATAGCCTCTCACTTGTAAGAGTTTCTCATGGCTGCTTATAACAAATGACCACAAACTCAGTGGCTTAAAACAATGTACATTTATCATACTGCTGTTGCACTGCTTGGAAGTTCCAAACCATTCTTAGTGGGCTAAAGCTGAGCTGTCAAAAGAGCTGGCTCTGTGTGGGACTCTGAGAGGATCCTCTGTTTCTATGCTCTTTCCAGTTTGTAGAAGCCACTTGCACTCCTCAGTGCATGTTCCCTTCCATCAGTCCAGCATCTTTTTTTCATCATTTCATCTTCTAATACTGACTCCAAGCCTCGCACACCTCTTTTATAGGTACCCTGTGATTATATTGGCCCCAGAGATATAATTCAGAATAATCTCCCACCTCCAGGTGTTTTACTTAATCATATCTGCAAAATCTCTTACATGATACCATATTTTCAGGTTCCAGGGAGTAAGGTGTGAACATCTTTGGGGGCCATTATTCTGCCTACCACACAGTCTAAAACAGTCCTCTAAAACAGAACAAGTGGTTTCTGGGGCCAAGATCTTGTAGTCACACTTGTGGAACACAGGGATGGTTCTTTTCACCTGACTCAGCACTTTTTGCCCCCCTCAGTTCTTCAGACCCCTGGATGAGTGGAAAGGTCAATGCCACTCTTATTTTACAGATTAGTAAAAGAGAACAAAGTTTAAGAGGTTGGTTCATTCAGAGTTTGGTTCTTAAGGCACACCTGTCTGTTCCAGATAACATTTGATAGCAGTCAGAGTTAGAGTAGTATTTCAAAGTCCTTTGTTTGGTTAACATTCGGAGCACGTGGTTTCACTTTTTTCTCTTTTCAATTTTCTTTCCTTTATCTCTGTGGCATGAGATAAGAGAACATTCACCTAATACCTTATTGTTTGTTCAACCTTATGTTCTTGGACTGTGCCAATGGGCAGAGTGTATGGCAAAGAAAATTTATTCATAATCTTATACATACCATGTATGCGGCCAAATAACAACAGAGATGTCTCCATGAAAGGCAATGGACTCAAGAGACCATGAGAGAAGAGGAGACCTCATTAGTGAGGCAGAGTTGTCACTTGGAAAGTTCAGTCATCGCTGTGTTATTCACAGACAGATTAAACTTGTCACTTTCCAAATTTCATTCTGGGGAATGATTGGAAGAAGAAGTAAAAATATTTACAACTCGTATGAACTTTACCAATCTCCAAATATTCTGAACACCTGGCATTATATTTTATTAAAAACAAATGTAGTAGGTACTAAATAAATGTTTACAGAGTATCGAATGAATAAATGAATCCTTGGTTGATTGCTTCTACCTGAAAAATAAATGAAGCATATTTTCTTTCCAGCTTATTTGCTTTTTCTCCATTCAGTGATGACTTACAGAGCCATTTAACTTTTAATAAGGCTAGTTTTGGCCTATGGCTAGAAAGAACTGAATTCGTGTATTTAGAAGACAAAATTGAGACAAAAAATATTTTTCTGTACATACGGACACCTTCCAAACTTTTGAAAATAGTAGCAAGTATTTTCAAAGCTTCTTCTACCAATGCAGTATCTCATTGACTTTGATGTTTAATTTTGATTTCAATTTTATTGATTGAGGGATGCCTAGAAAATTGATAAAGTATAATTCTGAGTGTATCTGTGAAAATTTTCTCAGAAAAGATTGGCATAGGAGTCAGAATAGAATGAGGAAGATCCTCCTTGCATGTGGCAGCACTGTCTATTAGCTGGAAGTCTGAATGGAATGAAAAAGCTAGTTTGCATGCACTGTACCTGTCTTGAAGAGGTGTTTTTCTTCTGCTATCAATGGTGGACATCAGACTACAGATCTTCAGCCTTTTAATGCAAAGTTGTACCAACAGCTAGCTCTCCAGAGGACTTTCAAGCTGTTGGTCTCAGACTAGGGCCATATCATTGACCTTTCTCTCCTTCTGGGGTTCTCTGCTTCTTGAACTGAGCAGCTATTGGTTTCCCTAGCTTTCCAGCCTGCAGATGGCCATCATAGGGCTATTCAGCCTCTGATCATGTGAGCTGATCTAATTAATCTACAGATTCTCTGGAGGATCCTGACTAATACAATGATCAAATCTATATCTCCAGGCTTGTTACACTGTGGAGGGCCCTTATAGTTTTAGAGGGATTGTAGAACTCAAGGACAATCCTCAATTTGGTGCTACCAAATGTTTGAGAACCCACCATCTGTAAGACCTTTTTGAAGATATTGTTTTATAAATTTCTCTCAACAACAAATAAGATTTGTCCCATTATACAGATTAAGGAAACTTTGAGGAAAGTTGAGTGACCTGAATAAAGTATAAGATTCAAGTATTCCCAAGACCTGAATTTTTAACTCCAGATCCACTACTGTTTGGATTTGGCTGTGGCTTATTATTATCATAGAAATTTCTATTAGGCAAAAGGACAGAGAAAATATCTATGGAATACCTAAGAAGTCAGGTTATAAATTTGATGAGCATTGAAAATGTTTTAGGTGACAAACTGAAAAAGCAAGGCTTGACTTAGTTTTGCAAAGGTAGAGAGCATGAGCTCTGGAAACTGGTGTGTTGAATCTCAGGTCCCATTTACTCATGCTGAGGCTTTGAAGAAGATCCTTGGTGCTCCTTTGTTCCAACGCCTCATCATGACCATGTGGTAAGTGATAATAACTGCTTGCAAGATCCCTTTCATGAGTGTGAATACAATAATCCACGTGATGAGCTTAGCACAGTTTATGGCACATGGGAAGTGCTTCAGTAAGCACTAGTGGTAGTTATTTGGAGACATCAAAGCCTTAAAATTTTTTTATTCCTTTTAATCAGAGTTAGTCTTCCTTGAAGCCTCTTTCCTCTTTAAATATTCTGAGATTTTGAAGTTTTAGATTATTATTTTCAGGATGAATAGACTTGTCTGTCAAAATTTAATGCTTTTGTATATAAAAATTTCCACTTTAATTCCTCTATAAAACTTTAATGTTATAGCTCTCTTTTTTTTTGACACATTCTCAGAACATCCCATTTTGAGTATAACTTTAATTTATGTGCCATCATCCTCTTCTGGACCACTCATAATGAGAGAAGAAGTTGCGTGCTAATCATGACGAGCCCATAATAACACGAGCTGAAACAACAACACACCATCATTTCATTCCACTGCACACTAACTATCATTGCTTAATTATTAACAAACCCATTTGTGATTTAGCAGAGGCAGTGTGACTGCAACCCTGGCCAGCAGCCAGCAGATTTGGGTTCTGGGCCCAGCAGTGCCATTCACTATCTGGGTGTCCTCTTTCTGAAATATCTGCCTTCTCTTTCCATCTCAAACTCTGATTCAAAGAAGTCAGTGAATCTGACTGAGAATGACTCAGTCTATGAGGAAATATGTGCCTGAAAATGTCCTTCCAGATGGTAAACCTGAATAAAATCTTTTGCTTCAAAAATGGAAGTAGATAAGGCAATAGGTTTTTGTGGTTCAAGTGCCTCATTTCTGCTTACAACCGTATATTCAGGTTTATTCCTTTCCAAATATTTCTCCTGCTTTGTGTCAACTAACAGTAGGAAACACTGAATTTGCAGATGGGATCTCATTTTTACTTTAATTTTATCCAATGTATGCAGTAAGGAGCTTGAGAACCCACCTGGCTTTTGGTATTATAAACACAGCAGGGGATGATGGCTTTACCAGAGTCTTCTAAAAGGCCACAAGATGGGGATGTTGTTACTTATAAACTGAGATATTTTAATTCAGTCAAAAATAATTATTGAGCACCTACTATGTGCTTGGCTTGTTCCCATCTCTGGGATTACAGTGATGAATTAAAAAAATTCTTGCCAATTAGAATTTATGGTCTCATGGAGAAGGCAGATAGTTGAACATGGATTTAGTAGAGTACTTAATTCTGAAATGACAGAAGTAATAAGGATAATAGGAATGGAAGATAAAGACACTAAACTCAATTTAGAGAGGTCTGTATGGAGCTCATGAAAAGTCCCCCAGAGGAAATAATATCTAAGTGATACATACAGAATGGCTATGTATTACTTAGAAGCAGAGGTCTAATGTAAATAAGAATGGCATGCCTAGAGAGACAGTAAACTCAGTCCTTCAAGACAACTGGAAAATGTTAATTTTTAAAATTTCACACTTAAGAAACATTGGAATAGAGGATTCAAGATGGTGTGCTAGAGGAAGTCTTCATTCCTAGTCACTCCATGGATTGTGATTCAAGCAACAGGAGTACTGATACTCTGTGAGATGGATGAAAGAGGAATTTCACTAAAACTCAATATTGGACACATCAGAGTATCTTAGAGACTCAGAAATTTGGGTACACTAAACAAAGAAGAAAGACTACATTGCAGCCAAGCTGGTTGCAGCAATAGTGACAGTAGTAGCCCTGGTTTACCACAGAGAGAAGAAGAACACAGAGAATCACAATGGACAAATTTATAACTGAAAAACCTGAAATCAGAAAAACAGCCTGCCTTTAGCTGATCCAGAGGCTGCACTGTGAACTAGTGCTTGAAAACTGCCCAGTGTTTCCCAACTGGTCATGGAGAGGGGAGGAGAGCCACTTGAGGTGGCCATGCTACAGATGCTGCTGCAGGAGCCAGATCAGAGTAAACCTAGCTACACTGTCCAGCAAGTGCATACCGTGTGGCTAGGGTGCATCTAGAAGAACAGGAATGAAACAAGCACTGAGAGTACTTTACCCAGGGGAAATTCAAGTCAGAAAAGCAAAGGGGAGCCCAACTCATTTTCCCCTTTGAGTCTGGTGACTCACATGACCAACTGAAGCAAGTCCAGGGATCTGAACAGGTGGGTATGAATACACTCAAGGACTAAGGCCAGGACAGGCTGTGTTAATAGGTAGCAGAGTGGGGGAAAGACTGTCTTCCCCACCCCTTGAGTAGCATTCTTGGGGGGCTTTTGAGATCTCGACTCCCAGCCTAGATCGGCAACTGCCCAGCCCTAAGAGCATGTTGATCTAATCTCCCTAGAGCAGACACCACGCAGCAAAGCCTCTAAGACCTGGTTAGACCTAAGCCCCAACACACGGGGACTTCTAGTACTCTATCGCAGCCAGAACCTGGGCATGCATAGATCTGGTCCGTGGATATAAAACTTCAACTGACAGTACTTCCCACCCCAGCCTACCTCATACTGCAGAGAAGAGAAGCTGAGAATTATTTGAACCAGTTTGAGTTTTAGGCCACTCCAACTGGCAGCTTGGTGAGCAATACAAAAAGAGGAAGGAGTTATCAACTCTTATCCTTTACTCTCCCTCTCAGTACAGAGCTCAAGAAGAAATGGAAAGAAAGACAGGCATAGACAATGACCAACTATTCTTGCTGACTACCTCACTGGAAACATTTACTTCATGTTTCATTAAGAATCTTTTTTCTTCTTCTTTTTTTTCTTTTGTGTGTTTTTTCTGTGCTGATTGGTTCATGGACATAGATACATACACATATTTGTTTCTTTTTTTTCTCATTTTTGGCATTTTGTAAATGTAGTGATTTTTCCTTTCCTTGTCTTTTGAGGGTTAGGGTTTTCGATTAGTATATTTTAATTTGTATTATATTGTTTTCATTTGTCTATTCTCTTGTTTCTCTTTCTCTGTTTTCTTCTGCTAATAGCCAAATTCTATTATTCTCTCTTTCAGTCTCCCTTTACTTTACTTCTACTTTATCTCCTCCTTCCCTATAACCATCACATGCTACATCTCTTCTGCATTGTCTATGTTCACTTTTTGAAATTGTAAACTCTTCTACCTTCCTGTCACATTTTCTGTTCTTGTGATTAACTGTATTCTTACCATCTTTTAGCACTAGTTGGTTTATATAACTCCTACCCCACCATTATGCTGTTGCAGTTATTACTGCAGTGGATGACATAGTTGATACCTGTTGTTTGATTTAATACCAGATATAGTTAATGGTTACTTATTGTCTTTCTTGTTGGCAATTTCTGACCCTACCATTTCTGGGTTTTGTGGCAATTAACATTGTAGGTATCAGTATGAACCAAGTATTTAGTTTAAAGCTATACATTCTTTGCATTGGTTGTTGCTATTATTTGTTTCTACCTATTTTGTGAGGTGTTAGGAACCTACAGGGGCACTACAAGTTCACAGGATAGAAATTCTACTGCTGAACTAAACTCAACCAAAAGCCAGCATGCCTTATTCCACACACAGATTAATGAAAATCTTCAACTATACTTTAATACAAGTAGAAGAGACAAAAATCCAAACCAACAACCAGGACCCAAGTAGAAATAGCTAGGGATGGGCACTCAAGTTCCATTGCTATAGCAAAAATAAATAGCACAAAGGCTGTAGACACCAAGCCTGTGAGGTGATTTAATACAGATCACAGTAGGACACTTTTGCAAGTGAAGACTGTGCCCTATAAAGATACACACACAAGAGTGAAAGAGAAATAACTTCTAACAGGTGCATAAAACCCAATACATGAATATAAGAAATATGAGAAAGCAAACCACCACAACATCTCCTAAATTTCATAACTAATCAGCAAATGAACACAAAAATATTGAATTTGATGAAATATCCAGTAAGGAATTCAAAAGGATCATTATAAAACTGATCGATGAATTCCAAGAAAACACAGAAAAACAACTGAATGAATTAAGTAAGTCAGTAAAGGATATGAATGAGAAATTTAAAAAGGAGATACAGAAATCTTAGAAATGAAAGACATAATAAATCAAGTAAAATGTTCAGTTGAAAAACTGTCTAATAGAATGGACCATGTGAAATACAGAATCTCAGAGCTGGAAAACAAAGTGGCCAGCCTTGAACATTCAGACAATATAAAAGAAAAAAATAAGTAACCACAATTAGAATATACAAGAACTCTGAGACAACATGAAGAGACCAAATTTAAGAATCACTAGAATTGAGGCAGGCTGTGAGATGTGGGTTAATGGAATGGATAAACTCTTCAGGTAAATAATAACAGAAAAATTTTCCAAATCTTCATAATGAAATGGATTTCCAGATACAGGAGACATTCAGGACCCCAGGTAGACAAGATTGCAAAAGAACCTCTCCACGACACATTATAATTAAAATGCCCAACATACAGAACAAGGATAGAAATTTTAAAGCCTGAAGAGAAAAACATCAAGTCATATTTAGAGATGAACCAATCAGAATCACTTGTGATTTCCCAGCACAATCCCTATAAGCCAGGAGTGTTTAGAATGATGTGTACCAAGTTCTGAAAGAAAACAGTTTCAACCAAGACTGCTATATTCAGCAAAGCTATCATTCAAAATTGAAGGGTGAAATACCCTTCCGAGAAGTAGAAACTAAAGAATTCATGATTACTAAACTGGCACTACAGTATTAACTTAAAGAAATACTGCACACAGAAGAAATTAAGGAAAAAAAAAAAAACCTCAGAGATCACAAATGAATAAATCTCATTTGAAGTGTTGGAGTGTAGGTAAGCAAATGAGAAACAGGACCAAATTAAACATGATAAATAAATTGAAATGACATGAATTAATAAACATATCTCTATAAAAGCATTGAATGTAAATGGCCTCAACTCTCCAATTAAAGACATAGGCTGGCAGAATGGATTAAGAAACAAGAACCAACTCTATGTTGTTTGCAAGAGATGCATCTTACAGGCAAATACAACCACAGGCTAAAAGTGAAAGGATGAAAATTGATATAATATGTAAATGGAGCCCCAAAACAAGCAGGAGTAGCTACTCTCATATCTAACAAAGCAAATTTTACACAAAAATTAATCAAAAGAGAAGTATGAAATATGAAGTTTCCTTCATATTGGTAAAAGGGACACTCCAACAAGAAGAAACAGCAATAATAAATATTTATGCTCCAAATGTGAGTGCAACTAGTTGTATAAAAGGGACACTACTCAAATAGAAGCACCAAGTAGACCCCAGTACAATAATGCTGGGTGATTTCAACACACTTCTCTTACCATTAGTAGACCATCCAGACATAAACTCAGGAAAGACTCTTTGGACCTGAAATCATTATAAATCAAATGGTCCTAACAGACACTGTAGAATAATTCATCCAACAAAAGCTGAATACACATTCTTCTCTGTGGTTCATGGAAACTTTCCTCCAAAGACAATATGGTATGCCACAAAGAAGCTCCTAGAAAATACAAAAATTTGATATAATTCCTTGCATCTTATTAGGTGATGATAGAATGAAACAGAAATTGACATGACTGAATCCTACAGAAGTTATATAAACACAGGGAAATTGAACAATAATCTTTTGAATGATGAATGTGTGATAGAGGAAACCAAGAGAGAAATTTAACAATTCTTAGACTCAAATGAGAGTACTAATACAACATACAAGAGCTTCTGGGACACTATGAAGGCAGTTCTAAAAAAAAAAAAGTTTATAACTATGAGTGCCTACATAAGAAAATCAGGAAGATCCCAAATAAACAATTCAATGATGCATCTCAAGACCCTTGAAAAAGAAGAACAAACCAATTCCAATACCAGTAGAAAAAAGGAAATAATTAATATCAGAACCAAAATTGATAAATGAGAACAAAAATAATACAAAGGATGCATGAAACAAAGAGTTGTTTATTTGAAAAGATAACTAAGATTGATAAGCCCTTAGCCAAACTATCCAAAAGAAAAAAGAGAGAGAAATCAAATTAATAAAATTAGATATGAAAGGAGAAATCATTACAAACATCTTAAAAATCCAGCAAAGCATTAGGGACTATTTTGAAAACCTAATAAATTGGAAACCCTGGATGAAATGGCTACATCTCTAGGCAAGTATGATTTGTCAAAACTGAATCAAGTATGATTTGTCAAAATCTAAACAGACCAATAACTTGTAACAAGATACAAGCAATAAAAAAAAAAAACCTTCCAAAAAAGAAAAGCCCAGGATCAGATGGATTCTCAGTTGAATTCTACCAAGTCATTGAAGAAGAACTAATGCCAATTTTCTTCAACTTATACCATAAAATAGAAAGGGATGGAACACTTCCAAATTTATTCTATGAAACCAGTATCACACTCAAACCAAAACCAGATAAGGACACATGAAAGAAAGAAAACTATATACCAATATCCCTGATGAACTTATAAGCAAAAATACTTCATGAAATATTAGTGAATCATGCTTAACAATATATTAAGAAGACAGTACTCTATGACCAATTTGGTTTTACTTCAGAGATGCAAGGATGGTTTAATATAAACAAATCAATAAATGTAATTCATCACATAAACAGAATTGTGGACAAAAATCACTCAGTAATCTCAATAGATGCAGATAAGGCCTTCAACAAAATCCAATACCCCTTTACAATAAAAACACTGAAGAAACTAGGAATAGAAGGAACTTATTTCAACATCACAAAGGCTATATATGAACAACCCAAAGCCAACCTCATAGTAAATGGGGGAAAACTGAAAGCATTTCCTTTAAAATCTGAAACAATACAAGGATGTCCACTCTCATTAATCCTATTTATTATAGTACCAGAAAGTCTAGCCAGAACAATTAGGCAAGAGAAGGAAATAAAAGGGATAAAAATAGGAAAGGAAGAAGTCAAATTATGATTGTTTTAAGATGATACAATTCTATACCTAGAAGATCCAAAAAAATTTACCAAAAGACTGCCAGCGCTAATAAAACAAATTTGTCAAAGTAGCAGGTTACAAAATCAACATAACAAAAATCAATAGCTTTTTTACCTACTGACAATGAATCTGCTGAGAAATAAATCAGGAAAACAATTTAATTCACAATCACATAAAAAAAATAAAACACCTAGGAATAAATCTAACCAATGAAGTGAAAGACCTCTATGATGAAAAATACAGAACACTGAAGAAGGGAATTGAAGAAGACCTCAGAAGTTGGAAAGATCCCCCACCCCATGTTCATGGATAGGCAGAATTAATATTGCTAAAATGTCCATATTAGCAAAAGCAATATACAGATTCAATGCAATCCCCATCAAATACCAGTGACGAGGCTGGGGAGATAGCTCAGTTGGTAGAGTGCCTGCCTCACATGCACAAGACCCTGGGTTCAATCCCCAGCACCAAAAACAAACAAACAAACAAAAACAACCAGTGACAGTCTTCACAGAAGTAAAAAAAAAGTCCTAAAATTCATTTGGAAAAATAAAAGACTCAGAATAGCCATAACAATTTAAAACCAAGAAAGCAATGCTGGCAGCTTCACAATACCTGACTTCAAATGATATTACAGAGCTATAGTAGTATCCTGTCATAAAAACAGAGTAGTGTACTGGTATTAAAAACAGACACATAGACCAGTGGTATAGAGTATAAAACACAGAAACAAACCCACACATCTACAGTCCTCTGATCCTTGACAAAGTTGCCAAAAACATACACTGGAGAAAAGACATTCTTTTAAAGAAATATTCCTGAGACAACTGGTTACCCATATAGAGAAGAATGAAACTAGACCTTGTTTTTCACCCTGTACAAAAATCAATTCAAAATGGATTAAAGATCTTGGATCTAGACCAGAAACCATTCAACTCCTAGAAGAAAACGAACAGTTGACACTTCAGCTTTTAGGCACAGGTAATGACTTTCTTAGTAGGACCACTAAAGCTCAGGAAATAATACCAAGAGTTAATAAATGGGATGACAACAAATTAAAACTTCTGCATAACAAAAGAAGCAATTAGGAATGTGGAGAGTTAAACATACAGAATGGGAAAAAAATCTTTGCTAGCTATTCTTTTGACAGAGGATTAATATCTAGAATACATAAAAAGAGCCAAAAAACCCCTTTATAACCCCAAAATAAAATATCTCAATTAATTAATGGACAAATGAATTAAACAGGCACTTCTCAAAAGAAGAAATACACATAAATTGCCAACAAATTCATGAAAAAATGTTCAATGTCATTAGCAATTATGGAAATGCAGATCAAAACTATACTGAGATTTCTTTTCACACCAGTCAGAATGTCAGTCATCAAGAATACACATAATAATAAATGCTGGAGAGGATGTGGAGGAAAAGAAACACTTTTACACTGTTGGTGGGACTGTAAACTAGTAGAACCACTATGGAAATCAGTATGAAGTTCTTCAAAAGGTTAGGCATGGAACCACCTTATTACCCAGCTATAACACTTTTTGGTATTTATCCTGAAGAATTAAAGTCATCTTATTATAGTGGTACATGCATACTTATGTTTCTAGTAGTTCAATCATAAAAACTGAACTATGGAATCAGCCTTAGTGAACATCAGTGAATGAATAGATAAAGAAAATGTGGTATATATACACAATGGAGTATTACTCAACCATAAAGAAAAATGACTTTATGGCATTTGACAATAAAGGAATGAAACTGGAGTCTATCATGCTAAGTGAAATCAGTCAAGCTTAGAAGGTCAAGGGTTGTATGTTTTCTCTCATATGTGGAATATTGAGCAAAAACTGGGTAAAGAAACATGGGGGGTGGATCTCCTAAAAAGCAAAGAGACATCAGTAGAGGAAAAGGACCAAGGGGATAGAAGGGAGAAGGGATGGGGGAAATGCTGGGGAGGGATATTGGTCAAATTATATTTTTATATTATTGCATGTACAAATATGTAACAATAAATTCCATCAATATGTATAATTATAATGCACCAATACAAATGTGGGAAAAAAGTCAAAGCAATGAAGAAAATTAGAAAAAAAGATGTGTTGGAATAGAGAGTGACTGGACTATATCAAGAAAGAATTTGAAGGCTGGATAAAATCCTTAGGACAATAGCAGGCATTTCCTCTTGCATTTACTCAACTGCCTTCCCTAATGGGCCAATCCCAAGTCCCATTTTGGTCTCAGTGCTCAAGTGCCCTCTAGAAAATGGGTGGTTGACTCACCACAGTTAAGTAGGAGCCTCCCCTATGAGCACCAAAGCATATTGTATGTTCCCCATCAATCACACATGGATCAGTTGTCATCGCTAAAAGATAGACATGAACTCAGTAGATGGGATTCCAGTCCTGCCTCCTCTGCTTTCTGTCTCAGTGACCTTGGGCAAGTTCTTAACCTCAATTTCCTGAGGGCTAATAAACAGCCCTATCAGAGTAGGGTTTTATGAAACCCTGAAAGTGCTCATTATATTAGTTGGCCCATAAGATGTCTTTGATATTGGTGATTGATTTGAATGATCTGAAATGTTAGCTGTTGAGATTCACTTCCCTGAATTGTAGGTTCCTAATCATTTGTCTGTTTCTCCTATTATACCTAAGATTCTTTAGAATAGGGATCATATCTTTACCAGTATAGCTCCAGCTCCTACTACCATGCCTGGAACAAAGGAATTCTTCAATCAATAGCCAATGAATGAGCCTGTTCATCATGCTAATCAAGATGAAACTTGATCACATCTAAAATTCCAAATCATTTATAATTCCAAGGTGATGCATTTGAAGTCTGAGTTTTTAACTTCCTTTGTGAACTCTTCTAGCAGGAAATTGGCAGATGGGCGTTCCCTGATTGCAGAAAGCATACTTTACTCAGGGTTTTAAATACTATTTTATTTTCTAGGTTTTGTTTCTTTCTTTTTTTTTTGATAATTCTTATTTTAATCAATGTTCTGTGCTTTCTAAATTTAATGAGTTTTATAAAACTCATTTAATCTTAAAAATTTTAACTCAATGAGAGTATATTTTTATCTTAACCACTTGTAAGTAATTTAAGTACATGTGTTCAGTAAGACATAAATTCTCTTACATTTTAAACTCAGCTATGGATAGCTTATTTAAATTAACATAATCAGTTAAAATTTAGAACAACATAGCTAGAAATTCACATGAGATGCTGCTGAACTGACCTCTAAAAAGGTATACGTTTTTTAGTATTTCAAAGAGTGTGAGATTATGAATCTAGAGATTAGATTCTATTCTTGGGTTTTCCTTAAACAAACTTTGCAACATTGGGAAGTCAATTTTCCTTTTATGAATTCCTATTTCATCTATGAATTCATCTACATTGAGTTAGATTTCAGCTAAGTTTCTCTCTGAGCTCCTAAATCCCATGATTTGCTCTTTTTCTGTTCATATAATGAACAGTGAGCTTCTGGCATAATAGCCTGGTGTATATATATAGCTACAGAGGATGAAAATCAATCATTGATTTCTCTTTTCATTGTAATATTCTTATTGCAATTTTGCTTTTCTGGAGAGGACTCAAGATAATAGCTGAAAGCAAATACATCTTTAGTGCTTACTAAGTTCTACCCAATCAGATTCCTAGGAACTCCACAAAATAGGTATTATTATTACTTTCCACATTTTACCTGTGAGAAGACCAAGGTTTGGAGGGGTTAAGTGACTTAACTGAAGTCACACAGCACTGAGTAGTTGAGGCAGACTGATTCCAGAGCCCATTCTCTTAACCATTATGCTGTATTGGCACTTTCTTATAAAAGGGCCACTTAACTATTTGTCAGGTCCTGTGGCAGGCAATCCATTGGCATTCATTCATTAAATGCTCACAACACTCATGTGGCATAATTTTCATTAACTTCACACACTTTCTTTGTAGAAATGATAAGACCAAGGTGTATTAAGGAGAAAGAACAACATAAGTAGCATGAAACAGAGGCTTCAATATGTAATACATTTAAAGAATATAAATGTCATTTTAAAGACTATAGTTTTCTCCTGACTTACATTGTCCATCATTATCTACTAAACAAGAAACTAATTTGTCTGAAATTATTTTGTTCTGGCTTTAAAAGAAAATAAAAGTTGAATTATAGCCTCCACCCTTAAAATGTCAGGTTCATATTCTATCAAGATTGTGAGCTCTTAGCAAATAAGTAACTTCTCTGAGCCTCCATTTTCTCATCTATAAAATAAGCATAATTTCTACCAAGCAGCACTTTTACAATTACCATAGACAATATATGCAAAGCATCTGGAATAGAATGTAGGAGTAATAATGGTAACTGTGGTTATTTGTATTGTTATATAGTTTTGTTATTTCTTTTCTTGCTTGATTTTAAATTCCTTGATATCAAAGAGTTTTTCTTCACATAATTATTTTCAGATAAAGTGCGTGCAAAATTATTTTTATGAAAGAGTTAAAACAATGTCCTGTGGTTATTAATTCTTTTCATTGACTTGGTGGGGGAGAATCTGGTTAGAATTTTGATGATGACAAAGATATTCTGCTTGACTAAAATTTAATCTCCTGAATCTTTTTCTAAATCCATCTGTGCATTTCCTTATAAAAGCCTGTTTTGGCAAATAACTTTTCCAAGTCATTTTAGCAACTCCCCCCTTGATATCTATCTGATCACCTTCTCTGTCCGGGTTTCCTCGTCCTCCACCATTGCTTGTGTGATGTCTGATCAGTCTGACCTGTCTTAAGCAGGAATCTTGTAGGTGGGTGTAGCTAAGGCCCCCTTCCTCTGAATGTTCTCTTTTTATAGGTTTCCACCCACTGATCCCCACTCAGCTCTTAGCTCTAATTTTCCACTTGCCCAGGACATATTTTGACTTGAGTCCAGTATTTCTTCCCTCTGTAGGACCATTGCAGTGGTTCCTGCACCTATCTTGACAGTCCTGAACATAGTCTTCCTTACCATGCTTTAACAAGTATCACTGAATGTTTTTTCTTTAACAATGAGATTAGTGGAGATTCCGAAAATGAATAAGGAAAGGAGTGTACGGACCTGAGAGATCCAGAGGAGGAAATGTAAAGATTTGGTAATGGGCTGGAAATGGTGAGAGTGGAAGAGGGGGACCATCCATGGATAACTGTGCTTTCCAGCTTAATGGGTGGACCAGGAAAAATGTGAGAAAGAGCAAGTTTGAATAGGTCATTCTGGGACATGCCAAGTTTGATGCAGACAGTAGGCAACTGAATAGATGGAATATAGAAGGTATAGATAGAATATAGAGGGTACCAGAGTCTCTGAGAGTTTAGGTACAGGAAGTTCAGAACTCTTGGCAAATATATAGAGAGGAGATTTGCTGAAAAAAACTGATTAGAAATTATCTATAACTTTTTTACCAGCTTCCTTGAGCTTTATCTGTTGATTCCTTCTACATTTCCTTCCTTCTTTGATTCCTTTCTTCCTTCCTTTCTTTTCTCAATTCCATATTGCCTTTTTACATTTTATTTTAAGTGTTCAAAAAAATAAATAATACGAAAATTTCAGACAGGCACAGATGGGGATGAATATGTGAGTTTGGGGGAAGTTTTGAAGTAATTTCTTAGACCTCATTAAATCATAATCTTTTGGTGGGTCATATGAGAACATTTGGCTATATTTTAGCTTAAGTCCCTACAAATTTCCCTTCCCAAACACTAGGTTTAGTTTTCTATTTCTTTAAATTTTTACAAATTGCATTTTGATTGATTGTACACAAATGGGGCACAATTTTTTCATTTCTCTGGTGGTACACAATGTAGAGTCACACCATTCTAGTTTTCTATTTTGATACTAACATTCAGTACTTATTACCTTCAGAAGCACATTAGACAAAAAAAATAGACAAAATGGAAAATAAAATCTTATCTGATTAACAGATAAATCTCAATGATAGGACACAATAGAACAACTGTATTACTGCTATTATAAATAGAATTGCACATACTTTTCTAATGTTCTTAAAGATTATATCACTTCCTTGTCCTTTCCCTGCAGCAATATAGGTTAGCTAATTTTATCCTCAGTACTGAAAACCTCAGTGTCTTTTCCATGAAAATGACTGTACCACATCAGCAGCTTTGCACATGGAAACTGAGCTTAAGACCTGCTTTCCTCCTCTATCCAAACTTCCACTTATTCTTATGAAGTTTTGGGCTATGTGGCCAGTTATCAATCTTTAAAGTCTTAGAGAAAAGGAAAAACTTCTGAGAGTTAAAGTATCACTAATTCTTTTAAAACCTGTTACCCCACCACTGCTAAAAAAAAAAAAAAATGAACTAAATAAGTTATATCAATTATATTGAATTTTCAAAAACTTCTGTGTTAGATTCTTATTGCTGTCAAACCAATCACCACAAGTGGTTTGAAACAACGTATCTGTTCTAAAACTGTTCTGGAGTTTAAAAGTCTAAAATCACTTTGGGCAAGCTAGACTCAGGTGTCAGCAGGGCTGTGTTCCTTTTTGGAGGATCTAGGAGAGAGTCTGTTTTCTTGCCTTCCCCCTTTTCTACAGATGGCTTGCATTTTCTGGCTCCTGCTCCATTCTATCTTCAGCGTTCATTATAGCTTGATTCTTTCTCATGTTACATAGCTCTGAGGCTGACTCTTATTAATTTCCTTCTTCCACTTCAAGGGTCCTTGTTATAGTGGGTCTGCCTGGATAATCCAGGATAATCTTCCCAACTCCATCTCAGTTGGTTAGTGAACTAAATTCCTTTTGCTGTCTTACTTCTTTGTCGTGCAGCATAACATACTTAGAGGTTCTGGAAGTTAGAATGTAGACATCTTGAGGAGGGGGAGTCATCTGCCTACCAGACTTTCCTACCATAGAAAATACATATTATGGTATATTGAATGATATAATTACATATAATGAGTTTTATATATATATATATATATGTATTTTTTTAAGAGATGAGCTCTTGCTGTTTTGCCCAGGCTGGACTCAAACTTGTCATCCTCCTGTTTCAGTCTCCTGAGTATCTAGGATTATAGATACATGCTGTTGTGCCTGATACATACTCATAAAAGTTGATATAAAAGACATTGGAGTTCAGATTTTATGTAATGGTGATGAAAAACAGTCATTAAAAAAAATTGTATTTGGGATGGTGGGGGACCTGTGGAATCTTGGAGGCTAAAGTTCTTAATGTGACATGGTGGGATGAAAGAGCAGGAAAGGGTCAGGAAATGCAAATTAGTGCATCGTGGCAGATTACTCTAGGCACTGCTGTCCATTAGGATTTTCTGAGATGATGGAGTGTTCTGTATCTGTATTGTCCAACACAGTACCATCAGCTCCATGTAGCTACTGAGCCCCTGCAATGTGGTTATTACAACTTGAGGACTAAGTCAGTCACTTTATTAAGCTAAATTTAAGTCTCAACAGCCAAATTTTGCTATTGGTATCTATTTCACAACACAATTCTGGAGTCAAGACCACAGCAGAGCAACTCTGAGTATCTCCTTATATTTTAATTCTCTGAATGGAAAGAGGTATGTAATTATGTGTAGCTAGGTATGCATGTATTAGAGATGTTAGTGATAATTAGAAATCTGTGGGTCAATATTTATAATATACAACATAAGATGACTATTTAAACAAAAACAAAAAAGATTTTTTAATCTTTATTATGATAAACAAGTTAGCATTTTAAACATGGAATTTAATAATTGTTGGGGTGTCATGTTGATTAGCCAAAGATATTCCTTCAAGGGAAAATAGGGGTTAAAAATAATTCATTAACACTTTGAAGTTTCCAAGGGATGAGAACATCTATTCATTAGTTCTGCAAGTGTTATTGGAGTTCCAAGTCCAAGTCATTGTTGTAGGCTCTGTGGGAGGAAAAAAGGTAAATAAGCACAGTCCCTCCCGGCAGGAAGATTATAGTGAAGGACATAAAGCTGTATCTTCACATCCACCCCATTCTTGTACCATTCTGGTGCTCCAGCCTCTCAGCTCCTGGACTGTCTCTCATTCGCTGGCCTTTATTTTTGGTAGACATGGTCACCCACCTCTTTGGCAGGGCCATTTCTAGAGCCTGTCACTGTCAAGAATCACTTCATCTTAGAATCAGGCAGCTTGTTCCAGTCCACAACCTCCTGACCTGTCAGTCTGTCTCTCCATCCCTATTCTTGGCCCCCAGGAAGGCTCCAGCCATCTTCGCCCTCTGGTTCCTCCTGTCTGTTTGCCTTTGGAGTTTGCAGTTTTTTCTTTTAACTTAATTTATCTTCTCACCTTGTATATGTTGTTCCATCCACCTACACAACTTTCCTTTATCACTTGGATGTTCATCTGGCCAAGCTAAATACATAGGTAATAACTTGGTGGCATAAAGAATCCTGAATTTGAAGTCACAAATTGAAATTGTAGTATTCAAATCTTAGTTTGACCTTTAACTAGTTTGAGGATTTTTTTTGGGGGGGGTACCAAAATTGAACTCAGGGGCACTGAACTACTGAGACATCTCCCTGACCCTTTTTTATATTTTTCTTTAGAGACAGGGTCTCACTGAGTTGCTTAGCACCTCACTTTTGCTGAGGCTATGTTTGAACTTGAAATCCTCCTGCCTCAACCTTCTGAGCTGCTGGGATTATAGGTGTACATCACCACACCCAGCTTGAGGGCTTTTTAAGGGTAAACTATTTAATTTGTTTGAATCCTAGTTGAGTTCTCTGTAAATTGGCAGAACTATTTTTTAAAAAATATTATTTGCTTATTTTGAAATCATTTTAGACTTATAAGAAGTTGTAAAATTAAGTACAGAGGGGGAAGGAGAAATAACAGCATGAGACAAACACCATTACCCTATGTACATGCATGATTACACAAATGGTGTGACTCTACTTCATGTACAACCAGAGAAACAAGTTGTACCCCACTTGTTTACAATGAATCAAAATAAATAAATTATTTAAAAAAATTAAATACAGAGTTCTTTGTTTATCCTTTCCAAGCTTCCCCTGTGGTTTGCACCCCACATAACCACAGCACATTATCCAAACTAGAAAACCAACTTGGGAACGATTGTACTAATGAAACTGCACACCTAATTCAGATTTCATCTGTGTTTTGGCTTTAAACATTTTTTTTCAGGGGGCAAAACTCTATAAAACTTTATCACATGTGTAGATTTATATAAATTTCACCACCATCAGGATGCATCACTGCTATGGACTAAATGTTGTGCCCTCACACCCAACCAAAGTCCTGTTGAAACCCTAACCCACTTTGTGATGGTATTTGAAAGTGGGGCCTTTTACAGGTAATTAGGTTGTGAGAGTGGAAATCTCATGGTGGGATTAGTGCCCTTGTAGGAGGAGATAAATGAGGGCTTGCTTCCCACCTCATCCTCACCATGTGAGAGTACCTGGAGAAGACCATCATCTGCAAAACAGGAAGCAACCCTCACCAGACACCAGAACTACTGGCATCTTGATCTTGGACTTCTTGCCTCCAGGAACATGAGAAATGATATAGACTATAATGCTTTTGTTACAAGAAAACAAGATAATAACTGCTGTATCACCACGCAGGAAATTCATTGTGCTACTCCTTTAGAGTAATGGTCTCTTTCCAGTACTAACGTTTGACAACCACTGTTATTTTTTAATCACTACCATTTTGTCATTTTGAGAATGTTTTATAAATGAGATCATATAGTATGTATTTTGATTCACTTTTAAAACTTATTATAATGCCAGAGCTCTGAGTTGTGTATCAATATTTATTCCTTTTTGTTTTCTGCTGAGTAATATTCCATTGTGTTGATGTACTACAATTTGTTATACTCATTTGTTTATACTACAATTTATTTATATTCATATAATAAAGGAGATTTTTTTTTATTACTTTTGGCTATTTCATATAAGTTGCTGTAAATATTTGTGTATAGGTTTTTTGTTTCAGGATAAATTAAAGGATTTAATATTAACACTTAAAAAACAGTCATTTGTAACATGATGCTATAATTAGAACAGTTTTTGGATTACTGACAAGGAATTTCAACAGCAAGCTTAAAGTTTTCTTAAAACATAAAAATTGAGACAGTGAATTGATGCAAACATACTACATGTGAGAAAAATACTCTTCTTATGAATGTTAATAGTGGCACTGTGACTTGAGCAAGGCTTTTAAATCTGGAATAGGTCAACCAGGGAGAAGGCTTCCAATGGAGGTAGGAATGGGACTCAAAGGTGGAATAATTTGAAATTCTAGGGACAATGAGGAGGCCTGTTTTGGGGGAGCAGAGTTACATATCAGAACAACAGGAAAATATTTTAAAAATTAAAATATATGTTTCAAAGCATATGCATCAGCACACATGGTGAATTGAAACTTCTTTAACGAGGCCCAGTCTGAAAAATGCATATAAATGAGAGTTTAGAGAGCCAAGACACGCCTTAGTCTTGCTAAGTACAAGGGTATGACTTTGCATTTTGTTCAGGGTCTCTACTAAATTGTAGGAACTTCAGAAACCATAGTCTCTTTTAAAAAAGGTATTTCTTATCTATAACAAATGAATTTATTAAAGGATTTGACCAGGTAAAAGCTCTTGAGCAGTGTACTGACTTTCAGGTTTTATCTTTCAAATATTCCTAAGAAAACAGTAAGAAAAAAGCACTTTCCTCACTTTCTAAAAGCTCTTTTTCAGAGGTTTTTCAGACTTTTCTAGATGAAATACACAGGCAATGTTGCAGCTAAGGGACAAACGGAGGGACTGCTTCCCACTTAAACCAAACGGGAAGAAAACTTAGAACGATCTGCTATAAATTGTAAGGCAAAATGCAGCTCAAAACTGAATGGAGCAAAGGTCCTTTGCTAAGTGGAGGATGAAGTATGATCACCCACTTGAAGATCCCGTTATGTCATGAGTGCAATTCAGTTTGGGGAAAATAATTTAATGCATCTCTCAGAAAAAAAAAATAGTTTATACTTTGCATCACAAACAAAACAGTGGTTGGGATGTCCAGCACCACCAGGCAACTTTCATTCTGTCCCATACTGATGAGAGCAAATCCAAGCAGGGCGGACATCCAGGACAGTGAACTGGTCGTCCTTGTGGACTTCACCACGGTCGTAGTAATCTATCACATATCTAATTTCTGTGCCACAGTGGTTGATGGTCCAATCATGCCTGTCGAAGGGCAACTCATACCCCATCCAGGAACGAATTCTTGCCCTTGGTGAATAGAATACTCTTTTGCTTTCCCTCCAAATCGGATCAATGATGGACCACAAGGACACTGCAGCATGAAGAGCTTCCCGCTTAAAAATTTCCTTCCAAGCCTGTTCACTGTTCTGATTGTGAATTCTAATGATGTTATACATCTCTTTCTGGCGAATATCCTCATCCTTCCACTTCCACCCTTTCCTCCACATTGCATTCCAGAAGATCTGTTCAGGAGGATAAACCCGCTTTTCTCTGAATCTGCTCATGGAATGGATGACTCCTCACTGATGGTAGACAAAGGAAAGGGTCGATCTGGAGCTGGTGTTTGAAGAGGTGGTGGCATCAGATTTGAAGGATCCAGGTTCTCCTTATTTTTAGCAGCAGCGCCTGAAACGGGACACTCCACAGACTCATATGCACGATCTTGGTGGACAGGTGCAGAGTGTGTTTTGCTCTCACAGGTTGCACCAGAGGTTCCGCACTCATTGGACAGCCTTTCATTTTTCCTTCATGCATTGGGCATCCTGAAGGTGGTGATGCTGTCGGATGATCGGAAGCTTTGGAGGTCTGAACTGGAACAGCAGGAGTAGAGGCTGACAAACCCATGGTTGGAATCAGTGTTGACTCCAAACTACTTTAAATTTCCAGCTGATTCCTCCCCCAGGCTGCTCCCAGAAGCTGGCCCCACCTCTGACCTCCAACCCAAGTCCCGAGGACAGTGACCTGCTGTCGTCCCAACCTTCCTCTCACTGGGTCACCACTGTCGCCTTGGTCACCGCTGGTGTTCTCGCGTGCTGCTCCTTCCTTTTCCCTGTGTATAGGTTTTTGAGTGAACATATTTTTTCCTGTCTCTAGGATAAACCCAAGCATGTAATCGATGGATCATATGTTTTACAATGGAAATAATTGATTATTATTATATATGTTCAGATGACCATGTGAAAATATTGAAACTGTGTAAGGTCAGGTTAATTATATTTTCATCAATTCAGAAGAAAATATGGATATAGAAGAAAATGAAAGGAAATTGTATTTAAAAATACATAGTATTTTAGATTAAAATTAAATTTGTTTTTCACACTTCATTTAATAATGAAATAGTCCTTGCCTTTGCTTTTCAGGTCATTAAGACACCATATCAAGGACAACATGACAGATCATTGAGTTGCTAAAACTCTATCTTGACTGCAATGATAGATACATGAACCTATATGTAACTAAAATTCCATAAAACTGCGCGCACACACACACACACACACACACACACACATACACCCAGTATCTAAAACTGGGAAGTGAATGAAATTAAAGGATTATATCACTATCAGTATCCTCATTGTGATATTGTGATGATGTAAATTATGGAAGATTTTAGTATTGGGGGAAATTGGGTGTTATCTTCTCTGTATTATTTCTTGCAATGGCATTTGAACTTATAATTATTTCAAAAATAAAAATTTTAATTAAAAAGTCTACATTAATCAATTGCTGTATTTGGGAAGTCTGTCTCCAATCTGTAGACTTTGTATAATCTTTGAATTTTCAGAGCGTATATTAGTCAAAAAATTTATTGCCTATCCTGAAACACTCTTTTTGAATGATACTAATTTGCATAATCAAAATATACTGTACAACCTAAACTCAGGAATATATCATTCCACCACTTGCTCTGGCACACTCTTAAGCAAACTCTATCTTTGACCTTTCTCACTCTTTAGATGTATGGTACTGGACCCTGCTTGATTGGGTTCTGCCCTGACCAGAGTGCCTGCTTTGGAGAAAATCTATTTTTACTTGTCTAATAGCTAATTCTTCATGTTGGAAATGAGGTCAAGTAAACACACAGCCGCAGTCCTGAATTATAGCTGGAGACCCTGGGAGCTGTTTAGAACCTTGCCTGGTTTAAAAGAGCAGTCTTTGAAAGCCCCAGAATGAAATGACCCAGTTTTTACTTTCTTCAAAAGCAACATCTATTGAATTGCCTCTGACTGTCAGAAATATGTTGGCGATGAGCTGTGTAAGGGTGCCAACACTGTGTTCATAAAGAATTTCTCTCTGTGATCCATCCAGTCGGACCTTGTCATTATAGCTAAAGCCTTGCTCACGGTGGTGACCATGGCTGCTGTTATGCAGTATCATCTATTGATCTTGAGCAGAGAGTCCATCTCAGCGAGGTTTCAAATGGCCCATTCAGTCTCTTTCCCCTGTGATGAAGCGCATCTTAGCTTCTCGTGGTTTTCTAAAGGCTCATCTTATCTCTCAGCAAATGTGTTCTTTTGATTAGCTGACAATTTAGTTATTCCACATGGACATGTGTAAATCAGAGGAAAGAAGGAGGAAAAGGAATTCAAGGAATGAATGTAGACTTCTTGCTTTTGAGATAATTTTTCATGTATTCCTTCACAGCCAGGTCATTTCCTAATCTCTTCTACCTCTTTTGGTGACAGGTAACAACCAACTATTTATTTCTCTCAGATCCTGCATCATGCTGGAAAGATGGTAGGCTCCTGGAACAAAGAGTGCCCTGTTGAAGAGAGGTACTCATCAGCCTATAATGAATGATCCCTACAAGGTTGATTAGTCTACCTTGGCTGACAGTTGGAAATATGGCTGGAATTCACTATTACATTATGTTGTAGTATGAAATTGTACTATAGTGTATGGAATTACCATAATATATCTATATCTATCTATTTATCTATATCTATCTATACACACCTATAATCCCAGCTGCTTAGGAGACCGAGACAGGAGGATTGCAAGTTTGAATCCATCTTCAGCAATTTAGTGAGACCCTGTCTCAAAATAAAAAATAAAAATGATTGGGGATTTAGCTTCATGGTAAAGTGCCCCTGGATTCAAATCCCAGTACCCCTGCCACACACAAATATACTATGAGTATATAAGAATTTGAGACTTCATAGGAAAAAACTTACTGTCAAGCTGCAAGTTTTATTATTTAACTATTTTCTAGCCTGACCTCTCCTTGCCCCAATTCTCTACAAATAGAAATTAACTATAATAATACATATTTTGTAGGTGTCTCACTGAAATAAAAAGAGGATGTGTAAAGACATACTACTCTTGAGAAGGGAAAAGAAGCAAATAAAATGTTAGAAGTTATTAAGACACAAGTACAGTGTTAGCAGACATAGACAAAAAGTTTAGTATTTGTCAAAATATTTGGTCCTATATTTGGTCCTGGAAACCAAAAATCTTAATACTTTTTAGTCTTAGAATAGTTTGGATACACTGTGAGTTGCCTACTCAAGAGTTTTCCCTCCTTTCTTTTTCCTCCTAATAGTGACTGCTTTACAAAATTGAGGCTAAACATATTACTGACTTGCTTTCTTAATCTCCCAATATTACTTGCATTTAGTAATGCTCATATGATAAGTTCTGGAGAGTGAGGCAGATGGGTAAATTTTCTGGGTGACTTCTGTGAAAGAATTTTTCTCTCTTAAAAGGAGGGATGGGAATGGGGAGATGTTGGTCAAGGGGTGGGAACAAAGTTTCAGGCAGGGTGAATAAATTCTGAGTATCAATTGCACAGCATGGTGACTACCATTAATAATGATATATTTTATATTGTATATATTTTTGAAAATACTAAATACTTTCAAAATTGCTAGGAGAAAATTAGAAATTGCTAGGAGAGTATATCTTAAATGTTCATGTCACAGAAAAAAAATCTATGTGAGGTGAGGGATATGTTCCTTTGAGTTAATCATTTTACAATGTATTCATATATTAAAAGGTCACTTTTTTTTGTACCAGGGATTGAACGCAGGGGTGCTTAGCCACTGAGTCACCTATCCAGCCCTTTTTAATTTTTATTCTGAGTCTTGCTAAGTTGCTTAGGGTCTTGTTAAGTTGCTGAGGCTGACTTCGAACTCACAATCCTCTTGTCTAGGCTTCCCAAGCCACTGGGATTACAGGCATGCACCACCATGCCTGCCAAAATGTCACTTTTTACACTGAAAATATATATACTTTTTTATCTGATAGTTATACCTTGATATAGGTGAGAAAAACAAAGTAAAAATGAAAAAGAGATATTTAAGGAGTCTTCTCACCTTCTAAACTTCCTTCTGGTATTTCAAATATGGTAACACCTGGAACTTTGGAACCTTCTTATGGCCAGGAGGTGATGATAAATCCAAGGGTAAAAGCCACGTACTGAGGAAGAAGCAGTGAAATGATAGGAAAAAACTGAACGAGATAGTCATCCACTTCCCTCTAGATTTTGTGAAAATAAAGCCCTCTATGATTTAAGGTACTTTAAGTATTCTGTTTGCTTGCCTCTGAAAACATCCCAACTGATACATGAAAAGAGTTTCTTCCCCAGGAGCACAAGTTTAGGGGCCACTGTTTTTAAGCCACATGGCTTGTAGATGTTCGGAGATGGGGGCTTCGCTGAGGGTGAGGACGTCGATGTCTACCCCAGTGCACTCAGACACTGGAGATGGAGCTCTGAAGGCACAGATCTAATTTTATTTAGGGTTGTACAGGACATATATAGGCACGTTATCCAATCAGGTTATCACGCTTGTTAAAGCATAACAGAGTCAGCCTATAGGTGAAGTATACGTCGAGGTAATGTAAACAAACCAAGCATGCCTAAGTAATTCTGCCCAGCAACGAGTCTGAGACAAAGGACTGGGGGGACGGTAAGCTCCTGCACACAGCATGAGGCAAGGCAGCACAGGTGAGCTCACATCACAGTTTGCTGGGATGCTTGATAAAGCGAGGCCTCCCCTCAGCTCCTAACTCAGCCTCAACAACTGCAAAGACCTTCATTCCATTTTACCATTACCTTAGATTCTCTGTCCAGACTGTTTGGCTTACTTAGACCATGGTGTCAGCAACTGCTGTTGGATAAGCTTGAGGAATATTCCCTACAATATGGATGGTCCTCCTTAGAGTTTTATAGGTGACCTTGGTGAACTATTATTACTCTTCATTTATATTTATCTCACATGGCGTTTCTTCTGGGAAGTCCTCCTCATAAAGCAATCACTTCTCGTGAACCACAATTTCATATAAACATATATGGTTACAGAGATAATTTTTAGACTATATTGAATTTCAGTTAACTCTGAGAGTTTTTTTAAGTGCAGAAGCCATGTCCTACTCATTTATGTATTCCTAGAGTCTAGTATATGTATCTTCACATATACAATAGGTGCTTATGAATAATTTCTGGAATAAAAGAAGCTGTTTGGTGATAATAGAACTTTCATTATAGTAAAAGTTATGCAGGTCCCATATAGCAAATTCCTAGAAAATATTGATATTGTTCTCCATATGGATTTTTGACAAATTTATGTGTGATCTAAACGTTCAGTAGTAGATATTTAAAGAAAATTATAAGTTTACATTTCAAGGCCATTCTTCTTTCATCCAAATGTTTAACTCTCCCATATCTGTATTTGCAGTTGAAAGATGAGATTGGATTTAACATGATAATCCTGAAACTTCAATGATCCATCACATTATTGAAAGACGCAGTTATATTCAGTAGACTGTGCTTAGTAAAGCAAGAAATTATATACAGGCATTTTGAGAAACATTTCAAAACCATAAAAGTTGAACCAAAGGGAGCTGGGCTCCTCTTTAACCCTTAACTGGCAAAACTTCATAGCTTAGTCACTCAGTCAGGATGGTTGATTTTTCAAGAGCATGCTGAATTAAAATTGCATTCATTCACTCATTCAGCAAAGATCTTTGGATGGCCTACTGTGTACTAGATTGTTTTCTGAGAGATATGAATGTATTGGTGACCATTAGATTCAAAGGCCCTGACTTCATGGACCTTATTTGTTTGTTTTGCGTAGTAGATAATAGAGATAATGGTGAGTTTTAGGGTTAGAAGTAGCATCATAGCATCCGGACAAAGTTCAAGGGAGCACTGAAGCTCACCATTTAAACCATATGGAATGGGTAAGATCCCAGATTTGACTTGAGGCTTGTGTAACTCTTGGCAATGTATCACTTTAAACAGATCTGGCGTGTTTAATTCATGAATTCAATCATTTGGTCATAGCCCACAGCAATTTTCTTTTTATGTCCATGATCTGAATACTTTTTGATGTATGTCCAGGAATAATCTAATAGCTCAGTACTATCACTACCTCATATGGGTAGTTAAACCTTAAATCTGGTAACACCAATTATGTACTATAACAATATGATATTATATGATATGATATAATTGACTTCATCCAACTAGAAATGACTATACCCCAGATGCCATATAAGGGTGATTCAGATGACATTACATTGACCCTGTGTTGATAAAAATGGGCAAAACAATTGTCCCAAAATGATTTCACAGATTTTCCCACATATCCTCAGAAAACTGATGAATATTTAGACCTTAGCATTTATTTATGAGTTACAATATGTTAGATGTTGTGCTGAGCTTAATTACACCATAACCTTTAAGCCTACTAAAACTGGTGAAATAGATAAACTTACTGATGATGAACATTGGCTCCAAGAATTTAGATTACTTACCCAAGGTCACATAGCTTGGAGGTGGGCCAGGTGAGACTCAAATGAGGTCTGTGGACTCCTAAGTTCAATCCTGTTCCTTTATTTTTATACCACACATTCTTCCAGATATATTGATACACAAAATTAACTTCATTTTTTAAAATGCAGGTACTTACCTAGGAGAGAACATATTTTTTGTGTAGCAATCACATAATTTATGAAATAGCATTGATTTTGTGTTACATATAATATAAACTATATATAAAGTGAAATACTCTGGAATATTTAACATTTTCAGCTTTTTAGACCTTATAAGTCATGATCACTTAAAACAACTGGAGTTCACCACATTTAGTAGTTGTAAAATGTAATAAACCAAGGGTTTTTCACAATCTTCCTTGCTAAGTCTGACATTAAATATACAGCTAAGAATGCAATGTTATTTTTAAACTTCAGTATATATTCAACATACTGGCAGAAAATCATAGTAGGAGCTCTAATAATAGAAACAACTCCACCAACCTTGATTTTAATGCAATCTTTTTGTTCATATGCCAGGTTCCCTAAAGATTTTATCTTGAGGTGTTAACAGGGAAATCTGTCACCAGTAGTGGACTAAATGAAGTCACGAGTCATATAACAAGCAGAACAGACAAGTAACCTTCACTTGGATATTTAAGAAAATACTGGCAGAAACCCTGATACAATCAATTTGCAAATAACTTGAAGACAAGAAGGTACTTAGTGGATAATGACTAATGTGTTCTACTTAAAAACAAATCCTTTTAAAGCTAATCTAATATGGTAGATCAAGGAGAAATGATAGACGTACTTTATCTTGATTGTAACAAATCTTTTGATTATCTGCACGTTACACCCATCAATTAGCCACACACACAAAAAGTGACCTAGGGCACACAGCTGATTGGATTATAGTAGCTGCATAATGTTGAACTTATGGATGAAAATACGTGAAATGCTATTTCTACAATGTCAAATGTGTGCATAAAAACACATTATATATACACACATGCACACACTCATAAATACATTGACAATTTATATGTGTGTGTATACACATATATACATACACATATGCATATGTGTGTGTGTATATAAAATAAATAAAATCTGCCCTTTATTTTATATAATAATTTAGGCATCATATAAATTTGCTTAAGATCCTAAAAGCCATATATGAGAAACATGATTTATGAGATTTCACAAAAATTCAAAGAAGATATCAGAAAATAATTTCTAGGCATAGAAGGTAAAGATATCAGGATAATTCAATCTGAAAGCAAGAAATAAGATAATAACAATATTTGACTACATCTCTATGATACCAAAATAGGCAAGCAATTTGGTCAGATAATTATCCAAGTAAGTCAAATGATTTTTTGAAAATCAAATAACTTCATTTTACTAGTAAATGATAGCCTATAAGTGGATCAGTTGAGCTTAATGGGGCTTTTGTCAATACTAGAGGGATCTTAAATAAGAATTTTCTAGTCTTTGAAGGGAAGCAGGTAGGCTAATCATATCTAACTCAAGAGTTAGGGATTGTTGAAGAAATGATCAAAGAGAAAAGATGAAAGTCAAAGCTCTAGAAGCCAGATAAAGGAATATGCACCCCCAGTACGTTTGTAGGAGATTCCATTCACCTAAAACCAGAGGATCTAAAAACTTAGAGAAAGGCTGCCTCAGACTACATATTTTATTTGTAAAAGGTATCCTAAGGGAATTTTAAAGTAGTACTCTTTGTATGTGAAAGTGCAATGAAAACACACTTAAATGACACAGTAAAAGTGGACTAGATAAAAATCATGAAAAGTAATTCCTATAGCAAAATTTTGTTCAACAAACAGCATTATAGATATGCATCTGTTAAAATAGTATATCCTCTTCAATTAGAGAACTTTTTAAAGTTATTTTTTTACATGTTTTCATTGCTGCTTTAAAATTATACATAATAGTGGAGTTTATTTTGATATAATTTTACATGCTTAGAATATACTTTGCTTCATTTCAGTCCCCAGTGCCCCTTTCCCTCCCTTCCCTTACCCTGTTCCTCTTCCTCTTCTCAATTTTTCCTCTTGCTCCTCTATTTACTTATAGTTTTTTAAAGTGGTACTTAAAAGATATACATAAGGGTGGAATTCCCGTGGCATATCCATATATATATATATGGCATAATTTGGCCTATTTCATTCCACATCTCCTCCATTTTCCTGTTCTTCCTTCTTGGCCTTCAAAACCCTATCTCTACTCCATTGATCTCCCTTTTATTTTCATCATGCCCCACACCCTTTCCCCTTATTCTGCCTAGCTTCCACATGTGAGAGAAAACATTTGACCCTTGACTTTCAGAGTCTAGCTTATTTCACTTAGCTCGAGTTCCCCAGTTTCATTTATTTACCAGAAATATGATTATTTCATTCTTCTTTAAATGTATATATACCACATTTTATCAATTGATTTGTTGATGGGCCCTTGGACTTGTTCCATAACTATACTATTATGAATTGTATTGCTGTGAACATTGATGTGCTTGTATCACTATGGTATGCTTATTTTAGTGTCTTTGGATAAATACCAAGGAGTAGGATAGCTGGCTCATAAGATGGTTTCATTCCTAGTTTTTGGAGGAATCTTCATACTGCTTTCCAGAGTTGTTGCACTAATTTGTAGTCCCACCAACAGTGTATAAGTGTATCTTTTCCCAAAAATCTTTGTCAGCATTTATAATCATTTGTATTCATTTTTTAATTAATATTTTATTTGTTCTAATTTGTTGTACATGACAGTAGAATGCATTGATGATTGCCATTCTAACTGGAGAAAGATAAAATATCTAAGTGGTTTGGATTTGCATTCCCCTGATGGTGAGCAATGTTCAATATTTTTTCATATGTTTGTCGGCCATTTGCATTTCTTCTTTTGATATATGTCTGTTTAGTTCATTTGCCCATTTATTGATTGGATATTTGGGGGATTTTTTAGTGTTAAGCTTTTATGTATTCTTTTATATATTCTTTGTATACTCTGGATATTAATCCTCTGTCAGAGAAGTAGCTGGCAAAGATCTTCTCCTGTTCTGTAGATTTTCTCTTTATCCTCCTAATAGTTTCCCTTGCTGTGCAGAAGCTTTTTGATTTAATGTCATCCCATTTACTGATTTTTGGTTTTATTTCTTGAGCTTTAGAGGTCTTATTAAGGAAGTTGGTGCTGCACCAACTTCCAATGTGTTGGAGTGTTGACCCTGCTTTCTTCTAGGAGTTGCAGTTTTGGGTCTAATTCCTAGGTGTTTGATCCAATTTGATTTGACTTTTGTGCAGGGTGAAAGAGACAAATCTAGTTCCATTCTTATATATATGAATATCCAGTTTTCTTAGCACCATTTGTTAATAAGGCTATCTTTTCCCCAACATAGGTACCAGATAACCGTTTCCATTTGAGTTTCTCTCTGAGTCTTCTATTTTAATCCATTGGTCTTCATATCTGCGGTATGATTTGAGATCAGGTATTGTGATGCCTCTGGCGTCAATATTATTGGTCAGGACGGCTTTGACTATTCTGGGTCTTTTATTATTCCAAACTATTTTTTTTTTCCTGTGAGGAATGGCATTGGGATTTTACAAGGATTGCCTTGAATCTACCTAATGCTTTTGATGATATGGTTTTTTTTTTTTTGACAATGTTAATTCTTCCTATCTGAGAACATCTTTCCATCTACTGAGGTCTTCAATTTTTTTCTTCGATGTTTTATAATTTTTATTCTAAAGGTCTTTCACCTCCTTGGTTAGATTTGTTCCCAAGTAATTTTTCTGTTTTGAGGTTATTGTGAACAGGATAGTTTTCCTGAATTCTTTTTCAGGTTTTTATTGGAAAGCTATTGATTTGCATATCTTGATCTTTTATGTTGGCTGAATTCATTCATCAGTTCTAGAAGTATTTTGGTGGAGTTTTTTGGGTCTTCTAGACGTAGGATCATGTCATCAGCAAACAGATAATTTGACTTTTTTCTATATATTCATTTATTTCTTTCTCTTGCCTGATTGCTCTGGGTAGAGTTTAGAGAACTATATTCACTAGAAGTAGTGAGAGTGAACATCCTTGGTTGTTCCTGATTTTAGAAGAAATGTTTTCTTCTTCTTAGTATGATACTGGTTTTGAGTTGTCATGTATAGCCTTTAAATGTTGAGGTACCTTCCTTCTGTCCCTAGTTTATCCAGCATTTTTAGCATAAATTGATGCTGAATTTTATTGAAGACTTATTTTCTGCATCTTTTGAGATATTATATGATTCTTGTCCTTAATTCTATTCATGTGGTGATTACATTTATTGATTTACTTATGTTGATCCGAACTCCCATCACATTTGTAATCTTTTTATCTTGTTGTTGGATGATTCCCTTAACCAGTATGAAATGACCTTCTTTGTCTCTTCTGATTAATTGCCTTGAAGTCTACTTTGTCAGATATGAGAGTAGCTACTCTTGCTTGCTTTTGGTCTTCATTTGCATAATGTATCTTTTTTCATTCTTTCACCTTTAGCCTGTAAATTGAGTCTCTCATAAACAACATATGGTTGGGTCTTGTTTTTTGATCCATTCTGCCAATCTATGTCTTTTGATTGGAGAATTTAGATCACGTACATTCAGTGTTATTATAGAGAGATGATGAGCCACTTCATAACAATGTCTTACCCTAATAAATTTTTTAAAAAACTTACTGACAATGTTCTTCAGCAGCACAGTTATCTATTATTCTTGGTCAGGTTTTTGAAGTAGGCTGTTTTCTTTTTGGAGTTTCAGTTATTGTGCAGTTTGTTCATTCTCAGCTCTGAACCCAAATTGTCAAATTTGTTAGAGGAGTCTGCAGGTTTTCACTGCAGGGTTTCACTGGCTTCTTGACCAGACAGCTCTGAAGGACCCTCCTTTCTGGGAGTCTCAAATCACATGCTGTGGGGAGGAGAGTGGAATGTATAAGCCCTTTCTATGCTTGGAAGAGGTGATTCAGGGATTACCAGATTTGGTCTGAATTTAATTGGTTTCAGTCCCCACCCCCCCACCTCCCAGTGTTAGTCAAACTCCTAGTCCAGGGTTTAGATTGCTTGTTTTAAGTAAAAGAATTCTTTGCTCTACTATCTTTGTAGACTCAATTTGCTGGTGCTGAAATGCTGTCTTGTTTCACTCTTGGGGAGCTGCTATGATGGTATTGCTGTCTCAGAACCACCATATTTTATTCCCTAAAAGGATAAACTACATTAATTAAAAAGATGCTAAAAATATAGTTCATTAAGAGTAAAGAAGTTGGGTATATGAACAACAAAGGAAAGTTGGAGTACTCAAAAGTGAGAGGAGAGAAAGTGAAACCACGGTTTTGTATGAAAGCCCTAAAGAAGGAGGGAGTAAAGTAGAAGAGAGAGAACAAGATATTTTGCTGTTAGAGAGAGAGGTGAGGAGAGTAAGAATAATACAACAAGCAAACAAATAGCACAGAATGACATCAACACCCTAATATCAAGCAATAAATATAAAAAATTAAAATTGCAAAAATACAAAACAAATACCCACTAACAAGAAAACAAACAAAAATAGTTATTACCTCTTAAAAACAATAAAATATTAAAAGGTTAACAAAAGAAAAAATAATAATAAAATAGAGGGGAAACTCCAGAAATGTTTGTGTGTGAATATATGAACCAGTCAGCAAATATAGCCAGACCAATACATTTTAAAAATTAAAATTAAAAAGATAAAGAAGAACTTCATTGTAAATATATACCACACTTTCTTAACCCATTCATTTATTGACAGGCATCTGGGTTGATTCTATAATTTAGCTATTGTGAATTGTGCTGCTGTAAACATTGAGATGGCTGTATCACTGAAGTATGCTGATTTTAGATCTCTACAGAAAATACCATGGAGTGGGATAGCTGGGTCATATGACGGTTCCATCCTGAGTTTTTTGAGGAATCTTCGTACTGCTTTCCAGAATGGTTGTACTAGTCTGCAGTCCCACTAACAATGTACATCTTTCCCCCCATACCTCACCAGTATTTGTTATTGTTTGTATTCTTGATCATTGCCATTCTGACTAGAGTGAGATGAAATATTAGTGTAATTTTTTAAAACTTTTATTTATTTATTTTTTAATTATTTTTTGACAGTGATAAATATTTAAAAAAAATTTTTTCATACATATATCAACCCAGATGCCTGTTAATAAATGATCGGGTTAAGAAATTGCTGTATATATTTACAGTGGAGCTCTACCCAGCCATAAAAATAATGAAATTATGACCTTTGCCAGTAAATGGATGGAAAGGGAGAATATTATGCTAAGTGAAATGAACCAAACTCAGAAACTCAAAGGTCAAGTGTTTTCTCTTCTATGTGGAAGTTAGAGTAAAATAAAGGAAAGGGAGAGGAAAGAATAGGATAACATAAATAACCAATCAAATATAAATTAGTAGACAAGTGAAAGGAAGTCTAGTATAGTAGATGAAGAATGGGAAAGTGGAGGGAAAATGGGAGGGAAAAGGAGGGCAATCATGAACTGAAATCAGTTTCCATGCTTGTATGATTTTGTTGAGATGAACTCAACCACTATGTATTACTCTAAAACTCTAATTTAAAAAATTAAAAATTAAAAAAGACAAGAAGAAAAGAAAAATTCTGAATTTAAAAAAATACTTAACTTTTCCACTGATGTAGCTGATTTTGAGTATTTATATCCTATTCCTGTTTTTCTGTCCATTACTTCTCGGGCTCTGTACATTTAGTATTAAACCCAACCTCCTTTTGTGATTTCACCACTCTGCCGGGTGGAGTAAATCGGAAGTATAACTAGTTGAAATAACTCTCAGCTTCTCTGTTTGCCATTATGGGGGGATGGAACTGGGAGTACCTTCCTTTGGGATTTTGTCCAGGTGTCATAGATCACTGGTCTTCCTGGTTGGAAATGGTGCAGAGATCTATTTTGGAAGTGTTGGCTGCTGGGTCAAATTCTAACTAGAGCTTTGTTTGGAGCATATACTCCAGAGTCAATAAATTCTTCCACTCCTAGGGCTGATTAGATGTTGATCTCTGCTAGGCATCTGGGTTTCTAAGGTTTTCCCAGTGTTCTCCTGGTAGGGTAGAGTGACAGACATCTCTGAGTAGATGGTACATGGCAGGTTCCTGGACTGCGCATCACCCAAATTTCCAAGTCTCTATCCCTGAATGTCATCATGCCTGTCTGATCACGCCCCACCCCCAATCCTTTTCAGCTGGTCTTCATGCCACAGAGCTCAGAAGGAAATCAGATTGCACTCACCTGTCCTCAATGTAATCATGCCCCCTGGGCAATTCCCCTATCTTTTCTGCTGGTCCTTAGCATGCCACCTGTCTCAAAGGGAGAGCAGGATGCACCCTCCTCTGTATCTCTGTCGTGAATCCCCTTAGATCCACCATTCTTTGTAACTGTTTGGGGATCCCGATTTGCCAGGTACATTTTAGGTCATGCTGTAAACACTGAGAGTGAAATATTTGTTAAGGACCCTCATGTTCCTGTAGGAATAAGAGTTGGCATAAACTCCTTGAGGTAGATCTTCATCTCTGTTCTTCACTTAGAAGTTGAGAAACATGGAACACATTTTATGTGTCAAATTTGTCTGCTGTGTTTCTCTTTCCCTTTGTGTTGCTCTTCCATTTGTGGTGACACAGCACTACTGTTGTTGCTGGGCTTGGCTATATTATACCCTCTATTCACAACACCAGAATCTCTGACTGACAAATAACGATTTATAATGGTTTCCTTCAGATATTCACCTCTTTATGAAGCAGTATTTCTCTTGTTTAAACTCTGAATAGCAGAGCAAATGGGAAGTGATTCCTTTTTTTGCTCTGCCATCTTGCTTTTGTAGGCCCCTTAGAAATCATTTAATGACACATTTTTCAGATATAATTTTTCTTTTCCTGCAGTACTAAAGCTTGAACCTATGGCCTTGCACAAGTTAGTAAAGCACTTTGTTACTCCATTTCTTTCTTGCTTACTAAATAATAATTAAATGCCTATCATATGCAAAACACTGATTTTGGCATTTGGATGAAATGTTGACCAAGACAGGAACTATCATTTTTCTGGTAAGGGAGAAAGGTCATATAAATGAATGCATTAAATAATTGAATAAATAATTATCAAGTGACTGTTGCCACAAAGAAAATAATACAGTGCTAAAGAAGAAAAATAACAGTAAAACCTATCATATATTCTTAGATTGGTCAGGAAAGGCCTCTCTCAGATAATAGCATTTAAATTGAGATCAGAAGGTTGAGAAGGAACCAGCAATTCAAAAAGGCAGGGTGAATGTGAGGGAGAAACAGGCAAATATTTGGAGGTGACAGACCAGGAGTTTTCAGGTCCCATTAGAATTAGCTTCTGAGGAATATGTGAAATCAGTAGTGGCTTATTGTTTTCACATTTCATTTCCCGTTAATGAAATAAGAACCAGTGATAAAAAGGTTTATGTCTGGCAATAAAGTCCATTGATAATTGTATTTTTAAGTTTTGTCCAATGACATTTAAATATTATAATTCTACAGTTTTATAATCAATGGTTATTGGATAATTTCCTTATACATAATGTCAAGTCTGCCAATTTTATTTCCAAAGTTCCCTGCCCATCCACTTTTCTTCTTCATACTTACAATCTCACCAGTCTAAGCTGTCTTTTTCCTGAACATCCACAGTGGTCTCTCTATGTCCCAATAGTTCATTATCCACCAGAAAGAGGTTTATAAAAAAAATCTAACTTAGATGCTGGTATTCCCCTGTTCTCAACCCTCCCATTATTCTCATTTCTATTAGGACTAAAATCCAAGCTCCATTCTATGACCTAAAAGGCTCCAGATAGTCCAACCCCTGCCCAGTTCTTAGCCAAATCCCAGATCCCTCTCCCTCTGCCTACCGCACTTTTCCCATTAATTTCTTAGATCTAAGCAGTCAACAAAAAAATAAATCAAAGTCTGCTTTGTAGCCTTTGCCAATTTCTGTGCTGTAAATACTCCCAGCTGCCAATGCAATGTCCCTGAATGTGAAGTTGTGTAGAGATGTGTGGTAGTGCTCCATTTTAAGTATTTCCATTGTTCAGAAAACCTTGGCTGTAAACAATCTGAAGACCACAGATCACAGTAGAGTGTATGACTAGAGAGTGGTAAATTTCAAGTATGTCATTCCTTTGTTTTAAGTAAAATCCATTTAATTGTAAGTTTATATAAAATATTTTAATAATGTTTGTGTTTCATAACAGGCTCAGAAAATTCCTGAAAATGCAGCAGTAGGCTCCCATGAGTTGGTAGTAGTGGCTCCGGCAACACTATAGGTACTCCCGATCCTCTCAGATACTTCTAGATGGATTCAGATATACATACAAAGCCAAGAAAATCTCTCTAAGTTTTGTTACTTGTCCTGCAGTTCAAATATCCCCTGTGATCGAGCTTCTTTCCTTGGAGCCTTGTCAGTTTTATTTTACTGTGTTCCCTTTATAATATGTGAAGCAGTTTGGGGTTAAAGTCCACTTATTTGGCCCCTTGACTGTCATTTCTTGGTGATAACTCTGATACTAATTCATTATCTTCCAAGAATGAAGCAGAAACATAGCATCTAATTTTTTTCCTCCAATTATCAGTCTGTTGAAAATTATGCAAAGAAACAGATATTTACTCTGTGTGCATCTCGTAGACACCTCTGTTTATTACACTGACCTGTCTTTTCCTTTCTTGCCTTTAAATTAGTGTGTGTGTATACCCATAAGGCTGCTTTTTTTCAGACCTAACTGCTTTTGCATCTGAAATATTATTTGAACCTGAACATAATAAATCATTTACAGTCAATTTTGCCCCTCATTCATTTACCACAGGGACTTTGTCTTTTTCATAATTATACGATCAACATCTAGTACCTTGCCTGAGGTGTAGTGGACTTTAAAACACTGAATGAATGGATGATTAAATCTTATTCTGTGGTCCACACTAAAAATATTTCTGTTTTCTACAAATTTAGTTCTCCCTGACTTTTGTTTTCTTCCTCAATGGCACCATGACTTTCTTGGTTGCCTTAATTCAAACCCTGTGAGTTTTTTCCTGAATCTTTGTTACTCTCAATTTTTACCAATTTTGGTAAATGTACCTAAAATGCATCCCTCCTCAATAACTTTACTCTCTAATTGCTGTAGCTGGCCTAGTTCAGAGTCTTGTCACCATTCATCAGGTTGCTATTAACTGTCTTCTGATTGTCTTTCCTTTATCACACTGATGTGTCCTTGCAGTGTCAGAGGAACTCTCCTGAAGAATAGGTCAGATTATGTCACATCCTTTAAAATAGACCAGATGGCTCTGCCAGCAGAGATGGAATCCAAATTCTCTCCTGTGCCATTCAGGCCCTTCCACAATCTGGCCTCAGTCTATCTGTCCATGCCATCCTCTCAGTAATTCCTTCTGCACAGATGTTTCCTCCACGACTTCCTGAAACCATTGTTTCCTCAGGTAGTAATAGGACCTACGTTGAGCACATCTCCGATGGCGAAATAAGGTGGGATGGCAATGCTGTCCTAAACATAGCTGGTGGGATTCTCAAAGCCTAAGTCTATTAAAAAATAAGACCCAACAATATGTTGTGTGGGATGCCCGTTTGGTAAAAGTGTAGATAAAAACAAGGGAATGGTAAGTACAAAATTCAAGGTAGCACTTGTGTTGGATACAAAGGAGAGAAGTGTGACCAGGGAGGTATCTATCAGGAGATTTAATGATGTTGAGAATTGTTCTGTATCTTAAGCAAGACAGTGGGTATGTGGGCACATGTTATTTGCTATTGTTTATGCTGTTTGATACATTGTAACATTTCTGAAATTAGGATGGTCTTATAATCACTGACAATTTGGTGATAAATGTGATATAATTGAATATATTTTAGAAATGCATTTCATTTATGTTACTCTTTTTTTTGTAGGCATAGGAGTGATATATGACAAGAATTCCTCTGAAAGAAGACTACCTTCATTAAGTACAATATAAAAATCTAAGTGACAAGAAGAAAATCATTCATGAGCTCATAACAATACCTATATTTATATTTGATAGTAACAGTGGAGTGTTCATGACAGAAGCACATTTCCCATGACCACCTGTTTCCCCATTACAGTCTGTGAAGATTGTAAAGATGACTGATAGAACACCAAGCTCAGAGTCTTGTATTTAGTAGGCATGTGGTAAATATTATTGATTGGCTCTCTCTCTCTCTCTCTCTCTCTCTCTCTTTGGTAACAGTATTGCACACAGGGCACATTACCACTGAGCCAGAACCCCATTCCTTTTTTCTTTTGAGGAAGTTTCCTAGAGCCTTGCTAATTTGCTGAGGCTGGCTTTGAACTTGTGATCCTCTTGCCTAGGCCTCTCATGTTGCTGAGATTACAGCCATGCAATAGAGTTCCCAGCTCATTAATAGTAAGTTCAAATGATCCACTCACCGAATCTGGCCTTTAAGACAAACAAACAAATCAACAACACCCAGGATGAAGGACTGGAAAACTTTGATAAATGTTGATTTAATAAAATAATCTGCATTCATATGCTAATGAAAAGGCAACCAGGAATCTTAAAGCAAGTTGATCTTCTACTTCTCTGAACTGCTGTGGTGCTTAGTTGTATGTGATCCTCCATGGAGTGGATTTTGTGTTCATTAATTTCGGTCTCAACATCAGAGTCATGATTTCCTTAAGGAACTGTGGCTAATTTTTTGGTATCAGTTATTATGCCATGTATAAAGTGTTAGCCAGTCTGTTGTTTGACCAATTAATGGTTCTGTTTATACAAGTAGGCACATCAATCGTATCCCCAAATTATAAGGCTGGAACTGAAATTCAATTCTTTATATTGCCACAGCAACTTAAAATTCTACCTGTGCATCTAAATTAGGAATCATTCTATAGTGTGTGATTATTTTTTATTTGGCTTATGGTGAGTGAATTCAAAGAGATTGATAGTTGGATAAACCAGTTTGTAGGAAAAACTGCAGTCACTCCAAGAGTCTCCAGTTTACTGACCTTCAAGTAGATCCAGTGACACATATACACTGCAACCAGACCGCCAGGAAATACCCAGATTGTATGTATGACCAAACCTGGCCTTCTTAGATTCGTATAGACACTTCCTATCCTGATCATCATTTTCTAAGGAAATCAGCCTCAACTTTTATGGCCAGTCTCAATCCTGTAGCTATTCTTACTGTGCGCTTCTGTTTTTATTTCCCCATTTTTCCTTTTATGAGAGGGCTGCTTATTAGTTCACTTGACTATCTTTTGTTCACAATACAACCACAGTGCTAAGTCCTTAATTATTTCCTGAGATCTAGTTTTAATCAATACTTTGGGTAGTGTGTTTTATCCCTAAATTCTTGCTTTGATAGCATAAAACAGAAGATTATTTAGTAGAGAAAACTAATCAATTCTAATCTGTTTATATCCTAAGTCTGGACCAAAAATCCTGGATTGCTATATTTGCCAGTTATTCTTAAGAAATGGTAAATCCCTGAACATATTTCACTGCCCCAAGTTATTATATATAAAAAGTTAAATCTCCCCAAGACAAATATATTAGTTGAAGAATCCATCATGATGGTAGTTCATTTCAAAAGTTACACTTAAATCTACAACTGAAAACACTTTTATTAGTGAAGACGCCATGTAATTGTTATGTAAAATTTTAGAATGAAAAAAGTTCTTATGGATTTAATTCATTCTCATTTAATAAGAACAGAATTAATTGCTTCTTTGGTTAATTTAAAAATTGGCACTAATCATCCTAATAGAGATTTAGAACAAAAAAGGCAACGAAGAACAAGCTATAATACCATTTGACTGTCTCTAAAGACCACAGTTGAAAGCATCAAGTATTCAATCTTTTTTATTTTTTTGTGAAGTAATTTTCAAAATGAATATTTTAGATCAGTGATCCAATTTAAACCCTGTTAAATGGCAAGAAAAGCATGTAATCAGAAATAATTCTTCTGCCACATTTCAGCGTTAAAGTCAAGGCCTTTCACAAACCTTTGGAAAGTATTTGGGAATCAGTGCATCACTATTTAAAAAAATTCTTTCTCTTCTTCATGGCATATACACGTTGTATGTCACTTTCTCCTTGACAGCTCCTATGATAGAAAGTCTTCAATGTGTTTGGAATAAAGAATTCTAGATAATAAAATTTCATTCTCTTTCCAAGGATGTGCTGAATGTCAGAAAGGGTAAGTATTAAGGTACTAAACCACTCAAAAACCTCCCCCGAAATATTTCCATTAAGAAGATCAATAATTTGCAGTTCCTTTACCTGAAAAAAGTAATCAGTTTGGCAGCTGTTATAAAAGAAGTGTGAATATCTGCTGAACAACCTATTAAAAGGAAGAGAAATATTGCAGACATGGATTTTCAGCATTTGGAAACCACCCCAGAGCACTGAAGTACTATAGGGCAGGCACTAGTGGTTTAGAGACCTGGGATTTTTGGAAAGTATAACTTGAATGCAGGGAAGAGCTGTGCTTATTGGTGATGTTAGGGGCTGCTCACTGGTTGCTCCATGATCTAGAAAGATTGTTGTGAACTGAATCCTAATTTTCATGGAGATTGTCAGCTCCACCAAAGTGGTTGGAAAACTCTTATTGTTCCAGAAAGGAGGAAAATTGTCAGGACTTACTTGCTGATCACTACTATCCTATAATGATCTGTATATGAGTTGAAATTTTCCAGAGAAATAGAACCAATGAGATACATGTGTATGGATATTTATGTATATGTGTAAACATGTATATACATATATATACATATGTGTATATATAATAAGTATGTGTGCATACATAAATATACATTTATGTGTGTGCATGTGATCATGCTTATTTGAGTATTAGTTTGTTATTAGGAACTAGCTCATAGATTTTGGAGGTTAAGGAGTCCCACAATCTTTAATCAGCAAGCTATATACTCCAGGAAATCTGATAGTTTGGTCCCATCAGCTTCAAATCCGGAGGCCTGAGACTCATGAGAATCAATAGCAAAATTCCAGTCAGAAAGTCAGCAAGCCCCAAATCCAAGAAGAGTTCATGTTTCATTTCAAGTCTAAAAGCAGAAAAGCACCCATATCCCAGCTCAAGCAGTCAGGTAGTAGGAGTTCCTTCTTAACTAGTGAGAGAGTGGATCTTCTTGGTTCTATTTAAGCCTTCCAATGATTGTATGAGTCCTACCTACATTGAAGAAGACAACCTTCTTTATTCTGTCTATTGTTTCAAATATTCTTCTAATCTGGAAATATTCTCACAGACATGCCCAGAATACTGTTTGACCAAAGGTTTCAGCAAGGCAAGTCATGTCAGGCGAATTGACACAGAAAATTAAATAATACAATCTGATTGTACACATAGCTTTTCTAATGTTGCCTAAAAGATGCTGGAATTACCTATAATATCCAATCTTCAAGCAGTATTTAAAAGAATTGAAAGCAGGATTTTATGTAGATTCATTAATGTTTCATATCTGGAAGAAGTCTTAGAAATGTTTAGTTGAATTTCTTCACTTTCTCTTCTAAAGTGAGATGTGGAAGTGCTTCCTGGTCTTCTGTTCTCAGATGAGGGCTTCTCTCCACAATTCACATTCACATCGCCCTTCTCAGGGTCAAGGAAAGTGTGACCTGTGGGAGGCTTGTCTTCTTCATCTGCTCCTGCTCTTCCTCATTTGTCTCTTGCTTTTCTAGCAATTTATTCCTACCTTTCTTGATCTTTCTTCCTGATTCTCTTTTTTCTTTCTCTTCCTTTACTGGTTCCTCCTTTTCTGCTTCTTAGTTTTCATCTTCCTATCCTGTCTCCTTTTTACCTGCTGTCGAAAAACTTAATAGAAAATAAATCACATTCCCTTGCCTTCATTCTGTCTTCACCCTGAAGGTGAGGCAGTGCTAATTTTCTCATGATGTCTCCTCTTTTGAGCCAAGGTATTGGTGATGTAATCAAATTAAGAGTGTCCCTGAAGACTTGAAATTTGTCCATGTGAGGACAATTTTAAATAGCACTTTACATCTCACAAGAAAAATTGTTTGGAATTTTTACTCAGGAAAATTAATGTTTAATTAGTATATATGATATGTGTGTACTATGTCCAGTACTTACCAAGGTAGAGTGAGGTCTGGGAATTTCCAAAATAAAAATATGGTAAACTTTTAGACACCTTTTTAGCAAAGGACATAAAAATTATACAACTTAAATCATGGCAATGAAACTTACGTAAGATTTTTCGTTTTGTATTATTTCCAGGTTTGGTTTTTTAAAAAATGTTTTCATTATTGCAATTACTGTTATTGTGTTCTTGCTGCTTCTTTGACTGTATTCACTAATTTGCTTGCTTATTCATTCAATTCAACTACTTACCCAACTAACATTCTGTTTTCTTTGTTCTCTGTATGTACTACTGGTGCACAGATAAATAGAAAAGATTTTTCTCTCAAGAAGAGTTAATGGAGCATACAGATGAAGAATTTGGACTGTAATTGGATGGATGGTGTTTGAGGCCCAGTTTTTTTCACTCACTCAGAAGTTATCTTTTCTAAGTCTTGGTTTGCTCATGTATAAAGGGGGGATTAGCAGAACTACGGTGATGATTAAATGTGTGTAAGGGGTTTAATAGTTGCCTCAATGCTAGTAGTGGCTCATGAGTGTTTATTCTTGCTCTTATCAACAGAGATTTATGGAAGCAACCAGTAATACGGAACAGTGGGACAAATGTCAATTCAGGACCAAATGTCAATTGACCCCAGCTTAGAGGTCTAACCAGTGTTCTCATCTTTTGTGTCTTTGCAAGAGACTATTTCAAGCAAGACTAGAGATGTCGGAAAAGTGTGACAAAGTTTATTAGAAGAGAAAGGAGAGGGCGACACTCTCAAGGGAGACAGCATGTTCTCTCAAAGACAAGATGTTATTAAGTTAAAAAATTATAATATTTATGATATGGTCAGAATTATGAAAAATGTTAATATTACATAAAACACTATAAAAATAAATCAAAATATTAATAAAAGCAGATACCTTAAAGAGAAAAAAAGACAAGATTGATAACTCCCTTATTTGTGTTCCAGCTTTTATTGGGGCTAAGGAGAAGTTTCCAGAGGTCCCACTGAGCATTCCTTCCTAGCTTTTGACTGAGAGTCGGATTGTGTTCTGTCTGGAACTTGGTTTTTCATTGACCTTGAGGTTACTGAGCTTTCCAGCACCCATTCAAGGAAATCTGTCTTTCTCTTATCAAAGGAGTCCTAAGCAAACAATACTCAGTCCTGAGAATAATATGCTGTTTGTTGTGGCTAAATCAGAGCAGGACCAGGATAACTTTGTGTAAGCTGTTTCTTTAAAAACTTGAGAATTAGCACATAAGCTCAGTCTGTAGGATTAACCCCTTATTTTCCATTTTCCACTTCTACCTGTTCCCTATCAGAGGAATTTCAGGAGTCTTTCTGGAGGACATGGTATTTGAATTGAGTCTTTAGGGGGAATAGGACCTACCTAACAAAAAGAAAACTACAAAAGTGTTTTCTAGGCAAAAGAGAACAGTGGTTACAAAAACAATATACAGGCAGGGCTTGTGAAAGGTCACTTAAGGAGAAGCAGATGTTGTAGGACTTTAAGTGAGACCAGTCCAATCACCTATTTCAGAGATGAGAAAGATCGGGACCAGCTGCCTTGGTTGGAGTGAATTGTTCAAGGTCAAATACCTGGTGGTTGGGAGGACACTTTCACACCACAGCCTCACCTCCCTCACCTCACCAATGATGTAGCTGACTTGGGAAGACAGCCTGCTGTCAGTGTATGTATAGGAACCAGGAGTTTGTGGATAGAAGTTTGCATCAGAAGTTGTGTCTGCCCATAACTAATAGTCTCCTTCTTAGCTTGTTGTATATTTAAGGTTATAAGCATGTAATTTGGGATGTATTATTGCTGAAATATATTAATGTTTCTTCTTTTCAGATCTCACTGACACCAATATCATCTTTCCTCATTGTATATCTAAGAACTATTTGCTAATTCTTGGTCATGTGAATTAGCTCCTAGAGATATAATCATCAGATACAATTATACAATGACCAGGATGGACTGTTCCACCCCACAGTGATGATGGTAATGCAATCAGCAAATAAGTGACTGCCAAATAATGGGACAAGTATAATTATGGGAAAATTCCAAACTATATTGAGGGCTCCTAAGTGGGACATTGAGGAAGGCTTTCTGGAGGGATGACTTTCTGTCGCCGCCCGCAGCAACAATTGCGCAGGTATTTATCGGAGGGGCCTGGAAATAAACTATTTTTCCTATATTCACTAATTTATAGAGGAAGAGAGACTTTGAGAGAATGATAGGCTTTGCTTAGAGGAAGAGAAACTTTGCTTATCAGGAAGAGAGACTGCTTAGAGGAAGAGAAACTTTGCTTAGAGGAAGAGAAACTTTGCTTAGAGGAAGAGAATTGCTTAGAGGAAGAGAAACTTTGCTTATCAGGAAGAGAAACTTTGCTTAGAGAGAAAGTTTTAGAGAAAGAGAGGCTTCTACGCTTATCAGAGATCTATTTCTTCTTAGTTCTGCTGCTTCTTCTTAAAGGTGCGTCCTGCATCCTGTGAACTAAGGGTGCGTCTATTTGAGGTGCTTCTTAGTGATGCGTCCCAAGTACTGCGATCAACCTGTGATCTAGAGGTGTGTTCTCAATTCTCCGCTCTGTGATCTGCCTTCCCCCGCTGCCTGCTGCTTCTCTCTGCGAGCTGCTTCTATCTGCTTGCTGCCTTTTCTTCTTCCTTTCTGTTAGTGGCTTCTACTCGCTTCTTTCTGCTAGCTGCTGCTCTTACTGTTGCGGCCCCCGTCCACTGCCCGCTTATATTCCCTCCAGGAGGCAGAGGGCGGGGCCACGCCAGTTGCCATCAGGCGAGGAGCCATCTGCCCCATCACTGCAAGGGTTAAAACGAGCAGGCCCGAGCAGGCGCGCTGGGGAACACCTGTGCACGCGTTGTGCGTGGACTTAACTGAACACAACCAGTGATAAATCACCTGAGTGTGCTTATGTTAATTAACCTCACTGCCGATGTGAGCATGGCACAGGCCCCAACAACTTTCTATGTTGAGTTTTGAAATGGATAGGAGTTAGTGAGCTGGAAAGGGTTGAAAGTTGGGCAAAGGAGACCTGGGGAACAGCTGAGTTCACCTGGAGGGAAGAAGATACATTTAGGAACAAGAAATGAGCCTGTGAGGCTGGAGAGAGATACGGAAACCAGATATGAAGGGTCATGCAAACCTGAAAGAAGAATGGAAAGTTCATTTTAAATCTCTGTGGAATCATCAAGTGTTTGTGCAAGGGAGAGAAAAAAATCAGACATGGAGTTTTAGAAAGACCATCATAGTTGTGGTGCTCTGACAAAATAGGTTGGCAGGTGCAAGAGTGGGTGCAGGAATTTTAATTGGGGGGCTTCTGTAATAACAAGGTGGATCCTGGGATGGAAGTAAGAGGAATGAGTGGAGTGGTAATTATCTTGGTGATTGATCAGATATGAGAGCAGATGAGCAAGAGGAATCAGGTGAATTACACTCACCAGCCACTATCGAGCAAACCCACCTCTGGCAGTGCCTCTCATGGTGCAGAGGACACTGGGTAAGCGACAGTCTGGATTATAAAAGGATTCAAAAGAAAAAGAGGTGAGTTTCACTTTGGACCTTTTGACTTTGAAATGCTGTGGCCAAGCAAATGTGGCCTCACAAGGGTTGCTGTCCAACATAAAGCAGGCAAGCAAAAATGACAGTTTAGATAAATAAATGTAATAACCAGATATTTTACAAAGACACTCTCTGGATAAGAAGATAAAGTTCCAGCTAGGAGCTGAGTGTTACTAACACCCAAAACAGTCCCAGCCGTATTGGCTTAGCAGCTCTAAACTGAGCTCTGAATACTCAACCAGACCCTGGGAGAAACAGGGGAAATCTGGAGGGTCTGCTTATAGGGGATGGTCAGTATTCATTGAGGGAGCCAGAGCTACTTTGAGATCTCTTTTTCATTCTTAATCAGAATACTCTTACACTGTTCATAAAATGCCACGTTGCCCAAGTAGTAAATGAAATAATTTTATGATCAACTTGAAGGATGAGAAATTTAAAACCTGGGCTTTTGTGCAGATAATTCTGGCTCAGAATCACATTTCTAGTTTACTTCTTATAAGACCTTAGGAAAATTACTTTCTCTAAGCCTCAGTTTCTTTATCTTTAAATGGGATAAAACTATCTACTTAGATATTAAATACCTAGCTTATTGGATTGTTGTTAGCATTAAGTGACATGACATATGGAAAGTTTTTGCAAGTTGCAATGCCTGGTCAATAGCAAGCCCTCAATTTCCCATAGTTAATCATTGCTGCTCTTGTAGCTATTATGAGCTATTATCCTTTTCCCCCATGTTTACTCCAGTAACCCCAGATATAAGGAGTACACAGACACACCCATTCACACACATATGCATATAGCATGTGATTAAGCATGTATTTGTGATAAGAGAACACTTCATTATTTTCTTGCTTTAAAATCATAATTAGGCAGTTCTTTGGAAACATGGAAAAAAAGTGCATCCTGTGGCTAAGTGATGTGCTTATGTAATTACTGGGGAAACAGATGGCTGATCCATAGTAGGCAGGTAATTGCCTACAAATGAATTTAGTTAAAGATTGGAAATGATGATAAAGTGTATTGTCCTTATGATAGTGGCATTTAGGAGGTTTCTGGTCAATTATAATAAAAATAATCACATTGAAAAAGCATCTTAATTCTATTTTTAAGCTAATAGGAAACCACTGCTTTCTCAATTGTTGAGCAAAGCTTTGGAAGAAAACAGAACCACTCATATGCTAGACAAATGCTTTGTTCTCTCTTCTCCTCTGCTTTTTCTTCCAAGGAAGAAACTGAACATTTGAAAAGTAATTATCTATTTATTCATTCAAGTAATCGATACTTATTGAATATCCACTGTTATTCTTTCAAGTACCTTTCTTCTTTCATAGTATGAGCCTTCTTTCTCCACACATGCCCATATAATCCAAATTCCCGCAAAAATTTAGAAATGGGCACTGTGTGCAAACATGTAGCTGATGGCAAGGTAAACTGGAGCAACCTTTTAAGAAATCAATATGCCTCTCCCAGTCAAGCAAAAAAAATCATGCAATTAGAACCAGAAATCTCATTTCTTTGGAAATTTATCTGAAGAAAACAATTCAATAGAGGAAAAAGCTATTTGTTTGAGGATATTATTGTGGAATTAATCTACGATGATAAAAACTTGAAAGGAAATTAAATGTCTAATGCTAAATAATGATAAAGAATGATAATCCTATATATTAATTCAGCATAATATTAGCAGGTATTCATAATATTTACAGCCTCCTTCAAAATTTGAGTAAAAGTAATGATCTTCCAGATAAAATAATTTGTAAGAATTCACCAGTTCTATCTGCAGTTATGTGAAGAATAAGTATGAAATATGAAAATGACTGAGAAAGAGCCAACAAAACAGCATAATTGCATTAGGAGATTTGAATGTTCTTTTTTCATCTTGAAAATTATTTTAATTTTTATATAACATATTAAAATTAACACCAAAGAGTTGTTCTGCATGTGGTCAAGATTCAAGATGGCATCTTGCAAGCTGCACATAAAAAGACTCCCTACTTTTGGAATTCAAGTAATCTTAGAGAAATAAATAGTTCTGCTCCTCAGTGTTTTATCTCTCTTGTTTTCTATTGTGAGAGGCATTTACAAGTATATTGAATTTCTCTTGCTTATGAATTCAACTGCTGCTGCTTTTCAACAAACAGCCTTAATCCTGTGTTTGGCTGTCATAGTTGCTACCACAGAAATTATGATGCTGCCAACAGAGAATTCAAGATCTAAAATGAAGAGGTTTTTAAATGCTACTACACTTCTACCTTTTCTGGATCTTATCAAATATGTGTGCATGTTTGTGTGTGTGTGTGTGTGTGTGTGTGTGCGCGCACACGTGCGTGCGTGCGTGTAATTGTCCTATTAAATTCTAACCTTGTTATGTACAGGAACTATAAAGTTTATTTAATCTGAAAACATCCTCTGCATGCAAAAGAAAATAAGTATACCTACTAATCACTATGTGTACTAGCAATGAAGGGGGAAAATGCTGTTTATGTGGGGGGGGGTAGAGTTTCATTGTTTTCTTTATACCCAAGCCAGGGTGTTGCTTTCTTTTCTTTTTTTTTTTCCAACTTCCTAGACCCTAATTTTCAATAACTCAACATAGCTTGCCAATCAATGTCAGATAAGAAAGATTAGAGTTGATATTTGTTACTTTTCATTACATATAATTTTGTTATTTCTTTAGGATGATTAAATAAAAATGACAAATTATTCATAATGATTGATTTTTAATTTTGAAAAAGAACAACTATATGTTCAAATGATAGAGCTTTATTAGGGTTTAACATTTGTAAGGAAAATATTTGTTTGCCAGACACCTGAGTCACAGGTACCTCCTATTTGCATTCTGTGTACTGCACATTTGACCTTCCAGAGGTCCTTTCCAACCATCTGCTACAAATTTAAAGGGATAATTCCAAAACTTCTTTCCATAAGACTCAGAATCTGAGAAACATTCTTTTTAAATCACCTTAAAACATGGGGGAAAGAAGCTGTAGTCTTTTTTTTTTTTTTTTTTTTTTTTTTTTTTTTTTTTTTACATCATTCTACTCAAACCTCACTCTAGACAAAAATCCCTATAGTCCTTCAGTGACAAAAACAGATATCTCAAAAAAGGTCTGGATCACACAAAGTCAGACTTTGCTGGGGGCAATAGGAGGAAGCATGTTTTATTGAGTTTTGACTAGATGAAATGTAATAGTGAAAAATATTACTGGGTAGTCTCTCAGGAGATTTATCTAATAGTACCAATGATGACTCATTAAGTCTAATCACAGAGAGCAAAGGTATACATGTTTATATAGTTATGCACCTCACAATGACATTTTGGTCAATGTGAACTGAAAATGCCACAGTAGTCCATAGATTATATTACCTGGTGACATCATAGCTGTCTCAGTTTAGGTCCATTCTGTGATATTATTCAATGAAGAAATCACCTATGATGCATTTCTCAGAACGTATTTCCAGCCTTATCTGTCTCATGACTTTACATAGATAGGTGTGTTTGTGTCTAAGTATAGGAATGTGCATGCATGTACATGTGTGGGTAAGCATGTATACATCTCATCTATACATATAAGTATATGCACGTACACATGCATGTATACAAAGATTTAATTTCATTTTCTAAATGCATTTTTATTTATATTATTTTCTGTACTTTGAAGGTTATTGACATAATTTAACAAACCCTCAAGGCCAAACTTGCTATTTTGTTTATGTTTAAATTAAATTTGTAATTTCTGAATGAGTACAGGGGATCTCAAAGGCATTTATGTGTTGAATTTCAAGATCAACTTCCTGAAACTTTGAAATTCAGTAAAGAGAAATATTCTAGACACAACTTCTGTTTTGAGGTGCTTGTGATGTGAAAGGACTTGCAGGATCCACATTTTACCTGTGTAGCCCTTAAGTCATAAGTCACTACTGTAGGCAAAGGCATGTTCCTGGCTGACCGTTCATTTCAAAGAGTGCAGGGAGGCCCTGTGCAGATAAGACTATGAGGGAGGCAAGGGATCCAGGCTTCTTGTGGGTCTCTTATTGTAAATAGTAGAGATTTTTAAATGAACTGGACTTTATTTTCCAGAAAGATAATCACAGGCATGGAAAGGAAATTTAGCCTGAATTGCTAATTTTAGGACTGTTAATATCAGCACCATCCATTAAATACTGCAGAACACACTTCTGTTTCTTCAGGATCTATTTGAATATATTAGGATCAAAGGAGCCCTCCTGTCTCTGTAGAGTTAGTGTTTCCAGCAATCCAATTTTAACCTCTGTAGTTTTGTTCTGTATACCTCTTGGGACCCTTTCTACAACCTCCACCGTCGGCTCAGCACAGCTTGGCGGTCATGACTCAAACACCATTTAATTTCCTTCTTGGACCATCTTGTTTCATATAAGGTGACCTTTTCATGACTGTAAAATTTCCTCATTAGAAAATGACAGGCTCCCTGGGATTAGAAACCTTTCCTGATAACACTTTGTATAAAGGTGTCCGTGTAAGATTTTCCTCATTTAAAATGAAAGGAGACCCCTCCTTCCGCTCCATGAACAGAATTCAGAGCATGCAGACAATCTTCTTGGATTTTGTTTGGAAACCCTTTGCTTATTATGACAACTGGTGGAGCTGGAATCAGAAATTGATATGAAGTATCTGATTTTTAAGCTCAGAATATTTATTGAGTCCATTTTCAGAGTACCTATTGCCTGTTAGGCAATTAATATAGTCTATTGTTAAGAATCTCCACAGTTTGGGGAGGGTGCATATTACAGTTGAGGAAACTTGGGTTCAGAAGGTCCAAAATCTTGCACAAGGATAGCCAAAAGATAAGTGGCAGAGTTGGGGTCTAATCTGAGGTCCATGTGACTTATTTTTTTTTTCCACTTTATCATTCTACCTAACAGAACAAATAACTCCTCAAAAACAGGATGGTGCATGCCTGTAATCCCAGGGGCTCAGGAACCTGAGACAGGAGGATTGCAAATTCAAAGCCAATCTCAGCAATTTAGAGAGGCCCTAAGCAATTTAATGAGACACTGACTTGAGACAAAAAATTAAAAGGGCTGGGGATGTGGCTCAGTGGTTGAGCATCCCTGGGTTAAATCCCCATTACAAAAAAAAAAAGAGAGAAAGAAAAAGAAATGCCAGATAGAAAAGCTGCAGATGAATTAGTTTGTATGCAGTACTTCTATGAACAATATCTATCTGAATTGGAGAATTACTAGGATCTCAGACCTTCACAATCTCAGTATTGTTATTACCAGCCCGGAGCTAGGCTCTAAAATTCAAACCCTCAAATAGCCACTTGGTGGCTGTGGGATTTGGAGCTGCCAGTTCCCTGAGGTTAGAGCTCTTGGACTGTCAAATGAAGATAATAACAGTAATACTTTCCTTATAGGGTTGTTGAGAGGAGTAAATGAGATTGCTTGCAAAATGCTCTCAGGTAACCAATACGAGGTAGCTGTCATTGTTACCAAAATGGCATAGAAATGCTGCTGTCTTCCCCACCTCACTTTATGGGGAGAAAAACATTGTGAGCAAATTAACCTGTGACTTGCTAGAAACCTCAAATCAAAGTATCAAATAGCTAAAGAAGGCTAACATATACAATTTGCCAACTGCGGAAGGCGTTGTGACAAAACAAGCGTCCGGTAGGAGTGCCTGCCGAGGCTGTCACAGCCCATTACTTCAGAGCTGTAACTGTGCTGACTCAGCCACAGGCAGGCAGTAATCACAGCCAAGTTCACATGCTCAGAATTGATGTGGCCATATTTCCACATGCTCAAAAGCAAAGTCAAGAGAAAAGGGTGATCAGAAAGTTTTTATGGGCCTAATCGTGAAATGCTGACAGCTCGGGTTTATTGATTTGCCTTGAGTTAACCTCTGTAATTCAATGTGATCAGCCAAACCAAAAATGAACGTGTATAGAGGAATCCCTTTTGTCTTTTGGTCATTTGGGAACAAAGACCTTGTCAGTTCTTCTTTAGCCTATAGAGAATAATTGATTTGGGGAGGCGGTGAGCGTTCGGATGAGCTTGCTGGAGGACATTTATCTCATCGTCCTATAGCCCACTTGATCAATACTGTTTGTGTCAATGACGTGAACCCCTCACCACATCAGAAATCCTGAAAAGCCCGCTCAGGAGCAGTAGCAGCACTGTGTCAATTTTCTCTTTGTATTTTTAATTGTAGAAATAAGTTAGAAGGTATGTATTTGACTACTATTCTGAGCCAGAGAATCCATTGTTTTCTTGTTAAATGGTGCTAATTGTGGTTGTCATGGAAACCCTGGAGGTACTTAACTGAATTGCCCAATCTATTTCTTTTTTTTTTTTCTAAGTGATTATTTCTTTGGCTGATATTGAAGTTCTTCTTCTAGAAAGCTATTATACATATGCTCACAGGACACTTGCTCTACGTTAAGATGCTCCATAAATCTGTTACACCAATTATATTTGTACTGCGGTTATGAGAATCAATTTGCTTGAAATATAAACTGGTCACCTAGAAAAATTAATAATCCAGTTGGCTGAGTTTTTGCCAAAAGTAAAGACATAAAACCTAGATGGTTTTGAAAATGAGAGGAGAATTGTTTGCTTTAAAATTTGGATATCATTTTTTACGTATGCTTTTAAAATGCTATTTTGCTGTATTTTTTTTGAAAACTTTAAAAATTAAAGAATCTCATCCCTTGGGTAGACTTCATGGGGAGCAAACAGGTGTGGATGGAGCATGTATATACAGAGGTGAAAGCTTCTGAGTCTTACCATCCTGAATGAAACAGTACACCCTCCACTTAACAATTCTGAGTACTTAACCTGGGTTTCAGTCCTTATGTGGAAAAGGAGAGATAATTTGCCGGTGTCCAGCCCTAGCAGTTGTCGGGGGTCCTAGGTGAATGGGAGATGTCGGTGTGGTGGAGAAACAGCAGACAGAGACACCAAGTGTTCTGAGGCTGAATTCCCATCTTTATTTTTCGCCAGCCTTTTTATACATTTTTTCTTTAGTAATAATTATATCATTTTATGGTTAGTTCAAAATAAGAAAAACCTTCAAAAGTACAATCTATGCTTCTTCTCAAAGTACCTATTCCCTCTGTATGACAGCCCAGACCAAAACAACCTTATTTCCCAGCCAGACCAAAACAATCCCATCCCCCAGCCAAACTGAGGGCACCATTATCTGCCAACCTCCAACCTCCAGAACAAACACATCACTAGATTTTCTGAGAAACCACCCCCACCGTGAACTCCAGTGTTTAACAGTGAAAAACTTTTACTATTATTAACAAAGGGCAAAGAAATCAACTTATAGTTAATATTTAGTGTATTTCATTTAATGGCGGACTACAATCTTATTTTGATTCTCAAGAATTAGACTAAACATAGGAAAATACAAATTATACTTTCGACTAACTCAAATATTTTTATTATGTAAAATATCTCTAGAGTCAATTATTAAAACTAGGAAAGGAATGAAGTCTAAACACCACCTCCAAGCTCAGAGGAATGCCTCTTTATCCATCTATATTTTGAAATTATTATACTAAAGCAATCACAGACTCCTTTTAACTCGAGCATAGCTACAATTGTTTATTTTCATATATTTTATCTATATATTACTACTAAAATTTTATTGTGTATTATTTTGTGTCCCAATTCAGTAAAGCCTTCCCAATGTTTTTCCAATAAGTTTCTAATGATATATTGATTATTAATATTAAAAAGCAACTACACATGGAGACGTGCCACACCTATGGCCCTCAAGAGGGAGGATGATCTTTCAACAGAACCGTGTCAAGTGTTGAGTCCTCTACTCCAACAGAACTGTGTCAAGTGTCAGAGTGGTAGGAAATAGATGTGGCAATAACTTCACAGGTTGTTGCGAAGATGAAGTGTATCTGTACATGCCACATTCCTTGTGGTGCCAGGCATGTAAAAGATGCTTTAGAAATTTTACTAGAAATTACCTTCCTTCCCTCATTCCCTTGAAGAGACTTCTCCCAGCATCCTGCAGTGATATATTTGAATCAAAGAGAAAGAATGTTTGGTTTGTAGCACCTTGGCAAATTTTTAGTACCCTTATGACATTCCCATGTTATAGGAGACAAGCATTGTCCCAGGAGAAGCCTGAGCTGGAAAGAAAAGTTTTCACAGAGGATTTACACGTTCCACAATGATAACTCCTAAGAACTTTATTCTTCCACCGCAACATCTAATCACCCAGTTGATTGGACGATTAAGTTGGAACTGGTGGAGAACTTATTATGAGAAATAGTTTGCTCTTTGCGTTGTGTGCATTTTAGAGTTTGTAAATGTTTTGGAGGTTGATCTATGACTACTCCTTCAGCTCATTACTTCATTCTCAGGATCTGTACAAAAATCTTCATTCTTAGGATCATGAGGTAGAATCGCTGGTTTGGTAACACGTCATACGTAAGAGGAAATAAATAGTCTTATGAGTCTTTTATCATATTAAATCTTCCCTACTACATGTGTGGCCCATATTGTGAACCTTATTTATTTTAGTAAAAGTGTGAGAGTAGATCAAAAGTTCCCTCTGTATCTTATACATGACTTAATTATAGTACCACATGGTATTACAATTGTTTAGATATATTTATCCCCCATAGATTAAACTTTTTGTAATTAGGGGCTGCATTAAATCCAAACAAAATAAAAGAAACACAAATTTGTATGCTCCAGCACAGGTAAGTTTAGGCTATTCTCTTATTCAGGGATTGTCTGCTGTTTGCCCTGTGCTAGAATAACTGTTGGGGATTAGATAGCAAATGTGGCAAAATGTCTTTCTCTTGATTGCAATTAGGCTCAAATCTGTCATTACAAAAGTTAAGACTTGTAAGTAGTGAACTGCCCGCTCTGTGCACACTCAGCAGCTCCCCAGCCCCTTGGAATGGCGTGCCAGTCAATCAGGTATTTCGAAGGCAATGACTTGGAAGCAGAGAACTAAGGAACGTAGGAAACAGGTTTAGAGAGGGTGTTCCAAACAGAGGGAAAAGCAAATATGCAGCATCAATCAGAGGTCAAAAGATAGTTTCTTGAAATGCTGTGCCTTTAAGTTCCTAGGGAGGAATCCCAAACGCTCTATGGAACACGAATGGGTGACATGGATCAGCTCTTTTTATATAGAGGACTGCATTTTTAAATTAACTGTAGGATCAGCAGTTTTGATCTGTATTTCACAGGCTGAGGTTTTACCTGACTTTTTTACCTGACTTGCAACCTGTCAAGATGACTCTGAAACAACACACAGTCTTCTAGCACATTCTAGAATGGAGACCCTGGGAACAGAACAAAGACACCCTCTGGGGTTTCTCTGGGATTTCAGGTTGCTTATCTGTTACTCCAGACTTCAGACACATTTTTGATTCTCCAGAGACTGCCTATTCAAATGCTGTATCGGCAAGGACTTGAACTAATTATCCAATATTTTAAATAAGATGTAAATAGGGGTGCTCAGAATTAAGGAGGTTGTAGATAAGCATGGTTTTTAAGTCCAGTCAGATAAATCTGGTTTTGCCTCCTGGTTCCTGTTCTTTGGATCTAGATAAGCTTCAGTGTGTTCTTACCCTCCGTCTGTTAGGCAGGGATAGGATAGCCACTGAGATGTCTGTGGCAAGGATGCAGGGATAGAATGTTCTTTACTTGTTGCACATGATACCTGGAATTATAGGCCAGTGATGATTAGGAGTGAGAGTAATCCATAGGTGCCTCAGCAACATTTTCTTCCTTCCTTCCCTCCCTCCCTCCCTCTGTCCCTTCTTTTCTCTCTCTCTCTCTCTCTCTTTCTGTGTTTCTTTCTAAAAACAGGTTTATTGGAACATAATTGATACACCATGATATCCATCCATGCTAAGTGTATAATTCAATGCATTTTAGTATATTAAGAGTTATACAGTCAACATCTGTCTAACTTTAGTACATTCCCATCACCCTAGAAAGAATACTTTTGCATTTCCTCTTTTGTGTCTATGAATTCCTAATTGTGTTCAGGGAATGTTCTATTTAATGACCCAAGATAATCATCCTATTTGCTGAATAACTACAGGTTGTCCTATTGTGATAATTATCATTAGGATTGCTAATTCTTTAAGTATATTGCTACTTTCAATAGCTCACTTGGCTACACAGTGCTAATGCAGTAAAAATTAAACATTGTTTTTACGTATGTGCCCACTTTGGGTATTTTTTAGTAATAAACTATTCTAAAGAATATATTCTGTGATAGTTTCCTTCCAATTTTTTTTTCAGATGTTAAGGGGGACATCATTCACAAAATTGGGTGACTTATTAAGAAATATTGAAATGATTTTATTGTTTTGTACAAATAACATTTCCTGATGACTGGTGGTGGTAGTTATTCAAATAGGCAAATTCAAAACAAAAATCCCGTTATGAATCCTCTGTGGAAAAAAATGTGTTCCTTGTATGTTTCAATGAAAAGGTAGTTTTTGAAGTAGTCTTGAATGTGTTATTAGAAACTCTTTGGAAGAGAGACTGTGATCTTAGACATGAAGTCTGTATATAACCAGGTTCTATTTCAAACCCAACCTGATGGATTACTAGTGTGGAATGTAAAACCAAATTCCTTAACTCTGGGTCACAGAGTCCCCTCTTGTAAAACAGAAATGCGAAGAGCAGTACCTCTCTCATAAGGTTGTAGGAATTAACCTATGACATTGGTAAAGCAGTTAATACAGTGCCTGACATACAGTAAGAGCAAGGAGTGACTGCTGGAATTTTATTGATTTGTCATCTCCTGGGGAATTGATAAAGGAATCATGCTAGTAAGTTTGGGAATACTTCCTATTAGGAAAATATAAATGTGGAGGAAGAGGGTCTTTTCATCTTCAGTGGGAATCAGATTCCTTCTGGTGGCAAAATAACAGTATTCAAAGAACTAAATTTTTAAAAGGAAGACTGATGCACATTCTCTGTGGCATAGAGATAGGACTATTATACTGTGGTCTGATTTCTTTTAACTCTGAGAAAAGAAAATGAGGGAGATCAAAGAAATTAGTAGACCTTTCTTTTAATTTTTTTTTTTTTTTTGAGACAGGGTCTTGCTAAATTACTGAGGCTGCCTTTTGTTGTGGGGTGCAATTTAAGAACAGACTGATCACCACTGAGAAGTCCAAATCTGAGAGTTTTTATTAGCTGACTGGCTGTCTGCCTCACAAAACACCCAAAATGACTATTGGGAGAATAGCCCTGAACATAGGTTTGCAGGTTTTTAAATTTTTTTTATTATTTAAAATTTTTTACAGACTGCATTTTATTCATTGTACACAAATGGGGTACATCATTTCGTTTCTATGGTTGTACACGATGTAGATTCATACCATTCATGTAATCATACATGTACATAGGGTAACAATATCTGTCTCATTCCATTTTTTATACCCCCTCCCTCTCATTTCCCTCTATGTAATCTAAAGTTCCCCCATTCTTCTCTCACCCCTCAACCCCCCTCCCCCGTTATATACCATTATCCACTTATCAAGGAAAACATTCAGTCTTTTGGTTTTGGGCTTATCTCACTAAGCATGTTATTCTCCAATCCCATCCTTTATCTGCAAATGCCATAATATTATTCTTCTTTATGGCTGAATAATATTCCATTGTGTATATATACCACAGTTTCTTTATCCATTCATCTATTGAAGGACATCTAGGTTGGTTCCATAGTTTAGCTATTGTGAATTGAGCTGCTATAAACACCATGTGGCTGCGTTACTGTAGTATGCTGATTTTAAGTCCTTTGGGTATAAACCGAGGAGTGGTATAACTAGGTCAAAAGGTGGGTCCATTCCGAGTTTTCTGAGGATTCTCCACACTGCTTTCCAGAGTGGCTGCACCAATTTGCAACTCCACCAGCAATGTATGAGTGTGCCTTTCCCCCCACATCCACGCCAACATCTATTATTGTTTGTGTTCTTGATAATAGCCATTCTAATTGGAGTAAGATATATGAAAAAGTGTTCAATATCTCTAGTAATTGGATAAATGCAAATTAAAACAACTCTAAGTTCTCATCTTACTCCAATTAGAATGTAATGGTTTTTATACCACAAGTAAAACCTGTGGGTACATTGATCATAAGTGTCTGTTGCTATGATTCGAAACTGCAAACTAACATCATGAGATCTAAAATCATAAGCAGAAGGGGAAGTGATTTCCCAAGGTCTGGAAGCTTCTTCCCTGGAAGCTGCTTCCCTAGTGCCAGGGCTCAGAGATCTCTTAGACTTTTACCTCAGCTCCGAAAGGGCCTTTGAAACTAAGGTGAAAAGGCTGAACGTAATTTGTGAAAAACCTAAGGGCTTATGCTTACAGAACTAAATTCTAAAAGATGCAATTGAATCTTCTGAAAAACAGAAAATTGATTTTAAAAGACAAGTATAAAAGTATTAGGTGGTAGTAGGAAGCAGACTCATTCATATATTCCTTATTTGTTTTATAGAAACATCACTGGCATCCTATGAATGGAAAGTGGTGAATTCCCTGTGCAGACCCTTAAGAAGACTTAGACATAACCTATATTCCCAACAAATGTCTGGTCTAGATAAGGGTTTAGAATACTATACCTGCCTTGTTATTTTCCATTCAAGTTACATGGTGATGCAGGGTTGCTCACCTCTCATAAGCCAGGATTCAGGGTCTGAGAGAGACTTCACCTGGGGGAAAGTGCCGCACTCTGAGCCTGATAGCCACAGGAATACACGTGCTGGGCGTGTTGAGGTGTGCTAAATACGTTCCTTATTAAAGGTAATGAGTTTGCCGTGTCCTATCATGTTGCCCCGCAAACCTGAACCTCAGTCTAGCTCCAACTAGAGAAGGCTCTCTAGTGGATGTATCAGGAGCTCCCTCAATTGCTAAATAGACTTTCCTATTGACTTGCTGTTCATCTGTATTCATAGCTCTATAGTCAAGTCCATGAACTACTTGTCTGTGCTTAGAACCATGTGGAATCCGTCTGTTGCATGATATCAAAGAAAGTACAGGAGGTGTTGGTTAAAACAAATGTTGCTTTTGAATGGTGAGACCTCCAATGTCTGTGGACTATTTGAGTGAGTTAGTTACCCTAGAAAATTAGAGTTGTGTTTTTATTTTTTTCTTTTGGCAGAATATGACCCCCACCCAGGTTATGAAATCTTTAAATTAAAATAATTTAATAGAAGGCTATTTGGTTGTAAATAAAATATAATAATGCTCTTGTTCTTTTTGATATTATAAATTCTCCAAGAATTTATAGCTAGAAGAAAGAAATCTGACAAGCATTCCCAGTTGTGGAGAAAATATCCTAGAGGGCTGATGAGGTGGTAAGAAAAGAAGGGTCTTATTATGGACAGCAAGCTACTGCAGAAGCACTTGACATATCGTTTCTTCTCTAACTACAGCCAGTACACGTGTATCTTTAAATTTTTTTAAAATTAGATTTAATGGAAGAATTTTGCATGTAAACCCATGTCCGATTTTATATTTCAAGTCAATGGAAAATGTACCTACTTTAGAGATTTAATTAACACCAAGTTTAATGAAATAATTGTGCCATTAAGCTCATTAAATGTTATTGTGATTTATAGTTTTTTAAAGAAGATTACACAGTCCCACATATTTCAAATATGACATTAATGTGATATTCTTTAAAATGTTTTTGTCAGGTAAATGTCATTTTTATTTATCATAGAAAATTTTGAAGTTGCGGCAAAATGAAAGACAAAAAATCTTCCAAATTCCCTCCAGAAATGAATAGTGTTAATATTTTGATAGGCCTATATGTTTATTGTATTTTGGATATTTGAACTCCTACTATATATTCAATTTAACATCTTACATTTTCACAAGAAACTGTAAACTTCTCTGAACATTTCCTCGTGTTATTGTTATCTGGCAATTGGATTATTCCAGTTCATACTGTTATAAATAGCATGAAGGTAAACAGTTTTTGTTATGAATCTTTGCCCATACCCTTATTCATTCTTTAGAATGGAATCCTGAAAGGAATTCCTGAATCACAAGCATTAAGCATATTAAGGTTCATAATATAGCTTGCCACATATCCTTCTTAATATTTACGATAACTTAATGTTTCTATTAGCACTGTTATTTTTTCTAATCTCTGACAATTTAGTAAATGCAAACGGAACTGTTATGCTTTATTTTTCTGTCTTCCTTTAGTCAAGAGGCTTATTACTTTCACATTCATATATGTGTTAGCTCTTTAATTTGCATTTTTTGTGAATTGTCAGTTTATGACCTTCAGCCACTTTTCTCTTGAAATTTTCTTACTAATCATACATATTTATGCAGAGTATTAGTGGAGGTAAAATGAGCATCTTTCAGACAAAGAGCGAGCATGGATATCACAAACCCATCTTGCCAGTATGATTCTTTTCTTCTCTTAGTTCTTTTGGAAAATGCTCACCATTATTTGACGTCATCTACCATTTCCTTATATATTTCTAATGGTGCCAGGTGATATCTTGTGTTCTCTCTTATTTTTTTAGAATGTTCTTTAGTTGTAGCTTGTGATTGGGGTAAATTTAGAGTTGGATTATTTCATTCTATCCTTAATTGATATGTAGAGTGGCTGTTGACTTTCTCCTCATTTTTGATTTATGAATATTGGGCATTGGACATACTGGACTGTAAAAAACTTCTGGACACTGACATGTTGAGAATATCCTGATAAAAATAGCATTTTCTAGAGTCTGTTGGATGGAGGACATGGGACCGAAGACTATGACCTTGGGCTGTGAGAGTGATAGGGCTGCTCATAATGTAAGGAAAGTGGATTTGCACCGATAATGTGTTGTGGATCAGTCACAATGGGGATTGTGGTTGCGTCATATGAACCATTTGTTCTTAGACTTGGGCACGTATCCGCATCACCTGGAGGGGTGGTTAAAGCACAGGATCTGGGCTGCCCCACAGTTTCTGACTCCGTAGATGTGGTATGGATCAGGTGATGCTGCTGTTTCTGGTTTGGGAAGCACACTCTGAGAATCACTAACATAAGCTCTCTGAGAACTGAGCTCAGAAAAAATTATTACCTTTCTCTGGTATAGACATATCATGAGATGTATAAATTCTAAAATCTTGCCAACTAAATTGGTATTCTACAGGAAATGAAAATTGCTAGGAGAGTGTGGGGTTAGGTGGGGGCCATTCCTTTCTGAATGACTGCTCTTGAAGTTTGGTTGTGCCTGAGTAAGTTTCTGAGCCATACCCAGAGGCCACAAGTTCTACATGTGGAAATAAATTTTCCTTTGTGATACTTGATATTACTTTTAAACACAGAAAGTCGTCTTCTCCTTCCAATTCAATATAAAAATCGAACTTATAATTACCTGTTTTTATTAATTCTTTTTGTATAATTATAGATGATATAAAGTTTTTAAAAAATGTTTTAATTTTTTCCAATTAGTTGTACATGACAGTAGACTGCATTTATGTATTTTGATAAATTATGCATAAATGGAGTGTGATTTCTCATTTTTCTGATTGTACGTATTGTAGGATCACATCAGTCATGCAGTCATATATGTACATGAGGAAATAATGTCTGTTTCACTCTACTATCCTTCCTACCCCCATACCCCTTTGCCTCCCTTCACTCCCCTCTACCTAATCTAAAGTAACTATTCATCCCTAGCACCACCACTCCTTATTGTGAATTAGCATCTCATATCAGAGAAAACATTTGGTCTTTGGTGTTTTGGGTTTGGCTAATTTCGCTAGCATGATATTCCTTAACTTCATTCATTTACCAGCAAATGCCATAATTATTTCATTCTTCCTTAATGCTGAATAATATTCCACATTTTCTTTATCCATTCATCTGTTGAAGGGCACCTAGGCTAGTTCCATAGTTTAGCTGTTGCGAGTTGAGCTGCTACAAACATTGATGTGGCTAAGTCACTGAGTATGCTGATTTTAAGTCCTATGGGTGTAAACCAAGGAGTGGGATAGCTGGGTCAAATGGTAGTTCCATTCCAAGTTTTCTGAGGAATCTCCATACTGCTTTCCAAAGAGGTTGCACCAATCTGCAGTCCCACCAGCAATATATGAGTGTATCTTTATCCCCACATCCTTGCCAACATTTGTTGTTGCTTGTATTCTTGATAATTTCCATTCTGATTGGAGTGAGAAGAACTCTTAGAGTAGTTATGATTTGCATTTCTCTAATTGCTAGAAATGTTGAACATTTTCTCATGTATTTGTTGATCGATTATATATCTTCTTCTGTGAAGTGTCTGTTCAGTTCCTCAGCCCATTTATTGATTGGGTTATTTAGTTTTTTGGTGTTAAGTTTTTTGAGTTCTTTATATATTCTGGAGATTAATGCTTTATCTGAGGTGCATGTGGTAAAGATTTGATATCAAGTTTTGTTCATGTATTCTGTGAGATTTTTTAAAACAGTCTATTGTTGTCTTAAGTGACAATGCTTATTGAATAAAGTACTTGTTTTCATTGGTTTATGATGCTTTTCTTCTGTGTATTTATACTATTTATATTGCCTATACTGTGTTAACACATTCATTCTACAAATGCTTACTATATTTCAAACACTTTAGAGATAGCAAGTTGAATAAAACAGTCATGAATAAAGTACATGTGGACTCTACCTGCATGAAATTTGCTACAGGTTAAATATCCTTTATCCAAGATACTGGGAACCAAAGTGTTTTTGGATTGGGTGATTTTTTTGGAATGGTTGCATGTGTCTTGAGACTGGAACCTAAGTGTAAATGTGAAATCCATTTATGTTGCATATACACTTATAACATAGCCTGAAGGCAATTTGAGATAATGTTTTAAATAATTTTGTGCATTAAGCCAAGTTTCATGGTGTGGGATTTTCCACTTGTGGCATCTTGTTGGCACTCAAAATATTCAGATTTCAGAGTATTTTAGACTTCAGATTTTTTTAGTTAGGGATGCTCAACTTGTAGCTCAATAGACGATTTCATTGTTCATCTGTCTACATTTTTTCACATATCACATTGATCTTAATTGTTGTAGCTAAAAAATATACTTTGATTTGTGAAAATCAAAGAAAATTTCTCCTCAATATCATTTTAAAAATAAAAATTTTGATGATTCTTGCCTATTTTTTTTTCTAAATATACCTTGGAATAATTTTGTAAAGTTTCAAAAAGTAGAAGACAACTCTTTATGACTTTGACTGGAATTATCTTACAGTATATATTTATTTGGGAAGAAATATCTTACACAGACTTTTGTGGATTCCCCTGGAAGGGGTGAAGATGGAGGTTGTCAAACAGAAGGAAAATTACAGAGAAAGGATTGTTCTAGATCAAGGACAGCCAAAAAGTTTTTACATCATCAAGACGGTCATGCAAAATAACACATGGTTCCTTATGTCTAAACCAGGATCAAATGCTGGTCTACATATTTTTTTTTGAAATGCTTATTTGTTTCTCCTACAAAGTACATTGCCATGTAGGTTTTAAAAAGTTAGAACACTAGTCCTCCAAAATATTCCTGGGATTAGGAAAAAGATGACTGACTTTTGCTATGTAGATTTTCAGATGTTTGTTAAGACTTACAGACTGACACCTTAAAAGGACAAACTGGTTGCTATCTGCATGTCAACTCATACATGCTGATAACGTCTGACAGGCCTCTCCTGTCAAAGTTTGTGAACACCTAATAAATAAAATTGTACTCTCTTTGCCCTTTGAAAAATCTGAGATACTCCTTTCCCCCTTTGAGTTACAGATGGTGATATCATAAGAACTTTAAGCCAGCTGTTCAGACTCTTTGATGCAAATGCGCATGGCAGACATTCTCCAAATCTAGGGTCATTTTTCTTTTCTTTTTCTTTTTCTTTTTCTTTTTCTTTTTTTTTTTTTTTTTTATCTTTTCCAGCTTTCTAATGCCAAGCGGATAATAGGGAATATGGACCTTGATAGCAATTTCAGTATTTGAGGTCAGAAAACACATGGAAATCTGGGTGAACAAAGACAGTGCAGCAATCACATTCTACTTTCTACATTGTTTGGGAATGAGCTCTTATTGTGCTAAAACGAACTGCTCATCAGTGCTGGGAAAAACAGTGTATCCCAGAAAGTTATTATTGGTTTAGTGATTTTTTTTTTTATTACCATGGCTTCTATGGTCACTGCTATTATTATTAAATACTGAGCTCCTTTAAGTGTGATGCTCAAAGAAACCAAGCTTGGATGAATATAATTGTTACCATTTATAACAGTGGTCAGATTCTCATCTTCTCTATCTCTGGTATAACAAAGAGATAAAAAAAAAATCAATGAGATGATAGGATTTAATAATGTACAAAGAATTTCATTGTTGGTAATGCTTTTTCAAATGATGACTTAGGAAATTTGAAAACAGGGAGGGAGAAACATTTTTAATTCTCCAAATAAGAGTCATGGACTAGCTTGAAAAAAAAAAAAAAGAAAAGAAAAGAAAAAAATAATCTTCCAAGAGTCACATGAAAAAAAAATGTTTTCATCTTTCTATTAAGAAAGAAAGAAATATAAACAATTCTAAAGATTTCTAAAAGTTAAAATTGGGTGTTTTAAAGTCTCATTAAATAGGTACATTAAATTAAGAAAAACATGTTACTTGATATTAGGGGTAACAGGAGACCCCAGGACTGGGGCAGAGAGATAGTGAGACCAGCACATGAGACTGAAGGAGTGCTAGAGGAGGTGGAGAAGGAGGTAGGAGAAAATAAGGGAAATGAAAGGAAGGATAAGGAAATCACATATTTTAAAACAAAACAGGCAAAGTAACAGGCATATAAGAAAATGATTGACAGGGAGGTGACAAGGAAACATGAGGAGGAGGCAGGGAGAGGGAGAAGGCAAGAGTTGGAGCTGGAGAGGGAAAATGGAAAGGCTTGCTGAGCTCCCTATGACTGTGTCCTGGACTGGGTCCTTCTCTTATTTTCTTGAATCTCAGAATCAATCGCCATCATGTCATCTGACAGCCCAGGCTGAGTCTCCTCTGCGGACAGAAGCTGGTGCCCCCTGATCCTTAGCAGCTTGAGGGTTGGTGCTGGCTCTAACTGGACCCAGAGTCTTCCTCCTTTTCCCTTTTCTCAGCCCTGCCTTCAGAACCCTTCTCATAATGAGTCTATCTTTTTTCCTCCATGCCAGAGCACCTAATAATTTCTTCTTTCTAGAGGTGAGGTGCTGCCATTCTTCTATAAGCTTTCTCCTACTGTCCACTTCTGAGATCTGCAGTCCCTGCTTGCCGCCCAAGCCTCATGTCCTAATGGGTTCTCGAATGGTGTGAATGGCCAGCCAGCCTGGATGACTGAATTTCATTCATTCTTGATTGCCCACATGGTGATACACCCTGCTGAACCTTTCATCAAAAACTACCTAAACCTCTATGTTTTGTTTATTTTGGTCCACTTCCTAGGTTGGAGGGTGGAATGGTTTGGATCCATTTATTGGAAGTTTGGACCTGAGAGTGGTAGTTTTGGGAGGTGGTAGAACCTTTGAGGCAGGACCTAGTGGGAGGTCATGAGGCCACTGGAGGCACACCCACAAAAGGGATTAAGGTAGTTCTCATAAATGACCCTGTCACAGTTCTTTCCAGAGGATTATTATAACAGGAGCAAGCTGAACCATCCAGACTCTCTGATTTCTTTTCTGGTCATGTGACTACTTGCTTCTACACATTCCTGCCATGATGTGATGTCATCTGCCACCCTCACAGGAAGTTCAACAAGCGGGACTACCTGATCTCAAACTTTGCACCTCCAAAACTGTGAGCTAAATAAACTTCTTTTCTTTATAAGTAGATTGCTTCAGGTATTTCATTATAATAATGAAAAACTGACTCATATAAGATTGTTTACCAGATAACTGGATCATGTCAATATTCTGAAATATGCCAATCTTCCCTTTGAAATGTTATTATAGTATTTTTTCAGCCTTTGAAATTTGTCCATCTTATTTTTCTTCTTCTTCTTCCTTTTCCAAGTGTCAAAGAAGCTAAGAGAGATATATTAAGTAGACTTCCCAATGGGAATGTGGAAATGATGATTAATTTCAAGGAAACAACTAAGATTTTAGAAGTAGAATTGAACTCAAGGGAACCATCAACTTTCCAGTTAAGCCAGAAAGGTCCTTTGACATTCAAACAATGTCCAAAATACATTGTCTTTGTTTTCTGTTAACTTGGGGCTCCCCCAGTCCGTAAAGTTGTACTTGCAGATAATATCCCATACTATTTGCAAGAGATTGGAGGAAGTAAATAAATAGCCTATGATCTGAAATCACTTCAGGTCTGACTTGTGAGTATGAATCAAGTGTTGGGCATACTGCAGTTACCTTCCTAATTTAAAATTAGTTTTTTTCTTTCATATTTAATTTGCCTATCTATAACAGTTTACTTATTATCACTAATTATAGCATTTTCAATTGATCCTAACTTATGGAGGGGTTTAGGATTTCACTGATTCACTTTTAAAACAAACAAAAAATTTAACTTAAAACATTTTCCATTTTGTTCCTGAAACTTTTTTTACTTTCCATGTCCCCTTAGTCATAAATATGTTCTGATTCACTTTTGGAAAAAGCACACAGTCAGCATTTCTCCTGGTCTGTAAGGGGCAAATGAAAACAACCAACCAATCAACAATGTCTTAAGAATACATGATCAAACTTAAATCTTTTGACTGAATCTACATAATTATACCAAAATAGACTGGTTGAGGAAGACATGCTGGGCCTGAAGGGTCATTTTGCTATTCAGGTTGCTGCATGAACGGCATGGGCAGATCGCCTCTGGATGGTATACTGAGAACCATGGACAGCATCTGGTCCACTGAACCATCTCAGCTTTCACTAATGTTGAGTTATGGAGTGGGTGGTACAACATGTGCGTGTATGTGGGATGAAGGATTAAAGGGGTGGGGGCAGAAAGCAAGATGGTCTTAGGTGCACTGCCCCAAAGGCATGGAAACTCCAAATGACATGTGGGAAGTATAATCAATGAGCAAATAATGTAACAGGTGATGGTCAATAGTAGGTGGACCATGGACAGTGTCTCCTGGAGACAAGACCATTATCTTCTAGACTCTATTTAGGTACTGAGAAAGTATTAGGGATAGATTGTTATGAGATCATTTTCCTAAACTAAATTACTATCCATTTATAACCATGCACACTGTCATGGGTTGAACTGTGTCCCTGCTCCACCCCAAAAGATGTTGAAGACTCAACCTCCAGTACCTATAAAGGTGAGCTTATTTGGAGATAAGGTAATTAGTTCAGATGAGGTCATTAGGATGGACCCTTATCTAGTAGACTGGTGTCCTTATAAAGGTTGGAAATTTGGACTCAGACAGATCCACATTATAGGAAAACACCTCATGAGGATGAAAACAGAGACTGGGTTGCTGCATCTAAAAGCCAAGTAATGCCACAGATTGCCAGCAAATTATTAGAAACAAGGAGAAAGGCCTGGAGCAAATTTTCTCTCATACCCTCAGAAGGAAGCAGCCCTGCCAACACCCTGATCTTGAATTTCTAAACTCCTGAACTGTGAGACAATAAATTACTGTTGGCTAAGCCGTCCAGTTTGTGTTAACTTAATTATGGCATCCATAAGTCACCAATGCTATTGAATTGGAGATTTAGTTAACAAGAAAGTGTTAGCCTTAGAAAGAATCTTAGAAATTGTGTAGTTTATATAGGTAACAATACTGTACTGTATAATTGATGTTTGCTAAGAGGGTAGATTTTAAATGTTCTAATCTCACTCTCACTATGCACAGCAAAATGTGAAGTGATACATATGCTAACTATCTTGATTGTGGTGATAATTTCACAATGTATAAGTGTATCAAGTCACCCCTTTGTACACCTGAAATATATATAGTAAAAAAGAGTAGTCAAAATCTCTTATATTACTAATGAATAACCGAGGTTCAGAAAGGTCAAATGATTTAATTGCTGGAGATCACATAGCTAGTGTATGGCAAGGCTGAGACTAAGGCTTTAGACTCTTGGTCTGGGCTTTTCCTGTTGTTTCTGCTGCTGTGCAGAATTACCATGTAGCATGCATATAGGAACATAGATTTGAAATATATGTAGAAGGATAATCAAGTAACTTAGAAAATGACTTATGAAAATGTGTATCCCTACTCCTTATCTAATCTAACTGAAATTGTATTTTGAGATTTACTTTTGCTACTTTAAAAATTTCAAGTAGCTGTCTCAGAGCAGTAAGATTTGTTCCTCTAATGTGCTCCTCAGGGCAGGTGGCCCTTATCATTGTTTTCCAAACCACTAGTCCATTAATATTTATGGGATGCCTATGGAGTACCTGTCCCTCCTATGTCTGTGCTCTCTGTAGAGCAGAGTCAGCCTGGCAGGGAGTGGTCACAGCATAATGCCCCATTGCATTTACTAATTCAGAATATCAGTCAGGAAGAGAAACAGCCCGTGGACTTCAATGTAGTTTCTGTTGCTTGATTCAATCTAAAGGTATTTCAAACCCTCTCCTCCCCTCCCACCAAGTCCAAGAGTCTTTGCAGATTTCCTAAAGGAATCCTTTCGTAGGTAAGATCAGGCATTTTTGGAGCCATATCTCAAGATAAAGCCCAACTACAAAAAAAGACCATATTTTATATGATCCTTCAAAAAGCAAGAATTTCAAACTAAAATCCCTTCAAGGCTATAAAAGTAACTTGAAAATATAAAGTAATTGGAAATTTGCATATTAAATATGTTAGAATAGTATTCATTTCTTCTAGGAAATGTAATCTATCCCATTTAAAAATATTTTATTTTTTAACTTTCCTTTTGAGGTTTTTTTTTTAAATTGATGCATAGAATTATACATATTTATGAGGTACCATGTGATATTTCAATATATGGGTAGTCTTCAAATCAGAGTAAACATACCTATTTCAAACATTTATCATTTCTTTGTGGTGAGACATTTAAAATGTTATCTTCAGCTTTTAGCTTTTTGAAATATATAGGGCACTGCCATTATCTATAGTAACCTCACTGTGCAATAGAATTCCAGAACTTATTTCTTCTATCTGTACTTTTTGACTTTTTACTGCAGTTGAACCCATTCCTAAGAGTGCAAATCACATTATATCCAATTTGATTTTTTTCTTTAAATAAAAACAACCTATAATAAAGCAACAGATTAAAAAGTAGAACAACGCTAGTAGAGGCCCCTTTGGCATCTCTTATAGTCATTGCCTTTCCCAGGGGCAACCACCATTCTGAATTTTAACAGTGTCAATCAATTTTACAGGTTTGGAAACTTATACAAGTAGAATCATACCATATGTACTATTTTGTTTCCGGTTTTCTCAATATTATATTGTGTATTTGTGATTTCTTTATTTTCACTCTGGAATAGTATGCCATTGTGTGAATACAGTCAGCCCTTTGTATCTATACATTCTACATCAGCAGATTTAATCAATTCCAGACTGAAAATATTCGTGAAAAGAATTGCACCTGTATTGAATAAGTACCAACTTTTGTCATTGTCATTATTCCTTAAACAATACATTATATCCACTGTTTACACAGCATTTACATTGTATTTTATTATAAGTAATCTAGAAAGGATTTAAAAGATATAGAATGACTGCACACAGGTTATATGCAAATATGATACCATTTTATGTAAGAAACTTGAGCATCCACAAATTCTGGTATTGGTGTGAATCCTGGAACAAATCCTTGTGAACACTGAGGCATGACTATATATCACAATTTAGTGAATATTTAGTGAATTTCTTTTTTTTTTTCTACTTTTGTATTACAAACCGTACCACTAGAAACATCCAAGTACATGTACTTTGGTGACCTAATGTATGCATTTCTGTGGGGTATTACCTACGAATGGAACTGTGGGTCATTCAGCATGCATAGGATGCATAGATTCAATGTTGATAGATGCCACAAAATTATTTTCCAAAGTGACTATCAACTTACAGTTCACCTAACAGTGAACATTTCAGGTTCTTGCTAGTACTTGGTATTTTCTGTTAATTTCTTTTTAACTACTCTTGTGCATGTATAGTGGTATCACATTTATGGTTTTGATATGCTAATTTTAATGATGATTAATGAAGTTGAGCATCTTCTCACATTTGTATTGACCACATAGATTCCCAATATAAAGGGTTTAATTGTTCAACCTATTTTTTATAGGGACTTTACCATTAAAAATAATTTGTAGTTTAAAAAACATATGAATATGTGCATATCTACATTCACTTATAGATATTGTGGAATTTTTCACTTGGTTAATACCACATTTTGATGTTCAATTATTCTTAGTTTTAACATAGACCAATTTATCAATTTTCTTTATTGTTGGTGCTTTTTGCATCTATTATAAGAAATCACTGCACTCACCAAGGTCATGAAATTGTCCTCCTATTTCATTAAAAAATCCTTTATATTTTAGCTTGTATATTTAAGTTTTCAAACCAGTTAGGGTTGTTTTTAAGCATGAAGTCTGTAGAGGCCAAGATTTATTTTTTATCTCAAGGGTAACCAGGTGACTCAGCACTATTATTGAAAAGAACATCCGATCCCCACTGTACTTAAGTGACAACTTCATCACAAGTCAAGGTGCTGTATGTGTGAGGATCTATTTCTGGATTTTCTATTCTGCTCCTCTGGCTTTTTCATCTGCCCTTGTGCTGATACCACAGTCTTATGACAATAGCTTTCTAATGGATCACATTTGGTGCCTTATGTCTGCCAACATTTTCCTTCTCCCAGATATTCTTGCTTTCCTTGAATTTTTTAAAAATAAATCACAGAATCAGTTTATAATTTTCTTAATTATTTTCTCAGAAAACAATCTGCTGGTGTTTTGAGTGGAAAAGTGTTGTTTATAAATTAATTTGGGGAAAATTAACCTATTTACAAAATAAATGTTTAATCTATTAACTTATGTTTCCCTTTCTTTTAGGTTTTCTTTATCTCAATCTTATTTTATGATTTTTAAAATATATGTATTTTTTAGTTGTTGAAGAACCTTTATTTTATTTTACTTACATGTGGTGCTGAGGATCGAACCCAGTGCCTCACACATGGTAGGCAAGTGCTCTACCACTGAGCCACAACCTCAGCCACAAGAGTTTATAATTTTTGTTGTAAAATTTTTACACATCTTTTGTCGTATGGATTCCTAAGTAGTTAATGTATTTTGGTACTACTGTCAGTGATAGCATTGTTTTCTATTTAATTCTGGCATTAAGAAATGTTTTCCAAAGGGTTATTGTGCTTTGCATGTTGCTCTGTATCCAAGGACATTACTATATGCACATATTAATTCAAATAGGTTGTTCATTAATTTCTTCATTTTTTACCTGCAAAATCACATCATCTGCATACAATGTTTCATTTTTACTTTATAACCCTGATATATTATTGACTTTTCTTGTCATATTGCATTGTATTTATTGTTGTATTGCATTTTGAAAGTTATCTTACAAAATGTTGAATAAAAGTAGTGATATGGATATTCTTGTCTAATATCAAATCTAGAGAAAAGTAATTAATATTTCACAAGTAAATATGAACCTTCTATAAGAATTTTTATTTTTTTGAGGTGGAGTCTCACTATGATGCCTTCAACTCCTGGCCTCAAGTGATTCTCCTGCCTCAGACTACTGGGTAGGATTTATTTTTAATTCCACTAGATTATCAAATGAATGGAGTTCACTTAGTCTTGTCTTACTAAAAGTCTCATCACAAATGAATTTTATAGTTCATTGTAAAATGAATTTTTCTGTTTCCGTTGAGACAATTCTGTGATTTTTCTACATAATTCTGTTACTGTCATGAGTTAAACTGATTGATTTTGGAATTTTCTTATATTCTTAGGGAAAATTCTCTTGATGCATTATCACTTTTAAATGTCCTGGAATTTGCTTAGCTTTTTTATTTAAAAAGAAAAAGAAAAACACTTTGTATCAACATCCACGAGTGATGTTTAACTATTACATACTTTCTTGTAATATCCTTGTAAGGGTTTAATTCTATCATTTTGCTGATCTCTTAAAATGAATTGGAAAGGTTCATCTCATTTTCATTCTCTGTCCAAGTTTGTAAGGATCAGTGTTATTTTTTTCTTTAATATTTGGAAGAATTGACTGATAAAGTGGTAAAGTCATCTGAGTATGGAGATTTCATTTAGGGAAGTTTAAGTTTACTGAATCATCAAAAATTATATGAAATTATTCAGATATTCTATTTCTTCTGAAGTAGTTTTTGTTAAGGGTGTTTTGGTTTTTTTGAGAAATCCATCTCATCCAAATGGACATATTTATGAGGATATGTGGTGTGGTACAAAATATATATTGGTCTTTGTCCCTGTTATTGACATAGACATCCTGAAACCCTTGGAATTGACAGGAGTTTCCGTTACTATTCAGAATGAGCCCCTATCCATCACATCTGAGTTTATGTTAATGAGATGACCATGGGCGTCCATATTAAATAACTTCAGAACTGGACAGGTCATCCGGAAGACTGTGATTAAAGGGATAGAACTTGTAGACTCTACTCAAGAACCTGGGAGAGAGGGTGGGGGTTGAGGATTGGGCCTTATTAAAACTCTTAATAATAAGATCCAAAGAACTTCTGGGGTTGTGAACATACTGAGGAGGTTGAAAGTGGCACACCCTAAGACAACATGGAAATCTATACCATCAATTTTCTCCATAAATTGCCCTTTGCTTCTTTACTATTTGGCGTTTCTGAGTTGTATCCTTTATAATAACTCAGTAAGTTCAAGTAACCTCCTCTCCAGAGTTCTGTGAGCTGTTCTAGATAATCATTGAACCTGAGAAGGAGGTCATAAGAACCTGACTTATATCTGGTTGCTTAGCAGAGTGGGTAGAAAGGAACTTGCAATAGGTATCTGTAGTTGGAACAGTCTTGTGATTTCTTTTGGATTTTAATTTAATTCTTGGGTTGGAGTCTCAGATTATTTGCTTTTTGACCTTTTTTCTAATCTATTAATCAAAGATTATACATTTTTTTTCTTTTTTTAAGTTTGTTCTAATTGATTATACATGACAGTAGAATGCATTTTGACACACTGTACCCAAATGGAGCATGACTTCTCATTCCTCTGGCAGTACATTGTGCTGAGTCACATCAGTAGTGTAATCATACATGTGTATAGGGTAATAACGTCTGTCTCATTCGTTCTCCTTATCCTTCCCATCCCCACAACTCCTTCCCTCCTCACTCCCCTCTGTGGAATCTAAAGTTCCTTCATTCTTCCCTAATACCCACCCCCACCATCCCCAACCCATACACATCTGCTTATCAGAGAAAGCATTCGACCTTTGTTTCTTTGGGTTTGGTTTATTTCACTTAGCATGATATTCTCTAGTTCCATCCATTTACCTGCAAATGCCACTTTTGAAGGACGTCTTTGCACTTCACTAGTTTTATTGTCTTATATTTACTCAAACTTAAAATTATATTTTTGCAATTTCTTCTTGACCCATGAATTTAGAATTATATTGCTAAATTTCCAGACACATGGGGATTATCTGAGTCAGAGATTATTTTCCATATAATATTACTGCTATGAAAATTTGCTTAGACTTCCCAACATATTTCTGATACTGGGAAATGTTACATGTGCATGTGAAAATCATGCATGTTCTACAATTGACATGTATACTATTTTATATATTCCAACTCTGTTAATCATGTTGTTCTCATTTTGATCATCTTAATATATTGTCTTCTTTTGGAGTCTATTTTTTTAAAGTTATAAAATATTTTTATGTTTTATTTTAATTCCTATTGTCTATACTCTTTTCTTTTATTATTATTTAATGCTTACCTTTGATTTATTGTAACCTAAAAATTACTTCTAGCAATTTTGTGATCAATATTTCTGGCTGTTCAACACTTGAACTCCATTCACCCATATTCTGCCTTTCACGTTATTGTTATCATTTATTTTATTTTGAACTCTGTATCATATCTATTACAGTTTTGTAGTGTAACACAGAATACAACTTTCACTTCTATTTATCCACGTTTATAACTTTCTACCATTCTTTATTCCTTCTTGCATTTTGTGCTTCTGTTTAGGATTTTCCTTTTGCCTGAGGAGTTTCCTTTAGTAATTATTTTAGGTAAGTCTGCTAGCAATACATTTTCTGAGTTTTTGTTTGTCTAAAAAAAAAATCTCCATTTTGCCTTCACTTGTGAAGGGTATTTTCAATTCTAGTTTGGCAGTTCCTTTTTGAAACAATAAAGATTCACTATTATTGTCTCCTGTCTACCATCATTTCTGTTAAAGAGTCAGCCCAGTTTTATGATTTTCTTGTTTCGAAAATGTCTGTTTCCTCTGGCTAGGTTTAAGTATTTTCCATCTTTGGTACTGAGTGTTTTTGTTGTGTTGTGACTAAGTGTGGATTTGTTGGGTTTTTATCTGTTGGTGCTTATTGCACCTCTTCAACATATGGACTGATGTCCTTCCTCAGTTTTTGAGGATTCTAGGCCGTATTGTTACAATGTTGCTTCTGTCTAATTTTCCTTTTTATCATTTTAGGACACTATCATTTAGAACTTTCAAAATATTTTCCATGTATTTCTTACGTTGTTTTATGAATTGCCATTTTAATACTTTAATCTGCATATTTTATCTTTCTAATTAGTAAAATTATCTTTTCAAATGAAACCAATCTGATAAACTTATCCTGTATTATTGACTTTATTCCATTTTATCATATAAATTTTATGGGTTTTTTGACAGTACTACATTTTTTCTCTCCAAATTTTTCTCTCTTTTTTGAATCACAGATATAACAGATAAATCTCATGCCTGATAAATATAGTCATCTACTGGTATATTTTTATATTACCTTTTTTTTGATAATGTTTCTTGGTATATCTGGTAATTTTTAACTGAATGCTATCCATAGTATTTAATCATAAGAAAGTCTTCATAGAGGGACTTGATTTTAGGTTGTGATAGGCAGTTTGAGGAGGGGAAGATCATCTTAATCCAGTGAGGGTAGAACTTATTCCAATCTGCCCTGCAGTGTATTAAAAACCTTGACTACTTTCAGTTTAGCCTCAGGATGTTACCTTCTGGAGTTACATCTGAGAAGCAGGATATTCACTGGGATTTCATCTTCTTCATGGACCCTGAACTTATATGTTTATCTTTCCAACATGATGAAACTGCTGGTAGCTCTATCTACCTTCTAGAACTTGTAATCTATACTTTTTAGGGGATTTTCTTACTTCTAGTCTTTCTCTGCTCATAGATCAACAAATACCTCAAAGGGAAAAGTTGAATGCATGTCTATTTTTACTTCTCTACCCTTTCCTTCTCTGAAATTTCTGACTCTAAATAATGGCTTTTGGGACTGATACTTTCAATTGGACTTTTAATATTTTATACTATTTTTTTAGTTGTACTTGGAAGGAGTGTTGGTTTGTTACACACTTGTGTTTATACAGCCAGGAATAATGTTCTAGAGTCTTTTATATATACTATACATGAACATTTTGTGATTTCTTTTGCCTTTAACTTCTTTGTTGATATAACTTATAAATGAATGATATGGTAAATGAATTTCATGTGTGGCAATATATATATATATATATATATATATATATATATATAAAACTTATTTCACAACATATTTAAAATGTAGTTGAAGCTTCCATATATTAGTATATACTATTACATGGAATTTCAATAGTAATATTTTCCAAAAATTATTTACTTTTAAGAAATAATCTAGTATAACTCATCTTGTACATTGCTCTGTAAGAGGCTCACAAAATGCAGAATTCTCCATTTATTTTATTTTTGAAAGAATATAGTAAGTACTATAAACTGAGACACTTACAGAACCTGTGAATATATTTAACTATTTAGTAATAAATATTTTATAATTTAAAAGTGGTTCTAATACACATTTCTTCAGCAGATTTACTGTGTCTTATCATATTTGCTAAGACATGCATTTCAATTCAATATCATATTTTTTCTGGATATTATTTGACTCATTAATACTATTTCAGGAAGTATAACTACCTCCTGTATGGCATGTGGCTTTTAAAATTTCAATATTTAATGGAAAATTTCCAAAAAAGTACCTAAACATTTCCCCTTATGTTTGATGGAATTTTGTCAAGTTCAGATTGACAGAAACATTTTAATTTCTTTATTCTTTAACATGTTCTGAATGTGTCATTTAAAAAAATTTGGATCTTGATAATAACTCTTCATGTAATAATTTGCTATTATTTCAAGGTACTTCATGCACTTAGGGAACATTTCGACATTAATGGCAGTTGGCATGAATCCACATTTCAAATACTCCTTATAATTATTCCTTTTTTTTTTTTGCTGACTTACTGTAATATTTAATTAAATTATCATAGCTGTATGTCACGATGGGGTTAGAGTATAGGAGCAGAATTTAGTATCAGCACTACTATTGCACATGCTACTGATTCAAAACCCCCCTGCTGCTCCACATTTGAATGATAAGCTAGTTAAGATTTCAATTTTTTCTTCATAGCAGCTATGTATGTATATGCAGTTGCTAGTCCTACAGTAACTAGGTCCAACTGATATGTCAAACATCCAAAATTTCCTGAGAAAATCTTGAGAAATCAGGTGCCCACCTCTAGCAGTTAGCCTGATCCAATGATATGAAACCCTGACCACTGTGGTGTAGCAAGGCAGAACTGTGTCTGTACTGTCTGTCCTTGCCTCTAAGAGTGGAAGTAGCCCTATGAAACATGCTTCCAGCTGCTTCCATCAGTACCCATTGGAGGATTGCATAATTTCAATTATTAGGCTTAATACTATAGTGATGTCCCAAATTTTAGCAAAGAACCTTCACCAAAAATACTGAAATACTGTGGAAGCTATCTGTGTTGATTAGTGATATGTCAGAGTTGAATTTGGCTTTTGTTTATTGTTGATGATCAGTGATATGAACTGTCTCAAATTCTACAAATATCTGAATCATGTTGTACTCATTTCTCTATTTTAAGAGTATTACAATGAGCAAAGTCCTGGGTTCGATCCCCAAGAAAAACAACAACAACAAAAAACAGACAACCCAAAACAAACAACAGCAAAAATTCTCCAAACAAACAAAAGTCTGGCAATTATAACTTCATAACAATAGTATGAGGTATATACTATTTTTATTCCTATTTTACAGATGAGGAAATAGAAGCCTCTATTCGTTTTCTATAACAAATTACCAAAACATCATACACATTTACTGTCACATTTATATGGAGTGGCTAACCCAGATATTATTCTTAGGGTTTCACAGACTGTTTTTCAGTCCTTGGCTGGGGCTGAGTTCTGTGTGAGTCTTGTAATCCTCTCTCAAGCTCATGATTGTTGGTAGATTTCTTTTCCTAGTAGCTATAGAGCTCATGGTGGCTTACTTCTTTTCTGAAGTCAGAAGAAGTTTTTCTTCTTTTTAAATTTTTAAATTTATTTTTATTTTTATTTTTATAGACTACATTTTCATTTATTGTACACTGGTGAACAACTTTTTCATTTCTCTGGTTGTACACAATGTAGAATCACACTATTTGTGTAATCATACATGTACATAGGGTAATAATGTCTGTCTCAATTCACTATCACTATTCCCAACTCCTCCCTCCCCATTTCCCTCTACGCAATCTGAAGTTCCTCCATTATTCTCTTACCCCCGCTGCCATGCCCTCTCCTGTTATGTATCATCATTCACTTATCAGGGAAAATATTTGGCTTTTGGTTTTTTGGGATTGCCTTATTTCACTTAGCATGATATTCTCCAGCTCCATCCATTTACCAGCAAATGCCATCAGTTTATTCTTCTTTATGACTGAATAATATTCCATTGTTTTTATATACCACAATTTCTTTATCCATTTGTCAATTGAAGGGTATCTTGGTTGGTTCCACACCCTAGCTGTTGTGAATTGAGCAGCTATAAACATCGATGTGGTTGCTTTACCGTAGTATGCTGATTTTAAGTCCTTTGGGTGGAAATCAAGGAGTGGGATAGCTGGGTCAAATGGTGTGTCCATTCCAAGTATTCTGAGGACTCTCCATACTGCTTTCCAGAGTGGCTGCACCAATTTGCAACTCCACCAGCAATGTATGAGTGTGCCTTTTTCCCCATATCCATGTCAACACTTATTATTGCTTGTGTTCTTGATAACAGCTATTCTAATTGGAGTTAGATGAAATCTTAGGATGGTTTTGATTTGCATTTCTCAACTCACTAGAGATGATGAGCACTTTTTAATATATTTGTTGATCACCTGTAAATGTTCTTCTGTGAAGTGTCTTCCCAGTTCCTTAGCCTATTTATTAATTGAATTCTTTGTATTTTTGTTGTAAAGTTTTTTAAGTTCTTTATAAATTTTGGAAATTAGTGCTCTATCTGAAGTGTGCGTGGAAAAGATTTTCCCCACTATGTAGGCTCACTTTTCCCATTATTGATTGTTTCCTTTGCTGAGAAAAAGTTTTTTAGTTTGAATCCATCCCATTTATTGATTCTTGCTTTTATTTCTTGTGCTGTGGAGGTCTTGTTAAGGAAGTCTGGTCCTAAGTCAACATGATGAAGATTCGGACCTACTTTTTCTTTTTTTGGTGAAGGGTCTCAGGTCTAATTTCTAGATCCTTGAGCCATTTTGAGTTGAGTTTTGTACAGGGTGAGAGATAGGGGTTTAATTTCATTTTACTGCATATGGATGTCCAGTTTTGCCAGCACCACTTATTGAAGAAGCTATCTTTTCTCCACTGTATTTTTTTGGCACCTTTGTCTAGTATGAGATAACTGTACTTATGTGGGTTTGTCTATGTGTCTTCTATTCTGTACCATTGATCTACATGTCTGTTTTGGTGCCAGTACCATGACATTTTTTTTTTTTTTTAACTATTGCTCTATAGTAGAGTTTAAGGTCAGGTATTGTGATACCTCCTGCATCACTCTTCCTGCCCAGGATTGCTTTGGCTATCGTGGGTCTTTTATTCTTCCAGATGAATTTCATGATTGCTTTCTCTATTGCTATGAGGAATGTCATTGAGATTTTAATTGGAATTGCATAGAATTGGTATAGTGTCTTTGTAAGTATGGTCATTTTGACAATATTAATTCTGCCTAGCCAAGGACATGGGAGGTCTTTCCATCTTCTAAGACTTTCTTTAATTTCTTTCTTTAGTGTTCTGTAGTTGTCATTGTAGAGGTCTTTCACCTCTTTTGTTAGATTGATTCCCAAGTATTTTATTTTTTTGAGACTATTGTGAATGGAGTAGTTTTCCTAATTTCTCTTTCAGAGGATTCATCACTTAAGAATAGAAATGCATTAGATTTATGCATGTTGATTTTATATCCTGCTACTTTGCTGAATTCATTTATTAGTTCTTTAAGTTTTCTGGTAAAGTTTTGGATCCTTTAAATGTATAATCATGTTGTAGGCAAATAGTGATAGTTAGAGTTCTTCTTTTCCTATTTGTATCGCTTTAATTTCTTTGGTTGGTCTAATTGCTCTGGCTAGTATTTCAAGAACATTGTTGAACAGAAGTGCTGAAAGAGGGCATCCCTGTCTTGTCCTGGTTTTTAGAGGGAATGCTTTCAGTTTTTCTCCATTAAGAATGATGTTGGTGGTGGACATAGCACATATAGCCTTTACAATGTTGAGGTATGTTCCTACTATCGTTATTTTTCCTAGTGTTTTGAGCATGAAGGGGTGTTGTATTTTATCAAAAGCTTTCTCTGCATCTATTGAAATAATCATATGATTTTTAACCTTAAGTCTATTGATGTGATGAATTACATTTATTGATTTCTGGATGTTGAACCAAACTTGCATCCTCAGGATGAACCCCACTTGATGGTGGTGCACTATCTTTTTAATAATTTTTATGCAATTTTCCAGAATTTTGTTAAGGATTTTTGTGTCTATGGTTCATCACAGATATTGTTCCAAAGTTTTCTTTACTTTGAGGAAAATTGGTATAAGTTCTTTTTTGAAGGTCTCACAGAACTCAGCTGAGAATCCATCTGGTGCCAGACTTTTCTTAGTTGGTAGGCTTTTTTTTTTTTCAATTCATTTTTATTGTAAACAAATGGGATACATCTTGTTTCTCTGTTTCTACATGAAGTAGAGGCATACCATTTGTGTAATCATACATTTACCTAGGGTAATAGTTTTTGATTCATTCTGTTATTTTTTTTCTCCTCCTCACCCCTCCCACCCCTCTTATCCCTCTATAGAGTCCCTCCTTCCTCCATTCTTGCCCCCTTCCCACCCCCTATATGTGTCATCATCCGCTTATCAGTGAGATCTTTCATCCTTTGGATTTTTAAGATTGGCTTATCTCACTTAGCAAGATATTCTCCAACTGCATCCATTTGCCTACAAATGGCATAATTTTGCTATTCTTTACGGCTGAGTAATATTCCATTGTATATATATACCACAGTTTCTTTATCCTTTCATCAATTGAGGGCATCTAGGTTGGTTCCACAATCTGGCTATTGTGAATTGAGCAGCTATGAACATTGTTGTGGCTGTATCTCTGTAGTACGCTGATTTTAAGTGGTTTGGGTATAGGCCGAGGAGTGGGATAGCTGGATCAAATGGTGGATCCGTTCCAAGTTTTCTAAGGAATCTCCGCACTGCTTTCCAGAGTGGCTGCATTAATTTGCAGTCCCACCAGCAATGCATGAGTGTACCTTTTTCCCCACATCCTCTTCAACACCTATTGTTGCTTGTATTCTTGATAATCGCCATTTTAATTGGGGTGAAATGGAATCTTAGGGTAGCTTTGATTTGCATTTCTCTTATTACTGAAGATGTTGAACATTTTTCCATATGTTTGTTGATTGCTTGTATATCTTCTTCTGTGAAGTGTCTGTTCATATCCTTAGCCCATTTGTTGATTGGGTTTTTTGTATTCTTGGTGTACAGTTTTTTGAGTTCTTTATGTATTCTGGAAATTAGGTGCTCTATCTGAAGTATGAGTGGCAAAAATTTTCTCCCATTCTGTAGGGTCTCTTTTCGCATTGCTGATAGTTTCCTTTGCTGAGAGAAAGCTATTTAGTTTGAATCTGTCCCAGTTATTGATTCTTGCTTTTATTTCTTGTGCTATGGGAGTCCTGTTAAGGAAATCTGATCCTAAGCCAACAAGTTGAAGATTCAGACCTACTTTTTCTTCGATAAGATGCAGGGTCTCTGGTCTGATTTCAAGGTCTTTGATCCATTTTGAGTTGAGTTTTGTACAGGTTGAGAGATAGGGGTTTAGTTTCATTCTGTTGCATATGGTTTTCCAGTTTTCCCAGCACCATTGGTTGAAGAGGCTATCTTTTCTCCATTGCATATTTTTTGGCACCTTTGTCTAGTATGAGAAAATTGTATTTATTTGGGTTTGTGTTCATGTCCTCTATTCTGTACCATTCATCTACCTGTCTATTTTGGTGCCAATACCTTGCCGTTTTTGTTACTATTGCTTTGTAGTAGAGTTGAAGGTCTGGTAATGCAATACCCCCTGCTTCACTCTTCCTGCTAAGGATTGCTTTAGTTATTCTGGGTTTCTTATTCTTCCAGATGAATTTCATGATTGCTCACTCTATTTCTATAAGGTATGTCTTTGGGATTTTAATTAGAATTATTTTGAATCTGTATAGCACTTTAGGTAGTATGGCCATTTTGACAATATTAGTTCTGCCTATCCAAGAACATGGGAGATCTCTCCATCTTCTAAGGTTTTCTTTAATTTCTTTCTGTAGTGTTCTGTAGTTCTCATTGTAGAGGTCTTTCACCTCTTTTGTTAGATTGATTCCCAAGTATTTTATATTTTTCGAGTTTATTGTGAATGGGGTAGTTTTCTTAACTTCTCTTTCTGAAGATTCATCACTTACATATAAAAATGCATTGGATTTATGAGCATTGATCTTACATCCTGCTACTTAACTGAATTCACTTATGAGTTCTAAAAGTTTTCTGGTGGAATTTTCTGGTTCCTCTAAATATATAATCATGTCATCAGCGAACAGGGATAGTTTGAGCTCTTTTCCTATTCATAACCCTTTAATTTCCTTGGTCTGTCTTTGCTCTGGCTAGAGTTTCGAGGACAGTGTTGAAGAAGTGGTGAAAGAGGGCATCCCTACCTTGTTCCAGTTTTTAAGGGGAATGCTTTCAGTCTTTCACCATTTAGAATGATATTGGCCATGGGCTTAGCATAGATGGCCTTTACAATGTTAAGGAATGTTCCCACTACCCCAATTTTTTCTAGTGTTTTGAGCATGAAGGGATGCTGTATTTTATCAAATGCTTTTTCTGCATCTATTGAAATAATCATGTGATTCTTGACTTTAAGTCTATTGATATGGTGAATGACATTTATTGATTTCCTGATATTGAACCAACCTTGCATCCCTGGGATAAAACCCACTTGATCGTGGCGCACTATCTTTTAAATATATTTTTGTATGCGATTTACTAAGATTTTGTTGAGAATTTTTGCATCAGTGTTCATTAAGGATATTGGTCTGAAATTTTCTTTCCTCGATGTATCTCTGTCTGGTTTAGGTATCAGGGTTATATTGGCTTCATAGAATGAGTTTGGGAGGGTTCCGTCCACTTCTATTTCATGGAATACTTTGAGGAGTATTGGAATGAGCTCTTCTTTAAAGGTTTTGTAGAACTCAGCAGAGAACCCATCTGGTCCCAGACTTTTCTTTGTTAGTAGGTTTTTGATGACTTCTCTTTCATTACTTGAAATTGTTTTATTTAAATTGTGTATGTCCTCCTCGTTCAGTTTAGGTAATTCAAATGTCTCTAGAAACCTGTTGATGGCTTCGAGATTTTCTATTTTGTTGAAGTATAGATTTTCAAAGTAGCTTCTATTTATGTTTGTATTTCACTCATGTCTGTTGTGATATTTCCTTGTTCATTCCAAATTTTAGTAATTTGGGTTTTCTCTCTTCTTCTCTTTGTTAGTGTGGTTAAGGGTTTATCAATTTTGTTTATTTTTTCAAAGAACCAACTCTTTATTTTGTCAATTTGTTTCTTTTGTTTCAATTTTGTTGATTTCAGTTCTGATTTTAACTATTTCCTGTCTTCTACTACTTTTGGTGTTGCTCTGTTCTTTTTCTAGGACTTTGAGCCGTAGTGTTAAGTCGTTTATTTGTTGATTTTTTCTTCTTTTATTGAATGCACTCAATGAAATAAATTTTCCTCTAAGTACTGCTTTCATAGTGTCTCAGAGATTTTGATATGTTGTTTCTTTTTTCTCATTTACCTCTAAGAATTTTTTAATTTCCTTTCTGATATCTTCTGTTATCCATTCATTATACAATAGCGTATTATTTAATCTCCAGGTGTTGAAGTAGTTTCAGTTTTATACTCTGTCATTTATTTCTAATTTCAATCCATTATGATCTGATAGAATACAAGGTATTATCTCTGTTTTCTTGTATTTGCTAACAGTAGCTTTGTGGCAAAATATATGGTCTATTTTAGAGAAGGATCCATGTGCTGCTGAGAAGAAAGTGTATTTGCTCTTGGTTGGATGGTATATTCTATAAATGTCCCTTAAGTCTAAATTATTGATTGTGTTTTTGAGATCTATGGCTTCTTTGTTCAATTTTTGTTTGGAGGATCTGTCCAGTGGTGAGAGAGGTGTGTTAAAATCACCTAGTATTATTGCATTGTGGTCTATTTGATTTCTGGCATTGAGAAGGATTTGTTTGACGTATACGGATGAGCCACTGTTTGGGGCATAGATATTTATGATTGTTCTGTCTTGCTGATTTATGCTTCCCTTAAGCAGTATGAAATGTCCTTCTTTATCCCTTCTGACTTACTTTGGCTTAAAGTTCACATTACCTGATATGAGGATAGATACTCTGGCTTTGTTGCTATGTCCTTGTGCATGGTATGTTTTTCCCCATCCTTTCACTTTTAGTCTGTGGGTATCTGTATGAGATGAGTCTCTTGCAGGCAGCAAATTTTTGGATCTTTCTTTTTAATCCAATCTGCCAGTCTATGTCTTTTGATTGATGAGTTCAGGCCATTAACATTCAGGGTTATTATTGAGATATCATTTGTATTCCCAGTCATTTGGCTCTTTTTTTTTTTTTTGACACGACTTCATTTCTCCTTTATTTGGTTGTTCCTTTAGGGTAGTTCCTCCCTTTGCTGATTTACATTGTTGTTTTTCATCTCTTCCTCATGTAATATTTTGCTGAGAATGTTGTGTAATGCTGGCTTTCTTTTTGTAAATTCTTTTAGCTTTCGTTTATCATGGAAGGATTTTATTTTGTCTTCAAATCTGAAGGTAAGTTTTGCTGGGTATAAGATTCTTGGTTGGCATCCATTTTCTTTCAGAGCTTGAGAAATGTTGTTCTAGGACCTTCTAACTTTTAGGGCCTGGATTGAAAAATCTGCTGATATCCGTATTGGTTTCCTCCTGAATGTAATTTGATTCTTTTCTCTCGCAGCCTTTAAAATTCTGTCTTTATTTTGTATGTTAGGTATTTTCATTATAATGTGCCTTGTTGTGGGTCCATTGCAATTTTGTGTATTTTGAGTCCTATAAGCCTCTTGTACTTGATTTTCCATTTCATTCTTTAGATTTTGGAAATTTTCTGATATTATTTCATTGAATAGATTGTTCATTCCTTTGGTTTGTTTCTCTAAGCCTTCCTCAATCCCGATGATTCTTAAATTTGGCCTTTTCATGATATCCCATAGTTCTTGTAGATCCTGTTCATGATTTCTTACCATCTTCTCTGTTTGTTCAACTTTGTTTTTAAGCTTAAATATTTTGTCTTCGATATCTGAGGTTCTGTCTTCCAGGTGTTCTATCCTATTGGTTATGCTTTCTATGGAGTTTTTAATTTGGTTTATTGTTTCCTTCATTTCAAGGATTTATTTGTTTTTTTTCAATATCTCTAACTCTTTATTGAAATGATCTTTTGCTTCCTGTATTTGCTCTTTTAACTATCGATTGTTGCGATCATTCAATGCCTGCATTTACCCTTTTATCTCATCCTTCAAAGCCTGCATTTGCTTTTTCATCTCCTCATTTGCTTCTCTGATCATTTTCATTATGTACATTCTGAACTCCCTTTCTGACCTTTCTTCTGCCATGCTGTCATTGTATTTTATTGCTATACTGTCTAGGTTTGTTTGGGACATTTTCTTCCCTTGTTTTCTCATATTGTTCTGGTATCTACCCCTCTAATAGTGAAACTCTGGGATATTGCAGATTTCCTCTATTGACTAATGTTGTCTCTGTAGATTTCCAATAAATCACCTCTTAGCTTCAGTAGCCTGAAGTCTTGGAGGAACTTGATACTGAGGTGCTCCACTAGGAAGGTGACCTTCTAGGAGTGGTGATCTTCAGGTGGGGTATATTCCCTGGTGGCTCTGAGTTGGTCCTGAGTCTCTTAATACCTCCTCTTCTTGGCTCCTGGGTCTTGTCAAAGGTCCTCTAGCCTCCTGTAGGTGTCTCAGGAAGGGAGTTGCCCTTCCAATGCTGATAGCCATGCTCTCAGGAGTTATTCAAAATGCCTGCACCAGCCTATAAGGAAGTCTCTGACTAACTCCGTGATGGTGACCAACCTCGGTGTGGTTGTCGGGTGGGGTTGTTCAGTGATGGCGTCTGTCTTTGGCCTGGTGGTTGGACTGGTTGTCTACCTGCACCCCACTCTGCAAGGCAGGTGGGTTGGGTGCTTGCCTGCTACCTCCACGATGTAAGCGGCCTGACTCGCCCGCCAGCTCACTCCGCAACTGCGACCAACCAGTGATGGCACCAACCTAGGTGCCAGTTGGTAAGCTTTGGATGCCTTCTTCTATTTCATTGCTTGAAATTGATCTGCTTATATTGTTTATGTCCTCCTGATTCAGTTTGGGTGAATCATATGTCTCTAGAAAATTGTTGATTCTTTGAGATTTTCTATCTTGTTGGAGTATAGATTTTCAAAGTAGCTTCTCATTATGTTATGTATTTCAATGGTGTCTGTCATGATATTTTCTTTTTCATCACGAATTTTAGTAATTTGAGTTTTCTCTGCCCTCTTTGTTAGTGTGGTTAAGGGTTTATCAATTTTGTTTATTTTTTCAAAGAACCAACTTTTTTGTCAATTTTTTAAATTGTTTCTTTTGTTTCAATTTCATTGATTTCAGTTCTGATTTTAATTACTTCCTGTCATCTACTTTTGGTGTTGATCTGTTCTTTTTCTAGAACTTTGAGATATAATTTTAGGTCATTTAGTCCTTGACTCTTTATTCTTTTCTTGAATGCACTCCATGCAATGCATTTTCCTCTTAGTACTGCTTTCATAGTGTCCCAGGAACTTTGATATGTTGTATTTACCTTAAGAATTTTTTTTATCTCTTTCCTGTTGTTTTCTGTTATCCATACTTCATTCAATAGCATATTATTTTTGTCTCTATGTGTTGGAACAGTTTCTGTTTTTTATTTTATTATTGATTTCTAATTTCATTTCATTATGATCTGATAGAATACAAGGTAGTATTTCTATTTTTTTATATGTACTCAGGACTGCTTTGTGGCATAACGTGGTCTATAACGTGGAGTCATGTGCTGCTGAGAAGAAAGTGTATTCACTTGTTGATGGGTGGAATATTCTATATATGTCTCTTAAGTCTAAGTTATTGATTGTTTTGTTGAGTTCTATGGTTTCTTTGTTCAGTTTTTGTTTGGAAGATCTATCCATTTGTGACAGCAGCATGTTAAAGTCACCCAGAATTATTGTGTTGTGGTCTATTTGGTTCCTGGATTTGAGAAGGATTTGTTTGACATACATGGATGTGCTGTTTTTTTGGCCATAAATATTTATGATAGTTATGTCTTCCTGATTTATGGTTACCTTAAGTAGTATGAAATGTCCTTCTTTATCCCTTCTGACTAACTTTGGCTTGAAGTTCACTTTATCTGATATGATGATGGAAATCCCCGTTTTTTACTGAGACCGTGTGCGTGATATGTTTTTTTCCCATCCTTTCACCTTTAGTCTGTGGATGTCTTTTTCTATGAGATGATCTCTTGAAGGCAGTATATTGTTGGGTCTTTCTTTTTACTTCAATCTGCCAGTCTATATCTTTTGATTGACAAGTTTAGGCCATTAATATTCAGGGTTATAATTGAGATCTGACTTGTATCCCCAGTCATTTTGGCTCATTTTTGGCTTTTAACTTGACTTGGTTTCTTCTTTAATTGGATATTCCTTTAGGGTAGTTCCTCCCTTTGCTGACTTACATTGTTGTTTTTCATTTCCTTCTTGTGGAACATTTTGCTGAGAATGTTCTCTTGCACAGGCTTTCTATTTGTAAATTCTTTTAGTTTTTGCTTATCATGGAAGGATTTTATTTTATCCTCAAATCTGAAGGTTAGTTTTGCTGGTTATAAGATTTTTGGTTGATAACCTTATTCTTTCAGAACTTGAAATACGTTGTTCCAGGCCCTTCTACATTTTAAGGTTTGGGCTGGGAAATCTGCTGATATCTGTGTTGGTTTACCCCCATATGTAATCTGATGTTTTTCTCTCACAGCCTTTAAAATTCTATCTTTATTTGGAATGTTAGGCATTTTCATTATGATATGCCTTGGTGTGAGTCTGTTGTAATTTTGTACATTTGGTGTTCTGTAAGTCTCTTGTTCTTGATTTTTCCTTTTCATTCTTCAGGTTTTGGAAATTTTCTGATATTATTTCATTGATTAAGTTCTTTATTCCTTTGGTTTGTATCTCTGTGCCTTCTTCAATCCTGATAATTCTTACGTTTGGTCTTTTCATGATATCCCATAGTTCTTGGACTTTACGTTCATAATTTCTTACCACCTTCTCTGTTCAACTTTATTTTCAAGATTAAATATTTTATCTTCATTGTCTGAGGTTCTGTCTTCCAATTGATCTAATCTGTTGGTGATGCTTTCTATTGAGTTTTTTATTTGGTTTATTGTTTATTTCACTATTTCACTTCAAGGATTTCTTTTCTTTCTTTTTTTTTTTTTTTAAGAATCTCTATCTCTTTATTGAAATGATCTTTTGCTTCCTGCAGTTGCTCTTTTAACTGTTTATTGGAATGACCATTCATTGCCTGCATTTGTTCTCTTATCTTATCCTTTGCTTTGCAGATCACTTTAATTATGTATATTCTGAACTCCTTTTCTGACATTTCTTCTACCATGCTGTCATTAGATTCTATTAGTATATATTATTAGTATAGAATTTTGGTTTGTTTGGAACACTTTCTTCCCTTGTTTTTTTCATTTTGTTCATGTATCTTCCCCACTAGCATTGTGGCTCTGGGGTATTGCAGTTTCCCTCCTATAGGCTTATAGTGACCCTGCATGTTTCCAATAAGGGGGATATCAATATTAGCAGCACCTGGTACAGATAATATGCAGTTCTAAGCCAAATGGCCCCTATGAAGATGTTAACAGTATTGTCATAATAAACTGAGAGGATGAGTTTGATTATTATCTACAGTATATCCATTAGATTTGCAATGATGTCTACAGTTTCTAATAGTGGACAAAGAGGATGGGGAGAGGTGTAGGATGTATCTGTTAATGGGATAAGTAAAGAGTATATAGAGATACTAGATCGTAGGAGGAGTAAAAGTGGAATCAAAAGAAGTTAGTTGTTAGCATGAGAAAAGAGACTCTGAGAAAACAAGGTGAACAAAGGAAAATTGAGGGAACCAGAAAAAGAAAGGAATAGAAACTTAAAAATTTCAAAAAGGAGAAAAAAATCTACACTATAACAGTCATATGCTTTTCAAACCTCCCATTCTTCAGTAGGCTAATGCATGAGAGGTACCTGACAGTGAGCTTCCAGTCTCTAGCAGGCATCTCAGATGGGAATTGCCCCTCCTAAAGATGGCAGTTTCTGCTTCCAGGATAATCCAAGATGTCTGCACTGGCTTCCAAAGTGTTGGCAAATGGGAGATGTTGCAGCATGGATGCCAACCAGTCTTGGGTGCCAAGTCTGTGCGGGGTGTGGGTAGGTTGGGGTCCCAAAGGCGGGTCTCAGCCTGACTGGGGGTCCTGCAGGTCCTGGCTGTTGTTCCAAAATGGTGGCAGCCACATGTAACCAAACCTGCAGGTACTATGACAGTGGACTTCCAGGCAACAGCAGGCAGCAGGCGATCCGCTGGGGTGGTCTGCAGGCTGTTAGGAGATGATCAGCAGGTGGATCTCAGGTGGTGGGTGATAGGGAGGTGAAAGGCAGATAATGGGCAGGCAAGAGGCTGGCAAATGCGTAAATGGTGATGATAGGCGGCAGTCAGTGAGCCATCACTCAAAAAGTAGGCGATATGCTGGCAGAAGGCAGGTGATTGTGGTGGACCAATGGTGTAAACAGCAGGAGATCGATGAGCAGCAAAGCCTGCTTCACAGAGAAACAGATTTTCATCTGCTTGAATCCTGAGTTACAGAGTGACAAGGAACACAGCCTCCCTCTAGTCCACCATCTTGGATCTCTCAGTTTCTCTTCTTATAATTAAATTGAGGCCAACTGACAGAAGGTTTATGTTTTAAATGTATTTATTTGTTTATTTTAATAGACAAATACAATAGATATTGTATATATTGTATACAATGTGCTTTGAAACATGTACATTGTGAAATGACTAGATAGAGCAAACATATACTTTACTGCACATACTTAATTTTTTATGAAGAAAACACTTAAATCTACTCTCCTATTTTCAAAAATATCATACATTATTATTAAACATAGTCTCCTCACTGTACAATAGATCTCAAGTTGATTCTTCCCGACTCCCTGAATTTTTGTATCCTTTGATCAACATCTCCCTACCTCTAATTAGGAATTTCAATTGTACTGGCAAAATCCCTTGACCTTTGCCATATTCTACAGATTAGAAACAAATTTGCAGGTTCTATTGGGTAGAAGCAAGCACCTGAGGAGTGGGAACTTACTGGAGATCACTTTAGGGTGTGCTCCCCCAAATCCTAAAGAAGTTCATTAATCTGCCTTCAGTTAGTTAATGGCAGAGAAAGGATTTGAATCCAAGTCATTTGGCCCTGTGGCCTTAATCACTTTGCTACTTAATTCCTTATTCATTGTCATGCCTTAAAGTCTAGGAAAAATTGATAAGAATTGATATGAAGACATTTTAGAGCATATATCCTGTTTTTTTGTATTCTCTATTCATTTGGTTAGTAAGGGACCCTTTTTAAAAAATACACTAATCTTCTTAAAAAATAGCATACTTTTTCTTGTGGCAATTAGAAGAATTTGCACAGTGGTAAATATAAATATATTAAACTTAATTCAATCAATAACACATCTTTTGGAAACCACCAATTTGTATAGTGGACCCAGGGAGCAGTCATATAATCTAGGTGACAATTCCTTCACGAGGCAGCTGATTACATGTGTAAAATTTAAATCTTTAATCAATGCGTGATGAAGGTGGGCATGCTGTTGACAGTGCACCAGCACATCTAAGTTTAGGAGCAGGAAGGGATGGGAGGATGTGAAAACCCATTTAGTCATGCATATGTGGAAGCCCTAGGAACTGTTGGTTCATTTACCATCATGAGCCATTATTTAGCTTTTTTTGAAAATGAGATAAAAATCTATCTGCACAGGAATCACCTCTGAAAAATGTTCACAATCAGTCATTTTAAATACTTTTTTTAAATTTTAATTATTCAGTTATACGCTTAATAATAGTACTTGAAAATGGAACTGAGTTGCTTGCTGTTGCCCAGCTTACACACACATGCACACACATACACACAAACCTCAAATTCCCACACATCCCTTTCTTGTTGCCAGAGGATGAAAAGATATTGCCCTGAATCCTGAATCCTTAGGAAACAGTGTGGGTAAATGCAACAGCATCAAAAGCCCTCTTTTGGAACAAAACAACACCAGAAAAATTCTTAGGAAACTACCACACCACAGTAGTTAACTGAGCACCTGAGAAAGATGAAAACCATGTCCTTTAGTTACAAGGTCTCCTGAGGAAAACAGATTGCCTTCTCTAATGTGGGTGAGCCTCACCCAATCAGTTGAAGCCTTGAATAAAACAGAGGAGTTGACTCTCTTCTGAATAAGAGAGAATTTACCCTTCCTGACAACCTTCAACTGGGACATCAGCTTTTTTTCCTGCCTTTGAACTCAAACTGAAACATCGGCTTTTCCTGAGTCTCAAGCCCGCTGACTGAAGATCTTGGAACTTTCCTATCTTCCGACATAATTGCATGAGTCAATTTCACTCAATAAAACTTCCACTCCTCACTCCACCCCCACACATGTAGCCTCTTGGTTCTGTTTCTCTGGAGAATCCTAATGCAGTGCACTTTCATTTCATTACATAGAATATTAAAATTTCATGAACTTAAGAGCTGAAATTTGATAAAATTAATAATTCTTACTGTTTCATCAGGGACATTCTTAAGTAAAAGTGGCTTTTTCAATTTTGTACTGTGACTGTGCACAAGTGAAGAATAAAAAGATGCTAAGGCACCAGTTTTGCACTGTGAGTACAAATGTCAACATCATGAAAAATTGAAATAATGTCCAAGCATTACTAGAAAAATAGTTCTGACCTTGTGAATGCCTGAAAAAGTCTCAGGGACCCTCTAGGTCTCTGCAGACCACATTTAGAAGATCAGTGGTATAAAGAAATGCTCATTCTACCACAATTCTAAGCCTGGAAGTTGGTCATCTGGGCTTGCCCCTGCCCACATTCCCTCGTGACCTGTAAGATGTCATCTGTAACTGTGAGACACTCAGGTTACTGAAGCCAGAATTAAGAACAGGTAGTTAGTGTAGAATTAGGGGATCGGGTCAAATCGAGGAAATGAAGCCTTGAAGCCATCTACCTTTGGAAGTTGGAGACTGCCCCTGGAAGAATGGAATGTCAGCAAATTTACCGGCCTTTATCAAAGACTGCAAACAAGGGGCTGCTAATTGGTGCCCCCTGGGCCCTTATCTGCCTGAATCGCCCTGGCCCTCCCCCTGCCCATGGTTTCTCACTTAATGAAAAACCAGGCCTAGTCAGGTAGGCAGGAAGGAGAGATAAGGGGGGAGAGAACTGGAGAACAAAAGAGACTTTAACCTATAAAATATGTAGGGTGAGCACACTTCTTGGGACTTTTAGAACATCAGCCATGGCCCCCTTCTTCCTGCCGGGAGAAGTCTGTATTACCTTTAAATAAAACCTGCATAATATGTTTGCCTTGGCGTGCTTCTCTAGTGTTCAATCTTCAACATTAGAGGGAGCAGAACTCGACACCGGTAAACGGCGGTATCACTACCACACAAGTAAAATGAATTGACAGAAGAGAACTCTGAAGCAACCTTCTTCAGTCCTGGATATAGCTTTGTATGAAGCAACATCTGGACTTCTTGCTTACCAATTACTCTCTTTCTTTGTCTCTCAACCAGAGTGAGGAGTTTTCTATAAGATGGCCTTATCTCATCTACCCAGGTTCTTCCCTCCTCATGAACTCTTCCAAGGTCCCATCACATTGACCCCTACCTTCATTTCTTACTCATCTGGTTCTTCCTTGGTATCCCTTTCATTGTGCCACTCAAAGTCCACCTATGATAACCAAAGTTCTTGAAGTCTTCCCTGATTTCTCCAACCTGCACTGAGGGTTTCCTTTTCTGAATTCTGTCAAGCTATTACCAATAACTAACTTTTTAGTAATAAATTACTCTTTGATCCATTATGTGTTTGGATCTTGTTATCCCAACTATAATGGTTATTTCCTGATGACAGAGATCATTTTTTTTTTTTTTCAGGGGGTGGATAATCAGGGATTGAACTCAGGGACACTAAACCACTGAGCCACATCCCCAACCTTATTTTGTATTTTATTTAGAGACAGAGTCTCACTGAGTTGCTTAGTGCCTCACTGTTGCTAAGTCTGGCTTTGAACTCGCAATCCTCCTGACTCAGTTTCTCAAGCTACTGGGATTACAGATGTGCACCACTGCACCTGGCTAGAGATCATGTTTTAAACTTCACTTAAATGTTCTTTGCATCACTGAATATACTATAAATAATTTTTTTTCAGCCCTGGGAAATTTTATTTTATCACATTTCTTAGAAAATGACTTTTGTAGTCAATTGAATAGAGCAATTACCTAGAAAAAAACTACCCACAGGCAGCCTTCTGTAATCAAAAAGAGTTTTATAGCAAATCATCTAATAAAACAACTATAGTGAAATCTCTATGGTTTCAAATCCATACAGCTGTTTATTATAACAAGAAGCTGACAAACTGAGGATAATAGTAGCTTCTAGTAAATGACTTCTGTATGGTAAGCAATAGTTGAGGTAGATCTTAAGTTATTGGTGGTAGCCACATGGTATATATTATGATTAATACTTTACATATGAGGAATCTAATTCTGAAATGTTAGTTAAATAACTATTCCAAGCTGTTTATCATCAAGCAGTCAAGATTCATAAGGTTGTTGACTTAAGTCATGTAATTGTTCGATTTGCATATCCTATAGATAGTCCCAAGAATAATATTAAATTCAATTGATCATTCATTTCTTGAATGCTTGCTAGTATAAAGCACTATAATTGGCGCCACTGGAGATTTTGAAATAAAAAAGCGCATGGTTTAGCCTAGTGTTGTTCATTGTTTGTATTTGGAGAACAGTTTTCTCAGCAAGCAGTCAACAGATGTGAGTTTTTAAAATGCACAATCCTCATTAAATTACAGAAATCATCTCCCAAGGAGCAGAAGGGAATGAGATATACTTGGAGGATTCGTCTCACATTGAAAATCATCTGAAAGCAGTACTCAATTAGTCTTGAAGATGGCTGATAATAGAAATAATTGCAGACAGAGGATAAAGAAGCTGTACCATGTGTGGAAGGAACTTGTGTTTCAGAATCTGAACCAGGAATTCTTCGAATCTGGAATAGCATTTGTTATGGTTTAGATGTGAGGTGTTGCCAAAAATCTCCTGTTAATGCAAGAATATTTAGAGATAAAGTGATTGCATTAATGAGAGCTGTAAGCTAATTGGTCCATCCTAGTTTGAATGGATTCACTGGGTGGTAATTATAGGCGGGTGAGGTGTGGCTAGAGGACATGATCCACTGGAGTTGTGTCCACGAAGGTGCCTCTTCCCTGTGGCCTCTGTCCCCCCTAAAAACACTTCCTGACCCCACCGTGAACTGATTGACTTTCCTCCACTGGGCCCTTCTTTCATGATGTGCTGCCTCATCTTGGGCTCAAAGCAATGGAATCACCCATCTATGAACTGAGACCTCTGAAACTTTGTACCCCAAATAAGTTTTTTCCTCTTCTACATTGTTCTTGTCAGTTGTTTTGGTCATAATGAAGTGAAAACTGACTAAAATAGGGTTCAAATTTATTTTGCCATGACTTGGCCATGTGTCTGAGTCTTGAGTTTTCATTAGTAGGTGCTATAATATTGCTGGTTAAGTAGATTAAGTAAGTGGGAATACAACACATTGTACACATATGGAGTTGCTGCTAAGTAAATATTCTACCCCCTCCCTGAATGATCTCCAAATATCTCTCTCAACACCCATGGGTATGCAAAATTAGTATTGTGGTCATGGTTGAAAGACAGATTATGTCCCTTTTCTGTAGCTTCCCATAAAAAAATGCACCATCCTTGCATTGAGAAAGGATGAATCCATGCACCATCCTTGATTGAAATGCTTCTTGAAAGTCACAAGATACAGGATTTCACTCTTTCTTGATATATCTTCCTAAATTGTCATACTCTTTTTTTTCCTCCCAGCAGAAAGCAATCTCTATTAGAATATTCTTGTAATTTCCAATTCTTGGCTTCAAATCTAGTCTAACTAAAACATATTTTATTCCTCTATATGTAGAAGACATTCAAATATTTTGGCCGTTAAAAACAAAAAGTAAAAAAAAAAAAAAACACTTCTCCTTCAAATATATAGAATGAATGTGCAAACAATTGCCTTTGAAGTTACTAGTTCACACTGAAAGTAAGAAAATGTTTAGAAGAAATTAAAGATATGATTATTTTGGGGGGAGATTTATTGATAGTTTTGGTTCAAGACTTACAATTCCTATATGATGTTTGGAATGTATCCAGTTTACAATGGATAGATATTCCTTCTGGAGTTGGAAGAAGGGTCTATGACCATTTTTGAAGTCTGACTTAGAATTCCCAACTATCTAGGTCATAAGGCTAAATCACGATGGAAAAAATACTCTCAGGAGGGTGGTCTTGCTCTTGAAAGAAAACATGGTTGTAGTGAGTGAACTGTGTCATTAACATAGACACATTTGTGTCTTTCTACAATGTCAAAACGTATTGAATAACAATAAATTCACAGGTTACACCACTTTCGCTGGTGGCAGTTCTCCAAGTACTCAAGGTTTACGTGATAGTCATAAGCCAGGAAAAAAAACAAGTTCATTTATTTTTGTTGTGGTTTAAACAAAACCCTCAAAAGCTCATGTGTGAGGCAATGCAGGAACTTTCAGAAGTGAAATGATCGGGTTATAAGAGGTTTAGCCTAATTACTGTATTAATCCTCCAATAGGGATTAATTTGGTGGCAACTGTAGGCAGGTAGGGTGTGGCTGGAGGAGGTGGGTCCCTGGGAGTTTGCCTTTGGGATATATTTTTTCCTTGTGCAGTGCTCTCTCTTTCTCTGCTTCCTGGTGCCATGTCCTGAGCCACTTTCCTCCCACTACTCTTCCACTGTGATGTTCTGCCGTATCGCAGTCCCTGAGGAATGGAGTTGGCCTTATGGGGACTGAGTTCTCTAAAACCATAATCCCTAAGTAAACTTTCCCTCTTCTAAAATTGTCAGGTCTTTTGGTCACAGCAAAAAAGCTGACTAAAACAATCCAATCTCAATTTCTAATATCTATAACACTGAAGTCATACATTATACTTTATACAACAATGTATAAATAGGTCACAGAAAGACTAAGAGTTAAGGTGACTGCAAGGTTATAGGATGCTGAGCCAAGAGCACAGGCAGAGAGAGATGAATGCAGAATTGGAGTCACTGTAGGTGGTCAGATAAGGATTTTAACCAACTGGTTTCACAGAGTTGTCAAAGGAGAGGTTCCAGATGAGTTTCCATTTCAGAGTGTCAGCTTGAAGTGGTCTTTGCATGGTCATAACACTCAGGAGAAACCATGCTCTGACGAAGCTCATTGAGGAAATGGAAATCAGAAATTCATTGCTATGGAGATTTTTCTGGGCAAGGATCATGATGAGTGACGAGGTGACAGGTCAAGCAAGGAGGGGGTTCCTCCTTTAATGGGTGATAAGTGAGGGAGTTGCATCTGGTGAGGTTGTTAATCTCCACATCTGATGTTTCTGATATAATTTGGAATGTCCACCTGTCTAGGTTCTCCCTCCTAGATTTAGTTTGATAATTTGGTACATATAAGTTATTTGTCAATTTGTGCCTTATGGTGGTGCTAGTTGTTGGCTACTTTTATAAACAAGGTACAGAGTCATTCTGCCTTGGCACTTGTACTTAAAATGGAGTATCTCATGGAAAACTACTGCCTTACAAAATGGAGTAACTCAGATTTAGTCGCAACCCGAAAACTACTCTTCTATACATAATAAAATAACTCAGAGCATGGAACAGCCTGCTCTCCACACTGTTGAATTAAAGAAAAACAGTTATTTCTCCTGTAAGTTCTTTCATAGTAACTCAATGAAAATGGTGTGATTGAAACTGTTGTTCCTAGACAATGAGAAGAGCTAAAGCCCACTTCCCAGTAGTGACTAGGAAAATCTTTTAAATTTTAGACATGTCATAAATACAGTCCTAAGAAACAGCTGAGAAAAGATAATCATATTTTCTTTGCTTATATCATGAAGAAAAGAACAATTGTTTTTTTCAAATCACATCCCTACAAAGTGGTAACCTTCTTGAAGACATAGTTCTCAAAGTAGCTGGAATCTCAGGGGGACAAGAAGTCACTGAAAACAGGGAGTGAGTACAACCAGCCAGTTTTATTCCCAGGTGTTTCTGATTTGCCTAGTTCCCTAATTTTTCAAATTCTCTTCTTTATCCTACTCTTATCTTTTTTTGTTTGCTTGAAAATTAAATGGAATTTTGTTGTGACATTTGGGGATGAATTTTAAGGGAAAAGTAAAAATGTATGTATTCTGAGAATTATGAGTGTTAGGTAACATATGGTGATAAACAGTTCTATTTTTATTTTTCAGTATTTTGAATTTTATTTTATTTTCCATATTTTTATTGATGCATTTTAATTATTCAAAATGGTGGGATTCATCATTACATGTTCATACATGCATATGATATAGCAATATAATGGGGTAATGTCATTCCTCAGTATTTTCCCTTTTATTCCCCTCCTTCCTCTCCCTTATCCCTTTCCTTCCTTATACTGCTCTCCCTTTAATTTTCATGAGATTCCCCAACACTGCCTTTTCAAAAATTTTTTTCCTTTTTCCTTTCTAGCTTCCATATACAATACTTGACTTTCTGAGTTTGGCTTATTTCATTCTTCTTTATGGATGAATGAAACTCCATTGCATATATACACCACATTTTCTTTATCCATTCTTCCATCGAGAGAGGCCTAACTGGTTCTAAAGTTTGGCTATTGTAAATTATGCTGCTGGAAAAATAGGTATGCATGTATCACTATAGTATGTTGAATTTTTTAGGATAAATGCTGGGAGTAATATTACTGAGTCATATGGTATTTCTGCTCCTAAATTTTTGAGGAAACTCTGTAGAGTTATCTATAATGTTTGTATTAATTTACAATCTCACCAACAGTTTAAAAGTGTTCATTTTTGTCCACATCCTCATCAGCATTTATTATTATCTGTATTCTTGATGACTGCCATTCTAGCTGAAATGAGATAAAAATCTCAGTGTACTTTTGATTTGCATTTCCCTAATAACTAAGGATGTTGAACATTTTTTCCATATATTTTTTGGTCATTTTTTCTTTTGAGAGGTGTCTGTTTGGTTCGTTTCCCCCATTTATCTCATCTATTAATTGGGTTATTTGATATTTTGGTGTTAAGGTTTCTTTCTTTTTTCCTTTTTTTTTTTTTTTTTTTTTTTTTTTGTTAAACCAGAGATTGAACCCAGGGGCATTTAACCACTGAGCCACATCCCCAGCCCATTTTTTAATTTTTGTGATCGGGTCTTGCTAAGTTTCTTAGGGCCTCCCTAAGATGCTGAGACTAACTTTGAACCTGTGAACCTACTGACTCAGCACTCCTATAGCCACTGGAATTACAGGTGTAAGCCACCATGCCCAGCTCTGCATCTCCTTTAAAAGGCACTAATCTCATTCATGAGAGTTCCACCCTTGTGACTTAATTATTTACCAAGATCCACCTCCAAACACCATGTGGGAGATATAGGCTTCAACCTCTGAATTTAGGTGGACGTAAGTATTTAGTACATAGCAAAGCCCATGACTTATTGTAATATGTTTTGAACATTCAGCATTAAACTTAATATTGATGACTCTGTAACAAACAGTTTAATGAAGACCGAACCAATTAACAGACCGAACATTTGTTTTGGGTATTTATCATGTAGACTCTCTACATGTGATGGTGTTCAATTTCACATCCGATGTTCAGAAATGGCCTCAGAAGCCATGAGACCATCACTGAGCTACTGAGACAAAGCAGACGGTGAAGATGAAATGAAGGCACTCAGAAGCAATTTAAAGACATACTACACAATAACCAAGATTAAGAAGCAGTAGTAAGAGATAAATGATGGGGATTTCTAAAAGGTTTAATTTCCCCTTAATGAGAATATTTATTTGTGATTTTTCAAATATTATTAATACAGGCTACAAGGAGAAAAGCAGAATGAATAAGTAAAAAGAAACTACATGGCAAGATAGAGAGTATATCCAATCATAAACAGGTGGTTACCAGAGGGAAATAAATCTTTTTCTGCTTTGGCTATAAACCTAGTCCTAGTCTCACTCTTAACCAGTATTCTCTCTTCACTAGTATTGTGTCTCATAGAAAGAGTGATTTTACTCAATATAATAATAACCCAGTAAAAACAGTATAAGTGCCTGATTAAACATGATAATGATTGACTTAAACATAAATGCACTTGAAGAAGTACCTTTAAGTTTATTAAGTTTATTTGTTTAATACACTTTTTCACAAAAAACATGACTTGCAATCAAATAACTTCATGATTCTGGGCTGAACCAAAGTTAAACTTGCCCTTCCCACCACTTCAGATGTTTCAGGGGCTTCAGTGACCTCACCTGTGCCTCTAGGGTCTAAGCATGGTGGAGTACATAACATCTACCAGCATGTCCCTATTACCAGGCCCACTTTTCAGAGGGTACTGAGGAGCATACTCTGCAAAATGTGGGTTAATGATGAGTGTCCAAATAAATAAATAAATAAATGAATAAATAAATAAAATACTTCTCCAAGTACAAAAGAAAAACAACAAATATAACAACTATCTCGTTTATCAATTATCTACTTTTTTTTTCTTTTCCTTGGTATTTTTGTTTTTCCTTGAACTATATAGAGAAGGGCAGACATCTCTGCCAGTTTCCATGAGCAGGCTGAAAATCTCCCTCTTGTCTCCTTTAGGAAGGATACGCTTTGGAGACAGGAAGGAGAAGAGATAAGTATGTTTTTTTTTTCTTGCACTGAGATTAATTAAAAATACATTAGAAACATTGAAACATAAAAACCAGTACATTGGATGGAATGTTTATAATTGGATTCCTAGGAAGAACAGGTTGAAAACTTCAGTATTAGTTTAATCCCCAAAGTAATAAACAACAGTGATTTCTGGATCCAATTGGTATAAGATATTGCCTGATGGCCACCTGTGAATACAGATGAACACACACAACATATTATGCACTGTCTTGGAAATACTGAAGCCCAAACCGGTACATTTCCCCAACTCTGCTGAATAGAAAACACTCCGTAGAAAATGTTCTAATCCACATATATAGATTTATGAGTAATAGATCTATAGTCTACAAATGATACATTGTGTCACCTCAAAGAGTATTTCAGATGCCCAAACCTTATGAGTGACAGTATATCATTCACAGATCTCACTAACAAGAAGCCCTTCTGCATTAAGAGCATGTGAACACATTCCAATAAGCTGGGGTCCCACAAGTTTCTTCCTCTTTCTAGCTGTGACCTTGCACAAGACACATCTGTTGAGTCCATTTCTTTGTAAAATGGGAAAATAACCTCTGCCTTAAGTATCCATAGGTGTGTCCTGACAATCAAATAAGAAAATTTAGGACATAATAAATTCTAAAATCCTAAATGGTTATTAATTTCCAATAGGATATGTGTTGTGCATCTCTCTTCTTTTCTTTCCCTCCACTGTTTGTATATGCAGATCTGTGCAAGTATCTATCACTATTCTCTCTCATCTATCTGTCTGTCTATTACCCATCTAACTGTCTCTAGCTATTTAAATCTAAGTGCCTAAAGTTGAACTTTTCCATTATGCTTCTATATACATAAAACTGTATTGGTAACTTTTGTCAGGTTTGTAAGATGACTATAAATGTGAAGGTTGCCTCATTCTTCCTCTGAATATTCTGAAGCTTCCCAGGACTGTCAAAAAACTATGGTGAAAAGCTTAAGAGAATAATTTATTTACATCAATTTTCCCAGGGCCCCACTGGGTGATAAAACCCATATTTCTTTTCTTCTTTATTATATAAAGTATAAGTCATACCAGAGAAGTGAAAAATGAAATTGGATTATTTAGAGTTTATATTTTATAATGACACCTAAATTTATAATGGAACAGGTACTTTGTGTCCATGGGATAAAAAACATCAGTGGAAATTGTTGAAATTGAGCAGTGTGCTGGTGTGTGTTTTGCCCTGCCCAGTGTTACTTATGACTACTGATTATTTCACAGATGGGATCTGCTTTTGTTTTGAAGTAGTCTGGAAGAACAAAGCCTCATTCTGCTGCTTTGAAGGATCAATAATTTCTTAAAAAGTCAAACATATGAAAATGAGACCTGGAAGCCCCGTGATTACATGGCTTTGGCACAGCTGGTGCAAGCCTGCTGTGTGGGATTTGTCCAGAGCTCTGTGAAGCCCAGTGAGAAAATCTACTGCCTACAGTGGGTGGTGGGGAGTAAATTCATCCTCAAAAGAGGGGGTTAGCCCCTCAAGACCTGGAGTCCCTCTCTGGTTACCAGGTTGACTGGGTGGCAACTTGCCTGACTGTTTTTCTTCCTTCTTTAGGTAAATAACACCTCTCTTTCAGTTAGTTTTCCTTTTCTTTTGTGACAAAACACCTGAGAAAAACAGCTTAAAATATGGAGAGGTTTCTTCACAGTTTCAGAGGTTTCAGTTCATGGTTGTTTGGTTCCATTGCTTTTGGGCCTCTAGTGAGGCAGAATACATCATGGTGGGGAGCACATGGTGGATCAAGGCTACTCACCTCATGGTGGCCATGAATTTAAGAGAGTGAGAGGAGGGGTCAGTGTAAAAATGTCTCTTTTAAGAGCTCACCCCCTGTGACTTGTCTCTTAAAGGTTCCACCACCTCTCAATAGCACCACAGGGTAGCCTTTAACACATGAGCCTTTGGGGGACATCTAAGATCCAAACCATAACAATCTTCTGTTGTACCACACTCTGTGACAGGTATTTAGATATAATGGTGAACTAGACAGATTCTGCCCTTGTCTCCATAAATCATATGTTGAAATACAGATTAGAGGGGAGAATTCATGCTAACAAAATTATACTCAAAGTTATTCTAAATGCTGAGACAAAAACTCATGGTTTGAGAGAGCAAATAGAAAAGGGCCGCCCCTTGCACACAGGGTGATCAGAGAGAGTCTTTCTGAGAAGGTGAGACTGAAGTTGAGACAGTAAAGTCGGTCTCAGAGTAAACATCAGAGCATGCCCGGAAGAGGATGTGATGGTGGCCATGAAACTTCACAAGTAAAAGAGATGGCATGTGCAAAGACTTGGGCTTAGGAAGAGTGTTCTTTTGGGTGTGCAATGTCAAGGTCCCTATATGTGGAACACGGATACAGTTTTTGACTTGATTTAGACCTACATCTCATGAGCCATAAGGAAAATAAGAGGAATCCCATTTCTGGAAGTATTTTCACTTTGTTCCTGATCTCACAACGAACTGGAGCTTTTTAAACTGGTATGGATAGGCTTCAGTGTTTTCACAGCGGTCATGGTTGTATCAGAGAAAAATGGATATGTATCAGTCCTCAGAATTTGCGTTTTCACAACTGTACTTTGGAAATACACTTTTATTATTATTATTATTATTATGTTTTTTTATTTTTTTTATTTTTTGCGGTCCTGGGGATTGAACCCAGGGCCTTGTGCTTGCAAGGCAAGCACTCTACCAACTGAGCTATATCCACAGCCCAGAAATACACTTGTTAAAACAAAAAAAAAAAAAAAAAAAAAAAAAACAGGCTATTTTTGAAATACAGCAAGTAATCTCATTTACTACAGAGGAGAGATAGGATTGATACCTGGTTTCAGGTAAGCCTTGATATAGATGCTGGACAGAGTTTGGAAATCTCTGTCAAGTGTGTTTTTATTCACTATCATGTTGACACTAGCAACTTGACCTTACTTGTAGAGATGAGTACCCAAAACTTCCTCTATATCCTGGTTTCCCTTCTCTCCAGCCTCTACCTGGCACCTCCCACATCCCTCCAGGGTCTTGGACCTGCCTCCTCTTGCAGAAGCCCTTCAAGACCTTGGTTGCTGTTGTGGTTTGGATCTAGAGTGTTCCCCAAAGACTCAAGTATTAAAGGCTTCATTCCCAATGTAGAAATGTCCAGAAGTGGGGCTTTGGGAAAATGATTAGATCATGAAAACTTTAACCTCACCAATGGATTAATCCCTTGATGGAGTTATAATTACTGGGAAGTGGTGGAAACTGTAGCATGTGAGTCCTAGTTGAAGAGAAGTAGGTCACTGGGGGCATACTTTGGGGACCATGTCTTGTCCCTGGCCCCTTTCTTGTTGTTTTTCTCTCTCTCTCTGTTTCCCGACTGTCATGAGGTGAGCCGCTTTGCTCTGCCATATCTTTCTACTATGCTGTACAGCCTCGCTGAAGTCCCAGAAACAATGGACCCAGAAGGGCACGGACTGAAACTTGTGAAACTATGAACCAAAATCTTCCATTCTTTAAGATGATTTTTTTCAGGTATTTTGACACAATGAGAAAATTAACACAGTAGCTGATTAACAGCTGATTAACACAGTAGTATCCATTCTGGTTAGTTCATGTTTTTTCATTATTGATTATTTAATGTTTTGAATTTCACCTCTACTAGTTCTGTAGAATTATATAAAACAATTTATGTGTTCTGACAGATTGGGGAGAGACATAGGATTCAGTGTCTCTGATGAGCTTGACTCTTTTCCTACAAATAGCAACTCCAGGGCCCAGAGAACCACAGAATTAACTTCAGGAAATACTCCTGATTTACTTCAATGGTCTGGTTTATCTTCTTGTATTAAACTCATTTTCCATTTAATCCTTTTCTGGCCATAAAACACAACTCTTATTAGGTTATTTCTCTCCTTACAAACTGGATAATACCTCATGCCTGAAGCATTCAGGTCAAACTCCTTCACAGGACTTTAAAGTCACTTTGCAAACTGTCACCTACCCAGTTGTTAACACTTGTCATTCCAAATTCTTCCCACAATGTGTGGGTGGCCTAGACATACAAGACAAGTTTGAACAGCAAAAAAATTTATGGCTCTTTGCCTTATTAAACTCTTGCATTGATCCTGCAGGGTCCAGAATAAACTACATTCTTCCTATGAAATCATTCTCAATCTTCTCACTCACAAGAGGTCTGTCCTTTCCTCCTTTCAGTAATCATGGTAATTTGTTTACATTTAGAGGATTTATCCAAGGCCTAATTGTATTATTCTTAGCAATGTCTACTTAAATTTCCATCAGACAATGGGCTATGGAACCATATATTTTCTCTTTCTTTTCAGCCTACTGTTCTGTACCCCTGCCCCTGCTCCCTGGTGTAATACCTTATACCCCAATGTTCTGTTGTTTCAGCAAATCAGGCAAACTATAAAACACAAGGAATGTTATGTAAACAGAATTGATGAGAAAGTCTTCAGGATAGCACTGACCTTGAATGGTTTATGGGTTTGGGCACATGATATAATATCAGTGGTTCTGTTTCTTCAAAGGATAAATGAAGAGTCCCACCCAAATCCAGCTTCTCTGAAGTAAGTACCTTAAAGCCTGATATTGTACATACAAAGCTCCATTCCATTGCTTTTTCATTTGTAGTGTTAGGCCCACTTAAAATGCCCTTCAACTATTAACTTGCTTTGCATCTGTTGCCAGTGAATTCTCTACCTACAAGGACAAAGCATCTGTGTTAGCCCGCTTTATGTTAGTGTGAAAATGAGATGAACAACTTATAAAAAAGAAAAGGTTTGTTTTGGTTCACAGTGTCAGTCCCTAGTTGGCACTGTCACTTTGGGGCATATAGTGTCACAGTACATCATGGCAGCCAGAGCGTGTGGTGGAGGAGGCTTCTCGCTGCATAGAGCCATGAAGTGAAAGAGAGAGGAAGAGGGGTATGGATCCCAACATTCTCTCATTGGCATGCTGCCAATGACCTAATTTTCTTCCACTGGGCCCCTCCTCTTAAAGGTTCCACCACCTCCTAATAGTACCATGAGCTGGAAACCAGGTCTTCAACACCTGGGCATTTGGAGGACTTAAGATCCAAACTACAGAAACATTCTTAGCCTGAAATTTGTGGTCGTTTTGATGTGTCTAGAGAGTCCCTTCTGTAGATGAACTGTTAGGACCACACTGGAAAAAAAATCTGTACGCTGATGGACAGTGATAGCTACACAGTCAGGGGAAGAGCCAGGTTCCCTTTCCGCACTGCCTTGGTTCCAATATCTTTACTTCACACTTGCAGTATCTCCACAGTCTGACCACCAGTATTTTTGCCCCATATCAAGGCTCAGGTAACCTTGAGCATGCAAATGTTATCATTTTCTCCTGCCATACATCTTTCCAATGAACGCTAATGCTTTAAGGACCAAATTTAAATGAATCTTCATGATTTGATCCCTGCTCCTCTATTCTGGCAACTCCTTCCCTTATCATTACTGCCCATAAATCAACAGCAATTCTCTATCAATGCCTGGTTACCAGATAAAATCTTGGATGCCCAGTTAAATTTGAATTCTGGTAAATCACAAATAATGTTTTAGATTAAGTATGTTCCAAATACTGAAATGGACATACTTATACAATACTTATTTCTCATCTGAAATTCAAATTTAGTGAGCATCCTGCATTTTTTATTTACTAGCTCTGGCAACCCTGCCCATCATACATGTTCTCAAGGAATTCTCTCCTATGCTGTCATTTCTCCATGAACAAATTTTCCTCCTTCCTCTTTCTGTTTCCTGGATATGCATTATTCAGGGCTCCTTCAATTTCCTCTGAAAAGTCTCTATTATCTCCCAATTTAATTTCAATGTTTTTCTGTTTTATGCTGGGCCTTTGTCTAATAATGTACTTACACAAATCTATCATAATGGCTTATTTTTATTTTTGTCTGACTCACTACATTTCCTGGGGGCAGGATCCATGATCTTTTCTTTCATCTACTTCTATAAACTAATCAAGTGACTGACCCACCATAGATGTTCAACAATGTTTATTTGATAAGTCAAATAATGTCATTTTACTAGCTTTTTTTACTAGCTCTAGATTTTCAGGGTGAAGAAGAAAAGGGTGTTGGACATGAAAATTGCTAACTCAGTTCCAGGTGGTCATAACTGTAGGGCATTGAAGGGATCAGCAGTAAGGATACAGCCCTTTTGCTATGTATGGGAGGGAACTGCGTGTCTCCTGCAGGCAGCAAGAGCTTACGAAGGCAGGTAGCAGCTCTCCTGCTTTCTTTATAGGACCCTCTTCCCAAGCTGCTTCTTCTTTATAATATACAGCTCATGCCACTCCAAATTCTAATTTAAGAATTAGCCAGACATGCAAAGAGAGTTATGGAAAGGAAGAGCTGATGCATCAACCAAAGGAAGGAAAGGAAACACGAGGATGTCAACCTGTGTGCATGTCTAGGATCCCACTCACCCTTGGTTTCATTCTCTACCTAATCAAATCTAAGCTTTTTCCCATTTTCCTGTTTTTTTTTTTTTTTGTCTTCTTTTGCTTCTTATCAATCTATCCTCAGCCCCACTCCTCAAGTGAGTGATTTTTGCCTTAGTAGCTATTTAATAATGTATAAGCTACTACACTATACTTTCAGAATAAATATTCAGAATCTAAAAAATATTCACAGCTTTTATAGTGTTGTCTTCTAGGAATTATCCTAAGGAAAAAATCAGAGGCAAAAGATCTATGTTCGATGACACTTATTACAAAATTATTACAATAAATAAAAGATGTTTGTGCAATAAACTACTGCACAATCATTAAAATATTATTTTCTAGGAATAGTTAACAACAGAGGGAAATGTTCTTTGTGACTATTATCAGAAAAACCAGAAAAAAGAATCTAAATTTCAAATAGTATATATAAAACAATATAACATTGAGTTTAGCTTTAGGCTTAGAGTCACATACGCTTAGACTTATTACTTTTTAATTGAGATCCTGGGAAAATTTACTGGATTTCAGGATGTCTGTGTAAGACAAGGAGAATAGTACTTGCTTTATGCAGTTGTTTTGTGAATCTATGACATATCATTTTAAAATTCCTACTCTAGTCTTACCTCATGGTAGCAATTCAATAAAAGTTATTCATAAATAAATATACAGAAATTTAAAATATTACCACCAAAAAGTAAACACAAATATATTAACACAGTATGTTATTTTGGTTTCTATCACCACACAAACTGTGACAAAATACTTGAGATAAATCAACTTAAAGGAAGAAAGGTTTATTTTGACTCACAGTTTCAGAGGTTTTGGTTCATGGTCTGTTAGCTCCATTGCTTTTGGGCCTGTGGTCAGGAAGAGCATTAGAGTGGGGAGTGCATGGTGGAGCAGAGCTGCTCACCTCATGATGTTTGGGAAGCAAAAAGGGGAGAGAGAGAGGAAGGGGTCAGGGTCAAATATCCCCTTGAAGCACATCCCCCAGTGATCTAGCTTCCTTCTGCTAGGATCCAACTATTAAGGGCACTTCCATTTCCTTAAATCATGCCACAGGCTGGCTATCTAGCCTCTATCACATGGGCTTTTGGTGGATATTGAAGATCCAAAGCATAACACATGGATTATTGCTAAGTACTGTTATTACAGTTTTTTCCATTTATTTTCCATATTTCAATATATTTTAAATTACTCATGGTGAATATACTGTATTAAAGGGTTATGCTAAGTAAATCAACATAGACTTAATAACATCTAAGACATTTATTAAGAAATTAAGAATTTTTAATATTAGTCCTCATAATTTTCTTTTCTCATAAGAGATAAAGATATGAAGATATTGTAAAAAAAAAAATGCCAAGATCATATCGGGGATTCTGTGTGACCCAGTATGTCCTGGCACAAAAGGCTCAAGATGGCTCTGGTGTCTGGTCTACTTAAGCAAAGTCCTAATGCAAAAAGCCAGTCTGTAGGCAATAGGAGTGCTTCATACTTGTAGAATTTAAGCAATGCTAGCTAACTAAATAGTGCGATATTGTGGTTTCGGAAAAACATGGTCTGCAGCAAGGACACCAAATTAATTACCTTGAATGAAGCACCATTTAGTGTGAGCAATACTTAGTAACAGAAGATGGGATAAATCATTCACTAGTTACATGCCTGATTAAAAACCTTGGAAAGCTTCATGGAACAGCCTGCATTTATTTCAGGACATTTTTAGATTGCACATTGATATTTCCTTCATCCTCTTTTGCACTGAAGGACTTTTGGGCTTAACTGACTTCTATCTTGTTCTTCTGAATTCCTCTCTCTCTGCAGAATGACAGTTTAAAATGAGAAAGCAAACTTGTTATCACAAGTAACATTGAGATTGCAGGAGGGAATACACAGAAAACACAGCAGCTTAAACTCTACCAAAGGGGAAACATCCCCAGAAAACAGAGGTAATTTTGTTTTCTAAGTGTAACGGAGATTATTACTACCTTATTCATATGAAGCTTGTGTCCAGTGTGGTGTGACGAAAAGAGCTCCCTTCTGCCCTCAGCTGTGGTGCTGCTTCTAACCATCTCTACGTCCTTCCAATCAGGAAGTTAATGCCACAACTTCAGGGCTGGCTGCTCTGTTGCTGACCTCTCTGTCCTCAAATCAGTGTTTCCACTGAGGTTCAACTATGATATGTCCATAACCTAAGTTACAGTTTACAATTTGGAAAATGTGCTAAATCAGTAAAAACATTTCTAAATGCATGTTTAGAGAGGAGGCAATATCGTCATTGTTTTCGGAGGAGATGATGGTCTGGAGAACTCATGGGAAAAAGAGACTACAAAACAATTGTTCCAAACTCTAAACATTTTTAAAGCATTCATCAATCACGAATTATATTTAGAGTGATATTATTTGAAACAGGGGTTCTTCTCTGAGCTGGGTGGGTGTGGATTTCATTTACAGGTAGGGTATGACAAGTTCCTCAAACCTGTCCCTTACTTTGGGTTGCTAAACTATCTTGTTTTTGTCCAGAGTTTCACAACATTGATTTTGAAAAGGTTACCACCAGTTTCTAGTCTTGGGAATCGCTGTGGAGATAAATGCCATATCATCTTCCTTGTCATTCTTACCTCTTCCTCAGACAAAATACATTTTCTCAAAATGCTAAGTGGACTGTTTGCCTCTAGCATGGACCATCTTTTACATGGATACCTAGAATCAATTTTAGCTGCCTTGACCACAACAAAATTTGAACAATATAATATTTTGGTTTAGGGCAATATAATATTTTGGTTTAGGGTTGAATAGCAACCTCCAGAAGAGAGGACTGCACAATACTTAGTAACACAACATAGGATAAATCTTTCACTAGTTATATGCCTGATTTAAAACCTTGAAAAGGTTTATAGAGTAGCCTGTATTTATTTCAGGACATTTTTAGATTGCATGTTGATATCTCCTCCATCCTCTGCAGGAACTCTAGGCTTAGCTGACTCCTTTAGATTTTCCTGAATTCATCTCTCTCTTAGATATAGCTTAACTAAGTTATAACTCATTCGGAAAATAAATTATAACTTATTTGGAAAAAAATCCTTTGCAGATAAAATTAAGGTAAGGCTTTTGAACTCATTATAAATTATGCAGGTTCACTCTTTATCCAATGACAAGTCACAGACCCATACAGAGGAGAACAGGAAGCATGAACCTGGAGGCAGAGATTGGAGCGATGTGGCCACAACTCAAGGGATGCCACCAGAAACTGAAAGAGATAAGAAATAGATTTTCCCCAGATCATCTGGCCCTGATGATTTCATTTTGGACTTCTGATCTTAAGAATTATGAAAGAATCAATTTCTCTTATTTTAAACTACCTGGTTTGTTCTAATTTTCTCCAGTACTCTGAGGAAACTCAGACAAGCAGGTTCTAAACAGAGCAGACCAGGGTTCCAGACCTGGATCTGAAATAACCTTGGGCAAGTAAGTAGAAAAACCTTTGTGTAGGTCTCCTCTATAAAATGGGAATGATATTACTATTCTTAGTGTATTCCTCCTAGGGCAGTTATGAGAGTTAAGTAAGATGTCTATAAATTTTTTATTATTGCATTTATAGAATAACAGGACAATGAAATTTGCCTGAATAAAGAAAAAAACTCCTGTAAAACTACTCCCTGCCAGGTAGAAGCCATCTATGGCATTTAAATGTCGGTCCTGTTTTAGCTTATATCTGACACATTTTAAAATAACCTGGAATCTGTTTTACCTAAGCACCCTGGACAGAGCTTTGTAGAAATCCTTGGCTTATTGGCCTTGATTTGACACACTGAGTGGATTGACCTAGTTCCATCGTGATTTCTTATATTCTGGGTACTATTTAATGGCATTGAATATTTATTTGTATTTGTCTCATTTTCTTCATTCATTCATAGTTTACTATTGGCCTGTACATTATTTTGAAGTGTATTATATGTCTTCTATATCCTCTATGGAATTTTGTACCTTATACACTTATGATAAATTAGTGAATGGATAAAGAATATTAGGAGGAAGCCAGAAATTGTGACACATTCTGAGGCCTCCTGGAGGGCAGGAATGGCCTGCCCTTGTCCAGACTTCTCTTATCTTCCACCATAGGAAGTTTTGCAAATTTCATCCACTTTGCTCAGAATGTGCTGACTTCTGATCCTCCTTTCAGGCTTGAAATCCCAGGCTAAATGTCATTTTCAAAGAAAATCATCTTTCAATCCCCTTCCTGTTTAGATCCACCTGCTAATCATATGGACAAAACCCTCCAGTTCTCCTTCAAAACACCCATCTCAACAGTAATGATCAGTTTTACTTGTATCTTTTCCACATGACAATAAGATCCACAAACAGGCACCAGAAAGGCTTATTTCTACTGGCCTATTTATTTCTAGAGAATCTTCTTGTTCTTATTTGTCATGTATTTAATCAATTCTTATGAGTACCAGTGCCACCATTTAATAAAAAATATTGTCACTTTATATTTGTCTGCCATTTTCTCACATTTTTTTTTCTGTTTACATTGGCTTGTCAGGGAGCAAAATACCTGATAGATACATGTTACTTTTTTTAAAAGGCAAAATATCTTAGCAACTTAATGGACTCAATTAAAATACTATTTACAGAAATAACCACTCTGAGTTCTTAATCTTCCGTTTTGGTAATTTGTAGTCCTGCAGAGTTAATATGAATTTCTGTAGTAACGAGAACAAAAGGCCTTAATTTCCTGGACAAAGCAATGTTCAAGTAAATCATTTTTTTCTGGGAAAATTTTGTAGAAAAATTACATTCGAAATGAACTAATGCTGCCTTTATTGGCATGGTGATGAAGGCCCATTCCAATGAAGGAAATGAAATTTCATTCCTTTCAACATATTGGTAGTATTTCCAATACTATATTCTGTGGAGCAAGTCCCATGAGATGTTCCATGTAAATGAGCTTAATGACAAAATTCGTTTAAAAAACACTATTATCTACGAATACTTCTGAAGAGTATAATATGTGTTAGCATACTAAATACTCCACAGTATCCCCCTGTTAAGGAATCTTCAACTGACTTTAAACTAGCAATTTTACAATTTGTTTAAAGAAGCAGTCCTCAAACTTACTTGACTTTTTATTTTTTAAACAAATCATACCTATTGATATTCTTAGGATATAAAACCCTTTGGAATATACCCAAGAAATTCTATACTAAAGTAATGAGGAATGACAGAAATTTAAAATTATAGAAGGACAAATACTACTTTGAGAGGTAATTCTGAGTCGCTTATACCTTTTAACCATTCTTTAGGTTCAATATATTGCCTCTCTTACGCTTTACTCTTGTCAAATGTGACCAAGAACTTGGAGACCAGATAGTAACTTAACTAAATGACTGTAGAGTAAGTTCATACATTGAAAAACAGGCATACTTTTTCAAAATCTTAGACTTGCTGTATTTAGTCATAATCAAAACCTTTCTAAGTGTTTTTTGTGCATAAGGCACTTAATAATCTGTGGAAGTATTAATACCCAACAGTTAAAAATGTTTTGAAAGCCATGGAATTCTTACAAGGACCAAACCAGCAAAACCGGACACTTTGTAAAGTGCTTGACCAAGAATTTTCCCACCATATACAGTGCAGCTCTCAGTAAAGGAACTGTCATCACTAGCCTTGAAATTGCCTCTCACGTTGTCTTGGAAGTTCTGATTATTAGAGAGAAGACACAGAACAAAACTCTGAAGTTTTATCTTGACAAATTGACTGTATGGCAGTTTGTTCCTAGGAGCTGAAGTTTCATCTGAATACTAATGCAAGCCCTGTGTTGACTTTACCAAGTCAAGCTCCAACACGCTGGCTCACAGTTCACCCACTGTACAAATTTTCTTCATTACTGCCATGTCCTCACAGTCTAAAAGTCGGTCTTGCAAGAAATTACACACATTTGAACACTGTCAACAAATGAGATCTGACAAGTAAACATTTTGCAGCCATGAGTTTTGAAATCTGGACTTTGATTGCCTTCAACTCCTGATGATATCGTATCACAGGCTCTTCACGCAGTGCATTCAGAGTGTCCTTCCTTCTTGAAAAGCCATGGGGAATCAATAAGGAGTGAGAATTTTTAATAAGCTGCAGCACTTCAAAGCTATAGCAATTAGTTCGTGAATCTTGACATGCCACCTTTCTGAAGGTGAACCTTGGGGAATCAAAGATGATCTGTTGTAAGACATCATGTTTTACCCGCCATTTTTCTACAGAGGCTGGGAGCCTCTGCACTGAGGAATTGTCTAGATAACTGACATGTAAGAAAACCCCAGAGGTTTTAGAATACACAAGACAATGCACCTCCTCACCCAACACACACACTCAGGACATGTAAGTGCCATTTCTAAGAGTTAAATTAAAATTAAAGTAGCACTTTTGTTATAGACTCAAGTCCTCCTGATACAGCTTTCATTTGTTTGTTGGAAATGGAACTGAGAATGATGTTCTCAGGTAGTATAGAACAGTAGAAAGATTTAACTTTGAAGTCAAAAGATTATGTCTTCTATTTGTTACTAGCTAAGGGACTCTAGTTATTGTGGTTGGTAGTGGGAGATTAACTTCCTTGGGCCTCAGTTTTCTCCTCTGTATAATAAATAAAAGATAATATGCCGTGTCCAACCTACTTCACAAAGATAAAATGACTGTAGAAAATACACATGTGCATACTTTGTAGAGTACAAATGGTTTAGTTTGAATCCTGCTAGGACCAGAACCAAGATAAGCATTTGCGTGTGATAATTAATAGAAAGATAATTCCAAGAAACACCAGTAGGTTAAAGGGAAAAGACTCCTTGAGAGCTAATAAATTTTCACTGAGTTAATGTGACTGGGAACTCTTAGGAAGCAGTGTGGAATTACACCTCTGATTTCTATCACCTGAGAGTGGGTCCTGCTGAGTGTAGATACATGAGCTCTTTTCAGCCAAGGAAGAAGGCTTCTCTGGGGGAGAGGGAGATAATACTTGCAGTAATCAGCTTTTCATCACTGTGACCCAAATACTTGACAAGAACAACTTAGAAGAGGAGAGATTTATTTTTGGTTCATGGTTTCAGACATTTCAGTTCATGGTTGGTCAACTCCATTGTTCTGAGCCTGAGGTGAGGCAGGACATTATGGGTGAAGAATATGGTGGAGAAAACTTGCTCTGCTCATGGCAGAAGGGAAACAGAAAGAGAGAAAGACAGGACCTGAGGAGAAGATAAATGCTTCCTAGGCATACCCCCAGTGACCAACTTCCTCCAACTAGTTCCCACCTCCCAGTAGTCCATTCAGCTATCAATAGGTGAACCCATCTACCAGACTTCATTCACTGATGAGGTCAGGGCCCTCATGATCCATCTCTTCCTGAATTCTGAATACCTGAGACTTTGGGGGACAATGTATATCCAAACCATAATACTACTTAACACTTCAGTCTGACACATCATGGGCTGTATGTGTTCAGAGAAAGTAATTAAGGGAATATCAATCCTGGGAATCAGAAGAGGTTTGGTGCACACACTTAAATGTCAAAGGCCAGGACAATTTGAATCAAGTATGGCTAACTATCAGAGAGAATCCAGGCTCTTTGGACTGTAGCACAATGATCTTTCCTTTGTTTTAATTAAAAAATTAAAACATGAAGTAAAGAAAATATATCAAAGACCAATATTCCAGTTATGCAGAATTAACAATTTATATATTGATGTTTCTTTTAAAAAAATTTAAGGGAAAATAAAAGCCCTTTGTGACCAGATGAACTCTTCTGTGATCTTCTCAGTCTGTTCTTCTTCTCTCCTCAGAATTGGAACCACTATCATGAATTTGATGAAAAACTTTACCTTTGGATTTGTATAAAAATATTGCCTAAAAGTACTTAGTACTTATTGCCTAAATAGTACTAATTTGTTTGTTTTACAATTTAATAAGAATGAAATAAATGGTATCATTCTGCAACTTGTAATTTTCACTCAACATCATTTTTTAAATCTGTTCATGCTGAAACATTTATTTTCAATTGTTTATAACAAGAGTCAGCAAACATTTTCTGTAAAGAGCTAGGTGAGCAATATAGTCTGTTGCAGTTACTCAACTCTGCCATTGTAATGTGAAAGCAGCCATTGGCTATAAAGTGAGTGACTAGGAATAGCTATCTTCCAATAAAACTTTATTGACAAAAGTAGGCAGTGGGTTATGCTTTGCACACTCTGGTCTGTAATATTCCATCACAAGAATACTTTGCTTCTTTGTGGTTTCAGTTAACCTAAGTCAAACATAATCTGAAAATATTTAAAGAAAAATTACAAAAAAAAAACAATTCATGTTTTAAATGGCACACATTGAGTACTGTGATGAAATCCCGTTCCATCCTCTTGATCCCACTCAGCATGTGAATTCCCACCATGGACACTACCTGTTTGTTGGCTTCCTAGTAGACATCTTGGTTATAGACTGACCTTTGCAATTTCACAGTGCTAATATTAAAGTAACCCTTATTTTATTTATTGGCCTTATAGTGCAAGGATGATAATGCCAGCAATTTTATTACAGTAAATCATTATTGTTATTTTGTTATTGGTTTTCTATTTTATCCTTAGTTATTATTGTTAATCTCTTATGAACAATTTATAAATTAACATTTATCATAAGTGTGTATATGTAGGAGAAAATATGGAATATACAGGGTTGGGTATTATCCGTGGTTTGAGGCATCTACTGGTCTCATAATCTCCCTTTGAATCATGAGAAAAATGTCAGACAAATCCCAACGGAGGGATATCCTACAAAACATCTGACTAGCTGTCAAAACTGTCAAGTTCATCAAAAATAAGGGAAGTCTGAGGAACCGTCACCAGCATGAAGAGCCTAAGGAACCATGACAACTAATATATCAAGAATGAATAAATCATGGTGTTTAATAATAATGTACTAATATTCATTCATTAAGTGTGCATATACCATACTAATGTAAGATGTTATTGATTCAGAAAATTGAGTGTGAGGTATTTGTAACTCTCAGTATTAACTTATGATTTTTAATGTAAACCTAAAAACTACTCTAAAATCAAATGTTTGTTAAAAAAGGAAAAGATTTTATAAATATTTCTACTTTGAAAACTCTTGCCCCCACCCTAAGTATCTTAGGCCTTATAATATCAGTCTATTTATACAAAAGATTATATAATTCAGGGATCTGACAAAAAATTGCTATAAATTTAGTTTAAATATATTTTAATTGTTTAAAATCAGAAATAAACCCAAAATTTATTCTAAAAGGCATTTTATGGCACATTTTAACATTGGAATCAACCAAGTCATTATCCTGTCCTGCTAAGTAAGTTCATTTTTATGTAGTCCTTCAACTACCTCTAATTGACTAATGGGGATTGTAATGATGCAAAGTAAGTAGTTTTAAAAGAATAATTACCATTTTTAACTACTTATTTTTCTGTCCACGAACCCTCCAAGGTGTGTAACTAAAAACCATGGATGACAGAGATGTTACAAACTCACCTTGTTCTCACCTTTCTGGTATAATCCCAATTTTGTATTGTTTATATTTATTGAAACAATCTCATTCAGTGACTTTTAAAAATAAATGGAAGAAAATGTCTGTAAATTTGGTGTGTTATAAAATGCATTTGTACTAATAAGGCATCACTGTTAAGGATATGAGGACGTTATCATATCTTGGCTTTATGTACTACGGGCCATGGTGCCCAAGGCCCAGAAACACCCCCTGGGGAGAGAAAGCATGTGCAATCCCCAACCAGAGCCTGGAATCTCCGTGGGGTTGAAGTCCAAGGTGTAGGATGCCAGCCTCTTTCACTTTGAAGATCGTAGTTGTCACGTGTTTGCAGTCAAGAAATGTTTCTACTGATTTTTTTTTAAATGTTTAAAGCTACTTTACTACAATAAAACCTAGTCTCTAATTCAGCCTAGAATTGATAAACCAGGCAGATGCATTTATGATCCTTGTCACATATGATTATTTTCATTAGAAACACTCACAAACCCAGAAATAATGCTTGCATATAAAGAGAGGTGTGAAACTTAATAAGCAAGGTAGCACAGATTCCCAAGCTAGTGACTAGTAAATAAAGTTTTTTTTTTTTCTTTTTTCTCTGCTGAAGAGATAAAAAGACAGGAAAAAGCACAACTGTGATGTGTTGTGAGGGTGGTATTTTTCATAGCTGACTGAATATGTGACAAATCACCCAGTGAGCCTCAGTGAGCATATATATAGATATAAACATACTTGACCTACCTATAAGAAAAAGGACAGGAACACAAAAAAGAGTCCTGAGAATCCTTCATTATTCTAAGGTAAAAAATATTTTAGTTTTTATCTAATTTACAAAATGATCAAGCTTTAAAAACGATGTTGGTTTTGTGGTATCAATTTAGCATATTGCTTCTGTTTTTCCATTTCCTATTTTTAATCCATTACATCTTTTCACCATCCTTTATTCTTTTCAGCAATCTGGAATACCCCCAAATCCCTTTTTCTGACTCATACTTTGACAACAGAAGTTCCCTAGGGTCCATTCTGATTTTCTACTCTCCTCCATTCTCTTGGGTGACAGGTTACTATAATGAAATATCGGAGGTAGGTTGACTTAGTGAATAAGAGATTTATTTTATAAAAGAGCGCATGCATGAGGAAAGGAACACATTGTCAAATGGGAAGCCACATGGTGATTTCAATGTTGAGCTCACTCTTACAACTTCCTTTCAGGAGAACTAAATTAACCACTTCTAAAGACAGTGACCTCAAAAACTTCAAAGCTTCTCATAAGGGCCCACCTTTCAAAAGTCCACACCACCTCTCAATATCACTATACCTATTAACCCTTGGGGGAAACAAAAATCAATGTATGAACACACGAACTACTTCAAAAGCATAGCAATGCCATACAGTTTATGACCTAAATTTATCTATCTCAACAAGTTCTAATTTTCTATTTTCTGTAGGGACAGTCTGCAATCAAAAAGCTTTTATTGGGGCTTAGGTTGTGGCTCAGTGGTAGAGTGCTTGCCTAGCACATGTGAGGCACTGGGTTCAATTCTCAAAACTACATAAAAATGAATGAAAATAAAGGTCCATCAACAACTAAAAAAAAATTTTAAAAAAGCTTTTATTCAGTCAACAAATTAATAATGATGAGAAGAACATAAACTCACCCTGCAATCAATAAATAATATAATCATATATTATAGATGAACATTAATAAAATTTCCTAGCTAATCCCCAGAATTTTAATCAAATTATAGAAGTAGAGGCAAGAGAAGAGGGTTTTTTTTTTTTTTTTTTTTTTTTGCAGTGCTGGGGATTGAACCCAGGGCCTTGTGCTTGTGAGACAGGCACTCTACCAACTGAGCCATATCCCCAAGAGGGGGATTTTTGTGTATAAAAAAAGGTATGCAAGAATAAAAAGTCCAGGCTCATACAGAATGGGAGAGTCTTTGCTACCTGCACCTCAGATAGAGCATTAATCTCCATGATGTACAAAGAGCTCAAAAAACTTAATACCATAAAATCAAGTGACCCAGTCAATAAATGGGCCAAGGAACTGAAGAGGCACTGCACAGAAGAAGAAATATGATAAGTAAACAAATCATAAAAAAGATCAACATCTCTAGCAATTAGAGAAATGCAAATCAAAACTACATTGAGATTCCATCTCACTCCAATCAGAATGACAATTATCAAGAATACAAGCAACAATAAATATTGGCTAGGATGTGGGGGAAAAGGTACACTCATGCATTGCTGATGGGACTGCAAATTGATGCAACCACTCTGGAAAGCAGTATGGAGATTCCTCAGAAAAACTGGAATGGAACCACCATTTGACTCAGTAATCCCACTCCTCAGTATATATCTAAAGGACTTAAAATCAGCATACTACAGTGATGCAGTCACATCAATGTTTATAGCAGTTCAATTCACAGTAGCTAAGCTAAGGAACCAACCTAGGTCCTCTTCAACAGATGAATGGATAAGGAAAATGCGGTGTATATGCACAATGGAATATTACTCAGTCATAAAGAAGAGTGAAATTATGGAATTTGCCAGTAAATGGATGAACTGGAGAGTGTCATGCTAAGTGAAATAAGTCAGTCTCAAAAAACCAAAGGCCAAATGATCTCTGATATGTGGATGCTAACACACAATAAGGGATGGAGAGGGAAGAATAGAAGTTCACTGGATTAGACAAAGGGGAATGAAGGGAAAGGATTGGGATGGAAATAGCAAAGACAGTGGAATGAATCAGACATAACTTTCTTATGTTCATATATGAATACATGACCAGGGAAACTCCCACTCCTGTACAACCACAAAAATGGGATCCTAATTAGAATACGTTATACTCCATGAACGTATGTCAAAATATACTCTATTGTCAGGTATATCTAAAAAGAACAAATTAAAAAAAAATAAATCCAGACTCAAGAAAGACCAATAAGCAGTAGCTATCTGAAGGTAAGAAAGGTAGAAGGAGGTCAAAACCGGGAGAAAATATTTCTTTAGAGTTGGAAGTATTTAATTTTAATAATTTTTATTTATTGAGAAAACCAATTTTAGTCTTTCTCCAAGAGAAAGCTTTATGTACATCTTATGATTGACAAGGAGAAGTAGAGAATTATATATCAAATAGTGCAAAACTTTCATGATTACCACAGCGGATATTGCTGCAATATATTCATAAAATGAGGGTTAACCCTTTCTTTTCTTTTAGTACGTATACTGAGAGGTAATTTAACTGGTCATGAAATATTGAAATGGAACTTTGGGTTGTTATTCACTTCTTCATTTGACCAATAGTTATTGAATAATTTCAAATGCCAAACAAAAACAGATTCCCAAACCCCAAATCTTTGCTCTTTTGGAGAAAATACACTGGTTAGGGTGGTGAGGATTCAAAAAATTAGATAAAATATCTAACCTGTCCAGTTCATATCCCAGACTATATCTCAAAGGCCCACTGCCAACCCTTGAAACACTGAGGATTTGTCCCTACCTGCTATATCTGTCCAAAAGGACTAGACATTTCCGGAAGGAATCCTCCACCATTGACTGTATCCATATACAGTCAACCCCTGTGTCTGTGGTTTCTTTTCTGTAGATTCAACCCATTTTAGGTTAAAAATATTAGAAAAAAAATTCCATCCATACTAAAGGTACAGACTTTTATTCTTGTAATTACTCTTTAAACAACGTGGTAGATCAATTACTTAGACAGCATTTACATTGCGCCAGATTTTAGAAGTAATCTAGAGCTGATGTAAAGTACATGGGAAGATCTACATCGATTATATGCAAACAGTACTCTAATTTTACATGAGAGATTTGAGGATTTGATAACTGCAGGGTTGTCATCCTAGAATAAGTCATTCATGGATAGTAAAGGATGACTATAATCTTCAGTCTTTGATAGAGTCCTTTAATAAACAGAAGTCATTATTTTAGTGACTTATTAAGAGACAAGTTTTGTCTTTATACTTAATACTTTTTGTTCTGTTTAAGAAATCTTGGTCTATCACAAGATTATAAAGATATTGTAGTCTTGCAACAGATTTATCATTTTCTTTTTCAATTAGACTTCAACATATATAATTGGTTTAGCAACATTTATTGGAGAGACTTGTTTTTCTTTACAGTGCTATGGGGACATCCTTGAAATAAATCAAACGTCTTTGTGTGTAAGTCTATTTAAGGATGCTCTTTTCTGGCTTATTTTTCCGTTCATTTATCCTTGACCATTGCTATCCTGTCTCAATGACCAGAGCTTTGTAAAAAAGTCCTGATGTCTGATAATGGTTCAAAAGGCCTTTATCATTACTATCTTTGACTAGTCTTCAAATTTCATATAAAATTTAGAATTATCTTATAATTTCTACATACTAAAACCCTGTAGAATTTTTATCAGTATTACAATGAATCTATAGGTTAATTTGGGGACATTGCTACAATATTGACTCTCATTCAACACATAATAATGGTATATCCATCTCTTTAGATAAAAATACCTAAATAACAAAATAAATAAAACCTAAATGATAGTTTGTAGGTTCTATGTAGAGATCTTGCAGTCATTAAAATTATTCTTGCTTTAGTTTTTGTATTACATATGGTGTCCTCTTTTTATTTTTTTTTTTACTTGTCTATGGACCTTTATTTTATTTATTTATGTGCAGTGCTGAGATTCAAACCCAGGGCCTCACACTTGCTAGGCAAGAGCTCTGCCACTGAGTCCCTTTGGTATTCTTTTTAAATTCAAACTGATTCTTGATAAGTGATAGAAATAGAAATATTTTGTTATTATTCACCTATATATAGTAACTTTTGTAAATTTGCTTTTAAGTTCTTATGATTTATACGTAGACTTTTTGATTTTCAACATGTAATATCGTGTGATTATTTTTGATAGTTTAATTTCTTCCCTTTTAATTTTTATAAATTTAATATCTTTCCTTGTCCTGTTGCCTCCATTAGAACTTCTAGAAATATACTGAAAGTAATACACTGAAATAAGTGGTGTTAGTAGACATCTTTTTCTCATGCCAGTCTCAAATTGACAGTGTTGTCTATCTTGTTATTATGCATGACATTTGCTAAAGGTCTTGAGTAGACTTCCCCCACTTTGTTTTTAACATTGAAGAAATACCTTTTCCTCCTAAGTTGTCAAAGGAGTTAATTTGAATACAAATTTGAAGAAGATAAGGGAGCAAGAGGTGACTCTACAGAAGTGTGAAGAGAAGTGTGTTATAAGCAGAGAAAACAGCAATTGCAGACCCTGCTGAAGTTTTTGGGAATAGCAAGGAGGTGATTGTGGTTGCAGAGAGCATGGAAGATGGCAGTGCGGACGGAATGGGGGCTGGGAGGACAAGATGTGAGGTTGGAATTGACACAAATATTGTGATTTCTGTGTCCTTAATAGAAGGGGAAGTCAAAACTTAGAAGTAGGGAGAAAATTATGAACTTGACAAAATTGTTGGAGATAGTTAAAATGGTCTACGTTTAATACATTTGAAAAACAGAAAATATAAACAAAAGCCCCAATCTACAAAGTCAAAAGTAGTTTTTTATTACATTTATTATTAAAAATAACAAAGCCTCAGAAAGATTAATAATGAAAAAAAGAGAGACAAATTACCAATGTTAGCAATGAAATAGAGAACTTCAGCAGAGGATAGATCCTACAGAATTTAAAATAATAAGGATATGTTATGAACCACTTGTGGAAATTAATTTGAAATTAAATAAAACTGACAATTTCCTTGAAAACCAAAATTTATTTGCTCACACACACAAAAAACACATAAAAAGAAATGGAAAATATAGAAACTCCCACATCTAGTGAAGATATTGAAATTATAATTGAAAATCATCCTCAGGATGACTTTACTTATAAATTCTTAGGAACGTCCAAGAAAAAAATAATGTCTTATGCAAACTCTGTCAGATAATAAAGTAAAAATATTTTCCTGCATTTCTGAGACCATCAAGGACATTTCAAAAATAGAAAATTATAGATCAATGTCTCACGAGCATAGATATGAAAAGTTTTAGCAAAAGAAAGAATCATATCCAGAAAAGTGCTACCAAAAATACTATAAAGTTTGAAAATTAAAATATTTAGTAATAAATATATTTAATGCTATTTAAAAATGTTTTTAAAATTTAAATATTTAATTTAGAATAGACACATTAAATTTAAGAAATTAACTACCTTTAAAGTATTAAAAATATCAAATATTAAAATTTACACTATAATATCTAAAATATGTATTAATAAATATGACACATAAAATATTTTAGATACCTAAAATAGAGTACATTAAGTGAAGTTCATCCCAGGAATGCAAAATTTGTTTAGTGTTCAGGAGTCCATTAATGTTATTCACTGAATAACTGATAATGGAGATAATTATATTATCTCAAAATATATAGCAGAAAAATAAAGACATTCATTATTATTCACGACACACAAAAAAACTTTCAAAATATTAGGAATAGAAGAAAGGGTCCTCAGTTTCATTAAATATGTGTCCAAAAATTATAAAACTACTAATATAAATAAAATAATAATATATTTAAAATTTTACCCTAAGATAAGAACATTCAACATTTCCCTAAGGAACCTTGCTAATAAAATAAGGAAATAAATATAAATTAAAATTAAATAGAAATTAAATTGCATTATTATTATTATGAAATTATTTTACTACAATATGTTGCTATATACACTATTTTTATGCAGAAGTCATATAATTATATTGTTAGAAAATCCTGAGGGATCTGCAGAAGAATTATTAAGGCTAATAAATAAATCCAGCAAGATCACAGAATACAAATGATACCATACCAAAATATCAGTTGTATTTCTATAACTTATTCAGAAAAAAATTTAGAAATTAAGAGTATCATGTGTAATAGTATAAAAAATTAGGACTATGAGAAAATAAATCAATAAATTAACAATTGCAAGATTTCTACACTGACAACCAGCAAACATTACTAAGAGCAACTCAAGGAAAGGGAGATGAATGGAAACATATTTGTGGATTAGAAAACTCAATTTTTTTAATATATCAGTTCTCTTAAAATTGGACATTGATTGTTAGTAAACCCAATCAAAATCTTGAGGCTTTGTGAAGCAATTAAAAAGCTGATTCTAAAATTTACATGGAGAGGCAAGTGATCTAAGAAAGAGCATTCTTGGAGAAGAAGTAAAACAGTGGAGGCTTATGTTTTCAGATTCCAAGACTTCCCAGGAGTTGCATTTATCAGGACAGTGTGGCAGAGTCCAGAGACAGACCAACACATTTAGGGCCAGCAGCTTTTTCAGAAGTAAATTTGGCATGGGAAAGGACTATCTTCTGGAGAAATTTATACAAAGAACAATTGTAGTCCAAATCCAAATGTAATTTGATAAGTTGATCGTAAAGTTTATTTAGAAAAGGAGTTGTAGGAAAATAGCCAAGAAAATGTATACAGAAAAAAAAAAAGTCTGACCAGATACCAAAAACATTTTAAGCATTAATAATTGGTAGAGTTTGATTTGTAGAGGAATAGAAAATCAATGGAAAAGATTAGATAATGTACAGAAAACTTTCTAGAAAATCAAAGTGGTAAGGAAAAACTGGTTTGGGGAAAATAAACTTTTATTTAGAAAAAAGTTAGATTTTTAGTGAACATCAAGAGATATTTCATAAATAGCTAAATATGAAAAAGAATAATGCTAAAAAACAAGTGGATTCACAAACATATCAAATAAAATATTATAAATAAATAAGAAAGTGTCCCAAGCATTATAAAATAAACAGAAGTTATAAGTAGGCAACCTACAGAAGAAATAGAAATAAAGAATAAACAAATGAAAGAGACTGATTCTCTTCCTCCTATAGTTATAGTAATTTAATTTTAATTAAAGTAAAATAGTGGTAAAATACTCATTTTTCATCATTTCAAAATTCTAAAAAACTTGATAAAAAGTAGTGTCTTGGTCATTCAGGTGGCTATAACAGAATAAACTCAGTAATTTATAAACACATATGTATTGCTCACAGTTCTGGAGGCTGCAATCATCCACAAATTTAGGGTTTTGTGAAAACTTGCTCTCTGCTTACAATAGGATAATTTGTTGCTGTATTCTGACATAGTGCAAAAGCATAAAGGCCAGGTATCTTCCACTCTCTTTAATGAGAGTGCCAATCCCATTTGCAAGGACTTCACTCTCACGACCTAATCACTTCTACAAAAACCCACCGCCCAACACCATCACATTGGCAACTATCTCCACAAATAGATTTGAGGGGCACATAAATGTCCAGAACATAGTATCTAGTGTTAACAAGGACATGGGGAAACAATACACTCATGCATTATTCTTGGCTGAATGATCTGGTATAGCCTTTCTTGAAAGAAATCTGGCAATGACCATCTGAAAAGCATACACTTCAAACCTGTAGTTTGATTCTGAGTATCAGAAGTATTTACATGTGTGTGAAAACAAACTATGCCTAAAGGTGCTCATCAATCATCATACAGTTCAGTACAGTGGTGTGTAAAAATGTTTATCATAGCAGGATCTGGTACTTAACAGTATGCAACAGATAAAATGAATTCATTAGAACTATATTTTATTGACATGAAAAAGAGTGTTTAAGGCATATGAATATGAACATTTTCTAAGAATCTTTAACACGCTGCTTAATAACTAAAATGTTTGCTCTTTGGTTGCCAAATCCAAACTGCTGAAGTTTACCTTAAGCAAGAGACTAATAAGTAAACTAGAATGAATTGAAATGAGAAAGAAAATAAACTTCATGATATTTGTATCAAGAAAGTGGACGCAATATTCCACTTCAGTTTCTCAAGAAATCTGTCATGCATTCAAATGTGTAGGCTGAATTGTGTCTTCCCAAAAATATATACTGAAGTACTAATCCCTAGTACCTCAGAATGTGATTTATTTGGATAGAGGGTCTTCACAGAATAACTAAGTTAAAATGAGGTCAGTAGGTTGGACACTAATATGACCAGTGTCCTTCTAAAAAGGGGAACTTTGGACACAGAGAGGCATGCATGGAGGGAAGATAATGTGAGGCACACAAGTAAAAGATGGCCACCTCCAAGCCAAAGAGAGAGGCCTGGGACAGATCCTTCCCTCACAGCCCTCAGAAGGAACCAGTCCTTCTGACCTTGATTCTGGACTTTTAACTTCCAGAGCTGCGAGATAATAAATTTCTAATGTTGAAGTCACCCAAGTTGTGGTGCTTGGTTACAACAGCCTTAGCAATCTAAGTTTTATGCTTCTATAATGTCTCATGTTTGGTTTGCGTTCTTCTTTTAGAAAAATTCAACCCTGTCTCACTTAATCCAGATGACGAGGGGATGGAATTTTCTAGACACAAACCAAGATAACTATATGATCAGAGGAAAAAGGAAGAGAAAAATAAGGCAACATGATCTTTTGGAGTCATTTGCTCTCACACTTTGTGACTTTATAACTTCCTCATTTTACTAAGGTTCTGGATCACCGAGGGACTACATTCCCAAAATATTTATTGTCTTAATTTTAGTTCCCTTAAAAGGAACTCTAAGACAAGGAGCTGGGTGTGAGTCATCTATCTGGAATAAGATTAAAGAATGCACAAAATAAGAAGTGGAAAAAATTGAGAAGGAAGAAAAGTCAGTAAAATTGTGTTAATTTATTACTGCTTTGGCCAACTAAGGTTCAGTACCACTGGGAGCTATGAGGAATTGGGTAAAATATATCTCAAAATTGTGCCATTGACGGATGAGGAAGCTGGGGTGTTTGTCCAACCACTCCAGCCTACAGTTGTTTGCAGGTTGCCCCTGGGGGAATTAAAGGTATAGCACCCTGCAGCTACTTTGGTCCTAGGCTAAGCATTCTACTCTAGAGCTGGGGAATTCACCAACAGAGAAACAGAAAGATGTGGTCACTTGAGCTGGATGGCTATCAGCATCTGAAATACTGTCCAGCTAGGTTTAGTCAATGGGATATGCAGTGGAACATCAAATCCATAGGATCTTCTGTGCTCTCTGAGGAGAACTGAATTAATGATGAGATTATGGTTTTTCTATGAAAATAGGTAGAGCCACATGTGATTATCAGAGATAGTTTGGGTGTACATGACTTCCAAAGAACCTTACTTACAGTTAAAATTCAATATTGAAAAGTCAGAACTAATGTCTCAAAAACAAAAAAAAAAAAAAGAGAGAGAAAGAAAGAAAGAAAGAAGCAAACTATACTTCTGGGTCCTGCCTGAATTCATAAACATTAACTCCTTATTTTTAAGCAATTGGAGTGATCAGAAAGTGGATGCAGTCATTCACTGGCACATTCCCCTTTTCAACCAATCTGAGTAATAATGAAGGTTTCAGCTGGATTTTGGGAAAAAGAAGTTGAGTAAAACCATGTTTACTCAAGAAATTCACAATCTAAGAACTAGAATGGAGGTGCATACACAAATAACTTTATAACTTATGATATGATAACTATCATAATTGGTATGTACAGAGGCTCAGTCCCAAGACAGAGATTCTTTATCCTGGTTGATCAAATAGTTTTTCCTGGACTCTGAGTTTTGTTCTAAAAGATGATTTGGGGTTTCCAAGCTGGGCAAGATTAGATGGCTTAAGGTAGGCTATTCTAGGATAGTAGCCAAGATAAGCAAATTAAACCAAGAAAAAAAGTGTATGGTAGTTCAAGGTCACTACAATTTAGGGATTTGGAATTTAACTTTAGGCAATGGGGGACCAGGAGGTTTTTGATCAGGACAGGCATATTTTAGATTTGTAACATAGTAAACCTGTTCTGACAGCAATGGAACATGAACTGGGGAATGAGGAGATATAAATGTGGAAAATATTCTTGTGACTATGGCAGTAATGCAGGTGGGATGTAGTCCTGAACTGTGGCAACAATCAGCATTATCAAGACAATGAAGGTTGTAATTGATGAAATTCAGTGACTGTAAGTGCTTAAGAGAGGAAAGGGATAGACACACACACACACACACACACACACACACACACACACACACAGAATTCCTCCCAGATTTCTGTTTCAGATATGTGGGAGAACCAATTGCTAAAATAGCTATTACAGAAGTAGGCTTGCTAGGTTGTAGGTGGTGATGAGTTTAGTTTTGACCATATTGAGTTGTGCAGAAAATCCAACATTAAATGTGAAAGCTTTTCACCTCTTTTCTATGAAAGTAGAAAGATGATAGTGATGAATTTCAAATTATCAACAGCTTCAGTGCTTTAAAGGGAAGTCCTATCACCATTATAACAGATAAAATAACAACTAGGTTAAACCTGTGAAATTTCTACTTGGCCATTTTTGACCTTCAAAAAATAGCAATTTTATATAGTTCATCATATAACTTGCTGGTTTTGGGGAAGAAACTTACAAAGGATTTTCTTTAAGCTTTGCTAAAAAAATAAAGTTTATTGTTAAATATTGAAATGTTTCCAGAGAAAAATAATGTGACAAAATGTATCATGCTGAAATGTTTATATTAATTAAGTTTCAAGTCTTACTACCTACTTGCTAGGGACCAATTAAGTCAGTAAACAGCTCTAACCGGAAGGTAAGTGGTGATGGTGGTAAGGACTTCCTAGGACTCTGCTTCCAAGAATCCTACTGAAGAAATGGAACTGTATCATCCTTATTTCTCCCCATGTACCCCGTAGAGTTCCAGACTGTGCACCTTGATTAGCAACTCCTCAAATTTTGAAGAAAGAGAAAAGCCTGAAATAATCACTCTTGTAAATATAATTACCTTTCTTGTCACTTGAGGATTTTTTTTTTCTTGGTTAGCTAAAAGGAGGAGCAAAACGTGGGGGCTTTTCAAAAAGAAGGAAAAAAAAACATGAAGAAATGATATTTTCTTTGGGTGACTGATGCCAGGAACATTTTGTTTTGATAAGTTCAATTCTGCCATCATTATATTACAGTCAAAATAGTGTTTCTGACAGATTTATATATTTCTCTCCTAAGCTGCTCCCAGTTCAAAATTATTTCAGCCTTTCAGATTTACACCGACATTAGTATAAACTAAATGAAGAAAAATGAAAATATATTCATGCAACTGCTTCTGCATATCACCTTTAATCTTCCTTGCACTTTAAAATATGTGTTTCTCAGAGAGGAAGAGAGAGAGAGATCTATTTTGCTCTATGTGAATATAAAAGTAATTTGTTGCCATGGTGATAGATTTTTTTTCATCCTGTATTTTCCAAACATAGCCTTTCATACAGGTTTTGGGTAAACAGCCATTCTCACTGTCACCCATACACAATGCCATGCTCCACTGACCACTTTGGGTCAAGCACAAGCTAGTCTACAAGATCCAGCCTCACATTTGACAGAGATTTTTATTTTTTGGATGTTTGTATCAGTATGAGCTTCTTGACAGAGTCAGAGAGAGGGCATTTCAAATTTCTAAGTCCCTTGATTTGGCAAGCACTAACGTGTAGTGTCCCAATTTCCAGGTCATTTTTTCTTTTGCAAAAGAATCACTGTTTATTTTAACCCTAAGCAGTTCCACCTGGTCAGTGTTCACCTGGCATTACATTCCCAGCTAGCCAGTTTGCAAGAGGATATTTTTCTATCAGTATTGTTTATAAAAAGAAACAGCAACTTTTCAGTTGTTTTTTTTTAAAACAAACAGCAAGAAAGATCCAATTATTTTCTACTTAAGGAAGGTATAGTAGAAGAAATCAAGTAAATAGAGCTTGGAGAGCCAACCATAGGCTACAAGAAATTAAGAAAATCAACAATTAAGAATAATTGCCTTAAATATATGGCAGATGAAGGAAGATGAAAAAATAAAAACACAATTAGAAATAAATATGCCCAGTTTTGAGGATGCATTTGTGGGCTGGTGATGGACAGTAGGGACTGGGGCAATTAGAAGAGGGAAATAGAAGGGAACCATGAAGGGAAGTAGCAGTGAACATGGAATATTGGCAAAGGTGAACAATTTTAGTTCAAATACTAGCTAAAAATTTATTGGTCAAAGGATCATTTATATATTCATCATATAGTCCACTCTTGAATGAAACAAAAGGCATAAATTCAAAAGAATAAATTGTTCTTATGTAAGCTCAATGTTTGCCTAACATCTATCTGGGCAAGGTACTATGTTGATCCTGATGTAGGTAAACCAAAGTAGAGTAATATAAATATTGAATAAGTGGAAAGAGGGGATAACATGTAAACAGCTAAAAAGGTAGCTGATTATATAAAAGCTATATGAGAGGCAGAGAGAGAAGTTTATTGTAGTTTTAAGGCAGTAGAAAATCCTTTCACTTTAGAAAATCAGAGACCAAGATTAGAACTAGTTTTTGAAGAGTAGGTTGAATTTAGAGTTATATAAAGATGAAAAAGGTACCCCTCTTCTCTAGGTGACCCCCAAAGGAGCATACATGCAAAGAAAATTATTGAATAAAATAGGAAGTTGGGCTGCACACCATGTCTTAGAATCGAGGCTAAAATAGATTTGTGCTACTCTGAATCTAAACATTAATACCCCAGGGAGTCTTCTGGGTCTGTAAAATAGACTCAAGCTCCTGTACCCAACCAGCTGGATGAATGAGAATGTCAATTTTACCTCATCCATATGTTTGGAGGCAGAAAATAAAGTGGAGTAATACCTCATCAGAACAAGAGGCCCAGATTTGACAGAATGCAGAGAGTCAAAATGAAAACCTGAATCTGGCCCGACTTTAGGTACTGTCACCATGACCACCAATAAAATGGTTCAAGGAAGGGCAACTTCTAGCAGCGAAGTTCACTGATGCCCTTTTCTCTGTAAGAAATGTAGGCATTAAGAGACTGTTTTACCTTCATTCTCTCCTAGGAGGAGAGCAAAACTTTTATTACCCTCAATGGGTAGAGACAAAAGCAAAGGAAAAGGAAAATAGGGGCTCCCTCTCCCCTCTTTGCTGGCAAAAGGTGAACATAATGGCAGGTTCTTCCATACACCATTTTCATTTCCATTTTGTAGGTAAAGGGAGACTTCAGGGCTAAGGTAAAGGAATTTCCCCAAGTGAAGTAACAAGTAAGTGGGAAGACCCAAAATTTGAATCCATATCCATAAAGTTTGCCTTCAATATAGATGTACAGATCAGAGTAGTCCAACCAAAGCTTGGAAATGTGTAGAAAACTGCCAGGAGTTCATCTGCAAAAAGTCATAGACAGGCTAAGGTGGTTAAACTTGTTTTTCAGGAACTCAGGAGTCTCTGGAGCATTTCCTTTGAGGAAGAGTGTGGCACACATCAACTGATTTTAGGTAAAAATCAGCACAGAATATATGTAATTAACCAAAAAGAAGCTCTCTAGCAGTTAAGAGCTGTTGATGATTTAAAAATGAACCTGGAGATTATGAATAGCTCATCACAAATCACCACTAGAAGTACTGAATAGGTTCTGAATTATAGGTCCTCTGTGAGAAGCTATTATTTTGAGTAAAACCCAGTGATAGTAATCTAATGAGAATAGTAAAGTCTCATCTCTACTCCTGGGCCTTGATTTCCTTATCTATAAAGCAGAGGGTATAGACTAGTTAATCTCCATGGTCTCTTTTAACTGTGAACCAGGCTTCTACAATCATCATATTGCTTTAAATTAGAAGTATACATAGATACAGTCAAATGAAATTTCCATTTGGATGTACAGTCTCTAACAAATTAATGAGGGAATACTTAGGAAAATTGTACATTATAATTTTTAAGAACTCCAAAGCTATGCTGAAATTTCAGTTTTGATTAGAAAAAAAATGAATTTGTATTCTTCACAGGCTAATCATGGCTAAGACTTTTGGGACACCTGTCTCTAATACATATTTAATATCCCCTTTATATACAGGGAAATGGGGATGGCATATCATTATTATAAAACCCAAGAGTTCAAAAGTTGTCTTTTTAACCAATGTGGGTAGAAGTCGTGAGCATTACTTGAAACAGCAGAACATGGAGAAAATATCTTTGGGCAATCTCGATGTGAGGCTTTTTATACATCTGTCACCCTACCATCTTCCAGGCTCTGTCCTTGAAAACAAGGACACCACTTTTGGGGAGCTTTACAACATGGTGGGTGAGGAGAGGGAGCCATCAAGGGAAAGAAGCCAAGTGCAGAGATTGTGTGGGAGGTGTTTGGCAGTGTGCCACTGCTTCGTCAGGCTGCAGTGACAGGGTGGCTGAGAATAATGTGTCTGTCACCCACCCGCTCCTGTTCCAGTCATGCAGTTCCTTCATTGCCCTTCTCTTATTTTCTTCCTTCTTCTGATTCTTGATGACTTGTAGGTAAAGTGGCATTTCACTTGGAGTTTCATGAATGGATAATTTGCCCACAGATGATCTTCTCATATATTCCCTATGTCCTTCCATTTTCTGGAGCTAGATTTTACTCACCTTGGTTTAGTTTATGCCCATTACATATGAAAGGGGAACCCCACATCAATTCCATTAATTTTAGGAATTCATGGGGTCTTCACGTCTCTGAGTCACTGTGTTGCTCAATTCCTGACCTCCACTGAGCATGCTATGTCTAGGATACATTCTTCTTTCCACATGGTACTGTTCTGCTGGCTGGACCTTTTCTCTTTTTCTCTTTCTTTTGAAGTGTCACAGGCACAAGGCTAAGGAGTTGAGTGAATTGAAATGTTAGAAAAATGTGGAAGTGACTTTATATGCAACCCTGCAAATAACGTCAGAGGAAATATTAGCTCTGTGATTAAAAGTCCTTCAGTCATGTTTTGTGTCTGGGCTTTACTCATAGGTAGTAGTATCTTTACTCTAGCTTCAGGTTATCTGGTAAAGCTTCTCTCTGCTGCACCTTGGCTGCTTCTCAGAAAACAACAGCCTCCCAGGCCTCATAGAACAATTCTGTAAAATACCCTACCCCAAAATGCATTCCAAGCCAAGTTAGGTACAGACCCATTGTTAAGTACTTTATTAACCCAAGAGATTTTTATTCTGGCGCTGCATAGGTCATCTGCCCAAAGACTTGAAAGGACAGTGTTTCTGTAATCTAGGAAGGTTCATGTACTTCCATGAGCCTGTGTTTTTAAAATATGAATACAGTACTGCCAATGCTAATTTCTGCTTCTTGTTATCCCAATACCATCATTCGAAGCAGGGTGGCTATGGGCAACTTTGCTTTTGTGCTCTTCTTTTTCATTTTTTTTTTTTGAAAGGCATCTTTATTTCAGATACAAATGAATATGATAACTCAGACACAGTCGAATGAAAAACATTTTCAGTGGAGACAGTAAGTGGGCATGGTCTTTATGTGGAGGCAAGGATGCTGGAAGAGCTTTGCAGAAACAGTCCAGTTTGTGCTAAATTCATGTCATGTTGGTGATCAGGGGAAGAAAAACTGGAAATGTACCTTGGATCAGACAAAGGAAAGACCTGGAAGACCAGCACTGGGACTTTGTTTTGTGAGTAGTGGGGAACCAATAAGTAGTGGGGTTTTCACTGGAAATGTTTTCGTCATTGCTACTTTACTTCAGGGAGAAATTTCATGTGTAGGATGGGTGGTAGAGTCCAAGAACAGAGACCTCTCTGCCCCAGATAAATCTGTGTGAAGATTTTTGCAGGAGTTGCTTTGTATACATCAAATGTATGATAAATACAGATTTGAAGCAGTTTCTTTCAATATCTTAATTTGCTGGGTGGGTTTCTATAAAAGATTGAGTTTCTGCCTAACTTGATTTCAGTGAATTAAGGAACATATGGGGGTGGAAAATTTAGTTATTATTCTTGGTTGTGACTCTCAAAAAACTGATTTGATATTTAAGTATTAAAAAGATCTTATCTACTAATATAGAATAATAAAAGTACTTTGTTATTTTCTTCACAATACTAAACTTGCCTTCAATAGAACTAAAGGGAACATTTGTAAAGATTTCTGTGGCAGAGACAGACGTGGCTGTCAGAGACCCTCAAGGCAGTCATAACCGGCATAAAGAGTGGAATTTACTTTCCATTAGACCCATCCTCCACAAAATGTCACAGCCCAGAGAGTTTTGAAGAGTAAAATTGACTTCTATGGGAATAAAATTCATGCAATCCAACATGTCACTTCCTCAGTTCAACTGGAAGTCACATCCGAAGTCAGATTCAGTTTGATTTGAAATCAGGAGTACAAATCCAGTGTGTGTGTGTTTGTGTGTGTGTGTGTGTGTGTGTGTGTGTGTGTGTGTGAGAGAGAGAGAGAGAGAGAGAGAGAGAGAGAGAGAGAGAGAGAGAGAGAGAAATGGGTCATCTGAATTTGGGGGATAAGGAAAAGGGGATGGAACTTTAAAAGCTCTCACTTTCTTCCTTACACTTTTTTATTTTTATGTGCATAAATTGATTTAATAATAAATAAATATCAAAATAAAGAAATAAAACATGTCATCCCAGGATGCAGAGCAATACTTACTAATGACCCTACAGCTTAGTAATGACCTAGCTGGGGTTTCAAAACTTAAGTTTAAAGACTCAAGGTATATGGGCTGCTTCAGGCTTCTGCTTTGATACTGTTGAACCATTTGGAAGTGGAGTAGATATGAGTAGGAGTTAAGGGTAACTATTTCTAACCTAACCTTGGAGCTTTAGTCTCTCTTCCGTGGTTTATTGCATCTCTCTAGGGACCACCTGCTACGAAGATTTAACTTTATGTTTCACAAAATTAGGATCAGGTATGACTTAGAACTGCCTTGTGCCAAATTTTGCCCCAGCATCAAAGACTGTTGGGTAGTTTAGGTCAGCACAGTGAACCCTAAAATATAAGAGGAAATCAGGGGCATATTTACTATGTATAAGGGAAGGTACTTTTACTAAGTATTTATCTCCCCCCAATTCATATCACTTATGTTAACAAACTAATTTCTTAGATCTATATCCATTGTGTATAGAAACAAGTTCAAAGAAGTTGAATAATTTGCCAAAAATCATATAGTAAGTGACAGAGTTATTTCTCAGCATCCTTCTTTGTGTCTCAAAAGTTCATACTTTTCTCCCCACCACATGCCACTCATTGGTTAATGGACAATCTCTTCTGACTCATCTGAGATTGTGTACAGCCTAGAAAAGACAGAGCTAAGATGTGGACACTACACTAACAGCTCCTATGTCTGCCAAAGCTCAGTTTGGCAACTTTATTTCTGAAGGCTGAGCTTCAGAATGATGAAGCAGTCACTTATGGGGTCTTTATTTATTTATTTTTAATGAATTGCTACAATTGCTCGGGCTGAGCAGCCACTGAACATCCTGCTAGGGAGACACAGTGAGGGAGAACTAATAACAAAAGTTCCCAGTTCTTTTAAAATTGTTTGATGTAATTCTGGTTGGCAGCCCAGGGAGGATGCTGTTTTCCTGTGGAGTTTTTATTATGATTGCTGTGCGGTTGTCTGCCCTCCTCTCTGACTTTGCATATTCAATGCTCTCTAGGTTCAGAAATAACTGCTCAGCTGAATTTAAAGTGAAGAGAATAACTTCCAGAATAATACCATATGAATAAATATAACTAAACATGTTCTATTAGCAAAACCAGAGTAGTGAGTTGGTTATATGCAACTAGAAGAGGGACATATCTGTGTAGGGATTTAAGCCAACATTCAGATTTTATGTGCAACAAGAGCATGCTTTCCTCTGGATAACCTCTCTTCTACTCCTAGCCCTCACTCCAAGCTTCCTCCGTGATTGACAGGCATTGGTTCTACAATATCAAGGTCTCCACTTCTGGGGCAGAGATTTGTGCCAATTATTGTTCCTCAAGAATTGAGATGAAAGTACTTTTCTCCTAAATTACTTGGAAAATTGCATCCATTTCCTTTTTTCAATTTTGCAAGACTAGTCTCGTCTGTTGGCTGAGTGGGTCTAGCCCAACCAGCCCATTACTGAGTGACTCCTGTAGCCATTTGGAAAATGCCATAGTGTAGTCACTACAGCCTATCTCAGCTGCTAGAATATTATTGCTTTGAACTTTGCTAGCTTCTTCCTTCCAAAAAGTCAGAACTATTTGTCCAATTTTAAAAGAATTTGATGCATGCAAAATGAAAAATAAAAAATATGATGACGTAATTAGGTATCGCCATATTTATAACCTTAAATATGCTCAGTTAAGATGTGTTTTTAATATATTTTCTATGAAGAAGTAGAAGATTCGTGATCCTTTCACATAAGAGTGTTTTCTGTAAGGAGAGCACATTGAGTGTTCAGGTAAAATCCAACTGAAGTGCTGAAATTAATCTGAATTTTACATACGCAAATTTCTAAGCATTCAACACAATAACAAATTCATGGAGTACCTAGGTACCACAGACTTTACTTATTCTATTTTACTGAATTCTCAAAGTAGTTCTACAGTCAGACATTGTCCCCACCTTTTTATGACTGTCTGGTTTTAAGACCCTAACTTTTGGGGCCAAGATGGTGTCCAACTTATTCACTGTTAAATTCACACAAGCACACACAGGTCTTGCTCATAATAGGTACTTCATGGATACTTGTTGAATTAACTCCATCACTGAGTATGTTTATTAACTGTGGAACTGAACAACCTGAAGAAAATAAAGATCAGAAAAATTAACTGGCATGCTCAAGTCTCAATGTCAATAAACAGTGGATCAGAATTTAAGCCAATCTGTAGATGTTCTGAGATGGGTTTGCTGAGGGTGAGGACGGACGATGCCTACCCTACTTAGACTTACCCAGGCATTGGAGATCGAGCTCTGAAAGCACGAATCTAATTTTATTTAGGGTTGCACAGGACATATATAGACATATTATCCAATCAGGTTAACATGCTTGTTAAAGTATAACAGAGTCAGCCTATAGATGAACTATATGTCAAGGGTCCAGGTAGTGTAAACAAACCAAGCATGCCTAAGCAATTCTGTCTAGCAACAGGTCTGAAACAAAGGACTGGGGGAATGGCAAGCTCCTGCACACAGCATGAGGCAAGGCAGCGCAGGCGAGCTCACATCACAGCTTTCTGTGATGCATGTCAGAATGAGGCCTCCCCTCAGCTCAAACTCAGCCTCAGCAACTGCAAAGACCTTCATTCCATGGGGAGTCTTTACCATTACCTCAGTTTCTCTGTTCAGACTGTTTGGCTTACTTAGACCATGGTGTCAGTGACTGCTGTCGGATAAACTTGAGGAATGTTCCCTACACCAATCCTGGCCCCATCTTTTGAGGTCAAGAAGATGTGAAGAGCCCTTTGCCCAAATCATTTCTTTTGTTTCTCTCAGCCCTCTGTGAGCAGATACCTTAGTTGATGACTTTCCAAGTCTCTGCTATTCCTCAGGAGTACACCGCCTCCCAGTTTACCAATATGGTTCTTCCTGTTGCTGAAGCAGAAAACTTTTCTACATCAGGCAGAAATGTCAACTCACTGACACTCAAAGGAGTAGTGACTAATTCCTTTCTGGCAGGAGAGAGGCTGGCATATGGCATTAATTCTCTGTGACCAAGGCATGGGTAGACCAAGGGACAGATGGCCCTTGGGTTCTGTTTTCTCTGCTTTTGTCAGACAAAGATGTGACAGAGCTGAGCTCTCAGAGAGCAAGTCTCTGATGGGTTAAGGCCTTTTACAAGGTTAGCTAAAAATCTTCCACTTTAAAGAAAACACTGTTCTTAAATAGACCATAAAACAAGTGAGACAAGAGCTGAGTTGTGCTGTGTTTGTTTGAGAATTTGATAAGAAATCAGAGGGAAAGATAACCAATGAGAAAAGACTGCAGGGATTTTTTTTCTCATGATAAAACTCAGTAGGAGAACCCAATGCCTAAAACAAGCAGACTCCAGAGCAAGGAAATAATCAGGAACAAGGAGGAACGTGGAAGATTAGGTAGTGGTTATAAATGTTATTAGTCAATGGCGTTTTCTGACATAATTTAACCCTTTCTCTGACTTTCTATCTTAGGCCCTAAATTATCTGGTGGTATATCTATTATACATACATATATGTATATATATATTATATATAATCGCTTATTATATATAATATTATTATCACTGTTTAACTGTTCTAATAAATTCCTTTCTATTTAAAAATGTATACTCAAGAAAAAGTAGAGCTAATCTATTTTGCTTCTTCACTCCAGTATCTGTCTCTGATCTTTGGGACACAAGTCCAAAGAACCATGTTTTAGTATTAAATCTTCCTTCGCTTAAGAATTAAGTCACCTTGAAACATTCTTTTCCCTTCTGAACCTCAACTCTTACATCTGAGGCAATGCTGTAGTAATTAGGAGCTTATTTTCCTGGGTTTTTGTCTTGCCTCTACCCATATGATTTTGGGTGTGTATGCTTCTTAGTCTCTTCACATCCCATTTCCCAGTCTCTAGAGGGAAAACCGTACTATTCCTTACCTAGTGTGTATCTGCAAAAGGATCAGAGTCCCCACAGCACAGAAAGCCTGTTGAGCAGGGCATGGCCCAATGAAGGTGTCCTTTCAACACATCTGGGGAAGAAGTGGGACAATATTTCTTCATTCTACTATGTTCATCAGCTTTCTTCGCTCTGGCAAATCCCTGAGATAAACCAACTTCAAAGGAGGAAAATTTTATTTTGGCTTAGGGTGAGGTTTCAGCCCACTGTCACCTTGGCCATGTTCCTTTGCTCCTGTAGCAGCACAGTACATCATGGTAGGCTTGTGTGGTGGAAGAAGCCCGTTCATCTCATGGATGCTGGGAAGAAAGAGGAGAGAGTCAGGGCCCCATATCCCTTTCAAGGGCATGAAACCCAGTGACCCAACTTCTTTCCACCAACCTCCATCTACTAAAGGTTCCACTGCATCCCAAGAATCCTTTTAATAATGCCACAGGCTAGAGACCAAGACTTCAACACATGAATCCTTGAGGAATATTCAATAAGCAAACTATAACACCAACAGTTGTCACAAGTATCAATTTAAATAACTACTCTGAAAGTTTTAAAATTGTAGCTATAAGAGGGCACAGATAGGTGGGTGAGGTGGCTCATGCCTGTAATCCCAGGGGTGTGGGAGGCTGAGGCAGGAGGATTGTGAGTTCAAATCCAGCTCTGAGAGACACTGTTTCTAAATAAAATATAAAAAAGGGGCTGGGGATGTGGTTCAGTGGTTAAGGGTCCCTGGATTCAATCTCTGGTCCAAAAAAAAGTGCATGGATTCCTAGGTAAATGGGAAACATTCCTGTCCTTATCATAGGATTTTGCATGCTTGTCTGCTTGCTCATTTTCCTTAAATTCTTAAATTGCCTAATGAATGTGCTATTCTACTCAAGAAACTGAACCCTGATGTCAGGATCTTCATATAGAACTTCTTTTGTGTTCTTTAATACCACTCAATGCTATTCATAGCATTTTGCTGTTTTCAAAGCCCTTTCAAAGACAACTCAATTACTGCACATGGCAATCCTGAGTGGCACATGTAATTCTCTCTTCACAGATAAGGGATCTGGGGCTCAAGGAGGTGAGCCCTTATTTTGCATGGGGAATGAGACAAGGAGGGGTAAGAAGAGGCAGATCTTTCCATCCCAGTCTCCATGTTCTCCCCACCTTATCAGGCTGCCTCTTGTAAGCACTGCCTGACCCCTTCACCTCCCTCCGTTCCCCACTGCCTCTGTTTCCCTAGAGCACTGTACAGAGGCTCAGTGCTCCCTGCCTGCACACCTTACCCACGGCCTCAAGTAAATGCCAATGACAGAATGACAGCTAAAGGCAACCTATTTTTTAAAATCCCACTTTCCTGAATTATTGTAATAATTGTGCCGCCATCTATGCCACTTGTGGTTGCCCTCGGAGGGCAGAAGATCAGCAGCTAATCAGCTGTCCTTTGTCCCTGGGAGAGATTTGAGGAACATGCCACCACCGTTAAAGAGGAAGCGGCACACGGAAAGCTTGGGCTCTTTTTCAGTGTCTGACTTTGTATTCGCATCCAGGCATGCTCAGCTATACCGAGGCGAAGGGTCACAGTACTCCACAGTCTCTCAAATCACTCCACAGTAATACTCTTTATAGATCCTATTATTGTCAGTAGAAAACAATTTTGAGGCCTGTATGTGATTAGGGCAGATGGCCAGCTGGAACCATTTGAAGAAAATATCTTTTTACATTTCCTTTTATTGAATTTGGAGAATTCCTGGTTTAATGCAGAATTTCGTACTGCATTTCAATACAGCAGAACTTGGAAGAAAATCTCTTTTAAGGCTACAGATGGATCTTGGTAATGCTTTGATTAAATAGTTGTTAGCAAGCAATGTTTCCGGCGCTCATCACAAGCCCTTCTCTACCCACTGTAATTCTCACCTTTGATTTCATTATTTTATGAAGGAAGATAGAAGGGAAAATGAAACACAATTTAATGAGTTCTTTATTCGTCCATTGTGCAGAAAGAGAAACCCAGAGGAGAAGAAGAATAAAATGGCACACAGCCAAGCTTTCTAGGCATGAGTTTTTTTTTTTTTAATCTAAAATCACTGGTTATAGAATTCATAAATTGTTTTTCTGATTAAAATGTAGTCACCTGTCAACAATTTCTTTTCTTTATTTCTAAAACACTCATGTATGCTGTGTCTATGGCAATGAATCAGGGACTTCCAAGTGGTAGTGGGTTGCTTCTCCCTCCTTATAGTGAGAGAATATTTAATAGTGTATTGTTATATCACTTTTATCACGTCTGTGATTATAGTGAGCCTTCATTTTCTTCCCCAGCTTAATTGCACACTCCTGAAAGGCAGAGATCACATGTGAAGTTTCTCCTGTGTTCTCCAAGCTTTGAATGAAGCAGGTATATATTTCACACATGGGAGGCAGGGGATAAATAGAGGCTTACTGCCCATTTGCTCCAAGTTACAAAACATGTGTCTCTGGGCTGGGATTGTGGCTCAGTGGTGGAGCACTTGCCTAGCATGTGTGAGGCCCTGGGTTCATCCTCAGCACCACATAAAAATAAAATAATGGTATTGTGTCCTCCTACACCGAAAAAACAAAAATATTTTTAAAAAGTGTCTCATATTCAAACCCAGCTATCTTCTTTTTTAACCTATGCAATGAGTAATACATAAGGTTTTTAAAATTGGAAATGGAAGAAAAATGTATCCAGACATGGGTACCCAGAGGCAATTGTTCTAGATTTTTTCCCCACCTGCAACTGAGAGTGATAGCTAATTACTCAAACTGGATTCTTCTCCTCGGCACTGAGCTACATCTTGCTTCACAGTTTGGTATAGGCAAATGATTGAATCGTAACGAATGGAATGTGAGCGGAAGTGATGTTTGCCACATCTAGGCCTGGCATAAAAACCTCCTCGCACGCTCTTCCATAGTCTTTTCCTGTTTTGCTGACTTTGAGAGACAGGTGTCAGAGACATCAGAGTCCCCGTCAACCTTGTGCCCTGAGTGGAGCAGAGAGCCCTCACCGACCTGTACCATACTGCAGCACTCTGACTTTTCATGTAGGTGAAAAGCTTCTGTTATGTTACATTACTGCATTGTGGGCATGTTTGTTACTGCAGTCCAATGTCCTCTGAGAGATCATTGGAATAGGACTCCCAACAACATTGGTAGGCACATTTTACACAGAGACGGAATACACAGTACTGATGTGGAATGAAAAGTTCTACTTGTACTGTAGCTTTTCTCAAAATGATATTTCATAAGCCTTCAGACCAGAAGTCAAGTGGGCCACGGATCTGCCCAAGCTTCATTAGTGATGATGAATGGACAAGCAATACTCTGGACTTCAGAAAGAAAAGTATTCTGATTCCCCAATGAATATACAAACTCTGGAATTCTTTTTGGAAAAGGGATAGGCACTTGGGAGGCCCAGAGTAACAGGGATATTTCTTTGCATATGTATGTTCGCAGAACACTGTATGAATTTTGATACCAAAGGCTTAATTTTTAAATATCTTCTCTTGCCACGACTTTTGTTATTAGTCCCCTTTGATGGCTTTCCAGAAAGTGGGTATGCCTACCAGAAGCAAGACTTGCATATTTCTGGTTGAGCATCCCTTATTCAAAATGCCTTGAACTGATGTACTTAGGATTTTGATTTTTTAAAATACTAACATATAGATATCTTGGAGATGGGACCCATGTCAAAACATGAAGCTCACTTATATTTTTATACACATCATACACATAGCCTGAAGGTAATTTTACACAATATTTTGAGTATACCTGCATTTTGCACATGAAATAATCTGTGGGATTTTCCATTTGTGGCATCATGTTGTGGTCAGAAGGGTTTGGATTTGGGTTTGGATTTGATAGGTTTTGTATTTCCAGATTAGGGATGCTCAACCTGTGCTAATTATAACTAGTAAAAGCAGAAGGTAGGTCTCAAGCATGTGAGAATTTACATCAACTAAGAGTTACTTAACTCATTTGACTATGTCTCAAGTTTTTCGTTTTCAAACTTTGTGCTTTTTACATGGAGAAAATTTTAGTTTTCAAAAATCTAAAAAAAAAAAAGAGAGAGAGAGAGAGAGATTCACTCTCATGTCTAGGTTTGTTTGGTTAGTTATGAGATATAGATGCAAATTGAAATTCTCACTTTTGTCGCTATACATAAAAATATGATTAGCAAGTACTTTTCTCAGTCTCGTTGTTGTTCAGATCACCTGGGCTTTCTTATATTTTAAATTATGATTTAGTTTTTAAAGGGGACTGCCTTTCTTCTAGACTCTTGAAAGACCTCTGCTGGTCTACTGATGGGAATGTTACAGGAGAAATATACTTTTAAACCTAATTCTGACTGGCTAAAAGAATGAGTGACACTTTTCTTGTGTTCACAACTGTGTTAATCCTAAGATTTACCATGTAATTCAAAAGTTCAATAATAGTGACTTTTCTTTTGTAAGTCGGAACCAAATCTGGGTTTTTTTTGTTTTTGTTTTTGTTTTTTAGTGTTACTGGGGATTGAACCCAGGTCCTTGCGCAAGCTAAGCAAGTGCTTTATCGCTGAGCCACATCTCTAGACCCAAATATTTTAAAGTAATGAAATATATGGCATGCAGAAGACATGTTTGGGTAACCCTAAGATGGCAGCTGGCGTTGAACCAAGAGGTGGTGCATAGTTAGTGTTAACACGGCAGTGTTCTACTTTTGCCTGATTAGTTAATGTCTCCTTTGTGCTAGCGGTCAACAGATATTCCTCATTCTTAATTAGTACCGTAGCGCATGCTCCAACCATGCTACTTAGTCCTAAGCTGATTGACTGCCTTAGGTATATAAGACACACACCTATAGGAAGCACAGACGGATAAGCAATGGTTAAGCAGCACCTCTGAAAGATGGCAGAATGCAGGTTGCAGATTGCAGAACAGAGAAGTAAAGCCACACCTCTAGATAGCAGAGTGAAGGATGCAGGAAGCAGGACTCTAAGAAGATATAGATCTCTGAAAGTGTAGCCTCTCCGATAAGCAAAGATTCTCCTTTAAGCAAAGCCTTTTCTTCCTCTCTCTCTTTTCTAAAACTTCCTCTATAAGCTAGGGAACAAGCAAACAAGCAAGAAAGCAGCCCACTAAAAGAAAGATAGTAGAAGTAGTTTGTTTCCAGTCCACCTCCGATAAATACTCACGCAATTGTTGCTGCAGGCGGTAACAATATCCACGCGTGACTGTTGCCGCAGGCGGCGACGATGGCAGATCTTGCAGCCCTATGCTCACATTTCTGCCTCCAGTAACTGGCTGAACCCAAGAGGCTGCTTTCTGTGGGTTACTCAGGAGCATCTCAATAAATGTCTACCACTTGTCCTCTGTACACATAGGCACTTACAGAGGCGGCTTTATTTATGTATGATGTTTGCCTGGTCTGTGTACAGATTTGAGTTTGAAATCCTGGTGTTACCAATTAAACCATGAATCTGTGTTTGTGTTTCTATTTACATACAATTGAGAAATCAATTAGTATAAATCTATATATCTGCAAGAACCCATTATTCATGTATTTGAGGTAGTCAGCACCAGAAAAGAAAGCTTTATGCTGTTCTGATTTGTGAAAGTGCATGTAAAAATTATATATTCAAAGCAAAATATTCATAGTGCGTTTATTCAGATAATTGAGGTCTTCATCTTCTTCCTGTCAGCTCAGGACTTCTCTCAGCTCCTAGAGGTTGCCCTCAGTTCCTTTACATGTGGACTTCTCTGCTCACAACAGTGCAGTTTCTTTTATCAAAGTTAGCAGGGACTTCTTGTCTCTTAAGGGCTCACCTAATTAGGTCAGGGTCACCCAAAATGATCTCCTTATTGATAGTCAAATGATGAAGGACCTTAATCACATTACACAACTCCTTTGTAATATATTGTAACATAATCATAGACAAATCCCAACTACACTCAAGGGGAGGGGCTTATATAGGACATGTACATCTCATCACAGTGTACCTCTCAGAGCTAACGGGATTGTGCATGGTAAGAACCTTAGATAGCTCCAGGATAAGAGCAGGTCACTAGAAAAACCAACCATGAGATGAGAGGGTTTGAACTATTTGGTCCCACAGTTCTGGGGAAGGAGAAACTACTAGATTGAGTTTAGTTATCAGTGGCCAATGATTTAATTAACCACACCTCCACAATGACACCTCCATAAATATTCTTGAAGGCACTTCCAGGTCAGTGAACACAGTGATACGCTGAGAGTGTGGCACGCCTGGAGAGGGCACAGAAGCTCCATCCTCTTGCTCCATACCTTGCCCTAGGCATATTTTTCATTGACAATTCTGAATTGTATCCTTTATAAAAATTATAATTGTAAATATACTTACAATTATATATATTTCCTGAATAATGAAAGCATTCTAGAACATTATCAATCTGGAAGTGGGGAAGTTATAGGAGCTCCAGATTTGTAGTCAGTTGGAACAACAGATGTGTAGGCAGCCCATAGACCCCATTGGTAGCATCTGTGGGGCTGAGCGCTAAAACTGTAGGGTCTGTGCTAACCCTAGGTACTGTTGAAATTGAAATGAATTTATAGCACATTCTGTTGATTTTGTGGTATTAGAGAATTGGTTATTTTGGAAAGACTCAGATGTGGTTATAGAAAACTCATTAGTAAAAAGTCTGGAGGAAAAAATGTTAAATAGGGATGTATGAAAATTGTCCAAAATTATTAGCAAACAAATATAAAAAATAAGTACTGCAAATAGCTATCATTAAAGGAGCCATATCAGAATGTCACCATCAAAGTATCATGTGCTCACATTTTCTGTCATTATACATCTTCATCTAGTCTCATTGGTGAGCGAAGAGTGTAGCACTGTTTTAATTTTTGACACATGGCCCCACAAACTTATTTACTTGGTGCAAGAAACACCTTCCCTGTAAAAGAAGATTGATGTATACTTATAAAGAAATAAGTCAGGTCCTATTAGCATATGAGGACTCACGAGAAAAAATATAAAGAAAAAGAATTATTACAACTAGTAAATTTAATTAATTAGTAGAGTAATATTGTCATGGGAGGAGAAATATATTCAGAAGAAGATACCAAGGAGTTGCCAGAGTGATGGGGAGGATCTCCACTGAGGACAAGAGGAGACCCTGACATACGTGACAGGAAAGAATTTCAGTACGTGTCAGAAGAGGCATGGAGATTTATTTTGGAAAGCGGAAAACGAATTTAGTACATTCAAAGGAGAATGAAGGCCATCTAGAGAGTGAGAGACATGTTTTTGGAGTTCTTGACTCCTCTTTGAAAAGGGATTTGACTCCTCTTTGAAAGGGAACTTGATATGTATGGGAAGTTTTGAAAGGATGACATCAGTTTGGTATCTCAAGATGGTTCATGGTGATCTGATCGTTCTTCTGGATTCTTAGCCTGACATGGACTTTATTATATGATCAGTAGAAGACACTTGAGGGAGGCTAAGGCAGGAGGATTGCGAGTTCAAAGCCAGCCTCAGTAAAAGTGAAGCACTAAGCAACTCAGTCAGAGTCTGTCTCTAAATAAAACACAAAAAAATAGGTCTGGGGATGTGGCTCAGTGGTCAAATACCCCTGAGTTCAATCCAGGCACCCCCCCTTCCCAAAAAAGAAAACACTTGAGGGTACCCTAAATTATAGATAGGGTTCTCAAAGTATTATATCTCTCTTTCCTAAATCTTTTTTATAGGAGAGTTTATTAACAGTGCACAAGGTAGAGTTACAGATTTCTCAGAAATTTGGCAGTGTGAGGCCTGGAAGAGAGTCTGACTTAGGGAGTAACAGGGCTGCAAAAGTATGTGGAATTTCTAAATCAAAATTTTATTTCCTCATTCTTCTTCTACGTCTCCTTTCCAACAATTTTTAGAAATTTCTTCTATCCTACCACAATATGATTTTCTGTAAACATTGTCTGGAATAAAGAGAAAGAATGTATGTAATACATGAATTTATGTATTTGCGTGCACATTTACTCATGTGCTTGTACACAGAGATATGGCAAGGAATCGCTCCAGAAGGACTTACCAACAGATTTTAAGTGTAGCTGCAGTAGGGAGGGTGGCCACCATGGCGGCAGGAGGCAGCGGAGGGAGTGGGGGACACATCTTCCCTCTTCGTATATCCTTAGCTACTACTTGAATTGGTTTTCTCTCTACCATAAGCAGGTGTTACCTTACAACTAAATAAAATAAATAAAATAAAATAAAATAAAAAAGCCTGATTGTCCTTTACATTTCATGAGGAAACTGAAGTTCTCCATCATTTCATTCTTATTTAAAGATCCAGTGAGATCAATCATCTTCCTGAGTTCTGAGGTACTTCACTTTCAGGAATCTGCCATGAACATCACTCAGTAAGGACCTATGACCATCAAAAGAAGTATGTATATTTTAGGTAACAAACAGCAACAACAGAACCAGCCATCCATGGAATTCTGAGGGCTTCAAGGGACATCTAGAGCTTAAGAACCCTGAGCTCCTTCTCATGTGAGCAGGATGAAGAGAAAATGAAATGCACATCTCACTTGGACTATCGGCCACTCTTGATCAGCGGCCTGGTTTTGGATCCTGTGTGTGGAGGCCTGAAGAAAAATACCCTGTGATTTGCACAGAGCATCTTGCAAATCTGTCCCTTTTGGGGTCTTTACTGGTTTTTCTATGGATAAGTGAACTTGCTTTCCCCTTTCCATAAAATGGACAGGTGCCAGGTGGTAGGAACTTTTTTCCTTTATATTAGGCTAAACGTTTTTGTGTTTGATATTCCTACTTTTTGGATGAGAAAAACGGGGTAAAAGCAAAAAATAGCTCTATTAATTATGCCATGTAACAGGTGAACCAAAAAGTACATAGGTGGCCCTTTCCTCTCCCCAGGGTATTTTATGGCAGCTGTGAACCTATACCTGATTTGTAGTAGAAACACTGACACAGTTTTCAGAATAAATGACACCACAAAAATTACACCTCAATGACATGTTTTCTTCTCATAAGATTTAAATAATTCAATTTAAAATACCAAATACAAGTAAACTTTACTTGGCATGCTGAGGAAATTCCCAGTAGGGTTTAAGAGTCAGAAAACAAATGACCTGCCACTATGATAGGCGATTAAAGACAACAGAGACCACTAAACATCTCTCTTGGTGATCTACTTACATAGCCAGGAATGGGCAAGGTAAGGAAGATGCTGTTCAAGTTATTTGCCAATGTCATCATCTCGTTTTGTCCCAGTTGTCTTTCCTGGCTCTGTGTGCCTTCTAATTTTTTTTTTTAACTCTTCACTGCCCTGTTACTCCACATCTCAAAAGTCCCTTCTAACAGTGCCTCAATACTTCCCCAAACCTTTTTTGAATGGGTTTCCAAGAAAAAGTCGACTCTCTTCAGGGCTTTGAAAATGATGGCAAGACAAATAGCAAGCGTACCACAAATTGACCAAATTTGCATCTTAAACCCTGAAAGCTCCTTCCTCATTCGACGGGCTTCTCATCTATTATCCATCATCAATGCTATATTTACTGAGAAGTCTCCTGGTTCAGTTCATTCTGTGGATTCCACACATCAGAATCAACTTTCTTGTTTTATGAAAGCAGCCAATGCTAGTTCCCAGAGAGAGAACCATTTGGCTTAATCAAATCCACATGTCTGGCTGTCTGGGGGTCCGCTTACCTTCTTGTTAATATTTGGAGGTGGATGATGGTTAAATGCAGTAAAAAAGTGAGAAAGGAGAAGAAACATCTAAAAGGGTAGTGGAAGGCTAAATTTCTAAATTGGTGAAGTGCAGAAATTGACACTGAAGACCATTTTGTTCACAGTTCCATTTCTTATTACATCTTTTCTGTGAAAGTTGCTGTTGACAACTAGGATAGAGAGGAGGTGGTGTGACCTCAGTTATGTAGGACAGAGAGCATGGAGCACAGGGACGGACTAAGTAGTTATTTAGGAGGTAGAGATTTCTAATGGTCACACCAGGAAGGAATCCAGAAAGCAGATGGAAGAATCAAAGCTAAAGTCTCAGTTTCTTGTTTAGGCAAACACTTGTTGAATTAGTGCGAGTCACGGTGATACTGAGGTAAGGAACTCAGAGGAAGAAGCAGGCCTCAGTTGGCGGGAAAGAGCCTATTGCTATTTAGAAATTAATACATTTGTCATAGGCAAGAGCAAACTGATCAAGCTTTCCAGCATCAGTATTAAGATGATCAAATGTTTTGTACAGAGAAGGGAGGTGGTTGCCTCCCCACCTACTCCTCCCGAGGATGACTCCTTGAAAACACTAAGGTCTCCATAAAATATCTGACCTTGGATTACCCGAAGCAAGGTCATGAACCTTGTGGTCCTTGAGATGGGTAACATGTACCTCCAAGATGAACTCAGGAGTCCCTCACAAGATACACATAGACGGTCACATGCAAGGGACATGTCCTCTTGTCTCTCATGGAGGAAAGAGAATTTTAACTGTTGTCTCTTACGTTTTTATCAATGAATTTGTCTTAAATTCTCATTCAGACATCATAGACACTTTCCTCCTACATTTACATGCATGAATATCTGGGAACACTCAATTTAAAACTACTTTTTCTCTCGCTTGTGTTGCTACAGTGGGGTCTTGAATGGGCAAGATTGTGTATTTCCCTTACAGGTAGCTGTGGAATATATATGTGAGATCTCCAGAAAGCATCTGATAAAAGAACTTCATAATGTTGGTTTGTGAATCATTAGCAGTTATCCTAGAGGGAAAGTAAAGGTGGGCAAGTTTATACCCTTGAGGACAGGGACAGGCCACAGTAAGACAGACGTTCCCCGAAGAGACAGAGGGGTTCAGTGAAGGGAGGAATCTGACTGCCACGAGCCTCTTGTTTATTTTCATTCCTTGTGTCTAAAAATGCAATAGTGGGCGTGGAATGATTGAGTGAATTCTTATCACTATTGCCCTTGGTCTACAGACAGGAGAAAATACCCTGATCTGAGTGGAGCTTGGCTAAGCTGTGGCTCCGTGCATCAAAGCTGTCCCCTCTCCCCATGAGCACAGACCTCTTTCTCTCATAGGAAAGATGATAGGATAGGAATTCCACCATTTCCTCATCACCTCTCTCTCCATCCACATAGACTGGGTGAGTGGGGATGAAAGTGACTTGACTCTGTCCTGCGTCATTCTGTTTCTTGGTCAAGTTTATCTTCCCTAGTCCACTGCACATTTTATAGCTTTCTCCTGGAAATGCACTGAAGGTTTTATCTTTTCAGGTTATTTATCTTACTGTATTCTTTCATAAAAGTTGGAATATCCTATTTTCCATATATGAACAATAAAACAAATACCCATATGCTCACTACTCAGTTTCAGAAATAAAATATTCCCAAACAATAGAAGCTGGTGAAGCCCATTGTGTTTCCCTTCCCACCAGGATCTTCTTTCCTTTGTCAAAATGAATCAGTATTACAATCTGTGTGTGTATAATTATTTTATATTATAGCTGTAATACATGTATTGGATGACAAATATAAGATTGAATTTTATGTAATTAGAAATCTATAAGAGAGTGCCATATTATTTGTAACTTCTAAGTTTATTCAACCTTACGGTTTTGAAGACTTATGATTTTTTTATAGGCAGCTAAAATTCACTCATTTTCTCTTCTGTGTACTATTTCAGCACATCACAAGTTAATCTCTTCATAGATTTGTTTTATTTGTCCTTTTTAGTTATACATGACAGTAGAATGTATTTTGATATATCATACATACGTGAAGTATAACTTTCCCATTTTTGTGGTTGTACATGTGGAGTCACACTGGTTGTACATTATATGTGAACATGGGAAAGTTGTGTCTGATTCATTCTACTGTCTTTCCCATTTTCATCCCCACTTCTTTCCCCCCATTCCTCAGTCCAATTCGGTGAACCTCCACTCCTCACTCCCCATCACCTACTGTGAGTCAACATCCACATATTAAAGAGAACTTTGGCCTTTGTTTTTTTGGGACTGGCTTATTTCACTTAGCATGACTGTCTCCAGTTCCATCTATTTACCAGCAAATGCCATAATTTTATTCTTCTTTATGGCTATTATTCCATTGTGTTTATGTACAGCATTTTCTTTATCCATTCATCTGTTGAAGAGGACCTAGGTTGGTTCCTTAGCTTAGCTATTGTGAATTGAGTTGCTATGAACATTGATGAGGACACATCACTATAATATACTGATTTTAAGTCCTTTGAGTATATGCCAAGGAGTGGGATAACTGGGTCAAATGGTGGTTCCATTCCAAGTTTTCTGAGGAATCTTCATACTGCTTTCCAGAGTGACTGCACCAATTTGCAATCCCACCAGCGATATTTGAGTGTACCTTTTCCCCCACATCCTCGCCAACATTTATTGTTACTTGTATTCTTGATAACTGCCATTTTGACTAGTGTGATGGAATCTCAATTTAGTTTTAATTTGCATTTCTTTAATTGCTAGAGATGTTGAATATTTTTTCACATATTTGTTGGCTTACCATATTTCTTCTGAGGAGTGTCTGTTCAGTTCCTTTGCCCATTTTTTGATTCTTGTTGTTGTTGTTGTTTTTTGTTTTTTGTTTTTTTGGTGTTAAGTTTTCTGAGTTCTTTATATACCATGGAGAATAATGCTCAGGTGCAGGTGACAAAGATTTTCTCCCATTCTGTAGGCTTTCTCTTGACCTTCTTGATTGTTTTCTTTGCTGTGAAGAAGCTTTTTAGTTTGATAAAATCTCATTTATTGATTCTTGATTTTACTTCTTGCACCTTAGGAGTCTTATTGAGGAATTTGGTTTCTAAGCCAACATGCTGGAGATTTGGGCCTACTTTTTCTTCTAGTAAGCACAGGGTCTGTGATCTAATGCCTAGGTCCTTGATTCACTTTGAGTTGAGTTTTGTGCAGGGGGAGAGCTAGGTGTCTACTTTCATTTTATTGCATGTGGATTTCCAGTTTTCCCTGCATCATTGTTTTTCTCCAATGTATGTTTATGGCTCTTTTGTCTAGTATGAGATAACTGCATTTATTCTTAGGTTTGAGCTGTGTCAAGTTTTTGCTGCTGTTGACAAGGCTGATGTGGACATTCTTGAGTGTGATCCTTTGTGCACATTTGCCAGTAGAGTCTATAATTAGGAGCAGAATTGCTGGCCACAGAATTCTCAGGGTTTAGATGTGTTCAAATTGTAAGATAATGCCAAATTATTTTCTTGGTTTACTGTACCAATTTACACTTCCATCAGTGGAATATGAGATTTTCCACTGTTTCACATTCTTAGACATTTAAATCTTTTTCATTTATTTCTTCTTTGAATTGAATAATGATTTAAAACACAGTAAGATCAAAGAAAGCATAGAGAGAAAACTCCCTCTCATCTTCAGTTCCTCTCTATAGAGGCAGATTGTTACCAACTTCTTGTTTATCCTTTGAAATATAGTTGATTCAACTCTAAGGAAATATGTATATGTGCAAATACACGTATGAATGTTTATGTGAATGTGCATGTATCTGTGTTCACCCTTTTTACATGAACAGTAACATGACATACACAATTCTGCTCATTAGTTATTCTGTTCAGTGATAAATTTGGATATTTTTCAAATTACACATAATAAGCTTTAAAAATTGTTTTGAAGTAAATTCAAACTTAAGAGAAACTTGCATGAGTAAATAGTATAAAGAACTCCTTAGAGACATTACAAAATTCACTTATTTAAAATATTTTGTCACATGTTCTTATTCTTTCATATGTTTATTTTCATTTTTGAACTATTGAGAGCAGGTTGCATATATCATACCCCTTCAGTATTTGTTTCCTAAGAGCAAAGTTATTCGTTCATATAACAAGTATAAAATTATCAAACTCAAAGAGGGTAACACTTAGGTATTTTTATCTACTACAGAGTCAATGCTTCAATTTAGCCATTGTCCCAATGGTGTTTTTTCCTATATAGAATCTAGTCTAAAATGAAAACCTGCATTTGGTTATGTCTTTTTACTCTCTTTTATTCTTGAATACTTCCTCATTCTTTACTTTTAATGATGTTAATTTTTTGGAAAATAAGGGTCAGATATTTAATAGAATGTTCCACATTTGGGTCTGAATGATGGCTACACTTTGTGCAGGAATGTGACCTGGTGACATTGCATCCATCCTGGGATTTGCATTTGGACTTGCTCCTTATTGGTGAAGCTAATGTTGGTCACTTAATTAACATACTATCCAGTTGCTCCACTGCACAATTATTAATTTCCCTTTTGGTAATTAATAAGAAATTTTAAGGGAGGTAGTTGAGACTATATTTCCACCTAGATCTAGCATCCATTTATGGTTCTTGACTCAATCAGTTTTAACAACAACGTTTGCAAGGTAGCGATATGTTTCTACTTCTATCAATCTTCAATTTTTTTCTAGGTATATCTTTTTATTATTTTTACTGGTGTATTATAATTATACATAACAGTGAGATTATTATGGCCTACTCATACTTGCACATAGTGAGTTGATCATTTTCATTCCCCAGTATTTTCTCTTTTCTTCCCCTTCTCCCTCCATTTGCTCTACTCTACTGATCTTCCTTCTATTATTATTATTATATTTTAATTAGTACATTATAATTGTATATATGTATATATGATTAATTATGGTATATTTGTACATTAACATAATATAATTTGGTAGATTTCATTCCCTAGTACTTCTGCATCCCCTTCCCTCAGCCCTCCCTCTTGATTCCCTTTCCTGTACTCTGCTGGTCTTCCTTCTGTTATTCTGAGATTCCCCCCTTTTTTTCCCTTCTTTCTCTTTCTAGAAAGAAAACATTTGACCCTTGACTTTCTGAATCTGACTTATTTCACTTAGCACTATGTTTTCCAGTTCCATCCATTCACCAGCAAATGACATAATTTTGTTCTTCTCTAAAACTCTATCATGTACGTATACCACATTTTCTTCATCTCTTTGCCTGTTGATGGGCACCTAGGCTGGTTCCAAAGCTTGGCTATTGTGAATTGTGCTGCACATTCAATATTTGTTAATCAGATCTATACAAGAAAGAGCCTTGCATCTGTCTCATTCATTCATTTTCAGTATCATTTCTTGGGTTCTTATTTTATTGAATGAATTGTAATTTGCCAAAATTATATCTACTTTATTGCTGAACTTTGCAGCAAGTGGGAACCCTTTTTCTCTTTTTTCTTTACCCCTTTTTATTAAGGAATTTACTTATACATAATAACGTTCTCCCATATACAGGATACCTATCACTGCAATCAAGACTGAAGCAGTGTCCTTATTCTATAGCATTTCTGTACCCTTTGCAGCAGATTTCTTTCCACCCCTGCTGATCCCTGACAACTATTGATTTGCTTATAATCATTAGTTTTGCCTTTTTCTTTTCTTTTTTTTTTGAGGTGGGGTACCAGGGATTAAATGCAGGGGCATTCAATCACTGAGCCATATCCCCAGCCCTATTTTGTATTTTATTTAGAACAGTGTCTCACTGAGTTGCTTAGCACCTCACTTTTGCTGAGGGTGACTTTGAACTCGTGATCCTCCTGCCTCAGCATCTCCAGTGGCTGGGATTACAGGCATGCACCACCGCACCCGGCAGTTTTGCCTTTTTCTGAAATTTTATATAAATGAAATGGTACACTATGTAATTTTGGAACTAACCCCACTTGGTAAGAATTTTTTTAAATGCATTGCTGAATTTACTAACATTTTGTTTAGAATATTTACATAGGTATTAATGAGTGAGATTATAATATAAAATTCTTTCTCCTATTATCTTTGCCAGTTTTGGGGATTAATGTTCCAATAACCTCATTGAATGATTTAGAAAGTATTCCCTAAAAGAATAGTTTCCTTGATGGTGAAGCTAATTGTGGTCACTAAATTAATGTACTGTCCAGTTTTTCAACTATACAGTTAATAATTTTCTTAAAAGAAGGTTAAAATATCAAAAGAAGGGTGGGACTCATAGCCTTGTGGGAAGATTTTGAACTTCTGACACAATTTACTTAATTATTATAATAAGGCTCTTCAGTCTTTTTCTTTCTTTTTGAATCCAGTGTGGAAAGTTGTTCATATCAATCCTCTGATCTTTTAATCTAGTTTAAAACTTTAGTGACACAAAGTTAGTCATAGTATTCTTTCTAAATTTTATAATCTCTGCTGCATCTGTAATTGTACCCTCTTTAAAAATTGTTTATTTAAATTCAATTTTTGATGAATGTGCATCATTTGTGTGTATGAATGGGGTACAGTGTTATATTTCATCATGTCTCACCATGTACTGATCAAAGCAGAGTTATTAGCATTTCCTTCTACTTATACCTTTTTTTTCTTTTTTTTTATTGTAAACAAATGGGATACATGTTGTTTCTCTGTTTGGACATGGTGTAAAGGCATACCATTTGTTTAATCATAAATTTACATAGGGTAATGTTGTTTGATTCATTCTGTTATTTTTCCCCTTCCTCCCTACCCCTCCCACCCCTCCCTTCCCTGTATACAGTCCCTCCTTCCTCCATTCTTGCCCTCCTCCCTAAACCTAACTCTAACCCTAACACAAACCCCTCCCACCCCCCATTATGTGTCATCATCCACTTATTAGCAATATCATTCGTCCTTTGGTTTTTTTGAGATTGGCTTATCTCACTTAGCATGATATTCTCCAATTTCATCCATTTGCCTGCAAATGCCATAATTTTATCATTCTTTATGGCTGAGTAATATTCCATTGTATATATATACCACAGTTTCTTTATCCATTCATCAATTGAAGGACATCTAGGTTGGTTCCACAATCTGGCTATTGTGAACTGAGCAACTATGAACATTGATGTGGCTGTATCTCTGTAGTATGCTGATTTTAAGTCCTTTGGGTATAGGCCAAGGAGTGGGATAGCTGGGTCAAATGGTGGTTCCCTTCCAAGTTTTCTAAGGAGTCTCCACACTGCTTTCCAGAGTGGCTGCACTAATTTGCAGCCCCACCAGCAATGTATGAGTGTACCTTTCTCCCCACATCCTCGCCAACACCTGTTGTTGATTGTATTCTTGATAATCACCATTCTAATTGGGGTGAGATGGAATCTTAGGGTAGTTTTGATTTGCATTTCTCTTATTACTAGAGATGTTGAACATTTTTCCATATGTCTGTTGATTGCTTGTAGATCTTCTTCTGTGAAGTGTCTATTCATTTCCTTAGCCCATTTGTCAGTTGGATTATTTGCATTCTTGGTGTAGAGTTTTTTGAGTTCTTTATAGATTCTGGAGATTAGTGCTCTATCTGAAGTATGATTGGCAAAGATATTATCCCACTCTGTAGGCTCTTTCTTCGCATTGCTGATAGTTTCCTTTGCTGAGAGAAAGATTTTTAGTTTGAATCTATCCCAGTTATTGATTCTTATTTTTATTTCTTGTGCTATGGGAGTCCTATTGAGGAAGTCTGGTCCTAAGCCAACATGTTGAAGCTCTGGACCTACTTTTTCTTCTATAAGATGCAAGGTCTCTGGTCTGATTCCGAGGTCCTTAATCCATTTTGAGTTTAGTTTCGTGCATGGTGAGAGATATGGGTTTAGTTTCATTCTGTTGCATATGGATTTCCAATTCTCCCAGCACCATTTGTTGAAGGATATAAGATCAATGCACATAAATCTAATGCATTTTTATACATAAGTGATGAATCTTCAGAAAGAGAAATTAGGAAAACTACCCCATTCACAATAGCATCGAAAAAAATAAAATACTTGGGAATCAATCTAACAAAAGAGGTGAAAGACCTCTACAATGAGAACTACAGAATGCTAAAGAAAGAAATTAAAGAAAACCTTAGAAGATGGAAAGATCTCCCATGTTCTTGGATAGGAAGAATTAATATTGTCAAAATGGCTATACTACCAAAAGTGCTATACAGATTCAATGCAATTCCAATTAAAATCCCAATGACATACCTTACAGAAATAGAGCAAGCAATTATGAAATTCATCTGGAAGAATAAAAAAACCCAGAATAGCTAAAGCAATCCTTGGCAGAAAGAGTGAAGCAGGGGGTATTGCAATACCAGATCTTCAACTCTACTACAAAGCAATAGTAACAAAAACGGCATGGTATTGGTACCAAAATAGAAAGGTGGATCAATGGTACGGAATAGAGGACACGGACACAAACCCAAATAAATACAATTTTCTCATACTAGACAAAGGGGCCAAAAATATGCAATGGAGAAAAGATAGCCTCTTCTACTTATACCTTTAAAAAAATGTTTAGAACCATCAGCCTCCTCTCTTCTAGATCTTTGTAAAATTTATAATCGGTTTTGTGAACTCTAGTCACCCCACTAGAACTCCAGAACTCATTCCTTCTATCAGTGTTTTGAAACCTATTATCCAACTGCCCTTTCTCTCCTCCCACCTCCTCTTTCCAGTTGCTGGTAATCTCTAGTCCACATTCCATCTGCTTTCTTGATTTCTGCACATGAGGGAGACTATGTAGTGGTTATCTTTTTTACCTGACTTGTTTCACTTTCCATAATGTCTCACAGTTCCACCCATTTTGTGCACCACGTTTTCTTTAGTTCTTTTCTTTTGCCCCCTCATCAGCATTTGTTATGCTTTTTCTTTTTGATAATAGCCATTTTTATCTGGGGTGAAATTGAGTTTTGATTTACATTTCTCTGATGGTAGTAATATTGTGCATTTTTCATATGTGTATGTATAAATTTCTAATATAGATTATTCATATTAATTTTATGATGAATTTTTGGCATATATTTGTAATTTTAACTTTCAGTTAATGAACCAGATAACGATCATGTTAGTCTTTTTCTTTGTGTGTCTGTTTTGCATCTGTGGCCATAATGGAGTGGAAGCAGTTTTCCTTGAGGGATCTCTTCCTGCAGATGGATTTATTTTATGGCCCATTTTTTTTTTTTCACAGTGATATAGGTAGCTTCGTGGCTTCTGACCTGCAGTGTGTATCTCACCTCCAGCTTCTCCACTTTGAGAAGTCAGGGCCTTGTTTCACCTCAGTCCCTTCTGGACAGTTCATCTTCCAAGTGCTCCTTTTGCCCCAGGACAGTAACAGATTTGGATTAGGAGGTTATCCCTCGCTCATTTGCTTTCACCTCATTTTTCTTTTCTACTTGTAGGTGTTCTACATATTGTGCTGCAAGCTCACCAATAAATTTCAAAATATGCTTGTTATAATTTATCCAGAGGGCAGTATCAGAGGAGGACTTTTAAAAATATCTAGCTCCTGTGCTACCCAGAATTTGAAATCTATTTAATTAAAAGATCAATTTAAACTAAAAAAAAAAAAAAAGAAAAATAATTATATATAGTAGTTCTGTTTAAAGAAAATATAATGTGAGCTATTACATGTGTGATTTTAAATTTTCTGGTGTCCACATCAAGAAAAGGAAAAATAAATAGGATAATTAATTTTAATTTTAATAATAATATATTTCATCTTCTTCTTCTGTTTTTTTTTTTTTTTTTTTTTTTTTTTTTTTTTGGTACCAGAGATTGAACTGAGGACACTTAACCATTGAGTCACATCCTGAGCCTAGTTTTTAATTTTTTATTTTGAGACAGAGTCTCACTAAGTTGCTGAGGCTGGCTTTGAATTTGCAATCCTCCTGCTTCTGCCTCCAGAGCCACTGGGACTATAGACATGTGCCACTGTGCCAGATTCATCTTCCTTTTTATGTGAGAAATGTGTTCTCAAAAGTTTTTAAAAATAATATATTTTATTTAATTCAATATAACCAAAATGTTACTATTTCAATGTAATATAAAATTGTTAATGAAATGTTTCTGTCTTGTGCTATCTTCAAAATTGAATATACATTTTTATTTTTATTCTACCGCAATTCTCTATTTGTATGAGCCACATTTCTAGAGCTCAATGTCACATGAAGTTGGTGGCTGCTGCGTTAGTGAAGTTGCTAGCATTTTTGCCATGTTTTCATTATATACATAATCTATAGTTTAATCTCAGATCTTTCCCTGATATTGTCTTTGTCTTTTGCTATTAGAAAATGATTCTTATTTTCTCCGTATGTAAAGAAAAAAAAATTATGGGCTGGTTTAGTTAATTTTAGTTCACATTCTCACATTAGAGCTTAACATAGTCAAACTGTTTTTCATTGTCCTAACATCTGTGCCTTGTTAAAGGCTCCTTCAAACAAGAAATGGGGGAGATGCTACACTTTGGATGTTTAAAGTTTTGGATTTTCAAAATAAACCTCCATTTGATGTGCTTATGATTTGTATCTATTTCATTACAGAGTTCAAAATATTTCAGAATATTTGTGATTATTGTATTTTAGGAGCTGAAATATGTTTCTCAATGCTAATGGATATAAGGGATAACTTCATAATTGTTACCACACTAAATATATTAAGCCATTTATTTCCCTGCATGTTTAAAAAAGTAAAGGACCTATCATAGGTTCTACTATGTATGAGGTCTGTTTTGGGCACAGAGGATAGAAGTAGTAATCACTCACTCCTGCCATTGAAGAACACTTAAAGATAGTTAGACAACCATGGCAAATTTTGCAATAACCCTAATTATTATCCATCTATCAATTCATCCACACATCCATCTACCTACCTACCTACTATCAACTTTCCTACTTATCTATTTATGTGTGGGTACTCTTAGGTAATATACACTTTTGTCTTTGTAGATTAGGAAATTGAGGAAAAATTTTATAGAGCTTATACTTGATCTGGGTCTTGAATGATGTTCAATCATTAATGTACAATTTGTCAATAACTCCAGAATAAATTTAACATGTGGAGACTAAGTAGTATTCCTAAGTGTAACTGTTTAATTATGGCTAAATTTTGAAAGCATTCATTTATCTGTTTCAGTTTTTTCTTTAGGTATAACCATGACCATCCAGAAAGAAAAATGAAATATTTCAAAATGGTTAAAATTTTCACCTTCCTTAATAAAAGATTGTGAAGTTTACTTTAAAAAAAATATTTTTTTGGTGGTACTAGGGATTGAACCCAGAAGCACCCTACTACTGAGCTAAATCTTTTTATTTTTGAAACATGTCTGGCTAAATTGCTGAGGCTGGCCTTGAACTTGCAATCTTGTCCTGCGTCAGCCTCCCAAGTGACTGGGATTACAGGTGTGTGTCACCATATCATTAAACAAACAAACAAAATGTTTTTTCTGCAGAGGGACGATATTTATTTTAATAATGTGGTGACTGAAAACAATTGACTCAATATTCATTGAATAACAAGAATATGGTAAGTCTTTTTTAGTGTTCAAGGGATGTTTACCAGGGTTTAAAGAACTTAATTTTTGCTTCTTAGAGCTTACATTTATTTGATTCATTGATATAGAATTATCTCAATTCTTTTTAGAATTAGTAGGTATTTCCTTCCTTCTTTCCATCTTTTCTTCCTTTCCAAGGAGAAACAAATGAAATTCCTTAGTATAAAGTTGCAGCTCCCTAAGTGAATCGGGTGTGTCTCAATACTAGTTGTCTCCCTTTCTCATTAATTATGGGTAAAGGCAAGTCACAAACATTTGCACCAGGATAGAAAATGCATGAAATAGAGTAGATTGCTTGTCTTGGACCTTTAGTCATTTTTAATAGCTAAGAAAAGAGGTTAGTATTTCAATTAACACCTTTCAGAAACTGCCACCGATGAATGAATAACACCATGAAAGGTGAATCTTGCTCTGCACATACTATGCAAAGCAATCTTTTTGTCAGGACAAATCAAAAGCTACAAAAAAAAAAAAAAAATGGCAAAACCAAAATAAACACCCAGAGTGAAGCAGACTACTGGAAAACTATGACATCAAGGTATTTCAAGTGCCTGAAAAAGGCACAGTGGAGCCCTTTCAAAGGCATCACAATCCTTTGATCTTACTGCTGTGAGAACCAGAGTCTCATCTGGCCAGTGAGGAAGGAGATGGCTGACTTGGCTCTGTGTGATGCAGCTCTTTGGAAGGGAAAGTGGAACATAGCGAAGTATTTCCTTTATACTCACTGTGCTTCAGTGTAAAGAATGTGTATTATTTCAGATGAAATCACAGAACTTTGCTATGGTTTGATATTGAACTTTAAGTGCCTTTTCAATACATATTTACAATGGAAACTATAATAATAAACAATCTTTGAACACCCCACATTCCTAAGTGATTATTTGAAGGGAAAACTGCACAGCCACAGTACAAGTCTACTAAAACCAAAGACATAATTGCCACTAACTTCCTTCCCTAAAAAGACTTGTGCCTCACAGACTAAACTAATTAAGAGTGCTCTGCCCAATGGGAACACAGGCCTGCCTGCCTGGAAGGTACTATCCTCTCTCCCCAGCACAGAGGAAGAAGAAGGCAGAAATTTACTTGGGCAGAATAAAAATGCTGGGCAGCTTTCCAGCTCCTTCAAAGTCAAGTCTCAACAGTGCGACTTCATTAATTTTATTACGGCATCATCAATTCCCTAAATGTCACATGGATCCCTATTCAAATATCAGCAAAGAAATATAATCTAAAGACAAACATAACTTGTTTGGTGATTATTCAGTGTTTATAAATATTCACACCCTGACTCTTCTCCAGGGAAAACATGAGGAACATGAAGAATTGGTGATTCTTGATCCAGATCATTCATTCATTTATTAGATATTCAGTTTTCTTATGTTAGAGAAAGGGATGGGGGTATTAAGTTTCATATTACACTGGCCTTTAATGACAAAGTTCCATCTGGTTAAGTACTGAGACTCTAATGGATTACTATCACAAGTGTCAAAGTGATTCAGCAGACCAAGCCCTGGCCCTTATGGCTATTCCAACATATAAACATGGTTTGGTCCCATTTTCCTGGGTCGTTGCTGCGGCTAGATTGAATCCACTGTTAGAACTTGTATAATTCTCTCATAAATGGTCTCACTGACAACAGCGTAACTTCCTGATCCATCTTCAAGACTTGCATTTTCCCAAGTGTGTTCCTGGGAACCCTAATCCTGAGATATTTGGTAAGGGGAAAACAAAATGGTTTTAATAGTGAAATAAGTTTTGGAAAGTTACATATTCCCTTTCTTGGAGAAATAAAACTATAACGAGCAAGTTAAAGATTTTGAGAAATCTTAAAAATAGTTAAAGTATGCTTAACCCATCATTTTCCAAAGGTTATTTGACCAGAAATCATTTTGAGTCATAACGCTTAATATAGCACAATCTCTAGATATTTTCTTTGCAAAACATTTCTCTAGAGCGATCCAAGATGGCGGACTAGAGGCTGACTGCATGTCCCGTCGCTCCAGAACTCAGGATTCAAGAAGGGGAGGTATTGAGAGACTCGGACCAACATAGAGCCGCGGGGTGAGTCTCTCCCACTGGGTGAAGCTCGGCTCTGGGCGGCAAGCCCAGCCACTAGGTTTCTTGGAGCAGGGCAAGGCAGCGAGAGTCTTTCCCAAGCAGCTCTACTCTCTCCAGCGGCAGGCGCGATCCACAGCCAGCTTTTAGGAGCAGGCCTGCCCAGTGAGAGCTTTTCCACACAGAGCCAACCCCAAGTCCCAGACCCAGCAGCGGGCTGGGCCCGCAGGGGGCTTCTGGGACCAGGGCAGGGCAGCAAGAGGCTTTCCCGGGCAACCCGGCTCCCTCCAGCAGCAGGTGGGGTCCACAGCAAGCTTCTTGGAGCAGGCCCGCCAAGTGAGAGCTTTTCTGCACAGAGCCAACCCAAAGCCCCGGACCAAGCAGCGGGCCCGGCCCGAAGGCAGCTACTGGGACCAAGGCAGGACAGGGAGAGGCTTTCCCCGAGCAGCCTGGCTCCCTCAGGCGGGGGCAGGCCCTGTCTGTAGCCAGCTTCTAGGAGCAGGCCCGCCCAGTGAGAGGATTTCCACACAGAACCAGCCCCCAGCCCTGGACCCAGTAGTGGGCTAGGGGCAGATTTCTTGAGAAGCACTGCATTATCAAGTTCCTCCAAGACTTCAGGCTACTGAAGGCTGGGAGGTGATATACTGGAAATCTACAGGGACACTATAAGGCAATAGAGGAAATCTGCAATATCTCAGGGTCCCACTGATATCTGACCAATATGAGAAAGCAAGGGAAGGAAATGTCCCAAACAAACCTAGATACTATATCAATAAAACCCAATGACAGCACAGCAGAAGAAATGTCAGAAAGGGAGTTCAGAATGTACATAATTAAAACAATCAGGGAAGCAAACGAGGAGATGAAAGAGGAAATGCAGGCATTAAATGATTGCACCAATCAACAGTTAAAAAAGCAAATACAGGAAGCAAAAAATCATTTCAATAAAGAGTTAGAGATACTGAAAAACAAACAAACAAACAGAAATCCTTGAAATGAAGGAAACAATAACCCAAGTTAAAAACTCCATAGAAAGCATAACCAATAGGATAGAACACCTGGAAGACAGAACCTCAGACATTGAAGACAAAATATTTCATCTTGAAAACAAAATTGACCAGAGAAGATGGTAAGAAATCATGAACAGAATCTACAAGAATTATGGGATATAATGAAAAGGCTAAATTTAAGAATTATTGGGATTGAGGAAGGCTTAGAGAAACAAACCAAAGGAATGAACAATCAATTCAATGAAATAATATCAGAAAATTTCCCAAATCTGAAGAATGAAATGGAAAACCAAGTACAAGAAGCTTATAGGACTCCAAATATACATAATTACAACAGACCCACACCAAGGCACATTATAATGAAAATACCTAACATACAAAATAAGATAGAATTTTAAAAGCTGCGAGAGAAAGAATCAAATTACATTCAGGGGGAAACCAATAAGAATATCAGCAGATTTTTCAATCCAGACCCTAAAAGCTAGAAGGGCCTGGAACAACATTTACCAAGCCCTGAAAGAAAATGGATGCCAACCAAGAATCTTATACCCAGCAAAACTACTTTCAGATTTGACGACGAAATAAAATCCTTCCATGATAAATGAAAGCTAAAAGAATTTACAAAAAGAAAACTAGCATCACAGAACATTCTCAGCAAAATATTCCATGAGGAAGAGATGAAAAACAATGATGCAAATCAGCAACGCAGGGAACTAGCCTAAAGAGATAGTCAAATAAAGGAGATCCAAATCATGTCAAAAAACAAAAATGAATCAAATGACTGAATACAAATCATATCACAATAATAACCCTGAAAGTTAATGGCCTGAACTCATCAATCAAAAGACATAGACTGGCAGATTGGATTAAAAAGAAAAATCCAACAATATGCTGCCTGTAAGAGACTTATCTCATAGAAAGAGATACACATAGACTAAAGGTGAAAGGATGGGAAAAAACATACCATGCACACGGACACAGCAAAAAAGCTGGAGTATCCATCCTCATTTCAGATAATGTGGACTTCAAGCCAAAACTAGTCAGAAGGGATAAAGAAGGACATTTCATACTGCTTAAGGGAAGCATAAATCAGCAAGACATAACAATCATAAATATCTATGCCCCGATATCATCCATGTACATCAAACAAATCCTTCTCAATTCCAGAAATCAAATAGACCACAACACAATAATACTAGGCGATTTTAACACACCTCTCTCACCACTGGATAGATCGTCCAAACAAAAATTGAATAAAGAAACCATAGATCTCAATAACACAATCAACAATTTAGACTTAATGGATATATATAGAATATACCATCAAACAAAGAACTAATACACTTTCTTCTCAGCAGCACATGGATCCTTCTCTAAAATAGACCATATTTTATGCCACAAAGCTACTGTTAGCAAATACAAGAAAATTGAGATAATACCTTGTATTCTATCAGATCATAATGGATTGAAATTAGAAATAAATGACAGAATAAAAAAAAAACTTCTCCAATACCTGGAGATTAAATAATATGCTATTATATGATGAATGGATAACAGAAGACATAAGGAGGGAAATAAAAAAATTCTTAGAAGTAAACGAGAACAAAGACACATCATATCTCTGGGACACTATGAAAGCAGGACTTAGAGGAAAATTTATTTCATGGAGTGCATTCAACAAAAGAAGAAAAAATCAACAAATAAACGACTTAACACTATAGCTCAAAGCCCTAGAAAAAGAAGAGCAGACCAACACCAAAATAGTAGAAGGCAGGAAATACTTAAAATCAGAGCTGAAATCAATGAAATTGAAACAAAAGAAACAATAGAAAAAATTAAAAAAATAAAGAGTTGGTTCTTTGAAAAAATAAAAAAAATTGATAAACCCTTAGCCACACTAACAAAGAGAGAGAGAAAAACCCAAATTACTAAAATTCAGAATGAACAAGGAAATATCACTACAGACACGAGTGAAATACAAAACGTAATTAGAAGCTATTTTGAAAATCTATACTCCAACAAAACAGAAAACCTTGAAGACATCAACAAGTTTCTAGAGACATATGAATTACCTAAACTGAATCAGGAGGACATACACAACTTAAATAAATCAATTTCAAGCAATGAAATAGAAGAAGTCATCAAAAGCCTACCAACAAAGAAAAGTCCGGGACCAGATGGGTTCTTAGCCGAGTTCTACAAAACCTTTAAAGAAGAGCTCATTCCAATACTCCTCAAAGTATTTCATGAAATAGAAGAGGAGGGAACCCTCCCAAACTCGTTCTATGAAGCCAATATCACCCTGATACCTAAACCAAACAGAGACACATCAAGGAAAGAAAATTTCAGACCAATATCTTTAATGAACATTGACGTAAACATTCTCAACAAAATCTTAGCAAATTGCCTACAAAAATATAGTAAAAAAGATAGTGCACCACAATCAAGTGGGTTTTATCCCAGGGATGCAAGGTTGGTTCAACATCTGGAAATTAATAAATGTAACTCACCATATCAATAGACTTAAAGTCAAGAATCACATAATTATTTTGATAGATGCAGAAAAAGCATTTGATAAAATACAGCATCCCTTCATGCTCAAAACACTAGAAAAAATAGGGATAGTGGGAACAATCCTTAACATTGTAAAAGCCATCTACGCTAAGCCCATGGCCAATATCATTCTAAATGGTGAAAAATTGAAAGCATTCCCCCTAAAAACTAGAACAAGGCAGGGATGCCCTCTTTCACCACTTCTATTCAACATCGTCCTTGAAACTCTAGCCAGAGCAATTAGACAAACAAAAGAAATTAAAGGGATACAAATTGGAAAAGAAGAACTCAAACTATCCCTGTTCATTGATGACATGATCATATATTTAGAGGAACCTGGAAATTCCACCAGAAAACTTTTAGAACTCATAAGTGAATTCAGTAAAGTAGCAGGTTACAAGATCAATGCTCATAAATCCAATGCATTTTTATACATAAGTGATGAATCTTCAGAAAGAGAAATTAGGAAAACTACCCCATTCACAATAGCCTTGAAAAAAATAAAATACTTGGGAATCAATCTCACAAAAGAGGTGAAAGACTCTACAATGAGAACTACAGAACACTAAAGAAAGAAATTAAAGAAAACTTTAGAAGATGGAAAGATCTCCCATGTTCCTGGATAGGCAGAATTAATATTATCAAAATGGCTATACTACCAAAAGTGCTATACAGATTCAATGCAATTCCAATTAAAATCCCAATGACATACCTTACAGAAATAGAGCAAGCAATTATGGAATTCATCTGGAAGAATAAGAAACCCAGAATAGCTAAGGCAATCCTTAGCAAAAAGAACAAAGCAGGGGGTATTGCATTACCAGACCTTCAACTATACTACAAAGCAATAGTAACAAAAACGGCCTGGTATTGGCACCAAAATGGACAGGTAGATCAATGGTACAGAATAGAGGACATGGACACAAACCCAAATAAATACAATTTTCTCATACTAGACAAAGGGGCCAAAAATATGCAATGGAGAAAAGATAGCCTCTTCAACCAATGGTGCTGGGAAAAGTGGAAATCCATATGCAACAGAATGAAATTAAATCCCTATCTCTCACCCTGCACAAAATTCAACTCAAAATGGATCAAGGACTTTGGAATCAGACCAGAGACCCTTCATCTTATAGAAGAAAAAGGAGGTCCAAATCTTCAACATGTCAGCTTAGGATCAGACTTCCTCAACAGGACTCTGATAGCACAAGAAATAAAAGCAAGAATCAACAACTGGGATAGATTCAAACTAAAAAGCTTTCTCTCAGGAAAGGAAATTTTCAGTAATGTGAAGAGAGAGCCTACAGAGTGGGAGAAAATCTTTGCCACTCATACTTCAGATAGAGCAGTAATTTCCAGAATGTATAAAGAACTCAAAAAACTCTACACAAAGAATACAATTAATCCAATCAACAATTGGCCTAAGGAAATGATCAGACACTTCACAGAAGAAGATCTACACCCAATCAACAGACATATGAAAAAGTGTTCAACATCTCTAGTAATAAGAGAAATGCAAATCAAAACTACCCTAGGATTCCATGTCACCCCAATTAGAATGGCGATTATCAAGAATACAAGCAACAACAGGTGTTGGCGAGGATGTGGGGAAAAAGGTACACTCATACATTGCTGGTGGGGTTGCAAATTAGTGCAGCCACTCTGGAAAGCAGTGTGGAGATTCCTCAGAAAGCTTGGGATGGAACCACCATTTGACCCAGCTATCCCACTCCTTGGCCTATACCCAAAGGACTTAAAATCAGCATACTACAGAGATACAGCCACATCAATGTTCATAGCTGCTCAATACACAATAGCCAGATTGTGGAATCAACTTAGATGTCCTTCAGTTGTTGAATGGATAAAGAAACTGTGGTATATATATACAATGGAATATTACTCAGCCATAAAGAATGATAAAATTATGGCATTTGCAGGCAAATGGATGAAATTGGAGAATATCATGCTAAGTGAGATAAGCCAATCTCAAAAAACCAAAGGATGAATGATCTCGCTGATAAGCGGATGATGACACATAATGGGGAGTGGGAGGGGTTAGTTGTAGTGTTAAGGTTAGAGTTAGGGTTAGGATTAGGGAGGAGGCAAGAATGGAGGAAGGAAGGACCGTATAGAGGGAAAAGAGGGGTGAGGGGTGGGGGGAAGGGAAAAAATAACAGAATGAATCAAACAACATTACCCTATGTAAATTTATGATTACACAAATGGTATGCCTTTACTCCATGTACAAACAGAGAAACAACATGTAACCCATTTGTTTACAATAAAAAACAAAGTTTAAACAGCAAAAAAAAAAAAAATTTTTTTCTCTGTATTTGTGCTAAAAGGATTGTGTGAGTCAGATTTTTGTCACTGTGACATAATATCTTAGGAAAACAACTTAAAGGAGAGAAGATTCATTTAGGTTCATGGTTTCAAAGATTTCAGTCAATATTCGGATGGATCTGTTGTTTCTGGACATTGGTAAGGCAGGACATCACGGCAGAAGGGGCTGGCATGGTGACGCTGCTTACCTCATGGCAGCCAGAAAGCACAGTGAGTGAGAGAAAGAACAAAGGTCCTAGAACAAGATACTCCCTTCAAAGCATGGCCCTGCTAACCCACCTCTTCCATCTAGGCCTGCCTCCTAAAGTTTCCACCACCTCCCAACAGCTATCAACTGTGAACACATTAGTGGATTAACCCATTGATGAGGTTGGAGTCTTCATGATTTAATCACTTCCAAAGAGCCCCACCTCTGCACATGGCTGCCGTGGGGACCAATCTTTCAACTCGACATGAGCCTTTAGAGGACTTTCCAGATTCAAACTGTAGCAGGGATCATCTTAGGATGTACAGTTAGTGTTTCACCTTGGTGCTCAAATATTGCATTGACTGTCCATTTCCCATAGGGTCGAGTTCAAAACTATCCAGCAGGGAGGGATACAAGGCTTCTTGTGCTCTTGTCCCTGGTTGCCATTTCATCTCATTTCCAAACTGTTCCTGACATATACCTCCCCTATTTTCAAAGCACACTCTGCTTTCTAAGCCATCCTATGCTGTGTGTGCTCTTTTCTAGATTCCTCTTCCCAACTTATTGTGATGGAAAATTCCTAAGCCTTTAGATCCACCTCAAAGGTCATCTTTTCTTGGAAGGTTTCCTTGGCTGCCACCCCTGGCCAACCATAATCAACAAACTTCTGGGACACGCTGAATGTCTACTTATGCAGGTGTGCTGTAGGTTTTGTATACTTCTTCCCTGTTTCTTGACAGAAAGGTCATGATTTATTTATAGCAGTATCTTTTTTTTTTCTTTATAGTACCTGTGATTGAACCAAGGGGTGTTTAACCACTGAGTCACATCACCAGTCCTTTTTATGTTTTATTTTGAGGCAGAGTCTAAGTTGCTCAGGGCCTTGCTAAGTTGACAAGGCTGGCTTTGAACTCACGATTTTCCTGCCTCAGCCTCCCAAATTGATGGGATTATAGACATGCACCACCATGCCCAGCTCTAGCAATGTCTCTTAAAGCTGGGTTAAAATAAGACTTTGGTAAAGTTTGTTAAAAGAGCAAATGAATGTATGAGAAAAATTGTGTGACACGTAATAGCAATAGTAAATGGAGTTAGATTGAACTCCCTTGATTTCAATCAAGAGAGATTAGATTGAATCAAATCAAAATGGAGTAGATTGAATTCTCTTTGGGAAGGAAGAAGAAATATGTAGAAACTATTCTAATTTTTTTAGGTTATTGGCTTTACTTCTTTACAGCTCCAATTCATATTCTTGTGAGCTGATCCTATCTAGGCAAATATGTGAAAATTCTATGAGAGTTGAAGGAAACCTCACAGGTATCATAGTTCAGCTATTTAGACATAAGAGTAATTATAGTACATTCTGCTAAGGTCTATTATTGACTTTGCACTGGGTGTTTATGGAGTCCAGAAAATCAGTATTTAGCTGTTTGCTGTAGAATGTGAGCAGTATGATAGTCAGGAAAATGTCCTATAGGCAGTGGTATTTAGGCATAATCACAGGATTGACTTAGTTCACCATGTTTAGAGACAAATGAAAAAGCTGAAAAAGAATTTGCATCTTAGAAGAAGACTGGAATGCTATGTTGGAAATAAGATCAATGTTTCCATTGGTACAGAATCTTCAAGTAAAGCTACAGCCAAAGCTAAAATATAGCTGTTGCAACATAATAGAGTGCCTTTGCTGATACAGTTGTTTATCTTCCTGCATTAAAATGATAAATGAATGTGTAACTGCCTTTGAGATTTCACAACTCTCAGAAGCAATGCTTTTCTCTTTTAAGATGATTTCAAAAGAAAAAGCAAATACTAAAAAAAAGCCACGTATGCAATGCTTAGAATGCTTTGGCAAATAATTATGTTTTTTCCACAGTTAATTATAAAAGAAAATAAAAGAAGAAAGAAGGAAAGAAAGAAAGAGAAACAAACACACCTCCTATTTTACCACCGATATTTTTTTTCCTTCAGCAAACTGGACATGATTCACTAAAGATATCACCTTAAAGAAATATTTCCCAATGATGACAGTGTTTGTAAGATGGAATTCATGCCCTTCTGATTGGTGAAATATGGTGCTTTTAGACTCAAAGATGATGTTACTGAACTATCATTCATCAGTCATGCACTTTGAATCCTTCTCTGCATAGAAAAGGGTTATACCAAGCCATCTGTTCAGTTATTTTCATGAAAAGTAACATTCATTTATTTTTCTCTTTGACAAGAATATATTGAGCTCTAGTATGTGTTGAGCATTATATCAGGGGTACAGTGATGAAGGAAGATGGTTCTTGATATTCTAGAAGGGAAGGTAAACAAATAAAGAGGCTTTTGCAACACAGTAGTAAAATTTCATTCTGGATGCTCTGAGAGTATAGAGTAGTGTTAACCCAACCAGGCACTGGCATGGAACATTTGTTAAGGCAGCACACAACAGTGGGTGAGCCAGCTGACCACTGAGACAGAATCCAGTTTGAAACTGGATCCTCCCATCCTTCTTCTTGGACCTGTTCAGCTCTTTGGTTAGACTGATGCTAATTTTGCTTCTTACTCAACTGGCAATGTACAGATACAGTTGCAACTGTTACTAAAACTAGAAAACTTAACCTTTTTTACGTCTAAAGAAATCTACATTTTAACACCATTTTGCAAAATATTCAAATAACTTTACGCATATCCAAAAGTCTTTTTATTTTAATGAAACTTAACAAAAATATAAATGAAAGGCAAGGAATTTTTCATCATAAATTGATGGAAGAAGTAAGACTATCTGTTTCCCTCTCTCACTTGCTCTCTCTGCATCTCTCTGTCAGAGCACAGGCAAGGAGGAAGATGGTTATGTATGCAGATTTATACCTTTATATATAGGCTTATTGGAAGAGAGTTTTCCTAACTGTATTGGATAAATGTAATAAAAGTCATTATCATAATTACCATTATGGCATCAATAATTATAAATATATTAGCCTGAAACATCAAACTGCAATGTTGTAGGTATAATGATGTTTGAAAACTACAATGTCAAACAACTCAAATTAATATCATTGATATAATTGTATATATATATTTAAAATCTCATGAATATATCATAATTAATAAACAATTGGCAGTAGCAAACTAAGGATGGAAATGAATGACTAAAGTTTTTCTTGCATATACTTTATTGTATTTCTAGACATATGGATGAACTTCTGGATGTTTCTCAAACATTATACCAGTTGGCATTTTATAACAACTGAAAACAAAGAACATTGTTCATTGTTCCTTGTTTCCAACTCATTTGGAAAACAGTTGTGTTTATCCCATTAAGATTTATAAATGATCTGTATGTATTGTAGCCGACTCTTAATTTATGAAGGTGACTGAGCAATGACAAGGAGAGGCTAGTACCACTGAAATAATGCTTTTAATACTCTGTTCTCTGGGAAATAAAGGGCACAGCATGCCAGTCAGGGCTGCCTGGGAAAGACACCAGGGCTGTCAGGAGATGGAAGACAAAAATAACAGAAGGATTTAGACCACAGAATTTTCTATGGTTTCTACAGGAAATGCAAAGTAAGTCAGAAAGAGCAGGTTAGGATTGACTACTTTGAATATTCTGGTGGGCTTTGTGCTTCAGGGGTAGTCTCTAGTGGCTTGGCCCTGAGCTGTGGGTTGATTAAGGCACAGGAATGTTGCTTCCTGTGTGTGGGGGCCTGAGGGGGCAGTGTGGCTCCAGATTAATTCTTTCCTATGTCAAAGAACAGCTCCTTCTAGGAGACTGTGTTATTTTCAAAGTAGACTAGACCTGGGTAAAGCAGTCTCTTCCCACCCAGAAAGGTTCCTCAAGATGTCAAAAAGTCATAATACACAGAAAAATTTGTAAAAATTACAACACCTCAGACCAGATCTCAGTAGCTCCAAAGGCCCCAAAGCAGGGAAATCTATGAACAGGTGCACCTTCAAAAACACTATTGAGGAAGATGTACTACTTCTCTCCCTCTGGAAAAGGGAAAGACTTCTAAATAGCTCCTGAGTAATTTTATTTTAAAAAATTAAATAGCATCTGAATACATTCAGGTTGTAAATTATGAACTAGTTTTAGGTTATGAATAGACCACTCCAAAATTTCAAGGTAACAAGAATTCTTTTAGAGACATGTCTCTCCTTAAAAGATGAGATTCAAGCCTATTGGCTTATTTCCTAAAATCAATAAAGACTGAAAAATCAATTTTAAAGTTGGGCAACTAACAGACAAAACATCTCTTAGGAAATCAGAGTAGCTTGGTGGAGGTCAGTTGTTAGGTCAGAGACATTCTGTATTCACTTCCATACATTTCCTGGGTGAAGCTGCCTTGCCTGCCTCTCAGCCTCTGAACTGTCCTCCAGGTTTTCAAACCTCGTTCTCCAAAAGTGCCTCTTTCCAGGAGGTGAACACTCATCTCTTATAAATCAATCCCCAAATCACCTTTTCGACGAGTGTCCCCTGATACTATTCTCCTACCCAATTGTTCCCACACGGTTGAACTCTCTTTGTGGCACTCTCTTTCCTTGTCCGGGTGCCAATCACAGCAAACTTCACATGACTCCACCTGACCACAAGTCAGGCCCTTAAGCACAGGGACACAGTATTATTTGACATTGCATCACTCACCAGCATTTGCAACAATGCTCAGAGCATTATAGGTGCATATTAAGTGCATTTGGAATGATTCTCTATAGCTGCTAACTTTCAAATATTACCCCTTTTTTGGACCTCATTTTTAATTTTTTAAAATACTTGCAATTTGAAATAATTTTGAACATAAAGAAAATTACAAAATTAATACAACCCATCTACCTGTCCTTCCCCAATGTTCACGTCTTAAATAACCATGACACAATGATCAATACTAAGAAATTAATATTAAAACAATTCTATTAACTCAAGGATAGATTTTGTTTGGATCTCATCAATTTTCCACAGAAAAATCTTTTGTCCTTTTTAATTTTATTTATTTATTTTTATTAAATCCAGTCCAGGACACAACATTGTAATTAGCTATCTCCTCCAAACTGTGGTAATGTTTCTGTCTTTCTTTGTCTGTCATGACCTTGACACTTTTAAAGTGTACTGGCCAGGAATTTGCTGAAGATCCTACAATTTGGATTTCTCTATTTTTTCATATTTAGATGGTAATTACGAGTTTAGGATAAGAAAACCACAGAGGTGACTTGGTAATCTCTCACATAGCATTGTCTATATAATATCAACATGACTCATTCCTGTTGATATTAATCTTGACCACCTGGTTAACGCCGTGACTATCAGATTTCTCCATGGTAAAGTTCCTAACTAATGTAGCTCTTCCTTAATAATAGGTTCATTTTTTTTTTTTTTTTTTTTTTTGGTACTGGGGATTAAACCTAGGGGCACTTAGCCGTTTAACCATATCCCCAGCCCTTTTTTGTATTTTATTTAGAGACAGGGTCTCACTGAGTTGCTTAGGGCCTTGCTAAGTTGTTGAGGCTGACTTTGAACTCACGATCCTCCTGTTTCAGCCTCTTAAGCCACTGGGATTACAGGCATGCACCACTGCACCTGGCAATAATAGGTTTTTAATGAATATTTTGTTCCTTATTTTAGCATTAGTCAAATTAGATCTGTCCTATAAATATTGAAATATAATAATTTAAAAAGAGTCCAAATTCCTTTCTCAAGTATTTTCCATTCTAATAAGAGAGGCATACAATAAATAAGATATATCAACAAAATGCAAGGTAGATCAATATTGATCAATATTCATGTGTTTTAAAGAGGAAAACAAAGAGAGGGAGTGGAGACAATTGGCCTTTTAGGTTAGCTTGTTAAAGAAGTCCTCCCTGAGAAGTGAGAAACTGAAAGGACAATGGACAATGGCCAACCATGTTTGAAAAAGGAACTCTGACCCACGATCTGCAGCAACCAACCCAGGAACATAACCTCCAACTCTCTATAATAACTAGCCTGGGGATCTAGCTTGCTATCTATAAGTCAGATTTGTAAAAAGTCAGTCTGCTATCTTCAGTAACAATCCATGAATCCAAACAACAACCCCTATAACAATCAGTCAAAAAGAGCCAAAACTCGATTAATAACTAACAGTCTCCCTAAATTGTGTCCCTATTTCCAAGGTCGGACCTACCAGAGGAAGTTATATATGTAGCCCTAACTTATCACATGGGATGCCCACCTTCATTTTAGCTTGCCTACCCTCCACCAACTACTGCCTTTTCCAACTCTTCTGCCTGCCTTTGAATCCCTGCCAAAAAGCAAATGATGGTGGCTGATTCCTTCACTACAGCAAGCTCTGAATAAGCAGCTTGTTCTCATTTAGTTGGTCTTGGTTTATTTCCATAAGAGGTGGCATTTTAACAAGGTCTTGGAGCAACCATTTGAAGCCATGATGATATCTGGGGCAGAGGACTGGAGGCAGAGAGAAGAATGAGTGCAAAGGCCCTTAGGCCAAGTCAGTGGACCAGAACAGAGTGAAAGGGAGCCCAGAAGAACAATTCAGAAGCAGTGGGGGGAAAGTGGAACATATTATGTTGGGCCCTGTAACTAATGGAAAGAGGGATAGATTTTGCTCTGTAGGAAATCAAAACATATCGGAAGATTTTGAGCACAGGTGTGGAATGATTTGACACTTAAGTCACTGCTGCTGCTACATTTCAGGCACACTAAACATAGTCCAGGATGCATCTGGAGGCTGTGTGGTCATCTAGGCAAGAGAGGATGTGGCTTGCCCAGGGTAGTAGCACTGGAGCTGGTGACAGTGCTCAGGTTCTGTACCTATTTTGAAGGCAGAGATGTCAGGATTTGCTGACAGCTTATAATGTATGGGGTGAGAGAAGAAGATTTGATTGCTTTTAATCTCTGGTATAGACAAAAGACTTTGGGTGCAGAAGGGAAGATTATAGGAGAAGCAAGAATTAAAGGAAATATCAGGGACTGGATACGGTTAGGATTTGAAAGTTAATTAGACATCCAGGGAGAGATGTGGAATAAGCAGTTGGGTACATAACTGAGAAAGTGGTCATACTAACAACATGGGGAGCATTAATTTTTAAGTGGTAGTCTCAGTCTTGAGAAGGAATCAGGCCAATAAAGGAATGACTGTACATTGAGAAGACACCTAGGGCAAGGATGGAGTCCTAAACCACACCTGTATTCAGAGATTAAGCAGGTGGGCCGAACCAGCAAAGGAGACTGAGAAGAAATGGCCAGAGTGGTTTGAGGAATAATCAAGTGCATTGGTGGTCCAGGAAAGGAACCACCCATTGTGGTGGTACAAGAAGATTGGGTCTTTTAGGAATCGACTAGGTCATGAGGCATAAATAGATTAGTACCTTACAATAGGGTCTATTAATAAAGACCCTTCCTTTCTCTTCTGCTGTTTCCACTATGTGAAGATACAACATGTGCTGTCTTGCCCTTCCATCCTCTGCCATTTGAGGATATGGCACTTAAAAGACAATCTAGGATGCAGAGCCTGAACCTTCACCTGCCTCTGGACATGCTGACACCTTGATCTTGAATTTCCTACCCTTGAGAACTATTGGAAATAAATCCCTATGCTTCATCAATTATTCAGTATCTGGTATCTTGATTTAGTAGCACAAGGGCAAATATGGAAGGTAGGTTATTCTACTTCATGTGGTTTTGATCATAGATCTGCCTCCATGAGTGTCCCTTATTCCATTTAGACTAATGGAAACAAACAATGGGCTTCCAGCCCAGATCAGGTGACCAAGAAGAGATCCTGCAGGATGATTCCAAGTCAGGCTGCTTTCCAGTTCTCCGCCCTCCAGTCAGGTCTTCTCAGGAGACCCAATGGCACCAATACCTGAGATCTGTTTTGCTCTTACTTCAAACTTCTTCGATGTGTCCAAAACAGTGATGGCAAGTTAAATCAAGGGATAAAAAAAGTTTACCCTTCAACTAAATCAAGGCATAAAAAACATGAAAACTAATGAAATGAAAATTTACAGCTATAGAATCAGAAAAATCTGGCCATAAAGCACACAGTGAATTCAAAGCATTTCATCCGAAAATTGAATGTATATCTCCCCAGTAAGAACTCTGCTGCACAGCTGTTATGTCTTTGGCAGTGGCAGATCCTACACCTGCTGGAAGCAACAGGGAACCCAAGTTCAGGAGCACACTTTTCTTTCCCTGGGAACATAGGGAAGAACTCGGGAAGAATAGAGAATATGTGCCAACCACACATTTGCATCAAAATCCTTTAAAACCAACTAGGAGAGCAAACAATAATGATCCAGCAGCTGGAAAAACAAAGGATGTAGTCTTGTAGGGAAATAATGTTATTTGCATGAATATATAAACCCAGTAGTAAATTCTTTGTTCAAACCTCCATAGAGAACTACTGAGCAAAGAGACGGAAGCAAAATAGGAAATGAAAAACTTCGACTGCAAATTGCACCCTTTCTTTAAAATGTACTTTAATTACTTAGGCATTGGGCAGAATTTCAGAAGGCTTCTGGAAGAGACAACATGGTACCCCTCAAGGTGTCTTCCTAGGATCAGAAGCTGGGTGAGTTCACCAATCTCAGTCTACCAGGCCCTGGCTGTGTTATTCCTACCATCTCATAGGGTTGGGGAAGACATTCATCCCCTCATTGTAGCCAGAGTACTTACAGTCTCTTGAGACTGAGGCATAATCCTCATGCTTAAGAGATAGTTTTAAAAGCAAAGATTTAAAAGTTTTTAAAGGCAAAGTGTTTCTATTTTTTTGAAATGTTTTAACAGCTGTGTGATTTTATGCAAGACATAACTTGCCTCAGTTTCCCTTCAACTGTAAATGACAGTAATATATATACATATACATATATATGTATTTATATATATATATATATATAGTTACAAGAAGAAAAGAGATTATATGTTAAGTAAACAGATAGTAAATTTTTGTTTTGTAAGACTCCAAAGTTCTAAATATTTAAAAGAATCTGTGTCATGAGTGAGGAATAATTGTTACCTATCAATACACCATCTGATAGGAATGCTATTTTAAATGCAAGCAATGGTGTCATGAAACAAAAATCCAGAACAAAATGTTCCACAGATAATTGATGCATTTAAATTTTTATGAAAAGCAGTAACTGTGTTTTGCTAATTCTGTTTCCAGGATTTGGAAGAAATGCAAATCACATAATTTATGTTTCAAGTTCAGTAGAGGTTTAGACTTTTTCCTACTTTTCCTTACTCATTCTCTCATTTCTGGGATGCCACAGTCTCCAGGACTCAGATGACAACTGACTGCTTTTCACTGCCGGTTATATAGCTCATTTGTGGTTTTCATTGTTATTTTAAAATCTGATCCAGAAAACAAAATATTGAATGTGATGCATTTTCAGTAAACCTTGGAATTGTGAAAGAACTGTTACTGTAAAGTTAACAAGACCTGTTGGATAGAAAGTTTGCACCAAATAAATCCATACTGAAAGCATATTTTGGGTTGTTTGTATTTACTTTTAGAAAATAGACCTGTACATGTGACTTCTCCTTATGCAAATTCATCCTTGCATTTCCTGCAATGCACTCAGTACTACTCATCGTAATAGTTAACTAATAATAGTTGTCCTTTTTAGAACAATAATTATGTACCAGGCTTTGTATGATTCATCTCATTTGATCTTCATCACAGTTACTATGACCTCATTATACCCATTTCAAAGATTTAACTGTCTCCTGGCTATACTTGAGAGCAGTTCAGGTATAAAAGCAAAGAGGTATACTATAGTAAAAAGGAATTTAGTGGAATAACTCCAAATTATTCCTATTTGGGCAAATTTTATTGTTTTCTTAAGTAAAAATTATAGATTTTTTTTCCTAAGAATGATAAGGAGAGTTTAAGATTTAAGAATTGGGGCTTCTGCTTCCATCTGTGAAAGATTAACTGCTCTGGGATTTTGCTTCCCTCTGCATCCAACTAGAAAATCAAACAAAATATAGAAAATAACAACTTTCAGACTGAACAACAGCCAGCACAAGACTGTGATCCTGAGAGAAGGGAAGTCGATGAGGTGAACCTTGTCAATGCTCCAGTTTAGAAGGCAGTTTTGCTATATAGCACAAGAAAAGGGACACATACATAGTCCAAGGATTTTACTGACTTGAGAGACAGACATCAATTAGAATTTTCAGGCCAAAGTGCTAGAGAGGAGAAAGATGCACATGTTAGAGAACTTGCACCTGCACTCACACACATATACACACACAGCTCTGGACATCTTCAGGGAGTCTTCGGCCGAATATCAATCTGTATATGTGAAGAGTGGAACTCTGTGAGTCTGGGAGGGAAAGCAGTAGACAGGAAATTTTCCGGAATCCATTCAAGGTTCTTACTGTGCAGAGCATCAGGTAAATACTCAGGAAGCTACTTTCTGAGTAATTGGGGTAATTAGCCCTAAACAAAGGCTGTTCTGTCCCTGCACTAACAAAATTTAAAAGCAAGCTTTGTATCAGCAAACTTGATCTCAAGCAAATTAACCATGTGCCAGAGTCTGACAATATAAAGTTCATGATATCTCTCATTTAATAAAAATTTACCAGGAAGGCAAAAAAGCAGGAAAATACGACCCATAATGAGAAGAAATAACTCTATCAAAAGAAATAGATCCATAAATGGTAAAGATGATATTATTAGCAGATAAGGACCTTAAAACAGCTACTGTAAGTATGCTTCAACAGTCTAGGTATAGAGGAAAGTATGAAAGTTTTGAGAGGAGAAATGAAGACAGACATTTTTGAAGACTACATACCTGTAGTCCTAACTACTTGGGAGGCCAAAGCAGAGGATCTTTTGAGACCATTGACAAACAAACAAACAAACAATAAAACCCTGCTAGAGATATAAAATAAAATGTATAAAATGAAAAAAAAAATCAATTGATGGGATTAAGGGCAGACTAGACACTGCAGTAGAAAGATCAGTGAATTTGATTATACTGCAATAGGAACTATTCAAAATTAAACACGAAGAAATGAAAAAGACTTAAAAAATAAACTGATCATCAGTGATCCTTTGTGGGTGTACCAAGTCAACTAACTTGTGAAAATTAAGTTCCAGAAGCGGGCAGGAGTGTCGATGAAGAATGAAATGTGAAGAGGATTTAATGACCTTCCACACGAGAAGGCAGACCTACTCTCTGTTCCTTTGTAGATATCAAAAATATGCTTCATTCTATCGGAAGGCTCTCTCTCAGAAAGGAATGACTTTTTTTGTTTTGTTACATATAATTTGATTTTTTATTTTTAAAAATATTTATTGGTTCATAATAATTGTATATAACATTAGCAGTTTGTATAATTATAACTGCATGAAGTACAATTTGCCCCAATGAAGTCCTCGGTACTTACCCTTACCCACCCTGTACCCCATTCCCTTTCCTCCACTTTACTCATCTTTTTATTTATTTACATTATTTTTAAAATTAGTGTCTTGTGGATACACATAATGGTGAGAGTCTCTGTGGTGTATTCATGTATGTACACTGGAAAGCTGGGTCAGATTCATTCCACTGTTTTTTCCCTCATCTCCTGTGTTCTCCCTCCTCTTCAATACCCTTCTTCTACTCCCCAGATCTTTCTTTTATTTTAACAATTCCATATTTATCCTTCTCCTGTTTTGCCCTCCCAGAACACAAGTTCCTTCCCATCTATATGAATCCGTCAATCCAGGGAAGACCCTGTTTGGAGTCTCTGAGCCCACCTGGACCAGTTCTCGCTCTTAGAGGGGTGATTGATCCTGACTGATCCAACCAGGGATCAGGTGCCACACCTATGGGAGACTCATAGCTGAGAGTGCACAGGGCCACATGGAGTGGAAACTTCCATGGAATGACACGGAAATTTCTCCAAAGAAGATAAGAGCAACAGGTGAATAAAAATAATAGATAGGCAAACTACCATCCTTTTAGATTCAACTTATCCAAGGACTTTTAACCCAAACTCTTGCCCTCTGAAAATACTCAGCACAGAGTTTCCGATTCATTTCCCAATGTGCCATCACAAGTGTTCTTGTCTTGAATTTATTTACCTCTCGTGCTGGCTCCTGTGAACTTTTCCCTCCTGCTAGGTATTAAGGCCCAGGAGAGCAGTGACTGAGTCTCAAATATTTTTAATCTCTTTTGGCAACTGGCAGACTGTCTCTCAAATGGTAGCAGAATAAATGTTTGTTTTGATGGATTTGCGACAAGAACTAGTTAAATACTCCCATTAAGCTGAGAAGAAATGAGATTCAGTCTGTGCCATTATGAAAGAAAAACCGTTCATTTAAAACTAATTGGTAAACAATTTGCTAATGAAAACTCGTTTCTTTCTTTCTTCTTCTTTTTTTTTTTTCTTTTTTAAAAAATTCATTCTTTGGTTGGGGATCCCAAAACTGATGAAAATGCCAGGGGACAAAACGGTAGCTTCTAAAATGTATCTAATAGGGTTGGGGGTGTTGCTCAGTGGCAAAGTGCTTATCCAGGAAGTTCAAGTTCAATTCCCAGCACTACAAAAAATGAACAAAAAAAGATTTAGAAATAAAGATAAATTGACGAAACAGAACGAGGGGAGGTGGCGGGGAGGGAAGAATGAAGGAACTTTGGATGGTGTAGAGGAATATAGGGTGGGAGGGGGTGGGGGAAAGAAAGGTAGTAGAATGAGACAGACCCTATGTATATGTATGATGACATGAATGGTGTGAATCTACATTGTGTTCAACCATAGAAATGAAAAACTGTACCCCATTTGGGCTCAATGAATCAAAATGCAGTCCGTAAAAAAAAAAAAAAAAAAATTTAATAAAAAAACAAAGCACGAAATAAAATAAAATAAAATAAAGATAATTATAAAATCTGCAGATGAATGAACCTTTTTGAAAAATGTTTGTTATTGATATCCATTTTTTCTGCATTGATTTAAAAAATACACTATTTTGTAATGTTGCTTTTTTGGGAATCAAGTAGTTCTTTGTTGCCCAATATACAACTTCTTACATTTTTGATACCTAGACCCTTTGGGCTCAGGCAAAGAAGGTGGGGGCCCACATGATGGGATTTGATGAATACTTAAAGTAACTCCTGCCCTAGATATCACTACTGCTTTCCAAAAAAAATCCTTTAATTCAAAGTCAATTATTTTGAATTGAGTACTGTGCTTCGAAAAGAAATCTTCAAAATGCAAACACCCAAGGAGAGGTAGTATGATCTTCCATTTACATCTTCGCCTAAATCTGTTTCTTCAAGTAGCTTTGATCACTTAGCAGAGCACCAAAGGTAGGGGTACAAGGACAGAGAAATTTCCTAGAATGGTGGGGAGGAGGGTATGCAGATGTTGGACCAGGAAAAGCCCACGTTAGACAGCTGAGGGGGCATGTATTTAAAAGGGAGGTAGAAAACTAAGCGGCGAAAGTACTCCTCTCATCCTCAGTACAGCTCTTATGGGGAAAACAAAACTAAACCAAAGCAAATTCTCAACACAGGGACCTATGTGGGCTTCATTCGAAGACACTTTCCATCTCATCACACAATAGCAAGGTCAGCATAGACCATCTTAGTCTTCCCCAGGCCCCATCTGCACCTTTGCCTCTGCCTGCTTTGGATACTTAGCCCCAGAATCCTCATGGGTCAGTCCTGGACACTCTTCCTACTGGCTCTGTAAATGATCACTCCTCATGACAATAGGGGCTAGAGGCAGAATTTCATTTTAACTGATCAAGTTACCATGTTTATTAAATTCTCTTCATTGGGAGAAAGAGAGTGGGGAAGAAATCCTACCACATGGGTTGTAAGATAACAATTGGAGATATTGAGTATGAGATCCAGCCCACTTTGAGTTTTAAGCTGGATAAAAATGTGCATGTTAGATTTATGAAAATGTAGTAATAAGTTACATTAGAAGGAAGGGGATTGGTGGACCTTACTGGGCAGATAAGGGAATGTTTTGGAAGATGGTGCTTTCAAATGATCAGAGAAAACAGATTCAGAGAAACTCCCTCACCTCTTAACTAAGGTCTAAATGTCCCCTCTCAAACTCATGTTGAAATTGAGTCACCATGTGACAGTCTTAAGAAGTGAGTCCTTTAAGGAGTGATGAGGTAATGTATCTATCCATGGACTAAAATTTTAATAATGGGAGTTGGTTAGCTACCTCAGGATGAGTGTGACTTGATTTCTCTGTCTTATGTGCACTCTTTCCTTCTGTCTGATACCTTCTGCCATGTTATGATGCAGAGTGAGGGCTACCGTCAGGTGTTGGTGACATGGTCTTGGTTTTCTCAGCCTCCAGAACTGTAAGAAATAAATCTCTGTCCTTCATAAATTATGCCATCTCAAGTATTATGTTCTTGCAGCAAAAACAAATAACTAAAATGTCTCCAAAGCATAATTGTCAGTTTACTCACAGATGGTATACAAAAGAAAACTTCCTACACAATTGTGACTGGGTCACACCAGATTTCTGGAATTCAGAGGTTCACACTTTCAGGACCCAGCACACAAACTCCAAATCAAAACTTGCATTAGCAAACTTCAAAGCAGGGGACTCCAACAGACTGGTTAATAGCCCAAGAAGAGAGGAAGAGCAACCCTCTCCTCTTCGAGACTATGAGGTCTCCTCTGCACCAGAGAAGGCTTCCTCCAGGCTAACTCCATGACAGCTGCTGAATATTCAGGTGGTGTTACTAAGTGATTCTACTCCATCTTAATCATCTATTTGGGTGACATTGCATATTGCATTCCTCCTGATTTCTACTCTGTGTCTTTTGCCCTCATTTGTAAATAGCATTCAGAAACCTGAAATGAAATTGCATTTACTTTTCACTTCCCCTCATCACTCTGAGTCAGTTTCACTTGGAATCAGCTATACCTTCTGGCCCTTTTAAGGAACCATTATTTTCATGGAGGAGCAAAATAATCCTGCTCCAGGAAATTCTGCTGTGTAAGGAAACTGAGAGGGTGGTAAGAGGGAGACCCCTGTCCCCACTCTCCTCAAATGAGTTCATTTCCCCCTTTCCTTTTAGTTTTAAAAATGTGCACCAGCTCAGTTGCCTCGGATTAAAATGTGGAAGCATAATTTTCCTGCACACATTTTAATCCAGTTAGCACTGGGCCTATTGAAAGCCCTATTCCTTTCCCGGGCTCTGTAATAGCTTCACTCTAAATTGTTTCCTCCTTTGTATGACTCCGATGCTCGTATTAGCCGTGCACAATTTCAGCTCAGCACAGAGGGAAGGAAATCACCAAGGTAACATTGGCTGCCCACAATGCAGTTGTTTTTCAGTGTGTGTATGTGTTTTTAATAGAAATAACATGCAGATAGGCTGATCTCCCTTAATGTCTGCCAGGTTGAAAGATCCCAATTGCTGCTTTTTCTTAAACTAATAGGAAACTTAATCTGAGCCACATAGCAGGGAGACATCGTTTGGGTGTGAATAACCTAGGAAAAACAGTCTGAAAATCAGGGTTACCAAATAGGAGTAGTAAAAAGTCAGAGTACTTTGCTCTGCAGGCAGGACCCAGGCATGCCTGAATGCAAGGGTTGAACGAAATTTTCAAACAAAGGCACATTAGGAATATTTTCAAAATCTCTACTCCAGATTTTTAATTCCAAGGCTTTTGTTTACCTTTGAAACAGGGCTGACCTGAGGCAGTTGACCCTGTTCAGGTTCACTGTAAGAGGGACATTGCCCCTTGACTCTGGTTATCCCATTTCCCAAATCTTCTTTCAGTCTTGGCCTGCTTTAGGTCCCGAGTTTCTCAGGGCGCATATCCTCACCTTTCCCCTTGCCCACCACAAGTTCATCTATCCAAGGTGGACCCGTCTGAGTCAAGTCTCATTCTTTCAGAGCCCTGTGCTCTCTTTAAGTAGCCCAAGGTAACAGACTCCTCACAGATAACTTATGAGGATGGGTTTTATTAGCTCAGTGAAGGACCTGATACCATCAGTGAACCCGAGGAAGCTATTAAGAATTTATAAATCGGCGTATGGAAAGAAGGCAAAACTAACATCCTGATATTGCAAACTTGCTGCAGAAGTCTGAACAAGTGAATTAACTTAGCCGAGTCTCAGTTTATTCATCTTCATAATGGAGCTATTATTGTGCATTCTGTTGGAGTGTTATAAAAATTAAATTAGATGACTTTTGCATATTGTGTGTTCATGAAACCTGGTACAAAGGTGACTGCATTAACATTAGAGACGTACTATTTACCTGTTTTCTTAAACTGATAATAGCCATGTTGTTCCTCAGAACTATTTTCAGTGCTGTTATAGATTTGAAAGTGCTTTTAAAATGATCAAATATCAGAAAACTAGAAAATAACACAGGATCTGCTGGTTTAAAATAAGATTGAATACAACTTCTCTTCTTCTTCCTCATCCTCCTTCTTTCCCCCTTCCTCCTTTTTCTTGATGAATAATAAGCAAGACAAATACCTAGAAGTCACTTTCAAATCCTCTCTTTTGTCCCCAGCTTCCAATCCTTTAGTGAATCCCACTGACTCTTATCTGGAATACACCTTCTACATTTGCCATCTTTGCTCTCCTCTGCTGTCCCTGGGGTTCAATCACACCAGCACTGCCTACAGACCTCTGTAAGGGGAACCTTAGACCAGTGCTGCGGTGCACTGGAGGGTTCTTTAATTCACAAATGACTTCCTCAGTGATCCACCCTCCCTGGAATGTGAAGTCACACATCTACCTTGCTCACCACCAGGCTCTGAGGACTGAGAAGAGTCCCAAGCACATAGTGGAGCTCAATAGAAACCTTATGAATGAATTGTATTCATTAAAAATCCCAAGGGGCAGGCTTATTAGTGCTTTTTACAAATAAGAAGCCTGAGTTTCTTCATCTAAGTGATTAGCCCTTCCACAAAAGACTAGGGATTGGTCAGACGTTTTGAAGGGATTTCATGGAAACTAACTGCACATGAAAAGGTTAACAAATTAAACAGTGCTTCATGCTATACCCTAGGACAACTTTGCCATATCTAAACTTCTTTCTTTCATAGTTCATTAAGCATGTTTATTGAAACTTTTCCTAGACTTTGTTTTGTTTTGTTTTGCTTTTCCTCTATGAATACCAGTAGGCAATGGTTGAGATTTGTATCTTCTGTAGATATACAGCTGAGTAAATAATCACATTGTTTATTCTCAAGGTTCTAAAGACCCATATATTATTTCCCACCCTGTGTTTGCTAGTATTCTGAGGATAAATTCAAATGAGTTCTGTCCTTATGCAATTTTTAAAATGAAGAGATTTGTTTTATTAAACTGTTAACCATGGGTGACATCTTATTATATTAGCAATTTTTATTTCCATCATCAGTGTTCTCACTGCAGCAGCGATTTTCATTTGCACCTACTTTATATTAACACTGTTGACATAGTATTTATCATATCAGAGCATATATTTAGAAACTACATAGGCATTAAAAGAAGGGTGATTTTTCTGGATTTCAGAAAGGTAACCGTTAAAAAAAAAAAAAAACTTAGAAAATCAAATACTTGTGTCTGGGCTTTCTAACTATTATTTTCTTTCTAATTCAAATGATGTGCATAAATGACCATTAGGACACATGAATCAAAATCACAGCAACATTAACTTGCCAAGGCAAGGTAGGATTGAATTAAGTAGCTGAGGTGGTAGACTAATGGGGAATGTGTGAGAAGTCATCCAGACACAATGAGGTTATTTCCATCCTTTACTGGCATCCCCCAGATGCTTAAGATTATAGCTGGATGTTTTTATCTTTCTGAATGGAATAGGAACTGATGACACTAAAACCTATCAACCCTGAATTGTTGGCTAAATGTGAAATTCAGCTAAGGCTCATTGGGTCAGATGCCAAATAGTGAAATGATCATCAATGCCCTTGAAGTACAGATCACAGTGGAATGGAATGAACTGTCTCCTGATAGACAACATTCACAGAGCTATGGAGAGGTGCTAGTGTGTAAAAGGGATATTCATCTTTCACCACACACCTCTCTATACACGAAGAGAGAAGGCAGTAATGTTATTTCACTCATATTCACATCTATAATTTTCTGGATTGATAGGATATAGATATTTGTTGGTCCTTAAGTCTACAACTATGAGATAGTAGCTGTTTTATGCTTTAAGTTTACAAAATTAACAAGAATTATATTATAATTCAGAAACAAAGCCATATATCTTTAAAAGTTTTTATAGTGTTTGCATTTCTTAGCTATTAATTATCTGTAAATCATGGTTTCCATAAAAATAAATCCAAGAAGCACAATAAAAACAAATAGTCATATACGCTCCCAAATCTTTATAAGCAAATCATGTATTTTATAAAATTTAGCTTGTAACATCATTTTTATACTTAAAATTGAGGTGTGATTTATTTGCAGTAAAATATTCTGATCTTAAGAAGATAACTGAACCTATTGGATAAATGCACACACCTCTGTAACCTTCGTACCTTTCAAGATATAAACTATTTCAACTCTTTGTCACCTTTGTCTACCTTACCAAACAATCACAAACAACCCCACTAAACAACACTGACTATATTTCTGTCCCCGTAGATTAGTTTTTCTGCTCTGGAACTTCATATAGATGGAGTCACACATATAGCATAATCTCTTTTGAGTTTGGCTTATCTCAGTAGGCACAATGCTTTTAAAATTTATTCAAGAAAGACAGCAAATGTACTTTCAGAGAAGCTAATGAGACTTCCTCAAGGTAGATTAAGGGGGCCATTTTTAGAAATCAAATATTGAATAAAAGGATTTTCTCCTACCTAGTTGGGAAGACCCAAATGTTGGAGGTCAGAATAGCCTAGAGGATCCCTATTTACAATGGATTTTCTCACTCATGTGTCTAACCCTTGGGCCAAGATGACTGAAGATGGATTTAACTGGGACTCTGGAATAGTTAGCACGCTACATGTTGCCTCTCTATGTGGCTTGGGCTTCCCAAAGCATGGAACTTGGAATCCATAGAGGATGTTTTTGAGAAAGGACCTCATGAGACTGAACATTCTAATAGGTAGGTTCAAATGGCATAGCCTTTTATGTCTGATCATTGTAAGTCATAGATCACCTCCATATTATTCTGTTGGTCAAAGCAATCACAGATCCACTCAGTTTAAGGGCAAGGAACATTGACTCCACCTTTCAATGGGAAGAGTGTCAAAGAATTTGCAGCAATTTTTGTTGTTTCCAGGAATAGTGCACATGTAATAATATGTCTGAAATAGATAGCCAATTGTTTAAGGAAAATTTAGGGAAGAAAAATTTAAATATGTGGTTTTTTCATGGTTGAAAGGAAGAGTCTAAATGGGAATAATAAGAAATGTATTCTGTGCATAGGAAACTGACTAAGGTAAAGTTTCTGCCATTTCAAGGATGGAGGTGGTAAGTGAAGAGAGTTATAATGCACTGTGAGGAAAACCTCCACAGAACTGGGTGGTCTGAAAAAGATCGTTAAGAAATCATGGATTGGGGACCAGTTTTATACAGTGGAGCACAGCATGAATTGCCCACTTAGAGAAAGTGATTTCATCATGGTTCTGATTATAGCTGCTACTCTTTTGGAGGCTATATAAGAAAGGTTGGTGGGAAGAGGACTATTTTTAGGAGGCTGGACATAATATACAGGCTTCCTGGAAATATAGATGTCACTGATTTATTCACAGGTTTGTTGTAGAAAGAATACTCACGCTCTCCAACCTCTCTACCACCTGGGATATCCATGTCCTAATCCCTGAAGACTGTGCATATGTTGTATTATGTGAAAAAGGGGAATTTCTAGTAGAATTGAGGTTGCTATGTTGGGTTGGATAGTATGCCCCTACAACGTATGTCCATTTGGAATCTGTGCATGTGAATTTATTAGAAAACAGGGTATTTGTAGATGTGATCAAGTTAAAATGAGATCATACTGGATTATGGTGGTCCCTAAATCCAATATGACTGTAATCCTCATAAGAAGAGGGGAATTTTTTTTTTTTTTAATGTGAACTGCTTGGATAGAAGAGGGGAATTTGGATATAAAGACACACACAAAGTGAGAATGTTATATAAAGGTAGAAGAAGAGTTTGGAGTGGTGCATCTGTAAGTAAAGAGTGCCAAGGAGTGCCAGAAACTACCAGAGGGGAGGAAGAAGCAAGGAATAATTTTTCCCTAGATTATTCTGACAAAGTATGGTCCTGCTGGCACCTTGACTTTGGATTCTGGGCTTCAAACAGTGACTGAGAGAATCTATCTCTGCTGTTTTAAGCTGCCCAGTTTGTGCTAACTTGCCATGGTAGCCCTAGGAAGTGAAGTTTTCTAATCAGTTCAATATGACAAGAATCTTCATCATTGGAAGAAGGAACCCAAAGAAAGAATCAGAGAGAAGGCAGCATGACACTGTTGCTTTTGAAAGTGGAAGAAGGTGAAGCCAACAATCGTAGCAGGGATAGGTAAATAAGGCAAAGTTCATTAACACTTTGACCATAAGAAGATGACATCTAAGTCAGACTGGTTTTGGTAAAAGGGGACTTGATAAAATCAGTTCAGAGGGGTGTGTAGGGAAAGGTGGAAGAAAGATAAGCTGGATACAGCTTCTTGCTCAGAATCCAAGGAAGCAAGGAGAGAAGGGTGAGCCAGTCACTTGTAAGAGCCAAATTGTTCTCTTCAAAATTAATTCACAGTACCTCAGAATGTGACTGCATTTGGAGATAAAGCCTTTAAAGAAGTAATAGAGATAAAATGAAATCACATGTATGGACCCTGATCCAATACGACTGGTATCTTTACAGGAAGAAACTCACACAGAGGAAAGTTCATGTGGAGACAAAGGGAAAAGACAATCATCCAGAAGTCAAGGAGAGAAGCCTCCAGAGAAACCAGCAGTGATCTCAGACATCTAGTCTCAAGAATGCGAGAAAATAGATACCTGCTGGTTAAGCTGCCCAGTCTGGTAGCTTGTTATAGAAGCCCAAGCAAACAAACTAAAACCCAAATTCTTCACTTCCATCATTTTCTAGATTAAGGCTCTAACACAAAATAGGAAGGTAAGTTACTCAAGCCACATAGTTAGTGGCATTGCCAGGGCTGAATTCACATTTCTTGATATCAAGATGAGGATGAATGAGCACTCTGGAGCTCTCTGTAGAGTTTTTGATGAGGTTTTGTGGTGTGATTGACTTTTTTCATTCCTTCACATTTGAACACACCAATACATATAGTATGTTTTCATTTTTAGTTCCTTCTCCCTAGCTGAATAAAAACCAACTCATTAAAAAGGAAAATAAATGATTAAGTTGTTATAAAATTAGAACCCCCAAAGAAAATATTCATTAGTTGCTAACCAGCTGTCATTTTCTTAAATTTTATATTTCACAGTAGCTTTCACTCGAACAATCTACTTCTCACATACTGTGATAATCTGTTTTTAAAGATTTCTTTTCCTAAAGATGACTGTATACAGGAGGATAGGCCAATTTATGCCTAAACATGTGTGTGTAAAATATGATAGATGACTCAGTGTGACTCAGTGTAATTATTTTGTGTAGTTAACTTAGTTAACTATTGTTCTTATGAAATTTGCACAGATGGACTCAACTGGAAACCATTTCCCTGCTCTGTCTGGTCTTCCTGATGTACTGAAAAACATGTGTATGTTTACATATTGAATCCATTTACAAATAAAAATTAATAATAGATATTGCTAAATAAATTACTCCATTGTAAATAAATATAGGCTGGTTATTTTCTGCTTAATTTTATTCAAATCAAATACCTTTAGCCTCAAGGTCTTCCAAGATGAGACTGTGGGCTGCTTTCCATCCTGGGGTGAGAGAATAATCTAAGCAGATTTTAAATTATTTAAACTGGTCACCCTGCTCCAATACATTCTAAGTAGCTCTTTAAATCATTGATGAAGGCATCAGATCCTACATTTGGGTGGCAAATTAAAAAAGAAGAAGAAGAAGAAGGAAATCTATGCTGACTTTAATTACTTTTAAAAGAATAGAATCAGACTCTGATCTTATTAAAATCAGATTATAGTCACTTAATAACCCAGAGCAAGAAAAGAGATTTGAGTTTTATACTGCTCAAAGTTCCAAAACTTGAGCCTATAAAAGATAGGCCCATATATTGTCTATGGTACCCCCATAATTTGTTCCTATAACCTTTCATACATTATTTCTGTTAGTTTTGATAACAGTGTTGAAGGTACATATTTGTGTTAGTTTTCTGTCACCGTAATAAAATACCTGAGATAATCAACTTATAAGTAGAGAAGACTTATGTTGGTTCACAGTTTTGGAGGTTTTGGTCCATGGGCAGTTCACCCCATTGCCTTTGGGCCTGTAGTAAGGCAGCACATTATTATGGAGAGCACATTGTGGAATAAAACCATTCACCTAATTCCAGGTCACAAGCAAACAAAAAAAAAAAAAAGAAAAGGAGACTGGGGACCCCTAATCTCCTTTGAGTGTATGCTCAATGATGACCAGGACCCACTTCTTAAAGTTCCCACTAATTCCCATTAGTACAAAGGTAGGAACCAAGCCTTTAACATACGGGTGCTTGAGGGACACTCCAGACCCCAACTCCAGCAGTGTTATTATCCCCACTTTGCAGATAAATAAACTCATTCAGAGATTTACATAACTTGCTCAGCTGGTAGGTCCCTGAACTGAGATTCATTCTGTGGTCTTGTTTACCCCAAAGCCCATGCACTTTCTACTAAGTCATGCTGAATCTTATTTCATGATTTACTAAGTGCTTTTAAAAATATTTTATTTGAGACTTGAGAAGTCCTATGAAGTAATTTCCTATTATATGTAGAGAAAAGTTGAATGTTTCAGCAACTGACCCCAAATAGTTCATCTGGAAATGGACTCTGAGTGCTTCCTTCTATGCACCAAGCCATGTACACACACACCCACATGTACCCACACACCCCAGGGACCTAGGCAGGGGTTCTTACTCACAGCCTTGCCTTGCACTCAGGGTAAGGCATAAACCTGGTAACCTATGTTGAAGAAAAGGATTGGTCTAGTGTTTCACCTCTGGGAGCCATCTATTTTCAAATAATTTTATTAATAAATGAAGGATATGATAGTAATATCTTTTAGTTTGTTATATCATAGAGAAAGCATGTGCTTTGAATTCACTTAACTTCAGAACTTTCTCTTCTATTCTTCACTGTTCCTGGAGTTAGAACTGCCAGATAAAATTCAGGCAACCCATTTAAAAATCTGATATTCAGATAAACAAAGAATAACTGTTTAAGTATACTCCAAACATATTTACACTAAAAATATTAATTAATTTTTCTAAAATGCAAATTTAACTGGGTGGCCTGTGCTTTTATTGATTAAATCTCACTGCCCTACTTGTGGCAGAAATCTGTTGAAGACTTGATGGTCTCAGAAAACTCTAAGCCACTCATCATAATGTCAAGAACCTTCTTTACAAAAGTAGCCCTGCTTAGTGCTTGCCACTGTTATGTGGAAAACCACACAACTTCCTTTGTGCTTTCTATTTTGCCATAGTTTTCACAAAAAGCAATATATATATATGTGTCTATATACACATATATAGACATATATATTTTTTCTTGAAATATGTATATATGTAAAGAAGAAAAGGAGGAAAGTTTTAGGTGAAAAACACAAAACAGTTAGCAACATAAATACAAAACTAATTCATAATTCATATTATTAAAGAGATGAAGGAATTATTAATTGCAGAAAAACTAATTAAGCTTAATTATATACCTCACTTGTTCTCCAATCTTACCAACATCAGAATTAACTGGAGAACTTGGTAAAACGCAAATTGTTGGGACCCATTCCTGAAGTTTCTGATTTGGGGTGTGTGTGTGTGTGTGCATGTGTGTGTGTGTGTGAATTTTCATTTCATTCAAATTTCCAGGTGACCCTGATGCTGCTGGTCCAGAGAACCCACTTCAAGAATAACTTCTGTGTGACACCATGAAACTCCAACTTGTAATACTGAAATGCAGCTTCTTCCATCAGTACTCATTAGTGATGACGAAACCAGTGGCTAATCAAACTTGAGTGATATGTTAGTTGGATGCTAAGACAAAGATTTCAAACACCTGACCGAAACTTCCTTGAAGCACATTTATTGCTGAAAGGCTGCAGTGTAATGAATCACAAAAGGAAGCCCAGCTTTGTACTATTCTCCCTTGAATATTTTTCGATTTGGAGCCACGGAGCAATTCTGTGTGCCTGCTGGTGAGCACAAATTCATTCATTATCCTTTATTATCACCCGAGGCTAAGCTTACTATGCTGCAAAATTACAACCTGAATAACTAGCTGCAAAACTTTCCTTAACATCATCATCCTTTAGCTCTGAGCGCTTAAGTAATGTGTAAGGAAGCATAAGAATATTTCCTGGAACTAATTTTTCCCTACTCCTTCCCATTTTTGCAGTATTTCTTCAGCTGAAGTGGCCATCACATAATTAAAATTTTTTAAAGTGGCACATTCAGATGGTAATATTAGGACTATTGACAATGCTTTTGATGTTACCTGGACCTTTTCTTTCCCTTTCCACTTTCCTTCTTTCTCCTGGTATTGTAGTGCCTTAATGAAAACATGTGGCAGAAAAAAATAGTAAATGAAGCGGATTCACATTGTAGTTAAAAACATGGCGAAGGATAACAGAATATACCACCCCCAGATCTGCCATTTTGGCATAAAGCTGCTGCAAACTGAAGGCAATTTAGAAGAAACAGATACCCTCCTCCTCCTTCTATTTGCTTCAAAACAGGGCATAAACTTACAAGATGTCCCTCTTCCCCTCTCCACCAGGAAGGACAAGAGTTAACCTCCCAATGAACTGCACCAGAGGGCTCTATATAATAAAGTTTACTAATTAGTCTTTATCAAACATTAGTTTTCCATACATTTGTCTTCCCAAATTTGTTGCCCCTAGAAACTCAGGTCTTTTCTTTTGTCTTGCCACTTCTCTAAAATTTGCTTGTTTATTTGTTTAGACAAAAAGGCTATGTAAGACAGAGTTCTAAACCACCTCTCTGAGTTACTCATTGTTGGGTACTCTCCTGTGTCCAATGTACATGTCAATAAACCTGTTTATTTTTCTCTTATTAGTCTGTCTTTTGTTATAGAGAATTTAGAAGGGTAGAAGGAGAATTGTTTTTCCTCTACAGCAGTCTTAGAGTCAGCAAATAACCCCAACACTTGTTTTCCTGGGATGCCTTTAGGAAATTCATGTTTGTGAGCTTTCAGGATAAAGTTTATCTTTAAAGCATCTCAGTCCATCACTTTTTTTTTTCTTTAAAATTGTTAAGTTTACACTCTACGTTCAAAGTGGCTATGTGCTGTTTTTCCTTCTTAAACAGAATACAGAAAGTCCCTGAGTCAATGATGCGTTGACAATTGTTTGACTTCATGATGTACAAAAGCACTAAGCATTCAGTAGAAACCCTACCTCTGAAGTTTGAATTTTGATTTTTCTTAGGCTAGTGATATGCAGTATGATCCTTTCTCTCAATGCCGGGCAGCGTCAGTGGGGAAACAACAGACACTCTCTAGTGTACCATGTTGCTAAGTTAAGATACCTAGTAAGTTAGGTATGCTAAACATGTGTTCCCTATAGTACTGTGTATCCAACCCAGGGCATTGTGCATGCCAAGTAAAACTCTCCCAGGAAGCAACACCACCGACCCCAAATGCATTTTCGACTTGCAATATTTTTAACATATTTTCAATTTAAGATAGGTTTATGGGAACATAAAGTTGGAGTATCTGTATATTCCATGAATAGTGCAATCTCTTGGGATTTAAAGTTGCCATGATATATCTGGCACTGGACTTCACTATGACAGTTTTGACAGCAGGAATTAATGTGTAGTGGTGGTGGCGGTGGTGGTGGTGGTAGGGATTGTTATCAATGGCTTTTGAAATTCTTAGGAATTCAAAATTGTCTTCATAATTCTGCCTTTGCCTTTTTTGTTGATCAGTTGTTCCTTCTTGCTATTTTTAGTATCTACTATTTTTAAATTGCTCATCTAATTTACACATGGTTCTAATTAAAATGGTTTGAAAATTGTTTCAGTCATTTTAGGAGTTAAGCACTCGGGCTTTGTGGGCTTCTTTTGTTTACTTCTGAATTTCAAGCCAGGCTCCAAGTGCTAAAAATATGGCCTTTAATAAATCCTCTTCAATCATGTAAGTTGTTTTTCATATGTGAAATGGATGCCGCCAACCCAGTCGTGGGAAAGCAGGGACTTCTGTATGTAATATACACAATAGAGCCACATCTTCTTGTGTGACGGGGTAAGTGTGTGGGTGGCTGGGAAAAACACTGGGCTGGGAGGGGTCCTTCCCCCCACCCCTTTCTCTCTCTCTCTCTTTTTTTTTTCCCCTCCAGGGGTCTCACTAATTTACCCAGGCTGGTTTTAAACTTGGCAATCCTCCTGCCTCAGCCTCCCCAGTTGCTGAAATCACCACTGTGCCCACTGCAAGATTGCTTTTCTCTAGAACTTGAGTGTCCTTTTTCCAAAAAAATTCCTTCCAATCAAGAGTTGCCAGATTTAGAATAAAAACCTCGGTTACACTAAAAATTAAGATAAATGCCTAAGACTTTTTAGTACAATTCTACCCCAAATATTGGATGATACATACTTACACTAGAAAAGAGATATGTTATTCAACTGGAATTCTAATACAACTAGACATAAATTTATTCTTTGATATTACGTAAAGCTCTAGGTCCCAAGAGTTTCAAGTCTTTATCTTTCCTATGTTGGCCCCCTGTGCACACAGAAATACCATGTAAGATTTGTATGCTTTTCTGCTGTTCATCTGTCTTATGTCAGCTTAATTCTCAGGCCCCGCCATATAACCTAAGAGAAGAGAAGAAATGTTTTTCTTCTCTTTAAACTGACATTGCTCTTTCCACCTGGTGGTCTGTCTACCTGGCTAGACTGGACTTCCTCACAGCAGCGTGGTTCCAGGGTAGTCAGACTCCGGACATGGAAGCTCAGACTCCAAGAGAACGTTTCCAAGAGATCAAGACCAAAAGAGGCTATGAGACTTCTTCCCATCGAGCCACATAAGACATAGAACTTCACTTTTGTCACATTCTGTTAGTTGAAAGCTACTCGTAGAGCCATGGTTTGTAGTGGTGCTCTTTCCTGAGTCTCAGTTTCTGACTCTACAAATACTTTACAATGTATTTGTGAGACTAACAAAGATTTGTAAATTATTTGAAAATATTGCATTCGTATTGTATTACATTAGTAGTATGAGTCTGATATTTCTACTTCCATGCCCATTTTCTGTTTTTTTTTTGTGTGTGTAGCATTTATGTATGTGTAATAAATTTATAGTCATATAATATTTTAATATGTTAGAATTTTATGTATGTAATTATATATTATATGTGCAGATATCACACACACATATATATACACTTATGCTTCAGTCATTGATTGTAATGCTTGTAATGAATTCACTTCCTTCTATGCATCCAGATTAGTACTGGCTAAGTAGCATTTGGGGAAGGTTGAGAAAATAGTAACTCTGATAATTTTCTGAGGGGCTTAATTTTGTCACAGAATCTCAGTTGCAAAAGGCTGTTTTAAAAAGTTTAAGTTTAGGTTTACAAAAGTTAACTTAGCTCTTACTATGTCATCTCTCTAAGATATTATGTTACTTTGAATTTAAAGATGGAATAACAGAGACACAGTCTCCCAACTGCATACCTTTCCACTCCATGACTAGCTATTGCCTTTATCCAACACAAGTATGCCAACTCCATTTGTGCACACAGACACACATTTACACACACATGCACATATATAAGTATATGCAGAATCAAATCAGGTGTGCATTGATGAATTGGCTTCTACATTATCTCCTCTAATCATTAGACTCACTCCTTACAAAGTCAGTGACTGAGACTTGATGGCTTATTAGAATTCTGTGGAATCTTCACTTTGAGAAAATTCTCATCAGGACAGATATCTGCAGGCTTAAAGCTTATTAGTCATTTAGAGAGGACCTTGAAGACATTTTTCCACACTTTATTTATTTGGGAAGTCATTTAAATTGTACTGCTTGCATCTAGAAAAATATTTGATTTGATAGGTCTTTAATTTACCAAATATTTGAAATTGGAAGAAGTCTTAGAAAATTATGTCTTTCAAAGTTTTAAAAAGTAAAGTTCTGCATCTCTGTTCTAAAATGTTTTTCTGACATAGTCTGTGAACTATGCTCTGCTAAGATGTTTGTTGGCATAAGCAATTTTCACGAGACGCACTGAGGCAATTCTAATTGTATATTAGGGTTCTTAGAAAAAGAAAACCAATACTATATGCAGTATGTAGGTAGTTAGAGGGGATTTATTATTTGAACAGTCTCACACATTTATGGAGGCCAAGATATCCCATGGTATATTGTCTAAAACTGGAGAATCAGTCAAGCTGGTGGTATAATTCAGTCTGACTCCAAAGGGTCAAGAACCAGGGGAGATGATGGTATAATTCTCAAGTCAAGGCTGAAGACTTAAGACCTAAGTGGGTATGGGAGAGTGATATTGGTTTCAGAGTTCATTATATACCTGGAGTTCTGATAGCTGAGAGCAGGAGAAGATGAATGTTTTGGCTCTAATTGAAAATAAATTTGCTCTTCTTTCATCTTTTCTCTATCTATATGCTCAACAGATTGGATTGAGCACATTGGGGAGAGTATACCAATGTAAATGCTAGTATCTTCCAGAAACACCCTCTCAGACACATCAAAAATGTTTTTACCAGCTATTTTGGCATCCCTTAATCCAGTTAAGTTCACATTTCAAAGTAACCACCACTATATATATACAATGGAATATTATTCAGCCATAAAGAAGAATAATATTATGGCATTAGCAAATAAATGGATGGGTTTGGAGAATATCATGCTAAATGAAATAAGCCAATCTCCAAAAAACTAAAGGGTGAATGTTTTTCCTGATAAGTGGAGAATGATATATAATTCGGGTGGGGGTGTGGGGAGTGAGAGAAAAATGGAGGACCTTTGGATTATGTAAAGGAAAATGAGAGAGGAGGGTATGAAAAATGGTGGAATGAAACAGACATCATTACCCTATGTACATGTATGATTACACAAATGGTATGAATCTACATCGTGTACAACCATTGAAAGGAAATGATGTGCCCCATTTGTGCACAATGAATCAAAATGTAGTCTGTAAAAAATTAAAAAGTAAATAAATTTTTAACAATGCACAAAAAAATAAAAGTAACCACAACATATCTCCTTCCTCAATGCTACTGCAGAAATCATAACATTTTAGCATTACTCTCCATGTTCTTTGCCACTTTACTAAAGGACCAACTGCTGATGATATTCAGGATTTGGTTTTGCATAGTATAATTTTTTTAAGTTTTTTTGTTTCAGTCTCAGAAAATGTTCTGTTACATTATTTCCTCAGTGAATTCTTCATGAAGAGAATAAAACTATTTTCTTAACTACAGAGAAATCCAGGAATGAGGTAATTGTGCCGTGGCACTCAGACACAAACATTTTGTCTGAAATCATCTGGATGATCAAATTCTTGATGTTCTTTAATTATGGGAATTGAGTATATAGAGGACATTCAGGGGAAAAAAAAGTCTTCTGCTAATGTAGATATTGCAAAAATGGGATTCTTCTGCTACCAAATCCTCAAAATTCTGATGGATTTGGTTTTCTTGTCACTAAACCATTAGAAACACATATTGTTGCTCTTGCAAGAAGTGGCAGCTAGTGGAGTTGAAGCAGTTAGGTATCATCAGGTGTGTTAGTTTGTGTATTTTCCTAATATTTAGATTTGGGTAGGAAGAACAAGGGGCCATAGTTGACTAATCAAGTATGGGGAAACATTACCTAAGGAAGAAGGATTTGTCGCTGTGGAGATCTCAGTGTGAGGAAGAAGTTAGAGGCTGTGTGACAAGTAAAAGGCAGTAGTTTGGGGAAAAATTGATTGTTCTCCTAACACTGAAGCTTGTCAGGTTGTGATGTGCATTATTTGGAGTACCCTGGAGATAACCTGGTGGGAGGCTGGCAGCTGGTGTTAGAAATGTGGAGACTGTTTCATCAGCAGACTTTCCCGACTTTTAGAAGTTTCCTGGAGGCAGCCCCAGATGGCTCACTTAGCAGGAAACTCATTTATTTGTAGCTCCAAACACTTCCTAGAATCCCTAATGTCCGTGTGAACAGGACCACAAACTCATAGCTGCTCCCCTGTGGTTAATTTGCAAGCCACATTAACAATTTCTAAATAAGAGGATGCCATTAAAACAGGGTCCTCGTGTTGTTTATTATAATTCAGTGGGTTGGATTTTAAATCAATAAAAAACTTCAGCAGGAAGCTGTCTGGTTCCAATGACAAGAAACTGAGTCAAGGCTGATTTAGGCTGATTCTGGGATCCAACTCCAGTTAGACTGACTCTTCTGGATATTCTTTAAGGAAGAGGTTAAAATGACAGAAGGTTAGGAAGTAAAACTGAGATGGAGATAGTTGGAAAAAGTGTAATATTCGGAGAGAAGCTGAGGTTCAAAAGAAGGGCTGGGGGTTTGTGGAGAGGGAGATCAGGCATGAATTAAGTAGAACAAAAAAGAGGGTCAGGAACATAAAATATGGTGGGAAGAATGTGATCCCCATGACTTGAGGCATGCTAATTTCCTTGAATTTTAGTTTATTTATTAATCTGAAAGTAATATACTCAGATTCACTCAATCACAGGGTCCTTGAACATCAGGCATGAAGAGGGATTGGACAAGAGCCTCGAGAGGAAGGCAGATCCTAGATCCCAGAGCCCTTGCATAATACTTAAAGTATTTTTCCTTCTTTCTTTCTTTTTTTGCAAGCAATGAGTAGAAATCTCTAAAATGAGGAGGTGTGCTGTATGTGGAAACAAAACCGACAACAGTAGATAGAAGCAACTAATATCTGTTGCTAAGGAGACAAAAAACTGATGCATTAGCCCAGACCAGAAAGAAGATTGTGACAGATAGACCACAGCAGTAGGAATGCAGATGAAAAGCCATCCATTCCTTAATTCACCAGATACTTGTTGAGTGCCTTTTATGTGCTAGGTGTTTAAGTTTTATGTACTAGGCGAACAGTGGTAAATAAAGCAGACTTGTTATTCTAATCTCAGGGAGTGTATATTCTAATCAGAAAGCCAACAATAAATACCCAAATTACATAGAAGATTCTTTCAGCTAGAGAGGCATGTTTGCAAGGAAATAAAACTGGTATAATGGAAGAGTTACTAGACTAGAAAGGGACATTTGATATGACATGTTTGACAAGAGGAATGAGTCATGTGATCAAGGGGAACAGTGCTCTTGGCAGAGGAAGGAGCCAGGTGCCTGGGAGGAAGAGTCTGAGCAGTGATGAGGGGCAGTTAGAATGGCAGGGCATGGGGCAAGCAGAGAGACTCGAAGGCACAGTGGAGAGTTGAGTTCTGAGAGAAAAAGGAACCCAATCCGACCAACATTTCTTAAAGATCCCTAGTCACTGCGTGGTGACTAGAGGCAAGTTATGAGACTGTTGTGATAATTGCAAAGATAAAGAAAAGTGTCATAATTAAGATATAGAAAACACTGCAGGTTCTCACCTTTTGAAAGAAAGGTGTTCAGAAAATTCTTCACAAATTCTTAAATATAAAATATCTCCATAACATGTGATTCCCTCCCCAGACAATTGAACCATATAAAACGATGTAATCTTTTCGGTTTCTTAATGAGATTACCAGTTATGCCATGATAAGTAGAGAATAATAAAACCACAATGGAACAGGATGCAGCATATGGCTACAGGCATTGCAGACAACTAACTATACATATATTTAGCAGAAAACATTATTTAAAGCCACATTTACCTTTGGAGGAGGTAATGAAGCATTTTAACAACATTCTTCACTGAAAGGAAGAATTTTCGTCTACTGAGCTCCTTAATGTTGAAGAAATCTGCTTATAGAAATGAGCTAAAAATGATTTTAGTCCACAATAAAGAGAGCAGTTGAGAGTCAACGCTCATCCAACTTGCTAGTCCGCAGGAAAATCTCCACATACATGTGTGGAGAGTTTCACACATGGAACTTCCCTTAGGAGGAAAAACTTTCCCTTGCCCAATTTGAGTTCAATAATCAGGGTCCTGCAAATTGACAATAGACACATTAACAGAAGAAACGATTATTATGCATGCAGGAGCTTTGAAATGAAGACTGTCCCTGAACAGTAGAGATAGGGGTTGATACATCAGCTCAATAAGGAGAAAGGAGAGAGCCAAAGGGCTTCTATGGGATAATAAACTGGCCTTAGGAAAACAGAAAGGGCCTGCAGGAGAACCAACAGAAGGTATGACAGTTAATGTTTGTTTATCTCTCATTGCAGTGAGTGGTCAGCCTCCTTACTGGGAGTGAGGCTCCCCAGAGGAAGGATTTACGGCAGTTTCACTCCTGGAAGGTGCTGCTTCTATCAAGTTAGAGAAGCTCCGACAGATTTCTTTCTGCATCTGAAATAAAAATATCTTCGATTTAAATTAATCTTCATACCAACTTTAGATTTCAAGTGGTTCCTTCACTTTATTTAATGAAGACAATGAAGAAGCTCCGCGTCTCATTTAGATCCGTATGCATGAGATCAAGGAGGCACATGCTCCAGAGAAGAGACCAAAAGTCCAGGAAACCAGGGTAATGTGAATTTTGTAGGATTTCCTGGAGATCTCAGTGCAATTTGAACTTTCTAGGGTATGGAATTGAATGCTCAAGCCAATTTTATTTAGACAGTTTGGTGGACAAAGAGAGACCTTTCTAATTAGTGGCATCAATGTCTCTTCCCTAAGGTAATTTACAAGTACCCCTTATATAAATGTTTAGGTGTGACAACTGTTACTGAGGAGAGAAAGTGATGGATATTTACCAAATCATAGCTTTGACTCATTACCAGTTCTGTCTCTTACACATGATATTGAACAAGTTAATTCACATCTCTGAGCCTCAATTTTATCATCTATATAAAAAAACAAGTAATACAATTTATATTATTTGAGTGTTCATTTGCATACATTATTTTATTGGTCTTTTCAATAATATGAGGCGTCATGATACCTGCATTACTCGACAAATAAACGAAAAGCATTAAGATGTTAAGAAGCTTGTCCAATATCACGCAGCCAGTAAGTAATGAACCAAAATTAGGATCCAATTCTGTCTGATCCCAAACTCCATCTCTTAATCACTACACTGTACCACTTTAATGTGCTGTAAGGCTGTTATAAGTTCTCAGTTGAATTAAATTAAATTAAATAAGGAGGTGTAAATAAATGGGGCAGTGTAGTGTCTGGCACATAGAAGTAGCTCAACAAATGGCAACTGCTTCATGATTGTTTAATCATGAATAGCAAGTTTATCCTTCTAAGGTTCTTTTTAGTCTCGTGCTATCATCTGTGGTCCCTGACCTTTTGAAGGTGAAATCTTATAGCATCAATATAACACATACGCACACACACACACACACAATAGATATAATATTAAATAAATATACATACATTGTATGGTTATAAGAGATCAAATGAGTAGTTTAGTTGTCAAAGTGAATTCAGAGAATAGAGAATTAATTGAGGCAAAAGTCACAAGAGAATGTCTTTATGAATGACGTAAAACACAAGTTGGGGAGAATTTACATGGTGTTAAAATGGCTAACACAATTTCCCTAAGTACTTCCTTTACAATAGAGATTAGTTGGGCTTTGGATGAATATGACTCATTTAAATGCTCCAAACCATGAATCGCTCAGAGTAGCATTCTGGGTAATTTTAATGAAACAGACTTACGGTCTATGTTCCTTTGTTAACTGCTTCTATTGAATTTAAACAAAAGTCCCATTTCATTCTAAATTTAAATCTAAAAGAGATTTGATCTTTACTTCCTGCCATTTTGCAACCAATGTGATTTCTCACAAATGCCTGGAATTAAGATGTGAGTCAGATCAGAAAATTGCATGTGGATCTGCAAGGAATAACAAAACAGAGGGGCAATTTAGTGACATATCATATCCAGTTTAGTGACCATCTGATCTGGCCCACCTCAATTCCTGAGACTGCCTAAATTGCAGTAGCTGACATGCCCACTGTCTTAGTTTTTCATTATTATCAAAAATACCTGAGATAATCAACTCAGAGAAAAGATTTATTTTGGCACACAATTTTAGGGATTTCAGTCCATGAAACCTCTTTGACCCCCTTGCTTTGGGTCAGTGGTGGTACATCAGGATAGGAGCTTACCACAGAGAAAAACTACTTACCTCATGGCCAGAAACAAAAGCAGTAAGAAAAAGAGACTGGGATCACACAGTCCACTTTGAGAACACACCCTCAATGATCTAAAGACCTCTCATTTGGTGGGTTCCACCTCATAAAGTTGGCATCATCTCCCAATAGCCCAATAGGCCAAGCTGGAGACCAAGCTTTAATACACAGGCCTTTTGGGGACATTGAATATCCCAACTATAGCACCCACTAATGTCCGCCTACTCAGAACTCTGTGAAATCAGAGAAAATAACAATTTAAATAAACCAAAACATTGAAAGTGGCTCACATAGCAGAAATATTAATATCAACTTTGTTCCTAAAAGCCCCAAACTGTAAACAACCCAAATATCTATCCACTGGTAAATGAATAAGTGGATTGTGAGACATCTACATCAAGAAAGAACAGACCAGCAATCAAAAGGAATAATTCACTGATACACGTAGTAACAAGACTGAGACCCCCAAGCATTATGCTAAATGGAAGAAACCAGGCACAAAAAGCTACTACATACTCTATGATTCTATTTCTATGATAATATGCAAAAAGGAAAATGAAGGAGCAGAAATCAGTTCAGGTGTTTGCAGGGGCCAGGAATGAAATAGAAGTTGCCCCAAAGGGCAGATGGAACCTCTGGAGATTAGAAATCACATTCCTATAGATGTAAGTTTCTTTATAAATGGACATTTAATGGTCTTTAGAGTTTCTCCTGAGTCTGATGTTTCTCAAAATAATCCTTATGCCAAAGAGGCATGTTTTGGAGTAGTACACTCCAGTCCCCTATAGACTTCAGCATATGAACTGGGAGAGGGCTCTGTTCAAACAATAGCAGAAATATTCCTTATGTTGATTGTAGTGGTGATTAAGCAACTGTACACATTTGTCAAATCTCATCAAATCATACACTTAAAAGGTAAATTATACCTCAACAAACTTGACTTTTAAATTATAAATCAATAGACCTTATGGTTAAAAAAAAAACCAAAAAAAAAAAAACAGTGACTTAGTTTCTTCTTATTCCCTGCCTAGACAACTGTGGGGCCTGCCAAGTTACTCTGTTTCCTTCAGTATTGCCCTTCTTGTCCTGTATCTATGTTAACTCTGTGCTTAACAACTCTTCAGCTGCCAATTGTCCTCTGCATAAAGAAAAATGCTCCTTAACTTAGGTTACATGACTCATGTGACACCTTTGTACTTCTCTAATCCTATCTTTTGCAACTGCATGACTAAAACATTTATTTGCCAGCAACTACTTTTTGCTACCTCTAACACACACACACACACACACTGTGTTCTCCAGAGTAGACCAATACCTCAGCTCGCCTCTGATATTAGCCCTAAATTCAGAACTATGAAACTAAGCACATTCTTCCTTATTCTGCTCCCAAATTCTTTATTACCCCTTTTTTAGAGCATTATAGTTTTACATAATAATAGGGTTCATTTTTAACATACTTATAGGTGCATATAAAATTTTTCTCTATTTTAATCCCCAACCAAGGTCTTTCTTAAAGTCATGGAAATTGGGCTGAAGTAAATGCCCTGAAACAGCTCTCAAATAGTGGAAGAAGGGAGTCTTCTTGCATTTCTTCATATTTTTCTATACCCTACAGACTTTTCCAATTCTCCTCAGGTAGACAGTCTGGGATACTGATTAATGAAGCAAAGTACTTCTTTTAATAAATGAATAGAAATGTGCCATCAAGTTCACATTGTCTACAGCAGCAACCTTGATTTAAAGGGCTTTTCTTCTTTCTTTGTCCTACTCTGTCCCCATCCCACATTGATCCCAAATCCTAGCAACACTTTATAGATAAATATTGTACCTGTTACATCTTCTTGCTGCATTGCACCTTTTATTAAAATATAATGTCCCTGTCTCTTGTAACCTTTTTTAATTTAAAGAATTTTTAATCATATTAATATAGCTACCTCTGCTTTCTTTTGGTTACTTTTTACATGGACTACTCTACTACTCTTTCATTTTTAACCTACTTGTGCCTTTGGATCTAGTCTAAATAGCATATATTTGGATCATTTTAAAAAATTCATTCTGCCAATCTTTGTATTTTAACTGGAAAGTTTAATCCACTTATATTTAAAATAATTACTGACAAAGAAATGGTGTACTCCTGTCATTTTATTTATTTTCAACTTGACATGTCTTTTTGCCCCCATATTCTGTTACTCTATTCTTTTGTGTTAATTTGATTCTTTTGGTAGTGAAGTATTTGAATTCCTTTCTCTCACTTTCTTTAGTGTATATTCTTAGGTATTTTCTTTGTACTTACCATGGGAGTTGCATTTAACAACCTAAGGATATAAATGTATAATTTTAATTATACCATTTTAACTTCAATTATACACAAAAACTCTGGCTTCCAAAAGCCACATGCAAATTGCTCATACAGATTCTGCCAGTGAAATTGTTGTCTAGATAGTTTTCTGGTGCTTCCTATTTCAACATCTTTCCAGAATTTAAGAGAATATATTCTTGTCAGTACAAATGAATTCATTGCTCCTTGTCAGTTTCTAGGGCTACAAAGATGAAGTTCTGTCATATTAATGTATGATTATCAAATAATGCATTAAATGTCCTGATTGTACCATGAATGAATTACTATAGTTGCACAGGAGAGATCCTAAGCCAACTCTTCTTAACTGTGATACCCATCTCTATTTCACACAGAGTTCCAAAATAACTTTGGAATAATTTCCAACACAATACTTAGGCCACCCCCTACACATCTACCAAGGTTTGCATTCTAACTTGGAAGATTTTTTTCATTAAACATTCCAAAGGTTTTGAGTCCATAAAAGCACAAAGCAGACACTATGGTACACCAATGTTATTCCTTGTACTTCATGCACATGTACACTTCCCATTTTGACTTCCTTTCACTTTCGTGCTCTTTCAATTAGCTTTGAGGTGCCCCCAATTCTAATGACAAGCAGAAGATTTTAAAACTCTTGCTGTAAAATGAATCTGTTCACTCCAGCTACTGTTTGCTAGATGGTAGCAAAGTTACTCTTGAATAACTTTTCCTGAAGGAAATAAAATTTCAGCAGTCCTTTCACTCATAGATTTAGAGTATGTTAGAGTCAACTCAATTTATTGCTCTTAAAATCTGTTACTGGCCATACCCAGAGGAGAAAAAATAAGGTTTGTCGATAGGTTACTTTGATACCATGCTGTGTTTCTGTAGCAATTATTTGTATGGAATAACCTGGTAATTTCACTATAGTTCCTTCGACTGAGATAGGAAAGATTTAAAAGTATAGTTTTTCCATGTTAGCTTAATGTCATGCTGTGTTTCTGTAGCAATTATTTGCATGATATAGCCTGGTAATTTCACTATGCTTTCCTTCAAATGATACAGGAAAGACTTTGCTGTCATTTAACATTGTCCCTTTGATTTGTCACACTGGCCTTTAGGAACTATCTCTAGGGGAAAAACAAAGCAAAATTGTACATCGTTTTGAAATAAAAATCCTGTTTGAGGAAATGGAATATTACCTTACCATAACAGATGGAAATGTGCAGCTGCCTCACTGCTGGTAGCCTCTTCTGAAATTGGAAGGTACCCTCCTCAAGGTAGATGGGACATATTAAAAGGACATGTGAAAGCCACTGCTTTTCTCATGAGGAATCAAAAAAAAAAAAAAAAAAAAGGTTTGGAATTCCAGGTTTCTCTACATCTTATCTTAACTTCAGTGGCTGGAACCAGCTCCTGGGAATTCAGACTTCACAGTAGGAAGAGATATGGGTGGGACCTGGAGAGACTGCCTTCTATTCTAGCTACTTGGAGGAAAGTAGACAATTTGGTGAAATATCACTGAATGCCTTTATCACTTTTCATCTTTCCAATAATCCTGCAAAGAAGTGTATTTTTCCAGGTAGGGAAATAGACTCAGAAAGATGAAGTGATAGTTCTGTATTCCCATGGTTAAATAGAGGTTGTGTTGGAATTAAAATTTAGTCTGCATAAAAGTTAAACTTTACTCCGGTTTAAAATTTTCTACGGATCCTGGTGTCCTTTTAATCTCTCAATAATACCTGTCCCCAAATTATTACTCTTGACTAACCTTGGGTTAGCAAAATAGCACCACTGTTTCCCTCTTTATTCTCACAGTTGGGCTAATAGATTGCAATGTCAAATACTGGGCCCTCTTTCCCCACTCCCTAAATCCAAATGTTTTGATTTGTTTTTTTGTTGCTGAAGCAAAATACCAGAGACTGAGCATTTTATGAAGAAAATTAATTTATTTAGCTCATAGTTCTGGAAATTTGAAAAGCATCAGCATCTGGTGAAGGAATTCTTGTTTCATTATAACATGGCAGAAGAAATCACATGGTGATTTGTTTACTGCCTCTGTAACACATCCAGCATACTAGCTTGAATTGCTGCCTCTTCTCTCTGGTCAGATGCCTCATCAAACTCTCCAGTCTCTCCCATATCTCCCATGACATATTCCAATAGTCATTGAAAAGAAAGATGATTCAAGCACCTATAGCTTTGGGATCGGCTGGAAGTCTGAGTCAAGAGGAAGAAGATATCCTAAATAGAAAGGCAGCAGAACCTGGCCCTTGAGTAAAGTGGAACAGCCAGTCTTCACTCTGGCTACCTTAAGTGTAATCCAAGTCATTGCATCACATCTGTCCTAGGTGTTCCCAAGGTCCCCAACACAGAAGCAAATGAGGTATGAATCATAAGTATGATTGCTAAACCTTTCCATTATCAAGAAAGGGCAAAGAAGGGTTTAGTATAAAGGTAGGTCGAAAGGATATGCTGACACATCTAAGTTACATTCTGACAACTGTCCCAGGTCTCTCTAAGCCCCATTTCTTCAAAGTATGTTATTGCAATCAGTTTCGTAGTTTAATGTGCAGAGGCAGTAAACAAAACATAAAATAAAAAAAGATGACAAGCAGCGAGCTAGTACCATCTAGTGGTAGCAAATAAACAATGTATTTAATGACCTTTTCAGAAGGGGAAAGGGGATACTGAAATCTTAAGTTCTTTTGCATTCTGGGGTGCACTGATGGTTTATCATTTACGATAGGGAGCTTCATATTTCTCCATGAGAGATGAAGAGCAGGTCAGTACCAGGGTACTTGTCATAGAGAAAAGAATCAAGATATTAAGATTAAGCTTATTTCAATGCTCTGAATAGGGGCACACAGGATTGCACAAATAGCTCATTTTTTGTTTATATGCCTCTTGTGAATAGGGATGGTGCTACTGATCATTGTGTATGGCTGAGAGTTTCCTGAAAACCAGCTGCTTTGCTTGCAAGCCTTGTCATTTGGAACCCAAACTGGATAAAATTCTGGCCATGGCATTGGTTTTTGGGACTTCATTGTTTGTGGCACCTGCCTCCTTGCTTCCTGGGTAGAATTTCAGAGCAGCAAATGTTTGCATCTCATTTCTTCAAAGGTGTTTTAGCTGATGCAACTGCATTCCACTCAGCAAATAATCATAATTTCTGTGTGCCAGGTAATCCCTTTTGTTGTATTGGCCCATTTAATCCTTAAAACTGCTTTGAGGCAGATGCTATTGGTTTCATTTACTTATGAGGAAAGCAAGGCTCAGAGAACTCATGGGCCTTGCCAAAGGTCACGTAGTTCATGATGGTGGTGCTGGGAGTCACACAGGAGTGAACTTACTATCACTGTCAGATACCTGCTAACCACTGTAGAGGATATACACATCGCTTTAGCATAGTCCTCATCCTGAGAAAGTATGTGTTGCTTTTAGGAAGGTAGAACATGCACAAACACAGAATCATACCCAGGGACTCTATGCAAGATGGTTATGTTTTAGAGATTGCTGACTGTTGGACAAGTCTACTGAGTGTAAGAGACAGGCTGAACTATCCATTTCCTTCCCCATCAAAATATCCTTATCCATGTGGCAACACTCTCAGAATGTGCTCAATCCCACCCCCCCATCCAGTGACCCTCATTTAAATGTACCTGCCTTGCTGATAACCCATGAGTTGACATCTGTGTGGATAATGAAATGCTGGATTAGGAAGCTGAATCTGGAGATTCTAGAGTCTGGGAGATCTATTAGGAGGAAGTTGTGATGCTCGGGGTGTCAGGAGATGCTTCTGGACTGAAGCCCCAGTTACAGGAGTGCAGAGGCAGAGCTGAGAGGCTAGATATTGTAACACAACAGTAGAGAGTAATTGGGGTCAGCTGTTAGAGAGGAGGAAGAAAGATGATTGGTGACAAGAGGAGGATTTTTTTTTTTTTTACTTATTTTTCATTACTTATTTTTTATTTTTACAGACTGCATTTTGATTCATTGTACACAAATGGGGTACAACTTTTCATTTTCTATATTCGCTGAGCATGATGTAGATTCATACCATTTGTGTAATCATACGTGTACATAGGGTAATGATGTCTGTCTCATTCCACCATTTTTCATAGCCCTCCTTCCTCCCTCTCATTTCCCTCTACATAAAGTTCCTCCATTCTTCTCTTACCCCCATCCACCACTCCCATTATATATCATCATCCACTTATCAGGGAAAACATTTGGGCTTTGGTTTTTTGGAATTGGCTTGATATTCTCCAATTCCATCCATTTATCTGCAAATGCCATAATGTAAGAGGAGGTTTAGTGTGTGTGGGTGTGTGTTCCCAAGCGCCTGTGTGTGTTAACACATGACTGAGTGTAACTGGATGTGAGAGTGTGTGTGAATGTGTGTGTAAGTGTGAATGTATACATGTGAGTGTGCATGTGAGCATTAAGTATGTGAGTGTGCAAGCAACCAAGTGAGAATCCCACACATGGTCTCTGAGTTGTCAATCAGAATGGGAAACAGCTTTTCTTCACTAACCTACCCACAGGGGCTGACTACCTTGAGCTTCCTAAAGAGGGGAGGTTTAGATAAGATCAAGACAAAGGGTAGCCTCTTTATGGGATGTGGTGGATAGAAAGAACAATTGACCCCACAGTCCAATTGCCTCACTGTGATTCCAAGTCATCTGGATGGAAGCGATTGATGCTGAACATGGATCACCCACATAGAAGCATCCATGAACACATTCAAATGCAAGTGCACAAATACACATGTACACATACACTCGTGAAAACATAAACAAATGAAAGCATAAACAAATGTACGGATGCAAAGACATAATACACACAGATATGTGCATCTGTGCAAATACACATACACACATATGCACACATATACACATGTACACACTAAGACACAGATATACGAACACATAAGTACATAAACACACAAACAGCAGGGTTTCCTCATAAGGTGTTAGAAGAAAAAGTTATTTACTTCTTACTTGATACACACTTAAAACCTGGGCAGAGAAAAACACATGTAGTTTTTATTAGCTCAACTTAAATAATCTTGCTTGGGGGCACAAAATAGAGTAGAGAAAGGAACTAGAATAATTTTATGGGTAGGTCTTTCTGACCACTATAAAACAATTAATTTACTGAGACATATTCAATCTAAGTCAGAATATGTTAAGTAAAACTTTTGTTCCCTCTTTCCCAAGGTGAAATGATTTGAAGCAATTCTTTAGAGAATTCTCTCGACAAGAAATAAAATGATGGATTTATTGTCATGTCTGTCGAATTTGAGGTGATAGTGGGACACGGTGGGATTGATGTGTTCCCCAGGGAGTAGGGTAGGGCAGACGATATGTGAGAATCAGTGCTAGAAATATAAATGCGGACATGAGCAGGACAGAGGAACATTTTTATTAGGAAGTAAAAGAACTCAGACATGTTTCAGAGAAACATTACCACTGGGAGTGTCAGCTAATATTATTAGGTAAATACCACTCAAAGAATGTCAGCATTTAATGAAGACCCCCTGAATGTACTTTTATTAAATCTTAAGTGATGCACTCAAGGGGCTGAGAATTTGTTGAACTAAGTTTATTTATTTATTTTTAGTCACATGGAAATAGGTTCTTTCATTGGTAAGCCACTGCCTTAGAGAGAGGTTCTGTATGTAGGACTTCAAACTACAAAATTGTAATTAATTGGGGGCTTACAGTAGACCCAGAAAGTGATATAAATTGCTCTGGAATTGAATTATACATAGAGATCAGGTATGGTTAAGCAAGGAGAGAGGGGAAGATTGAGGCAGGAGGAGAGGTATAGTATTCTACCAAGGCTCATGTTATCATACTGAGGATATTACCTAACTTGGAATCACTAATTATATGAACTGGTTTTGAACTCTTAGGTTCTAGAAGTAAGCTTTCATGCTAGAAAAAAAAAATTGTCATATATGCCTGACCACAAGGTGAGTTCTCTACCTCAAATAATTATCATATGGAGAGAAAGGAGTTTAATATTATAGCTTACATTCTTAGTTACCCTAGTTTGAACAATAAAGACATATTTAAGGAAAACACCATTGCCTAAAAACACCTTAAGCAAAGCTAATTTTGAAAAAAAAAAAAAATTGAAGTCAGCTGACAATTGATTTTTGTAAAAAAAAAAAAAAGGGTGAAGTTTTAAAATAATTTAAATTATAACACTTCAGTTGTACTCATGTATTTATGCAATTTCAAGTGTTGAATGTTAAGGAATTTAAAGTCTTAAAGATTGCTTTTAAGAGAAATATGGTCGATAATTATATTGTAAAGATTTCAAATTGTTAAGACAAATAAAAAAGTCCCCTAAAACATTGGGGTTCTGTGGCTGGAGAAGAGATTTTCATTGATGGCAACCACACAAATTGAAAAGAACCATCTCCAGGTCAATAGAATCAGAAGAGTGAGTCAAGCAGGGGTGAAGATAATAGAGACAAGACGAGCTGAGGAGTGTGTATACATTGTTTCAAATGCAGTATTGCCAAACGACTATATTTTAACACATATATTTTTAGGTATATATGTGAAGTTAAATGAATAAATCAGATATTAGTAGATATTTGTATATAATGTTTATATGTCATTGAGTCAAAATCTTTCTTTTTGAAGAGTGGGAGTTGGAAGAGAGGAAGGTTAATTATTTCATTAGAAGCATGAGAAAGTCTTGACTTTCAGCATTTCCATATGCTTCCAAAGGGCCTCCCCATCTCCTCTCTGGGTACCCTTCCTGACCAACAGGTTGCCTTGTGTACGCTTGGGAGCCTGGTGTTAGAGAAGGATGTGAGGCAGGGAGGAACTGATTCTGCACATGGACTTCAGCCTCTTTCTTTTGCCACAGTGTCGATATGATTCTGATTCCAGTAATTTGTTCTAAAGCCTAGGCCCTTTCTAGGTGGTGTGAACATGACACATTTCTCAAACTTTTCTGTAAAATTAGAGTACAGGCTGATTCCTGGGCATCTTGGACTGTTTCAGTTTTTGTCTTAGAAATACATGTCACTGGGCTAGGTGTTGTGGCACACACCTGTAATCCCAGTAACTTGGAAGGCTGAGGAAGGAAGAAAACAACTTCAAGGCCAAGGCCAGCCACAGCAATTTAGCAAGGCCCTAAGCAACTTGAAGAAACTCTGTCTCAAATTTTAAAAAACAAAAAGGGCTGGGGATGTGACTCAATGAGTAAGTGTCCCTGGATTCAATCTCCAGTACCAAAAACAAAACAAAACAGACGGGGGGGGTGGGGGGAGCAGAGATAGATACATGTCATTTTTTTATTCTATTTAATAAGTAAATTATTTTTAAAAAAATAGCTCCATGTTTATCAGATTTCTTCCTCTATGTCATAGTGTGGGACCATGTATACCCCAGTGGTGACCATTCCCTCAGTTGAGACATATGACACATACCTGGTCTTCAGAGGCAGAAAAGTATAGTGGCCTTGTGACCTATAACAATTTGACCCTGGAATATAATAATGCTGAGCTTTGTTTTTCTTATCTACCCAATGGGGATACATCCCAGAGGACTGTAAATGAGATACCAGATGTAAGAGGCATAATAAAGATTGGCTTCTACTAGGTACAAAGCTACTCTCAGAGATGGAGCAGCTTGGAGACGTGTCAGGGACGTGGGCTTGTCCACTCTCAAGTCTAGAGTGGTTTAAATGCTAACCTAACGCTGATTCTTACAAGATTTCCTAACAAGTTCATCCATCACTTGACTGGGGCTGGATCCAGTATAATCCAGACCTAATTCTTGAATTGGGTCTTTGAAGTTTGAAGTGGAGTAGTGTGAAAGCACATTTTTCTAGAAATTTTTCTAGAATTTATTTTTTCTTGATAAGAATGAGGCAGTTACTGCCAGGAGCAAATTTATCCTGGTCCTTCTTGTATTCCTATTTCCTTCCCTCTCATTCCATCTCCAAGCCTCTTTAATCATTGAATCTTTCCTCCATTGAAATTCTTCTTGAAGACAACAAAAACCTGTTAATTATCATACACCATCATTATTGTGTATGTGTGTGTGTGTGTGTGTGTGTGTGTGTGTGTGTGTGTGTTGCTATGGATTGAACCCAGGGCCTCACATGTTAGGCAAGTGCTCTACCACTAAGCTACACCCCAGGCCCTTTTTATTTTTTTTTTTTTTGAGACAGGGTCTTGCTAAGTTGCCCAGGTTGGCTTTGAACTTGTGATCTTTCTGCTTGGCCTCCTGAGTAACTGAGAGTATAGTTGTGTGCTACCATACCTGGCTCAATTATTTCTTCTTAATCATATATGTGCTACCATGCCTGGCTCAGTTATTTCTTCTTAATCTCCATCCCCATTTTTCAAAAAAATTTTTTTTTGTCTAGTTTGGTGCTATGAATTTTTCAGCTTTGAAGTGTTCCACATTTGCTTTCTGTAGAAGTTCTTTATCAGTTTTCTCCCTTTCCTCCACCTTGCTTTGCAATGGCTTGCTTCACTCAGCTTTTAAATACCTCCGTGCTGTCTGCAGTCTTTTATGTTCTGACTCTCTTCTCTTTCCTTGTGTATTTGCTGGGACTCATCTCTTCCTGTGAATTTGACAATGATCCTCTGGTCTTCCTCTGTTCAATTCATACTCTACATAGTATAGTGATTACATTTTAAAGTAGCTTATTGGAGTTTCTGCAGTACCTGTGTATCAGAGAATGATTTTGGGAGCCTAGCTTTAGAGGAATGATAAAATCATGGTAATGGGTCAATCTCAATAAGATAGTTATGCTGCTGCAAAAAACAACTCAGAAATCTCATTGGTTTAATACAATGAGAACTCTTGCACACCAAACAATGTTCATGGATAAACTGAGAGCTTCCCTTTATGTCATCCTCATCCTGGGACCCAGGCTGCTCAAGTAGTCTTTCCGTGAAACTTACTTGCTGCCAACACAGACAGAGAGAGAGGGAACAGAAATGTATATTGACTGTTAAAAGTTCTACCTAGAAATCACCTGTATCCCTTCTGAAAAAATTCCATTGGCTAAGGCAGGTCATACATCCAATTTTAAGAAGGCACTGGAGGAGAGTGGAGAATCTGATGAACAGCTCTGACGACCACCCAATTGTAGCACACAGCATATAGTCAGTCAGTTGCCTTCTAACATTCAAAAAATACTTATCCCTTCCCTAAGGGATTATAGCCCCAAAGTTCCATCAAGTCACTTCATCCCAATCCAAATCCAGGATCTCTGAGTGTTGCCTTTGGTCATTTTGTTTCTAATATGTCTCCTCTTGTGACAGAGACCTCTACACTAATAAGGAAAGTTGTCTGTCCCCACATACCCAATATACCACAGTATAACAGTGTCGGAGGAGCCAGAATGTACACCCAGAGGAAGATTGCAAGATACACATTCATCATGGTACGTGGTAGTCCCCCTAGGTGGAGGTTGCAGCAGCTGCCTGCCCTGAGAACACGGAATGCTCTGTATGATTAGGCCTCAGATCAGTTCTTGTTTTCCATAACTCTTGGCTCTGCCCTCTGTGAGGTTGTTCCTTTTCCTTTACCCTGCCTGGGTATTGCTGGCATATGTCTTCATTAGGCGCTGCTGTGTTTTCTCAGTCTACTCCCTGCTTATTGATTTTTGAGGAATTGAGGGTCATTTTAAATTTCAAAAAGTCAAAAAGTCTCTTTTTATTTTGCAATATGACTCTCTCAAAACCAGAAATTCTTATCTTTTTCCAAACACAACCTCAGGATTCCAAAGCATCTTAGTTTTCAAATCAGCTATATTTGTTTACTCTCTTGTCCTTGTGAGCTAGCACCCTCATCTCTCCTTGAGCTTGTCAGGCACAGGTGAAAAGCTGCCTTTAGATTCTCTCCCCCAATTCATCTTAAGCAGTTGGAAAGACTTACTGGACACTAAACTTAATTTGATGTTTGCTTTGAGCTAATTTAATTGGTCCAGAGAGTTTAAAAATGGGTATCATGACAAATGCTTAATTTGGTCCTGGGTATGAGGTTGGGTTTTAATGAACCATATTTGCTTATTCATTTTATAAAAAATTTGTTCGAGATTGAGAAGCAGTGTGTCTCTTCAGTGCCAACATTTTCTGAATTTCTGAGCTCTCTCCATTTGTTTTTTACATTATACTTGAAAATTAGCCATTCCTTTTTTGAGCTCATTTCTTTCTCAGGATACCACATCAAGTACAATCAATTCCAACCACTATACTTTACTATTTTTCAATCTTTTCCCAAATTGCTAGGAGTTCATTTTGTTTGTGATCTGCCTAAAAAGCTAAAAGCAAAGAATTCTCCAACAGATTTGTTTTTTTCTAACTCAAAGATGGGTCACATCTTTGTAGACTTCAGGATCAGTTTCCTCACCATGAGCCTCCTACCAACCAAATGATGTACATTTAAAATTTTTTCTTTGTTATGGAATCAACCCACTACTGGTAACAGTACCTGGTAACATGTGGTACTTTTGTAGTCCTTACAATATCACAGCCAGAGAAGCTGTTGCTCTGGTCTACTGAGTCTGTCTTTTATAGATAACAATTGTAAGAGTGACCAAGCTATCACATTTACCATATTTTATTTTCTAGAAACAAGTTACAGGATTTTCCCACATTCAAGGGGAAGGCATTATACCAAGTATAATTCATTGGGGTTTATCTCATACTTCCTTCTCCTTTAAGTCTATTCATTTTCCCTTGCAGATACATGTAACAGAAAAACTTTCCCAGTCCCTATCACTCAAACCAGCTCTCCTTTACTTAAATTTTTTTTTTTCTTAGATCTTAACTGCTATTTGAACAGTCTCCAGATTGCATTGATATGGTAAAACTATCCACATTCCCTTAATAATAAGACATTAACAATGTTAATCTTCTGATATAAATTCACAATTCCATCACATATATGGCATATAGAAAATCATAACTGCCTAATTTGAAATAGAAGGAGGCTCAGCTGCAATCCTGTTTTACAATTTACTTCATTATTTAACAATATATCACAAGCATTCCAGTGCCATTAAATATTATTTTATAGCATAATTTGTAATTGTTCTACTGTATAGTATCATATAATAACCTCCTGCTTATTAAACTGGTTTATTTTCTTGGACATTTAGATTATTTCTAATTTTAAATCCTACTGTGGAAGTTCTTTATTAAAGTCTCTCCCATAGTTATCTTTGTCTGTAATTGCAATTTTTTTTGTGTGTGGGATAAATTCCTAGAAGTACATTTTTATGCCTCAAAGAATATGTGCATTTAATAAGTTATCTAGCAAATTGCAGTACAGAAATGTAGTTTAGCCAGTTGTGTAGAAGGGAGCCCAAAACAGAATTGTGTGTATGTGTGTCTTAGCTATACTTTTTTCTGTTACCTTTCTAGCATATTGCTATTTATTTTCTTTATAGAGCTAATAAATGTTCTTTGAAACAGGAAATTTCAGAAGTCTCTAACATAAAATTAATATAACCTTTGCTTTTCTAGTTCTGTACATCTGTGGGAGCCAGTACTAACAACCTGCTGTGAATCTCTCCAAACCATCCTTAAGTGTCTTTGTCTTTTCTAATGCAATAATTGAGAAATGGCTTCTCACTGTTGCTCTAATTTGATTTCCTTGACTTACCAGTGAGTCTAAACAGTTCTTCTGGTCTTGGTAATTTGTATTTTTCTTTTCTTAGTTTTTTGTTGATTTCTTTTCATTGGTCATTAACCATTGTGATGTCAAACAGTCACTACCTTTAGATGATTTACTTTCAGGATTGTTCATAACCTTTAGATTTTAGTTTACTTCCCTTTCCTGTACAACATCTTTCTTGCACACCTTTTCACAGCATAAATAATTTGAGTTTGAAGAATAAAAATTCTTAATGCAGATTAAAGATCATTCCTAAAATATCTTTGATTACAAGATATTTCAGCTCCCAAGTGATGGCTCATTTATTTAAAATAAAACTCAATATTCCATCATTTTAATATGCTGGAAGTATTTAAGATGCACTCAATGTTATTGTAATAAGATTCTTTTCTATATTAGAAAAATCCACAAAAATGTGTTCAAAAAGCAATACCATGTTTGTACTTCTGTATCGTTTCTCTTCTTTGATATTTCAAAGGAATATCTTTTGATATAAATATTCTTTTGGTATAAATACTAAAATTTGACTGTAATATTAAGTCTAAAAGAATTCATATTCTTCCTAAAATTGCCCAGGCACAAAACTAAGAGTAAAGTGTGTCCTGTGAGAAGCTGACACATTTCCTAATAGCTTGGGGACAGAGTTAAGCTTAGAAGGAATGCTCCATTTTCAGCAGGTGGATTCGCCTTTTACTTCTTTAATTTATAAAACCCCAAAGTACCTCTGTGAAGAGCGTCAGATTTAGAGAAAGAGATGAAAGGTAATGGGCAGAGCTTAGTAGAGTTAGCTTTCAAAGCAGTTTTTGTTGTTCTTTTTCCTCCTCCTTGGAAATAGGCTATAGAATCTAATTTATAATTTTATAAATCTGTGCTGAAGACAAGGAAATTAGGGATAGTCTGTTTCTTATTGATCTTGCCCTATCTTCCTCTAGCTGTATCAATCTGCACCAGGGTTTCTGCTCATTTTCTACTTTATTGCATGCTGGATGTTATACTTTGGATCTGGAATATCTCCCAAAGGCTCATGTGCACAAAGCTCGGTACCCAGATAGTGGTGCTATTTATTGGAGGATGGATGCTACGAGATAGGGCCTAGTTGGAGGAAAGAGGCCTTTGAGGATGTGTCTGTGAGGGAATACATTGTCCTTGGTCCCTTCCTCCCTTTCTCTCTCTCTCTCTTTCTGGGTGCAATTACTCTTTCACATCTTTCTTACCAGTGATGTTCTGCCATACCACAGGCCCAGAAGCAAAGGAGTCAAGTGCCCAAGGACTGAAACCTCTGAAACCATGAGCCAAGATAAACCCAGCCTCCCTTTAATGTTTATGTCAGGTGCTTTGTCACTTTGGTGAAAACTGATTCACACTGAATGAACTCAGCATATTATTTCTACAACATTTTTTAATACTAGGACTCAAGTTTACTAGTAAGAGGAATTTATTTTAAGTTTGAAAATGATAGGCATATCTATGACCAAGATATATATTCAAATTCAGCACAGAAAGAAATGGGATTACAGACCTCAGCAATGAAGACACCCAAGAAGAAAACTCGGAGAACAAGTTGTATTCGTCTTTGGAAATTAAGAAATCTGAATTCAGCAAACACGGAGAATACCAAAACCCATGAACAGGAGGAAGTAGCTACCACTTCAGATAGATTTGTTAAATGTAGTGTACATACAAGGGTACTGAGAGACTATTTTCAGGACATTTCATAATGAAAATAAAAGAATTTTAAAAATATGTACAGGGAAAGAGAAAAAGTGTTGATGGTGATGTTTCCCCAATAGCCAACCTCAACTGTGTGACAGGGCACCTTCTCAATTATCCCTTCCTGGCCATGCTCATGGCTGTCACTTTTTGTCTTAGCAAGGCCATGTCCCCTCCTCTCACATCTAGTATTCCTTACAAGCCACACTGGAGAATGATCTCAGTATAACTACAGTTGAGAAAATTAATTAGAACCTGTTTAATACCTAATAAAATTTGGGCCAACCCTGCAAAAAAATTATCACCCCAGAGAAAGGAGGATGTTAAATAAGTATAGCTAAAAAGTAGATTAAAACCTAAGATTGGGATTAAAAAAATCTCTCCTTGGACTGCATCCCTCCTCCTCAGTCTTTTATTAGGCAGAAAGTGACCCTTGAACTCAGCATGTGTTTCCTTCCCTTTTCGTGCAGTGTCCAATTCTCTACCAGCCATGAGGTGACTAATCTTATGGTCTGTGTTCCTAATAATACCTAACATGTTATATTTAGGAAAAACGAGTCTCATTTCTGTACTTAACATGAACATATTCTGTACTTAATATTGAAAAGTTTTACAATGTATTGCCTTATGTCTTTTGTTTTCTAAGAATGCTCAAACTAATCAACAGTTTTAAGGCTTTCCTCTTGATTACTTCTAGAAGTTTCATGGCTTTAGTTTTTATGGTTGGGTCTATAATCTGAACTAAATTAATTTTTATGGATGATATAAAATAAGAACATAATATTGTTATTGTCCCCAAATGTATATTCAGTTACTCCATTGTCATTCATTGAAGTCTATTTTTTTTTTCTCTCATGGAATTACCTTAGCACTATTAAAAAAATCTATCAACCATGCATAAGCTCCATTGCTGAACAGTAAAATTACAAGTGGTTTAATGTGCTTCTGACTTACTTGGTACTATGTATACATACACACAACACACACACACACACACATATAAATATATATATATATTAGTTTTAGGTGGACACAATACCTTTATTTTATTTATTTATTTTTATGTGGTGCTGAGGATTGAACCCAGTGCCTCACACATGCCAGGCGAGTGCTCTACCACTGAGCTACAACTTCAGTACTGGTACCGTATATTGAAAAGTAATATTTTGCATGTTTGAAACTATGAAACTGCAAATACAGAACATGTATTGCTTTCAAAAAAATCTGTGGGTCATAAATATGTGGGTCGGTTTCTGAAATTAATTTTTGATCATTGATATATGTGTTCAATCTTATTTCATCACTACTATGGAGTTCTGCAGTTTGAATGACATCATCAAAAAAAAGGAAAAGCAAGCCATAGCACAGAAAAAAAGATCCACAATGCACATATGTAACAAAAGGTATGTGTTCTAAATGCATAAAGAACCCTCACAGCTCAGTAATGACGAGAAAACAACCTAATAAAAATTGGCAAAGAATTTTAACACAAGGGGTACACGACATGCAAGTGAGCAAGTGCATGAAAAGGTGCTCAATATGAGTGATTGGAAATGAACCTGGATACCAAAATGAGATACCACTGCACACCCAGCAGAAGGGAACTAAAGTTAAAACCTTGATATCACCATGCATTGATAAAAATGTATGTTCAGGTTTAAATATTAACTTTCATTGAATTTATCCTAAATGAACACACAGGGTGCTCTAGATCAGAGGCAGAGTGCTTTTGTTGTTTCCATCATAATAAGTGTGCCAGCCCTATTGTTCCATTGATTATCCCTGTGGCAATGCCCGAAAAATCAAATGACAAAAACCCCTACCCAAATGGTTGCATCTTCCATTGGCAAGAGATGGATAAAAGGGATTTCTCTGATTATATATTGAAGCAGAGGGAGTTGCCCCCTCCTCCCCTCCCATTAGGAGGTAGAAAAACCTTTTTTCCTTAGAGATGAAGTGAAAAGGATCCTAAATTCTCACTCTGTTAAAAACATAAATACATCTCTTCAATGATCAGACAAGCTCCTTTGTGTCTAGATCTTAAGACCTAGATATGTCTCCAAGGCCATAGGTTTCATTTTTTCCTTCAAATATAAACATCATTCAAACAATTATAAGAGGGATCATTACATTGAGGTGGCTCTGATGTCTGGGTCCCTGTGTAAGCAAGCAGGAAACTGACTCAGAATTTAAAAGAAAATGAAACTCAAAACTCAACCAGTTATGGGCAAACAATTGGGAATTAGTTACACTGTCTTGAACTTCCCAACAGGAAGTCCCTAAAAGGCAATTGCTCAATCTTTAACCAATCAAATAATTCCTTTGCTCTGCTTCCATCTTCACCCTAGAAAAATCCTTCCCTGATGACTCTGCAGCAGAACCCACAGAGCATACTTGGCCTGGAGCTGTCTGGTTCTTGAATTTCTGGCTACACAAACTCTTTAAAATTTTAATGTACAAAACTTGATCTTTTATCAAAACATACATCCAGAGTTAGAGAAATCTCTCTGGAGTTCTCTCTCACTGTACATACAGTGGTAAATTAACTTCTCAAGGCTCATTCTTGTCTCAGGACCCCATGGTTTTAGCCTCAATTCTTCAGAAATCTCCCATTAGGAGGTGGAAAAACCTTTTTTCCTTAGAGATGAAGTGAAAAGGATCCTAAATTCTCACTCTGTTAAAAACATAAACATAAAAACATAAACATAAAAACATTTCTTTACATACTGTAATGTGGAACAGTTGGAATGATATACCATGGGTGGGAATGTAAAATGATACAACTACTTAAGAATTTGGAAGTTTTTAAAATTAAAGTTAAATATACAATTATCAAAAGACCCCACAATCCTGCTCTTGAATATTTAAGAGGAATGAAAACATCTACACAGAGTTGCATGCAAGTATCACAATAGTTTTACTTATTGGTAAAAATGTGGTGACAACTCAAATGTACAGCAACAGGAGAGGCAGGGTAAACAATTTGGATATGGTCATACAGTGAAACACTATTCAGGAATAAAGAGGAAAGAAGTTCTCATTTTCATAACGTGTGGATCTGAGAAACAGTTTGCTGCGTGGAAGAAGAAAGACACAAAAGAATGTATAGGGTAATTCCATTGATATGAAATTCTAGAGAAGGCAAAATTAGCCTAAAGTATCAGAAAACCAGTGGTATGCTGGAACTAGGGGTAGGAATGCAGTTGGACTCAAATTGACTTGAAGAAACTATGGGGTAAACTTTGAGACATTTTAAATCTTAATTCTACTTGTGGCTACATTTATTAATGAGTGTTCGCATTTTCAAAACTCATTGAATTCTTTATTTTTAAATGTGTGCATTTCATTTTGTAAATTCTACTCCAATAAAATTGGTAAATTAATGATTCTCTTTTACATAGAATCATTAGGGTATTTTGGTATAACTTTTTTTCAGTTAAATACTGGGCCACATAGTTAGCAAAATACATATTGTGAATTTGTATTTAATATGCTACAGTATTATGGTGTGTTACATAAGTCAGATGACTAAGTTAAGATATAAATTATGTTTAAATTGCCAAAGAATCTTTAGATCTCATATAGCTATTTAGAACCTTAGGCTTAAATAAAAGAATAAATAAATAAAAGAGTTGTATTGGGTAATAGATGAATTCTGCTACCAGTTAAATCTTCAAAGACTACACATAAGTAAATATAGGTAAGGAGGAAAACTTTTCATATGTTAAGCTTATTGTAGTTGAGCTTTAATGCCTTTTTATTTGACTACTATTAAGATCACAGCATTAGGCCCTTGACATTGGAATACCAAAAGATGGTGAGGGATAAAGTCATAGAAATTTTGCCATAAATAAGAACTCATCAGTACAACTTTGTATGGAATTAAGACAGAAGGACAAAGTAACCCAATTCATAGTAGTAACTTAAAAATAGCAAGCGGACTTTATAATCTGAAGCCACCACAGCTGTAAACAGTTTGATCTCTGACACCCAGAAAATGTAAAATGAAGAAAAGAGCCAGGTAAACAGATGCCTTTACTTCATTTTCATATAAAGCCATTCATGTGATTCAATGAAATGTTTTCCTTCATTCTCCTGTCAAAACCTACTGTGAAAGCTCCATAAATCCCAGGATACCATAAATCTTTCCTTTAATTAACTGATTTGTTGCAGTAAAATTAAAGCAGTAAATTCATAGGGGGAAGGTAAGAACTTTTATATAATACATGATACTTGCAGCCTATTAAATACAACTTTATGAGATTTGAGCTAGATAACTACATTGCACGGTGTTAACTTGAAGAAAATACTTAGGCTAATAAGTCTGAATATCATATAAAGTTGGTGATTAAACCCCATATTATGATCATGACTTAATGAATTTGTATGCCAGATCCTTGTCAAAATTTTAACCATTTTATAGTAGTATTTCTATGGAAAAGTAGATTTTTTAAAGTATTATTTGATATCAAGAAATTGCTCTAGGACAAATGAATATCTGTATGCAAAAGAATGACACTGGGTCCTTATCTCACACTGTATACAAAAATTAATGAAGGCCAATCAAATATCTAAATATAAGAGTTGATTTTTATAGATATAGTGAGATAAGGGCCCACAGCATCAGGCATGTAATCTCTTTCTGGGTGATTAAAACATTTTAAACTGATTGTGATGATGGGACAATTTTGTGACTATACTAAAAAACCACTGAATTGTATACTTTGGGTAAATTTTATGGTATGTGAATTATATCTCAATAAAGTTGTTATAAGAATAATTTTATTTGCCTGATAACAGTGAGGCATGCTTGTAATCCCAACAACTCAGAAGGCTGAGGCAGGAGAATTCCAAGTTAGAGGCCAGCATCAGCAATTTAAAGAGGCCTTAAGCAACTTAGAGAGACCCTATCTCAAACTAAACAATAAAAAGTGCTGAGAATGTGGCTCTGTGGTACTGGATTCAATCCCCAGTACCAAAACTACTACTACTACTACTAATAACAACAACAATCATAATTTTATTTGCCTTATTATTATTTATGATAGTTTTCTGGCAAGATAGTTCATTGTAAATAACAAGCTAGTATATATGTAGAGGGACTTAAGAAAAACTGTAAGTTTGAGATGTTCACATGTATTTTTCAAAACTATTGAACATCAACTATGATGTAGAACTTTTCAAAAGATGAATACATGAAGAGATTTGTAACTTTTATGCTATGGTGGGTATTTTGGAGAGTATAGCCATTATCAAGTTGTGATGAAGTGTTTTATGATCATTGGTACACAAATATTTGGATGTATTTATAATCAGAGCTGAAATTTTTACCTTTGAATTTTCTTTTTTTTTTCAAAATTGCTAAATGTAACTCACACCCTTGTGTAGACACACACACACACACATTTAATGGGTTTGTTCACGGAGAAAGTATAGACTAGAAGAAGCCACGGGTCAGAAAGAGATTCTAGAGGACAGTAATTCAAGTTTCATGGGAGTTACACATAAGCATGAGCAATAGAAAGTTTTCCACTGTCTTAGGTATCTTTTGTAATGTTGCCACAATTATGACATGACCATAGACTACTTCATGTCTAAAGTTACAAGTGGATCTACCGTGGCCCTTAAAAGACCAACATTATGTACCAATATGAGTCACACAAGACCTATAAAATCTGAGAATTTTTATAGTAACTTAAAACAGAAAGTTGTAATTCCTTGAAGTCCCAAATACAACATTCCATTAATTGCCAGGAAAACAGAACAAAATACACTATATCAAGAATATGGTTCTGGGGTTGTGGTAGAGCACTTGCCTAGCATGTCTGAGGCACTGGATTCCATTCGCTGCACCATATAAAAATAAATAAATAAAATAAAGGTATAAAAAAAAAGAATGCCAATATGGTGCCAAAATGGCACAGAGCCCCAGATTGGCCAAGGGTGAAGGGAACTAGCTGTACCATCAAACCACCATGTAAAAGATCTCTCTGAGCCTTCGGAGCTGATCTCTTGTGTAAATCACCAGGGTAACCTGGGAGCCTCACTAGGATTGAAAACCCCAGGGAGGGCACAGGGTCAGACTTCCTGATTTGGCACATCTGGAGATGTTAGAGAACAAGTGACAGCAGAATGCCCCAGCAACTTGTGGGCAGCCAGCACCAATGGGACTACTTCAATCAGGGAAGAGAGAATAAAGAGTTTAAGGGAGCCCTAAGGCTGGATTTTAAACAATGTGGCACAGCTGTGGACTGCTGAGAAACAGCAGCAGCCAACAGATGAGGCATCTGTGTGGAGGAAGGAGCTCCCTTTGAACAAAGGCTTCAGGCTGAGTTGAGTGCTAGTGGCCCACTCTCAAACACCTGTGGGCTCAGCAAACTGCATTCGCAGCTATAAATCAAAGTCTGCATTTATGTGGACCAAGTGCAGAGAGAAGAGCACTTCCCTGTGTATTGGTCTTCTATGCGGCACATCTGCGCATCACCAGCATCGCCTCTGAATCTGACAGCAGTACATTCTGGGACCTTTCAAACATTGTCGTGTGGCCTTCAATATTTCCTATTGCCCACAGGGTGTTACATTAATGAGTTCTTCAGTTCTATGAAGAATATTTTAAAAATCAAGAGAATTTTGAAAAGGCTCAATATAATATTTATCTGCCAGAAATTTGTATTAGATACTGTTTTGTAAATAGAGATTTTTTGGGTAATAAAGAGACTGAGAAATTGGGCATTTCTCTTTGTTATAAGACCTCTTTGAAAATTGCTCTGAGAACGATGAAAACAATTATTTGACAGCTCTAGATCACAGAGAAATAATAGATATGGAAGAATCAGGTTAGTATTTTGTAAACAGAAAGATACATTGATATTCAAATTAGGTTTAAACACTTACTTGTTTGTATTCCTACAAAGATTTCAGTTATATGGATTCTTTCACTGAACCACCAGCTGAACTAACCAAAAAGTAGAGGTCACTGAAAAGATTAAGACAGGTTATGGGTATAGGATATAATGTCCTATACCCATAAAGGACATATGCAATCATTACTCAACCTTAATTTCCCACCTACTAGCTGGCTTTGTTTTTGTTTGTATGTTTGTTTGTTTTGTTTCTGTGGCAAGTTCTTATCCCAGAATGATTAAGTTAGAGGACAAATCCTTAATAAGATCCAACTTGCCTGATAATTTTAGAGGAGTCTGTCCTGTTTTCTCTGCTGTCTTGTTTGTTTGACCTTTTCAATCACTAAATGAGAGCAGATTTAATGAAGAGAAGGTCATTCATCACTCCAGTGCCAAATTCTTTGTCAAGGGACAGGTCTTTCTCTTAGGGAGAAGTGCTGAGGCAACTAGCCTGAGAATTTTGATTGCAAACTCACTTCTCCAAGAGTCAAAATTCTCAACAGAAGTAATCATTCCACAGTCTAGTGTTATATTTTTCTAAGGTGAATTTTGCAGAGGCACAGTAAGTATGAGAATCAGAGCACTTAATTATCCTTCATGGGGGGGAAGCAGTCTTTTGCTTGGATGATTTTCTCAGTTTTCAAATTAGTTTCAGCGGTCGAACTTGGTTTCAAGCAGAAATTTTAAATAAAGCTAGAAGATTTTTTTCTTCCTTTACTGAAAGTGTTATTGCAAAAGTTACTTATCAGGGCGATAACTTATAATTTGGAAGATATAATGTTTTATTTCTATAAAATTAATCCATATACATAAATTTAAAGACCAATAGTCCTACAGAAAGTAACAAGAAAAATATAAACCCCTCTCTACCCAAGAAGTGACCACCTGCAACTCTGGAGTTTATTCTGGACCTTTCCTGCATGTATCAAAAAACTTGATTACTTTCTATACCTTGGATTTTAGTTGTTTTGAATATCATCCACTAGCTTTCTTCTATGGTTAGAAAGGTCTTAGCTTTTGTACAAGAATTCCTTTTCTCCCCAAATTCTCATATTCTTTTATCCTTTAGAAACAGCTATATCTCTAATTCCATTTAATCATTTTCTTAGTTTACCCCTCAGTCACCTGGTGTCCATATTTCCTTTCTTACAAAGCTTTTGAATTTCCTTGCAGTTGATAATAACCAGCTTTTAATTTTTCTTTAATGATTTATTTTAATATCCTAGGAGTAACTTGTTTTTGCAAGAAGTGTAACTCTCCTCTTGCTAGAGGTAATGAAACAGGTGATACAGTCCTTACTTTGTGTGTGCTTGTGTGTATTGTTTATTCTCTTTTCTTTAGACACATGATTCTTAGAGTCCCAATTGCAGAACAAATTAATGTTCTGCAATTAATTTGTAATGGCTGCTCCTCAGGCTTACGTAGTCCAGCATCACTGGAGTGCTCTTTTATCTTCTGTCTTAGATTGCTCATATCCTGAAACTCAATTTTCCACTCTTTTTCTGAATTTTTCCTTTATTCTTATAGAGACCATTCTCCAGTAACTCCATAAGGTAAGGTACTTAAACAGTAAATTTTGTGAAATATTTAAATATTTTAAGACATTTTAACCCTCCCTGCATACATCTTCGATTGTTAGTTTCCTCAGAGAACATTCTGTTTTAGTTAGCTTTTTCATTGCTGCTACCAAAAGACTTGAACAATTTTAGAGGAGGAAAAGTTTATTTTGTGAATTGTTATTTCTCTCTTGGGGAACTTTTCACATTTTTGCCCTCTCTAGTATTGTGAAATTTTATGAAAATATCCCTTTTCAGGAAGATAAGCATCTTTATATTATTATTCTGATCACTTTCAGAAAATTTCAAAATTTGTGTTATTTGGTTCTGAAGAATCTGAAATATTTATATAATCGTTCCCTCACCTCTATTTTCAGTCTTATTCTCTTCTTTTTTTTAACTTACAACACAAATTGTTTATTTGAATTATTTTAATCTTTGAAAAAGTAAAATTGAAAATGTAGATTCTTAAACCACAATTATTTAATACATTCTTTTATAACTAGAAAATACCTAAAACACTTTATAACAAAATCTTATTCCTTTCTTGACATTTCTACTTGGTCTAGTTTTGGAGGCCTGATCCATTAACACTTTCTCCTGATATTTTGTATCTGTGTACAAGTTTTTTAAAAACATTTCTATTAACTTGTGTGTTTGGACACTCCTATCGAATTTTTGTTTTAAATTTCTGCATTTTATTTTTTTCCCTTAAAACTCTCCAAATAATCCTGTTTAAAAGGCACCCTTTTCTGAATCCAATTTCTTTCCATAAGTCTCTGAGAATATTATAATATCAAAAAATCATTTTTCTGTTCTATTTGTGTAATAAGAACTTTGGGGTGCTGACTTCTCACCTGTACTGCAGATGTCTGGTGATAACTAAAACCAGGATAAAAACTTGACTTCTCTGCCTGCAATTTGCATCTGTCCCCATTGTTACCTTATGCTTTGGGTCATATTCCTACTCAATTTTGCACATAGTCAACTAATCATTTGAGGAATGTCTGTCGAAAAACTGGTAATATAAGGTTGATAAACCCTAGGCTAACCCAACTTTTCTTGTCGTCCTGCAAGACTGAAGACACAAAGAATAACTAAGATATTTTAGGATTTCAGGAACAGCAAGTCTTCTAGGCAGATTACTCGGTGATTTAACTGCCCCTCTAAACACAAGCTTCATGCTGGGAACCCAACTGCTTCCTCAAGCCATAATGACTTCCCCGAAATTCGTAAGATTTCACAGAAAACCAGACCTGAGATAATGATCAACCAAACCAGTTTTTACCAAGACTACTGAACTCCACATGCTTCTTGTTCCTCCTCAGCCCCTTTGTTCCTTCCCCTACATAATCCTGGAACTTTTGCCAGTGCCCCTCAAGACAGGACTTAGGATATTCCTCAGGTGTGGTCCCACTGAGTAATAAGTTCCTTTCTAGCTTTATTGCCATGCAGGTCTTTGATTGGATTCTTGAGTGGGCAGATGGCAGGACATGGTCCATTGAGGACCCTCCGGAGTCAGGCTTTGGCATAGGATTCTTATAACTTTGTTCGCTTAGAGTTCTTCAATTTTCTTATATTTAATCAGTTTTATTCTTTTGTGTTAGTGGTCATACCTAAAATAGACATAAAATATCCTATGTTTATGGGTATACCTTGTCTACCACTGAGCTTCAACACAGGGTGAATTGTTATGGCCCAGCTGTTTTGCATGTCTCTGTAGATTCTATCCCATGGGTGGATCAGTTTTCTCAGTGTGTTTCCTAAGAGACATAAAAATCCAACTGCTGGGTTTCTGGGAGCTGAGTGATGAAGACTGCTGATGTATCCCAGTTCAGTACATCAACATTCATGTAACTTCCCTGCTGTTAAAACATCTCCTCATCTTGGTCCTCAGCGGTGTCTCTTGTGAACAGCTACAGATCCTTTCAGGTTCAGTTCTTCAGAGGAAACCTAGTTGGATTGGGAAAGGAATATCACACCAGGGGAGGGCCACTTTCTCTCTAGAGATGGAAAAAGTCTTTCAATTCATCCTTTTAAGCACTTATCATCTCCATTCCAGAGCATTTCAGAGGGTTCTTACGTCAATATCAATTTGCTTCTTGTTAGTCTCCTCCACCTTAGAGTTAGATTATAGTTTTCTTTGATATTGGAAGTCAGCTACCACTCATAATCTATATTCATTTTTCAAATTTTCTTGTCATCTTTTTTATGTTCTGTGTCTGCTCTTATTTACTTGGTCCTGTGGGTTTCTTTTCTATTGCTTTTTATCTTAAATGTAATTTAAAAGATGGTGGAGATAGATGGTGTATTCAATCTTTCTGCTTAACTAGGAGTTCTGGTATGTGGAAATAGTAGGGTGTTTGTTGAGAAACATGAGTATTTGGGGAATTCTTTGATTAGCAATGTGGAGATAGCCTTGTGCCTACAAGCAAGATAATTTCACATTAAGTTGGAGACTAAAGCAACACCACAGAAAATGTTTATTTTTAAGAAGGTATTTTCTACAATAAGTCACAACCATAAAAAATCATGACGATCTTAAAACTATGGTTAAGTGAGATGAATTTGCAAGGCTAGAAAAGCAGAGTATTTTCAGTATCTTCACACTGTATGTCTTAATATTCATGTATCACAAAAATCTCTTATTGCACAGTTGCTTTTATGAGTTTAATCAAATTGCCATCACATTCAATACAAAGGATGGTAGGTTGACTGGTGTCTGATGCAGTTAGCTACTATGCTGCCATTTTAGATTAGATTCATAGGAAGTCAAAAAGAGATTTTGCTATAATTTATAAAATGCTTCCCAAAGTACTTTTCTATGAGGAGCTTGAAAGCCAATGAGATGAAAGTCTACTGAAATCCTCTAGAAGTGTACACAACAACAAACTAGATAGTTGCTTTGGTGTTATTTGCTCTGATTGCATGATTAGGCCTTGACTTGAGATAAGAAGCTTTCACAAAAGAGAGATCAGTGTAACACACAGTAGTACTAGCAGAAATGTGCCTGTGGCCATCATCCTGGACTCTTGTAATCCTAATTTAGTTCTTCCATTTCCTCTCTGTACTCTTTCCCCCTGAATCCAAGGTAAAATACTCAGGAGCATCTCTAGGTTGGCAATAATTGCCAAAAATGTCTTATTTGACTTATTCTAAGCAGATTTTATTTTTTACCTGGAGAAAACTTGAAACTAGAAGAAGGTATCATGTTTAACCAAATTTATGGAAAAAAAGAGAACTTGTGTTGGCTTTCTGTCATTGTGACAAAATACCTGAGAAAGTCAACTGAAAAGGAGATAAGTTTTATTTTGACTCATGGTTTCAGAGATTTTTGTCTATGGCTGGTTAACTCTGCTTATTCTGGGGTCTAAAGTGACAAAGGTACATGGTGGGAAGGCATAGTAAAGCAAAGATGCTCACCTTATGGAAGATAGAGAGAAAGAGAGAGACAGATAGAGAGAGGCACTGAGGTCTTATTATGGTTTGGATGTGAGGTTTTTTCCAAAAATATGTTAATGCAAGAATAGTCAGAGATAAAATGACTGCATTAAGAGAGCTATAACCATCCCAGCTTGAATGAACTGACTGGGTGGTAACTGTAGGCAGATGGGGCATGGCTGGAGGAAGCATGCCCTGGAAGGGTGCAGTTTCCCTGTGGCCCCTTCTCCCTTTCTCTGTGCTTCCTGTCCCTTCCATGAGGTAAGAAACTTTCCTTCACTGGGCCTTTCCCACATGATATGCTGACTCACCTTAGTTCCTGAGCAATGGAGTCAGTCATGTATCATCTGAGATCTCTGAAACTGTGAACCCAAATAAACTTTTCCTCCTCTAAGTTGTTCTTGTTGGGTATTTTGGTCACATCAACATAACAGCTAAATAAAGCTAGTCTCAATATCTCTCTAAAGGCATATCCCTAATGACCTAACTTCCTTCCACTAGGTCCCATCTCCTAAAGTCTCCACCCCACCAATAGCGCCATCACCTGGGAACCAAGCCTTCACCCATTAGCTTTGGTGGAATATTTAAGAGCCAAATAATAACAGAACTAAAATCTATTAGGAATACTGGAAATTAGGAGTTGTAATTGATAAACTAAGAAATTTTCAAGTTTTCTTTGATCTTGTTTGATTCTTCCAAAGATATAGTCAGTTGGATACTGAAAGTGGAAAGGGCTTACATGTGACCTCCAAGGATAGTTGAGAGATGAGAACTATCTGAATCACAATCCACATCCAAGTTGGTAGATATATATTCCCTGAATTAGAATGTTTTGCAAGAGTTTAACAGAAGATTCCAGAACTTACCACTAGAAAGAACGGGTCACTTAAGGGACAAACAGGTCTTAGGAGCATTTCAATGGTCAAGAAGAGGCATGAAAGTTCATACCAATTAGAGGCTATGTAAATGGACCCAGCTGAAAGTTCAATCTGGTTAAAATCAGTCATATTACATTCTAAGTACCACTCTTTTAAACATGGAAAATTAACTTTTCATAGTGATCTTAAGTAACTCAAATATTCACAATTTCCATAACGGTACAGATGAGTTAATATCAGAATTGGATATTAGTAAGAGGATTAACATTAATAATTAGTAAGAGGGTTAAACTGATCATATATCAATATTTACCTTGTGACTCCTCTCAGGGAACTTTAGACTTCCTCTCACCTGGAAGCTTCCTATTTCTGAAAGCCTCTACATTCCATAGCTATGCAGGGTCTAGTCTTTCTCCTTCTCCTTCCCTTACTCCTTCCCCATCTCCCCTTCCTCCTCCTTCTCCTTCTCCTTCACTTCTCTCTCCCTCCTCCTCATCTTCTTCATTCTTAATTGTTCGTAATTACTATTACTTGTTTTTATATTTTGTTTTATATTGTGTTAAGCATGTTCTCAGTTAATCCTCACATTGAGCTATAGTGCAGATACCCTGATTGTCCTCAGTTTATATGTGAGGAGACAGAGTTAAACATTGCTATGCAACTGGCCCAAGGTTGTAAGATAAAGTGTAGTGGAGCCAAGATTCACAACTGCAATTGTTCAATGTTAAAGCCAGTGTTCTCTGAGTATATCATCTAGCCCAAGGACAAAGTTCTCCTCCTTCTAATTGCTGTAGGAGACATGGAGGGGATGGACTCTGCAAAGGCTAATCCTCCTCCACACATTGCCATTTCTACTCATAGGGGTTTTCAAAGTGACTGACTCACTGTTGGACTGCAGGTCCCTGAGAAATTGTTCTTGTGCTTTCAGGCACCAAGCTTTAAGTTCATTCACTGAAAATATATCCTCTGGTTTCTCCTAATTCTTTCCCTCCTTCTTTTCTAAACCCCACTACTAATCCCCCAAACCAAAACCAAACAAACAAAAGCAAACCAATAGAATATCTTCCTTTTCTTTTCTCCTACCTCAGTCAAAATTTAAGGCTTTAACGAAAACAAACATCTGATCCATGAGATCAGAAGACAGACCTTTGGATTGCATTTGGGGAACTTGGTGATGCAAAACAGTGGTAAAGCACTTGCCTAGCATGTTCAAGGTCCTGGGTTCAATCTACACATACACACACACACACACACACACACACACACAGTTTTATTTTGCATTCAGAGGAGCATCATTACTTTCATAAACGAGCACTCTCTTCATGTATATTTTTGACACAGAGGCCTTGCTCTGTAATAATGGCAAAGCCAGGGTGATGGCCTGAACATTTACATGCCACAGAACAAGTGAAATTCCAATAAAAGGGGAATTAACTCTCAGAAAGTAAATATTACTCTTTGAATAGATTTTTGATGAATATTTGATCAATAGAGTTGTAGGGTATTTGAATATAAATTTATTGCACATTTCAAAAGATGAAATATTTCCTCGAGGAAATATTTCCTCGAGGAAATATTTTATTCATTTCACTGTATCTTTTTATCAGATGCTTCTATGGCAGGTTTTATCTAGATTGGTGACTGCTATGGGTTGAATATGGTTTGTCTCCACCAAAACTCATGTTAAAATTTAATTACTAATTTAATGTTATTGAGAAGTGGTAGGACATTTAAGAGTTATCTTGGTCATAGGGACTTCACCCTCATGGAAAGACTGATGTTATTTCCATGAGAATGGGTTAGTTACTGAGAGGGGTTGTTATAAAGGGAGTTCATGTTCTCTTGCTCACTCTCTTGCTTATTTTCTCACCATGTGATCTCTCTTGCCTGGGCCCGTCTGCTTTTCTACCATGAATTGAGCAGCATGTGGACCTTGTTTGAAGTCCAGCAGATACTGGCAATATGTACTTGGACTTCTGGAACTGCGAGATAAATAAATCTCTTTCCTTCTTGAACCACCCAGTCTCATGTATTTTATTATAGCCACACAAAACAAAGACAGTGATGAAAAGCTCACATATTAAAAAGCAGTGATGTAGCAAGAACTTGACTATGGAGATCCAGTGAATCCCTGCCACAGCAACCCATTCTCACAGGAAGAGAACTCTAGATACCAACCACCGGCAGGGATCTATGACATCCACCTCTGTCCTAAAGCACCTTGATTCTAAAAGTCTTTTGCAGCTTTCGTTAAACAAATAGGGTCTTCAACTGACTGTATTGGTGAGGGAGGGTAGAGATGGGGGAATATTATTTTGAAAGAATCCACAATAAACTAAAAGCAATTGAAATAAGAGTAGAAAGACAAGAACCAAGATATTAAAGAGAAGGATGTAATGAAATGATAAATATTTGGATGATATCATGCAAATAATTCTTGAACCTAAGCAAAAAATGTGGTTGTCAGATAATGAGGTTAAACAAAAGGGCTTATGATGATTTTCAGTTTCTATTATTTATTAAAAGAAAGAGTATCAATTTATCAGAAGATATGGATAGTTTCTTGTTACATAATTTTAAGTAATTTGTTTACAATGATATTTTATTTCATTTCTTTTTATTCCCAGTTTGATTATTATTAAATCAAGGGGATCAAGAGTTATGTCTATTTTGTTTTTGTGTTTATGCCCCTAGTAATAAATATAGGGCCTAAAAGAGGTATTTGTTAAATAAATAACTGAATAAATAACATAATAATTGACAGGCATAAAAATATGCAGAAACATTAAATGAAGGGCTTTTCTAAAACTTAGAGACTTAACCATCAATTGCACATGTGAGGAAGTATTGCTATGAGACATAAAGTACTATGATCCAGGTCACAATGATTAGATGCTTTAGTTAATTATAAGGAAAATTAGAAATATGGGAAATTATTGCTAGTTAAGTCAGAAATTGTTTTCTTTGAGAGTTTTATCTCAAGGTTTGGGTGGTAAGTAATTGAAGATTAAAATTATTAGTAGATGTTTAAAGTATAGTCTTCTCTGTTTTTGACCAGATAAAGGTTCATGCAATTTAGATCCAAAGTACATAGAAAAAGAGGGTGATAGTTTCATCTGAAACTAGCAGTTTTACATTAATAAATCTTTAAAATCTCATTCTTGCTCATATGGAAGATCATACCAACTTGGCTAGACCAACTTGGCTAACCACAAGAACATATTTAGAGATAGAGATGAAACAAAACTTTGTAAAACAGTTTTAGTTTTGCTCAATTTCTGAAAAAAGTCTCAAAGCTCTGCAACCCCAAACAAATAGCCAGAGTTGGGAGATTCTAAGAAGGGCTCAAGATTTTAGACTTTGGAATCAGGAAACTTGGGTTTAGGAATCTGCCCTATACAGCTCCTATCTGCTCTGTGGCCTTGTGCTAGGGAGAGATAATACCTACTTCACCAGGCTGATGTGAGGACGAATGAAATAGCATGGTAAGCTCATAGCAAGGAGCATGACATATAGAAGGATTGCCATGGGTAGTTATCATATTTCTTTGGGGAAAAAATTAAAAAAGAAAATGATCTGAGAAAAATTTTGAGTTTTCCTAGGCCCTGGAGGGACAGGGTTATAGTGACAAAATGCAAAGAATTACTCTGTAGAATGCTTTTATGTGCAATTCATATAGAGAGTAAAGAGTCAGCCCAAAATAATAATTTCAAATCTCAAATAAATAATATCTTAATTAAGCTGTTCTCATTCAAGCAGGAGAATGTTATCTGCATAATAGAATTTGTGATGGCTCATCTGCCATTACCTGGAAGGCAGGAACCAAATCTCTTAAACCTGGTACCACATTTCTTAGGTGTGGATTAAAATGCTAGTGGGGGTCTGGGGTTGTGGCTCAGAGGGAGAGCTCTCGCCTAGCACATGTGAGACCCTGGGTTCTATTCTCAGCACCACATAAAAAAATAAAAGCATTGTGTCCACCTACAACTAATATATATATATATATATATATATATATATATATATATATATTTTTTTTTTTTTTTTTTTTTTTTTAAAGCTAGGGGAATAAAAACCATTGACTCGAGGACATTTAAAATATGATTTTATTTCTACCTCTACTACTTGTTAGATGTGGTCTGACAAGTTCTTAGAATTTCTACATCCCTGTTTACTTATCAAAAGACATAGAGTAATGCATGCATTTGTTGGGAGAATCCAAAGAATAATTTAGTAATTGAATAAAAATGTTTATTGACAATTTATAAGTGTCAAGAATACTTCTAGCCCATTAACATATGACAGTGAACAAAGTAAGGTAATGTAATAGACTGAGGCAAAATTCAAATATATATGTAAGGATATAATGTTAACTGGTGATATAGACTAGGAAGAAAAACAAAGCAGGACTGGAGACAGGATGAAAGGTGCTGTTTTATAAATGGTAGGCAGAGGTGCTTTATTTGGGGATAAAAATTATCCTAAAAGTTAGTAGCTTAACACAACACACCTGAATTATCTCAACGTTCCTGTGGATCAAGAACCTGAGCATGGTTTAGCTTTAGGATTTCTCATAAGGTTGCAAACAAAGAATGGGTAAGGGCTGAGTTCTCATCGAAAGGCTTTTCTGAAGAAAGATATGGTTCTAGGCTTCCTTATGTGGTTGTAAATTTAATTTTGTTTCCTAAGAACTGTTACACTGAGGGCCTCAGGCTGACACTTACTGTTGGCCAGAGGTTGCACTCTGTTCCTTACTACGTGGGCCTCTCCAACATAGCAGCTTATCTCCTCAAAGCCAGCAAGGAGAGTTTGCTAGTAAGATGAAGTAACAATCATTACCTTCCAGTCATGCAAGTGATACCCCTCAACATTGCGATCCTCTATTGATTTGAAACAAATTATTCCAGGAGACTTTACAAAGTGATGAATACCACACTGTGGGACTCGGTGGACACCATTTTGGGAGCTGTTTGCCACAGGGCCTCTCTGAAAAAGAGACTTTTTATTGGAGTGACTACTCAATTAGTCTCAGACAACAATATGCATAGATATTGTCTGAAGAATGTGTTCTAGATACAGATTTGAAACTCTACCCCCAGGGACAGTGACCTAATATATTTTGATGGTAGAGTGATAGAACAATAACCTGCCTTTTAAACAGTTAATTTTTTTTGATGGAGGCTATTCTTGCTTCATGTTGAGAAACTCCACCCTTATTGTTATTTTTCACAAATCACAAAGTAAATGTGATATGAAAAATCCCACCCCCACCCACACACGCATCTACACACAGATTGGTATTCTCAAGTTCATTTTTTGGTGAAGTTTGACATACTCATGGAGATGTGAGTGGTTCTTTCATAGAGAACACAAGGGAGGACTATGAAGAATAATACTTTCCCAGTAACCCCCTGATGCCCCCTGCCTAGTTCCCAAGAAGGGAGAGAGGAGAGTTGTGAGGTTATTTCTTTCTTTACCTACTTTCTTTAGGTAACTTTGTATTCAGGCCTGCAAAGGAGCCTTTGTTTTAATCAAACTTCAGGTGTATTTTAAAAAGAAAACATGTTGCATAAATTATAGCTATTAGAAACTAGAATTATGTTTCTCTCATGTATTCTTGACAATAACAGCAGATTGTGTTTGACACATTGTTAATGACACAAAAGTTTGAAAAATGGCTTAGATGTGTGATAAACTAGGCAAACTGCTTGGACAAGTTATTCTTACTGATAAAATGTAAAATCATGTACTGCCAAGCAATATGGTTGTGTATGACTCTCTCTCTCTCTGTGTGTATATGCATGTTTTGTGAATTGGGGCAGAAACTTTGGTTGTTTAGATAATGACACCTATTTCAAGAGCATATATTCCTTTAGAAATTATTTGATATGAAATCATATGTTCCTCTTTTTCCACAACCATCCCCATTTCACAAGTTACATTGAAATTTTCCTTCTTAATTTAAATTTTAATGATAAAAAGTGCCTTTTATGTCTTCCAGAATACCTGTCACTTAGTTAACTTTTGAGTTAACTAGCAACATGTTCCTTGTGGATGCTCCTAGAAATTTTCCATGTGCATACACAGACTCTTTTGCCTATTTAAATGGAAGCATAATATATATAACTCTTCTATAACATGCATTTTTTTCTCCATACTATTTTTCTTTGGACAAAGATTTTTTTCTTATTTCAACAACAACAAAAAAATACATTTCAAAAGGATTCAAACATCACAAAAGGGGAAACAGTGTAAAGTCAGTCTCCCTCCTGTCTAGTTAGATGGACTCTTCCAGTTTCCCCTGCAGAAGAACCTCCTTGTTATCCATGTCTTATGTACCTTTATAAGGGATGGTTCATGCATAGATACACATACAGAAATGCATCTATGCATATCTATCTATCCTTTATTGTGCTATATTTTAAAAATTATTTAATCTTTTATGTGTCTGGGTAGGAGACAAACTGTTAATAAGCAAATGTGAGGTACCTCTCAGCCTGCTCCAGAAGAGAAATAACAGCTGTGGATTTAGAGGAAATGAGAAGAACTAGAGAGAACTCAAGCATATGAGGTCTCCAGACATTTCACATGAAATTGGAGCAAGTTTTTATTTTAGCAGAAACTTGGCCTGAGGTAGAGATGAGAGAAACTCTCTATGACCTTAGCCTTATAACTTGGCCTTAAATTTTAGCCTCTGAATTTTTGGACCAGAAACAGATTAAAAGTTGCAAAAGAAAGAAAATCTGACTTATTGATACTGTAGCAGAGACAGACTGTCATCCAATAACTGAATAGAAGTTCTGGTCTCCTAACCTAAGCTGACCCCACCTGACTACCTGTCATTACCATTGATGTGCAATTGGTACCCAACCAGTTAACTAGGTAGTAACCTTTCTAAATATAACAAAAATTTGGCCAGTCTTCTTAAATAAGTAAAAACAATTTTATTACCACTTGTAATAATCTTAGTGGGAGGAGATTACATGGAGATTTAATGCTAACATGGCTTCAAAAACAGTTTAGTATCTTAGAGGATCAAGGTAAAAGCAAGAGGTGGAAATGCCTCTGCTACTCTCCATGCCTCACTCCCAGGACCCAAGTCTCACTGGGGAACACTCTAGGAGTCCATGCCTTCCTTTTCCTTTTTGTTTTTCCCCATTAGAAACAGCAGCCTATGAGAAGTCATAATTATAGACATCATCCAATACATTCTGTTGGAGAAGCTGATGTTCTGTCAGAATCCTGCACATATTTCAAATTCTGAAAATGGATTGGTTTCCTTGTATTTGTAGGTAAGAGTCACAAGGAACTAGGGTTCAAAAATAACAAGGAAGAAGCATAAGTTCTGATTGTCTGTTGGTTCAGACTGAATCATCTGAAGAGAATGTTGACTTACTTTTCTAAAATTACAAACCAGCCCATAAGTTATAGGAAAGAATATATATGGAGTTTATTTCTTCAGTCAAGGAGTGACTAAGAAAGAATGAAAGAAAGGTTAAAACAGTGTTTTTTGGGGGGGCAGGCAAAACTAATATTAATTTCTCCTTCTCCATATTTAAACCCTGTCCTAACTATAACCATTTTTTTTTCATGGAAAAGTCCAAGAAACACATGCAGAATCTTGGGATTGCTTCTTTGATTAAACAAGTTAAGTCAAAATATTATTCTTCATGGGAGATTTGATTGGTATTTGGACTGCTGATGTGAAGTTTTCCATTTGGGCTCTTCCCCCAGGGGCTCTGGATTAGCCTTCAGCAACTCTTCTCTCCTCAGGGATCAAGAGTTTCAGAGGAAAAACCGATTAGAATAGACAAACTATGTCTGGTGAAGCCTGTGAATACCTTTCATATTTTAATATACAATGAAGACAAGACTCAATTTCTTTTGATCCAATATTCTTTCTAGAAGGGATGCACACACATGATACAATTTTCCTTAGGTGCATTTACATTTATCAGTATAAGGAAAAGACTTTGAGACACATTTAATAATTTTAAAGTCAGTTTTATAATAATCTTTGTTGCTTACTGTTTCTGCTAACTCATTCTAAGGGTACATGAAAATGGGATGGTATCTATGTGATTTAGTAGTTGGAATGCAAGCTTGAAACTGTAGCAATAAATTGGAAAAGAGACTTTCTAAATGCCTACATATTTTGTGCTCGTCATCTTCTTGGTTGTATGGATGCACACTTATTATACTAATTTTTCCAAGTCATTTCTGTTCATCGTCCACATGTAAGAAGATTTAGGTTTAATATATGGATGTGTTCAGACATTGGATAAGTGAAAATCTTGCTAGGATGATTGGGAGAGAAGAGACCAGTGTCAGGAACAAGGGTTAGGACAAAGTGCAAGCCTGTAAGATAACTTTGGTAGCACTGCCCCTTCCATAAGACTATGAGACTTGACTCCATCACAAGAGCAAAATCCAGTTTTTATGTTGGTTTCTCAACATTCCGTGCACATTAATAAAATGTGAAGGGCAGAGTCCTAAACAGCAGTTGTCCTTGGCTAAGGATGTTTGTGGGTAGCAACAGGTGGCTCAGACTGTGCTAAGAAAACAGCAGGAGTGAGCATCCTGGAAATACTTGAGCTTGGCTTCCCACCATGAAGCCTTTCTGGGCAACATGGGGGAGTCTTTTCTCTTTAGAGTCAACTTACTGAGGTCAATGCCTGGCAGAGCTGATCATCTTTCTGTTGAACCACTGTACACTAGATAGATCTCAGTTCATGGACTAAACTAAATTCATCTGTTTCTGGGAGTGGAAATAAACCCATGATGTCACTAGTTCATGCTCAAGATCATTGTAATCCTTGCTGATCTGATCTGATATTCAAGGTATCTTCAAAATAATTGGAAAAACAAAGTTTCTAGAAAATATCTAGATGTATTTGTAATTTTACCTTCTTGGAAGACTATGTTAATAGTTTTCCCCTCTATATGGGTCATCAGTTTATTATTGCCAACATATTTATACTTGTATTGATCATTCTAAAATGTTCATCCATTCTATGTCCTTCTGGAATGTTTTGATCCCCAGTTCACCCTGTCTATAGTTATAATTTTTACTTTTGTTTCTGCCTTGAAATTCCGATGATTGTATTATCTTCTCTTGAAAGAGTTTAGTCAGAAAATTCTCACTTTCAAATAGAATACTGTAAACAATATAGTTTTTATATATTTTAAAGAATTTATGTAAATATCAGACACCTTTAAAGTTAGAAACATCCTTATACATCTTGCCAAAACATCAAATTCTTACTAGTTTTAAACACTTAAGACTTGTCTTTTATTCTTTGACTGTGGTTCACTGTATACCTTTAAATTTACATTATGATGCTTCCAATATTGTGGAATGGGACAATCATGTGCTGTTCTTCATTTTCCACCTCTCCCAGGCTCCAGTCCACATCAGATGGTGAGATGAGAGGGTGTGGTTCCTGGGTTGGGACCTAGGTCTCCACATTTTCCTATTTTCCCCACTTGTACCCGTTCACCACTGTACCTGCCAGCACACAGTTCAGGTTGGATACTGTAATAGCTGCTCAATCTTCTCTTTGATCAGTCAGCATATCCTGATTGTCTCTTTTAAATACATCTGATGTCCCCTCCCTCCATTCCTGCTGTCATTCCTCTGGTAGGAGTGACACATGCCTTAAATATTTCGACAGCCTCTTATTCATTTATGTGACCAAAAGCATTTAGCTGAATGCCTTCTCCTGTCAGGCCTGGACTGTGACCTGTGGATAAAAGTACAAAAAGATGTCATATGTTCAGAAAGGGCTTTTAGACTATGGGGAAAGCACACATTAAAACAGAAAAAAGCATAATACCATTTGGATAAATGCTATAATTAAGATACAAACAAGTACGTTGGACTCCCAGAGGAAGAAGGGATTCATTTCCTACCAATTGAATTTGTGTATTTTATACACATACTAACATCTCAGCCAAGTCGGTCTCCAGAGTTTTGGCCCCTTACTACTCTACCTACCTTTAATTTTCTACCCTGTTTGCTCTTAGACTGAATGATCTTAAAAGGCAATTGTAATCAGACCTCTCCTCAAAGGTTGCCCATGACTTTCCCACCCCATGCAGATGAAAAGCCCACTGTTAGGTAACACAGAGTTCACATCAGTGATTCACACCTATTCCTGGGTCCACTGGTCCCCCCCATCATTCTTATTCAGTCATAAAATATGCCCCCTTCAATTGTTCACCCACTTGTTTTCCACCCACGTGGTCCTTCCTTCCTGATTATCCTCTTAGAAGGAATCTTCCTAGTCTACCCTGGGGGACTTTGCTGTGAAGCCACCATTTCCACAGCCTCCTCACATTATTCTCCCCTGTACCATTCCTCGTAAGTGAAAACTGTAACTCTCTCCAAAGATCCCTCCTGCTGGCTGTTCCCTTGGAAGGGAGCTGCTCCCTTCCCTCCACACATGAGGTCCATAGCTAGGACAGCAGGACAAGGCTCTGTCTCCTCTGCTATCCCGTGTCTCAGCTGACTCTCTTATAAAATCTCCTCTCTCTCTCTCTTTTGAAGAACATAATACTTATGTATGGCACCCTCCTCCTTTTACTTCTTCTCTCTGTCATGATTTTCATCCTTCTTCCATGTATTTTGAGGCCTTTCTGTCTCACAGTTCCCACAGCATCACTTAGGGTAGGACTTAAGGAACTGTAACAAAAAATCTTTCCCAATGCCTGGATTAAATTAGTTCGAAGTTTATTTCCATTATATAAATATCTGAGTAGGTGGTCCAGGGCCAGCATGAGGCTCAACAGAGTTGAGGACATAACAGACTCCATCTTAGATGTTGGACCAACAGGTTTCAAGCTTCATTCCTCCCTCTTTCCCTTTCACTACACATCTAAGCAAGCCAATAAGAAATTCCCTGTTCTCCCTCTTTGTGTATCAGCAGGAGGTTCAAACCATACAAGATCTAGACAGCTTGGAGCCCTCACCCAGCCTGTGTCCTAATCACAATAAAACCTGAGGCCACTTGATCCATCTTTTGCTCTAGACATTTTTAATCTCTTTGGGTTCCTGCCCTGCTCTTCCTGGAAGGCCTCAAAGTGTGAATAATAAACCACACAGTGTGTGTATGTGTGCATGCATGAGTGAGCAACAGAGAGAGAGAGAGAGAGAGAGAGAGAGAGAGAGAGAGAGAGCAATAGGTATCATCAGTAATGACAAATGAATTAATTTCAGGCGGAGGGCTTTAAACCAATACTCTGCTGAGCAAACAAAAAACAATGACCCAGATCCTTCCATCTGGCAATTTTGCTATTTTCAATAAGCAGTTTCCATTGAGCTCCAGCTCCTGTTGTCACATTTATATCCCAGGCAATAGAGAAGGGAAGGGAAGCGCACGTGACTTCCCTTTCAGAACGTGACCAGTTGCACAGATTATTTCTACTCATATAGGGGATACATTCCATTGGTCAGGACCTAGAAACACAGTCAACTGCCAAACTATCAGGAAACTGAGAAATATAGTCTTTATCAGGGTTTGCATGCCAAGTAATCCATAGCTATATATGAAAGAAAGAATTGATGTTAGGTAACTAGCATTCTCTCCTACACTTAACTTTTGTCTGATGGAAGGAAATTACTTAGCTATTATAAAACAAGGAAATAATAGGACAATAATAATAACTCTTTAGTACCTTTGCAAGAATGGGAGAATTAAGTTAATGGTCCTAGTCTACTGACTGGCATATTATAAGTATAGTATACATAGCAACTGTTGCTATTATTATGCAATACTAAAATATTACTTTTATTAACAATAGTAATGTTTGTCTCTACCACAAATTCTATTATCATAGAACAACTCAGTTTCCAAGTACTGGACTAATAGTTCAAAAATTTAGCTTTTCTTTACACTCAATTATAATTGCCTTCAGATCCATTCTATTTGATTAAGTGAGTAGAGTTACCATGCTGTTTCTTGTCCTTAACTAGAATGTTTACAAGACAGTAATTTCTAACTCCAACATCTACTCTGTAATCAACCAACTTTTTTCTTCCTTTCACTCTCCCATCTTTCTATTCCTCCATCCTCTCATTCTTTCTCCCTCTTCATTCTTCCATTCTCTCTTCTTTCCAATGTCAATAACTCCTTACCACTGCCCAGCTGTGCTTCCATTTTTCCCTCATTCAACCCACTTTTGCTTCCCTTCAGTGGCTAGCACTACTAATCACTACACCTCCATTACCCTACAATTTCACCATTTTCAACAGATGATCACATTATTTTAAGGATAGAGAGTCCAGTAGGAAATAATTTCATTCTATTTACTTTCTCTCCCTCTACAAAATAAGTGAAAATCTGTTTCCTCTCCTCTTTAAAGTAACTCTCTTCATGTGATTTCTTCTCAGGAACTTACCTTTGGGGACCCTTTTATTTCCAACCCATTTAACCCCACTATGTCCAGCATCATCTTTCCTTTGCAGGTTTTAACAATTCAGTGCTGTGTAACAAATTTCCCCAACGTTAGTGGTTTAAAACAACAGGAGGTATTAGCTCAATTTCTGTGGCTTAACAATTTGGACACAGATTAGGTCTCTCAGAAGGGTGGGAAGGTTGACGTTTTTCTTAGGCTTAAGGTTCTGAAGAACCTCTTCCAAGTTCCCTCCTGTGGGACAGAGGTCTTGGGTCCTCACTGACTCTTTGCTTTAGGTTTTCAGTTACTACCTCATAGTCCTCTCTAGATGACTATTCCACATACAACTGATGGCTTCCTCCAGTATGGGTAAGGGAGAGAGTCCAGGGAGAACAAATAAGATAGAAGTTGCAGTAACCTAACCTGAGAATGAATAACCCATCACTTTTACTGCATTCTGTTTATTAGAAACAAGTCATTAGGTGATCCAGACCATGTCAAAAGATAGGGAGTTACTCAGGGCATGAACACTAGGAACTGGGGATCACTGGGAGCCACTCAAAAAGCTGCCTGCTATGGAAGGTCTCACATGGTTTCTTCTTGGTTGAGTTTCCTGAAAGGGTGGTTCAAGTTCACCCTTTCTAATTCTTGCTCAGCCTATGAAGTATTGCTTCTGCTTTTAGTACTGATCTTATGTGACTCTACAAAAGCCAGCAATGGCTTCCCAACTTTCAGATTTAGTAGGTAATCTTTTTGCCTTAAATTATTCTAACTTTTGCAGAATTTCAAAGGTTGGTGTAACTGATCACTCTTTACTTTTCTAATCTCTTTTCTTTGACTTTTCTGGTTCACCTACTCCTTAGTCTCCTTTCCTTTAATTACTATCTTACATGATAATGTTGTCCTGGATGTTCTCATTCTTCTTGTCTCCATTCTTTTTATTCTTCCTGAGGAATTTCATTCACATCCTTGGCTCATGACTCCAGCCCCAGACACATATACCCTAATAAGCTGCCAAATGACTGTCCCAATTTTGGCATTGTAAATTTAATATGTCCCACATGGAACTCAAAACTTTCTGCCACTGCCATCCTCTTTCCAAATTCCTCTCCTAATGGAATGAACTGTCATCCACTCTGTCACTCCAACCATAATTCTCAGAGTCAATCAGAATCATAATTCTCAGTCTTCTCTCTCATGTCTCACAATAAAGTCACTCAGTGCTATCTACTGCATACCCTCTCCCTCCTCCATCTCCATTGCTGCTTATGCCTGTTCAGCCCCTAATCATTTCTTGTCTGGGTTATTAAATTATCACCATGCCTTCCAGCTCCTCCCCTCCAATCTCTATTGGCATAACTTCCAAAATAATCATTCTATAATGCAAATATGAACATACAACTGACCTGTTTAAAAAAATCCTCCAAGGGTTCCCTAGCCACTGTAGGATCAGATCTTAATGCCAGAGCAAAAAATGATTTGCCTCAGTTTCATTCTCCTGTTTTTTCCTCGCCCACTCTCCTATAGTTACCTCACTCTGGTCATACTGAGCTACTTGTAATTCCTTGACTACACCTTATGTTCTCTCACCTCCATTCTTAGGCACATGTTCTTCTTCGTGTATTAAATGATCTTCACCCACTTGACTAGCTTTATCCTGCTTTTGAGATCCAGCTCAAAAGTCACCTCTAGGAGTCCTTCTTTGAGACCCTTTCTCTCAACATGTTCATTTTACTTCCCTTCTTTTAAGCTGCATCAATCCCTGTCCATATCAGAGTGCTTACCCCACTGGGCTACGAATATTGATTTTTTTTGTTGTTTCACCAAAAAGAAAGTAAGCATAAGACTCCTTATAGGCAGGTACACATGTCACCTTTAAACCTTCTACAGTGCCTGGTTCAAGCATTCAATTAATATTTGATGAGTGAATAAACATTCATTCAACACCCTGGAGTCAAACCTTCCACTCACCACACTTTTCTATTTCTTATCTTGAGTTGTAGCTTTTTCTAAGCCCCACGCTGACAATCCTTCAACAAATCAAAGGATTTTAGCAGGGAGACAAATTACTGTATTTAATGAAGTTGGAAATTTTGCAGCAGAGTTATTTTAGAGGTTATTGTAGTTGTTTTTAATATATATAAGACACAGAAGACCCTAAAGTAAATTTCTCCATTTTGTAACATTTGCAATTCATGAGAAAGAATTTTATATATATAAGAACTTGTTCTCCTATATAAAAAGAAAACAAAAGATACCATAAGTCATTAATCTGTGGACTATGTAGGACATGCTATAAGTTCTCCAAGAACAGGGAAAGTTAGTTCTGGTCATCATTCCTGGAAGACCACAGTGATAGAATGCCACGTTGGGTCCTGTGACCGAAGGAATAACCATGAGGTCTAGCTTAAGATTGCAGGCCTGCTGTGTGGCCTGCTGTGTGTAGGTAAGGAGTACAAACAGATGCATTTGTTTCTGGTAGTTTTAGGAGCTGAGAAAAATGTCATACTCAAGAATGACCTGAATATTGCCTTTCTTGTTTGATCTTGATCATGGAGCAAAAGACAAGTTATTGAAGTTTATGGTCTAAAGCACACAAATATGCTCTGAGGTTCAACAACAATGTCATCTTCACTGTCTTAAGTGTGGAAACTAAGTATATTGATAGAGCTATCATTCATTTGTGTTTTTTTTTTTTTGAGGAAATCTTGCAAATATTACTTTAAAAAATTTAATATGGGACTAAAAAATCTACATTGAAATCAATATTTTTAGTGAACCATATCTGGAAAATATTGTGTAAAATAAACATTGGTCAATTTATAGACAATTATGTTTCTTATATGAAAATATTTGTATTGGTGCTTATTCTCAATTCCCTTAATATTCTCATTTGCTGTAAAATATTTGAGTAATTCACACACAAACACCACAGCACATGCACATGCATATGCACACACACACACACACACACACACACACACACATACAGGTGCTCCTGTCCCAGTGCCTGATGGGAGAATGCTATTGAAGTGTAAGTTAGCAATCAATTCCTTAAAATTTTAGTATTTGAAACATACCATTTCATGTTTATGTTGTGTTTGCTTACCAATTAATCTTCATTGGTTTTAAAGTAATCCTCTCTCATAAGTTAAATTTCATTTTTCCTACATATTTTTCTTCTGATATTGCACTTTTAGATAATGAATGACTTTTTTATAATGAATGTCTATGTAATTATAAAACTTTAAATTAGCAGTAATGCATTTCTTCTCTCACCATTTTTTTCTGTCTAGTGGAGAAAAAAGATCTAATTTTTTGACATTTTAAATACAACAAATTGCAAATTAGTACAAGTTTTCTTGTTGTCCATTATTAACTCATTTTGTCATAACCAAGCTTTTCGATAATTGTTTCAGTAAAGTATGTTCAATATTTTTCTCCCTTAAATATTCAAGTATTCTGAACTTGTAGAATTCAAACTTTTTCCTTCTTTTCTAGTTTCTTTAATATAGTGCCCTCAAATTACCTTTTGAGTACTTATATACTAAATGCATTTAAAACATCCACATTGGGCATATTTCTAAAGACATGAGGGAGAAGTTTTATGTTTATATATAATACCAAGTACCTATATCTTTGCATTCATTTAAGTGACAAAGTGCCTTGAATTAACTTTCATAAATTAGCAACCATGGCTAGTCATTCTTTCAATGTAACTCTTTATTATGTTGTTCTCATTTTTCAATTGAGTTTCTGTTGGGCTGAATTTTATGGCATTAATTACTGACTTGCTTGAGTTAGACTCATTAAAAAAAAAAAGCCTAAGTACATATCTGACAAGCCAGATACATTAATCTTGGGTTTTACTTCTTTTAAGCCACAAGTCTAGGTGGAAACCTCTAAACATTGATTGCCACTTGGGGTTTGGGGTTGATGGAAGGTGGGAATAGTTTCCTGCAAATGCAAATAGTCAATTAGCTTTTATAACTACTCTTCAATTAAAGTAAAAATAGAATTCCCAAAGGTGAAATCTAACCAGAAAGATCACTACACTGTAAATAGGCCAGTCAATTTTATAGAAAAAAGCCTCCAGCACCTAGCTCTCATTCTCATATATATTGATTTATTTATGCAACAAATATTTACTGAGAGCATATGCTGTCCAAGGCATAGAAAATTATTATTATTTTTTTTACACAGAGTGACATGATTCAGTTTTGGCAACAAAGAAGATGATTCAAAGACTAGTTCTTAATACTACAACTAGTACTATTGCTACTACTAACCACAACCACCATGGTCTGTGAACCTCTCACATGCTGGGTAGAGTTAAGATCCTCATCATCCAGATTACTTTCAACCATCTGAGCAAATAGCAATGGCCATTTTATAGGCAAGAAACTGAGAGAGTTCGTGTTCTTCATGAAGCTATCAGATATGTCTGTAGCAAAATAGGAAAAATAATTGGAAAAAGCTTTCATTTCATTTTCAGAGAGGACTTCCTTGTAAGAGTAATTATAAGCCAAGAGGAGTGTGGAGGGCACAGAAGAAAACATCAAGTGAGAGTTTTCTTAGTCCCACATTCCAAGGGAAATGAAAGAGGAACAAAAATCAGGGTTGGTCAGCCACTACTTTCTGCCATTTACCTTCAAAATATATTCATTGTTAGTTGGGATGAGGGTGGGAGGTGAGTTGAAAGTGGGCTATAGAAAGTAAGAGATATGATGGGTTCCAACCCATTCTTCTCTGCCTTATAATAAAATTTATTTGAAGCAATTTAAATTTTTTTCTTTGTAGTAGTTGTACTTTTTCTTTTGCTGAGTTTCTTATGAGCCAGTTACTTAATAATTCCCAAATCCTCTGTCAGAAGTGAAAAATCCATCAAGGCATTTTAAAAAAAAACATGTAAAATATATCCCCCGCAACCCACCCTGGGTGATTTTAAAAATTTCTATTCATGTCCAATGTTCTGAAGTTTAATACTGATGTGATGAAGTATGAGGCATTGTGTTGTGGAGTTTGATGGGCTCATTCAATGCAGAAAATTATATACTTCATTTTGAATGGTTATTATTATTATATATTTATTTGACAATTATTATTTTATAATTATTCTATTTTCTCCTCTGGGATATTTTATCCATATGTTATTCTTATTGCACTGATTCTTTATTTTTTTACTTTCATCTTCTATTTTCTGTTTCTGTCCTTTTGTTCTAGATTCTTAGAGACTATATATTCCAATATATGTATTTACACTTCTTCTATTGTGTCTTTAAAGATCTAGAATTGTTTTTGTTCTCTGAATTTCCCTTCTTATTTTAAGGTTTGTTTAAATAGTGTTTAGAGATACAGTAATAATAGTTTTTGAAATATTATTTTACTTTATAAACTGTTTTCTCCATTGAAAGTAATAAAATTGGCCAGTCAAGGTAGCACATGCCTGTAATCTCAGTGGCTCAGGAGGCTGAGGCAGAAGGATCATGAGTTCAAAGCCAGCCTCAGCAAAAGTGAGGTGCTAAGCAACTTAGTGAGACCTTATCTCTAAATAAAATATGAAATAGGACTGGGGATGTGGTTTAGTGGTTGAGTGACCCTGAGTTCAATTCCTGGTACTCCCTCCCAAAAAAGTAATAAAATTAAAATAATTAGAAATAAAAATAAATAGAAAAGATAGACTAGTGCAAATACAATGGTACTACCATCTTCCAAGTTCTCTCTAGCTAATTTTAGTTCATTTGTTTTTAAAGCACAGAGGACTCCCTAGCAATGATTTTATGTTTTACTTGATTACATATGAAATTCCTCCTGGCACATACCCTCCTTGAGTGTAGGCATTCGCCTTTCATTCTACTGTGGTTAGAAGCATGCCGAGAAGAATGACTAAACACCTGGTAGGTAAGCAATGAGTCTTTATGGGATTAATACTTGATTGAATGAGCAAACAGTAAAATCCTATTTGAGAACATAACACAAAATTTGACTGAATGGGAGGAAAGTAGCTTATATTTCTGTTTGGGAATATGGATATACTTAAGGCCCATTTTGCTACCTTGTTGAATGTAGACAAAAGTTGCAAAAGCAGGATGTGGAGGTCATTTTTAGGATGTTGCAGTCATCTCTCAATATATAAAGCTCAACTGGACCAAGGTGTTAGTAAGGACATAAAGTGTGAAGGCCAGGCAAAAATCTATTGTGGCAAGACAATTCAGCAAGACTTGTTGTTCCCATTGCATAGTGTGCATTCACAATTATTTTTTTTAATTGAAAAGTAGTGAATAGACTAAAGTTTATTTGAATGTTTCTATCTCTATATTTTTGTCAATTTATCCTTCTATTTTCTATATACATAGAAAAATTTCTCAGTGTCTTTTGTCAAGTATATTGTAGAGGTAATATTTGGGTGATTTTAACTTACAGTTTTATGCTTTTAGAATAATGATTTTTTTGTAATGAATGTATAGTTACACAAAAATAATAAAGGTATTTTTCTTAAAAGCAGAACTATCAAGAAGCAAACAAAAAAAGTCCAATAAAGTGAAAGGGGTGTCAATAGAAAATTGAGACTAATTAAATTTAACAGAATTTACTAGATCAAGAAAAAGGTTCTGTAACTAGCCATCATTCCAGAAACATGGTTCAGAATATCCCACCCTACCATATGCCCAGGTTATATTTATAGTCAGAGAAAAGGAAGTGAGATAGAGAATCAACCTGAGTAATGACAGTCAACAATGATCTAATAAGAACCTGGTCTGATCAGTTGGCAGTCTGTGATTGGCTGAGGTTCAACTGCTATGATTGACTGAGATTTGGTTGCTTGGTTACAGAGGTATACTCTTAGCTTAGGTTATAATTTATTTACACATTAGGCTACAATACTATACTGAGAGGCTCCTGTGGGTTAAACTTTATTCTCCAACTATGGAGGATAAAAACTTTTCCAAACTTCTTTCAGTTTAACAGAGGATACTGAAATGTGGGCTAAGTTTTTCTGAACTTTGTTACTCTTGTGCTTATAAAGTGAATACTTTGAGAATATGCACCACAATTTTAAGGCACAGAAAACTATTTCTATGCTTCTTTCGAAGTAGAGCCATATCATGCTTGTCATCAAAAAGATTAATTACGGAAGTGGAAAGCCTCAAAATATGTTTGAGTACATAGGAAATATAAAGGAGAAAAAAGAAACTGAAATATGAGGAAGCATTAAATAATGATGAAATTATTTCAAAATAATTGAACACATAAAATATGCCGTTGAAAGATGTAGATTAGAAGGGAGATGAGAAGCTGGGGCAAGAATCTGCATAGTTCAGTAAATGAACAACTGATTCCTGAAGCAAAACAATTCAGGGAATTGAAAACAAAAACAATTGTAATTAGTATTTTCAGAGAGAAACCATAGTTATTAGTGGATTTTTCTCTACTTATTTATTATCCCTCAGCATTCTAATTGTGAGAAGAAAAATAACACCACCAACAAAAACAAATTATCTTTTCTGTCTTATAATCTTCCCACCCACTCCCACTCACGCTATATTTTTTCCTACTCTAACAACCCCTTTTCCTCCTTCAAAGGGCTTACTTATTTTCCTGCTTAGATTCTGATTTTTTCCATGTAATGAAATTATATTAATTAGTGAAATAAATGATTTTTCCACATAATGAATTTACAGCATGTGATGTAAGGAAAATCTTGCATGAAGAATTCTAAAATATGATTTCTCTGGGTATCTTTTTTGAGGTTTTATTTGGCAAATCCACTTTATTCTCTCAGTTTTCTCATCAATCCAAGGAAGGTAGCTTTCTAACTCCATTGAGGGACCATATACATTTTAACATAATATAATATTAAGTTTTGAAACATGGGATAAATGCAGATTGTGTGCCAGGCATAGTGCCAGAAGCTTTAGTTTTACTTCATAGAAGTACAAATAGAGATCAAGATAGATTTAAAAGACAAATTTAAAATAATACTTGCTAAGTGTGGCAGAAGCTACCAGTAATCAGTGATATCCATGTACTCATTTACATTTTCTTATCTTGTCTTGCAATTGACTTAGACATGTTGTCTGATGAAAAGTAACTAGCTCTGGTGTTACTTGTCCAAGTGCTTTATACATGCACATCCCCTCTTCTCCCTTCATCTGCTGGCTTGATGATGAGAGTGTATCTTTATAGCCAGAAGACAGGAACAGCCTGAATCCTGGAGTCACTATGTGTCAGTCAGTTTTCTACCACTATGACAAAATGGCTGAGATAATCAACATAAGAGGTTTATTCTATCTCATGGTTTCAGAGGTTTCAGTCACTTGGTACTGTTGCTTTGGGTCCTATTATAGCAAAGCACATTATGGCAGGAACAAGTTGTGGAGGAAACCTGCTCAACATATGGTGGCTAGAAAGCAAAGAGAGTGGGGAAGAAGGGCCCCAACCCCTTCAAGGGCACACCTCAGTGGCCTAACTTTCTCCCAGTAGGCCTTATCTATTAAAGTTCCACCATCTCCCAAGTGCCACAGGCTGATGACCGAGCCTGTAACACATGGGCCTCTGGGAGACATTTAAAATCAAAAACTATATCACACTGCTTGGGGAAAGCTGCATTTTAGTGATCAAAGTAAGAAATACATTTATTCTGTGTCAAACCACTAAGATTTTATTATTTGTCATCAAAATTAACATCAATAACTAAGGCTAGTGTACCCACTATTGCACAAATAGTATTTGTAGAGGGTGCAGGACTTGAAACTTGAACTGTTAGTTTTATTGCCTGTGCTCTTACAGAGCAGCTACCTAAATCAGGCTGAGACCAGACAAAGGAGAGAGGACAGAAAGCAGAGACTTGATGTGAAAACCAGACCCTCCCTGGAATGACAGCGAGATGTGGTGGCTGAGATAAACCTGGCTTGTCTCCCACTTACTGCTGCATTTTCATAGGCAAGTTATTTAACCTTTCTGGACCTTTTTCTTCATCCTTCACAATGAAGATAATAAGCACAGAGATGACACACAGTAGATAAATAATTGGCCAAATATTATTTGCATTAATTACCTACCCCTAACCTTGATAGAATAAGAAGAAAAAATAGAAATCATAAACATAAAAATATCATGCTTAAATGCCTCACAATGACGTTTGTTTTGTAGCGAAAAAGAGAACGAGTGAAAATGTCATTATGTGTACAAAGTAATATAAAAAAGCATAATTGAGAAAAATAGGAACATTTTGTGTCTTTACCAGGGCCTGCATAAAGCCTTGTAATATCCATACAGATTTGGATAATGTAATAAAATGAATGCATCTCACACTGGAATAATTGAGAGTCATTATTTTCAAAAGCAATGGGGCAATTATCAAATGGAAAAAAATCCTAAAATTATTCCGCTACTCTATTGTAATATCAATATGGAATTTATGAAACGTAGTCTTTTTAAATGACATTGGAACATTTGAGAATGTGGCTGTCAGGTTGGAGGATGGCTTAAGAGAAGCTCTAAAGAATTAGAATTCCAGAGATGTGTGCTAAATGAACATTAATTACTTGATATTCAACTTGTATTACCCTACTTTCATAATAAGAAGTGATTTGGAGTTCTGGAATACAAAGGTGCTCCATGAAATCTCATTTTCTTTTCTAACTAATCACAGCAAGCCCAGAGTAATTTATTCTCTTTTACTTATATAACCTCTGCTCCCATGGCCTTGCCATTTCAAACTGGAGAGAAGAGGCAGGATTACAGAGATGCTACTGTAGGGATTGTGGCCACCAGGCTGTATGTGAGCTGTGGTCACTGAGAACTCTAACCTAGGGCAGCCTGCTTTGGTGATCTAGTCCCAACTGGTAATTATCATTTTCCTAAATGACTCTCTAGTTCAGTTTGTACCATCTAATCCCAGTGTACCTCTACTTGAAATTCAGAGCCTGATGACTCTCATCTGGGTCAAAATTAGGAATTTCTGAGTTGCCATGTTTATGTACTTGTGAGAACAATGAACTACCATATCGAAAACCTCCCATTACCAAAACAAAACAAAACAAAACAAAACAAAACAAACAAACTATAGGTTAGTTTCCTTAGGGATGGGTGTTCCCTCCACATTATCCTGTAGTATTTGGGGTTCTTATTAATTTGTATAGAGACTTGGCCCCCAAATGACGTAACTGCCATTCTCTCTATCCAGGTGTCCTGGAAAGAATCTACTGTTTTCCTCCAAAGTTGCACCTTGAGGTATATGATTTTGATGATTGTTATTATTTTGGACATTTCTTAGTGTCAGAATCTTTATCTGTAAACTATGTGAAATCGTACTGGAAACAGGGTAAACATTTCACATTATAAATTTGGTTGTATAATCCAATTCATCTTGCTTTGTTAACAAACAGAAGGAAAAACAAACACAAATATTAAGTGTTCCCTTTTATGATCCATTGCTTCCTTTTAGGCCCTGTCTTTTTTTTTTTTTTTTTTTTGTGGTACTGGGGATCAAACCCAGGGCCTCATGCTTGTAAGGCAAGCACTCTACCGACTGAGCTATCTCCCCAGCCCCCACACTGTCTTTTGCTTGCTAACTTAGACTCCTTTTGTTAAATACTTAGTCAATTCAGACTTTCAGTCTTCCCAAAGAGGTGTTCCTCTTCTCTCAAGTTTTCCCTCCGCATCATTTTGTCAGGATGCCACCCAGATGGCAGAGTACATTCATGTGTACTGGGAGACTGAATATATGACATTGACCGGACATAGATATTAACCTAGAACCCCAACTCAAGCTGCAGCACCCTACCAAGTATCTATTGAAAACATTCCAGGAAGCCAGCCTGCTCTAAGTCAGATTTGCAGGAAGCCAGTTTGCTATCTCAAGTGGCAATATTGGAACATAAATAACTCCTGTAATAATCAATCCTGAATGACCAGGACTTGACTAATAACTGAAACTTCCTTAATTTTTCTACCCATTTCCACCACATACCAATCCAGAGGAAGCCAAATATATGCATCCCTAACCAAGCACACTTGCAATTAACCCAGCTCCAGGTTTCCCATGCTGCTAGCTTCCAACCTAGGCGCTCCTGAGTCTTTCTTTTACTCCACCACACCCCTGCCTCCATGCCTCCCCGCTCCTCTGCCTGCCTTTGAGTCTCTGCCAAAACACCATTGATGGTAGTGAACTCCCTGGCCACAGCAAACCTTTGCTTTGCCCATCTGGTGGTCATCATTGGCTTCTACAAATCCAGAGCATTAGTGAGAAGCAACAGAGCCGCATGCCATCCTGTGTGGGCACCTACTGACCTCTCTCTGAGACCTTGTGGATGTCTCTGGGCATTGCTTTCATCCTCCCCACCTCTGCTGATGAAGTGTCCCAGGCTGGAGTACCTTTAAATCTACATCCTCCTGACAGTGGGGCCCTCGTGGTTCCCACTACACCTTACAAAGTTGTTGTACCTTAACCCTCTGGTATGCAACCTCTGAAATGTTAGCAGACTATCCTATCTTGTTCTTACCTATTCTGTGTACCCTACATTCTCTGCTCTGATATCATCTTACACTGCAGATCTCTGGAATTTTAGTGGAACACTCCATCCAGAACTTGCCTAGGCTGTGCGTTCCACAGTCTTTGCTGTGAGGTCATCTCACCTCTTACCTCAATGGCTCTTTGACAGGCCAATTTAGATCTCAGTCTTCAGCTACCTCCCCATTACATTCAAGTCCATTGAGGTTGAGGTGTGACTTTCCTGTGACTCAGGATAGCCTCCTTTCCTCCTTTTTGTCTTCTAACCCTTTTCTTCTCTCCTTTAATAATATCTCCCCCAGCCCATGCTATGTCCTCATTTCCTCTACCTTGTGAACTTCTTCCCACCAGGTTGTTCATTTACTTCTCTTTCTTGGAGCAACAAACCTTAAGATTAACTTTATGTAGAAGGACTGCAGGAAAATAAACCACTTTGCAGGTACAAGATAATACACCAGGAAATGTTTCAAAAATTGTACCCCATCACTCAGCTCTGTGGGTTATTTTATGGTGCAGTAATAAGGATCAATGGAGATAAAGAATAGAGAAGTTCTTTGTGATTTAAAGGATTGGTAAAATTGAAATGCTCTTATTATTTGAATCAGAATTTAGCCATTCAGTCTTGTTACTAAAAGGGGTTGGCTTCCTTTGCTTATTTGAAATAGATTATTCCCTTTTTTCTCTGTTGCTTTTAAGAAGAAAAAGTCAAATTTAAGCTTTGAATCTTTTTTCTCTGTGCTATTCAAAGGTGTGAATTTATGTCACTATTCTTAATTCAATGGTTTCTCATCACTATTTTGATTTTTACCAATAAAATCCAGGAACCTGAATTCCAATGGTTTTTATGTGATATTTTTTTCCTCATAGGTTAAAGATAGTAAGGAAAAGTCCTCAGAGGAGTTGGACAAAAATCCATCTGCTACCAGGCACTAGCTCTTATTTAGGTCTGTAACTGAGATTAAACAGTAATTCTAGTTCTGCTTATTCATAAATATGTAGGAAAGAAAAAAAAATCTATAGTCCTTAAAGAGAGTCTTAGAGAGCTCTCAAAACTGAATTTTCCTACATGTGAGGACAATCTGCTCTGACATTGTTGAGAAAAAGACCTAGAATTGTGGGCTGGGATTGCAGCTCAGTGGTAGAACACCTGTTCAGCACACGTGTAACTCGGTTCCATCCCCAGCGCTGCCAGAACAAAAACATCTAGAATTGCTATTTATGTAACACATCATAACTTACTAAGATTTTTTTCTGCATTTATAATATCTCTTTTGTGAAAATGAAAATCTTATAAGTTAGCTAGTCTCAGTTTTACTTTGTAGATGAAGTTAGATTGACTCAGAATAAATGAAATGGGAAGTCTGCTAGCTGCTAATTGTGCATTGTATTGAAGCTCAAAGTCCTGCATGAATATGGATGTAATCTTCACAGGGACAATTATTCCATAAAGTGGTACCCAGAGGAGGGAAAGAGAATCAAGGGCTTTGATGTAGACTAGTGTCCCCTAAACTTTCTCTAAGTGAACCAATGAATCCCTTGGGAAATAATGTATAAATAGACACCAGGAGGAAAGGGGTCTTAGTTGATTTAATATGGCAGTAACCGATCTGTTCCTTCAGCTTTTGATGCTTCCAGGTAAAAGATAACAGAATCACTTATACAAGTAAATACTCCCAAATCCATTTAAAAAAGTAAATAGGGGAAAAGACAAAGAGGCCATGAAATGAGCTTTTTAAAACAATTTTTCATGTGGTTATATTTTGATTCTTTCTTTAATTCAGTTCACCTTCTTTTTTTCAATAAGCATCTTTGGTGGGGACGGTTTCACTTACCTTGAAAAACAGAAAGTTGGAGTAAAGTTCTTATTGTACCTTAAAGCCTTTCAACTCAGCAGGGCAACAGTGGTAGCAGAACCATGTTCCTTGTCCCTCTTTATTGTCAAAGCTCACCTCACCACTGTGGAAAGACTTCACAGTTAATGTATGCCATCAATAAAATCTATAAACATGTATTGTGGAAACAGTGTTTCTATGGCAATGTAGTATTTGCCAGAGCAGTGATTATGGTAGTGCAAATCTGATAACAGCTGGCTGGAGATATGCACCTGTTTCTGAGTTGTAGTTACTCTGTGTTTTCTTTGCCCAAATTTGTTGCTCAGAATATATGTTCTTTGCAGACTAATTCACCCTCACCACTTTAATCATTTATTATTTACTGAATGCATTTAATAGGAAAGAGTTTTGCTGGTTTTTGAAGGAGAGGAAGAAATCGACTTTGGGAATGTGAAGCAGGTGACTTTCCCAGATATTAGGCTTGATGTGGGACAAGGAGAAGTGGAGAGAGTGTGTGGAGTAAATGAAGAAACCGATAGAGGTGGTTATAACTGAAAACATGGGGAAGGAAACTACTTGGGTGATCGAGTGGAAAAGGAAAGGAGTAGGTAGCATAAAAGAAGTGTTTTGAAATAGGAAAATAAAAAGAGGAAGACCAAAGAAGAATATGAAAGAGAGTGGAGAGAGAAAGACACTGTGAATGTATCCATTGTTCACTCATTGCCTGTGGAGGATTCAGGAAATTCTGAGGTTTCCATCCTTTGGTGGGCAACTAAGGTTGAGAACATTGAGTTCACACAGACAGTAAGCAGCAGACCTTGACTTTGACCCAGGGGTCAGACCATATTGATGCTATTAGACCCCACACAAGGCATTGCTTTCATTTTTTTCTTATATACTTTTACATTTTCTGAATTAAAAAATGTTTGCAAAGAAGTAGGTGTGTAGATTTTTAAGTGCTGGAGAGATTAAAAACTGATGAAATCACTAATTAGAATAACTTTCTACACTGAGTGGTGGAAGTGCTGGGAAGAAAGTCAGGATGTGGTGTGGACATCTTTGAATGATTGGACACAGGCTCTCTGGCAGCTAGGGACTCCCCAGGAACTGACTTGTTCTTTGTTTCCTTCTGCTTTTATTCACTTGTAAATATGCAAGGTTTCTGAAGAAAATTATGAAGGACTGCATATTTTGCTTTAATTATTATCTTTCCTCAATCATAAAGCATGGGAGTAACATATTAGATCACAAAGCTAACGTTCAGTATTTTTATGAGCTAAAATTCTTGACAAGATATTATTACCTGAATAGATTAGAACCATTTTTTAAAAGTTGATAAAAATAAATGTCCTCCCAAAGAAATTATTTCCAACCTTAATGCAGTGCATCAACCTGACAAATTAATAATTAATGTCAAATAGCATAACACTGGAGATTTAGATTCAATCTTCACAGAAAATTGCCCAAAGAGATTGGTTATTTTCAATTTAATAACTCAGTATATTCTGTAATCTGCAAATGACATTAATTTGGGGTTCAAACAGAAATAAACTTTCCTTCTGAATTTCATTAAATACTTTTAAGAATAGTTCATAAAGTGTCCAATAGCTAAATGGAGTCATTTATACAAATAAATTGGCTCCCAGTCTTTCCCACTTCTGAACCATCATTTATACAAATGATTATTTGGAATGAGAGAATGTAGATGTCTTCCTGTTTCACATTATCTCTTTTTAAATTTTTATTTTCTATGCTATCTCTGTTTTGGCAGCTCATCTCCTTGGGTTCAAAGCTTACCTTGTATTCAGTGGCTCCCTTGTATACAGGAGCATTTAGAAATCATTTAACAATTATGATTAGGGGTAATCACGAAAAACTACATCATCTGTATATTTATGAGTAATTCTTCATATTCTGTTTGGTTGACAATGTCTGTGTATCCTAAGGGTAATTTTGTCTGTTGTTACAGAGGTTCTCTTCTCCAAGTGGCAAAATTTTCTCCCATGCATTGAATATTTTATTAAGTATCTTCTATATATTTAGCATTGTGCATTATGCAGTTGGAGATTCATGGGCTATTATTAGTCATTGCTTAGGGAACTTTTACAGTCTCATTTAGAAGGAACATCCCATACAAATGGAAGCAAATATATATGTGAATGTCAGAAACTACCTGCCAAGGAGATCAGAAGAAGGGGAGGAGAGAAGAATGGAGGAACTTTGGATTATGTAGAGGGAAATGAGAGGGAAGGGGGGTATAAAAAATGGTGGAATGAGAGAGACATCATTACCCTATGTACAGGTATGATTACACGAATGGTATGAATCTACATCATGTACAACCATGGAAACGAAATGATGTACCCCATTTGTGTACAATGAATCAAAATGAAGTCTGTAAAAAGTTAAAAGATAGATAAATTTTAAAAAGAAGGGAATGGCAGAATGAATTTAAGTAATTTATAAAGGTTACCTAGAAAAGACACTCCTTGAAGTATGCTGAATAAGGACCTAGAACATGGTAATGGGTTTAATAAATATTAGGTGAATGAATGAATATAGTAGGAATAGGAAGTATTATGGGAAAAGCATGCACAGGTTTCCATCAGACTTCTGATGCTGAATTAGGGGATGACCTGTGCATTTCTACTCCTCTGAGACCTTGATTTCCCAAATGATTACTCTGTCTGCTCTTCTTCTAATGGTCAATACATCCATAAACCCCCACTTCCTGCTCAAAGGCTCCAAGTATTCCCAGGTGTGTGATGGTTTACCTTTTCAGTGATCATGTGCACACACTTTACAGAGACTGAACTTATGAAACCCTGTAATGACACAGTTCTACACCTAAGAAAATTGGAGCTTAGAGATATACCTGAAGCCAGGTAGAAAGTGTACTCAGTGACTATGCTGACATCTCCAGAATTACTATTTCTTAATGGACAGTCTCTGAATCAAAGTAACACAAAACAAGAACAGTCTCTGCAGTGGAATAAAGGACACTACATATTCTCTCACCTTTGTGGATATACAAAGCACATTACCATATTACAGTCTCTGAGACACTATGTCATAAAAAGACATTAAAATTTGTTTAGTGAGTTTTCCTTCCTTTATGGTCACAATTTTTTATCCCATTAAAAATGATCAGTGCTTCCCAGAACGTCCAAGCCTATATTTCACAACTTGCTTTACCTCTGAATGTGGCTCTAGAATATCAAATCCAGCCTCCACATTCCCTCCCTTCCATTTTTCTTAAATTATAGAAACTGCCTCTTGAAAAAACGCCCCACCACGTGCTCACTTATCTGTTTCCTTTTCCTGTTATAGACTGAATTGAGTCTCCTCTGAGACTCACAGGTTGAAGTCCTAACTCCCAGCACCTTAGAATATGGCCTTACTTGAAAACAGGGTCAAAGCAGGTGTAATCAGTTGTGTTAAGACGAGGTCTTGTTGGAGTAGGATGGGCTTCTAACTTTATGTAACAGGGGTCCCTATCAAGAGGGGAAATTTGGACATAGACATGCAATCAGGGAGAGTGTCATGTGAACATAAAGGCAGAAATTGAGGTCCTGCATCTACAAGTCAAGAAATTCCAAAGATGGCCAGAAGACCTCCAGAAGCCAGGAGAGGAGCACAAAGTTGACTTTTCTTCATAACCCAAGTAGGAACCAACCCTGCCTATGCCTTGATTTCAGACTTCTAGCTTCCAGAACCATAAGATAATAATTTTTTTGTTTTTGTTTTTGTTTTTGTTTAAGCTACACAGTTGGAGGTACTTTGTTAGGGCACACCAAGGAAGGTCATATCCCAACTCCTCTACAGGTCATATCCTAACTCTTCTTCCTTCTTTCCAAACCCCCTTTTGTTACTTTCAAATTGCTTAAGACTCAACTCAAAGGTTCTCTTGACCTCCCAGGAAATTAACTGCCTCCTACCATTTACTCCCTAGAATTTTATTTCTCATTGGTGTAAATCCATTGGAAATAGTCTTATTCTACTTCGTATTCACAGCACTTAAGAGAATAATGGTCATCCTTAGCTATGTGCTCAATACATGTACACTTGAATAAACAGCTCAACGGTCAATGATTCCTTGGTGTTTTTGCTCCTGATTTACTAAATGTCACAAAAGAGTGGAGTGGTGGTCATACTGACCCTCTGAGATGGCACAAATAGTTTTCTACAAGCAAGCCTAAGTGTAGGATAAAGTGATCATTAGCATCTCTTGACAACCCTTTGCTGGAGGCTCAGATGAGATCAGTGTGTTATGAACACGTTATGATGTCCTAGTACAGATGCCATTAGATTAAAGCACCCTGGTTCCCAGCACCAGTTTTAATTTCACATTGAAGCTCGAGGGAGTGGGACTGGATATTGTAATGTAAATGCTTCATGGTTTTAATTGGAACATTCAGTACTCTTGATACCTGCAATGGTTCTAATGTGAGATGCAGGAATTTTTTAATTAGCATCTTTACTCTGGATTTATTTCTCTCCATCTAAATAGGAAAAAAAGATGGTTTATTTCATAACTATATTAAAATAAAAATTGTCAAACATTTTATGTAGTGTTTGTGTGTTAGGAGTGATACATATCAGTGTACCAAAAATAGACTTCTAATTAGAACTAAGGCTTATGTATAATTGTTTCCTATATTTTACTCTACTGTTCATGCAGATTTTGCTTTTGTAAAATATATTTTACCAATTTACATAGTGAATATATACAACAAAGCATGCATTTTGTTTTAAGATACTAAATTTTACACCGAGGATAACTGCTGTCCTGGTTTGTCCAGGATTGTACATTCTGGCAGTGAAAGTCCTGCTTCCCAGCAAACCCGCAGCCATGGGCTGCCCTGAACTGTTGATCTCCCCCTTTGCACTCCAAAATTTAGATTTACATAATTTAATTATGTTAAAGCTTCAATTAAAAATATTTGTGTACTTATGTTGTATGAGGCACAGGAAGAGACAGAAAGATAAAATATAGATTTACTTTTTTGGCTTTAAATCTAGTGAGCATGCTGGAAGGTTCAATATGCCACATGCAATTCATTTTAGGAGGGAGTCACTTAATAGAGCAAGAGATGGCATTTGAAATTGCCTTCTAGGATATGTAAACTTTTGTAAAGCCAATATTTGGTGTGATGAAAGAAATAGAAAAAATATTGTTTAAGCTTTTGGAATTTAATTTTTTCAATTAATTAGTTCAGTTCTGAATGCCTTCCGCGGTTCACACGGCACTTGGTAATTATGGAGAATTACACTACTTGAAAGATCAGTTACATTGATGGATAACACACTTTGCCGCACTTCCTTGTATGTGGATGTGTGGTGTGCCCAGTCTTTCTTTTAAAATATTAATTGTAAAATGCACATAAGATAAAAGCTACCATTTAAACCATATTCAAGTGTGTCGTTCTGTGAGCAGTCGTCACTGCCATCTATCTCCAGGACTTTTTTCCTTTTGCAAAACTGAAACTGAACCCTAAAACAGTAATTCTTCCATTCTTTCAGTTTCTGAATTGACTTTAGGTATTTCATGTGAGTGGAATCACACATTTATCCTTCTGTGACTCGCTTACACGAGTTACATCCACGTTACAGCATGTGGCAGGATTTTCTCCCTTTTTAAGGTTGAATAATATCCCTTTGGACGTGTGTACATGTATTTATATATTTTTAAAATTTATCTTTTCATGCATCAGGTGACACCTGGATTGTTTCTATATTTTAATGTTGTGAATAATGCTGCTGTGAACATGGGTATACAAATCTCTCTTTGATGCCCTGCATTCAGTTCATACACCCAGAAGATAAACATTATTGCTGCCGTTGTTTGAATGGGTCTCCCAAAGTCCCTGTGTTGGGGGTTTAATTCTCGGTGCAATAGTGTTGAGAGGTGGGACCTTTAAGATTTGATTAGGTCATGAGGGCAGAGTTCTCATGAGTGTATTAACATTATTGTGGAAATAGACTAGTTATCCTGGAGCAGGTTATCAGGAGCAGGTCCCTGATAAAAGGGTAAGTTCAGACACTGTCCGCTTCCCATCTCCCTCTCTCCACCCCTCCTCTCCATTTCCCCTTCTCTCTTGCACACACATTAATGTGCTTGCTTGTGTGTTTGCTCTCTGGCCTTCTGCCTTCTGCTGTGGGATGGTGTCGTAAAAAGATCCTTACCACTGTGGGCCACTTGATCTTGGTCTTTCCAACTTCCAAAACTATAAGAAATAAATCTCTGCTCTTTATAACATATCCAGTCTCAGTGCTATTCTGTTGTAGTAGCTTAAAAGGAACTAAGACAATTACTAATCTTATAATTAATAAGTAATTAAAAATACAGCGTGTGCCATTGAGGTACTACTCCCTATGGGTTACTATTCCATATTCAGAATACTGATTCTGCAAATTGGGTCACTCTGTACCCCTCTGGCTCCTTCGAGGTTCTGCCACGAGGGGTGATAGATGGAGGCACTGGACTGGTAGGGAGGAAGAATGCCATCCTTCTATTTTACTCCCAAAGTTTTCCAGCCTTCCTTTTCATCCCAGGAGGACCATTCTTTTTGGATAGAAATTGAATTCTTTTTGATCTGATCACTTGTAGAACCAGACCTAACCCTCTCCCTCATGGACATGGTCCCAGAGAGCTGATGCTCTTGTTTTCAGAGGTCTGGATCCCAGCCCCATAGAGCATTTTCCCCAGGGTCAGAGTCTCCCAAACCATATTAGCCAATTATTACCTCCTTTCCAGAGGTTCCACAGGGGCCTCCTGATAGTTTCAGCTTCTTTCTTTCTTTCGCCCATCCTAGGGATGGTAGTCTCTTCCTGCGATTGCTACAACATTGTTATCTTGGAGTTCTGTTTTTGCACTTTCAGTTACTTGGTTAACAGTTCTTTGTGTTAAATTCTCTTTTTCAAAATGACTGGCTGATTTCTATGTCCTTTCAGAGCTCCAATAATACAATGTATATGATTTGATTACTCCAATGCACATTTTCTCCTACCTTTTCTTTCTTCTTCTTCTTCTTCTTCTCCTTCTTCTTCTTCTTCTTCTTCTTCTTCTTCTTCTTCTTCTTCTTCTTCTTCTTCTTCTTCTTCTTCTTCTTCTTCTTCTTCTTTTTCTCCTCCTCCTCCTCCTCCTCCTCCTCCTCCTCCTCCTTCTTCTTCTTCTTCTTCTTCTTCTTCTTCTTCTTCTTCTTCTTCTTCTTCTTCTTTTTTTCCCCTAAATTCATTTATTTTGTTTCAGGTGGTAAGTAGTATTTCCACAGTTCTGGCCAGATTTCCCATAATTTTAACTCATTTCTCTGAAACACTTAGGTGAGACCCTGTATCTAAATAAAATACAAAATAGGGCTGGGGATGTGGCTCAGTAGTCCAGTGCCATGTATATACTGAGGCAGTTTCCTGTGTCCATTTGAAGGTGTTTTGTTTTTGTTTTTGTTTTAGGTACCAGGGTTTGTACCCAGGGGTGATTTACCACTGAGCCACATGTCCAACACTTTTTATTTTTTTAATTTTATTTAGAGATAGGGTCTCTATGAGTTGCTTAGGGCCTTGCTAAATGACTAAGTCTGGCTGTGAACTCTCAAATTTCCCACGTTAGCCTCCTGAGTTGCTGGGATACAGGTGCGCACCACAGTGCCCAGCAGTTATTTTTAACACCTTCTCTTGAGAAGGCTAGTCAGTTTTCCAGAGCCAACAGGTATTCTAGAATCCTGACTTATACTGATACTGTTCAAGAGAGGCCTTTTGAGGACCATTTGTGGAGAATGGAGTTCCAAAATGTCCTTTTAGGATGTTTCATTGCACGATTGTTCGACACGATGCCTGTGACTACCCAGTTTGTGGGTATGCCTAGCACTTCATCCCATGACCCAAGTCATGTTCTGCTTTTACTGTTATTGTCAATTTTAGTATTTTCATGCAGATATAAGTTTTCTTAAAGTTGCCAATATTTATACACCTAAAATGTGCCTACTCCTTAGCATTAGAAAAAGACCCTAAAAAGAATGTTTTTTGGATCAGACTCTGATAAATTAAAAAACAAAAAACAAAAACAAAAAAAAACATTGAGCAGGATGTTTCTGAGCACTAATGACATCCATGACATTAAATACATCAGGGGCACACACTTCAGCATTATGTCACTAATGAAATGCAAGGCACATTTATTTACACCTACTCCAGTAATGGGTACAGCATACAATTGCTCAATGAAACACTCCAAGCAGAAAAACAGCTTTTATCACCTAACTGTGTATGCAATAAATAGTTTTATTTATTAGGTGTTTTATACACGTCACTGAAGCTGCATGCTTCAACTCAATATATGTTATCCCCATTTTATAGAAAGTAAATAAAGCTCAGAAAGGACTCAGCATTGTATATGCAAAACTACTAAACTCATTAAGCCATTGTAATTGTCATATCCTGAGGTCTTATTGTTTCTCCCTCTTATTCCTCAGCAGCATATATGGCAACAGATAATGGATCCAATATTAAAGTTTTCTAAATAAATCGTAAACACAGGCTTTTGTAAAAATCACAAAGATTATGGAGTCAAGTTTACATACTGTAACAAAAGTTATGGGGGGACATTTTTCATCATGACAGAGCCCCTGGACTTGGGTCTATGATCTTGATTAGGACAGTTCATTCTCTCCATCTGAGGTGGGTTTTTTTTTTTTTTAATTGTTTGGTTGGTTGATTGGTACCAGGGATTGAACTCAGAGGCACACATCCCCAATCCTATTTTGTATTTTATTTAGACATAGGGTCTTACTTAGCTAGTTGCTTAGCACCTCACTTTTGCTGAGGCTGGCTTCGAACTCATGATCCTCCTGCTTCAACCTCTTGAGCTGCTGGGACTACACGCGTGAGCCACCAAGCCTAGCTCCATCTGAGTTTTATTGTCATATAATGTGAAGAATAATATCACCCGCATCGGGTTGTTGTGACAATTAATTGGATTAATCTTTGTAAAGTTCTTGACACAGTGCATGGCACATCATCAATATTCAACATGAGTTTGTTCTCTCTCTTTCACTTCAGACTATCCGGGCATAAAGCAAAACGGGACACTATATGTGACTATGTGTCATAAGCTGTAACAAACTGCAAAAATTTAATAGGTTCTTATTATAAAGCTGTATTATTAGTAGAATCAAAAATCCACAAAGTTAATTATTCTGAGAACAATGAGATGCAACTTTCAATTATTCAGGATCATGAGGAAAAACTTTGAATGGGTAATCCAAAACAAAAGGCTGTTAATTTAAGCAAATTAGACTGCATTATATTAATGTTATCATCTATTTCAACTCTGATAACCATCAATTAATAATAGCTGTTTCCAGAGAGTAGACAATAGAGAACAGTGAGCAGACAGGTGAAGTCTCCTCCACCTGAAACCAGTTCATTTGTTGAGCTCCAGGTCTACAGTGTGACCTGGACATTACTACTCTCAGTGACCTTCTGTGTAGGGTTTTCAGCCCAGTTCACCATCCACTACCAGTTCTTACAAAATGTTTTGCTGGAATGTAATGTGCTGCTTTGTTTGCTCTAGGTTGCCTTCTCTTTCCCCTGTTCTGCCCAGTGTCCCAGGAGACTACTTTTCCCAGACTCCCTTGCAAATGTAGTTTGACCAAATGCAGGAACTGGCAAGAGGCTGGGAACCAAGAGATGGGGCAAGATCAGGTGTTCCTGCCCTTCTCTACTTTAGGAGACACCTGCAAAGTTGGCCACATCTGCATCTTCTTCATGGCTCTAGTGCCTGCCTGTTGTTCTTCTCTCTAAGGTCCCCACTCCTGCCAGATGCCACCTGCTCCCACAACTCTGTTTCTGCAGGTAACTTGCCCCTGGATTCCAGAAATGCTTCCCCATCCTATTATCACTCCAGGGTTAGGGGTCATAGTGACCTCTTACTGCTGCTGCTCCAAGTTTTATCACTGCTTTGCAATCCATTTCTCTTGTTCAGTTCCCTTTGTTGAAGGTTCGGGAGAGGATTTTGTTTTCTGACTGGACCCTGTGAAATGCATATGAGTTCATCTGTATTCCCCTTAGATTGGTGGGCAGTGACTGGGTGAGGGTCAGGGTCTTGTTCCCAAACCAGTCTCCCTTGCACCTTCTCCACTCCACCCTCCACCGTGACCAATTCTCCAGCTGTAGGAGATGCCATGTCCCTTCCTGCTGGATGGATATTGAATAAATATGTCCTTTCATTTTTAAAAATCATGAGCAGGTGGCCAGGCTACATGAGCAGAAGGCTGAGTATTAACAACAGAATTTAGTAAAGTAATCAAATTAAACTTACAACAAAATGAATCTTCCATGTATTAATGATATGCAGAATCATCACCAACCTGGTTTGGCAATATGACTGATTAGAATTAGCTGCTGGCAAGTTCGTTATTACTTTTATTGGTCCTAACCAATATTTTCCAGGTATTTTTGTTCGTTTGTTTAATCTCTGTTAATCTTGTTGTTTTCTGGCCTTTGTAAACAACATCAATGCTTATGTTTTTTTTTTTTCGGTAACTTTGCATATTTTCACTTTCATTACAGACACCCGCTCATTAAGTGCACTCTTCCAGAACTGACAGCCAACCTTGTGCCTGCACATTTTCCACATCCTCAAGCACAAAATGAAGGGCCCTTGGGTGCAGAGTAGCAGCCACTACACGCGGCAGTAATGGCATGTCAGAAAAACCACACTGAGGCTATCCATGCCATGGGTGTTATCTCATTTAATCTTCTCAACAGTGCTGCAAAGCAGATAATATTAGTATTTATAATGTGTGGTGAGTCTCCAAGAGGTTCAGTAATGTAGTCAAATATCCCCTATCAGTGAAAGACGGGATTACAACCCAACTTTATCTGACTTCAATAAAAGATGTTAATTTCTGTAGGAAAAATGACATCAATTCAGGGAAAAGTGGGCACTGTAGATAAAAGATCACTTCCAGAAAAATGAAACCACTCTTTTCCCTGGTCTAGACTTCCCAGTGACCCAATAGATATGGTCCCATGTAGCACCTGAAATCAGTTTCCTACATTCATCTTCACATGTGATTTCTTTTTCTAATGAAGAAAGGCTTGCAAAATGATGTACTTTAGGGAAGAAGGTAGTTCTTCATGAGCTGTATCCAATTCCACACCTCTCAGTGGCTTAGATGACTGTATTTTAACTCTCCTGCGGTCCTTTTCTGAAGCAGTCTACTGGGGAATGGGGAGCTGCTGGAGGCCCACGCTGTTCAGCTATTCTCAGAAGCCCTTATTGAAGTGAGACTCTTCCCTCCCTCCTATTCAAGCCTTGCATGTTAGTTCTAAAGAGAAGGTGGAGGGCTAGGAATCCCTTCAGTTACTTGTTTCTGGGTGAATACAATTCAGGGAAGCTAATGGGGCCTTCTCTAAATACCTTTTATAAGACACTGTCTAAGCAAAAGTCTGAATTCTAGTCCTCAGGGATTGTAGCTGTGCTTGCCAAAGTATGAATTCAAAGGACACCCTCCTCCGATACCTGTGAAACTATTTCATGGTACCTGGATGCCAACTCTTTTTTTCCATATAGATTTTATTTTTCCTAAAGCTCAGAGAATATTCTATATTGATTTGTCTCTCAGCTTTCTCCCCCCTAATTGTTTCTGCAACATTCTAAAATGCAAATGAGATAAAATCCTGTTCTCTAGTGTTATAGTTATCTTTCCGCTCTAGTTCATCAATACAGTGAGGTGAAAAAAAGTAGAATTACATATTTTAAGGACAGTTGGTGAGGCAGTTCTCTTTGAAATACATTTTCCCCATTCCAACTTTAAATTGCTGAATATATCTTCTAGAATCTAGTTAAATTTTCTTTTCACCCTTCAAACCTTAAATTTGTAGGTTTCAGAGTCGAAGACTGTATCTGAGAGAGGTGGAAAAATCTCCCTAGAAAACTAGGGTAGCTGAGCAAGGTGGTACGTGCTTGTAATCCCAGTAGCTTGGGAGGCTGAGGCAGGAGGACCACAAGTTCAAGCCCAGCCCCAGCAACTTAGCGAGACCCTAAACAACTTAGTGAGACTCTGTCTCAAAATAAAAAATAAAAAGTCTTGGGGATGTGGCTCAGTGGTTAAGTGTTCCTGGGTTCAATCCCTGGTATCCCTACTCCCCAACCCTGCAAAAAAAGAAAACTATGGAAGAATGGTAAGACTGTGGAGAAGAGGGGGAAATCAGTAAGCTTAACCTCTCCTTTCATTGGCCTTTCCTTCAATTTTACCTCTGTATAGTTCCTTTTCCATATTTACTCCCCTCATTTTTTTACCTGATCACATTCAAGAATATAGATTATTCATGACCTTTAAAAAAGGACAACTATGTAATACCAACTTTGTCATCAATGGATTATGTTACACATCTTCACATATGATTTCAAAATAGAACTGGAAGACTGGGACAATCAAACATAGGCTCTTGTTGGGGCAAATAAAAAAAAAAACACTCTCAATCATCAATATAGGTCAAACTTTAAAAGTTCAAGTCACCCCTTATAAAATCAATAGAAAAACTGTATAAAACATGAATATGATATGAAACTGACATTTATCTTTATACGTGATTACTATCTCTAATACAGTACTAGTGGCAAAATTATAAACTTGGGGGTAGAAGGCAGTTCTTCATGAGCTGAACCAATTCCAGGATGAGTCATTATCTAGCTTTAAGTATTTCTCTGTGTTTCAAAATCTGCAGTGCCTCATGAAGAACTAAAGCTCCTGGAGACCAGGTTCCCACATATTTTACTTTATTTTTTATTTTTATTTTTTTTAATTATTGTAAACAAATGGGATATATGTTGTTTCTCTGCCTGTACATGGCGTAAAGGTATACCATTTGTGTAATCATAAATTTACATAGGGTAATGTTGTTTGATTCATTCTGCCATTTTTCCCTTCCCCCCACCTCTCCCACCCCTCCCCTCCCTCTATACAGTCCTTCCTTCCTCCATTCCTGCCCCCCTCCCTAAACCCAACTCCAACCCCAACAGTAACCCCTCCCACCCCCCATTATGTGTCATCATCCACTTATTAGCGATATCATTCTTCCTTTGGTTTTTTGAGATTGGCTTATCTCACTTAGCATGATATTCTCCAGTTTCATCCATTTGCCTGCAAATGCCATAATTTTATCATTCTTTATGATAAAGAAACTGTGGTATATATATACAATGGAATTTTACTCAGCCATAAAGAATGATAAAATTATGGCATATTTTACTTTAAAAAACATTCTCTCCAGTTTTATTTAGTTAATAAATGGATACTTCTTGGCCAAAGAGGAGGAGAAAAAAGTCATATGAGCTGATCTGTCTGCCAAGTAGTTGGGGATTCATCACTTGTTTCCAATATGGTGAGGAGAGTCCACCTGTTGACCATTGTGACTCACCTCTCTGACACACTCTGTACACAGACTCAGTCTCAGTCTGATTCTTTTCCCCTCATTTAGACTCCTCGATCTGATTATCTTTCACCAACAGAACTAGTAGACAAAAGGGACTTGCTACAATAATCATGCTTGGTCCAGAACAAGCTTATGAGAATCAGATCTAATTTACATATGGGTTGATTGGTTTGACAAGTAAACCTTACCTTTGGGTGCCCTCTTTCTTCACAGCTCATAGACCCAGGGAGTCTGCCTCTAGCTTAATCTTTGATTTTTAACTTTTCTAGGTAAACCCTCCTCCTTCCATCCATCCAAGTGCATTTATCTTGAGGAATCATACCTTACCACCTTTCTAGGCAATGTGTGAAGTAAATTCAGTCTGCAACTTAACAGTAATAAATGAATTATCCCTTATAAAGAGTGCAGTTTCATTTTAATTTAATTCACTTGAGCAAATACAGATCATCATGTAATGTGTATCAGGCATGGTGCTGAGTGTGAGTGTACAGTCACAGCGAGGGTGACGGTCAGTTGTCCTGATGCTCAGAAGAGAGTCTAAAGTCAGGAGTAAGCATAACACATGAGCTATGTAGCATGAAAAGGGCTTTGCTGATGACCAGGGCCCAGAGTACATGACTAATGGACTCAGATTTGTGGAATCATTGTCTCCTGAGACCTGAAGAGTGAGTTGAAATTAGCCAAGTACAGTGGTTCTGACCAGATAAAAAGGAGCAAAAAGAATGGAGAGGACCAACAGAATTTCACGATGCTGCGAAATACCAGGAAGAGCAGAGTGGTAAAATGGCAAGCTTATCATTTGCTTTATCCCTAAAGGCACTTTTTCAATGGTGGATTTTACAAATAGTTATAGCCAGTGGAGACAAATATTGGGAGAAGAGACCATTTTGAAGTCCCTCTAATAACAGTTTATAAGTAACCCCTTGTTTTACCTGGTAAATTCTGACATAATCACTTAAAAACTTCTTTTTTTTTTTTTTTTTTTTAATTTCGTTCATGCATCTCTCAACCCAGAAGTGAGTAGACCCTAAAACACACCATTCACATGTGAATAGCCGGAAAACCCTTCCCATAGGTTAATTTCCTAAACATGTGAAATCCTGCTTCCTCCCCGGTCCTGGAGGAGATGTCAATAGTCCTTGTCTTTCCTACAATTCCATAAAAGAAAATGCAGCTCACCCATAGGCACAGCTGGCTCCACTCCAATGTTCTAAATTAAGAGAATATTTATGGTTGAATGTTTCAGAACTTCATAGCTGATGGAAGGGGAGCCAATCCACAGGTAGACTTGATGTTACATGGATCAAAAAATGAACTGATACATCATATCCCTACTTTCTGTAATCTTAGCTGGGAGATAAAGAGGCTAGACCAATTACTGTGGGACCAGTGAAGAAATTCCGCTGCATGTCTGAGTATAGATCATGGAATCACCAACTCATGTGCAGATCAAAGTTCAGTGACCACTGTGGCAAGGATCAAATAAGTTAGTGTCTAAAATACTTAGAACAGTTCCAAGTACATAGAATATGTTTAATAAGGATGAGTTGGTACTTGTTTTCTATCTTGATTCTGGCAGTGTGGCTAGGAAAAAAAAAAAAAAGCATTCGATAGAGAGAGGCATGTAGAACAGATGCATAGAGTGAAACAGATTCTGTGAGGGAAAAGCTAGGCCCAGACCAATACTATTTTAGTTTCAGTTTCAAACCACATGTATCCCTTATATAGATGCTCTATCTCTTAAGGTAACTTGGAAGAAATTTTATTCTTTACAGCTAAATAAAACCAACAAAGTAACTCCCTAATTCAGAGAGTGAATGAGGCAATAGGAGATACTGGTACATTTTTTCCCAAGCATATGTTAATTTAGTAATTAATTTAATAATTTTAATGCATTCTTCAATATACAGTTGAGCTGATAAAATCTGGCCTATGAATTCTCACAAATTCTGCCTGTGAAATATTGGGATGGTGAACTAATTGAAAAATTTCACCCACAGGCCAATGCTGAGACAAGCCTCTTTGAAAATTATATTCTGGAAAAGGTAAAATAATAGTTGATTGTGTGTAGGTATAACTAAGGCATTCACAGTAGGTTAAGTTCTTTAAACTTCCAATGAAAGAGAAACAAAATGAACATAAAAATTATAGTGATCCTAACTGTAGAAAGAATGCCTTGCTATGAAGAGAGGTGAAAATATAATTTTATTAAAACTGAAATAAGGATTATGTTCTCAGATTAGAACTGAAATGAAGTGATAAAACAAGGTGAAAAACCTCACTTAGCGTAGGAGTACAGCAGCAACAAAGGATGGAGAACCAGGTAGCCAGAGAAAATAATGGAGACATGTAGTTTTGTCAATATCACCTGCCCCACCTCTGAATTGTGATTTATGCTATTGAGCTATGCAATCAATCTATTGGTTTCTGAATTCTGTCTTATTTCTTGGTTTGTCTTCATCTGAATCATCATGTTGTAGTTTAATTTTTAGACTATCTCGTGAGGATGTTCCTGTTTTCCCAATGCTGGGGGTTGTCATCTTTAGATGGACTTCCCTGTTCAGTAGTTCAGGGTGGGTTTCTCATCACGGTTCCCAGAGATGGGCTTCCTCTGCTGTGTAAAGCAAGTATAGCCATTCCACTTGCCTTTGTGAGGATTTTAGTTACTGCCTAACTTCAAACTCTAATGACATTTTCCATCATTGTTTGATCTCTCCCCTAAACTTATTGATTTGTTTTTTTTCTTGAGTGTTACAAACAAATCCCAGGCAACTCACTCCATTTACAGGTAATTTGCTGTGCATAAAAGACATTTAATATTTTTTTTAAAGAAAGAGGAACTTGAAAAACATGAACCTTCACCACCACATTTCAAGAATCCAAATTTTACTCTCCCTTCAAGCTTGCTGAGCTCTCAATAGATGCCGCCACCATCTGACCTGCACATTTGGGGATTCAATTCCTGCTGTCTTGTAGCACGTTCTGAATTCACTTGATAAACATATTTTTTTGTATTTTTATTTAACTTCTCAAGAATTAATGTTTCTGAAACTAGAACTAGGAAGCAATGTGCTATAAAGAAAAACACTCAAATTTAGACCCATAAAGGTTCAGTTCCATCTGGGATGCTGCTATTTTACTTAAATTTTCTTAACTCAGCTCTAACAGGGAGACAAACCTGTCTGCATTACACTGTAAGTTGCATGTTCTTACATTTAACTTTGCATTTATTTTAATAACTTAATTTTTAAATATGGGATAAAAAATGTTAACTTGTATGAATGTATTTCAGCACAACCAAAAATCTTGAGTGCAACTTTTAATACGATAAAATAACATAAATCTCACACACACACACACACACACATACACACACTCTAGGTTCCTATGAAGATTAAAAGATTAAATAAGATAATGGATGTGAAATGACTGATTCACAGCAGACCACAACAAATGGTACCAATTATTATGATCTTGTGACCAATTATCTGGAAGCAAGATTCTGTGTCCTAGAGAAACATTTTCCTTCCACACAGGCTTGGTTAGCCTTATGATTCACACTACGGGAGGAAGCACAATAAATATTTGGGTCTTTGCTGATATGTCAGGTACAAATTATTTAAAAACACTTGCAATACAGGGACTGTTTTCTACCATATGTGAAGAGAAGTTTGATATGAGATGGAATTATAGGCAACAGGACTAGGCAGCATTTGACCTGAGATTCTGGTATAGATCCTTATTCTAGCCACATACAAACAGGATTTTGCAAGCTGCCTGAGGTAAAAATGAAAGAACCTCAGAGCTGTGACTCAGCACAGCTACAACACTCTGATTTATCTTCCTTTAATCTCTTTCTCAAGGTCTGGAAGAATCTACTGGGCAAATTAGCAGGAAATGTAGACAGCCTAGCTGTGCCCTTACATTCTGGTAATCCTCCAAGCTGTGAGCATTGCCAAAGTCCTGTCTCATATGATGCTTCTAGCTCTGCATAAACATCTTAGAAAGACTTGTAAACCAGATCAGGAATTGAGACAACCTGTCTTGTTAGTGTACTTGCAATCACTGGTGAAGTTGTGGGGATATCTGACCACAGCCAAGCAAAGTAACAGGAGTAGCTCTAACACACTTCTCCACACATGGAAATGCAGGTAGGTTTATTTGTCACCAGATCTCATGAGCTCTAATGCTCCCTGCATTTTATCTCTCTGTGTTGTTTCTCCAAGTGTCACCAAGAGGGCTAGAAGGCCAGAGTCACCAGGCTGGTGACAAATTGCTGTTTGGTATTATTAGCAGGTATTAGTTGAGCCTGGCCAAACCTCTCTCCCTCCCTCAGTTCCCTCACCTGTCAATATTTATCGATTCTCCAAAGTGTACAGAGCTGTGCTTAACTCGCCATTCGCTTCTCCTCAGCCTCTCCCTGTGAACAGGGTCACCTCTGATTCTAGGTTTAGAAATGGATCTCCTTCCCTTCTACAGTAGTGATATTCAACTACAGATGATTGCTTTTTAAAAAAATGTGTTGAGAGTCACTGTGCAGTTGTTCATTATAGGCAAAATACTCAGAGGACAGAGAAGGGTACAGATTTTTTGAAAAAGTTATTCTCAGCCTAAAGTGCATCATGTAGTTAACTTGAAAACCCAGGCAGACAATGTGGGTGACAGCTCCTCCTGAGAGCCTTCCATTCCAGCCAGCAGGCAGAGCCTGCTCAGTGAGACTGTGTCCAGCTTTACTGTGGGGCGTAAGCTTTCAGAGAAATGAGGTGAGCTTGCAAGCACCAAGAGGTGAGTGGAGAGCTGAATGAACTTTCTGTTCATTTTAGGGTGCAGACAGAGGTAGAAGTGGGTGGAAATGAATCAGTGAAATAAATCGGCATCTGCTAGCGCAGGGAGCGTGCAGCTTCCTGACATGACTCACCGCCCAGCTCCTCCTGCGCTCTGACTCACTGTGCACAGAGCCTGGTTTCTAAGGAGACCACTGAGGGCTGGGTAGCAACAGCCCGTGTGGACAGGGTGCTCACGTGGTTGTGGACTCTGTTGTCTAGTGACCCCCACACCTGGATGTAGTGACTTTTCCAGAGAAAGCCTGCATCTCTTTAAATGTCATTAGAAGGAGAAAAGAAATGTTTCATAAGGTTATTCTTAAGGCTATTCACAGACGCTCACTCCTGCCAGTAATGAAGTTCTTTGTCTGTCCACAGTATACAATCAATTCATGTTCTGGCCAACAGAGCTGTTCTGAACACCAGCCACGTTTGGAATGTTGCAAGTGAGGAGAGAGGAAGGATGAAGGAATGAAAAATAAAAAAAATTGAAGTGATATTCCAAAAGAAAAAAACTGAATTTAAGGCATAATAATCACATGATAATGGCTTACATAGGTAGTTCTTCCTATATAAGTGCTATAGATTGACTCTTAAATGTCCCTCAAAGGCCTATGTGTTAAAGACTTAGTCCCCATCTTGTTGATATTGGGAGGTGGTGGAAACTTTAAGAGGTAGGGCCTAATGGGAGGTTTTAGAACACTGATATTGTGCCCTTAAAGGGGACATGGGACCCTCTTCTTCATTCTCTGTCTTTTGGTTCCCTGCCACGAAGTGAGTGATTTTTTTTTCTCCTTTACCTGTTTCCTGTCATGATGTGCTGCCTTGCTACAGGCCCAAATTCAATGGGCCAACCAACTGTGAACTGCAAAGTCTAAAACTGTGAACTTAAATAAACCTTTTCTCTTTAGGAGCTGATTACCTCAGGTATTTTGTTACAGTATTAGAAAAGTGACTAAAACAATGACAGGCACCAGAAATAAAAGATCAGTAAAGCTAGCCCTGCCCCTTGCAGAACATGATGTGTATTCTGGGGGCAGGCGGATTCAGGGGGCAAGCTTTCCAGAGAGTGCCCCTTTTGAAACTCATGGATAGTAGGGAGTGCTGTTATTATGGCCAGAATGAAACACACAGACTGCACATACTGGGTCAGCCTTTCCTCTCTACCAGTCTACTCAGTATGTAAGTCTTCATCTAAGTTGATTCATCAGATGATATTATTTGCAAATAATGAGATGCTGCCAAAATGCTCCCAAAGTTTCTTCCCTTAAAGAGTGAATTATTTCCCCTGAATAACTATTTGTACTTTCTAACAGCTTTAAAACACTTTCTCATAGACAAAATGGAAACAAAAATATCAATCTAGCCAATGTCAAAATTATCATATGTTCTGAACTAGTGGGTTTTATATTTTAATGAGTTTTTATTAGGTATTTTACTCCCCTAATTTTTTATGCTATGGATGCTTTTCATCAAAAGGACATAAAGCATTGTATATTTTTAAAGGGTAGGAAAACTCCAAAGAACTAATTTTTCATTTAACTTTATGTTCAATGAACTCTGGTTCTTATAAAGGAAGTACACAATTCAACCATCAAAATCAGCTTCCCATGGAGTCAGGATTTTTAAAAGTCTAAAATAACCTTATTACCTGAAAATAAATCTTCTTGAGCAAAAATCGTTTTTGTCCTGAGGCCAATTTAAGACATCTGACTTAATATTACAGTTCTATAAATGAGTATGTGAGATACTTTTTATATTCATTCTTCAGCATTTTCCTCAGAATATTGAAATTACTTCTTATTGAACAAGACTACTATGTGTGCAATGGATGTTTTTATGCCTTCTATAGACTAGGGAGACATCAGTAACAAAACTGTGGTTTTGTTGTTCCCCTGTCCCCTCTTACTTTCTTTCATGTCTCCTTCCTTTCTTACATTTTTCATTTCTTCTTTCCTTCTTCTCTTCTTCCCATTAGTAAGGATTTTTTGAAGCCCAGATTTTGTCGCATATTTCATCTTCTGTCTTTACTCCAGGTTTCTTTAAGAAGAGGCAAACAAAGATGGTATCTTAATATTCTTCCAAAGGGTCAAAGAAGAAAGGATAAATCTTCTGTAACTAAAAGGAGGGAAGGGGGAAGTGGAGAAAGATTATGTCCTGGTTTTTATCTTGTTATAAGTGTTGCCAAATTAAAAGTGAGGGAATCATACATTTATAGATTAAAAGAAGGTTAGTATTATGGGGGATATAGCAGGTGGTCAGATACTTGGCACTAAAAGTGATTTGGTCAAGAAATAAAAGTGACCAGGATGGGGCCAGGAGAAAGGAATACAGTTGTCAGAGTGTCTCAGAGAGTGGCTTCTTGATGTTCATTTCTTCATTCTCATGTGGGGTTCAGAAGTAGGGAGAGATGATGCAATTGATGGCTGAAGAGCAACTCTGGGAGCATTCACTCCGTTTTCAGGAATGACATGAGAAGGTTCATCTGAAAGTCAAGAAGGCGTGGTATTGATTCTTCTAAGCTCTCGGCAGACCTTCTCTGTTCCCCAGGAGCTCATGATATCATTGGGTCAACAGACTCATAAACAACAAATGCAACCCACAGCTCTATGGGAAGAGAAAGGCATGTCTTTGGGGGTGGAAATTGGGGAAGAGTTCATGAAAGATTGACAGATTTTGGAGTTTGGATTTGAACTAGATTTTTCAGTATGAGTAATTTTACCCCGAGTGGAAGAAAAATGGTGAGATGAATAGCTATCAGGGACTTTGACAACAGGACAGAGTTTTTTCCAGGAAACAGTGAATAAGTATTGTCCTTAACAACATAGATTATGGTAAGAGGTTCCAGCAAGCTCATGAGTGAAGAGATTAAAAATATAGAAGACAGATTGTGCAATGTCTTGAAAGATATTGGCAATGGTCACCAAAAAGAGTCACAAATTTCTTTTTCTTATTTTCTTTTTTCTTCCTTCCCTTCCTCTCTTTCTTTCATTCCTTTTTTTGCAGAAGAGAAGAGGTGGGGGGAAGGATTAGCAGTGAGGATATTCTATCAATTTTGTATTTTAGATAACTTTTTCAGTGAGTAGATGATGGTATGTGAGAGAACTCTCAATTCTTGAACATCTACCTCCTTTTCAGAAGGTGGGTTCCTAGGAATCCACTCTAAGACAGAGATGTGCAGACAGGACGTTTATTGGGGATTTCCTTCATGATCCATGTCTGTGAGGGAGTGTGGGTAATGGGGTTAGGCAGAGGGTGAAATTGCCCCTATAATGTACAAAACCCTTAGGATGTCTCAGAGGGAGCTCCAGAATTGGTATTGTCATGCACAACAGTAGTGGATTAAGGCAATGTGGCCAGGCCCTTATTCCCATCCATATAAGCCAGTCATTGGATAAAGAAGGGAGTTTGTGGCCTTGGCCAGCTGATATCAGTCATGAAAAGGAAGAATTCAGCTATGAGCTATTAGCACCAATACTCTCAGTTATTGGGGTGTGTTAGTCAGTTTTGCATTGCTGTAACAAAATACCTGACAAGAACAACTTAGAAGAGGAAAGTTTATTTTGACTCACAGTTGTTTTCGAAGTCTCATTCCATGGCCAATCAGTTTCATTGCCTTGGGTCTGACATGAGGCAGAACATCATTGTAGAAAGGCATAGCGGAGGAAGTTTGCTCAATTCATGGTACATGGGAAGAAGATGAAGGGGCTAGAAAGAAGAGAAACCCAGGGCTTGCCTCCAGTGACCTATTTCTTCCAAATAGGTCCCACCTCTCAGTATTCCATCCAGTTATCAATGGATTAATCCACTGATGAGGTTAGAACCTTCGTAATCCAGTCATTTCCTAAAAGTTCTACCTCTGAACCTCACTGCATTGGAGACCATGCTTTCAAAATGAGACTTTGGAGGATGTTCCAGATATAAACCATAACATGGGGGAATGAATGTTTCATTCAATCCCCAAACCTGTTTTTTTAATCTGTAGAAGTTGTTAACATCCTGTTGATCATTCCAAAACATAGGGAACTTCCTTGGTTTGTTGTTTTCCTTTATTTCCCCAATCCACTCCATCAATAAATTGTCAGCTTTCCCTGAAAGTTTTCATCTATTGGTAGTCAGAATATGTTATTCCTAGTCCACATCCCTCCTCTTCCAATAAATTATTATAAGATTCTTTTGAACAGTCTCCCTGTTCTCATACTTGTTTTTTTGTTTTTTGCTATCTTTTTTCCATATAGCACCATATCAATTCATAAATCTAGTAAGTACTCAATATACTTTAAATATATGCTTTAATGACCTCAGAAGATAGAGATATTGATATAGATATCTTTAGCCATGGAGAGATCACTTTTATGGTGCAATGGTGAATGTATAGGCCTCTGATGATCTAAAGAAAGGAAAAATAAATTTTGGATATTGGAATATATTTAAAAGGTAAATCCTAAAAATGTCAACCATTCTGCTATTGTTTGTATCTCAAATGTTCCCCAAAGACCCATATGTTAAAGGTTTGGTGGCCAACCTGTGGCACTATTTAGAGATAGTAGTTTTGGGAGGTGGGGCCTAATGGAAGGTAGTTACACCATTGGGGTTGTGCCCTTGAAGAGGATATTGGGATGCAGTCCCTTTCATTCTCTCTGCTTCCCATCTACCTGAGGTGAACAGTCTTCCTCCACTGCATGAGTCTGCCATGAGGTTACTGTGCTGCTAACAGGCCCAAAGCAACAGGGCCAAGTGACCAAGGACTGAAGCCTCTCAAACCATGAACCCAGATAAATCTTTCCTCATTTAAGTTGATTTATGGCAGGTATTTTGTCACAGTGACAGAAAGCTAACACACATGCCAAACACATGTCAAATATTTTAGTTAATTCATTAATTATTTAGGAAAAAAAGTAAGAAGTTAAAACCTATTCAAAGATGAATGCAAAAGAGTACATATATAGTAATAAATAATGTCAAAATGAATTAATAAACCAATCTAAAATTATTGGAGGGGGAGACAGGAAATCAATTACATTTCCACCACATTTACAATCATATTTCTATGGACAAGAATCATCTCCATTATTATCAGTTATCTGTAAATCACAGAGATACACAATTGTTCAAAGTCAACAGAGGTCACAGAAACCTTATAGAATTAGCTAGTCCAGAAAATGTGCTTGTATGGTACCTAGTTATCCACTGAGGGGACCCAGTAATATTTCTGGATCTTTTCAAAGCCTTTAATAACTTTTCCTTTCATGTGGAAGAAGAAGGAAGAGGGAAAGGAAACAAAAGGGGAATTTCTTAGACAGTGATGGTTTATGCCTATTTTCTTAGAAAAAGTGTCAATGGAAAAAAGTGTCCTGTTTTGGAAGATAAGATGTACAGTCATTCTTTCTGGGATTCAAGTCTTTGGCAGAAAGTCAGCATTGTGTTTTGAAGTGGGCACAGCAGGGGGCAGGCAGGACTACTCTCTACTGGCAGGCTGAAGCTAACCCCAACTCATCCATCTGGACCCATGTGCCAAGTCTGATTCCATTTCTCACAGAAACTTCTTGAAGCAGGTGATGGCCCAAATGCTTGGACAACCTCACTTTCTAAACCAGAGAGCATTTGGGGATTTCTGACAATGCTCTGAAGGAGAAATCCATAGTAATAGTTGTATGTGTGGAATAGGGAGTTCAGGAAGAAGAGGAGGAGAAGGATACTGAGTATCCTTTGGCTATAGTGTTCTTTGCTCATCACTTATCAAACTAGACAAGCAGAATGGATATCTAAATGGCTGCATTTGTTTTGGATTTTGTTTGTTTTTAAAATATTTTAACCTCCTCCTTTCTCATGACCATGGACTCTGAGAGCTATACAGACATGCATCTTTTTCTTTCCCTTCTTCTTCCTTCAGTTTGCACTTAGAGGAGTTTTCAAACCCTGTCACCTCTGCCTTCCCCTGGGTGGTGCCATGCTGGAAAGCAAGCAGCTTAATCCCACTCCAAGAATCTTAAGAAAGATTACAACATAGAGAGTGCTTCAGAGGATTTACTTACTATTTTTTTTCTTTTTTCAAACCAGGAAGTCACATTGTGATCCATAAACATAACTCATTCCCTAAGGGATTAAGGCTAAATTTAGGACCAACTATTTCTAAACTGTCTGCAAATGGAAACACGTTCAAATCTCTTTTATGAACAATAGTATAAATAAATGTAAACATAACTATTACAAAAATTGCCAACTGCAGGCTCTAATCAGAGTGTCCTTTATTCTCAGGAGCAAATGAGGACTTTGTAAAAGGTGTCAGCTCATCATTTGGAGGCACTTCTTGAAATGAAAAGTCAGAGTGGAAGTCCAAATGTAAGTCACTGGAGTGTTGGCCTCAAGTATCACAGTATTCTGGCTGAGCCTCTGATTTGTATGTGGTAAGACTCTCCCTTAGAAATATTTTTGAATCATTGACATTTACAAAACAAGTCGTTTGCCACTGAGGGCAGGTCCCTGAAGTATGTTCTTGAATACAAAAGGAAAACAACCCGTGCAGTGCCAACTCAGGCATACCAAATTTGTCTTCTCAAATTGGAAGGATCATGCCACAAGCATTTTGCAGAAGCATTCTCTGAATAGTAATACTTATAACTAACATTTGCCTTGCCCTTCATGGTTTGCAAAGTGCTTCCAACTGAAGATGTCATTTCAGAGGCTCTCAAGGTGGACCTTGTTGAAGGGGAAGAGAGGAATGGCTGAGTACACTGTCATTTGCAACTACCCTTTTCCTGGCCTCTGCTGTAGTGGCTCCCTGCAGATAAGATTCTCCTGGATAGGATTATAAGCTGTGGCTGTTCTAATACTTCAGAGTGCCTCTCTTGCATGGTCTGTTTTAGACTGAAACCCATTGAGTTAGGTATTATATTAGAACTGGTTCTGCAAAGTGAGTGTTAATTAAACTTCAAAACGTTTTTACAAATCAAAAAATAGTTCACAGTTTACATGTCACTTTGGTTTCACCTCAGGATCAGTGCTAAGATCGGTCAGATTTTCAAGCAAACAATCAGATGAATGTCTGGGTATTTTGAAAATGAAGTTAATTTTACTTCATATATTGAGTGAATAAGTGCTTATTTGGCCAATGCCTCCCATTTTTAGAAGTTACAAAAGTGAATAAAGTCTGTGCCTTCTAAAGTTTATACTGTTAGAGAAGACATACACAGCAATTCCTATATTGCAAAATAGCAAAAGTCTGGAAAGATGAAGAATTAGAATCTATTTCTGAGTAAGGAGAATTAGAGCAACCCTCACAAAGTCAGATTTGAACTGGGTCTTGATCAATGAGTAGGCTTTGTAACGACGGATAAGAAAGGTATCCCAAGGGGTGGAAATAACATAAAAGATGGGAAAATATGGTGTATGAGGGAGAGTGGTAAGTTATCTATTATGGTGGGATCACAAATGTGTCATAGTAGAGAACCTCATAAATGAACAGCATTCTTGTGTGGCTCTGACAATTTTTTTTCCTGTGCATTGTCTTAAAAAAAAGCAATAGCCTCTAAAAACGTATACTTAAATGTATACTATTTTTTAACATATAAGCATTGTTACATACATAGACGTACTTAACTCTGAGTAATTATGTGTGTTCAAAATTGATTCACATACCTATTTCATAGTTATCATTTTTTCTTTCATTATAAAGAACCAAAGAAGTTTTCTTATTATTTAAGTAATACATTTTCTTAAATTATTAATTGCAAAGAACAAAATACATAACCAAACTCTAACACCCCAAATTATCACTGCTCACATTTTATGTATATTCTTCTAGCTTCGTCATCTAATTTGTGTGTGGGGGGTGAATCCCAAGGTGTGGAATAAATACACACACACACACATACACACACACACACAAATATTTTATAAGCACACTCCAAAGTGTTACAAACATTTTTCCTCTCATTAAACATTTTCTGCAAGTATTTCTATTTCTACATGTACATAAGCTTCCATTATTTAGAAGTGGCATGATTTATGTAACAAATTTCCCATTGTTAGAAACTTGGGTGGTTTATATTTTTCTCTTGAGAACAGAAGTCATCCATAATGAACAGTCTTATGATTAAACCTTTGCATAGATCCATGAATATTTTCTAGGCTAAATACCTAGAAGTGAGATTCCTATTTTATGGGGTGTGTGTGTGTGTGTGTGTGTGTGTAGTCTAATTCTATTTGAGAAATTTGTACCTTTCTAGATTCCCACCTGCAGTAAGGCAACATTACTTCACAAAAAAACTGATACAATCTCCCAGGAAGATGGGATAGTCAGAAACATGGCATATCTTTGACATTTGGGCAGAGACATTAAATCACGAAGACCTGTGTGTAGGGAGTCCTCCAGATGATATATCTTTCACCCAGAGAACCCCTCCTTTATCCATGAATAACCATCAATTGCTATTCTCTGCATCACGGATTCCTCTCCATTACCACCTCACCCTTGAAAACACTTCTAGCTACTTCTAATATAAGCCATCTGAAAAGCTAAGGTTTGCTGCTATTTTTCATTATGCTAAGGCTGATCACAGAGGCAAACCGTGGCAATCACAGATACTAACCAGGCAGTAAGTAAGGGCAATTTCATTACAAGTGCTCACTTGCATTTTATGCCCCTTAATCACAGTTACTGCTCCCCCAAGCAGCACATGCTCCCCGTTTGGATTTTGACAATACCTTCTTTGTCAGAGGAATGCTGCAATGAGGGTGAGGGAGGCGTTTATTGCCAGAACAGTTTCCTGGCATCTGACAAAGAGGCAGTTTAAAAAGCCTCTGTGTGCATTTACACATGCACCATTGGTACACATGGCCTTACTCAAAAGTGCAGTGTTAATGCAGGTCATGGTCCTATCTGGCTCAGTGGTTTTATGTTTTCATAGCCTCTGGATGTTTAATGAGTTTCCTCTTCTGTCCATCTCCTCAGAAAATCTACGCCGTTGTATTAAGGCCAAGGATACAGTGGAAAATGCCCTGAGACCTGAAGAGCAGTTCTATCAGAGATGTCTGAATGACCCACTTGCTACACTGTACTTCTTCTTAGAGCATCTATTAGCCTGAAGTCATGATTATTGAGCAAAGATCATAAATTAAATTAAATTGAAGACATGTAGGAAATGTCTGACCTGTCAGAAATATAGTCAAATAGAAATTCCTAAACTGGAGTGATAAATCAATTCCATGACTAATGGTTGATTAAACTTAACTTCAAGGCATTTTCCTGATATTCAGCTTCCTGATATGGTACTTGCAGAGAATTTGTACCCAAGATTGGCTCTAAATGGGAAATACGCCATATGGTAAACTTTTTTTGAAGCCATGTTAGCTTAATAGATCTTTAAGTTGGGGACTGTTCTGTGGCAAGGGTTGGATGATGGAGAAAAGTCTCTTATTATGGGTGGTTACCCAAATGGGTAGAATGTATAAAACAATGGGCCCACACTTTTTATTGGCAGGGGTTTTGTGCAAAATATTTTGCCACCAACATAACAAGCACTAATCAATCACAACAGATTCTAGTCCAGTCAGAATGGACATGAACTGTAGAGAACTGGTTTTTATGCTGACATATACTTTCTGAATATCAGGCTTGCTTGTGGATAAGTGTGCAGATACCAAAATCAACATTCATTAATGAGTAACTACCATATGTTAGGTACCTAGGTCAGGTACTAGGGATGCATGTAACAACCAGAGAAACCTGTAATAGCAGACTGTAGTGGTAGGAAGAAGAGTAACAGTAATACCTATCATTTATTGAGGGGTTACTAGCAAAAAGCACCACTCATAACACTTCACTGAATATTTCAACAATTTTACAAAATGGGCATTATCATCAGACATAGATAAGGTGATCTGAAGCTCTGAAATATTAAATAACTTGCTCACATCACTCAGATGGCAATCAATTGGAATCCAAAGCACTCTATTTCTTTGAGCCTAATATTCCCTCAGTTACATCTCCTTGGAAAATTTTACTAGTTTTGGCTCTGCCTTTAGCAGACCACTTAGTCTTTCAGTCTCAATATCCTTATCACAAAATCAAAGATAATTATGTTTTCGCAGACTATGGCATGGGTTTGAATGAAAGAAAACATGAGGTAATGAAAATGAGAGCACTATGTAGTGATTTCTCTAGGGCAAGAGCTAGTTCTGCCTGACTTTGTGTTCAATACACACACTAAGTGCTCCATAAATGTTAAATGCATGAATAAGATTCTCAGTACCTACACTTTATTAGTAAAGAATGATCCCTCCCACTAAGGGATCTGTAACTTATCTGGCTAGATAAGATTCACACATTAAAGGCAGAATAACATTCCATGAGAGTATTTGCTAAGTTCCAAGTGTGGCAGGAACATCAACTCTGAGGCCCGGTCCTTGAGGTAGGCAGTCAGCGCATCCAAGAAGATTTCATATGAGGTTTGCCTTGGCCTTGAGGGGCAGGTAGAAGAAAGCTGTGGGCACATGGACAAGAAAGGAAGACGATTTTACAAAAGGAGGAATACATGACCAAAGATGTGGGGTTAGGAATGTGAAATTTGTTTGGAAATTGGTAAATAAATCTATTTGACTAGGCCATAACAGTTATTTTTTTATAGCCCAAAATGGCAGGAAGAATAAATACTGAAGAATTAGGCAAACAGCTTTACTTAAAGCAAATATATCTACACTACCAAACTTGGTGGTTGGTGATTCCCAAATATATGTTTTTAAAAAAAGATTTTAAAAAATCCCTCTTATTCTTTTCTCAGAAAAATACTCTTTAATATGATTATGCTTAAAATTACTGAACTGTACATTTAAAGTTGGTTAATATGGTTGAAAAAAGCAAACAGGAAAAAAAAGGAAGGAAAAAAACCCACTAATACTCTAGAGGATGGTCTGTCTGGATAAAGCACCCCCAACCCTACAGTTATTCAAATTATGATGCTTATCCTAGGGTTTGGTTGATTATTTTCCTTCCCATTTCTTGCATTAGTTTGTGATTTCTTTCTGATTGGTCTTTTTATTTCCAGAACTTAGTGCATAGCACACAGTACATATTCAATATACTTTGAGTGAATTAAGTACTTCAAATAAGCAAAGACTTGAAGTGAGTTGTATTTAGTTCAAAACCTTCTTTAACATTTTGGGAATGAAGCTTAGGGCCAGTCAGCATTAATGAGAATGTATAATTCACATGTGCTGGGCATGAAATGGTTAAATAGCAAAATCCAAGACCCCGAAAACCCCTGAGAATTTTCTATAATACATCATAGGAAATACAGTAGCACAGTTAACAACTTCTGTGCTGATAAGATTTTTTTTCCCAAGTAAATTTAATCTGTAAATTGTTCTTTTCTAGGCAAAAAGCCAGGGAGAACCATAGAATTCTCACTATTCCTTTGGTACAAAGAGCACACAGAATGAAGCAAGCAGAGAGAAACAGAAAGACTTCCCCAAGTGAAAGGTAATTGGCACAATAAATGTTTTGGGTTAAGTTAATCTCTTCAATGACTAATTAGAAAAGAGAGGAGGTACAAGTTCAAAACAGAAAAGTTGACAAAGACACAGCTCTCCTGAGGTGGAGGATTTCCTATTTCGCAAGTTAGTCCTACTGTGAGGAAGAGAATATTCAACACAGAGCAGCTAAGGATGCATAAGAATAGAGATGCAGGACCACCAAGAGAATCCAAAGTGACTAGAAGTTTCAGCCAGGCTTGCTCAAGTGTTTTTATCAATTCCTAAGTTGAGAGGAAGATTGGGGTCACTATAAAACCGTAGGGAATATATGGGAATATGCATATATGGGAATATGCATAAACACATTTACTAACATTTGTATAATAAGTCTATACAGTTTATTCATTATGCATGGTATAAGTTCAGCAAATTCCCACTGAACCTTTATGGGATCCTTATTGAATCCTGAGTTAAAATAATGTATTCTATGGTTGTTAAATTGGTGATGGGTATTTTTGACTCCGTACCTTATTCTCTGTCCCATTCTTAACTTTGCTTTGAAATAGCCTTGAAAATATAGATAAAGTCCCAGAGTTATGCATTAACCACTGATCAGGGATTTTAAAATATTCTGGAGAAATTGCTCTCAGGTCAAGTGTATGGGGTCTGGATTGAGAATGTTAGCTGAGACCTGAGGTAGTTCCTGAGATAGATACCTTCTGAGGTATTATTTCCTGAGGTATTTCTTTGCAACAGGACACTACTTAAAGCAGGGATGAACTCAAGAACAGGTTTCTACTCCTGCTACTGTGTGTCTTGTGACAAAAATTTTGGATGTATACTTCTATTTCTGTATCCCATAGTAGGTTGCCCTAGCCAATAACCCAGTGGCTCAATGTGACAGGAACTGGGTGATTTTGCACTACAGGCTGTCCCTAGAGTTGGAGGCCAATTGTTTAATCATTCATTCATTCATTCATTCAGTTTTTGATTCATTTGATACCAATGACCGAGATTCCCTTGTGTTCGGTGCTAGTGTGATACTGATGTGCAGGATAGATTTGTTCTGTCATTGTGACCGAACTGCTCAATAATGACCCTCCCTCACAAAAATCACAGTTAAACACGAATGCAAATAAGTGTGGTAGGTGCTTCCTTAGGAGAAAAGCAGGGTAGTATGGAGCATATACCAGAAAAATAACATTTGGGGATTGGGGAATTGGAAGTAGGGATCAGGAAAACATTTTGTAGGAAGCGACTTTTATAGTGATCCCCAAGGCAATGAGAAGAAAAAAAGGTGTTTAGACTGTTGCTAGAAAAAGATGGAAAACATGAAAGCCAGAGGGTGTGATTTTATGAATTCTAAGAATCAGTTTCAATTCCATACTCTCAGAAAGCCATGGAGCCACACCCTCATTGTAGCCATTACACAAAATCTTAGCCAGGGGCTCTGTATATCAACATGCCTTTAATTTACAAAGGGATTAGGCAGATGATAGAAGTATCCAAAAAGAAAATCAAAGGAAAGTCACAAACCTGACTCACTGATTCAACAAATACTTAATGAGGGCCAACTCTGCACCATGCCGTTTTTATAGTAAGCATACAGTGAAGAACAAAGTCCCTGCTCTCATGTGCAATGGGAAGAGAGAAAAAAGAATATGTGTCAACTGGTGATATTGGCTAGGGAGAGAAAAGTGGTACAGCAGAGTGGAAGGAAAGAGAGTGATAGAAGCTGAGGTGGACAAAAACGGCTTGGCATTTGATAAGTTTGAAGTCCTTTGTGAGTAAGCTAAATTCTGAGTTAGTCAGGTAGACACCTGAGAGAAGAGTGTTCCATACTGCAGGAATGACATGTGCAAAGGCCCTGAGGTTAAATTGTGCTTGGCACATCTGATAAACAGCAAGGAGGACATTGGTGCAGTGAGTCTCAAGCACATCCTGTGTGGGAGAGGGAAAGGGTTCCTTCATAGGGATGGGCTGGCTGCAACAAAGGCTATGAAATTTATTTACTAGAAATAAAGACAGAAGGCAAAGTTATCTTAAGAGCATGGGTGTAACCGATTGAGCCATCCAGAAGGGTCTGGCTCCAACAAAGGAAGGAACCTGTGCTTGCTTTATTTCTAGCAGTACAGATCAAAGGGGTGGCAGGGGTCTTGCCATAAATAGCATTTGGCAAGTTACACCATCTCGGGGAGTCTGTGCTTAAAACTTGAGCGGTGAGCAGGTCAGGGTGCCGGTGTGAAGCGGGTGGTCTCACACCAGGGGAGTTCTGCCTGAGAGTTCCCAAGTCAGCAACTTCCCTGCCTGTGGCTCCAACATCCCTCGGTTCACACACATGGTTCATGGGTGGCTCCCAGTAAGTGAGAATGAGACCGAGTGTTATGCTTTGAATATGAGGTGTTGCCCAGAAGCTCAGGAGACTATTTAGGGAGGTTCAGGGTGAAATGATTGGATTATTAGCATTCTAACCTACTCAGTGGATAAATTCCCTTGACAGATTAATAATTTGGAAGGACTACTGTACTGGGTAGTAACTATAGGCAGGTAGGGTGTGGTTGGAGGAGGGAGGTCACTGGGGGTTTATATTTTGTCCCTGCCTTTGGGGTTTATATTTTGTCCCTGCGCCTCGACCTCTCTGCTTCCCAGCTGCTATGAGTTGAGCAGTTTCCTTCTACCATGCCCTTCCACCATTATTTTTCACCATCACCTGAGATCCAGAGCAATGGAATCACCAAACATGGAGCAAATCTCTGAAACTGTGGACCCCAAATAAACTTTCCTTCCTTGAAATTATTCTTGTATTTTTGCCAAGGCGGAGAGTTGACTAACACAGAGAGAATGGTAGAACCTGTGTCCAAAGCATCCAGAAATAAGGCCAAGGACAGGATCACACAGGCTCTGTAGTCCTCAGTTCAGTATATGGAAGATAAGAAGATAGCAAGGGTCTGAGTAGATTGGATGTAGATAAAAGAACCTCAGTGGATGCTGTGTGGTCCTTGGGGAGGTGGAAACCAAAGGTGGAAGTAGAGAGGTCCACATGGAGACTTGCAGTCATCCACAGTCATACCCTGGCAGCCTGCGAGTAGTAGAGGTACTGAAAAATTGCAGGATTCTTGCAAATGTGGGCTCAGGGTTTTCAGACAGATTGGAAATGAGTTTAGGGGAAGAGAAGAGTTAAGAACAACACCCAAGTTTGGGCATTGCCATTTACTGAGATGGGGAATTACTGTTAGACAAAATGAACATTTCTAGACAACATGATAGGCATTGTTAAAGAATAACAATTTCAAAACAGTTTATATTTCATTGATTCTAATACCATCCTACTTAACATTGTTCAGGCCACTAAGGGGGAGCTGTGATGTTTGGACTTTTTATTTGAACCATGCTGTGGTTTTCCTGTGTAAGGAGGTAGAGAGACATATTTTAGAATTATCTTTCATATAATAGACACTGTTTACATTTATTGAAATATTGAGATATGGAGGAAGGAATACATGCACGCATATGAACTTCCTCACTGAGATGTGATTCCTCCCCCACTATTGGTGATTCTACATATCCTCCATTCCACTCTTCATTCTATCAACTCCTCTGCACTCTCTTCAAAACTGCTGCTCCAGGATTTCTGGCTACCAACTCTCCTTCAAAGAGATCATGCCAGACGGTCAATGCCAAGGTGGTAAATGAAGGAAGAGAAAAGGGCAAGGATGACATGAGTAACATGAAAAAGAGGACTGCAAACGTGGGTCTTACCTTGTTGCATACATGCAGACTCCACGAGGACTCGTCTGAGAATAGAGAAAACAGAGCCTTCTGAACCAGTCTAGACCCATATTATGTTTTGAATATGAGGTGTCACCCCAAAGCTCCTGTGTTAATGCAAGAATGTTCAGAGATAAAATGCCAATCACTTCATTATGAGAGCTGTAACTTAATCAGTCCATCCTAGTTGGAATGGACTAAACTGGGTGGTAACTGTAGGAAGGTGGGGCATGGCGGGAGGAGGCAAGTCACTGGAACATGACATGGAAGGGTTTATCTTCCCTGCAGTCCCTTTCCCCCTTTCTCTCTGCTTCTTGGTTGCCACAAGCAGAATGGTGCCCCTCTGCCACACGTTTCCACCATTATATTCTGTCTCACCTTGATCAAGAGCATTGAGCCACCAACCATTGACTGAATCTTTGAAACCATGAACCAAAATAAAAATTTTTCCTCCTCTAAGTTGGTCTGGTCAGGTGGTCTTGTCACAGCAAGGGAAAGCTGACTAACACAACCCATCCGATGGTGCAAACTGAACAGTCAGAATCAAAAGTAAGTGATGAAAAAGAAATTCAGTCTGGTTCCCAGAAGTGTGATCCAGTCCTTCTTCCAGTTTTACCCTCAGTTAAACCCAAAGATTAGAGCCCCACAGGGCATTACCAAAACCGGTGTCATCTCCAGTATAACACAACCTGCTTCCAGACATCTCATTTGTCTCACGCTAGCCCACTGAGCTGTTTAATCTAATCTTACGTGGAAATTTCAGCTGCATGTGGGACTATAGCCTCTGGGTTCAGAATCCTCCAAACTCACAGTAAAACACAGCAAAGATAGTAAAGAGAAAACTTTCAAAATCCCAGTTCAGTGTTTCTGACTACATCAGGATACTGAATCTAAACTTAATTTCTTCATCACTCTTGTCTTCTTTGGCAGTTATTTTATTTATTTATTTACTTGCGTTTGTCTGTCACCCCCTTTAGAAAGCAAGCCAAGGAAGACAGGTACCATGCACATGCCATTCACAGTAGATTCTCCAATGCCTAGTACATAATAGACATTGAATAGATTTTTGCTCTTGAAAGAATGTACCATTCGATAACTAACATAGATTTGGAGCAAAATTGAGAGCATTTTGTAGATGTTTGGGAGAACAAAATAATATCATTTATCCTTAACATTATACATTTAAGATTGACACTATACTGAGTTTCAAAATGTCTTGTATAACTATAACTCACATAACATCTTTATGTGCAAGATGTAATTTAGCCCACAAATATAAACACTTTAAGATGTTAATCAGCAATACTATGGATTTTCACTGGGAACACATGCAACTTGTATGCTATTTTGCAATTTATCTTTCAAGCCCATGCTACACAGAAGTAAAGATATTTGTTTGAGTTTTGGTCACTTCATCTTTTCAATACAAAATCCATGCTATGGGTTCATTAGAGTTTTGACAAGTCTTTGTGACAAGATCTTTGTGAATTTTTATATTAAAGTATTTTTACAATATACTTGTAAAATTGAGAGCAGACAGCACCTTATCTTTCAAATCCAGGGCTTCTTAATAGGCATTTGACAAACATCAGATTTAACATGTTGATTATAATATTGTTTTGGCTTCTTATAATCAAATTCAACATTTATTGGGTATTCTGAGGGTGGTTCCAGGAGAATAACTTCCCCAACCAGGAAATCTGGAAGCTTCTTATAAAATCTATTGACCTTTTCTTCAAATACTACTAGACCATCATAAATGAATGAAAACTAAAAACTAGATTTTCCAAATTTATGTTCAGTATAATGCCTATAAGAGGACCTTACCCAAAGAGCTTCTAATAGAAGTAGGTATTATTTGCAACATTCACAGTAAGTCTTCATCTTAGTCAATTTTGTATTTTCATGATTGAATACCACAAATTGGACAATTTATAAGAACAGAGTTTTATTTTTTATGGTTCTGGAGAATGACAAGTCCATGATCAAGGCACTAGGAAGTCTGGTGTCTGCTATAGGCCTCCTTCTCCAAGATGGCAACTTGAATGCATGGTTTATAACTTCATTGTTGTTCAAGGCCCTGCCTGTTTTAGCCCATGAATGGCTCTCAATACCAGTCAATCAACAATATAGAACCCCTGTGCCTGGTTATTTCTCCTAAGGTAGGCCCTGTAAAGGTGTCTGTAAGTTACCTTTACGGAAAAAAAAATCTGCTTTACGGGGAGGTTCTTGCAGGTTCATGATCTCTGCCAACTACTCTCCATGTCTTCCCTTTTTCCAATTGCTTTATTTCAAAGGCACTTAATGGAAAGAGTAATGATCTACAATTTTACATCTGCCTTTTGTAGTCACATACCATTTGTGAGAATTTTTCCTGTGTCTTTAAGTGTCTTCTAAAGCCTAGTTTTATATGGCAGCACATTTTGTTCCTGTGATCTGTCTTAATGAAAACACTCTCCCATTGTTAACTATTTAGATTGTTTCTGAAATATATATATATATATGTATACATATATAATATATATATATATATATATATCTTGCTGTCATGAACTTTCTTTTGCACATATGTCTCTTGAAAAGTTTTAACTTTTTTTTCTCTGAGATGATTTTTTAGAAGGAGCCAGAATCACTAGATACAAAGGTATGAAATTTTCTGAGCTACCTGATAAATCCCAGGCTAATTACTTTTCAGAAAAGTTAACTCCTACCAGTATAAACACTCTCTCACTGTGCCCTTAAGGATATTGTTACCTTGTGAAATATTTGTCACTTTAAAATATGAAAAATTTGATAGCAAATTTAATGCAAATTGAGCAATAATTTCCACTTCACAAGTGATATGTTACATACATTTAGAGAGGATTGTAATAATTTTTAACCTATATAGTAAAACCCGGAGGTCACTTCTGAGTTGCTGACCTTTCTGTGGTCTTCATGTCCCATTAAATACTCTGATACTTAAAGCCTCAGGTCACTTTCAGTCCTAATTGTATTTTATTATTCTCCATTGTTACGGTATGTTTCAGGCAATTTAACCAGAAGGGTCTCTTGTCACCTTTTCTTCATTGGTTCATTTGCAGTTATAACAATGACAGATTTCCTGAGATGTTATATTAGTTTTATTATCATTACAATGGTTATTTTACTGGAATGAAAGAATAAGAATATTTTCTTTCTGCTGTGGTCCACTGTGGATTTATACATCCTTACTGCTTTATGTGGGCAGTGGTTGGGTTGAAGCCAATGGTCAGAGATTCTCAATTGTCTGTATTCTGTATCATGTCAGAGAATAAATAGGAAGTAATAAATGTCTTATTAAATTTGCTTTCTGCTGCATTATTTTAAGTTGAGCAAAAGATGGATCTCAATGATTATTTTCTTTTTTGTCCTTGTACTTTTTCAGGATGAGAAATGGGTCTTTGGGTCTCAGTTTTTGTTTTTTAATTTTTTTGCCCCTTTAGTGGATGCCAGTTTCTGAGAAGGATACTCAGCATCTTCATGTTCTCTTTCCCTCTATTAAAATTAGTTACTGGTCAAAGTTCTGAAAAAAACACTTCATGTAAAAATACTACCTACACCAGAGTTATTTTGTTTTTAAGTAATATGAACACTTCTCCAGTACCCATAATTGAGCACACTCTTCAGTAAATGTTTAGCCATAGTCAACTTGACCTCCAAGCACCATCAGAGATATTAGCCAAAGGAATGAATAACGAATGTGTAATTAATTAAAGGTTTTCACAGTAGAAACATGTATCCCTCCCATAAAAAAGCATTCTCTGGTCCTTTAAAATAACACAAGCAATTTCACTTGTGGTAGTATCTACCACAGAACACTGAATATATGCCAGGAACTGTGCAGATCATAATTAACCCTTGTAGCAACTTTCACTTTAAAAATGAGGAAACTAAATCTCTGAGAAGTAAATAAATTCAGCCACCATACAATGGTGGAACAGAGATTTTAATCCATCTGATTGGTTGCAAAGGCCATGTTCTCTAACATTATGCTCTGGATGCTTTTGACTGTATGGTGACCTGGAACCCTGTCCTACATCCTTCTGCCTGTGACTTTGCCATTACTACTCAAAAGGTAGAGTGTGTTTTCTCTCCCTTTAATTCTGGGATGTCCCTTTGACTCACTGATGAGTAAAATGTGACAGAAGCGACACTGTAAAACTTCTAAGGATGGTCCTGCAGCAATCGCCAGCTTCTCTGCTCTGGCTTCTTGGTACACTCCTTCTGGGCCCAGCTGCTATAATGTAAGGAGGACCACAAGAAGAGACTCCCCTCCTACTGCCCCCGTAACTGCCTCCACAGAGCTCCCAGAAGGACAACACCTACAGCACCGGTGTCATTTCTAAGGTCCTATGCAAAACAGACCAAGCTGGGGTCAGGGAAGTGGATCTCCTTTTCCTTAGGCTCAATGCCCAATGTACAGTGGGTAAGTGGCTCCCATGGCATTGTGGTCTCTGTGTCTGGACCTGCTAGGGTCCTGGACTAGCAGTGGTTAAGAGTCACCAAATGTGCCAAGGTGCTGTCAGTCTAACCCAGTCCTGCTGGGATTAAAGTCCTCTGCCCTGCCCCAAGATGCTGTGCACCTATAGCCTTCACCTTCCTCACATCTGCTCCTGGACTTCTGCTAGGGGCTGGGGTGATAACCAAAAACTGGTCTTCTATCCACTCATCTGGCAGGGCAGAGGGCAGGAGTGATCGTGGGGCAGGTATGTGTGGAGTTAGGGTTATGTTAGAGGCTGAAAACCTGCCCTGGGGCGGTGGGGATGGGAAGAGGCAGGACAGCAGATGAGTAGAGGCTGTGAGTCCTCTGCATTTACTCGGTTGTCCCCTGATCCTTCATTCACTAGATACAAACTCAAGCACAAAATTATTAAGCATTTCAAGATGGCAGCCAGAGTATCAAACCCTAAGTGTGGGACTCTTTCCAGCATGGGGCCCTATGTGATTTCACAGATCATGTGTGTGCCCATGAAGTCAACCTCGCCAGTGCCAACTGTCGACTGTAAGAGTGAGGCCATTTTAATCCTGTGACCGTCCCAGAGCCACAGCAGATAAATCACCCAGTCAAGTGACAGACCATGAGAAATTAAATATAATTTGTACTTTAAGGCACTAAGTGTTGAGGTGGATTACTACATAGCACTTGATATCTGAGTCAACCTACTATCATCATCCCAAGGTTATCAGGTCATTCAGAACTGTAAGATAGGACAGCTTTCCTCAAAAAATTATAGAACAATTGACAGGAAAAGCACACAAGGAGGAATTATTGACCAATATTAGATAATTTTCAATCATATAAGAAGGGAAAAACTTAATGCAAGGACAAAAGATTTTTTGGGAGAGGAGAATAAGATATACAGAGAAATTTTCCCATGGGAGGAAAACTGTGAGGCCAACCTTGAAGTATGTGTAACATCAGGCCCAGTGGACGAGAGATGACTGACCCTCTGTGACTGGCTGCTGTACTCACTTATGGGCAGCAGACATACACATAAAAGCCAGAAAATCCAATTCCTGGACTGAAAGACTGAACCACTCAGCTTGACCTACTCTATACCTGGTTCCTCCCTTGGGTCCCTCTCTTGACCCAGACTTCATTTTTCCCTCTACTGAGTCTGAGAAACCGAATTCTGATCTTGTTGTAAGCTTGCAGGTAATAGGATTTTTCTCTTCTTCTTAGCTCAGAGGGCTTAAATCTCTAGGTTCTTTCCTTCCTGGGACTGTCCAAGGATCCTAAGTGTTCCTTGTTGAACAAATTTGAAGATCATTTGAATATAACTAGTAGGATTTGCACAAAGCATCATTTCCCATACTTATTTGTCCATAGGACTGTCTTCCTCTATCATATGTAGTCCCTAAAACTACAAATGAGAAAATGCTACCTTAGCTCAAATTCCTACAAGTTGACTTGCTGTATCTATGTCTTTGTCAAACTTCCCAGATAATTTCAATGTGCCCTGAAATCTGAGAACACTATTTTAGACCTTCATGAAATTGAATTTATAAGTCTTTTTGTAACTTTTTATCTGTCCAACTCATTCTTTAAGACTCAAATAAATAAAAGATCCTTCAAAACTCCATAACTTTTTGTAATTTTAACTGAATTTATTAGCTGCTTGACAGTCATTGAAGCTTAAATCAGAGACATATAATCTTTGCATAAGCATTGAATTCTTATATTCTCTACTTACTTCTGCATGGTGCTAGGATTCAGGAAATCTGAACTGTTTGAAGAATATAAAACTAAATAGGATAGGCCTTTTTGTGATGTAATTTAATGTTTAACATAGACATAGGAGATTTTGGAATCAGACTGACTTGAACTTTAATTCTGGGTTGCAACAACTACTAGCTATGTGACACTAGACAAATTATTTCAGATTTATAAGTCCCAGATTTCTTACCTGGGAACCAAAACAATAATATATATTTTACAGGTTAGTCTTAAAAATTAAAAGAGAGCCAATGTATAGGTTATTGAAAACAGTTACTTCAATAAGACCCAATAAGTCCTAGTCTGCTTTATCTTCTCAAATGCCTCCATCTTCTAAAGGGAAAAAGTACCAATAAGTTTTATCTATCTACTAGAGAGTTGTAGAGATAAAATAAGATTACATAGTCTAAAATTGCTTTGAAAAAGTTAAAGGCATTTTATAAATGGTAGGTAATAGTATTTTCTATTGATGGCATCTGAAGTTTCTTGAAGAAGTATTTCTGCTTCCATTTTTAAAGTATTTAACACCTTACTTCCAGTTTTAAACCAGAATAAAACATTTAAATGGTATGTTTCTCTATACTCAGTATTTATTTCGCAGTGCTTAATTAAAAGTTCTTTACCTTATTCTAGCTACATGCTGTTAATTGCTATCTTATTTTGTGTTTTTCACTTTTCCTCTTCAGTTCAAATTTTAAACAAACCCATAAATAAATTTTAAACACACCCCAAAACACACACACACACACGAAGTCTTCCACAGCCTCATTGCCCATTTTAATGGAAACTAAAATTTGAATGCCTATCTCTTCTCATTTCTCATTTTGTGCAAGCTTAGGAAAGAAAATATTGAAGGGAAATGGAAAATGAAACTTAGTTATGGCCAGTTTGTTAAATAAAATGACCCCATGTATTTGTATTTCAATCTAAATTATACCAGCAAGGGCCGAGCATTCATCAAGTCCTTTGTAATTCTTATAGATTCTGGTAAGTGAATACAGAGTCCCAAGAATGCAAAATAATAACAATATTCTTAAAATGGAAAAACCAAGGACTGAAAATTTCATTACCCCAATACATCATCTAGTGTCAGAAAAGATAATGCAAGTTCTCTATCTGAGTAAGATTGTATTGACTGCATGTACAATTTGGTCTATTAGTATGCTCCATTATTTTGAATTTGTTAAATTCTTGAATAAAAATCTCCATGTTAGCAGTTCTTGGCTAAATTATAAAAAGTAATAACAACTGCATTATCACCTCCCAGGGAGAAGAAGGTTTGTCACAATGAGTAATGTTCTTCCTGCTGAGGCGTGATCAAGCACACTTTATACATCCCCAGCACCAGGCCCTGATTTGATTTTCATATAAGTGTGTGTGTGTGTGTGTGTGTGTGTGTGTGTGTGTATCGTCTGCTGAGATAAAAGAATAAGAGACATGGCCAGTGATTCCATTTGTTAAGCTTGGAGTTTGTAGGACCTGACAATCTATTTACAGACCCATGGAGACATGCATTGCTCCATGAATATAGACTCTACTAGTTTTATACACTCAGTTTAGCAGGGAGATAATATTATTAGTCTTGCTTTGCAGATGGGAAGTCAAAGGTAAGTCAGTGAGAGAAGTAGAGAGGTATAACTCTTTCAAAATTTCTTACCTCTAAAGCAGGAAAAATGACCAGGAGAACCTTTGATCCTGGCATGCTACCTAAACTGGAACTGGGTAGGCAAGATTGTACTTCTGCAGAAACCAGTACATCTACCACTGCAGGAGCATTAGCCCCTTCAGGGATACCCTCTGTCTGTGTAAGTGGGTTGGCTGATGCTCCAAAAACTGAGTCAAGAGTGTCCTGGAGTGGAAGGCAGAGCTCACTGGTATTCCACCTCGGGCACCCTGCAGATTGCTCCCTCTGCATGCCCACCCTCAAGGTCTTTTAGAAAAAAGTACTCAAGGTACTTCAGAGCATCAGGATTAAGATTCTTTTACTTTTTCTAAATTGTAATAAGAACATTTAGCATGAGATTGATACTTTTAACAAAGTTTCAGGTGCATAATGCAGAGCTGTTAACTACAAACAATGGTGTACAACAGGTTTCTAGCACTAACTCATCTTGCCTTAGTTTATAACCACTGAAGAGCAACTCCCTATGTTCTCCATTTCCCCCCCCACCCCCCACCCCCGTCCTCTTGACCCTGGTTACCACTATTCAACTCTGTTTCTAAGAGTCCTTCTGTGACTGCCTAATTTTATTTAGCTTAATGTATTACAGGTTCATTCATGTTGTCTTATCTGGCAAAAGTTCCTTCTTATTTAATAATATTATACATGTATACTATATTTTCTTTATCCATTCATACATTGATAGACACTCTTGTTTCCCTATCTTGGCTATTGTGAATAATGATGAGATGGGCAAGAGAGTGCTACCATCACTTTGAGATCGTGATCTCAAATCTCTTCATATATTCCTAGAAGTGGGAAAACTGGATCATATGGTAGTTTGTTTTGTTTTGTTTTGTTTTAAGGAAACTCCACATTGTTCCCATATGACAGCACCATTTTAGATTCTCACCAACAGTATTGTTTTAGTCTGTTTTCTTTTGCTATCACAAAATGGCCAAGGCTGGTTTATTGTACTATGGTTTGAATGTTTTTATCCTCTCCAAAACTCATGTTGAAGTTCAATTCCCAATGCAATAGTGTTGGAAGGTGCTCTGAACTCTTGTATAGAATCATGCCATTTTAAAAAGAATTTTATGGAGGGAATTTGTTCCTCTCTTGCTCTCTCATCTTTTCCCTTTTTCCATGTGATAATGCAACAAGAAGGCCCTTATCTGATGCTTGCACCTCAACATTAGAATTCCCAGCCTCCAGAACTGTGATCTAATAAATTTTGTTCATGGTAAATTATCCAGTCTATGGTGTTCTATTATAGTAACACAAAAGTGAAAAAGGCACATAGATTTATCTCTGGAATCTCTATTCAGTGACACTGGTCTATATGTCCATCTATATGCCAGATATATTACACTATTTTAATTATTATAACTTAGTAATATATTTTGAAATCAAGACGTTTGGTGCCTCCAATTTTATTCTTTCTCAAGATTTTTTTGGCTATATTTGAATATGTTTTGGTTCCATAAGAATTTTAATAATTTTTTCTATTTCTTTTTTTTATTGTAAACAAATGGGATACAACTTGTTTCTCTGGTTGTACATGAAGTAGAGGAATTTTAGTAAAATATGCCATTGTGATTTTTTTTTTTCTTTTTGAGATTCTGGGAATCAAACCAAGGGCTTCCTGCATGCAAGACAAGTGCTCTACCACTGAATTACACCTCCAGCTCCTTTGACATTGGGATTTTGATAGGAATTGCATTGAATATGTGGGTCACTGTGGGTAGTATGGACATCTTAACAACACTGAATATTTGAATTCATGAATTTCCACTTATTTGTATCTTCTTCAATTTATTTCACCAGTGTTTTATAGTTTTCAGAGTATAGCTCTTCCATTTCCTTGGTTAATTTAATTAACTCTTGAATATTTTTTACACTATTACAAATGGAATTTTTTTCTTATCTTTTTTCCTAATGCATAGAAATGTACCTAATTTTCATATTTTGATTTTGTATCCTCCAAGTTTACTGAATGTTTATTAGTTTTATTTTTTATGGAATCTCTTAAGTTCATGATTTCTGCACACAGCAGTAATTTTTCTCTTTCCTTCCTAATGGGTATGCTTCATTTCTTTTTCTTACTTGCTTGTTTTGTCTACAGCTTGCAGGACTATGCTTAATAAAAGTGATTAAAGGGGGAATCCTTTCCTTGTTCCTAATCTTAGAGGTAAGCTTTTTATTTTTCATCTTTGAGAATGATGTTAACTGTGGGTTTTTCTTATGTGAACTTCACTATGTAGAGATAAATTTCTTCTATACTTAGTTGTTGAGGCTTTTTATAGTGAATGCAATCTGAGTGCTATTGAAATGATCAGGCGATCTTTTATATTTTATTTTATTCTGTTAAAATAGTATGTCACACATATTGATTTGCAGATGTTAAAACATGCTGTATCCTAATGATAAATTTCACTTGATTGTTATGTATGATTCATTTAGTATGCTGTTGAATTTGATTTGCTAGTATTTTGTTGAGGATATTTATTTCTGTGTCATCAGGGTCAATAGTCTAAATTTTCTCATAGTATCTTTGGTATGAAGGTAATACTGGCCTTATGAGTTTGGAAATGTTCCCCTTCTTCAGTTTTTTTGAAAGGTTTTCAGAAGTATTGGTGTTAATTCTTCTTTAAGTGTTTGGTAGATGTCATCTATTTCTAGACTTCTCTTTGTTGGGAAGTTTTTTTTTTAATATTGTACTGATTCAGTCTCCTTATTCATTATTGATTTTTTCAGATTTCTTTTTTCTTTTTGTCCTCATGATTCGGTCTTGGTAGGTTGTACATTTATAGGAATTTGTCCATGTCTACTAGGGTATCTAATTTTTTGACATATAAATGTTTGCAGTAGTCTTTTACAAAGTTTCTAATTTCCGTGACATTAGTAGTAATGTCTCCTTTTTCATTTCTGATTTTATTCAGTCCTCTCTTTGTTTTAAAATATAGTCTAGCTTAGGTTTGTCAATTTGGTTTTATCTTTTCAAAATCTCCAACTTTCAGTTTCATTGATGTTTTCTAATGTTTCATATGCTTTATTTATGTTCTAATCCTTATTATTTCCTTTAGACTCAGATTTTTCATTTTCTGGTTCCTTGGGGTATAAAATTAACTTGTTTGATATCTTTCCACTTTACTCATGTAGACACTGATCACCATAAACTCACCTCTAGGTTCTGTTTTTGTTGCATCTCATAAGTTTTGACATATTGTGATTTTGTTTTCATTTTTCTCAAGATGTTTTTTTTTTTTTTAATTTCTTCTTTGACCCATTGGTTATAGAAGGGGAAATTGTTTATGTCCATATGTTTGTGAATTTTCCTGTATTCCTTCTGTTCGCAAGTTTTTTGGCATCACTCCATGGTGGTCAGAGAAGATACTTGGTCTGATTTCAATCATCTTACATACTTTTTCAGACTTACTTTTTGACTTAACATGATCTTTTCTGGAGAATATCCCTTATGTGCTTGAGAAGAATGTGTATTTTCCTTCCATTAGGTGAATAGTATGTCTGCTCTTTTCATTTGGTCAATAGTGTTGTTCAAGCTTCCTGTTTCCTTCTGATATTTTGGCCTGGGTGTTCTATCCATTACTGAAAATGTGGTATTGAACTTTCCTACCATTATTGGATTACATTCGTCTCTCCTTTAAGATCTGTGAGTGTTGGCTTAATGTAATTTGGAGTTTAATATTAGGTGCATATATATTTATAGCTGATGCATTTTCCTAATGAATTTGCCTGTTTGTTATTATATAGTGACCTTCTTTGTTTTATGTGACATTTTTTGACTGAACATTTTTTTTTTATATTAGCATAGCCAGCCTTGCTTTATTTGGGGTTATCATTTTTATGGAAAGTTTTTTTTCTATCCCTTCATTTTTAGCCTATGTGTGCCCTTAACTTTAAACTGTATCTCTTAGCATACAGTTCTAGAATCTTGTTTTTCTATCTATTCAGTTACTCCATACTGTTTGGGTTGGGAAGTTTATTATATTTATATTCAAAGTAATTATTGATAAGTAAGAACTTCTTACTGCCAATACTATTTTCTCTCATCATTTTTCCCTCTTTTTCTCTCAAGCTCCTTTATAAAGTTGAAAAGTTTTTTAGTGACATGTCTTATTTCTGATCTCTTTATCTTTTATAATCTCCATAGATATTTTCATGGCACCATGAGACTTCTATAAAACATCATATAACCAATCATCTATTTTAAGTTGATAATAGTCATATACAAATCTATTTTTACTTCTGCCTCACACATTTTATGCTGTTATAATATACATTGAATTGTATTGCATATTCACTAACAGATTTTGTAGCTATTGACATTATTAACATTTTTGTCTTTTTAATTTTCCAGGTAGAATTTGAAACAATTTATACACCTCCATAATAATATTTAGAGTATCCTGAGGTTATCTACATAGTTATCTTTACAAGTGTGTTTAAAAGCTTTCATATGCCTTTGTGTTACTAATTAGCAATTTCATTTCAACTTGAAGAAGTTTCTTTAGCATTTCTTATGAGGCAAGTTTACTACTTATTAATGTCCTCAGATTCCGGGTATCAGGGAAATTTTTTTTATATCCACCATTAAGGAACATTTTAGGTGGGTATAATACTTAGAGTTGACAGTTGTTTTGTTTCTTTCAGCATTTTGAATATATCGTCTCACTCTCTTCTCTCCTTCATTGATTTCTGCTAAAAAAGTAGCTGGTAGTCTTGTGAGGGCCCACTTGTATGTGATGAGTTACTTTACTTTTACTGCTTTGAAAATTCTCTTTGTTTTCAACTTTTGACTATGTGATTATAATATAGCTCAGTTTTGACTTCTTTGGATTCATTCATTTTCCTTCGGGCTTCATGAATCAGGGTGTCCATTTCTTTCTCTAAAATAGGGTAGTTTTCAGTCATCATTTTTAAATCAATTCTTCTCTTTTTAGAACTTTCATAATACATATATTGGCTTGCTTGATGGTGTCTTATAAGTTCCATGCGATTTCTTCACTCTTTTTCATTCTTTTTTTCTTTTATTCTTCTGACTGGATAATTTCAAATCATGTTTCCTTCTGTTTGAAAAAGTCCACCCTTGAAACCCTCTAGTGATTTTTTTCAATTTGCTTATCATTCTCTTTAGTTTCAGAATTACTGCTTTTAAAAATTAGTTTCTATCATTTAATTGGACTCTCAATGTGTTCATGTAAAAGTTGCCTAATTTGGTTAAGCTATCTATTCTTTTGTTATTCACTTAGCTTCTCTAAGACAATTATTTATAAATATTTGTCAGACAGTTCCTAATCTCCATTTCTTTAGGGTAGATTACTGGAGATTTATTTTGTGTATCTTATTGAAACATATTTTCCCCATTTCTCCATGTTCCTATTGATCTGTGCATTTGCAGAAATGACCACCTTTCCCAGTCTCTAAAGTTTGCTTTATCAGGAGAATACTTGCCCCAGTCAGTCCAGCTAGAGATTCTGGGAAGCTGCCATTCCTTTGCTGTGCATATGTATCCTTTTGGCTTATGCATATAGATTCTTTTTTATTTTATTATTATTATTATTATTATTTATTTTTACAGACTGCATTTTGATTCATTGTACACAAATGGGGTACATCTTTCCATTTCTATGGTTGTGCACGATGTAGATTCATACCATTTGTATAATCATACATGTACATAGGGTAATGATGTCTGTCTCATTCCACCATTTTCATACCTCCCTCCCTCTCATTTCCCTATACGTAATCTAAAAGTTCCTCTATTCTTCTCTCACTCCCCACCCCCAATTTCACTATATATCATCATCCACTTATCAGGGAAAACACTTGACCTTTGGTTTTTTGGGATTGGCTAATTTCACTTAGCATGATATTCTCCGATTCCATTCATTTATTTGCAAATACCACAGTATTATTATTCTTCACAGATGAATAATATTCCATTGTGTGTATATACCACAGTTTTTTTGTCCATTCATCTGTTGAAGGGCATTTAGGTTGTTTCCACAATCTAGCTACTGTGAGTTGAGCTGCTATAAACATTGATGTGGTTGTATTACTGTGGTTTGCTAATTTTAAGTCCTTTGGGTATAAACGAAGGAGTAGGATAACTGAGTCAAAAGGTGGGTCCATTCCAAGTTTTCTGAGGATTCTCCACACTGCTTTCCAGAGTGGCTGCACCAATTTGCAACTCTACCAGCAAAGTAAAAGTGTGTCTTTTCCCCCACATCCACACCAACATCTATTATTGTTTGTATTCTTGATACTGGCCATTCTAATTGGAGTTATATGAAATCTTAGGGTTGTTTTAATTTGCATTTCTCTAATTACTAGACATGTTGAACACTTTTTCATATATTTATAAATTGCCTGTGTGTCTTCTGTAAAGTTTCTCTCCAGTTCCTTGGTCCGTTTACTGATTGGGTTCTTTGTATTTTTGTAAGATCTTACTAAATTTTGGAGATTAATGCTCTATCTGAAGTGTATGTGGGAAAGATTTTCTCCCACTCTGTAGGTTTTTCTTTTCACATTATTGATTGGATCCATTGCTGAGAAAAACTTTTTAGTTTGAATCCATCACACTTATTGATTCATGCTTTGATTTCTTGTGCTTTGTCAATCTAACAAAAGAGGTGAAAGACCTCTGCAATGAAAACTACAGAACACTACAGAAAGAAATTGAAGAAAACCTTAGAAGATGGAAAGATCTCCCATGTTCTTGGACAGGCAGAATTAATATTGTCAAAATGACCATTCTACCAAAGGCACTATACAGATTCAATGCAATTCCAATTAAAATTCCAAAGACTTTCCTCATAAAAATAGAGAAATCAATCATGAACTTCATCTGGAAGAACAGGAGACCTCAAATAGCCAAAACAACCCTAGGCAGAATGAGTGAATCAGGAGATATCACAATACCAGACATTAAACTATACTACAGAGCAATAGTAATAAAAACAGCATGGTATTGGCATCAAAATAGACAGGCAGACCAATGGTACAGAATAGAAGACACAGAGATAAAACCACATAAATTCAGTCACCTCATACTAGACAAAGGAGCCAAAAACATGCAATGGAGAAAAGATAGCCTGTTCAACAAATGGTGCTGGCAAAACTGGAAATCCATATGCAGTAAAATAAAATTAAACCTCTATCTCTCACCCTGAACAAAACTCAACTCAAAATGGATCAAAGATATAGGAATTAGACCAGAGACCTTGCACCTAATAGAAGACAAACTATGCCTGAATCTTCATCATGTTGGCTTAGGATCAGACTCCTTCAACAAGACTTCCAAAGCACAAGAAATCAAAACAAGAATCAATAAATGTGAAGGATTCAAACTAAAAAAAATTTCTCAGCAAATGATACAATCAAGAATGTGAAGAGAGAGCCTAGAGAGTGGGAGAAAATCTTTTTCACATGCACTTCAGACAGAGCACTTATCTTCAAAATTTAGTAAGAACTTACAAAATTTTACACCAAAAACACAAAGAACCCAATCAGTAAATGGACCAAGGAACTGGAGAGAAACTTTACAGAAGAAGACACACAGGCAATTTATAAATATATGAAAAAGTGTTCAACATGTCTAGTAATTAGAGAAATGCAAATTAAAACAACCCTAAGATTTCATATAACTCCAATTAGAATGGCCAGTATCAAGAATACAAACAATAATAGATGTTGGTGTGGATGTGGGGGAAAAGACACACTTTTACTTTGCTGGTAGAGTTGAAAATTGGTGTACCACGCTGGAAAGCAGTGTGGAGAATCCTCAGAAAACTTGGAATGGACCCACCTTTTGACTCAGTTATCCTACTCCTTCGTTTATACCCAAAGGACTTAAAATTAGCAAACCACAGTAACACAACCACATCAATGTTTATAGCAGCTCAACTCACAGTAGCTAGATTGTGGAACCAACCTAAATGCCCTTCAACAGATGACTGGATAAAGAAACTGTGGTATATATACACAACGGATTACTATTCAGCCATAAAGAATAATAATATTATGGCATTTGCAAATAAATGGATGGAATTGGAGAATATCATGCTAAATGAGATAAGCCAAGCCCAAAAAACCAAAGGCCGAATGTTTTCCCTGATAAGCGGAGAATGATATATAATGGGAGTAGGGGGATGGGGAGGGAGAGAAGATGGGGGAACTTTAGAATATGTAGAAGGAAATGAGAGGGAAGGGAGTTTGAAAAATGGTGGAATGAGACAGATGCTATTACCCTATGTACATGTATGATTACACAAATGGTATGAATCTACATCGTGAACAACCATAGAAACAAAATGATGTGCCCCATTTGTGTACAATGAATAAAATGCAGTCTGTAAAAAATTAAAAGATAAATAAAAAGTAATTTAAAAAATTAATAAAAGAAAACTTCCCACAGACTCCAGTCAGAATGGCAATCATCAAGAATACGAGTACAATAAATGTTGGTAAGGACGTGGGGAAAATGTTACACTCATTCATGGCTGGTGGGAATGCAAATTGATATAACCACTCAAGAGAGCAGTATGGAGATTAGAAAACTTGGAATGGAACCACTATTTGACCTCAGTATCTATCCAAAGGACTTAAAATCAGCATATTACATTGATGCAGCCATATCAATGTTTATAGCAGCTCAATTCACAATAGGTAAGCTATGGAACCATCCTAAGTACCCTTCAACAGTTGAATGGTAAAGAAAATGTGGTATATAAACACAACAGAACATTACTCAAACATAAAAAAAATAATTATTTTATGATTTTTCTGGTAAATGTATCTCTGACTATAAGGGAGCACTTTATTGCTGCAACTGTGTCCTTAAGTGGTAGAAGAATGGAAGAGCAAGAGAGGAAAAAGGAATCTAAGCCAGCATTTTAGTCAAGTTTCTGTTATTGTTTTTGCAACCAAATACCTGACAAGATCAATTTTAAAGGAACAGTTTATGTCGGTGCACACAGTTTCAGAGGTCTCAGTCCTTCGATGGCCACTACATAACAGAATCAGCTCACCTCTAACTTCCCTGCATTTTCTCCCACGTGAGTTTTTTGGGGGACACTTCATATCTAAACCATAACAGCTAGTTTGCTTCAGATTTTTATAAAGCACGGATCATCCTGAGAGTAGAGCCCTCATGATTCAAGCACCGCTTAATCCCATCACAATGAGGATTAAGTTTCATTTGGATGGGACACATTCAAACCATACAGCTGATCAATGCATAGCCTTGTTTAATGTGTCTCTGTAAGACACCTTATTTCATACACACACACACACACACATACACACACACACACACACACACATATATAAATAATTGATTCACTAATAGTTAAGTCATAGCCAACACTATAACACATACCTAAATAAAACTAATACATGTATTTTATCCATAAGGCAGAAATATATACATATAATTTTACATTTTAATATGTTACTAAAATATATATAAGAAGAGAATGGAAACAGACCTGTAATATATATTAATATTTGGAGTAATCTGGGTGAAAAGCATATGAGATAATTCTTTCCGTAAACTTTCAAATTTTTCTGTAATTTTGAAATTATTTGAAAATAAGTAAAAATGACAATGACAAAAAGAAAACTATTTCCCTGTTGTTTGTTGATATCACTCAATCAGTTAAGAAGCAGCCTGGCATTTGTTCAAAGAACACTTCTTTAAGAAAAAAAAAAAAAAAGAATGACTAATTCAAGTAAGGGATCAAGTCTTGAGAGCTAGAGGTAAAATTATTGCCCTTAAAAACAGTGATAAAATGCATGAGAATTAATGAAGGAATGTGTAGAGAAAGGTTGGTTTTATACTGTGGAATTTTTTATTTTTTATTTGTTCTAATTATTTATATATGACATAACAGTAGAACACATTTATGCATTTTGATAAACCATACATAAATGGAGTACAATCTCTCATCTTTCTGATTGTACATTTTGCAGGTTCATATCTGTCATGCAGTCATAGGTTCACGAGGTAATAATGTCTGTTTCACACTACTATCCTTCCTGCCCCATACCCCTTTCCCTCCCTTCACTCCCCTCTACCTAATCTAAAGTAACTCTATTCTTCCTGTGTTAGTCAGGGTTCTCTAGAGGAACAGAATCAACAAGAAGAACGATTATAAAAAGGGGATTTATCAGATTGGCTTACACGACCAGAAGCTGGATAGTCCACATTGGCCGTCTGCAGCTGGAGAGCTGGAAGAACCAGGAACTGCATAGTCCAAGAGGTGGAAGCCCCAGAACAAGGAGGATCAACAGTGCTACCCTAGTCAGAGACTAAGGCTTCTGGAAACTCCCTGGAGAATCACTGGCAGAGTCCACTTTGGAAGAGTGAAGAAGTGGGAGTCCGATATCCCCAGACAATTGAAGCAGCAATCAAGAACCCATTCAGGAAGAGTTGAGCTTGCATCTGCCTCTGCTTCCTTGTTCTTCCAGCTTTTATTCCATCCAAGCCACCATTCTATTGGGTGGTGCTGCCCATGCTTAGGGAGGGTCTCCACTTCAGTTCACTATCCCACATTCCAGCCATTCCTAGACACACTGTCATTGACACACCTGAAGCCTCTTTATCATTGGCAACTCTTAATCCAATCAAGTTGACAATTCAAATTAACCATTACACTTCCCTAGCACCAGCCCTCCATTGTGAATTAGCATCCCCATATCAGAGAAAACATTCTGCCTTTGAATTTGGAGGTTTGGTTTATTTTGCTTAGCATGATATTCACCAACTCTATCCATTTACCAGCAAATGCCATACTATCACTTTTCTTTAAAACTGAGTAATATTTTCATCATATACATATATATATATATATATATATATATATATATATATATACACACACCACATTTTCTTTATCCGTGAACAGACACTTCACAGAAGAAGATATACAATGGATCAACAAATATATGAAAAAATGTTCAACATCTCTAGCAATTGGAGAAATGCAAATCAAAACTACTCTAAGAGTTCCTCTCACTCCAATCAGAATGGCAATTATCAAGAATGCAAGCAACAACAAGGATGTGGGGGAAAAGGTACACTCACACACTGCTGGTGGGAATGCAAATTGGTACAACCATTATATGGAAAGCAGTATGGAGATTCCTCAGAAAACTTGGAATGGACCCACCATTTGACCCAGCTATCCCACTCCTCGGTTTATACTTAAAGGCCTCAAAATCAGCATACTGTGGTTTTCATCATTGATTAGAAATAGAAAACTCAAATATGTTCAATTTAGCCTTCCTTCTATCATCTCCTACAATAATTGTGTTTGGTATGTTTACAGACTGCCTTAATTATAGTAATAGTAATTTTCAATTAATGAATATAGTTAACCTGCTGTTCCTTAAACAACTTTTTGCAACCATTTATTAAATATTGGAAGCATTCAACTGACCTTTGTTTGATCTCAGATAAAACTTAGGATAGTCCCAGGTTTGAGATGAACTTGGGCCAGGATTTCACTTATTCAATGCATGTCATTTAGTATTCTACCGGTCTAAGCATCTTATTTTAGAATCAACCATATGGAATTTTGATGCTAAGGCTTATCTTAATTCTGAGCTATCTGATAGCATAGTAATTACTACAAAGCCATCAAGTACCACCAAACAATTTGCATCTCCTTAGGGAGTAATTTTCCTACAGGACAAATAGCAGTTGTCAAAAGACTAAGAATAATTTTGTTTACAAGCACAGATTTAGAAACCACTAAACAAGTATGAACATGCACTGGAGATGTGACTTTCACTCTTAAGTATCTGACTTTAAATCATTAAGCTTTAAATGCTTATAATGAATAGGGGAAAAAAGGCATTTCAGCTCTTCTGATAAACAGTAGGAAACTGGGCCTCTGTGGTTCTTGCTACCCATTAATAGGAATGTGTGTTAAGAGTCCTTGTTGGTTTCACCATCTTGGTTATAAAAGTATTCAAGACTGGAAAATGATTTTTTGTTCCTTAAATTAGTTCAATTCAGCAATTCAGTTTAGAAGTAACCATGAATCAACCACTTTTTTTTTTTTTTTGTGGAAGACATTATGCATAAAACCTTAAAGTACACTTTTTTATTTCAGATAATTCCTTTGCTTCTCACGGTATAGCAGTATACCAAAACACCAACATATCTGCCTTTGATCACTTATGTTTACTCATTGTTCTTTCTCTTATAAGATACTTAACGTTAAAAAATTTGATTTATTTCTCAAAAATCACAATTTATTCCATCGCAAGCACAACAGTGGTGTTCTTCTTTGACTCTGTAGAAATAGTCTTTGGTATTGTAACATTATGAGTTTGTCCATTAATAAATTACCCTACTAGAAAGAGTATAAAAGATTTATCTTATCTGAGCTTGTGATGTTTCTGGAAATTGTACTTTCACTATAATTTGCTGCCCTAGAGTTGCCTTTAAAAAATAAAAATAAATCAGTATTTAAATTATGCATGGGTATAAAATGTTTTGATGGTTCAAATTTTAGACAGACCTAATGTTCATCACCTTATTAAATAAAAATTTGAAAGTCTGTCTAGGTACTTCCTAGTCATTTAGTTTTTCATTTGGCTGTGATTTTTTGGCTTACAACATTAATTAAAACACTCTCATGCTGAGAGATCTTTGCTTCCCCTGGTGACTTTTCCTGGAATTGATGTACTTTGACAGACTGGGACTTTACTGCAGTAACCATAGAAGTAAAGCTGAACTGTATGTGTTCATATTCTTGAAGATTTTAACTAGCTAAACCCTTCATCTGAGCTCGCATGATGGCTATCAACAAGAGTGTTACCTGAGACAAAGAAGTACCTCATCTGGAGAACTCACAAAATGTAGTTGGCTAGCCAGTACTCGGTTGTGCCATATTTTTGTGCTATTTCTAATAAAGTGTGAGAACCATATTTTATGTTTCCAAGACCAGTAGTAATAAGTATTTATTTAGAGAAAAGATTTATCTGCATGGTGTCATAAACAGACATATCAGTTATCCAGATAAATGAGTAGATAAAGGAATGGAAATTCACAAAGCAGAACTCCCCATGAGGACTATAATTTGCCAAAATAAGTAATCATAATATCAATATATTATAGATAATTTTCCTCATAAGATTAAGACAATTTTGAATTAACCAAATCTTCTTAGCAAGTGGCCAAGTTATCCAGTTTCCATCACAAATACTGTGGCTATGAGCTGCAGTGGAATGTCCATCAACTGTGAAAATGTCCCAGAAAGAATGGATATTCCATGATGTTCCCTGTTCATTTACTGTAGAGAGACAGAGCTAGCATGAAGGCCATTTTTTTTCTCTCTCTCTATCTTTCATCAACTAACCTGTCAATGAAAAGAAAAACCTCTTTCTCCCCCATGAAATTAAGTTTATGTAGTTTTCTGGTTCAGAAAATTTTATGTTATCTATTACTTGATCAATGCTTCATTGTTTGCAATAAATATCCCAAACATTGAAAGATATCAATTATACCACTTTATACTCCTACAACTTAAAATTACCACAGCAAGCTGAGGGTTCTGCTACTAAAAATGTTATTTTGCTAAGGTGTCACTTTATAGTCAGAAACTATTAATAAAGTGTCAATTATCTGGAAAACTACTTTGAAGAGGAAAAATCATATTAGAGGATGCTAATTTTAATATTCATGTTTTGATGCTTAATTTTAAAATATTAATATATTTTTGTAAGTTAAGACATTTTCTCCACTTTCGTAAGGCAGTAACAAAATATGCAAAATTTAAATGAAAACAGGCAGTTCATTAAGTACCTCTCCTGGAACCCATCAGTGACAAGAGGGTCTGCATGAGGTGGCACAAATAATGAAAGACAGGGAAAGAATGTTATCAAGTTAAAGAACTGTTCTGTGCCACTGAACACGTCACATTCTTTCTGTGCTCTTAATATATAATACATGGATTGGATTTGCTTAAAATTCTCTATCCTGATACATTGTATCTTTGAAAAAAGGTGGAAATTGTCTTTCATAGATACTAAAAATGGGTAAAGAAAATGTGGAGGAGTAGGAATCTGTCTTTTCAAAAAAGGTGGCTGTTATTTTGTTAGGAAAAAATGTGAAGAGAAAGAGTTGGAATCCTGTGACTACTACTTCATTTGATAAACATAATTCCTCCTTAAATGGGCATCAGGACAGCCTATCGGCTGCTGCTCAGTCTTGGTCTCAGGAGCACTCATCCCAAGCATGAATTATTTTTCAGAACTGTCAGAAAATGCTGATGCTTCTGCCATCTTTTTCTTTGAGTTCCATGGTCAACAAGAAGGACTCATGCACTTTCTTCTTTTCCTTCTTCTTACGTATTTATTCACTTATTTATTTGTTTTGTGGCAATACCAGGGATCAAGACCAGGACCTCATGCATGCTAGGCAAGTGCTCTTACTACTCTGAGCTACATCCCCAGCCCTAAATCATTTCTTAAGTATTGACAGAATGCTTCTGAATAGGTTCAGTTACTGTCATTGCCCTCGAACCTTCAGGCTTACGCTATAACTTCCTTAATAAAACCCACTTGGACTTTGGTATTTGCCATTGAATCTCCTTCCCAATAGCTCTTTAATGACTTTATATGGAAATAATGCCCTCCCTCCTTCCTTCCCTCCTTCTTTCTACCTCACTCTATAACTGATAATGTACTGTACTGTAATGAATTATACTGTTTGCTTTCCAATCCTCCATGTGGATTAGGAGGACGATTATCAAGTTCCTCTTCTGATTGTTGCCAGGTGTACATCAAAAGGAGGAGAGATCCATGCAACTGACTTGCCTGGGCTTGACAACTGAAGGACAGCAGTCACACGTTAATGTGACATGGTCCTCCATGAGGCAGGCCTGGCTTCAAGGTGAACCCAACAAGGATACAGAGGACAATTTTCTTTCTACTAAAGTTTTGGAGTCAAATCTCCAGATGGCAAAGGGAAGAATCAGGCAGATGAATAATAACAATAAATGTTTACGGCCATGCTAATAAGGCTGCATTCTGTTGGAATGTACTTTATGTGCCAGAAGAGTGGAGCTAAGATTCCAGGAATTCAAGAACAGAAAAAGAAACTCTCAGTCCCTGATCAATTGGAAGTAAATGTTTTCATTTTACAATTGGAGTTGAGGCATAGCTCACACCTACAACCGGAAGAGGAAATGTGTTGGCTAATATGAATTATACACATCAGATTCTTTGTTAATGGCAGATTTTGAAAAATAGGATGAGATTACAGGGACATCTGGTTTGGGGACAGAGATCCATAGAAGAAAGGACCAAAAAGTAATGTCAGAGAACTGAATGGATCAATGCAAATTCTTTTAAAAAATAGATCTGTAAGTTAATGTATATTTAAAAAATGAAATGTAGATGACTTTCTGCATAGCATACCTATCACTATAGTTTTTTACTAGGGCATGGTTAAGAGACAGGTGATTTATCTGGAATAACCACCTAGACAGAATAGCAAATAAAATACCTGTTAAAAGAGTAATGGCAGGGGAATTGACCTGTCAGATAATAAGATGTACTCTAAGCTACAAGATAAAAATACCATAACACTGAAGCCAGAATTGACAGACAGATCAGTAGAAGAAATTGATAGTTCCGAAACAGACCTTAGTATATATAAAATGTACTACATGATAAATGTATAAAATACAGTAAGGAAATGATTAGCTTAGGCATAGTCTTGAGAAAATTAATATAGAAGAAAAAAAAAAAAACTCGTTCCAAAGCATAGGTGAAAAATAATAGTCATCCTCTCATCGGCACAACTGAGTTCCCCAAAAGATAATGGTTTTCTTCAGATACTAAAAGTTAAAGTAAAGCTAAAGAGAGAGAGATAGAAAGAGAGAGAGAGAGCGTTGGGCTGGGGATACTGCTTAGTGGGTAGAGTGCTTGCTTCACATGCACAAGGCCCTGGATTCAATCCCCAGCACCACAAAAAATAAATAAAAAGAGAGAGAGAGAGAGTGTTTGGCAGACCCTGGAGTGGTATATTACCTGGAGATGATGGCAGACCTGGGAAAACCAAAACGTTTGGTTTTTATTTGCACAGAAAAACAGGAAATAAAGCTCTCAGACCACTTTTGGTGGGGGTTAAGCATGAGAATAGTATGTAAACCTAGGAAGTTTGATAGATACACCTTTAGAGAAAAGGGAGTTAGAAAAAAATAATCTTTCAGCTCAGGGATATAACAAGAGACTTATCAGATTGGCCTGAACTCTAGATAAGAAAGTTCTTCCTGAGAGTTTGTTAACTACCAACCTACTCTCATGAAAGTTCTTACTTTCTGAGTGGCCTAAGAAACCCTGAGCCTATAACACAACAAAAAAGTGACTATTTGCATTCCCATGTTCAGGGCCATACTATTTACTAGAAGCAACTCAGTTGTTCACAGATGAATGAATGGATAAAGAAAATGTGATATATAAAAATGATGGAATATTATTTAGTCTTAAAAGGAAAGAATGCTCCAGTGTGGATCATCCTTGAGGACATTATGCTTAAGTGAAACAAGACACTCATAAAAACACAAATGCTCTGTGATTCCCCTTATCTGAAGTATCTCAAGTAGCAAATTCATAGAAACAGAAAGTAGACTGGTGTTACCATGGTTGAGGGTGAGGGGTGGGAGAAAGGGGGTGTTCAATGTGTTTAATGGACAAAGAGTTTCAATTCTACAAGATGAAAAAGTTCTAGAAATCGGTTTCACATCTATGTAAATACACTTAATTCTATTGAGTAGCACACTTAAAAATGGTTATGATGGTAAATTTTATGTTATGTTTTTATCACTTTTTTTTTTAATGAGAAAGAAAGTGAAGTTTAAGAGCAACAGTGGTTTCAGGAACAAATAAACCAAATACTCCCCAGAAGGGTGTGCCCTCACCACAGGCAACTCAAGACTTCCATAAATATAAATCCCAGATGAGCTGGAACTCATAACATGTAATACAAAGATCATGAGAAATCAGATATGATAAAGTTCAATCGAAACAACTAATAACAGAATGTAATTAATATATTAAAAAATCAATAAATCATCAGAAAATTACATAACAGTAATAATAAAAATATAGTATACCAATCTAAAATTGGTATTTTGAAATGCATGATAAATTATAGAAAAAAAGAAAACAGACAGATTGGTTTAAAAATTAAGACAAGAACCTCAAGACCTGAAATATATTATCATTAAACTTTACAATTCAGTGGATCACCTTAACAAATATGACAATATTAAATAAATGGAAAAATCATTTGAAGTTTTCAGAAAACAGGACAAAAACTCCAAGAGACCTAAAATAAGAAAGAGAAATTAAAAGACAAGGATAGTAGAATAAAGACTAATATACAGTCACTTAGGTTTAGAAAATGAGGCTAGATACAATTGGGAACAGGTAATACTGATGAGATAAATGTTGAGAGTTTTTCAGAATTGATGAAAGTAATGAATATTGTAATACAAGAAGCACAACTCAGTTTGTGACTAGAGGCGCCACAGTGCAATTTCAAAACCCTAAAGATGAGTGCAGGAGAGTTCAGACTATTCCAGTGTTTCTGCCTTTCTTGCTTGAAGTTCTCAAAAACAACTGTATGCAATGTCCCAAGAAGAACGGGGAGTTGGTCAAATAACCTGGGCTATATCCTGGTCCACCCAGAACAGCAAACCCTCTGACATTTTAGCGGAGTGTTTTGTGTTACCCCGAGGTATACAGTGGAGGGCTGCCACTCATGGTCCTCATTTGCAGTGCAAATGGCACACATGCAGTCGCTATTCATACACCCCAGGTAGTTTTCTTGAGCCTTAGGGACTGACTCACATTGAATCCCAGGCTTACATTGTCCCTTGTCGCCTATCTGTGAGTATTAAACCTGCTTCTTGTAACTCGTTGCCTATGAGTACGTTCTGTCTCATTGGATCAGACAAGTTGGTAATCAGTTCCCAATGAACATTTTTCACAATGAGAGGATCTTAAAAGCACCAGAAAGAACAAAATATATAAAAGCATATATTACAGAAGAATTCTCATGTAATAGCGAAATCTTTAATTTGCTGAAAGAAATGATCAAACTATAATTATATTTCAAGGTAAATTATCATTTAAGATAGCAATGTAGACATTTTCTGGCAGGTAAAAGCAAATAACTCCCAACAAATAGCTAGATCACTAAAGGCACTCTAAATGATATACTTGAAAAAGCAAATTAAAACCAGAGAGTCCAACGTGCCAGAAAAAATAGCAGGGAAGTTGGTAAACTGGTCATTAATCATATTTCCTCTACCAAGCCTTAGCCTGTCTCTTCATCTTCTAGTTTTCTTTTACTTGATCAGTGTATGATCAGAGAACATACACATATCATTTCACTTTATTCTTTGTAACTTGCTGAGCTATGGGTTATACAGTCCAGGATACTATTGGTTTTGCTTGAAGCTCCATATGCAATTCAAAAGGTCATGCATTCTTCACATGTTAAGTGTAGGCTTTCTATATGTAAATAAGAGGAAACTTGTTAATTGACTTGCTCTGGTTTTTGTATCTGTTCTGATTTACTTATTTTGGGGGTCTTGTACTCTAGCATTTTCTGAGGGAGGTGCATTAATAATATGACCTCTGGACTTTTGCTTCAGGGTGGATGCTGTGGTCAGTGGCAACCAAATGTCTTTCTACAAACACTAGAAAACACTGTACACATGGCAGAAGTCATATCAGAGAGCTCTAGAAACAATAAGCATTCAATGATCTAAAATTCCAGAGATAGAAAACTCTTTGTTAAGTTGACTAATAGTATCTTGCTGTTGTCTTCTAAGGGCTCTTGACGATTCTGAGTATCAACTGAGAATCAGACTTCGCCAGGCAGAGGGATTCTAGGAAAAGAGAGAAGCAGAAGAACTTTTGGAGATGAAACAGGGATGGTATGACAAATTAGAAAATAGGACACAATCACAAGGCCAGTTATTCCCCACAGGACTTTGCTGAGCTCTTAGGCAGTGAAGGAAGATGAGAGCTACAACAGAAAGGCAAAGTAAAATCTACCTAATTTTGCAGAGGGATAAAACTTCCTCTAAAGAAGATCTGCAGGAAATATATGATCACTATGCCCCAAAGACATTTTGAACATATGGAACCCAGGGATTAAAGATATAAGCTCCAACTTTGGAAAGTGAAAATATTTAGGGCAAAGACCACCTAGCTCTCAGTCAAAATTGGGAGGGCCACATCCCTGGAGGATATTGGGCAAGAAACACCTAGTAACATTTCCTGCATTCTTACGGTGCTTAAGAGAGAAGCACTATCACCCCTGATGACCTTTGTCAGATGTTAAACCTGTAAAGAGTAGAAGTCCGGAGAGTTAAGTTTGAAGTCTCTAATGAACTGAAATTCCAGCCAACCCGGTGGCGCATGCCTGTATCCCAGTGGTTCAGGAGGCTGAGGATCCCAAGTTGGAGGCCATTTAGTCAACTCTAAGCAACTTAGTGTGACCCTGTCTCAAAATAAAATAAATTTTAAAAAATTAAAAGGGCTGGGGATGTGGCTCAGTGATAAAGTGCTCCTGGGTTCAATCCTGGGTAGCCAAATTAAAAAAAAAAAAAAAATTGAAATTCCAGGGTGGGGATAGCAGAGACAAATCAGTTTCTCAAAACAAACAAACAAAACACTGGGGATAGGGACGGGGGGAAGTAGGCTTTCACAAGGAACAAGGAAAATTTGGAGAGAAACAGGTTTTCCTCAGCAATGAAAGACTTTTTGTCTCTTCAGATAGAGAAGACCAATATCTCAACCTATCTGCCTAACAAAGGAATGCAGAAACACTCACCGGTAACACATTCCAACTGGAAATTACATATAATTTATATACATTGTGTGGTATACAAGAAAAAAAAGATAGGAGACAAACAGAAACTATGGAAGCCGATAATTAATAAATGACACGTTTGGTTCTGGAGGCCTTGTGTCTTGTCCGGTGTTGATGTCTGGCTGCTTCAGAGCTGGCAGAGACACGCTGCCTGCACCATGTGTCGCTGTGTTCGCTGGACCGCTGCCCTGCCCTGCCCTTGGGGAAGGTCATCGCCCTTCCCCTCAGGTCAGGCAGACACATCGTCCTCCAGGAGGACCACCCTCAGGAAAGGAAGCTTCCCTCCAGTAAGGCCACTGCCCCCAGGTAACGCCGCCTCCTGCCACCCCCAGGTCACGACACTGCCCTTGGGGAAGGTTGCCTCCCTCTGGTCTGGCCGCCCTCACGACCCCATCAAGGACCCCAAATGACATTCAGTTCCTGTCCCTATAGACTTCTCTTTGCAGGTGAACAGTTTCTCAGACCTTCCTTGTTCTGATGACCTTAACAAGGTTGAGGAGGGCCTTTCAGGACACAAGTACAAAAGCAACACCGTGCCTCTGAGCATATTTGACTATGTGCCCTTGAGGAAGCTTTGCCTCCTTCATCACAGCAGTCTTCCTCCAGCAGTGAAGCTTGTCTTCACTGAGGTCAGTTCCTGTGCACTCCGACCGCATCATCATGCAGTGGTGAACAGCATCAAATGGATAGGAAGTCACACAGCAATGGCAGTGACAGACGGTGGTCATCCAGCTGATAAAGATACATACTGTTAGATGTAATGTCACAGGAAGAGGAGGAAGGACTTAGTAGCACTGAAAATAAGCAGTCACAGATTGCTCAATGTCAAGCGCCTATCATCCGCCATTTGCCTGCCTCTCGCCTGTCCATTGCCTGCCTTACACCTATCCATCACCCAACGCATGAGGTTCACCTCCCAATCGTCCAACAACAGTCAGCAAACTGATCACCGACTGCCAGTGGAGCACCAGCTGCCTGCTGTTGCCTGGAAGTTCTCTGTCACAGTACCTGCAGGTTTGATTACACGTGGCTGCCGCCATTTTGAGACAACAGCCAGGTACCATAGGACCCCTGACCGGATTGACTGAGCCCCGACTCGAGGATCCCTCAGCCCAACTGATCACTCCTTGCCTCTGGGGCCCTCACATTGACTGACTGCTCCCTGCTGCCAGGACCCCCAGACCAACTGACTGTGCTCTATCACCAGGACCCCAGACTGACTGATTGCACCCAGCCTCCAGTTTCCCACAACCACACCAAACACACCAGACCTCCAGGACCCCTTCCTGACCAACCACATTCCACCTCCAGGACCTCCAGCTGACCACGTCCACACCCTGAGCTGCAGCTCCTCATTTGCCAACACATTTGGAAACCAGAGCGACCATCTTGGATAATCCTGGAAGCTGTAGCTGCGAACTTTAGGTGGGGCAAAACCCATCCTGAGATGCCTGCTGGAGACCTGAAGCTCATTGTCAGGTACCTCTCATGCATCAGGCTCCTGAAGACTGGGAGGTTTCATTACTATATGACTGTTATACTATAGATTTTCTTTTTTCTCCTTATTGAAAAAATTTGTATTTATTTCTTTACTTTTCTTGCTCTCTTTTCCTATTGTTTACCAGTTCCCTCAGTCTCTTTCTCCCTTTTTTGCATGCTAACATCCAATTTCTTTTGATTACACTCTCACCCTTTCTATTATCTAGAACTTCTGTATATTCTTTTCTTATCCCATTAACAGTCACATTCTACATCCCTCTGCATCCTTTTTGTCCTCCGTTAGAAACTGCAGACCTTATTGCAAATCTGTTTGTTTAACTGAAGATAATATTTGAACTCATTCTGTTTATTATGACGATTTTGTTATTGTCCACATAGGGGCTATTTGGTCTAGGATTGCATAGTGTCTGAATTGGGCACTGCTAGTATTGATCTCCCCTTAAAGAAAGGGTTTTGAAAACCTATAGGGCCACTATAAGCCTATAGGGGGAAATCTGCAATACCCCAGATCTGCACTGCTAGAGGGGAAGATACATAAACAACATGAAAAAACAAGGGAAGAAAATGATCCAAACAAATCTAGATTCTATATTACTAGAATCCAATGACAGTATATTAGAAGAAATGTCAGAAAAGAACTTCAGATTATACAAGATTACGATGATTCGTGAAGCAAAGGATGAGATAAGAGAACAAATGCAGGCAATGAATGGTAATACCGATAAGATGAAAGAGCACCTGCAGGAAGCAAAAGATCATTTCAACAAAGAGATAGAGATTCTCAAAAAACAAACAAATGGAAATCCTTGAAATGAAGGAAACAATAAACCAAATAAAAAACTCAATGGAAAGCATCACCAAAAGACTAGACCACTTGGAAGACAGAACCTCAGACATTGAAGACAAAATATTTAATCTTGAAAACAAAGTTGCCCAAACAGAGAAAATGGTAAGAAATCATGAACAGAATCTCCAAGAAGTATGGGACATCATGAAAAGACCAAATTTAAGAATTATTGGGATTGAGGAAGGCACAGAGATACAAACCAAAGGAATGAACAACCTATTCAATGAAATAATATCAGAAAATTTTCCAAACCTGAAGAATGAAATGGAAAATCAAATACAAGAGGCTTACAGAACACCAAATGCACAATATCACAACAGATCCACACCAAGGCACATTATAATGAAAATGCCTAACATTCAAAATAAAGATAGGGTTTTGAAGGCCGTGAGAGAAAAACATCAGATTACATATAGGGGAGACCAATATGGATAGCAGCTGACTTCTCAACCCAACTCTAAAAGGTAGAAGGGCCTGGAACAACACATTTCAATCTCTGAAAGAACATGATTGTCAACCAAGAATCCTATACCCAGCAAAACTAACCTTCAGATTTGAAGATGAAATAAAATCCTTCCATGATAAACAAAAGTTAAAAGAATTTACAAATAGAGAGCCTGCACTACAGAATGTTCTCAACAAAATATTCTATGAGGAGGAAATGAAAAACAACAATGTAGGTCAGCAAAGGGAGGAACTACCTTAGAGAAAAACCACTCAAAGGAGAAACCAAGTCAACTTAAAAACCAAAAATAAGCCAAATGACTGGGAATACAAATTATATCTCAATAATAACCCTGAACATTAATGGCCTAAACTCATCAATCAAAAGACATCAACTGGCAGAATGGATTAAAAAGAAAGACCCAACAATATGCTGCCTGCAAGAGATTCATCTCATAGAAAAAGACATCCACAGACTAAAGGTGAAAGGATGGGAAAAAACCTACCATGTACATGGACTCAGTAAAAAAGCGGAGTTTTCCACCCTTATATCAGATAGAGTGGACTTCAAGTCAAAGTTAGTCAGAAGGGATAAAGAAGGACATTTCATACTGCTTAAGGGAACCATAAATCAGGAAGACATAACGATAGTAAATATTTATGCCCCAAACAATGGTGCATCCCTGTACATCAAACAAATCCTTCTCAATTTCAGGAATCACATAGACCACAACACAATATTCTGGGTGACTTTAACACACCGCTGTCACCACTTGATAGATCTTCCAAACAAAAACCAAAGAAACCATAGAACTCAATAACACAATCAATAACCTAGACTTAATAGACATATATAGTATATTCCATCCATCAACGAGTGGATACACTTTCTTCTCAGCAGCACATGGAACCTTCTCAAAAATAGACCATATGTTATGCCACAAAGCAGCCCTTAGGAAATGCAAAAAAATAGAGATACTGCCTTGTGTTCTATAAGATCATAATGGACTGAGAGTAGAAATCATTGACAAAATAAAAAACAAATTACTCCAACACCTGGAGACTAAATAATATGCAATTGAATGAAACATGGAAAACAGAAAACATCAGGGAGGAGATTAAAAAATTCTTCGAGGTCAATGAAAATGACGATACAACATATCAAAATCTCTGGGACACTATGTAAGCAGTACTAAGAGGAAAATTCATGGCATGGAGTGCATTCCAGAAAAGAATGAAAAGTCAACAACTAAATGGCCTAACATTACAGCTCAAAGCCCTAGAAAAAGAAGAACAGAATAACAGCAAAAGTAGTAGAAGACAGGAAATAATTAAAATCAGAGCTGAAATCAATGAAATTGAAACAAAAGGAACAATTCAAAAAGTTGGTTCTTTGAGAAAGTAAACAAAATAGACAAACCCTTAGCCACACTAACAAAGAGAAGGAGACAGAAAACTCAAATTACTAAAATTCGTGATGAAAAAGGAAATATTATGACAGATGCCACTGAGATACATAACATAACGAGAAGCTACTTTGAAAATCTGTATTCCAACAAAATAGAAACTACCGAAGACATTGACAAATTTCTAGAGACATATGCTCCTTCCAAACTGAACCAGGAGGACATTCACAATTTAAACAGATCAATATCAAGCAATGAAATAGAAGAAGCGATTAAAAACCTACCATCCAAGAAAAGTCCAGGACCAGACGGATTCTCAGCCAAGTTCTACAAGACGTTCAAAGAAGATCTCATTCCACTACTTCTCAAAGTATTCCAGGAAATAGAAAAAGAGGGTACCCTACCAAACTCATTCTATGAAGCTAATCTCACCCTCATACCCAAACCAGGAAAAGACACATAAAGGAAAGCAAAGTTTAGACCAATATCCTTGATGAATATAGATGCAAAGATCCTTAACAAAATATTGGCAAACCGTATCCAAAAACATATTAAGAAAATCGTGCACCACAATCAAGTGGGGTTCATCCCTGGAATGCAAGGATGGTTTAACATCCGTAAATCAATAAACGTAATTCATCATGTCAATAGACTTAAGGATAAGAATCATATGATTATTTCAATTGATGCAGAAAAAGCTTTCAACAAAATACAACGCCCCTTCATGCTCAAAACACTAGAAAAAATAGGGATAGTAGGAACATACTTGAACATTGTAAAGGCTATTTATGCTAAGCCCATGGCCAACATCATTCTTAATGGAGAAAAACTGAAACCATTCCCTTTAAAAACAGGAACAAGACAGGGATGTCCTCTTTCATCACTTCTATTCAACATTGTCTTCAAAACTCTAGGCAGAGCAATTAGGTAGACTAAAGAAATTAAATGGATACGAATAGGAAAAGAGGAACTTAAGCTGTCACTATTTGCTGATGACATGATTCTATATTTAGAGGATCCAAAAAACTCCTCCAGAAAACTTCTAGACCTCATCAATGAATTCAGCAAAATAGCAGGCTATAAAATCAACATGCATAAATCTAAAGCATTTTTATACGAAAGCGATGAAACAGCTGAAAGGGAAATGAGGAAAACAACTCCATTTGCAATAGCCTCAAAAAAAAAAAAAATACTTGGGAATCAATCTAACCAAAGAGGTAAATGATCTCTACAATGAAAACTACAAAACATTGAAGAAAGAAATTGAGGAAGACCTTAGAAGATGGAAAGATCTCCCATGTTCTTGGATAGGCAGAATTAATATTGTCAAAATGGCCATACTACCAAAAGTGCTATACAGATTCAATGCAATTCCAATTAAAATCCCAATGATGTACCTTACAGAAATAGAGCAAGCAATCATGAAATTCATCTGGAAGAATAAGAAACCCAGAATAGCTAAAGCAATCCTCAGTAGAAAGAGTGAAGCAGGGGGTATCGCAATACCAGATCTTCAACTCTACTACAAAGCAATAGTAACAAAAACGTCATGGTATTAGCACCAAAATAGACAGGTAGATCAATGGTACAGAATAGAGGACACCAACACAAACCCAAATAAATACAATTTTCTCATATTAGACAAAGGTGCCAAAAATATGCAATGGAGAAAAGATAGCCTTTTCAACAAACGGTGCTGGGAAAACTGGAAATCCATATACAAGAGAATGAAACTAAACCCCTATCTCTCACCCTGCACAAAACTCAAGTCACAATGGATCAAGGACCTTGAAATCAGACCAGAGACTCTGCCTCTTATCGAAGAAAAAGTAGGTCCAAATCTTCAACTTGTTGGCTTAGGATCAGACTCCCATAGCACAAGAAATAAAAGCAAGAATCAACAACTGGGATAGATTCAAACTTAATAGCTTTCTCTCAGCAAAGGAAGCTATCAGCAATGTGAAGAGAGAGCCTACAGAGTGGGAGAATATCTTTGCGACTCATTCTTCAGATAGAGCACTAATTTCCAGAATATATAAAGAACTCAAAAAACTCTACATGAAGAATACAAATAAACCAATCAACAAATGGGCTAAGGATATGAACAGACACTTCACAGAAGAAGATCTACAAGCAATCAACAAACATATGAAAAAATGTTCAACATCTCTAGTAATAAGAGAAATGCAAATCAAAACTACACTAAAATTCCATCTCACCCCAATTAGAATGGTGATTATCATGAATACAAGCAACAATAGGTGTTGGAGAGGATGTGGGGAAAAAGGTACACTCATACATTGCTGGTGGGGCTGCAAATTAGTGCAGCCACTCTGGAAAGCAGTGTGGAGATTCCTTAGAAAACTTGGAATGGCACCACCATTTGATCCAGCTATCCCACTCCTCGGCCTAGACCCAAAGGACTTAAAATCAGCATACTACAGAGATACAGCCACATCAATGTTCATAGCTGCTCAATTCACAATAGCCAGATTGTGGAACCAACCTAGGTGTCCTTCAATTGATGAATGGATAAAGAAACTGTGGAATATATATACAATGGAATATTACTCAGCTATAAAGAATAATAAAATTATGGCATTTGCAGGCAAATGGATGAAATTGGAGAATATCATGTTAAGTGAGATAAGCCAATCTCAAGAAACCAAAGGATGAATGATCTTGCTGATAAGCCGATGATGACACATAATGGGGGGTGGGAGGGGGGCAAGAATGGAGGAAGGAGGGACTGAATAGAGGGAAAAGAGGGGTGGGAGGGGTGGGGGGGAAGGAAAAATAACAGAATAAATCAAACATCATTACCCTATGTAAATGTATGATTACGTAAATGGTATACTGTTACTTCATGTACAAACAGAAACAACATGTATCCCATCTGTTTACAATAAAAATAAAGTAAAATAAAAAAAATTTATGAATAAACAGTTAAAATTATGAACATACAAAGAAAAAAAAAAGACACGTTTGAAGTACATAACAGACACACACACACACACACAGACACCAAACTGTGAACTTGGAATTCTATTTTCAGTGAAAGTGTCTTTTAAAAATAAGATGGATTTTTTAAAACATGTGTTCAGACAAAGAAAAACTGAGAACTTTGGGCACCAGTTGGCATGAATGATGAATAGTGAAAGAAGTTCCTCGTGCTGAAGGAAAATGATTCCAAACAGAAGTGTGGAACGATATGAAGATGGCTGAGCACTGGGGATGGTGGTGCGTGCACGGAGGAAAAGGAATACTAGACTGTAAAGGATAATACAATAGAGTTTTGTAGAGTTTGCTGCTTACTTTGTGCTCAAAATATACTTAGCTCAGAGGACGGAAGGGGAATGGTGTGGAATTGCTATACTGGCATTGTTCAGGAAAAAGTAAAATCACCAACTGAATTTTGCTGTACTTCAGCTATGCACTTGATGTCTGTGAGGCAGTCACTAAAAAAACCACAAGAATGAAAAAGCAAGTAGCTGAAGGCAAGAAAACCGAAGCCAAAAGAATTCATTAATTCCACATAGGCGAGAAATGGACGAATAAACTAAAGAGATAGAAGAAATATAAAAGGAAGATAGTGGACTTAAACCCACTCTGTCAGTAATAGCATCAAGTGTGTAAATGGGCTAAACATTCCAGGGAAAGGGCAAAGTTTATTAGACTGGATAGAAGCAAAACAAATGGTAACTAAATCCAACCAAATGCTGTTTACAGTGGACATGCTAAAAATTCATGTGGAAAATAAAAGGAGTGCAAAAAGACACTATGTAAACAGTGAACAAATGGCTTTGTGGTGGCAGTGAGAGAAGGTGTTTAGGCTAGAAATATTACTAGAAATGATAAAAGACTACCATATTAACAGGAAATTATTCTAAATTCATATAAATTTATTGACAAAAGCTAAAAATACACCAAACAAAAATGTATAGAAATTAAAGGACAAATCAAACATGTTGAATCATAGTTGGAAATTTTTTCATTTTTCAATAATTGCTAAAACAAGGAAAATATTAACAAAGATAAAGAAAATTTAAATTTAATATGAAAAAAATTGGTCTAACTGCTTTCGATAGTCCTTACAAGCAATAAAAGCAGGATACTTATTCTTTTTTATGTCCCCAAAGAACTAATTCTGGGTCATTAAGAAAGTCTTAGTAATAAGAACTGTAATCCTTGAATGTCCAAATATGTTCTCTCATCAGAATGCAATTAAACCAGAAAACATTATCAAAAAGATAACTAGAAAATTCTGAATTGGAGAGCCAGGCATGGTGGCACATACCTGTGATATCATTGGCTCGGGAGGCTGAGGCAGGAGGATTGTGAGTTCAAAACCAGTGTATTAGTCAGGGTGCTCTAGAGGAACCAGATCAACAGGAAGTATGATTATAAAAAGGGAATTTATTAGATTGGCTTACATGACTAGAAGCTGGATAATCCACAATGGCCGTCTGCAGTTGGAGAGTTGGAAAACCAGGAGCTGCGCAATCTAAGAGGCGGAAGCCCCAGAACAAGGAGGATCAACAGTGCTAACCGAGTCTGAGACCAAGGCATCTGGAAACTCCCTGGAGAATCACTGGCAGAGTCTGCTTTGGAAGAGTGAAGAAGACAGAGTCCAATATTCTCAGACAATCGATCGAAGCAGCAATCAAGAACCCAATCAAGAAGAGTGGAGCTTGCATCTGCATCTGCTTCCTTGTTCCAAGTTTTATTCCATCCAAGCCACCATCCTATTGGGCGGTACTGCCTGCACTTAGCTAGGGTCTCCAGTTCACTATCCCACATGCCAATCATTCCTAGACATGCCCTCATTGACACACCCAGAAGCCTCTTAATCAAAGGCAATTCTTAATCCAATCAAACTGACAATTTCAAATTAACCATTATAGTCAGCCTCAGTAATTTAGCAAGGCCCTGAGCAACTTAGCAAGACCTTGTCTTGAAATACAATATCAAAAACAAGGAGATATGGCTCAGTGGTTAAGTGCCCCCGGGTTCAATCCCCAGTACCTAATAAAAATTTAAAAAAGAAAGAAGAGAAAATTCTAAAGTGGAAATTTTGTAGCTACAGTAGCATATATTAGAAAGAAAATCAATGATATTTCTCAAGATTTCATCCCAAATGCTATAAAAAGAATAGCAAATAAAACCCGAAGAAAGTATAAGGAGAACTAGGAAAAATAAGAGCAGAAAATGATAAGCTAGAAAACAGACACAAAATAAAGAATGAAACAAAGTCAACAGTATAGAAAATAGATATACTTCTAGCAACACTAATTCAGAAAAAAATTGAAAGTACATATTGGTTATATTGGGATTAAAAAAATGAAATATTACTAATGATTTTACAAACATTTAAAAAGAGAATATTGTGGAAATTTGTATGACAATTCACTTAGCAGCTAAAATTCAATGGACTAATTAATTGAAAAATAAGGGAATCTTGACAAGACCCATATCTGTTAAAGAAATGGAATTCTTAGTTTAAAAATATGAAGAAAAAGTACTAATACCAATAATATTATAATTCTTTCAGAAAATAGATAAAGAGAATATGTTCCAATTTTTCTTACGAGACCAGAATAACTCTAATACCAAAATCTTGAAAGGAAATTTCAAGAAAAGAAAATTTTACGCCAATATTTCTTATGAACAAAAAATCCTAAGAAAAAAGTAATAGCAAATACTAGTACAATAAAAGAAATGATATAAAAGTACAAAGATTAGAATACATGAAGCAAAACTGCTTTCTTGGTAAAAGGCATGACTATATGTAAAAAATTCAAAAATACATAAAAAGTATTATAATAAATAAATCTGTTTGCTAAATATAATTTCAATAACAATACTAAATTGTATTTCTATTTATGATGAACAAACAATTCAAAAGGAAATTTTTAAAAAATCATGCCTTTATCATTTCAATATGATAAAAATATCATCTTAATAGTGTTAAAAAGTGTCAAATATACAGAGAAAGATGCAAAACCCCACACAACTATAGTGAGAGAAATTAAAGGGGATAATATACATAAATATAGAAATATATTGTGAATTGGAATACTCATTATTGCTAAAATAAGAGTTCTATCCCAAGAACCTAGACAGTTCAAGGGAGTTTTAAAGAACAAAGTCGGAAAAGTTAAAACTATCAGATATCAAAACCTACCTACTACAGAGTTAGTAATTGGTATTGAACAAGGATAGACAAATAGATCAATGGAAAGAATAAAGTTCCCCAAAACAAACTCATACATATAAAGACAACTTTTTTAAAAAACCAAGTTAGTGTAATAAGAGAAATGCAAATCAAAACTACACTAAGATTCCATCTCACCCCAATTAGAAAGGCGATTGTCAAGAATACAAGCAACAATAGGTGTTGGTGAGGATGTGGGGGAAAAGGTACACTCATACATTGCTAGTGGGGTTGCAAATTAGTGCAGCCACTCTGGAAAGCAGTGTGGAGATTCCTTAGAAAACTTGAAATGGAACCACCATTTGACCCAGCTATCCATTCCTTGGCCTATACCCAAAGGACTTAAAATCAGCATACTACAGTGATGCAGCCACATCAACGTTCATAACTGCTCAATTCACAGTAGTCAGATTGTGGAACCAACCTAGGTGTCCTTCAATTGATGAATGGATAAAGAAACTGTGGTATATATATACAATGGAATATTACTCAGCTATAAAAAATAATAAAATTATGGCATTTGCAGGCAAATGGATGAAATTGGAGAATATCATGCTAAGTGAGATAAGCCAATCTCAAAAATCCAAAGGACAAATGATCTCACTGATAAGCAGATGATGATACATAATGGGGGGGGGGAGAGGCAGGCAATAATGGAGGAAGAAGGAACTGTACAGAGGGAAAAGAGGTGGGAGGGCTGGGGGGGAGGAAAAATAACAGAATGAACCAAACACCATTACCCTATGTAAATGTATGATTACACAAATGGTACAACTCTACTTCATGTACACCAGAGAAACAAGTTGTACCCCATTTGTTTACAATTTTTTAAAAAAAGTGCTGTAAAAAAATTTTTTTTACAAATTTCTTTTAGTAAGTGATGTTGAGTCAATTAGATATTCACATGAAAACAAAAATGAACTGTGACCCCTACCTCATACTATCCATAAGTTTGTTTGAGTGAAATCATAAATGTGAAGGGTTAAACAATAAAGCTTCTAGAAAAAAATAACGGTCTGTATCAATGACTGTGGTTTTAAAATAAGTTGGCAGATTCTTTACTCAGAAAGATGAGTGTAATTGACATCCCTTAATTGTGAGCCAGACTCATAAACTGGTTTCTAATGAACAAAATATGCTAGAAGTGACATTCTGTGCTCTTTATGGCAAGTTTTAAAGAATAAAAATAAGTTCACCTAGACCTCCTTTTTTTCTGAGGACAGGAATCTTTGCATTTTTGAGCCAACATAGAAGAATCCTGGCTACCTGAGACCTACGTGTTGTCAAGACCATGCGGAGAGACCATGTGGGACTTTTCCTGGACTTGCTCATCCAGGCCTCAGGTCTGTAAAACCACCCACCTGTGTTAGTTTCCTAATACTACAAATGACAGTAATGAATTACCACAAATATGCTGGTCTAAAATAACACAAATTTATTCTCTTACAACTGTAGAGTTCAGAAGTCCAAAATGAGTTTTGCAAGTCAAGGTGTCAGCAGGGCTGTGCTCCTTCTGGACGCTCTGGTGAAAAACTTATCACCTTTCACCTTTCACCTTTCCTTTTCCAGTTTCTAGAGGTGCAGTCCATGGAACCAGGCCCCTTACTCTATTTTAAAAACCAGCAGCATAGCAGTATGCTTCAGTAGGCACATTTCTCCTTCAGTGTCAAATCTTCTGCTTCCTTTTTATAAGGACACTTGTAATTGCATTTAGGACCCCGTTGGATAATCCAGGATAATCTCCCCTTTTTAAGAACTTTAATCATATCAGCAGAGTCTCCTTTGCCTTCTAAGTTACATTCAGATTCTAAGGACTCAGGCCTGAATATCTTTGGGAATCATTATTCAGCCCATGACCCCATTCCAGGTAAGAGATGCGTGAAAAGCCCTTGAGATGACCCCAGCCCCAGTATGAACTGGTTTCAGCCTCGTGAGAGGTGAGATCCAGAACTATCCAGCTGAGCCACTAAATTCTTAACCTACCAGCCAGGAAAGATAATAAATATTTGCTGCTGTTTATACCACCAAGTTTTGATTAAAAAAAAAAACTTCTCTGAAGAGTTTTCCTAGACAAAATGAAGAAAAAGGATAATGTAAATGAGCTCGACACAAATCTAAAATTATTTCTTTTTCAGCGTTGTACTTTACTCTTAGGAGTTTATCCTTTCTATTTTTTTGGTGCACGTATATTCTGTTAGAATATTAAAGTACATAATGCTTTTTTAATAGTAGGAGGGCAAAATGCAAAATAAGTCATCTTTGTCAGTTTCACATTTAAAAACTTTCGCTTTGAAATTTGGAAGTCAGGAAATTACTGGCTATGGGATAAAATCTAGCTTCACCAGCTCCAAAACAAAGCAACTCATGATCATTCTTTCTCCTTCTGCAGCTTCTTTTCCTGGTACAGTTTTCTGCAGTTTCTGCCTCAATGTTGCTTAACTACAGATCCCTTCACATACAATATACTGTTGCACTAGCAGATAACTTCCGTGTATGCCATTCATTTGCTGGAAATTCACTTCCCTTTGTTTTTTATCATCAGGCTACTTCTGCTCAACCTTGCAACCTTGATCTTAAAGAAACACATTCTTTCTCTCCTCTGTTCATAGCTGTATATTATTTTTGGTGCTGGGAGTAGAATCCAGGGCCTTACACACACACTAGGCAAGTGCTGTACCCCCGAGCTACACCCTACACCTCAACTCATTCATTTGTATTTTAACATTTAAAATCGTACTGAAATGATCTGGTTTTACATATGTCTCAGCTGCTAAATAGTTAGAGCCTCAAGGACCCATTTTTAAAAATCCTTATACTTCTTGAAATTTACAGGAAGATGTGAAATAGAGTAGGTGATCAAGAAATGCTTGTCAAATTATGGATACGTTTTGAAATGCAAATGAAATTTAGGTCTGATCAATATCACCATCTGGTTTAAATCTCAATCAGACATGTCATCCCCTCTTGGATAATATTTTAACCACTTCTCTTTGCTCTCCAGACCCATATGATGAAGTTGAAGTCTCTCTTATGCAATAGTGTTGCAGATAGTCAAAGGCAACGAGGAGGTCCTTATTTAGTCCTGTTTGCAGACTAAATATTCTTTACTTTTCCATTTCTTGTTGACACATTCCACACCCAGGTCACTATCTGTATTGGTCAGGGTTGTGTTAGGCTACCAGTAACAGAACCCATAACATCAGAGGCTTAAATAAGATAGCAGCTTATTTTATCAGGTACAAAATGCAGAGGTAGGTTGCCTGGCAGTGACATCAGATACCCAGGCTTTGCTAAACATCCTTAGCTTGTGACTTTTGTCTTCTTTCTTACTGTTTTCACATGATTACCACATGACTGACCTACCCTCAGGACAGCATCTGTATTTCATGCCAGAGGAGAAAGAACAAAGCACAAAAGGTATTTGCCTATGAAATATGTATTTTTAAAGGGCTTTCTCAGAAGGATCAGTTTCATAAACATTTGTTTGAACATAATCGTATCACAGTTGCAAGGGACACTGGGAAACATATTTTAACTGGGCACATTATCTACTTGAAAAACATTATGAAGAAGAAGAGAGGAATAAATATTAATATTGATAGTGTGTTTCAATGAATAGAGCTTTTCTAATGATGGTTTTAAAAGCCCTTAGGCCAGACAGGATATTCTGGAAAGGTAAATGCAGCAGAGTATGGAGTGACCACAACTTCCCTCTATATGTATATAGAATTTTATGTGAATTTATTAAAGCTTTTGAAGACTGGCCCTATTTTTTAATGTGCCACATTGCTCCTACAGATTTATATCATTCTGACAATGAACTAAAAAATAGTTATTTCTCACCTGTATTCAGCTAGTTCTCCATTAAAACTCTGCAGTTGTTGTCTGAAACCCAATGAAGACTACTTTGTTTCCTCCAGTGTCCTGGTCCATCATTTTAATACACTGGCTGCTTCTTGAAACTTAATTTTGTCAAACAGTACATTCACTAGTTCTCCAAAATTTGGGTATTTGCAAAATTTTCAAGCGTTTCTTTATGACTTGAGAAGGGAGACATACATACAAACCTGTAATTAGGTTGAAATGGGGTAAGTGTGTTAATACTTATTTAGCTAGCAGATTGGTACAGAGTGTTAGAGGAACTTTGGAGAACAGCCACAGGCTCAGATTACAGAAGGTTCGGGAACTGCATTGAAGATTATATTGATTTTCATTATTCAAGATGAGGTGAACTTTGGCTAAGAGGTCTTACCAAAATGAGCATTCTTAAGAAACAGAATAACATAAGTCCCAGAGGTGTGATTGGCATGTCAGGTGCATGGAGGAGACCCTAGGAGGTGAGGGAAGGAGTAACATAAACTTGTCTGGGATGTTTGCTCTTTACATTTGATTGACAGTTTTAGAGACAGACTTAACATCAGAAATAACATCAGAGATTTTTTTCCATAACTGTCTTTAAATTTACAGCTGCCTTTTTATTTCCAATGATAGTTGAATCAAAAATAGATGAGATGAAATGATTCAAGTCTTGTAATTCTCTGTACCATGTGATTCTTTCCCTTTGGATGTGACAACCATATATCTCATATTTCCCCCATATTTTTGAATTTTAAATAATCTGTCTCGTGGTTGCCCAAGGTATTCTGAGACTCGTTAGTACATGTGTGCTGGTTTTTGTTCCAGGAAAGGTAGCTGCAGAGCCTCCAACTCACATACTCCTCCTATCCTGGGAGATGGTTTGTGGTTCTTTCCACATGTTCTATTGGGCCTATCAAGGGAGATCTCTGATTTGCAATGTGAATTAGGGAGCCAAGGAATACCATGCTTGCCATTTTATTTAATGACAATGAGAAATTCCAGTAATGAAAGGGGTAAGCAACAGCACAGTCTGTAAGCTTGTATTTTTAGTCTGTGTACAAGAGGCTCACAACCTTAATTTTCACAGCAACATAAATATTATGACTATAATTAACCATGAATATTTGATGAAGTTTGAGAGCATTATCTACACTTGCTTAATATCACTGGGTGTCATTCTAAATTCTGGATGCTTTTTAAGTATGGAAATGTTCTCTGTGTGCTGCCAAATTTCTAAACAAATGCCTGGTGGAAAATTACACCTTAGCCAGAACAATAATCCAAGTGAATAGGTAATAATGGGCGTGTATTTTGCACATTAACTTGACACACAGCATTAAAATGTGCCAGGACATTAAAAACTGAGTTTTTATAAAGAAAATTGAAGTAGGCATAATAGCCATGATTTATCCATGAGACTGATACATAGAGAAGTATTTTTCATATGTGAAAAAGAAAATTCTGCTTTGTTAAAGTGCCAGGAATTTTCAGGTTGAGAGGGATGAGGTATCTGGCAGACTCCAATGCTTAAAGATGATCTGGGGATGAAAACCCCCTGTTTTCCTCTATATGTCTAGGGCAACTTACAGACAATTAGGAAACAAAATATAGGCTTCCTGGAAAGTTTTCCTAATCAAGGGAGATCTCTGATTTGCAATGTGAATTAGGGAGCCAAGGAATACCAAGGAATACCAAGGAATACTTTTCTTAAAGAGAGAATTTTTTCTTCAATATGTGCGTTTTCTTCATCTTATAGCAAGCCTATGTAAATTTCAGTAAGAAGGAGATGGTCTCAGTTTGAGTAAACTGTTGCTAATAACCCAATACCAAGACTAGGTAAGTTACATAAATAAGGGGGGCTTGTTATTTTGGTTCATGACTCTGGAGGTGTGAGGTCTCTAGACTTCATCTTGTGTTGATCTCTTGCTGGCAAAGTCCCAAGGTGGCAAAGAACATCACAGAGTGAGACACAGCAAGCACATGTCTCTTCTGTTCTCTGCCCCTCCTCTTATAAAGCCACTAATATTTAATTGTGGAGACTCCACCATAATGATCTTATCTAATACTGATTACCTCCCCAAAACCTCCCCTCTGAACACCATAGCTGGAGTAAGTTTCCACTCTCAATATGTGTGAAGTTTCAACACGTGAAGGTTGGGGGACACTCAAACTATAGCAATCTCTGACAAAATGCATTTTAAATAAGGCAAAGTACAGCCACGGTACAGCACAACAGATTTTCTTAGTCCTCAGAGGCACTTTCCCTCTTGATGTAAATAATTGTGAAAGATTTAAAGCTCGTTGGTTAGAACTTGGCACTTCTGATGACTTCAGAACTGTGTCAGACAATTTCACTGTGTCCAAAATACCTGATAAGAAAAACTTAGAGGAGAGAAACTTTCTTTGGGCTCACGGTTCAGAGCGTTACACCAGGTCAGCTGAGTGCTTTGCTTTTGGTCCAATGTGGACAGCACATCATAGCAGAATTGCGTGGTAGAGGCTCCATTTACGGAAGCCAGGAAACAGAGAGAGGAAGGGAAGAGGCCCCAGGGAGAACAAACCCTTCCGGGTATGCCCCCAGTGGCCCACCCCTGTAACCATGCCCTACCTGCCTACATTTACTCCCCAGTCCATTCAAACTAGGAGGGACTGATTCAGTTAGAACTCCCACAGGTCAATCAATCACCTCCAAATATTCCTGCATTAACACAAGAGTTTTCAGGGGACAACTCATATCCAAACCATATCAGGCTTGGAGAAGGTCTTATATTGGCAGGCATTGGTAGATGTGGTAGATTCAGTTTGTGCTATTTTGCCCATTGAGAAGAAGTGTTCAACTTCTCCACCATTTGATTCTGGCTTACCCCTTGAAATGTTTAATCAGGAGAGCATGGAAGAAGTGTTTGTATGCCAGCTCCAAGGGTTATCATTAAAGAGAATTATCAGCTTACACTTGGTGTTCCTAGAACCTTGAACCACTATGAAGGAAGACTGAGTATATTGAAACCATCTTTCTCTGAGGAAGCCCAAAGCACATGAAAAGGCCACATGAAGGGGCTCTTGAGGACAGTAAAATGGTACCAATAGTCAGTACCAATTTGAGTGAATCCCATAAGCTTAGACATCTAGCCCAGTCAAATTTCAGAAGACTCAACACTAGCCACCACTGTATGGAAAAGACATAAAGGATATCAAGAACTTCCCAGACTCAGTCTTCCTGTAGCACCATGAAGGATAATAAATTGTATTTACCATTAAGTTTGAGGATAACTTTGTAACATAGTTTAATATCTATAGCTATTTGTAACATAACTATAGATAATAAAACAGAAGGGACCATGGCAATGTGAGAATAATGAATCTGAGAACTTTTTGCTCCCTCCTTTCCTGTTTCTCTCCTATTTTCCCTCAGTCAGAAGGGAGTTCTGAGCCCAAGCTGAGTTGGAGAATAAGCCTCAGATAACACACTTGGCAGAGTTGGGAGTGCAGAGGCTGTTGATACCATTAGTGCCCTCAGTTTGTGCTACATAGGGTTTGAAGATTCTCTTGAGTCAGAGCTACTTCAGTTCAAAATCCTATCCAACTCTACTAGCTATGAGTCCTGGGGCAACTTCCATCATTACTGTCTTGATTTTCATAACTAAACCATAAAGGAGAAAATGCACATAAATCTCTTTAGGCCTGATCATGGACTGGGAACTTTAAAATCACCAGGCAAACTAAACTAATTGACCACAGTGAACTAGTTGTTCACTTATGAAGGAAAATAACAGAATCTAAAAGATCTATATGGAATTTTGGTAACATTATCAAAGGTCATATGAATGATAAGTTGAAAGTCAAGCCATGAAAATATTCCTATGATCCAGACAGAATAAATTACCACTGAAGTGTTAATCATGATTCTGTTTCTGATTCACCTTCTTTACACAACATTTTTCAGTATAACAAAATATACTCATTTATCTAGCAAATTGTGTCAAAAAATTCTTTTTTCATTTTTTAAATCAGTCTGAGGAAGAATGTGTCTTTCAAATATCACCTCTTATTTAGGTGAAGCATTACTTTAGTTAATTAATTTATATTATTGATGTTAATGTTTCATTTATTATTTAAAATAGTCATTTTATATTGTATGATATTTGGGGATTTTATTATAATTTTAGAACCATAGACATGAACACTCTACTCGTAATATGAAAAATCTACTTTTTTATATTCAGCATTCTTGCATATTTTCAGGAGTGAATTATGTTCAAAAGTAAAGAACTGATTAAAGTCCCTTGTCTTTGAAGGATTAATTGCTATACCCTTGGTTCCTGATTTAATAGAGCATGATGTTCTGATTTGAGAGTACAATGATAAAGAAAAAGAAAATAATTTCCATAGAAAGAAAACTCCTATTCACTTATGCAAAGTCACATAGTACACACTTAAAGGATACTGATTCACTTACCAGCCTAGTGCTTCCCCTTGTTCCTCTATAAAAAGGTGCATTGTGCTAGCTTCATAGGAAAAATGTAGTCAGCAAAAATTACAGCTATGTCATTCTATGAGAGTTTTCATATAAAAAATCCTTGAGGCTAGAAATGCTGGAGATGCCACCAATGATCATGACATACTTCTGAAAAAAGTGATAATGGGCCACTTTTTACTGAGCGTCAGCAAACAAAGTGCCCAGCATAAGAGAGCTTGCAGGTGACTGGACTCTAAGCTACCCAACTCCATCTTTGCCAAACAAATAGTGAAACTGGGTTCTTCTTCTGTAGACTACAAAACTCTTTCTCTATCAGCCCTTTGTCCTCTTGCCAGTCTCATATCAAAGTGAGAACACCAGAAGGAAATGTGGACCCTAGGATACTTTCTCATACTCAAAGGCCTTCCCTCTGCTACCATGCAAAGAGTGTGAGGTAGAGTTGAGGAGCTGTGTTCACAGTAACACAAGCAGTATCAAGTTGGGAGGAACATTATGGTTCATTTGCTTTGTTTTGTAGATGGTTATAAGAATCTTAGAGAAATGTAGTGACTTGCTACTTCACGAGTGCCATGTTTAGTAAAATGGTGTCTGTTTTAGTCATATTTTTTGCTGCAGTGACCAAAAGACCTGATGAGAAAAATTAAAGGAGGAAAAGTTTATTTCAGGACTCACATTTCCAAAGGTTTTAGTTCATAGCTGGCTTACTCCATTCTTTGGAGCCTGAGGTGAAACAGAACATCATGGTAGAATGGTGTGGCAGAGAAGAGCATCTGGGAACATGGAATCAGGGAGCAGAGAGAGGGGAGCCTTCTCTGCTCAACAAGGACACAACATAAATCCCAAAGGCATGTCCATAGTGACCCACATCCTCCAGCCACACCAGACCTGCCTACAATTGTCAACCAGTTAATCCCTATCAGGGGATTAGTGCACTGATTAGGTTAGGGTTCTCATAACCCAATCATTTCACCTCTGAACTTTCTTGCATTGTCTCACACATGAGCTTTTGGAGGACACCTCACATATAAACCCTAACAATGCCTTATACTCAGCCTAGAGTTTGATTCCACTTTTTTTGTTTTCCAGTAGAAGAGATGATCATTTAGATAAACTATCTGGGCCTAGTTTTGTTTTCTCACTTTCATTTTTTCTTCCCATGGAATAAGGAATAATCTATTTCCAGATCAATTAAGAGAGAGATTTAAACTTGTACAAGTTCAATCAGATTGTCAGTAGCAAAATTAAAATTTCAAACTGTTTATGCAATTGCCAAGTCCATTGTCTTCTGACTGCACCTATTGTCTCCAAGAAGAACAGTTGTCTAGTGGTTAGCCTGCAAAACCTTCAGGGTAGATTGGAATTCATGACTATGTATAATACTTGGTGCTAAGGACACTGCTCATCTGTCCCCACCATGTATACAGACCTCATTTCCTTTCTAGGACTTCCTGGGTTAGGCATTAACTCAATAAAGCAAGAAATAGGCTTCTCTTGCACCTGGGTATGTTTCAAATGCCATGCACAGGAGTTTAAAGTTTCAAATTCCAGCTTCAATCACAATATGTTACATCTTGGGATGAAGAACAAGCATCTGGAAGGGCAAAGATTCCCATCTTAGCCCTGGATCACCTGAGGATTTCCATGAATAATGTCCTGCACATTGCCTTCAGCCACAACTCAGGGGATTTCCTCATCATTTAATTTTACATACATAAAATTACAGCCCAAGTTAGGGACTCGATATGTTAGTGTAAGCAAATATATGAAATATTTTCCTAATACATAGAATTCATTTTAATATTCCTTGTGTAGGCTCTTTTCACTGAAATTCTTCAGAATTACATAAGAAGAAGGTATTTAGCATTTTGCAGAAAAAATAAAATAATAAAAACCAAAAGGTTTAGTGACTTGTAATACAACATGACCAAGAAGAGTGGAGGGCAGAAACCGAGCCCTTCCATTGATTGTATTCTGTCGCCTGCATTCATCCAGGCACTCAAAGACTTTCTAACACAACAGTGAAGTTGAAATTTGTTAAATTCTAATTTGTTAAATTCTAATTAAATACAGGATTTCTTGCTTGGGAACCAAGAGAAGTCTTGGTTTGTTTGAAATTTAATAGAACTTACAGTTTTGGGGGTAGATCCTAATGAAGCCAGCAGTTAAGTGGTCCTATGCCCTTCCCTGAAGAATGCTTCCTGGTGTGTGTGTGTGTGTGTGTGTGTGTGTGTGTGTGTGTGTGTAACGGAAGAGGGGGGCAATTTGCTTCAGTGGATTTGGCTTGTCCCCAGGTCCTGCCCCCTGTCCTCCTGCCATGTCCATTTCATGCAGGGAGCACAGGTGTAGGACAGTGGCCTGGGGATCAGCAACTCTGATGGAGAAGGAATAAGAACACTCAGGTTGACTTTAGGAAAGCAGAGGTACAGCCCTCAATGTTAGAGGAAAGAAGACAGGTACAGAGAGAATAAAACACAATGACACTCTTTCCCTTCTTTTGAAGAAACAGTGGCTACTGACTAATAAAAAGTTTCCTAACAGCACACTTAGCATAATAAAATGCAAATCATTGGCTCAGGGTTTCTCTTTCAGTCTCTGTCAGCAAAACTGTTTGAGTGGCGGTGCTTATGAGAAATACCCAAACAGTTTGCCTGCTACAAGTCCTCTCAGGACTTCCTGGCCCACAAATGTATTTCTCATGTTTCCCTGGAGGCCAGTGATTCGCAAAAACCCTTCCCCAGATCCCAAAGCCAAACACTGACATATCCCAGCCATTGTTTCCCATTGCCTTCATCCAGGAAGCTTTCTTTGTGCCCTCAACTCAAGAATCATTCTGAGTGCCCTCAGATAATCTTAGGTGACTCATCTCTCAGTTTAAGATGTGTACTGTGGAACGGAAGTGTTTTGTTAATGCTTAGCATGACACAAAAGCTGTCTCTGCATTTTCCCATCATACATTTCTACTGACTATAGCTCAGCATCTCTAAGCCGTGGGGAGAGGTACCACATAATGCACAGATGGAGTGAGAACGGAGGCAAATTTCTATGGGGCTCAAAACTCATTCTGCCATATGCCGTTCTTTCTCCTTCCGATTTCTGTCAAGCACACTACCACTGGCTGGCACAGAGTGACAAAGGAGTGGCTTTAATCAGTTTGAAAATCTTCAACTTACCATTTAAATAGTCTCTTTAAGTAAAAAATACTAGTGTTGATTCAAGTCGTTTATTTAAAAAAAAAAAAAAAAGAAAGAAAAAGAAAAAAGAATCTTGCTTCTCTTTACTGTGAAACAATTTTTCCAGGAATTCTGTGTGATCCCAGAAAAACAAGCACTTAGAATTAGCTGTTTTATGTAATACAGAAATGATTTTAACATCCTGGCAGATTAAGATATAGGTTTATTACCTGTCAGTCTTCCTTTCCTCAAATGTCCCAGTCGTAACATTCTTTACATCTCTGCACAACTTAAATTGCAGGCCTGCTTATTTTTTATTTTAAACATAAATAAAATTTATTATCACCAGAGCAGTAGTGAATCCAGGTTTATACTATCAGACTTGCATACAGGGAAAGAAATTTTGTTCTTCTGCTTTCTTGTAGCTTTTCAAGACCTTTTATTCCTGCTTTGGTCTTTTGTTTCTCCTTTATTTCCTCTTATGATATATATTTTTTTTCATTTTCAACTTGTTTTAAAATGTAATAAAATAGTCCAAATTATTTTAATTTCATATTTTATATCCATTTATCTCTCATACACATCCCCCACATCTGCACATTCATCTATGTAGTTCCTTCCAGATAAATTACACTTTAATGAATTTTAAGGGATTATGTTTTAAATTTTAAAGGGAAACCCCTTCTTATTCAAATAACATAGATATTCTCTCATACTTCCAAAGATGATCCTGGGCCACAACACAACTAGTCAAAGTCAGTCTTAACAGACGTCTTCAGCTTCACCCTCTTATCTGAGTCCTACCACAACCATAGCAGCAGTGAGGGGAGCCAATGGTAGTAACTAATCCCAAGGATTCAAAGTAGGCCAAAAGGTGCTTTGTTAACAGGTGTTTATTAGTCACAACTTCTCCTTTAAGCAATAAATGAGGTTTCCCAGGTGATTTTAATTTATAATATCTCAAAAATTATTTGAAGCTTAGACATTGACAAAAGGGATTGCTGAATATTCTTTCTTAGCTTGACATCTGCAGCTGAGTTATTTTACATCACAAAGGGACTAGGGTCAACTGACAGATTTTTGTCCAGTAGAGATGCAAATAATTTCTGTCCAGTCAGTTTAGTACCAAATCCTGCAGTAATCCAATAGAAATTCTAGTTTATACAACACATTTTGGATTGAGTTTCACATAAAATTAGTTTCCTTTCTATTAGATTAAATGAAATATTTGTCATGTTTATTTTATATCTGTATGAGAGTCACAGAATTACTTTTTTTGAAACTTATGCTTTAGTAATTGTCTCACTCCATGTGGATCCAACATCTATCAAGTTATTTTGGCATTTCCAAAATCTATTTTATTTATTTGTTTTGGACCATTTCTAAATTCATGTCTTATTTCTATATAAATTCCTTAAATTTTAAAGGAATATTCCAAAATTCTGTTTTTATGATGTTATACTATCAAATTCATGTAATATACCACACCAAGCTAAATCTCTCTCTCTCTCTCTCTCTCTCTCTCTCTCTCTCTGGAACTGGGGATTGAACCCAGGGAAACTACCCTTGTGCTATATCCTCTAATCTTTTTATTTTTATTTTTTTTAAACTTTTGAGACAGGGTAGCTAAGTTTCCCAGGCTGGCCTCAAACTTGGGATCCTCCTGACTCAGACTCCTGAGTAGCTGGGATTACAGGTGTATTCCAGAACCCAATTCCAGGCTAATCTTTAATGTCAGAAAAGTGTCCTAAATGTTACACAGTACCCTAGTGAACTGTATGTAGTATCACCACTTACAGAAGACTGAATTGAGACCACAGAGGATTAAGTGACTTGTCCAGTCCTAGACATCTGGTGAGCAGTAGAACCTAGATCCAATCCTAGTTCTGCCCAAAATCTATGTGCTTTCTGTTATTGGATATCATTTGTACCAATTATACATTCTTATTGCAATTAACTTGCTATGTATACTATACCATAATAAGCACCTTTGTAATGCATTAGACATCATGACCCTGTGCCAAAATCACATAAGGTGCAGTATCTCATTTTCAAACCTAATGGGCTTGGGAAGCAGTAAGCTTTGTCTTTCATTTTTCTTGTTTTCACTTTAACACCCTTTGATGTGTACCCGGCTTGCACAGTCACGTTCATGGGCTGGAGTACCGTAGCAGTAGGAGGGACACATACAGTGGTAGATAATTGAGCAGTGGCACATGTTGACACACAGGAAACTATTTTTTGAGTGGACCCAAGAAATAAACTAGTTTGTACATGGGAGAGGTATTGAAAAAAAGGGAGAAATAGGCCAGACTTGTTATAAATAGCAAGATATAAGAAACGGTAACCAAAAATAGCACCATCTGTAGTGGCATGTCCTTAATTTGTCATTCTGATTGGTATTTTGTCATATTCTAATTTCCCTCTTGTTTTTCTTTCATGTGAGACAATCTTCACTTGCTAAAAGAGTCCCTGTGCTTAAATAGTGATCAATTAATTTGGTTTCTTCTGCACTGCCCATAATAGAAGACATCACTCTATTCTTTCTCTGTTCCATTCAAATGGAATTGGAAAATTGTGGAATTAGCAAATAGAGGAAATTGGGTTAAAGAATGCAAAGAATGAACAATGTTATTTCATATTCTTCAGTATCTGTATTTTTAAAGAATTCAAATGAATTCTCAAACCAAATGTCCTTTAAAACCCTCATGTTTGCCTGTCTGCTCAATTTTCTTTGCTGCATAAAAAAGGAATTCTGTGCTAAGAACAATAAAATACAGATAATGTGCAAATTTCCTTCTTTCAGGGGATGTGAATGGATGAGGATATGTTTCTAATTTTCCGAACAAATGTGCTTCTTTTCCAAGATTTTAGTGGTTACTAACCTTGCAACTTTGCTTAGGGAAGATATTTAGGGCTAAATATTTCTATAAGATTCATGGAAGAGAAAAAATGATGAATCATCTCAATTGCAGTGTGGAAATTATTTTTCTCTAGCTGTACTTGCACTGCAAAGAGAACTTTTACACCTGCTGCACAGTGTTTTTTATCTTGTATTTAAGAGAATAGAAAAGATGCTGCTATTTATTTCTTCGAATGGTGCTTTTGCATCCACAATCCCCATCCCAACAGAATTTCAGCCCAGCCTGAAATGAAGGTCACTTCAAGTACCAAAGATATTTCAATTCTAAGACAGATAATCACATCAGTGATTCCAGTTATGAGAAAAGGTTTAGCATGAAATCGTGCACTTGCATCTTATTCTTATACTAGAAAGGAAAACCCATAGCTGGCATTGGGTATTTAGGAATATTTAATTGCTATCAAAAGGATTAATATCTTAAGATATTACTATCTTAAAATCTTTGACTAATTAATAACAATATAATGATGTTAAATTACTTGGCACTAACAAAAAAGTAAGAATTCTTGCAAGAGACATGGGGGATTATTAGATCCAGATTCTTGCAACTGGGTGAAAATCTATTCTTGAACAAGAACAAAGACCATGTGGACTATGATTCCTTCCATGTATATAGACTCATTCACTGAAGTTAATAGAACCATCAAAGCTTAATTTAATTAATATTTGAAGACACTTAAAAACACCATCTGAGAGATAGATGATTCTCATTAAATGAAGGACACTCATTGACATCTTTGCTGAGGGTCACCAGGATGCAGGTATTAGGTACTTGCTAAATTTTGTCTCTGTTTCTCAAACTTGCTCTGCCATAGTCATATCATTTCTCATCAGTTTCACTTCCTTCTTCCACACTCACTGCTTCTTTACCTGAAACACTCTTTCCAGTCTTTATGAGACTGACACCTTCTTACAATTTAAAATTTACCTTGAAAGTACTCTCTCTGCAGAGTTCTTTCATGGTCAGTGGAACTGTATTTTCCAACCCCATGCACAATCATTCTTCATTCTTTTCCTCTACTTTATTTTCTTCTCATGAGTTACACTATTTCAACAGTGTCGTTGGGACTGAGGGCATAGCTCAGTGGTTCCATGTTGGCCTAGCATGCATGAAGCCCTGGGTTCCATCCCTAGCACCACAAAAAAAGTCTAGTTTATTTAGTTACTTAATTATGGATGTTTATTTCAAAACTAGAATGAAAGTTTCAGAAAGGAAGGATCTTTTGTGTCTGGTTCTCATCAGCATCTAGGACTATACTGCACCTAAAATGTTCGCTCAGAAATACATGAGAAAGTAGAACTGGGAGCTTACCCACTTAGAATAAGAGAGGTAAAACAAAATACAAAGTAAAGAAGTAGAAAGTCCTGCAGAAGCATGGAAATGCTAAAAGGATTCTCCTTGGTGAAGAACTATTTCCAACTGGGAAATCAGATGGCTTTATCTAAAAACTGTCATTTCAACTGAGCCATGAAATGGGTTCATTTTTACATACGAATAGGAGGAAAGAGTGGTCCGAATCTTTTTAGTCAGGCCATGGCAGAGCGACACCAAAATTAGAGGAAAGCAGTGAGCTAGACCTGGAAAGAGAAGATAACTGAGTTGTTTAAGTGAGTGAATGACTTCAGATGGAATCAGACATGATAGCTCTAATACTTTAGATCCGAATTACTCTTTTGTGTACCCCAAATTTCATATTTTAAAATCTTAACCCCTAGTCCCTTAGAATGAGACTCTATTTAGAGAGTGGGCCTTTAAAAAGGTGGTTATATTAAAATAGGTCTGTAGGGTGGGTCTTAATCCAATCTACCTGGTATCCTGATTAGAATAGGAGATTAGGATGCATAGAGAGACAGAAGAGGTGCCCAGGAACCAAGGATAACCACGTAAGAACCCTCAAGAAGGTGGCCATCTGCAAGACACAGAGAGACCTCATGAGAAACCTACCCTGTCAATACTTGATCTTGAGATTTTAGCCTCTAGAACTGAGGGAAAAATAGCTTTCTGTTCTTTAAGACAGCCAATGTTGTATTCTATTATGGCAGCCCTAGAATGCTAATTCAGATACTTTAAGAATTTTAACCTACTTTTGTTTTCTCATCTACAATGTAGCAATAATACCAGGGAGATAGAAAAAGAAATAAATAAGAATCATTAAATTTCTTCTCAAAGTAGAATAAATTTAGAGCCATCTCTTCTAAAAACAGTCGCAGTGGCTAATTTTATTTCTCTTGACTCTTTCTCCAAGTTTCAATGCCAACAAGAACTTGGGGGTTAGTCTCATTTGATACATTTGTAACATGGTTGACAATCCCAAGGCTTTCCCTGGAAGGAAACATGGTGTTTGTGTTAGAGAAAGGGCCAGAGGAAATAGGTTCGAAGTCAGAAGGTAAGACAAACTCTTTAATCCAGGCTACTTTTTGTTTCTGCTCTTAACATATTCCATGTGCATAGTCACCTCCACAGACATAGCACTGCACTGATCACCCAGTGTTCATATCTTCTGCCCTCTTTTCTAGACTGGGAGCTTCTCAAGGACTGACTCTCAGTTCACATAGGGAGCATGCCTGCTTGACTCAAGGTCAAGACTCTCATGATTGAGTGAATGTTACTGGTCATTTTGCTTTGTATTTTCTAACTATTTATTACAAGAGAAAGTGTGTTATACTGAAACGTGTAGAGTCAGGGAGGCCTGAGTTTGAGTCCAGGACACAAACTTTTTCAGCTTGTGACCTTTTATATGTAGAGATTCTACTGGAGAGCTAATTAACCCTTCTGGCAATTCTAGATGGTAATAATTGCCTCATCATTGACTTTAAGGATTAATATAAATAATACATGTAAAATACCTGGTATCTAGTCAATGCTGAATATGGTATTTTATTATTGTTGCTTTTATTATTAATCCTCTCTGGGTTTTTTGTAACAATATGGTCTGCTTCTGTGTCAGCTCTTCAAGGGCAAGGTCTGTATCGTTTTATTTTATCTGTACCATACCAGCACTTTTCATTGATTAGTTGATCTTTTTTCTCTAGCAAGATAGTAATGAGGACTATTGAGAACTCATTTCTCCCTGTAAATGAATCCATAGATAATCAGGAGCTCAGAGCCTGTTTGGTAAGGAAACTTTCCTTGATCAAGGACACTTATCAGATTTACAATGGCAATCTATGTTCCTGCTTTCCTTTATGGTTCTTTGATTACTTATATATAATTTGAGTGAACTAAACCAGACAGCCAGACATAGTGAATTTTGTTTGATTGCATGCAACCTTTTCCCTTACACATTTTCATCTGGTGAGACAATCCAGAAGCTACCCCAGGGTACCTATTTGCTTATTCCTCTAATTAAGCAAAGCTGTCTAGAGCCTAGAATGCTGGCCTCAAACTGCATTTTGTTTCTGCAGCAATGACCTCTGTCCAACCCCACAGCACATTCCAGCATTTGCCTTGTACTGCAGAAGCTGTTGCACCATATAGGCTCCAGGCTCTGTTTCTGGACAGTCACATGGCCAGGGAAGTCAAGCTCATTTATCATCCCTGCCAGGCACTTGCCAGGCTGCCTGAACAGAAAAATATCTGAAAGCAAGCAGTGACGAAGACACAGAACAGACCCAGTCAGGAGTAGAGAAGTGGAAAAGGAGGTATGGCGGTGGAAGTGTGGAGCCAAGCACAACCAAATCCCTGGAAGGATGAGCTCCTGAGTCATTTTAGTTTCTGATGAGAGACCTTCACTGCGACAATCCTGGGCTTTTGCTCCCTGTATATGTCAGATCTCATTTCAAAAGGTAGCTTGTTTCAGTCATGAACCTTAATATGTTCATAGCTCTCAAAATCCATACCTTTGGGTAGTCCATGCTGAGTCTGAGCTGAGCCATGAGATGGTTTGATGTAATTAGAAACTTGAAAAGTGCTTGTGCTTTGGGGACTGCTTGCCTGTGCTCTTGGGACCCTATGACTATCACATAAATAAAAATGGAAAAGAACTCTGGGATGAGAAACCCCAGGGAGTGTGGCCTGTTCATTCCGATTCTCCCATTGGAGGCCATCGTAGACCAACCAGCTCTTACTGACCGATCAGGCCATCAGTGAGCCCACGAACAGTCAAGTCAGGCCCAGACCAGAAGAACTGCCCAGCTGAGCTCAGTCCAAAGTACTGACCTGCATACTTATGTGCTAAACCAATGGACACAGAGTTATGAATTGTTTTGATACACAGCAAAAGACAAGTGTTAAATATTATAATGCTTGACTAAATGCTGTCTATTTCAGTAATAATTCCAATTAAATCTTTCATCAGTATTTGCAAAATTTTAGTTGGAAATTTCTACTCTAAAAATATGTGATTAAAAATAAGATGACCTTATATGTTATTGCCATTGTATAAGGGCATTATCTAAAACAGCCTCTCCCTGTGACTTTCAGAAGTATTTGCAGAGTGAGACGAGGGTGGGGGTAAAGACTCTTTAAATAACAGTGCTGAAAGGAAGTGGCAATCGCTTAAGAAAAGCGACATTTCAAAACCAGAGAACCTTGAAATATCGTAGCTTAGAGGATCACAAATACGATGTGATGGACATTTTCACTGTTGCAAGAAAGGCATCCTAACTGTCTTGCCTCTGTTGTTGAATATACTGTTTAAAGGATCTACTTTTCAAAGTCCCGGATCCTTTCTTAAGTTCTAAGAGCCTTAAATTTGAGTTTGAGGTTGTTAGTGCAGCAGAAAGTAAAGAAAATTAAATATTTGCTATTTAAGCTTTGGGAGTTTCCAAAGCTCAATACATGCATTTGTTCGGCAAATATTGGGTGAGCATCTGGTCTCTACCAGGTCGTGTGCTGCTCTTAAAAGCCTGCACTAAATTCATAAAGAGAGCAGAGAAAATGACTTAATTCCCATGCCTTTCCCAGGGAGCTATTTGCTACTGCCAATCAGGAACTTTCCTATGTGATCCTCTTCTTTCCAGGTACCCTGATCATACAACTACTTTAAATAAGGGCATAGTACATGTTTTCTGACATTGTTTCCTTCCTAGGGAACAGCAGATTCTGGATAAGGAGTTCTGGCCAGGATTCTTTCTCTCTGCCTGATATTTGTCTTCAAGTAAATAATGGTGGTAATAGTAAGCACTCAGAGAGTGAGGACCATGTGGTCTGGCACTGTTCCAATATTTTACATTTATTAATGGATTGCTGAGGTTACCTTTAATCAATGAAACCATGTGGATAACACATTCACCAAGTAGTGCTCTAAGAAGGGGGCCTGTGTGGTCTCCCATGGCCACCCACAGTGTTACCGTGGGAAAAGTGACCACTGACACTGTTCTAAGCCTGACTCTAAGGTATCTGAACAAATATTCTATTATCTTCTGGAACAGACTGACCCTAAAACAAAGCTTAATATGAGACTTGCCAGTGAAGTTTTTTCCTATCTCATAATACAACTTATAATAGCTATATCTAAAAGTGAGATGACATTTACACTTGTTATTTGTTGGAGAGGTAAGTGGTTCATTTGATTAGTGTACTTTATAATTTATATATGTTAAATATAGCCATGCATTTCTCAATGACAAGGATATATGCTGAGGATGTATTTGATTGCTGTGGGCCTCACAGTTTGTACTTATTCAAACCTAGATGGTATGGGTCAGTGACTTGATGTGGCCACTTGATGCAATTTATAAACACAGTAAGCACAAGAAGTATGAGGCTCAAACATGCATACTGTTTTACAGTAAACATTTTTATTTACAAATAGAAGTGCACTAAATAATGATAAAATATATAGTACTGTAAACATATAAACTAGTAACAGTCTTTTATTCTTACTATCAAGTATGATGTTGTTTTAATAAGCTTTTTCACTGCTGTGACTAAAGGACCTGAGCAGAACAATTTTAGAGGAGGAAGAATTTATTTGAGGGCTCGCAGTTTCAGAGGTCTCAATCCATAGACAGTCAGCTCTGTCGGGGTTTCCAGGACCCCCAGCCTTGGGCATGGTCAAGATGGCGCCTGACGCTGAGCCAAAAGCGGCCAGCTATACAGTAAACAACCAGCGAATTCCAATGATTGGCTAGTTAACGATGTGACTAGAGCATGCCCCCCTCGTGTACCTATCCTATGCTTGCAGCTATCCGCGTTTACCTCGTGTACTCTCCCCTGATTGGTTGAAGGGTATATAAGCCTGGTGGGTGGGAGAGTGGGGAGGCAGAAGCGGAAGAAGCGGCGGAGGCGGAGGCTGAAGCTGAGCTGGAAGCTGAGAGTGCACGGAAGCTGGGAGAAGCTGAGAGAAGAGAAGCTGGGAGTGCGCGGAAGCTAGGAGTAAGGGAAGTGTAGGAGAGGGACTGTACATAATAAACTTCCAAAGCTTCAGACGTTTGTCGTGTCTCTCTCTGCGGGCAGAGGGAGCGCGATAACTGGTGCCGAAACCCGGGACATGAAGGGAAGATGAAGGCCTTATAAAAGAAAACGAGGTAAGATATTTGAAAAATTTTTTTTTGTATACAAGTTAAACCGGTTATAAAAAAGTTAAAGGGTATCAGGATACGCTATCAGCGGTCCTGGGGACACGCGGAGTGCGGTCCGGTTGAAAGGTATCGGGACGCGCCATCAGCGGTCCTGACGCGTAGAACGCGGGTTAAAAGGTATCGGGATCCTGACGCGTAGAACGCGGGTCAAAAGGTATCGGGATACGCCATCAGCGGTCCTGACGCGTGGAACGCGGGCTAATTAAAGTGAAAGTAGAAACACGTTTGAAGCGGTCCAATCAGGGTGTAGGTAGTACGTGAAAAGCCGCTATAAAAATTCTAATGCACACTTGATAGTTTTCCTTTCAGTAATCTCGTTGCTCCTGGCAGCTAGGCCACTGTTTGTTATTGTAACTGCCATAACTAAAACTATTCAAATTAGTAACAATGGGGTCTGAAACGTCTAAATTCAGAATGCAGCAACCCCTCAGGGAGTTATTAAAAAACCATGGGACGCCATTAAAGGAAAAAACAGCTAAAGTATTTCTTGATACTGTGGAAAGGATTTCCCCTTGGTTTTTGGATGAGGGCCTTTTGAATACCCTACAGTGGGAACAGCTAGGGAAAGACCTTCGTATAGCGGATAGGCAAAATCCTTTGCCAGTAGGCACTATGGCTATTTGGTCTCTTATTAAATCCTGTCTGCAAGATAAAAACAAAAAACCTTCACTCACCGAGCCTCTAGCTGAGGGAAGACAGGTTTTGGAAGAAATAAAAGAGGAACGCTCATATCTTTCTCAAAATTCAGAAAAAGGAACTAACTCAGATGAGGAACTATCGGAAGGGGAATTATCAGGGGAGGAACTGGAAAAAAGAGTACAAAGATTAAGACTAGATAAAAAGCCCCCTCTAGTGCCCGTGTTGCCTAGTGCACCTCCCATAAATAGGGAACCCCCTCATGAAGCGTCCGGTTTCGGGTTACGCTCAGAATGGAGTCATCTTGGATCTGTAGCGTATCCTGTTTTTGAGGATGCTCAAAATCAAAGATTCCACCAACCCTTAGACTTTAAAATAGTGAAACAGTTAAAAGAAGCAGTTAGCACATATGGTCCTCAGTCAGCTTTTACTATAGCCTTAGTAGATACCTTGACATCATTAAACTTAGTGCCCCAGGACTGGACTAATCTTGCTAGGGCTGCTCTGTCTGGGGGACAGTACCTTATGTGGAAAACATCATGGCAAGAAATATCTACGGATACCGCCCGCCGAAATGCAGCAGCGGGGAATCCCCAAGTCGATAGGGACATGCTTATGGGCGTAGGACCTTATGAAACCCTTCAGGCACAGCTTAATTATCATCCAGCAGTCTATGCGCAAATTGCCGTGGCTGCAACCAAGGCCTGGAAAACATTACAAGGAGCAGGAGATTTGCAGGGCCAGTTGTCAAAGGTAACTCAAGGGAATAGTGAGCCCTATGCGGATTTTGTCGATAGGCTAATTCAAACAGCATCACGCATCTTCGGAGATGCAGAGCAAGCCATGCCCCTAGTAAAACAGTTGGCTTACGAACAAGCTAACAGGTGGTGTAGGGAGGCCATAAGACCATGGAGAAACAAAGACTTGTCCACCTACTTAAAAGTGTGTAGAGATGTAAATGATACTTCGGCGCAGAGCAGTGCCTTTGTAGCAGCCATAGACAGACAAACAACCTTGTTGTCTGCTGCACTTGCACAAGCCCAGGGGAGGTTCTCTTCAAGAGCTAATAAAGAGCCTTTAGGATCATGTTTTGTGTGCGGACAGAAGGGACATCTAAAAGCCACTTGTCCAAACAAAAGGCCACCCTTTGCCCGGGGTGGGAACATCTATACAAAGAATAACCTGGGAACCAGACCTGGGCTATGTCCAAGATGCAGAAGAGGAAGTCATTGGAATAGTGCCTGTCAGTCTATTAGAGATAGGGAGGATAATTTCCTAGGGTCGAATCCTAAACTTCAAAAAAACGGGAGACAGGGCCCTCCCCGGGGCCCGCAACAAATATACGGGGTAATTCAACAAGTTCCCCGACGGTGGTATCCTCCCACAGAGAAGGGGAGCACAGAGCCACCTCAGGAAGTGCCGGATTGGACATCTGTGCCACCTCCAGACTCATACTAACCCCAGATATGGGGGTGCAGATGATTGATACTGATTGGCATGAAAAAATCCCACAGAACAGTGTAGGATTATTACTAGGTAGAGGCTCCTCAACACTAAAAGGACTTATAGTACACCCAGGGGTTATTGATCCTGATTTCACTGGACAAATAAAAGCCTTGGTCTCTTCACCAAAAGGAATTACGGTCATCTCTCCAGGGGATCGCATTGCACAAATGCTTATATTGCCCAGTCGACATTCTTTGTGGCCCAGTAAAAATACAAATAAAAGACAAGGAGGTTTTGGATCAACAGGAACCACTTTAATAAACCTTACTATGGATATGGGACAGAGGCCCCTCCTAAAATTAAAAGTGGGAAATATGGAATTTACAGGTTTATTAGATACGGGAGCAGACAAAAGTATTATTAGCGCAATGGTCTGGCCAAAGCACTGGCCATTGATCACAGCAGCTCAGAGCTTGAGAGGCTTAGGAGTAGCAGAAAGCCCCAATCAAAGTGCTTCCTCATTATCGTGGAAAGATACAGAGGGACACACAGGAATATTTCAGCCATATGTCTGTAATGTTCCTATTAGCCTATGGGGACGAGACGTCCTGCAGCAAATGGATATGAAACTCACCACTGAGCAGATTTACCAAGGGACTCCTGTAAGAAATATGTTACAAAATATGAACTATGATGATAAAAAAGGATTAGGAAGACATAGTCAAGGATCTACCCAACCACTGCCTTTACTTCCACCAAAAAATGATTCTCATGGATTGGGTTTTTCCTAGGGGCCACTGATAAACCATCAATCCCTATAATATGGAAAGATGATAAGCCTCGCTGGATTCCACAGTGGCCCCTAACAAAAGAGAAGCTAGAGGCAGCTCATAAGTTAGTACAAGAGCAGGTACAAGCAGGTCATTTACAACATTCTACCTCTCCTTGGAATACTCCAATATTCTTAACAAAGAAAAAATCAGGAAAATGGAGGTTATTACATGATTTAAGAGCCATAAACGAACAAATGTACCCTATGGGACCCATCCAATGTGGACTCCCTCTTGTCACTGCACTACCAAAAAATTGGCCTACTATTATTCTGGATTTAAAAGATTGCTTTTTCTCTATACCCTTACACAAAAATGATTGTTGGAGATTTGCTTTTACTTTGCCCTCTCTTAATCACACTCAGCCTGACCAGAGATTCGAATGGACCGTGTTGCCTCAAGGTATGGCTAACAGTCCTACTATATGTCAAATATACGTAGATAAAGCGTTAACAACTACTAGACAAAAGTTTAAGAGATTGTTGATTTATCATTATATGGATGACATACTTATTTGTCATCCAGAAAAAGAAGTTTTGTTAGAAGCATTACAATTTATAACTCAAGCATTAGAAAAGAGAGGACTAATGATAGCTCCTGAAAAATTACAATTAGAGGAGATCCAAGAATATCTGGGTACAAGGCTCACTGCTACTACAGTCAGACCAACAAGGTTGACCATCAGGACAGATCAATTGAATACCTTGAACGATTTTCAGAAACTCTTAGGTGACATTAACTGGATCAGATCCTATTTAAAATTATCCACAGGGGAATTAAAACCGTTATTCGATATATTAAAAGGTAATCCTGACTTGAATTCCCCTAGGAAACTTACTCCCGAAGCACGGATATCCTTACAGCTAGTAGAGAATAGACTTCAGCAGTGTTACGTTGATCGTTGTGATCCTACTCAACCATTAAGTTTAATCATAATCTCAGAGAAGCATACCCCTTTTGGCATAGTTTGGCAAGGAGGACCTCTGCAAAGTATAAATCTCCCTAGCTCTCCGGCTAAAACATTGCAATCACATCCCCAAGCTATTGCTCAGGTAATATTCAAGGGAATAGAATCTTGCATTACTGTTTTTGGAATCCATCCGTCTATTATTATAACTCCTTATTCCACTCAGCAAATTAAATGGCTAATTAATAATGATGATGATTGGTCAGTATTATATTGTTCCACTTCAGCTCAGTTCGATAACCATTATCCCCAACATCCCTGGATTCAATTCTGTAAAAATACTCCCATAGTTTTTCCAAAAGTGACTAGTGTCCAGCCTCTTAAAGACTGTGTAACCATTTTTACTGATGGCTCCAAAAATGGAGTAGGTGCAGTACTTATCAGTAAACAACTTCACACCATAATAGTTCCACCCAACTCCGCACAGGTTACTGAACTTGCAGCTGTAATATTAGCCTTTAAATTAGCAGATAATCAGCCATTCAATCTTCTATCTGATAGCTTATATATCGTTAACGCTTTACAGGTTCTTGAAACGGTACCTCATATTTCTTCCATGTCCACGGTAGCTTCTTATTTTACTACGCTACAAAACCTTATCCTACAGCGTAAACATCTATTCTATGTAGGACATATTAGAGCTCATTCTAATTTACCAGGACCTTTGGCCAATGCTAATGACTTGGTAGATATGGCCACCAAATCGATCTTTGTTTTTTCCATAGAGGAACAAGCAAAACTCTTTCATGAAAAATTCCATGTAAATTCCACTACTTTGAGCAGAAAATTTCCTATATCTAAATGTATGGCTCGACAAATAGTAAAAAATTGTCAACATTGTGCTCCTTTAATCCCAGTACAATCCTTTGGAGTTAACCCCAGGGGACTGCTGCCTGGTCATATTTGGCAGATGGATGTAACCCATATTTCTGAATTTGGTACTGTTAAGTATGTACATGTGTCAGTAGACACTGCTTCAGGGGTCATTATGGCTTCTGCTCATTCTGGAGAAAAGGTAAAAGATGTCATTCAACACTGCCTACAAGCATTTGCTGGCTGGGGCATACCTAAAGTTATTAAAACAGATAATGGTCCTGCTTATACTTCCAAAAGCTTCCGGTTGTTTTTACAAACATTTACATCCAATCAGTCACTGGCATCCCCTATAATCCTCAGGGACAGGGCAGAGCACATCTTACTTTAAAAAATTGTCTAAATAAACAAAAAGGGGGAATAGGAGCCTCCTACAAGTCTCCTAAAGATAAACTTAATTTAGTTCTTTTCATCCTAAATTTCTTAACTCTGGATAGGGACGGCCATTCTGCAGCTGATCGACATTATAATCCCCATAATACTCCTCAAGTATGGGCAAAATGGAAAGATATCCTGACAGGTTGTTGGAAAGGACCGGATCCAGTCCTTCGTTGGGTCCGAGGGTCTGTTTGTATTTTCCCACAGGATCAACAGACTCCAGTCTGGATTCCAGAAAGGCTAATCAGAGTTTTACAGCATGCAAGTGATGCTGCTCCTCCTCGCAATGGCGAGTCTGAGCCTTCCTCCAATAACAAAAACTCAGACGGAAAGGCAAACCCGGAACCTATGGGCCATTGTTAGCCTGGCCATATTTTTCACTTCTAACTAACAGATTTTTTATCCTTCCTTTTCTTGCTTTTCACCAATTCCTCTACAAGCCTGTCAATTCTACTGATGATTTTTCAGGTCGTGCTGTTTTTGGTGACAAGGATATCTCTAGTCTTTCTTTGCTTTAACAGGAGGAATTTCTGCACTTTGCCGTTGGAATCATACTACAAATCAGACCCAGAGTAGAGCAACTCGTTCTGCTGACCCTAGCTGTAATATTGCTTTTCCTCCCACGTCAGCTTGTGTATTTCCTCCCTTTTATGTTTCTACCAACTAACATTTCTAATAACACCTCTTAACTGTTCACTAACCGTGTGCTATCTCTCACAATACTGGAATGGTTCTTTTGCCACCCGTGCAATTTGCACATTTCTATCTTCCTACCAGTCCTAGTTTCTGTTGCAGATGTAGAATTGCCAGTGCTATTGTCGAGAAACAGGAGAGGCTTCGACATTGCAACAGCCGTGATCATTATCATCACAGTCCTTGCAGTAGCAGCATTGACACAACCATAACAATGATCATTTGGTCGAAGATACAGCTGCAGCCTTGCAGACCATAGAGACTCTATCAGAAAGTGGACTCACTATAAGAACAAGTGGATACCTTGCAAGAACTTTTGGGACTGGGATGCGTTTAATCCCTGAAAGCTGTTTGTGTTGCCCGTATTGTAACTCTACTGGGATGTATATTGTTTCTGTATTTAATATGGCTATATGGTTTTTCTCCTGTTTATAGATTTGTCAAACAGCGGGCAAGCTTAGGAGCTATGGTGGTACTCCTCTGCCTCGGCCTCCTTCTCTTCATTCGTTTTGGCATGCATCTACGAGCTAGCCAATAGAGAGATCAAATTATCTTTCATCAGGCCATGACCGCCCTAAAGGCCGACAGCCCCCCATTGGTATGGCTCTTGATGCTGGACCGGTAGTCAAAGACGGGTAATGAAGGAGGTAGCTGTGTACCAACCTAAGACAGGAGCTGCAGCATGCTCTGCAGGCTCTGATGTAAGGACATATGCTGACCACTCAGCCTAAGACAGACACGGTCCCGAGCCTTAGTTTAATAGTAAAGAAGGGGGATCTGTCGGGGTTTCCAGGACCCCCAGCCTTGGGCATGGTCAAGATGGCGCCTGACGCTGAGCCAAAAGCAGCCAGCTATACAGTAAACAACCAGCGAATTCCAATGATTGGCTAGTTAACGATGTGACTAGAGCATGCCCCCCTCGTGTACCTATCCTATGCTTGCAGCTATCCGCGTTTACCTCGTGTACTCTCCCCTGATTGGTTGAAGGGTATATAAGCCTGGTGGGTGGGAGAGTGGGGAGGCAGAAGCGGAAGAAGCGGCGGAGGCGGAGGCTGAAGCTGAGCTGGAAGCTGAGAGTGCGCGGAAGCTGGGAGAAGCTGAGAGAAGAGAAGCTGGGAGTGCGCGGAAGCTAGGAGTAAGGGAAGTGTAGGAGAGGGACTGTACATAATAAACTTCCAAAGCTTCAGACGTTTGTCGTGTCTCTCTCTGCGGGCAGAGGGAGCGCGATACAGCTCCATTCCTCAGGGCTCCAGGTGAGACAGGAACAACATGCAGAAGAGTGTGGCAGAGGGAAGCAGCTTATGGGGTGATCAGGAAGCAGAGAGAAAGTCTACTCAACATGCACAAATATATACCCAAAGTCATGCCCCATTTCCAGTCACACCCCACAGCTTCAGTTACCACTCAGGTAATCCCTACCAGGGGATTAAATCATTGATAAGGTTAAGACTCTTTTACAACCCAATCATTTCTCCTCTGAACCTTCTTACACTGTCTCACATGTGAGATTTTGGGGGACAACTCACATCCAGACCATAACAGATGTACTCTTCATAATTGTACATACTATGCTTTTATACAAATTGCCACATAACAGGTGTGTTTGTACCAGTGTCACCACAAACATGAGTAACACATTATCTTAGATTGCTACAATGCTTACAACTATCACCAGGTGATAGGAAATTTTTTGTTTCATTATAATCTTATGGGACCACTATTGCATAGGTGATTTGGTCATTGACTGAAACCTCATTATGTGTCATGTGACTGTATCTTCATTTGTGTAAATCAAAGAGTTACTGATAAAAACACTAAGACAACCATATAGGTCCAGGTGACATGACTTTAATTTAAGGACAAGGTCACACTGGGCCTGGACATTTCTTTTCCTGTGATGATTAATTTTATATGTCAACTTTACTGGGTAACAGGGTGCCCAGATATTCAGTCACACTTTACTCTGAGTATGTCTGTGAGGGTGCTTTTGGATGAGATTAGCATTTGAATCAATAGACTGAGTAAAGCTGATTGACTTCTTTGATGTGAGTGGTTCTCATCCAATCAGTTAAAGGCCTGCCTGATTGTTAGGGGTGGGATCATCAGTATTTTCCCATCTGCAGGCTACAATGGAAACATGTGTTCTTGTTGTGTCTCAAGACTGCTGGCTTTTAGACGGAGACTTAAACTATTGGCTCTCCTGGGTTACTGTATGTATTTCCTTTTGATTTAGGATTCTGTTTCTCGAGGGAACCCTTCCCCTTCCTCCCCTTCCTTAGAGGAATCTGACTTCTGAACTATCTCACTTCCTCCCTGTGTTTGCAGGTATTCTGCTGCTCATATTTCTTCTTGTCCCACTTCCTTGGACAGCACACTTTGGAATGTTTCCCTTTCAGGCTGCTCAGGCCTCTTCTATACAAGGTGCTCAGAGCACACCCAGGTCTGCTTCTCCCACTCTGCCAAATATCACAACCTGGCTAGAACCCAAAGTCTTGTAGAACTGGGAAGGTTGTATAGCAATCTGTGACTTGGAGGTTACAACAAAATTGAAGACAGAACCCCAGGGACAGTGACAAAGCCCAAGAGTGTGTTATTTCTGGGTCACATGCGGCAATGTCTTTATATCCCAGCAAAGAGAAATCAGGAGACCCTCCAATTTGCTAATTTTTTTTTTTAGTTAAATCCTTTTTCACAATTATTACAGAGGTGTGTGTCATTGTATCTTAGCCTGTATCAGATCCCAAATAGGTAGCATTAAGATTAATGAAGCTTTGATGTTACACATGAGTGTATATTAGAGGACAGTGCCACTGAATTGGCTGAATTTAAATTTATGTTACTATGAATGTATTTTCTAACGCATTCTAAAATATGTATACTTAATACCTTACATTTTTATTATGGATTCCCAAGACAAATCTTTTCTCCTGAGTAATAGTCACCATGCCAATGTTTTCCCTTTCATGGTATAGTGAGTACCATAGCAATGGCTTTGAAGTAATTGCAGTCATGTGTCACTGAACAATGAGGATATGTTCTAAGAAGTGGGTTGTCAGGTGACTTTGTCACTGACAAACATTATAGATGAAAAGCACACTTATATAAACCTAGAGAGCATAGTCTACTATACACATGTGCTATGTGATATGTATACAGTATGGCCTATTGCTCCTCGGTCCATGATGAATCAAACAACTTGAAACTAAATCAGAATAAGAGAAGATTATGCAATCAAGAAGCAAGCACAAGATGTAAGAAGCCGGCACCCATGCCTGTAATATCAGCGACGTGGGAGGCTGAGGGAGGAGGATTGCAAATTCAAACCCAGTCTCAGCAACTTAGCAAGGCCCTAAGCAACTCTGCTAAGACCCTGTCTCTAATAGAAATATTAAAAAGGGCTGGGAATGTGGCTCAGTGGGTAAGTGCCCCTGGGTTCAATCCCTCATACCAAAAAAAGATGTAAGAGGCTGCTACTGGACCACATGTATACAGTTTTATAGTAAGATTTTTTTTAATAACTAGGAGGAGTATACTCTAAAACTACAATAAAAAGAATAGAACACTAAACACAAAACTGATAACACAGTTACTTGTCATCAAGTATTACAGACGGCACATAATTGTATGCGGTATGTTTTTATGTGACTGACAGTACAGTTTATTTACACCAGCATCACCAAAAATATGCAATGAGTGCCTGCACCAGCACCATGCACACACACACACACACACACACACACACACACACACGTACACATGCAAACACATACACACATACAGAAAAAATTAATGCTTAGACCACAGGGTTCTTATGAGGATTAAATAAGATAAAGCATTTAATTGGATTAGCAGAATGTCTGGCATGTGATGCAAATATTAACTGCTATTTTTTTATTATTTTTATTTAGCTTTTAATTTTTTACAGACTGCATTTTGATTCATTGTACACAAATGGGGTACATAATTTCATTTCTATGGTTGTACACAATGTAGATCCATACCATTCATGTAATCATACATGTACATAGGGTAATGATGTCTGTCTTAACTGCTATTTTCATCATTACTGAAGTTCATATTTGTATCATGCTCTGTAGTTTAATCCATTCACATTTAATGCAATTATTGATATGATTGATATGTTTGATTTCTGTTGCTCTGATCTTTATTCTTGCTTCATTCTCTTTTGCCTTCCTTGAGTCAATCAAATATCCTATGTATCTTGTTTTATGTCTTCTTTCTTCTATGGAATTTCTAGATATAACACTTTGTTTATTCACTTATTTACTGGTTGCTCTACAGAGCACAATATGCCACTTTATTTTTTCATAATCTATTTGCAATAATACTATGCTATTTTACAATGTGGAATCTTATGAACATTTAATTCCATTCCCTTTTCCTGCCTTTCATGATTTTTTTTCACTTTGACATACAGAATATGCTCAATACATTAATTTTGCTTTAAACTTAATAATCTTATTTATCTGTTTATATTTATGTGCATATAAAGTTTAAAAACTTTTATATAATTCCTATTAAATAATTTTAAGACATTTTTCATGTTTTTCCTCATATTTACTCTTTCTGGTGTTCTGTATTCCATTCTGTAGATTTCTTTTCCTTCTTCCTGGAAAACTTCTGTGAACATTTATTTATTGAGGTTTTTCTTTTCATGCATTTTCCCACTGTTTATTTGAATGAAACTTTGTATATTTTGCCTTAATTTTTCAGTGTAAAAATTTTACATACTTCCTTGTATGTAATATTCCAGTTGGATGATTTTTACTCTCCCCTGATATTTTGCTAGATTTATCGAGGCATAATAGACAAAAATGTATATATTCACAGTCTGTGAGGAAATGTTTTGATGTATGATACATTGTGAAATGAGTGCCACAAGCAAGCTCATTAATATATTCATCACATAGCATAGTTACCTTTCTTTTGTGGTCAAAGCACTTAAAATCTACATTTTAGTCTTAGCAAATTGCAAATGAACAATCTAGTATCATTAAACTATAATCAGCATGTGGTACTTAGATCTCCAGAACATAGGCATTCTGCATAACAGGAACTATGCTTTGACCAAACTCTTTCCCATGTCCCCATCTGTCTTGACAACCATCAATTCCTCTCTGCCTCTGTGAGTTTGACTCTTTGAGAGTCCGCATATAAGTGAGATTATGTAGTATTTTTCTCTCATTTTGTTCTGAGCTATTTCATTCGAATAATGAACTTCAGGTTTATTCGTGTTCTCACAAATAATAGGATTTCATTCTCTTTAAGGCTAAATTATATTGCTAATATTAGCTGTAATTAGACACTTAGGTCGATTCCATTTCTTGGCTACTGTGAATAGTGCTGTAATGGACGTGGAAGTACAGGCATCTCAACATATTGTCTTCATTTCCTTTGGATATACTCAGAAGTGAAATTTCTAGATCATATGGTATTTCATTTACATTTTTTTTTGAATCTCCATTTCTGTTTTCCGTAATGGTTGTACCAATTTACATTCCCACCAAGCATACAGGGTTTCCCTCTTCTCCACATCCTTGCTGATACTTGTTATCTTTTGTCTTGAATAACAGCCATCAGAACAGATATGAGGTGATATCTCACTGCTCTGATTTGCATTTCTCTGATGATCAGTAATGCTGAGCATTTTTAAAAATATACCTGTTGGCCATTCATATGTTTTCTTTTGAGAAACATTCAAATACCTCGTCCATTTTTAAGTTGAGCAATAGTTTTTCGCGACTGAGAAGTGAATTCCTTATGAATTTTGATACAAACCCCTTATGAGATAAGAGTTGCAAATCTTTTCTGCCATTCCTTAGGTAGTCTCTTCACTCTCCTGATTGCTCTTCTTGCTGTGCAGAAGCTTTCTACTTTGATGCAATCCTGTTTGCCTATTTTTGCTTTTGTTGCCTGTGGACAGTTTTTTTTTTTCCTCTTCACTTTAGAGACATCGTTCCACAGAATTCAAGCTTCTATTATGTCTGAGAAATCAGCTTTAAATCTTATTTTTGTTCTTTTGAAGATAGTGTGTCTTCTTTTTCTAACTGCCTTAAAGATATTTTTCTTTATCTTTGATTTTCAACATAAAGTCAGTTTGATTTGTGTGTGTGTGTGTGTGTGTGTGTGTGTGTGCACGCGCCCCCGCGCATGTGTGGTGCTGGGGATTAAACCCAAGGCCTGGTGCATGCTATGCACACACTCTACCACTGAGCTACATCCTCAGTCCCATAGTTTGATTTTTAATTATGATTTTTCAACTACAAAATACCAAAACTGTGTTTTTCTTTTAATTTTTCTTACTTGGGAGTTCACTGAACTCTTCAGATCTGTGGATATGTGTCTTTTGTCAATTTGGGAAAATATTTAACTATTATCTCTTCAAAATTGTTTCCACCTCATTGTCATCTATGTCTGAGACTCAAATTACATATATGCTAGATCATTTGACATAGCCCCACATATTTCAGATACTTTGGTCTGTTTTCTTGTCTTTTCTATCTCTCTGTTTCAATTTGTATAATTTCCATTCTCCAATCTTTGAGTTACTATAATCACCTTTGCTTGGGCAGTGCGTTATTAAGTCTTTTAAACTAATTCTACATTCATGATACATTTTTCTAGCATTTTCATTCTTTTATTTAATACTTTTGCTCTCCTGAAATTTTTGATTCAGTATGTTTACTTTTCCCTCTACCATTTTACATTTTTATTATCATTATGTAAAATTCCTGTCTGCTGATTACAACAGGTTGGTGATTTGACTCTATTGATCATTTCCTCTCCTATGGTTCACCTTTTTTTTTTTTTTCTCACATCTTACAATTTGTATTGTATTTACTCCAGAAAACAGTAAGGAAAGTCCAGGTAGGCTACCAGTATGTGTTGGGAGGGAGTTCTGCTAAATCAATTTAGTCTGTAGTTGCTAGGCCTGGGCTCTGCTGAAGCTTTTGTTGAATGTAGTTTACTACAACTTCAAAAATTTTGAAGGGAGATCAGGATTTTCCCTTCATGATGGAGGTGTGTCTGAGCACTGGCAGAGCTCCTAGACTGCTTTGGGGATGCTGGTAGCTCTCCTTTCCTCTAGCTTTCTGAGTCTTACAAGACCTCTCCACCCTGCGTCTTCTCTTCTGTTTGGAGGATCACCGCAGTGTACCTGGTGAGAATCTGGAATGCCTGAGAGGGATTCTCCCAGTTCTTCTACCCTGCCCTGCCCCATGCCTTTGCTATATTACTGCCATCAATTCAGGGAACATCCATGAGACAACATTTGATTATGTGTGGAAACTATGGTCAAGGCTTCTTGGGGTTTTGATCTTTATGCTAATCCATATGCAATCATTAAAATTTGTTGAAGTTCTGACTGGCTTCTCTGTACCCCTCCCCCCCTTTTTTTTTCCTTCTCCCATAATTCTGCCAACAAGGAAAGAAGCCATGGATCTCTTCTCCAATAGGAAGAGTCTGTCACCTTATGGAATGTAGTTCATTTGGAATTTTTTTTTTTTTTTGCATACTCAGCCATCTGGTGATTTTTCAAAAGCTCTGATTTTGTAAATTAACTTGCTTGTTCTAGTTGTCAGACTAATTTTTTTTTATACCCACAACCTCCTGGTACATGTAAAGAGAATATTCTTCACGTAGCAGACAAAAGCTTGCAGTAATTTTTTTTAATGAATAATGGATGGATGAATAGATAAATGGGAGAAGAGATGAATTAAGTAAAGATCCCATTAGCTCCCTAAAGCAAAGTTTTAAAATGCAAAAATATCTATCCATTATAAGCTATTCCCCGGAAATATAAACCAAGGATAATCAAGTATGGAAGAGTCACCCATTAGCCACCCTCACCCCACAGTGCCAGTCATTCAGTTCGATTTGTCTTGCCTATTCCAGAGTCTTTTCCTGAGAATTTTGTTTTCCCCACAGGCAAGCCCTAAGCACATAATTATGCATTACAAGGAACACCTTAAATACAACAGAAAAATACTATGGGATCAACCCCAGGATCTGTATGCGTTTATTTGGTAAGCACAGGCCTATGAACTAGGCTCACATTTAGTATGCACCAACAGGTCTAGAATATAGTGATTATTGTTCCCATTCTGTAAAGGAAGAATGCACATGAAATTCAGACTTCACACAGATATGATGCAGATCTGGGAATTACATCTGTGCTCATTTTATTAAAACATGAATTCTAAGCTAATATAAATTTAATTTCTTATAAGTGGTCAATGATGTAAGAGTTTGAACAAGGGCTATCCTGTTTGTTCCACGTAAGCAGCCCTGTGAGATAATTTGAACAAGTATTATCATCTTATTTTAGAGACAAGGAAACCAAGACTCAGACAAACTAAGATCACACTGGAACTAAGTCAGTCTTAGACCCTGGGAGTTCTGACTGCCTTCTCTACTGCATCTCACTGTCCCTTGTACTCTCTTACTTTAAGACTTGCATTGTGGCTGGGGATATAGCTCAGTTGGTAGAGTTCTTGCCTTGCAAGCACATGGCCCTGGGTTCAATGCCCAGCACCACAAAAAAAAAAAAAAAAAAAAGACTTGCATTGTGACAGAAAACTGGTCAATTTATCCTGTCACATAACTCTGGTCTCTTTAATAAAGTGAATGGTAATAAATGTCTTTTAATAAGCTATTATTAGAGTCCAGCGTCAAACATCAATTAGAATTCCACATCGTGGTGCAAGTCAAACAGTCTAAGTATATTCTTTATATTATTCTGCTAGAAGGAAACTAGTCTTGTTGAGGGGGGTAGCTTATTAACCTCAACATTTTTTTTCCTACAAATTTGTTATTTTGCCATGTGCAAGGTTAAAAAATGCCAAACGTCATATTAAGATAGCTGCAAGCAATTAGAATTCAAAGGTCACCATCTTACGCAGATTTAGAGCACGGTTCTAGCATTTTCCTCTTCTGTTTCACTGGGGTTTTTATTCAGCACTGAAAAAGCCATTCATTTTGTAAAGGTTAATTTGCAGCTCTGGAATTTGATGAAGTGCTTTGCCTGCATTATCTGCATTTTTACATTGCATGGGTGTCAGTCAGACCTTCTTCCCTTTGTCAGAGAGTGAAAATCACTTTCCCTTTCTTGCTTCCTTCTTCCCACAGGGTTCTCCTAGTCATTGCATCACATAGATCATGGCCCCCTCCTTTCCTCTGCAATGGGTCAACAGAACTGTTGCCTTTCATTTCATAAATTCACCTTTTCTTTTAAACAGTTACTTTTCAAATCTCCACAATTCAATAATTAATTGTAGCATCCTGTTTATACATTCTAGTGGCAAAAAAATAATCTTTTCTTCTTTTTCTTCACTAGACTTAATTTTTATTTTAATTTTCTATTGTACTAGAACATGTAAGGCATTACAGGGTCACTCTCTTCCTTAGTATAACTTCTAGGTACCAGTGTAGGACTTGCATGGTGCCAAGGGGTTGGGGTAGGAATGGCCTGTTCTCCATTGCCTCCTATCATTAATGACACGTGACATGATGTCTGCATGCTTATTAATTCCTTAACCATCTGTCAATGCAATTCACTAATATTGTCTTGTTCCAATTAGTGTTTCTTGATGGTCACCAGTGCACCAGGTAATATCCACACTGTTCTCCTCATTTTTGTATAAATGTCACTATGGGTTTTTTAAAACCATCTTCTGATTGCTGGTCCAAGATTCTTCTGCCCTCAAGTTTTCACTTAAGACCCAGGGCCCAGTGCTGGGATCATTCAATGTCCTAAACTATCCCACTCCCAGTTTGGTGTATACAATGAATATTTAACACATTTTTCCTGTCTAGCATCTATGTCTCCTGATTGGGGGAAATTGCCCACTGTGTATATTTGCTTTAGGAAAAATGAATCAGAAAGACAATCCCAGTTTGCTGCCAGTACAAGAACACAGGACCTTGTTTTAACCAATTAGATTCTTCCGCCATTGAGTGGTGCCTGCCCCCTACGTCTCCTGGTTTGGACCAATTTTACTGCATAAAATTTTCTCAGTTGCCCATTAATTCTATGTAACAATAGATATATAATTATAATACATATAGCTACAATATAATGTATGTAAAGTAATAGACATATCGTTATAACACATACCTATAATAATATATAATATATTATTGGCATATATTTGATTTATATATAATATATAACACCTATATTATATATACATAGAATTATATACATACTTAAATATATATGTACCACTTGCTAATATATAAACATATAAAAATATATATAATATTTTTATATTATTTGTATATAAATATATATATAATATATATAATATTTTATATTATTTATATATAAATATATTAGTGGTACATATATGTATATATATTAGCAAGTGGTTTATATATGTTGTACATATAATATATGATTATATTATAACTGAATATAATTAATGATATGCCTAGGCCTAGATGAGTCAAAATCAGCCTCAGAAACTGCATGGGTGTGTGGGGAACAGCAGAATATTCATGAAAACAGACATTCAAAGCACAGATTACTGGTACACCTGAAGGACCTAGTTTCTGGCACAAAGACCTGCATAGGTCAACACCTGAAGCAAGATAAGAATAAGAACAGCTAGGTGGGTGACAGTGGGAAAGGTGAGGGCACTGAAGAGCAGAGGCCCCTCCTCATGTCTCACCACAAATGTGGGCACCATTTCATTTAGATACAACTCTAGGGAGAAAGTTTAGCACGATACCATAAAAGAATGTGGGCTTGAAATAGAAATTTTAAGTTCAGGCATAGAAAAAATTAAGTAGATTTATTAGGAAGATTTTCCAGGAATTTTTTACTCTATGACATTGCAAATGTGTACCCATGCAACCTTTCTGTTTTTTCACAATCAGTACAGTTTTCAATGAATCACATGTAGTAGTCAACACATTATTACACAATAGACTTTGCATTAGATGATTTTGTCCAATGGTAGGCAGATGCAAGTGTTCAAAGCACATTTACCGCAGGCTGGATTAGCTATGGTGTTTAGCAGGGTAGGTGTATTAAATGCACTTTGACTTCTTATATTTTTAACTCATGATGAGTTTATTGGGATGTAGCACCATCACCTGTCAAGGGGCATCTGTGAACTTGAACTTCGGTCCATCTGTACTAAATGAAACAATAACTAGAAAGAGTAACACCAATTCCATTCAGAGAAAGGAGCAGAGTTGGTTTATATCCACTAACCTTTTGCTATTGTATTTATTTATAATTTCAACCTGCCTACTCCCACAAGGGATTTGAGGCAGCTGAGCCTTGGTTGACATTCTAACGAGGCAGGAGCCGATGAATCACCATGCCTGCCCGCAGTGCTGTTCATTAGAGGCTGGAGGAAGGTGTGGGGCTGCTCCGGGCATGCCCAGCCTGCCGTGGCCATTAAGAGGCTCAGCAGCTGCTCTCCCGATCATTAGAGCCACACTGCAGCCTCAGAGCTGGAAACTGCTCACAACCTGTCCAGGTTCCAAAGAGTTTGATCTCCCAGGACCTTCTCCTCCTGGCTCGATGTCAATAGAATGAAGTTCATTCCCTTTCAAAAACACCAGCTTGGTCTGTTAGTGATAATAGGGGCTTTCAATCACCAAAGGGGGTTGTGAAAGTGCGACAGATAGGTTTTACATAAACAAATGCAATTTATACATAACTCTGTCCTGTTATTGAGACTGCAGACTCACTGGGAAAGGAGATCTGTTGTATGTGATGCTGAGAAGTGGACAGGAGGTGGTACCTGGTGCAACGGACACAGCGATGGCACTAATCTGCAGTGGACACCACACGAAGTTCTTCACACATGTCTCTCATATGTCAGCTGTGCTGAACCTGCTTCTTAAGCTCCAGTAGATATTTCTTTGATATCCTATCCTCTTGAAGTCCCAAGGCTTGGGGATTGTTGATATCCTCCCAAGATTCTGGAAACTCCTAAGACCTAACACTTTCAGGGGCTCTTCCACCCACACTCCTGAAGTTCATTGTCAGGTTCTCCAAACCCTCCACATCAACCTAGGCACATAAATCATTCTCTTTACCATTTCTCACAAGACATCCAATCTCATCAAACATCTTGGGGTTCTGTAAACTTGACTGAATACTTGATTTTTTTAGCTAGCACAAGGCATCATTCTCTTTCTCCATATTCGCTTCTCACCCTTTGTTATAGTTTAGATATGAGGTGTCCCACAAAAGTTCACATTTAAGACAATGCAGGAATGTTCAGAGGTTAAGGATTAAATCATGAGAGTTGTGGCCTAATCAGTGGATTAATCTATTTTAATGGATTAACCGTAAGCAGATAGGGTATGACTGGAGGAGATAGGTCACTGCAGGTGTGCCTTTGGGGTATATATTTTGTCCCTGGTGAGCATGGCTCTCTCTCTCTCTCTCTCTCTCTCTCTCTCTCTCTCTCTCTCTCTCTTTCTCTGTTTTCTGATTGCTATGTGTTGAGCTGCTTTCCTCTGCCATGCCCTTCTTTGATGATGTTCTGCCTCACTTTGTGCCCAGAGCTATGGAGTTGGCCTTTTATATACTGAGACCTCTGAAACCATGAGCACCAACTAAACTTTTCTTCCTCTGAAATTTTTCTTAACAGGTCTTTTGGTCACAGCAGTGAAAATACTGACTAAAATAACCCCTCACTCTAGGACTTTTTTTTTTTTTTTCCTTTCTCTTCCTTATAAAGGCATTACCAAAATAATGTAGGTCTTCCTCTAAAGGGGCTATTTTGCTATCAGTCAATAGAATAAAATTTTCTCCATTTTGGTACAAAGTGATGACCTCAATCCATATGATAACTATTCCATAAAGGAGTTGCTAACATTCTCATTTTATATGAAGAGCAAAAACAAAAACTATGGGCTCAGAAAATTTAAATTTTTGTGCCCCAAATTATGAAGACATGTAGGGAGCACCAGAGAAGAATTTCTAAATGTCCATACTCATTTAATTTTCTGATGACAAGATGCTTACCGGATGCTAGTGGCCTAAACCACACAAATTTATTATCTTAGGATTCAAGAGGTCAGAAGCCTAAAATGAATCTTACTGGGATAAAATTGAGTCAGCAGAGCTAAATGCCTTTCTGAAGACTCTGGGGAGAGTCCATGCTATGGTTCAGATCTGAGGTGTCCCTCAAAAGTCCACGTGTGAGACAATAGAAGAACAATCAATGGTAAAATGAATAAGTTATGAGAGCTGTAACCTAAACGGTGGATTAACCTACTAAGTGGATTAACTTGATAAATAGAGGCAGATGGGTGTGGTTGGAGGAAGTAGACACTGGAGGTGTGCCCATGGGGGTTTGTAATTTGACCCTGGTAAGCGGAGCTCTCTCTGCTTCCAAGTTTCCATGTCCTGAGAAGCTTTCCTCCAACACAGTCTTCCACCATGATGTTCTGTTCTGTCTTACCTCAGACCCAGAGCAATGGAGTCAGCCAACCATGGATGGAACCTCTGAAACCATGAGCCAAAATAAACTTTTTCTCCTCTAAGTCGTTCTTGTCTTTTGGTCACGGGGACAAAAATGTTGGCTAAAACAACCCATTTCTTTCCCTTTTCCAGCTTCTTAAGATTGCTCTGATCCTCTGGTTCTCTTCTTTCCTCCATCTACAAAGCCAGCAAAGTTGATTCTCTGATAATTTTTTCATTCTCACATCTCTCTTCTGACTCTCCCTGCCTTTCTCTTCCACTTTTAGAAGCCTGTGAATATACTGCCTCCACCTCGAAATAATCCAGGATACTATTCCTTTCTTAAGGTTAGCTGATTAGTGACCTTAATTCTTTCCACAACCTTAATTCCTCTTTGCCATGCAACCTAACATACATGCAGGATCCAGGGTTTAAGACTGGAAGTCTTTGAGGATGGGAGCATTCTTCTGCTTATCACTTATTCGGGAAATCAGCATTATATAGGTTTAAAATGTAAGTGTTATTTTTTAAGACTCAATAATAAACACAAATCTCAGTAATGTCTTAAAAGTACCTCATTAGAAACCTCAGTTGAATAGTGTCAAAGTTCAAAAGTTCCATGAGCTCTAATTAAAATTTTGTTATTAGTGTCTCGAAATGACATTTCCTTGTACAGTGCTTCTCAGCACCCTTTTTGTAGTGAACCAAGACAGGAGGGAGAAGGATTTCAAAATTAAATGAATTTGGGAAATATGAAATCATTTCAATTATTTAGAGATTCACAAAGCAGGTTAGCATTTCAAAGGCTCTGTGAACCCCTCCTTAAGAAACGTGAATATTGTGTGACCCCTAGATCTTTCCAAAGCCTATGGGAATATCAATGGTGTTATATATGAAATATCAATAGATTGCAATCGTTTGGACATGGGTTGTCCTCAAGAGGTTTGTTTTGGTCAGCTTTTTCATTGCTGTGACTAAAAGATCTGATCAGAACAATTTTAAAGTAGGAAAAGTTTATTTGAGGGATCATGGTTTCAGAGGTCTTAATCCATAGAAGGCTGGCTTCATTCCTCAGGGCTTGAGGTGAAGCTGAACATCATGGCGGAGTGCGTGGCAGAGAGATCAGGAAGCAGAGAGAGAGTCCCTCAGCAGATACAAATATATACCGAAAGCCATGCCCCAAGTCCCACCTCTTCCAGCCATACCCTACCACTTCAGTTAACACTCTGTTAATCCCTATCAGGGGATTAAATCACTGATTGGGTTAAGACACTTACAACCCAATCATTTCTTCTCTAAACTTTCTTGCATTATCTCACATGTGAACTTTAGGGGGACACCTCACATCCAAATCATAACAAGGTTCATAAAATGGAAACTTGGTGTGCAATGTTGGGAAGTGGTAAAACATTAAAGAGGTGGGGCCAAGGGGGGGATAATTAGGTCACTGGGGACATTGTCATTGGAAAAGATTATTGATTTCACAAAAGGAATTAATTCTTATGAGAGTAGGTTGTTATAAAAAGAGGTAGACTTGGGCTCCCTGGTTTCCTGTCTTGCCATGTAATCTCTACCTCTCACAAAGGTTCACCATTGATGGCATCCACCATGAGGATGAACAAATGGGGCCACCCAATCTTAAACACTTAACTTTCAAAACTGTAAGTTAAATGAACCTCTTTCTTTTATTCTCTGCACGATATCAGGTATTTTATTGTAGTAACAGAAAATGAACTGATACATCTATTAATAGTTCAGTCCTAGATATATTTCCCTACATCAACTAGGAGAACATAAGATTGCAGGAGAGGACAAACACAGATCATCACTGGAATAATGAGAAGATGTCTCTGATGAAAAGAGAAAGGGGTTCCTGAAGTAAACCATGTTGAAAGACAAATAAGAACATTGGGGAAATTAAATCAAGAAACACAGTACGGAGTTTATGCGTTGTGAAAATAAAAGAAAATTCTGCTAAATGATGAAGTTATCAATGGTGGCACTCTGGCTAGTGAATCAAGTCTGTCTCCTGATACTTGATGTGAAGTACATAAATTCCAGAGAAAAAGTGATGAGTGGGAGTTACTCTATTATTTGTTCTATATCAAGCACAATTTGGGGTACATTTCTGTTACAAAATTATCTTTAAAGACAGAGAAAGTACAAGTAATTAATCAAGTTGTAAATGAACAGCAGACTGTAGACCTTATTGACAAACTAGATACCAGTCATTAGGGTCAGCTGGATGCCCCCCCAAAACAGAAGACTCTTAGCAGCAAAGTGAGGACAAGGAGAAACCTCTCCATTACAGGCCAAGGTTAGCCAGTGTGAGTGTGGTTACCACAAACCTTCTAGAGGACACCTTTGGCCACTCCAGACTGGTGGGTGAGCTGATAGCTTGTCTAACATGGAGACAAAACAAAACAAAATGATTTCAGGATAATGATGACTGGTTTACTCATTTCAGTGTTATTAAGGTGAAAGAATAGGTTAACATGTGAATATATTATTTTTTATTTTTTAAGTGCTGAGGATCAAACCCAGATCCTCAGGCATGCTAGGCAAGCACTCTACCACTTAAGTATATCCCCAGTCCTTAAAAGAAGCTTTGTAATGCCAGTATGAGTCTTTTTCAAAATTCGTTCAGTTGTACACTGAACAATCTTTAAATTTTCTCTTTACAAGTTTTAGGATAACATGGTTTAGAAGTAAGACAAAGATTAGGGATAAACAGTATATATTGGGAGACCCATTCATTGACACTGGGGCTCTAGGGATTTGTGTAGGACATACTATGCTTTATTGCTATAAATGATATGGAAAGAAAAAACAACAAAATTTTCAAACTTGCATTTGATCCTGATCATTTCAAAGGGAAATGCTGAGTTCAAGGGAATGTACAACAAAAATCCCTTGAGGCTTTAGCTAGGCAAATAAGAAAATTGAACAGAGGGCACTCAAAGGCAGAGTGTATTTAGCAAATATTTTTTGAATGTCTTTTCCATGAAGTATCACTGAAGTTGATTTGGGATCATTCAAAGATGGATAAGATCTGACCCCTAATCTCACAGAGGTTACAATCAAGCAGGAAGATAAAGCTGTGCACAAGATATTCTGGAAGTGAACAAAGATCAGGTTATGTTTCTGGGGATTTGGATTGGTTCCAAAGGAGACTGAATATAAAAAAGAACCAGTCTAAAGGTTCTGAAATGGAATTTGGGTCTTGTGCCTACAGGGGCAGATTTAAAATCCCATCCTACATGGCCATTTCCTGAAGGTAAAAACTGTAAGAATAACCCAGGTCTTTGGCCAACTTCCTAAGAATTCCCTCTAAGTATCAGGAACCACCAAGAGTTTAAAACTCTATAACTGTGATTTGCAACCTTGATGCATATTAGACTCACATGGTGCTTAAAAAAAAAAAAAAAGTAGGGCTTAAATACTAGGACCTATGCTTGGAGAATTTATTTAATTTGAGGGTGAGACCTGGGCATGGTTGTGATTGCAAAAGTTCTTTGGATTATTCTGATGTATAGTCAGTACACAAAAGTCACATCCTGAAGAGGGGGACAAGCTAGATGTCCAACTTGGTGCAGGTCATATAATTTCTTTAAATCTTGGTGTCTGTCCTTTTCTGTTGATAGAGTAGATGATACCTTTCTTGTGAGGTTGTCTTTAGATTGAATAATGCAGTAAGTGTGAAGGCTACCAACAGAGGTCCTGGCCCAGAAAAAGTACACATTAATTGCATAGTAATTCTAATGCCTATGTGAAAGACTATAGGTGAAAGGTCAAGACTGTGGACCCAGGTCAATGCCTATGGTGCAAGTTTTGGTCCTGAGAAGCTATCTGACTGTACTCAGTTTTCTCAATCTATAATATGTTGATGACAGTTATTCTGAGGACTAGATAAAATGAGAATTGAGTGTATAACCTCAAAGCATATAACCTGACTTTAATTATGAGAAAACATCAAATAAACCATATAAAATATCTGGCATATACTCTATAAATGTCAATATCACAAAATAAAAATGACATATTTGGGAAAATAGCCTAGATTAAAGTGAACTAAAATGACATAATAATTTAATACTATACATTTCCTTAGATTTTTCTTTTGTTTTTAAAGACATTGTGATAATTGTTGATAGCTAAATAAGGGTCTATTTACTAGAAAATAGTATTGTAATAATGTTAATTTCCTGGTTTTGATCATTGTACGGTGCTTATGTAAATGAGTCTTGTTTTTAGGATATACACATGGAACAAATTAGTGATGAAAGAACATTCTGTCTACAAATCATTCTGAGAGAGAAAGAGATGAGAGAATAAAAGCAAATATAGAAAAATATTAATATTTGAAAAGACTGGGTGAGGGATCTCCACAAATTCTTCGTACTACTTTATCTTTTCTGTATATCTGAAATTATGTAAATATAAAGAAATTTTTAATAAATTTCTGGTCCTGATACGTATTAAGCCTTACATGAAAGATGATTAAATATATATATTTCAAGTTAAAATAAGATGAAACAAATACAATCAAGGGAAGGTAAGCTGCACTAAGGTGGTGTGTTTGAGTTAGCTCTCCAACAAGGGGTAAACAGTGGAGGTCAAAGATTAACCTACTGCAATCATGCAGGAGTTAAACTTGGGGCTGCCAGATCTGGTGGTGAAGTGGAGAGAATGAGATCTGAGAGGGGACCGTGGTAAGCAAGTAGAGGTTTTGCAGCTTGGCTTCCAGTTATCTATGTGACTTGGCTTTAGTTATCTGTGCCTTTCTTTGTGGTTCTATGAACATTCTTTTCTTGAACATACCGTTGTAAAAACAAAACTGCTCATTTAAAATTATTAAACAGTACCAAAAATTTAAATAAGATTAAATTACTCAAAATCCCACCACCCAGAAATATTTTTCTCTTGCCCTATGTGTGGACAAACTTTCAGCTCTTGCTTACTGCTCGTATGTGTACAAAGTTACATAAACTGAGTCAGCATAATACTTTACAGCACCTCTCCCTCTGTGTCACCGGCACACCTCCTCAGCATGAACACAGATCACTCTTGTGACTTACACGGGCTACCTGGCTCCATTGTGTGGATGTGCCATCCTATATTCAGTCAGTCCCAAATCAATGGACTTCACATTGCTTTAGATGTTTTGTGATTTCTGATATCCCCAGATAAATGTGCTTGGACTTGTATCTTTTGTTCTTCATGTGATAATATGACTTAGAAAATTTCTGCAACTAGGGGAAAGAGTTAAATATTTTTAAAGCTCTTCTTCAAATATATTTCCACTCACAGTCAGAGTGTTTGTGTCCTCAAGTTGTCAAAAAAAGCATTTCCCCCAGTCTTTTGATTGTTGGCCAACAAAATAAGGAGAAAAAATAAAATTGCATATGTAGTTTCTCTTGTACCAGGATAGCTCATACGTGGGGTAAGGGCGCGGAGTCAAGACCCAGATTCCAGGAGTTGGGTGGAAGCAGGCTTGTGGCGAGTGGCCTACAAACTCGTTTATTGCGGGAACAGCTATACATTTTATAGGTTTCTTGCCCAATCACAATGTGCCATGGGGGATTAGACCACCAGGTTCCTATACAGATTCTCTTGGTAACACTGAGTCAATTTGGGGCAGTTGTTGTACTTTTCTAGGTGCCAAAGCGAAACGCTCCTCCCGGTAAGTTTGCCTTACACAATTGAGACGTTCACTGATGCCAGTCAAGAAGTAGGATTTCTCCCAACATGCATAGCTTTAATTTGCATTTCTTTTCTTATATTGAGGATAAACTTATCTTAGAGTATTTAGTAGTCATAGTCCTACAAGTACTCACAACTTTTGAAGGCACAAGTCACCATCAAAATCATGTCCTTCTTTCCCTTAAAAGGTTTATAGGCTTTAAAATTTCCAGGCTTCAGAATCCACTCCCCATCATTTTCAATGTGCATACATGCTGTTATTTGAATCTGGTTTGTCCTCCATGAAACTCATGGTGAACTTGGATTGCCATTGTGGTAGTGTTGGGAGTGAGGACTTTAAGAGGTGATTTAAGAGGGATTAAGACTTTTCTCAAGGGATTGGGTTAGTTACTGAGAGAGTGGTTGTTACAAAGGCTGTCCTGTCCCTGATGTTTTTTTCTTTGCATGCACCCACTTGCCCTTCCACTTCCTACCATCTGTTGAAGCATCATGAGGACTTACCAGATGCAGCTGCCTGATCTTGTACTTTCCAACTTCCACAGTCATGAGAGAGAGAGAGAGAGAGAGACAGAGAGAGAGAGACAGAGAGACAGAGAGACAGAGAGACAGAGAGACAGAGAGACAGAGAGAGAGAGATTTTCTTCATAAATTTCACCCTATCAGGTATTCTGTTATAGCAACAGAAAATAGACTATGATAGTATGTGACTGCATTTGGGGCAAATCTAGGAATCACTGTCTAAAAGTTCAGACTTTGGAGCTAGCTTCAATAGTGGTTCTGGAATTTAATCGTTATATAATTTTGCCTCTGTTTTCTCATCTATGCAGTAGGCATAATAGCACTTACCTCATGGGATTATTGTGAGGATTAAAGTTAATTTATACAAAGTGCTTGGACCAGCATCTGACAGAGAGTAAGTCTTTAATCATGTCAACTCTATTCTTTCCCACAGTGGTCTCAGAGGCAAGACTTTGTTCTTAATCCTCAATATAGTAAAGACTATACTAAGGCAATGATGAGTTTTGATATTAAAATTGTTTTCATCTCAGTATAAAACAACACATTTTTCCTCAGAAAAGATAGGACAGGGCAGAATCTCAGGTAAATCCGTGCCAGGAAACACCATGCCAGAAAGAGTCATTTTTGTTTGTTAGTTTTTTTATTCTAGTAGGATAAAATATAAAACCATTGCTATACCACAAATATACTATGATGCTTTTATTATTAAAGACATAATCCCCACTAGATTATTGAAAGCCAGTTATATTAAATCATCATTTATTGAGTACAAAGAAGGAAGATTTAATTTTCTACTGATTGGTAAAGCTTTCTTTTGTACTCTTTTTCTTCATATTTAAAATTATTTACACTTGTTTGATTTTCCTTTCCAAAGCAATATTGCGGCTTCCCATCATGTTTGTATTGATCAAGTATTTTCATCTGAAGGTTTACACAAAAGTGGAAACCTTGTGACCTAGAAAAGATAAGTCTTGCTGGTCAAGGTACCCATAAATAGAGGTCTGTGAAGAGAATGAACTTACCTTCAATCCACAGAGAAATTCTGCTCTCTGGCAACATGCAGAGTTGATATGCTTGGTGTAGACTATTGGCAGGTGACCTTTCTGACCAACTTGGGTCCTTGCTCTATTCCAGTAAACACTAGAATCTGTGAGGGAAAAGTCAAAAGTAGTAATAAGAAAAGAAAAGAAGATGGAAGGAAAGGTAGTTAAAAATGAAGCAATAAGTGCATCCAGTTTTCCTAGGACAATAGAAGACATAAAAGGATCAAGGAGAAAGAAGATGGACACAGAGCAAGAACATCTAAGAGGAGCAATGATTGTGTCAAAATATACCAGTAACAGGTGAAACTTCAGAGGTCAGATTTCTGTACTCAGACCTGTGTATGCCCCTTTGGTTCCATGAATGATGTATGGAGAGACTGAGACCTGCCCCTTTATAAATAGACTTATTTTAAACTTTAGAAATACATTAAACTCAAGTAAAATATTTGAAGAGAGATTTTGTTATTTTCTAACCATAAAAGATGCATTCTACTAAAACAAAGTACACATTTCTTATGATAAAAACCCTTTGATAGAATATTTTAATTAAGGAGCCTTGGAAATTGCCTCTTTGCATGTATCAGTAGTGAATCTCAGTCTAAATGTGTTTGCTGGGAAATGAGTTTAGCGAGCAGTTGTCAGATATTAAATTTCTTTCAGAATCAATAATTCTTTCTATATAGTTTATTTTTAATTTTATTCACCTTAAAGCAATTTAGACATCATAAATTTAAACAATGTGCAATATACATAGATTAAGTTTTAAAGAAACCTGCTGTATTTACAAGCAGAGCTTAGAGGAAATATTTTGCAATTTCAAAGTTAAGACTTTGAAATGTGGTGAAATCTTTCATTTCTTAATATTGCTGCAGTTTATTTTTCTCTTCATTTGGCCTTGTGGATGAAAACTGAGACAGCAACATTTTAAAGCACTGAGCTGAGTACAGTCATCTCTCTGTATCCATGGGGAAGTGACTCCAGGACTTCCCTGAGGATACCAAAATCTGCTGATGCTCAAGTTCCTTACACAAAATTGTGTGGTATTTGCATATAACCTGTGCACATCCTTTCACATGCTTTAAATCACCTCCAGATTACTTATGATGCCTAATGCAATGTAAATACTATGAAAATAAGTGCTATGCTATGTTGTTTAGGGAATAATAACAAGGAAAAAAAGTTTGCACAGTTCATTAGCGATGAAACACTTTAAAATTTTTTTTCATCCACAATTGGTCAAGTTCACAGATGGAGAACTGTACTATAGCTTGTGCTATGTCCTGAATCGGTCCTCCTCCACATTCATAAATTGCATCCTTGACCCTCAATGTTCTATATTTGGAGATAGAGCCTCTAAAGAGGCAATTAAGGCTAAATGAGGTTATAAGAGTAAGACCCTAATGCAATAGGACTGGTGTCCTGATAAGAAGAGGAAGAGTCACGAGGGATGCACACATACACAGAAAAGGTGATGTGAGGCCACAGCGAGACAGTAGCCATCTAAGCCAAAGACACCTTGCCAGAAACTCCCCCTGTTGACACCTTTATCTTGGACTTCAAGTCTCCAGATCCATGAAAAAGCAAATTTCTGACATTCAAGCCACATAGTCTGACACGTTATTATAGCAGCCCTAGATGATTTTGCTTTAACCAAAATAAACAGCTATTCCTTCCAGATGTAATAGGTGATTATATCAAAAATACTAAGATGAAGGCATTATTTTCTCTGACATCACAGGAAGAAATTTGCACATACAAGCACACCCTTTAATGGAAAGCTGTCATTTGTTGTACTGGTTATATGGGTGAGAATTTGTTTGCTTTCGCTTTGAATGACAGAATAAGAAATGAGAGGAAACTTGGAGGAATCAACAAAGGAGGATCCACAAAAAGCTAGAGAGAAAGGAGAAGCAGAAAGGAGCAAAATAGAAGAGTGTTACCAAGAGGCTGCAGAAGATTAAAAATAATGAGGAGAAGAGACAGGCTCCTGAGGTCCCTTTGGGCTGGCTTGTTCTAGATATGCTCTCTAATGTTTCCACTGTAGCCCTTGTGCAGGTGTGGAGCAAGGAGGGTTCAGCAAACCGACCATGCCATCAGAGGAAACAGACTTTAGGGGATTGAAACCAGGGGTGCTCTACCACTGAGCTACAACCCCTAGTCCTTTTTATTTTTTATTTTGAGACAGGGTTTGGCTAAGTTGCTGAGGGTGGGTTGAAACTTAAGATCCTTCTGCCTCAGCCTCTCAACTAGCTGAAATTACAGGAGTGTGCCACCACACCCAGATAAAGAGACTTTTTAAAAAAACACCTCCTTTTACTGATAGGAAAACTATAAGAAGTGTCCAACTAATAAGAACAAATAAAAAATTTTAAAAATATATCTTCATAAAACATTAAAAAGAAAAAGTATCCAGGCTTGACACTTAGTCCAACCTGGGATGGAATTCTAGTTCTGTCTCTTTTGGACTCACTTTCCTCATCTGTGATAAAGCATACTAGTGTAACTTATAATGTTTTTGTGAGGGTTTAGTGTAATTAAGTGTCCATCACATAGTTATGATAAACTTTAACTCTAGGACCAAATCACCTGGTTATTTGGGGATAGTGTGGTATAAAAGTATGGTAAACACATTTTAACAGCTGAATTATTGAGAGAATGAATACATAAAAACACTCCATAGAACAATAGTAGTAGAAAACATCTAAGAGAATGAAAAAATAACCTCTTTCCTCATTGAATTAGATTGGGTAGAGTTCTTCCTGGAGGATCATTGGGAAATCCAGAATTCTGCTAGAGGTTAAGGAAGAATCTCTTTAACTAAGCAATTTAACCATACCAAAAAGAAGGGTTACAAATGACAGAAGGAGAGAAATATGAAAAAATGGGATCCAGAGTTGGGCTGATTGACTAGTTCACATGGGTAAAGGATGAGGTTCCAAAAGGTTAAAGACCACTTAAGATTCCATTTGGATTCACTTCTATATAGGATCTGTACTCAACCTGGAACCCAGGAGGGAGTTTTAGTGTTGACTTTTATAATCCTCTCGTCTTTAAGCCACTTTCCCAGTGTGTTGCTATCACAAAATACCTAAGACTGGATAACTTATAAAAGACAAAATTTTGTTGGGTTACAGTTCTGGAAGCTGAGGAAGCTATGATCAAGGGAGAGGCATCTGGTAAACTGCCTTCTTTCTTTTTTATTGTTCTCATAATATTTTGCAGTACTCAAACTATTAGCATTAATAAAAGATGTTTTTTTTAGGAAGAATTTCTTGCAAAATTATTTAAAAAATATCACATATAGAAATGTAATTCTTATCATTTGCACTTGCAGTTGTTAAAAAATAGTTTATTTCTTTTAAAAAATTATTTTATTTGTTCTAATTAGTTATACATGACAGTAGAATGCACTTATACATTTTGATTAATCATACATAAATGAGTGTAATTTCTCATTTTTCTGATTGTACATAGTGTAAAATCACATCAGTCATGCAGTCATATATGTACATAAGGTAATAATGTCTGTTTCATTCTACTATCCTTCCTACCCCACACCCCTTCCCTCCCTTCACTCCCCTCTACCAAATATGAAGTAACTCCCTTTTTCCCTAGTACCCACCCACCCCACTGCTTATTGTGAATTAGCATCTGCATATCAGAGAAAACATTCAGTCTTTGGTTTTTTGGGTTTGGCTTACTTCGTTTAGCATGATATTCTCCAATTCCATCCATGTACTGGCAAATGCCATCACTTCATTCTTCTTCAAAGCTGAGTAATATTCTTGATGTGTCATTCCATGGTAGAAGGGCAAAGAGAGGGTCAGAGAGCAAGAAGGGGCTCAACTCTTGAAGATGCCACTTCCTGCATTGGGGATAAAGTTGCCAACCCTTCAATTTGGGGGGACACATTCAAGCCACAGCAGTAAGTGATGAACAAAGTTGGGATCCAGGTTTCATAAAAAGAGAGTGTACTGTGTAGAGGGAAAAGAGGGGTGGGAGGGGTGGGGGGGAGGGGAAAAATAAAATAAACATCATTACCCTATGTAAACGTAAAAAAAATTTAAAAAAATTTAAAAAATAAAAAATAATTCATCCATTCATGCATTCATTTGAAAACATTTATTTGTCAACTGCTATGTGACAAATAAGGTGCTAAGGATCAGAAAGCCAGCAAGGCAGATGACATAGTCCTTTCTCTCAAGGACCTGCCTTCTAGGCAGGAGAGACCAACATGCAGAAGCAGTTTCAGTTTTCCATTCCTCAACATCTAAGCTGTCTGGGGGAGGGTGTATTAGTGTACAGCTTCATGTATAAGCAGGTCAGGAACTTACTCGACTTTCATGAAATTGCTGGAGCTAAGCAATCTGGGGTTGAAATGATGGTGGACTTCCACGAGACAGCTGGGAAACCAGGAACCCTTTATGCTGGTCTACAGCCACTAAGAAGCAGAGGTTAAACTCAATCACATTGGAAGCAGTAGGATGGAGAAAAAGGAAAAGAAGGATAATGTTCTCTAAGAACACATCTAGAATATTGTACACACTACTTTACTCACAATTTACTGATGATAATTGGAGCCCATAACCATAACTACCAAAAATGGGGATAAAAAGAATAGACACCACGTGCCCAACCAAGGACCCAGGTTCTATTACTGAACCATAGAGGAGCAGTACCAGCCTACAATAGAGAGCTGGTGGCACTGTGGCCTGTCCTTGGCTGACCTTCCCATGTGGAGCCCTTACCCTTTACACACTTCCACAACCACCCGCACACTACACTCTGCCAGACTTCCCAGAAGCTTTAGAAGAAAGACAACATAGTAAAAAATACATGTCAAGTTGCCTACTTAAGTCTGATTTTCCTAAATCACATAAAAAGACTTTAAGCCCTTACTGGATATATTTCAGGGGCTAACCCTCTTGTATTACCCCACTCTCCTGGGGACCCTCTCTTACCAGCCCCCAAAGAGCAAATCTCTTGATCTATTGGAAAGTTCCACTCCTCTATAGAAGACAATCTGGTCATCTCGTTACCCTCTGACTTGTGGCTCTCCCTGCACAGATAATCTAATAGATTCTCTATCAAGTGTCATATTTTATAGTCTGAGTTATAAAGGGTGCAAATTGTGGTGGGGCTCAAAACAGGACTCAGAGTGGCCTTTGTCACACCTTGGGGGTGTGCTGGTCGGTCAGTCCTCTCAGTGTCCTTGGGTATATGTTCCCTCCTCCAAATATCTTCCTCGCTCTGTCTCTGTCTCCCCCACTCCCACACCTTCCCTCTCACCCCCTCCCCCACACACAGACACACAGTCACACACATTCCTTCCAAGGGCAAATCCCACAGACTAAACAGCCTACACCAAGAACCACTAATCTGACTGCTTCTTGAGGGAAGCATATAAATGAATGAATTAAGCTAGATGGTCAGTATGACATTCCCTATTAATAGGGTAGTCAGTCCCAGTGGATTTTGATGGTGTGGTTCCAAAGATTTTAGATCTCCTCATTTGTTTTATTAAGGGAGGTTGAAAGTCCAAGAATTTTTTTTAGATGACAAGTCTGGGTTTTCAAAATGTTGGCACTGAATTAAACAAACAAACAAGCAAAAAACCACTGCATAGCACATCTAATGGGTTGGATGCAGGCTAAATCCAACCCTGGAGCCTCCACTTTGAAACTCCTCATGCGAGCACTGGAGGAGGAAAACTTTCCCCTAGCTGGCTTTCACAGCAGCAAACAGCATGAGCATTTCAGAGTATTTAGCATTATCTTCCAGAAAAGTGTGAGTTTTTCCCTTCATTTTCCTCCTTTCTAATTGCACACACTTGCACTAAACCCAGCAAGAGGACAGGGATCCATTTCTAGCTATATACCTATTGTGGTTGCTCCTCCAGCTGCAAAGACCCACAGAAGCTGTGGACTCACCACCTGTAAAAGCCTCATTAAATTCTTGGATAAGACGCCACCCTCCTCCTCATTCTCTGTCTTGGGAAAGGTCGCTTCTGTTTTTCTCTCCAGATCAGATAATGAGCACAGAGAGGACAGTGAGTCAGGGCAACATCGTGTCCCCAACACCCTGTTCTGGTCTCAGAAGTGCTCTCTGCCTCCTTCGTGACTTTCACCTTGCCTTTGGCTTTGCTTTAGGACTCAGGCTTCTGGATGTTCCCTAAAAGCTGTGACATCTGTTCTGAGTTTGACTTTATTCTAAGTTAAGAGGAAACAATTAAAGGTTTCCAAACAGGAGAGTGACATAAGTAAAAAACAATCTGCCATCTGTCAAAATTAACCAGGGAAGAAAATCAACTGGAGTTAGGGCGAACAATTAGGGGTGTGGACCATAGTTTAAGTGTTGAGACAGGAAGCAGTTAAGTGATAGTGGGAAAGGAGATAAGAGCAGAGGCAAAAGAAACTGAACCTACAATTTTTGCAACTGTGTTCAAAAGAGACCCAGGTTTCAAGCCTGCTGATTAGAATAATAACTATTGTAGAAACAAAAAGTAGCAATTCGTGTTTGTTTGCTTATTAAAATTTTATATTGGTTTTTCATCCCTGAAAAATGACAGTACTGTCAATTGATACTAACAGCATGTCTATTGGTCTGTAATTTTTGTTCTGCTGGATTCCAAGGACTTTGTACGCTTTATCTCATTAATCCTGAAAGCTTTGTGAGGTGGGTAGCAATGGTTTCAAAAACTAAATATACAAAAGATAGCTTTTTAAATTTACTTTTTTTTTTTTAAATTCTTGAACATCTCTCACATTCTCATTGAGATCTTTTAGACTCTCAGTAGCAATTAGTAGAGATCAGGCTTGGCATGTACTATGTTTCCCAATTATTATCAATAGGTTCTAATTGAGAACATGTGTTCATTTCAGCTGGGATTATTGTCTGGCTGATCACAATGGAAAAGCTGAAAGACAGCATCTGGCAGAGTTATTTTCTGACATCCACCTCTCAGTCCCGTCTTCCTTCCTAGCCGCTTTCTTTTGCTATGTGACCCACGAGAAGGAAGGGCGGGCAGCACCGTAAGTGGTACCTGTTCTGTTGTGGCGATGGGCCCGTCCATGCGATCTTTGCATTGTTTGGCAAGAAACACACTCAGTTCCTTAAAGCAGTTGGTAGCCCCACTTACCCATTGCTGTGTGACAAATCATCCCTGAGCCCAGTGGCTTAAATCATTATTCTGTCATTTGGGCAAGGCTTGGGAGATATGTTTGCATCCACTCTAGGTGGCCTTAGTTGTGGTAGGGTGACTGAGGTGAGAGGATCCAGTTTCAAAATGCTTGTCTCACATCATGGTAAGTGTGTTCTGGCTGTCAGGTGGGAATTCAGCTGCAGTGGTCAGCTGTGGTGCAGTTTGTCCTTCAGTTGGTCTCTTCATGAACAATTGAGTTTGGCTTCCTTTTAGCAGGAGCCCTGATTTCTAAAACAAAAGAGTCAAGAGACAGAAAGTGGAAGCTACCATTCCCTTAAGGTTCAGGCCTATGAGTTTTCATGGCATCACTTCCTATTACTTCCTACTGGCCAAACCAGGCAGACTTACTACCCATATTCAAAAGAATGGGATGTAGTCTGTACATTTCCATGGAAGGAGTGTCAAAAACTGTACAGCCAATTTAATCTGTACTTTGGAAGATTAAATTAGAAATTTGGAATGGCATCTCTGAGCTCAAGAGTGATATATTAAATTGTACTAGTGTCCAGTAATTCTGGAGTCTAATCCAGAATTAATTACTTTAAATATTTTTCTCTGTACAATCTCTCCACATAATGATTGTATATTTTTCTTTCTTTCTCTTTTTCTTCTCCTCAGGTATTATGCTCTTTTACCCCTGGTTTGTTTTGTATGATGTTCCCACCCCTGTAACCTGGCTTAGAAACATTTCTGGGAAGTTCTCTTGAGTTCCCAAAATGAACAAAGTGCCTCTTCTGGGTGTGTCTATAGTTTTGGGGTACTCTTCATCAAAAAGGGTTATCACAGCACATTGGAAACTGCTGATCTGGCTTTACCTCCAGACTGTAGGATCCTTGAAAGAAGGACATTTATCTTGTTCACTTGGAACACCCAGCATGTAAGACTGTTGCTAACAGTAATACTTCATAATATTTATTGAATCATTCATTCAGTCTGCCCCATATGTTTACATTCTTGGAATGGTCTGTGTCATTTGATACTGTTAGAACTCACTCTCAGTTTCTCCAACTTGTAAATGGAGAGATTGGGATTTCCATGATGCTAAAATGGAGAGAATGAAAAGAAGTGTCACCAAAGTCTCACGAGAAGTGGTGATGAAAGAAGCCGTAGTGCATTAAAAACGATTCTTTCTTGATGATTATGTTCAGGCTATATCCAGCAAGGTATTTCTCCACAGTTTCCTATGTTAAAGAGAAGCTGTACAAAGCAGCAGGACATTAACCATGCCTCATTCATCTCCATTGCTCCCTGGACATTTTGAAGCAGGATATATAAGCCACGCTCCAAATTGATAACAGGTGTCTGATTCCAAACAAATATCACCAATCTTGCCCTTAATGCATTGTAGCAGAACATGATAGAACATTAAGAGTGCAGTAGTGCACATTTAAAAGAGGAACAAACGTGAGATTTAGTGACACCATCTTATCAATTGAATTTAAAATGTATATTAATCTTGCTTCTTAGGCACAGGAACAGATGAACCAATGAAATCTCATATTAGAAGCTGAGGGTGAGACATATTGTCTCCTATTTTAGAGAATGAGGAGAAATTGATCATTCTGAGAGAGATCCTTGCTCACTACAAAGGAACTCTGACCAGGAGAGATAGAAGCCTTTAGGAAGGGACGCTGCTGGGGCTTTGGATTCTATTTTATTTGAACTCAAAACATGTATTGAGTTGTGAAGACACTACTTAACATGCTGGGAAGCATAGTTGGTACAGAGAAGAATATGATACCATCCAACCCCCAGGGAGATGTGACCAATGAGTAGACATGAGGGGAAGGATGCAGACATAAGATGGAGAAGGGCAGAGTAGAAGGTACAAGGTCTGGAACCAGAGAGCCCTGTAAGCTGCATCTGTGATCCCGACATCCTTGCACAGGTTTATTTAAATTCTCTCAGCCTCAGTTTCCGCATCTGTACAATAATGTTGATCACAACAATGCCTACCTCCAGAAGACCATGACAAGGATTAAAGGAGGTAAGGAATGTGAAGCTATAAGCTCCATGTGGGGGGAGGACAAATCCCTGTGCACTTCATTGTCTCTCGACACTTGCTGTAGCATAGAGCACAATGGATGAGATGAGTGATTATTTGTTGAATGATTCCATGTTGGATGTAAATGCTTATGTGCAGACTTGGCACATAGGAAGTACTCAATAAATACTCACTATTAAGGCTGCGGGTGTAGTTCAGTGGTAGAGCACTTGCGTCCCAGGTAGAGCCTGGCGTCCCAAGCACTGCAAAGCAAAACAAACAACAGGAACAAGAAAAATAACAAAATAGCTACATAATGGTACTGTGGCTGTCATATTAATATCAGAGCTAAGCAATATTGGCAGTAGTTGCTAGTGGTAATAGTAACAATAATAGTTATATCCTGGTCATATTTAACTAGGAGCAGAGAACATCAACAGATGAATAGCAAGAGAAAAGCTAAATGAATAAGTTGGCTACATTGTAAAGGAGCATAGGACAGAACAATGAGGATTTGGTCCAATATTCAGAAAGTAAGACTGCTTTTGAAGGCTTCTGAATAAGGAGACAAAAGGTGACAGCTATGGGTAAGATAGACTAGGAAGTGGAAATTCCTTAAGAAGCTCTGGATTTGAGTCTATTACATAGGTCCAGGAGGGATTTGGTGCCAAACTGGGCAAGGGTCATGAAAGATGGAAAGGAAGGAAGGAGTGAGCAAAGGAATTTGGAGAGAGAGTTGACAGTAATTGATTACAGATACAATACGGGAGAAGAAAGAACCAAACAACTTGACAACTGAGATCATAGTGCCATGCGACATTATCAGAAATGGAGATGTCGGGTGCTGCCGAGAAGGAGATTATTTGGGTCCAGTATGCGTTTGTGTTTGCGTAGAGCACCCAAAAAGAAATGGGCCATGCGTAGTTCAAGTCTGCAGAGCAAAGGCAAGTTGGAGTTAAAAGATTAGATTTGAAGTCTTATTTTTTTAAAGAGAAGAGGGTCAAAACTTGAGCATAGAACATTACTAAGGAAAAGGGGACAAAGAGAAGAGGATCAGGGATAGGACCTTGGAAAAGAACCATTTGGGCTGAGGGAGGAACAACAGTGCTTGTGATGTCAGCGGAAGTCAGAGAGGGAGAGAGTCCATGCCACCTCACTCATTATGAGATGGAAGCTGGCCACTTGGAAAACTGAGAGCTGAAAGTTGTGGCCTGACAGGAAAAGACGACAAAACAAGCGTCATATCACTTTGCTGTCATCTTGGGGGTCATGCTTACAAGTTCTCTCATGGCTCTTCAGCTTTCTCCAGCTCCCCAGCAAAGAGATCTTTGTACTTGTTAGAAACTGTTTCAGTCAGGAGGATGCCCAACCAATAGTGAATATAAACATGTATTGCTTACTAAGCAAGAAGTCCAAATGTTTGGCCTCGTAAAGTTATCAGTGAAATTTTATCTTTCTGCTCATATTCTCAATGTGTCAACTGTGCTTCCTTCCAGGATAGAAAATACATAAATAAATTTTTTAAAGGCCCCACACCACCAAGAACCACATTCTCAAGGAGGAAAAGAGATTATTTAAAGCAAAAGGAGTTTTTCCTTATACCATTTTTCAGGAATAACTATCCTTCTTAGTGACCCCAGGACATTTCCTTTTTGGCCAGGTCCACTTCATAACCAACCCTACCACAATCGCTGGCAAAAAGAAAAGGGTGCCTATGACTGGCTAGGACATAGAGCAATCACAACAGATCCCAGGCCCAGGCACTCTGCTGTCCAATCAGGACTAGGCTTCTAGGCTTCTGTTACTGAGGAAAAGTGGTACACACGTCACAGAGAAAAGCAGCAGTGTCTACCGAAGAGAGTATAAAATTAGAATTCTCTATGTGTTGGGATGAACAGAGGAAAGGCATAGACCAGTCATGTGCTGGAAACTGAACAAATGTCCCCCTTTGACCAAAAGATATCACAAACATGAAGATACACAAGAGCCTTATCAAAGGGACCGACGTTCTCAGTGAGGTTGCCAGGGCAACCTGGATACACCTACCAGGAAAAACTTTGGTTTGTTTTTAATAGCATTTTTCATTCTATTGAACTAACAAAACAGTTTCCATGTGTGCCTGAAGCCACTTCCTCCCCTTCCCAGCACTTAGGGTTCCGTTACCTTCCTCTGCCCCAGCTCACTCCATGGTGAAGCATGTGAGCCCAACGGAGTAGCCTGACATGGCCACTTCCGTTCTGTCACCACATGTGAGTTTCTTCCACACAAAGAACAGATCTGCCAAGATCCTTGTGCTGTTTATTTGACCCTTTCTGGATCTTTGTTCACAGCATCCCAGAATTGTCACCTCTGTTCTGTGTCACCTTTGCTCCATCCTCCCCTCCTCTATTTCAGTCCCCAAGTTTAGCTTTTCATAATAACGTACTAACAATATCAATTCTTAGTACTTGTCCGTTGTTTTAAAATAAGTGTAGGGGACAGGAGTATATGGAACTCAGCACTTGCCCAGCATGTGCAAGACTAGATTGCATCCCCAGTACTGCAAATAAAAAGAAAGTGCAGGCAACACATCTGTTTCACTTCCTTTGTTGTTTCATCCAGTTTAGGACATGCTGACCCACAGGTTATTGAAGTTAGTCACTGGTTGGAGCACATACATCCTAACTAAGATCCTTTTTTTTTTTTTTTGCCATAAGCGAGCTAGCAAGTGAGGGACTCTCCACCACAGTGTCCTACTATTAGTTTACAGATGAAAAGGAAAAAAGAACAACCAAAATGGAAAAAGAGAAATAGTTTTCTACAGATTTTATCCCTGGTTGTATCTTCATTTGTATCATGAATAGCTGTTTTACAGTAACAAAAATTCAAGCATTCCAAAACATGACTAGCTGGCAAAAATGGAATTTCACCCTTATTAGCCAGAGATGTATTATGTGAATTACTTTGCCAAATTATCAAGCCAATCAGTTGGTGTAGAGAAAAAGAAGTTAAGAAAGAACAAAAGGCTCCTTTCATCCATTTTACAGTTGACCCAAGGGTGGCCTTAGATTACAGTTTGGGGCAAGAGTCCAAAAAATACTACCCCCTTGTGTTTTATCTGGATAAGGTCAAAGGCCCTTAATCACTCATGGCCCAGATTAAATGTCCTTCTATGATCATCTACCCCATGCCCAAAAGATGGAGATGATCCACCTTCTGGAATCCTAGGAGGCCATATTTACCTTTCTGTGGTGTCATTTATAGCCATCTACTTTGAGTGGTGATTATTTGTTCATATGCATTATTAACTACTTATCCTCAGTATTGGTTTATATGTGCCCTATGAGAATAAACACTAAACAGAATTCACGTGATTCCCCTTTATCATCTTCGTAGTGTCTTACATAGTGCCTTCATATATGTGTTCTCAAAATACATTTATAGATTACTAAATAAATTATATCTGAAAACTCTACCTACTTGTCAATTTCTGTTTCTTTTGCTTTATTCCTTTTAGGATTTCTTTAGTAGTCAACTTTAATGCCAAGCTCTAAAGATGATTTAGATGGTAAGGCCTAGCAAATAGAAAGATTATAAATTTTCTTTACCATTCACTGCAAATCGTGATGTGTGAACACATGCACGCACACACACACACACACACACACACATCCTATAAAATCTGGAAATGTGAAAAATGATCTCGGCTTCCTTCTCCTCCTTCCTGAACTCCCACATTAATACCTATTCATGAAGTATGTCCACAGGTACATACATCACATCAGAATATTACCTTGCATATTCCAGACTCCAGGTCATCTGAGTCTGCTACGGAGGGGGAATGACAAGATTCAGGAGGAAGACTCTCCCTGAATGATGAGAATATTTTCTCAGATTTGCTCTGAGACATTTTCAAGTCCTTTTGAAGATCGAGATTTTAATGTCAATTATCACTCACAGGTTCTGAAGCATGATTCGCCTTGGATAGCATTCATTTTGTGATTTCAGTTCATAGGAAGGGCTGTTTTTAATGTCATCCATGTGTCTCTGTCCTGCACTCCCAGGCAAATGGCTAACCTCATTTCGAAGGTATAAATGTTCCTCCAGGCCCTAATCCCTTCTGTGTAATGGGGCATTTGTTTCTCTTCAGTGAACAGTAAACCTGTAATTCCCTTTAATCCTAAGTGAGGTTTAAAGAGCAGAGATTTCAGTTATTCACTCTCCCACCTACCTTCTGTGGGCTTTTCAGAGTTACAGAAGACCCTTTGGAATTTTTACAAATCCCTGAATATCTGTCTAGTTAGTCCCTAAAAAGATGCAGCAAATGGAATTCAGAGTCTAGGTCAACTCTATCATCTAGTAACTATTGAAAGGAGGTCATGTTTGGCTGGAATTTGTAACTGGCTGCTGTCTGATCTTAACTTAATTCTAAAGCACTTGGGGTTAGCACTGATTGAAATGTGTAGACACAGATTCGGCTATAAGCATACAGTCCTCCTTCACTCAATGACGAAAGTGTTCTGAGAAGTGCATCACTCTCCAGTTGTCCTGAGAACATTTATAATGTGTATTGGCACAAACCCATATGGTATAAATCCATCACTCATGTGGCCTCTGGATGCAATCAGTTCATAAAATGGGGTGTATGCGGGTCAGCATGACACAGCACATTGCTTTATAGTGTACGTTTTTATCAGCAGAAGGAATATATTAGAAAGTATGATAAAATAACTACAGGCACAACATACTCATGTATTATCATCACCAAGTATTGCATACTTGATGTAACTGTGCTCTAGTTTTATAGGACTGGCAGTAGAGTAGGTTTGTTTACACCAGCACCATCACAAACAGGAGAGAATGTCTTGTACCTTGGAGTAATGAGGGCTGCGACACTTCTCAATGACAGGAGCATTTCGGCTTCATTCTAATCTTATGGGGAGAACCACTGTACACACAGTCTATCTCGGACCAAAGCCATGCCTGGTTGTATACAGTGCATGGAAGAAATGCCCACCTGCCCTTTAAGTTGACACAGAAGTCTCAATACCATGAAACATGAAAATGTACTAGCACGTGAAGGTTCTTTTTAATATTATGTGTGGTAACAGCAGGGAAAGAAGAAGAAAAAAGAAAGAAAACAAGCACTTAAAAAAGTCCTTGCCCTTGGCCGACTTTATAAGCAAAATGTCACACTGTTTTGAAATCACATTTCTAGACCAAACACATTTTTACAAGTCTATTCCAAGCATGTTTTCACTCAGTGCTAGGGACTTTTAAATCCTAGAATAATACAAAATTTCCACTCCTTCCGGGGCAAAGAGACTTAGCTGTTTGGAAGCCTGTGGTTTCCTTATCTAGTCAATCAAATAGAAGACTTTGTATGACTTGATTTGATCCTTGAACAAATTTACCTTTGTGATTAAGATGCTTGAGGAGTCCAATAGCATGTGAAATTTCTTCCCCAATGACTTTATGTTACATAACTCAAATAATTCTTCCACTGAGTTCTTCAGTGTACTAAATTCACTGTTCTAACCAAAAGGTGGTTCTTTGAAAGTGCCTTTTAAGTTTTAGTTCAAGGTAATTCATTAGCAATGTCAGTAAATGATTAAGAGGAATATATATATAGTATCAATAATAAATTGCTCTCTTTTTCTTTTATGGATGTGAATTAAACACTTATTGCTTGTAGCTACTAAAATTTAATTTTAGTGAAGCACAATGCACTGAGAGACAGGAGTTATTATAACTGGAGAAGAAGACAGAGTTCGGTTTCAGACTGATCCTTCTAATTTCCTGCTCCAACCACTGATGGATTTATCTTGGCACAGAACTAGACATGTAAGAGATTTCTTCTTGGTGTTAATTAGGATCTTTACCTTGAGTATGCTTTTGACAGTGTTTGCATGATAACCCTTTGCTAATAGAAAACGTCTTAAATCTTTAAGCATCCTTACTTATTATACATGAAGGAGGAAAGGAGAGAGGAAAGGGAGGACCCATAGACAAATGCAAGTGCAGAGGAGAGCAGGTAGGGTGATTAGGGTGATGGTGCCCTTCGGAGTCAAAGAAAAGAAAGGTCACCCAGGTCCAAGATAAGAATCGGGACATGTAATTTAATTATTCTTTCCTTACAAATGCCAACTGAAGTGAATAAAATAGTAGTGTAGGGGATAAATGCAAATGGACATTAGCAACAATGGAAGAGTACCATTTATGTCCAGAGACATTGAGGAAATCATGTAAGATGTGGTGCCGAAAAGACAGGAGTGAGAGAAGAACCAATGAACTGGTGACTTGATGTTTGCAAGGGAAATGATGACTTAGCTATGGTGAAGGGACTCTTGGCCAAGATATCCTAGCAAATTTGGTTGGAATAAAACAAACCAAATAAAAGAAGGAGTAGAATGATAAGATGGGGTGGCACATTTTGACCCTAAAAAAACTGAGAAACATGTTGGATGCTGACTCTCAGCAGGAACCATAACAATAACAACAATAGCAGCTGACAATCACATATTGTTTACTATGTGCTGGCCACCGATTTAAGTGTTTCATGAACTCAATCATCACAATACAGCTGTCAGATAAGTGCTTAGATTTTCCATCTTTAAAGAGTAGGTGAAATTGAGTCATAGACAGGTTATCATGATAAGTTATCAAAGATATGATTATCTTTCTGGGCAAATAGATTCAACCAAAAACAATCAGAACTTAAAAAAGAGCTCTAATTATGTATCAGTTATTTAATAGATTTTCTGTAATAAGCAATCCATTAGGAAATATTGTGGGGAAAAAGGAACTTTCAATAATAACAATCAACAGATAAAATATAAGAATTAACTTCAAGAGAATATGCAGGATGAAAGTATACAATTTTATGGAAAGAAACCAAATATAGAGAGATATAACAATTTCTGAATGAGAATACTGGTATTGTGACAATATCTGATATTCTTGTCTAGTTTATCTATAAATTAAATGTACTATAGGGGATAGGATGTAGCTCAGTGGTAGATTTCTTGCTTAGTCCTCATGAGGCCCTGATTCTCCAGCACCACATACACACAAATATACCACTATTTAATACCTGGTTATTATTCTGATGATAAGGACATATTATATTTTTTACTTTTAATTACAGAAGTTCATGCATATGTTATCTAATGTTTAAAAAAATTACATGTAATAGAAGTTGGCCTTCTTCTAGAACATCACAGTAACCTTCCTCTTGTCAGAGGTAATCATTAATTTAATGTGAATTTTTCCAGACCATTTTCTATGGTTATGAATATATAAATGTCTATACAGATGTAGATAAGGATATAGAATTTGTCATTTCCAGTAATGGTTCTACCTGCAATATCTCTCTTTCAAGTCACTCATTCTCTTGGGATCACCTCCTATCATGTCAATCAACAAAGACATAATCAAAATGAAAACATCCTCTACATCCCATCCCTATTATAGAGCAATACTATACACACTAAGAAGGTTTAGATATTTCCACATCAATATGCAAGCATCTCCAAGGAATATTACTGAGTAAAAATATGGAGTGATCAGAAAATCTTTACAGGATAAAATTATTTATGAAAATAATTATTAACATAAACTCTACTACTCTTTAGACATAGAGTTGGATAAATACAGATATACAGATGGCTACAGGTGGCCTCATAACTATTTACACTTCTCTATTCCTATGTAGCTCTCCATTTTTATATTATGTATTTTACAGTGTACTATTCTGTACTGCCTGTATAGATGGAGATAGATATGAGTCTGTATAACCAAATAACTATGCATAACTATATCTAGATAGATATACATGGACACAGTTTCATGTAATGATAAAGTCCAGGCTGTGACTATGGCAGTGGGTGGTTGAGTTGGAATGGAGCGCTTGATGTAAAAGGTTGAAATTGAAAATTCTACAGCACATGAGCACGATCTGTGAAAGTATCAAAATAATCAAGAAGGTCGAGCAACAGGGTGGCATAGAGAAAGACAAATACTCAAGGTGCTAAAATCTTCACTAACTGAAGAGTGACTTGATGATATTTATGGATTCTATCATAGGAAGTAGATCAGTAGATAATATATTCTGAATTATATGAGCTTTGAAATAAATGGTTTGTTTTAGGAAGAAATAATGGTAAATTATTTAAAAATTTATAAAGGAGTTGAAGGAGTTCATCTTCAGCAGAAACAGAAGGTTTAAGACATGAAAATATTATTCATATTTATGACATTAGGTTTTGTAACTGGATATTTCCAATTAGATGAAAATAAAAATTAAAATAATCTAAAGATAAAAATAATATCACTGAGGAAAGTTGGATTTATTAGTCAACAAAAACTATTGTTACTATAATATCAAAAGGTAAAATGTGGAAGAATTATTCAACAGTGTTAAAATTAATGGGTTAACCATTTATGGAAACAAAGTTAGATATTACTACAAATCTCAAAGATCATTTAATATTGATCAAAGTTTTGAAGATAATAACCAAAACCATCAGGCACAAATATACTTAAATATTTAAGAGATCTTAAAATGGAAAAAGCCTTCTTCCACCTAACTACCTTAAGAAGACCAAAAGAAAGAAAATCAAAATTAAAAAAAAAAAAAAAAAACAATAAACTGAGAAAATCTATTGGAAAAAAATGGAACTGATAAAAGCTATTATGGATTAAGAATTATTATAAATCACCAAGAAAAATGTAGACTCCCAATTAAAAATTGTTAAAGAACTTGAAAAGGCAGTGCGTAGAGGAAGAAACAAATAGACAATAGGTACACATCAGAGAGTTCAACACCATCAGAACTCAAAGATACATAAATTAAAACCACTATAAGTTGTAATCGCCCTCTGTAAAATTTTCAAAATCTTTTCAAATAATATTTCCTAGTGCTGGTAAGTACATCTCATACATTTCTTGTTGTAGCAATGATATTAGAAGGAAGGAAATTTCCATACCTGTTTTCCAAGAGCTCTAAATATTCCAAATGAATGAATTTCATTAATAAATATATTTTAAAGAGTGTCTGAAAATATAAAAATTAATTTGAGCTTTATAAAAATTAATCTGTACTATATCCATTGTACAATCTAATATATGTGATTCTGCATATATTTTGTATAATTAGGGTGAAGAGAAGATTATTTTTTAACCCACTGGAATTCCTCTCAGAGAAAGTAAAATCCAGTTATTTATTTCCTTACTTACTTGCTTTCAACTCAAATACTCACATAACTTGCCACAAAATATAATTGCCAACTCATCTGATGAAGCATTTTCTCATTGTGCAGCTTAAAGTAACAGGGAGTGGAGAGAAAGTGAGACAGAAATAAAGAGGAATTGAGAAGGGAATTGGTTTCTGAGAGGGCTCCCCAAAACTGATCAGTTTTATGCAATGATCAATTTGATAACATGTTTTTGAAAATAGTGTAAGAACTGAGCTTTGCATGAGAGGACATCAGAATGTAATATGGGATTAAAGTATAGTGGTCCCCTTATCCGCAGAGTATGTTCCAGAATCCCCAGTGGACACCTGAAACCAGGTAGTACTGAACTCTACATTAATGTCTTTTCTATCTTAACACTTACTATGCACTGTGGCCGTAACTTTTTGCAGTTTGGGATTTGATAGGAAAACTAGCAAGAATTTCTTTCCCCCACTTTGAAATATCTTGAATAAAAGATTTGCTTTTACCATAGATCTTAGCAACTTCAGCATACATCTTTTTCTTTCCTTATTAAGAAGAAAACTTTTACCCTTTCACTAAAAGGGCACACCTCATGAATCTATTTGACATACTCAAATCACTAACTTCACTTCTCTTGTGATTTGGGGCCATTATTAAGTAAAATAAGAGTTACTTGAACATGAGCACTATGATTCTACAAAAGTAGATCTGATCATTGAAATAACTACTAAGTAACTAATGGGTAGGTAGCATATACAGCTCGGACACATTGGACAAAGAAGTGATTCATATCTCTGGCAGAGGGAAGTCAGATGGCATAAAATTTTATCATGCAACTCAGAATGGCAAGAAATTTTAAACATTTAAATTGAAAATTTTTGAAATTTTCCATATAATATTCTTGGGTCATGGTTGAAACTACAGAAAACAAACTGTTGATAAAGAGGCAACTACCATGTAAGATTAAAGAGGAAAAATTGTAAGAACATGAGATCCTGGGAATTCCAAGAAATTGTAGTAAAGTATTTGGAATTTTAGGGTCCCTGGACAAATACTCAGCTCTCCAATGCCACAGTTAACTCAGACTGAATTTTGCAATCTTAACATTTTTATTATTCTTGCTTTTCATTTACAGTGCACTTCTTTTTATATAAAGATAATATCCTTTACCTTGAAAAGTACAATCCAGCAAAAGAAACAAATTACATGGGAAATATTTCCTGCAGGGCATTTTATAAGCTGCTTACATTGTTAGATGCATTTTCTATTTTCTATATACAGATTTCATTTAGCATTTTATGCCTACTTCCTTTTCTTTTAAAAAAAAAAATATATATATATATATATTTTAGTTGTAGGTGATCACAAATACCTTTTATTTTATGTTGTTTTTTTTTTTTTTTTTTAATGTGGTGCTGAGGATCAGACCCAGGGCCTCATGAGTGCTAGGTGAGCCACTATCACAGCTCTACTTCATTTTCTTAATATGCCCCTGTGCTTATCACTTGACCTTCTTGGTTCATTAGTCTGTGGTGGATTACTGTGTTTTAACCAGCTGAAGCCTGAGTCCAAGTTCTTGGTGCCCATAGTTTGTTGCCATAGTTCTCTCATATTGTGGGATGGAGTGGAAGCTTTATGTGTTTCTGTTGAGATTCTGAACAAACTATAGTTAACCTCGCCCCACACACGCCCCAAATGATTACTTCATGAGCATATAAACTCTGAGGTTAGACACTATTCACTGAGGAATACTTAACAATATAGGTGAATCAATTATAAATCAACCTGACTCCTTGGTGAGATTGAAAAGCACTGTTTGGTTTCCCATTGGCTAATTTAGGTTCTTAATGTTTTTAAATCCTTCATGGTTAATTTGGAAATTAATCAAACTTCAAGGTCTGTTTTCACTTATCTTTTCTAATTTGGTAGATTATTTAATTACTTGAAACTACTCAAAAGCCTAAAAAGAATTATAAATACAAAGTGAGTTGAAGGAGATAATACTGGCAATGAAGGTACAATTCCTATAGAAAAAGACACAGTTATATTTTTAGTAAGAAGAACATCCTCTTTTTAAAAAATTAAATAAAAGGTGACTGTTGAAATTACTTGAAAGGGGCCAAACAAAACTGCCTTGGCAAGCAGTCTGTCAGTATAAATTACACTGTGCTTCCCACCATCACCCTTTATTTTTCAAGGTCACAGTCAAGGACTTTAAGATAGGGATCATCAATTTCCACACAGATTCATAGGCAACAAGAGACTTTGGGGGTCTGTTTCTGTTTTGAGACCAGAGTCCCCACCTTTCCCTAGGAGGTGACAAGAAGGGCCTGTGCAGTCTTAGGAGGTAGACTCTTTCTTCCACCATCTCACCATTACCTGTGGTAGATGTAAAACCCTAGTTTCCACTTCTGCTGTAAGCCAGCCAGTTTCCTCATGTTGCAACAAATGTCTTTTTCCTGTCTCCAGCATTTATCACCCTTACTCCACAAAGTTTTATAATAATAGCTCCTGAGGCTGTATAGAAAACCTGAATGAAAGATGTTGGTTGGACTCCTTTTAAAATTTGTAGTTTCAGGTGACGTGTGTGTACAGATCTTAGCATTTTATAGAAAGCAGACCTAGACGCTGAGAAGCAGTGTGTAAAGGAGACAAAATTGAACTTTTGTCTTGACACTGGTCATACCCAGAATATTTCCAGTGGACAAAGAAGTTATTGGGTAGTGAAGAATTCCCCTTTCTGGTCTTCCAGACATAATCAAGAATGCCTGAGTCCTAGGGTGAACACAGCTATGACCATTTTTACTCACTCATTCAGTTTTTAATTCAATTCTTCATGGCACATCTATTAATCACTTCCATTGTATCAGGTATAATGTAAGATACAGAGGACATAGCCAAGATCAAGGGGGATAAGGTGCCTGCTCTAGCAGAGCCTATATGTCTATGCAGAAGCCAGGCAATTCAAAGGTGTTCAAATAAAGTAAAAATAATTAAGCTTGCTATAAGAAATAAGAAAGAAATGGAGTACTAAGGTCAAGAACATCTTGGTGAGTAAAAGTTTAAATATGAAACCTATCTGAAAAGGTGGTATTAAAGCTGAGACCTGAAGTATTAAAAACAAAGAACCAGTTTCATACAGTAACGTATTTTGGCACCAATCTTTTTTTTTTTTTTTAATGAAATCATTAGAAGAATATCACTCAAAAACAAATAAAAGACTTTCTTTGATAAAAGCTAGTTAGAGCCACAATCTGCTCACTCAGCCTTTCTCATAGTCATCCTCAACCTCAAGGAGGCCCCAGATACTCTTGGTGACCTCCTTCTTGCACCAGGATAAGCTACTGACCTATCCTAATAAATTCTTCTCACACACACACACACACACACACACACACACACACACACAATTTGAAAAACACCAGCCTAAGTGGAACGAGTAGGAAATTGCTTCCTGTTGTCCTGTCTTATTAATATGGAAATAGGTACCTTTTACTCAACAGCCTGTGTTGATTCCTGACACAGATTTCACTTTTTCCCCTTAATATCCTAAAATCTCAGATACACAAACCACCATAATCCATGTCTGCTGTGTTCTTTGTCTAAAGCTTCAGTGGTCTATATCCTAGTTAGGATGTTGTGAAGTGTTGAATTAACACAAGATCGTTAACGATGATAGTGAATGCCTCTCTATTGTATCTAAACACAGTGACTTTTAATTAAACATTGTGAAGCTAAGCATTCCCCTTGGATATCTCTCTTTAGACCTAAAGGAGGAGGGTTTTCACATCTTCTGCCTTTTGTTCATTCATTCCCATTCTGTACTGTATGGAACAAACATGTTTGAGTAGTCAATACGCTTTTCTTTTCTTATTATCTTATCTATTGAAATATTTTAAAGAATGAAAAACTTCAAAAAAGTATAGTGCTTAATTTAGGCTAGTCATTGTTGTTAGTTATGGTAAAAGTATTCAAAAGCATAGTTGAGAGAATAATCAAATCACTTGCACTGTGGTTTACAAAGTAATCGCATGTGTGAAATATCTAGTCATTTACTCTACATTGTCATTTAAACAGTGGCTTGCAGGGCAAATGTCCAGATTTGTCTTAAGAATTCAGCCAAATGGTATTTCATTTGTTCTGAAAATTTTTTTTAAGTCATGAATGATTCAAGTCCATCAACTACAAGATAACCAAGGATGCACATTTTTTTCTTTAGGATCACTGGAATTCAAATAAGATGGAGTGCTTTAGTAAGTCTATTATGGAAAGATCATAAAAGCATCATCTTTCAAATGTCAGAAAGTGCTAATGTTCCCCTGGCAAAATCCAAATAAACGTAAGCTATTTCCAGCTTTGATCTCTGGTTTAATTTTACTAGAACTCCAATTTAACAACCTGTGCCTAGCATTTTAAGGACCAAGTTGCAAGTCACTATATCAAACATGCAACATAAAAGAGAATGCAATGAATTAAATTGCTATTCCACTTCATGAATACTCAAGGTCAGATAGACTTAGGAAAGAAAAATAGTACTGAGGGGGTGGGTAGAAAGCAATGGAAGAAAAAGATATTAATAAGCAGGAGAGAGAAGAATATAGAAACATCCCAGCTTATATAATGATTTATATGCCTGTTTCCTAGTCAATTGAATTCAATAATTAGAGTAAGTCAAAGTGATTGAATTCCTTTTCTGACTTGGCCATTTAAAAAACCTGTGACCTTGGATAAATTCCATTAATTTCTATAAGCTTTTTTTTTTTTTTATCATCTGTGAAAGAGATTAGACTCTCCTGTTAGTAAGTTTTTCTTCACTATGGCAAAATACCCAAGAAAAACAATTTAAAGGAGGAAAGATTTATTTTGGCTCACTGTTTCTGATGTTTCAGTCCATGGTCTCTTGGTCCCTTCCTTTTAGGCCTTTGCAAGGCAGAACATCATGGTGGGAACAGGTGGTGGAGCAGAGATGTTCTTCTCATGGTAACTGGGAAGCAGAGAGAGACAGAGGGAGAGAGAGAGAGAGAGAGAATTAAGACAAGATACAGTTCCCAGGGGCACACTCCCAAGGACCTACTCCCCTCAACTCTGTCTCACCTCCTAAAGTTTCCACCACCTCCCAATTGTCCATTCTGCTATGAACCCATCAGTAGATTAATCTATTGATGAGGTCAGAGCCCCCATGATCCAAAAATCCCCACCCTGAACTTTGCTGCACTAAGGACTAAACTTTTAACATATGAGTTTCTGGGGTACATTGCAGATTCAAACCATAGCAACAATCTACCACTTCATGGTATTTTTGTGAGAATTAAATCACATCGTTCTTTCTAAAGTACTTAGCACCACATAATAAACTATCCTAATAAATGTTTATCATTATTATAAAATAAACAATCATGGTCAGTTACCACATAGCAGTCAGGAAGAAAGGTTCTGAGGATATAAATATGAATAAAAGAGTCTTTTGCAAGGGGTTACCAATTTCAAGCATCTGAACTACTACACAGAGTGCATTAACAAATATCCTCACACCAAAACTGTGTTGGAAGATTCCCACCCTTCCCTCCATCTCAGGATCCAGAAGGCCAGAATCCCCTGTGGTTACTTCCACCTGGGTATGCAGCCCATCTCAGGCTTTGGTGGACACAGAATGCCCTGGCTACTGCCTCACTGGGCTGGCAGCATCTCTCCCTTGTCATGCAGGTTGCTGCATCTTTCCCCTGAAAGTTACTCTTCTCTAGACAGCTAGACATTTCTACAGAGGAACTCATAGGGGAGCAAATTAAAAACCTTTTTGGCCTAGGAAAGCTGGACCCATGTGGGAGACAAACTAAAACTGGAAATGTGACAGCAAATAGTCTATTCTCCTTCCTATTTACTCTCTCCTGTGTCCTTCCAAGGAAGGAATTTCATAGACATCTACCCTGAAATCCCTGGCCATTTTGATGATTGTTCCAGGGTAGTTTCAAGCAGTTGGAGTCTCAGAGTTTCATGCATGCCTTATGCTGTGGAGTTGAAGATGAGCCCCCTCCCCATTTCAGGTCTTGCTTTAAGTTTCTGAAGAAAGAACTACCCAGTAGATTTTCAGCACCTTGGGGTTATTGTCATAAGTATTGATTCTTCTCATTAAAAAAAAAAAATGACAAAAATAATTTTAACAGTTTTAATGAAGCACTGATGGTGACCAAGCTCTGTTCATTTTTCCCTGTTCTCATGATGCATCCCAGTAACACCCAAGAATAACGTGAAGCTCCCTCCCAAGGGCTTCCTTCTCGTGCTCATTTCTGGCTCTGATCACATCCTTTTGTGGATATTTGAGATCTTACACCTTGTTTCTTATAGCTTTCCTGTTTCTCTTCTTTCTGTCAAAACAGACATGGAAATCAGCCCTTTCCTAGTTTCCCACCCTCAAAACTGCTCAAACAAGATCTTTCTGTATACAGCAGAGTATACTAAAGATTTAAGATATGAACATGGTTTATGCAACAGAAATGCAAAAATTACAATTCAATATTAGTCTTCCCTTTTTAAAAATCATTCTTGACTCTTTACATTTAATGGCTTCAAGTCTGTGGCCAAATTGGTCAGCTGTCTCCTATCTTTTGTAAACTTAAAAAATATGAATGGTCTACTTATGTCACCTATATTCACACTGGTACAACTTTCTCAAATCCTATGAGCAAAGCAGTTTTTTTGTCTTCTGCATGTTCATTATTTTTGTGCTCTGCTAATCAATAAACTAACTACACTAGGTGGGGAAGAGAGCAAGAGAGATTTATTATTTATTTGGTATGAATGATAACACCCTCTCATTTGAAAGCAGAAGCAATCCTTTGCAGCTTGGGATTTCAGTATCCTCCCTGTCCCGCTTTTTTTTCCTTTCTTTTTTTTTTTTTTTTTTTTCACAATTAGTATTGAGTTGCTATTATTTTGATCTAAACGTTTTTTTTTCCCCCAGAACTGGGGATTGAACCCAGGGCCTTATGTATGCTAGGCAAGTGCTCTATCACTGAGGTATATCCCTATTCCTTTTTACTTTTATTTATTTATTTTGAACTTTGAGTCAAGGTCTCACTAAGTTGCCCAAGCTGGGCTCAAACTTGTGATCCTTCTGCTTCAGCCTCCTGCGTATCTGGGAGTACAGACATGGGCCACAGTGCCTGACTGATCTATTTTTATTTGTATATGTTATGGTTGGTTGCATAGTTTCAAAAAGGAATTATGTCTATTCCCAACTAAGTATGATCCCAATTTGGTGTCCTTCTATTTTAGCAGATTTCCAAGAGTCAAATCCTAGATTGCCAGTCCACTGACTGTAACATGGTCAGGTCAGGTGGTATAGATGTTTAACCCATGAAGAGGTGTGTAACACACAGATCTTCAGAGTTCTATGCCAGCATGATACCCTGGCTCTTGGCGTCTCTCGGCTTCTAAAGCATCAACAGCTACAACAGCCACTTACGTGGCAGCAGAAGACTTTGAGCTTCTTCTGGAAAATGATCCCTAGTTAGTCAGCCAAGTCCACAAGTGCTTTCTATTAAAAAGTGGGTATAAGGAAGGGAAGCATTCAGTTTACATAAGAGCAGGGTCCTTCATACAGAGATGTCTGCATCCCCACACTTCAGAATATTTCCTATTGATCAAACTTCCTGAACACCTCTCACATTGACTCCTCAGCAATAATGAACAAGCAAATTCTCCCTGACCTTCTTCCCACACCCACTTTATAGTGGGGATGGTGATACTTCCCACAGCCCTGTTCCCCACCTGAACTTTGTTCCGTAATCCCCGCTCACCAGGTGAGAAACCCATTATCTTTCCACTCAAACTCAGATAATGTGCTATTCTAAGAAGTTCCAAAAGAACAGTGGGAGCTGGCCTTTAGTGTCCAGTGAACATGTAGGGGGTCAGGATACATGCCCTATTAGATCAGAGCCTGGATTCCCTGATCCAGCTAAAAAGAATTATATAACCTTTCACTAATTTCCAGGAGAATGTACCAACAGAGCTCATTAATTTCTAAAATTAAATTCAGAAGGGAGCAAATTAAAGGCATAGTTTGTCTGTGAATTTCTAATAGCCTCTATTATTTATTTCAGAAGAGAAATGGGATCAGGTGTCAAATACTCAAAATTTTTAAAATTATTTTTTTATTTTTACAGACTGCATTTTGATTCATTAGACACAAATGGGGTACATATTTTTGTTTCTATGGTTGTGCATGATGTAGATCATACCATTTGGGTAACCAGACATGTACATAGGGTAATGATGTGCTCATTCCACCATTTCCCATACCCTCCTCCCTCTCATTTCCCTCTATGTAATCTAAAGTTCCTCCATTCTTCTCTCTACCCTAGCCCCCCAACCCCATTATATATCATCACCCACTTATCAGGGAAAACATTCGGTCTTTGGTTTTTTGGGAATGGCTTATTTCACTTAGCATGAAATTTCCAATTCATCCATTTACCTGCAAATGCCATAATATTATTCTTCTTTATGGCTGAATAATAGTCCATTGTGTATATATACCACAGTTTCTTTATCCATTCATCTGTGAAGGGCATCTAGGTTGGTTCCACAGGTACCAGGAATTGAACCCAGGAGCACTTAACCACTGAACCACATCCCCAGCCCTTTTTATTTTTTAGTTTTAGATAGTCTTGTTAAGTTGCTGAGGCTGGCTTTGAGTTTAACAATTCTCCTATCTCAGTCTTCCAAGCCACTAGGGTTATAGGCGTGTGCCACCACTTCCAGCAAGTACTCATTTTTGTAGAAACAACAGGATTGGAATGTGATTCCCTATAAAATCCAACTGGAAATTTCAAAGATAGAAAACATTTAGAGCATAAGAATCTGCACCCTTTATTCTCCTTAGTAGGAGTTTGACAAGCACTTGATATAAAACCTACATTCATGTCTTTCCTTTATTTCACTTACTTGTCCACAATTTAAAATTTTTTTTAATTACTAAAATTAGATAAAATATATAAAATAGATCTGATTTATGCATGTCTTTTGTATCATTTGAAATTTGAAGGGCTTTGCTTAAAAGCTAAAGTCAAACTTCTCACCTATATAGAAGTTGAGTGGTCAATGTGTTAAAGCGATTTAATTTCCACTAAATATGAGGGGTAAAAACACATGTTTACATTGCATGTGGGAAATTAGGTTACATAAGGTAAATAATTGAAACTGCAAGGGTTCCAGTAAATAAATGTAAGTCATACAAGAGTTTACAGAATTCCCACACTTGAATGCCTATAAATAGCAACTCTCATTTATTGAGCATTTACTATGTGGTAGGCTCATTATGAAAACAGTCCTCACAACAACCCTGAAGGACGGATATGGCATTTGCACTATGAATACTCTGAGTTACAAAGTTCAATTTTGGAACCCGGGTCTTTCTTTTTTTTTTTTTTTTTTTTTTTTTAATTTTTCTTTTATTTTTCCAATTTTTTTCTTTTTTTTATTTTAATTTATTTTTATTGTAAACAAATAGGATACATGTTGTTTCTGTTTGTACATGGAGTAACAGCATACCATTTGCATAATCATACATTTACATAGGGTAATGATGTCTGATTCATTCTGTTATTTTTTCCTTCCCCCCAACCCCTCCCACCCCTCTTTTCCCTCTATATAGTCCCTCCTTCCTCCATTCTTGCCCCCCTCCCACCCCCCACTATGTGTCATCATCCACTTATCAGTGAGATCATTCGCCTTTTGGATTTTTGAGATTGGCTTATCTCACTTAACATGATATTCTCCAATTTCATCCATTTGCCTGCAAATGCCATAATTTTATTATTCTTTATAGCTGAGTAATATTCCATTGTATATATATACCACAGTTTCTTTATCCATTCATCAATTGAAGGACATCTAGATTGGTTCCACAGTCTGGCTATTATGAATTGAGCAGCTATGAACATTGATGTGGCTGTATCTCTGTAGTATGCTGATTTGAAGTCCTTTGGGTCTAGGCCGAGGAGTGGGATAGCTGTGTCAAATGGTGGTTCCATTCCAAGTTTTCTAAGGAATCTCCACACTGCTTTCCAGAGTGGCTGCACTAATTTGCAGCCCCACCAGCAATGTATGAGTGTACCTTTTTCTCCACATCCTCTCCAACACCTATTGTTGCTTGTATTCTTGATAATCGCCATTCTAATTGGGATGAGATGGAATCTTAGTGTAGTTTTGATTTGCATTTCTCTTATTACTAAAGATGGTGAACATTTTTTCATATGTTTGTTGATTGCTTGTAGATCTTCTTCTGTGGAACCCAGGTCTTTCTGATTTCTAAATCCACACTTTTTAGTGGAACACTTTTATTTGCTTATGGATTCTTTTTCTCATTTTTACTTTTTTTTTGGTACCAGAGAGTGAACCCAGAAGGCACTTAAGCACTGAGCCTCATCCCCAACCCTTTATATTTCTTTTTTTTAAATTTGAGACAGGGTCTCACTAAGTTGCTTTGAACTTGGGATGCTCCTGCCTCAGCCTCCTGAACCTCTGGGATTACAGGCATGTGCCGCTGTGCCCGCCTACGTGGATTCTTTAATCATAATATCCATATGTCCGATCATCTATGTATGGTTGAGAACTCTGACTTTGGTTTTCCTTTTGAATAATGTTGAAGACTGGTATAAGTCATCTTTTGATTCCTCTCTATTTAGGACAATTGATACATTTTTTTGCATTAAAATTTTAGATTATTTAAATGGAAACAGGAAAGTCATGTAAGTAGATCCTAGGTCAAGTATTTGTCACACTTGAGCATGAAACGCCTAACAAACCTTTTTAGACAAAATTTCACTTTAATCTGATCCTATTTTGTCATAAACAGAAAACACATAAATATTCCTAAGTTCTCTTTCTCCTTTTCCCTAAACCACAGTCCCTGCTTCTCAAGTGCTGGACTGGCCCTCCTGTTCATCCTGGCTTTCCGGGACTGATGTGCTCAAGAGACGTGCCCCCAGAGCTCTCTTCCTGAGCTTTATCCCCCTGGGACACGGCAGTGCACTGTACCGGACCCGCCGTGGCTCGGGCTTCTGCTGCTAAGAGAGAAGGGAAGGCACTGGCTGGATCACAGCACTTGTGGCTCGAGGAAACCAGCCATGAGTATATCAGGATCACCAGCTCAGGTTGCTTGACCACTGCCCCAGAGCCATGACAGATGAGTCCAAGACCCCTGCCTCTTAGTTACTCAATGCCTGAGGACAGGGACTACATCTTTATTACTCTTTAACCCTCTGAAACCATGGCACAGTGCTTGAGCCATATTGAATGCCAGATAAAAGCCTTTGTAAAAGATTTTAAAATGTGATTTTTCTCATAGTTGAGCCCCTAAGTTTAAATTGTAATGCTTGGTCATTTTCACTAAACAACATACACATAATTGTTGAAAAATCTGTTTCATGAAGTATAGCTATAGACTAAAATCACATACATGACACACATTTACTTTACATATTTCAAATATATATATACACATATATGTATGTACAGATATATACATATATAATATGTACACATTATATGCATTTATATATGTATCTATGTGTATATATATCATATTGCTATATTTTCCTTAACAAGTTCATTGTATATTGAATAATTTTAAAAGAGATAATACTATCAGGTATTATAAAATTTTCTTTTTTTTGTTGTTTTTTGATTTTTTTTGTGTGTGTATATGTTTGACTTTGAAGATTACACTCAGAAGCACTTAACTACTGAGCTACATACCCAGTCCTTTTTATTTTTTATTTTAAGACAAGGTCTGGTTAAGTTTCAGAGGTTGGCCTTGAACATGTAATCCTCTTTCCTCAGCCTCCCAAATTGCTGGAATTACTTTCAATGTAGCTTTTTGCATTAAGTACTTTAATAGAGATACATTATCATAATAGTCATCATAGTATAGACATTCAACAAATATTTGCTGAATTCTAATTAGTACATATACAGGTATTTGTAATCAAAATACAACCCATGTAGGGGTGGGGGTGCTGAATATCAAACCCAGGGCCGCACTCATGAGAAGCAATGTTCTGCCACTGAACTAAATCCCCAGCCCTTATAATCTAAAATACACCTAAAACATGAATGTCCTTTAATATAAGGAACATCAAATGTCTGAAAAGCAAGGGAAACGGTTTACACGAATTGATGATGTCCATGACTCATTTCTGCTTTATAGTTCATGCCATGAAAATAAATTCGTGTATTTTTTAAGTTCAGTGGTTGTTTGTTCAAAGGTGTGAAAACAAAATTGTAGACTCAACTGAATTTACTTTGGTTTGTCAGTTAATGCTGGGGCTCTGAAGAGGAGAAAAACTTCATGGACATAAAAATAAAATGATAAAGAAATCATTTTATTTGAACATAAGATATCAAATTAGGTCCATGGAGGAGAAAAATTATGTTTTGTGAGAATTCTGTGATTTATTTTAGTAATTTTCCTGGTTCCTCAATATGACCTTAGCTGTTTTTACTTTTTTTACTTTTTTTATTTTTTGGTGATGTGGTGGGGTACTAGGTACTGGGGATTGAACCCAGGGGTGCTTTAGCTCTGCACTATATCCTCAGCCTTTTTTATTTTTAATTTTAAGATAGGGACTTGCTGAATTATTGGTGAAATCATGAATTATCAATAGCTCCTGTTAAAATAAGCGTTAGAGGTAGAAGAAGGGACTTCCCTCCTATGAAGGCCAATATTGTGTGTTTTAGAGTATGGGTGGTTGTCACTGTGGTAGACCATGACAGAGGATGGCTGGGATGCTATCCTATTCACAAACAAAATCACTGATGCTGTTGATGCAGGTAGAATATTAACCTACATTGCTCAATGTATAATTGCCTGAAGTTTATTTTCTGCCTATCAGATAAACTTTGATTTTGATCTCATTTCTGTTATTTTCTAGCCTGTTTCTTTTAGACAAAGTGATTTAATCTTGCTCAGTTTCATTTTCCTATCTGTAAAATGGGTATAATAATTGCATCTAGTTCGTGGGGGTCTTTGTGAGAAGCAAATGAAATGGCTCAAGGATTCCCTTGTGGAAGTATATCTTAGTCCATTTAGGCTGCTATAACAAAGTACCACAAACTGGGAGGCTTATAAACAATAGAAATTTATTACAGCTCTAGAAAGGAGGAGTCCAAGATCAAGGTGCTAGTAGATTAGCTCTCTGGTGAGGGATGTCTTCCTGGTATAGACATATGGTAGCTTCTTGCTGTGTTCTTAAATGACAGAAAGGGCAGGGCAATTCTCTCAGGCACCTATTGCTCACTCATGAGGGCCTCACCTTCATGACCCACTCACCCCCCAAAGCCTCACTTCCTAATACCAATCACCTTAGGAGTTAGGATTCCAACAGATGAATTTGGTGAGGATGCAGTCATCATGCATAGCAGAATGGCATTTTTAGGGAATGGTTACAAATATATCCCTGGGCTCTGGTATTAGGTTCAGTAGTAGCTTCTCTGTGCAATGAGAGAGTTAGAGAAGTGAGTTCAGTACTTAGTACTTAGGAAGTAGCAGGAGCGAGGACAGACTAGGTAAGAAGGGATGAGAAAGAAACATATACTGGATACTCTTCCTTAAGCCAAAGATAAACTCACTAAGCAGCAATTATTGTATCCTCCTCTGCAAAAGTTCCAAATAGGATCCTCTTACCATCTCTTCCTGTCCCACCAAAGTCAATAGCAACACAAATAATAGAGACTAAGAATTAGAGTAGTCGTGCCTCTGACATGGCCCTAGAGCAAAAAGCAACAAATACTTCTTTATAAAGGGACACGTGCCAGAATTGCATTGGGACCACCGTGAAGACATTTAACTTCATGATTTATAGTTATATCGTGAATGGTGATTACTACTGCCCTAATTCACTGGGCTGCCTGACTGAATAATTTCAGAGAGAGCATCCTTTCCTCCTTATTTGATGATATTTCTATAGAATGTATCTATCTCTACCTGGTGAGAGGTAACTTGATGGCACCTGCCTATGTTCTTTGCAACCTGAAAGATCCCAAAGAGTACATAGGTATTGGACCACTCCTCTGGGGCCCTCTTGCCATATAAGTTGTATTCAGATTCCCTAATAGGGAGTTGACCAAAGGTGAGTAAGATGCAGATAATCCATAATGCCTTGGAGTGTGTGCAGAAACACTCCTTTACTAAAAGGAGACCTTCAAGTATGCATACAAAGTTTCCTCTGCGTTTTGTTAAATTGGGTAAAATCATTTTGCAGGTGGTTATCTTGCTTTGCTGTTTTGTTTTTGCGTGGAGTTACATATCAGCCACATGAAATCAACTTCAAGGGGGCCTGTGTGTTCCTCCTCTTCACCTTTTAAGCCTCTACTCCCTTCTCACTGCCCTCCATATCTTCTAGTGCATTCTTCTGAGATTCCTAAATGCACTGGGTGGTGGGGGGATAGGGATCCTCAGAGTTGTTGGAGCTAAACTTTAGGTTTTTCAGGTTCTTCTGAGGATATCCTCCAAGCAGGATTACCCTTCTCCATGGGTACTGGTCACTTCCTGCATGTTATTATGCTATATGCTTCTCTTTTGCCCTGTGTGAGCAATGACAGAGGGGACTAGAACAGAAGGGGATACTTTCTTGCCACACACATATGAGAAGACACTACCATGGTTGTATTTTTCTAGGTCACAGTTACTATTCACCAACAAATTACCTGTGAGCATGTTATTCCTGTTAGGATCAGAGAGTAATGTTGTGTTTTAGTGTTTTCCTTTTTAAAGTTTGGGGGAGCTGGCGTTCATCACAGAAGGGGAAGAAGATGGAGACTGTGGTTTTGAGGTGCAGGTCCTCTAACAGCTTACTCTGTAGATTTTGTGACACATTCTTTCCCAAGCAGTCTTTGCCTTCTGCACCCTTGACAGACACCCACAGAGGGACGATCTGATTTGCAACATCTATAATGAAGGTGAATGGCAACTAGCAGCAGGAAATCTAGTTTAGATTCCAGCACCACAATTAAAGTAAAAGGCCTTTACCGATATTTGTCATCACTCTGTCAAGCAATCACTTCTGAGAAGGAGCAAGACACTCAACCCATTGTCCTGATCACCTACAGCCATGGATGTTTTACAGGCTGTTTCCCTCCTTGTCGGAGATCTCCCCGTTCATAAAGACCTGGTTTGCTCTCCTTGCTTTCCTTTCAAGGCCAGAGAATACAATTGGTAGCTTTGTGCAGTGCCCTACAAAACCAGGGAGCAGTGACCTACAGCCCCTGGGCTGGCACTAGAGCTTTTTTAAACTGTAGGTAATAAGCCATCGTGGTTAAGGAGGTAAGGAGAGAGGGGATTGAACTTTAGTTGTGATTCTCCCAGAGTGTGTTTGTAAAAGCTCTCAGAGGCCACCACATGAGGATTTATAGCAGCTGGAATTCACTGACACAGAAAGTAAGCTTCAGAACATTCTACGTTGCCCTGATGAGGTCACACAAGACACAGACCAGTTATGCTGCCCTTTCCTGAGAAGTTCAGAGGACCTCAGCAAATCACCCTTCCCCGCAAGTTGCAAGGCCCTTCTCACTGAAGTCCTTAAAGGTCATGTTCCTGGATGGTGCGTGACCCTGCCAAAGAAATGAACTGAACTAGAGCTAGCTCCTTCACCATAAAACAAAATGACAATGTCGGCAAGTGGCCTGAAGGCTGGGATGTCATGACATAAACCCTGCAGGGGTCTTTCTTGCTGGATGGTGGCTGGCCAACTCAGTTATATTCTCTCCCTTAAGTCTGAATATAGAACCATAAATAAAGCAACACAGTAAGCAGACTACTATGCAAATCAGTATATAGTTACAAAAAAATAACTGAATTTCTTAGTCTAAAAGCTTTTATTGAAAAGGCATTGGGATTCCAGGACTGATTGGAAAATAGAGGGATGGGCCTAGAAAGAGCCATCAAGACCCAGAGATCTCTGGAAATAGACAGCAGGAGGCACAGAAAGCGTCATGCGGCAGGAGCAGGGTTTCTGTGACACGTGGTGCCGTGACAACTGTGAAATAACCTCCAGTCACTTACAACATTAAGTGGTCTGCTTCAAGGTTCCAGGACCCCAGGTTCCTGAACTGTCCCTACACTAAATGTTCACTTCTTGGTTGCCCAGGTAGGGAATGAGCCAGGCTGTCCCCAGTAGTCTCTGCAGGGGGAGTTGACCAAGATCTCCATGGATCACACCCAGAGGAAGGTGCTCCAAAAGGGAACGGAGGTGCCATTTGAGCGAGGGGACTGGGCACCGGTCAACTTGAAATATGTCAGAGGCTGGCTGCAGTTCACTCCTTTTTGCTACCCATCATGATCACTTACACTCTTGTCCCCAAATTTACATGCAAATAAAAAAAACAAACAAAAAATGCATTGTCTGTACAATGCCAATGTCCTCGCATCTCCGTAAACTGCTTACCCCTTCCCTACCTGCTCAGATTCTTATGAATTTCTTGGCTCAGCACTGGTCAAGGATCTCTGACCAGGATTATAGCCAACCCCGTCATAACGGGCATCTACATTTCCTATGTTCAATAGAAAGATGAAAACGGAAGACAAGGGAAGTTCATTCAAAATACATACATACATTTATTAACCATTAGGGAAGGGAGTCTGGGTGGCAGATATAGTCCTTGTCTCTGAAACTATCATGAGTTAAATTCATGAATTTCATCCTCCCTTGCCTTAGTCCCCTTACAGTTGGCAAGAACCCCAGGTGGACAGGGTTCATTGATAATTAAAACATCAATTTAATTTCTAATGGATTTTGACTCCAGGTGCCCAGGAAGTATTCTCAGCTTCTTAATTTGATTGGATCATTGATGTGATTCCAGGGAAAAGCATTCCTTGCTTAGGTACCAAAACACCAGACCAATGGAGCCCAGGTTTGCATGCTGACTTAAAACAAATAAGGAGTTGTGAACTGAGACAGATAAGCTAGCTCTGAGTCTGACAGCGTCCTCAGACACGCCAAAAAATTAGGAGTGAAAAAGTGGATCATTCTTCAAGGTTTTTTAGGTAACATATTCATCTAGAGACAGGAAGTGGAGGAGTCGATTCAGCCTCCTGAGACTATGTGGTCAGCAAAAATACCAAGAAGCCAGAGCCAGACAAGTCAAGGTCACTAGAATCAAATCCACTGAAACAGGACAATAGAGTGCCCTGTCATGAAAATAATATTAGGGATTTTCCCAGATGACAAGAAGCAAATTCAAGTGAGAGGGACAAACACATTCATAGAATAGTCACGGAAGTAAGCTGCATTTACCTTTGCTTCACTGACGAAGTAGAAAGCACACCCCAGGGTGCAGATTTAAGATGGTGATAAGGCACTTGTCACAAGGAGAGCCATAATGAAGAAGAGGGCAGACCCAACTAAAACTCTCCTCTACGTGCAATGGCACCAGGAGTCTGGGTCTCTACCTGCCCCACAGGTGCCATAAAAGCTGTGCACCTTCATCCTTTTTTGGAATCACTCTGGGACTCCCCATCTCCATGTTCAGCCCAGTCTCATGCTCGAGAATAAAAAATAGTCTTGTGTTTTTCTTGGTTGTGTGGTTATCTGATTCTTCTGACAGAAAGCACAACAACCCACTGAGCCACTGACAGATTGCTTCTTGAAAGAATATTACATGCTTGCAAAAGGGCGCACTTTGTTCTAAAAATACGAGTCTTCTGAGATAACCCTGTGGAGGCCTTCCAGAAACTATCCACCTCTGGCACAGGCGCTTCAGACAACATTCAATCTACAGGTAATACACGTTCAACATCATAGACGAGAACTGCTCAGAACTTCCTCTTGCTCTCGTCTCAAAATGAACAGAAGATTTCTTGAGCTTCAAATACAAATACAGTTAATATTGCTTCTAAACTCCAATTAAGATCACATCACTTCTTGCTGTAGAAAAGCTGATTTTTTAATTTTTCTAGTTTTTGGAGAAGATGTTGAAAATTTCTCAGGCTGCGGGAATGCCTAATGTCACCGGGAAATTTATCTCTTAACCTATTGCAAAGTCATCTACAGTATTGAACATGCTTGCTTTCCAAGTCCTGTATTAGCATGGTGTCATCAAAAACTTGGACTGAGAAAGCCAAAGTTTCTATTGATTTAAGTGAAGTACAAAATTAGAAGGTTGATATATCCCTGAGTTAAACCTCTGTCAAATGAAAGTCAAGTTTGGTTGCTCCTGGCTATCTGGAACAAAGGAAATAAAAAGTATAACACAGATCAAAAGTGGTATATCTTGTGTTCAACAAATACAACCACATCTGGTCAGATCCAGTTGGAGCTATACTGGGTTTAGCGGTCCACTCTCAAACTGCAAGATAAAGCCTATTTTGAGCTATCCAAACTAGATAATTAAATGAAAATATGGAAGATTATGTACCTTTGTTTCTTTCTACTATTTGATGATGTTCCTAAGCTCTGTGATTTTCTCAGGGTGTTGAATCCTGTTCTGTTTTTTGTTTTGTTTTTATAGCTACGTGAATGAAGAATGCTAACACCAAAGGAATTCCATTGGCCATTTTGAAAACAATGTCCTTAATCATGGATCAAAGAGTCAAAGAGCTCACCTATCAATAGTAAAGACAAATAACCATATTAAAAGAGCTCTTCCAGACATTTCATCAAAAAGGATATGCAAACAACTAATGAGTACATGAAAAGATGTTCACCATCATTATTCATCAAGGAAATGCAAATAAAAAATATAATGAGATACCATTCTTACCAACTAGAATAGCTTCAATAAAAAAGATAGTAACAGGTATTAGTGAGGAGGATAAAATAGTGCAGTCACCATTGAAAAATAGTATGGCAGTTTCTCAAAAAGTTAAACGTACCATTTGACCCAATTTCACTTCTAGGAATATATCCCCAAATAATGAAAATGTATATTCACTCAAAACTTTTGACATAAATGTTCATAGCAGTTTAATTCATAATAGCACAAGGTAGAAACAAATCACATGTCTCTCAATTGATGGATAAACAGAATATACATACAATGTAGTACTAGTTGGCCATGAAAATGGAAGAAGGACTAATACGTGCATTCATGACTGCTGAACCTTAAAAACATTACACTAAGTGAAAGAGGCCTAGATACAAAAAACCACATGTTATGACTCCATTCACGTGAAATGTCCAGAATGGGCAGATCCAAAGACAGAAAATACACTAGTGGATTCCTAGAGCTGGGAAGATGAAGGGATTTGATATAATAGATAGAGGTATGGGCTTCTCTTGGAGGTGATGAAAATTGTTTATGGTGATGTCAGCAAGACTTTGTACATTAAGACCATTGAATCATACAGCTTTAGTTGGTAAATTATATCTCAATAAAGCTGTTCTTTGAAAAAAGAACCAATAAATAATATTTTCTTTATTTGTTATTAAAGGTAAATATTTAAATTATACACTAAGTGGAAGAATAATCAATGAAATTCCACTACAAATCCTTTCACAAAGCAAATTTTTGTAAAACATTACTTATCATCTGCCATAGACTCTCTGCTTGAACAGGTACCAAACAGCGATTTTCTGGATCCTTTGAAATCAGTATTTATTCAGAGAGAATGCCCAGAGTTCCATGTAGTTTTAAGGTTTACCCCATTCCTCAGTATACGAATTCCCTGGTTAACAAAGACAGGTCTCCTTTAGGGAAATCTAGAAGGAAGAGTGGAATGGTGAAGTCTGTTGAAACAGCAATTCGTTACCCAATGAATCACCCTGGAACCTTCACCAGGGGATAAATGCATGAATCCACTTCAGCCTCCTCTCTCCTTTTCCACTAAGTAGGGCTTGAGGTTTATTGAGTTACTTTTGGACCTATCAATTTACAGTTTTATAAAAAGTAATTTTTTTGGAATATTTTTCTTCTTTCCTCTCCAGAAGGGACTTACAGTACATATCCATTGAAGCCACTTGAAGTGATTTCATAGGTCACTAATGTATTGTTTGTGATTTTTTTCTCTTTCCTTCTGTATTTTGTTTTGGATGCTTTCTACTGTATGTCTTCATACTACTTTGTTTCTGCCTTTAATCCTATCCACTGTGTTTAAAAAGGGCTGGGGAGATACTTCAGCTGGTAGAGTGTTTGCCTCACAAGCACAAGGCCCTGAGTTCAATCCCCAGTACTACAAAAAAATAAATAAATAAAAACCTCACATTTCAATTTGCATTTCAATTTGCAGAAGTTTAATTTAATACTTTCTTGAATATCTTAGTGTCATTTAACTTTTTGAACATAGTTATAATGCATGTTTTAGTGTCCTATCTGATAAGTGAAACTCTCAGTTCTTTAAGAGTTTTGATAGATATTTTTTTCTCCTGTGGATCATAGATTCTCTTAATGCCTAGAAATTTTTTACTGGATCCCAAACATTGTGGTATTTTTACAATGTTAGTTTCCGCTTGTTTTTTTTTTTTTTTTTTTATTTCTGACAAATATCACTGAACTTTGACCTAGAACAAATTAATTTATTTTGAAATTATTTGATGCTTTTGGGTTCAGTTTTATTTTTTAAATATTTGATAGGATTTACCAGTGAAGACATCTGGGCCTATTGTTTTCATTAAGGAAAGATTTTAAGTTATAAATTCGATTTATTTAATATATGTGGAGGCATTCCATTTATGTGTTTCTTCTTCTTTTTGCATTTAAAAAACTTGTAATGAAAATTCAAAACTCAGCTAAGAATTTTTGTCAGTTTTTTTATTTTTAAAATTTATATTTCAAGCTGGGCATGGTGGTGCATGCCTGTAATCCCAGCGACTTGGAAGGTTGAGGCAGGAGGATTCCAAGTTCAAAGCCAGTCTCAGCAAAAACGAGGCACTAAATAGCTCAGTGAGAACCTGTCTCTAAAAAAAATACAAAATAGGCTGTGGATGTGGCTCAGTGGTCAAGTGTCCCTGAGTTCGATCCCTGGTACTTCCTCCCAACAAAAGAAAAAATTTATATTTCATCTGTTTACTGATAGTCTTTCATTCTCTCAATTCAAATGTAATGTGCTGTTTTTTTCCTCTCTCCTTTTTATTTGTTGTTTTTAGATATACATGACTGTAGGGTGTATTTTGACATATTATACATCCATGGGGTACAACGCATTATAATTTTGATCCCTTTCTTATGATTGAATTTGACGTGGAGTTACACTTGTTGTGTATTCATATACGAGCATAGGAAAGTATGTTTGATTCATTCTACTGTCTTTCCTATTCCCATCTACCCTCCTTTCCCTTCATTCCCCTTGTCTAATCCAAGGAAATTCTATACTTCTATTCCCAACCCACCCTTGTTATGCGTTAACATCCACATATCATAGAGAACATTTGACCCTTGTTTTTTATGGGACTGGTTTATTTCACTTAGCATGATATTCTCCTGTTTCATTCATTTACTGGTCAATGCCATAGTTGTTTTCTTTTTTTTAACTGAGTAATAGTCCATTGTGTATATGTACCACAGTTTCTTTATCCATTCATCTGTTGAAGGGCACCTAGATTGGTTCCATAGTTCAGTTATTGTGAATTGAGCTGCTATGAACATTGATGTGGTTGCAACATGGTGGTATGCTGATTTTAAGTACTTTGGGTATAAGTCACTCTGCTTTCCAGAGTGATTGCACCAATTTGCAACCCCACCAGCAATGTATGAGTGTGTCTTTTTCCCCATATCCTTGGCATCACCTATTGCTGTTTGTATTCTTGATAATAGATATTCTAATTGGGGTGAGATGAAATCTTAGGGTAGTTTTGATTTGCATTTCTCTTATTACTAGAGATGTTGAACATTTTTTCATGTATCTGTTGATTGCGTGCAGATCTTCTTCTGTGAAGTGTCTGCTTATTCCCTTAGCCCATTTATTGAGTGGGTTATTTGGTTTTTTGGTGTTAAGTTTTTTAAGTTCTTTGTATATTTAGCATCCATTCATGTTCAAAACACTAGAAAACCAAGGGATAGTAGAAACATACCTCAACATTGTAAAAGGTATATGTGCTAAACCCAAGGCCAACATCATTCTAAATAGAGAAAAATTGGAAGCATTCCCTCTAAAAACTGGCACAAGACAGGGATGCCTTCTTTCACAAAGTGTATTCAACATAGTCCTTGAAACTCTAGCCAGAGTAATTAGACAAAAGAAAGAAATTAAAGGGATGTGAATAAGAAAAGAAGAGGTCAAACTATCCCTATTTGCTGATGACATGATTCTATATTTAGAAGATCCAAAAAAACTCCACCAAAAAGCTTCTTGTACTCATAAACAAATTCAGCAAAGTAGCAGGAAATAAATTTAACATCCATAAATTAATTGTGTTCCTAAACACCAATGACAAATCAGTTGAAAGAGAAATCAGGAAAACTATTCCATTCGCAATCACATAAAAAAATAAAATAAAATACTTGGGAATTAACCTAACAAAAGAGGTGAAAGACCTCTACAATGAAAACTACAGAATGCTAAATAAAGAAATTGAAGAAGACCTTAGAAAATGGAAAGCTCTCCCATGTTCTTAGATAGAATTAATATTGTCAAAACGGACATACAACCAAAAGTGCTATACAGATTTAATGTGATTACCACTAAAATTCCAATGACATTTTTCATAGAAATAGAAAAAACAGTCATGAAATTTATTTGGAAAAATAAGAGGACCAGAATAGTCAACGCAATCCTTAGTGAGAAAAATAAGGCAGACCTGAAATTATACTACAGTGTTATATTAACAAATATGACATGGTATTGGCACAAAAATGGAATTGAAGACCAATGGAATGGAATAGAAGACCCAGAGACACACTCACATAAATAGTTATCTCATATTAGACAAAGGTGCCATAAACATATGTTGGAGAAAAGGTAGCCTGTTCAACAGATGGAGCTGGGAAAACTGGAAATCCATATATAGTAGATGGAAATCGAACCCCTATATCTCACCCTGCATAAAACTCAACTCAAAGTCTATCAAGGACTTTGACATGAGACCAGAGACCCCGTGCATACTAAGAAAAAGTAGGCCCAACTCTCCATCATATAGGCTCAGCAACAGACTTCCTCAGTAGGCTTCTAAAGCACAAGAAGTAAAATCGAGAATCAATAAATGGAATTTTATCAAACTTAAAAGCTTCTTCACAACAAAGGAAATAATCAAGAACATGAACAGAGAGCCTATAGAATGGCAGAAAATCTTTACCACCTGCACCTCAGAGCATTAATTTCTTCTTTAATGAACGTTGATGGTTTATACTTTCAAGGAATTTATTCATTTAATCTAAGTTGTGAAATTTACCATAAATTTTAGAATATTCCTCTGTTCTATTTATTTGTATTATTTGTATCTATGACACCTATAGTGATGCTACTTCTTTCATTCCAGATGTTTGCAACTTATGTCTTCCCTATTTCTTTAAGATGTTATTGTTTATTTGTTTGTTTTTGCACTAGAGAGGACCAAACCTAGGCCCTTGCACAGGCGAGGCAAGCACTCTACCATGGAGTTAAATGCCTAGCCCACTCCCTATTTCTTTATTCATATGGCTAGATATTTATTAATTTTACTGGTGTTTTCCAAATGCTAGTTTTTATTTCACTGATTTTCTCTATTGTCAATTTCCTTTTGCTTTTCTTTCTTTTATTATCTGCATTATATCCTTCTTTTTGCTTGCTTTGAGAATAATTTGTTCTAATTTTTATAGGAAAGTAGTAAGTTATTGATTTTAGAACTATCTTCTAATAAAACCATTAAATGCCATACTATTTTGTTTAAACACAGCTTTAGCTATGTGCTATGAATTTTGATATTTCACATTTCTATTTTCGTTCAGTTAAAATATTTTCTAATTTCTCACTTTCAAAAATCTGAATCAAGCTATTTTGAAAATATTCTGTTTCATTTCAAAATATTTTGAGATTTTCCAAATAACTTGTTATTATTGATTTCTATTTAGAAGATTTTGATTTTTTTTAAAATGCTCTGAAGCTTTTATCATGGGACAACATGTTATCTATTTTAATGGTTATGCTGTGAACATGAAAAGAATGTCTATTCTATTGTTGGACATATTCTATACTTGTGAATAAATTAAACTTGATAGCTAGGTTACTTAAGTCTTCTGTCTGATATTTTGCTCATTTGTTCACCCCGATTACTGCATAAGGAGTGTAGAAATATCCAAATCACAAAGTAAATTTTTCACATTTCATTTATATCACCTTTTGTTTTACCAAATTTTGAAACTCTGTTGCTAGGGGTTCATCCATTAAGTATTATTAAGTCTACTTAATGAATCAATTCATTTAAAAGTTCTTTATTTCTGTTACAATCTTTGGTTTGAATTTGTTTTATATTAATTATAAAACTCCAGCATTTCTTTAATGTTTAAACAGTATATCTTTTATCATATTCTAAACTACTAGTGACTTTATATTTAAAATGAGTTTTTATAAATAACATCTATCTTGTAAATAATATCTAGTTAGAGCTTTTTAAAGGCAACCTAATTAATCTTTACATTTCAATTTAAGTTTTTAGCTCATTTACTTTTAATGCAAATCAATATGACTGGATTTAAAACAGCAATTTTTCTATTTGCTTTCTGTTTATTCCATCTATTTTTGTGTACTTTCTTTCCTTTTGTGTCTTCTCTTGAAGAGAATTCAAATGCTCTCCTGAGCTTTAAAACTCATTTCCGATGTAAATCTACTAATGACTTATAATCTATAATTCTTTGTGTCATTATTTAGAGGTTCCTGTGGAGTTTATAATATACATTTTAACTCATTAGAGTATATTCAAGAACTATTGTACTGAATAATGTATAATTTAAGAATCTTTTAAGAGTAAGCATTCATTCTGCTCTCTGCTTTGTTTATTTTTATTTCTTCTATTGTTGTAATGTATTTTATTTTACATACTCTTTAAGTCTCCAAAAACATTGTTATTACTTTTAGGTAAATTTTAAGTAGATTTTAAAATTTAATCTTTTATATTTAAATAGATATTTTCCTTTTCTGTTGCACATCATTTCTTATGTAGACTCAAATTTTTACCTGAGGACCATTTTCTTTCACACTAAAGCCTTTCCTTTAACATTCTCATAATGTAAGTTTGCTGGTGACAAAGACTCTCATCTTTTGTTCGTTGAGGGAGGACTTGCTTTAGCATTTATTTTTCAAAAATATTTCTATTGCAGATAGATTTCTAGGTTGATAATGTCTTCCAATACTCAAAAATTGCTACTAACATTTTCCTTTGGGATAACATACTTTCTGATGAGAAATCTACATAAATCTTATTTTCATTTATCTATATATAATGTCCCATGTTTTTTGGTTGCTTAAAGTATTTGTTGATTTCTCAACAATTTGTTAATAATGTGTCTTAGTATGATTTTCTTAATGTTTGCTTTGTCTGGGATTTATAAAGTTTATTAGATGATGGATTTAGAGTTTTCATTAATAATTCAAAAGTTTTAACCTGTTATTTCCTCTCTCTCTCTCTCTCTCTCTCTCTCTCTCTCTCAACTGAATTTGTTAGAATGAAAACATCTCCCAATACACTGTCTGTTCATTTCTTTAATAATTTTTTCACTGTTAACTTCATTTTGATTAGTTTCTACTGTCTTCAAGTTTACTTATCTTTCTTTTTCTTTTTAGTATGTAATCTATTAATTCCTTCTAGCATATTTTAGTTATATATTTTAGTTTTAATCTCTAGAAGTTCCACTTGGGTCTTCAGAAAAATCTTCAACCTTTCATATTGTCATATTTATATTTTCCTTTACTTACTTGAACAATTTATAATAGGATATTTAACAGACTTTGATAATTCCAGCATACTCCTTGTTTCTTTCTGCTAATTTTTTTCCTTTTGAATATAGATCATATTTCTTACTTTCTTTCATGCCTGATATTTTATCTGTGTTTGATATTATGAAATTTATTGAGTATTATGCTGAATTTCATTGTATTCCTTTCAATGGTGTTGAATTTCTGGTATATAAGCTAAGTTACTTGCAAGTCAATTTCATCCTATCAAGGTTTGCTTTTAAGCTTTATTATGATGGACCCAAAGCAACCTTTTTTCTAGGTATAATTTCATGCACAGATAAGCATTTGCTTAAATATCCAAGGACATTCTCTATAGATCTCTACAGCTTTCCCTCTACATAGCTTTCTCCCCTCCAGCACACTACCCTATAAACTCTAAGAATTTGGTTTGCGTTTTTGTTCCAATCTCAGCCTCAACTCAGTGACAACATTGGGTTCTGTTTGAGTTTCTCTTTTTGCATTGTAGCATGGAAATTTGATTGAAACAATAGAAATTGGTATTCCCTTTCTTCATTTATTCATTTAATGAACATTTATTGAACAATCACCGTATACCAGGAACTGCTTGATGTACTAAATACAGCAGAGTAGAAAAAGTGCCAGCCCCATGAAATTCACATTGTAATGTTTTACAAGAGAAGAGAATTTACCGGAAAAAATATCTCTAGGAGGCACAGAGAAAATATGGGGTTTAGGAAATTTACTTAGGAAATGCACAGACTCAAGAAAATAAGTAGAAGCCAAGGTCATGCACAGGCCCAAAATATGCCCCACATATGACTCTTACTGAAATCAATAGGCCTCTGACCTTTTCATATTCTTGTATTATCTTATCAAGCTTTAAAATTTTAGAAGAAATAATTGTATTTAACAAGATCTCAGTCAGTTCTCACTCCCTGAGTCCTCAAAGGCAGGGAGAGCAAGGAACAAGATCCTTTAATTTCTGCAGTAGAAGTGAAGCATTATTTCCATAAAGATGTCACATAATCAGGAATAGCATCCCTGAGATTAGGAAGGAGCTCGATGGAGATGCTGAACAGTGAGAATGGTGACAAAAATTCCCTACAGAGGCACAGGAGATTTGAAGAATGCAGAAATGGCAGTAGGAAGGAAGCAAAAGAAGGTAAAAGCTGCATTCTGGAGTCAGAGGAAGAAGCAAAAAGTTCAGTGATTCTTTAGCAGAGACGAAGTGAGCAGCCAGCGGGAGAAGAGAACTGAGTTCTGAGCAACCCGAATGGCTGTTGTGTCTCTAGTATGGTTGCAGGCTAACTAGAGCTACTGCTGTGTTTTGGACAGCAGTGGCTCATGTCCCCGCTGCCCAGGACTGGATTTATGGCAGATCTGACATTTTTCTCTCCTTTTTTTATTCCCAATGCATTTGCAATGAACCCATCCTGATACTGAGAAACTGGAGTGTGTCTGTTACTTGACATGGGAAAGTGCTAAAGAAAACCCGCTCTGCTAAGTAATAGTTCCATTCACTGGGAGATTCCACCTTAAATCCTACTTGGAATTCAACACCCATCCCCCCACCCCACCCCCGGGCTTACTCTCCTGGGATTTTTGTTTTCGGGGATGTAACAGAAGATAGCAGTGATTCCACTATTGTTTCTGCATTGAATTCCCACTGGGCATGTTTCACCCAAAATAAGTCAATGGGTATGGAAATTGTTGCTTTAATATTGAGAGAAATTAAGTCTCTAACTTTGATTTTTCAAAATGCATACAATTTTTGCCACCTCACAGGGCTGAACGCAGTGGAATTTCTCACCAAAAAACCAATTCTCCCCTTAAGCACATCTGCGGTGAATCAGGAGTCATGAAGTAGAGAGGACAATTAAAATCAATGACAATATTTAGTTTCCTGCCAAGAGCAGCTTGCCCAGTTAACAGACTGCACTCAGATGCCTGTGGTGCACTAAGAACACCCTGGGCTAGCTGGCTGCTCAGCTGGGGACACACTAATTGCTTTTATTAATGAGGAGAGCTCCCCTTCCTCCACCGATGTTCCTTGAACTTCCATCTTGGGCTTGGTTGGTGAAGCATGACTTCTACAAGCCAAACTCCACTTACAAGAGTTCTGTACTCAACAAAATCAGCAAAGCATATTTTGCAGGCAGAAACAAGAAAGAAAAAAAAAAAAAAAAGCTAAGTTTGAATTCCTAATAATTCTCTCAAATCATGACCATTTGAGAGTACAAAATCAAGTTCTGATCAAATGAATTTAAACTGTTAACACTATGTCTCTTGCAAGTTCTAAATATTGGAACATAGGGCTAGATGCTAGGTTTGAAATAAAGAATGGTGCATTTGGAGTCCAAAATTCAGGGCTCCTGTGCCACTTGCTGAGGGTCACCCATCATATCACTTGATGTTTCTGAACTTTAGCCTCTTTGTGAAGAGTGAACGTTCCAGGGTTACTCCATCTCACAGTTCCACAACTGAGATCAAATGAGACAGGACATTTGAATAATCTATTAGGCAGTTCTGAGAGAATCGAATCTGAATATGGGCGCTTGCATATGTTCTCTCTGTTTATCCTACCAGAAGTTCTATTACCCATCAGTGGGTATTGAGCTGCCATATGCCCACATCACACTGGCCAAGGGCTGTCAGTTCATGTGTTTGCTCTTCATTGTCAGCGTCTTGTTAAACAGAAAGGCCAGTACCTTTGCTAATAGAGCCATGGAAAGTTCAAAAGGAGGATACTCATCTGTTCTTATTTCTATGATCTGGCTCTATCCAAGTGGAATGGATTATTTCAAGGGTGACTATTGCCTCATAATATGTTCCTTCAAAAGAATCTCTTCCCTCATCATTTGAATAGTAATGTGCCTAAAAGATAATAGAATGAGACAAACTTCATTACCCTATGTACATGTATGAAGTTGCAAATGACTTTACTTCGTGTACATCAGGAGAAACGATAGTTATACTTCATTCGTGCACAATGAATAAAAATAAAAGTTAAAAAAATATTGCAGATGCACAATAAAGCATAAGAAGGATGTAAAACAATAAAATGAAGAAAAGAAATTGATAAGGATGGATAAAGGCAAGAAAATTGTAGGCGATTGGAGAAGGAATAAGTAGCAACAAAGAAAATGACATTCTATGAGAGAGGTGCTAATTTAGCAAGAAAGATCAACAGACTTAAAATCAACTAGAAAAGCATTTTTCAGGGAGATAATTTTGGATGACAGACCAACCAATACTAGATCTATGTTGATGCCTTTGTGCGGAAGAGAGATGGTCTACATGCAATGCCTACTTATATAGCTTAATGTGGGGACCTAGGGATATGATACCTCTGTAAGCATATATATTTGACACTTTTAAAATGTTTTATTTATTCTACCTAGATCATGTTTATTACAGACTGTCTCATCTTAGAGTTATTTATGCTCCTGTCTGTCTCCTTTACTCCAGAGTGAATGGGCCAGAGCCAGGTCTTATTCACTTCAGGATTATCAGCAGAGAGATAGCACAGCATCTATGACACACTAAAGGTTTAACAAAATTTTAGAGTAAATTGAATTATTTTTGGACTTTATTATCTCTTCTGTGTGTTTGCATGTGTTAATTTTTTTTTCTGGAAAATTTCATTTTGATTAAACATCTCAAGTCAGAAATATGACAATAATGCACCCCAATACCAAGAGAACAATTCTGAAAATCTGCTTGCAACAATCCCAGGTAATAATTATCTGTCTATTCTTGATGGGACTCTATCTTTCAAACTAAGAGAATAAGGAGAGAAAGCATGGGAGTTTTTTTTTTTTTTTTTAAAGAACTGTCATTTAGTGTTTATTTACAAAATGTTTGATAATTCAAAACATATATTTACATCCTTTTATGCCTATTTCCCTGAGATTAACACATTTTAAGAATCTTTTATTATACATTTTTAAATAAAGTCTATTCTTTGTTGTCTGCACTATTAGGATCCTCATTCTACATTCATACCTGTGGGGCTTTGAAGGGTTAAGTGATCTGTCCAGTTGGGCCTATTAGGAGCTAGGATATCAACACATAAATTTTGGAAGAGTCAGAAATATTTAGTCAATAATAGACTAGAAATGACACCAGAGCAGGAACTACCTGCCTTGAACAGGTGCTCAATAGGCATTTGGGTCTCACACAACAAAGGAGATGGAAATGCATATTATTGTTTTTGTTTTTTTAATTGAGGTGGTAACTATTCTTATTGGAAAGGAGACAGGTAGATGGATAGTGTTTATATAGCATAGAAATATGATGCAAGTCATCACCCTTAGCCCTTAAAAAATTTAAAATCTATCTGGAGAAGAAGAAAAGATAACTGAAGCGATTAAGTGACTAAAGGATATAAGCAAGTCACACACCTCTTCACAAGATGGAGATACTTCAACATGAATGGTAGAAGGTGTGAGATTGTTCTCCACCACAAAACCACTTCAGCAGCATCATCACCTATTTTTGTCAAGTTATCCTGAGGTAAGACTTTCATTCCAAAGCTTCCTGGTTAGTTATCCCCTCCCTGTTTGTTTAAAAGTGTCCTTTAGCTCTGAAGTAAGATCATGTGGCAGAAGTGGGTAGGGCCCTCAGCCTGCGTCAGTGAAGTCCATCCACTGAGACGCCTTTCAAAGTCATGGGAGAAGCAGCCTTTGAAAGCAATGCGTGGTCTGTCTTAACGGAGAGGAAACGTACAACTTCCTCATACAGATGGTAAAACTGCTCCTCTTCTTTTTACCCATATCTGACAGTTCTTCACTCATACTGTGAATGTGTGTAAAGGTCAGAGAGTGACTGTGAAAATGGTGACTTTAGACAGATGGGCTGAAGGTTGAGGACCGAGCATGCCTCACGCACTTGACATTTTCATGTGCACAGTCTTCACTTGCTCTAGCTCCCGGGGCTGGAGGAGGCTGCTTCTCCAAGGATCACTTCCAGTTCTCGTTATCTTCATGGTGATTTCTGTGTTCCAGATGTAAAAGATATCAGGAATTATTTTTATTAGGGGGAGCAACAGTAAAGAAGAAAAAATTATCCCCTTTTTCTGTGAAGAGGGAAAGTTGTCTATAGGAGGCATTGAATACTCAGAGATTTTTAATATTTTCTTCATTTTTCTAAATCCAAGTGAGGATAGTAAATCACCTGAGAATGAAGGTACAGAAAGTCACATGGAGCAAAGAATTTACCTATTTCACAATTTTGTAAGTCAATTAGTTCACAATTTTGTAAGTCAATTGGCTGTGTTAACATTTGAAGTTGCTTGTAGATTGTGCATATACCAGACAAAATGATTATCATTATCAAGGTTAATATTGAAAACTCATGGGGCATATTCAAACAGTGTGAAAACTTGGAAGGAAGGAATGGGGAAAGAAGAGAGGAAAGAGAAAGGTAGGGAGGAGGAAAATTGCTGATTTTGAAACAAAAGAATCTGGGAACATGAATCTTTTAAAAAAATCAACCAAATTCACATTGTCAACTAAATATATGCAAAAGAAATCTTTAATTACTAGTTTTGCTCCTGTCCCCTTCTCTTCTATTCTATTCTTGCCATCATGACAGTGAACATAAGACCTGTAAGACTATATAGATAGAGGCTAACAAAATAGTCTTTGGGACTAGCTTCATTGGTTCCAGTTACAATCAACTTCTTGCCTACTGGGTGACTTGTCTGTGTCTGTTACTTCATGACTTTATGATTCAGTTTTCTGAGCTATAAATCTGGAATGTGACTACATCAAGAGTATTGCATGGTCAAGTGCAATAATACATGTAAAGTGGCTGCATAAAGACTGGCACAGAGCAAGTGGTCAACAGGCTAGACATCCAATCTCAGCCCATTTACCACTCTGTACACCTCTCCTTTCCTTCTCAGCAACTTAATTCCTGATCCTTGGCCTTCTATTACACACAGAATGACTCTACTTCCTAAAAATTAATCTTGATATTCCTGGATTCTACTATATCAATTATTCCTCCACCTTTCTTCCTCTTCAACTTTGCTCTCTAACAACTTAGGAATCTACAACTCACATAAACAAAGTTAATAGATATCAGATTGAGATAACAGATATTCATAACCTATATTAACAAAGGGATCATGTACAGAAATATAAAAGATTCCTACCAACTGCTAAGAAAAACCAATTCAATAGGAAAGTGGCCAAATGGACTAAAGAAACAACTGATAGAAAAGTAAAATGGGCTATCAAAAAGACATATGAAAGAAATCAGGAAAAGTTTAGCAATAGTGAAGTATCCCATACTCCAGAGATGGGCAATGTCTAAATTTTCTAAATGCTGGTGAGGGTGTTTGATATGCATACTTATATGGCTCTAGTAGGAGTTTAAATTGGTATGTATACTGTACACATATACTTTGCAGAACACTTTGACAATGACCACATGAACAGGGTTTGAGCACTGGACACACTGATGGCCTATCAGCACACTTCCCCAAACCCTGGCCTATTCAACAGAAGCCTGATTTGCTTTGCCCAACCAGTCCTTCTTTAGTACTTCCATGAGTTACACTGGAAGAAGAGGACCCCTCCAGTTCCATGAGTGGGCTTGATTTTTTTTTTTTTTAAAGGGGTTGATTACATTGTCACTAGCAGTGACCCAATTGCAGTCAATAGATCATGAAGGGGAGTCTTTTGGGCATGTTCTGGAGAAAGATTATAATTCTTAAGAGATCACCTTGGGAGAAATAGCCGTCCCTCCTCTGCACACAGTTGCCTTTGGATGCCATGTTTGCAAATGATGCCACCATTTATTTCCAGCCTGACAAGGAAGCCACACGCAGGGTGACAGGATGGAAGATCGAAAGGAATGGTTTTTAAATAACCTGACTGAGCTTTGAATAAAATGACCCTAAATTTCAACCCAAGCCCCAAACCACTTTTCAAGTGAAATAATAAATGTTTTCATTTCTAAGCCAGATTGAACTGAATGTTTTGCTTTTTATTAAAAAAAAATTAATCTATTTCTAGGTACACAGCCTACAAAACACTGACTCAGGTATAGTACACGTGGTTAGATATACAAAGATGCATTTGTAGTCATCATTATAAAATACTCAAAATGGAAACGAATTGCCTATCTTCAGTTGAAGGTTAAATATATTTTAGTCTAATTATACCATGGAAAACTATAAAGCAGTTAAAGTGTTAAAATGAATGCATTTGATATACTTTTATAGATATAGATTCATACAAAAATTATAATGTAGAATAAAAAAGTTACTAACAATAGGTACAAAATACCATTTTTGTAAACTATACAAACACATCAAACGATGATATTTGGGGCCAATTAGCAGAGCTTATGGAGTAAACATATAAAAAGTGATTAGTAAGAATACATAAACTTACAATAGAGGGAATTAACAGGAAATGCTAAGGTTATAAAGAGAATTTCAAGTGTATCTAATATTTTACTTCTTTTAACAAAGATGAAAACCACATCTGAAGAAATGTTAACATTTGCTAATTTACCTTAATGACAACATGGATGTGCCTAATTTTACTCTCTGATTTTCTGTATGCATAAATAATTTATAATAAATATTTGTAAAAACAAAATAAATTGTTAGGTAAAGCAAATTAGGAAAAAAGACAGAAAAGTGATATAGAAAATGAAACCGGGGGTGGGATGTTCTTTCACTATTCAATGTAAATGGTGCTTTATTCTGTGGGTGTTATAACAAGCATGCATTTTGTTTATAATTCCTCTGAAAGAGAGAATGTTGAAGAGGAACAAATTGAGTCTTTTGTTCTAACCCCTTTCTGTTTCAGGCCATCAACTCCCTGTTTGCTGTACCTTCTTCTCTAAGAGAACGATAAGGTGGAATCACCTTCACCGCCCCCACAGAGGAATTCTCAGCTTCCTCTGTGTCTTTGAGAAGTTCACAATAGGTTGAAAATAAATACTAGCAAATGAAACTGCTTGAGAACAGACACTCTTGGCACTCCTTCATATCCTCCCTGATGACATATATCCTCCCTCCCTCGCTCAAACTTACAATCCAACACCTCTTCCTAAGCTCATTTTTGGAGAAAATAATTGCCACAGTGCTAAGCCTTATCCATCTTTCTGCATGTCACTACCCATACACTATGCCTCCCAAACATATCACTCTAGTTCCACCCACATCCTCTTCCCCACACCAAGCTCCACTTTTCCTATTGGACTTCTCTATCCAGTCACATCAAGCCAAACACATTGTTTCACCTACAAAAGGATGAGCCTGATGGGGTCAGTACTAATTATGTATAAATGGAAGCTATTCAAGATGGAGGAAGCTTGGCTAGGGTTGATCTTCACAGTTCCTTTAAAGATGACCTTAAATTTTGGATTCTTCTCTCATTGGGCCTGAAACACTCTTGACACTCTTCTCATTGAGAGTTAGAATCCATAGTTTATCCTTATTTTGCATATGTGTGAATTTTATGAGTGATTTAACTTAGAAAACATGGCAAATGGTCAGATTCTGAGAAATCCTGATCTTCAACCTTAAAATCACTGGTGGCTTCCACTTCCTTACCTTTAACTGTCTCTGTAAGTCCTAACACCACAAAAGGAGTTCAACTGCCTTGTGGCCACCATGTTGGGGAGGACATGAGGTAGGTGGTGGTCCAGTTGCCAGTCTGAGGATAGAAGTCTACCAACCATCCCTATCAGGTGCCGTACTTGTGACCATCTATGACCCTCCAACTAGCCCACTCACCAGCAGAACCACTGAGTTGGTCAGAATCTTGTGGAATGGAAGAGACACGCCAAGCCTGAGCTAATCTCTGAACCACAAATTGTGAAATATAACAAATGTCTTTAAAACACTAAGTTTTGGGATTTGTTATGTAAGAATAGATAACCATTTAACTCCCTCCTCTCCAGAGCTATTTAAAGGTGCTCCCAGCCCCATGGTTCTCACTTATGTAACATTTTTACAGTTATCATAAGTTACTGAAAAATAATCACACACTCTCTCGTTGCTGAAAACAATATGATACATAAAAAGATCAAATAAAATTTTAAGATCTTGCCTTTATTTCCTGCCTTCAATCTTTTCCCCATCTCAAAATTAACCAGTCTTTCTATTAATATTTTTACTATTTCTAATTTTTGTTAAATAAAATAGAATTATAGTAAATAGTCTTATACTTGTGTGAATATTCTCTATAAATATTGGATTCATAGAAGTCATATTAGTGAGATGAAAGATATTAAAATTGTGATACATAATATCAAGTTTCTTTCCAAAAAATTAAAATTTTTGCCCATTGATGCTGTCACCAATATTTTATTATTACAGTATCTGGTTCTACCAACATTGGCCACCAATGACCATTGTCAATCATTTATATTTTGCCATTCTGAATGGGCAAAAAGTGGTAGCTCACAATTTTAACTAATATTTCTCTGATTACCACTGAAGTTTTTATACTTTTCCATGTTCATCATACATATGAATTTATTTTTCAGTGCATTTACTATTTTGTATTCTTTAAGAAAAATTTCTAGTAGATTTTTCTTTTGTTTTTATTGACTTACAATAGTTTTTTGCATTCTGAATATTAATTTGTTCTTTGTTCTGCATGCCACAAATACTGTTTCATAGTCTGCGGTGTGTCTTTTATTCATTAATTACTTACTTAAGAGAAATTTACTGCACACTCTGTACTAGATATTGGTCTAGATACTGGAAATATAGCTGTAAGACAAAGTACCACCTCTTAGATTTGACAGTTCAGTATGAAGGTATACAATAAACAGATGACACACAGATTTAATATTATATAAGTACTATAAAAATAATCAAGTGGGGTAAAAGACACAGGCAAGGAAGCATGCTGCTTTATATAGGGTGGTCAGGGAGGTCATATGAGTACTGAACTGAGTGGTATTTAGAGAAAAAAATTCTGATAGGACAAAATAACATGTGTAAAGGCCCTCAGGTGGCCCATATATGTCATGTTCCATAGCAACAAGAAGGGCAGTGTAGCTAGAGTTCTACAAGAGAAGGGTAGTAAGACATGAGCCTAGAGAGACAGTCAAGGACCAGAGAATGTAAGGTGGTGTGAATTATGGACTGTCAACTTTATTTTCACTGAAGAATTAAAGCATTAAGGGTGTCATGTAGGGAAATGATAGAATCTGATTTCTCTTTGAAAAGATGCAGACCATTTACTGTGTAGAATAAACTGTGTTAGTGTTCGAGCATGTTGAAGGGTATTGGGAAGAATGGGAGCAAAATTACGTTATTGCAACATATAGTGGAACTCAAGCAGGAGAGGACTGAACTGGGGTTTTGGCAATGGAGGTAGTAAGAAGTCACAAGATCATGGATATAGTGTAAATGTAAAGCTGACAATTGTAACTGATGGGATATGGGGAGAAGGAGAAAAGAAAATTCTAAGGTGTTCTGCCTAAACACGAGGTGAGTGGTGGCTCATCAAGATGAAGAAGAAAGCAAGGAACCATCTTGTACATGTTGACTTTGAGAAACCTGCTCACTATCTCACTGTCATGTAGGGAATGGTGCAGAGGGGTCTGCAGGTCAAGTGGAAGGGAACTGTGAGTCATAAGCACATAGCCAGTATTTAAAGTCATGGAATTCATGGAAGTCCACATAGGCAGGAAAGTGAAGTTGTCCAAGTCCTGGGACATTCCAAAGTCCACAGGGGAAAAGCAGGAGGAAGATGCCTCCTTGAGGCCTGAGGAGAAGTGATCAGTGGAAAGGAGTAAAACCAGGAAAGTATAGTCTCCCAGAAGCCAAGTGAACTACTTAGCACAGAAACTGGTACTTAGTAAATGCTATGTAAAATTAATTGCTGCTATTATTACTCTTTTTGAAGCCCTGTGGTCCATAAGTATCCTTTGTGCTCTGACCTCAAATAGGCATGAGTTCTATGGGAACTTTGACCAGTAGAATATGGCAGAAGATAAAGCAATGTCAGATTCCCAGCTCAGAACTGAAGAAATGAAGTAGATCTGATCTACTTGAGAATTTAGAAGAGACTACTATATTGGGAAATATGAAGGTCATTTGGTTACTTTGAGAAAAGGAGTTTTAGTAGAGGGAGACAAGATTCTAAATGGATTGGTCTCTAGGGAGAATGGCAGAGGAGATGAACACATCAAGTGTGCTTTGGAGGAATTTTGCTCTGAAGAACAGAAAAATAGAGCAGCAGCAAGAGAAAGATATAGGATCAAGGGACAATTTATTTTAATTTTGTAATGTCAGCCATGTCCTTCTGAAATGTTGGCACGCTGATGGCAATGAGCCAATGGAGAGTTTAAGTTAATGATGGAGGAGAGAGAGGACTTTTAAAAAAGAAAGTCCTGGGTAGATAAAAGGAAACAAGTGGAAAATCTAAGTGTGGATAAGAGCACAGATAGTTCATCCTTTTGTAACTCCAAGCAACAAAGCAGATTGAGCAGGTGTAGAACTGGTGGACTGGGTGACATGTTGGTGGGAGGACAAGGAAGTTCCTTCTGATTGGCTGATTCTGGTTCGTTTGTTTGTTTGTTTCAGTGAAATGAGAAAGTCATCAGTTGATAAGGAAGAGGACAGAGTATTGGAGGTTTGGAAAGAGAGAGAAACGAGTGAACTATTTGATCTAGACAGTGTGATTTCAATAAGAAACATTCCAGGGCACCTGTAAGGGCCCACTGGCCATGTGTGTTCATGTTAAAGTTGGTCTGGTTTCTTACTCAGCCATGGCTCCGTCTCCGGCTGCATTGTTCATGTTGTTTGTGGTATCCTTAACCACATGTAGAATTTTCTTCCCCAAATTTGCTTATTTTTCCTTTATGAATTCTATAACTTGCATATTCTTAAGAAGGCTTCACTGCCACATTGAAATCATGTTTTAAAACATTCTGCAACTTTCTTCTAAAATTTCTATAGTAAATATTAAGTGTTTAAAAAATTCCATGTGGATTTTTTTTGTGTCTATAAGTTTCTGGCTTTATTTTTTCTCAGTATGGCAATAAGATGTTCTGATATCATGCTTCAAAAGTTCACCCATTCTCGTCTGAAATACCACCTTAATCAGTGTGTGGGTTTATGCTTGGAGCGCCAGGGTTGTCTCATTGTTCCTTTAATTTTCCAGTCCTTGGAATTGAACCCATGTCCTTGCACATGCTAGGCCGGCACTCTACCACTGAGCTACATCCCCATCCCTCTCATTATTCCTTAATCTGTTCTGCATTATTATTATGTGGTTTTAATTTACTATGGTATTTTTTATTATCTGCTAGTAAAAGTCACCATGCAGATCTCTTTTTCAAAAGTTTCATGGCAAACCTTGGGAATTTTATCTTCCAGCTGAAAATTATCTTCCCGATGAGTTCAATTCAGTATAATAATCACCTTGTAAAGCATCATTTAAAATCCTGAAGGGGTTTTGATCTGAATTTAATTGAACTTATGGATTAATTTGGGGGGAAATTAGCATTTACAATCTTAAGATTTTTCATAGAGAATTCTGTTAGTCTCAATATTTATTTGAGTCTTCTTTTATGGGTTTAATTGAGTTTTTATAGTTTTCTTTAATGAGTAAAGCTCCATGGGATCTTAAAGGTTGTTTTGTGGTCCTGCCACCATAAAACAAAACTCATCTATTATCTTCAAGATGACATATTGTGTAATCTCTTTTTTGCCATAGTTTCCTTGCCTGTTATAAGAAGACGGTTATGAGAAAAAGAGAGTTAATACATACAAACTCCTTAAAACAGTATCTGGGGATGTCATTATTACTTTTCCTCTGAAGCCTCATCATCCCAAGTGGTCCTTTATGTTTTAGTTACATCTAACCACTGCAGTTCCAAGGAGGAACATGTGCCTGAACCTCTGCACACATTTTCCCAAAAATGTCTGAAAAATGTCTGCAGGCTTCCGTCTTCTGTCATACAGGAGAGAGCTTGGTAGGGCAGGACGGCACTGACAATTTCAGAAAAATGAGAAAAATTGGATATGTGATTATAAAAATATGTAAAAATTTACTTGGGAACATCTCCATCCTTGGATATTTACATTTGCTATCCCTCTTTTGTTTTGTTTTTTAGCTGTTCTACATAATTGAAAAGTCAGATAAGTTTAAAACAGTTTTTTAAAGGGATGGGGCTTTGCAATACACAAGTTCCCTGAATTAGTACATGCCAAAAGACAAGCAATCGAGTACATCTTTTGGAGCAAACATGTAAAAAAATGACACATATTTCATATTTAATGAATGGAATTTATAGCACATGATATTATGTTATCTTTCATGTGCCTGCAATTCCACAGTGATATATGTTAGTTGCCGAGAGAAGGAGGCCATGCCAAACCTATTCTAGTCACTACGTTTTTATGGCTATATTACCAGAACCAAAAGACCTATTACAGCTTTCTGTTAAAATATGTTTTTCTAGAAAATACTAAATATTCTAGTATCAAAAGTCTCTCACAGAAAATTTGACTAGACAATATGTACTCAGGTTGCATGTAAAGGCTTCCAATATATCCTCCATGCCCTCCCTCTTTAAAAAGCAGAGATTTAAAGAAAAAAATCCAGATTTTTCTAGGTTGGGGTCAGAATTTCCATAGCAGTTATTGATTAAGAGCAGGATGAAAAAAATGACAAAAAAGAAAACAACTTCTCTCTCTCTCTCTCTGTGTCTCTCTGTCTCTCTGTCTCTCTCTCTCTCTCTCTCTCTCTCTCTCTCTCTCTCTCTCTCTCTCTATCTCTCTCTCTCTCAGGACCAGGGATTGAACCCAGGGGCACTTATCTACTGAGCCACATCCCCAGCCCATTTTTATATTTTATTTAGAGACAGAATCCTGCTAAGTTGCTTAGGGCCTCACTAAGTTGCTGAGACTGACTGAATTTTTGATCCTCCTGCCTCAGCCTCCCAAGTGACTAGGATTACAGGCATGTGCCACCTAACCTGGCTCCCTTTCTTTTTCATTGTCTCCTATCCTCTCTTTCTCTCCCTCTCTCTGTCTACACACACACACACACATACACACACACACACAATTAGGGAATATACCAAGTATAGAACATAGTATATTCTCCTTTATCCATTACTATTTCAGCATATTAGTTGAAGGTAGGCAGTACCAGGATATTTCAAACCACTGAGTCTGAGAATCCAGGGATCATTTTTGTAGGCATCATCTAAATTCCAAAGGTTCAGCTCAAGCTGCATGGCTGAATCAAGCATTGAAAAAAAGATAGGCTGTCTCAGGAGAATTAAAACATTCTCCAGAATGGGAACTAGGGTACTAGGTCACTGCAAAGCTACTTCTGAAAATAAGTAAAACAGGCAGAGGAGAAAATAGCCCATGTAATATTCATGCATATTGCACTCAAGGAAGAAATATGCTCCAGCGCAGAGTCTTTATGACCTGGTGCTCTAAATACACATGCCCGGGAACTTCCACACTCGCTACCCATCAGCCTCTGGTTTCCTTCCCTCTCTGATGTGTTTATTTCTCAAAATTTTAAACTTTACCCAGAGAGTAGAATTGTCAAGATCAAGTATGGTAGAGTAGAAAACAAAGTGGAGTTGAGTCTGGAGGATAGAAACAAGTCCCTGGCAGCCGCCCCGAGGATTGGATGGCAAATGCCTGCAACTTGAGCTCCTAGCTGAAGTGCACTTCCCAGTAGGTTCTTCATTCTGGGCCTGTCAAGCCCCTCCGGCTGCTGAGAGACGCCCATTCTGATGCACTGGCTGTGTGGCCCTCCCTACTCACTAGCAGTGAGTTCCTAGAGGAATCATCAGAGGCCTTGCTGAGAACAGGGTGATATCTGTGCAGCTAACTGTCTTAATCACCAGGATGCAGGCAGTTGCGACTGCACCCTCAAGAGCCAATACAGGACAAACAGGACTGCTGGGCCCCTGTGCTTATCAAGGTTGTTAAGAGATATTTGTCTGAGGAATGTGCAGCTGTCCTTATCTATCAAGGACAGGGGGCCCTAGCCCCGACTCATCTCCTGCATAGTTCACCCCTTCCCTCCTCCCTTCTTCCTCCAGGACCGTTCAGTTCTGGTGGGACCCAACCAGAGGAGGACTCATGTTCAGCTGTTCAAATGTTAGCCAATAACGTACAGGTCTTTGTGTGGAATGCTTGGAAATCTCTTAAATAGGGGGCTTTCTCGCCACTCGGGGCCGCTCCCCACTCAGCCACTGCAGTGGCCTGAGAGGCTGGTAGTGGTGGTCCAAGCTCAAGCTTGCAATAAAACCTCGTTGTGTGTCTTGCATCACCGTGTGTGCACTTTGACTCTCTGGGGATCAGTCAATACCGGGCACCAGTCGATATCGGACCCTAACGGCCTCTTTCCAGCAGATGAGGAAAGAAGCCTCCAAAAATAGCACACGCCTCCATCCCAACACAAACCCAGAGCCCAGGCAGAGTGTGTGAATGTACAGAACAGTTACCTCTATGCGAAATCAAACACGTTTGTCAAGTTGAAACGTCAAAGGTCTTTATTGAGTTAACCATTGTAACCAGCCATGCACCAAGCTATGAATGATGATTTAAGGTGAAAATACAGCAGAGGAGGCCCCAAAACTATGACACCACACTAGGCAATAAGGTAATAATCCTCACAAGCCCAAACCAGGAAATACACTGTCACAGAAAATGGGTAAGGCTCTGCAAAATAAAATTTGCCAGGAAAAAATTTCCACTGAAACTTTTGATCAACTTTTGGTAGTGTCTGCTATTTTTGACCTTTGTAATAGCCCTATCATTTGGTTTCTAAGACAGAATTGCTCCACAAGTTTGACAACTGTTTTTGGGTTTTGTTTGTTTGGGTTTTTTTTTTTTTTTTTTTCCAGGTGGAGGAGAATGATGGTAAAGGTCATGTTTCCACTGAGAGGTGCTTTCAGTGAGTACGGAGCAGGGGAGTCATGGTATGCCCTAAAATAGAGCTCATTCTTGTGGACATTTTCCTGGTTTTTGATTTATATGTCCATGTAAATCCATCAAATGTAACCCACAGCATTTTAGAACAATTTCACCATCTATTTTATAAGGAATGACAACCACCAAAATAAGCTAGATCATTTGCCATCTCCTCCTTATTTACTCCTTGCCTTTTTAGTTGAGCTAATCAAAATGAACTTAAAATCAAAATGCCTAAAGATATAGGCATTTAGAAAATAGTTGATTGATTTAAAGAAATGAGAGATCTACAGAAACTATATATAAAATGAAAAACATTGATTAAAGCAATACACAGAGAAATTGAAAAATTGGTAAGGAAAACAGGAGATGATAAAGAGAAGTGGGTAAATTATGATAAAGGAAGAGGCTTCAGAGATCATAATGTATTATGATAGTGCAAACAATCAGAGGGAGGGCTAAAAGCAGGAAGTAGTTTTCTAGATTGTCCCTAGCCTTCCTGGAAGTTACCTCTTCACTCAGGAAAGGTTTCTTGAATGATGCCAGTTTTTAAGTGGAGGATCTGGAGAAGATGGTGAGACTGGCTGTCAGTGTGGAACATCACTGGAGGAAAGCCTGCATGCTAAATGGAAATGAAGGATGCTGAAAGGAGCCTCATACATCAGGCTAGAAGGGAAGCAGTGGAGGAGACAAGAGAGGATGCACTGTGGCAGCTGATGCGCAGTCGCTTCCGGGGACCGCAGGCCTAACAATAACCATGTCAAACCTCAATTCAGTATCGAGAGGGAAAGATGTTGGAAGGAATTTAAATCAAGTAAAACTAAAGGCCATCAACCTACAGAGAGAATAGGATATGAACATGATCACGGTGCCCTGTCTCTGCCTCCTGAACTTCATCATCCTTAAACTTCCCTGCTCTGGATTCCAAAACCATCGTGACCAGAGGACCACACAGCAACCTTTGTGTTTCCAGAAATAGCAGCTGATGATGTGAAGTTTCCCATCAGGCACTAGCAATTTTTATCCATCTGTCATCTTTAGGGAAATAATAAAAATAATAAATATTCCATAAACGACAAGATAAACTTGCTGTTTTATCAAGTGCTTCAGAATTGGCAGGCGTAGCACTAAGCACTATATTCATGAATTTGTCTTATACTCAGGAAGACTCTGTGCTAACATTCTGCCCATTTCTCAATTGAAAAAAAACAAGGCATGGAGAAATGAAGCAACTCTCTAACACAGCTGTTAAGCAGGAAACCTGAGTACAAAGCCAGGAAATTGCATTCTTGAGCCCATGTTCATGATCAGAACAAATTACTGTCTCCCAAGATACCAGCACCAACACCAAATATGACTGGAAAATTTTACACTGCCTTCCAAGACCCTGCCTTCAGGGTTCTTCCAGGACTCATAGATATCAAGCAAGTTGTTTTTCTTTCTTTCAGATGCACACACATGGCGACAGGTATGCATGAGCATGTGCCTGTGACCCAGAGAGAATTTGGCTAATTTATCCTTCATACTCAATTTATTCATGAGAACACACTAACCAGTACTTAGGTCATAGAGAAGTAATTTTTGCCTCATCTATCTTTGCAAAGTTGAGCATAGTGTAGGCTCTTTAGAAATCCTAGTTCACTATCAGATTTAATTTTTAAAGTGATAGGGCCATCACTTATAGATGCCTAAGTTAGCTAACCAAGTCTGCAGTGCTTATATAATCTTGCCTGCCTAAGTTAGAATTTGAACTCCTCTGGATATGATAATCATCACTATTTATTTTCTGGAATCATGCTTTTATGTTTCTGCATTTTTTTTAATGTGTAGAGCAAATTCCTTCCTGTTTCTCCTTTTATAAGCAATACAATCCATTGTGGATTTTTTTTTTTTTTTTTTTTTTTTTGGTACCAGGGATTGAACCCAGGGGTACTTAACCACTGAGTCACATCTACAACCCTTTTAAATATTTTAGTTAGAGATAGGGTCTCACTGAGTTGCTTAGGGCTTCACTAAGTTGCTGAGGCTGGCTTTGAACCCACGAACCTCCCTAGCCACTGGGATTACAGGCCTGCACCACCATGCCCAGCTTCCTTTGTGGATTTAAAAGAGTAAGTTCACTTCACAGGAATAGCAGTGGAGTTAACAAGCTTGAAGACAAAGAATGGGACTTGTGCTAATTGAATATATAAATAAATAAAACATCTGAATAGAGAAATATCATCTGAGAAATTGTTTATGAAAAGACCCCAATCTTTCATGAGAATGAAAAATGTTGAGAGGAATGCATCTTCTCTTAGAAATTTGTGGAAGTCTTCTTGCTGACGGAGTATTCACTGCTAAACAGCTTTGATTCTCCAGTCCTTCCTTCACCCTTGTCTTGGTATCTTTGGAGCACAATGTGGAATTTTCTGTTTTGGTTCTAATAAATTGCAGTGTTTGCTGCTTATCCTCTTATCCTGTTATAAAAAGTGGACATCTGAGTGTAAAGAGGCAGTCTAAGACCCTGAAGATTATCTTGGGTTGAAGAAAGAGAGAGACTTACAAATGAGGCAATAAAAATTAAATTACACAACATTAAATTTACTAAGTAAGCAAGATAATAGACTCTGAAAACCAAAGGTGCTGAGTGAGCAAACTTCCAGCCCATTCAGAGCTGAGATTTGATGTGACCTGTGTGCTAATCCTACCGTGTGGAAGATGCATTATTGAGATGACATTCGTTGTTGGCATTAGTTATTCAGTTTGTATGACATTTTTCATTGCTAACCTTCTCTTTTCCAAAGCCTATAACTCAGTGGTAAAAATTTATATCTTTTTAAAGGGCTGAATTTGGCATACAAATTCTAGTGCTTAAAATGGAATTTTATTTCAGGGAAAAATTGGGCTGCATTTGAGTCTATTAAATATTACAGAGGGTTACTAGCTTAACTGTTAAATCTAAAGATGAGAAGAGCAGATGATTTCATAGGGAATGATATTTTTATTTCTGTATATGCAATGTGAGGCTCCTAACCATATTAGAATACTGGACAGGAAAGTTTGGGGCTCTCGGATGATTGGATTCTCTTTCCGGGTATTCTGGGAAAGTCTTACAGCATAGCCTTCATGTTTTAAGGAAAGCCAGGAGATATGTCAATGTGAAGATCCCACAGTGACAACAGTTGACAGACAAAGATTCAGGGCCCGGTGCAGTGGTCCTCCCATGTGTGTGTAGCCTGGCCTCTCCCCAGGGAGCTGAGATCTGTCATGCTACCCTCAGACATTGAGTCATTGGTGCAGGACAGCATTTCTTAACATTTTAAAACCCATCACCTCCTTCATATGCTTGTCATTCCCACACTCCTTTAGTTTTTCCCACACTCGAGTCATATTAAAATGGAAATGGAAGGACCACCTCAACACTCAACTCTTCTCTCTTTACTTCTTTTTTTTTTTTTTTTTTTGAAAGTCAGATCTTATTTATTTGTTACTCTTAAACATTCTTCTGTTTGGACTCAGACTTAGAAGAAGAAGCTCTGAGAGAGGACAGCCTGTGTTTCTTGGCAATCTGTTCCTGGCCTTTTTCTTTGGCTTCTTTCATTCTCTTGACCAAAAGTGTGGCATATTCTGCAGCCTCTTCCTAATTTTTCTTAGTATGCTGTTTCTTCAGAGAAATATGCTGGCACTTGTGTTGCAGGACACATGGAGTAACAGGATGCTGAATCTTTGGTGCTTTGGTCCTGAGTTTTTTTACCTTCCTTGGTTAAGGGATTTTCTGACAACATATTGGCAGACATCATCTTCCTTAGAGAGATTGAAAAGTTTGCAGATTCTACTACCTCCTTTGGGTCACAGTCGATGAGGTACAGTAGTATTAGGTAAGTCCAGGAATATCCCTTCTCCTTTTTTACAATAACCAGGTTGAGAACGCTCAGATTGGCATCCACAATGCAACCTCGAGCAGATTCGCACTCTATCCAGTTCTCCTTGATCTGTAACAGGAATGCCCCTTACTCAGTAGCAGGTGAACACGGCCGTGGGTCCAGACACCCTGCTTCATGGGGAAAGCTTGTCTGTCATTCCCACCACTGATTCGGACCACATAACCCTTCCATTCTTCACCCAGAGCATCAGCAGCAACTTCTGTGGCCATACGCTTCTCATAAAAAGTATGAAGTTTGCATTCATCATCCACTTCAGTGAGTTCCTAGCAACCAGTGGTTGGAAAGGAAATATTCAGCTTCATCTTGGAGCAGCTGATCGCCCACAAGGCACCACAAAAAAGAACTTCTCTCTTCACTTCTCACAATAATAAAATTCATTCTGTCTTCCTCTAAAAGTGAGTTTTAACTGGAGGGAAGGCAGTATGAGGGGAAAATGCCTTTTGAGGTGCCTGGGACATAGCAGAATCTCAAAAGTGTCAGTCTTCTAGCTGGGCCTCTGTAGGCAAAGATGGAAAAAAAAGACGAGTGTTAATAATACTACTGGATTTTGTACCTTCTTGACAATTTTTACTCTGGGCCTGATGGTAGACTTCCCACTGGGCTTATGGTCCAAGAGAAACTAAAATAGTTACCAGTGAAAAGAAGAAAGACCATCAGGAGCACAGAGTTAACAGAATTATTGGCTTTAGTAGTTTGCCTGAGGTTATTATTTTTTTCAGAGTACTATCCTGAATCTTCATGTATCTTATTATTGTATTTATTTTGCATATGCATTTCTCCTATGGTCCATTCACATGCTCTCTACTCACAGTCTTATTTTGACCTAAGTCGTGTAAGTGCAAATCTATTACAGAACAAGTTACACTCTTCTTTAAAAAACATTTTTTAGTTGACAATGTATTTTATTTGTTGATTTTTATTTTTTTATGTGGTGCTGAGGATCAAATCCAGTCAAGTGCTCTACCACTGAACTACAACCCCAGCCCCACAAGTTACATTCTTGAGAGGTTACTACATCTGAAAGCTTAAGACAGTATACGTATTTACTTTCTATCACATAGCTCCTACCTATCCTCAATTTATCAATTATTTATACCTTTTTTAGTACTAGAGATTCCTATCTAATGAAATCATTTTATTTCTTCATCAGAGGCATTCAGAGTGAAAGAAAATACTGGTTGGGCCTAAATGACAGTCACCATGCACGTGGATCAAGTGCATGCTCTCAGGCTTGCTCACCACATCCTTCCAGACTTACATCAACCTAGCCTTCCAGCTATGTTCTGCTTAATGTATGGGAAATCTCATTAAAATGCTAATCTACCTTAGACCCAGAAAGACCAAGTGTGGCCCAAGTGCACCATCTTTCTTTGGGCTTTCCCCAAGGTCTCCAGAGAAGAAGAAGACATGTGATCAGCCTTCCATATGCTGTCACTTTGCACCTATGACCAAAGTCATATCAGTGTTCATCAAGATTCACCAGGAGACAGTAATAATGAGCAGTAACAAGATGAGGACCCTAAGAGTGTTCTAGAATACCCAGATCCCACCCACTGGAGTCATGTCAATGACACTGGCATGGGCTTCCAGGACTTAGCCTGCATTTGAATGTGGGATGTGGCAAAGATTGAATATAATGAGACCCCTGGGGTTCTTCTCCCCATCCTCCATCCTTTCCCTCTTTTATTATTCATGTTATCGCACCTCAGTATACCTTCTTTTCACAGAAGAAGGCAAACTCATGTATCCATTCATTTGACACATATTTATTAAGTAACTCATGTATGTTGGGTTCAAAATTAGCTCCTTACTTCAAGGAGCTCTTTAGTTTGCAGGGGAGATTGACATGGAAACCACTGATAGAACATCAATTGATGTACTAGAAGTTTGGTTAAAGTGCTGATGACATGTAGAAAAGAGTGAGTGATTAAACCTGAGATGGAGTTGGGGAACCAGAAGAGAATAAGAAACAAAACATATCAGAGCAGATTTAATAAAGAAGGACATTTTCACTAGGCTTGCGAGGAAGAATAGGAGTTTGCTAAGTAACTAATTCACACTGTGTGATATGATGGCTTTTTGGATGCCCACTAGGAGTTTCAAACTAAGCTAGGCACACTGACTACACACTGACCCACACCCAGCTTGCTCTCCCTATTAATTGATACCTATTAATTAAATTATACCTAATTTGGTATCATTAAACAACCACACCTTTCCTGAAAACAGAGTCAGCTTTGAGTCTGGTTTCTCTCTTACACTGTATATTAAATAAATGAATTCATTTTACTCAAGAAATGCTCATTTAATCCATTCTCTCATCTTCTTTACCATGCTTCTTGACAATGTTCTCTCTACCAGTCATGGCAGACTCTCTACTGCTAGTAACTTCTTAGCAAGGAAGAGATAGCCTATACCCTTGACTCTCCAACTGCATGAATAAGGTCCTTGTAGTAGGTCATGGTTAAGCAATGCTGTACCACTGTGGAACTCTCATGCCCTGTCGATCATAGGTCATATTCCATGTCATTGCTCCTGTGCTTCTGTTATGGGGTTTGTGTGTGGGATGCATCTGTGTACCATGTAAACTGGAGATTCCTCCCTTATGCTTTATTTCACCCCCTCAGAAAGCTCTCCTTGTGGAAACCCTATATTCATCATCACTCTAATTCAACTTAAATGCTGCCTCTATAATTATCCTTACCTGTCTTGATTGTATCCACTAGGTGCAGTGGCACATGCCTATAATCCCAGTGGCTTGGAGGTTCAGGCAGGAGGATTGCGAGTTGAAAGCCAGCCTCAGCAATTTAGCAAGGCCCTAAGCAACTCAGTGAGATCCTGTCTCTAAGTAAAATACAAAAGGGCTGGGGATGTGGCTCAGTGGTTAAGTGCCCTGGGTTCAATCCCCAGTAACAAGAAAAAAAAGAGAAAAGAAAAAAAGGAAAAGAAAATCTCAACTGTATCCTGCTTAGAACACAGTACAGTGAAATATCCCAAGTTATATGAACAAGCTGGACACAGTAGGACACAAGCAGAGAGTAATTTGATTTTTTTTTTCTCATGACTGCCTGTTAAGTTTGCCCTTTTGCCTAGGTTTTTGTACCCTATTTCTCTCTGCAATCCTTGGGAGATCCCACCTTTATATTCATCCTCAGATATTAACAGATAATCTTTTCTTCTAGTAATTAAAAGTCTAGACAAATACAATGTCAGCAGTGGATTCTCTCACTCAGTATAAGGCTTACCCTTTCTCCATATAGCTCAGGTCGCATGGGGGCTTGGAGTTCCTCGGGAGGGACGTGGAAGCTTGGTTTCTTCTCTCTTCTTTGCTTCTTACTTCTCCTATGCTTGCTGACTACTATTTTTGGCCCCTCCTTATTTGAGCCTGGGAAGCACAGGGGTATGGAAGTGATGAAAGTGAGTTAGGAAAAGCTCACGGTGCTAGATGGTCAATGACATTGTACCCAAGGTCAAGGTCAACTGCATGCTAAATGACCAAATATTGGCTTGCTCTTTTGTGGGGATTTGGTAGAGTCCTCAGAAAACCACCTGCCTTGACTCTGTCGCCCAAGATATCTTAGGTGACATAACTTTCTGAGCAAGTTAAATTTCTTCTTCCTGTCCCTGAATGACTTTTCTCCACTCCCATCGAATCAACCCTCCACAGGATCTCCTTCTGATGATCACTTTGTCCTGCTATCTGGTCAACTGAACAGAAACTTTTTTATAATGTACCTTTAATTTGAAATGAGTTATTTATTTATAGAAAAGCTGTAAATATGGTACAGGGAGTTCTCATGTGCTCCACACTTAGTTTTACCTACTGTTAACCTCTTTCAATTGTGTGGTACATTTGATATAACTAGTGAACTGATGTTGATATCTTATTATAAACTAAAGTTTATACTTCATTCAGAATTTCTTAATTTTTTATCTAATGTCCTTTTTCTGTTCCAGAATCCCACATTATCTGTAATTTTCACATCCCCTTAGCCTCCTTACATGTGTGACAATTTCTCAGGATTTCCTTGTTTTTGACAACATCGACAGTCTTGAGAAGAAATAGTCCGGTATTTTGTAGAATGTTCCTCAGCTGGAATTTGTCTAATGCTCTTTCATGATTGCATTGTGGTTGTAGGTTTGGGAAAAGAAGACCATAGAGATGAAATATCTTTCTGTCACATTATATCAAGTGTACATGCAATCACTATGACTTATCACTGTGATGCAAATCTTGACACCTGGATAGTATTTTCCAGGCTTATCCATTAGAGAGTGATTTTTATGTTTCTTCTGTCCATACTATATTCTTTGGAAGGAAGTCACAGTGTGGAAGCCCACGCTTAAGAAGTAGGAAGTTTTGTTCCACCTCTTGGAGGGACAGAAATTATTTGAGATTCTTCTGCATGGGGCATTTGTCTATTCTCATCTATTTATTTTTTGAATCATTTCTTTCTATTGGTATAGTCTCATGAATGATTACTCTGTATTATGAGGTACAGTCTGACAGAATATTTTTAAGACTACTCCCAGCTAGCCACTTTCTGCAGGTCTATTTAACCCATGAGGAAACTCATCCATCTTTGATTCAGCAAGTGCTGGAAATGTAGGACATCCCTAACTCGGACTTATGCCTTTGCTCAGGCCTCTCTAGCTATGGAAATGCCTTTATAGGCCTGAGTCAGGGAATCAGCTGCTACCTCCCACAAACTCCAGGGACACACCTATCAAGTGGATTTTGTGAGGGCTCCTTCACCTGGCTGGTAATTCTGTTTGATGTGGTCTTTGCTGTGAGACCTCTTTGATCCATTCTCTAGGCTAAGCTTAGACAACCTTGAGGCGACTAGTGAGCTAAGAGTTCCAAAGCCAGATTTTCATGCTCTTTCTCTTCTACATGAGTTCTTTGCCATCAATTGTTCTTTGAATTTGTGTCCTCTGCCCCAGAAACTGTAGGGAGAGTCAAGCTTACTATCCTGTAACATTGTCATAATTTGTGGTTCTCTGTGTTAGTAGCTTTTTATCTCTGAAACCAAAATACCTGGCAAGAACAACTTAGAAGAGGAAAGTTTATTTTTGACTGATGGTTTCAGAGGTTCAGTCAATGATCAAATAACTTCCTTACTCTGGGATCTAGGTGAGGCAGAGCATTATGTTGAAAAGGTATGGTGGAGGAAGGTTGCTCACCCCATAGCAGCCAAGAATGAAGAGTCACAGACAAAATATAAGCCCAAGGACAGGTCCCCCAGTGGCCTACTTCCTCCATCCAAGCCCCACATGCTTACAATAACCTATTCAAGTTATCAATACATCAAACGAATCAATCCACTGATTATGCTTATTCTAAAGCTCTCAGAAGCTAATCATTTCACCACTGAATATTACTTCCTTGCCTAATATAGGAGTTTTTCAGGTGACACTTGTTGTCCAAACCATACCATTCTCAACATGTGTCCTGGGATCAACAACATGAGGATCACCTGAAACACTTGGGAATGCATATTATCAAGCCCCACCCCAGATCCACTGAATCAAAAACTCAGAGGTGAGGCCTCAAAATCCATGTTTTAACAGCTCTTCTACATATTTGTGTTACAAGTTGAAGTCTGAGGACACTGCACAGTTAGAAGTTTCTGTTCTCTCCCCACAGCTCAAACATAAGCTCTTTTAGAGCCATTGAACAGCCTAACTTTATATCACTCTACACAGGGTAGGAGCTCAGCAGTGAACTGAGACTGTATTTTGTATTATTCTCCACTATTGAAGTTGAACAGTTATTTTTCTAAGGGTAGAATTAACCTCTTGCTGTTGCTATGCCGTGGGTGCCTCCCCATCCCTTATGGGTTCCCTTGATTCTGCCCATAACTTTTATGACCTTTTATTAAAATCCCTCTAGTTAAAACTTTTTGAGTATGCCATTTGTTTCCTGTCAGAACCCTGATGGATGCAATATCCCAAGAGTATATTTATTTCCATGAGGGACCACAAAAAGGAATGCTTATTCCAAAGGAGATAATTATTAATAGTGTACTTCAGGCTTTGGTTGTTTGAGGGTAAAGAACTTCCCAATACTGTTATAAAGAAATAGCTGTAATTATTATCTACATTCTGTGTCCCAGAACTTTGCTAATGTGTCCCTTATATATTTCACTTTCACAATAATTATCATGAGGTTTTAGTTATTCCAGTTTTTTACTGGAAATCAAAGCTCAGAGGAATTGTGACTTGTGTAAGATTACAAAGTCAAAAGGTGAAAGTATCAGGACTGGAGCATCCATCTAGTGACAAATCAGTGTCTTCCCTCTCTCTGTGTGTCCCAAGTATTGACCCTTTGCATTTAGGACACTGCAAATTGTCACCCAGGAATATAGGTGCTGTCAGGCCAGTGGGGAGATAGAGGAAGACACAGTAAATATGCCTAGAATGACTTCGGTGTCTATAGAGAAATGCAGGGAACTTCAGCAGGGCCTGACAGACTGTCGGAAGGAAAAACAGGATGAGAAAAAAGAGAAAAGGAAAAGATAGGGTTATTGACATGAACATCAAAGAAAGCATGCATATTTTCAAAACAGGCTGGAAAGACAGAAGGAAATCCTACTGTATTAGTGGATTTAAAAAGAGGACAAAAGAGGATCCAAAATGGTGGACTAGAGGGTGACTGCATCTCCTGTTGCTCCAGAACTCAGGATTCAAGAAAGGGGAGGTATTGAGAGACTCGGACCAACACAGAGCCACAGGGTGAATCTCTCCCACCAGGTGAAGCTCAGCCTGGGCAGCAGGCCCAGACAGGGGGCAGCTTCTCAGAGCAGGGCAGGGCAGCGAAAGTCTTCCTCAAATAGCCCTGCTCCCTCCAGGGACAGGTGCGACCCACTGCCAGCTTCTCAGAGCAGGCCTGCCTAGTGAGAGCTTTTCCCCGCAGAGCCAACCCCAAGCCCTGAACCCAGCAGTGGGCCCTGACCTGCAGGTGGCTTCTGGGACCAGGGCAGGACAGCGAGAGGCTTTCCAGAGCAGCCCTGTTCCCTCCGGCAGCGGCAGGCCCTGTCAAAGGCCAGCTTCTTGGAGCAGGCCCGCCCAGTGAGAGGATTTCCACACAGAACCAGCCCATAGCCCTGGACCCAGTAGCGGGCTAGGGGCAGCTTTCTTCAGAAGCACTGCATTATCAAGTTCCTCCAAGACTTCAGGCTACAGAAGGCTGGGAGGTGATATACTGGAAATCTACAGGGACACTATAAGCCAATAGAGGAAATCTGCAATATCTCAGAATCCCACTGATATCTGACCAATATGAGAAAACAAGGGAAGAAAATGTCCCAAACAAACCTAGATACTATATCAATAAAACCCAATGATGGCACAGCAGAAGAAATGTCAGAATGGAAGTTCAGAATGTAAATAATTAAAACAATCAGGAAAGCAAATGAGGAGATGAAAGAGCAAATGCAGGCATTGAAGGAGGAGATGAAAGAGCAAATACAGGCATTAAATGATCGCACCAATCAACAGTCAAAAGAGCAAATACGGGAAGCAAAAGATCATTTCAATAAAGAGTTGGAGATAATGAAAAAAAAGCAAACAGAAATCGTTGAAATGAAGGAAACACTAAACCAAATTAAAAACTCCATAGAAAGCATAACCAATAGGATAGAACACCTGAAAGACAGAACCTCAGACATTGAAGAAAAAATAATCTTGAAAACAAAATTGACCAAACAGAGAAGATGGTAAGAAATCATGAACAGAATCTACAAGAATTATGGGATATCATGAGAAGGCCAAATTTAAGAATCATTGGGATTGAGGAAGGCTTAGAGAAACAAACCAAAGGAATGAACAATCTATTCAATGAAATAATATCAGAAAATTTCCCAAATTTGAAGAATGAAATGGAAAACCAGATACAAGAGACTTATAGGACTCAAAATATACACAATTACAATAGACCCACACCAAGGCACATTATTATGAAAATACCTAACATACAAAATAAAGACAGAATTTTAAAGGCTGCGAGAGAAAAGAATCAAATTACATTCTGGGGGAAACCAATAAGAATATCAGCAGATTTTTCAATCCAGACCCTAAAAGCTAGAAGGGCCTGGAACAACAATTACCAAGCCCTGAAAGAAAATGGATGCCAACCAAGAATCTTATACCCAGCAAAACTTACTTTCAGATTTGACGACGAAATAAAATCCTTCCATGAAAACAAAAGCACACCTCTCTCATCACTGGATAGATCTTCCAAACAAAAATTGAATAAAGAAACCATAGATCTCAATAACACAATCAACAATTTGAACTTAACAGACATATATAGACTATACTATCTAACAAAGAATGACTACACTTTCTTCTAAGCAACACATGGATCCTTCTCTAAAATAGACCATATTTTATACCACAAAGCTACTGTTAGCAAATACAAGAAGATAGACATACTACCTTGTATTCTATCAGATCATAATGGATTGATATTAGAAATAAATGACAGAATAAAAAACAGAAACTTCTCCAACACCTGGAGATTAAATAATACGCTATTGTATGATGAATGGATAACAGAAGACATCAGGTGGCAAATAAAAAAATTCTTAGAAGTAAATGAGAACAAAGACACATCATATCAAATCTGTGGGACACTATGAAAGCAGTTCTTAGAGGAAGGCTTATTTCATGGAGCACATTCAACAAAAAAAGAAAAAATCAACAAATAAACGACTTAACACTACAGCTCAAAGCCCTAGAAAAAGAAGAGCAGACTGACACCAAAAGTAGTAGAAGACAGGAAATAGTTAAAATCAGAGCTGAAATCAACAAAATTGAAGCAAACAAAAAAAAAATCGAAAAAATTAACAAAATAAAGAGTTGGTTCTTTGAAAAAATAAACAAAATTGATAAACCCTTAGCCACACTAACAAAGAAAAAGAGGGAGAAAACTCAAATTACTAAAATTCAGAATGAACAAGGAAATACCACTACAGACATGAGTGAAATTCAAAACATAATTAGAAGCTATTTTGAAAATCTATACTCCAACAAAACAGAAAACCTCGAAGACATCAATAAGCTTCTAGAGACATATGAATTACCTAAACTGAACCAGGAGGACATACGCAACTTAAATAAATCAATTTCAAGCAATGAAATAGAAGAAGTCAGCAAAAGCCTACCAACAATGAAAAGTCTGGGACCAGATGGGTTCTCAGCCAAGTTCTACAAAACCTTTAAAGAAGTGTTCATTCCAATACTCCTCAAAGTATTCCATGAAATAGAAGAGGAGGGAACCCTCCCAAACTCAGTCTATGAAGCCAATATGACCCTGATACCTATACCAGACAGAGACACATCGAGGAAAGAAAATTTCAGACCAATATCCTTAATGAACATCAGCACAAAAATTCTCAAAAAGATTTTAGCAAATTGCATACAAAAATATATTAAAAAGATAGTGCACCACGATCAAGTGGGTTTTATCCCAGGGATGCAAGGTTAGTTCAACATCTGGAAATCAATAAATGTCATTCACCACATCAACAGACTTAAAGTTAAGAATCTCATGATTATTTTGATAGATGCAGAAAAAGCATTCGATAAAATACAGCATCCCTTCATGCTCAAAACACTAGAAAAAATAGGGATAGTGGGAACATTTCTTAGCATTGTAAAGGCCATCTACACTAAGCCCATGGCCAATATCATTCTAAATGGAGGAAAACTGAAAGCATTCCCCCTAAAAACTGGAACAAGGCAGAGATGCCCTCTTTCACCACTTCTATTCAACATCATCCTTGAAACTCTAACCAGAGCATTTAGACAAACCACAGAAATTAAAGGGATACGAATAGGAAAAGAAGAACTCAATCTATCCCTGTTTGCTGATGACATGATTATATATTTAGAGGAATCCAGAAATTCCATCAGAAAACTTTTAGAACTCATAAGTGAATTCAGTAAAGTAGCAGGTTACAAGATCAATGCTCATAAATCCAATGCATTTTTATACATAAGTGATGAACCTTCAGAAAGAGAAGTTAGGAAAACTACCCCATTCACAATAGCCTCAAAAAAATAAAATAAAATACTTGGGAATCAATCTAACAAAAGAGGTGAAAGACCTCTACAATGAGAACTACTGAACACTAAAGAAAGAAATTAAAGAAAACCAAACCTTAGAAGATGGAAAGATCTCCCATGTTCTTGGATAGGCAGAACTAATATTGTCAAAATGGCCATACTACCAAAAGTGCTATACAGATTCAATGCAATTCCAATTAAAATCCCAAAGATGTACCTTACAGAAATAAAGCAAGCAATTATGAAATTCATCTGGAAGAATAAGAAACCCAGAATAGCTAAAGCAATCCTTAGCAGGAAGAGCGAAGCAGGGGTATCGCAATACCAGATCTTCAACTCTACTACAAAGCACTAGTAACAAAAACAGCATGGTATTGGTACCAAAATAGACAGATAGATCAATGGTACAGAATAGAGGACATGGACACAAACCCAAATAAGTACAATTTTCTCATACTAGACAAAGGGGCCAAAATTATGCAATGGAGAAAAGATAGCCTCTTCAACAAATGGTGCTGGGAAAACTGGAAATCCATATGCAACATGATGAAACTAAACCCCTTTCTCTCACCCTGCACAAAACTCAACTCAAAATGGATCAAGGATCTCAGAATCAGACCAGAGACCCTTCATCTTATAGAAGAAAAAGTAGGTCCAAATCTTCAACATGTCAGCTTAGGATCCGACTTCCTTAACAGGACTCCCATAGCACAAGAAATAAAAGCAAGAATCAACAACTGGGATAGATTCAAAGTAAAAACTTTCTCTCAGCAAAGGAAACTATCATCAATGTGAAGAGAGAGCCTACAGAGTGGGAGAATATCTTTGCCACTCATACTTCAGATAGAGCACTAATTTCCATAATATATAAAGAACTCAAAAAACACTACACCAAGAATACAAATAATCCAATCAACAAATGGGCTAAGGAAATGAACAGACACTTCACAGAAGAAGATGTACAAGCAATCAACAGATACATGAAAAAATGTTCAACATCTCTAGTAATAAAAGAAATGCAAATCAAAACTACCCTAAGATTCCTTCTCACCCCAATTAGAATGGTGATTATCAAGAACACAAGTAACAATAGTTCTTGGCTAGGATGTGGGGAAAAAGGTCCACTCATATAATGCTGGTTGGACTGCAAATTAGTGCAGCCACTCTGGAAAGCAGTATGGAGATTCCTCAGAAAGCTTGGAATGGAACCACCATTTGACCCAGCTATCCCACTCCTCAGCCTATACCCAAAGGACTTAAAATCAGCATACTACAGAGATATAGCCACATCAATGTTCATAGCTGCTCAATTCACAATAGCCAGATTGTGGAACCAACTTAGATGCCCTTCAATTGATGAATGGATAAAGAAACTGTGATATATATATATATATATATATATATATATATATATATATACACACACACACACACACACACACACACACACACAATGGAATATTACTCAGCCATCAAGAATGATAAAATTATGGCATTTGCAGGCAAATGGATGAAATTGGAGAATATCATGCTAAGTGAGATAAGCCAATCTCAAAAACCAAAGGATGAATGATCTCACTGATAAGCAGATGATGACACATAATGGGGGAGAGAGTGGGGCAAGAATGGAGGAAGGAAGGACTGTATAGAGGGAAAAGAGGGGTGGGAAGGGGGGGGAAGGAAAAAAATAACAGAATGAATCAAACAACATTACCCAAAGTAAATTTATGATTACACAAATGGTACGCCTTTACTCCATATACAGAAAAACAATATGTATCACATTTGTTTACAATAAAAAATAAATAAATAAATAAATAAAATAAAAAGAGGACAAAAAGTAGACCAGACTATAAACAAATTTCAACAAAAGAGGCATTAGAGAAGAAAAATAAATATAAGGATGGTACAGGTGAACAGTTGGAGAGTAAATTTGATTAGCCTAACTTGTCAATTCTACTGGCCATGAACTTTTCTAGCCTTGCTACCCTGGACAGAGGTTGGCAGATAATGATCAGAAAGCCAGTCCAGGGAAGTAGCATCAGACAGAACTTTAGCCCTTGTATCGCTAGGTAACCACACTTTTCATTCCTGAGAACAAATGGCAACTCTTGAAATGACCATAGTGCTTCTCAAATCTGAATCTACACAGTGCCCACAATGTAGACCTTGACTTCCATAAACAGTACCAACCTGTATCTGTCTGGAAAATATGTTTTCATGGATGATTCATATAGAACAGGTTGACACCTTATCCAAAATGCTTGGCACAAAAACTGTTTCAGAATTTTCAATTTTTCAGATTTTAGAATATTTGTGTAGACTTTACCAGTTGAACATCCCTTGTCCAAGAGTTCAAAAACTGAAATCTTTGGGGCCTTATCCATAAAAATTGTCATATTTCAGAGCATTTCAGATTTTGTTTTTTGAATAAATTTTTCCCAGTCCAAAATAAATAAATAAATAAATACTTTGTTGAATAATTAGGAATGTGTGTTTAACTGGATTGAAATGTTTCCTCCCTAAGCAGAAAAATGAAGTAGTGACACCAATAAACCACCAGTGCTTAGTGCTGGGCATATTATGATTGTAAGACTTCATGGAACAGGAAGTAAATTTTGAAACCATGGTATATTCCATCAAGGAAATAAACAGGTAGGGATGGAGAAGGATATGGTTGTCAAAGTCGTCTGTAAAGGAAACATTTGAGCATAGACCTAAAGAGTTAAAAAAATATAAATTGAAATGCAGGAGCAAAGTGTTTTGGATGGAGAGATCAGCCAGGGCAAAGATCTTCAGGTAAGAAGGCTCATGGGACCTTTGATTGTGTGTGTCCAGGGTAGAGTGAGAAAGAGGAGGGGGCAAGAGATGAAGTTGGAAAGTGGAATCCATTTGAGATCATGCATGAGCCATGAGGAGTCCTCAGTCTCCCAGCTCTGTGATTCGATGACTCCACCCCAGACTTGGGTCCTGTAAAATAAAAGAGGAAGGTGGATGCACTTTCTTTTCTTTGCTGGGCATCCAATTCTGCTCCTGGCAAATTGTCCAGGAAGCTCTCTCTTGGCAAGTATGGGCTCCCTTGACTTTGTAAATGGGCAGCTTGTAGCCAAGCATTTCCAAATGTGATTAAAATGGAACTGCCATTGAAATCAGGTTTGGCTGCCTGTTTCTCTGGTACTCAGAGAGAAGAGCCCCTCCTGGACCTGGCGGGCAAACCCAGCGACACTGTTTGGACTAGATTTAGGAAGGGCTGCCAGGTAGAGAGGAGACTTCAATAACTGTGCAGCCAAATTAGTAATTAGAGAGCCTGGGTACTGGGGACGCACCATGAAAAGCCCTATGACCTCTGCATAGTTGAAGTCATTGAGATTAATGAGCTCTGAAGCCAGCGCTTCATTTTAGAAAACGCACATACTTTATGATTAACTCTAGATGTCCGTAGTGCCTGGAGACTGATCAAATGCTGTTCATTGAAATCAGAAAATGCTAACTGCTCAATAGTTTCTTTTGGCCAGCGTAGCCCTTGAACAGTTCAAAAAAGAGAAGGGATGTCCCCAAATGTCCTATGTCTGCAGAGAAGTAGAGAAGAAATACATAAGTACATTTTCCTGGATGGTTTTAGTTTGAATTCAAGGCCAGTAGACCAAATCTCTACAATTTCCTCTCTTGGTGGTTAGTTGTGCCTTGGAAGAGATGGTTCCAGAAGGATGCACAAAGGTAATGCTTTACATAAACGAACTGTACCTGTTCATGAGAGTAATATTGATGTGCAGCCAATGCGGCAGCAGCACACTTCCTCTGTGGCTTGTTTTAATTGAAACTGATGGAGCTGAGGAACTGACTGGGTTTTGCATAAATCATCATCGGTAATACTCTTTCAAGGGTAATCACAACATTAATATACCAAGCAGGAAGTGAAATAATTAAAATTTAGCACATTTAGGTATTGAAGTTTCCAAAATTAATCTAAAGCACCTTTCCTTGATATAAATGAGCAATCACGTCAATCCATAGAAATGGACATTTATACTCTATTACATCCACCACCAGCAACAAAAATATTCCCTGTTTCTTCCTACATTGCTTATACTAAAATACTTTCCTTTCTTCTTGTGTGGTGCTATTTTTTTTTTTTAATTTTTCCTACCTGTCTCTAAGCTAAATTGGTGCCATAAAGCCATGTAAGGCAGAAATCCTATAAATCTGGGGATGCTGGAGAGAAAAATTATTCCCATGTGACCCTTAGGAAGACAACTGCAGCCAAGAGAGTGAACATGGATATGTATAATCAAGAGAAACCTGTGGTGATGATCATCTCATTTCAATATATCTGTACAGAAGGTAATAAAATATCCAGGCTAGATCCTATGCTGAACCACAGGGGGAAGATCTCAGTGACACTGAACAGCTCACTTGCCCTGAGGAACTGTCGTTAATGCTTGGTACCTTACAAAAGAGTATAAAAGAAAGAGCTCTTTGAGTAACACAATCTCACAGGCAGACAGCTCGAAAACAGAAATATTTTGCAGAGTACTATACCCTGATGTTAAAAGACTGGGAGGATCTTGACCTAGAAGCACTTAAATAGCAGCAGTGATCTTGCCTCTAAGACATTAAGAAGGGCTCATTCCAATGACCAAGATTCTTGACACCCAGACAACACAGCAGACAAAAGCTAACCTCCCCAAACTATAAAATAGTTACGGTCACATTTAGTGTCTCCAAACTCACCTCAGTGTCACTTGTTTTGTCTTTAACCTCTACTTTGTCTAGGGAGTTAAGAATCTCTCAGTGTCTGGAGAACACAGGTGGCAATGAGCCACTATCACCTTTCTAAGAATCTAAGAATGACCTGAACAGGCAAGTTCACCTCGATTTAACCAGATTGGAGAAAGGGATACCAAAGAATTGTAGGTATCTTAGACTCTTGGGAAGGGAAATTATCAGTGTGATACAGGGTAGTGACTCCAGTGTTTCTTAAATCACGTATTCATCATAATTCCCAGGCAGCCTTATGCAAAGCCACTTTGGGGAATGTATCATTCAAGCACATGTAAACATTTCCTAAACAATTCTCTAATGGGTTTGGTCACCCATGAATGATGGAATATATGGGAATAAATGCAGAATAAGTACAGCTGTCAATTAAAATCAAGTTTCTGAGGATTACCTGGCCAATGAGACTTCCTAGCAAACCACAACCTGTAAAACTGGTTCATTTGGAAAAGACTAAGAGCCTTCACCACATCATCTGTGTCTTCTAAAAGAAATTTTACTCTTGGATGTTTTAAATAAAACTCTTCTTGTTGATATCAGAGACCCAACTGTGAGCAAATTCCACTGAAATTTCATCGACATCATCTAAGCACAAATCTAGGCTAGGGTCCTTGATCAAATCATTTCTTTAAATGGAAACCTTACCTGGTATAACTACAAAAGCTATGATATACATCAAGTCAACGTATATTCAATGAATGTCTATGAATAGGGAAAATGAATGGTGGGAAGCGGAGAAGAAAGAGGAGAAAGAGAAAGAAGAGTGCAGAAAAAGAAAGATGAGGAGAAGAAAGAGGAAGGGAACGGAGGAGGAAGTGAAAGAGATGGAGAAGAAAGGGAGGAAAAGAAAAAAGAGTAGAGGAAGAAGAAATCAGAGAAGTGGAAACTGCATTTGGCATAGCTAGCAACATTATCATGAATATCCCTTCCCACCCTCACCCTGAGACACCTGCCTGCCACCACCCACAGTCCGCTCTTGTGGTGATACCTCCTTGACACGCTCAATAATACATACAAGAACCTACAGTGTTTCTGAAACTTTCACATTTTATTCCAAAAGTAGCCACCTAGTCAGAGTGGTTCTCCCAAGGATCTGGTTACTTTCCCTTCGGAAATGTAGGAAGTGTCCTTTTCCTAAGTTTCTCTGATGATAGAGTAAGAAACATTTTGCTCCCAGATTTTATTTTGGTTTTGATTGTTGAATTTTGATAACTTTGTCATCAAGCATAATTAAGAAAATAAGGTAATTACAAAGTGCATAGCACAGTGAAACATAATTATTTGGACTCTCAGGAAATGAGCTCTTATAAGCAAAGTAGCAACTTGCAGTTGTATCGGGAAATGATATGTCATCCTTCTCTGAATTAGGGGTGCTGTCATCAGTACTGGACAGAATCCAAGCGAGCAATTAGCCAGCTGGGACACTAAGCACGAGAATAAGGGGGACGCAAACCCCAGGAATCTATCTGGTCCCTTGAGTAATCAAGGAAACTCCATAAATGATTACAGTTGATGGGCCTTCAGAGAAAACATAAAAGGTGCTTTCAATATTTTCTTCTGCCAGTTAAACGTCCCCTCCTTTGGCCCACCTCACAAGAAAATATAAGGCACAGTCTATAATAAAATAGTCATGATGGAGGTAAAATTATATGGTCAGCAATGTTAGTCTGAGAGTATAAACTGCCACAATGTGTGGCACAAAATTAGTGTTCAATTAAATAAGAGTTGAGCAGTTCATTCTACACCACCCTGAGATTGGGCTGGGAACTGACTCCAACCTAGACCTGCCCAAGACATTGCAAATGATTCTGGATTTTTCCTCCCCTAAAACCAAGAAGTGTTGGAAGTTGGTTCAGAGACTCAGTCTGCAGAGAACAGTTCCACTGAAAGTGAATAGGCAAAGTTAAGATGTGTGGGTATCCATATGTTTTTGCCATCAAACAGGGATAACAATTGTGCCAAATTTCTAAGTAGGAACTTGCTTCAGTTTATGCAAATGGCAGAAGTACAGGGATATGGAAAATGAACAAACAGCAGCAGGAATCTTTGGAGCATATTATGAAGGATGTTCGTATATGATGCAAATGAGTTCTCCTTTGGGTTTTGATCTTAGTTTTACCTAGAAAGGAAAATGGCTTTCTATTTGGCTTGTTTACAATTTTAAGACTTATTTTGTAAATAGTTTGTAATATTTAAAACAGTATATAATGAGAACTCTATGCCTCTTGCAGCAAAAATAATTAATAATACTTGGCACTTAATGACACTTTTCATCATTAAATCTCTTTGTAGACATTAATTAAGGGAAAGATACTTCATCTTTTTAAAGTCGCTGTTATGCTGATGTCATTGCTCTTCATGAATATCAGTTGCTATTGGAAGGGAAATATGTAGAATCCAAAATACCAATCTGCCAAAGATTTACTTACCTGATAGGTAAAAAACAAGCCTTTCTGGGCTTTCCACTGTGATGTGTTCCTTAGGTTAGGTTTGTCAATAACTTTCATTCAGGCTTCATCTTAAAATCTACTTTTCAATTGATTATAGCTCCTGTGGTATTGTGTTTTAAAAATATTTTATTAACTATTTGGAATTGCTGAAATGTAAAATCTTTATGAATACAGGTAACAAAAGTACTGGTATTTGTGGAGAAATAGTTCAGTCGGTACAGTCAGAGCAAACCTTACATTTTCCCTGCAAGGAAGTAGAGGTTCATTTGGCAAAAGTGGATCAGTTTAACCTTCCTCCTTCCTCACTTAGTGGGGGCAAAATCCTGTTCACCTCTAGGGACACATTTACCCTTATTTTAATGCCTCCACCCTCCCACCCCCGAAAAGTCTCTCTCCATCTGTTTCTAATGTCTGAAATCCATCGAGCAATCCTTACCTCACTTCCTGCTTCTCAAACAGAATAGCTGCCAGCAGACAAGGAGCTGGGCATTTTCAATTGTTAGAATTCTTCATATGCAAAGTACATCTGTGGTGTCTATCCCACCTAGATATTGTCTGGTCCTTCTCTTCATGTTGGACTTCTTACAAGAGTAGCTTTCTAAAAGAGTAGCTGACATTTTTATCTGCATTTCCTTTTCTCCCACCTACACTCTCAGTGATACTAATTGCTTTCTGCCCTGGAAGCTTCATGAACCTTTCCTGGTCACCCTGCAAAGGAAACCAAGGATCACCTCATTGTCAACTCCAGTAGATGCCTTCCACTCGACATCTCCTTCCCTGGGCTCCTTTCATATTCTTCTTTGCTGGATTTCCACATGCCTGTTGAAAGCGTCACTTTAGTCTTTTTCGGGGCTCTGCTCTCCCTGATTTTGTTGCTTCCTGTGATTCTGTCCTACAAGTTTAAATCACAAACTCCTTTCTCCCTAAGGAACTTCCTTCAATCACCATCTGTAATCATGGGTTGGACCTATCATGCCACATGTTGCTCCATCTTTCAACACCCTCTTTCCCCTGCTTAGGGTGCCCATTCCTTGTTGGACAGCCTGAATAATTCCCTGTCAATCTTCAAGTCCTCTATTCAAAGAGACTTCTCAAATACCCTGACTCCTTTTTCCTTTCCTATGCCTGTTCTCCCTAATCCTAACAGAATGAATTGCTCTCTCCTCAGCACTCCCAAGACATCTTATATGTATCTTTGTGTACATGTGGGTGAGTGTGTGTATGTGTGTGTGTGTGTGTGTGTGTTTAATTTGTCAATGTCTCAAGATTTCTTAAGGAAATGAACTGCCTGAGTGATTTTTCATTCCCAAAACATAGAAGAGGTACAATAAGTCAGACCAAGTTGACTCTTTGAATTAGAGAACAGGAGAAAATACTGATGTGAATTCAATCCAAAGTTACTTTCTCTTTGCTTTACTCCCAAAGTAGCTGATGAGCAATGCAAAGGATATAAATCACACAACCATGCAGGGTGCAAATGCAGTTCCCCATAGCTTCTCTTGCTTCTTACAAGGCATGCCCAAAGTTTGGTGGTATTGGCAGGTCACACAAAGTGAAATATCTGCCATGTCAGAGAAGCTGAAAACTGTGGAGTTTGCTGCCTTTTATATCCATGACCATATCAGTACCCAGAAAAAATGTTATAAAACTATATAAAAAATAATTTTGCAATTTAACTGGGTGAGTCACAGCCTCCTGGCCTCAGATGCTAGCTGTGTCAGCCATGAATCAAACTTCCCTTGTCCATACTTAGGGTTAGAGCCTAGCCATTTTCTACTATGTTCACTGAGCAGTTTTTCATGATGAGGCCAGGTTTACATGAATTTCATAAATATTTAATAAATTAGTTAGCAAATGAGTAGTGACAGCCTGGTTGAAAGAATGCATTCACTGTGTTATCCATGGCCCCATCATTCATTAATAGTGGGAGAAACCCAACACTGCTGGGTAAGAATAGCCAGTTTCTGCTCACGGATTATTTGAGAAAAACAGTTTTCAAAGATAACTCAGAGACATGGATCTAGGATGACAGAGTAAGTTGTAAAAATGGAGTCTGCATTTTTCTCCCACTAAAATTTCCATATTACACTTGTTTCAGGCTGCTTCTCATCCAATTGGATAAAGCCAATCCAACTGTGGTGACATAAATGATGATTTATTGCTATTTCATTAACAAACTTCTTATGAAGGGTTTAAAAGTACAGGGAATTAATGTATATGTGTATATATGTATGTACGTTCATTCTGAGAGACTCAATATTCATTCTACTTAAACTGAACTTTGCATCCTAAGAGCCCTATTTTCTAAAGAATTGTTTTGCATACAAAATAACAGCAGAGCTACAGATATAATAACAGGAAGGATATAATAACAACTTGGCCAAATGTCTCCAGAGACACAAGAGAAATATAGCTCCATAAATAATAAACATTTATGGAAGAACTTCTATGCACTGAGGACTATGAAAGATAGGTCTTCAGACTCAAGGAGCTTACAAATGTGTTGACAAAGCAAAATATTTATACATGAAACATTTGGAAAGCATACACTGAACCATGTGTTAGATTTTTGGAGCAGCAGGTTCTTGGATGTTGGTTCTGGGTTTATCTTCCCTCTGCCAGTTCACTTTGACCTTCGGCAGGTCTGAACTCACCTCTCTCTACCTCAGTTTTCTTATTTTTACAGGTGATTCCTCTTATTCTATTGACTTGCCAATTCTGCACCATTTAGAGTTTTTTCCATGCAGTGGTGACATCGGATGGACTGGGTGATACAATAAGAATGTATATTTTGTTTGCTTACAATGATTATGATCAAATCAGAGGAAGATGCACATCATCTCTTTCATAGAGGTTCTTGGAGACTCAGTCTTAGCTCAATTCCTATATGCAAAATTCAAAGTCACTCCTTTTGAGGTCTGTTGCTTCATCTGTCATTCAAACCATCCTTCATTTTTTCCTCGAGGGTAGAACAAACATGATTACATGCTGTTCTTATTGATTACTACTTATTTTTCACTTGAAAATGTAAAAATCATGATCATGATGCAGAGCCAATCATGTGGAGACTGGGGAAGTGTTTTCTAGAAGCAACTATGCAAAGCTCTGAGGCAGAAATAGGTAGGCCACATTCAAAGGACAGACAAAAGACTGGCATAAGTGAGACAAAGTGAGGGAGGGAGGATAGCAATGGGAAGGGGGAGATCTGATTGGCAGAAATCAATCAGATTATACAGGCCAAGTTAGGAAATACGGTTTTCTTCCTACAGCAATGCAAAGCCATAGCAACTTTAAGGCAGTGGGGCAACATGATTAGATTCATAACTTTTATTGTTGGATCTTTTAAGGGAAATAGAGTGAAAGCATTTCAATCACTTCAGAGGCTATTTCCATATTCTGAGCTGCAGATGATGGTGCATAGGCCAAGGTTATAGCATTGGGCTTGGAACAAAATGAAAGGGTTTGACATACAGTAAATAAAAACTTTGAACAAGCATGACACATTTAAAAAACAGAAAAGCCAGTATGGCTGGAGAAGTGAGCAAGGGGAAGGCAGGTGGGAAGGTGAGGTCTGAAAGCTAGGCAGGAGTCACACCAAAGAAGTCCATCAGGAAATTTGCTGTCACATTTGTAAAATATTGTTGTAAAACTGGAGTTGGGGACAAGGGAAGAGAGATGTATTGTTTCCAGGTTTGAGGTCAGAACAAATTAGTAACTGGCAGAAGCATTTCTTGAGATGGGGAAGTCTTGGGAAAGAATAGATACTGGGAGTTGGAATCCAGAGTTTTGTTTTAGACACGATAAGGTAATAGTAGTAGGTTTCTTGTATGACTTTTGAACCAACTGAATAACTAAATGAATATGAAGTGATTTCCTAATAAGTCTTGCAGATATTAAGAACTCAAAAAGTACTTATTGTTACTTTTATTATCAATGTTATTTCTCATAGGACTATTTTCATCAACACAAAAGCTTACCAAAAGGGAGCCCTATTTTTTTATGACCTTGCTATACCATCACTTATGAACACCAACAGCATACAATGCATTTTGGAAAAAAAAAAATCCAAGTGGTTTCTCTCTCTTATGCACATGCAACCAATTATTTTGTAAACAGAAAGGAAGGGAAGCAGAGGTAAATGAAATTCACAAAGCCCCTATGCATCTGATTTTTTTCCATAAAGATTAAAAGTTTTGCACAGATGGATTACATTCTTTCCATCATTAGTTAAGCCAGTCTAAGTAAAAAATTTACTCAGAAAAGTATCAGAAAGGAAAGTCAATTGAACTATGCAGAGACCTTTACATCATAAAAAATCAGAGTATCTGTTTGAAAGGAATTGCATACAAGAGGGGAGCAGGGAAGTTCCCTCCTTCCTCCACATAATCCCCATATCTGCACCCCCACCACTTCATGATGATAAACATTCATCTCTTGACACATTCATAAGCCGAGAAAGGAGCAGCAACATAGAAAATAATTGCCACACACAACATATAACTTTCACTTGCCCTCAGGATATAAAATGCAACAGGACACCTTCTGTAAGCTGGCTGAGGGGAAGCAATTATTTAGATCCACATTCTTGATCAACATCCCTAAAGCAGAAAGCAAAATGAATACCAGTAAATGGATGTCACTTCCAGACAATGTACCTCTAAAAATAAAAGCAAAAAAGGACAAACATCCATCCTGAATTTGGTCCTGGATATTTCTGGACTGCGTATAGACAGATGTGGATATAGTTGGCCAATCCTACAAAGAGCTAGCAAAGAAGGATAAATTGGGGAAATGTTGCCTCAACTTTCTAAAAGCCAATAGCTCCTTAAATCATAGGGATGCCACATCTGACCTCTCAGATAATGTCCCCAGATGACCATCTTCTCAGAGTCCACCCCATACATTTTTCAGGATGATTCCAATGCATCTGAAACTTAGGTCTTCATGTGGTTGAGACAAGCTGATCAGTCATTTGCCCTGCAAGAAGCCAAATTTATCATTTTTAATTGACAAGAAAACTCAGAATTTAGTCAAAGCCAAATGTGAGAAATGAAGAGTTATTGAAAATGCTACTAGGAAAGATGTGTTTCTCAAAAGGGCATTTTGCTCTTGAGGAAGCACAAACCAGGCCAAGCCTATTTTGGAATGTTTGTTTCTTTATGCAAATGTCCCCTTTCCCACATCACCTGTGCATCATGTGCAGTGACATTTCCTCTGGGTAATTGTGCATTTTCTCTCAGTGGCAGACGAAATGATCGTGTGAGAGGCACATGATTGTCAGCCAGTGAAGGAGTGCTTTTCAGAAGGCTTGATTCAGGACCCCCAGAGCCCAAATTTGTTTCCCAAGAGTCATGTTTTTCCTCTTCCAATGACAACACATATTCCAAGCATAGGATTCCATAAAAGAACTAGCAATTCGAACATTTACAATCGAGTGTCAAAGTAACCATCAGCAAAAGGAAAAGAGCCCCAGGCTGCCATCCAGCCACAGATACACAATAACACTCTGCACACCATGGCAACAAAAGGAAGGCAGGGCAATTTGCATACGTAATATCCATGATTAAATATATATGCATGTAAACGGACAAAGCTGTAGGTTTGAGTACAGCTAGACAAAGTGGTGAAGTGGCATATAAGCAAAAAGATGACATTAAGAAATCACTGTTCCTCTCTCTTTTTAATTAGAGAAAAAGTTATTCATATTAAAGTGTTAACCTGGGTCAAGCCTTTTTCCAGGGAGCTTACTATGCCAATCCTCTTAATTATAATCACACCAATCTGGTACAATAAAATCTCCAGCATGCCTGCTTATGCATTGTTCAGTTGAGGAGAATGTATTATGCATGCTTCAGTGTACTGAACTGGAGGTTTATTTAAAGCCATAAATAGTTTCATGCTCAGATTATCATTTTTAAGCAAGATAAGAAAGAGACCAAATAGGCCCTTGCCTCCAACCTCCTGTGGGGTTCCTTTCCCAAAGTTATGTGAACAAAACTCTGCTTTTATGTTTCAAAACTTTATCGCAAAGATCTATAATAGCAGATAGTACCAGTTACCTAACATTTGAGAGAGACAAAGAACAGCCATGACACATCCTGTAGGCTCACCCTGGCCAATGAAGGTCATGGTTCAGCCTTCAATTTAGAATCTGAGTGCATGGGAGGAAATCACACAATTCTAGAATCTCAGTTTTCTCAAAATATTTTAGTCCACAGAGCCAGTACCAGGTTAGACTGAGGCAAAGGATGTGTGCCCTTGATGAATATTTATATGCTCCTGGGCACCACTCATCATGAACTATGACCCAACAAGAGTCACTCAGGGATAACTAGAAAGAAGGGATCCCACACCCCTGCCCCTGTAGTCCTACATGAGGTCTCTGAGGAGAAGGGACAGGGAGCTGCTGTGTGTTTGGATAACTCAAGTCACTTGTGTCTCTGCCATATGCTTGCTCTGTCTTTTTTATTAACAGCAAAGATCCTGTCAAAAGCATTCAGTAGAAATGGATTAGAAAACTAGAGCTGACACACACAGTTCTGGACCCATAGGGACTCTGTAAAATCCTCTAGTCTACCCATCTGCCCAAGGAAGAGCTATGGGGATGTTACCGGCACTATTTTCTTAAAATAGAAAAAGCAGTTCCAGGATGTGTCCTTGGCTTTTATTCTATGTGCTCACTGTTTCCTGTGGTAAAAACTCATTGTGCACAAAGTCCTGCTCTGTGGTAGTGAAGGTGACCAGTACTTATGCTGGCTCCCACTGAATGGTCCTTCTGTGAAGTCCCTGTGTTAATGTGCTTATATTAAATCCCCAAGATCCTGAGTAACCGGTTTCAGGGAAGAACATATACCTGGAGTCAGTTCATGCACATTTGTTTGGAGTGTTGCAAGAGAAACTTAAAGGGAATTGTGCGTTACACTGGGCAGTTTTGACCTGCTCAACTTCCTAGATTAAATAGAGGGACCTGGCTGACATCAATCACCTGACACCAGCAGGTGTTCTGTTTAGCCCATGTGGGAAGTCTTAATGAAACTGATCTTTACAATTCTGAATTCAAATGCCTGAACTAAGGTGCACATTCAAGAGTGAATGTTTAAATCCATGTGTTTTTGTGGCTGTTTGTTGTTACCGGTTAGTGTTAAACCAGGGTCACGTTTGCAGACCAACAGGGGGCAGATGGGAGTCAGCTGCCAAGTGAGAGTATCAGCCTGTTTGCCAGTTGGAGTGGTGATAGGAGGCAAATTGCCCTGACAGAGTCTATTTCTAGGCACACAGACGGGCCACTTCAGTGAGGTGCCTTCATCTAGCCCAGATCACCAGGACGAATCTGAAACTCTATCAGAGAAAAGTCCAGACTCTCCCCAGAAGCCTGAGGGGGACAGAGACACACAGCAGTCCCTCTCTAGGGTCCCTATTGCTGTGGCAGGTGGGGACAGGTTGAGGTGGAGAATATGTCTGAAAATGGTGTGGTAGGGCACTGTCTCAAAACATGCTGGGGTTATGAGATTTGGTGCCTAGTCTGAAAGGAGAAAAGCCAGGAGGCATCTCTATATAAACATATAGACCACTCTGTCTGGACTTTGGAACCCTCTAAGAGCCCCAAACTCTGCAGAACATGCTATCAAGCCAGAGGCCCCCCACTCTTGTGCCTCTTCCTATTCTTTTTTGCTCTACTTTCTACTCCATAACAAAACTCCAAGAATATTGATTATGTTTCTTCCCTTTTTATCTCCATCCCTAATCCTAGCCTGATACAGTTTGGATGTGAGGTGTCTCCCAAAAGCTTACATGTGAGACAATGCAAGAGGGTTCAGAGGGGAGATGATTGGGTTGTGAGAGCCTTAACCCTATCTGTGAATTAATCTCCTAATGGGATTGAGAGATAATTAAAGGTAGAGGCTTTGGGGTCTGGTTTGGGGGTATATATTTGTATCTTGCAAGTGAAGATCTCTTTCTCTCTCCTGTTTCCTGATCATCATGGGAGCTGCTTCCCTCTGCCATACTGTTCTGCCATGACAGAGCTGGTTGTATATGGACTGAGACCTCTGAAACCATGAGACTTTAAATAAACTTTTCCTCCTCTATAGTTGTTCTGGTCGGGTCTTTTAGTCACAGCAGTGAAATAAGCTGACATAGCCTATATATAGTTTTTCTTTTTTTCAAAGAAGTGGAACACCCAGGCTTGGAAGTACCTTCCTGCTATACCTTACACATTTTCTTCCTGCTCAGGTCAAGCCTATAATTGCCAACAGCCAGTAAGGTATTGTATTAGTCCTTTTGATGTTGCTATAATAGAATATCAGAGACTGGATAATTTATAAAGAAAAGAAATTTATTCGGCTCATATTTCTGGAGGCTGGGAAGTTCAAGACGTATAGGCTGCATGATCCCACGCCTTCTTGCTGCATCACTCCATGGCAGAAGATGGAAGGGTAAAAGAACATGTGAGAAACAGAAGCGAGAGAGGGCCAAGCCCTCTTCCTCTCCTTCTCCTTCTTTCTCTCCCTCTCCCTCTATAATCCCAAACCACTGGGATTATAGGTGTGTGCCACAGAACCCAGCCCAAACTCTGTTTTACAACAAACCCATTCTTGCAATAACATTAATTGTTGTTATTAACCTAATCACCCCTTAAAGGACATACTTCTCAATACTGTTGTATTGGGAATTAAGTTCCCAACACATGAACTTTGGGAGACGCATACATATTACAGGAGATATATCTAAGAGTCTGGATCTTTTTTACAGGAATGAATCTAGACTTGGAGTATGTGACAAGCCATAAGGCAACTCTAAAAAAAATCTGGAATAAATTGAGGAGCAACAACTTAACTCTTACGTACACGTTTGTTCACTCAGATACCCCTGTGTCTCCTTAGGCAAGCACAAGAATTGCCCCTCAGTGGGCACGTGTATGCGAGAGTGCCATGCATGCACAGTGGTGAGGACTACCTGAATTGTTTTAAGCTAAAGCAGAACAGGCTATGCCCTTGAAATTCTGGGAAAGTTCTTCCTTGAGTTTGATCAGGAACTATGGAGCCCAAGTGAACTGCTCTCTCCAGAATCAAATATGGTTTTATTGAACTCAGTGAATTTCAGTGTGACTCATTTGTCTGAGTTACTGGACATCTGTGTCCACAAAATGGAGGGCCCCCAGCCAAGTGTGGGCATGTTCTGATGAAGTTTGGAATTTGCGCAACAGATTTTTCGTGCTTGGCTATATTATTGGTAGAAACCAAGATGCTGCCTAATGAAAAATATTCCCCAAAGCACGGGATATATTTTCCTGGGATTGCTAGTGACTAAGCAGTTTACTTTTGCCTATTGCTATGACTGAAAAGATAATGGGATTACATTGCATAAGTTGTATTAGCACCTTACTTTTGAATTGATTTTATCCTAACCCTTCCAGAGCCTCTTATTCTACTTCCTCATTTTGCCCTTACAACTTCCTTGTGAACAGGAAAGACTGGTGTATGACTGACTGTCCATGAAATAAAATCACAACAAATAAGCTCAAAGTCTTGCTTTATGAATCCATAACTCCAGTCTATGTATGTATTTGAGAGATTCTGGCAAGAAATTGAAATAATATAAAGAGAGTTTAATAAGTTGAATTATTATATAGTCATAATTAAAGGGTAAGGAAATCACTGGGGACAGAATAAGAGGTTGGGGCTGGAAAGGGGAGTTTCTTTGACCATATTTAGGCCTAAAGGGGCAAGAAGAGGTAGCAGATACCCAAGGAACCCACAATAGGAGTGTGAGCTTCAGTCAAGAGTACCAGTCAGCCCAAAGCAACCCTGTATAGAAGAACCCTAGGGGAATAAATATCCAACCTAACTCTCTTCCACACTCACTCTGGCCTGTAGCATTTGTCCCCATCCCTACAATGCTGCCTGCCACCATCGCTACTATTATTGACCAACCCCATCTGAAAGCCAGGCAGCAATGGAGTCCAAAGGATAAAGCTACTGATGAGCATCCTGAGAAGGCAAACTCTGCAAAAGACAGCATGTAGGGTCAGCTTCATTAAGGCAAGCCTTGTGGTTGATAGTTAGCTGCCATTCACTATGATTTCCTAGGTAACTAACATAGGCACATGATGAAGAATCTATACCACTTTTTCTGGTAATGGATGGATGATGTTCCTTGAAGTAAGCCTCGTAAATGTGGGCTTCTGCTTTTGTTGCAATGCAATTCAGAAAGTATGCCTGAGTTCTGTATGTGAGCTAGCTACACACTACTTAATTTCTTATGAGTGTGTTAATTAAAACAATGCTGCTCTTTCTAATTAGTCTCCAAAATATTTCCTTTGTCTAGTCTCATTCCTAACACACATACAAACACACAGGCGGGCACACAGGTACATAGTCGTACATATGCACACAGGCGCATGCATAAACAACTCACATGGGAAGACAGGAATGAAGTACAGCTTGTGCTTCTAGCTCAGATGCCACAAAGTTAATTTTAGTTGGAAAATTCCTTGAGAGACTTCCAGGAAAATACCACCCAGAATGGCAGAGCTCCTATTAACATCTGTTTTCTACTTTTTTCAGTGATGCTCAATGCCAATCCCTAAGTTTCGGATTCTCAAAGCTTCCCCTGAAATTCATCACCTTGATGAGGCTCATGATGACACCAAAAACAACTGAAATTGAAGTAAATAGCTAAATTTTGGCAGTGGTGGTGGTGGTGGGTGGGGAACAAATGAGTATACCCATGTGTGTGCATACCTATGGCTGGATGGTGTTAGATGGCAGATAAATCCAAGAATTATGAGAGGGAAGGATCTACCTAATCCTTTCCTCACCATTCCTGCTGTAAACAAGACTGAATTCCCTTTAAATACTGGAGAAAAGGAATTTGGGCCTGGAACTGTGAATTCAGAGAGGGGATATATCACAGAAGTTAAGAACATGGGTTCTGAAGTCAGTCTTAGATTTGATTCCTGGGCCTGTATTCTTAGGTCCCCATCTGGGGCTCTGTAATCCTAGACACCTCTCTGCAAGGTTCATCCTGCTGCTCAGGTGACCTGCTCTTCTGCTGATGGTAAAGTAATACAGTGGAAGTGACAACTATCTTAGGACATTACAGGGATGAACATTGTCCCATAACACCCAAATCATAGTTCTCCGTGAAATTTAATCTTTTCACAAAAAAGAAAGGAAGAAAGAAAGACACCCTGAGCACATATTTCTTTTTTTAATTATCTATTTTTTTATTTTTTACAGTCTGCATTTTGATTCATTGTACATCATTTCGTTTCTATGGTTGTACACAATGTAGAGTCACAGCATTCATGTAATCATACTTGTACATAGGATAATGATGTCTATCTCATTCCACCATCTTTCAAACCCTCTCCCTCTCATTTCCTTCTACATAATCTAAAGTTCCTCCATTCTTCTCTCACTCCCCACCCCTCACTCCCATTATATATCATCATCCACTTATCATGGAAAACATTCAGTCTTTGTTTTTTTGGGATTGGCTTATCTCACTTAGCATGAAAAGCATACTTTTACATTGCTGGTGGAGTTGCAAATTGGTGTAGCCACTCTGGAAAGTGGAATCCTCAGAAAACTTGGAATGGACCCACCTTTTGACCTACTTATACCCAAAGGACTTAAAATTAGCATACTATATTAACGCAGCCACATCAATGTCTATAGCAGCTTAATTCACAATAGCTAGGTTGTGGAAACAACCTAGATGCCCTTCAACAAATGAATGGATAAAGAAACCGTGGTATATATACACAATGGAATATTATTCAGTCATAAAGAAGAATAATATTATGGCATTTGCAAATAAATGAATGGAAGTGAGCATGTATTTCTAAAACAAAGTTGAGGTCGGAATTGGGGGCATGGGAGTATAACTGAATGATAGAGTGCTTGCTTAGCATGTGAAAGGCCCTTGGATTAGATCCCTGAATCTTCAAAATAAATAAATTAAATAATTTTAAAATATTTATATTATTTAAGAATAATGCATGTAAGAGACAGCAAGATTTATTGAGAAATTTGAAGTTAGAAACCCTGCTCAAGCATTCACTCTCTGCATGATCTTGGCAATTGATTTAAATTTTCCAAGTGTATTAGGTGATATAAACTGGTTTTTCTGTGTCCAAAACTGCCCAGCAGATTTGGTTCCTTTGGATCACACGTGAACCAAGATTTTGAAGTTGCAAGGTTACACCAAAACATCTCTTTTCTAATTTCCTTTGAAAAGAAAAAGGTCTGGTGACTTTGGGCCCATATTCTTACGTCTCACCCACTGTGTGGAGCAAGTCCTTTAGATCAAGAGCATATTTTCTACCCCTTTAGATCAAGCATATTTTCTCTAGATCTCCGTAGCCTCTCCCACTGCCTGTTGGCAACTAGACACCTTCTCTGCAAAGTTACCCACTGCCCACCAAAGTCCGTTAAGCTGTGATTTCTGCCCTCAACTGTAAAATGCAACATGATATCTAAACTGGAGTTGCTTTGAAAAATAAAATCAAGTGAGCGAATGAGCGCACTTATCTGATGTATCATAGCAATGGGATATAGGCCATCTCCTGTCTCTTCACTGATGATGTAATTCAACAAATGATAGGCATTCACTCTACAGCAAAAAATAAGTGAAGGGCTAGGAATATAAAGCTGGCCCTCAAAAGTCTTGCATTTCTAAAGAGGGAGATTGAGTTTTTAAAAGTATAACATCTATCTCAGTGGACTACTCCATGATTCCAATTCACAACACTTTCTTGAGTGAATCCAAAGAGAAAAAAAAAAATTCAGAGCAGTAAATAAATAATCCTTTTAAAATTCTGCTTAAGGTAGCAAAGGATGCTCCATTCCTGGAGAAAGAGTCTCCTCAGCTGGTTGTCCACTGCTCATTTTACCAACTTTGACATGTTCTCATGAGTTTGTCTAAGATTTTATATTAGAACGGGCAACTCCAGGCCTTGCATGGCAGGATCAGGGCACGCTGATGGAACACTTCATTCCTCCTCCATTCACTGGAAAAAAATTCAAATGAAACATTGTCACCTAAGTCAAATGGAGGTCATAAATGGAAAATGGAACCTTAAAAGCCTGGAATACTAATTGCACCTCAATCTCATTTAATATCAACCTGGATTTGAGTTTGCAGAACTTTTCATTGCTATGCCACATAAGTTAGAATCTCCCAGGGAGCCATAGCACACCCTGGAGCACATTAAGGAGACACATGACAAAACACATGTACAACATCAATGTCGAAGTCCTAATATGCCCTGTGAGTCTGCCTCTGTTTCTCTGTCCCAGAGGAGACTCTTCTGCATAACCATCATCATGGCTATGTTTTTGTTCTTCTTAAATCTGCTACTGCATCATTTTATCTCTCTTCTGTAAGCCTGAGAGACCAAGTTATTGCATATGTACAGTTGGCTCTAATAACAAAGTCATATTCACCTGATTTCCAGAATGTAAAGGATGGGCCTTAAACCCTATGCTCTTAGAATATATTTTTCTTTAAAAAAAAAAAAAAAACTATGGAGGAAAAAAAATAAATTGCTTTGAGGTTAGATAGACACAGTTTAAATCCATGCATTCCAGTGATTATCTCAGTGACTTTGGACAAAGACCCAACCTTTCTGAGAAAAGTTTTCCTAAGTGTTATATATTCCATGATGCTATAACCTGCACAGCATCAATAAAGGATCTCCAGTAGGGGCCATGCAGATGGAGAAAAACACAGAGACATTTTTAAACAAAGCTGGGGCCAGTGCACTCTAGTGGAGGAATAAGTGTCCCAGAACTAGCTCTACAAGTTTATTATCTAGGGTCTCACAATCAGGAAGTTAAACTATAGGGGCAGTGTAAATTGTTCAAGGCTTGTGAGTTATCAAGAGGCTTCTTTGTGCACTAAAGAGTTACTGAGCTAGAAACCTTTTAGTGGCTATCCTGCTGCACCCAGGAAGCCCATTGTACTGGAACATCTGATAACTGTTAGCATCAGAGTGGAGTGTCACATCCTTGACTTTTGGCAAGGAATGTTTTCCAGGCTTGGAGTTTGCCCACATGGCAGGATCAGCTGATGACCTGGGCTCATCTGCTCTCCACGCCATAAGATCACCAGAAGGCCAACACATAACAGGCACTCCTAAGGGTACTTATCTATCGTCAGCAAATCAAGTGTGATTATTGGTTCTATATCATAATAGCAATAGCTAACACTCATATAAAGGCAATAACTAGGCGACATTACTGATCTTTACAAGAAACTATTTACCATTTGAAAAATCTTTGCTTAGAAAGGTTTGTGTGAATTAGCCTATTTGATCCTCAGGGAAGCCTACAGTTATTCCTATTTGATAAATGAGGAAACTAAAGCACAGAAACATCAAGTCACTTGCCTCAGTCATTGTCAGTGAATAGAAATGGCGTTTCAAACCCAGACTCTTGTACAGGCAAGCTCTTGACTGTACAGTTATGGGCAAGGGAGTAAACAGTCAGTTACCACCACACACCCAGCACACCCACACGCATCCATACACTCAACACACATACACACACACACACACACACACACACACACACACACAGAGAGAAAGAGAGAGAGAGAGAGAGATTCTCAGTGCTTTATGACAAGTCTAGGTGAAACTCAACCCAAGAAATTCCATATTGGCTGACTGGGAACAACTGCTGTCTAGGACCCTGTAGATAGTCCCACCATGACTACGATGTAAGTCTCTCCAAGATTTTTTTCATAATTGACTCAAATCCTGGAAGACATCTAGAACTGAGCCGATGTCATAGATACTGACACCTTAAGTGGAAGGTAGGTTTATACACACCTATTTTTCCCCTCCCTCTTCCTGGTATGCTTTATATTCATTCACAGACATCTTAGAGGAGTAAGTGTCAAAATGGAAAACTCAACCTTAAAAATCGTGTTGCAGTCCTATCAAACAATTGGTATTTCACCACAGGTTGGAAGGAGTTCCCATGAAGACACTGGAAGTCCTGGAGTCCCACTAGAATTTCAGGTGGTGCAGAGCTTGGGAAGATGGTCTTCCCTGGGGGAGAAGAAGGACCTGTGTGCCACAGAATTGTGAGAAACAAGGACAAACGGGAGAGGAGGGAGATGTGGTAAGGAATGAGGTTAGAGAAGTGAAAAACACCTGTTTTCATCAGTGATCCCTTATTTCAGCAGTTTTTTAACCCAAGTACACTATCTATCCTCTGATAGAAACAGGACAGATTTGTTTTGGTCAGGTAATTTGAGGAATGATCAGTAACATATACCAAACACCCCATCCCAATGTTCCAAAAGAGCTTCCTCACTAATGCTGGAATGCACACTCAGAAACGCATCTTTTTTTTGTCTCTCTTCTTTTGCAAAAGAATTACCATTTTCATCAAGGAGATGGCAGTTGGAAAGATTATTATGTCTAAAAGTCACAACAGAGGCAAACAAGAGTCACAGAGGGGTACAGGAGTAGAAGAGGATGCATCTGAAGGGTTAAACAATCTCAAAGCTGCAGCCTCAACAGAGCCCCCACCCACCTCCACCATACCCCTCCCCCAACTCTTCTCAACTCACAAGCAGTTGTTTCCCACCCTCTTATTTCACATGGATTGGCTCCCTTTTCAAAATAAAAACTTGTTACTCAGAAAAGAACCCTGTATTCTTGGACCCTTACCTTTGAAAGGTATGTCTGATATAGTATTTTTGCATTTGGGAACACTGAGTTTTAAGGGGGAAAAAGAAGCCTTGTGATGAGGAAATTTATAACTGAACCATTTCAAGTTCCTCTAAGATGAAAGAAAGGAGAGAGAGAGAGAGAGAGAGAGAGAGCGCGCCCAGGGATGACTTCCAGGACCCTAGACACACATATCTCACATGCTCACCACCCTCCCTGTACCCAGGCTAGTCCTATATCTCCTGGTCCCACTAGAATGAATGTTCTCTCATCTTTTGGGTCAATTATTTAAAGTAGGCAGCACTTCTGTGAATTGAGTGGAGGGGAACAGAAAGTCCACCATCATGACCTATTGTACCCTGCACCAGATCCCAGCCCTTGCATGGGTAGCATCGCCCTAGAATTCTTTGTTCAAGGCATGTAGGAGACATGTTGAGTTACTCTTCTCACTAAAACGTTATTGCAAATTTGTTAGCCAGATTTGCTTCAGAAATTGCTCCAGGATATTTAGGGTAAACAAAATGCAGGAGAAGGAAATCACTCATGGCAGTTTGGCTTGGGCATGGATAGGAAGTCGAGCACCTTGACTCTACATAGGGAGCACAGTTAAAAGGGGACAAGAGGAAGTAGCAGGCTGAACAGGGCTTTGGGGACACCTCTGCCCTGGAATCCAAGGAGAAAATGGCCCCATCCACCTTGGGCAGACTATGAGTAGCCACCTGAAAACTCCAGACAAATGCTTGCTGGATTGCCTCAGACCGAATTGATCTGCATTAAGATTCTAGGCAACCCCTCAATCCCAGAAATTGCCTCAGTTTTGTTGTTCTGTTTTGTTTTGGTTCATTTTAGAAAATGAGCTCACAGAAGTATGAGACCATGTTATTTTTTCTGCTTTCTCTTTGGTAAGCCCATAGATGTCACCCAGATCTGGAAGCCACATATCATGGGGCCAGCTGGCTCTCTGGTGCTGGGATAGGTTCCTCTCAAGCCTTGTACGCTGGCTTGGTGCCTGGGCACAGACATGAGGTCTTGGGAATGTGATTAATGATCAACAGACAGTCTGTCTGCTCTTCAGGTAATTCTCTGTTCATTCTTTTTTTTTTTGTTTGTTTTTTGTTTTTTGTTTTTTTTTTTTTTATTATAAAATTGTAAACAAATGGGATACATGTTGTTTCTCTGTCTGTACATGGCGTAAAGGCATACCATTTGTGTAATCATAAATCTACATAGGGTAATGTTGTTTGATTCATTCTGCCATTTTTTCCCTTCCCCCCCTCCCCTCCCACCCTTCCCCTCCATCTATACAGTCCTTCCTTCCTCCATTCCTGCCCCCCTCCCTAAACCCAACTCCAACCCCAACACTAACCCTTCCCACGCCCCATTATATGTCATCATCCACTTATTAGCGATATCATTCTTCCTTTGGTTTTTTGAGATTGGCTTATCTCACTTAGCATGATATTCTCCAATTTCATCCATTTGCCTGCAAATGCCATAATTTTATCGTTCTTTATGGCTGAGTAATATTCCATTGTATATATATACCACATTTTCTTTATCCATTCATCAATTGAAGGACATCTAGGTTGGTTCCACAATCTGGCTATTGTGAACTGAGCAGCTATGAACATTGATGTGGCTGTATCTCTGTAATATGCTGATTTTAAGTCCTTTGGGTATAGGCCAAGGAGTGGGATAGCTGGGTCAAATGGTGTTTCCATTCCAAGTTTTCTAAGGAATCTCCACACTGCTTTCCAGAGTGGCTGCACTAATTTGCAGCCCCACCAGCAATGTAAGAGTGTACCTTTCTCCCCACATCCTCGCCAACACCTGTTGTTGCTTGTATTCTTGATAATTGCCATTCTAATTGGGGTGAGATGGAATCTTAGGGTGGTTTTGATTTGCATTTCTCTTATTACTAGAGATGTTGAACATTTTTCCATATGTTTGTTGATTGCTTGTTTATCTTCTTCTGTGAAGTGTCTATTCATTTCCTTAGCCCATTTGTCGATTGGATTATTTACATTCTTGGTGTAGAGTTTTTTGAGTTCTTTATAGATTCTGGAGATTAGCGCTCTATCTGAAGATCTTCAACTCTACTACAAAGCAATAGTAACAAAAACGGCATGGTATTGGTACCAAAATAGAAAGGTGGATCAATGGTACAGAATAGAGGACACGGACACAAACCCAAATAAATACAATTTTCTCATACTAGACAAAGGTTCCAACAATATGCAATGGAGAAAAGATAGCCTCTTCAACAAATGGTGCTGGGAGAATTGGAAATCCATATGCAACAGAATGAAACTAAACCCATATCTCTCACCATGCACGAAACTAAACTCAAAATGGATTAAGGATCTCGGAATCAGACCAGAGACCTTGCATCTTATAGAAGAAAAAGTAGGTCCAGAGCTTCAACATGTCGGCTTAGGACCAGACTTCCTCAACAGGACTCCCATAGCACAAGAAATAAAAGCAAGAATTAATAACTGGGATAGATTCAAACTAAAAAGCTTTCTCTCAGCAAAGGAAACTATCAGCAATGCAAAGAAAGAGCCTACAGAGTGGGAGAAAATCTTTGCCAATCATACTTCAGATAGAGCGCTAATCTCTGTTCATTCTGAGAAGGGGCTGAGGAGAGAGGGATGAGAGCTGCTCAGGGAGGAGGTGTGGGTAGGGTGTGGGTTCCTCCAATGACAGTGATGCTATGCATCAGCCATCTGCTCTCAGAGCCCTGAGCTGTGCCAGCACAAGGGACCGGAGCCTTGCATGAGCTCACCAGTGCACTATCTGGGCTGATTCTCATCACCCCGCACCTCCACCATTTATCCTGACCTGCTTTTCTGACTCGGTGGGGAGCATGTACAAGGACTAAGTGGTGGGGCTCAAACCCTCCTAGGAAAACCTTGCAGGCAAATGAAGCCAGCAGAGTGTTCTGTATCTAAAGATCAAGCAATCACAGGAATCTGCCCTTCTCTTCCTCCACCCCAAGCCTTCTTTACCAAGTTTTCTTAATCTTTGACATCTCCATGGACCAACATCTTCAAGTTCACCTGAGTGCTTGATAAAAATACAGAAGTTCAGACCCCAACCAGACTTGTTGAATTAGAATGTGCATTTTCCCGGATCCCCAAGTGATTTACATGCTTGTTACATTCGAGAAGCACAGCTCTAAATGATCCTCTGATGTATGCAAGGCAGTCATCCTTGTCACCAGATTTGAAGAACATGAGCAACACAAACCCACCCCCCAGCCCACCCCAAATTATCTTTCTCATTAGTGTCAAAATATCACATTTGGAAATTCATCCTTTCAGATTCTCTTCTTTTGTCTAAGCCATGCCATTTTTATTAAAATTCTAATGTTGCCTGGGAGGGAGAACATAGGAGGTATCTCATTTCTTAGTCAAAAAGCTAAGAAATTTTTGTTGAGCTCATATGGTATTGTCACACAGGGTACAGATGCTGGGGTAAATGAATTACTTTTCTCTGGAGACAAGAGTAAGGTGTTGTGAGAACAGCAGGCTTCATTCTGGTGGGAAGGATTATTCAAGGGGAAAAGAGAGGGAAGTCCCAAGGCAGGCAAGTGGAACCCTCCACTCCATTGTGACTTAACTGAACGTGCCTCTCAGAACTTGCAAGCTGTTGAGTTGATGCTTCCATTTTCATTCAAAATCATCCTTTGTCATTTCAGCTTAATGGAAAAACCCAATGGCATTTTGAAGACAAGATGTCCAGATGCATATTTATTTTTAGAAAAAAAAAAAATGGACCACAACGCATTCACTCTGCAAGAAAACAAGCAAGCCATGACTTTGCATACTGAAGCAGTGAGCAGTACCTCCAAGGTGGAAAGATCAACCTCTCCAAAGAATGGGCAGTGACCTCAGCTTATTTATTTTCTCCCAGGAAATAATACAGCACTAGGTGTACTAGAAATGCAGAACTAATGGCAACATTAAACACACTGAAAGGAAGAACAAAATCTCTTTTAAGATTTCTTTTTTGGTTTTGGCCTGTGCAAGGAAATGCATGTTTCAATTTCTGCAACATGAGATATACATGATGATTTGCATCTTTTATCTCATCAATAACTGATTAAGATTACTTATAGGTTAAAAGATAGAATCATCTTTGTGAATTAATCATAGTTATGATCTCAATTACTGAGTTCTAACTCTGTGCCAGGTGCTATTATAAATGCTTTACAGGTTGGGAGATAGTTCACCATGAACTACTCACTTCACCACATGACATGCCCTCAGAAGCATTAGATAGTCTTTGTTCTGGATAATTTTTGAGGATATTTGTATATCAAAGAGGTATGCAAGGTTGATATGGTATCTTCTTCCAGAGCAAAGAGAATGCACACTTATTGCCCAGTATAGTAAACATACTGTCTCACTCTGGAGCAGGGGGCAAGCATATCTACTGCCCATTATAAAAGACTCAGCTTGCCTTAGCCTTGTGTTGCTCTTCTGTAACACAACCACTATGTGTACCAGTGTTAACTAGCCCTCTTTTTGTTGTCCTGTGGGAATTGGGGCTTAGGAAACCAGCATAAGAAAATGTTTGTGCTCTGACTATTGCTTTTCCTCTGAGTAATAGTCTTTAGTCTCTCACTCAGGAGACTCATGCCTTCTACCAGCACCCAAGAAACTATGGTAAGTGAATTCATTAGATTGCCAACAGGTTAAAAATCTTGGACCCTTCCCAGTTCTTGACATACCAATAGCTCATTTAATCGTCTGAGCAACTTTGGGAAAGTGTTACTATTTTCACCATATGTAACCACAATTGCTAACACTCAATTATATTGACATTCACAGTGGGCCTCATGACTGAGATTCATCCTGAGGGAGACCTTACTTTATAGGTATGCTTAGTTTTTTTTAACACATCTTTTTAAAGTGCAAATTTTGCTGCAAAGGGTAGTTTACTGGAAATCTTTGTTCCCAATATTTTAATATAGATTTGACATAGAAGGTGGATTTGAGAAACAGGGTGGTAGAATGATACAAAAAGAAGGAATGGAAGACAGACTTTTTCTTCCTTACATTTTACCTGGACTGGCCAACCAAATGCCCAGTTCTCTCAAACAAGGAGAGTAGAAAGCAATTCATAAGTTCATAGAAAGTTATAGAGGCGAACGGGAAGTTGAGAAGGAAATACATCCAACTCCTCTGCAGAGACAGCCCAGCTCCTGGTCATTCCACTGACAAGCTCCACATGCACATGATGATGTGTCACTCCATCTATGACACCTAAAGCCATCATCCAGAGGCAGTGGCACCAACGGGAGTCTTCCAGTAAGACATACAATTGGACATTATGATTTATTGTTGGAAAGAATTGATTAGTGTAATGAAAGTGATGGGGACCTCTTTGGAAGGAAAGGAAGTCACAAATTGGTGCATAAACTATATGAAGGTGAGCAGTGAGAAATGAGGGTGAAAAGCAGGTCGGGATCAGATGGAGGGAAATCATGAGTGCTAGACAAAGTAGTCAAGGCTTTTTCCAGGGGGAGGCAAGAACCACTGACTGTAGGTTGGCTGGGGCCAGGGGTCGGGGCAGTGCACATAATCAGATGTCATAGAAACCAGAGAGCATGTAAGAAGTGGATGCTCTTACCTGTAAAATCCAACCTTGGGAAGAGGTCTCAGGTCAGAAATCTACAAAGCGTAAAATTATTATTTGTTAAACAGATAAAAGAAGAACTAACCTTTTAACATAGGAGTGGGGGTAATTACAGCTCTCTACCTAATTTCCTCATACACTGCCCATTCTCTTAGAGTTCACTTTCAAATGACATTAACCATGCATCTGTTATATTCCGTGTGGGTTTTGGCCCCTTCAAAGAAGAATTAGTAGCACTCTAATTAGTCACCAAGTAACATGGTGCGTCAGGCACATAGTAGGTTCTTGGCACCAAATAGGTGCTCAATAAATATTTGCTTAATAATTTATATTGAATGAAGCATAAAAATAAATTATATCTCTAGTAAGTCAAGACCTGATGATGTCTAATATCTGCAAGAGGTATAAAAATTTAGAAAAACCATTCACTCTGTTTCTGATTCAATGTCTTTATATGTGACTTTTTAAATTATGGCATTTAATAGTAGAAATCTCAGCATAGCTAACACTTCCATGTGCTTGAAACATCAATGTCAGACATATGACCTCATTGAAACAGACAGTAATTAACCTAGTCGCTCACATTGTGGTAACTAGAAATAAATTTAAATGATCTGATAATCTCCCCCTCCCTACTGTTATGGATCTTAGCTTATATTTTTCTCTTTATGTAGGTCTTATTTTATATGTGTGTGCACAGACCTCCAGAAATAGATATGCTATACTGTTGTAAAGAAATCAAAAGAAATTATTAAGTCGTAAACATGACTGTGAAGCTATAGAATTCTTCATCACAGTGATTAATTCAGAAGCATCCGGGGTTACATGCCTTTGAATGCTGAACCTTTTGTCAATAAAATAGTGAAACTGTTAAGCCCTTGGCAGACAGGTAGAAAATGTGGTTCCTTAGGTTGTGTCTGTTGAAATTTTAAATAGTTTAATGAACTTAAAGGAGAGCAAAGATTCGTTCTCTAGAGCATAGAAGCTATTTCAACCGCTGTAGAAATTTAATTAACGACTTTTTTGATTTCCCCAAACTTTTAGAATCATTGTTTCACTACTGCCTCCAGTACCAGCTGACCTTACCACCTGTAGCAGGTGGATTCCCCAGGGCTGTCCCAGAAAGCCAAGCCCCACTCACTCAAAGGCTCAAGTCAGGTTGGCAACATCAGGGGAAACAAAAGACATCTCCTGGAGTCATGTAGTTTGGAGTAGGGGACATCCCTCAATAGACTGCCTTTATTCGTGGATGACCATTCTCTAAGAGGCAGAGAGGAAGGGAAAAGGCAGGCCCTTAACTGTTAATTGGAAGAATCCTTGCACCAGAGGTTGGGAGACAGGACTTTTGAGTCATGAAAAAAACCTGAAAGTAACCTGTTGCTTACTAATGCTGAGTCCTTGAACCTCCATTTGTCATCTGTGAAATGGAGAGAATGCAGAGGTATGTGTGGAGAGTCTTGGTCTGGGGTACAAACAACCCTAGATCTCAAAGCTAGAGCACCGCAGAAAAAAGAACTTGGACCCAGATGTTTGTAACAGCAAGTGCAGCAAGTTTGGGCAAGTCAGGTAGTCATCGCCATAACATGAATCATGCTGGAAGAATTTAAACTGGCCAATGCAGAGAATCTGGAACTCTGTTTTCACCATTAACTGAATCCATAACTCTATTTGCTGCCTTTTGAAAATGTTTGATAGTGGTAGGAGACAAAGGGAAGATGGGGAAAGAAGAAGAAGGAGGCTGTATGAAGGAAAGATGTAAAACATCAATACCTACCTGTCTTTCTGCATGAGCTTCATGTCCTCTTCTTTCAAAGTATTTTTATTATGGGTACATGAATTACATGATTGGAAGTGTCATAAACAAGAATGTATTGCTGATTCAAATATTTTATATTATCACATCCATACAGTCCTATACAGATGAATTGGCAGATCCCTTAGAACCAAGATTACTGAAGCTTAATGCATTTTCTTGCAGCAAGCCACCATGTGTACTGATTTATGCCTAAGTGAAAATGAACTTTATTAGTAATGTTCATCCATCATTTCAATATTTGGAGTATGTGTTTCTTTAATATTCTCTGGAATAAATAAATTTATTAACAAAATATATTAAATAAAATGGAATGCTTCAATTCAGCACAACATAATGGCAATTCCTATAAATCACATGTCTGGGAAGTTTCAAATGAAGGGATGCTCAAGAGGACCTTTCAGAGTCTTCTCTTCCCTGTCACTAGATTTGATAGAATTGCTTTCCTTAGGAAGCGCAATAAACAGATCCACTTGCTACTGTTGCTCTTCGGAATCAGACAATTTGTGTGTGTGTGTGTGTGTGTGTGTGTGTGTGTTTTGTGTTTTGGAGAGAAGGCATTGTTGTACTGGACAGCAAAACAACAAAGGCCTCCTCTGCCATTCAGTGATCCCTGGCAGTCAGAAGCTGGGCAAGGGCCATCTTTAAAAGTTTCCAAAATGAAATAACTGAAGAATACTTGACTCAGATGATTCTTGATGCAGGAATTTTCAGAGGTCACTAATATGCATTTTGCCCAGAAAAGAAAAGAAAAAGAATCAGTTCCATTGGAAAAAAATGGGTAATGGCTCATTGGGTACAGGTGTGCTTGTCAATAAATAGATTTTAGCAGTTGTCACCTCCACAGAAGGGTGAAGGGTAGTAAGAATAATACTGACAGGGAGAGGTTCATTTCAAAGTTTTCTACAGATGTTGACTTGTTTTGCAATATCACATGCCTGTAATATAGAAAGACAATTATTATTTCACTCATGAGAAAAATTCATCAAATAGAAAAAAGTCCTACCATCATATAGGTAATTTAAATAGATATCAATATATATGTATATGTGTGTATGTGTGAATTAGTAAAAAATCCCTTCCATCCAATGTAAACTTATATACTTAATAATATATACTTATATACTTAATAATAATAATATATAATTATTAACTTATTATATATTAATTATTATATAATTATTAATAATAATTAACTTATATACTTAATAATAATAATATATGTACATATATAATTATATGTATGACAGAATATACAGATGCATGTGTGCGTGTTAACAACATAAACACACACACAGACACATATGTATAGTCAGAGCCTCAATGGAAGCTTTGAAATTTTTCATCTGATTTCATTTGTTAAATCTATTTATATATGATTTTGCTTATAATTTGGTAATTATTAGATAAATTTGATCAATAGGAATGGCCAAACTGATTTTTTTTGTCACAAGAAACATTATAAGGTTTGAATGATCTGCATTTCTTGCCCACATTTATTTTTAAAATTCAGGACCTCTAGAGGTTGATTTACTTATTCCAATGTTCGAAGAAACCTATATGTGTTAGAATGATTACATCAAAGCTGCTGTTACCAACCAAACCGCATGCAGCCAACATCAAATGATCAGATCACTCCCACAGAAATCGTAAGTGAAATCCAGAGATAATCTGCAAACCTCATTTCCACCAATGACTTTAGTCTCTCCCCTCTGCAGATCTTTTAGGTGAGCCACTGACACTGATTGGAACTTTCTGTCCTCTCCACCCTCTGGTGGAAGCATAAGAAGCACAGTACATCCGAGGAAGAGAAGGATAAGCCAGGGCCAAATCACATCCCTGATAATCAGCAGTTGACAGAACCTCCTCACAAAAGTGCTTCCTCCACTCTCCCAAGCAAACCGGGCAAGAACTGAAACCTCAATGTTGTGTGAGCACTTGTTCTGAAATTGCTCGACAGGCTGTATTAGGAGGGTGAATCAAAGCCTGATTTGCTATCTCTGCCAGTCAGAGTTCCCTGGGATGAGCTATCTTTAAAACATATTTCCATGGCAACTAGTTTAGAAACATATTTGACTAGAGAGCCTCTTACATTATAAGAGCCAGGAAAACTCAAGTGGCCTTTTCTTGTCAATGCTCTTTGCCACCAGGAGAGCAGCTCTGAAGCAAATGAGAGTAAGTGAAAAAGCCCTCAACAGAAAAGACTGTGGAGCACCCAGCACCCTGGACCATGCTAGGTTTTGATTACTGATGCAGCTGGCTTGTTAGATTGGCCTCAGTCACCATTTCTTTCCATGGGGCAAATCTCCACCTCCTTCCTGAGTTTTTCCAAACATAACTCTATCACCGGAATTCCTACGTCCTGCTTCCCTCGTACTTTTTCTGGCCCTGTCTGGAGGCTAAGGCCAATCAGAATGTGATTGTTCCATAGATGAGAGACAAAACTGTATTTGCTTTATGGAAAAAAGAAGGAGCAAACTCCAGTGCCTTGTATTTCACTACTATCAAGCATTTTATAATTGCTGTCAGCCTGGTCTTGAGGCTTCTCTAGAGACCCATAAATTCCTGAATTCTTAACCTTTTATTAAGATAAAGCATACATTTTTGTAGAGGTGGGTGTAAGGACAAGACCCGTAGCCACTCTCTCTCTGAGCCAACGTGAAACATTAAACTTTGGGCCAGAGCTAGGACTCTATGTGGAGTATTGACCAATGGGGCCTACACTGTGCTGATTTGGCTGCAGCAATAAGAACCATCCATCCAAATGTGTCATCTCTCCCAGAACTGACATGCTAAGAGTCCCCACTCCTTGAGTGTGAGATGTGTATCAACTCCTTTCTGAATTGAGGCATGATAGGTACCAAAGAGAACAATATTCAGAAGAGTCCAAGAATATGTCAATAGATCAGGAAAATTGCCTTGGAAAGTATATTTTTAACCTTAAAATGCTGGGACAATAACATTTCACTGAAAGGGAAGTCAGGGCGTGATCCAGAATTAAAAAGAGGAGGTTCAGGATAAGTGACCACATAGTAGCTTCATCAGTTTTGGAGGGAGACCACCTGGTAACAGTCCCTCTACAAGGTAGAGTCGTCTTGAACACTGAGCAGTACTGGGCTAGCCCTGGGTTTCAGCATACTCTCTTTTGATTTAGGCCACATCGATATATGGCTGGTGTCCATTTCAGCTATCTTCATGATGAATATTGATCAACATCATAGATCACCCATTCAGCAATCTTCATTGATCATTAAATGGCTGAAATTAATAGATTAGCCAGTTGAAGGTCTATTCATTTAATGTGCATTTCCATAGACTATGAACCCACAGGGAACTCCGATCTCCCATCGCTGTGTATTACCTCGCGATTCCTGGTGGCACTTTCCATGTGAGAGAGTGTATACTTGTGCAATAATCACTAAAGGTGCCCAAGTTTTCTGACAGCAATGACCAAGTCCATGTATTTAACAGAACACAGGATGAGAATATAGCTTTGTATGCGATGTTTGGAAAAGCAGAGCACAGCATTAAAACATAACACATATGAAAACAAAACCGAGTGTCCAGGAAGTGTGCATCAATCTGGAAATTCATAAAACTCGGAAGGAGCCACAGTGAAATCTTTATTTATTTTTTTTGTTTGGATTACCTATAAAGCCTTTATTAATTGAACAGTATTTCAGAGTGAATATGTAAAATGCATATGAGGAGAAAATTGTTTTAAGTAACTTCAAGATTCCAATTTCAAATGATGGATATACCAATTATGAGGAAAGTTTTTCTTCAAACAAGTTTTGTTTATCAAAACAAGTTCACTCGGAATGTTTACTGAACACACCTGGTTATCCAGGATCTAGTACTGTGTCCTTGGACAGGGGAAACCCAGTGTAAGGCTAGACTAAGTCCACAGCTTGGACCACCCAGTGTGTGGGTACATGAGCTGAACTGGGGGGGGGGGCACCAGGAAATCATTAACCTGACTCTCTGGAGACTCTTAGTTGGAAGGGATCCACACTTTCACAGTGAATGACAAGGAGGGCAGAGTTTTAGAATCTGCTTATCTGGCAACCTCATGGAGTTTATCTAAAGGAAGTTCCTGAAGGAGACACTTTCCATAGTGATCGTATGAGGCATTTGGCTCTTGTCTTACTGGATGACTCATTAGGTGACGAAATGGAGGGAAGAATAAGGAGAAAAGTTCTCCTTCATGAAGCACCCCATGATTTCACATCATCAATGAGGGAAGAATGAGGGGGAGTGAGGAAGACAAAGTGGTTGCATTTGGTGGTAGGCAGGATGTGTGCATCTGAGTGCATGGGCCTCATGTGTGTGGGAGTCCCACATAAAATCATAGAAAAGGGACAAGTTAGGTATCAATCCAAGCACCTGACAGCACAGGATAGTAAGTCTTCAGATTCAACACACAAGGCAGTTTATATGCATAAGTTGATTTGGCAATGAAAATCTGAGCTATCCCTAAAAATAATAAAATTTAATTTCTTTTAAAAATCTTTGAAAGGGCCAGTCATAGTGGCTCACACCTGTAATTCCAACTGCTCTGGAAGCTCAGGCAGGAGGATCATAAGTTCAAAGCCAGCCTCGGCAACTTAGTGAGGCCCTAAGAAACTTAGCAAGACCCTGTCTCAAAATTTTTTAAAAAATTAAAAAGGTCTGGATATAAGCCTTGGGTTCAATCCTTGGTTAAAAAACAAAATCTTTGAAAGGGTTATAATATAGTAAAAACAAACAAACAAAAACAGGCAAATAGATTTTCCATCTGAATTTAAACTCTTACTCTGACAATTACCTGTCTGACTTTGGGCAGGTTGCTTCATGTGGCAGACTGTTTTATGTTCATCCAAGCCCACTTCCCCTACCTCATAAGCACACAGCTCAGTTATGTCTTCCTGCCTCTCTGGCAGCCGAGAGCATTCGTGACTGAGTTCTGGTAAATGCAGGAGGGAACAGAAGTGATATATGTCACTTTCATGACTGGGCTATTAAAACTGCTTATGCCCAGGAAGCTTGCATTAATTTGAACATCAATCTGAAATTGTAGAACTCAGAAGGCTAAAGCCTACTTTTGTGTTACCTGTAAAGTCTTGATTAATTGTATAAGTTGTATTTCTAACAGGAACAAACAGTATCCAGCTAAAGCCTGAAAGCCCTAAAAGGTGGCAGAGCCCAGACCCTGACTACCCAACAAAAGCCCATTCGTCAGCCAGGAGCACATGCGTCAGACTCTGCAGGAACAAAAAATTGACTCTTATTTTCTTAAACCACTGAGATCAGAATTTATAGGATACAGCAATTATTATCATTTACATTAACTAGGCCACCTGACGTGTTTTTTTATAATTCTTTTGACTAATCGAATTAAATAACTTTTAAAATCACTGTTTTGCAAATTTCAATGAATTTGGGAGTCTAGGCATTCAACAGCATCAAAAGAGAAACAAAGACATTTTGTGCCTCAGAAAGAAAACACACACCATTAATAATCTTAATAATGAATGTTGAAACTGGGCTATGTTATAGACAGATTAATGACCTCCAAAGATATTTTGATTAAAAAGGAATGAATATTACCTAACTTGTAGGGTAATTTAAGAATGAACAATAACTGCAAAATACTTAGTGACCTAAATGGGTAGTTGTCAGTTTATTTAGATATCTCTCTATCTCTCTCTCTCTTCCCCACCTTCCCCCCATCTCCTCCTCCCTCTTTAAGAGCAATTTGATGAACTATTACAGACATCATTTGAAAGATCTATGACCCTGAACATTCATAGGAAACTTAAGAACCATTCTTGAGTTTTCAGAGCTTCAGTCTCCTCCTTTATAAAGCAGGCGCAAGAAACCATGCCTCAAAGAGGTTATGTGAGAATAAAACAAGACAGCAAATGCAAAAGCATCCTGTAGACTTTTGAGTTCCAGAAAAACATGCCATATTATTATTGTGGATTACAATTTTTAACCCACAGAAACAAATAGGACTAATACAAACATTATCCTTCCAAATAGTATCTTATATTCCACTGGACTACCAAAGCTGGTGTTTTTTATTCTAATGCATTTAATGTGGGTGGGTATCTGTTACTGACATTACCTTTCTATTTTCTAATGTGTTGAAGTTGATGAACTAGCTGCATTAATGTATTTGAATTTCCCATTTTCTTTTTATTTTGGAAGCAGAAAAGAGACATTGCTAGCAGTACATTATGCATGCCCAAACTGGATCTGATGGGTCAGGAAAATATAAGATCCTGTCTGTAATGCAGTCATTGAAATATGCATTGAACAGAGGCACTCTGGGAGCTGGGGCTTCATTAAGATCAAATCAAATCTTGGCAGATGTCAGTTAAGTAAGGTCTGAGGTGAATCCATGATCCAACTTAAATTTTTCAATATATTCTCTTAATTTTACAATTTATAATCTCTGAAAACTCATAGGAACTTTATTACTATGATTGAAGGTTATGAAGAAGTCAAGTCTTCCTGGATTAGCATTTAGCATGATCCTCACATCTTAGCAACAGTTTGCACCTGAAAGTACTTATACTTCTCCAGATAGGGAGTTCAAACTCTAAATACTTAACAAATGTATGTCCAGACTCTGAAGGAAGAAAGTTTCAGTCCTTCATAGGAACCCTAGTATCTTGAAGGGGGTCAAGGAATCTCTGGGGTGGATAGTATTTGGAGCAAGGCAAAGCAGAGTGGGAGGTCAATACTTTCGGTTACTACTTCAACAAAAATGTATGAAACCCCAACCAAGTGCTCAAGGTTCACATCACCATTGATGTCATGTGCTTCTGAAGCGCCTTGGATATGATGTAATGAGTAGAGTACTGCAGCCCTGTGGTGTTCTTCCCTGAATCCATCAGCCCCGTGTGATGATGGCAAAAGCAGAGAACAAATCAAGGCAGTGGCACAAGCCTGTAATTCCAGCTATGCAGAGGCTGAGGCAGGAGGATCTCAAGTTCCAAGCCAACCTGGGCAACTTAACAAAATCCCATACCAAAAAATACAAAACCGAAACCAAAACAGAATAAAACCAAAAAAGTAAAGCAGCAAACAAAACCCAAACTAGGAAGCATTCTACAATATACCTGACCAGTATTCTTCAAAACTGTTATGGAGAAGTCGTCTCAGAGGGTTGACCTTGAAAAGGGGACAACTAAATACAACGTGGTATCCTAAATTGGATCTGGGAACAGAAAAAGGTCATTAGTGGATCAACTGACAAAGTGCAGAGAAAGTCTGAGTCTTGGTGAGGAGTAAAGTGTAATAGTGGTTTCTTCCTTTTGACAGATGCACCATGGTAATGTAAGTTGATAACAATAGAGAAAGGAAAAACAGTCATCATTTAAAAGGCAGCAGAGGAGCAAGATCTTCACATGGTCCTTTAGTCAGAAGGTAAAGAGAATATTTAAAAATAACAGATTGAGGATCTAGTTTAGGTCACTATAACCAAGCACCATACACTGAGTGGCATATTACCTACAGAAACCCATTCCTCACAATTCTGGAGGTTGGAACTCCAATACCATGGTGCCAGCAGAGAGGAGTTCTGTGAGGATCCTCTTCTGTGTTGCAAATTGCCTCATTCTTGTTCTATCTTCATATGAGGGTTAGAGGCAAGATAGCTCTCTGTGGTCCCTTTATAGATTCTCTAATCTCACCATGAGGGTTCCACCCTCTTTAACTAATCACCAACCAAATGTCCCACCTGGATTTCACCATGCTAACTCTTGGGGCACACAAATATTTTATGAAGGATATAGAGTATTTTGCTTTTCATGGACCCGATTTCTACAGAGCCCCCAGGAAGGGATCAAGACTTGAGAATGAGTGGTGAAGTGGGAGAAAGTAACAGAATGAAGGATGTGGGAAATGAAGGATAACCCAGGAGCCTGAAGCTATTGTGGAAGCTGACATAAATGGGGATAAAGAATCAAGGCAGACGGTGCCGGTGACAGAGTAGGAAGAGGTGGGTTTCAAGGCCCCCCTTGTCTCCCTCAAAGGTAAGAAAGCCTAGGTGAAGCATATAGCTAGCCTACATATTATAGTTTTAAATTTCGGGCATCACATACCCTTCAAGAATCTAGTGAAAACAATAGATCATCTCCCCCAGAAAAAATGCAGATAAACTTGAAACTGTTCCAAAGCAAGGTTCTCTGAACTAAACACATCCACACATCTGTCTCGCCCACATCCATTTTGGAAGCATGGATTCAAGATAAGAAGATATGATTTAGAACCAGCTTTTTTCTCTGACAATATGATTAAATGACATGTGCTAAATTTAAAGGGGAATAATTTGTTATCCTTCCAGAGAAACTTATTTGCATTTGAGCACAGATATATTGAAGCCAAAACTTAATGACAATGTACCTTGTAGGGATTGGAAGAGAGTTGGGGTGACAGATGGGAAGGTCCCTTCCAATCGACCAGGGAGACAGCTGTCAACACTGCCTACACTAAGGTGCAGCATCAACATTCAAGAAAAACCTGTGTGTGAGTGGTGCTTTATAGGAACCAGATAAAGCAGCAGAAACAAATATATGTTCTACCCTTGAGAAATAAAAAACTTAAGGCTCTAGGATCAGCCTTAATATGTGCCTTCTAGGCTTGCTTCTGCCTCTCCATTACAATCTTGGCTCAGTCATTAATCTCTTTTGTATTTTAGTTTAAGGACTTGGAAAATAGGAGTCATAATATTTTCCAATAGGGAATTCAGAGCTTGTGATAATATTGGAGATGTTAGTGTGAATTCCCATACAGGTGGCCCACACAAGTCTTCTTTTCTTTCCCCAAATCTTCTAATAGTACAAAAGCAAGGAGAGAAAAGGAAAGGGTTTTGATGCGAAAGAAATGATAGAGCATCACTTGGGTCCCAGCCCACGTTCCACTATGGAGAGGGGAGGAGGAATGAGCTCCTCATTCCCTGACACTTGCAATCGTTGGGTTTAACACTTCAAGGGTACCTCATCTTACTCAGTTGGAAGCTCAGAAAACCAGGGTTTTAGTTAGTTTTTCTGTTGCTGTGACCAAAAGACCTGACAAGAATAATTTTAGAGAAAGAATAGTTTATTTGGCATTTAGTTTCAGAGGTCTCAGTTCATAGACGTCTAACTCCACTGCTCTGGGCCCAAAATAAGGCAGAGCACCATGGCAGGTGCTTGTGGTGGAGAAAAGCAACTCAGGATATGACAATCAAGAAGCAGAGAGAGCAGCTTGGCTCACCACTGGACAAAATATAAACCCCAAGTCTCGTTCCCAGTCACACACTATCTGCCTACAGTTACCACCCAGTTAATCCCTATATGTCACCTCTCAACTTCCTACATTGTCTCATGCATGGGCTCACATCTAAACCATAACAACCAGTTCTCATATTTTAAAGGCCAGAGTTGATATAGCAATTTGCGAAATGTAATATTATATATAAATAAGAAATGAGGTACAGTCTGGAAAGGGGGAAAGCTAGGGTAAGGTTATATTAGAAAATGCTGGCATTTATTTCATTGAAATGAACCTAGAATTCTCTATTTTAGGAGTTATTTGTATACTTTCGAAGCTAAGCAAAAGATTCAAAATGTTCCCCCAAAAATGAAATCTGCATTTTATTCAGGCCCTCCCATTCACATTTGAGTTATTAGAGGTAATAATTATAACATCTATTCACACTGATTTTGCTCTTTTAAAATTAAAATAATTCATATTTTAATACTGTAAACTCCAAACAGCTAAAGAATTCAAACTGCTCTCACCTAATTTTTAAATGACATGATTGATGATTGTTTTCTAATTTGGAAAAATACAATTTGCATTTCTTCTTAGGTGTCAAAGTTGGAGAGGCCTTTTATTTGTCAGGATGATAAACTTCCTATGCAAAAGGTTACAAAGGAAGAAGCAAATTGGTAGATTGACATTTTAATCCAATTTAACACAAACATAATTACAGGTATAAAAATCTGAAATGAAAATAAATTAGAATTATGCTCCTGCTATTTTGGATTGTGTTTCCATGTTCTTACAAAAGAAGGAAAAAGAAAGAAAAAAGAGAAAGACAGAATCCCCTGACTTAAAGGAAGGGACTTATTCTGCAAGGAAGCCAGTGAATGAGGAGTAAAGTTTAGAGACATAGTTTTTACATGTATGTGTTTTTTGCTAACATGTCTACAGACTTTCTGATTCTTGCATTCTGGTTAAGCTAGTTTTGTACACAAAGAACTTGCCTTCCTCTTTCTGGGTGTTCTTTAATTGGATTTACTTGTTTGTCAAAAGTACCATACTTCCCATAGATGGAGCCTGTTGGCCTTTGGCACCAACAATCTGTCATGCAGATGCCAGATCTACCTAGGAAATTTGTCAGAGAAGGCATGGGGGGATTGTTGGTGAATGGCTCTCTTTTCATTGACATCTGTGCTTCTCCCTAGGAGGGCAGAGTTTTGATTTCAAAGTCAGAGATACTAGATTTCCTTCAATCAAATTTTCTTAAAGTCAGGAAAATCGCTATTCGGGAAAGAACAAAATTATAAATTACTGATGGAATAATCTTATGAGGTAGGTGTGCTGCCTTTATTTCAGAGTTCAAGAACTCAAAGTTCTTTAAAAAGTAAATAGTGAGCTAGTAAATGGCAGAGCTGAGATACTAACCATGGTATATTGGATAATCAATCAAAACAATTTATACATCTGCTGTATTTTGTCCACCCTTTATATCAATCATACCATGTATAAATATACCACTACACATCTATATTACACACACACCATACAGTTTTTCCACATCATATATATTTTATATTATATAGTTGCTTGTAAAATAAAATCACATGCATAACCAAGAAGAATATTAAAAATTACCAACTACCACAACAAAAAATGACATGCACTGCAATTATTGACATCAGGGAAGCAGATTGGAAATGGAAGCAGTATAATTTCTCCCTAAGGCTATATTTCCCTGGGCACTATTTTAAGTCTTGCTGGCACACAGTTTGGGGTTAAAGAGTGTAGATAGGATTACAGACTGAGGGCGCGGGCAAAGAACCAGTGAAAGTGGGGAAAGCAATGAATAGCCTGCAGAGCAGCCTTCAGGAGCTCCTCCCTGGGCACTCAGACTCCAGCTCCCAGGAAGGAGTGGCAGTTATGGCTGGAGGGACGAAGTGTGATTAATATCCTGGTTGACACCTTGACACCTTGTTAAGCTGAATCAACTCTAGTCAATTTAGGTCTTCACCTGAAGATTGAATCACTTTCCTATTAAATTCATAGGCTCTCAAGGAACTATTTGGCTTCCCAGCAATGATTTCCAGAAACTAGTTTTTGCAGAAAGTATTTGAGTAGGAGCAAGCTCCATGAGTCACCCCACAAGTCCTCTTTGCTGCCTGGCACCACCCCAGGGGTGCTGAGATGAGGCAGCCATGACTTTTAGGGATGGCTGACCTTGCCTACAAATGCAGAAGGAAAACATCCTTCTTTCCTGTAGACTAGTAGACCAGTGTGCAACACCTGGAATCAGGTTGGATGGACTCAAATTCTAGCTCTGCCATTTAGTGGCAGTGTGACTCTGAACAAGTTACTTTTACCCTGTGTATCAAGTTCTTCATCTGGAAAACAATGGAAAAACTAATAATAAACTTCTTAAGTTGCTACAAGAATTAAATATCATGTGTTAAGCTCTTAGAAAGTGACTAACATATAATCCTTCAGTGTTAATATGTAAGAACTCTAAAGAATATTCCCAAGAGTTTAAATAGCCTACACTTTGCTAGCTTGATGAAACTCCTATCTTCTAGTAAATTCCAGTTGCTATTTTCCAAAAACACAAGAATCTTGGAAAGATATTATTGTCCAGCAAAATATTTGTTTAATTTTTCTTTAAAATATTTATTATCCATTGAAATTCTGACAATTAAGATAAGTAAAGGAGATGGTTCTCTGTATTACCTAATCTGGTAGTGGTAGAAACAACTTAGTAATTATCCCTTTATAAGCTACATACACAAAGTTTTGGTACACACACACACACACACACACACACATACACACATACACACACACATACACATTAACTTTATTATTTTATAGAAATTGCCTACTCATTAAAAAAATTATCATCCATGTTATTTCTCAGTTGTACAGATGACCCCAACACAAGGAAAAAGACTGAGGCCAGTTCATTCATTCCTGGATCCTTAGAAGTTAGCACAATTCTTCCACATAATATGTGCAAAATAAATGTTCATTCAAGATTTAAAAAAAAAAAAGGCATTCACTTAAAAATAAAAATATATTTTAAAAAGGGGGGAGTGATCCTTGCACATATTATTTCTTACCATTGCACCCAAATTTCAATCATAATACTTTCAACTCCTACAGTATAGAAGAGCAATATTCAATGAGATTGAAGTTTAGGTGGGTAGAAAAGTCATGCATGAATGAAAATTAAATGATAATAGCAAGACAATAGTTCAACAGATGTTGCACTTCAAAAAATAGTGAGCATCTATCTGTAAGACACAATTTATAGGACTTGTGGGGACATGATGCCTAGAAAATAAATAACAGAATCTGCACTCCATGAACTCGGTCTGGTGAAAGGTAAAAGCTTGCATATGAATGCTTCTAATTTCAAGAGAGATTCTGGGGAGTGCTAAAAGAAAAGCCATCACAAAAGGCAAAGGAGAAATAGGAGTAATGAGGATCTTGCTTCAGGGCAGGAGGAGGAAGAGTGGAAAAGAGAAGAGTGAGCCGAGGGATGAATTTAAAGAAGAGCACAAGAATAATGATGCCTGGGGAGGTCTGAACTTCTCTGTGAGAAAAAGCCATGAAAGTAACAGTAAAGACAGACTGAGCAGCAGTATAGATGACTTTCTGCAGCAAATTGAGGAGGGCAAACATGACTCAAAATGAACTTGAAGGCTCCTATGAGAATGAACTAGGAATGAAGAGAAGGGTGCTTATTAGGGACACTTGGTGACAGCAGGAGACTCTAGGCCAGGACCATATTTACAAAGTCCAGCAATGGGAAACTGGGCTAGACAGAACAGAATGGCACAGGCTGTCAAAGGATTGTGCTACTGCTGTCCTCTATCCCCAGATAATGTGTTCATTCATTCGTTCTATTTACCTAATCATAGATTTCTGTTGGAAGGTGTTAATGTTACCTAAAGAGTAGTATTTTTGTATCATTTTCCAACACTTTATGATATCCAGCAGTGACAGATACCACTCAAGTAATTTTATGCTTAAAATTTTTCTCTATATTAATTTTAGAAATGAGATGCGATTTTACTCTATTAAAAGACAAAATGAGGGGCCGGGGCTGTGATAGAGCACTTGCCTAGCATGTGTGAGGCACTGGGCTCGATTCTCAGAACCACATATAAATAAATGAATAAAATAAAGGTCTATCAACATCTGAAAAATATTTTTAAAAAAACAAGAATGAGGAGATTAAATTGTATAGTATTATACATTTATATTATTTGAAATTTTAAATAAAATATATAAGCTTATAGACATATTATTAATAATATATATACAACATATATTCATATGGATCTATAACTCTTTGTGAGTGTGTGTGTGTGTGTGTGTGTGTGTGTACATACAAACACTTTAGCATTCATGGGCAATTGGTTCCAAAACCTTTTACAAAGACCACACTTTATAGATGTTCAAGTGCCTCATACAAAATGTATATTTGCATATTATCGAAGCACATCATCCTATATACTTTAAATAATCTGTAGATTACTTACAGTATTTGAATCAATGTACATACTATGTAAATGGCTTTTATACTCCATTGTTTAGGGAATAATGACAAAGAAGAAAGTCTTTATGTGACCAGTACATAAGCAATTTTTAAAATTACGTTATCCATCTGCAGTTGGTTGAATCTACAGATGCAGAACCTTCATATACAGAGGGTCACTGTACTATATTTTCATCATCTTTGGTAGATTCTACTTTTTACTGTGCTTAAGTTTTGGACCGGATTTCTTTAGATTCCCTTCGTATCTATTGGTCATTGTCTTCTTCCTATTAGAATGCACAAAAGTCTTCCAGCACATCTATTCTTTTTTTCCCTCCTTTCACTGCTCCTGGGCCTTGCCACAAACCTTTATTAATGGTCCTGCTGAGGGAAATCCATCTCCAGTGGCAAGCTCTGAGCCTCACACACAATACTGGCCTGTGCAGCTTGCATACACTAACAGACCAACCCTTGCTTCCCAATGGAATCTGTCAAAGGAACATACATCTCTTAAACATAATTAGAAGCTGGCTCTATAGGCTGTAGATTTCTAGGTGTCTATTTCTTTGGTAATGATCCTATTCTTACTCCAAAAGGCAAGGTCTTGTCCTGTATCACCTGATGAATGGCACAACAACTGTACCCATTCTCATCCAAGGCACTTCATGCCAGGGCTTCAAAAGGTCTCGTGAAGAACAACTGAGGATTTCTTCCTCTACATTTTGAGGGAAAAGAAATATTCTAGAAAGTATGTAAAAATAAAAGCCTATTAAGCCTCCATACAACTTAAGCCTAACAAAGGCATTATGCCCTTTTAAATAGAGGGTTTAAAAGTATTAATAAATGTCATTGGTAAAGATGACACTCATTTTCCAAACTTTGCACATTTGCATATTACTTTATTACAAAAGCAATTGGCAGCTGATTATTGCTACTTTACTGCCTTGATCACTATGTGAATTGGCAGTCGATTATTATGTGATCTCCTAGGATACAGAGAAGAAAAATCCAGCATAGACAACCCCATGCAATTTTTATCCCTACCCTTTGACTCCACTAATTCCTTTGCCTTCCCTTTATTCAGTTTCACTTGCTCTTGTCTTTCTGCATAGGAAACTCACATGTAGGATGCAGGGTGCACACATACAAAAGTCAGCTAGCAAAGGTACAATCCTGGAAAATAAGACAATGCTCCAAAGCCCTCACCCTCAGTTCCTTCTTTCCAAGTGAAAAAGAAATTGTTCTGGGGCTGGGGAGATAGCTCAGTCGGTAGAGTGCTTGCCTCATAAGCACAAGGTCCTGGGTTCGATCCCCAGCACCCAAAAAAAAAAAAAAAAATAGAAATTGTTCTAGGAAAGGTAAAAAGATCATACATGGAAAAGTTTAAGAGCCTCATGCTGTCTGTCTCTCTTCACTACATCATTCTTCAATTGTTAGATAAAGTGAGGGAGAAGAAGCATGTATCCACTTGGAACACATTCTGAAGACCAATCAATATTTTTTCATCAATTTCAAATACATAACCCATATTTCTAATCTCAAAATCTGAACATGATGTTTTTTATGAAACCTATGATGATTTCAGAACCATTGCCTGTTTTTAAGACCCAGTATTACCTCTTCCTGTTCACTGAACACTCACTATCCATTTTGTCATCTGTGATATTTTTCATAATTTATTAAATTTTACCAGAAAAAAATATTTAGCTTCTGAGTGAGGTATAGCAAGAAAACTTGAATCTTTCCAATTTTAAGAAGACTTTTCCATGGAAGATTATATTTTCCCACAGGGGCATCTTGACCAGCCCTGTCGGGAGGGTCACTTACCTGATAGAACTCTGCTTTTCCTCTAAGACTTTGTCAAACTTTTTCACTCCAGAAGACCTGTTGAAACACTTCAACCCACATAGATCATGTCATTTTCTGAAAATGAGTTATTTACGATTGGACCACCATTTGACTTTAATTCAATACTACCTAGTAGATTTTACTTGGCAGACACCTTCTCTTTGCACCAAGATGATAATTTCCCCAGATGAGGAATTTATTTTTTAACACCCCAGAGAACTAAGAACACTTTGTATTAAATACTAGGAAATAGCTGGAAAAGATGTAGTTAATTGTCTCATGATATCCATTCTCCCCTTCTTCCTCAGTCCTAGAACCCTCAAGTGTTAGCTGGCTAAATGGCTCCCTAAATGGCTCCAAGTCTTCCTTTATGCTAGTTATGAAATGTGACCAACTTGTCAATTAGATTTATTAGTATATGGCTCTCAAAGACATGACCTCCTTATCTCCAGAATCTATGAATGTTACCCTATTTGGAAAAAGGATCTTTGCAAACAAGATTAAGTATCTTGAGGTTGGGAGATTATCTTGAATTATAGGAATGCACCCTATAATGCATCACGAGGGTACTTAAAAGATAGAGGCAGAGGGACATTGGACACACTCAAAGGAGAAATCCTTATGTATGTGGAGGCAGAGACTGGAGAGAGGAGGTCATACACCAAGGAAAGCCAGGGAAGGTCAGGCAGCCACAAGAAATGAAAAGAGTCAAGGAAGAAATTGTCCCTCAAAGCCTCCTGACAGAGAAAAGCTCTCTAACTCCTTCATTTCAGACTTGTAACCTCCAGAATTGAGAGGATAAATTTATTTTGCTTTAAGCCACCCAGTTGTGGTGACATCCAGTTTGTGGTGATTTTTTATGACATCCACAGGAAACTAACACAGATTTTGCTACCAGTAAGTGGAATGCTCTTCTAACAAATGCCTAAAAACATGTGGGAGTTTGGAACTAAGATTAAGAGTAGAGGATGGAAAAAATTTGAGAATAATAGAGAAAGTCTAGATGACTTAGACATTGGTCAAAATGCATATTAAAGATACTCCTGGAAAGGGCTTTGAAGAAAGTGAGCATGGTAGAGAAAGTTTCTATCGTCTTAGAAAATACACACATCATCACAATGAGAGTATTTCATAGAAATATAAGTGTTGAAGATGCTTCTGTGAAGGCTTAAAAGGAAATGAGGAAAATGTTATAGAAAACTGGAGGAAAGGCAAGACTTGGCAATATATAGGCAAAATAACCTGACTGAATAGTGTCCTACAGTTGTGTAGAAAGCAAAACTTGTGCTAATTTTGATATTTTGCTCAGATTTCCAAGAAATGTGTTGAGGTTACAGCCTAGTTTCTTCTTGCTAGTTTTGAAAAAAATTTTATATGCAAAAGGAAGAGATAAATTAATAAAGGAACTGTTAACCAAAAAGGAACCGTGCATTGATAATTTGGGAAATTTTGAACCAATTAAGAGTGCAAAAGATGCTATAAGATTTCCTGATAGGAAAACATTCCCTTTCAAGAAAAGTCAAGGGAATTCTATGAAATGTTCCTTCATTTTGAAAAGACGTTTTGCAGACATTATCAGGTTAAGGATCTCAAAGTAAAGAGGTTATCCTGGATTACTGGAGGGGACCCTAAATTCAATCACAGATGTCCTTCTAAGAGTGAGATTTAACACTTAGAGGAGAAAGGAATGTAATCAACTTTTTCTAGTGCTAAAGACATTAGGTGTGTGACCCATAGATTCACATAACTATCTCAGCAGAAAACAGATGTAAGAGAAGGGATTATCGAGGAAAGTTTTGTGGGGGACCTACTTGTCTAATAGTGTTTGCCTCTTGAAGTTATGTAATTGTTATTTTTTTTTCTTCTTCATGTGTTTCTATAGTTCTTAAATCTTCTATAACTATTATGGTATCTTTTTTTTTAAGTTGTTTTAGTTCAGGCTGCCATAACCAAATACCAAACACTAGGTAACTTAAACAACAAATATTTATTTTTATTATCAGTTCTGGAGGTTAGAAGTTCCATATCAAGATTTGACAGAGTTTAATTTCTTTGTGGCTTACATATATGGCCACCTCATTATGCCTCACAGGGCCTGAAGGTGGGGAGGGGAGAGTTAGGAGAGGAAGAGAGAGAGAGGGGAAACACAAGCATGTTCTCTCAACATGTTTCTTATTACAAGTGTGGTAATGGCTCTCCGAGAACAGAGGGAAGGTGACATGCCACACACAGTACCTATGTGCACTTGCATGACTCAGTTGCAACTGTATAATACAGAATACCCAATCAGAATGTATGTTACCATATAGGGGATACAAAGGGGATAACATGTGAAGGGGAAACTAACAGAGGGTAATAAGTAATGACTTGCTGCACCCAAGGCTCAGCCTTTGAATGCAAATCCACTGGGTCAGTGCTGGCAATAATAAACACTGCTTCCTGGGTGAAAACCTCAGAGTCCCATCTCTCTGTGTCTCTCTGTGCAAGAATCCCACAACACAAGGACACTAATCCTATCAGATCAGGGACCCACCCTTATGACCTAATTTAGCCTTAATTGCTTCCTTAGAGGTTCCATCTCCAAATACAGCTATCCTGGGGGTGCAGTGCTTTAGTGAATGGATTTCACGAGAAGAGGAATACAAGTATTCAGTCCATAATAGCAATAAAATTCAGTTTATTTATATTTATACCTTCTTGCCTCTACTTATTTAGGCCTGTATGGGGATGAGGAACAGAAAAAAAAAAAATGACTTTGCATTATCTCTACCAATTTAGGCAGAATTTTAGATCCTTGAATGTGGTTCTGAATCTATGTATATCCAGTAACCAGGTTGTTGACTGCCTGTTCAGCAGCAGGAATCTGTGGTTTCCACACTGTGCTTCATTACTTGATAAACCAGCTCTTTCTCTTTCTCTACTATATACAGTATCCCATTGTGTCTTGATTCAAACTGCTCAAGAGGATCTTTATGGTTCACCTAATCAGTAAAAGACACATCACCTATAAGACTTTGATAAATAAATCTTTGTCTCTGTCTCCACCTTGGTCCAGCGTGCAAAGCAATAAAGACCACATGGTGATTTGTAAGAATGAAACCCATAAGAGGAAACCTTTTGGTATAGCAGGCATTTCCCCAGGCAAGGGTAGGGTAAATGAAATCGCCTTGCTTGGTCTGGCCAATACGCTATCTTCAAAGCCTGACATAAATGCTAACATATTCCACAAGTATTTATTAAGTATATTTACCAAGTTGCAGGACTTATACAAGTTGCTGAGGATACAATGATAGGTAGGTCAAGGTCCTTTGCTTATAAGAGTTCTCATTGTGGAGGAGAGAGCCGTGCACATAAAAATGATAGCTCTATCATTTGTCATGCATGCAAAAATGATTTATCATGAAATATAAGTGCTGTAATAGTTATTGATAAGTTGTCCTGGGGACCCATAAGTCAGAATGATTAAGAGAGGTTAGTGAAACCGTCACTGGGATGGCAACAAAATAATATGCCTTTAAGAATAAGTAGATCTTCAAAGGTAGAGAAGAGCATTTCATGAGAAGGGAACTGCATGGATAAAACCTCCCAGATGCAAAATTAAATGGTTAATTTGGATAAAGCATATGTCAGTGCAATAGCTATATACCAATACTCAGGGAAATAAAGAGGTGAGGAGTAGTGCAGAAAAAAAAAAAAACTATGTGTAGTTTAGATTACAATGCATCTAGATTTTATCCTGCAGCTTCAGTCTTTTACGAGAAATAATCTCTTACTTTCCCTCACCCTTTAGCAGATCATTGCTATTGCTGTAGTGTTGTTGCAAAATCATTTGCTTATCTCATTGATTCTAAAGAAAATAAACACATAAGAGAAGATCTATTGATTATTTTTTTGTATCCACATTATATTTAGTACAATGCTATAAAAATAGTACACAATCAAAGTTAAGTATGTCAAGGAAATGGTATTTTTGCTTCTGGATTACTGAAATAATGCTCCTGGTAATTCCCGTGAAACACATGTGATCTCAAATGTTTCACCTAATGAAAATAAGAATCAATCTGATTGGCTCAAGACAACCCTGCAGCAAAGGCCAAAGAGGAATAGGAATCTTATTTCAAAAATATACCCTATGGTTGAAGTTATCAAACACATTTGCTTCTTATCAAATCCTGAAAGAAACCCGAAGTTTCCAACAGCTATAAGAATCCATCTCACTGAGGAAAAGGATTCATTCTTTTGTCATGCTTTAAAAGGTTTACTGAGAAGAATAAGATTAAACATGACCATAACTAAACCTAAGTGTGGTTTGGTGATACACATGCAGAAATAGCACTAAATCAACAATAGAAGAATATCACAGTCAACTCTTATATAATGCTGGCAAAGCCAGCAACTGACAGAGAAAGTAAGAACCAGTGTCAACAGAGAATGCTGAACTTTGAAGCCTTAACACATCACAAGTAAGAGGGCTATGTACCAGAAGCATATTCCCTATAGGAAATATTTCTTTCAATTCTTCTTAATTTCTGTTCACCCAGAATATTTCTGTTCATCAAGTGTTTACATGCTATGAAAATAAAATTAACTATGGCCAAATCAGAACAATGAGGGACAAATCATGAGGTGTTTTGTGGGTGTCAGGAGAAATTGTACCAAAAACCCTGGGCTCAGTTATGGCAGTTTGGCGGGGGGGGGGGGGGGTGTCTTGAGAATTCGTTCAACAACCTCCTTTTGTAGTTTATCTTCACAGGTAGTTCTCAAGGTGGACATTCTTATCCCCATTTTACAAATGAGAACTTCAAGACTTGGACAGCAACTTGCCCAATACTACTCTTTAATAAGCAGCAGGTGGACCTTCAAATCTTTATCTATATGGTTAATCATCTTCATGATATCTCACTGGGGACTTCATTCCTCGCCACTCTGATCACATTCAACCATGTTGTTGACATATCTTGTATTCTAATGGCAAAAAGTAGAGAAAATATTTGAGTTTTAATCTAAATTTCTACCTCAACACTTAGGACCACTGGCTTAATCTGAATATGACATTCAGATAACAAGAAATTGAACTTTGTTTCTTTGTTTATTTCCTTTTTACAATTTTTCTTCTCCTTTCTTTCTTCCTTTCTCCCTTTCTTTCTTTTCTGTAAGCTTCTTTATTACAAAATATGCCAGCTGACTTTAAAAAAAAAAAACACTTGCAGAGAAATACATAGAAAAAATAAAATTTCCCTTTCTTCTAGATTAATATTTAATTTGTGCTCGTAACAAGTTAAGGTGGCACACTCTTATCACGAAGGAACACACACTGGGCAGGTGTTTCTTTAGCACAAACATTCTTTCTTGAAATATCACACTGGTCACCATGAACTAGTATTTTCTCCTGCAGATCAGTGACATACATCTGGATTTTCTTCTCCATAGCATGACCACTATTGCCATTCCTTTTTCCAAAATGCTTTCTTCTCTTGGTCTTCACCTAGCTCTTTGCTATCACTATGCTTAGGGGCTTCTCTTCTTTGGAGTATCTATAAATGTTGGGGTTTGCAGAGCCTATTTCTTCATTCTTCTTTAAATAAATTATCTTGCTATCCAGGCTTGAATATAACACATATTTCCAAATTTTTATTCACAGTTTAGGCCTTTATTTTAGACATATACAAGCAACCTTCCATTGTATGGTTCCTCAGCTATATCTCAGAGATGAACCAATTTAGGAACTCTGACTCTGAATATTTGTCTTTGGTTGCCAAATCTCCTTCAGGTTCATTGTTCACAAATAGCATCTTCCACTTGCTGTTCCAGATAGCAATCTGGGTGTCCCCTTCACTTCACTCAACCCTGTATCCATCAGTCACCAAGCTCTCAACATAAAAAGACTCAGAAACAGTCAGAGATTATTCTTCTCATTTAAATTATTTGAAGATAGGCATTTAGTCAACATCAGAAATAACAGCTTGTCGATATCAGGGCCTGCATCCTTCATTCTTGTAACCTCATTTTCCCAAGATTTTTTCCCATTCTGGGCATCCTCTGTGTGTTCCAAGCAGGAAGTGGGAAGAGACAGTATTAGTTTCTCTAAGTGTGATCAGGAAAGCAAAAACTTTCTAGAATTTCCACAGTAGACTTCTGCTAATGTTCCTTCTCTCCTTTACTTTCCTCATTCCTTTCTCAAAGTGCTTTCTTCTCTGGTTCTTTGCTCTCTCTCTCTCATCAGTACCTTCTCAAACGTTAGAACTTATAGAGCCTGATATTTGACACTCTTGTTTAAATAAAAAACAGGTCTCACCTTACTCCTCAAATCCTTCATGAATAGGAAGCAAGGGAAGTACAAGATGAGTCAGAGACTGGTCAAAACACATCAGTACTGAAGCCTGCTTATTCCTTTCTGGGGCGCAAAGAAAGTTCTTGAATGTGTGTGCATAGAGGAAAGGGCTCTCCTTCCAATTCCTCCAGAGTGATGCAGTATTCCTTTGTAAGCACATGCTTTTCAAAATTTCCTGAAGTCCTCTTCACATCCCTTCCTACTCTTCCCTACCTTGCCTGTGCCAGAAGGTTCATTCCTAAAATGTGGCTTATTTCTTCTTCCCATCCTTTAACAGTCTCCATGGGGGAAAGGACGAGTTGATCTTTATGTTCCAGATCTAAAAATGCTAGAAATAGGGGTGATCAAGGCTATTTGCATAATATTATTTTTTAGGAGTAGCCACACAGGCTACTCCTGCCAGCTATTAATTGGATCTAGATTATCTGTTCTTTCCCCTGTGATTTGTATGTCATTATTAGCACCTGCACTGAATAGAAAAAAATAACAAGGACGTTTCTGGAATTGGAACCTCTCATCTTGTGTCTGTCACACACCAGTCCCTCTCCGCTCCTCAAGTGCTACCCTCCCCTGACCAAAGTTTTAGGCTTTCATGTAAAAGCCTGTGTCTTTCTAATTATCCTAAATATAGTAGCATATAGGTCTTTATTTTGGAGAGAAGAGGAATAAAATAATTCCTTGGGAATAATGTAAATGCTGTAAAGAGAATTTTAAAAACATAATTAGTATAAAACATTTTCATAGATTTCTCTGCCAATGAATAAATAAATTATATTTCCTTAAGGCATTTCTTACTATGCTGATGAAAATTTTAGGGTACAGCCCTGACAGCCACAATAATGAAATACATGAGACCAATTACACTGCTACACTCTTGCCATATTTTAGATTTAATTTCAGTGACTCATAGCCACGAACATCATGCACTGGTATGATAAAGTATAGCTTTTAAAAGGGAAAGCTGTATTAAGGAAGTTTGAGTATTATTTATGAATGAAATAGGGTTTTCTTTCAATGTTTGGGTCCCACAAACAAGGAAAGCTGTTTTTCATGATTTATTTGCCATCAAGTATGATACATCAAGGAAGAAATGGTCAAGGACGACTAATGGACACTCTCATTTTACTACAAAGGAATAGAAGAACAGAGAGAGCAGCTTCTTGAGTTGGATCAGACATTTTTGAATGCTGGAACCTATAAGAGCAATGTTCAAAGTCTAGTCAAATATGCTTATTTATGTCAAATATGCTTTGAGTACTTAATAAAATGCAGATTCCTGAGATCCACTACCAGACCTTTAAATAAGAGTTTCTAGGATAACATTAAGAAAACTACTTTTCATTTTAAGTTCCTTAGAGCAAGTCTTACCCATATTGTTGTTTTAGAACCACTGTCTGTCGTCTGGGGTCCCCTGCTCCCTGCTCATCTGAATTTCACATGTAGCATGTAGATGGGGTGCAAAGAAGCTGCCCATGGAGCTAGGTGATGATCCAGGGCAGGAAGTTCAAAGACATAGAATAAATAAGACACATCAATCCACAAGATCCATATTACCTGAGGATATGGGAAAGTTTATTTTTTTATTTAAGCAAACATTATGTACAAAAGAAGATTTTTTTAAAAAATCTCCAAAATCTTGTAAGATTAAACTGAGACTTGCAAGAAAATTTGGGGTTGAATTGCACATTTTCAGCTTGTAACCAGAGCACAGTGTTTCTGCTGCTTCTGCCTTAGGGGTGTTTGGGTATCATTTTTTACTTTGACTTTCTCAATTAGAAATTTCTCCATTAGTCATTGTCATAACGCTCATGACCTTTACTGACACTTTTCTACAATAAAATTGACTTAATGTATTTTCTTTAAAGTAACTCACTCTTTTTACATAACCTTGGGTTGGGGATATTTCTCAATGATAGATTACTTACTTAGCATGTGTGTGGCCCTGGATTTAATCGCCAGTACTACAAAAATTATAATAAAGAAGACTACATACATAACCTGATCTGAAATAATTATTAATGTGTATGCTCCAGGACCAACTCTCCTAAACCAATTGATTCAATTCAATGATTCAATTCAATTCTGACTCTGACTATTCAGATTTAGCATAGACCCTCACAGGTTAAAGGGCTAAGTAACGAAAATGGTCTTCATTTCAGATGCTAGCCACAGTCCTGGAAATTCCCAAACCACCTGCATTTTTGCCCAGTTGGCTACAGATTCAGAGTTTCCCATAACACACTTAGGTTCATAGTTTCTTAGAATAATTTGCAGAACCCAGGAAAATGCAACACTTACAATTACAGTTTTATTACAAGTGATAAAACGCAGGCAAAAGACATAAAAGTTGAGGTCTTGGAGAAGGGGACAATAGAAGAGCTTTTGTCCCCATGGATTTGGAACATGCAGCCTTCCTGGTACATAAATATGTTCAACAACTGGGAAGCTCCCAAGTCTCCTACAAGTTTTTTTTTTTTTTTTTTTTTTAAATCAAAGTTTCCTAATTCAGGCATGATTGATGAAATCAGTAGCCATATGATTAACATTTCACCCTCCCTAAAAGTTTGGGTGGAGGGCTAAAAAATTCCAACCCTCTAATCATGTGGCAACCAGCCCCTATCTTCAAGATATATAGCCTCCCTTATTGGCATAAACTCAAGGTAACTGAAAGGGATTAGTTACATCACCATAAATATCAAAATAAATTCCTATTGCTCAGGAAATTCCAAGAGATTTTGAAGTTCATGCCAGGAACTGGGGATAAAACCAAATATCTCACAGTGTGGCAATTATAGGCTTTTCCTAATGTATGAAAATACTAAGAGTGCCAATGTACCTCCTTCTGTGTCAATTTGGCTTCAATAATGGTAGATATATCCACTGCATATGAACAAATCTAGCTGTTTCACTGACATAACAGGGTGCCTAAATGCCTAAAGGGTAAATTTTGGCTTCAAGATATCACTAAAGTCCTATGCCTGAGCATCCTTACTTTTGATTGTTTCATACTTGATTTGAAAAACCAAGGAATATTTTTATAAGTTAACACATCAATATTTTGAGAGGGAATTGTAGCTAAGATTCGTTCTCAAATGTCCTAAGTGAAAGGTAAGACATACTCACTTGTCAGGAGATCTTTGAAAGCAAGGTCTGTCTCTCATTCTGGATCTTCAGAAACTAATGGTGTACATGGTATACATTAGATGCATAATTATGAGTTTTTTCTGAAAATACACATCAACTTATTAATTTAGAAACTCAATATAAACAAATACTTTGCTTTGGCACCCAGATATGTAGCCAAATTCAAACTGCCAAAACAAAATAATTGGTCTTCTCCCCTACAACATTTAGCTTTTCAAAGGTTAATTGAATTAAACTGGAATAACTAAGTGTTGCACTTTAGATTGCTAATAATAATAACAATTATTATTATATCCACATTTGATATCAAATTAATGAGTGTTTTGACATCTATCCTTGATAATAATCACATTTTCTAATCAGCTGTGCGGTAACCCAAACTGCTACTAGTGACCTGAAATATCAGAATGATTTTTCTCTACCTTGCATTAATTTGTTATGTAACATTGTCTTGTAGATACATATAACTATGGATCTCACAGTTTAAATATTTTCTAACAAATTTGAATCCATCTTCTTAATCATGCAACAGAATCTCCATCTTTCAACCTAACAATTTGAATGATCCATTCAGATTTAAAAAAGAAATAATAAAAGAGTTTTAAATCTTTAAAATTAAATAATAATGAAAACACAGTGCATCAAATTTGTAGGATGCATATAAAGCCATAGTTCAATTATACCTTTAGGTATATCTATTAGAAAATAAATCTCACTTGATTATGATTTATTATCCTTTACACAATCTCGTTTTAAGTATCTTCGATCCTTGATCTGTGTATCTACCATAAGAAGTTAGAAAAAGGATGAAAAGTTAAATGCAAAGAAAGTAAAAGAAATGAAGTAAGTATAAATGAATATAGAAAAAGCATTACTTAAATAATTTAAAAAGTAAAATAAAAAGTAAATACAGCCAAAAGTTAATACTTTGAAAACACTAATAAAATGCAAACCTCCACAAGACTTATCAGAGAAAAAGATAAAATAATTTCTTTTTTATTTTTAAAAGATAAAATAATTTATCAGAAATATGAATGAAAATGAGATATCAGTAGAGATCCTGCATTCATTGAAAGAATAATAAAAAGCTATATTACGTAGTTTTATGTCAATATATTTGAAATTTAGATAAAATAGATGAATAAGCCAAAACATAATTAAAAATTTCAGTCAAGGAAAAAACAAAATTTGAATAGTCTCATACTTGTCACATAAATTAGATCCTTAATTTCAAACTTCACCTTGCCCTCCAAAATTATTTTTTAACTTTAGGCTAATGTAGCTTCACTTATGAATTTCTCCAAATGTTTCAAGAAGGAATAATACCAATATAACACAAATCCTTCCAAAGAATAAGGAAAACAAATATTTTCTAACCCAGTTTATAAGACTGCATAATCTTGATACTAAACTAGACAAAGAAAGAAAAATTTTGGACTAATGTCATTCATGAACAAAATTTACAAAAATATTGCAAGAGATAATAGTTAATGAAATACAGTGACATAAAAAGGATAATAAATCATGATCAAGTGAGATTTATTATAGATACACTAGGTAGGTTTAATAATTAGAAAATCAAACATAATTCATCACATTATTATACTAATGGAGAAAAACATGATCAATTTAATAAATGAAGGTATATAATTTGATAAATTTCAGTTCATTTTCAATATGAAATCTCTCACAAATTAAGAACAGGAAAGAATTTTCTTAGTCTGACCAATGACATTTTTAAAAAAGATAACTCTAGCTTCAGCCTAAAGGTGAATTACTGACAGATTCTTCCTGGAAGTTTGCAACAAAATAAGCATGTCCACATTTTCTTTAGTACTTAGCCAGTGCAAGAAGTCAGGAAAAAAATCAACATTATAAAGATTGGAAACACAGACAAAAAAGAGTAATTATCCTTTGATGATATAATTGTGTATGTTAAAAAATAAATCTAAATAAACTCTAAGAAATAATAAGCAAATTAAGAGTCTCAGAATCCAGCATCAGTTACAAAGCAAGTATGTTTCTACAAAAGTCACTGTGCAACTAGGAACAAAGATCAAGAAATAGATGAATGGTGTCAGGCATGGTGGCATTTGCCTGTAATCCCAGCAGCTCAGGAGGCTGAGGCAGGAGGATCACAAGTTCAAAACCATCCTCAGCAAAAGCAAGGTGCTAAGCAACTCAGTGAGACCCTGTCTCTAAATAAAAATACAAAATAGGGCTGGGGATGTGACTTAGTTGAGTGCTTCTGAGTTCAATCCCCAGTACCACCTTCAAAAAAAAAACAAAAAGAAATAGATAAATGGAATAGATCCACATACATCACTCCCTGATATATAATAAAGTTGCCACTTCAATTTAGTGAAGAAAAGTTTGACCTTTTCAATGAATGATGCTGAGTCTTAGATATTTATATCAGAAATATTAACTATATAGAATGAATCAGACATTATTACCCTCTGTGCATGTATGACTACAAGACCCATATTACTCTACATCATGTACAACCAGAAGAATGAGAAGTTATACTCCATTTATGTGTGTGTGTCAAAATGCATTCTACAGTCATGTAGGATTAATTAGAACAAATTTTTAAAATATATTAACTATAAACTCTGCCTCATACACTTCACCCCATTAAAATAGCAGAAAGGCAAATCACAGAATGAGAAAATAATTTGCATTACATGGATCTAGCAAAGGACTCACATCTAGAATATATTTTTAAATCTCCAAAAGAAGATAAAACAAATTTTTTAAAGTGGGAAAGAAAGTTGATCAGCCAGAATAAAAAGATATTCAAATTATCTATTATATGAAAAAATTTTCAATATTAGTAGTTCTCAGGGAAATGTAAATTAAAATTACAATGATATATCAATATATATCCCCTAGAATGGCTAACATTTATAAGTTTTGTAATACTATATATTGAGAAGGTATTACCATATATGCAATACCATATATTGTAGTGAAATAGGTCATTTCATACATTGCTTTTGGGTATATAGGTTCTTTGGAAAATACGTTGGCAGTGTCTACGTAAGCTCCACATTAATATCTCCTATGATCCAATAATTCTACTTCTTGGGATTTACCCAAGAGAATGAGAACCCATGGCTAAAATAGTGTCAACCATAATTATTGCCATAGCAGTGCCACTTCGGGACACTTTTCCTTCCATACGAAGTGTTTGACCAGACACACTGCTCATGGTTCTTCCACTGGGAAGATTTTCCCTCCTCTCTGTCTTTGAGATCCACCCAGAAAGTTGCTGTAATGCAGCACCACTTATGTTTTTGCTTGCATTCATCCATAAGCCAAGATTTGTTATTTCCATCTTTTCCTACTAGTTCTATGACATATCTTCTCCAGCCATACCTATAATCTGAGGGAGATACGTTTATGCAGCCACAGTTCATGACATGGATGTCTGGGTTGCCAGCTAATGTATCTTATCCATGTCTTGTGGTCTTTCTCAGGGTTATCCAGAAGTACCTTTTCCATATTACGATATATTGCCACTCAGCCCATCCAACTTTATGACTTAGTAGATTATTTATGATTTGATAAACTGTAACCAGTGCAAAATGGATATTTACATATGCATTGTGACTCAGTCCCCCACACTCAAGCACAAAAAACGTTTCTATCAGGGCCTGATATCACAACAGAAGCTGTACCTAGATTGGCTTATGATCCTCTCAGTGGACTGCATGGACATGGCCTTGCTCCAGAACCCAAGAGACCTACATTTCAATTTTTCTACTGAGATTTGCTATACTTCATAATTCATCTTTTCCCACCATTGAGACCTCCAACTGGCAAAATTGGAAATATAGCCTGCATGATCTGGACCTTCTACAGCCTTTCCCTACTCTGAGCCCCAATTAAAGCTGTTAGTCTAATGTGCCACCTGGTATATGGACCTGAACAGTATTTTTTTTTTTTTTTTTTTTGCAAGGAATACATTGCCTAAAAATCCTGAGCAATTCTTTTAAATATCCTTTCTTTGTAGTAGGAGATACAATTTGCAGCACTTTTACTTTGGACCTCTACAAACTCTGCTAAAATTATACCTCCTGGAGTCTTTTTAGGAGTTGTTTCCCACACTTTGGAGTTTATATATCCTTTTATGATTTCAATCCATCTCTGGCTTGTTCTGCCTAATCAGCATAATATCATCAATTTAATGGCACAATGTGAATAAGCACTATTTCTGAAAGAAGTCATTCCAGTCTATGCATATTCACTAATGAACACATAATCTATAGAACACATTCACCAAGTTAATGGCACCTTACCCTCTACTATTTTTATTACTGTACTCTAGTAATGATATTGTCTAGCATGGCATCTGTGATCATGGCTACTAGCTGGTTGAGCTTGCATTTCTATCTGGTTCCAGCAGGGAGAAGACTTCTGAATTAAATGGAGACATGATATAGAGCATCAGCTTTGCATCTTTCAGATTTTAATGGGAATACTAATCTCTACTATTCACTCTGGTTCAATATTTATGCTTATTTTCCATCTTAACTAAGCCAGAGAGTAATTTCAGAGACTTTCATTTTCTTTCACCACAATAATATAGCTCTTACCCAATGGGTCAAAGAGTCAAACAATAACAGGGTTACTCCAACTGCCAAGCATATCAATTCCAGAAGTATTCTTGAGGGTTAGGAAAGTTACTCTCATGGGACTTGTGGACCAAGTACTCCCATTTTAAATCAGACTTTAGATAGGATTCTACTAGTCAGCATGTACCTCAACTTTAGAAGGGACCATGATGACCTTTCATGTCTTTGGATAGCAATGTCAATATGTACCCTTAATTCAATAATACTTAAAATATCTGGATAATCCCCTTTTCCCAGTAAACATGCACCCAAGTAAGTGTCTATTATCAGAACCTTCAGGGAAGAACTGCAGGAATCATAATGGTATATATTTACTGCCTTCATCATGTAGACCTGGTCATCTCTTAAGACAATAGGTTCTAGACCTAGAAATTGGGTTGTGTTCAATGCCAAGCAAGGACTTCTGATTTTTTGGGGGGAGGGGTGGGGGTTGGGGGACTTTCCATCAACCTTTCATCACTGCATCATTCTTCTTCTTGTGGAGTGATGCAAATTCTTAATGGCTGCCATCTCTTTTGTCTCTAAGGCCACCATGCTCTTTTAAGTATAACCACAACTCCCTGCAATTAATATTTTATAGAGAGCCTTTCAGGTCTTGCCAATAATTACAGAAATGCCTGTCTTCTAGTCCTCGCTATTGCTTCAGGGTCTAATCATCTCCAAGGATGGTAACAAGTCCAACTTTGTGACTACTTCTCCTGCCTGCTCACAGAGGAGAGCTACCACTGAATTTCAGCAGACTACTGCAGCTCCCATACACACATTCTTGATAGCCTCAGTGAAAGAAATGTTCTAAATATTATGGAAATAAGCCTGTGGTGAGTCTTCCAGCCTCACATGTGCCCTATATGCATATTTTAGCATGCCGATGTTGCTGAGCATTTTTACCTCTCTCTCTCTCATCTTCCATGACACTCAGATGTTTCTTCTTCAGTAGCAAAGGTTGCCATTCTTTCCAGGCTTCTTAGCCCACCCTAGCATTGAGTTTTTTGCCAGGATGTTAAATACTCGTCAAAACAGTGCCCCCAAGTCAATGAGCTCTTGTTGATCCAGTCTTACTTTCCAAACCCTTGATCAAGCACCCTCAAAATTCAGTCTCAAGGGTATTTTCTGGCTCATGAAATTTGAACTAGCTAACTATTAAAGATCTTTTGGAGCGTAATATCTTTCTTCCCTTACCATGTCCAACACATTCCCATCAGATTGCCCTGGGATTTAATCCTATATATTGAACTTGCATCTAGGAGAAGTGATGGGCTAATTCTTGAGAGGGTATCTGTTGCCTTTTGAGGGAGAGGCCTGTGCAGTGCCTTTTACATTGGAAAGATGTTAGGTCTCGATAGAGATGAGGCTGTCTCTGTATTCTCTTAGGATGCATGGAGTCCACAGAGACACAGTCTTCAGTTAGTCTGTTTATAACACATATTTCAGAATCTGAAGGTTTTTTCAACCAGGGCTCTGACCTCTGTGTAGCAGACCTTCCTGGGCTGGGCATTTAAATGTCTGGAGCTCTACCACTCTAATCCTTTTGCTTGCAGCCCAGCAGGGTCTGTAGGAGAAGCTTTGGTAGCTCACAAAGAAACCCTCAGGTTCTTCCTTATCCTTTAACTCTTCATAAACTGTTCTTATTGTCCATCTGTAGGCTGTCAACACAATTTAGTAATAATCAGCCAACTCCACTGTCCTTTAGCATAGTCTTCCCAGCACCTTTCAAATACTGGAATCACTATGGCAGTAAGAGTATTCCCCTCCACCTGGATGTTGCCTGGTTTAGCACCCCTGGAAGTTTTAGTGGCTGGTCTACCACCTTGTGCCAGGAACTGTCTGTGCCCATGTGTATCTCAGAGAAATTGTGAGCCAGGTGGCATGCAACACAGTTCTCAAACTCCATCTTACTAATGACTTTTCTGGCACCAACTGTGTCAGAGTCCTCAGAAAGCAGAGACCATGGCAGAATTAGAAATGCAAGAGAAGTATTAGGAAAAAAAAAAAAAAACAACCTGTGAAAGTTTAAGGAGAAAGGGAGCAGGGGTAAGTGAGAGAACCTCAACCACAAAGCAGTTCAGATTCTCTTGAGAGGAAAGAGACACAGAATGAAAATTTAAATGCAAGAGGCTTAGCCTGCAATGGAGCTCTCAAACTCTTGACCAGCTGTGTAGGAGGCCCCAGAGCAGATACTGTCCATTAGAGGAGTCATGTGTTGAGTAGGAATGGACAGGTCTAGAGCATCAGCCATGTGGAGGCATTGGCTAACAGCAGCTCAGGGAGAGGGTTGTATTATGAATACTCAGTGGTCCTGGAAGTAGAGCACCTGAAGCCTCCTCATAACAGGTGCTCTTAATGGGGACCTTCATGAACAGTGCATTTGAGTGTTTAGAATATTCTGTCTTCTGAGCTAGGAAGTGGTTACATGGGTGTGTACACTTTGTGATAATCATTCTACTCATACACAGAACTTTAGCATTTTCATATGTCTTTTTTTTTTGCAAATACATGTTATCTAAATTTACTTTAAAGATGTCAAGTAAATAACTGAAGCTTTCTGAATAATTCTACATAAGTGTTCTAGGAACAATCCCACCCCTGGAAGCAACTATAGAGTGAATTATAAGTAGCTTGACTTTTATTTGTATTAATCAGAGAACTGCCTCATTTCTTCCACCACTTTCTGTGTAATCTTGAAATAATAAGCTATTTCTGCATGCAATCTAGGAACTGAAGACAAAGACTTTCTTTTTGAATTATAATATTCTTATAACTCCTAACTTGTTTAATATTGTTATAACTCCTAACTTGTTTAGTATCTGTTAGTTCATTGGTTTCCCCCAAGCATGATTTTAGTCTAGACTGAAGCACTGTGTTTAGTGTATTCTGCTAGGGTTTCTGCCCATGCCTGAGGTCTGATTGCTGCTGAGGTAGAAAGAAAGTACCTGAGATTTTAAGTCCTGTTGTGCAAAATCTGTAGTTATTCAAATGCATTAGATAAAATTTGGATCAGTAGCTTGGAATATTGACCAAACTGTTCCTGATTGTGTTGAGTCCCATTGTCTGTTTGCTCTGATAACCACAACTCAAAGAGTCTTTATCTCAAAAAGAAAAATTATTGTTATAAGTGGAAGCATAAATAGTATAGTGTGAGATTCAGTACCAATTAGAAAGCCGTTACTATATTTGGAAGCAGGATCATTAGTTTTGCCGATTTAACCTTAGGATCTCTACGGTAGGTCTTAAAAGAAGTTCTATTGTTCTGGTCATGACCCTTCTCTGAAAAAGCAATATCAAGACACATTTGCAAAAATTAGAACATTTTCCCCTTTCACAAAAAAGAGAAACCAGGAGCTACATTTGGAATTTTCCAACCGTGAACTCTTGTATGATTTAGAAAAATAAAAAGTCAAAAGCCTAGGTGGAAACAGAAGAACAATTGTCTTTTTATTATGTTGGATATTCTATCACCATCCTTTTCAAATTTCACAAATGCCTCTTAATTAATGAGTATTTCATTAATAAAAGGTCAGAAATAAAAAAAAATTGACTTTGCTCTGTCTTGAAAAATGACTCCAAGATCCCATTAAAAGAAATTATAAGTAGAGAATTAACATTTTACAATGTGTTTTGATGGAACTATTTTTCAAACCACAATTAGAAAGTTATAGCTAAGTTAATAGTTATGACATAAATTCAACCCAAAGTTTTTAGAAGAATATTTTTTTCTGCTAACAAAGGCACATTATTTAAGATTAATGTGACAGAAAACGTGCCCTATTTCAGTCCTGGTTCTTTTAGAGAGAAATTTGAAAGTTGGCTGATGCAGGTTTACAGGACAGATGTCAGACACATGTTTTGGAGTGTTTGTTAAATAAGGCTGTACATGATCTGGACCCTATAGGAAGACTGATATGAAGGAGTGTCCTTCATTTGACAAGAGAAAAAAAGTTTGGATAAAAATTTTGTATCATCCTAAAAGAAATTTCATACATCATTGAAAACAAAGCAAAGGAAAGCTAAATAGATTGGAGTTGGAGGTCTTTTTTTAATCATGTCAGCTGAAAGCGTTCCAGTCAGTAGTCTGAACACACCACAGATGAGGACAGATTTACCACTTGACTTCACTGAATAACAATCTCAAGTCTAAAAGGAATCTTTGTAAAAAGGAAATAGTGAAGCTGAATGCATTCTGATTTTTTTCTAAAGGCAGTATGTTGCTTAAACATGAATTCTCGGAATGTAGAATATAATGATAAAGAAGACTATCTTGACTATGCAATGAATTTGGAAACAGGAAAAAATAAATTTGAAATAGTGACTGGAAAAGCCATGGAGTCTTTTCTAGAACAAGAATGTAGAATGAAAAAAATGCCTAGGGCTTTGGCCTGAAGCTATGTCTATATAACAAGACTGATTCAATTATTCTGTGGCTGTTTCCTTTTTTGTTTAAAATAATCCAATAGCTGCAAAATCAATCTGAGACCTTCATGGTTTATGTGATCCAATTTTCAAGACTGAAAAAAAAAAAAAAGATAACCAAACTGCATTTGCTGATAAGCCATTCCTATCATAAAAAATTCTATAATTAAGATAAGTGAGAAATTTTGTTGTTGCTCTTGTTTAATTTAAACCCCTTTCCTATCAAATTTGCCTAGAACACATACAGACTAAATTAATAAACAAATTACACCAACCTGTTTTAAGGTACTGGAGAGAAACTGTCTCCTTCCATGGCAGTTGTGAACCTGTTACCTAGAATTGGGATTTTATTTTCCATGAACATTTGTAGCATACATATATACATAGGATGAAATGGTTAAGTTTTATCCCTTTCTTTTGATGGAGCATACACATTTCATAGAACCTGGAGAAGAGGGGAGGAGAAAGAGTGATTATGTGATAGAAAATCAACCACAGAAAAATAGTAGGTATTTTCAGCTAATTCATATTGAAGGCAAAAATGAGTAGGAGAATCTTTTCACAGTAGCCATGAAAAATACAGATATTTTAGCTGAACGCAACTTATTTCATGTGAAGTAGAGGCACACTGGTAGTCTTTCCATCATGTATTCAGGTCTTGGAAATTAGGATTACCAGCACAAACTAGGTAAAAACAAAATGGCACCAATGAGATTTGCAAGATAGATCACAAGACCAAAACTTTCTATACACAGGAGTCAAGTTTATGCATCCAGAGAAAGGAAAGTGGAAAATCCTCTCCATTAGTATATGAGCTCCCAACCTTGAAGTTTAGCACAGCATGTAGATTAACTTGGAAGCAAAAGATGACACAGAAACTGGGGCTGTAAAGGGACGGAGGGATCTGCTGATAGATGCTAATCAAGCCATTGGTAACACAGTTTCATCAATACCCAACTGAGAAGAGGTTATTGGCATCACAGTTACACCTGCATGATATTTACTATTGCTGTGAAAATATGTAAACTTAATAACCACATGCCACTCCAGTTTGGTGGCAAAATTACAATTTGAGCTACTGTATTATTTAGTTAGCTCAAAGTCCTCCTTCCCAGCATAATTAGGATATCTATCCCTGTCCTTTGTCAAGACTCCAGTTGTTTTTAAGAAGTCCCATACATGCTCATTGTCTTACTTTCTGGACTCATCATTTGGGCCACTGCCACAGGTTTCGTGAGGTGATCACCTCAGTGCTACTCCTGCTGTTGCTAGTCTATACAAATGACTTCTGCTTCCCTCTCACTTCAGTGGGTGTGGCCAGAACATCTACCTCTGCTGGTCTATCAGAGCCCTGCAATTGTAGTCACTGCATTCTGCATAGAAGCAGAAAGAATGTCCTTCCCACAAACTCTGCAACATTGGGTCTTAATGCATTAAGAGTTGCTTGAGTCCTCCTGTCAAACAATCCCTGTGGTTCCTCAGGAGTCAAAAACAGCTCTTCACTCCTGTCCCTACTTATCATCTCTTTCTATTCAACACTCAGATCTCCCTCACCCCTCACCACTGCCCCCAATCCCTACTAAAGTATCTTTTCCAGCAGATATGAAACAAATAAGAAAAAACTGTCATGAGCAACAATGGCCAACTGAGAGTAGTAAACAGCCATAGTCCAGCCCACCCAATCATGTACTATGTTATTTATGGTATGGGTATTATGAAGAAACTATCCTTAGAAAGATGATTCCTAATAGATATTAATTTCAGAAAGGTAAGATCCCCATCTGTGACCAAGTACATGCTGATTATTTATTTCTAGAAGCTTTATGGAAGCTTCAATGGAGTCTGGTCCCAAGATAAGGGCTTTCAGAGAAGGGGTGACATTGTTGCTCACCACCAAGGACAGAAGTGGACTACAGATGGACAGTAATGATTTCACCCTCAGTCACTTATCAGAGGATCCAAGAAAGCATCCAGTTGGAGTTCTTCAGAAAGATGGCTCCTTCCTTTGTTATGTCTTAAGAAGGTATGTAACTGATAAAATCTTGAGATTACTATATGAATCAGGCAGACCAGGGCAGAGAAAAAGTTTTGGAGACAGAGAGTCCTGTGGGTGAACACTGCCTCTACCATAATTCAACATGCGTTATGATTTGGATACAAGAGCTCATGTGTGAGACAATGCAAGAATTTTCAGAAGTAAGATGATTACATTATGAGAGGTGTGACCTAATTGGTGGATTAATTCACTGATATGGATTAACTGGGCAGTAACTGTAGGCAGGTAGTATGTAGTTGGAGGAAGTAGGTCACTGGGGTGTGTTCTTGCTATGCTTCCTGTTGCCATGTCTTGAGCTGCTTTCCTCAGTCACGACCTTCTGCCATGATGTTTGCCTCATCTTGGGCCTAGAGCTATGGAGTCAGCTGACCCATGGGTTGATCCTCTGAACTGTGAGCCAAAATAAACTTTCCCTCCTCTATGTTGTTCTTGTCAGGTCTTCTGACCACAGCAACAAAAAAGCTGACTCAAACTCTGTATGATAGTTTGCTCCATAAGCCTATCCAAGCCTCTGTTTTCCTCATCTGTACAATGGAGAGAAAATAATAACTAGAGTTGCGGATGAATGATAAGTGAAATAAGGCTAATGACATGTCTGCCTCAGATGGCAAATGGTCATTAACCATTGACTATCATTACTAATACTGTAGACTTAGATACAGCACACAAATGTTAACATCTCCTTTAGAGTGTCTGTTCTCTAAAAGTTGCTTTTAAATGGAAGTTGGAGCAGTCACTAAATACGGTCACCTACAAAGACAGAAAGATGCTGCAGGCAGGCAGCATGTTGCCCGAGGGCCGGGGACTCTGATAGAAAAAGCCTGTAGGAGTTCGACCTGAGCTTCAACTGGAGCAGCTGATACGGAAGAAATGAAAAGGGGTGATAAAAGCTTTTTTTTACAAATCTTTTGTACACTTTGACTTAAAGCAAAAGCAAGAGGAAGAACTCTAGTTACATCTGGAAGGCATAAGTCTGTCCCATTTAAAGTCAGGAACTGTAATAGAGTCACGTTCAACACAAGGGAGCTGGAGTGTGGTGTCCATCGTCTTGTGTGTCTCTGTGATGGTGTGCCTGAGGGGAGGGAAGCAATTTACTAACACCGCAAGGACTCTCTGAGATGTGTCTTATTGGCTTGGCTGGGTCCACTTCATCCCCTGAAGATGATCAGGGTGAAATGGGCAGGGATGCGGAAGAAACATACAGGCTCCACAGCCTTGTTGAGCGTCCTGAGGGAGCAGTCTGATGAAATGCCATTCTGTACTTCTAAAGACCCTGCATGCATTATGCAGGTGCTCCCAGCATCCTGTGATCACTGAAGTCCACTTGGTTACTCATCAGCTCACCTGAACATTACACACTGACACCGTAGGTCCTGTGAAAAACTGGGTTCCCCATGTGGTTGGAGAGTAGAAGGAGGGCCCACGAGGAGGAGCTGCAGAAAGTCTTTTCTGAGGCAACCTGAATAGAACTGAATTAAAATGTCTCTGTCTCCATTTTGCAAATGATAATCTATGACCAGAAAACCAATGATGAAAAATAATAACAGGCACACATAATGGAGTAATATTTTGAACATTATGAGTGTGAATTTTTCTTTATTTCTTTTTAGTTCATGATTTACACCCACCTTGGCCTAAGGCAATTATTTGCATAGAAAGTTAAGATTTGTTCCAGAAAGAATGAACAGGGAATGATGGAGGTTATATTTGGCTTTTGACATTTGAAATTGGAACTTTTAGTGACATAGAAACTTAACTAAATCCTTTTATTATCTATGCAGGAAGATTCCACTCCTTTTCTTCCTCCACAAGATAAAAAAAAAAAATGCTGCTTCTGACCAAGTTCTGGCTAGAGGAACAAAATAGGTCAGGAAGTTCTTCGATAGACAAATGACAGTACATGGTAGAAGTGGCATGGGGACCCAGGAGATAGAAGAAGAAACCAGAGGAAAAAAAGGAGCAGTAAAAGCCATCACATTGTGTGATTTGACTTGTTGCTCTCTGGGTCTCAGCCTAGAATGTGTATTGTACCAGATCATCAATATGGGGGCTAAGGGCAGATGAGGGCTTCCGGGATTACAGAAGAAAACTGTCTTGTAACTTTCCTTTACCTGCCTTGTTCAAAATCATACCCAAGTCAAGTTGGTTGCTTGGTGAAGATAGCCCTCAGTTTTAGCTTCCCTTGGCTACCCATGGTTCCAATTAACACCACAGAAAGGACCAAGGCACACCTCAGAATCTGGCTGACCATCAAAGCAGAGAGCTATGAGGCAGCTCTGCACAGAGGGTGGTAGAGGACATGGTCCAAGTAGAATCCAACTAGGACCTACTTTTAGTACTCCTAAATCTTACCAACACCCAATGGAGTGGATTAGGGGGCTAAGTCACCAAAGAACACAACATTTACTGAGCAAGACAAGAGAGACGCAGCAGTAGCCAGAATGCAGTTATAAAGCACACAGGACAAGGGACACTACTTCAGAAGCCAGGAAGTCAAAAGGCATCATGTCTGAGGACCTTGATTTTGCTTACACCATGAGATCTTGTAAGTCTCTCCATTCTTGCCACATACCAGTTAATTTCTTGAGATGAAACTAGGTGCTAAGCAGAAAACTGACAAATGCTGGGCATGGTGGCGTACACCTGTAATCCATGGTTCGGGAGGCTGAGGCAGGAGGATTGTGAGTTCAAAACCAGCCTCAGCAAAAGTGAGGTGCTGAGCAACTCAGTGAGACCCTTTCTCTAAATAAAATACAAAATAGGGCTGGGGATGTATGTGACTCAGTGGTCGAGTGCTCCTGAGTTCAATTCCTGGTACCACCCCAAAAAAATAAAGACTGGCAAATAAACAATGAGATAAACAATGTTTGCCTTTTTCCTAAAGGATTGAGTATAAAATGCTTCTTAAATTGCAAATGAGATTACATTTTAACCAAAGTAAGAAAGACTTGTCAATAGTTTTAATTTGTTTGTTTTTCTCAGGTAATTTGCAGCAGATAAACTAGATTAATTATAGAAAAAAATAAAAGACCTACACGTATTCTGCATATTTCAACTAAAGTGAGAGTGAAATTTGCAGTACTATTCCATAGCTAAATCATCAGAGAATTAGAAAAAGGATGAATGAACAAGTAGAAGTACTGTACATTTGTGCCCCATCAAGATGAACCCCCAAATGAAGTGATTTATAAAAATAATGAGGAATGACAAGGTTAGCTCCAATATTTATTTTTTGTAAGAATATATCAATATCGAGTGGTTGTCACTAATGAACTTATGCTAAGAACAAGCCTGATAACTTCAAAAAAAAGTTCATACTGAAATCTAAAGCAGTGATTAAGCACTGAATATGTCTACCACCTGACTCATGGGCTAAATCCAGGAAGTAGCATTGAATGGTGTTTCTCAGTCATCGGTTATACAGAGGTTGCTGCATAATCTCTTCCAAACTAATGCTTGATATAACACACATTCATCTCAGAGTTTCCAAGGGTCAAGAATTCAAGAATGACTAAGCTGGGTGGTTCTGTTTAGGTCTTTCATGATGATGTAGTTTAACTGTCAGTCAGTGAGCTATAATCATCTGGAGGATCCTTCTCCAAAATGGCACATTGGCATGGCCACTGGCAGGACACCTCAATTCCTCATCAAGTAAGGGTCTTCACAGGATGACCAGAAGGTCTTCATAACAATGATGTGGCAGCCAGTTTTCCAAGAGGAAGTGATGAGAGAGACAGAGTGAGAGAGAGAAAAGAGTTATGTTGTATTTTGTGATTTCATCTCAAAAGAAACATTAACCACTTCTGCAGTGTTCTTTGGTCCTACCAAGAACACTAAACCAGGTAGGAGGGGGTTACATAGGATCTGGAAGCCAGATGGTGGGAACTGTATTGGGGCATCTTGAAAACCATCTACCATGACTCTTTTTAAAATAAAATAAAATTTTACAGACTTTCAGTGTTGGTAAAAATTATTTGTATTATTTGAATTTGCACAAAAGCATGAAACTAAATTCAAACTCTTTGGCTTAAATAGGTTGTACAAAAGCAAACCCTAACTTTAAAGCTTTGTTTGTTAGTTCAGAATAATCAGGTCTCATGAAATACAAAATTTTGACAATCCTGGGATGCAAATTTTAATAAGATGTCCCTTGATAACACTACAACTGTCTTGTTTATTCAGTTGAAGATAAGTTTCACATTGCAGTGTTATTGAAACCTGAATTAAATAGATATCTAATCCACTTACTGCTAGAATCAACAGAAAATTCTGCACTGCTTTTTAACTGCTACACTTTCTGCTGATGAATGGTTGCAAGTTGGTTTGTGCAAAAACTGGAATCTGCATAATACATCTGCTCCCAACATAAATATGGTACTGGCTGCCACAGCACAAATTCTTTGGATTTTGACATGCCTATATTCTGTAAACCCCAAAATGATTCATTTCTCCTATCCCCTTTCCAATTCAAACCACTGTATAATCTCCCTTTTCAGAATGCTATATGATATCATTTGCCTTCACTTGGCATCAAAGAGATCATCAGTGGAAATGCAAAATAGTTACTGAAATGATGTGGCAATGCTCAAGTTTTAAGGTGACTCTCTAGGAGATATACAATATGCATATATTAATTATATATTGACACAGAAATAAAAGAGTGACCACAACTCATGTCGCACTGATATAAATATTTGTCCAATAGGTAGTTACATCACAAGGTCTCAGCTTATACTAAGATTCCCAATCAAATAAAAAAGGGTCAGTGTTTACTTATAGATACATTATCCCAAAGAGGGGCACAGAGCTATTATATAGAGATATAACTGGGTCCCTACCACTAACACAAGTTTCCATCCTGCAAAGATCCCAGGGTCCTCTCTTTTGAACCTCTCTTTCTCAGATTTGCTGTCTGGGTTGTGAGACCTTTGGTTCTAGCCAGATGGAAAGTCACCATTCCAAAGACCTAACTGAAGGGGCAGAATGACTAGGCTTTAGGAAACTGTGACCACCATAAAGTTGTCTTGGCATTGGAAAATTGTATCCATATGTTTGAGGAAACTTTTTAAACCACTTGGCACTTCCCTTCCTTCTACCATCCAGAAAATATTCTCTGGCTTAATGTCTTCTGAACAAAGAATTTCCTGGCTTTGACACTGAGCATGGCTTTCAAAGACAATGGTAAGCCTCTGACCCCAGACATCTGGACTGGCAGTCAGAACCATTGTATTTCTAACAGTATATCAGGACTCCTTGCCCATGTGAGCAGATAAAAGAATCCTTGCAAAATGGCTCCCCCCTGGTGCAAAAGGTCCCTTGGCTACCACTCACAAAGCCTGGTGGAGGCTCTGGCATTGGCTTTTATAACCCTTTCTTTCAGGTTTAGTGCAGCTGACACGGATGCCAGTGCTGGAGAGGCATAGTGCGTGGGGTCTTGCTGCTTCTGCCTTCCCTTGCCTGCTGTTAGATGAGTGTCCACTTACTCATTGAAAGAGACAAGCAAATCAAATCTCTCATACACACAGCTGAGCATGCACCCACTTTAAGCTTCTGTCAAAGCACAGCTGCAGCCACCTCTCTCCATGGAGAAAGCCCCTGACTGCTATGCTCTTACTAATCAGGATGTTGCCTGGGGGTGTTTTTCACAAGGACTAGAAAGAAAGCACCGTGAAGCCCTGTTAAGCACGTGCTGATGTTGACTTGCTTCAGCAGCCTTGCTTTTTAAAAACAGATTTTCAAAACCCTAAAGATTTTTAGGGGGAAAAAAAAATGACTGAAGACAGAGAAATTGCTTTGTTAAGAAATCTCCTGGGATGAGATTTTCTAACATACTCAAGAGTCCAGCTCAGGGTGGGTAAGTTCCCAGAAATCCATTTGACTGAGGGTCACATTCATTGTTTGTTACTGAACTGCTGCAGGGAATCCGAACTAAAGCATAACAAGAAGAATGAGGAAAGCCTGCAGCAGCAAAGCCAGACAAGGGGCGCCCACAGCAGAAGCTCATCAGCCAGCAGTAGGCGTAGGTCCCCTGGGCAAAGATTCCATGCAGTTTAACCATAGCAGACTCACCTCTCATTGCTAATGCAAATGTATCTTACAGAGGCCACTAAGGGGATCATTAAAAGTGCATTGTACTGTTCTTGTTTTAGCTGCATGCCACCCAGCTAGGGAGGAGCTGACAGTATCAAGAATCACAGTAGACCTGCAGCCAGGAAGTAGTTTAAAACATTACATCATCAGGTTGTCAAGGTAACTGGCCAGCCTGCCTCCTGGACTCCTGTGGTCCATGATGACAGTTCTAGACAAGGACTGAGTCACACCGAGGAGAATGTAGAGGAATGGCCTGCAGCCTGAGGTGTGACCGCAAGCAGTCCCTTCACTCAGAAAGGTGACATTCATGCTGGGATATTATTGCTGGACTGGATCCTGCTGTGAGACCCCTGCAGTCCATCAACCCTCACTGTCTACCTGGAGACAAGAATGACTATCAAATTGCCAAGACTTCCAAAACAATGCTTCCTTCCCTGCCATTACCCTGAAAGAGGCTATGACGCATACACAGGGCACCTTTCACTTCCAGAGAGGGCCACATGCCACTTCATTGTCCTGAGACCCTGTGTTAGTTTCCTAGGTCTACATAACAAAGCACCACAAATTTGGTGGCTTTAAACCACAGAAATTTATTTGTTTATAGTTCTGGAAGCAAGAAGTCTGAGATTAAAGGTGTCAGCAGGACCTTGTTCCCTCCCAAACCTCTAGGAGAGCATTCTTCTAGCCCCAGGTGCTCCCCGGGTTTGTAGCAACATCCATTTCCGTGGGACATTCTCCTCTCTATATGTGTTGTATCTGAATTTACTTCTTTTTGTAAGGACACCAATCATATTATAACAGTGACCCACTTTATGCTCTGAATATAGCACTTGCTCTGCCTCTGTGACTTATTTTTAAAAGAACATGTTTCTTTCTCTTCCTCTCTCCCTCCTTCCTAAACTCCCCTCACCACCCCAACCTCAGGGGAAACAGGATTACCTTTCTTCCCCATCCTAGGCAGAGTTATCTGTCCGTGAACACATGCCCACCATAGGAACAAAGTAATCCAGACTTTGGGACTGGTACCAGAAGATCTCAGGAATGTCTCTCTTCCAAATTAACAGCTGCATTACAACTCAAACAGAGAACATGTGGAAGGTAGCCTGTGAATCACCTCTTTAAAAACCCCATTTACCCAGATGGGCAGAATCACAACCTCTGGGACAGGAGTCCCCTATGCTTTGCCTTTGCTAGCAAAGCAGTAAAATTCCTTTTTCTCAAAACTGTGTCCTCATTATTGGATTGGCATCAGGGACAAGGACAGAGCTTTGAGTTACAATATTAAATTACGACCTACTCAATGACCTCATCTTAAATCGACTACATCTGCAAAGACTCTATTTCCAAATAAGATCTCATTCATAGGTTTGGAGGCTCAGGGATTGAACATATCTTTTGGGGGGTACATAATTCAACTTGCAGCAGGCCCACTTTTCACTCTGTGAGAAGACAGATACACACAGGACTTGTACAAGGCTGCGAAAGGACAGGCCCCAACTGAACTACCTAACAACAGTCCTGGTGAATATGAGGTACAAATTCCAACCAAAGCCAAGCTGTTGAAAGAGAACCATTGAAGAAATGAAGAGTACCTCTCTGGCGTTGGAAATCAAGTGTGCTTAGTGATTTTAAGTTGGCCAACAACTTCCATTATGGCTCCTGGCCCCTGTCCTGCCACTAAAAAATAGTTTATAGGACAAGGGTTTGTTGATAAGTCAGTTGGAAGAGTGTCAGGGACCAAGAAGTTCTCACTCTGAGAACATTCTGACCTTTACAATAAGCAGCAGCGCCCCTCCCCGCTCCTGGCTGATAGTTCCTACAATATGGCACCTATGGCGCCATCCCTGCTTCTCTTCCGGGACTTCACCTTCCCACCGGCGCGAACTTCACCTTCCCGCCAGCGTGAACTTGCACCCTATCAGGAGCCCAATAGAAGAACACAGCCAACCAGCCTGCACCTCGTCATACCCCTCATTCCCTCAGCATAAATACCCGTGAGAACAATAAAAATTTGCAGCTTGATCAGAATTCCTGTCTTGCTGTCACTCCCTGTGTCTCTTGTCCCTTTCATTCCTTCTCTCTTAGGTTCGCCGTCCTGCATTGATGTCCCTTGGGCCGGGACAGAAGAGGCTGTCCTTCCCGACAAAGGGTGGCAAAATCCATCACCCCAAAATATGCCACTTTATCAGAGAATTATTTTGAGCTAAAAGCAATTGAAAACAAGCAGACACAAGAAAAACTCTCTCCCCTCCCCTTTTCTACCAGAAAGTGCAAGGTGATTCCTCAGGAGATAAGTCCAGAGGAATGTACCTAGCCACCTTTGAGCGAACCTTGTCTTCCAGTAGGTTTCCCATTTCTTTACTTCCCCACAAAACTTACCACCCCAGAAGTTCAACGATTTTACTAAGAGGTTATAAGAGCTCGTCTAACCACCCCTTTGAGTTACTCATGTCTAGGTGTAACAGTGTCCATTTTATGCTTTGAATATAGCCCTTGCCGCTCTGCCACTGCAACTTATTGTTAAAATGGACCTGTTTCTTTCTCTTCCTCTCCCCCTCCTCCTCCCTAATCTCTCCCCCTCCCTAATCTCAGGGAAAACAGGATTACCTTTCTTCCCCATCCTAGTCAGATTTATCTGTCCCTGAGTACACACCCACCACAGGAACAGAGTAATCCAGACGGTGGGGATCAAAGTATCAGAAGATCTCAGAAATGACCATTTCCCAGATTAACAAGTGAACTACAACTCAGAACATGTGGAATGTAGCTTTGGAGTCTCTTTAAAAGTCCCAGTTTCTCCTGATGGGCAGAATCACAGCCTCTGAGACAGGAATCCCCTGTGTAGAAACAGCTAGCAAAGCAATAAACCTTTTTCCTTTTTCTCAAAACCACGTCCTTGTTATTGGATTGGCATTGGAGACAAGGACCAAACTTTTGGCAACAGAGGTGCCGCCATGTATATGAAAGAAGCACATGCTTATAAATTTCTCTTTCTCCCTTTTAAAGCTGCCTTTGTCAATCTAATTCATGGGGGCTCCACCAGAGAACCTAAAATAGGTAGAGGGAAAAGGTATTTTTTCCTCCCCTAAATGGAGATACAGAATATCATCCTGGTTTTCTGTTCAGTATCCTGTCCAAGACCTTTAAGCCCAGCAAAGATTTCCCACCCAGTGACTCATTCAGCCTGAGCAGCCCAGGAGAAAATGTTCCTGGCGTGAAGAGTCTGCCTTTGCTCTCTTTCAATAGACGTCCTTCCTGTGGCATTAGCACAGAGTTTTGCATTGTCTTAAAGCCAGAGTTCTTTGGAAGAGTATTCTTGTGAACCCAAGCAACAGGGTAGAGAATTCCAGCCTCGGAAACATGAAAGGGCTGCAGTTCGCGCCACTTCACTCAGGAGCTTTCTCCAAGGAGTGCAGAGAGGAGACTCCAAAGATTTTTGCCAGAAGCTAATGCTGTGTTCTTTGAAACATCACCCTTAACAACTGGATTAAGGCCGCTGACTCTGAATTCACAATTTTCTTTCCGAAAATAAGGATTCAGTTAACTTCAAGTGAAAAAAAGGTTATTGAATGAATGAAAGGCAAGTTAGGAGAACATGATTCCCTCAGTCACAGAAAGAAGATAAAAACAAGAAGAGAGTTCATGCCCATCCCAAAGTTCTTTCCCCTGTTCTGAGATTATTTTTCCCGCATCCTAAAGCCAACTAAGTCCTAGAAAAATCGTGACTATCACTGAGTCACTTGCTGATTGCTTTGCATACATATTTCATTTAATCTTTGCAGACTCCTAAGGAGGCAAAGTAACATAAGGACAAATAACTCAGGATCAAAGTCTGATGATTACACGTTAAGTCCTTTCCCCAATATTGCTCTCCTCTTATGACTTGACTTGAAACAAGTCAGCAAGTCTCTATGCTCTAAAAATGGGAAAACCCCATTCCAACGTCAAAGAATAGTTGTGAAGATTAAAAGAGATGACCTATAGCAATGCTCAATAAATGTCAGCCCCTATTATTAGGTACTATAAGTATCTTCACTTTATACAAAGTATCTGAGATTAAGAAAGGCCAAATAGCATGCTCTGCTCATACAACTTACTTTGAGGAACAGAATCCTACCTGAGAATATCAGAATGTAAGCTCTTCCCGCTCAGCATTGACTACTAGGCATTACCACCTCCCAGCAATTTGAACCAACATTGCCTTCAAGGATCTCTGACCTCCACTTTCAGTTCAGACTTCTCCCTTTCAGTTTCCTCCTAGAATCCAGAATCTGCATGGCTTCTCTTTCTGTAGAGAGAACCATGTTTCTCAGAGAGAACACGGTATTTCAAACCATACCTCCCATGTCACCAAGATGGTCTTCAGGATCCCTTCCGTCAGCATTATCCATGGCTCTCTAAAGTGACAGTGGCCATTCACTGGCATAATATCAACAACTGGTGCTGATTTAACTCCTTTTATTTCCTTCAATAATAGTACAAAAGAAAGTACAATCGACCCTCCATATACATGGGTTCTGTAACCCATGAATCCAATTGGATTTAAACAGTCATGGATTAAATGTATTTTTTTGAAAACTGTGTTTCTACTGAACATATAGGCTTTTTCCTTTGTCATTATGTGTTAGTCAACTTTCTATCACTGTCACAAAACACCTGAGGTAAATAGCTTAAAAAGAACACAGGTTTATTCTGGTTCACAATTTCAGAGGTTCTGCTTTATGGCCTGTGGTAAAGCAGAACATATGGTAGGAGAAATGTGTGAAAGAGGAGGCCAGTTCACCTCAAGTTACCTGGGAAATAAAAACCAGAGCAACAGAAATGGAATCAATACCTTCTTCAAGATCATGCCCCAAATGACCAACTTTATCTCATTAGACTCCCCTCCTAAAGGTTCCACCACCTCCCAATTTATCATCAGGGAACCTAAGCCTTCAACACAAGATCCAAACTATAGCATGTTATTTTCTAAAGAATACATATAACAACTTTTGCACAGCATTCATTTATTAGGAATTATAAATAATCTAGTGATGATTTAAAGTATCAAAGAACAAAATTACAATAATTTGGTATAATTATCTTAACTGGCTTTATTTTCAATTCTGGAATCAGGTATCATTTCATTCCATAAAAACAGAAAAAGTTTTTCCACGGAGTAGGCAGAAAAGTTTAATTTTATAGACAGAAGCACTGAAGAAAACAGAAAAGTACAAAAACTTGATCAGTCATTTCAAAGTTGTTTTCTTTGTAAAGTGGGACAGGGAAAGAGAACAATAAAAAAAAAATAACTGCTCAGTTAATGACAGGTTATTTCAGTTTACGTCTTTTATATAAGGATTAAAGCAAAGGGAACTTATTATCATGACAATTGAAACTGACCTGTTTGTGAAATTCTGGCTGTTGTGTCTCTAATCCTGATTTCTAAGAAGGTCAGATAAACAGCTTAGTTTCGGCTTGGTGACATGGAACTTTAGAGTGACTCCATTGTGACTTTTAGCCTGGCCTGTTAGGGCCTAGTGCAGGAACTTAGTACAAAACAACAGTCTACTATAATTTTTATTTTTTAACAAAAGTATAGGGGAGGATGTGTGTAGGTCATAGGCAAATACGACTACAATGCCATTTGATATAAAGGACTACAGAGTTTGGTAACTGGAGTTTTGAGGGAGGCTGGAAACTATCCCCTGCAGATACAGGGGAGGGTTGTATAGCAGGTTACTCTTGGCCAGGCATCGTGTTGGCACTGCTGATACAACCCAAGCTTGTAGGACGTGACCCTGGTCCTCACAGTCTTTGGAGTCTAGGGTCTAGAAAGGCAAGATGAAAGGGAGATAATCAACCCTCACACTCTAAGGAAAATGGGTATGAACTGGGCTAATGTTTATGACTGATGAGCTATGGGAGTAGCAAAGTGAGGATCCTTGGCTGAGTCAGAAGATTGAGTCCGATTTCATCAGGAGGATACCTGGGAAGTATTTTGAAAAAGATTGAGTGAAAGGCGATGGAATAGGTAAGACCTTGAGTAATCATGGAAGGTATCCTGACCTTCTTAGAAGTCAGGATTAGAGACACAACAGCCATGGAAGGGCCAGCACAAGAGCCTGAGGGAGCTTGATGGAGTGTGGCTGAAGATCTAGGTAGAGTTCATTGGGCAGGTCCTTCAGTGCCCGCTAGGTAAGCACAGTGCTCCTTTCTCCTGTCAGCTAAGGCTTCTCAAACTTTAGCCTGCATCACAATCAAGTGGGGTCTTCACAGAGTACAGATTTCTGGACCCTACCTCCAGAGTTTTGGATTCAGTAGTATGGGGTAAGGACTAAGAATTTATTTTACATTTCCAATATTTCCAAGTACATTGAGGCTGCTTCTCATAGGGTCACACTTTAAAACTACCACATGGATAGTGGGAAGACATTAATGAGGAACTATATAGAAACGTTTTAAATTGAGGCACTGTGAGTTTCCCCAGGGAAAGCTCTTTGGGAACCAGTGAGCATGCTCAGTTCCTCTCAGTCCACTGTCCCCTCTGGGCTATGCTCCAGACTGGGGTACAAACATAACACCCTGTGTTGCTCAACAGCAACCCTGAGTGATTTCAGGTTGTTGTGCTTCCTTCGAAATCAAGCTCTAGTCCATGCCCCAATGACACCTTTAGGCTTTAAGTCACTGACCTCCCCTGCCATCCCACTCCGAGTCCAAAGTAGTTGCTTGCTAGTGGTTTCTGGATATATTTCATTGCTGCTGCAAGTAAGAGTACCTCAGTTCAGTTTTCCCTCCAGAAAACTGCTGGTAGCAAAATCAACTTTATTCCCTCTTCCTGGTGGCAAATAACCTATGTTCCTCATAGAGTCTGAAAATCCTTTGCAAAGACAAAGAAAATGCTGTCTGGTAGGATGTGGTGGCACATGCCATGATCCCAGAAACTCAGAGGCTGAAGCAGGAGTGTCACGAGTTCAAGGCCAGCTTCAGCAACTTAGTGAGACACTATTCCGAAATGGAAAGGAATGGAGATGTGGCTCAGTGATACAGTGCCCCTGGGTTCAATCCCCAGTACCAAGAAAGAGGAGAGAGGAGGAAAGGAAGGAAGGAAAGAGCGTTACTGAGAAGTTAGAAATCCAAATTTAGTGACTTCTGCACATCTCTGTGGTCTCTGAACACCTCTGTCCCTGCGCTCTCCTCTCGCGCTTTCTAGTCTAGTCTCCAAGCTATTCACCTAACATACCAGGCAGGCCTCTGACTCAACACTGGTTGTTCCCTCTCCTGGAAAAATCGTCCTTCCTGTTTTGTGAAACTCCCTCCCTCACGTCTTTTGGTTCTTCTCTCATTGACATCTCTCTGGCAGCTTGTTTAAAGTACCAGCTCCCACCTCCTCTATACACCCACACACTCACACCACCCGCTGTAAGCCTACTTCCTTTTTCTCCATAGCACATGTCATTGTCTCTCATGCTATGTATTTTATTCATCCATTTATTCATAGTCTCTGTCTCACCACTAGAATGTAAGCTTTTTGAAAGTATGGATTCTACTCTAGTTCATTCACTTCAAGATATCCACCACCCAGAACAGTATTTGGAACACATTGTCCCCAAAACTCTGGTTTCAAAACCTGGGTTTGCTTAATAACTTTCTTGCCCAGGATGACCAATTAGTAGACTATTAATACCTCTTATTAATAAAGTGGGAATAATAACATCTGTCTCAGTCTAATGTCAGGGGTTGGAAAAGTTAAACAGAACAAAATGACATAAACTAGTAACTTCAATATAAATGTAAGTTCTTTTTCATGACTTTCCAAATCCTCTCACCCCAAATATAATATATATATATACTCAAAGTCATTACTATGACCAGTATTTTTTTCCCAGAATGCTCAAATAGGCAGCTTTCTTTATTTCATTGTGTGTTCATAAATAACTCTTTGTATGCGACGGAGTAATAGAAAGAAAAGTGAAGGCTGCTAACAGTGAAGAAAATAAATAGAACTAAGTCAAGTGTAAGATTAGTCAATCAAGTGTGTTTGGTTAATGTACAAGTGGTAACGAGTGACATTAAGTTACCAGGCAATTCAGTGAACGTTCTCTCAATATCATCAGAATGAATTAATGGAAAGAAGTAAATATTCATGAATTTCATTAATACATATAACTCAAAAGTCCCCAGGCCTTACAAACTATGGGTTCAACAAGATCATATTGCCATGAATTTGTAGATTCTGTTGGCCTACGTGACTACAGACCCCCTATCTAACTACAGCCCTTCGGCAGACTTCTCCAATTAGCCTGATAATCCCTGGGGTATCTCACATTTGCTCATGATTATTTCATATTTTTCTGCCACAGCCTACTTGTTCATATTCACCACACATGAGCCCCTGAAGAGGAGACCTTCTTGGGGAACACGGTTTTAGCATCTAGAGAATCATTCCTCCATGCCCCAGAGTTACATAGCCTTTGGAGAGCCTGGAAGTCCTACGCTAACTAGGGCCACACTGTGTCAGATTCCAGAACTGGAAGGCTGGCCGTGTTCCATAGGTCTTGCAGCCAGACCCTGAGGATGGACTTGGGAAGGACTAATGAGAAGCCAACATCCTTTTCCCCTGCTTCTTGCCATGCAGTTTAAAGCAACTCATAAAATGGCTGTTACCAGAAAACATGCCTTCACATGCCCGTAGAACAACCTTACTGTTTTATAAGCCATAAATAGATTGGATCTCAGATTTCTTGAAAGCTTTATTGTACTTTCAGTGGTGACTGGTGAATCAACTGCTGTAAGAAAGCAAACAGGATGTGCAAAAACAGGAAAGAGATAAAATATATTCTCCAGCTTCAAAGAAACCAGCCATAATCACACTTGGATTGTGATTAGAGGTGCCACACACCCGGTTATTTTCCACAGCATCCCTGGCCTCCGCCTCACCCGCCCAGCACTCTCAGCATGTTTGGCTCAGCTCTGCTTATTTCCTGGTTGCTTTTCTTTGACGAGGGGACATTTGTGCAATAATCTATTCAATCAGTAAAGAAAGACTCTCAATCATTTTGCCTTTGATGAGAAATAAAAGATCAGGATGCCCTGCCATCCTGAGAATCACAATGGAAGTAACAGCTCAGGCAACAGCCTCTATGGAATGTTCCCAAGAGGATCTGCTGTTCTCAGTCCCATTTTTCTGCTGCTTTACCTGCAAGGTCTTCACTTCATGCCAGGCACAGCAAGACAGGGGCATTATGGACAGGTGGTGGTGGGGTAGTTCATATTCTGAAACGTGGTTATCCTCTTTCAGTTAACTCATTGGAGGGATCCACAAATTCATTTTTCCTGATTATCTCACACAAAATGTTTTAATTTTACCTGTAAGTTACACTCTGTGCAAATGCTCATAAACTGAATATTCAATGGTCAAAAGACCAAGCATTGTCAGCCTGGACTGGAAGTGAGCATCAGATCCAGCCACACCCTGCATGGATTGGTAGACATGAACAGTCATTTTGAGCTAATGCATGTTTCTTCTTTCTACCACACACAAAGAGAAAATGCCACCAATGTTACTTAACCACAAACTTAAATTCAAGCAAAACTTTCAAGTTGTTTCTTGTGAATAAGCTAACAGCACTACATCTGGTAAATTATTTCTTAGAAAAGGTAAAACAAGAAAACGAAATGACAGAACACTGAATCAATGTCATTATCTTCTATTTCAGTTTCATCTGGTATTAAGCAAACTGCATGAATTTATGGGATGTATTGGTTTAGGGACTGAAAATTACAACAAAAAGTCAGGTTTGTGGATAATTTGAAACTTTTATGAAAATACAATTTCTTTCTTTCTTTCAGGGATTCTTGGGAAATGAACACAGGACTTGAGGCATGCTGGGCATATGTTCCCTTGAGCTACACCCTCAGTCCACAATGTATATTTCTTTCTAATTCCTTAAGACCTATGAAAATTGATCTTTAAATCTTTAATATCTTGCACAATCCTTTTAATATAAAATCATTTAAATGCACGGTAACAAATGATTATTCTTGAAATCTTTCTATTTATTCTGATTCTTTCAAAAGCAAACAATGGTGTCGATAAGTGTTAAAATGGGGTTGATATATTTATTTATGTAAGTTTTTTGTTTACAGTTATAAAAATTTTCACTGAAAGTAATTGCAATGTTCAGGGAGAGTCTGGAGGGCCTTTATAAAATGGAGGTGAAACAATGTAAAATTTGTCAAAATGAGCACTAGCACCTCATTTTCTGAAAAATAGCAAGAGTCACTGAGTGTTCTTGTATTGGGATTGACCAGTGAAACAGAACCAATAGAATATGAAAAGGTAGAAATATGTTAAGGAACTGACTCTCAGAATTGAAAACTGTAGGACTGACTGTTAGGTTTGAAACTCCCAGGGAAGTTCCATGCTGAGGTGTTGAGATGACATTCCTTCCTCTGGAAACCTCAGTCTCTGCTCATAAGGTCTTCGTTTGATTGGATGGGTTTGTCTACACAATGGAGGGCAATCTACTTAATGTCTATGGGTGGTAAACATTAATCACATCCAAAATATACCTTCATAGCAATATCTAGACTAGTGTTTGACCAAACAAGGCACCATAGCATTGTCAAATCGATGAAATTAGCCATCATGATCATAAAGGTAGTTAGTAAGTTAGCTGGGAGTGAAGAGTCAGAATTACTTAACTGATATTTCCACAGAGGCACTATACATTATTAATCCAGTGCACATGCAAAAGGGTTTCTACCTTCAATATAAGCATGTGTGTATGTGTACGTTTGTAAAAGGGAACTATCAAAATAAAACAATAATTGATAGTAAATTTCACATATAATTTTGATTTCACGATTAAAGGAAATATCTTTGATTCACTTATTTTTAGCATAGAGATGACATATACATATAAGTCAAATAATTTAAAAAACCAAAAGGTAGTCAGCTAATGGTGATTTATCATCCACTAAACTCCTCATAGGTAATTAGTATGAACTGTATTCCAAAATAAATCTTTTTCAGAATCTTAAGACAACCTAATAGCAGATGAATACTGGGATTCAGAAGGAGATGGCACATGAAGGAAGGAAGTGTACTGGGGGAGAGCCACATTTATAAAACTTTCCTCCTGACGACACTCCCTTACCTGTGAAGCACAGGATAGTCTGAACTCACAGAAAGCAACATTTGAGTAGCTTGAGGTGTCAGTGAGTGGTATTTGAGGACATCAGAGGAACTAGAAAAACTGGAAAAAGCCATTTATAGTGATATGGGGGTGGGTCCCCAAATCTACATATAAACTATGTTCGACCTTTGGCTGAACTCTGAACTATGCATGTTCCAAGTAAACTATAAAAATCCACAGAAAGTAATCTACAGAACTGACATCCCAGCTGCTACCCATGGCAGAAGAGAAAAAGAATTTGGAGTTTGAGTCCCACCAATTACCTTGTTAAATAGGAGAAATCTGGGATCATCAAAGATTTGCAAACTAGTATAGACAATTAACTTTGTCGTTATGGCTTTTGTTTATGTCCTTGAAGACTAGGTCAGAAACAAAGTGGTCAAGTGTGGTCTAGACAACATGCGTGTAGGATTAATGCACCAGCATTTGGTGGACCATGATGAACAATTACCCATAGACTACCAGCCATGATCGACCTGTGCCAAGGTTGATAAAGTATTTTCATCAAGATGTGATCTGGTGAAAGAGGGAGCAACTCTTTTCTTTGTACAGTGACCAAAATAGGGAAAGAGAAATGTTGAATTTTTAATCATCCAGATCCAGATTCAAGTGACCTTGATAAATTGAAGAAGTGGTTAGAACTTAATAGAAGGCAATTTAGTAGAGAATTGCTTAGGAAAGAGGATCAGAAACATTAATAAATACAACAAAGAAGGTAATAGACTATGACAGTACTACTTAAGCTTTTGTTCTCAGGATTCCTTCATTATCTTAAAAACTATTGTGGACTTCAAGAACTAATTTGAATTATACCTATTGATATTTAACATTAGAAATTAAAATTGAAAAAATTTAAAATATATTTTATGAATTAATTTAAACAATAATTATATCAATGCAAAAAATATATTTTATGAAAAATAAAATACTGGCTTGTACACATGATATTATATTACATTTTTTTTTGCAAATCTCTTTAATTCCTGTCTTACTGGAAGACAGCTGCAGTCTCATATCTGTTTCTACATTCAGTATGTTGAAATATCACATATCGTGTAAACTCTGGATAACTCCCCCATACACTCATGAAAGAATGTGAAGGAAAATCTTGGTATTGTTATGAAAATAGTTTTGACCTTGTGGACTCTCTGAAATGGTCTTAAGAATCCTCGGGAACCTCCTTTGCAGAGAATTCACATGGAGTTGAATATATATTCTCATGCCCTGGATCACTTCTTAGACTTCCATTGTCATACTTTCTTTTGTAGACCTTCATATTACCAGTCCTTCAAATCTGTCTTTACAACTTTCAATCCATCCAACAGAACCATTAACAATTTCTCATGACTGTATCTAAAGCCCCACACTTCTGATTAGCTCTTCTTCTAAGCAAAGTGGAGAACCAGATGTATCACTTGAAATTCTGACCCCTGGGAGATTTTCCCTTTCTCATTGCACCTCAGAGGTATCTTCCAAGTAAGGTATAAATCTGTTATTCCACTTCAGACTCGTTCCACCATATTGTGCTAAAACACCTGTAAATCATGTTTTAACGTTTTCCTCAATTTCCATGAGACCGTAGTTATAAGGTGAGGGCAGTGTAGCAAAAATGGCTGGGAGTAGGCACCAATCAATCATGCAACATCCTGGTTCCCTTGGTACCTGCCCAAACCTAATTTTATAACTGATAATGATTGACTACCCATATTTATGGGCCAATGAGTCATTGAACACTCTGCTTATAATAGATACTTAATTTGCATGGACACTTGGTAGCTCTAGGGCTCAATAGCAAGCCATTTTTTAAAAAGAGAGTGATATTGTACAACTCTGCTCCAAAACCCAAGCATCCTGCACCATTATTAACCCAAATGATCTTTTCACAAGACCCCTAGATAGAGAAACTATTATAGAGAATGTAAATAGCATCAGATTTGCTATGACATGAAGTCCAAATAGTAGACGGAGTTCCTTAAAATGCAGCCTGGATTAGCTATTACCAAATGGGATATACTGTTTCCTTAAAAAAACCCCTTTCTTAAATGGTAGGAATTGTGCAAAATATAGAAACTTGTTTTTCACTTTGAATATAATATCCTGACATGTCCTGAACTACAGCAGTACCAGAAATTTCTCTGAGATGACAGGCACATAAATTTTCATTGTGCTTATATTCCACCCTGGACAGGCACATATCTCACCAGGTGTTTGGGTTATCTATTGTTATGTAACAAGTCACTCCAAAACTTAGTGACTTTAAAGAACAACAATCAATTTATCTCCCATGGTTTCTATGAGGCAAGTGGGAAAGGCTTGGCTGGACAGTTTTGTTTCAGGATCTCTCATGTAGCTGCTGTCAGATTGTGGCTGATGTGGCTAAAGATGAGTGACTGAAGCAGCTGGAGGAAAGCCAGGCATCTCTTCACAGAGTTTCTGGACTCTGTGGCCTTTCCATGTCCTTCCAGCAGGATCATCTTTCTGTTTATCTGACCAGTGAAGGCTTCAAGTACAAGTATTATGCTGCATAAAATGGAAGTCATTTCATCTCTAATGATCTGAACCAAGTAGGACACATAACACCACTTCTGACTTGCTCTTTTGGTTGAAGCAGTGAGAAAAACCCACCAGTTACAGAGAATGAAACATAGGTTCTCTCTCTAAGTGGGAGGGATGTCAAAATCATATTGTAAGGAAAGCATGTGAATAGGAGATGTTGCTGAGGCTATTTGGAGAAAATACTGTCTGACAAACCAGGGGCATCTAATAATTCCTGCTGAACAGATGCTGTGACATGATATTACTATCAAGGACCAGAGTGATGCGAAATAATGAGGCAGTTATGGTTTAGATTATGACAGTCCATAGGAGAGTTGGCATTGCCCTGAGGTAAATGGCAAAAAGTATACTACTGTGCCTTTCAGGTAAAAGAAGCTAGCTTCTAGTACTCTCTATTTATCAGAATAATTATAAAAAGTATTTTCCAGGTGCATAACAGGTACACAGCAGGGGTATTTTGCTTTAGAAAAGAGACAACAACTGGAACAATAGGTATATTTTTAATCACTACCTGACTGCTTTACAATGCTTCCCATCAGCCCCCCTAGGACCCTTTATCCTCTGTATGGAGAAACATGTACCTCATCTGGGAATGAAACAGACATCTTTAAATTGTTCATGATTTTGGATGTGGGGTCAATCCACATTGGTGTACAGTGCTGTTCAAATGTGACTTTTTAAAATTACAGGTGTGGTTCTCTTAAGTTTGGTCACTCCTGCCAAAGTCTTCAACCCCTTATCAGAGAGTTAGTTTAGGGAACCTGCCAGCAGCCAAGTTCATCTGTTTCAGCTATCCCTTCAGAAACCAGAGAAATAACCATGGTAGTTTTATACACAATAGGATCCACTGTAAAATAGATCTAGATTTCAAACTGTACTTAATCATTGATCTCCTAAAGCCTGTGCAGTTGACTTCTTTTTTGATGGGGGAGTGGCAGCCAGGGGAGGATACCAAGGATTGAACTCAGGGGCAGTAGACCACTGAGCCACATCCCCAGCCCTATTTTGTATTTTATTTAGAGATAGGGTCTCACTGAGTTGCTCAGTGCCTCACTTTTGCTGAGGCTGGCTTTGAATTTGTGATCCTCCTCCTCAGCCTCCAAGCCACTGGGATTACAGGTGTGCACCACCATATCTGGCCCTGTAGTTGACTATATTCAGAGATTCACATAGTTCTAAGCCAGTGGTCAGTGAGCCTCATATTTCTTGGCAATTATTCAGTCTTTCCCCAATTCAGAATGCTAATAAATGACTGCAGTGACTGCAGATAGCTTTGAGAAGCACAGAAGAACTATTGTACAATACATATTTGTTTCAATGTTTTGGAATCTGGTTCAGAAAGAATGTGTGAACTGATTCATGTCTAGTAGTTGGAAGAATGGCCATGACTCTCAATCATGTGACTAAAATCATAATTTTATTTCCAAATCTAGATTTTTGTGTGTGAATGTGTGTTATGTAGATTAAGACTTTACAAGTCTTTCTATTTATTAGAGCCCTGGGAATCCCAGGATCAATTTACCACCAACCAAGATCTCTGCGGGTCAAACTTGTGATCATCCTTCTAGCCTACTATTTATTTCAACAGTATAGCCTCTTTTCTTGGTGGTTAATCACTACCAATAAAGACAGGATTTTTAAAAACCTTCACCTTTGGCCTATCAGAGATAACATTTGCCCCCAGGATTTTCCAAAAATATGTATACCTACATAGTCAATGCATTTTTCAGTTTTAGGTTAACAAAGTGTCCTTGCTCTGGTTTCATGGTAAAGGTGAAGATGAAAGAGTCTCACAGTAAAAATCAAGTAACAAGTCATATCTCCTTAAGCCTTTGGTTTACTCATTGACATTAGCTGAGGAATTTCTGGTATCTCAACATCCTTTAGTATAGACATCACTGAAACTAACAAGAAACATAAAAAGGTAGAGTTTGGACCCAATTCTGTTTCACAGTGAGCTCTCAGCATCCACAAACCCATTTCCTGGTTTTATCTCAAATATATTTTATTGTACTAGTGAAACTTAGTAAAACAAAAATTAAGTTTCCCAGATCCCAAATACATTTATACAGACTACCAAGTACCTATGCAAGATTTAAAGAAAGGCAGAATAAATGCAGACTAGTAAGTATATCTAATACAGTAGCCATTAAAGCCAAGTATCAAAATAAAATGAGCTGAGATCCAGAACTTTGAAATATTTTATCATAAAATATAAAACTGGGTTCTCAAATATTTTCAAGTCACAAAGAGCAAAAAGTAAAAAAGCTTTCTGAAGTGTTAATAAAATCTTTTCTAAGTGTCCATCTGTTTCATAATCCACATTAGTGAAGTACAAATTATTTATAATATAAATGTAAAAGAAAGGATGTTTGTTTAAAAACTTTATTAAGAGTGCCAATCAAAATCAAATTTGAATACCACTGATCCAGGAGACAGAGAAATAAGCCCCAAATAATGTACAGGATATTGCAGGATTTTGTAGTTTAGAAATCAATCAAAATTTGCACATACATATATATACATATATACATGCACATCTATGTGCAAATTTCTGTAAGTTCTCATTATTCAACTATTCAATGCCAATGGCTCAATTTTAAAGCCTTTATTGGATGTGAACATATTTTATTTCCCTTATATATTTCCATAGCCATTTATTTTGATTCACCAGGTCCATAATTCTGGAAACCACAACTGTGACAAGGATATAAAGGTATGAAAAAATTTATCAACGTTCTCCTTCAAACAGATTTGAAAGATGTATGTAATAGATATGATGGACTATGGGCCAGAAGGGCAAAGTGAAGCTCATTACATACACTTCAAATCATGCATTAAGCTTTCAGCCAGATATCCAAATAAATAAGACACCTCTCATTAAACAAAGCCATTTAATCTCAAAGACTAAAATTTCTAAATCCCATTCAACATCCCATGGTCTTGTGACGGATGTAACAACAGTCGTCCTAAAGACGATTTCTATAAAAGTAATTCTGGAAAGGACATAAAGCTCTTTTATATTAAATCTGTTTCATCAGTGAACATTAGACAAGGTCAGAGAGTTTCCCTGAGAAGTATAAATCACCTAATAGTAATGTATTAAGACAGTGCAAGTAATACAAAAAAATAATACCAGTAGAGTACTTTCAACAGTTTTTCTTATTTTCTTAAAAATGAAATTGGAATTGCTGAAGAGAAAGAACAGATCTATTTTTACCTGAACCACATTTTGAAGTCATAATTTAATATAGAGATATTTTATCCGAAGTCCCTCTATTCCTCAAAAGTTATACATTTTTTCATAGGCCTTTTCATCCCCTCATTATAGCAGAGATGATGAATCTTGGAACATAAACTCATTAACCAAAATGACCTCCTATAAAGACACTCAAATCATAATAGGAAATGCATATTGAATGCTTAGAAACTATGAATATCTAAAATATTTTTAACAGCCTCCTCCCAATTTTCTCTACTAGATAATTTCTTTAAAACGCAATGGAAAATGAAAATCAAATGAAGAGCTGCCTCAGTTAATCATTGGAAATTTAGAATAGAGGAAGACTACGTAAGAGGCAAAGGTGTCCTCCTAGAGATAATTCACACACAGAAACCCAAGGAAACAAGATGCTGGAGACAATGACTGTCCAGAAGCCAACAACCACTTCCATGCAATGAATATTGCCCATTCAGAGATGTGCTACTTTGAACTGATGTGAAAATTAGTAGACTATATATTTCAGTCTGGTCTACTCACCTCTGAAATAGTTTTATTTTTATTACTCCAATAAAAATCATCTCATTTCCTATTCAATATGAATTGAACAAAGAGATAAGTATAAGTATGAAGGGGCTTTACTAGGAAAAGCACCTTGATAGTGTCTTATTTTCAGTGTTTTCATTCATAATAAATATTGAATGATGCTGCTTAACAATAATAACGTGTTTCTAATCACAGTTAAAAACTCTGTTTTTCCTATATTTTTCTATAGTTTCTCCTGTATTTTTTCATGAGCAATAATAGAGCAACCACTCAAGACTCTTTGTCCAGTTCCTATACTGTGGTACCAGATATTTTAAGTGATTTCCTGCATTATCTCATTAACTCTCAGAACAGCCCTGGGAGGTAGGTATTATTTCAGGACTGTCTTACAGATAAGGAATGAAGGCTAAAGAAAGGTTAAGCAAATTACCCCAAGTTAAACAGCTGTAAGTGTGAGATCTGCACTTTGAGCTGTCTCGTCCCAAAGCTCATGCTCTTAACCACTGTGTTATTACTTGAAAGGAAATGTCATGTCTTATACCAAGGGGAGAAAAGTGCTTTGTAGAGAGTGTGGTTCGCCTCTGACTCATTTTCTCTTCCATCTATTCTGATAAGGACACAAGGTCCTGGGGTGAGGCCTTCCCAGATTTCTCATGCTACTCTGGAGTGCACACAGGGATTATGTCTTACCTTTACTCTGTCCTTTTGCAAATGGTGAGTGTGTCACAGCCCACCAGGAATCCAGGCCTGCTCTCCTTGACTCATGCAAGCCCAGGATGGAAGTTCTGGGGATGACTAAGAGAGTACCAATGTATTTTCTCTACATAGAAAATACATAGAACACTTTTCTGCTTAAATAAATGTGGACAGAATCATGGTCTTTACTAAATTATATAATGTATATTTATTATACAAATTGGATTCATGAAAGAACAAATGAAAAAAATAAGTGATATTTTAAAAAATGCTTTGAACATTCCCTTTGACATCTACAAATACTATTCAACAAATGTTTTTTAGAGCAAAATACCATATTATTTATTTACCCATTTCAGGAAGACATTGATTTCATAAATAACAATCCTCTATACTTACTAAATAAAATCCAACTAGATGTTTTATTGCCAATTGATAATGCTTATATATTTAGCTATCAAACGATGATGAGAGAATGTTTTAATTTGAATTTTCCTTAGTGATTTGCAAGGGATTCAGGTAGAGATGACTAAAAAATATATAGATACATTTTCCAAGTTTTCAATGCATGTATATAAGTAAAATGAAGATAAATAATAGACTTGTCACTAAATCTATAAATGAAAAATAATTATGTTGAATATTTTTAATTAGAATAATGCCATTTCTCTGACAAACGATATTGATTAAAAATAAACAGTGTGAGCTGGGCACAGTGGCGCACACCTGTAATCCCAGAGGTGAGGGAGGCTGAGGCAGGAGGATAGTGAGTTCAAAGTCAGCCTCAGCAAAAGTGAGGTGCTAAGCAACTCAGTGAGACCCTGTCTCTAAATAAAGTACAAAATAGGACTGGGGATGTGGCTCAGTAGTCAAGTGTCCCTGAGTTCAATCCCAGTACCCCAAAAATAAAAAAATAAAAATAAATAAACAAACATTTTGATTATACTTTCGTTAAGCTCATGAGAATATCTTTTTACAAAAAATTCTTTTCTATTACATCCTTTTCAAACTTAGCAGCAGCAAGGTAGAATGTTCAATGTTATAGTATAATAATTTAATACTGATATTTTCAAATTTCAGAATAGGACAAGAATTTGAAGTTTTCCTTGAATGAATTTTCATGAATGAGGTCATCAGTATAATGTAGAAATATCCCACATGTGCAAGTTTATTCTCCCTTTGTACCAAAACAATACTAGAAAATACTTTGACATGGCAATCTGGTGCAGATTTCAGCATTACACAGGTATATGACACAGGAATGCAGTCAATTAGAGTCATAGCAAATCAAACACTATTCGATCTTCCTCTCATTCCATTGATCTCATCATGCACATTGTCACTGCCTCAGTTCATAAAGAACTGATACTGTCTTTGTTATTTCATCTCTTTTCTAATCTGGTCATCATTAAGAACAATGAATAGCAAGAACACAGGTACAGCCTTTAGCATAAAAAATCACTTGGAATTGAAAATTCTAAAAATTAAAAGTATGAAAATATTCAATCCATACAAAATTGAATGAATGGAAACCAATTTTTGATTGAATAATTTCCTAGAATGTAGTACAACATTTCAAAAGCAGCTGGTGTCCAACAGATGACTGTTGTTACTGATGGTGTGATGAGGTGAGAATTTTTTCTAGAATGTCTTTTCCAAAATAAAGGCTAACCCAACATTTCTTCCCACTATGGTTTCCCATCTCTTAAATTTCTTTAAAGCTACAAAAGCAGTTCACCTACTTTATCAATAAAGTCACTAAAAATGAGACCTCTTTTAAGTGTCTTTCATCCATCATTGCTAAGGGATTCTCTCATCTTGGCTACCCAGTCAAAAACATTTGAAAAGATTTCTTCTCATTTTCTGAAAAAAAAAAAAATCTCTGCTTTATCACCCACTTTGAGTTTTTCCATTAGTCCACTGTCAGCATACTTCTTTCTGTAACACAAAATTAAGAGAACAGACTTTGAACTTGAAAAATAGATTTTTCTCTTCATTAATAATGATACATGATATATCACGGAAATGTGGCAAAAGGGTGTGATGACTCTTTTTGTGTCTCTCAGAGCTTTTAATGTTTTGTTGAAATACTATATTGCACAAGATCTTGAATTTGAGCTTGGTGGTGACTCAGGTTCAGTATCTAATCTTTTGTGAGTCTTGGTTTCCACATAGATGGGCATCAGATAATAAAAGCATATGATAAATAGTCCATATAATTATTCAGGAGAGTGAATAATATATGTAAAAATGTTAGGATATTATAAAGTTATTCAAGCTATTACAGAAGTTCTGTCATCATTATTGATGACTATGTAGCTAATTCCACATTGTGACAAAAACAGATTTGTGCCTAAACTTATCTGGGAAGTATTCAGGGTCTATATGGTGCACACAGTGAAGAACACATATTCTTATTGCAGAATGATGTTTGAAAGAGGAAAATCACCTTTAGGTAATTAGAAAAAAACTCATTTATTTTTACATCCTGGAAAGTATAGAGACATCCTACTGACTTTATATTCGATTCAACAACTGCTTTCTAGTACCATGTCTGAATCCTGAGGGCATTCACCTAAATCAGACACCCACATCCACCCCCGTCCCCTCCACTGCCTACCTTCTGGCCAAGGATCTCAAAGTCATCTATTTTGTTTGGATACAATGCCATAAAAGTCATAGAAGCCAAGAGAGCACTTACAAAACAAAAAGTTAATATGGGAGAAATTAGGGGAGCAAAAGGAACTTGAATACAAACCAAAGCCTATATATTGATGAGATTTAAGCAGGTAAAATTCCTCTCCATATAGAAATGAGAAATGAACAAAACCTGAGCGAACATGTTCATCTGCAAACTTTCTGAAATTCAAGAATTGTGTATGGCTTGGAAGGACTTCTGACTATTAAAAACTAACTTCTATAGCAAATCAAACCGGTGACTCTTATATGGTTTGTATAAAAGCTCACGTGATAGACAATGCTAGAATGTTCAGAGGTGAAATGATAGATTATGAGAGTCATAACCTAATCAGTGGATTAATCCACTTAATAGATTAATAATTTGAAAGGACTCCTGTACTGGGTGGTAACTGTGGGTAGGTAGAGATGGCAGGAAGAGGTGGGTCACTGGGGAATGCCTCTGGGATTATATATTTTGTCCCTGGCTCCTCGCATTCTCACTCTGCTTCTTGACTGTCATGAAGTGAGCAGCATTCCTCCCGGGCCTTCTGCCATGATGTTCTGCCTCACTTCAGGTCTACACTCATGGAGTTGACTGACTATGGGCTGAGACTCTGGAACCAAGAGCCAAAATAAACTTTTCCTCCTCTAGGTTGTTCTGGTCAGATATTTTAGTCACAGTGACAAAACATTGATTAACAGTGGTTTAAAACAACAAAAATCTCTTCTTTCAGAGTGCTGAAGGTTGGAAGTCAAAATCAAGATTTTGGAAGGGCCATACTCCCGCTGAAGGTATTAGGAAAGAATTCTCCATTCTCATGTCCTAGTTTCTGGCAACTCCTAGAAATCTTTAGCATTGCTTGATTTATAAATACATTACTCCAATCTCCACCTCCACCTTCATGTAGTTGTCTTCCATTATGTCTCCTCTCTGTCTCTGTATCCACATCTCCCTCTCCTTTATCTCATAAAGGTGCCAGCCATTGCCTTTAAGGTCCACACGAATTCAGTATGACCTTAACTTGATCACATCTGCAAAGACTCAATTTTCAAATAAGATCACATTCACAAGTACCAAGAACTAATATTTAGACAGATCTTTTGGGGATACATAAATCAATCTACTGCACATAGTAAATAAATGGAGGAATCTACTGAAGTCTGAAAGATAATAGGGGCAGAAAGACAGTATGAATTAAAAGTAAATGATTGAAGTACTACAGTAGACCTATATGTGTTTCTTTTTTTTTTTTTTCACTTTTCTTCTATTGTAAACAAATGGGATACATCTTGTTTCTCTGTTTCTACATGGAGTAAAGGCATACCATTTGTGTAATCATAAATTTACATAGGTTAATGTTGTTTGATTCGTTGTTATTTTTTCCCTTCCCCCCACCACTCCCAGCCCTCTTTTCCCTGAATACAGTCTTTCCTTCCTCCGTTCTTGCCCCCCTCCAACCCCCCATTATGTGTCATCATCTGTTTATCAGTGAGATCATTCATCCTTTGGTTTTTTGAGATTGGCTTATCTCACTTAGCATGATGTTCTCCAAATTTCATCCATTTGCCTGCAAATGCCATAATTTTATCATTCTTTATGGCTGAGTAATATTCTATTGTATACATATACCACAGTTTCTTTTTCCATTCATCAGTTGAAGGACATCTAGGTTGGTTCCACAATCTGGCTATTGTGAATTGAGCAGCTATGAACATTGATGTTGCTGTATCTCTGTAGTATGCTGATTTTAAGTCCTTTGGGTATAGGCCGAGGAGTGGGATAGCTGGGTCAAATGGTGGTTCCATTCCAAGCTTTCTGAGGAATTTCCATTCAGCTTTCCAGAGTGTCTGCACTAATTTGCAACTACACCAGCAATGTATGAGTGTACCTTTTTCCCAACATCCTCGTCAACACCTATTGTTGCTTGTATTCTTGATAATCGACATTCTAATTGCGGTGAGAAGGAATCTTAGGGTAGTTTTGATTTGCATTTCTCTTATTACTAGAGATGTTGAACATTTTTTCATATATCTGTTGATTGCTTGTACATCTTCTTCTGTGAAGTGTCTGTTCATATCCTTAGCCCATTTGTTGATTGGATTATTTGTATTCTTGGTGTAGAGTTTTTTGAGTTCTTTATAGATTCTGGAAATTAGTGCTCTATCTGAAGTATGAGTGGCAAAGATTTTCTCCCACTCTGTAGGCTCTCTCTTCACATTGCTGATAGTTTCGTTTGCTGAGAGAAAGTTTTTACTTTGAATCTATCCCAGTTGTTGATTCTTGCTTTTATTTCTTGTGCTATGGGAGTCCTGTTAAGGAAGTCGGATCCTAAGCTGACATGTTGAAGATTTGGACCTACTTTTTCTGCTATAATCTGCAGGGTCTCTGGTCTGATTCCGAGGTCCTTGATCCATTTTGAGTTGAGTTTTGTGCAGGGTGAGAGATAGGGGTTTAGTTTCATTCTGTTGCATATGGATTTCCAGTTTTCCGAGCACATTTGTTGAAGAGGCTATCTTTTCTCCATTGCATAATTTTGGCCCCTTTGTCTAGTATGAGAAAATTGTATTCATTTGGATTTGTTTCCATGTCTTCTATTCTGTATCATTGATCTACCTGTCTATTTTGGTACCAATACCATGCCGTTTTTGTTACTATTGCTTTGCAGTAGAGTTGAAGATCTGGTATTGCGATACTCCCTGCTTCGCTCTTCCTGCTAAGGATTGCTTTAGCTATTCTGGGTTTCTTATTCTTCCAGATGAATTTCATGATTCCTTGCTCTATTTCTGTAAGGTACGTCATTGGGATTTTAATTGGAATTGCATTGAATCTGTATAGCACTTTTGGTAGTATGGCCATTTTGACAATATTAGTTCTGCCTATCCAAGAACATGGGAGATCCTTCCATCTTCTAAGGTTTTCTTTCATTTCTTTCTGTAGTGTTCTGTTGTTCTCATTGTAGAGGTCTTTCACCTCTTTTGTGAGATTGATTCCCAATTTATTATTTATTATTTTTGATTTATTATTTTTGAGGCTATTGTGAATGGGTTAGTTTTCCTAACTTCTCTTTCTGAAGATTCATCACTTATGTATAAAAATGCATTGGATTGGGCTGGGGAGATAGCTCAGCTGGTAAAGTGCTTGCCTCGAAAGCACAAGGCCCTGAGTTCGATCCCCAGTACCAAAAAAAAAAAAAAAAAAAAAATGCATTGGATTTATGAGCATTGATCTTGTAACCTGCTACGTTAATGAATTCACTTATGCGTTCTAAAATTTTTCTGGTGGAATTTCCGTGTTCCTTTAAATATATAATCATGTCATCAGCGAACAGAGATAGTTTGAGTTCTTCTTTTCCTATTTGTATCCCTTTAATTTTTTTGGTTTATCTAATTGCTCTGGATAGAGTTTCAAGGACGATGTTGAATAGAAGTGGTGAAAGAGGGCATCCCTGCCTTGTTCCAGTTTTTAGGGGGAATGCTTTCAGTTTTCCTCCATTTAGAATGATATGGGCTTAGTGTAGATGGCCTTTACAATGCTAAGAAATGTTCCCACTATCCCTATTTTTTCTAGTGTTTTGAGCATGAAGAGATGCTGTACTTTATCAAATGCTTTTTCTGCATCTATCGAAATAATCATGAGATTCTTGACTTTAAGTCTGTTGATATGGTGAATGACATTTATTGATTTCCGGATGTTGAACCAACCTTGCATCTCTGGGATAAAACCCACTTTATCATGGTGCACTATCTTTTTAATATATTTTTGTATGCACTTTGCTAAAATTTTGTTGAGAATTTTTGCATCAATGTTCATTAAGGATATTGGTCTGAAATTTTCTTTCCTTGATGTGTCTCTGTCTGGTTTAGGTATCAGGGTAATATTGGCTTCATAGAATGAGTTTGGGAGGGTTCCCTCCTCTTCTATTTCATGGAATACTTTGAGGAGTATTGGAATGAGCTCTTCTTTAAAGGTTTGTAGAACTCGGTTGAGAACCCATCTGGTCCCAGACTTTTCTTTGTTGATAGGCTTTTGATGACTTCTATTTCATTGCTTGAAATTGATTTATTTAAGTTGTGTATGTCCTCCTGGTTCAGATTAGGTAATTCATATGTCTCCAGAAACTTGTTGATATCTTTGAGGTTTTCTTTTTTGTTGGAATAGAGATTTTCAAAATAGCTTCTAATTATGTTTTGAATTTCACTCATGTCTGTAGTGATATTTCCTTGTTCATTCCAAATTTTAGTAACTTGAGTTTTCTCTCTCTTTCTCTTTGTTAGTGTGGCTATGGGTTTATCAATTTTGTTTATTTTTTCAAAGAACCAACTCTTTATTTTGTTAATTTTTTCGATTGTTTCTTTTGTTTCAATTTAGTTTTTTGGCTCTGATTTTAACTATTTCCTGTCTTCTACTACTTTTGGTGTTGGTCTGCTCTTCTTTTTCTAGGGCTTTGAGCTGTAGTGTTAATTCGTTTATTTGTTGATTTTTTCTTTTTTTATTGAATGTGCTCCATGAAATAAGCCTTCCTCTAAGAACTGCTTTCATAGTGTCCCACAGATTTTGATATGATGTGTCTTTGTTCTCATTTACTTCAAAGAATTTTTTTATTTGCCACCTGATGTCTTCTGTTATCCATTCATCATACAATAGCGTATTATTTAATCTCCAGGTGTTGGAGAAGTTTCTGTTTTTTATTCTGTCATTTATTTCTAATATCAATCCATTATGATCTGATAGAATACAAGGTAGTATCTCTATCTCCTTGTATTTGCTAACAGTAGCTTTGTGGCATAAAATATGGTCTATTTTAGAGAAGGATCCATGTGCTGCTGAGAAGAAAGTGTAGTCATTCTTTGTTAGATGGTTTAGTCTATATATGTCTGTTAAGTCCAAATTGTTGATTGTGTTATTGAGATCTATGGTTTCTTTATTCAATTTTTGTTTGGAAGCTCTATCCAGTGGTGAGAGAGGTGTGTTAAAATCGCCTAGTACTATTGTGTTGTGGTCTATTTGATTTCTGGAACTGAGAAGGATTTGTTTGACATAAGTGGATGAGCCAATGTTTGGGGCATAGATATTTATGATTGTTATGTCTTGCTGATTTATGTTTCCCTTAAGCAGTATGTAATGTCCTCTTTATCCCTTCTGACTAGTTTTGGCTTGATGTCCACATTATCTGAAATGAGGATGGATACTCCAGCTTTTTTGCTGTGTCCGTGTGCATGGTATGTTTTTTCCAATCCTTTCACCTTTAGTCTGTGGGTATCTCTTTCTATGAGATGAGTCTCTTGCAGGCAGCATATTATTGGATTTTTCTTTTTAATCCAATCTGCCAGTCTATGTCTTTTGATTGATGAGTTCAGGTCATTAACATTCAGGGTTATTATTGAGATATGATTTGTATTCCCAGTCATTTGACTCATTTTTGTTTTTTGACATGATTTGGTTTCTCCTTTATTTGGCTATTCCTTTAGGTTAGTTCCTCCCATTCCTGATTTGCATCATTGTTTTTCATCTCTTCCTCATGGAATATTTTGTTGAGAATGTTCTGTAATGCCGGCTTTCTTTTTGTAAATTCTTTTAGCTTTTGTTTATCATGGAAGGATTTTATTTCATTGTCAAATCTGAAAGTCAGTTTTGCTGGGTATAAGATTCTTGGTTGGCATCCATTTTCTTTCAGGGCTTGGTAAATGTTGTTCCAGGCCCTTCTAGATTTTAGGGTCTGGATTGAAAAATCTGCTGATATTCTTATTGGTTTCTCCCAGAATGTAATTTGATTCTTTTCTCTTGCAGCCTTTAAAATTCTGTCTTTATTTTGTATGTTAGGCATTTTCATAATAATATGCCTTGGTGTGGGTCTGTTGTAATTTTGTATATTTGGAGTCCTATAAGTCTCTTGTACTTGGTTTTCCATTTCATTCTTCAGATTTGGGGAATTTTCTGATATTATTTCATTGAATAGATTGTTCATTCCTTTGGTTTGTTTCTCTAAGCCTTCCTCAATCTCAATAATTCTTAAATTTGGCCTTCTCATGATATCCCATAATTTTTGTAGATTCTGTTCATGATTTCTTACCATCTTCTCTGTTTGGTCAATTTTGTTTTCAAGATTAAATATTTTGTCTTCAGTGTCTGAGGTTCTGTCTTCCAGGTGTTCTATCCTATTGGTTATGCTTTCTATGGAGTTTTTAACTTGGTTTAGTGTTTCCTTCGTTTCAAGGATTTCTGTTTGTTTTGTTTTGTTTTTTTTTTTTTTCAGTATCTCTAACTCTTTATTGAAATGATCTTTTGCTTCCCATATTTGCCCTTTTCATTGATTGGTGCGATCATTTAATGCCTGTATTTTCTCTTTCATCTCCTCCTTCAATGCCTGCATTTTCTCTTTCATCTCCTCGTTTGCTTCCCTGATTGTTTTATTTATGTACATTCTGAACTCCCTTTCTGACATTTCTTCTGCTGCTGTCATTGGGTTTTATTGATATAGTATCTAGGTTTGTTTGGGACATTTTCTTCCCTTGTTTTCTCATATTGGTCAGATATCAGTGGGACTCTGAGATAGTGCAGATTTCCTCTATTGGCTTATAGTGTCCCTGTAGATTACCAGTATGTCACCTCCCAGCCTTCAGTAGCCTGAAGTCTTGGAGGAACTTGAGAATGCAGTGCTTCTCAAGAAATCTGCCCCTAGCCCACTACTGGGTCCAGGGCTGGGGGCTGGTTCTGCGTGGAAATCCTCTCACTGGGCGGGCCTGCTCCAAGAAGCTGGCTGTAGACAGGGCCTGCCACCACCAGAGGGAGCCGGGCTGTTCAGGGAAAGCCTCTCGCTGTCCTGCCTTGGTCCCAGAAGCCGCCTGCGGGCCGGGAGCCCACCCTTGGGTTCAGGTCTTGGGGTTGGCTCTGTGCGGAAAAGCTCTCACTGGGTGGGCCTGTTCCAAGAAGCTGGCTGTGGATTGCTCCTGCCACCGGAGGGAGCAGGGCTGCTTGGGGAAGACTTTCACTGCCCTGCCCTGCTCCGAGAAGCTGCCCACTGTCCAGGCCTGCCGCCTGGGCCGAGCTTCACCCGGTGGGAGAGACTCACCCCGCGGCTCTAAGTTGGTCCAAGTCTCTCAATACCTCCCCTTCTTGAATCCTGAGTTCTGGAACGATGGGAGATGCAGTCACCCTCTAGTCTGCCATCTTGGATTGAGCATTCACCCTTAAACCCCTATATGTGTTTCTTGAAGTCTAACTTTAAGTATACAATCTGTAATGTAAGAAAAAAAAATTTGTCTTTGAGACTCTAATCACCAAATACTTCTGTGTCCAGATGTGTGCAGTTTTTGTTCTGTACACTGATCAATTGTCCAACACCAGTCAGGTGTCCCACAATGCATTTCAACTCTGCAAGACTGCCCACCACCATTAAAATGCCGATTGCAATGCTCAGATTACTTTACCTGTAATGAATCAGAAGGTCCTACAACCCCTTCCTTGGGCTGATTATATATTAAGGAAAACACTTTACTTTATCTATTTAATATAAAAAGATTCAAATGAACAGTAAGACAGAAAAGACAAATAAGCCAAAGTAGGAGAAGAGGCACAGAGCATCCACACATTCTCAGGGTGCACCACCACCCCATAAGGTCCCAGTGTTCACTTCCTGGAAGCTCTCTGAATCCCATAGTTCAGGGATTTTTATGAAGGCTGCGTCACATAGGCATGAGAAATTACTAATTAAATTTCTAGTCCCTTCCACTTCCTGAGCATGGAAGAAAGGAACTGTTAGTTTCAAGTTTCTAATCACAGCTTTGTCCTTCTGGTGATCTGTCACCATCCAGAAACCCATCAACGATTGCCACATTTGAACAAAAGACATTCCTATCACTCAGGAATCCCAAAGGATTGCTGTCTCAATTGCTGTGTCAGAAGCCAGGGCCAAAACCAAATATCAGAACAATGATACATTTAGCTGTTCTATTGCTCAGAAAATTACAAAGGTCTTAGGTGATCTATGCCAACAACCTACAATACAGACCAGTGACATATTTCTTTGTATATCACAATATCACACGATCTTTTAGAAAAAGACTGTATCTTATTCATTGTTACATTCACAGAAAATATTAAAAAGTTCAAAGAAAATATTAAATGTAAACAAAATAATAGTTGAAATAGGAATATATTGGATGGTATAAGTAATCACATAAATTCTGTGGAAAAAAAAAAGAATTTTTAAATAAAAAGGATAACACTATCCTAGAAATCATCAGGAAGGAATAGATACACATAAATTAGAAGGTAAATAATTAGAGAATAGTGAAAACCAGAAAACAGAAGATCCTAAAAGAGAGAAAAATAAAAATGGAGAGGAGCAAATATTTGAATAAATAATGAAAATAAATTTTCTAGAATGAAAAATCTCAGGGTTAAATGGTTTTAAGTACCTTTAAGGAGAAACAAAAATTTCTGGACACATTATGGTGATATATTAGGATACAGAAGACAAAAGGAAAACCCAAAAATCTTCCAGAGAGAAAGACAAGACAAATAGGAAACAAAAATCCAATGACTATCAAACCTCCATCTCTGAATTAGAGAATTAGAGTCCCTGTTTTAATACTTGAGATTTAAATGAGAAAATAAAGAGATTCACAAATGCTGAGGTAAACTTAAAAATTATTGTAAACTTAAAAAATTCTACTGATGGAACATACTTTCAATTCCTTTTTTTAAACATCTTGAAATGTCTGAATATTTAACCAAAGTACTTTTTCTCATTCTTTTTCTCACTTCAAAGGGCCTTTTTTCGACAAATATTCGTACAACATCTGATTCGAAAGAATATTCAATATGTTCAATACATTAATTAAAGATTTCCAAGTAATTTTGAATAAAATGCAACCAAACTTTAAGTCGTTTACTTACCAAAGTTTCATTTTCTTGTGGGATACCAAGATTGTATAAATTTTCCAAAGTAAAATTATAAAACGACTCCTCAAACTCAAGGTTTCTAATATTGAACTTATAAACCATAAAAAGGGAAGACGTGCTGTCTTATTCATGTTTCCCTTTCAAAATTCAACATGAATGTGGTATAACTCATCTATTCTACCCATGTAAGTAAAAAGTATTAACAAATTTTAATGACTCTTGATTTCTTCTTTAATCAGTAGAGTATCCAAGTATATCTGGACTGGTATCCGTGAGTTAGGCGTTCATTATGATCAATCCCAAATATGATTTGACTATCTCTTAATTTAATCATTTTACCTATAACACTGTATTCCAGCATTATTTACATTCATATTTTTATCTTTAGTGTTCTACTCTTAAGTTTATAATAAAATTTATAGTAATGGTAGATGTTATATCTTCAAAATTTTATTTTGGTTGTATAAATTATGCTATGCTTAGAAGTAATTTAACTGGTTTTCTGTGTGAATCATCTGATGACACCAGTAAAAGCTGGCATCCTTCAATTGTTTGCCAAGTTTTTTTTAAACAATAAGGCCAACTTACTAATGACTATATTTCACTTTTCATGCATACACAGGAAATTATAGATTCTAATGAGTAAATAAGTTTAGAGGAATAATAAGTTGATCTAAATAAAAGTCATATAATGAAAATTAAATATAGTTCCTGCTACTGTTCGTATTAAATTGCATCCTTGGGCATTTTTTAATAAGCTACCATTTTTAAAGTATATATCATTGCTTTTTTAGTAAATTTGTATCTTATTATTTTCATGTGGTTAGTGGTATCACTATGGATCCCATAAAGTATAGTAAATATTCATAAATATTCTGTGCAAGTGATATATTTATTATCAATATCATTGGGAAATAGAAAATCAATATTTAAATAAAATTGAAAGTGCATGTTTTGGTTTAGTTCTTTTCTAAAGGTTTATGGAGGGGGGAATGCCAAATAATAGAAAGTGATTATAGAATTAAACCTTAAAATTATAAACAAAACCACTGAGACACGTATTCACCACTGCTGGTACACTCTATTGAACTTCTCAACCTCTATTTCATGTACTTCAAAATGATAATTTCCCAGGTTTCCCACTGACTTCAACTGGCTTCAACCAGCTGACAGTCTGGGCTTTTCACACCACCATCCAAATACCTACCAATGTCTAGGTACACTTCACTTTATCAATAAGTGCTCTGCTTTCTGTCTATAAAATGGAAGAGTTGGTATATCTAAGAAGGCTAAGAAAACAAGAAAGAGTATCATGGACCATTGTGCTCATTTGGTCCTGGGTTAAGTGAGAATTCTGTTTATCATGCATGCATCTCTTACTCTAAAAGACGAGATCAGCTGTAAAAATGAAGTGAGGGACTATTAAACACATCCAGGTTTATTTTACTGCAACCATAAGTGATAATGTTTTATTTTAAAATGATACATCCATAATGAAAGCTAAACAGGATGCCAAGGCAGTAGACTTACACCAGTGATCATAGAATATCCAGTTATTCTTATATATAAGCTTAACAATAGAGATAAAGAGACTTTATACTTTTTACATGGTGAAGTGAGAAAACTCTTAATATGGTCAACACTTCCTGACACCATCAGAAAATGAGATTATAACTGGGTTTTAGCTGCCCTCTAGATACATCTTATTTTATTACAAGAAAAATATTTAAAAAGAAATAAGGAATCACTTAAAAACTACAAACTCAAAAACTGCATATCTCACAGTTCCAAAGACAAGTTTAAAAATAACCTTTTGAAATAAAAGGACTCCTATTTTAGGATAGCAGGTTGAGAATAGAAGTATTAACCATCTTATAATTTTAGGTCATCCAAAATTAGATAGGTTTCACATTGGCTATATGTTCTGTTAAAAATTAGGCTGGAGATTTTCTGTCTAACTTGGAGTTCATGCAGGGAGATCTGTGGAACAGAGGTCCCTTCTGCCAATTCTTCTCAAAGAAGTGAAAATCATAGTTACCTGGCAGATTTATGATTCAAAATGTCATAGTACTGCACTTCAAATTTCTAATTGCCAGTGGTAGACATGCAGATGAAACTTGTGTCCATTGTTACAAGTTTAAAATCTGCTTACTAACGAATGGTAAAAGAAAAGATGACTTAATGAGATAAGCAGTTAACCAATTGTTAAACCTAAGACATGCTGAGGTCATTAGCATGTTTCCATATGTCTCTAGTTACATGGGCTTCAGAAAATAGTACAAACCCTTTAATTCATAAGGTGCTTTCAAACTAAAAATTAGCCTTTTGCTGAGAAAAGTCTGAAAAGAAGATTAAACCACATAAAGCAGAACCATCGAAGATTTTACCATATTCATAAAAAATTCATTTCTTTTTGGAGAATCCTTAATTATTTGCTTGATTTCATCACTAGTATTCTCTGTTTAAGATGATGTAGCTCCCAGGAGCTAGGTGGTATCACCAAAAATAAATACACACTTGGGATAAGACATGATGAGTTTCTCCTCTCTGAAGGTAAGCATTACTCAGTAGATTCTGTCATCTTACTCATAAGCCACATTCTTCACAAAACTACCAGGTGTTTTTTGAAGTTTTAAATATCACAGATTTTGTGAAGTGGTACTCTAGGTGTCCCATCCTGTGGCAAAGTTCCCCTTGGGAGCCTTGCAGTCAGGTCTAGAGAATGTAGGGTTTATCCCACCAATCCCCATAGATTAACCCCAGCCAAATACATACAAATGAGGTCAGAAATGGAATTTGCATAGGAAGCCTAGAAGGCCTTTGCTTCTCTTCCCTTTCTCTGCTTAGCCATCTTACTGCTTTTTCCATAAAAACATTCGAAGTGTCTTGCCATGATTTCCTTATGCCCAGAGTAGAGACATATCAAATTCTTCTGTAGACCCGTAGGGAAACAAACATTTTCTAGAAAGTCCTCTACTTTTTATTCACACACAAGCACATCTCAAGAGACTCTGGGTGGAAGATGTTCTTTCCTACTCCTGAAGAGGTGATGATCCCTTTCCTAATGTATGAGGAGTATCTCTGTTGCTTTGGTGGACAATTGGAAGGGTCTCACACTGAGCATTACTCTTCATAGAGTATCAAGCCCTCTTGCATAAAGAACCTGAAAATAGTAGCCCTCAATTGCATGACCAGGGAAGGGTGGTGACAAAAGACAGACATAGAAAAGAAGAAGCTTTCTGACCTCGTAACAGCAACTCGTCCTATACAATTCACTTAGCTGGAAAAAACAAAATTTTTCTCTAAGCACCAAGACAAGTGTTAGACAACTGTAGGGGGATGTCAATATTTCTTCTCTCTATTCAGACAAAATATCAGAGAGCAAGCTCCCTGGCAGAATAGAGGAATGCATTCAAAAGTGCATGCAATTCATATCCTGCTGAGCCAGAAAAAGAAAAATCAGACTCATCAGAAATAACCTACCTCACACGTTTCTTTCTTTTGTTGTTCCAGTATGAAAAGTGATTTTTTTTTTTTTTTTTTTGCAATGCTGGGGATTGAATTCAGGGCCTTGGGCTTACGAGGCGAGCACTCTACCAACTGAGTTATCTCCCCAGCCCCGAAAAGTGATTTTTAAATAAAAATAATTTACAAGTGAAGAGCATGACTTCTCCCCACTGTTATCTTTGCACACCCAACTCATTGATGGATACTTCATCCTATTTGTTCTTTTGCAAATTCTACTGTAAAATATCATAGAATATCAAGATCATCTATAAATATCCCCATAGGTCTGACACTATATCACATGAAGCTCCAATTGCTGTTAGCTTTTAAAGAGCAAACTCTCCAGAAATTTGTTCTAGAAAGCCTGACATTAGTGCTTCTCCAGTTTAGTCTGCACAGAAAGTAGTGCATTGTCAAGGTCACGGGTACCAAGCATGAACAAGATGGCCTTGGAACACAGGAAAGAAAGATCTACTGTACAGAACTGTTAAAGAGATTGACATAGGGAGAAACAATCTCAAAACAATAGGGTATGAGCACAAAGGAACTGAAATTTGAAATCACAGCCTTGAGTACCTAATTTTCAAAATGACATCCTTGTAAAGAGGCCATCAGATTGTAAATAACCATACTAGACTAGGAAGTTTCTGCAGGAAAGGAAGAAAACTGCTTTCACCAGGCATGTGTCCTTTAATGAGCCTCCAAACTTTCTTTTCTTTAAATTCCCATGATCATTTTATGAGATTCATTAGATACATTCTCAACATTCCTTCAGGTGAGCAGACTTACAAAATAACTGATGTTCGCTGCTGTATGTAGAGTCAGAAGTCCACAGCCAGCTGGGAAACCTTTACACAGCACGTTCACTGACTTCTCCTCTCCCCATTCAAGTTCTTTGATGCCAAACACCAGTTGTTTTTGCTCAAAAACTAGTTGCAAATATAATTAGGTGATTTAATGGAATAGTAACTAGTATATCAATGAAGCAGAGTAAAAAGGAAAGAAGACTTTCTATGAAGTCTAAGTTGAATGATTTGGAAGGACTCATTTGGAAACCAAGTATCTAAAACTAAAAAAAGGGGAGATAAACTCTAATTGAATTAATTTGGGGCCAGACTAAGAGAACAGGAGCAAGGAGAATAGGAATGGGAATAAAGATCTAGGAGGATTCTGTACTTAATTAAGCTCATGTCAGTTCATTTAAAAGCAAAACAAAAATAAAAAATAATTGACAATCATCTTAGTTGCTAGTTTCATAAGTCAAAGGACTCCAACCACTGAACCAGTGGACCCATATTCCAACATAAGGCCTAAACCCTGTGCTAAAAAAACACTGTGTAATAAAGGCACTTTTGTGTAAGAAAATATTTCAGGTATGATACATGTTATTTCTTCAGACTCCCTACTTGAACTGACTTTTTGATTAACAACTGTTCTAGTCAGCTTTTTGGCTGCTGTGACTAAAAGACCTTACAAAAACAATTTTGGAGGAGGAAAAGTTTATTTGGGGGCTCACAGTTTCAGTCCAGAGATAGCCAGCTCCATTCCTTGGGGCTTGAGGTGAGACAGAACATCATGGCACAAGAGTGTAGCAGAGGGAAGCAGTTCACATGATGATCAGAAAGCAGAGAGAGACTTCTCTCATCAGACACAAAATACATATCCCAAAGCCATGTCCCCAATGACCTCCTCCTCTAACCACACACTACCCGACTTTAGTTACCACTCTGTTAATCCCATCAGGGGATTAATTCACTAACTGGGTTAAGGCTCTCATAACCCAATCATTCATATCTGAATGTTCTTGCACTCTATCACACATGAGCTTTTGGGGGCCACCTCATATCCAAACCATAACAACAACCAACTACTGGCCCTGATTGTGTCAGACATGAGGGCTTCCACGGAAGCCTGAGTTCCATTTTACAAAAGAAGAGACTACAAAAGTAGCAACTAGTGGCAGAGCTAAGAGTTGACTTTTCACTGTATGTAAAGTGGATTAGTCATAATTCCATGGTTAGACTTTTTTTAGAATCCTTTTATTTCTTTGTTATCTCACTTTACATTTCAATTCTGCTCTCAACCAGCTCAGAGTCTCAGAGGTAGCTTCTTACAGACTGTGTGTGAGGTCAGAATGCCCCCTCAACCCAAGTCACCTCAAGTGTATTGAAGAATCATCAGCATCAAGTGCCTCAGCTCACTCTTTTCCCTGTGTTCTGACTGAGTCCTTGTTGCAGCATCTGGCCTCTGCCTGCTTCTCCAGGCTGACTTCTTTGGACAAGTTTACTTAGCTCTCATTGAACCTCCATCAACTCATGCTGCATGTCTGGTGGACCAACCAAGATTCCCCTTCAAATCTGGCCAAGCATCCAGGAACCACTGCCTGGATCTGGTGTCTCAAATCAAACTTGTCTTGGAGGAACATGTCCATATCCAATGTTCTTCTCATCCATATGGTTCCACAGTAACCATGTGCTCTTGTTCCACAAATGTTGTTTTCCTACTGCTTAACAGGAAACCAAACAAATTTTCTAATATTTTTCAATCTCAAAACTATGGCTTTATTCTGAATTTTCAGGGTAGTTCCTATGTATAAATACTTTATCTGTTTCTGGACCCTTGAGAGAGTTTCCCAAACTCTATGTAAGGCAAGGTGAGAGCCTCTTCTAAATCCCTGTCTTCATTGTTGTCGTGATTTCTCCAAACCTTTTCACTTGCCATTTGGGTTTAAGCAAAATCCCTGTCAGAAACCCCTGAATAGTTATTGCACCAGATCAACACCTATTGGCCTGCTGCAGTTTGACTAGATTTAAAGGACCCTGACCCCAGCTGCCTATTTATGGATAAAAGTACTTATATTCTTAGAAGCAAGTGTTTATATTCATTTATTGAACATACACCTTGCCTAGTCATTGTATAAAATAAATTGTATTATTTATTTCTTAAACCAGCCTTAAGGAAGAAGTACCATCATTATTTTCATATTAAAGACCAGAATAAAGCACAGAGGTTAGGAAATCTGTCCCATGTTGTGCAATTAAGAAGTAGTGGTCATCAGGATTTAGAAGAAGTTTGTCCGATCATAGATATCTTGGCCATAGCAACTCATACTTCCCACCTGGGATCACTGTAATTCTTTTCCATGATTATGTCTAGCACATGAAAACTGCCTTCACTGCTGAACTCCATATTTCTGACAGATATAATCAAGTTGTCCCAAACCCCAAAAATATATAACCAAAGGTCCATTACACATCACCACTCTGTCCAATTTACATTTTAATTCCGTCCTTCCCTCCATCACTTAATTCTCTGAACTCAGAGCTTAAATTTGCTGCCTACATTTCCTGACTACTAATGCCTCATGACCTGATTTCTGTGTCTACTACTAAAGTTCTGCATTCTGGCTTCCTCCACTTTATCTCTAGATAATTAACAATCTTTTCAGACCAGACGGAATTACCTCTTCCTTATTCTCTTTCTCTTTATATTACCTGCTGATCTTGACATTTTTTTGACCACGCCCATCTTGGGCAGCTGAACCATGAACTCTGCAATTGAATTTTTCATGGAAAATCTCATAATCATTGTAACGACTGTGGAAATTTCTCATGCTTCCGTTTTCCCACTGATAAAGTGAAGTCAGAATAATATCTGAGATAATTCTTAAGAGCTTAGCACAGAATTGGGCCATGGTAAACATTAATGTTAGTTACTATTATTTTATGCATATTAGCACATCTTATCCCTTGCCTTTTAAGATAATAAGTCCCTCTGTTCTCTTCATTCTATTTAATTCTTTGCTTATCTCGGTTCCATATGAGGGGAAAGATTTGGAGACACTGAGTAAGGTATGGATCATTTCCTTAGGAAAGTCTAGAGGTGTTTCAATCCCTTCATTCTTCCTTTCTGTAAAGACTTCACACTCTTTTCACAAATTTTGGGCCCTCTGATCTTCCTTTCTTGCATTTTGCTTAACAGGGACCTTCCACATTCACAAAGCTAATCCATTTTACTTTGTTTTAAACATCCCTAAATCCATACCTTTAGACTTGACCTGTTGTCTAAAGTCCATTCTGCCCATTGGACACTCTCATTATCCATAATTACCTAAGTTGCGGCCCATGTACTCTTTAAGAACAGGAGAGTTCTCTCTCAACCTTCATTCTATTGATAGAGTCAGACCTCTTGGATATATCCTTTGTGCCCCAAGGTCCCACCTGAATGTTTATGATATATAGTCCTCCAAAAGGTCACATCAATCATGTTTATAGGTTGTGCAACCCCCTTTTTTCTTTTTTCTCCCAGATTCTTTTTCTATTACTGACATACATGACAGTAGAGTATATTTTGACGTGTTATACATACATGGAGTATACCTTATTTTAATTAGGATTCCATTCTTACATGTTGTGCATGATGTGGAGTTTCACTTGTCATGTATTTATATATGAACATAGGAAAATTTTATTCGATTCATTCTACTGGCCTGCCTGTTCCCTTCTCCCCTCCCTTCCCTTCACTTCCTTCTGTCTAATCCAAAGAACGTCTATTATTCCCTCCCACTCCCTTATTATGTGTTAGCATCCACAAACAGGTTGCCCTTTTAGCTCTTGTGGTTTAGCATCTCCCAGCTTACTTATGGTTCCTAAACTCTGATAAAGCTCTGATAAAGCTAGCTTAAATTTCTCCAGGGTCCAGCAAGGTTTCTGTCCTTGCTCTAAGCACTCTACCACCTTTATAAAATAAGTATAATTTCAAGTATCAATTCCAACAAAGTCAACTGTTCAGAATTTCATCCTAAACCAGGCATTTAGTTTATCTTTCTATACCAAAACCAAAAGGATAGAGTTATCTCTAATAGGTGAGAAAGAGATATAACACAATAGCTCAGTCACCTCTTCAGTGGTAAGGAAAAGTTTGGTTCTCTATCAGTTGCCTTTCACTGTGTAACAAACTACCTCAAAACTTAGTGAGCTTAACGCCACGGTCATTTTCCAGTCCTCACAAGTCTAGGAATTGTCTGGACCGTGTTGCTCTGGTCAAGCTTGACTGGGGTTGGTTGATCTAGGTTATACTCACTCACTGGTGATTACTGATGATGGTGATTACCAGTTGGAGCACAAGGCTTACAAAGTTCACTGTCAGGTGTCATCATATTGGCCAATATGGCAGGCAGGCTTGGAGGAATGTCATAAGTCAAGCAGGCTCAGGGCAGGTACCACAGGGCTGCTATTGATTATACATCTCTCCCCACTCACAGACAAGAAACACTTTTAATAATCATATTTGACTTACCTGTTAGAAAGCAGAAGTTGATCAACTTAGACGATTCTCTCTTTACCCAACATCACCACCAAGACTCCCTTAAAAGAAACTCAAAGATTCCATGACTCAGATGACCCTTGGATTTTTAAATAGGTCAGGGCAATGTCCTTTCTTCTTTCATTCTTCTTTCAATGGGCTTCTTGGTTTCAAGTGCTACCTTCTCACCTATATCCCACTAAGAGCTACCAATAGTGGAATTTTCAGGCTCTATTCAAGACAACGTGAGTGATGTGGGGATCAGTGGGGGGATCAGGGGAATCTTCTAGTCTCATATTTTGTCAAGATGTAAATCCACTTTTTTAAAAATTCTGTTTAATGTTAAGATTAAGACGCTATTTTTTAGAGCTCTAATTTCCAGAATCTATAAAGAACTCAAAAAACTCTACACCAAGAATACAAATAATCCAATCAACAAATGGTCTAAAGAAATGAACAGACTCTTCACAGGAGAAGATCTACAAGCAATCAACAGATATATGAAAAAATGTTCAAAATCTCTAGTAATAAGAGAAATGCAAATCAAAACTACCCTAAGATTCCATCTCACCCCAATTAGAATGGCGATTATCAAGAACACAAGCAACAATAGGTGTTGGCGAGGATGTGGGGAGAAAGATACACTCATACATTGCTGGTGGGGTTGCAAATTGGTGCAGCCACTCTGGAAAGCAGTGTGGAGATTCCTCAGAAAGCTTGAAATGGAACCACCATTTGACCCAGCTATCCCACTCTTTGGTCTATACCCAAAGGACTTAAAAACAGCATACTACAGAGATACAGCCACATCAATGTCCATTGCTGCTCAATTCACCATAGCCAGATTGTGGAACCAACCTAGATGTCCTTCAATTGATGAATGAATAAAGAAACTGTGGCATATATACAATGGAATATTACTCTGCCATAAAGAATGATAAAAGTATGGCATTTGCAGGCAAATGGATGAATTTGGAGAATATCATACTAAGTGAGATAAGCCAGTCTTAAAATATCAAAGGATGAATGATCTCGCTGATAAGTGGATAATGACATATAATGGGGGGTGGGAGGGGTTAGCGTTAGGGTTAGGGTTAGGTTTAGGGTTAGGGTTAAGGAGGGTGGCAAGAATGGAGGAAGGAAGGACTGTATAGAGAGAAAAGAGGGGTGGGAGGGGTGGGGCGGAAGGAAAAAAATAACAGAATGAATCAAACAACATTACCTATATAAATTTATGATTACACAAATGGTATGCCTTTACTCCATGTACAAACAGAGAAACAACATGTATCCCATTTGTTTACAATAAAAATAAAATAAAATAAAAGAGGCTATTTTTTCATTTTATTTTCAAAATGTTTTTGTTTGTATTTTTTCCTTTCATTTAACTTTCATATCTACTTAATATCTATTGATAAACTTTTCCCCCAGTTATTCCAATTTACCAAACTAGTTTCAAATAATAATAATAATGAACAAAAAAATGTCTGGGGAGGTACTTAGTATATTCTGGGCTGCATGAAGTCTTATGTAGAATTATTTTTATTTAATCTGCACAATAAATATGAGGTAGACAGGATCATCCCATCTGCTAGGGGAGAAACTGAGTTCCAGAGATCTTCTCATGGCTCCCCAGGCAGTCAATTGCATGGAACATCCCTGTTCTCACTGCCTCTGGAACCAGGATCATCTCAGTCTGGATTTAAAAGTAGGCCTTAGAGGAACTATGCAATGTCCTACATTTCAGGCTATTTGACTAATCCATCTCCACATTCAAATCTTCTAGGATTGTACATGTGTCATATTTGAACTCATTTCTACCAACTCTCCAGTCTTAGGGGGAATAATCCTAGTAAAAACTGAATAAAAATGAGCAACTATTTCAGTTTCTCTAACGAAGATTTTGATTATGATCTCAAACAATAAAGTGTCAGGTCTTACTCATGTATTTGTGAGAATGTGCTAATAAGCAGCTGTAACAGGAATTCATAATGGATGACCCAGCTTAACCCCAATATTTCACTACCCCTACAGCATCACAATGCAGTTGTATAGAGCAGTGTGAAATCATCAGAAATAATGAGCTGAGAAAATGTTGTAGACTGAAATCCTAATGAACTATTTAGACTGAAAAGCTTAAGTATATCTATTTCTCTAAGTGCAGGTTTACAAAATAAATTTATGGTTATAAATAAAATATGAAACTGAAGATACCAGTTATAGAAATGTAGGTGAAGTTTCTTCTTGCATGCATAGTCCCATCCTGAGTTGTGAAAACTTTGTCTCATATCTCAGGAAAAATAAGTAATTCTGGCCCATTTTAAAAAACTTTTTTTTTTTACTTATTCCATATCAATACTAAGTGACCTCTAAGGTTTTCATGAAAATATTCTGCAAGACAGGGGATATTTTCATTTGGGATGTATCTGGGCTTGTAAGAAGCAGAAAATTTCTTTTGTGTTGAGCTGTTATATTTTGGGTCTATTTGTCAAGTCAGCTTATGCTAACTAACACATAATGTAAGAGTGTGGCTCAGGATGCAAGGGGCTCGGATACTGAACTGGATGTGTTACAGTACCTAGGTCACCTTCCACTACTAGATACTGCTATATATCACAACATAGCTCTTACAGGACATTGTACACCTTGACCCCTTTCAGCTCCAACCAAAGTTAGAGAATTAACCTAGATAAACCTAGAAAAATACATATCATTCCAGCCCTGGATAAACTGCTAGAAGATTAGAACCCTAACATCATTCTGGGAGCGTTCCCAATTTTTTGACTGAAGTCAAATAACATGAATTAATTTGGACTGAACTATGATATTACAAGGTCTCAATTATTAAAGAAAAGCCAGAAATTTTCCACCTGATTCACTCACTCATTCACTTATCCACTTTCTACTGACTCTTTCAGCAACAGAGCCCCAAGGTACTACGAGAGGGATGTTTAAATATAAAATTTTCACTGGGAGCTTTTCTGACTAACCTGTGCAATGAACACTTTGTTTTATGGGTAAATATTTTTCTTTCTAGTGAGTATACAAAGATCAGGTGCGTGGTATTATTTAGGTGTGATAAACACCTACAGTGTAGATGAGAATAGGTGCACCCTGAACACAAACCTACATCTGGCAAAAGGAACGCAAATGTAATGGGCAGTGATTCAAATATTTCAGATACTCGCTGGATAACAAGTAGAACACTAAAACTATTATGGTAAACCAAATTTATTAACATACTTAAAATATCACAAACATCTGAGGAATCATCTTTTATAAATAATATGTATTTTAATAAGACTTTTCAAAAGCATTTAAAATATACCCACTAGTTTGATTCAGAGTTCATATTTTCTGTATTAACCTAGTAACCACTCAGAAATTGTCTGAGACATGGAGAGAGATGATTGGAGAATTCAATGGTTCTCAATTGCTTGAAAATATTTGGTATTCTGAAGCATCTTAATAAAGATAGAAATGTGATCAATGTTTTTTCTACGTCTTAGAATACAAATGGTGAATGCCTTTCCCACTTAACCACAAAAGGGGAAATCAACCTCATTTAATTCCATCGTTCTAGAATCCTTGTATTATACCTACAAAAGATGTCTTTATCATCATGCCTACCTAAATGGGCACCCACTCAAACACCCAAATGTAAGAGGTAAAAATAAACTCTTAAAAGAAAAACAGGGAGAAATATTCAATCACTTTTGGAAGTGATTTCTTGGCTATCACAACAAAAGCACTAGTAGTAAAAGAAAAAGTAGGCAAATAGGACCACATCAAAATTTCACATATTCCTGCATCAAATAACATTAGCAACAGATTGGAAAGGTGAGCCTCAAAATAAGAAACAAAATGTGCAAACCTTACATCTGATCAGAAATTAATATCCAGAATATATGAAGAATAATTCCTAAAACTCAATAATAACAAAAACGTTTTAGAATAAACAGAGCTGAGTACATAGTTGTCCAAAGATACACACATGGACAATAGTCACATGAAAAGATGCTCAATATCATGGATAATTAGGAAAATGCATATCAAAACTATGAGAGACAATTTTACACCAATATGGAGGATTATTTCTCTCTCACATACACATGCATGCTTGAAAAAAAGCAGAAAATAAGTATTATCAAGGACACAGAGAAATCAGAATGCTTGTGTACTGGTGGTCATGCAAAAATGGTACAGCCACTATGGAACACAGTTTAACAGTTTCTCAAAAAAATTAAACAGAATTGTGATGTGAATCATCATTACCACCTGTAAGTAAATAACAAAAAGTATTAAAAGCAGGAACTCACAGAGATATTCGTACACACACAGCCATAGTAACATTATTCTCCATTGCCAAAGGTAGAAACAACCCACATCCACTGGCAGATGAATGGATGAACAAAATTTGATGTATGCATACAATGGAATATTTTTGACCTTTAAAAAGAAGGAAATTCTGATACATGATACAACATGGATGAACCATAATGACATTAAATTAAGTGAAAAGAGCTAGTCATTAAAGGAAAATATAGTGACTCCACTTACTTGTAGTGCCTAGAATTGTCAAACTCACTGAGACAAAGCAGAATGGTGGTTGTTCGAGTCTAGAAGACAGTAAAATTAGATATTATTGGGTTTTTAAATTTATTTTTATTGTAAAAACATGGGATACATGTTGTTTCTCTGTTTGTACATGGAGTTAAGGCATACCATTTGTGTAATCATACATTTACCTAGGGTGATGGTGTTTGATTCATTCTGTTATTTTTCCTTCCCCCCACCCCTCCCACCACTCTTTTCCCTCTATACAGTCCCTCCTTCCTCCATTCTTGCTCCTTCCCACCCCTATTATGTGTCATCATTCGCTTATCAGTGAGATCATTCATCCTTTGGTTTTTTGGGATTGGCTTATCACACTTAGCATGATATTCTCCAATTTCATCCATTTGCCTGCAAATGCCACAATTTTATTATTCTTTATGGCTGAGTAATATTTCATCGTATATATACACCACAATTTCTTTATCCATTTATCAATTGAAGGACATCTAGGTTGGTTCCACAATCTGGCTATTGTGAGTTGAGCAGCTATGAACATTGATGTGGCAGCATTTCTGTAGTATGCTGATTTTAAGTCCTTTGGGTATAGGCCAAGGAGTGGGATAGCTGGGTCAAATAGTGGTTCCATTTCAAGTTTTCTAAGGAATCTCCACACTGCTTTCCAGAGTGGTTGCACTAATTTGCAACCCCACCAGCAATGTATGAGTGGACCTTTTTCCCCACATCCATGCCAACACCTATTGTTGCTTGTTTAATGGATACAGAGTTTCAATTTTGGAAAGTAAAACAAAAAAAGTCCTAGAAATGGATGTTGATGAAGGTCATACAACAGTGTGAATGTAACTAATGTTGATGAACTACACACTTAAAAAGTTCAAGTGATTAAATTATATGCTATGTATATTTGACAATAATTTTTAAAAATGAAAAACAATTTTTTAAAAAAAAGAATAATGGCACATGGAATGAATTTCTTAAAAATCACTTTACTTTAATAACTGCTATAGTTTGGATCTGAAATGTTCCCCAAAGGCCTATATTGTAAAGGCTTTGTTCCAAGCCTGTGGCACCGAACCTTCAAGAGTTGGAGTCTACCAGAAGAAAGTTAGGTCTAGGGGGGCATTCTGTTAAGGGAATATTGGGATCCTAGTCCCTTTCTGCTTTTTTCTTTACCTCCAAATTGCCATAAAGTAAATAGGCCTCTTCCACCAAATGTTCCTTACCACCTTCCCAAAAGTAAGAGTTAACCAAACATGGACTGAAACTCCCAAAACTGTGATCTAAAATCAACTTTCCATCTTAAAATGTGATATATCAGGTATTTTGTTACAATGACAGAAAGTTCAAAACACACACACACACCCACACACACACATACACACATACACACACACACACAGACACACACACACGCATACACATATACTTTAGGATTAAAGACATCAAGTATTTGAATTGTCCAGAAAACTTGCCCATACCTAACCAGGCTTTTGGAGAGGTAAATGGTCTTCTGGGAAATTGAGAGGTTGAGTGAACTAGTTGTGGTTACATTTTGGAGCGTCTTGCTCTGATCCATACTCTTCACATACCTTCCACACTGGTCCCTTTTGTCTTCCCCTAGTCCTACCACCACCATGCACACCATGTACACTATAATTTTGGTTTCCTTTACCAATGATTGGAACAACAATAAGGCCCTTACCCAAGATGAGTAGGTCAGAGGCCTTTGTCCATGGATTTGAAATTGGGAAAGAAATAACACAGGGAAAGAACAAAGAAAGAGTATTTGAAAAAGCTTCCAATGAACTTAATCTACTGGAATTTATGTCCTAAAGTGTGGATTGTACCTAACATCTCATCCTAACAAATAGAAAAGGTGAAAGTGATGAGATGTCACTTCTGAGATTGTTTCAAAAGAGATTTCTGTTTTGCTATCCTTTTTTAATCTCTGTCACTTGCTCGATCATGAAATGAGTGGCCCTATGGAGAGAATCACCTTGTAAGGAATTGAAAGACTAACAACCAATGAGTCCAATAAGCTTCAAGGAACTGAATCCTACCAATACCTAAGTGAGTAATGTTGGAATCATGTCCCATCAGTGAAGCTTGAATGAGATTTTGAGGAAAAACCACCAGATAAGCTGTTACAGTCAGCTTCTGTTTCATCATGACCAATATGCCTGACAAATACAATGTAGAGAAGGAAGTTTATTTTGACTCATGATTTCAGAGGTTCGGTCTATAGTCGACTGACTCCATAACTCTGGGCTCACAGTGAGACATAGCAGCATGGCAGAAGGGCATGGCTGAGAAAATCAGTTCAGGACATGAAAGTGGAGAGCTCTGCTCACCAAGGACTAAATATAAATTCCAAAGGCATACTCCCAAGGACATACTTCCTTTAGTCACACCCTAGTTGCCTATGGTTACCACCAAGTTAATCCATATTAGTGGATTAATCTACTGATTATCTTAAATCTCTAATAATCTAATCATTTTATCTCTCAATATTCTTGCATCAATTCACTTGAATTTTTGTGACACCTCATATCTAAATTATAACATTCTACCTCTGACCCCCAAAAGCTCAGGCCCATCTCACAATTCAAAATGCATTTAGTCCATTGCTGAGAGTCTCCACAGTCTTAACAGTTATAGCATTGTTCAAATCCAAGTCCAAAATCTCATCCAAGGCTCAAGGCAAACTCCAAACTGTGAGAGTCAAGATCAAAAGCAAGTTACATATATCCAATATATAATGGCATATAGTAAACATTTCCATAAGGGGGAGGAGGCATAGAACAGAACCAAAGCAAGACCAAAATCCAGTTGGGCAAACAAGTCTTGAAGTTACAAATCCAGCATCTGGGTCACATCACATCATGATGTTTTCTCTGAAAGACTTGTTCAGCTCTGCCCCTATGGTCTTGCTGGCTTCGGCTCACATGGTTTCTCTTGGTTTGTTTCTGCTTGATTCTTGCAGATTTTCCTGGCAGATGTTCAACATTCCTGGAATCTCTTAATCTCAGGATTCTCCACTGCAACTTTGGTTTCATTCTCACATCTTCATGCATCACCTACTCAGGGGTAGCTCATAGGGACTCCAATTCTGCTACACTTTGCCTGGCCTCCCAGATCTTTCTTTTAAATCTCAGTGAAATTCTGCATGACCTCTAACTCCAGCATCCTGCATTCCTCAAGAACCAGCACTACCAAGTTCATGCCAACATCTGCTACCAATCCAAGTAGTAACCAACCTTCCTGGGACCATGGCTGCAGCAGTTTCTGAGTACCTGGGTATCTGAGCATAGCAAACAAACCTCTTAGGTTTCCCTCTGCAAGTAGAGTGCCTCCATAATCTCTTCTCAAGTAATTTTTTACTTTTACACTCTTGAGCCTGAGATGGGTGTGGTCTTGCCAATTCCTAAGAGACCCTCAAGCCATTTTTTCTATTATCTCTATGCAAAGTATCTCTTTAGTGGCAGTAACATCTTTAACAACTGCAACTTGCTTAGCCCAATTTTACTCCACTTGTCTGGCCAAACTGAAATTTAAAAAATCTTTCTGCTCTGCTTTCTGCTCCTAATTATCATGGAAAATTCTCCTAAAAGCCACCAGCAATATCCAGGCCAACCCCTGAATGCTGTGCTGACTTAAAATTCCTCTACCAGATTAATTAGTACATCACCTTTAAATGTAGCCTCAGAAAAAGTCTCAGAATATGGACAAAAGGTAGACAATTTATTTGCCAGAAAATAATATGAATTGTCTCTTGTTCAATTTCTAACAGAGTCCTCCTCCTCTGAAACTTCATGAACCCAGTCTTTACTGTCCACGGTCCCATAGGAATTATGGTGTTATTTTCTCCCACTAGAATTGCCCATTATGCTCTACTCACAATATTCTAAAGCTTTCTAGATTGCATCTCTAAACTTTTCAAAATTGCAACCCCCAGCCTCACAAACCAGTTTCAAAGGTTTACGAACCATATGGTCAGATTAATCACAGCAACAACTTTATTTCTTGGTACCAGTTTCTGTTTTAGTCAGATCTTGCATTAATGTGACCACTATACCTGCCAAGAACAATGTGGAGGATAAAAAATTTATCTTGGCTCTTTATTTCAGAAGTTCAGTTCATGATCAGCCAAATCCTTAGCTCTGGACCTGAGATGAGGCAAGAACATCTTGTCAAGAAGAAATGGTACAGGACAGCAGCTCAGGCCATGGCAACCAGGAAGCAGAGAGATTTCTGCTCACCAAGAACAAAATATAAACCCCAAAGATATGTTCCCAGTGATCTATCTTGTCTAGCCATATCCTACTTGCCATAGTTACCACCTAGTTAATCTATAGCAATGGATTAATCCACCATTTATCTTAAAGCTATCATAATCTAATCATTCACACCTGAAAATTTTTGCATTGTCTCAAACATGGATTTAGGGAACACCATGTATCTAAATCACAGCATAAGCCACAAGAATCGATGTCCCTAAAAAAAATATGAGATGATAAGCATTTGTTGTTTTAAGTAACTAACTTTTGGTTTAATTTATTACAAATCAACTTATTACTAATAGAGAGGAACAGCAGCGGTGCTCTTTTGGAAAGGCAACAATTAAAACATAAAAACAGGGAATTCAAGGATGATCACATTATGTCATGGAGATGGAGGAGCAGAGGAATTAGTCTTCAGGGAAAGTAAACATCTAAGGACAAACATGAGGAGTACTAGATTTCAGGACCTCAATGGTAATTCTGTCTGAGTTTCCAGAGACTTGCTATTCCCCATTCCAATCTTTCCTGAGATCTGGTTATGTTCCCATCTTTGTGTTCTGTAAAATCTCAGGTACTTCATAATAAATTGCCTTCATTTACTTTATTTACCTGAGTTGACTTCTGGAACTTGCAATCAGAATCATGAAAACCTAGAATGTATCAATTTGTACAGCTGCACTTTTTGAAGGCAGTCAGATACTTAACATTGAGTTTGGCAGTTTAAAGAAGCTCTTGGCCTGAGAAGCACCCAGATGTTCTGAGCCACTTGACATTGGGTCCTAAGGAACTGAGCCAACTTCAAGGGTACTGACTTGCAACTTACTGCCGTATGTAATCAGTGATCAGCCATGGCAACATGTATTCAACACTAGGTGATTTGGATAATATTTGTTCAGAACTTAGAGATCCCAGCTGAAAACTATTTGAAACACACAATATTGCAATTGACACAGAACAAATTATTACCCTTTCTTCTAAAGAACACAGTGATATTTTTGGAACTCCCTTATTATATTACATGATGGAAAAACATATTCAGAGGAGGCATATTTTAATTCTTAGAAGCAGCCTAACTACATAAAATGTACTATTCTCTCTTAATCCAGTTAAATCTCTTTGCTGTTTTCTGTTTTAAAGTCATGTCACTGCCTAATCACTCACCATCTTAACAAAATTCAAAGCAGTTTACATCTTACAAGCTTGGCAATAAAATGGAGACTTAAAAGCAATAAACATCTTTGGAACAATTCATCAAGCCTTAAAAAGGTGCCAGAGTGAGTTTTGGAATGATAAATTTGTATTTAAAAATCAAAATTTGCTCTCAGACTGGGACTTAAAATGTCACAAATATATTTTTTATAGCCAAGTTATAAACCTTGAAAAATAACCTAGACCTCCAAGCAAATACATGCATGGCAGAGGTTCTTCAGTGCTGTCAAAATACCCATTTGAGGTCTAGTCATGTGCACATCCCCATGAGTATGCGCTATCTGAATTTTTGCCTTATTACTTATTTCCACATGTTTGACATTCATTCTTAGGTTGAGAGGTCCAGGTTTGGCATGATGCAAAATGTCTGGTTTTCATTAGAGCTCCCCTGCTTCCACCAGTCCCAGGCTGCTCCACCATTGTGATTTCCTCTTCACCTTCCTAAGGGTCACATCAGACACACTTTCAAGTCTCAGGCAATAAGAAATGAGCAAAACAGTCATGCTTCAGGGCATGAGGGTGAGTTAAGTGAGGTTGAGTCAGTGTGTAGTGGTCACATTTGGGAGTGACTACACAAGTCCATTTGATAATCTTTTTTTTTTTTTTTTTTTTTTTTTTGAACCAGAGATTGAACCTAGGGGTGCTTAACCTCTGAGCCACATTGCCATCCTTTTTTTTTTATTTTTTCAGTTTGAGACAGAGTCTTTCTAAGTACTTAGGGCCTTGCTAAATTGCTGAGGCTGGCTTTGAACTTGCGATCCTCTTGCCTCAGTATCCAGAGGTGCTAGGATTACAGGCATGTACCACCATGCCTGACTCCCTGTGGTACTCTTTAATGCCTTCTTCATCCACAATGGTTCTCATTGTCTTGCCCTATTACTACCTCCACCAAGCTGGTAGACCAGGACTCTGCAGCCCTACTTCAGCTAGAAGCAACAATGATAGATGCCATACACAAAAGGTATTCTAACCCATCTCCCTCTCTCTCTCTCTCTTTCCTCTCTCCTCTCTCCTCTCTCTTCTCTCTCCCCTTTCTCAATGACTGGTTTTAAATCTATATTATTCAAATCATTCTAAAAAAGTCCTCAGGCTGGACACAGTAGCACATACCTGTAATCCCAGCAGCTGGGGAGGCTGAGACAGGAGAATCACAAGTTCAAAGCCAACCTCAGCAATTCAGTAAGGTCCTAAGTAACTTAGTGAGATCCTGTCTCAAAATAAAAAATAAAAAGGACTGGGGATGTAGCTCAGTGGTTAAGCACCCCTGGGTTCAATCCCTGGTACCAAAAAAAAAAAAAAAAGTCCCAACCCTGTAGCTGTGAAACGCTGGTAGGACCTTCTTCCTTATCAACTCAACCTTAAACTATACCTGTCCAGTGTCCTATGTCCCCCAAGAACCTCTGCTGTCTGCATGCAGCTGGTGGTGACATCCATCCATTGACATGTCCTTCCTACCTGCCCAGATGGATCACATTTGCATATTCACTGTTGGTGGGCCAGGGATGCTGGGGCTTTGACTGCCCTTGTCCATTGATCTACCATTTTCAGTTATATCTTTTGAATAATAGCACAGAGTTGTCTAGAGTTCTGACATTTATGTTGACAGTAAAACTAATAATATCTAGATTATGGTAAGGGAACTTTTGCAATTTGCTAATGTTTTACTCTGGAAAACTTGCACCTGTGTATATTCTCATCACGTGAACATGTATCTCCTCCCCAATGCCAAGTAGGCATTCTCTGTTCCCTCTACATAGATGCCTCTTCCCCCAAATACTCAGCATACTTCTTCTTCTTCCAGGCTCTGTGCTTGGAAGTTGTCTCATTGCAAAGGATTTCTTTGACTGTTCTTTATCAAACTGCCCCTGTGCCATACACCCTTCATCTATCCTACTTCATTTCTCTCTATACTATTGCCCATATTCCTGCACTAGATCTAAGGACCATGAGGGTAGAAACTGCCATGTGCCTGGAGCCTAGATCAGAGCCAGGCCTTCAGGAGACTCTCAATAAACATCAGTTGCCAGAATAAACATGAACATTCAACCAAAAATCCCAAAATAACAGACCTTTTGGTCAATCGTTGTCTTTAGACTTGATGAAGCTTAGTCAAGACTGGAAAGCCATAGTCTTGCCATGGTTTAGGAGACCTTTGCCTCTGCATCATCAGCTTGTCTTTTGTGCATTCTTGCCCCCACCACACTGATATATTTCAAGATGCTCCCTTGTAATATAGCTGAAATATCAATTTGCAGAAAATTCTTACTCTATCTGCATTACTCAATCTGTTCATGACCAGTCAAGTTTTGATCAACTCCATACCTCTAATTATCTCCATTGCTGTTGGCTTCTGTACTGCTCCCTGCAATACTAGAATAAAAAATATCCTCCCTTTTCAAAAGCGTGTTCTGCACAAGTGGCAACAGGGTTTGTCTAGAGTGCATCCTTCTAGGCTCTGTTCTGTCCTGTGTGGATGTATGCTTCACCCTGACCCATGCAACTGGGTTGCTTACAGTTATAGAACTTGCCTGCTATGGCTGTTGCTGCTCCAGGTCTAGTACCTCTAGTCTCTTAGATGCCTCCTCTTCCACCTAGGCCCTGTCAACACCCTCATGCTTCCCTGTTGCTGCTCAGCATGCGCAAATACACGACTGAGAGGTGAAGTGTATTATCAAACTGTGCAAGAACATTTTGATCAATAGGAGATGGAGACCAGTGAAATAATTCTCCCTTTCTCCTCCAGAGAGATGGCTGAGAGATACAGTGGCATCATGTGTCCCTCTCCAAAGCTTCCTGTAACACCAAGAAATCAGGTGATCATGACAGGTAGTCATATTAGGAGCTTTCCCTCCCTCCTCTTCTGCCTCACTCCTCTTCCTTGGGATTCACTCCTTAAAATCATGTTGGCACAAAAGTTTAGACTGCAGAATCAGACCAAAGTTTTATGTATGTTCACGGTTTTAGAGAAAAATTGAAATAACATTCAGGCAGAGAACTACCAAAAAAAAAAAAAAAAAGTGAAACAAAATAAAAGCAAAGACAAAACAAAAAAATAACAAAAATTATTCTATTGTTCATTCTTATTTCCAATGTCACATAAGAATTTGTATAAATGTCAAAATAGAATCTACTGTCATGTATAACTATAAAGAACAACAACAACAAAAAAGAATTTGTCCCCAAGTAAAGTGGATTGTTTTTTAATGATTAATTATTTGGTCCCTGCTGATAGGTAGGTTTTAAATGTGTTTTACAATGTACAATATGTGTTCATGTGCATCATTTCATTTCATGTTGAAATAGGGGGACAAGTGCTTTTGGATGTATTGTATTAAAAAATAATCTCTGTTCTTCCTCTCATACCACATTACAGTCCTTTCACAACAAAGCTTTCCTGACCTGAGGATGCCACAATCATCATGGTAGTTTCAGTCAGTGTGGTCAGAGAAGGTAGGGATCTGTTGCCCAGGAAAGTATTGCAGGCTCCTCAAAATAGACCACACTGACAATAATTTAGTTTAAGTATATTTATACCCATAATTAAGTTAATTTGCATTGTTCATGGCTTCTCTATAATTGTATTCTTTGGATTTGTTTTTTCAAAATATAGGCACTTTATGATGTTGATAGACTAGAGAGCTTTTCTTAAAAACCAGCTTAGAAATTTTAGTAGAAACAATGTATGCAGAGCTTAGTACCACAAAATCGTAACAGGTCAAAAATTTGTCTAACAAGGCCAAGAATTCAAATATGATCCCATTTGTAAACCTTCAAAATTTGAAAGCTTTATATAAGTTTCAAGTTCCTATAAAAGTGAACACAGGAATAAGCAATTGGCTACTTTGGAGAGTGGCATATCTTAGTCAGTTGTCTGGAAATCAAAACATATTTCCCATAGAAGCAATATTCCTCATGGTGATTAAGTTGCCAAACCAATTCCTCAATGCCTACTTAACTCATAATGTACTTCAATCCTATCTCTAAGGTCATTTGGGTGAAAAGAGAAAGAAAAGGAGAAAGTGAAATTCTTCTGACTTTTCTGTCCCAGAGCCATCTTGTATCATCTTTCAAAAAGGACATACTTGGCTTTAGATTCCTCACACTTTCCTTTCTTCAGTCCTTTCCTGCCTTTTAGAATTCCTCCCACATGATCTAATCCACAGTGAACCCTCAAATGCCAGTCACTATTTCCCCAGGCCCTCCCCCTCATCCCTCTGAGTCATAGGACTTACCTCTTCTCAGATGCTTAGGATATCACAACGTGCCCAGCTCATTCATATGAATGTGGGACTAGCCAGTCTCACATCATTGCCCTGCCAGAAGTTTAGATCTGTTTAAAAAGGTTGTTTTTATACAGATGGTTGTTAATAAAAGATATTTTAGTTTTTATGTCATTGTAACCAAAGACCTGACAAGAACAACTTAAGGATGAAAAGTGTATTTTGGCTCACAGTTTCAGAGGTTTAGTTCATAGTTGGCCAACTTCATAGCTCTGATCCTTAGATGAGGCAGAACATTATGGTGGAAGGTCACGGTGGAGGACAAAAGTTTACAACATGAAACCAGGAATCAGAAAGGGTGAACTCTGCTCACCAAGGACAAAACATAAATGCCAAAGTCACATTCCCAGTGACCTACACTACGAGCCACCCTACCTGCCTAGAATTACCACCCAATTAATGAATACCAGTGGATTAATCAACTGATTAAGTTAAGGCTCTCCTCACCTAATCATTTCGCCTCTAAACATTCTTGCATTGTCTCACATATGAACTCTCAGAAGACACCTCATATCCAAATCATAACAAGAGATTTTGTTAATATATAGATGACCTAAGGGATTATTCCAGGGCACAACACATAGAGTGAAGAGCTTCTCCAGACCAGGCTGTCCAGGGATGCATTGTATTACAATGATGAAATTTCAGAGGTCCAAGAAACAGAAATAGGCCAAAAAGTTTCTTCAACTTGTTATTCTTTATGGAGTGGTAGGCTGCTCAGAACAGATTGGTCTTCCAGAATTCTGGCCTCTACATCAGCTCCCCTGATGATCCTATTCCCCATGGCTTCTTTATTTCTGAAATAACAAAGGCCTTTTTAGAAAAAAGGTTTGATGCATCTTCCCTTCCTCCTATGGCGGTGCCAGGGTCTCTGCTGGAAGGAAGAAGAGACACACAGAGCAGACCTGGAAACTGGTTGTTCCCTGGACCCTCAGATAGTTGATAGTTGGGGACTTGTTATTGAGGAAAGAAGAAATAAATCTGGACATTTGAGCATAACTTCTATTAGTGACAAAAATATGAATTTCTTTATTTGCCAAAATATTTAAGTCATAAAAAAGCAGACCTTTTAGCATTAAGTTGCAGGATGAATGTTCAGTCCTCTGAGTCAGCACAGTGAGTGACGACATTTGCTCCTGGACTACTAGAACCTCCCAGAACCTGCAGCCCCTAATCTACCATTTCCTCATCCCCAACACCTACAGCAGTGTCTGAGGATGGAAGGTGTTCAATAATTACTCCTCAAAAAGCCATTGACCGTATCCAAGGGCAGGAAGCTGCCGAGGCAAATAACCACTGGCAAGCCTTTTTTCCATCAGCTTGGTAATGGAAAGAAAGAGAAACAGAACCTAGTTCTAGGCCTGAAGCCCATCAGTTGTCCAACCTGACAGCCCCAGGTGTTGGGAGAAATCCTAGTTCTTGGCTGGCAGCAGTGAACATCTCAAGTGTATAAACCTGCAAGGAGGAGCATTCTACTTCTCCTACCTAGGAAAGTAAATAACTTCCCCAAGTTGACTCAGTGTTACCAAGGGAACCCGTATAGGAACCTGGTGGTCTGATCTCCCAGGCACATTGTGATTGGGCAAGAAACCTATAAAATGTATAGCTGTTCCTACAATATATGAGTTTGCAGGCTGCTTGCTACAAGCTTACTTCCACCCAACTCCCTCAGTCTGGGTCTTGACTCCACACCCTTACCCCAAGTGTGAGCTAGCCCAGCACAAGAGAAACTACACCCAGGGCCAAAACCAATAGTGTATCTGAATCCAGCAAGCTTCTGACTCCTGCTATGGATGAGATGGAGAATGCTACTGGATGAATCCACAGATGGAGCAGGAAGAGGGCTGACCCAGTCTGGCACTTTTATTGGAGACTAGTCGGAACACTACCACTCAGCATTTTAGAAGGCTACAGGTCCTTTCATAGAGACGAGGAGCAGAAGAGAATAAAACAGGTCAGACCAAGTCAGGAGCGTGCCCCCTGGATCAGCAGCTCAGTCTGAGAGCATGCAGGGTGCCTGAGAGTTACGGGGGCCTCAGGAAGGAGGACTGAGCTGCCATTCCACAACACAGTTCAGGAGACAGCAGACAAGGCCCTGGAGAGGAAGTCATTATGTGTCAGGAGTCCTCAGTTTTAAATCAACTGCTATATCTCCTTAGAACATCTCAGAATCCACTCTCTCTGAGGATGAAAAGTCCCTCCCACCCACATACACATCCTCCCCAAGCTTCAAGGTTCTCTCTCTATTGACTAGATAAAAAATTTAGTATAAAATAAAAGCACTGTTATTAGATGTGTACCCGGCAATCATATTTTATGCTCCTTTACTTTCTTCCCTTCAGTATTTATGAGACTTGAGAGAAGTTACAACCCATCTCAGTGAGATGAGAAGAGTGGGTTAAGAAGTGGGAGATCTCAAACAAGAGACTGATGAGTAACTGTCAGAGCAGCAGAGATATCCTCCAGACGAAGGCAGAACCCAGGGCTCTGGATTGGATCAGGAGCCCCGCCCCATCTCATGTCTCCTATCAGCCCCAACCTTGGGGCTGCTGGGTTTGTTTGACACAGGCATCTTTCCTTATAGTCATCCCTGGCCTGGTTATTGATCTGGTATGGATATTTGCCTTCTTTTGTTTTTGATTGAGATGAATGGTTTTTGTATTTTATTTTAACTAATGGGGAATATTGCCCCCAAAGAAAACAAATTCTATAAAGTCAAGCCAGGAAAAGCACAGAATTCAGCATTTACTCTTCGAGGAAGACCTAATGAAGTGACTTTAAAGGAAACAACTACATTAAAGAATTACTTTCTCTACAGGAATTTTAGTAAGATGAGTTCCACAAACATTAGTGAATACCATAATCTGTACAAGGCATGTGTGCATAGTGAACAAAATTAGACACAGCTTCTACCTCCCAATTCTAAGGAAGATGTCTCCTAATTGGTAAGAGCTTGGGGACTACCCTACCCTTGGCCCTATAAAGGATATTTTCCTAAGTAAAAACTTCATCTCTCCTTTGAAATTCTTCATAACTTGCTATGGAGAGGAACCCAAATTTACATGTTGAGAAATTATGAGGTCCCCACTGAATTTGGGTGGACTTCAAAGTGAACAATTGCCAGTTAGTCTGTAGGAAGATCAATTCCCATAGGAAGACACCACACAGAATTCTGCACTTCAGTCCTGCCCCCATGACATCACTATTAAAGTTTCCATTATGCTACTTATGCCTCATTTCTTTCTCTGGTAGTTTCATGCAGATGAGGGAGCCTAGGACCCACCTGGAGAAAGGAGGGAACCTGCCCTTCTGAGCTGGTCCTTCAGATGGCCTTCCTCAGTAGCACTGAATGATGTAGTCAAAGCTGTCTGAATCAATTGCAATTACTGACTTGGCTGTTGCCTGGTTTATTCACTCGCCCTGTCTAGACTTCAATTTCTGGAGCCTTTAGTGACTCATTTTTCAACAAAATGCAAGTAATTTCACTTTGCTTTGCCTTAAGCTCTATATAACCTAATATTTAATGTACACTGAATAATATTATGTGTACCCCATCAAAAGGCAGACTGCAGACATCCCAGAATATCATATCACTTTGACTTTGATCACAATCACATCCTAACCCTCTTATAGAAATCTTGTTTTTGTGGAAATTTACATTCTAGAACCCTGTTCAAAACTACAATGTTAATTTGGATAACTTCAGTAATTCTTTTTCTATCTCGTATAATGTTGGCAATAGCTTAAAATGCCATAACTTCACATTAGGTAAGTTTTAAGTTGTTTAACTGCCACTGTCCATTCCTCTAAAATCTAACTTAGTATCTTAAAAGCGTAGAACAGTCAAATCATAAAGGCTGATCATTCAAAGTATAGAGCCAGCAGCAAAATCATGGAGATTTTTTCCAATCACAGCTGTACAAAAACATCATAATAAAACTTGACTACGCTATGCTTTCAAACAAGACTGTGTGAGTATGTGCCTAAAGAACTTATTTGAGATTCTACATATCTGGGGCTTTGAGGAAGGTCTGTACTTTTGTTGTAGGTTGTCAGAGAACTGGAGTAAGATAAACAGATCAAGATGGCACGCTCAGTTTATCTCTGGAATGCCACACCCTGCGCCATATTGTCTCACTACACATCTCTAAATCTCTACTGTTCCCTCATAAGTGATCTCTTTCATTTATTGCGGACATCACTCTACAGACTATTAATGTATAATATAAAATAAAAATTCCTGAGATAATAAAGAAATCTTACTTTCCTTCAAGACCCTATTTCTGCTAATTCTATAATATCTGAAACAGGTTTGCCCTCCTTTGGGTTTTACTTCTTCACATCCATGTTTCCCATACTATCTAACCAGATATCTTCTTTTCACTCAAGAACCAATGTCTCAGGCACACCATTTTCTTTCAAGCTCCTCATTTTTATTCATTTATTACTGCCATTTTAAAATTCATTCTTTCAACAAATGTTTGTTGAGGGTCCATAATAAGCCAGAAACCATTCTTGAGTCACAGATACGGTAGTAAGACAGACAAGATCTCTGTCTTACAGAGTTGGTGGGCTAAGGCTAATCTTAGCAATAATTATCAAGTTCTGAAAACTTTATACCACTTCCTCCTTTAATTCTCGTGCCAATTTTATGAGAGAGGTATCAGTATCCCTATTTTACAGGTGAGAAAAATGATGCTGTAAATGACAGGTCCATGGATCCCCAGCAATCAAGGCTGAATCTTTGACTAATGCTGTTGCCACTTACTGTATGTGTGTGTGTGTGTTGAGTGGGGAGGTACAGCAATTCAATCACAGACCCTGTGCTGACCGCACCCCACTTCCAAAATTCCCTGATTTCCCCTTCCCTTTGGCATTACAACCACATAGTTCACTTGCCTTTCTTTATTTTCTCAGAGTCTCCTCAGTGATTCCCGTTTATACAGAAGTACTCTATCTAGACTCCTGCTTGCTTTTGCCACATGATTACCAAATGGGTATGGATTTCCTTCCTCTCTTAATTATGGGCTTAGCAATCAGAGGAACTTTAATACCTAAGTAAAACACTTAATGCTTACAATAGTGACTTTCCAATTTTGATGTAAAAATCAGAACTACAGTGAACTCTAACCAAATCAACACTATTTGCCTGACAAACGGATAGGCCAGAGACTGGGGAGAAAGAAAGCATTTAAATGCATTAGAGATGACTTGTATAAGCAACTTGTGTCTCAGCTCTGGCCCCTGCTTTGCTTTTCACTCATGAATTATACAGGCAATTTACCTCATGAAGATAAACGAGGGCTTTCATTGTGAATACCCCTCCACACCCCCATAATGCAGATAAGGAGATAAACAGGCTCCTAATTATATTAACGTTTTGCAATGTATGATTCAGTGTTGTTTGATGCAAAACCAACCTCCTGTACTTTGAATATTTACCTTCTTGCCCCATTGTGCTCTGCCTCCTGGAAGTGTTGGAGGGGAGCCAATGTTATTTATGATTGGTGACAGATTTCAGGAATTATCAGAGTATAACACTAAGTGATCTTTTATACATTAAGATGAAATACCAGGACTGCCTAGCAGATGACAACTTGAAGCTAAGGGGGAACAATTTCAATTCAAAATAAATTACCATGAAGATTCCCTACCTATGAATATTTATAGAAGGTCACTAAGTGTAACTTGACTTTACCCAAACTGTTTCCAAATGAGCCACCTATGTGTTTGACTTCTGTTTGACTCTTACAGTTTCTATCACTATGAATGGGAGCAAGATTTCCAGGCATCTGGCTTTGCCCTGGCAAGTTTACTGAGAGAAACAGAAGAAAGTTCTGTTGGAAAAGACCCTTCCCCAATGATAATGTCAAATACCTGATAATGAGCCCCAGATCTGATAAGTAAAGAAAGGCAAAAAGTCAGGACCAAGGCAGTTTCAGACAAAGGGTTGGAACCAAAATTGTCAATAATGCAGTATTTAGGGAGCATACCTGTTATAGTCTGGATGTGAGGTGACCCCCAAAAGCTCACATGTGTGACAAAGCAGGAAGGTTCAGAGGAGAAATGATTGGGTTGTAAGAGTCTTCACCCAATCAGTGAATTAATACCTGATGGGATTAAATGAAGTGGTAGGGTGTGGCTGGAGGAGGTGGGAAACGGGGCGTGGCTTTGGGGTATATATTTTGCTGGAGAGTAGAGCCTCTCTGCTTCCTGATGATGTGAGCTGCTTCCTTCTGCCACGCCCTTCCGCCATGATGTTCTGCCTCACCTTAAGCCCTGAGACATGGAGTCGGCTTTCTATGAACTAAGACCTCTGAAACTATGAGCCCTCAAATAAACCTTTCCTCCTCTACAGTTGTGCTGGTCAGAACCTTTTAGTCACAGCAGTGAAAAACCTGACTAAAACGATACCTTTACCTGTTGCTTTTGTAATTACTTGTGCATAGCCTTTACTTTACTGATAAAGCAGTTACTTCTTACTGGGTTCCAGGGGCCACCTAAATTAGTTGAGTGTCCTTATGCTAATTAATTAACCTGAGTGTTTTTCCACCAGTTACTTCACAGAGCTCTCTTGAGGACAAAGTACAATGTGGCAAGTAGTTGGCCTATGGGACTGACCATTTGTATCTTTACTTATTTCCTTGTTATTTACTATTGTTAGTATTTTTATTACCACTGATGCATTTTTTGGATTGAGGTCATTCATATTATTTTCTCAGTTATTTTCTCCCTTCCCTATAGAGTACGTTCCTTTAGTAGAGAAGTTCATCAAGTCATCACATAGTGTCATCATTGTTCCTTTCCTGATGTCAAGAGGCCAGCACATCCCAGATACAATGACTGTTCTGCCTGCATCCCAGAATGAAGAAGACTCATAGAACAGAGCTGTGACCATCCTGCACCTGACATGCAAAATGTTAGGATCAAACTTGTGTGGTAAGTCAAAGAGCTGTTTATAGCTCAGCAGAATCAAGAACAGGTTTGGGCACATGGGACTTCCATGGTTGGGGTGATTTGAAGTGGCAAGGTTTTCAGCTACAATACCACCTACCTCTAAAGATTTCACTCCAAGCTTCCCATAAAATCCAGATTCAGTGATACAGAATCTTGAGAATGCCATTGTGGTAAAACAATGGAATAACTTTACAAGTTATTTTCATTTCTCACTCACTTCTCATCACCCCAGTTTATCCCACACTGAAATCCCCATTCACCTTATGTTCGTATAGAACACTAACTGGAACATCTTCAAAAGTGTAGAAAGGAATTGATACTAAGAATTCTTAAGACAAATTGTTGAGGAAACAATCCCTTTGATACAGAAAGAATTCTAAGAAACATGTCTGGCAAATATTTAGGAGCAGAAAAGGAGGTATTTTTTGCTCCAGTGAGAAATCCTCAAGCCCTTTTTGATTCCCCACTATTCTAGGAATTATAGATAATACAAATATGCCTAACACACACCCTGCCCTCCATGAGACTTTGGATAAAGGAAGATAAGATATTGTACAATGGTCACAATTCCAAGTGAATTTGATAAATCCCATAGACAAAAGCAAAGGCTATGAGATCTCAGAGGAGCAAGAGAGAACTTCTGGCAGAGGTCAGAAAAAGCTCAGAGAAACAACTGATCATTATCCTGTAGGCTAGAAAGCACTTCAAGTAGCAGGTATGGGGATGGGGGAGCATTCCAGTGAGCAGCAGGACAAAAGGATAAATCTAGGGAATTAAAGTTATTTTCAGGAAATAGTGAGCCAGTCATTTTATTGGAACAAAGTGTTTATGAAAACATAGAAGCAAGACTGTAGTTGGACAGTGCGAGTGCTGAGTCAGAGAAGTCCTAAGACACTAGGAAGGGGCGAAGACATCACATGTCTTTGAACAAGGAATAACTGGTCTGAGCTGCATTCATTCCAACTTCTACATAAACAAAACAGTCAGATGTTGTAGCTGAAGAGGAAGGATTAGAAGGAAAATGCAAGACGTTCTGTTCAAGATGGTGGACCAAGCACATATGTTAGTCCCCTCTCTCTCAAATATCCCCCTAAAATGGAAAATGGCAGTAATGAAGTACAAAAAATCAATAGACCTACAATAATTCTGAGAATGTGAGGGAGTCTATAACAGTCAGGGATTTGGGTAATTTTCTAAAAATGATTGAAAATCAATGAGACACATTAATGAATTAAAATATTGCAGAAAGTCCCCATTCCACATGAGAAATGGTAAGCTCAAGAGATGCTCAAAGTTCATGACTAGCAAGAAAGAAGAGTAAAAAATCAGGCAAAAATCAGGTGGTAATTGAAGGTTTATCTATGAAACAACTGTGCCAATGGTCTCCCATCCCATTCCTCACCTACCCAACCTCTGCTTTCTCAAGGTCCTACCAGCTGTGGAATTCACCTCCAGGATAAACTGGGAAACTGCTCTCTCTCTCTAAAAATGTCATAATCCATGAAGGCAGGGCTGGGGGTACTAGCCTGTGGGTTGCTAAGGTCCTCTGCATTTGAGTAGAATAGAATTATAAACACTAGAAACTCTGACAGTATAAAAGAAATGGAACTGCTATCAGGAGGAATGGACGAAGCCATATTTCCTCTCCTAATGGGTGTCTGGAGATACTGTCCAGAGTTGATGGATTAAGAGAGGCTACAGCACATTATTTATAAAGGTAACCAAAACAAGACCCAAAATTTATAACATAAATAACAAAAAGTGAGAAGTGGGAAATGAAGTGGAGCGAGGCTGAATCCCTCATCTTTCATAATGGGAAGTTACTAGATCCATTTACATTTTGTAAAGTACATAAGAAATATTGCTATAATCATATGATTTATATGTATGGAGGTAGTCCCTGAAAACCAAAACAGAAAAGATAAGAAAATTATACCTTCTGGGGAATGGAACTTAGTTGGGGTAGGGACCATAGGGTTAGGTAAAGACATGTTTCATTTAATTTGTATCCTTCCATTCTGTTTGAAGTTTTTTAACCATGAATAAATATTTACTTTTGAAATTTGAAAACAAAGAACATTTTAATTTTACTTCAATTTTTTGTTGACCCCAAGAGATCTTAGGATAACAAGTCCACTGTGAATTAACCTTCCTTCTGTATCTCGCTTGGCCCCAGATGATTTTTCTTATTCCCTCCATTACAGCGTTTTCTTCTCTTAGAAGCAAAGAAGTGTTTCCTTTCTACTGTGTGTGCCCTACACTTGAACTTACAGATGTCAGTTTAATTAGTAGTGTCTAGTTTTACAGTTCCCAAGAACAACTGGGCCCAGCACAACATCACACAAGCTTTACATATTATTGGAGCAGTCTTAAAAAATCTAAAGAACAAAATGGCATATAGTCAATGTTAAACATGCAGTTGCATGTGAAAAGTACTAGAGATTTTACCTACACATTTAAAAACAGGTAAAATTAGACATACCTAATTACTTCACTTTCCCCTAGTCTGGTTAGCTACATATTGAAATTTGCATGAGGGGACTATGAGGAAAGATTTAAATGAAGTTATTTTTCTAATAAGATTTCAAGTAGGCAGATGTTTACCCCAAGGAGCTGTTCAAACAACAGAAATTACAGAAAAACATCACGAGAGCCAGAAAAAGGGTATATCTTCTGCTATCAAATTTCTGCAACATTTTAAGACCCATCACTATCCATTTGAATTTGCAGTGTATAATTTTTGAACAGATAAAATTAACCTTTGTCCAATGGTAAGTTTTCTACTCGAAAGACCTGGAAAACTTTAAATGTTTACCTCAAAAATTCTCCTGAGAATATTACAGCTTTAAAAAATGTTAATTTATACAGATATGAACTACTCAATTAGGCTCATGCTCAGAACAGTCTTCTCTGACAAGAGCCGCCTACCATCTGTTAAGTCAACTATTTCCATTTCCAGTGATACCAAGTTCATCATTTTAGCTGCTGAGATTGAAAATCTCAGTGGGTCATAAATATCATCTGTTCTACCCACCCATCCTCCTCTTGGGTTCACTTAGGTCATAATTTCCCCCCCTCCTTTTTAAATCAACAGATTTGAAAGCAACACCACAGAAAGAATCTGTAAACAATTTCATTTTCATGGCGGATGACTTTGCAACAATGACTACGAGCTCATTCTGGTGGTCCAGAAGGCTCTTTGTTTTCCTCCTCTTGAAACAGAAACCAGTGGGCACTGGAAAAGAAAATCAGCAGTCCAAGGAGAACTGCAAGAAGCCTTCATTTTCCTTGTGCTTTGCTTTTTGTTTTTTCCTTTTCTTTTTGGAGAAAGGTCTCATTGTGTTACTCAGGTTGGTCTTGAACTCCTAAGTTCATGCGATCCTCCCACTCAGTGCCCTGAGTAGCTGGGTCTATAAGAATTGTGCCATAGTGCCTGACTTGACACCTCATTTTCTATACCCCTCTCCAGATCAAGAGTCACTTCAAACCTAGATATAGCCATATTCTCAATTCTAGAAGACCTGACCACATTGGAGATCCCATAGGCCCCAGCAGTTAATTGTAACTACAGCTAATAACTTTATAAGCACCACTTAATTTGGGAGTTTAAAACTTGGAATGTCCTCAACAAACCCTGGGAGATTGGTTACCCTAGGGAAATCTCTCTCAAGGCTCTTTGAAATCTTTAAAAAAGTTTTTTTTTTTTTTTTTTAATCTTTTACAGGTAGGCCTAGCAGCTGAGTTATAGTCTTCCTTCTCCTAAGATTCATTTGTCATGCTCAGTGTCCTATCACTCTGTGGAAGGACTAAAGACATTGTCTGGTCCAGACCCCAACTTCTATAGATGGGGTCCAGAATCATTTTGGGAAAGACCTCCTTTAGGAAGCCTTCCTTGAACTGTATAAAATTAGATCCGATGCTTTTGTATCTCAAGAATCCAGTATCTTCCTTTGTCACAGCACTTATGTCACAAGTTCAAATTTAACTGGACATCCTGCATTTTGTGTGGTCACCCTACTTTCCTCTTGACACCCACAAAAATGAACCCAACTGCCTTTTCATGCCCATCCAATAAAAACAGAGAACACAGGGTGCCATTTCTCCAGGTATAATGTAGGCCCAGACTACCCACACTCTGATACACTTTTCTGTGGAAAAGTAAGCATATCTTTCCTATCTTTTGCTGACCCTTTACTTCTAGAAGTTTCCCTTTGTCCAAGAAAATTTATTTCTTAATCTCTACTGTGCTGTGGTGGAATTCATCAGAACTTGGTGCAGGACAAATTATGAACCAGATCAGACCCATCTTTTACAACAAAATTATACATTTAATATCATTAATGCTGCAAGTTCTTACTGGCAAGTACTTTCTTAGGCCCACTTGGCCTCTTATTAACTCTATTTAATACCTCCTTCCTGATGGATATCCCTGTGTAGAATATCTAATGGATAATGGATAATGCCTATATCCATTAGCAACACATTCCTAGGAGGCTAGAGGCCAGGATCATAATAATAAAGCATAAAGACTTTGGGTCTGTCAGGGCTGCAGTCTTTAAGCTACTTTCCAGTCATGAGAACTTCTTTGAACCAGCTGACCAGTCTGTAGAAGGGGTGTCATAATGGTGCTCACCTCACGGGTCATATGAAAATGAGATGAATCAGACAACAGACATTAAAGTACCAGGCATGTGGAGGGCCCTCGCTAACATTGGTGCTGCGTGATAGTGATTCATCTGATCTGTCTCCAACTGACCTTATACTCTAGGTATTTGTCCGTCCTGAGGACACTGCCTATGAAGTACCTGATCAACATCAATTTGTTTGCTATCGATGATGATGCCTGTTCTCCATTGTAATGTTGTATAACTCCACTTCATCATCCATTCTTTTGAATCATAGCTTACATTTTGTATTTCTTTAATAATCACTCTAATCGTGTCTTTTCTTATCCTTCCTCTTGCCTTAGTACATTTGCTTTCCAAGAGCAGGAACCAAACTTTGCCTAGCTCATGCCAGTGAGCAATAAATAAAGAATGTTTTATCATCACCATCTTCTCAATAACACGATCACTACATGTAATGTGAGGATGAATCTTCCCTTTGTATCTTAAAATTTTAATTCCTATTTCAATTGGAAAAGCATGAATGGTGGTTGGGGATGTAGCTCAGTGCTAGAGCACTTGCATGGCATGTGTGAAGCCCTGGGTTCAATACAGTACCACTTGCACACACAAACACAAAAGTATGATAAATTCATTAATATTAGTCAAATAATTCAAGAATGTGTAAAGAAAAATTACCAATTCATAACTCCATCTATTCTTGCCTCTGCCTCCAAGCTGAGGTACCCAGTGTTAGTAAGTCATATCTTCCCCTATCTTTATATTGTTCTCTCTCTCTCATACACATATATACACACAGAGACACACACATATATTTGTAAAATTTATACACAAATATAGTATTGCTCTTGATTTTGTTCTTGCTTATTAGTATCACATAGATATTATTTTAAAAGCTAGGAAATAATTCATAGAATGGGTGAACTATAATTATTTGACTCCTTATTACTGACAAACACTAAGACTATCTCCCACTCCACTCTTTACACTTTGTACAAAAGTAGCCTTGTACATGCATCTTTTATGTGCCAGCCTCTAACTTCTATACCAGACATTCCCAGAATTGGTACTGCAGGTAATGCAGCAGGATTTTTCAGAGCACTAATAAATCTTCCATTTTTTTAAAGCCCTGGCTGAACAAGCCCTTTGGACCAACAGTCCCAGACATCCTTTTGTATTTGTAATTTTTAATTATTTTTTCTTAAAGGATGAATGAAAAACTAAAAAGAAAGAAGTTAAAGAAATTTAACCTTTGAGACCCTTGAAACCCTGAACACCAGGGAATATGTGTATATTTAGTTTTGACGAATATTGAAAGATATTTTTTCCAAAGGGTCATAGCAATATCTGCCTCCACCAGTAATACAGTAGAGAGCCCACATCTCCAGCAGCACTGGGGGCCACCACATTTCAGCTTTCTTGCTAATTTGATAGCAAATATATGATATTTTATTTACTTATGTATATTTTCTTTACTTCTATAAGTTAAAGCATTTTTCATGTGAATGTGATCATTTAGATTTCTTCAGTGAATTTTATAGTCATTTTCCCATTGGATTGTCATTTTTTTCTTCATCAGCTTATAGAAGCTCTTTGCATGTTTTTATATTATGTTAATCTATATTTATATCAATACATTTGACTATCTTATCTATCATTAAAGTTAGAGATGCAATTGTTAGAAATCTGTATTAGAATCTGAAACCACGAAATATAGCTTCCTTTATCTCAGATGGTTCCGAATTACATTTAAATACATGTTTAACTCTTCCATTTCTTTATTTAATTATTCGTAACTCTTACATTTGTTCATTTAATTGTTTGGACCTTTTGGGATGCAAACTATTTTTTTTCAGAAAAGGGCCATAGAGAATAAGAAATCGTTGACTCGGCACTCTTTACTCTGCTTCTGACATGCAATAAATGATGAGGGTTAGTCACAATGAAACCTTACATATAAGAGTAATTATCCCTTCTCACTTTAGGACTGTACAGGAAAATATAAAAATTAGTACATAGAAACTCATGTTTTGTAAGAGATTAAATTTCTATATGTACTATAATGAGAATTGAAGAGAACAATATTTAGAATAACAAGAAGGAAAGCTTGCTTATCAAATGATCAACTATAGAAAACAATATTTCTTAACATCAGATCCTATAGTTATTTACTCACAGTGATGGATATAAGTTTGATGGTATTGGCAACATTAAAATGAATGTTTCTATATGCATCTGGAAATTTCATAAGAGTATCGCTCTTTCGCTCTTTTGTAAGAGCGATAGTCACAAAAAACACAATTGTAAGATTTCTTATTCCAGTGTATTTATTCAGATAATGTATGAACACCAGAAAACTAGGCATCTCCTATTGTTTTGCATTTCACTGACTTATTTCCTTACCTTTAACTCCCATAAAACTGTGCTAAAACCTTGGTTGTAGGGCTTAAGGAATTTCAGTCTGGTCTAATACTTCTACATTCATGTAGGCAGAGTCTAAACTATATTAATACAGCACCAGGTGAAACTATGGTCAATGTCCTCACTAATAGAGAGGAACAATGACTTGGCTAATATAACGAAGCATGTAATGCCTTCAGTTGTCTCAGGTTGAATGGGGATGACAGCTGTCAGAGTGAAATAGGTGAGGGGTTGGGTGGGTGCTGGCCCGTGTTTCCTGCCCCTGGCTGAATACCCTTGCGCTGAAGGCTCCGTAACACATCACGTTTAAATTTCTACACCATGGCTCTCCTCTCCTGTTTCATTCAACTCCATCTTCCACACACCCTGCAGAGAGGGAGAATTGCCTCTGCTTACTCTGAACAATCTTTGATTACCTGCCCAAGTGACATCAGAACCTCATCACCTCCCAATGATGTCCTGTTAGGAAAAAGAGTGACTGGTGACCTTTGACACAATAAAAAAGTGTGCATGGGAAATACAGGGAAAGGTGGTCACATTTCCTTCCAATCACAGTTTTGGGAGTAAACTATGAAAGAGATTTAGCACCAGAAATTTAATAAATGCCCACAGGTATATTCCTGCCTTCTTCCAGAGTTGCAGTCTGCATTTAAGCAAACTGTCAGTGTTCACCCCAGAACCACCCAAGGATATCCTTCTATAGGTAAGCCTTAAGTCACTTAAGATTGCTTTCTGCCCCTTTGTCATGGCTCCAGAACTCAGTCTATTCTTCTTTTCACTTTTTAACTGACTTGGGACTCCCAAACACATGCAAAGGTTAAAATTTCTGCAGCTTCCTCTCTCTTTGCAGAATCAAAGACAAGCACACACTCTTTTCTGTTTTCAGACTTTCATTCAAATTAATTTGAAAAAAACAAAACAGTCTTTGAGAAATCAGTAATGCCACAGAATTGTACAAAAGGTTTAATTTCTTGGATTCCTAGGCTGTTGACTTTGACTTCCAATGTCTCCCTTCTTTTAGGAAAAGTTTTCCCCTCTTCTAAGAAGTTTGTTTCAGCCCATTTATTTGTTGCTATGACAAAAATACCTGAACTAGACCTGGTGCACATTCCTGTAACCCTAGCTATTTGTGAAGCTGAGGCAGGAAGATTGCTTGAGCCCAGGAACTCAGGACCAGCCTGGGCAACATAGTGACAAGACATGATCTCTAAAAACAAAAAAGAAAAGAATAGAAAGAAAAAGCAAACAACTTAACAACAACAAAGATTCCTGAGGTATTTTGCAGAAAGTGCACACTATAGCACAAGCCTATACAACAAGGAGAGGGACCATGGAGAGACAGCAAGCAAGCATCTGCGGGGAAGCCAGATCAACCTTTTCAAAACAAAACATTTTAGGGGGAGTAATTCACTCCCACAGATCCATACAACTATAAAAATAACATGAATCTGTTCATGAGGATGGAGCCCTCAGGGACCTTCCACTAGACCCCACCTCTTAAAGGTTCATCTCCTCACTACCTCCACACTGGGGACAAAGCTTCTAGCAAAGGGAGGACACACTCAAACCATATCCCAAACCAAAGAGATCTTCTTCCAAGGTCTTTGCTTATTTTTCCTAGCCTCATAAACATCCTCTGACCCACACAGAAAACAGATTTTGGATATAACCTCATATTTTCCTTGAGCTCCAACTGAGCAATTAGAAAAGGCCACTGGATTAAATTATAATGTAATTTCAGAAACATTCTTTGATATAGATTTATAGCCTTGATAAATATTTTAGCTGCATATTTTGGAGAAATGAGAAAAATAAATTTTGCAAATTCAGGAGTGTCCTGAAAGTAAATACAATCCTGAGCATATCTTTTGGTCATAATTAGACCCAAGAAACTGTCCCTAGAGTGGGTAGAGGAGACCCAGACATTAACCTTAGCAGTTCCCGAGGTAGTTGGGGCATGGCAATGGAGTTAGGCAGAGGCCTCAGGCTTTCTGGCACAGTTGCAAGCAGAGAGAAAGACAATTTGCTTCCAGGATCTCTCCTAAGGAAGGTTCCCACTCCGCCCACGGGAGGTGCCATTTCTGGGGGATATTGAGTGTTATCAGGGTTGACATGCAGCCGGGCTGGTCTGATCCAAGTCACACCGTGACAGGCTGGTTCAGAACAGCCTGGTCATCCCACCAACCAGCTGCTTATGTCAAACAGGCCTTCCTCTTACCAACTCTGAAGATAAACCTCAGGGACCCTGGAAATCTGGAGGGAACAATGTCTGTCTCTGGTATTTTCCTATCTCTTTGTTACCTTTCTTCTTAGCAACCCTTAATATGAATGAGGATATGGAAATTCTATATTTTAAAAGTTTAATGGATCATTTGTTATTTAAAATTCATAATATCAAGCATTTTTGGTCACTTGCTATGTGTCAATCATTGGTCTTACAAATATTGTCAATATAATGTTACAACCATCTCCCAAAACCCTAAGAGGTACTTTTAGTATTCGCATTTATAAATGTGATAAACTGTTAACTCAAACTGGAGAATTCCCTCTTCTTCCCAATTATCTTCATTCCTTTAATCAGATATCAAACCTATTAAGTGTCTTCAAGGCTAAGACATATTCTAAGCTGTAGAGCAACAGAGATAAAGGACATAAACTCTACCTTCAAGTAGCTTGCAGCCTAAAAGACATGTATGGCTAAAAATAAATTTTAAAATTTTGAATTCAATGTGATAGATGAAAGTATACACACGGTGCTATGATAAAAAAGAAGAGGAAAATCCAAGAGTAGGACATCATCCTGGGAGCCAAAGAGAGAGGTGAGGAGAATCAAGGAAATTTTCCCAGGAAAGGTGATGAAGGCTGAGCTGAGTCTTATAGGACAAGGAAACACCGGGTATCAGGGATCTGGGCCATGTGACAAATGATCAGCTGGAGACATGATCTAGAAACCATGAAAGACAGGTAAATCATGCTAAGATACTGAGATTATACCCGAAAATCAATAGGAAGACAGAAAATAATTTTACTGAAAAATATACAGAAACAATTGTACCATTAAAAATGTGTTTAAATGTACAGTTCATGGTACAAAATACTTTGACTATCATGGTGCAACTATCTCCAAGCTTTTCCCACCTCCAAGCTTTTCCATCTTCCCCAACAAAACCCCGTACTCACCAACAGCAAGTCCCCTCCTCTCTGTAAAACAACATTCTACTCTGGGTTGATATGAATTTAACTACCATAGGCACCTCACGTAAGTGAAATCATAAAATATTTGTCCTTTTGTGACTGACTGACTTCACTCAGAATAACATCTTCAAGGTTCAAGCCTGTTGTTGGCATGTGTCAGAATCCCCTTCCTTTTCAAGATGGAGCAGTAGTCCCTCGTATAAATATATCTTGCATTTTGTGTATCCATTCATCTTTCAGCAAACACTTGGATGGTTCCCAGCTTTCGGTTATGGGAATAGTGTTGCTATGATCATGGATGTACAAATAGCCGTTCTTATGGGTATATGCTCAGAACTGGAACTGATGACTTCATGGCAATTCTGTTTGACTGTTTGAGGAATGACCACATGTCTTGCATAACCATCATCTGGCATCATTTTACATCACCAAAGCACAGGGTTCTGACTTCCCCAACAGTTGTTATTTCCTGGGTGTTTTTTTTTTTTTTTTTCAATAGTAAACTATCCTGATGGGTAAGGAATGGTAGCTCATTGTGATTTTCATGTTCATTTCACCATCTGTTAGTGATGTTGATCACATCTTTATGTGTTTATTTGCCACATGCATGGAGTATTGTCTATTCAAGTCCTTTCCCCTCCCCAAATGATCTTAAATACAGGGCTAATATGATCCAATTTGTGTTTCTTTTTTTTTTTTTTTTTTGGTGGGGGGGGAATGCCTCTGGTACAGAAAGAAATTCTTCTTTAGAAAAAAATTGGAGGTTGTCCAGGACAGATAGGGTGAGAGGGTGAGGCCAGAACTACACTGGTGTCTCTCTGCACAGATTCCATCCAACTCTGTGTAGCACAATGCCAGGATTTTGAGCCTTCCTCTTCTATCTCTGAATTTTCCAGGGGTTTTCTCTCTCTTCCTCCTAACAGATCACCCTACCCATTTTCCCTGCCTCTTTCTCGTTACCTGGTCATGAATTCATCCCTCTACACCTCTGATCATATCAAATATACATACCCTGTATCCTTACAAACTTACTGTTTCTCTCCTGGTTGTTCAGGGAAAGTTAGACCCTGATGCGTTTCTGGATGGAGAAGCAAAGGAGGCAGAAGAAAACATACAGCTCTGGGGACATCATAAAAGATGAAGCAGTGTGTGTGTGTGTTTATGACAGAAAGTGATCAAACTCTAGAGAGACCAGACAGGACCAAAATTAACTAGGAGAAAGAAAAAATTTTATATTTCTCCCTATCACATCTTAATTTTTCAAGAGAAACTTTAAGTAGGTATTCTGATAAATAAAACCAAGATATCAAAGACATGTGAATGGGGAGGAAAACTTAATGACGATTGCTCAGGTTTTTGATAGTTAACACTACGGGACAGGGTTATAACAAAGTTAGTGTGTCAAAATATGGGAGAACAATATTAAATATTATTTTTAAATAACTTATGTCACCTTTTCCAGCCTGTTTAGGTTAGCAATTATTAGGCAAGGTCAAGTCATAAAAGAGAAACATTTTATTAGGGGATTCTACACTCCATAAGAGATGAGTTTTCACCATAAAATTAGCAAGTCTGTGGGAAATTGGGATTTCATTATCAGAAGAAAAGTAGAACTGAGATATTTTTGCTTTTCATAAAGATTTTAACTGAGCAAGCATTTTCTTTCTTCCTTTTTCCTCCCTTAGACTGATATTTCTTTACTACATGGCAATAAAATACACTGCCAAGTTTACTTACTTGGTCAATAAAAGCAGGTTTTGAAAGTGGAGATTTTGTAGACTTAAACTTAGAAGTTGTTTTCCCATCTCTCATCCCTGGGAAATGATCTAGCATCCACATATGAGGAAACAACCTTTTGAGTAAGAATTGACAAGGTGTTATGCTGTGATTCTAGAAAAAATCAACACTACTCGCAGAAAGCAGAATGTGTTCTTTCTGGTAAATAAAGTTGCAGGCTACCAGATGACAGTTTATGGGGAAAAAAGAGTTATTTCAAACCCTCCAGCAGGATTTTACACTGAATAAATGCCTTAAATAAAAATCACATCTGTGAGATACAATGTCATACAACAAACAGCACACAAGTTTCCTTCATGCAGTTATGTCAATAATAGGCAATGTTAAAGTTGTGTGTTTTAAACTTTTGTTGCTAAACTTACCTCCACCAATCCCCAGTTTTATATAGAGAGTTGACTTGGGGTTTTGGTTTTCATGAGTCCATTCAGGTGCTACTTTGAGGAAAGGTAAATTTATTGCATGGTGTGTTTGGAATTAGGAGAGTTGTGAGTCCCAGAAACTCTGATGTACCAGAGAATGCTAGAATAGTTACCCAGGCAGCACTACTTACTATAATTACTGATTTTTAAAAAGAAAAACCTAAAATAAATATGAAAAAGGAAGCAATAAAATGCCAATAGGAAAATGGAAAACTGACTTAAATAACAATTCACAGGAGAAATGGAAATGACCAATAAGCATATGAGAAACTATTCAATCTCCCAGTAGTAAAATAAATACATTATAATATAACAATATGGTAGCATTTTGCTACTAAGTTAGTGGATATGGTGAGAATCAATGAGTCCTGAATTTGACAAGGTTGTTGAGAATGTAAAATTAACAAACTTTTTGAAAAACAATTTGATATAAATATATATATCAAGAGCCCTTACAAATACATCCACTTTAGTCCAAAAAGCCTTTACTAGAAAGGAAATGTAAAAGAATAAAAAACTGGACATAAAAGAACAAAAAACTGGACATAGATTTTTAAAATTGAAATAGATTAAATGTTGAACAATAATGGAAATGTTAAATTAATTCTGGTTTGCTCATAAGATAGAATAATATTCCACTATTAAAAATTATGTTAATAAATTAGGTAAATATTTATCCCACAATGTTGGATGGAAAGAAGGATTAAAAATTATTAATATAATTCAATTCCAGTTTTTAAAAACAACTCATAGCCATATATATGTAAAAATAACCCCAAATTGATAAAAATTAGAATTCATATATATATATATATATATATATATATATATATATATATATATATTCCTAGATAAGAAAAATAATGGGAAAATACAATGGACTTTTAATCAAAGTAAGCTTTGTTCACCTAGAGACAAGATAAAGAGTAGGAAATAAAAGCATCAAAATCAAATCAAAGGTAATTGTATCATTTTTATATCTTTATTTTCTAATATTTTCTTAGTGAGCAGTGTATTTATTAATATTTATTTGACTGCAGCTCAAGTCCACTAACATAACAAATGAAGGAAATTTATTGGTTTTCTTATCCCAGATTCTGGGTTACACACTGCCTCAAGAGAGGCTGAACACTAGAGTCAAGAGTTTATCACAATCCTATTTCTCTTCTAAATTACACTTTCTGTGTTGACTCTTCTCACTGCAGGTCCTCCCTTGGGAGTTGGAGTTCTAAAGGCTCTATATTCGCAGGTTGAAGTGCACATGCACAACAAAACAGATCTATTCTGATTGGTCTGTCTTGAGTCATGTGCTCAAAATGAACCAATCACATGGCAGGAAAATCCTAATTCACTTTGATGATGTGTTCTGTCGACTCCCCTCATGGAGTTCTAGGCGGGGTCAAGTTGAATGACAGATTTTTCAAACAAAATTTCAGGCTATTTTCAAGAAATAGGGAAGTAAACAACAAATGTTCAACACATATTTTTAGGAGAAAAACTAATTTCTTTGCAAAACCATTGCTACTATTGTTATGCATTAGTTCTTAATCCACTCGTCTTTCTTATGGGTGGCATCTGTGAGCATCTTTGCAAGGATATAACTGTTCAGTTTGCCAGTGGTAATGTATTGCTTATCCACTTCATGACTGAGAGTGATCTCTTCCATGAATTTTAGAGAAAAAGAGACAAGGTAAAAATCATATTTCCAGTTACAATTCAAAGTAAAATTTTGACCAAATGAATTAAAAACTATTATTGTCAAAACCTCATTCATGCCTTATTTTCCAACTGTTAGGTCAGGTCACTTACATGAAATGATTCTATTTTATCGAGGGCTTATTTTCAAGTATCATTAGAGAGGCAGAGACATAAAAAGAGACATCTTACCTGATGTTATTTTTGCCTTATAACAATTTGGTATTATAATTTTTACTAGGTTAAACTTTGGAAATTATTTCAAATAAAATCTTCTACATAACTTAAGGCCTGTACATTATTTTGGTAGAAATAATTTTTGAAATGGAATATGGACTCATTTTTAAGCCTTCTTCACTTACCTATGTAAATGATCTTGACAAGTACAGTCCTGTCTGCCTCACGAAGGAAGTTTATTTCATAAAACCACTTGTTAAGTGAATTCTCATAAGTAAAAACATAATTACCATTAACTTTTACGAACATTGATTTATGCTAAGGAAATACCAAAGCCCGTTAAAATTGGTTTAATTACTTCAACATCCACATTAGTTAAACAACCTAACAAGGGCTTTTCTCTGCATTAATTATAACATTATATGACCATTCACAAGTCTCATTAAGTCTTTACAGAGCTACTATGCAATGTATGCTTAAAATTATTCATAAAAATAAACCATATTAGGTATTCAAGTTTTGCATGGTTCAATCTTCATTGCAACAAGAACAGTAAAGACGAAAAAAAAAAATTAACTGAAAACAAGGGAAAATTATTTTGCATTTAACAAATAACTTTACATTCTTGGGACATGAGATTACCACTGCTATAAACTACAAAATACAGGGCTTCTGAGGCAATTTAATGCATCACAATCCATCAGTGCTGTTAAACATGGCCATGCACTTCCTATTCAACACAGTTCAGAAGCCAATGTAAAATCTGAAATCAAAATCTGTCATCCTAAATGTACTGACCAGTCTCCTTCATATATGAGTCATATCATGATACTTTGAAAAAAATTCAAATTCCTGTCACCCCATTCTATATTAAGTCCTCAATACAAATTTTGGATTGCTTACATGATAATCATACTGAACAATTAACATTATGAATACCTTTTGAAATTGTATCATTTTAATACTTCATCTATCTAAACTAGTTGAATTTATTTGTTTCCCATTACTCAACAAAGAACCTCTATCTCCCAGTCCATTGTTTAATCAGCACAAACACTTGACAACACATTAGAATGATTACTACGTCTAGGGAATTTGCTAGTTTGAATGACTGTAATCCATGACTGTTTAGTAGCTACCTTAAGTATTGGTGCCCCAGGCACCCACACAACCCTGACAAAAAACAACTATGCTCTGGGGACCTTTTGCCTTATCTATACCTTCTAGTCTTTTCTTTAAAATAGCAAGTTAGTTGTCAGTCCTTTGTCCAGTTTTATTTCTAGACCTATTACCCTGAGACAATACAGTGCAAGGACAAAGAAAAATTTGAAAATTGAGGTATGACCAACATCTCTTAAATCTTTCTTCCTTTTAAAAGAACCATGAAAGTAGGAAATGAGCTTTCACCTTTATTTTTTGCCTTGTCTTGAGAGACATCTCATAAAGAGCTGAAAATAAAGTATGCAGCAGATTTTAAAGGTAATGATGAAATGAGAGCAAGGGAGTGTCCTTCAGCATTGTAGAAGCAGCTTTGGTCATACTAATATTTCAAAGAAATAGACAGTAATAGCAACAAGAACTCTATGTTTTGTTCAGTTCATCTAAAGTGCATCAACAGGCTATTTCTAAAGGCATATAGACAAAATACTTTGGGCTGAGATCAGTAGCTTTAGACTTCTAAAGATGATTCCTGCAGGTTGTCATGGTAACTCAAAGGGCGCCATCTTTAAACACATCGAACTCAGGAAAAATACACAGAAAGAGATTTCAGCCCTAAAAGATGTCTTCCCTAGACAAATTGTCCATCAGTCTGCATATCTCTGCTCCCTTCAAGTTCTGTTTTCAATTTTTATTTTCCTTCCAATGCTCAAGGAAAACAGTACTCTGAAACAAGTGAAAAATTGGTTGAGGTTCTTTATTAGAGTTTTTTTATGATGTGTTTTATACTAGCTTTTAAACTGAATGAGCACAGCTCCCGCCACCCTAAAAATACTTTTTTTTCTTTCTATTAACTTTTTATATGTGAACTATCTTCTCTTATCAACGGATGAATTTTTTTTCTCTTCCTCTTGTTATTGGCCTGTAGCCCATATTAAGACCAGAGACTTCTCATTTTCTTTGAAACTCCAATGTCTAGATGTCAATTCATTTGCCAATAGTCTGAAGAAATAATGACCTTCCTTCTGTCCTGTACCACTTACTTTTGTGTTTCAGTTGAATAGGATTTTAGCAAGTTAGACCTTGAACCTCCATTTATCTTCTCATTATCTGCTCTCCTCTAGGGGGATTATAAACTATTAGAAGACAGGGAGGGTACTTTAGAATTCTTTGTATCTCTAGAAGTAGAAGCACTACCTACAGGACATGTCTAATAGAACCCAGATTTAAAGATAAAAGAACTGAAATGATCTTGGACATCATCAACTCCACCCTATTATTTTTGTAAATGAGGAAAATGAAACAGGAGAGATGAAGTATCTTGCTCAGTATAACATCCAGCTAAAAACTTTAGCTCTGGTCAGTAAAAAGGATTCTAATCTACATTCTGACAGTAACTGACAAAGAGCAAAACTGGCATTCTCTGCTCACCAAAATAACTAAAATTTTAGTCATTCCTCATTTACTTACATTAGGTTGCTCATTCCAAGTTCTGATTCAATAATACTCTGTACCACAGAGAGTATGTTGAGCATTACTCAAATATGAGAAATTATTAAGAGATGAAGTACAAAGTCCATGAAAGAAGATGAATGGGAAAAATAAAAGAAATAAATTTTGAAAAACTTAAGCATTTTCTTGGTTTTGGTTCATATCATAGCAGAAAAATGATTGCATTCAGAAAAGCAATAGTTGGGAAGTATTCTAATCCATAGGCTCAAGTTGTCCAGAAATGAATGTGAAAGTAACCAACATAAGGCAGTGGGATAATCAGAAATCTAGGCTAGATATTCAGATTCCTTTGAAGTAAGGGTTTTAATTTTTTTTTTTTTATTTTTACAGACTGCATTTTGATTCATTGTACACAAATGGGGTACCACCTTTCATTTCTATGGTTGTACACAATGTAGATTCACACCACTCATGTATGTAGTAAGGTTTTGATGGGTAGCTGTGCTGGAGAGAATGCTAGGAATCTCCTCATGTTCTATTAATTTGTTTGCAGGTTCACCAGAAGCAATGGAAGGAAATGGTTAAGGGGGACAACACAGGTAATTAGAGAGGGACTTAGTGAAACCCACAGAGATGACAATGATTTGCATGTGTGTGTATGCATATGTGAGTTAAATCCCTGACATATTTATTAAAAAGAACATTGAAAAATGGTGGAATGAGACAGACATCATTACCCTATGTACTTGTAAAACACAAATGGTATGAATCTACATCGTGCCGACCATAGAAATGAAATCATGTACCTGATTGGTGTACCATGAATCAAAATGCAGTCTGTAAAAATGAAAAAATATAAATATAAAAGAAGAACATTGACTAATAATAACTTACAGAAGGTCCTTACAGTTTACAAAGTTTAAATTTTCTCAGTGAGCAGTCTCTGTAAATTTAAGCGATTGAAGAACAGGTGATCTAGTTCTTATTCATTGCAGGAGCTTGGAGTAGCTAAGTGATTTGTGCAAGGTTACATCCCAGGAGTTCTAATCCCAGAACTAGGGCCCAAAGACATAAAGATGAGTATGCCTTTGTTGGACAGCTAAAAACATTATGTCACTACTTGAAGGCTGCTTGGTGATGAATGGGCAGGGGGAATAAAATGTCTATTTTATAATGGGTCAGTAGGTGCAGGAGAGAAGGGTTTTTGTTATTGCTGCTTCCTTTTTTGTTTGGGGGTGTGGATTTAAATTGAAATTTGAATCAATTGAACCCTACCATATGTGTCTTCTACTAACAAAGATCATATCAGATTAGTTGGAGCTTATATAAAATGTCTGGACCAAAGGAGAAATCATTATGTGTCATTGTGAACATTCTTTAGACCAAATCATTACGGGGGTCCTTCTAATGCTAATTTTTCAAGTGCAATAGTAGCAGTCATCACTGATGATAAATCATCAAAGTTAAGAACAGCAATTACCCTTGTAAAGCATGTTACTGAGCATTAATAGTGGTTAGAGAATAATGATTTAATAGTCTTACCTTTACTAATAATTCATCATGAAAGATTGGAAACATAATTAATGAATGGTTTTTCAAAGACTGCCTGAAAACGTTACTTAGCATATGGATTCCTGAGATTGAAATTTGGTTAGGAAAGAATGGATGAGAAGCATTGGGTTCACATTGTTCTAGGCTCAAGAGATTATCCAAGATCAATCGTATGTCATCATTGGCTGAGCACAGGTTAGTAGCGTGAAGTGAGATTGAATAGATTCTGACACTACTGGTAAGATTACCATCTTACAATGAGCTGGTAAAATTAACATCTATAAAAATGGAAAATAAGTTAAATGGAAAGATCTGTGAAAACTTCTTGGATGTCATAAAAAATGCATCATAAGGATCTAGGGTCTGGAGAGCTTCCAATCAAAATCCCAAAGCAGGCTTTTCACAGAGACTGTAACAGGGACTTAGGCTGCCCTTTGGTAAAAGCAGTGACTTTTTACCTAGACCTGCATGCCCAGTGGGTAACTAGAAGCAGGATAAAGTTTGGTATCTCTGCCTTCATTTTCTGTTTCCTTTATTACCTTAAACTTTATAAGCATCTCAGCTCTGCACTTAGGCATGTTAATCTTGTAAGGAGTGTTCAATGCAAAGGTTATTAGTACTAAATTTACCTGACCTATCTTATTTCCCTTCAAGACAGAGGCGAGATTTACAAAGGTATCCCAGTGTCAGCATTTACAGCATCCTGTTCCAGACCCCTGGATTGATGCCTAACAGTCTCTCGTCATTGTTCTACACTTTCTAGGAACAGTGGAGATTGCAGGCACATGGCCCCATGATGAGATTGCCCCCACCCCCACCGCCAAAGCAGTCGGAATTATATCATGAGAACTGAACCCCTTCTGGGATGGCAGGCCTGATAGATGAACATACAGAGCAGCAAATGGAGATCGCCCTCTCCAGTGATAAAGAACTTCTTCAGGACTAACTCTCAGAATCAGAACTGATCAACCAGACCACAGTGTGACCAAGACTGCTTAATTTTCATACCTCTCACTCCTACCCTGGTTTTTTTTCTATTTAATCCCAAATACAAGGCTAAAATACTTTGCCTTCCCAATATGGCCATTTTTTTTGTTGTTTTTAAAAATTCATTTATGTTTTTGATTTTTTTCTAATTAGTCATCCATGACAATAGAATGCATTTTGACACACTGCACACAAATGGAGCACAACTTCTCATTTCTCTGGCTGTACGTGGTACAGAGTCACACTGGTCATGTAATCATACATGTATATAGGGTGATAATGCTCATCTCATTCCACCATCCTTTCCACCCTCACACCTACTGCACTCCTCCATTCTCCTCTGCCCAATCCAAAGTCCCTTCATTCTTCCCTACCCACCCAAAGATAACTGACTCCATCTCTAGACAAGGTTGCAGAACTGAGTGAAACCAGCATTAAGATTCCTCAGAAAACTTGGAATGGAACCACCATTTGACCCAGCTATCCCACTCCTCTGTTTATACCCACAGGACTTAAAATCAGCATTGTACAGTGATGCAGCCACATCAACGTTTATAGCAGTTCAATTCACAATAGCAGATGAATGCACAATGACAATATGGTATATATACACAATGAAGTATTACTCAGTCCTAAAGAAGAATGAAATTATGGCATTTGCAGGTAATTGGATGGAGCCGGAGAATATCTTGCTAAGTGAAATAAGCCAAACCCAAAATACCAAAGGTCGAATTTTTTCCCTGTTAAGTGACCATGTTGATTAAGGCTTCTTTCCTGCTTTTCATCCTTACTCTTTCTGTGTGCTCTTGGGGACCAGTGGCTGTGCCTGGTTTGTTGGAACCCTTGGAGTCAGGTCTCTGGCCGCGGATTCTAGTATTAAGACCTGTGTCAGAGCCGGCCCCTTAAGGATGCATCATACACAAATCTCCTGTACAGGAAGACACAAGCATGTGCACATGTAGGTGTGTGTGCATGTGAGTCTGTGGATTCAACTCTGAGATAAATTGCTGCAAATAAAAATTCAGTCTTCTGAGCATGCATTTTTTTATCATTAAGTATTATGCCAATACCTTGTTCTTTATTCTGTTATGCTTTATATAGGCCTAACAGATAGAACATAAAAGACTAAACTAATCAAGAAATGTGTTAGAGTAGTCTTGTTTCCATTCTATAATTGCTTTTGTACAGGGCATATAGCATTAGATTTTTTTTTTTTTTTTTACAGACTGCATTTTGATTCATTGTATACAAATAGGGTACAAATGTTCATTTCTATGGTTGTGCATGATGTAGAGTCACACCATTCGTGTAATCATACATGTGCATAGGGTAATGATGTCTGTCTCATTCCACCATTTTTTATACCTCTGCCCCCTCCTCCCTCTGATTTCCCTCTACGAACTCTAAAGTTCTTTTCCACAAGCACTTCAGATAGAGCATTCTTTTCATAAAATTTTATAGTTTGTGAGAATATTGATTTTTTTTGTTTCACATCTTGTTTCAATTCTACAATGGTGGCAATTTTTAGATTCAATGAACATTGCACAAAATGAGAACACAGGATTAAGAAGGCATGAGTTTCACTTCATTGAACACGTCATGCTATAGCATTTTCATGCTAAAGCATTTTGCCTATCTTTTAATCCTCAAAACAAAACTAGTAGGCGACTATGATCAGTTCTATCTTAGTGATGAAGAAATTAGAGTTCAAAGGAATTAATTGCAGGCTTAAGATCTAAACCAAGTCTTGTCTACCTTTTACAAAGCCTATGTTTTGTTTGACGGAAACTGTCCACAGGATGCCAACTAACAATGAGCATAACAGGCCAAGAAGCTGAGAGGGTTCAAGAGGTGTGCCCCTACCTCACAGTGGGAAGCGAAGACGCTCCGGGCCTCTTATCTGAACACGGCCTTCAGATAAGTGAGGGTTCACTCTAGGGCACCAAGAATCACTCCTGCCCCGGTGGCAAGAAAGTTTTTTTTAAATGACTAGTTTACAAACAGTGGGGTACTTCAGGCAGTGGACAGAAAGCCTAGAATTCAGCTGCGTTTCCTGTATGGGCATGTAAGGCTCAGGGTTTGTATCTAGAAGAGTTTTAATCAGGCCTAATCAGTTTCATCAGTCGACAGATACTATTGTTTTGATTCTTGAAGAAGACATTGCCGTGTGGTGAAATATAAAAGTGGTCTTAAACAGGAGTGAAATTAATGACAGTTCTACACATCACTCTTATTTTCATTATAAAAGTAAGACACATTCACTGCACAAAACCTGGAAAACATACACATACACACATACTCACACACACCCCTCTTTGGAAATTACAATCCATGGATGATCTATCAGTTAATAAGTTTAGTTCTATTGTCTATATAGTAAATACATAACTCCAAAGAATCTCAAGCACGTCACATGCAAAATCAGTTCCATGGATCTTCCCTGTAAGACTCAATCCTCTTTTGTGTTCCTCCTTCTTAGTGAATGGCACATAGACAATAGAACTAAAGACAATAAGTGAGGAATACACAGTATGAAAGTCATTGGAAAAATGACTTTTGTGTTGTGGCAGAATGGCCACAAGATGGAGTACTACTAGACAATGAAAAGGAACAAATGACTGATACATGAAACAACAAAGATGAATTTCAAAACAATTATTCTGAGTGAAAAAAGCAGTTGATCATTGGTCACAGACTTGTGGGAAGTGTAGCTGTGCATAAGATGGAGGGACTCTAATAGTTGGATTTTGTCAATTTTTTTCCTTGTCTTATCTGAAAATTTCTATGAAAAGGTGAATTTTTAAAGACAATTTTGAAATTTGTATTTGTCAACCCTTTCCTATTAATTTCATAAAAATTTCTGTTGTTTCCTTTTTCCCTTTTGGGTTAGAAGCTATAAATTCTAAATTTACTCATTTCCTGTTTTTTATTGGAACTTTATGGGTCTACACAGTAGTTGGGTTCATCCGGACGTACTCATACGTACAGGGAAATCAACTTCAGTTTATGATCCTCCTCTTTCCCCTCCCCCTTCCTCTCCCACCCTCCCCCTCCCCCTTCTCCTTCCTCTAGTCTACTAGGCTTCTTTTGATGTGTCCAAGCTTCCTCCTGGGCTGACTGTGAAGTCTGAAGTACCAGAACAAGGGCAGGCCTGTGATATTGGACCCTGTTTCTTTTGTGGAGTTGTCTTTCTCTACTCATGTGAAGTATTAAGTGCCCCAGGATCCAAAGACTCCCTTTCTCTCTCTCTGTGGTTTCCCTCATGGGAATCTGACCCCAAACCTTTTCATCAGATATGTAGTCTTTTCCTTAGTCTCTTTTTTCTATTGCTATAACTGAATACCACAGACTAATTTATGAGGAATAGAGATTTGTTAGCTCATAGTTCTGGAGATCAGGAAGCCCAAGAGCCCAGCATCTGCCTGGCATCTGGGTCAGGGTCTTCTTGTTGTGGCATAGTATTATGGAGGACATCACACAGTAAGACAGAGCAAACGTGGCAGAGAGAGCTGACGTTTACAACAAAGTCACCCTCTCTACAACCCATTAATCTTTTAATCCATTTGTGAGGACCAAGCCTGGTGAGTCAATCACCTCCCCAAACTTCCACCTCCAAATACCATTCACATGTGAATTGGGGGGTTAACTTCCCAAACATGAAGTTTTTAGGGGACACATTCACATCTTACCCTATTTACAGACAGACACACACACACACAGAAATACTAATAAATCCCTATTTTTTATCTCTAGGTTGTATCTCTCCTCAGACGTACAAACCCATATAAATAACCTCCTACCTGTGCCCTTTACATACATAACTCCAAAGAATCTCAAGCACGTCACATGCAAAATCAGTTCCATGGATCTTCCCTGTAAGACTCAATCCTCTTTTGTGTTCCTCATTCTTAGTGAATGGCACATTTTCCCACGTGCACACACTTGAGAGCTGGGAGTTACCCTTGAGGACTCATTTTTCTTCACCCCACGTCTGATCCATCGCCAAAATGCTCCCTGTTCTTTCTCTGCACCACGACCATCCTGATCAAAGCTATCACCATTTCTCATTTGGACTCCAGTCTTCTCATTGTTCTACCTATATCCATTCCCAAAGCCAAGTCAGATCATATGACTAATCTTAAACCAATCCTAAATTCCCATCCTGCCTTGCCTTGCCCACACAAAACACAATAACCGTTGTTGTCTAGTCTTCCCCTCCACTCCTTTCTGCCCCCCATTGGACACTGGTGCTTTCTGGTGTGGACTTGCCTGATATAGCATGCATCCGCCCCTTGGGAAATGTAAGAAAAATCTTCTTTCAGTAGCATCAGCCTTTGCATGCCATCATGAAGTCACTGCTCTCCGTTAAGATATGGTAAAATTCTACAAGTACAGTGGAGACAATCATGTTTATCACCTGGTGACCTCCACACCACCATTAATGGAAATCAAATCTCATGAAGGCAGAGGCCTGTGTTTGTCTTTTTCCCTGATTCCAAAGGGCTAAAATTGGCTAAAATATAGCTAAATTTCAATAAATAATTATTGAATGAATGAGTGAATAAATCAGGATTACTGGTCCTCATTCTGACACATGTTATTCCAGACTTGAGATGCCTTAAGACACGAGTTTTCTTATTCTCCTACATGTTCTTGGGCCCTTGCTCACAGTCTGGCACTTGATTAAAAGTTCAATAATTCTTTGTTCTGATTTGTGTAAGTTAGTCCACAGCATTTTGCTTAAGTCTTGGTGGTCCCCAGAGTTCTTAAGGTAGCTCCTCCGGTTCTAAGGTCACCACTGCATCCTGTTCTCAGTGGAAAGGTGAGTCCTCTTTGAAGTATCTTGTGAGGGGTTCCTCAACCATGGACTATATGGGCTGTGACCAACAGAGACATGGGACCCTGAGTCCAGACCCATGCTGTGACCCAAGCTTTGGGTAACTTGGTGCAAGTAAATTGTTCATTGTGGAAGGCACCAGTACAATCTTCCCAAGTATGAAAGTGTGGAGGGACAGATCAGGATGGATTACCTTGTACCCAGTAGATGACTTCTCCACATCTCCATCAGCTGTGTGTGTTCATGGTCCATCTTAAGGTTCCCAAACATAATTGTAACTCTTCAGTTTTATTACTCTTCCCAGTCATCCTTCTGAACCCTAAGGCAAATCTCAGTCCTTAATCTGTACCTTTGAGGGCTACAGACATATGCCAAGCTGTGAAACACTCTTGGTTTTGATTAGAGAGATTCCACTTTTTACAGTCAACATGTTCTTCAGTATGTTTTAGGCCCAACTCCTGAAATTCACTTTCTTTTCACTTACACAAATGTAGTGGTGGAATTTTAGCATTCTCTCGAGTTAAAGAAGATTCTGTTCATATAATAGTAATTGGCATTATGGAGCACTGCATGTTTTATCTTATATAATCCTTAAAATAGATAAGTCTAACTTTACAAATGAGGAAAAGAAGACCCAGAAAAGTGAAGTTATTTGTCCTGGGTCACACAGTCAGCAAACAATAAGATGGGGGTTCAAACCAAGGAACTCATCTCCATGGTCTAGTTACTTAGCCACTTACCCACATTGCTTTTCTGGACCACTAAACTAATAACAAAACTTAACTGTCATGTATAACAGAAAAGAACCAATGAAAAAATAAAATAATAAATTCTTATGAACTTAAACCCATTATATTTCCTAATGGTACATTTCATAATGACACACACTAAACTCCCTTGAGCCACACATATTTTTAGTAGGTTAGTATAATCGTTGTCATGATGAATCAGAACACAGATGTATACAAAAGCTGCAGCGACACTGAGGAAGTCAAGGACAAGAACAGGGTTAAAATTCACAGCCTTGGTAGCCAGGTATTTTCATCAGCCCTCCCAAACTTCACATGTTCCACTTGATTTTTTAATTTCATGGAGGCGTTCAGGAGCTGAAGGCAGAATCAGGTTTCCCTCCTGGATAAAGAGGTAGCAGCTTAGATGGCAAATTACTTTATAGACATTTTAGTACAGGTAGCAGCAGGCATGTTGGAGGATTCTAAGTTCTGCCCATTAGTATGCAGAAATGCCATCAGCTGCCTAAATCATTTTCTAATAAACCAGGTCTTCATTACATCCCAATCGCCCAAAGTGTGTTCGCCTTGTCAGACACAGATTTTTAAGAGCAGTTCAGTCTTGAGCCACTTTAGCTAACATGGATTTCTCCCTCCCTATTCATTTGCACTTACTTTCTGGTGTATCTCTTTTTTCAATATATTTGAAAAAGCTTTTATTCCCTTTAATCCCTTTGGCTCTTTTTAGCACAGTCAGCAATTTTATCAACCTTCTCTCTATTCTCTGGACTCTCAGAGTCTATTGCTTGTACTTCTGCAGTTTATTGGCAGCATGTTTATTGACAAGACATCTTAAAATCTAACTGAATGTTTCTTGTTTTAAAATTTCTTTCTCAAGGGAGCCCTGGACAGCTGGTTTCCCATCATACCTTTTTCATCCATCTTCCGCCTGCATCCACGCTATAATATGAAATAGTTAAAATTCAAGATGTGAAAATCAACTTGCACAGAATTAAATTAATTAAAAAATATATTTTGAGAAAATAGTAACATGGAAAAAAGTGTTCCGGCATTAAAATATAATCTCCTTACAATGCAGTTCAATGAAAGCACTGTCACAATCTATTAACGACATTTTGGGGACACACACATTTCACTTTCCATTTCCATTAACTTCCTAAATATATAAAGGCATAAATAGTTCTCAAAATGCAAAAATAAAAGAGAGGAATGTTTTTGGTATTCTGAAATATCATCTTCAATCAAGCTCCAAAGGAAAAGAAATAATTTTCTGTTTGGATTTCAAATTGGGTCTAACTCCGAATAACCAATATTTCTCAAACTGATGAACACTGACAGTTAAAATTTTATTGATTTTCAGGAATTTGTTGAAGTTCCAGCTTTTATCCTTGACTTAATTGTAATTCACCCTAGATTTTAACAGCCTCTTTTAGAAAGAACTGTACACATAATTTGGTACCCTCATAATTTGGTACCATTCCTATTATTCAGCTCAAATATATTTTACTCTCTTAAAGGAAAGTTTGATTGCATTATAAATAAAGAATGAAGAACTGAAAATGGAGGAATCAGACAGACTACATTATTTTTGTGGGTTTACTTATTTTATGTCAACAATTAGTACTTGGAGTCATTTTAAATATCAGTGCACATGTAACTGGTAAACCCAGAATAAGGATGCATAGAAATGACCCTGGAAAAATAGATGCTCCTTTTAAATTAATGTATTTATTTAATAAGTCTCCTATATGTAACACAGTTTGCTTCACCCCGGGGAGGATACAAACATGGCTGAGCTATGGCCAAAGGGAACTCTTAGAGCTAAGTCAGGTCTTGTCACTCTCTGCTCAAATACTCTGATGGCTTCACATCTCATTAAAAGGTGAAAATCAAAGATGAATAAACTGAGGTTTACAGAAATTGACCTTGGAAACTACATTAAAGTTGGAAATCAAAATGCTGAAATACTCCCTTACAGCAGGCATCTCCCCGCACACACACACTGCAGGACCTGCATGGACCTGTATGGTCAGCCCCTTCTTATTTTAGTCTCTCTACCATCCCTTCTTCTCTTTCAGGTAAAGCGTCCTCCTATCCTTCCTTGAAGATGGCAGGCAGTCTTCTGCCTTAGAGCATTGGTAATTCTTTACTTCTGCTTGGAATTCTCTTTCCTCTTTCTCCCTTCTTCCTTCCTTTCTCTTTCTATCTCTCTCACCCTTCCCTCTCTCTCCCTCCCCCATCCCTAAAATGTCAGTAAGACCTTCCCTGGTACCCAGTATAAAATAGGAGTCCCTCCGCCAGGAGTGCCTCTGTTCTTTACCTGACTTTATTTTCCTACACAGCATTTATCAGCAGCTCACACAGTATTTGCTTGAATACACATCTGTGATCTGTAGCTCTCCTCTGAAAGGGAAGCTGAGTAAGAACCAGAATGATGAATTTGCCACTATATCTTCAGAACCTAGAGGAGTGCTGGGTGCATAATAGGTGCCCAGGAAATATTTGCTGAGTTAGTGAATGAAGTTACCCTCTCTTGCCTCACAAGACAAATACATTATGAAGACAAAGCCTTGTACCAAGAGAAGTGGAGTCACAGAGAAATGTTGAGCATGGGCTCAGCATAAAAGGAGACAAGCCTACAGTTAGAAATTGAAATGCTGAATGGGTTCCCAAGTGTCAGTGGTGTGGCTCATATTAGATCCCTGTCTGAAAAATGGGGACAGGAGAGGAGGCCAGATGCATGAGGCATTTAAAATCCCTCCCCTATCCAGTGATTGATGGTAGAGATGCTTCCAGCAGCTCCCACTGCTGTCTGAGGTAACCATAATTTCAAGCATGTTAGACATTTACACTGGGAAATCCAGAAGGGCCTGAATGGATTTATGCCAATCAGAAGGCATCCATTTTTCAGATATTACAACTGAAGCAGACTTTTGTAAGCATCCTACTGAGACAAATCTTCCAAATAGCCTTTACAGAATCCCAAAGACTATCTACATGGGCAGGACTGAGATGCATATAGCTCTCTGGTGCTCGGACTCCCAGGATTAAAAGGAACATTCAGAAATGCTACTAGCCCATTCAACCCTTATGTGTGAAGTCAGAAAAAAGGTGTCCCTTCCTCTTAGGGAGATGAAGTTCTGAGCCCAGGGACTTACTTGGTCTGTTTTCCAGTAACCCTTATAGAGGAGACAGCTATGAGTGGCAGCCCTAAGTAGCAGGGATATTTCAGAACAGAATGAATTGACTGTGGACTCTGGCAACTTTTATTTCCAGAGATATCCACACCTCTGATGCTCCAGCTCTCTGAGTTCCCCAGACTGAATAAAGAACTCTTCACAGTTCCTTCACAGCTCCTTCTATAGCGTTTGGATAACTCACAGGTGAATCCAATCAAATCACCTGGTGTTTGCAGCCTTCCTGTCCACTTTCCACTGACCCCACCTGTCTCCAGGACTTTTTACCTGCCAAGAAGTTTATGTGTCAGCTGAAGCCACAGGAGCATGATGGTGAAAGTCCCTCTTTGTGGAGTTAGACAAGCATAGATTTCAGTCCCAAGTTGGCTCCTGTCAGTGAGCAAGTCTTTTCATTTCCATCAGTTTCAGTATCTTCATCTTTAAAATGGGAGTTACTGGGGATGCCTTTCTCAGAGGATTGTTTAAATTGCAAAATGTACAATACACTAACTGAAAGATAAGTTATTATAGTTTGTGTAAAACTATTAATATTAGCACATCTGACTACATTTCATACTCAGAGTCTAAATCATGTAAAAGTCCAAGTTCTTTGCTCTGAAAAGCTTTAATTCCCACTAATGGAATGTGTGTACATTGCCAGTGTAACTCACATAAGACTTAAAATAGTAATTGACCTCATAACATTTTACATACACTTAAACTTTAATGCGTTATTTTTCTGAGATATGTATAAATAAATATATATGTTTATATATATCTTTTTGATTTAGAATTTGCTTGTTATCTCTTTTTTTAACTTTTCCCCTTCTTTTCAGTGGCCTTTTGTTTTAAGTGTGTGTCTTTAAATAACATATCCTAGGTTTTTGAAATCCAACCTCAAAATTCTCTATTTTTAATTGCAAATTTAAGCCATCTGCACTCATTTTGTTTAAAAATTGCAATTGGGATTTATTTCTACAGCCTCGTTTAGTATTTTCAACTTACCATACTTTTTTTTGTTACCATACTTTTTCTTACCTTCTATTGATTATTTTTCTTTCATTTTTTTAACACTCTACTGTTTTGAAAGTTTTATTAGGGTTATGTTTAAATTTTTAGATTGTGTACTTGACCTAACAAAATTGAAATTTGATCATTCACTTCTTTTTCAGAATACTTTTCCTCCCCCTTACATGCTATTTTTTGCCCATATTTTGATTCAGCTTGTTTCTTTGTCCCTCAGATAAACATACAAATAATATTTTGTGCAGTCAGTGGTTATTTATATTTGCCCATGAAATTTTTGACTTAATGATTGTTTCTTATCTCCCAATCGCTCCTTTGGTGTCAGTTTTCTTCCTTGTGAAGACCTTTATTTAGTAGTTCCCTCCTGGGTCACATGGCATTAAGATGAAAGCCCTCTGTGGCTGAGACCAGCACCATCAGCCAGTCCCTGGGACACCAATTTGTCAGCTTACAGCTCTGGTCTCCCAGGACATCTTCTATCTTGGCAACTGTAGAATTTTACTTCTCTTAAAAGTTCAATGTGCATTTAGAAGCATGTATGTTAAATCACCTTCCACATTTCAAGGTAGATGGCCAGAGTCCACTTTGATTGTCATCAGAGGTCATTGTTCCCATATTGAGTTTCTTTTATACTTATTGTGTACTAGGTACCAGGGAGAGAAAAATAGAAAGGAAGCAGTTTGTCCCTCAAGGAACTTATAATCTAACAAATAGTTAAGAATCAAATATGTACAATGAAGTTTTTTAGGGGTTTCATATGCTACAATAATTCCCAAACTTCCTAAGAATAAATACATTGCCTTCATTGTTTCTCCATCTCCAACATGTAAGCCAGTGCCAGCAGATAGAAGGTGCTTACTAAACATTTGTTGCCTGAATATATAATTGAACTACAGAAATCAACAAAATTTCACTGTTGCCTAGTCCCACTTTTAATTCATGAAAGGTAAGGAGCTTGCTATTTTCTGATTATAAGTGAAATTTTCACAAAGATTTTATTTGAAAAGATATTTTGTTTTTATTTCACTAATACTACTAATAGATAACAATTGAATCCTTATTCTGTATCAGGCATTGTTCTCAGAGTTTTCCAAGCATTAATGCATTTGAACTTCACAGTAATCTTATAATGTGAAGACTTGTGGACAAACCGGGTTAAGCTTTTGAATTTTTATTAGTAACGCATTTAAATTAGTCTATCTATAGCTTCTGTTGTTTGGTACTATGTGTATACACATTTGCTGGATTACAGTTTCAGAAGCAATTTCCAAATATAAACTTCCTTATTTTCACAGTTACAGTCTATGTTTGAAGAACTTAGTCCATGTGCAGCTTGATCACTATCTTACTGTTCCTTCCATGCTATTGGCTTGGAAGGAATACCTTATTTTCAATGACTGCACAGCATGTTGATTTTACTGTTGTTATAGAGTTCTTAAAGTTCAAAACCAAAACACACTTAAATCTTTGCCTCTTCTTGCTGGGCATTGTGTTGCGCAGATATAATCCCAGTGATTCAGCAGACTGATGTAGGAGGAGTACAGATTCAAAGCCAGTCTCAGCAACTTGAGGTCCTAAGCAACTTAGTAAGACCCTGTCTCAAAATTTAAAAATGAAACAAAAAGGGTTGGAGATGTGGCTCAATAGTAAAGGGCACCTGGGTTTGATCCCCAGTGCCAAAAAAAATTTTTTTTGACCCTTCTCTCATCCATGGCTTCTTTCCTAGCCACCTTTCATCTGCTAAGGTACCTACCACAATTTTCATCCCCAAGTGGTGACAAATAATCCACCTTATAATGATTTAGAACTCTAGAATTTATTTGGGAACCAAAGTTTATATATTGCTTTGTAGAATTTGTAGAATCGGGCCAATATTGATGGATACATTTTGTTATCATCTTTGTTATTCTCCAAATGTTCTCCAAAAAATACTGATAGTAGTGTGAAATTATATCTGAAATTATTTCAATACTCAAATAAATACTTTCCAATGCCCCAAACCATTGAAATTATTCCAAGAGGCTAAGTATTATTTTATTGTCTTTATATTAAATACCCTTTATTGATGACCTTTTCCAGTTTGAATTTTGGCAGAGAAAATGTAAACAAAATAAGAATTGAACGATTCCACAGAGACATAACCTACATTTGCATCCTCAGAGTAATAGTTCATATTCGCACAACAAATTTTTATTCAGTGCCACCATGTTCCAGGAACCATTTCAGGGGCCACAGGTACCAATAAACAAAATGGACAAAATCTCCAGATTTCCTCTTGCCCACAGCATGGTATTACAGGGCATGAATAATTATTTTCCTACTCTGAGCTCTCTGGCAGCTGTCTTTAGGGGCTCTCGCAAATCCTCCCAGCCTTTTCCCACCGGTTCCTGCCAATCCCGCCACCACCACCAGGCACATCTGCTAATGTGCACAGCTCTCAGGACACTGAATGAAGGTTCTGGGCCCCATCCCAGGCCTTTGCTCTGAGTGTCGCTTCTACCTAGAAAGGCCCACCTTCAACCTCTGAGTCCCACCAGTAATTCAAAGCCCTGGTAATTTTATCTCTAGGTCACTATTATTTGCCCTAATACAAATGTATATCTTCCTTTCATGCTATCTCACTGGATTTTGGATTATACCTCTTATAATCTGCTCTGGATGTGGCTAAGTAGTCAAAAACCTTTAACAGACCTTTTCCCTTTTACATCTTTGAAATCTATATGGCACCTAAACTTTGCACAAAATGAGTTCTCAAATGATTTTTGATAATGTGAATGATTACTCCACTCTTTTCTGTTGTATAAATTATTTTTTCAGATATTTATTCATTTATTCAAAAAATATTTAGATGCCAATCATTTTCTCAAGAAATTGAGGACACATATTGAGAAATTGAGGTGAACTAAACAGGCAGTAACTTTTTTTTTTAACCTGGTTTTGGAATTATTTAAGTTAGAGTTGATGAAGAAACACCTGTCTGCAAGAATTGATGAGACACTGGAGCATATTACTAAAGGAAGTGGCAGAGTTCCTTACAGAGACTATTCCCTGCAGTTGACTTTCTGTCTTGAATTATCCAAAAGAATTCTTCCCTGGAGGCAGGGGCTTGAAGAGTTTTATCTCAGAATGTTCCCTTCAGTTCTTCAGATTTATGAATTAATATGCATGAGGACAAATAACCAAGTCTATTCTTCCCTCCCTTAGTTATTCATTCAAACAATGAAGCCAGAGAAAGACATCTACAAAACTCATTAGTCATGGGAATTGTAGTAGGTTTAAGACTTCCATCAGCCCTTTAGCCCTCATCTAAAGTAATCTATTTTTCCAGGAGCTGAAAGCGTTTAACAACCTAGAAAGGTCAATTCTCTAAAAAGGATTGCAACAATATCTGGATTGCTAGCATTTTGTGAGAAGGGAAGATACAAGGTGATTCGATAAGGGGGAAAAAATGCCTTAAATAGTAGAAAACTCAAATTAGCTTTTTATCCCCTCCAGAATAGTACCTTGAGAATGTCAGGAAGCTTGACCAAAAAGTAAATGTATGAAACAGACCATTGGAAAGTCTGAAATCATAAAATGGTCACTTCAAAAATGGGATGGGAGAAAGGTAACTTGGGTTAGTTTTTTTTTTTCCTTGTCCCTACGAAATGGATTCTTTTAATGCTCATAGTTCATTTCCTTTAAAACCTTTGATTTTAAACTATCATAAAGATGGAGAGAGGCTGAATCACAAAGTTAAATGACTCAACATTGAAGATGCTCTTCATGCGTCAGAGGCCAAGTGCGTTGTATCCTCGGATGGTCTTCCCACCTCCTCCCCAGCCCCTTCCACTGCCCTACCTTTTCCACCCTCATATAGGGCCCAGGGAGAAGCCCCCAGAGAGAACCTCTCTTAAACTAACCTGGCTATTTTCAGAAATTACAGTCCCAGAGTTTCACCATTCATGATTCTGATATATTCTCAGTGGAGCTTTAATGTTATTTTTCCAATTGAATGACTCCAAATGGCCCTTATTTCAGTTTTGCTGAGGTCAGAGGAATTCATTGCCTCTGACTACTGCTTTACTCAGATGCCTAAGTGAGAATTTAAAGAAAACTATCTTTTTGTACTGATTACTCAGAGAATCCCAAAAGTCAGTCTTGACCAGGAAAAGAAAATCACACATGAGTATAAAAGCTTTGTCACTGAGCAGCTGAAGGAGAAATGGCACAACTGGGAAGGCTTCGGCATTTCCAGGGTTCCAGGAAGATGGGATCTTCCCCAGGATGCTCAAGGATCTGTTCCCTGCACCATCGTAGACAGGCTGTTCATATGCATTAATGTCCCTCCACATCCACCTCAAGAACAGACCATCATTCTTCTAGAAGATAATGCAAACTTTAACGGCCAGAAGGTTAAAGTTATACCAGAAGAGAATATTCCATGGGAGTTTTGCCTTTACCTGGACCATTGGCAGTCAGCCCAGCCATGAAAGAAATGTTGCTGGGAACCCTGTCAAAAAGGATTATGGAAGGAATGAGCTATAGGGGAGAGATTGTGTCCAGGGCCATGACTGAATAAGAAACTAGGCCCGTGCTAAAAGGAGAGCAGCTGCCATCCCACAAAAGCCCTGAGGCCTTCATTTATTTTAATAGGATTTTAGCAAAGGCTTGCCCTGGTCTTAGGTTGGTTTATCACTTTCGATAACCCATCCTTCATCATAAATTCAAACACATCCCTTCAGATTCATTGACATTTGGAAAGCGTGATCTTATACTCCCTTCATTCAACAAACACTTATTAAAGGCTTACAATGTGGCAGGCATGCGTCCAGACTCTGAACTCCAACCTTGAAACCTGGCTTGCATGAAGCTTTCCATGCTAGCGTATGAGCTTGTGGGAGAAAAGGAGCCATGGTAATGTCCCTTACCCCAGTGGATGTCTGAAACCACATAGTGCCCATCCCTACATACAAAGCTTGTTCTACGCATGTATACAGTACAGTGTGGACAGGCTGCATAGGGGATAATACATGTCCCAGGCAGGATAGAGTGAGATGGCATAGGAGTCTGTCATGCTGCTCAGAACAGCAGAGTTTGAAACTTATGAACGGTTTAGTTCTAGAATTTTCCATTTAATATGTTCCAATTATAATTCACCATAAGTAACTGAAACTGTGAAAAGCAAATGACAGAAAAAGGGATTCTATTACATAGAATAAAGAAAGATATTAATATTTTTTTATACTTTTCAATTAAGAAAGCAACACAGTTTTGCCATGGAGTGACTAGAATAAGGATGAGGATTTATTTTTTTGTTGTGGTTTTATTTAAAAAAAAATTTTTTTTTTCTTGAATGAAAGAACAGAACTGGTCTTGTAAAGATGACCTTTGAACTTGGATGTCAATTATAGGAACCAGTCAGTAAATACAGGGGACAGGGAATAATTTGGAGATTACAAGAAATAGGATATTTAAAATGGAACTAAAAATTGAATTTAAATGGGATTAAAATATATACTTATAAAAACATTATATACACAAAACATATCAGAATAAAATACATTTCACCAAAAACTATATGGTCTTTTTTAGCTAAAATGAATTCTGTCCCATAGTCCAATTTCCTTAACCTTTTAAATTTATAGATGTCAGGAAAATGAAGTGAGACTCCTCAGTAAATTAAAATCCCTAACACCTGAGGTTCTCTTGACTGAGCCAGGCTGAGGATGTGACAGCCAAAGGAAACAAAATTTCAGTTAGATAAGAGAAACAAGTTCAAGTATCTATTGGGCAACAAGTTAACCATAGTTAATAACAACATGCTGTATATTTGAAATTTGCTAAGTAGGTTTTAAGTATTGTTACCACAAAAAAACAAGGACATGAGGTGATCATGTTAGCTTGATTTAATCATTCCACAACATATTATATGCATACATCAAAACATCAAGTTGTGCACCACAGTATATACAATTTTCATTCAATTTAAAGAATTAACTAAGTTTAAGAAAAAAAAAAAAGAGCTAACTCCCACAAGTCAGCAGATACTTGACTGAAGTATAAGAACAAACATGATCTTTGTCTTTCAAGCGTTCAATTTTTTTATTATACAAAAAAAGATATTAAAGGCAAGAAATGAGATTACCACAAGCAAGTCTGCTAAAAAAAAAAAAAAAAAAATCAGGATATAATTATTTATTCCAAAAAGAACTAACAAAGGTATTTAAAACAAATATATTTAACATGGTAGTATTCAAAGTCCATGGTGAATGACCTCTTGAGAAATGTATATCAGTTTCTAATAAGAATTACAAGACCTGAAAATAATATTTCTAAATTGTTTGCCTTTCAACTTAACCAGTCAATTAGCTTAAAAGCACAATTTGATCCAGAATTGAAAGACTGAATCAAATAATATCTAAAGTACATCTAATTCAAAACACATATTTTAAAATATTCTATTTTGACATATAAAGATGGGTTTAAAATATTTATGAAAAAAACTAAGCACGAAAATAAAATTAATTTTTGTTATACAGATTTTGCTCATTAAATATATATTTATTGGGCATCTGCTATGTGTTAGCTATTAGAAGATCAAAACAAGTCTCTAACCACACCAGGGATTGAACTCAAGGGCATTCGACCACTGAACCACATCTCCAACACTAATTTGTATTTTATTTAGAGACAGCGTCTCACTGAGTTGCTTAGCATCTCGATTTTACTGAGGCTGGCTTTGAACTCCCGATCCTCCTACCTCAGACTCCCAAGCCATGGGAATTACAGCCGTGTGCCACCGTGCCCGGCATTTGTCAGTTTTCTGCTTAGCACCTAGTTTCATCTCAAGAAATTAACTGGTATGTGGCAAGAATTGAGAGATTTACAAGATTTCATGAGATCTGCTTATGGGATCTCATGGAAGCTGCTGGGATTACAGGCGTGCACCACTGCACCCAGCTTTAGTCTGTTTCCTGTACATTGCAGAAGACAGAAAAACTACTGCACATGCAAAACTTGCAAGATAAACACCAAGTCAGTGACAAAAAGTGATATGCAGCAATGTTCCCTGCAGTTTTCTGAAATTGTGAGCTGTAAAACACTGTGATGTTTAATTGAAGGCAGTTTACCCAGTTAATTCAACATCAATTTAATGAAATGCATGATATTTATTTTGTGACATGGTAAAAAAAAGCATAAATGCTAAGTAAACACATAAATGACTGTTCTCCATGTTATTTGTATATAAGCAAATAAAACTTTAGCCCATTTTCTCTTCTATGTTTCTGCATTCTTCAACATCCATAACAGTGTTCACAATTCTCTCTGAGCTCAGCCATCCATGCTGACGCCCCAAAAACTCATGTGTTTTATAGCATGGTGTGGATGTTATTCCCCAACATTTAAGGAATGCTCTTCTTCCTGGCTGTCTTCTTCCATTGTGACTTTAACATGCAGTTCTCTTGGGATGTCACTCCACTGGCTGCCCCAGCCTCAGCTCCTGTAGGACTCTTGCCCTGCTGGGGATGTGAACAGAGAGAAAGAGATCTTGGTCTCTCTTTTTCTTCTTATAAAGTCACCAATGACAGGAATTAGAGTCCATGTTTGTGGCCTCATTTAACCTTCATTGGCTCCTAAAGGCCCTATCTCAAAAAACAATTGCATCAGGGTGAGGACTTCAACATGTGGATCTGAAGAGAAGCCATTTAATGCTAGCAACCTCCAAGGCAAGCCTTGGGTGGCTTTTCATCGAGGAAACTTTAGTCCCTTTTTCTTCATCCCTCTCTGCTCTCCTCTTCATACCAGCTTGGCAAAATGTTCTGAGGGCCTGAAACCCCTTGCTTGAAAGCTACATCTGGTGAAAGTAACAAATCAATAGGGATGTGTTGAAATCTAATCCTTCCAGGTTTACTACTGGAGAAAAAAATGAAGCACAGCATTGAATTTATTACATGAAATAGGTTATCATGAAGTCATGACAAGTACAAAAACTATAGGCTCAAGGTTTTGAAGGCAATTTTCATGAACTTCACTCTGAAGTATAGCACCCCTCTGTTTTCCATCCAGTTGTGTATAAGCAGGCACCATGGTTTTGGGCATTGTACACTGTTAATTTAGCCTAAGGTACACTTAGAGGCAAACCTCTTTAGGAAGAAATCCTGTTTATTGGGGTGGTGGGTGTTTGTTTTATTGTGTTTTTGTTGTTGTTGTTGTTGTTTGTATTTACCCATCCAAAGATATCAGAATCTTTAATACTCTGCGGGAAATACCTGGGGATCCTCAGAGAAAGGGAGAGAGGGAGAGAAGGCTGGGGAGAGAGAACAGCATCTTCCAAGTGTGCTCCACAGAGCTGTGGTCCTTGCACAAGAAATGCTTATACAAGTATAGGAAAGACAGATGGCTGCCTGCAATATGTATCTCCATTTTGGTCAGGCACAACAATATAAACACAGCAAAGGCACTGAGAATTCATTACTTGACAACTATAGAATTCTGCTTAATTCAATGTCTTCCAAACTTTTTTGACAACAATCTTGTTTTTTTAATTACTATGATAAATATTGTTCATGATCATAAATTTCTAGCTCTCCTCTTCTTTCAGGAGAAACACATTTCCCAGCCTAGTAACATGGTCAGGCAGAGTCATATGACTGGTTCTGGTCAATGGGGCTGTCTGCAGAAGTGACCTGAGACAGCGGAGACATAAAATCAAAGCACCCTGGATCACTGAGTCACCATATGGAGGACAAGCAATCTGGAGAAACATGCTACTTCAACAAATTTTGCATAAATAAAAGTAAACTAACTATGTGTGTTATAACACTGAAATATGAGCCTAGACTATACTGATTCAGTACTACTAGTAACATCATTATATCTTTGAGAATCACTACTGAAAAGTCAATAGCAAAAGAGATTCTTGGGGTAGAACAGGTGTTTGTCTATTTTTTTCTGGAAAGAGTCAGATAGTGATTATTTTTAGCTTTATTGCAAATAATCCACTCTATCCTTATGGATGAAAACAACCAGAGACAATTCATAAACAAATGGACATGACAGAGTCTAATAAGATTTTCATTAAAAAAAGAAGAAAATAAAAAACAGAAGCTGGGTCTGTGAGCAAATAACCTACAGTTTACCCAATGAATACAAAAGATATGAGATTAAACACATACTTACTAGGAGAAGTAGATATAGTTTACCTTCTGTGTTCACCAGAGAGTCTGACTAAGCGTCAGAGAATCTATTTCCAATTTCACCTCAGTAAGAAATTTGAGTTGAATAATACTATATCAGTGTAACCACAGAAAAATTTCAGGACCATCTGAGTCCTTTCTTCTATGTTCTGTCTTGTTCCTCTTCCATAGTTCAACCTGGATGTGTCTATTCCCCATCTGGGATTCATGCACACACCCCTCAATAGAAGGTTTCAGTTCCTTTTAGTATGCTTTAGAAATGTTGGCTGCCTGCCTTCCTGTTAATGAATTTATCTGTCTAACACCACAGCTCTTTCTTCTATAACCTGGATGCTCCAACTTGCAGTTGGTGCCCTTGGCATCTGCCCGAATCAATGTTTTCCTTCTAGGCCTCCTAGGTGAGGGGAGTTGCATTTCATACCCATCGAGAATGGAAGATTTGTTTTCTGTTTGGATTATGCAGTGAAGTCAGCTTCTTCCTTTGCATAAAACATGGTCATCCCAAAACATCCTGGGAAAGATGTCTTTCATCTGGCAGCAGCCAAGGGCCATTTTTTTGTTTGATCCCTTGATGGCTGGTAGCTTGGGACCACACTTGCATACAACTTAGGGAAGTCATAGCTCTGAATGTGAGGGGCTGTTTGGGGCCTTAGTGATCAGAGAGACTTCATGGAATGGAGAAGCACACCTATAGAGAGGAAGGGGGTGGGATCTCTGAATAAAAGTATAGAGACCAGCATCCTGTGGTAAGGAATGGTGAGAACAGGAAAACAAGTCAGCTGGATTGGTAGTCTCATGGAGAAGTTTAAGATTTTTGGGTCAATGAGGGTGCCATTATAAAAGACTATTGATTATCAGACTCAAATTTTTGGAATTCTTCTGAATGAAGCAAAGGGGACAATTGAAGTCTGAGCGAAAGAGTAAAGGGGTAACCTAGAACTTGAGGAAATTTGGTACAGTGGTGGTGTGCAGGCTGGGTTATAGGAGTAAGAGGCCAGATGCCAAGAGATCAATTAAAATGGTAAGTGGGCCATAAGGAGAATAGTCTCCTTCAAATGTGTTGGTAGAAGAAGGAAAACTGACACATATATAAACCTGAGAGTAATTCTTGAAACTGCAGAGGCAAACAAATATCTATGATTGTGGTTTTCTTTTAGCATTACCATTTTAGGGTCTTTAATATTTAATTTCATTTCCTTTGCTCATAAAAACTTTATTTGCTTATGCTATGTCCATGTACAAATATACCACAATGAATCATATGTATATATACATGTGTGTATTTATATATATATATATTTATATATATATATATATATATATATATATATATGGATAGAGAGAGAGTCTAGTTGTCTATTTTGAAGAGGAAAACAAAACAAAAGAGTGGTCATTTTTTAATGTTTTTCTGTTCAGGCAAAGTTTTGTCTCTATCCTCTTTGATGCTGTTTCCTTGAAACTGGGTCTGGGCATGTGAATTTCTTGGAACAATGCAATATAACAAGTATCACAGGTCACTTTCAAGGGAAAGTTTATGGTTTCCTGGGCCCTTTCTTTGCTTCTGCCACTGGTATGGTCAATTGGAAGATAGAAGACACTCTGACTATGTAAGTCAGAGAGAGAGGAGAAGAGATGCAGAGTTTCCATCACTTGACTATGATGGTTACAACAAGCAAACTTTGTTTGTAATGAGCCACTTAAACTTGGGCGTCATTTGTTACTGCACTATAGCTTAGCCTAGTCTTATTAATACAAGGGCTAGAGAACTCAACAGAATAATACACTTTCAGAATGATTTATTAAAAGAAGAAAATTCAGCCTGGTGACTATTACATGTTCTCTTCAAAAAAAAATTCATAAAAACAAAAAAGGAACAGAAAACCACAAAAAATAATATCATGTCTAAAGGTATCAGGATGATTAAAACAGAAAGCAAGTTTAAAAAAAGAAATGATTCTAACAACATTAAAATAAAATAATACTGTTAAAATCCATAATACAGAGATAAATACAAATGAGCACAATGAAAGAGAAGATGAATACGTGGAGAAAGAAAAAATAAATAGGACTTATACTCAAAGACATAGCTAAAGAAAATGTTTTTGCATTGAACTAAATATATATATATATAAATATATATATATATATATAGGCAGATAGGAAGAATGTGCAAATTGATGTCATGTTGATTTACCTGGCAACATTCTTAACAAAAGAATAAAAATAACTAGCTTAAGATCTTGACTTGTTTCCAAATTGTGCTTTGGTTAATAATGAGGAATCTTAAAGTCTACTGCTCAAAGAACTTCAAATCTTCTGGAAAGAGTAATTTTCAATCAACCCATATGTAGTGTACCTTCTTACCTAATAATTAATCAACATAGTAGAAACAACTTCCACCCTGAGAACTCCTACCTTTCAACTGATCTGAACAAGGTTTAACAACAAGGTACAGCATCTGGCTAATGTACCAACAGAAACAGGATTTCTTCTCTACCTGCCACTTTTCCATCCCAAATCCATTCCAAGCACATCCTCTTTCTATTCAGTTATCTTCTTTGTTATACGATGCCTGACCTTAGTTGTGTAATTACTATATTGTGTCTTATTTTTAATTGTGTGTCATTACCTACTCACTATAATCAACAGAATAATACAATTTCCAGGAAATAGGGGAACTCTTCTGGGTGCTCAGCTTTCCTCTAGGTAGTCCATCATTGTGCAACTTAATGCTGGGTCTCCTACCTGGTAGTACATGTGACCATCAGTCTTTATTTCCTTCTTCCTCTTGGTACAATTCCTAAGCTTTCCTAGAACTCTTCAGCACCCATCCTTCCCTACCTACACTAAAGAGATAATAGGTACCTCTATTCTTTAAGAAAGTTTTGCTTAAAAGGTAAAACAGAACCCCCAGACATGTCAACAAAAGTGTGAAAACAGTAAAACATGACTGGTCACAGATCCCTTGTTACGAAATTCTAGGTAGTAACAGAGTCAAACAGAAGAAATTGAGAGCAAAATATCATGAGCCAATTTTCACAAACTGTGTGCCAAAGAAAAGAAAGATAGTCATGTCACCTAACTTCTTCAGAAAACCTTAAAGAAATTCATTTGACCAAAAATTTTTTAAAAATTTAAGGCCTTCCAAATGAGGAATGTCATGTCAACTACTAAACAAGTCAAACAGGTTAAGTCACAACAACTTTTGTAAATATGATTCCTGGCTATAAAAATTCTCCTTGAATAAGATACAGGGTAGAAATTGCATATTTTGGTCCCCATCCCAGAATAAGGTAGCAAATGCCAGTGAGATATTCTTATGGAGACAGAATGACAGGCTATAAATTTCTCATTTTACACACAGGGACCCAAAGGACACTATTTCATTCTTGACTTTCCATAATAAGAAAAATGTAAAGATGAATTGTTAGGTTGTATTTATTTCTTTGGCTCATCAGTAACAAGATTTAAAACACTGACTTCTAGAATGACTTGAAACAAGGAAGTGGTATATAAATAAATTTTTATTTAAATCCCAATTTTTCTGACTTTGAAGTATTTCTCAGTTTTATTGAGCCCCACCTCTGTGTTAGAACCAATTTCCTTCCTGAATCTTCTAGTTTTAAATATAAATACACAAAATCAGCCTCAGTATATGCTTTTTTCTTCATTTACCTAAGAAAATCACATTCTCCTTACCTAGCCCCACCTCTGCTCTGGCTACCCAGGGACAATCTTTATATTGTTCACACTAAAACATTGTCTGCCCATCTTCCTAGAACACAAGGTACACAGCACACAGCAAAATCACCCATTTCTCCCAGGTACTTAATCTAGGGAAGTATTAAGCAATATTCCAGGTGCTTCTACACCTGTTTCCTATTTCTCCCAAGTTGCTCTGATATCTAGCTCTTGATATAATACCTCCTTAAAAAGAATCTTTCCAACAGCTAATGTTCCCACCCTGTCTCCTAATAAAAGCAACAACCAGCATAATATTAACAGTGAAAAAACAGCAACCTAAAGAAACCCAAAGCTACATTGGCAGTATTTTTATTTGGATTGTGATGTCTATTTGCCTAAAATGTTACTTCTCTCAGGCCTAGTGCCTAGAGGTATGTGCTAATTTGCCAAGCTGCTTTAATATTTAGTGAGGCGCCACAGCCGACCAATATTTTTTAATAGCTTGTCCTCTATTGATTTCAACTCACACATTAAAGGGCCTAATAAAAATTTTAAAAGGATAGGTGAAGGGACATAAGGACAACAGAAAGTTAATAGCTTTGTCCACCTCCATGGGAAGGGAACAAGAGAATTGTTTCAACTAATATGCAAAATATGAATGAGACAATTGCTGATTATACCATCTCTCAGCAATGTTTTTTTTAAGATAGCATGCACAATGAGTTTTTGTTTTGTTTTGTTTTATACATCCAAAATCCTTGTAGACCCAGCAGTGAAATTAAAAAGAAAACAAAATTCTCAACAAGTAAAACCCTACAAATGTTGGCCCAAACAACCCCTCACATTCCCACACCTCAGACTATCTGATCCCAAGAGTTCAAAGACACAAAATGCAAAGTAGGAAAAAAATGGAAGGATATTTTGTAGTTTCATAATCATGTATAGAAGTTCCCAGAAGCCTGGGTCAGAGGCTTTATGAAAAGACTCAGATCCCTCTTCTCCCTGTTTGACTTGGGGGACAAAGGAGGTAACTAAACCCACGGAGATGTATTTTAGAAAGAAAGAATTTATTCTGAAGTAGCCTTAAAACTTAGCATAGGAAACAAGTACCATTAAAATATTTCTTTTGGATTATAGATGTTTTGGCTTTCAAAAAACATGGATGTAAATTAAGTACTCCTTGAAGCTACAAACTCTCCATAAATTGTGCTATTTAAGCCTGTGCAGTAATTCACCCTCTCTTTATATTCTCACATCTGTTTAAGTTAGACTGAAACCTAGGGGGTGATTTCTCTTGGGTAAAATACCAGGAGGCTGAGGAAAACAGAATTATTATGGGCATTTATACCAGGAGTATAAGGGAAAGGGGCAATATTCAAAGACAGATCTGTGTCCTTGGTAACTCTGCCAAGGTGCAGATCCCTATTTGTGCTGAAAGATGTTCTTGGGGAAATCAAAAATGGTGCAGTGAAAGGATATTTTTTTACAACACTGAAGCAGAATTTAACAGGCTTCTATTAAGATCAATATGTTCAGAAAACTTGTACCTTCTTACTCAGCAGCAAGATATTTCTTGGTCCTCTACAGATTAAGCATGGTGCTGAGAAGCATGGCGGAGAAAGGCATAATTTCATTCTGAAAGATAATTTTGATTTGTCAGTAAAAGCAAAACACAGTCAAGTATAGAAAGCCAAGAGACATCCCAGTGGTGCTCTATGCTGGGCTCTGAGGATTAAGCAGAGAGAAGGCCTAGAATCCTCACACCCCAAGTTCTCTGAAATAACCTAGGGATCACAATATGAGTATCTACTGCATGTTCTAGGCAACTGAGACCTCAGTAATACTGTGGTAGGGTCAGTAAACCTTGACAAACTTTGAAGAAAGCCTGGAACTTAGCTGGCAAGAAGGTCATGAACCACAAGGCCAAATTCCACAAGGCATTGTTATGAATTATGGTTTAAAAATCCTGATCAGTCCTTAGTAAAGAATTCAAATTCCAAATTAGTAAGTTTATTTCTTAGTCCATGAGGAACCACTAGCAATGTTTGAGTAGAATAGCAAAATGCAGATGTTTAACCTGAAGGACTCTATGTTAAGTGAAATAAACCAGGCACCTGAGGACAAATACTGCATGATCTCGTTTATATATGAAATCTTAAAATTATCAATCATAGAAGCAACACTAGAGTGGTGGTTGGCAGGATCTGGGGAGAAGGAGAATTGGGGCATAGATATCTAATCAGTAGATATTAAGTTATACAAATTTGAATAAGGTCTGGAATTCTGCTGTAAAACAGATAACAGTACTGCATTGTATCCTTAATCTGTTAGGATGGTTGATCTCATGTTAATACTTCTTACTACAATAAAAAAATTTTTTTAAAGAGAAATTTTTGGAAGGAAATCTGAGAGGGCCGGTTTGATCACAACCAGCATAGAGAAGTAAGAGCTGAATTTCACTTTTAAGGTTGAAAGCTACTTGCTTAGGAAGAAAAAATTGGTACTGATAAAAAAAAAAAAATTGATAGCACTTTTTATGCAACATGATTGTCAAAATATCTCAAAGTGACAAACATAATAGAGGAGAGATTTCTGTCAATTTACTTTTATGGGAAGTTCTCAACAGATCATAATGTTATTTGTATTGACAAAATGCACCTTGAGGACCACAACTTTGCAATCAGTATTGAATGACAGGCAAAGGTATGGTGGTGTTAGGGCCAGGCCTATAAGGTTTTTGTTTGTTTGTTTGTTTTGTTGTTGTTGTTTTGTTGTTTGGGTTTTTTTTTTTTTTGGTTTTTTGTTTTTTTGTTTTGGTTCCGGGGTTGAACTCAGGGGCACTCAACCACTGAACCACATCCCCAGCCCTATTTTGTATTTTACTTAGAGACAGGATCTCACAGAGTTTCTTAGCACCTCACTTTTTGCTGAGGCTGGCTTTGAACTCTCGATCCTCCTGCCTCTGCCTCCCATAGGCATGCACCACCGTACCTGGTGAGGCCTGTAAGTTTTGTTGCTCAGGAGTATTCTAGGATCCTATCTCAATCCCAGAAAAACCAGATAAGGAAAAGAATGTCAAGTTCTTGTATGGATTAAGGTAGGTTAGTGTCTTAGTCTGTTTTCTGTTGTTTTAACAAAATATCTGATGCTAGGTACTTTATAAAGTAAAAAGGTTTATTTGGCTCATGATTCTGATAAACAGAGCATCCAAACTGAAAGAAACTGACATTGTCATGAGGGCCCTCTGGCTATATCAGAATATATCAGAGAAATGGGGAGACAAACAGCCAGATGCAGAAGGGGCCATGTGGGGTGGGGGTGGCCTCATTTTATAACAACCTGCTCTCATGAAAAATGACTCATTCCACAATACTAGCATCAATCCCTTTCAAGGGTAGTGACCTACTCACCTTGTACTGGGTCCCACCTTTTAAAGGTATAGCATTGATATACTGGCAATCAAGTTTCCAGCATGTGAAGTCACAGGTTGGGGACACTCTCAAACCATATTTCAACCATAGCAACAGAAGTGAAAAACCCAGACAAGAACATTGGGAAAAAATTCATCTGTGCCAAGGTTGATGAGAGGCAGGAGGAATGTGAGTAGACACAGAAAGATGAAGGTTAAATTGAAAGAAGTGGAAAGTTACTACAATTATTCCCATTAAGGAAATCAGAATATGTCATTCCCAAATCTGCCACTTTGATAAAAAGATTGTTTTGAACTGAAGGCAATTTAAAATCAATAGCTGTAGAAAGAGTTCTCTGCCCTTCTCGTACCTTCCTAAAATTTGGGTATTATAGTGTATACAAGTGGTCCCCAAAGGTCCACATACTAAAGGCTTGGTTACCAGTCTGTGGCACTATTACTGGGAGGTAGTAGAACCTTTAAGAGGTGGGGACTAGTAGGAAGAAGTGAGATCGTTGAGTGTGGGGGGGAATATTGGAACCTCATCCCCTTCCTCTCTCTCTCTCTCTCTCTCTGCTTCCTGGCTGCCACAAGGTATAAAGGCCTTCTCTGCCACATACCCCACCATGATGCACTGGGCCACCACAGGCCTAAAACAACAGGGCCAAGTGACCCTGGACTGAAACCTCTGAAAGTCTGAGCCAAAGTAAATCTTTTTGAGAAAGGGTCTTGCTAAGTTTCTAAGGCCTCCCTAAGTTGTGGAGGCTGACCCTGAACTTGTGATCGTCCTGAATACAGATGTGTACCACCATACCAGGCTTTTGTATGTGCATGTGTGGAAATGTCACATCAACTCTTGACTCAGCTTGATTAGGGTAATATTAAAATAGAGACTCATGATAAAATGCGTGAAGATTCTATCTTGTTCCATTCATCTATCCCTCGTAAGGAAAAATAAAAAAAGAAATTCAAATTAAATTGAAGGAATTGAGGACCAGAGAGAGTCTCTACAGAACGGTGTGGAAATCAATTAAAACAAAAGCTGAAAACCACCTCAGGGCATAATCGATAACATGATGAGACTGGGAAAAAAATTACAAGTTTGAAGCTATATCCTAAACTTCTTGCTTAGAGAAAATGCAGAGACCTCTCATATCCCACAGCACCAATCTGGGGAAGTATTAGTGTTTTGGGAAGCAAGAACTAGAGAATAATTGTTGCTGTTTGTTTATTTTTGACAGTTTTAAAGGACAATTTCTCTTGGGGGATAATTTTTGTTTTCTACTTAGAAGTTTGTTCTAAATCCAAGACCATTCCAGGAAAGTTTTGGCTCTACCTTAAGCTTTGGCAATGGACTTTGCACAAACTTGTAAAATCTGTTTCCTTAATTGCTTCAATAGATTATCATTCCTCAAATTCAGAGGTTTAGAAATCCCACTGGATATGAAAAACATTCTGGAAAGGGAAAAATATCTCATATAAACTAGATGCCAGTGCAAGACAAGATTATGTCCAAAGGGTCCCTGAATTGGACAACCCCAATTTGAGTGTGGGGCCCTATTCATTGTTGATGTGAGCTTTAATAAAATGTTAAAAGGGTCCAAATGCTTTCTTGAGTTATAGCCCAGTCAAGTTAGGCACTTAGATCTGGTTAAGCCCTGGTTGCCAGATTTTCTTAGTGCATTATCCACTAAGCACATGAACTGCTAAGGAAACTCTAATCCTTATTAAAAATTTAAAACTTGGAAAAAGAATTTGTTTTGTGCATAAGAACACTATTGCCTATTTTTTTTTACTTGCAATGTTAAAAATTTTATAATCTCTAAGGTGAAAATTCAAATATAAATGCATTTGATACAAATCTTTTTAAAAGAAATTTTTATTTGTTCTAATTAGTTGTACATGACAGTAAAATACATTTATACACTTTGATAAATCATACATAAATGGAGTGTAATTTCTCATTTTTCTGATCACACATACTACAGGATCACATCAGTCATGCAGTCATATATGTACATGAGATAATAATGTCTGTTTCACTCTACTATCCAAATTTTTTATTTTATTTCAATCTTTGAAGTTCAGTGAATCATTAAGTATATTTTAGGGAAAATAACTGAGAAAGATCAGATACCTGGAATACATTGCTCTAAAGTTAAGGTAGAATTATCGTACCCCATTAAAATTTGTAATCTCTTGTTAATGAAGTTTAAAAGACAGCACATTTATCGCAGCAGAGCTCAGGGAAAGGAAGTAGTAATTATAAGAATATATGCACCAAATCATTATTCCACCTCATTCCTTATGCATTTAAACTGTCTCTCTCTACTACAGAAGTCCTTTGTAATAAAAGTGGAAGATTTTGATTGCCTACTTAATGTGAATTTAGATGCGGTCCACAGCTAGTTTTAAGAGAAGAAAAATCTTCAATTTTATTACCATAGCCCCCAGATTAATTAATGGCAGAAGAGTTAAAATTCCAAATACATGTTAGTCTTGTTAACACATAATTGATTCTAACTCCTCAAAGACATTTATTCCTTTTTATGCCAGGCATCTAGAGTGTAAAATAAGGTAATGTTAGTGTGGAATACAGCACAGCAAGAAGATTGGATACGGGGCTTCACTCACTTTATTCCGTTTAAGTTAGTTTTAATCATACTAAAAGCAAGCATTTGAGTGCCTATTATTAACGAAGCACTTAATAAGAACAATTTTCTTTTACTCTCACACGAGTCCTATGTGATATTGTGTTAATCAGCTTTCTGTTACCGTAAAAAACACCTGAGACAGTAAAGCACAAGTTACATACTTCTGAAATACAGTGGTGAAACAGGCAAAGAATGTACATTCCCCTTCCAAAAGGGGGGATTAGAAAAAAATAATGAGGGGTCAGAACAACAGAAGACCAAAACCCATCAGGGCAAACAAACATCAGACCCTACAACTCCACGGTAGTCATCTGGGGTGCACTGTAATGGGATGTGGGTTCCCACTGGGTAGCTTCACCCCTATGGTAATGCAGGTTGCAGAGCACACAGCTGCTCATTTGGGCAGGTTCCACACGCTGCCTGCAGCTTCCCATGGAAGGCATTTCAAATTCCTGGCATCTCTAACTTTCTGGGGTCTCTACTGACATTTCAGCTTCACTCATAAAGCTCCATGCATCACTCTGTCAGCAGCTCTTGCAAGGACTACAACCTGGCCCTGTACTGCCCAGTCTACCAGGCTCTCCTTTGAAATCTCTGTGGAGGCCTCTATGACTGCATAACACTTACAATATGCACAACTAAAAAATCAGCATCACGTGGACAACACCAAGGTCTGCTGCTGGCGTGAGCTCTACTAGAGACCACTTGAGCCATGGTGACAGGGACCTGAGTGCCTTACCAGCTTAGGCAGTCCTGCGTAATCAGGGCAGCCCAGGGTTCTCTTCTCAAAAGATTGCTCTGGACTAGGATTCTCTTTTCAAAAGACTTTGCTCTGGAAGGTCCTTGAAACAAATGTGTATTTCTACATCTCTGAACCTGCTATGGATGTGGTAGTTCTAGATTCTGAGGTGCTCTTTGGTCATCTTTCATATTGTCCAGGTACAAAGCACTGCCTTCTTTTTAAAGTTGCTCATCTGTTTGGTGCTCTCCTTGGCTGCACATTTACTTGAACTTCTTTCTGGCCAAATTGCATGTTTTCCAAATATTTTCATTCTATTTCTCTTTGCTCCTGATGCTCACAGTAAATTGGCTAAAAGCAACAGTAATACACATGCTAAAGATTTAATATTGTGCTACCTTGAAATTTTCTCCGGTAGATAAACTAATCTAACCCCTTTAAGCTTAACCTTCCACAAAATCTTAGGGCAAGGACAAAACAATTCAATTTTTTGCCACAGTATAACCACTAGATAGCCACAGTATAACCACTGGATAGCCACTAGTCCAATTTCTAATGGAATCCTTATTTCCACCTGAAACCTCAGGAACATAACCTTTTCTGTCCACATTCCTATCAGCATTCTGGTCTTTTGAGTCTTCAAAATAATTGAGAAATTACAGACGTTTAGGTTTTACCCAGCCCACTCCTCCAGATTTTCCCCAAATTTTATAAATCAGTTCCAAAGGATTCACCACATTGTCTCAGGTACAACAATGACATGTCCCCCACTTCTTACTAGTTAACTTTAGGTTACTGTAACAAATACCTGAGATGATTCATAAGAGAAAAAAAATTTATTTTGGCTCATGGTTTCAGAGGTTCCAGTTCATAACTGATTGGCTCTGTTGCTTTGGGCCAATGGCAAGGCAACATGTCATAGCAGGAAGTACACAGGAGAGCAAAGCCACTCAGGTCATGACTGCAGAAAGTAAAAGAACAGAGAAAGAGGAAGGGGCAAGGGTCCCATTGTCCCCTTCAAGGGCACACTCCCAATAACTGGAATAACTCCCACTCCCACCAGGTCCCATCTCTTGTTTCCACCACTTCCCAATAGTTCCAATATTTAGATCATGCCTTTAGCACGTTTGCCTTTGGAGAACATTCCAGATCCAACTATAACAAGCAAGAAATAAAAATTTCCTCATTCCACCAGTGAAAATTTCATGACCCAAAGAAGTTAAGTAACTTGTTCAAAGCAATTCCACTGGTAAATGCTGTAACTTGGATTTGAATCCATATTCAGTTGATACTTGAGTCTGTGTTTTATCACTGAACAAAATTGCAATTTTCAAAACATCTGATAAGTTTCATCTACAAAGTCAGAAAACTTTTCAAATCAGACAAGTTTGTCACTAACATTTTTTTTTCATTCATGACTGCCTGTAAATGATGAACCTGCTGGCAAGACCAGGCAAAAGCTTATCAGCTGCTCCACTTTTAACAGAATGAGACTCTCAAAACATGTGTATTTATTTGAAGTTCTGTATTAATTCTTTATCATGCCTACAGCAATTTCACATCTATGTAAGATGTCTCCCCTCTCCCTCTGGCTGGCTGGTCAAGTCCAAGCACCCTCCCCTAAGTAATATCCCTACCAGAGAAAGCACAAAGGTATTTCAAATTCTGTTTCTGGGAGGGGTTCCTTAGTTTTTCAGACAAAATGAAGCATTTCTGCCTCTACACTACTTTAATGTAGTTCTTATCTCTGTAAAAGCATGAACCATATAAACCACAGACCATTCTAAATGATGTGCATCTTCTACACTATGCCATACTCTGGGACTCTCTCTTAGTTTCCAATAAATCTATTGATGAACATGAGAAAACCATATCTTAATTAATCTTGCATTTTTCTAAAACATTCTGCAACAACTGATTGTTATTGTAATTTTCTCCTCATACATTATTCTTAGACACATATTCTCTTGCTTCCCTCTCCCTTCCCCATACCTTTTTAGATTTATAAATGGGAAAGCCAAAGAGTAATTCCAAAGGAACTTATCACAAAATAAAAAATTGAAAAAAAAGTCTCTACTTGAGGAAAACACCTCTAAAAACAAAGAATGCACAATGCCACACAAGATTATGTTTCAGGTTGTTCTATGGTATAGACATTTTGGAGAATTCTAATGATTGAGAAAATGCAAGATTAATATTTAGTCTTTTGGAAACAAATTTTGTGAATAATTCCACTATAATGGCCTAAAACCATAGTTATGAATGAGGACCCATTTTGGAAATTAATAGTTTGGTTCCTGAAACAAAAAAGTGATTAACTCTACATCATCAATTAAAATATTATATAGTACCACTATCCCACTTCCAAGCAGAATAAATACTGAGTACTTGAAAACTGCAAATTACATAAATCCTGAAAAACCTCAAATAAAAGGAAATTAAAGACTATTTAGCAAAAGCAAACTCACTGTTTTCCCTTAAGGGAAAACATAAAGGTTTTTTAGAAGATTAAAGATTTGTATATGCTGCTTCCTAAAAATTCCCATGAATCATTCAGTCTTATTGAAATGCACAATTAACTACTTACAGAAAGTATTCTCATATATTTGCTTGTATGTGTGTACTGTGTTTTGTGTGTGTGTGTGTGTGTGTGTGTGTGTGTGTGACAACAATGTAAGCAGAGGTTTAAACTGTGTTACATTAAAAAACATTTTTTTTTAAATCTTAAGCCAGCTTCTTTTCTGCCTGGAGCTGTGAAACAAAGAAGTGTACACACTCAAGACTAGATATTCTTTAGTCAGAAAGTTCCAGACACTTGGCTCTCATTTGACAATGTTCTCAGGTGACCCCCAAGGATGGAAAGTAGCTATTTGATGCCTAAATATTTTCTCAGTTTGGAGAAGTCCCAAGCTGAGAAGAGCATTCAACTATCACAGGTGCTACCAGCAAAGCACTTCAGAAGAGTTCATTTTTGCATCAGTAATGATGTCTTAACACCAGCAGGGTTGAGTGCTCATGTGTGAACATGTGCATAACAAAAGTGCCAGTGCTTAATTATTGTCCATAGCTAAGGAAAAAGAGAAGAATATGTAAGTAAGTTCATTAATATAATGTTCCTGTAAGTCTGTAGCTGAGGTAGAAGAACAACAGACAATGAACAGCAGAATGGGAGGCAGGACTGAGTGCTTTCCTGTGATCTCCATTCTGTTTTTGGAGAATGCACGAGATCACATTTCTTAGCTATTGAAATAGAAATTGCATTTAACACCAGAAGAAATCCTATCTGTGGTAAGAATAACCATGATCCCCTAAAGATATCTATATCCCAATCCCTGGAAGCTATAAATGTGTTACCTTACATGCTGGAAGAGACTTTGTCAATGTGGTTAAAGTAAAGATGTGTAAATGGAAATTATCCTGAATTATTTCATGAGCCCCATGTAATCACAAGAGTAGTAGAAAGAATAACTTTAGAGAAGATGTGGAAATGGAAGTACAGATTAGAGGGATGTAGTCATGAGCCAAAAATACAAACCGCCTCTTGAAACTGCAGCAGGCAAGGAATGGATTGTACTCCAGAGACTTCAGAAGGAACACAGCTATAAGGATACCTCCATTCTACCCCCCAAAAGACCCGTTTCAGAATTCCAACTCCCAGAACTGTTAATAAATGTTTTAAGTCACTACATTTGTAGAAATTAGTTATAGCAGCCATAGGAAACTAATAATGTCTTTGTTGACCTTGTTTCCATTGCTCTTTTTAATCTAAATGCACATTTTTCTCCTACATGGAATGATCTTTATGAATGCTCTATTTTGTAACATAAAGATACAAAACATTTGTAATTTAATGTCAACATGTGTCCTTATACATCAAGGACTTTTCTTTAACTAAAAAGCTAGAAATAACTAAAGTCCTGGAAGTACTGAGTACTAATACCTAGGTTCTTGCAACACATCTTCCATTCCACTTCAACCTTCATCCTCTCCCCACATGCCAAGACAAAAGAACTCAGGCATTTTAACAGTTGCAATGTGGGGCATAGGAATGTGTTGGTATAATAAACTCTAGAGAGGACTGGGGGTGTACAATATAATATGGAACCTCTGTCAAAGAAACCAACAGATACCCAAAGATTTCCAGCAGTCTTACAAAGACAAACAGAAAAGGCTCACAAAATTCTGTTGCCTGAACAGCATGAAACACAATGATAAAGAAAAAGAAAACTAAATTAAGAAGTTCAACATGCCCTTTAGGGGACTGACAGAAAAAAACAGTACGCCAATGTAATCCACAGCCCAGTGAGCTTTGTTCCAATGAAAAATCAAATTGGCTATTCTTTATTTCAGAACACTACCATAACTTGGTAGACCAGTTGCTTGCTCTACATAGGTGGGTCTACTCAAGTCTGGAAGGATTCCATCCAAGTGTTTTCACTAACCCTGACAGATGCAGGTAGATTCAGGAATCTTGAGGATACCAGCAGTTTAGGTAACAATTTGTTCCTCAAGATACTTGTGTTTGTCTTCATCTTGGATTTAGCCTTCAACCCATTACTCATTAGCTGATCAGGAGCCATGACAGGAAAAGTCTATGCCAGAGAACTAATGCTAATATTTCTTTGTCATATGTTCTCCCAGGAAAATTTAGCAAGTATTCTTAACATGACGGTCACTGGTGATAGTCTCCTTAGAGAAAGGAGACACAAAAATAGAAAGGCTAAGTAAAATTCAGGAACCATGTGAATAGCTATATTTTTTCCCTAAAAATAAATCTAAGAAATGAGAGGGGATCATATTAAAAGTCAAATGGGTACTTTCTATCAGTCAATAACCACTCCTATGTCTCCAGAGTTATAACAACAAAGGGCAAAAAATATTGCTGAATTGACTGTGTGAGATCCAATTTCAGTTGGTCAAAAATTCTGTGTAGTTTAGAGCCAACTGTGTTCTGTGAGGTAGCAAGCATCTTAAATATTTGGGCAACTAAAAACTGTTATAATTCTATTATATGCAGGGTGCCTTGTTCATTACTGGAGATGAGTCATGAGGACATAGCCCTTACAGACATGATTTGAATCTTGCCTCCATTTCTGAGAAGCTGGGTGATTGAGAAATTTTTAATGTCTCCTTCAAATCTATAAATTAAGGGTATTAATCTCTACCCTCTAATTAGGGTTGGCAGTAGTGATAGTTTCCACTAAGTAGTTTAGAATAAAATGAGAAAATAAACAGGGACAGAGTTGCCTAAATGCTGTGAGAGAAAGGTCTTAATGTGGAGGCACAGGAGACCTAGCAAGGTAGTGTCTTGATCAAGTCCTTACAGAATATCCCATGCGTTCAGCTAAAAGCACAGGTGGACCTTCAATCATTAACTTTTTTGTTTGAGAGTGAATTGGAATTCAAATAAGACACACTCCTTCATTTATTCACTTACTCATTTATTCATTCAGCCACCATTTGCACAGGGGAATTTGCAAGCTTCAGTCATGCTAAAAACTGCTGAAATACTGATTCCAAGGGAGGGATTCATCTTCCACTTGATTTTCAGGGATTGATTCCAATTAAATTGATTAGCATGGATTCCTTTCTCATGTCTGCACCTAAATCTGCTAATATAAATTCAATGTCAATCAGAAATGTACTTCAAACAATGAAGTTGGACCAATTTAAATAGAGAAACTAAGAAATAATTTTTGTATTTATAGTAAAATTATAATCTATTTAAGAAAGTTAAATTACACTGGGATTCCCCCTTTGCATGATTTTCATTGGCCATTTTATTAAGTGGCATAATTCAATCTCCAGTGGAATGACTATAAATATCAAATGAAAAATTTACTGGAAGATTATCAGTTTATATTATATTAATGAAACATCATTCCTTACCAATTTGCCTGGGTATTTTGTATAATTTGGATAACAGTCAAAGCATATAGCTCATTGTAATACAGAGATTTTTCATGTTTTTTCTGAAATCCTAAATCCTTATATTCATGTAACAATTGTATTGAGGGTCAGCTTCTTCTTTCTGCCTAAATCTGCTTTTCTCATTTTCTTATAGTATATCTCCCAAGAGTAACATTCCACAAGCAACTTTACATCTCAAAGTCTCTTTCCAAGGAGCCCAACCTAACATGGAATTGTCAATCAAAATGGTCCCCTGGGGAAGCTTATACAAATTTTAATCATTCTGTACTTGCTCAGGATCTACTGGAATTTCTTTTAAGAAACTGATTTTAGAAACAGAAGCACATAGTGGAGAAGAGCTACCCCAAGTGCCAAATCTTTCTCATCAGGGCTATATGTACTTCCTTAGGAAAAGCCAAAAGTCATTTTAATCTGAGTTTAAAGAATAAAGACTATAATTAAGCCTAGGTTTACTATTTAGGATACAAACATCAATGCAGCTAACATGTTTTGGGAATGATTTCCCTAAATTATGGTCAAACTTGTTTAAAAGGAACACGTAATGTTTTTAAAATGTTTTGAGCAAAAGCAGCATTAGTGAAATAAATGTAGCCTCCTAAGAGAATTACTTAGAATGACAAATCTCATGTCTACTTATAATTCCCACCATTCTTGCTAACATACCAGTCTCATCATTTTATAGCAATGCTGAAGTTGCAACTACAAGACACTCATTAGAGTCTATTATTCCTCTTATTATTTTACTTTCAGACCTTCAGAGTTCCATAGAAAATGGGACTTCAGGACCATATTTGGAGTTTCTGAAGAAATTAGGAGGTTTAAGTAGCATTTGGATTTTTTTCCAATACAAAAACTGAGCATAAGTAAGAGCTAATGGCAGGAATTGTGTCTTATTCATTGCTAGCTCCTTGCCCATAACAAACCATTATAAAAATACCAAAATTATTCAATTACTGAGAAATGATAGAGACAGGCAGCATTTTGGGGCCAAAATAAACTCAAGAAAATCAGGAATTTCTAAGATATTATAAGTATAATAATTATATTATTTTTATATTTGTATAGCTTAATTCATGTACTTACTTGGTTATCATTTGAATTTTTTCCCAACTTTATCATACTCTTTAGTGATTAGTAGGACCCTGCAAATTGAAATGTTCTACATGCTTATTTGCCATGATGCCAGGGACTGACTTCTCAGCAAGCCTTGGTACTGTAGTCCCCATTTATCCACAGTTTCAGTTAGCTCAGTCAACCATGGTCCCAAAACAGTAAATCGAAAATTCCAGAAATAAACAAGTCATAAGTTCTAAATATTTTTCTTTACAGTACATGGTTATAATTATTTTCTTGTTATTTATTGTCAATCACTTACTGCACCCAATTTATAAGTTAAAATGTATCATAGGTATGTGTATAAGGAAAAATAACATATATACTGTTCAGTACTGTCCATGGTTTCAGGCATCTATGGGGGGAGTCTTGGAATGTAACCTTATATGGATAGGGAGACTGCTGTAGTAGAAAAACCCAAAAAAATAAATTGGGTTAAGATTATTACAAAGAGCAGAGAAAGGCTGAGGAATCCCCAGAGCAGGGGAAACACTAGGAGCCACTCCAGGTTGTAAACAGACCTCAGGGTTCTCAAAATAGGGAATTCTAATGACTCACCAGAAATGAAGCACGAAGGCAGGAAGAAGTGACATATGACTAAGTGTCAAAAAAGATACTGTTGACAGTTTTCACTATGTGAACTAAGAAGGGCAAAATCAGTATACACTGGGAAAAATCTTTATGAGAGAGGGAATAAAGAGTTGTTGTTTGAAAGAAAGATCATTAAGGATTATACTGGAGTGTAGCCCAGGAGCAAGAGCAGGAGGGCTGTGAGACAGGGAGGGCCCTGACTTCAATGGCAACCACAAGACAGTCACATACCAGGTACAGGTGATTAACAGGACAGGCACATACCAGGTACAGGTGATTAACAGAAGGTACCAGGGACTTTGCTAGGCCAAGCACTAGGAAGACTCTGGATGTGCATGAATGAAAGTTTCCTCCAGAGCTTTCACAGTGCGTCTATAGAGAGAAAACCAACACATGTGAAGCAAAAAACCCTAGATGTCATCACTTATCTGAAAATAGAAATTCAGAGAAGAGAAAAACCTAAATCTCAGAAGACCAATGGATGAAAGACCTCAAGCTAAGACGAAGGATGGTCAGGATTTTGACAGAAGAAGAAGGAAGAGCACCTGGGGCATCAAAGTTAAGCATAATTTATACTTTGCAAGGCTGAAAAGACATGATGGAGTTTAAGAAGAATTATAATCAAACACATATGAATATGGGGGCCAAACTACAGAGGGCTTTCAAACCACAAGAGGACATAGACTGGTGTGTAGATGATGGGCTGGAGTTGGGAGAAACTAAAGACAGAATCACTTACTGACAGTATGCTCTATTTATATCCAGTCCAAAATAGAAGAGGACTTGAGCTAAGGAGCAGAAATGGGAACTGAGAGTGGGAGATGGTAACTGCCATTCCAAAAACTCAACAGTATAAGTTAGCAAAAGGGATTGAAATAAAGGTGGATTAAAGGTGATGCCATTAGAGAAACTAGGTTATAGATAAAGGAATGTAGAGCAAAAAATATGTAAGTCTGATTTAAAATACAATGACTAGCAAGGGCACATTCCCAAGGGTAGGAAGATCTACTACGTGTCTATTTCCATCTCCAGGGCTCAGTGGCCTCACAGTCTCAAGGAGATCAGAGCCTTCTATACCCTTGCTGCTGCAACTCAATAGTCCCTTTCCCATTCAGACTAATGGACCCCCAGCTTCAGGTCTGTACACAGAACTAAAACCCACTTGGAAAGACAAGCTCTCCCTCATTGTGGACGAGGTAGAGTTTTGAAGAAGTTTATGTATTATTATCCAATTTTTCCCAATCACTTATAGCAGACAATCAGGAAATACTATTGATTACTATGCTCATTACAGCACATCCACTGTGTTCCAAGTATTGACCTAGACTCTTTTTACCTTATCCCTCATTTAATTTAAACAATAACCCAAAATCATAGATATTTTACCCAGTTTTACAGAAAAAGAGACAAACTAAAATCCGATAAAAGTTTAAATTCTAAAGTCACAAAACTAGTAAAGCAGAATAAGAATGCCAATTCAGCTATTTTTTTTAATCCAAAGCCTATATTCTTCCACTAACATGTACCAACAGGGATTATTGGTCAAAACCAAATGGGAATAAGTGCATAAAGAGTATTTTTAAAATAGTCTGCAAACACAGAACAGAGGGTAGAAGTAAATTAATCAAAGTCTACCATTCCCATTTCTGAGATTTACAGCATTCTTAAATGACTAATACCTAGTATTAAGCATTTATGTACATCTAATTTTTTAAAATATAGAACATCTGTACCATTCACCATTAACTATTTTTATGACATCTGTGTTTCAAGAGATGATTTAAGAGTTAACTCCTTTGCATCTTCATCAGTAAATATATATATATTTATATATATTATATATATATTTATAGTAAATATAAATATATATGTATTATATTGTAATATATATAAATATATATATATATTTATAAATATAATAATATAAATATATATATATATATATATCCCAATACAAATGAGCAAGGACAATTTATAAAGGATTAAGTATAAGTGGTCAAAAACTAAATGAGAAAATTTCTAAGATAACTAATAACAATTGAAATTAAAGCTACTACCATTTTTAATCTATCAAAATAGCTCAGAAAGTTTTCTTAACATGTAATTGATGGAAGAGAGTGAAAATGATCCTTCTCATGTCTTGTTGATTAAACCATAAATTGATATCATCTTTCTAGGGGACAAGTTGGTATTGTAAATCAAAACCATCAAAATATATTAACTTTTTAACCCAGGATTTTTTTACATACAAGGATATACATCAAAATATTATTTAAGTGGTGAAGAATTTTAAACAGCCTAATGTCCAACAATAAATAATGATTAAACAAAATCAGAGGTGGCATACAATATAAAGTACTGCACTTGTTTAAAATATCACATTATGTAAAAATATGAAATGACTTTGAGAACTTATTGTAGCATACAATTAAATAAGAAAAAGCATCTCTCAAAATAACATTACACTATAACTCAATTTTGTTGAGTTTGAGCTAGCAGCCCACCCCTAATCTTAACAAAGATTATTCTTGGATAATGGATTTCTATTTCTTCTCTTTGTTTTTCTAAATGTTTTTTTTAATAAATATATAAAACATATATGGGTTTTATCATCAGGAAAATTCATATTAAAAATCTGAGGATAAATGATTGGGATGAGTCTTAACCCAATCAGTGATTTAATCCCCTGATAGGTATTAACTGAAGTGGTAGGGTGTGACTGGAGGAGATGGAAATTAGGGAGTGACTTTGGGTATATATTTTGTATCTGGAGTGGAGACTTTCTCTCTCTGCTTTCTGATCATGATATGAGCTGCTTCCTTCCACCACACTCTTCCACCATGATGCTCAGAGGAATGGAGCCCGCCTTCTATGGACTAAGATCCCTGAAACAGTGAGCCCTCAAATAAACTTTTTCTCCTCTACAATTGTTCTGGTTGGGTCCTTTAGTCACAGCACCAAAAAAACTGACTTAAACAAGTTACCAGTCAGTTAATCTCCATTGGGGGATTAATTCACTGATGGGTTATGGATCTCATAAACCAATCATTTCTCCTCTAAACCTTCTTGCATTGTTTCACACCTGAGCTTTTGGGGGATACTTCATATCCAAACCATAACAGACCTGATCACAGACATTTCTGTATAAATGCTCTGCTTTGTCATGTGGGTCAGATTTACATCCTCTTCTATCTAGCCCACTTATTCACTTGTGAATTCAGCAGGTATTGAACACTTCACTTGTCAGGCAGTATACCAGATGCTCGTGATATGAAGACAGGTAGGGCAAGATTCTGACTATTATAGTGTCAGATCTGAATATCTCCTATGTGCTACAACCAAATTTAATGAGCGTACAGAGCAAGAAGTTCAAAAGCAAACCAGGAAGGGAGAGAAGGCAAGGCAGAATGCTCAGTCTGAGATACTCATCCTGGAACAAACAGGAGCCATGGAGATCAAAAACTCAGGGAAAGATACTTAGGCAGAAGAAGGCCTGTGCAAGACACATCAGTGAGGAAAAGCATCATATCTGAGAAGTCTCAAATATCCCCATTTGGTTGTAGTGCAGTGGTCAAGAGAAAATGTCAGGAGATAGATTGGAAGAACGTGTTCCAAACTGGGTTTCTTGTGATACCAGAACTCTGAGATTATTCATAGAGAAGAAGAGAATCCTTGGCCACATAACTTTGGGAAACAATATGTAGTATCTATATCTTAAGGTCAATGATGCACATTATGTATGAGAGGCCTTCAGAAGGAAAATGGAGAAACCCTCTCCCTTTCCCCCTATACTCCTAGAAACCCACATTGGGAAATATTGAAGCAGAGAAGTGAGTAGGGTCCAGAAAATGAAGGACTATGGTATTAAGTTAACAAATGGACTTTTCACCATGAAGGTTCTGGACAAACCTGATGTATTTCAAATAAAGGAATGATATAATTAGGTTTGCAATTTTAAAAACCACAGTGGCATCAGTAAAAAGCATGTCAGCAAGAGGAGCAAGAGAAGAGATAGAAATTTGTTCTCAGGAAGTTCTTATTGTATAGAGAGGAGAAGGAGTATGGGCCTAAAAAAAAAACTAAGGAAGTATCAGTAAAGATAATAATGGTGTACTACAAAGAGTTTGACCCAAGACAGCAGATAACACTTAGTGATAGGTAGAGGCATGATAGAACTCAGGGTTAAGTGTAGAAGAGAAAAATGTCCAAGATATGATTTAATTTCTTCCTAGGGTAACTAGGGGAAGTGAAAGCACATTTGGAGCAAAACAGAATGAGTTACATTTTGTGTGTATTATGGGAAATAGGAGTCTGGAGCTCTACAGACAATGCATGATTAGAGGGTCCAGTCAGAGATGAGAGCAAAGGCTTAATGGAAAAATACTTTATAATGAGGAGAAATCAGGTTAAGGACATAATCCTGAGTAACCTCAAAATTTAGCCAACAATAGTAAATATATGAAAGTGATAAGAAGTGGCCACCGAGAATGGATAAAAACCTAATGCCAAGGAACAAAGTTTAAAGATGGAGAGAGAGGTCACTAGAACTAAACTTGAACTCAGAGAGTTCAAGTGAGATATGAACCAGGCTGGTTTTTTGGCTTCAATAAATTGTCACTAGATATTAATCAGAAGCTTGTGTCGGAGCCTTCTCAGAGCTGTGTGGGATTGGCCATCAGATTAAAAGTTAAAAAATGAAATAAAAGAGACAGACAATGAGGATGGAGTTGTCCTTCAAAGAGATGCAGAGAGAGGGTGACTGGGATTCATTAAATTGTGGTCATTGGCTTCAGGTATTTTGGTCTTCAACTGGGAGTTAACTGAGTATATGTTTCTATATTGTGAATATGTGGGGGGCAAAGAAGGGGAGATGTCAGTTGAAAGGGGAGGCAGAACACAAAGGAGATGAGAGCTAATAGAGGGTATCTGGTGGAGTGGAAGAATGCATTCACACTGCTAATGCCAGAAAGTGAGATGAGCTTATGGGTGGCAAGGGGGAAACTGAGAAAGCACTCGCCCCAGTATTCAACTCCACCAAAGCGAAGTTTCATGGAAAGTACTGGTAAAGCATGAAAGGGTTTAAGGAGGAAGTTTGGATTTCAGAGAAGAATGATCATCCAGAATCACACACACACACACACACACACACACACACACACAAGAAAAGAAAGCAAAGACTGAAAAATCTTCAATCTTCTCAAATTAGAATCAACTTGATATTTTTAAATGTCAATATTAGTGTAAAATTGATGAGTACAATTCCCAGGGAAAATTTCATCAGATAGAAAAATGTGCCTATTTATGCTACACGTATGTGTTTTCTACCCACATTTCTAATGGTAACTTTTCCTTAGATGTATAGATTTGGGGAAATGCAAATTTCAAAGCTTGGTGAGCTTTCCCTTTACTTTTTCCTTCCCAAGTTCTGGGATCACTTAAAGTTCTAATAAATCAACTATTAGAGTAATGATGGTTCTTCATTTTTCACCATTGATTTCTTTTAAGACTCTCTCTAAGATAATTTGAAAATTAAAATATTGATGAAGCGGGTGCAGGGAAAGAATGAACAAAACCCTCTGACATTGCAGTAGAAATGTCATCAACCAGGTGGATCCTTACACCGTGACCTGAAGACAAAAAGAATCCACACCTGGAGTAAGCCTGTTTAGAAGCTATTTTTGGTTCCTTGATTACAGTGAAATATCATCAGTACATATTTTTCAAAGAAAAACAAAATGCACACAGTAAGGAGGCAAATCAAGGAAGGTGGTGCTTCTAAAATTGGCTGCAATCTCCATTACCACCAGTTCCTCACCTCTAAGAAAAAGCAATGCTCCCTTCAAAGGGCAGAGTGACTTGCAGCTCAATCAGAGAGGTCTCAACCCTGGAACTCCAAGCATAAGAGGGAAGCTCTAAGGAGCAGCCCATTGACCTAAAGGGAGACCTAAAGATCAGGGGCCCAAGGAAAGCTTCAAGGCTTGACAATTCAGATCTGCTCATCTTCCCTAAACACCCAGACTCTTTTTTTTTTTTTTTTGCAATGTTTATCTTTTTTAAATTTTTTATTTGTTCTTTTTAGTTACATAGGACAATGCAATCTATTTTGATATATTTGTGCAAACATGGGATGTATCTTATTCTAATTAGGATTACAAACCCAGATTCTGACATAAACAAACAAACAAAAAAAAGTCATCACAACCCTCCTTCCATCCTCTTATGGCCCATTTGATAGCAATAGCTGCTTTTTGTCTATCCCTTACTTTATTCAGAACTCATAGAGGAGTTAACTATTTATAGAAAACCCTTTACAATAAAAGAGATAATTACCATTTAATTTAAGCACATCTATAAATACACATTTTCATGTACTGCATTAAGGTTGTTTAAAGAGATGCTTCAATGTAATTATAATGCATAGGAACCATTTTGTGTTTAATTTTGATGAACATCATTTGATTTGCACTAAAACTTTTTGGGAGACTATATTCTTCCAGTGTAAGTGAGAAGGCTATAGAATTATATTTGAAAAAGTCAAGAACTGTGAAAGTCTAGATAGTCAGAAGTAGAGCAAAAATCATACCTTTGAAGAGCTGCTGCTGGTCACTGCATGTCATCATCATTGTCACTGACATCATGGCCAGTACTGAATACAGGATACTGCTCTGATGGAACCTGCAACTTAACACAGGGTACCACAGTCACCACCATAGCAAGGCTCCCTAGCTATTCTGCCCATCATTATAAGTTCCAAATTCAATGCCCTGGTGAGGACATTGACGCACCATGGCAGTACATTTGCCTACCTTATAGAAATTGAAGATCTAGGAAAGGAAATACCTTCTTCCCTTTGTCTTTTTGAGACTCTTACCCAACACAGTAAAGATAGGTGGATATTGGTTAGCTAATCCCAACAAATGTCCACCTCAAGTAGTACTTTAAACTCTGTAAGTGTCTAAGAGCTGCTCTTGAAGATGAATTGGAGATGATGTAGAAATATATTTTTGCATTAAAAAATAGATGGAGACTCTGCTGCAAAATAATAATACTGTGTGAGAAAAAAATGCTCATTGTCTGCTTTTAATTGCCTTGAATGTATTTCTGAATAATGTTACAAAGAGATGTTGATTATATGGAAACTTTTTGGAAGAGGAAAGAAGGTCAATTTTCACATACTGAGCAATCTTTATAATTTGCACATTAGGGAGAAAATAAAGATATGTAATAGCCTTAGAATAAAGGCTTTAATGAGCTAGTGTATAATAAATTGGCCCCCATGTAGCTTGAAGTGAGAGGATGGAGCAGCAACAGCAATCTCTGCTCTGTCCCTACCCTTAGGAAGCTTTAAGACCTAATGAAGACTTTCACAGAGAATACTCTCTGGACACTCAGGAGACATGCATAACCCAACCAATCTTAGTAGAGCTTAAAGAAAGAGGAACCAATATCTCTCCAAAGGAAGAGAAGTCACATCCCCTCCATGGTCCCTGGAATCTTGAGTTCATGCACTCTTCCATTAGTTCACTGACACACACTAAATGTGTACCCATATGGCTTACCACACCATTCACTGTTAAGCAAGGTGGATAGGCTCCTTTTCCCTCTTACTTTCTTCATTTTGGAAATCCTAATCCTTTTCTATGAACATTGATGTGTGTGTGTCTCTTTGCAAGAGCACACAATGCCGCTTATTCAGGGAGTGCAGGTGAAGCAGGAAAAAGACAGTACATTGATGGTTTGGGGTCAGAAGGTGGCTCAGTTCAACCCTGAAGAGATTCCACCTTTGGCTTAGTCTTAAAAAGGTTTTTCCTTTCCCTGGTTAGGTGATAAACTCACACATTGGATCACACCTTTTTGAATTCAAGTTATTTCATGAACAATCCGTTTTCCTCTCACAGTTTGTGTAATTGAAGAGAAGAAGCAATCAATTCAGAAAACTTTGGGTCCCATCTACTAATAAGTTGTCCTTGTATACTCTTTGTACACTGGTGACTCAAGGATTAAAATCACTCCTATAGCATGAAATGAATGCATCAGGAGGCACCAATAGTTTTTTCCTTATTAAAGAATCATCATCTTGGAATGACATTTTATAAATGTCCTTCAGGGCTTAGTGCTGTGCCAGACATTAATCAAAATGTTAGTCATTGAATAGCAGACCTCATATTCAAAATTAGTCCATACTGACATGGATTCGCTACAAGAAAGGCCAAAAAAAAAAAAAAAAAAAAAAAAAAGGAAGAAGAAGAAAAGACTGATCTACAAAATAATGCAAAGCTAAGTTAAATTAAACTAATAATGAAGATAATGACTGCTAATATTTACTGAATGCTTTCTGCATTTCAGCATTATTCTAAGCTTCCATGTAATTTTGTCTTCACTGTAAACCCATGAGATAAGGAATGAAAGTAGTCAGTACCTTGTGTTCCACTTTGGGGGACTATAAATTTGGAACCATGTTAATTTTCCATTTAACCACAGATATGATAGAGACAGGTATTTTAGCCAACATGAATGAGCTAAAAGAGAGATGGTATGCCAGGCACAGGCATATAGAAAGCAGGAGAACTAGATTGTGACCCATGAACTATCTCTGGCTTAAGAGAAAGGGAAGCACAGTGAGATAAGAAAAACTAAGCAAGGTAAGGAACTCAACTATGCCTTGAGCTATAAAGTTCACAAAGGCATATTTATGGAGAAAATGATGGGGATCACCAAATTACAGAAGTGACCATCAAGGTATCAAGTGAGGAGAGAAATGTTGCAAGAATGTCAGAGTGAGGACTGAGATTATCTTGTACCAGGGGTTAGGGATCAGAGGCTAGGCCCAGACCTAACTCTGTGTTCATATGGAAAAAGAATAGAAACACGGATATCAGGCATAAATCACAGGCTAACATGACAGGTTGGATGTGGGTATGGAAAAACAACACAGAAGACTGATCTACAAAATAATGCAATGCTAAGTTAAATTATACTAATAATGATGATGATGACTACTAATATTTACTGAATGCTTCCTGCATTCCAACATTATTCTAAGCTTCCTTGTAATTTTGCCTTTACTGTAAACCCATGAGATAAGGAATTAAATATTCAGTACCTTATATTCCATTTTGGGAGGCTATAAATTTGGAACCATGTTAGAGTTAGAAAGAGGGACTTTTGTGTCTTCATCAATACATCTACAGAGCTGTCCTTTCTCTGTCTGCTACTCTTGATAGTTTGATCCTCTACCAACAATAATCACCCAAATTTTCCAAATATCTTAGAACCCTCTTCCATGTATGCTGATCTTTTAGTTGACAGCATTTCTTAGCTGTAAGACTTGCATCCACAGCTGCTATTCCCTGACCATTGTTATTTACTTCAAATCCCAATATCCAACATTCATTCAGCCAGATGCCTTCCATACACAGGACACAGAGCTTAAGGTCCAGATGACTGCCAAGTTCGCTCTAGAACATTCCACGACCTAAGAGACCAAACACATCTCAGCAGTGCCTGGAGAATCAAGGAGCCCAGCTGGGAAGGAAAGAGAACCAACTGGATGAATAATGGTTTCAAAGATATTCATGTTCTAATCCCTGGAATATGTGATTATCCTATATGGCAAAAAGAACTTTGCAGATGAGATGCAATTAATTCAGATCTGGAAATGGGGAAATTATGCTGGAGTATCCCCAGGGGCTCAATCACAACTGTCTTTATGTAAGAGAGGAAGAGAGAGGTTTGAGGACTGAAGAGCATAAGGCAAGGTGATGAGAGAAATTGGAGCAATGATGGATTAAACCAAGAAATAACAATGGAAGCTGCAGGAGATAAAGACCAGGGTCCTCCCTGGAACCTCCCAAATGAATCACTCCTCCTGCTTCTGTGTTGGTAGCTCCCTATGACTTATTTAGGACTTCTGGCTTCTTGAAACATTTTTATTGTTTTAATTTGATACAGCAGCCATAGGAAACTACCACTCTACTCTTCCCTCAATTAGCCTAGAGAGGGAGGCCCAATTATCAAGGAAAAATATAATACTCTTCTAACCATGTCAGCTTGCCAATATTGATCCAAAGGAGAGACGTCTTTCATGTTTTTCTTGTGAACCCAAAGTCATACATATATTTATCTATTTCCAACAGGGCCCTGAGCAATCTTCATTCCACATGCTTTCCTTCCATCCATTTTTATTCCCCAACCCCAAGTACACAGTTATTACACTCCCTAGTTTGCTCTTCCACAGTACCCACCAATCTGCCCTGTCCCTTGCTCTTTATTCTCACAAGGTCAATCCATCCTTTGAGAAGGCAGAAGGCTTCATTCAGATCTTTCCTTTTGTCCCCAGTCTGTGTTGCTCTATCCTTTGCATTCCCGTGGCCTGAGAACACCAAGCATGAATCTCATCTTATTCATTATTTAGGTACCAGATGGTGAGCTCCTGGAGGATAGAGACTTCACACTCCTTCTCACCCAAACGTCTACTACGTATTGTACTAAGGAGGCAGTTGTAACTGATGAATGAGTGAATGAAGAACACGAGCCTCTCATCACCCCCGTGCCCATGTTCCAAGCTCTGCTTTTATTTCTTACTCTCCCCATTTTAAAAATTAAGTTAATATGCTCCATGGGTATTATTCAGTTAAATGAGACACCATTTTCTTAAATTTAGTTATAAAATTCACACTACATTTTAAAAATGAGTAACCTCAACGATAGCATGTTATGATAAGTGAGAAAGATTGCCAATTCTATCCTTTCAAAAACCTCCCTGAAAGCCGAGTTTTGTTTCTGATGAAATTTGATCCCGCTGCTCACAACAATCCTACACCACTGCCTCCCTCTCCTCCCTCACAGTTTTATTTTAGTCTGACATGCAGTTCTACGTCTGTATAAATATTTAGCTAGAGGCATTGTACATTGGATCAGCATCCTGTATTAGTATATATAGAAGACACACTGGGCGCACATGTTGTGTATGTGTAGATGGATTTGCTGATCAAGATTAAACGGTGGAGAAAGCATGGGTTTAATTTTATGTTCTGCCATTTAGTCACTGCATGACCTTAGACAAATTCTTCAAAATGGGGTTCAACTTCTGCAACTATACAACAGGGATAAGTAGCTATGTCACTGAGAACTATCAAGCATGCAAAACAGGGCCTAGCGTATAGTGATTGTTCAGTAAATAATAACTTATTAACATCCCATAAGTGGGCCCTATTTTCTCCAGAATTATGTTTCTCTCACAAGAGTCCCTTACACATGGGATATTGTGAAAGACCATTAAGAAGCCAAGAAGAAGTATCAGGCCTCTCTTAGTTCCTCCCGGTACCCCTGACTCAACCAGACACCTCACCAAAGAAATTCAGCCCCCCTATTTCAACTTTTCTCTAAGTCATTTAGATGGAATCCTCTCCCTCACCATTCTGATTATTAATAGTTTTTTTGCATCACACTATAAGTGGTTCAATAGTGACTGATATTTTAGACCTTGCCCTCCAGGAATTTAAATTTGCAGAGATCATGCTGATGGTTCAGACTACTTTATGGGGGTCAGAGAGTAGGGCTCGTCAAAGACTAGGGATCATTGTGGATGAACGTAAAAGATAAAACCTGAGACCAAGCCAAGACTTGGCAAATGAGCCACTTTCTTTTGCCTTCCTGCCCATAAGGCTGTGCTGGGCCAGGACCTTGATGTTGTTGACTGGAATCTGGAGAACAGGCTGAGAGGCACAGAGCAGAAGATTAAGGAGGAACGGCAGGTTTTTCCTCCTGTAAGCAATGAAGGATTCAGGCAGAATGGGGCAGAGGAGGAAACCCCAATTAGGATGATCTGTGAGGCAGGTTAGGAATTTGTTGTGAGAAAGGCTGCAGGGCCTGGGAGAAGTGTAGGGAAGGGTCAATGTGACATAGGATCCCCTTGAAAGTTCTTTTAAAAAAACAAAGGTTTAAAAAAATTGATTTTCATTTTACTTACATTTTAACACCCAATTGAGTTTTTTCACCTTGATCTCCTCAAGAAAACAGAAGTGCCTGGTTTTATTAAGAAAACAGAAACTGTATCTGTATAAGAACCTTGACTGAGAGGGTTGTGGAGCTCTAGTGCCTCACTCCACAACATGATGCCAGGGAGTCAAGGGTGGATCCCAGGAAGTACATTTGGTTGAAAACTGATACCCTGATCTGATCCTCATTAAATAACATTAAACGGAGGGTCCTGATTTTACTGTGCAGTTCCAGGTTCTTGGTCCTGGTCTTTGAATTGCATTCAGTTCTAACTTGGCTGCCTTTCAATGGTGATCTCTATCTTTCTATCCTCTCTGGTTATCATTCTTGTGCTTTCAGCTGCTCAGGATTGATCTAACAAAGTCCTGGGATTCTTCTTTAGACAGGGCACACTCTGGCCCAGAAGAGATTCATTATTAAGATATACCTCAGATATCATACAAATTTTAATTAAGCAAGGATGGTCGAGTGGAGGGGAATCTCACAAACTATTTGTTTTAGTCTGCTTTCTGTTGCTATAACAAAATACCTGAGGCTAAGTAATTTATAAGAGAAAGAGGTTTATTTTGGACCACAGTTCTAGAAGTGGAGGGGTCCAACATCATGGTGCCAGCATCTGTTCAGCTTCTGGTGAGGACTCAAAGCAGTTCAACTCATGGTAGAAAGCAGAAGAGCAAGGGAATTAATGTGGAAGAAGAGCATACGCACAAGAGAGGGAAGGGAGGTTCCACGCTTACTCTCTAACGACCCACACTTGCAATAACCAATCCAGTCCTCCCAAAGTGAGAACGCATTCCCAAGAGAAAAACCTTAATCCTTTCTAATGCTGTAATCACCCTTTCAAGGTCCAGCCATCTCTCAATACCATTACATTGGGAAGTAAATTTCCACATGAGTTTTGGTGGAGAAAAATTAAAAAACATAAACTATAGCACTCATGAAATGAAAGCTTGGAAATTTTAAAGAAGGATTAGGCTACAATTTTGGAACAGCTTTGTCAATCTGGATTTGAATTTATGTGAGTACTTAGAAGTCAGAATGGACTGAGATTGGGGTTCTGTGCAAACTTATAATGACAGCAAAAGCCATTGGGGTAGAAATACTAAGAAAGAAGTCACATTCCAGTCTCCTTGGAAATGTCCCACTTCCTCAACTGACACGCATTCCTCCCTTCCTTGGGAACTCTGTTCCTTGGCTAAGAAAGCAGTAGGTAAGCCCCATTGTCTTCCACTGTTAAAAAAGCAAATGATTAATGAAGCCAAGAGCTGGATTGTCTTTGGGTCTGGTTGAAAGAGATAATAGACTGGAGAAAATGTAGCAGCTGTCTCCATTTTTCTACAGAACTCTTGTTGGAACATTTTTCCCCTTTCTTTTTATTTTAAATTTTTGCCAAAACACTACTGCTCTGCCCGCCCATCCTTTAGCCAGGCACTTGTGTGGGAGTGATTGAAGTGGGCAATTAGATTCTCCTCTTAGTTCCCCGTCATTTCCTTCGGTAGACATTTATTTCTTCATGGTGAAATAGAAAGGATTTCTCAACTGGGGTGGGGATGCTTATTACATTTTTCTTCTTTTTGGATTCAGGATAGATCATGGAGAGAAATGCATGTGTTTCCTGATACACTGATTGTTTTGGAGAGGAAAAGACATATTATGATTAGCTGGCTTTCTAAACCTATTTAAAGCTCTGATATTCCCTTTGTCTTCCATTCCTCTTCCGGGGATACTGGCACCTGGATGTTCTGCCCCCATGTAGTTCACATGTTAGGCAGAAAAAAAATGTTTAGACCTTGTATTTCCAAATACCCTGATTATAGGCTTTCTCATTGAACTTTCAGCTAAATGTAAATACCACATCAAGTATTTATCCATTCATTTTTAACTGTGTCAATAATTATGCAAAAATGTAAATTAAATCTGTATCCCAACCACAGGTGCAGAAGTACTAAGTCAATGCTCTCCCCTAAAACTCCACATTTTACCGTTCTGCTTTTTACTCCCTCCTCTTTACTGTTGGAACATTCGATGCAAATGGTATACTCCTCAGTGGACACGTGCAAAGGCTCCACAGGTTAACCAAGGAGAAAGGTGGAACTTGCCCAGGCCCACTCCGGAAGCACTCTGAAGTCTGAAGTCACATTCACAGATGTCAAGGGCTGCCCCGCTGACAGCAGACTACACACCATGGAATTTGCTACAGCTTTGTTGCCCTTCAATCCCCAGATTTCCTCAGGGTACCAGCAAATGAAACCTAAATTGAAATCCAATCAGCTCAAAGGTCCATCTTAAAGGCCAGCTTCATGAGACCATATAGGAGAGGTATTACATCTGCAGAAGTGACTGGAAAAGAACGACAGGAGGGAGAAGGTGATTTGGCTGAGTCTTCCTATTGTCATTTCACTAGCAGATGCTGCCTCTGTGTTCACACTGGGTAAATGGCCACATTCCTCTACTCGGTATTCTCTTACGATCCACTAGAAGCACCTGGTCGAAGATATTACTGCAGCCTGGAGATAGGGCAGTGCTCAGTCACATGGAAAAGTTCTTCAGGTTCTCTGAGGCTGGCAGGAAGTACTGCTCATTGAATGCTAAAAATGCATATTAATAAGGAACTTTACTTTCTTCCCAAGAAGGCCTCAGTTTATGAATCAAATTATGTACAGACTGTTGATGAAGTGAATTTTTAATCTCAGCCCGACTCCATCCTGATACTACCCTACCTTGGGCTTCCCCATCTCCTAAAATCACTCACTATGTTTAGGGAATGTAAACCAATTTAAATATAAGCCCAAACTGAACAATTGCTAGGTTACATTTGTACCAAAATTATTGTGAAGGATAAGTAGTGCCTAACATATGCTCTGCCTGGATGACTTGATAAATGTGGATTGAATCAGCAAACACTTTTAACTAAATGAATATTAATGATTTTTGCACCCACCCATGGTTTGGGTTATCTGTCACATTAGATTATTCTCACCATCTCTCCCTTTCATTGGTTAGTAATTGAAAACATGCAGTAATCTGAGTTGCCCTAAGAGCACACAAAATGAGAATCAGAATGTGAGGAGGAAAACGCATTATCCACTTCACAAAACCTGGGTGTGATCTTACAGGGCTCTCTATTTTTTGTTCACATGCAAGGTTAGATCATCCTGAAGGACATTTGATGGTAATATTCAGAATGACTCTTACTTTTTTAGTGGGTTCAGTAAAGACACAGGAAGGAAAGACATAGCTCTCATGAAATGCCTGTGGTGTCCTCTTGCTTTCTCATGCATACTCTTGTATGGTATATTCAACCCAACTTTGTGAAATATTATTTTATTTCCGTTTTAAAAATGAAATAAATAAATAAATGGAGACTCCAAAATTTTTAAGTAGGTGGAGGAACAATTCCAAAAACTAGCCCCAGGAAGGGCAAAGCTGGCATTGCTCCGTGTTTGTGAAAGATGGGTGCACACAGGCCACCTGTGCCTGCCCAGTCTCCCCAGGGTACTGCTTCATTGAGTGTCTCCTGGGCTCAGGGTCCATTCTCCGTGCTTTACAGGAATTTGCTGGTGAAGCGGGTACTGTGTTGTCCCTGTTATACGTGGGAGGAAATGCAAGACAGAGAGCTTAAGAAACGTGTTCCAAATCAGAGTGGATACAGGATTCAAATCCAGGCAGTCTGACTCCGGTGCCCGGGTTAGAAATCCTCAGAAAAGACACAAAGGAGAAATGACTGTCTGCGCAGACTAATTTATAGCAATCCCATCAGAAATAAGCCTGGCTCTGTTTCACTGATTCTATGTAATCATCAATATTTTGGGGATCCGTGTTATTTTCCTCCCTCCATCTCTATCTCTTTCTCATTCTCTCTGTCTCTGTCTCTCTCCCTTCCCTCTTATTCAAGGTCTCTGGAGACCAGTGCTGTCCCATGGAACTTTCTGCAATATTGAAAATGTCCTTTATCTGCCTCATTAATCATTTTGGTGAATATTAGCCATGTGTTCGTGTTGAGCAGTTGAAATGTGGTCAGTGTGACTAATTTTTAACTTTATTTAATTTTCATTTTTTTAAATACAAATAGCTACATGTGGCTAGTGACTGTACTGATCGAAGAGACAGCTGTGGAGAATCTGCTGAAATAATGATGGTAAGAACTGGCATCTGATGAACTCACATCATTTCATTCATATCGGAATAACTGTGTGGTATTAAAGTTATCTTCATTTTACAAATTCAAAAAACTTTTTCTCTAGATACTATTTATTTGCCCTATATCACAGAGCAAGTAAGTAGACTTCAGAGTTAGAAAAAGTGATCCAAAAAAGAAAAGCAAAAAATCTTTGACCATGAAAGCAATTTTAAAGGACTGGAGCTATATCTGGTTTTATACTCAAGGGCTAACTCTTAGTAGTAGATGCTCAATAAAAGATTGTTCAATGAAAGAGTGAATAAATACATGATTACAGTCTTGGCTTATTCTACAGAGAATTGTGGGCAATTGTCCTTCATCTTTGCAAGAACAGCCTGAGAGATTTAGATAAGAAGAAAAAACTTCTTGAAACTGAAATGTGTTTCTGAAGGATATTAAAATTTATAGTCTGAAAGTATGTAAAAATAAGATTTTTCTTGATCAAAATGCACTAAATTTTATATGCTCCCACCTACAGAATAAGAGATTGATTAAGTTCAACCCTCATGCCTTTGAGATAATCATTCCTTCTTAAATGTAAAAACCCCTATCCTAGCATATAAAAAATAGCAAGCATTTCCTGAACAAAAGCAATTTCTGAAAAGAACTTCATGCCAAACATATTTCACTTAGAGAGTGAGTCACAAAGAGGGCACACGTGTTCCCTAATTATAGACCTGTTGATTAAGAAGGCTACAGCGCATCAGTTTGGGGTTATTCAAAACTGTAGATTTTATTATTCATTTCACTTATAAAGCTGTTTAAACTGAAAAAAAAATCAGTGGTCCCTACCTAGTTTTAATGAGAGCCTTCTCCATGCTCTGTGGTCTTCAAAAATAATGCTATGGTTATTTACAAATACTGATCTAGGAAACTTAATGACATTTTTAAGGACATGTGAATATTAATGTCCCTGTTGCCAAAGCTGACTTCTCCCTAATGGACATGCACAGGTATCTTTCACCCAGGGTCTGTGGTGCTTTTTGGAGTAGGAACCACATCCATCTCAACCTCTGTTACATCTTCAGGATTACCTCTTACAGCTCCAACAAAATGTATTGAATGAATCAATCAATGAATTGCAACATAGACAAATATATCACATTTTTTTAAAAAAATTTTATGTAGGAAATCTGAGTTCATGATAAATTAAAATGTTGTCCTTGGCAACTAAACAAGGCAATAGCAGGATACTAAGTATAAAAAGGAACAAAATCATCAGAAACAGCCCAGTTAATAGCTTTTAATGTGACATTCATTGAGTAACTTCTGAACAAGACAAGGTTCATTTAAGAAAAATAAAGCACTCTCAATGTTTCCATGAATTTACCATGGGGTATGGGTTTCACAAATGATGGATGAGCCAAGGAGTCTATGAGGGAGGCAACCAAGGGACCAGAAAGGCAAGAAGATGCTCCAACTCCTGGAGGCATGAAAGGGGAAGATGTGTTACCAGACCCAAGAAAAAGGGTACCTGGGAAATCTGCCTAGAAAGAGGTGGATCCATGGAGGAGATGTAGCAACTTCTATGGCAAACTAAATTTAAAGCAGAGATGTCAGGAGAGACAGTGTGTTTTATTCTCTCATCAGACCGTTAAGCTTTCCATGATGCCTTCTCTGGCCTCCTTGGAATCCAGGAGACAAGAGATCCTGGAAAATATTTTTCTCTTAGTTATAGTGCATGACAAAGAAGGGCAGAAAATGTATCTGAGAGTAAAACAAATGACTTATATATGTTCTCCTGTGCCTTCTGACAGAGTGAGCTTCTCCCTCCTCTACATACTTTGTTTTAGTTAGCCTTTCAGAACTGTGACCAAAAGACCTGACAAGAACATAGAGGAGGAAAAGTTTACTTTAGTTCATTGTTCCAGAGTTTCAATCCATGGTTGGTCAACTCCATAGCCCTGGGTCCAAGTGAGGAAGAACTTTGTGGTGGAAGGGCACAGTGAAGGAAAGCAACTCAAGACGGGCAACCAAGAAGCAAAGAGAGAGCTCAGCTCACCAAGGACAAAATATAGACTTCAAAGGCAAATCCTCAGTGACCTACTTCCTCCAGCCACATCCTACCTGCCTATGGTTACCCCCCAGTTAATCCATATTGGTGGATTAATCCACAATACAGTTACACCTCATATGATCTAATCATTTTATCTCTAAAAATTCTTGTACTGTGTCACACAAAAGTTTTTGGAGGACACCTCATATCTAAACCATAATGACATACACATATTCATCAGAAGATGTTTATGACACTCATATTCTATGGTTATGTTTCATTTATATAACCAACTCAACTCATAGCTCTTGGTTTTCCCAGCACCAGTACTGGTACATTGCAATTTTTGAATAAATTATTTTTGAAGTAATGAATGAATAAATGATTGAATTTCATTGACTTTCAATGAATGTTTATTGAGTCTCTACATTGGGTCAGGTGTTCTAGGAGATTCTACATATACCATCGCATTTATAGAGTATACCAAAGGTTCTCCACAGACTCACATATTTTTTGGTCTCGAACTGTCAAATCTCAACAATCAAATCATTGACTGGTATGTTTGATGGCTTCATCAACACAGTTAATGTCCTATGGTTACGAATGTTAAAATTCAACATATATTAAACCCTACATATCATAGGTCCGGCTTTACCCTCAGTACTTTGTGGATCCCTGGTTGGAAAATCATGTCCCTGTCCTCAAGAAGCTTATCCTCTACTGGAAGTTGAGCACTGAGGTCATTTCGATGCCTTTACTGAGTTAGAGTTATGCATAGGATACTGTGAGCAGAGGTGGGACACTTTATCCCACCTGGAAGTACAGGGAAGATTTCTGGATTATGAAAGGTAAGACTGAGTCAAGTGAAGAAGAGTAGGAAGAAAAGCACATGAGCACAGGCAGAATTATAGAATAAGTTTCTGCCCATGGTTAGGACCAGAAAGGAGTACAGGCATTGAGGTTGGGACTTGTCACAGACCATTGTAAACATATAGTCCATGAGCAACGGAGAGACCCTGAAGAGACCTGAGACTAAATAGATCCAGAATCTCATGGCAGGAGGCTCACTCTGGTGGCAGCCTGGAAGAAAGAGTTAGAGTAAATAAGACTAGACACAGTCAAAGGGTATCACACATCCACCAGAATGAGACAGGCAAGTACTCAAAACCCGTGTCCATGCATAGTCACATCAGCACTGCTTGCAATCGTGGAAACCCAAAAGCTAGCTCAACATCCACGTTTTTAAATTATTATGTGTCAAAAACTGACTTCACATTTTCAAAATCTTATGTCAATGTGATTTTATATTCCTATGATCTGATTTAAACAGAGAGCTCTCTTGCAACTCCTTTTATTTATTTATTTATTTTTTCAGTGTTATCTACTCTTCTTTTGTAACAGATGATTCATAATTTTCATCATTCACCAAGGATTCAAATTCTACAGTGCTCTGGATGCGGAATATGAAAGGCAACATCCTACCATTGTGCAGGAGGCAAACAATCTGGCAGGTACTTTGCCAAGCCTGGGGTAGCTCATGGGATAAGGCATTTAGTATAGAGACTCCAGCATCCTGTTTCTCCATGGTCACAGAACTAAAAGTTTTTGTTTTTTTCCTGAACTTTAAAAATATTGCTTCCTTGAAATATGAGATATGTCTAATTTTGCCTAACAATCATTCCCTCACTATAATGCTCTCTCAATAATATGTAACTTTCTCCTAAAATTTCAATAATTTCCTATATAATTAAAAGTAAGTTTGACCTAGGTAATTAGAAATAATTCCCAACTCGAAGTTGCACTATTCTCTCTACATACCGTGAGATACGTTTTTCAGTCAAAAAAAAAAAAAAAACCTAAGTATTTATTAGACATTCTGGATACCGTGACATGTTATCAAATTTGTATCTCTGGTATATTTCTTACCTGAACAGGCAGATCTCTTTACCCAAACATTTTATTTCTTTATACCAATTTTATTTATTTATACCAATTATGTATTTAAGAACAATTTTTAAAATCTTGTTACTCTATTCTGTTAAGTGGGACAGGTCCTGCTTTATGCTAACTTAGATTCCCATAGCCTGTTATAGATTGAACTGTGACCCCAAAACACATGTTGAAATCTTTCCCAGTCCCTGTGACTGAGACCTTACTGGAAACTAGGGTCTTTACAGATGATCAGTTTAATATGTGACCATTAGGGTGGGTACTGAAACAATGCAATCCTTATTCAATGAGGGAAATTGGACAGAGATATGCACACAGGAAAAGGCCTTGTAAAGATGAAGGTGGGGATCAGACAATATCTCATCAAGCCAATGAATGCCAACTATGGTCAGCAAACCACCAACAGCCCACAGAGGGGCCTGGATGAGATCCTTCCTTGCAGCATCAGATCTTTCCTGGCAACCCTCCTGATGTCCTGATCTCAGATTGCCAGTTTCCATAGTGATGAGACAATGTATTTCTATTATTCAAGCCACCCGGTCTACAGTACTTTGCTATTATAGCCCATAACTCATACATGACCTTTTAGACATATCAGTTATACTTTATATCACTTTTTACTTTAGTGAAATGTTTACACATCCATCTCCACTTGTGATTGTGAGGTCTTTGTTATCAAATATTAAATCTTAGTCATCTTCTTATCTTTATACCTGCTGCATAGGCAAACTATTGATTTGAACTAATTATGTTCTTAATATATTCTGCATACATACTTCCAAGCCTGTATCAAATGTTTCCTTGGAATAGTGTGTTTGGTTCACTGAAACTTAGTGATAGCTATGAGATAGCTTCTGCTTCCTTGTATTAACATTTCAAGTTCATTTTACTTATTCCCCACTATTTTGTCCTTAAATGTTTACAAGTTCAGTCAGAAGTTTTTTTGTTTTTTTGTTTTTTTTCCAGTGCCAGGGATCCAACCCAGGACTTTACACATGCTAGGCAAGTGCTCTACACTGAGTTACATCACCAACATAAGTTCTTGACCAGTTTCCCTGTTGTTTCCATGCGATTAACTGTCTACCTCCTGCACTGAAGTTTATTATTATTCTGTTTTGGTTTTGATCTTTCTCATATCTACTATCATTTATAGAATTGTGATTTATGATTTATTTTGCTGAAATTTTTCTTCTTTCCCTCTTAAAATCTTTTAATTTTAAGCTCTGCTGTATGTAAAGCACTGCAAGATATTGCAAGTGAATAAAATATTGTCCCGAAGAAAGTTTTAGGTACTTTCCTGAACTTTGTCTTCCCAGTAATCATGGGATGCTCTCTGCACCTTATCAAGGAAGGACCAAATTCTTTTATTTTCCCACTTATGACTTACTTCCCACATCTTCCTACTTTATGAGTTTGGAGAAGAAAAAGTCCATCAACTTCTAACTCAGAACTTCTAAATCACTAGAAATGTACCCCAAATTCCTTTTTTGCAGCAACATGTATTCCCAAGTGGGCACACAGAGTACGAATGCACTGGGTGGTTGAAAATGAGAGGGTCACTGGGCTATTCTGGGCTTCCTTCCATTTCTGTATTGTGAATTCAACGTATTCTTGGTATAGAGTGATCCCCCAAATCCCATCACTGTGTAGAGGGGCAGGGATTGGGTCACTCCCACCTGGGGGTCATATCAGGATTCTGCTTACTCACAAATGCTTGGAAATGATTCTTCATCTTTCCAGAAAAGTAGCACACTGTTTTCTCTTCAAGCAAAGTTTTATGCTGTTGTTCTACACTGGTTGTAATTTTTTTCCTCATCTTTTTTTTTCCTCAATGTCACATTCATTCACTCCTGTATGTCTTAACACTAGTATTGATTTTCCTAGCCCTTTCTTTTACCTCTTTAGAGTATATTTTTATTTTTAGCATGCTTCCTGAATTATTTTCTTTTCTCATCTCCTCCAGGGATTTTTTTTTCATTCTCTTTAATAGGCTAGAGCACAGAGGTTCATTCTTGACATCCTTGAACCTTTTTCTAAAAGGAAGATTAGTATGCGTTTAGAGCACACATAATTGATGACTATCTCAGCAGAGAAGACAAACATAGCACATATTCTACAGTTCACTGGAACGGGACCCTCAGTTCCCACACTTCCTGGATTCACTGGCTAAAAATCAGAGGAGGCTCACTTTCAAGGTTCCCACATAAAGAGATTTCAGAACACCCATGTCAAGACAGAAATACATCTGCTCAGCACATGAAACATGGAGGGGACTTTTCAAGTAGACATTGTCATGCCCTATAGTTCAGAATGACCCTTCCTGAGTAAAATATTTTAAAATAATGCCATCTCAGAGTAAGGACTAGTTAGATGAATTTATAACCTCAAGTCTTATTTGCATAACTTGGATGGCATCTTTACCAAGACAACCTTATTTTCTTGGCAAAAGGAGATATTTACTGAATATTTATAGTTCCCTTTGCACTAAAGATAATGTCTCCATGCTTTTCTTTGTGCTTTAAACACTTCCCCTTCAGAGACCTAGATTACTTTGCTTCTTTTTTCCACAACTACATCCTAGCCCATTTTTATATACTCACCAACCCACCCACTTCCTTCCTCCCCACATTCCCAGACTCAGCTATTGCACTCACATCTACCCAATTCATCTTCTTGGCTAACAACTTCCTGAGGCTCCACTAAATCCACGGTGCTCTTACATTTGGGCGGACACATCAGGCAGACAATTGTACATTGGACCATCAGTCACAACTAGACTCAAAAGTATCTGAACACCTTCTATTTTTCATTCTTTATTTTTTAACATTGGAGAGCCCGTTTTGGGAACCTTCTTCCGATGCTTTTCCTTTACTTTTTTGTGTCGTTTTATGGTACATATTGAAAAGTACATATTATATTGCAAATGCTTACAGAGTAGGGAGAATAACATTTCCCAAATTCTATTAATATCTACTATGACCCAGGCAAAATATATTGTTGAATAATGGCACCTCCTGTGTATAGGACAAAGATGGGCATCCAAAGTCACAGACCTTCCCAAACAGACAATATTCTTTTGGGTTGAGATGATAGCTACTTTTACAAGACTTTCTTTTTTCTTATTTGCATTGCAGTTTGTCAACTATATAGTTTTAATTTATTCTACACAGTTGCACATAAATATTAAGTTAAATCTATACATTGTCTATTATTATTTATTAGTGCTCATAGTGTCCCCACTGTATTTGGAAAATTACATGGGGGGGGGTGGGAAACTTAGATGATAAGACTTCACCTTGAACTCCAAACCCACTAGAAATCTACCCCTCTCAAGTCCTCCCCAAATACATCAAACTGAGCACAGTCATAAAGTGCACATCCCTTGTTGGTGTGGTTTCTCTCTTCCAGGCCTCTAGGGAGGTAACTTTACTCTTTTTCCAGATACAATTCAGACAGAATCTTCTCTGAATCTTTTCCTAGCATTCCCTGCCTCTCCAGAACACATAGGTATCTGTCCATCATTAGCACTCTGCAGTTTTTTATGCAAGCTTCTGTGTGTTCTTTGATCAATGGATTACTACTATTTATAAGGTACAAACATCTCTGTCCCCATTTGTCCATGTTGCTTTTGAATGCAGGGACTATGCCCATCCAGCCCATCCTTTCCTGCACTCAGTTAATATTTCTTTAGTACTTCATCATGAGCCAGACACTGTACCATGTGGGAGAAATCAATAGTGAACAAGAGTCAGGTCCTCCCGAAAGGAGGTTACAGTCTAATTGGAAGGACAACAAAATAAACAAGGAACAATATCAAAGTGCATTATATCCTCAAAATGTGGCAAATACAGGCTCTCAAAAAATGTTGATAAAATGAGTTTTTTTGTTTTTTTGTTTTTTTTTCAAAAATCAATAAGCCTTCAAAAACATAGGACCGGAGATACAACACAAAGTCAATAGTCACATAAAGAAATACTTTATTACAGAGCCTGATTCATATGAAGTTGTGAAAAAGTGCTGATGGATTCTTGGGATATGTCCCACTTGGTATCAGGCAGAGAAGGTAGATAATCAATTGTCAAATGCTTCATTCATGGTTTTTTTTTTTGTTGCCCAATCAATGGTATTTTCCACACCAAAATTTAGAAATGGGAATAAGCTGTCTGACTTCAACTAAAGACAGAACTCCAGCCAGAGAAAAAGAAAGACTCCCAGCCAAAAGCAAAAACACTTTAATTAGTCGTTTCATTGCAAGATGTTGAATCAGCTCCAACCCAAGGAAACCAAGGCCTTCAGAGTCAGAACAGCTTAAAGAAGAGGAAAAAGATGTTTCATTTATTTAGGGGTTTGATCTCAATCCAATTTGGAAAAGAAAACCTAAAACCTTTTAGGATAATAAACCTGGCGATAATAGAATGCTGTTTTCCTTTATATGAGAAGATCTAGGCTCTGCAACAAAGTTATTTAAAAATCTTTAAAATTTTATAATCAGGGTGCATGTTTAAATGGCTATTTTAAATGGTTTAGTTAATACACAGTATTATGTTTTGTGGAATGTTCTGTTTAAATTAAGTTGTTTTGAAGCTCTTTATTCAAGGCTTGATTTCAGAAACCTTGATAAATGATTTTTTAAGGGCAGGCTGTTCTGAAGTGGAAAATATACCTGAGAAAACATGGAATCACATGTCCTAAAAATAGTAAGAAATATGATTTAGGGGAGGCTTTTAAGTTTTAGACTGTAAGAATGCATTGACAGTAATCTGACCAGGAACTTAAGTGTTTTTAAACAAGGTTTTCTCCCAGATACCATACACAACAGTCTTATCTTTGAAACTAAAAGAAGATGGGAAAATATTTACCTTTTCTAAGTTTTACACTTGGAGAAAAAAGGAAGAAAAGAGAAGGAAAATAAGACAATAGACCTATTTACAGATGATGACTCAGGTTATTAAAAAACCTGAAATCACCATGTCAAGAAATCACAATGATTTCTTCTAAATGCCAAATATCAACTTCAAGATTAATTGTAAGTATTCAAATGTATTCATCTATAGTCTTCATTTTTCATCCAGTTAATTTATACTAAAACAAGTAAAATCAGTTATTTTATCCATCCTGTCTCTCCTTACATAGCCAATAAGATTTTCCACTTCAAAATATGAACTCTGGGGCATGAAAGAGCCTTTTGATATGAGATTTTCATCTTTGCCCATTCACTTAGCACCAAGTTCCAAATTCTTGCAGTTTTTCAAATATGCAGGGTGTTTTGATGCCTGTCTATTTTGGCACATGCTGGCTCATCTCCCTGGCCAATCCTGACTCTTTCTTCAGGACTTCAATTACCCTTTCCATAGAAAACTTTTCTAATATTTCTTCTTTCTCTGTGCTCTCATGAAAACTTATGGAAACTTCTGTGATAAATTACTTTGTTTATTTAGTTTACATATCCATCTCCTCTAGTAGAGTGCAAAGAGAAGAATGTACTCCATTCATCTTTGTATTTCCAGCATCTCTGGGTTCTAGTAACTGAATACATGTTTAACAAAGTGATAAGAGAAATAAAAGTGCAGTTGGGAACTTCAGATCTTGAGCAATGTTCTCACCTCATAAGTTCATCCATTCAACTGGTCAACCATAGATCCTTTCTGTGTTGAAGAGTCCTCCTTAGATATTTTGCAACACAAAAGGGAAAGGCATGTTTGAGCGGTATGGAATCCATTTTGCACAAATTTGTTCAGCATACAGAACAGATGATAAAATAATATCAAGAAAACAACAACATGAACTTCTATTCTTCCTGTACCAGGAATTGAACGCAGGGGCACTTAACCACTGAGCTACAAGCCCAGCTCTTATTATTTATTTATTTATTTATTTATTTATTTATTTATTGAGATGGGGTCTAATTAAGTTGCTTAGGGTCTCACTAAGTTGTGGAACCAGGCTTTGAACTCATGATCCTCCTGCCTCAGCCTCCTGAGCCGCTTGAATTACGGGTGTGCATCACCTTGAATTTTTTTGAGGTACAAATTACCTCAAGCAAGTATAAATCTATTAATCTTCAGATTTAAAAAAAAAAGGAATTATTTTCATGCTGTCACCAAACAATTGGGAAAGTTATTTTCAGATCCATTAAATGTTTTTTAAAATTTTTATCAATATGTAGAAAAAATCTCCAATGGAATGACATAGTTTATATCCTATAAACCCTTCAGAGAATAATATACATTGGTGTCATGACATGAGTAAGATATAAATATCAGTGCTATTTTATATCACATAATAATTCATAATAGCCACTAAATTTTCTAAAGCTACATTTTGCTGTTTATGGATAGTGTGATAAAATGCAAAAAAAAAAAAATTCTACGTTAGCACAACTCAGTGTGCTTTTTCAAAGCAAATTCTCAGAAGCAGAAAAACCACTTTACTCAAAGAAAGCAATTCTGGAGAAGAATTACATGCAAATGTGGAAGCTGAGTTTTAAAGCTCCACATATCTTATTTCCTATTGAGTCTCATAAGTGTCCCCAAAATAGGAGTAGGGAAGCCTCACATCTTGTCACCCTCTCCTATGCCAGGACTCACACAGCTAAGCACCATGATTATTCTCATGCACCTGATGCTACTGAGTCTCAATCATTGTGCTATAAGTAGCACACTGCTACAGCTCCACAGTTCACAATGCGCCTGCTCCTCATCTACCCTACCACCAATCCACCCCATGCCACCAACACCTCATGCATGGAGAGTCCTTCCTTGACTCATTTCCCCCAACCTACTCTCTCCTCTGCAGGACAAGTACAATTTAAAAACAAATCTGACCATCTCTCTGCTTAAGACCCTTGACTGACACACACATAGTCTTGAGATTTTTTTTTTTAAACGGAGTATTCAATGATCTTTCAAGTGGTCACATAGAACAAGGAGAACATGGAGTGAGACGTGACTCTGGAGTCTTGTTATTGTCAATCCTTATGTTCTATAAAGTCACCGTGAACACTGAGTTAGTGAATACTAAGGATTGCTCCTAAGGAAGATTCAGGGTTATGTTCCCACAAGGCTTTGGTAACACATTTTCATCTACCAATCAATACATAACCTTGTTTTATGTGTCTAAGATGCTGTATTTAACATATATTGCTAATTCATTCATGTTGAACTTGCAGCCAGTGCCACTGTAACTTCAGCCTGAAAGAAGCTTCTCCAACACATATTTTCTCCATTAGGCATATTACAGCCTTCTTGCATTTAGGAACACCAGGCCACACTTCACTGCTATATTTGGGGGCTATTTTACACAATGAAATCAAACAAAAATCACAAAAGTGCAAAAAAAACAACATTAACTGGACTGGGAAATGCTTGCCTACAGGACTGAAATATGAAGGCAGAGTCACCTTCTTTGTCCTCAGCTAGAAATTGTCCTCAGTTAGAAATGTGCACCTTGAAGGATTCAAATATTTTTATCACTCTGCCTCTGTCCACAAATGCCTCCAGAGTGCCGTGAGTACTGGGGATTGGAGGCAAATCTTAGTGAGGAGAATTCACAAATGCAGAATCCACATGTTATGTAATGATGACCGACTGTATTTTTAAGAAGGCTATTGCCTATGTGGAGCACGTATCTATGAATTGCATACATACTGGAGGATGCGGAGTCAAAGACAATGTTTCTGCCTAGGCTATGCAGTTTACAACATTCTATTGAAGTGTAACTAATATATTAAATTACCATATCCAATTGGAGAGGATTAAGCCTTCTAAGACTCTTTATTCAACTGAGTTAACCACTTAACAAGATTCTATTGCACCCAGTTAGGTGAAAACACTATAAAATTTTGTTCATACAAAGAATATGTAAGATGTGAAAGTATGCCAACAGATCATTAAAGTCAATGTTTTCTGATCACAGGATGTCTTAGAAATAAATAAATGTGTGATTCCTGGACAGTTTCGAAATAACAAAAACCAGCTCTGAATTCATTTGGTAAGTAAATAATCATGCCAGTGAATCATATGCAAATAAATCTTAAGCTCAAAAGACATTTTAATACCCTGGGTACTCTTTAAGTAAATCCATGTGAGAATTTTAGTACCTACAGTGAAAATGGCGAGTTCCAGGCTCCTCGCCAATTTCATTTGGGGTGTGAAATTTCTGATTTACAAGCTGAAATTCTTGGAATCTTAAAAGCAATTTTTTTTCTTTTTCATAATTGAGAATGGCCCTCCCATCCACAAACTGACCTACTTCCTTTACCTAGCAGTTATGAGGGAGAAAGAGTGAACAGGCATGAAAAGGACTTTTGGAGAGCAGGAAACTCAGCCCAGCCCCAGCCCCACACCCCTACCTCATGGCCAACCACCCATCAGTGAATGAGTACTTTCTGACCAAATCCCCATCCCAGGTATTTTGAGGCAAAAGGAAAAATTACACCCAACTCTGGTGCTTTCTTCTCCAGTTTCTCACAGGGCTTCTTCCATGAAGGGTGGAAGTTTCACAGCCTGCCCAGAGCTTGCTGACTAAGCAACCTCTTAATGTCACTTTTGTGACTTCTCACTATGGAGTATTTTTACCCATGTGAGGAGCAGGAAAGAAACATGTCATGGAAGGAAGGCGATGACCCCTTGTTCCTTCATCAAGTGGAGGCCACAAGAGGAGAGGAAGAGAATTCCTTAGGAGCACACAGACTCTCCCTCATCTGGAACAGCTTGGCCTGCATTCCCTGAGATTTCAGAATAAAGGAACGGGTACCCTGTCCTCATCCAAAGAAGCTGAAGAGGACTATGAACAGGGCCTGACTCTTGCACAGGAAATCTTGCAAGCAAGAGAAGGACCTAGGCACACTGCTGTTGTGACTGAGGCACTGTGGCCTGTAGTCCTACACCAGGCCAGGAGTGGGCCATTCAGGGTAGGGGAGAGATGGCTCAAGTACCTGGGTCCTGTTCTGCTCAATGGCACTGCCTAGAAGGGTAAGGGGATGTCAGAAAGAGGCAGGTCATGGATATTGGACAGGAATCCTACTAATACCCCTGGACCGAGGAAAGTCACAAGTGGCCACCCAGAATAAGACTCATGCTTTCTCATGATAGTTTTAAGTGAAAGGTTTGAATTTGAAATCTACCAGGAGCCCAAAATATACTACACAAAATGATCCAGACATCTACCAGGTCCAGAGTGTGAAGCCACCCAGCAAAGTAAGAATGGTCGTATCCCTTTACTTCTCCCCTCCTCTTTTCTCATTGCAGGAAATAGAGGCTTGGAAGATGGGGCATTCAGGCCCCTCTCCTCTTCTCCTGCTTCCAGGCTGACCTGGGTCTGTACCAGGAAAAGATCAATGCATTGACATTAAGCCAAATCAGACATATTCAATAATTCCTTACCCTGGACATTAAATGTTTGAAATTGAGATTATTCCTGCAACTTCAAATCACCATAAAAATAAACAGAAAATCTCTGGGATCATCAGAAACTTAATCAAACATCTGAGCAACAAAAACTCCATTGAATAAAGGATAAGGAGAGGCAAAATAAAGTTTTTCTTCTTTTAGATCTGATTCTTATTTACTCATTTCTCCTATACACTCATGCACACTTAGAAACGACAGGAAAGATAAGGGTAAGTGGTAAACCACCTCACTGGTTACCACCACAGGTTTAGGAAAATAACATTTAGAATATTTAGAAACTCTGAAATCAATGTTCTCATTTAGACTTGTCTGGGAGGGAGCCTTGTATCTTTCAACCTAAATGTCCCTCAGGCTTCAATGAATTCAGGAGAACATTCAAAAGGGAATGTCCGCTGCCTCCAATCTTTCTTCCTCCGTGGTTCTATACTCAGGTTCTTGCATTATTAGCTATTTTATTCATACTTGCATTAATAAATAAGCAGGAGAATTTGTTCAAAGCATTTAGTACTTTGCTGAGCACAAAACATACTTAATGCTATTACAAACTGGTCAGGGGAGGGAAAGAAGGAAAAGAGGGATTGAAGAGGAGGTCAAGTGGGTGCCCATGACACATACAGGTCTAAGCCAACCTGTGCCATGTTCATGGCCAAAGATCTGCAGGTTGGCCAAACAACCATACATGTAGGCATAGTATGTAGTCATATATTAGGAGGCACTTCAACAATGCACATGGAATCTGATCTTCACTCAATCATACAGACTCCTCTGGCAAGCAGGTGGAGAGGGGCTGTGTTGAGGAAAGGCACTGATGGGACATGGTGTCAGAACACCTATTTGTGACCTACATGCATTACTTGCAACTTTGGGAATTTGAATAAGCTCTTTAATCTCTTAAAACTTCAATTTTCTTATCTGTAATGTAGAAATAGCAATCATAACTCTACTATGGAAATTAATGTAATGGAGCTATGTTCAGATCCATCTCCTGTCCCACCCATGTTCTAGGACCAAAGTGTTCATTCCCCTGGCTCTCTGTGAGATCCCCAATTGGGAATTGCCCTCAACCTTCCCTATTCCAATGACTCATTGATCCATCTTCAAAACATCTCCAAAATCCAACCCCATCTCTCTACTTCATTGCTTCTGCCAAGCCTCCAGATCTCTCACCCACATTGTTGTCACAGGACTCCCTCATTCTTTAAATCAAATTAGCCCATGTCCTCCATGGATTCTCATCTCTTAGCATGAAAGTCCAAACCTTTATGAATGCCCACAAAGTCCTACACATTGTTCCACCACTAATTATCCTGGACCAAGGAAACTTCTGTTCTCATGTGGAGATCTAACTCTCTGTTTTTGCCACTCTAGCTACAGGAGAGCCTCCTTGCCCTTGCTTAGACATGCCAGGCACACTCCAGACTCAAAGTCTTTGCCCTTGTGATTTCCTAGCGATCACAGAAAGCTCCTAGAAAGCTCTTCCCCACATGACTTCCTCCCTCACTTCCCTCAAGTTTTTGTGCAAATGGATCCCAAGCATTGAGGTCTTCCCTGGCCACTGAGCTTAAACTGCAACAGCCTAACCCTCTTAAATGTTTATCACTGTCATCACACTAAGTATTTTACTTACACAGTATATTATCCAAAGGGGATTTGTTCCAGGACCCCAGGTGCTCAAGTCCCCAGCACCTACTCTAGTGAAAGATATAAAGTAAATGTTCATTAATATTAACTAATAGAATGAGGAATTTCTCCAAAAAATCAGTAATATTTTTTGTGTATATATGTTTAATAGAATTCAGATACTCCTAATCTACATTATGTAAATATATGAATACCAATGAAAGAACACGGCACTTAAACATAATGTAGTGATATTACACATATAAAGGCACATGAAAAAAATCTGTGAAGTTGTTTAAGCAATAGCAGTAAAGCACCTAACAACTGACTTTGTCATCATCTAACCTCTATTTCATCTCATTTCTATAAAATAGAATCAAGGAATGACACATGTAAGTTATTGTGATATCTCCCCATCATTGCCAAAGAAACTGATAAGGAAGGTCTGTGAAATTCTAAGGGCGGCTGCTGCCACACCATCTGAAATTCTTTTTCTTCTTTCCCATTTCTCCATTGCTAGGGTCTCTGAATGTCCAATCTTATCATTGTTTTCTGAAAGAGACACTGAACCTTGACATCCTTTTCAAAAGACAAACCCTGTTAGTGGTGGAAAAATTCTTTTGTCTTCTAATTTCCCTAGACTCTCTGTCCCTCTTGCTCCAAGTCCAGCTTCTCAGGATTTACATGAGACTTCTCACCCAGTTGACAAAAGGCTGTGCTGGATCCGTTAACAGAGTCATCTCCGGCTTTAGCTATTAGCCCACAATTTGCTGTGTTGCATTTGCCAATGATTTCTTTGCCCAGCCAAATGACTGGCATTCGCATACTTGGCAGTGGAGTGAAGGGAATGGATCTCCCAGCAACACCTGACAGAGAAACAAATGTGAACCAGAAGCTCTTTGGTTTCAGTGGCACTCCAAGCCTCCAGTTTTGCCAAATCTCTGTTTGCTGGCCAGTCATTCTTCAAAAAGAAAGAGAGGATAAAACATAGAAAAAGTCACAGCCCCCATCCCCAGGCACTCTAAGGAATGTGACTGAAGCATCTCAAGCCCTATTGAAGCTTTTGCATAAACTCTTGGGATCAATCTCCCCCTTGGCATGTGAGACAGCTTTAATTCAGACCCTGTGAATAGAAGGTACCCACTGATTGTCCTCACAGATCATCTCTCACACCCAAGAGGACTTCACTGTTGTAGGTCACTAGAGAAAGTGACACAGGATTTGAATAATTCAAATACTGAGGCTTTGGGCATGTAAGGTACTGTGAAAAAAAAAAAAAAGCAAAACATTTCAATATTAAAACCATGGAGGAAAGAGATGCAATGAAAAAGCATATTCGGATGCACCCAAGACAGGTTAAAAAAAAAAACAAAACTGTGTAATAATTGTATAGTCTTAGGAAGTCCTACAGGGACTTCCTTCTAGAATAGGAAAGGATGCATATAAGAACTTGATAACCAAAGCAGACGTTTTCATGCCAGGGTCCCTCTCTACAATTTCAGAGGGCTCACAAAGAATCCAATCACTCTAAACTTGGCAGGTCTTCAGTGGGAAGACAGCCCTGTCTCTCCTCCAACCTCTGGACATGCAGGTGGCTTGGGTACTATTTATGTTTTGATTGACAAGTATATGCTCTGTCTAGATAAGTAGAGAAGCATCTCTTGCAAGGATGCTTCAAAAGAGCAGCTGTCTGGAAAGATGAAGCAATGCCAGGATAGTTCAAGAGCCAATCCAAATACCAGTAACGGAGGTAAACATTAACAGATGAGGCAAACACTTGAATAAGGAGACGTACTCTCAGATCCCACAGTGTGCTGAAGAGAGACAATGTGATAGAAATGTCTTATTTATTTTTCATTAGAAGATCATCCAACTGAGAATTATCATCTTTAAGGAATTATCTTGGTTTATATTATTTGTGCCTGTCATATTGTTCTCAAACATGGATAGAAGGGGAAAAATCATTTTAGTTTCTATTACCTCATGTGATCTAGCATGCCATTCAGTGTCCTTAGTGATCTCATGACACATGCTTTCATATTCCATGTCTTACCACTCCTCATTTATACATCCTTTCTAGTAAAATCCAACTGTCCATAATTCCTTAAATATGCATAAATCTTCATTTACTTCCTTCTTTTTGTTTCCTCAAAACACTACCATATCAAAGCCAGATCAAATGGACATCTCCTTTGGGAAAACCCCTCCAAATGTCTTCTTAAGTCAAATTTATTGCCAAAAGTGTGACCTTCTGCTATGCTATAATAGGACTACTAACATATTCCTCATACTGTGTGAGAGTCCATGGCTCATGTGCATCTTCTACTTATCTACAAAATTTTTCACCAGGGTTATTTGTAGATCTGTATCTCCTTCATGTGCCCTGATTTCTTTTTAAATGTTTAATGAATGAATTTGTGAAAGAAGAGAGTCAGAATTTATCTCTTGTCTCTCATTTTTCACTCTTTTGTTTTACAAAAACAGAAACCACAGTTCAGAGATATTCAGGGTCTTATCCTAGATAAATCTTACAAAACTGAAAAAACAGAATTAAATTGAAGAGTCTTGTTGGATCTATGAACATGTTTAATGTTAGGACAAGGACAGTTCTTTTTACTGCTGACTAGAATAGGTATATAATGGGAAGGGACCACAATTAGTTAATAGAATAAAGAAAGCAATGTCATTTATTAAAATTCTAAAATTTTAGGTAAAGACTCTAGTAAAAGTATTTATATACTTTGAAAAATATATTCATTTTTAGCCAAAAGAAGTATTTCTTCTGAATTTTACCTCTTCTTTTCCCAAATTCCCAACACACACTCAAACTCACAGATGTATCATATTCAAGTGTTCTCAGTGCATGAGTGATATTGATGTCATCAGATCAAGGGCAACGAGTCAGTTTGCAGGAGATGGGGGCATTGCCTCAGTGGTGGTTCCTGAGAGTGTTAGGTGAGAACAGGGATCTGGACTCCATTTGCCTTTATTTCTGCATTACTATTCTTCAAGTCCCTGTTGTGGTCAACCCACAGTCTCCAGCAAGTGGAAAGCCATATACTAGAGAAAAGGAAACTGCCAATGTTAGTGGTTTATGTTACTTCAATGGGTGGAAGAATGTTGGAGGATTTTAATCATACATTTATATTTCAAATAGATTTGTCAGACTCTAAGACCAAGGCAAGGATCATCATCCCCTTAGGGTCCAATCTCCACAGCACAAAATCCCAGATATTTCAGGGACTGGTGATCCAGTAGTTTCATCTTAAATCAGGAAGAATCCCCTTGTGAGTGACTTTCTGGAAGCTACTGAAAGTGAGAAAGTATAATTTCATCATTATCACATCAACATGCTCATTGATGTGTTTATAATGTACAGGAGCATTCCTAAAGCAGTTGACCATAATTGCCGGGTCAATTCACAGGGCAGTCAAGATTCTCCAAGGGTACTATGCAGTGGGATGCTAATGGCATGTAGCAGTGCTAGAATGTCGAAGTGGTGATAGTTTAGGATACATGGGGTATCAGCAAGGGTGACGGGCAAAAGGAGAGACAGAACTTGGCCTCTGTAGGAAGAGAGAAGGGCTTAGTTTAGCTAAAACACCATTTTTATTCCACAATCATCATCATTCTATCACTAAGTAATCATTTTCAGGAGACCCTGGGTCGGGGTGCTGCTACTTCACACACACACACACACACACACACACACACACACATACACACACATATACACATTCCAATGGATTTAACAACCTCAGACTCTGCTCATCTCCTATTTGATTTTGAGTTAGTGAATTCACAAGGAATTGTGTGTGTGTGTGTGTGTGTGCATGTGTGTGAGTACTTTTTATACATATCTGGGGGATGAATAAGTGAGTCCCTGCCACAGGATTATGAGAGTATTTAGGGTATAAAAGATAAAAAGATTTGTGTACAGTGGGATAAACGGAATCCTGGAAGAGTAAACCTTCCTTATCATATATAAAGTCTTAAGACCATCAGCTCGCATTCACCTGAGTCTTACATATTCTGGCTGCCACTCTCTTTATGTCCTTTACCTAAGTGTCTCTGCCATTTCTATGAGGTCTTCTCTACATTAACAATGTCCTCATTGGATTAGACAAAGGAGAAGGAAGGGAAGGGAGGGAGATGGGAATAGGAAAGACAATAGATGAACTACACATAACTTTCTTATATTCATATATGAATACGTGACCATTGTAACTCCACACCATGTACACCCACAAGAATGGGAAGTTATAATCATGGATGCATAATATGTCAAAATGCACTCTACTCTCATGTATATCTAAAAAGAACAAATAAAATAAAACAGTATCCTAATATCTGAGGTCCAGATTCACAATTTTACCTACCTCTTGGTATTGAATATTGGTATTCTCCAGACACCTCAAATTTAACACATCACAAAACTGATGAATACCATAGGTAAAAGATTAGATAGCTTTATTTTAGCAGGTAGATTATGTGATTGTGTCCTGTGAAAAAATATTTAGAGTAGTATCCAGAAGCTAATTACTTTTTGGCACACATGTGTCAACAACTTTTATGTGTTTTAGGAATTCACCACAATATTAACCTATTAAAAATTAAACATTTTAAATCAATAGTAATAAGTTTAATAATAGAAAGAAGGATGATATTGTTTCAAATTGTAACAGGTTACTAAAAGGAACATTTGAAATTTCCAAGGCCCCAAGACAATAGGTGCCAGTACTCTTTCATGCCAAAGTAAGGTCTGAAGCTATATATAAAGGTGTTTGTTTAGGATAATAAAGGAGTGAGAGATTGAAAAAGAATTTCATTGGGAAAAAGGTTGTTAAATGTTGCAACAACTTCCTTCTTCATCTGCAAGGGGAAATGATGAGCTATGCCAACTGTCCCAACTCAAAACTAAATAGAATTGTTCAAAGAGAAACTTATTGAGCTCAATATGAGACCCTAGAGTTTATAGGATGAAGTAAATTAGTGTCTTACAGCAAAAAAGATAAAAAGGGAAATGAATTGAAGGAAGTAGAGAGGGTAATTACAAACTTAAATTTCAATCTATCTTAGATCAAATATGTTCAAAATAGATAAAAATTGTATTTAAAAAAATACACCATGTATGATTACATGAATGGTATGAATCTACATTGTGTACAATCATAGAAACAAAATTATGTATCCCATTTGTGTACAATGAATCAAAATGCAGTCTGTAAAAAAATAAAAGCTAAATAATAATAATAATAATAATAATAATAATAAAAACACAGATGCCAAGTGCAGTGGTGCACACCTGTAATCCCAGTGGCTTGGGATGTTGAAGCAGGAGGATCACAAGTTCAAAGCCAGCCTCAGCAAAAATGAGGGGCTAGGCAATTCAGTGAGACCCTCTCTCTAAATAAAACACAAAATAGGACTGAGGATGTGGCTCAGTGATCAAGTGCCCCTGAGTTCAATTCCTGGTACCCACCACCGCAGCAAAAAGAAAAATCAAATAATAAAAAAATCAAGGAGGATGAAAATAGCAATAACACTAACAGGTAACCAGAAGTAGAAATTATGATATATGAGGTTTACCATAGCTGTGATTCTTATTCAAGTAAGCCTATGGCAAGATGGTAAGTTTTGCCAGATCACTACAACCTTTAAAAATAATCAAATAGAAATTATGGAAATCAAAGTCAATAATCAAAAATCAAGTTAATAATTTAATGGATAGATTAAATATTAGATTAAACATGGTACAAGAAATAAATAGTGAACTGGAAAGAGACCAATAGATAATATTCAAATTTTAAGAGAAATAAAAAATTGCAAATACAGAAAAGACTATAAGAGAAAAGACCATTAAAGATATATGAAACACTATGAAAAGACCTGACAAATGTTAATCTCAGGAAAAAAGGTGAAAATAGTGCATCAGAAGCACTGTGTGAAGACAGACTAGCTGCAAATTTTGTAAAACTGATAAAAGACGTAAAACCACAAAGACGTAAAGACTGTGGAGACTCTACCAATATAGAACTGAGTAAACTGCACCTTGGTACATCATAGCAAAACACCTCAGTGAGAAAAAAATCCTTACCTTCAAAGAGCAATAATAAAATTAATGACTCACTTTTAAACTGAAACTGTGTCCAGAAACAATGAGATGACTTTTTTTTTAAAGTGTCAAAAGAAAAAAAAAAAAAAAAGCCTGCAAATTCAAAGTCCTGTAGGTAGAGAAAATAGCCTTCAAAAGAGAAGTATAAAAAATATATATTATTCCTATCTTGTGCTACAAATAACAATCTATTCCAAGTAGGATACAAACCTAAATGTTTATTAAAAAGAAAGAGAGAAGGGAAGAAAGCTAACCTATGAAAGTGAATTTAAGGGGATTTCTTCATGAAATTACAGGTGATCATATTTTTCTTTAACTGGACACAAAGTTATGACTGTAAAGGAAAAGACTGATAAATTAGATTTCACAAAATTGAGAACTTTTGTTAATCAAAATCACCATTCAAATATTGAAAAGAGAGCCCAGTGAGGGAGATGATACTTGTATCATTTGACAAGGTTTCATACCCATAGTCTGTAAGGAACTCCTATAAAACAGTGAGGGAAAACAAAAACAAACCAATAGACTAGTGATTTATTCAAGAATTTCATAAAATATGATACTTAAATGGTTGGTAAATTGAAAAGACAATCACATCACTAGTTACTAGGAAGATTCCAATTAAAATGCTGAGATACAAGCACTTATGAATCAATGGCAAAAATAAAAAAGAAACCATCAAGCACTGGAAGCATAAGGGACAACTGGAATCCTCATGGATCCATTTAAATGGGTGCAATGAATTTAGAAAACTGTTAGAGGGTACCTTCTAAAGCTTCATGCATTCACACCACAGGAACCACCAACACTACTTCTTGGCATATAACTGACACAGGTATTTAACAAAAGACATGTAAGGAATGTTTATAGCAGCATTATTTGTAATGGCCAAATACCAGAAGCAGTCAAATGTCAAATGTCGGGTGCTTTGTTCACACTTTCCCTACACTTTTGCTCACTTTGCTGGAGCACACAAACCGCTCCACCTCACTGCATCCCCACTCCATAATAACCTCGACCTTCAGTCAATCAGGGACTCCTGAGTAAATAAAGGCATCTAGCGTGGGTTCAGTAAACGTGATCTAAGTTGTCTAAATGAAATGACATTATTATTTTGACTTCCAAGAACAACTTTTAAAACTCCCTTGAAAAACACGTATCCCCACTGACCAGTTGCAGGGATGTATGGTGATCCAGATGTACGAACACTCTGGTGGGCCTGGAAGAGAGACAGGGTTTCATATCTCTAAAGAATTGGCATGTATCTACAAGCAGTTTATCCAGGAAAGTTGGCTTCCCAGTGATAATTACATTTTAGAGAACAGATGCATTTTCCAAGCATTTCTTCTACAAGCATACAAATTGCAGGAGTTGCATTATCAGTTACATGTTCATTAATGACATAAAAATTAATGAATATAGAAAAGAGTGAAAATTTAAATAGTAATGTGTAAATAGGTTTTCTCCCCTTTTCACTCTATATAGCACACCCCATAGTCTCTTGGAAATAAGTTTAACACGTAGGTAGTGTTCTAAATGTCTCTTCTTAAAATGCTATTGAATAATCCCTCTCAGGTATAAGCTTCTCCCCCACCTTACCTTTGCTCAACACCTGCTGGAAATAGAAGCCCACAGAGGCAAAGGCTTCACACTCCCTCTGTCTTCCTGCATACCCAAGTCCACTTAGAAATATACACAGGGCTCCAAATCACAAAGGAATTCTTAAAGCCCTCAGTGGCTGAACTTTGAATTCAGACAAATTCCTTATTTACCCCTGAAACTCTCCAAAGCATTTTCCGAAGTGCCACATGAATGATCACCGAGGTAAGTCTCGAGTTCCTCCATGAGGAGACATTGAAAGTTGAGACTGTCTTCCGCCCATCCTTGGGGAGCAGCATCTCTGCGCACACAAACTGAGGCTGGAGTTTTAACGGGGGTTAGATGCAGGAGTAGCCAGGTCTTGGTGAAACCACAATGAGTTGTACCCTGTTCAAACTCCGGCCTCACAATTTTCCAACTGTGAAAGCTTGGGCAAGGAAATTGACCTTCCTCTGTTTCAGAAGTTTTCATTCATCAAAAGGGGATAAAAGGGTTTGCCTTAAGAGGGTTTGGTTTGGTTTGGTTTGGTTGTGGGAATTAAATGAAATAACTCATAGAAAGTACTTAGCCTAATAAGGTCTGATACAGAGGAAGCATTGAATAACTAGTAGGCTTGTTATTATTGTCACAATAAGGATGATTATTATTACTCTATTAGCACAAACAGCTAAAGATGATTTCCATATTAAAACACAGCAGTGCTATTTGATAGCATTCAGGATGGAAATAACCCTCTCCTTATTCTACATCTTCTTTTGTTATCTCTTATTAGCCTCACTATGAATTTTTTTGTCCCTCTTATTACAATATCCATTGGACCAGAAATACCTTCGGAATGAACAGCACTGAGACAATAATTAACATGGACCAAGTGCCTGTGGTGAGCGAGGCAGGGATCAAAGGGTTTCCTTTGCATCCTCTCACAGCCACCTCAGGCTGCAGGTACTCTCACAATCCCCACCTAAGAAATCCACTCGCAGAATTCCATTTTATTTCTTCACCTGCTGCCCAGACTAAAGTTTGACGTAAACAGCCTCCAGGAAAGCAAATCTCTCTGCTATGGCTGTGATGGTGGTGTGTGAAGGTACACAGATGGCATGAAAGAAGGGGGTGCCAGACAACGACTGTAGATGCCAGCCAAGACATCACATGAGAGAGGGGGAGGGAGGTGACACTGGGTCTTAAAGGATGCATTGAGGCTTAACCGAGAAGAGCCCAAGAAGAGCAAACAAGATGGTAGCCATGCATACCCTGGGGGGACTGGAAATACTGTAGAGGCTAGTGCCAAGGGAAGGACACAGGATAGAAAGGCAGGCTGAGAAGAAAAGGGCACCCAGGGACCAGATGGTGGAGGACCTGCATGCCAGGTGACAGTGTTTGCACTTGATGTTGTAGGGATGCAGGCAAGGGGAAACTTCCAAGGATACCAGCTGGGGTTTGACATGGTCCTGTCACAAATATCACTCAGAGTCATTGGGAAGTTAACAGTGCTAGACTCTAAGATAAATTAAATATAGAAAAGATGAAGGATGAGGAGGACCTGCAAGAAGTTAGTAGAGCTGAAAAGGAAGATCAGATTCTGGAAAGAGTAGGTGGAACAGTAAGAGTCATGGCCGAGGGGATGTGGCTGGTGAACAGGAGTGGAGGGTCCAGCGAGATTCCGTCTCCATAACAAGGCAGATGGCGATGACAATAAACAACACCAGAACACAAAAGAGGGGACAGGGTTTTTTATTCCCTTTTAGATGGTTGAGGAGAATAATGACTTCAGTATTGGGCATGCTGAGAGAGAATGGATGAGAATTTGCAGAATTCCTAAATGTCCAGGTTAGCAAGTGTCTAGTGACTTTTAAAAATGTCATAATGGAGGGGCTCTCAGTGGGATTCCAAGAGAGTCTCCTAGTTGGTGGAACTTTAGCTTGTGTCCTGCTACTGCCCCCGCAAGTCACTTGGGATTGTGGGATCAAATGTTACATGCCTACACAAAATGGAGGGAAGTCACGGATAAGCCTCGGGAGGCACGGACAGGGCAGTTCCCCGTAGGGTTGTTCACAGCAGCAAAAAGTGGAATTAAGCACTTAAAAGTAGGAAAGGAACTCATGCCACACCTATAAAGCAGAAGATCATGAAGTCAGGAGAATGGCGCTTATTTACCTGGAGAGACAGGGAAAAGGCAGGATGTCCAGCCACATGTTCAACCCAATCCCATCACACTCCAGCCTCCCCTGAGTCCCTCTCCAAATACTGCCTTCCTTCACAAGTCTCTGAACCTTCCATCTGTCTCCTAACTCGTGGTCATTTCACCTGGTTTATTTCCTTATTATTCATCAAGCTTCTTATTCATCATGAATATCTGTTTCCCTGACTATCAGATGGAAACTCTGTGGGAATGCTGGTGACATTTAAATGAGATCATTTGTGGTAAATGAGATAATACACAAATACATAAATATACCTGACATAAAACAAGCGTGGAATAATTGCCAACCTTAATTATTATTATTATCCCTTCCTTACAAGTCTGTGCAGCATATTGGTTTTTATGTTCCTAACATCACTTTGAGATCTTTCAAACATTTTTCATAAATAGTACTAAGTAAATATTTTTGGTTGCAGATGATGAAATATGTACCAATATTCAGGGAAAACCAGATTCATAATATAATTAGGAAGCAGGCTATCAAATCTCTTTCTATGATGAATATATATTTATTATACATACATATAAAAAGAACATATTAGTGGTTTGTTACAAATAAGATGGCAGCAGAATCTTCCCCTACATAAATATGGATGTTTGCCAATCAATAAAAGAGTTTGCCCTATTGTAATCATCACCACTTCACAAATTTTTCCACAAGTTCATTCTGCATAGCCTTTTTTTTCTTTTCTGAGATCTTACATGAAGACCAATATTATGTGAATGTCATAATTTTGCATAACACAGACACATTCTTTTTTATGTATTTTTCCTCTCTTGTCTCCTTTGTGACTCTTATATTTTTGTATATCTCCTCCATTGTAGTGAGATGAATGTCTAATTGTTCTCCCAAAAGAGAAATGACACCTTAATGAGAGTAGGCTAAATATAAAAGCATGCATGAGGCAAGTTTCTTTCAATAAAATCTGGGAAGTCAGAAAGGGCAGTCTATGTCTGGTACCCACAGGTAATTTGGGCTCTGGTTTGAAGTGGGAGACACTTGTATTTTAAATTTCTTGAAAATTGTAAGAAGCCATTTGGCATGGTCATAGGAAGGCCACTTGATAAGGAAAGAGTCAAAATGCACTCCTGGGGGAGAATTTCTAAGACACTATGACAATGAGGCAGTTTCCACATTTAATATCATGAAATTTGGGAAAGAACCGATAGGCAACTATGTATCTAAAAATCTTAGCCTAATTTGAGGACAGGTTTTGTTAATAAACCAGGACATAGAGGTTTATCTTTCCCTTAAAAAAATAAAAACAGGAAGAAAGAAAGAAAAGTGCATTGGCAATAAAATGCCTTTGGTTAAACTCTGCTTGCATTAAAGTATCGCCCACAGCACCTTATCTTTCATGCTGGTGGAGAGCAATGCTTCAGCTCCTCAAGATCTTAAGCAACATACATTGAACAGCATGACATGTTAAAGGGAGAACAAATTTCTTTTCTTCGCACCAGATGGGAATAAGAAACGTGAGTGTTGTGCACAATGAAACAATATCTATAAATCTAGCATGTTATCATCCCATTTCAGACTATAAAATTAGAACATTCATCAGTTACACCTCCACTCATGAAATATACCCACTGCTATGTGGGGTTTCTGTGGAAAGACTGATATAGACAAAAGCTTCAGAGGAGTGAGGTCATACATCAGTGAGCATCACAGATTAGCAGAGCCAGTGAGACCCTCCATCCAGTCACCACTGTGCTCTGCTGGGGGATGTCAGGAGAATGCTGGGAGACAGAATTATTAGGAATCAGCGTATTATCAGCTCTGTAATTCAAGGGCTTCCTGGAGACCTGATTTCACAGCTTTTCTGCATGGAGAAATATTCCCAAACATTAAGGTACTATACAAAATTGATTTAAAAATATGTTCTCATTATTAGGAAAATTATCATTTTTCTTAAGGAGGAAAAAAAATGTAATTTTCCTCTTATTTCTTCTCACTGTTTTTTCCTCCCAGTTTCTAATTCTAACCCACATTCACACACTTTGTCCTCGTGAGTGTAGAGATGACACATGATATTTGTGAGGTGTTGGAAATTTTTAGAGCTTCCATCTTCATTATCTCATGTGATCTCTGATCAACCTAGGGAGGTTGGAACAAAGCACATGTGGGAGGTCCCTTGTTTTCTGTATTCTTTTTTTCTGTTTTTCTTTTTGACAGAATGAATACCCGTGGAGCCCACAGGAAAAAAGGTGGAATTCTCTGGCCATTTCCTCTCTAGCTGAGTCATATTAGATGGATAGTATACATTTCTTCTTTAGGCAAGGAGAGTTTACCCTGACTCATCTGGTTTGGGAACATATACAAATTAATTAATCACACACATAATAAATTACCCCAAACTTAGTACCTTAAAACAACAGTAAGCATTTATTATCTTTGACAGTTTCTCTGGATCAGGAATTTGGGAGCAACTTAGCTGGGCAATTTGGCTTAGAGAAATTGCTCATGAAATTACAGTCCAATATCAGACAGAACTGCAATTAGCTACAGACTTGATCAAGGCACTAGAGATCTGCTCTCAAGATGGTCCACAAACAGAACTGGAAAGACGGTACTGGCTGTCAGTGGGAGGCCTTCATTCCTCTCCAGTGAGCATCTCACAGGGCTGCCTGAATATCCTCACAACCAGAGCAAGTGACTCAAGAGAGCAAGCGGAAGCCTCAATGCCCTTGAAGACCTACCTTGAAAACCAGACACCAACCGCTCCACTGTGCTCCACCAGGGCAGCCTGGTTTCAACACAAGCTAAAACCATGAATGAAGAATCACTGGGGTCAACTTGGAGGCTGGTGAGATTTCCTGAATGAGTTGACAAACATTCCATTGCTCCCAAGAAGCCAGAATGTCTTCTTTCTGATGGTTAATATCGTGTCATATGTTGTTGTGACTTTCAACATCATCCAATGCTGTGGACTGAGTGTGTCCTCCCAAAATTTATATACTGATGTACCAATCCATAATGTAATGATAAATTGGAAATGATGCCTTTGGGAGTGGATTAGGTCTCTCTCTCCTCCCCTCCCTTCCTCCTTCTCTCCCACCCACCACCACATGAGGATATAGCAAGAAGGAAGTAACCATCTGCAAACTAGCAAGGGGGCCCTCACCTGAACTCAACCATGCTGGCACCTGATCTAAGACTTCCCCTCCTCTAGAACTGTGAGAGGTAAACTTCCATTGTATGTACCACCCAGTGTGTGGTACCTTTCCTAGCAGCCTGGACTGGCTGAGTCCCTCTCACTCTCCCTTTCTTCTGGGAACTGTCCCTCAAACCTATGGCAACCATTGGGATTACTGTGTGCTTACATATCCCTACCCTGACCATAGTTTGCAGGCTCAGGATTAAGCGATTGACCCAAAATGAGAGAGGTATTGAATATGCCATCTCCCAGGTCACAACAGATTGTAGAAAGGGTGGAACACTTGGCTCAAAGGAACCCAATATTGTCATTCCCTAGGATTTTGAATTCGAGACCAAAACAAACTCAAGGGACGTCTTCCTTCTTGTAAGGGTTGAAGTATACAAAATAAACTCCATGTGGAATTTCTCATCTTCTCCATGTGTAAGAGCTGATTAGTAGTAATTAAAAAAAAAAAAAAAACAGATACACAGAGCAAAGATTAGAGAAAAGGACAGAAAGCTAAGCTCCTGTCTTCAGTTAAATCTATACCCTTCTCACATCAGAGAATTTGTCTCCTTTACAACCTTTTGAATTCTGTAAACCAATATGTTCTCCTTTAGACATAAACTAGTCCAAGAGAATCACAATATCTTTCAACTGCAACTCAAGTGCAGAGAAAATACAGATTTTGTGATGTTTGTGAGAAACAAATGCACTTGGTTTTCTCTAATCTGGGATAATCATTCAATCTTGCATATATCCACAAACCTCTGTCCTAGTGGACATTTAGTTGAACTGAGAAAATACATTTCACATGATCTGTGGGTCTGGAGCACAAGAGGTTCTGAGAGCTTCATAGCCCCTCTGGTCAGGGGCAGACTGTCCTTGGTCCAACTAATCACCAATTATCCTTAAATATTCACATCTGCAGCCCCCGGAATACGAAATCTGTGAACTAGCCTTTCTCTGCTGGCACCACAGTTTTCCCCACCACACACAATCTGGCCTCCCCTCTTGCTGCCCATAGGACACACTGCACCCTTGCCATACTCTCTCTCAGCCCTTCTGGCCCACGGGGTTCTCCTTCAAGCCTTGGCAACCTCTTGGTTTGCCAAGTGGGAAATCATCAGCCTCAGCACTCCTCTCAACTTATCTAACACACAGTCCCTCTCAGGACCATGAAGGCTAATTCCCCTCTCCCAATTCCCTGTCTTCTTTCCTTTCCACTGTAAACCTACAGTACGAAGGAGTGGTTTCTCCTCTTCACCTGGGGCTTTCCTTAATAAAACCAGAAGACTCTTCCTCTCAAAGCTCTAAGAACTGACTTTCAAGTCTGTCACACCACTAAAGTGACAACAGGCTCCTACCCTGGGACAATAAGAGAAGGCTGTGAGGGAACAAGGAATTGAGAGAAAATCTTAAATAGACAACTTTATTTTTTAATAGCTCCTACTATGACTTGGATCTTAAATATCCTCCAAAGGTTCATGTGTTGAAGTTTGGTTTATGGTCCTATTGGGAGGTGCTGGGACCTTTAGGAGGTAAGGCCTAGGAAGCCTAGTAGGAGGAAGTTAGGTCATTTGGGAGTTTGCCCTTGAAGGTGATATAGGGACCCCAGTCCATCCTCTTTTGCTCTTCACTTCCTGGCTGTTATGAGGTGAATGGCTTCCTCTGGTAGATACATGCTCTCATCTGGATGTTCTCACTGGCCACAGTAGGACCAAGCAACCATAAACTGAAACTTCTGAAACCATGAGCCAAAATAAACCTTTCCTCCTTTTGAGCAGATTTTCTCAGGTATTTTGTCACAGAAATGAAAAGCTGATTAACACAGCCTCTTTCAGTAAGTTTGAGTTCTATAATGTTGTTAAATAAAAATTATAGGAAGTCATTGTTTTAGACTCAGCTCCTGCATTAAGTTCAAACAAACCAGGCTAAAAACTAAAACTCTATCTCTCACCCTCCACGAAACTCAACTCAAAATGGATCAAGGTACTAGGAATTAGACCAGAGATCCTGCACCAAATAGAAGAAAAAAGAGACCCAAATATTCATCATGTTGGCTTAGGATCAGACTTCCTTAACAAGATGCCCAAAGCACAAGAAATCAAATCAAGAATCAATAAATGGAATGGATTCAAACTAAAAAGCTTTTTCTCAGCAAAGGATACAGTCAATAATCTCAAAAGAGAGCCTACAGAGTGGGAGAAAATCTTTTCCACACACACTTCAGATAGAGTACTAATCTCCAAAATTTATAAAGAATTTACTAAACTTTACACCAAAAATACAAAGGACCCAATCAATAAATGAGCCAAGGAACTGGACAGACACCTTAGAGAAAAAGATATACAGGCAATTAATAAAAATATAAAAAAAGTGTTCAACATCTCTAGTAATTAGAGATATGCAAATTAAAACAACTCTAAAATTTCATCTTACTCCAAATTAGAATGACTAGTATCAAGAACACAAGCAATAATAGACATTGGCGTGGATGTAGGGAAAAAAGGGACACTTTCACATTGCTGGTGGGGTTGCAAATTGGTGCAGCCACTCTGGAAAGCAGTATGGAAATTCCTCAGAAAACTTGGAATGGACCCACCTTTTGACCCAGTCATCCCACTCCTCAGTTTATACCCAAAGGACTTAAAATTAGCCTACTTCAATAATGCAGCCACATCAATGTCTATAGCAGCTCAATTCACAATAGCTAGATTGTGGAACTAAACTAGATGCCCTTCAATTGATGAGTGGATAAAGAAACTGTGGTATATATACACAATGGAATATTATTCAGCCATAAAGAAAAATATTATGGCATTGCAGATAAATGGATGGAATTGAAGAATATCATGCTAAGTGAAATAAGTCAATCCCAAAAAACCAAAGACCAAATGTTTTCCCTGATAAGTGGATGATGATACGGAATGGGGGTGGAAGAGTGGGGGGTAAGAGAAGAATGGAGGAACTTTAGATTACGTAGAGAGAAATGAGAGGGAGTGTGAAAAATGGTGGAATGAGACAGACATCATTACCTTATGTACATGTATGATTACATGAATGGTATGAATCTACATCATGCACAACCATAGAAACGAAAAGTTGTACCCCCCTTGTGTCTAATGAATCAAAATGCTGTCTGTAAAATTAAAAAACACATAAATAAATTAAAATAAAATAAAATGGAATCACTTACATATAAGTTCTATCGGCTGCTTATCTGACCTTCCAAAAAATCAGGATTAGAAAGAAATATTCAAATATCCCAAACAGTTCAGTTTTAACAGACATGATAATGAAGTTCCTTCTGCTTTAATCCTTACACAAAAGAAGGAACCTGAAATAACTTCTATTATCCTATTGGTCTGTCTCTTTGTCCCTGACTTAACAAGGAAAGTAACTGAAATTGCAATTCTTTTTGTTGTTTTGACTCTGCTTTCTGCAGCCTTTCTCTATTAAACCAAACTCTTCTGCTCAACCCATCAGAAACTCATTGTATTTTATGGAATGAAGTCTTACCTATGTCTAGAATCAAAAATTAAGTCTATTAAGAGTTCAAACTGAATTGTTTTAATTTTGTCTTTTGCCAGTGTAAATTCAGAATCTTGAATAATGCATCAGATAGCAGTAAAAAGCCCAGTGACATCACTCAGACATTCAGCCAATTAGTCAACAGTCTACTGAGCATTTATTGAATCAAGGAACTTTCTGAAAGTTCACCCCCATCATTAGGTTAGGTTGCTCACTGTCTAGAAAAAGAAACAGATGCTTGTAAAAAAAAAAAAAAAGGAAGGAAAAAGAAAAATATAGTGAATTAATTTTGTTTCTAAAGAGAAAGATGATAAAAGGCCAGAGATAGACAAGTGACTAATTCTGTCAGGGAGGAGAGCAAGCACCCTTCCAAGTGTTGAGAGAAGATGGTCCAGTTCTGTAGTTCAGAAAGCTGAATTTCCCTCACCAGGTTGCTGATTCAATTTATTAGGTTGAAATCTCTGAACAAGGTGCTTTATAAGCCTGAGTCCTAAGTGGGACAGGAATCATAAAAGATTATATCATGCCTTACCTATGGATTGTATAATTATAAATGCCCAGCACAGCCTACCGCGGAGCCTTATTTTTGTTTACTTCAATACAAAGTGAAAGTGAAATGATATTAGAATGTATTGGAAAGGCTCAGAGACACCAGTACACCTACGCACTGCTCAGACTGCATGGCTCTCCTCCCAGAGGCACTAGCAGCCTGTGGACTCCCCTTGTGTGACATTCAACACTGCCTTACCGTCAGCCCACAGAAGCTGAGAGGGACTGGTTCCAGGACCCCTGCAGATGCCCAAATCCAAATATGCTCAAGTCCCTTATATAAAAAGTCACAGTATGTGCATAGAATGTATGCCCATCCTTCCATAGATTTAAAATCATCTCTAGATTACTTATAATGCCTGGTAAAACATAAATGCTATGTAAACAGTTGTTATATTGTATTGTTTAGGAAATGATGACAAGAAAAAAGACCTGTACATGTTCAGTAAAGATGAAAGTTTTCTCTTATTTTTTATCCACAGTTGGTTGAATCTACATATACAGAACACGCAGATAAAGGGGACTGTCTGTATTTACTGACTTAATGTCTGTCTATATGAGGACATGGTTTGTGTTGTCTTATTTACTGCTTCATGCCTCCATTTCAGAGCACAATCCTGGACATGAACTGAGAGCTCAGTTAGTAAACACAGGTTGAATGCACGACTTTATGAAGGTGGCAATTTGGTAATATAGTTCAGTTCTCAATTTTCCTTAGAAATTTACCCTAAGGAGATAGTAATAGATAGGTACCTATACTTACTTACAAAACTGTTCAGGAAAATGTGGTTTATAATAAAAGAAATTCAAATTGAGATCCCCCAAATAGAATCATGGTTAAATAGATAAAAGTACCTTCTTAAAATGGGCTACTATACAACCACTAAAAGTGACAGTAGTTAAAATTAGCACACTTCAGTAAATCTGCGATTGCTGCATGTGCATATGTATAAGTGTATATGCATACAAAAGGGATCAGAAAGACGAACACTAACATGTTGATTGTGATCCTCAAGTGCAAAGTGTCAGTTCACTCTATTTTTAGGTTATTTTTATCTTATTCCGTAATGTTCTAAAACAGAAACACGTTTCTTTTGTTATAAGACTAAAGCAAGAATAGCCAAAAAATATATTAATAACTCCTGGGCATGGAGCACAGACGCTAGTTATCTAATCTTAAACTCATTAATGCAATTCCATTTCCAACATGGGCCTCCCAGTCTCCTGTGGGACAGTTATATCCAAGCACTCATGGGAAACATTTACACAAGATTTACGCTGTCTAGGCCCCTTCTGTCCTCCTAGTACCAGAAGATGTGTTAGGAGGTGGTATTTTAGCCAAGGTACAAGTCAGTTTTCAATAAAGCAGAGACCGATCTGAGCTAGCCCAACCCTAATATCCCTTGTGCATACCACTACCAAAATTCAAACCAACCTCACTCAACAGGAATGCAAAAGAAATAAAAACACTGGAGTTGAGAGTATATATGCATGTGCGTGTGTGTGTGTGTGTGTGCATGTGTGTGTATACATACATATCTTCATATATATAAATTTATGTGAATATATATACATGTGCATATATGTGCATATGTATAAATATGTGTGCATACATATATATACACACACATGTATTTTTTAAGAAGTGAAAACACTAATTCTGACCCATCACACCTTGTAATAGCTAAACCCATTGGAGTGACACCTCTGGCCTGGACCTGGAATTTGTTTTTCCTAAGCCATTTCAAAGCAAGCAACACCCCAAACCTTCAAACTCTGGAAGATTTCTAACAGGTCCAGGCATTGAACCACACAGCCTGTCATCCAAAGCCGCAAATTTCTGTTACCAGCTCTTCCTGGCTTTGTGGAAGGAGATATTGAAGGAAGGAGAAGAGGAAAAGAATGATTGACATTTCCTGAACAGAAGAATACTTGCCTCAGGTACTATTAGGTACAAAAAAGCATGTGTCGTGTCTAGTCCCTTGAAAGTCCAGCTTACATCTCTCTCAAGTCTTGAGCTTGGTCACATTCATCTAGCTATTCCATCTTGCTATAACCTCAATGAGTTAGTTATACCTTGAAAACACTTTTAAGTCATTTTGAGTCTGTGCATCTTTTTATGAAAGTACTGCTAACATATCTCTTTTTGAAAGGGTTCATATTTAAATAATCAGATTACTGATAAAATTCCTAATGAAATGATTGCTCTATAAAATGATAGAAACAAAATGCCCTAACAAATCCTTCCAGGTAATTGTTCCTTCAATAATGTTTACCATCATTACCTATCCTGAATTTCAGACACTGCAGTTTTAACCCCCCAAACAGCAACACAATTAATCTGATTAAAAAAGAACCATTTATAGTTACAGGTTGCCTCATCTGAGGTTAATCAAAGCACTCCACTGATGATATCTTGTTCTGATTCCCTGTAATTTTTGCATTGCTTATTGCTATCAAACTAAGTGCTTTAATCCTTTTGGATGTTTTTTTAACTGAATTACAAATCATGGTGTCTTGTAAAAGTAACTTAAGAATTTATTCTTTTCATATGCAGCCTGCAAGTTGATAATCCTTTTTGCCAAGGTTCTCATTACAATTCTCTTGGTGGAGACAGAGCTCTAGAAAATTTGTGCAAAGAAAATATAACATGGCTTAGGACAGGGGGAAGAAGAGAAGGAAGAGGAGGTTACTAAATTAAAATCTGCTATGAAACTTAGATATGAATTCAAAGGGTTTTTTTGAACAGAAATAACTGACTCTTCTCTACAGACTCTAAGAAGATGCTTTCTCAGACCAAAAAACAAAAGTATAGAACTTTTTTTGCCACTTAACCTTACATGCTTTTCATACTTTACAAATTCACTTGCACGCTTGCCTGGCTTCTGTCAGACTGACACAAATTATGTTGTATTGACTACGAAAAAAGGGCTCTCGACTTTCTGTGTATTCAATCCAACCACAATGCTTTGTCAGGGCAGTGCCCAATTCTCCAAGAGCTTCACTAAGTAAACTCTGAATTGAAAAGTATAAGCCAGAAAAATGGACTTCTACCCAACACAAATAAAAATAAGAATCCAGAATTCAGTGCATTTATCCTGCCCCTTACGAATTCTCCAGTGTTTCCCTTTTTCCTGACTAATAAATACACTTTCATTCCATGGTTCAATTTCTTTCTCAGAAGTTTGCTGCCAATCCAACTCTATTTGGGAATCCTGAGTGGCAAGGAGCAAGCTGAATCCCCTTCCTGGGCTGAGACAGTCATGAATATAAACACAAAGAGCTTCCGTTTATTTTTCCTCTGGATTTCAAAACAAAGCTTGGCCAGACCTAGGACATGTCTCAGCCCCCTTCACATCTTGCTATTGAATGACTCTTGGGCACAATGTTGACTGGAACTCCAGAGAAATTTCTTTCGCTGTGTTCCTTCTCCATCTGCCCAATTCAACCAAATCTGAAACTCCTTCATTCTCAAAATGTTTAGGGGCAGAAACTACTAATACTGTTTACTAACAGTTTTATATTTATAGAGTAATTAAATTAAAAATATATATATTTCTAAAGATAGGGTTTTCCTAAAAAAGTAACACAGACTAGAGGATTTAAAAAAGAAATGTATTTTCTCACAATTCTGGAGGCTGGATGTCCAAGATCAAAATGTTACTGCAGTCAGTGTCTTCTGAAATCTCTTGGTTTGGAGCTGACTGTCTTCTGCCAGTTTCTTCACAGGGTGTCTGTGTCCTATTCTCCTTTTATTATAAGGACATTACTTACGTTGGATTAGGGCCCAACTCTAGTACCTCATTCTTCCTTAGTATCCATTCAAATTTGCAGACCCTATCTGCAAATACAGTCACATTCTAAAGTACCGTGGGTTAGGACTTCAGGATATGAATTTAGGAGGTATTCAATTCAGTCTAAACAAGGTCTTACTTTATAGTCTAGGAACATAAAACTCAAAAAGTAAAGCCTTTACCAAGCTCACCCAGCCACAAGGTGATGATGCATGTAAGATTAGATCCCAGGGACTTGGATCCCAAACACCATGTTCATTACAACCTGCTGCAATTCCAATAACTCACTTGTGTAAAAATCATTTATATTTATACATAGAACACCATCTTGTTGAATCTCCTGAGGAAAGCAAATCAGATATTACCTTGGACCCATCTGGTCATTTTATGCATCTCTCCTCTAAAAGCCTGGGAGCAAGAGAGGAGTTTCCTCTGGAATTCTCCAAAAGCCTCTTCGTTACACTCCACATTTCCCCAGTAGCTGGAACTGATATTTAGGATGCAGCAGGACGATTTCACCAAAGTCTAACTCAAGGGAATCCCACATTTTGACAGGAGTTCAGAAACAAATTAGTCTAAGACATCAGCAGGATTCATCACCATTGTTGATCAGAACTACTCTTTCCAACCTCAGGTGAACCTATGCAGAAACCATACAGAAGTCAAGAGATCTGAATTCAAATGCCTGGTTCTCATGTTAGTGAGGACATCCGTGGGTCTCTGCAACACCTCCATTCACCATTCACTCACTGATAAAATGGGCTGGACTGGATGATCTTTAAAGTTCTTACATCTGTGACTTTTTTGTATACAAATTGAACTTTAGCTTTTTTATTTTTTCAGTTTTCTCCTCATCAGCTCTTCAAAGATCTAGTTGGTACAAAATGCACATTTGGTAATGTGTTGCCCCAATCCTACAGGGACCAAATAAACAGAACAGGAAAAGGGATGAGATCCTTTGGGAATCAGGGCTAAGAGGGCAAGAGTCTATACAAAATGCTCAGAGAAAAGGAGGCTGAGCCAGAGGCCATACTGCGAACTGATGGCTAATTTATGAAGGACACAAATTCATAAGGTACCAGGAGCAGCAGATTCTAGCTTTGGATCCACTGATTAATAACTAGGATAATAAAAGCAAGCCAAAGCAGATAGGAATTGGAAGAAACAGGGGAGTGGACAAATATTCCTGAGCACTGTTGTTTTCTCTCTGTGTGTGTGTGTGTGTGTGTGTGTGTGTGTGTGTGTGTGTATTTTAGTTTATTGTTTACAGCAGTTTTAGACCCATAGCAACACTGTTTGGAAGGTACAAAGGTCTTCCATATACTCTTGTCCTCATTCATGGACAGCCTCCCCCATTATCAAGTTACAATTACCGAACCTACACTGATAAATCATAATCACCATGGTGTACATTTGGGGTCACTCTCAATTTTCCATGGTTTTGGACAAATGCAAGATGACACCTTTCCACTGCTACAGTAGCATACTGAGTATTTTCACTGCCCTAAAAATTCCCCCATGTATCACCAATTCATCCCTCCTCCACCCTCAACCCTGGCAGCCACTGACCTTTTTACTGTCTCCATAGTTTTGCCATTTCCAGAATGTCATAGAGTTGGAATCACATACTGCATTACCTTTGTGCTTTGATTGCTTTTGAGTAATGTGCTTTTAAGATTCCTCCATGTATTTTTATGGTTTGATAGCTCATTTCTTTTCAACACTGAGTAATGTTCCACTGTGATATACCATAACTTATTCATCCATTCATCTACCGAAAGATAATTTGGGTATTTCTGGTTGTAACTGTCCATCTGTGACAGGTTATATTTTCCAAAGCTGGCCATGAGAATGTCTCTTAGTCCTAACCTTTTTCAGGAACTTGGCACTTCCCCATCAAAACATATATTCAGCTTCCTTTTCCCTTAAATCTGGTCAGGTTTGTGGTTTACTGGCAGCAAGGAGAGTATGATAGAAATAAAATGGAGCGTTTCTGAAACTGAGCTATAGAAGATGCAGTTCCCACCTTGCTTCCTGGAGCACTGGTGTGAGCAACCTGAACCCCCTTCAAAAGTCCACCTGCCTTGAGTTGCCATGGGGGGAGGCGGCTCAAACCTGGCCATGTGAGAGAGGTCATGCAGAAGTCCTGAAACTGTCATGAGACAGACATGCCCAGCTGTCACACAGCTGCTCCAGCCTCCTCCAGCACTGGTCCTCACCATCGGCTCCCTGATCACTCACCCAGTGCTAGCTTCAGCCACTATCTGGCTGTCACCACAGGAGACATCCCAAGCCAGTAGCATCCAGGTAAGCCCTTCCTGAAGTCCCAACTCATGAAAGTTGTGAGAGACAATAAAACGATCACTACTTAAGTCACTAAATTTGGGGATGGCCTACTGTGCAGGGATGGCCAGACTATAATACAGTACTTTATCCCTCATCCCCCTTTCTCTGTTTTACTTACAATCTGAGCTCTTAAAGTTGGGTTTAAAAATTCAGTCCTTTCCTTTTAGAGGAAACCTGTCCTTTAGAGAGGCCTTCAAAGGAAGCTAATTCCTAGGCTTTAACGTCATCCTCTGTTCTCTTCATTAAGAAATAAGTAACCCCACTTTGACCATTCTTCCTCCTGTTTATATGTAAACATTTTCAGGATCTGAACTACCCAGTTGTTTGCTATTACACCTATATTATAATTCCCAAACATCTGGATTATTATCCCAAAGCAAGTCAAAATTTTAAAAAACAGAATAAAATCAGTGATTTCTGTTGTCAAATTTCTCTCCTCTTAGCACCCATTCAACCAGTCATATTTTGTTGAGTTTCTGACTTGAAGGAGGGATGGTTTCTCTTGTTTTATCTTTCTTTGTTCTAATCTTTTTCTTTGTTCTTATCTTGGCAATTACTATTAGAGTATTGCCAATTAGATAACTGACTGACTGTCTAAAGGTGTTTGTTCTTTAAGAAAGTAAGATAACAATGACTCATGTGAAAAATGATCTGATTTTATTATAACATCATAGTCAATATAGGTATTTGAATTTGGTTGTGTTTACCAAATCCCTGCAGACTGGTGCTCCTAGAAGCTAATTTTAAGATGGAGACATTTATGTTTTCCTAACAGTTCTTAGAAAATTAACTGCATGTGCTTAATAAAAAAGGAGGAAGTAGAGAGGGTTTGCAGAGTGACTCTCTATGACATTATTGACTCCATTTTTTTTTTTGTCAAATCAACTAAAAAAACCCCCAAATCATGCTATTTAAACGTGTCTATAATAACTCTTAATAACTCAAAAAAGTACAATCATTGAATGTAGTATTTTCAACTTCAAAAACCCCCACCCTCAGCCTTCTTCCTAATTGCCCATACTGGAAGCAAATAACACATCTTTCAGTAGGTAAATATACCAACTCTGTTTCATTTATTCAGTGGAATATTATTCAGTGATTAAAAATCAGTAAACTATCAAGTTACAAAAAGATATGAAAGAAATCTCAAATGTATATTGCTTAAATGAAGTAAGTCACTCTGAACAAATTGTAAATTCTGTGTTTCCAACTGTGTGGAACTCTGGGGAAGAAAACCCATAGAGACAGTTATAAAGATCGTTGGAGGCCAGGAGTTCCAGGAAAAGGAGAGAGGAATTAATAGGTGAAGAATAGGAAATTATGACCTTACTTGAAACCATTCTGAAATGGTGCTAAATGACATTCTGCTCTTGTCAAAATCCATAAAACTGGACAACACAGAATGAACCTTAAAGCAAACTCTGGATTCCTGTTAATAGTAGTGTATCAGTATTGGTTCAGTCATTATAACAAATGTACCACACCAATGTAAGATGTTATTTTAAAAAGAAAACTGGGTGTGAATCAAGGGAGTCTAAGAACATTCTGTACTATCTGTTCATTTTTTGTGCTAATCTAAAATTGATCTAAATAATAATTTTTTTAAAAAATCTGGCACATTGTTTCAAGGAAGAAATCTGTTTCAGCTAATATTCCATTACCAGCTACATGTCTAAACATTAACTTTGAGAAGTTGTTTACTACTAAAAGTGAACAAAAAAAATCCCACCCCCAAAAAATGCTCATTTACCCTTGTAACTGTTCTGCTATCGCCACATGAGAAATTCTGAAGAAAGCCTTGACAATTTTGTTGAATCAGTGTTGATTTAAACATAGATCGACCTCCCACATAGCCACAAGTTGAGTTGTTGCTAGAAATGAAAGAAACTGAACGGAAATGTTCAAAATTCCCCTAAAAGAACTAACCCTCCCTCTGCCCAAATTTCCCTGATAGGAAAAACTCAGGCCCTCCGAGGCAGAATGGGAAGTCACTTTGTCCACAATGATGCATAAAAGGTATTGGCTGGGGGAACGTTTTCTGATTTTTAGAATTCTTTTAGTTTGTATTGAGAACATCTTTCTCTAGGAAGAAAAAGGCCAAAGTCCTGCCTCATACAGTTCAGGATATTTCTCCTTTGGCCTCAGCATTTGGGGCTGGAGATACTATTTGTAGAATGAGGCTGAGGAAATGAGCCAAAATGAATTTCAGGCTTGCCAGAGCTTACAATCTTAATGTAAATTCAACAATTAGCAATGCCTCAGCTGTGAAAGCTGGAAAAAATTCCACACGTCAGATGGTGAGCAGGGCTGGCTAGGAAAATCACTTCCACTTGAACGTTGCTATCCTGTCATCTCCTAACTCAGCTCGTAACCTTGAAAGCAGACCAGAACCCTCTTGGTTATAAATTCACTAAGATGGCTCCAGAAAGTTTCCCTCCATATGAATCCAAAATAGAACTATAAAGTCAGAAAAAGCCAAAGTAGGGAAAGACTTTTAAAATATGTGATATAAAACACTGACGGATCAGTTTCAAAAACTGCCTCGGTTAATGGACACCATTGAATGCCAAGAGGATCCGATTAATTAAGGTACTTACAAGAATCAACAGGTCTAAGTGTCCTTATCAATTTGAGGTATACGGCAGGTGTTTTTCTGGGTTAAGGCTTTTTGATTTTCCTCTTGAGGTGTTTGAAGGGGGCAGAAAATATATATGATACACCACAAGGTAAACCAGTCCCCCCCAAAAAAACATGGGAATCTCTTCATTTTACTTCCTTACCGTGGTCTTCTGAAGAAAAGGAAAAATTCTAAGTGTAGATGGGCATATGAATATTTTTGGTAGTTCTATTGGAAAGAATATATTGATATGGGAATTTGAGGGAAAAGGCCTAACATTCTAAGAACTTCATATGCCATATACAATCATTAATTCTTTGAGGGGTTTTCCCTAATTTTTCCCTCCATTTCCATTGTAACACTGTAGTCATTGAAGATGGCGCTAGCTTTATGACCGTCCTCAGAGCTAGGAACCAGGTTCCATTTCAACCTCTTGATCACATGTACATCACAACCAGTCAGAGAGCAAATCTTGCTACTTTCCTCAAACATTGCTCTTCATGACTTATCTTCACTCCCTACCACAAGATATTCTCATTCCCAATTAAACTTTGTTCTTCTGAAAGCGAATCAAGAAAGATTAATGTTTTTTAATAAAATGTCATCTGGGACTGGGGATACAGTTCAGTTGGTAAAGTGCTTGCCTCCCATGCACAAGGCCCTGGGTTCAATCCCCAGCACCAAAAAAACAAGAACAACAGCAACAACAACAACAAAAAAAAAACTAAAATGTCTTCCAATGTTTCTTCATCAAACATTCACTCAGTCTATATCTTTGTATTGTCCCTGAAGCTTAGCAAGATAAAGAATATGGATGGGTAAATGTAGTTTATTTGAGAAGTTATCCCAGGAAGCAAGGTGTAGCTCTGGGGAGGTCAGACGGTGAAGGGTGGAAGGCAAATAAGGTTTCATTAATGAACAATTTACTTCTGTAAGCAACTGTGCCATGATCCATAGCACAGCCCAGAATTGACCCACCAAGTGATGTTGACACGCTGCTGTGGTCTGAATGTCTCCACAAAAACTCATGTTGAAATTTAGTCTCCATTGCAAGGGGACAAAAGAGAGTGGAAACTTAATCCAGCTATGGTATTTGCAGGTGGGACCCTTGAGAGACACTTAAAGTGGGGGACCTAATTCAATAAGACGATGGCTTTAAAAGAAGAGGAAAAACAGACTAGAAAGTTGTCTGGCCATGTGATAATCTGTACTGTTTCAGGACTCTGCAGAGAAGTCCTGAAACTTCAACAAGAAGGACTTCACCAGCTACAGCTCCTGATCTTCCCACCCTTCAGAACTGTGGACTGGCTGCGCACAGGGGCACACCTATAATCCCAGCAACGTGGGAGGCTGAAGCAAAAGGATCCAAGTTCAAAGCCAGCCTTAGTGAGACCTTAAGCAACTTAGCAAGACCCTGTCTCAAAATTTAAAAATAAAGAGGGTTGTGGATGTGGCTCAGTGAGTAAGCACCCCTGGGTTCAATCCCTGGTACCAGAAAAAAAAAAAAAAAACAAAACTGTGAACCCCGTAAGTCACTACCCTTTATAAATTGCTTGGCCTGTGTGACTCAGTATCCATCATTGAGCCACTTCTGAGATTTCTTTTTTCCAGAGCTTCAGGCCTGCATGATGTACAGGCAGAGATCACTCCTGTGGCCAGAGAACATCATCTGGCAGAAAGACCCAGATGCTTGAGGGAGAGAGTCCTCTGTGTGAGTGGGAATTACCCAGGAAAGCTGCAAGTGACGTTTGGAGAGGACCAAGGGTTGGGAGTACAGGCAGGGTTCCCACAGTGGTGCCCACAATGGCATATGCCCCAAATGCTCAGCTCCACACACAGTGGGTAGTTGCATTTATTGAATTAGTATTCAAATATTCTCTCTTCTTTTCTTCTCTAACTGAATTATGATCCCTATTTGTATCTTTTCACAGATAGAACCTTTAACCCAATCATTCATTTACACATCTTTTAATCCATACAAAAAAGCTTCCTGTTTCCATTCTGCAAACACTTGTTTTGAACCCAATTATCTCAGAGCTCTTCTGCCTCTTATGCACTGTCAAGGCAATTTACTTCAAATGAGCAAAGAGCTCTAGCTCATGGCCCCCGCTTTTGAATCTCAGAAAAAGAAACTGGGATATCTTTCTCAACCATAAGGCTGTATCAAGGGTCTTTTCCCAGGAGTTTTTAAAATGTTTAATTATTTCAGATTCACATTATTATTTTCTACATCTTCTATTTACATAAGTAAAGAGGAAATGTGTCCCTTTATATTAGCCTCTTATCCAATCAGCAAATATGAGGTCAGGATATTTCATCACAAAAAACTCTGTTGATTTTGTATATAAATCACAATGGCTCATTGTGAAGGTGCTTGTACAGAAGTCCGTACCGAATTAGAAAAAAAATTATACATGTACCAAAAAACTATGAGCTACCACCCAGAAAACTCATTTTGTTTTCCATGAGATATTAACTATTGATTTTTCTTTATCCTACCACATCATCCTCTTCTTAAAACCCTGAATGATTTTTAGAAACCATAACATTTTCTCAATCCTCAAAAGATTTTTTTTTCCACGTGACAGTAACTTTTTCAACATAACTAGTCTATGTAAGAATTCGGTGCCATACTTGTGTGTTGGGGATTTGGGGACACCATTTCTCACACTGTCCCACGGCCAAAGTACTATATTTTCTTAAAGGTTGGAGAAATCACCTTAGGGCTATTGCTGGGGGCATACCGTGGTGACTCCTGTCTGATTCACAGGTGTAACGACCCTGCTTTTGGACTGCTGTAATAAAGAAGATATAATCCTTAACCAGGTCTCAAAGGAGCACCACTAATTTAAGTGGCAGGCCTCAATCTCAGGTGACAATTTAATGAGAACCACATGCAGTACAAAGTGTGCCCCGCATCTGTGACAGCAGATAGATGCATAAAAGCAGAAGGATTCCTTGTGCGAACAAGATAGACACAGACTTTTGAAACTGTCAGGGATGACCCTAATAGATAACTGGGGGAAAAGGGAGGAGGAATAGGGAAAAAAAATGATAACCAGTGTAGCAAATATCAATCCATTATATACTTTCTGGTAATTTCTGAATGTTCCTCCAAAGCAAAGCAGGACATGGATAATTTATGTACCTATTGAAAGCAATCTTCCAAGCATGAATAGCTGAAGGATTATAATTTCCTTCCCCCCAATCATTATGGGTCTCCCGGAGGTCGTACAAATAACCAGCATCCTTTCATCCTAAACACTACGCAGCTCAGGTTGAGATATGAGTCTATTAAAATTCAGTTTAAAGAAGAATTTTTTTTTGCTGATGATCTCATTTATTAATTGCTGACTGCCTTTTAAAACCTTCACTAGAAGACAAAGAGACCTTCAAATCCTTTCTCTGAGAGCCAGAGCTTTTCATTTAAGGATTCCAGATGAGCTGTTTTTAAGTACTAAAGTTCAAGTGCTTTAACCACCAAAGAAAATGAAAGGAATTTTACCCAGTTTTGTTCCACAATTGCCACCCAGTAGTTCTTCAATCTTGGCCAAATTGAGCCTCAATTTAAATTAGATTTACCCATGGGACCCTTGGCAATCACAATCAACACAAGATATTAGGGAATGTAGGAAATAGGTCTATTAAGCGACAATTAAAGCTGTCATCCTTCCAGAGCTTATTTTCTGCTAATTTGATCCCTAGTAGAGGTTGGATTTGACATGCTGTAAATAAAAAGGTTTGTTTTACAATATGAGTTGAGTCCTGGAGCTGGGTGGTCGAGCCCTGGTAATGGCTCCTGCTTCACTTTAAGGTGGCTTTAAGCTGTTCCCCTAAATAAGTGACTTCAAAACTACCTTCTACCCAACTGCGTAAGTCCTCCTCAAAGTCCTAAAGCTCAACATAGAAGAACTCAGAGATGTCAGTCAGGAGGTACTGGGTACTGATCGACTTTTCCCTTTTGTAGGAAGTCTCATGGAAACTATTTAGGACTAGATGCTCCCCATTGAGAAAAAGTGAATAGAAAAGAACATTTCACACCTAGAATGTGTCTGAGATTGGTTAACAAAAGTCCAGATCTACTGGGTGTGATGGTATATACCTGTAGTCCCTGCTATTCTGGAGGCTCATCACTTGAGCTCAGGAGTTTGAGGCCACCTTGGGCAGCAAAGGGGACCCCATGTCAAAAAAGAATGAAAGATAAAAGAGGGAGAGTGAAAGAAAGAGACAATGTTCCTCCAAAGGAAAGCAGGACGTGGATAACTGATGTACCTATTGAAAGCAATCTTCTAAGCATGAATGGTTGAAGGATTAGATCTGGATCTGGGAGTGCAGCTTAGAGCCTAGAGTGCTTGCCCAGCCTGTGTGAGGTTCTGGGTTGATCTCCAGCACAACAAAACAAGTGTTAGGTTATCTATATCCCTTGGTATAGGATTGTCACTGCCAGGGATTAAAGGAGTAATCAGTGCTGGTGCAAAGATATATGAATAAGGGTATTTGCTGCAGTTTCGGATGTGGGCAAGAGGTAAAGCTACTTTATTTATGCCATTGCTCCTTCCTCATTCTCCTGAACTCTCTCCAAGCCTCACGCCCCCTCTTTCCACCATGAAAATCTCGTCAGTGCCATTGTCCTTGCAGGTACTTACCTGCAGAGCTGTGTTTTCCACAGGCAGAAAGCTTCCAAGACCTGAGCCTGTCTCCATTAACGTCCCCCTATAGGGCTGGGGTGTAGCGCAGTGGTAGAATGCTCGCCTAGCATGCACAAGACCCCGGGGGATCCCAGAAACACAAAACCAAACCCCAGTATATCTCTTACACACTTAGGTTCATGCCTCTTCAGTTTTCTAGGCTTGAAAATCAAATACATTTTTCATATGGAGGTGTTCATAGATAATATTCTCCCTACTATGTAGTATTTTCTATTTTAAAATGAGATTTTTCTGGAAGATAAGACTTGCAATCAAAAATGAGATGAAAATGAAAATTTCAGGCTCCACATAAATGAAGGAGTTAGAACTTTTGTTGTTTCAAATTCTTTCTTTAAAGATAATTTTAGCATGTGTATGCCTATGTGTGTGTTTCTTAGTTTATTTGCTGTTTCATTATGAAAAGATATTCAAACTTATTATGGGAAATGTAGGAAACAAAAAGTGAAAGGAAGACAGAATTCATCCATATTCCCACAACTCAGATATAGCATTTTTAACCTTCTATTGCAGTTCCTTCTAGTCGTAGTAATGTGCACAAATTCTTGTTTATTTTCTGGAGTCCTGATAACAGTATGTGTACAATTTTGCACTATTTTTTTCATTTTTCATGTTTATTGAAATGTCAGAATAATTTTATCCCAGAAAGGCTTTCTATGGGACCACAATTTACAGTAGTTTTTCCCTTTCCTCACTCATCTGTTTATCTGCCAAGAATATCTTAAAAGTTTTCCTAGTCTTTCTGAACTTCTTACCCAGTCCAGTCTCTAGATGAATTGGAAATACTCAAAATATCTAACTGGTAAGTAAATTTCTCCACATAAAAGCATTAAAATTAATTTCTGACACAGGGAAAGGATTGGTGTATGTTAAAATAATGTGGATACAATGATGAACAGCTGGAGGAATACCAGTAGGAGGTCAAGGTCAAGGTTAAGGTCACTGTCTGTCATAGGCTAAGATCATTCATGGTCACAGCTCTCCTCCTCTGACTGTTTAAGAGAGTGGGCTGTTGCCCACACAAGGCCCAGCCTCTGCTCTCCAGTTGTTTTGGGCCCTACAGGAAGCCCCTGAGATAGCACCCATGAGCTACAGAAATGGTATTCTCACAGGGCCCTGAGGAAGGTTCATGGCTACCACCAAAAATATACCTTCCCACTCCTCCCTCACATCTTTACTTAAGAACACAGGCTCTACTTAGCCACACCCATGTCCCTGGCTCACACACTGAAGATGTGAGGGTAGGGTGGGTAACTTTCATGGTTATTTATGATTTGGTAAAATGACATTTGCATTTCCATCTGGGCTGTTTTCTCCCTAGTTTTTCTACTGACCCGTGTGGCTTAATGCTAGTATTCACCTTTTATAACCCTACCCGGTCACTGATTATCATTTCTGCAGACGTCTCAGATCACATGCAGAAGGTAGAGCCAAATGTTTCTGAAGAAAACAAGTTGGGGATGTTGAACATTTTTAGAATCAGACCAATCATGTGTTTTGAATAACATTCAAAGCCAACATTAAAAAAAAAAAAAAAGAAAGAAAGAAAGAAAATGGGAAGGGGTAAAGTGGGGAAAATATATAGGCCTCATTTGATGTATTTTACTTTTAAATGGAATCTCTGATAGAGTTAAATTGTGCCTAAACTTGCTATAAATGTTGGTTTGTATCATACATTTTGGTCTGTATGAAGCAATGTTATAGGGAACCTTTTGTTCTTAGCAAAAAGACCATCCGCAGTGCAGACTTCACAATGTTTAATAGTAATTAATAAACACCGAGGAGGACTATCCAATTTCCACACACTGACAGTTTGATGATCTACCCTGAGACGTGGAAGGAGCTAAACTAATGTACGGCGGCTCGTGTGTTTGCTGTCTTTCACATGGGATTCTAAGTAGCACAGTAAGAAGACTTGTGGGGAAATGGCTGCTTTTCCCCGCTGGGCCATGGTTAAGCCCTTAGCAGCTAGTGAAGTGCCCAGAGCTGCTTCCCAAAGGAGATTCAGGGAGCTGAGAGGTGGGATCCACAAGAAGCCAGAGCCTTATTGGCAGTGAAGGCTATGTGAGTCATCCAGTTGGCTATCATTATTTTTATTGATCTGCAATCCAGGTCTATTTGGTATTCTAATGAAAACAGATGAAGCTGGTGACTAAATCAGAATAAAAAGGCAGATAGAGCTGAAATGACTGAAAACACACATTATTATCCCAGTAAATGACCTGACAGACACATAGTTCAATTGAGTAAAATGAATAGCATATTTCTTTTTCCATCTTTTCATTTGGCCCAAGATATCCAGAAAGTGGCATAGAATCTCCATTTTTAAAAGAAAACATTATTGTTCCATTTCATTATTTAGAGATGTCCTGAGTCATGTTTTCCTGCTTCTATAGGGTTTGCTCCATGAGGAGGCCCCTGTGGGAGACGCCCCTGCGCATCTCCTCCGGGAACAGATCATTTCGGCATTCTCATTACTCATCACCTTATAGGACGATTTGACCCTTTTGGTTTTTTAAAAGTGATGCACTTGCATATTTTACCCAAACAAAAATTCAAAATAAAATGATGTACTAAAACTGCATGAAGAGATGCCTGAAATCCTTTTTTAAACTGCTGAGAAACCAAAGATTTGGAAACATTATTTGAATCAAATAAAAGAATATCATTTTCTGGTTTAAAATTGCATGTTTTAACACTACAGCAGGGTTTATAGGTTATGAGGCACTGTCATTGACCTCTTTAATGGTATAAAGTGTATTCCGTGTGGTACTTTCCCAAAGAGCCAAGGACTGAGCAGAGAAAAGCCAGCCTCTAATCATGGGCTGAAGACTTGGAAGGGGGGTCATCCTCTGACTTCTTTCTCTATGCACTGGTTTCCAGCAGGCACCATGCTATGGATTTTTCAGTGTGAGATAACACCCACTCAGTTCTTCATGTTCAGTGAATTGGGTTCTTCCTCTTCTCCTTTTTCTCCTCCTTCTAGAATCTAGTAGACACTACCCCTTAGTGAAAACCGTACAGCAGGAAAAGTCACAAAGGCAAGGATAGATGTACTTGCTGTATACAATATCTGTCAGGTTCCAAGCCTCATCCCGATTACACCTCAATACTTTGCAACACTAGGCCTTCATTTTCAAATTGTGGTTTCCGTTCAAAAGGCTCTTAGGCCAAATTCAATCAACCAAAACTCCAACACCCAGTCTGGGGATGTGCCATAGAACTTTTGGAGGTCAGAATTGTTTTCCTCACATTTTTACATCTGTGACTGGCACACAATAGGTCCCACTGAGTGCTACAGAAGAACAGAGGAGGAAAGGAAGGGGGAGGGGAGACAGGAAACTGAATCTGAAGCCAGAATCGGGGACAGGCAGTTAGTGTAGAAACAGGGGATCAGTCAGATGGAGGAAATGGGGGCCATGAAAGCCATCTGCCTCTGGAAGTTGGAGACTGCCCTGGAAGAATGGAATGTCAAGGACCTGCAGAGTCCATTGATAACCAAATTTACCTGCCCTTGTCAGGGACTACAGGCAAGGAGATACTAATTAATGCTCCCTGGGCCCTTACCTGCCTGAATCACCTTGGCCCTCCCCCTGCCCATCCCTTCTCACTTTGTGAAAAACCAGGCCTAATCAAGTAGGCAGGAAGAAAAGAGATAAGGGGGAAAGAATGGGAGAATAAAACCTATAACAAAACCTATTAAAACCATCAAGAGGCGGGCCAAGATGGCGGACTAGAGGGCGGCTGCATTTCACGCTGCTCCAGGACGCAAGATTCAAAAGAGGAGATAGTGAGAGACTTGGGACCAACTCAAAGCTGCCGGGTGAGTCTCTCCTGTTGGGGAGGCGTCCCGGATGGGGCGGTAGCCCCGGAACGCAGGGAATTTGTGAAGTGGAGTTGCTCGGCGAGACGCCCCTCCCCCCGCTGGAGCGGTAAACACGGACAACTGGGATCATCGTAGAGGAGGCAGCTCAGCATAGCGCTTGGACTCGAGCAGCCGCTGGGGCTCCGGGCGGCTGCCTGGGGAGGAGCTGCGTGGCGAGCTGTTTGGACCAGAGTGACCGCTTCCGAACACCGGGGGGTTGCCCGGAGGAGGAGGAGAGGCCCGGCGGGTCGCTTGGGTCTAGGAGTGACTGCATCAGAACCACAGGTGGTTGCCAGAGGAGGAGCTGCGTGGTGAACTGTTTGAACTCAGAGCGAGCGCTCCTGAGCGCCGGGGGACTGCCCGGAGGAGGAGGAGGAGCGCGGCGTGTTGCTTGACCTGGGAGTGGCTGCATCAGAGCTGCAGGCGGTTGCCAAAGGAGGAGCTGCGTGACGAGCTGTTTGAACTCGGAGCAGCTGCTCCAGAACACTGGTTGTCTGCCTGGAGGAGGAGAGCGGTGGGACGCTTAGCCTGGGAGTGACTGCATCAGAACCACAGGCGGTTGCCAGAGGAGGAGGCGAGTGGTGAGCTGATTGGACTAAAAGCGACCGCTCCTGAACACCGGTGGCCTGCCTGGAGGAGGAGCGTGGTGAGTCACCTGGTCTCGGAGCCACCGTTCCTGAACACCTGGGGGGCTACCCCAAGGAGGAGGAGGAGGAAGAGGGCGGGTCACTTGGACTTGGAGTGACTGCCTAGGGCTACGGGTGGTTGGCGGGAGGAGGAGACCCGAAGTGAGTTGTTTGGATTCCTAGTGACTGCGTCGGAAACCGGGCCGCTGTCCGGAGGAGGAGGTGTGTGGCGGGTCTCTGTGTCTCCGAGCTATTGTACGGGGCTCCAGGTGGTGGCTCAGGGGAGGGGCTGCATAGCCAGGCGATTGGTGCAGAGCAGGGTCCCAGGAGCTAGGTGGCTTCTTGCTGGAAGAGCCGCACAGAGACACGCCTAGGGGCGGAGCGAAGTTTCCAGGGCTGCGGGCAGATTCTCTGGGAGAGGCAGCCTAAGGAGACTCGCCTGCGAAGGGTGAGGCTCCCAGGCCCAGGACGTAGGTCCGGGCCCCTGGGATCATTGCAGAAGAAGACAGCCCAGCCCAGGTGGTAGTTGTAGATTGAGGGGAACCTCTAGGAGGGCAACTGACTAGCAAGACGTCCCCACCGAGTGACTCTTCCCGGCCGGGGGAGGTTTTCCCACAGGGACGGTAAAGCCAGAGACATAGGCACAAACAGGCCTTGCCTCAGTCCACAGTCTACTTCCCCATTGGATGACCATTGGTCAACAAGTGGAGGCACCTCCGCCCATTAGCAGGGAATATACGCCACCTGAGGGTTACCACACCTAGAGAGGCAGCTTCTTCGTGGAGCTCTGCATTATCAACCTCCTCCAAGACTTCAGGCTACTGAAGGATAAGAGGGGATATACTAGCAATCTTCAGGGACATTATAAGTTGATAGAGGAAATCTGCAATATCTTAATGACCCACTGATCCCTGAACAATATGAGAAAACAAGGGAAGAAAATGCCCCAAACAAATCTAGATGTTACATCAATAAAATCCAATGACAGCATGGCAGAAGAAATGACAGAAAGGGAGTTCAGAATGTACATAATTAAAATGATTAGGGAAGCAAACGATGAGATGAAAGAGCAAATGCAGGCATTGAACGATCGCACCAATCGACAGTTAACAGAGCAAATTCAGGAAGCAAAAGATCATTTCAATAAAGAGTTAGAGATATTGAAAAAAACCAAACAGAAATCCTTGAAATGAAGGAAACAATAAACCAAATTAAGAACTCCATAGAAAGCATAACCAATAGGATAGAACACCTGGAAGACAGAACTTCAGATATTGAAGACAAAATATTTAACCTCGAAAACAAAGTTGAACAAACAGAGAAGATGGTGAGAAATCATGAACAGAATCTCCAAGAACTATGGGATATCATGAAAAGGCCAAATTTGAGAATTATTGGGATTGAGGAAGGTTTAGAGAAACAAACCAAAGGAATGAACAATCTATTTGAAGAAATAATATCAGAAAATTTCCCAAATCTGAAGAATGAAATGGAAAATCAAGTCCAAGAGGCTTATAGGACTCCAAATACACAAAATTACAACAGACCCACACCAAGGCACATTATAATGAAAATACCTAACATACAAAATAAAGACAGAATTTTAAAGGCTGTGAGAGAAAAGAACCAAATTACATTCAGGGGGAAGCCAATACGGATATCAGCAGATTTTTCAATCCAGACCCTAAAAGCTAGAAGGGCCTGGAACAACATTTTTCAAGCTCTGAAAGAAAATGGATGCCAACCAAGAATCTTATACCCAGCAAAACTTACCTTCAAATTTGACGATGAAATAAGATCATTCCACGATAAAGAAAAGCTAAAAGAATTTACAAAAAGAAAGCCAGCATTACAGAACATTCTCAGCAAAATATTTCATGAGGAAGAGATAAAAAACAAAGAAGCAAATCAGCAAAGGGAGGAATTATCCTAAAGGAACTGTCAAATAAAGGAGGAACCAAGATGTGTCAAAAATTTTAAATATGAACCAAATGACTGGGAATACAAATCATATCTCAATAATAACCCTGAATGTTAATGGCCTGAATTCATCAATCAAAAGACATAGACTGGCAGATTGGATTAAAAAGAAAGATCCAACAATATGTTGCCTGCAAGAGACTCACCTCATAGAAAGAGATACCCATAGACTAAAGGTGAAAGGATGGGGAAAAACATACCATGCACATGGGCTCAGCAAAAAAGCTGGAGTATCTATCCTCATTTCAGATAATGTGGACTTCAAGCCAATGTTAGTTAGAAGGGATAAAGAAGGACATTTCATACTGCTTAAGGGAAGCATAAATCAGCAAGATATAACAATCATAAACATCTATGCCCCAAACAGTGGCTCATCCATGTATGTTAAACAAATCCTTCTCAATTTTAGAAACCAAATAGACCATAACACAATAATACTAGGTGATTTTAACACGCCTCTTTCACCACTGGACAGATCTTCCAAACAAAATTGAACAAAGAAACCATAGATCTCAATAACACAATCAATAATTTAGACTTAACAGACATTATAGAATATACCATCCAACCAAGAGCGAATACACTTTCTTCTCAGCAGCACATGGATCCTTCTCTAAAATAGACCATATATTATACCACAAAGCTAATGTCAGCAAATACAAGAAGATAGAGACACTACCTTGTATTCTATCAGATCATAATGGATTGAAGTTACAAATTAATGAAAGAGTAAAAACAGAAACTACTCCAACACCTGGAGATTAAACAATATGCTACTATATGATGAATGGATAACAGAAGATATTAGGAAGGAAATTAAAAAATTCTTAGAGGTAAACGAGAACAAAGAAACATCATATCAAAATCTCTGGGACACTATGAAAGCTGGTACTTAGAGGAAGATTTATTTCATGGAGCGCATTTAATAAAAGAAGTAAAACTCAAAAATAAATGACCTAACACTACAGCTCAAAGCCCTAGAAAAAGAAGAACAGACCAACACCAAAAGTAGTAGAAGACAGGAAATAGTCAAACTGAGAGCTGAAATCAACGAAATTGAAACGAAAGAAACAATACAAAAAATTGACAAATAAATAGTTGGTTCTTCGAAAAAATAAACAAAATTGATAAACCTTTAGCCACACTAACAAAGAGAAGACGAGAGAAAACCCAAATCACTAAAATTCGGAATGAACAAGGAAATATCACAACAGACACGACCGAAATACAAAACATAATTAGAAGCTATTTTGAAAACCTATACTCCAACAAAATAGAAAATTTCGAAGACATCAACAGGTTTCTAGAGACATATGAATTGCCTAAACTGAACGAGGAGGACATACACAATTTAAATAGACCAATTTCAAGTAATGAAATAGAAGAAGTCATCAAAAGCCTACCAACAAAGAAAAGTCCAGGACCAGATGGGTTCTCAGCCGAGTTCTACAAAACTTTTAAAGAAGAACTCATTCCAATACTTCTCAAAGTATTCCAGAAAATAGAAGAGGAGGGAACTCTCCCAAACTCATTCTATGAAGCCAATATTACCCTGATTCCTAAACCAGACAGAGACACATCGAGGAAAGAAAATTTCAGACCAATATCCTTAATGAACATCGATGCAAAAATTCTAAACAAAATTTTAGCAAATCGCATACAAAAACATATTAAAAAGATAGTGCACCATGATCAAGTGGGTTTCATCCCAGGGATGCAAGGTTGGTTCAACATCAGAAAATCAATAAATGTCATTCACCATATCAATAGACTTAAAGTCAAGAATCACATGATTATTTCGATAGATGCAGAAAAAGCATTTGATAAAATACAGCACCCCTTCATGCTCAAAACACTAGAAAAAATAGGGATAGTGGGAACATTCCTTAACATTGTAAAGGCCATCTACGCTAAACCCATTGCTAATATTATTCTAAATGGTGAAAAACTGAAAGCATTCCCTCTAAAAACTGGAACAAGGCAGGGATGCCCTCTTTCACCACTTCTATTCAATATCGTCCTTGAAACTCTAGCCAGAGCAATTAGACAGACCAAAGAAATTAAAGGGATACGAATAGGAAAAGAAGAACTCAAACTATCCCTATTTGCTGATGATATGATGGTATACTTAGAGGAACCAGGAAATTCCACCAGAAAACTTTTAGATCTCATAAGTGAATTCAGTAAAGTAGCGGGATATAAGATCAATGCACATAAATCGAAGGCATTTTTATATATGAGCGATGAATCTTCAGAAAGAGAAATTAGGAAAACTACCCCATTCACAATAGCTTCGAAAAAAATAAAGTATTTGGGAATCAATCTCACAAAAGAGGTGAAAGACCTCTACAATGAGAACTACAGAACACTAAAGAAAGAAATTCAAGAAAACCTTAGAAGATGGAAAGATCTCCCATGTTCTTGGATAGGAAGAATTAATATTGTCAAAATGGCCATACTACCAAAAGTGCTATACAGATTCAATGCAATTCCAATGAAAATCCCAATGATGTACCTTACAGAAATAGAGCAAGCAATTATGAAATTCATCTGGAAGAATAAAAAACCCAGAATAGCTAAAGCAATCCTTGGCAGAAAGAGTGAAGCAGGGGGTATCGCAATACCAGATCTTCAACTCTACTACAAAGCAATAGTAACAAAAACGGCATGGTATTGGTACCAAAATAGAAAGGTGGATCAATGGTACAGAATAGAGGACACGGACACAAACCCAAATAAATACAATTTCTCATACTAGACAAAGGGGCCAAAAATATGCAATGGAGAAAAGATAGCCTCTTCAACAAATGGTGCTGGGAGAATTGGAAATCCATATGCAACAGAATGAAACTAAACCCATATCTCTCACCATGCACGAAACTAAACTCAAAATGGATTAAGGATCTCGGAATCAGACCAGAGACCTTGCATCTTATAGAAGAAAAAGTAGGTCCAGAGCTTCAACATGTCGGCTTAGGACCAGACTTCCTCAACAGGACTCCCATAGCACAAGAAATAAAAGCAAGAATTAATAACTGGGATAGATTCAAACTAAAAAGCTTTTTCTCAGCAAAGGAAACTATCAGCAATGCAAAGAAAGAGCCTACAGAGTGGGAGAAAATCTTTGCCAATCATACTTCAGATAGAGCGCTAATCTACAGAATCTATAAAGAACTCAAAAAACTCTACACCAAGAATGTAAATAATCCAATCGACAAATGGGCTAACGAAATGAATAGACACTTCACAGAAGAAGATATACAAGCAATCAACAAACATATGGAAAAATGTTCAACATCTCTAGTAATAAGAGAAATGCAAATCAAAACCACCCTAAGATTCCATCTCACCCCAATTAGAATGGCAATTATCAAGAATACAAGCAACAACAGGTGTTGGCGAGGATGTGGGGAGAAAGGTACACTCTTACATTGCTGGTGGGGCTGCAAATTAGTGCAGCCACTCTGGAAAGCAGTGTGGAGATTCCTTAGAAAACTTGGAATGGAACCACCATTTGACCCAGCTATCCCACTCCTTGGCCTATACCCAAAGGACTTAAAATCAGCATATTACAGACATACAGCCACATCAATGTTCATAGCTGCTCAGTTCACAATAGCCAGATTGTGGAACCAACCTAGATGTCCTTCAATTGATGAATGGATAAAGAAAATGTGGTATATATATACAATGGAATATTACTCAGCCATAAAGAACGATAAAATTATGGCATTTGCAGGCAAATGGATGAAACTGGAGAATATTATGCTAAGTAAGATAAGCCAATCTCAAAAAACCAAAGGAAGAATGATATCGCTAATAAGTGGATGATGACACATAATGGGGGGTGGGAAGGGTTAGTGTTGGGGTTGGAGTTGGTTTAGGGAGGGGGCAGGAATGGAGGAAGGAAGGACTGTATAGATGGAGGGGAAGGGGGGGGAGGGGAGGGGGGGAAGGGGAAAAAATGGCAGAATGAATCAAACAACATTACCCTATGTAGATTTATGATTACACAAATGGTATGCCTTTACGCCATGTACAGACAGAGAAACAACATGTATCCCATTTGTTTACAATTTTATAATAAAAAAAAAAAGAAAAAAAAAAAACCATCAAAAAGTCTGCTTTTACTTTTCTTTAATAAAGCTTCTTATTTTCTACTCTACACTTGCCTCGGTGTGCTTCTCTACCGTTATACTTCAACACCTGAGGAAGCAGGACTTGTCACCGGTAAATGGCGGTATCAAATCCAAACGTGAAGAATAAGTATATGTGGGCACTTCCTTCATTTAATTCTTTAGATATCTTTGTTCGTGTTTCATATATTAGATTTTTTTTTACTCGGGGAAATAATCTAAGAAAGTACCAAAGATCACAAAGTACAATATTGATATCAGTAAAATAAAGGCCAATAGTAACAATGACAAAATGAGATTTGGACACTAGAACTCTTTATTCTCATTCTGACATTCTTATCTTGTGTCTTTAAAATAATAAGACATAGTCTCACTAACATTTTTCAATTGCAAAATTCCAAAGATATGAGTAAGGATGGTGAGAAACAGTAGGATTATATAGTCTTGAAGTCTCTTTCTACAACATACTGTTAAGTAGAAAGGGGAAACAGGACCTTCATGGGGTGACACCACCTCAACTGTGATCAATGTTAACCTCACTAGCAGTGAGATTTCAACATCACACACCCCTGAAATGATGCACCCAGCAGAGTGCAGCATCACTATTGCCAAAAACCATAATCTGAATCTGACCATGAAGAAAACACAGAAGAACCCAAATTGAAGGACATTTTACAAAGTAACTGACTAATATTTTTCAAAAATGTCAAGGTCATGAAAAATATGAAAATACTAAGAAATTGTTCCATATGGAAGGAGATTAAGAGGTCAGGATTGGGCTGGGGAGATAGCTCAGTTGGTAGAGTGCTTGCCTTGCAAGACCCTGGGTTCAATCCCTAGCACTGCAAAAAAAAAAAAAGAGAGAGAGAGGTGTCAAGATTGGATCCTAGATCAGAAGGACATTAGTAGGATAATTGGAAATAAATGAACGTTTGAGTAAGGACTCTAGAGTAATTCCCTGGTTTTGATCCTTACATGAAGACAATGTAAAATGCTAACTTACATTTGAGAAAGCTGGGTGAAGAGTATAGTGGAATTCTTTGTGTTATTTTACTACTTTCTCTTAAAATCTATAATTATTTCAGATGAGAGCTTAATTTTTTCACATAAAATTTTTTAAAGACATTGGATGCATTTTGAGAAAAAAAGGGAACTAAAGACTGGGAAATTGCTGGCATTTCCTTTAGATCAGTGGGTGACGTGGACATTTTAACATTCCAATTAAAGAGAGAGACACACAGAGAGCAGAAAGACAGACAAAGTTGGTACACCCACACTGACAAGGCATTTCAAAGACTCCTAGGGTTTCCTCTTAGAGTCACACCGAGGAGGCCATCCCTTCCCTGTTATAGCCATGTGTGTGCTACCAGAATCAAAGGCAGGCTTTACTCTCCTTGGGTCAGGCTGCTAATGAAGCAAAGGTCATGGATTGGACTCATTCTCAAGGGCTGTGACTGTGACTGTCCCTTGGCATTTCCCTGATCACAAGGGAGCCAGGTGTGAAAACTTGACTGCCTCTATGCAAGATCAGACCTTCTGTGAGAAATAACTAAAACACTCAACATCCTGCAGTCACCTTTAAACATAATGGACACACTTGAAGAGAATCACTGTCACCTAAACATGCTGCTAAAAATAACTACACCAGGAAAGGGCCCTCTTATTAGATTCCCTTTCCTCTCCTGCACCTATAATTAGGAGACCTGAAAAGGGTGAGGTTGATTGGCCTCCACACAAGCCACAAATGCACAGAAGCGCCAGAGAGCTATGTTGCCTCTAGCTGAAGTGTGCAGGAGCTTTGAAGCCTGCAAGCTCTGATTTAATATCGCTTAGGCGGACACCAAAGTACATAAAGAATGAGGCTGCTCGCCTTGCTCCTGACAGTTTAGACACGTTCCAGCTTTCACATTCCAAAAAAATCATTGACAGGGGGCTTCTTTCATAAAGATTGTTCCCCTGAGTCTCATGTGTTTACTAGGAGAGCTTTCCTGACGTACTTGGGATTCCAAAGTGGGAGGTGAACACATGTCAGAAAATTCTCAATTCCAAATATCAGGACATTTTAGAGCCAAAAGCAGCTAAGGAATTAGAAGAGGCTTCAACATATGATTAATTCTGGATTCATAAACAAACACAGCAATGTGAAAATAAAATTACTTAGTGGGTGAAATAAAAAACAAGTTAGCCAGCTTCACTTACTTCCCCCTACTGTTAGAAAAATTAAATTTATGCTACATGAAAAGTTATCCCCTTGAGATTCTTTGAATATGAGGATTTGTAAATGTAAAATGGCAGGGTGTCTTCATGCATCCTGTGCTGCTATAACAGACTACCCAAGACTGGGTAATTTATAATCAACAGAGATTTATTTGGCTCACAGTTCTACGGGCTGGAAAGTCCCACAGCATGGCAGCAGTAACTAGTGAGGATCTTTGTACTACATAATAACATGGCAGAAGACGGATGGGCAAGAGAGCAGAAAAGAGCAAGAGGGGACCAAGCTCACTCTTATAACTAACCCACTCTTGCAACAACCCACTCCTGGGATAATGACATTATTCATAAGGGCAAATCTCTCTTATTAGGCCCCACCCCTCACAAACTATTGCATCGAGAATAAGTTTCCTTGTGGAGCGCATTCAGACCTTAGCATTGGGTAAGAACTGAATGCCTATGAGCAGCAAGGCTGTCTGTCTCTCCACTTTTTTCTCTGAGCTGTGGATTTTCAGGTCCTCCTTAGCACTTACTGAACAAGACAAAGATTGGAAACAAACCAACCAACCAAGGAAAATATTTTTTAAACATCTTTCTTGGTTCTATTGATATCAGTGCACTCAGTAGATCTCAGGGAAACGAACTGTTTTGCTAGGTTGAGACTTGCAGGAAGCTCCTCATGATAACACAAATAAAATAAAACTAGAAACATGTTCTCCATCTAAAATTTGTGAAACCACATTCCACCTCTGCTGAGTAAAGCCGAATACAGCTACAGAAATCAATGTTAGAAAAACCAACAATTGTGGAGTAGGAGGGAAGTAAAATCCCTTAGGACTCTGGAACCACTGGGTTGTAAATATTCTTAAACTCAGGCTTATAAGACAAAGATGCCAGCCCATATTATATAAAATGGTTGTGTCATTTTCAGATGAAGCAATTCACATTTGACCACTCCAACTTGATCTATGTTTTCCCAAGGGCAAACTTGAATAGACACCTCCATATTCCTTCTTATAGGATTTTACTGTCCAAAGAATAGACTTAATTTTACATTTCTGTCACCCGATTCCTTTATCAGCTCTATACTAAACATAAGGAGTAAATAGTCTGAATTATATCTCATTCTGGAAATATTTATTGAACTTTATCTCACTATCCACACACATTTTGCAAGGAAAGGTAGGAGGATATTACCTTTAAAAGACTGTTGCATGTAGTAATACACAGCATCCTGTCTCTAAGAAAAGCATGGACTAAAATGGGAAATTACCCCCTAATGAGGACCCAGTTCCCTTTACCTTAGGCAGAGCCCAAGATGGCATATGCAGAATTGCGCCTATTGCTTGAAAGTCAGACACAAAAGCAGGGAGCACCCCTCTTCAGGGTCTGAGACCCTCTGAATAACTAACTTGACTATCTTTTGGACACTTCGTGGAAATAATGAAGAATTTCTTTTCACAATTTGGTCAGCACATTTGCATACATTATCTCATTGAATATATTGAGAGTTTTAGATAACAAAGTTGAGACTCAGAGGCCAAGGTGACCACGGTGACAGAGCCAGGGCCGGGAGGACTATGCATGCACTAGTCACTGTTGGAATCAAGTTGTCTTCCAGTAAGAGTTTGTTCTAGATCCACATGCTTTCAACCAAAGGCATGCATTGTCTATTCAGTATTCTCAGTGTTGATGAGTGGGCCAGCACCTTCAATTTCCTCTCTTTTCCTCTCAAAATCCACAAAACGCCTGTTTGTCCAAAGAGTCCCTATTAATCATATTAAAATGTCACCTCACACTAAATGCAAAATGTCCTTTGCATCCAATTGTCATCTTAATGAATATAATGGCTCCACTGATGATAGAAATGATGTTAAAACTTTTTTCTTTAACCATAAGACTACCCAGCTAAGAGCTCACATATAGATACAAGTACACACAAGCAGAATCACACAAGTTTTGATAAAACTGGCTACAGATTGGGACTACTATAATGTCCAAATACTCAGGAAGCTGCCATAGTTCAAGTGATATCCAGCAGCTGTGTGCAAAGATCACTCAATGACACATTGTTCCTTCCCATCTGGAACGAAGCCCAGACCTGGCTGATGCCTTTGTAACTGCAGATCCCAGACCCCCCTCCTGCCTCTGCCTGTGCACATATACACCAGGAACCCCAGAATCTGATCTCCAGGATAAACTCCCAAGAACCTATAGCATTATAAAGCTCACCTGATGATTCTGATGACTATCTTTAGGGAAAGTTGCACCTCACCAAAAAGGGAGCCACAGGAGGAGAAACAACCCCCTCTCCTGCTCTGAATGCTCAGCAGCCTCCACGAACCCTCCCATGACCTTGACACACACTGAAGAGACCACGGACCTGCCAGAAAACATCTGAACATACTGCAGTTGAGAAAGAAGGCTTTTCTAAGCTTCCCTCGTTTGGACACAAGAAAGTTCTGCAAATTCAGCCACCAGTGAGGGAGAGAGAAAGCTTGAGCTCAGCACCCAGTGTGAGAATTCAGCAGCCATAAATCCCCCTGAGGGGGCTTCCAGCCAGAAAGGAGAATGACCATTACCACCCGGATGAGAAATTCTATAAACAAATGTGTCAGGGACCAAGAAGAAGTTCTCATTCTGAGAACGTTCTTAACTTTACGATAAGCAGCAGCGCCCCTCCCCCCTCCTGGCTGATAGTTCTAACAATATGGTGCCTATGGCGCCGTCCCTGCTTCTCTTCCAGGATCTCACCTTCCCGCTGGCGCGAACTTGCACCCTATCAGGAGCCCAGTAGAACAACACAGCCAACCAACCTGCACCTCGTCATACCCCTCATTCTCTCAGCATAAATACCCGTGAAAACAATAAAAATTTGCAGCTCGATCAGAATTCCTGTCTTGCTATCACTCCCTGCGTCTCTTGTCCCTTTCATTCCTTCTCTCTTAGGTTCGCAGTCCTGTGTTGATGTCCCGTGGGCCGGGACACAAATGTTATCAGAACCTCCCATACTTTCCCACTGAAACTCTAACACCGGCTTATTATGCTGCTATGCTAAGCCTTCCTGACTGTTTTGAAAGCTCCTGTGTGCTGGAGGAAAATAAAACTTCTTCCCCTGCCCATCCTAGGTTCTCTAAATGAGGTCCTGGAACATACACTGGCCAAATACAGGTTAACAAGAGAAAATCCACCAAAAGTTTACTAACTGTCATGCATGTAATGCTTGAAAGTACCCAGAGATGAGTAATTCAAAAGGGTGCTTAGAATTCCCATTCATATACTGTCTTGCTAAAGGAAAAGTGGTTGGGGGCTTGTGTGTGCAGGGTCCAACCAAATGAAGGTGGTAAAAGTCTCTATGCTTTCCAGAATTAAATTAGGAGGAGAAAAACATTTAGAAAAATTAGTTCTTTGGATTGTCTCTCATGGATTTGGTTCTAAGTACTCATTGGTTATTGATTCTTTCCTTTCCAGGAGAACTACTGCTTTCCTATTTGCTACATTTGGTGTCCTGAGTTTGACTTGGCTTCTGCCTGCTGGATGCCCACAGTTTATCAGATCTGGGTCCTTTAGGTCTTAATGGCCTTTAGCTCAAAATAATGCATATGCCAAAGAGACATGTTGTGGAGTGGTATATTCTGGTACGCCTCAAGTTGTAATAAACTTTCCTCCTTCTAATCTGCCTATTTTGTCTATTAATTCACAGGCCCTGACCACTCAGACCTAAGTTGTGAAGGCAAAGTTTACTTCCAAGACCTTCAGTATCACCAAGACCTTCAGTATCACCAAGTCACTGAATTGATCCAGCTACCACTCATTTCCAGGAATCTTGTTATGACAGAAAAATAAATGCTAACTTATTGAAGTCTCTATTTGGTAGTTTTCTGCAACTTAAACCAGGAAGTACAGCTAATTAATCCACTCAGTTCATTCTTGTGACACAAGGTAAAGACCAAGGTAACTGGGGGCCAAAGGCCCATGGCTAACTATTCTCCAGAGGCTCTGACTGGGATGGCTTCTTGAGAGGGATCCTTGAGCCTGACAGCATGACCTGCTCACTAAAACAAACACAAGATCCCAAATCTAACGTGGAAAGTCATCATTGTGACACTTGGAGAATCACAAACATCTGATCAGATTGATGTGTGATAACTCCTCCTAAACCAAGGCAAATCTGCTTCTCCCACTTTTTCCTTGAACAAGCAGCCCGTGGCAATTCTAGATTAATCTGGTAAAATAAACTAGAAAAAAATGCTTTAACACTGTCATAGTTTTCAAAAATACCTTCATTTAATTATTCCTATTAGGAAAGAAAACGTTCAGATATGAAAAACAGAAAACCTACATGTTTGCGTAATGAAGTGACAACCTCTTCCCTAAAGTCCTGTGAGTGCATGGGAGGTGTGGTCAGAGCTCGGGGAGGCGGAGGGTAGACCGAGCTGAGAGTGAGTGCTAGGGCTGAATGTATATTCCCCACATTGTCGGCGGCAAAGGGTGGGAGTGAGCTGACTTCCCAGTAAGTGGGCAGCAAAAGGCAGGATGAAAGGATGGAAAACAAAGAGCACCACACCCAGACCCCTTTCTGAGTGGGCAGGGTTTGTGAACTTTGAGAAATTAAATGGGAACTTGAACTATAAAGCCCAAACCTTTCAATTAACCTGGCAGTTGGCAAGACTTTAAAAGAATATTTTCATATCTTAAAAGCAGTGTGGAAACTATTTGAATCTCAAAATCTTCATCCACACAATAAAAGGATAGGCATAAGTGGGCTCTAAGATTCTCTCAGTTTCAAGATCTTATAAGTTCTATGATTTGTCTTCCCAAGAGAATTTTGGCCATAACTTTCAAGTTAAATCTGTATTTCTTCCTCCGGCCTCTCTCTTGTTTGAGAAAGGAAGCATATGAGTTGGAAATGAAATTCTCCTATTATCTCCCAGTAAATGGCTGCACATTTACTTCCAGTCCAATAACTGAGCCTCATAAATCAACAGGTCCAGCATTCATTCCATGATTTTTTTTTTTAAAACACACACTGTGAATCAGGTACTGTGGTTGCATTTGGGATACAAAGACAGATAAGACACAGCATCAATGAAATATTCACTCTTTGACCAGAGCCAAAATTTTTTCCCAAAATCCATTCCAAATGTTTCTGAATAATAGGATGAGTTACTATTGTACTTTGGCAGTAATTATTGTAAGGGGAAGATCCTCCCTGATTGTCCTCCAAGACTGATAACATAAGAGCACACATTCTTACCATTTCTCTGGCTGGTTATTCTTTGTGTCCTGGTACTCAATGGTGAGGGTATAATGCTTGATGAGCATCAGAGCAGAGCCCCCTACCCATTCCAGTGTATTCTTGCCCAAATACCACTAAATGATAATGAAGGTTTAAGTAGTTCTTTGTCAAAGTGTTTTTTTCCAAATCCTGGTAAGAGTAGGGGGCAAAGGTGATGGATGGACTCAGGCACTGCACTGCCTGTCTCCTCACTCTCTCGATCTCTTAACAGGAAGAGTCTCCTCTGTTTAATTCTTCTACATGTGCCCTGCAGGGGTGGTTCCTTTTCTTCCTGACTCCACTTCTTCCTGCTGTCCTCCCCTTTGAGTCTTATCCCCAGCTGATGACCTAGCATCATGGTCTCAACCCTGTGCTGATGCCCTTTGTCAAATAATTCTCAGTCCTTGGATCAGTGTCTGCTTCTCACAAATTTCCCAACCTCAGGCACTGTTTTAGTCCGGTTTTTTTGTCACTAAAAGACCCAACCAGAATGATTATAGGAAAGGAAAGTTTATTTGAGGGCTCACAGTTTCAGAGGTCTCAGTCCAGGGTCCCTTCCTTGGAGCTTGGATGAGGCAGAATGTCATGGCGGAAGAGTGTGGTGGAGGAAAGCAGCTCACATGATGATCAGGAGGCAGAGAGAGGCTCCTCAAAATATATACCATGCCCCCCATGCCCACCTCCTCTAGCCACACCCTTCCTACCTTCTTACCACTCAGTCAATCCCTATCAGGGGATTAATTCACTGATTAGATTAAGGACATAATCCAACCATTTCTTTTCCAAACCTTCCTGCATTGTCTCACATGTGAGCTTTGGGGGACAACTCTAAACCATAGCATTCCAATCCTTGCCCCCAAAAGCTCACACTCATCTGACAATGCAAAATACATTTAGTACATTCCCAAGAGTTCCCATAGTCTCAATAGTTCCAAGAGTGCTCAAAGTTCAAGTCCAAAATCTTCACTGAGGCTCAAGGAAATCTTGCATTGTGAGCCCCCGTAAAATTAAAAGTAATTTACAAGTATCCAACATATAATGGTAAAGCGTAAACATTTCCATTCACAAAATCAGGGGCATAGAAAGAAGGAATAGGACCAAAGCAAGACCAAAATCCAGCTGAGCAAACAGTCCCTTAGTCCCATGTCCAGCATCTGGGGCATTGTAATGTTCTCTCCAAAGGGCTTGTGTAGCTCTGCTCCTGTGGACTTGTTTGTTGCAGCGCAAGTGGCCTTTCTGTTGGCTTGTCTCTACTCAATTCTGGCAGCTGTGCTAGGACAACATCCCACATTACTGGCATTTTTTTAATCTCGGGAGTCTCCACCGCAGCTTTGGATGACTCCTCAAATCTCCACACCTTGCCTTCTCAGGAAGTTCCTACTAGGAATGACCCTGCACTTTGCCTGGCTTCTAAGGCCTTCCTCTGAAATCTTGATGGAAGTCTCCATGACTCCCTAACTCTAGCATCCTGCATTCCTGCAGAACAAGTACCACAAGGTTGACACCAAGGTCTGCCACCATCTCAAGCAGTAGCCAAGACTCCAGGGACCCTAGCTGCAGTGGCCTCTGAGTACCTGGGTGACTGAGTACATTGACAAAACTTTTTAGGCCCCTTTGTGCAAGAAAGATTCCCCACTGGTCTCTTCCCAAGAGAATTTTCACTTTTACTCCCTAGAGCCTGAGATGGGTGTGGTCTTACAAATTCCTGAGATGCCCTCAGGCCATCTTTCTTAGAGTCTCTGAGCAAAGTCTTTAGCATTTCTTTAGTGGCAATGATGTCTTTAACAACTGCAATTTCCTTAGCCCCAGTTTTACTCGCCTTTCAAGTTCAAGTTATTCAAATCTTTCTGCTCTGCTTTTCTGCTCCTGAATATCACAATAAATTTGGTCAGCAATACCTATACTACTTCCGGAATTCTATACTGTCTAGAAATTTCTTCTGCCAGATTAAGAAGTTCATCACTTTTAAAAATCAGCCTCACAGAAACTCTCGGGGCACAGGCAAAATGCAGATAACTTCTTAGCCAGAACACAACAGAATGGCCACTAGTCCAATTACCAATAGTGTCCTCCTTTTCCTCTAAACCCTCTTGAGTCCTGTCTTCCCAGTCCTATTGGCATTCTGGTTTTCTGAGCTTCCACCAGAATCAGGCATTAAGCTCCACTTACAATAGTGTAAAGCATTTGCAGCTTGCGCTGCTAAACACCTCAAAACTCCTCCAACCCATGCCAAAATGCTTCAAAAACTTATGAACCACATGGTCAGGTTAGTCACAGAAACAACCGCACTTCTCAGTACCAATTTCTGTTTTAGTCAGCTTTTTCACAGCTGTGAATAAAAGACCCAACCAGAACAATTATAGAGAAGGAAAGTGTATTTGACGGTTCACGGTTTCAGAGGTCTCAATCCATAGACAGCAGGCTCCATTCCTTGGGGCTTGGGATAAGTCAGAACATTCTGGTGGAAGAGTGTGGGAAAGGAAGGCAACTCACATGATAATCAGAAAGAAAAGAGAGAGACCACTCTCCAGATACAAAATATATATCCCATAGCCATGCCCCCAATGAACCACTTCCTCCAGTCACACCCCGCCTGCCTCTAGTTACCACTCACTTAATCCCATCAAGAAGTAATACACTGGTTAGGTTGAGGATGTGACCCAATCATTTTTTTCTCCAAACCTTCCTGCATTGTCTCACAATTGAGCTTTTGGGGGACAACTCACATCTAAACCATAAAAGGCACCCACAGACTATCAGTTCTTTCTCCCAGATGAATTTCCACTGGTGTGCAAAGTGAGGAGGGGGTTTGCCCATTCCACTGGAGGGAATGAAGAGCTCTTGACCCTTTGGATTTAGGTGGGAGGTGGGGCAGGATCAGGGGAGAAACAGAGTTTTCTCTCCAAGATTTAGTGACTTTTATTCTACAGTATCCAAAATTAAACCAACAGTAACCTCCAAATATAAGTGGGTTACTTTCCTTCCACTGGCAGTATATATTCTTCCTAGTAGCATCACTCTGAGAATTAGTGAGTAGTTATCACATCACATTGAGAATAATAGGATATACAAACAGCTATTGATAAATAGCCAGAGGTAACATTGAGAGAGATAGAGAATGATTTCATAGACAATGTGATATTTGACCTGATTTTTGAAGGAAGTTTACCAGGCACAGAGGTATTATATAGGGTGGAAATGCCTAGGGCCATATTCTAGGCAAGGGGAAAACATGTGCAAGTCACAGAGGCATGAATTATCAGGGATGTTAAAGACATTATAAAGAAGCCACCATTCCAAAGCATCTTGAGAATCTTAGACCTTTAGTCACTCCTTCAGTTGCTGTGCTATGAAGACTTCTGAAGTTACATGACACTTGAGAGAAAGCAATGGTAGGCTCCATAATGACACCCAGTTCACTTTGTAAACATCCTCCTAGGGTTAAAAGAAGCTGTCTAAGGATAACAGATGTGGAGACAGGAAGAAGAACAGAGCCATGTGCAACACTATTTGTACATGCTGTGTCCCAAATGAAAACCATAAAATCAAACCCCATCTGTCATCACATGAAGTCTTAAAGTGAATAATTCAAAATGATCCTTATTTTTCCCAAGTCACATTTAAGGGGTTTTTCTTTTAAGTTATTAAGTGCATACTATGTATTAAGTACAAAATCCTGGGAGGTAAATTAACTAAGTCCTTTCTCTGAGGTCAAGTAGCCTGTGATGCAACAGAAAAGAAGAGTTCATGGAACTCTAAGAAAAATATAATCTAGATAAGAAATGATATCTAAATGGAGGATTCAGTGAAGGCTTCCTGAAGGAAGTAGAAAGCAGGGCTGTGAAGGCTGGCTAGGAGTTTGGCAGGTAAAAAATGGAGGAGAAAGTCAATTCAAGCTGAAGGGGTAACATAAGATAGGAGACCCCCAGGCATGTATAAATTAGTCAATTAAGCTTTCTGAAGTGATGAAAACAGCCTTTACCTATGCAGTCTAATATGGTACAAAGTAGCTATGCGAGACTACTGAGCACTTGAAATGTAGTTAGGACAAATGAAGAACTTGACTTTTAATTTCATATGATTTTAATTGAATCAAATTTAAGTGGCCACCATAGAAATGAACAAAGACCAACAAAATGAGAACAAGTTCAGGCTATTTATTCAGAACTTGCTGTAGCAGAGAGTCAGCCACCACCAGCTCTTTCGCTGCTGCACAATTCCTCTGTCAGGGGATTAATGCGCTGATTAGGTTAAGGCTTTCATAATCCAATCATCTCACCTCTACACCTTCTTGCTTTGTCTCACACAGGAGCTTTTGGGGGACACTTCACATTCAAACCATAACATTTAGGAGATAATTATATATTTTACATCAAATAAACAAATTGTGCTTCATAGTTTTTAGATGGTTACAATTAAATTAGAACAATTCTGTTCAGCATAAGCAATGACATCAGGTGTCTTTTCTTCTTTTTAAAGACCTGATTTTGTTCCCTGATCTGCTTGACCTTTACTAATTAATCAAAATAAACAAATAGAAACAAGTGTCCTCAGTGACATGCCCGTTATTAATTAGTAAAATCTTTGTAAGAAGAGGACGCCCACTCTTTTCAAGAGATTGTTATCAGGGAAATGTGCTCTGGCTGCACAAAGCAGAAAGTATTCATCAAGGATTCGCGTCAACCGGCATCTCTTCTGGGTGAGTCTAACACGGTGCACAGCAACTTTCTTTTCTCATTTCATTGCTTTCCTTTTTCCTTGGTGCTTTTGTTTCAAAAGGTATTCAAAGTCAAACATATCGGTTCCCTAATTAGCTGACACTTAGCAAACAGGACCCATGCTCCCAAAGCTAATATCATCCTTCCAACATCTCAGGTGCAAACTGATCAATGGGTCATTATAAAAGAAATAGACACTGGCTTTAGGTGGATGCCAGCAGCCAAATTCCACCATTATGGGGTGGATGCAGTATCTGAGACCACAATGCCTGGCCCCTACAGGACCTGGGTATGCAGGGAGGCTGACCCAGAAAGCTAGGACCATGACTTCAGGGAAGCAGAGTATGCAGCCAACATGTTGTACGAGATCAACTCCTGTCTACACCACCTGGAGGAGAAGAACAATCACGTCCATGTCCTCCTCTAGGAGCTACTAGAGTCCAGCTGAAAGATGTGCCTTGAGTTCCAGAAGCAGCTCCAGGAGGCCTCTGATGATACCAGCCTCTAGGCTGAGAGAGTCTCATACCAGGCCCCAACCCTGCATCCCTGGACCACATTCTGACCTCAGCACTCACAACCTGGCTTAGACACGTTCTCAAGGCCTGGCCTTTGGCTACCCTGGTGGGGACGAATAGGTGTCTGCCTACATGCCCAGCCCCCATTCCCCGGTATCCCTCCTGGGGCCAGGTGGGGACCTCAACCCACCCATTTGCCTGCCTGCCTAGCTCCTGAGTCCTCCCCATTCCACCTGGGATTGAGTGTGCCCTTAAATGGTCTCCCATTAAAAGACAGAGAAAGAGAGAAATGAAAACACCAATACCTACCCCAAAGTGGTCTGTTCTCAGTCCCCCCTGCTATGTGAGACCCCAGAAGGCAGGATTCTTGTTTGACTTGAGGACTCCGTATAAGGACCCTGGTACAAAGTATTCCCTCAAATCATTTTTGCTGAATGAACTAAGAAAAGCGGTGGGGGAGGTTACAAAACAAGATGAAAAGTTTTACTGAGCTGCAAATCTTCAAACACCAAGCCATCATTCACTGATTCTAATATTTGCTGAGTGCCAACTACAGGTCAAGTGGTATGCTAGCTGGGTGCCTGAAATACAGAAATAAATACCAGCTAGATCCTGTACTCCAAAAGGATTAAATTATTTTTAAAATTTATGGTTCCATATAAAACCAAAGACAAATCGTGTTTTAATTCATATGATGTTCCATGTATAGTGTTGCCTTTCATTTCCCAAGAATGCCTGGTCCTTTCAGTTTCCCAATTATCTTTCTTCAATATTTTTAACATCAGGGTTGATTGAACAGATAAAAGCACAATTCAGTTATTTTATATACAGAAACTACAGACACTGATTTAGACAACTTGTCTTCTGATAGTCTCATAAAAATTCCAAACAAACTAAAATTCAAATAGAAGTCCCTCATCTCACATTAGTGATTCTCCCTTAAAAACGAAGTTTCTGGAGACTAGACAGCACAATTTCAGCAACTTTAAGTTTTCCAACATGATTTCCTTCAGCTTCATCTTATCTAAAATCAAGATATTCTCCAAAAGCAGGTCTCCCCAAAATGGATTAGCCCATTAGTATCACAAACACATACATAAGAAAAGTAATTAAACTGATAACAAATGCAGAATAATAAAATGGGGTTCCTTATCTTGGTTGCCTTTTCTTTCAGCATTCCAAATATTTCTCAGGTAGGTAGCAAAACACGATTTGGTTTTAAATTATCACTACACACTTTTAGAGTAATTTCAGATATCACTGGGTGTCGAATATGCTAATCTGAAGTTGAATACGGCCCCAGGTGTTATAACCTTCTTGTTCTCAGCCCGAGGAAAGGCATTAATTAACCATAGTTCTGATCCCCAAAGCCAAAGGAAAATATCTCACTGCTGTAGTGATTTAGAAACCACTAGTTCTATCTGAGCATTTTCAAAATTCCAAAGGAGCTTCAAAAAATGGATATCATGATGAAGGGAATAACCTAAAGCCATCCTCAGTGGTAAATCCTCTCTCTGGGATTCATGCCAGCCTGTCAAGAGGATCAATACAACATTCAGATAGATTTATTTCCAATAGACAAATAACTCACATAAGGGAAAATCACTTAATGCAGTACTGAGCTTTCAGACTCCTCCACGTCATTCTGCTACCTCTGATTGCATTTCTTGGAAGCAGGACAGGCCTGAAGGGAAGTCTCTGGAGCCCTTGCATGCCCCTTCTGGGCCAGGCTCTCACCTCCCAGTGCTCTGCTTTCACCCTCTTGAAATCCCATCATATGAATAAATGCTTATCTATCCCCCTAAGGAATGAGGTCAGCACTTTCAGGAAGTAGCTTGCCCGGTAAGGCCAAGAAAAGTGAACGTTCTTTCTTTCTTTCTTCTTTTTTTTTTTTTTTTATTTCTAAGAGACTCTATTTATGGGGAGGTTTTTGGCAAGTGAAACAACCCAACTCCAGTTTATGTAGACAGAAAAGATTTAATCTCGGCACATAGCAGAGTTCACAGGATCTGAAAGATCTGAAAACCAGTCCTGAAAGATACACAGATGGAAAAGTAGAAAAGATGCCCCTTTCTTGCATGGGAAAGAACCATTATGAAAACACCAGCAAAGAAACAGACATGCAGGCCCAGCCCTTCAGCAGAAGCCTCACCAACAAAAGTGGCCCCTGATTCACTGTAGCTATGGGCATTATTGTGACCCCAATCTATCAGCCAATCTCAAAGTGGGGTACTGCAACTCTTCCCAGATATGCCCAGGGTGAGGCACAGGAGGGTCATTTCATAGGGGAATCTATGCAAAGCCAAAATGATAACAGGGACGAAGGGCAGGAGCAGAACTGAAGTCGTCAAAGGCAAAACAATGCCCAGGACAAAATTAACCAAGGTTGTTTATTCATACACTTGTCTTTGCCTTCCTTTAAGCAAGGGTTCAAGGGTGTTAGAAGGGAGACCAAGATGATCAAGGAAAAAAGAGCTAATATTGAGATAGTACCTGGGAAACGTTCTATTGAGGTGGGATTTTTCGTAAGTGGGGAGACTTTCAAATTGGTCTTCAGACGCACATGACAATCCTTCGTTGGCTAGAAGGGAGCCAGGGAGCAGTTGGGGACATTTCAAAAGAGGAAGGATTAGTTCAATGTCAGAGCCAAGGGTTTTCTGTGCCCACTGTTTTATGGAAGAAGATGGGGTCAAGGGGGTGCTTTATGGGAATGGTTATGACAAGCTGACTGCAGGGCAGGTATTTTCTCAAAATCTAGGAGAGAAACTGGGGCAGGAACCAAGGGAGTCCTCTGTGGCACAGATACCAGCTAGAGAAAGCAGGTGCAGGAGGCACCGACAATTTTTTTCTGACAACTTTCTGCCATCTCAGCTGGATTTTCCTAGTTCAGCCAAAGAAACAACAGCTTTCCTCAGGGGATGTTCTTCAGCCTTCATGTTTTGCCTGGTTGTTCAGGTATGGCTAATGCAATATTCCCATCATTCAGAATTATGGGTCATCAGAAGGGCAAACTGACTTTTTCTAGAGTTTTCCTCTGTGCACTCGGATGCTAAGAAGTACTGGATATGAAAGTAAGGATGATACCCAAAACAAGTTCAGACTGACACAATGGAAAGACTACCATTAAAAGGGTTCAAGACATTGGGCAGTCCCTGAAAATGATCTAATAATATGAAGTCACAGGATCATTCCCCACACTGGCCCAGGGACACTAAAAGACATTCATCCTAATGAATGTCACCCTCTATCACCTTATCCTAGACGTGTGTGAGTGCTCTTATGTGCATTCACACATGAATGCCCAGGTTGGTATGAAAGAAAAGAGTGACAAAAACTAAGAGTTTTAGAAAATAGCTAGAAAAAAAAAAACTGTATTTCTATACAGCCTGACGTAAACTTTACATAAATACACATACTCAGCTCCTGTTTTGTTTTCAGTAAACCCTAGGTGATGACCCCTACCCCTCAACATTCAATTCGCTTTTTACCTTATTCCTTACAAAATTACCCAGTCAATATTCTCCTGCAATATTTATCTTGAATGTTTGGTACGGATCCCTTTGACAAAGAGCCTCCTACACAGAAAAATGAAATAAAAGTTGTTCAGTCTATCCACTTATTTTAATTAAAATTGAAACTTCTGGAGGAAAGAAGTATCTTAATAAAAGACTCATCACATTGAGACTTTTAAATAAATATTAAGTATCACTGTGTATGAACACCCACATCTTTGGGAGAAAGGACCAACAAAACCCTGTATGATTTTAGGAGGATTTAATACATAGCTGGAATGGCATGTGTGTGTTTCCTCTGATATTTGCTGAAAACATAAAGGGGGATATTTGTTTTTTTTTAAAAAAAGCTACTTTCTTTTTCTTACCAGTAACAGTTAGTTGGAACAAAGCAGCTTTTCATCTTCTTGTTTATTAAATTCACATCTGTACACAAAATCTTCTTTGTTTAGAGTTCCAGTGGTCTGATGATTGTTGCTTTTTCTTTGTTGTTTTGCAATTCCATAACATGATGGTTGCCTTGGCAATAGAAAAGTGGGCTCAAACCTTTTAAAATGATAACCATCTCCATTCCATGTTATTTATTGGATTTCATTCAGGTATGTTCTCCTTTCTATTTTTCCCCCTTATGAATTTAAAGTTACTGCTTCCTTTGTCATTCTGATTTCCATTTTCTAAATACTTTTCAAAATGCCAGTATTTCTTACCTCTTCTATTGAAATGGAAAATCAAGTCCACAATTTTATATACAATGGAAAAACAGACATTTGCATTTGCTTTGCAACCAGTATTGTGAATGACGCCATATCCTACCTGCATAGAAAACTCAAGCTCACAGCGACTGTGTCTGTGAATTCCACTGGTCCGAGATTCCAGGAAGATTATGACTTGGGGTGCGGGGCAATCAGGGACAACAGACCTGCAAAGCACCTGGTAGGGACTCCATGTGACCCTAGCCAGCTTCCATCCTTAGGTAGGCAGGGTTGCTGAAAGCAGGTAGTCCTGCATTCAGCCTGTGTGACTGAAGAGAGGTCACCATGGTGGCTAGTGAAGCCGTCTTTCTTCTGGTTGGCTGTGGAGAGAAGCCACACCTCAAGGGTAAAGTGAAAAACACCTGAGATGTGAAGGGATGCCAGATGCTGATTTGTAACCCAGGGTTAAGCACTTAAGAGGGAATTATCCAGAATTAGCCAATAACTCATAGTCTCCTGATTCCACCCTATACTTACAGAATTATAGACTGGACTACAGAATGTTCATGCAGAAAGAACTTTGGGTATTTTGCTCAGGACTTCTTGCTCAGGATAGCAGATTCCCCAAAATTCTATAGATAGGAGGAAATGGGTCATGGAACCTTCAGATCATATGCCAAATTTAGATTGCCTGCATGTGTGTGTTTCTCTGAAGAGGGAACGTAGGACTTTTTCACTTCAAAGTGTATGATAAGAAGAAAATATATCATAGTTTGCTTTGGATAGGCACACTGTTGCCCATTTCTCTCACTTAATTATTAGTAATTCCTTATTTCACTCTCAAAAACATCCTACTTTAGTTGGGCAATTGTATGGTCTCTATATCTTTGACCTACAAAAAGATAAGAATTACTGATTTGTCCCAACCCTTCACTTACACACAAGCATTATTGTACTATTAGCTTATGGAAGAGCCTGTCAGGGCACATACATTTATAGGAGACAGATTTATCTGAATAAGTAAGTTGTAGTTTTATTGCACAGATATTTGAAAACCAGGCAAAATTCTTTAGATTTCCCTAAGATAATCGTTTTTATTGTCAACATCGGCTTTGTTGCAAAGTTAAAAGACATTTATAATCATAGGCAACAGCTTTCTTTTGGTAATATTCTGAATTCAATTTAAGATGAAGGAAGTGCACTTATTTATTGCAGTTCAGGAATTATACTCTTCCAAATTGCTTCTTTTTCCCCTGTTCACACTGCTTGAAGAAGTAGCAAATCTTCTGATGGGCAATAAACAAGTTTAATTCAAGTTAACAAATACCAGCTGAGCTTTGACTTGGTTCCAGACACTGTGCTCGGTACTTGAGAGATACAGATGATAGATAAAAACTTTAAAACCTATACTTGAATAAGGAAGGCTTCAAGGACTGAAAAGTTACAGGGAGGAAAAATAGAAATAACTAAAAAAATGTGGAAAACATAATCATTTATAAATGTATATTAGTTACTTTCTGTCATTACAAAATGCCTGGGTGATTAACTTATAAAGAGAAAAGGTCTATTTTGGCTCATGGTTTCAGAAGTTACAGTTCATAATTAGGCAGACCCATTGCTTTGGGGCCTGTGGCAAGGCAGCAATCATGGAGGGAGTACATGGCAGACTAAACTGCTTACGTCACGGCAAGGAAGCAAAAAAGAGGGAAAGGGAGGGGCTTAGTTCCCACAAATCCCTTTGAGGACACACTCCCAGTGACCCAAAGACCTCCATTTGGCCCTGTGACTGAAAGTTTCTACCACTTCCCAATAACAATATCCTGGACACCACATTTTAACATAGGAACCTTTGGGAAGCATTTAATATGCAAGCTATAGCAAAAGGATTAAGTTTTGTTACAGCAGAAGGAAAATACAAAATACTAGTGTCTTAAATAAGATGAAAGTTTATTTTCTATCATGTGAACCGTGGGAATTAGGCAGTTCAGAAGTGGGTGTTGCTCCAGAGTCAAAGGTCCAGCTGCTTCTCCACTGTTGCCCTGTCATTCATGGCCTCTATTCCCAAATTGTCATAGACTTAGATGACTCTTCCAGCTCTGGTCATCACATTTATAGTCATGTTAGCAAGAAGGAAGAAAGAGAAAGAAAAAAAAAATATCCCTCTCCCCATAAAGACTTCCCAGACAAACCACCTTTCCTGAATCCTGGTGGCTAGAACTAGATCACATGGCCACACCGAGCTCTGCAGAGGTTGGAAGTGTAACTTTATTCCTTACATCCCTGTGCCTAGATAAGACCCAAGGATCCTAATTGTTCTCCAATGGCAATTAACAGGACATTGCTGTTGAAGGTCAGTTAGAAATCACTGTGATATCTACAATTAAGCAAATTGAAAATGAGGCAACATAGACTATATAAAAATAAGAAAGCTGTGCAATAACTTATTTCTAAAGTGAAAAGGCAAGTCATAAAGTCATATGCCACTATCAGCATTTAGGTTATTAAAACAGATATATATTAGATCAAGACATGTAGAAAGTTCTTGAAGTAACCCTTGCCTAGGAAATAAGTGAGACTGGGAAAGAGGAAGAAAGTCTATTTACTCAGCATACTTTACTTGTTAAAATACTCTAAAATTTTGTATTCTGTTATCATTTTTTAGAAGTGAAAAAAACAAAGAAAACACACAGGATACAAGGAAGAATGTGATAAGAGCTTTTGAAGTGAAGTAGAAAAGAACAGGCGAAAGCCAACAAGAGATGGCTTTCAGGTAAGATGGTACTTGAATCGGTCTTTTAAAATAAGATCTTGATTGGCACAAATTTGGAAAGAAGACAATCCTGTCATAAAGTATGAGTTAATTCAAATAGTGAGTAACCTTGAGTTGTGTCCAGTGTGGCTGAGTGCAGGTTTCAGTGGGTTGTCATGGACAAGAGGACCAGAAAGTTGGATTGAGACAAGATAATTGAGGGCCTTGCAGGACTAGCTAAGATGCTTGATTTATACTCCGAAGCCTCAGCTTCAAAGATTTCCAAATAGGAGTTCTGTTTGAGAAGTTGATGCAGAGAGTATTTGAAGGAATGCACTGATAGCAGGAAATATTGGGGTGCAAAGACCTGTTAGAAAGCCAAGAGGTCTAAGGCCCTGAATAGTGAGGTTCTGAATTCAGGGGAAAGCCCTGGGAATGGACAGGACTGGACAAATCACAGTACATTGGAACACAGCAACAGGCTGTTTGGGAAAGTGACAGAGAAGAGTGACAATGACGCTCTGAGAGTCTGAGAAAAAATGCTGACATTATTAACATAAAAGAAGGACCCAACCAATCTGAAGGCAAGGTTTATTACATTTTGCAGATGCTGGAAACTCAGGTCTAGTGCTAAGGTTGAAAATTAGGACTAGATTGTGGAGACAGGCTAAGAAGTGTAGTCGCAGGAGTAAATGGCTGAAAGAGAAATTCCGGAGGGAAAGGAGGAAGAGGAGAACCAAAGAGCACAAATTAGGTCAGAAAATGAAAATATCTCTAAGTTCTAATTAATATACTGGTTCCATTAAATCTTACCCTTCTTTGAGTGGGCAAAGAGTTAAGCTTTTTACTTTACAGGGAAAAAAATAAGGTCCAGACACGCATTTAACAAATATGTATTGTCTACATATTTATGGTATGAGCACTAAACTGGACCCTGAAGATTCAGGGGAAAATAATTTAGTACAAGACTTTACTCTCATAGGACTTCCATTCTGATGGGGAAAATAATCAACAAATAAGAAATAACTAACCAGATAAGTACAACTTACTACTATGAAGATGAGGAGTGGGAATATGTGGGGGACGCCACTTGACATAGGCAGCAATGGGGGGCCTGCTGGGAAGTGACCTGGGCCTCAGGACTTAAAAGTAAGAACGAAGTGGTGAAACCTCTACAACCCCAATGAGAACACAAGATCTCGAAGCAGAAAGGACCTGCTGTGTTTAAAGGACATGAAAAAAAAAACAAAAGTGCTGTTACTTGGAGAACACATTAGAGAACGGAATGAGAAGGTTGGAAGAGTAGGACCTCGTAAACCATCAACAGTGAAGACTTCAATATCCGAAGGAAGGAGAAGCCAAGTGTCTTAAGCTGAGAAGGAACAGAATTCAGTTAGCATCGACTGCAGGAAAAAAAGATTAGAGAATAGCAAGAGTGGAAGACCAACAAGTAAAATAAGATAGAAACCTGGTCCAAGGTTGAGGCCTGAAGATGGAAAGAAAAATAAAAAGTAAACTAAAGATGAAACTGATAGGACTTGCTATTGGGGAAAGAGAGGGTGAGGAACTGAAGATAATTCCTACAGTTGGGACTTTCAACAATGAAGGGAAGGGGGAAGACGGGGAGGAGTCACTCTAAGCAGGGGGTTAGTGAAATGTAGGATAGGTTGAAGGGATGGTCACCAAAGTCACCATTTTAAATTTAGATTTGGGAGGAATCTTAGATACCTAAGAAAATTCTTAAGTTGGCAGCTGACTAAACCTACTGCTACATTTTCTATAGTCTAACAAATATAGAAAGGATTTAAAGGCTTAAGACTGGATAAATCTTTAAGGAAAGAAGAAAGAAAGGATGGAGAAGAACATGTGACCAAGAACTGAGTTCCAAGGCCGGAGGAGTCACTTGCCTTGCCTCTTCCAAGAACCAGGGTCAACCTTAGCCATCTTTTTCAGGTAGTCAGAAATACTGGGGTGGTCAGGGGCCAGGGCCAGAATTTAGCTAGGAGGAAGTGGAGTTGTGAAAATGTAACAATTCAGCGAGTCACATCTTCATGGGTCACAGTCTCTTCCCTGCTGGCCATCGTAGCATAAGAATGGCTTCCAGGACACTCTGATCACCATCTGACTTGTAGATTCTCAGATGTGAGAAGCACAGGTCAGTTGGCAACTACTATGCCCTATTTTTATAAGTAAAAGCTCTCATGCAATCTTCAACTTTTTACCATCAAAAGACATCTGAAGCATAAAATGTTTCTATATTAAACAAAGTGAAAGAAGTTCTAAACAATTGTAACCTGTCATTGAACAGGTTCACAGAACCTGCCAGTTCATAGACAGCCATAGGACATATATAAAGTGAGGACACAGAATTGCAAGCACACACAATCCAATTTTAAAAAACTGGGTGAATGGCCTGAGTAGATATTTTCCAAAAGAGGATATAAAAATGGCCAACTTGCATATGAAAAAGGTGCAACTTCACTAATCATCTGATAAATACAAATCAAAATTGTAATGAGATACCAATGCCCTCCAGTTGGAATGGCTATCATCAAAACAACAAAAATGACAAATGCCTAGTAAGGATGTGGAGAAAGGAAACCTTCCCTACACTATTGGCAGGAACATAAACAAGCATAACCATTATGAATAGTATGGGGGTCCCTCAAAAAATTAGAACTAGAAATACATATGATCCAGTGATCCCACTCCTAGATATATATCCAAGGGAATTGAAATCACTTGTCAAAGAGAGACATTTGTACCCATACGGCACCACTTACAATAGCCAACAACAGGTTTCTATTAGTGATTGAATATGTAAAGAAATGTGGGCTGGGGATATAGCTCAGTTGGTAGAGTGCTTGCCTTGCAAGCACAAGGCCCTGGGCTCAAACTCTGGCTCTGCAAAAAAAAAAAAAAAAAGTGCTGTCTATACAAAAGAGAATATTATTCAGCCATGAAAAAGAAATGGAATCCTTTCACTTGCAGCAATAAAGATGGAGCTGGACAATATTAAGTGAAATAAATCAAGGACAGAAGGACAAATGCTGCATGTTCTCACTTTTGTGGAAACTAAAAAATCAATCTCAAAGAAATAAAGAATAGAATAATGGTTACCAGAACCTAAGAAGAGTGGAGGGTACAGGAAGGTAAGAGGGTAGTTAATGGGTACAGGAGCACAAATGTATAGAAGAAATAGCTTCTACTATTTTATAACACAGTGGGTCAACTATAGTTGATACCAATTAATCAATCATCATCATCATTCAATCACCAATTAATTAAAATATTTCAAAGTAACTACTACAGGGTATTTGAATGTTCTCAACACAAAAAGGTAATAAATGTCTGAAGTGATAGATGTGCCAAATGCCCTGATGTGATTGTTGCATATTGTATACATGTATTAATGTGTCACACTCTACCCCATAAATATGCATAATTATGTGTTGATTAAAAATAAAAATGTATTTTAAAAAGGTTTGCAAGCACAGTCTAAAACCTTTAGTAAGTACATATTTAGTATATGAGTCACGCACAGCCTATTCTCTTAATTGCACTAGAGAAAAGATTATGCCACAATACCTAAAACCATCTTCAATACATTGCAGCAATTAGAACGTGCTACCTTGATTGTTTTTGAGAATCTAATGTTAACAAGATGTTGTCTCATTATAAAGTTGTTCAAACCTTGTAACACAGCTACAGTGACATTTCTAGGTCCCTAAAATATAGTTTTAAACAGAGAAGAAATTCAAACAAATGGAAAGCCAAAAAGAAGTTTATTACAAAAGTTAATAAAGTTCCAATGAACCATTTCAACTATAATTATGAAAGACATTTGTAACTACAACATTTCAGAAAAATAGGTGAAAACCACACAGTGAATGGGACTGATATGAAGAGTTCCTTTTTAAAATAATCTTAAACTTATTTATTGAAGAATTAAAGAGAAAACTCAGGTAAAGATAGTAATTTGTTTCTATTGAAACGAAACCACTGAAGAGGATGGAATCAATAGAAATTTTTAACCTCAAGTCCATTACACAATGTTTACCTGTACGGGAACATCACACTGTACTCTATAAATATTTAGAACTTTTATGTGTCAATCAAAAAGCAAGATTTTAAAATAACAAGTGGGAAGAAAAATAATTTCAGGTCATACATAAAAGTAGTTATTCATGAAAGAAAAAGATAGAGAACACAAGTAAATTATAGGCACTCGACTGCTTGATATTTCCACTGATAACCAAGAGTGAATCTTATTAGCACATCAGAAAGGAACTGAATCTCTTGTGGATTTGACCCTAGACACTAAGGATGACTAAGATAACATAAATCTCATACTATTCCACTACAGTGGGGATATTGGTGACAAAAGGTTAACAAATTTTATTGTCATTTCCAAGTAATTGTGATTAATTACTACACAAAAAGAACTTGAAATATCCTAAATCCTTACAGCCTAAATATGAAAGAAACGATAGAAATTGCACAACTTGAACATCTAAATATTTTTGTGACATTACCAGTAAGTTAGAAAGCTGAAAGGGAAGTGTTATATGTTGACTCTGGAATGTCGTCCAAACACCCATGTTTTGAAGACTTAGTCCCCAGCTTGTGTTATTATTGGGAGGTAGTGGAAGCTGAAGGAAGTGGGCCCTGGTGGAAAGAAGTGAGGTCACGGGGGTTGTGCCCTTGAAGGGGACATTAGGCCCTAGCCCCTGTCACTCCTGTGGTTTCCCAGCCACCAGAGGTGAAGCTGCTTTCTCCTCCATTCACTCCCACAGCCCCAAAGCAACAGGGCAAGAGACCTGAACTGAGACTTCCAAAACTGAGCCAAAATAAACTTTTTCCTTTATTAAGTTGATTTCTTAGGTATTTTGTCATGGTGATGGAAATCTAACACGGTGTTGTGGTTTGGATGTGAGGTGTGCCCCAAAAGCTCATGCATGGGACAATGCAAGAAGGTTTAGAAGAGAAATGATCGGGTTAAGTCTCTCATAACCCAATGATTGAATTAATCCCCTGATGGGATTAACTGAGTGGTAACTGAAGGCAGGTAGGGTGTGGCTGGAGGAGGTGGGTCATTGGGGGCCTGGCTTTGGGGTATATATTTGGTATCTGGCCCGTGGAGTCTCTCTCTGCTTCCTGATCTTCGTAAACTGCTTCCGTCTGCCATGGTCTTCCACTACAATGTTCTGCCTCACCTCAAGCCCCAAGGAATGGAGCCAGCTGTTATGGCTATCTATGAAACCCATGAGCCTTCAAGTAATTTTTTCCTCCTCTAAAGTTTTTGTCGAATCTTTTAGTCACAGCAATGAAAAGCTGACTAAAACACAGAAACAGTCACTAAACTAAATATAATAGCCAAAAACTTCTATTCAACTAAGATAAACGCTGGCTTTCTATTGTCTCATGGAAAATATTCCAAAATCATTGTCATATAAAGAAGTGACTAAAAACTATGTATTTGAATCAATAGGATAGGAAAAGTATTAAGAATCCTATTTGGATGGTTAATAATTATTTTCACTTCATGATGTTCACAGTATAAACTTTTCAAAATTTGGTGTAATCTTTTCTCTGTCTGAATATTCATTTTCATATTCAATTTGTATTTATGATTTTGTACCATTTTATTCAAAGAATGCACCCTATGTTGTATAAACTTCAGGTCCCATGTGAACACTGAGATATTGAACAGAGAAAGGCTATGAGACAGCTTTGTCTCAAAAGGCCAGAGAAGAGACTGTTGCAAGGATGGCAGCTGCTTACTGCTCCTGAGAGTTCAAGGTGAAGGTAGAGATGCACTCTTTGGGTTCAGCAACTTGAGTGTGCTGTTGACCTTGACAAGAGGTAAGTCACTGGAGAGGGACAATGAGCCAGGTTGGAGCAGGCTGAAGAGCAGATTGGTCATATCTAATGTTCAAGTATACTATCCTAGTTATTTGACTTGCAGAGATTAGTCATCCATCTTCCCCTGCCCTGCCTAGCCTTGAAAGGAAGACTCCTGCCAACCAGTTGAGCTGCTACCTACTGAAGGCATGGTAGAAGCCTGGGCCAAGGTTTGGGATAGACTTCTCTGCCTGTGCTCACACGTCCCATGCGTGGACCCTGCCTCCTGACTACACCCTCACCAGAGTCCAGCAGCAGGTGTCCTCTTTGCCCTTAAAACAGAGGGACAGGAGTAGCTTTCTGCTCTTGCTAGTACCTGAGTATTTCAGTGTCCATACAACTGCCCTTAACCTTATCTGCTCCTCTGAAAATAACCCCTCCTTCAATGGTCCTCAATTAAACCTCTGAGTCAGGGTTAATTGGGTTTAATTTGCCATGCCAGCTCCTGACTGATGTATACACTGACTTTTCAACTAATAAACCCAGTCTGTGCAGCCCTAATTGGCTGCAGATATTGAAGACCTTTATAAGCTCAATTTCTGAGACAAGTATAACCAGATGTGACAGTATAAGACCTTTATCAGGTATAAGAGTTGGAATTTAGTCCTGCAAGTCTGAGGTAGCATCTGATACTTCTAGGTACTGTCATGGTTTCTGGATTTTCCTATCAATCTTAACCCAAAATGCTGGCTGGACCTCACTGCCACAGTCTGCATTGTTTTTGTTGTTGTGGTTGTTGCTGTTGTCATTTGTATGTAATCTCAATTTTTCATACTTTTCCTGAATCCCTGCCAAGCCAAGTACCTATGCACAGGACCTGATTATACATTTAACTCTCCCAGGAGGTGGTACTGTGCCCTGCAAACCCCAGTCAATGGCAGGAGGCCTACAACTCTGCAGTCAGACCCACAATTAGAAGCATAAAACTGCCAACAGCACCACTTATGCACCTTACTCAGTCAGACACGCCTGCTCAGCTCCCCAGACACAGACCATGAGGATATTGCAGTTCAGCTCCAGTGAAGAGCTAGCCCTGTGGTCAAGTTAATCCATGTTTCCAGGTGACTTCCTTTTCCCCATTTGCCCCCATCTCCTCATCAAACCCACTGGTGATCAATTCTAACAAATAGTGAACCTTACTTAAGAGAGTTTAAATGATATTTTCCTGCTAATGTCAGGAAGTGGTGTTAACAGAGCTAGTAATATAAAAAAGGAGAATCTCATCTCTACACCATCTTTGGTACATCTCAGGAAGAATATTGGAAAATGACTCTCTGATCCAGTCCCTCCTCTATCTTGAAATCCTTCACTTATTTTCCAAAGTGTTTGGAGTCAAGTTTAAATTCACTCATTTAATACACATGTCCTTCCTTACTTGAATACCACCCACCTGTTTAGCTTCATACCTTTACCATCTTTGATCTGAGCTTTTTGATAACAGTTATTTGTAACTCATTTGAACACTGCATAATGACATTTTGTCAATGGCAAATGCAGATATGATGGTAGTCCCCTAAGATGGTATTGCTTTGTGACCATCACAGCCAATTTAGTTTGTGTAAGTACCCTGTGAGGTTCACACAATGACAAATTACCTAATGACACATTTCTCTGAACATGTCCTCCCTCTCACTGAGCAATGCATGACTGTCACGATTTCCCAACCACATCATGCTCTTTCCTCCTCTTTGACTTTTACATAATGTCTCCTCTATTCTAGAATTCCCTTCCTCCTTTTCTTCCTGCAAGATATACTCCAGCCATCCCCTCATCTTGGAAACTTTCCCATAATCTTTAGGTAATGAAGTACTTTGTTTTACTATTTGTGTAGCACATGAAACCATCACACTCAATGTAATAATAGTCATTTTTCTATCTTGATTATGCACCTATAAATTTCTACAGGGAATTGTTCATTTTGATACTTATAATGTCTAAGATAGTGCCTGGCACATACTAGCACTTAAATAGGTGTAAAATAAGTGAATGTTTTACGTTTTGACTGAACAGATTGGAGGAATGAGGGAAAATTGAACAGAGGGATGGGGAAGCAAGAGAGTCATAAGAAAAGACAGTTTTGGAGGACATTAGAGGAAAATGTAGAAAATGATTATCCAAAGAAAGGCAGGATGTAAGATAGCTATTTCCACACACATGACACATTATCACAATTATAAATAGGCAAACTTAAAAAGATGCACTAGAATTGTATCAGAAGAATATACTTAAACAAGAAGAAATAGCTATGACTATCAAAAAGTCTTCCTAAATACACCTTTAGAAACGTTATCCCTATAAATGTTAAAAATAAGGTAAACAATCATCTTGTTCAGTTCAGGTCAACATATGTTTGAAGGAAAATTGGAAATGTGGTCCTCATTGTAGAGTCAGTTATCAGTCAGTTCACCCAGTTGTGTCAAGAGTAGACAGTAGTAAACAACCAGACTTGGAATCTAGGAGATGGTTCTCATCCTAGTTTCATTTCCTGCTACTTATTTCTTGCTTAGGACTTTAACACTTGCAAGTTGCATGGTTTGGATCGTATGTTTAGTGTACTACAGTTTTATTATGTGCAAAACAAGGATTATAGTTGAAGCTTCCCTTATGAGAATTAAATGAGAGAATACACTTAAATATTTAGTATGCAAGAGTTTAATAACATCAACTTTTTTATCACCAACATTGTTGATTTACATAGAAGGAAGCCACGGTCCGGGGAGATTCAGTGCATCACCAGTTGCTGATACAGCCAGGACCAGAGCCAGGTATTCAATGTGCACCTTTCTACTCCTTCCTGGTCAGAGAAGCTAGGACCTTAATGAACTCAATGTCACCTAGCTCTTATGCAGTATAATACAGAGTGGAAAACTGCATTAGAAATTCAGAATTGGCTTCATCTAATCTATAACCTTTATTAATAAAAGGATTACAGCTCTGTTTTTGTTAGTCTTAACTTTTTAATTACAAAAGGCCAAACACTTTTCTTGTAGCAGGCTATTTGCCCTTCTTTTTAATGCCAAAAACTTTAACAATGCTTCTTTATTTAAAGCTGGAATTCTTAAGGCCTTAAATAGGAAGATTTAAATGGACATTATGACCTCCAAAAGAGAACTGATATATTTTTGGCCTTCCAAGTTCATTACCTACAAGAAGCTTTGTATCTATAATTTAAGGAAAGGTGAGTGATGGAGTGTTTCTCCTTCCACTGGATGTTTGATGTCAAGTAGACTGCAGGAAAGCCATGAGCTTAGGAGACGTGTGTGCTTTGTTAGACAGCTGGAAGCCCAGAGCTAGAAAGTTTAATGTTTAATATTCTTCTTTTGCTGAACACATTCAGCAACTGGTCCTTAGCCATCTTTCTAAAGATCTTTTTTGCTTTAAAATTTTTTTTCAAGAAAGAAAATGTAACTAGAACTTAGCTACAAGATGAAAGCTCAAAAGATTATAAATAAAAATCATGAAGATTCATGAAATCATCAACCCATTCATATTTATAGAGTGCGTATGCCTCTAGTACCTCTAAGATGATTATTTCACAGCAAGGGTCGAGGTTTCCTCTTAATAATCTCTGCCCTCTAAGATTCAATTCACAGTAATCTTTTTCTTCCTACGCTGCATGGATTAAGTCTTCTCTTCCACTGTGACGGATTTTTTAAAAACCTAATGACTGAGTGATTACAAATCTTTTCTCCAGTATTATAAATAACAATGCCTCATTCTGGCTGAATATTAAGAATTTGTACAGCGCTTGCTGTTTAAAATATCTTTTAAATGTCCACAATTGAATTAAAGTCTTATGTTCAATCATGAACCATGAAATTAGTTGGTATTACCAATGTTCTGCAACTCAGGACCTGAAAAAAATAAAATAAAAGACAGCAATGCAAACTGATTGAAAGGAATTTCAACTAAAAGTTGGCTTTCATATTTTCTAAGGGCCTTAATGTAATACTAACTCTATCAAAGTATAAAACAAAACAAAGCAAAATAACTCTATTCATGCATATGTATATGATTTTTTACTTAGCAAAAATAAAAATCTCCATTTTTAAGGTAGGTAAAATAAGTTTAAGTAAAAAAAAAATACTATATGCATGCTCTCTATCTCTTCCTCTCTCTCTTTTTCTCTATTAAGAAAGTTAAGAATATTTGCACCTAAAGACTTATTTATATTTTGGGTGAATTTCTGGTACACCTAGTTAACATACTCATCATTTTACCCAAACCACAGGACATTAGGTGCTTGAGCAGCAAATCCAAGTGACATACCAGGATGGCAACCACCTCAAAGCCCTGTTATCCCTGAAGCAATACTGAATTCTCTGTGTAACAAAAATGGTTGCTGTGATTTGGTTTCTTGCTGCTCAATAGAGGTCTGTGGAATGTAGCCTCAACATGACCTGGGAGTGTGTTAGAAACACAAAACCTCAGGCCCTGCCCCAGACCTCCTGAAAGACAATCTTCATTTAATAAGATCTCAGGTAATCAAATGCATATTAAGGTTTGAGAAGCACTGATTTAGCTGATTGGCCTCACAGTGTAAATCTCTTCCCTAATTGCCTAAAATAATACCTAGAAAGAAAATTGAGCAAGAATTTTGGAAGAGAAAAGTTTATAGCACCTATCTTGTGCACATTTAAATTTTTCCTCATTTAATCTTAATTTTAAAAACCCTGCAATGTAGGCTTATTCCCATTTTTACAGCAGAGGAACTACTGGTAAGGGCCTTGTCAAAGATTACACAGCTAATAAATGTTGGAGCCAAGATACAAAATAAGGCCAGTCTGGCTCCAACGTTTCCCATCTCTTTTCCATTATAGCACAGTACCCCTTATCTTTCTCATTTTTTAATACCACTTAGAACCATTAAATGTCTTCTATACAGACCTTAGATTGAACTTTATCATCAAAATCCATTTATTAAACTCAGTAGGTTTGTCACTCAGGTTTTTGAAGTCTGTGTCTATAGTTACCCTGTGTGGGTCATATCCTCAGTATAGCAAACTGAACTGTTTATCATACTCCCTAGCACCTATCGATGGCATATTCTTTCTCCTTGACCTCAGGATTTATCCTTTTAGTCATTTAAAGATGCAAATGTTTCCAAGGTTTATTGCAGATAAAATGGACTCAAAATCTTATTGTCAAACATGGAGGTTAAAAATTATATAGGAGCCAGACATGGTGGCACTCACCTGTCATCCCAGATCTCAGGCAGAAGAACCACTTGAGCCCAGGAGTTTCAGGCCAACTGGGCAATATAGTAAGAACTTGTCTCAAAAAAAAAAAAAAAAATTACATAGGAATCCTGCAGAAGGTGTCTCGTGAACCACAGTGGTAGTAATTACATTTTTTCCTTTGGAGGAGATGTATACACCTTATTTAAAAAGAAAAAGTCCACTCTGATGACTCTCACACCATTGTTCCTTTTCACTTACAATTGGATTGTACTTTAGCCACTTGCAAGTTTAGATTCTGGATCTGGTTTTCAGAAAACTGTGACTATACAAGATCAGAATTTCTTTTAGGAAAATCATAGACTTTTGGTGACTAGTCTGCATCTTGAGTTAGATATTTGTTTTAGTCAGTTTTTTTCACTTCTGGACCTGATCGGAACAATTGAAGAGGAGGAAAAGTTTATTTGAGAGCTCATAGATTCAGAGGTTTTAGCCATAGAAGCTGGCTCCATTGCTCAGGGCTCAATGTGAGACAGATCATAATGGTAGAAGAGTTGGCAGAGGGAAGCGGCTCACAAGATGATCAGAAAGCAGAGAGAGAGACTCCATTCCCCAGATATAAAATATATACCCCAAAGCCACACCCACAATGCCCCACCTCATCCAGCCATGCCCCACCTGCCTTCAGTTGCCATCAATTAATCCCATCAGGTGATTAATTCACTACTTAGGTTAAGGCTCTTGTCACATAATCACTTCTTCTCTGAACCTTCTTGCATTATCTCACAGGTAAGCTTTTGGAGGACACCTCACAACCAAACCATAACATAATTTAATATCAAAGCTCATCATTTTCTTTCTAGAAATACCAAGTTCACTAGTGAATGAACTTGAAAGCAACCAGTTGAACCTATTGGATTATGTATTCACAATAAAATATTTTTTATGGTAATAAATACATGTCACCCAAAGATTTACCATTCTTTTGGTATGAGTTGATTATAGGAGCAAGTAGGTAATAATTTAAGTAACTGTTTTGCTCTGTGTGCCATGGACTACCAGAGTCCCTTTAGCAGTGAAAACATGCCATTATTGCCTATTAATCTAATTGGATCTGGGACTCAGATAACCCAGAAACATTTGAGAGACATATACATCCCTTTCAAAGATTCCATTTCTCTGGAATTACTTCCAGTTCTACTTTCTACATCAGTTCAACTTTGATCAGAGAAGCATAACTGCTCAGATTGCTATGAACAAAGAAATTTATTATAGGACCTCTTTTAATTGTGCAACTTGATGGATCAGACTATAGATGCTGATCCTCTGCATCTGGTATTTAGCCTGAAGTTTCTATAGGAGATTCAATCTTTGAGACGGGGGAGGGAGGGGAATCTAAATGTGGATGATCAAAGCAAACTGGAACCTGCAGATGTACTAAAATCCATAGGAAAACTAGAACTCACCCCTCCCTCACCAATTCCAACTCCAATGCTATGGGTGATCTGCACATGCACTTGACCCAGAACTCTGAGAAGCTGTACAGGAGGAGACCTCTCAGGATCTGAGGGAACTGTGGATCCAGGTGCTGAACCATTCCAGCAAGGTGAGTAGGTAGATGATTATGAACATGTGTGAACAACCACAAAACCTTGCCCTAAACTGATCTTCAGATAGTTCAAAATATACATTCTCTCTCATTTTACCTTTCAAATCTTGTGCTAAATGATTCTGCAGCCAACATTATCCCAGGACCAAATACAAAAGGAGATTTCTGGGAAAGTTAGGGTCATTCTAGGTAAATAGAAGCAGTACAAAGCCACCACAAAAAACCATTAGCTAACCCTTACCGTAAATGCCAAGAATTATCCATACACATTAACACAGAAAGACCTCAAACAAATTTTCCTGCAGTGTATATTTTTTTAAGCCCTAGGCCAACAGAATTGTGTGTGTGTGTGTGTGTGTGTGTGTGTGTGTGTGTGTTAGGGGGAGTAGTATGTATGCCTACCATTAATTAATTAAATTCTATGTCTCTTGAAGTGCTGCAATCCACATTAACTTATGGAATGTTCTGAGAAGTCCTGAGTCCTCCTTACATTAGTTTAATAGGTGTCACACAGATTAATTTGTCCTTTCTTTCTCATAACTCTCAAAATCCTGTAAGACCATATTCCACAAAATGAACATTGAAAAAGACTGCCTTAGAGAATTATCTAAAGCATAGATGGTATAAAGCTTCCATCTCACATGCTTAAAATAGGTCTAAGTAGTTCAATCTACTGTAACAAAGCACCATAACCCGGGTGATTTACAAACAAGAGAAATGTATTTCTCAGTTTTGTAGCCTAGGAAATTCAATATCAAGTTTCAGCAGATTTGATATCTGGTTAGAACCTGTTTCCTGGTTTCACAGATGGTAACTTCTTGCAGTGTCTTTATGTGGTGCAAAGGGCAATTGAGCCCTCTTGGGTTTTTTTATAAGGGAACTAATCCATTCATGGGGATTCTGCCCATGACCTAATCACTTACCTAAAGACCCTATCTCCTAATATTATCACCTTGGTGGTGATTCCAATGTTATGAGTTTGAGGGCTAAACAAATATCAGGCTATAGCAAAATGTATTCTTAAAGTAGGTTATGGAGAAGATTTTGAAGTTTGACTGCAGGCTTAGTGGGAGAAAAAAAACCATGATAAATTAATGACATCTGTTTTAGTCGAAGAATGGAGAAAGAATGTCAGTAATATGCTTGCTAACACTGATTTCTGGGGCAACAGTTAACTTCAACCAGCAAGGAGACGCCAGTGTTGAATTTATAACCAGGGGGAAATACTGAACCCCCATGAAACGAGCAAAGAAAGTGTAGATTATTCTTCTAAACTGATTTCTTATACTATGTCATTTATTTCCTCACTGAGCAAGTGAGGAAAGGAAGATAGACTATTTATGGCAAGATAGACTATTCCTGGACAACTTCTCATATCTTGTCTAGTGAGACCAAATATTGGTTAAAACTGTTTAAACTTTATACTTCTGTTTAGTTATATTCAATAATATAATAAATGCATGTATCCTAAGATACCTATTTTGGTATGATTTATGAGTAATCTATGTGTTGCTATGACCAAAATACCTATGAAGAACAACTTGTAGGAGAAAAGATTTATTTTTGCTCATGGTTTTGGAAGATTCAGTCCATGTTCACCATGCTCCAAGGCAGAAACATGGAAGGATTTAGGAGAGTAAAGTTTCTTAGCTCATGGAAGCTGCAAAGCAGAGAAAGAAAGGAACAGGGGCAGAAAGAGTCCCCAAGATCACAGCCCCAATTGAACTATTTCCTCCAGCCTACCCCACCTGCCTATCCTTTTTACCACCTCCCAGTGAATCCATTCAAATCAAATGGATTAATCCACTGATGAGGTCAAAGGCTTCATGATCCAATCTTTTCACCTCTGAACATTGCTGTTTTTCCTGACACATGAGCTTTGGGCAGGAGGGCGGGGGGGCAGGCGGCAATGGTCATTGCAGAAGGACATTTTTTTCTGAATTATACTTTGAACAAATACTTTATTCCTAAGAACTTGAAGGTAAATTTGTTTCACTTATGAAATGAAACAGGTGTGATTTCTCTTACACTGTCATCATTAACGTGGATTAATTTCAGGGAATAGTGTTAATAGTAATTAATGTTTGTATGGAACATTGCTATTTATAGAGCAAGTCCACATACTTTAATCATATTAACAGGTTTTGGTATAACTTCAAATGCTTACAAAATTATTAAATATAAATAAGTCAATAAGGAGATGGTTTCCACTATAGTTTCCCACATTTTAGAAATCTGAAGAAGACGAAGATAAAAATAAAAGCCTAAAATATAGATCTACTGTAGTGGAATGCTCACTTCACATCACAGTCTCCTTAATAAGCAGATATTGCTGCAGAACAGTGAAGTGTTCAGTTGCCTTGTTTATTCAAAACAACACAGAATTCTATTTTTAGTCTTATTCAACATGAACTCAGAACTTCAGAGATTTGAGCAATCAGAAGTGTTTCCTGTTGTCCACTAGAAAAGTTGAGTTCATGATAAAAGCTGCTAGGTCAAGTTTCATATCAAGTAGAAAGCTAATGATCCCTCGAATATCTAGTTCAGCTTCAAGTGTGACAAATCCCTATAAATTTTAAAGTTCCATGTTTAAGATTTGATTTCTAAGAGCCATGGAGAGCATTTGGATTTTAGAATCACTCACTTCTTAATTCATGGACAAGCATCCACCTCAAATATACACACTGATGACAATGGAGAACATCATGTACTTGCTTCCATGTCACATGAAAAGACAAATATTAACCTACTAAATGGTAATTAATTTCATTTCCACCCATAATCATAAATGCTTAAAGATAGTAAAAGTGCTGACCTAAAGAAATAAGCAGGAAAAATGGTAGACAAGAATCTTCAATGGTGCTTTGACAGGTACACAATGGTACATGATGAAGATTTTGTGGAAAACCTAAAGACTATTCTCACCCATGTTATTCTCAAAAATGCTCCCGTCACATATGCTGTTGGTGCTTACCCAGATGTGTTTCTCTGGAACCATCTGCTCATTCCCCCTGTTCTATGTGTGTTGGCTGCCAAAGGCTCACACTCATCCTCCACTTAAGACTGCCCTTGACTGTAGGGAATCAGCTCACGGACACTTGAAAGGTGACATCCTCCCAGGGGAGGCCTGTAGCCAATACCTACTGACTTGGGGTGGAACAGCCCAGCCCCCACCTCTGGGAATACACCCTCTCTGGCATGATTCATATCCAGAGCTTGCTATGGAATGAGGCTGAGGCTAGACCCCTCCTGAAAATGTGTGTTTACCTAGCTCATCCCTCGCCTTATCCCATTTCCCTCAGTGTTTACTGATTATTCCTGACAGCACAATCTCAAAAAATCATTTATATAAGAATCTTCAAGTCAAACTTCCTTTCTAAGGAAGCCTGCCGAGAAACTACCTCAGACACTTAAAAACAAAAATTCATTACTGAATACAATTAAAGCTGTCACTAAGATGCAATATGGCACAAATAGGTCAATGGAACAGAAGAGAGAGAGATCAGAAATGAATCTGTACTCTTACAACAAAGTGAATTTCAAAACAAGATCAAATTGATTCAATAGGGAAAGAGAAATTCTTTCAAAAAAGTTCTAGAACAACTGAAGAGCCAAAAATCTAAAATATGAAATTTAAAAAAATCTTCACCCCATCTCACATCACATACAAAATTTAATTTGAGATGGATAATAGACTTAAACATAGGAGTTACAACTCTCAAACACTTAGAATAAATGCATGAATTTTTATCTAAAAGAACACTATCAAAAATAACATCATTGATGGGAAAGGAAGGAAGCATAAATGAAACAAGAATGGCAGAATATTGTTAGTTGTTGAGCTGGGGAATGGGTAGGTGGGGTTTATAACACTATAGGGGTTTATACACACATACCCTATCCTGTCTATTAATATACTGTTAATTGATTTTCAACACAAGTGCCAAGGGAAATGAATAATCTTTGCAACATGTGGTAACTGAAATCCATATACAAAATGAAGCACAATCCTACTCACATCATAACACAAAAACTATTTCTAAGTGGGTCACAGACCTAAACAAAAATCCTAAAATTATAAAACTTCTAGCAGAAAACAATAGAAACATTTATACAACTTTATGGTAGACAAAAGATTTCTGAGGACACACACATCCCCCACAAAATGTGAATCATAAAAAATTGACAAAATGGATTTTATCAAAGTTAAAAACTTCTGTTCTTCAAAAGACACTGTTAAAAAAATGAAGACTCATAACCAGAAGAAAATAGTCTCAGTACATATTTCTAAAAGAAGGCATGTACTGTGAACATATAACAAATTTCAGGATACAAAAGCTGAAACACCAGTAACACAATAGGTAAAAGGTTTGAACATTAACGTCACAAAAGAGGATATATAAATGACCCATCAGAATGTAAAGAGATGTTCAACATCATTGTCATTAGACAAATTCATATTAAACCATTAGATAACAGTAGATACACTTAAATGGCTAATACATTGTATTGAAATGTCTAACAAATCCAAGAGTTGCTAGAGATATAAAGCACCTGAAACTCTCATGCACAGCTGCTAAGAAGAGAAAACAGCACAACCAATTTGGGGAAAATACTTATGAGTTTTTGTAAGCTTAAACATATTCTTACATACAATGCAAAACTTTATACCTAGGTACTTACTTCACAAAACTAAAAGCATGCTTTAAAAAAAAAAAACTTTTACATGAATGATTTTAACAATTTCACTCCTTACAACCACAATTAGAGATAATTCAAATGCCCACCAATAGTTGACTAGATAAACAAATTAGGAGAATAACCATGTATATGTTGGGAAAACAGGGTGAAACATAGATGAAACATGAATGGCAGAATATTGACAATTGTTGAGGCTAAATAATAGATATGTGGGGGTTCCTTATGCTATTGTATATTTTGCATACGTTTGAGATTTTTTCATAATAATAAGTATTTTTAAAGTAACATGGAAATCATTTTCAAAAATTATGAAAAGTGGAACTGGGGCTGCAGTTCAGTGGTAGAGCGCTTGCCTAGCATGTGTGAGGCACTGGGTTTGATCCTCAGCACCACATAAAAATAAATACATAAAATAAAGGTATTGTGTCCATCTGCAATTAAAAATATTTTTTTAAAAATTTATGAAAAGTATCTATTCATTGACCTAGCAATTCCTCTTCTGAAAAACTCATCCTAGAAAACAATCAGAAGGCAGAAATATTTTGTGCATGAAAACATTTATTTAATGTGATTTATAATGTTGGAAAAATTGGAGTCTAAATACATAAAAACAGTTATGTACAAGAAACCATATTATAGAATATGATGAAGTCATTGTAATTTACTAAAATGAATAAGAGCTGACATCTATTGTGTACTTTCAATGTCATAGGCCCTGTTCTGCACACTTTAGTTTACCTAACTCATTTAATATGAATAATAGGAAAAAATGTTAGTTTACCTAACAAATATTATCTACCACATATTCCAGAACTATGCTGATAATATAAGAATACAAGAATACAATTCAAGCTGGGAATGCAAGAGTGATCAAGAAAATGTTATTCTTACTCTCATAAGTTTTGGAAAGTATATTCAAAATTGTAGATAAATAGAGAAATAATTCAATACAATGTTATAAATGAACCTACTGGGGAAGATGCATATCCTTTATTTCTGTAGCAAAGTGGAGACATAAGGGTAGTTCCTATGTGAAGACAACAGGTAAAAGGACCAGGGTTAAAGGGAAAGATGTCAATTATTTTGATACATAATTTACAAGAGAAGTATTTGGCTTTTTTAATTTAAATTTATTTTTAACTGATACATCATCATAAAAATTATACATATTAATGAAGTACTATGTGATGTTTCAATACATTTACATGGTGCAGTGTTTAAATCAGGTTAAACTTATTTATTTCCTCAAATGTTGAGATATTTAACTTTGTATTTTGAAATCCATTAATTTTGCTACAATATTTTTGTTGTCATAAAATCAGATCACCTATACATCAGAGGATGAACTTATTGGTGAGCAGCATTTATCATATTGTCTCTTATTGCTTTTTTAAATGAATTAGTTTGGTAAATTTTCCTTCTGCTTCATCTAGAGTAAGCAATGTAATAGAAAATACATATATTGGCCTTAACTCTCTGTACACTTTAGAGTGGTCTCCTTAACTACTCTAATGAAGTAATTCATGAGAATCAGAATGGGAACTTTAAAAATCTGAAGACTCCTGGGTCCCACCCTAAATCAATTAAATCTAAATCTCTAAGGGAAAGATTCACTGATCTACTCACAGAGCAAAGGGTCCCTTTTTTTTTTTTTTTTTTAATTCCTGTTTTTAAGTAGGTCTTCACTGAATTCTTTCCATTCAGGAAATTTTGAATCCATAATTACTATTTGGGGTGCTGGGAATATAATCAAATTTAGTGATGAAGGTACTTCAAAAACTGATTATGCAAAACAGAACTTTCATTTGTGTTTCCATCTTCTACACTTGTGTACTCTGTAGCGTGCATTGTAGATGACTTACCAATTGCAAAGTGATAACAGAGTGCCACGCACAATTAAGAAAGTAAAATTAGTTGTTCTCTGCAACCACCATTTCATCATTCCTCTCAGAAAAGACATCATATGCAATGAGAACGGAGAATGCACACAAACGGAAATGATCAGAGATCAGAGAGAGACTCAGAAACCGTGGACTTTAAGTGTGGATGGTCTTGTTGCAAGAGAAACGACCAAAATGACAATTCTCCAGACCCACATTCCCAGCCTGTCTTTCTCAAATCCAAAGTGCCAACTCATACTTCTACACGAAGAGGTAAGAATGGCATCAAAGGGCTGAATGATGTCATCATTTCCTCATCTTTTTGGAGATACGAGTCTTCCCCTCAGAATGCTTGAGGTGTGTCATGCAGCTTCTCCCCTCGCCTGTGCTGATGCAGGCTTGGTGGCAAATATCCGGGAGTGATCGTGGGGAAAGCAGGGATAATAGCTATTTAACTTGCTTGATACAGTACTTAGCACAGTAACACATGCATGTAGATGCCTAATAAGCCATGGAGTAAAATTAGCCTAATTCTGCTCAGCTTCCTTGTTTCATCAGCCTTTGGGGAGACAATGATAATTAGTTGAAATAGCTGGAGAATAACACTTAATCATAGAAAACCAATGCAGAAAAATTATCAAAAACAAATTGTCTTTGCCTAAGGTACATTTCTATCTGGGAAAAGGAGCAAAATTAAGCAACTGCCATCCTCCAAGCCTTACATGCCAAAATATCGGAAGTTTTTTCTTCTTTTTTAATGTAATCCACTCTGGGCAGACATTTAACTGAATTGCTCAGATGGGTCAAGCTTCCCTCTGACCTTAGCAAATAATTAATGTGACTTTTTTATAGAAACCTTCACAGTTTATTTAATTCATTATTGTAAAATATAATTAAATGCACAGCAATGATTCTTAATTAATTGCTTGATTCTTTCAGGTTTAGAGATAAGCACTTTTCCTTGTATAAAGACAGACTGATATTTTGTTTTTGATACACTGACTTGCATAATGTTCAACGTGGTAATTAAAAACGAAAGGAACTAAAGCAACCTTTATCTAAAATAATGGAACCGTTTCAGCTGCTTGAGTTCAAATTAAGCACCTTTCTGAAAATTAAAAAGCATGATTAAATAAGAATATAGTTATACAGTGTGGGTGGTTAGATAATCAGAATTGCAGATAGTTACAAACTGTGCTTTTCCCATCCCAGACAGCCCTTTAAGGCTTGCTGAAGATGATTAAGGTGTCAATTAATGGAAAATTAGTTTCATAACAAAACTTAGACTCCAGGTAGGGAAATTTTTCCATATACTTCAACATTATAGCAACAGTGGAACACAAACCTAAAAGATATTGGCTGCTACACGTTTTGATCACTTCATTTCATTTCCACACTGTCATTTTGTAGCAGTGAGAACTTCCAAGGGCTCTGCAGCTCACATGCCCACACAGCGGAGGTGTGAGGCTTGAGGCTGCTTCTGCCTGCAGGGCTGCAGCTTGAGAACTAAAGAGGAGTCCTGGACGACTTGAGTTGTTCTCTGATTCCCTTTTGCTTTGGGAAAGTATTTAAGCAGGATTAATGACTGCTTTAGACAAAGGACTATGCAAAATTATGACTTTGGTTCTGCCACCCCATTGCCTTTTTATATGATCTTTAATAAAGCTGTGTATTGCAAAGACCAAACGAGGGAAAGAAACAGACTGAGTTTTAGAGCACACCTCCAGGGTGAGAAAAGCAGGAGTAGGAGGCACATCGACAGGATTGCTAATGCTAGTGAGCAAGAGGGGGAGAAAATGAAATATTATTCCAGGGAGCCATCTGCCATGGACAGATCCTGCAGCAGTGTCAGCAGTGAAAATCAGTTCAGAGGCACAGGCTGGAAATCAGTTCTGACCTCCCAAAAGCCAAGATCAGCATCGCTTCTCCTGCCATAGCTGCTTTAATACAACCCTGCCCTCCCACCCCCTAATGTTCTTGGACTTCTGTCTTTTTATTCACTTTCACACATCCTTTTGCCTTTGAGATATGAAATACACTGAACAAGCTGAAGCCTGGCTTTAAAAGAAACAAGCAGAAGCCCACTCTCTACTGCAGCTTGCAGCTTGAGAGTATACACACTTGGCTGTTTGGGGATGGCTATAGGGTGTTGTATTTGGTATTTAGTATTGATTCTATGAATGGGAAGTGCCTTGAACGAGACGTGATGGATGCTGACCAAGGTGGAGCTAAAACCTAAAGCCTAAAATAGTAGATCTGGTTCTGTACTCTGGTACAGAGTAGCTCTCCCCAAAAAGTTTGTTGGCAGTGGATGGATACATGGATGGATGGATAAATCCACTTGGGCCAGCAAGCTAAATGGGGCAATCACCTGTCACTTATTTGCCCTACATGCCTCAGGGTTCAGCTTCAATAACCCTATTTCTGTCCAGATTTTCTTTTCCTTCTCTTCACCATTTCACTACAGGCTCTTTTTTTTTTTTTTTTTTTTTTTTTTTTTTAAGGCCTAGGGTTCCTTCTGGCTTTTTCCAAAATTCTCCCACACATCCACAATTCCTGTGTTTCTCCAAGGCCTTGTGGCTCTTTCCCATGATTTCACCTCTATTCACCTCACTTGATGCCTCTAAAGAGGTCTATCAAAATCTGACAAAGCCCTGGTTGTTCTGATTTAAAGACAACTAAAAATAATGAAATAAATCATAAATCACCATCTCTATCAGGGTCAATTTAATTCCCAACTATTATTTTGCCTTCCTGTTACCCCTTTCTTAACTATTCTAGGTTCCCTCTATGAAATAATTCAGTATGTGAGTACTTAAATAGTAATGGTAGCATTTGTGTTTGTAACCTGTAGTCCACATGGTTGCTATCACCATTTTCAAAATGCCATTGTCCATCTATTTTCCATGGAGTGATCCAGTTCAGGGATCCAACTGTACCTGAGTGTTAGACTCCACATATGTTCAGAAGCCAGAATCCCAGGGAATGTTCAGTGAGATTCATGAAATTAGATTCATGACAAGATAATTCCAAAACAGTGTTCCTGAACTGTCTTGTAAGTAATGCAATGAAAAACATCTTTTACCTTCATTGAACCACTGTGCTTTGAGAAAGAGATTTTTTTTAATGTCATACATCAAACTCTTCCAAAAATTCCACACTGCTCTGATTCTCATTGTAATTTTCAACCAGAAATCAAACAGAAGAGTCTATTACATTGGATTCAATGTTTATAAGGTAAGGAAGAAAATAAGAGAAATTGTTGATAGTTTCAAGGCAATAGCTTTGTTTCAAAGAAATAGGATCAAAAATTGGTATTCAACAATGGTGTTATTTGTGTTTTAGCATTGATTATGCTTCCTTGGAGGTGAGTTATAGATGAAAAGAGAGGAACCAGTCTCCTAGACTGAGAGCAAGCACTGTTTGTCCAGGCACCTAAGAGTTTTATATCTAAACTTAACTCTCACCTTGACCCCCGAATTTTAGTTGTCTCCACTGTAACAGGAAATGTCTCAAGCTAAGCACAAACATGATTTCAGGCATGTTCCAGCAGGCCTAGAGTTAGTGCAGAGCCTCCAGGTATTGATTACTTGAAGATTTGAAAAGACTCAGACTGGATATGAAGGGTGATAACATTACTACCTAGGGAAAATGGAGAGGAGGTAGAGGGGCAGATATTTGATGCCAGGACAGGAAGTCAGCCATTAGACTAAAAGGAAGCGGTAACCATCATCTCACTACTCCACATGCCCACCTCCCCAGCGGCTCAGTCAAATGATTACAACCAAGATTTGACGACAAAATCTTGATTACAACTAGATTTTTTTAACTACAATTCTAGACTCAGTGAGAGCAAGATTGTACCCTATATTTGTTCCAGAAGCTACTACCCAATCTTCTATAAAATAAGAATAACAAGAAAAAAAATTGCTATGCTTCTTCAGCTCTAGGCAGCATGCTAAGTGCTTTATGCACATTTTTATGTCTAAAAGACAACAGCAATCTCAACTTGAAGAATTCTCAGGCTCAGCCCAGGCACCAAGCTCCTCCCATATTGAATAGGGTTAATCTGTGAACCATAGAATATTGTGGAAATGTCAGTGTGTAATTTCTCAGGCTAGGTCATAAAAGACATTGCAGCTATAATTTCCTCCTTCTGTCTTGGATCACTTGCTCTGTGAGAAGTCAGCTGCCATGAACACTCAAACAGCCCTATGGATAAGAGGCATGGTGAGGAACTGAGAGCTCCTGCCAAAGAGCCAGTGACAAATTAAGGCTCTCTGCCAACAACCTTGTAAGTGAGCCATCTTGGAAGCAGCTCTTCCAGCCCTAGTCAAGCCTTCAGTTGACTTCACCCCAAACCAAAAATTTAACTTTAACCTCAGAGCGATTTCAAGTCAGTGTCACTCGGTCTAGCTGCTCTGAATTTCTAATCCTTAAAAATTGTGAAATGACAAATGTTTCTCGATTTATTGCTAAGTTTTAGAGTACCTTTTTTACACAGTGATAGGTAACTAATACGTGTTCTGGTATTTTGGTACTTGAAAGTGAGTTACTAGAGTAACAAATAACTAAAAATGAGGTGGCTTTGGAAAAGGTAGTAGTGGGCAGAAGCTGGGAAGATTTGGGAAAGAGCATGAGTGAGATTCCAAAGAATGTGAAGAGATTTTTAGAAGTCAGATTACCCTTAAGGAAGGTGAGAGTAGGGGACTTAAGGAGATATGGGGAAAAGATAGCAGGAAGTAGAGAAAAGGGGATGCTTATTATCTAGTGTCAGAAAGTTTAGGAACATAATTTCCCAGAGTTATGTGGAAAGTAGAAATGTGCCACATTCCATAAAATTAACACCCATAAATCAATTGTGCTCCTATACACCAGAAATGAATAGGCTGAAAGAGAAATTAGGAAAACTACCCCATTCATAGTAACTCCCCCCAAATAAAATCCTTGGCAATCAATCTTACAAAAGAGGTGAAAGACCTCTACAATGAAAACTACACAATGCTGAAGAAAGAAATTGAAGAAGACCTTAGAAGATGGAAAGATCTCCCATGTTCTTGGATAGGCAGAATTAATATTGTCAAAATGGCTATTCTATCAAAAGTGCTATACAGATGCAATGCAATTCCTATTAAAATTCCAATGATGTTCTTCATAGAAATAGAAAATGGAGTGATGAAATTCATTTGAAGCCTGACACGGTGGCACATGCCTATAATCCCAGTGATTCAGGTGGCTGAGGCAGGAGGATCATGAGTTCAAAGCCAGCCTCTGCATTAAGGCCCTAAGTAATTCATAGGAACTCTGTCTCTAAATAACATATAAAAAAGGGGTGGGGATGTGGTTTGGTGGTTAAGAGACCCAGAAAAGCCAAAGTAATCCTTAGAGAGAAAAGTGAAGCAGGAGGCATCACAATACCAGACTGTAAATTATACTATAGGGTTACACTAACAAAAACAGCATGGTATTGGCACCAAAACAGACCTGAACACCAATGGAACAGAACAGAAAATACAGAGACAAAACCACATAAATACAGTTATCTTATACTAGACAAAGGTGCCAAAAACATACATTGAAGAAGAGGCAGTTTCTTCAACAAATGGTTCTTGGAAAACTGGAAATCCATATGCAGCAGGATGAAATTGAACCCCTATCTCTGACCCTGCACAATACTCAGCTCAAAGTAGATCAAGGACTTAGGCTTTAGACCAGAGACTTTGTGCCTACTAGAAGAAAATATAGGCCCAAATTTCCATCGTGTCAGCTTAGGAATCATCTCACTCAGTAAGATCCCTAAAGCTCAAAAAGTAAAATCAAGACTCAATGAATGGGACAGTATCAAACTAAAAAGCTTCTTCACAGAAAAAGAAACAATCAAGAACATGAAGAGAGAGCCTACAGAATGGGAGAAACTCTTTGCCACGTGCACCTCAGATAGATTTATCTCCAGGAAATATAAGGAACTCAAAAAACTTAATACCAAAACAAACAAACAAACAAATAGCCCAATCAATAAATAGGCATAGTCACTGAACAGGCACTTAACAGAGGAGATGAGAAAGGTCAAAAAATATATGAAAAAAATGTTCAACATCACTAGCAATTAAAGAAATGCAAATTAAAGCTACACTGGGATTCCATCTCACTCCAGTCAGAATAGCAATTTTCCAAAATACAAGTAATGATAAATTTTGACAAGGATGTGAGGGAAAAGGACTCATATATTGCTTGTGGGATTGCAAAATGGTGCAACCATTATAGAAAACAGTATGGAGATTCCTCAGAAAACTTAGAATGGAACCACCATTTAACCCAGTTATCACACTCCTCAGTATATACCCAAAGAACTTAAAAGCAGTATCCTACAGTGACATGGCCACATCAATTTTTATAGCAGCTAAATTCACAATAGCTAAGCTATGGAACCAACCTAGGTGCCCTTCAATAGATGAATGGATAAAGAAAATGTGGTATATATACTCCAAGAAATATTACTCAGTCATGAAAAAGAATTAATTTATGACTTTTGCTGAGTAGATCTGGAGATTATCATGCTAAGTGAAATAATCCAATTCCAAGAAACCAAAGGCCCAATGTTCTCTCTGTGGGTGCTAATACACAACAAGGGTGGGAGGGAATAGAAGAGAAGTTCATTGGATTAGACAAAGGGGAATGAAGGAAAGCAAGGGGGTGGGAATAGGAAAGACAATAGAATGCATGGGACATATTTCCTATGTTCATATGTGAATACACCACCAGTGAAACTTCACGTCATGTACAACCACAAGATTGGGATACTAATTAGAATAAGTTACAGTCCATGTGTGTTTAGAATGTCAAAATACACTCTACTGTCATGTATATCTAAGCCAAAAAACTTTAAAGATAAAAAGAAATGTGCCACATCTCAAAATGGGAAGACCTGGCTAAGAAGAGGTAAGCAGAGTGTTGAAGATGCTGCATGCTTGCCTCTTGCTGTTTATATCATAATGTGAGCAGAAAGAGAGACACTGAAGGAAAGACTTTTTCATTTTCTTTATTCCCTATCGCGTTCCCTCTGGCCGCAGAGAGAGACACGACAAACGTCTGAAGCTTTGGAAGTTTATTGTGCACAGTCTTCCTTTCTTTCCCTCTTTTCTAATCCCTTTCTCTCTTTTCTTTCTCTCGCTCTCTTTCCCTCTGCTTAACTCTCACCTGCTCCGGTCGCTCCGCTCCTCCCGCTCAGCTCACGCCTACTTCGGCCGCTCCGCTTCTCCCGCTCGGCTCACGTCCTCGCTCGCACTCTTCTTCCTCGCTTCTTCTCCTACTCTCAGCTTCTTCTACTCTCAGCTTCTTCTTCTCTCAGCTTCTTCTTACTCCCAGCTTCCGCGCCTTACTCCCCCACCCACCAAGCTTATATACACTTCAACCAATCAGGGGAGAGCACACGAGGTAAACGCGCGGACAGCTGCAGGCATAGAATAGGTACACGAGGGGGGCATGCTCTAATCACATCGTTAACTAGCCAATCATTGGAATTCGCTGGTTGTTTACTGTATAGCTGGCCGCTTTTGGCTCAGTGCCAGGCGCCATCATGACCGTGCCCAAGGCTGGGGGTCCCGGGAACCCCGACAATTCCCCACCTTTATTAAAGCATAATTAGTAAATTAAAATTGTGTATATTTACAATGCTTTTACTATTTTGATATATGCCTACATTGTGGAATTATTAAATCAAGCTAATTAACACATCTATCCCCTTACATATATGGTTTTTGTGGTAAGAGCCTTGAAATTGTCTCTTAGCAATTTTCAACTATACTAGTATTTCAATATACTAGTATTGGCTATGCTCTTTGTTCTATCTATTATTATATAATAGACTCCCAAACTATTCATTTTATCTAACTGAAACTTTGTAGAAGGAAAGACTTTCTGGTTGTAAAAACTCCCATCCTGTTCAGATGAACAACAATGCTGAAATTAAGACATAACTTCAAGGCAGAGATCTAATTAATCTAAGGCACTACCAGGAAAACATAGTCTTATGATAAAGTTGAAAGTAAGACCTCACAGTGACCTAATGTGGTGCTGTAGAGAACAGTTCAGTCAAACAATAGGGCTTCTCAAAAAGCTTAAGTGTAAATTTCTTCAGCAATCTCAGCACAAGCCCAAATTATAGAAGGACCTACCTCAAAAATATTTACATACTTGACTTTTGTCTAATAAGGGACCCACAAAGTTTTTAAGATTGTTATATTGGCAGACACACTTTAGCTTGAACTGAAAGGGACACAAACAGTACAAAATCAAAAAAAAAAAAAAAAAAAAAAAAAAAAACTTTGGATCCCCAGAATTCTACTGGCAGGAAGCAAGTCATGAAAACCACACAGCTGCAAACACAGCTGAAAACCCTTTGGAAATGGATAAATGACTCAGAAATGCCCAGAGCCCAGAGAGTAGATCCAAGAACCGTGAGGAAGAAACAGGAGTTATATTCTCACCAAACACTTTCCAAAACAGGTCCAGTTGGACTCAAGACCACCACGTCTCACATGCCTCCTGTTTCATACATGTAAAGAGCAGTGTCTACAGCAGTCAGTGTGTCTGTCCCACTATTTTCTGTTGTGGGTTGGAGAGAAAGCAGTGTGTCTTCAGCCTGATGCAAATCAAAGAGCTGTAATTGAGAAACTATACCTAAAAGGCCACATCTGCATCTGGGCCTGTTTTTTATGATATTTTAAAATATTCTTCTATTCTTCTTCTTCTTCTATTCTTCTTCTATTCTTCCTGTTTCTTCATAGGATGACACTTTGGTGGGGTGAGGGGATGGTGGGAGAGACATGAATCACTGGAAGCCCTGAGGTACACCGTAGTAGTCAGTCTCTAAGATAGTGCTCAATGTTCCCTGATTCCTGGGGAATCCTCGTGTAGTCTCCTCTAACACTGAATAGCATTCACCTATGTAACCACTAAGAGATTGCTAAAATGATAGTGGGACCTCCAAAACAAGGTCACAAAGACTCTGTAGCTTCTACCTCTCCCCTTTCTCTTGGATAACTCTTCTAGAGGAAACTGGCTTCCATAACGTGAGGACACTGAAGTGGTCTTATCAAGAAAATATATGGAAAAACTGAGTTAGCGTACTGATAAAGAGTTGACACCGGCCTCTCAAAAAAAGTGTGTGTGTGTGTGTGTGTGTGTGTATCAGGACTTTTACTATTATAAAAGATGCATAAGCAACCAGGTGTAGTGGCATATGCCTCTAATCCCAGCTGAGGCTAGAGGATCATGAGTTCAAGCCCAGTCTAAGCAACCTAGGCACCCTGTCTCAAAATAAATAAATAAATAGATGTTTAAGAAATAATTTATTTTAAATATAATAAAATGGTCGGTCATGGTGGCACACACCTGTAATCCTAGCAGCTTGGGAGGCTGAGACAGAAGTATTGAGAGTTCAAAGCCAGACTCAATAACTCAGCAACTTAGCAAGACCCTGTCTCAAAATTTAAAAAATATATGAAAAAGGGCTGGGGATATGTCTCAGCAGTTAAGTACCCCTGGATTCAATCCCTGGTGCCAAAATAATAAAAATAATAGTAATAATAGTAATAGACAAGAGTCTTTAAGTACCATAGAAGTTAATTGATTCACACTGAATGTTTTCACTGAGCATTTTTGCTGAGTTTCTGATGTGAAAGTTGGTTAACATTTTCATTTACATTATTAAATAAAAAGAAAGTATAATAATAAAGGAATATGTCATACCTTTATTGATTTGTCAATGGCACAAAAGATTTCTTTGCTGAACTGCATAAGAACTGCAGATACCAGTAGAATATTACCTCGTTTTGTGCTATTCATAATGTAAAAACTATAGATATAAATAACAGAATGAATCAAACAACATTACCCTATGTAAATTTATGATTACACAAATGGTATGCCTTTACACCATGTACAGAGAAACAACATGTATCCCATTTGTTTACAATAAAAAATTAATTAATTAATTAATTAATTAAAAAAACAAAAAAACTATAGATATGACATAATTTTAAGCTTAATCCACCTGATTAACATTTTGTTATCACTTTCTTAATTGTAAACAATCAATAAACAACAAGTCAAGTGCTGATTTGTAGTGTTTGTTGACATTCATAGCATAAATACTCCCACCAGGCTGATTTCAACCCATTGCTATGTCTCTGAATGCAGAAGTGAAGAGGGTGGGCAGTAGGACACCGTTATACAACATTTCTCCCATACAGATGCATTAGGCATAAATAACCACATGAGCATCAATAAAGGGAAAATGTAAAATAATTAGAAAGTTCCTTGACTTTTAATACAATTTATTTAAATTCTACCGACATGATTTAGTTTTGAGTAATAGCTGTGTTTAATACTTGGCTTTAAAAATTTCTAAAATTTAACAAAGGCTCTTAAAAGCAGGTGTAAGCTGGCTCCAGTACACTGTTGAAATGAAGCTTCCTGCCAATGACCCTGAGAGTGAGCCATCTTGGAAGCAGACCTCTGAGCCCAGTGAAAACTGCAGAGGACCCAAGCCCCAGTGAACATATTGACGGAAAACTCATGAAAGACTCCGAGCCAGAACCCACCCATCTTTGCCACCTCCGAATTCCTGACCCACAAAATCTGTGAGATGATGTTTAACAACAAAATTTTGAGATAATTTGCTACTCAGCCACAGATAATACATCAGCATCTGCTGCAGTTCTGGGATCCACCTGTGCATGCAGGCAGAAGAATACACAGGAATGTCGGGGGAGCCCAGGAACCCTAGGAAGTCAAAGCCACATCACATGCAGTACCCTTGGCACCTCTGAAGCACCCTAGAAATACGAGGGAGAAATTCATGGTCGAATTGGAGTTTTCCCAGGATTTCATTTTAATTCTCATTTACTAATGAAGTATCTGAGGCTCAAAAAGGTTAAATAACTTATCTAATACCACACAGTCAATAAGCCAGTAAGTAGCAAAACCAAGGCTTAAACCCAAATCCAAGACTCTCTCAGGGAAACCTTAATAAGCTCTTTAGTTTTAGAACATTTTATTGTTTATGAATAATTTAATGCCCATGATAATCTAGTTAGTGAAAAGGATGATGTCTACTTTAAAGTTGAGATTTAACAACTAGTATAACCAGTAACCAGAGCTGAAACTAGAAAATCTTCAAACTTCTAGGTCAGTATTCAAGAAAGGACTGAAAAATAAGTTAATTTGAATATAAAATGTGGTCATGTGTAATGGTTACATTTTTGTAGTATAGAATACAAAGCCTATAAAAATTTAGTCTTCCGAAGGTTTGACTGAACTCGAGGGTCTGCTTCCAAGATAGCTCACTCAGAGCCACTGGCAGGAGACTTTACTTCAACTGTGTGCTGGAACTCGTTCATACTGGCTCAACAGTCTTGTTTTTTTTAACAGACTTTATTTTCTAGAACACTTGAGGTTCACAGTAAAATTAAGTAGAAGGTACACAGACTCCCCATATACTCCTCATCCGCACACACATAGCTTCCCCATATCAACATCCCTCATTTGCAACTGGTAAACCTATACAGATAGACCATTGTCAAAGTCCATAGCTTACATTCTAGTTCACTCTTCATGTTGATCATTCTATGGGTTTGAATAATGTATAATGACCAATATAAAATCATACAGAGTAGTTTCACTACCCTAAAAAGTCTCTGTGTTCCACCTATTCATCCCTTTTTCCCCTTCTTCTATTTTTCATTAGTCTTTCTAATTTAGCAGTTAGAGACAAGGAAACAACTAACAAAAATGAACCTCTATTGTCAATAAATATAGATAATATTTTTAAGATTTATGAAAATTCCTACTTATTCAAAATCAGATTTCTTTTGTGTCTTATCCAGTTTGACCCCAGACCTATGGGCTTCTAATAATTTGCATGATTGCCTCATACAGTATTAATACACTTCCAAGCTCTTCAAATGATTCATTTTAACAGCTATTCATAAGCACTTCAAGTGAATAGTAACACGGCTTTGTTTTCCAGATGTCATTTCATGTGTCGGAATAATCCTACCAGACTTTTATGATTACCACAATTTGGGAAAGGAAAGAACAAACATCAAATTTAACTTGGAACAATTTTAACAAAATCCATATTTGCTTTTCCTCTTAATCTTTTATTATTTACATATTTGGCACAATAAATGCAGTGGTGGAGTCTCTGTTAAATGACCTAAAATTTGGAAGATAATCAAAATTAGAAAGCACAGTGACACTAGGCTTGAGAAATTATGGAGCAAATGACCCACCCCGATTGGTGGATTGTAAATGTGAGAGTGAGAGGAGGAGGACATACCCCACATCTGATCAGGAATAACAAAAACTGGCTGAAAGTCAATCCAACTGAGTAAGGTAGAGTCTCAGGAAGGCATAAAAAAAAGTCCAAGGTTTAAAGAAATTGCAAAGTAATCAGTGGCTCTATAATTTGTAGGAAAAGAATGCATTAACCAAACTGGGTGACTACGGAAGTTTAGAAAGAGAAAGTAAATATTCAGGGGAGTAAATGACTATCCTAGGCAGTTTCTAGCATCTTCTACACAGAAGTTCAAGTAAGAGGGTCCCATTTTCCTGGATCAGTGCCCTTTAGACCCTTTTGATCTCAGAATTTCTTTTACAACTTTAAAAATTATTAGAACCAGGTGTACTAGTACCCACTTGTAATCCTGGCAAGTCAGGAGAATAAGGGAGGAGGATCACAAATACAAAACCAGCCTTCGCAATGTAGAGAGATCCTAAGCAATTTAGCAAGACCCTGTCTCAAAATAAAAAGTAAAATGGGCTGGAGATGTGGCTCAGTAGTTAAGCACTCCTAGGTTCAATCCCCAGTACCAATAGATACATATATGCATACATGTATACATACTGTTGGAGACCCCAAAGGACTCTCCATTGTATGAATTATTCCCATTGATAGCAATGATAATAGAAATTAAAACAGAATTTTTACACTGTAAAATACATAAACACATTTCAGAGCTGTGAGAACAATGACATCATCACACATCACACAGACTCTGGCAAATTCCACTGTACCCTTGTGAGAATAGGAGTAAAAAGAGCAAATAGCCTTTTAATATTATTATAAAAATAGTTTGACTTCAAGAGCACACCTTGAGGACACTATCCTGGACAATCACCAACTAAGCAACTGGTGCAGTGTTTCTAACCAGAGATCAGGAATGGACCTTCCTCAACATCTGTTCCTGGGCCTCTTCCTCACTAGTGCTCTGACTCATCGCCAGACTGGGGAACGTTAGCCTGGGGAAAGGCTTTCCTCTGAGTTTACTCAATTTTTGTAAATTCCTTATGTTGGACTCTCAAAGTTGACTCCCTTCCCCCTGTGAAGCTTAAATTCAAATCTCTGACAAACCTCACTGGTCAGGATTCTAAGACACATATTAGGCCCCATGTCTCTGATTAGGGAGTCATAATGTACACTACTAAGCACTTACATAGTTCAATTTTCAAATTCTAGGTTAGACACATGTTTTGGTTTAGATATTAGATGTCCCCCAAAAGCTCATGTGTGAGACAATGCAATAAGGTTTAGAGGACAAATGATCGAGTTATGACAGCCTTAACACAATCAGTGAAATTAATCCTCTAATGGGATAAACTGAGTGGTAACTGAAGGCAGATAGGGTGTAACTGGAGGAGGTGGGCATCGGGGGCCTGGTTTTGGGATATATATTTTGTTTCTTGTAAGTGGCTCTCTCTCTCTGCTTCCTGATTACCACGTGAGCTGCTTCCCTCTGCCACATTCTTCCGCCATGATTTTCTACCTCACTTCAAGCTCCGAGGAATGGAGCCTACTATCTATGGATTAAGACCTCTGAAACTGTGAGCCCCCAAGTAAACTTCTTCTCCTTTCCAATTGTTCTGATAGGTCTTTTAGTCAGAGCAGCAGAAATCTGCTAAAACAACACCTTTTATGATACACAATGAATTCCCATTGTAACCCTAAGATCAAGGTCTCCTCAGTTGAGAGATTGACAAACTGAAAGACTAAGACATCATATAAGATCATATTGGTATGTGATAGAGTTAGAATTTGAATCTTTTAATGACATAATCATTATGATAATAAACAGCCACCAATGACATTAATAAGTATGTGAAGACATTTCTCTTGGTTTCTTATATATGTTATTTATTTCTCAGAATGCTGTATTTATATTTGAGGAAACTGAGTTTCAGATAGATGAAGTAATAAGCAAGATCACACAGTACATAATTAGTGGAACCTGAATTTGCTGGAAACCAGGTGGGCTGATTCTGGACCCATGCCTTCCCACCCTACCCTCTGCTAGTTCTATCAGTCTTATTTTGGAAGTCATCTAAGCAGAGGTCTCACAGAAATGCACAATCTCTTGGTTACAGGGTATGTGCTGAAGTTAATTAGATAAAATAAGATCATCTCCAAAAGACAAATGTGTAGATACTGTAGTAGAAAGTATTTAATAATAAATACACTAAGCATCTATATATTCTTTGGGACAAATTTAATTTTTAAAAAGCACTGATTAATTTTATGTGATAATATTAAAGAATAAAAATAATTATAGAATGGGGGAATCCTACAGTCCTAGAAACATGAAGGATCACAGTTATGATACAAGTAAGTAGAAAAGGTGGATTGATTATGAACAGAGAGAATATTTAAACCCATGCAGAGCTTCAGTCTGTGTCCACTTCACTAAACATGAATAATCCAAGGATTTTGTCCCACTAGAAATCATTTGAGAAATTTCTTACACTTCAGGTTCCAGAAGGTGAGGCCTGAGGCCCTTGGCCAGACTTTAAATACCCCTTTTCTTCCTTATATAGCCTTACACTGACCATCTAAAAGAAAAAAAAAAAAGTATTGAAGACTTTTTTAAGTACTGATTCTTCAGCAATGAATTTTATATATGAAAAATATTTACAGTACAACTAAAATTATTTTTAAAGAATATATAGTGAGTTCCCTATAGTTATGGATTCTGCACCTATGAATTCAATCAGCCTCAGATACAAAGTCTTTGAAAAAATATTGTGTCTGTACTGAACATATTTTTTCTTGTCATTATTCCCTAAAAATAGAGTATAACAAGAATTTTATGTGGCATTTACAATGTATTAAGTAGTTTAAGTCAACTAGAGGTGGTTCACAGTATAAGGGAAGATACAAACAGTTTATATGCTGGCCAGGTACAGTGGCACATGCCTATAATCCTAGTGGCTCAGGAGGCTGAGGCAGGAGGATTGCAAGTTCAAAGGCAGCCTCAGCAACTTACTGAGACTCTTCTCAAAATTAAAAATAATAATTGGCTGGGGATGTGACTCAGTGGTTAAATGACCCTGGGTTAAATCCCTAGTACCAAAAAAAAAAAAAAAAAAAAAAAAAAAAAAAAAAAAACAGTTTTATGCAAATACACCATTTTATATAAGGGACTTGAGCATCTGAAGATTTTGGTATCTGCCTGGGGTCCTGGAACCAGTTCCCCATCAATACTGGATACCAAGGAATGACTGTACTTAACAAATTGTACTTTGTTTTCATCTGTATGGTTATTTATTTATGCCAGCTCTGATGATGATGTAGTGCTCTGAACTCTTGCTGAATAAAACTTCACTTCCATTGATAATGGCTTCCCTAAAGTTCCGTCACAGCCATTTGGAGATAAGGATGAACTCAGAAGTAATGGCTTTGATATTCTTTGATAATTTCAAAAAGGAAAGAAATTTGGAATTTGAGAGCTTTATAACTTAAAAAAAAGAAGAAGAACCAGTTAGAACTGGATAAACCCTTCCTGAACTTCTAAGACATTCAAATACTCATCTTCAGCCTAACTCACTTAGTCTCAACAAGATGCAGATAAAGACTTGATTTCCAAGATGATAAGAGGAGTTCAACTCCTCTGAACTGACAATAGTCACATCAGATGTAGCCATGAAAACAAGCCTCTCCTCTCTTTTCTCCCTCTCTCCTCTTTCTTCTCTGCTTCTCTCTCTCTCCCTTTCTCTCTCCCTCTCTCTCTCCCTCTCTCTCTCTCTCTTTTCCTTCCACAATTACACTCTGCCCTTCTTGATCCTCTAAATACTGCAGATCTTCTATTCTTCTATTTCACTGGTCACTTTAATAATCAGTGACCAAAAAAAAAAAAAAAAAAAAGTTTGATTCCTATCTAGGGAAGCTAGGAGTGGAAAGCTGGCTTGAATTCAACTGATTTCTTTTATAAATCCTAATTCTCAATAATCATTTAATAGCAATTCTATGTATTTTATACTAGTACATTTAAAAGTGTGCATGATAATAAGGCCACGTTTTTTATTGCTTTTGTTTGGGCTTAAATATATGTGGCTAGGGATGGGGATCATTAAAAAAAAAATTACAACTAAAGAAAAACTTAAAGTTTAAAAAACTAATCAAATCAGCACACCATGTGTGAGTGACAGGAGGGCAATAAGTAGCATATAAAACATTCAACTGCATGATCAAGAAAACTCAGTATGCAGACCATATAGGAAATGTACACTTGGAAATTTTTAATTGAGTTCAGTTGTGTAATTAATTATCCAAACAGCAACAGCTGATAGACCCAGAATGGAAAAGAGTTCAAAAGAACCAGGATAAACAAGTAAGGGTTTATAAATAACATCCATCTGTTATTAGTTATATCTCATAGATGCAGCAAATCAACATGTGTTCCTCAGATCAGTTACTGTTTGTCCTAAAATATCTCCCTCACTAAAGCACCTTGCTGCACAGTGATTGACGATAAAGAGGCAGAGAGAGTACTCTTCAATTTTTAGTTTGTAACATTTCTATATGATGGTGTTTTCCACCTCCTTTGGTAACAGCCTTGATATGTTATCTTTATCTGAAACCGTAGTGCCCATGACAAGGGAAACAGAAATGATGGATACGCTGATTCATAGTCAAGCATTTTTCAACCTGTGGTGTGACAGGATTGCAGAGGGTGACAGGATTGCAGAGCCTGGAGCAGCAGGATTCATGGCACAGGCTAATGACCACGGCACTTGCAGGAACCAGGGACTCCGCAGGACTTTCAGGGAGCTCAGGCAATGGACAGCCATGAAAAGCATGGAATTAGTGGATTATATTCAAAATTCAGGGCCTTATCAGCAGGGGCCACTAACTTTAGGCCCACATTTAAATTACTTACTTCAACTTATCCTACTCATATGGAAATAGAATGACTATTGTCATTTTTCTGCTACCTACCTCACAGAACATTGCTCAGAATAGTTAGTGTCTGTGAAAAAAAAAATCAAGGCAATAGATTTTTTTTAACTTTCTATCATCCATTATTCTATCTTCCTTTTTTTTCCTATTCAATGAATATGTGCACACATTATAAAGAATCAACTGGAATATATGAATCCTTCTTCAAGGATTATACTCCAGGTAAAGAGGTAAGGTACTACATTAGTTATCTGATGCTATACAACAAAATGACTCAAACTTTGCTGCTCAAATTAACCAACTTTTATTATTTTCTAGTTCCTGTTGGCCAGGAATCTGAGAGCAGCTTAATTGGGTGACTCTGGCGTAAGATGTCTGAGAAGAGTTTAGTGATGTGGCACATGCATAATCCCAGCATCTCAGACGGATGAGGCAGAAAATTTTCAAGTTCAAGATCAATCTGGGGAATTTAGCAAAACCTGTCTCAAAAAATAAGAAGGGCTGGGGATGAAACTCAGTGGTACAGTGCCCCAGGTTCATTCCCTAGGAGTACCAAAAAAGTAAAATGAAAGAAAAGAAAAAATATAAAATATATATCTGAGAAGGTTACAGTGATGTCATTCATTGGCTGGGCTACAGTCTTATTCGTAGGCTTGACTAGGGGGAAGGTACTTCCAGTCTCCATCACAGTCAATGTCAGGCTCAGTTCTTCCCTGGTTGCTGAGGGGACCTCAGTTCCTTACCACACAGCCCCATGCATAGGATGTCTAAGTGATCTAATGGCATGGTAGTTGCTTTCCCTCAGGAACAATTATTCAAGAAACAGGAGGAGGGAGATGGGGGAGGGGAGGCACTGAGATGGAAGACACAGTCTTTTTATAACTTAAATCAGAAGTGACTTAACCATTACTTCCATCACACACAACTGGTCACACAAAGAAACCCTGATGAAAAGTGGAAGAAACCACAGGTTTGTGAAAACCAGAAGGTGGGGATCACTGAGGGTCACCTTATAAGGAGGTTACCATGCATCCTTATAAAAAGCAAATGCCCAAGTTCAGTGAATGCTAATTCTAAATGAGTAATTCAGAAAACACATGCTATACAAGAATCTCATAGGAGGGCTAGGCTACTGAGGAAGGGGGCATGGCAGCCTGGGTTTTCAACAGTCTTGAGGGAAAACAGAAAGCTGGGGAAACTTCAGTCATGAAGGCAAGGAAGAGAAACAGTTGTCCATGAGACCTCCTGGAAAAGATAGGAAGGTCATCTAAGTTTATTCTGACAGCTTTCCACATTTTAGGCCCAAGAAAGTTTTCAGAGACAAGATGATATTGAATTTTCCTGCATAGACTTCTGATTTATAACTCTTTGTCACTAAAATCTATGATCGGCTTCATTTCATGAAAATGGTATTTCAGACGGAAATGCAGAAAGCACATCCAAGGTAATGAGAATCGGCTCACGGATCACTTATAACACTGTTGTTATGGTTTGGATGTGAGGTGTCCCCCAAAAGCTCATGTGTGAGACAAGCCAAGAAGGTTCAGAGAAGAAATGATTAAGTTACAAAAGCCTTGACCCAATCCGTGAATTAATCATCTGATGGGATCAAGTGGTAACTGAAGGCGGGAAGGGTGTGACTGGAGAAGGTAGGGCATTGGGGGCATTGCTTTGGGGTATATATTTGTATCTGGCAAGTGAAGATCTTTCTCTCTCTCTCTCTCTCTCTCTCTCTCTCTCTCTCTCTCTGCTTTCTGATCATCATGTGAGCTGCTTCCCTCTGCCATACTCTTCCTCTGTGATGTTTAACCTCACCTTGAGCCCCAAGGAATGGGCTATTGCTATCTATGGATTAAGACCTCTGAAACTGTGAGCCCCTAAATAAACTTTTCCTCTTCTATAGTTGTACTGATCGGGGGTGTTTTAGTCACAGTGGCAAAAAAACACTAACTAAAGCAACTGTTGTGGTTGGGATCTTAAAGTCCTTCAGACGCTCACATATTGAAGGCATGGTCTCCAGCTGACAGTGCTATTGGGAGGTGTTGGAAAATTTAGGAGGTAGGGCCTAGTTGGAGGAAGTAGTTCATTGGAGACATGCCCTGGAAGAAATATTTGCACTCTAGCCCCTTCCTCTTTCTCTTTGCTTCCTGGACACCATGTGGTGAGCAGCTTCGCTCCACCACACGCTCCTCCATGACAATGTTCTGCCTTGCCCAGGTCCCAAAGCGACAAAGCCAACTAACCATGGACTGAAAGCTCTGAAACCATCAACCCAAATAAACTTTTCCTCCTTTTAAGTTGTTTATCTCAGGTATTTCGCCACAGTAAGACACAGCTGACCAACACAAATACTCAGAGGGGAAAACTATATTTTATGTGTTTAATGTCACCAATGTTTTTATGCAGCACAGCAGTATGTTACCACATGCTGAAACAGAGACCATTATTCTCCAAATCAAAAAAGTCTTAAGTAAAAAATGAGACTAATAAGACAGTAATGAATTTTGATTAGTTGTTTTCATGGTATCTATTATCTAGTGATTAATACTCTATCAATGAAGTATTTCTCATCTCATTTAGCCTTCTAATTTATGTAGATATGAAATAAACAAAGGAGAATGAAATGTCTGTGTTTTCCTCTTTGAGATTAATGGTGAACAGTGAGAAGAACACTCAGAATCCTCTACACTGGTCCCTCTCTAACAGGGCATGTGGGCACCCCCATAATTGGCACCTGCATACAGCAGAAGATGTCAAGTAATCCCTCTCTGCCATTCATCACATGGACTTTGGTGACTTGTTCCAACTCCAAGGTAGTCATGATATTTCAAATTTACTGAGTTCTCCCCTTCTCTGTCTTTTTCAGGAGGTAAAATATACAAGATATAAAATTCTCCATTTTCATCATTTTTAATGTGATTCACGGGCATCAAGTACTTTCACATTGTTGTGCAACCATCACCATCAGTCTCCCAAAACATTTCATCTTTCCTAGCCGAGACTCTGTACCCAATAAACTCCCTTTCCTCCCTATCCACAGACCCTCGTAACTGCTACTCTATTTTTTGGTCTCTGTGAATCTGGCTATTCAAGTACTTCACATACACAGAATTGCATAATACTTATCCTTTTGTATCTGACTTATATCATGTAGCATAATGTGTTCAGGGTCATCCATTGTCCCTCACTGCCTTAAATCTACTTTGACCACAAAGAAAGTCATATTCCTTCTTCAATTTGTGGAATTTATTTATTTTTTCATGTGAGAATATATGTAGTTTCACTTCCTGTGGATATGTAACATACAAAGATGTCATAGAAGGGTAAAGGTTATATACTATTGCCACTAAAACAAGTACAGAAAAAGAGAATTGGCCCATTGACATTGCCTCTAAGGATGCGAGCAAGAATCTATTAATGGAATCCAGAAAGAGTACACAGGCACTGAAGGTGAGAAGTAATATCATGGACCTCCTGACCATCTGGCCTGCCCTTTCTTTATGTGCTCCTGAATGGTAAAGAAATTCTAGACCCCATTTTCTCCCGTAATGTCTCTACAATTAAAACCATACACCATAAACTTCCTCTAATCTTGTGAATCTTTCTCCATTGATTTCAACTGGATACAGAATTCAAAAAGTGTTTTATCTCCAATATGTTTCACTGTGAAGAATCAAGCATATTTTTGATATTAGTTGGAATCAGAAGTTGTTTTAATTGTGTGTCCTAGGCAGCAGTTTCCCTGAATCACTGCAAGATCTTTTTGTGCTATATATTATGGTATAAAGATGATAGAGAGAATGCTCTCATCGGCAGTACATATACTAAAATAGGAACAATACAGAGAAGATTAGCATGGCCCCTGTGCAAGGATGACATGCAAATTTGTGAAGCATTCCATATTTTTTTTTCTGTAACCGTTTTGGAAAAAAAAATCATTCTTCCACTAAAAATGATTTTTGCTCAATTTTTTCAAAAAAAATTGTAATGCATTTATTTTACATAAAGAGAAATGTTAGTTATTGGAAAAAACTTCAGAATGTAAAATTTTTTCAATACAATGGAAAATGTTTTTACTAAGTAGGCATTTGAGATCCAAAAGAGAGCTCAGACAGCACTGCTATGATTTCCTGAGGGACAGCCCCCTCCTCAACCAGCACTGATAAAAAGTAAAAGTCTTTTGACTTGCATGCCATCAAGTACAAATAACATCCTTAAAGATCAGCCTACACCACTGAAGAATCATGAGAACAGTGTTCCAAGAAACAATCAGGCTGATGGGCTCAGGTCACATGGCCTTTGTACCATGATTACAAACTGCTCATATTTACTTGTAGCTTTCCTTTGGGGAATTCTAGACAAAAATAGACCACTATTTAAATTTTTTTACTTTTTCCTTAGCATTTTTAAATGGCAGTAATTAATGGGCGCTCCTAATTGTCATAAGAGTAAATACCATCTTTGTCTCAATGTATTTTTACAGATGATATATTTCTTTGGAATTTAGCCTCTTGCTCTTAATAGTGGAAGAATTGGCCCTTGACCTATTAAAACATTTGTTTCTGTATGTTACTTGATGTTTGTCTTATAATATAAATGTTTAATCTGATTTTACACACATGTGACTAATCTGCATATATTGAAATCTGATAATTTGATTAAAAAATCATAAATACAAAACAAAACAAAGATGATAGATAGATGGATAGATAGATAGATAGATAAATAGATAGATAGGTAGATAGATAGATAGACATCATAAATATATATGTATACACCACACCTAGGTCACAAAATAGGAGTGTGTGTGTGTGTGTGTGTGTGTGTGTGTGTGTGCGTGTGTGTGTACAGATACTGATACAAACAAGGATAATGGTGTTTCTAGATATTGGGAGAACAGTAAGGATAATAAATGTTTCAGTAAATGTCTGATGAATTATGTTGGGAAACCTGGTCAATCTGCACTGCCACTATCTCTGATATTTAAAAGGCCATGCAAGAGGTATGGCAGACCATGGTGGATGTCACCTTGGTACATGCTATAAGGCACATAAGAATCTGAGAAGAGAGAAAAGGAATTTTTGAAAACTGAAGAGATAACCTAGATTCTCTTGAATGCTCTTCACGATATCCAAGTAAAAGATTCAAATTCTTTTTAAGAGTTTTGGCTGAAATTCTCCAATTTGTGTACAATGAATCAAAATGCAGCCTATAAAAATTAAAAAAATTTTTTAAAGTTTTGGCTGTTGGGTGATAGTTCCATAGAACTCCATTCAGAAAGAAGACCATATGCAGCCCTGACTTTTATTAGGGTTATAAATTATACTTCCACTTTTTTCTCTCCATCATTAGAAAGCTCTCTGTATGGCATTAACTGAGCTCATTCTCAGTTGACCATTGTTTCATTATTCTGAGTAATTACTACCAGCTGCCACAACAGACAATCTCCAAATCTCACTGACAACAAAGACAAATATTTTTTGCATATTTCAAGCCTTAGGCAGATTTTGAGACTCTCCATTTAGTGACCCAGAGACCTGGGTACCCTTCATTTTATTTGAGCTTCCATCTCACGTGTGTCTTCCAAAGTTACCACAACAGGGGAAGAGAGGATGGAGAAGACACACATCTCTTACCTGCCTTGGCTAGGGAGTGACTTACCTAATTTCTGCTTACAGTCTATTGCCCCAAACCAGACACAAAGGAAAATGGAAAATGCAGGAAAGCACATGGATAAAAGTGAGCATCAAGCGTCTCTGCAACATTGTTCTCAGAGTTAGGCCAAAAGAAGAGAAACTGTACTTTCCTACTGGAAAAATAAGGCCCCTGTGTTCGAATACACACAGATAATAAAACATCCATGGAAAATACAAATAATGCTTGTGTGTTTGGGTATATGCAGGATAACATAAAACCCATGGAAAAAATAAAATACTACACAGATCTCCAATCCAAAACAGAAAGCTCTGGAAAGCTTTTCCAATAACTAGTTCAATTAAAAAACATGACCTAAATTGAAGTGAGTGTATTTAAATGTGTATCTAGACCTGAGGTTTTCATTTAAGGAGGAATAACTCTGAATAATATATATATAAATTAGGAGTAAGAGTAGAAACTAAATTGGAACAGTAGTTAGCAATATTTAATTTGTCTCTATGTTTCTAATTATCTGTCATGTAAATCAATAAGCCAACATTTACAATTTCCTATTATCAGGTATTGGTTTAAATATGTTGAACTTATTAGCTCATTTAACGTTTAAGTTAGGTATGAAACCCAGGCAAACTCATTTCAGAAGTTCTTTTCTTTACTATACCACACTATTCCCATATAGAATTTAAAATCACATTAGGATGATCCTTTCCCTTTTATGTGGGTCTGTCAACAGTTGATAAGCCAAACCTGAGTTGACCAATGTTAAGCACTGACTCATGAATGTTTGTTTATGAGAATTTTTCCATAGAATTTTAACGAACCATTGGTTCTACTTGAAACCCTATGAACTAGAAATATAGGCACCTCAATCTTAGTTCCTCTAGTTCACAAGACTTTCTGAGTAGGAATTCAACTGAGCTGTAGGCAAGGCCATGACACAAAGGAAATTTCAATCAATACTTGAAAAAGATAGCTTTGGCTTGTTCTAAGAGATTACTTGGGCAAGTTCTATTGGTAAGAATGTTTTTTGTAGTAAATGTATTAACCGTATTAAATCAAGATTGAAACCAACATGACATAGCCCTCTCCAGCTTTAAGGTGTAATTGACAAAAATTGTTTTTATTTACAGTATACAATGTAATATTTTTATATATGAATACACTATGAAAAGATTAAATCAAGCTAATTAATATATCCAAAACCTCATATATTTATTTTTAAAGATTAATTAAATAGGGCTGGGGAGATAGCTCAGTCGGTAGAGTGCTTGCCCTGCAAGCACAAAGCCCTGGGTTTGATCCCCAGCACCACAAAAAAAAAAAAAAAAAAAAAAAAAAAATTAATTAAATATACCATGAACTACTCTCTGACATCTTGAATGTCTCTTTTGTTAGAGGATAGACCATTAGAAGTGCTACTATTTCCCCCGGAAATATTCAATACTGACTAGGAAATACATAAATATGCTAGAATAATTATACTAAACATAACCCTTAAGAGTTATTTTTATGAAAGGTTATTACTTTAAATCAAGAAATAACTTTATATCTGAGAGTTTTTTATAATTTTAAAATCTTCCTTCAAATGCAGTATTATAGTCTTTTTGAGACCCTGAATTGCATTTAAAATCTACTTTTTAAATTATTATTTTATACTTATTGATATTTTTCAAGTCTATGAATATTTGATGAAACTTAGTTAAGAAACCCAATTAAAATTAATAAAGATACTCTCTCGAACCTCTTAGGCATTTTCCCTCCTCATCTGTAAGATCTTGAAAGAGTCACGGGGAGAGTAGTTGGTTAGTGGATTGATGGGTTGGTTCTCTCTCATTCTACCAAACTTACCAGCTAGATTAATTTCCTGTATTATCAGAAGCATCTTGATGCTAAGAAGTTGATGCCTGAAGAAACATCCAATTCTACATGGCAGTGAAATGAACCTTTATCTATTTAAAAACAAAAGCTGATTTGAATGGAAGTCAGGTACAGTCTTCCAGATTATACATACTATATTAGTTTCATTGTGTAACAAATGACCCACACATCTCTGTGTTTACATTAACAAACAAATAATTCATGTTCACATTTTAAGAATTTTAAGAATGCTTTCTATTTATAAGAAAAAAACCAGAAAGCATAGAGAAGTTGAGGAAACTGATTATTATGTGGAGGAGCTGAGATTTAATCCAGGTCACATGGCCCCAGAATCTGGGTTTATCATTACTATTCACACTAGAAACTCAGTAAATATTCACTGATTGACTTAAAAACTTACCCTTAGGGTGATTTTTATTGACATACACTAATTCAATTTTCAATTTTCTTCAACATTTACCTGAAATTCTTGAAAATATGTGAAAGTTTACTGAATATACCCAGAAAAAGTATCAATGTTATTTCTTATGTTGATTTTAACCCTGAGCATATAGTAAACTGAAACAAAGTTCATCACAATAAGTGTGGAAAAAATAGCAAATAATATTTGTACCACACATTTTACAAATTATACACTCTTTGGTTGACATCTTTATATATGAAGTTGTGTTCTGAAATTTTGATCCTGTGTATAAATCTTGCAGAAAAACTAAGATACTTGATAAATTTTTAAAAATTCCATGTAAAGCACAAAAAAGTTTTGATATTATTAATTTGGTCATATTATGCTCTAACTTAACAGTAAGCCAGGCTTGAGATAAAACTTCCTTGAAGACAACGTCTGTAAATCTCCATGGTACCTGCTCTCAGCCTGTCCTAACGTTGACTTCATTTGATGAACAGCTCTTGAGCACCAGTTATACATCAGTCATTATCGAATGTTTGGAAATAGAGCAATCAATGAAATGGACAAAACTGTTAGGATTGCTTAATATATTTTAGTGATATCCATAGGACTTCAAGTTCCAGGATATTAGTAACCTAATCTTTCCTATCAGCATCTATTTTCATCCATTTGTGCTGCTATAGAGACTAGTAACTTATAAATAATAGAAATTTATTTCTCTGTACTAAAGGCTGGGAAATCCAGAATCAAGTTTTCATGTCTATTGAAGGCTCAGTCTCTCCAAGATGGCCCTTGTTCCTGCGTCCTCCAAAAGAGGTGAATACTGTGTCCTCAGGTGGTGGAAGAACAGAAAACAAAAAGGGCCTAGCTAGATCTCCCAGCACTTCTCTGAGATTGCTAATCCCATTCATAAAACTGTCCTTATGATTTAACTACCTCCTGAAGACCCTACCTCTTAATCCAATCAAGTTGGCCTTATATTCCAACATAAAAATTTTGAAAGAACACATAGTCAAACCACGGTACCATCTCAATTTCTAATGCCCAACACTAGGTCTGATACATAATAGACTCTTAGTCAGTGCATGTTCAGTGAATATTGTTGACCAACAAAAGCCTATTACTTTAATATATAGTGACATAATAAAAAACTTGTATCCCTAGTTGAAAATCTTTCTCTTTAAAGTCATACTGTTATAAGTCAGTGGCCACTGAAAGCACCTAAGTGATCCTTTGAAAGAAAAATCCAAATACCTTTGGTGTCATGTGGATTTGGATAATGCATTAAAGCATGAGTGTTTGTGTGTGTGTGTGTAAAATGAGAGAATGCACACTTCAAACTTCCATTCTTCCGCCTTTTGAGAAATAAGCCTGGTGATGGCCAGCAACACTTACGAAGGATACCAAAAAATTTCTTTTGTACACAAATCACATGACAGCACATGACAATACTTTTCTATGCCATGTTTTGGGATTTGGGAAGCTCATTTCTCAGGAGGTATTGAAGCTACTGATCCTGGAGATGAAGATGGGGAATCATAAGAAATTACCCACTCAGAGCCCTGCTAATGGTGAGAGCCAGAAAGTACCCCCTTTCTAGTTACCAGTATTCTATTGAACACTTACCTTCCCTTTGGTAAGGTCACATGACAAAATACATACATGTTAGCTGCACGCATACAGAATTTGCCAAGACTTCTAATTTTTCTTTTTAACTCTAGCTTTTGCTTTCTATTTTTCCCTACTTCTCTTCTACTATCTTGGTTTGATGGACCCCCATGAACTATTCATGGAAATTCTTAAAACTAGAAGGAAAACTGATTACTAAGATTTATGAGGTTGTGATGATTTATTCACCTCTCAAGGAAAGAGGCAATCCATCACAATTTGAAAGGCTGGACAATCAAGTTCTGGCTGTGTTTATATGATATCATAAAGCTGCTTTCTTAAAGAACAACTAAGCAACCAACTTAAAGACAAGACTGACTTGTTCTGGGAAGACATTTTGAATAAGAATATTTTAGAAGCCAGTGTGTTTGTTTGCCACTGAGGACCTATTCAGTAGAAAAGAAACTCAATAACATAATTACGTTGACTCCACATTACCAAAATTTTTATAAATTTGTGCAGAAAATTATTACTAAACATTCACTATGGGCTAGGTGCTAAGCTAAATTCATGACATTCCCAAACAACCATGGGCCCAAAAGGGTTCACGGTCCATTAGTAAAATAGATAAGTGAATAAATAATTACTACAAAGTGTTAACTGCTAAAAATAAAGTCAAATCCTTCCCAAAACTAAGAAATTCAAAAATCTGTCTACATGAGACCAAAACCATGTAAGTCATATCCACTTCTTATTACTGGCACCTAACGATTTTCAATCTTTTGTAGAAGAAAGGGGATATTGTAGGAAACCCCAAATATGAATAAAAGATGTTTTCAGCAAATACAATGAAACAAGAGACTAAAGATAAGTACAAAATGAGAGACTACGGGTCAACCTTTTCACCTATGTTGTTTTCAAAACTTACTAGTTATGAGTACTATTCCATCTCAGACAACTCTTATGATGCAAAATCATCTGAGAAGTAAATCCTCACTAAGATATTAACTATTTATAGACATCATCATACTAAGGGATTTGGGGTTTGCATGCTAAAAGACTACTCTTAGAAATAAAAACCTTTACTCACTATCATAAATTCACTAATCTTAGAGTATTATTATATGACTTTTATCTCTAAATAGGAATGTTCTTCCCTGATTTGTTCACATCAAAATACTACCTCCATCCAGATGAAATCATGGTCCAAGCTTCATGCATTTAGAAATAAACTTTGTGATATAGAATTCATTAACATCAGGGATTGACTCCAGGGGTGCTTAACCACTGAGCCACATTCACAGTCCTTTTTAAATTTTATTTAGAGACAGTCTCACTAAGTTGCATAAGGCCTTGCTAAATTACTGAGGCTGACATTGAACTAGCAATCATCCTGCTTCAGTCTTCTGAGCCTTTGGGATTATTGGCATGCATAACCATGCCCAATGTGATACAGAATTCTTAACAAAAACAAAATGATCATTTCATGTGAAACTACTGCTATTAGAAATCATGGTCCAGGCTGAGCATCCCTAACCCAAAAATTAGAAATCCAAAACGTTTGTTTTCTAGCCTAAAAACTTTTTAAATGCCAAGTTGGTTGACACACAAAATGTTCATTAGGGCCACAAACAGTAAAATCTATGTAAATATTCCAAAATTAAAGAAATTCCAAAATATGAAACATTCCAGAGATATCCAGCACATAATTATTGAGAAATTACTATTTTGTTGTTGTTGTTTTTTAATGGCATAAGCCCTATTTTTTTTCCTATTCACAGGAAATTTCAGAACAATGGTAAACCAACTTTTGGAAAATTAATATATTCACACATGTTAACTAAACCTTTGCATGTAGTGATATTTCAACCAAAAGGCAGCAAAATCTCAGACTAGCTCCAAGCAGATAGTCTAAAATTTATAAAATTATTTTAAGAAAAAAAGTTGATAAACCTAAGAAGAAACTAATGGAGTAAAAAACATTTTTGATTTGTAGAACACAGCCTTTCACGTAACTCTCAGAGTAGGTTAGCAGAGGATGACCAGTAAGTGCTCCTCAAAGACCCACAGCAAAGGAAGTTTAGGGTTTTCAAAAACCTGACCAATTGGGATTCTGGAAGAACAACCCAAGGGTAAGTTATGTGGGTCAAAGTTCTCCAAACAGGAACATGGAGGAAATCATAGTTTCTAAGCAAACTCTTGAAAACGGTCTAAATTAGTGATTAAATGAAAAGCTTGATCAGAGGTGAAAAACATGCCTAAGATGTTGGGGTGGCCCCAGACTACCAGCATTGGAGCAGGGAAAGTATGTTGTAAAAAACAAGTGAAACTCTCTGACTTGTCTCTCAATAGAGGGTTCACAGCTTCAAAGAAACCAAAGAGAAGACTTTCAGCAGAGTTAGCCCTTCTTAGCAGAAGTCATAGAACATGCACTTTAAGAAAAAATGGTTCTCAAATTAAGATACAGGTTACACACTAGTGCGCGGAGGTTATTAAGCCAAAAGAGATAGGGTGACTATTAAATTCCTCTCAACTTTGTTAACAGACTTCATTTCCCAAAATGCCAAATTATTTTGGTTTCACGAAACTTAACCCCAATTCAAAGTTTCAGTTCTTTAAAACAGCAGCACCTAACACTCTTAATGCTAATACAGATTATTTCAAATCTTCAGCAAAGCCCTTTAAATAGTTCCAAGCAAATTACACATCCAAATTGCTGTTGAGTCTGCCTGGCCACAAAACTAATGGCATAGCAAACTCGCTGTAAAAACTTTAGTATATCAGATCTTTATTCAAATATAAAAAACTGGGCTGGGGATATAGCTCATTGGTAGAGTGCTTGCCTTGCAAGCACAAGGCCCTGGGTACAATCCTCAGCACCACAAAAAAAAATTGATAATAATAATAATAACATAAAAAATCTTCCCCCATAAGAATACTTACTGTGTGATATGGAAATATCATAGAGAATGTACTACTAGATTATTCTGCACTACTTAACACACTTGTGAAAAAAATCAATTTAGTTCTGGAAACTGCACATTCACTCAAACTAATGCTTTGATAAGTCTCTTGTTTACTTCCTCCAACCCTCACACATTGTAACATGCTTTCTGATTTTGTGGAATTGATTTCTTCTGAAATCCTAAGGATCTCTAGTGTGTCATCCATGTGAGTATCCACCCTACTGAACAGTACTTTCTATTGACAGCACTTCAGTTTGAGCCTCTGTACTAGCTGTGTCAAAATGTATTCTGATGTCCAACATGTTCTTGTGGTAATGAAAACTATGGTCTGACTTATTCCAGTAAAGAATTTATTTACATGCCAACAAACCTACAATAAAATTAGGAAGACTGTTAATTACCAAAGTTACTGAATCATTTTTTGCACAAGATTAGATATATACTAAAATCTCATTAATTTTGATATCACTAAAATTCATAGGTCATCCTACGAAAGTAATTGTGCCTTCATAAATATAAAATATATTTTAAAGTATGTTCTCCACCATAAAAATAACACATAAGTAGGAAAAATTATTATGACTCTATGTAAAGATCTTTCAACTACAACTAGGTCTTATATGGAAACTTTAGGGATAAGACATTTTCCCTCCAAGCTTTTCCTCAATGTAATTGGCTCCAAGATGAGATGATAAATGATTAATGCCCAATCTAGTTGCTGGGCTGAGCATTCATTAGTATTCAATAAATACTAATTGATAATGGGTTTTTCTCTTTAGTATATACTAACATCATTCACCTTTTATCATTCATTTGAAATGAATGATTACTAAAGTTACTCAATTCCTCATAGCTTCAAATTCATACAACAGTTTTAGAGAAAAACCTACTGATTTCTAAAACAAAACCAAAACTTTAGAATTAAGGCATTTTTTTTCCTGCAGCCTTAGTGTTAACCTAAAACATTCACTCTGAAACCTACGATCATTTAATTAAAAGTTTAAATCAATATGGAATCTTCTTACTATGATGCTTTAATGTTTTATTATGATGTTTTAATTTATGGCCTCAATCTATACTAAAGATTTATAAGATAACCCCACCCCTCTCATTTTGTCATAACTGACAAAAGCTTTTAGATAAACTATCAAAGACAACACTATCCACATGAGCAACACTCCACAAAATAGAGTCAATTTTGTTATTGTGGAATTTAGAAAGAAAGATGTTACCATCCTTAAATATTTCAGATATCCCAAATCAATTATGACCTTTTTCTACTTAGGAAACTGAGCCAGGCACTTACAGAACAACCACCAAAAAAATCAGCTAAACATGAAAAACCAATCTGACCAAGAACAAACAGAACATTTCTGGTGAAACACTATGAAACTGTCTTCAACCATAACAGATGGAAAATGACCAAGCTCAGTGAGCAGATTGGAAAGGGGACATTATTTCAGAGCCATCTCAGTTAATAGTACTTATCCCAACACAGTAGCATTAAAATGTCATAAAATTGAAAATCAAAAAAAAAAGTCAATACAATTATCTTTACCATTCTCTCAAGTAGTGACTAAATGAAGTCAGATACACTCTTGAAATAAAAATAAATATAAACCTGTTTCCCCTTTCAAAATAGAGATATCATTTGTTGGAAATCACCCTAACCTGGCTCTTTCTGACATGTGCTAAGACTGGACCACCTTGGGGCTACTGTTGTTTTGTCTTATAAACATCAAGATCAGCAATGAATTCCAAAATGCCCATGTCTCTTTAGTACAATGCAAGTCCTTTATGAATAATTGCCTTTTCCACCCCAAGAACCAACAGCATGTGATATTAGAAGAAAATTGTGTAATGGGACTAAAGATCAGCAGCACAAACTGAACAAGTAAGTGGGTTTGATAATCTTTTGAAAAATAGTCAGATGGTGGATTTTTAAAATCAAGGAAGAATTATTTTGGCTTTTCTTTTTGTTCACTGTTGTGTTTCTTTCTACAATATCCCTGGATGCATGTGATTTAAGATCTGTGAAGTTAGTAGAAGCAGAGTAATATAATATTTAACACAGCAGGCTCTGGAGAAAGACAATTTAGGTTTAAATCCTGATTCCACCATTTCTTGTTATGATATCTTGGGAAAGATCCTCTTTTGTCAAAGAGGGATGAATAACAGCTCTGTCCCCTAGTTTGCTGTAAGAATTGAGAGAAGGCCCGTGAAAATTCTTGGCATAGTGCCTAGCACATAGTCAATGCTCAAAAAATGGTAGTCGTTACAATTAACAGCACTTTACAGATGTAGATGCTCAATAGTTGTTGATTGAATAGACAGAGCCTTGGTTGAAATAAAAGAGAACAATTGGTGCCTGTAGGCAAGCAACTCAATTGACATGAACCTAAGTCTTCTATTCAAGTTACTTACCATCATTTATCTGTTGGAGAAAACTATGAATACCAGAAATGCTGAACCAAAAAGCATCAACCCAGCAGGTCAGATCAAGAGAATAGGAATAATCAGAAAGGTCAATTCCTTCAGTTCTGGATCTAATTTTCTCAAAATTTTCAATCCACACAGGATTTTGAAAAGTTGACCCATAAAAAACTCCCTTCACTCCTAGGGAGTTCCCTCTTAACTTCTGAAGAGGTTCAAAAACACATCCCCCCAAAATATGTTACTTTGGCATATTGATTATTTTAGATTGAAAGAAATTAAGAACCGATGTTAACAAGAAAAACTCTTTACTGTCACCTCAACTACATAAAAATGAGGTATAAATTTTATGTTTAATAAAGGAAATTTCAATTTAAAAATTGCAATTTACAATTTCTAGTTACCAGGCCTATGTACCAAGAAGAGAGCCATTCTGAGACAACTTTTATCACCTGACAGACTCCATTTATCTAACAAGGCAAAATTCATTCAATATACATTTTTTACACCCCTCATCTTCCCATAAATTGCCATTACCACCCCCCAGAAACTCCAAATTCATACTCCTGTAGCAATTCTTATACCTCAGGATGATATACAAGTTTCAATCATCTGGCTTCTTCTCTGAGCATCATATTTTGTGGGACTCCTATGAGTGCAAACAAAGAGTGCTTTTCCTCTTGCTGACCCATCTTATGTCAATTTAATTCATAACTCAGACAAAGAGCAAAAAGGATAGAAAGAAGCAATGTTTTCTGAGGAAGTGTTAAATATTTAAAAATCTCCATCTAAAAATCTATTGTGCTAATAATCATAATATGTCTCATTTTCATCACAAACACCTGGCAGATAGGTATTATTCTACTTTATAGATTAAGAAATTGAGAGTCAGAATGTTTTGGCAATTTGTCCAAGTACACACCTACCAAGTAATAGAGTCAAGACTCAAGTTCCATGTCTTCGATTGTACTTTCAGCATGATCTATTACTTCAACAAAACATGCAGAATATGTACTATGTGCCAGACACTATTTCTGTACTAAGGGTATGAATGTAAATAATGCCCTCAAAATGTTTAAAATTTAATTCAAAAGACAAAATAATAGAGCCAAATCCCTCCATATTCTAAGTATGTATTAATCATCTTTTTTGTTGTGTGACCAAAATACCTGACACAAACAACTCGAAGGAGGAAACATTTATTTTGGCTCACCCTTTCAAAGATTTCAGTCCATTGCCAGCCAGATCCATTGCACTGGGCCTAAATAAAGCAGGACATCATGGCAGAGGGACTTCTCAGCTCTTGGCAGCCAGGAAGCAGAGAGAAGAAGGGGCCAGGAACAAGATACAGACCCAAGGGCAGTTACCTAGTGACTTCCTCCAACCATGCCCCATCGTTTAGACTTTCCACCTCTGCCCAGTACTCCATTCAAATTATTAATTCATCCAATGGATTAATCTACTGATCAAGTTAGAAACCTGGTGATCCAATTATTTCCTAAAAGCCCCAAACCATAACAAAGTAGATGTGGATTCCTAGGACCCATCCCATAACTCCAATTCAGTCTGGATTAGATGCCAGAAATATGCACTTTTAACAAGTCTTCCCCAGGGTAATTCTCCCAGACAACATCTGGAGAAGGATGACAATAGAGAAGGCTTAGGAACAGAAGGGAAGTCTTCCTAGGAGGATGATTCCTGAAGTATCTGTGCTTTTCCGCCAAAATCCCCTCAGTATCATCTAAAAACTTCCTTATGAACAACCAAATGCACATTGCTGGTACCTTTGGCAATATCTGTTAGAATACTATTTTCTTCAACTTAAAGTAGTGGCTTATACAGGTTCATAAGCAAAACTGGGCTTTCAGCTAGGAGAAAACCATCTTCAGATGGAAAGTGTGGGCAAGGTTCATGAAGAAAAGAAATATACAAGATTTATCTCCATGAAATTTCTGAATACCAAGGATAAAATAAGAACTTAATAGCTTCCACAGAGATGGGGGAAAAACTAATTTCTTCAAAGGAATAAAAATCATATTGTCCTCATAATTCTCACTGGAAATATTGGATTCTAATACCAGTAAACCCTATTACCCATCAGGTCAAAGAACAAAATTTTTAAATTTGGGAGAAAATTTTGAAACTAGAATTCTCTATTCAAAGGCAAAGATAATTTTTTTAAGTTAGTACATGAAAGGAAAAGAGTTTACTTGCAATACCAAAAACCAAAACAAAACAAAACAACAACAACAAAAAAAAAACCCTTGAGGATATGTTCCACAAAAAAGAAAAAGATATTTAAGCAAGATGTTAATTTCACAATATAATGGGACTAACCAAAATAGTTTTTTTGTTTGTTTGTTTGTTTGTTTGTTTTTTAAAGTCTAAGTCCTGGGAGGCTGGTTATGAAACAACTTAGGAATACATTGGTCATGGTGCATGTAGGAGACTACTTATGTGTTATGGGTGAGGAGAACTGGATGGAGGATGGAGGCTTTGACCTCTCATTCACAGAGGGCCTTCATTCAACCTCTAAAGCAGGTTATGCACACAATTACAGAGACATACAGTTACAGAGAGGTACCTGAGAGATTAAACTCTGAAATTTTCAATCGTCTGAGCTGTCTTCATAGCAAACCTAAATAACAATGGCTTAAATAATATAGGGTTTCTTGATGTAAAAACGCTGAAGGTGGCAATTCCTAAGGTTGACCAGTGCAGCAGCTCAAGGGAATCTAAGCTGAAAATGCTGTGCTGGGGATATCTGTTCACCCCTCATGGCCTTGCTATGGCCCTTCACGCAACAGCACAGGCAAGAAGAGGGGAAGAGAAGGAAAAAGGACAGATGCCTCTGCAGGGGGAACTGTCCCTCAATTCTTTGGAATGACTTCCACTTACTTGAGCAGGCCTTTATTTCAAGTCTATTCCATCTACAACAGAAAGTTAGGGGTGTAGTGCCATGCAACAGAATTGTAGCTATGATAGTAAGGAAAATAGTGTGCAACTAACCCAATTTTGATTTTCTTAACTAATAGACTTTATTCTTTAGGGCAATTTTAGGTTTACAGAAAAACTGAGCAAAGTACAGAGTTCCAGTATACCCCTTCTCTATCTCTCTTTCTCTCTGTCACACACACACACACACACACATCCCTGTCTCTCTCTCTCTTTCTCTCTCTCTCACACACACAAACATAAACACATTTAGTTTCCCCCAGTATTAACATCTTGCTTCAGTGTGGTACATATATTTTAATTAATGAACTAATATTTCCATACTATTATTAACCAAAGTCCATAGTTTACATTAGGGTTCACTCTGTGTTATACAATTCTACAGGTTTAGGTAAATGCACTATGTCTTGCTTTGCCACATTATTTTTAATATATCAGAGTCCTCAAAAAAATGGATGTAGTCCAGAATTTTCTCAACCTCAATTAAACTGATAAAAAGACCAGGTTCAAAACAAAGTATTTTTATATTAGAAACCAATATGATAAGTGTTGTAGGATCTTTGTAACATGATGAAAGAACAACAGATAAATTTTCCTAGAAAACAGAATGTTGAGACCTTTCATATGCCCCTTGGGGTTATGATAGGCCAGAAGATGAGCCAGAAGGACAAGCCAAAGCAGGGACCATTTGCTCAGGGATATGGAAGGCACTATTTATTAAAAATAAAAAAAAATACAACTAGCACCTCTCTTTAGAATGTGGGAATACCACCAAAAGTGCTCAGCACTGGGGGCTCAGCCCACATGAAACAATATGAATCATTTAGAGATGTTTCAGCAAAATTACTCTAGTGCTGTGTGGTGGGGTAGATACAAGAGAAGCAAGAATGGAAGCACTACTAGGAAGAGCAATGGAAGACCAGCTGGGAAGCTATCTTAGTAGTTCAAATGATAGATGCTAATATTGTAAACAATAATCATTGAGTTTAGTGCTCAGAATAGGAATTCCAAATACTTTCTGTAAAGGTCCAACCAATAAATATATTGGTTGAACAGGACATATGTATCTATTACAACTACTTATTTCTGCCATCATGATATAAAAGCAACAATAAATAATAGGTAAATGAATGAGCAGCTGTGGTTCAAGAAAACTTTCTGGACGCTGAAATTGAATTTTCATATATTTTTCACAAGTCATGAAATATTATTTTTCTCTTAGTTTTCTTCACTTCCTATATAAATGTACAAAAATATAAATAAAATATTAATTAAAAATATTAATTTTATATACATTTATAATATATTCACATTTATACATAATATTCTTATATATAAATGTATAAAATATAAATAAATATAAATATATAGCTCACAGGCTGTACTAGAACAAGCAGTAGCCAGTTTTATCCTATGGGCTATAGTTTACTGACCCCTGAGTTAGAAGCAAATTAAAAACAAACTATGAAATATTTAATTATAATTATAGAACTGAATGTAAGCTTCATAAAACCATATGTAAATCTCATCTAATTGCACTACTAATTGTAGCAAAAAAACTTAAGAAGAGGGGTCCTCAGGGTAGACAAGAAACTTTTACTTATCAATTCACAAGTATGTGGCATTTGAATTTTTTAATCAAAGAAAAACTATAGCTAACACTATTGAGTGCTTTTTAATCCACACTCTGAGTGCTTTTTATTAGAGTTATAAAATAATAGATAAGCCTATGACGTGAGCATGATACATTTTCCTAAACCAAGTATGATCAAGTATAGAACCCTTATCAGGAAGGGGCGAGTTTTGCTAACTGCAAAAACCAGGAGGGATCTCCAGGAGGAGTCAGCATGGGTCAGACAGGATTCCAGGACTTCAAGAAGCAAGTGACAACAGGAAGGGCATCCCAAGCAGTGGGAAAAGGAGGAGAAGTCAGAAGAGCAGCTCTCATCTCAGCCTCTGGTCCCAGGACCTGGGCCAAGTAACTATAACCCCTGCCTCATAACAAGGTTTTGGTTAACAACAGACCACAAATATTACCAAAGCTGAAAAGCTCTGACCATCTACTGACATCTTATTTTACCATGGTGTTACCATGCCCGTAGTATTCAGCGCAGTGACCTGCTATACATGTTGTAGCCTAGAAGCAACAACTGCTGTGTGGCCTGCTTGTGTACAAGGCATGTGTTGCACATCTAGGTTGGTATAGGTACACTCTATGATGTTCACACAGTGAGGAAATCACCTAATGACACATTTCTCAGAACATGTTCCCATTGTTAAGTGACCCAAGACTGTACTGTAATAAGTCTGTAACTCAAGATGGGTATCAGGTCCCTGGCAGACAGACTGAATAGTAGCCCTATCTAGAAATAATACTGCCTTTTCCCAAATGTATTATATTCTACTGTAAGTAAGAAAATTCATATTTTTGTTAAAACACTATTATATTTATTTATAGTATCTTATACTTTCTCCATTAATAAGTATTAAAATATAATTCCTCAAATTAAGGAGTGAGCAGTATTTTAATTGTTAAAACAATAATCCCATATGTGAAAAGTCAGGCACTGTTGTGTTAGTAAACACTTGAGACTCCATCCTCTGATCAGAGTTTTAAACAAAAGGCTGAGGGACACAGGTGGATGGAGTCCTGAAGCAGCCCAGCCAACTATGGAAAGATAAAAACACTCTTCTAAGTAGTTCTTGGATTAAAGAGACAATCTGATATAAAAATTCAGACTTTTTTTTTTTTTTACTAGAGTTTGAACCCAGAAGCGCTCAACAACCTATTGAGTTCCCAATCCTTTTTATTCTTTGAGACAGGGTCTCATAAAGTTGCTTAGGGCCTCGATTAGTTACTGAGCCTGGCCTTGGACTTGCAATCCTCCTGACGAAGCCTTCCAAGTCCCAAGGATTATAGGCATATGCCACTGGCACCCAGTCCCAAAATTCATACTTTTTAGAAAAGTAAAAAAAAAAAGTAACAAAACAAGACCTTCAGGTGAAGGTAATACAGGCCTGTTTACAGCCTCTTCCAGGAAATGCAAATTACCAAAATCAATTTTAGAAGAGATAGAAAAACTGAGTGATCTTTAAACACAGACAATATGAAAAAGTTGTTAAGTAGCCACATTTCAGAAGTCCTTTCCCTTCAAGGAATAAATTATTCCTGTCCTATCTAAACTACTTCAGAAAATAGAAAAAGAGAGTCATTTTTTTTTTTTTCAACACTAGCAACACCTAGATATCCAAATAATGGGAACAAAGATGGAGAAAAAAGAACCATAAATAAATATGACTCATGAATGTAGTGTGAATCTATACTACTTTATGTATTAATTAACTCAATCAAGCTTTCTTTTAAACAATAGCATACAATGATTAAGTAGGGCTTATTCCAGGTTGTGTTCACATCAGAAAAATCTACTTGAACAGATTAAAGGGAAAAAAACCAATAGATCATCTTGATAGATGATAAAAACATTTGAAAATTTCACCTCACTTTCATGATGGAGGAATTATATCTTAGTACTAACTGATTGAGAAAATTCAGGATAAGACACCGTAAATGAGTCCAACAACACTTTTAATCAAATTTGACTTTCCTTAATCACAACAGCTAATTTGATACTGACAAGCACTAGAAACTACACTAGAAACATTAGAAAGATTGCTATGAATTTCAAGAGTAAGATAAGAAGGTCTATGGACCCCAACTTATTCTAGGGTGAATAAAGGACCCCAAAATCTCAATTTCTTAAAACTGCATAAGTTTACTGCTCACACTTAATGGCAGTCACTTGTCCAATTTGACTTTATCCTACATCATAATTTTGGGCCCCAAATTCCACTTCCTTGGTCTTTATCATACACATATCTCCACACACATGCTATTCGTATGAATATGTTCATTGAAGCGTTGTTTATTCTAAACACAATTTTGGAAGCATATTAAAATCTATCGGGGTGTTGGGGTTATAGCTCAGTTGGTAGAGTGCTTGCCTTGCATGCACAAGGCCCTGGGTTCAATCCCCTGCACCACACACATGCACACACACAAAAAAAACTATTGGTAGAAGAATAGTTGATGGGGTGGAGTTGTGGCTCAGCGGTATAGTGCTTGCCTGGCATGTGTGAGACCCTGGGTTCGATACTCAGCACCACATATAAATAAATAAAATAAAAGATCCATTGACAACTAAATATACACATATAATTTTTAAAACTGGCAGGTTTTTAAAAGAAGAAGAAGAAAAGGAGTAGCTGAACAAATTATGGTAAGTCCCTACCATAGGAAGTTTGTTTTTATGAATTAACAAAACCTATGAATGCTTAAGAAAAAGCTCTGGAAGGACACACAAAGAGCAAGGAGGTCATCTCTGGGGAGATTGTAGAATTGGGAAGTGTAAATGGAGACATTCTGTTTTTTCTCACTTTTGTCTCCTCTCATGTTGTTTAAACTTATTGTACAATAAGCATCTGTTACATTTTTATTTGAGATTTAAAATTCAAATTTTAAACATTCTATATCTTGATTTTTTTTGTCTTACATTTAGTATACATTAGTATACTCACTGATTGATCAAGTTCTTGTTCTTCTAGGAAGTTTGTTACATAAAAGTTTAAAATGATAACTACTCTACAGAGTGTACCCGTAACCATCATAATTGTCTATATCCCCTTTAAAATTAATTTGAGATTTGAAGTCTACCTGTTACAAATATGTACTGTTGTCCCTGCTTCCATTGCTTTTGCATTTGCTGTATGTGTTTGTTTCTCACTTCACCTGTGTCCTAGCTTAGTTACTTTTGTGTTTCTCATAAATGTTACAAGTCCTGGTTTTAAAAGTACAAATGAAGCCAGAAATTGTATAGGTTTGATGAAATATTAAAGCAGTGGAATGTGCTCACAAGCTTCTGGAAGGTAGATGTTCTGCCAGCCAGTACCTCTTATTAGGTAGATAAGGAAAGTTGCATGAAATTTTACTTATTTGCTATCCTAAAATTTAAGACAAATTTATTCTTAAACTTATTATAATAAAGTTGAATTACTGTGTTTGCCTGCTTGCTAAAAAAGGAAAAGAGTTTTCCTGTCACATATAAGGGCTTAATAGTTTTAGGAACTATTGATTTGCAATCTTGTCCCTAAGAATGTTTTCTACAGGAAACTACTAATTTAAACTGTTTACGGCAGAAAATGGTTTCTCTTATGTGCTAAGCAACATTTGTCATAGGTGTTAATTTTATTTACTGATCTTTATCTCATTATGACCTCAGCAAACTAATGCTGAACAATGCTACTTCTTTAAGGAATTGTGCAACTTGTCTGAAAATAAGATCATAGTTCATATCCTTCTTGTATAAATTATTTTAAAACAAATGCAAGTGACTCTAACAGATTAAAATAGTTTTTCAATTTGCCACAGCAGTAAAACTGGGATAATAATAGCAATAGTTTATTAAGTTGACTTTAAGAAGTTACTTAGAAAGAGACTGCAAAAGATGAAGAATGGAAATCAGAAGAAAAAAAAAAATGTCCAGTTAGTTCTAGTCCTCTTTCACACCGGGACTCATGTCTGCTTCCAGAAGTTGAAGTTCCATCTACCATACTTTCCACCTAAAATTTTTGCCCTTCATCAAATGCCAAGCCTTGTTACCACATTTGGATCTGTCTTTGAGAGCAAGATAAAATGGTGAACTAATTCTCCCTCAGGGCCCAGGTTCTGTGGAAGGCACTGGGAAGACTCAGGAGAAACCCATACAAATCCCCACCTCCTGAGCTGTCAGTTTCACATCCTTGCCCATAGTCAAGATCTGCTCTATCAAATAAAGTGTCATTAGCAACAATAAGTTATTGAAATTTAAATGAAGCAAAATTTAAAATTCAGTTTGTCAGTCATACTAGCCAGATTTCAAGTGCTAAATAGCCACATGTGCTAATGACTGCCTTATTGGAGAGCACAGATGGAGAACATTTCTATCACTGCAAAGGGTTCTCTAGGACAGTACGACTCTAGATGTCTAGTACCTATGAATGGACTGGATTTTTCTCAAAAGGTAGGTCATTAGATAAAGTATCAGCAGCAATTACATGATGAAAGGAACCCAGTTTCTTAATGTCTTCCTAGAACCAAACATCCCATGTGATGGTTTATCTTGGTTGTCAAGCCTGGGTGGAAAGACATCTATGGTTTGAAAAGTCCCCAAGAGGTGCCTACATCATTGAATTAGCCCAGGCTTCCAGTAAACTCCTTTCTTGTGAGTCACGATGCTTTCAATAACCAATTACTTTGTCTGCAAGAATCTGTCCATTATGGCCAGAACTGATCACCATTTTATTACTACACCTGTTTATGCAAAATTAGAAGAATCCTGGTTACTTCTATGTGATGTTTAGATAGAGTAAAGGGACACAGGGCAGGGTTCTTGGGTCCTCTCCACAGACCCATTTGCCTTGTTGCTGAGACTAATTCTGGTGACATCTGCCAGGCTGAAGATATTTGAAGCCGGCCCCCCCAGGAATTTTCCCATTCCTTCTTTCTCCCTGACTTCCAATTGATGCTTGCGTGATGTCCAGTTCCCATTCTTATTCCCAATCCTTATCCTTGGAGTCACCTGTCTCTTTATTTTGGATACAGTTCAAGTTTTAATTTTCCCCAGGAGTTTTTCAGTCTAAAGGTAAGTCTTATATGGATCATGTCTTAAAATTACTGTTGGCCAGTCACAATGTAGCTGTGCCTGTACACGTTTGGTCAGAGTTCTTCATGTTGTCATTACTTCAGTTAAGTGATGTGCATTGGTTTATAAACACTGAGTTGAACTCCCCTTTAAAACATTTTCAGGAAGATTGCATACTATGATTCAACACTAATATAAAAAACTATTATACACAAAGAAGGAAATGGAAACTGCAATGGGACATAAGTTTGATCTTAGTAAAACGAAAATTTTCCAGGAGTGGTGGTGTACACCTATAATTTCAGCTACTCAGAAGACCAAGGCAGGAGGATCACAGACAAGTTCAAGGCCAGCCTGGAAACTTTGCAAGACCCTGTCTCAAAATAAAAATAGAGAAGGATGGACATGTAACTCAGTGGCAGAGTGCTTTCCTAGTATGCATGATATCCTTCCTTCAATCCCGAGTAATCAAAAGAAAAAAAAAGAAAAGAAAAGAAAGTTTTCCACAACTAGATGAATCTATGTAATTTTATTGCTGAGATACAGAGAAAAGAATTGACAATTGCACCTAAATAACACACATTAAAGAGGAGAAATTGCCAAATCCACTACAATAGATGAAGGGACTTTCAAAGCTATGAGAAGCTGAGATGACAGACTGGTGCATGAAGCAGAACTATCAAACTGCACTTTGTCAAAAAATTGGAACAGGAACCACTTAACTTCTGACACAAGTGATTTAATTGAGAAAACCATGAAATTGGATTTAGTCAAAGAGGAAACTCTAATGCAACCCTAGCATTCTTTGGTTTTACCTTGAACTTATACTATCAATGTTATAAAATCAAGAAAGATTGACAAAAATTGCTTATCACTGTAATAAGATGCAAAATTGCCAATGGCCAGAATATTGACTCCATGTGTAATTTTAAACCAAAAAATTAAGAATAAGGTATTGCCCCCAAAATATTAATGTGCATTTACCCTTCCCCTCAAAAAAGAAGCCTAACAGCAGGGGAGATGGAGGACTGACTAAATTCCACCAGGGAAGATCAGAAGCACTAAGGGAACCATCAACTCTGTTAGTTTTTAAGTCTTTTGACATGTGTCTAAACTGTTCAAGAATAAGCTTTCTGATAATCTGGTGAGCTGCTTCTTATTGCTGGTAGACTGAACAACTGCAACTTTGTAGTGTTTTCATTTACAAATCATTTTATAACCATTTAAGAAAGAATAGGAGTGATGATCACTATCTGAAAACATCTGTCTGTATTTTCCAACAAGAACAAAGCAAACAAACTTTTGCTTTACCAAGATCAAACTTATGCCCCATTGCTATTTCCATTCCTTTCTTTGTGTACAGTAGTTTTTAATATTAGTTTTTCCACTTTACCTAAGTATCACATAAGAAGAGGAGGGTTCTCCTAATTTAACTTGTGCTGGTATGACAAAGAAGGTGTTGATCAACTCTGGTCATGATGGCATAGAACTTCCTATATTAGAAGAAAATCTCAAAGAATGTGGCACAGCCTTTAAGAAATGCTCCATCAAGGCTTTTGATGGCATAAAAAATGATATTGGAAAGAAAAACATAGGTATTGTTGGATCTGAGTTAAAAGTAATTTTGAAGAGTCGGACCATGAACAGGAAGTTGTAGGAATACTTTAACCAATCCATTTAATTGGGATTTTTCTTATTAAAGGATATAGTGATAAATAGTTTAAAAAAAAAAACTATGTTCAATACCTCTAAAAAGACTCTTCAATATGCTTAAGCATAAAATAAAAGATTTTATCTCAGAAGCATTGTGCCATGGTTTAAGTTGTAGCATTTTATCTTTCTTAGTAGTATATAAAATAATGGTGCATCTTACAATCTGTGGCACCTTCAATTTGATGAAATTCAATACATTTTTTGGCTCATTGATTTTTTAGTTATCTGTAACAGTTTGGACAGCCATAAGTATGTATAATAAAACAGTCATTTTCACTGGTTGAAATTAAACTCCAAATTCTCAATCCTAACTTTCCTGAGTCATCTAGCTTTTCTAGAAACTATGCAAACTCCCTGTTAAGGATCCTTCTTTGGAACTTTCCTTAAAGCAATCAAGAAGGAGGTGAATATTTGGTAACAAAATAATTAGAGCCCTTTGCGTATTTGACATCAATATTTGACATCAATTATCAATATTCCCCAATAATTGACATTTTTTCTATATTTGAGAGGCATTTTAGAGTATGTTAACTAATGTTCCAGATACTACCCTAGGCATATCTCATTTTAAGGAAGCTTACTTTTGGTATGGTCTTGTTCCTTTTGGCCCCTAATTGACCATTACTCAAAATATTAAACCTCAGTTTATTTAATTAGAGAGGCATATTTTCATAGTTTTACAATCTGTATAAGAAATATAATCATGTGTAGGCCTAACAAAATGTAGCTGTTCTCTTCATTGAATGTCATGGTGCTCACAGAAACAGCCTGCTGACAAGCACAGAATCTATTTTTAGGACATCACCTTTTTAGAACATTTGTGTTTGTTAATTATGACCATTTGGAGCTCACAGATGGTATATGAAATTGTAGTGTTCTGTTTTAGATAATGAGGGTGGTGGTATAATAAATAAATCATTGTGAAATCAAAGGACATAGTTGGTACATAGCATGGTGTATTGGTTATTTATGACCCACAGTACCTTGGTTTCTAGCCACTATTCCATCTGCCACTCTGATCTCCAACATGTTACCTCTCTACTTACTATCTTTAGTGTCTCCCTTTTCTGCATGTCCTATCAAACCTGAGATCCCAGTGTGGATTCCAAGGATCCATAGTCAGACACGAACTTACCAAAAACAATTATTTCCCACAGCTCCCAAAGAGCTACCGCTCCTCCAGTTGGTGTATTCTTTACCCTGGTTCCCTGTGCCCTCTGCTCATTGCCAGTCAAGCTCCCGCTGATGATCTCACACATACAATGCCTCTTTTCTTCCCTTCTTGGACTCCAGAATCTCCATAAAGCCTGTGCTGATTTCACCAATTGCCATTATATTTTCCCCTGAATTTCAAGTGCTACATACACAGTTTTAAAATAATCATTCTCTGAATATATCATCAAGTAGGTATTAGCACAAGATGGCAAAGTTGCAAGCAACAGAGAACCTGACATGTTCTTCTTTGACTTTCCCCACCGCACCAAATAAAAATACAGGAAGAGTGGGTGGTTCATAAACACCTGTTGAGTCTGTGATTAATATAGAGATGATTTCCAGCAAAATGGCCAGAAAATAACGTTTGCAGGATTGTTTTCTTAAAAGTAGAGGAAGCTGAGTCTAGCAACTGGCGTAGAATGTTAACTCTGATCACGTGAGAATCTCTCATGAGTTTGTCATTCTGTAAGCTTTCAAGGACCTCTTCAAGTTGCATGTAATGGGAACCCAAAGTTCCTGGGCTCGCACCATCAATTTTATAGTTGGGACTTTGCAATCAGAGCAATACCATTGAGCCAAAGGAACAGATCTATTTTTCAGGATCCATCAGCAATTTGTTTAAAAAAAAAAAAAAAAAAAAAGAAAACAGGGATCCAGGGCCCCATTCATCTTGATTCAATTATTTGGCACAGTGTTTCAGTTGTTATTCACTTATCACTTTGATATTCCCTCCTGAGATGAACACAAATCTCAGGAAAATGATATATGATTGTATATTAAGAGTTTTTAAAAGTTACTTGAAAGCTAATTTTAGGAAGTTGGATCAGCTATACAATGATTTACATTTGGAATGCTTTAATTTATAATCAAAAGTTTTGAATCAAGTAATGGAGAGAGAGAGAGAGAGAGAGAGAGAGAGAGAGAGAGAGAGAGAGAGAGAGAAAGAGGATAAAGAATACAAGCTAAAGGAGATTCAGAAATTCTACCAGTGAGATGGAAGGTAACTTACAAATTACATATAGCATCCATTTTTCACATTGTGTCTTGACATATTATCTAACTCAAGGGCCCTAACTTTGTTGGTATAAAAATGACTTGGAGCCACATAGTCTTTTTACATGTGTGCATTCTTAGTGTGATAAATTCAATTATTTCTTCAGTGACAACCTCTTATTTTTAATCTAAAATAAAGAACTATGCAATATACTGTAACAATGGAGAAGAGATCTCAGTGGACAGTTCAAATTTGACAGCTGAAGTGGTAAGGAACATCAACTTAGCTTCCAATTCCACAACTCTGGTACCCTTATTAACACCTTGAATCACGACAGTACTGCCAGGTCCCTGACATTCTGGAAAAGTTGTTGGTAAGAGAACACTGGCTATCCAAAGGCACATCCTTCTCCATTATGTACTCTCTTCCCCTAATCCTGACTTGTGTGGTACCTGTTTTTCCAAACAATGTAAGCATCTCTGAATATGGGTTATATTTTCTATTTCTAAAGACCCATCCCACACTGTCAGTACAGTACTGAACAAATTGGAATCATAAAATGCATACTTGGTGATTGATTATTCTCTTCAAAGAAATTAATAAATTGTGTGTTTAGGAAAATGAAGAGAGAATAATGTACTATTAAAAATCTAATTACTACCTCCTTTCCCCACCCAGAATTCACCAGAATACTAATTTATTTGAGAATTTTAAGATTCTTCAACTCAGAGACTTTAGATAATGATGGATATACATAAAATTTTAATATAGATAAATTTTATTTTAGATTTATTAATCCCTGCCCCCCTTTTTCCCTCACATTTTCTCTATGCATACAAATTTTGGTAGACTCTTCTTGACACTCATGCATTTATTCAACCTTCTAGGGACAATCATTGGGCCCTTTAGTCCTAGGGTCTATGTGTGGCAGTGAAGATACAAATTGATAAGGCACAAAGATTCCAAGTATATACACTAGCACAGGAAAGAGTTTTGTGCGGTTAAATGAAGATGGAACTGCTGTTACAGAAAACTGACTTTGCGCAGCAGCATTTGATGAGAAGTCAGGACTAGCTAAAGTACTACCATTTTCCATTGTCTCCCATTTCAGCAAATATTTTTTTTCCATATCACTCCAGTAATTCTTTAGAAGACAAAGGAGTCTATAAATGGAATAACAGGTGTGTAAGTACCATGGATAATTATGTTCTAATAGAGGTTTCCTTTTCTATAAGATTTCTGATGATTGAGTGCTTGGTATGCGGTTTGTTTTCTAATTACAATCAATCATTTCCTCCTTGAAGTCATTCTGGTAACACATCTCTGCCACTATTTTTAGATCTATGACAAATCGTACATTCTGTACTAATTCAGAAATGTTTTTCATTCAGTAGCTCTCATCAAATACTGCTTTAAAGAAGATACAAATAGACGTGTGATTCCAAGGGTAGCGCTACCTCAAACAGAAAGGAAGTTAAGTTCATTAGACCAGTTAACTCCTCAAGGGTGCTATGGGCTAATTTCACGATTACATAAAGAAATCATTCTCTGTAGTTGAGAATGGACCCCATACCTCCAAATTATCTTCCCATACAGTCATTTATTCTTGAACTTCCTTAAAAAAAGAAAAAAGGATGGTCTTTTTTCTAACTATTGCTTAAGTAGAAATAGCTCTGGAAAAGCTCATCTACAGACCTAAATTCCCAACAAAAGAAAAATAACTAATATCAACAGACATCAACTCTCTGCTGAGAAAAGTCAATTTGTTTCATAGGTCACTATAAGAACTTGGAACAGTTCATCATCTCAGGAGGGAAGGACACAAATAAGCACTTGGGAGGAGCTAAAGATCCATTTCTTCTTATCAGCAGTTTTGGAAAGAATCAGTGTTGAGTTGGGGCTTAACAGGTCTTTCCGCCAAAATTTGCCACATTAAATCCCATTCTTGCATCAGTTACCTGAGTTCCAGGAAGAAACGATTTGAACTGACATTGAAACTACACATATAATCACATCTTTATAAAACCACAGTGGGCTCTCTGTGTGTTTAAAGCAAGTGTTCAGTAAAGTTTTTCAAGTTCAATTCATGATGCCAACTCAACTGTTCCAACTCAATTATCTTTTTACTCTCCTAGGAGAGAAGAAACCAAGCCTCCTGGGATGGTTTTGAATTCCACTGACTCAGGCTGGCCCTCCAAATGGCTGTGGCACTGGAATACATATTGAATAAATGAACAAAAAAACCAGAGAACAGAAAAAGGAGTGGAAGCAACTTTGTAAGCTTGTGAGTGCAACAGAGGCCTGCTCCATCGTAGATGATCAGTGCAACGCTATAGGCTGCACATGGACCCAAACTTCCTGGTTTTGTGCCAGATCCTTTGCTTTGTAAGACATCCTTGTGAGGTCAGAAATGCTCAGAAGGGGTGATGACAATTGTTTTCCAAAGTGGCACTTCCACATCTGCCTCCACTAATAGTGCAGTGTGCCCCCAGGGCGACGGCCACCGCATGTTCTCAGTCTTCATGTTCATCATGTCGAGAAGACCAGAGGCTGGTGGGGGATGATTATGTGGTGGCGTAACACAATATCTGATGAAGAGCACTTGTGTTTCATTGTGTTTGCTTTTACTAGCTTGGGGAAAGTGGAAGGGTTGCCTTTATGTGGTGCTTTGTGGTAAGACCTCTCATTTCCCAAAATAGACATGTGTGGATTTCAATCAGAGGACTTCCAGCTGTGCTAGCGGTAACCACTCTGTGTGGTTTACCCTTGGATTTCTCACAGGAGAAATCAGAGGTCACACTCCCTGTATAATAAAAAGCAGTTCTGCCACTGAAGTTTATTCCACACAGGCAGAAGGAAGAGGGCATTTGATAGAACCATAGCCAGAATATTCCAGCAAAGCAATTACTTTTGTCTGAGTTAGTCAGAATAAGGAATTTTTTTCCCTTTAAATAATGAGACTTTATTAGGGCTATTTAAATAACCTTATAGGCCAGGGATATAGCTCAATGGTAGAGCCCTTGCCTTGCTTGTGTGAGGCCCTGGGTCTTATCCACAGAACTGCAAAATAAATAAATATAGGGCCCTAACAGTATTTTTGAAAGAGACTCTGTTATGGTTTAGATATGGGATGTCCCCCACAAAGTTCCTGGGTTAATGCAGGAGTATTCAGAGGTGAAATGATTGGATTTCGAGAGCTGAAAGCTAATCAGCCCATTCCAGTTAGAATGTTCTAACTGGGTGGTAACTGGGTTGTGGCTGGAGGAGGTGGGTCACTAGGAGTGCACCCAGGAAGGGTGCATTGTCCCTGAGATATCCCTGCCCTTGCTCTTGGCTTTGTAACCACCATAAATAGAACAACCCCTTGCTGCCATGATGTGCTGCCTTATCATAGGCCCAGGGCAATGGACTCAGCCAATCATGGACTCAGCCTCTGGAACCATGAGCCAAAATAAACTTTTCCTCCTCTAAGGTGTTCTTGTCAGGCATTTTGGTTACAGTGACACAAAGTTAACACAGACCTTTTAACAAGTTTAAGGGAAGGAAGTTAGTCTTTAAATTACTAAGAAAATCCACAGTTAATTAAAAACAATGAGATAAAATGTTGAAACTCATTTATAAAGCAGAAAAAAACATTAACTGAAGAAACAGATTCTTTCAGTACCCAAGCAACCTAGGATTCTTCTTGGTTCTAATTTACCTGAAGAATCTTTTTGCTATCACTTAGAAGCCTTTCATGTAGTTGAAAATCAATCTCTCACACTCCCTTGAACCATTTTGTTGATTTTTGACATCTCACATATGCAAAAATCATTTACTCAAAGTGACTAGAGAAGTGGAAAAATTAGAGTTTCATGGTTTACGGACTGAAATTTATACAGATTTTACAGCTTTGCTTTTAAAGAAAGGAAAATGTTTTCTGCAGTTAAGAAATCATTCCAACAGATGGGTCTATCTCCTCTATTTTTATTTCTAGTTGGCTTACGGGTGAAGTACCCTGGACATAGTTATAAACTTGAAATTATAGGAACTGCTGAAGGGAGGGGTTTTTTCCTGACTATAAAATACAATGAGGACACAGCTGCAGCGTCTAGAAATTGAGGGAATCTAAAACTATAAAAATCATACTGCTTCCTGTTCCTTGTTTCAGATGCAACCTCTGAAACCAGAGCTAAGTTTTATCTGGCTTCCCATTATTTATAATGATTAATTTAAAGGCCACTTTCCCAGGAGGGTAATTAGCCAGTCAATTACTCCAGTGTGAATCCAGCATTCCTGATTAAGTGTAACTGTACAATTAGAAGTGGCCAAACATTCAATAAAGCAGAGGACAGGGTATCTTTTTGAATTGGGGATGTTTGTAGGAAGAGGGAGAAATCCAACCAGAATAACTGGTTGATGTCACTCCATTAAGAAGAGGTCTTGGGGCAAGTTGGAATCACATTCAATGTGAGTCAGCACTGAAATTCTACCTGCTTGTCTTTCTGCATGCTTGTTAGGTTTTGTTGTTGTTTGGTTGATGGGGGTTGTTTGATTGAACCCAGGGCTGAGCTACCACTGCTCTCCATCCCCAACCCTTATTTTTATTTTGTGACACGGTCTTGCTAAGTTGCCCAGGCTGGCCTCCAACTTTTGATCCTCCTGCCTCAGCCTCCTGAGTCCCTGGAATTACAGGTACACACCACCATGCCTGGCATATATGTTTGTCCTACAACATGCTCAACTTGGAACTATTTACCTTGTACATTTTCTTCAGCAGGACCGAAATTATGAGCTGACTCTCATCTGAAATCTAATATATTTAAGGATTACCTATCCTTCCCACCAATTCCCAATCACCCCAACATACTGGGGTCAGGGGCAGGCTCTGAATAGCTGATTTCAGAAGATACTATTCCTCTGATAAAATCCCATAAGAACTAATTCCTCAGAAGCCAGAGGCTCAAGCAATAGCTCTTTAGCATTGTGTCCGATGCTTTGTTGCCCTGGATCTTGCCTACCCTTCCAATTTGAACTCCTTTGGCTTCCTCTTTTATGCTTTATATTCCAGAAATACTAGGAGGAATGATGGCAGTAGTAGAAATAGTTGCAAGAATAATTGTGGTAGTGAGCATTTATTGGGCACCAATTACATGAGAGATCAAATGTCAAATACTTTATCTCATTTAATCCTCAAAGTAGTACCAAACAGTAGATGTAATCATTTCCTCTTCACAGCCAAAAGAAGTGAGGCTCTAAATAAAATAGTAAGTAACTCATTGAAAAATACACAGTGACTAGGTAGCAGAGGTGTGTTTCTTCTCTTAATCTCTTTGCTGCGTGACATGTTATTTTTTTGCCTCCAAATCTTCTCATATTTTCTTCCATCTTACCCTAATGCCATTCATTGCCTTTGACTTTGTTCGCTTGAAAAATTCTGTCTGTTCATTCTCCCAATCCCCAGCAGGGAAAAAAAAGAGAGAAAGAAAGAAATTCTAGTTATTCTTTAGAACTTTCTCTGTGAAGTCTTCTCTGACCTATATGACCTACCTCCCCAGGAAAAGATAATCAGTTTTCCTCAAATATCTCCACTTTTCTGTCTCAGACACACCACACACACACACACACACACACACACACACACACACACACAATTCTACTCATCATTACCAAAGAATGTAAGGAAACCTTGGAGGAGATAGATATGATTATTGTCTTAATTGTGCTTACAGTTTATGGTTATATACATATTCATGTCAAAACATCAAACTGTATAATTTAAATCTGTACAATTTATTGCCCATTATATCTCAGCTAAGCTGTAAATAATTAATTTTAAGAGATCATCATCCTATTAAGGATAAAATATAACATTTATTTTTAAACCTTTGTTATTTACACGCATAAAAGCAAACATTTTCTTTGTGTTTGAACATGATGCACAATGTTTACCTTAAATTTACTAGGTAAATGGGATTTATTAAGGAAGTCAACGTATCATGTTCACTTTGAGAGAAAAATGAAAAATTTTAAGTGTAGATGGAAGTACACTTAACTACTCCATCAAACAGTAGGAAAAAATTGTTTTCAGGACCTGATAGTGGAGATCTCTCTACATTGTCTTTTCTGAAAGTAATTAACTAGCTTATTTTTATACATATTACATTTCCTTCTAAATATAATACCAGGATGACTGAGTGACTGAGTCATGAGCTCTACCATCAAAACACCACCAGTGACTGCTTCTCACCACCTCCACAGACCCCACCCCGCTCACACCGTCATCATCTGTTCCTTTGGATTATTACAGGAGTCTTCCACTTGCTCATCCTCTGGTGTCCCTGCCCCTCCCCCTCCTGTAGCCGCCACCCGCCCCAGTGTTGGGGGTAGACCCATGGGCCTTGCATGTTCTGGAAAGTGCTCTTCCACTGGGCTATGCCCCACCCCACACCCGGTGCTTAACACAGCCCCAAGCCCCTTAGGCATTCCTTTTCTCAAGACCCTCCAGCAACTGTCATAGAAGCCAACATTCTTCCAGGCCTTCAAGGCTTTACCCTGAGTATATTCCCCTCCTCGTTCAGCCCTCTCCAAGACCTCAGCATTGGTCTGGCTCTTACTCAAATATGCCAGACACATGAAGGTCTTTTGACTTGCTCTGCCTAGATATTTGTGCCCCAGATAGATTCCAGCTTGCATACTTATCTTCTTTAGGAATGTACCCAAATGTCACCCGCCTCCACTCCTCACCCTGTTCTCTGCCTTGTTTTTCTACATAATATTTGACATTATATATCTTGCTAGTTTTGTGTATTGGATTTATTTGCATTGGTGAGACTAATTATTGCCCTTCATACATCTGTCCCTTTTGCAAACTAATTTGAAGCTTCTCCCATTCAGAGGAGATGTCTGTTTCCCTATCCTGGAAACCAAGATGGCCTTGGGTCTTGCTTCACCAATAAGGTGCTCAAAAAGCAACAGTGAATCAATGTCAAGGTGAAGTGTCAAGAGGCATTGTATACTTCTTCCCTCTCTTGCTTCTCTCTACTGCCTTTGCCATTAGAACAAGCTCGGCCCAGATTAGACCCAGACTAAGGAGCACTCCCAGGTAAGATGGGCCAAGCCAGCCTGCTAACCCTTAGACACTGGCAAATCAAAACAGTGGTTGTTTTAGGCTCTTAGAGTTGGAGCAATTTGCTCCGCAACATTATTGTGACATCGGACAGCACATGTTTTTCTACTTTCTCCTTTAGTTAGAAACAGACTCCAAGGGGGCAAGAATTTGTCTCTGTTTTGTTCCCTGATGTATCCTCAGTATCTAGAACACAGCTTAAAAAATATTCATTGAACCAGATGACTTTAATTTCCATGTAAAGTGAAAGGCATTTTGAGGTGAATATTGAGAACATACCACTTTTAAACCATCATAAATTCTAGAATTTAAATGTTAATGTATCATTAGTATTATCATTGATAAGTAGTTTATTAGGAGTCCATGATATACAGTATAAGAAAAATATTTTTAGTTTATATTTCTGTTGTCAATGCAATGACAGATGCTCAGTGAAGATACACCAAATGAAGGATGGATGAATGAACTTTGTTTAGCTGGTCTCTCCCAACCTCTGGGCTTGATATGCACAGTATTAGTTATCTGTTACTGTAAATTACTCCAAATATGGCAGCTAAAAAAATAAACATTTATTATCTATGGTTTATGAGGGTCAGGAATCTGAGAATAGCTTAAGTGATCGGTTCTGAGTCAATTAGATGTTGAGGAAAGACACTGTCATCTTAAGGCTCAAAAGGAAGGACTTTTGTCCAAGCTCATTCACCCAGTTATTCCCAGACCTCAGGAAATACATTTCTAAACTCACTCACATGGGATTCACAACATGATTGACAACTGGCTTCCTTCAGAGTGAGTGACACAAGAGAGAGCTAAAGAAGGCACCCCAGGTATAAGCCAGAGTCTTTTTATAAACTAATCTCAGAAGTGAAATCCCATCATGCTGTAAAGTATTCATTAGAACTCAGTAAGTTCAGTCTGCATTCAAAGTCAAACAATTACTCAAGGGCATGAGTACTAGAATGTGGGGGGAGGGGGCAGCAATCACCAGGCCCATTATAGAGGCTGCTTACACATGCACACATAAGCCCTCAAATTTTATTTTGAAAAGACAAGATTTAAATAATAATGTCCATGCTTAATTTTTAAAATATTGAAGTTATGGAAGATGCTATTATTGCATTTAATAATATTAACCTCAAAATACTCTTTCAAAAAAAAAAAAAAATCTTGAAAGTAAATTCCCTTGCATGCCCCTAATCTAGAACAAGTATCTAATTCAAGGGTGATCAGAGGAGACAATGTGATTTAAAGGTACTAAGTAAAATCTGTTGACACACACACAAAAATGTTCTCTCACTAAAGAAAGAAATTAAAGACCTTAGAAGATGGAAAGACCTCCCATGCTCTTGGATAGGCAGAATTAATATTGTCAAAATGGCCATACTACCAAAAGTGTTATACAGATTCAATGCAATTCCTATTGAAATTCCAATGACATTCCTCATGGAATTCCAAATGAAATTCATTTGGAAAAATGAGACCCAGAATAGCCAAAAGGCAATTCTTAGCAAGAAGAGTGAAGCAGGAGACATCACAATACCAGATCTTAAACTATACTGTAGAGCAATAGTAACAAAAATGGCATGGTACTGGCACCAAAATAGACATGTAGACCAATGGTACAGAATAGAAGACACAGAGACAAATCCACATAAATACAGTTATCTCATACTAGACATAGGCACCAAAAACATACATTGTGGGAAAAATAGCCTGTTCAACAAATGGTGCTGAGAAAACTGGAAACCCACATGTAACAAAATGAAATTAAATCTCTATCTCTCACCCTGCACAAAAATCAACTCAAAGTGGATCAAAGACTTAGGCACTAGAACAGAGACCCTGCGCCTAATAGAAGAAAACGTAGGCCCAAATCATCATGTCAGCCTGGGACCTGACTTCCTTAACAAGAGTTCTAAAGCACAAGCCGTAAAATTAAGAATCAATAAATGGAATGAATAAAATGCTTCTTCTCAGCAAAGGAAACAATCAATAACATGAAGAGAGAGTCTACAGAATGGGAGAAAATCTTTACCTCACGCTCCTCAGATAGAGCATTCATCTCCTGGATATATGAAGAACTCAAAAACTTAACACCAAAAATCAACCCAATCAAAAAATGGGCTAGGGAACTGAATAGACACCTCACAGAAGAAGAACTACAATTGATCAACAAACATATGAGAAAATGTTCAACCTCTCTAGCAATTAGAGAAATGCCAATCAGAACTACTCTAAGATTTCATCTTCAGTCAGAATGGCAGTTATCAGAATACACGCAATAACAAGTGCTGGAGAGGATGTGGGGAAAAGGGTACACTCATACATTGCTGGTGGAACTGCAGATTGGTGCAACCACTATGGAAAGCAGCACAGAGATTCCTCCGAAAACTTGGAATGGAACCACAACTTGACCTAGGTATCCTTCATCCTCGGTTTATAGCCTAAGGGACTTAAAATCAGCATACTACAATGACACAGCCACATCAATGTTTATAGCAGCTCATGTCACAGTAGTTAAACTATGGAACCAACCTAGATACCCTTCAATAGATAAATGGATAAATAAAATGTAATACATATACTCAATGGAATATTACTCAGCTTTAAAGAATAATGAAGTTATGGTATCTGCAGATAAATGAATGGAACTAGAGAATATGAAATAAGTGAATAAGCCAATCCCAAAAAACCAAAAGCCAAATGTCTTCTCTGATTAGTAGATGCTGATCCATAGTGGGGGATGGGTAGGGAAGAATGAAGGAACTTTGGATTATGCAGAGGGGAGTAAGGGAGTGGGGGATGGGAAGGACAGTAGAATGAGACAGACATTATTACCCTATATACATGTATGATTACACTACTGGTGTGACTCAGCACCATGTACAGTGAGAGGAAAGACAAGTTATGCTCCATTTGTGTACAATGTGTCAAAATACATTCTACTGTCATATATAACCAATTAGAACAAATTTTTAAAAATCAAAAAAATCTCTCTTCTAATAACTACACTTTCACTATTTGACATTCATGTCATTTAATCTGAAAGGCCTGTTTTCAAGAGTCATTTATTTCATCAATTAATTTCCTTAAGTATCTACTAGTAGCTAATTTAAAGCATTGTGATAATAAATATTCTATCTTATATTTTTATACATTCTCATCTTTGCTCTTGAAAGCTTAAAATTTAGGTACAATATAATGCATAACACCAAGAGGAAGAAGGACTCCATAAATTATTTTTAGGAAAGCATTCCTTTTCTGCTTAAGAAAATAGATGCCTAAAACACTTATTAAATTTATATCTCAAATAATTGAAAAATAACTCTGCCATATCTCTATCCTTACTAGAATCATACTGATTGGTATCATGAAAAGTGAAAATAATTCTTCTAAAATAAGATTTCCATTTCGATTGATTCTTTTTGCAAAAGCAGCAGGCCGTGCCGCACCACAGGGCTCCTGAGCTAACAGGTGCTAACTCAAGAGGCACCCCCGTTGCCTCTGCAGGTGCAGAGAAGGCCAAGACAGCAACGCCACCTTCTTGTTTTTTCTTTCCCTGTCGAGTAAACAAGCAGGGGAAATGTCTAAACAAATGTCATATAAAAAACAAAAGACTCGCAGTTGATGAATGGGAATATTGATCCAGTGTTCTCGGTGGCTAAGTGTGAGACTCCTCACACACTGTTGGATCAAATGAGCTCCTCTCGATGGAAGCCGTGCCTGCCTGTGCGCCAATGCCTCCGAAAACCAACGCGGAACACGGGGCGAAACAACTTCTGCAGCTCAGGTCCTCAGCTGCAGGCCCCAGGTGAAAGGAATGAAGGACCTCTGGCTAAAAGGCCAGGGACACTAGGGAAGGGAAGGGCGTGAGGTCAGCGGGGTGGAAGGTGATCATAAAAGGGACTTAATCACACACACACACACACACACACCCCACATACCACACAAAACCGTATGCACCCCATACACACATACTACACACGCCATACCATAGACATCACACACACACACCACACACCAGAACCACACCCCCACACACCACACACCACACACAACCTCACACACACACTACACACAAATCACAACCATCATGTACACACACACACACCCCACAACTACATACTCCATACATATAACCACAGAGAACTACACCACTCACACTATACACACCACACACACTACACACAACCTTACACACACACTACACACAAATCACAGTCATCGCACACACACTACACCCACACACACACCACACAACTATATACTCCATACATATAACCACAGAGAATTACACCATACACACCAATATCACACACACCATACACCACACACCACACACAACCTCACACACACACTACACACAAATCACAGCCATCATGCACACACACACACCCTCCAACTACATACTCCATACATATAACCACAGAGAACTATACCACTCACACTATACATACCACACACACCACACACATACACACACCCTACCACAGATATCACACACAAAACCATATACACACCACACACACCACACACATACTACACATACCATACCATAGACATCACACACATCCCCACCACACACCCCCACACACACCAGATACCACACCCCCGCATACACCACACACCACACACAACCTCACACACACACTACACATGAATCACAGCCATCAAACACACACCACAACAACCACATACTCCATACACACAACTACACAGAATTACACCACACACACACACACACACACCAACATCTCACACACCACACACAAAACCATACACACATCACAGACATGAAAGGCACCTGTGGTTCTCCACAAAGGACTCCTCTTACTTGGGTTTGTAGGATAAAAATACTGACTGATACAGCACATGGCTGAGAGCTGAGCCGGCTCTCATACAGCTTCCCCACCTCAGAGTGACATAAACCCAGCTAAGCACTTCTCCCACGAGGTGACGGCACAGTCCACCCTCTTTAATTGAACACTACGTTACACTGACATTCTTGCCTTAATAGTATAGTATCTGAAATTTTCTCCTTACATTTTTAAAGAATTTATCTTGTTCTTTCAGGCAGAATGACCCCATTTTCTTGAGAGACAGTAAAATAGAGAAATAAGCTCATTATTTGTGTAATGGAAGCAAAATTAAAACAACTTTATACCAATTATCAGATCATCATAAATAACTTCCATTTTCTCCCTCACACATGTAGTGTCTATTTTCCAAGATGTCAAATAAAAAATTAATAAAGTACTAAAAATGCTTACCTTAGAGGAGTTTGCGGAAATGAATGGAATTTAAGTTAGAAGGAATGTAATTAGTTTGCCCAGAATTTAATGAGGCCCACTGAGTTAACCCCATAGTTTTGTTTGTTTGTTTGGTTTGGTTTGGTTTTTAAATTGGGCCACAAGACCCATAAGCTTAAGGAACGCAATAGTTACTTATAACCTCATGAACAAATTGCTTCAAAGGGAGGTCTCCTCGAGTCAAGTGCAATCTTTTGTCTAATGCACATGACCAGTTATCAATTATACATCACTGGAAAGAATAGTTTCATCTCATTTACCAAAAAATCCCTGCTGCAGTAAATCAATAAAAGTATGCTAGCACCTTGTGAGAAGGATCTATTCTGCTGGAGATCTGCTTACATGAATTGTTGAAGTTCATTCAGTTTCACTGTGAAATCTGCTTAGAGTCCCTGACTCTCAGCTACATGTGCAGAACCTCTGTAACGCTCAATATGTCGGCAAATCAGAATTCCTAAAAACTTCTGCTCTCTCCAACAGTTTTGTCCTACTATTTAATGCTTTTCATTCACCTACCTATCACAGCATAAAAACTATTAAATTTTATGTTATTATCCTTGGCTGTATTAGTTAAAGCATTCCTATGACTCTCCGAATGCTGCCCTTGGCTGTTCATTTGCTTATAAGTTTTAGGCTGAAGAGGGTATAGGGCTCAATTTCACATGTGAGAAGGTCAGTCTTTGACTCTATAACCAGGGATTTTAACCTGGACTTTTCCAGGTATCCATTAACTTGACATGTTAAGCAAAAGTTGACTGGGTTGCTGTTTAATAATTTGTCTGGTCTTTGATCCTGATTTCTGGGCCTGGAGCTTCTAAAACCCTTGGAATTTCCCAAGTGAAAGAAGTGCCTTTGTTATTCATGAGTCCCTTGGAGCGCACCTGAGTTGCTGCTAATGAGATGACTCAGGATGGGGGTGAGCCACCAGAAAGACCCCCTGGCCTCTGAGAGGGGTGAAGAGACAGAGATGTGTTCAAACACACCTGTGTAATCAAACCCTAATAAGGACACCAAGAGTCAGGTGAGAGTCCGATGGTGAACATGTTTTTACCCTGATGGGGGCAGGAGTGGGGGGTATCTGGGGTGAGGCATCCTGATTCCACGGGGAGAAGACAATGGAAACTGAAATTCTACCTTATGTGTATCTTCATTTAGTTGGTCCTCAATTTTATTTTCTATTTAAAAATATAACTGTAAGTATAATGTTTTGCTGAATTCTGAGTTGTTCTAGTGAAGTTTCCGACCTGAGTGAGTCGTGGGAATCACCAGATTTGTAGGAAGGTGGCCAGAAATGCAGGTAGCCTGGGGACCCCCAAGCTTGTGACTGGCATCTGAAGTAAAGACCCTCTTCCGAGAGGCCACGTCCTTAAACCTGCATAGTCCCATGCTAAATGCAGGTAGTTGGCATCACAATTACATCATAATACTCCAAGCGTCCTCGCTGTTGTCATATTTTCAAAAGGCTCTTTGACCCAAATACTAACCTAGGAACCACTAAGCAAAGAATTTCCCAAATAAAAGCTCTAAAAGAGGACCAAGAAAGTCCCACTATGAAAACAGCCAGCTAGTGGAGGTTCACTTACAGAAATGACTATGTAAACCACCAAATACCTCGGATACTTAAATCCTAGGCTACAATAAATTTACAAAACCACAAAAGGAAGGGAGGGAGGGAGGCACAGAGAGGTCAATGCCCAATGTCCTCTTAGCCCAGTTTCCCCCTCCCCAACCCACCACTCCCTTTTCCAGCTTTACCCACGGTATGGTCATGTCATTCTCCCTGTGTTCAGGCCATCAACCTCAGAATTGTCTTTGACTCCTCTGTTTTCTCATACCCCTCTCTAGAACATCAGCAAATCCTTCAAGATATATCAAAAGCAGATGTTCTTCACTTCCCACAGCAGTGGTCCCAGCATTGTGGCCCACAAACTCCTGGGAGTCCCCATGATCTTGTCCAGGGACCACCAGACATTTACTAAAGGGAACTTCCAGCAAAATAAAACTGTCACTTAAAGGGAAATAAACAATTTCATAATAACCAAACACTATTTTAACTTTGAACTCCATTGATATTTGCAGTGATGGTTAAATAAAATTTTAAAAATATAAAAAAGCCACAAGGGATAAAACTATTGTGTCCCAGCACCTATGAAGGCAACCACGGTGGGATGGCACTGTCTTAGTCCATTACCAGTTCTGTGTTACTATAACAAAATAACTGGGATTGAGTAATTTATAGAGAACAGAAGTCAGAAGTTAATTTTCTCAGTTTTGGAGGCTGGGAAGTCCAAAATCAAGGTTCTAAGGCATTTGATTATCTGATGAGATCTGTTTTCAGCTTCCAAGATGGTACCCCATTGCAGCATCCTCCAGAAGGGCAGTGTGCTGTGTCCTCACATAGCAGAAGGTAGAAGGGCAAGCAAATGAGCAGTACGTGAAGCCTGCTTTATAAGAGAACTAATCCCATTCTCAAGGGAAGAGCCCCCATGACCTCAACCCCTCCTAAAGGTCACAGCTCTTTTTACCATCACACTAGCAACATCTGAACTTTGGAAGGGAGACCTTCAAGTCATAGCAGGCACTTTGTGGTCTTGTATTCCTCACGGCCCCACACTGATGTTGGGAGGGAAGTGCGGGAAAGGAGATAGTTTCACTTAAGAACATTTTTAATAAAATGATTTTTTATTTCATTAAATATCAACCTGTGAGTACGTGCCTTGATAATATTCTAGGTGATAAAATGGTAAATACACATAAAACACTTCATCAAATGCTGAAATATACTTGGGCAATTCTATTGCAAATTCAACTAACCACTTTTTTCATGGTACACCCTTTTTACTTAAAAGAACAACTGATAGGCAAGATTCACATTGCGTATTTTACAGAAACCTTCTTGCAAAATGAACAAAGTTAGCCTGTCACTTCAAGGAAAAGACATCACAGAAATTAGCACTTATGATAAAATTCAATATTTCAAGGGAAAATTAGAATTTTAGAAGACTTATACCTACCATTGTAGGCTTGACAGCTTCCTAGTACTTACAAAAAATTTTGATGAGATTGGGGATGATATTAGTGAATGTGACTTTTTAATTTTGTACAATAAAACATGTCAACATTTAGAAAATCTGCATAACTCAGTACAACAACATTTTACAAATGACAACTTCATGATATTATCAAATTAGTCATAGATGAAGATGTATTCACAGTGCAGACTAAATATTTTAGTACATAATGTGAACTTATGTATTTTAGTATAACAGTACAAAAAGGTTCATTGATACAGTTTTAAATTCTATGTTCAACTAACCTTATAGAATTATTACATGTAATTTGGGATGGAATATTATAGAATAACTATTATGATCTGAAAATTCCTACATTTTCCAAGGACATCTCTGTAAGGATAGATTTTCCTCACAGACTTCAACCCAAACAACATGTTACAACAGATTGAATGTAATAGCATGTATAAGAATCTCAAACTGTCTTCTATCAAGTCTAACATTAACTAGATTTGCAAAACCATAAAGTAATGCCATTCTTCTCACTAATTATTTTTCGCTGGAAAATATATTTTTCATAATAATATGCTATCACTATAGGTTTATTATCATTTTAGGTGAATTAAATAAAAACATTTTTTATTTGTAATAGGGTAAACATTTTTGAAGTCCTCAACAATTCTTAGGATATAAACTTGCTCTACAGACAAATCAGTTGAGAAATGCTACTTTACAGTCTGTTTCAAGGCATTTTCTCACTCCCTGAATTTTTGTAATAACCTTTAGTTGGTCTCCTTGTTCTTATCTATTTCTCTGTATAATCTTCTCAACCCAATTTCAGAAAGATTCTCTTTCATGTAAATTGGGTCATGTCAAACCCTGTTGAAAACCTTCCAAAGAATTTCTTCCAATGTCATCGGGATAAAAAGGTGACACTCTCATTGGCCTACCAACACTGGATGTGACCCTCACTCACATTCTGCCACCTCCCCTCCTCACTCTGCTCCAGCCTTGCTGTTACTGGATGAGGTTAAGTGTGCCTCCCCCAGTTCTTCCCTCTACTTAGAGATCATTTCCCTCAAGTGTCTACGTGGACAGTCTCCTCACCTGCTCCAGGTCTTTGCAGGTGTTTCAGTGGACTTTCTAGTACCATTTAAAATCACAATAGTCCCAGGCCCTTCTGCTCTAGTTTTCTCCACAACATTTATTACTATCTGATGTACGATATGGTTTACCAAAATATATATATATATATATATATATATATATATATATATATATATATGTAGGTATATATATGTTTTGCCTATTTTTTTCAGTTTTATTGTCTATTTCAAGTCAAGTACAACCTCTTGAAAGGCAGGAACGTTGCCTAATTCTGCTATATCCCCTGACACATAATAGATGCTCAATGTGTATTTGTTGAATGAATGAATGAGACAACACAAATATACAGGAAAAATATCCCAAAAAGTTCTGAAGAATTCTAATTTAATCAGAGAGATTGCTTGATGGGTTTAAGAAGAAATGTAATCTTTTTCAGTCTTATCTTGAACCGGGTCTAGATAGATTATGAAGTAAGCAAAATTTTGGGCCCCTCTGAATTACGTATCAGTGCATTCCAGTCAAATGACCAGTCCATCTTCCAAGCATTTCGCTGCAGCCAGTTTCCGTGGACTCTGATCACAGCTTTATCAATGAATTTTTCAAGTAATGATCTCTGCATGCCCATCCCAGTTTGGCCTCTGGGTCCATAGCCCTATCCCAGGCTGGTTTCAGCATCTCAAGGTCGGAGATGAGTGTGGGGTCTCTGTGTTTTCACATTGCCAGGTCAGCTTTCAGTTATTCTGATGACTGAAACTGTCATGCCTCAGACCTTTGTTAAACAGGTTGCAATACGATGGTTGGTTGGGGGCGGGTACTGCCCACCTAGACCACACAGCTGACCTCTTATACTATCTCTGTCCTGTATGCACACTCAGGATTTCGGCCTCTGTTTAGATTGAATATCAATACTTAGTTCCCATCTACCCTTTCCTTGTGGAAAACTGCTTGATTTATACTAGAGCAGTGCTATCTAACACAACTTCCTACAATGACAAAAATGGCCCACCTCTGTACTGTCCAATATAGGAGGTACTGGCCAAACGTGTCCAGTTGGCAGGTAAAGTGTGGCTCCTACAACTGAATTGTTTTATTTTATTAATTAATTGAAATCTGGATAGTCACATTTGTCTGCTGACTACTGTAGAAGACAGTATAGTTTTTAGACCTTTGGGACCATGGAGGTCTTCCTCTGTCTGCTTCAACTGTTGTGTTTTATAAAACAAAAGCCATTTGCATTTTAACAGTGGCCTCTTTTAAGCTACTACTGATTCAGAGACAAAGGGAACAGGAGGGACCTTATACTGACCAAAAAAAAAAAAAAAAAAACTTGGCCTATTTCCAAACATGTGAAACTAGAATTGTCATTAGAAATAAAAACTTTTAATTTTCTCCTTGACTTCCCTTCTCTTTGATTTTGTACTTGCATCAGCTTATTGATCACTATCTACACCAAAAAAGGTATTCTGTTTATTACTTCTCAATCACTCTGCCTTTTGTTAAAGCAACTGACCCTTTCTTTCTAATATTGATGTTTTAATAGATGAATTATTACCACTTTTCCAAAGTTAAAGAGAATTGATCCAAACATTTTAAATGTAAAAATCTATATGTGCAATCATTGGACTGAAGAGATGAAATGTCTATACAAATAAAATAACTAAAAATGAATTTTACCAGAGATCATCTAAAACCCCATTTGGATATTCAGATTAAATCCAAGGACAAATATTTGCAACAAATTTAAATCATATCCAAAAAGTTATAGCTATGAATTATAGATGTGTCTGTCTATCTAGACAAATGGTTAATAGAGAATTTAAAACAAAGAATTCTAAAAATCTTGTGTGTGTGTGTGCTGAATGTTGTAAATATAATGAAAACTCATGAGATGAGGGTGTCTGGATATCTTTAAAAAAGAAAAGGAAACAGAGATAGAAAGAAAAAACTAGCACCATATACATGCTAAAGCTGGTTATACTAATAGAACAGCAAGGACATCATAAAATAGCTGTCTCTACCTATTGATTATGAAATTGAACAATAATTCACAATACAAAACAGTGAGTTAGCTCTTACCCACTCAGAACTCCCCCACTACTTCTGCTGCTGTAGGTACTACCACCACCTCTTCCAACCCCAAGTCTGTTTTGTGAGTCTTCCCTGGAACTATAACTGCATTAGTTTTGCCTGTTCTCAAAAAACAAGATTCAGGATCAAAGAAATGTCGTAGGAAGGAATATAAGGCCATGGAGCATATTTATCTGGGCTGCAGTCCCCAGAGGCCTTTCTGACTATCTTGGGACTGCCCTTGAGGAGTATCTTTGATTATCTCTGCAGCAAGAAAGCAAGCAAGTACAGCAATCAGATGTGGCTTGATATTTCTGTGTCACTGACTCCCTGACTTCAACCATTTATGGTTTACCCGCCTAGTCTGTTTGGGTCCTCACAACCATCCTAGGAGGTGGTAATGGCTACTCCCATTGTACAGAAGTCTCTGGTCAGTGATGGAGTCAGTTCACAGAGCAAAGTGAGTGATCCAGAAACTTCTTTCCTCCTTCATGCAAATTGTTTCACACCCCGGTTATAGGCATGAAGGTCATTGGGAGACATAAATATCGTGCTTCATTGCTCCTACTTCATAGTCTTCCTGAGTGAGGGGAAGGAACAGCTGGGTTCATTCCTAGGCAGCAACACCCAGGAGAGCTTTCAACATTCGTCTAATTTCATATGAAAATGCTACAAGATCACTTACAACGGAGACAGCCTCCAAAGGAATCCATCTTAAAGTGAACACAGCAGCAAATTATATTCATATTTAAGGAAAGAGGTCTTGTAAAGACACACCCTAAAATATGCCACTGCATTTCTTTGGAATGTGTTCAGGAGGTGAAAATAACTGAAGAAATTGGCCAGCTTTCCATATCACACAACATTCCCAACCATCTGCTCCGTGTGCTGATGAAGACGGCACTCGGTGCTTAAAATTCTCATCAAAGAAAATGTGAATAACCAGTTTACAACCTGCGAGAAAAAGAGAAGGGATGCCTCTTTCCCATCACCACAGTTCAGATTTACAGTTAGCACGTGTAGTTGTGGGAGGCTGTGCTTGTTTCTTAAAAGAAGCTAATTGCACACACCACCAAATAACAAAACAAAAGGGGAAAATGCATGTGGGAGGTGGGAGTGAGATGTTAGAATAATTTAATTACTGTCAGGTGGTTTTCAAGCTGTACTAGGGAAAAAGAGCCTTGAACACAATCTATTCCCCAGAAAGCAAATCAAGTTTCCATCTCTGCTCATTTTTATCAGATGATCCCAAAAGTTTTCAAGGATTTGAAAACTTAAGGTTAATGTATGAACTGTTTGCTCTGAGCACAAAACTAAGGAGGTCAAAGCCTCAAGTTCAATTAAGGCCTTCAAGAGAAGTAGCTTCCACTCTGTTCTACCCCTCCCTGCTGGGTAGCACACAGTGCTGAACACTGAGGACACCGTCTGTCTCTAGGTTATCCCAATATCCCACCACTGCAACCCGCTACTATTCCATGAATAGGCCCAGGCTTCAAATAGGCCTGCAATTTCATCACCACTTTTCAAAAAGAAAACAAAACTCTCCTTGCAGTCTATCTAGGACCTGTGGGGTGTGACCCACTTTAGTGGTCATGGGCTTTGAGGATGGCACTAAAAGGGACCATGGATATAGCATGTGGTAGTCTTGGGATGTGCCCTGCACAGGTAACGTGGTACCCAGGGTACCTCATGAAATCATCACCTATGATAGCTGAGAAACCAGAAGAGTAAGAGTAGAGATCCTATGTCCTGCACAGCTCTGAGTCCCTGCAATGACAGCATCTAATGCTCTGTGGAGGTTCAGTACTGGTATCAGTGTGGACCTTAGAGCTCATGACAGTGACAAAAGTCGCAGCAGCAATAATACTCTGGAGAGCACAGGATTTGTCAGCCTAGAATAGCAAGGATCTGTCATGAGGAGAGTGATGTATTGGTAACTGGGACCACTCAGGGCAGGTCTTAGTGAAGAGGGTAGATTCAAGTCCTCCATGGAATGACAGTCATGTAGGCCAACTGTCCTGAATAGGAGGATATCTCTCCCTTCCACTTCCCCTCTCCATAATCCTGTGACCCAGCTCTGCCTCTGATCTTGGAACCAGTTAAGGATTAAAAAAATATATTAAGTAGTTTTCAAAATGTCATTGTTAGCTATCACCATGGTCACCAATGTTGGCAGTAACCATCAAAGTATTGAGGCAATATCACATGACTAATTAGAAAGAACACTGAAGCTGCGAGCATCTCTGAATGAATAGGAGATTACAACTGTCTCCTTGACACACTACAGAGTTAATTATACACTGATAAAAGTCAACAACTGTTATATATTACAGTTACTGAAATTCAAATGGCATTGTTTGTGAATTATTGGATTAACACTATTAGAGCTGGGGAATTAATCTTTGCATTCCTTCTCTTAGACATTACACAGAAAAGTGTTTGTTAACTTGGCATGCTCCACGTTAGTCAGAGAGAAGTGCTTGGGCTGAGCCGAGTACCTTGGTTACAAGTACGTCATCGACCACACTCAAACCAGGAAATACAGGACTCTCAGGAAGTGCACTTGATAATGAAGTGACTGTGAGCCAAAATTAGCCAATAATTGGTATTGCTCTTCACCCTGAAATGATGCAACCCCATGGTGGAACATCAGCCATGAGGACATATTTATTATAACCCCTCCCTAGCTTTGTCACCAGCTCACATGATTTTAGACAACTAGGTTTTAATGATTTCCCAGTGTTTCAGCTTCTCTTTTTCAAAATATCAGATACAGCCATCAGTGGTAGGATTTGTAAGTTCAAATGGGGACAAATTTACTGGACTATGAGCCTTTGAATGACAATGACAATGTTTTGTTCTTATTTATAACCACTGAGCACAACACTTGGTATAGTAGCCACCCCATTAATGTTTGCTAAATTATTAACAATCAGAAAACTAAATGGCTGAGCCCTATTAGTCACTAACTTCTTAGACAGGCTTTCTTTCTTGTTGCTCACTGACATTATTAAGCACAGGACTAGGGATGACCAGCCCAAGATCACAAACAGAGTCACATGTAAAAGCCTGGTATGGCATGCTAGCCCAAGGAGTCTTGCAGCCCACACACCCAACAGGGCCATTTCAGTGACACATGCTCCCCTCCCACCAAACCAAAGAGAAAAATGCTTTTTGAGAGTGTTAGGATTCTCAGGTCCACTCGTTTCTGGTTTCTTTTGAGCTTTTGGCAGGCACTGCATCAATATCCAAGAAACAAAATTAAAATGAAGAAAATTTCATTTTCATTCCTAGAAAGCTCATAGAAATCGTTTTGTCTTGTGGTAGATGAACACAGCGGATGAAGCACCAATCCTCAGAGAGAGGAACTATGTAATCCTATCTCTGTCCTCTAGTGATTTGTGATCTAACAATTTAGTGGCTCTTTAAAGAAAGAACACCTATGCTTAGCATCATGGAACTGTTCAAAAGCATGAAATAGGTCCTGGAGTGAAAAGAAGCAGATTTGAGATTTGCCACTTTTACTTGTGGGATCTTAGGTGTGTCACTTAACCTCTCTGGGCCTCAATTCTCATCTCTCAACTTTTGTGTCAAGACCTAGAAGGAACCAAGTACATCTTAGAGGTTTTTCAATACATATTACACATGTTAGTCATTACTGTTTTATAGATATTTTCAGAAGGAAGAGATCTCTAAACAGCCAGAAAATGCCCAACTTCTACAGCAATTGAGAGAGCTATCACTTCGAATGGGCAGTGAATTCTAGCTGATCAGAGTAACCAAGAACCAAATCCTGGATTCACCCAGGTACCCAAGGATATTGGTGCACACCCAGAAGGTTAGTGATGTCTTTCTGTTCAACTTTCTTTAGAAAACTAAAGAATTTGGCTCTCAATTCTGGTGCCTCCAATGTCAGACTAATTTTTGACCCCCAGAAATTCTATCAATTGGCATTGTTCAATGTCCATCCCAATGTCCCTCACATTTAGTTATTTTTTTTTATTTACACTTTGAAACTACTATCTATCACATGAGTAAGTTGAGTTTGTTATTCAGATCTAAAAGTGGAATGGTAAAGCTTTCCAGTCGTGCTTGCATGAAAGTATCTCCATTGGTAGAAACACAAGGTTGAAATGTCAAGAGTGAGACCCACACCACAGGTTCCCGATGCTCTCCTATAAACCTGTGTGCCTTCTCCCAACAATAATTTTTTGACGTTAAAAAAATAGTCCATTTCCTCTAGTCATTAATAGACTAGATGTTGTGGGTTTAGTATTTTTCTATCCGGAATAACTGTGTATTTCATGGAGGAAGAAATACCTAGGTTCCATATATTTCTCGGGTTTCTGGTTAACGACCTTTCTGTAGCCCGGTTGGACTACTGTGGTGAGTTTTTAAAAGAGACGCTTAATTTTCTTTCAGCGTCCTCTGTCCTGCTTTCCACTTCCTCTTTGGATCCTCCCAGCAATTGGAGCAGCCCTCTGGACAACGAAGGGAAGGGAGCTCATGGCGCTGCCTCTCTCCTCTCAGGGCTTTGTCAAACTGCATCTGCAGGACCACACGGAGAGAGGGTTTCAGGTCCCAAACACATTTTTACCTTCTCCTCCTCTCTGCGCTAAGATCAAAGCCAGGCTGCTCCCAGAGAGGGTCTGGAGGTTCCAGGCGGGATGCCGTGCGGGGCTCCGCCCTCGGAGATGTCTGTCTCCATGGAGACGGACGCAGGCGCCACCCGCCAGGTGGAGGCCGCAGCAGCCCGATCTCCAAAAGGTGGAGAAAACCCACAAACACTCAAGGAGAGAATGATCTGCTTTGGTGGGAGGATTTCCTTTGTGGCTGATTTTTTAAAATATTTCTGAGAAAGCGAGGGAGAGGGAGAGAGGGAGAGAGAGAAAGAGAGAGAGACTGTCATTGGATAAGTAAAACTTAAGCTTTAGTTCTTAATTTAATTACATGCGCTTCCTCCGGTTCAGAACGTCCTGTAATCATTTCAATGTGTATAATTGTAGATCTGCTCCATCTTCATTATGCAGTAGTGAGAAAGTAGCTGATCGTGAAAACTATTGCCTGCACTTAGCAAATAATCAGTCCCCATTTAGAGTTCTAGTCAAGTTGTGCACATGATATGATCGAGTAAGCTCTTGGCTTTCTATAGCATCTCATTAATTTCAGAGAGTGATTTCTAATGATCACATTTCAGAAATCATCAGGAACGTTTTTCTCCTTTTGTAGCTTGTTGCCAAGCAAGAAGGATCTTGTAATGACACCACACGCTTCAATATGCCTTCCCATAATGAGTCTTTAGGGGGATATTCAACTTATGAGAATTAAGAAAACAGTCTGCTACTTCCCATAACATCAAAACCATAGAAACACAGTCTTGCATGCATAATAGCACATGGTTCTAATGCTTCCCACAGAGCAGGTTACACCCTGCCTAGATGACAGGCCACTGCTGTTGATCAATACTAGTATACTATTACTTGCACTTGCCAATAAACACACTTTGAAATAATTAATAATATATCATTTATTACCACTTCTAAGAACCAGGCAAGAGAAATGTAAAACATCAAAACACATAGTCTCGGGCTGGGGAGATACTCAGCTGGTAGAGTGCTTGCCTTGCAAGCACAAGGCCCTGAGTTTGATCCCCGCCCCCCCCCCAAAAAAAAAAAAAAAAACACATAGTCTCAGCTTTGCCTCTGAACAGTTTTATTACATGTCACATATCACAAAACACTAACATGCTCAATAGTACAACACTTCAAAGCAGGAATACACTTGTTTGGTTATGTATCACCACCACTCAGGAGAAACCTTAGTCATTAGCATTGCTTTCAAAATAAAGCAGTGAACAATAATTGGTGAAGGGAAAATAAACTTGTAAATTACATGAACTTATCTGAAACTCTGGGTCCTTAGAGAACAAGGATGAAATTCCACTTGGGACTTGAAGAGCAGGAGTGACAGCCACTGTCACAGTAGCCAGAAGTGAAATGAACTGATGGTTTCGACTACCTTCCCCAGGGGGTGCTTTTTAAAGAAATGCCCTTTGAGTTTATTCCAGTGATAGAACACCTTTTTAAAGATATTGCAGTGTTGATCTTTTACACTGTCAAGAATTGTGGAATATAGCACAAACCTGGAATATTTCAAAGATATTCCAAAAGGCTTAATAATTCATTTCATTTATTAAGTCCTCTAACAACTAAGACATGAGAGTATCCCAATATTTTGTTGCTCAATGTTAGGTTTAATTTATGATGATCAAAGTCAGTCCTTCTGCATGATTTGAGACAAACAAAAAGATCCTGGTGTAAAAGTAGACCTTTTTTTTTTTTTTTTTTCTTGTCTCCCTGAAGTCCTATTATTGAAGGCAATTTTAGACTCTAACATTACTTCCAGAACCCTATTAAACTTCAAATTCTATCAATAACTAACTAATTTATATAGTTAAAAATGCTTAGATGAATGAAGATCCTTAAGGAAGTAGGACCAGAGAAGTTAAATAGATAGATACCCAGAGATTGAGATTAAGGAACAGAGAAAAAGAACTTGATCTGTCATTTGATGAAAACCTATGTGCATGGAACAAAAATTTTTGGTGTCTGTCAGTTATCTTTCCCTTACTGTAACAAAATATCTCAGATAATCAACTTAACAAGTGGAATGATGTATTGCTCATAGTCTCAGAGGTTCTAGTACATAATTGACTGCCCTTGTTGCTTTGGGTCTGTGTTGAGGAAGCACATCCTGGCAGAAGCTTGTGGCAGAGGAGTAAACTGCTCACTTCAGCATGGTGGAAAGAAACCTGAGAGGAAGGAGTGCCAGTGACCTAACTTCCTCCCACAGACCCTGCCTCCTAAAGGGTCACACCCCTAATCATGCCAGGAGCAGGGAGACAAGCCCGCAATGCACGAGCCTTCGGGGGACACTTATCCAAACCATAACACTGTGGATTCTATTTTTTATTCCTCACAATAAGTTACTACTCCCCCCATATCATATAAAGGTCACACAGTTCTAAAATTGGCTCTAATTTGAACAGAATAGAACCCCAAATTTAACTAAATTTATTTCATGATCATTTAAAAAATATTTGAAAACTGGGGAAAACATCTAGAGAAAACTACAAGTACTTTTCAATTTTTGGATACTTGGGAAACAATAGCAAAGTGCCCTTGTGGGTTGTTATATGAAGTAAATGGAAGCTGGGCTCAGTGGCACACACCTGCAATCCCAGTAGCTCGGGAAGCTGAAGTAGGAGGATCGCAAGTTCAAAGCCAGCCTCCCCAAAAGTGAGACTCTAAACAAATCAGTGAGACCCTGTCTCTATATAAAATACAAGATAGGGTTAGAGATGTGGCTCAATGGTTGACTGCCCCTGAGTTCAATCCCCAGTACAAAAAAAAAAAAGTGGAATCATCTTGTGAGTGTGGTGAGTATGTGCAGTGGGATGCATGCAAGTGTGTGTGTGCAAACACACAGGAACATAGTGTGCACATGAATGAGTGTGGGGTGTGCGTCTTAGTATGTGTATATGTGGGGCAGGTGTCAGGTCATAACAAAGGACATTTACCACATTATTATTATTTGTGATAATAATATTATGGTTTTGATATGGAATGTCCCCCAAAGTCGCATGTGGGGCTTTTAGGCGGTGCTTGGATCATGATGACTCTGACCTCATCAATGCATTAATCCATTTGATCAACAGCTGAATGAACTACTGGGAAGCGGTACCTAGGTGGAGGAAGTAAATAACTGGGGGCATGCCCTGAAAGGATTTCTGTCTTCCCCAGTCCCTTCCTTTCTCTATTTCTCTCTCCCTGCTCTACTTACCTGATGCCATGACCTGAGAAGGTTTCCTCCACCATGATGTTCTGCCTCACCTCAGGCCAGAGCAATGGAGTCAACCAAACATTGACTAAACCTCTGAGACTGTGAATGAAAACAAATCTTTCCTCCTTTAAGTTGTTTATGTTAGGTATTATGGTTACAGTGATAAGCTAACTAATACAGTGATCCTCTAAATAATTTTTAACCTGGACAAAAAACTAACACCACTTTCACAATCTATCTGAGTCCATCCCTGAGAAAATGAATGCAGCTATGCCAATTGGTCTCTCTTTAAATTCAAAGTGGGTACCAGTAAATGACCAGGTGGCTCAACATGCTCCCTGGGAACAAACTTCCTCTATCTCCAAGAGGACCATTCAACAGGTTCTCACTTGTTTTCTTACCTCCAGTATTCTTTCTAACCCACCCCAACTTTTAACTAGAGGTTTTACCCCATAATTCACTGAGAAGCTAGAATCAATTATGCAATATTCTCCTGCCTTCCCAGCATTGCTCCATGTGCATAGTAGTACAAACTCTGTCTTTCTTTCTCTTACCAAGGAAGTAGTGTCTCTCCTCCCATCAATGGCTAACACATTTCTGGTCTAGACTCTATCCTTTGTATTCTTCTGAGGATTTTTGTGACTCTCTTCAGAAGCACTTACGTCCTTCTCATTTTCATTAGTAAACAAACATGCTTACAGTTCTCGCCTCTTTAATAAACGTTCCCACATTTCTGCATTCTTCCCAATGACAGATTCCATTGTGACAGTCCACATCACCACAAAACTTATTAGAGTAGCCATCTCATTTTCATTACCTCTATTTCTTAACTTCAAATTACCTCTTTGATCTATTCAGTCGAGCTTCCATCTTCCAATCCAACAGAACTACTTCTAATCAACCACTAATGACTTCTCAACATCAATTACAGCATTAATATTCGTTCCTCCTTGAAATATTTTCTCTTAGTTCCTGAACCAATAATTTTATCCCTTGATTCCATGAAACCAACTATTTAGGTTTCCCCTACTTCTCTGTAAATTCATTCTCATTTCCTTCACTGACCTCTCCTTTTCTGCTAGGCCTCTACCCAAGGATTAGAAAGTCAGTCTTCTTCCTTTAACCGTTCCAATTCAAAGATTTCTGTCTCATGACAGAAATTAGATGATATCTAATTGCTGGTGACTTCCAATTTTACATCTAGTCCAAAGCTCCCTCATGAGTTCCATACTCTTAATATCTACTGACCTCTTGAAGTCTCCACTTAGATATTCAACATAACATATTCAAAACAGCCGAGCACATGCATGCACCTCCAAAACCTTTCCCCCACCCAGTGGTCTTCTGTATTTCAGAAAACAGTGTTATAATCCCGTTGGATTTATAATCCAGTTTAGAATCACAAAACCTGGGAATATCCTGCTCTTTTCTTCCCCTGATTCTTATACCTGTCCGTCAGCAGGTCCTATTGACTCTACCTCCAAAATATACCAATTCCACCCCCTCTCTCAGTTTCTGTCACAAACACCTGACTACCAGTTACTGCATGATCTCTGAACTGATCTCTTGCCCTATCTTGCCCTGCTCTGATTTCTAGTCTCCATACTGATTCCAAAATGATGTTTAAAAACATTAAGCTGGTCCTTTGACTTGTCTGCTATCCCCCACCACCAAATTTCTCACTGCAGTTTTCTGACTTCCTCTTCCAACTCTTTTCTTTTGCTCACTGTGCTCCAACTACAATGACCTACTTTCTGAGCTCTCAGTAGGACTTCCCCTTTCTGGTCTCAGGGATTTGCACTACCAGTGGACCCTACCTGGATTCCACCTCTCCCCTGTACCCCATCTAACTGATCCCTCTAATCATTAGGTCTTCTGTCAGCTCTGCAGAGATGCTTTTCCAGACCAACACAATTACAGCTACCACATGTCCCCACCTCATTCTCCATGATACCATCAGGTTTTATTTTCTTCTGCATAGAAGAGTGAAAATTTCTTTTGTGTGTGTGTGTTTTGTGTTTTATCTCTACACTAGAATATAAGCTTCATGAAAACATGCCTGTCTTATTTATTTACTATATTTCAGGCACTTAAACCAGAATAACAAGTAGTTGGTGCTCAGCAAAAATTTTCTGAATACAGAGATGAATTAATCATAGTATCTTATGGATCCTCAGATAGAAGTGCGATGAGCTAACCTCCTGAGCTGATACATGAACACAGATCTTGTGTTAAATTGTAATCAGTGCCCTCTGGGCCTAACAGAAGAATGTGATCCAAACACTCCAGCTGTGTGCAGAGAATTTTAATGCCAGTGAAAATATTCAAGGGAAATCGTTCAAGCTCTGTGCTTCATTCCTTTCTTCAACATGCTAATATAATTATACAATGCTGTAAAAAATCCCTATGCATCTGAATTAATTAGTAAGTTTACCATAGCAAAGATGTACAGCATTCTGAAAAACTAATTTTTAATCATTTGGTGAACCCATTTTTACTCTATCTCACTAGATACAACTCAGGGTTTTCTATGAATTAAAATGACATAGCAGTCAACTGTTCCATTTCTAAAGTAACTATATGAATATCAGACAATACAGATTAAGGATAAAAAATGTCACTAAAGAGTGACATTTCAAAATAGCAGAAGGATCAATTCATCAGGAAGATGTAACAATTAAATACATGAACACACTTAAAACGGAGCCCTTATAGACATAATTCAAAAACTGACAGAATTAAAGGGAAATAAACAATTCAATGATAATAGTTGTAGATTTTACTACTATAACAACTAGAGAGAAGATCAACAAAGAAGTAGAGGGACTTCAACAGCATCATAAACTAATTAGATCCAGCAGACATCTATAGAAAATTCTGGCCAGCAACAGCAGAATACACATCTTCTCAAGTACATATGGGGCACTGCCTGAGATTGATTATATGCTAGGCCATAAAAATGCCTCAATAAATTCAAAGTCAAAATTATGCAAAATGTGTTCTGAGCCTGGTGGAATTAAATCACAAATTAATACCAGAAGAAAAATTGAGGAATTCACAAAAATGTGGAAATTGAATGACAAAATTCTAAATAACCAATAGTTAGACAACAAATCATAAAGAAAAATACCTGGATGTGAATCAAAACAAAACACAATATAACAAAACTCATAAGGATATTAAGTACAGGGATCCAGCTTGACTTGACTATAGCCATCTTGGTTGGAAGCATGTTTTTGCCTACCAGGTGACCCCAGCACACATTCTAGTTAGCAGAACATTTCATGACAGAGACAGTGATGACTGGACTCAACTGTCGTACATTTTAATTGTTTTTGAGAAAGTTCAGGTACATTCCAGCTGGTTGTGGGCCACTTTTGTCCATCTTAGCACATAAACCCTACCCGCTGCCTCAGGGTGTGGGGATACTCCTTGTTGATACCAACCAAGACACGCTTCTGTCTGTAAGTCTCATAAGTTACATTTTGTAAATGCTGGAATTGTCCTCTTTTTTCCTTCTTTTGGCACCTTTCACCTTCAGTGGCCAATTCTTATACACTGGGTTTTTCTGAAACACAGAAATCAATACTCAAAGGAAAATGTGTACTCATGAATGCATACATTAAAAAAGAAAAATGATCTCAAATCAGTAACCTAATTTCCCATCTTAACAAAGAACAGAAAGAACAACTTAAACCCAAAACAAGTAATATTCTGTCTCTATAGATTTTCTTATTCTAGATATTTAATGGAGCCATAAGAAAAATGGTGTTTTAGTGAGCTTTTGTACTGCTGTGAACAAAAGACCTGACAAGAAAAATGTAGAGGTGGAAAAGTTTATTTTGACTCAGTTTCAGAGGTTCAGTAGAGGGTCAGCTGATTCCATTGCTCTGGGAACATCATGGGACCATCATGGCAGAAGGAAATCAGCTCAGGACATGGCAATAAGGAAGTAGAACATAAACCCCAAAGGCAAGCCCCCAGTGACCAACTTCCTCCAACCACACTCTACCTGCCTACAGTGACCACCCAATTAATCAATCCATTGATTCAGTGACATATCTCATAATCTAACCTCTGAATGTTCTTGCATTGTCTCACCCATGAACTTTTAGGAACACCTCATAATCTAAAGTCAGTCTTTTGCGAATAACTATTCACAGTAGAATATTTTCAGGTTCATCTCTGCTTCAGCCTATATCAATACTTCAATCTTTTTAAATTGACAAATAATGTTTCTTTGTAAAAATATACCATATATATTATTTATCCAATCTTCAGGTGATTGATACAAGCAAAGAATTCAGTTTTTCATATCACCATATTCTCACCAATGCTTGGTATTGTTTTTAATTATCATAACCATCCTAGAGGGTGTGAATTGATCTCATTGTGGTCTTGATTTGCATTATCCTAATGAATAATGACTTTAAACTTCTTGCTATGTGCTTATCAGCCAGTTTTGTACTTTCATTTGAGAAAGGTCTATTCAAATTCTCATTTTAAACTGTTGTCTTTTTATTGTTGGGTTGTAAGAGGTTTTATACATTCTAAATAGAAAAATCTTATCAAATACAATATTACCAATAATTCTCCCAGTTTGTGGATATATTTTCACTACTCTTTTTATATTACTTATAGCCCAACAGTTTTCACTTAATATAATTCAAAATGTCTAGTTTGTGTCACTTGTTTTTTGGTGACACACATTTACGAACCCCTTGCCTAATCCAAAAATGTTAAACTTTACTCTTCTTTTTTCATCTAAGAGTTTCATAGTTTTACCTCTTACATTTAAACCTTTGATCCAGAAAGGAGTCCAACTTCATTGTTTTTTGGAGTAGACACCCAATAATTTCAGTACCATTGAAAGAATTTGAATTATCCTGGTAGCCTTGCTGAAAATCAGTTTGACATAAGTACTTAAGAGTTTTTGTTTCTGGTTTTTGTTTGTTTGCTTGTTTGTTTGTTTGTTTTTACTTATCTATATTTGTGATCCATTTCTTATAAGATTCGAAGACAAAAGAAAAATGAATTCAAGTTATGGTAACCATCAATCACACCTTTCTCCTAGGGCTATACATTTCATCCTTGAGAAACTAAAGACAACATCATAAGATTGTTCTAACAGTCTAAGGGACATTCTGGTTGAGAGTGACTTCTGAAGAAGATTCCTCAAAATAGCACTTCTAGCTTCCCACTAAAATATCTATGAAGATCCAATACTCCAGGAGAAATCATTTCCTAGTAGAATTTTCATTTACAGAGAATTTTATTTGTTTTATTTATCTTAAATAGACTTCACTTTGGGGGCTATTTTAGTTTAACAGAAAGATTGAGTGGAAGGTATAGAGATTTCCCATGAACCCCTTTGTCCCACATAAGCACAGTCTCCCCACTATCAGCAGAGGGCCAGGTTTGTTGCAGTCCATGGACCTACAGTGACACATCATTATCACTCAAAATCTGTATTTACACTAAGGATCACCTGGCTTAATGTACCACTCGTGGTACATTCAATGAGTTGGACATACGTATAATGACAGGCACCACCACGGAATCATAAAGAGTAGTTGCATGTTGTAAACATCCTCTGGGTTCTACTTACTTGCCCTCCCCCACCCAAACCTGGCAACCACTGATCTTTTCACTGTCCACATAGTGTTGCCTTTTACAGAATGTCATAATAACTGGAACCTAATCCATAGGCTTTTCAGGATTGATTTCTTTCAATTAGCGATATGCATTTAGGGGTTACTCCATATCTTCTCACGGCTTCATAACACATTCTTTTCTAGAACTGAATAATATTTCATTGACTGGATATACCACAGTTTATTTATCAGTGTACTGACTGAAGGACACCTCAGTTGTCCACATTTTGACAATTGTTAATAAAGCTGCTTTGAACATTCATGGGTAGATTTTTATGTGTACTTAAGTTTTCACCTCATTTGGGTAAATATCAAAGAATTGTGATTGCTGGATCATATGGTAAAAGAACATTTAGTTTTGCAAGAAACTTCCAGGATTCTTTTAATAAAAATAAAAATTCTTAAGACTCAGACAAAAATATGAGACAGCCTAAAAGCAAAGCATTAGAAAAATCTAATATAGCAACTCTAAATCACAGTGTGAAAGACAAGGGCTACAACTCTGTTTTAAGGGGTAGAGAGTTGAAACCTAGGACTATTTTACATGAACACTGTGTCATTATGACAAATATTCTCAGAGTGGCAAGAGCTCAAACAATCTTTTCCCAGGTTACTTTCTTCTGAAAATTATTTAAGGGAAGTGAGGGGAGGGGTGGGGCAGTAGGGATGGGAAGGACAGTAGAATGAGACAGTTATTACTATCCTATGTATGTGTGCATACACAACCGGTGTGACTCTGCACCACATACAACAAGAGGAATTAGAAGTTGTGCTCCATTTGTGTACAATGTGCAAAATTCATTCTGGTGTCATGTATAACTAATTAGAACAAATTTAAAAAGAAAAATATTTAAAATGAGCTCTAACTGTCCAAAGGACAGAGTGAATTAATAATTCATGCAGGAATTATTCTGCAAGAAGACCGGTGATAAATACCATTTCCCTGCCCCAGATAGTACAATTCCTGTGTTACAGGTTCCCTAGGACCCTCCGCCATCTGGACATGTGTCTGAGTGCTGGTCTATACATGTTGCTATAACTGCTCAATCGATGTCTGTTGTTCCCATCACACTGTGGCCCTTGTGAGTAGACCATGTGGGCTGGTGTTCACCCTTATGGGTGCCTCTGCCACCAGCGTGATGCCTAGCATTGGAGTTGACACTCGGTTTTTTGTGAACAAATGAACAAATGAGCCTGATGCTGCTTCTCACCACATACTCCATGCCCCCACCTGATTATAATCTGTTTGTAACATGTGACTCTTCTGCAAATCCCTCAAGGACAAGGACTAGACACATTCCTCTTTGCATCCTAAAAGTCTCTGGATGCACTAAACAGGGTCATTCAATTAATATTTGCTGTATTATTAAACTGAATCATCTGCCTCATCCTCCCACTCCCCTCACACCCTGTCCCACTGTGACAAAGGCTTTTTCATGCCTCCACAGCTCTATGTAGGTAGCATTTCATCCTACCATTCTTTGACCCACCTTCTTTGCTTTGTGAGCTACCACAACCTTCCTGCCAGTTCCAGCACTGTCCTTTGTGGGTACTAAGGCAGAACTTGCTGTTGCCATAGCAACTGACCATGTTACTCCAAAATCTTTGGCTCATTTATTTGTCTTGAACATTATAAGGTGGGTTTCTTGAGGACCATGAGTTTTGGCTTTCAACTTCAATTACCATGTTGTCAAACCCATAGTACATGCTCATTAAATGTTTGCTCAATAAGTAAAGTTTTTACAAAACTAAAAAAGTGAACCTACCAAAGAAGGTATATGGGTGTGGGAATAGTTTCACATCTATTTAGAAGGGTTTTGAAGAGATAAGCCAAGTATTGACCAACTTGTAAGTAACAAAATGCAACTGGATACCTCACCCTCAGGGAGGGTCTATAAATGATAACTAGGCACTTTTTAATTTACATGGACTTGAGCTTGGTCTCAGTATGGAGGGCATTTTTTACCTTTCTTGGTTTCAAGGTTACACTGCTCTCAAGGTTTGGTTTTAAAAAATCAGTTTGCGCTTTAACCACAGCACCAAAATTATTCTCTCCCTTTTGGTTATAGTCATGTTTTGCTGCTTTCAAGCTATTTCCTCAAAATTGGAAGATGAAAGGAGAGAAATTCTTCAGTGTCTTTTAAACATTCTCATCTAATTAATAGTTAAATCAAGAAGTGTTCCTTATCAAAATTTCCTTTGGTCTATTTTACAAGACTCATTTTCTCTGTCATGTGAAAGTGTCATAATTTTTGATAGAGGATTCAATTAAAGTTTTTTTAGTCAATCTTTTAAAATCTGTGTTTTTTTTTTAATTGTACTTTCTTAGATGTATATACTATAATTAGATTTGCTTACTCCATGACTGGTATTTCTTTCTTGCAATTATTTTTAAAGGAGATCCCCATCCCCCTTCTTGAAAGCCTGGGACAGTCTAACTTTATCTTGCTATTAATATAGGTTTTCATGTAAGGTAGTTGCAAGTAGCACACCTGCTGAGAAACTCTTCACACACAAGGAAGACTGACATGCACCAGCTTGTCTAAGAGAACCCAATTTTGTGTGGACAAAGGGCTCTGAATTAAATGGGAATCAACATGACCCTATATGCTATAAAGAACTCAAAATTACTATCATAAATTAATCAGGAAAATATTATACAAAATCGATATTTCAAAATGCACATGAAGTTATTGAGATAGGAAATGCCAAGGTAATATAAAAAACAGCTGTACCATTCTTTATAGCCTAACCAAAATGAGGATGTCCTAGAAAGCAGCCTTCAGATTCTATTTTTGACAATGTCAAATCCATTTTATTAAATTGAAAAGTTGTACAAGCAGCCAAACATTGAAGCAAAGATTGCTCAGGACATCATTTTTTTAATGTAAGAAAGGTGAAAGGTGTTGGTTGTTCCCTATAAATGCAAGAAATGAAAGTACTGTTATTAATGCATGTCTTTAATTGTCATAATTATTACTGATTTTTAATTAGTTTTGGCACTTATTGACTTGACCTTGGCAAAGTAAGAGTTGTAGAATAGGAATTAGCATGCAGAAATCTAGTTTCAGTGCCAACATTGTCTAGCTCTCTGTCTACTGATAAACCCGATCTTTTTTGGGTGTCAGTTCTCTATAAAAGTAATTGATTAAATAAAATTATCTCAGTTTCAGTTTTGTGACCAAAGTTAGCTTTATTAAATGAGATAGACATCACAATCTAGAAATAAGAACTAGATAAAAATTTGACAGAAGTTAAAAAAGGAAAATTGACTCATAGGACAATGCAACAGTATTTAATTCACATACTGTCACATTGATATCGTAGATAAGATCGTTGTCAAAGATACAAAAGGAAGAATAGTAAGACTTCAGGCCTAGAAGGGCAAGTCATGGCTCATGGCTCAAATTCCACTACATTGGTAGAGGCTGTCTAGAACCTCTTGGAATTTGGAGGATTCTAAGGCCCAGTCTGAGCTCAATGACAAAAATGCTGTGACTTATTAAGCAACATCAGCTGTAGACTCACACAAGGAGAGTAGTAACACATGTAAGGTATTTGCCACATAAATTCTCAAACACTATCCTAACCATACCTAGTAGATTCCTGTTATTTGTTTCTGAATATATAGCTAAGGACTTTAGGATGCCCTCTATTCCCAGATAACACAGTGTATAATCTGTCACATAAAACAAAATATTACTTTAAATTTTAAGTAGCTTCTTTCAGGCCCTTACTGTTCTACAAACATGAGATTAAAGGGCAAAACTAGTTACAGAAGAGACCACTACATGGCCCCAAATTTTCATTCATCTTTTCTATAGTAATAGAAGTCTGATTTTTTTAGGCACATTGTCTTCCCAGAATAATACAGCTCTGAGCCACAAATATTTTAACAAGGACATCATATATATAGTAGTCCCATAAGATAACATAAGATAACATAGCTCCTGTGAGTAGTAGGTTATACCACATAAGTTTGGATAATACACAAATGAGCATTTCTCAACATAGTTATCTGAAATACTTAAAAGAAACAAGGCTGCATTAAATCTAAGAAAGTTATGGGTCTATTTTAAGAGATGTTTTAAGAGAAGTACTAGTCTGGTTCTTGGAAGGTAAATTTGAACAAAATTTTAAGTGAAAATAAAAGGTGAGGTGTCCATAAAGAATATGCTTCATTTACCTCAATAGCAGTCAATAATCAAAGGGAAAAACAAATGATTGTTTTTAAATGTCATTTAAAAACCACACATATCAGAAAAGAGAGCATCCATCTGACAGCGAAAAGAGTACAATGTTGGCTCTAAAACTGGAGAGGACTTTCAATATATTTTTAAACAGAAAAATTAAGAAAAACCTTCAATCACTTCTGAAGAAGTGATGAAAATTTTGGAAAAAAAAAGCTATTGATCAAAATTAAGAAATAAGAGTAACTCAGTTGATACATGTGCATGAATACACACAAGAAAAAAGCTATTCCTCTATTTTTAAATGAATTTTTAAATTAAACTCATTTTAAATACCCATTATCTACATGGTTGTCTTAGAACCTATGAGATTCCAAAATCTAATAAAAAAAAGTTTATGTTCAGAAACCTGCCATTGTTGGAAATGTGAAATGTTTTAAAATTCCATGTTGTTAATGTATATATTTAAACACGAACTAACTTGATTGTACTTGTTTTTTCCTAGAGCCACGCCCGCATCTTGTAAGGTCATCATGAGCCTCAGGTGGTTTCATGTGCTACTGAGCACTTGAAATGCAAAAATTACAATACTAAAACATATATACTAGATATTGAAGATTAATAAGAAAAAAAAATTCAATTTTTAAAATTACTTATTTATTTTTTACAGACTGCATCTTGATTCACTCTACACAAATGGAGTCAATTTTTTGACATTGACAATTACATATTGAAATAACATTTTGATACACTGAATCAAATAAAATACACTATTAAGTAAATGTATCTTAATTTCATCTTTTCTTTTTTTTGCAATACTGGGGATCGAACTCAGGGCCTTGTGTTTGCAAGGCAAGCACTCCACCAGCTGAGCTATCTCCCCAGCCCATATTTCACCTTTTTAACTGCATGTTTTAGTCAGTTTTTTCACTGCAGTGACCCAAAGACCTGACAAGGAGCAAAAAGTGAGATTCAGTTTCAGAGGTCTCAGTCCATAGACAGCCAACTCCACTGCTCTTGACCTGAGGTGAGGCTGGATATCCCTGCCAAAGTGTGTGGCAGAGGAAAGTTGCTCAGGACGTGACCATCAGGAAGCAGAGAGAGACCAAAGTCAACTCGCTGGGCATATCCCCAGTGACCCAGCTCCTCCAGCCATACACTACCTGCCTACTGTTACCACCCACTTAATACCTTTCAGTGGATTAATGCACTGATTAGGTTAAGGCTCTTATAATCCAATCATTTTGCATTGTCTCATACATGCCCCCTCATATGAGGGAAACACCTCATATCTAAACCATAACACTGCAACTACTAAAAGATTTTAAGAATTTAAGACACATATGAAACTCATATTGTATTTCTATTGGATAGTACAGTCTGGAGTATCTCAAAGGAATTTCTTCCTCAGAAGTAATTATTAGCTTTAGGATCTGAGAAACCTACCACCACAACACTGGTTATTGATAAATGCAAATTTCTATTGGACATTTCCATGAGACTAAAAATCAGTTCGTCTAATTCCAAAATATGATTTAGAATTTTAAGAATTTAACTAGTAATACAGAAATAAAATAAAATGTCCAAATTCTCTGTCTACTTGCTTTTCTCATTTTAATTTTATTAATTCCTATAAAAGACGTTGCAGATAGAGCAAGACATGGTCTTAGTTCTCAGGATAGCAAGAACTAGACAACCAAATTCAGCAGAAGTGACAAAAGAATGATGCTGTATGAGCTACTACAATGACATTTGAGAAATTTGAACACAAAAAACATTATTCCTTTAGATGAAAGCTCTCTCCAGTGTTGCCCTTTTACAGTCTGGGGTGCAAACCAGGCATAGAAAAAGCTCAGTTGCTTCCTAAAATTCTTCGTTGAAATACTCTCTACAGATAATCCAGATAACCTCATTCAGTCTATGATTTTAAAATGCTACCTTGCTTTGCTGGTCACTTAACCCTGCCTTAATGAACACTGTGATTCCAGGAATCGCCATTCTTGTGGTTCCTCTGTGTCACAGCACAGCAAGTGACTGCTAACAGCATGCACTGCCACACACCCACCGTCTTCTTCCAGCCCTACTGTTTTGAATTACGTACTCAGGTTAGAGATATTTGACCCTGCAGAGAGACTGTCCTTTGGATTTCCTCCCAAGACCCACTTGAAAGTTACTTCCCACTGCTCTTTCAGTCTCAAGTGGTGACCAGATTGATAGCACTGTTCACCACATTGGCTCTCACCTTTGTCCCCAAACCCATGAAAAGCCCTTGTTTCACTTCTAAAAAGTCAGGAACTAAAATGAGGAAGTAACTCTAGTGCCCTGAAGTAAAAATGCCTGTGTGATCATTACTGAACATCACTTGCTACTGAGGTCAACAGGAGGACATGAAGGCAATTATTCTAACTCACAGATGAAGGAAAACTTAACTTGCCTCCTCCCAGATCCCTCCCACAAAACAAAACAAAACAAAACAAAAGGCTTTCTTTAAAAAAAAAAAAAATTAGGGCCAAAGGCAAAAAGAAACCGAGTCAAAAATATGATTATATACATAAATAGGGCTCATGATTTTAAGAAGGATACCCCTACCTCTGACATAATCAACCTGCAGCGGGATCTGCCAGTTATACCCAACCTTGAATAGATGGTATGATAAGCATGCAGGACTTTTATATTTGGACTGACACAAGCAAGAAGAGTTTGTGCAAGGACTCAAGGAAAAAAGAAACTTGGGAAAGACAAGAAAAAGAGAGAAAAAGAAGAGGACAAGATGGCATCTATTCCCAACCAACCTGTGAGCTAGGTCTCATCTTCCCCAGAAAAAGATGAGATATGTCTTTTTGATGAGGACATGTGTGAGATTGCACATAAGCTTGAGATGTGACTTCACAGAGTGCAGAGGTCTGATCAGATACATAGATAAGGTAAAGCAAGCCAGGGGCAGGCTGGTGTGGTGGGGTGAGGGGAGGTCGGGGTCCTTCACCAATAACAGCTGAGGAAGTGAGTGTGCATGTGAAGCACACACCTATTTCCTCTCCAAAAACCATGGTCTTGCTTTCATATCGTCCTCAGTGTCCTGCCATCACAGTCAGAACAGTCACAATGTCAATGTATTGCCGTTTTTTAAAAGCCAGGAATAAAACCACTTTTGGAGAATCACTGTCTGCCACAGCTTCAGGGCAGCAGTGGTGTTGAGCTGTGGGATTAAGATGGACACATGCAAGGATGTGCTAGGCCACTCTCCCAGTGCAGCAAAGTTCTCAGTAGGTGTCAGCTGCAGCATCTGCACCATGTACCTCCCTCAGGTGGATTGACTGCTGGGATTGTCAGAAAATCAGAGGTCTGGATCAAGTACACAAGGGAGACCAAGTGTAGGTGACTTTAAGGTGAAACTGAATCCAACCAAAGTACTCATAAGATCTCCTAACTCATACTCAGAGGGTGAAGGGCCCATGTGCATTAAGATCACCAGCAACTGTTTTACCAGAGAATAAAATCTGAGTCAATGAAGTCTGAGATCAAAATTCCCAATCCCAGGAGTGATATTGTTGCTAAACACTCAGAGCAATAAAAGCACAGAAAATAAAGCTGTTTTCATATTTCAGATCAGAATTTTTCATTTGAAAGGTTATTTCAATATTTATCACTTACTAGATGTGTTCATGAATATAGCAGTAAATATTTTTGAAAATTGAATCATATTTTAAATTTCTCTAGGGAAGATTATATTGAAAGGAATCTGTAATAACACCCCTGGTTAAAACATTATCAACTAAATTTATCTGTTCTATAATATTTGACTTTCTTGAAATGAAATATAATTTACATTAAAATCCCCTTATTTCTATTAAGCATTTAATAGTGGCATGCTTTAAGCTAGGTCTGAGTACAAGATTTTATAATGTGAACTTCCTGTATTGTTTAAGAATATTTGATTCTGCTGTAGAATAACAGGAAAGAAACAGGATGGACTGAACTCACAAAAACTGCTAGGCTTATGTTATGGTTTGGATGTGAGGTGTCCCCCTAAAACTCGTGTGTGAGACAATGCAGGAAGGTTCAGAAGAGAAATGATTGGGTGTTAAGATTCTTAACCCATCAGTGAATTAACCTCTCTCTCTCCCTTCTCTCTCTCTCTCTCTCTCTCTCTCTCTCTCTCTCTCTCTCTCTCTCTCTCTGTCCCCCACTCCCTGATGATGTGAGCTGCTTCCTTCTGCCACACTCTTCCGCCATGATATTCTGCCTCACCTCAAGCCCCAAGGAATGGAGCCGGCCTTCTATGGACTAAGACCTCTGAAACCATGAGCCCTCAAATAAACCTTTCCTCCTCTATAATTGTGCTGGTCAGATCATTTAGTCACAGCAGAAAAAAAGCTGACTAAACCAGAATGCACAGTTATTATAAGCCAAATTCAGAAAACACATTAAATATAGATAAAGTAAGTGTGATGTGTAGATCTAATTAACCTATAAAGCTTGCCAAACTTTGATCAATAAACTAAAAATATGATGGAGCAAACTTGGGTGTTGTCCAAAGACGAAATCATGCCACCTCTAGGATGACAACTTTGTCACCCTCAAATTCAGTCAGCCATTGTCAGCACCCAGTATAATCTCATTCTAGTCCGTACGTATAGCAAGCATATATCATTGGTCCAAGGCTTCTATCTGTCACCCTGTAGCTCAAACATCCACTGTGATCCTCATAACCACACCATCAGCAAGGAAGAGAGAAATAGAGACAGATGATATGGATGAACATTGTGATACAATATCACATCCCTCTACTTGCATCCTGAATTAACAATGTTAACTTACTCTTGTTTCCCATTGTGATACCACCAGTTACCTTGATGAGTCCTGCTTCCTCAGATGTTGAAGTATAACACCAGAGAAGCACACCAAGGCAATTATAGAGTAGAAAGTAAGAAGCTTTATTTAAAAAAAAAAAAAAAAAAAAAAAAGTAGAACAGACTTCTCCCAGGTAGAAGAAGGGGCCCCAAAGGCAGAATTTCTGGGATGAGCAAAACTTGCCCTTTTTATAGATTTTGTTCTCCTGTTCCTTCCCCCTTATCTCTCTCCTTCCTGCCTATGTGACTAGGCCCAGGAGATGCAGGTGAGATGGCAAAAATGTGAGAAGCAGATGGGCAGAGGGGAAGGGCCAAATGGAGTGATTTAGGCAGGTCGGGGCTCAGGGGCCATTAACTAACAACTCCCTGCCTGCAGTCTTTTGAAAAGAATGGTAAAGGCAGGTAAATTTGATAATCAATGGGCTCTGGAGGTCTTTGACATTCCATTCTCCCAGGGGCAGTCTCCAACTTTCCAGACGCAGATTGACCCTATCCCCTATTCTACACTAACTGCCTGTTCTCAATTCTGGCTTCAATTGTGTGTTTTAAACTGATCCAATAAACCTATAATTCAACTATTTTAATTTGATCTATCAGCCTTTCTCCTCTGTGACCTCTGAGCCAGTCTGTCTCATGCTATACCTCGAAGGTCCCATGGCCTCAAGGCATTCCCTTCATGGCAGGTCCGATGTAGAGGATTGCAATCACTTAGGTGGCCAAGTGTCAGAAAACCCAACTAGACCCCATAAGACAAAATCGAGTCTCTTCCTTTGGAAAAGTAGAAGCTACCTCTTTTGATAGCTGTTTCTGAAACCTTATTATAAGCCTTTGATGGCAAAATTCATGCACTGTTTATCTTTGCATCTGTGTACCCAGCCTATCATCTGTAACAGTGAAGACACTTCTTGTATTTTTGTCAAATAGAACAATAAATTTTAGTGCACTTTCATAATGCAGTTATTTACATACTAATATTTATATGTTGACTCTGACAAAACTCATCAGCACAACCAATAAGCAACTTTATTAAAAACTGTAGGGATTAGATCATTCATCCAGGCAGAGAATGTCATGGGAAGATATTGAATTCCTCCTGGACAGGACTGATAGAATGAAAATGAATTCAGTGCCTTGGCAGTTTAAGATCCCAGGACCAGTAAACCTCAACTTGGTTTTCAGCAGATCCTGACAAAGATCCCAAATCCACTATTCACTGTTAAAGTAAATTGGCAAACAAACTGGACACTGGCAAATGTGGAAAAGCAAAGTCACATCATCAGGTTGTGTTTACTCGAACATAGTAGAGCAGGGAGATGATGTGTTAGAGCTTCGAAGAATGAGAAAAACAGAGAGAGAGAGAGAAAGCAAAATGGAAGTGGTTTTGTTTATTAATCTGGGATGAGTGTTAAAGCAGAGACATATTAGGTAAATTATAATTTGTTCATGATGAAAAACAACTTATGCACTGATATGGAACAATTTACCAGAAACATCATCAACTTCCCCCCCTCCCAAAAAAAATCAAGGTCAGTTTATACAGCATGCTAATATTTTGTGTTTAAAAAATATGTAGATAATTTGTATATGCACATTTGGGAAGGATACGCAGTACAATTGGGTATAGTGAAATGTAGTAGAAAGAAAACTTGTATTTTTGGTTTTGTGTACATTTTCATTTTTTATAATGTTTCATGCATTGTTCAAAAAACGAAAATGGAAGATGAATAAAATAACTTTAAAATTTATGGTTAATTTTTTGTATGTAGAAAAATATGTAAACTAAGGTCAGTAAATAGATATATTCTTAACCATATTTATATCTACAGTATACTGTGCAGTGGAAGATTTTTCATTTCTGTTTCATTTACTATCTGTTAAAACTCCCAATATAGGATAAGAGATGAGTTTCTAGTTATGTTATACGTAAGATTATATATTAAGAGCACTTTTATTTCAAGTTAATAAATATGTCACAGAGGCCATTAACTTGCAAAAACCTATTCAGCTTAGCAGTTCTAGTACAGTTGATTTCACAAATTCCAAAATTGAAGAAAACTTTTCAGTCCAATAGGAAGTACTGCTCACAAATTGGGAATATGACTTTTAAGAAACAAGATAGAGAAGAAAATCAAAACTATGCACCTTCATTTTCTCATCTGTAAAATAGGAAAAATAAGAGTACCTAGTGGTAATATATGCAAAATCCAAAATAAATGGTAGTTGTAACTAATATAGTTTAATAGTCAATTAAATATATGCTTGTTCTGTATAAATATTTATGCTCAAAAACCATAAGCATATTGTCTTATTAAAATAAAACTGCAAATGCTAATGGTGCCGGGCAATAGCTCTCACCCTCCTCTCACAGTTTGACAGACGATCTCCCAAATGTCTATGATTACCCCTTTGAATTGGGAATGGTTCATCTCCCAGCATATTCACAACTACTTCCAATGGCATTGGCAAACAAAATAACCAAAATTATTGTTCAAAATTTCTTACACAGTTGTAAAATTCATCTAAAATGTCTTCTAGAAATGTAAGGTTTTTAACAGAGAAAAGAGGTATATCATATATTGATCACTGAGTAATGAAGAACTTGCATCAAGATCATAAAGAGAGTAAGAATCCCCATTTGGAAAGACAAGAATTAAATTTATCTTCCTAAGAACTGATATTAAGATGAGTTTAAAAACAATCCATTCTGATTTGGTTAAATTGACCAGGTAATCACCCTGTAGTCTATTTTTTATTGCCTTTGTAAACACAGACAGGGTATCATTTATCTAGAACATCAGTGAAGAATCATGTTGGTGTCTTAAACCTTGTTTAAATGATTAGTCCTTGAGAATAAAGATAAACCAGACTAAATCACCTTTGGGTGTATATACTGTCAACCAGCAATTATCAGATCGATTTTTTGGTTATGCCCACACACAAACTAATTACTTTGAAAATAAACAAACATGGTTGTTTTATGAACATCCTAATCTATTACACTACTAGAGAGAAAAGCAGACCTAAGAAAGCGTTGGAGATGCACATTTAGACACAATGGCAATGTGTAGCTCTAGTGCTGTAGGATCAGTCATTAAAGAGCAGTCCAGCAAGCTCAGATCTCTTCCCAGCCCCAGGGACATTTACCCTCAACCTGACTCACTGCCACAGAGGAAAATAGCCATAGCTGCTAGGGGCAGCTTACTATCTGTTGGTGACCTGAGAAGTATACAGTAGTCCCCCCTTAACTGAAGTTTCATTTTCCTGTGGTCAATTGCAATCTAATACTAAATGGAAAATTCCAGAAATAAAAAATTCACGTTTTTGAATCATTTTTCTTACAGTATATTGTTACGATTATTCTATTTGATTATTGTTAATCTTTTAACATACATAAATTTTATATATGTGTATAACAAATTAAACTATATCATAGATATATTTGTATAGTTAAAAAAGCATAGTATATAAAAATGTCAGTGACTTCCAGGTTTTAGGCATCCATTAGGAGTCATAAGTCTTAGAATATATCCCTCCTGGATAAGGGGAGACTACTGTAGGAGTGTGTGTGTGTGTGTGTGTGTGTGTGTGTGTGTGAGAAAAAGAGACAGAGACAGAATGCCCATAGATGTCTCTGTGGTTACTTAAAAGGGGCAACTAAAGGACAAAGAGAGAGGATGAGGATTAGACAGTTGGAGAAATCTGGATGAAGGACCATTTTGGAGTAGACTCAGATGCAATTATCTCTGAGCATCTTCTTTTCAATCTATTGAAATGGTATCACAGTGAAATGGTAACAAACACATACTTAAGAAAAAAATAACAGAGACCCTGGAAATCTCAAGTCCTCTGGAGCTTAAAAAGCAAAGAGAAAGCATGTGCGTTTGGAATGAGAGAAATCAGTCACAAGTATTAAGGTCACCTAGGACACACTTCACTGGACACTGTGGAGATTCCTGAAGTCCTCTCTATTGAGCTGACGTGCTCTCTTGACACAAGGAGTAGCAGCCCTGATTCCAAGGGCAGGATAGAGGGAGGGCCTGCACTCCTTCGAGGAGAAACTCATGCCTCTAAAAAAGCTATTTTGATTTATACCTACTGAGAAGTTACCTGGCCCCTCACCACTGAAACTGAAGGGTGCATTTTAAAGCTATTTCTGACAGAGAAAAAAAAAAAATGTTTCACTTTTGAGCCTTAGTAAAGTGGTTTTAGGGCAGTAAAGGCCATTCTGCTTTAACAAAAACAACCACATCAAACTATAACATTGGTGTTGAGTGGTGAAAAACATGCCAGGAATCACTGAAGTACATTGGAACTAAGAAAAGAAAAAAACCTGACAAAATGTTTAATCTCTTCCTGAACTCAGAAATTGATGAAATCCATAGTTTATTAGGAGAAAAGTAACAGAATAAGCAAAGTTTTCTCATAGACAGAAAGAGTCTAAAATTTACTCTGATTTTTAAAGTAATTGCTATACTAAATGATACCCTTCAATAAAACTAATAATCATAAAAAGAGATGTTATTTGAAACCGAAAAGAACATTATAATGTTTTTACTGATATGTGGAACTCTAAGTCCAGGTATAAATCTTTGAAGCACTGTCAAGTTTGGAAAGGGGAGAATTATGTAATGGAATACGCAAGAGGAGGGTTGGAGCTCCTTATGCAGATGCAAGTTGATTAAAATTAGCACTTCATGAAATTGCTTCTTTTTTTTATAGATGAAAAGTGATTGTAAGTGGGACACAGCTATAAAAGTAAAAAGTCCTCATTTTTCAATCTATGCTAAAGGTTCTTTCCATGTGTGACCTTATTTATTGCTTTAACACAAGATTATAACATGCAAGAACTTTTACAATGGTTTTATTCCTTTTTCTCATGTTGGTTGTTAAGAAGAACTGTCATGAATATCTGGAGGCAGAGCAAAAAAGTGGTAAAAAAAGAACTCAAAGCCCAAGTCTAGAACTCATAAAAACTACACATCTTTGTACAAACTGCTTAACTTTCTAGCCACAGATCCACTTTATTTATTTATTTTTTTTTGGATCTGTCAATTTCTTTATTATACATATGAAAGTATACAAACAAGTTGGATTAGTACACTCATTTATTCATTCATTCAGCATATTTCACTCATAAAGTTGCTGAAAGGAGATGGTAAGAGGACACCCACAGAATACCTTTCACAGTGTCTGGCAGTATACAGAGGGCACTCAATAGCATGTCTATCATTATCATTGTCCGTAAAATGGCATCAGATTTAGTAGCAGTGCTATTACTATAGGGAAAGGAAGAAAGAAAACTCTTCTTCCTTTCCCCTTAGGTTTTTCCTCTGGGACCCTGCAAATTCAGTAGACAAAAGACAGACGGACCAGAGAAGAACAGATGTTTATTATAGGAGCACAATGCATACTCATGGGAGCACTCAGCTATGAGTAGCTCAAGGGATGATCAGAAGCTGGACTTCTACAGCATCTTAACAAAATAATATCTCTTAGGAAGGTAGAGAGACAACAGAAAGGACTTTTGAGTTTTCGGGGCAGCAAATTCCAGATCCTCTAGTGTTATCTTTGTGCTGATGAATGCATAAAAATGTCTCCAGTGATTAACTTCTGTCCTTCCTGGTAGAGGGGAGTGGGGAGGAACACCTATACAAACTTATGTTCTGCTTTGTTTTCCTCTCTCTCTGCCTTCAGCTGCAAATAATCCTTATACCCAAGTGACAGATTTGAGGGTGATCCCCCTTCATTACTCAGTTCAGCAAACTGGTCACACACCTATGTCATAATAGGCGCTACACAGGTGCCTACAAGGACTTTATCATCTCATAAGTACACAAATAACTTGGATCCATTTGATTTGAAAAGAGGGAAACAGAAAGGAAAAAAGAGGTGAAGGTCAAGCAGGAACTTTAATTGTAATTGAGATTCCCCTTGGCCTGCTAATTCAGATCCATTACATCCATGACACTGCAGAGGCTGAGACCTGGTGCTTCAGAAAAATATTATATTGAAAGATGTAAAGGGTGTGTTTTAAGCCTACTTTGTTCCATTAATATTTCTGAGATAATATATTCTTCTGAGATATCTTCTTCATGTTATCAAGCTAATTGGTGCACTACCCTACCAACTTTGCCAATTATACCCAAGTGTCTTCTGTCATGTACTCGGACTATTTCTGTTTAAACCCTCTCTGTTCTGCTGACTCACCATCATCAAAAGAAGTACAGGCTGCCCCTCACTGACATGTCTCAGACACACAAATTGGACTGAAGCACTGGCAATTAATATTTCTGCTCTTCTCTGCATGACATATACAATAAGTGATACTTTACTTGTGCAGAAATGAAATGAAGTTATGGAAAAAGAAGGGTTTTTAAGACCAAAGTGCAGGTATATTTTTCTTCGAGGCAGGCTTATCAAGAAAAGAAGACTAAAGCATGGTGTATTCAAAGTACATATTTTTATCACTTTTTGTTTTCTAAAGATCTTGGGTAGCAGGTGACATACCATCATGCCATGACATCACTTTAAAATCCCTAAAAGAATCTGATGACTATGTTGTCACCAACACATTTTCATCATTTAAAATTATTTTAATACATGAGTCAAAAATCATGTTATGATCTGAGTCTCAAATCTCCTACAAGTAATTCAAACCTTATCAGACTTCTTTCAAACCATAAACTCTGATGGTAACAAGTCCCAAGTTCTGCTCCAAGCCGTCTCCAACCCCACATCTGGCTTTGAGGAGGTTCCATCTCCTGTCCTTCTCTGCTTTTTCCAGAAGTTGGGAGTGGTCTTCAGGACAATTTCCAAACCTCCCTCCTTGTGCCCATTCTGGTGCCATCTCCTTCCTCAGCTCCTTCAGATCTCCACTCGAATGGCATTTCTGTGAGTGCTTTCTAGGTCACCTTTTCTAAAAATGCTAACTTCAAAGTTCCCTTCCCTGCTAAACTCCTCCTTGGCACCTTCCATCATTTAGCATACGATAATGCATCTTCTGTAGCCTTTATCTGCATCTGTTTAGAAAGGCACCTTGCTTATCATCCACCTCCCCTTACTAGAATGTAAAGCCCCTCCGATTTTTGTGTGTTTGATTCATTACTCTACACCCTGGCCTAGTGCATTGCTTGGTATGTAGTGACAAATATTTTTTGTTGAATGCATGAAAGAGATGCCATCCTGAACTTAGAAATCTACATGGAGCCAATTACCAGAGTATAGTACATTAATCAAATTAACAAAAACTTGGAAATATAAAAGGATAACTGCTTGTCCTGATTCAAATGTCATATTGAATCAATGTCATATACATCCATACAGAGATTTTTAGTCAGAATGATTCTTAGTTTGTTATACTATGTTATATATAATATATAACCAAATTATATAGTATATATAATTATATAACATGTATAATACATATAACCAAGTTATATATAACACAGTAACAAACTGATTCATATATAAAATATACATTTGGGGGATGAGTTAAAATGGTTCCAAGGTTCCCATGGACACCAAAATCCATGGGTGCTCAAGTTCCTTATATTGGCCTAGTATTTGCATATAACCCATCCTCCCATATACTTCAAATCATCTCTAGATGACTTATAATACCTAAAATAATGTAAACCCCTTGCAAACAGTTGTTCAGTTGTATTGTTTAGGGAATAATGACAAGAAAATATCTGAACAGGTTTGGAAAAGGCATATTTTTTCCCCAAATATTTTTACTTCATATTAGTTGAGTCCATGGAGAGAGAACCTGCAGGTACAGAAGTCTGACTACCTATGTACATCTTTATTTCTTATAATATTTGCCATATGGCTATATTTGGAGGTCATGTTAAGCACAGTTTCTCAACAGGGGTACCATCGCCATTTTGGATTGGGCAGATTCTTGTTGCAGGGGCAGGGACCTGTACTGAGCAGGGTGGACTATCAAACAGTATCTCTGCCCTTGATTCACTAGATGCCATCAGCATGACCCTCTCCCCACCAATGGTGACTATCAAATATTAACAAATATTCCCAGAAACAAAATTGAGACGTGGTGTTAAGGAAGGCATTCATCTTTGTGATGTAAGAGTAGGATGACATGATACTGTGACTACAGGGACTCACACTGGGTATTCTCTACTTACCCTCTAGGATGCTCAAGATTTGTTAGTTTTGCCCTCCCCTCTGTTGTCTCTGTTAAATAGAAGTTAGTTATTTCAGTTATATATAAGTTGAAATTACTGTGAGTGATTAAGACTACTAGAAACAAGGGTGGCATAGAACTATGAGTATGTGTCAAATGTAATGGAGTGAAAAAACAGAATTACACTAAGTATCTTCTTTCAGAATGTGAACAAAAATAGTAAAGTTCAAAATTTCGATGAATAAATAGAACTACAGAAAGAAGGCAGAAAATGATTTTTTGCTTTGATTTATAACAAATACAAATAATAAACCTAAAAACAAGTAATGACATGGGTTAAAAATTTGTCAAAACTGTGGTATATATATATATATATATACAATGGAATATTACTCAGCCATAAAGAATGATAAAATTATGGCATTTGCAGGCAAATGGATGAAATTGGAGAATATCATGCTAAGTGAGTTAAGTCAATCTCAAAAAACCAAAGGACAAATGATCTTACTGATAGCGGATGATGACACATAATGGGGGGTGAGAGGAGTTAGCGTTAGGGTTAGGGTTAGGGTTAGGGTTAGGGTTAGGGAGTGGGGCAAGAATGGAGGAAGGAAGGACTATATAGAGGGAAAAGAGGGATGGGAGGGGTGGGGGGAAGGGAAGAAATAACAGAATGAATCAAACAACATTACCCTATGTAAATTTATGATTACACAAATGGTATGCCTTGACTCCATGTGCAGAGAAACAACATGTATCCCATTTGTCTACAATAAAAAAAATTGTCAAAGTTGGTTCTGTTTTGATGAGGGAATTTATATATTAAAAAAAAAAAAAAAAGAATTCAGTGACTCCTTCATGGACAAGTATGTGTTAGCACATACTTGATCTTCTTTCTATTAAATTTGATCTTAGATTACCTGATCTGCTCTTAAAGAAAAGTTATTTTCTGTATAATCTTCCCAGGTCACAGATAGTCCATATGCCTTGATTATTTTTCTTAAAAACACCTTCACTAAAAAAGCTAAAGTCATAATAACTTCTTCTGCATTTATTTTAATAAATTTCATTGTCACTTTGATTAATAAGTAGCTCAGCTAAAACTTCATGTACTCCAACATCTATGATTCTCTCTCAGTAAATTACCAAATTTCTTTTGATAGCTCTTTTTATTTTTATCTTCTCAAGATCAGATTCTAAAATTGAGGGAAAGGGGGAATGTCATGTTATCTCTTGTACCTAAACTTTCTTTAGAATTTTCCAGAGAGGATTTGGGAAAAAACAAAGATTTGTTTTCTGGTTGGTTCATTTAACTCATGTATTGATTTTTTATTGCTACTATAACAAATCACCATAATTTGGCAGCTTAAAAATACAAATTTTATTCTCTTACAGTTCTGGAGGACAGAAGTCTGAAAGGAGTTTCAGGTTAAAGGGAATCAGAAGGGTTTCCTGAGGCTCCAAAGATTTGGAGGATTTGTTTTCTTTCCTTTATCAGTTTCTACTAACTGTCTGAATTCCTTGGCATGTGACCCCTTCTCCCATCTCCAAAGCATATTACTCCAATCTCTGCTTCCATTATCACATCATCTCCTCCTCTATCTTATATAACCCCCTGTGATTATACTGGTCCTGTTTCAATAAACCATGGTAATTCTCTCATTTCAAGATACTTGATTTAATCATACTTGAAAACTCCTTCTTACTTTATAAAGCAACATTGCAATGGTTAACCTTGGTTGACAACTTGCTTAGACTGAGAGACACCTAGAAAATGGGCAAAGTACCCTTTTGGGTGTGTTTGAGAGGGTGTTTCCATAGAAACTGTGTGGCTTGCACAGTGAACTGAGTGGGAAAGACCTGCTCTGAATATGGGCAGCACCATCCTACAGGCTGGCGCACCACCCAAAGCAGAAGGGCGAAGCTCCCATGATCCCACCTCTCCTTAAGTCAGCATGCTTTTGCTGCAGTCATTACCTGCAGGCATCAGACTTTAGATTCTTCAGCCTTTGAGCATTGTCTTTTCAGACAGCAACTCTCCATGGAATTTCCAGGCCATCAGTCTTAGACTGGGGCTGCATCATCGGTCCCTCTTCTTCTGGAGCTTCAAGCTTCTTGGATTGAGTAGCTACTGGTTTCCTGCAGGTGGCCACTGTGGGCCTGTTCAACCCTCTGATCATGTAAGCTGATCTAATAAATCCCCCCGTATATTTACATGTGCATTCTGTTGGCTCTATGCCTCTGGAGAACCAGAACATCCAGACCTTCTGTGGACCTAGTTCAGCCTAGCACACCTTACAAAAAGAAGAGTCTCAGAAATGAAGATTTCATGGTGAACTCCTATTTCTTAAGTAATTCCACATCATTTTAAAAGTCACAAAGAAAAATTGTTAAAAGAAAGAAGAAACCCAGGCTTCCTTAGGTTAATTTTGTATAAGTAAAACATTATTAATATAAATATGTTTTATAGATGGTACATTTTTGCAAGGCAAAATCTTTTGAAAGACTTTGAAGATTTGTCAGTGCAGCTATTGGTAATATGTTCTTATGTTCATAAGTATTGGTCAAATTCTTAGAAAAGAATTATGTATCATACATGTCAAAAACCAAAATTACAATGAATTTATAGATCTTATTGGCTTTTTTCATGACTCGTGAGTCTTGGAAGCCTCCTTCCTATAAAATAGAATGAAAGGTTCCCACTGGTTTTTATAAGGTGAGAGCAAGGAAACAGAATAGGAACAAAGCTATTTGGTTAACGTCAGGTTATTTCAATGTTATGGTTTAACTATGGTTTAAAAATCTCATGTATGAGACAATGCAAGAATGTATGGAGGTGAAATGATTGGTTTATGATAGGTGTAATTTAATCATTGAATTAATCCACTGATGGATTAAAGGCAGTAACTGTAGGCAGGTAGGGTGTGGTTGGAGGTAGGAATGCCCTTGGAATATTTTTTTGTCTACGGTAAGCAGAGCTCTCTCTGCTTCCTTGTTGCCATATCCTGGGCTGCTTTCTGCTACCATGCCCTTCCCCCGTGATGTGCTGCCTTACCTCAGGCCCAGAGATATGGAGTCAACCATCTATAGACTGAGATCTCTGAAACCAAGAGCCACCTATTCTGTGACCCAATCTAATTTATAGGTATTGCAGGTGAAAGCTCCCAAGATGAGTCTCTTAAGTTTGGTTTTCTAGCATCAGAATATAGGACCAATAAGCTTTTTTTGTTTAGTCTTTGAAATAAGAATCTATTAAAAATGTCATCTGAAATTCCTTATGAAACTTCCAGACAGAAGTGAATTCTCTGTACTTGAATTGCTCAGCACCATCCAAGTCCAGATTTCTTTACCTACTCAGGCACATGTGTTTAATTAAGACATCTTACTGAACCTGTATAAATTAATTAGACCAAAACACAAAATGCCTAGCCTCTTTTGTGATTGATAATAATCCTTGGGACAATATATGATCACCCTTAAAAACAGCCACTACTTAGTGTTTAAGGATACAACTAACAGAGTTGTAAATAGCTCACAGTCAAAACAGGTGGAGATACCCCAGAGGGTGTTTTAAATAGAATACTTGATCATTGTTTACTTGCTCATTCATTTAGCCCTTAGTTTCTAAGTCCTTCCTAATTTTTCCTAACAGCCAACTTTCCACCCTCAAATCTCTTTTTGTAGAGGCTGCTAAACCCCTTCCATGAAATTTGCATTTCTTGTCCCTTTCCCTTAAAAAGAATACTTAAACCACATTAACACTAAGAAATCCCAACAGGAGTTCTTTATTCCCACTAATTTTTTTTACAACTACATATGGTTCCCCAAGGATTGTTCCTGCAGCCTCACATACTCTTTCAGTGGGGCCTCAGTTTACTGGCTCCTTGAAGACATGGAACCCTCAAAAAGAAAATATTGACATGAAGGAACCAGCCCCTTAACAGGTCTCCCATGGTGGAAAAGAACTAGCTCAATGTGACTGTCATAACTTGGGCCCCTCCAAGGATTGGTGCCTAGTTTACTGTGGGCTATCAGTGGATGAAGTTCCTAGTGCCCAGGGACCTTTTCTCCCTGATCTCCTCAGTAAGAGAACCCCTCAACCCTGTGCCATATCACTACCCTAAAGCACTTCTTTTTGTTCTCTGTGAGCTATTTTAAAAGCTACCTCCTTCTTAAATGATGTTAGGCTCTGAAGGAAAGATTTGCAACAGGCTAAAGTCATCTTATATGCCTTGAATGCTTCACACAGACATATGTAAATGAATGCAAATAAGGCACACCATGGAGTAATTAAAATAAAATCTAGTAGCCTTAAATAGACACCAAATAATAGTCCTAGGAGAGGCAATTAATTCTATTGTTTACAACCACTCCCTTTGTTAGCTAACTTTTTTTTCCAAATGAAGAGGCAAATCATTTTCCTAGTTTCTCTGACAGAAAGACAAAAAAACATTGCATGCATTATCTGCCTCATTGTTGTCTGCAAAAACACAGCCAAACAATTTTTATTAACAAGAGGAAAAATAATTCAGAAATGGGGTCATAGCTCATAAGACTTATCAGGGTCTGGTCACTACTTACCATTACAGACTCACACCCTCCCCTAAGACCTTCCCAACTCTCAGCAACTTCTATATTGGACTCCATGAAATCCCACAATCCTGTCAGCTGAGTTCCCTTTCAGGAGTGACAGATGCTATTACCTCTGCCAGAGGGCAGAAGGCACTCTCATGGTCAGGAGAATGCAACCTAGTAGGGAAGAGATGATAAACAGGTAACGGCATACCTTAGGTCCTTGAATGCAATGACAGCAAAGCATGTGGGGCATAAAGAGGGGCACCTAGGGCTGCAGATGGAATGGTCAGAGAAGAAGAGTCTGAAAGATGACACCCTTCCAACTAACAACTACAGGCAGAAGAGCAAGCCAGCGACCATGGAGCAAAGACCTAAACTATGTAACTGTGCGGTTGTATTTGGGAAATCTACTCGTGTAACAGGGACTTAGAGAGGCTGCCTTTGCTAAAAGCAGTGACTCTTCGCGTAGACCTACAGATGCCCAATAGGGAACTGAAAGTAGAATAAAACTTGTCATTTCTGCCTTCATTTTGCGTTTGTCTGCAGATCACTTTTCATCTCTGCATATAGGCATGCTAATCATTTCAGGAGTGCTCATCTAAAAACATAATACAAGGTTTACTTGCCATTAATTTGCCTAACCTATCTCATCTCGCTTCAAGACTAAGGCAAGATTTGGAGCATCCCAGTTCAGATCCCTGGAGTGGCACCGAGAAGTCTTCAGTTGTTCTCCTATTCCTTCTAGCAAGAGCTGAGACAGGCACCTGGTCACCCCATGATGAGATTTCTGCCCCCTAAGAAGGAGCAATCACTTCATGGGACAGGAATTATCCCCCTCTTCCAGGATCACAAATCTGATGGATAAACATTGTGAGCAGCAAGTGGAAATTGTCCCCTCACTTGAGAAGGGCTTTTCCACAGCTACCTCACAGAACCAGAATTGAGAATATGATCAACCAGGTCATAGTTTGACCTAGTCGCTTAATTATGCACACCTCTCCTACTCCTTCAATTTTCCTCTGTTTGAACCCAGAACTCATGGCAGTGCCCTGAAGATGATTCGAGATGCTTGATCTCACCTTGTCTTCCCAATTTGGCCATTTGATTAAAGTTCTTTTCCTGCTTTTCACCATTATATTTTCTCTGGTTTTTTGGAGCAAGTGGCCAGGCCTGGTTTGTTGGAACCTCCAGAGTCAGGCCTCTAGCCTAGGACTCCAGTTGCATTAGAAGTTATGGGTATGAAACAAAGTGTAAGACCAGGAGGGACTGGGAACGAGACTCACGATGCAGAGTGCCAGTACCTGGAGGACAGGGTTTGCCGTGCTAAGGAGCTTGCACTTCATCCACTGGGAAGGAGCCAGTGAAGAGGATTCAGTAGGTGAGGAATGGGGTGTGCATTTCATCTAAGGTCAACTTCTCTTGTCTGCACTATCCCAGAAGAGGAAGAGAGGGCAGAGACTGAAGGGACAGGCTTCCAGATGGGAGGCCATTGCAGAAATACCTCAGAGGGACAATGGTAGCTTTGATGGAGGTAGTGGCAATGAACAAGAGAGGGGTGCACACTTTTAAAATATTAATGATAAAGATAATTGACTGCAACAGATGATTCATTAAAATGGAAAATGTACTAGAATAAGAATGAAATAGATTCAAAGTCAACTCCAACTTTGTATTGGTGGGCAACTGTACATATTGGCATTTGGCCCTGAGATAGGAGCATGGGAACAGAATTTGAGGAGGAAATATCAAAAACTACATTGGCTGCATTGAGAAGTAATTTAATCCAGAATCTTCTCAAAGTTCATGCAAGAAATATGTCAAAGGAATAGTCTATCCCTTTCATTTTGTGGGAGCAATGGAGAGATTTACTGACAAAGATTCTTTGCTTGATCAAACTTCAGCTAGGTTCCCACCCCCTTTTTAGGTTCATCTGTGCACCTACTTGTCAAGTACAATTTTTAGCAAAGAACCCTGCTGAGTCAGTTTATCAAGAGCCACCATCCTCCACATTTGATCACCTTCAATATCTGATTGTGGTCCCCATCCTCCATCATCCCCAAGGTAATATCTATTAATCCTAATTAATCCTATTAGGTCAATTAAGCCAGAGTTTCCTTCCTAGGGTAATTCCTCTTAGTCCCTCCATGTCCACCGCTGACTCCCATCCTGCTCCTTGGCTATTAATTCTTACTTACCCATGTCGTATTCAGAATGCAGCACAGTGCTAGAGGGAGGTCTCTTTTTCCTTCTTGCAATAGTCCTAAATAAAATCTCTTCTTACTACTTTACTACCAAGCCCTGCTTTTCCTCTGGCATTACCCAAGTCCCATCTAATTGATGGCAGAGCTAGAACTAGAATCCATCTGCTTTCCCATGCTGTACTCTTTCCACCACACCATGCTGCTGCTGATCTCTCAACTTCACATTTACTTGTAAATATTTAAACAGCCCTCTATGGATCTACAAAACATCAGAGAAGCCACACTTAAACAATCCATCCTTATCCCCAAAGGTACATTAGAGCTAAAATCATAAAAATTAATAGTTACTTACTTACCCAGGATCAATATATTCCCTGACTGAGATGAGCAATAGCTTTTGGATATTACATAAAAGAGATTTGGAGGAGCGAGCGCAATGAGGTGATGCTGACAGATGGGAGAATAAAGTCAGGGAGGGGTGGGGCACCTGCCACGAAGCACACAAGGCAGATACCAGTTTCAGCCAGGCCAGTCCTTGAAACCTGTGTCACATGGCCACATGCCCAGGGATGGTGGAGATGTGAAATGAGTAACTGAGCCCTTGACACTAAGCATCCTGTGTTTGGGAAACTTTTCAGGAAACCCTGTCTCCTAGTCTGGGCCCTTGAATTCCAAGAGTCCTCTGATTTCAGACAAATTTTAATTGATTAGCTTTATGTGAATGTCTCAAGCATGGAGTGGGAATCTACCCAAGAAAAATCTACAGTCAAATGAAGTGTTGCTCATATAATATGGCTCTAGTGTAGGAATGAAACCATAGAATGTATAAAGGTTATAAAATCCCTAAAGTAGATCAGCTTTATTCAAATTATTTTATCACAAAATTTAAAAATCTGAACTGTCATACTAATACAATGAATCTAGACTAAAATACCATTCTTCATGAGCCACTTCCTCTTTTAAACTATGTGAAGAACAAATGTTCGCTAAATGCATTGCTTTTAGAAGCTTTTTCATTGTGGAAGTTAAATACCATATATGCTCACAATTCCCATGGTAACTATTTTTTTACTAAATGAAAATAGCATAATCAACACTTAAGAACTTGTTTCCTGAAATATTCATCTTATATGAATTTCAGTTTCATACATAAGTTACAAGTAGTACCCTCTCCTTTTATTTTAGTCTGTGTGTGTGCGGTACTAGGAATTAATCTCAGGGCCTCATGCAGACTAGGATGCTAGGCAAGCACTCCACCACTGAGCTACATCCCCAGCCCTTATTTAGTCTTTTAATTAAAATTAATTTCATTAAACTTGGTGGCTATGCAATGGAAAAATGATGTGGTATTTCTGCTGCTCTATTGTTTATAAAGTTTTAAAATTTTGATGTAATCACTAAGCATACCATTCTTCCTCACAGTGTTGAGGATTTAGAGTTTTCAAAAAGACAGCTAAATCAATATACACTCTAGCTGTGTATCGTAAACTCTACTTTTTTTTTTTTTTTTTTTTTTTTTTGGGCAGTACTAGGGTATTAGTGATTTATTTAACCCAGGGGTATTTTTCCACTGAGCTACACCCTTTTGTGTATTGAGACAGGGTCCTGTTAAGTTTCTGAGACTGGCCTCACACTCGCCATTCTCCTGCCTTAGCCTCCCAAGACACTGGAATTATAGGCATGTGACACCACACCTGGCAATATAAATGTTTTGTCTGTATTAAAGATAATTTCCAAAAGAAAAGGTAAAATCATCACTCACACACATTAAAAAGTGAATGTGTTACTTTTTTTTTTTTTAATTTTACTCATTATGAGGGACCAGGTGACAAAGACTCTTTCCTTGGCCAAATTTTAGTCGGCTTCTCTGACCCTCTTAAGTAGGCCTCAACATTAGCTCCCACCCCTGCCAGGCCTGCATGGCCCAGTGCTACCAAGATTCCTGCTAAGGCAGCGTAGAGGGCATCCGCTTTGATCTCAGATCACCCTTCCACTCTGATCACCTGGCTTGCCTGCAGCAAGAATCCTGTTAAGTCCATTTAGCAAGAATTTCTCCTACTCAGTGATATTTCCATCCACCAAGCCCCTCACCACTCTTGGGCTTATAAATTCTGAGATGTCTTAGCCATATTGTATTCAAAATTGAGCTTGATCTCTTTCCCTTAGTACAATAGTCTTGATACCTATTGCAATAGGTCTGAATAAAATTCTTTACCCATTTTAACAAGTATGGAAATAATATTTTCTTTAACCACAGGCAGATGTTATAACCAATTCAAGAAAAAGTCAAAAATCACAGACTTTTAGAGAGTAAAGGAATCAAATTGTAAATGAGGGCAAAGTTGTTTTCTCCACAGCAGGTAGGGAGAAGTCTGCTAGATAAGTTAGAGTTTGCATGTCTATCAGTTTCCTACAGTTTACAAACCCACACGAAATATCTCAGAAACAACAAGTAGTTTGTAGTCTGTGGAATTGGCTATAGAGAGGCTGGAAAGGTGCACTACAGATTTATTGTTTTCCATCAAAGTACAATTTTTATTCTAGATGATAGCATGGTAACCACACAAAGCAGAAATCACTCTGAAAATTCCTTTACACATCAGCTGCACCACCACGCTCTTGCAGAACCCTAAACCTGACTTCTCATCACTTGGGCTCAGAAACAGCTTTGACAAAGTAGAGAAAAAAAAAAAAAATCCATACAACTTTGGAAAGAATGATCTAATCCATGGATAATTCTTACTTATGAGGCCGATTTTGTAACGGCTGTAAAAGATCACCCAATAAAGATATAAAATAGGTTAGAATTTTCATTAACCTAGAAAACATATTTTTGAGGAATCTAGCCAAATAAAAGAAGGAAGAGTTAGGAAGATTATCCTAAGAAGTTCTTAATATTACTTCCCTGAAATAATCACATAGCTTTTACTGCATTTATTTCATACTTTATTTTATATGCATTTTTGCACATACTTTTCCCTACTCAGTTCAGTAAAGGGAACTTGTCTAATATCATGATCTCCTACACAGAACCTAGCACCTTTCATGTAGTTCATAAACGGAGTGGTTAAGTATCAAATGAAACCCAATGCAGGTTTCTGCCCTTGTTGGAATATTTCTTTCCAAAACTCATGTTCAATGCAATTGTCATTGTAAGAGAATTAAGAGGTAGGAACTTTAAAAGATCTTATGAAGGCTCTGCCCTCACAGGGATTAATCCCTGTGTAAATGAGTGAGTTCAGTCCTTCCTCATTCTTTTTCTTCTGCTGTTATGAGGCAGGAAGAAGGACTTGACCAGCTGTCAGCACCTTGATGGCTTCCAAAACTGTGACCCAATAAGTCACAGTTAACCAGAGCTGGCTATTCAGAGACAGCAGCACAGAATGGACTAAGACAGCGTCCCTATCTTGTAAGTGTCAATTCCCAGACATGTTGCTCTTTATTGCGCTAATTTAACTTAATAAGTCATTTTTAGGTAATATTACTAGCTATCATTTATTGAGTACTGATTATGTGCCAGACCCTGTACTAAGTAGAGTTTTACACTCATTAATTCAGTTAATCTCTGTAACAGTCCTATGAGGTTTTAGTCCTCATTTACCAGAGAGGGAAGAGAAGTGAGTCTCACTACCGTACAGACCTATCCAGACATATACCTGCATTTTGTCTTCTGAACCATCAGCATCTTTCTGGGATTAAAGCCAATCGCTTCACCTCCATTTCTAACCCCAACATCTTGAGCCATTAAAAAGAGCCGTCCACAGTTTGACTGGGGATGCCCGTTCTTGCTAGAGCATCCCAGGAAATTCCAGCCAGCTGCTGAAGGAACACCTTACCCCCATCAAGATCAGCTGACACCTCAGCTCATTCACTGTGCAGTGGCCATTGCAGGCCTAGGTGGTCTGCGGGCTCTGGCTTGTCTTCATGGGTCCCGGAGGGAATGTGCTTTCTGTGGTTACTAACATTCTCCTCCTTTATGTCCATTAATCTCCTGCAAGGACAGATTGCCCCATCCTACTATAGTTTTGCATTCCTGCCCGGGGTAGGGCAAAATGAGTTGCCATCTCTTCTTCCGATAAACTGTTACAGCATAAATTTCTTTCTTGATTTTTATGAGGTCTTTCCCCCACAAACTAAGCTTTTACAAATGAAAAAGTCATAATTTTCTAAACTAGTGTTTTTGATATGGGCTCCAGCACTTGTTTAGAATTTAAAAACTGAACATTCTTTCTTGCCAGATGCATTAGCAAAAGAGTCTTTCAAATTCTCATGAGACCATTGGAAGGACTCTGAGTGGCAATGAATAGGCAAAAATTTTTGGTAAAATGTCAAATAATAAATATTTTAAGATTTGTGGGTCTAAGATAGTCTATATCATATAGTCACCTTTTTTTATTTTTAAAAATATAAAAACCATTCTTTGCTCCAGAAATTTTGCAGGTCCACAGGGTTCACTTTGCTGACCTGTGTTAAAAAAAGAGACAAGTTTAAGACATTTTTGTCTATTTGTATTGAGCTCAAATCAATTAAGAATTTCATGCCAACTGGGATGTAGATACCTAGCCCGGTAGGTTTCTATTTCTGTATTTATATTTAAACTACGACTGAAAATTTAAAGTTTAGGATGTAAAAGGCTCTTTTTGAAACATACATTTTATGTCTTCTCTGTATGTTTTTATCTATGTTTCATATGGGACTGAATTTTATTGCATGAAGGTGTAATGCTTTCCTACCTACCTCAAGATGGTAAATGAGATAATAATATCTCTTAAATTAAAGGAGCACAATTCTGACTTGCAGAGATAAGTAAGATCTTTAGGTAACTTAAAATCTTAGACCAATACTAAATTGAATGAATTAATAGTTATTAATTTTCTACTTAGATCATTTCTAAGATGGAAGGCATAATTTTAAGTTTATATTTTTATCTCCTGTTTTTATAGAGAAGTTCTGCCTTTTGGTTGTGTTAATGAATATATTCATTTTACCATTTTAAAAACTTTTAAAGCACAAGTTCAGATATAGCAAATTGTGGAGAGTTCAAGAAGAGGTAATCTTATTTGTCCTCATCAGAGCTAGCTATGGTTTGAAGGGTTTATTTATAAGATTTTCAAAAAAGAACTTAAGTATCAAATATCATACTGATTTAAAAACCAGAGTTTAGTTTTATCTCTTAAAATTACAATTTTTTTCTTGGATTATTGGTCAGGTCTTTGTAGGTAGTTAAAAATGTATGTTTTAGCTTATATTCAATCTTCCTAGATGACAAATGTTTTACGTCTTACAGAATAACTTTCACACTTTATGTTTTCTTTATTATTTTCCTGATAATTTAAGAAAACAAAGATTTCTTACTTAGAAAAAAAACTAAGATTCTTTCCAATCGTGTTACCTCTCGTGTTCTCAGAGTTCTTCAGAACAACCAAACCAAAAGAAATAAATAGGAAGAGATTTATTGTGAGGAATTCCCACATGACCATGAAGGCTGAGAAGTCCCACAATCTACCATCTGCAAGCTGAAGGCCCAGAAAAATCAGAGTTACTGTCCAAACCTAAAGACCTGGAAACCAGGCAAGCCAATGGTGTAAGACCCAATTCCAGCTTAGGTCCAAAGACCAGAAAACCAGGAGTTTCAACGCCCTATGGCAGGAGAAGATGGACGTCCCAGCTCAAGCAGAGAACAAACGTGTTCATCTCCCCGCCTTTTGTTTTCTTCAGGTCATCAACAGATTGGATGGTGCCGACCTGCATTGGTGAAGGTGATCTTTACTCAGTCTACCAAAGAAGATATGCTGATATCTTCTCACAAACACAGCCAGAAATAATGTTTTACCAGCTACCTGGGTATCCCTTAATCCAGTCCAATTGATATATAAAATTAATCATCGCACCTTCTATGTTTATTTTTATAATCCTTGTTGTCACTTTGGCTTAATAAGTAACTAGATTGAATAGATAGATATCCTGGTATCTCATGATGCCAGGTAGCCAAGTGTCCCTTGATCTCATCTTAAATCAAGCATTCAAATCTCCCCACAACTTTTGATAATTGCCTTTCCAAAATCAAAGCCTAATCTTCTCTCCTATACATTAAAACTATCTCTGAGAATTCCCAGAGACTTTCTCTTAGAAAATGACAAAGAATCTGCTCTTTTGTTATGTGAAAAAAGAGTACTACAAATAATTGGTCTTATTTCGATGTTACTATATAAGAATCCCACAGGCAGAGTTGTCAAGTTAGAAGAGATTTTTCAGCCTTTCCTTGGTTAAATCTGTGTAAAAGTTTATGAATACAAATATTTCAGTAATTACGTGCTGTATGGGAAGCTCCTAAAGAATTGCTGTGCCCTTGTTATCTAGGATTTGTTTTAATCTATTAGCATCTTGGTGCCACTTTACCTGTTACAAGACAATAACAGTATAGTGTAATCAATCATAATTCCACCTACTTTTTAAAATGTTAAGTGGATCATGACTTTATTTCTTTAATTTGAATCTAGTATCTTTGAGTCCAGCAGTTTTTAATGAAAATGTATATCACTTACATATGGTATTAACATACAGAAGTTTACTTACTGCATCTCTTTACTTGATATTCTTGATATATTCTTGGTACATTAACCTGTATTAGTATAGTTATGGTATATTATGTCAGGATTATTATATATCTCAATGTCTCTTCTCTAAAATAATTATGTTCATCCATTTGTATAAATTAAATGTAGTATTCATGGTATTTGAAAATAGGGCTAATATTTATGTTTATAGATATTTTTACCTGAAGCATTTTTAGATTGAATTTGTTATCTTGTTTTGCATGTCACAGAAATAACCAAATTTTGAAGTTCCGGGAGCAAGTGGCACATGCCTGTAATCTCAGCAGCTTGGGAGGCAGAGGCAGGAGGATCATGAGTTCAAAGCCAGCCTCAGCAACTTAGTGATGCCCTAAGCAACTCAGTGAGATTCTGTATCTAAATAAAATCAAAAAAAGGGGTGGGGATGTGGCTCAGTGGTTAAAGACCCCTGGGTTCAATCTTTGGTACCAAAAAAAAAAAAAAAAATTTCACTTTTGAAGCTTATTAGTAAGTTAACAAACAACTATTTTAAGTCTTATTTCCTATATGGAAAGTTTTCTGTGTTACTTTGTTGCTTTCCTGAAATCAGAATCAGCTACAAATCAAAGTGCCTCATCTTCAGCCTTCAGCAAAGAAGGACCATCTCAGAGCCTATAAAAAGGAATCTACCAGGTACTTCAGGGTATAGGCTTCTGAGGGCTTCATTTCAATAACACTGATACCATACCAGTGGAATAAGTCAAGATTTCCATAACTGTAGTCCGGAAGCACGTGGTTGGCAGAACAAGAATTTACAGAGGACAAATGACTGATGAAGGATAATTTTGGGTTTTGTCTGGAATGTATGTCCTTTTCTAAATTTAAACTTTTCTTTTCCATTGAGTTAATTTTTTTTTATTTCTCTTACTTTGCTTTCTTTAAATCTCTGACTTGGTCAGTGTACATTCTTCAACAACTTTGTGAAATAGTTGTCTATCCAATTTTCTATTTTGCTATTTTTCTTAGGGAAAGAACCCTAATGACTTCCATCCTCCAGCGTCAGTCTATACTGGCTGCCATCTTGGTCTGCTGAAAATTGTCAATATGGGACTTCCCTCTCTTCCAAATTGGGATCTCATTTCCCTCTTTCTTACTTTCCTTCTTATTTTCATGGAGCACATCCCACAGACTCTCCCTTAGAAAAGACATATGGAAGAACATTTTATAAGACCCTCTGGTGAGATCTGTATTCTACTCTAACATTTAGTTAACAATTTGAATGGTATAGAAATATAGATCAGTGATCATTTTCTTCCATAATTTGGAAGGCAATGCTCTGCTGTTGTCTAATCCCATTTTGCTGTTGAGAAAGATCCTTCTGTTTCCTGATCTTGGCATGTGAACATTGTTACTTGTAGGATTGTATCTTTATTCTTATTGTATTGTTAGTTTATGCAGCTGTGCCTTGGTACGATTCCTTTTGCAGGTACTTGGAAATTTTGTTCAGTTTTGTTATTCATATCCCTCAGCGTGGAAATTTTCTTAAATTATTTCTTCTATTTTCTCTGTACTCCCTATCTAACATTCTTGTGATACAGATATTAGAGCTTCAGAGTGACCCTCTTGTTTCCTTATATTTTCTGTCCTATTATCTAATCCTTTACCCTATTTTTCCCATTTTTTTTTTCTCATTTAAAGAGGTATAAATACCTCTTATTAAAGAAAAGATCTCTGGCCTCAACTTTATCCTCCAGTCCTTTCATTACATTTATTTCTGCTATATTTTCAATATCCAATAGCTCTCATTGTTCCATAAATGTCCCTCTCTTTCTAGAAAGTTATTCATTTATTGCTGGATTCAAAATATTTTCTTCTCTCTCTGATAATATTGATATTTTATTTTAAACTTTTTCTATTCTGTACCATCTTTTATGTTGTTCTCTGTGTTGCTGAGAGGCTCTTTTCAAATACCATTGCTTATTGGTCATCTATCCAGATCTAAAATAAGATGACAAATAAGCCTTTTGTCCAGGCAGAATTCATTGACTATAAGACCCTGCTATCCAGTGACTGAGATGGGTTGGCCATTTTGTAGGCAAACCCAAGATAGTAAATCTGGTGTCATCAGTCTTAGATGCAAGTGGAAAAAGGAGGTAAAAGATATTTTATTGCTCGCATATTGAGTCCCACTTAATCTCCCTTCTTATCCCATTGCCCATTTCCCCTTCCCTTACCTATGGCCCATATTCCCAAGGCATTGTCTTCTATTCTTCAGTGTCTTCAGAAATGCCTGGTAGTAAGAGGGAGAGGAGTCTCATTATCAGACAATGTGAGGAATTTAGTCTGAGGATCTCTACTTTATCCTTTGAAGAGTTTTAAACCAAACTGGTTTTCACATGGACTCATTCTTCCCACTCCAAGGTACGTGGTGTTTCCAGTCCCTGTCTCTAGTGTTCCACAGAATCAATCATCCCTTCTCGTTCTGTCTGCTGCAGTCAGGTGCCAGCTCTCTCTGCTCCGTGAAGTCAGTTCTCACCTCCTCCTGGGCCTTTTGACTCCCTATATTTGATCACCATCCCTAGTCAGCAATTGTCTGCTTCCCTGTCCTTTCCAACCCCACAGGGTCCTTCCCTTTATATTCCCATATTGTCGTGCAGTGGAACGTGAAGAAGAAACAAAGATAAACTTTCACATTCAAGTTGTCATCTTTAAGTAGTTTCTCATTTTTGGTCAGTACTATATATTTTTAAGCCTTTTTCCTGACTTATACTTTTCAATTTTGCCCTCAATTTGATACTTTCTAATACTGAGAATAGTATTTTCTCAAGTATAGAACTTAATCTCCTCATGGTAATACTGTAAAAAAAAAAAAAAAACAAAAAAAAAACTTCTCCATCTGAAACTCAGATAACTATTTACCTAAAGAGACTTTTAGTTCACTCAAAGGTTGACCGGTTGGTTTTATACTTAACTAGTGCAATGAGTCATAAGGTACTGTAATTTTAAGCTGTCAGACACTATATTTTATGCTTAAAAATCACTTTCAACCCATATAACACTATCCCCCAAATATGGAATCTTTTCTACCTGTTGACAGAAGAAACCATGATGCTCATGCCTCTATTTAACCCCTGCTTTCATATTTCTAAAGAAAATGCCAGACTATTGCTTAGGTATAGAAAATTACAATAAAGTTCTATCTCAGGATGAACAGTTAAATTTTTTTCTTTTTAACATCCAAAGTTGTCAACTTTAGATGCTTATTGTGAAGTGCACCTTTATGGTCTCAAAGGTCACTCTCATTTCAAAGAGATATCTAAGTTCCAGACCCATTATCCTTTGTAAGCCATTACCGGTTGAGTAGGCAATTCACAATTGCCAGAAACACAATTATGTCCCCCAATTTTTAAAAAGGCAGGCCAAAAGAACATATAAAATCCGTGATTAAATCTTTATTAGATGATGATATCCTCTCAATAGCTAATAGAATCTGAAACATTTAGTTGAAACAATTATAAAAGAGACTAAGAAAGCAAATGCCAGACACAGCTTCAAATAAAGACAGTGGAGATGCTTATTTACTCACAGATGAATGAAATAAGCCCTTGAAATCTAAAAGAAAGATGAGCAAAAAAGTAACTAATAAATAATACTAGGAGCAGGAGTAGTTTTCAATTGGTCCTTCATTTTCGAAGATTTGATTACAGATTATTTAATCATCAGAGATGTGACCAGAAGCATGCTTCACATTTGAAATACCCTGGAGTTGTGTGTGCACTCTGAATATTTGATGGACAATAAAATAAGGGAAAGACCAGAACAGCTGCCCAAGAGAACTAGAGGGTTTGGTGAGTCTCAAAAATTACCTACAAGAAAATAAAAACACAGTAGGGAAAGTTACCAAAGATAAGAGACTTTGATTCTGTGATCATGGTCTTTACAGTCACCAATTTGCTCCTTGAACTGAAATCTAGCCATCAAATGATGTAACTAGGAGTAGGAAGGCCACAGGGATTGATATGCAAATAAGCACTCCAGGCAACCTACGCTGCATGAATTCTGGGGATGAATATTTGGGGTGCTCATTTGCATGGCATGTTGGTGACAAAAAGTACATTCAGTTCACAGCCATTTTACAGCACTCCTTGTCAGATCCTGGGAACAAACCAAAGTGTCTAAACAAAGGTGACTAAGGCAATGAGTTCGCCTCTGTGAGTCCTAGGAAAACAATATGCCTTCAACTGAGAACATAAATATTCTTTTTAGATGTGTATCACGCAAACAGAGTTTACCAACCAGAATGAATACCTCTTGTTAAAGAAAAGATCTCTGACCACATTAGCCCCTTTCCTGACTTAATTTCTGGATTCCAAAGTCTTGGAGCTTCCAACTCAGCTTCTCTTAGAGTAATATCTCGCCCGAATGTTACTGCATTTGCTTCCTATTTTTAAAGAGCACACTTTGAGAACAGAAATTCTTCGTTCTTTAATCCACAGCAATATTTATTGCTGCAGGGGAATTCCAGTTTTGTCCTTTGGCAGACTCACAATTCTCAATTTAAACAGGCAAAGCAAATGCATTTTCTCTTCTTCATTGAAGAAGACTGTGGTTAACAGAATATTGTCTCTAGAAAGTACAGCCATTTCAATTATGTTAAAATCAATAAAGAAATAAAAACAAACAAACAAACAAAAAGATCATCTTTAAGTCAGCACATCTACTCCAGAAATTTCTTTCCTTCAGCACATTGGTCAATCAGCACATTTCTGCTTCTGTCATTAATGTCCTTTAAGTGCCTGTGATGTCTGAGCTAGACTAACTGTGCTTCACAGCACCCACCTCTGCCCTCTAGCCGTCAACACTTTCTGCAAAAAAAAAAAAAATACAAAGAGGGCCTACATAATAATGTACATTAAACACCTCCTAAATTTCATAAATGGAGACAGTATTCTCCTTAAGGACAAAGTGATAGGAAGAAGGTAGGTTATTCGATGGTGAATAGAGATGCAATAAAAAATAACGTGCTTATAAATAGGATGGAACAGGAACAATGATGACTTCCCTTTTCTTTGGACTAAAGATGTTCTTTATTATAATGACCATTTTGCAATGAATACAAATGAACTGAGAGAGCCCCCAACTGTTTCTTTCCCTTTGGTATACACAAATCCAGTTCTTCAGAAATGTGTTCTTAAGAGTGGGATAATTATTTTAGATGTGCTGGTATAATGGACTTCATCAGTCTCATTCACAAAGCTCATTTCAGTGTGGATCTATTACCAACTACACTCTAAGAATACCCTGGAGTTAAATTCCAGTCACTTTTACTAGTGACACTCAAAAGGCAATAATGATCTGGTTTCACAACCTCACAATTGAGGACTATGCAGATAAAATACAGAAAAGTAGCTCAATAAATCACATAATGGTTGTTTATGCACACTAAACTACAAATAGCCACCTCTTTAAGGAATACCTACCTGTGTTCCTATTGCTTTTAATATCGCCTGACTCCCTTTGTCCCTGCTCCACACAGGTACAATGCAAATATTTTTTAAAACATGTAAACAACAGTAAATCACATCTTCCCCCACTTTTACAAGTCAAGGCAAATGTTTAGCATTTATCATGTTGCTTACTTTCAAAACACTTTCATTTAGAGAGATTGTAGCTTTACTATATCAAGAACAGAAATACAAGAAGAAATATAACTGATTACACAAAAGGTCTATGATACGGCTGAAGTCTTCATTCAGACTGTCTAAGATACATTTCTCTCATTAATGTAGGTATAGCACCTGCAAGCCTTGGCCAACAAAAGCCATAGATTGAATGTTGCCTTCTTAGGAGAAAGTGCACACCTTGTAATGTCTTATGAGTACCTTTTTCCAGGAGTCATTTCAGCCCCATCCATACAGGGCCTGGAGCCAGAATAGGAATCACTTGTTCCTATATTCATTATCAAATGGCCTGAATAAAATAATTAATGGTATAATTACTTAAGATCTTTTGAAAGCATTGAAGAGAATCTGATGAATGCATTAAGAATTCTGTCCATTTTATGAGTATCATTACTGTAATTTGGTTATAGGTAAGGTTTTTATTGAGCACTCATCTTAGTCCATTTTGTGCTACTCTAACACTAGAATACTTAAGAGTAGGCAATTTATAATGAACAGACTGTTATTCCTCACAGTTATGGAGACTAGAAAGACCAAGATCAAGCTTCCAGCACCTGTGGAGGGTCTTCTTGCTAAGTCATCCCATTGCAGAATGGGGAAGGACTATAGAGGGCAAGAGGGTACAAACTTATCCTTTTATAAGGAGCCTACTCATGAGATAGTAAACTTCCCACAAACACAAAGCCACTCCTGCAATAATGAATGCATTACCATAATAATGACAGTAATCGATTCATGAAGGCAGTGTACCCCAGGACCCAAACACCTCCCATTACACACCACCTTCTAATACCTCCATGTTGGGGATCAAGTTTTCAACACCATGAACTTGGGGAAACACATTCAAACTACAGCAGTACTATTAGCATTCTTATATACTAAGAAAATAAGAAAATAACTTTTTAAAAGTTATCTCTTAATGTTTACCAGACCACAGAAACATTTATCCTTTTAATGTTACTTAGAATAAGTAAATATTTGATCAAAAAACTGAAAATTTACACAGAGCTAATATTTGTAAAAAACCTTAATGACTATCAACATACTGAATTGTTCAAAATTGTATTTCTTGGAGACTATTCAACTGACCATTTAATTATGGTATGAAACTAATTTCTTTTTTTAAAAGCAAAATCCTGTTAAAAGTGAAAGTGATGGGCTGGGATTGTGACTCAGTGGTAGAGCACTTGCCTAGCACATGTGAGGAACTAGGCTCAATGCTCAGCACCACATATAAATAAATGAATAAAATAAAGGTATATCAACATCCAAAAGAAATTTTTTTTAAAAGTAAGTGATTTTAAACTCTAAAGAGATAAATGTCAGTTTGAAAGCTGCACTGTTAGACACTTATAAGTGTTATACACTTATAAACTTATTTTGTAAAAAATACATCTTTAGTTTTATATATTAACTGGAAAATAATGTGCATACAAAAGCCCTGGGATAGTTGATGTGGGGAGTGGTGACTTGGTTCAGGATTTATAACTGTCTCACAGCAGGATCCTGCACCTGCATTGAGAACTTCCTGTGCAAAGGTTCAGATCAAGATTGCCCAGTTGCTATGGTGACACTTTGCTAAACGAAGTTTTTATGCAAGGCACAGGACTGTCAGTCTTGACCCTGTCTTCAGACACCAGCTGCCAGGGGTAGAGAATTATGAGCACAAAGCGATAATTATAATTGGTTGCCTAGTACTTTGTCCTTCAGCCTGCCTTTCAAGAAACTTTCTCACAAAAAACCCTTTTTGATGATAAAAATATATATATATAATAAACGTGCTGAGCTAGCTCTGGTCATTGCTCTTCTATCAGAGGACGGTATCCCACCTGGTTCCAGCTTTCTCTCTATAAGTTTTTGTTTGTCTTTTCTAATCTCCCATTGCCCCTTGCTGGTTTATGAATTAACAACCAGGCAGGCTGTGGCAAGTTACTACACTCAAAGAGACAAGAAGATGAGTTTTATTATCATTTATTGATACAAAGAAGACCCTGACTGCCTTTTATTTTCCCCATTAAAAAAAAAAAAATGTGAGCATATTTCAGTTCAACTTTGATTAAAATAACATGATCATTTTTCTCTGCTAGTATTTTGGATTCCTATCATAAGTAATATCCCCTGATGCTATGGTTTGGATATGAGGTGTCCCCCAAAACTCCTATGTTAATGCAGTAATGTTCAGAGGTGAAGTGATTGGATTGTAAGAACTGTAACCTAATCAACCCATTCTAGTTTGAATGGAGTAGATAGATGGTGGTAACCGGAGGAAGGTGGGACATGGATAAACAAGGAGGGTAACTGGGAATATGCCTTGGAAGGTACATCTCTCCTGGAGTTCCTTCCCCTGCTCTTTCTGCTTACTGGCTGCCATGAGCAGAGCACCTTCCCTCCACCACAACTTTATTCCATGATGTTCTGCCTCACATTGGACCCAGAGTCATGGAGTTGGCTGACCATGGACTGAACCTCTAAAACTGTAAGCCAAAATAAATTATTCTCCTAAATTGTTCTCATTGGATATTTTAGTCACAGTAACAAAAAGCTGATTTAATAAGAAACAACATTTTAAGGGTGAGTTATAGAGGGAATACATGAAATGGTTGGGAATCCCAGAGAAATGGATCAAGTTTGAATGGCATAAAGAGATTAGGTTGAGGAAGGAAAAAAGGGAATGAAACAAATGGAAATATATTAATCAGGCACATTTACAGAATTCACAAACATAAATCCACTGGAGGTAAGTTAAATAAAGAGGGATCTTGCAGGTTCCAGGGAATGAATATGAGGTACATACAGGATCTGAAGGTTGCTCTCCACCTTGCAAAGACACATGCCTTTTCTCAATTCTACTTCTCTGTGCTGGCTCTAGATTTCTAAATTTTTCTGCAAAATGTTGTTTCTTCTTCCCTGAATACTTGACAGTACCATGGCTCTGGTTTGCCATGGTACTGGCGGACTCTCATCCAGATCTATAAAAAGGAGTTATATCAATGTTGAACATTAGTTCCATTCTGACTGACCAAGCTTGAGTCATGCAATCACCTGCTATGGTTGGAATAAGTGTTCTCAAAGGCCCATGTGTTAATGTCTACATCTCCAGGGTGGCAATATTGAAAGGTGGCAGAAACCTTAGGAATCTTAGGTCATCAGGGCTTGATCTCAATGGGCATTATAGGATTCCAGTCTCTTCCTCTCTCTCTTTTTGCTTCCTGGCCATAAGATAGGTGGTTTTGCTCTACCATGTACTACCTGCCTTAAGGTGCTACCTGGAGAGGCAAGCCCAAAGCTAATGGGGCCAACTGATCATGGAGTGGAATTTCCAAAACAGTAAGCCAAAATAAACCTTCCCTCTTTATAAGTTGATTTATTTCAAGCATTTTGTTATAGTGATGGAAAGTTGACTACCACACTCTTCCTTTCAATCAGTTCTGGGGGGGGAGAAGAATACAATAATGCGGTTGCCACCTATGGACTATTTGTGGGGCACGATTTCTAAAATGAGGCTATGAGAAAACATTAAATGACTAACATCTGAAAACTCTGCAGTAGAATAAGCCCCGGGAATTTATATAGAAACTGCCTTGTTCGCCAGACTTAATCATTGTGTTGGAAGCCTGAGTTTGAGTCTGGGCAGTGAAGACTGAAAATGATGAGCCTGGTGTTTAAAAGTAATGATTTACTATTTTCTATTAGAAATCCAAAGCAGGAGTCTTTAAAGAATGTCCATAGTAACATACATAGGAAAACTTATGTGAAGTTTTTGTTTAGAACAAAATATTAACCATAATTTGGCTTCTTACATAATGGAAACAAATACCAATAGTTGTGACCTGAAAACCATAATCTCAGTGTGCTTTGTTAAAGAGATTACTATTTATACAAGTGTATATGAAATTAATAATATTTCTATTTAATGACCAAATAAGGACAAAAAGAAAGCTTTCATAAAGAATAGTCATAAATCATAAAACAATCTGTTGTCAGGTATAAAAACAGAACTCCAAAGTAAATCTGTAATTTCCTCTGAGTACTATATTTAATATACTTACAAAAATGAGTCAATCCTTCTTATATATTTGATGCAGAATTCTTTAAATGTAAAAACAGAGAACTCTTTCTAAATAAGAAAATTAGTAAAGCATGAGCATTTGAAACATCTTTATTTAGTATATCAAATATTTATTTCCCAAACCAACTTTCTGGTTTTATCCAGCATTCATTCACAGCTAAAATGTGTTAAATAATTCTCTTTACAAACAATTTTAATAGTTTACAAAGTGCTTTAAGTAATAATAGGAAATTAATTTGGAACTGGTGTATTAATGAAAGATCTGACTGAAAGGGGCTTTTTCTAGAACACATATTTATGGCTCTGAAACTTCTTTGCCAATTTTCATATTGGCCAAGTATGTACATAAATAAATCTATGGATGTATAAGCATATGTAACACATATTAGTAACATATACATATACAATATTACATACAGGTATATTTACACACATATGTATATATATATATGCATGAGTACATGAGCACAAAACAGTTTTACAAAACACTACTTACTCTTTCTCTGATATGTTTACTTCTTTTCCTATCCTATCTCTGCTTTTAAAAAATGCTGATCACAGTCTGCTAAATTGATCCCACAAGCCACTAATGAGTTGCAATCTGTAGTTTGAAAAACACTGCTCTAGACCAATTAAATACCGTACTTTACTACAGGTTTCTTCAATTAATTGGATACACCTGGAGACAGACTGTGTCATTTGGAAATGATGGCCAAGACCAATATATGACCATAAATGTTCCTCCTTGTAACCCACGCAGCCTTTCTCTCTAAATTAGTATGGTTGGTGTCACTGTAAATCTTGGAGGCATTTCTTTTATCTGCAGAAAGTATCTACTTTCAAATGGATAAAAGAATACCCTCTGAAAAACAAACTAAACCACATAGTAAATCTAACAGAAAGTGATTAATGGGATTGGGTTGTCAACAGAGCCCGGCTTTTCTCCCTGAAGAAGCATGAGTGGGACCTCAAATTCATCTTCCTTAATATGTTACCACTTAGTGAGGTGTTCGAGAGATACATTTGCTAGTTAATAATTAATCAGAAGCATCTCCACTAATAGCCACAGAAGAGAGAATGAATGGGTAGGATTTGCCCTGCATAGAGAAAGACTTCCAACAATGACACCACAGCACAATGCCTTAAAGATATAAGAATAATGGACTTTATGATATCTGGAGAGCATGTTAGATTTTTTAAAAAATATAATCCTCTTTACAAAAATGAGTTTTAGTTTCACTATGCCTACAATACTCCTCATCCACAGCAGCACTTTCCTCTCTGGGTCATACACTCCCTTTCCTATCATGCAGGACCCAGGGCTTGTCCTTCAGGGTGTTCTTCTCGACCATAATTAATGATTCTACTGTTATTTATTTTACTTCTGCCATCCCTTTGGAACTGGAAGTCTGCCTAATCCAATGTGAGATCCACAATGCCTACTAGCCCAGGCCTGTAACAGCAGTGGTGCTCAATAAGTGCTTCTTGCATGAATGGATGAAAGTGAAGGGCTACATGAAAATCTAGGGTACCACGTGTGTTCAGCTCCCAGTGGAAATGGAGAACGAAAGCACTTCTGGCCCACTTTGCGCAGCCACTGAAAGCATGCTTGCCTCCCTCCTGTTCACCAAGCCAAGAACACTTTGGTTACGCTCAACTTCAGTTCCCCACCTGCCCTTGTATCCCATTCAACGAATGTTTATGGAGTTCCTGCCATGGGCCAGCAACCACAATATTTCTCTAATCCATCTGTTCCTCTCCATTTCTCCTACCAGAGCCTCACCATTTCTTCCTAGATTACTGCAGTGGCCTCTTAAATCTTCCCGGCATCCTGCCTTCGACAGCACTCCCACACCAGTCTATTCTATCCCTGGATGCCCAAGTAATCTTTCTAAAATATATGTCATTCCCCACCCTAAAATATTCAGAGCCCAACTCTGAAGTCGGACATACGAGGCCCCTTTTCTCCTCATCTCCCTGACGTCAACTGCAGGCCCCCCTAATATAACAAAACACTTCATTTTGCAAATGCACCAGGCTGCTGCATCACTAAATAACCTGAATGTTCTGCTCATTCTTCTTGACTATCCATTCACTTTTTTCATATGGGACACTTCTATTCATTTGTAAAGATCCAAAGCAATTCATACATTTTCTGTGAAACCTTCCCTAGTTCAGTTAGTTTCCTGGGTCATTGTCCCTCTTCTGGGATCCTGTTTCACTGTGTATTATAAGTCTGTACCAGCACCTTTTAAATTGTACTATCCTTGTTAATTCACATGCCTGTGGCTGCCACTCTCAAGACAGCACAGTTCTTCAGGATAAACACTAGCAAGCAAGCAAAAAGAATTAAGCCTAAATCCACTTTGCATCTATAGTATAGATGTTGGTCATAATAAATTATATGCATCAAAATTCATAGCTTCTGAAAACATAATCCAATGTAGCAAGTTTATGCAAGAAGATAATTATCACAAGGTTGTAGATGCTAACAAAGCTTCTGAAAAAGGCAAGTTGCAGAGTGAGAATGCTCCTCAACTCTTAGTCACTCTGATGAGTTGTTCTAGTTGAAATCTCACTCCCATTGCCCCAGACCAATGAAATCACAACCAATAATTGTCTCTTTATCAAAGCTTCCCCAGAAGAACCAAACAATTTCATCACCATAGTGGTCAGAAGATTATTACTTCTTTCTTCCAAGTCTTAACCACACAGGGGTGCCATTCTTTACAACTCCAGAAGGTGCCATTCCATTGTGCAGAGGTGAGGATTTATGCTGAGGTGCTCTTTACACAGTGATATGTGCTTGAAGAAACATGGCTTACATGTGGACTCTTAGCTGCAGAGGAGTCTGGGACATGTAGTTTTAACCTTCCCTCACTAGTTCAGGAAACTCAGCCTGAAGGGCCTGGAGTGGGTGATGAGTGAGAGAAGCATTTTGCTGTCCTCTCATACAAATCCTAATATATGATGAGATACAAAGATGAACTATAAAAGGCATAGTTACCATCTTAGCTCTTCCATATTCTGCTCTTTAAAATAAGTTTAATAAGTAGTTCAAATTTAACCTCTTATTAACAAAATATACCATTACCCCTTCAAAATATTATTTATATTCTTCTTTTCAGGTAATTATTTTTTTCTCTGGTTTATAAAATAAAATCTGCTTCTAAATTTTTCTAAGGCTCATTCTATATATTTTTTTCCACTTTAGCTTGTGATTTGAAATATATTGCATTCTTCTTTATTTGTAGAGGGATATGAATCCTCCAATTATAACACATCGATTCTGACTAACAAAAGACTATTTCAAATGTGAGACCATACTAATAAGTTACTTCTATCAGAACAGAGAAATTGAACACAACTGTATTTCTTGGTACCTTGATAGTACATTAATGACAACAAGTAAGCATTTCTAGATATATTAAATATATAACCCTTGGTAAAAATTCATAAGCCCAAATAGCTTCATTTTTTAACCAGTGTTTTACTTATTTTTCCCCAAAGGTCAAGCCCAAATTTAGCAAACTGCAAGTACACTTCCAACTCAAGTCATTTTAAATGCCAGGCCAGATTTCTAAAGATAAAATTATGCATAGTGATAGGACCTACTCAATCTCAATTCAGCCACTGACTTATTGGGTGATTCAGCAGAGCTATGTAAGATACAGTCCTATAACTACAGCAAATTCACTATAAGAAGCATTAAAAGTATAGAAATAAAACTCTGCTAGAGTAGAGCCAAGTAAAGATTTGTTATAACAATAATAATATGACTTCATTTTATATAATGTCTTAAATTTTTTAAAAAACTGAGTTTCTCTTATTAACTGATTTCTGGGAAGCAATCAGCATTATCTCCATTTTCAAGATGAAGAAATTGAATTTGAATCAATAAAACAAATATCTGTTGAATACCTACTATAGGCCAGGCTGTGGTTGCCAGTGGAGTCGTATCATGTTGGAGAGGATGAGATAGAACAGAGGCTCTCACTAGGGTACAACAGGTGCACAAAAGCAGCTCTTAGCCCAGACTTGTGAAGAATGTGAAAGTAACATTTAAACAAGTGTTTTCAACCAGTGGGTCATTTTTGCCCCCACTCCCTCCCCAGGACACTTCTCAATTTCCCAAAGTCTAGAGGTATTTATGATGTCACATTTTTTTCCTTTTGGTGGAACTGGGTATTGAACACAGAGCCTCATACATGTTAGGTGATCACTATACCACTAAGCTACATTCCCAGTCATTGGTTTTCACCATTCTGAAAGAGGCTCTATGGCCTGTGCCTTCTAGTGAGTGGAAGCCAGGGATGCTACTCAGACTCTTTGCAAGACTCACCGTAGGACAGCACCCCCCACAACAACAACAAAAAATTTAGTCCAGAATGTCAATAGTACTGCCAAAGAGACACCTTGCTCTAAGCTAGGAACTGAATAGGGTTTGACTAGGTAGACAGATGAGGGGATGGTGTGGCAGGGGTGGAGGAATGACTTGAAGCAGTGTTCTAGCAGGGACTGCTAATGTGAAGCCATGCCACACTGATTGACTCGTTTACTGATGTTCTTGCAATAAGTACGCAACATAAAATTCACCATTTTAACCATCTTCAAGTGCTCAGTTCTGTGATTTTAAGTATATTCATGTTGTGTGATGATCACCAACGCCGATCTCTAAAACTTCCTGTCTTCGCCCCTGAAATTATATATTCACTAAACTTTAACTTTCTCCCCCTTGACCCTAATCACAATTCTACTTGCAGTCTCTTATGAATTTGTCCACTCTAGGAACCTCATAAAATATGATAATACAATAGTGTCCTTTAATGTCTGGCTTATTTCACTAAGTTTAAAGTTTTCAAGGTCCATCCATGTTGTATCATATGACAGATCCTCCCTTTTTAGGGCTAAATAATATTTCATTATAACTATATGCCTCATTTTATTTATCCACTCATCCAATAATAGATACTTAGGTTGATTGCACATTTTGACTGTCAAGGATAATGTTAATACAAACATGGGTGTACAAGTACCTGGTCAAGTCACTGCTTTCTGTTATTTTGGGAATATGTCAAGAAGTCATTCACCAATTGTTTTTATGTACCAATGAATTCCCTGGCATTGTTCTAGTGCTTGGTATACGGACATACCCAAGATCTATCATGGAACCTGTATTCTGATGAAAAGAAAGAAAATAAATGAAATAACTAAAAATAATAAGCAAAGATCATTTCAGAAAGCACTATAAAGAAAACAAGCAGAGATGACATGAAGAGAGTAAGACTAGAATATGGGAACCAAGAACAGAGTGCTAAGCAGAAAAAGGTAGGAGAAGCCAGGTCAAGACTCTATATTTCATTTTATAGGCAATGAAAAATTTAGAGAAGTTAAATAAATTTTCCAAGGTCACACAGCTAATAAATTCTATAGAGCAGACTAGAACCCTGTATCCTGGCCCATTATTATTTTATAGACTTTTTTCTGAGCTGAAAGGTTGGATTAGGATACATGTGTATCAAACACAGCAACCTGTGCCCTACTTCTCAGACATCTGATCTTTTCCATCTGCTTTCATGATTCTTTCCAGAATCAACATTATGAATGACAAAAGGACATTCTAATGTCCTACTTACCCACACTCATTCCATACGCAGCCCTGCCGCTGATATTCCTGTTTACTTGTTTAAAGAGATTTTTCGGCAAGAACAGTATAAAATGGTATTGATTCTAAAAAGAAATGTCATACTTCCTTATAGTCTAGCTTTAAAATAAACAACTTCTTATTCTGCTCAAAACAAAACACACATATGACCCGACTTAGTAATATCTGACAAAAAATAGAAGCATTCTGTCAAACAATATGAACACTGTTTCTTCTAACCTTTTCTTTCATTCAAGGTCATGTGCAGCTTACATAAATATTGCATGAAACCTGTTTTGCAAAGAATCACTGTCTATGATGATTTATAAAGACAGAAGTCCACTGGCAAAGTCTACCTTTTTAAATACTGCAAGCTTTTGTTTTCTAGCAAGAGGAGGAAAATGGCCTTTTCATGCTAGCTAAATGGGTATATTCTTTTATATAGGATTAAGACCTTAGCACAGAGAATGTGCATAGTTCATATTCATCAAGCCTTCTTTATGAAAGAATGTGTCAGGTGACAAGATGTGTTTTAATCCAGCTCAGAATCTAAACCTCCTTGGCAAGATGAGCAAGAACTTCTCACTTAATCTTTTGCTCTAACATGAACAGTTATAGAACTAAAGAGTGAATAGCTATTCTTAGACTTTAAAGTGTTTTATAAAAAGTGGCCCATTTTGCTTACTATATTTGTTCCATCAACAAACAGTGGCTGAGAAGTTTATGTGTAAAGCATTTTAATAGGTGCTATTAAAATTGTAATGTAACATTGTGAAACAAAACATTTTCCTACATATATTTCCTACATATAGCTGATTGGTCTAGTCTAATAAAAAATAACCTGAAAATATTTAGAAAAGTTTTAACTTATTAAGGATCCCATAATTACTGCCAGGAGACCTTTATGTTTATCACTTAGAATGCACCTCAAAAATAGTACTTCATAAATATATTGCTTAATGTAAGACTACAGGAAGTAAAAGGGCTCTTTCAATTTGCAAGACTTTCCACAGAATCTCTTTCTGCCTCTCTTTTAACTCTTCAGTCTTCTTTTTAGTTATCGAATAATTAATACATTTTTAGTAAGTATCAGGCACAATGGTTAACATTGAAGACACAAAAGTGAACAATAAAGACAAGTTTTGTGCTGTGTGAACTTTACAATGCAGTTGGGGAAACGAAGAAAGCAATAACAAAGTTCACAAGCATCATAATAGGGAAAGTAGAGGTGACCTTCAAGGCACATAGCAGGAGCATCAAAACCTAGTCTCCAGCACAGGTGGAGATTTGCAAAGAAAAATGGGCAAGGGGAAAATTCCAGAGGAAGACATATTTACCTCATCCCTCAAGGACTTCTCCAGAGTCTCATCATTGCCAGGGGAAGAACCCAGATTCTGAACCTATATTTCAAACATAGTTCTGATTCCTCTATAATATTCTGCTGGGTACCCCATTATCTTACCCCCAGCTGAGTCATTCTTGAATTGGTCTTGCTTCCTTAAATCCATTACTTTATGAGTGTAAGGTGGGGTCCCAGGGACTATGCCTGAAAGCTATACTTTTATTTTTATCACTCTCAATTTTTGTTGCCCTGGTTTCAGTAATAAATTTCAATTTCTACAGAGATTTTGCACTTTCCTAACTGCAAGTATTTATGTAGAACCCTGATCTACTGCCTAGTCTTTACCAAATTCTCTGTGTCCTACACCCACCACCTTTCCAGCAGTTAAAGACACATGATTTCTGGTAACTTCTGTTGCAGGATGGGTTCCTGCTCCAACTAGATGTAAGACAAGAGAATTGACTGTAATCTCACCCTCAAATTGGATCCCCAGAAAATGAATACCACTTCATGGAGAAGGCAGCCCCACCAAGAACATTGTGATACAGCAGGCACTCTGAGTTGCCCCTCATGTGGGGTGGGGATGTATGTGAGTGACAGTTTTCATTTGCAAATCATTTGGGTCTTCTTCAGTGGAAGGAACACACACGCACAGACACACAGGCATGCACACATACACACACATTGAAAGAAATTGAGTAGTTCACAGGGCTAAAAGAAACTCTAAAGAACTAAAGTTGAGAAGCCCAGAAATAAGAGCTGTCTCTGGGAATTAAAACAGAAGAAGGGAGGGACATCCTCTCCAGGAGGCCACTTTGGAAATGAATCCATTTCAAACACATTTTCCAAGACTCTAATTCCACAAAGAGGGTATCAGATTGACCAAACTTAGGTCATGTGCCCACTCATTGGCCAGAGGAAGTCAGGCATCACTCTTCACTATATCCAGTAGAAGAGGGGTGACTGTCCAAAGGAGAGTTGAGCTGCTGCTACGCCAAGAAGGGAGAATAGACTCTATGACACAAAACATTAAAATGGCCATGATAGGATTCAATCTTCCTTCTAGGTAAGTTCTCAGAGTTCCAGTCCCAAAGGTTCCCAGCCTTTCTCTGCAATTGCCTGGATATAGTTTCAGCATGCCATCTAACTGGATCCACATGGATTCCAAAGTTCCCAACATAAGAGCTCCAGAAGTCTTTGACTATGACTTTCAAATGAAAATATGTAAGAAGTACAAAGCGTGGAAGAGAAACTATATTTTTAAGTAAACTATTTAGGGCCAACAATTTAAATAACCAACTAATAAATCCCCTTGTTATAAACGTTTTAAAATCCCATATGTTCTTGTCATTTAGAGCAATCCTTGAAGTAATGTTCTGGGTCCATCTCAGCACTCAAGAGTCAATCAAAATAGTAACTAATGATCCCTCTTCCTATTAAGCAGACTTTTGTTTTAGCTATTTTCCTATTTTAATTTTTAGGATTTCTCTAAGTAAATTGTCATGAAAGCAACACAAAATTATGTCTTTTCCATCAAACTCTTGCCATCCACTACCATACAAGCAACCATGTCTTATGTCATAAGTTTATTCTCTCTTCTTATTTCCTAAAATAATCTGTCATGAAGAAAAAAAGAACCTGATTTTCAATTTTTTCATCCTTGAGTGCCTAAATGTTGGTGTTATTAACAATACTTGAAGCAAATTTTTTAAGACTTGAATATGGATGGTCTGATGCTTGTACCTATGACTAAGTTCAGTAGAGATGATCCTGAAGAAGATGATGTTAATAATAATACTAGTAGCCAAGATACATTACTGTTCACAGGCTTTGACCTAAGCACTATGTGTGCATGATGCTTTCATACCTGGTGGCAAAGAACTAGGAGAAGGTGTTCTTACAGAAGATAGAAGCAAGAGAGAGTAGGGATAAATACTGGAGCCAAGTCCGAGTAAATGGATGGACTGAGACTGTGGGATTCAGAGCTCAAGTGGAGAAGTTGAACTTAAATAGGAACAGGAGATGCTATGGTTTGGATGTGGTTTGTCCCCCTAGAGTTTATGTGATTGAGGTTTGGCCCTCTGGTGGCAATATTAAAAGGCAGTTGGAACCTTTAAAAGGTGGAGCCAAAAGGGAGGTGATTAGGTCATCGGGGGCATGCCCGTGGAAGGGATTAAAGTTAATATTGAAGAATTAGTTTATTCTTTCAAGATTATTGTTATAAAAGAGAAAGCCTGATCCCTGAAGCTCTCTGGCTTCTTGTCTGACCTTGTGATTGCGCTTGAAGTTGTTGCTGCCATTGTGATACCATCTGCCACAAGAAGTCAAATGACAGGGCCAACTGATCTTGGACTTTCAACCTCCAAAACTATAGGCTAAATAAGACATTTTTCCTTTATAATGTACTTAGCATCAGATATTTTGTTATAGCAATAGAAAATGGACTACTACAAGGGCAAGTCCAATGTTATAATATTGCTAAGGGACTGGTACATGTGATTTCAGAAAAATTAGAGAATTTTATGATGATTTCTATTTTCTCAGATAAGTAAGAAGAAAATGGTAAAAGAGAGGAAAGTAGGTATTTGTTACAGGTATGAAAATAGCAGGCAACAGGGCTGGTATTATTAACTTGAGCAAAAATAGAAGACCCTATGACTATAAACTGGAAAAGGGAGGAAAACTTTAAATTTCATGTGAAACAAGTGCAATATATCTCTGAAATTGTGCAGAACCTTTGGAGATGACTGAGTTCTCAAAGAGCAAAAAAGATCAAGAAAGAAACATGATTTTTGTGAATATAGCAGCCTACTTCTAAACTTCACCCCAGTAGATGGACCTTCAATCCTTCCTCATTCAATAGCTAAGAAAACAACACTGCATACATCTTAAGATGAGGTTCATTGATGTATCTTCCATGGGAAGTACTGAAGCCAGAATTGGGGACAGGCAGTTAGAGTAGAAATAGGGAATCCGGTCAAATGGAGAAAATGGAGGCCATGAAAGCCATCTGCCTCTGGAAGTTGGAGACTGTTCCTGGGAGAATAGAATGTCAAGGATCTCTGGAGCCCATTGATTACCAAATTTACCTGCCCTTATCAAGGACTGCAGGCTAGGAGCTGCTAAATAATGCCTCCTGTGCCCTTACCTGGCTGAATCACTTTGGCCCTCCCCCTGCCCATTCGCTTCTCACTTTATGCATCTCACCTGCAAAACCAGGTCTAGTCACATAGGCAGGAAGGAGAGATAAGGGGAGAGAGAACTGGAGAACAAAAGAGATCTCAGCCTATAAAAGATGTAGGGTGCGCTCACTTCTCAGGACTTTAGAACATCAGCCATGGCCCCCTTCTCCCTCCTGGGAGAAGTCTGTATTATTACCTTTAAATAAAACCTGCTTAATATGCTTGCCTAGATGTGCTTCTCTGATGTTATACTTCAACACCTGAGGAAGCAGAACTAGTCACCAATAAACAGCAGCATCAGTACGATCCTGGAATGCAAAAGATGCTTGATAAATATTTTATGAATGAATTGACGAATAGATAGATGGATATATAAATAAAGAACTTGTATTAGTTCTCATTCCTGTTTTTTTCTCATATAATTCTATGCCATATATGTTATAAGATAGTGTCACATTTGGTTTTTGACCCAAGCTTCTACTCGTTAATTTAAAGAAATTTCAGAAGAATATTTTTACCAGGAACAAAAATGGCATAAATATTACATATCTCTAGATCCTCATAGACATCTAAGGTTCCCCACTGTTCCACAATAAGCATCATTCTTTATCACTTGCTGGCTTAGTATGAGGAATATTTTCATACTAAGCACTTCCATGAGACAGGAATCTACTGGAATAGTCACTGCAAGACATATTCTACTCACTTTTCTCTAAGATGTTATCTCAAGGAGGTGAGAATTCAGAGGACATAACTACTCATACTGTCTTCTGCTTAGCTGGTTCAACACTTTCAACTAAGAAGTGTTCTCTTTTGCAGTCTGAGGGTACCTACTGTTCCCCTTCAGTTGGCAAAAAAGGGCCAAATTTCCCTCTTAATTTAACAAAAATCTTATCTGTTCAACCAGAGGCCACAGTTCTTGCCGCAAGATTTCCAGTTAGTGACATCCTCTTTTAATGGCCTACTGTCTGCCTTTCTAGATAATCGTTGCACACATAGAAACATCCTGAAGGGAAGAGTTTGTGTCTCATTTGATATCCTCAGCATGGTGTCTGCTGAAGAAATGAATAAATGATTCACTAATACATAAATATTGAGTTTTCTTAATAGAGTGACAAACCTAGTTCACTGGAATTCAATCTCTGCTCCATGCTGCAGAAGGAGCAGCTGTACTTCATCTCCATCTCAACATCTGCCCCACCTTTCAAATGCAGCATTAAGCATTCTTTCCCCCCAAGAATTAGCAAGGCAGCACAGTTACCCCAATTTACTCCCACTCAGCACAAGAAATCAAATCATTTGGAGTATCTCATTGTCTAGTATTGACAGATTGTTCCCAACTAAGAGAAGGCAAAATACATTCACTGCTTCTCTCAAATTCCACAATCTCTAAAAGGTTGCTTCAATTTTCCTAGAGTTAGTCCTTACTAATAGCTTTATGGCATCTCCTGTATATGATTCCTCTTTCCATCATTTTTTTTTTTTTTCTGTAGAGCCTACATTAAGCTTGAAATGCTTTTAACTAAGTGCCTGTGGAAGCAGGTGGTGCAAGTCCTGGAAATTGTGTCTAGCACCACATCCCAGTAATAGTTATAGATTTTCTTCTCTTTGGTTAAATATCAAAATCAAACTAAGCATTACCTAAATTGTGAAATAATAAAAATGATGCACTTTTGTATTTAGTCTAAATGTGGAGCAAATTCAATATTCAGTACTAGAGGACCAGATTATAAATCAGAGAAGACAGATTCTGATATAATAGTCAATATACCTGGATCCTTGGGGAGAAAAATGTGTAACTTACCTCAGCTTTCTCTGTACATTAAATGAAAAATCAAGTATTTTCTTCTGGAGAAAGAAATGTAATGACTGGTAAGATGATGGTCATGAAGCACTTGTAGATCCTAATAATATTCAGTATTAGTTTACTTAACTAGTTATCACTCATTGGCATCTTCTGTACAAGATTCTTCTTTCAACCATTTTCTTCTGTAGAGTCTACATTAAGGATGAAAAGCTTTTAACTAAGTGCACGGAGAAAAAAGGCAGCCTTTTAAATCATTCATGGAAAGTAATTAATAACATTTTTAAAACGTTCATAATTAAACCAATTCATGCTCTAAGAAAAAAAAAACAAAACATTCCATTAGTCTCCCAGGGAGGGAAAGAAGCAGCAGACCAGTAATGAGCCAAGTTCTATAAACTAGGCCCTATTCACTGCATTTTTGTTTGAATTCTCACAACAGGCCTCTGACACAGTTTAATTAGCCCCACTTTATATAATGAGGCTAAATCTTGAAGATACCCTGCACAGCATTTTAATAAAATACAAATAAATATCTTAATACTGTTATTTTCCAATATAACATGAGATTCTGAATCTTCTGTAATCAGTAATGTAACTTCTATTTCTGAACTGGACCTAATCTATGGCCCGAAGGTAGAGGACAGGGGAAGTCCTCCCAAGAAGCAGAGGCTTTGCTACAGAAACATCATGGTCAGCAAGAAGAAGGGAGAAGCTCACATGTAGTGGGAAAGGGGAAGGAGGAGAAGAAAGAGAGAAAACAGTCATCTTTATGTCAGAGTCACCCCTCAACTTTCTGCTCATTTTTCTCTACTCCCTATCCGGAGAGCCCAGTGAGATCCTGAGGAGACAGACAAAAGCATCCAGATGAAGGGAAATCATGTGCAAGAGATACCAAAAAGCAGTTACTAGCTAGGTTAACTGATACTCTATGTTATTAATATCTACAAGTGCTTTGAGACCATCATGGCACCAATCGCAATTCTTTCTGTTGGGAAGAAAATGCTTAGTTTTCACTCATGGATGGAGAGAGTTAAGAGAAGTTATATTTTCTCCCCACACTCCAGGAAAATTAAGTAAGAACAGAATCTGTCTTCACTGATGTATAACCAGCCCTGTGCACTTTGCTCATTCTCTTCCCCATGTTGCATTTGGACTGTAGAAAGGAGACGACATTTCTAGGTGCACCTTCCAGTCTACCTTCTGGGTGCAGCCCCAGCAGATTCTCTAGTCTGGTTGTGCAACATAGCTAAGCTGAAAGAATGTCCAAGTCCATGCCCTTGAGTTGTGCTTGCCTTCCATGTAGTGTAGAAAAGGCTCAAAAGTCCCCACCTACCTCTTGATTGTTGAGCAAATTGGTTAAGAATCGAACCCAGAATCTACCTAGAGGGGATTGCTATGCCAAAGATAACACATTATCACTGGAGAGACTGGTGGGGCATGAACTCTGGTGGGGTCCCTCAGGGAGGACCCTCTGATCCCCAAGAAGACATGGTGCACTCACCTGCAGCAGATGCTCCAGGTTTAAGCAATGCCCAGGTCAAGGGACCGATCCACAGTACAGGTGAGCAGAGACCCAGAGGGTAGCCCATACACCTTCATGCAGAGCCACCATAAATGTGTTCAGAGGGAAAGAATTCTGAAATCTGAACATTTATTTACAAGTGGCAGCATTTTCAATAATTTTTAGGAAGGAATTAACAACAAATATTTTCAAAATATCCATAATTTAAAAAAAGATGCTCCAGACACAAAAGAATCAATCTATGCACAGTGTCTCATTACACCTAAAAACACTTAGAAATCATTCACAGCTGTCTCTGCAACTCAGCAGAGCTCAGGATGGTAATGATACCTGCTTTAGGAAGTAAATTGTTTGGAAACAAACTATGTTTTCTTCACATACCTCAGTCCTATGGTGAATAAATGTGTGGTCCAACTACAACCCAATTCCAAAGACAGCCACTGAAACATAAAACTCCCCAAAACAAGACCGCCCAAAGATTTTCCTTCTATCATCTGAGACCATTAGCCTCAGATAACTAAGCCCCAAAATGAATATATCCTCATGGTTCTCCCGTAGCATAGTTCTGGGTTATCAAACATTTATTCTCAGTTCTGTGCTCATAACATTCTTTGAAATGAGGTTTCACCATACAAAACATTTTTCCCAGGATGACATTCTAGACATCCAACCCTTCCTTTGTATGCCACCACATTTTGACCACTTTGTGAATCACTTTTCCTCATCAAGGTGCCTTTTGTAAAATAAAATGTTAAGAGGATTCTGATGCAACCAAATAAACTTCAAGGATGAAACTTGTACCAGTGTGATGGCATACACTGGAGGCTGAGGCAGGAGGATCACAAGTTTGAGGCTAGACTGGGCAACTTAGCGAGACCTTGTCTCAAAATAAAATTTTTAAAAGGGAGGAGGATGTAGCTCAGTGGTAGAGTGCTTGTCTAGCATCCACCAGCCTCTGGGTTCAATTCTCAGTAACACACACAAAAAACAAAAGTTGAAATCTTCTGTAAACAGAGAGAATAGTTTAAAAAGTAAATGTTTAGGAATGTTTGTTTATTCAACAGTTATTGAGAGCTCCTGTGTTCAGGGACTGCCTTAGGCACTAGCAATGCAGCAGTATAGACGTAGAAAACACCTGCCCTCTAAGAATTTATGTTTCAGTTGAGGAGATCAACAATAACTGTATAAATTACATTTCAGAGAATGATAAGTACTATAAAGAAAAATTTAAATAAATCAGAGTAAGAGGAAATGGAGTAAGAATTTTATAGAGGGTAGTCAGGAAACTTATCTAACAAGTTAATAACTGAGTAAAGTTCTAAATTTAAGTGAGGGGAAGATTCATGCAAAGACCAGGAGGTTAAAGAAGATTCCAGGTGAAAGAAATAACAAGTACAAAGATCCTGCAGTAGACATGACTTTGGTGTGTTTGAAAAATAACTAATACAATGAATGTAATCTATCTTAAATACAGTAGGGTAAGTGGTAGTGGAAGCCAAAGTAAGAAAGTCACCAAGGATCAGTTCAAGTGACACTTTATAGTCCAGAGGAAAACAGTTATATTCTAAACATGATGGAGAATCACTGGAAAGTTTGGAAGGAATGAAGGACTATATTGCAAAAATATCATTCCAACTGCTATATAGAAAATAGGTTGCAAATTAACAAGGCAGAAACAAGGAAATAGACTTTACTTCAGGAAAAACAAAAACAAAACAAACAAAAAAAAATAACTGATAGTCACTCAGGCCAAGGCAAGACCAAAGTGGTGATTAAAAGCACTCAGACATGTTATATATTTTTTAGATTGAGCCAACAGAACTTTCAAGAAAACTAATGTTGGATGTGGGGGAAAAAAAGAAATCCAGATTAACTCCCAGGATTTAGCCAGAGCAAAAGAAAAATGGTGGTATTATTTACCAAACTTCAGAATACTGAAGAAAGGGCTAGTTGTGGTGATAGAGAAAAACTCATATGTCTTGGATTTGTTTAGTTTGAGGCATCTATTAGACTTCCAAATAGAGAAATTAGCTATTGGATAAGAGTGTGGAGTTCAAGAGGGTCTCTTTTCTGGAGATAGAAATTTGAGTTATAAGTGTATGGGTCTGAATGAAACCACTGGAGAGCAAACACAAACAGAAAAGAGAGAGGTTGGACTGGGGACGTAACTCAGCAGTAGAGCACTTCTCTAGTATGTATGAGGCCCTGGGTTCAATCCCCAGAACCATGAAAAAAGGGTGGGTGTGGTAAAAAATTGAGTCCTGAGCCATGCCAGATTGACACATTAGAAAATGAGGAGGAACTGGCAAATTATTGAGACTATGCAACCAGGGAAATAAGAGGAAGATCTTACACCAGAAAGTAAGAGAAGAAATTCTTTCAAAAAAGAAAGGCATAACCATTGCTTCTGAGGACTTAAGTATGCTGAGGTTTGAGATTTAACCATGGAATTGGCAATATGAAAGCTATTCATGATTCTGACAAAAAATAGTTTCAGTGAAGGGAAATTAAGGGGGTCAACTTGAGATCAATACCAGAAATATTAGTTTGTGCATAAAAATTAGAGAGAACTTCAACTGTCCTTACATGAATGAAATAACTGTCCATGTAGAAAATCAAAATAATATATAGTCAAAGAATTACAAGCAATGAGATCAGCAACACTACTAGATATAAAATCAATAGGGTTACCATACACAAAAACGAAGCAAATTTTTAATGTTCTTTCAATAGTGATAAATATATAAGGCATTTAAAAATAAAATTGTAAAACACTATTGAAAGACATTAAAGCCTAAATAAATCAAGAGAAAAACCATGTTCATGCATAGAAAAAAGTCAGTTTTGTAAGGATGTCCACTTTTCCCATATTAATTGGGTACTTCAATGCAATTCAAATCAAATTCTCGATGGGGTTTCTCATGGAATGTGATAAGCTGATTGTAAATTTATATGGATATGCAGATCTAGAAGAACCATAATGATTTTGAAAAAGGAAAACAGATGGCAAGACTCATAAAATTGTAGTAATTTTTAAAAGGTATGACAGTGGCATAAGAATGGACAAATAGATTAATAAAACAGAGCTCATAAACAAACCCTACTATGTACAGAGATTTGACATATGGTGTCGCTGATCAACAAGGAAAGAATAAACTATTTAATATATAATGCTGAATCAATCAGTTATTCCAATGGAGAAAAAATAAACTGGATTGTTACTCAATTGTATGCAAAAATCAATTCAGAGCCAATGAAACCCACATGTGAAGGGGAAATTATAAATCCTTTAGAACACATTATGAGAATATACTTAATATATTTATGATCTGAAGATAAAACAGGATTTTCAAAACAGAGAAAGAGAAGGGAAGAGAGGAAGAAAAGAATGAACTATTTAACTACATTAAAATTTTAAACTTCTATGATTTAAAAGATGTCAAAAGATATATCATGCCCCGAAATAGTGCATTTGTAATGAACAGAACTGACAAAATGATAGCATCCATAATATATAAAGAATTCCAATAAGTAAATAAGAAAAACAACATAATAGAAAAATAGGTTTAAAAAAAATCAAATGTTTCAAAGAAGAGAACCTACAAAGTGCCAATAAATAAGATGCTTTATTTTGCTTGTAATTAGGAACATGTAAATTAAAACCATATTAAAATGCTTCTCACCCATGATATTAGCAAATATCAAAGAATCTACCACTACCAAAAAAATGACAAGAATATAGAGAAACAAGAACAACTCATTCATTGCTGAGAATGAAAATTGAAGCAATTCCTTTGGAAAGCAATTTGCAATATCTTCTCAAGTCAAAGGTTCACATAAACTATGACACAGCATTTAAGTCCTCGTTATATATCCCAGAGAAACTCTGACGGGAGTGTAAACTGGAGAAAGATAAAAGAGTATTTGCTGCAACACTGCAACAGCAAAGAGTTCATAAAAATAAATATGCATTAACAGGAAAATGAGTAAATAAGCTAAAGTATCTTTATGTAATGTATTAATATAACAGCAAAAATGGATTGAGTTACATTTCAACATAGGTAAATCTCGAATATCATTATGCAAAAAGAGCAAGTTGCAGAAACCTATGTATAACGTTTAATAACATAAAACAATAATAAATATACAGAAAGAGAGAGACTAACAGATATGAAAGTCAGGATGGTGCTGGTTCTTTAAGAAGCAGACACCAAGATGGAATTAGATGTGCAAGAAAATTATGGAAAATGTCTATGAAGGATAAAGAGAATGAAGCAGACGGAGGCAGAAAGAAACTTCACACCATCATGTGGGTCTGACATCTGTGAACTGAGAAAGTGAAGAAAGAAGAATCAGGCAGGAGTCTCAAACTGCAGCAGGGGTCTAAGAAAGTTGCAGCTAAGCCAATGAGAAGTCCTTGAGCCAAAGTCACTGCTACGGTTTGAGCATATCCTCAAAGTTCATGTGTAGGAACCCGTGTTCATGTTAGAAGGTACAGTCTGCTGGGAGGTGTGTGGATCATGGGAGTGTAGCTCACAAAGGGATTAATGACTTCCTCGGAGCAAGTGGCCAGCTGCCTCAGGAGTGTGGAGCCCTCTTCTATTTACATGCTCCCACTTGTATTTCTGCTTTCTGCCATGAATTAAAGCAGCCTGAGGTCCCTCACCAGAAGCCAAGCAGATGCCAGTGGCTTGCCCTTGGACTTCCCAGTCTGCTAAACCACGAGCCAAAATAAACCTCTTTTCTTTATAAATCACAGCCTCACGTATTCTATTAAAGCAACAGAAGAAGGACCAAGATCATCACCTATTAGGAAAGTTCTGCCTCTCACAGAAAGAGGCCTGAACTTGGATCCCTACCCTGTTCAGTTAGTGCCTGGGAGAAGCAAACACAGTGGCAAATTCAGAGGGTCAGCTGGAGACATCAACTCTGTTCCCTGTAGCAGGAAATCTGTGTCCCAGTTTTTGTGGTGTCTTTAGTTCTCTCTGGGGTAGGGTGTAAGGAGGGATGGGGTATGCTCCAAGTGAGAGAGAAAAGAACTCTAAATGTGTCTGCAATATTTTACTTCTAAAGTTAGGTAGTGGAGATGTTTTCGTCAGTTTTTTCACTGCTGCGACTGAAAGACCTGAGCAGAACAACTGTAGGGGAGGAAAGGTTTACTTAGGGACTCACGGTTTCAGAGGTCTCAGTCCATAAGTGACTGGGTCCACTCCTCAGAACTCAAGGTGAGGCAGGACATTGTGGAAGAGTGTGACAGAGGGAAGCAGCTGGTGCGATGAACCGGAAGCAGAAAGACTCTACTCACCAGACACAAAATATATACCCCATAGCCATGCCCCAATGAACCTCTTCCTCCAGCCACACACCACCAGCCTCTAGTTACCACTCAATTAATCCCATCAGGGATTAATTCATTGATTGGGTTAAGACTCTCCCAACCTAATCACTTCTTCTTTGAATTTTCTTGCATTGCCTCACAGTGAGCTTTGGGGGAACACCTCACATTCAAACCATGTCAGGAGACAAAAATGTAAACTAAATTATTTTCTTTCTTTCCTTTCTTCCTTCTTTCTTTCTTTTTGAGTTAATAGAAGATTAAGAAGTTGAAGCAAGGTTTTCATGGAATTTTGCTATGAAGTGAAACCCAGCAATAGGATTAAAGAATAAAACTGGTTACAGAGTCTTACTGAAGCTGATTCAGTTTGTTGGGGAAATTTGACTCATGAGAAAGAATGAAAGTCACAGGGTTAAAGTCCTTGAATGCTAGAAGAGGATGAGTTCCAGAACACAAATGCGAGCAACTGACCCTAAATAGGAGAAGGGAAAGATTATCGACTCTCCACAAGGGAAGGCTGAATTTACAAGTAAAGGCCAAGATAGAAGAATGGATTTGGCAGTGGGAAGATGAGCAAGTTCTCTAATGACTGTTGTTTTCTCAGTAAAATATGAAGTGAGCCACTCAGCTGAGTGAGGAAGAAGATAGTGGTTTTGGAGGTTTGAGGAAAGTGGAATTGCCAGAAAGTCCCCAGAGCTCACTTGTGGTTTGTGGTCAGAGATTTAAAATGATACCAGTCAGCACGGTTGTGCACTCACTATCAGCCATATGCAAACATGTAGCTGGCAGAGACGGAAACATGGGTTTACCAAGGTAAGGTTTTTTTTGTTGTTGTTTTTTGTTTTTTTCCCAAGAAAATAGATGAAGGAAGATAAAGGTGAGTGATTGAGGGTACAGAAAAGGTAGTGTTGTAAGGATGGACTGTGGAAGGTAAGGATGCAATTGTAACAATGGTAGACAATAAGAAAAACAACTGGGTAGGTAAATTGAGTGTCCCTGGCATTTGGGTCAAAGAACCAGTGGAAAGGGGACACCTGGAAAATATGGTGGTCAGAGAACGTGATGTTTAAAATTGTGATTCTGGAAGCAGTAGAGGTCAAGGTTTAGGACCTGACAATGGGAGTAGGGGGTTGAGGTTGACTGGAGGGAAGGAATATCACAAGTAAATGAAGAAACACAGAAGCCAGAAGACCAGATAGTTGCCTGTGTAGATATGAAACTCACCTCACCTACTGACCATTGTAGTGGTGGAAAAAAAATTGTGAATTAGGTGCTAAAATATTTAGTGAATAACTGGAAGGGATTAAAAAGAACTACAGATAATTTCAACCACAAAATGAAGTGGGTGGAATTCTTTGGCAAGTATAAAACGTTTCTTCCACGAGAGCAATACTTTGTGGTAGTTTATACTATCTCTTTTGGAGATATTTGAGAATTATTTCTTGTTTTGTATTTTATTTTGAAAAACTTCATCAGAAAGAACACTAGAGAGAATAGTACAATGAATAATCAAGTACCCACTTCTTAGATTGACAAATTGCTAAATATTATCATATTTGGATTTTTAATTTTTAATTTTTTAAAAATTTATCTCTTAATGGAGATATTTAGGTAAATCTGAGATATCAAGCATTTTGCCTCTAAATATTTTAATACACCTTTCTAAAAATAAGAATGTTTTTCTATATAACTACATATCATTATCATACCTAAAAAGTTAACAATTATTTCTTAATGTCATTAAATGCAGATTTCATTTTCAAATTTCTCCAGTTGTTCCAAAATATCTTGAACAGCTTGTTTGCTCAAAACAGGTTGCAATCAAGAAACACACATTGCATTCAACTGCTATGTCTCTTATGTCTCTTTATAAAGAACAGTAACCCTGCTCCCAAAATATGCACCATTTCTTTTCTTATGACATTGACATGTCATACCTAAGAGCCCAGGCCAGATCACCTATAGAACAGTCCACTTTCTGGATTTGTCTCACTGTTTTCTCATAGTATCATTTAACTCTTGCCTTTCCCAATGTTTTCCATAAGCTAGAAGTCAAATATAAAAGCTTCATTTCTGTTAAGCATCAGAAACTACAGAATGTCTGCATATTCTATTATTTTTTTTGATTTTTTAAAATTTGTTTTAATTTGTTATATATGACAGTAAAACGCACTTCGATACATCATACATGAGTGAAGTATAATTTTTCATTCTTCTGGTTTACATAATGTAGAATTACGCAGGTCTTGTAGTCATATATGTACATAGGATAATAATGCCTGATTCCTTTTAGTATTCTTCCTTCCCTCATACCCCCTCTTCCTTCGTTCCCCTCTACCTAATCTGAAGCAACTCTATTCTTCCCTAGCCCCACCCCTTATTGTGAATTAGTATCTGTATATCGGAGAAAACATTTAGCCTTTGGTTTTTTGGGATTGACTTATTTCACTTAGCATGATATTCTCCAGCTCCATCCACTTACTGGCAAATGCCATCATTTCATTCTTCTTTAAGACTGAATAATATTCCATTGTGTATATATACCTTCTGATGCTAAAATTTTTCCCCATGAGAACAATAAATAACTATGGTAATACCTCAAAAATATCCTGTTTTGAAAATGGAAAGTTATTTATTTTGTCTGAAAACAAAAGTCCAGGAACCAAAAACAGGAGGCAAACACAGCTCACATGCCAGAAGCAGCTTTCTAGTCAATGTTATTAGAAGCACAGGATCTCCATGTGGGAAAAATTGTGAAGATTAGGAGGAATATGCATTGTATTATCCCCTTCTATTATTGCCATAAGCCTTAAACTAACCAGGTAGAATATAGATCCTCCCCACCACCCCAAAAATAGAAAGAAAGAAGGGAGGGAAGGAGGGAGGGAGGAAGGGAGGGAGGGAAGAAAGAAAAAGAGAGAGAGAGAGAGAGAGAGAGAGAGAGAGAGAAAAGAAAATTCAATTCAATTCCACAGGCAAGGCTAAGTGTCATTTTGTAATTCTACATATGCTGGGAAAACAACTAAGTCTTGAGTCACCTCTTAAAAGGGACTCAAGTATTTGTAAAGATTTTTGCTGATTTTTAGAAAAAGCCTGGGAGGGCAAAGGTCAAAGAAAGAAACATAATTAAAATGCATTTTATATAGTTAATCAAGTTACTATTGGGAAGTAGTAATGGTTCCTTAAATACAGAAAATTATTTCAGCATTCACAGGGCTAGCATACAGCAAAAATGAGCTCGTAACATGCATTTTCTGTCCTGAGATTTTTGCTATTAGAAAAGCAAATATCAATTTAATCGACAGTGTAGAAGCTTTTTACTTGTTAACAGCAATTACCTTCTGTATGTTGACCACCTATTTTAGGAAGCACAGGAAGGTTTTCTAATGCTAAGGGGTACTGATGATCTTTCCAGGAACAGTACCATTATCAACTGCCAGGCCAGAGAGACACTCAGAATCCTTTGGTGTGCCAATGTGTGAGAGATGTCCACAGCATTCCTCAAACAAAGGACACATTCAGAGATTGTCAGGAGTCTCATATGGTTCACACTGGTGCTGGTTCTGTTCTGTATACATTGTATCACACAGTAGAACACAGCCTGCATCTGAGCCAAGAGGAATCATTTCTCAACCCAACTGCATTTCTGAATCGCCAGGGAGCTTATGAAAGTAACACATTCTCACGCTTCATCTGAACGTGATTATAGATTGGCCAAATCTATGGTGGTAGAAGGTCAGGAAGAATTGTCTGTATTAGTTGAACCCACCAATAAAGAATATCCCCTCAAAATAGAGGCGATTGGTTAACTCGCCTTTGTTTTCTCAATTGTAGGACCTCTGACTAATTATCTGTTCGATTCCTGATATTCTAAATGTTCAGATTTCCCGAGAAAGGTTTCATTCTCATGACCCCTTCTCCTTAAATACAGAGTATTACTGACATATCTTAAATGGGAATTCTGTTATACACAAATAGGCAATCTCCAATGCACTAAAAAGACAAGAAATATGACATCCTTTAAAAAATCAAATTTTATATTTTACCTTTGCTTGTCACTTTGATTATGGCATATCCCTTAAAAAACAACCTGTAGCTGAATTTACTGTTCCATCCCAATTTATTGATCTTCACCTTTTAGTAGATGCATTCAGTGTGTTCACAGTTATCTTTAAAAGTAATATATTTCATTTTAATTTCCATCTTCTTTATGTTTCTTGCTTATAACTTTTGTCATTTCCTTTTGTCCACTTCATTACTTTGGTTTTCCAGGTCATTTTTCCTATTCCCTCTCCTCTTCCTGCCAACATTAATTTGGAAGTTCTCCTTTGCTTTTCAAATTCACTGGTGACCTATAAAATTTAATAACTCTTACCTCCACCAAGCTATTTTCATTGCCAAGGGAATGTTGCATTCCTAGCTGTTCCATGGCTCAGGATTCAAGCAGCAGGAGTATGGCTTCTCAGTGAGGTGGTAGAAAGAGGTTATACTAAAATTTAATATTGGAAAGAAAAAAATGTCTTAGAGATTCAGAAAACTGGGTAAAAAAAGAAAGAAGAAAAAGTATATTGGAGCCAAGACAGTTGCAGCAACAGCAGCAGTGGCAACACTGGTATAGCACAGAGGGAGGGAGAACACAGGAAGAAACACGAATTTGGTATGGAAAAGCCTGAAATCAGAAAAGCAACTGGACTTAGCTGACCCAGAGGCAGCTCTGTGCACTGGTACTTGAAAAGTGCTTTGTTTCTCAACTGAGAAACGTGAAAAGCTGAGGCAGAGTCAACTTGAGGTGACCATGCTGCAGCTGCTACTGAGGAGCCAGAAGATCGGAGGAAACACTGCCACACCATCCCAGCAAATGCCTACCACAGTCTAGGGTGTACCTAGCAGAAGGGGAATGAAAAAGGTATAGAGAAGATTGTATCCAGGGGGAAAAGTAAAGATCATATTCAAGTGGGAAAAGTGAAGGGCAATCCAACTGGCTTCTCCTTTGAGCCTAGCTGCTCATGTGACTAACTAAAGTAGGTTGGGAATCTTTAGAGGTGGTTATAAATGCACTCAGAGACTAAGTGTGGGAAGGCTCTGCTCATGGGCAGCAGTGAGTGGAAGACTGGCTTCCCTGCCCCAGGAGTAGAATCACTGGGAGGCTCCTGAGATCCAGACTCCCATCAGAGATTGGCAATTGCTGAGCCCTAGAGGCAAGTTGAACAAATCTCTCCAGAGGAAATACCACCCAAAAAATGTCTGATGAGACCTAAGCTCCACCCACCAGAACTCCACTCATAGGACTCTGCAGCAGCTCCATCCTGGGAGTGCATCCATCTGGTCTGAACAGACAAAATTCCAACTGACAGTATATTTCACTCCATCCTACCTCGTGCTGGTGAGAAGGGAAGCTGAGACTTATTTCAAACAGCTTCAGTCTTAGGCCACTACAACCGATAGTTCAGAGAGTGACACAAAAAGAGGAAGGGGTGAACAACCCCCAGCTCTCTTTCTCTCAGTATGTAGCTCAAGACAAAAGTGGAAAATAAGATAGTTGAGCATACACAGTAACCATCCATTCTAGTTGGATATTTTAACCACCTCAGTGGAGATTACTCTTTTACTTTTCATTGCTGGGGGCTATGCCATATGGACTACGCCAAGATGGCACCTGGCAGCCAGCCAGAAGTTGTTTTGATCACATCGGCAGTGAGGAAGTCGGTTAGCATAAGCACACCCGGGTGCTTTATCATTGGCCGTGTTCAAATGAGTCCATGCACACAACGTGTGCACAGGTGTTCCCAAGTGCTCCTGCTTGGGCCTGCTCGTTTTGACCTTGCCATGATTGGGCAGCTGGCTCTTCACCTGATCTTCGTTTAACTGGCATGGCTCCACCCTCCGCCTCCTGGAGGGAATATAAGCAGGCAGTAGGCGGAAGGCAAGAAGAAGCAGCAGCAAGCAGAAAGCAGCAGCAGTAAATAACAAGCAGGAGGCAGCAGGCAGCAGGCAGAATGCAGATGGCAGATCGCAGGGCGGAGAACTGAGAACACACTTCTAGGTTGCAGATCACAGATCACAGTACACGGGATGCATCACTAAGAAACACCTCAGATAGACAACACCTTTAGCACGCACCTCTAGTATTCACCTTTAGTTCACAGGATGCGGGATGCACCTCTAAGAAGAAGCAGCAGAACTCTAAGAAGAAACAGATCTCTGATAAGTGTAGAAGCCTATCTTTCTCTAAAACTTCCTCTATAAGCAAAGCCTATCTTCCTCTCAAAGCCTCTCTTCCTCTAAAATCAAGTAAGCCTCTTTTCCTCTATAAACTAGTGAACAAGCAAACAAGCAAGGAAGCAGCACAGGAATGGAAGTAATTTATTTCCAGTCCACCTCCAATAAATACCCGCGCAATTGTTGCTGCAGGGGGTAACAAATATCCGTGGGATTGTTGCTGTGGGCGGCAACATTTCATTAAGAATTTTTTTTTTTTAATTTCTCTCTGTGTGTATCTGTGTGTGCGTGTGTGCGCGTGTGTGCGTGTGTGTGTGTGTGTGTGAATTATTGCTGCGCTCATTGGTTCAGGAACATGTATACATATACATAATTGTTTCTTTTTTCTCATTTTTTGCATTTTTTAATGTAGTTATTATTCCTTATCTTGTCTTTTGAAGATTATGGTTTTTTGGTTCATATATTTTGGTTTTGCTTTGTATTGTTTTCTTTTATTTCTCTTGTTTCTCTTTCTTTTCTTCTCCTGCTAATGGCCAAATTCTATTGTTCTCTCTTCTTCTCTCCCTTTACTTTTTTTCTCTGTTTTCCCCTTCTTCTTTATAAAACCACATGCTACATCTCTTTTGCATTTTCTCTTCACTTTTTGAAATTGTGAACTATTCTCTACCTTCCTAGCACATTTTCTTTTCTCCTGATTAACTGTATTTTTACCATCTTTTAGAATTAATTGGTTTATATAACTCCTACCCCCACTATTAATGCTGATGCAATTATTACTGCTATGGATGGCATAGTTGACACTTACTGTTTGATTTAAAGTCAGATCTAGTTCATGGTTATTGTTTTTACTCTTGACAATTGCTGACCCCACTATTCCTGTTTTCTGTGGTAATTAATACTGTACATGTCATAGCAGGAACTTTTTATTTGAATGCTTTATATTGTTTGTTTGTTGCTATTGTTTGTTTTACCCTGTTCTGTGAGGTGCTAGGAACCACGAGACACTAGAGTTCACAGGGTAAAGACTCTGCTACTAAACCAAATTCAACCAGAATTGAGTGCACTTTGCTTTGCATACAAATTACCAATTACTGACAATCTTCAGTTACACTTTAACACAAAGAATAGAAAAGACAGAAACTCAAACTAATGACCAGGCCCCAAGTGGAAACAGATAGGGGTTGGCCCCAAGTCTCACCTATGAATATTCAATGCTACAGCAAAAATAGAGAAATAACACAGACAGTAGATGCCACACCTGTAAGGGGTTCTCAAGTAAAGACCGCCCTAAAAATACCCACTTATAAGAGCAAAAAAGAAAGCTCTCCCTACAGATGCATAATTCCCAACACAAGAAATATGAAAAATAAATAAATAAATAACACAACCCCTCCTAAAGTTTATCATTCACCAGCAACTGACCCCAAAGATATTAAAGTGGATGATATATCAAATAAAGAATTGAAAAGAATCATTAAAAAATGATCAATGAATTCTGAGAAAACACAGAAAAATAACTGAATGAATTAAGGAAATCAATACTGTAGATGAATGAGAAATTCAATAAGGAGATGTAAATATTGAAAAAGAACCAAACAGAAACCTTGGAAATGAAAGATACAAGAAACAAATAAAAAGTTCATTTGAAAGTCTCACTAATACAGTAGACCATGCTGAAGAATTTCAGAGTGGGAAGACAAAGTGGTGAGCCATAAACATTCAGACAACATTAAAGAAAAGAAAATAAGTAACTATGATCAAAATATACAACAACTCTGGGACAACATTAAAAAACCAAATTCAAGAATCACTGGAATTGAGGAGGTTGTGAGATGCAGCCTAAAGGAATGGATAACCTCTTCAGGGAAATGATAAGAGAAATTTTTCCAAACCATCAGAATGACATGAACATCCAGAAACAGGAGGTGTTTAGAACCCCAAATAGAAAAAAATCAAAAGAACTTGCCAGGTGTGGTGTTGCATACTTATGATCCCAGCAACTCAGGAAACTGAAGCAGGAAGATTGTGAGTTCAAAGCCAGCCTCAGCAACTTAGCAAGGCTCTAAGCAACTTACCAAGACCTTGTCTCAAAATAAAAAATAAAAGGGCTGGGAATGTGGTTTGGTGGTTAAGTGCCCCTGGGTTCCATCTCCAGAAAAAATAAACTCTCCACAACACATTATAATTAAAATGCCTAACATACAAAAGAAGAAAAGAGGAAAACATCAGGTCACATGTAGAGCCAGGTCTATCAGAATCATTTCTGATTTCTCAGTACAACCTCTAAAAACCAGAATGGCTTAGAATGATGTGTTCCATGTTCTAAAAGAAAACATCTATACAACATCTCATCCAAAAACAGCTGAATACAAAGAATTGATATAATCTCTTGTATCATATCAGATCATAATGAAAAGAAATAAGTAATCAACATGACCAAACCCTACTGAAACTATGTAAAGATATGAAGATTGAACAATACATTTTTGAATGATGGATGGATGACAGAAGAAATCGAGAGAGAAATTTAAAAATTCTTAGACTCAGAAAAGAATAATGATGCAACATACCAGAATCTCTGGGACATATTGAAGGCAGTTCTAAGAGGAAAGTTTATAGCTATGAGTGCCTACATAAGGAAATCAGATAGATTTCAAATAAACAACCTAATGATGCATCTCAAGACCTTTGAAAAAGAAGAACAAACTAATTCCAAAACCAATAGAAAGGAAGGAAATAATGAAGATCAAAACCAAAATCAATGAAATTGAGAATTGTTAAAAAATGAAAAAAGATCAGTGAAACAAAGAGTTTGTTCTTTGAAAAGATAAATGAAATAGATAAGCCCTTAGCCAAACTACCCAAAAGAAAAGGAGAGAAAACCCAAATTAATAAAATTAGAGTTGAAAAAGGAAAAATCACCAAAGCCATCACAGAAATCCAGCAGAAAAGTAAGGACTATTTTGAAAAAAAATTAAGATTTTTTAAGTTGCATATGGACACAATACTTTTATTTTATTTTTACGTGGTGCTGAGGATCAAACCCAGTGCCTCACACATGACAGGCAAGCACTCTACCTACCACTGAACTACAACCCCAGCCCCTATTTTGAAAATTTATACACTAATAAATTAGAAAATCTAAATTAAATGGATAGATTTCTAGAAAGTATGAACTGCTAAAACCTAATCAAGAGGATATAGAAAATCTAACCAGACCAACAACTTGTAATAAGATACAACAGTAATACAAAACCTTCCAACAAAGAAAAGCCCAGGACCTGATGGATTTGCAGCTAAATTTTACCAAATCTTTAAAAAAAATAACTAATGTCAATGCTATTTAAATTATTTCCTGAAATAAAAAAGGATGGAGCACCTTCAAATTCACCTTCAAGACCATATCACACTCATACCAAAACCAGATAAGTACAAATCAAGAAAAGAAAAGTGCTAGAAATTCTAGTCAGAGCAATTAAGCAAGAGAAGGGATAAAAATAGAAAAGGGTCAAATTATCACTATTTGCAGATGATATGATCCCTTACCAAAAACATCCAAAAAAACTCTACCAAAAGACTGCTGTAACTAACAATATTGGCACAGTAGCAGGTTACAAAATCAACATACAAAAATCAATAGCTTTCCTATATACCAACAATGAATCTGCTAAGAAAGAAATCAGGAAAACAATTTCATTCAGAATAGCCTCAAAAGAAAAAAAAAAAAAAAACTAAAAATAAATCTAGCCACAGAGATGTAAAAACTCTACAATGAAAACTATAGAACATTGAAAAAAAAAATTGAAGAAGTTCTCCGAAAATGGAAAGACCTTCCATGTTCATGGATAGATGAAATTGCATTTGTTAAAATGGCCATAGTGGCTGGGGAGATAGCTCAGTCTGTAGAGTGCTTACCTTGCAAGCACAAGGCCCTGGATTTGATCCCCAGCATTGCAAAAAAAAAAAAAAAAGAAAAGAAAAAGAAACAAAATGGCCATAGTACCCAGAGTAACATACAGATTCAATGCAATCCCCATCAAAACACCAATAACATTCTTCACAAAGCTAGAAAAAAATAGTCCAGAAATTCATTTGGAAAATAAAAGATGCAGAATAACCAAAGCAATTCTAAGTCAAAAAACCAAAGCTGGAGGTATCACAATACCTCACTTCAAATTATGCTATACAGATAGTAACAAAAACAAAATGGTACTGGCATAAAAACAGACACATAGACCAGTGGTAGAGAACAGAGGACAAGAGACAAACCCACACATCTACAGTCACCTAATCCTTGGCAAAGGTGCCTGAAACATACATTGGAGAAAAGACGGCCTTTTTTTTTTTAAAGTATTTTTAGGTATAGTTGGACACAATACCTCTATTTATTTACTTATTATGTGGTGCTGAGTATCAAACCCAGTGCCTCACACATGCTAGCAAGTGTGCTGCCACTGAGCTACAACCCCAGCTCAAAAAAGATGACCTTTTTAATGAATGGTTATCCATATGTAGAAGAATGAAATGAGACCTTTATCTCTCACCCTGCACAAAAATCAACTCAAAGTGGATCAAAGACCTAGGATTTACACCATAAACTATGCAACTCGTAGAAGAAAAGTTAGGGTCAACACTCCAGTACACAGGCAATGACCTTCTCAATGTAATCCCTAAAGCTCAGGAAATAATGCCAAGGGTTAATAAATTGAATGACATCAAATTGAAAAACTTCTGCACAGTAAAGGAAACAATTAGGAATGTATAAAGAGAATCTACAGAATTGGAAAAATCTTTGCTAGCTACTCTTTTGACAGAAGATTACTACCTAGAACATATAAAGTTCTCAAAAAACTTTATACCAAAAAATCAAGCAACCCAATTTATAAATGGGCAAATAAATTGAACAGACACTTCTAAAAAGAAAAAGAAAAAAGAAATACAAATGGCCAACAAAAATATGAAAAATGTTCAACATCATTAGCAATTAGGGAAGTGTAAATCAAAACTACACAGAGATTTCATCTCACGCCAGTCAGAATGGCAGTCATCAAGAATGCAAATAATAAGGACTGGGGTTTAGGCCAATGGTAGAGCATTAGCATGGCATGTATAAGGCACTGGGTTAGATCCTCAGCACTACATAAAAATAAATAAAATAAAGGTATTGTGTCCATCTGCAACTAAAAATATTTTTCAAAAAAGAATAAAAATAAGGGCTTGGGTTGTGGCTCAGCAGTACTCGCCTAGAATGTGCGAAGCACTGGGTTAGATCCTCAGCACCACATATAAATAAATAAAATAAAAGTATTGTGTCTACCCACAAATAAAAAAATTTTTTTAAATATAAATGATAATAAATGCTGGACAGGATATGGAGAAAAAGGAATACTATTACACTGTTGGTGAGATTGTAAATTAGTACAACTATGGAAATCAACATGGTCAGAATGGAGTTTCCTCAAAAGATAAGGTATGGAACCACCATATGGCCCACCTTACACCATTGCTCAGTATTTGTCCTAAAGAATTAAAGTTAGAAAAAAAAATTAAAGTTAGTATACTACAGTGATACGTGCATACCCATGTTTATAGCAACATAATTTACAATAACCAAACTATGGAACCAGCCTAGGTGTCCATTGATGGAAGAATTGATAAAGAAAGAATGGTATATATATACAATGGAGTTTTATTAAGCCATAAAGAGAAATGAAATTATGTCATTTGCAGGAAAATGGGTAGAACTTACAGCCCATTATGTAAAACAAATAAGTCAAAGCCAGGCACAGTGACACATGCCTATAATCCCAGCAGCTTGGGAGTTTGAGGCAAGAGGATCGTAAATTCAAAGTCAACCTCAGCAACTTTACGAGGTCCTAAGCAACTCAGTGAGACCCTGTCTCTAAATAAAGTACAAAAAATGGCTGGGGGTGTGGCTTAGTGGATAAGTGCCCCTGGGTTCAATCTCCAGTACCAAAAATAAATAAATAAAATAAAATAGGGGAAAAAATTTCTCTCATGCAGAAACTAGAGAGGAAAAAGGGAAAGAAAGGTGCAGGCAGGTCTCATGGTAATCAAAGGGAGATGAGTACAGGAATGGCACCAAGAGGTGGGAAGTAGAGAGAGACTGAGGTGGGATATTGGACAAATTACATTGTTATGAATATGCAGCAACAAATCCCATCATCATGTGTAACTGTAATGCACCAATAGAAAATGTGAAAAAAAGATATTTCATTACTGACATGACTTCCCTAACTCTGGAAATAAATTTAAGATTGTGTTTATTCCCAGATCTAGCCCCTTCCTTACTCCCACGCTCAACTTCTTCTTGGGTCTTTCCAAAATAGTTTAGAATTTCAGCTTCAGGTTGTCATTTAAAAGTTTTCCCTTCCTTTTTCCCATCCCTCCTTTCTATCATTTTATCACCTTCCTCTCCTCCATGGACCAACCTTCTATTTGACCGAATTATGCTATGCACATATATGAATATATGACAGTGAATTTCACCTTTATGTATATCTATAATGTACCCATTTTAAAAACCATAAATAAATAGAAGAAAGACCAGTAGAGAAGAGGAAATGGAATGAAGGGAGGTGGAGGGGAGAAGCGCCAGGGACTCAAGAGGAGCAAATCATATTACAGGAATATATGATTATACCAAAATGAACCCCAATATCATGTATAATTATAATATACTAATAAAAATACCAAAATGTTTTCCCTTATACTTCTCTTTGTTTTAAGGTTTACTTAGCACTTGCATTATCATTTTTCCTTAGTATTATCCTTAACCATTAAGATAGACCATAGGTAGGTAGGTAGATAGACTAGAAAGGTACAGAAAATTGGTCATTTTTCTTCTTGAGAAAATAAATATTTACCTTCTTTATCATATCATCAGTATTTTCCAATTAGCTTTTCATTTTTATTTTTGTTAGTTTTCTTTCTCAACATTTTTCTTCAGATGGTGTGCATAACTGGTATGCCTTCTATTTACACTAATAGATGAGCAGCATCTTAATAAGATACATGAATTTTAGATCAGATCCATTTCCTTCCAAATATTTAATTCCAGCTCAGTTTAGCAAATGAAATCTGATGCTCATCTTCTTTTCTTTGTTAGCAGCTTTTTCTTTGAATCTAGAAATCTAGAAGTTTTTTTATCTTTTTTTAATTCAGAAATTTCATCAGGATATTTTGATATATGTGACTTTTATTATTATCATTATCATAATGATTATTATCAAACTATACCTGAGTTTTGTATATCCTTTCAATATATAAGTCTCTTGTTCACTGTTTTTTTTAAGTCTAGAGAATTTTTCTTCTAGAATATCTTTCTTTTTTTCTTCCTGAGCCCCTCTCTGTATCTTCTCTGCCTTTGGAAATCCTATTATGCACAAATTAAGTCCCCCAAACAAATCCAAATATTCCCATCCTGATTTCTATCTCTGCACTTTTTCTCAACACTTCAAAATATTTCTTTCATTTATACTCCAGTATTCTCAGCAATAGATAGGCTCTTCTTCAGTCCATCTATGAATTTTTTATCTTGAAAATTATGGAGTTTTGGTTTTGTTTTCTGTTTTTGTTTTTGTTTTTGTTTTTGTTTTTTCACATCCAGAAGTATTCTTCTTTGCATCTCCTTGGGGATTCTTATTATATTTATGGTTAATTTTTTTCCGGTCTTCCATTAGCTGCTTGTCACCAGAGCCCCTGTTCTGATTACTGAGCTTGGACTTCCTCTCTCAGATTACCATAGCCTCTTAAGCAGGGTATGTTTTTTCTTTGCCTTCTCTGCCTCTGGAATATACCCTAAATGCAACCACATCTCACCATCCCCTCTGCTCACACCCTTGTCCAGCTCCCCATGGATTTTAGGAATAGCTTCTGAACTAGTCTCCAGCATCAACATCCTCCCCTGACAGCAAGCAAAATGATTCTTTTAGATTTGAAATCAGATCATATTCCTCTTCTGCACTTTTTCCTACAAGGGCCTCCCATTTCACTCAGAGTAAAAGCCAAAGCCCTTACAATGGCCTGCAACATCTTGCACGGCCTGGCCTTAGTTATCTTTTAATTCTCCTGTTACTCTGCCCCAGTCTTCTGCGTAACCAGAAGTGATACAGGACTATCATTTACCCTAAAGATACTAGATTAGCTTCAATGTCAGGGTCTCTGACCTGTTTTTTCCCCCTTCCTGGAAATCTCTTCCATCTTGCCTAACTCCTCATTTTGGATGTTCTTAACTATGCCTTGCCTTACTAACTCTACTTGAAACTGTAATTCATTCTACTTCTCCCCATATTTTATCCCTTCTTTGTAAAATATCAAAAGTTACTTTTTTACTTTGCCTCATTTAAGTTGCTGCATTATATATTCACTGTATTTATTATTTACTTATTGTCTGCCTCTCCTGCTGGAACACAATTTTCCTGAGGTGAAGATCTTTGTTTTCTTCATCGATGTGTACCAAGTGTCTGTAACAGTGGGCCTGGAACACTTTGGATGTTAATCACACATTTGTTGAACAAATATTGAATAAATGATTTTTAAACTTCTTTGTGCTGGTTATTTTCTGAAATATCTGGTAATATCCATTCATAGTTATAAATAAAGGTAGTTGGGATGAGGTGTTTGGCAAGTACAAAGGTCTGTTTCATTTATTGAGAGGACTAGATGCAAACAAGCTTTCATCCAGATCCTCTGAGGCAAAACAGACAATTACCCTGGACCACACCTACATAGTCTCACTCACTAGGTCAAAATGATGAGGACAAGGTCAGGGTGTGTCTACATCAATCTGATACCTCAATAGAACAATTCATTTCTTTCAAGTACAGTTCTGAATTTCTCTGAGTTTCATCTGAGAGTGAACACACAAAACTAGAATCTCTGTGTATTGCTGATGGAAGGATGAAAAAAGGAAAGATGGAGGAGGTAAGGCTAGGACATCTCTTTTGAGGATTTCCCTTTAAATGATGGCTCCAGTGGGTGCCTCCTTGCAACTTTTGTTCTGTTTCCAACTTTCTGACTGAGAAACTATTCTTCCCCCAAAGGGAAAATTCTCCACCTAAGACATCTGCGTATGTTTGGGACAAAGTAGCCTCCATTCTGGTTTTTCCTCAATACAATTCCATCTGTTTTCAATCTTCCAAAAATTCTCTACTAAATTGCCTGGTTACTGATGCTCCAGCCTATACCACCTTGTTTTCAGCTTATAATGACACTATTCCCTTTATGTTTTACCTAGCATCATTGTGGATTTAGTGCGAGGGATGAATAAAGGAATGTTTTGTCCTTTCTCTTGAGCCAGAAGCCAAAAAGAATCTCTGAGAAAACAGTAACACTTATTAAGAAAAAGAGAAAACATTTATCTTAAGTAGAGAAAATTTTTAAGTTTCACTTCAGTTTTTTTCTTTTTTCAAATTGAAGTAAAATTATACTTAATTTGCTGAATTTTAGTTCAATACTTTTAAATATTCAAGAAAAAACTTCCTGTGTGTACACTGGATAATATACTCATTGTGATTTCTAAGCCCTTCTTTACCCCATACATCATGGTCACCATCCACATCATCTTGAAAACAATGAATGGAAAGGGGTGAGATGTAATTGAGACATTAAAATGATTCTACCATTCATCCACAAAAGCCAAAATCACATATTTGACAAATATGTCATACAAAATCACATATCTGGTTTACTATAGAATTCTTTATGTAGATTATATAAATCCTTTAGTTTAATACAGTCTTTGTATTCATAATACCCTTTGGGTATTATGCAATGGCAAAAATTGATTTTTATAACAAATTCCTCCAGTTGAAAATACAATGTATTTTATCCTTGGTGATAACCACAAAACGATAAACTGACAGCTTTTTAAATATATGTCAAATTTCTTTTGTGATCACCAAATTAGAAATTATTTCTAGATGCATTCCCCAGTGATAACTGACAGTGGCTTTGGTATTCTCAAACCTTTGATTTAAATATGTCAGAAATCTAAAGAAATACAGTACAGAATAAATTTCTTGAAGATGAAAAATTTCTTATAGATCTAATTCATTCTAGTGCTTTAACAGCCCCTTGTTTCCCCAAGTTAATTGTAAAATAGAATAAACATGAACAGGATTACATTATAACAAAGTGACACGGGAACCCATGATGTTCTACGTGAATACTAACTACAGGCACCTCCTCTCTAGGATGAGCACAGTGGTTGCAATGGAGATAAGAGAACATTCTCAAAAGAGAAGGTAAAGCTCTCCAAGTGATAACTTACATTGTTTCTTTGATTGCTCTATATTATTCTTACCTGAAAACAAAGAAATAACCATGTTCATTAACAAAGTAGGAAACTGTCCACGTGGCTTAATTTGAAGGTTGTCCCAAGTCCTCCCTATGAATATAATACCATAATGCTTGGAATTCAGGAAATGGGACCCATTCTTTCAGGCAGTTCCTAGTAAATACTGCAAAGTTTCTTTAGAGAAAAGATACAGCTTAGAGCTAGAAGAAATTTTAAAAATGATAAATGCCTAATTTAGGGCACCCATTATTAGCTATGATATCTCCAGTAAGTTACAATAATTGTTCTATTTAATTTCTTAAAAATTTTTTTAAAAACTACGAAATTCTCTTAAGAAAGAAAGAATTTATTTTAAATTCAGAGAAATATCACAGGAAACCAAGAAAATATATCCCTGCCAAAGGATGGGCAGAATGCAAGGTAACCGTAAGAAATAGTCACTTCTGGAGAGGCCCATCTCTCTCCATATTTATGCTTCTCAGAACATTCGTCACTCTCCATTCTTGTTCAGCTTCTCTGTTTACATGACCATAGTGGCTGTTCCTTACTGGGCCTATAGTAAGTAGTGACTGCCTACTGGATGTTTTTATTTTTTCTTTTAAAAAAAAAAATATTTAAATGATGAAGATGTATTATGCAATGATTTGATATAGCTATAATCAATTTGCAATTATTACCACAATTAAATTAATTAATGAATTCATCTTCCCTTCATACTCTACGTCGGGTCCCCAGAACTTGTTCGTTTTGTAACCAAAAATTTGGGTCCTTTGGCCAGCATCTCCCCGTATCCCCATATCCAGTCCCCAGTCCCGGGCAACTAGCATTCTACTCCACTTCTACAAATTTGATTTCTTTTAGATTTCACATGTAAGTGAGATCATACAGTATTTGTCTCTTGTCCCTAGCCTAATGTGCTAATAATGTAGCTTAATGCCCTCCAGATTTATCCATGTTGTCACAAATAGAATTTTAACCATTTTTATAGCCAAATAGTATTCAATTTATATACACTCACAGTACACATACATATATACCTATAAATATGCCAGATTTTCTTTATCCATTCATCCACCAACAGACACTTAGGTAGTTTCCCTATCTTATCTACTACAAATAATGTTGCAATGAACATGGAGGTGCAAATTGATGGATTTCTTGAATCCATATCCAAAGGAAGAAAAAATCATATTTTAGTTGCTTATCTTTCAGGTCAGACTATTCTCTTGAGTCCCGGGCCACTGGCAAGCAATGAGTAGATGGCCCAATACCTGCACCCCAGCATGAGCATGGCTATCTTTGTAGGCTAGTGGGTTCATCCTAAGGACTGAAGCAGCAATGAGGCAGCAGGAAAGAAGTCTGTCATATACATTGTTTTTTGAGGGTGTGGTGGGAGATGTACGGGGGATTGAACTCAGGGGCACTCAACCACTGATCCACATCCCCAGCCCCAATTTTGTATTTTACTCAGAGACAGGGTCTCACTGAGTTGCTAAGGGCCTCGTGAAGTTGCTGAGGCTGGCTTTGAACTTGCAAGCCTCCCAAGTCACTGGGATTACAGGTGTGCGCTCTCTCATATACTTTCTTAATCTCATTTTCTCATCTGCCAAATATGGAAAAGCAATCTGTTTTATAATTTTTCCTTAGGATCGAGGTATTTTATTGACCTTCTATTTAAATAAACGTATAATGGCATATTACCCTTCAGTGTTTTTCAGCAAATGCTACTGAAAATTCATTTAATATAATTTATATCATTAATGTTGTTTGTCTTCACATTTAATCTACATTTCAATATTAGCATACATAACAGTGGGCTCCAAGGTATATAGGCATTGCCTAACCTCTTGGATTGCCTTATAGAGAATGATTTATTTTAATGGATCCTATTTGTAAACATTTTAGAGCCTACAAAATGCTCTAGCATTGAGACCATCATTCCATGTGACAATCGGTGGTGGCTATGGAGGAGGCTACACAGACTTTCTTCCAAGGCCTCCTGTTCTTATTTCTGCTGAATCTCCATTGCCCTGAAGCCAGAGCTCTGCTCAGCTGGGCCTCAGGTATGCCAGAAATGCTTCTTCAAGACAGAAGGCTGCCAGATGCATGATTCATGATTTCATTTTTAAAATGATAAAAATAACTCCACAGACAATCCCAAGTGTTAATTGTTAAAGAAAAAAATTACTCAATGATACTTGCTAAAGCATAGTAAGGCAGACTTCATTCACAGCCATCACAACAGGCATGAGGATCACGATGATGGGATTTTGCAGTGGGAGAGAGAGACTGGACTCAACTCTGAACACAGCATTTATAGCCAAGGAACAGAATGGGAGGCAGAGGTGGTCAATGGATGGAAAAGCATCAAAAGGAAATATCGGAGGCAAGAGGAATTCTGACTAAACCAACCTAAAAGAACAATTGATGAAGCCACTCAGGGAGATCAGACTTCAGCTGGGGATGGTGGAGGATCAAGAACCACATCAGATGTTAGTGGTGATCAGACATCAAAAAATAGTGGATTCTTGTTAAACTGCCTTAGCATAATTCCTGATAAAATTGTATTTTACAAGGAAGTGCACAGATGGACTTAGGAGAAGGTTCAGGAACCTTACTAAAGTTTGACCAGGCAAAGAATCTTTTTCATTATTCAAAGAGAACATTCAGGACAGGGATGGTTAGAAAAGTAGGGGAGGTAGAGAAGCAGTTACCAGTCCTAAAGCAAAGGAAGAAACTGCAGGCATTAACGTAGTTCAGAAGCTAACTATTCTCCTAATTATTCACAGGAGAGCTCAAGGTAAACTCTTGCTGTTTCTTATTTCAAAACTCTTGATATGTTGCACTATCGTAAAAAAGTCTTGGGTAATTATTATTATATTTACATCACCTCAGAGGTTAAATAAAAAGCCTGTAGTCTCCTTAAAGCTGTCTTAAAGAACCAGATGCCCTGCGAAAGGTGAGCTCTTTAAAGACCCATCCACGAAGTGCTGTTATCCCTCCTCTGTGGGCTCCTCCTTACTTAGAAAAAGAACATCACATGTAATTGAGCCCACCAATTGTACCCTGGATTCATTTTCAAGTATGAAATTTAGTGAAATAACACACACAAAAAAATCTAATAGAAACTTGTGTTGAACGTGTTTCTAATCAGCTTCTCAGTTTCCAAACTCATGAAATATTAAAGTTCTTGGAGAAAAAAACAAGTCTCCAATACCTGAAACATTTATTTGGAGCTACACTGAGAATATAAAGAAGAACAGGAAAGAAAAATAAGTCAGTACAACCACAATGTTCTGCCGCTCACAGAATGTGCATTCTGAAAGATAAATACTGAGAGACAATCAAATGTGGTCCTGCCTATTGGTGTCTTTCATTCTTCAGCCCCTCAAACGACTCCTGCCCCTGTGCAAATTGGAGCAAGTTTAAAATTATTGTCCAATGCAGGAAAACCACTGTCTGGGAAGTCAGAAATAATGAGAATCAAAGTTGGCACTAGCTCTACTCCCAGATCATTGTGACTTGTGCTGGTCATTCAATCTCTGTTTTGTTTTGTTTTTTTTTTTTTTAGAACATTTTAATTATACAGAGTAATGGGTTTCATTGTGGCATATTCATAAATGCACATAACATACTTTGATCATATCCACTCTCCCCTGTTACCCTCCCTTACCCTATGCTTTCCCCTCCTCCATCCCTTTCTCTTTTCTAAGTCTCCCTTCTACTTTTATGTCATCTTTTCCCCATAGATTCCACATATGAGAGAAAATGTGTGACAGTTGTCTTTCTGAGTAATGGCTTATTTTAACATGATGCTCTCCAATTCCATCTATTTTCCTGAAAATGGCTTGATTTTGTTCTTCCATAGGGCTGAATAGCGTTCCATTGTGTATACCCATGTAAATATGTAATATATACACACAATTTTGTACACATATATACACACAATTTTATTTATCCATTTGAACATCAATGGGCACCTACCTAGGCTGATTCCATAACTTGGCTATTGTGAATTGTGCTGCAATAAACAAGTGTATACAGGTATCTCTGTGGCACACTGTCCTCAATTACTTTGAGTCTATACCAAAGAGTGATCTTACTTGTAGTTTTTTTAAGAAACTTACATAGTGGTGTCCTTGGTGGATGTACTTACTTTACATTCCCACCAACAGTATAGTGGATCATATGGTAACACCTGATCCACTTATATCAATAGGCTATTTAAAGTATAAAGTAGGATCATATGTGAAACCATTATTTGGAAAAGTTAAAAACTGCTCTGCAAAATCCAAAACAAGGTAGGATTTTTTTCATAATGGGCAGATTGCCATTTTTTTCTGATCTTAGCCACTGCAGAGAAGCATCTAATCTAAGTAATTTTCTTTTCTTGGATATAAGCAATATAGGAAGAAGTGGCTCTTCCATACCACCAGGGATCCTAGGCTTCTGTTTACACTTTTCTGCATGTGCTTGAGAATTTTACTGGCATTATTCTCAAGGCCCTGTAGACTTCTGATTACTGCATAGTCCAAAAACCCAAACCACATGTTTTAGGGTTTTATTACTATAGTACCCCACTTTTACATACCAAAATCTTTTCTGATTATCTATTGCTGCATTAACATACCACTCCAAAATCTACTAGCTTCAAATAACAACAAACATTAATTTTGCTTAAAAATGTGATGCTAAGGCAGAGATTAGGAGAGAACGTTCATTTTGTTCTACAGGCAGCTTGACTAGAATCTGAAAGACCTACTTCCAAGAGACCTTACTCACATACCCGGCAAATTGGTGCTGACCATCGGCTCAGAGCTTACCTGGGACTATGGAACTGTCCTTGTGGGCCTCGCCATGGCCCCATTCAGGCTTCCTTATGGCATAGTGACCAAGGGTGGGTATCCTGAGGCAGAATGAGAAAGCAGCTTGTTGCCTAAATCTTGAGCATCTTATTCTATTTTCTCTTATTTTATAAGATTGGCAGGACCACCCAGAACAATGATGTGTAATAACGATGATTGTAAAGATTCTTAGTTTTTTCTGACTTTAATGGTAATGCTAATGCTTCCAATGGAGTAGGCATTGGCAAATGTCTATTTTGAGATGTCAAAGAAGCATTCATCTAGTTCACTAAGAGATTTTTACCAGTAATAAATGTTGAATGTTCTGTCAAATGCTTTTTTAGTATCAGTGATGATGGTCATATTGTTCTCTTTTAATATATTAAAATGATGAACTACATTAAAATATATTCAAGTACTGACTTCTTGTTTTCCTGGAATAACATGACTTGATAATAGTGACTTGTTTTTTTAACACATCCTTGTATTTATTTATATCAAATTTGATGTGTCCATCTTTGCCATACGAAATTAAAAGGTTCTTGAGTTCAGAAGATACTTAGTATTTACAGTTTCCTCCAAGTCAAGAAAGTGACTGGTACACAAGTAGTTAGAAATATTTTCAGAATTTATTAAATACTTTACATATGTTCAATAACTATTTTGAAGTATTCTCTGCCCCATTTCCTGGAAAAACATTGCATTTGTGATTAACAGAGTGTCAATCTATCATTCACTTTTCTGTGCTGTGTGCAATCCTTGATCAAGGTTAATGTATGTACAATCACAATGTTGCAAAAGCAATGAACTAAATTCAAATTTTAAATATATCTGCCAGACTTCCAGTGTTTCCTTGGTCGAAGGTATGCTGATGAGCTCCAAAAGTAGCCTTGACCACAAACAATCACATTAACCATTTCAGAAAGATATTACCACAGTTTATACTTTCAAAATTGATACTTTTTTAAAATATACATAGACCAAATGAAAGGCAGCTAACCAAATTCAAGCCCTGAATCCAGACCCTTACTCACAGACTGACACTTTCAACACCATTGTGACTTGCATTTCAAACAGACTATTTTTAAATGTCTAATAAAATTCCATATACTTCATTTTTGTATGATTTATCAAAGTGCATAAATGCATTCTATCATGTATAACTAATTAGAACAAATTTTAAAATTAATATAAAAATAAATTTAAAATTAAAATTAAACAAATAAATAAAATTCTAAATACAGAACCAAAAATCAGAAGTTGAGGAATTGATAATACACACAGAAAAAAAGTTGATACAGAAATTTTAGTAGGGTTCTTCAATGAGATCATTTAAATTATTATAAAATGTAAAGTTACTGTACTAACTAATAAACAAAATAGACATTAAAATCTAACTAACTCCATCAGCTGTAAGAGTTAAAGACTCAAAAAACAATAGATTTGTATATGATAGACATCTATAATTAGACAATCCCAGAATGGAAATGGAATTGGAGATCCCTTAAGAATACCAAAGGAGATAATATTGATGAAATGTATATCCAAAAGTCTAACACAGAACCTGACATGTGGAAGGCACTGAAGAAATATTTGGATTGAATCTAATTCAGTTGTTATTGGTTGAAAATAAATATTTAGATGAAATTTCTGTCAAAAAATTACTTTTTTCACCATAATTCAGAAACTATAGAAACACAGTTATATGTATTAAATACACAGTAATAGCACTTTATAAGAAGACAAACAGCATTGGATTTGGAGTGAGGAAACCTGTGGTCAAGACCCAGTTCTCTCATTTGCCTGCTGTCTGGTATTAGAAATTTTACTCAACTTGTCTGATCATCCATTTTCTTACTCATAAGAATGGAAATAGCATCTTAAAACTTATATTGCAGGGTTATTGTGAACATAAAATCAAGTGATATAATCCATTGAAAACAACTATATAAATCAAAGCTATCACAATCATTATTGTTATCATCCTAGTATAATTTTACCCTACAAACACTGAAGAATAGCTTTGGAAAATGACAAATAAATTAATCTTTGGTATTATAGGAATTTCAACAGGCATATGAAAATTAATACATGCTTGTAAAATAGTTTCCCAAAGGTATACTATTTTATAGGAATAATAAATCATGGCAAATGAGAAATAACAGATAAATTTTGCACTTAACACTGTGAGTGATTAGGGCCCACACAGTTTTTATCTGAGAAGTTCATTTAGGATTTATAAACAAACATTTCCACAGCAGCAAGAAGAGAACAATAAAAGAGTGACCTTTAAACCATTCAGTGACTCACTAGAGAAGTTCCTCAATTCTAGAACAAATTTACAAACATTTAAAAACTTACAGATAAATTGACGAAGATATAAAATATAAACTAGTTTTGAGGAGGCTGATACAAATAATTTTTTGAAGAAATTAAATATGTGTCACCTAATTCATCATAAAATAACATTTAGAAAAACATGCAGAGGCTTTAAACATAAAAGATAAATCACACATTGAGACACCTTTGCAATAATTGAACATTTTATTTTTCATAATAAAATGCTAAACTATGAAGCATGGTTTCCTAGTAACAACAATAATACTAGGTAAATAAAATAGAATTCAGCTTACAGCAATCTGCCACCATTTAGCATCCATCAAGAGGTTGAAATCACTTGGATGCTTGCTTTTCTCATTTGAATTATTATAAAAATGGGAAAAAATGAAATTGATTTTCTAAATATAGAATATTTTTTCAAAATTCAGAGAAGACATTGAAGTGGTGCCCCAACATTTCCCTCTTAGTGCGGGTCCTTCCCAGCAAGCATGTGATGATCCTCAACAAGGTCAACCTTACCCAGAGAGTGAAGGAGGAGGCTTCTCACTGGTATAAATCTTGAAGGACTGAGGCTACCTCACCTCAATCCAGTGAAGTCTGAAAGTTCACATCTAGATGGAGTCTTTACTTTTGTTTAGGGGCATTTGTTTGGTTTGTTCTTGATTTTAATGAGGACTTTTGTTCCTAGACTTTTTAAATGCAAATATTTTAGTATATTCTAAGAATAAACCCTTCAACCAAATTAAAGTTTGGATATACATTAGAATTTTACTCAAAAAAATAATCAGAAACTGTTAGAGATAATATCAACAAATAATTCAGTAAAATCAAGTATATCCTGATTAGACTATGCTAGCCATGATCATTCCTTGCCAGTGAGTAGCTTAGAAATGAGAATGTGGTATAATTCTGATCAATCGGACCTAGGTTAGAAGCCTTCTTCACTGATTCAAAAAATGAACAAACACAAATAAAGATACCCTCTTCTACCAGATAGCATTTTCTGACTATGATATCTGGAACTAGTGTAGCTCTTTGTGGCCACAAGCAAAACTATCCTAAAGATGAGCCAGTATACTAAGGATGACAGAGGATAAAAATGAAAAAAACTCAGATCCCTGTTGTCATGGAATTATTAAATTAAGTAATCCCAGAGCTACTCTACCTCTGGACTTCTTTTTATGTTGGATAATACATAATTTTACTATATAAACCAATTGAGTTGGAAGTTATCTATTATTTGCAGTCAAAGGCTAACTACTAGAGAGCATATGCCGATGAAGAGATGTGGATTGAAGGATAATTTAATTCCATAGGTTAATAGATGGTTAAATAATGCAGAGAAGTCTTTAACGGTGTATCTAAGAATTCTTTTTGCCCTTAGCATCTCCAGCTGAATATTGTTAGACAATCTAAAACATGCATATGACTTGGCAGAGAGGAATAACTAATATGCTAGATAGTAGAATTAAAGGTCATAGTGTTCTTTCCCAAGGAATATTAAGTGGCCAATGCTTCTACCCATTCCTTGGCAGTTTAACCTACACTGCCAATCTCACTCCAGACCTTACTATATGCCACTATCAAAGCATTGGCTGCACCTTCACATTTAGTTGTTTACTTATCTTTATCTGTGAGCTCCTGGAAAACAGAAATTATGCCCTACTCACTTTTGGCCCCTAGTTTGGTGCTGTTGACAGAATAAACACAGGTAGAAATAAATAAGGGAGTGAATGCACAAACGAGTGGATTGATTTTAAGCAATGGCTTCATTCATTTGAGGCTAGAAGACTAGAAGAATCGAAACTGAAAAAGTAATGGAAACTACTGAGACCAGGAAAAATCTGAGTTCAGATTTGCTAAAATAAATGATTAAGGAACATTTCAGTAGACCATTTGATCTCCTGATCAAATCTTCCTCTCTTCACTGGCAGCATATTCACAAGTGTATAAGCTGTGTGAATTGTCACCATTTTTCACATTCTACAAGACCTTCTTTGTGAGTGCACCCAAGAGTTTGCACTATGCTTTGAACAACTCACCGTGTTCTTAGAGTTGTTGTAGAACCACTGGTAGCCTGGACAGAATAATGTCATACTTGAGTCTCTCTGGAAAATCTTGTGCCATGATGGTAGCAATGTAGAACACCTGGAGTTAAAATCTTCTTTGAGAGGCTGTTAAAAATGTCTTACTTTGTTATTCATTCTACAGTGCCACTGCATGTTCTTTCCCTGCTCATTCACAGAAACATTAAAACCTGAAATGCAAGATCAATGCTGTCTTAACTCTATAAAACCAGATGTCAATGATGTGGTCTCTAGAAAACTTAATTAACGAGATGGTATACATGTTAAAAATTAAAGAGATATGGATAATCTAGTTAATTTAAGGGCAAAATAGACATTATTTTCAGAGAATAGAAAGAAAGTCAAAGGAATGATCTACCAATGCTTGCTTTGGACTCAAAATCCCATTCATTAGAAAATAAAAAACAGACTTTTAAGTCCATTGGCTGAATAATTAAAAAAGGATAATATTATAGTTTTATTTCATTATGGACACAAGGTTCTGGATTAGCTTATGTACATGGAATGAGTCCTTGGTACACATTCTTGAAACTTCTTGTTTTAGATAGTGTTATAAAAGTAAGCCAAGAACTAGCATGAAAATTCATGCATGAGACCAAGAGAAGACAAATTTAAATTGTTACTTAGAATTCAGGAAATGCTATTGTAAAGCACTCATGTAGTTATTTTTGTCTAAACTTCAATGATTCAGTCACAAGGTCACTAGCCACTAGTCTCTAGCAGCATAATAATCACTAGCTGCTTAGGCTCTAAGTGAAGGAAGTATCCAGAATAACAGGTTCTTTATGTCATGTCTTCTATGATTCATAGGCCATCTTGTGCTTCGTTAGAGTGTGTCGAATACAAAAAAGGGAAGAATGAACATTCTAGAAAACTACATGTGTGTATGCATGTGTGTGTGTGTGTGTGTGTGTGTGTGTGTGAAGGTTCAAACAGTATATCTTAAAATTTTTATTCAATAACAATTCCCTGAGGGCTGGTGCTGTTGATCAGGGTTGGAGTGCTTGCCTCACATGCATGAGGCACTGGGTTCAATCCTCAGCACCACATAAAAATAAATAAAGATATTTTGTCCATCCACAACTAAAAAAATTTAAAAAAAACAATTCATTGAGATCACACTCTATTTACTATTATTTATTATATGCTATGTATTGATTTTTGAAAAGTCAAATTTATCAATCATGCATTCAAAAAGTACTATAATATCATCTTAAGGGAAGTGGTTCTCAACTTATTTTCTACCATAAAAGTCAACACAAACTATTGAATCACATTCCAATGAACCTTGGATCTGAGCCTGATGCCAAACAATCAGACTTTTGGGGAACTTAGAAGTGAAGTCTGCATATGGGAGTTTGACCAGAGGACAGATCTAGAGTTTTTAAAATACTGCTCCAAATACTCTTGGGAAGGTTTGTGACTGTTTCAATCAATAGAATAGAGTGACAGTGACGCTGAGTGACTTCTCAGTCTAGGTCAGAAGAGGTCACAAAATTTCCACCCGGTTCTCTTGGAATTCTTGCTCTCTGAGAATTTCCTTTAAGGACACTTCTGGGACCCCAATCAATGTTCTGAGAAGCCCAAGACATGTGGAGAGGCCACGCATAGGTGCTCTGGTGGACAGTCCTGACTGATCTCTCCTTTTAAGTCATACCACCTACAAGGCATATATATCTGAAGGAAGAAGTCTCTAGATCAGTGGTTCTCAACTTTTAGCATGCATCAGAGTCAACTACTGGGCTTTTTAAGAACATAGATTATTGAATCCCTCCACTAGAGTTTCTGATTTAGTAGATATGGGGACAAGACCAGATAGTTAGCATTTGTAACATTTCCAGGTGATCATATTTTGAGAACCAGTGTGCTAGAAAAATCAAGCACCAACCATGAGTAAGTCCCCAGTATCAAAGAGCAAAGACAAGCCTTCCCTGTCCTATCTGTCTAAATTTCAGATCCACAACATCCATAAGCAGAATTATTCCATTTTTCCCATTCTAGAAGGTATATTAGAATGAAAATGAGTAAAATGACATTATAGAACATTTTAAATTCTTCCAACTGATTTTTAAATGAGTACAGGAGTCACAAACTTTCATGCTTTAGTGATTTGCTCACTTAATGCATCATGCCACATAAAATATTTCTGCTTACTCTCAACATCTGGGAGTCTCTTCTGCTTAAGAGCATGGACTTTGGACTCACTCAAATCTGGATTCGAATCCACTACTTAAAGGTTAACACAGCAATTAATGTAACAGAGAAGGGGCCAATGGAGTTTATGCCTGGGTTAAAATCCCAGTTTCACAGGAGATCCAAGATGGTGGACTAGAGGGAGGCTGTATTCCTTGTCCCTCCATAACTCGGGTTTCAAGCAGAGGATATCTGTTTCTTGGTGAGGCAGTTTTTGCTGCTTATGGATCCCCTACTCTTTATACCATTTGTCTACCGCGATCACCTGCAGTCTGCCATAGCATATCTGCAGTAGCATATCGACTACTTTTTGAGTGCAGATTGCTCACTGTCTGGTGCCTACCATCCACCATTTGCCTGCCTCTTGCCTGTCCATCACCTGCCTTTCACCTACACATTACCTACTGCCAGAGGTTCACCTTCCAATCATCTGACAGCAGTTAGCAACTGACCACAGACCTCCCATGGAGCGCCAGCTGCCTGTTGTTGCCTGGAAGTTCACTGTCACAGTCCCTGCAGGTTTGGTTACACATGCCTGCTGCCATTTTACAGCCAGGACCTGTAGGACCCCTGCCAGACTAACTGAGCCCCGTCTCCAGGACCTCCAGCCAACCACATCCACACCCTGAGCTGCAGCTCCCCATTTGCCAACACATTTGGAAGCCAGAGTGGCCATCTTGGATAATCCTGGAAGTTATATCTCCCATCTTTAGATGGGGCAAATATCATCCTGAGATGCCTGCTGGAAACTGGAAGTTCATTGTCAGGTACCTCTCATACATCAGGTTACTGAAGACTGGGAGGTTTAAATACTATATGACTGTTATAGTGTAGTTTTTTTTTTTTTTTTTTTTTGCCTTATTGAAAAATTTTAAGTTTTTATTTCCTTACTTTTCTCACTCTATTTTCCCTTTGTTTACTTGTTCCTTCAGAGTCTCTTTCTCCCTTTTTTGCTTGCTAACAACCAGCTTCTTTTGATTATACTCTCACTCTTTCTATGATCTAGAACTTCTATATACTCTTTTTATCCCATTAAGAGCTACAACCTACACCCCTGCCCATCCTCTTGTCCTCCATTAGAAACTGCAGGCCTTATTTCAAATCTATTTATTATACTGTAGATAATAATTGAATTCATTCTGTTTATTATGACAATATTGTTAACATCCTCATAGGGGCTATTTGGTCTAGGGTTGCATATTGTCTGTACTGGGCACTGATAATATTGATCTCCCCTTAAAGAAAAGGTTTTGGAAACCTATAGGGTCACTATAAGTCTATAGGGAGGAAACTGCAATACCCTGGATCTACACTGCTAGAGGGGAAGATACATGAACAACATGAAAAATCAAGGAAAGAAAATGATTCAAACAAACCTAGATTCTATATTAATAGAATATGATAGTATGGTAGAAGAAATGTGAGAAAAGGAGCTAAGAATATACATAATTAAAATGATTCCTGGAGCAAAAGATGAGATAAGAGAGCAAATGTAGGCAATGAATGATCACTCCAATAAGCAGTTGAAAAAGCAACTGCAGGAAGCAAAAGATCATTTCAAAAAAGAGATAGAGATTCTCAAAAAAAAAAAAAAACAAAAAAACAAATGGAAACCCTTGAAATGAAGGAAACAATAAACCAAATGAAAAATTCAATGGAAAGCATCACCAACAGACTAGACCACTTGGAAGGCAGAACCTCAGACAATGAAGACAAAATATTTAATCTTGAAAATAAAGTTGCCCAAACAGAGAAGATGGTAAGAAATCATGACCAGAGCCTCCAAAAACTATGGGACATCATGAAAAGACCAAATTAAGAATTACTAAAATTGAGTAAGGCAGAGAAATACAAACCAAAGGAATGAACAACCTGTTCAATGAAATAATATCAGAAAACTTCCCAAACCTGAAGAACGAAATGGAAAATCAACTACAATTTGGTGTTATAGAACACCAAATGCACAAAATCACAACAGATCCACACCAAGGCACAATATAATGAAAATGCCTAACATACAAAATAAAGATAGGATTTTGAAGGCTGTGAGAGAAAAGCATTGGATTACATATGGGGGAAACCAATAGGGGTATCAGCAGATTTCTCAACCCAGACTCAAAAAGCTAGAAGGGCCAGGAACAACATATTTCAAGCTCTGAAAGAACATGGTTGCCAACCAAGAATCCTATACCCAGCAAAACTAACGTTCAGATTTGAAGACGAAATAAAATCCTTCCATGATAAACAAAATTTAAAAGAATTTACAAGTAGAAAACCTGCGTACAGAATATTCTCAACGAAATATTCCATGAGGAGGAAATGAAAAACAACAATGTAGGTCAGCAAAGGGAGGAACTGCCTTAAAGGAAAAAATCAATCAAAGGAGAAACCAAGTCAAGTTAAAAACCAAAAATAAGCCCAAATGACTGGGAATACAAATCACATCTCAATGAAAACCCTGAATGTTAATGGCCTAAACTCATCAATCAAAAGACATAGACTGGCAGATTGGATTAAAAAGAAAGACCCAACAATATGCTGCCTGCAAGAGACTCATCTCATAGAAAAAGACATCCACAGACTAAAGGTGAAAGGATGGGAAAAAACCTACCACGCACATGGACCCAGTAAAAAAAAAGTGGGGGTTTCCATCCTAATTTTAGATAAAGTGAACTTCAAGCCAAAGTTAGTCAGAAGGGATAAAAAAGGTCATTTCATACTACTTAAGGGAACCATAAATCAGGAAGACATAACAATTGTAATATTTATGTCCCAAACAACAGTGCATCCATGTACATCAAACAAATCCTTCTCAATTCCAGGAATCAAATAGACCACAACACAATAATTCTGGGTGACTTTAATACACTGCTGTCACCACTGGATAGATCTTCCAAACAAAAACTAAACAAAGAAACCACAGAACTCAATAACACAATCAATAACTTAGACTTAACAGACATATATAGAATATTCCATCCATCAACAAACGAATTCACTTTCTTCTCAGCAGCACATGAAACCGTCTCAAAAATAGACCATATGTGATGCCACAAAGCAGCCCTTAGTAAATGCAAAAAAAATAGAGATACTACCTTGTGTTCTATGAGATCATAATGGAATGAAATTAGAATCAATGACAAAATAAAAAACAAACTACTCCAACACCTGGAGACTAAATAATATGCTATGGAATGAAGCATGGATAACAGAAAACATCAGGGAGGAGATAAAAAAATTCTTAGAGGTAAATGAGAATGACCATACAACATATCAAAATCTCTGGGACACTATGAAAGCAGTACTAAGAGGAAAATTCATTGCATGGAGAGCATTCAAAAAAAGAATAAAAAATCAACAACTAAATGACCTAACATTACAGCTCAAAGCCCTAGAAAAAGAACAGAACAACACCAAAAGTAGTAGAAGACAGGAAATAATTAAAATCAGAGCTGAAATCAATGAAATTGAAACAAAAGAAACAATTCAAAAAAATTGACAAAACAAAAAATTGGTTTTTTGAAAAGTAAACAAAATAGACAAACCCTTAGCCACACTAACAAAGAGAAGAAGAGAGAAATCTCAAATTACTAAAATTTGTGATGGAAAAGGAAATATCACGACAGACACCACCGAAATACATAACATAATGAGAAGCTACCTTGAAAATCTATAATCAACAAAATAGAAAATACCAAAGACATCGACAAATTTCTAGAGATATATGATCCTCCCAAACTGAACTAGGAGGACATACACAATTTAAACAAATCAATATCAAGCAATGAAATAGAAAAAGCCATCAAAAGCCTACCAACCAAACAAGCTCAGGAGCAGACAGATTCTCAGTCAAGTTCTATAAGTCCTTCAAAGAAGAACTCATTCCAATACTTCTCAAAGTATTCCAGGAAACCCTATCAGTATTCTATGAAGTTAATATCACCCTCATACCCAACACAGACAAAGACACATCAGGGAAAGAAATTTTTAGACCAATATCTTTGATAAATATAGATGCAAAAATCCTTAACAAAATCCTGGCAAACCACATCCAAAAACATATTAAGATAGTGTACCACAGTCAAGTGGGGTTCATCCTGGGAATGCAAGGTTGGTTCAACATCCATAAATCAATAAATGTAATCCATCATATCAATAGACTTAAGGTTAAAAATAATATAGTTATTTCAATTGATGCAGAAAAAGTTTGACAAAACACAATACCCCTTAATGCTCAAAACACTAGAAAAAATAGGGATAGTAGGAACATACCTCAACATTGTAAAGGCTATTTATGCTAAGCCCACGGCCAACATCATTCTTAAAGGAGAAAAACTGAAAGCATTCCCTTTAGAAACTGGAACAAGACAGGGATGACCTCTTTCACCACTTCTATTCAACATCATCCTTGAAATACTAGCCAGAGCAATTAGACAAACAAAAGAAATTAAAGGAATACAAAAGGAAAAGAGGAACTCAAGCTGTCACTATTTGCTGATGACATGATTCTTTATTTAGAGGATCCAAAAAACTCCTCAGAAAATTTCTAGACCTCATCAATGAATTCAGCAAAATAGCAGGATATAAAATCAACACACATAAATCTAAAGCATTTTTATACATAAGTGATGAATCATCTGAAAGGGAAATGAGGAAAACAACTTCGTTCACAATAGCTCAAAAAATAAAATAAAATACTTAGGAATCAATCTAACCAAAGAGGTGAAAGATCACTACAAAGAAAACTACAGAACATTAAAGAAAGAAATTGAAGAAAACCTTAGAAGATGGAAAGATCTCCCATGTGCTTGGATAAGCAGAATTAATATTATCAAAATGGCCATTCTTCCAGAGGCACTATACAAATTTAACACAATGCCAATTAAAATCCCTATGACATTTCTCATAGAAACAGAAAAAGCAATCATGAAATTCATCTGGAAGAACAAAAGACCCAGAATAGTCAAAGCAATCCTGGGCAGGAAGAGTGAAGCAGGAGGTATCACAATAACAGACCTTAAACTCTACTATACAGCAATAGTAACAAAAACAGCATGGTATTGGCACCAAAATAGACAGGTAGACCAATGGTAGAGGATAGAAGACACAGAGACATACCCACATAAATAAAGTTATCTCACACTAGACAAAGGTGCCAAAAACTTACAATGGAGAAAAGATATCCTCTTCAACAAATCGTTCTGGGAAAACTGGAAATCCATATGCAGTAAAGTGAAATTAAACCCCTATCTCTCACCCTGTACAAAACTGAATCAAAGATCTAGAAATTAGACCTGAGACCCTTCACCAAACAGAAGGAAAAGTCAGACCAAATCTCCAACACGTTGGTTTAGGACCAGACTTCCTTAACAAAACCCCATAGTGTGGGCTGGGGAGATAGCTCAACTGGTAAAAGTGCTTGCCTCACAAGCACAGGCCCTGAGTTTGATCCCTAGTACTGCAAAAAAAAAAAAAAAAAAAAAAAACATGGTGCAAGAAATAAAAGTAAGAATCAATAAATGGTATAGATTCAAACTAAAAAGATTTTCTCAGCACAGGAGACAATCAATAATGTGAAAAGAGAGCTTACAGAGTGGGAGAAAATCTTTTCCACACACACTTCAGACAGCGCACTCATCTCCAAAATTTGTAAAAACTTACAAAACTTTACACCAAAAATACAAAGAACCCAATCAATAAATGGGCCAAGGAACTGGACAGACACTTTACAGAAGAAGACACACAGGCGATTAATAAATATATGAAAAAGTTTTCAACATCTCTTGTAATTAGAGAAATGCAAATTAAAACAACTCTAAGATTTCATCTTACTCCAATTAGAATGACTATTATCAAGAACACAAACAATAATAGATGTTGGCCTGGATGTGGGGAAAAAGGCACACTTTTACATTGCTGGTGGAGTTGCAAATGGGTGCAGTCACTCTGGAAAGCAGTGTGGAGAATCCTCAGAAAACTTGGAATGGGCCCACCTTTTGACCCAGTTATCCCACTCCTCGGTTTATACCCAAGGGACTTAAAATCAGCATACTACAGTAACTCAGCCACATCAATGTTTATAGCAACTCAGTTCACAATAGCTAGATTGTGGAACCAGCCTAGATGCCCTTCAACAGATGAATGGAAAAAGAAACTGTGGTATATATACACAATGGAATATTATTCAGCCATAAAGAAGAATAATATTATGTCATTTGCAAATAAATGGATGGAATTGGAGAATATCGTGCTAAGTGAAATAAGCCAATCCCAAAAAACCAAAGGTCAAATGTTTTCCCTGATAAGTGGAGAATGATATATAATGGGGGTGAGGGGGTGGGGAAGGGGAGAAGAATCGGAGAACTTTATGTAGAAGGAAAAGAGAGGGAATGGGTATAAAAAATGGTGGAATGAGACAGACATCATTACCCTATGTACATGTATGATTACACGAATGATATGAATCTATATCATGTACAATCATAGAAACAAAATGATGTACCCCATTTGTGTACAATGAATCAAAATGCAGTCTGTAAAAAATTAAAAGATAAATTTTAAAAAAGAAGATATACAGGTGATCAACAAATATAGGAAAAAGTGCTCATCATCCCGAGTAATTAGAGAAATGCAAATTAAAACCACCCTAAGATTTCATCTAACTCCAATTAGAATGGTTATTATCAAGAACACAAGCAATAAGTGTTGGTGTGGATGTGGGGAAAAAGGGCACACTCATACATTGCTGGTAGAGTTGCAAATTGGTGCAGTCACTCTGGAAAGCAGTATGTGGATTCCTCAGAAAATTTGGAATGCACCCACCATTTGACCCAGTTATCCCACTCCTTGGTTCATACCCAAAGGACTTAAAATCAGCATACTACAGTGATGCAGCCACATCAATGTTCATAGCAGCTCAATTCACAATAGCTAGATTGTGGAATCAAACTACATGCCCTTCAATAGATGAATGGATAAAGAAACTGTGGTATATATACACAATGGAATATTACTCAGCCATAAATAAGAATAAAATTATGGCATTTGCTGGTAAATGGATGAAGTTGGAAAATATCATGCTAAGTGGAATAGGCCAAGCCCAAAAAACCAAAGGCTGAATGTTTTCTCTGATAAGTGCATGACAATATATAATGGGGGGTGGTGGGGGGAAGAGAAGAATGAAGGAACTTTGGATGGTGTAGAGGAAAATGGGGTAGGAGTGGGTAGGGAACAGAAAGATAGTAGAATGAAATAGACAGTATTATCCCATGTATATGTATGATTACATGAATGGTGTGAATCTACATTGTGTACTACCATAGAAATGAAAAGTTGTATCCCATTTGTGTACAATGAATCAAAATGCAGTCTGTAAAAATATAAACGATTTTAATTAAAAAAAAAAAACAGTTTCATTACCTTCTATCTGCCTCTCACCTGAAGCAAGATACTTAACCTTTCTAAGTCTTCATTCCTTTGTTCTGAAATTGGATGAGAAGATTCCTGTGGTCATTGAATGAGATATTACCTTCAAGATAATGCTTGGCATTGAGAACTCACTTCATAAATATTTTATGAAATAGTATGTGCCCTTGTTTAGACTTTTCCCTTTCTGAGCATTAGAACACAACTGTAAAACCAGAATAAAAATGTCTTCTTCATGGGTGATTATCAGGATTAAATAATAGCTAAGCAATAAATGTTCTATAAATGGCAGCTTGCATTAGCTACGAAACAGGCACATTTACTAATACAGAAAACACAAGTCAGCAAATTTGTTCCAAGAAAATGGAACTCTCATGGGTGTGGCAGGATGATACAGTGCAGTGTCTTAGCCTGGCATTGACCATAAAGGAGTAGATGATATTTAAATTCCCATGATAGAATCAAAGGGATTCCTGAAAGTCTACCCATATATTCACCGAAGCTGGAGCAAGCAATGCACTAAACCACTACAGATCCTGGCAACAGTCCTGACAGTATCAGGTCCAAGCTCTTGCGATTCAAAGCAGCGTATACCTCTGTCATTTCCCAGCCCCCAGAATCTGCTCCTCTTTCTCCTCTTTGTGCTCAAAGTACATGTTCCAAGTACCAGTCCTACTATAGACCCTGCACTGATTGATTAGTAGATGTGTAGCAAATCCTTTGGGCTATAAATCAGTAATGAATATGTCAGCTACTAACTCTGAAATGACACTTTTTAGTAATGAAGAGGGACTTCAAAAACAAAGAACCTTCAGGGTCCCACAGAATAAATCTGCAGTAAGATAATGATGGGTGAGGAGATTGGCATTTTGAGGCAGGGTTTTTTTGTTTTTTTTTAAACACAGTTAAAGTACAGAACATAGGAAGCTACTTTCTCTCTAGTCTGGCCTACTACAAATTGTTCAAGGCATAGACATACCTTTCTCTAACATTCTTTTCTTATGTTTCCTTCTTATTATAGCTAGAAGAATGCTGGAAGGAAATTTAGGTAATTATTTTTCTTGTCTTTGGATGGGGAAGAACTTTCAACATATAGAGAAATAAAAGGAATCACAAAGTAAAAGATATACATACTTGACTTCATAAAAGGTGAATCCATCCATATGTTAGAAGGCACCTCTACCTAAATTAAAACTGAGAAGCAAATTAAAGCTGCAAGACATTTATATTCATAATATACAAATAATTCATACAAATCAATAAATAAAATTATAGTATCCCAGCACAAATATGGGCTAAAACATAAGTAGAAAATTTACCTAATTAGTAAAAAAAAATTTGCAAATTTAAACTACATACATTTTCCCCTCATAACAAATTAGCAAAGATTTGAAATAGGAAAAATATTTATTAAGACTAATATTCTTGTCTTTTTGTGAAATTGGTTTAATTTTTTTTTATTTGGTGGGGTAGGTACTCAGTTAAATAAATTAGAAGTCACAAAATTGTTTTCAGTCCTTGATCCAATAAGCCTACATCTAAGGACACTTGGAAATTAACACTAGAAAATAATAAGAATTTCAGTTAAAATGTAAGTACAAATATGTTAAGCACTGCTTTATTTATAACAGCACAATTTGTAGAAAAAACATGAACACTAAAGTTGAGAGTTTTGCATGTTTATAGGAAAATTGTACATTTTTATGATTTCAAACCTAACTTGGGAAAATACATATTTAAAACTGGGGAAAAAATCAAGATACAAAGCAGGCTATACCGAGGATAGCTTTTGAAATATTTTTGCAGTGGCTATCTGGAGAGCTACATTGAAGGTTATTCTGAAATACCATCTGGGCTCTGCAGGAAAGAAGGCTGTGATCTCTAAATATCTGCCATAGGCACGGAGGTGGGGAGTCACAGCACACATGCACTCTCTGTGCCATTCCAAGTAGTGTACACAATATGGTTTCAATCACTTACCAGCATATATGTGTCTGCAGAGTGCATATATGTATGTGTGAGTGTGTGGCAAAGATCAGAGGGTAATGTCAGATTGTAGGTTTGTTTTGGTCTCCTTCTTCTCCTTCATGTTTCAGTATTTTTCAAGATTTTCATTATCAGGTTCAGGACACACTACCCCCAAATATGGCACCTCCGTCAACTCTTTTGAGCTAGAGGATGTGAGAAAAAGCATATAGAGGGAGAACTCTCTGGCCTTCCCCTATATTAGGTTCATAAGAACCTGATGTAAGAGGAGCTCCTTCTGTTCAGGGCAGAAAGGATCTTCCTAATTTTTGGACACAAAGGGATCACACAGTCCTTGTGAAGCTGGTCCCCAGTTTATTAGACTTAATACATACCTTCTTTGTCCCTATTGTACTTCTCCCTGAGTTTTCACTCTTCACCTACTGCAAAAATACTAGGTTCAACCACATCTTTGGGTCTTCCTTTCCTTAAAATGATTCCTGTGTCACATAAAACATATTCAATAAATCTGTATGCTTTTCTCTTATTAATTTTTGTTTTCTTATAGGAACTTCAGTCAATGAGCCTAAGATAAGAAGAAGGAAAATATCTTTTCCTTCTGTTACATCTACATTGAACACATCGGTTTTATTTTTTTTTTTTAATCTTCAAATTGTTCAATGATTTTTTCTTTTTTCTACATTTTTATTGGTGCATTATAGTTGTACATAATGATGGGATTTGTTGTTACATAGTCATACATACACACAATGTAACAATGTAATTTGGCCAATATCACTCCCTCCCCATCAAATGATGTTTTAACTACAGTATTGCATTCACTCTAGGGAAGGCTGCAGGCATGGAGAAATAAAAACACATGCAAATATAAATTTTAGGGAGATTTGGTATGTGCTTTCATTTCTTTTTCCAGAAGGGTAATGTATTATTAGAATTAGGAATATCTTTCCCAATACAGGTTAGCTCTTCAAATTTGGTTATGAATAAGAATGTGACCTTTTGTCTCCTCTAGAAATCCAAGCACTTGAAAGAAGGTTTCTGTGAATGAGCTAAAAAAAGAATCAATTTTTGTCAGCATAAATAGCCAAAGGACCTGGAACTAATAAGTTCCACATTTGAAAGTGCCAATCTTATGGTGAGTTTTTAAAATTTTAAAGTAATTAATGATGTTTTTATCTTCTTTTACTAATTTGCATACTGCTGAGTCATGTCTACACTTGAAGTCGATTTTGGTGTTTCCAAAGTTCAGATTTCTTTGCAGAGAATACCTACCAGGTAGAGAAGCAAGCAAGCATGGTTTCAGGGCAGAATTTCTTCCACCTTGTGAGATGCCTCAGAATTAGAAACCACAGGCTTCTGGGAGTCTGGGACAAAGGACCCAGATGCAGCTTTCCCTTTAATTAGCTCCATGACATGAGACAAGTCATTTTCTCTGTTCTCTTTCAGATTTTCCACATTTGTAATAAGAAAATATACTGTTACTGCCCTCCAGGGCATAATATATGAGCATAAATTGAGTAAAAGATGTGAGATGCATAAGCCAGCGGGAGGCCATCTTTCCTACTGGGTCTCACCCCCAGATGACTGCATACAAATCCCTCCTAAGGTGTCAACTGATAATTAGGATGTTAATGAGCAGCCAAGCAGACAGCAGTATTTGTGCTTCTAAAAGTAAATTAAGTAGGATTGCCACAAATTTCAGAATTGGGCAGTATCAGTAAGATGTCCAGTGCTGATCCCAGGAAGCTTTGGGGAAGGAAGTCAACTACAGTTTCCCATAGTCTCACAAGTTATCTTGAAACTATAATCCATTAGGACAATTATGCATTGTTTTCTGATAATTCACATTCAGCCATGCTTGAATTATTTTCTCACCTTGCTCTCATTTGATGTTTGCCTTCCTCTGCTCCTTCAATCTGCGCCCCTGGCAGGAACACTAGAATAATTGCTAAGATTAACCACCAGTACCCAGAGTGGGAATGAGTCTTTGTTTGAAAACTAGTTATTGGCTAGGGTCTATATAAAACTAATTATATTGGATAGGGTCTGTATAACTTTAATGTCTTTTTGAAAAACTTTAATATGCCAAGACACCCAAGACCCTTAGGGGAAAATATTGACAGATTTGACTAAGTAAATCTAAAGATTTTTCCCCCCATGGCAAAAACACTACAAAGACAAAAATACAACACAAACTGGAAGTAGTTTCAACACCTGACAAAGAAGTTAATATCCACAATTTATCAGCATATCCATAAGTTAATAACTTAAATATATATGTTTCCTCAGAAATACCTTGACTGACCACCAGTCTAAACCAAGGTACTCCATTACATCACTACGTAGCCCCACTCTTTTCTCACCCATTAACAAATGCTTACTCTGTACAGACACAATGCTGCATGCTACCTATTCATGCATGGACAAAAGAGCAACATAGCAATGGTCATCATAGGCTGCTTTACATCACTTTGGGAAGTATTTGTATTTCCTGATTATACACTTTATTTTGGGGTGGGGGGTACCTGGGATTGAACTCAGGGGTACTCGACCACTGAGTCATATCCCCAGCCCTATGTTTATATTTTATGTAGAGACAGGGTCTCACTGAGTTTCTTAGGGCCTCACTTTTGCTGAGGCTGGCTTTGAACTCACAATCCTCCTCTCTCAGCCTCCTGAGCTGCTGGGCTTTTAAAAATGATCTAAAAACTCAAGTAGCCCAAATCAGGAACAGTCTTGCTTTTGACTTATTTAAATTTTTAGTGAAATATATAAACTAGACAACTTTATATATAAAAACACTTTAATTCCATTAAAACTATGTTCTATTTATCCTTCTTAGGTAGAAAGGTAGTATGATCTTTGGAGAGATATTTTTCAATGTAACATAAAAGCCAATTAAAATATGCACATGTAATTAAGTAGGTGATGAAAGCATATGATGCAACATTTTTTGTAAAATTAAAGATATTTTTGAAATCTGATTCTGTTTTCAGGATAACTATTTCCGTGTGACTGAAGTTTAATAATATTACCACGGAGCATTGTAAAGAAAAAAGTTTATCTGAAGTAAAACATTTTTTTAAATGTCTATATGTAGGTCTTAAAAAAGAAAATAGTTATTTCCACTACGATTGATTAGTGACAATCCATTGATTTTGATATTTTGCTTCATAGAAGTGGTATTTTTCTGGTTGTGCAGCTTCTAACTGTTCTCCATCTAAGGAATAGTAAAACTTGAATTACCCCTGTTCTCTTGTTTCCCTTAGCTCCTCATCTTAGTGTACTATGATTTCCTGGGGGCGGGAGACAAAAGCCAAATCTTGAATCATCTTAAGACCAAGTAATTCAGAAATTGTTCTTTTCACGTTACCCTGTTTTTATTTATGCCATATAATTCTGTACTTACTTGCAACAAGTTAGGTAACCCTGCCATCAGGTCAACCAAGCAAGGGGTTAAACCCCTACCCCAGGTTGCCTGAAACTGCTGCCAACTAGACACCAATTAGACTCAATGGAACAGCGGGAGCTCCTTGCAGCCGTGTGGATGAGCATAATTGGCAGCAGGGAAGGCGCAAGGGTACAAACTAGCAGAAGGGACATAAATGGGATAAACCAGAAGTGGAACAGGAAGGTTCAGGCAGGGGCAAAGCTGAATCTGGGCTTTGGTGTACGTATTCTTTATGTGAATGGCTTGATCTGATAGGAACTTTCATCTCACCTTGGACTTCTCAGATGAAGTAGGGCAGTGTGCAGCACCCTGGTATACTGCATAAAGCCATGGGGATAGACTTTCTTTTTGTATGTGGTCAAATATTCACTCTTTATAACAGGCCCCCTTTGTAGTAGACTTGGGACACCAAAAAGGCAGATTGAGGGAATTATCTGAACAATTCAACCAAAGGCAAAAGCTCTCTCACTTGCTGACAATGTCCCCTCCCCTCTTCATGCTGTTTCTACTCTGATCAGGCCCAAACTTCCTGAATAAATATAAAGGCAGACTTATGCATTATTAAAAATACAAGGCTAAATTTTAATTTAATAAATTTGGAGAATGCAGTCAATGATTTAGGAAGTAGGCTTCATGTGAATCTATTAGGACAGTACAGGAACCAGTCACAGATTATTCTTTGATTTATCCCATCTTTCTAAAAACAGAATAATGGAACACTGAAAAATATATCTCATGTATCTACTTAATGCCTTTTAAAACAAGCATTTGTTGAGCATTGGTATTATACCAGGTTCCATCCAAGTCTCAACAGTCCAAGTAGATAAGGTAGACATGTTAGTAAAAAAAATTACTTCCACCGTGGGAGTCTGACCATAGAGGTGATATCAAGATGCAAGCAAACGGGCTGGGGATATAGCCCAGTTGGCAGAGTGCTTGCCTTGCATGCACAAGGCCCTGGGTTCCATCCTCAGCACAAAAAAAAAAAAAAAAATGCAAGCACACAAAGAAAATAACAGTCAGATCTAACTCACGGGAACTCTGGACAGAGTAACATGATGTCCAAAGGTCCAAATGAATGGAGCAATAATGCTGTTTTCAGTGTTCGTGTGTAGTGTGATGGGGAGAGGTAGGAGAAGAATTCATCAGCCATCCTAAACCTTTGGACTTCTTCCTATAAGTAAAGGAAAATTGCTGACTGACTTAATTATATATATAAGATTATACTGATCTTTTTGGAAGCAAAGAGGAGGACAGATTGAAGAGGATGCAGACTGGGTACAGTGAGGTCTATTAAGAATGTGACTGTTAAAGTTCCTCTGGGATAGGTGGGGAGCCTAAGATGGCTTTAGACTATGATAATTTCAAAAGGACCAACACGGGACCCCTAAATCCCAAAACGAGTTGTGCTAAAGCTGCATATATACTTGTACATAGTTGAGTGCTATGGTGTCCAGAGAAAGAGCAACGAACTGAAGAGGTCAAGGTCCTGCCTTCACGAAGTTGCGAGCCCAGTGGAGGTGGGGTGAGGGTACATACGCAGAAGCATTTGTTGCACTGCATCGAATTGAAAACGATGGCTTTCTTTGGAACTACATTAAAACCTATTACCATGACTGGAGTTGAAAATAAATGTAGCAATAAATTCAAATGTTGAAGAAAGAGAGGAAAATTAAAAAAAAAAAAAAACTCATTTTATCTAAGTTGTCTTCCATCACTAGGGATCAGGTTCTACTGCCAGGATAACAAGACAAATTCTCTGATCCCAGATGTCTTTATGCCAGTCTGAGGCAAGAGGGATTCAAACCACCTGTCTGTCTTCCCTGGGAATCATAATGACTACAACTCTTTTAGAAACATTTTCACAATCTACCCTGCCCTTTTCCTCAGAAACCATCAACATCCTCCAGCAATATCTTTTCAGAGGTTATTTTGCTCTGATCTTCCCCACTTGACTCCAGCCTTAAACACCCAGATGGAAAGAAGTCCTGTGTGAACTCTCTCCACCTGGACCTGAAAGAACCACCAGGTTCCAACCTTCTTGCTGGTCCTCTCTGAGGTCTGAAGGTTGGAAGATCATTATGGATGCTGAATGGAAAATGAATTGGAAAGAAACAAGAGCAGTAAGCAGGAGACCTTTGCTTGGAATAGATGGTGGCCACAGCAATAAAGAGAAATGAATAGATTTGAGAGTTATTTATAGGATTTCGGGAACTAACTGAAAATATGTGCTGGGAGAGAGGGAAGAATCAAGTAAATTGCTTACAATTTTTATCTAAGCAATTGGTTAAGGGGTGGTTCTGTTTTTTAGCTTAGGACACAGGAAGTTCGACTGTAGACCTTGTGAAGTTGAGACACCCATGAGACCTCTACATGGAGATGTTCAGTAGGTCAGATATATGTGTTTGGAGGGAGAAAAGTCTGGACTGAATAAAATGTCTATATTTAAATACTAGGGAGGGCTGGGGATATAGCTCAGTTGGTAGAGTGCTTGCCTTGCAAGCACAAGGCCCTGGGTTCAATCACCAGCACCACAAAAAAAAAAAAAAAAAAAAAAAAAAAATACTAGGGAAAAAGAGAGCCTTTGGAGAAGACAAGGAAGCTATACTGAAGAGATAGGAAACAAAGCAGGACAGTGAAATCTATAGAAATGTAGAAGGAGAACACCATTAACAGTATAAAATGCTGCTGAGAAATCAAAAGAGATAATTACTGAAAGTGTTCATTAGTTTTAGGGACATGGAGGTCATGATGTCCTTGCAGAGAGCAGTTTTAATGAGGTGGTAAGATCAGAAAACAAATTACAGAGTCTTGTGGAGAAAGAATGAAAAGAAGTGGAGACAGCAGGTGCTGAAAATTTATTCACTAAGTTTGCCTGTGAAGGAGAGGAGGGACAAGGGGTAGGTGAAGGAGGACATGTAATGAAAATGGGATGTGACAGGGAAGATGAGACACAGAGCAGTAATAATCAAAGAGTGGTGGAAAGGCAGCCATGTACACAATGTAGACTGAACAAATAACTACAGGGCACAGAGGGAATCAGAGCAAAGGAACAGCCACTGAGAGACTGGGTGAGTGCAAAATAAATACACGAATGCATTGAGGAAGTCAGCAGAGGTGAGTTCAAATTCTTGCTCTGGCACTTACTCAATTTCCCCATCTGCAAAATGGGGATAACCCTGACTTTTTTGAGATCATCCTTATAAAAGTGCAATTACCATCTAGTAAGAATTTACGACACATGAGTTTTTTTCCTTCCATGGGTTAAAACAAAGGGCAAGAAGATTTTAAGACAAGAATACAGACATGTAAAAATATATCTTTACATTTGAAAGGATGTTTGTATTTTCACATCTAAGATGCATTAGTTCTATGATATTATCATGCTCTACCATGTATTTTACACCATTTGAAATTCATTCTGTTGTTTCATTTTTGTCTCACAACAACTCTGGAGCAAGTAGGGCAGGTATTCTTGTCCCTTGTTAAGATAAACTGGGGCATGCTAAAGTTAAGGAACCCATCCTCAGGAGCCCAACCTCTGTTGAGAGCAGGAGGCTGTACTAGATAGATCCCTGGAGTTCAGTGCTTTTGGTAGGAGCCTGTAATATGCAGATAAAACTTACTGCAGTCTCAGTAGCATATCTAGAACAAGTGGGAAACATTTTGCTTCTTGCTCTAAAATTTTCAGAAACAAATATAGGACATCAGCTTAGGTTTATTTCAACCAAATTTTATCTCATTTTCCTCACAATGACTAATTACCTGCTTCCTTGTTGCCACGTTCTAAGCTGCTTTCTCCTCCTTAACCTTCGCCATGATGTTCTGCCTCACCTCCTGCCCAGAGAAATGGAGTTGACCATTGATGGACTGAGACCTCTGAAACTGTGAGCACCAAATAAACTTTTCCCCCTCTAAAATTGCTCTTATCAGGTCAATCGGTCACAGCAGCAAAAAAGATAACTAAGTTGTCATAACAAAATACAACACACTGAGAAGCTTAAGCAACACATTTATTTTCTCATAGTTCTGGAGACAGAAAGTCCATGTTGAGCTGTGGGTAAATTGATTCCTGGTAAAGTCTCTCTTTCTGCTTTCAGATGGCCACCTTTTTTTTCCTGTGTCCTCTTCTGACCTTTCCTCTGTGCTTGGAGGAGAGAGGGAATTCTGTTGTCTCTTCCTCTTATAAGGACTCTTGCCCTATAGGATCAGGGCCCTGCCCTATATTCTCATTCAACCTCAGTTATCTCCCTCAGGTCTCCATCTACAAATATCATCATGTTGGTTAGGGTTTTGACACCTGAATTTTAGGAGGGTCACAATGCTGTCTATAACAGGAACTAAATTCTATGATTTTCAAAATAATAATTAATAACAATAATAATAATAATAATACCCAAATGAGTAATCAGGAAGAGCAAAAGAAAGAAATTTCTAAAACTAAAAAAAAAAAGAAGAAAAAGGAAAAATTACAATGGGCTAGATATTATGGGAGAAAATATGAGACCAGGTAGACAGATCCAGAAGACATAAGAATGACAGAAGTTCCAGGAAAAAAAGGTACAGATCAAAAAAAGGCAATAATTATTCACACAAAGAAAAGTAATGTCCCTGAGTTGATAGAAAAAAATAGATTAAAAGTTTTCTTTCTATACATATAGGTAGCAAATTCAATAAAAAAAAACTCATACAAGATATCAAAAGAAAGAATATGTTAATATCAAAATGAAATAGAATATCAAAAAGTCTCGGTTTCTCATCTTCATACCCATAAAATGATGTTAACTGACCTAGGGAGAAAAGGAGAGTCACCCAAGAATCCTAAAATCATCCAAGATACCATATCCAAAGGAATCAAGATACCTCCATGCTCATGTTGGTTGCATGCATGACTCACAATAGCTAAGCTATGGAATCAACCTAGGCGCCCATCAACAGATGAGTGGATAAACAAAATGTGGTATACATACACAATGGAATATTATTTGGCCCTGAGGAAGAATGAAATGCCATCATTTGCAGGAAACTTAAAGACATTATGTTAAGTGAAATAAGTTACATTCAGAGAGACAAGTACTACATGTTTTCTCTTGTATAAAGAAATTTAAAAATAAGTTGAACTGGGCATGGTGACACATACCTGTAATCTCAGTGACTCAGGAGGCTGATGCAGGAGGATTGCAAGTTCAAGGACAGTCTCAGCACCTTAGCAAGACACTAAACAACATAGGGACACCCTGTCTTAAAAAATAAAAAGGTCTAGGGATATGGTTCAGTGGTTAAGAACCCCTGGGTTCAATCCTTGGTACAAAAAAATATAAAAAGTAAAAGTAAATTGACCTGGATATATAATAGTGATTACTAGAGATTGGGAAGGTTGTGATTAGGGGATTAAAGAGGAATAAAGGGAAGCTGGATTTGATCAATGCACACTTTACGCATGTATTGAATTATCACACTGAATGCTATTGATGTGTATAATTGTCAGTTAAAATAAATTTTTAAAAATCGAAGATACCATTTACCAATCAGGTTAAAGGTAAGGTATTTGGCAAAAAAAAAAAAGAAAGAAAAAGAAATTCAGAGAACTCCCATTGAAGAGAGTGCTAGAACTATAACTACAACCAAATGGCAAATTAATAAGAAAATATAAAACTAAAAGAAAAAAACAGTGAATATTTAACTTTGCAAGGTAAATATTTAAATTTAAATGGATGACAACTATAAATGAATAAAATATGTTCTAAACAAGAATTATTGCAATACAACAGCTAAGCTATTTATAGTTTAGAAATTTTAAAAAATTACCTCAATAAAAAAGATGACATCAAAATAATGATGAAGGAACAAATTGTTATAGCATTTTGGGAAAGCAATTGGTATGTATACTAAAACCTAAAGTACACATACCAGAGACCCAGGAACAACACTTTAGGGAAACAATATTTCCAGTATATTAAAAGTGTGACATTTATGCAACATTGCTTTAGTACAAATGTCAAAACCAAGAAAGATCCCTCTATTCATGAATAGTTCAATAAATTGTGGTACATCTAAAACACAGGATAGAGTGCAGTTATTAAAACAATAAATTGAGTGCCAGGCATGGTGGTATTCTCCTGTAATCCCATCAGCTCGGGAGGCTGAGGCAAGAGGATCACAAGTTCAAAGCCAGACTTAGCAACTTAATGAGACCCTAAGCAACTCAGTGAGATCCTCTCTCAAAATAAAAAATAAAAAGGGCTGGGAATGTGGCTCAGTGGTTAAGTGACTCTGGGTTCTACTCCCAGTACGAAAAATAATAATAACAATAATAAGAATGACAATGCATTGAATCTGTACCAATGATTTGAAGGGATTTCCATGAAATATAGCTAAATGAGAAAGGCATCTAAGATGAAACTATATATAATAATTATATATAAGTATGTATACATATACATATATATATGACATTTTCCTAAAATGAAAGTAGTACTTCTAAATCCCTACTTTTTACTATTCGTGTTTATGTGTTTGTTTTCTTTCAGTTCTGTTAAGCCTTTGCATATGATGTTCCCTTCTTGGAATACTCTTTCCTCCAATTCTCTTCTTATACAGGAAAAAGTCTTTATCCTTCCCAGGCTCAACCTACAGGCCAAATTCTCAGGAATGTATTCCCCAACCCCTTAGATGAAGTTCAGTTCTCTTCTTATTTGCATGCTTATGAACATTTTTATCCTCTATCACAGCTCTTACATTACATTAACAGTTTTAATTATACTTCTTTCCCACTAAAGGTAGTTTGGTATACTAAAGTATACTTTGTGCAAACAGGGACTGTCTGTTTGGTTCACTGCTCCCCTCCCTATTTCTTGCATAGTTCCTAACATTAACTAGAGACTCAGAGTTCAACTACTATTGATTGATTGAATGAGTGAGTGATTCCCTTTTAAGGTTTTCAACATTGGCAATATATTTTAGTTCCTCTAAGGTATCCTCTTCCACTCCTAGAGAGTGTGCTGTAGAGTCTCTTGCCTCAGCAGGAACTTACTTATTAAATGAATATGAGTAAATGACAGAAATTACCATAGTCATGTACATGAAAGGTAAAACCATGTCCTATAGTAGATTTAAATAATATTCAGGATGCCAGGCCACTGGGTGGCATTTGAGGGAATGGAAGCAGTTAATTGGACCTGTAGGGACTGAGACATATCCTATTGACATAAGTCTGATTTGAGACATATTGATGATATCACTTCTCCTCTATTGGTCACTTGAGTGTTGAAGGATAAATACATTTTTATGTGGAGGCCTCACTGAAGATATGGATTTCTGCAGCCCTATATCCTTTGTGACCACACAAGTCTCCCCCCAACTTCAGTGGCTTAGATAAGCTATGAACACTTTACCCAAAGTGTGTCTGATTTTATTCTATCAAATTTGTAATTGGGAAACTAAGAGACTCTAGAGTTAAAAGAATACACAAAACCAGGGCTGATGCTGTACTATGGCTGGACAAAGCCAAGGACAAGCATCCCTGGAGAGTACAGAGGGGCCTGTGCGTAGCAGAAAGAAGCAGATGAATGGAGAAGGCATGCAGGGATAACAGATTTCCTAGTATCATGAGAGATGAAGAGAGTAGTGCCACTTATCTATCCACCCATTCATCCACTCAAACGTTTGCTGAACCTACTAGGATCCCTACCTATAGTAACAGGTGCCGGGGACTCAACAGTAAATGGGACAATCAAAGTGCATGCCTTCATAGGGCTTGAAGTTCTATAAAAAGGACCGACTGAAACTGTTTATGATGAAGGGTTACAAATGTTATGATTCAGAACATTCAGAATGCTATGAGAACAACCAGCAGGAGAGCCCAACCTGGTCTAGCCTCCCTGCACACCTCTCCTTCCAATGCCTCTGGTCTGGCCCATTGCACCTTATTTCCTATCCTTCCATACCTATGACATTCTTCTTCATGCTTTCCAAAATGAGGTTTTCTTTTTTTTTTTTTTTTCCACTTGAATCAGCATACTAGATAGCTGGTGCATTTTATCTGCCCAGCACATTTTTAGGTATTATCATGTTAGGAACTGTCCTTTCTTTTCCTGGTAGGACTATTGATCATAAGAGGCCACCTCGCCTGTCCCTTAGTTTAGTTAATCAAAACTCTCCATGATCCAGCTACAGAGATTGGCTCAGATATTTGCTCACAACTCACTCTGGGTGACTCAGCATCCTTTTGTGGGGATTGAGGGTAAAAATTGAGAAAAGTGTCTCTGCCCTTCAAAGATTTGAAGCACAAACTTTTTTTTAAGGTTGGAACTATTGGGACCATATTTCCACTACTTGAAGAGAGGCTGCATCTTGAAGCTGGCTATTTCTCACACCATTTCCTATGGCTTTCCCGACATTTCTGTGATGCAGATATTATAATTCCCATTTGCAGGGTTGTTCTAAGGCCAGTTCACCACAAAATGGTCAATTTGCTACTTGGAATATCTTCTGTCACTGATGTGTGCCACATCTCTGGTTCCGGCTCCCCCTGAATCTAGTGGCTCCATGCTGAAGCCACTCTATTCAGGTCCCAGATCCCGCTGTACTCCCTTGGCATGCCAACTAAAAAATGTCCACAGGAACATTATGAATCTATTTAATTATTTTTTTGAAGAATAAAAATCAACATAAATTTTATTACCCAACTAGAGTCTAATTTTAATATGCAAATGTTTAATACATTGAGAGTATAATGAGATTTTCAAGAATCTTAAATCGTGTCAACTTTCTTTTAATGTAGTAGATAAATGCATTTTTTTGAAACTTGGTAAAAAATATCAGGAAATGGTTACAGCAACAATCAGACATAGGCATCCATAAGATGACAGAAAATTTCATCTCTATTCAGATTTCCTCTTCTCTTAAACAAACAACAGTCCTGAACTAAAAATAAAACAGAGAAAACTGAAAATTTTTTTTTTCTTGATGAAAAATTCCCTGTACTGCTATGAGATCAGTCCTTAAAGCTGTGTTTAGGGGACAGAAATAATTTTTTGCTCCATTACGCTAAAACATTCCAAAGAAATATTAAGTTTGGATTTGAAACATTTAAAATACTATTTATTTTTAAATTTCACTGATGATTAAATTGATATTAAAATAAATCACTACACTTTATTTTCTTGACAGTCTAATAAAACTAAACTCTCTCTTTCAAACTTCATTTTCTTTTTAGTACCTTGGAATTCCATTTGGATATTATCTTGTTATTTTCCTGTCAGTCTTTGAAGAATGACACTAACAGTTATGCACTAGCAACCCTACCATTAAGTCATCTGCTAAAATAAGCCAGAGACCTCACCACTTAGTATATTTTTATTTTGATGAACTACTAATTAGAGTTTTATTTTAAAATATAAATATTGCTATTTTACACAGGAACCAAAGCTGAGATCATTTATTAAATCTTCATATTTGTGTCCATGAATTCATTTCATTAAAATATTACTTTATTTGATATGCAAAGCAAGAAAGAAAGATGAAAAATACTTTGTCAAATCCATTTGAAAACCCTATCTTGATTATTATAAGATAAAAATATTTTAAGAATTTGTTTGAATTTATTTCCATCTTGCCTACATAAAGATTAAACATGAAACAATATGCACACAGTAGACTCAATTCTGTGTAAGTAACCATCTATCCATATGATTCTGGATATTATCTCAAAACTGAAATCGATTCAGATTGAAAGCAGAGGCCTTTCACCTACGGGCACTGTTATGGTGAACTGCTAATACCTGGTCATGCATTAACAAATCAGATTTCCTATTGGTGTGACATGCTAAAAAAAACAGAATAGAAAAGTCCTGAGTTTTGTGGAAGAGTAAAAGGGAAGCAATTAAGAAAGGTCCAGAATGAACACATGGAGCCCTGGGAATCCAGTAAGACTCAGAAAAGCCCTGGACCAATATACTACTGGGAGCAGGGAAGGCACTCAGTACTTGGTAAGGAAATGTTAAAGGACCAAAGGATTTCACTGACTTCAAATTTCAGATAGCACTGGTTCTATTTAATAACGTTTTCAAAATACACTATCAGGATCATGACATTGAAAACAGACTTTGAAACTAAGGGAGGAAAATTATTCCCTTAATTAAGCTCACAGAAATAGTTGGCTGACTTTGGCAACGAAATTAAATTTATTCTTTTTTTCATTCTCTCATATGCACACTCTTTTACACCTTACTGAACAAGCTGAAAATTCAATAAATAAATGCATTCATTAATGATTTAGTAGAACCCAAAAGGAAAGGAAAACTGCCGGAGCCACTCCATGGGTCTCCTACTGTGCCAAACACCATTACAGTGGTGTCAGAACTGATGATGTGAACCCAGCTGTGGGGGGCCAGGGATGACGGGAGGCTGCTGCTACTGCAGCTGTTGCTCTTACAGCCAAACTGAAGTGGAAACCTCTTGCCTTAGAACCTGTAGACCCACAGTGACAGAGAAACAGAAAATTTGAAGATGTTCATGTTAAGGGTTCTTCCTTCTTCCCCTCATTATGCACTGAAGGATGTTCTAGTAAAATTGGAGACATCGGCATAGAATATGTTAATGCTCATAAATTAAATTGCTCACAGAAGGTGATCAATTTTTAATGTTTACACTCAAGATGTTCTATTTAATTAACGCTTAGCTACATTTGTACTCTCTGTTCATTGCAGAAAATGTTTGAACTTGCAGAGAACTGCAATAAGTTGTAAGACATCAAACTGCAGTAATTTTCAAAGTTGCACCCTTCAAGTGAAAAAAAAAAGAACTTTCAGAGGATTGACATCATAAAGAGGCCTAAGTTTACTCTAAGGTAGTGGCGCCTTACTTATATTCCTGATACAGAAGTGGAAATCACTCATCTATAAATGCCTATGATGTATTCTAAGACATATGTGAAAATTAAGTGATTTCCCAATTTAGCCAAAGTTCATTGATTTGTAATTAACATTGCTTATTAGTTATATATAATTAGAAAAAAAAAACAGATTATTACTGTGTGACCTTGAAATTTCTACCTAACTTCTCAGAGCAAAAATAAGAGTAATACCTATATAACAGTTTTTATGAGAGTTAAATAGCATGTGTCACATATATCAGATACTAAATAATAAATATCAGTTTCTTTCCTGTATATTTTACCTCATTTACTTCTATTGTGCATTTTGGTGTTTTCTCTCTAAAAATGGAAATGAGATTGTCAGAAGACATATACATAACTCACTGTGGAGAATGTTGCTTCTGTTATGGTCTAGGGACCTGCTCCAAGATAGGAACAATTCAAGGAACCAGACCAAAGACTTTGAAATATTCTGCAAAGGAAGAAGTGTTATGTGTCAATTAGAGAAAAACTAGTCTCTGCAGGAAACAGATGTTCATGGACCATGATGGGCAGAGTGGCTTTCATGTGACATTACCAATCCTATAAAAAATGAGATTACATGATAATAAAACAATAATCTTTTAAAACATAATGGATTCTCATCCTTATTTTCTCTGAATTATTTGCTTTAAATTTTATTTTTTAATGATCTGTAAGAGTATCTCTAACTTAGAGATTTCCAAGTTTTCTTCATTTGATGATATGGAACATTTGACGCTTAGATGAAGATAGAGACAGAGGAGAATTGGCACTAGTAAGGGGAATGGGAACAAGACAGGTTTTGGGGGATCAATTAAAGTCTGATTTTGGCAAAATGACCCAAAATCTTCATCTCTGGGGTTGGTAAAATATTAAATTATAAATGTATAAATTTTATTAGTGATGTACTTGCTCCCTAGGAAGATCTTAAAAAAAATGTTTTTGGGATTAAGCATCCTAAAGTATGGATTTCTAGATCTATAAATGACTTCCACCTACATGAAATTCCAATAAGTCATATCAGTCTTGCCTTCAGATGTCTAAGGAATGGTGCCCTAAATAAGACAATGAGAGTATGTATATATATATATATGTGTGTGTGTGTGTGTGTGTGTGTGTGTGTCTGTGTCTGTGTCTGTGTCTGTGTTACAAGGACATATATGAAAACCAGAGTTGTGAGAGAGGTTCCTGGTCTATATTTCTGGGATATCCATTAAAATTTGTTACCTACGGCTGGGGTTGTGGCTCAGTGGTAGAGAGAGTACTCACCTCACATGTCTGAGGCCCTGGTTTCAATTCTCAGCACCGCATATAAATAAATTTTTTAAAATATGTCTATCAACAACTAAAAAAAAATGTTTTTTTAAATTTGCTAACTATAAAAATAGGAAGAATTATTTGCTTTTAGCTAATCCAAATTTAATTTTTTCCATATTTTACCCTTTTTCCAAGTATTTTCCAAGGAATACATAATGTGAACAAATTTTCTAATAGCAAGACTAGATAAACCCACATGGAGTTTTATTTTTCAAAATGGATGATTCAAGGGAAAAAAAAAAAAAAAGAGTCAAATGACTTTTGTTAGCCTGAAAATTAAATTTGTTTTTAACCCAAATATTTGTGGAGGAAATGTTTATATCTTAAAATAAGAAATTTGGACTCCTATCAGCAAGAATTCTTTTGGCTTAGAACTTTGAGAAGGCTTATCCAGTCTGAATTAATAACCCCCATTCCTTGAAACTTTTCAGTTTTCATTTTGTTAAGCCTTTTCCTATTGACTTTCTATGCAATGGTTGAGTCACTATAAGTCAAAGTGGGTAGTTACACCATCTAACCTCTAGAAAAGCAAGTAGCTCAAGTGTAAAATAATAATCCTGATCAATGCTTCTTGATCCAGATGTACATTAGACTTGGCTGAGTAACTTTCAAAAACATATAATGTCTAGGCCCCCTGCATGCAGGTTGTATCCCAGTATTAGTAATTAAAAAAAAAACTATACCCAGTTGATTTTAATGTACAGATGGGATTTAAAACCACTGTTTCAAATAAAGCCTTTTTTCTTTTTTCTTTTAAAAGACAGAAAAGAGCCCTGAAGGGCTCTGTCCATCACAGCTCCCTGAATATGGAAAATGATCAATAAATGTTAGATCCTTAAGCATACAAATCCATCAGGAGTCAGCAAACTTTTTCTGTAATAGATGGGTAAATAAATATCTTAGGCACTGCAGGTCGTAAGGTCTCTGTTGGAACTATTCTACTGTGCTGGTCTTTGTTCCAACTACTCAGTTCTATCATGTGGCACAAAAACAGCCATGGGCAATATGAACCAAATGAGCCTGGCTATCCTTCAAAAAAAATTACTTCCAAAAGCAGGTGACAAATTTGATTTGGTCCACTACTGTAGTTTGCCAACCCCTGCACTCAGTGGCCTCTCACTTGAGCCTCTGCAATCTTTTGCAATTTTATCATCATAAATTTATCTTATAGTTTAAAATACTATTTATTTCAAAAACATTGCCATGTATTAAAAAGAACTAAGTAAATATTGTATGTGATTATTAAAGAAACTGCATAAATAAGAATGACCAAAATAATAACCTCTGCACTTCTGATGAGATGAACACTTCTAAAGATACTGGTTATTCGTGAATTTCATTAAATTTTATCTAGCCTAGTTAATATAACTTTATAAATTATGCCTACTGAGTATTAAATGATGAAATAGAAATTTCCAAGTGCTACCACTGCTAGAAAACCTAAGTGGTTTAATTGTTTCATAGGAAATGCCCCAGTCAACAATGGGACATACTGGAGATAGATATCAATATAGATATAGATCCACTTTCTCTCTAGGAAAGAGATTGCCAATCAATTATAACTGATGTGATCTCACAATATTTCTTAATATTGCCCCAAGCAGTCACTACAAATCAAAGTTAGCAGACCAGATGAAATCTAGGTGATCTCAGCATAATAAGAGATGTACTTCCAACTCAGACAACAAGCAAAAAATTATTTCTCTCTCCAAGGGTACAAATGCTCTCTCCACCACTGCACCAATGAGCATGCTGATCTTGCAGGGGGAACACAGCCATGTGTTCACAGTAAAGATGCAGAGAACTGCAACAAGCCACATCTTCTCCAAAGCAGATAGTCAGCATTTTACAAAGCTCTTTGGAAGAAAGCAGATTACTAAAGAAATTGTTAGGTAAAAATTCTGTAGCTAAAGATGGTAATTTAAGCTTATACAAAAGGCAGTAGTAAAAACCTTTCCATAATTCATATAAAAAGCAGAGATTGCAGGGTAGCTGGTATGAGACTAGAAAGATGTAGGGCACGCAATATATTGTTCAAATTGAACCAGAACTTTTTCTGTAGCCAAGCTCTTCATGACTGATAATTGGCACCAGCTGTTACCTAGGAAGCCTCAGTTCTTCACATGGCTTCTCATCTTCCAACGTACTACACCAGCTTGGTGGTAGTGGTCTTATGGAACATTCTAAGAGAGTAATGGCCAATGGTGGCAGGACTTTGAGGCCCCAGTTTCAGAACTTATACAATATCATTTCAACTGCATTCTAGAGGTCAAAGCAAGACTCCAGGCGTCGGAAGAAACTCCACCTCTTTGTGAGAGGTGCTACAAAATGTCGGAGTCATATTTTTAAATCTGCCTCTCATGGTAGAGCTATAGTCTTATTCAACATATTCTCTATTTCTTCATAAAATCCTGAGCTAAGCCCTTTAATTATTATACATAGTTAACAGAATCAGGTGGGGTCTCTCTGACACCATCTAAAGATTCTGATACTCTGAGTGGCCACAGTGGATAAGCAGTAAGCCTAATACAATTCTGTCAAAATGAAGCTTACCTCCATCTAAGAATGCTACATCTTGCCCTCCCTTTGTATTTGATTTCATAGATTCAAAAGAAAAGACCTTAAATATAATTCCATGATAATCAAGATTGACAATTCAGAGAAAATGCAATTTTGACTTCTTTCAAATAACAGATGGAAGTCAATAGGGGGGGTTAATTTTTTTTTTTTTTTTTTTACAAATAAGTTACCTTCTTTATTGAATCAAACAATGGAGAACTTTTAGTCACTGAAGTCTAATGTTCAGCTATGAATTAAGGACAAAAAAGACAGACAGGCAACATGATCGTTTTCCTGATTTTCTAGATGAGAAACAAGGACAAGAAAGCTAAGAGTCTTCCTTCTGCTCAAGGTCACAGAGCTACCTAATGGCAAAACTGATACCACAGGACAAAAGCCCTGCTGCCATAAAAGTGTTTTTACCATTGATCTATTAGGGAAGTTAGTTGGATTCAGGAAAAGTCATGTTAGTTGTTATTCTCTAGGCCTTACTCTCATGTAAAATCAGGGGTTGCATTTTCCTGCAAAGTATCAGATAATTATTTTAGACTTTGAAGGCCACAGAGTCTCTTGATATAACTGTGTGAGATAGTTATATCTGTTCACCGTTGTAGCACAAAAGCAGACATAGACAATACAATAAAAAAGGAGAATTCTTGTGGTCCAAGGAAACTTTGTATATAAAATTGGGCCAGGTTTGGCTCATAGGCCATAGTTTTCCAACTCTTGTGCTTGATTAAGTTTAAACCGTTAAAATACACACTCCTTCCTTCGCCCTTTTCTTCATTCATACCCTTACCATGTCTTCATTATGGATACAGTTTATAACCCCTTTATTTGGAGCTTGACCATGTTTTCTGGGTTTAACTACATCCTTCTCAAAAGCACATGTTGAAGTCCTGATCCCCAGTATCTTAGAATATAAACTTATTTGGATATAGGGTATTTACAGAGAGAATTGATTAAAATTAGGTCATTAGGGTGAGCCCTAATCCAATGTGATCAGTGTCCTTTTAAAAAGAGAAATTTGGAAACAAACACATGCGGAGAGACACACATGGGCGAATGGCATGTGACCATGAAGTTAGCCATCTACAGGCCAAAGAGAAGAAGGTGGGACAGATCCATCCTCACAGCCTTTGGAAGAAACCAAACCTGTCAACAGAACTATGATCTTGGGCTTTGAATCTACAGAACTGTGAGCCAGCAAACTTCTGTTGCTTATACCACCCCATCTGTGGAACTTTGTTATGGTAGTAGCAGGACACTAATACATCATATGACTTGCTTTATCCAGTGACACATATCTGGAAGTAGCAATGTCCTAGTCTCCAGCTTAGGCTTTAATAAACCTTGAACTTTTCCACTTGCTCTCTAATTCATCTTCTGTTGATATGAGAAAAATATACCCTAATGCTATCCTGGTCTGATAAGTATGAGACACACTTGAAGCAGAACCACTCTGTCCAAACCCAATCACCAGATGATATGCAGATACACAGCAATGATAAATTATTTTTGTGAAGCCACTGGATTTTGGAATATATTCCTATATAACAATCGATAACTAATTCAAAAGTTAAGTGTAACATTAAATAAATTACCAAAATAGAGTGTTTACATCCAATACTGAACTTTTGTTTATTGTGGAAAGATTTTATTTCATTGTCAAATATGAAGGTTAGTTTTGCTGGGTATAGGATTCTTGGTTGGTGTCCATGTTCTTTCAGAGCTTGAAATATATTGTTCCAGGACCTTCTTGCTTTTAGAGTCTGGGCTGAGAAATCTGCCCAATATCCGTATTGGTTTCCCCTTATATGTAATCTGATGCTTTTCTCTCACAGCCTTTAAAATCCTATCTTTATTTTGTATTTGAGGTATTTTCATTATAATGTGTCTGGATGTGGATCTGTTATAATTTTGTGCACCTGGTGTTCTGTAAGCCTCTCGTATTTGTTTTTCCACTTCATTTTTCAGGTTTGGGAAATTTTCTGATATTATTTCATTGAACAGGTTGTTCATGCCTTTGGTTTGTATCTCTGTGCCCTCCTCAATCCCAATAATTCTTAAATTCAGTCTTTTCATGATATCCCGTAATTCTTGGAGGTTCTATTCATGACTTCTTAACATCTTCTCAGTTTGTTCAACTTTATTTTCAAGATTAAATATTTTGTCTTCACTGTCTGAGATTCTGTCTTCCACAAGGTCTATTCTGTTGGTGATGCTTTCTATTGAGTTTTTAATTTGGTTTATAGTTTCTTTCAGTTCAAGTATTTCTGTTTGTTTGGTTTTTTGTTCATAATTTCTATCTCTTTATTGAAGTGTTCTTCCTGTATTTGCTCTTTTAACTGTTTACTGGAATGGTCACGCATTGCCTGCACTTGATCTCTCATCTCGTCTTTTGCTTCATGGATCATTTTAAGTATGCAGATTCTAAACTCTTTTTCTGTCATTTCTACTGCCATGCTGTCATTTGATTCTATCACAATAGCATCTTGGTTTGTTTGGGACACTTTCTTCCCCTGTTTTTTCATATTGTTTCTATATATTCCCCTCTAGCAGTGAAGATCAGAGATACTGAAGTTCCCCCACTACAGATTTATTATGACCCTGCAGTTTTCCATCACCTCTCCTTTGAAGGGGAGATCAATACCAGTAGCACCCAATACAGAGAAAATGCAGCCCTGAACCACATAGCCCCAATAAAGGCTTTAACATTATTGTAATGAATAGGATGAGTTCCATTACTATTTACAGTATTTCTAGTTGTGAACAAGAGGATGTGGAAGGATGTAGGATGTAGTGAGAAAATAGAGGTACCTGTCAAAGGGCCTCCAGTCTCCTATAGGTGTCTCAGGAAGGGAGTCGCCCTTCCAATGATGATAGCCCCACCACCCTCAGGAATAATTCAAAATGCCTGCACCAGCCTCCAAAGAAGTTGGGGAGCCCCAGCGAGGGTGTGCTGAGTCAGCATGGAGGCAGGCTCAGTGTCCCTCAGCAGTAGGGGGGCAGGTGGGCATGTTCAGATACCGGCCTCCGACCTGGGTGTGTGGGGGGGGGGGGTGGGCTCAGCGATGGCGTGGGACCTTGGTGTGTCCAATACAGAACTATGACACATTTTTCCTACATGAGTTTTGCTCTCTTCACTGCAAATTTAAGTGAATTACCAGAAACACTTTTTGCCCTACTACTCCCTGTTCCTTTCTTCTCCTAGTTAAAATAGTAATGAGTGATCACATGACAAGATTAAGTCAGCTTGCCTTTCTTCTTTTAACTCAGCCTGGCAAAAATGCTATGTAATTCAACTATCCTTGAAGTTGCAAAATTGCGCAGTTTCCAGCAGCCCAACTTTATCAGCCACGCTATTTCTTAAGAGATGTATCTGCAGAGTTATTTCATTGTTGTTGTTGTTAACTAAATAATGCAATTAGTTGAAAACACACAGAATTGTTAAATACTCTTCATATAGACAATAGTAGACCCTTAATATCTTTGTTACCCTAAGCCTTCAGAAAATTACCTAAACTTTCGATCTTAGTTTTCAGTTGGCATAATGAGATCAGAGTAATTGCTATGACATACAATGGGGGACTTGGGCCATGCTAGACCAGTTTGACCTTGGGAAAGGATGGAGAGAGCAACTAAAGTCAATCATCCATGTACTCCATGCCTGTATAACCAATCCCCAATAAAAACTCAGGACACCAAGGTTTGGGCCAACTTTTTTGGTTGAAAATACTATATGCATGCTTTCATACATAATTTTGGAAAAATTAAGTGCCACTGATGTGATACCTAAGGGAAAAGACAACTGGAAATCTGTGCTTCATCTTTCCTGGACCCTGCCCTATGATCCCTTTGCCTTTGCTGATTTTTTTTTTTTTCTGTAATAAGTCATCATTGTGAGAATAAGAGCTTTTCTGAATTTTGTGAGCCCATCTATCAAATCATTGAAACTCAGGATGGTTTTAGGAACCTCCAAAGACATAACTATTTATGCAAACATACATGAATAGAAAATCTAAGGTTGTGATTAATTATTGTTCCATTGCTTATAGGTGCAATGATGGTCCCCTGCTCTGCTGTACGTTGTGCTAGTCTAGGGATAATGTGTGTGTGACTGGACAAGCATTTGTGTAACTGGACAAGTCTTTAAAACTTATGAGAACTGAGGTAGACCCTCCACGTTGTAAGGAGGATGTCAATACAACCTGTGTCTCATCTAATCTTTAGAGAACATGGATTACTTCTTAACCAGTCACACAGAAAACCTGTCCTCCAGGCTCTTACAAGACCAGCATTCTCAATTCTAGCAGAACTGTTTGCTCTCTGTGAGACACTGAACAAATTCCATAAACTCTCTGAACTTTGGCTTCCTGCTTGAGAGAAGGAAAACAACAACTACTGCATAGAATTATTGGGAAGTTTAACAAAGACTGGGTAAAAATTAGTAATGGGGTGGCTGTTTGCTGCTAACCTCCTTGCCAAAAAGGATCTTGCCTTTCTATCTCATTTTCTTCTTTTCCACCTTTCAAGGAGAATTTTCTTGCTACCTAAGTTATTAGGAATGTGGTGAAGTAGAGTCTGAAAAGAGGAAATGACGGAAGGGGAAGAAACATATATACTAAATGTGTACAGCAAGTTTTTGAGAGAATTTGAGTGAGATAGGCCTGGTAGCTCCTATGGTAGGGGAGAAAGTAGTGAGCCATAAAGGGAGGATTTTAAGAAGTGTCTTTCCTCTTCATAATATTTGAAGATCGCAAATATAGACCTGAGTGACCTCAAACTAACATATAAAAATCTTAGTTGAGAGAAATAATATAGAGTCCTGAAGAATTTTCTCTCTGGATTATGCCAGATCACAGAAAACTTCATATGCTTCTATTTCTCTTGCTTTCTAGAAATGCTTTCACTGAGTTTCCCTTAAACTCTATGTCTTTAACTTACATTGAGGAACTAATAAAACTCATAAAAATGTATTTTATTAGGGGAATTTTTTTTTCAGTGTGATACAATTCTCTAGAAATTTCATTCAGAAGTTAATGCCAGGAGAAAATTATTTCCCTAAAGATCTAATATTTTTCCCTGCTGAGTATTGGTAAGCATGTGATATTTGGCTACTGTCAAGATCAGAGAGAAATTTCTAGCCCAACTTTTGAAATAATACAAATTCTGAATTCTCTTTATCTGCATTGGAACTGCCTTCTCTCTTTCCTACTGCCATGTCACAGCATCGGGAGTGGAGGAGGATAACACAGGAGGGTTATGAACTGACTAGGATATATACGTAACAGACTTCCTTTGTGTGGGGGTGGAAGAGGGTATCAGTGGGAGTAGATTTCAGACAAGTAAAAATAAATCAACCCAAATGGAGTTACAGTAAGCCAACTATAATAAAGCAGTTTGATGGAGCCTTAAGAGCCAAGACTAAATGAGAGAAGCTCCTTGTGAAACTTGACCCAGCTTAAAAGATCTAATAATGAAAAGAAATATAGTTTTGCATTCTTCCTTGCAAAGAATTCAATTCAAGATCAGGGAACTACAAAGAATACAGTTTCAATTTTAAAATTCCCCGAAGATTGAATTTTGGAGCCCCACCAGAAGAGACTAATATGCTTAAGGATCATGCTTAAAGGTTTAACCAGCTAGAGGTGAAACAGTTTGCAACCGAACATCCTAGATGGTTATGTGAAATACTGTGACATGCAAAGTACTCGTATCTTACCTCTGTGATTTTGATATCCACTGAAGATCTTAATTTAACAAGAAGAAAACACTCAAACCATCATTACCACCAAAAGGCAAAACAACAAAGCCTTCAATTAAGGACACTTTAATAGGTTTCATTAACAAAATCTAGCATGTCCACTTCTGTTCTCCTTAACTAACTAAAATTGAATTGAAACAGACATTTTAAGTTCATGTCTATAAACTAAAGATGAGGCATGTAGGATACACCTAACAAGAACCTTAGAAATCATCTGGCCCTTAGCCTTGCATTTTACAGGTTTGAAACAAAATTCAGAATGTCAGAATCACATAGCTCAGCTAGTGGCAAAGCACTTAGACCTTTGGGATTCCCTGCACAATCCTTTGGGATTCTCTGTTCTGTCAGGAAACCGAAGAGTTGCTGTACCCCAAACCATGCTCAATGCAAGTTATAGAAATGATTTTGAAGCTATTTCTGGCAAAGAAAAAAAAAAAGAAAAAGAAAAAGATCCACAGCGGTATAATTCCTCTTGCTATCCCACAGTTCACATTTGCTTCTTTTTTTCCTCTATAAATTATACAACTTGAACTTTTTTTAGCTTTCAAATTCCTGTGTAATTTGCATATTGCATAAAATTCCCAAGCGACTTTATTGAGCATATGCGTTAACAGTATAGACAAATTTCATCTTAGGACTTGTTACTACATGTCTTTCTTTATAAATCTCCTCTGTGTTTTTTATGACTCAAGATTTTCCTTGAAAAATCTCCTCGGACCAATATTTCTATATTTCTCACTAAGGTTCAGTAAGTTTTTTTTTTTAATTCAAAACTGTAATCTGCAGTCATAAATCTGTTCCTCAGCAGGATAAGCATGCTTTGCAGTTCTTTGGCAACCTACTTTTTCTCCTTAGCTTCTTCTATCCTCAGATATTTACATTAAGTCTTTTTGTAACTGCTTCTTTTGTTTTGGTTTTTATCTTTCTGCAGTATAGGGATGGAACCCTCAAGCACATTAGAGCAGTATTCTGTCACTGAGCTACACCCCCAGTCCTACATTTTTTATCCTTATTTTCACTTCTTAAGTAACTGTTCTACCTACCAACACTCTCAATTCAAGTTCAAGGAAAGACAGAGAACAAAAGTCAAACGTATGTAAAAGTATAACATATACATTTTCAGGTTCTTCATTAATTTTTGTTTTGTTTACTTGATCAAGTTTGCATACCATTTTATTTTTCAATCATAGTATCGGTCATTTTAAGACTATAGTTTCTGTTTTTCCATTTCAATATGGTCTATTATTTCATCTTATTTTTTTTTTGATGGTTCTTCTGATGTATCTTGTATAACACTGAGGAACAAGTTCACAAGAGATGATAAATACTTTTTGCAATGAAAAGTTAATCAAAACAGTTAATTTTCTCAAACTCTAAAGTGATGGGAGACATTTTGCAAGGATTAAATTCTGGAAATCCTAGACAAACTGTAAACTTTCAGCAGGTGCAGTCAGAGCAGTGAATAGTAATAATGCAGAATGACTCTTAACCCTTCCATTTATTAGGCCCTCTCTATGAGATTTAATATAACATATGAAGCTATTAGATTTCATTTTGTCTTCCAATTCTCCTCTCTTCAAATCTGCCACCATTTAGAAATCACCAAAAGCTATAATTTAGATTATTACTTTATCCCTAAAAAGTTTTAAAATCTGCCCTACCTATAAAATCCCTTTGGAAGTATGTTCCCTGAGAAAAGATCAAATTCATCATTTGGGCTAATTTCAAGGGTATGAATTTTCAGCCACATCAAAACTTCTTCCCAGAGCATCTCAGGACATTTGCCTCAAGGAAGCATGTTCTGAAGTCCAGCCAGCACAACCCAGTCCAAATGATCCCGGAGCAATTTTAGTGCTCTGTGGTATTTTCATTCCTATTCTTTGACCTCCTTTTCTGTAGCATCACTTTTAGAATTTGTATGACTTTCATATATATTCACACATGCGCACACATGCATCCATGCACACATATCCACACGTGAAGCAAAAACCTGTGTGTTGGGCGAGTAGCTCACCCTGTAGAGCGTTTGCCGAGCATGTGCATGGGCCGGGCTCAAGTCCCTGACGCCTCAGAAGAGAGAAAAGCCTGTGTGTAACACATATTACTCTATCCATCTTATTATTATTGTTCTAAATCTAGACTTTTAAATTTTTTAATCTTATTTGACTAAATTTATACTTCAAAATTTAATTTACATAATAGCACTCAGCAAAGTATATACTTTGAATGATCATTTACTGTTTGTGTCAAAAACATATTTTTTTTGCCTGGTGGCACATCATTCAGGAAGACAAGCTAATTCCTTCAAAGTTCCCTGTCACCACACACAGTGATTCTCAAACTGTGGGGAATCATATTCCATGGACATTTTGAGAGTTCTGCCCTAACCCCTTTCCTCTCCTCCCACTTTGGGTCTCTGTTATCTTAACTACCTAAAGAGGGAAACCACCCTTAAGGAAATCAAAATTCTGAAATCTCTTTTCCCTCTTGACCATTTCTCACTTGGGCTCTGGGTATTCATAATATCATATACAAACTTGACATACATTTATTTTTTAAAATAATAAGATTTTATCAGTTGTGATAAAACATCTGTTATGAACCACATTTTCAGATGTTGTTATGCTTTATATCACTTATTGAACTGTATTTCTGTAAATATTGCCAAATGCATCTTTATTGTCTTTGATGTTGCTTTTAATAAATTCAAGCGCTATTGGTAAGATGTGCTTCCAGTTCAAGAAAAAAGTGTTAAATTTTTCCTCAAAAGAAATGTCCTATACCATTGAACTTTTAAAATTTTCTTTCCTTCCCATAATATTTGTTGAATAAATTTCCTCAACTATTTTTAAGTCCCTCATTTTTTTTTTCATGTGCTGTAATTAGTTAATGGTTTTATCCATGATGAGACAGGGTGGTCTGGTCAGCTCTCCTTTAATGGCTTAGTTAGAGTTCTTCACAGTTTACAGAGCATCTTTAGTGCATCAGTAGTATTAGCAAGTTTTAGGGCTTGGTTTCCTCTCCAGGGGACTGTTTTCCCCTTCAATATTGCAATACTTCTTCACTGGCTGTGGATGGTTAATCAGGGAATCCATTGGTTTCAGAGTTAAATTTATTGGATTCAGTTATTTTCCTTTTGTAGGAGACACTATATATATTTTTTTTTATTCTATTTAAAAATAGGAGATACCTATGCAGTGATTTCATTCCCTCCAGTGCACCCTTGTTCCGGAATGTCATGGACTAGCATCAACCAAAAGCAGTCATTTCTCTTCATAGTCATGCTTGATTTTTCCTTGTTAACCTCTCATGATGATCACTACACAGTACATTAAAATAGATGAACGTTATCATTTTTAAAGAATTTTTCAACCCTCTAACTGGCTGTGCCGGCTACTTAAGGTTTGCACACTAAATGGTAATGACCTATAATATAAAATAATTCATGTTCATAGTTCTCTCCAAGTACAGTTTCCAAGAAAGTTAGAGGCAAACACTTTCCACCTAGCAACTTTTCCTACCTATACCACTGGACAGTTTTCATCCTGTGTCTTCACACTGGGCTGCAGTTACTGAAGGTAAACTCATTGCCCAACAAATTAAGAGTTCAGCCTTAACCTGACTCAAGGGGCCAATTCAACACCCAACTACCTGGATATGCAAGTAGGAAAGCTAAACATCTCTTTTGTCACTGGCTCTGTTCTCCATTAAGACTATAGACAATTATACAGTTGGAGTAATTATAAAGTATAGAGCCTGTTCCAAGGTTAATATTGTCCAACTTCATATTTTGATTTGTTTTTGTAGTAATATTTCATTTTGTCCTTTACCCCCCACCAAAAAAAAAAAAAAAAAAAAAAAAAAAAACTTGCTGCTTCCTTTTCCTTCAGGAAGAGAATTTGTCAACTTTGCCTCTGATCACTGAGTCCTTTAATATTCTCCTTTGGCCTGCTGCTCTATTTCAAGTGACCTTTTCTTTACATTTGCATAGCTTAAAGGTGCCTATCTCCATAATAAAGAAATCATTTGTCTAGAAGGTAAACTGGAGTTTCCTACTTTTGCCTGATAAAAACTTCTTGCAGTTTTTAAACAATGAAAGTTGAGAGTTGGAGATAACTCTGTCATCCCTGACCTGGGGATCTGTGAAACCTGACAGAACTCATAGTCCTAGAGGCTTAATCTTATGCCTCCAGTGCATTCAAACAGTTTTGACCCCATTCTACAAATTATTGGGTGCTTTCTCCTGTACCTGGCTCTGTCTGGGATACATCGATGAACAATGAAAACAAAAACTTCCCTCCTCCAGCTGCTGGAAACCATACCAATCTGAACCAATGAGGAAGTTAAATATACATTAGAGTAGAGAGGTTTAAGTGCTGTGAAGAAAAATAAAGGCAGAAGGGAAGATGGGGAGGAAGCAGGTAGGAATAGCTCTGAATCACTCTTGCAAAGCACCCAAGAAGAAAGGGTGCTGCAGGCAAAGGCAAGTACCCTGGAGACTGGGACGCAACCGGAGGGTGACAAGAACAGAAAGAAGGCCAAAGATAGCAACCCAAAAGCCACAGCACTTAGATCTCCCATGACTAATATTTCCCTGAAATCATGAAAAATACGATAGAAGATTAATGGGCTGTCTCAGGAGCTCCTTAGCACACAAAGGGCTATAGATGTTTCTCCCCATGTTTCCAGAAGCTTACGCCAGTTTATTCTAAGAGCAACTATTTCATATCTGTGTCTTCTGAACACATAGACCCTAATAAAACACGTGGGGGATCTATTCTGGTTTTTCTTACCCCCGGCTGTGTTCTTAATTGCTCAGCAAAGGTATCTCATTGACAGATGCAAGGCTGCTGACACCCTGCCAGTCTCACTGAAATGAAATCGTCTGGCACCTGAGGGGATCTTGGCCTTCTGGGCTCTTCATTTCTTATTGAGAAATCCATCCGTGCCCTACTTTGATGGCCTGACCCCAACAGGATGACAGTAACTCACAAGAATTCCTGTTGCCTTCATTGCTCACCTCTGATGCTGCCTCAATACCACAGAGTGGGCCCAATCCTGAGCCCCAAAATTCTGTGAGACCACACACAATGAAGGAGCCAAGGAGACTTAGCATGAGGGAGAGAGTGGTTGTTCAAATGCTTACAGAGGCCTTGTCCCTGATGTAAATGACAAAGTTGGATGAATGAGATTTATAATTCATGTGTATGTCTTCATGGAAAAGCCTGGTCAGATCTAACCAGCCACTGCTGTTTTGAAATAATAGTCCATTGTTTCCAAATCTGATTTTCCAAGAAAGACCAGAAGAATGACTCCTTACAAAAAGGAAAAAAAAAATTTCTGGTATGGATGTGGGAAAAGGGAACTCTTGTACACTGTTGATTGGGAATATAAATTAGTACAACCATTATGGCAAAAGGTAGAGCAATTCCTCAAAAAATTAAGAATAGAACTACCATATGACCCAGCAATCCCACTACTGGATATATATTCAAAAGGAAATGAAATCAATATGTCAAAGAGACTTCAGCACTCCCATGTTCACTGGAGCACTATACACAATAGACAAGAGAGAGCAGCAATCTAAGTGTCCATCAGCTGACGAATGAATTATAAAAAATGCAGTTCTTATACATTATGGAATACAATTCAGTCACAAAAAAAATATAAAACCTGTCATTTGTGACATCACAGATGGAACTGAAGATCGTTTACATTGATCACAGAAAAAAGACAAGTATCATAGGTTCTTACTCACATGTGGAATAAAGAAAAGTTCATGTCAGAGAATTTGAGAGTAGAATGGTGGTTACCATAGGCTGGGTAAGTAGCAGGGAGAGAGGGTCAGGGAAATGTTGAACAATGGGTACTGAGTTACAGTTAGATAGTTAGATAGGAGTAAGAAGTGCTGATGAGCTATTGCACAGTAGGGGGACTACAGACAGACAAAATTACATACTATGTATTTCAAAAAGATTAAAAAATGATTTTGAATATTTTCACCTTAAAGAAAAATAGACAGGCAGACCAATGGTACAGAATAGAAGACAAAAGAGACAAACTCACATAAATATAGTCATCTCCTACTAGACAAAGGAGCCAAAAACATACAATGGAGAAAAGATAGCTTGTTCAACAAATGGTGCTGGGAAAACTGGAAATCCATATGCAGTAAAATGAAATTAAATCTCTATCTCTCACCCTGCACAAAACTCAACTCAAAATGGATCAAGGACTTAGGAATTAGACCAGAGACCCTGCACCTAATAGAAGACAAAGTAGGCCTGAATCTTCATCACGTTGGCTTAGGATCAGACTTCCTTAACAAGACTCCCAAAGCACAAGAAATCAAAGCAAGAATCAATAAATGGGATGGAGTCAAACTAAAAAGCTTTTTCTTGGCAAAGGATACAATCAATAATGTCAAAAGAGAGCCTACAGAGTGGGAGAAAATCTTTTCCACACATACTTCAGACAGAGCACTTATCTCCAAAATTTATAAAGAACTTATAAAACTTTACACCAAAAATACAAAGAACCCAATCAATAAATGGGTCAAGGAACTGGACACTTTACAGAAGAAGACCTATAGGCGATTAATAAACATATGAAAAAGTGTTCAACCTCTCTAGTAATTAGAGAAATGCAAATTAAAACAACTCTAAGATTTCATCTTACTCTAATTAGAATGACTATTATCAAGAACACAAATAATAATAGATGTTGGCCTGGATGTGGGGAAAAAGGCACACTTTCACATTGCTGGTGGAGTTGCAAATTGGTGCAGCCACTCTGGAAAGCAGTGTGGAGAATCCTCAGAAAGCTTGGAATGGACCCACCTTTTGACCCAGTTATCCCACTCCTCAGTTTATACTCAAAGGACTTAAAATCAGCATACTACAGTGATGCAGCCACATCAATGTTCATAGCAGCTCAATTCACAATAGCTAGATTGTGGAACCAACCTAGATGCCCTTTAGTAGATGAATGGATAAAGAAACTGTGATATATATATATATATATATATATATATATATATATATACACACACACAATGAAATATTATGCAGCCATAAAGAAGAATAATATTATGTCATTTGCAAATAAATGAATGGAATTGAAGAATATCATGCTAAGTGAAATAAGCCAATCCCAAAAAAAACCAAAGGCTGAATGTTTTTCTGGATAAGTGGAGAATGATGTATAATGGGGGTGGGAGACTGGGGAGTGAGAGAAGAATGGAGGAACTTTATATTATGTAGAAGGAAATGAGAGGGAGGGTGGGCATGTATGGAATGAGACAGACATTATTACACTATGTACATATATGATTACATGAATGGTATAAATCTACATCGTGTACAACCATAGAAATGAAATGATGTACCCCATTTGTGCACAGTCAATCAAAATGCAGTCTGTAAAAAATTAAAAGATAAATACAAAAAAAAATGTTTGAGGAGAAAAATGCATTAACCTGCTTTAAACATTGTGCAATATATACATGATTGAAATAGCCCATTACATGGAACTTGATTAATATGCACAATTTCTTTTTGTATCAGTTACAAAACAGATTTAGTTAATGAAAAATAAGAATACAAAAATTCTAATATTTGCATGAATCTCCCTGATATTTAAATGCTGGCAACTTGTAATTTCAGAAAAACAAACAAAACTGCTATTGAATTAGGCCAATGAAGAGCGTTCTGCTCTTCTGGGTTCTGCCTAAGGGCTCCCATTCTCTGACTTTGATTAGGTCAGCCATTGCTTATTTTATGATGTTCACAGAAGACTCAAATTAAAAAGAAAAACAAGAGATGGATCAAGGATGACAAGTAATTTCTCTTTCTTGCTTGCTTTTCAGCAAGGAACAAGGGCAGTACTGGGAATCAAACCCAGGGCTTCTCACATATTAGGCAAACACTCTACCACTGAGCTACACTCCCAGCTCCAAATAATTTCTAAATTGCATGTCAACTCTGACTTGGGAGTGGCCACCCTGAGCCTTGTTTTAGGGTTCTCAGGCTATTGCTGGGTCAGCAAAATAAGTACCATGTTGAATCATCAGTGTTGAATAATGGTACACAAGATATGTATTTGCAATTTCTTAGCCAAACTATCCCCATGATGGTTCAAGTTGGTGGTAAAATAGATGTTTTCAGTTGTTCTTACTTCCTTAGTTTTTCAATTCAAGTGTTTCTCTCAAGTTCCCCAGAGCCTGAGAAAATGGAGTACTGCTTTTCAATGAATATAAGGACTCTGACAACCATCAGTTGCCTTTGCTTATAACTCATGATGCACAAATCAAGCTAACAATGACAGCAGTATGGAGGAGGGTGAGCAATCCAATCCATCACTCAGACACCTAAGGTATAATTCACTTGGATTTCTTGTGATGTAAAAATATTTGGACTAAGTTTCACTACTCTAAACCAATCAGGCTTCTGATTATTAAATAATCTAGTTATTTAATAATCTAGATTATTATTAAATAATCTAGTTTGATAATTTAATATGCCAAAATGAGTTTCACTTTAGAGTAACAATGCTCTTTAATACAAAGACCAGGTTTTTTTATTTTAAAGAGAAACAATAAAAACCAGAACTGGAAAGTAACCTAAAAGTTTTAGTTATTTTTTTAATGTTTTAATTCATGATAAGGAGACTGAACCCAAGAAAGTAAATGGAAAATGTTATTCACAGGATATCTTAAAGGTAAGTTCATCTGAGTGTTTAAAATATGTATATATATGTATATATATTTTTTGAATGTCATTTTATGTTGAATTCCAGAAGGAATTTCTTCATAAAAAATAGTACCAAAGAGGTAGGTTCTTATCTATTAATTCACAACTTTCCATCTAATAAATCTTTTGTCAAAACTCTTTTCAAAATAAGGGAAGGTTTACACGCTCCCAGTTTATGATAACTGCTCACTTAGTAGTAGGATATCTACTTGAATGAAGAGAGTAGTAGATGGCCTATATGTAATTTCAGACTCTACATGGATGATTTAATATGGAAAAGGCTCTTCCCACAATCCTCAAAACTTCTTTCCCATCAACACAATGTTAGATGCCTGAAATTTACCAGTTATCGGTTATTCCAATAGCATTTCATTTGGAGTATTAAAATATCATTGTCTGTGCTTTAATAGAAAACTAGGCATTGTTTATAGCATGCTCTTCCATTTATTTCACTCTGATTCTAGAGATTTCTTCCAATTCTTTAAGTTGTAGGCAACTTACAATAATAATTCTTCTTATAGACAGGCAACTGAGCTCTCTCTGTTGGAGGGTGGAATACTTCCCCTTATAGAAAAAGCAAATTTGTCTCTATTTATACATTCATTTCATTAGTCCTGATCTAGAAATGCATCTTTTTGTTTGTTCATTTTTTGATTCTCTTGTGAATTGCTTACAATATCTTCCTGGTTCCATCATTGGTCAATGAGTGAAATAAGGTCTTCGAAACATCTTTTGTTTTATATATGAATAAAAGTCATGATTTTTATCTCTTTTTGAAAAGTATCTTTCAGTACTTTCCTATTAGATCAATGTAAATTTAATTCTTGATAGGTAATATCAATATTTTACTCCCATTTGTAAAAATGAACCCTTTGAAAATGTCAGAACCCTGAATAACATTGTGATTTTATTTTATCTTACTAAAACTTTTATTAATAAATTCGTTTCAAAAACATCTCCCATCCTGTCTTAGCCTCAAAGTCTTATGTCACTTCAAGTCATGAAAAAACTAATAAAGGAATATAAATGATTTGTGAAAAAAAAAAGCATTCAACAAATAATTGTTGAGCACTTGCTCTGTTCCAGAGATGTTCATTTATCAGACCAAAGACACCAGCATGTATGTGGTCTCATTTTGAAAGGATCCTTAACAGTCTCAGCCATGAAGAAAGTCACCTTGCCAGACTTCACCACCGGTCACAAAGAGCCAGACAAAGCATATGTTTCAGTCCTCAGAGTTTTTCCAACTGTCAACAAGTGGCCAGTCTGTCATGCCTTAGGTAAATTCATCTTCCCTTTATCTCTTCAAATTCAGCTGTGCCACCAAGACAACCTTTCATTTGACTCATTCCTGCCTTCCAGTAGGAACTGGAAGAGTAACTCCTGTTAGCATGGAACAGCAGGCTGATGGCACAGTGAAGGAAGGGGGATGAAGTGATGTGGGAGTGAAATTGGAGGTAAAGACCTTCCATTGATTAGTCACAGAGCCATTGAAGTTCTTTGGAGTACACCAAGACCAAAGAGGCTTAGGAAGACTTCCAGCCAGAGGCCAGAACACTGTCATGAATGTGGGAAAGCAATAATTGATGCAGAAAATGAAAAAGGCACTTTCACATGAGTGTTGAACAGTCTATATAATCATCCATGGGAATAAGATCATCAGGGTGACAAGCACTACTCTTCTGTCCTAGAGAAATTACAATCTTGACAGGGAGACTGACAAGAAAACAGGGAACTAAAATATTATCTGATCCATCAATGATCAGGGCACACTAAGGAAGTTGTAGAACAGAGACCAGTCTGGGTAAGTAAGGGATTCCTACCCTGAGTTAGTTCAGAAGAAGATGATTACAAAAGACCTAGGCAGTGTTTATTCGGCATGATCCAGAAATACTGAACATGGCGAGAGGAACTTTCCAGTTACTGGAAAAGTATATACAAGTAGAAGAGAAATGATTAATCAGGTCTTGCCACAGAGTAATGAATTTTTTCTCCCATGCATAGTAATTGACACTCTGATTATTAGTATATTTTTCTGGCCATCCTAGTCCCAGCAAAGGAATACCCTGCATGGGGGATACTGGCATTCCTGCAGCTAGAATTGAATATCTCACATTGTAAGTTACCTTAGCCTCTTGTGAATAGATGGCCCTGAGTCATCTTTCCTGAGGCTTTTCAGCTCTGAGATATTGACAGACCTGAGGGCTAGACTGGGGGCCTTGCTAATTCACCAAAGGTAATGTCACCTATGAAACTTCCTGACACAGTTTTTAGCATTCTCCTGGGAACCCCCTACACTTCTTTATGGACTCTTTGCAATTTTAACCATGGGTATGGTGAATATGAGTTGCATGTCAGCAATCAGTTCTGTGGAAACATAAGCCCACTTTACTTTTATGACTATGCATATTTTTCTTTAACAAAACTTGTTACTGCTCAGTAGCAGAAAAAGTAACTTTGGCCCAATCAGAAAGTAGTCCAAGTCAGTAAATTTTCTAGTTTCTCCTAATTTAAAACCTAGCATCTCTCAGGTAAATATTCAATAAACTTAGGTGTTATCTGTCATTCTCTGGTCCAGTGCTCTCTCTGTCGGCAATCCTCCGCACCTGCCCATCTAACTCTCAGGCTTCTGCTCCATTATCTCTGTACTTTTAGACTTAAAATTATGTCTTAACATCTGGTAAAACTGGTAGGTCCTCCAAGGACCTAATCCCTGGTTTGCCTTCCCATGCCGCTCCTGTGAATAAGGTTCCTAACCAAGTAACCCTCATTATCAAGCTCCTATATATCCCTGAGTAGGATTTTATTTCCCTGGACACTAGCAGAAATTTTCAGACAAATCAATCACACCCTCTTACAGGAACCAGGGGGTCACCTTGCCTTCTTGACACTATAAATGCTGCCCCCCACAGTTCCTGACTGTTTATTCTGTTCCCAAGTACAACTTTTGCATGGCCTTGCCTGGAGTGCTGTGTTGTCCTCCACTGGACTATGTGTTTATGTGACTAATGAACTGCTGTCCTCTTCTGTCCAGTGCTAGATGTCATGCTTTCAGCCATCCTCATTATTCTAGAGAAGAAATCCTCCTCATCAGTGGATGAGCTGCCATTGCACAGCAGAAGTGATTAAACCACCCAGAAATACAGTAGGGGTAGAAATGGAAACTTCAGTTACATAACTGGGTGCATGTTAGATATGAGGAGGTTTCTTCAGCTCCATCTGGCTGCTGGCTGCCATCCTCACCTAATTTGGTCATGGTTCTCCTGTTTTATCTGTTTCATTCTGTGGAATAGTTCATTAGATGGTGAAGGGCAACCTAGGTCTTGGATGGCTTCCTGTCTTAGGATATCCTTTATGGTAAGATCAGTGCTCCAGGTTTATGTAGGAGGCCTGTCCCCTACATAAAGGACATCTCTTGTTGTGAGGTGACTGACAAGTCATTAAAGACCTCAGCTAACTGGTTTCCTGAATGACTAAAACTCCAGGAAACCTCAGGATTTCCCCAAGCTCTGTTTGGTTCCAGATGAAGCTGAAGGTGAACTTGGCCTTCTCCTGACCCACACTGCCACCTCATCAGGGTCCTTCATGCTCCAAAGGCAACAGAGGGCTCTGCAGATTCTGTTGCTCAGCAGACTAGAAATGGTGTGTCAGATTCTTACTGATTTGCTTACAGCTGCAAAACTAAAAAAGATGGTTTAGAATGTTTCCCCTGTGTAGACATGTGATCAGAATAAATCTTCTGTTCACTCAAATGACCTCTTTGCCTCCTTTGTGTGTCCTCTCCTGCATCGTCCCTTCCTAACCAAGCTTCATGAAACTGAGTCTATTTTCACTTTCTCTACTTCCTCACATTGCTTTCATTCATGGTTGCAATCTGACCCCAGTCCCTGAAACTCCTTTCCATAAAGTCATCACTGATCTCCAAATTGTCAGGTCAGTTTCCTTCCTGGTCTTACTGGACCACAGTGGCATTTGACACTGTTGTCCACTGCCCCCTTAGAACTCTCACTTTAGTTGGGTGCAGTGGTGCACATCTGTAACCCCAGTGACTCCTGAGTCTGAGGCAGGAAGATCTCAAGTTCAAGGCTGTGATTTAGTAAGATCCTATCTCAAAATTAAAACGAGATGGACCGAGGATACAGCTCAGTTGTAAAGCACCCCTAGATTCAACCCCCAGTACAAAAACAAAAACAAAAAACACATTTGTATCAGCAGCACTACTCTTGCCCCTCTCGTTCTCATTACCTTCTCTGATCATTTTCCTGTCTGCACATGGGCTCTTCCAGTTGCCCTCAGTGATGCTGTGCTCAGGGTCTGATTCTTTCCCCTGTGCTCTTCCCTCCACATGTTCTCATTGAGAGATCCTATGTAAGTTTCTGCTTTCTTTCAATCGTTACTGACGAATGATCCATTGCCTGCAATTCCTTATATTCAGCTAAGGCAGTGCTACTGAGCTCTGGATCTACAGAATATACTTTTATTTTCAGACATTTCCACCTGAAAGTTGCCTAGACGCTTCATATACTCAACATGAATTTAAACCCCTTCTTCTTTCTGTGCTCTCCGGGTTGAAGGCACACTCTTTCATACAATGGTCTAGTTTTGCTATCAGTCTACATTCTGCCTCTTCTAATTTCATTGCCTAAAAGCCTAATTTACTTCCTAAATATCTTGGGACCCTTTTTTCTTTCCTATTCCCTGCCATGATCTTGGTCTAGATCATTGCTTTTTGCCTGATTGTTCTCTCAGTCTTTAGACTGCCCAAGCCCTTTCTCTTACCTAACCTCTACCAGAGTGATGTTTCTAAAATAGTACGTGTACAGACTGGAGGTGTGGTTCAGTGATAGAGTGCTTGCCTAGCAGGGGTGAAGTCCTGGGTTTAATCCCCAGTACTGGAAAAGGGTAACTCTGCTTACATAAGGTCACCGAGTTACTTAAAACCCTTCATGGTTACCCTTTCAACACAAATGTCAAATTCATCAGCCTAACTCACAAGCCCGTTATTACATTCTGGCATTCAACTCTATTTTCTAGCTACAGGACTGTAGGCAAATTAATCTTTTCATGACTCAGTTTCCTCTGTTTGAAAAACAGACACAAATAGCTCGTATGTGATGAGATTATTGTGAGCATTGACTGAGATAGGGCATATGAAATACTTAGGCAGTGCCTAGGACGTGGGAAGCGATCAATATTTGTTAACAGTGCCTGGCACCTGCGCAGCACCATGCTACCATTGTTTTCAAAGTTTCAATCTCACTTCTCTTCTCTTCTTCTGCCTTTGGTCAACACTTTGTCTACTTGACGTTTCTAAATACAGCCTGTGATTTCATTCTTCTGTGGCATTGCTTCCTCTGCTCTTGTAATCATCTTCATCTCTGTACTTAGTTTTTTGTTTTGTTTTGTTTTGTTTCCCCTCTGAGGCACCAGGGATTTGAACCGCGGCCCTTGTGCATGCTATGTACTTAGTTTTAAAGACTCTTTTCACATTTCTTTCTCCAGGAAGACTTCCCTGACCTTTCTTACTTTATCTGCCCCTGTACTTTCACAGCTGCTTGTCCATCATGCATCCCAACACCCAACACTCTGCGTTAGGCATGATTAGATTATATATCTGCCTCCCATACATGACTGTGGGGCCCTTAAAAGCAGGATTCAGGTTTATATTCTCAGTTCTAAGTAAAGAACTTGCTGATGTTTAACTAGAGGGTCAATAAATGATTGTGGGATGAATTAAAAAGTAAACATTTCCCTTCATCAGGTGCTCAGCAACTAACTCTCTGCTACCTCTCCTTCAGAAAAACACCTGACTTCAAAATTATTCTTTTCTTGTTTCTTCCTCTATTAAAATCCCAATCTCTAAGTTGGGAAATTTAGTATTACTAGCATTATTTACTATCATTGATGAAACTAAATTAGTTAACTGAAAATTAATTACAGATCAATATACTTTTAAGGGGTTCTTTTATTTTCAAACACAATACTTGTTAAGACAATTAGATGGATTTTCAATGATGAGGTTTAAATAAATATAGAGGAAGAGGGGATGTAGTTTAAAAAGGTGGGGAAATAAATTTTGTAAATTAATATCCTTCCAATAACATTAAGTGAATGTCCAGTCTTCAAAGGTGAGCAAACTGTGAGCCTATTTATTAGAGAATTCAATTGGGAATGCATCCAGAAGCTTAATTTTTCATAATTATGTTAGTTATTGAATACTGGAGTAATGTCAGTAAGGAAAAGGCAGCAAAACCATAAAAAGGAATAAACTGATACAGGCTACAATATGTTAAGTGAGAGTGAAAGATGCAAGATGCAAAAGCCACATATTATATGACTCCATTTATATGAGCCTAACACAGGCAAATCCAAAGCTGCAGAAAGCAGATCAGGGGCTAGGGGCATAGAGACTGACTTCTAGTGAATATGGGTTTCTTTGGGGACTGATAAAAAATGTTCTGAAAGTAGATAGTGGTAATTGGTACACAACCTTGTGAATATACTAAAAATCACTGAATTGTACCTTTCAGGAGGATCATATTATGGCATGTTTAATTATACAACAATAAAACTATATAATAAAGTAATATAATAAAAAATACCAACAATGGACAAAAACAGCCTGAGTCATTTATCATTTCTATTAGAGGATCTACAAATAAAATCACATTTTCAGAATATGAAGGACATAGCTAGCCATTTTAATAGCTCCTATAAAGCATTTTTACATTTCGTTCTCTCAAGTTTCCCAGAGGTCTTCTGCTATATGTGCCACTCATTCGTAGACTATAAAGACTACAGTTATCAGTTAGTTGGTGTTTTGTTTCTGCTTTAAACTTTCAATTTTCTTTAAGTAATTGCTTTTAGTTTTATAATATTTTCAATTTAGCTTATTCAATAAAAATAAAAGCCACGCTATTTTCAGTTAAATACAAATGTTCCTTTTGATGATTAATGCTACTCTTAAAATGGACATTTATAACTGTGTACTCTGATGCTACAGATAGGCTAAAATTAATAATGTTTTATGATTTTTTCTTTATCATGGTGATATAACTTCCTATTATTGTTCACTATAAATGTCAAGTTGTACCAAGGCATAAATTGAAACATTCTTTGGATAACAGAAAAATATAGTGACACTATGCTTGCAATCTCTTTCTCAAAGATAATACAAGCTGAGAGGTCATTGAATAAATGCTTATTGAAAGTCCACTATGTAAACTATGGCTCCCAACCTTTTTGTTTTTTAAGTATATTTTTAAAAACAACTATTTCAAGTCACAAACTTGAAGAGATTAATTGTGTCACACAAGTCAGCAATAATTATGCTGCAATTCCAGAATTCAGTGTCTCACAGTGTCTATAAAAGTATCCACTACCCAACTGCTTGCACTTCCACACTGAGGCCTCTATGAGGAGAAATGGTAATCTCTTTCACCATGCTCTTTTACAGATTCAAAGGCAAGTGTTATTTTAAGTGAGGGTAAAGACACATAATTCAGATATCTCCAAAATTCTCTAGAATTTTGATGTCATATTTTGATAATATCTAAATAAAATTGCTCTTCCTTTTTTACACACTTTGGGATGCCAATGCCAACCATCCATCAATATTATTTCACTTTCAGGAGGTGTACATTTTCTTAGTTATTTTCATTGCGATGATTTCCCACTGTGTTTGACTTTGACTCATTGTGTATAACTTCTCTCTTAGTTTTCACCCAGTCGAAACAACAGAAACCAATCTAGGTTTCCATATTAGTTAGCTTGGGCTACCATAATAAAATAGACTTGGTGACTTCAGCAACAGAAGAATTTGTTTTCTCACAGTTCTGGGGACTGGGAAGTTCAGGATCAAGATGCTGGCTAGTTGAGTGTGGCAAGGGCTCCTTTTTTGTTTTTTTCTATGTCCTCACAAAGCAGAGAGAGCTCTGATATCCCTTCTTCTTCTATAATGAAATCAGTTCTACCAGATTAAGACCTCACCTTTGTGACCTTGTTGAACCTTTATTGCTTCCTTATGCACTCACATTGGGAGTAGGGCTTCAACAAGTGAATTTTGAGAGTTTGGTACAACCCAATCCGTAACATTGCCCTTCTGGTCCTACAAAATTGATGACCTCCTCATACACAAAATACATTCATCATATCCCAACAGTCCCAAAGATCTTAACTCATTCCATCATGATGTCTAAAGTCCAAAGTTTCATCTAAATATAAACTAAATCAGGTATGAGTGAGATGAGAGGTACAATTCACTCTGAAGCTAAATTTCTCTCCAACTGAGCATCTATGAAATCAGAGAGGACAAATCCCAAGCAAGTCCAAACCACAAATTCCATTATTGTTTGTTTGTTTGTTTGTTTTTGTTGTTGTTGTTTGTGGTGTTGCAGGGGATTGAACCTGGGACTTTGAGCATGTCAGGCAAGTGCCCTACCACTAAGCCATATCCCCAGCCCCTTCTGTTAGGTCTTAAGACACAAAGATCCATATGCTATATGACTCCATTTATACAAAATGCTTAATCTTTGATCATAGCTCTGCCTTCCAGGCCCAATGGGATGGCAGTATTATCCCCATAGCTCTGGGAGCAGCTCTGTTCCCTTGACTCTGGCCCCCACCCCTGAGGAACTGGGTGGAGGCTCCCTGGTCTGCTGCAGTCAGAAAGGAAAACAGGGAGGATCCAGCCCTGCTCTATAGGGCCCTGGTAGGAGTGGGTGGCTCTATGGTAGAAGAGATCTCTGATTGACCTTCAGAGTCATTCTTTTTCTTGAAGGATAAAAAATGTTCACAGCCAAATAGTTTTATCATCCTACACAATAGAATCTAAGAAGTCTGCCAGTCTTCCTTAATTTTAGCACATCTTTGTCTCCTTCATTTGGAATTGACAGTGCTTTTTCCTGTATTATGCCATAAACCACTGAGTGATAGTTTAACCACATCCTTGATAGTCTCTTCTGAATACACATTCTACAGACAGAATTTTCCAATCTTCAGGTTCTGGTTCTTCATCAAGTTATCTTTCCCTTCTCATATTTTACTTTAAACAGAACCACCCAGGCCACATTTTGTTTAGAAATCTCCTCAGCTAAATGTCCAATTTCATGTATTGCAACTTCTACCTTCCACAAAGTACTAGAACACAATTCAGTCAAGTTCTTTACCACTTCATTATAAGGATTGCCTTTGCTCCAGTTTCTAATAAAGTGTTCTTCATTTCTCTCTGAGACCTAATCGGAATGACTCTTAATTACACATATTTCTGCCTACATTCCATTCGTGGGAATCCAGGGTGTTCCTAGCATGCACCTTTACCTTTTACCCATTTCCAAAACTGCTTCCATATTTTTAGGTAATTGTGAGAGCAGCTCCCACTAATACAAAGTATGTATTAGTCAGGTTTCTCCATGTAACAGTGGTTCAATTTATGCTTTAAATATGGCCCTTGCTCTTATGCCACTGCAACTTATTTTTAAAATGGACATATTTCTTTCTCTTTCTCTCTCCCTGCTCCTCCCTAATCTCCCTCACTACCCCAAACACCAGGTAAACAGGATTACCTTTCTTTTCCATCCTAGGCAGAGTTATCTGTCCTTGAGCACACACCTACCACAGGAATGAAGTAATCCAGACTTTGGGGATGGTACCAGAAAATCTCAGAAATGACTATCTCACAAATTAACAAGTGAATTACAACTCCAACGAGAACTCATGGAATGTAGCCTTTCTGTAACCTCTTTAAAAGCCCCCTATTCTTGATGATGGGCAGAATCACAACTTCTGGGACAGGAATCCCTTGAGTTTTTTCTTTGCTAGTAAAGCAATAAGACTTCTTTTTCCTTTTTCCCAAAACTATGTCCTTGTTATTGGACTGGCATGAGGGACAAGGACCAAGCTTTCGATAACGTCCAGGGAAATAGAACTGTTACTGAAACGTGGTCCTTATCCCCAATGCTAGTTTAATAATGAGGACACGGTTTTGCGGAAAAAGGGGAAAAAGTTTTAATTGCTTTGCTAGCAAGGTAGAAACATAGAAGGCTCCTATCCCAGAGGTTGATTCTGCCCATTAGGGGGAACAAGGAGTTCTAAAAGAGGTGATTCAAAGGCTACATTCCACATAGTCTGTTGGAATTATAATTCACTTGTTTATTTGGGAAATAGTCATTTCTGAGATCTTCCTGTGCCATCCCCAAAGTCTAAATTACTTCATTCCTGTAATTGGTGTATGCTCAAGGATAGATAATTTTGCGGCAAAGAAAGGTAACCCTGCTTCCCCTGAGAATAGGAAGGAGGAGACAATAGAGAGGGAAAGGGAGCAAGAAAGAGAAAGAAACATGTCCCTTTTAAAAATAAGTTGCAGTAGCAGAGCAGTAAGTGCCATATTCAAAGTTATAGAAGCAACCTAGTTGTTGGTATCTATAATAGATAGATGTGATATGATAGAAAGGTAGATAAAGTGATTTATACTAAGAAATTGGCTCATGCAATTATGGAGACTGAGAAATCTCAAGATCTGCACCAAACTGGAGACCCAAGAGAGTTGATGATGTAGTTCTAGCCTAACTCCAATGACCTGAGAACTACAAGAGTTGATGTGAGGGCTGGGGAGATGGCTCAGTTGGTAGAGTGCTTACCTTGCAAACATAAGGCCCTGGGTTCAATCCCCAGCACCACCAAAAAAAAAAAAAAAAGAAGGCAAGGCAAAACTGATGTTCATTCAGTCGAGCAGGAAGAGTTTCCTCTTATTTGCCTGAAGGTCAGTCCTTTTGTTCTATTTAAGTCTTCAACTGATTAGATGGGTGCCAGACACATTAGGGAAGGTCATCTGCTTTACTCAATCTACAGATTCAAATGCTAATCCAAACACACCCTCATCCAAGCACACCCTGGAGGACGTGCCTAGAATAATGTTTAACTAAATATCTGGACTCCCTGTGATCCAGTCAAGTTGGCACATAAAATTAACCATCATTGTTTCTCAAACAGAGGGAGCATAACATAAGGAAAGTCCAAATGTTGGCAGGTCTAAAAGAACAAAAATGGAAAGTTGGTCACCCAGGGATAGAAGCACAAAAGGGGAAAAAATGTTACCCAAAGTTCATGCCCCCGTGGTGTCTAGATTGCTGGGGTGTGGCTGTGGCGACTTCGGCTGTGGCGACCGTCCTGCGGCCATTCTGCAGGAAACCAGGCGCGTACACTCCCACTGACACCACAGGAGCACAGAACTGGAAGATGCTCACCATCGCTGCTGCTGCTGAAGCCAGACCCATAAATACTTTGCTGCTGATTTTATTGCTAAAACCACTGTCTGAACAGGATCTCAGAAGCCTCAATTTGTCTGCTTGTTGCTGTGACTGTCCAGAAGTGTTGCCACAAGCAGGAAAAAGGAGGACTTCTTTCCATTTCCTCTAATCTCCTACCCAGTGCCTCCCCCAGCCACAGGCAAGGCTTAACCATAAGCTCTCAGACAAAGGATTCTAGGAAATACTATTTGCAGCCTTTCTACCTCGGGTGGGGAGCACCAGGGGGTTGGAATGGGGCTGAAATCCAACAGACACTTAACCCGAACAGTAACGGAGATAGTCACTCTAGTGCCACTGTCCTTTTTCCATACGGTTTGTCCCACACGGACTATCATATCAGCTCTGTGTTTTTATTCTTTGAGCCTTGCTAAAAGAAAGCTGTTGTGTGCAGTAAAGTTTTCTTTTTTGAAAGTTTTATATAATTTAGAATATAATCACACAGAAAAATATTTTTAAATTGGGTATTAATTATGCTTGTTCCCATAGCCAAAGGAAAACACTAAACACTCCCATCAGAACTCTTTCTCCTAGTCATACTCAAGGTTCCAGACTTTTCCTTGCTCAAAGTTCTTCTACCTCTCTTGTAACAGTGCTCCACTTCATGCTTTGAATATAACCCTTGCTGCTGTGCCACTCCATCTTATTTTTTAAATGGGCGTATTTTTTTCTCTTCCTCTCTCCCTGTTCTTCCTTAATATCTCCCACTCCCTAATCTCAGGGAAAACAGGATTACCTTTCTTCCCCATCCTAGACAGAGTTATCTGTCCCTGAGCACACACCCACCACAGGAACAAAGTAATCCAGACTTTGGGGATGGTACCAGAAGATCTCAGAAATGACTCTATCCCCAAAATAACAAGTGAATTACAACCCCAGACAGAGAACAAGTGGAATGTAGCCTTTGAGTCACCTCTTTAAAAGTCCCTGTTTCCGCTGATGGGCAGAATCACAATCTTGGGGAAAGGAGTTCCCTATATGTTTCTCCTTTGCTAACAAAGCAACAAACCTTCTTTATCCTTTTTCTCAAAACTGTGTACTCATTATTGAGTGGCATGAGGGACAAGGACTGAGCTTTCTGCAACACTCTAGCTCCAACAGCTCCTCTCCTTTCCCACTTTCCCCATCCCACAACTCGCTTACTTGGTCTCCTCAAGATTTCCAATCTATCTTTATTTGAAAGACCAATGTATCTCTCCTTGTTTTCTCAGGCTCTTTTTAAAAGAAAATATCATTCACCTCAGATAGGATTTCTGCCACAACTATAGATGACAGATGCAGTTGCAGTCAATTTTTGTCTTAAATAATCATTTTTTCATTCCGTTTTTGAGATCTTTCTTTGATGCAATTTTGAGAATGTCAGGCCTCTTGTTTGCATCAACACTGCATCAACAGCCTTGCTGTACACTGCAGTACCATCCACTCAACTTTGTTTCACCTGCAGACATTCCTGTAACCATGTGCAGCCTTCATCTTTCCGGAAAATGAATTTTACACAACACAGGAAAGTTGGTGGCAAACCCGTGAACTGAGAAGTACACCCACTGAGAAGCTCTGAGGAGCAGAAAATTGTAAAGATGGACGTAAATAAATTGAAGAGGACATCAGTCCTTGCTTTCAAGTAGTTTCCAATCCACACTGGGGGAAATAAGACATATATACAAAAACTATAAAATAAAGCAAAATGCTTCAAGATTCATAGATGGGGGGCGGAAAGGCAAAGACCCATGTGGGGTACAAAGGGCTTCTGTAGGAAGTGGCTGCCAAGCTGAAACTTGAAGGATGGGCTGGGGTAGCCAATAGGATGGAGGGAAAGAAAGGTATAGGTGGAAGGATACTATAGGAGGAGCAGAGAAGAGAACAACATAAAGAAATTGCTAGTAGTAATTATAAGAAATTCTTGAAATTCCAAATGACCTGAATGAGCTTTTCTTTCTAGTTTTTGTATAATTTCTAAACAGGGCTCAAAAATCACTGCTTGCAATGAACCACAGATCTAGATGCATTTCTGTATTCTAAACTACCTCCTTCATACTCCTTCATATTCAAAGGTGGGGGATCAACATACAAGTTCATAGAGAATGCTTGCAAAATGTCTGTGAAGCCCCCATAGAGGGCAATAGGGTGGCAAAGCAGACAGGATGAGCCCATAGATCTGGAGCAGGATAAAGAGAAACGACCTAGGGATATTTTAGAGGTTTCATTTATTTCTTGCTTTAAATGATTCATTTTACTCTGTTTGGACCTATGAATCTCCTTTGTCTTTCTTCATTGACTTTCAGTGTTCCTCAAATTGGTTTAATTTGACCCTGTTTTCCTGGCATTGTTTTTCTACTTGATAATTTGCTTAACTTTATATCCTGATATTCATGTTTCTAAATCTAGTCTAGAAGATTAAAATAGATTCATGCTTGCTTCCCTTTCTCAGCAGTTCACAAAACTGGGATGGTACCTCATACAAGGCATTCAGGAATGGGAAGGAGGGGTAGTTTGGGTTTTCACAATGATTAAGTGATGCCACCAGTGTTCAGGTGAGACAGTCAAATACTAAAGTCCTATAATTCTTAGGATATTCTTGCAAAAGAATTTTCTCATCCAAAATACTAATTATCCTTTTCATGGTGAAATATGCTTATTTGGATGTCTATATTTGTAGGCTTAATAAATAGGCCCAAGAACTTCAACAGAATGATCCAAAATTATTTCTCCTCACAGTCTAGCATAGTACTGTATGTGTGTGTGTGTATGAGTGTGTATACAGATTTTAATTAAGAATCAAGATGGTATAATGATGTATTTCTACGGTCTAGGGTCTTCATCTGTTTTCTGCTAATCAATAGAACAGTGAACCTGGGGAATTTATAGGTAACGTAGATTTATTTCTCAGAGTTCTGGAAGCTAGGAAGTACAAGAGCATGACACTAGTATCTGGCGAGGGCTTTCTTGTGGGGGGCATGGTGGGGGACATCACATGGCAAGAGACAGCAAGATGCTAGCTCAGGTTCCTCTTCTCTTTCTTACAAAGCCACTAATGCCATCGTGGGGTCCCCACCCGCATGACCTCCTCTAACACTAATTATCCTCCAAAGGCCTCACTTCCAAATATCTTCAATGTATGAATATGAGGATGAAATTTCCAACACACAAATTTTGGGGTGCCACATTCAAATTATAGCACCAGGAATACAAAGATCCAGACAAAGACTCCCAGATTAATGCCCTGTCTACTCTGCATACTATTTCTCTTACAAGGACTTCACAGGCATTTTGCAAATCATCTTTATCCCTCATCAACCTACTTCCTTTCCATAAGGTTGCAGGAAGAGTCCTACACAGAAAAAAAAATATGGCAAAATGAGAACAGAAATATCACTTCATTAATGATTGAACAAATGTCTGATATAAGGAGAACCTTTCTAAGAAATTTGGATTGGAGACTAAGGTTTATATTAGATGGCCTATTCTGAGCTCTCAACACCTACTCAGTCTATACCCTCACTTCCTCTATATCCCAACACACCCTCATAAACAGATACAACTTTCCAAGTGGCTGGAGTGAGGAAGAAAATTAAAGAAAGAAGTGTGACTAAGTAGCTACAGAGAGCATCAGTTTAAATTATCAATTCGATCTCATTCATCAGCCAAAAGACAAATACAGAAGGAAACTGAGAAAGAGAAATCTGATTGTGATCACCCAAAGGTGCTCATAATATCCAGTCTACATCCTAGAGACAATTAAAGGAGTAGATACTTAATATAACTATGGTGTTTAGAGGTTGGGTCTTTGGGAAGAGATTAGGATTAGATAAGGTCATTAGGGTGGAGCCCCCATGATTGAATCCTGGTATTTTTGTTTTGTTTTGTTTTGTTTTTTTGGGTTTTTTTTCTTGAATCCTGGTAGTTTTATAAGAAGAGGGAGAAAGACCTCACAACCAGACTCAGGCACTCTCTTTGTATCTTGACATATAATATGAGGACTCTGCCAACAAGAAGGCCATCCCTAGATGTGTCCTCTTGGTCTTGCACCTTCAGAACCATGAAACAAAAATAAACCTCTTTTCTTTTTAAAGTTAACCTGCCTCAGGTATTTCATTATAATGATAAAAAAACTAATAAAAAAATTAGTCATGTGGATGGGATCATTTTTATAACTGTACCTAAAAATGTGGAATGTGCAGCTTTGGAATTGGGTAACTTAGCAGAGGTTGGAAGATTTTGGAGAAGCAGGCTATAAATAGTCTGGAATGTAAGCAGAACATTATGGGCAAATCTGGTGAAGTCTCAGAAGATAAAGACACTAGGAAAGAGCTAGACTTGACTAAAATGCTGAAATAAATGTGGACAATAAAACTCATGGTGACAATTTCTGAGATGCAGATGAAGGATGATCTGTCAGAGACTGGAGTAAATGCTGCCCTTTCCACACCATTACAAAACTATGTCCATGCCCTAGAGCTTTACAGAAGGCTGAATTTTAAAATAATAAAGCTGGATATCTGGTGGAGGAAATATCTAAACAAGCTAGCATTCAAGCTGCTGTTTGGTTACTTTGCATACAGTAGCATTCAGGTGTAATAGTAAGACCCAAAGGCAGAATGTATAACTAAAAGGGAAACAGAATGAAATGATTTGGAAAATTCACAGCCTGACCAGGGAAGAAACAAAGAGTGTATAAGAATATAACAGTAATTCTGCTTGCTAAAGAGATTACAGAGTAGGAGCTGAGGTTGTGGCTCCGTGGTACAGTGCTTGCCTCACATGTGTGAGGCACCGGGTTCAATCCACAGCACCACATATAAAGAAATGAATTAAAAAATAAAGGTCCATCAACAACTAAAAGATATTAAGAGAGAGAGAGATTATAGAGTAGATATTTTTTACTTTGGAGTACAATAATGTGAAAAAATACCTTAAGGGATCTCAGAAATCTTCAAGGCTTCTCCTCCATTCCTAAGCCTTCCAGAGAGTAATATTTTTTTCCCATAGAATCCCAAGGTTTGACCAGTTGTTACGTGAGGCCAGCACCACCTTAGGATTCTGGTTTTCTGGCAAACTTTTTTCAGAGTTCTTTGGTTCCAGTGGGCCCAGATGTGGTTCATGCTGGCAGCAGAACTTGGTAGCATCCACATGAAGCTGCTTCTGCAGGTCTTCAAAATGCAAGTTATGAGGTCCTAGTGTATTCCACCAGGATTTCAAAGGAAGGCCTAGGGGGCTATGAAGAAGTTTGTCACAGAGTTAGAACCCCTGCAGGGCACAACTAATGGGTGACATCTGTGGAACTGTGGATGTGTAGGTAAAGTGGAAACTAGAAAACTAGAAGTACCAGCAAAGTGAAATGCCTTCCCTGGAGAACCACCTATATCAATGAGCAGCCCAAGACCAGCGAAGGCATAGGGGCAAGTCTGCCCAAAGCCTTGGGGGCCTAGCCTCCGCTGCAGAATGCACAAGATTCTGGAATGGAGCTTCAAATTTAATATCCATCCTGCTGGGTTTTGCTTTTACTTTAGGTCAATTATTCCTTTCTATTTGCCTATTTCTCCCTTTTGGAATAAGGATGTTTATCTTGTGCTTGTTCAGCCATTGTGTCTTGTAAGTATGTAACTTGTTTTTGCTTATACAGGGACTCCCAGCTGAAAGAGTTTGCCTTGAGTCTCAGAGGAGACTTTGGATCTGAAATTACAAGTGATGCTAGTATAAGTTAGTGCTTTGTGACTATGGGGATGGAATGAAAGTATTTTGTATTGTGAGAAGAAGGATGTGCTATTGAGGGGGCCCTGGACTATAGATGTTTGCTCCCCCAGCGTGCATGTGTTGGGAGGTCAGTACCCAGCGGGTGGCACTGGGAGATGATGGAAGCTTTAAGAGGTGGAGACTAGTGGGAGCCTAAGATGGTCTATTAGGGTCCAGCCATCAAAAGGAATTAAGGTATTTAGGGAAGGGTCCTAGTTAATTCTCCTGAGAGGATTGTTATAAAAGTTTGAGCCTGGCCCCACCCAGACTCTTTCCAACTTTCTATTTGGAGAGGAGACCCCTTCACTGCCACAGATTCCCACTATATGCCATGAGACCCTCACCAAAGCCTACACCACGCTGTTTGGACTTTGAGTCTCCAAAACTGTAAGCTAAATAAACTTTTTTTCTTCATAAATAGGCTACTTCAGGCATCTTGCTATGTTATGGTAATATAAAACAGAGCAATAGAAGAGACCAGAGAATGTACAAGAAGACAAAGTTGAGCTTCCCTACTCTAAAGATAGGCTTCCTAATGCTATAGTGACTCTGCTCATTAGAAAACCTTGTCTTAAGGCTGGAGTTGTAGCTCAGTGGTAGAGCACTTGCCTAGCATGTGTGAGACACTGGGTTCAATTCCCAGCACTGCCTATAAACAAGTAAATAAATAAACAAACAAATAAATAAAAAGGTCCATCAACAACTAAAACATATTTAAAAAAAAAGAAGAAGACGAAGAAGAAGAAAGAGAATCATGTCCTAAACATTGACCTTATTTCCAACTCTCATTTCCTTTCCTCCTTCAGGGAGATGAATAATCAAGAAGAAGGTCACCAGAAACAGGTCTTGGAAGATGAATGGAAGAACTCTCATGCACTTCTTAAGCCTTAAGTGCTTTTTGATCAAAAGTGACATTTGGTTTGGAGGTATGAGATACATTTCAGAAAGAAAGATGAAAACATATGTCAAATTATGAGGGACAGGCCTAGTGAAGAGGGGAAATTGACTAGCTTTCTAAGGTAGAATTGCCTATATTTGATGATAAAGTAGATGTGGAAGTTGGGTGAGAGTGGAGTCAAGCTAATTACAGGTTTTTAGGGTGGAATTATTCACTAAAATGCAGGATATCTAATGAGGAACATTCCATATTCTGAGGGCAAGAAAATGTCTTTTCGACATCATGTTAAATCTAGATGAGGTGGGATATTCAGTTTAAGATGCTCAGGAGAGGGGCTGATATAGCTCAGTTGGTAGAGTGCTTGCCTCCCATGCACAAGGCCCTGGGTTCAATCCCCAGCACCCACCCCCCAACCCCCAAAAAAAAAAGATGCTCAGGAGAAAGCGTCATATGGGTCAAATTTTATTAAAGAAATCTAGATCATTTATTTTCTTGTCTGACAGTAACTATTATTTATCCTTCATGGACCAATTCAAACATTTACTTTTATAGACCCAAATGGGTAGCATTATATATAATTGTTGTTTCCAACACATTTATACTACAGTTAGTACCACCATCTAAAATGAGAGTCAGTATGCTATTTTATACTGATTCCCATTTTAGATCATGGTACTAACTGTTCCCTCTGCCTGAATTTTTGTTGCCTCACATCTTTCTTTATTTTTATATGACCTCCTCAGAGAGGCAATCCAATCTAAATGGATGCCATCCCATCCAGAACACTGCATTTTAGCACTCTTTTGTGTGTGTGTGTGTGTGTGTGTGTGTGTGTGTGTGTGTGAGTTGTGCTGGGGATTGAACCTAGGTATTTGTGCGTGCTAGGCAAGCACTCTACCAATTGAGCTATATCCCCAGCCCCTCAGCACTGTTTTGTTTACTTCATTACATGTACCACCACCTGATTTACTTCTTTGATAATTGTTTGTCTGCCCCCATACAATGTTAGGTCCATGAGAACAGAGAACTCCTGCCTCGCACACTGATTTATCCCTGGTGCCTAGAACAAGTAGACCCTCAGTAAATGTCTGTTGGTTGAATAAATGAAACAGGTCTTCTCCAAGAGAAAGAGAAGATGTTGCCATGAACACTTGCAAAAGAATCTTTGTAATCTTAATATTTACTCTAATTTGCATTTGTACATTGAGAAATATAGACTAATGTGGTGATTTACCTAATCCTTGTGATTCTTTTTTTCTATTGCAGTTTTCTCAGTGAATCCTGAGGCTCAAGAATCCTGCTGTCTTTTATTTTCACAGCTGGGTTGCTGTGATTACAACTTCGGTGACGATAGACTGGATTCTTTCTAAGATCTATTTATTGGAGATTTTATCTTATTCAATACTTCTCATGAATATGAACAAAAAGTAAGATGCCTTCTTTGTGGGTTCAAGAATTTCCTCTACGATAGCAGGAAAACAAACAGAACATCTGAAGGAACCATGTGCAGTACAATTGCTGCTGCCTCAAGAAAGATGTGACCAAGTCTCTGTAACACCCTGACTGCACAGTTTGTAAATTGCCTAGTTAAGTCTGGACTCAAACTGTGTTACCCACTTTTAAACTGTGCCAAATTTCTTAGTACTTTATAGACTTGATAGGGTGAGCCCATTTACTGTGACAAAAGGATTACCTTTAAGTTGGTCTTTTACTTTAAGTAAGTCATATTTCTCCTTTAATGAGTCTAACAAAAGAGGGCTACAGTTTATTACCTATGGATGAGATTAAAGGAAAAAAGGACTTTGAAGCAAGAGGAACCATCATGAGTACAGCTTCCTTCAGTATCTGTAGGGGATTAGCTCCAAGGACCCTGCAGATATAATGCACAGATGCTCCAATCCCTTCTATGAAATAATCTAGTATTTGAATATAACCCATGCACATCCATCCATATAATTTAAATCATCTCTAGGTTACTTATAATACCTAGTATAATTTAAGTGTAGTATAAATAGTTACTGTTCTGTACTGTTCAGAGAATTATGAGAAAAATGTCTGTACATGTCCAATACAGATATAATTCTCAAATGTTTTCAATCCATGATTGGTACAAAACCTGCAGATACAACGGGCCAACTGTACATGCACATCCCAGCACACCGTAAGGGTTGGGAAGTTGTTTAAAAAAATCATTAGGGTGATGGGGCCTGGAGAACCAATCTTGGATTATGAATACATATTCAAAAGTAGATTTGACACTAAACAAACTTAACTTTAAAAATTGAAAATATTTTCACATAATCTATATGAGGCTAAATACTTTAATAATTATAATTTTTAATCATCAAAAGGGCTGGCAATCATGGCAGTGGCTATTAAAGATCAATGTTTAAAAAATTTAAAGGATGTTCCTCTTCAAATGACAGTCACTTATTCATTTATACATTTTTAGAAGTCCTTCAATATCTCTTCTTATTCTCTTTTGCAATAGAGTGCTAATATTCTCTTCTGTCATTTTTTTCCTTCACATGATATTCCATTTCCACCTTCCTAGGGAAGTTAAGATCTATGCCCGTAATCATTCTCTAAGTTTGTCTCCATTTTCACATTATTCTTCAAAGATCTCTTGAGATTATGGGCATCTATGTGCCACTTAATTTTGCTGTAGAATCTTTAACAAGTGGTCCAGTCCCATTAGGCCCATCAAACCTCACATGTCTTTCTTGACAAACAGACATTGGATTTCTCATTGATTTTGCTGCTCTCTTGGGAGGTGTGCTTCCTGAAGGCAGCACTTTATTTTCATTGAAAAAGGCAGTTAAGTGATACAGTAAAGGTGTTTCTGAAACTTAAGACTAACTCAAAATTGACAATGAGTCAGTACTCTTTGTAGAAGAATCTATTTTACTAATAAAGTGAAATTATTTTTTTCCTTATACTATCAGAAACAGTTTTGCTATTATTTACATTTAGTCCCCTGCTCTCACTTGAATAATTAACTGCCAAGAAGGGGATCTTGGCAATGAACTTACTGTATACCCTATGGAGAGAGACTGGGATTTCTTGGGAGGCCCTCAGGTTTCCCTAAGAACTAGGAGGGAAAATAATAGTCAACTAAATTCAAAATAATTTTGTTCTTTTGAATGTGTGTGTGTGTGTGTGTGTGTGTGTGTGTGTGTGTGTGTGTGAAGTCAAGTCACTTATCCTCTCTACTAACTGGTCTCTGTATTTCTCTGTGCTTTATTTCTAAATCAACCTTCTTCCCCTCCCAAACCTTTTCTACTGTGACCTCTAGAAACCATGATATAAGACAACCATTCCATTCCTTTGCTTTAATTAAAATCCAGCCTTCTTTATGGGGATATTGCTTCATTGAAATATACTTGATTGGTTATCTTCCCAGAGGGGTGGTTATCAAAGGATTTAGAAGCATATTTTAAGCTTCTCATTGTCTATCCCAAACTACTGCTCCTTGACTTTAATATGAGGACTCTTTCTTTAAGGATCTACCCATCTAGCTATAACATGTACTCACCCCCCAACATATTCCCCTGTTCATTGTCATTTGGCTTCCCTTCCACAGCCCTGCAGTTGGTTCACCCAACACCTTACCTCATAGGTCCTTGATTCCTCAGTTCTGAGACCTGTATTTTTTTTCTTAAATTCAGCCTCCCACTGCCTGTATTCTACACATTTTTATGACCTCAACTGTTCCATATCAAAAATCTTAAGTTTCAGTATCCTTAACTCAGATCCTCACATTAAGTTTCCAAAAATATTTTATTCCTTAATTCTGCTTTACTTGTTCTCTAATCTGAGTAGTCTAGACCTCGTATCCATTCTCCAAAATTGATTAATCATTCTTAAATTTCTGATTTTAGATGAAATCACATGATAAGTGATACAACATAACACAATATAATGTAGCAATACTATTGTCAGCTTTTCCATTGCTATAATCAAGTCACTGGAGAATAACCAGCAACCAAGAAGTTGTCTTACTGCAATTGATCTCAGTGGAATCCTCAGCAATGACGACAGTCATGCGACACTATTCCACTTCCTCTCCCAGCTGCTGTTTCTGGTTGATCCTTTTAACACCATTCAGGGCCCCTATTCTACCACATGCTTCTTTATTCTGAGCAGAACATGTCTTCTACTATAGGACAAAAATAGAAGACCTCAGAAAAAAATGAAGCAAACAGATCATACAAACCTTTTTAACGTCTAGCTACCAAGGAATGAATTAGGAACAGTGTTTATGAATACAAATATTGTGTAGAATTCAGTATTATTATATAAGGAGTTTAGATAGGACCATGGGAAGAAACAGAGATGCCAGAAATTATTTGAAATATTACAATTTCTCTCAATTTTGCCTCACAGAGGACCCCCTCCATTTCTATAAGTGGGGCTGCTCTCAAAAAAATTACAAAAATAGACACAAAAAGGCAATTCCTATATTCCGAGTTCTTCATTCCTGAGTTTACATGAGATTTAGACTGATGTTGTCTTTATTTTATCAAGTTTAGTAAATGCATCTGTGTCTATATTCATCTTTATTGCCACATTCCCTTAAAAGAAATCATATTTTATAAATAAGCCTTTATGCTGGGAAGCAAATGATTGTGTGTTCTCAGTTTTCTTATTTTATTCTAAGTCCAGAATAATATTTCAACCCCTCATGGGAAACTTGGTATGTGAATGTTCTGCTTTGCAGAGGTTTTCCAATGACTTCTACCACTTTTAATAGAATATTTAATTAAGTCACTTGTATTAGTTAAGATACAGTTTGGCTGATGTGTTAAAAGTTTAAATTAACAGAAAGGTCCCAAAATGGAAGTTTGTTTCTCTCTTTCTTCACAGTCCAAGCTGGTATTGTGGTTCTGTTCTATAAAGTCACCATGGGTCCAAGTTTATTTCCTCTGTTGCCCTCATCTGCATGGTCTCAGGCATATCCACCAATCAGTGGGAAGGAGAAAAGGATGCTTTCAGGAGATGCCTTGGAAGGTGAAGACTTCACCTCTGCCTTAATTGCTTCTGCTCTGGACACAATAATTGCAAAGAGTCTAAGCAATGTAATCATTCTGAATTTCTAGGAGCCCATAAACATATGGGGATTATATTACATACATAGAGAACAGATATTGAAAAACACTTAAGCTGTCTTTCACAATACCTCTTTAGTCATCCAAACATTCATACCCACCATTCCGTCTACACAGGGGTATGTTTACACCTTTTACAGTGCTATGCTGTCTCTCTATGAAGTCCAAAACTTGGCTCTGTGCAAGTTAAAGGACAAGTTAGCAACTTTTCCATATCAAATAACACAATAGAAATAAGATACCTGTATTTTGAAATGAAAGACTAGTAAACATACAGATACCTTCAGTTTTAATTAAACATAAAATCATGGAAACTATTAAATCCTTCAGTTTCCTGTCCTAGAAATGGAATGGAGTTGCTTGTTTAGCTTCTGGATCTTTTCTTTGGAGGAATTCACTCATTCATTTTCCTCCTTCCTGGTCAACTTTTGGAGGTTCTCCCCAGTCCATTTTTCATGGTGGTTGTATGGGAATGGGGGTAAGGAGTAGATCCTTTTGGGATGAAGGTTTTACAGCTGCCTCCTGATAGTACAAGTTTGGAGTCCAGGATTTCCTTAGGAGTACAATTATCAATCTAGTTCTTGAAGGTAAATTTGTCATTTTGATGGCAATATAATTCTTTCACAATTGGAATAGATTCCCAATGTATTTGCTTTTGATCAATTTAATAAGCAAGTTGACCCACCAGAGATATTATTTAGATAATATGAAGTCTGAGATCTCCTGGACTTTGACTTACTGACTTTTTGGCTTCAGCCCAGTACCACACTATCTTCCAATTTACAGTCACAGCTTGATGCCAGGTATTTTGGGTGTGAAGGCAACACCCTCATTCTGATTTTTACCACTGAGTTACACCTCACTGTTTGGCTGTCCTGGCTTGGATCCACAACTTTATCTCCTGCTAAAGCTGCCTCTGTGTAGGAAAGTAGTTGTAGGGGTTAATGTGCAATTGCTACCAGACTTCAGCCAATTCAGATTTCAAGTCATAAGCAGATAGCCTTCTTCATGTTTCCATCCTTTCCTGTTCTGCTATTGGTTGGCTAGTTCCAGCGTGAATCCTTCCCTCTGTTTGAGGCTTTGTTAACAGTAGCAAGAAGTAGGCAACTTACACCAAAGATCTGAAATGCTCCTATCCACTTTCTTTGGAATTATTGGCTCAGGTGGTATGCTCTACCTTCCATGACATCACAGATAATGCTTTTGCCAAATATTTTCCCACGGCCTTTAGAAGGACTCAGTAGCTGTATCATTATCATCTGTTGGAAAACTTTAAACTGATGACATGTATTTCAGATTTGGTTCTATTTGGTCCCTCTTCCAGTTACCAAATTTTGTATTATAGTTAAATGTAGGCTTGGTGACTTGTGACTTTCATAGAGGTTCAAATAAGAGTGACTTAAATAAGAAAAAAAAAAAATATTTCCCTGGCACCGAAAAAAAAAAAAAAAAAAATCTGGTATGGCAGCACAGATTTACATGGTTTTCAATATTCAGGCTCTTTCTGTTTTCTTTTATCCCATCATTGGGGAATGACTCCTGTGATCCAAAAGGGATTGCTACATCAGTATGATAGCCAGAAAAAAAGAAAAGAACCCATTTCTTTGACACAAACCATTAACCATATTTAGGCACATGACAACTGAGAAGCTCCAAAGACAGCTAGGGAGCAAATGCATTCTGGGTTATTAGAATTCAGAAGAGGGGTGAGGGTAGGTGTAACAGGCAGTAACTACCAGTCTACCACACTCATCTATTGTGATATTGAGAACTACTTCCAAGAGTTTTTAATTTTCATTTTGAACTTATAGTTATGTGAATTGAAACACTAAAGGAAGAAATACACAAAACCAGAGAGCATTTTTTTGAACTCCATTTATGTGATCCAAATCACATCTACCATAGATGAAAGACAGAAACCAGGAATATTTGGATTTGAAATAGTACTTTCAAAATACTTTCCTAATAGCTGAATCAAATGTTAGATAAAAAGTTAAATGTTATTTAATTCTTTTTTCTATCTCTAGGCAGCCCTGCATTTAAGATATTATGGATAATTTCCATTGAAAGACTTCCATGAATAGATAGTTCACGAATTCTATTCAATTTAATGTCTCTCCATTTTCTAGCCCAAATGAATCCCTCAAGCTGTACATTTCCCTTACATAATGATCCACAATCATGAAAAACAAATTATATACGGAACTGACATAATACTAGCATATAAATTCTGAGAACTGAGGATGCGCATCTTTGTGTTAGTAGACAATTGCAATTGTTCTTTCAATTTAATGACTTCTTACATACTTTGAGAGTTACTTGAGTGCATATTTTCTCATCTATTTCTGTCAGTGCATGTATCTGAGAAAGGATAATGGGTCTCTACTATCAGTAGATGGGAGTGCAGATTATCGAGTTCAACATTTGACAGCTTACCTTGGCCCTGTCCCAAATGCTAGAGAAGTAAAGATGGTGTTTCTGAATATTTTTAACCTCCTAGAACTAGAGAACAGGGAATACAGAAAAAGAAAACAAGAAAGAACAAAAAGGCTCACTTTTATCTTTGTACCAAGTTTATATTGGGAATGTAGTCGGTTGTCAAAAGAAGAATTTTATTGAGAAAGGCATTTTGCTCCTGAGTCTAAGCACTTACTATCTGCACATAGAGGTATTCTGAGGATCTGCTGCTTATTTTTAAAATAATTCATATTTTAATGTATTTACATAGCTAATTTACATGAGAGTATTTTTGGAAATCATGACCTATTTCAAACTGTCATATGATTATCTATGGTTTAATTCCTGTGAAAAGCAATTAAGTCTGTCTGGACTCCAGGTATGATAATTTTGTAGATCTCCAACTTGTTCACACATTTAGAATGACCTTTTATTTTTCCAACTATGATACTGTCTAACAGTGATGGTTTGTGTTTGGAAGCCCACCAATACATGGGGCTGGGGTTGTGGCTCAGTGACAGAGCACTTACCTAGCATGGGTGAGGCACAGGGTTCAATCCTCAGCACCACATAAAAATAAATAAATAAAATAAAGGTACATGTCCATCTATAAGTAGAATTTTTTTAAAAAAAGAAGTCCACCAATACATGGTACTTGAAATCTCTATTAAATAGGGATGAAGGAAGGATGGTATAAGTTAACATAAGAAGTAGTGATAGAGTATTCTCAACTCCGCCTAAGTTATCTTCTTCAATTTCTAGTTTCATGTGACAAAATACCTGGGGAGCAGTCCACAGAACATTTCTTCTTCTAATCCTAAGTACCTAGAACCAATACAACAGGACATACCAGATCTTTAGAAAAATAAAAGAATGAGATAACATCCTCAGAAAAACTGCTTAAACTTATTAGAAGATTTTAGACAGATAGATATTGCAAGACAATAAACTGATTTTAAAATCACATCATCTTTTAATGACATGCTGATCTGTGGTCACCTGTTTTATTTACATAAAACTCGAGATATTCAAAGAGATAATTTTGTCATAATTTTTTTAATCAAAAGGAAAAAGTTTGGGATATTATGGATGGAAAGGAAGAAATAAGCCAGAGTTTCTGTTCTTTGGTAGTTGTTCTTTCTTAATTATGCTTTCTGGCTATAAAATGAACAAAAAGAATTCATCCAATTGTGTCACTAGGTATTAAGAATTCAGTTGTACATTCACTCATTTTACACAGTTCCCTAGTGCCTACCAAGCCCTGAAGAGCCAAAGATGAAAGGAGAAGCAATTCAGAGGGTGGTGGGGAAAAGAATAATTACCACTCAGGTACTGAGGGCTACAGTGGACTGGAGGGTGGTGAGGGAGCTAATGATTTACTGTGATGCTCTAGCCATTGTGGCAGATGCGTCTCATATGATTAACTCATTTTATCCTAATAATAACTCCCTGAAAAAGGTACTATTAACCTCAAAAGAAATTAAAATTTAGAGAAATTGACCTTCACAAAACCAACACGCAATAGAGTCATAAAGACAAATCAGGTCTGTCTCAAATCACAACAGCTCTCTCCACTATTCCACCCAGCCTCCCTGAGCTTCGCAAGGAGTCAAAGCCATAACCCTACCCAGGGAGTCAGAGAAACTTTCACAAAGAAAGAGTGATGACAGTCAATTTCTGTGGGATGACAAAGAGTCCACAGGTTTTGAAAATCTTTCTAGGTAATTGAGAAAGCATGTAAAAGATGTAAAGACTCATGAGAAATGTCAGGTTTAGGAAACTGCAAGTAACATTAGGGTAGGAATGCCACAGTGGACTCTAGAGGAAGGCTGCCTAGATTCACATCTCAGCTGGTACATTTCTCAACTTTCTATATGAGTTATAGAATTATATAATCTTCAATAAAGTCATTGAGGATTAAATGATGTAATATATGTAAAGTGTTTTACACTGTGGCAGGAACCCAGGAAGAGCTGCATGAATATTACATATTCTTATTCTGCAATAGCTGGAATAGAATGTTTAAAGGAGATAATGGAGGGAGATGAGTTTGTATGGAAAGGTTAAGACCAGATCGTGAAGTACCTCCTAGATCGTATTTTTTATAATTGGTTGTCATTGCAGGATTTGAAGTGTCATGTATGTGTGTTTTATATAATTAGTTTTAGTTCATCACTTAAAAATATCTTTCTGATGTCAGTGTGAAGAACACATAAGAAGTGAGACCTGAGTCAAGAGACTGACACTGTGATTATTTCAATAATCCAGGGAAAGTCCCACGAGGATCTGAACTGAATTGAGTCAATTGTGATGGAGAGGTAGGACAGGCTAAAAAATACTCAGGAAGTAACAACAATAGGACTTTGTTAACTGAGAGCTGAGGCAGGTTGAAGGAGTTGGTGGTGACAATTCCAGAGAAAGCAAATAGAGGGAGAGAAGTAGCTTTGAAAAATTTGCCTAGTAGTAAAATCATGTCCTCTTAAAACAGTAAAGGAAATTAATATATCCAGTCACAAAATACAGGTACAATTATTTTTGAAAGACTTACCTAGAGAAACTTGCTTGAAGTTTGAAGTTCAAAATAAGGAGATTTTCATTACCAAGCGATTTCATCATAGAAGGAAACACTTAAATTAAAATTTTACTGGATAAAACTAATAAATGGTTTAATATAAATTATAGGAAATTTTTATATAAAAATACACACGAGGGCTGGGGAGGTAGCTCAGTTGGTAGAGTGCTTGCCTTGCAAACACAAGGCCCTGGGTTCGATCCCCAGCACCACACACACACACACACAAATACACACGATACATATAGTACTTTCAGGTAAGGTAGAAATTCTTGAGAAGAGAGCACACATACAAAGGTTAATTCCATTAATATTCATTAATATTTATTAATCAAGAATACATCAAGCAGGAGCAGGTGTTTCATATTCCACCTTAGACTTCTCAGTTTTCCAAATCCCAAAATGGGCACATAAATACAGTTGACACTTTTAGTACAGGATAGAGTCTCACCAGATCTATAATGCTCTATTCTTGCAATGAATATGCACATGGATTGCATCTGCTATATGGTGCCTGTGGTCATTTTTTACTCTGGACTTGCCTATACAAGGAGAACTTATACCAACCCTTTATGCACTTCTATTTATGGAAATATTAAAAACATAGCAACCTCCTGGATGTGACCCCAACTCAAGATCCACAAAGCAGTCCTTCTGGGGGAAATCAATTTCCATATAATTTCTAAATCATTATAAACATTTGTAATCAAATGTGCTTTAGTTCAGTTAGATAATTAGATTTCAGGTATTTTTTTTAAAACAAATCCCTTAATTCTGACACCTACATAAATGCTAGTCAACATGAACAGGGTCAACTATCTGATTGGTGATAATATTTTCAGATGTCTGGAACATTTATGAATTTCTCAATGTCTTGAGTACTTAAAGTTTCTTGAACTTATTATCTCTTAGAAACAATTTTCCAAGAATAAGATAAAGATAGTAAGTAAAAGCAGAATATTCAATATTGACCTCACATTAGGATATTAACACATAAAATTTAGTACTTCATCTAAGAGATGTACATTTATTCAATTCATAATTTCAATGACTTTTATTCTTGAACCACAAGGACTTTGCAGACCAGTTTCAGCACCAGGGATAGTAATCTTCTGCAACAGTAGTGAAGGCTACAATACAGATGAGAAAATCCTATTTGTCTAACTTCAAGTTAATTGCTAGGTTTATATGAGTGAGTATAATTTACAGTTAAGAGCAGAGGCACAAGGGAGACATTCAGTAAATGCTTTTTGTCATAGTTCTTGCTATGATTCCTGTTATACATGAAGTTGATATAATAAAAAGATACTTAAAATTCTTCTTATTCAGACACTCATTATATGTGGAAAATTAATGACCCTAATTAAATATTGCTTGTTGTATACCTATTTGTTTTAAATTTAGCACCAATGGCTATTATTTCTCCATATTAGAAAAGTACAAAAAAAGAAATATATAAAAATTATGAACTGAAGTTCTTCAATCAAACTTTAGTAATGCTTTCTGCAAAAACAGAAAAAGGAATAACACATATTTAAAGAAAAATTATCTTTCTGAACATAGCTAGAATTCCTTTGTATGGCAATTTTTCATGGCAATTTTTGTTATTTTTTTCTACATCATTTGATGAATGAAACAATGGTGAACTATCGACAATTGTAATCTATAGTATGCATATTTCTAAGTGAGGTTAAAAACAAGACACCAAAACATTTAGGAAGTTAAACTTAAAAAAATATTAACTTACTGACATTGCCCAAAAGTGTTACTGTCCATCCCAAGAATGACTGCAAATTTATGCATCAGAGAGTCCTTATATCTAAATTTTTAAAGAATTGTTTTGAAAAAATTGACTACTTTGAAAAATATCCACTAATATTTAAGTAAGTGTATATGAATACATATTACTCATTAGAAAGTAAGAAATCTGGTTCCATACAATTTTGCTTTTGGTCATTTATTTGTTTATATGCCAGTAAGAGAAATATAAAGTCACTTATATATTTTTAATGGGTGGAGCTATCTATACTGAAATATCCTGCCTGTTATACCAATTTATACTTAAAATATCTATGATGCTGAACCTGGGAGACTGGTACTTATAAACTCAGTTACTAGGAATGCATTGCTGGATGGCCAAAATTCAGGAAATATGCAGATAAATTTTCCAGTGGTCCATAGCAGATTCTATGTACTGAGGGGAACAAAGTTCTTTGGAAAAGAGGTGTATAATACTTACAGAAAAACCAAACCCAAAAAAAAACCAAAACAACAAACTTGATCTGAGGCCTTACTGGCATGCCATTTCTCTATCCTTAAGTGAAGCTGGCCTATGTTTTGCTGGTGATTACTATAAACATCTAGCTAGTAGCATTTAGTGGTCAGTTTTGAATTTAGAGATAGAAAACTATAGTAAATTTGTTCCCACTCACAGGAGGGTTCTGCCAAGCATTCACATAAACTTTACTCCAGTATAATTTATCTACCATCTAACTTTAGCCAGTAAGTTAATAAACCTAGCTCATAGGAAACAAGAGTACATTGAACATTTTTAATCCCAGTTGAAAGCATACATATGGAACATTTGATAAATCACTGATTTCACTTTTTTTACTTTCAAAATATTTTGTCTAGAGATTCAACAAAAGCTTTACCTTGCAGTCCAAATAAGAAAATGGGCTACTGGAAAGAGTCTTCTAAGAGACTAAGATATTTATTGGCTAAGCCAATATGTTCTTGGGAGAAGCTGGCTGTTTGGCTCCGCCCATATTCCCCTATCTCAACCGCATGCTCCAGAGAATCTGTCCTTCAGGGATTGATGCTTTTCTCTAAAAGAACCATATAACTACACTTGAACTGAGGCACAAAAATCACTTTGCAGCTTTTTGAGGATCTCAAATTTGGCATCTTGGTTACATCTTGGTTTCTTTTTGATCATCATGTTCCAGATTCTTGACTATTTTCCCAACATTAGATTGCATTCCTACTCTGTTTCTAGGAATTTATGGTGGTGTCAGCTGCCCAAATATAGCTTATTTGGTATAGTTTGGATACCTGGACATTTGATTCCTGACCACGAGCTCTGGGCACTGAACTTGCCTATCTCGCTTTTACTTTTACCACAATTTTATCAAAACCAGGTCCTGTTCTGAGTCTATGACCATGAGTTATTACTACTTGCATTTCCCTATCACTGCGATTATTGCCTCACTCCAGATCCTGCTAGAACAAATATCATTACCTTCACTGCAATATTTGGTACTTTTCAATTTTTCTCACTTATGTTTATGACAACTGCATTTTATAACAAGAATCGTGCATTCCCATTTTATTGGTGAGAAAAACAAGATTCAAAGAGGTTGAATAATCTACTTAATAGAAACACAATGATTGAACATTTCAAATCCTAGTTTTGAGCACTTTAACCCTTCTCAAATTTCTTGCTTAAGGAATTTAATAGTCCTTTTGATGAATTATTTTATTTTGGCTTAAAAACTCACTTTTTTTTTTTTTAAAGTTGAGGTTGTCTTATATTGCAGGTTACTTGTATTAAATTGTTGAATTTATTGAGTTGTTAAATTTTCTACCTTTTATCCTTTCCCCCTTTAATTTATACATTTATTGAGTTTTACCATGCATGAGTCCATAAGCATGGGACGTAACTGAAAAGTAAGAAAGACCTGTCTTCAAGTAGCTGCCAGTTGAGTGAGGAAAAACACAACAAAGGAGTAAAACATCATATATATATATACACACACACGCACACACATATATATATATATACACAATTTATTATTTGTTTTATATATATATATTATTTATACATATTATTTACAAATATAAGTACAAATAAAATTATCACCCTATGAAATCACATTATTTACATAAAAATTTCTAAGTTATTATCCCTGTCCTTTATTAGAATGTGAGATCCCTAAGGACAGAGGTGTTTTAGTATTCCCTGCTACATTTCCTTTACTTTGGAACTATCTGTGGTTGATAGAATATATTCAACAGATCCATGTAGTAAGGAATGTTCGTTGTCTTTCAGACTTTAAAAAAAAATTAATCATATTATGTTCTTAGTAAACAAAGACTACTTATTAGATATACAAATTCAATATCTTTCACTAAAAGTTTTGGTTCTTTTAAATTGAACTTCTTTTAAAGTTTCTCTAGTTTTATCAAAAAGGTCATACATGTAATATTATTCAATTAACATATAATCTTTTAAATACAGAATTTTTTTCATTTATGTAACAATATGTATTGTGGGAAACAGATAATGTCTCTTTAAAGTCCTATTTCATGTTTCATTGCTTGATACTCTAGTATGCTCTCTGAAGAATCTATAATGGATGCTACAGAGTTGCTACTATGTAAAATATTAATTTGCTAGTCCATTGGTACATTTCATTTTAGGTTAATGCTTATTGAGTGGTAGATGGTCACAAAGCTCCAAGGGTTGATGTTTCAATTATTTTGACTGTTTTATGTTACATTTGCTGCATTCTAAATTTCATTGCATCTCTGCCCTTAATCCTGTTTGTATGCAATTATATTTCTTTTGGCATTTTCCTTACTTAAACATCAGATAGATTAAGTTGTACAATTCCAGAGAGCTGAAACCACATTATGTACAATTAGCTTTAAAAATAGTTAACCATATTTACATGTAAAAAGCTAAACATGTCTTAAAACAGTTCAATATAAGATGGTTTGGACTGGGAGTTTGGCTCAGCAGTAGAGCACTTGCCTAAGCATTCACAAGGCCCCGGGTTCTATCGCTAGCACTGGTGGGGGGAAATGCTTCAGCATTAGAAGTATTAGAACAAAAGACATTATGGATTTTATACATATTCCAGGGTAGGACAATTCCAAAAAACTAATGGAAAGAGAAACAGAAGTATAAAAATATCTACTGTCATCCCATATTTTAAAGATTGGAAGCTAGGGCTAGGGATGTAGCTCAGAGGTAGAGTATTTGCCTAGCATGTACAAGGCCATGGGATTTCATTCCCAGTAGCAAAAATAATAAAATAAAATAAAATAATTTAAAAGGAAACCAGAAGCTATCTGGCTAGGAAGCATATGACCAATGAACAATGCCATCGTATTGTGGGTTCATGACAATGTCCCAATTCAACACATATCACTAAGAAATCATTTGGAAAATTTAATCCCATGAAATTCCACTGTCCCTTCAGAAAAGGAACTCAGGGATAACCTTCTTTCCTGGCATGGATTAAAAGTACTGAATTTGTTTACAAAAAGCAACAACAAAAGATATTAATGAAAGTAAAAAGTAAAGATGCAGATACTGAAGCAGCAGAAGTCAGGCTTAAATCGTCAGAGACATTATAGTAGGCTATTTACTTCTGTGGGCTAGTAAATTATAAAGGAGAATATTGTTGCTGTTACTTGTTTATAAAAATAAAAAGCAAAAAAAGTAAAGTCTCAGAAAGAAATGCTTACATCATAATATGTCTTTTTTTCCCTATGACCAACAAAAGGCAAAAAATCATATTGCTAATTTGGTTTAATGTATTTAGCAGACATAAAGCATTTGAGATAGAAATGGAAACCATTAAGACTATTGTAAGATAAATGAATATTGGATATAGAAAGGGTTATTTATTAAAGAAACAAGAAAGAAGACAATGATCTCCCATTTGCTTTTTTAAATTAATTTCTTAAAAAATTTATTTGTTCTAATTGGTTATATATACAACAGAATGCATTTTGATAAATCATACATAAATAGAGTATAATTTCTCATTTTTTCTGATTGTACATATTGTAGGATCACATTGGTCATGCATTTGCTCTTTAAAGACAGGGAATTCAAATCAATGACCATAAAGACAAAATAAGTAGAAATTAAGTGTAATTTGAAAACTCTAAAACTCTAAGTCCTATTTTTGTATCAATCAATAATCATGACTTTTATCATCTCTTGGATATTTATTACAGGCACTGTTCTAAAATCTTTGTTTTATCTCTTCAAATTCTCCAAGCAATACATATGAGATAATTATATTTTATACAGGCAGATATATAGGCTCAAGGATGGTTTGTTAGTAATTTGAACCCAATCTGATTTCAAACCCATTCTTTTAGCTATTACACTTCAAAGGATTATTTTGGATTAAGATGGGGTTTGTAAAAAAAAATTGTGAAATGTTTGGGAGAAATATTTTATTTTATAATGTAGCTATGTGATTTCTGTGGTTTATGAATGGAAACACTGTGGTATGAGTTATGAGAGTGAACTATGTTGACCCCATCTTACTATACTTTATCTTCCTATGCTTTATTAAATACAACTAGCTTGAAACATGCTGTGATATGTTTTTGTCACTGCAAAAGAAACGTATGCGGTAGAGTTTGTTTCACAGAAACAAAGAAACTAGTGATAAAACTGTGGTCAACATATGACATTGCATTTACTTCTCATGAGATTATATCTGTCAAACAGAATTATAGTTTTACATACATATCCATGCATATTTAACAGGTAACTAAATAACAAAAACTTTGATTCCTTGAGGGATCATGACAGTCTTTATTATTTAAAATTTGGTTTTACATTAACTGCAAATAAAACTCTATAGAATGGATAACTCAAAATACATAAGATCATAGCTTCAGGAAAAGGTGATACTCTGTTCTATTTATCTCTTTTCTGATCCTGCCCCTTCTGCTTTTGAAGTGAAAAGAGAGAAACAATAGCTCTGGGAAATCAAGCCATAAGCCTCAGATAATCTCCATGTAGTACCTGCTAATTGGTCAGTGAGCTCCTGGTTTATTCCTATACCAGTGAATCCATGATTGCTGGCGCCAGAGAAAGGTTCTAATCCAAAGCTCATGTAGCAGTTCTAGGCTACAATTAATTATATGCATTATTTCTCACATGGGCTGAATATTTCTTCTCCTCTGGTAAAATTTTGGTAAAGATGCTGACTTCTTACATGGAAGAGATTTTAATCATGAGATGATGATTCCAAAGGATCCTTGAACATTTCCTCATGGTAGTTCTCCTGCTACACATGGTATATGCTTTTTACTGTAATTACATAGAAATGCAATGACCATACTTTTCTTTTCTTTCTTTCTTTCTTTTTTTTTTGACCATACTTTTCAACAGGGACTAGGAGATTAATGATTAGTCAGACACAACAAATCTTTGCCAGAAAGGCATAATAAGGAGTGATACATTAAAACAGCTACAAAATTAAATTCTGGTTAATCTTAATGAATATAATTAAAAACGATTTGCTTATTCCACATGATTTTTGTCCAGAATTAAAATGATTTCCAGGAAACAAAAAGCCTAATGAAATTTTCATTACTTTTATATGCACGGAGATATAAGACCAGTTTGATTTTATCTTGGTGAGGCAGTTTTCACCAAAACATAAAAACATATGATGGCATTGTTCTTTTTAAATGAGTCTTTCCTGGTCTCATTAATATCTTTTGTCTGATAAGTTTTATAGAAATTAAATAAATAGATCCCAAGGTGGGATTTATGGGCCAGTGAGTAGCGCTTAGACTTTAGTTAACCAAACCCTAATTTTGTGACTTCTTCAAGCCTGACCTCAAGCAATTGATAGAGCCCTATCTCATATTAGTTTCTTCACTTGAAAAATCAGGGCAAAAATATCTTACTTGAAGTTTTGTAGTGAGGATTAGAAATAACTAATGTAAAAGTTCAAGGGAGGAGATGAATGATACATTGACAACTGTAGTTGTTAACAAGTCAGCCAGTAAAAAATTACATAAACTCCTTTAATATACTTTACTTTCTCTAGCACATATATCTCCAAACCAATGGCAACTACAGTTCAACAGATGTCATTGTGTAAAACAAAAAGAAATTTACTATTCAATGTTTGTTAGGGTGAAAACATTACATATATTTACATATATATATATCTATATATATATATCTTACATATTTCTTCTTTCTTTTTGAATTTCAGTGAAGGGGTTATGTAGACTACATATACTAACATGTGATTTTCTTTTACTTGGCAAATAAGCTAGATAAGATGGAAACTATTAATTTATTTAAATGAATTTGTCAGATTATTTTATCTAAAGAGAAAAGCCAGAATCATTTTTTTTTAGAAAGGTGCAAATGGGTACAACATTTTGGATCATTTTCATCAGGTGGAATTATGAATGTATTCATGAAGGTGGCATTTATTCCAGTGGGAATTTCAGCAGGACAGTGGTGTGGGTAGAAGGAAGAGCAGGAGAAAGGTGCCAAGGGAAGAAAGCCCAGTGCATTCATTTGGGAACAGAGAGCAGTTGAAGTTGCCTACAGCTTTGTTTTCCAACTTGGGAATCCCAGAATTATTGAAAGTAGCTTGTGGTATTGTTTCTGGACAGAATAAAATTAAGCACATTTATGTATGTTTGTATGTAGGTGTATTTGTTTTCCAGGGCTGCTGTAACAAAGTATCACAAACTAGAGTAGGATGTGGGATGCAGAAATGTGTTTTCTCACAGTTCTAGAAGCCCAAAATCAAAGGTCAGGGTGTCAACAGAGTCATGCTGCCTCTGAAGGTCTTAGAATAGAATACATCCTTGCTTCTTGTGGTTGCCAGCAACCCATTTCCCTTGGTTTGTGGCAGCATAATTCCAGTCTCTGTCTCTCACTTCACATGGTCATCTTACCTGTGTCTCTTCTAAGGACACCAACTATATTCAGTTAAGGTCCACTCCACTCCAGTATAACCTTATCTGAACCTGATTACATCTACGAGGAACTTATTTCTAAATAAGAGCACACTCACAGGCACCAGAGGTTAGGATTTATACATGTTTTTTGGAGGACATGGCAATCCGACCCACAACAGTATGTTTGTTGGTGTGTGTGTGTATTTCAAACATATGTAGGTGTGTGATTTTTTTAAAAGTCAAAATTAGTAATTATTGACTTGAAAATAGCTGTTCTTCACAGTATGTTTTCTCAATGGATATTACAAGATATTACAAACATTAATCTCTAGGTATAAGAATAGGACTCAGCAAAATATTTTTTAAGTGATAAAAAGAGCTGAGCACACTCAAACAGTTTGGGAGCCATGGGTATAGGATTCTTGACAGGAACAGAATGAGGTAAAACTTGAAAGAAAGTTGAAGTATGAAGAGCCTTTACTACCAAGATAAGGACTGTGGATTTACTTTGTTAGGCAAAGAGAGTAACTGTGATGTTCTGAGAAAATGACACATATGTATGTAAAAACTATACTAATTAGTAAAGTAAAACTTCAGGACCACTAATCTGTCCATCAAGGTAGAGCTTTAGGGAGATTGTCCATGTGACAATAGAAAGAAGAATGAATGTGGAGACAAGAAGATGAGATATGAAGTTTCTAACAACTGAATCAGAACAACGAAGTCAGTATGAAAAGAATGGGATGGATGCCAAGACATTGCCAGGAAGAATGGGTAGAGATGCTACTGATTGAATGGCAGACATGTGCAGGTGGTGCATCTGAGGCTAAATGTGTGCATTAGGGTGTTTAGCCTATCTCCAGTTCTGAAATATCAGAGTACTCACTATTTTTGTACCATTCATTTGACACTGACTTGCTGATTATGTGCAAAGACAATATTTCTCTAAATAGAAAATTTAAAAATCACCCAATTTAACTAGGTCAATTTTTTCAACATAGTAGGCATTCAAATATTGATTGGAAAGCATCAACATTTTAGCCTTTCCAAAAATGGGACAAAACAGGTAACAGATATTGAAATTCTACTTTTTGTGTCTGTATTCTTTGTTTAGGATAAAAATTAGTAGAGCAAAAAAGGTGGAGCAATAGTTGTTGAAAGAAACTCCCGTTTCAGTTTGATAAATTGTAAATTGGCACCTATTTAGTCTAAATGACTTCTTGTCCCCAAATCTGAAAGATTTGATATCCACCAATTCTGAAAGAATCTGAAAGCTAAATACAGCAAACAATTCCCAATGGACTTGAAGGAGTCATGGAGAACTAGAAGTGCCAGAGGATTGAAGTTCTAAAGACAGAGGTAAGTTCTTGAAAATTCACAGTAAGTTGCTTAACATCACACAATCTGATAATAACTAACATCTATATATTTCCTTAAAATAAAAAAAATAAATCTTTTGTTCAAACATAGGGACAGAGTGTATCCGGTCTCCAGCTAGGCAGTTATCAATGTCTCTTTTGGACAAGTTAGAGAAATATGGGCTACTTGTTGGCACAGAATGGTAGTTAATTAGTAGATGAAAGATTATACAAAACAGGTGCTTAACAAACAACTTAAATCAGTAGTTTTCAAACTTTTGACTATGATTTGCAGTAAGAACTAAATTTTACCTCATTATCTAGGAACACACACATAAACACAATGTACATGTGTATGTATACATACAATCAACTCAACTTTTCAAAAAAGTACCGTTACCAAGGATGCATCTTGACATTTCCCATTCTATTTCTATTCTATTTCATTTTTTAAAACCCTGCTGTTTGTAATTCACTAAATCAATACCACAATTTTCTTAAAATGAGTTGATTTGAACTGGAACGTTGCTAGCAATTACTGAGCTGTTTTTATCCTGTTCAATCAAATATTTGAATAAAAATGTAGAAGGAAGGGTCTCAAATTTACAGAATAAGACAACAAATTATTTGGAAGATGTATTCAGGATTAAGAAACTTCTAGCATATGAATTTTTTTTTTTTTTTTTTTTTTTTTTTTTTTTGTGGTGCTGGGGATTGCTGGGTACCCAGGGCCTTGTGCTTGAGAGGGAAGCACTATACCGACTGAGCTATATACCCAACCCAAGGTTGATGAAATTTAAATAGAAAATTAAATAGGTAATTTGAATAAAATAAAATTGAAATTGAAATAGATATATACAATTTTGTACTTTATATCTTAAAAGACACATGTAAAGGTACATATTAGAGACAGGCTGTCAATGAAAAGCAACATGTCTAGAAACAAAACAAAACAAAACTAACAAAACAAAACAAAAATCTTGCCTTGTCAGCTTGATAAAAATTTCAACATGTGAGGGGAATGGAACTAAAATTATTTGAGAACCTAGTACATGCCAAACATGAATCATTACTTACATTACATGAATCATTACTACATTACATGAATCATTAGTGTCATGCTGCTGCAAAACCCCAAACCAAACCAAATAAATCTAATTTGATTTGGGGTTGCATCAATGGGAGTTGTACTTCTAAAGGTTAAGGCTGATGGAGGAGTTTCCTTCTGTTTTATACTTGTCCATCCCATTAAGAATTTGGAGTATTCCATTCAGATAAAGTTTAGGGAAAAGTGAGAAACTTGTTCTTTAAAGAACAGGTGACAGGAATAGGAATAATTACTTTGAACTACTATTTTTATTCATTCATTTTTAGACACATTTATCACATGTAAATTACAAACTGGGCATGTTAGATTCTGAAAACACAAAAATAACTATTAGAGGGTCTGTCCCTACAGTCTGAAAGACAGTTGTTTGCCAGTTGTTACACATTAGGTACCTTTAGCTGCTTTAAGCCTAGGAAATAGTATTATCATACCCACATTGGACTGGTGTTTTAGTCAGTTTTTTCGCTGCTGTGATGAAAAGACCCAACCAGAACAACAGTACAGGAGGAAAAGCTGATGGTGGGGGCTCACAGTTGCAGAGGTCTCAATCCACAGACAACAAGCTCCATTCCTTGGGGCTCAAGATGAGGCAGAATATTATGGCAGAAAAGTGTAGAGGAGTGAAGCAGCTCACATGGTGATCAGGAAGCAGAGAAAGAGAGAAAGACTCCACTCTTCAGATACAAAATATATGCCCTGTAGCCTTGCCCCCAGTGAACCACTTCCTCCAGCTACACTCCTCCTGCCTCTAGTTACCATTTAGTTAATCCCATCAGGGATTAATTCACTGATTACGTTAAGGCTATCATTCAATCATTTCTCCTCTAAACCTTCTTACATTTTCTCACATGTGAGCTTTTGGGAGCCACCTAATATCCAGACCAAACAACTGAGTAAACTGACTTTGAAGCTCAGTCATTTGTTCAAGGTTGCACATAGAAGTGGGTGGTGGAACTGGAATCCAGACCCAGGTTCTGTTGAATCTGGAGCATGCATTCTCAAACCAATGTGAAACGTGGCCTCTTAAAACTCAGATTCATGGCTTCTTATCTTTGAAGAGCTGTCCTTTGGAAGTAAGTATATGAAAAAATGCATACAAAATTTATAATCACCACACAACATATTTTTAATCTAGATATTTAAAAGTGAGCATTTTAGGGGTTGGGGTTGTGGCTCAGTGGTAGCACACTCGCCTAGCATGTGTGAGGCCCTGGGTTTGATCCTTGGTGCCACATAAAAATAAAGATATTGTGTCCACCTACAACTAAAAAAAGAACATTTTAGGTCACCCTTATTATTATAGAACTATCTTTTATTTTAAAATACTGTGAATGTAAATGCTAAGTTATTTGTACATTTGCACGGAAATTGGCTTTGTAGGTCAAAAGGAAACAGCCCTACTGTCCTTTTTAAAAATCTTATGCTTTGGGAGATAGTATCGAAAACATAACTGTGAAGTTATAAAGATGTTATAATTATGTCTATAGGTTACTCAACACACATTGTGCCAGTATACTAAGGATACAAAGGACACATTTTACTTCATGTTAGTTGATGAGTTGAAATTATTTCATTGAATTCTTAGTTTCCTATGGGGTAGGTATTACCATCTCTGTTTAAGGAAAGAACATAATAAAGTTCAAATATCTTGAGTAGACTGCACAGGTGGTAAGCTATGGGTGTGATTCAAAGCCTCATACACTTTCCACAGTTCCATTCTGCCTGTGAGGAGCTGACAGTGTACTGGAGTATACTTTAATTGGTAAGTTTCTTTAAAAGTTTCTGAAATTGAATTAAATATGCAAAAGAGGTGACTTTCCCCTACTTTGTAGTGATATCCTCTTTACCCCGTTCCTTATCTCCACTAATAAAAATGAACAAACAGGAAAAACAACCAAAATGCACACAGGTTGTGTCTAAGAAACAAAACTGGGAAAATTAAAACAGAAATGTTAAAATGATGTTAAGCTATTCATTCAGAAAGGAAATAGAAATTTCAGGTTGTCACTGTCAATGCACTCATACAAGAAGTCTAAAAATAGCAAGAGGTAGAACCTGCTTCTCTATTTATCTATCACCTAGATGCACAGTAGGGCATAAAAACATAGTGTGATAATCTTTCAGATTGGATTTATATAGGTAAAAAAGATATATAATTTGCAAATGAAATACAGTTTTCATAGGAGATGACACTTACCTGGGACAGATTAAAATGCTGTAGATATAAACGTTACAGGATTTTTCAAGTCACACTATTTAGACATGTCTTGTACATTTCTCACGTTAACAGTTTAAATTTCATTGCAATTTAATTTAAATAAACAAACTGATTACTTAATTTCTTTTAGAAACTTCACTTAACTATTTTAATAGTTTGATAACTTCAGTGCAAATTTAAACAATTATACAACCAGGAAATAATCCTAAGCACTGTTTTTGAGGAACTTTTTCATAACCTGTGGCACTTTGGAATTTTTCCATGTGCCCAGATCCAATTAAATATGATTAATGACAACTGGATTATGATAGATTTGTATATTGACTTTTTTCCATTAGATGACAATTAAATGATTTGAATACACCTCAAGATACCTAATAATTTCTGGTGGCTTGTAATATGTTTTTATTGAAAAAAAAAAGTCATGAAATATTAAAGAAAATTGCATTCTTCATTTCTGAGAAGAAACTAGCTGTCATGCTTATTTAGTTTTAATTCAATGCCAGAGGCAAGATAACTGTGCACATGTTAATTTAAAAGAAAAATAAAATACTCTCCCCCGCTTTTTTTGCTTCTGTGGCTGTGCAGATACCGAAATCTACTTTCCTCACCGATCAAGGCTGGCAGTAAGAATCACTCATATTTTTATATAATTTAAAAACTCCTCTGAACTGTACACGCCTATGAAAAAGGTAGGCATCATTAATTGGCATCATACCTGAGGATCGTTAGGGATTTTTAAAGTGTGGGATTTGTTGCTCCCAACAAAGACCGCACCATATCACAGAATGCTGGCTTTTTAGGCCGAGACATGAGTTCAAGAGCTGTTTGTTGTTTAGAGCTCTTTCCAGAGAGGATCACTGTTTGACAAGTTCTATTTTAAGTCGCGCCTGTGTGTGCAGGTGTCAGGCTCTTTCATGGTTGTAGAAAAAGAATACATTCCGTCTGTTTCCTTCCCGCGGCAATGCAGGCTCGACCCTCCCGGTGTGTTTGCTTCTGCTTTACCAGTCACTTTTCCTTTAGGAAATTCCAGGGAGAGTAGGCGGACAGGACTGCAGGAAGGGCAAAGAGGTGCAGAAAGAGGTCGCCTGCCACTCCCCTACCTTACAAAGCACGTGGCACTGGCAGCAGCAGCCGCTGGATGCAACGATGAAGATGATGAACCTCCTCCTTGCAAGAAGATAGAGGGAAAGAGGTGGTGGCAGTGAAGGCAAAACACGCACACTGTGTCCTTCCCCATAGGGAGAATCCACCCTCAGGGGAACAAACACCAGGAAGCCACCACCCGCCCCGCCTCTGCCCGCTGGCCCGTGTCTGGCAACCGTCCCCATGCACCTGCTCACCTGTCTATCCGTTCAGGGAGCCTGGGGGAGGGACGAGGGGTGTCGGGGTGGGTGGGTGGAAAGAGAAGGAGGGCCGGGCAAAAGAGGGGGTGCAGCGAGGGCTCCGCCCCCGGAGGCTCTGCGCAGGCGCGGTGGCCGCTACCGCAGGCAGGGGGCGGCAACATGGCGGAGTGAGCGGCGGCGTCGGGGCTTCACAACAACAGTGGCGCTCGTAGCAGCGGCGGCAGCGGCGTCAATAGCGTCGGCCACAGCCTGAGCTTCAGCACCGGCCAGCGCCGCGACCAGCTGCTGGCGCCCCAGGGTTGTTCGGAGCGGCGGCAGCATCTCCGCGGGGGGCGGGCCGGGCCGGACGGACCGGGAGGGGGAGAGAGAGCAGGCAGCGGCGGCGGCAGCGGCGGCAGCGGCACAGCTGCTGGGCGGGCACTGCCGCTCGCCGGGCAGCGGTTAGCGGCGCCGCCACCGCCGGGAATCGGGCTGAGAATCCCTCACCGCCTCCGCCAGGGAGGGCGCCGGAGCGGGCCGGGCTGAAGCACAGGCGGGGAGCGGGCCCGGCGCCGCGGCGCTGGTGGATGCTGGGGCTCCGAGGCGACGGCCGGGGGGCGGGGGCCGAGGCAGGTATAACGGTACCGGCGGAGGCAGCGCTGCTGCTCTGCTCTTCTCCTCAGGAGGGGGGCCAATGGCGAGCGAGAAGCCGGGCCCGGGCCCGGGGCTCGAGCCTCAGCCCATGGGGCTCATCGCCGTCGGGGCCGGAGGCGGAGGCGGCGGGGGCAGCGGCGGTGGCGGCATCGCCGGCAGCGGGATGGGGGAGCTGAGAGGGGCGTCCGGCTCCGGCTCGGTGGTGCTCCCCGCGGGGATGATTAACCCCTCGGTGCCGATCCGCAACATCCGGATGAAATTCGCAGTGTTGATTGGACTCATACAGGTCGGAGAGGTCAGCAACAGGGACATCGTGGAGACGGTGCTCAACCTGGTAAGGGAAAAGGCGTGCTCTCGCTCTGCTCCCCAACCCCCATAGCCTCGCTCCCCAGCGCCTCTGGCCCCCACCCCCCACCCCAGGTCACACACGCAGCGCGTCCCTGGGAGCACAGCTCGTTCAGCCGGTATTGCCCAGCGGGTGACCTGCCTGCGCGCTGCCAAAGCCACGCCACCTCCCTCCTCTCTTTTGGTCCTCTCCTGCCACCTGAGCGCAGTGTCCAACTTAACACCGCTTCTTATCACTTCTCATGACTATAAGTAAAATCGGTCCTTGCCGGGAAGGTTTTGGGTCGACTTTAGAGTTTAGTTAGGGTGTGAGGAGGCCTCCGATTCTCTGGGGTTCTTTCTCCCGCACTCTTTAATTGCCCGTGCTGTTGCTCTCTGAGGATGACAGCCTTGCCCCTGGAGCCTAAATTCCCCGGTGCTACTGAAATGTGAGAAGCGCATTAGCTCCAACTTGAACAGCTGGGGTGTGATGTTTTCGAGGGAGGAGAAAAATGATGCAGTTTTGCATCTGTCTTTAAATATATTCCAAGGCAATGATGTAGTGTGTTGTGCCAGCATCCACCCCCACCTCCATCTCTTAGGCAGTCTTCCCTTTTTTGTAACATTGCCCTGAATATGCTGATCTCTTAGTATTTTGTGTGTGTGCACATAAGCTTTAAAATGTGAGGGCACCAAATCATACAGGTTGGTTTCTGTGGTTGCCTTTAGGAGCGTGGCATGTGGATAAAGACTAAAGGAAAGATGTTAATGCAGCCCCAGGTTTTGGTTTCTTTCATGATAAGAAAGAGTTACTGCAGAACTGTGTATGACTTAATGTTTTGCGCTATGTACAGAGAGGCTAAGAAGCGTTCAAGATGACAGGGGAAGAAAGAGGAAGATACAAGGAGAGGAGAATCATAAATAGAGCATAATTAAGAGTAGTTCATTTTCAGTGCTTTGTAAATGCAATTTTCGCTGCAGCAAAGCTTTTTAAACAGTTTCCTCTGCAATATCTAGTCTTTGACATACTGTGAGGTTGGGTTTTGGAAAGCAAGGTGTAAATCAGAAGCAATCAGTTGAGCATTGTATTTGGTGTGGAGTCACAGGAACATAAAAATATGCTTGCCAGGGGATTTTATAACACCCATGCAGTATGATTTTTCAGCTAAGCAATTATTTTTATTTGATGTATTGGAAAACTGAAAGAAAGCTGCAGCTATGGCAGGAGTGCCCTGAGACATGGATTAGATAACGTCTATGGTTTATGAACCTATTAAATTCACAGAAAAGTTGAAGCTGTTTTCTTTTTTCTTTTTGCTAGTGTGTCAAGTCAAAGATAGGCAATTATCTGTCTTTGTTATATTTATTGCTGTTTAAATAGAAAACATCTACTTTTGTGTACCCTTCAGATAAATCACAGTAAAAAGTCAGTGTAAGTTTGGGAGAATGTCCTCCCATTGATATGACCAATTCTTTTTGAAATAACTAATAGACATATGGTTTTCTTGGGAATTTTAGTTTAACTTGCTGCAAATAGGGGGTCAGTACTTTTTTTTTTTTTTTTTTTTAAAGAGAGAGAATCTCAAAAATATGGTAGTATATTAGCTGGTACTGTATATCTGTTTAAAGAAACATTTCAAGTTTGTTTCCCACAGTCTTTGTCTAACCATTATTTTTACTTTAGATGATGCCATACTTAGTACATTTTAATCTGATAAGAGGCAGTAGAGCTTTCACAAACTGGACACATTTGAATGCAGTTGGGACTCTGCAGCAGTAGTCATGTATGCTAGGTCAGTATTTAACAGATGGGTCTTTTGGATACATAGTAGAAGGGAGGGAATGTTTCTTTTGAGGTAAAAAGAAATTTAGCTCTTCAGTGCAATAAAAATCTACTGTGAAGCATGTAAACATTATTTTAGAGATTAAGTTTATTATTAAGCTTAGAGTCCTTAGGGTAATACCGAAATGGTATATCCTCCAATCCACTTAGGACCTTGTACCTCATTGATTTTTGGAATAAAAAAGTTAGGTTTACATTTTCTTTGTACATATTTAAAGAATGCAATCACTTTTTAAATGGAAACTTTTGGGACAAAGATTAAATGACAAAAGGGATTGCTTATTATTAAGTTGTTAATTATATCAATTATTGAATATGAATTAGTCATTTGAAGTATAATATTTCTTGAATGGTAGGTTTAGAGCTTTATTGTTCCAAAACACTCATGATGTAAATATCATGTGAAAATTTAAGCTGATTCTCAAAAAAATACTTGGAAATCATGAACACTTAAAAAATAATTATGAAAACTTAATTCTATTTCATAAGTAATAAAATTGATAAAATTTGTTTAAGTGGTTTGCTAGAGGTTGGGGGCCTCTATGAAATGAGTTTTTAAAAATTTTATTCTTAATTTAAATGTTAAAATTACAGTGCTCTGTGTGCTAGTAAGGAAAGAAACTAATTAAACTTCAAAACATTTTTAAAAAATTTTTACTTTAAACAATATTCTTGTCATAGTCACCTTTGTTAAAATATATTTATTTTTTCCTGTTCATTCTTCCTATACAATATGAGAAATATGAGAATACTAATGTTTATTATTTTGAGTAATATTTTATACTTGCCTTTCTCCCAAGGTTAAAAGTTTTACAGAGTCAAGTTTAACTATGCAGTAAAGTATAGGACTTCTCCAACACAACTGTGGCTGGAATTTTTGTTTTTGTTTGCCAAAGGTAGATATCCATTTGTATTACTCAAGTGGATTAGAGGAGTTTGGTGAAGAATCACTCATGTAATGAGAAATAAAATGAATGATTTCATTGTAGATACATATATTTCATATAATTTTAGGATAGTGGACTTAAAACATTCATTTATGGGGTGGATAGATCAGGAAGATGAGCAAATTAGTTTGTAAGTAATGTTACAATAAGAGTATATCATCAAGGATTTTGCATTGTAGTTTTACCAGTAAAAGAAACTAATCATCAACAAACTGACTTCAGGAAGAATTATTAAATGTGACTTTATAAGAGAGTTAAACTATATTAGAGAGATTTTGTTGGTTGGTTCTCTATTGTAAAGCAGGCACACTACTTAAATCTATTGCTTCCTTTGTAAACGTACTTGACATATGTTTATATACAGTTTCTCCTTGAAGTAAATGCTATGTAAATATCATGTTATCTTTGTTTATAATGTAGAAGTTTGTTTTTATCACTGGTTTTAATATAAATGTGATTTTTAAGAAAAGATTAAATAGAGGACTAATATTTACTTAATGAAAGAATTCACAGTAGGGTATTTTGAATAGTCATCTTATGCAGTATAGTTCTATAATTATAGAATTTCATTTAATTTTATAATTATGGAATTTAACTACAGACTTGTTTTTTCATGAATTACTGAATTAATGAGTTTTTCATGAATTTGTAGACTTTTTTCATGAATTACTGTGAGATATATCATTGTGTATTTATTTGCAGAAAATGGTATTTCCTCTAATTTTATTTTTGGAATTTTAAGTGGCATACTGTTTACTGTCTTGAAAGTATAACAAGATGCTTTGAGGGGATTTTGTGGTCTATTAAGTTCCTTTCCTCTTGGCATATGGATCATGGTATTTTGTCAAAAGGGAGAGTTTAAGTTATGTTTTGTACTTGAATGTGACAGTAACTCTTCTTCCTTACAGTGGTTTCATTTGCACTTTGATCATTATTTTTATTTTAATGATATTTAGAACATCACAAACAAAAGATATGTTTTGCTTTTGAATTTACTTAAAAATATGTAGTTGAATCTTAGGTAGAATCATGGCAGTCCTTAATACTTATGAAACCACACTTATTTATATCAAAAGAAGTTTCTGTATTTGGATTTTGTTGACATGCTTTTCATATTAACTTTTATATTCTTGCTATTGAGTATGGAAAATTAAACGTGTAAGTATTGGAAATTTAAATATCTTAAAAGAGTTTTGAGATTTTTTCACAGAAATATTAACTTAGTCATATGATAACACTGAAGCAGAAAATATTCTAAAGCCTGTCTGTGATTAAATTATATTAATGTTAAATAGTGTCAGATTTTGGTATAGACTATGCTATTAATTAAAAGTACCTCAAGGTTCTCTCTTCTTTTGCTATATTTTTCCCAAGTGGTATAAAAAAATCACTGGATCTAGCAGACCCAGCCCCATTTTTGTGTACTAGTGTAGCTGTAGATATTCAATCATCTGCATGTTTTACTGTTAACTTAAACAGTTATTATGCATCACTTGCAAATGTTTTTCATTTCGTGCCTATCCTTCTGATACTTCTTGCACTATCAGTCTTTCTCTTTTGTATTACACATCACTCTCTACTGTTAGTTATTTTTGTTCCTTTCTAATCCTAGCCTGTGAATTCCATGAGGGCAGAAGCTGATCTTTTATATATTTTTTTGTATTTCTGACCCTTGAGTAATTTCAATAAGGGTAGTATTAGGAAGTAATAATAGGAACAGTTTTAAAAAATTATGTTCATCAGTAGGGTCTGTATCCTGGATCCTAAAATAAATTAAAGTCATATAAATTTAATGTGTTGCTTAGCCCTAAAACTAAGTGTGTTGAATATGTATGTGTTATCTAATATACATATCTATGTAGGTACTACTTCATATGTAAATGTTATTTTTAATTGACATCTGTGAATAAATAAAAATTTGATAAAAAAATTTCAGTAGGGATTGGGGTCGTGGCTCAGTGGTAGAGTACTCGCCTAGAATGCATGAGGCACTGGGTTTGATCCTCAGCACTGCATGAAAAATAAAATAAAGGTACTAAAATAAATAAATAAATAAATATATAAATTTATGTGTATATATATATATGTCTATATATATGTGTCAACTTTTCAGTAAACCCATACGTATGATCAAATACAAGCATGTAACAGATCATGTTATTAAAATATTTATTATGCATTGAATAGAAATTTAAAAAATATTGTTAGCATGTCATATTACTCAGAGCATGAACATCTCTTATTTTTGGCAGCCTAGCATACATTCTCCATTTTTGTAATGGTACCTCATCTCCTGTTCTTAGTTCAGCTGCTTTAGGTGGGTTGACTCCAAAAACCTACCTTCACGAGTGACTAGAATCAGTGATTGGTTTAGGGATTAACATTTAACAAGAGGTGCCCAGAGTCAGTTCAGGACTTGTACTGGAACTCCACCTGTTGGGGATGCTGAACACCTCAAGTCTGTGGTTGTAGTGCCTGCCTTAAAATTTGGGCAAGTGGGAATCCAAGAAAGAAATGGCTTCTTGATCCTATTATAGGAGCACATGAGATATGTGCCTGTATTGTCTTCTAATAGTTAAATGCTCTTTTTTTTTATTGTAAACAAATGTGATGCATGTTGTTTCTCTGTTTGTACATGGTGTAAAGGCATACCATTTGTGTAATCATAAATTTACATAGGGTAATGTTGTTTGATTTATTGTTATTTTTCCCTTTCCCCCCACCCCTCCCACCCTCTTTTCCCTCTATACAGTCCTTCCTTCCTCCATTCTTGACCCCCTCCCTAACCCTAACTCTAATCCTAACACTAACCCCTCCCACCCCCCATTATGTGTCATCATCCACTTATTAGCGATATCATTCGTCCTTTGGTTTTTGAGATTGGCTTGTCTCACTTAGCATGATATTCTCCAGTTTCATCCATTTGCCTGCAAATGCCATAAATTTATCATTCTTTATGGCTGAGTAATATTCCATTGTATATATATGCCACAGTTTCTTTATCCATTCATCAATTGAAGGATATCTAGTTTGGTTCCACAATCTGGCTATTGTGAACTGAGCAGCTATGAACATTGATGTGGCTGTATCTCTGTAGTATGCTGATTTTAAGTCCTTTGGGTATAGGCCAAGGAGTGGGATAGCTGGGTCAAATGGTGGTTCCATTCCAAGTTTTCTAAGGAGTCTCCACACTGCCTTCCAGAGTGGCTGCACTAATTTGCAGCCCCACCAGCAATGTATGAGTGTACCTCTCTCCCCACATCCTCGCCAACACCTGTTGTTGCTTGTATTCTTGATAATCGCCATTCTAATTGGGGTGAGATGGAATCTTAGGGTGGTTTTGATTTGCATTTCTCTTATTACTAGAGATGTTGAACATTTTTCCATATGTTTGTTGATTGCTTGTAGATCTTCTTCTGTGAAGTGTCTATTCATTTCCTTAGCCCATTTGTCGATTGGATTATTTGCATTCTTGGTGTAGAGTTTTTTGAGTTCTTTATAGATTCTGGACATTAGTGCTCTATCTGAAGTATGATTGGCAAAGATTTTTCTCCCACTCTGTAGGCTCTTTCTTCGCATTGCTGATAGTTTCCTTTGCTGAGAGAAAGCTTTTTAGTTTGAATCTATCCCAGTTATTGATTCTCGTTTTTATTTCTTGTGCTATGGGAGTCCTGTTGAGGAAGTCTGGTCCTAAGCCGACATGTTGAAGTTCTGGACCTACTTTTTCTTCTATAAGATGCAAGGTCTCTGGTCTGATTCCGAGGTCCTTAATCCATTTTGAGTTTAGTTTTGTGCATTGTGAGAGATATGGGTTTAGTTTCATTCTGTTGCATATGGATTTCCAATTCTCCCAGCACCATTTGTTGAAGAGGCTATGAAACAGAATGAAACTATGCTCTTTTAAAAAATATATTATGTTTTTAGCTAATTTCAAATCAGTTGAAGTTGGGTCGTTGTAACTCTTAAATGAAAAGAGTAGCCACTAGCGTAGAATTAGTAACTGGAAATTAGACATTATAAGAAACAGCTTAAATGCTAAAATGAAGTTCAAGGCATTGAGGACTTTGCTGTTCCCTAGGAGTTCATTTTCAGAAATATAGAGCAACTTCTTAAAATGTCACCTATGTTATATTTGCTCAGGGAACCACCACTGAGGATAGAATTTTAGCAATGGTGAAATCTTTGATTATGTCTTATAAGAGAGAACAATTAATTTTGGTCCAAACTGGCATGCCTGAGAGCAGAGTAAGGAAAATGTAGTCTTTTCAAGAGAGGCCCTTTCTGCCTGTAACTGCCTATCCAAGATAGAAGAGAATCAGAATGTCAAGAGGCTTGTAGGTTGGCTGAGTGTGGTGGCTCACTTCTGTAATTCCTGTGACTTTGGAGGCTGAGGCAGGAGGATCACAAGTAAAAAGCCAGCTTCATCAACTTGGCGTGACCCTGTCTCAAAATAAAAATATAAAAAAGAGTCTGGGGATGTGACTCAGTGGTTAGGCACCCCTGGGTTCAATCTGTGGTACCAAAAAAAAAAAAAGTTTATGGGTTAGAAAGTCCATTTTTTAAACCCTTGCCAAAACTTTAAGAGAAAATATTTAAATTTGGTAAAGTTCTGTTTTATAAGCTTCTTAAAAGTACCTCTCAGTTCCCAGATCAAAGTTATAATCCAGTAGTAAAGAGCTCTAAACTAGGGAACAAGCGATAGGATAGCTGTGCCCCCTCACCCAGCTTCTTGTTTCACATTGCTTCAAGGACGATTATTAAGCTGAGGTTTAAGAGTACTGGGAGAAGGCCTGTTGCTGAGAGACTGAAACTTTTAAGCTGGTATACCTAAACTGGTATACTGCATTTCTACACGATCTGTTGTTTTGGTGGTTAATTCAGCTCACTGACTGAAGTAGATTGACTAAAAACTTACTACGGTTTTAGGGAAACTGTACTCCAGAAGAAACCTCAAACCTGGTAAAGAGAAGCTTGTGTTCTTCTAAGGTAGTTCTAACTTCCTGAGGCTTCATTAAGAGAAACGTGCTGTTAAAGCATGGTAGCCTCTGGAAGGGAAATCTGTGGTCATGGAGAATGATGGAAAAGTGAGCTCATCTGTAATAGTAGGACTGAATGCTTCAAAAATTGACTATGTAACTTTTACCAGAATTTGGAATTCTTGTTATTCTTGACCATGTACTGTGCTTTGATTTGGTGACCATAGTTTGATTTACCTTCTCCACTCTTCTAAGTGGGAGTGATTATTGTCATTATTTGTTTTTCTTTTACCATTGTATGTTAGTTATAAGAGGGATAGTTAAATTTATTATGTTGCTATATATTATCAGATATGAAGTACCACCAAGAAAAAAGTACATTTGGATCTGATTAAGAATAATGTTAATAATACAGAAACTTGTAGCTGGATGCAGTAACTTGACATTGTAACTACCCCACCCCCACCCCTACCCTGCCCCCATCTCATGGTGAGATGATGAGTACCATTTTATGTTGTGGCTAAGATGGTAACATTGTTAAACATGGGTATTTAAAAATTATATGTATAGAAAGAAATGAATGTAAGAGGTGAATGGCAGCCAACAGTTATATGTTACAGATATTAATTGTTACACTTTCTAGCATCCATTCTTCCTGCTGTTAACAGTTCTAGATACATGTCTGGCAGGGGGTCATCCCTTCTCCATTTTTCATTTTATAGTTTGAGACTTTCCTTGCTCAGACATAGAAATTTACCCTTGGCTCATCAGTAACAGGTATTGGTTATAAAATTTAGCTATACTTTTTAGACAGCTTGATAATTTCTTTCATTCTGCTGGAGAAAGAATGAGGTGCTTTCACTGGGGTTGCTAAAAAACGTTAGTATGTAGGTCTAGAGTTGACTGGCAGTCTGCCATGATGAAGGCAACATCTGCTTGAGAGACACCTGGAGCGAAGAGATGGATTGTTGATGGCGTCTTCAGAACCCCTCAAGTCAGTTTATCTTCAGACCGAATTAAGGCATTACATTTCCTATTTTGCTTAAGCCAGTTTGAGTGCTCTTCCTATCCATTGTGCCTCAAAGATTTCTAATATTCTAAATTAAAATTTAAAAAAAAATAGATATTCAGTGTATAGGACACATCATAAAAAATTAACTTGTCAAAGGACTTGATACATTTCAAGAAAGAAGAAATATATATGAATCCCAGATATTCACCTTTACTAAGTAAGAACATAAGGTAATATCATGAAAAAGAAATGATTTAAAAGAAATAATCATCGTTAGCTGGGGAATGCTAAAATAATCATAAATGCTATTGTTGGGTATGTTAAATGTTATTTATCTGTATGTATCAAGAACTTTGAAGAGGTGCTCTCACTAATCTTTAGATTTTGAGGCTAAGGAGAAATTACCTGTGGATAGGTATGAGAGTTAAATGTAGTTTTATGATGAAAATAATTGACAACATTTTATATATTCAACAATAAGGAAAAGTTAAATAAATTGTTTTGCATCTGTGTTACAGAATAGCACACAGCCATTAAAACTTTCTGTGCCTCAGTTACCCTACATATAAAATGGGGATATCTACCTTGTGAAGTGATTTTTGCAGATTGAGTGAATAGGTGTGAGGTGCTTGGTATATAACTAACTTTATTTAGTACTTAACTATTGTTGTTTTTATTTGTATCTTAGTCCTGAGAATCATCTGATTATAGGAAAAATAATAACCTGAGTAAAACTATGAGGTGTCCTATGTTAGTTTAGAGTCCCTGAGCCTTGTGAACCTGTTAGGAACAGGAGTGCATCTCAGATCTTACCCTTCGTGACCTTCTGAGAAGCATGGAAGATAAGTTGTGAATCCCACATAGTCTTTAGTAGTCCCTGCGGTAGTTTTCCTCATTTCCTTGTTTGGGTGAGGAGGGTGGAAAACTGGGAGAGGGATAGGTGTAAGGTAAAAAGAGTTCCTTTACCTGAAATCTGCTACATCTCTTCCTTCCCTCACATAGGTGAATCTTGCATATAGATGTAGTAGGACATGAATGGAGATTCTAAACAAATAATACCTCCCTTTGGGAGTATTTGCTTAAATATTTAGAAGACTACTTGAGTAACAAACCTAAGGAGCAAGTTAGAAGATTAAACACTGTTTCATAATCAGTTTGTATTATAAAGTAAGGTTAGACTATATTTTAATGACTGTTAAGCATTTACCATGCACTTCTGAAATAACCCCATTTTATAAATATCATTCCTTCATTACAGCTAGATTCAGAAACTTAAGGCTGCAAGGAATGTGAGGAAATAGACAAAGTTATTTAGGTACTGACTAGCAGAGCTATGACTCATACCTTTCAGTTTTCAAAGCTAGGGTTCTTTCCCATTACTAAACAAAATATAGATACTTAGATACTTCCCCAAAGGCAGCATTGTATGAAGAGATGACATTGGAAGGAGAGGAACTAGCAGCCTCAGTAAGATGATTCTGTGGTTGGGAATGCTTTCTATACAGGACTTAGGGCAAGCTGTTCAGATGAAATAAAAATGAACGCAAGACAGTTGAATGGATTTGTACAGAAGTGACTCAGTAAGAACTATACTGTGAGCTTTTGAGTTTTGGGGAAGTAATTGACTATACAATACTATACATGATAACTGACTTTGAATTTTATGAGGTAAAATGATGCTTTAGATAGTATTTGAGTGCTGAAGAAATAGCTTGTTTGGTAGAGCGCTCTCCTAGCATGTGCAAGGGCCATGGTTTGAATCCCCTGCATCTCAGTGGAAAAAAAAAAATACATAGTATTTGAAATCAGACTATATGTTCTGATTATATTACTATATCACATAAAATCATGTAATATTTAGGATATAATATATAACATTATTTTAGCTTATGCATTAATGTATTACATAAAACAGATTTGAGTGATTTTCTTGTTCTGTGGTGGTGGTAATTATGTGAAACATCACATATATACTTGTTTGACTAAAACAAACTGTAGGAGGAATTATACAAGGGTCTGGGTAATATAATTTCCAATAATCGTGATTCCTCTCAGTTTATTAAAGTAGAGCAAATATTAATTAATATAAAATTTTATGGGAGTATAAATGTTTAGATATTTCTATCTTTAGTAAATACTTTCATCTACTGAGAGAAATAACCTGCAATTGAGTTAAAGTTAAGATTAAAGGAGATATAAATATCTCTACTATTACTTAAGACTTTTTCAAATCTGTAAGAGAATTGACATTTATAGATTGGACTTGGATTTATCTTTTATGTTTTGAATACTTTCTTCCAACCCCTTTGAAGTAAATGGGGATTTACTTTAAAGTGTGGTTGAGGTTAAGGGACTTGTCTAATGTGTAATGCTGTTTAGTTGCAGAGGTGACAGTCAGAGCTTCCATTTTCAAGTGTCTTGCTATTTCAAATTTACCATTACTTTTGATAATGGTGCTTAAATTCTTGTGTTAGGCACTATATTAAGCATATGACATACATCATCTCATTTAAGCATCTTTTTTTTGCTACTTTTATTCTTTTTAGTTATACATGACAATAGAATCTACTTTTATATATTTTTACAAACATTGGATATGTCTTATTCTGATTAGGATCCCATTCTTGTGCATATACACGATGGTGAGATTCACTGTGGTGTATTCATATGTGTACATAGGAAAGTTACGTCAGATTCTTTCAACTGTCTTTCCTATTCCTATCATTTAAGCATGTTGACCTGGGATATAAAATCTTCAATGAAAAATAAAAAGTCATTGTCTTTCCAAGTCAAGTGAAGTCTACTGTGTTAAAAGAGAAGCATTTTTACTTCTAAACATACACATATTTTGTTATAAAATGTTGTAGAAGTATTTCAGTTATTGCTATAATTCTATATTTTCTATAATTCTTTATAACTTGTTCACCCTTTTATAACCTTTGAATTTAAGTATTTAAGATTTTTTTTAAACTTTGGTAGGAGTTAATGCAAAAATGTTTATTGTATTATAGTGTGCTGAGTGTTACCTGCTAACTAATTACTGCCCTTCTTCAGTTATCATAATCTTTGATCTTTTATCTGAAAAATTGCTGCTCATTTCAAGACCCAGCCCTTAACCTCAATTTAAGTGAATCTTTTTTGATATTTACCCAAAAACTGTACCTACTTCCCTGTGCTTTCCCATACGTTTTATACATTTTAATTGTCACACCACCCTAGAGACACTGAATCTATTGAGAATCAGATTATTACCTTTCCTTGCTATCATGATAGCATCATGTATCATAGTATCATAGTATCAGATAATGTAGTGTCTGGCATCTTGTGGTGGTGCTTAGTGAACTGTTTCCTGGGTATTTTCTTCACCTTTGATGTAGTTTTTGTCATATCTTGCTTGGATACAGATCTTTTCTTTTCAGGTTATGTTGATTCTTCTACTTTCTGTTTGCTACTTGCTTTAGAGTTTTTTATTTTTCGGGTAGAGGAATGATAGAGACATAGGTGTATATATGCGTGGTTCATGTTTTAAAGGAAGTTTTCTGAATATTTGAAGTGGGTTAGGAGTCATGTTGTCCCCAGATCCTACTCTTATTACTTGCATGGATGAGGAAATTAACGACGAGGCAGGCTAAGATCCTACGGTTTGTCACAGAGTAGAAATTAATACCTAGATTCCCTGACTCAGCTCAGTCCAGCATCCCTTTTGTTTTATTTTGGTGACTATAGTTCTACTTTGCTTCAACTTATTTGGGGTTCTGATAAATTAAAACTTTAATATAGAAACAAGCTTTTTTACTTGAACAGTATCAGAATACTAGAGTGATTGGTCAGTCATTTATTGAATAACCTTGTATTCTTTTGCCATAGTCAAGATTCTCATTGACTATCTAAAATGAATTTCATAATCCTTACCTTCAAATAACTTAAAGTTCAACACAGGAAATAGAAGACGAAGCAAATAAATTACAGTAGTATAAAGTAATATTGCAGAGATAGAAACAAAATGCTATGGGGACATTAATGTTGTGGAGGTTAACTTTGGAGGAGTCTGGGAAGGTTGCTTTGGGTAGAAGACTTGTGAACTGAGTCTTTAAAGACAAGTTATTATTCTTCAGGATAAAAAGGACAGAAATAGATCAACTTTTCATGAATGAGATAGCTTCCATAGGGGCACAGGATAATGAGGGGTTTCCATGGTTATTTCCTATAATGCTAACTATAAGTTGTAGTAAATGAGATCTTATTTCTTCTTGCAGAAACATATTTTTATTAATCTAGTAGTATTTATTGGTTTTAAATAATCACTTTTTATTTTCTGCTTAAGTCTTCTCAAGCTTGCTCACGGGTGGTGGTAAGATTTATTAGGATATAGTTCACTGAATTATTTCAGAACCTCTATTTGTGTAAGATCTCTCATTTTGCATTCTCAAGACTTCTGACATATTGGTTCAAACCAACATATTTTATGTATATAAATAATAGGTTTACTGTAATAAATCGACTCACACAATTATGGATGTTGGGAACTCCCAAGATCAGTAGTTTTGGTGAGCTGGAAACTGGGGAGGACTGATGGTAAAGGTCCACTGTATGTTTAAAGGCCTGAGAAGCAAGAGAGCTGGTGGTATAAATTCTAACATGAAAGCTGGTAGGCACAAACTCAAGTGCTGCAGGAAGGAGAAGACCAATGTCCCAACTGAAGTAGTCAGTCAGTAGAAGTTAGCTCTTACTTGTGGAAGGGTTAGCTTTTTTGTTGCATTTAGGTTTCAACTAAATGGATGAGGTCTGCCTGCATTAGGGAGGGTAGTCTGCTTTACTTGTTCTACTGATCAACATGTTAATCTCATCCAAAAGCACCCTCATAGACATACTCAGAGTAATGTTTAACAACATATCTGGACACCCCATGACCCAGTAAAGTTGACACATAACATTAAACATCATAAGGGATACATATTTTCCCATCAACTCTCCTTTCCTTTGGGGGAGTACTGTTGAAAGATATATTTTGTTATACCATTGCAGAAAAATTACATACTGTACACATATTAAGCATGTAGTAAATATTGACTGAATGAGATATAAAAATAAAGGAATCACATACTGGTAAAGAATAAAAGTGATTATAATTTTGAATATATTATAATTCAGAAGAGAAAATTAAGATGAGTAGCCCACCCTCTTGCAGTCACCATTCTATTTTCTGTCTTAGTGAATTTGACTACTCTTAAGTTTCTCCTGTTAGTGGAATCATAAAATATTTGTTCTTTTGTGTCTGACTTATTTCACTTAGTATAGTGTCTTCAGTGAGTAAGAGGTTTTGATCCAAATCAGCCTCTGTTATCAGTACATCAATTTCTTTTTTTCCTCTTTTAAATAGTTTTAGTTATAGATACACTCAATACTTTTATTTTATTTATTTATTCTATTTATTTATTTCTGTGTGGTACTGAGGCTCAAACCCAGTGCCTCACACATATGAGGCAAGCACCTTACTCCATCCCTACAGGTGAACTTTCTGAGCCCAGGTTTCTATATGTTACACTTGCAAATTCATGATTATCTGGGCCAGGATCAGTGCGCTGGTAGGACCAAAAAGAAAAAAGAAAAAAACAAAACAACACACAGTTTAATAAGCAAGAATGATTTCTCTCAGACTCAGTTTCTTGCCTTCTTTTACTTTATTTTTTATTGATCTTTTTTTAGTTGGTGCATTATAGTTACACATAAAAGTGAAATTCATTGTGATGTGTTTGTGCATGCACATGACATGGTTTGGTTAATTTCATTCTGCTGTTCCTCCCCTTTCTTATTTTTCCTTATGAGGACCTCCCTCCCCATTTTAATACCTTATTTCTCTCTAGCTTCCAAATATAAGAGAAAATATTCAACTCCTTATTTTCTGCATCTGGCCTACTTCATTAAGTATGTTCCATCCATCTACCAGCAAATGAACATAATTTCATTCTCCTTCATGGCTGAGTAAAACTCCATTGTGCAAACCATATTTTCTTTATCCTGTCACCTACTGGGGACACTGAGGCTAGTTCTACAACTTGGCTCTTGTGACTTGTGGTGCTGTAAACATTGGTATGCATGTATCACTATAGCATTCTGATTTTAATTATTTTGAATAAATACCACAGAGTGGGATAGCTGGTGATGTTGGTTTCATTTCCTAGACTTTAGAGGACTCTTCATACTACTTTTCACAGTAGTTCTACTAATATGCAGTTCCACCAGCAAAGTATAAGTGTACCTTTTTCCCCATATCCTCAACATTTATTATTATTTGTATTTTTGATGATTGCTTTTCTAAGTGAAGTGAGATAAAATCTCAGTATAGTTTTTATTTTATTATTATTATTTTTTTTGGTTTCCGGAGATGGAACCTCGGGTCACTCAACCACTGACTCGCATCCCCAACCCTTTTTTGTATTTTATTTAGAGATAGGATCTCACCCAGGTGCTTAGGACCTCTTGAAGTTGCTGAGGCTGGCTTTGGACTGGAAATCCTCCTGTCTCAGCCTCCCTAGCCACTGGGATTACAGGTGTGCACTATTGAACTGGGATTCAGTGTAGTTTAAATTTGCATTTCCCTCACTGCTAAAGATGTTGAACATTTTTTCATACATTTTTTGGCCATTTATATTTCTTCTTTTAGGAAATGTCTGTTTAGTTCATTTGCCCATTTATATTTATTGATTGTGTTGGTTTTTTGTATGTGTTAAATTTTTTAAGTTCTGTGTATATTCTGGTTATTAATCTCCTGTAAGAAAAGTAACCTTGCAAAGATTTTGTCCCATTCTATAGGCTCTCTCTTCACACTCTTATCGTTTCTTTGCTGTGCAGAAGCTTAATTTGATGCTATTCTACTTATTGAATCTTGATTTTATTTGTTGAGATTTAAGGAGTTTTATTAAGGAAGTCAGTCCCTGAGCATTGGAGTATTTTGAGTGTTGGAGTGTTTACCCTATGTTTTCTTCTAGCATTTGCAGTGTTTCCAGTCTAATTCCTAGGTCTTTGATCCACTTTGAGTTGATTTTTTTGGAGCAGGAGAGAGAGGGATTTAAACAAGGATATCCGGTTTTCCCAGTATCATTAGTTAAAAATGCTACCTTTTCTTCAGTGTATGTTTTTGCCATCTTTGTCCAGGATCAGATGACTCGATCTGTGTGGATTTTTCTGTCTTCTATTCCATTGACCATGTCTGTTTTTATGCTAATACCATGCTGTTTTTTATGATTACAGCTTTGTAGAATAATTTGAGATAGGGTATTGTGATGCTAACTAGCAATGTAAACATTATGTGAAATAAAAAGATATGTTGTCTATAGTAATATTTCTTTAAATATTTTTTTTTTCCCTCCTATGTTTCATTCCCAGAGTATAGCTGTTCTTGATTCTCTTGGAACTTTTCTTTAAAACTTCCCATTCAGCCCGAATCTTCTGTATTCCTAGTACTCCTCTTCCTTTGTTTCTCTGTATTATAAAGCCTAAAATAATTAGACTGGCAAGACTGTTTCAGAGTTGGGGAGGTAAAGAGACTCAGGAGGACAAGCCATAATTCTCTAGAGTAGGCATAGGGGAAAGATCAAGAAAACTCCACTCACACATTAATTATTTTTGTCTTGTCACTTAAAAAACTGTGGATGATAACAGCTAATATGTTGAAGATGATTAGAGCTAGTGATTCAGTTCCGTATTAAATATTCACCCCCTCCTTCATCTACAGTGAAACATCAGTAATTCCTTTTTTAAACTAAGGAACTGTTAATGTTCTTCATTAAATAGACTGTGATTTAAACATTAAAAAAAAAACAAAAAGAAACAAGAACAAGCAAATACTTTTTTTCTTTTTTAATCTTCCTTCTTATTTGTCTAGTTGCAAGTTTCTAGACCACATCTACTTGAATGCATTTTATGTAACACATAGCTTCTGAAGGTGTTCATTTTAGTTTTAATCCTTTATTTTTGTATTTTTAAGAAGTAACATATAATTTGTATCTTGTTATACTACTGCAGTGTACTCCTACCATCTCTTACCAGTTAAGGCTATCTGTATGCCCCTTTTGAGTTTATTTATAGCTTTATTTGTCTCATTATGGGTTTGTCTCTTATGTTTACTGCTTGTTTTTGTGTTTTCTCTAACTGTCCTATCTAGTGTGACAGCCTCCATGTCTTGCAAGTATTGAGCATTTGTGATGCAGACATTAAAAGTTAAATACACACCAAATTTCAAATACTTAGTTTACAATAGAAAGTGAAATATCTCATTAACAATTTTTATATTGATTACATGTCAAAATTGTAATGTTTTGGATATATTGCCTCTAGTTATCTTATTACAAGTAAAATATGTTTATTAAAATTAATTTGACCTGTTCTATTTCTTTTAGACTGCATTGATCTATAGCTAATTTAGTTATAGGTCTTATGGAGGCTTTGGGAAGCAAATACATATTTTGTGTGATTTTATAAACTATCATGCAGTTACTTAACCTTTTATCTTTGAAGCAAAAAAGATTTGCTTTGGCTTAAAGTGAAATTAGATGATGCTCATCAGCAAGAAGGGGATGACAGATTCAAATCTTAAAGTTGATAAGGGAAAATGATAATGGGAAGAGATTCCTGATGCCTAGTAAAGTGATGCATTGGTGGGGCTGTTACATGGTAAGTGTTTCATAAAGTAGTCAGCATTTGGAGATAGTCAGGAGGGGGTATGTGGCCCCTTGAATAGCATTACAGTTGAAATGCACAGGTGTTAAGTTTGGACCTTGGGGAGATCGGAAGTAAGTTTGGTATTTTTCAGTGCCTGCCCCTTAGACTGCATGTGAGTGTAGGATCTAGAATTTTGAGCATTTGTGGTAATGAATAAGAGAAAAAAAGGTGGGGGAAAGGATGAAAGTAAGTGAATTGAAGGTGTAGGAAATTATATCTAATTTGATTTCATTAAATCAGAATTCTGAAAATGGTTAACATTTTATCATACTAGAGTTAATAGATTGTTAAACCTAGAAGGAAATTCAAGCTGTCTAATATAGTTCAGTATTCTGTTAGGATCACCATGAATTAAAAATTTTTCCCTAACTGTTTTAGTAAGATTATTGTTTTGTCAACTTCCTCTATAAAGAAATTCTGTCCCCATATCACCTCTTAAAGTAGTGATTTTTCCTTTCTTCAAGTCAAATTATGGTTTTTCATTTACTTACTTTAAAAAATTGAAAGTATATTACTGAAAAAATATTAGAAGCCAGGCCAGATAATTTTATATGTAATAATGCAGCAACTGATTATAGTGTATTTACTTGTTCTGGTTTATAAGAGTTGAGATTTAATGATTCATTTTTACTGAATTATGTTTTTTCACTTTGTAAATTTCTTTGAAGTATCTGTCCCTATGAATTAAACATACTAAGGTGTGGATTCTGTGTATTTTCTAGTTGTCATTCTGTTCCTGTTTGTTTCATTACTGTTATTGTTAAAGTCATCCACTGAGCGGACAGCAAGGCCTAATTGGGTGGGATTGTAGGTGCAATCTTTTAAACATTGACTATGCTAAGTTTAGATTCAAATGGAAATGTAACCCATTTCCTTGGCCTCATTAGTACTACACAGGGACTTGCTAAACTAATTGGTCACAGTTCAAAAAAGATTCCAGGACGGACAGGGATTGTTTTGAACTATTGTCATTTTCTCATCCAGCCTTTGGATTAAAAGTGTTCATTTTTAGGATGATAATTTACTTATTTTGGGGGTTGATTGAGTAGCTGTGAAGAGTTTATTTTCAGTAAAAATAACTCATCAGCACATGTACATGGAGTATGTTGAACAAATAGATTTTAGTCAGGTTTGCTGATGTTCTTCATTAAAAAGAAATTATATATATATATATATATATACACATACACACATGTACATATACACACACACACACACATACTGGAAATAATGTTTAACTATTATTGATGTACAATCTGAAAGTTAAACTAATATATTTTGGATACTGCATGACAAACTGTCATTCAGATTGAAAACTGAACCCAATTACCTTGTAGAATTATACTGTCAAACTCTGAAATAAATTGAAGATGACCTGCTTAGAAAATGTGAATATAGACATTTATAACAGAGATTTTAACTCCAGTGAAAAAATGGTTGGAATTTTGGGTCAGTATGATAATGCATCCTATATTCTAGAACATTAGTTGAAATTATGTTTTATATGAAAAATGGTATATTAATGGGGAGGCAATTTATGGGAATAAAGCAATAATTAGATGTAACTTGTGACATGGTATTAGTTATTAAAGGAAGTCTATTAGTGTAGTTTAGTTTATTTCTGAAGAAAAGCCAGAAGTCTTGTAAAAGTTTTGCTGTATGTTATCAGTATGTGGTCAGGTATTAATGTTTAGCATACAATGATAAATTATTGAATTATATATTTTTCAGTTTTAGTTCAATTATTTGTTAGGGATTATTATATTTAATTTATAGATTATTCAGTTCATTTATTCCTGGTTACTGTTTTGTGAGCCTTTATAAGTATGGAAAAAAATAGCTATTCTAGCCTGTTCTTTCTATGTACATATAGATATATGCACACACAGTCTTTATATTGTTGAAGCCATTTATACTTTGGGATTTCCTATTATATGTCCGTGAACCTCATCCATCCTGAGTAATGCTATTGACTTAATAGCACAGTTTAAAAACCACATACCATTGGGGAAAAACCTGATCTCCCTACTCTGGTAAAAATTGCCTAAATTATTCATGGAAATCAATATGTCAACAAATTAAAATGTATTTTATTGCCAGCAAGTACTTTCGAGGGCAAATTGTAAACATTGTTATAGAGTTAAAGGAGCAATTAATAGAGGAAAATATAGGAGTTTGTTTTATAGTTGACTGAAAGTACTGTTATTTCCAACATTTTTGTTTATGTTACTTTTTTTTTTTAATAAAATGAACAACTGCCTTTTATATAAAAATATAAGTGAAAGCACACTTTCACAGAAGTCCATGTTTGTTGTGTTTAGCAAAACCAGAAATCAAGAAGTAATGGATCCTACCTTTACCTGGAAAGCAGGGTATATATTTTGTGAAGATTTTATTGACATATTAGTGAATATCTTACCTTGTATTAGATTATCTTGTATTTAGATTGTAAATACTTTGGTATTAGTTATTGGGAATATATTTAAAAGAATTTTTGAACTGAATTTCTCAAATTCTGGAGTGCTAGTGCTTGTTAAGATTTCAAAGAGCACATATGGAAACCTAGGCATAGGGAAGTTACTAGTGTAATCTGGGCTATTCAGCCTTTTAAGTTGCTATATCATAAGATGGGATTTCAGGTCTCTGAATTTCTAGTGTAGCAGCTATTCTTCCTTTTATATTAACCAGAGTCCCTGGGGTTTGGTTGGTGTATTAGTAAGTTAGGGCTGCTATAACAAATGCCAGAGGTTGGGTGCCTTAATAATAGAAATTTATTTAATCACAACTCTGGCAGATGAAAGTCCACCTCTTGGACTGTGGAGTCTGCAAGGTTGAACATTTCTCCTTGGCTTACAGCTGTCTCCTTTTGTCTTCATGTGATCTTCCTCTGTGTGTCTGTGTCCTAATTTCTTCTTCTAGGGATATTAGTTGTTTTGGATTAGGGCCTATCCATATAACTTCATCACATATTCTTAACTGTCTATTTAAAGGTCCTGTCTCCAAGTACAATCATAGTCTGAGGTTCTGGGAGTTAAGATTTCAACATATTAATTTTGGGTGAGGGGTGGACGTAATTCAGCCTATAACAGCTGGTGTTAACCAAAGTGAAACTAAGAAGAGTGATGGTTAGAAAATGTAAGATCTTTCATTAGCAAGACTTTACTTAAATTTCCTTTAAATTTGACACTATTTTTCATTTTTTAAAGTTTTTACTTATTTTGAATTATTTCATCCTCTTTTATGCTTCAGCTTTTTTTCTTTTTTTCTTCATGTTTTTATTTTTGTATGCCTTCATTTGTGCATTCAAAGGCATTATTCACTGATACCATTTTATGTCCTATTTAGATTCTTTTCTGCTAATTACATGATTTTTAATATCTGTTGCACTGGCTGTTGAAAATGGAGGTCTTCACTTTTCTTTATTATTAGTAATAATCGTAACAGTAATAGTGAATCTGTTAACTTTATATTAAGTAACAGGCACGTGCTAAATATGTGCATTAAATCTCACTGTAGCTCTCTGAGGTTGTTAATGTTTGATAGGTGAAGAAACTAATGCTAAAAGAAGATGTACTTTTTCCAAGATTTCATAGCTAATAGTTAATTATTAGGCTTCAAAAAGAGGTAGTACTTGCTGCGCTTAAACCACTTCTTTAGAATTCTTAAGAATTTGATTTGTTGCTATGTCAAATCCTAACTATAGTCTCATTGAAAGTAAAATATGGAAATAGTGTGTTGAATAGCAATATGTGTTGATAGCTTTTTTATAACTATGGTGTTTACTATGGTAGGTGTTCAGCACACTTAGCATTGGATATCTAAATATATTAAAGTTTTGATTCTTTAAATCCTTTTTTTATATTATCGTAGCTGTTTTTTTAAAAAAATTTTTAGATTTGATAGACCTTTATTTATTCATTTATTTATATGTGGGGCTGAGAATTAAACCCAGTGCCTCACACATGCTAGGCAAGCACTCTACCACTGAGCCACAACTCCAGCCGTCTTTAAACCCTTAAGAATATGTTTGCATTTCCAAGCACAAAAATCATTCAGTGCCTCCTCTTTTCTTAGCACGGAAGCACCAGTTCAGTAGCATGATATATTTGGCATGTCATAATTTCCCCCTGGCCTCTCTTTCTGGTGACATTTAATTGTTTCTCATAGGTTCTACATGCTTTAATTATAATAAACTACTACTCTTATTTTCTGGAGTTTAACATATTCTCCTATGTCCTTGGATTGCACATATTTTTTGGTTCCATTCAGGAAATATTTTATTGATCGCTTGCTCAGGCACTGTCCAAAGTATGTTTGTTTTTGTCACCATTGACAATGAAGTTGGAGCCCAGAAGATAATTCATGCTTAGGGACCAAAAAGGAGTTGTTCGTAGGCAAGTGTGGGCTGCCCTGAAAAGAATCTATAAATACCTTTTTGTATTTAGCTTACTGAAATTAAAATGAGAGAAGGCAGGAGGAACAGGGGGAAAGTATTACCTAGGTTCCTGAGTTCATGAATAAGTTGGATCAAGTTAATACTGACCAAAGCAGAATTAGATCTAGGACAGAAACAGGGATCAGGGAAAGGACTGTTTTGAGTAGTGTCAGAGCTCTCAGAGTAGAAGACCTGTCACAGCAGTGTGTTCTGGGAAACTGCTACCGTAAATTTGGGTAAACATCTTTTTTTTATGAATTGGTGGTACATGTTATTTTTTTCCATTAACATTATAGTATATGTTGTCATCAATATTCTTAGAGTCTTAACCATGAAAGATCTCCAAATACTTGATGGTGAGGAGAAGCAGATTAATTCAAACATATTGCAATTTCTAGGATGTTGATGAGAGCACAGGAATAGTATACCCAAATCTGAGGGCAGAGCAGGATTGGAAAGTTGATTGTTATCTTTGGGGACTTCAAATTCAAATGAAAGACTTGTGTGTAAATTAAAAGATATGAAATAATGTGATCAGGTGTTTGTGGTATAAACTTAATTCAGTTCCTGATTCTGCCTTTTCTTTGCTTGTGACCTTAAGTGAAAGTGTGCATTAGATACCACCATATTGCAGAGGAGAAAGTGATTAGCTATTCAGAGGAGTTGGGAAAGATTTTAAAGGTTGAACATTTCTCTACAATTGATTTGGAAGAATAATTGAAGTTTTCTGATTAGATTGGATGGAGTGAGGGTTTCTAGAAAAGGGCTTTCAGTCTCACAGTGTATTCAAAATACAGGTTGAACATCCTAACCTGAAAATTTTAAATTTGAAATGCCTCAAAATCTGAAGTTTTGAGCACTAACATGATTTTTGAATTAGGGATTCTCAAATAGAGTCTACGTTAATAATGTAAAATCCAGAAACCTCCAGACTCTAAAAATGCTTCTGGTCCCAAGCATTTTTCAGATTAAGGATGCTCAATTTTCATGCCCAGCAAATTCCTACTTATACTTTAGAATTGAGTTTAAGTATCTTTCTCTACTAGAAATTCTTTTTCTAGTTTGTAGAGTTTTGAGGTATTTAAGCATTCCATTTTTGTGTTCTTTTAGTACCTTGTACGTATATTAGTTTCAACAAATTCAGGACTTACAGTCTTAAAATGCAACATGGCTGGCAAAATTGCAGTTGGCAAGATTAAGGTCTCCTAGACTACAAGGAGAAGAAGGAGAAGAAAAATAATATCTTTATAACATATCATGTATAATATTTATATTCATACATATGTAAATGTATGATATATTAACATGTATAATTTTGCATAAATTTATATGTGAACATGATATATTAACATATCATTTTACATAAATTTATATATACGTTTTATATAACATTTATGTAAATTTGTATATAAGTTACCAAAAATGTATATATAAATTTATATAAAATTTATAAAAATTTATGTATATTTATTAATTCATTTATTATATATAAATACCTTATATTTATATATTATATGTTATATAATATGCCTTATATTTATATGTTTATATATTTAACACATAAAGACAATTTCTGGAAAGCATCTATTTCCAAAACCAAAGTCATCCACTGTTGCTTGTTTGCACCAACTATATTAAAATAATCATAGTAGTTACAAGTTTTTGTGAATATGGTATTAGATGAATGTTATGATTTAATAAGTACTCTTGATGGGGAGAGAAGAAATCCTACTACATTAAATGTGTACATCAATTATAAGTTAAGAGTTAATTTCAGAAATGTTTAATGTGAAATATATTTCTTAGAAAAATAAGTATGTTATTCTCTGTATAATAATTCCATGTCATGGAATTTCTGTCTTCATTTTACGTATGGGAAAAGTGAAGCATGGTGAATTTGAAGTTAAGACTGGGAGTAATATGAGCAAGAGGATTTTGTAGGAGAGTGACATGAGCAAAGCAATATGTTCATTCCATTTGGCTTGATCTGATTGAATAGACTAGTGCCCTCTTTTCCTTTTAATATTTCTTATATTTCTCTTCTGAGTCAGGACTGCTTTGAGAGGACAATCTGTTTTGTGGTGAAGTATAGATAATTATCAGGGTGTCTTTTCTGGCACCATTTTGTGCTTGCTTCTTTTAGGCATTTTATAACCATGAGCTGATGTACCTGACTCTCTATATTTAGATTTGTAAATTAATGTGTAGATACTATTTTGAATCAAATCAGTTTTTGTATCCTGATTTTCTGTAAATAGCTTGGCATTTGTGATGTCACTACTCTGAATTCAAATCCTGACTCTGCCTTCTCTTTGCCTTGTGACCTTGAGCCTAGTGTTGTCTCTCTCTTGAGTCTTTCTCTCACTTTCTTTATATATTTATATCTGTTTTCCCTATGTATGAATATAAATATATGTATATTATTTATATATTTGAAAGCAAGACAGAAAAGATGTTACTTTCCCTTTTATTCCTCTTTCAAGTGGGAACTATATATATGAGAGAATTACATATATGACAGAACATTATATTAATTTCTGCTACTATACAGAATATTCATTTGGCACATTGCTATTCAGAGTGTGGCACACACTAGTGTGGCACCTCATCACAGAGTGTGATGAGGTTTGTATATTTGTGAAGTTTTTGGTGGTGTAAGGGGAGATAAGGAGCTTATGCTGGAATGCAAATTGGCTATGTGACTAAACACACTATTTCAGCTCACCTGTTTTTCCTTTTTTTCATAACAAAACTTTCTTGATGAAGGAAACAGTGTGTTGACTCTTATTTTACTTTAATATCCTCATTTGATGACACTGAGGAGTATGAATACAGAGAACTTTTGGTGATATTTGAACAAAACCTCTTTTTATTTATATTATTTTTCTAATGTGGTGTTCTGAAGGTTTGCCATTGTTAGTAAAAGGATTATTGATTTTGAATTTGGATTCTAATCTTGTCTTTGTTACTAATTTGTTGAGCAGGTCAACTTTATGAGTTCTAGGTCTTATTTTGCTTGACCGAAAATGAAGATTGTATTAGATGGTATTTTGCTCCTTGTAGGTTTTAACATGCAAATAATGTGTGATTTTTAAATGGCATGTTTTTCTTTTTTAAAAAGCAGAATATAGGCCTAGTTAAAATAAATGTTAAGAAGCACTGGACTAGAAGTATGCTTTAAGATACTTCTTTTTGGAATAGTTATTTTATTAAGCTCCTGTGAACCATATGCCAAGAAATTGGTGCTAAGGAGATGATAAATTAATGAGACTGTTTTTGTTTTCAAGTAGTGTCTTGGTTCATTTTCTGTTGCTATAACATAATATTGGAGATGGGTGATATATAAGGAATAGAAGGTTATTTTGCTCCTTATTCCGGAGACTGGGAGGTTCAAGTTCTGTTGGTTCCTGGTGAGGGCCTCATGCCATTTCAGCACTTGGTGGAAAGTGGAAGGGCAGATGTGTGTATGAAAGAGACAAAACTTCAGGGGGTACTCACTATAAAACAGCCAACTCTTGTGATAACTAGTCCAGTCCCATTATAGCCAAACTCATGTGAGAAAGATGTTTGTCCATTCATGCAGCCCCCCCCCACCCAAACCCCTTCCATTAGACCTCATCTCTTACTACGGCTGCATTGAGGAATTAAGGTTCCAGCCTATGAATTTATGAGGGATGCACTCAAACCATAGCAAATAGTAATCGGGGGGAGCCAGACAGGTTAATATTAGTGTCTAGCGCGTGCGCGCGCACACACACACACACGTGGATATATAAGCAAATATAATAGGTGGTGTGTTAGAGATGTGGACCAAAAATGTGTGCCACAGCAAGCTGTAGACTCTTTAGAACAGAGGTAAGCAAACATCTTCTGTAAGGATCCAGGTGTTTTAGGCTTTGTGGGCCATATATCATCTATTTTAACTACTCAAATCAATAATTGTAGTGGAAAGTCTGTCATGTAAATGAAAATACATCAGTTTCCAGTACCAATTTTCTGGCAGCAATTAGGTGTCCTAGAATTAAATTCAGTTCTGATGCCAATTGGAATTGGTGCAAACCACAAAAGTGAAGGGCAGAATCCTCTGATTCTGATGCTAATGACTTGGAGTGAGGGCATATTTTATAAGTTAAGGAACCAGAGCAAAAGTACTTCTACTTCAGATGCCAAACTCAGGGGGCTACCTGCTTTTTTGTCCCTGACTACAAATCATAGATTCTCCAGCTTCCATAAGGTTTGATTCTTAGAATGACTCACAGAATTCAGGAAGTACTGTACTTAGAATTACAGTTTTATTATAAGGATACAACTCAGGAACAGCCAAGTGGAAGAGATGGACAAGGCAAGGTGTGAGGAGAGAATGGGCCTCAGAGTTTCCATCTCAACCCTCACTTTGTACTTGCTATCAACCTAGCATATGATTCTGTTCCTTGAACCTGCTAGTTTGAGTTTTAAATTAAGTCTTCATTATGTAGGTCTACCTTAGGGGTCACATATTTTGTTTTTTGTTTTGTTTTTGGTACTGGGGATTGAATGCAGGAGTGCTTTACCACTGAGTGTTGCCCTTTTTTTTTTTTTTTTCCTTAATTTTTAAGACAGGGTCTTTCTAAGTTGCTGAGGGTCTCATTAAGTTGCCAAGGTTGGCCTTGAACTTGTAATCCCCCTATCTCAGCTCCTGGGTTGCTGGGAGTACAGATGTTCATCACTGGGCCTGGCTAGACTACAAAATTAAACTCAAGTTTCACCTCTTCCTCTGCTTTGTCATTTTGCTTGATCCTTTTTGGAGTGGCTGCCTCCTGTCTTGAAATTGTCTAAGGACCCATGAGTCATCATGTTAGCACAAACTCAGGTATGGTCAAAAATATCTTGTTATGAATAACAATAAAATACTCAGCCCACTGGGGAAAATCCAAGGATTTTTGAAGCTCTGTGCCAGGAACTGGAAGCAAAGATGAAAAGATATTTTTAATTACTGTAGGCAACTGTTACTAATATGTAAATGAATGAGCATGGCTATTTTCCAGTATAACTTTATTTACAATGAGGCATTAAACTGGACTTGATCCCCAGGCAGTAGTTTGCGGACCCTTGCTCTAGAGAAATGGGAAATCCTTCAAAAGGAAGGTGACATTTGAGCTGTTACCTTATATATCTTTTAATTATTTATAATTTTAAAAAATGATATATTACAATCTCAGTGATGTCATTTTAGAGGTTTTTTTTTAAGTTGTACAGTCTCTACAGTTTTTTAAAGATGTTTGGTGAATGACTAAGGAAAATTTTCAACACGTGTGCTCTGATTAATAATGTGTTATAATATCAGCTGAGAAAGACCTCAGTTCTTCATTGACATTGATTCCACTTTGTGCCTCTGATTCAGAAGACTTGAAAATTGCCTACTAGAATACAACTAATAGGTTCCATTCTGCTGAGTGACTATGATTTTTATTCCTTCCTTTGATAAGTGATTATTTTTGTTGGTCTTTTGTCATTAGAATGCTTTTACCTTCCATTATTTTTATTTTAGTCTTATTTATTTTTAAAGAAAGGAATTAGAACCTTCACTTAGTTTTAGGTGGCCCTGTGATTAGTCAGATTCCACATTTGAATAATTGTCCAATGAGGAAATAGAAATTTGACATTTACTGCTATGTAATGGAGGTCAAAGCAGAAACATATAAAATCTTTTTCTTCTTGTCTTCTTCTTCCTCTTTTTGGCAAGGGTAGAGTGGTTTCTTATTCTTGCCTGTAGGTTTCACAGTGGAATGAATAATCATGCTGATGCAGTTTATCAATTTGTCTGATAATTTTAGGTCTTAGTATACATGATGTTTCAAATGGTCTCAAAGATGAATATTTAGAAGTCCTCTAAACAAGTAAAACATGGCAGTGACAGAATTGTTTTTAACAGGGACAGGGAGAGTTTGAGTTTTCTTTGTCAATGAGCTTTGATGATATGACTTTAAGCAGAGTGGAAATCTGGGATATAGCTCTGTGCTTGCCTCACATGCACAAGGTCCTGGGTTCAATCTCCAGTACTGGAGGTGGGTTGAGAGTGTGTGGGGCTGGGGGAAAGCAGAGGTTAGGGAGTGAAGAGAATTGCTCTCAGGAGTTTGTGCAACAGTGACGATGAAATGAGGGTGATGAAAAATTATCTAATATTTTAGGAATACAAGAAAAAGAAAACTTAGAAATGGAGCTTCTTTTTATCAGTAACAACTCATGAGTTAGTATTTTCTTTATATTATATAAAGGACAGATTCTTAAACATAAATATTAAATATTTTTATACGTGCGGGCTGCAGCAGTATTCTGTCAATTGACAATGCATAGTAGCTTTTTTATGTTCTCAATTAAAGGTTTTGTTGTTTTGTTTAAAATTAAATACCTATTACATGTTCTTGGTACTGAGTTAGGCCCATTAGAAAGAAAAATAGAACAGTGATAACATTTTTTATCCAGTAGTTCATACATAAGGCTAAACATAATCCTCACAATAACCCTCTGAGATAAAGCCCTGTTATCCATGATTTACATATGAGGAAATAAGATGAAGTAACTTGCCTAGGCTAAGTAGGTTGTGGCTACCTAAGACCTGAGCCTTTTAATGGTTTCCTAGTAGACCCAAGTTCACAAGTTTCATAAGAGAAATACGATAACCTCTTGTTTGAGGAGCTTTTAGAAGGGAAACTCTTCAGGGAAAATGTTTTAGAAGGGAACTGTGTGAAATGAGAATCTAAGATGAGCCTGTACGTGGAGACCATTGAAGAATTTTCTGAATCATAAAGTTGTTCCACTTTTTCCATTATGACCTGTTACAAACCATTCCTTGTTTACTTTTTTCCTCTAAGAAAAATGTTCATAAGCATATGTATGTAGTATAAAAGAATATGGATTCATAGTCATATGAATATAAATGAATATGGATTATATATGATTATTTTTAACAGAAAAGATGCTAATACTAATCAGTACTCAGAAGTGATCTCATTCTCTTGATAGAGTCATTTTTCCCTCTTGATGAAGATTCATGATGTTCAGGATGTCTTTTGGTATTTCTTACAGCTGGTATGCACTAGGCATTACTTCACAGTGAAAGGAGAGAGGGAGGAAAGAAAGGAAGAATGGAAGGAAAAAAAGGATACATTTTTCATTTAGAGTTGTTTTTTAATTGATCTTTTAATCTTTGGGCATATTCTAAGCAATGTTGATCAAAAATTAAGAGACTAGTTTGGGGAATATTTTGAAAAACTAAGTCAGCTAATTTGTTAGTGCCAAGATTTATTGATGGCTTATAGATCTTTGATAATATTCACTGATAGAAATAATTGAAAAAATTTATATTTGAATAATTATATACACATCACCTCGACTTTATAACTTAAAACTGGTTTTGTCACAAATCTGTGTATTTGTGCATTTTTTAATTCACTTTTAAACTGCATTTCAAATTATTGCAATTGTGGGTATCTGTTATTTAAATATAATATTTGGTTCTACCCCTTCCACATGAAATCATTTATATATGTATATATTCAATCAATGTATATGTATACAATACATATGTATATGTGTGTATATACATACATATATATGCATCAAACTCATGGCCTTGTACATGCTATGTAAGTTCTCTACCACTGAGCTACATCCCTAGCCCTAAAATAATATACAGTGAAAATATCAATTGAGTATAATATCCAACAAGTTTTGAGAAGAGCCTACATCTGAATAAGTCAAATCCTTGTCAAGATATGTTATAGTCACTCCAGAGAGTTCTTTATGCTACTTCCCAGTTAATCCCTACTCCTGTATCCCCAAATGGAACCAACACAGTTCTGTTTCCTCCCATTATTGATTAATTAGTTGTAGAAATTTATATAAAGGGTATTTAACAGTATGAATGAAGTCTTTTGAGTAAAGTTTCTTTCATTTAATAATTTTGTGATTTTTTTGATGTTGTATTTGTTAGCAGTTTGTTAACTTTTTGTTGATGAGTTGCAAATCAATATAAATATGCCAGTTAGTTTACCTGTTTTCCTGTTGATGGAACTCTGGCCTGTTTCCAGGTACTGGGTATGATAATTAGAACTTTCAACGTAGGGGCCCATCCACAGATGAATGGATAAAGAAACTGTGGTATATTTATATAGTGGAATATTACTTAGCCCCGAAGAAGAATGACTTTATAACATTTGCCGGTAATTGGATGGATCTGGAGATATTATGCTGAGTGAAATAAGCCAATCCCCAAAAACCAAAGGTCAAGTGTTCTCTCTGATATGTGGATGCTACCTCACAATAGGGAGGTGGGGAGAATAGAAGTTCATTGGATTAGACAAAGGGGAATGATGGGAAGGGAAGGGGGATAGGAAAAGGAAAGACAGTTGAATGTGTCTGATGTAACTTTCCTTTGTACATATATGAAAACTCAACAGTGAATCTCAACATCCTCAAGACTGGGATCCTAATTACGTTAAGATATATTCTGTGTTTGTATAAATCTGTTCAAATAGATTCTGCTGTCATATATAACTAAAAAGAACAAACAAGAATTTTAAAAAGTATAATTGATCAGAGAAATGATATGTATTTGGTTTAATGAAAACCTATTAGACCTTTTCCCAAAGTGGTTAAAACATTTTGTACTTCTAACAATGTGTGACACATCTCACTTTCCTCAGCATTTCATATGATCAGTTCTTTTAGGTGTTCTGATGGGTATGCAGTTATGTCTTAATGTGGTTTTTATTTATTTTCTGGGTTGGCCAATGATGTTGAGGCCTTTTGTGTCTTTATTGACCATTTGCAAATCTTTTCTGAAATATCTGTTCAAATCTCTGATCAATTTGTAAATTTAAAAAATAAAAGAATTCTGTATAGAACCTTTCTTTATCTATTATTTACCTCCCTACCTATATATGTGCCTTTGTTGGATGTATGTTTATTGAAACTTTTTCAGTCAGTAAATTGTCTCTACTTCAAGCTCTTTTTTCATGAATATGTTTTAATTTTGATGAAATCTAATTTATTGACTCATCTTTTAAGATTTGTAGCTTTAAGAAGTAATTGCCTTTACTACAGATTATGCAGGTATTTTTGTTTTCTTCTAGAGACTTTATAGTTTTACTTCTTATTTATAAGTCTATAATCTATGTGAAGTAATTTTTATATATGGCATGAGACAGGATCAGTTCCCCACCCCCTCTAAATATCCTCCATATTAATGTTCATTTGTTGGTAAAAAGATGTTCCTTTCTCTTTTAGATTACTTTGGCACACTTGTGGACAATTAAATGATGCATAAATAGGAGGTTATCTTGTTTCATTGGCCTACTTGTTAATCTTTGTCAGTAATATGATGTCTTGATTATTGTAGCTTTATATAAATTTTGAAATCAGATAGTATAAGTGTTCAGTTTGTTATTATTTTATTCCCAAGATTACTTTGAATATTCTTGTTAGGTTTTTTATTTGTTCATTAAAATACTTTAGAATCAATTGTCAGTTTCTGCGAAGAGGCCTGGTGAGATTATGAATAGATTTGGATTGAATATATAATTTGTTGCAGAGTAGGTTGACTTCTTAAAAATACTGAGTCTTCCAGTTCATGAATTTAGTACAGTTCTTATTTACTTAGTTCTTCTTACAATTTCTCCCAGCACTGTTTTATAGTATATAGTTTAGAGGAATTCTACTCTTTTGATTACATTTATTTCTGTTAGAATTTTTAAATTTTATTTTCTACTTGATGCTCATATAAAAATGAAATTGATTTTATATACTAATAGTCTATATACTAAAATCAAATGTTTAAATAATTGTTTTGTAGATTCTGTGTATATACTCATCTGTGTGTCTTTAGAAATAGAGGTAGTTTTATTTTTATTCATTTTTAATCATTTTTTAATGACTATTTCTCTAGTTAAGACTTAGCTACAGTGTTGAGTGGAATTGCTAGTCAAACAATAAGTCTACGTTTAACTCTTTTAGAAACTAGTTTGTTAAGAGTTTTTATCATGAATGGGTACATTTTGTCATATGATTTTACTCCCAGTTTAGGAGCCCCATGCTCTATGATTTTTCTCCCTTGTTGTATTAATATGGTAATACTTCTGTTAACTTTTGAGAAAATAACTTTACTGAAGCAAATTTTCATGCCATAAATTCACCTGATTTTTAGCACACAAGTTGATTTTCAGTAAGTTTACATAGTCATTCAATTATAATCATTATTACGTTTTAGAATATTTCCATTGCCTCCTAAAGACAACTCACATTTGCAGTCGTTACTTATTCCCATCCTCAGCCTTAGGCAACTACTAATTTACCCTCTCTGTATTTGTCTCTTCCATACATTCTATATAAATTTAGTCATAAACATGTGGTCTTTTGTGTCACTTAATATATTTTGAGACTTATCCACGTTCCTTTTTGTTGCCAAACAGTTTTCCATTGTGTGCTTATACTTTATTTTGATTACCCATATACTGGTTTAGAGATTTTTGAGTTGTTTCCATTTTTTGGTCTTTGTGAACAATGCTGCTATGAACATTTGCATTCAAGCTTTTGTGTGGATCTGTATTTTCCTAGATACCTAGGAGTGGAATTTCTAGTCGTACAATTAGTGTATGTTTAACTCTTTAAGAAACTGTGAGTTGGGCACAGTGGCTCAGGAGGATCATGAGTTCAAAGCCAGCCTCAGCAAAAGCAAGGCACTAAGCAACTCAGTGAGACCCTGTCGCTAAATAAAATACAGAATAGGGCTGGGGATGTGGCTCAGTGGTGAGTGCCCCTGAGTTCAAACCCCAGTACAAAAACAAAAACAAAAAAAGGCAAACCAAACAAACTCCCCCAAACCGCCCCCTCAAAAAACAAAAACAAAAACAAAAACAACAACTATGAAACTCTTTCTGCACTAGTTTGGATCTTAAATGTCCAATAAAGGCCCATGTGTTAAAGGCTTGGTTACCAGCCCTTGGTGCTATTGGGAGGTGGTTAAACCTCAGAGGTGGGACCTGCTTGGAAGAAGTTAGGCCATGGAGGGCATGCCCTTGAAGGGAATATGGGGACCCTCGCCCCTTCCTCTCATTGCTTCCTGGCCACCATGAGGTGAACAGCTTCCTCAGCTACATGCTCCTCCCATTATATACTGCCTCACTACAGGCACAAAGACAATAAAGCCATATGACCAAGGATGGAAACCTTAGTGAAAATAAACCTTTCCTCCTTGTAAATTGACTATATCAGGTGTTTTTTTTTTTTTTTTTTTTTTTAACATGCAAAGCTAGCACAGTTTCATAAGTGATAGTACCGTTTTTCATTCTCACAGATAATGTTACATTGATTTTTGAGTGTTAAAGCAACTTTGCCTTCTTAGGATAACATTGTGATGTATTTTCCATCTTACATATTACTGAATTTGGTTTGTTAAAAAATTTTAAGGATTTTTCTTTCTGTGTTTCTGAGAGATTTGGGTACATAATTCTGTTTTCTTGTAATATCCTTATCAGGTTTTGTAATTATGGTTATCATGGAAGGTTGGAAAATATTCTCTCTTCTATTTTATGAAGAGTTTTTTAGAATTCATCAATAAAACATCTGGGCCTTCTTTTTTCTTTCTGGTAAGGTTTTTTGATAGTGGATTTTACTTCTTAATAAATCTAGGTTATTTGGAATTTCTCTTTCATCTTGTGTTTGTTTGGTAAGTTGTATTTCAGATAAAGTCATAAATACCATCCCTTACCCTGTACCCTTACCCAAAGTCCTCATGTGTGTCATAAAAGAAACAGAAGTATAAAGATGTGTGATAGATTCAATACCAGAATTACCTCTTTGGAAAGAAGGTGGCAAAGAAAGCATACTTGATTTTAATTAAGCTAGGGAATATGGGCATGCTTGTGTGTGGGGTGTGGTGGAGGAGAATTTAAAGAATGCCCCCGAAAGAATATTCATACAATTTGAAGTCTGAAGGATTAACAGCTGTTAATCAGGCAAATGAGGAGGAGGACAGATGGAGTATGTTTCAGTCATCACTTTTAATACAAGGACAAAGAGATGATGTGAAACGTAGAGGCATGTTTGGTTAGGAACCTTAAAATCATCTGTTTTGTGTCCTCTGAAGGTTCATGTGCTGCAAACTGAATCCCCAAATTTGTATGTTAACCTAGTAAGTCCAAAGTTTTTGATTCTGCAGATATTTCAATGAAATTCAAATAGATTGCCTCAAAATTGGTTGGAGATTATAATCCAGTTTATTATATTATTATCATTACTACTATTAATCGTATTGGTAATACTAATGGTATCTTTAATAATATTAATGAATATTATCACTAGTCATTTACCTGTTATTTCTCTCAAAAGAATAGAATTCTACAAACATGAAGTATTTATGTCAAAGTTACCATTAGTGGTATATTCATTGCCTAGTTTAAATTTTTATAGGTATCCCTAGAGTCCATTAAAGGACATCCATTTGGGACAATGGGACATAATGGGTGAATGGTATTTGGAAGTGAGACCTTTGGGAGGTAATTAGGATTAGATGATATTATGATGCTGTGGCCCCCCATGACAATATTAGTGGTTTTATTAGAAGTGAAGAGAGACCCAAGCTAGCACACTTGGTCTTGCTCTTTCCATGTGATGGCCTCCACCATGTATGATACAGCAAGACAGCCCTCATAGATGTTGGTGTGGTATCATGGTCTTAGGCTTTTCTCTGGAACTGTGAACCAAATGGTCTTTTATGTGCTTCATAAATTACCTGTTCTCATGTGTTTTGTTATAGCCACAGAAAATGAACTGAGACATCATTCTTAACTTTCCTTGGCTTTCCTTCTTTTATAATGTCCAACTTTATGATTCTCCCACTTAAATTGTTGGATAACTGTTCCACTTAAATTATTGAATGATTGCCCCACTGAGTTATGAAATGCAGATGTGAACTTGCTAATTAACTTTGTGTTCTGCTAATATTTTACATTGGTACTTTAATGGTCCAGAAACTGGGTGGAGTAAGAGCTAGAACATAAGAAAAGCTGTAGATCTTATCATGTTTTTGAGGTTTCTCAGCATTTCAAATAGTGGAGGTATTCAATGAAAGATTATGATCCCTTAATCACAGTGGAAAGCTCCTGGTAAGAATTAATTTTGTTTTAAAATTTTAAATTTTGTTTGTTCTAGTTAGTTATACATGACAGTATAATGCATTTATACATTTTGATAGAGTATACATAAATGGAGTGTAATCTCTTACTTTTCTGATTATACATAGGTCACATTGGTTATGCAAATTAATTTTTGTGAATTAAACCATCAGCAATGTCAAGCTCCACTCAGCTCTTCTATTTTATTTAGTTTGTATCATGAATCTTTATTTGTATAAAAGTTTCCACAGATATTCATTAGTTATCTAATATTATATTTTACTTTGCTAACAATTCCAGACTAATCTTCATAGCTGGGTTAACTGACCATATTAGTAGCATTGGACTCCTCAGAGAACTGGCACTGAGAACCAAGAAAATCTTAACCTTCCCTTTAGGGTACATGGAACTCAATTTCTAAATCTAGAGTCCTTTAATGGGAAGAAAAGGAACTAGGACGAAGTTAATCAACAAGAGTTAAACTTTTAACTTGGTTATGAAGTACTGAAGATAGGAATAGCACATTTAAAGCACACTTACTACTCTTAAGGAAACTGAAAATTCTTAATGTGGCTTTTAAGTCCCTGCATGATCTGAAATGTTCATACCTTATCACTGTCTTCTCCTGCTACAGTTCCATTTGTTACTCTTTTCTCCTCCCCTTTGTTCTTTACCCTGCAGCCACACTGACCATTCTTTATCATATTGTATTATAATTTATTTTTATTCTGGGACGTTGGTAAGCACTCTTATCTTTGCTCAAAGTTATTTTCCTCATTTCCCTTTCATCTTCCCCTACCTACTTTGTCTTCATCTCATTGATCTCAGCTAAAATTTCATCTTAAAATTTATTTCATATTTATTCCATGGCCTCTCCAAGTAAAGTTTTATGCACAGATAGCATTTCCAGCATCTCTTTTGTAGGGTTTCTCATGGTTGCAATCCAATAGTTGTTTGTTTATGATTATCTAACTTTGTTAGAATTTAAATTCTCTGGCACAATGTTTTTCTTGTCATTGCTACATTTTTGAGCCCCTGATATAGACCTTGGTGTATAGCAGGTGCTCAGTACATATTTGAATGAGTAACTGAATAAATAAATTCAGAAATGAATTGATTACTTGGAATTTCATTTAGCTAATTTTCAGTGAGGAATAAAACTGTTTAGTTATTTTTTGTTGCTCTTACTGAGTACCACAGACTAGGTAATTTATAAAGAATAGACTTTTATTTAGCTCACAGTTCTGGAGGCTAGAAAGACCATGAATTTGGCACGGGCTCTGGTGAGGGTCTTCTTGCTTCATCAGACTGTGGCTGAGAAGTGAAAAGGCACCCAGACAAACCACTCCAGACACGGAACTCACGCAAGAGATTTTATTAGGCAGAGGAAGTGTCTGCCCTGGAGAGAGAGAGAGAGAGAGAGAGAGAGAGAGAGAGAGAGAGAGAGAGAGAGAGAGAGAGAGAGGAGAAAGAGGAAAGAGAGAGGAGAAAGAGGATCTCAAAAGATCTTCCTCTGAATATTGTTAGCATAAATTTGGGGATTAAGATTTCCAAACATGAAATTTAGGGAATACATCAAAACTATAGCAGCAGCCAAAGAGTAGCATGGAGATTTTAATTCTACCAGCCACTATTTCTACTCAGAGTGAGGATGTAAATCTCCAAAACTAAATAATCGAGATAGATGATGACTGCTTTTAAGGATGTATTTTCTCATTATATGTAACTCATAGTGATAATACATTAAATAGTACCAACCAAGCTATAGTGTCTACTTACTGAACTGAGGTTTAGTGAGTAACACTATGTCTGATCTGTAATCAGTCTATTATAAGAAATATTTTAATATTGTAATAAATAATAGAATTTTTCTACAGTTTACTTAATTTAGGTTTTTTTTTAATGTATTCAAACTCAATTTTGATTATGGTTCTTTTAAAAGATATGTAGAAACCAGTGAAAATGCACATAGTAAAACTATGAAAAGTATGTTCTGTAGGAAAAAAGTGAAGAAATGAAGTTTGATGATGTGTATGAAATAATTTAGAGGTACCTCTGCTAAATTCCAGTTATAGGAATGTAGTTTATATAGTCAGTTCTTCAGTTCAACAAAGGAATGAGAAAGGAAGAACATAGATTTTTTTTTAATAGGAGAGGAAAGCCATCTTGAGCATTAAGTGTGAAATAGACATAGAAATATTCCAGGATGTGAGAATGTTGACCATCCATCCTTAAAGACTTTTAAGAAAATGTTAAAGTATTGGTTGTTAAAACACTTATTGAATAAAGTTTGTTGAACAAAACCTCTCAGCTACTGCCAGTGGGAATTATGAGATTACCTGATTTTACTTCATGTATTTTTTTTTTTTGAGTGTGAACATGAAAATTCTTTTTTAATTTGTTCTAATTAGTTGTACGTGACAGTAGAATGCACTTTAACACATATGTAAATGGAGTATAATTTCTCATTCTTCTGGTTGTACATGATGGAGAATCACACCGGTTGTGTAGTCATATATGTACATAGGTAATAATGCCTGGTTCATTCCACTATTCTTTCTTTCCCCATATTGCCTCCCTTCCCTTCACTACCCTCTACCTAATCTAAAACAACTCTATTCTTCCCTAGCCTGTCCCCCCTTATTGTGAATTAGCATCCACATACCAGAGAAAACATTCTGCCATTAGTGTTTTGGGATTGGCTTATTTCATTTAGGATGATATTCTCCAGCTCCATCCATTTACCTGCAAATGCCATCATTTCATTTTTCTTTAAGACTGAATAATATTCCATTGTGTATATATACCACATTTTCTTTATCCATTTATCTGTTGAGGGACACCTATGTTGGTTTCATAGTTTAGCAATTGTGAGTTGAGCTGCTATATACATTGATGTGGCTGCATCACTATAGTATACTGATATTAAGTCCTTTGGTATAAACCAAGGAATGGGATAGTTGGGTCAAATGGTGGTTTTATGAGTGTACCTTTTCCCCCACATCCTTGCCAATATTTATTGTTGCTTGTATTCTTGATAATTGCCATTCTGAGTGGAGTGAGATGAAATCTCAGTTTTGATTTGCATTTCTCTAATTGCTAGAAATGTTGAACATCTTTTCATGTTCTTGTTGATTGTTGTATTTCTTCTGTGAAGTGTCTCTTCAGTTCCTTAACCTATGTTTTGATTGGGTTATTTTTTTTTTTGGTGTTAAGTTTTTTGACCTCTTTATATATTCTGGAGATTAATGCTCTATCTGAGGTAAATGTGGTAAAGATTTCCTCCTATCTGTAGGCTCTCTTCATGTTGTTGATTATTTACTTTGCTGAGAAGAAGGTTTTTAGTTTGAATCCATCCCATTTATTGAATCTTGATTTTACTTCTAGCGCTCTGTGAGTCTTGTTAAGGAAGTCAGATCCTAGGCCAACATGATGAAGATTTGGGCCTACCTTTTCTTCTATTAGTTGTGGGGTTTCTGTTGTAGTCTAGTCTTCGATCCACTTCAAGTTGAGTTTTGTGCCGGGTGAGAGATAGGGGTTTAATTTCATATGTTACATGTGGATTTCCAATTTTCTCAGCACCATTTGTTGAATAGGCTATCTTTTCTGCAGTGAATGTTTTTGATGCCTTTTTCTAGTATGAGATACTGTTTGTATGTGAGTTTGTCTCTGTCTCCTATTCTGTACTGTTAGTCTATGTGCCTGTTTTGTGCCAATACCATGTTGTTTTTGTTACTATGATCTGTAGTATAGTTTAAGGTCTGGTATTGTGATGCCTCCTGCTTCACTCTTTTTGCTAAGGATTGCTTTGGCTATTCTGGATCTTTTATTTTTCCAAATGAATTTCATGATTCCCTTTTTCTGGTTCTATGAAGATGTCATTTGGGATTTTAGTAGGAATTGCATTAAATCTGTACAATGCTTTTGGTAGTATAGCCATTTTAACAGTATTAATTCTGCCTATCCAGCAGCATGGGAGGCCTTTCCATCTTCTAAGGTCTTCTTCAAATTTTTTCTTTAGTGTTCTGTAGCTTTCTTTCACCTCTTTTGTTAGATTGGTTCCCAAGGTGTTTTTTTTTTTTTTTTTTTGATTCTATTGTGAATGGGATAGTTTTCCTAATTTCTCTTTCAGTAGATTCATCACTGATGTATAGGAATGTGTTTGGTTTATAGGTGTTGATTTTATATCCTGCTACTTTGCTGAATTTATTTTTTAGTTCTAGAAGTTTTCTGGTGGAGTTTTTTGGATATTCTAAATATGGAATCATGTCATCTGCAAATAGTGATAGTTTGAGTTCTTTTCCTATTCATATCTGTTTAATTTCTTTGTCTGTCTGATTGCCTTTTAATTTCTTTCTGTCTAATTGCTCTGGCTAGAGTTTCATGTACATACATGCTTAATTTGCTACTTGTAATTATTTATTTATTCTTTTGTTTCCTGATTATGCATTTTTTTCTATTTCCAGAGAGCAAGTGTGTGTGTGTGTGTGTGTGTGTGTGTGTGTGTGCGCGCGTGCATGCATTTGCATGCGCCTGTGTATGCATGTGAATGTCATGCTTCTTATTTTATAATGTCCTTTTCTGAGTCCATTCATACTTTGATACTAAAATACCATAAACTAGATGGATTATAAACAACAGGAATTTATATCTTCTTGTTTGGAGGTTACTTTTTTAAAAATTATATTTAATGCTACTAGAAATTCAAGATAAACTTATCTCACTTAACCTGATATTTTAAAAACTTTGATAATTTTTGTTCTTCTGAGAGTCACAGCGGCAGAGAAGAACTTTATTTTTGAGACTGTAATCTTAAAGTACCTAGAACAAAAGATCACATTCCTTATTGGAATGAATTGAAACCAGAGACCAACATAGGTCTAATATTTTTAAATAATTTTTTTTTGAATTAGGCAATATTTTTTGGTAGTGAAAAATTCAGAGTATTAGAAATTAATATCCCTGTAATGCTATCATTTAGAGTCAGTATTTAAAAACTTGTTATATTTCCTTTTAGTTTCCCCCTGCCTTCCGTATCTGGTGGAAAGGTATTAGGGAAATCAAATGCAACCTTACTCATATTGATAACATATTTGGGATATGTATGTATATTTGGAATAGATGGCTGGAATTGTCTTCTAACCCCTACACCCATCACTAATAATAAGGTTACTAATAAAAAGTTTGGAGTTTTAACTTCCAGTGCTTCAGAATGTGGTTTTATTTGGAAATAGGATCTTCACAGAGATAATCAAGATAAGGAGATCCTAAGAGTGGACCCTCATCCTATATGATTATTATCTTTATAAAAGGGAAATTTTGACATAGAGGCATGTGTAGAGGGAAGACAATGTGAAAAGTTACCTTTAAGCCAAGGAGAGTGGTCTGGAACAAATCTTTTTCTCAGTAACCCTCAGAAGGAACCAATTGTAGATATCTTAAATTCAGATTTTTAGTTTCCAAATATTTTGAGACAATAAAGTTTTTTTTGTTGTGTTATTTTGTTTTGGCAGCCCTAGCAAACTAATACATGTGGTATAAGTTGTCTAATAGCAATTTTATAATTATGTATGTCTTGGTTTTTAAAATTTTATTGTATTTGTTTTGTGCATATGCTGTGTATATTCAACCAGATTGTAACTTTTTTTCAGAGATCTGATTTATATTTCACTATCTTTTCTGATAAATTGCATGGGATTAAAATATGTGTGTTAGGATACAAATAGGAATGCTTTTGATGAAATCAATTTATGTTGTGGAAGCAACATGTACAATATAAAATTAGACAAAAAAGTATTCAATTGTAAGCATTTTTAGTTAAATAGTTATTTTATTTTCTTGGTGTCTAATATTCACACATATACAAGATATTGGTATATTTTTAATATGCCATTAGAATTTTGGTTTTAAAATTAATATAACCACATTATAAAAAATTTAGAAAAAAAGAAAAAATATTCACCATTGTCCTACCACTTAAACACTATTTCCATTAATGTCTTTGTGGGTTTTCTTTTAGGCTTTCATTAAAAGAGAGAACTGGTCAATTTGTATAATAATAATTGTTTGTGTGTAAAATCAAAAGTTTTTTAGCCAACATAATACAGAAATTTACATAATTAAATTTTTATCTAATTTAGAATGAATTTGTAGTACCAGTTAACCATATATGATGCATTTATCTAAGTTTTCTATTGTTTGATATTCAGTTTTTTTCTAGTTGTTGACATACTCTGGAGAAAAGTTTTGTACATAAGTATGTTTTCTTTATTCTGATAAGTTTTGAAACTTGATCTCAAAAAGTGGAACTTCCAGTTTAAAGTAATGCAATATTTTTTTGTCTTTCAATACATAATAAAATTTGCTTTACAAAGGATTGCAATAATTATATTAATAATTTCTTGTATTTCAACTTGAAACCAAATTTGCAGTGTTTATTGATATTTATTTTGATAAGTACAATTTTATTGGTTGTTTTCAGCTACTTTTATTCTAAATGTTTTTTCATCTCCTGAATTTGAAGAAAAACCTACCTTTATATTACATAAGAGAAAATAAAATTCATTGTCATAACTCCTTGATATCTCCTTGATGAGTTTGCATTGGAAAAAAATATGTAAGTTGGTAATTTTGAATCCTGATATATGACTGGAAGTTCAGATCACCATTTCTTTGTATATGGGCTTTTTTAAACTGCTTCTGTTACCTGAATAATCTGACATGTTAGACTATTATGGGACAATAATAATGTTCATATTTGAGTAGTTGTTAGCTTAAAGATAACTTAAGTTGATAGTTTAATTCTTAAGGAAGAATTATTATACATTGAAACACAAGTTTTGTCAGAGACTGGAGATGAATATATAGATCTGAGGTAAGAGGGAAGATTGCAGAGCGCTTGTTAGGTGATTGGGATGTCATCTGTAGGTTCTCAATGCCTCTGATCCTAGAATGAACTCAGGAAACCAAGATAGAGGCCCATTTTTCAGAACTAGGTAAAACAAGTAAGCATTAGGGGTTAAAAGTTCAACTCCAGAATATCTGTATTAGAGCATGAGTAGGATGACTATTTCTTAGTCATATCTGCTAATGAGAAGAGTAGGTTTGATTATAGAAAAGCTTAGAACCTAAACTTTTGTTACCTGTTGCAGTCAGAGTTAGGAAAAGTGCGGATTCATCTTCAGAGAAATGAAGAGTCTTGCCCAAGATCATATTACTAATTTGAGATAGTGTCAGGCTTCGGATCTAGGTCTGTGTCTATTTCTAATTTAATACTTTCACCTTATAAAATGATCTTGAATATTAAAATTGAGTATAATAGCTCAGTTACTTTATGAAGTACGATTATTGCCATGAAGCCTAAAAGGTACTTGCTGCATGGAAAAACATTAGCAAATAACTAAAGAAATCTTGATAATATATGTAAATATAGCTATATATGTATAATTGCATAAAATTTAAAAAACTTTGATATGGTACTTCATTTTCATTTTGTGGTAGCTAACTTGCCACTTTTTGTTTTTCCAATATTTGGGTTCCATAAACCCAAGTTGTTAGCATACACCTCAACTAGTAGTAAAAAGTTGGGCATTTCAAAGATAAGTCTGTGTGTGTTCCTGACCATCATGAGATTTATGCTATACCTGGTTTTATTAATGTTTTGTAATAGATTGCCTTTTGTAGTTATTTCTTGTCAACAATAATTAGGGAAACATAAAACCAAGAAGTAACCATTGTCCTTGTTTTATAAATAAGGAAACATACTCAGATTATGTGAATGAAATAGTTGGGGAATATGGGTAAATCATTTCTGAAGAGACTTGGTTTTAGGAAGAGTCATTCTTAAGTGTATATGCACATTTATATGTGCACTGGTCATAATACTAAAATATATATGTCATTGCAAGTCATTTTGAAAATATATATGAAGAAGAAATGAAAATTACTAGTAATCTCATCACTCCATGGTAATCACTCAGAGCATTTTGATGTTGGTTAATGCTCTTATGTCCTGTATTTAAAGAGTTATAGAGGCAGGCAACATCAGTGAAGTACGAATCAGGAAACTTGGATGTTCTACCTGTTCATTATCAGCTTTTTACCTTAATGAAGGGCTTTCATGATTACCAACTTCTTTTTTATTGTTTCTGTGCTGGGAATTTAGACCAGGAGTGTTCTACCACTGAGTTACATCACTATCCACTTTTTATTTTTATTTTTATTTTTGATCTTGATACAGAGCCTTGCCAAGTTGCCCAGGTTGACCTTGAACTTGCAATCCTCCTGCCTCACTCCCAAGTCACAGGGATTATGGGCATGCACCACCATGCCCAGCTCATGATTATCAGCTATTTGTTTTTATTTTAAATCATGAGGGGTTCCTTTTCTTATGTTGCCTCCTTTCCCAATTTCTACTAAATTGTTACTTTTTGAATAAGCATTATTTTGTTTTCCAGTGAGATAACTAGATTAACAACTCAGCATTTTCTGCATTTAATGTAAAATAAAGGAAGATTATATTTAAGTTATCTCTTACAGGTTTAATTTGGGAGATAGTGGCATGTCAGACTCTTTGAAATATTAAATGTAGGTTAAGCAGTGTACATTTGACTCTATGAAAGCCTAGAATCTATGTGAAGGAAACAGTGGAATAGTTGGTTTATAACACATTTTTCAGTTTTAAAATGTTGATACTTTTATCCCATTGCACATCGACATTTTATCTTCCTAATTATTGTTTTCCAAATGTTAATTATTTGCCTTCATGCCAACAAGCTAATAGATCAAAAACTCTTGCAGGTGAATGTAATTGTTTTAAACTATTTGTACTGTAAAAAGTAAATAATTTATGCATTACAGACAGTGAAATCTCCCTTAGTTTCACCATATATTTATTACCTAGTCATTTTTAGGTAAAACTAAGAATAAAGTTAGTTATTTTGTGTTTTTAACCAACATTTCCCCAACCAAATGCTCCTGAAGCTGATATCCAAAGAAGCTTTCAACTTTTTAAGGTTATCACTTTTGAGACTGAGTATTGTGAAGGCAGTAGTTCAAATTCGCATTAATTGTAATTTTGCAGCATATCCATCTGCTTTTGTAGGCACATGTGTCTTGTACAGTCATGTACTGTGTAACAGTTACTCAACCATAGGCCCACACATATGATGATGGTCCCCTAAGATAATGAGGGAGCTGAAAAATTCCTATTGCCCAGTGAGAGCCTTTGGAAGTCATAGCACAATGCGTTACTCATGTTGTTTGTGGTGAAGCAACCCATTGTGCTGCCAGTCACGAAAAAGCATAGTATATAATACTTGATTATAATAAATGACTATGATCCCAGTATATGTATATGCTGTCCTACATTTAATCTTATTTTAAAGTGTACTCCTCCTACTTATAAAAACATTTTCTGTAAAACAGTATGCTGGTGGCAGCTGTATGCATTCCTGTTTACCGTGTCTCTTAATGGTAACAAGAGGCCATGTGGAATGATTGACTTCTGCCATCTAGGTTTTGTGTGAATACACACTGTGGTGTTTGCACATGGATGATATTGCCTAGTGATGCAGTTCTCTGAACATATCCTTGTCATTGACATATGGCTGTATTTAACTGAGTACTAACAGAAAGGTTTTCTGGTATTCCACAAGTTTTTGTATTTTTTTGCTTATTGCCAGTTTTTGCAAGTGACCTTTATATAAATAAAACCAAAGAGGTACATCATGGCAGTGTGTTTTTCAGTGTGATAATTGGCATTCATAGCATCATGCTTTTGAGACATTCTGGGATGTAAACTTGATAAAGTCTTGTAATCATCTGAATCTGTGCCTGTTTTACTGGAAGCACGTCTGTTATCTGTCTTACTGTAGAATTAGAAAAATGTTATAAGTGCTTATTCTGACAAAATTTGAGTAAGAATTAATCCTTCATTTGTTCTTCAATAAGTGTTTCATAAGGATGGCATAAAATATAGCAACTCTTCATGTTCAAAACACTAGAAAAAGGAGGTATAGTAGTAACATATCTCAACATTGTAAAAGCTATCTATGTTAAGCTTTACCAAGGCCAACATCATTTTCAATGGAGAAAAGTTGAAAGCATTCCCCCTAAAAACTGGAACAAGACAGGGGTGCCCCCTTTTCAACACTTTTATTCAACACAGTCCTTGAAACTAGCCAGAACAATCTCAGACCGACAAAGAAATTAAAGGGATATGAATAGGAAAAGGAGAACTCAAACTATCACTGTTTGCCGATTACATGGTTCTGTATTTAGAAGATCCAAAAAATTCCACCAGAAAACTTGTAGAACTAATAAATGAATTCAGCAAAGTAGCAGAATGTAAAATCAATACCCATAAATCAGATGCATTTCTATACATCAGTGATGAATCTGCTGCAAGAGAAATTAGGAAAACTACCCAATTCACAGTAACCTCAAAAAAAAAAATTAAAATACTTGGGAATCACTCTAACAAAATAGGTGAAATACCTCTACAATGAAAACTACAGAACACTAAAGAAAGAATTTGAAGAAGACCTTAGAAGATAAAAAAAACCTCCCATGCTTCTGGATAGGCAGAATTAATATTGCCAAAATGGCCATACTACCAAAAGCATTATACAGATTTAATGCCATTCCTATTAAAATTCCAACGACATTCTTCTTAGAACTAGAAAAAGCAATTGTAAAATTTCATTTGGAAAAATAAGAGACCCAGAATAGCCAGTTCAATTCTTAGCAAGATTTTAAAATGTTTCTTGATTAATGGGAATCATTTAATCCATCTTTTTCTTTTCTCACTGACTTGCAGTGGTACAGCTTTGTATAAAGTGGTCATAGAAATTACTTTGTTATTTTAATAATTTTAAATTTAATTAATATTTTAATAATAAAAATAATTATTTGAGTGTTAGCTTAGTACTTTAAAATGAGTATAGCTTTGAAAAGTAAAACACATTAAATAATTAATATGAATTGTATTAAATGTCACTGAAAATGCTATTTTACTGAGCCATGTTCTTACCTCCATACCAATTTCATATCTTTCTTCCATGAACATTACTCAAGTTAAAAATTTCTATGATGTCATAACCTGCCTCTCTTGTGAACTTAGTATAGTTCAGTAATTTAGCATGAAGTCCCCATTTATTGAGTGCTTATTTATTAATTTATTGATTGCTTTTTTATTAATTACTGTGGTGGAATAACAGTTAAAACAGTTCTTATTTAAGTCACATTAATCAAGGTGGAGATAATGAAACTAACAATTACAAAATGATAACGACTTTCATAAAGATATGTACATGTTTAAGTGCCTAGAGAAATTACACTAAATTGAGGATATGGATTAAAGAATATTTTCCTGAGAAATAACTCATGAGCTGAATCCTGAAAGATGAGGAACTGTGAACCAAATCAAGAGGATTGAAAGGATTCAAAGACATTTGAAGCATGTGCAGAAACTTAGAGATGCTAAAAACTAGGATTTTTCTTTCTTTGCCTGGTTTCTCCAGCATTGGCTGCTTTTCAATAAAAACTTTCTTTGTATTCTTACCGTTTCTTCCCAGTAGTCTCTACTCCCTTACCTGAAATCTAAGTGCTTTTCTTTCTCTGAAGTCCTGTGCACCTCATGATGAGCAAAAATCTTGAAAGCCCCAGGCATTTTGCTTTTAGAACACTTTAAAAAAAAAAAAAATCATCCTTTTTCAACAGTGTCTTCTCACTTTACAAATTGGTTTTATACCTGCTTTGCCATGCTTATTACCATACTTACTGCCATTGTTCATTAACCTATATGATATCCCTCAAGGATTTTTGATGACTGGCTTGCAGTTTTCCTTTGTAGCCTATGTTTCCCGTAAGCATCATGGATAATTTCATTTCACAGGTAAATGACCCCTCCAATACCATACCTGTCAGTTCTTTCTTGTTCTACAACTTGTATTTTCATGCCACTTTGGCATCTAGCATATATAGCCAGACATTAAGCCTTGGAATCACCAGGTTGTTTTCACATTCCCGAATGCTGTAATTGCCTATAATCCTATTCTGAAATAAACATGTCTTTCCATGACCAATTCCAGTAACCTGAGTTGTGTCTCCATTGAGTCCTTTGGTTTCTTAAATCTTTTCAACTTATTCTTTCACACCCAATTGAACTCTATTTTACTTATGCACACATGAGGATTTCTTTTTGCTTATTTGACCATGGCATTCATTTTTCTATAGTCATACATCTGTCTGTAAGTCTGCCTGACTGAGGGGAAAAAGTCACATAATCATCCTGATTGGTTTGTTAGAAACTCATGTTCTCCAATATTATATGGATTCTTAGTGTCTCTTAATAAATTCTTGATTTTTTAAAAAAAATTATGTAATAGAAAATTGAGAAAATAGAAAGGAAATAGATTTTAAAATATCAATTATAATATTCAGAGTTGCCATTCCTAATGTGTTGGAGCATATACTCTTAGATGTTTACCAGTACATAAAAGACTTGTGATCAGGTGTGCTATGATAAGATAAATTCATATATTATGCATTTGATAATTACCGTCTATTCCTCTCTGAACTCCTATTCTCAATAATAAAATGGTCTACATGAACCCACACTCCAACTTGTGATCTTGAATATTACCAGTGTTGTCTTTAGTACCCGTGTGTTATTTCCTGTTTTCATTTGCCTTTTCTATAGCAGCTAATTTCACAAATATTGTTTTCATAATTTTCTTCCTTTTTACATGGTTTTAAAACACATGCATATCCTCAACCATTTGTTCGGTTGTATTTTTTTTTTTTTACACAATAAGCTTTAAGAAAATAGAAGACTGTGTGCAGTTTTTTCTGTGATCTTTTTTCCTATTTTGATTGGAAGTTATGTGTTTAAATTCATTTGTTTCAATAGCAACCCTGTAAGATAAACAGATACTCTTAATATCCACACTTCACATATGTGGCAGCTGCATGCAGATTTGTGTTTAAGTAATTTGCTCAAGATTATACATCCATTGTCAGTGTCTGAATTTTAATCCTGGAGGTCTCTTTAAAAACTCAGACTCTTAACCATTGTACAGTACTCACATTCATGGTAATTGGGGCAGTGCAAACTAAACTGTGCTGCTTGCCTCCCGTGGTATGTCTCTGTCTTCTTTCTATGTACATTTTTATATATTTGAAATACCAGCAAGATTATCTGCAATAACATTGGATTCCAGAAGATAGTGCAGTAACATCTTTAAAGGGTGAGGGGAAAATAACTTTGAACGTAGGAATGTTCTATCCAGACAAATAATATTTTGGAATAAGATAGTAATAAGCGGGTCTGGGATTGTGGCTCAGTGGTAGAGCGCTTGCCTAGCATGTGTGAAGCACTGGTTTTGATCCCCAGCACCATGTAAAACAAAATAAAATAAAGGTATTGTATCCATCTGCAACTAAAACTATATATAAAAAAGATAATAATAAGGACAATTTCAGGCATACAAGGAATCAAAGTATCCTGTTCATAGATCATTGTTGAATGAATTACTAATGGATGTACTCTAGCAAGAAGAGCAATGAACCAAAATAAAATAATGGGATACAGGATGTAATGATGCACAAAGAAAGCAATAAAACATGCTGTTAAGTCCAAATATAATTGAAAAATTTACATGGATATGAGAAAGGAAGTGTAGAGGAGAGTAAAACAGTAAGGCTGAGGCTCTGGTCCTGTTGGGAGAAATGTAGATATACTTGCCATGTTAAACATGGCTAGGGGAAAAATACCTGCTAATAGTAATAATATACTTTCTACAATTTACTAAGCAGTTTCTCTGTGGCTTATTTGAAATATGTATGTATGTAGATGTTTATTTCATAAACATTTTACTTGGATTATAAGATATGCATCACATATGTGCGTATATATACATTTTTTGAATATACACACATACTTTTTTTTCTTTCCTTCCTTTCCCCTCCCTCCCTTCCTACTTCCCTCCTTCCCTTCTTCCTTCCTTCCTTCCTTTTCTTTCTCTGTGTGTATTGGGGAGTGAACCCAGGGATGCTTTTTATCACTGAGCTGCATCCCCAACCCTTTTTATTTTTTGTTTTGAGACAAGGTCTCATTAAGTTGATGAGGGCCTCCCTAATTTGCTGAAGCAGACCTGGAACTTGGCATCCTTCTGCTGCAGCCTCCAGAGTGACTGGGATTACAGATGTATGTCACCACATATTTTACATTTTTAAAAACACAAACAAATGTAAATATACCTACCAAGTATTTAATAGATGCACTTTTAGGAAATGGAGGGGAAAGGATTGAGATGGGGAAGTATGAAAGTCAAATAGGAATTTTAGCTTTATATATTTTTAAAATTGCATAGTATTTATGCAGTCTTTTTAAAGCATATGTATCAAAAGTATCAGTAGTGATTAAATCTATTATTCATTATTTCCTTTTTTTCCCAGTATAATTTCAAATTAAAAAATATAAAAATAAAACTTTGAGAGACACTTGGTTGGATGGCAACAATGATTGCATAATAACTTAAATCTCCCCAAGAGTGGTGTCATCTGACTGGGGGCTCAGAGGTATATCTGAGAACAACAGCTGCATTTAGAAGGGAGCTTACAGGTACAGTTTTTGGGTTGAAACAGACTGTTGAAAGTCTGAGAGTACAGGTTGTCCAGGGCCTTTGGGGTTCTCTGTTCTACAGTAAGGAGAAATTTATGGAACTAGAACAGAATTTGATCATGGTGAAAACTTTTAAAGTAACAGAGGGAGCCAGTCCAAATACTACTAAGTGAATGACCAGAGAAGATGTAATTCAGAAAGTACTAGAGAGGAAGCTATACTTGAAAGACCTTTATTTATTCATTTATTTATTTATTTATTTATTTATTTTTGCAGTGCTGGGGATCGAACCCAGGACCTTGTGCTCGTAAAGCAAGCACTCTCCCAACTGAACTATCTCCCCAGCCCCCCCTTTTTTTATATAGTTCTTAATAATAGCAATAAAATAAATAGTGAAGCTAGGAACTCTGTGCCCACATCCCTCTTTTGTAATAGTTAAGAAGAAATCATGTTAATTAAATGTTTGTGTTAGAAAATGATTGCAGAAAAAGTCCACGTGAAGATATTGTAAGATAAAAGAGGATAATGATCAGAATTCAATACCCATAGAAAGAGAAGACATCAGAAGTAATTCAGAGGGAAATAACACACTGAAAAATTGTGGTTAAGAGAAAATGATAGGAGTTGTGAAAAATATTCTGAATATGAAGTAGAAAAGCTCATAAATGAGATGGCTAGAAACAAGGATGTGGAAGCTACATAATAGAAATTTGGAAAGATTAAAAATAAAAGAAAAAATAACACGCAACTAGATAATCCGACAGAATGAATAGATACCATAGAAAATGCAATGAGGAAATCATAAGATGAAAAGAATAATGAAGAAAATCAAAATTAAAATACAAAGATAAGGATTTCAGAGAAAGTACAGAGGATAAACAAAGAAGAAAATAAGGATAATAGGAGTTCCTGAGGAAGAAAAATTAAAGGACTGAAACAAAAAAATTTCTAAGAAAACATATTGAACAATTTGATAATTCGATTCTAGGTACTCCAAAAAACAGAATTATCCAGACTTAAGAATCATTTTAGTTCAACTACTACATTTTAAAGCAGAACAAATACTCTGGACATCCAAAGAGAAAAAGGCTTTTCTAAAGAACAGAAGATTGAGATTGACAATATATTTTTTTGACAACAATTTATACTCAAAGACAATGAAAGACACTGTAATAAAGATAAGAGTCAAGGATTTTATATATCATTAAACTGACAAACTGACATTCAAGTAAAAAAATCCACAAATAGTTATGAAAATGTAAAAAATCAGAGAACATATTCCACTTGAGTCTTTTGTAAGGAATGTACTAGGACAACTCTCAAATTAAAAGAAAAAACCTGGGAAAATTAGTTTAAAATTAGTGGTGAGCATTGAACATATTTAACTGAAAACTAAGATTAAATGTTGAGATATAACTTTGTGTGTTCTGATAAGAATGTAACTAAAAAAATCAGAAGAAGAAAAGTTTAAGGAAAGTGGCATGGTCTTGCTGATTGTGTTAATGTAGTATCTAGGAGTTAATGATACTGCTTTAAAATGAATGTCTTAGAGATAAGTGGAAGAGTTTTAATAGTGCTTTATAGTTGAATCTTTAATATTACCTAGTAGAGAGGATTAAAAGTATTATATTAGAATAAAGGAGATTGTTACAACAAAGATATAAATCTTTCTAAATACCCACAAGAATATGAAAAAAGAATTAGAGGCAATGAATGGCCTATAGTTTGATATTCTTTAAATATTTATAAAAGTTACTAATAGTGAAACTGTTGGACACAATTGAGAGCATATATTATATCAACAAAAGGAGCTTAGCTCATCTATTAAAGTATTTCCACCTTGTTTAATAAGGTAAAATTCTTGTCTGTGTCATGTATAAAAGACATACATAGGCTAATATACATGTGCACATGATTCAGAATGATTAGTAGTACAAAGATGGTGATGTAAATATCAGACAAATGCAAATAAAAAAGAAAGATGTAGATCTGGTAACAAGATAGAAAGTCTACCATTTTCTGTGGCTTTAATTACCACCACGACTTATCATTTAGTATGGTTATTTTGATTGACTCATGAATAAAGTATATGAGAAACCATATACTTTATGAGGTAATTTGAGACTTTAGATGGTGTTATTGTTTAGAGAAGTTTATTTTTGGTTCAGGTTTGTCCCTCTAGGCCTGGGACCTTAGCAAACTGACCTTATCAGTAATTCAATCAGGAATGGAGATGATTTGAAGTTGTGTTTAATCTCTATAAGGACGTATCTATTTCTTTTTTGTTTAAATTGATATAAATCTGTCCTTACATATTATTCACCATTACAAATTATTAAAATCATATAATTCGGTTGTTTTATTGTATTTTAGTGTTGCATAATCATCACCTAATTCCAGAACATTTTCATTACCCTAAATAGAAACCCTGTACCTCCCAGATCTCCTATTCCTCCATCCCCTAGCAGTCTCTAATCTATAGATTTACCTATATTCTAAACAGGATTATGCAGTATGTGATCTTTTGTGAGTGTCTTCTTTCACTTAGAGCTTGTTTGGTTTATTTCATTTTTTTTTTTTTATTGTAAACAAATGGGATACATGTTGTTTCTCTGTCTGTACACACATGGCGTAAAGGCATACCATTTGTGTAATCATAAATTTACATAGGGTAATGTTGTTTGATTCATTCTGCCATTTTTTCCCTTCCCCCGCTCCCCTCCCACCCTTCCCCTCCATCTATACAGTCCTTCCTTCCTCCATTCCTGCCCCCCTCCCTAAACCCAACTCCAACCCCAACACTAACCCTTCCCACCCCCCATTATGTGTCATCATCCACTTATTAGCGATATCATTCTTCCTTTGGTTTTTTGAGATTGGCTTATCTCACTTAGCATGATATTCTCCAGTTTCATCCATTTGCCTGCAAATGCCATAATTTTATCATTCTTTATGGCTGAGTAATATTCCATTGTATATATATACCACATTTTCTTTATCCATTCATCAATTGAAGGACATCTAGGTTGGTTCCACAATCTGGCTATTGTGAACTGAACAGCTATGAACATTGATGTGGCTGTATCTCTGTAATATGCTGATTTTAAGTCCTTTGGGTATAGGCCAAGGAGTGGGATAGCTGGGTCAAATGGTGTTTCCATTCCAAGTTTTCTAAGGAGTCTCCACACTGCCTGCACTAATTTGCAGCCCCACCAGCAATGTAAGAGTGTACCTTTCTCCCCACATCCTCGCCAACACCTGTTGTTGGTTGTATTCTTGATAATTGCCATTCTAATTGGGGTGAGATGGAATCTTAGGGTGGTTTTGATTTGCATTTCTCTTATTACTAGAGATGTTGAACATTTTTCCATATGTTTGTTGATTGCTTGTATATCTTCTTCTGTGAAGTGTCTATTCATTTCCTTAGCCCATTTGTCAGTTGGATTATTTACATTCTTGGTGTAGAGTTTTTTGAGTTCTTTATAGATTCTGGAAATTAGCGCTCTATCTGAAGTATGATTGGCAAAGATTTTCTCCCACTCTGTAGGCTCTTTCTTCGCATTGCTGATAGTTTCCTTTGCTGAGAGAAAACTTTTTAGTTTGAATCTATCCCAGTTATTAATTCTTGCTTTTATTTCTTGTGCTATGGGAGTCATTTTTCCACCCTTGCTCTGGAGTGTAGTTTTTCTTGGTTGCAACCAAAAGCCTTGTATGTTTGCCATCATTCTTTACTTGGAGGTCTGTGAACTCTGGTTCTTGTCTTATGATTTTCATACCTATGTTAAAATTTGTGTTTAGGTTCTCAGCCTTTCTGTTTTGCAGTGGACATTTTTCTCAAGGGGGAATATATCTTCAATAAGGCCTTACTTCTTTGGCCGGCCTTCCTCTCTGGACCTGGCTTTGGAATTCCTTATTGTCTTGATGTAGCTCTTTAATGTTTTCAAATATTGTTTTTGCATTTTGCATGTCTTCTCTAATTACCAGTGGGAACACATTAGAATTGGATTTTGTAAATATTTGATAAATGACTAAATTTATTTATTCAAGCGTTATTTATTGCATGGCAAATATGTGCCAGGTGCTGGAGTATGGCAGTGTACAAAACAAATCTCTGTTCTCATGGAGATTACATTTTAGGGAAAGGTGGTATGAAATAAACCTGCACCTAGAATACATATGTCAAAGGTGAAAAAAGGATAAAAGGATAGAAATTCTGGAGTGTTGAGAACTGTTTTAATAAGGTAATTTGGGAAAAGCTTCTTTGGTAAGATAGCATCTGAAGAAAACCATAGGGAAACTGGGCAGAGGGAACCTCAAGCATGAAGACCTAGAGGTGGGAAAGAGCTGAGAATGTCTAAACAACAGACATTATGGCACAAATGAGGTGTTCAGAGTAGCTCTGAGCAGTGTGGGATGGGGGCAGATCATGTGGAGTGCTGTGGGAGTTTGAATTTTATTAGAACTGAGTTGGGAAGCCACTGTAGTGTTTCAAGCAGGGGAGAAACATGATCTGTTTAGCGCTCACATTAATTCTGTTAAAGTCCTGTTCTGACACTTAGAATAAACCCTGGGAGGTGAGGTTGGGTGCTGAGAGACCTTAACTAACCCAGGCAAGAGAGATATACTCCTTCAGATCAGGGGGTAACTGTACAGGTAGAACGAACTGATCAGATTCTGGATATATTCTGAAATTATATACAATCCAATTTGCTGTACATTTGGAAGATTCTGATGTTTTTGGCCTGACTGGGTATAAGGATGGAATTGTCATTGGTTGAAACTGGAAGGTTTGCTAGAGGATCAAGTTTGGGGTGGTTTTATATCAAAAGTTTCTTCTTGGCTCTGTTTTTAGATGCCTGTTACTCATCTAAGAGGAGATGACAAGAAATCATTTGGATATGTAAGGCTGCAAATGATCTGAGGTGAAGATATACATTTTTGAGCCAATCGTGTCTAGTTGGTATCAGAAGCATTGAGATTGAATTAGATGGTCTAGGAGTGAATATGGAGAGAGAAGAGATGCAAATATTGGATCCAGGTGCAATTGAAATTTCCTGTCTAGGGAATGAGGAGGATTCAATAAAGAAGAGTAGAGAACTGTGTTAGTAGCTGAAAGAGGAAATAGAATAATAAAATATTTTTTGGGCGGCAGTGATTAGATTTGACTTTACATGCTGATAAGGAATGATTCAGTCACTGATAATGCAGAGTTGCAGAGGTCAGGAACACTTCCTGCAGTCATTTTCTTTAGAAAGGGAGAGGGCATTTGATGTAGAGAGGCATAGGTGGAAGGTTGGTCTCTCTGTGGTAGCCTGGATATTTCATCCAAAGAAAAGGGGAAGTGGATTACGTGGGTAGACAAGACTGAAGGGGTTAATGTGCTAAAACTTGTCAAAGTTGGCTTTTAATTGCCCCTTTCCTTAATGAAAAAGGAAACTAGTCATCACTAGAGTGAGGATGGGGGAGGAGGTCTCAGAAGTTTAAGCAGAGAAGCTGTAATACATTCATATGAAAAAGTAAATAGACTGAGGAGATAAAGTATAGTCGTGAGATAATTTCACCATTGATTATTGATTATTGATTGATTATTGATAATTTCACCATTGATTATTATTGATATAATATTGAATTGAATTATTTGTAAGTATATTACATTAGTTGACATAAATGACACAAAAATGCAAATTTTGTTAGATTTTTTGGGGGAATTGAGTTCTGTACCTAGTTTAAAGTTACAAAAGTAGTATCTATCATTGGGAATTCACATTTGAACTGCTTACTGATCTTAATATTCCTGAGAATTTCTAAAACAATAGTTATGGAAGCTGAGTTTGGGTATGTTTTAATTTCAGTGATTATTCTTTTTAGGCTAGTTGATGTTTTATTTAGTCTTAATCTTTCAGAGTTATGCTACAATGGCTATAAGATAAAGAAATTGCTACTATGCCTATATATGAAATGTTTTATGTGCATATATGTTTTACTAAAAGCAAAATCAAAACCATATTTTTTTTACTATTTAAAAAGTTTTGGCAATTTCAAATGATATTGCTTTGTTATTTAGTAATATTAATCATAATGTCATTTAGATGTTTTTTTCCATGTGAACCAGTAAAATTTCCTGCTTATTTTAGTCTCACTTCCCATCTCATTCAAAGAAACTTATAGGAATTCAGTAACTATAGAGTGATTCAGTCACTTTTGGGTACTTCACTTGAAATTGTTTAATTATCTAGTTACCCTGTGATTGATATAGGTGGTGTCTGAAAAGCTATACATCAAGTTATGAATTTAGCAAGTGGCAGTGTTGGGATTTAGTTCTAAATTAGCTCCAAAGATTTGTGCCATTATAGAGATCACTTGTAGTTCTGTAAAATCTAATTTTTTTATTTTTTAGATTGCATTTGAATATAAAACAATGGTTATCTAACCTTGTGCTAGTGAATTCTTTTTCTTCTTGGCATCAACCTTAATTAGTAACTTCCTGGATTACATCATCTTCTTTATAATTAGTTTTTACTTTCTGATTGGGAACTTCATAAACTTTTTGTTATTTATTGAAGGAAGAGAAATTATATAAGGAAGGGATTGCTAAAGGAATGGAAATAGGGATGAAAAATTGGATGGCATTAAGTTTGCTGCTGGTTTTGTACCTTAGAAATAGGTTATTTTCATGGAAGATTTGCAAGAATTCTTTTGTTGGATAGGTAGCAGTCTATGTAAGCAGTAGAAGGTTGAAAACTAAGTATATAAATTTTATTTTAAACCTGCTTTTAAGTACTATACTAACACCACCCAGACTGTATTAAATACTTGTTTATTAGATATAAAATAGTTTAAATTATTTCAGTGCATACTGTATAGGTGCTACTCAAAGAATAGTGAGTAAGCAATTGTGGTTCTGTCTTCTAGAGTTTATAGTCTAGAGTTTATATATAACTCCCGACACTGAGAGTTCTACCTGCTTCCTTTACCCCTGCCAGAGAAACATTTTTTTTCCCTCTGATCATAAAAGTAAAAATATTCTTGTTTTAGAAAGTATATGGAATAGGGAAAAATGTAAAGATAAAAAGAAGTTCACACTCAGAGGTGCACTTTGAAAACATTTTAGTTCCTTATTTCTCTATATTAATTTAAATTTATAGCACAGAGTAAATATGTGCTTTATAAGAAAAGACTACTTGTTTGCTAAAATCTCATTTTTAATACAAATTAATTTTCAATGTCTTTTTTTAATTTCAGGATCATATGTCATTCTTTTTTCTTCTGCGAGTTACTTTATGGATTTACTTACCAATTCTCTAATTTTTAAATTTTTTAATCCATTATTTTCTATTATAATATGTACAGTTTCTTTCCTTATAATTACTCATTTATTTAAAAATTTTTTTCCAACTTCCTCAGTTAAATACTTGGTTTATATTTTGTTTGTGGTTTTCTAATAAAAGCCTTTTAAAATAAGAATTTTTATAAGTTCTTCCTCATAAGGATATAAATAGTTCTTTAAGGAAGTCACACTCTTGTCCTCATTGTTATTTCCCCAAACTTTCTTTTCATGTCAGGTGTTTTTTGTGAGTTATAGTAGTCAGAGAGTAATGTTTCATTGTTCTAGATATCTTTTAAAATATATCTATAGCAAAATTTTTGAATGAGTAATATTTTTTTCCTTTTCCTCACCAGGTAATCTTTTCTATTTGGACTATACTTAGAGTCCAAATTTTTTTTTATTTAAATTTTTATTTTTACAGATTGCATTTTGATTCATTGTACACAAATGGGATACAACTTTTCACTTCTATGGTTGTACACAATGTAGATTCACACCATTCATGTAATCATGCATATATGTAGGGTAATACTGTCTGTTTCATTCTACTATCTTTCCTTCCCCTACCCCCTCCTGCCCCATTTTCCTCTACACCATCCAGAGTTCCTTCATTCTTCTCCCCCCCCCCCCCCCCCCCCCCGCCATCCCGCTCATTACATATTGTCATTCACTTATCAGAGAAAACATTTGGCCTTTGATTTTATGGGCTTGGCCTATTTCGCTTAGCATGATATTCTCTTAACTCCATCCATTTACCAGCAAATGCTGTAATTTTATTCTTCTGTATGGCTGAGTAATATTCCATTGTGTAAATATACCACAGTTTCTTTATCCTTTCATCAGTTGAAGGGCATCTAGGTTGGTTCCACAATCTAGCTATTGTGAATTGAGCTGCTATGAACATTGAAGTGACTGCATCACTGTAGTATGCTGATTTTAAGTCCTTTGGGTATAAACCGAGGAGTGGGCACTTATTACTGCTTGTGTTCTTGATAATCACCATTCTAATTGGAGTTAGATGAAATCTTAGGGTGGTTTTAATTTGCATTTCTCTAATTACTAGTGATGATGAGCACTTTTTCATATATCTGTTGATCACCTGTATATCTTCTGCGAAGTGTCTGCCCAGTTCCTTAGCCCATTTATTGATTGGCTTCATTGTATTTTTTGGTGTAAAGTTTTTTATAAATTTTGGAGATTAGTGCTCTGTCTGAAGTGAATGTGGGAAAGATTTTCTCCCACTCTGTAGGCTCTCTTTTCACATTACTGTTTTGTTTCCTTTGCTGAGAAAAAGCTTTTTAGTTTGAATCCATCCCATTTTTGATTCTTGCTTTTATTTCCTGCATTATTGGGTCTTGTTAAGTAAGTCTGGTCCTAAGCCAACATCATGGAGATTCGAGCTTACTTTTTCTTCTATTTGGTAAAGAGTCTCAGGACTAATTCCTAAATCCTTGATCCATTTTGAGTTGAGTGTGTACGGGGTGAGAGATAGGGGTTTAATTTCATTTTATTGCATATGGATTTCCAGTTTTGCCAGCACCATTTGTTGAAGAGGCTATCTTTTCTCCATTGTATGTTTTTGGCACCTTTGTCTAGTATGATCTAACTGTACTTATGTGGGTATGTCTCCGTGTCTTCTATCCTGTACCATTGGTCTGCCTGCCTATCTATTTTGGTGTTAATACCATGCTGTTTTTGTTACTATTGCTCTGTAGTAGAGTTTAAGATCTGGTATTGTGATACCTTCTGCATCACTCTCCCTGCCCAGAATTACTTTGGCTATTCTGGGTCCTTTTTCTTCCACATGAATTTAATGATTGCTTTCTCTATTTCTATGAGAAATGTCATTGGGATTTTAATTGGAATTACATTAAATCTGTATAGCACCTTTGGTAGTATGATCATTTTGATAATATTAATTCTGCCTGTCCAAGAACATGGGAGATCTTTCCATCTTCTAAGGCCTTCAATTTCTTCCTTTAATGTTCTGTAGTTTTCATTGTAGAGCTCTTTTACCTCTTTCATTAGATCGGTGCCCAGGTATTTTATTTTTTTTTGAGGGTATTGTGAACAGATTTGTTTTCCTCATTTCCCTTTCAGATGATTCATCACTTATGAATAAAAATGCTTTAGATTTATGTGTGTTGATTTTATATTCTGCTATTTTGCTGAATTCATTTATTAGGTTTAGAAGTTTTCTGGAGCAGTTTTTTGGATCCTCTAAATATAAAATCATGTCATCGGCAAATAGTGATGTTTGAGTTCTTCTTTTCCTATTCATATCCCTTTAATTTCTTTGGTCTTTCTAATTGCTCTGGCTAGTATTTCAAGGATGATGTTGAATACAAATGTTGAAAGAGGGCATCCCTGTCTTGTTCCCGTTTTTAAAGGGAATGTTTTCAGTTTTTCTCCATTAAGAATGATGTTGGATGTGTTAGCATAAATGGGCTTTACAGTGTTGAAGTATGTTCCTACTTTCCCTATTTTTTCTAGTGTTTTGAGCATGAAGGATTGTTGTATCTTGTCAAATGCTTTCTTTGCATCTATTGAAATAAACATATGATCCTTAACCTTAAGTCTATTGATGTGATGAATTACGTTTATTGGTTTCCAGATGTTGAACCAACCTTGCTTCCCTGGGATGAACCCCACTTCATTGTGGTGCACTATCTGCTTAATACATTTTTGTATGCGATTTGCAAGAATTTTGTTAAGGATTTTTGTGTCTATATTCATCAGGGATATCAGTCTAAAATTTTCTTTCCTTGATGTGTCTTTGTCTGGTTTTGGTATCAGAATGGTACTAACTTCATAGAATCAATTTGGAAGGGTCCCCTCCTTTTCTATTTCTTAAAAAATTTTGAGGAGCATTGGAATGAGCTCTTCTTTGAAGGTCTTGTAGAACTCAGCTGAGAATCTGTCTGGTCCTGGGCTTTTCTTTGTTGGTAGGCTTTTGATGGCTTCTTCTATTTCATTGCTTGAAATTATCTGTTTAAATTGTGTATGTCCTTCTGGTTCAGATTGGGAGGACCATATGTCTCTAGAAATTTGTTGACGTCTTTGATATTTTCTATTTTCTGTTGGAGTATAGATTTTCAATGTAGCTTCTAAGTATGTTGTGGTATCTGTTGTGATTTTTCCTTTTTCATCATGTATTTTAGTAATTTGAGTTTTCTCTCTCCTCTTTGTTAGTGTGGCTATGGGTTTATCTATTTTGTTTACTTTTTCAAAGAACCAAGTTTTTGTTTTGTTAATTTTTTGAATTGTTTCTTTTGTTTCAATTGATTTCAGCTCTGATTTTAATTATTTCCTGTCTTCTACTACTTTTGGTATTGTTCTAGGGCTTTGAGATGTAATATTAGGTCATTTAGTTGTTGACTTTTTAGTCTTTTCTTGAATGCTCTCCATGCAATGAATGTTCCTCTTAGTACTACTTTCATAGTGTTGCAGAGATTTTGATTTGTTGTATGGTTATTCTCATTTACTTCTAAGAATTTTTTTTTAATCTCCTGCCTGATGTTTTCTGTTACCCATGCTTCATTCAATAGCATATTACTTAGTCTCCAGGTGTTGGAGTAGTTTCTGTTTTTTATTTTGTCATTGATTTCCAATTTTATTCCATTATGATCTGATAGAACACAATATAGTATCTCTATTTTTTTTGCATTTAATAAGGGCTACTTTGTGGCATAACATATGGTCTATTTCAGAGAAGGTTCCATGTGCTGCTGAGAAGAAAATGTATTTGCCCATTGATGGATGGAACGTTCTATATGTTTAAGTCTAAGTTATCGATTGTGTTATTGAGTTCTATGGTTTCTTTGTTTAGTTTTTGTTTGGAAGATCTATCCAGTGGTGACAGTGGTGTGTAAAAGTCACCCAGGATATTGTGTTGAAGTCTATTTGATTCTTGGAATTGAGAAGGATTTGTTTGATGTACAGGGTGCACCATTGTTTGGGGCATAAATATTTATGATCTGTATATCTTCCTGATTTATGGTTCCCTCAAGCAGTATGAAATGTCTGTCTTTATCCCTTCTGACTAGCTTTGGCTTGAGGTTTACTTTATCTGATATAAGGATGGACCCCCCCCCCCCCCGCTTTTTTATAGAGTCTGTGTGCGTGGTAGGTTTTTTCCTATCCTTTCACCTTTAGTCTGTGGATGTCCTTGTCTATGAGATGAGTCTCTTCAGGGTAGTATGTTGTTGGGTCTTTTTAATCCAATCTGCCCGTCTATGTTTTTTGATTGATGAGTTTAGTTATTATTGAGATATGATTTGTATTCCCAGTCATTTGGGCTTATTTTTGGTTTTTAACGACTTGGTTTCTCCTTTGATTGGTTTTTCCTTTAAGGTAGATCCTACCTTTGCTGACCTACATTGTTGTTTTTCATTTCCTCCTCATGGAATATTTTTCTGAGAATATTCTGTAGTGCAGGCTTTCTATTTGTAAATTCTTTTAACTTTTATTTATCATGGAAGGATTTTATTTTGTCTTCAGATCTGATTGTTATTTTTGCTGGGTATAAGATTCTTGGTTGACAACAATGTTCTTTCAGAGGTTGAAATATGTTGTTCCAGGCCCTTCTATCTTTTAGGGTCTGGACTGAGAAATCTGCTGATATTTGTATTTCCCCCTCTATGTAATCTGATGCTTTTCTCTCACAACCTTCAAAATTCTATCTTTATTTTGTATGTTAGGCATTTTCATTTTAATGTGCCTTGGTGTGAATCTGTTATAATTTTCTGCATTTGGTGTTCTGTAAGCCTCTTGTATTTGATTTTCCATTTCATTCTTCAGGTTTGGGAAATTTTCTGGTTTTATTTCATTGAGTAGGTTGTTCATTTCTTTGGTTTGTATCTCTGTGCCTTTCTCAATCCCATTAATTCTTAAATTTGGTCTTTATGATGTCCCATAGTTATTGCAGGTTTTTTTTTTGTGGTTTCTTACCATCCTCTCTGGTCAACTTTATTTTCAAGATTAAATATTTTGTCTTCATTTTCTGAGATTCTGTCTTTCACGTGATCTAGTCTGTTGGTGATGCTTCCATTGAGCTCTTTATTTGGTTTATTGTTTCCTTCATTTCAAGGATTTTTTTTTTTTTTTTAAAGAATCTTTGTCTCTGTTGAAATGATCTTTTGCTTCCTTACTTTTTTTGGTCTTCAGAGTCTGAATTTGCTTGCTCTGATAACACAGTTATTGCATACCTCACCCTTGTCTTTTCATTAGATTGTAGCACTAGAAAATCTTAGCAATCATACAATTTTGACTTACTCCAAAATTGGGAATAGGCTGAGAGCAGAAGTAGATTGATGTACTTAGCACACTGAAGTAATGTTAATCTTTTGCCCAAAGATTTTAGAAGACTCTTGATGTAAAAGCGGGATTTTTTTTTTTTTTCCTTTTTTCTTTCTGTTTTACCCCTTTGGACCTGATTTGTAATTCTGTGAGAAGTTAATTGTTGGACTTCAGGTAATAAATTCAAATAATTCAGATAATGGAGATAATGAGAAAATAAATAAGAATTCATTCAATAATAAGGCTCTTGAGAAGCTGAATATTTTGATCTAAATGTTGTTACTTAGGAAGAAGAATTTTCCACCTGTAATTTGAAGTAGGAGGATTTTTTTTTTTTTTTTTTTGTGGTGCTGGGGATCTTGCAAGCACTCTACCAACTGAGCTATCTACCCAGCCCCAGTAGGAGGATTTTGTAAGGAGCCAAAATGGAGGGATTTTTGAAACTGTTTTGTTGAAAGGTAGGAAAAATGAAGGTTTAAGTCTGAGATATCTGAATAAGTTGGAAATAAGTTGGACTTAAAAGTTGGAATTGAGATAAAAGACTCCACAATGTCAGTTTTATATGACTGGGTCAAGTGGGTAGTTAAGGAAAATATTTCATTTTTAGGGAAATATAGTAAGTTTTTCTTGTCTTCCTTTTTTTTTTCTTTTTTAAGAAAAAACATTGTCTTACAGAACAGTGATAGTTCTTTTTCAACAAGAAGGTGAAGTTTGAGGGGTATAGTACTTATATATATTATGCATTCTGTACTACTAAGAGATGACTCAGGGTTAGTTAATTATTTTTGGTTTTAATTTTTCATCCATATTTTAAATTTTTTTGTTATTTCTTTGGGAAAGAAAGTTCTAAGAAAGGTAGAGAGAGGTGAGGAATTCTAAGGGTGCTTTAGATATTATCTGAGCTATCAGTATCCTAAGAGTTGGATTAATACACTTAAACAACTGTTTATTTTTGTGAAGTGAACCCAGTAATATGTATAATTAGGGATTTTTTTCCCTCTGGGCTCCAGAATTGCAAAATAAAATCCTGGAAGACATAAATAACAAACCTGACAATGAAATTTAAAGTTAAAGTGATTACTTCCTATTCCTTTTTATTTATTTTATTTTCCTTGCACAGATAAACTTTTTTGTACTTGTCTTATACTTTCACAAAAATTACTTTAAAAGAAGTAGGTATTTATTTTTGTTCACTTTTGTAATATAATACAGATGTTCATGAGATATGTGAGCTTCTTTATTTAATCCCAGAAATCTATACAAGTTAAACACCCAAAGCTAACAGTTCCTATAACTACTTTCAACTATTCTCAATATTAGTTTTTAGTTTTATATAAACTAAACTATTATTTTACTTTATACAACTAAGTGGTCATGTTAAACAATGTAATAGTGAAAGGTTATTTATTTCAACTCATGTGACCTGAAAAAACAAAAATCATGAGACAATAAACCTTAAAAGCAACATTAGGAAGATTACTAATAACTATACAAATATTTTAATTTTACATTTAAAACATTTCCATATAATTGAGTTCTGTGCATATTTTTAAAATATTCTCTTTACTATGATATATTAGAGAACTTCTATATAAGCTTATTTGACTAATGATATATATATATATATATATATATATATATATATATAATACTGATTTATTTATTTGCACAGATTTATTCTTTCATAAAGGTCAGGTAAAGTTATGGCTGAATTTTGAGATTCAGATAAAAATAAAATATAGACACTGTATTAATTTTTCTTATCTAATCTTTGGTTATATTTTATTTGTAAATTTAAAAATATTAATTCATCACATAGTTGAATTCAGTTACCAGAGCATTGGAAAGACGAGGCCAGAAGAGTGATGTTATCTCCTTTTTATTCTGAAAAGATCCTCTGTTGCAGTGGAAGGGGGTAGATGCACTGTTTCTTTGGGCTTTTGACAGTTATGGTTTATCTTATTTTTTATTATTCTGTTTAGTTATATATGACAGCAGAATGCATTTTGATTTATTGTACACAAATGGAGTACAACTTTTCATTTCTCTGGTTGTAGATGTGACAGTTATGTTTTAAAGATGTAAATATGAGAGAAAAGTCTTTTGTGTTTAATAATCTCCTTACCCATTCTGATGCCCTCTGAGTTTTTGGTGTGGACTGAAATTTCCATCATTTCCAGCCTGCCTGAAAAACTTACATGTCTGAAGAACTAGCTTATATTTCTTGAAATAAAAGTCTGTGAACAATGAGTTCTCTTAGTTTTTATTTGATTGAAAAGTTTTTATTTTGCTTTTAGTCTTTAAATGGATTTATTAACAGGATTTTCACTGTTAAACTGTGGATATACTCTTTTGGCAGGTAACACTTTCCATTTTACTTGGTGAACTAGCTGCTAGCAGCCAAGAGTACTTATTAAATATCTACTACTATAGTCAGTTATATATCTGTATTGTAGTACATTGTTACATCTATTGCTATTGTCAGTTTTTGTTAAAATAGCTATAAAAGGGGTTATAGTAGCTTTGATACATAGCATATTGCTTTAGATATATTTTAAAGATAAGTTTTGAAGTAGGCACATATTGTGTGATAGCCACTCCCTGTTTTCTTCTCTCTTCTCTAGAGGTTTATGGATTGTATTTGTAGCAGCATTTGTTATACTCTTGGGTATAGTTACTTCTGTACTACCGAAAGATTGGCAATAGGAATTACTTGTAGAGAAGACTAGTATAAAATAGGAAACAAAGAAGTGATTTTCTGTTTAGCTTGCCTTTGTTTTTCAGGATCTTTAATTTTATTATGTTCATGCCAAAATGTTTTGTGTGTTTTATTAAACAATTATCTAAAAATCATTTATCATGTATGCTAATGGTTAACCACAGAGCTTGAAGGTTATATGACTAGTAGAAGTACATATATGGGTCTTGGGGCTTGGTCTTTCTGTTACTATTTATTCTTATATTAGAGCATTAATGTTATACATAGTAGTGGGCTTCATCTTGACAAATTTGCTTATGCATGGAATTTTATTTCAGTTCATGTTCCCCTGTTTTCCTACCTTCCTTCCTCCCCCCATTCTCCTTCCTCTACTGATCTTCCTTTTACTCATTTAAAGTATTTTTTTAGTTCAGATGGACACAATACCTTTTTTTTAACTTATTCATTGTTTTATGTGGTGCTGAGGATTGAACCCAGTGCCTCACATGTGCTAGGTGAGTGCTCGACTGCTGACCACAACCCCATCCCCTTTTTATTTTTAATTGGTTCTTTCTACTTATACATAAAGGTGAAATTCTCTGTGGTATATTTATATATGCACATAAAATGAGTTTTTAAAGTTAATTATGCATTTCTTCCCCTTTCTCATCCCTCCTTCCTCCCCCTACTCTGTTGATCTTTCCTATATCTTTATGCTGTCTGTTCCTCCCCTCCCCTGTCCTTTATTTTATTTTTGGTACCAGGGATTGAACCCAGGGACGCTTAACCACCGAGCCCAGACCTTTTTAAAATATTTTATTTAGAGACAGGGTCTCCCTGAGTTGCTGAGGCTAGCTTTGAAACTCAGAATCTTCTGACCTCAGCCCCCTGACTGCTGGGATTGCGGGCGTGCGCCACCGTGCCGGCTTCTTTTGTTTTTCAATCCCCCCCCCCCAAAAAAAAAAAAAAACTTACACTACAATTTCATCACTCCAGTTAGAAAGGCAATTATCAAGAACACAAACAATAATAAATAATAATAAATGCTAGTGAGGATGTTGGGGGAAAGGTACTAACTTCCACATATAAGAGAGAACATTTGACCCTTGACTTAATGAGAGAAAACATTTGACCCTTGATTTTCTGAGACTGGCATATTTAATTTGGCATGATGTTCTCCATTTCCATTTATTTACTAGCTAATGCCACAATTTCATTCTTCATGGCTGAGTAAAATTCCATTGTGTATATACTGCAGTTTTTTATTCTATTCATCTATTGACAGGCATCTGGTTAATTCCATAATTCATCTATTGTGATTCATGCTGCTCTAAACACTGAGTTGACTGTATGGCTATAGTATGCTCATTTTAGTTCTTTGGGATCATTACCAAAGAGTGGGAAGGCTGGGCCATTTAGGGGTTCCATTCCTAGTTTTTTGAGGTTCTCCATACTGCTTTCCATAGTCATGGTACTAATGTGAATTTCCACCAGCAGTGTAGGAGTGTACCTTTCCCCCAACATCCTCACTAGCATTTATTATTATTTATTATTGTTTGTGTTCTTGATAATTGCCTTTCTAACTGGAGTGATGAAATTGTAGTGTAAGTTTTTTTTTTTTTGGGGGGGGGGATTGAGCACTTTACCACTGAGCCACATTTCCAGCTCTCTCCAACCCTCTGCCCTTTTACAAAAATTTTATTTAGAGACAGGGTCTTGCTAAGTTGCTTAGGGCCTTACTAAGTTGCTGAGACTGGGTTTGAATTTGTGATCCTTCTGCCTCAGTCTCCCGAGTGGCTGGGATTACAGGCATGTGCCACCACAATTGGCAATAGTGTGTTTTGATTTGCATTTCTCTGATTATGAGGAATGTTGAACATTTTTTCATATATTTGTTGGCAATTTGTATTTCTTATTTTCAGAAGTGTCTGTTGTCTATTTATTGATTAGGATATTTATTGTTTATGAGTTCTTTATATATTCTGGATATTAATCCCCTGTTAGACAAGCAGGTAACAGAGATTTCTCCCATTCTATAGGCTTTCTCTTCACATTCTTAATTGTTTCCTTTGCTGTGTGGAAGGTTTTTGACTTGATAGAGTCCCACTTACTAATTTTTGGTTTTATTTCTTAAGTTTTAGGGGCCTTGTTAAAGAAGTCAGTGCCAACACCAATCTGATTGAAGTCTTAACCCTATGTTTTCTTCTAGATGGTGCAATGTTTCTTATCTAATTTCTAAGTGTTTGATCCATTTTGATTTGACTTTTGTACAGGGTGAGAAATAAGGATTTAGTTTCATTCTTCTACATATGGCTGTCCAGTTTTTCCAGCATCATGTGTTAAAATGCTGTCTTTTCTCCAATATTCTTTGTACTTTTGTTAAGTGTCAGTGACTCTAAGTATGTGGTTTTGCTTGAGTCTCTATTCTATTTTATTGTCTTCATGCCCATTTAATGCCAATACCATGCTGTTTTTGTTATCATAGTTCTGTAGTATAACTTTAGATCAGATTTTGTGATCTGAATCACTCTTCTTGCTCAGTATTGGTTTGGCTAGTCTGTGTTTCTTATTCGTCCAAATGAATTTAAGAATTATTATTCTAATTTCTGTGAATAGTGTCATTGGTACTTTGAAAGAAATTACATTGAATCTGTATATTTCTTTTGGTAGTTTGGCCATTTTGACAATGTGGTATGTCTCTCCAGCAATGTGGGTTATCTTTCCATCTTCTAAGGTCTTCAATTTATTTTTCCAGTGTTCTCTAATTTTCATTGTAGAGATCTTTTTCCTCCTTGGTTGGATTGATTTCTGATGATTTTATCTCATTTTTTTTTTCAGGTTATTGTATATGGAATGGTTTTCCCTACTGTCCTGCTTAGCAAAATCAGTGTTGGAGTATAGGAAAGCTGTTGATTTATAGGTATTGGTCTCATATCCTGCTACTTTGCTGAATTCATTTATCAGCTCTAGATGTCTTCTGGTAGAGATTTTTGGGTTTTCTAGGTATAGGATCATGTCATCAGCAAACAGAGATAGTTTGACTTCTTATTTTCCTATTTACATCCCTTTAATTTTATTCTCTTGTTTTGGGGACTTGATTGAATAGAAGTGGTGAGAGTGGACATCTTGTTTTGTTCCTGATTTTAGAGGAAATGTTTTCAGTTTTTCTCCATTCAATATGGTGTTGGTTTGGGGTTTGTCATAGATAATTGAGGTAATTTCCTTCTATCCCTAACCTCTCCGATCTTTTTAACATGAATGTGTTCAGGATTTTATCAAAGGCCTTTTCTGCATCTTTTGAGATGATCATGTGGTTCTTTTCCTTACTTCTATTTAAGTGATGAATTACATTTATTGATTTGTATGTTGAACCTACCTTGCATCCCTGGGATGAACCCCACTTGATCTTGTGGTATTATCTTCTTGATGTGTTTTTGAATGTGGTTTGCTGATATTTTATTAAGAATTTTTGCATCTGTGTTCATGATATAGGTCTATAGTTTTATGTCTTTGATGTATCTTTGTCTACTTTTTGTTTCAGGGTTATACTGACTTTGTAGAATGTAATTGTGTATTCCCTTCCTTTCAATTTCATGGAATAATTTGAGAAGACTTGTGTTAGTTCTTCTTTGAATGTCCAGTAGAACTCAGCTGAGAATCCATCTGGGTCTTGGCTTTTCTTTTTTGGAAGGCTTTTAATTGCTGTTTCAGTTTTATTACTTGATATTGGTCTGTTTAAGTTTTCTATATCTTTCTGGTTCAATTTGGACAGATAATATGTGTCTAGAAATGTTGTCAGTGTCTTCTAGATTTTCCAATATATTAGAGTATGAATTTTCAAAATAGTTTGTAATTATCCTCTGAATTTCAGAAGTATCTATGTTGATATCTCCTTTTTCATCTCTAATTTTGTTCATTTGGGTCTTCTCTCTCTGTTTTGGTTAGTTTGCCTAAGATTTATCAACCTTATATATCTTTTTGAAGAACAAACTTCATTGCATTGATTCTGTGTATTTGGTTTTTTTTGGTTTTCAATTTCATTAATTTTTCTCATCTTAATTATTTTTGGTCTTCCCCTGATTTTGGAATTTGTTTGTCCTTCCTTTTCTAAGGCCTTGAAGGGAGCCTAAGCTTTTTTATTTGGGATTTATTTTTTTGTTGTAGGCACTCAGTGTTTTAAATTTTCCTCTTGGAACATCTTTGCTATTGTCCCAGAGATTTTGATACATTTTATCTGTGTTCTCATTTGTTTCTAAGAATTTCTCCTCTCATTCCTTCTTTGACCTGTTCTTCATTCTGTATTTTCTAAAACATTATGACTGAGAATATTGTCTCTTTTGGAGAAGGTTCCATGAGCTAGTTGGAAGAAGGTAAATTCAGCTGTTTTAGAGTGAAATATTTTGTAGCTATTAGATCCATATGAGTTATTGTACCATTTTGGATGGAAATATGTTTATTGATTTTATGTTTTAATGACTAGTCTATTGGTGATAAGTATGTATTGAAATTACCTGGGATTATTGTATTGTTTCCACTTGCATATTTCTTTGTAACATATTTCTTTATACATGTATAGCCCTATTATAAAGAAGATCTGTCAGAAATTAATAAGAAAGGACATTATAATTTAGATTTTACCTGTTTCTAAAAATATTTGTATTGGCTAACAGTACAAGATAACCATAGACTAACAGAAAGTAAAAAACTTGTAGGAAAACAGAGTAGAGCAAGGAGATAATAAAAAATATACATATAATTAATAAATTTTAATTATTAAATTAAATTTTAACTTTCTGACAGCCAAGGCAAAAAGAATAATACTATGGCTTACACTATTTTAACTGTCTAATAAAAGAAAGCATACTAGTTTGTTGGTGTGCTTAACAATTCTTCTAAAATTTTATAAGAGAAATATATTTCTTTAGAAAGGAACATTGTCAATATAATACATGATGAAAGTCAAGTTAGATGTCTAAGGAGATGAAAAAATGTACTACTGCCTTGTACTATATTCTTAAATGGCTTGTATTTTAAAGGGCTTTCATATGTCTTTAATTCATATTTTCCTTATATTTAAGTTATATTAAATGTCATATATAATTGAGCCATCATAGATTATACAAAAGTGTTGTGGTATCAGAGGGGAAGGTACTTTCAATTTTTTTTTTTTTTTTTCGGTGCTGGGGATCGAACCCAGGGCCTTGTGCTTGCAAGGCAAGCACTCTACCGACTGAGCTATCTCCCCAGCCCAGTACTTTCAATTTTGAAAAGAAATTTTCAGCTTTACTGAGGAGGTAAAATTTAAGATGAGCTTTTAAGGATAATTGTTTTGAGAAAAGAATAAAGTATGTGGGTCATAGTTTATGCATATATATAAATGTATTTGCCAGTAGAGAGGCAAAAGCATGAAGAAAAGCAAGAAAGTTATACATCGTTCATTGTTTTAGTCAGCTTTTTCACTCTGTGACTACAAGATTTGACAAGAAGAATGTTAGAGGAGTAAAATTTTATTTGGGTCTCATGGTTTCAGGTTTCATAAGTCTCAATCCATAGACAACTGGCTCCATATTCCCGGGGTTGGAGGTGAAGCAGAACATGGTGGAAGAGTGTGGCAGAGGGAAGTGACTCACTTGATGATCAAGAAGCAGAGAGAGACTCCACTTACCAGATACAAAATATATACCCCAAAGGCACACTCCATGCCCACACTTTCTCTAGCCACACCGTACCTGCCTTCAGTTACCACTCAGTTATCCCAAGAGGGATTAATTCACTGATTGGATTAAGGTTCTCACAACCCAATAATTTTATCTGTGAATGTTCTTGCATTGTCTCACACATGAGCTTTTGGGGGACACCTAATAACTAGACTATAACAGTCACATAGATAAAGTTGGTGAATTCAGGAAGGTGAGGTTAGAATTTGTTGGATTTTGAATGTTATTAAGGAACTTGATCTTTATAAAATCATCGTGTCCCCCACTTCTAAAACCTAGGATATCTGTGTTTGGAAAGAGTTAAAGTGGCAGTGAAATTGATGAATTAGATGAAATGGATGTCTCAAGCTTAAATAATCTCTAAATTATGTGTTTTACTATCTGATTTTCTTTTCCATCCTCATTTGTTACAGAATTTTGTTACATTATTATGAATTCAGTAACTGAAAGAATCTACTAGTAGATCTTTTGTATTCTTATTTGTTTGTATTCCATCATTCTTCTTTGTCCATGATTTCCTTTCGTCTTACAGCTATTTAAGATGGTTAATTTAAGTCTTTGTCTAGTAAGTTTAAGTAAGTTAACCTTTTACTTTTCCTATAGATGGTTCATATTTCTTGTTTCCTTGCATGTCTTATATTATTTTGTTGGAAACTGGACTTTTCTTCTTCTTCTTCTTTTGCTTTCTCAGTGTAGGGGATAGAATTCTGGGCTTCACACATACTAGGCAAGTGGTCTGCCACTGATCTATACATACCCAACCGTGGAATCTGAGCATTTTGAATATTATAGTATAGAAAGTCTCCATATTAGATCCCCTTCTCCCCCTGTGTTTGGGTGTTGTTTGTTTAGTGACTTTTCTAAATTATGATGGTAAGGTCCACATTCTCTATTTGTGTGTTATTGTTAAAGTCTGTGTTCTGTTTGGTGGTCATTTGCTTAGACAGTTACCTAAAATTCCTGGAACCAAAAAAGAAAAAGGAAGAAAGTAAAAATAATGTCTCAGTCTTTGAGGATGCTTCTGTATTGCATAAAGCCTAAGAGCTAAATAGAAATCAAAGCATATGCCATTATTAGGCCTTTTTGTGAGTAGATCCTGCCCTGGTCATGCATATGGCTGTCTTAATTCCCCTGTATATATGGAAGCTGTGTTAATCAGCTTTTTGTTGCAGTGACCAAAATACCTGACAAGAATAACTTAAAGAGGATTGTGGCTCAGTGGTAGAGTGCTTGCCTAGCATGCATGAGACTCTGGGTTCAATCCTCAGCACCACATAAAAATGAATAAAATAAAGGTATTGTGTTCATCTGCAACTAAAAATAAATAAATAAGTAAATAAAAATAAAGGAGAAGAAGCTTACTTTGGGCTCACAGTTTCAAAGGTTCTGTCCTTGTTCAGTTAGCTCCAATGCTGTGGACCCAAGATGAGGCCAGGCATGACAAGAGCATGGTAGAGGAAGGTTGCTCAACTCATGGCAACTAGGAAGCAGAGAGAGAAAGCGAGGTGCCAAGGACAAAATATAAATCCCCAAAGCAAGTCCCCAGTGATTTACTTCCTTTAGCCATGCCCACCTGTCTACTGTTACCACTCAATAATCCATTCAAATTAGGTCATAGCTCTCATAATCTAGTAATTTTACCTCTGAGCATTCCTGCATTAACACATGAGGTTTTGGTTGGGGTGGGTTTGTAATAAATAAGCCATGACAGAAGCTTAAAAATCCTTATAACCCCACATACCTCCTTTAGTCACTTGGATTATCTCTTTGTTTGAAGTGCTATCTGTTGCCCCAGACAGCTGCAGCCAGTACTTTTGCCTTCAAATGCTTTTAGCAAGTGACCCAGCCCTCGAAACGCTCCCAGTTGGATCTACCAGGGAATTCTTTGCATCTCTCTTTGAGAGAGCTGCCAGACAGGTGAAGACCCACAGACAAAATTCTTTGAGGATAAGGTTGGCAGTGCCACCCCTGGAACTAGCGATCTTTATCTGAGTATAGGCTGCCATCCTTGAGGCGGTTTATAGTCTGAGATGTAGGGGATGGGTAAATAGGTGATTTAGAATTCCACAGTACTCTTCCACATAGCAGTAACTCCTGTCTACACTGTCTACATCAAGTCTTGTGCTGATTTTTTATTAGATCCAGAATTCTTTAAAAGTTGATCCTGACACTTTAGGCCAGCTTATTAGTTGCTTTGGGGAAACTGTATAGTCCTGGAGTAGCCCATTCTGCCATTCTTTTGGCGATGTCACTTCCAGCTTTCTTTTTTCAAAGGAATGTGTTATGAACTGACTTCACTTGAAAATAGTTAGAACCTGAAAGTAGAAGTATACGTGAGCCTGGTTTTAACAACTATATTTGTGCTTAGCTGACTCAGTGTTCTTAGGAAATTAAATAGAAAAAATGTGCCTTACTAAGGCAAGAGTTATGAGTCTCCTGAATTTGTTCTGCATTACCTTATGTGAAACCCTAACATATTTTCCAGATAGTAATAGAAGAGACAGTAAGGCAACTGAGTAGTATAACCAGGGTTGAGAAAACATTTCTTACTTTGCATTTACCTCTGAAGCATTATAAAATTTATATGACAATTGGAGTAATTCACTGTTGAAGCAAGAAAGTTAGAATATAGTAGAAAGCCTGGCTAACAATTTGGGGATTAACCATGGAAGTGAACTCGCTTTCTAGCCTGCATTTCTCCCTCCTGTCTTCCTATCCTCCCATCCTGCCATCTTCCTCTTCTAAGTTAAATATTGAATGCATAACTCATATGTACTTATATGTATATATATTATATATGTATATATATATTACATATATATATGGACAGTAAAAAAGAAATGACCCTTGCTCTGTAAAAGCCTGTCGTAATGTGGGGGATAGGAAGAAATCTGTAAACAACCGTGATATCTTATGTTTTTACATAGTCTGGTAAAACAAGATACCAGGGACTGAGTGGTTTAAATCACAGATAATCACAGATTTGATTCTATGAGATAGCCCCTTATCCTGGCTTATAGATAGCTGCCTTTACACTGTGTTCTCACACAACACAGAGAGAAAGCTCCTCTTCTAAGGACACTAATTCCGTCATGGGAGATATACCTTCCTGATTTATCTAAAATCTACCTCACAAAGCCCCAATCACCTGATACCATCACATTACTGGAAGAGCTTCAACATATGAATTTTGAGGAGCACAAATACTTAGTCCATAATATTACATGGTGATTGCTGTGGTATGGAGAGATTGTCACGGGAGTTCGGAAAAAGATCATCTTTCTGGGAAGGTCTTTTGGGTGAAGTGGTACCTAAACTGATACTTGGAAGTTAAAAAATCCAAGGGTCAGACAGAACCATATACTATGTGTTGGTTCTCTTTCTAGGAATGCATATAAATAATTTTACATGAAGTGAAAAATGACATTATAGAAGCCTTTTACCAGTAAGAAGAAAATGAGAAGTAGAAGAAGCAGAAGCTGGGGAGTTTCTTGGGGCTCCATGTGCAATGTTATTAACTTTAATCTTTATTGAATTATGTAAGTTGCTAAGAAATCCAACTGGTTAATGATTGTTCAGTTTCATTTAATTAATGAATGATGAATTATTCTATATTATCCCAACTTAATAACCTTAGAGTTCAGTAACCTTAGTTCTGTACTTAAGGAAATCAACAAGATAGTTTAATTGCTATTAGTTAGTGTTGGGCTGGGGAGATAGCTCAGTTGGTAGAGTGCTCGCCTCGCAAGCACAAGGCCCTGGGTTCAGTCCCCAGCACTGCAAGAAAAAAAAAAAAAAAAAACCCACACAAAAAAAACTTAGTGCTTTCTGAAGACAATATATTTCTCAGTTACATTATATTCTGAAGTTTTAATTCAGTAAACTATTTCTTTCATATAAATAAAAATTAAAAAGTTAATCTCTATTTATTTTGTATAAATTTACTTAAGACTGATTGTTTAGTAAGAAGCACCACTGCTTCTTTTGCAATGGCAGTGCCTTTTAGAATTTTCAGCACAAGGCTTGGAGGAAAAAAAACACTTAGTTGTGTGAATAGAGTGTCACAATGACACATAAGATTCATAGGAAATCTCAATTGCTAGGTTTTTTTTTTTTATGTTATGGTATAGTGATTTGACATACCTTTTCTAAAAAGAGTTGTTTTTGATATTTAGTTTTTTTGACTTTGCTGTCTTACATTTTTTACCTTTCAAGCTATTTTTCATTTCTTTTTTAGTTTGTGTGTATGTGTTTGAGAGAGAGAATTCTCCTGTAATGCAGTATTAAAAATGTACTTTCTTACTGAAATAACTGTGAACAAATTAGTTTTTCTTCCTACAGATATTTCATTTCTTATCCACTCACATTGTCTTTTCTCATTTTACCCTTCATACAACTACTATAAACATCTCTGTTGCTTTCTTAGGTCTACCCATTTGACTTCATTACAAAAAGTATATTTTCTAATCTAAATTAGAATACTGAATCTGCCACTTGTCTTGTTTATGTTGTTTAACTTCACTTATCTTCACTTTTCTCCTCTAAGGACAATTATGCCTTTTCTTAACAAGTCTTTTAGATGTAGAATTGTTTAGGTGATAAGCCAACTGTTTTTACTTTTACTTACATTCTTTAATTGCTGATAAAACTATTAAGCTACTCATTAAAATGGAGACTATTTGTCTAATTTTTAAAGATAGTTCATATAATAGTTAGCCTCTAATACTAATGTGTGAAAAATTATAATAAAAGTGAGAAAGAACTACTCTTTACAGAAAACAGGTCTGTTCTACATCTATAATAAATCTATTTGTTACTTTTCACAATGAAATCAGAGAGCCATACCCACATTCTTTTGTAATTAAAAGATGTATAGGGCATTGTGTTTTTGACTGTGAAAGATGGCAATATAGGCTTCATAACCGAACCTGACTTTTAGAATTACAAATATTAATTATTAATTCCTTTTAAAGCAGAATTTTTTTTTTCCTACTGAGACAATCTCTGCTATTACATGCTATAATGGCACTTGGTTATACCACACTCTGCTAAACAAGGTTACAACTAGTTTAAGAGATTAGTCTAAAAAAATACTTAAATGATCTTGTATTTTAGTGTAATCATGTTTTTACACAAATTTTTTCAGAGGCTCATAGATATAACACTCATTACTTGTTTTAGTTCTGTTACTTAAGTGTCCTACATCATTGATTTTTCAACCCTTTTTCTTTACATGATTTATTTCTAGAGAATCTTTTTTTAGTAACTAATCAGTGGTTTACAAGATTCATGGTAGTTTGATGTATAATAAATAAATAGGAATTCTTTTGTTATATGGCATGGTGAAGATGGTATTTGAGTTGGTTTTGATATATCTCCAAGTAATATCTGAAAGAGAAACATGATCCACAGTAAATTTGTTTTGGGGAGAAAAGACTTAAGCTGTCCAAGTTTCGTGGTACTTTAGAGGTATCTGATTAGGTGACTACATTTTTATTATTATTTTTTTTAATCTGGAAGATGGGACTGTTAAAGACAATAGCAAATCTTAATTGAATGCTAACTATAGTCTGCCATTGTGCTTGAGTTTGAGTACTAATAACCCAATTATCACAACTGTCCTGTTAGAAACTTTCATTCCTGTTTTGTAGATAGAGGCTTAGAGAAATAGTTTCATTCATTAATGTCTCACAGCTAGTAACTGGTTTATCCAGAATCTGAATCCAGTAAGTCTAAATTCTGAGCCAATCTCTTAATAACTGTTGTAGCTGCTTTCATCCATAAGCCAGAAATAGTTGAAGTTGAATTTGTTTCAGATATAGAAGTGAAACTAGCTTTTAATCAGAGAAAATACCTAGGTCAGTTCAAAGTCAGTATATAGCAGATGGGATAGTTGTTTATAAAGATGAACTTTGGATTTGTTACAGCAAAAAACATATACGGAGTATAATATTTCAAAATTGGGGACAAATGTTTAATCTTGAAGACTTTTAATGTTTTGTTAAATGAGGTTTTATTGTTTGTATGGGCTCATGTGAAGATAAACTTCTGGGTCCACTACCTGTGTTTTGATCCTTTTCAAGGTATTTAAACTCTGTCTGTGATCCTTATCCGTAAAATGAAGAGAATTCATAGTTTCTTAATAGATGCTCAGCACTTATAGTAGTGCTAAATGGTGTATTAGGTGTGGTAGTAGTATTGTTATTATTTTTCCTGTCTTATATCATACTACCTACATATTTGTATATACCTCAGTGATAGAAAATTAATTCTAATTCTTGATTCTAATTTTATTTCCTGCCTTTTTTTAATCTTGTTTTTCCTGGGCTTCCTCTTTCTCAACTACTCATGTTTTATGTCTTCTTTTATGCTTTTTATAACTTGTTTGTCCATTTTCGTGGAATAATTTAGAGCATACATTCGTATATGTATATCTTTATGGAATTTAGTACTGTTAGTCCTTAGAATTTTTCTTGTCCATTGATATATCATTGTTCTGAAAACAGTAAGTTCTAGAAATGTTAATAAAGGGCTGTTGAATGAAAAAATAAATTAATAGTTTCAAATGTTAGGTTTTTAATGAAAGGTTATTAATTTATTATTACTCTTCCATTCTCTAGATTGAAAGGAGTATATCCAGTTTGTCATTTGTTCTTTAAGAAAAATACCTATAATTGAATATAATAATTCATATATAATTTGATCAACATAGTAAAAGAGTATCAGTATATTATTTTACTTTCTGTGTATTTGTCTGTTGCTACAAAAAGTAGCATTTGGTGGGGACAGAAATAGCTTTTTACTCATTTGTCATCATGCCCCAAAGCTGATGTTTCTGTTAAATCAACTTTCTTTAACTCAGTTCACATTTTGGCTTTTTAAAAACATCTATTGTAAGACCTTATTTCTGTGCTCAACTCATTTTTTAATATTCATTTAATTGTTTCATCATTTATTGTTATTTGTGCTAGTATCAGTTTCCTATTTATTCATCTTCTATATATGGTGATTACAGCTTTTTTCCCCCTATAACATCTTTTTCAAGTCTAATCTTATAAAAAAAAAGTCATTTTAAAATATTTTCTTAGTGAGCTCTTTATTTTCTATTGATTATCACTTTTAAAGGCCACACCTTTCTTTTAGGAATTTGTCCTGAATTCCACTCAGTCATTATAGGCTATAGTTTGTTTTATTCTTCTAGATATAAAATCACTCCTTTCCATCTTTGTGAAAATCAGATATATGTTTGGTATGTTTAGTTTGCACATCTCTAGTTCTTAAACTTTAGATCAAAATTGCATTCCAGAAGATTTGAAGTTTTTAGAATAGCTGTTTTTTTCCTGCTAGTTGAAATTTGGGTATAGTTTTACTTCATTGTTATAAATTACCTCCCATGTTATCGCTAGTCATTGTTTCTTTCTGTTTACTTTCAGCTTGTTGGAGGTGAATTTGATTTGGAGATGAACTTTATTATCCAGGATGCTGAGAGTATAACTTGCATGACAGAGCTTTTGGAGCACTGTGATGTAACATGTCAAGCAGAAATATGGAGCATGTTTACAGCCATTCTACGAAAAAGTGTTCGAAATTTACAGACTAGCACAGAAGTTGGGCTAATTGAACAAGTATTGCTGAAAATGAGTGCTGTAGATGACATGATAGCAGGTATGGGACTATTCAACAGGAAAGTACAATTAAAATATTTATAAAGCTCATGTACTTCTCATTATATTTTGTAGGTAAAATAGATTTGTTGAGATTACCTTGATTTTAAAAAGATAAATAGAAATGTATGGAAAATTTATATAATTTATATACTTTTAGATTAATTGAAAACCTGAATAGTGAAAGAAGACAAACATAACTAGTAATTTTACTTTTCTAAGTTATAGAAAATCTCTGTATAGTGAAGTAAGTACTATGAAATCTATTAGGAAAATAAACAGTATCTTTTATGTAGTATGTAATTAAAACTTTACATAATTAAAATATCAAAATGCATATTTTATTTCTGTATAATGAATGAGCCCTTTACCAAATTATCCCAGCTTTGTGCTCTTTAGTCTGGCATATATGGCAGTATGACAGATGAGTGGAGATACTAAAAAGTATTAGAATAAGCATGGTGTATCTTTTAGAAGTGGCTATTGTACATTGATTTTGTTTTGGAGGGGGGACATCTGTATTAAACATTATTTAATAGAAAACAAAATTTGCATAAATTTTAGGATAAATAATTATTTTTTATGCTTGTTATGAATTATTTTAAATCATAACTTTGAAATCTATGGCTTGTCACCACCAACCCTTCACCTCCCTGCAAGTGAATTCCCATCTGTGGTTGGATGCACTTTAGTAGGAATGTTTTGAATGATGGTCCTAGAGCCGCAGTTGTTTCCAGAAAATAAGTTTGGAGTTTGAAATGTTGATTATTGTAAACCATGGATCTTCAGCATAATTATCTTCTGACATAAAAGTGTTTTCATAATTTGAAAAGTAATAATCTGACTTTTCACAGTATTATATTTTATCCTTAAAAGTAGTTCAGACACAAGAGAATGCATTTTAATGTCTTGACTTATGCTTTAATTAATTTCAAAATTTGTGGACAAATGTTAAATAAGAAAGAATGAAATGAACAGTGTTGGCTACAGAACAATGCATTTTAAATTTTCTTAGCATTAAAATAATTTCTCATTGCTTTCAAGGTGGCATATATCTGTTTTACATGATTTAACATTCTCTATATTAGACACTAATGACTAACTTGATGAAAAAGGGGATTCACACTTAGATTTTGTAAATTATCTTTTTAATGATATCGTACTTCTGTAAATTCTGGAGTTACTTAACTGGAATTCATTTGTATAAAGTCGTATGTATACATGTTGTGTAGAACATCATGTGATTTTTTTAATCCTTATATCTGAGAGTAAGTTCTTAAGTGTATGTATATGTATAAGCAGAGTGCCTTCTACTTTATATAGTTTAGGGAAGAATTCAGCAATACGTGCCTAATAGTTCATGGGAACATAATTCATGAGATTGGAATGTAAAACGACAGTGAAGATAGTACCACAGTTTTTGTCTTGCCATTTCCCATTATATAAAGCTCTTATCCTTTTTTCTAACTAATAATAATATCAATTACGCAAAATTTTCACTTATTTTAAGCAATTCCTTACAAAAGAGCCTGTGTCAATGAAATGATATAAAAAAAGAGAATGAGTACCAGAAAAATACCTGTATCTTGTTTTTTAGTAGAAAAATTAAAATTTAAACATATTAAGAAACACTGAAATGCCAGCCATCCAAACAATATTAGGTTTTCATCTCTGAAATGTATTGTAGTATGTTATATGTTAAATTCAGAGTTTTTAATTTAGTAATGTGAATGTAACTAAAATGTGATTAAACATTTAAGTAAATTGATAAGACAATCTCAGTTATAGTAACTTTTAAAAATCTTGTCTAGAGAAGAAGACTTGCTAAAATAGAGTTAAACTAAGCTGCTTGGTTGTGTATCATGTACAATACATAAGGAATTTTAAAAATTTTGTATTTAAATTCAAATTTAATAGATTTATTTGTGGATCATGCATCATATGTATTGCAAATAGAAGTTTGTTTTTTTTTAAAAAAGTTATTTGTATGTAAATCTTTAGGTTTAAGAAATCATCATTGATGGCTGCCATTACAGCTAATTGCTTAAAACTTAGGCATGTCACCCCTGGGTTTTTAAAGTACTTGATTTTTATCTAGAATTCTTTGACACGTACCTGATTTATACAGCATTTCCATGCATATTTGTTACTTAAATGATGAAACATTTTGTTTCATTTAAAGATTTTTCTCAAAAATGACATCTGTTGTCACAGTTTTGTAGAGATTGCTTCTTGTGGTATTAAGTAAGAATCAGTTAATTATGGATGAAAATAAACATATTAAATTTCTAATTTGAAACACATGGATATCATAATATTTTGAATTCTATTATTAATTTTTGATATTAGATAATATATAGTTTATCAGTAACTATTTCATTTTATCCTAATCGAACCTTTTTATTAATTAGTGATAAATTTTTAAAATATATTAACTCTATATTTTTCTTATGGCTTTATGAATTGAGAAGATGAGGCATAAATATTTAGATATTTAATTTTTTCCCAGAGATCATTGAAATACTAATCATAATGTATAAAGAAAGTAATCAGAGTCAAGACAATTTTTTTTCATTATTTTTTGAGATGATGTGTCTGTTATATGAACATGAATACTCACATTGGCATAAAAGTATCACTGTTTAAATCAGACTTTCACTTATAGACTAGTGGATAAAAGTGAGCGTTCTGTGACCAGTCTGAATTTGAATCCTGATCTACAACTTGCTAGCTATTACTGGGCAAAATGATTAAGTTGTCTTTGCCATGATTTGCATATTTATAAATGGGGATAATTTTTGGTACCTATCTCATAGGCTTGTTATGAGATTTGTGATGGTAATAAACATAAACCACTTGGAGTAATGCCCCATGGTAGGTTTGCACTCAAACTTACTAATAGCCCAAGGAATATTTTAAGAACTAATTTGCAATGTTAAATCTTTGTACCTTTGTGTATTTTTATATCCCTTTTTTTGCATATAGCACATTCACGTGTGTGTACATATATGTGTATGTGTGTACAAACTCTTAATTAGAAGGGCTATTCATGAGGACATTTAGTTATGTTAGATGTATATGTGACAGTTGAAGACTTCTGCTATTTCAAAAAAGTGTATTACTTGACAGATGGCAGCCTACGACTAGAGTTCAGAATAACTTTATTTTCCTTTGAAGATCTTCTAGTTGATATGTTGGGGGTTCTTGCCAGCTACAGCATCACTGTCAAGGAGTTGAAGCTTTTGTTCAGCATGCTTCGAGGAGAAAGTGGAATCTGGGTAAGCTGTGGTCAGAGGGAAAAGTATTTAATACCAGCCCATTAATACTTAATGTTCAACAATTTGTCCCTAGAGAGCTGTATATTTGAATTTGTAGTGGAAATTGTTTTCCTCTTAAGCAGTTTAATAAATGATTTAAGTTTAATTTTCTGTCTGGTTAGAAAACAGTTTAGTGACTAAAGTGGTATATTAGGTATTATTACTAAATTTGCACAATGATAATTTTCTTGTTTTATTGTTTTCTCAGCCAAGACATGCAGTAAAATTATTGTCAGTTCTTAATCAGATGCCACAAAGACATGGTCCTGACACTTTTTTCAATTTCCCTGGTTGTAGTGCTGCGGTAAGTTTTCATTATGTTTTTATTTTTATGTATTTTAGGGCAACTAGCCCATCACTTGCCACCTCTAATTCATTTTGTTTTCCAATAGTTTTGTCTTTTCAATATTGTCATATAAATAAAATCATGTAGTATACACTCTTATGGTTGGCTATTTTTCAGTCACAATAATACTTTGGAAATTGTCCTTGTTGTAGGTTTATCAGTATTTTATACAGTGAACATTTCAGCACAGGTCTCTTCATGGGCATATGTTTTCTTATCTCTTGGTTAAATACTTGGATGAAAGTACTGTGTTTTATGGTAAGTGTACATTTACCTTCATGACAAACTGTCAAATAATTTCCCATAGTGAAAAATTTTGTATTCCCATCAGCAGTATGAGAGTTCGAGTTCATTTGCATCCTGGACATTTTAGTCCTTTTAATTTGAGCCATTTAAGTAGTTATGTAATGCTAGCTCATTGTAGGGTTTTTTTTTTTGTTACTGGGGAGTGAACTAAGTGGCACTCGACCCCTGATCCACATCCCCTGCCCCATTTTGTATTTTATTTAGAGACAGAGTCTCACTGAGTTCCTTAGCACCTCACTTTTGCTGAGGCTGGCTTTGAACTTGCCATCCTCCTGTGTCAGCCTCCCAGGCCACTGGATTACAAGGTTGTGCCACCACGCCTGGCAGCTTATTGTAGTTTTGATTTTGTATTTCTCTCATATAATGTTAAGCCATTTTCAGTGTATTTATTACTCATTCTTACATCTTCTTTTTTGAGTTCAGATCTTCTATTCATTAAAAATTTGATTATTTGTCTTATTTTCTTAAGAGTTCATTATAAATCTGAGGTCTAAGTTTATGTATTAGATACATATTTGTCAAATTTCTTCTTCCAATCTATGACTTGTCTAATAACATTATCTGTTCAGCTGCAAGAGATTTAGTTTTGATGATATCCAATTAAAATTTTCTTTCTTTTATGGTATGTGATTTTGTATTCTAAGAAATCAGTCTAAACCAAGGACACATTTTTCTTATGCTTTCTTCTAGAAGTTTAATAGTTTTAGCTCTTACATTTAGTTCTATGGTCCCTTTTGTATTATTTTCATATGGTGTGAGACAAGGTTGGGGAATCAGTTTTATTTGTTTGCATATCTGTTTTTTGCATAACCATTTGGTGAAGATATGATCCTTTTCACTTTGAATTACTTGACACCTTTTTTGAAAATTGGTTGAGAGTATTTAGGTGGATCTATTTTTGAACTTTCTGGTTTGTTCCTTTTGTCCTTTGTGTCCTATGCCAAGGACACATTGTCTTTTATTATTGGAGATGTGTAGTTACAGTTCTTAAAATCAGGTAGTATAAATATAACTGTTAAGAACACTCTAAAATATTTTTGTTGTGGTTATTTCATAGTGTTTGTATTTCTATGTTATTGAATAAACTTTTGTTTTTGTTAAAAATCCTGTGATTTTGATTGTGTTATGTGTATAGGACAATTTGGAGAGAACAGATTATCTTAACATTATTGAATCAGTTCATGAACACAACATATTTCCCTTTATTTCAGTGTTTTATAGTTTTCTTCATATGTCTCAAAAGGTAGCCTGTCTCAATTTTTTTCCTTTTTTTTTTTTTTTTTTTTAAATGCAGTATTTTGGTTTTAACTTAGGGCCTGGTAGATCTAAGGTGATTGATTGGGGATAAGGGATATGTGGAGTAATGGGGAAAAGAGAAAACTTTTCAATACCTCAATGACTGTCCTGTAACTAGCCACTTCTGCTGATGAGAAAGTAGTATTGTGAAAGTGGTATGTTATGCTTTTCTTGACAAAAGGTTGAAAACAACAAATCTAAACCTATGTCCATGTGTTTCTAGGAGTTAAGAAGAAATTAATGTGTTCATTAGGGAATGTATACAAGTCCATCAATTTATCTTACTATTTAGTGTCTTCATCATTTCACCTATTCCCTGTGGTATTTTGATACAGCAATATTAAGTGTAACCTGTTTTAGAGAAACTTATGGAGGAATTAATCAGTGAAAAACTTGGCAAGAAAATAAAGTATTTTGCTAGCGAACAATAATAAACTTCATTTTAGTAGCAAATAAAACAATAAATAAAATAGTTTCCTTTTCAAAATGTCAAAAGGTTTAATTTTTGATAACAAATCTCTCTGAGCTAATTGCTCAAGAGTATCTCTGAAAGGACATTTTATGGAAAATTCGTTTGTAGGATTTGACTCTCATGTGAAATTACATGTATTTTTGTGTGTGTGTGCGTTCATGTGTGCATGTATGTGTACCTGTGTTTTTTTAAATCACAATATGTATTTGGCCACTTTGAGATTATTTATTGACTAATTATTGTTTTCTCTATCTGTATCTTAAGTCATAGCATTGGGAATATAGACCATATTAAATTCTAATGGATAGATTAAAAAAACTTGCTCTAGTAAGGAGTTGTAAGTTATACAATATATTTACGTACTGAGTATTATGGGAGAACAGTGATAAGAGAATGGCAGCTGGAGTTAAGTCCAGGAAAGAAAGCCTCAAAGACGAGGGGCATACTGGCATGATATTGAGGGGTAGTTGGGATTTTGCTGGAAGAAGTGTTTTGGGTAGAAGCAACATCAGTTGCCACCCCCTGTGATAGGCCACAGAATGGAGATGTGGTGACTTCTTTTCTTCCCAAAGATATTACACAGTGTGCCTTCATTTTAGTCAATGTTCTTGTTCTCTAAATGCTCCATACCCAGACACAACCTCAGACCTCATAAAAATGTAGATTCCTTTAATTCCCTTATCCCTCCACTTTGTTTGCTGAGGGACTGCATTGGCTGGTGCTTCCAGCCTGGCTGTAGCATCGTGGGAATTGCTTCCTTCTTTTATTATATCCACCCTTGTGAGTCCCAGATCTGCTTTGAGTGTCCAGTTTTAAATCCCAATAAAGTTCCTCCCCAACCTCTTTTTGTTCACCCACCTTGCTAAGAAGCTGCCTGTTTGCTTTCTTGTTTTCACACCATGGAGCAGTCAGGAAAGCAACCTTCTCTACTATGGTATCTTGAAAACCTTCCTTGAAATAGTTTGTTGGAGCCATAGTGTATGAAGAATCTTATATAACCTGAAGAAATTTCAAACTATTCTTTATGCAGAGGATTTTTAATATGGGAACTACTTTTGTATTTTAGAAAGGCTATTATTAGCAATATGAAGAATGTGCTGGGGAGAAATCAATTATGAAATCATGTTGGATGTCTTTTGTGTGAAGGAATGTGATATCCTCTAGGAAAATAAATAAATCTACTTACAGATTTCTTGACAATCAAGTCCAGTGATTAATTACTTCCTCATTTATTCCTTAGATGTCTGGATTTCATTTTACTGCTTTTATAAACTAAGTCCTCTCTTTTACTTATGAGTGGATCTGAGTTCCTTTTTGGTCATAAATTTTAGTGGTTAAATTTCTGAATAATCTCATTTGTTTCAGTGTTGTTGTGAACATTATGAGCACTATCACTAATATTTGCGTATGTTTAATACACAAGTTATTAATTCCATTAATAATTCTCTGTCACAGTTGTTTTTAGACTTTAAAGATCATACATCTTTTAGACAAATGAAATATACCTGAAATCTAGCGTAAACCGTAGAAAACTGAAAGTTCTGAGGCATATGTATAAAGAGCTGTATATATTGAAATTAGAAAAGGAGTTTTGATATACAGCCTGAATCTCCATATGTAATCTGGTTATGAAACTTAAATCACTAAGTGTTTGAAATATAATGCTTTAATATTCAAAAGATAGTATGTATAGATTATTTAAGTAAAATGCTTCTCTTTTCTGTAGTTCATGACTTTTTGATATTTACCCTTTCATCATTTTTTAATCTGTAAGGTCAGACTTGATTTTAGTGACCTCACATTTCCTTTAACTGATACTTTATCTTTTTTTCATTGCCTTCTAGGCAATTGCATTGCCTCCTATTGCAAAGTGGCCTTATCAGAATGGCTTCACCCTAAACACTTGGTTTCGTATGGATCCGTTAAATAACATAAATGTTGATAAGGATAAACCTTATCTTTATTGGTAAGTAATATGCTTAATTTTAGGACTTGTGTCTTTAAGTAAGTGTATAATGTAGTAACTATATAATATAGTATCAAGACTGCCTGTTAGATGATTACGTGTATCTTAAAACAACTGAGTAAACTTTTTATTTCTTCATTTTGCTATTGATTCTAGGTAGACCTTTCTTGTCCGCCCTGTGGGTGGGGGTGCGCCTCAATTACAGCATAAGAGTCAAGGATTACTGACCTTCCCTGTCTAGTCTTCTTCAATGTAGATTACTTGTGGGGTACTTGGGATTTTCTCTTATCTGATGTAGGAGTGAAAAAAAACAAGCCCCCCCCCAGCAGATTTCATTTGCTTTGCCTTTTCACTTATTTTGTTCCATAAGCATAATTGACATATGTTTGAAAAATAATGATTAAAATTTTTGATAGTCACATTTTTCTTATTTTGCTTACAGATGTACTCTTGTTTAACCAACCACATTATTTTCATAGTTGGCTCTCACTTTTTTTATTCCTAAACTATTTTCACAGACACAGCAGAGTTAGAGAGCAAGTTGTTATTGAAAACATGAACTGTGTGTGAATGTTTTGCGTTACTAGTTGAAATGGTCTTAATAGAAGATGAAGTCTTCTTGGTACACTTGTTGATTGTTGATTTATTTGTTGGTGTCCATGGTATTTTAAATTAGTTTGTTATTTCCCAGTTTGAATTCCTTATCATTTAATTGTTGTAAACCTTTTATGTTTTAGTTTTTATTTGGTATATGTTTAACTCCTATTCTACAATGAAATAAACTTTATTTTTAGTATAAAATAATATTTAATAGGCATTATATATATGTTTAAGTATGTCTGTTTTAATCAGATGTTTTTATATAATTCTCACATTCTTTATAGTTTTCGTACTAGCAAAGGAGTTGGTTATTCTGCTCATTTTGTTGGCAACTGTTTAATAGTCACATCATTGAAGTCCAAAGGAAAAGGTTTTCAGCACTGTGTGAAGTATGATTTTCAACCACGGAAGGTAGGTAAAAGCAAATATTTCCATTCGGAGTCACACAATTCTTTACTCGCGTTGTCTTGAAACCTGTGATGACTTCTGTAGTGTTCTCCTTCACGGGTTTTCCTATGACTCTTAATGTTTTTCTCTTATTCTTGCTTGCATTTTCTTTTTACTTTTATGGTTTGGCTTTTGTCTTCTACAGGATCAGTCTTTTGACCGCTTGGAGTTTATCTCTTTCATACACTTAGTCTCTCTTAGCCTGAATATGTGACATTCTTTCAGTAAGCACTACTGAGTATTTACTGAATATCATATACTCTCATAGCACTAGGGATGTGACGCTGAACAAAACAGAAAACATCTCTACTTACATGATACTTATATTTCATTGGAAATTTTTATTCAGTTTCATGATAGTTCTTGCTCTTACTCTTTTCTTCAGAGCTCTACTTTTATATTTTCATCTACTATCAGATGTTACCATCTAGAATGTCTTTCTGCATCCTGGACCTTAGAATATGTAACACTGAATTTACCATTTCCAGTCCCATAGCCACTGATGTTCTGAAGTCCTCTAATTAAGACCTCCTCGTAATAATTGGGATTTGAGTCAACTTTGATCATTGTATTAGTTCAATTTTCAAGTCCCACTTATGTCTCTGAAATATACCTCCTTGTAAAATTTCATTAATTACTACTTAAATCCTTCCTATTGCACTCTCTTCATGAAGGATGATTTGTCTCTTCCCCTTCCAGACTCTTTTGTATACTAATATTTGATTTATCTTCTTGATCATATTTCACTGACCAAAGTAATTCTTTACTCTTTACTAACTTCCAGTAGATTAAAAATTTTAGCCTAGTGCTCTTATGATTTGGATGTTTTGTTTGATGTTTTTTTAACCTTTTCAATTCCTTATTTAATGTCTGGCATAAACTGCATTCACACACACCCTTCCTCATATCTCTAGGTCTTCAGATCCAACATCATTGCTATTGCTGTATTCTGTTTCATGTAAAAATATTGCCATGGACTTCCCTCCTAGGTTATCTTGTTCCCAGATATAATTAATCTCCTTTAGTGCATTTTACTTCATTATCTCTTAGGACAGTTATTTCATTTAAATTTTTATTATTCATTGATATGTACATTATTTAGTGACTGTTGAGACAAAGATCTCTGTTGGATTCATCTTTGTGTTCCCTCAAATGCCTGACAGAAAGCATTAAACTTCTGTAATCTCAGTGACTCAGGAAGCTGAGGCAGGAGGATTGCAAGTTCAAAACCAGTCTCAGCAATTTAGCAAGGCCCTAAGCAACAGAGCAAGACCCTGTCTCAAAATAAAAAAATGTAAAAGGGCTAGAGATGTTGCTCAGTGGTTAAGTGACCTTGAGTTAAATTCCTGTTCACACACAAAAAGCCAATAATATATTGTTGGACAAATAAATAAAATATGACTTTAACAATAAAAATCACTTGCTTTATAAAGGATTAAGTTACTTTTATGCAGATCACTAACTTACACGAAACAGTTTATTTTCCAGTATGACATTAACAGAGTGCTGTTACTACTAATAAAGTGAAAGATAAAGCCTGGTCCTTGCTGTGGTTAGTGCTTTTTTTAAATAAGTAATAAGAAGAAAAGGCAATAAAGACCAAATAATTTAGATTGTTGCTGTTTGACACCCTTTTAAAATGTAAAGTTTACTAGCCTTTTTTGTTTCTGGTACAATAATGTATAATACAAAAATAAGTTAATTTTCAGTGTTTATGCACAGAACAAAAAGATTTTTTTTTGATAAAGTAGTTTATACAGGATTAATAGAAAATATAATTACTTAGAATGCTAAGAGATGATACTTTTTTAATATGTTTATACTGATCCTAAAATTTTGGCATATATTATTATGTACAATTTATTCATGCTATAGTTATATTTAATAATTTATGTGCAACCTGCAAGTCATACATATATAGAAATTGTGCAGTATCATTTTATAATTTTTGCATCTATTAAAATTACAGATTTTCCAAAGGTAAACTTTCATATGTGAACTTTATATTACTTTGATTGCAGTGCAGAAAAATTAGGTTTGAAGAACATTTGAAGAAATGTTACTTCTGAGTTACAAATTTTTCTTCTTCTCCTTTTCATATTCCTCCACATTTTCTTCTTTCCTTTACCTTCTCCTTTTCTTTTGTTCATTCTTTTCATCTTTTCCTCCTTCTCTTTCCCTTTCTCCCCTTCTCCCTTTTCTTGTCCTTCCCAATTGTTCCTTTAACTTTCTGTGGATTAATTATAGAATCAGATTTTATACCTCAGATTTAGAATTGTGTGTGTGTGTACATGTGTACCTGTGCACGCACTCCCATTGGTATGCTGTTGATTCATAATTTATTATGAATTTATTATTCTTTTTTAATAGAAGTTGGCACTCATTTGATAATGCAGAGAGACTATTCATAGGAGAAATTTATCTAATCCTTTTAGTTCTGAATTTTTCCTGAGATTGAAGGTTTTGTTAATTTCTGCTGTTTCAATAATTATGGCTTCATGAAAGAGAATAATTGTGCTACTTTCAATGTTCTGGCCCATGAAATATGTCTTTACGTAATGTCCTAGAGAATAATGGGGACTAAGTCAAAATATATTTTGTAAACTACTGTAAAGCTAAAAGATAAAAAGAGAAATAAAGAGAAATGTGCAACTGTAATAATTAGATTTATTAGATATAATTCATTCATCAGTTGGAATTTTTTAGAGACATATTCCTGCCTAATTACTAGACTGCATCTTTGCAGTCAGAGTAACCAGTCATCTGAAAGTCCAAACAAGGATAGAAGCATAGAAGTTTTCATTCCTGTATGTTTAAGGACCAGTGCCTCTTCTAAGTTCAGGGTTTGTTCTTGGGTATAGGATAGTGAGATTGTCAAACTTTTGCCCACATGAGTACTGCCTTATGCTTTTTGTTTAAAGTATAAAACGATCATAGAGCTACACATAGTGGGCTCTATGAATTTCTTTCTTTTTTTGTTTGAATTTTTATCATCCCTTGAATGCTTTGCCATTCAGGCAATATTATTTTAGATGATATTTTCAAAAAATTTTTATGATGCTAATAAAAATCTTGGTTTTTTATTTACAGGATTATAACAGTTTTTTTTGTTAAAGAATTTCAATATAATAATTATTTATATATAGTTGGAAATAGTATAAAGAGCAATGAGTCTGAATAATTAGATTTCTTCATTAGAATGTAGGGTTCATTTTGGGGGGAAGGGATTCAAATTTCAATTGTTATTTTACAAATTCCATTGCCTCTCTTCTAGAAATTATGAATTATTTTAATTGAGCTAAGACCCAGATTGAGGTTGTGAAGAGGACCAAAATTATTTGGATACATTAGAACTGTTTAGAGATACAGATTCTTGGAATTATAATTTTTATGTTAGGAATGTGTTTTTTATAAAAATTATGGGTGATTGTTCTCATCAGAAAACTTTAGGAAAAGTATTTAAAGAATATAAATAAGATGTTAGTTAAATAAGTGGTCACTAATCAATGAAAAACAGTTTAATCCCTTTAGTCTCATGTTTTAAAAACTTTTTTCCTTATGAAAACCATATGTTTATTTGTATTAGTTCTCTTTAGATACAGTGATTCTAAGGGGTCTTGGTAGGAATGGGGCCAGGGAATGATATAGATTCAAAAAACCTTAAAATATCGAGGATTTGATTTCTTCCTTTCCTGTTTGTATTTCTGTTACTTTCATGTCTTGCCTAATTTCTCTGGTTAAAATTTCAAGTACTATATTGACTAGAAGTGGAGAGAGTGGACATCCCTGTCTAGTTCTTGATTTTAGAGGAAGTACTTTCAATTTTTCCTTATTTAGTATGAATATTGGCTCTGTATTTGTTGAATATATCCTTTATGATGTTGAGGTACGTTCCTTTTATTCCTAGTTTCTTTATTGTTTTACTCATGAATGGGTACTGAATTTTGTGGAAGGAGTTTTCTGAACCTACTGGAATGATCAGATAATTTTTGTCCTTGATTCTATTTTTGTGATGCATTTACATTTACTGATGCATATGTTGAGCTGTGAATCAACTTGATATTGGTGTACTGTCATTTTAATGTCCTCTTGAATTTTATTTGCTAGCATTTTATTGAAAATTTTTGCATCTATGTTCATTAAAGATATTGCTTTGTAGTTTTCTTCTTTTAAGTACCCTATTGGATTTTGGTATCGAGGTTTGATACGGTTTCATAAAATGAGTTTGGAAGTATTTCCTCTCTTTCAATTTCTTGGAGTAATTTAAGAAGTCTTAGCATTATTTCTCATTTAAAGATCTGATAAAATTCAGCTGTCAATCCTTTTGGTCCTGGGCTTTTCTTTGTTGGAAGGCTTTTACTACTTCTTTAAGCTCATTGCTTGTTCTTGGTCTGTTTAGGCTTTCTATATCCTCTTGTTTCATTTTAGTAGGTAGTATGTGTCTAGAAATGTATCCATTACATCTAGATTTTCCAATTTAGTGGAATATAAATTTTCAAAGTATTTCCTAATGATTGTCTGGATTTTAGTTATATCTATTACAATTTTCATTTCTTAATTTTATTAATTTGTGTCTTTGCTCTCTTTCACTTAGTTAGACTAAGGGTTTACCAATCTTGTTTATCTTTACAGAGAATCAACTCCTCCTTACATTGATACTTTGCAATGTTTTTAAAATTTCTGTTTTAATTTATTTTGGCTCTGATCTTAAATATTTTCTTCCTTCTCTTGGTTTTAGAATTTTTTGTTCTTATTTTTCTCAAACCTGGAGATGCATCATTTAGTTGTTTATTTGGCTACTTCTGATTTTTTCAAATGTAGTCATTCATAGCTATCAACTTTCCTTTTAGAACTCGTTTCATTGTGTCCCAGAGATTCTGTTATATTATATCTCTATTCTGTTTTAGTTCTAAGAAATTATAAATTTCTCCTCTGACCCCATTCATCATTCAGAAGTGTGTTGTTTAAACACCATCTGTTTATATAGTTTTTCTGTCTATTGATTTTTAACTTCATTCTATTAGGATCTGATAAGATACAAGGGATTATTTTATTTATTATTATTATTATACTTGGAAAGACTTGCTTTGTGACTTTAAATATGATCTATTTTGCACAAAGTTCTATGTGCAGCTGAGAATAAATTGAATTCAGCTGTTATAGGGTGAAATATTATATAGATATTTTTAGGTGTGTTTCATTTATAGTATTTTGGGGAGTCTTAAGTGTCTTTACTAATTTTCTGTCCAGATGACCTATCTACTATTGTATAGTATTATTGTTTTGAGGTCTGTCTGAGCCTTTATCTTGAGTTTTCTTTCCTCCTCCTTCTGTTTTTTTTTTGTTGTTGTTGTTGTTGTTGTTGTTTTTGGTGGTTTTTTTTTTTGTTGTTGTTGTTGGTTTGTTTTGTTTGTATGTAACTAGGTACACTGACATTTGGGACATAAATATTTACTATCATTATCATTTGTCTTGTTTGTTTCCTTCACCTATTTGAAATGATGATGTTTGTCTCTTTTGATTGATATGATTTGAAGCCTGCTTTGTTACATATGAGGGTAGTTACTCCTACTTGCACTTGGGCTCTATTTTCATGGAGTATCATTTTTCATCCTTTCACTTTCAACCCATGAATGTCTTTGCCTAAGAGTTGTGTCTCTTATAAACATCATACAGTTGGGTTTTATTTCCTAATCCAATCTGCCAGTTTCTGTCTTTTAGTTGGAGATTGAGACCATTTATTTTGATTGCTATTATAGATAGATGTTTAATATTTACTCATTTTGATTTGTTTCTAATGGTTAACTGGTACTGATTCTCATTTGTGTAAGAACTCTTCTAATGAGATTTATCCTTTGCTAAGTTGTACTTTTGATTTTAAAACTTCCTCTGTATGTAGGATTTCTTTCAAGTATTTTCTGCAGTGCTGGCTTAATAGTCATAAATTAGTGTATGTTTATTTTGGAAGTTTATTGTAATCAACATGTTATTATGTTTTTATTTCTTCCTTGATTCTGAAGGATAATTTTGTTGCATAAAGTAATCTTGGGTGACATTAATTTTCTTTGATGTCTTAAAACAAATTGTTCTAAGCCCTCATGGATATTTTAGGGTTTCTGTTGAGAAATTTTATATTGATTGATTTACCTGTTGATGTGACCTGATGATTTTCTCCTGAGGATTTTATTATTTTATCTTCATTCTGTATATTTGGCATTTTAATTATAAGGTGTCAAAAATACCTTTTTTGATATTTTCTGTTTGGGATCCTGATGCCTTCTATATTTGGCAGTCCATCTCATTCACACGGTATGGAAATTCTCTTACTATCATCTCACTGAAAAGATTTATCAATGACATTAACCTTTAAGGAGCCTAATGATTCTTAAGTTTAGCCTCCTATTGTTGTCCTAGATTTCTTGTATAGTCTTCTCATAGTTTCTTCTTATTTTTTAATGTACTCCCTGAATTTGAAGCTGACCCCCCTTGTTTTAAAGTTCTGAGGTTCCATCTTCTACTTGTTCTAATCTGTTGTTAAGACCTTCCATTGAATTTTTAATTTCATTTACATTTCCAAGATTTCTGTTCAGCTGTTTTTCAGAATATCTGTCTCTTAACTGAAATGCTTTCGCATCCTATATTTCTCCCTTAGATACTTCCTGAGATCTTCTTTTGATTTATTTATTATTTTGACAATCAACTTTTGAAATTTTTTTTGCCAAGGAATTCATCTACTTCAATATCTGTGGATTTAGCTATTGGGGGTTATAAACTTTTAGAGGTGTTCTGTTGCCCTGTTTCCGTGTGTTTTCCAAGTTCTTTATTTGCGCATCTTTGACATGGATTTGTTTTCCTCAAATCCTTTAGTGGGGGTCCTTTAGTGAGTAGTTATCTCTTTATAATAAACTGTGGACTGTGGGTATTTCTTAGTTTCAGTATATCCAGTCAGCATAATCTTAAAGTATTTAACCACTAGTAACAATTTGAGAGGAGATAGTGCCAGTAAAAATGGTAATTTAAGAGGAAATCATATGTCAACATGTGCTATAAAAAATCATTACTAATGATCCCTGCAGCCCTGTTAATCAAAGAGAAAATAATAATGCTGAAAAGATTAAAAATTGATGATGGTGTACCAAATTGAATTAGAATATGGAATAGAAATAAATACAATAGAAAAGAAAGATGAAAAAGAAAAAGGGGTACAGTAGGGAAGGAAGACATAGAATCAGGAGAGAAAAAGGGATGGAGAGGGGAAAGAAAGGGAAATAAGAACAAAGATAAGAGGTATAGAGGATTCAGTTAATTGATAGTATAAGTAAAACTGGATGGAATGCTGAAAAAGAACCAAATGAGTGAAGATTCCAAGAATCCATTAACACAATAACAGTCATAAAACTATTTTTTTACATTCTTCTTGTTGACTGTTTTAAAATGGAGACATTTCTTTTCAGGGGATTTGGTTTTAGAATTTTTCTACTATGAGGAAGTTTATGACACAACTATTGTGCTGTTTGTTCTCAGCTCTGACTGGAAGTGAACAAACTTGTTAGGGAAGTCTGAATGTTGAGCTCTGCCCCATCCTTAACTGACAGCTTATATTTGGGAGTGTTGTCTGTTTCTGAGCAGACCTACCCCTCACTATAACTTTTTGAACATGACCAAGGGTGGGGGTGTGTGTCCAGCAGGGTTGCTGGCTAGCTTTCCTGCCAATATAGCCTGTAGATCCATCGGGATCGTGTCACGCCTCTCACTTAGTCTGTGTCCTGGGGGTAGGTGCGTGTGACATAACAGTCTGTCCTCCAGACACTTCTGCATATAGGGTGGTGGCATAGGTCTTGCAGTAGGTTAAGGGTCTTGCTTCCCCTCAGATCCTGATCTCAGGTTCCACCCTTTCAGCTGTGCTCCTTCTCAGACTGCTGATTTCAATTGAAAGTGTCCTTTGCTTTTCTTCTGCTTTACAGTCTTATAGACTGGGCACTGCAGCATCTGTCACAGCTGAAAACTTTTCCTAAGTTTGTGTTACTTTAGGGATTTCTGATCTCCTGTTCAGGAAGTCCAGTTTTTAAGGTGCTGCTGCTTCCCCACGTTCGCTATCTGCTCTGGATAGTGCAGAGACGGGTCCTGCACTGGCTGTACTTGCAATTTCCAATCTTATTTTCTGCTGATATTGAGAATTTGTTGGATAGCCCTAACTGTTTATCTTAAAATCTGTGGGAGAATTTCTTTTGACTTCTTGGAGAAAAGCTTCCTCTCCTCAAGTGAGCCATTGTGCACCTGGTCCATTCCTCTTACTAATTTTTTTTTGTATTCCAGAAAAAAATATTTTTGGTTTTGCCCTTATTGGTGGCACTCTGATGTTTCCTACTGGAGTTTTCTCAGCTTTCCTACCTCAATATGCTGCTATAGAACTGCTGGTTAAATTCAGTCTGGGTGAACTGCTACAATATTGTGGGTTCCTCTGATCCACTATTTTCCCTCTTTCCCTACATGTTAAAACTTTTGCTTTCCCAACTGACTGCTTACTAGCTGTTTGACCTTTTAAAAATGGATGTAAACCTTTAGTTAATATTACCTAATTTGTAGAAAGTGCTCATACATGTTTGTTACTATTGGTATCTGTATAGATAATCTTGTTTTGTTGTTCTTATCTTTAAATCATGTACTTTTGAATTCTCCATATGAATGAATATACATATATTTTTGTTCCTGGTTGTATCCTTCTTATATATATATCTATTAGATGGAACTAATTAGTGGATCTCACACTAAATGTTGACCTCATATACATACCTAATGCCAGTATGTATAGTCTCCTAATTCTTCGATTTTCTTTAATTAAAAAATAAGAAGTCAAAAGCTGGGCTCTTTTGAAGCAATGGAAACTCAAATGTATGTCCATTTTCTGTAGTGTACATGTTGATATTCCAAGGAAAAAGGGCAGAAAAATAGATTTTCCTACAAGTACATACTATGGATTTAAGTGAGAAGAATTCATTTATGAATCAGTGTTTTCATTTATTTTATCTTATCATACATCTCTTTTACAACCCAAAGCAAACTGTTTTGTAACTCCAAACCCAATCATCTTTCTTTATTAAATATCTTAAGTAAATAGTGCCACTACCTGTCTCAGTGACAAATTAGAAAATTTTGTGGACTCCCCCTTTTCACATCAGTGCTTCTAAGCAGTCTATTATTTTATCCCCCTCCTTTTTATTTACCAATGCATTTGTCTTCATTCAGCCTCTTAGAGTTCTTACTTGAAGCTTTGCAGTGGTTTTCAGTTGTATATTTACCCCCATTTTGCCTAACTATCTACTTCAATGTTGCTGCCAGTTACTTTCCTAAACTATGGTAATGAGCATTTCATTCTTCTGATCAAAATTATTAAGTAGTATCATATTATGCAAAAAACCAAAAGCCTGGGTTTCTAAAGGTATTCTGTAAGCCTTTTTACAGTCTGATCTTTGTTTATTTTTAGTGCTATGTCTAAAGTTCCATCAACATCTAAGGCACACTTATTAAAATATCTAGAAGTTGTCAGTATCTTTCTGTACTTCAGGGAAAGTGTTTCTGTGTTCTCTGCCTTAGGCTATTAAGTATGAAAAAATTAAGGATCGAATCCATAAAATGTTATAAACCTTAACCAGATCATATCAAAATTGATGCTTAGAATGGTTTTTGTTGATATTAGTAAGTAGAAAATAGGATCTCAGTATAAACTCATTCATTGATTTATGATAATTATTCCAACATTAAGTTAAAATATATTATAATTTGTGGATTTAATAAACATAAGTTATATAATTGAAACTTCCCAAATCTTATTACAAATGCTGAAATAATATTCCTTGGGTGTGTCTTTCCTGACCATGTAATCCATAGTAGAATCTTAGGTTATCAGTTTATGCTGTCTTTCTCTTAGATACTGCATATAGTGATTTGTTTATATGCCTAATATATCCCTTTGACTAGAATATAAATTATAGGATAACGGGGCTTATGGTGGCCTGGGATCTGAAGTGCCTGGCATAATGTAAATGTAATTAAATGAAGAACACACATATACTTGTATTCTGCAATTTTTTTTTTTAATCATGACATGGTGCAAGAGGACTATCAGTATAGGTTGCAAGGGTTCTTCATTATGGATTTATTCTTTATGTGCCTCTTCTCTCATTTGTATTTGTGAGAAATGAGAGAAAGTGACTTGAGGAAATGATAGTGAGTGACCATCAATAGTCCTTCAAACATTTTCTTTTATTTTTTTGTGATAATGAGGAATGGAGCCCAGGGCCTTGCCCATGCTAGTCAGGTGCTGTACTCCTGAGCTACACCTTTAGCCCTTTTTATTTTGAGAAAGGTCTCACTAAGTCATCCAAGTTGACCTTGAACTTGCTGTCTTCCTGCCTCAGCATACTGAATATCTGGGATTACAGGCATGTGCTAACATATCTGACTTTCATACATTTCCTTATAGGGTGTTATTAAGGTTATGGTTGCATTTTAAATAATGATATCTAAACATTATGTATTGATATTTCAAATTATTTTTATTTAAGTGGTACATGATCAGCATTGTCCACATTTATAATCGATGGAGGAACAGTGAAATTCGGTGTTATGTCAATGGACAACTGGTATCTTATGGTGATATGGCTTGGCATGTCAACACAAATGATGTAAGTTCTTTTGTTTTTAATCTGTGTTTTAATATATTTGAGAGTATGGACTGTCAGTATAACAAGAATTAAAATAGTTTGATAGAGGTTTACTTTAAAAGTTTATTATTTTTATTGTCACTCATTAAGTCTTAAATATAGTATGTTGAAATTGCTAAAAGTTATAAATTTTTAAAAGAAACTACTTGGGCATGTTTTTAAGTATTTGAAATCAAAAAACATCAACGTATTCTATTCTTTCCAGAATCTCTAGCACTATAAAAATGTGTCTTACCACTTTTGAATATAGAAGGAAGACTTTAACAGAATAGATAACTTATAGTCACTGTTATTCTCCCTAAATGTTGTAGAGAGAAATAATGTGGGGAACAGCTATAAAAGAGTGTAGAGAAGAGAGAAACCAGATTGTCCATGATGATTTTAATGACAAGAGTTGAACAAGCCATGTGGATATTTAGGTACATATAGTTCAGAGGGAAGAGTAAGTACAAAGGCTTTACAGCAGAATTGGGAAGTTCAAAGAACAGTAACAGTTTGTATGGAGCAGAGGGAGAAAGGAACAGAATAGTGATAAGAAGTTAGGTATGTGATAGGGGGTCAAATCATGTAGGACCTCATAAGCAAACATAAGACCTGAGCTTTCCCATCTTACCCATTATAAAAATACTTGGAAGGTTTTCAGCATAAAAGTAATGCCTGCTTATAATTTTAAAAACATCAGTCTGGCTGCAATATTGGGAATACCTTGAAGGGAAATCACTATAAAAGAAAGAAGATCATTTAGATAAGTTATTGCAATAATAGCAAAGAGACAATAGTTTCATTAAGTATGTTAGCCCAGGAAGAGGTAACACAGCTGGATTCTCGATAAGAGATGTAGAGTTGAAACCTTAAGGGTATCTAGTATTTTTCTACTTTGGGCTTCTCCTTGTTTTCTTTCTAGCCTGTTACATCCAAAGTAAAATTTATTTGATGTCCAAAGCACCTGCAAGGCCAATAATATACAATACTTTCAACATACCTGGTTTTATAATGACTTGCTTTTTTATTTTTAGCAAAGTTCTCTTGTCAGTTTTATTTGCATCTCTTTTAACGTTCATCTCCTGTAGGGCAGGAATTATATTCTTTTATAGTCTCTTAAATAGCACTGTATGCATTATCCATAGTTTTTCTGATAGACATGTTGGGGGATGGCAGATTATACTCTCTGAGCCATATCTGAAATCTGATCTTAAGACTGTTTTTGTAAGGGTTTTCGCACTTAATTTTTTTTTTTTTTTTTTAGAAGACAGGAACAAACAAAAAACCAAAAAGAATATGCAACAAAAAGCACATGTGGATTGCAAAGCTTAAACCATTCATTGTGGTATCTGTGCCTTGACAGGAAAACTTTTTTTTTCTTCCCTATATTATAATTGAGGCATAGTTAGTGAATATTGAAGAGAATAATTGTATCAGAATTAAACAATACAGATTAAATTCTCCTTCCTATTTATTCTCTGGGGGAGGGGACAGTTTTTAATTTTTTTTTAAAATTATTAAGTGAAAGAAACTCCACTGGTCTCATTGCATGTCATTAGCTTATAGGACAGTATTAAAAAAGATTTAGGTTTTTGAATTATTTTTGATGGAACTTCAAGATATGGAGAAGCCTGAGCAGTAGCATATATCCACATACTTTAGTCACATCTTCAGTTTCCATACATTTAAATTATAGCTTGCATATTTAATGAGGCATTCTTATGTTTGTACTCTATTTATAATTTTGTCATTTTATTGAGGCACCAGAGGAATTCTATATGCATTTGTGTGTGTGTGTGTGTGTGTGTACACATATATAAAGGGAACAGATATCATGGTGTTTATTAGAATTAATGTGTGGAGTGTCCTGTGATAGTGAATGAAACTGAGAGTGGCTTATTTCACCCATCTGGATGATTAGGGTTTTAAATGTAGAGGTGGGAAGGGCATTCTTAAGCACGGCTCCTTAGGTGCTAAAGCCTCTAGATGTAGAGCACTGTACCCTCTACTTTAGGCAGCAGATTTAAGGAGTCCTTTTTTATTTTATTCTGTATAATGCCTGCTGAGGAGAATGCATGATTCTTTTCATGCTATTTTCATAATGTGGAAAAATAGAGAAATGTGTCCATAATGGAAAAGTGAAGTCAAATTTGAATCTAAATCATTTGACTGATTGTGTTTTCTCTAAAAATCTTTATTGACTTTTATTATTTAAATATTTCATAAAATCTTAATTGATGCTTTCTTCTGTTATTGTGATACTTTAAGATATTTGTGGTGACAAAGACAGGTGTCCTTAAATATTCTGTCCTTACAAAATAATAATTTTTTTTTTGACTTTTAAAAATAGAGCTATGACAAGTGCTTTCTTGGATCTTCAGAAACTGCTGATGCAAATAGGGTATTCTGTGGTCAGCTTGGTGCCGTGTATGTGTTCAGTGAAGCACTCAACCCAGCACAGATATTTGCAATTCATCAATTAGGACCTGGATATAAGGTAGGAATGACTATCTTATTATAAGTTGTGTGTAAAGTTTTAGTTGTAAAAATGTGACCTAACATAGTCAGTGAATATTGTTGAATTGTCTCTGTTCTTTGAAACTCAAGTTAGCTATTGTGATAGCTAACTTTTTTATTTTCCCTTCATGAATATTTTTACTTTTCATAATTTTGTAATGTTACAGGCATACCTTTTGTTACCAGTTCTGAAAAAGTAAATTTTATAAAACTTTCACTTAATAATATTTGAAATCTAAATTTTGAAAAATTTGTACTATATAACGGACATTTGAAATGACTTGTTAAGTTAGCAGTCACTTGGACAAAAGAGTTATAGAATTAGAAGGAAAATACTATAAAGTGTTGTATATCTGAAATTATTCAATTTCAGTGTCTACTGTTGCTTGTATTTTTGCAGTATGTGAGGAAGTCAGTAATGTATATGAGTATCCTAATTTTGTAATGCTAATTATTTATGATGACTCGTCATGTTCCTATTTTTTTAAATTTAGCTTTCAAAATGAACAGTTTAAGGCAAGATAGAGCATTCACATATATGAATTGGTTTTTAGTGTACAGCACACTTGGCTATAGGAAATTAATTATGTGTGGATTTTATTTAAATCACTTTGGGAATTATGACATCCCTAATTATTTGGAGTTGAGAGAGAATTATACATTATAAGTTGTAGTGTATATAATTTTTAAGGAGTACATGTCCTGTGCTGAAGTTCTATCATATGTTTAAACTTAGGGTTTAAATAATTAACAAGAAGATTGTATTATGGGAGAGGAGTACTCAGCAGTGAAATAGTCCCTATCTTGTCTTTGTATTTCTGACTTGATATTTCTGTTTTCATCATTATGCTGTTAGGTACATAAACAGCAGTATGAAATTATCCTTATTAAAAGTTCTGTTTCTAGTGATTTTAGTAACCAAAATAGTCCCAGTAATCCGGTTATTTTCATGTCAAAGTAATGTTACTGCACTACCCCTGCAAATAAATTTGTGGTAGTCTGGCTGTTCTTTCCTATATTGGTCCTATAATTTTGTTTGAATCCTTGTCCTGCCATGTGTTGACTATGCATGAAAATCAATTCATATTTTTGGTTAATATGCAGCCAGCCTTCCTTCCTGTTTCTTTGCCTTGTCCATAAAATATTTAGAGTAGCTTTTTTCAAACATTGATAGAATTATATTGAATAGAGTGACAAATAATGAAATATAAATAATGGTAAAAAGTCAAGAAATACAGATATGCAAAGTATAAATCCAATATTATTATTCTGGTTAAATTTCACAGTTAATTGGATGTTCTGCCCAGCAAGAAAGGAAAAGGATGAAATATAAGCTGTTGTATAAATCTGTTCAGAAAGGAGCAAACATTGTCCTGAACAGCTTTGCAAACTTTGTAATTTGTCATATGGCTCTTTCTTGTCATACTCTTCTGTAACAACAATGAGAATAAACAATTGTCCTGTGTCACCTTGTTCTACCCACAAGTATTTATGTGATATAGTCTGTTTCTAGTATCTTAACATAGAAAATAGAATACCTATGTCAAAGTTAGAAATTTTAAAGAAAATGTGTCTAATTATGGGCATTACTTAGAAAAGTGTTTTAAATTTTGAAAGTCTATTCTGTTTTGCATTTAGTATATGAATTTATGATAATATAATTGTTTTAATCTATTTTTTATGATAAAGTCCTATTAAGAGAAAAAGCATAAAACAACCTCCAAAATTAAAAATCATTTTGAAGGGTGGAAGGATGAGTGCCTAACGAACGGGTAGGTCTTCCTATCAATAACTACTTAGAAACTCTGGACAGAATACAGAAAACACCCACCTGGTGACTCTGAGGACTTTCTAAAAGCAGGCAGATTTTAGAAAGGAAGCAAAAAATGGAACAGGTGGTCAGTGTTGACTGAGTTTTGCAAGTTTTATTTTAACAGAAAAAGTTCCTTGTGTGGAACTTAGAGTAAGAAACACTGGGACAACCAAGAACTATTTGAAGATTGATTGGCAGCCTCAGAAAAGAGGCAGCCAGAAAAGGATCTGAATTTTAAACTTAAAAACTTCTATCTCATCTCTCTGACTGAGCCCTAGAACCATTTATAAGCATGGCAAACTGGTAAGAGATTGTAAATAAGGTTTAAAAACCAAACCAAGTTCTGAAACACCATACATAGGAGGTATGGCATTCTACAGTTGCATCTAATTAAATGAGAGTTCCCCCTAAAACAAACACATCAGTGCTTTTCAGAACAGTATAGTCTCTACAAAATGGTACTCACAGCATTCAGCATATGATCCAAAATCTCTGGAATGTGTGTCCTAAAAAGTGTCAGAAAAATGTGATTCATTCTCAGGGGTAAGGAAAATAAATACCAACTCTTAGGTAAAAGGTAAATTTACTTAAAATGAATTAAAAGGATATTACCAGCCATGAAATAAAATAAAATTGAAATTTTAGAATTCAAAAATATATCTGAAGTAAACAAAGCCTCTCTATGGGCCTGTTAACAGAATTGGTATAATAAAGAAATAAATGAATTTGAATATAGACTGATAAAGAAACATGAGAAGAGTGATTTTATATCTTTATAGATTGGGAGAAAAAAGGAACACACTATTGGAGATGTGTGAGACAATTTTGTAATGTCTAATATGCTAAGAATGAGGGAAAGGGATGTACATTTTTAGATTGAAAGAACTTCATACACTCAAAAAACAAAAACAAACAAAACAAAACTCAAAGAGAACTTTTTGGGCACATTGTACTAAAACTGTCAAAAGCTAAAGATAAGTGATAATCTTGAAAGTAGGCAGAGAAAAATTAGAAGTTGTTAGGGGAAAAATTGTACACTTCCCATGAGTTAATAGGGAAGTAAGTCATAGACATGGAACAAAATCTTCTAAGTTCTAAAACAAAAAATACTTGTCAAACCAGAATTCTTCATCCAGTGAAAATATCTTTCAGGTCTGGTAAAGGAGAATGAAGGGTCTTTTTTGCTACCAGGACCACTTCACTGATTAAAGAAGAAACTTAGATTGTAAGAAAGAAAAAAAAATGATGAAATGATGAGCATTAGAAATTATAAGCATGTGGATAAAAGTAAAAATAAAATACTCTTAATTTCTTTAAAATACATACTAAAATTATTACAATGTAATACATAGGATAAGTAACAACATTGCAGGGAGCAGGTATAAATTGATCTGTGTGGTTGAGAAGTATGCATGTTTTATAGTATCTGGAGATCTAATAATGTTGATTACAACTTAGAAGCCACAGTGAAATTAATAAAAGCCAAAAATATTTTTTTATTTTCTTGAACGTCAGGTAAATTAATACTCAGTATTTTCTCACAGCATATGTTGTAGACTTTTGTTTCAAATCACAGGTAGTGTATGTTCAATCAAAATGAAAAACAAAATAAATATATATTAGCTCTAACGGAGATAAGGTTAAACTATGAATAAGAAGCACTTATTGATTTGTCCACTCATTATTTTAGTAAGTATTTATTGTTAGCATTTTTAATTAAATTTGGACACCTTGTAGGTGCTAGAGATGCAATAATGAACAAAAATTCCTGTCTTGATTGAGGAGAAGTAGGGAGAACAAAAAAAAGAAAAAAGATAATCATAGTATTCTGTGTAGCGATCAGTTTTATGGGGATAACACAGCAAGCAAAAAAGAAGGAAAGTGGTAGATTGCAGTTTTAAATAGTGATTAGTTGAGGTCTCTCTGCAGACCTTAAGGAGGTGATATTGATGATACCAGTGGGTAACTGGGGGAACTGCTTTCCAGGTAAATGAGAGGGCAAAAGTTTAAGCCAATAGTGCAAGTTTGCTTGGCAAATTAGAGAACTCTGTGACTGTTTTCTTGTGTCTTAGAAAGTAAAGAGGAGAGCACTATGAGATGAATTCAGAAAGCAACTGAAAGCTTGTAGGTGATTCTTAGAACTTTGATTTTTCTCCTGAATAAGAGGGAAAGCCCCTGGATAGTCTTGAATATCTTGGCCTGATATCTAAAGGATCACTCTAGCTGCTATGTTAAGTAGCAGACAAATGTAGAAACAAGGAGATTAGATATGAGACTATTGCATCTATTTAGGTGAAATATGATAATAGTTTAGACAAGGGAGGCAGAGGAGGAAGTTACTGGGACTTGATTGGATTCTTGAAAGCATGCCTGAAGTAAGACCCTTAAGAGATTAGCTTTTGGATGTGTTTTGGAGGTAGAAATAGTAGGATTTTTCTGTCACTGTGAATATGTGGGATAAGGGAGCAAGAGAGGATTTGGAAGGGTAAGTGACCCCATGAATTGTAACCTGAGCAACAGAACTGATGGAATTATCTTTGATGAGATAGGGAAGACTTGGAATAAATAAATTTTAGGGAGAAAGATAAAGAGTTTGATTTCAGACATAGTTGTTTGAGTTGTTCATTAAATGTCTAAATGGAGAAGTGAAATAAGTCTAGAGTTCTTGGAAAAAATATAGATTAGAGATAGAAATTTAGCATTGGCAAAATAATACAGATGATGTAAAACCATGAGACTGGAGTTCAGTAACAAGGAATTGAGTTCAGAGGCAGAAGATGCCTGGGAAATGAGTTCCCGACGAAGGCAGCATTTGGATGTTGAGTGATGGAGTGCTTTTTGAGAAGGGTAGCAAGGGAATAGGAGAAACAAAAGCAACAATGGGAGAATGTCATTTTAACTTGACCGCCTTTAAGGTAAATCTGTCCCCTTTATTCCACATTGAGGATACTGTTTTGTTGAGTATACAGAGAATGATAACATAGAAAATCAAATAATTATATGTACAACAGTCTCAGAATAAGAATATCAACACGATACTAGCCTTTTATTACAATTACTGAATAAAAAATAAGTTAGTTGGTTTTTGCATATGCTCTCTTCATTCTCCCTCTTGCCATTTTTTTTTTTAATATTATTTATGGAATGTTATGGGCCAAATTATGTTCCCCAAAGTTCACATGTTGAAATTTAATCCCCAGTAGCTCAGAATGTGACTCTTTTTGGTGGCAGGATCTTTAAAGGGGTAATTAAAGTTAAGTGCGATCATGAAGGTGTATCCTAATCTACTCTAACTGGTGCTGAATGAGAAGAGAAAATTAAGTCATAGTCAGGCATAGAAGGTGCAGGGAGGAGAAGACTGATAGGCCATCTGCAAGACAAGGGGAGAGGCTTTAGAAGAAACCAGTCTTGCTGACTGTGAGAGAATCTCAGACTTACAGACTCCAGAACTAATAAATGTGGAAATAAATATGTGTTTTTATACCATCTAGACTTAGGTACTTTGTTGTGGTAGCTCCAGCACACTAATATAAGTTACATTACACTGGGAGTACACCTAGCTATTAATCATGCTCTCTTCTCTTAACTCTTGATTTAGTCATAGTTCATATAAGTACATATATGTCTAATATATATCACATTCTGTTTATTGTTATGAACGGTCTTAAACTCATTATGTAAGATTTCTCAGGAAAGACTCATGAGGATGATATTTTTCAATACTAGTATATAAGTACATAGTATATACTAGTATATACTTTATACTTGAAAGGCATTTTACTTGGATATAAAATCCTTGATTTTTCCTTTTTTCTTTTGTCTTAAGTATGTTACCGATTATTTTCTGACATGAGGTATTGGTGTTGAAAAATCTGTTGGTAATCTAATACTCTATTATATAGCACTGACTTTCTTTTATATGTTCAAGGGATTTTCTTTTTCTTTTTTTCTTTTTTACAGACTGCATTTTGATTCATTGTACACAAATGGGTTACATCATTTTGTTTCTGTGGTTGTGCATGATGTAGATTCATACCATTTGTGTAACCATACATGTACATAGGGTAATGATGTCTGTCTCATTCCATGATGGATTTTCTTTTTCTTTAGTAGCTATTTTGGCAGATAAGTCTTGGTATTCATTATTCTGAGTTAATTTATCAGGTATGTGGCATGCACTTTTATTTGTAATTTTGCATTTATTTATATTTCAATAATTTTTTTTAGTTTTAATTTTTTTCTTTAGAGACCTGACTGTACGTTTGATCTACTTTGCTTATTTTTATTACTTGTCACTTTAAAAAATCTTTGTCTCCATTTATATCTTTCATTTCAAAATATAAAACTAAAAATTTACAGATAAGTTAGAAGTAGAAGATTAAGCATTTTTTTTCACTCTGAACCATTTAAAAGTAAGTGCTGACATGACGTCCCATTGTCACATTGCCGCTTGCTGCCTGCCGCTGACGAGCGGGACAAAGGACACATACGCTGACGAGCGGGACAAAGGACACATACTCTTCAGAAGTTCGTGAAGCAGCTTCCGCTTTATTCAGATAACACCCTCAATATATAAGCAGTCTCATGCATATGCAATTGTAACCAAATATGTCCATCCAATCCTATTAAAGGTCAAGCGATCACGAGCTCAAGCATACATGTAAGATATATCTGTCCACGTGCTAGGCGGCTGAAGTAATTATCATACAGCCAATGGTAAAGCCTTCCTGTTTTTCTCAAGGCTCTCAAGGCGCATTCAGCACGCCATTTGACTCTCTGCCAGTCGCCGTCTTTGGATGCATGAGGCGTAACCCTGGGCCCCGGGTCTCGCCCGCCACATCACATAAAGTCAGGAGGTTAACCATAGATACATTAGTACATCTAATTTTCATTTATAGTGAGATGATCCAGTTGATTGTATTTATGTTATAACTTATCTTTAGTGTGCTCAATAGAAGTTTCTCTATCTTTCCTTCATTTGTTATATGTATATGCAAGCCAAGGCAAGTTGTGGCATACTTTTCTGGTTACCTCCCACACTCTTAACCCTTCCTCAGCTTTAGCTCCTGGCATTGGGCCAGGCTCTCAGACTGATACCCTCCTCATTTTTCTGCTGCCCCAGTCTTTTTTATCTTCTGCTGGACAGTCCTCATATCCAGATGCTGCCTTCTCCCAAAACTCTGATACCCCATTACAGCTAACTCTCCTAGACAGGTATTGTCCTTAGTTTGCTGCTGGTCTTGCCATTCATTGCTTGGTTCCCTTCCTTGCTGGATGTATTGCTTATCTTCCACAGAATATATGCCAGCCAACCCTCCTAGAGCATGCCATCCCGCTGGGCTCCAACATAACTAAGGTACACTCCAAATGAACTTTTTCCAAACCCTACTCTAGATCAAGCTTCCTGCTCTGAATGCCCTCTTGGGGAGATTCCCTTCTCACCTGATCAGGCTTCTACCCTACTCCTATATAAGGAGTAAGGAGTAAGGTACCTTTCATTCCTTTCATATACTTAGAACTTTATGCCAGATGACAACTTCCCTGATCCTTGTCCTGTCAGGTGGATGCCTTGTGATTTTCTTGGAATTCTGTCATCCTAAACTAGGTAAGTTTTCTAGGAATGCTGGATGGCTTTCTGTTTGCTTTTGCTATGACATCCTGTAGCAAATTGCTGTTTCCGCACATTTCCTCACACCAGTGTGATTATTCTTAATATCTGACTCATCTTTGACACCCCAGGCTAAGGAACTCTTTCTTTGTGGATGCCGTTGACTTGGGCCTTATCTCCCTTTTGCAGGGATTCCTTTCTGGTTCCATTTAGACTGGTTTCCATGCCTGACTAGCCTTGTGGTGGGCCTCCCTCTCCACCATTCTGAGTTTCCATACCATGTGGCTTTTCTGTGTGGATATAGTCTTCACTCAGCTCAGGAGTCAACAATCCTATCCAGTCATTGGGCCACTGCAACTTCTTCCCACTACCCTTATGTTTGGGTTCTTACTTGATTATTCCTACCAGGTAGCTTTGTGAATGTTTGGAAAGGGAGGAGGAATAGAGAGAAGAAAAGAGCTTCATTTATTTGTTTAAAAACAATTTTTAGCAGGTTTATTGAAGTAGTCCACATGTATAAAATTCATCCATTTAAAGTGGACAACCCCCTAAATAGCTGGATTTTAATAGAGACTTTGTCTAATCTGTAGATTAATTTGTGGTAATATTACTATCTTAACCATATGAAGTCTTTCAGTTCATATATATGGATGTCTTTACTGGATCTTCATAATTTTTTATAGATGCTTTGTACTTTTGGTTATATAAGTCTTGGACTTGTTTAGTTAAATTTGTTCCTTAGTATCTTCTTATTTTTGGTGCTGCTGTAAATGGAATTTTAAAGAAATTTCATGTTTGGAGTTTTTGGGTTTTTTTCGTGCGAGGATATAGAAATGCAGTTGATTTTTAAACTTTTTTAAAAGTTCAAATTATTTTTGTGGTACTGAGGAATGAACACAGTGGTGTTCTGCCACTGGAGCTAAATCCTCAGCTCTTTTTATTTTCAGTTTTGAGACAGGGTCTCATTAAGTTGCTCAGACAGACTATGAACTTGCAGTCCTCTTGCCTCAGCCTCTTGAGTAGCTGGGATTACAGATGTGTGCCACTGTACCCAGCTATTTTTATTTTTTACTTAAAAATTTATTTTTTTATTAGTTGTTGATGAACCTTTATTTATTTATTTGTATGCAGTGCTGAGAATCGAACCCAGTGCCTCACACATGCTAGGGAAGTGCTCTACCACTGAGCCGCAACCCCAGCCCTTATTTTTACTTTTCAAAAAACTTTTTGTAATTGATACATGAAAATATAAAAAGTACACATATTAATGCAATACCTTGTAATTTTTGATACATTTATACATTATAAAATATTTAAATCAGGATAAACATTTATTTTCCTGAAAATTTATCATTTCTTTATGCTAAAAACTTTCCAAATCCTTTCTTCTACCTTTTTGAAATGTGCAGTACATTATCGTTATCAATCAGTCACCATGCTGTGCAATAGCACACCGAGCTTCTTGCTCATAACAGTATTCATCAGTCTTTCCTCAGCCTTATCTGTGAGTCAGGTAGCCACTGAGGGTCTTGTTTTGTTTTCCTGATACATGAGAGAGGACTTCTATAGTTGAATTTGTATCTGTTATTTTACTCTTTATTAACTATATAGCTCTTCTTTTTATTCCTTTACTGGTTCTTTATTACTTTGTTTTATCGTAAATGAATATTTTTAAATGTAGCATTTTCATTTTTTTGGTTATTTTTTCCCAATCTTTTTTCTTCTTTTCACTCATTAGTGATTACTTCGGGGCTTACCAAATATATATTAGTATCAGAATCAGCTTCATATTTATATTAACTTAATTTCAGCAAAATATACAAATGTAGTTTTGTTATGTTTTTTCTCTTTTTGCTATTCTTGTTGTATGTATTATATCTGTAGATGTTAGAAACCCAACATTACATTATTGTAATTATTTCTTTATATAATTGTATGTATTTTAGAGAAAGTGAGAGATTTAAAAAATATAGCAAATATGTGTGTATAGACTTGTTTATATTGAGATTCTTAAGTTATCATTTGTGGATCTCTTCATTTGTGACCTGGAGTCATTTCCTTAGCTCAGTACTTCGTTACCTCTCACCTCCTTTGTGTTGTTTTTAGCAGCTATATTGTATTTCTCTAAGTTTTGGATCTAAACATATACACATATCATTTTATACAGACACTTTGAAATTAGTTAAAAAATGAAGGAGAAAAAATTTGTTTTTGTGCCTTCTTTTATAATTGCGTAATTACCTTTGTGAATGTTGTTTTTCATGTGATTTCAAATTACCTGTGGTCACTTGCTTTCAGCAAGAAGGAATCCTTTGTTATTTCTTTTAAGGTGAGCTAGCAACAGATTATTTCAAATTTTGTTTATTTAGGAATATATTTATTTTGCTTTTAAATTTGAAAGATAGCTTTTCTGAATCTATCCTTGGTTGAATTTTTTCTTTGAGCACTTTGAATGTTGTGTGTTGCCATGTTCTGCCTTCTATATTTTTTGGATAAAAAGCTTGCTGTTGAGCTTATTGGTGTTCTCTTGAAAGAGTCATTTTTCTCATGCTGCTTTTAAGATTTGCCTCTTTTTGGTTTACTTTAGTGTGCTTTTTGAAAAATTCTCTTTTTCTTCCGTGTTTGAAGGAACTACCAACTAGGCTGCAAGGTAGAATGTTCTCGGTGTGAAAATAGTAAATTATAGATACATATTTTTTCATGAGTATCAGAAAGTTCACTTTTTCTCTTTTTTTTTTAGTGTGTTTTTGTAATTTGATTTTTAAGGAATATGTCTATTTTATTTATATGATTTTAATTTTTTTAAGTTTGTTGAAAATTGTTTTATGAACCCAAATATTTACCTTTTGCTAGTTGTTCCATATGCTCTTGAAAATAATGTATATTGTGTGCTTGTTACATAAAATGTTCTATAGTAAGGTGTTAGGCAGCATTACATACTACTCCTATATGTGTAATTAGTACAAAATATATCTGTACTGTCCTTTTCTTTTTAAATAATTGGAATATCTTCTTTGAAATTGAATTTTCATACCATACAATCCACTTATATAAATATTAGTTTTGGTAAACTTACAAGAGTTATGCACACATTGCTGCATTGTAATTTTAGAACATTTTATTCACTGCAGAAAGATCCTTCATGTGCATTTGCAATCACTCCTCATTCTTATCCCTCTCTTGTTCATTCAATTTTATGTAACAATTGTTCTAAAGAAAATAATATAATGAATATGGAGATATACCTACGTGTGTCCTGTCGTACCTTATGTATAATTTTAAAAGCTTAGAAATAACCTAAATATCACAAATATGAAAATAATAGAAAATTTTTACATTTATCTGATGGACTATGTTTAAAGTGTATCTTCAAATTTCATTATAAATTTTTTAAATCTAAAAACAACTCTACAACTCTACAAACTAAAGGAGGGCATTATGGCCATTGTATCATGGACTCAAACAAATTAATATAACTTTGTTTCTAAATGATAATAAGTTTTATTAGACATTTGACATTTCCCTTGGGAGATCTTAGAGCTTCAAGACAATATATTAAAACCTCATAATTCTAGTATAAGCAGTCTGAACAAAATGAAAACAAAGATATCTTTTGAAATAATGAAATATACAAGCATTTCAGCATTTATAGAAAAAAACTACATAGAAAATATCTAATTACAGTGTTTTTCAACCCATTTTGCATTATTTTATTTAAATAACTATTTTTAGAAAGCAGTTATGTGTCATTCTTAAAAACTACCTTCTACATTAGAAAAAAAAGGTGGGGTGTCAAATAGTTCAAATTGTTTTTAAACACTAGTAACCTGGAGTCAAAGAACAGTGATATCTGTAAAGTTTTATAGGAGTTATGTCTGCAGATATAAAGCAAAATATTTTTCACCTAAATTTATTTATAAAAATATATTCTTACTTATTAATAGAAGATGTTCAGTTATTTGATTCAAATTATTTTATTACTTGGAAGAGTGGGAAAAAGAACATTTTAATTTTCATCTTCATAATTAATGGTTGCTCTTTTTTTCAAGTCAATCAGTTGTTTTTAATTGTAGTCAAAAAAGGTAAAGGGCCCAACCTCTAAATAAATTAAAAAAAAAAAAATTCCAACAGACAAAGATTAAAAAGCAGTAAGTTTTAGCAATAGTAGGAAACAAGAATTTTATTAATTTAATTCAGAGGAAGACTAAAATCAAGAAAAATGAAATAGGATAGTATATTTTAATCTTAAGAGTTAGGATTGGGAAATTTTATTCTAAACTTTGAATTTTCCCTTAATAAGGAAAAGTAGTTTAAAAATGATTGGAGAAAAAAATCAAAATGATTCCATTAGAATGAATTTTCTCATGCAGTTTTATCATTCTGAGAACATTTATTAGAGCATGCCTATGTTCTGAGGACTGTCGCAACCATGATACAAGTCTGTAAATTACCTTTAAGGAGCTTATACCCACATAAAGGAGAAGGATGTAGGAAAAACTTAAGAAGTAAAGTTGATTGAACTTCTAATCATGATATAATCCGTGAACATTAATTCCATGAGATTGTGGAGAAGGATTGTCATTGCAGGAACCAGGAAATGCTTCATGGAGAAGTTAATTTTAAATCTAGGTTCAGAATGATGTTTATTTTGTAAGTCTTCCAGATTAATTGATTTATTTTGTTTTCTCCATTGGGTAAGGTTCTGCTTCTTTCTATTACCTCTCGAATTCATACAACTGACAATGCTGCAGTTTTATTATTATTGATTCATTGGTACCCTTTAATTGATTTTTTTTCCTCTAGGTGGATGATAACTAGAATTTGCAAAAAACAAAGTTCTAAAAAAATGGTATTCAATTACACATTTTCTTAAACTTTCCTCCTCTTCCTCCTTTCTTCTTTCTTCTTCTTCTTTTTTTTTTTTTTTTTTTGTGGTACTAGGGATTGAACCAAGGGGTGCTTTACCACTGAATTATGTCCTCAGTCCTTTTAATTTATTTATTTTTGAGACAGGATCTCTCTGAGTTACTGAGGCTAACCTTGAACTTGCAATCCTTCTGTCAGCCTTCTGAATTGCCGGGATTGCAGGCAAATGGGGCTTGTATAGTTAATTGTACAAATTCTCAGCCTGACTTCTGATTCTGGCCATAGTGGAGTTTTGGGTACTGGCTGTGTCCTACCCCCACCATTATAAATAATTTTAAAGCTTGGAAAATACATAAAACATCTCTTTTGAGAGATTCGTCAAAATAACCTCTCAGGGTCTGAGATCCCTGAGAGCAAGAAAACATTTAAGATGAACCCCATATACATTTTGGCTCTCTGTCTCGGTCCAGTATTTTCATTGAGGTCCAAAGTGTTTTATATCTAGCATAGCAAGGTGGTCTTGCTGAACAGAGGAAGTTGAGGTGAGAAGTCAGGCTACTAAAGCAGTTGAAACTTGTAGAGCAGAGTATGGTGGAGAAGTGAGGTGTTGGGGTTGAATGTCTTTGTGATGGTTCTTGGCCAAGGGACTGAGCCTCATACATGCAGTGTGAAACTTCATAAGCCCTATGAGAAACATGTATTACCAGTAGTAGAAGAGAGATTCCAGTCACTGCAGAGTTGTTCGGGACTTAGAATTTCAGATCATTGATAGTAGGTTTATGTTCACATCTACAGGTACTCTGTAATTATTGAAAAATGAATGGTAGTAACTGGACAAAAATTATGGGATTTTCCTTCCTACTATATGTAATTAATGCACATTTTTCTAATTAAGTCATCTTTGTAAGTTATATCCTTTATCTTTATATAATTTGGGTTGATTTTGCAATTTAATTTTTATAATTTCTAAATAACTAACATACCTATTCTTGCATGGAACTGCTTGCATGTTCAAAAATCTTTAAGTTAAAAAAAATAGTTCCATGGAAATTTTTTTTTTTTTTTTTTTTTTTTTACTTTGGATTCATGGTACACAAGTGGGGTACAACTGTTGTTTCTCTGGTTGTACATGAAGTAGAGTTACACCATTTGTGTAATCATACATGTACATAGGGTAATGATGTTTGTCTCATTCTGTTATTTTTCCTCTCCTACTCCCTCCCCACCCCTCTTTTTCCTCTATACAATCCATCCTTCCTCCATTCTTGCCTCCCTCCCATCTCTCGTTATGTATCATCATCTGCTTATCAGAGAGATCATTCGACCTTTGGTTTTTTGGGTTTGGCTTATCTCATCCATTTACCTGCAAATGTCATAGTTTTATTCTTCTTTATAACTGAGTAATATTCCATTGTGTATATATACCACAGTTTCTTTATCCATTCTTCTATTGAAGGGTATCTGGGTTGGTTCCACAATCTAGCTATTGTGAATTGAGCAGCTATGAACATCGATGTGATTGCATCACTGTAATATGCTGATTTTAAGTCCTTTGGGTATAGGCCAAGGAGTGGGATAGCTGGGTCAAATGGTGGTTCCTTTCCAAGTTTTCTGAGGAATCTCCATACTGCTTTCCAGAGTGGCTGCACTAATTTGCCACCCTACCAGCAATGTATGAGTGTACCTTTTTCCCCATATCCTTGCCAACACCTATTGTTGCTTGTATTCTTGATAATAGCCATTCTAATTTGGGTGAGATGAAATCTTAGGGTAGTTTTGATTTGCATTTCTGTTATTACTAGAGGTGTTGAACATTTTTTCATATCTATTGATTGTGTGTAGAGCTTCCTCTGTGAAGTATCTGCTCATTTCTTTAGCCCATTTATTGATGGTGTTATTTGTATTCTTGGTGTAAAGTTTTTGGAGTTCTTTATAGATTCTGGAGATTAGTGCTCTCTCTGAAGTGTGTGTGGCAAAGATTTTCTCCCACTCTGTAGGCGCTCTCTTCATATTGTTGATTGATTCCTTTACTGAGAAAAAACTTTTTAGTTTGAATCTATCCCAATATTTGATTCCTGCTTTTATTTCTTGTGCTTTGGGAGTCATGTTAAGGAAGTCTGGTCCTCAGCCAACATTAAGAAGATTTGGACCTACTTTTTCTTCTGTTACGTGCATAGTCTTGTCTAATTCCTAGGTCCTTGATCCATTTTGAGTTGAGTTTTGTGCAGGGTTAGAGATGGGGGTTTAGTTTCATTTTGCTGCATATGGATTTCCAGTTTTTTCCAGCAGCATTTGTTGAAGAGGCTGTCTTTTCTCCATTGTATGTTTTTGGCACCTTTGTCTCTTGATATGTCTTTGCTTAGTTAAATAGTGGCATTATGTTAAATTGTTTTTCTTGGATATGTGTATCAGTAATGTGTTTATTTTGTTTAATATTTGAAATATTGCAGTGATGATAGGGTAAGTTCTTGGCACATTTGCTAATCTGATATATGCCATTATGTTAACTTCTTCAGATTTTATTAATCATTTTTCACTGTGTTGAAGTAATGACTTCATTTCATGCACTGAAATTTCCTATGCTAATCTTTTGTCATTTATTGTCATGCTTGTGACTGTAATCTTTATTCCCTCTACATTCTTGCTTGTTAAAGAGTGGTAATGATGATTGCAGGGCATGGAATTCAATAAAATTCAAAATATATTGAATATTTATTATATTCAAGGAAATATTCTAAGCTTTAGGGATTAAAATGATTAAGCTTATACTCTCTTTATGAGAGTATAATTACAACACTAAATATTTATAATTACAAGTTGATATGTGCATCCAGAAAGGAAATATAATGCAAATACTATTAAAATTTTGTGCAAGGATGATTAATTTCAGCCACAGAGGATTTAGGAAATCTTCATAGAGAAGGAGGTTTTTTAGGGTTCTTTGAAAATAGATAAGGTGAACAAGAGGTGTTGATAGTATTTGAGATGGAGGACCTGATTGAAAGGATAGACGTAGTGGAGTGTAAAATATGTGTATGGATTGACCAAGGATAGGCATGGTTTGATGGTAGAACATAAAGTAGGGATATTGATGTATAGTGAAATGTGAGGATCATTATAGTTTGAACTAAGTTGTCAGAGGCTTTGAATATCAAAGTAATGAATTTGGATTTTATTTTCCAGTCAAGTGGAATGATCAAACAGTTTGCAGGAGGAGAGTGAACTGATTGTATTATGTTTTTTTCTAGATTGGTTTAGATTTGCAGATCTTAGGATCTGAATTTTTTTTGTAATGACTCAAGGTGGATTATTTATTGTTATTTTTGAAGGAAAGGATGATGCACAATCCAAAAATAGCTCCAGTCTCTTAATTATATATCAGGAAATATGATTCATTAAATACTGGAATGTCATTACCATGTTATGTCAGCAACACTTACAGTGTTATGGGGAGAGTAATAGGTATTGCCATATATGCAGAGTTTTTATGTAAGTCCAACAGATAAATGAGTGTGTTGTTAACTTTAGTGAGTTTTCTAGAGATAAGTATTACAAAGGAAAATGCTTCTGCTCTTGTAGCAGTTGATTGTAGTAGTCATGTTGAGATAAGCAATATTCTGGCACATTTTCTCTTATTTACAGTAAGTAATTCATTCTAATTTAGGTGATTAGGGTTCTACTTAATGAGGCTTTATCTCATTAGCAACCATCTCACAGATATCAGAATGTCCACTACCATAATGCAGAATGCCAGTACCTACAGTTTAGAGTAAATGTTCTATGAACAACATTTATGAAAAAATTTTTAACATATTGTTATCAAATATAAAAGGATGCCACAATAATTGCAGGTGCCATTTTAGGGTGCTTTTAAAGAACCAGATATAGTTCAAGATGTTTGTATTACTTTATGTATAGGTGTGGTTTCGAAGCTCAGCTTGTAGCTTTTCATAATGTAGAACTAACAGGATGGTATATATTTTTAACAGATGCAGTCCTTGCAAAGCCTGGTTGAGTTGTGGAGCAGGGTAACAGACAAAAAAGTGAAAGAAAACCAAAAATATCATGACTTGCCTGATGTTTATTATTTCCCTGAACTAGGATGGTGAGTCAGATTAGAAATCTGAAAGGTATGAGAAATTTAAGAAATAAAGACAAGACATGAAAATAAGTGAAAAATGGGGGCACAGTGGAATGATCCAACTCTAATGGGGACTGAATCTAACAACGAAATGGGCCTGTGCGCTTTATTTAAAGGGGTAGGAACACCAGTGGGATTCAGTGTGAAGAACGAACAGGATGAGGATGGCAAAACCAAGTCGTTTGGGGCTTAGCAAGTTATACCTGCCTCCTCTACTAGGCCTGTCTGAGTCATTGGGCACTGTGGCAGCACAAACTGGGCAGCCTGCAGTTGGTGGGACTTCAGCAGAAGTTCTCAGAAGAGCAACGCACCTGCCTTGAGATGGCTCAGACAAACCCATAATGCATTCTTGGCCGTTACCAAAAGGAATCGTTGAGAGGTTAAAAGAAAGTTTAAAAGTGTTTGGTTTTCTGCTGGAGACTCTGAGGGATCTTGGTTTACCTAGGTTTTCTCAGCTACACTCTGCAGTAGCTTTAGTCCTTCCTTTCTCTTTACATCTTCTGTGGAGATAAAATTTCTGGACTACTCTTCTGTCTTCACACTAGTTTTTTTTCTCCACTCTTTTGGTACTTTGTTGCCATCCTTTTTTTTTTTTTTTTTTTTAATAGGAAAGAATCCTTCCTCTAAGAAAGAAGAGTGAGAGAAAAATTCTGGAAATTTCCAAATTCTCCTGGTAGTATAGACTTACGGGAATTTTGTCAATATTATTGTATTAGTTATTTTCTCCATATATTTAAAGTATACTTATATGCACATAGAACAAAAGAGTAGAAAGATTTTTCAGTATTCTAATATCTGTTATCTCTGCACTATAGAATTTATTTAAAACATATTTTTATTTAAAAAAACGTTTCCAGATACACTGTAATTGGTATGAGCTCATTGTTTTTACGATCTTGCAAAAAGTTCAGCTTGTGTTACTGTATAATGATCTATTTGTATCCCTGAGGATCAAAAAACATTGGGATAGATTAAGTGTTAATGCATATACAAGCTGGCAAGAATCTCCGGATGCCAGAAATCACAAGAAAGTATGGGTGCAGCTGAATCTACTGAATATTATTAACTCATTTCAGCCTCTTTCTACTGAATACATCTGGTAGCCATTGGCAGCCTTAAACGTCTTGAGGTTTATGTGTGATGTAGAAGGCACTGGAACCAGATTTAAGGAAAATGGGAAGTCAGATTGAGACCCCTGCAAAGACCTTGACTCTGAAAGAAAACACCCTTTGTGACAATCTAAGGAGAAAATGTTAATTTCTATTGGACTAGTAAGATTTTTCTGTCATGTTTGGCTTTAAGTAGAGAAAGGGGAAAATATCAATCCTAAGAATTTCTCATCATAATGAAACCCTCACATGGATGCTAGATCATAAATCATAAATCATACAACCTTGTGTGTCTCAGAAAGTCCAAATTGATAACAGAGTAAATGTGTAGATTGGTATTGCCTCTAAATGACTGGCCAGAGTTTTTCTGGATTTAGTGGGACATATCTAAAACTCAGAGAAATCTCACATAAGCATGAGCTTAGTACATTAACAAAAACCACATACACCCTGAGGAAACAAAGTGTAATATTGAAAGCCAACCCCTTTCAAAAACAAAAGTAAACTTTCCTGAAGAATTAGGCCATTTAAAATAAGCACATATGTAGTCTGAGCAACTTGGGAGGCAGAGGAAGGAGGATTACAAGGTTGAGATAAGCATGGTAATTTAGTGAGACCCTGTCTCAAAATTAAGAAAAAAAAAAATAATATCCAAGGAGCGGGGGTTGTAACTCAGTGATAGAGCACCCATGGATTCAGTTCCCAGTACTGCAAACAAATAATTCCAAATGCTTAAAGAAATAATGAAAGGTTATGGCAACTTTGACTAAATATAGGAGACTATCAAAAATGACTAGGCAGAATGGAAAATAATTGAAAAAACTTTACGAAATAGAATATGTAACTGAAATTTGAAGCTAAATAAAATGTCTATTCACTTCATTAAATACTACTCAAAATTGATGAACTTAGAAGGTAAATCAGAAGAATTAGTAGGTTTATATCACAAGAACTAATGAAATGAAAAATCGTAATGTGAATTGAATTTTGGCAGCTTGAGATACAGGATGAGAAGTGTATCATATGTCTAATTAGAGTACCAGTGGGGAAAAATGGAGACAATGAGAAAGCAGCAATAAGCAATTTATGGTTGATTTTGCCTTTTCCAGACATGATAAAAATAATCAGTTTGAGGAAGGGGAATGAATTCACACAATTTAAATAAAAGATAGTCCAGTTTGGTTAGTGTATAACTCCTAAGACAGTGATAATATCTCAGAAACAACCAGAGAAAAAGGACAGGTTTACATTAAAATAGTTACAGGTAGACTTTCAACGAATGTCCTGGTGTCTTAGTGTACAATAAAATCACCCTTCAGTACTGCCCCTGCCACCTCCACAAAAATGATTTACCTGCAATTTCAGAGGCCATCCTGGGCAAATTAGCAAGACCCTGTCTTAAAATTAAAAAGGCTGGGGATATAGCTCAGTTGTAAAGTGCCCCTGAGTTCATCCCCAGTATAATGAAAAATTAAAAAGAATAAAATCCTACATGTTCTTGAAAGAGTATAGCTGGCAAGCTAGAGCTGAATATTATTAAGAGATCCCAATAAGCCTTTGCTGTTCTTACCTTTGTATATTTCCTGCCCTTTGATTGTAGGTAGGAATGCTCTAACTTGATCTTAGACAACTGAATATGGAAAGGTGTTGAATGCCACTCCTGAGATTGTGTTTTGTAATTCATGACTTCATCTTACTACCAGTTGTGCTTCTGTTTTCCTACTGTCCTTGAAGAGGGAACTGCCTGGAGAGAGGACCATGTGCAAAAAACTACATGAAGCCTCTAGAAGCAGAAGGCTGAATGTAGCTGAAAGCCAGAATTTGGGGCCCTCATCTAAGTAAAGTTGTCTGATTGCAAAGAAATTAGGTATTAGATGAGTGAGTCCCATTAGTATAAATAAAGCATTTATAGATTTTATTCAGATAATGACTCTAAGTTGGATATGCATGTTTTGAATGCTTTCAAAAAATAAAAATGGAATGTTTAATGTTCATATAAGTGAATTAAGAAAAGCAAAAAAGGAGAGAGAGTCTCAAAAGAGTAGAAAGAAGGAAAAAACATAGACATAGGGCAAGTAATCCAAGTCAGAGAGGACAAATAAACACATCAGCTGTCACCATAATTATAAGTGGGGCAGGTTCTTGTGTAAAAATAAAAGATGGTTGTGCTAAGTTAGCCATGGTGCCACATGCTTGAAATTCCAGGTGTTTGGGAGGCTGAGGCAGGAGGATTGAAAGTTTAAGATGCCAGCCTTGGCAACTTAAAGTTTGCTCCATTATCTCAAATGTGGAACACTTAACAAAAACTTATCTGGAACCACAAATATATTGCTGATGGAAACTTTGAAATAATTTTATTAAATTAATTGAAAACTTGGGACTTAATGGGTTAACAGGATTGTCTCAATAAAAGTTTTTAAAAAGGGTGTGGGGATATACCTCAGTGGTAGAGCACCCCTGGGTTCCATCCCAGGTACTGGGGAAAAAAATAAAAAGGTGATTAGGCTAAGTATTAAAAAAATAAAACAAAACACCCAAGTATATACTGTTATAAAGATACACTCAAAACATAAAAGAATAGGCACAGGAAGGCTGAAAGCAAAAGATAAAAGAATGTTGTATCAAGAAATATTACCCCAAACATTCTGGGTAGCTATTGTAAAAAAAACAAAAAAAGATGATTTACGGCAAAAAAGCATTACTGAAGACAAAATAAATTACTGCATAATGATAGAATTTTGACAGTAAGTTTTAAATTTTTCTTCGTTGCTTGCTTTTATACTCATGGCATATTGGTCAAAACTAAGAATTTGATGTTTTTACATTATTAATTAAGTTGTGGACTTCATTTGTATTTCACCAGTTTATTAATATTATTATGTGTACTATTTTCCTATTAGTAGGGTTTTAAAAATTATTGGAAGTCATAAATCTTAGTTTCTAATGATGAGCATTTTTGCTTAAATTATATAACATCCAGTTTTCATAGTTGTATAGTTGAAAATAAAACTGATTTCATTTGATTATTACCAAGGTTAAATATTGTCATTGTCAGATTTATGTGTGCAGAACAAGTTTTACTACTGCTAACGCCTTTCTTGTTAGAATTGCCACATCATTATTCCTTGTCTTTCATATAAAGTAGCAAAATGTTTTAATAAATTTCTCTTCTGACCTTAATGTGGATATTGCAGTATTTTTGAGAACTGACATTTAATAAGTTGATAATGCTTTTTAATAAAGATACAAGTTATTTTTACATATTGAATTTTTTCAATCTGTAATGATAGTCCTTATTCTTGGTTAAGTAATTCATTTGCCAGGAACTCTTCATTCATGTAAATACTTTTGTAAGTGTTAATAAGAAACATTAAATTTATGCTATGAAGTATTAAAATAAAATCCTACTTATAAATAAGATCACTTGACTCTCTTTTTAATAAAATTATTTTCATATAGTGAAAAACAATGAAAGTGAGAATGTGAAGATCTTAGTGTCATTATTAGTATAATAAAACTTAACTTTCATAGAATTGAAGTGAGAATAACAAAATAAGTAACACCACTATCTACTGCCAGGCACATGGAAAGCCCAAACAAATTGCTTATTATTGTAATTTTTTTCTCTGCTCAACTTCAGAATTTTACCTTTAAAAGAATATTTACTGTTTTTTTTTTTTTTTTTTCAGAGTACTTTCAAGTTTAAGTCGGAGAGTGATATTCATTTGGCAGAACATCATAAACAGGTTCTATATGATGGAAAACTTGCAAGTAGTATTGCCTTTACATATAATGCTAAGGCTACTGATGCTCAACTATGCCTGGAATCATCACCAAAGGAAAATGCATCAATTTTTGTGCATTCCCCACATGCTCTAATGCTCCAGGTGGGTGAACGGTAGCTTAGTTTTCATGTTCTTAGCAGCATTGATAGTATCTTTATACATTACAAATTGCTTACTTATAAAGTTACTATTTCTGTTTTTGTTTTCAGATTGTACCTTTTGTTTTTGGCAAAATACCTTGACCTTGTCTCCTTACTTTGAATTCCTGTGTCCTCTGAAATAAAATCTATTGATTACCTGAATATATATTTGTTAGATACCAAAATATACTTTAAGAATGTATTATTCTCTAACATAGAACTTACCTGAATGTCTTTAATTTCATTAATAATATTTGTTATTCTAAAATAACTTCTGATTTTAACTTTGTTTTCAGTATAAATCTTTCAACTTAAGATTTCAAATTTAAAAATGATTAGCCAAGATATTTCAGTTTTTTACTTTATTTGTGTATGAGTATCAAAAATTATATAATTGAGGGTTCTTAAAATGTCAAACTTTGTTTAATTCTCTTATAATGAAAGATATTTGGAACAAAGAAACAGTGATGAAAAGTATGCCATAGAAGTTTAGTAAACATTTTTGTTTTTGAATATAGGATGTGAAAGCAATAGTAACACATTCAATTCATAGTGCAATTCATTCAATTGGAGGGATTCAAGTCCTTTTTCCACTTTTTGCCCAATTGGATAATCGGCAGCTCAATGACAGTCAAGTGGAAACAACTGTCTGGTAAGTTTTCTCTGTACAGTTGCTGTATGTTTTACACACTTAGATTTGCATTGTATACTCAGTGCATTGTATACTCAGGTTTTATCTTTGATTTGTTTAGAACTAGGGCAGATATTTATTTACACAATATAAAAATACTTGACAGATTCTGATTCCCATAAAGGAATGCCTCCCTTGAGAATAAATAAAAAATTCTTATTAGATGTAACATAGTGATTATTAATTATATTCAGTTGAGGAAAATTCTTAGGTCTGACCTCATCCATTGTATATGCTCATTGTTTTCCCTCTCAGATTGTAGAAAATTGCTAAGATAAAGTTCATTCACAAGAATACTATTTTATAATGGGTACACAATTAATATCTTAAAGAGTAATGCCTTTATCATTACCTGAAGATTAGCACAGTATTAATTGACATTAGGTTTTCTTCAAGTATCTTCATTTTTGAGGGTACAAATAAAACTAGGGTCATATGCATGTTTGTATAAAAATGAAATCTTTAATGAGGTTGAATTCATATAGATTTTTATAGCTTATTTTTATTAAAGAGTACCTTTTCCATCAAATTCTAATTTAATGTCATGTTAGAATTATATATATAAGACATTAAATATAAATTATGGCAGTGATTTTTGGCTATTTACATATTAAGCTTTTGGATTTTAAAGGAGAAGTTATATAGATAAACATTAAATTTTAGTCTAAAAGTAATTTAGGAATGCTTCATTAATATTACACACACACACACACACACACACACACACACACAGGATCCTTCATGGGTTATCTGATTTTGAATTGATGGAAAAACGAATGAATGAAGCTATATGAAAAATTCAAGGTCGAAGAAAGTGTAATACATGGTTTTCTCATATTGACCAAATTACCCATTAACGACATTCTACTTTAGTTTTGCTAATAATATTGTTCCTCTCTTGGGATGGCCTTTGTGTAAAGTTTAAATATAATGAATATAAATGTGATCAATGCATTTACAAAATTCAACTCCCATCTATGGGTTGGTCATGTTTTGTTTTATATCAAATAGTGTAAAGGCTTGCATTTCAGAAGTCGAAAGCTTTGAGGGAGAAGGAATCCTGAGGTTATGCCCTGCTCTGGTACTTCTTTGCTATGAAATCTTAAATAATTTCATTGGGAGGCAGATCAGTATAATGGAAAAATCAAATTTTAATTTATACTCCTGGATTTAAATTCAGAATATTTTGCCATTTATAATCTAGGCACACCAGGATACATCATGATCAATAACTTAAAAGCTAGTAAGTGCTATGAAAATAAATTAGAGAAAATTATTTGTAATTTACATGTTATTTATTAATTAATATGAAATACATGATTTTTTAAAACCTGAATTGGACTTGTTGCTTAGGGAAGAGAAGGTTTAGAAAAAAGTATATGGTTTGAAATGTTATAAATAAGTTATCACAGTAATTTTACTCCTTTATGAACAACTATTATAAAATCTTGTGCTAAAATCATACTTAAAAGGTAAGCTAGTCTGTTCATCCAGGATGCATAGTTATTTTTTCACTCCTCATCTTCAAAACTTATTTTAGTATTATATTATATTTTGATATTTAAATTGAATTTATTCATCAAGGAGATAGAAGACAGTGAAAGGAATCAGTATACTGATTTTGTTAGATTTGTATGCTTTCGGTTCTTTTGGATCATTTGCCTTAATTTCCCTATAACTGATTTCTAATTTAAACTTTCTCAGTGATGTGTATTATGTTCTTAGTTTATAGCTAATAGAAAACATAATAGGAGTGGTATTACTCTTCTTTTTAGTAATAATCCATACCCAATCCTAAACTGCTTTGTGATATAGTTATATGCTATTTTGAGTACTTATCTATTATTTTTTCATTGTTTCAAAACCCTTGATATCGGGGCCAAATGTTTAATCTTTTGTGGACAGTTGTGTCTATGAGTCATATAGTCTTTTGTTACTTAAAGACTGAAAGGGACCAGTATAGAAAAGTATGTGCATCAGTGATAGAGTCATTCATTTTTAAAAATGTTAAAAGCAAATTGTGAGGGCTGGGGATGTAACTCAGTGGTAGTGCATTTGCCTAGTATGCTTGAGACCCTGGTTCAATCTCTAGTGCTGCAAAATAATTAAATTAATAAATAATATAAAATAAAATAAGTTGGTAAGTGGGATTTCTCTACTTAAAGAATGCAGATTTTTTTTTTTTTTTTTGTGGTGCTGGGGATTTGAATCCAGGGCCTTGTGCTTACGAGGTAAGCGCTCTACCAACTGAGCTATATCCCCAACTCAAGAATGCAGATTTTTTAACCATGCAAGGATTTATAGAATTTTGTGTTTTATGTTTGTATCATTAATTCATAAAGATAAATTCAACCTTGAAGTAGGAGTATCATCTTATTTTTAGTCAGTGTTGAATTGTTCCAGATGGATGAGAATCACTTTGACATTTTTAAATCTTCCAGAGAAAATTCAACAACATACCCTTCTTTGTATAATAAATATGTGGTAGAACATTGCAATATTGTCTAATTTTCAATTACTTTTTTGAGAAATTGAGTGAAGCTCTAAAATAACTTTATTCTGACTTCTGTGTTTTAAGCAGAAGCATTTTATTTTCTATGCACTTTACTAAGTAGTTTTTTTTTTTTTTGTTTTTTTTTTTTTTTTTTTTTTTAAGGTACTAGGGATTGAACCCAGGGCCTCCTGCATGTTGAGCCAAGTACTCTTCCACTGAACTATACTCTCACCCCCTAAGAAGTCCCTTTTAACGAAATAGTTTACCATTTCCATAAACCTTACCTTTTTTGGCACAGCGATCCCCTATCTATCAACTTTGATGACTTTTTAGTCAATATAGGGGGGTTAGAATTAAATAATTTATTGAAGGGAGTGATCTTATTTTCTGGATCCTCTGAAGATAGGCTTTATTTGTGCAGGAGAATTTTTGTGGCTTTGACTTATTTTGAATCCTACATATTATAGTTGTTACTCTGTATATGGACTTCCAAGTGAGACTACTTGGCTTCAGGTCCTCAGCTTAATGTTGATTATTAGTAGAACTTTAAGTATGTTTTCAATTGTTTGCACCTTGGTTTTGACCATTACATAACTGGAATCCTGTGAGTTACAGGATTATTTATACTAAATACAATAAAATACATAGATCACATACAGGAAACACTAAATACATTCTGGTTTTAATTATTATGATGACAGTGAGATAAGTGATCCTACAAGGTTCTTTCTAAACAGTATAGATTTATATTTAAAATGTTGCATATCACCAATCCTTGAGAAGTAAGTAGCTATAATAATACTCATTTTATATGGGTCTTCTTTCTAATAATAATGCTGTTAACATTAGAGAATCACTTATTTGTTATTAAGTAGGACTTGTATAACTGATTTTAAGCCATCTACATTTTCTAGATGTAGAGGCTTAGAATTGATGTACATGTTAACTCAAGTGTGGAAATCAACACAAAGTCATAGAGGCCTGGAAGGGTTTTAGATGATTTTACTTTAGTTGGTTATTGAACTTAGCTTCCCTGTAGAATTTAAATCTCCTTAAATAATACTGTTCATTGCCTTTAAATTAAAGCATACAGACTTTATTATTATACAAAATATAAACTAATTAGTAGGTAAATATTATTAAACTGAGTCAAATAACTTGTGGCAATACAGTATTTTTGATGTGATCTGTTTTCACCAAGTTAACTTAGGCCAAAGTATAGTACTGTTGTAACTTCATACTGTTTTATATTTATTCTCAATCATCTTGATTAAATCTCCAAAATGATCAAGGCTATTTGGATATTTGTTATTCCCTGGAGACTAGTCTTGTTTTATATTGAAATAGTTAATCTTACTCAATCCTCTGGTTATGGAGATGAATGAATTAAAATACCTTTCACTAAGTATTTAATACTAATTTAATGATGAAAATCAAACAAATGATTGATAAATAATTGAAGAAACTTAATTGCAAACCTGAAATGACATTATATCTTTTATATTTAGTCTGGCAATAACTTGATAAAAAGTAACTTCATTTTCCTTTGAGTTGGATGATCATATATATTGGTTGCAAATAGCATATCCTTACCTTGGACCATTTTTATTTTAATAACATACACAATTACATTCTATAGGCAGTACAAAACAAAACAAGCTTTCTTCATGGTTTGAAGTAGGAAAACTTTGCTTTGAAAATAGTCATTTTCTGAAACAGGTATAAATTGATTTTTATAAAACAAGCAAAAATATACTGAGAGAAATTCTATTAGAGTGATGCAATGGGTAAGTGTACTGTTGACTAAATTCTTTTCTGTTATGTACTGTCCGATCTTGTAAGAGTTGTATGACATTTATTGAGTACCTGCTATTATATTTGTTTCATTTGAAAGATAGTTTCATTACTCATTCAGTAAATATTAAAAAAAGGCAAACAAATATTGCTGTTAGATGCCAGCAAAGAATTCTTTCTGAAAATATGTAAATATAACTGAATAAACTATAGCTCAATAAAAATATTTTAAATATTTTAATTGTGTTATCTAATTGTGCTAATGATGAGGAAGAAATAAATTGAATAACTTTCTCAAAATTATAGATGCTCAATAAAGGACTGAACAGGATTGTCATTCGGAAAGACTGAAAGCATTTATTTCAATGATGTTAAATTAAGGATCTGCTTGTAATGAAATGTGAAAGTAATGCCTGTGAAAGCTTATGACTCATTAATTTGTGTACAGACTTTAAATCTTGGTTTTCTTTCTTAAAAACTATATTGCTAACCAAAGCTATTCAAGTATTTAACTTGAATTGTACAGGTCCCTTAATAATTAATTAACCCCCTTAATAGTTAAATATTTTGTTATAGTTCTGATTAGTACTATTGGCATATGTAAAGCAAAAAATTACCTGGAAAATTTAAATTATTGTATTGTCTAACTACCTTAATTTAATTTTTCTGTACCCTTAGAAGACTTAAAAATGACTAACAATATTTTCTGATTTTAATTCAGGAAAAGTACCTATTACACATACCCTATTAAAATTTCTGTAAATACATTTAATCCCACTGATTTAAAATGGATATGTGAGTGCTTCTACTAGATAAAAGAAGTCATTACCTGTTTTTAGTTATTTTTTCTGCTTTGGAGTGGTGTATAGGATATAATTAATACTTCTATTTTGAAAATCATTGAAGTGTTTTATCAGGTTATAGCTTATTCATTCATATTTCCTTTACTTTTTATATTTTTCAGAAAAGATGTAACATTGGAAACTGAATAGTTATATTTGTTTGCTTTTGTTAAAAATTTTGGTATCTTGGCAATTCAAGCATCTTCGACTCGAAACATAGGACATAAATTACATTTGATACATATGTGCTATCAGAATTAGGGGAGAAAATAATTTATTCAATAAGATTTAACTAAAATGAAATGAAATGTATATGAATTTCGTGTGCAAATAATTTCTTAGGAGTGAAAAATAAACTGCGTTTAACTATTCTCTCTGAAATGTAGGAAATTGTAATGTTCAAAGAGCCTTTACTTCTATGTCAGAAAATTCCTTTTTACTGAATTGTGTCTTCATGGAAAAAATCTAATAATAAGGTTTTTGCTACAATAGAAATTAATTTGTTTTATCACTTGTTAATTTTAAAAGGGTAAGTTTGTTTTCTTGAGATGATTCTGATATAAAATCAGATATGGGAAAAATGCTTTTAAAAATCTTTTAGGTATCAACTATAGATATATTATATCTATATAATCTTTGAATTATATATACAGAATTATATGCCATCTCGAATTTACTAGTAAAAGTAAGAGTAAAAACATGTAATACATGTAGAAAAATAGTCAAAACACGAGAATGGGAGTAGAACTATAGAACAACAGTTAGTATAAAGTAAGGTGATGATAGGCCATTAAAACCTGGTTTTACACATTAATTACTAAAGGACAGAAATTCACATATTCACTCAAACACCAAAATCCAATATGTGAACTTTGAAGAGAAAGCATCGCATGACAGAATATAGGTCTCAGATTTTGGTTACAAGTAGGTTAGCAGTTTTTTTTTTTTTTTTTTTTTTTAATTTGTATGATACTAAAAGTGTGAATAATCTGTCCAATATAGAACACGTGGCGATTATCCTTTACCCTAAAAGTGCAAATTCTTAATTTGCTGACTAGAATAAAATCATTTGGTTTAACCACAAGAATAATAGAAAGTAGTTCATCATTGTTGTTACATTTTTTTCTAGAAAGTTTTATCATATTAGCCTGTTCTAAAATGTTTTCCAAAGTTTTGATTTCCTTTGTGAATTGTTGATCTCTATATAATGATTCTTTACACTTAATTCATTATTGTTTTATGTATTTTTACTCCAGGAAGAGTCCACTGCATGCTACATGGCTAGAGTTATAAATTTTCTATAGCATCATTTGTACTGATCCTTTTATCAAGACGTTTAAATGGACTGTAATGACTATGTTTTATGTACACCTTTTTGTATGGGGATAGACAGTTGTTCTATCTATACTGTACAGTTCTCAGAACAGAAAATGCTCCCTTTTCACTGTTTTCCTGATGCAGAGGAGGTATCTTCAATTATTTCTTAGATGTCAGGTAGCTTATAAGTTCTTTTTAAAAAACTGGTTAGTTTCATATCCATAACAGGCATATAAATTTGTCCCTATAGTTCAACTATCATACTTATTTTTTCAGGTGACATTATTAGGGATCTCTCTTGAGTGACCCAATATTTAGAAATATGAAAGAATCATTTTGATATTACTTTGTTGGGGACAGTAACAGGTAGCTTGAATGGGGTCTTATTGATGTGATGGAAAATTGAGGTTGATACCCTCTCTGGATAGGTTATCAACAAAAATTTCTGCTTTAAATCTATACTTTCTAATTATTGTTACAAGATAGCTGAAGCTGAAATTGGAAGGCAGATTACAGTTAAGGCTCTGCTGGAAGAAGAAAGGAGGGTAGATATTGATAGTCCTTTTGAAAGTAGAGCTTACTTAAAGCAGTTCAGTGTTTGGTATGGACATCTTGTAATTTGAATCTCAGGAACACTAGCACATCTTTAGTATAGTTGAAGGTCTGATTTGTTAAGCAGATTTAAGAATGTAAGAAATTCTAGTAGACTAGTATCAATAGTCAGGAAACCATAGGTAAGAATTTAGCACCAATCATTTCCTGTAGAAGATGAATATTATATGCATATATGTAGTTAGTGACAAATATTTTTTATAGTTGTGCTAAGGGACATGGGACTTGGTACCTTTAGAATTTTATGCAGTAGTAAAGAGATTAGATACATAGTCCCTTCCAAGTATGTCTCTGTGAAACTTTGATTAGGATCCATAGAGTATCAGGCTGCCGATCCTAGTGATCATTCAGATTTGTAAATAGGGCTTCTTATAAAAGGAGTCCTTGGAAAGGACTACCTTGACAGTGAACTTATGATACAAAACATTGAATGGATAACACACACACACACACACACACACACACACACACACACAGAGAGAGAGAGAGAGAAATGCCTTACAGATAGATTTCTTCTGGGAACTCAGAATAAAGTCTCACGTGCTTAACCCTCAATAATTCACTGGGTAACAGCAGAAGTTCTAATTTTCTGGTGACTTTATATCTCATGAGAGTTATTGATATGTCACCCGTGACCTGCGTGGGGAGGGAGGTGTAGGCTGACTGGAAATAAAAGACTGAAAAGTAGTATGAAGAAATAATACAATAGACATGGGGCTTTATATTGAAAACAGGGACTTGATGGGTGGAAAAGAATTGATGGGTCTGATCCTAACAAAGGAAAAAGCCCCTGAAGGCTTTATTTATGGCAAAACACACCAAAAGAATTTATTGTGAGGAGGGGTTCTTCAAGGTAAGTAAGCAAGAGACCGTGGGGCATTGGCTTGTTTGGAGACTAAACACTTTAGTAGTAATTCTTCCTCCTCAGGGCATCTGGTGCTTAAGGCTATTTAGGTGCACTGGCATCTCTTTTACCCAAGGCTATCAGGCACCTAAATTCAGAGCTATGGAACTTATAAATTCCACACCAGGCATGGAATCTGCCCCATTAACAGTGACCACCCACAAGTGGGCATGCCTTTCAGCACCCTTATACTGAGAGAAACCCAAAAGGGCAGTCTAGCTGTTCAAGGCTATGGAGTTCAAAGCAGAAATTTATTTGCTGCTCCTGACATTGACATCTATCTAATTTCTATACATATTGTAGATATTCATTTATTATTTCCAGTTCAAGCATTTTCTGTGATATTTGTGATGAAAATATTACTGAATTTGAACTACTTTTTTTACTTCCTTTGTAATTTGTCTTATTAATGGGTAAGGTTACTCTGCTGCTTTTTAAATACTTTTATTGATACTGTGGATGGATAGACTTGTTATCTTGAAAATACATTATTTTTTTGAATATTTACTCCTGAAAACAAATTAATCTGATCATTTATTAACGGTTTCAGAAGATGGGAAAGCTGCTTTTTCAGCATTCTTTGTCTGTTGCACAAGTAGCAAATACATAGGAATGACAATATGCTTCAGGCATGAAAGAAAAAATTTGGAGTATACAAATAATATGCATCACATTTTCTTTCCATTGCATCAAGTTTGCTTTTCTTCTTGTGCCAACTCTTGAAAAATAGGAGAGAAGATTTTTATGTCACATAGTAACAGTTTGTGGAGTACTTAAGGTGACCAATTTTTAAAAGTATTTTAAAATATTAAGTATGTATTTAAAATATTTTCCCCCCAGGTTGGTGCCTAATTTTTATGATAAAACTTTAGAGACTACTGTTGGAGAAGGCCACTCACCACAAAATTAGTGGGAGTGTCCTAAAGTACATTGAATAGGAGTAAGAAGCTCTGGTGTGTGGTATTATATAATAGGGTGACTGTGAATTGCGATAGTGTACTGTATGTTTGAAAAAACCCAGAGAAAACAATTTTGAATGTTTTCAACATAAGAAATGATAAATGTTTAAGGAGGTAGAAATGTTTTACGTGATTTAAACATTATGCAATGTATAGATGTATTGAAAACCTTACATGGTTTTCCCCACTAATATGTACAAATTTGTGTTTTTATATATCATTTTTAAAGTAAACATTTTTAAAAGTATGTAATTGGAAGAGAAAGTGACTGCTATTTTGACCAAAGCATTATGACTTTCTGTCTGCAAATGAATTTGCAACAACAGTTACAAATTACCAACAGCAAAAGTTAGTTGTAAATGATATTGTTGTATAAAATATCATCAAAATAATGTGCTGATGAGATTTTTACTTAAACAGAGGCAAGAAATTCTTGTTTTTGTGATTGTGTAAGATCACAACAACTTCAGACCTTAAAAGAAGTCATGATGTTCATCAGTGTTATAGCCAGAAACGACACATTTATGAGAAGCAAGGTTATATACTCTAGAGAGACAGTCAACTCCAGAAACTTGGACAAAATACACTGAAGGCAAAATGAAACTTCTTTTGCTTCATATAAGAAGAATTAGTATAACTAAGGAAACTTGCAGACTTTAATCCATTTACATAAAGATGAGATAAAGAGTTTTGAAACAATTTTTGTGAAACAATTTTAGTTTTATCATGTCCAATTTTTGTGTAACTAGAATAGCGTTCTTGATATGGGGCACTGGGTAATGGTAATGTAACCAAGAAAAGGAAGAGTAAGATTTTATATTTGCCAGGTATTAGAGGTTTAGTATTTTGGTGTGTAGGATGATGGATACTGAATCTGTACCTCATTGTTGCAGTTGTAGGTACTGAAAGTAGTTACAGCAGCAAACAAGCTATAGGAAATTATGAGGGAAAACTATAAGCAGTTGAGTCTTATTTGTTCTCATGGATCTGCATTAGCATGCCCTAAATATTTACTTCTTTCTCTGTGCAAAAGAAGATTACAGCCTTAATATAACCAGGAAATTTCAATACAGGAACTCTGAATAGGCCTTGTTCAGAGGAGGTCTTTTGGTTGTCTGCTTCTGTAGGGGATAGCCTATCATCATTTGTTATGGATATTGAGCTACTGTAATATAACCCTGATTCCAATGTCAGTAATAGCGAACTGTGATTAAGTGAGTGGATTTGTCAAATTATTTGGTTTAGGGGCACTGTGGATAGCTTCTACTTAGGAAGAGGCAAGGTGCTGTTCTGTATGAGAACTTAAAAGAATATGGCATTTCTGTGTATACTGGATCATATGTACTGGAATATCTGATGTGAAAGATAAAAAAGAATTAGATATTAGGTAAGGACAGGATAGTGGAACAAAAATCTGAATTATGCAGTAGTATACAAGTTTGGTATGTGAGATCAAATTGATGCTGAAACTTGTGACTTTACATAATAAAGATTTACATATTGCTCATGGGACTATATATAGTTCACTCGGGGATCTAGGGTTTTGGATCTCAGCCTCATTTTTCAGAATAGCATTCATTGTAGTAGGACAGGAAAAGATGAGAGAATTATGCTTGGGTTTTCACTTTTGTTGCTCATAAGAGACTTCTGTTCTCATTGTGTTGATTTAGTCACATGAATAACTGGTGAATAACTGGGTAAGGGAACTAGAAAATGTAGTTGTTTCTGTAGGCAAGAAAAAAGGAATATGACATAGGATTTGATAATAACTAAGATCATCTTTGGAATACTTGGCTTCTTAGCTTGTAAAATTAGTGGGTTGCACAGATTTTTGGTCGGTATTATCATTCTTCATTTTAAAAGGATGTGAAGAATATTGGAGATGCTGTTGCATAATAGTGTTAATTTTATTCTAACTGATAATATATCATTTGCCATCTGTCAATATCAGGCCATATTGAGTAAGTTCCATTACCATGTTGAGATCAAAGGTAGGAACTCAGAAGGATTATTTGTGGGGGAGAGTATTGGATCATCTTAGTTTGGAATTTCATTTAAATTAGTAGGAATTAAAAATTCCAGTTGCAGTTAAGAGTAAGATGGAGTGAGCTCAGTTCATCCTGTTTCTCTTACTCAGTACAAGAATTAAAACCTTACATGATCAGAATCTGTGGAGCAGCTATTTGAGAGCTCTGAAAAGTGAATAGTAGCAGGTTGCTTGGATAAAAGTAGAATTCAAGTACCTTTAAGCTATTGAATTCGCTGGAGTTTTTTTGTCCCTCTAGTATCCCATGGGGTAGCTCCATGCACTGGAGTCCTGGAATTGAGTACCTGGATGCAGTGAAGAGCAAGCTCCAAGAGATACCCTCTAGTCCTAGTGTTTGAGTTCCTTGGTTAATTTTTCTATTCTTTAACCTGTCCCTTCATATACTAAACTGATGCAGTCTAATCATGGTAGAAGCAGAGATACCAATGGAGCTCAAACTATAGGAGTCCAAACTGTGATAACCTTTCCTTTGATCAGTGGAATTAGTGTCCTTAGAAGGTGAGACAAACACCTGTTGTTTTCATATCTTTCTCTTTTCCTATTGTTGACCCTGGATGTAGGCAGAGTTATAGAAATACACAACAGAACAAGGAAACTGGCTTTCCTGACAGGAGAGATGAAGAGTTGCAGAACCAGAAATTGTCAGGGAAATCATGGAAAGGGAAGAATGTGGGAAAATAATGCTATAAAATTTTTAATGAACTCTGCCCTCTGCTGTATGTGCATGGCCCTAATCTACATCAGAGATTCTAGCAGTGCAGTATGAGTTGTAGAGATTGGGAAGAAAAAAATACATCTATCAGTTTTTGCAGACAATATGATTTGCCAAGAATTAGTAAGCAAACAAAATTCTAGTATTTGTAAGCATGATTAACAAGGTTGCATGATACAGGGTTCTTAGGTAAAAATAAACTGTTTCTTTATATTAACAATGTACAGAAGAACACCAAATTTTAAATTACCATAAACATTAACTTCAAAAATATCATAAACATTAGCTTCAAAAATTTATGCATTTAGATGAAAATTTTGCAAAACAAATATAGGATCTGTGTGCTGAAAACTACAAATTGCAGGTGAAAGAAATACAGGCCTAAATAGATGGAGTATTATATTGTATTCATGGGTAGGATGACTCAAAATAGCAAAGGTGACATTCATTAGTATGTAGATTTAACAGTGCCATTCTAAATCCCTGAATATGTTTATTGATATGGAAAAGATGGCTCTAAAAGTTATATGGGAAAACCACGGAATGATTTTAAAAAGGAATAAAGTTGAAGTGATTATAATTATCCAGCTTTTAGTCTCACTGTAAAGCTATAATAATGAAGGCAGTGTGGTGTTAATAAAGTGATACATGCATGTATTAGTGGAACAGAGTTGAATTCAAAAGGTTCCCACACATTTATGGATAATTGACTTTTGTTAAATTCAGAGGAGGATACAAAAGCAATTCAGAGGAGGATGAAATGCCATATTCCAAAATAAATAAATAACCCTTGACCTAAACTGTACTTTTTTTTTTTTTTACAAAAATTAAATCTAGAAATATGAAACTCTGAAACTTTTAGAGGAAACAAATGGGGAAATCTTTGTAATGTAGACCAGGTGAAGCCTTCACAGACATGACATCAAAAGCGTGATTCATGAGAAAAAAAATTGATACATTTGGTATTACTTTATCAAAGTTAAATATTTTGATCTGTAAAAGATGCAACAAAAAGATATCCTGTGAGCTGGAAAAAAATAATAGCAAATCTCTTATTTGACAAAGAAGTTATATCATGAATATGTAAAGGATTCTCAACAGCAGTGAAGAAGACAATTAAAATATAAAAAAAAGACTTAGATACTTCACCAAAGAGAATATAAAGATGCCAGAATAACATGAAAATGTGTTCAGTATCACAGACCATAGGGAAATACATATTAACTTCCAAGAGATACCACTACACACTTAGTAGAATGGTGAAAATAAAAAATACGGGGCCAAATACTGGCAAGGATGTAAAGAGCAACTGGAACACAATACTGGTGAGGTTACCAATTGGTACAGTTGCTCTGGACTATAATTTGGCAGTTAACTATTAAGTTAGACATAAATTTATCATATAACTTAGCTTCTTACTCTGTATTTATTTATGAGAAAAGAATGAAAATTAGGTTCACACACAAACATTTATGTAAATGTTTTTGGTAGCCTTATTCACAGTTGCCAGGCTATAACTCAAATGCCTTTTATAGATCAATGTGTATTCAAATTGGTGTATCCATTCATAATATCACTCATCAGTTAAAGGGAATGAATTGTGTATTTATGTGTCTACTTGGATGAACATCAAAGGCAACGTGCTGAGGTCAAGAAGGGAGACTCAGAAGATTACATACTGATTTATTTTTATGACATTATTGAAAAAGATAAAAACTATAGTCCTAGAGAAAAGATAAGTAATTATCAGAGATTATGAGTGGGTGAGAGGGTGTTTCTATAAAGCTGTTCAGTGCTAGCACAAATGAGTTTTTTGATGTGATAAAGCCAGTCTGGTGCTTTGATTGTGATGTTGGTTAAATCTACCTAATTGATTAACACTCTTAAAATTGTCCACCAAAAATATTTAAATAAAAAGAAATGAATTCAGGTCACAGTGGCAAAAGCCTGCAATCCCAGCAGCTAGGGAGGCTGAGGCTGGAGGATCACAAGTTGAAAACCAGCCTCAGCAGCTTAGCAAGGCCCTAAGCTACTTGTTGAGGACCCTGTCTTAAAATAAGAAATAAAAAGGTCTGGGTATACAACTGGTAAAGCACTCCTGGGTTCAATTCCTAGTATCGAAAACCACAACACCACAAATTAATTTGATTTACTCCATGATCTTTTAAAAATAAAGCTAGTTATAAAAAGAATAAAAAAGTTTTGGGCACATGTAAAACCTGAGTATCAAATGTTTGAGTTTTCTGTACAGTCAGATATCTTTTCTGTTTATTTTCTTGCATTGCTAACTTCAGTACTCCTAGGATATATTGTTAAATTTGCTTCTGTTAGATAGTCTGGGGCTTGGCTGAAAGTAGAGTCAGTATAGTGTAAAGGTTGTCCCTTTAACCTTATTGTTTGTTGTGATGTGATTTGACTTTGAGGGGCATTAGAGTAGGCATAAATAGTTAAGATCACCCATGCGTGATTATAACCTGCTTCTCTTTTATCCTTTCCAATTTTAAACTTCTTAGGTTCTCCTGAGGTATTAGAAAGTTTCATAATTTCTGAAGGTTTTTTTTTTTTCTTTTTGTGTCCATGGTTATAATAGTGGTGGCTTGCCAGTAACTTCTCTAGGAAGCTTTCATAAAGGCATTTATTTAGTACATCATGAAAGGTGTTAACTAAAGAAGTATTAGACTTCGAGAGTACTTTTTTAGTGTTCTGGCATATTTAGTACATATTGAATATCTTCAGTAATTATGTGAAAACAACTCATGAAAAGATTGTGTGACTCTTAAACTGTAAATTTTGTTAAGATACTATATACAAATATATAATAATAAATCTCAGGAGGTTTAGGATTAATTCCTTTATATGTGTATACTTTAAAATTTCATAGCACACATGGAATCACCTTTATATCATAATTTTTGAACTTCACAATTTTTGCTGTATTTGTTGGAAATAGGCTGATGAAACATAAAATCTGTTTTAAAACAAAGGAAGATATAAATGTGTATTAGCATTTATTAAGTGTTCCTGATAAGTGTTCCTGGGTACCCATGACAATGGTAGCAATTCGTTGTATGAATCTGCTTACCTTCATATCAGGCTGAAGGAAAAGGTAGAAATTACTGCAGAGAGATTTCATGGCCAAGGGCAGGCTTGATGATTTCATGTGGCACTTTTGTATTCCATCTGTCCCTACATTTTACTGTGTCGCATTTCACTGCTTTCCTTATTGACTTCACAGATAAATACATTTTATTTTCTTTGGCATGAAGCTCCACTTGATGTCTGTACTGATGAATGTGACAGTTTGTGTGTCTGGATCTCATTGTGTATATTAGACAGTTGTCTTCTTTGAAATTGGTTCTTCAGGAGTTCCTTGTCTTAAATTGACTGCTAAATGTACTTGCAGTTGGAAACTTGTGGTTTAAATCTTTCTGATTTTGAACTGTGAAGGAAGTTAACCCTTCTAATTTATTGAGAGATTATTTTTGTGTCTGTGTCATTGGAAACTAATGATCTTTGGTGTGAAATTATCCTGGGTGTGAATTCAAGTTGATTTCATTTATAGTTTTTTTCTTGTTGAGATCACTCTTACTGTGAAAGAGTTTTATAGTGCAGAAATAGTATGAATTCTATGTTTTAGCTACTTTTATATAATCTAATCAAATTTGAAGCATTTCAGTGTATTTCAGTACTGAAGTAGGCTACTTAAGTGATGAAACCTTAAGAAAATGTAGAAAGAATTTTCTCCTTTACTGATATTTTAAATCTTACTTGGGACTTAATCTTCTGAATTTATTTTGACAATTAGTTTGATAGTAGAATTTCTTAAGAGATTAAATGCATGTTTTTCAAGGGGAGAGGGGAGTGGTAATTTTTATATAAGTTAGTTACATTCTTCTTAACAAAAAGGTGTTTTTTTAAAGCCAATCTAGTTGTGATAATTTGCTTGTGTCAGTACAAAGCAAATCGAATAACTACTTTGTCTTCTGTGAGCTGCCTTTGAAGTGATCTTAGATTGTGTTTTCATTCTCAATCATTTTAGTTATAAACTTTATGATATATTATGTCTCTAAATAACTAAAATACTTCAAAGATAATGCTTTTTGGATCACATTACAAGTTGTTTACTTTAGTTATTTTAAGTGAAAAAAATTGAATGAAGTTACAGTAAAATCAAGTCAGAATTTATATTAGTATGAATTTTTAGAATCTAAATATAGTATATGTTTTATTATTTTAAAAATTAGTTATCATTATACATAGTTACTAAACATTCTCAGGTGTTTGTGGGCCAAGAATGTTGTGATATTCCAGAAAGCTCTGGAGATATAATAAACATTCTTAGTTATCACAGGTAGTATTATATGACTTCATTTTTCCCCCTAAGGTCTAACCCTTATATTTTTTTGATACTTGAAATAAATATTATTGCCTCATTTAATTGAAGCATATTAAGAATTGAAAGATAATTATTTTTAAAGAAAAAAGAAACCATGACAGATGATAGTGTCATTTTCCTTAAAAACAGACAGGATCAAAAACCTGTAACCATTCCTGAATTAGAATTTCTACTACTAGAACATATTTATAGTACTGTCTTTTGAAAAGTTTAGCAATTTTTTTTTTTTATCATGACATCGTAGTACACTTTTTGTCTATCAAGTAAAACACTCCTGACAGTCTTTTCCTTGGAGTTGCTATACTTTTCAAGAGAATGTTCTATGTTATGTATATTAGTTTTGGCTGACAGCTACTTGCTTTTTTGGCTTATTCTATACGTTTAGATCCTCTACAGATGAACTGATGTGTTCTAGACAGGAAGTGGTATGTAGGAGATATAGGAATGGGCTGAAGTATCCTTTATATTTGCCTTTGTATCTAGGGGAGTTGGAAATAGGCAAGAATGGAGAGAAATTTTGTATGGCAGTACAAAGAATTTTGCAAGTTTATTGTGAGCCCTGCAGCAATCCGATGCATTTTAGTTACTGGTAAGTTTGTTAAATTATGTTTGAAAATTGTACCTCTTCAAAGATGGCCATCTATTTACTATTACGTCCACCATGTCAAATATACCTTATTTTTAAGATTTTTTTTTTTTTTTTGTAAGATGTGGTATTGCTTATTGCATTGGGTTTTAGGTATAATTAAAAATACTTTGGTTGGTGAATGCAAATGACTTTTCAGTTGTTGTCATGGTTAACACTGAAGTGAAATTAACATTTTATGGATAGCATAGTCATGTGTTAAGATTTTGGAATTTTAATAAAATTAATGTTGTTTTTGTAATGGAACTCCACTATATTAGAGGTCCAAGTTAATTCATTAGATGTTTGAGATTGACTAGTTCTTCTGACAAATGAAATACACAATTGTGGCATCCTTGTAATTTTATATGGTTCTAATAGGACGGTGATTTATTGTAAGAAATACTTTTTTTCCTTTTATCATGGACCATAGGGATCATTGTGAGGTATTTCTAGTCTTTTATTTGGGAAGTGCTGATGTTTAGGAATTCAGTTCCCCAATAAAACACAAATTTTTGTGTAGGTAAGAATTCCATGAACAGATAGGAAAGTGTGTAATATCAATGCAGTTCCTTTAATCTTTTCAAACATTTAAGCAGAAGTATTATATGTAATATAGTGATTAAGCAGTTATTTCTGAAGTGGCCTTGACTATTGATTTAATTTATTTAAAATGGACTAGATTGCTTAATAGCTGTGCTTCTTTACAGAAACCTTTTAAAAATCCCAAGGGATTCACTGATAATTGTGTTTTTCTTATAATGTCTTTGACTTAAGGAAGAAGTAAAAATCTAAATCATTGATTTGTAGTATCTATTTAAATTTTTTGTGGTTTAAGGCTATAGGGTCAGTTAATATAATTGAATTTTAATTTCTTGTAATGAAACACATTATTTCTGGATAGTATATTTTTTTCTAGCTAATGTCATGTACTCTTAAACAATCATTTTTTTCATAATGATGATAATTTTGCTATTGTTTCTTCTTAAGACAACATTTGATTTGAACAAAAATAGCCACATCATCAAAGAAATGTGTTATTTGTCAATTCTGTTGAAACCAGAAGAGCTAGAATGATTCAGAACTAGAATAACTTCATATTCTTTTGGGCTTTAATAGGCTTCAAGTTTTCTCATTACAGAATTTCCCAAATACTTGTAGGAGTGAGTACTATTATGCTTAAAATATATTTAGAAATTTGTGGCTTTACCATTTCTTGAGAACATAAATAGATAATTTAGGTTATATAATAAGAAACTTTAGGTAGACATTATTTTAATTCCAGATAGAGCGTGGTTTACAGAAATTTATTATAAACAATATTATGTATATACAGTGAAGGAAAATATATTTTAATTTTCAGGAATAATACATTCATGTATCAGTGCTGCTGGTTGAAAATTGTCATACATAACTGTGAGGAAAATATATTATTAAAGCTTAATTCAATGCAATCATTATTTTTCTTTTGTTTCTTCATTCATTCATCTGACAGACATACCAAGTGCTTAATCTTTGAAACATATCTTTGTGTGTTTTATGTGTTTGTGTGTACACTGTAATTAATTCCAACTTTTTCATTTCAATATTACACACATCATGTCTTTTCTGTGCTCTCATGAACTTTTCTGAGGGCATACATGAATATAAGTGACATGTTGCATATTTCTTTGGATTTTTTTAACAAGGTATTTTTGACAAATAGGTCTAAGTAATAATTTATTTAAAATAGGTGCATCTTTCCAAAATAATGTTTTGTACATATTTAAAATTCTATCTGATAGCCTGCTACTCAAAAGACTATTATGATAAAGTCTTAATTATGGAAAGGTATTTGTGTTTGTTTATGTTAGATTTACTTGAAGTAGGAAATATATATATATATATATATATATGAGTAAACTTTGATGTTGATGTAGCAATATGAAAATACATAATTACTTTCCAATTTATTGTATTTAATTTGAGAAAGGAATAAAATTAGTTTTCTCATTCTTGTAAGAAATGTATTCATATATAAAGCAAAATAGCTTTTGTCAGCAAAATAGAGATTGATTTGAATATTTGTTATTATTTGGCATAACAACTGCTGAAATGGAATACTATGTTTATAATAAACATTTAATGATTACAAAATGAAATTATCTGTACTTTACATGCAGTGCTACTCTTTTGGCATTCCTGGTTGAACTCCTTAAAAGTTCAGTAGCCATGCAAGAACAGATGCTGGGTGGAAAAGGCTTTTTAGTCATTGGCTACTTACTTGAAAAGGTAAGTGTTATACATTGATAGTTTTATTGTGTAGCTTTCATAGGTAGACAGTTGTCATAATTTTATTTTCTATAATTTCCCTTTCCATTGACTGTGTAGTGGTCATAATGTTGTTAATTCAAGACTTTTCATGTATAGACATAGAATTAAAATGGGTGTTAGAAATGTATTTATGAAATTTTGAGTGAAAATAGAAAAATTCTTTCATCTCTTTTTATTCAAGTTGCAAGTATCATTTCTTTTAATTTTTTCACCTGTTTATTCCTTTACTATCTTTACACTTACATTTTCTTAGAAATCTTATCATTTTCTTTTACTTAAATGGATTTACATTTTAGATTTTGTTTTATTTTTCCTTTATAAGGCCCAAGTTTTTATTTGTAGTAGCAGAAAGATTATTTTGTACTCTTATCCTTGCATTTAATATATATGAATATTTAAAGCAGCCTCTGTCAATATATAGTGTAAACAGCACAAATTAATGGGTTGATTTTTTTCATGTCACATTTGTGTTTTTTTATGATCTCTCTTTTAGTCACAGTTGTTCTGTTATGGCAATGATGTTGATTCTGATGATACTGTCATAATTGGATTTCCCTTAACAAAGTGAAGTTTCATGACTAAAGGAATTTAAAAAAAAATATTAATTTTCCTCATTAGTTCTCTTTATCATTGATATTATTACTCATCTGCTCTAAATATGAAACTATTTGAGAATTAATAGAGGTGAGATCTCAAATAAGAGAAACTTATTTTTATCTTGGGAAAGAAAAAGGAGAAGACTTGCATGTAGTTTTTATTTCACATCTAGTTGTTACATTTGAAATATACGTCTTGCTCTTTCTTTGAAGATTAGTGATTGAAGAGTAGCATATTATTAACTGAATTGATTATTGGTAGCATTTCGTTATGGAGGCTTTTTTTTTTTTTTCAGTAACATTACGGCGAACTCCATTAAGGCATTTCATTTACTTTTTCAAATGATAGAATATTGTTGTCCTATATATCAAATATTAAGAATTATTTAGAATTTATAATAAGTTATATTTTCATGAATTAAATGGAATGCCTTTAGGCAGGATTGCTGTCTTACTATCTTTTTACTGGGGATTTATCAGCATAATTTTGAAGTGAACCTTAGCTTAAAATTAGAAATATTATGAGATCTTCAAATCAAAAACTGTTCTTTTTTAAAAAAAAATATCAATTATACAAAGCATCTCATTATAATTTTAATTTGCATGCTTTTTCAGGATTTTGACAGGGTATATTATTATATATATTTATTAGACATTTATTTTTTCTGTGAAGTGTTTGTTCATATCCCTGTATCTGAGACCCCTCCCACACTGAGGCAACTTATAATCTGTTTTTTGTGTTTATGAATTTGCCTATGCCATATATTTCATATAAATGGAAAAATACAGTATTTGTTTTGTATCTGGTTTATTTTGCTTAGCATGATGTTTTCAAGGTTCATCAGTGATAGTATATATCAAAACTTCATTCCTTTTGTGAGTAAATAATATATATTCACCTTTGTTTTTCCATTCGTCAGTTGGTAGACATTTGTTTCCATGTCTTAGCTATTATGAATAATGCTGCTATGATTGTTCACATACAGGATTTGGGGCACATATATTTTTATTTCTCTTGAGTAGATGAGACTTATTAGGGTTCTTTTTTATTCTAATCATTGTAGTGGGTATGAAATGAATTTTAAAGTTTTAAAATTTGGATTTCTGGGATGACTAATGATGTCGAACATCTTTACATGTACTTATTGACTATTTTCATATGCTTATTTTCTATTTATTTTTATTTTTCTTCAGAGAAATACCTTCAGATCTTTTGCCCATTTAAAAAACATGGGGTATTTGTCATTTTATTATTGAATTGTAGGGATTCCTTTTTTCTTTTTGGTCCTGGGAATTGAAGTCAGAAGACTTTCCCACTGAACTATGTCCCTAGACCTTTTCTTTTGAATTTTGAGACAGTGTCTCAGTTGCTTAAGGTCTTGCTAAAGCAGTTCTTCAACTTGTGATCCTCTTGTCTCAGCCTCCTGTGTTGCTGGGATTACAAGCTTGTGCCATTCCACCCAACTGTAGGAGTTTCTAAGCTATTCTAGAAGCAATTTCTTATTAAAAGTATGACTTGCCAAGATATTCTTCCTTTGATAGTTAACATGTTTTAATTTGTATTTACCTCATGACAGTAAAGTTGGACATTTTCATATGCTTATTGTTCTTTTTGATGTTCTCTTTTAAATATATGTGTTCAAAGTTTTTGCACATTTTCTTTTGGGTTGTCTGTTATTTTCTTTTTAGTATTTTGAAATTCTGTATATATTCTGGGTATGAGTACTTTGGTAGATATGACCTACAAATTTCCCCTTTTTGACTTGCTTTGTCACTCTTTGTGGAGTTTTTTGATGAGTAGAAGTTCTTAATTTTAACAAAGGTCAAATTTTCAGTTTCTTCTGAGATTAGCCCTTCTGAGATTATCCACGAGTCTTCTGTTTTCTCCGAAAATTTTGTTTTATCTTTCGTATTTAAATCTCTAGTCCATCTGGAATTGAAACTTATATATGGCATGACAAATAAGATCAGAGTTCTTCTTTTTTTATTTTCTTCCATATACAGATGATTCCCAGTTCATGATGGTTTGACTTAAAATATTTTACCTTTATGGTGGTACCATAGCATTCAGTAGAAACTATATTTCAGTTTTACAATTTGATCTTTTCCTGTGCTAAGTGATATGTGGTAGGATCCTCCCCTGATGCTGAGCTATGGTAGTGAGTCATAGCTTCCAATAAAAACATGATCATGATGTTAAACAAACAATACTTGACAGTGTGCTGTGTTGCTGAGCTATGATGTTTAGTAGACTAGGTGTATTAAATGTATTTTTAATTTCAAATATTTTCAGCTTACAGTGGCTTTATTGAAATGTAACCCTATTATAAGTTGAAGAGCATCCGTGTGTATCTATCTGGTCCAGTGCTATTTTTTGAAAAATAATTTTCTACTGTATTGCAATCTAATCTTTGTCATAAATCAGATAACCATATGAGAGTGGAATTGATTTCTATTTGAGGCAATATAATAACTTTTCATTACATTGTGATATTTAATAGTATATCATCTAATGATCATTTTGTTCTTCAGAATTACATTCCCTATTCTTGAGTCTTTACGTTTCCATATACATTAGATTGTCAATTTTCTGTAGAAAATGCTAGCATTTTCATTGTATTACATTGACATTATTATTAAATATTTCCGTATATTTCATGTATTTATTTAAGTCCTCTTTTTTTGTAATTTTTTTGTATAGAAAATTTGCTGTATTTTGAAGAATCTATTTAAACTAATGTGTTTGATATTTTTAAAATTTTAATTTTTTAATTTACTGGTATATAGAAATATAATTAATGCTTATATTTAATTGTTATGGTAATATTGATACTCCTGTATTAATTTTAGTAGTTTGTAGATTTTTCAAGAAGTTTTTTTGCAGACAAAAATATCATCTGAAGATGACAGTTTTATTTTTTCCTAATATTTATTTATTTCAATTTTTACCCTTATTTTATTGTGCCATCTTAGACTTTTATTACACTGTTAAGTAATAGTTGTTATAGTAGGCATCTAAGTCTAATTCCTGATCTCACAGGCAATGCTTTTAATAATTAGTCACTTAGTATGGTGTTGTAGATTACTTTGGAGATTTTTTAATCATATTAAGGATCTACTTGTAGTTTGCTGTGAGTTTTCTTTATCATAAACATGTTGAATTTTATCAAATGCTTTTTCCCTGTTATTGAGATTATTATGTTTGTGCATTTTCCTTAATTTAGTTGATTTCTAGATATTAAACTCCCAATTACTTTTAATTCTACAACTATTCCAATTAGGTCTTCATAATTATATTTCCCTTAATGTGGCTGATGTCATTGTCACCACAGGATATTGTGGTTATTTCTTGGTTTTCATATTACTTGGCTTGTTAATTAACATTTTGGTTGACTGTTTTCTCCTTGAAACTTCCCTCATTGTGTTTTATGACAGCTTTCTCTCTCTTCTGTTTATTTCCTTGTGCTCCTTTTATTCTCCCTAGTATCTCTCTTCCTCATGTTTCTGAAGACTACCTTGTCTTTTTGTTTGAGCTTATCCATTTATTTATCTTTCATTATCCTTTAAATAGTAATTACTCTTAAAGTTGTTCCCAGTTTCAGTTCCACTTGGATGCTTAGTAATCTTCACATATCTAGATTAAACATTTCTTTTGATTTTTCTCTCTAATCTTTTCTTTCTCAGTCTTCTTTTTCTTAGTGGCATTACCAATTAACAAGTAGTTCAGATGAAAACATTAATCCTTTTTGAATCTTCTTTTTCTCACACTAGATACAAACTCTAAGCAAACTGTGTTGTCTTACTGTCAAAATCTATCCAGGATCAGTTCCTGCTTTTTAGTCTACTCCTTAATACATCCATTGATACCATCTTAGTTGAAACAATCATCCTCTTTTATCATTGGTTATGCATAGCTCACTTTTTACTTGTAATCAGATTAGTTCTCCTGAAGTATTTCAAATTTTAATACTCCATTCTTTTTTTTTTTTTTGCGGTGCTGGGGATTGAACCCAGGGCCTTAGTGCTTGCGAGGCAAGCACTCTACCAACTGAGCTATCTCCCCAGCCCAATACTCCATTCTTTTGAGAATAAAATTTTAACTCTGACCTCATATCTTTCCACTCTTTTTTCTTTCTCTATTTCAGCTACATGTGATATTAGCCACATTTGGCCATAAAATACTCTCTTACCTGAAACTTGTGCCAATTTCAGGACTTTGGATTTACTTTTCACTTACCATCTATCATTTTTTTTTGTGTGTGTGTGACACATGTCCAAATATCTTGATTCTATTCTTTATTCAGGATTTTGCTTATATGACATTTCTGTTTTTTCTGATCACTTTACATGAAGTATAACCCTTCTATAACCTATATTGTCTCCCTACTCTACTAATTTTTATGGCATTATTCTGACATGTTTTATATTTTTAAACTTATTTTATGCCTCCTTCCACTCAGATGTGAGTTTTATGAAGGTGGGTAAAATGTTTATCTCACGTTTTATATTTTATTTTGTATCTTCAGCATGTAGAATAGTAACTGTCTTCAATAAACATTTGTTGAATCAATAAATAAATGTTTTTTCTGATTACCTCAAAAGGATAGCTTTTTGACCTATCTTAGATGAATACTTAACACAGTTTTATTTTTAAAGAATTAGTGGCCAGGAAGGTAATATATTTAGCAGAGCTTCCATTTTTAATTTCTTATCAACTAATAGCAAGTTACCTAACTTTTATCTCCTTGTCATAGAATGTTCAAGTTAGGTATTTTAGAAAGGTATTTTAATGAGAGGTCTTATTTCTCACACTTAGATTGTTTCATTAAAAAAAATTTAAGATGGTTTTGTTTAATTTTGCCAAAATACAGGCTTAAAGAAAACTTAGAGGATCAGTAAGATACTTTTGGTTGTGGTTTAGAGAAAATTTGATTCAGAGTAGCTTAACCATTAGGAAATATACTAACTGATGTTACTGAAAAAAGATTTATCAATCAGAATATTGGCAGGAAACTGATAGCATGTTCAGTGGGGTTTATTGAAAAGAGTTTAATGCAAGGTTATGTAAAATGTGGGCATTTTAAAGGGATTCTGCAAGGTTTAAAGAGAAAGAAGTGGGAGTTTAGCAAATTCAAAGAGAAAGGTGTTATAGTTGTTGGACAGGAATGTGTGACTGGTGTGTGATCTTCAATAAAGAATTATAGTATACTGACCTGGACTACAGTACCCCAACTTCATTTTGTTCTTGTACTTTACCTTCCTGCCTATGTCTTTAACTGGTTGAACCCAAGGAAACCAACAAGACAAGAGAACTTTCCAAGCATAGTAAGGGCAGCTCTAATCTTTCAAGGTGATTGACTACCAGGGGATCTTGGTGATATAAACCCTTATTATCTAGGGAGAGAAAGAAAGAGCTCCTTTATTTCAGTTATAATCTTATTCAGATTCTTCCCTCTAATTTGATTGATCAGCAGAGGTCTTACCTACCTTTGAACCAACAACATTAGTTTTAATGAAAATGCTAAACTTTGATGCTGGATGTTTGAACTAATTATCCTCTCCAAACAACAGCTGATTGATATGATTAGATTAGATTATTGGAGCTGATCCTTGGAGTCCTTGGGAGTTGCAAAATGGATATTGAGGATCAACTACTTCATCATATACCTCTACCAATTAATTTCCCACAACATACTTTATATGTAATCATGCAGGGGACACACACACACACACACCCGAGAGAGAGAGAGAGAGAGAGAGAGAGAGAGAGAGAGAGAGAGAGAATAGTTTTCGAAATAAAAACAAACATTGTGGCAACTCATTACATTGTGGGCTGATGTAAATGTTGGGGAGATCTTCCTATATTAAACAGTTTCTTCTTATACATTGTTCCTATTTGGTTTAGTAAATTATGAAGTGGATACTATAATTTTTTTAATTTCTCATTTTCCATTTCCAAATATGTTTAATCATATCTTATATAGTACTTCTTAAAAATTATCTATCCTGTCACCCTAATGTCATATGACTCAAGAAGTTGCATTTTTCTGTAAGGTTCATGTTGTACTCTTTTCTAAGGTTTACAAATTTATGACTATAGGTTGTCCAAGTATAAGTCTCTTTATAAAATAGATTTATTTGAGGAAATGAAAGCAAATACAAAAATAGAAAAATTTTTAAAAGCATCAGTTGGGGTAAACATTTTTTTTTAAACAGTTGGATATCTTCTTTCATCCTTTCCTAATTGCTTTTTGATTTTTCTTATATATTGTATTTTTTAATTTGATATGAATTTAGTTAAATGCTTACTGAGGAATTAGGGGATGGACTGGAAAGATAAAAGATGAATAAGATGGTGTCCTTTTTTCTATTAGTAAAGAAAGATCTATGAATTACTAATAGCAAGACAAAAAGAGGGAGTAGGTACTACTTACAGGCAAAGGTGACATGCTTTTGAAGAAAATATTTAATTTATACCTAGTAGGATTTGGAATAAACCGATAAACAGACACACTTTTAGAAAAATATTTCTTAAAGATCAATTTTAGAACTAAAAACAATCTGATAGCATTACTTGGTATACAAAAACAGCGAATAATTTTTCTTTTTTAAGAATTGTGGAACGCTTCGTATAATGTTTTTGGCATACCTTTTGTAACATGGAGCAAGTTCAAATTTGTTTCTAAATTATGAATTAGTCCACAAATGAGTGTGTTCACAATTGACAACCTGATTTTTTCAGTTTACAGTTCTTTGTAAATACATTACAAATAATTTGTTTAAGAGAAAGCCTTATCTTTCAATGTTTATTAAGGAACAGAATTCAACTGTATTCTATTTCAGAGTTTTAACAAAAATAGAATGTATCAGATTATGCTCTTGAAATCATTACACTGAATAAAAGCAATATATAAAATAAGTTATTTACAATTATAACTAGTGAAGGAAATAATCATCCATCTCTTAATTTTATTCTTCTATGAATAAAATATTTTAGAGTATAACATTTTGCATTTTTCATTGAAGCTTCTTTAATATGGGTGCCTAATCATTACTTTTTTTTTTTTTAACTCAGAGATTTGTTTTTGGCTTTGGCCCCCACCTTAATAGCTCAGCTGCTTATTAGAATCTTCTCTCTCTCCTGGAATTTTCATATAAAGAACAAACCATTGAAAAATTTCTAAAAGCTACATAGATACTTTATCTTTTTATATTTTGTTTTTGATTAATGTATTAATTACATATATTAATGGTGTTTGCAAGTGCATTGTCCATTGTTAAAATTCAGCTTTTCCTTACTGTCCCCTACATTCCCACCCTCTAGTAATCATTATTCTACATTTGGGTCAATTTTCATCACATTTTCTCTCAGGTGGAAACCATTGGTATTTTTGTCAAACACAAGTTTATTGACGTAAAAGCATTGTTTGCTTTATCATAGTACCAAGTAAGTTCTGTTATCAGTGTTATCTTCTCAGTGAAACCACTTAATTATCCTTCAACACATTTCCTATCTGTTCCATGTTTTTATTTATCATGTACTTATTTAGCTTATAACATGTTACATAGTTACCTGTTAATTCTACATATTGTATGTTCCTGTTTTTTTCCCCCTAGAATATAAGTTCTGTGAGCCAGGCCTTTTTTTCCTTTGTTTTGTTAATTGCTCTTTCCTCAGTGCCAAGGAGAGTGCCTGGCAAATAGTAAGTACTCATCATGTGCATTTTCTAAATAACTAAATGAAAAGTCTTTTGAGTTCTACCTTTAAGATAAAAGAAATGGATGCAAATCTTTTATTAGGGATTGAGGATACAGTGAATGAGTGAATCACACAGGTGTCTTGGGAGTGAAATTGGCCCAAGGAAATAATGTGTTTGGCTCAACAAAAAGTTTTTAAGTTTCAAATTTTATTTCCTTTGGGTACCTGGAGCAGTTCTCATCACTTTTTATTTTCTTTTACCCTGATTAACAATAATTTTTTATACATTGTTGTTAAGTATTTGGAATTGAATTCCTGACCCCTTATACAGAACTGTGCAAATGCATGACATACTTAAGTCAGATTTATTGAATTGTTCTTGTTATGAGCATGAGTAATATAGATAACTCATGTGTGGTAAAATTGGTAAGACAATTTTAGTCCTTTGTAGACCTTGACAATACTGTACTGATATTTGGATTTCAATCAGTAGAGACTGGGGAGAAAGGTGCAGTGTGATGTGTATCTCAGAGTTGAGTGATGGGTGATTTTTTTACTCTGTGATGGGAAAGATGGTGATACTACAGAAGAAGAAAAGATTTGTGTACAAAGATATGTTTTTGACATCTGAATTTAAATTTTTTACTTTAGGAAGAACATTTTTTTCTATCTTAACATTTTCACCTGAAATTATATCTTGAGGTAATACTTAGTCCAAATGAAATGTATGTAGCTTAAAATGTTTTAGTAAAAAGTAAATTAAAAAATTTATTTTATTTAACCTAGAATGTGCAAAATATTATCAACATATGCAATAAAAATGGATAAGGTTTTCTTCTAGTTTTTTTTTGATACTGAATTATCAAAATCTACTATATGCATCCTTGTAGCATATCTCACTTTGAATTAGCTCCATTCTAAGTGTTTGGTAGCCACTATCCCTATGTGCAAATTTAAGAATTCGTTTGACTTTTGGGAAGGGAGTCTATCATTTCTCTAAATATTCCCCTTACATGCGATGGCAACTGAAAATTTCTTAAGGGAACCCTAGCATAGAAGTAGTATTATATGAAGCTGTAGAAGCACAAGTTATAGTCCAAGGAATATATTTCTAGAGAAGAAAAGAGGCAAATAATAAATATTTAGGGAAATGTCATTAAGGAATTATCTGAGGATCCTGAAAGCCAAATGGAGAACAGTATATCCAGGAAAGTCAGATGTTTTTTCAAAACCTGTGAACAAGTTAGAAGGGTTTATGTTGAGGGATGGTGAATTGCATTTGTCAATGTGGAATTCATTTGTAACTTTTGAAGGAAGTTTTCAGTGGAATGGTGGGGTCAATTTATTTTCATTTTGGTTTAGAGCTAGTTTAGGTGAAAGCACTTCTTTTTCCCAAAGTCTTTCTTTTTTTCCATTATCATGATAATTATTTCACTCTGATATCTGTGCCTAAGATCTCTTGTTTATAATTTTCTAGATTCAAATTCATACCTTATTTTTTGTAGCTTGAGCTAAGAGTGACTTTATTTAACTTGAGTTATTTACTGTAATTGTGCTAGAAAGGACTTCAAATAACAAACCATCTCTCAAATATTCAAAATACAAAATTTTTAAATATAATTACTTTTTAAATTTTTTTTAGAATTTTGATTCATTGTACACAAATGGAGTACAACTTTCATTCTCTGGTTGTACACGAAGTAGAGTTACACCATTTGCATAATGGTACATATACATAGGGTAATGATGTTTGTCTCATTCTATTATTTTCCTTCCCCCACCCCTCATTTTCCTCTATACAATCCATCCTTCCCCCTTTGTTGCCTCCCCTCCACCCCCTATTATGTATCATCATCCACTTATCAGAGAAATCATTTGGCCTTTAGTTTTTTTGGATTGGCTTATTTCACTTGGCACAGCTTCATCCATTTACCTGCAAATGCCATAATTTTATTCTTCTTTATAGCTGAATAATATTCCATTGTGTATATACACCACAGTTTCTTTATTCATTCATCTATTGAAGGATATCTAGGTTGATTCCACAATCTAGCTATTGTGAATTGAACTGCTTTATATGTTGGTATAGCTGATCACTGCAGTATGCTGATTTTAAGTCCTTTGGGTATAGGCCAAGGAGAGGGATAGCTGGGTCAAATGGTGGTTCCATTCCAAGTTTTCTAAGGAATTTCCATACTGCTTTCCAGAGTGACTGCACCAATTTGCAACCCCACCAGCAATGTATGAGTGTACCTTTTCCCCCACATCCTTGCCAACACCTGTTGTTGCTTGTATTCTTTTTTTTTTTTATTGTAAACAAATGGGATACATGTTGTTTCTCTGTTTGTACATGTAGTCAAGGCATACCATTTGTGTAATCATAAATCTACATAGGGTAATGTTTGATTCATTCTGTTATTTTTTTCCTTCCCCCCCACCTCTCCCACCCCTCTTTTCCCTCTATACAGTCCTTCCTTCCTCCATTCTTACCACTCTCCTTAACCCTAACCCTAAACCTATCCCTAACCCTAACGCTAACCCCTCCCACCCCCCATTATATGTCCTCATCCGCTTATCAGCGAGATCATTCGTCCTTTAGTTTTTTGAGATTGGCTTATCTCACTTAGCATGATATTCTCCAATTTCATCCATTTGCCTGCAAATGCCATAATTTTATCATTCTTTATGGTGGAGTAATATTCCTTTGTATATATACGCCACAGTTTCTTTATCCATTCATCAGTTGAAGGACATCTAGGTTGGTTCCACAATCTGGCTATGGTGAGTTCAGCAGCAATGAACATTGTTGTGACTGTATCTCTGTAGTATGCTGATTTTAAGTCCTTTGGGTATAGGCCAAGGAGTGGGATAGCTGGGTCAAATGGTGGTTCCTTTCCAAGTTTTCTAAGGAATTTCCATACTGCTTTCCAGAGTGACTGCACCAATTTGCAACCCCACCAGCAATGTATGAGTGTACCTTTTTCGCCACATCCTTGCCAACACCTGTTGCTTGTATTCTTGATAATCGCCATTCTAATTGGGGTGAGATGAAATCTTAGGGTAGTTTTGATTTGCATTTCTCTTATTACTAGAGATGTTGAACATTTTTTTATATATCTATTGATTATGTGTAGATCTTCTGTGATGTATTTGCTCATTTCCTTAGTCCGTTATTGATTGGATTATTTATATTCTTGGTGTAGTTTTTGGAGTTCTTTATAGATTCTGGAGATTAGTGCTCTATCTGAAGTGTGTGTAGTAAAGATTTTTCTCCCACTCTATAGTCTCTGTCTTTACATTGTTGATTGTTTCCTTTACTAAGAAAAATCTTTTTAGTTTGAATCTATCCCAATATTTGATTCCTGCTTTTATTTCTTGTGCTTTGGGAGTCATGTTAAGGAAGTCTGGTCCTACCCCAACATGAAGAAGATTTGGACCTACTTTTTCTTTTATTTGGTGCGGGATCTCTGGTCTAATTCCAAGGACCTTAATCCATTTTGAGTTGAGTTTTGTGCAGGGCAGCAAAATGAAACTAAATATAATTACATTTCTTATAAAGAAAATAGAACAATTTTTGTTTAAACTGTTAGGAATAGTTTGAAAAATTAATATAAACTTTTGTTTTATTAGCAGTTACACAATTTGATATTAGAAATATTTTTAGCTACAATTTCTGTTTTCTTTCTAGTCTTCAAGAGTTCATATAACTAGAGCTGTCTTGGAACAATTTTTATCTTTTGCAAAATACCTTGATGGTTTATCTCATGGAGCACCTTTGCTGAAACAGCTTTGTGATCACATTTTATTCAACCCAGCTATCTGGATACATACGCCTGCAAAGGTCTGATTTTTACTCTCATTCATAAGTAAATTTAGTGTTACGTTATAAATTGTAGTTACTGGGTGTAAACTATCCAGCATAAGACATTTTGAATTTTTGGCTTATTTTATAATCAATCCAAGGCAGTTGTGTTACTATAAGAGATCTAAATATTAAATATGAAAATATTAAAATAGATGAACGTATAGTTAAACTGTATTCTGATGTTATTAGATGTGATTCATACCTTTCCAAGGAAGAGAATTTGATACACTGATAACTGTAAGACTAGGAGAATAAATTAGATATCTAATTTTATCATTATCATTATGATCATTTTGACTGGGAAACTGCTTTCCTTTTGAATGTAGAATTTGTATCAGCCATTAAATAACATTTTTAATGAAGAATACACATAAATAGATATTTTTTCTAGAAATTAGCATGACTATCATTATTTTGTATACCTGAATTTAGTCCTGTTAGACCTTAATGGAAATCAGTAATAATGGATATTTTAATTTTGACTCTTTTACAATTTTAAAATCTCTCATGTACCTGGTTACATAATGTTTAAGTTCAGATTTTATTACAATTCATCTTATTCATTTGTCTAAACCCAGATCTGAAGTTTGTTGCTCTTTTTTAACAAGGTGTTTGACCTGCCATCTTTATGCTCATAGGGTCATATTCTAAAAGCCAGATATATACTATGTAAATTGGAACAAAATTTGAACTTCATGAACTTTTGGAAGATGTGATAATAGTATATGTTTTTTTTGGAAATACTATAGCTGATTGACATTAGTCCTGTTCCTTTGAAGATGTATATACACTAAGAGCTGCTGAATTGTACTTTCTTTAAGAGCATTGGTCTAAATAACTTTTAAAATAATTTTGATTTTCCTGTCAGATTTGTTTCAATTAAATTCTTGAATCATTTAGAATTAGTTTTTCAATAGCTGTTACCTTTTTTAGTTAGATTACTAGGTGATACACATTGCCATTATGAAAACAAGTTTTATTAGGATGTTGGGTTTTATCATTTTCTTTTAAAAATATAAATAATGTTTAAGAAAATGTTAATTTTTTACTCACAATAAATAAGTGGTTATTTCTTGGCCTTTGTTAATTTGTATTTGAATTAAAAGAGAATGTGTGTTACAATCACTTGAACCATTTTAAATTTAATAATCTTGTTATATTTTATTAGGTTCAACTTTCTCTATATACTTATTTGTCTGCTGAATTTATTGGAACTGCTACCATCTATACTACCATACGCAGAGTAGGAACAGTATTACAGCTAATGCACACCTTAAAATATTACTACTGGGTTATTAATCCTGCTGACAGTAGTGGAATTACACCTAAAGGATTGGGTAAGTATACCCTTACCACTGAGTTTACACTTTCCTGTATTGTTATATATCCTGAGTACTACTATAATGAACAGATGTACATGACTATGAAATTATCACTGAACTGTTTTCTTTCTTATGAAGTAGACTGGTATATTGAGAATTGTTTATGGTAAAGAAGAATTTATTGCTTTTCAGTATTAAATTACTTTGGAATATAGGCAATTGAAAATAAGCAATAGTCTTTATTTTAACCTAGATTTTTTTTTTAATTTGGTTACAGTATTAAAAACCAATAAATATACAGGTTATGACCAGTGTGTTCTAGTATATTTGCTTTCAGCATTTCAGATAGTTACCTTTCTTGATGTCTTTATTTCATATTTACTCTTTGTTCTGAGTGGAACAGAGACTAATTTAATTCTTTAGTGTCCTTTTTACTGTTTTAAAACTATAGCCATCTTTTCTAACTATACAACAAAATACACCTGTAGCAAATAAAATAATAATAGAGAAAAAAATTCATTTATGACCCAAACCAAAGTTATGACTATGACAAGGTTGGCAAGTTTTCTTCCTCTGTTTCTCACTGAATAAATATGTGAGAATGTTTAATTTCTTTGAATGAATTGAGATTTTTTTGTTTTTTTTTTCTCATTTTTTTCTTCAAGTCCCTATAGTAATCTAAGAAAATGGATATTTACATTGTTTCTTAAGTCTGTTATGTAAATTAAAGAGTTATCCACTCCATTATATATACTTGCTTACCTCTGTTTTTTATCTGTTTAAAATTACTGATAATAAATATTTTTAATTATTTTCAGAAATGTCTTAACAATTTACAATTTCACCAGTAGTGTGATAGAGGGCTTTTCTTAACATGTTCACAATTAACATTGAGTATTACAGTTCTTTTTAACAGTGTTTTTGATAAGGGCAGTAACATTTTAGTATTTCAATATTCAATATTAGTTTTGTATTTTATGGATGAGGCTTTCAAAATTGTTTTTTACATTCAGACCTACTTTGTCTTTTATAGCTTTTTTCATTGCTTCTAAGTTGATAATGCCTCAAAATTTACTGATTAAATACCATTTATTATATTCTCTGCTTAGCAGTCTACATGTTAATTTTATAATTTATAATGTAATTATATGTATATAGACATTCAGATACGCAAATAAAACTATCTGTATATAACTGTGTCGTTAATGTCATATTCATTTTACAAGTCAGGAAACTGAAAAGTAATACAAAGTGAAAGCATTGAAAGTTGGGTCATATATGTTTAACGCAGAGCCATTATTTCAAAACATTGTAGAATGATATCTACTACAAAATACATTCACACATGTTAATTTCTGCTTTAAACCATCAATTTCTAATTACAAAAATTTGCAAGAGTTGTACAAAGAGTTCTCAGATCTCTCATCAAATTTCCCAATATTTTAAATTTTAAAACTTCACATTTTAAATTTTCATTCTTTCTCTTAATGAAACACTCATGTGCATACATGCCTTTTTTTTTTTTTTCCTATTTCACTTAAGATTAAATTGTAGGCATAATGCCTCCTTACCACTAAGTGATTATCTGTGAATTTCCTAAAAGGTAAAGGTATTCTGTTGAATAATGATTGGGTACCCATTAAAATCAGGAAAATAGCATTAGTATAATCCTGTACTCCAAAGACCCCATCCAGATTTTGCCAATTATCCCAACATTGTTCTCTCCAATGGGTGTGGGGGGGTGGGAATCAGTGTAGAATAGTTCTTTTATTATTACCATGACTTTAGCATTTTTGAAGAGTATGGACACATTATTTAGAATGCCTCTCAGTTTGGATTTGTTTGATGTTTGCTTGTGATGATTCAGGTTTTTCATTTTTGCAAGGAATAACACAAAACTCATTTCTTTTCTGTCTCATTGTATCATGTCAAAGAGGTACACGATGTTTAGTTGTGTTGCTAACAGTGATGTTAACTTAGAACATTTGACTAGGATGATTTTTCGGTATGAAATTAATGTTTTCTCATGTGTAACTAATAGATATTTGGTGGAGAAATAGGTTTAGACTGCTTACTTTCCTTTCTTCTACAAAGTTTCACAAATTTTAATTCATAGATAACTCCTGCTATAATTGATCTTACTGTAACAACTGCCAACTAGCAATGTTGTCTTAAGATATTTTTTAGTTTGCATATTACTATAAAGAAGAACTTGTTCTGTATTTATTTTTCAGGTTTTTTTTGTATTAGTATAGACTCAGGCATTCTCATTTTATTTAATGTATTATATGAACAGTTGGCATTCATTTTTGCAAAGGGCCATATAGAATTTAGGTTTATGTTGCCATAAAAAGACTGTTACCAGTAGTCAGCGCTACCATTTTTATTGTAAAGATAACCATGTATGTAAATTAATGGGTTCCAGTGAAACATGTGGAAAGGTAAATTTGGCCCCAAATTCCTTTGTCATTCCTTTGTTGTATATGTTCACTGAATTTCACATTTTCTCAGATTTGGCCATCACTGCCTTCACATGGAGTTTATGACAAATGTTCACAATTTTGTAGTGCTTCTTTATTTTGTGGCAGATGATATTCTAGGTTCATATTATACTTTCCTTGTTCCAGTCCTGGAATCACTTATTTCTCCAAAGACTGGTTTGCTTTTGGGATATGTTTTTTAGAAATGAAGGTCTGGTGTTAGGTGTAGGTTTTTTTTTTTTTTTTGCTTCTTGAGTGTCTTTGTTTCTGAATATTAGTAGTGAACAGATCTAGGAAATATGTTTATATTTTTGTATAGAATATTTATACACATTCACACACACACCCACACACCTAAAAACGTATCTATCTATTAGAAATGTGAAATCACACCAGTATTGTTCAATTTCAGTCTAAAACTGTGATGACTCTATCTAGCTTCAGGCTTTTTGTATTTGGAACTTCCTTGTTCAATAGTGAGAAGTCTGGGTTCCCTTAAATTTAACACATGTATATAGTTTCTTATTCTACTCTGTGAAACCAGTGTTTTATCATATATACCATCACATTCTTAGTGTTAGCATTTTCAGAATGGTCCTTATTGCCTCCTCAGTCCCAATTTTTTCTTTGGCACTGATAACCCTACTTTCTCTTCTTGGTTCCACTATCCCTGATGGTATTGCCAGATTTAGTTATTATTTGGGCTTTGTCAAAGAGATTGGGGATCTCCTTGACCTCTGTCACCTCTTCAGGACCCCAGCCCTTGAGGCACCACTGACTCCAGCTGTCTCGAGAGGGAAGTGGGGAACCAATACATATATTTTAAAGAAAAGTGACAGGTGCCTGTAATCCCAGCAGTTTGGGAGGCTGAGGCAGGAGGAATGCAAGTTCAGAGCCAGCCTCAGCAATTTAGTGAAACTGTCTCTAAATAAAAAACAAAAAGAGCTGGGGGTGTGACTCTGTGGTTAAGTACCCCTGAGTTAAATCCCTGGGTGTGGAGTGTTTAAAAAAAAAAAAAGAGTGGCAAAAAATTACAAAAACATTTCTTTTCTAAATGATAGCTTTTTTCAATGACATGTTGAATGAATTAAAATATTTTCCTTTATGAACACAGAAGAAAATTTATACTACATTACGCTTTCCTAGAATTGTTATTCAGGTGTAGGCACTCAGCTAGAGAAATAGAATCATTTTGCTTTGACTGTAACTTAACATTTTTGTCTCAGAAGTTATTTTTATATGGTTCATTATAAAAACCTATATATTAAAAGTATCATATATAGTACATGTTTGTGGTAGCAAGTGAAATAACAACCTGAAAAATTAGTATTCCCCAAGTAGTCAGTGTTAACATTTTTTTCCCTCTTTTCTCTGTTCATATAAACATGAATATAAACCTAAGTTTCAAATTATAGGTATTTCAGAAATGTACTGTGAAGAGATCATAAACATATTCTTACATTTGTAAATTAAATATTTTAATATAATATGTAAGTTATATTTATAAATATATATTTTGTAATTATGAAATATATGATTATATATAAACATGTTTATAGCATCTTTAAAATATATTTTTATATATGTATGAATATATGTACACAAATTCATATATGTAAAGCACATGAACATATATATACACACACATACACATGTATTCATATATATAAGATAAACCTCAAACTTAAGAAACAGATTATTACTAATAGAATTTATTTCTCCATCTATGGTCACCTTTTTCTATTGCCTGTTGTAGTACATATAACCTCATTCTAAATTTTATGTTTATTACTGCTTTTCTCTGCTTGATCATTTCACTGTTTTTTATTGTGCTTCATTTCAGTCTTTTACTATGTATATATGTATTTGAAACAACTTACTGTTTAGATTCTGTATTTCATATAAAATGGTATAATTTGTGACTTGTTTCTTAATTTCATATTTGCTAGAGAAATCTGTTTGCATTTTATTTTGCAAAAATTGGATCTGTGACAAATGTACAGCAAACACACAAATATATATATATTTCTCTGCAATCTGCTGTATACATTGTGAAATAAATGGCAAGAATAATTTTATCTAACATTTACTGAGTACTTACAGCTAAAATTGTCAAGATTGTTCTTATTCCTTTACATATATTGACCTGTTTATTCCTCACAAAATGTTCTGTGATGTAAGCAATATTATTATCCTCATTCTAACAATAAAGAAAAAATAAACCTGAGCACAGAAATATAAAACTTGTCTAGTTTTATTAAGGGTAGGAAAAATAAAAGTTAATAAATTATTGCTAAGAAAATGACTGTCTCTGCGGGGAGAGGAGTGGGGGATGTAATCAGGAAGAGGATGTGGCACAGAGCTGAGCCCAGGAGTAGGTTGAGAGTCTGGGCAATCCGATATCATAGATACTTGTTAAATATTCAGGAATTTTACAAAATTATTATTAAGCAGTTGTTAGCTTGAAATTAAAATCAGTCATGGTGGGAGGATTTATACAATAGAAATCACAAATATGTAAAACACTATAAATCAAACATTTCATCCCTGTAACTCTGTACATAGTTCCTGTACCAGTTCACCAATGGTTGGTGTGTTTCCCTACCAGGCTTCTGTTAGTGTTCAATTTCTCACCTGAATAGTGGTTATATAGTTGTTCATTTTATAATAATTCATTAAGTTGTGCATTTATTCATTCTGTATGTGTGCTATATTTCATGAGACAGTTTTGGAAAACAGTTCACTAATTGCTGATAAGAATGGAAAGGTACTTTGTATACTCTTGATAGGAGTGGGGCAAAAAGTGTGGAGAGTATTCTTGGAAATGGAGATTGTCTTAATAATAGGTGGAATGGATTGTTCGGGTGATGATTTACTTGCAGTTTAATAATCTTCATGTAAATATTTGTTGGGTGTATAAGCAGATGTTATAAATAATAAATGAAGGAATTGTGCTTTAAATACTTAAAAAGCAGCTCTATAAATCCTGATTGCTTCAAGAAAGATAGTATTTTAAGGATTTTCATGAGCCTAGCTCTATTTCTTAAAAATATAATTTAACTATTGTATGTTATGCATATTATATATATCACTTCATATTCTTAATTTTTTTAGAAATAAGATTTTATAATTAAAAATTTTGGCAATATGGTAGAACTGATACTGTACACTTTTAACTTTTCACTTTCACTTTCATCTATTGATTCAGCATTTATCAGGTGCCTACTATACTTTGTATTGTACATATGTACATGGAAGAAAAAAGCTACAAAAATAATTGTGATAAAGTAGAATACTATACTATTTCTGTATTTTCTTTTATGTGGAGTGAAAATAGATCTATAAATGGAGATAAATTTCATTGAGGATGGAATAAATATTGAGAAACATAGTAAGCTAAAAAATAAGAAGAAAAAGTACCATTATACATATTTGGTTATTATGCATTTATCAATGGGTAGTAATATATTAGAATTTTCAAAAAACCGTTTCTCCCAGTTCTGACATTCAGTGAATAACTTGTATTTGCCACAAACATGAAAATTAATATTATGGAAATTGTATAGTATTAATGCTAACATTATAATTTTAACAAATATAATTATTAATGAGTTCCACAGTATTCCAGCATAATTGCATTAAGCATATTTAATACCATGGAATTTTTTCTTTCTTTCTGTTATTCTAGATGGTCCCCGGCCATCACAAAAAGAAATCATATCACTTCGGGCATTTATGCTGCTTTTTCTGAAACAGCTTATATTAAAGGTAAAATAATTTTATATAATTCAGAATTATAGTATATTCAATGAAAGGGAACTTTTGGCATAGTTTAAAATCATTCTTGTTAAATTAACAATAACTTTCATGAATTGCTTTCAGAATTTTGAAATTTTTTTATCAACTTTTGTTGAATAACTTGGTTAAATGCTCTGAGAACCTTCTTATTAAGGAAATATGTCAGAAAGGGGACAAGGAACAGATGAGTAACAACTGAGTGCAAATATATCATTCTGGAAAACTGTCTTTGTTTTAGGTTAAGAAAGCTCGCACAGTGTATTTTAATACAGTAGGGCTTTTTAAAGATTAAGTTGGAGAGAAAGGGAAAATACAAGCAAAATTATAAGATAGTATACAAAAGTTGATAATATAAACTCTTGAATTTGTACTGTGTTAAGGAAATAGCCATTGCAAATGCTGAATGTAGTTGATGTACTGACTTGAGAGTGTCAAATATTTTGATAACTTTAAAAATAGATTTGATTTTCCAAATATTTACTTACACAACTTGAAATAATATAGTCTATGAATTTTGGGGATTTTAATTAAAATGTCACTGCTTATAAGGTTTACTTTCTCTTAAAATGGTCATTTTGATGCCTTTCTTTAAAGTTTTCTATTTAGATTTAAATTAAGTAATATAATATTTTTTAAAAATTAGGACCGAGGGGTCAAGGAAGATGAACTTCAGAGTATATTAAATTACCTTCTTACAATGCACGAGGTAGGACATGTTATGGGTCTTTTAATCATTTTATTCAAAGCTTTAGAGAAGAATTTTAACTAAATATTTATGATTCTTATTATGCAGGATGAAAATATTCATGATGTGTTACAGTTACTAGTGGCTTTAATGTCAGAACACCCAGCTTCAATGATACCAGCATTTGATCAAAGAAATGGAATCAGGTATGATTATAATTGTATTCTTCTTAGAATTTAGTGCAGCACTATTGTGCATCCTAGATTCTATTATATGAACATTTGAATAAATGTAGCAAAATCTTACACATAAGAAAGGAATAAATGGAAAAAATGTCTATCAATCCTCACAAACTCAAGGAAAATTATGAAGTGTATAGAAGATGGTCTCAGGAATTAAGAGTAACTTAATTGTTATTGCTTTAGTAAAGATATTTCAAATTGTGGGAAGAGCAGATTATTTTTTTCAAGGACACTAAAGAGCATGGTATGTTTCAGCAAAAAGAGATGCAAGAGAATTATATGATATTAGACCCAAGAAAGAGGTAGAAGCCAGAAATCAAAGGCCTATATTATGGTGTGCACCGTAGGCCTTTTTTTTTTTTTTCCTGTTGATGATGAAAATTGAAGAATTTGAATGGGGAAATGATGTGTTTTTATTGTCAGTTTTTTAGATTTATAATCAGCGTTATGAAACATCAGTTGAAGGACAAGTGTGATGTAGCATGATCAACAGATATTATTTATTCATTAGTATTAGAAATGATGACTTGAGTCAGTATCAGTGCAGTAAGAAGAGATTTGCAAGTTATACTGGAATGTGAAGCCAAACGAAAAGATTTTGAAAGCTTATTTAGTTATGGTGACTCTAAAGTAACTGGGTAGATAGGGGAAACACTATTTTGAGTAATAATCTCATGAACTAAAACCTGTAGTTTAGCCCCATATGGATATTCCTTTTTATTTTCTGGATTTTGGGTTAGTGGGAAGAATAGGAAATCTGGATTGTGCCTTGTGTATCTCAATCTCATTAAAATTTCACAAGAGTCTAGAAATGACAGATCAATAATTCCCAAACAATTTTTTGTGCTTCTTGTTCTTGGCCAGTTATATCTGCATGTAACAACTTTCTAGACTTGATGAAGTTTTCTTTCTTTCCTTTTTTATTGTGAAATCTCTTTTGTTCCTTTAATATGAGACACCTGTCCTTTTTTTGACAATAATATAGTATGTGCTTTATTTTTCTTCTCAATTTATAGTACATGTTTATTCTTGTTATCCTGTAGAAATAAATTCTCTAAAATTTGATTTTATAATATCTAGTTTCTTCTCTGGAGGGTCTTTTAGTTTCAAATTCCATCTAGCTATGTGTGGCTATGTCCCTTTGTGTTTGCCACAGGCTTAATGAAAATGTTCACTAGTCCATTTCTCAGGTCAGATTTGTCATTTACCTCTTAGGGCCTTGATAGAATTTAATGAGATCATTGTACCAGTGCTCTTTGAAGACTTTGATTTTAGAAGAGCTCTCCAAAAGTCTCAAAAGATTTGTACTATAGTTGTTCATGAAAAATGAACTTTATAATTTTCAGTAAATGTTAAGGGCATCAGGTATTCAAAAGAAGGGCTCTAGCTATTAGAAACATGAAAGGCAGTTGTCAAAAACTGTAATATCCTTACTGATATAACTAAACAGAAAGTATAGGGTCAAGGGACTACTAAATCAAAAGATTTGAAAGATGTAAAAATCTCAAAAACAAATTGCCACTATCACTTACAGTATCTTAGGAAATCCAGAATGGAAAAATGAAACATGAGTGTTGATACCAAGCCAATACTAATTTGTTGTTTTTGATAAATATTTAATTTTGTTTTAATAATACTACCTAATTAATCATATTTTGCAAATATATTTATAAGAGAAAATTACCTTAAGCTCACAGCACGGTTTCACCAGCATTTTGTTTTATTTCATTTGAGTCTTTGACTATACATATTTATTTTTCCATACATTTATTGGCATTTCATAGTTGTACATAATGATACTGTCTGTTGCATATTTGTACATGCACACAATAAAACAGTATAATTTGGTTGATGTCATTCCCAGATATTTTTCCTTTCCCCACCCTCTTCCCTCCCCCTTCTCCCTTTTCCTGTATTCTACTCTTTTGCCTTCAAAATTCTTGAGATTCTCCTCCACCACAACCACCTTTCTATTCCTTTTTCTCCTGTAGCTTGCACATATGAGAGAAAATATACATCCCCTGACTTTCTGAGTTTGGCTTATTTTGCTTAACACCATATTCTGAAGTTCTGTTTATTTCTCTGCAAAGGATATAATTTTATTTTTCTTAACTGCTGAATAAAACTCAATTGTGCATATATGCCACATTTTTTTTGGTCTTCATCCATTGGCTAGGCCACTTCCATGATTTGGCTGTTGTGAATTGAGCTGCAATAAACATGGATATACATGTATCACTATAGTATGATGACTTTAATTCTTTAGGATAAATACTGAGGAGTGGTATAACTGAGTCAAATGGTGGTTCCATTCCTAGTCTTTTGAGGAACCCCCATACTGATTTCCATAGTAGTTGTACTAATTTATAGTTCCACCAACAGTGTAAAAGTATTCCTTTTTCTGCACATCCTCTCCAGCATTTATTAGTGTTCATGTTCTCTCTCTCTCTCTCTCTCTCTCTCTCTCTCTCTCTCTCTCTCTCTCTCTCTCTCTCTCTTTATTTTTATTTTTGGTGGTACTGGGAATTGAATCACAGGCAGTTAACCACTGAGCCACATCACCAGCCCTTTCTTATATTTACAGACAGTGTCTTGCTAAGTTGCTTAGGCCTTGTGGAGTTGCTGAGGCCAGCTTTGAACTTGAGATCCTCCTGCCTTAGCCTTCTGTGCCTCTGTGATTACGGGCATGTGCCACTGCGCTGGGCTCATGTTTGTATTCTTGATGGCTGCCATTCTGCTGACTTCATAGTATGAATTTGGAAGTGTTTCAGCCTTTTCTTTTTCATGCAATAATTTGAGGAGCATTGGCATTAGTTCTTCTAGAAAGGTTTGGTAGAATTCAACTGAGAATCCATCTGATCCTGGGCATTTCTTTGTTATGAGACTTTTTTCCTCCTTCTAGCTCATTGCTAGTTATTAGTCTGTTTAGGTTTTAGGTTTTCTGTTTCCTCTTGATTCCATTTTGGCAGGTCACAAGTTTCTAGAATATTATCCATTTCTTCTAGCTTTTCCAATTTATTGAAGTGTAAGTTATTAGAATAGTCCCTAATGGTCCTCTGTATTTCTGTGATGTTTGTGGTGATTTTTCTTTTTTCATCTCTAATTTGGGTCTTCTTTAATTTTCTTTTGGTTAGTTTGGCTAAGGACTCATCAATGTTTTTTATCATTTCACAGAAGTGACTTTTTATTCCATTGGTGTTTTTGTTTTTTTGTTCTCAGTTTTATTGATTTCAGCTTTGATCTCAGTTATTTATTTCCTTCTACTGGTTTTAGAATTGTTTCTTGTTTTTTAAGGGTCTTGAGATGGATGCATCATTAGGTTATTTGTGATTTTTCAGATTTTCTTATGTAATCAATCATAGCTATAAACTTTCCTTCTCCCTTCATGGTGTCTCAGAAGTTTTGGTATGTTGTAATCTATTCTCATTTGATTTTAAGATTTTTAAAATTTCTACCCCGATTTCTTCTATCACTCATTCATCATTCAGAAGTGCAGTGTTGATTCTCCTTGTGTTTATATAGTTTCTATGGTGATTTTTTGATGTTGATTTCTGATTTCCTTCCATTATGACCGGGTAAGGTACAAGGAACTACATGTGTATGTGTGTATTTATATTTTTGTATTTGTTATGAGTTGCTTTGTGTCCTAAAACATGATCTGTTTTGGAAAAGGTTTTATGAGCCATTAAGAAGAAAGTGTACTTGAATGTTTTTGGATGAAATATTTTGTAGATGTCTGTTAAGGCCTTTTGATGTATATTTTCATCAGTTCCAAAGTTCCAAAGGGCCTTTACTGAGTTTATGTCTGGATGACCCAACTATTGGTTAGAAAGATGTGTTGAACTCACCTAGTATTATTGTACTGGATCTGATTGAGTCTTTAATTTGAGTAGTGTCTGTTTTATATAATTAGGTGCACAAACATATGGGGCCATCAGTATTTATTATTATCATACCATCTTATGGGTTTTTTCCTTTATCAGTATAATGTGACCTTCTTTGTCTCTTCTGATTAATTTTGGTTTGAAGTCTGCTTTGTCAGATACATTTGCTACCACTGCATGTTTTGTGCTCCTTTTGCCTGTTACATCAATTCCCATTCTTTTACTTTCAGCCTATAACTGTCTTTGCCTGGAAGGTGAGTCTCTTCCAAACAACATATAGTTAGGTCTTGTTTTCTTTTCCATTCTGCATGCCTTTCTTTTAACTAGTTTTGAGACCATTTACATTTAATGTTGTTATAGAGAGATGTTTATTCTTATCATTTTTTTATTTGTTTCTAATATATGCTTTTACCCTGTTTCACATTTGTTTACTCTTCAAATGATATTTGTTCATTTGTGAGCTCTTGGCTTTGTTTTATATTTCTTCTGTGTGAAGTATTTCTTTAAGTATTCTCTTTAGTGCTGGCTTAGTAGTCTTGAATTCTTTTAATTTCTGCCTATCTTGGAAGATTTTTGTTTCTTTGATTATCAATAACTTTTGTGAATATAGCAATCTTGGGTGAAAGTTATTTTCTTTCTGGACTTGGAACACATCAGTTCAAGTCCTCCAGGCTTAAGGAGTTTGTACTAAGAAATTAGAAGAAATGCTGATGGTCTTGCCTACAAATGTGACCTGATTTTTTTTCTCCTGAAGCTATCCTTATTCTCCATGTTAGCAATTTTAATTATAATGTGTTGTGGAGAGGTTCTTATTTGTTCTTGTCTATTTGAGAATCTGAATATTTCCTGTATCTGGATGTCTAGCTTATTCTCAAGGTTTCAGAAATTTTCTATTATTATTTCCTTATAGAAGTTATACATTCCATTAGCCTGCCTTTTATAACCTTCTTCAATTATATGATTTTTAAATTTGATCTCTTTATGTTATCCCAGAAGTCTTATATATCCTGATTATGGTTTCTTATTTTCTCTAATACTTTCTCATGTTCAATGTTGGCCACTTAGCTTCCAACTCTGAGACTCTGTCTTCACATGGTCTATTAGAGAGATTTTCATTTGAGTATTTTATTTGATTTATTGTAACTTCAGTTTCCACAGTTTTTGTTTGATTCTTTTTTCAGTTAATTTACCTCCTGATTGAATTTCTCATTCATGTCCTGTGCTGATTTCTGTAATTCATTCAATTGTCTTTCTGAATTCTCTAGGCATTCATTGATCATTTTTATAATTATTATTTTGAATTCCTTATCTGACATTTTATCTATGATCTATGATTTAAAATATTTATTGCATTTCTGTTACCAGCTTTTCGTGTTGTTGTTGTTCAACCTGGACTACTTCATCTTCAAAATACACTATGACACTATATTTTAAAAAAAGATACTTACTGAAGTAAAAGCACACCCTAATTTTTTATTTGCCACTGCTATTCCCCAGGGAAACTTCTTAAATTCTAGAATTAATTGTTAATATATATGATTTACCATTACCCTTTCTTTATTATGTAAAATATATACTTTTTAATAAAAAAGGAATATAATTCTAAAGCACATATAAACGTTATAATGAATATGGCCACATTTTTGTATAGTATTGAGGCTTAGATAATAATGTGTTACTGAGGCTGGAGTTGTGGCTCATTGGTAGAGCACTTGCCTGGCATATGTGAGGCCTGGGTTTGATACTCAGCACCACATATAAATAAATAAAAATAAAAAGATCCATTGACAACTATAAAAATATTTTAAAAATAATGTGTTACTATAGGCTTTTTTGCTCCAAGTAACATAAAAATCTCTCATTATTTTGAGTAAAAATTGAGTAATGTATAAAAATCTCATTAGAGTAGAAAGCAAGAATTGCAAAGCTATCAGGAAACAATTTCTCTTTTGCTGTCTGTATGACTGCCTTATTCTTCCTTCTGTGTGTTGCTCCTTTGAACAAAAACAAAACATTGCTGTCCTAATTTCTTTTAAGTATCAGTTCCTAATTCAAGAGCCCAGCAAAGACTATTTATTCTTTATTAATTTACATCTATATTCTTTATTAATTTACATTCTCAAAAAGGAGAAATAAGTAGACAGGTTCACCATTGGTGAACATGAATGGTCCAGTGAGCCATGGTGAATAGGAGAAATTCATTATGTTCAAAGGTTGGGGCAATTCTAAGAGAAGAGGAGATTAAGTCTAACTAAGCAAATAATCTTAAAATTGAAAATTTTGAGGCAGTATTTAGGAAAAACCTGTCACATTGCTCTTTGAGTGTATTTTTGAAGGCTATTTAAAGAAAAATTAATGAAATGTGCTTCATTTTATTTTTTCCAAAGAATTATAAAAATCCTGAGATCTGTTTTATGTGTTTATAATTTATTTGTATCCAGTGTTTTCATTGTTAATATTGGTAAATGTTTAAAGGATAATTTTTATACTTTTTAGGGTGATCTACAAATTATTGGCTTCTAAAAGTGAAAGTATTTGGGTTCAAGCTCTGAAGGTTCTGGGATACTTTCTGAAACATTTAGGTCACAAGTAAGTTGATGTTTTACATAACGAGTTAGAGAAATATCTACTGAAATTTGTTATGTTTTTGTATCTAATATCACATGAAATTTGACTAGAATATTTCTAACATTGACAAATCTTATAAAAGTTGTAAAAATGTTTTGTAATGTCTTAAATAGTTGATTTTGGAACAGGAAAACAAATAATATAATGTAGTTTATTTCTGTCTTTTTCTGGAAATAAAAATATTGTTCATTTTAAGAATATAATAAAATATTTTATAAAATAAAGCACATAATGTGATTTCATTGAAAACTTTCTTAATGCAGGGACTACCATGTATATCTTGATCTTTTTCTGAGGGGTGATATTAGACTTAAATGCTGAGTCAGTGTTTTACTGTTTGTTTATCTTTTTTCTTATTTAACAGTGAGACCTTTGATTACGTTTGTGACTTAAAATCTTATATTGCCTAATTTCTTCACCCAAATCCAGAATTTACTTTAAAAAACTTTTCATGTATGTGATAACTACTATTTCAATGTTTGCAGTTCACAGTGTATCATGCAGTGTGTGCTATTCTTTCATAAACCTATTTTCTGTACAAATGAACCTAAGGAAATAGTACTATAATTTTAGTATTGCTAGATGAGATTCTTCCCAGAGTCGTATTGTTGCCAATATTTTCTGTTGCTTATATTTGCAAAGAGTTTATCGATAACACTGATGAAACTGTAAAAGATTCTAGCATGGTGGTAGACCATAATATTTTGGGATACATTTTTTTTGTTGTTGTTGTTTTGGTACCAAACCAATAGTTAAGGGAGAATGGTGATTTTAAATGTAGAGAATAGTTCAGACAAAGCCAGAATTGCAAAAAAGTGTTACATACACCTGAGGAACTGTAAGTTTTCTAAATAATAAAATACTGGCAGTGAGAAAAACATGCACATTTGATAGTATCAAATAAAGATCACTCATGTAGCTTTGATTAAGTAAAAGAAATTGACTTGGATAAAATTAAAGGATTTTAGCCCTAGATCAAAATCAAGAATGCACATTGAAAAATGAAGATGGGATTGAAGATGTAGCTTAGTGGTAGAGCAATTGCCTAGTATGTGAAAGGCCTTGGGTTTAATCCTTGATACCACCAAATCCATCACTCAGTCAGTTAGTCAACAAAAGTTGAAAATATAGAAGAAGATGAAAATCAAAGATATTGTAAAATTAAAAATGACAAGCAGGCCATTTTCTGTATAAACATGGATGATTAAGATACACTTTTCTCTTTTTCCTATAATATTCACAAATAATTCAGTAAGATGTAAAATATAAAATCCCTCACATACTTGTTTGCCAAATTGAAGGTAGATAAACTCCAAACTCTGTGGACTCTTAAGATATTAATATTGACTGCTTAAAGCCACTAAGATTTTGTGTAATGTTTGAAGAATTTAGAGAAAATATGAAGAGAATGGTGAGAGTGTTCAATGACAGCAGATCTCACAAAAAGTATCAGTGAATGTAGTTTCTGAAGTTAAAGGCTCACTTTAAGGTGCAGTAATAGAACCTTTGTAATAATCGATACATTATGGCTGATAGCACAATGCTTCTTCTATCAAATGGGTTTCAGAAAAGTAGAAGATGCATAGCAAAGAATAATACAGATGAGCCATATTCGTAGGAAGCAATCTATTTCTGTGGCAAGGGAGAAAACGTTTTTAAATTGTGAAAGCAGAAACTTTACCCTTGTCCTTTCCTTTGCACACATACTTGAAAATCTTTTGCAAGTGTCTTCTTGTTCTGGGAAAATTAGACTATATCAAAAAAATAGAAAAAATGGCACACAGTAAGTATGTATCAAATAGAAAACTTGGGGATATGGTTCAAAAGTAACCAATAGGAATACTAACCAGAAAGAAATATTGTTAATAGACCATAAAATAATGTGATGTAAATTTTTCTTCAAGTTTAAAAAGTATGAGATGAATGAATTGCTTCTGAGAAAGAATAGCCACCAATTTAAAGAAGTTGGAAGAAATGTTAAGATAACACAGAAGTCTTGAATTATAAGCTAATGGAACTTTGGAAAAATGTTGAAGGATATAAAGTATCACAAATAGAAATAAAATTGGAAGAAACTCAAAGGAAAATATACTCTTTTATTAGCATAGGCAGCTGTACCGAAGATAAAAATGAAAAAAAATCACTAATAATACATATAGAAGAAAATAAGTGTTCAGAAGATTGAGAGAGAAAATGATTAATATAGAAAGAAAATAGGTTCCAACAGTGGCATAAATGGAGTTTCCAAATGAGAAAAGCAACTAAATAAACAACAACTAAAAACAACAGCTAAAAACCAAATATTTAAAGCTATAATTCTATGAACTTACAAAATTTTACTTTGCTTATTTAAAGACATACTGCAGGGCTAGGAAAATTGACCTGGAGTGGTCAGCCTGAAGGTGTATTATTGGACCTAACTATAACAATTTCTTATATAATTGTATGGCAATAAGGGGGAGGTGGGGGTTGAGCCTGGCCTTAGACTTCTGTAAAACAAGCTATAGTACAGCAAAATGTAGACAGGGAATTGTTTCTGTGAATAATTATTAAGAAAATTGCCAGAGACAAAACTCAGCCAATTAGGAATGAGTAGAGAATACAGTTAAGGACTGCTGGTGAGCACTGAATAAATGTAACATAAAAACTGAGATGAAAATAAATGTTCAAATGAATGTGACAGAGCAGAATTTTCATTTTGTTGATCCTAATGTAGAAATAATACAATTGTAATGAATTGGGAGAGGATGGAAGAAAGTCCTCTTAATCCAAGGAGTCAATGGATTTCCATATGAGCTGAGAAATGGAATATTAGAAATAGGATCTAAAATTTGTTGGTGAAGGAGAGAGGAAAAGAGTGAACATATTAACTTTATCATTACTCACAGTGGGGAAATGCACTTTCTAATCAGTGGAGGAATACATATTATTTTATAGTTACAGAGTTAAGTATTTCAACAAAATCATAAAACTTTCAAAATATTGAAGACCTGTGAATAAATTAACATATAATGAAATTCTAAAAATGTATAAAAGAAAATAAAACATGGCATATCTAAAACCAGGCAAATCTATCATAAAAATAAATATAAAAATTTTAATCATCTCTTATAAAACATCAGTTTATCACAGCAGTTAAGATTTATATGTCTTCATATATGTCTTCATATACGAGAATGAGAAGACATATAAATATGCTAATTTTATGAAAAATTATAAATGTGAATAAAATACACAAACATAGGCCAAGGAAATCACATCAACATGACAGTACAAGAGAGAAAAAAGAAATGAGTAAAGACAGAGATGGAATTTATGCCAGAAAGAAATATTTTGAGGAAAAGAGAATTTTCCATAATGTTTTGAGTTATAGAATAATTAACAAGAACATAAATTCAGTAAGTTCTCAAAGATAACATAAAGAACACAATGAGATGAAAAAGGAACCTTAAGGGCTAAGGATATGATGACCCAAATTATATAATCATTTTAGAAAATGTAATAAATACTAAATGCAATATAGAGAACAAAGTGAGCTAAAGGTAGTTGGTGTGTCTGGATGAGAGAACCAAATGAAATAGAAAGTAGTTCTACAAAATAATGAATATGTAGAAAAAGTACACTATGTTATAGAAAAATTTGACATAAAAGATCAACATTAAGATATATGATGTTTAAATCAAATTGTAGTGATAAAGAATAATATATAAAAAGCAAATCTAGGCAAAGAAAGAAATCATCTTGAAATGGTTAAATATGTAGCTGTCCTCAGATTTGTGCCAGTTGAATTCAGTACCAAAAAATATAGAGCAAAGTCTATAAGTTCTGAAAGGAGGAGTGACAAAATATTATTCCCTGCCAGGTAATTAAGTACACAAATATGAGGACAAAAATTCAGAAGACAGGTGTCTTGATCTTCTCTTAAATGAAATACATCCAAGTGAGAAATAAGTGAATAAAAAGAAACCAGAAATGCTGAAGAGGTCAAGGAATTGAGTTCATTGAAAATAGTCAAAAAATTAACAACTCATACATCACAACAGTGCTAAAATAAACATATGTTTCAAACTTTGGTGATAGTCAAGTAGCGATATAGGTCACAAAACTTCTGTGGTGTCAAATGTGAGAATTGTAATTATCCATCTTTAATATAAAGGGGTTGATATGATCTAAAACTGAAATGTTAATTCTGGGAATGACTGTTTTATTCATAATTGCTTTTTAAACCTCATAGAGATTTAAAAAAAATCTGTGGTAAAGAAAGTCACCTGGAGTTATTTTTTTTTTTAAGTTTCATTTCCATTTCTGTTAAATATTAGTGAAGTTGTATTTGATGCTTTTTTATTTAAAATAAAATGTAGGGGGCTGAGTTTAGTATGTCTAGTATGTGTGAGGCGCCCTGAGTTTCATCCCCAGAACCACAAAAAAAGAGTATAATACAAGTTAGTATGAGTTCCTTCTATCCTTCGTTGTTCTTTCTCTCATCCCTTTTCCTTTTACTCTCTTCTCCATGAAGAGCTTTCTAGAGTTTTATTATTTATTATGTTACTTGGTTAGTGGAATTATAAAACTTTGACTTTTTATTTCTCTGCACATCTTTTTTAGCATTTAACTTAACCAATTAAAAATTATTGGGACCAATGAGTTAAAATAAATATCATTTAAAATGCTACAGGAGAAAGAATAAGGAGTATTAATTGCTCACTAGGTGAAGATGGTCTTTCCAACATTAACTCCAAATGAAGAAAGACATGGTGAAGCTTGATAGATTATACTGAAGAAAATTAAAGCCTTCCCTATGCCAAAAAGACCTTTAAATTCAAAAGTGGAAAATATTTGTCATTTATTTGATGAAGGGATAATTTTCTTAAAGTTATTAGGGTTTATATAACCAACAGGAAAAAGATGACCAAACAGAAAAAAAAAATGGCCATAGAACAGTACCAGGCAGATCTTCAAAGTAGTATAAATGTTTTTAAAAATTATGAAACATTTTTAGTATTCTTATAAGTGAAAATAAGGTCTATAATTTACATATCTAAATGACCCTTTTATGATTATAATATGTGGTGTTGTGAAGCTACTGGTAAAATACATTTGTACCTTAATTGTGGAAGTGAGAATGTATGTTTTTGAAGGTTTAGCCAACTCTATTAGAAAATTAAAATATGAAAGTTTTAAGCCAATCATGCGAGTCGTAAGAATTTATCCTGAGGAAATAACCATGTGTATGCCCAAAGACTATCTATAGGAAAAGTTAATTTATGATAGGAAAAAAAGGTCACAAATAACAAATGTCCAAAGTAGTAAGTAAATGGAATAAGTTAATCATGCTTCATTTTTATTATCAAATTAAATATTAAATGACATTGAAAATACTTAATATGTGAGGTTTAAAGGAAACAGTTTACAGTTTACCTTATATAAAATTATTTCCATCAGAGTGACATTTTTATTTATGTCTCATATTTTTATTCATAGCAATTAATTCAAAGAAATAAAATATTTATAATGACTTTGGTTTATGAAATTGAGTTTTCTTTTTACTCCCCCATTTCTATATTTTTTCACTTTATTTTATTATTGCAAGAAGTATTTCTTAGACCATCCAAAAAAAGAAAGGAACTACAATATGTTTTTTTAGTATGCTAGTAAATCTGTAATTTACATGAGTAAAAGCCTATACTTTTTTAAAAAACAGATAATACTCTTGATCCATGTGGTCAGAAATCTCATAAAATTCAAAGGTAAAACAAATAGGCATTGAAGTCTGTTTACATCTTAGAAATTGGTTTATGATATAAGTTTCTCTAGTAAATTCACACTGAAGTCTTTCCCAAACTGAATTAATAAAGCTGGGTCTTTCATTAGGGGCACTATGGGAAACAAAATCATGTCTTGTGTGGGATTTGAATGCCCATTTCCTGCCTGAGATGGTGGATGGCATTTTTGGCTCTCTCTTGACTGCTCTGCAGCAGAATTTATTTGTAAACTTTTTAGTTTTTTTGTTTTTTAAATGCAAACTGCAAGAAGAAGCTGACCCATCTATTCTCTTGTATTTGCACAGCATTCTTTTAGGTTTTCCTAAAACCTAAAATTAAGCATCTGTATAAGCATTTATATTGGAGGGGATAATCAAGAGGGCATAAATTTCTTTTGGTGACTGAAGTTATAGTGGCACAATGAAGAGATTATTCTAAATTTCAGATAGCCTAATTAGATATAGCTTTTACCAGCTCTGTGAAGCAGAGAGACATATCAAGGACAATGCTTTGGCATTTGTTCTTTACTGATTGGAAGCAGATGAAAGCTTTTTGGGGGTATGGCTCAAATTGGAAAACTTACAGCTTTCCCCACCTTAATCACATAATATCCATCAGTCCTATTTTTGTTTGTTTGTTTAATATTCAATTGATCTTTTCCAATCATATTTTGTGAACACAGCAACATGGGACAAATGTCCTAGCTTCCTCTTGGGTTCTGGTAATTTTGCTGTTTCCCTCTCTGGACTGAGGAAGACTGGATGAGGGGACCAGCTTTCCGGTGTTTTTGTTGTGGAGGATGGTGCTTAGAGACTGGTGTTAGAAGAGAGGATTTCCAGGTGAATGGTACCCAGATACATGTACATCATTTGATTTCTGTATTGATTAAAGTAACAATAGTTGTTGTAACAAACAGGGAAGTTTTGTTCTCTTATCAAACTAGTCATTTCTTTTCTGTTTGCTTAATATCCAAATGGGTGTTCTCCCAAAGATGATTATTTTACAAGCAATAATTAAGAGACCAAGGCAGTTTCTGCCATTTGGTGGTGACCTTGTCTTCTTCACGTGTCTCCTGTTTTGATAGCCTGAGGAAAAAGCATAGAAGATGTGTATTAGTGCATTTTCTGTGACTCATACCTAAAATGCCCTACAACTTTTCTGCATACATTGGCGAGAACTTAGTTAAATAACTACATCTACCTGTGAGAGAGAATGGAAATGTAGTATAGTTGTGGACTCAGGAAGAAAGGAAGAAGAATTTGATGATTACTTAGTCAGTGTATGTTACAGTTGCCAAATCCAGTAATAGAAAATCAAAGACCAATCATGAAATACTGAGGTTTGGAAACCAAAAAGACTCAGATCTTGAATTCTAAGGAAGTTTCTAAAGTGAATGAGAAATATGTAGTAATTCCCTGAGCTGGAGCTGAGTGTTCCAGGAGGCTTTTACTAGATAGATCCTTCTATTGTATTTATGGGTGAGGAAGGGGAACAGTTAAATCAGCCAGTGCTAAGTTGAAAGGAATTTTTTATTTATTTATTTTATTTTTTTGTGATGCTGGAGATTGAACACAGTGGCATTTCAGGATTGAATCACATCCCCAGCCCTTTTATTTTATTTTCATTTGATTAAGTTGACCAGGCTGTCCTTGAACTTGCAATCTTTCTGCCTCAGCCTCCTGAGTTTCTGGTATTATAGACATGTGCTTCCATGCCAGGCTAGACAGGAGTTTATTTTAATTCAGTGGCAAGGCACAAATATAAGCAATGATGAGATATAGAATTATTTGACTTTGTGACTCTACAATCAAGCTAGAGTACTCACTTTTAACCATAATTTTAGATTATTTGATATTAAAGTTTGTTATAGACTGTTTTATAGATATTGAAATTATATGGCCTTTGTTAGGATTAATAATTTTAAACTAATAAAAATAAATACTAAATAATTTTTAGTAATAATTACTACTTTTGACAGTAATTTGAAAAGGAATACTGCCAACATTTATATAATGTTAATTTATATGTTTTATATATTAGTTTGCATGAATATTTTATGTGTTTATATAATACTCTTGGGACCTTAGAACACAACTGTGTTATAAACTGTTGTTTCTTTTTATAGATGGAAATTCATTAGGAATAATTACTTGTTTGATTCTGTATTTGCTTATAAATTGTGCTTTTTATCCAAAAGTCATATGATCAGAGACTCAAATGTGATTCATGGTCCTTTTTCCTTTCTTCTCTCCAGGAGAAAAGTTGAAATTATGCACACCCATAGTCTTTTCACTCTTCTTGGAGAAAGACTGATGTTGCATACAAACACTGTGACTGTCACCACATACAACACACTTTATGAGGTAAAATTCAAAAAATGTGATGAAAAGTCTTGAAGTATATACATTGGAAACTTTCTAAACCTATGTGATTGAGATAAGTAGTTGGTCAGTTAGTCCAAAAAAGGCAGATAAAGCAAGAATCATTAAAAATGAAAATGAACACATACCTTATTTTTTATTGTATTTGAAAAACTGTGTGCAGTTACTTGCCAGTGTTCTTATGTTGATTCAAGGGTGTTTCTTTGAATATGGATTTTCTGACTGGCTTTGCAGAGTCTTTCTCACATAAACTACACTCCATTTTTTATTAAATATATTAGATCTACCTTCACATTCTTTCCTTTCTCTACTCCCCTTGTCCTTCCTAATACATAGCAATTACTCACTTTGATAGAGGTGATGTGAGGTAAAATGTAGATGAGAACTATTTATAAAAATGATGTTCAGATGCACCTTTAGATCTCATTTCGATTGAGAAATTCTTTTCTCATCACCTCTGACAGGTAGTCATACAGGTGTGGGTCCAGTATTTTCTATGAAATGTGTATATTGCCTCATAAAATAGCTATTTTGATTTTAAATGTCAGTAAAGTATAAGAACTGTTCCCTTCTATTAACCTTAATTTTGCTTTGCTGTAACCAGTCTTGGACTATCCCAGTACTCTAAGTGTAAGGGTTGGCAAACTACTGTTTTTGAGTGACTATGAACTAATGATGGTTTTTATATTTTTAAGTGGTTGAAAGTAATCAAAAGAAAAGTAATTTATGCAAACGAAAATTTGAATGTCCATAAATAGTTTTATTGGAACATGGCCACAATGATTTGTTCAGGTATGGCCCATAGGTGCTTTTAATACTATAAGCACAGAGTAGTACTTGGAACAAAGAATGTTTGTCATACTCTTATCCCTTTGCACTCTAGCTTGACACACTGAGAATAAGAGTGATACAATAACTCAATATTGTTTCGTATACCAGTGTATTGCCAAACGTGCCTTCTTTTGAAATATCAGTATATACCTGTCATATCAAAACAGGAACAATTGGTTTTGAGTCTCACACTTTTAAAATGACAATGGACTGTAGATTAGTTGTGACAGTTTAGAAGGCAAGGCATTGTGTCTATTATACAAAGGCATTATGTCATGCTAAAAAATATCTTTATTGACATTTCTAGACTAGGTATGCATAATATACCTAACTTAGAAAAACATTGTTTAGAAAATATAAAACTGAATATTTCATCATTAAAGATTTCTCCAGAAAAATAAAGGGAGAAATATTCACCATAGAGGAAGGCAAATGCTGAATGAAATCTCTTTCATTCAGTAGTTCTGAGTGGTATTGTTATATAATTTTAAATTAATACGGGACAAATTCAAACATCTCAAGTACTACATTTTTTTAATCTAAGCCATTGGCTAGTTCCAGCTCAATTACAGTTTTTTGCATAGCCTTCAAACAGGATAGTTTTACATTTTCAAGTTTCATTGTCTATAAATAACTGTATTGGAACCTAGTCATGGTAGTTCATTTAATATAGTCTTTGGTTGACTTTACGCTGTTATAGAGGTGAGTACTTCTAACAGAGCCCATATTGTTCATACATCCTCAAATACTTATCTGACCTTATCTCTAAAAAGTTTGCTGATTCTTGCAGTACTGTAACAGAGAAGTGTAACTCCCCCATTGTTTTTATTAAATACTATTTTAATTTTATATGAGAATCAATATGCAATCCGTACTAAAATTTGGAAAGGATAGAAAAGCATCAAGATAAAATTTACCCATAGTAAGCTCCATTAATACTTAAAAGTATAAAGAATTTTTCTTAATTCTTCCTCCTATACACACACAAACACGTACACACACACACACACACACACACACACACACACACATCTTTAAAAAGTAGCGTGCATAGCTTTGTGCTCTTAACATTATATTGAAAATCTTTTTGTTACAAAATACTCACCTAGAGCTGGGTAGGGCAAACTTTCTCCCTTAAAGAAATGGTAAAAAATTTAGACTTTGTGGACTGTATGATATTTGTTATAAATATGTAGGTCTACATTTGTAGCTTAGAAGCACTTATAGATAGTATGAACCAAATGGACTGTGTTCCAGTCAAACTGTTTTAAAAACAGGCAGTAGTTTGGCCCAGAGGCCTTGGTTTTTTGAACCCTGATCTGTAGCATTAGTTTTCACTATTTTATTTCATCGTTTGTCTGCTTTATTCTCTCAGTAGAGTAGGTGCAGCCCATTAGATAAAGAACCTTTTAGCTTCTGACTGTTTTTAAGCTTAATATGCCTAGTTTGTATCAGTCTTTCCTTAAATCACATAATCTGTAGATAGAACCTTTTAGAGTAATTCCTACTTAATAGTAGTGTTTAAAAAAATATTGCTCCAATATTTTGAATGCAGAACTGAGTATGCACTAACAATATGGCATACACTTTACAGAGAATGATGAGGTGATTTCCTTTCTTGACTTTGATATTGTATTTTCCTAATTATAGTAACTATCTTTTATTTATTTTTATTGGATACTTCTTAGGACAATTACCTTAGTGAGTGTCTTATATTCATGATCTCAGATCTTAAAATAGTCCTATGATACTGGTCAATTTGTCTCTTAAAACAGACAAATTGAGACTTACAGGTTCAATAGTTTGCTTTGCCATATCACTAATAAATGCTTATAAATTAGGTAGGTTCCATAATATATGTACTAAGGGAAAAATGTCAAAATCTACCTTCAATTGACAATATTAAAGTCCTCTTCTGAATTAACACCTTGTTATAATAATCAGGTGTGGTTCTGAATGCTTTAGCCTCTGATATTGATTAACTTTTGTTGTGTCTTGGTTTTCTTAACTACACTTTGCTTTGGCTAGTGATACCTATCTAATTAATTTTTTTAAAGTGGGGGGACTGGGGAAATAACTCAGTGGCAAAGCACCCTGTAATTCAATCCCCGAGTATAAACACACACACACACACACACACACCACACAAACACACACACAAGCCACACACACACAAAAACTTAGGCCCTCATGATAATGTGTCTCAAGAGACTATTAGCATAGGTGAGGGTGACAGGCCATGCATGTGCAGAACAGGGAAGCACAGTTGTGAATGTGGTGTATATCCCCAACACAAGCCTGCAAGATATGATGGACACTTATCTAACTTTTTAATCATTGTTTAAACCTGTGTGACTTTCCGACCATCTGCTTATTTTGAGTTATCAATATGGGTAGAAAAATCAATGAATCCTTACAATAAAAGAAAAGTGTAGCATAATATGTTGAATTTGTAAATTCATTTATATTCCTGACCTTAAAATAAAAACATGTCACATGTATGTATAAACATGTATGTATTTCTGTTAATCTTCCTGAACAGTGACTCAACAAGTGCAGTGGTACTTTACCTACCACCTATACAAATCTCTGCTCCTGATATCCAGATTTTGGTCTTTAATGATAGTCTATGCTAAATAAAGCCAGGTTGTTGCTGATTCTATGCCTTAGGGCAAGGAAATGTCAGGATAAATGTGAATCCTCTGATGTTGGATGTCGAATGTTGGAAGTTTCAGGGATGTTGAATGTACTCATAGGGCCTTTGTCTGACCAATCTCGTAGTTACATATGTTATTACCGATTTGGCAATAATATTTGACATATATTAATAGTAATAACTATAAATTTTGAAAGAGTTCATAATGAACTCATATTAAAAAAAAACTAATGTAAGTGTACAAAAAAATCAAAGAAAAAAGATGGTAAATGAGCTGGGCATGGTGTTGTGTGCCCGTGGCTTAGGAGGCTGAGGCAGCAGGATCACAAGTTTAAAGCCAGCCTTAGCAATTTAGCGAGGCCCCAACTAACTTAGTGAGACCCTGTGTCAAAATAAAATATAAAAAGGACTGGAATATGACTCAGTGGTTAAGTACCCTTGAGTTCAATCCCTGGTACAAAAAAAAAAAAAATAGATGATAAATGATTGGTTAGCACCATTGATTTCATGCAGTAGTAGATAAAGGTCTTCAACTGAAACTTTAATGCTATTAACAAACCAAATTGTATTATGAGAGTGTTAGAAAAATGGATTACTATTTCTTGATCTCCAAAATTTAAGGATTGTATTATTTTAACTAATGCCAGTTGTTTACTGTTGGGGTCTTTAGCCCCCTTGCTCTTCTCTACCAGCGACAAGGGAAGAGAGCACTCCCCAACAAGGCCAGACCCGGAAAGGTAGGGCCGACCGACTGCCCGCACCCAGCCCTCCGGGCGGAGGACAATCAGACGTGTCAGGGAGACCAGTCACAACAGTCATTTATTGAGGAAGTCACACAACTTTTATGTAGGGTGAAGGCTAGGCAGGAACCAATCAACTTAAAGGTCAGCAAGGCATGGGGGGTTCACACAGGCAAGAGTCCCATAGGACGAGCTGATCACGTTTGCAGAACTGTTGTTAACCAATCCCTGACGGTGGTCCGATTTATCGTCATTAACTTTTGAAACCACCTTTGAGGCCTTGATCTTGCTCACCCGCCAGGAGGTAAGGAGTCAGCCTGAGTTAGTTAACATGTCATTAGTCCTGGCAGTTTACAAAAAATTAGACTTGTGATTTCTATTAACATAGCAAGCGTAATTTAACTTCATAAACAAAACATCCTAAAGGTTTGCAGCATGAATTTAATTCATCAATCTGTTTCTGCATTCTTTAATAAGAATCAGTTGTTCAGTAATTTAGAGTTTAAAATCTTTTTTTCCCTCTTTATTGTCCTTTTGTTTGTTTGTTGTTTTGCTTTGGTTTGGACGAATTACTTTTAACTCCAGCAATGTTTTTAAATTAAATAGCACTATACCTTTAAAAAGGTATAAAATTGGGTACAGAAATAATAAAGTACTGTGTTATACCTATGTTGCTGCTAATGAATAATAGAAAATAATCAGTTTTGTGTTGTTTAGCAAAATCTTTTGAAGTGCTATTTCTCTCTTGGTGATCTTTAAAACTCTTAAGATTGATAAGATGTATAAAATAAATAATAAATATTAAAGCACAAATCCATACTTTTTAACTGGATATGCCAGGCAATTTTATCTAAGTTATGAACACGTAAAAATACATCTTAAGGATCCTGAAAACCAGAATGTTACTAAGAAGACATCCTGTTTCCTAATTTTCTGAGGTGCATTATGTCTAATGAGGACTGGGAGTATGGATATGTCAGAAAGGAAACTGTCATAACTGCTGTTTAGGCCACAGTCTGTCTGTAACATGTGAATTATGAAATAATGTCATTTTAAAAATAATATTTAAATGTGTAATGCTGGACTCAGGTCTTTGTCTATAAATACATTAAGGAAATACAATACAATAAAGGAAACATTAAATACAATAAGTACAATAAGAAAAAGTTACCTTCATGCTTAAAATTCACTTTGATTTCCCTGTTCTACATGATTGCACTAATCACATGATACTGTTGAACACTCAAAATGTGTTTACTGTGAATTGAGAAATGCTTTAAAGTGTTAAATGCACATTGGATTTCATGTCCGTATCTGACTCTGAACCCTCTGTATCACCTTGTTTTAGTTGGGTACAGGTGTTATTTCCTGTATGTATCTCTTAACCAAATCCATGAAAATTTCAAGGCCCATCATGAGTCTTATGCTTTCCTTAAAATGTTTATATCTGCATTCATTTCTCTTTATTTATATCGTTATTCCCGTCTTCTCTTTTTAAACTAACATAGGTTCTTAATGACAGTTTACCATGTCTTATTGCTTAATAGGGGCATGTGTTTATGCCTGCCTCCAGAACATTAATTAAATAAATTGGTGCTAGAAATATAATTCCACTTAGCATCTATATTTTCCATCTCCAAACATTAGCAGAGTGTGGGCACACAACTGGCTCTTCATAATACATGCTGAATTGAGTTTCTAAATATATTTTTATAATTAAAAAAGATTGTTTTAGATTTGAATATGTTGTAGTTTTCAAACCATTTTCACATGTAGAGCCTTATTTAATTTTTCTAGCAGTTTTATTAGATGGACAAGGCAATTATTACCCTCAATGTTAGATGAAAAAATAGGGACTTAAAAATACAGAAATATTAAGAAAATAATAATAAGAGCATAAAAACTGGTGATGTTTTAAGGTAAATTTTGTTTCTTGTGCAGTGTGATTTAACTGCTTTTGGTGGAGAAAGTTTTGACTATTCTCTTCCATTTAGGAGTCTGACCTGGTTTTCTTCCCACATGTCTGGAGTTACCAGAATTTTCTGAGATATTGTCCAGTGGGCTATAGGGACACACCAGGGCCTTTTGGAAAAATTGATGTGAAAACTCCTTCTAGATATATACCAACTAATAATTCATTGTTCTTTGGTATATGATTTTTAATGAAATTTTATCCCACACTTCAGTTCCATTATATTAGTAGTGCATGTTTGGACTGCTCCAATTAAGAAAAATTCTGACACAATTTAGTTTTAACAATGAAGTGTTTAGTTTTCAACAGAAGTATGAAAGAGGGGAACAGAGTTAATTATGCCTGATATTTATCATTTAAGTAATAGTAGGCCAGATTTCTTTTTAAGTTAGTTACTTTTTGGTCTGCATTTCTAATATAGCCATTACATTTTCTGTCATCTGCTTAGTTTGAGCAGAAAGAGAAGAAAAGTGCCACTTCTGGATATCATGGTCCTTTTCTAATCAGAATGATCAAGGGATCATCCCTGTGTCTTAATTTACTTTTTCTGTTCCCTATTTTTAGAGCACAGCTGTGTACACTTGTTCTTTAAATTAACTTTTATAGTATTTCCCCCAGTTTTATTTGACTTGTGTTGAACTGTTTTAAAAGGATTATTCAGAACTTGTCATGCTAAAATTAAACAGGAAATGAAATCACTGATATAAATTGATATCTTTATTAAATACAGTCTCATTGGGCTTATTTATATTTAAGAGTATAGATAAACATGGGTTAAAGCCTGTTTATACATTTATTTTTAATATATATAAATTTATTTATTATTCATAACAGCCATCTGTATATTTCTGTACAATAATTTTATGTATATTTAATAATATTCATATACATATTAATGTAATTCAGTTATCCATTCTTTCACTTAACAAAGGTATGTTGAGTACTGATGTGCTTAGAATGATGTGCATAAGGCACTGGTGCTAATTCCTGAAATGTAACAGAGATGATGCATATATCCTGTACTTATTGAGTCTGTGTTTTAGTGAAAAGTTAGTAAATTTTTTAGAATGTCTTGTCTTTACTTGGTCAACTCATGCCATTTTTAATTATTTGAAAGAATTTTAAAAATTACACTAAATAACAGTGAGCCACATTTTAAGGAAGGAATTTTTCCTTCTCAAACTTCATTTTTAAGTAGGGACCCTGCTCAGACATTATTTTGTTGCAAATAATTCTTGAAAATAATTCTAATATTTTAAAATTAATAATGACACAAAGAATCAAATGTATACAATGTACAACATAGGTATTTAAAGAGGTACATTGAGAAAGTATTTTAAACCATAAATTTGTTGATTTTTCTAAATCTTTCCTTCCATAGATATGTATCTTTTATGTCCTCATCTAAAATAAAAATTGAGAAATATAGATTTAGAGAGTTTAAAAGAATATATAATTCTTTAGAAAGGCAATTGGGTATAGACATTTCTTTTGATTGGAACCAAAATGACATTGTTGCACATTCTTTGCATATTTATATTTTGTAGTTATAATTTAAATTTTTCTATGAAGTTCATATTCTTTCTTTCAGATCTTGACAGAGCAAGTGTGTACTCAAGTTGTACACAAACCACATCCAGAACCAGATTCTACAGTGAAAATTCAGAATCCAAGTGAGCAAATGGCAGTTCTTTATTGTTGTGTGATGGTTATACTGCAACACGTGAGACTAAATCAGACTTTTCCTGTTTAAATCAGTATGGTGTTTACCCAGTTTGTAACACTTTTATAACTCACCTATCATAATGCTAAGTATTTTGTTTGAAATTAGCAAATATAATATGTATCTTTGTTGAAAATAAGATATAGTTATAAATCATTAGTTCAAGTTTTTTTGTTTACAGTGATTCTTAAGGTGGTGGCAACTTTATTAAAAAACTCTACGCCAAGTGCAGAACTGATGGAAGTTCGCCGTTTATTTTTATCTGATATGATAAAACTTTTCAGTAACAGCCGTGAAAATAGAAGGTAAACAATTTCAATGTTACAGTAGAACTTTTATCCTACAATTAATATTCTTCTCCTGACTTTTTAATCTTTCAAATAAAAAAGTATAAATCTTTCTTATATTGCTAAATACTCTTAATCATTAGAAAAGGCATTATGTTTTAGAGAATCTGTATTCATTGTACTTTTACTCATTTTTATATATTATTCATTTACCCATTTGTATTTTAATTATATATATATGTGTGTGTGTGTGTGTGTGTGTGTGTGTATCTGTCCTTAAACTATTTCTGATACCTGCCTATTACCAATAGTACTTTTGATTATAAATATGTTGGACTTGCACATATTCATCTATACTTTTCTCCTGTTTGTCTTATGACTGCTGTCATGCATTTTAAAGATGGTTCACAAAGACATGAGGTACAATTTGAGGCCATGAACTCTTTGTCTATGGTTTTTTCCTGAGCCTTTAATTTAACAAATATTGATTGTCCATTGTGTGTGGAGTATGGTGCTATGTAGGGTAGTTTTAGTGCACACTTTTAGGATGCTTCAGTGGGCAAGACAAGCATAAACCAATGATTAATTTATGATAGATTAAATGCATTGTGAATGCTAAAGGTGAAGGAAAACAATTACTACACTTGACTGGGAGAGCTAGGAAAGTGATTTTGAATGGTAATTGGGAATTTTCTAGGAGAGATATGGAGAATATAGAATATAGAATGTGCAAAATAATCATTTACCTTACTTTACTTAGGTCAGGTCATATTTTCACTATTTTACCCAAGTTACAAGAAAATAAATTCTACTTTAATTTTGGTATTTTTAATGTGATCTTTTTTCTTCCTTAGATGCTTATTGCAGTGTTCCGTGTGGCAGGATTGGATGTTTTCTCTTGGCTATATTAATCCTAAAAATTCTGAGGAACAGAAGATTACTGAGATGGTCTACAATATCTTTCGTATTCTTTTGTATCATGCAATAAAATATGAATGGGGAGGCTGGAGAGTCTGGGTGGATACACTTTCAATAGCTCATTCCAAGGTAACCAGGGATTCAACATTTTACACCATCTAGGTTTTAGCAGTGAATTAATGCCTATAAACCTTCATCTGGTGCCATCTTGTGGACATCTTAGATTATGGCTGATTCCTTTATCCTAGTTTTCTCTGTCCTATTTTTTCCATCCTCTATTCATAGATTGTTAGAGCCTGAAAGTATCTTTAGATCATTTAATTCAAACTTCAAATTTATAAATTAGGAATTTTAGGTGCTATATCTGTTTATATTAGATTTGAAAACTTGAGTTTGAATCAGTTGCTCTTTTAAGAAAAACATGTCTGCATAATTCTTACATTTTATAACTCTCTGAAATATACTTCATAAGACATTTTTAAAGAGGTCATAATTTTTTTCATTTCTCAGTGAATTATAAATATACTTAGTTTTTAAAGATATTTAAAATTGTATTATCTTTTTATAACATTAAGAATCTATTTTAAATATTTTTCATAAACTGAAGTAGTGAATCAAAGTATACAAATATATACACATTAGATTCTGGAAATTCAGATTTAGAGTGTCTCATTGTGTGTTGTCATAGAAGAAGTCTGGATGCTAGAAGTTTGACTTTTAATCCATTCATGTCATAATTAAACTTTTTATTTTTAGTAAATTCATTTAGTTCTTTTTTGGGGTGACAGTACAAGGAGTTGGACTCAGGGGTACTCAACCACTGAGCCACATCCCCAGCCCTATTTTTTTTTGCATTTTATTTAGAGACGGTCTCTCTCTGAGTTGCTTAGCACCTCACTGTTGCTGAAGCTGGCTTTGAACTTGTGATTCTCCTGCCTCAGTCTCCTAAGCCACTGGAATTACAGGCATGTGCCACTGCACCTGGCTCATTTAGCCCTTTTTAGCAGCTATTACAAATATACTTTGAGAGTATAAATAGTAACTCCTTTAGGATTTATGATGTGTGCTGCCTCTGATGAAACTATTCAACTTTGTGTGTATTTAAAAGCAGCTTTACAGAATATGTAAATGAATGATTCTGGTTGTCTTTTATAAAATTTTACTGATCAAAACAGATGACAGCTTATAATGCTAGTGACTGGGAGGCTGAAAACAAAGGATAGAAAATTTGAGGCTAGTTGTCTTCATAACTTAGGGAGAACCTGTCTCAAAATTAAAGAAAAAATAAATAAATAAAGGACTGGCTATGTTGCTCAGTGGAATGTGCCCCTGGGTTCAATTCCCAGTACTGGAAAAATCCAAAACCAAAGGAAAAAAAAAGATGACAAGCAGATTTGGCTAGGTCATAGGTTGCGAACCCCCACATTTGGAACTTATATAAATGAAAGATTTTTTTATATCAAGATAATCTCTAAAGAAAGGTCTATCTAAATTTATTTTAGCCTATTATTTAAATATAAATTAATATCATCTGTGTCTATAAGGAAGGATTTTGAACTTAAAAACTTTAAGAATTTTAATTTGTTATAAATTTACAAAATTTGCAGTGTATTGTCACTTCATATTTATCATTGCTTTAACAAAGTTGAGAGTAACAAAGAAAAAGACATTTCAAGTCTTTGTACAAAAAATACATATCCTAATTATTCCCAAATAATCCCATGTGAAAAAATAAATTCAAAGTAGCTTATATAAGGATAAAATTATAACTTAGCAGTTTATAAATGTATATATTTATAGATAGGTATGAATTATTTTTAACAGTTGTTATGATAGGTGCATGTAGGAACAAGAGATGGTGAAAAATTCTTAGTTTTATGGTAATGGTATTTTGATTATTGTATATTATTAGCTGCCAGTTCCTCATTTAAGTCTAAGTAAATGTGTAGGCATTGTCAAATTAGGTTGGTTAACAGTGAAATATCTAACCTGAACAAAGAACTTTTAATTTTGCTAGTTTGCCTATGTGACTTTGGACAAGTCATGTAATAAATCACAAATTGCAATGTTTGATGATTATTTCTATTTACTTAATAAAACTAAGCATTTGTTTTAGGATTAACATCTACTACTTTAAATGTTTTTTTAAAGACATGGTACTATTTTTGCTATTATTGTCATAATTTTATTTACATTGTTTATATTTTTCTTCTTGACATATATAAAATACCTTAATGTTTTCTTATTCCCAAGGTCACTTATGAAGCACATAAGGAATACCTTGCCAAAATGTATGAAGAATATCAAAGACAAGAAGAAGAAAACATTAAAAAGGGAAAGAAAGGGAATGTGAGCACCATCTCTGGTCTTTCCTCACAAACAACAGGAGCAAAAGGAGGAATGGAAATCCGAGAGATAGAAGATCTCTCTCAAAGCCAGAGTCCAGAAAGTGAAACGGATTATCCTGTCAGCACAGATACTCGAGACTTACTCATGTCAACCAAAGTGTCAGATGACATTCTTGGAAATTCAGATAGACCAGGGAGTGGGGTACATGTGGAAGTGCATGATCTTCTAGTTGATATAAAAGCAGAGAAAGTGGAAGCAACAGAAGTAAAGCTTGATGATATGGATCTATCACCAGAGACTTTAGTGGGTGGAGAAAATGGTGCCCTTGTGGAGGTTGAATCTTTGTTGGATAATGTATACAGTGCTGCCGTTGAGAAACTCCAGAACAATGTACATGGAAGTGTTGGGATCATTAAAAAAAATGAAGAGAAGGATAATGGTCCATTGATAACATTAGCAGATGAGAAAGAGGAACTTCCCAATAGTAGTGCATCATTTCTTTTTGATAAAATACCCAAACAGGAGGAGAAACTCCTTCCTGAACTTTCTAGCAATCACATCATTCCAAATATTCAGGACACACAAGTACATCTTGGTGTGAGTGATGATCTTGGATTGCTTGCTCACATGACTGGGAGTGTAGACTTAACTTGTTCATCAAGTATAATAGAAGAAAAAGAGTTCAAAATTCATACAACATCAGATGGAATGACCAGTATTTCTGAAAGAGACTTATCATCATCAGCTAAGGGGTTAGAATATGCTGAAATGACTGCAACAACTCTGGAAACTGAATCTTCTGGCACCAAAATTGTACCAAATATTGATGCAGGAAGTATTATTTCAGATACTGAGAGATCTGACGATGGCAAAGAATCAGGAAAGGAAATCCGAAAAATTCAGACCACTGCTACAACACAAGTAAGCTATCTTACATTACTTGTAGAAATAAAATTAGCACCAAAACAGAGTAATTTCTTGTGAGTTTCACCATGTTTATATTCATGTATAGTATGACAGAGGTTTATAGAATTTAGTGTGGTAGCATATATATTAAGAAATTAAGAGAAATTAAAAGTATCTTGATTATATTTACAATTCTGTCATGTTTTTCTGTGTAACTTTGCTCAACCACTCTGGGCTTAAGATCCTTATATAGTATGAAACATTGTACTAGATTAACATAAGACCTTTAAGGTCTCTACCACTTCTAAATTTTATGACTCCATGACTATATTTATACGTTTTACACTCAAAATCATCATTCTGAATAATTGATTAATTTTAACCTTTTAAGCTTCAGGCCCAATCCTGTTCTGTGGATTATAGAAAAGAGGACTTGCAGCCCAGATTGAACTGATAAATGAAGGGGAAGGGAAAAGGGAACTGTTATTTATCAAGTGCCTACTATGTTCCAGGCACTGTGATAGATGTTTTCAGATTTAATCCTCACAACAACTCTGTGAGGTAGGTAATATGGCTGAGAAAATTTGGAATTATTAGCAGTGAGAATTTTCTTTACAACCATGTGGATAAAAATTTGTTATGAATAAATTAAAGATTCTTAAGCATGGTAGTTAGGAAATGTTAGTTAATGCTGCAGTTTTAACCTTCCTTACCAAAATAAAGATAAAAACAGCTGATGTTTTCTGATACAGATTTAATTTTTGAGCTTTGAGTTGTGACTATTTCCTCATTTTCTGGGCTAAATAATGCTATTGTGGTTAAGTCTTTGAAAAATTATAATAATACTTTTGCCCTTAAAGATTTCAGTTTTCTTACTTGTCTTTTAGTGTCATTGAAAATAACTTTAGCATGTTCCACTAGAGATATATTGCAAATAGTAAACCATGCCTTACCTGGGCATCTTTGTACTCCAGTAAGAATCCTTTGTAATAAATTCTGTGTGTGGGAAAGGTATTTTAATTTTTTCTTTCTTAACTGCCAATTTCTATTTTTGTGGCAGTTGTACTACAGCAATAGTTTGGCAGGGGATGGGAATATCAAATTAGGTACAGATTTAAAATAAAGGAAAACAGGGTGCATTGTTTACTGAACATAATAATCACTAAGCTTGTCCGTTTCAAATTGGGAGTTCACAGTCATCCTTCAGGTTTGTTTTCTAGCTTATCATATGTACTTTTTTGTTTTTGAATTGAAATACTGTGAGTGAAATAAACTTTTAAGTTACCTTGAATCTATTTGAGTAATGTTTCTTCCAGTCATGTGCTTGTAGTTAGAACTAGTTGATGATATATATTCAGTGCACTTAATTTCATGCTTGCTCACTTTCATAAGGAAGTCATGTGGCCTAATGTAAAGACCCTGTATTGGAGCAAACAGGATCTGGTTTTCAAATGTGAACTTTGGTGTTAACCTTGGGCATTTGATTGCATTGACTATTTTCTGAAATAAAAAAAATAGAAGCTGAAATACTGACCTTTTTAGCTGAGAAATGTACCTGTGCAGGGAAATACCAGTGAATAATATATTCAAAATATGTTAACCTATTCAAGTCATATGTAAAAACTTTACTCACTTTATTGTATGTACTGTTACCATTTTTACAGCAGGCATTTGTTTTGTGCTCCACAAAAGTTCACCTTTTCTTTCTTTAGGCTGTTCAGGGTAGGTCTGTCACCCAACAAGATCGAGATCTCCGAGTTGATTTAGGATTTCGAGGGATGCCCATGACTGAGGAGCAGAGGCGCCAGTTCAGTCCAGGACCCCGGACTACAATGTTTCGAATTCCAGAGTTTAAATGGTCTCCAATGCATCAGCGACTTCTCACAGATTTGCTATTTGCATTAGAAACAGATGTACATGTTTGGAGAAGGTAGAACTATTTCCTTTTACAAATAAAACCACTTTCACTTAAGAAAAATGAATATTTTTATTGACATCAACTGATTTGTAAGTGATTTATGTCACTGCGTAATACAAATTAAAAATTAAAATTTAAAATTTTGATAGAAACAAATATTTTCGGAAAGGTTATAAAACCTGGGGCTTACCTCAATAAGAGTACAACAACATAGTCTTAATACAGTTAAAAAGCAAACATTGAATCTGTTATTACCTGATATATATAAAAAAGATTTAATTAAACAATCAACTTCAGTTGATATTTTTATGTTTTTATCTTTTTCTGTGAAAATTGATATCATGTACTATATTCTTGATAACAATATTAAAATTTATAATGATAAAATAAAACTTAAAATCATCTCCTGCAAATGTAGGTTTTTAGAGCCTATACTATTTAAGCAGTTAGTGGATATCAGTCCAAATATAATTAAAGAAAACAAATCTACATAAATTAATCATTACCTTTCCTCATTTTCAATTTAATTTTCTAATAGCAAGTGTGTAACAAATGAATTAAGAGAGTGTTATCATTTGCACATAGGTGTATGTAAATTAGGAAGTTGATGGCTATAAATAACAAAGTACCATTACCATCAGCAGCTTGGTCAACTGGATGACATTCTTAGAATTCAGGCTGGCTTCTCTGCTTCTCCTTGTGTTTCCTTTTATTCATGGTGGCTGCATTAGCTCCCAGCATCAGTTCAACATAAGAAACTTGCCTAAATTAAAAGGCAGGATATCTTCCTTCTTCCTTTCACTCCTTTACCTTTTTTACCATCTTTTCATTTATTCTTTCTTTCTCTCTCTTTTTCCTGGGAAAAATCCCTCAAGAAATTTCCCCGTTATGGTCCAGCAATATCACAAGTTTATTTCTAAATAGATCACCAGGAAAAGGAAATGGGATTATAATGATTGGTCTATATAAACCAATATTGGGTTAATTACCTAGTAATTGAGGTAAGACTACCCTTTCCTTTGCCCAACACAGCTCAATAACAAAAGAAAATCTAGACTATTTTAGCAGGGAAGAAGTCATGACTATTGTGGAAGCAGTTGGAAGTTCTTTCTTTTGATTTTGTTTGATCAGTTCTTAAGCTATTTATATATTTTTATTGTTAATGTTATTAGCTAAGTTATCTAGGGATGGTAACTGAAGAAAATTAAATATCCTGAATTAATTACTATTAACATGAAATCAGTATATGGAGATAAATAATGTTATTTACTAATTAGAGTATCAGTAGCTCAAAAGTGAGTGATACCTTCCCTTCCATCAACATATAGTGTCTTTGTTTTATTTCATGTACACTTGAGAAATTCCCTGAACAGAATTAGAATTTTGTGTAATTAAATGTTTTTAGAAGATAGCACTTATTTTTTAGGACGGGAATACTTTTTGAAATGCAAAATATGATTTTTTTTTACAGCCCTGAAAAGATGAGTTATTGAACTGAGTTTGATTGTGGGGTAATCTTTTTTATTACCTCCCATTAGATAAAACAGTTCATAATCCTGACTAACGCCATATTAAAGCAAAATATTTCTTTGAGCATCTATATAGCATGTTTTGCATGAGAAAACACATTGATGACCTACTTTGATATCTTTTCCCTCTTTTTACTCAATAAGTCCAGTTTACTCATACTTCCCTATCATGTCACTTCTGTGACTTGCAGTTATTTTCAACATGACTGGTAAATTGTGGGCCAACAGTCAGGCAGTGTGACAAACTGAAACTTCCTAAAAGGTAAAGCTTAACTATGCAATTGTTTTACTTTTAAAAACAAAACAACCAGATTTGGCAGAAATAAATACTTTTAGCTAAATTCATTGACCTAGTCATATGTCTTAGACTCTAGTTAATATCAAGCAGAGACAAATGAGTAATACACTTGGATACAAAAACACTATGGTGATATTTAGATTTTGGTAATGTTATTTCAATTTTGAATTTTTTTCATAACAATTCCATTTTAAATTTGTCTATCTTCTCTAATATTCTGTAATTTTATTCAAAAATATTCTAAAACTATCTAAACCTCTTATTCTTAAGCCAAGGAAATGTTCATTTGTGTTTTGTTTTTCTGATATTCTAGCCATTCAACAAAGTCTGTAATGGATTTTGTCAATAGCAATGAAAATATTATTTTTGTACATAACACAATTCACCTCATTTCCCAAATGGTAGACAACATCATCATTGCTTGTGGAGGAATTTTACCTTTGCTCTCTGCAGCTACATCACCAACTGTAAGTACTTTGCCTCCATCTAGTGGCTGTTTTTTATAATTCCATGAATTGAGCTTTTCAGTAGTGTCTGATACTGCAAGCAGGTAAATTTTCACAAAACGAGTTCTCCTGAGGGAACTTCTTAACCATTTAAATATATATTCCAACTATTTTTGTTAGTGTAGGATATAAGATATGTGGGTTTATTAAAATATTTCTCAGGTGATTCAGATGAGTAGTTTTGGGGAAGAACCATAACTATAAATGATTTATTTTCTGTATATATTTCTTCAAATCCACTAAACATAGCTGATAAACTGCTAAAATCCCATGTAACATTTTCATCTGACGTTACTTCCAGGTCAACATGTTTTTTAATCAAGCCTCATCTCTATTTGCTTTTATATAAACCATTGAAATATATTAGTAAAATAAACTTGAAAAGCATTTTGTGTTAATTAGGTATAGTATTAAAATAGGATAGATCAATGTTAACTTTATATTTTAGTAGTCATTTTAAAAATATCTGATTTAGGACTGGGTATTCAGTGAGTGGTAGAGTGCTTACCTAGCATTTGTGAAACCCAGGGTTTGATCACCAGAACCACTAAAACAAAAAGAGAGAGTATATTATTAGGACTGAGGGTGTAGCTTAGCATTGGAGTGTTTCCATAGCATGCACAAAGAACCTGGGTTCAATCCTCAGCACTGCAAAAAATAAAAATATTTTTTGATTCAGAATAAAACAGGACTCCATAGCTATTTGCTTAGGTGGGAAAAAATATAAGACTATGATTTGTATATAACTTTTGTTCTTGCAAAATATTGGAAGCCTACCTTTAATCCCAGAAAGAGTACTTTTGCCAGAGAGAAACCTGCAGACTTTGTTCAGATGTGTATTACTTGCTGAAACAGTATTTCCAAATTGATCTCTGACTTCACTTCATCATTGAAAAGCTTTTTTTACATGTCTCTTTTTCTCAGTGTTTTTTTTTTTTTTTTTTTGGTCAATGCCACAACCACCAGAGCAATATTGGAGCTTAATATTAGCAGCAGCAGATTGTATCTTCACACTCTGCCTCCAGGCACATACACCTGTATTTCATCAATGAATTTATTCAATAAGTCTACAGAGGCAAACAAGCTAATTTGGGAGGGAATGCCACAGGTCTTCATTAAGTCCTTAATGGAATTAGCAGCTAAACCAAGAAAATGAAAGCATGAAGAACAACATGATTGGTTGATGATTTGTGTCAAGGGCAGTTGTCCTGAGATTCATATACCATCCCTTCTCCTTAATATCTATTTTCTACTGGTGATTTATACCAAACTCTGGTAAAATTTTAAACATGCATTTCAGAATTGAGATAGGAATTTTTTCCCCCAGCTATATACTAAAGAATGAATATATCATTATTTTCCATGTGGCAGTTTTCTTCATTATAATAAATTTTGTTTTATGTCTTATAATTTGTTATCAAGAGATTTTTAAAATTTGCATTAAAAATTCCTTTAAAATGAATATTGAATGTTTTAAAATTTGTGTAGAACAAAAGAAATCATCTTTATATTAAATAGTTTAGCCAAAAATATTGAACTTTGTATAGCTTTGAATTGTTCACATTACCAGTCTTCCAAATTTTAAAGCTAAATTATCTCTAATTATTAACGTGGAAAAAATATTAAAGTAGTGAATTAAATTGTCAACACAATTTATATACTATTACATCATCCAAATCTACCTATTTTATAATAAATGTACAATAAAGGTACTGACCTTTTAAAGTTTGACTTCCAAAATTATTACTTATGCCATTTGGACCACTATTGTTTGGAATTTACAATTACTTATGTTCTGGACTATTCTCAGCAGATTTGGAAATTCATTCAGCAGTAGAAACTCGTTTTTTTGTGTGTAATTGTCTTTGTCTCTATATTTCTGTCATTTTGGCCCATTAACTGATTGTACCTATTGTTGCCTGGTAGTTCAACATACATAATTTTACATTCTTTGAATAAACTGCTTCCTTAAAAGAAACAGCCAGAACCTTTCTCCTACTTATTATCTGATAGAACCTTGGTGGGTACTGACTACTGATTTTTGTTTTTGTGTTACCAGATTGTAATATATTCTTTTTAAAAGTTGAATATACTAGAGAGAAAAAAGATAGAGGAGGTTGAATAAAGAAGGAAATTAGATTTTAAAAGACAAAAAAGAATTTTGGAATGTATAAGAGAAAAAGGAAACATTGGCAGCAAACAGAAACTTTTGAAATTAATGTTTGAGTGTTCTAGTATATTGTTTAAGTATATGGAGTTTTCAGAATTTTCACATAATGCATGCTGATGTGCATTTTATGAATAAATGGAAGTAATGATGGCTATGACAGTAGTTGGCAAACTTTCTATATGGGGCCAGATAGTAAATATTTTAGGATTTGTGGACCACATGGTGCCTGACCCAGCGACTCCACTCAGCTGTTGAAGTATTAAAGCAGCCATAGTACATAAACAAATAGGCATGTGTGTGTTTCATAAAACTTTATGAAATTTTAAAATTTGCGCTGAACAAAAATGATCTTTAAATAAAGTGAACAGTTTATATAACAGGAAGTGGGCCAGACCTATTCTTTTGGCCATAGTTTACTGAACACTTTAGGGCATCAGTTCCACATGAAATAAGAACATTACAGGATATTGACATAGTGTTAAAATTTTATTAGCTGTTACTAATCATTGAAAACTCAGTAGATGAACATAAGAAAAATTCATTCTTTCATATTAAACAAAAACCTGAATTTGACTTACCAATTATTAAGGTTTAATTCTTTAAAATAATTTCACAATATTGTGGTCATTATATTCTCTTAGAAGATATGTAACCTTTTATATTCAACCATACTAATTATTTTTTGTCATTTGATATTTCAAATATTGAATTATATTAAACTTTTGAGAAGAAGAGTAGAATGCTAAGTATTCTCTATAGTTACTTTTTAAAAAAGTAACAACCCAAAGCCCAACCCAAGAATGTCTTTCTAATTTCTCAGAAAAAGTGTGCATGTCAGATAATTGACTGCTTTTTAAAAAACAAACTTGTTTCTCAATAAGTCTCAGATGTGACATTTTTAGGAATCATGATTTAATGGAAGGTATGTGGGTTTTAGCATACGACAGGCCTGTGTTTTCACTGGCCTCAACCATTTACTAGATTTGATCTCGACTTTGGTGTTTTTATTTTTTAAATGGTATTAATTATACTTGTCCCACACAGAGGTTTTTGAAAATTAAATTCAGTGATACATATGAAAGTGTGTTTGATGGGGAATGCTCTTAATGAGATAGTTTTCTTTCTTGAGTTCTTTTTGGAACTGTTTGGTCTCTTTTTTTTGCGGGGGTACCAGGGATTTAACTCAGGGGCACTCGACCACATCCCCAGCCCTGTATTGTATTTTATTTTATTTGGAGACAGGGTCTCACTGAGTTGCTTAAGCCTCACTTTTGCTGAGGCTGGCTTTGAACTCTCAATCCTCCTGCCTCAGCCTCCTGAGCCACTGGATTACAGGTGTGTGCCATTGTGCCAGGCTGAAGCTGTTTAGTTTCTTTTGGATGTATTCTTATAATAATAGAATCATCTTTTCATTTGTAAAATAAGCCTGTCATATTCAAAACTCCGAAGTTCAAAATATTTGAGATAAACCAAGTTTTTATGGGTAATGTGCTTTGATAACAAAAGACTAAAATACTATAATCTTTTTGCTTGTTATTTCATGGTGTTGGCCTGGAAGCGGTGTGCTTTCTGTCTTGGAGCCTTAGATGAATACAGCAGTGTATACTAGCAATACCATTTGTGTGTTTACTGTTACTGTATCATCATCCTGAAAGAAAATTTTGAACTGTTTAGGTTAATCTATCTTTTAGAGAGATATTTTCATAGAAACTTTCTAAGTATAAAAGAATATAATTACACATTATTTATATTGATAGTGAACTTAATATTCTTGAGTAAGCATCATTTTTTGGAATTTCAGGTTGACTAGATGATTTAAAATCATGCATGGCACAGAAAATAAATAAAAAATAGTTTATAATTTCTAAAGGAAACAAAGTCTTAATTTTCATACTTGGAAAAATAGATCGTTTGTATGCAATTTGATCAAACTTTGGTTTGAGGAAGAAATTTTATGTCTTTTTTTGCATTATTTTGGGGGCTAGTCAATTGAATTGTCTCATTTTTTTCTCTCTATCATATTGTTCAAGTTATTCATGAATGAAAGCAGAGAATCAGAGGGGGAAAAAATGAAGAGAAGCAAAGAACATGGATCATCCACAAATCGCATAATCACTTTTGTGATTTTAAGAAGACCATTTTGGTCAACCATCCAGAACACTGACTGTTTAGAATTTAATCTGGTGTCATATTTGGTTTAATTTTGTCTGCCCCAGAAAAATAATAGAGAATGACATTTCTGGTTTTCCTATAATCTCATCATCATAAGTTAGATCAATAATTTTTTTCTTTTTTTCTAGCCAAAACTGATGACAAAGTCCTAATTTTAGTTAGCTTAATTTTTTAATTATAAGGATATCTAGTTGATAGATTTTGAAAAATTACCAATAATACTTTTGGTTTTACTTCTGTTTATCTCATATTAATGATCTTACTGTAATTTTCTCAGAATGCTTTCATTTTCAAGTCAATGTGCCCTAAAAATAGCATGTTTTCAAATGTCTACTATATACAATTGTTGTCAAAAATCAGAGAATAGGAATAGAGACTATTACCTATTAAATTTAATCCTCTGTAGAGTTTCTTTAAGAAATATCTTTAATTGTAGATGGACACAATACCTTTATTTTATTTATTTGTTTTTATGTGGTGCTGAGGGTTGAACCCACCTCACACATGCTAGGCAAGTGTTCTACCACTGAGTTAAAACCCCAGCCCCCTCTGTAAAGTTTTTATTATATAAATATTATTCTTATAAAACTCGGAAACTTGGTATATATCTTATATATTATTATCTTGCTTACACAGGTCTTATTTAGTGTATCAGTGAGTTATTTTCTGGCATGCAAAAGTGGCTTTTAAGTTTTAATCACTTACATATTTCAGTTTTGATTTATAGAAAGGGTTCTGAATGTTTGAGGAAACAAATTATAATACTATTTCCTTATATAAAATTTTAGAAGGTTAGTATAAATAGTTTATTTCCCAGAGGCATTATTTACTTCATTTGTTAAAATGTTTCATTAATCATCTAGTAGGAAAAGATATTTGTTTTCTAAACTAGAGTATGCATAATTTCTACTACATGAGCTGTACATATGTATGTATATATTTGGGCAGAGTAACTCAAATAAAAAATAAATTTTAGTCTAAATATTTAACTTTAAATCTTATGTAATTTATAAAATGAGTATCTTCTGAGAATTTTGCTTTTGATAAAATAAATATGATTTTAAAATATATTATTTTGTGTTTCAATTTTACATTATATTTTCATTTAATTTTAATAATTTCCTTTTCTTGTACTTTTTTTGGTCTCTTGTCTGTTTTGTCTAATGCATGTCCAGGGTTCTAAGGTTAGTATTATTTCTGCAGTAATTTTTAGGTTTTTCCGTTTAAAATTTTATTTTTACTTATTTATGAAATTTTTGACTTGGTTATATTTTGAGTTTCCATACCATCGTTAACATTGGGCATATCTTTTGTGTAAAGATTTATTGAAAGGATAATTTTCCCAATTTATTGATTAATTACTATTTTATGATTAATTATAATAAGTTATTATATAATCGAAAGCAATATTGTTAGTCATATATATGAACAGATTTTAACTGGTTCTGATGAAAGGAAATAGGATAAGAGATATTTTGAGATTTATAAAAACTGTGTATAAGTAATCTTTATTCTTAAACCCTACTTTTAAGCCCTATCATAAGATGCTCATGTAACATTTCATCCTGTTAATAAAATTACTTTTATATAGAACATAAGAATTATTTTTTAGCTTACTGTTTCTGTTAAGAAACATTTTATTGTTTTAGTCAAAAATAAACTTTGTTAAATTATGTGGGCAATTTAATAATTTTGTTTATAATTTACTCATTTCAAATGAAAGCACATTTTGAAGGTTAGACCTGTAAATTCCAAATAACTGGAAAATCAAACAATTAAAAATGAGGTAGATCTCATAAATTTCAGTATCTTGAAGTAATGTTGATTTTTTTTTTGGAGAACATATCTCTAGATATACTAAATCCTAGTGTTTTAGAGTTATTCAGAATATTTGTTAGACCTAAGCAATGGCCACATGTTCCATTTCATTATGGAATACTGAATTTTCAGAAAAGAGATTTTAAAATCTCTGTTCTGTCGTGGTCATAGATTTTAAATTCATGATGCCATATATCCATGCTGTATATGAAATGATGCTGTATATTCAGGAAGTACAAATAAATAAGGAATCTGCATTTTAAAGTGTGAGTTATGAGTTAATTTCCTTTTTAGGCGTGGATACTGAATTGGCATACTACTGTAAATCAGTAATTACAAATAGATTTGTATTTACAAGCTCATTTTATCCAGAATGGTTTTAACCCTATTTTGATGTTAAATGGAAGGAAGAAAGGTTGTAACATTTTGTGCTACATTTAGAACCGAGGTTAGTCCATTTAGCACTAAAGTTTGTAAGTTCTTTAGTGTGTGCCATAGTCACTTATTAGCTTGATTGCCTATCTTGTTTAGAAGTGTTTAAGAATTTCTTAGTTTAATTCCCCCCATCAGTGTTTTTCCTTGACATTTCCATATTAATGTCCCTGCTTCTTCCAAGCATGAAGAAGTTGAGGTATAATTATGGATATAAACAATGTCAAAATGGAACATTAATTATAAGCTGAAATCTATCACATATGCTTGCCTCATATTGGTATAATTTGGTTAAGATATAGGTTAATCAGTATGTTTAGTGTGGACATTTTCAGAAAACTTTAACAGTAGAATTTTTTTAATAAAGTGTTCGTTACTGTTCTTCATTCCTTTAGGCACTGAGAAAATGAAGCCTAATCATAAAGAACCAAAATCATTAAAATGTTATATAGTATACAATGGTAAATAAATAAAAAATGTTGCCATTGCTTACAAAACTATAGTTATGCATCTTAAGAAAAAGAATACTTTGTAATATTCCTTCTGAAAGAGGAAATTAGATTTTATAACTGGCAATATTTTCATGAGAGTATAACTTCCAATCTAGAGCTACTGATTTTTCTTATTGCTAGTATTTTATACGTCACAAATGTCTAGGGGAATTAATGATCCTCTTGATTACTTTTACCCTAGAGTTTTATTGTACATATGAAGTACCTAATGGTTTTACTTTATTCTATAAGAAATTATTATATATTCTAACTTGACAACCATCTCATTTTTGATGCCTAATGAAATCACAGTATATATTTTACATTATTCATTACACATACAAGCAAGATAAAATACATCTTTTTATTAATGAGAATAAGGATTTTAGGAAGAAATATCAATTTTATATCCTTGTAAATCAACAAAATAAAACCAAATTAATATAAGTATATATGTATGGTTATCTCCAAATATATTTGTGAGATGATCTTAAATATAAAGTTTTTTAAATAACTAATGACATTTAAAGTCAGCATTGATTTTTAAAATGTTCTTTTCCTTTATCAAAGATAACTGATAAGTAAACTACATTTGACATAATGATATCTGGTATTCATTGTCACTTTTGTTTACTATGTATACTAAACTTATGTTCACCTGTAGTATGTGTTGTATTGTATTTCCCATTTTAAACAAGGCTTAACTTTTCTACTTTTTTAAAGACGGAATTGGAAAATATTGAAGTGACACAAGGCATGTCAGCTGAGACCGCAGTTACTTTCCTAAGTCGACTGATGGCTATGGTTGATGTCCTTGTGTTTGCCAGCTCTCTGAATTTCAGTGAGATTGAAGCTGAAAAGAACATGTCTTCTGGAGGTTTAATGCGACAGTGCCTGAGACTAGGTAAGTCTGTTAAGAAGACAAGAGCACATTACATAATTACTTACAGATTATTTTTCTGCAGCACTATGGTACACACAGTATTGATATAAGTTGATGATTATGTAATGTAGTAATTGTCCTGTAATTTTTTAGAATTATCAAATTTTAAAATCTTATCTCTTCACATTGGAGTTTTTATGGAATTGCAAATCTTTTTAATTACTTATCATTTAAAATGTAGTTAAATATATTTGGAATTCTTTTAAACTCCTTGAGATGATAGCATTTCAATGAAGTGATTTTAATACAAATCCATTTATGAATTCTGTTTTGATAAACTGGTACTGAGGTTAATGACCTTGGCCCCCAAACATGTGAGCAAACAAATGACATCATTCACACAACATTAGAATGATAATATTGACAGTGTTAAATCTCATTGTTTCACAAAGTGAACAAATATTCTTAATAAACTTTATTATATCTATGTTAGTCACTTTTTTATTGTGTTACAAAGAAAATTAAGCCCTGAAAACTTTCAGTAAATCCTGGATATGATCTTTAGAGAGTAACCATTCTTCCTCTTTTAATCTTTCTTAGAGGAAAAATTTATACTGTTAAGACCTTCAAAGAAACCAGAAAGCTACTGTTTTTATACGAGCTTTAAAACATGAACAGAACAGAAAGACACAGGGCAGGAGATAGGAAGTTTCTGATTTTGCCCTTTCTATCCATAATTTTGAAAGGATATGTAAAAACCACCCATGTGTAGTTATAGGAAAGATGTTTATGATTGTTTATGTCCATCTAAAACTGATCTTTAAAAGAAGAAAAGAAAAAAGACAGGCAAGCTCAATAAGTGGATGGAAATAGAAAATATTGTGTTAAGTGGAATTAGCCAGACTCAGAAACTCAAAGCTCAAATGTTTTCTCTCATATGCAGAAGCTAGGGTAAAATAAAGGGAGAGGAAAGGATAGGATAAGAAAGAACCAATCACACACAAATTAATAGATGAGCAAAAGAAAGTAGAGTAGAGTAGAGGAAGGAGAATGGGAGAAGGAAGGGAGAATGGGAGGGAAAAGAAGGAATCATGAGCTGAAATTGATTTCCATGTGTGTATAAGTTTGTTGGGGTAAATCTAACTACTGTGTATAACTAAAGCTCTAATAAAAAAGAGTTAATGAATATGATAGAGTTCTCTGCCCATGTTTATTGATGAATACAAAATAATTTTGAAGAATTGCAAAAATATTGGCAATTGGCTTAAAGTTTGGTTTAATTAAACTGAATACCAGATTTTTATTAGGAAATAAAAAAGGCAAGATTAGAGGAATCATTTCGTAGTCATTATAAGGGAGGAATTAACTGTGCAGGATTCTGTGGCAAGTATAGCTTAATTTACTGTGTGTCATTATGAATATTTCCATTGATTTGTAACAGATTGAACTTTGTGAGAAAGATATGCTTTTAAATGCCTCAATATCTTGAAATCAATATTAATTTGGTTATTCTGAACTTTTATTTCTAAATATAAGACTGATTTTATTTTTACTCTAACAATGAGTTTTATCAACTACAGGAAATCTTTTTAAGTGAGTAAGGAAGCACTTATTTATCACCTCTTAAAGGTACTATTTACTTTTCTAAGCACTTTACATATGTTAATCAATCTTCACAACAGCCCTCTAAAGAAGTTACTGTATTTATTCTCATTTTACATATGAGGAAATTGAGGCACAGAATTTAAACCACTGACCCAAAATCACAAACCTAATAAATTATAGAGCCAGGATTCAAGTTAAGGTGGTCTGAGTTCAAAATCTGTACAACTGATTATAATATTTTATTGCTTTCATTAAATAAATGTTTTGAATGCCTGTTGTCAAAGCCCACAGATTCACCTACCACGAAGAAATGTAAATATTGGGATTTGTAGAACTTGATTATTCCTGAAGTGGGAAGTTATGATCAGTATAGTCACCAAGATAGTCAAATTAAGGGCAGATACTTTACTGTTTAAATTTTAAAATCACATGAATTTTGTTAAAAACCTTATTACCAAAGTTCAGAATTGTGAAGAACTGAAGGTAATAGAATGAGGAAGGGTATGACATTGGGAACTTCAGAGATCCTGGTAATAGTCTCTGTTTCTTCAGCTGTCTGGTAGTATAGGGTATTGTGTTTTTATTTTTAAGTGTATAATATAATATACGTATATATTATACATATTGTGCTATCATTATTGTATTTCATAATTTAAAAATACAGTGATACAATTGATTTTAAGAGTGAATAGGGGAAGGGGAAAAATAAACCAGCAAATTTTATTCAATATATCAAAGTCAACAATTTACAATAATAATATGCTTTTGACTCTTTAAATAGTTTGTTGTGTAGCTGTGAGAAACTGTTTAGAATGTCGACAAAGACAAAGAGACAGGGGAAACAAATCTTCCCTTGGAACCAGTAAACCTCAGGAAGTTCCCCAAAGTGTGACTGCCACAACAGCATCAAAGGTAATCAGTCATTTTCTATGTTAAATATAATTTACTGGGAAAAAATTTGTTATAGTTTATGAGAACAAAGTGACATTTGTAATCAGATAGCTTTAGGCTCTGGTACTGGCTTCTCTGCTTCATAACTATATTAGCAAGATTAATTAACCTGTCTGAAATTTGCATTTTGTGGGTTATTGAAGAATCTGCTCATAATTTCTACTTCATAGGGTTCTTATGAGAATCATATTAGCACATGGCACTAAAAATTTTTAGTTTTCTATTTGTAAGCATTACATGTATTTTCAGAGTTCAGTGTATGAGAAATGCACTTTTTAAATGGATGTGCTTTTATTGGTGATAGACTTGATAGTCAACAAATATACATTTAATGGCCACCAAATACATGAACAGTATAGAATATTTTGGGAATGTATTAGTAATTCACATTCTGAATTATCTCTATCAAATATTTTGCTGTCACTGGTATTACATCCAGTTTTATTAGCATGATTTTCAAAGATCTGCATGACTGGTCTTCACTTATGTCCCCAGCTCCAGCTTGTTTTTTACAAGTCACACAATAGACTTCATTTAGTTCATCAAAAGAATTTTTTTTAGCTTCTTAGACTTTTACATAGTTACCTTTATTTGAGATCTTCCTCCTTATTTTTCAGCCAGCTAAAATCTGTTCCGCTCTTAGGTTTAGCTTAAATATTATTCTCTCAAGCCGTGTATGGTGGTGCATACCTTTAGTCCCATCTGCTTTGAGGGCTAAGGAGGGGAGTATCACTTGAGACCACAACCTCAATACCATAGCAAGATCCTGACTCAATGAGAAGAAAAGAAAAAGCTACAGGGAAATGTTTTCTGACACCTTGACCACCATCCCAGTCTAAAACAGATTTCTCTGATGTTTCCTTAAAACTCATATGTCACTTCATCACTCACTATACTTGTAATTAGGTGTTTAATATTGGCATAGTAAGTTTTTGCTCAATAAATGAAAATAGGAAATAGGAACTGAAATAATTTTATAGATGATAGCTTCAAATTTCTGTAATTTTCAAACAGACCAACCACATATTAATCATGTCTGTTAGTTATTTGCAGTATTGCAACCTCTTTTCTTTTTCACTATCATCAGGGAAATATTCACAGGATAGATAATTTGACCACAAATTATCACAAGACTCCATCGGGCTCTCCATTGCTTGAGAAATTAAATATTAATGTGTCAATAATCTGTGTCATATTTCTTGGGTGACATAGTAGACTGTTAGTTATTAGAGGGTAGTGTCCATATCTTATACAACTTTGTAATTCTGAAGCATTTAAGGGCACGGGTGCATACTTTGTAAAAAGATACAGTCCTGAGTTAGTATTCTGACTCTACCACTTATTGGTTTCCTGACCTGAGACAAATTCCTTAAATCTGTAAATACAAATCAATTTATAGGGTATTTATATCAATTAAGTGTAAAGCAGTAATGTATTAAAGAACTGGCAAGTAGTGAACATTTTGTTAATACTGATTTCTCTCTCTAAAAGTTAAAGTCAATATATACTTAGGAAATTAATAAAAAATTTTATGGAAATTTTGGAAAACTTAGATCCCAAAGAATATAACTGGATACTTTGTTTAGTAGGTAATAGGGATTTTCAGGGCAAGTATTGCCCTCCTTGTAGAATATGGACAGAAAAGCCTGATGAAAAGGAAATTTGTAGTGATTTACTTTCATTTGGTGGTGAAAATGAATAAGTGATGAAGGTAGGAATACGAGGAAAATTGGACTTGTTAACACATTTCAGGATAGGGACTAACCTTTTAGGTTAGTGGTGGGGTTTTGTGTTTGGTTTTTGTTTTCCCTCCCTGTGCTTATGTGGGTTTTTTTTGTTTTTGTTTTTGTTTTTTAATGTGTCACTTTTGTAAGTAAACCATAGTTGATTTTTTTAGTATGATTGAAAAGTTCCCTGCTTCTAATATGTGTGGACTTGGATGAATCACAAACTTTCGTTTTAAAAAGGAACCATAATCCAAGCTTTTCCTACCATTTAGCCTTTATAAGGATCAAGTTATATTAGGGTCATATTTTAAAAATGTAGAATGGTATATAAATTAATATATTTCTAGTTATTTTCCCATTTATGCTGTGAATTTGTCTGTGGCAGAAATTATGTGTTAGTTTCTTTAATATTGTGATAAATATTATTAGCTTGTTATTTACAATGACCTGAGTTTTTTAGAGGTTAAGATCTCACCTACAGTCCTAGAACTGGTAAGTTTTGAAATCATAACAGAAAATAAATAATATGAACCTACACATAATGTACTGTTTTTACTATCCTGTGCTTCAAAGGAATCAAACATTTTTATTTAGGAGTTAAATATGGCCATTAATGCCTACAGTGAAGTAAAAGTTGGCTTAAGTATTTTTTTTTTTATTAGAGCAACAACTATAGCTCATACCTGTTAGGTCCAGGAACTATGTTTGGCACTTTATGTATATTATCAAATTTAATCCACATAATTATTAATGCATTGTAGAAATACTAGATTGAGTTTCAGGGAACTTGACTCACTTGTTTTAGTGTTAATGCTCTTTAATGTCTTTCAGCTTTAATGGGCTATGACTAAAACTTTTTTTTTAGAGCTTACCTTATCTCATTTTTGTATAGATCATGAAATGGCTACATATATAAAATCTCACAAAGTAATATAATACGGTAATTTCACATTTTTATAAATGTATGATGAATCAATGAGCCCAGGGACTCAGGCAATTTTTAATTAGAGATAGGGAAAGTGAGGAATTTTAACAGTAAGCACAAGGTCACATAGCAGAAACTTGTGAAGTTCAAGATCAGTCTTTTCCTACTAGTGTTACCTACCTTTATGGGTCCATAATGATAACAATACTGATAAAGAGCAAGAATGCTTAAAAGAGAAACCATGACATGAGCAGAGAACAGAAAATGTGCCTTGCAATAGGGTGTTGTTAATAGACATTAGCTCTGCGAGGAGGAAGTGAAAAATGTAGACAGTTCAGCCTAAGTTAAAGATAGTAGAAGTGATACTTCTGTGTATTTTTTTTGAATATGTTACTTCTTTACAATTCTTTTTTGTTTTTAAGACTCCCTTAGAAAATGTTCCAGGTAACCTTTCTCCTATAAAGGATCCTGATAGACTTCTTCAGGATGTTGATATTAATCGCCTGCGTGCCGTTGTCTTTCGGGATGTGGTAAGTTGTGTCTACCTAATTTTCCTGTAAAAACTTTTCAGTATCATTTGTGTAAAATAGCATAAACTTTATAAGGAATCTGTATATTAAAACTAAATGCCCTAATGCTTGGGTTTATCTCATATTTCTGCTTGTAGAATGTTTGAACCTTAGCTTTGTCTGAAAGCTTCATCCCTAGCACCAAAAGAGTGGGGGGCATGGGGTGAGGGAAAGAGAGAGAAAGCACATTTTTTATATAATTTTTCTTTGTATTTTAAGGATAGGGATAGCCTGAACAACTATAATTCACTTTATCTTGCATCACTTTCTTTTAGTATTCCTTGCTCCATCTGCAGGTACTGAATATCTTGTTATTGTCAGTGTTCCTGATGTTATGGATGAGAAGGATTAACTTATTAGGTATTAGTGGCCATGACTTTTTCAAGTGGGTTATTTTCTTAAGAAGAATATGCATTTAAAAAATATATATATGGGAATTTGAATTAGAAATATAGTTTAATAAAGTTTAAAGGAAAACATAATTAGGGAGAAGGTTCATTTTCACCTACTCAAGGTAATAAAAAGATTAGTGGGTAGCGGGGGAAGAAAAGCAAAGGGATTATACTAGAGAAAACTATGTTATATGCATTTATGAATATGTCAATATGAACCCTCCTATTATGTATAACTACAGTGCACTCAAAATAAAAAGATTGACCTTTTCATAAATTATATAGAAACTTATATAGTGTTTTTTAGCACACTCAATATTAATAAAAATCATTAATATGTTTATCACAAACCACTAACAGGGAGCAGATCTTCATCTCCAAAAGGCATTGTCAGAGCTAACATAGAATACAGAAAGATTGTTGAGGGTGTGATTGTGTTTAAATTGTTCATAAATTTGTATCAGGTTATTATAAGAGATTATGATCATTTCTCTCAGATTCATTGATGTTTTGTAAATAGATTGGATACCTCAGCAATGGTATTTAGCTTCTTACCTGAAGAAAAGGAATTGCATTATGTGTTACCAGGGTGTACCTCCCAAACATCGTCAAGATAAGACTAATGTTCCTGGAGTATACACTATGTATCAGGCACTGAATTTATATCATCCTAAGCTTCCAGTTGAGAACTAAGAAAAAGTTAAAATTCAGCAATATTAAGACAATACAACTGGTATTATGGAGAATTAGAATCCACCCAGATTGTTCCAAAGCATTATTTTTCATAAATTTATATCATATTTCTTAGATTCCAAGATATCTTTTTTTACATTTAAATAATTCATGATGTTTGGGAATGTTTTATAATGGATAGTATTTAAGATCATTATAAATATTATTCTAATAATTCTATTTTTTTTGTTTTTGAAATTTTTATAAACCCACAGTATTTTTAATTGCCTTAATTTCTAAAACAGAGGAGATCCAAAATTATTAGGTTTTTAGGAATTATATGTGCATACCTTCATAGATCTAGTAACTAAGTGTGGTATACTCTAGTTTGGAGAACTTTAGTGTTTTTTCCCTTGAGTTTTTCTCAGCTGTTTAATTTTCAAGTATATAGTTTTTCTAAGGTTACACATATGCACGTACAAACATTTAAATTTAGAAATAAAGGATCACCATGATTTTTAAGGACTTCTGAGTCTTGCTGGTGCTGAAAGTATGACAGAAGAAAAACTTGAGAAAATGTCAGTGTTGTAGTCAACTTTTTTGCCACTGTGACCAAAAGACCTGACAAGAAGAGTTTTAGGGAAGTTTATTTGGGGTTCATGGTTTCAGAGGTCTTAGTCCACAGATGTCTGACTCCATTGCTCTGGGCCCAGATAAGGCAGAACATCAATGGCAGAAGAGTATGGTCCAGGAAAACAGCTCAGAATATAACAGTTACCTCTGTTAATCCCCATCAATAGATTAGTACACTGATTAAGTTAAGGCTCTCATAACTTAGTCATTTCACCTCTGAATGTTCTAATGTTGTCTCATACAGGAGCTTTTGGAGTAAAGCCTTATATCTAAACTACTTCTTCTTGCTTTTTGTTTGTTTGTTTGTTTGTTTTGGTATGGGGGTTGAAACCAGGCATACTCAACCTTTCAGTAGCATCCCTGACCCTTTTGCTTTTTATTTTGAGACAGGGTCTTGCTAGGTTGCTTAGGGCTTTGCTAAGTTGTTGAGACAATCTTTGAACTTGGCAATCCTGACTTAGTCTCCTGAACTGCTGGGAATGAGGGATGCACCACCCCTCATGGCCTGCTCTTATGTATTTTCTGTGATGAAGATACTGCTGATTTAAACTTACAGGAACTATTTAGATCCAGGTAAAATAATTGTGTGACAAAATTTGCTATGAAAAACTATGGCTAAATTATGGTAGAAAAAACTATGGCCTTTAAAAAAATTTATTTTTAGTGTTCCCCAAAAGCTGAATTTGAAAGTAAATTTATTAGGCTTCTCCCTTTCATCTCCAGAGCCCAGATAATACTAGGTCTCTTTTATGTATTTAAAGTGAGACAAGCTGAAGTAAATTTTAATCTTTAAAAAAATTGAATTAGAAGGTTTCCTATCACCTTAGTTAACACATTAAGTTTTTAAAAGAATTTCAGGGTTCATTAATTATATTACTTATTGAACCCCCTACCCCCACCCCTTTCTCTCTGTCCTGGGGATTGAACACATCCTTAGCAATAGCTGTCCATTCCTTTCAGCCACCATCATGCCCAGCTCTTGGCAAACATAAATATCTCCATTACCATGTATTTGCTTCTATGGATGTTTACTATAAAAAGAATCATAATAATATATGACATTTAAAAGGCATTTTTACAGAATACATGATGGAATTCAGCAAGCAATAATAATGGAATAATAGAACATATAGTAACCGGATCAAAGTCAGAAACCTGAACCAAATGCAAATAAGTAAATGCTGTTATCAATTTATATGAGACTCCAGAATATGAGAAACTAAAGTAAGAGGGACAAAAATCAGAATGACAGTGGCAACTGAGGGAATTAACAGAAAAGAGGGATGGCAGAATTTTTAGGTAAATGAAAGTGCTCTGTTATTTGAATTTGTGGTTATTTAACACCTCATGATTTGAATATAGCCCTTGCTGCTCTGCCACTGAGGCTTATTTTAAAATGGACATGTTTTCCTTTCCTCTTCTCCCTCTCCCACTCTCTAACGTGGGGTTGGAGAACTGGATTACCTATTTCCTATCACAAGCCACATCCACCATGGGAACCAAGAAATTCAGACTTAGAGGGATGGCACCAGAGATCTAAGAAATGGCCAAATTAACAAGTGAATCACCACCACCCACAGGGAACACCTGGACTGAATCTCTTCTTTAAAAACCCTCTGTTCTTTCTGATGGGCAGAATCACAGCCTCTAGGACTGGAGTCCCTTGTGCTTCTCTTTTGCTAACAAAGCAAAAAGCCAAACCCTTTTTCTCAAAACCCTGTCATTGAATTGGCATGGGTGATAGTTACATAAATATTTATAGTTATAAAAACTCATAAAAGTCTATATTTAACATTTCATTGTAAATTTAATCTCAGTTAAAAATTCTTTTTCAAACATTTTTTATTCTAAGACTAAAGGAAAAACTGTCAAAACTAGTGGTCATTTTTGTTAAAAAAAAAGTTAGAAGATACTGTCATTGAGAACTCAATTCCCATGAATGTAATATATAAAAATAAACTATAATTATATATTAGTAACATTGAGTACATGTTAGATTTCATTAGAATTAAAAGCTTTTTAACCTCTGAAACCTTTGTCATTATTAAAGTGAAAAGCCAACTCACAGAGTAGGAGAAAATACTATCAAATCTGGTGTCTAAAAAAAGATTTGTTTCCAGAATATGTGATAAATAACTTACCACTTGAATATTAAGGAGAAAACCCAATTAAAAGCAGGAAAAATATACAATTAAACATTTCTCTACAAAAACTATACAAATGACTAAAAGCACTTAAAAAGATGTTCAACACTATTTAGCTATTAATAAAGCCAAACCTATACACCAGTGATGACTCAACTGAAAGAGAAATTAAGAAAACTTTCTCATTCATAGTAGCCTAAAATAAACACACAACACACAACTTGGGAATCAGTCTAACAAAAGAAATGAAAGACCTATACAATGAAAACTATAGAACACTGTTATGGTTTGAATGTGAGGTGTCCTCCAAAAGCTCACACATGAGACAGTGCAAGAAGGTTCAGAAAAGAAACGATTGGGTTACCAGACCCCTAACCCATCAGTGAATTAATTGTCTTGATGCAATTAATTGAGTGGTAACTGAAGGTAGGTGGAGTGTGGCTGGAGGAGGTGGGGCATTGGGGGCATGACTTTGGGTATGTAATTTTATTTGGCAAGTGGAGAGATCTCTCTCTCTCTCTCTCTGCTTCTTGATCATCTTGTGAGCTGTTTCCCTCTGCCATACTCTTCTGCCATCCTGTTAGGTCTCTCCTTGAGCCCCGAGGAATGGAGTCTGCTGTCTATGGATTGAGACCTCTGAAATAGTGAGCCCCCAAATAAACTTTTCCTCCTTTACAATTGTGCTGGTCAGGACTTTTACTTGAAGCAGTAAAAAAGCTGACTAAACAAACACTAAAGAAATAAATTGAAGAAGACCTTAGAAAAAGAAAAGATCTTTTCTGTTCTTGGGTAGGCAGAATTAATATCGTCAAAATTGCCATACTACCAAAAGTGCTATGCAGATTTAATGCATAATCCCCTCAAAATTCCAATGACATTTTTCACATAAATAGAAAAAGCAGTCATGAAATGTATTTGAAAAAATAACAGGCCTGGAATAGCCAAAACAATCCTTAGTGAGAAAAAGTGAAACTGGAGGCATTCACAATACTGACCTTAAATTATACTACAGAAGTATAGTAACAAAAACAGCATGGTATTGGCACCAAAACAGGTATGAAGACCAATGGAATAGAAAAAAGACACAAAGACAAACCCACATAAATACAGTTGTCTCTTACTAGACAAAGGCACTGAAAACATACATCGGAGAAAAGATAGCCTCTTAAAACAAATGGTGCTGGGAAAACTAGAAATTCCTACGTAGTAGAATGAAATTTATCTCCTCTGTTTTTCACCCTGTACAAAATTCAGTTCAAAGTGGATCAACCTAGATATTAGATCAAAAACCCTGTAACTACTAGAAGAAAATGTAGGCCCAACACTTCAACATGTTGGCTTAGGAACCAACTTCCTTAATAAGACTCCTAAAGTGTAAGAAATAAAATTAAAAAAAAAAAAAAAAAACAATAAATGGGATAGTATCAAACTAAAAGTTTCTTCATAGCAAAAGAAACAATCAAGAGTGTGAAGAGAGAGACTACGGAATGGGGAAAAATCTTTGCCATCCGCACCATGAATGTACAAAAAAACTCAAAAAGCTTAACACCAAAAAAGAAATAACCCAGTCAATAAATGGGCAAAGGAAGAAAACAGTCACTTCTCAAAAGAAGAAATATGATTGGTCAGCAAAAATATGAAAAAATATTAAACACCTGAGGAATTACAGAAATGCAAATTAAAAATCTACTGAGATTTCATTTCACTCCTTCAGAATGGCAATTATCAAGAATATAAGTAACAAAAAATGTTGGAGAGGATGTGGGGAAAAGGGTACACTGAAACATTGCTGGTGGGAGTGCAAATTGGTGTGACCACTCTGGAAAGCAGCATGGAGATTCCTCAGAAAACTAGGAATGGCGCCACCATTTGACCCAGTTATCTTCCTTGGAATATATCCAAAGGAATTAAAATCAGCATACTGCTGTGACACAGCCACATCAATGTTCATAGCAGCACAATTCACAGTAGCTAAGCTATGGAACCAACTCAGATGCCATCAGTGTATGAATATATAAAGAAAACGTGGTTTATATATACAATGGAATATTACTTAGCCATAAAGTAGAATGACTTTATGACATTCGCTGGTAAATGAATGGATCTGGAGACTATCATGCTAAGTGAAATAAGCCAATCCCAAAGAAACGAAGGTGGAATGTTCTCTCTGATATGTGGATGTTAACCCACAACAAGCAGGGGTGGGAGGGTAGAAGTTCATTGGATTAGATAAAGGGAAATGAAAGGAAGTTGGGGGGCTGGGAATGGGAAAGACCATGGAAAAATCTGACATCACATTCCTGTGTACATTTGTGAATATACCACAGTGAATCTCAACATAGTAGACATCCACAAGACTGGGATCCTAATTATAATAAGATATATTCCATATTTGTAGAAATATATCAAAATAGTTTCTGTTATGTAGAACTGAAAAGAACATTTTTTAAATGATAATTCTATCAATCATAGAACAATATATTTCTCTTTTAATAAAAAAAAAAAAGGCAAACCAAAACCACAGTGAGATACCACAACACATTCCAGAATCATAACAGACAGAAAATAATGAGTGATAGCAATGATATACAGAAATTGGAACTCTTAAACATTGCCAGCAGGAACATAAATAGGGCTTCCACGTGAGTAAACAGTTTGAGAGTTCCTCAACAGGTTGTATGTATAATCATTATATGACCTAAAATTTTCATTCTTAGGAAAACACCCAAAAGAAATGAAACATACCTTTGCACAAAAAACTTGCATACCATGTACCTGGCAGCCTTATTCAAAATAGCCCACATCTAGAAATAAACCACATGCCAGCCAACTGGTATATGACTAGAGTATTATTCAGCACTGAAAGACCATAAAACTTGAATGCAACAAGAAAGAAAACTGTAAAAGAGGCATGGTATAAAAAAGTTTTGAGACAGGGTCTCACCAAGTTGCCCAGACTCAAGTTGCAGAGGAGGCCCTCAAACTTAAAATTCTCCTACCTCAACTTCCAGAGTCACTGGGAATACAGGTGTGGGCCACCCTGACTGATCAAAAGAGATTTGTTTATTAAAGCAGAAGGAAAAAAAACATAAGAGTTCTTGTCTTAATAAAAATACCTAAGCTAGTGAACAAATCTCTATAAAAATTTAGTCATTCTCCTGATGTTTAGCTTCTGTGTTTATTAGGCTTCATTTTCAAAGACAGAAGTTCAAATAACCAGCACAATTGGCCTAAAGACCTGAATTTAAAAAAAAAAAAAAAAAAAAAAAAAGGTCTTACTACCCTGAGAGAGTTTTAGGTTGACTGCTACCATGGTTCAGTTTCTTTTATTTACAGCTCTACAACTTCACTGTTGAAATTCATTCATTCATTCATTCCACACATATTTGTTGAATGCCTGGTGCTGTTTCCTGTTGTGGAAATAGACGTCTGTGCAAAATAACATCTATCAGAGGTTGAGCTGTGTAGGAAATCCTTCTTGATGGTATCTTTTATTAGCTTGATTGCATTTCATTTTCCTTTGTAGTAACTACTGCTTACGTGTTTGATTTTGTTCCTTCTGTGTTTATCCCATCAGCACTGTAATGCAAGAAAAACACATTTTAAACACTTCTTAAGAAACTGCATCTCTAGAAAAGCTGTTTTTCACCTGTAGCATTTAAAACCCTCAGTCATACTATTTTAGAACACATTTTATCAATTTTGGTCAATTTCTTCATTAGTTGTGCTAATTGTTTTGCAACATCAAACCATTAATAACTATTTCTTGTTTACTTTCTTTTCTGATAAATGCACATAAATTCTGAATCTTGTTTGCTGTGCTTAAATGAAGTAACAAATCTAAAATACCCATTAATGATGTTAGTAGAAATGATTGCATGCTTGTTTTTCTTGTCTTTTTTTTACCTGTTATCTGTGGACCATGGTTTCTACTTAAAAATTTGGTTTTGCAAGTATCACTTTTACTTGGTTTATACAGAAGATTTTATAAGCATTTGCATTTGATTCTTTAGATACAAGTCTAATGGTAAGTGGTACTAGAGGTCATATAAATTACCCTTCCAACCATAATTCCCCAAAAGATGGTTATCTAAGCTTTTTGAATAGTGCTCTCAAGGTTACATGCAGTCTTTTTATAATTTTGGAAAGAAAACCCATTACGAAATTATCTTTTTTACTAGACTGAAGTCTGCTTTTTAAAACTTATCTCCTTAACTAACGTGACCCATTTTTTTTAACACTCTGTCACTTTGCTGTTCTCCTCTGGAAAAATTCCCTTTTACCATTGAGGTTTTGAAATGAGGAGCTTCAAATATTTGTGGTGTTTCAGAGGTCATTTTTCATGTGCAGAATAATTGGATTATTACTTTTTATCATTTAATGCAAAGATTGAAGAATTTGCTTTTTTTTAAAGCTACCATGTCACCATTCTAATTCATATCAAACTTGTATAAAATTCATGTTTTAGGCTCTCTTATTGTTTATATTTCCCCCAGTATGTACTCAATATATTTTCTTGCTGAGGTCCTAGTGTATTAAAATTTTATATATGTTTCACCTGTAATTTTATCTTGTTAATTTAATTCAGTTATATATAAAACTCTTGATTTTTTAAAATTCTGGATATTAAATTATTCCTTTCAATTTTGTGCCACCTGCATATTTTATAAACATATATACTATATTACAAATAGTATATATGAAATACTATAAATAAAAATGGTAAAGAGATCAAAGGATAAAATTATGTCATATGTAACAAAATTTCAACATTTTAGTTTTTTAAGATTACATTTTAACCTATAACTCAGGTGATACATCTTTGGAATTTTATCTTTATGTTTAATTGATAATAAATAACAATATATGCTTAGCAGGTTTTAATTTAAATTAAGTATCATTTGTCTCCATAAAGAAAATAAAATAGTAATAGTTGCTTATATTTTAATATACAATTTTGAGTGTCCAACTGCCTTTTCATTCTACACAGGATGACAGTAAGCAGGCACAGTTCTTAGCTCTGGCTGTTGTTTACTTCATTTCGGTTCTGATGGTATCTAAGTATCGTGACATATTAGAACCCCAGAGAGAGACTGCAAGAACTGGAAGCCAACCAGGTAGAAACATCAGACAAGAAATAAATTCACCAACAAGTACAGGTACTTAATATTTTTTTGTTTTATTTTTCACCATTATTTATTTCTCTTTTTTTTTTTCACTTTTACATCCATATTTGAACTGGACTTATTCATAATCATCTTAAATAATTATATATGATTGGCATATAAATGCCAATTTAATATTTTAATTCCATAAAATGTATGAATGATATTTTTGTAATATTTACTGTATTTATCAGTGCAGTTTTGGCTCTGCTGTTTCCCATTTATTAATAATAAAATCACTTAGTTATAACACTATTTAATATGCATGTGACTCAGACTTTTAAAAACATTTCTTCTTTAATTTTTAGAAACACAAAAATAAGAGGTCCTTATAGAGTTGTTCAAGACCAAGAATAAGCCAAAATATAAATCTTTATAGCCAAACTCCAAAAATAACTTCCCTCACTCCTTTCCTTCTCTATCTTGTTTTCTTCTTGCTGTATACAGTTATTTTAGTATCTAAATAGTCTGTCATTCATAATATGCAAACATATATTTTAAATTTTGTACAACCTGGTTGTACAAAATTTTTACAAAGTGGCCTCAACTAAAATCAAAGATTTTAGTTGAGGCCACTTTGAAACTGTGGCATATTTATACAATGGAATATTACTCCGCAATGAAGAATGATAAAATTATGGCATTTGCAGGCAAATGGTCGAAATTGGAGAATATCATGCTAAGTGAGATAAGCCAATCTCAAAAAACTAAAGGTCGAATGATCTCGCTGATAAGCGGGTGAGGACATATAATGGGGGGTGGGAGGGGCTAGCATTAGGTTTAGGGTTAGGTTTAGAGTTAGGCTAAGGACAGTGGCAAGAATGAAGGAAAGAAGGACTGTGTAGAGGGAAAAGAGGGGTGGGAGGGGTGGGGGGAGGGGAAAAATAAAATAAACATCATTACCCTATGTAAATGTAAAAAAATAAAAAAATAATAAAAAAAATAAAACCAAAAAAAAAATAAAAAAAAAATAAAATCAAAGATTTGTGGAGAGAGAACATCATAGACAATAATGAACCATCTTGGGTTATGTTGTCTTGATCATTTCCAGAACACACTCATTTTACAGAAGTTCTTACATTATCAGCTTTACCTACTCTGCTTGAAAACAATAACCACATTTTCTGACAACTAATATTTTAATTCTATGGGGTTCTTTCAGTTATTTGCATTTCCCACCAGGTATTTATATCAAGGTTATTTCTCTGTTGTTTGCAGTGTAACCTTGATAACTCAGTAGTTGTTTCATGTGTCATGGGATTCATTTTTAGTTGAAATTGCCTTTCCTTAATAATTACATATGATCTATAAATTAAAAGGATATTTTTATAAAGTAAGTAGAAATCAGTGGTCAAATCTCTGCATCTTGTTTTCCATAAGCATATCAGATCTTATTTATCTTTCATTGCTGTTGTGGAGATAAGGATTATATTTTAGTCATACTATTTTGCTTTTGTATGTTATGTTTACTTTTGACATATAAACATGAGATGATTTCATTGTAATATAGTTTTACTTTTAATTTTATTCTACCAGTTGAACATCATCATCCCATTCTAGTTTATGTCTTTTCACAATTTAAGACACTAAAACTTTATCATCTTAACATTTTTCTTTATTTTTTAATGTGTTCATATCTGTTATAGCTGTATAAAATGAGTGATAGTATACTGAACCTTCTGGTTCTGATTTTCTTGTGTATTTGTATGTCTCTATGTGTGTTGCTGAAATTGCTCATAGTGAGTATATGACTCTCTTAACCTCTTTCTTCTCTTCAGAGGTACATTCTTTATTGCCAGTACTGTTTTCATGTTGCAGTAATATAGAATTGTCATGGATCTTCAGTGGACCATGTTCCAGGTTGTTACATGCTTCCTCAAATTTGATTCCATGATTTTCTCCACAGTTGTGGTCATACCATCTATCCCTCATCCAAGTTTGAACCATGGATTCCTTGCCAAGTTAATTCCTGAGCAGAGCTTTGCCCACTCATTTTACAAAGGTAATATTGACCTCATCTCCTGACCTGTTTGGTATTCTTATTTCATGAGTGGTTATAAAATAAATATTCCTGATGTCATTGTTTATAAATAAGTATATGCCTCAGGTTTCATGAAGATACAATATGTTTTATTTATGCCTGGCAATTGAGAACAAAGTGATGTAGTATTTGTACTTGTATTCCATTATATTTCTTTAAGTATCATCTGCAAATTGAGGTTACCTAATTTTATGTACATTAATATACACAATGGTGGAATATACTATATATTGCAGAAGAGTCACACCATAGTGTAACTTAAATTAGCCTACAATGAAGGCTACTGTAGACTCACTAGAAAAAAGCTTAAAAACAAGACTTAAAACATCACACTGATCTATAAGTTATTTAGCTTCCAGTCAGACCAAAATTCCTGTACTCTTTAAAGAAATGCAAACAATTCTTCACCAGAAAACATAAATTAAATACTACGCATCCAAGAAAATATTACTAAGCAATGTAAAGAGGTTGGAAAAAGGGGTACATAAACAGAAAAAAAAATTCAACAAATGGGAGCAGATTCAGAAACAACAGAAATGGTAGATTATCAGAGAAGGACATTAAAATAGCCCTTATACATATGTTCAGGATGTTTTTCAATTTAAAAGGATAAGTGAGCATAATGAGGGTAGAACTAAAAGACAAAGTAAAAGAACCAAATTGAAATTTTAAAGATGAAAAATGTGAATATCTTTCAAATGATAATTTCTGTGAATACTATTAACAAGACTTTAGTGGCTGTGTAATAGGCAGAAATCTGTGATGGTCCAAAGATTTTTCTTGTACACACTCTACAAAATTCCTGGGATGGTGGATGTGATGGATTTCTCTCTTGTGATAAAGCTGTTATATGGCATAGGTGCTTTTGTGTTTTTTATATATCCAAACAAGCCATCTGTAATCAGAGATAATTTAACTTCTTCCTTTCCAACTTGGATGCCTTTTGTTTCTCTCTTTTTTTTTTTTTTTTGCCTAATTGCTCCAGCTGGGACTTCAGTACTATGTTGAATAGAACCTCTCTCTTTAAACCATTGTATCTCTAATCCTTGCATGGTGCTTAGAAGCAATTATAATAAAATATCTCTCAAGTAAGTGATTAAGCTAGTGGGAGAACTAAGCAATTTTTGTAAAGGTGAGTATTCATGGTAGCCTGAAAATATGTTTAGTTAATAACCATGCTAAAATGGAGACATGGAACTTAACTGTAACTAAGTCCTGGAATATATAAAAGCTTTTTGTTAGTTAAATAAGAACGTTAATATTTAGATGAAATTACAAATAAATATATAGTATTATTTTATGATCTGTAGGAAATATGAATAGATCTAATTTATAAAAAGAATTTAAATGAATTAAGAAATAAAACAATTAAGATAATGTACTGATATAAGAATAGACATATGGCATAGGAAGTAAAAAAAATAGACTGCAGCATTCCATATGGTAATATGTAAGCATTCCATATATTATAAATGTAGCTTTTCTGATCAAATGGAAGAGGCAGTATCATTTGGTAAAGGATTACCAAGTGCCATAACCGTTTGTAAAAAGAATTAATATATTGTTATATATTGCATGATGTAAATTCTATGTGGTAAAATTTAAAGGTAAGACTGAAACTGTGAACATAATTATAGAAAATTAAAATTAATACTTATGTATTATTGGAAATGCCATTTTAAATCATTAAAACCAAAGGCTGAAACTGTTAAGTAAAAGATATGACTAAAAGTTTTACATATCTATGTGGCTTTATGTAAGGCATTACATGGCTAAATTAATAAAATTAAAAGGCAAATGCAAATGGGAAAAATGTTATATTTACATGTCAAAAGTTAACAGGCTTAATGAGTACAGAGCTTTCACATATCAATTAAAAGAATGTATAACAGTAATGGGAAAATGTAGAAGAAACTCAAGTATATAACTAACAACAAGAAGGTAAGGTACAATAGGAACAAGAAAAAAAAAGTAAAGTAGATTAATTATCAAAACGAAAATATGTCATAATATGCCAAACTGGGGAGACTATTGAAGGGTGAGAATGTAAATAATGTACGCTATATATAGCATAAAAATGTTCATAAACCTTTTTCTAATACTTTTTCTTTTATAATTGTTTCTTAAGGAAATAAGGATATATCAGTATTTTAAATACAAACTTTTTAACCACCAAATTTTATTGTATAATTTGAAATACAATTAATATTTAATAAATTGTTTATTTATATGAAGTTTATTAGCATTGCAAATTTTTAATCTCTTGTTTTTAGAATAATTTTTAAGTTGTAAATAATAATCCATTCTGTGGATACAATTTATAAGTACTTTAGTACATTATTACCAGTAAAATTTTGTGCAACTCTTATTGAGTACTGATATTGTATATACCATATATTTCAGTTATTTAAAGGCTAAAAATCATATCACTTTTTCCTAGCAATTATTTTTTTAAAACTTTAAATACTTAAAATATTATATGTTTTCATTATTAGTAAAATTAAAATACTATGTTGACTTTCAATTCAGTTAACAATAATTCCTTCAGTTTATGTCTTCTGAATAAATTAATGGTTTCCTGCTACATGCTAGGTACTAAGAATAGGTAATAGTGAACAAAATGTCTGTATTCCCACAAAGCTAATAGTCTAGTAAGGGAGATACACTTTTATAAATGACACATTTAAATATGTATTTGAATAGCATACTATATCCTAAGTAATAAATTTTTAGGTTATTGTAAGAAAGTATAAAATAAGAAATATAATGTAGTTCGGTAGTTGAGAATGCCTCTCATAGAGTTGACATTTATGCTGAGAACCAAAGGATGAATTCAGTTAGAATGGGGACAGTGAGTGGAAGCAAATTCCTGAAAAGAGCCACTGGTTCAGAAACATTTATTGGCGCATTTTGGGAACATGTTGGCAGAATATAATAAAGGAAAGAGATGCATTCCATGAGTTAGTTAGGTAGGCAAGAACCAAATCATGTAACCAAATCATGAAGGATCTGGTTTTAAAACATGTAGAGTGTTGTATTAGTTTTCTATTGCTTTGTCAAAGTTATCACAGATTTAATGATAAAAAATTATTATCTTGCAGTCCTATAAGTCCCATAGCCCTATATTATGATTCCTCAAAAAGAAAAAAAGGTGGGGGGTGAGAAATATCCAGAGTACATTGAGGGCTGGAAACATTAAGCAGACTTGTGAATGAGGACTTACTATTTTTCAATAGAAGATGGTGGTCTGTAGATAAAGGGACCAGTGCTAGGCGAGAGAGAGAAAGGGATTATAGATGAAGGAATAACTGATGAATTACTTGGCTCTTTATTTTATGATAGGATATGCTGATATTTGTAATGATGACAATGATGATAATCATTAAAACTGATGGCAGCAGCAAGTACAAAAATTTATAGTGAGACTTAATGCTATACACTATTCATACTTGAATTTTCTTGAATTATCATTATAATTGCCTCTATGATTATATTCCCATTTTACAGATAAAGGAATAAGGCTGAGGAAAGTTCAATGATTCATTGTATGTCACAAAGCTAATAAATGATAATAAGTCTTGAGTGAAATTCAAGTTGTCTGAATTTCAAAACATAGTCCTAACCATTATATTGCCAAATTGTGGCTTATCAAACTGATACCATTAGAGTTATACTGTATTTGGTTTTATATCTTTGTCTGCAATTCAAGAAAAGTCCTAGGACCATATGTTGACATTTTATGATCAGAATTAATGGTTTCCTCCATATTATGTTCTGAAATGCATGGTATATTTCTGAAGGAGTTGTGGATTTTATTCTTTGAAAAGATGAGGTTCACACAGGCTAGGGCAAGAGAAAAAGAAAATATTTATGTATGAATATTTTATATAAGTCTTTACTGATAATTTATTCAAAATGTGAAAATTGAAACTACATTAAAATTTGCTTAATTTGGAGGTAAGACTTACAGGAATAAGTGAAATAGGAACCACAAAAGTAATACTTCTCCAAAAATAACTGGCAGAAACTTTCAAAATCAACTGTTACAGTTCTCTGGAAAGTAACCAAATTCTTAACAACAATCCAAACAATGTTGATTCTAGAAAACCTGCACAACCCTTCCAAGATCAACAAGCTTTGTAGTGACTTAACTTACCATACTGCTGTTCACTCTCCTTAACTGTGTGGTATCTTGAAAACCAAAGTCAGACAACCATAGTAGCTGTGAAAACTTAACAGCTAGCAGAAACTGAAAAGGAATAGACCAATTTGGAGTTCCTTGGAAAGTTCCATCCCTGGAACATTAAACTGTTTGAGAGAAGCTCCCTGAATAACTTCATTTACTAGGTTTGTTATTATTTGTCCTGATCCAGAGTTTGCTTGGTGGTTAAAAACCCTAGCTCTCAGACATTTGTTGGAAAAATCATCAGTCATTTTCTTAACATTATTACTACCTCAAGTGATAGTGTCAACTGAGGTAAAGAATCTTGCCTCTCATCTTAGTAAGTCTTAGAAGGAGATACCATATTCCTGGGAGTGTACTCAGCCTAGGAAAGACCTAAGAAGGCCCTAATCCCTCATCTTTGCTGATCTTGAGGCCCTGAACAAACAGAAGTACAATCTAAGGCTGTTTTAAACTGTAGGAGCATTGTAAGCATGCCTCCTCCCACTGGGAGCCTCTAGCATAGAGTGGGAGATTGGTCTAGTACGTTTAAGGCAATGTCTGTCAAATCATTAGCTGACCACCAGGGGAATGGAGCAGAGATGTATGGCTTCAGGTGATAGAAAAGATTTTTACATAATTAGTTCAGGAAAGCCAATAAACAATAAGAGGGAGGTGTCTGATTTGCAGGATTGCCACATTATATTATTTAAAATGTCCACAACAACAAAAGAATTGTAAATCAAGCATAGAAATAGGAAAGTATAGTCAATATAAGGGTGACATGGAAAGGAGGGTATAGTTGATGGAAAATACCCCTGCGGTGGCAGACACTTAAACCAATTATTACAGATTATGTCCAAATAATTAAAGGAAAGCTTTTCTGAAAACTTGAAAGTATGAGGATGCTGTCTCACTAAATAGAGAATATAAAAAATGAGATAGAAATTTAAAAAATTAAGAACAAAATAGGAATCCTATAGTCGAAATTAAAGTAAATGAAAAATTTACTAGAGGAATTAGGCAGTAATTTTGAGTTGGTAGAAAAAAGGATCAGCATATCTGAAGATAGGTTAGTTTTAGTTATCCTGGTCTGAGGGATGGAATAAATTAAAAAAAATGTGTTTCACAAATTTGAGACACCAATAAATGAACAAACATACACATACTGCAAGTACTTGAGGAAAAGAAACAAAGATAGGGACAAGAAAGACTATTTGAAAATTATTGACATCAAAAATCCCCCAATTATAAAAATTATTAATATGTACATCCAAAGAATTCAGAGTACTTCTAAAGTGGTAAACTCAAAGAGACCCACACCTGCATAGAGTATAGTCAAAACATGAGTTGGTAGACTTTTTATTGTTGTTTCTTAATTACATCTTCTCAATTACCATTTTATCTGTTTTGGGTTTATATTTCAGTAATATTGAATTTCTGAAGTTGTATTTTTTCATACATTTAATAAAGGAAGCAAAAGAACCTTTATGTAAATATTACAAATAATACATGGTAGTCTTTTTGTGTGTTTATAAAATGAACTTTAATCTTGCATTTAAGGATTTAATGTAAATAAAATGTACAATTTAGTTACATACATGAACTTTGTTTTATTTTAAATTAATGTGATTCAGTTTTTTTAATATTACCACTTGAGCAAATACTAATTACAATTTTTAATGTTGTGCTAATAAGCAGCTGCAAATTTCTTTCATGTTTTTCCTTATTTAGAGAGTTTGGAAATCAGCAAGTTAGTACTTTAATATGTAAAACATATTGAAACACTTTATAAATCACTGTAGAACAGAAATTTTGGATGAAAGAATGTAATAAATGAGGTTAGCATGTAAACATCATACCACTTGCTAAACTTAACCCCATATATTTTCTTCCAAAATGTATTAGATGAATTCATTAGATTCAATGAAATACCCAAGAAAAAAAGGCATCTGTCATTCAAGTTCCTGGTTCTGACAAAGTTAAGATCACTCAGGCTGGTAATGTTTCTGACATGGGCTATTGCTACAAAAACCAGTGAGAACTATTAAAATTACAAGCCCACTGGCATTAATATCACCTGCACAGGTGTAATCACTTATTCTTTCTCTGCTTATGCCAAACTTTCTATTAAACTCACTTGTTTAGTGTCACAGGGATGCATTCTGGAAAGGTAAGTTATCTAAGCTGAAATTTATGGTATCAGGTAAGAGCTTGCACTGTAAATGCTGTCAATACATAATTAGAAATTAAGGTGGGCTTCTTGACTACTTATCTTTTTTGTTTGCAGTTACTATTATAACATTTTCCACTGACTTTTTTATTTATTTACATGGAACACAGAGGGTGTGCTTTACAAAACATATTTATTTGATAGAATCTTTATTGAAATATAAAAATAACTGCTTTTCAAAAATCATTGTTTCAATAAAAATAAAATTAAAAGAGTTTTTGGTGCTGTGTAAATATTTTGATTGACTATTTGAAAACATTCTAATATTAAATATTAGCCCATTAAGGTTCAAGTTTTGAATTTTGTGACTATTTCAACAAAATTATCATGGATGTAAAGTTACCATAATGGTGTATTTGTTATTCATTTTAATATTTTGTAAGTGTTTTGTATGTAGGATGATGGTAAATAATGTGTTAGTAAACTTTCAATTGTTTTTACAATTGAGAGACCAATGTTTATATTGCAATTCCAAATATCTCATTAGTATGTTATAGATTTTAATGCTCTTTGAGAGTCAATTAGTTGAGCAGATAAGCAAAAAATTGTATAATTGGTGGCAAAAACTTTGGATGTGGTAGCTTGTGAACACCAAATCAAAGATTCTATTTTCTGATATATTTTACTAGTGAAATACTTATATTTCAGTCTAACCTGACTTGAAAAGTTTAAAGTTTTTGTGTAGCTTGTAATGTAAAACACACCATAAATAAAAATCTTTAGAGATCATGTTAGTGTAAAGCCAAAACTCTAGATCAAATCTATAAATCAGCTAAATTGACTAAGAACTAGACAAAATTATATGCCTTATACCTTTTGATAATTAAATACTGTAAGAAAGGTTAGCCCATCCTAGAACCATGACACTGTCTTTTTGTTATTTTTCTAATTAGAGTTATTATATCTCTACCCTTCCATTCTCTGTCCCGTTGTCATAGAAAATGTTACCACTGATGTTCAGCTCTTTCAGTATTTTTACACAGTTTTTTTCTCAAAAATGTGCAGTCTGTGTGTGTAAAGGTGCATCAAAATAAATTCAGGTAACTAGTAGTGGAACAAAACACCTCAGACATATTATCTTTTCATTCTATATTCTTCAGTTATTTCATCAACTTCCAAAGTGTCTACTGTCACCTTGGTTTGATTCTAAAGTGTATGACTATTTTTCTCTTGGCTTACAGATATACATATCTGAGATTCTGCAGACTGACTGGTTCAAAATATAATTAATTTTTCCCCTAAACATTCCTCCTATTTATCCTCTTTTCTCAGTGGCATATTACCATTTTATCTTAAGTTATATATTATAGGAATTCTCTTTTCCTCTTCCTCCTTCCTTATTCCTAATGTTATTATTTCAAATTTTAATCTTCTCTCATAAGGTTTCATTTTAAAAAGTCACAATTTATTATCTTTACCTCTTATCTGTTCTGTTCTCTAGTGCTTTGCCAAGTGTTGTTAAAATTGTCTTTAAAACTTCATTGCAATAATTTTAATTTTTAATATTCGACACCATAAAGAATCCATCTACTCTCTTCTTCACTTTGATTATTCAGTCTTTGAATATTATTACCGTATTTCCCAGATTAATCTTTTCTTCTTGCCATTGATCAAACTAAAAAGCAAATAAACAAAACTGAAACCTATTTAATAAATATAAGGAAAGCTGCAACGTAACAGTCTATTTTGAGAGATGTGTGTTTTTAGTCAATTGAAATGAGAATTGGGCAGTGGATAGATTAAATAAAATGAAGATTTTATTTTATCCTAAACCAATCACTCTGTAGTATCATTCAGATCAAAAGATCAGGGAAATAAAAGTCTTCTTGCTTTTGAAACTTGGCAGATTTGTTCTCAAATTAATCTGGAAAAACTAATAAATTCACAGCTTCAGTAAATTTGAAATTTATGCCACTAATCTACATTCAAGAGATTAACAAAACTGTCTAAGCCACAGGGCCAAAGATTCGAGCCTGTTTCTAAAGAAGTCCCAACACATTATCTTCAGTTCCTTAGTATGTGGGTATAAAACTTTCAACACGTTTTTATCCCTTCCAACAATAGTATCATCAAAATAGCATTTGTCTGAATTCTCACTAGGGCTCTCACAAAAGGTTTGCAGGGTGTCTTGCTGAACTCGAAATTGTCTGTTACCCTGTTGGGTAGTCCCCTGATTTCTTGTCCAAATACTCTTTTACAAAGAAACAAATAAAAACAAAAATAAAGTAGAAGTTTTATAGAACCTACAGATTTGAAATTTTGAAGAGATCTTATACATTAGTCTGCCTTTCTTATTTAACAAAGGACATACTTAAATATAAGAAATATAAATAGCTAACATATGATTTATCTACATTATGTAGGAAATGCAAATAAGTTATACATTGTCTCTTTTGGTATCTTATTTTCTTCAAGATGACTTGCATACATCCACTTTACCTAGATCAGATCATTTTTAAGGCAGATTCTGGTGATTTGTAATGTGGAGAACTTTATATTATAAACTTTGATATAATTAGATTTGATAGGAATTTGATATTTTTAAGATATCTATATTTTCATATCTACAGATATATACATGTTTCTGATTCATTTTTTGCAAATTAAAGTTTATATTTATTCAAAAAGAATATCATTATAAAGGCACATACAAAGTTCTTGAGCATTATTCTATAATTAATTTATTTTTGAACTAGTTCACATTTTACATTTTTTTTTGGAATTTTGTGTTACTTATATGTAATTTAAAAAAAACGTGTTTAAATATTTCAGACATTATGTTATTGGTTATTGAAATACCAAAGGTAGAAAAATGTCATATTTCTTAAAAATAATATGATTGACACCTGACAATGAAAGATAAAAGGAAATTCATGTAATAATTAATAAGATGCTTCAAGAAATTGTTGTGAAAACAATTTCCTGATGTTGTTAAAGGCATTAGTTTAAAAATTTCATATGATTTTTGAAAGAATCAGGGTTATTTTGATGTTTGCTGAACAAAACAACAGATGTATATGGATGATGTAACAGAGTTGTGGTATTTGCACAATTATGATTGTGCAAATTTTTTGTTTCTTATACTTCATTTTCTTTATTCCACTGCAAAAACATTTAATTAATAACACAAAGCTTTCATTTGTGAAACTTTTAAAATTAAATTCTTTCATTACAGAAACACCTGCTGCATTTCCAGACACTATAAAGGAAAAAGAAACACCAACCCCTGGTGAAGATATTCAACTAGAAAGTTCAATTCCTCATACGGATTCGGGAATTGGAGAGGAGCAAGTGGCTAGCATCCTGAATGGGGCAGAATTAGAGACAACTCCAGGCCCTGATGCCATGAGTGAACTCTTATCCACTTTGTCTTCAGAGGTGAAGAAATCACAAGAGAGCTTAACTGAAAATCCCAATGAAATGTTGAAGCCTGCACCATCCATATCTAGCATTAGTCAGACCAAAGGGATCAATGTCAAGGAAATATTGAAAAGTCTTGTGGCTGCCCCAGTTGAAATTGCAGAATGTGGCCCTGAACCTATCCCATACCCAGACCCAGCATTAAAGAGAGAGACGCAAACAATTCTTCCTATGCAGTTTCATTCCTTTGACAGGTAGGTATTGAATTTATTATTCACAGTACTCTATTTGTAGAAGGAACATTAGAATCTGTTAATTTTATTTAATGTAGAAGGGCTTCAAAAACTATATTAATATAGATTCCTATTACAAAGAATATTAAAGAGAAAGACCAACCTGATGAATCTTATAGGACATTTTCGTGAATTCAGAAAAAGGGTTTCAAAGTGATATGATAAGTATTACATAGAATACAAAATAGGAAAACCCAGATTTTGCTTACAATCCATCATCAAGGGACCATGGCACCATGGGGGAGTCATTTTTCTCTCGATTTATGTATGAAGTGGGAGAGAGAGAATAGACAAAATCTCTCCAAGATCTCTTCTGGTTCTAGAATTCCATTGTAGTATTATAAAATATTGTGATAAGTCTTGGATATTAATAGCTTGCTCTAAGTAGTAAAGTTCAAATTTTAATTGGAATTATATTGAAAAAAGAAAAATCATATGAAATATTCTTCTGTACAGGATTTTTAGTATCAGTGAAAAAGCCATATCTTGTGGCATATATTGAAAAGTAAATATTCTTGAAAGGCATTTTTGGCATTTAGATATCTAAACCATTTACAATGTGGCCTATAAATCTGCATTTAAATATTATATCACTAAAAGAATTTGTTAGAAACAATGTGTCCTTTTTTCTGTTGCACTGTATATACAATAAAAAGATAGTTCAAGCCTGGCTCTGTGGCACACTCCCAGTGGCTCAGGAGGCTGAGGTAGGAGAATCTCAAGTTTCAGGCCAGTTTTAGCAACTTAGCAAGGTCCTAAGCAACTTAGTGAGACCCCATCTTAAAATAAAAAAAAAATAAATAAAGGGCTGGGGTCCACCTCAGTGTTAAAATGCGTCTGTGTTTAATCCCCAGCAGCCTCCCCTACTCCAAAAAAACAGTATAAAGAAAGAGAATAAAATATTTTAGAACTAAAGAATCTGCATATATACTATATCTAATTATTTAAAAACATGTGCACCATCAGGAAAATATTTTAGGTATTCAACTAATTACTACTGGTAGTATTTAACTTTGACCACTGAGATTGACATGTATTATAAATAATGTTTACATATCAATGTATAAACTAAAGAATGCTTTGGTTTACCATCCGAATTATATCATTATTGATTTTTGAAACAATTGTTATACCAAAATTTTATACCAAAATTTTATACCAAAATTCACATATGTGTGTAGGGGTGTGTGGTGATTGACATGCAGGCGTTTTTAGTTTTAGAGAGACAAGATTGTGTGAAGAAATCAAATGTTTCTTAGAATGTCAAACTAGAATGTCAAATATGTAGTCAAAATATTAATTTGTATTCAATATTGTTTTCTCTTAAGTAGCCACATTTCTTTGTTCTAAAGAGAGAAGGTAAGTTTTTATAGTATAGGGGTAGAGGTGTAGCAATAGAGTCATTCAGTTAGGATGAATTATCCTTTTCATATACAAATGTGATTTTAAACTGTGCCTAAGAACTCTTAAACATCTATCCCTTGAAAATTTGTTGTGTAAATCTATAAGGCAGTAAGTACCATGTTGGCTATAAAGATGAATAAAATAATTTTTAATTTCAGTGATAAGGAAGTAAGATGTTTGCAAATAATTGTCATATAAGACTAAATGTACTCTGTCAAAGTTTTTAAAAAGTGAAAAATGGTGGGAATAAAATATTGACAAATATTTTTTCTATTAATTTTAATTGTTTTAACATTATATTCATTTGTTCATTCATATAGTGAAGGTTCGTTAGGCCATTTCACATGGATGGTCCCCTATTTCATATATGTAGTTTATATTCCCAGAATCTCTTTGTATGTCTGTTTGGAGTTTGTTTAAGCATATATCTTTAGGTGTATGTACTTGTGAATATCTGTAAGTCTATGTCTAGAAATAAAAGCTACAATAATTTAATATAGGGTCATAATTTTTGTATCCTTTCTTAAATTATATATTTAAATTGCATTAAAATACAAACTGATAAATACAGAGAATTATTGATTTTCATAGGAGAATTCAGTGGAATAAAGACTAAGTAAAATATTTTTGTTTTAGTTTGGATTATTATTAAGAATTTTTTTTCTTTAAAACTTAAAGCAATCACCTGAGTGCCAATGTTCCTAGCTACTCAATATTTATTATACTTTTGAGAATATTGCTTTATAAAAATAAAACTCTCCATTTGTTCTTGGTAGCATTTGTGCAAAGTGCAATGGGAGTGGAATCATTATTCTAAAGTTGCATAAGTAGAAATGAAATTGAAGAGCACAAAGCATATTTCAATTCTTTTTAGGGAAAGAGTCTCTAGTGTAGTTAATATATGCAGTAGCTCAAGTACTATCAAATGTAAATGATGAGGTGATATTGATGAAAGGAGGGGATTGAGGTCTCAGGGGGCACTGATGACGGATTGAACAGAAGCGGCCTTGCACTGCACGTAACTCAAGTCTGTCGTCTTCACTGCTCAAAGCCATAATGGGAGGTGGCAGTCTGAAATGAGTTGCCACGGCAAAGAGTATTATTTTTGAAATGCTTTCACACAAATCACTAGGCCCTGCATACAACTTAGTTTCATGCTTTAATGTCATCAGGAGGCACAAATTGGTGTGTCTAATTGTTTGCCACCTGCCAGCAAAATGAGCTGCCAGCCAGCCAGACGGGTTTGATTGTCTGTCAGCCATTCAATAGATTGAGAGTGACAACATCAAAAATTTAACTTCAAACTCTGAAGCTTTGAGCAGCTTTTCAGAGACATCATCCCACAAGTGCTTCTGGACCACTGCATTTTTCAATTATATTTCCAGTGTATTGCTGCCATTTGCCTTTTCTGTCTTAAGATAGCCATAATTACTTTATGAGGAATATAAACATATTTCTGAAGCACTAAAGTCTGAAATTCAAGTTATGACATGTCTTTTAACATCAGATTGAATTCCTTGAAAATAGGATCCACAATGACAGGCTTTAGAATGAAGGTCCAGATTGCTACCTGTTTTAAACAGAATTATCATGGGTTTTACCCTACCAGTGAAGCATTTTTCATTTTTATCTTTTGCTGAAAAATAGATATTCAGTTGCGTGATTCTTTGTGACTAAGTCATATTTCCTAATAATATTATGTCATCCCTGTAGAAATCATCTTTGATTTTACTTTTGCTAACCAACTGTTTATTGGTTCTATTGCAAATGTGCTAACAATGTAGTCATTGTACTTATTGTAGAACATAAGTTTGGAAATAAGTTCTTAAATCAACTGATGTAATTTGAATTCCGTTTACTTGTGTTCTAGATAGGGTGTTTCTCCCGACTCAGGATGGAACATTAATGAATTTCAGTGCTTTTGAAGTTTTTTTTTTTTTCATTAAGTAAATTGCAACCTCAAATTTTGGAACATTTATACTTAATTAAAATAAACTTTTTCATATAGAATTAGATATTTCATCAGATTACATGTGAAACATTATATGAATGTTCTCATTTACATATGTAGGAAATGATGATTCCTTTTCTTTTATTACCTCTAATCATTTGTGCAGATTTATGTGCCTTTCATTACAGTGAGTGTATATATTTATGAAATGTAATATGAAATGTAAAATGCTAGAGATCCTCTAGTATTGTTCTATAGGAACATAATATGTATAGAGAAGCATAATATGTATAGAGAAAATGCAATTTTGAACAATGTTTCCAAATTTCTTTTACTGTGTGACAAAGAGAAGAAATATGATAGTTTTGTTTCTACAAGGAAAGCATAATAATCTCATTTTATTATTCACATTGCAAATTACAAAGTTCTTCAATACTATCTCTTTGGATAGATTTCTAAATAGGTCTGTGGTTTATTAACTATTGATGTATTGGTAGCTATCACTTTCAGTTTTTCTGTAGAACTAATTAAGCTTTGCCCTATCTTTTAAAGAAAACATTTAGCCCTGTGTATTCACATGCATGTATCATCTCTTGACAACTTAGTATATATCTGTGATTTGAGCTCTGTTCATTTCCTAAGGTGTCCCAATACCATCCTTACTTTCAACAATAGAGAAAATAAGGGGAGGGGGACAGTGTGCTTCTACATAATTTTAGACTTCATTAGGTTTTTAAAAATTGTAAGTCTGGGATACTATACAGTTCTTAGAATTGTGTTGCTTTTTTTTTGCTAACATATGTTAATCTTACATAATTTTTTTCATCCTTTTTGATTTTATTAACTTGCTTGTTTTGGAATTACTGTGTTTGGCATATTCAGCCAAATTAGTTGTTTTTTCCCTTAACTTTTTAATATCTCACCTTCAGGTATTTCATGCTCTGAAAAAAGGACACCCAGAAATACAGTCTATTTTGTAAATGATGTAAAACTCAAAAAGAAAGAAACTTATTTAGGTATCATATTATTAAATCTGAAAAATAAGCTTTGGGTAAATATTTTTTCTCCAGTTTCACTGGTTTTTAACTTTGGTTTTAAGACTAAGAATGAAAATTCAGGGTAAATAATAAAGGAATGTTTAGTAGAGTTGATAGAATCTTCTTACATTATTTAACCTTAGAATTATGTAAAAATGTGAAAAAGTACAATTACTTCTGAGGACTTTGCTTTCTGTTCATATTGCTTTGTATTTTTTGAAAAAGGTATTTTGATTGTATTACTTAAAAGATGAAGTAGTTAATGTAAGTCAAATTGATTCCAAATCTGTCAACCTTTACAATTCAAATTTTATATTTCTATCCTCTGTAATTAATCTGTTTTTATTATGCTGAGTGTTCTGGATGTGTATTGGAAGGACAATTGCCAGGAGATGCAATTTTTACTAAGTTTTTGTTTTTGTTTTTGGTGCTGGGGATTGAACCCAGGGCCTTGTGCTTACAAGGCAAGCACGCTACCGACTGAACTATCTCCCCAGCCCAATTTTTACTGTTTGACTGTATCCTTATTTCCCCAATGTTGTTGCCTTTGTCTTTCCTAACATTGACATAAACAGTTCACTGAACTGTATAAAATATTTCTTTTTTGTAGTTACTTTACTAAAACTCTTTATTTTTTTACCTATCCTTTTCATGTTGGTATTTTCAAGTATTTTACAAAGTAGAGAAGCATACTAGAAGAAAACATCAGAGCAATAAAAACATCAGACCCCCAAATTACCTACATTACAAAAATTCTAGAAGGCTTTATGGTTAGCTTAAAAAAAGTAACAATCATTATTTTTGAGCTTGGTTAAAAGACCGCAGTCTCAGAAAAAGATACTATATCTCCATTCCAAAAGTTTTTACTTCACCTTAGGCAATCAGCAACTCTCAGGTGGATTCCTTCTGTCTTGAGATTCTTGTCTATTTCCAGGTGTCCTCCCTTCATCCCAAATTGATTTTCTGTATTTATGCCAGAGATATTTTCTTAAATACAGTACTGATGAAGATTCTGAAAAAATGTCTTATTATTTACATAATAGAGGAAGAATTACTTAGTTTGGCACAGAAAGTCTTCACCTTCCCCCAGTCATAAGGATTCATATGTAGCTCCTTTGACCTGTTATGCTGCTTTGTATCTCTTGGCTTAAGATTTACTATGGAACTTTTTCACACATTTTTCTTCACTTGGCAATTTCCTAGCAATCCTTTTTGATCCAGGTCATTCTTCCTTGATAATACACATCATATGTCCCTGAAAGGTCTTGTGTATAACTTGGAATTGGCAATTTTTGAAATGTATTACACAGTTGCTTTGTCTGCCCATATATTCCTTTCTGGTATCTCCCAGGTATGGCCATATCCTCTTTTTCTTGGAATTCCCTACACTTCTTAGTGTAGTTGTATTCCTTAACCTGTTAATTCTCAATAAGTGTTACAGAAAAGAGGGAGAATACAGAAATAAGGAAAGGATTATTATATGGATCTACAAATAATTACAAATTCACCTTGCTTAATGAGTCCCTATTTTTAGAAGCCCCTCCTTCTGTATTTTATTTTGTACTTGGGACAAACTATGAAGTACACAGATGAAGTAGTATTCTTGCTTTTACAAAATTTGCAGGAGTTTTTAATGGACCCCCCTGCCCCACCCAAGACTGTCCTTGGTCCACTTCTGTATATTTGCACTCACTTCTTTAGCAATCTTATCCACTTCTCAGCAGTAAATAGTATCTACATGCTAATTGTTTTGATATTTATATCTCATTCTAAACCTGCTCCTAAACTGAAGACTTGTCTATCCATTCTCCTATTCAGCCTCATTATTTGAATGATTAATAACTTAATAGTCATTGTGCTCCAACTATAGTCTTTCCTATCATAATGGCAATTAACTCTTCCAGGTCCTTAATGAAAAGGTTTTTTTGCATTGTCTCTGACTTTTCTCACATGCACATCATGTTCTGAAAATCCTGTTGTGTTGGCTAATATAACTGGTGATCCACTTCTCACCAGTTTACATTTGTCATTCTGATCCCACAGACTTCTCTTTCTTGTGTTATTATAGTGTTCACCTTTCTTGTATTGTTATAGTATTCCACTACAGGCCTCCAGAGTCTACCCTTGTTCCTGCTTAAAGTTTATCATCATAGCAGCTAGAATGAGAGTTTTATAAGCTACAGTCTTATTCCTCTTTTGTAAGTGCTTAATGGCTTCTGATTCCATGCTGAGTAAAAAAAGCTTCACGTCTATACGGTATACCTCAGTGTCCTGTGATCTGAACCCTTCTTATCTTTTATGTTCTCTGTTGCTCAGTCTTATAGTTACACAAACCATTTTGCTGTTCCCTCTGTGTGGAACACTCTTCCCTAGGTGTCATCATGACTTGTTTCTTCACCCCGTTCAGTTTTCTCAGATACCACTTTTTTCTCAGTCTTGTCTGAACTACCCTTTCAATAGTATTCCTTACCTCTGTTCATGCTTTGGTTTTATTTTAGCATATACCAACTGATATACTGTGTTTACTCCTTTATATCATTGTGTTTTATGGCTCTTCCTGTTTGAATGTGAGTTCCATGAGGGCTGGAATATTGTTCCATACTTGACTGTATCTGTAGAACTTAGAACATGCCTTCATACATCACACTGTTCATGAAGATTTATTAAATGAGTCCGTGAATTAAAGAACAAGACCATACCCCACATTTCTAGTTGGAATTGGGATAAATTCAGTGATGGAAGATCCATATGTATAAAGTATCAGTCACTGCATTAAAAACATAATCACTCAGTGAAAAAAATTTGTAAAAGTGAAATAGATTGAAATATTTCCTGAGTTGCACTGTTTTGATGGTAACCTTTATAACCTTATGATATGTAGAGATCATATGTAGAATCAAGTAATTACTTACTTTTTAGTAGTTTGCAGTCTTAAAGGTATAGGATACAGGTTTGAAATTGTGTGGGAAAGCATAGAAAGAATCTTCTTGATATCAAAAAAATTCAGTTGTAAAGTGTGTGCAGTGTAGAGGACTCATAGGTATCCATCAGTATGAATAACATCTGTAAGAAGAGCAAAATACTTTACTAGTTTAGATCAGTGGTTCTTACCTTTTTAGTGGCCATATTATTTGAAATTCATATAAAATTTACATATTCACCATAGAAAATGTATGTACCTTCCAAATTTGTATATGTGTTAGTGTATTTATGCATCCTAAATGGGTACCTGCAATGGGTATTTAAACTCCTTGGTAAGATTAGCTTCATGTAGATGGAATAATTAACCAGGGGGAAATATTGAATAACAAACTGATAGAAGATGTTCTCAGAGTTGAAAATCTTTATGTTCATATGTAAGTACTTGAAAATACTGAGTAATATTCTGAAAGATAAATAATTTGTTATCAGCACATTAATAAAGTTAACGTTCAAGTTATTTATAAAATGGACTGCTAAGGACAGAGGATTTTTTAAGGTGTTAGGGAATGGGTAGTGTTGGTGAAAAAAAAATGACATTAAGGACAAGAATGTGCAATCTTCTGATTCTAGGTAAACAATCAGAGAGAAAATTCCTTACAAATTCTTACAATTATAAATTCAGAAAAAAATGTAAAAAACCAGGCAGATCTGCTTTCTCATTTCTCTTAGCCAGACCTTTGTCATGTAGTCATGCTAGTCATTTAAACACATGAGTGTTTGGAAATTGGAGTCCATAAATGTTAGGAGACACTTTTTCCTCCTGTTAGCCCTTGTTTGGCATTTTGGTTTCTTATCAGATACCTTCAAATATTTGAAAGTTGCTAAAATTTTTCTTTTTTACTATAATTTTCTAGTCTTTTCAGTCTTTTCTCACGTGACCTATTTTCCGTATACATTCTCATCCTAACTGTTCCCTTACGGCCATCGTGCTCTTTGTCATTATTTTTAAAAATATGACACCAATAACTGCTCATAGGATTTTGTTTATAATTACAGGATTATTCCAGGATTATTGCTTCTTTCCATTTGAGTACTGTTGCCCATATAGACCCATAATACATCAGTACTTTGGGAGCCATAATAATGATAACAATTGTGAGAACCAGTTTACAATATTCTGAGTGGGGGACTAAGTACTTTCTATGCATATCTCCTTTTAGCTTTATAACAGTAGAATTTTATACAGTACACACCATAGGTCTTATTTTAACAGGAAAGAAAATGGACCTTAGAGAGATTTACGTGCCCAACACAACACAGAGAGGTGTTCTTAGAGGTTGAATTCTAGTGCAGATCTGTAGGTCACTGATAGAGTTACTCTTCTCCTATATTTATATTCCATTTTGTACTGCCAAATCCTGCTGAGCTTGCTGTTAAGTGAAACATCTAGACACTTTGGCTATCTAATTCAGATAATTTTTTTTTTTTTTTGAGGCAGGCATTTGGTGTTGTTTTTCATTTTATTGATAAGCCACCATTGCAGGATTTGGAGAGTCACATTTTTCTCTCATTGTGTGACTTATTTTTCTTAATATTACTTCTTTCTCATAGCCTGTACACTGAATAAGATTTTTCATGGAAAAATAATAAAATACAGATGCAATTAATATCATACTTCAGGGCTGGGGTTGTGGCTCAGTGGTAGAGCACTTGTCTATCATGCATGAGGCACTGAGTTTGATCCTCAGCACCACATAAAAACAAATAAATAAAAAAATAAAGATTTAATTTAAAATAAAATCATACTTCAAGTTGGATATTTTTGTGTTAGTCATCAATTTTCAAGCATTATATTTGAGCTTAAAAATATCCCGTATATCTAATTTCTAGGTGAATAAATTCAGTAATGATTTAGTAATGCTTGGAAGGTATTTGTGAAATGAAGTTCACAGTGCTTTTGAACTTGAGAAGGGTGACTTCACTGCAAGGAGATATAGATATTTATCAGTTGAAAAATAGTTTTTTTGTTCATAGTTTTAAATTGATTGTTATCCACATTTATCATTTAAACAACATAATTTCAAGTTCAGAAAATTTTAAATGAAATTCACTTAAAATGCTAAAAAAAAAAAGGAAAATATTGAACTTGGTCCAGTGTTCAAAAAATCAAGGCTCAAAGGCTAAATAGATCTTTACCCAAATATCTATTGTATCATCTCAGTTCTCTTTCATTATAACCTTACTTGAAAAATAACTCAATTGTGTTCAGAAAAATAAAATATAACCTAATTATGCCCTTAGGTGTTACTTTTTTTGGCTTAATTTTTAGTTTCCTTATGGGGCAAATTTAAAAATTAGCTGTCAAATGTTTCTTTGCTGTGACATTTTATGAATATTATATACAGTTAGAATATAATATGGATAAAATGAATATTTTATGTATATTTTATCAAAAATTCTATATGCATATATAAAATTTGCCAACTGGAATAAATATGCCCCAGTATTCCCCGACTCATGATTACAGTCACTTGTCATTTTAAGAAAGGTTCACAAACTCCAGATTCTACGTTAATTTCACTGGTCAATATACTTTGCAGTATTTCCTTTATACCTATATCCTTTTCAATGATGAAGTTGAGCTCATGAGTTTAAAAAATTCTAAATTAAAATAAGATGAAGAGAAAGGAGGGAGAGACAAAAATGTATGTGGTGGGGGAGTTAAGGGAGAAAGTAGAAAAAGGAAGGGAGAGGGAGGAAGGTGAAACTCAACATTATGTATCTGTCATACATAACAGGATTATAATTCACCTTAAGCTTTATATTTGTTATTTCTTATCACTTCTTTCTTTGCAGGAGTGTTGTGGTGCCTGTAAAGAAGCCACCTCCAGGTAGTTTAGCTGTAACCACTGTGGGAGCCACCACTGCAGGAAGTGGGCTGCCAACAGGCAGTACCTCTAACATTTTTGCTGCTACTGGAGCTACACCAAAAAGTATGATTAATACAACAGGTATTGTCCTTATATATTTTTGTGATACCTCATCTTTTGCTTTCTGTTTTCTATATCTTCATTTTTTTCTTATTTGATCTTAAAAATGAAAAATGCCCTGATCATTTAAGATTATCTTAATCTTAAGAAGGTTATATGTCGTGTTGCAACTTTTCAGAACTTGTTTCTGATTCTAGGATGCAAGTTTTAGTGGTCATTTTTAGGAGACAGTATTGGTTTTTGTTTTGAGTTTCCTCAAAACATTGCGCTCTTTACTTCCAGAGTGAAATTAGATTACTGAAAGGTATTTGGGGAGCAAAAGCAAAAGATCATTAGAAAACTGAAGTTTTAGATGTAAAAATTGGTAAATTGTATCAAGAATATGAAAGTATGATAAAAATATTAGTGTGAAAACCATGGATTTGGTGACATTTACTTATTGAATCCTAATACATACTTTGCTAAATCCCCTAAGGGAAGGCAGTGCTCCCGTAAGAACCTTGATGATAGGCAAGAGCCTCAACATGATGAAAAGTGCATGTGAATAAGAAACCTTGATTGACACTGAACTAATTTATATACTTAGATTACTATTGTATCCATTGTCCAATAATTTCCTAGTGATTGTAGGAACCAAAAATTCCAAATCTTTATAAATTTTAAAACCTGCCTAAAAATATCTTTTTATTTGTAAATTTCCAGAAATGTTCCTGTTTTTTATTAGCTAAATAAATCCTTACCCAAATCTTTGTGATTCCATTTTAGGTATTTAAACAACGCAAGATGATCCCTGACTTTTCTTCCCTGACTATAGTAGTCTTCTCTTCTCCAAACTGTATAGCCTTGAACTTTTCCATTTATTATCATTGCTTAGATTCTTCCCATTTTTATTAATTTCGTAGCTCTTCTTTGTGCTTTCTGTATCTATCTTGTTTATCATATCACCTGAGTCTGACATATCATGAACAACACACTTATGGGGTTGTAGTAAGTAGAATGTACTATATTAAACATATATCATTTATATATTAGCCAATAAACATAAATGGCATTGTGTTAAAGAATATATCTTTGATTTATCTATATTATAAATAAATGTTTATATCTGATTTTTCTGAAGACATTAAAGTCTTTCTTTTCAGTATTACAACCTTATTTATATTCATTTGGTATTCTAGAAATAGGAATAAAACTTTGTTTTACTAAAATATATACTACAAAAGTTTTAAGATTTTGAAAACATGCCAATGTAATAGAAAAATAATTTACATGCAGGATTTTCATTGAATAAAGTCCTTATTTTTCTTAAGACTTTGGTAAATGAGAAATTATATCACCTCTGATTTTATCTAATCAGAAGTCATGATGTTTTCTTTTAATGTCTCTTTTAAGAATTAATAATGGATTTAGAAAATAATGGTAATAAGTAATATTATAAAGTATGTAATGTCAAAATGAAAAATAAAATTAGCAATAAACTTCTTCCTTAGAATTATTATTGCATATGAACTGTGAACCAACATCTAAACTAGGCACATTTTCCAATTTACATATCCACACCTAGGAGCTTTATAAATGTTATAGTAGAAATCCCAGGAAGTAGCTCAGTTTTGTGGGAATTAGTAGAAGACATGATAATACTTAGGAACACTAGATGTCCCTCAACTCCACTGCTATTAAATATACTTATGTGGTATTATAGAAAAATCTCTTCTAAAATGGCATCTTCATATCATTGAGGAGAACTCATTGTTCCAAAATCAGGTACACAATTATATTCAATATAGCCCTTCTGGTGCAAATTATTTATCAAAGTGAGCATTCAGTTCTGCAGAGCCACAAATTTGTATTTCAGACCATTGTAATTTATGTCTTAGATGGTAAAAACTAAAAATATTTTAACATAGCAATGAAAATAGATAAAATTTTCACATTTAAATTTGCATTGTTTTATCAACCTCATTTATCTAGAATCTTTTTCATTTGTTGTTGTCTTTAATTTATACCCCATTCGTAATATGTAGATTTTTTAGCTTAACATAAGTAAATCAACTGGATTTTATTTAATGCAATAGCTGTTATTTAGAACTATAATGAATTTATTAGTGTACTAATGGTCAAATGGTTTTCAGTTGTCAAATTCTGTTTTGAATTTACATGAGTAATTATTTAAAAATCAATAGTAATGATGTTATTAAAATTATTTTATTTAAATAAATTTTTATTTAAGACTAAAAATTATTATTTTGGGAACAGGTGCCGTGGATTCAGGGTCCTCCTCCTCTTCCTCCTCTTCTAGTTTTGTGAATGGTGCTACCAGCAAAAACCTTCCAGCTGTACAAACTGTTGCTCCAATGCCAGAAGACTCAGCTGAAAACATGAGGTGTGTATATTTGGTTTTTACTTATTTCTCTCTCCCTTAAACAAACAAAATAAAAAGGTGAATGATAGACCATAAATACATATATGTGTAAGTATTCTTGGGAATTAAGGTTAATTATGCATTTTTATATTTCATAATTATATCATTTTGATATTTTTGGTTAGTTTTACAAAATCTGTTATTTCAGTGTAAACAGATACTGTCTTTTTTAAAAAACGTGGTTGATTTTATACTCTGTAGGTAACATAATTTTACAATAAAGGTTAAAAATGTGCAAATGGTAACATGATTAAACTGAGTATTTTTGAGTTGTGATAAAAATTTTAAATATACATTTTAAAAATAATTAAAATAATAATAATTAAAATAATTCTGTCAGATTGTTTATAACATGTATCATTGGAATCCACATAACAAAACAATCTTATTTGTTATCATTAAAGATCTTTCTTAGAATGGACTTCCCCTCATTTGTGGAGTTAAATTGTACACACACTCACACACGTTCATGTACACATGTGTATAAATTCAAGTTTTCACTAGAAGTATAACACAGAGTATAACTCTGTGAAAGAAAGAGCACACTCATGTCACATCATCCAAATTGAGAAATAACCTATTACAAGAACTCCAGAAACTTCCACCTTCAGTTCCCAGTCACTGTTCTTGGTCCTCTTCAAATTTTATTCCTAAGGTAGTTTTGTCTTTTTTGAATTTTATGTAAATGTCATTGCACTGTAGTTATTCCTTTCTGTTTTTTTTCAACATTATGTACATGAGATCCATCCATATTGCATATAGCAATAGTTGGTTCATTCTTACTCCATTTTTATTCCTGTTTGTGTATGTACAACAATTTCTTAATTCATTTTATTGATGATTGGTTTTTGAGATTTTTGCAGCTTGTAATTATTATGGATGCACTATTATGTGGGTACACACCATGTTAATATGCATATGGTTTGGGTAAATAACTTAGAGTGGAATTGCTGATTAATGATGTTTGTGTATGTTCAGTGTTACTGGATAATGCCAAATGATTTTCCAAAGTGATCATACAAATTTACTAACTCAGCAGTAGAATATGAGAATTCTAATTGCTTCATATCTTTATTAAAATTGTCACTTTTTTCATTTTAGCCATTTTTGTGTAAACATAGTGACATTCTCTTATATTTTTAGTTTGCATTTTCCTCATTAGTAATGCAATTGATTGACTACTTTTAAAATATTTTTATTGGTGGTTTGGCTTTCTTCTTATAATTGTGTGTTGAAGTGTCCAGCCACCTTGTAATGATTGGATTGTCTTTTTATTAATTTTGAAAAATTCTTTATAAAATTGGACACGAGCCCTTTAATGATTATTTTTCATACATATATTTTCTCTCATTCTGTGGTTTTTATTATCACTTATACTCCACTTTGATCAATAGAAGTTGTTAATTTTAATGAAATTCAATTTATCAATATTTTGTGAGTACTTTTTATATTATATAAGACATCTTTGCCTACATTTTCCCTACTTTATCTTCTGGCTACTTTATTATAACCCATCAGGAATCAACTTTATGACTATAGGAAGGTAGGAGTAATAGGGATGGGAAGATGATCAGCATTTTGTATTTTAAAGACTCTTCTTTGCCCTACACTTTGTCACTTTCATCATAAATCATTGTCCATGTATTCTTTATTATGGTTTTACATTCAGTTCTGTTGCATCTGTTCATTTGTTCACCCTTCTGGTATGCTACCATATTTAGCTTTAGGTTTAATAAAGAACAACATGGGGTTAAATGAGGTCTTCCACCTTGTCTTTTTTTCCTCAAGAAAGTCTAAGCTTGGTGTTTCACATTTCCATTTAAGTATTAGAATCAGTTTGTCAATGTTCATTTTAAAAACAACTTGCTAGTATTTTGATAAGTAATGAAATCTTCACTTTTTTTGTAACTAGGATTTTATTATATCTATAGATTTATTTCAATATTTTGATTTCCAAATTATAAATATTATATATTGCTTCAAATCTTTGTTTTTTTTAAACTTATCCCAATAATAATTTTTAGTTTACTATATGGAAGTCTTATATTTCAATCAGCTTTTTTGCTGGTGTGACTTAAGGATCTGACCAGCACAATTGTAGGGGAGGAAGTTTATTTTAGGGCATGTGGTTACAGAGGTCTCAATCTATAGATGGCAGGCTCCATTCCTCAGGGCTCAAGGTAAGGCTGAACATCATGGCAGAAGAGTGTGGTGGAGAGAAGCAACTCACATCATCAAGAAGCAGAGAAAGAGACCCCACTCTACAGATAATAAAAATATACCCTATAGCCACACCCCCCAGTTAACCTACTCCCTCCAACCACACCCCACCTGCCTCCAGTTAACCATTCAGTTAATCCCATCAGGGATTAATTCACTGATTAGGTTAAGACTCTTACAATCCAATCACTTCTCCTCTGAACTTTCTTGCATTTTCTCACCTGTGAGCTTTTGGGGGACACCTCACATCCAAACCATAACATCTTGTATGTTTCTCACATGACATGTTCTCAGAATTTAATAATTTGTATTGGTATGTTTTTTTCCTCAAGTTAGTTTTCACATCAACTTTATTGAGAGCATTTGTTTATGTTGTAGAAACTCAATAAGAAACACAATATACATTTTAATGAGTTTTGATCAGTTTATGTACCTGTAAAGTCACAGCACAAGATGTAGAATATCTCTATTACCCCAGAAAGTTCCCTCATGTTCCATTTGTAACTCAGCCCAATACCTGCCCTAAGCAAACACTTTTTTTTTTTTAAGGTTTGCAACTTTGATTTGATTTTCAGGGTTCATGTAAATGGAGTCATACATTGCAAATTATTTTGTTTGTCATTGACTTAGATCAATAATTTTGCCATTCACCCGTATCTTTTTGTTTATGAGGATTCTTATTTCTTTTCAGTACTGAGTATTAGTGCATTATATGACTATCTTACCATTTATTTATCTATTTAACTATTGACAGACACTAAATGTTTACTATTTGAAGCAGTTATACATAATAATTTCATGGTCATTTGAGTATATAAGTCTTGTCATGGACATATTTTTATTCCTGTTGGGTAAACAACCAAAAATAAAATTGCTGATTGAATAGTTAGTATATGCTTAAATTTATAGGAAACTGATGACTTTTTTGCAAAAGTAGTTTTATCATTGTATATTCCTGTCAGCAATATGTTAAAAGATCTGTTTTCCTCATTCTATTTAATTCTTGATGTTTTGGTCTTTTTAAATAATCATCTCATTTGGTTTTAGTTTTGATTTCCTAATGATTGGTCATAGTATTTTTCCATGTGTTTTTGGGTCTTTGATCAGCTATTTAATTATTTTTCTTATGTAAAATTAATATGTTCTTCATAGATATCCACTGAGAGATGTCCATCATTCTTTGTTGCATTCTGTGGTTTACATTTTCATTTCCTTAAAAGTGTTCACAGAGAGTTTCTAAAATCATTATCTCAAATAGTTTTATATGACATGTGCCTTTTGTAAGTCCCTAAAATCTTTACATATCCCAGAGTCTTGTAGGCACTCTCCTGCTTTCTTCTGTAAGTTGTGTTGTTTTGCTTTTATGATCTATTTTGATTTAGTTTTTGTGTGTATAGTGAAATAAAATTTGATATTTGCTCTTATCCATATGTACATCAGTGTTTCAGGCCCACTGGATTACCTTGGCACATTGGCTTAAAATCAATTGACCTTCTATGTGTAGATCTACTTCTTAGACTCCAATCTGGTTCCATTACCTGTGTATGGTACTTGTGACAGTACTGCACTGTCCTCATTACTGTAGCTTTATAGTAAGTCTTGAAATCATACAATGTTAAATCCTCTCATTCTGTTCTTTTCAAAATGACTTTTCTAGGTTATTGCATTTTCATATAAGTTTTAGAATTGGTTTATCAGTTTCTAAAAAGAGACTGCCAAAATTTAAATTAGAATCATATCAAACCTTTCATTAAATTTGGGGAGAATTGACATTGTACTATTGAGTTTTCCAGTTTATCAGTACTTTTTATCATTCATTGAGATATTTAATTGCAACAACTTATTGTAGTTTTGATTGTGAAGGTCTTGTGGGCTGGGGAGATAGCTCAGTTGGTAAAGTGCTTGCCTTGCAAGCACAGGGCCCTGGGTTTGATCCCCAGCACTGCAAAAAAAAAAAAAGAGAGAGAGAATGACAACCATTAGAATAAAAATAGGTGACAGTCTTGTACTTATTTTTGTGTCTTTTATTACTTTATTATTTTATTTTTTTGTTTTATAATATTCATTATTGTTTTTAATGATTTTCTGAATTAAGTGTAAACTATTATAAACATCTAATATCGCACATAAAACAGTATACCAGTATTAAAATTTGCCTATGATAACTGAAGATATTATAATCCTTGGAGGAATTCCTCTTAAAATATTAAAGATAGGTAAGTAATAAACCAATATTGAGAGAAAATGAAATTACACACAGTAATCCATTCACTCAACAGAAGGGTTAAGAGGGGAAAAAAATAACCCATGGAAATAATAGTTTTGTTAAAAAAAATGACTACCAAATTACATCAGTAATTTCTTTAAATGCAGATAGTCTAAAATCACTATTAAAATATAGACATTTCCAGATTAATTTTTTAAAAAGTAGGATTCATTAATTGGTCTATGAAAAATCTGCTTTAAACATGAAAATGTGGATGTTTAAAGAAGGAAAGAAAAGGAATTAAAATTCTTTATTAAGATAAAGCCGTAAGGAACTGGAAAAGTTTAATTGAATGAGATATTAGAATTTATACTTACCTAAGTTTTTTTACAGCTTGAAAATTATAAGAGTATTGTTTTTCCATATACAATAAAAGATCAGAATGATATAATTTAATATCATAAATTTAAAACAGTGATTTAAATAAAACTAAACCATTTGAACACTTATACTCCTTCATATATTACATGATCAACTAGTCATATAAATAATTTGGATTTCTGTCCTTAATAATAAGTTGATTATGCTACTGAGAACTAGAAAAACTTGAGAAAAACCAAAGCAAAGCAAAAACGTCTCTGTTGTATTCTTTGTGTTAGTGTTATCATATATCTTACTTGTGTATGTCTTATTAAGAAATAGTATGTTGCTAGTATTTTTGCTCTGGAAAGCCAATTGTCTTGTAAAACTATTCAAATAAATTCATTTTAGATGGGCACAGTGTCAGATGCCTATAGTTGCATCTACTAGGGAGATCGAGGCAGGAGGATCACTTGGGCCCAGAAATTCAGAGCCAGCCTAGGTAACATAGCTAGACCTCATATAAGGGGTCAGGATTTATATATATATATATATACATTTACTTTCAATTATCATTGCCAGCACTTGCTTGTATAAATTTAAGTTTTTAACAGGTATCATGTACCTTGTACTTTAAAAACTTCCTTTAATGTACTTATAGTACAAGCTAGGTTCATGGATTCTCTCTGGGTTTTTTTCTTTCTTTTTTTTTTCTGAAAATATCTTTATCTTCCCTTCATTTTCAGAAGTTTTTTGACCAGACATAACATTGTATGAAGGCTTATATATTTAAGAAATGTGTTAGAAGTCAATTTAATTCCAAACCTTCTGGCTTGTGTGGTCTCTAAGGAGAACATGGTTCTTCTCTTTGTTCTTCTGTATGTAATATGTATATTCTCTGACTCTTTCAAATTTTCCTTTTATGTTTGGAATTCAGTAGTTTATTATGACATATTTAGATTATTAAATTATATGTGGTGTTTTCTGGATTCTTGCATCTGTACTTTCATAATCTTTATTATGTTTGGAAAATTCTTATGCATTATCTCATCATATATTTCTTCTGCTATATCTTCTGTATCTTTGTGTTAGTTTTATATTTCTACCTTTAAAAATTGCCTGAAATTCAGCAACTTAAAATAAAACTGATTTATTAATTATGTCACTAATATTTAGGCTAAAAATCTGGCACAGCTCACACTGGGTCACAGTCCTGGTGTTAGCAGTGCTACATCCCATGTGGGAGACTCTAAAAGAAAATTTGCTTCTAGTTTCCTTCAATTTTAGTAGAAGTCAGTTCTGTATGCCTATAAGATCTGTTTCTTTTTTTTGCTGTTAGTCATAAGCTGTCCTTTGCATGTGACTCCTTACATTCAGAAACAGAGGCAATATGCCATATTCTTCTCACACTTAGAATTGCTGTGATATCCCCTTCTGATACATAGTTTCTGCTTTTTAGAGCTCATGTGATTAGATTGAGCCAATCTACATAATTCAAGATAATCTCCCTGTTTTAATGTCCATAATATTAATTTGACTTGCAAAGTGCCTTTTGCCATGTAACATACCCTATTTACAGATTCCAGGGATTATTCTTTGGGTATCTTTGTGCAACCATTGTTTGGTGTACTGTACTTCTACTTCTGCAATTCCAGTTACACTTATATTAGATTATTTGTTGCTGTTCCATAGCTCTTGAATGCTCTTGAATGTCTGTGTGCTCTCTCTCTTATTCTCTTTTTCTCTCTCTCTCTATATATAAAAGAATATATGTGTTTTTTCTTTTTTAGGTATAAAACTTTCAGTATATTCTGGATGGAGGGGGCCAAACGTTTTATTGAGATTTAAAAAATAAATCACAACAAATTATAAATCTTTAAAAGTTGAATAATACCATAAACATAACAAAACCCAAGAAGAAAAAATTTTGATCAACTTTTTGTTTCACCTGTGTAATATTATTCTTACTTTTTTGGCCCTGTACTCTTTTATGAGCCCTTTTCATAACTGTGATTTTATAATTATTTTTGTCTTTATTTTTTTAAGTTTTCTTTTTTAATTGACAATAATTATACAAATTTATGAAGTGCAAATTTATGTATATATATGTGTGTGTATGTACACACACACAAGTACACACCAGAGTAATAGTGTTTCTTTCACCACAAACATACCTACATTTATTATTTCTTTGTGATGAACTTTTAAAATTCTTTGTTCTGTTTTGAAACATACAATACATTATTATTGACTAAAATCTCCCTACTGTGCAGTAGAACACTGGAATTTATCCATTCTTTATAACTATAAATTTTTTACCCTTGATCAACCTCTCCCATTCCTTTACCCCATATCCTCACCTCTCTGTAACCATCATTCTACTCTCCATTAAGACTGGCTTTTTTAGATTCCACTTATATATGAGATTTTGCAGTATTTGTATTTCTGACTTATTTCACTTACCATACTATTGACTAGGGTCTGTATGTGTTATTGCACATGATATAATTTTATGTTTTCTTATGACTGAATAGTAGTCCATTGTGCTTATATTACATGTCTTCTTTATTTTTTCATCCATTGATAGATACTAAAGGTTGATTCCGTATTTTGGATATTATGAATAGTGCTACAATAAACAGGGGAAGTGTAGATATTATCCTGTCTTTAAATTCACTGATTCTTTTCTTGGCTTTATCGAGTCTATTGATAAGCCCATTGAAGGCATATTGTCTCATTTACTATATTTTTCATTGCTATCATTGTTTCTTTTTTTAAATAATTTTTTACTTTTCCTGAAATTCCCCATCTGTTTATGTATGCTGTTTACCTTTTCAAATACTCATTAACTCTTAACATGTTAATCATGGTTATTTAAAATTCTTTGTGTGATAGTTCCCTTATATGCTTTACTTTTGTTTCTGACTCTCCGTTTGTCTTTTTTTTTGGTTGTTAGTGTTGTTTTGCTTCCTTATGTATTTTAATTTTTGATTGTGAACTGGATGTTGTATATAAGATAGTAGTAACTGACAATAGCATTCATGTTTGAAATGGGCCTATCTCTAGTTGTGATAAGTCTTTAGGGTTAGGGATTGAGTCATTCTAACCTGGAGTTGGAGTTGAGCTTGGTTTATGTTTTCTTATTGTTTTGGTTACTTTCAGTGCACAATGGGTTTTACATTTCTCTACCTTTATGTTTAATTAGGTGGTATTTGTTGGAGTTTTATTCACTATTCTTGCTCTTTCCTTATCTGTAGGGCTTTTGATTGTTTGTTTTAAGTACTGGGGATTGAATCCAGGGGCACTTAACCACTGAGCCACATCCCCAGCCCTTTTTTTATTATTATTATGAATTTTGAGACAGTGTCTCATTAAGTTGCTTAAGGACCTTGCTAAGTTGCTGAGGCTGGCTTTGAACCTGTGATCCTCCTGCCTCAGCTTCCATAGCTGCTGGGATTACAGGTATGTACCTCCTTACCCAGCTTCTACCTTTACATTTTTTTAGGTGCTAGTTTGTCAGTGTTTTAGTCAGTATTCTTACTCTTCCTTTATTGGTAGACTCTTTTTTTTTGATCCTGTATTTCAGAGAGGTTCATCATCCTTCTATAACAGAATGCTGCTGTTATCTGTTACTGGGTACTTGCAAGCTTGGTGTTAGGTCTTGGAGTTCTTTGTTGTCCTGGTTCAGACTCAATCTTTGTCATGGTGTTTCCAGTGATTCTACCCACCTCCAAGTAAATGTCCCTCCCTCTAAATATCAGGGTAAGTTCATAAAGCTTTTCCTCTATTTCATAGAGGAAATGTGTGCTTTTCCTTGGTGAAGTTATTTTTCCCTCTCTTGGCCTGCATCAGGGAGGGAAGTTTTTTAGTCTCTCATACTACTGCCTCTGGTATACTGCCTCTGGTCTTTCTAGAGAGTACTCATGAGGTTTGTGAAGAAGAGCCTAGAAGTTATTGTATACTTGCTGTGTGTTTGCAACTCTGAGCATTTTATTCTCTCATATTGGCCCACCTTTCAACTTCAGAAATGCATTTAAAATTTTAGTTGAAATCTTCTTACTAGCACATATGGTGCCTAGTTTCCTGGTTTCTGGGTTCTGCCCCACATAAGCAAGTTCTTGCATCCCACCTCCTTGGAGGCGCCTATCTTTCCTAGCTGATCTCCTGGCAACTTCAATTTTCTAAGGAGTCATATCAGAGTTGTCATTCTTTAGATTATTTTGCTTTTTCTAGTAATTATTGTGGGAGTAACTCTTAAGCTTTCTTTTTCTTAAGTAGAAGTAAAAGTCCTCTTTCTTTTTAAAAGTTGAAATTGTTAATTGATGATTTTTCAACTTATTTTTTCAAAAACATTAGGTAAAGCAAATGCTGTATAAAACATGCTCAATAACCACTACCCCAGGAAATAGATTCTGAGATACACCTTTCTATATGGGTGTGCACTGTAAAATGTTCTTGAAAACACCACCTGTAAAGTACCAGTAAGAGGAGATTGGTCTGAAGGAAAAGCCATGCAATTTTAAAATAAGTCTCAGGGTAATCCATGGGAAAACTCTGAAATTTGAAATGGCCTCCAGAGATATGATGTCCTCAGTTGAGTCAAAGGAGCTGGGTCTTTTTATCTCTTCATTGTTCAGAGTTTGCATGGAGATTGTTCCTAATAAAGAGGTCTTCTTGCCTTGGATGGAGCAGCTTCCTTCTGGGGAGGGACTCATCTGTGAGCCATCCCTCCATAGTGCTCCTTAGGGCTTTCCAGGGAATAAAGGACTCTATGCTAAGGAGTCAGAACCACAACTTCTATCACACTAAATTTTCTTTGATAACATTTTATTTAGTAGGAAATTTTTAAAATTTTATATCCTTTATATCACTACATTTATTCTTAGTCTTCTTTAAAATCCTTATTTTCTCAGCTTGGCTTTTTTATTTCACTATAGTTAATTTTTGTGTCATTTATTTGACTAACTAGAAAGAAGAAATTGTTACATATTATTTTATTTTCAGTCTGCAAAATATGTGATTAACAGTTCACAAAAAAGTACTCCAAAAAGCTTTTGAGCATATTTCTAAAAGGTATAATATTCTTAAAACTTGAAAAGTGTTAGTTTGGAACTTCATTTTCCATATAAAGGAGTAAACTTCTTACTTATTAAAGAATTCTGTTAAACATTAGTTTCTTTTTTGTTTTTATTAGTATATTACAGTTACATATAATGAAGTGGGATAGAAGAGGCTGGACACCTGAGGAATTTTCAAGAAGCAGATTTATTGACCACATGTGGGGGTTCAGAGGTGGCTCACACCTAAGAATTCTTCCTCTGAACAATGAGTATAGAAATTCTTTGAAATTTTTACCCAATGGAGGGGAGGGAGCTAGGAGGTTCATATAACATGCGTGTTTCATTCCATCCTCTAAGACAGACAAGGATTTTCACAAGTTTTTTTCTTCAACCCTGGCATTTATAAACAAAAAGGAAACTAAAAACCACAATGCCTTCTGCAGGATTTTACTGATAATTGATGTCCTTGCAAAAAACTCTAAGAGGAACTTACATGTCACAAATATGTTGGGGGTTTCTGCTTAATTATGGTAAGGGTCTTCTGGGTGGGGTCTCTGTCCTGTTTCAATAATAGTGGGGTTCATTTTGATATATTTGTAAATGCATGTAACATAGTTTGCTCCATTTCTTTCGTTTTTTAATCTTCTATATTTTCATTTACTTTCTTAATGTGTGTATTGGGCACTCAAAAATACATGTGATTCTCTTTGGGGAGAAATGAAGAAAAAATGTCAGGTTTAAAATAATCAGGCATTTTATTTTAGCTTTGTGTTTTTCTTAGTAGCTATAACCCTAAAAACTTAGTGTTTAAAAAACTCTCAGTGGGCCATTATGTCACAGGTTGTAGATTTAGGATGGCATTTACTCGTCAGGTATCTAGTATGTTAAATTATACTTTATATTACAAATATAATTTAGTTAAACCAGATGTTTAAGGTCAATGCTAGTCAATCACTAATTATAATATGTAGATGATTAAGAATTTAACATTATATTGTTTTTCTGTCAGTAATGCTCTTCCTAATTTTGTCTTTTCATCTATGTTTACTTAAACAAAACATTTAATTTACTTATGCCTGCAGTTTCTCATAGGAGCATTTGATTAGAAAAAAATCTATCATGGAATTCGCTTATATAATCATTCAATTTATATCTGGGCTTTATCTTTAGGTACATTATTTCACATTCCCTAATTATTTCCAGTCTACACTTAATTATTATAACTATCCATTCTTTTATATGATTTAAGAAATTAATGAGTAAACAATAACTATGAAATTCAAATTATTGTTTATTATTATTATGGCTTTATGCTAAAGGCATAGGATAATACAAAAATTGAAATAAAAAGTAAGTTAAAATTAAAATTTTATGAATACCACAATTGTAAAGGAGTTTATTAAAATAGAATTTAAAATGCAGTGTTCTAAATATAAGTGTAATTATTATGGTTTTGTAGAATTACAAAACATATAACACTGAAAAAAAACCCTTATTATGACAACAGGAGATTTTTCATTGTTCTCTTTCTACTAATACATATACTTATAATCACCATGACCTTGGATATATCATGAGACCAAATCTTACATTTGGTAAGATTTGATAATAATTATTTTCAAACATTTTCTCTTGAATATTAATTATATTTTTATTCATATAATTTTCTTAAAATTAATTGAACACATAAAATTCAATACATAATTGTGTTTTTATTAGCACCTTTTAACTATACATAATAGTAGGGTTCATTTGGACATATTCATATAAGCATGTAATACTATTTACTCCATAATCCCTAGTTATTTTCTTTCCTCCCACTGCCTACTCCCCTTCCTCTCCTCTGCTGACCTTCCTTTTATATATTCATGTTTTAAATTAGTATTTTATAGATATACATAGATGTGGAATTCTCTGTGGTATATTCATACATGAGGATAGCATAATTTGGTCAATTTTATTCCTCCCGTTTACTGTCCCTGCTTCCTCCCCCCCTCAATTTTCTTTCTCTACTTCCTTGATCTCCCCTTTACTTTCTTGGAATCCTTTTTAAAAATTCCTTACTTCTCTCTTGTTTCTGCATATGAGAGAAAACATCTGACCCTGGATTTTCTGAGTCTGGTTCATTTCACTAAGCATCATGTTCTCTAGTTCCATTCATTTACCAGCAAATGATATAATTTTATTCTTTGTGACTGAGTAAAATTCCATTGTGTATATATACCAGTTTCTTTATTGACAGGAACCTGAGCTGGATCCATAAATTTTCTGTTGTGAATTGTGCTGCTATAAACATTGATATGTGTACATCACTATAGTATGATGATTTTAGTTCTTTTGGCTAAATATTGATGAGTGGGATAGCTGGGTCATAGTGGTTCCATTCTTGTTTTTTGTTTTTAGGAATATCCATCTCTTTCCAAAGTGGTTATATTGATTTGCAATCCCACCAACAATGTCTGAGTGTGCCTATTTCCCCACTCACTACCTTACTAGCATTTGGTTTTATTTTATATTCTTAATAATTGCCATTCTAACTGGAGTGAGATGAAATCTCAGTGCAGTTTTGATTTGCATTTCTCTATTAGGAGGAATGTCGAACATTTTTTCAAATACTCATTGACCATTTTTATTTCTTCTTTTGCAATGTGTGTTTAATTATTTTGCTCATTTGCCGATTGGTGTGTGTGTGTGTGTGTGTGTGTGTGTGTGTGTGTGTGTGTTTGTGTGTGTTTTAAGTGTTTTGAGTTCTTTATATATTCCAGATATTAATCCCTTGTTAGGAGAGTAGCTGGCAAAGATTTTCTCCCCTTCTATAGGCTGTCTCTTTCATGCTCATATTTCCTTTACTGGGCAGAAGCTGATACAGTGTCATCCCAGTTACTGATTCTTGTTTTTTTTTTATTTCTTGAGCTTTAAGATTCTTGTTAAGGAAGTTGATGCCTGTGCCATTATCTTGGAGTATTGAACCTATGTTTTCTTCTAGCAGTTGCTGGGGTTCTGGTCTAGTAACTAGTTCTGTGATCCAATTTGAGTTGACTTTTGTGCAGGGGTGAGACAGGGATCTAGTTTTATTCTTATACATATTTATATCTACTTTTTCCTGAGCCATTTGTATAACAGGCTGCATTTTCTCCTGTGTATGTATTTGGGAATTTTGTCAAGCATTGGAGAACTGTTATTTATGTGAGTTTTTCTCTGAGACTTCTATTTCATTGGTCTTCATGTCTGTTTGGACATCAATACCATCTTTTTTGTTGTTGTTGTTGTTGTTGTTGTTACTATAGTTCTGTAGGATAATTTGAGATCAGGTATTATGATGCCTCCAGCATTGCTCTTTTTTCTAGGTATTACTTTTTTCTGGGTATTACATTTTCCAGATCTTTTATTCTTCCATATGAATTTTAGGATTTTTTGCTAGTTCTGTGAAGAATGTCCTTGGTATTTTGGTGGGGATTGCATTGAATTTGTATAATACTTTGGTAATATGGCCATTTTGATAATATTAATTATTCCTGTCCAATTACATGGGATGTCTTTTCATCTTCTAAGATCATCTTCAGTTTCTTTAGTGTTTGATATAGTTTCGTTTTTGTGGTTTTTCATTTCCATTGTTAGATTTATTCCCAAGCATTTAATTTTTTTTTTTAGGCTATTGTGAATGGAGTAGTTTTCTTGATTTCTTTTTCAGCAGATTCATTATCGGAGTATAAGAAACTATTGTTTTTTTTTTTTTTGTATTTTGAACCTGTATCCTGCTACTTTGCTGAATTTATCAGCCCTAACAGTCTTCTGGTATAGTTTATTTGGTTGTCTAGGTATAGGATCATGTCAGTGGTAAACAGCAATAGTTTGACTTCTTATTTTCCTATTTGTTTTCCTTTAATTTTCTTATTTTGCTTGATTGCTCTGTCTAGAGTTTTGAGAATTATTTTAGTGATGATGAGTAAGAGTGGACATCCTTGCCTTATTCCTAATTACAGAGGAAATGCTGTGTTTACTGTGGTATTGACTTTCGGTTTGTCATATGTAGCATTTCTAATGTTGAAGTCAGTTCCTGTTATCTCTTGTTTCTTTAGTGTTTTTAATGTGAATGGCTGCTGAATTTTGTGAAAGGTTTTTTCCTGCATCTGTTGGGATGATCTTGTGATTCTTTTCCTTAATTCTACTTGTGTGTTGAATTACATTTGTTGATTTGGATATACTGAACCAACCTTGCATGCCCATGATGAGATCCAGTTGGATCTTGGTGTAGAATCCTCTTAATGTGATGTTGAATGTGGATTGCTCATATTTTGATAAGGCTTTTTATGTCTGTGTTCATCCAGGATATTGGTCTGTAGCTTTTTTTCCTTAATGTGTATTTTGTCTGGTTTTGGAATTAGTGTGATGCTACTTTCATATAATGAATCAGAGACTGTCCCCTTCCCTTTTTTTTCATGGCATAATGGGAGTAATTTTGGTTTTAATCCTTTTTAATTGTGCAATATAAAGTTATTTAATTATTTGTGTAGATAAAATATAGATAAAAGCCATTATATAATTGTGTTTTTTAAAAGTCATAATAATAAGCTCTTTTAAATTTTGTGTTTTTTGTGCTAACAGATAATTTTCTAATATATGCCATGGTCATAGTCTTCAAAAATGGAATTTTACATTGTTTTTCTGAGAAGAGAAATGAAGTAACAAATTTTAAGTCGTATTGTTTTAATCTGAGCATTAAAGCTATAGAATTTCATCTTAGACATCATTATTTCCTTTTATTTTTAAGTTGGTAATTTTCTCAGCATGGTTGCTATGTCTCAAATAGCAAGAGGAATCTTCATGAAAATCAGTATTGTTCTTTCTTGAAAGAGTGCACTTGCTACACAGAAAAGTAGCCCAGGTCAAAAGAGTCACCAATCAAGTAACTTAACCATTAGTAGTGTGACTGAAAAGGATGAAAAAAGCGTATAGTAAGGATAGTGAAACAAGAGGCTCAAGTAGTAGGCATTTCAGCCCAGACTTATAAGTTCTACACTTAAGGCTGAGAAATGCCCCAAATATTGAGGGACATATCAGAGTATAAGATAACAAAATTCACTCAAATACTATTAAGACAAATTCCCCCACTTGGGCACCTTCCTATTATTTCTTTGCACGGAGTATCCTAGGCTAAATAAAAATAAATTTTCAAATAAAAATGAAAATTCACTATTTAGTATTTTCCCTTAAATAAGTAAAATATACTAATATTTTGTACAAAAATAATTTGCTTAAAAAAACCTGTGTCTTTTTTCAGTTTGTTAAAATTAATTAATTTTTCTGTGCTGGGGGTGGAATGCATGGCCCTGTGCTTGATAGGCAAGCACTGTACCACTGAGTTACACCCCTAGCCTTGTTTTATTTATTTATTTTGTTGTTGTTGTTTTTAAGAAAGAGATACACATTTAATTTTATAGGACTTAATACCATGGAGTTTTCCCATAGAAATTTGGTTTTAAATTTTGTGTTTTTTCTGCTAACAGATAATTTTCTAATATATGCCATGTTCATAGTCTTCAAAAATGGAATTTTATATTGTTTTTCTGAGAAGAGAAATGAAGTAACAAAGTAACAACACGTCATGAGATAGTCTTTAAGCTTATGTTTATGTCTATACCATTTCTTTTTATTAATTTAAATTGTATAAGGAGGAACATTGCATACTTTTTGTGATTTTTACCCTCCTCTGAAATCACTGGGGAAAATCTGCAAATATGAACACAATCTTATCAGTTTCTTCACTATAAAAATGATAGTGCAACTTTTCCATTTAGAATATTGTGTTTGATGGAGAAATGTATTAGTATTATTTGATAATGATTATCTCTACTTAAAATCTTTGTTTTCTTGCTGAGTAAAATATTATCTATTTTCTCCCCTGTCAGAAAATCAAAATCATCATTTCATAATTGTATGTAAGACCAACATTTAATATTCTGTTAAATTGTATGAGAAAATATTGACCAAAAATTTATGGTAGGGAATCACTCACAAAGAAATGTGTTATCTATTTCCTGAAGTCAAACGTAATTTATAATCAATATATACTTACATATTTGCACACAACAAAGTGATCACTTGCTCAGATTAATTGAAGTCTATTTGATATCTGACTTAATCACTAAGAGTAGCAGTTTTGCAGTTCTGAAGCCTGCAAATCATTCAGAACCTGTAAAAAAAAATGCTTTAAACTAGGAAAAAATTTCTGGGCTTTAATTAGATGATAGAACACTGAACACAGTGCTATAGTTTTGTGAACCTCCTTGAATGCAGAACTTTTCTAAAGTAATTTTCTAAAGTAATTTTACTCCCACTTACAGATCTTAATATATATATGTTGTGTGTGTGTGTGTGTATGCTTCAGTAAGAGTTAAATTTCAGAAACAATTAATAATTAATATAGTTTTCCTGCTTTTCACATACTCTATGGTTTTTACTTACCATTAGTTAGTAGATGGAATTTGTTTAGCTGTGTAGTCTAGGTCATATTCCTGGAGATTAGAAGAAATTAATGAAATAATATATCCAAAACAGAAGCTCCATTGATATGCCCTAAAAGTCAGAGAAAATTTAATAATTATTCTGTGTCTTTGTGTTGCCTGGTTTTGTGTGTTTATTTGTTTTGTTTTGGTTTTGTAACCTTTAAATAAATACTAACAGCAAATACTCTTTGTTAGAATAGTCATTCTCAAAATGTTTACTGAATCAGCAGCACTAGCACCTGAGAATTTGTTGGAAGTGCACTTTCTCATGATACATCCAGATGTGCTAAGTCAGAATCTGGCTGGTGCCTGGTGATCTGTTTCAACAAACCCTCCAGGTGATTCTGATTCACAACAACCCATGGGGACCCCTGTCTTAATGTAGATGCTTACTTTATTGAAAAGTCATGTCTTCATCAAGTCTGCCAAATCCCATTCAAGTCACTTTCTTGCCCAAAGTTGACCCTACAGAATATTCTTTCCAAGTGAATGTGGGAAATTAAGCTCCAGTTTCTTCCAGGCTTTCTCTTTTCTCTAAAGCTCTTGACCAAGCAAGAGGCAACAAAGTTAAATAGAAGTGCTAATGGTGAGACTTTGAGTGTCCAGAGATTGAACACATACCGTTTCCAAATTAGGAAAGTAGGCATCCTAGATTATTCCCTAGTACTGTGTAGTAACTTAAAACATAAAGGAAATGCCAGAGTTTAAATTATTATTCATATATTGCAAATTATTCCATGGTTATTTACCTTTTTTAATTCATAAGCTTTTCCTCACAGATATAAAAATATTATCTAGCATTATCACAGAAATTTATTTTTTTGAAACTTTTTTTACTATACTTGTCTTTGTAGAAGTAGTTGTGTTTAACATTATTATTATTACATTGATTTTATTTTAAAAGTCGTATTTTGCTAGAATAAATATGGGTATATTTTATTCAGATTATCAGTTACAAAAATTAATGTATTGACCTCTTACTCTGTGCCAGGTACTTTTCAGTGCAGTTTACATGCCTTAGCTTATTTAATCCCACTGTTTAGGTTCTGTGATCATCTTCATTTTGCAGGCATAGAAAGTCTGGTATTCCCATGGTCACCTAGCTAGTATATAGCAGAGCCATGATTCCATTCCATGCAGTTTTATTCTAAAGAACACACTTCTGAGAGAGAGAGATCTGTTATCAAAAAATTCACTTGCCTAAGCAGAATATTTTCTTCATCTAATTTTTTCTTTTACTTATAACTTCAAACTGTTTTAAGAATTCCAAAGAGTTCCTTATGTAAGAACAGTAACTTAAAATTCAGTATTCAACAATATAAATATTAATGCAGGGATTGATAAAAGTAAGTGGACTTTTGAAATGAGAATTGCCTACTTTGGGCAAGTAAGTCAACTGAATTCCAGTTACTTTCTTAGTTTTCCAGCTTTTCAAGGAATACCTTCTTGAAAGCAACAGTTAAATTCTTTTTAACTGGCATAGTGACCACATAGTAGGTGTTCAGAACAGTTTTCTTCAATGAATAGATAGAGAAGACATATAAAAACTCATTTTCCTGATACTCAGAGCTAGGAGCAGTCTTTGGCACTTGCGCGTAGCAGAACTCTGATTCCTTTCTACATTAGCTGCAATCTATGAGTAGCCTGTGACTGTATGTGAAACTGTAGTGTCCCTTCTACATGAAGCTTGTTATTATTCCTTGGGCTAGAATTGGACTTTTATGGTTTTTAAAGATTTTAATTTAGAAGTAAAGTTTATTTGACATTTTATATTGAATTATATTTATTAGTTTTTATGTCTTAATTTCAACAGCATCACTGCAAAACTTGAAAGAGCTTTAGAGAAAGTTGCTCCTCTTCTTCGTGAAATTTTTGTAGACTTTGCCCCATTCCTATCTCGTACACTTCTTGGCAGTCATGGACAAGAGCTATTGATAGAAGGTATGATTTCTCTCTCTATTCTCATTATTTTAGTTTCCTATAATGTATCTATTAATCATGGCATAATTTGTGCTTCTCGAGGAGTAGATATTGCCAAAGGAATGTAAAGACAGTACATTCACAAATTTTAATAAGATTTTCAATATATGCCTTCTCATTACTCATTTTTTTAAATGAAATTTTGCACAAAGCCAATGACATAAGTTTGAAAGTGAAAAACTTTGAAAGATGTTTGAATGGGAAGCTCTGGCTCTTCTAGTCCCAGTCTTATCAGAACTACTTTGTATTTACTCATTACAATAGCATGTTTATTAATCAATGATCTCTAAATTTTCCTTCTGAGAAATGCTCCTTTAAGTGTTATTTCTTATTCATATAGCTTTTGTAATGTAAGAATCCTTCACTAAGAAGGCATTAAAAATGTGGAGAAATACCAAACTGGGAATTGATGAAGCTGTAGTTTTCTAGCCAACAGCAGCCTAAGTAGAGTGAGGAGGCAAAGAAGATAAATTCACTGCGATGAAGATTCAATTTATATAGCTATACTAGGAGAGTGACTTTGAAAATATACTTAACTGACATGTTATTTCTTTTAGAAAGTTTTTGTTTTATGACTATTTCTAAATTTTAGAAAGGACTAATCAGTATGATCCTGTGGGTGATTAGTGGTGTAAGCTGCCATTTTAGGTGGTTCATAGATTTAGCAGCCTTGCATACTGTTTTTGCTTTTTACTTCCTGTTTATAAGCAAGAAGGTTTTCCTGTGCCTGTTCTGTTGTTCTCTCCAATTCTTGGGAAGACCATAATAGTAACTTAGCTTCTAAAAGCCCAGTAGTTTGAATCCTATTCCAATACTTTGCTCTATGGCCTTTGTGAATTATTGAACCACTCTGAACCTTAGTTTCCTTTCTATGAAATGAACTTAATGATAGCATTCCAGTGTTCTTATAAAAATTAAATTATAAAGTACATATGGCACATAGTGGCAGGATTGAAAAATGGGAAAAATGAAAAAAAAAATGACAGTTTTGTGTGACTTGAGCAAAGTGAACCAAAAGGAACATAGTTGGATATGAGGCTAGGAGAGATAAAGGGGTCTTCAGCTTTACCTTGTATGGTATGAGAAGACTGTTGCTGTTTTGTGAAGAGTGGAAATGTCACTGGATACTGATGCTGTCACAATTATTATCATCACTTCTACCTGAAAAGTATGATAGAAAATGTTCCAAAACAAATTTTAAAAGTTCTGAGAAACTTAAAAACTGTTCCTTGATCACAGATTGTGCCTGTAGTTTAAGTACCTTTGCTCTAGATTTGTCTGAATGGTTACACAAAATTGTGCTTTTGTTTATTCATTCAGAACAGAAGAAGAAATGTTTGTATACTTGATACTAGAATTTTAAAAGACATGATATTTACCTCCAAGGAGCTTATAGTCTCATGAACAAACAACATAAAAACCAGTAATTAGAATTCAGTGTTACTTGTTATAATGAAAGAATATACAAGGTATAGTAGGAAGTGAGACTAAATGACTTGCTAATCACTTTTGAGAGCACATATCCTTCTCACTGCATCAGCAATAGTTGTATATGCCTACACTTAATCCTGTCTGCTCCTAATGCTTCTCACTCATATTTACACATTTTTGAAAGGTTAATTTGTTTCCTGTTTCTGCTTAATTCCTATGACAAACTCTCTGTCTTTTGAATTCTAGACAGATTTTGAGCTGCCTGTCATGGGCATTTCTATCAGATTGAGACCTCAACTCACTTTATCTAAAATTTGCTCATTTGTTTCTCTCAAATAGCCTTTTCTCCTAAATTTACTGATTTTGTAATTAACATCACTATTAATGTAAATGTTTGAGTGAAAAATCTAATTTAAAAAATCTTTGTCCTTCAACCTCAGTATTTATAATTACTTAGTGGGAATTAATAATTTCTGAAAATTATATTAATTTGGAGGCTGATTTTCTAAATATTATTGCTATATTTTAAACCTTCCAAGATAGCATAAATATCATTCTAGCTAAAAGTGGAGGAATCCTAGATGGATTCCAAAGAATATTAAAGTTATTGGTAGGTTCTTTTTGATGGCCTCTTTTTGTTTATAAATTCTTTTGATTTTCTTGTAGTTATATGCTACTGAGGAGCAGGAACACTAGTCACTGATATTTCCATGTTTTTGTGGAATGTGTTACTTTTATAATTAAAAAAATCAATAAACATTATTTAAAAAATCTGAAATGTTTCTTCATTCCCTGTAAAAGCCTTTTATTTGTTATATTTTTATGGATATTATTCCTAAAATTTGCATAAAGTCATAAATACTGGTCAAAGGTAAAGTAAATGAATCAAGGAATAAAGTTAGTAAGGTAATAATGTTAGTAATGGGTCCTATACTTTCGCTAAAATTAACAAATTCTACACTAAGTTTTCTGGTAGCCAAAATAGAGGTGGAACTAGTTTAAGAGTTAAGGCTAACATTACTGACTATTAAGTGACTGTGACAATTTTAGGTTTTTAGGGATTTACTTTCATATAACTTATTAAGTGTTCCTTGTTGGGCAGGCAGGATCCCCTGCATTGCCCACTTGCCAGTATTTTCTGTGGTTGAACATCTGAACTTTTTCTTAATTTTTTCTCATCAGTACAGAGAGAAGGTAAAAAAAAAAATAACTGAGTAATTTAGAACAGTTTTTCTTGGTCTTCTCTAAGTATACCTCAAATATTCTGAATTAAGTTGCAAGAGCAACAACAACATACCTCCATGATAATCAATTTATAAAGATGAATGTGAATTTTTAAAGGAGCATTATGCTAGAACTGAAGTATTGGAATGAATTTGATATTTTATGTATATTTTGAATTAGCTGAATACAGTTTTATAACTTCTCAATACTCAAAGAAGTTTAGTATGTACAGTTTTAAAGCTATGTAGATGTAATTTTTCAGGTCCTTCCCTGAAAATATTTAATATTTAATGTTTAATATTATTATTAAACAATATTAAAGTGACATTTCCTTATTAAAGGATGATAAAAAATGGTAGGTTTTTAGGTTATTTTTAAAGTATCAGTACTTGGCTAAATAAAAAGTTGACAACTTTAAGATATGATCCTTCAAGATTTGCTAGTCAAAATCCAGAAACTTTTGCTGTTTTAATAGAATAAGATTCAGTATCTGTCAGAACTTGGTTATAACCTGCCTTTCCAGACTCAGAGTCTCCATCCTTGTGCTGTAGAAGACCTTCCTTAACCATGTAAACAAGCTATACACTGCCACATTTTCTTGTTTTTGTGAAACTCTTCCATCTGCATAGATTCTTTTTCTTTTTTTCCTCTCCCTAAAGTAATACTCATCCATTGAATGCTATTTCAGGGTTTATAAATGAAATTAATGCTTTTTTTTTTTCCTATGCTTCTGTGGCACTTTACGTATTATGAATAAAATTGTCAGTTGTAAATAGGAAGCACTATAATGTTTATATTGTTATTGCCTAGCTTAGATTTTGTTACATAATATTCAGTATTTTTCCTTTTTACCTAAATAGAACATTTTAATTTTTATTACTGATGATTTTTTGGCAGACATAAAGTTTGAAAATAAGAAGAGATAAGTAAAATTTTATATTCTGTGATGACAGTTCCCAATATTAATCAGCCATGTATATCCATGCATTTGCTACTATACTCAGCCAAGGTTTACTTTCATTATTCTCTACCCTAAACTGTAGAAATGCATGTCCTTTCCCATTCTTATCTTTTTATTTGTGTTTGGGGAGAGGGCGATTGAACCCAAGACCTTGTGCATCTAGGCAATACTCTTGACACTGAAGTACATCCCCAGCTCTTAAGTTCTCATTCTTGAACATGTACTCCTCTTCATTCTTTTTTCTCTCTCCCTCCATTTGTCTACTTTTTCTAATGTGATACATTACTCTGTCTTTTAAGAAAAAAAATTTTCAGACCCTTGTGAAAAACATGGGACATTTATATGATAAACATACCCCTAGTTATTGAGGATTTTTTTTCAAGAAATAGTTATGATGAATAAATCTCATGGCCTTTGACTTCATTTTACATATGGGTACAACAGCAGGAACAAAATGAAATTTAGGTAACTTTTTTTTAATGTCTTAGAAGAAATTAAAAACTCTTAATTTCAGGTAACCATAAAGCATATTTGAATTGCATCTTTATTTGATGTTTTATATTCAGTTTTTCTTAACGTATACTTGTAAATGCTTAAGATTTATAGTGTAGTATTAATCATTGCTAGCTTTTATTTTCTATGACCTTTGAAGCTAAAATAATACCCTTTTATTTCCTTAATTTATCACTTTTATTAATCAACTTATGTTAAATTTTTTATATCATTCTAGAGCAATGTAGTTCACATCTTTTAAGATACTCATTACGTTTTTTTTTTTTAAACAATGATTTCTACCAACATTATTTCATGGTGTAGTCTTTGAAATTTTAATCCATGTTACTGATATAGTTAATATTCATTAGGTGTTTTTATGTAGTTTTTGGTGTATATTTCTCTTAGGTATAATTAAGAATTTCTGAAGACAGTAGTTATGTGGACTTAACTTACTAGAAAATTCAAGTTCTTTAATTTACAGATTAATGTAAAAAATTACTCTGAGTTGGCATGTAAACAAGTATCAAAACCTACAGCCAGAGATGACAAAACAGCCTGTGGTTCAGAAGTATTAGTTTGATGTGGCTTGCTGCAGCAGTGGAGAGTGTGTGCACTCCAGAGCCAGTGCTCTTCTAAAATGAGAGTTCAGAAGGGATTTTCTTGGAATTTGGATATAAAGTAGGTTTATGTGTGTTTTGGGTGCCAAGTGTCAATATTGGGGTGGCGGGGGGATTGTGTGTTTTTCCTTGTTTACAGAGTGTTCCTTTCAGTGTGTTGTTCTACCATGGCAGAGTATTCCTGAAAAACCATTGTAAGCATTATTTAAGTTTGGTTGGGAACTCACAAAAATATTCAAGGGCACCTAATTATCAGGAAGATACAAAAAAAAGTCAACTGAGTCCAAGGACAGGATGAAAAATAGAGACTTCAGACAATCTGGAAATGAGAAAGTAGAGTAGATAACCAAGGTTGCTTCTTTTGACTCAACTTCATGGTCTCCAGTTTTTGCTTCTTTTTGTCTTTTCACTATTCTCTCAAACTAGTTTTCTTTGCTTAGTCACCAGAATGTGACCCACCTTAGCACCCCAGCCCTAAATCTGAATGGTCTCTTAAGGTAAACATCTTGCATCATCTAACTGTAGTTACCACCTACAGGATTTTCTTCCTGCTAGATTATGTATCTGTTCCTGTTAAAATTAGCTCAACGCTGTGGTGGAGTGGAGTGGTGAGGTTAAATATGATACAGGAGGCTGCCCCTTATAGGAGTGATATATAAATGAAACATTTTAGAAAGAGAGGTAGCAAAACAGGAAGTTTTATTAAAATGTCTGATATACTTTTAGTGGCATTAATCAATATTTTATTAAAATTATGCAATACTTAAGACAGTATAATTTTCAGAACTGGCATATTTTAAAAATATAACTCTAACATGAAACTTCCACCTCCAGCAAAAAAGGGCATCACTTAAATGTTATTGTAAAAGGAATGAACCTAGTTAAGAAACCCATAGCAGTCTGACCACATATTGAGAACAACTTGTATTTATATGTTATTCTATAGAAAAAAAATGTATTGAAATATATTTCAGAATTAATATTTTAAAGTTATAATAATTGACACATGGATTCAGAGTAGTGATGTACACATAAGTTTTAGATATCCTGACTTCTTCCATTAAAAACAAACAGAACAATAGAAGTTGAAACCATTAAAAACAAAATAGAAGGTGAAACAATAAGAACAACAAATGAACATGTTCAATAAAACTAGGTGACAAAGGATCTCACTGAACCCTACAATATGCCTGATTATGAACATTCCAGGTAGAACTATATGACACACATTCTATAAGCAGGTCCATGGGAGAAGTTGTGGGAAGCTGAGCATTTGAGGACTCTGGTCTCCAAATACTCCTTAGGAAATCCAGAAGACCAATGGCAGAAGAGCAGCTCAAAGTTGAAGAGCTTTCACAAACTATAAGAGATGACAAAGGAAGCTAGAGCTCTCTATGCCCCATGAGAAATTAATAAACCAGAGTTCTCTTACAGGACAGACATTGAGATGAAACTTGTATGAATAGAATCCAAACTGATCAGCAAAATGGCCAAAGAGACAAATAGAAAGTTCAAATTAAAACCAGGAAAGACAAACAGTTAGTAAATCTCAGAAAGTACTTTTTTACATTTTTAAAAACTACACGCGTGCTAGTCATCTTTGTGTCATTTTAACAAATTTGGGAGATAAGTCAACTTACAACAAGTTGGTTGTTTTGGCTCGTAACTTCAGAGGTTTCAGTTCATGGTCACTGGGCCTTATTGGCTTTAGTCCTGTGGTGAGAGAACATATTGTCACAGGGAGCACTTGGTAGGCATGATGCATACCCCGTGGTAGCTTGGAAACAGAGGAAAAGGAAGGGGCCAGGGTCCCAATGTTCCCCCCAAAGGCACACCCCCAATGCCCTCACTTCCTCTTGCTAGGACCCATGTCCTAAAAGTTCCACTGCATCCCAGAAGTGCCCAAAGGCTGATGACAACACCTTTAACATATGGTAACGTATGGGCCTTTGGGAGACACTCAAGATCTAAATTATAGCAACATGACAACATAATGGGAGTGGTCTCTAAAACCTGAAGGGATGGGGGCAAGCTATCTCCTAATTACCTAAAACTGAGGGAAAACTAATAGCACATAAAGACGAAGCAGTAAAAGGGATTATAATTCTATATATTACAGTAAGAAAGATGAGAATGAGTAGAAAAATACCCCCTTTTGATAATGAAAGCACACCAGAAAAAAAGTTGAAATCTTTAAGTGGACTAAAAGAAGTTAGGAATGTTACAGGATGTGAAAGAATAATTTAAATAAGAATTTAGAGAATCTCCCAAAGGTAGTGATAGAAATTAGGAAAAAATTAGAGATAAAGGAGAAAACAATTTTAGAAATTAAGGTGAAGTTAGAAAAATAAACTCAACAGATAAGGTCATAAGAGAAATGTAAGGTTAAAAAGGGAAAACTATAGATATATAGAAAAAATGACTAGAGACAAGATGAAAGTGAAAAGGACAAATTTAGAATATGTAACATACAAAAAGTAAGAAATTTCCAACAAAGTAAAAGGAAAATGATAATAATATGGACGATAACGCATGGAAACTTTCCTTGAATTTTTAAAATAAGATATTTGAAAATATATATTGAAAGGGCACACTGAATACCTGAAAAAATTAACCCAAATGACCAATGTTGAGATATAATCTAGTAAAATTAATGGGCTTTAAAGAAAAAAAATATTTGAGATATTTAGATGAAAATACAGATTAATTCATAAGTGAAAGAGAATTAGATTGTCCATAAAACTTTTCAACATCACACACATATATCAGAAGAAAATTGAGTAGAATATTTAAAATACAAAAGAAATGAAAATTGCTGTAAAAATGACTTTCAAGTATAGGGACTAGAGTCAAACTGTTAACATGCAAGAAATCAGGGACTATTATTTTCCCTATTCCCTCCTGAATACCCACTGTAGAATAAACATTAGGCCACCATACTGATTTGAGAGATTCAGCCCAAACACTGAAATGTAGATAACCAAAAAAAAAAAAAAGTCAGTAATTATTACCAGTAGTGGCATTATTGGTGTAGTTATGAAACTATAGCATAATGTTAGGTAAAATAAGAGTAAATTTATCAATATTCTGATAATTTTACCCTGTATGCTTCAAGGATTTGAATTTTAGAAAGAAGACCCAGATATAAAATAGAAGAGTTTAAGTAAAAGCTTAAGTTGTGAATTTGAACTGGACAATATCAATATGTACTTATGTACCGGTGTACTCATACCCATATATGCTATGTTATATATTCTATACTATGATATATATTCTATACTATGGTATATATTGTATACACTTGTAGCCTTGATACAGTGATTATGCCAGCAGCACTGAGCACATGTACAGTCCAGACAGTAGTCTTGAACTTTCATTAGTCACTGAATGTAATGAGGACTTCTTGGGAAAATAAGTGAATTCCAGGCTTTCTGGAAATGTTAGTGATTTGCCTGCAACATTTTGTGATACCAAAAAACAAAGATGATATTAAAAATTGTCCAAAGAATTCAGGAGATAAATTGAAGAGATTTCTATTGGCCAAAGATAAGGCAGTTTGAGTATCATTAAGTATAATAACTGTAGTACATTAGTACACATGCATGTGTTTTAAGTCCACAAGTCCATAATTATAATTTAAAAAATGATTTAGCAAATTTTAAAGGATGATAGAATATCAGCTTATTTTGAAAACTGATAAATGAAGGAAGAGAGTCAAGTGTTCTGTCCTTTCTTTGTAAACTGATCATTGAGTTATTAAATTTTAATGGGAAAAAAATTATACTTAGTAAAAATAGATCATCTGATAAATGATGAAGGGATATTGGGATTAGATTACCATTTAGCATCTTCTAAAGAATTAATAGATCTAAACAGCTATGATTGCCAGCATCACACAAACATCATATGGTAACTAGTCAGATGATGAAAATATCATCCTTAGTTAAAACGGAATGAATAAAATGAAGCTGAATTCAGTAAAGCCTAAATACCAAAAGTGTTGAACTACACCACAGGAATTCAATAAAAATGTGTGCTGGTGAAAATTCTGCAGTTCAAATGACTTGGTTTCTTCAAAATAAATTACATGTGAAAAATAACAATGTAGAGGGGTACTTGTAGCTTAAAGTGATTTAAAAGATATTCCAAAAGTAATCAATAAAACCAGGTTGTTGGGGCTGGGAATATAGCTCAGTTGGTAAAGTGCTTGCCTTATAAGCACAGGGTCCTGGGTTGGATCCCCAGCGCCAAAAAAAAAAAAAAAAAAAAAAAAAAAAACAACCAAGTTGTTTACCAATACAGCTGTATCATTAAGGTGATAAAACTTAAAGGAAAAAAAAGTGATTATCATAAAAGTCAGGATAAAAGTTTCTTACAAAATAGGGAGAGGGTTTTGATTAGAACAGAACACTTGGAGAGCTTTGGCAAAAGCTTGGCAAAAGTCTGTTTCTTTAGCTGTGTAATGGTTATGAGTACTTGTTTCATAAAAATTTATTAATCTACTTTTCATGGAGTTGTGTTGTATTTTACAATGACAATTTTTTGTGTGTGTGGTGGGAATTGAACCCAGGCTGTAGTGCATCCTGAGTATATTATACAACTGAGGTACAACCCCAAACTACAATAAAATATTTTTAATGTTCTCTATGGAAAAAGATATAAATGTTTTCCAATGACATTTACGACCTAAATAATGTGAAATGTTTCATCTTCATGGGTTCATCATAAAGACTATTTCAGTCCATGTAAATCATCAAATTCAATAAAATTTAAGTCTAATAATATAAAATTATTTTCATGGAATTTAACAGGTGTCTCATAAACTTATGTGGTTAAATAAAGAAATAAAAATAACTAAGATAATTTTGAAGCTGAACAAGTTATTATAATTAAAACAGTATGGTAGTGACCCAGAGTTATATCACCATGCCAAATAAATATCCAGAATCACATTGCACACACACATATGGTAACATTGTGTGGCAGAGTTACCATTGCAGATTGATGAGATAGAGATGAATAGTGCAATAACTTCATCTGGATCAACATAATACACTTTTGTTAATTACACATAAAAAGAAAGTAATTAAAACTTTTCCTCACTAAATATGCATAACTCAGTACCAGGATAGTTGAAAAGCTAAACTTCAGATGTTTTAGATGAAGAAAATAGAGGAACGCATCTAAACAAAAGTATGAAAGATTTCTTGAACTAGACACAAAAACACAAAATGTAGAATTCAATAAATGTGATATGTAACTATTTTGTTTTGTAAAAGAACACCATATAAAAAGCAACCAAGACTCATACCATTTGTGTAATCATACATGTACATAGGGTAATGATGTCTGTCTCATTCCATTTTTCATATCCCCCTGTCTCATTTCCCTCTATGTAATATAAAGTTCCTCCATTCTTCTCTGATGTATCCCATTTGTGTACAACTAATCAAAATGAAGTCTTTAAAAATAAAAAAAAATTTAAAAACAACCAAAAGTAGCATCAGGAAGATGTTGCTCAGGAATCATCAAGACCTTGTTCTGCAAAGAAATACTGAGTAAACAACATTATATGGCATTCTAAAAAACAGATAAGAAACTGTAATAAAGAATTAAACACCTAGTGAAAAAAAAAAAACACTCAAAAAATTAGAACATTCCATGGCACTTTATTTGCTCTTTACCCACATCCTCCCCAGTTTAGTGCAGCATTCATGGTTTGTAGAAAACTCTCCAATTTCTAGTTCTTACTTTGGGATGGCAGGAAAAGAATGAAATTCACTTTTACATTTTTACTTGCCTGGTGACTGTCACAGTGCCTGATTTCTGTCTTATCTGACTCAGTGTACCGATGAAAATGGAACCACAATTTGATAACAGATTGTGGGCTACTGAAAGGAGAGGTGAGCACTGTATCACAACAGAATTTCAGGGTATTTGCAGAATGCTGTATATTTGGGGCAAGAAATTACGGACAGAATAATATGATAGGAATCCAATGCTTCTCAGAAAATTAATTGAGATTCTTAGGGGAATTTAAACATTTAAATGTAGCTGCATAAACAGAACTATAATAAAAGCACACATACAGTCATAGGGAAAGTGCATCTCCAGAAAACATTTGACAGCACCCTGAGTCTTTAAGCCAAGATGATTAGGAAAGGTCTTCTCTGTACAAGGGGGTCAGTAAAGGTTGTAAGAGATGGCTGTGTTTTCAATTGCCCACATTTCAACAAAAGATTATAAGGCATACAAAGAAAGGGGGAAACATGGCTCATTCAAAGATACAAAATAAGTTCAGAAGCCAACCACAAAGAAATTCAGGCCTGGGGAGACTTGTATAGAGAATTTAAAACAGCTATTGTACATATGCTTACTGAGCTGAAGGAAAATATGGACTGACAAGTAAACAAAATTGGGAAAATATTTTATGAACAAAAGAATTATTGAAAAAGGAAAAATTCTGAAGCTGAAAAATAAAATAGATCAACTAAAAAATTTTAATTATGTGAATTTAAGAGCCAACATAATCTAAGAAGAATCAGGAAACTTGGTCATGTGAAATTATTAATTTAAAGGAAAAACAGTGTGGTGAAAAGAGCCTGGGGAGCCTCTCTCAGAAGGATGAGAGAGATATAGAGGGGTGGGAGAGGAAGTTTATATATTTAAAAAAATTATGATTTAAAAAAATCTTTCCCCAGCGTTAGGAAAGAGATATATGAATTCAAACTCAAGCTACTCCAACTAGAATAAATCAGTAAGACACAGACTTATACACATTATAATCCAACTGTTGTAAATCAGAGACAAAATTTTGAAAGAAACAGAAGAGGTACTTATAATAAGATTATGAGCCAATTTCTTAGAAATCTTAAAACATTCTAGAAGGCAGTGAGATGATATATTCAAAGTGTTCAAAGTAAAAAATGAAACCTCTTAAAAATATTTTCAGTTAAAGTTTCTTTAAAAATGGAGAAGAGTTTCTCAGTTAAACAAGATCTAAGTAACCTAACATACAAGATATGCTATTAGACGTCCTTTCAACTTGAAAAGAAAGGATTTAGACAGTAATTTAAATCCTTATGAAAATATAAAGTTCTGAAATAAATATTTATGTAGATATGAAAGCCTATATGTTATGACGTTAACCCAATTATTTAATTTATAGAATTTAAAAGAAAAAAATAATATTTGTATAACTATGTTAATGGTTACACTATATAATAAAGGTAACTAACTCATGACATCAGTTATATTAAGTGTGGGTGTTACAAAGCTTCAAAGTAATAGAATTTTTCTATGGAATCAAAGTTGCTCAGTTTAAAATAGATTGTAATAACTTTAACATGTTACATATAATCCCAGTGATTAGTACAAAGGAAATATCTTTGAGAAATAAGTACAAAGGAAGGAGAAGGGACTCAAAACATCTGACGACAAAATTCACCTAAACATATAGAAAGCAGGTAAGGGAAGAAATGAGGGACAAAAATGCCATAAGGCAAACAGAGAACAATAATGTGGCATTAGGAAGTTCACTCTAAATATAAATGTACTAAACATCCCAATCAAAAGATAGATGGGCTGAATGAATTTAAGGAAAAAAAATACAGCTCTATGCTGTGTCTATTCCTAGAGACTCAATTTAAGGATACACAGGTTAAATATGAATGGGTAGAGAAAGCTATTACATGAAAATAATAACCAAAATAGAGCAGGAGTAATTATAATAATATAAAACAAAATAGGTGTTAAATCAAAGACTGCCTCAGATAATAGGAACAATATATAAGGAAAAAAATATCAGATCACCAAGAAGATATTAAAGTTGTAAATTTATATACACCAATTATTAAAGTTCATAAATACAAGAAACAATGGAAGACAAAAGTCAATCTACAATAACAGTAGAAGGCATAAATAATTCTGGTTTTCATAATGAATCAAACAACCACACAGAAAATCAACATGTTAATAGATGACTTGAACACTGTGGACCATTTTCACCTGACACATGTACAGAGAGCACTTCACACAACAAAAACATAATGCATATTTTTCTTTGGTTTACATAGCCACAAAATTTTTTAATACATTTATCAAGTTTTCTTTATTCACAATGGAATGTAAGTATAAATCAATAGTGGAATGAAAACTTAAAATTCCAAAAATATCTGTGAAATAAACAACATACTCTAACCAATTAGTCCAAGAAGAAATTGCAAGGAAAATTAGAAAACTAAAAGACAACTAACCAAAATTATAGGATCACGAGAAAGCCATGGGAAGAGAGAAATTTAACATATAAATGCTTATATTTAAAATTAAAAGGTATTTAAAATAAAAAGATCTCAAATCAACAATCTACCTTTATACCTTAAAGAATTTGAGAAAGGAGGACAAAGGAAACTCAAAGATAATAGAAGAAAAGAAACACTAAAGATTAGTACAGATATAAACGAAATAGGGAATAAACTATAGAGATTAATGAAATCAAGTTGATTCAATGAAAAGATCATTACAAACCTTCAGTTAGATTTTTTTTAAAAAATAGAAAAGATTCAAATAAGTAAAAAATGAAAAAGGGACATTTATTACCACCAAGGCCATGGGGGAAAAAGGATTATAAGAGAATATTATTAGCATTCCTGCCATCATATTGTATACCTAGAAGTCAATAAATACCTGGAAACATACAACTTACCCACACAGAATCATGAAGAAACATAGAATCTGAGCATACTTACAACAAGCAAGGAAATTCAATCAGTAAACAGAAATTTCCCAATAAAGAAAAGACCTCCAGATGACTTCACAGATGAATTCTTCCAAATATTTAGGAATAATTAGCACCAGTCCTCATCAATCTCATCCAAGAAATTGAAAAAGAAGAGAATATTTTCAAACTCGTTATATGAGGCCAGCATTATTCTAATACCGAAAACACACAAGGTCACTTAAAGAAAACTATGAAACTGCTACCTCTTATGAGTGCTTATGTAAATTTCACTACAAAATACTAGTAAACTGAACTCAGCATATCAAAAAGATTAGACACCATGGCCAACTGAGATTTATTTGTGGAATGCAAAGATGTTTCAGCATACAAAAATCCATCAGTACAGCATACTATATTAACAGAAGCAGCGAAAAATCCCACATGCAGAAAAGTTACTTGACAAGATTCAACAGAAAAATACCCAGAAAGTTAGGAATATAAGGAAAGTACCAAAACCGGTAAAGGCCATGAATAAAAAGCCAAAGCTAGTTTAGATAACAGTAGGATGGGGGAGATGAGATGGTGAAGTTTACCTTAAAATTCTGGTAGAAATAAAGTGTGCTTTCCCTCATGAATTCTATTCAAAATGGTACAGAAAGTCATAATCAGAGTTATTTGGCAAGATGAAAAGGCATATAAATTGGACAGGAACAAGTAAAATTGTATTATATGACAACATCTTGTATGTAGAAAACACTAACCATTTCCCTAAGATATGAGTTAGAAGTAATAAATTAGTTCAGCAGAGTTGAAAGATACAAAATTAATACTCCAAAATCACTTGTATTTATATATAATAAAACTGAACTGACTGAAAAGGAAACGAAAAACAGTTCTATTTACAGTAGCATTAAAACTAAGCTAATCAAGGCAGTAAATGACTTGTACACTGAAAGCTACAAAACTACAATTACTGACAGAAATTAAATAAGACACCAGTAATTGAAATGATTTCACATATTCATGGATCGATAGACTTAATATTGTTAAGATGTTGTTACTATTCAAGGTGGTCTGCATATTCATGGTAATCCCTGTTAAAATCCCAGTATCATTTTGTGCAGAAATAGAAAATTCATATGAAACCTCAAGGGAGCCAGAGTATTCAGAATAATCTTGTAAAAGAATTAAAAATTTAGGGGACTTACACTTCCTGATTTGAAAACTTACAACAGAGTTATAGTAATCAAAACTGTATGATACTCTCATAAAAACATACATAGACATATAGAATAAATGAATAAACTCTCTAATCAAAAGATAAACCTTTGCATGTAGTTAGATAATATCCAGCATTGATGCCAAGACCACTCCATGATCTTGATAGTCTGGGAAGCATAAGAAAATTTTATATCTAAATGTGAAAGAATGAAGTTAGGCCCTTACCATATACCACATACAAAAATCAATACAATATTTATTAAAAGCCTAAATGAGATACCTGAAAGTATATGACTCTTAGTAGAAAATGTAAGGAGAAAGCTTCATGACATTAAATTTGGCATTAATTTCTTAGAAATCGTACCAAAAGCACAGGCAACTAATACAAACAAATAAATTGAACTACACCAAAAATTTTAATTTCTGTGTTTCAAAGGAAATCAACAGAGTGAAAGGGAAAACTGTGGAAAAGAGAAAATATTTATAAACCATATACATGTTAAAAAGTGAGTATTCAGCAAATATAAAGAACTCTTACAGCTCAACAAGAAAAATCGCAGGTAACTCAATTTTTAAATCAGACAATTAAAAACAAAAGATACCACCATACATCAATTAGGACAGAATGCTACTTTTGATAAAAAATAACAAATATTTGACAAAAAAATGAAGAAATTGGAAACCTTGTGCATTGTTGGTGATAATGAAAAATGGTGTAGAAAGTATTTAAAATATATTACAGTGTGTCAAAAAAATGAAGTATTATTTGATCCAATAATTACACTTTTGAGTATATATCCAAAACAGTTTAAAACAAGGTCTCAAAAATATATCATAACTCATATTAATGGCAGCATTATTCAAAATAGCCAAGAAGTGAAAACATCCTGAGTATCCATGGTCTAAGGAATGGATAAGCAAAATGTAGGTCTTACATACAATATATTATTAAGGAAGGTAATTCTAATGTGTGATGCAACGTTAATGTACCCCTGAAGACATTATTTTAAGTGAAATAAGCAAGTCACAAATGGACATTAAATGATTCACCTTAGCTAAAGTGTCTAACTAGTCAAATTCCTAGAAACAAAAAACAGAATGATAGTTGGCAGTGACTGGGGGGATTGGAAATAGGCAGTGGTTTCATGGGCATAGAGTTTCAGTTTTGCCAGATGAAATTTTTTTGGAAATTGCAGAATAATGTAAATATACTTACAACTAAACCCTATACTTAAAATGGTTAAGATTGTGTTTTTTGTTATAGTTACTTTCATAATTTTAATTAAAGTGAGAAATTCACTCATAGACCAGGAGGGTATGTTTCTAACACTGGTAAAAAAATGTTGATGTTTAAATCACATAAGAACTCCTACCAGTTAATAAGTAAACAGTATTTCATAGAAAAAGAATAGGCAAAAACAAAACTGTTAACTTACAGATAAGGAAAATACAGGTGTTTCGTAAACATGTAAAAAAAAAAAAAGTTCATTCTTTTGCAATCAGATGTAAGGGAATTAACATCAAAAGAAAATAATTTTCACTGTCATCCATTTAGTACAAAATTTTATTTAAAATCCGTCAATTAATAAGGGTGTGGAATCTTCTGGGAGTATAAATTGGTATAACCACTTTGAGGAATAACTATAGTATCTTATAAAATTGTATTTGTTAAGGTACTCAACAATTTCATTCTTAGGAATATACCATAGAGTAATCTTTGAATGTGTGCACAAACCAATAAGACATAAAATGCTTATAACAATAATGATTTTCTAAGGACAAGTTGAGAACAATCTAAGTGTATATTAAACCTAATATTGGATAATTAATGGTATAGTATTTATACATGATGCTTGTAGTTTTAACAGTATTAGTATGGTATAGTTTTAATATATATCATTTGTTTAGTTTTCCTGAAATTATTTTTTCAAGAGAAAAAGTAGCATTTTACTTGTTTTCATATTGTCCTTTTTGCTCATAATTTTTAATACTTCTTTGAGTTCAAGTTCTGATACTAAAGTTTAAAAATATTTAAAATTGACATGGCAGATATATCTCATTCTTTTTAAAGATTGTGCTATTCCACTGTTACATTAAAAATTTCTAATCATTAACAATGAATATATGAACTGGATGCCTTGAATATTCTGGTTTTTATTGTTAATTATATTAAAATATTTAATTTTTGGAAATAAAAAATTAGTTTGAAATTTTTCCTCCATAGGGTATTATATAAGTAGCAGTTTAATAGGAATTATACTGTAAGATTATTTCCTATTACTGAATTGTTACCTGTTATACATGAACTTAAAAGCAAAAAAAGAGCAAATGTGGTTTTAAGAGTTATAATATGTTGTTAAATTATCATATAATAAATATTCTTCATCTTGTTTTTGTTTAGCTCTCTGTAATAAAAGGTATAGACTACTTTTACCAAAATCTAAAACAGTATGTATTTTGTCCTCCTAAATGCTGTCTATATTGTCTTAACTATGAACTGTTGTGTAACACCATTTTCATTTTCACCATATTGAATTTAGTTGTGTTATCACTTAATAAATAGAGTATAAGGAAAAAGAATCAGGTAGCATATTAAAGAGAACCATGATTGGTTGGAAAAAAATGGAGAGAATTCTAGTGGCAAAAACTACTGTTTGAACACTTAGTATTTCTTATTAGTCACATTTTCATTAAGTACTATTAATGGAAAAAATTGTTTTGTCTTACTAACTGTCCTGAATGTTCTGTTTTAGTCTTGCTAACCCTGACAGCATTTTGAAATGTATTGAAAGTAATTTATACATGATCAATTTATATACCACTTCTGGGAGATAGCAAGGTAAAATAGTCAACTTTTATCAAACATTCTGTTGAAATTTATTTTACTTAGGAGTAATAATGGAAGTGAATGTTATAGTTATGGTTATTAATTATTTGATAGTTAAAAAATAATTTGTACTGGGCACGATGGCACACATCTGTAATCCCATGACTTGAGAGGCTGAGGCAGGAGGATCTCAAGTTCAAAGCCAGCCTCAGTAAAAGTGAGGTCTCCTAAGCATCTCAGTGAGACCCTGTCTCTACATAAAATACAAAATAGGACTGGGGATGTGGCTCAGTGGTTGAGTAACCCTGAGTTCCGTCCCTGGTACCAAAAAAAATAATTTGTGTGGTTATCGTTTCAATTTTTACTCAAACTTGACTGATTTTATAATGTACAACATGATTGTGTGATCTGAAGAAAAGGGGAAGGAAACTTTACTAGGTTCTAACCTGCATATAGACAAATAAGCTAGTGAGAAAATACTTCATACATAAGGAATAAACCATATTTGAAAATCACGGTTAAGAATAAGGCAAGTTTTATCCTACTTTTTTAAAGAATTAGAACTTCAACTTCATATATCCTAGTGGAATATTTTACACTGTGTAAAGACAAATAATGTACTGATCTTATTAATAAAAACAAATTGAAGCCAGGTGCAGTGTTGTGCACCTGTAATCTCAGTGATATGGGAGACTGAGTCAAGAGGATGGCAAGTCACAGGCTACCATCACAATTTAGTGATTCCCTCCACAACTTAGTGAGATGGAGCTCAGTGGTTAAGTACCCCTGGATTCAATCTCTAGTCGCCCCCACCAAAAAGCTGAATGAAGTCTGTCATGTAAAAGAAAACTCCTCCAGTGTTTTTTACAGGAATGAATAATTTATTCACATTCTAATATCAGTTAATGACTACACAAAGTAAGTTAGACAATCATGTAATCATGATTTCCATATCTGAAAATATGGAATTATGATCAAATTTTACAGAAGATTTTCATATTTAGCATTTTATTTATAATGAACTTTGTATGCAATGCTTAGTTTCATTCTGCTGAATTTAGAATTTGTCTTTGTTTGCCTTGTTTTTCGTGAATCTAGAAATAATCTAAAGGGTTGGGTAATATTTTCTTTAAAGATTGTAGTCTACAGACAGTCTTTGCAATATACTCTTTTTGTTTGTTTATGTTGCTTTATATTGTACAACCCTTCAGAAATGTAAAAGCTATTTTTAATTTAGTGATCATGGAAAAACAAACTGCAAGATGGATTTAGCCCATCAGCCACAGTTTGCTAATCCCAGGTGAGAGTAAATGATAATATCATCATCAAAAAAAAAGACTTAAATACTGTTGATAGTATTGTTCTTTTGTTTTGTTTAATTGCTCATTGGTATTATGTTGTATAATGGATACACCAGAAAATTTAATATGGTATTAGTAGTTCCTTTCCATAATAAGCACTCAAAATGCTTTCCTTACTACACGGCTGTCAGTTACTCCTCTTGTTTTATTTATTACATGGTATCCTGAATGCCTGTTCTCCTTGAAACTGTTTAGAAAGATGAATTTCATTTGACGATCAAACTTAACTATTATAATTTCCCAGTCATCTAAAATTAAATTCTGTGTTGCTTACGTCAATGGGGCATGGATTACAGAAAGCATTTTTCTTTCTATTTTTAACTACCTCTTTTGATAAATTTTGTTAAGCAACAGAAAGGAACCGGTTTCCATTCTTTGGGTATTTTCTGCAGAAACAAGAGTATACGCCTATAATTCCTAGAGTTATTTGTTATTTTAAGAAGATGGTCACTACCATTTTATGAAAATTTCACAAACATACACATTGATGTTTTGTAAAACACACCAAAAATTCTCATAATAGCAGAAAAACACTTTATATATTTAGCTAAATCTCATGGAAAAATAGCCATTTAAAATTGACTATTTTTACCCCAATAAATAAACTGTTTATGTGTAATTAAAAAGTTTTATCTTTCTATTCTTTGCAGAATGCCTGTTGATGTCTTAACAGATCATTGTTTAAAGTATTACAAATAAGTTAAATGACATTTTATCAATATGTCTCATTGTAATTTACAAATAGCTACTAAATAGGTACCTGAGTTTTGGGTTGTCAAAATATCAAGATTTCATAGGGTAACATAATTTTAACCAAAGCAATGATGCTTCAGGACTTAAAGAAGATAAGAAGAATCAACAGGCTGAAAAAGACTCCTGAGTGATTAGCTGTACCAGCTGACTCGACACTGACAGTGTTTTAACCAATGAAAGTTAGAATGCCCTTATACAAACATTATAATCAAATGCGAATATCAGAATGTTTGAATAGTTTTTGCATAACTGTTATATAGCTTTAAGAATTTTACTGTAACTATATAAGATCCTGTGCTGTCTTCTCAATGCTTTCAAAGATGGGGAGACCTTATTGGGGAATGATGTGGCCTAAATTGTTTCTTCATGTGCATGTACAAAAATGTAACAACAAATCCCTCCATTATGTATAATTATAATGTACCAATAATAATGTGGGAAAAGGGAGAAAAGAAAAAGATGGGGAGATCAAACTAAAGCCCATAAAATAAAAGAGTCTGTAGTCAAGTGTAAAGCTTGTTTTATAGTCTAGGGTACATATAATGTCCTGTGTAAGATATTGACAGGAATAGGGAAAAATAGGCACTGACATAATGTTTTTTTTTTTTTTTTTTTTTTTTTTTTTTTTTTATTATGGTGCTGGGGATTGAACCCAGGGCCTTGTGCTTGTGAGGCAAGCACTCTACCAACTGAGCTATCTCCCCAGTCCTTAAGGAAAATTCTAAAAGACTTAATTACTGTGATATCCTTTTTTTCCTCATGATGGGATAACAGGAAATGGATTTATATTCAGTTGTACCTCCTAGAAAACCGGACAATATACATGAATTAACAACAATTGGTCTGAGATAACTGTGAACCCTGAGGAAATCAAAATAATTGAGTTGGGCTCTATGTTTTTTTTCTGACAATTTTCTAAAGTCTTATTTACCTTGTGTTAAAAAAAAAAAGGGAATCAAAAATCATAGTAGTCTTGCTGACTTGAGAAGACTAAATAGAATGCAGGAAAGTAGAACAAATTTTGTAGAGGGAAGGAACTACACAACAAAATAGCTCTAGAAATCTACATATGACCCTTTGAAACTTGAATCTTTGAGGCTGCACATTTAGGGTCAACCTCCACAAAAATATGCGATACATAATTAGGTGCCTTACGTGAACACCTTCTGGAACTCACAGAGGGAAATGTGATGTTCTAGCTCTGCCTAGCCAGAGGGCACAGTTTTTATTGATTATCTGGGACAATACGTAGCAAGCCCAGAATGACACCTTAGTAGTAGGGTTACATTACTTCTACTGGGTACTCTAGGTCCTTTCTCAGTCTAGATCCTAAAGAGAAAAACAAAGACCAAAAAAAAAACTTCAAAATAGACCTCAGAAGTGTGAAATTGTTTCATCTATAACTTAATTGTGAGAGCAGAGACTATCATATTTTAAGGAAAGAAGCAAAATGCAAGCATTTACTAATGCAGTATTCATAATGCTTATCATCCAAACAAAACTATTAGACATAACATAGCAGTAAAATTTAGCTCATAACTCAAAGGAAAATCACTTGATAAAACTTTTGCAGAAGTTACAGGGATGAGAGGTTTAGAAGACAAGGAAGTCAGCTGTTAGAAAGATGTTTCAATATTTAAAGGAAAATATGAAGTAGACAGTATAAAAAAAGAAATGGAACCTTGGAAAGTGATGAATAGAAACAAATAGAAATCTGACATGAAAATTCATTTGATAGGTTGAACAGCATATTTAATGATTAAGAAAATGATAATGACTTTAAGATGGATAAGAGAATTTTTCCAAATTGAAGTAGACTAAAAAATAATAAATAAACACAGCAGGACCACAAGAACTTGTTAGATAAGTCAAACACTCTAAATAGAATGGCTTGTAATCCAAGAAAACAAGGGTCAGTACTAGATAGATGATAGATAGATAGATACACACACACATACATACATACATACATACATTCATAGAGATATATTTATGCTTTATACTGTGTGCGTGTGTGTGTAGATAAGAGAGCAAAGAAATAATAGCCAAATATTTTGAAAACCATAAATCCTAAGATCTGTGAAATTCAACCAATCACAAGCAGAAAACAAAATAAAAATATCAGGGAACATCATAAATGAATTGTTGAAAATGATTATTATAGAGAAACTGTTAAAAGTAAGAGATTAACAATAAGCAAGCAGCCAAATCATTTAAAAGTGACTTAAACAGAGGCTTAACCAGCAGTGATATTAGAAGCCCAAAAAAAATTAAGTGGTCAAAATCATTAGTAATAGGGTAAATGCAACAATGACATCACTACAAAAATTAAAATTATTATAATGAAAAATAGTGGCAATAACAAGTGCTGGAGAGAATATGGAGCAACTTGCAATCTCATCCAGCCTGCCCATGTTTTGTGAGTGCAAATAGTGGTCATTGAGGAGAGTGGTTTGGTTTGAAAGTTTCTTAACAAACATTTACTATACAATTCAGTAATTCCATCTCTGGGTATTTTCCATGGAGAAGTGAGAACTTCTCTTCACACACACACAAAAAACCTGTAAATGAATGTTCCTAACATTTGTGTTTGTGATAGCTAATAACTGGGAAAATGCAAATATCCTTTAAACCTAAGTATTTGGATGAATTTGGGGCTATTATAAGAAATCTTACCTTAAAGAGTAAATATTTCTATTTGTTTATTTACATTTCTCAAGAAGACCAAAGTACAGCAATGGAGAATAGACAGGTAGTATCCAGGATTATGTGTGAGGGTAAAGTACACCTCACCACAGGGGAATAGTACAAGAGATTTCTTGGAGTAATGGAACTATGCTGTGTCCTCACTGTGCGCTAAATAAATCAAATGTGTTCATTTTCAAAACTTCACACACTAAAAATATCTGACTTGAACAAGGTATACTGACAAGTCATTGCTGACAGAAATTAAAGAAGACAAATATTTGGAAAAGTATCCCATATTTAAGGATTAGAAGATGTTACAATGTACTACCCAAAACCATCTATAGATTCATTGCTAACTCTATCAATATCTTGATGCATTTTGTACAGCAATTGAAAAATCAGTCATAAATTTATTTGAAATCTTAAAGGGCTTAGAATAGCCTCAATATCTTAAAAAAAAAATAAAAAACACATATTGAGGACTCACATTTTCTGATTTCAAAACTTGCTATAAAGTTACAGTAGGCATGAGCTCCAGAACCAGGAAATCCTAAACCACAGCCACATCCCCTAGCAATTCCTGGAATCCCCATCTGTGCCCTGCCTAGACTGACATAGTCATGTAATCGAACTAGCCATTCAAGTAGCTGCAGAGCTTCTCCACCCTCTGTAAAGAGGTGCAGCTGATCTGTGTTCAGCACCCCAGAAAGATCCCTGGCGATCTTTCTGCAGGGGTGGGAAATAGCTGCCCACCCCAAATAAGACAAGTTCCTTGTTCTGGACCATGTCAGCATGAGCCAGTTTGTCAAGATCATCTGACCTGTGCCTGTAGCTGAACCTTACATAGTCCTTTTTCCTGCTGGTTAATAAACACAGCATGGTGAGTGTTTCACCCCCACCTCAGACATCTACGCATAATAGGAGGATGAGAACAGATATCTGTATTTGGTCTATGACTCCAAGGAAATCTTTGGCTGCTGAGTGAGGAGTGAAGGGCTGGGACAGGCCCCACCAAGGGAACTCATGGTTCCTGAATGGGCTCCTGGTGGGCGGGCAATGACATGATCCCCCTAGCTATGGGCACCAAGTAGCCTACTCTGCCTCTGAGAGGATTCTGAGCTACTCATGTTAGGGTTGTTCCCTTGGGTGCTGGCAAGGTTAGGATAGAATGGAGAGCAGCCCCCAGTATCCCTGCTCTGTGGTTTGCCCTGTTCTGAAGGCCCCTATCTGCTCACATATCCTTCCCTCACTAGCGAGCTGTGCCCCCTGCCTACTTATACCCATAGCTGAAAGACTGCTTCTTGACTCCCCCATCTCCACATGTTTTATGGATTTGTGGTCATGCTCCCTCTGCAAACAAAAATTATAAAAATAATTTTTAAAAAGCTACAGTAGACAAAAAGTATTTCATGAAGATTTAAAATTTTTTAAAAGAAAATATCAGCAAAGTAAAAACACTATCCACTTAGGGAAAAAATACTTGCAAATTATGTGTCTAGCAGTAGCAAAATACAAAACAAAACAAAGAAAACAAGTGAAAAATGAATGAAGGATTTGTCTCCTTTTCCAGAGGAGACATAGAAATGGCCAGCAAGCACAGGAGAAAATACTCACATCCCTAATCTTTAGAGAAATGCAGATCAAAACCACATTGAACTACTACTTCACACACAATACCATCAAAAATCAGAAAGGAACAAATGTTGGAAAGATCAGGGAAAAGTGAAACCCATGTGTAGTGTTGGTGGGAATGTAAAATGTTACAGCTGATGTGGACAACAGTATGTGCTTCCTAAAAAATAAAAACAGAATAAACTTCTGGATATGTTTCCAAAACCATTGAAAACAGGATCTCAAAGACATATTTATGCATGTGGAAGCAACTCAGTGTCCATTGGTGGGTAAATGAAGAAGTAAAATGTGGTATATTCATATAATGGAATATTATTCAATCTTAAAGGAGGGAAATACTGATAAATGATAAAACATCAATAAACCTGAAGGAATTATGCTCAGTCAAGTAAGCCCATCACAAAAAGAAACACTGCATGATTCTGATTATATGAGATACTTAAATAATAAAAATAAGAGGGACAAAAAGTAGAATGGTGATTTCCAGTGGGTAGTAGGCATGGAGTATTTATTTAATGAGTATAGGGTTTCAATTTTACTAGATGAAAGAGTTCTGGAGATGGATAATGGTGATGGTTAAACAACCTTATGAAGTAGTGACATGTACATTTAAAAATGATTCACTTGGTAAATTTTGTGTTATATATATTATACCATAATAAAAATGTAAAAACAAACTAGGAATGAAATAAGTTATATTAAAGAACAGTCGAGAGAAAAATAGTCTTGAACAAAGTCTGGAAAATACAGTCAGATTTTACCTATAATCTTGTCTCCTGCATAGCCTCAATTTTGTGTCTTCATTTTCTGCCTTTTTAATATAGAAAAAATTAAAAGTAAATTTTAATATATGAAAATTTAAAATAAAGAATTTTCTTTTAAAGCAAAAGCTACCAGAAGACTAGATGTGTAGCAGCTCAGGGATAGAGCACTTACCTAGCATGCGTGAGGCCCTGGGTTCCATCCCCAACATTGCAAAATAATAATAATAACAGATTTCAAAAGTTAAACAATTTGCAAAGGAGGACATGTTCCTTGTGTTCAGCAATCACACGTCAGTAATAATGTAAAATCTTAGAATTGACAAAAGAAGACTGTCAACCTGTTATTCTTCATCTAATGGAAACACTGATCAAAAATAGAGGAGAAATAAAGACTTTTTCAGACATGAAAAGCTGAGAAAACTCATTAGCAGCACAGTTTTATTATAAAAACCATTTAAAATATTTTTTCCAGCAGATAGTTACTAATAGAAAATAGACACTTGGATATGCACAAATGAAAGAAAAGTGCAAGTAATGGTTATTATGTAGTTTTATGTTAAGTACTGTTACTTTCTCAATTTTAGTTGATGTAGAAAAAACAATTTTCAAAATTTCAACAAAATTTATTATATAATAAATTAAAAAATGAGACCAATCCAAAATTGGCATCTATGAAAAAATAACAACCAATGTCATGTTTAATAGTGAAAAACCAAATAAGGTTGGGAAGATGGCAAGAGTTTTACCTTTCACCACTAATATTTTGCCAGTGTAAAAAAAAGATAAGGTAAAAATAAAACAAACAGATTGGAGAGAAAAAGTAAAACTTTAATTTCTGATGAAATTATGTCAGTAGAAAATCCTAAGAATATGTCATATATTACTCTTCACTCTCTAAAATGGTAGGACTACTTTGAAATTTTCAGTATTTTATAAAATAAAATATTCACTTAAAATTTTACCCAACAATTCCTCTTATAGTTAGTATTCAAGGGAGATGTAAACATTTATTTGTAAAAATTCCATTGCAATAATCTTAATAATCACAACTGTAAATCACTGTGTACCATATTCTTTGACAGAGGAAAAGCAACCATTAGAGATGAAAAAAGTGAATATGCTTCATATGGATAAGAGAAATAATGAAGAAAAGGCATTGTGAATGAAGTTTAGTCAGACTAAATAGCAAAATGCAGTTTGGAAGGAAGAAGAACATTCTAAATTTAAAAGGATGATTTATAGACTAGAAATGAACCTTCAAGATTATTGTAATTCAATTAATGGTTAATTCTACATCCAAAACAATAACTTTTTGATTAAGCCTGATATGCTGAAAACTTGTAAAAATTATTTTTTCCTTACAAATACATAGAAAGTAAGTAGTCCCTGAAATAACATTTGTTACTATTTATAGTTGTTGACAGGGGTTTTTCCATCTTAGATAAATTGTAACATTAAAACAATACTCTCTACATTATTTCATCACAGATAAAACATTTTAAACTGTACAGTTTAGTATTTCCATATGGAACTCTCCTTTTGTCCAGTAAAAGCAATTGATACAAAGACCAGAAATTTGTCAAGAAGAACGATTTTACTAATGCCCTCAAATAAATATAGTTTTGTCACCATCTAAAATATTTGTGACTCATTGTTTATGACTGAAATATTCATGCTCATTTATTGACTGAGCTGAAACTGTATTCCAAATATCTAATATAAAATCGGGTATTGATGATGTTAGAGACACCATATATGCTAAAAGAATTTACTTTAGAAATAGAGTCAGAAGTAACATCATCACTTACTATCCCTCAAAAGAACGGAAGAAAGTCATATAGGAATGTATTTTCAAGGAGATAGAAAATGTGAGCAACATCATGTAAATCCAAAGGGTTTACTACCTAAAGGTTATAGATGGCATATCTGAAATACCTACTGTAGGATTAACTCAATATGAACATTTGTCATCAGTGGAAAATGTATTTATTCTTCAGTAAGAAGTAGATCAGCAGTTTTCATATGGTGATTAGAAAATGATTAGAAAGTGTCTTATAAAATATCAATGTATAGCATCTGTATCATATTTCATAATATATTTAAGTGGAAATTGTTTTCTTGCTCTAAGTCAGTGTATGTTTATAGTTTTGTTCCTGCAAACAAGCACAATTTTAAAAATTAGGACCATAGTTAGAATTAGGCATCAAGTATGAGCTTGGATTTTCTTGGCACATGAAGATATTTGGATGCTTTGAATACAGGTGATATTAAGATAAAAAGGTCTATATATTTCATAAAACTTAGAACATTGAATAAGGAGTCTGGGTTTGGAAGGTACACATATGGTTTATTTTGAGATGAGAAGTATTTTTACTTTATAAAAATTGCATGATAGTTGTATATGATGTCTACACATACGATGAACTACATCGAAACTTCAAGAAAATTTAAATCAATTTAGATTTGTATTATACCCTCACATATTTATGGACATTAGAGAAATGTGTAAATAACTGGAAAAGGAAAACTCATTTGGAAAAATTTAAAGGGAAAATATATTGTTCAGTTCTGTTATATAATTGTGATAAAATTTTCCAACTGCTTTATATTCTTATTCTAATACCCTATAATTCCAAACTATGAATAGATTGTAATAGTTTAGCCTGAATTTACTTAGTAGCTGATAGCTCCCTTTTCAAGTTGCTCTAAGTCAGCATTTAAAAAAATTGAATTTTGATTTCTTTCAGAGTATGAAGTAGGTCAGAAAATTGTCTTAATTTTGTACTATATTACAAATACATTTACATATATATTAATATACTACAAATTATGTATTAATGTATAAATATGTAGTATATAAATACATGTAACATTATAAAATTATAAAGACATTTTTATAGTACTGTTTACTTTTTAGTTTTAATAGACTGATAGAAATCTTACACTCAGATCATTTGTAATGGAGCCTAACCTCTGTGACCCCATCTGACAGGGATATACCAAGACAATGAGAGAGAGTAAAAGGTAAAATTCAACCATTTATGTACAATGTTCCTACCAGGAACAAGCATCTAATGAAGTATGGAACAGAGCAGCATCTGAGAATGTGCTAGGGTAACAAGGACAGTGCATTTGCCACACAGATATCCTATATGCCAGTTGTCAGGTGAGTGGTTGAGATAGGCAATAAAATAGGAGCTAATTTATGGGTTATTTATGCATCCTTTTCAGTTTAATCATAGAAACAACAGTGCTTTGTCTGCGTTTTAGCTTAGTGCTCTGCATACATAGCAGATATATAGGAATTTCCCCTAGGTTTATGTTTACATATTATAGCTACCGAATTCAGTGACATCAGCATTATTTGAAGGCATTGAAGACTATGAGGAATTCAGAAAAGTCTTTTCATAATTGAATTATTGTTTTAATGATCATGAGATGCCTTTCATTTACTTACATTTTTCTGGATGAATCCTTTAAATCCGTGTTTCATAAACTACTCGTGAGAAGGTTGCCTGACAGACCAGACTGTTTTCCTTGGATGTCTAAAATCACAGCCTGTCATAGCACAGTGTACTTTTTATTCAGAACACATATAAAAATTGCAATAGGAACCAATGTTTGGGTAGTTGTTTGGTAATATCTTCTGCCCTGCAAGGACCCCAGGACTTGCCACAGTACCTGGCACATGGTAAGTACCCAAAAAAGCACTTGTAATAGATGAGACTGTAGTAAAACAAATGAAGTTGTTTCCTATATTCAACAAGATTTCAGTAAGTGGTCTTAATGACAGAAGAGAAAGGTCCAATTTATTTTACTAGAAACAATACAAAAAATTCTTTGATTAACTCATTCCAACACTGTCTTGAGTATTTTATGGGTGATGATGATAGTTGCCATTTTTTCAACGAAGATAGTATTGGCTGGCATTTACCCTAGTGTTACTTTATTTCCAACTATATTCTTAAAAGAAAACTTTTCAAAATAACAACACAATATGCACAAAAAACACAAGGTGAGCAACATGTTGGTCAGCTTTAAACCTGGCATAGAAACCAGGTATGTAGGGAAATATAGGCAGTGGAGCCAGGAGAGTTCTTACTGGTTCATGACTATTATTGAAAATTATGGAAAGACAGCATATGCAAATGAGGGTAGAAAAGGCAGGGACAGTGAGTTTGATAAATAGATGTATTTCAGAGAAAACAAAAACTAGAGTCATTCTTGAAAGAATTTTGAAAAGGGAGGAACAAAATCAATTACAATCAAGTTTTGTCAGTTGTTTGCAGTAAGTGTTAAGTAGGGGTAGAAGTTGGGGGCAGAAAGAACAAGATTTTATTTTACAAATACATTATGTAAAAGAATTCAAAAAGAAGGGAAGGAAAAGAAGGACAGTTGAAAAACAATTTCTACTTTAAGTACCTAAAAGTGAAAAGAAACTATTGGCTTTAAGTATAAATGCAATGTAACTGACCATTTTATGCTCAAAACTAATCTACACTGAAACAATTACTGGCCTTTAATGGGCCCATGAAAATACTGAAAACAGTTTAGAACTATAAGATGAAACCCCTCAACTCAAGGGACATTCTATAAATTATTTTCATCTTTATACATTATAGTTCCACCAAATACTGAGACTGCTTACCCACATTTCATTCTTGTTTTTAAATCCTGAATGAAATAGATGAACCTAAGGAACTTGTGCCTTTTCTTATTTCTTTCCCACTATGGTGTTTCTTCTCTTTGGTACCAGTTTAGCTCAGTTGGACTTAAAGGAGGGACACAGAACTGTGGATTTTCAAGCCAGAAAGAACAACCTGTCCTTGAGTTAGCGGAGGTTGGCAACCTTTCTGTAATGGGACAAAAAGTAAATGCCTCATACTTTGCAACTGTATAATCTCTGACTTAACTACTGAACTTTGCCATTGTAGTGTGAACACAGCCATAGACAATATGTAAAGGAAGGAGTGTGGCTATGTTTCCATAAAATGTAATGAACACTGAAATTGAATATTTTATAACATTCAAGTATCATGAATTTTTTTTCTTTTTTCCATTACCATTTCAAAATGGAAAAACTTCTTGGTTCATGGGCCATATGAAAATAGGAGCTGTGCCAGCTTTATTGATTTGGTTTTCAGACCACAGGTTGTGACCCACTAGTGGCAGGGTGAAGCAGGCCTTGACCTGTGTTTTTTAATGGCATGCTGTGCCATAGCATATCATAGAACAGTGTCACAATGGAGGGATTACTATTTTGGAAAATGTTTCTTTCAGCTATATATGCTAGATCATGATGTAAAATGTATTGCTATGGACTAATTTTTAAAAGTTTTTAGATCATTAATTTACTGTTAACCTGCAAAGAAGCTTAGTGTCAACATAGCAAAGAGTCTTAGTTCAAATTTACACAGCTAGTTTGAAGACTCTACACTAAAACCAGATATTTTACCATTCAGTTCAGAATTTCATGACCTTAATTAAATTTTTAAAAATTCTAGAAGGCTAATTTAATTGCCTAGTTCTAAGTGCTTAGGATAAACCCAAATATTCTGAGGGAATCTAAGAACTGACTGGTTTATCACTAATATTCTGATGATTAGAAACTTCCACCTGAATTGAATTTTAAACAGCAGTGCAGCTACAAAGAATAAGTACAAGCAAATTTTTTTTTTTTTTTTTTTTTTTTTTTTTTTTTTTTTGGGTCCTTGATCTTTGCTGCCCAGATATGTCATTTCTTGCTCTCTAGTTTCAAACTGTGAGGTCAGATCCAGGGCATGTCAACTTTGGCCATCAGTCTCCCATCTGCCCTTCTCAGGTATCAAAACACAATTTTGTACATTACAGAGGCTCCTTAATTAGGTGAAATTGCCACAATTTAGGTGGACCCTGGATTACAAGAGAAATAAACCATCAAGACTAACTCTTGCTAAAAAAGCCTGAGAAAAATAAGCGGAGAGAATGGACATTTCCTAAAGCTTACACCTGGAGAAGTTGACTGCTTTCTTTGTCTGGCTTTTTGATGCTCATTTTGCCCATTATATGTGGGTTCAGTTGATTCTTGAAAGGCCAATTTTAGTAGATAAATATTCTCTAATTTTTCAAATATGTTGAGTTGAATCTGTTTTCTTAGAGATTTTGTGCCTACGTGTGTGTGAGTGTGTGGTTGTGGGAGGGGGATATGGGTGTGGGTATGGGTATAGTTTAAATTAATGTCATGTTCATGAAAAAACAATTCCAAAAATAATGACCACTAGTTAGCTAAGAAAATTCTGGTACAATTAAATTCAGTATATCGTAGAACACCATGAAGTTGTATTTCAATAGTTTTATTTCTATCCTTTCAAAAATTTTAGGTTATAAAATACACTGAAAAATTTGTGTAAGTAAATGTGAAGTGCTGCACAAATGTAGTATATATAATGACTTTGATCTTTTGAGGGTTTTCCTACCATTCTTCAAATATTCTTGTGTTTAAGTTGTCTCTGGCACTCTGAGCTGAGTGCATACAGTTTACACAGTGCAGGAATATTTCTCTAGCATTTTTCTGTCTGAACATTTCTTGTGATAGGATTTTATTAGCTCATAACTCATTAGATGAGTCTTTTTAAATTGAAAAAAATTTTTTTCCTTTCCGGCAGCTTTGCCCATTTAGCTTAGTATTTCCCTTTCTGTGGTACCTTTCCCCCCAGAAATCTTCACATTTATAAAGTGAATGTCTTTGGTTTCCTGTAACTGATTACTGTACCTCATGTCATCTGATAGTTTTCCTATAGATGAATCTCAGGTCATGTATATGCATGAGTTGTTTTATAAACTACCTTTGTTTTTAGTCCTGTTATTTCAAAATATTAATTGCATCTTCTAAAAATTTTTTTATAGTAACATGATAATGCAAGCCAAGATTGTGAAAATTTTTCATACCTGATAAGATTTTGATCAATTTATATCATTTTCCTTTTCAAATATTTCTAAGCCAGTAGGTATGTAGAGATGTGACCTCTTGGAGTTTTCCCAGAGATCTAAACTTTTCCCCCTTATGCGTGCTTTTAGATCTCATGTGTAACTTGTTCCTACTGTTTGTTGTTGTTGTTTGTCTTGGTTTGTTTTATCTACATTGTCCCTCCAGGTAGAATTGATCCTTTTAATCTATCTTTGCTTAGTGTCCATCTGGCTACCAGAATTCACTTAATTGAGTGGAAAATAAATATCAACTCTATTGTGAAGAATAGCTTCTATGAAAGTTATTTTAGACCAACTTTAACTATTAGAAGGTTTCTTTTCCTTCTGCTCCACATGACTGTGGTGCATGGCGCACATTTTCATACCTAAAACGCTCTTTCTGTATTTCATTTAGGTATGACGTGGTTGTTTTCATTACATTAAGTTCACCCAAAGCTATTTTTCTCATTAAACATGATTACTTAAACTTTAAATTTTCTCAAAATATACAGATAATTTCAACAGCAGGACGCTGAAACATTTAAGTAGAAAATTATTAAAAATTACATTAAATGTGTTTCCTATTTGCTTTGTTATAGAGAGAATTCTTGGGACTAAGGATATTCTCAGGAGAAGATTTGTATATGAATTTAAACATTCTATTTTATAAAATAAATCATATAATTTGTAACAGCTGATCTTGAAATGATCCCTATGTCACTTTTTCTCTGGAAATGAATAATTGTACTTTAATATTTCCTATTGGTACTTTTTGATTCCACCATTTTCTTATAATCACAATAGGAATTACTTTAATGATATCATTTATCTTGCTTGGCAAGCCACCTTCTTAAATGGTTCTGAGATGATTCTTGTTCTTCTCACTTAAAACCGATCGATTTATCTATTTGGGTCCTCCATTAGAATGCAGTCTTCTCTACCATTTGGAACTTAGACCTGTTTCATATCTGTGCCCTGGCCTATAGTGAGTATGTAGTACTGATTTTAGAACTGAATCACTGAATCCTTTAATTCCTAGAAATGACTAGATCCTCCCTTCTTTATATACCTTTATGGCAACTTATTTGATGCTATTTTTAGATTTCTCAGTTCCTATGATTTCAAAAGCTACTGATATGTATATATATATGTATGTATATATAATATATATATAATAAATGTCTTAAAATTAAAAGAAATAAGTACAATTTTCATTTATAAATACATCTAATATTTTATGCTACAAGCTTTTTTTAAATTCCAAAACAACTCAAATATTGCCTTATTCGTTATATCATTATTAGACAGTTTTCTGGTATATAACAGTGGCACTTTGAACTCTGAGTTGTGGGTAAATGAGAATTGGATATACAATTTTCTGGTTAGGCAAAAATAATTGTTATTTTAGTGATACAGATGTTTTTGTGTGTATAGTTTAAAGCATATTATCCCAATAAATTATTCTTTGGATTAAATTATGTGTTCATGGTAATTTGTGACTCTTGAGAATATTGTCTGTTATAAAATTGAAGAAACTTCCAAGACCTATTATATTGCTAAAAATGAGTAAAACTGGACTTTATTACTCATCTTTAATGTTCTGCTTTAAATGGAACATTTAGTAAAGAATGTACAACTTGGGTCAAATATGATAATTTTTACTTTCAGCACAAATAAGGAGCTTTGAAAACATTTAGTTTGTTTTCTCAGGGTATTTCAACAACATAAGCCTATAATTATTGGATAAAGTGAATTATAGTCTTGAAAATAAGCGAGGCTCACTGAATGACCTCTACCTCAGTCTATTTTAACCTGAAACCATGTTCTTTTTGGCTATTTATGCCTTTATCACAGTAATTATCAAATAATTTACTAATTTTTTAGCTTTTTATTTCTGACCTTATAAATGTATTATTATGAAAAGAGTACATAGTATTTCCATTTTATTTGGTATATTTATTTAAGTATTTAAAGGAAAAAATTCATATTTTTTCTGAATACAAAAACAAAAAAAAATTAAAGGTGTTTATTACCAGAAAATCACTTTTAAGTTTATTCAAACTTGAGATATTAAAATTATTAAATTTATTCACTTGGGATTTAAATAAATGTTACAATTTAGGTAGTATGGAGCTGTAACTACAACTTGTACATTTATTAGACTTTAAAAGGTGAAACCATATTTTATAGAATCTCTTTTTTTTTTTTTTTTTTTCAGTGCTGGGGATTTGAACCCAGGGCCTTGTGCTTGCGATGCAAGCACTCATCCAGCTGAGCTATATCCCCAGCCCTGGAATCTCTTATTTTTACTATGAAGGCATTACTGTGAACCATCTTTATTTAAATGTAACTAATCATGTAATTGAGTCATCTGTTAAACCTGGCATGTTTTCTCCTCTTTTGATTATTTATATTTCTTTTCATGACCTGTATGTTTAAAACACATGTATCAGTCTTGATAATTATTGGGGCCCAGGGTCTTTTGTGTAACATCAGATCTGAACCAGACACAGGTTAGTAGTTTTAGAATTTAATTGAGGCTTTTGGAATTTAAAGAAGCTCAGGGAGAAGAGTAGAAGGTAGGTACAGAGGAGTAATAACAGGAATAGCAATTGCTTCTATAATTAAATTTAACCCAAAGAGAATCGCAAGGTCGAGATGATTTATGATAGTGAAAATGTCTCTTATTTCCCATATTTCATCCTTTTTCTTTGCTGTTTGATTGAATCAGGAAGTCAGGAAAAGGGCAAGACACACAGGCCAATCACCTTTTTTAGTGAAAACTTAAGTCTAATATTGTGGATAAAAGTATTTCATGCAGACCTCAATAAAACATAAAGAATTGCTTTATGTTCTTTGAAAGTATAGGGTTCTATTTTAATTTTTTCAGTACAAAATTTTCAATATATATATATTTGTATGAAGTGCCTCTGTAACTGGGCTGTTAGCGCTTTCAGTTCAAGGACTGTGTTGTCTGAATTTTTCATAGTTCCAGGTTCTTTCTCAAAGCAAGGCTTATTGCAGAATATTAACTCTAGTTTCTCAAATAAATTATATCAGTGAAAATGCTCTCAGAGATATCCAACCCTTAACTTGATTAATATTAAGTAAATTAGAAATTGTAATCCATTTTTTGTATGTGTAAATGAAAAATAGTATTTCAAAGGAATGTGCAAACAGAAGTGAAAGTTCCTTAAAGACAACAAGAGCAACCCTGAATATTAAGTATTTATGAGAATATTTTTCCTATTTTGTTAGCAATAATGCTAATAAAAATAGTATTAGAATATTCACTTCATTAGAGAATATTCTCTTCAGTTCAAATCATACTATAGCTTTATCACTAATAAAATCTATGTAGAACCCATTACCCATTCTATCATTACCCATGAGCTGTTACTATCATTCTATAGAAGAACTGAGTCTTACAAACTATAAACCTGCACTATCCAAAATATTCTCAATAAAACTCCTAGGCTGTATTAGCACAATGACAAATAAACAAACAAAAAAGCCACAAATAAAAAAAAAAAAAACCTTGAAAAACTATTTACAGACATTATTTCAATAAGTCAGTCACAATGAATATTTGAGTATTGGGTAACTATAGTGACAAATAACTTTGTTTCCCAGCAATCTAAACCTTCTAGATTTACAATTTAAAAGCATTAGTCAATCATTCCCATTTGGAAATGAATTTTGACTTCTGAATATACGGATTTCCATGGGGAAATATGAGGTGTCAAATTACTTTGAAATTGCATTCAAATTAATATTAATTTCTTTATAAATCTTTGAGAATAATTCACGTAAGACAGTACCATTAATTAATGATTTTTAAAAAGCTAACTCAAATTTATGTTATTAAAAATAGATACCTAAAATCCCTTATTCAAAGTCTTAAAGCCAGATGTGTTTTACAGTTGGGTATTTGGTGTGTTTCATAGTGTCTCAGGCAATCGGATGTAGCACTTTAATCAAACACATTTACAAGCCTGCAGTGACACATATTCATACTAGAAGGAATATAGATTGTAAATATCATCATATTATTCAGGTGAAATTTTGCCGATGATTAACTTTGTGATAATCTTATAAGGAACCGTTTAGTTTTCAGGTTTTTTTTTTTTTTTCCAGTTTGGAAATAGTAAAGTGTCATTAGTATATATGTAAAATAATTTCCTCTGAAGTTTAAAAAAATCTTTAAATGTATATATGTATGAGTGTGCATATGTTTGATACACATATGACTGGGGATGAACAAGTAGTTTCTTTGGAATCCGGCCATGTCCATTTGTTAATGTATTTCCTGTGGCTGCTTTTGCACAACAGTAGCACAAAGGCGAGTTGAGTGGTTATGAAAGGAGCTTATGGCCACAAAGTGTAAGATATTTCATATCTAGACCTTTGCAAAAAAAGTTTGCTGACATTGATATTTATGATATATCCAGAGACTTTAGTTTTGTTCCTATTGTAAAGACAGAAGACTTCAGTTTTTTTTCCTGTTCTAAAGTCATAAGTTTGTGATAGCTGAGTTTTTGGTGAACTATAGAAATAATTGAATGAATGAACTCTCATGGTCTCCACAGTATTTCAGGTGTTTTTTTTTTTTTCCTCCCAGCTAATATTTATAAGTGTATTATGAAAGTAAGCTACAATGGTTTAATTACATTTAAAAGTTTTTTCTTAATTCATGCACTTAATGTTATTTAGCTTCTTTAATAATTATAAATTACTTCTTTCGTAATCTTTTAAAATTAATATCTCTGAGAGAACACGTAGGCAGTTTTGAAAGACCCAGTCCAAATAGCAACTGATACTACCTATATACATTAATATTGCTTGTAGTAATAATAATGAAAAGGTAAGCCATTATTGTTATTTCAAACATTATTGTAATGTTGATTTGTTGTTTTGAGTTTGATTTTCTTGTATGTTTGCTTTTTTTTAAGTTGAAAGACAATTGCTTACTTTGCTGACTTTTGAGGTTTGGACCTTAGCTAGTTCAGATGACTCTAAGAGTAACCTTGAAAGCAATTTTTATAGATGGGAGCCTACCACGATAATGGAATGAGAAAATGAACTGCATGCTTCTGACCCCCCCAAAAAAATAGAAATAAAAGAATAATGAAAAATGTAGAAAATGGCTATTGTGCTGAGATATGTGTAAGCATTGAAGAGGTTCTAAAGATACTCTTTCTAGTGATGCTCTGTCTTTAAATGCTTCACAACACCATGTGAAGACTACAGAGAACAAAGAATTTTAAAGAAATTACCAGGTACATACCACTAAAGCTAAGCACATGAAGCATTGTGGATACTTTCTTCCATCCTTCATAGTCCACAACATTCACTCTGCATTCTTTGTGAATGCCCTAGGATTCTACATCATAATTACTTGTAATTACTCGTTCACATAGTCTATCCCACTTTCTTCACCTTTTTTTAAAACTCAGTACCAGTGATAATGTCTGGCACCTTGTGCACTGTGCTCGGTACATACTTCTTTGCATAATTGGATTCTTATTCTTGAGAATGCTTTCACTTGTCCTCAAAATCTCACTTAGTTTTTTTTCTCTTTCACTAATAGCAGTTAGTGAATGATGGTTTCTACATTTGATTCAATTAACATTTATCAAGAATATATTCAGAGCACCTATAGTCACAGATGTCTGTCATAGTCTCTTCTTTTGGAAGAGGCCCCTTCCTGAAAGAAAATTTTAGTGTTACAAAAAAGATGAGTCCCATCCAAGAGTCCCATTCCTTTCTTATTCCTGTAATACTCAAACACCTTCACTTCTCACCATGAGAAACAATCTGCCAGAGATGGAAATTCTTCACTTTATTTTGAAGCTTAAATACTCCTTTCACTTGAACTTCAAATTCAACAGATACATAAAGTCCTACTCAGTGACCACCCTTTCTTAAAACAGTACCACTGTGACTTTCAGTAGTCCTTGTATTGAAGAAAGAAAACTATCCCAAAGGTCAGGCTTCTAATTTCACATTGAATTTGGTGATTTCTAATCTGGTTTATCTTTGTTGTGGGTTTTACTTTTTTTTTTTTTTTTTTTTTTAATGGGGAGAGACTATATTTCTGAAAGTGGAAACTGACTTCCTGTTCCTGGTAAGAGTGAACCCAAAATAACTGCCAATTTTGGATAATGATTTACCCACACATCTATTTTGTTTGCTTTCTGTATCTGGACCACTGCAAATGTGTCTACCTAATTAATCTTCCTGAGAGATCTTTTTGTCTTAGCTACCCAGCTGACTCCTTTCAGCAATATAGTTCATAATCTATTAAAAACTCTTACTAGAGAATTTCTTCACCATTAGAGTACCCCTTATTTGCAAACTTTCTTCCTCTTAGGTCCTCCTGTGTTTATTGTCTGTATTCCAGTTGTTCATTTTATGCTGATAAACTAAGTATGGTTTACAGTAATTGGATTATTATTTCTGACCAGAATACTTATTCTGGTGAATATATATTTTCTGGTGAAAATGTTCTAATTTGGCCCCCACTTATAACTGGATTTTGGTTGTGAAGGCACATATATAAAGTTCCTCCTTTGTAGACCACTTTTTAATTGACAGTGAACACATTATCATCACGGAATAGGAATGACATAACCAGTTCTTAATATCATTTCCCTTATTTTATAACTTGCTCCAAATTCTTCCTCTTAACTTTCAAACCTACTTGTAAGTTTCTTTCAATCTTTATCTTTTCCAATTTTTTTTTATCTTTTCCAATTTTAACTTAGCTTTCCAGTTCCACTTTTAACTCCTGTACTCTAGTCATCCAACCCCCATACTTTAGAGGTCTTTTCAGATATTTCTTTTCTGTATTTTTTTAGTCAAGCTACTGACATTTTTCCCCTATGTCTGACCAACATATACTCCTTCCCTGTGAAAACTGTCAGTCATCCAAGTTGGAATTAACTATCATGACCTTTCTCATGATTGTACGTTGCCATCATTTTAATGTTGTGTTATTTATGCAGCAATGTAGCCAACATAAATTGGGCTTTCTAGTTAGATACCTTGACTTCCTGTATAACTTCTACCACTGAATGAAACACCTTGAACTTCATTTTTTTAAATATCAAATGAGATAATGATAACTAGTTCAAAGATATATTGAGAGCCAAATGAGAAAACATATATAAAAGTGTAGATTATAAAGCATGTAAATGTGAGATAATCTTATATTTGAATTGCAATGTAGAATGCTTGCAAAACTGTCAATGTCTTACATATTACTATACACTTTTGAGGGCTAACACTGTACTTTGCCTGTAAACAGAGGTATCAAATGAGTCCCCTTAATTATGAATTTCCTGCCAGATACAAAAATAATAAACACAATCTTATAGAGACACTCCCTTGTAAATATTTGCTATATGTTTATACAACTTAAGTGTTACTTGTGGCATTTATAGAAAGAGAAATTGGACTTTCTTGAGCATTTGATTAAAGTTATGCAATAGCATGTTTGTTACATGTCTTAAATTTTTAAATATGGTTGTGGTTTTATTGTAAGGATAAAGTATCATCAGACAATGCTTATATTTTCAATATCCCTAGTAAAACATTGGCCTTTACTTATTTGTTTTAGTTAATACTCATTAACACTTAGAAAGAGTTTTAATGGAACTGTGTAATTTTGGAAGGTAGATAGCTAAATCTCCCAAAATGTCCAGTTTTGTTCTCATTGTCAAAATTAGTGTCTTTCTTTCTTTCTTTTTATTTATTTAGTTTTCAGGACAAACCATTGGTTCTCTCTGTCCAGAACTAATTAGACAGAACACATTAGTAAAGGTGTGAGATTCTACGGAGTTGAAATCACAATAAGCTTTTATAAAGTACCAAAAGTACTGTTTATGAATTGTAGTTTTGTTGTCCCATCAATTTTTGTTATCCCTTTGGAACAAAAAGTTTATGAAGTGTTTGTTTATATTTTCTTACAATGTAATGATACTATTTCTAAGAACTAGGAATTTTCCTATTATATAGAAGTTTGTTAAATAATTTGGGAGATATTAATATAATTGCACTTTTTTTCCTAATTTTTACTTAAAGATATTATGTACTAAAACTTAATATTGAGAATATATGTTGAATGATTCCTTACATCAAAGTTTTATTAGGTTGATATGCTTACACATATTAATTGCGATCCTACTGCCTTTCACTGAACGTTTTCTCAGAATTTAAATAGTTGAATAGCCAACAGGTGATAAATGTTCCATTAATCTTTCTGACTGTCAAGCTTCTGAGCATGAGAATTGCTGATCAATTATACTGATTGTCTCCTAAGTGAGCTTTTCACATCTGCCTCTTGTTTCATTAGTTAAATATCTGCCCAAAGATCTGATAAGATGAAATACCAGAGCCTTTTTACAGCTTGTTCTGTCTGTACAATAAGGATAAGATTTAGCAATATGGGCACAAAAGAGTATTTATCCACTACCTACAATAAATATGTGTGCTAGGGTCTACAAGGTGTATGAAACTACTTTTATATATATATATATATATATAAAATACTAAAAAACTGTGTTGCTTCAACTCTACATTTAATAACTAATATAAGACCAAGGCATTTCTTACTATATGATGCATTTATTGATTACATTTGTCCTCAAAACCATGAAAAAATCCAACTCATTCATTCAGTTCTTTTAGTTTAAAATAAACACTGGAACTTTCAGAACATTTTAAACTAACTATCATGATTAATTTATTCTTATCCAGAGATTGATATTAATTCTTGATTACATTTTCCTATATGTTGGCATCTTTAAAAACTAATGATCTATTTTATTATATGTAGTGTTATATGGCTGTCACCCTTTTAATTAGAAAAAGTCTTGATGAATAATTACTAAAGTGTCTATAGAATGTTTTCCTACCTGTAGAATGGGAAGAATACTATGTCACAGAGCATAATGAGAATCAAATGAGAAATATACGTACAACTAACACAATGCCTAGCAGATAGTGAGTGATCCTTGAGTACTGCTCATATTACATATACATTACCTTCAAGTTTTACTTTTTTCTCCCAGTCTCTGAGAGTTTAGAAGCATTTTATAAGTGATGGGGAATCACTTCTTTGTAAATTAATTTGATTTTTCAGAAGAAAATGTAGACAGATTTTCAGTGATTTTTGCTCTTTGTTCCAGGAGACCATCATATAGCATATATCTTTGGAATAAAAGCAGCATAACCAGCTTATCAGTTTCAATATTCAGACCTCACCTTGTTTAAATATTTTAAAATACCTTGACAAATGATAACTGAACATGAAGTAATTTTTAGTAGTTTTCACATCATCTTGAGTGTCTGGATACGTTAAAAATTAATGTAAAAGTATATGCTAGTGAATGTGTCCACTCACTTTATTTTAGGAGTTCTGTTTGAAACTAAGGTTTTTATATAACAAATCAACTTGGAATGACGATTTCTACTGTTGTAATTCATTTTGTTTCTATCTTTGTTGTAGGCCTTGTTTGTATGAAGTCCAGCACTTCCGTGGTTGAGCTTGTTATGCTACTTTGCTCTCAGGTACAAAATCTCATTCATTTTATTATATTAACCTATATGAGGATTTTTTGTGTGTGTGACAGAATGTGTGTGCACGTACGTATATGTGTGTGTATGTGTGTATATATATGTAACATTTAAAACTGCCATCTCTTATTCCAGAGATGATGAAACTAATTTGTTGGGCTATATTAGTATGTAGATGATATTACCATGTAGATATTGTCTTCTCTGTCTCACTCTAATGCTCTCTTTACCTGTCATAGTCTCTCCTGTCCTTCCCATCTTCCTATTGTTACCTATTGTTTTGTCTGTGCATATGGTGTGTGTGTCTGTGTATTTATTATGGTCTTTTGGTACTTTTTCTCCCACCTTTTAAAAATAATACAGCATAATTTATAATTTATAGTTTCTCCTTATTAGAGATAATAAAAACTAAGGTATGTATTTTCAGAAGCCAAACAGTGTTTATAATACACTTTTATGTGCTGTTTTCACTTTTTTAAAAGGTGTTATTTGTGTCAGTAAATTCTAAAAATTTACTTTAATGTTATTTATCTTTAATATCAGAATTAAATACAGAATTATAATTGTTCACATTGTTTCTCCTTGTCAATTCTAGGAAGCTAAGAGAAAGTATATATTACTGTTTTTCTGGTAACCATAATAGAAACTTAATGGTCTTTCCTCTAATCAGCTCTGTCATGTCTCCTAGTGTTCCTGATTATCTTATAAATATTAAATATTTCATAATATCAGAATGAAAAAAGCTTATATATGTTTATTATAGGTAGTTATTACATTTATTCCTAGTTTCCTCAATAGAAAGAAAAATACATCTAAACCATTTCTAGTAAGTGGCCTGAGATCTGCCTAAAACCACAGCTCTCAAATAAACAACACCATGACTTTAACTGACCTTTAAAACGTCTGAAAACAAAAACAGAAACAAATAAAATACTTACCTACTGATTTCCAGTTTTGGGGTTTACTTTCTTCAAGGATATATTGATAGGGAAATCACCAGATTTAATTCCATTTTAGCCATGAAGAATATTAATATGGAAGAAGTTAAAGAGAGCATCATTCCTGGCAGGAGTTCATCTGCAGAGCATTTGAAAATTTTGTCATGTAATCCTGAAGCCCTGAGTTCGAAAGACATTCCAAGAGATCTGTCTGGACCTCTTAGGTTCATGAGAATCCATTTTTTAAAGGCTTTTATGGAAAGAAATAGTTGAGAAGTCCTTCCTTAGCCCTGAGTTTCACTGCAGTTCAGAGAAATAAAGAGGAATGTAGCATTAGGATCTAGTGTCTTTGATGGCCTCATCATCTAATCATAGGTTTAACATTACTCATTTGCTGGCTCCAGGAATTCCTGCCATTAAGGGCCCTAGAGATGAAACTTTGCCTCAGATATTGATTGAAAGGAAGAGTGAGAAATTTAAGCTCTCTATGCAGTGCACTTTCTTTCAGTGTTTCAGCAAGCAAAATTATAAACATGTCTCTCAGTTTGATTTTTAAATTGAATTTTTAAAATAATTCAAGAGTGTGTTTTAAACAATCTGAACAACTTTATTGAGCAGTTCATTGATTAAATATACCTTATTTATGTGATTTTAAAAGGTATGCTCATAAAAAATAAATCCAATTATTTTGTTATTTTCTGTTAGACTAACATACTGCCTTCCACAAAGAAGCAAGTGAGAAATCCCCTACTTCTGTTCAGTTCAGATGAAGGAAGTTTACTAGTCTCTTATGAAATTAAGATCACTAGTTACTCCACAGATGTTTAAAACCTTGTTTTTGAGGACACACAGAGAAGAGTGGCCATGTCTTCAAAATTTCTTGAAATATTCTTCCATTTTTTACTGAAATTCTTGATAATTTGTATTCTAATTTCACATTAGCAGGGCTACCGTATAACAGTAGTGGACCTCTGATAAGGAACAATAAATGCAGTTAATGATGCTGTGAAGATTGCTTGGCAAAGCTCTCTCCAAGCAGCATTCTATTCTACAGACCTTAATGCATCTCTTCTATGATGAAGCTGATCCCTGTAGAATTAGCCATTTTGTACGCTGTCTTCATGCCAAACAGAAGGCACTCCTGATGAATCTTTAAAGCTGCGAATCCTTGAGCTGTTTTGGCTTTCTTTTATAATCGTCCCTTTGAAAGTACTGATAGCTCCATATGATAATGAACAATATTGTACTAATAACAATGGTTAAAAGTATGAATGAATAACTATTTAGATGCATGTTCTATATATTGATATGTTTTCTCCAGTGGTTAGACAACTGTATTACCCACACTGTGATACTATTCATTAAAACAACTTTTCAGTACAGATGGAATTTTCCAGTTTATTTATTTACTTAAAATGTGCCCTTATTCTCAAATTTAGATAAGCCATCGACAGATTAAATTTTGTTGGAGAGAATAAGCATCTAAGGATTGAAAAGGAAAAGGAGAATGCAACATTTTTTGCAGCATTTTGTTTTTCTTTGCTATAGCACATTATATACTTTTATTTTTATGCTTTTCATTTTCATTTTGGAAATTTCATGTTAACTACTACATATTATTAGGAATATTAGATTTTCTTTCCTTCTCATCTGAGCTTCTGAACAAAATTACTTTTACCAATAGTTTGTGTCCAAAATATGGTATAAATTTACATTAGATCATATTACAACTGTCTGAAGGTACTTGTCAAGGATAATTCAGTTCATATGGGCAGCCTTTTAAACTGCAAGGGACATGGCATCCAGTCTACCCCCAGTGGAATTTTACATCTCTGTGGAGAACATATCTTGAGTTAAAAGAACACATTAGCATTATTATAATGCATTTATTATCCCACAGATACCTCAAACTATTTTGACTATATTCCATAAAATACAAAAAAAACTTTGAGAATCAACTGTCTTTCTTATTTTTAATTTGTATTAAAAGTACAATTAGTGTCTTTAAAACATTTTTTTTAAGTTGTAGGTGGACACAATATCTTTATTTATTTATTTTTGTGTGGTGCTGAGGATTGAACCCAGTGCCTCACATGTGCTAGGCAGGCACTCTACCACTGAGCTACAACCCCAGCCCATAGCATCTTTTTTAAAAATCAGTTTTCTGCCATTTTGAAGTGAAATAGACTATGGTAAAATATTTGATCTGTATTATATTTGACAAAGTTGGGTCTTGGTCAGGGCTTCATACAGGTTCCTCTGCAGTCACAGGTCTGATGCCATTTTCTGTCATAGTTTTGTTTCAGTTTCAACATTGGACTGTGATTGCGGTGCTTTCTATCACTCTAGATATGTACTTATTTTCCTGTTACATTACTCTTACCATATTGTGTTCTTTGATGAATAGCAGATTTAGTTTTCAAGTAAACTTTTTTAAGTACTGTAATAGTTTCTAATTATTTCCAGATTTTATATTTTTAGGACGTTTCCATGAGAGGTACTCCAGGAAAAATTGAGTGATGTTATCCCATAGGATTTCTTCAAGTTTTCATAAGTAAAACTTAGCAGATGTCACTTTCATTTTTCTGTGCCTTATCTGTCAATATAAAAGGCTTTTATAAATTTAGAAACTTTATGCAAAAAAATTATGTCAGTATTTAAGTGCTTTCTGACATGAAGCACTGATTAAGCAAATGCATGCCTAATAAATCATTTTTTTCTTATTAAGATCTAAAAATGTATAAGGAAAATAAAGTCTCTTAGTTTAAGATCTATGTATGAAGTTGCTAGCATGAATTATTTTGTGGTTTTGTTTGACTTTATTCTTTTTTAAATATTTCATATACTTAAGTAAAATGAATTTTAGTGACTTCACTGATGTGATCAAGGCCTGACCCAGGGCTTCTAAAGACAACACTTAAAAAGGAACCACAACTGAAGAAAGATCTTTCCTTTTCAAGTGACTTGGACTTTGAACATTTAATTTTTCATTTTTTCTCAAATTTGATACACTTTAGTTGGATAGTACAAAAGAAAAGAATACACTGTTCTTCTCCTAGATGTAATAAAACAAAGATTGAGGTACTGGATATAGATAAGATGAAAATAGAGGGCCTATTAAATAATATTCTTTTAAAAGTATTCAGTATTGCAAGGAATATTTAGCATGTATAATAAGGTTATAAATATAAGAAAACATAAGATGGACATGATTTTTTAGGGTCTTTGGAAATATCATGAAATTCTAATTATCATAATGAAATTATGTCATATTTAACAACTATGACTTCCTTTTTTGAGTATTGTGGTAGTTGCAAAACAACATTTTTCCACATCTCAGGGAGTCTAGTCTTATATATAAAATTGTGCAGCTGAATTTCAAATCAGCCAAGAATAATAAGAAAGTGTGGCATAGTTTATTGATAGCCAAGTACTATCTAGGTATAGTTAAAAACAATTGATCCTATAAACCAAACAATGGTTTGGATGTGGTAACTCAGTTGTAGGATGCTTACCTAGTGTGCATAAGGCTCTGTGCTTTATTCCTAGTGCTGGAAAAAAGAAAAAAAGAAAAAAAAAGATTGTCAGGGAATACTTCATTGGGATAGATGAAAGGTGGACCCTGAAGTTAGTAGTCTTTCTAAACAAAATTAGCAGCAAAGGGGATTAATTAATAGGCTGTGGAAATGGTTTGAGCATAGGTCTGGGAAGCAAAGGACCCGTTGCATTCTCAGGCCTGTGACTGGTCTTATTTGCAGCACATCAGAAGTTAAATAGCCAGATAATACATTTGTTTGCTTATGCAGGATATTACACATTTTATTGGCAATACATAATATAGTTTCTTCAGAGCATTTTAATATGAAACTATTATGTTACTCACATGGGGTGAGGGTGAGACTGGAGAGAAATTCCTAACTTTTCAACAGAATTGGCTAGTTCCTGGTCATTGCCTTTATAAGTTCAGCCTGTGTTTTAGACTCATTCATGACTGTCTAAGAAATCCTTGCCTTCTTCTCTGAACTGTGACTGACCCCAACTCTCACCTGTGATATAAAGTCATTCCCAGTTAAAAGGGCACATTAGGCTTTTAGATTTTTCTGTTTCTGCACTATATCATCTCTCCTGCAGTGAAGGTTTATAATATGTCCTAAGTATAAATAAGAGTTCAAGAGAAGATTGAAAATGTGGTGACACATGAAGATTATAGTCAACTTGAATCAGTGAAGATATTAAACTAGTAAAAAATAATAGAGAATATTATATAGTAAAAATGTCAGAATTTTGAAGAACAAAGAAAAAGGACATCAATAGGAAATAATCAGAAAACGTGTAGTTAATATATCTTGAAGAGGACACCTACCAAATAATGTCCGCTAAAGAAGGGCAAACTCAATTCTGTTATCTTCTCATTTATAAGATTCCTGCATAAAATATTCAATCAAGTACTTAAAGACCATATAATTCAAATTACTTTTGATTAATTCCATAAGGTTTTTTATTGTTAATATAATCATCTAATTCAACCTCTTACGTTAGCAGATAAAAAAATTTTTAATTTGAATTTATTTTTAAACTAGAATAAAACATAAAGATTATACATTTTAAATTAAAACAAAAAGATTATACATTTTAATGAAGTACCTTGTAATGTTTCAATACATGTGTATATTACATAATGTTAAAATGAAGTTAAACATATTTCCTCAAATATTAATAATTTGCCTATGGTGGACACTTTCAAAACCCTTTCTTCTAGATTTTTCAAATGTACAGTATGTTGTTATTATCTGTAGTCTCCCTACTCTTCAATAACACACCAAAGCTTCTTTCTTCTAACTATACCTTATTACCCATTGATCAACCTCTCTTCATTGCTCCCTCCCTGCTACTCTTACTACCCTTTGGGTAACCAGCATTCTATTCTCAACCTCCATGAGATCATTTTTTTTTCTTAGATTCCACATATGAGTAAGATAAACCTCATAGTGTGATATGAATGTCCACTGTGCTTGGTTAATTTCACCATTTCCATTCATGTTGTGACAAATGACAGGATTTCATTATTATTATATTATATTATTATTATGTTTTACTGCTCAGGAGTAATGATTATTAGTCATTTAATTCATTGCCTGTCAAATTATTTCTATATGTGAATGTAAAATTCATTTTCTTGATATTAATACAAGCTAAAATTGATATTACAACTTAGTGTACAAATAGCTTTTTTGCTGATTCATACTCTAGACTATTGTCCAATGGAAGTAAAATTTAGGCCACATACAATTATTAGGTTTTTAATAGTTAAATTAAATAAGATTAAAAAGATACAGGAGGGCTGGGGATACAGCTCAGTTGGTAGAGTGCTTGCCTCACATGCAGAAGGCCCTGGGTTCAATCCCCAGCACCACAAAAAAAAAAAAAAAAAAACACAGAAGAGACTGATTTCAACAGCATATTTTACGTAGTATGTCAATTGAGTACATAATCAACATAAGGTTCCCTTTTATTCTATAGTATCTTCAAAACCCTCAGATCACTTCTCATTTCAAATCAGATTTCAAATACTGTAATTGCCTTATATGGCTAGTAGATTAAATATTGGTCAACAGAACTCTGCCCTCTATATATGAATATCTGTGTTTTTCTTTTAAAAATTGAATGAGTCCAAAATTAGAACAAGTTATTCTAGGAGCCCAGTATTCAATAAATCATCAAAGATCAGCCAATTATGTGTCAGAGTTCCCTGTACTGGGTTAAAAAGTATAATAGCTAAGGTTCTCTACAAGTCTTAGGATTTTAAGCAATTATTCCTAAATAAATATGAATATTAATACATAATTCTGTTTCATGCCAGTGAAGTTCAACATTCAAGTTTATATACTGTATGATTTTATTTTTGTTCTAAAGTGTAATATGTAACAGAGCCATGGAGTGATGTATTATTTTCCTAAAGCATGATTTGAGATTCTGTGTCCTCTAAGTCTGAGAATATGTAAGCCCTGCAGACAGAAGGGCATCAGTGGTTCATTTGTAGCATGGTTGTTCCCTAGTCATTCTTCAAAACAGGGCTGTTTTCATAATACTGTTTACTCTGGGATACGGCCTAATCCCACTTGGTAGTCACAAAATATGATTATGTACAAAGATCTCAAAACACATATTGAGAAAATGTTGTGTCTTTTTATCTTTAGATTTTTTGTGAACATTTTTGAAAGGTCAAATATATAGAGATCTTACCAATTCTCATCACTTTTGTGACATATTTGCCTACCTTATATAAGCCTTGATGCTGATGATATAATTTCCTTTATATTTATTTTCTGTACTTTTTCTGAGATTGTAACACTTTGAAGATCATTTTTCTTGCACATGTATTTTTATTTCTAAAATAATATGACAAAGGCCATCATCAAAAATGACACTAACAGCACAATATAACTTAAGACAAAATAGTAGTACATCAGTCAGGATGCAAATACATAAGAACTTTATAATTTATTTTTTATTTATCTGTTTATTTACGTGATATTGGGGATTGAATCCAGGAACCCACATCTGCTAGACAAGTGCTGTCTACCTCTGAGTTATATTCCCTATTTTTTGATTTTAGATAGAATCTTGCTAAATTTTCCAGGCTGGCCCCTTGAACTTGCTTTCCTCCTGCCTCAGCCTCCAGAGTAACTGGGATTACAGGCAAGCCTCACTGCACCTGACTCACCTAAGAGTTTTTATTTATTTATTTTCATTTTTATTTTCTTATTTTGTGGTACCGGAGATTGAACTCAGGGCTTGGTGCACGCTAGGCAAATGCTCTACCACTGACCTACATTGCCTGTCCATACATAATAACTTTTAATTAAAGTAATTTTTTAACAATTGTAAAACATTTTTTGACTGCTAAATAACAGAAATTAGAAGAATGCTGTCGTGATTATTTTATTGACTACCAACCAGAATAGGATTTTTATTATTTTTCTTTTTAAAGTTCTTGTTCTATCAAACTGAATTTCAAAAACTGAAACTCTTTAAAACCATGTTATTAAATCTTAACCTATGTATTTGAGTATGACAAATACCAATGTTTTAAAATGTTGTATGTTTGCTTTTAATTTCTAATTTATTTTAATTTAAAAGGTTACAAATCTTAAAAGTTTGTAAAAATGTACAGCTTTAGTGTTCTTTCTATGCAAATAGATCTTAAAATCTGAAACATTCCACCTATTTTCTTATTTAATAAAATTATCATTTCTAGGCTGGGGATATATCTCAGTGATAGAACTCAAGTTTATATACTCAAACAATCCCCAGCACTTGGAAAAAAAAAAGAAAACTTTCCTTGATTTAATTTCTAATATCTAATAAGTAGCAGGTTTTCTCACCAAGGAATAAGTACCCTCAACAACACAGATTCTAGCTTATAAATGTTGCTACTTTATTAATAGTTGTAGATGATGTTCTCTAGATCAAAAGCATTGTGAAAAAAGTAACACATATCTGTAGAATTTTATCATTATTCCCTAAGGAATATAGTATGACAGCTATTTATGTAGCATTTATATTATTGTAGTTTAGTAATCTACAGATTATAATAGGAGGATATACCCAATTTGTATTACATACAAATACAGTATCACTTCATATAGAAACCTGAATATCTACAGATTTTAATGTTTGTGGGAGATCCTAAAACCAAACTCCCATTGATACTGAGGGATGCTAGTATGTATACACTGTATGTATTAGTAGTTATAGAAGATACTCTCTTTGAAAACATAATCCTGTAAAACAGGCTACATTTTTCTTTATTAAAAGCCCAAATATATATGTTATCAATATACATATATATATATATATCAATAAGAAGTTTTATAATACTGTGTGTTGAATTTATGAACAGTTTAGTAATCTGCTAAAATTCTAAGAAACCTCCTTATGTTTTTATTCATGTTACATTGTTTTCCTTTAGTAATCAACTAAATATGTTTCCATATTGCTTGGTAATATTTCCATGATTGGCCTTCATACCAGTAATTTTGTTTTAACTGTTCATTGATTATTCATTTCCTGTATATAATTTTTCTTATTCTATTCTGCATAGTCTTTTTGTGTGAATCCTTGTACTTATTAACTTTACTCTAAATGCACAGATTTATGAGCATGTCAATTATAATGAACATTCACTTTGGAAATTTAAAGGACCACGCCTACTCTTTAGTGAGAGTTAATGATAAGTATAAATTGAGGGTATAGAAAATATAAAATAAGTTCTAATGTTCCAGAAGACTTAAAATTTCAATTTATCCTCCCAGATTTTCCCTTGTAACATTTTCCATATTTTCAAAAACTTGAAGATATATTGAGTCTCTAAAGACATTAAGTTGGTTTATTTAATTGCATACAAAGAAGAACAAATGAGAATTGTGCATTGACCTGACACAGATGAAGAGAAACTGATGGGAAAAAAAAAAATACATTCTTGGTCTGAGATTTCTGGTAGGTAATCTAACTACCATAAAGTGATTGTGAAGAGAACATAGGGATTTCATTGTCATCCTTCTGGAACTTATTTGTCTTCAAAGTGTTTAGTTTCAAAGGGTCCTTAACATCAGATCTAGTTCCCTGAAAAGTCCTTCATTTTAAGAAAATTTTATGCATCCATGTAGAAGAGTTTTAAAAATGTGACATAACAGATTTGGCTCTTCTCTGTAGGCATTCAAACCTTAAGTTTAATGTGTTCCCATACACAGACAGAAATTTGATGGCTAAGGTTAGATTGTTCATTTTCTTCAGTAGCTCTCTGTGTGTGTGTGTGTGTGTGTGTGCGCGCGTGCATGCGTGTGTTCTCTCGGGGGACAAAAGAACTTTCTAGAATGATTTTTTTTAAGATTAAGATTTCATCATACCCTTTTTCCCATCATTGCTTTTCCTTGTTTAAATGATGGGAAATTATTATTATCCCTTTACATGTATTCTTGCATATACATTAACCTTGTTTTAAGCAGTTCCTCTACATCCATATGTCAGGGAATAAAGTCTTCTTCCCTGGTTCACCTGTATCCTGTTTTATAACTCTCGACATAGTTTGTGCCTCAGCAACCATAATAAATAGCCAACTTCTTTTCTTTGCTGTGTACTTTTTTTTTTTTTTTAAAAAAGTTTTGTGTTTTTCCCATTTTACTATTTTATCTAATAATTATTTTGAAACTTCTGGAATCAGTCACATAGTAATTTACATTTAAGAAATAGTTTCTGAAGTGACAGCAATGTGTATTAGTGATTATAATCATTGTGTTTCCTAATTTACTATTTTTTTTGCACATTATAAGGTATTTTGGATCTTACAAAAAAGACCATTTATGAGAGTGGATTTTTTAAGGGACCCTAGGAATGGCCATAAAGATGTGGATATTCCATTAATCACCATATGAATTATAATGTAATTAGGATGCAATATGGTACTATTTTACAAATGATTAGAAAGTATAAATAGTTGAACAATTTGAAGAAAAATATACACGTCGTTCCTTAACAACTGAATTGTCATGTGCTTGCAAATTAGGTATGTTAAGGCTTGGATATGTGTAATTTTTTTGAAGAGAAACTGACCTTATGATGGTCTTCAGCACTGACTTCACACTAAAGGCATCTGGGAATCTCAAAACAGTTCAGCATCCGGCCCTGCCCTGAGAGACTATTTTGATATTTTTGGTGTTTTTTTTTCCCCACAAATTCCTGGTTGATTTTTTTGTTCAGCCAACATTGAGATCTACAGATTTAAATGATACCATAGATTTTGGAGGACTAAATTCAGCTCAACTACAAAAATACATTGATCACATATGGTATATGCCAGATATGTGCTACTTAATAGGTACAAAAAATGAATAAAGATCCTCTGTTAAGGAGTTTGTGATTTACCGAGGATATATGTATAAATAATTAAGTACAAAGTATAAATGATTCTATTTCAGAAGCAATGTTCTATGATTAATAGAAGTAATATTGGACTGAGGATATATAACTCAATGGTAGAGCATGTGCTTAGCATGTGTGAGGACCCTATGTTCTGTTCTCCAACACCACAAAAAATAAAAAAGTGGTATTAAACAATTAGCAAATAATGGTCAAGGCTTTACCTCAATTCCTATTTTCAAAGTTTTTTGTTTTTGTAAGAAACAGGTATCATTATGCTTCTCAAGCTGGCCTTGAACTTCTTGGCTCAAGTGATCCTCTTGCCTCAGCCTGCCTTGTAGTTGGGACTATAGGCATGTGCCACCACACTTGGACTTGTTTTCAAGGTTTTAAAATGTGATTTCAATGGCATTCTTTAAGATACTACAATAAATTCTTGTTACATTATCATGCTTTTGCATAGGAGTGTGGTCTAAAAATTCATCTGTAGTTTGGGATAACCAAAGAATGAAATAACCATGTTATACTTTTAGGATACTTTTTCCTTCCCATTCTATTTTTCCCCTTAGACTTATGCATATGTGATTATCAGAAGTTATTAAACAAACTTTTAAAATCGCATTCAGTCCTGACATTTTCTGAGAAGACTACATGCTTTATTTTATGAGAAATATTTTATTGTCCTTTTTATCGTTCTCATTTAGTATCTTTAAGTTGAGGGGTTGGGGTTGTGGCTCTGAGGTAGAGCACTTGCCTGGCATGTGTGAGGCCCTGGGTTCGGTCCTTAGCACCACGTATAAATAAATAAAATAAATTAAAGAAAAAAAAACTAGATTGAATAGATTTTTTTTTTAAATGTAGTTGAATGAGACATGGGTTCTCTTCATTGCCTTAAGAGATCTTTTTGTTTAAAATTCACCAGTATAGTGAAAACTGACAAAAAATGTCTTATGTTATTTTAAATACCAGAAAATAGCTGGTGAAACTGATGTTTAAAATTTATGTTTTGGGCCTATTTTTACAGCTTAAGCCATTACTTCTCCAGTTTTTTCTTAACTGAGACAACAGCTGAGCTAAAATAAGAAGGAATTATTAGGGTCACCCAAACTGTAAGATATGCCACCTGAATAAGCACAATTTTTTTATACTCACACTTTAAAATTCACATTTTACTGTATTATTCTGATATTCCTTAAAATTTTGAGGTCCCTCCCAAACTCAGACTTCAGGGAGATGAATATATACCTGCTGGGATTTAGTGTATCACCTACCTGAGAATTAAATATCTTGTACCCAAATTTTAAAACCAAAAACATTAAATTCCCTTTCTTCAGAGAAGTAGTAACATTTGTGACCTTACAGATTGTTAATAGTAGTTTATATAGTTAACAGACATTGACTTGATAAATTGAAATTATGCAAATTGGGAATTATACTTGATGAGTAATTTTGAAAACGTTCAGAAACTGAGTTATACTCTTAGAATTATGTGAAATTTACTTTGATCATTAATTCAGATCAAGACCTGCAAAACTGTCCTTATACTCACAGCCTATCACATGAAAGTGTAACCTAGTAATGTGTGATAGAGAAAAAATATTCATGTTTGGCAAGCAGCTAATAGAACCTAGGAGAAAAGGGCACAACAGAATATAACATTCCTTAAAATTTATAAATAAGAATGTTTTTATATTTTCCATTAATGTCACTAAAATTCTTGATAGTGAATTCTTGTAGCCTTAGTGCTGTAGTGTAGTTACACACTGTGAAAATTATAGTTGATTTCCTGTGGCATTGTTATCAACCAAGATAAATAAAACATGAATTTTCCTTTAAAGATTCACTACTTAAACTCTAGTCATATAATGTACACAAAATGTGTGTAAAGAATAAACTGAGGTTGCAGAGATATAATACAAGTATATAACTGTCTATTCTTAAACTCCCATGTTAGAAATAGTGGTAATTCAACTTATGTTCTTTTAAAACCCTGTGTCTAAGGACAGGAGTGCAGGCATGATCATCTCTGATATGAACGTCCTAAGAGGTTTCATTACTTATCACCTGGCCTCATATCTCTGCTAATAATGAGTATAAGCTATATATTGATTTCTGCTTACCAACAAATTACTAATTAATATTTATTCAATATAAAGTTTTCTCATTCTGTAGCACGTGCTAAAAATTAAAACTATACCAACATTTGAGATCACGTACCTCTCCAGTTCAAAATACCAAGACAAATAAGATCCAGGAGTTTACAGTTTTCTAGAAAAGAGTACAGTAAAGTCTATAACCTTTTCACTTTGGTCTAGATTCCTTCATGAGTACTAACCAAACTAATATGAACAAATAACAGAAAACTTCATCTACATGTATTTCTAATTCTTTTCTCTGAAGAAATAACTGCCCCTGTCCCTTTTCAGTACACCCCATTCTCTTGTACCTTCTTCAAGATTTCCATATCAGTTTATCTGTAATAACTGATGTCTCTTTGTCTCTTTCCTTCCTAGAGTCTACTGCATATTTAAGTCACTTCATTTTAGGAAATTGGTCATTTCTTTCTCTCAACCTCCCGTCCCATTCTTTCCTTTGTTTTCATCGCCAAATCTGTGCCATTACTTTTCTTCCTTTAAAAAAAAAAATCTTCTCTTGGAATTGCCTTTTTGCTTTTGGTTAGTTCATTGTTTTCTGCATGCCTATACTTAGTTTCATCACCAAATTTTGGCAGTTGTACACCCCAGTTACTGCATTCTCTTCCTCAGTTCGTTTCATTTACAAGCCCAGTTCAGGCCACCTTTCATCCGCAGCATTCCATCCACCAACCCAGAGACTGCCGTTATTGTCTTCATCCCTGACCATCCTGACAGGTGGGGAAGTTGACAGTGTGTAACAAGATACAAACAAATGGAGTGATGGATATCTAATGCTTATATTTAAAAAGTCTGGAAATAATGGGGAAGAAAATGAGAAAGTCTCACAGGCTAACACTCACAAAAAGATTCAAGAAGATTCTCTCAGGCAAGAAGACTTCTGCCAGCCACTCTTATGTGGACTACTCTTTGGAAGGAAACTTGGGAGAGGGAGTAGTGCTAGAATGTCAGGCATTTTGGGAAAGCCGCTGAACTCAAATACTAAACCTATCAATAGCTTTACATTGTCATCAGACAAATTCAGGAGTTATATTGCCTGCCAGTTGACAAATTATGGAAGGAAAAAAAAGCATCACAATGATCTTTTTAAAATTTTCTTTTTTAATTTTTAAATTGACAAATGAATTCTGTGTATTTACTACATAACACATGATGTTTTGAATTACACATGCATTATAGAATGAGTAAATGTAGCTAATGTATTCAGCACCTGTCATCATTTTTGTGGTGAAATACTTTATGGGCATTTTTTCAAGAATACAACGTATTAAAAAGGAATACAATATATTATTAACTATAGTCATCATGCTGTACAATAGATTGCATGAACTTTCCCTCTTATCTAACTGGAATTTTTATCTTTTAACCAAATCTCTCCAGTTTACCTCACACCCCACTGTGTTTTTCCCACTAGAGTTGTATCACAATTTTGGAGGGCATAAATGTTCTTTGTGAATATCATTTATAACTTCACTATTTTCTTCCTTAAAAAAAACTCTTCTCTTGGAATTCCCTTTTTGCTTTTGGTTAATTCATTGTTTTCTGCATACCTATACTTAAAGTTTCCCAACCTTTTCAATAGAACTAAAAATCTACTCTAAATACAGTGCACTTAAAATATTCTCTGAGCCTCTGCTCAGCTTTCATCTTGATACTTCCATTGACCCTTGTTGGGAGAATTACCATTGCCTCTCTCCTGTGGTCAGTCCAGTGTTTCTTAGATCTCTGTCTACCTCTTTCTGATTTTCCCTTTTAGTAATAGCTAGACGTGGTCACATATGTTTGATTCTTTCACTTCTTGTGAGTTCTGGGTAGGTTAGAACTGCCCTGCTCCAGGGAGTTTGGGCTTGGTAACGCTAGTTTGTGGCCACCGATATGCTGGCCAGAGTGATATGTACTACTTATGTGCAGAGGCTGCAAGTGTCCGTGCATGATTAAAACCATGCTTTTTCTTCATCTTGGTTGCCAGCAATGTTCCAGACAGTGGCTACATTGCCATTCTGGCCCCCAGAATGAGATTAATGATGATAAAGAACAAAACACAGGTAATGTACATAAAACCTGAATATAAAATTAACCTTTGTTTTTTAAGCCCCTGAGATGTGAAGGGTGTCACAATATAATATTGTCTGTTCTATTTGATATACACACTTATTTTGCAGAGCATTCCTTAAGTAAGTTCATGAAAGAAAGTGGATGAAGAAAACATTTTTATTTGTGTCTGAAAAAGTGATCATTGCGTGGATCAGTGCATGGGAGGTGTATTAGTTTTCCCTGCTGCATAACAAATCTCCCCTGAACGAGGCAGCTTAGAGCAGCACTCACGCAGCATGTCCCTCAGTGTCCACATTTCAGGAGTCCAGGGTTGCTCGGGTGCTCAGTGTCTCCTCAGGCAGAGCCACAGGCAGATGGGGTCCTGGCTGTGGGCAGGAGACGTCAGTGCTTTGCTGGCTGTTGGAAGAAGTCATCTCAGATCCTCCTCACATGGGCCTCTCTTCAGGGCTGTGTGAGTGGCCTCATGACACAGCAGCCAGCTTCCCACAGAGCAGGTGAACCAAGAGAGAAGAGAGTCGGAAGCCACAACGTCTTTTTCAACTTTTTCCTGGAGGAAACATACATCAGTTCTGCTGCGCTTTTCATGGACCAATCCCCCCCCGCAAAAAAAAGTGATCATTCTATCTATAATTTTGATAGTTTAGCCCCATATACTTTCTGAGTATTATGCTCTTCATAATTCTGAAGGCATTGCTTTCTTCTGCCTTCCTTTTTTGTGTCTGATTCCTGATTATTTGTATAAACTTTCTTTTTTTCCGGTTAGCCTCTTTTTTTAACCCCGAGAGCCTATAATTTTATGTGAAAAAATTATGTCATATATTTAATTTCTGGAAAAGAAATGGAATTTCTCTGATAAATTTCCTATCTTCCATATATCTTATTTACTCTTAAACCAAAATTCCTACTCAGTGGGTGCTAGCCATTCAAAGGAAGAACCTTCGGTTTCCTAATTTCCTTATCTCTTTTGTTTTCCATTGCTGTCTTTTAATTGCATCTCAGTGTCCTTTTGTTCTGTTTCCTGGGAGATATTTTCATCTTTTTTCCCAAAGCTTTTTTTTTTTTTTTGATATCTTCATATATCTGAAACTTGGCTAATGCAAACATTTCTGGTTTTTTTTAATTGTTTCTCATTTTCCTCTTCTCCCCACACATACCATCAGTATCTTTTTACTATCATTTTGGTCTGTATCTTTCATGTCAGTTTGCCAACAGGACTCCAGGTAATGACTTTGAAAGTAATATTTCTGATTAAAGCGTCCTTTATCTTTTTGTTTTTCTGAGCTACTGTATATATATAGACTGTTTTCTTTTGAATAATGCAATATATCCCGCTTCTGTTCTTAAATTTTGATAGTTATTTTACTGTTTCTTTCAAATGCTTCTTTTTGTATCGTAAAATTGTGGATGCTGCCAAGACTCAGCCTAGATCTTTTGATCCTCTTAGTGTTTATTCTTCTTAGGAGATTCTCCCCTTATGCCATGCATGAATTAATATTTATATATAAATAATTTCAGGTCCCACATTCCTTTTTGATATATCAGCATCCCTCTATATCCAACAAATGTTAACTGAAGACAACATTGTTTATGATTTTCCCCAAAAGTGTATCCTTCTTAAATATTTTCATAATAATATACCATTCTCCTACTCAAACACACTGAAAACTTAATAAACTTACTTGATTCTGCTCTTGTACTCCAGCCCTAAATCTAAATTCTTATCTAGTCCTGGCATCTCTTTGCAATGTCTCTTATTTTCCATTTCCCTATGCAAAGTACTATCTCGCACTCCTGTTTTTTCCTTTCTGGAAAGTCTTGTAAAATAAACTGCTACTCTTTCCTGTTGCTCAAAAATTTAAAAAAAAAAAATACTACTCTAAAACACAGATTTATTTTAAAAAGTCTTATGATTATATACTTTATTGACTCTTTTATCCTTTAATGACCATATCTTAGCTCAGACTTATTTCTGCTGTTCTCATATCAAAAGTTGTGAATTAGCATCTCATTGGCTATATGTAGATTGCAGATATATTTAGTTTGATCTCAACAGAGTTTTAAAAATATTTTGCTCTGTTTTTAGACTGCTGTTATTAGGAGTGTGTTAGAACGATGGGATATGTACTATGGGATATGTACTCTGAAACATCATTGAAACTTTTATTCCTTGTAGCAGGTTATACAGATAGAAGATCCATAGTGTTACAATAATATCATATAAAAAGCCAAGTCTATAAGAATCTATTCTTCATAGTGGTATGGTTCTTCTTACGTAGAATCAATTTTCTCTGTAAGTTAATAACACAATAAATGTCAAGTACTCTTGAGAAATCTGCAAATTTTGTAGGCTCTTGGCTGGCAACAAAGACAGTATATATTGTGGTAATATCTAAGAGCATGATAATCTGTCATTATGTTATAATTTGGAAAAGTAGCCCCCTTCGGTTGTTATTGATAGCAATGACTAGAAAGTTTAAATAAATTCTGTTAAATGGAATAGCAATATTGTTATTTGGGCACTTTGTACTTAGATGTTTATGGTAGCCAGAACCCAGTGATCATGAACTGTCTCCGGGCTTCCATATCTCTTTTCCCAAGTTGTTGATTCTCTCTCCTTGAGAAATGTAGATTCCTGATTTGTTCCTTCTATAGTTCTTCACACATTTCATTAGAGCAGAGAATATTTGTGCATTCAAATTTGTACTTTGGGGTGCCACATTTATTCAGCATATGTGCAAAGACATATGTGCAAAGACATATGTGCAAAGACAAAGGAATGTGATCAGGAGTAAAATGAAGGGTTGACAAACAGATTAAATTTTTTAAAATTCATTTTTATTGTAAACAAATGGGATACATCTTGTTTCTCTGTACATGAAGTAGAGGCATACCATTCGTGTAATCATACATTTACCTAGGGTAATAGTTTTTGCTTCATTCTGTTATTTTTTTCTCCCCCCCACCCCTCCCACCCCTCTTTTCCCTCTATACAGTCCCTCCTTCCTCCATTCTTGCCAGATTAATTTTTGTAAAGCTAAATTTATGATAGGACAACTGTGGCCAGAACATTTAGTAAATGGAGAGAGAACTCCAACATATCTTTTTGGGGCAAACTATTGAACCTGTAGCAATGGATGGATATATTTGCATGTATTTTGAAAGTCATCAAATTCACATTTAATGAGAGTACATTTTACTGTTTAAAAATCATACCAAAAAAAAAAAAAAGAAAGAAAATAAACAGTGGGAGTAGAGGAATCTATGGATGAGTGAAGTAATAGGGACTTATATATATATGTGTTATTATTAGGGATATTATATGTATGTGTGTATGTATTGGGTAGTTAGAGGAGTATTTAGTTGTACAAAGGATATAAATTTTAATCAAAAAGCACTACTTATCAGCTATGTTTTATAAAGTTGAAATTATTTGAATAAATGAATAAGCAAAATAGATGCTTAAATTATATCGTTTGCCATAGAAAGTGTAAAAAATGAGCAATATGCTTCCCTAATCTGCAACATTATGTAGTAATCATTTATGTTCCTAATGATGACTTTGACCCTGTGAAACTGCCAGATTCCTAAATGTATTCTAAATTAGCATAGAGAGAATGCAATACATTTAATTTAATTATAGTTTTAATATGAAGTGTATATTTTGATTTCAAGTTCTAAAATAATTTATGACTTTTTTCTATGTGGGTTTCAATCATTTAGAACATACATATAACTAAAATATTTCGTTTCCAAGTCAATCTAAATGTAGAGTTTATATTTCTAATTTTTGTTTTGTAATTTTAAAGGGAAACCTCTAATTAAAGACTGAAGTTTTCTATCCTGAAAATTTCTAGTCCTGTGTAGTCACATTAGGTCACTTCTGGTCATTTGGACTGTATTGGAAGGACACTTTGTGCTGAGACCCCTCTCTGTACCTGCAATCTCACTTTCCTTCTCTGCATCAAGCCTGAATTTTTCTGGGAACTTAGAAATACCATTTAAACTATGTACTACAAAGCTAAATTTTAGAATTTGTTTTCTTACAAAATTACATTTGTTAAAATCTTATAAAGACAATCAGAAACAATATAATGTGGAAGTATTAATAACATCAATATTATCTTTAAACTAGATGATACTTTCACTTACATGTTCATTTTTCTTACATTTGTTTTGGTTTCTCCTTTTAGGAATGGCAGAATTCTATTCAGAAGAATGCAGGACTTGCATTTATTGAACTCATCAATGAAGGAAGGTAATTAATTTTACAATTTTTTGAACAACTAGTCAGTTTTCAGTTTATTCCACTGGGCAACTCCTCTTTCTTACCATCTGTTCCAAAAATATGTAAGAAAATATCTTTTTAGTTAAACAGCTTATTACACCAGTGCTTAAACTTTACGTTAACAAGGTTTAAAATGTTAAACATATTTATTTTTGGATTAAAAAGGCATATATGAAATAAAGAGATGAACTTTGTAAGGTTTCTGTGAGATCTGAGCCATATCTTACTGAGTAGTAAAGTTGTTTTACACAGATCAAGTGAATTCAATCTGCAGGCCCATCTGCCACCCCATCTGTTTTCAGAGCTATGCTCAGTGTTCATCCCTCAGTCTCTTACCATTTTATGTGACGCAGTTTTATCTGAGCATATCATGCATGCAGCACCCAGTGGAAAATGTGAAGGATATTAAATGTAAAAAGTATAGGTCTTGGTTAGGAATTGATACCTACCATCGTTAAGTGATGCTCTATGTAAAATTATGTTTGAAACCATTGCTGTATTTATTGCTTTGTATTTAGTAGTTTTCACTATGATGTTTGCAATATTTTATGGTAAGTAGACATGGTAAGACAGATGTAGTTGTCACCCTGGGCACCATGCATGGTTTCTGTCACCCCAAGACCTGCATCCTTTACAACTTGAATATCTTGTATGATATCGTACACTCTATGCAAAGTAATTACTGAGAATTTGGTATAACCTATTCATTTCTTATGTGCAACTAAACTTATTTTACTGATAAGGGAATGAAATTTGTTATATGTAAAACATCTTTTTCTTCAAGGAGGGTGTCATGAAAAATATTCCTTGAAAAATAGTTTATGTATGGCACAGAAACCCAATTTTAAAATGTCACTAAATATTATTCATTTTTCTTCCTATGTGGTCCTATATTCTGAGAAATTGCCTCCATTTTTATAATAACTCAACTATTGTATATTCCTCACCTTGATACATGACAAAATCATCTTTGTCACAATAATACAGGTCTAAAAGTTAAAATAAATTTTACACTTATCACAATATAAAAGATGCAGGAAAAACTTTTATAACACAAATAGATTATTCACAATACCACTCACTATTTCTCATGAAATCTCATGAAAAGAATTGGTAATAATTATTATCTATTTTCAAACAATAAGAAGATAGAAAAAAATTCCCCAAAGCTCATCATTGTTATGTCAGTTTTAGAAATAACTCTGAATTCACATATATATATGCTAATTTGCCATTATTTTATTTGTGAGTGAAAGAAAAAATTATCTTACCATCGTTAACTTGTCTAAGAGTTAAGAGAATCAAACCTCCAGTACTTAAATTAAAATAAAATTATCGACTAGAAAAAGAGGTGGTAGAAAATTTGCTACTATCAGAGGTATTATGCTTCTGATACAGTTTTATTGTTCGGTGGTAGTGTTCGGGTTTGTTTTATATTAGGAAAGGAGTTATAAGTGGAGAAAATAGATATAAAGTTTATTTTAAATTTATAAATTAAAAATGCTCACCATAATGTTCTTCGTATCATCCTAATTTATGTTCCATGGCATTGTTTTATATGTTTTTGTTTAACTGGTGAACAAAGACTCATAGACAGTTGCAAAAAAGTAAATCCTCTTTTGCAACCCAGAACTCATTGTTCAGTATGAGTTTTGACACACATAAGAAGGAATATTTTGATCCCTTAAGGTACACAGGAAAGTTCCAGGTCTGAAGAATTGGAGGAAATCTTAGTTACACTGCTATAGTTATAGAATTCTCATATTGACATGGTACTTCAAAATGACTCTTTTTTAAGAAAGGCTTTATCTTGAGAAGAGGGATATCTGAAGTTGAAGGTACTGAAATGTCTCATAAATCTATACTACACTTGAGTGTGATCACTTAGGAGTGAATATAATTTTAATCCATTCATGTTCAGAGATGGTATCAAAAAGTGAGAAGGAGCATTTACTTCAAATGACTTTGAAGTAAATTGCTTGAAAAAAGTAGATCCCGAAGATTCTAAATGAGGAATTTTGCAATTGTTATCAGTATATACATAGTTCAGGTAGAAATAAAAGAAGCCCAAATTAAAACACTGTGGCAGGGCTCTCCTGAATATATTGTAATTTAGACTTTAAAGGACATAAGGTGACCTTGATAGGCAGTGGAAGGAATCACAACATGGTATATTCCTTCAGTAAAATTGTGTTGCCTTTTTTTCCATTTTTCATAGCAACTGTTCCTTGAGAAGATTAGAATAAGATTTTTGAGAATAAAAGTTCATACACAAATAGCTATAAACTTTTTAAGATCAAATCATATATTCATGAGAAAATATCTACTCAGCACCCACTATATGTCAAATACTGTTTATAAGAGACAAGTACAAAAGTGATAAGACAGGCATAATTCTGAGTTTGCGGGGAAAACAAACACTGGACAAACACATTAAATAATGCAAGCATGCTGTGATAAAGATGATACAGGTGTTGGTGTAAATAGTAGGGCCACTGACCTAGTCTGGATGGTGGATGGAGGGTAGAGTTTAAGGGTTTAAGGGTTTTAAAAAACTGTGCAACCAAAATGGAATGCCATCTTAGATAAGTCCTAGAACATGATTAGGAGATAGCCAGTTGGGAAAAAACAAATAAAACAGAGAATTAAAATTCTAAGCAGAGGAAATGGTATAGTGCGAAGACCTGAAGGCAAGAGATTTCAAAGTATGTTACTGCAAATGTATTATGTCAGCCAGTATCTATTTAAGTGCATGTTGTACACTGGACACATGGAGACAAGAGTAGTACCTTCAGGGAAAGGGTCATTGGCAAAGGTCACGCCATGAAAGCATTTGTAAACTGTGCAAAGAGTGCTAGGGAGTAATTGAAAAGGTTAGGCATAGCCTGCAGTTTGGTGAATGGATTTTGGGGATCCATGACTATGTGAGGTTTAAGTCATTCTGTGATAGTGTCATGGACCAATAGTAACTATAAGGGTCAAAAACATGAATGAATTTGAAGCATTTTTTGGAAATTAAAATCTGTAAGGCTTCTGATTAAAGAAAGAATAGAAAAAATCAAGGATAACTTAATTTCTGGCTTTTGGAGCTAGTTATCTTATAATATAAATATAGTTTACTTAGCTAAAACATGACAAGAGAAGAACCATGAGTTGGGTTGGAGGTGTTTTCACTTTGTGGTACATTGTACTTGTAGCACCTGTGAAATGTCTAATTACAGAGGTTATTTAAATAGACACCATAGCAGTTGGATCTTGAGCTCTCCAAAAGGAGAACTAGAATGGAGTTTTTGATTTAGGAGATTCCAGCTTGTTCTTGTTAAGTTATGATGGAAATAGATATGATGCTCAGGGAGAGTGAGTAAAATGAGTAGAAAACGTAGGGTCAAGCATTCACTGCTGTGTCTGCTGGTAACTCTTTCCCATCTACATGTGTTTGGCTGTTCTTGTATTACAGGAATCACCTTCAATAACACCCTCTCACAGAGGCTCCCCTGGCAGTCTTCTTGAACCACTGTGGCATGCCTTCGTTTTAATGGTTTAATAACATTATCTCAAATTATCTCCTTTGTTTACTTGTTTACATCTGTCTCCCCCACTTAAATGTATTTTCTTAAGAACTTGCACCTTATTCACTATTTTATTTGCTACTACATTTTTGGAGTCTGAAGTAGTACCTAGTATCTAGCTAGCAATCACAAATCTTTACTGAAGGAATAAAGAAAATGATGATTTAGTAGAATTAAAAGGACCAATGTTTTCAATGAAGGAGAGTAATTGTGATTCCATCTATACTTACACTGATGGGTACCTGTGTGTTATTGATACTGAGTATGGACTCAAGCTCTACCCTACTGGAGCTTACAGTCTAGTGGGGCAGCTGTCTTCTACTGTGTACATAGGGTATAATTTTAATAGAGGGTGCTATGAGATTCCGTAACTAAGGGAGATATTTTTTGAGAAAGCAGTGGTTTACCTAGAGTAGTGGGGACAGAAGCTAGGTCATGTGATTTGAGGAGTGAGTGGGATGTATGATAAAGGAGGCAGTGAGAGATAACATACAGATGGCAAGTATTTCTTCTATAAAGAAGTCTGGCCAAGAAGGAGAAAGATACTGTGGTTGCTGGAGGTAAATATAGTTTAATTTTGGAGGAATAGTTTATTTTTTAGAAGGAAGGATTTGAGTATATTTAATGTTGATGGAAAGAAACAAATATGGTAGAAGGGGAAGAAGACAATATTGAAAGAGTAAAGTCTCTGATGAACTAAGGTGAGAGAATTGGTCTTTCATGGAAGAACACTAAGACATGACATATTTAAATTGGTGGCAGGGCTCAGCAGAATTCTCATTTTATCTTGTACTTTTTCTATGAAGTGACAAGGTCAGTAATTTGCTGAGAATGAAGGAAATTGGAAGAGGTGTATGTTGTGTGAGAAGAGAGTGAATAAAGTGGAAAATATTGAAAATAGCCAATATAGAAAAGCACAGGATCAAAAAGACTAAGGATACCATGAAGGATTGCAGGATGGTTTGGGTGAACAAAAAGAGGTTGATATTTTTGATGGTGTTGTTTTCCCCAGAAGTCCACAGTACAGGAAGGATAGGTGTATACTTTAACACATTCATTTCTCTCACTATAGTGAACACTGTCTCTTCAGCGGATCCCTGCCCTCCCCACACTAATCCAGAGTAGGTATCTTCCAGCACCTCCATTTCCAACCAGGTAGTATTCAAGATAGCATGACATTGGCACCGATTCATTTTTTATAGTACTTCTTTTTTTAAATTATTTATATATTTTTTTAGTTGTTGATGGACTTTTATTCATTTATTTATATGTGATGCTGAGAATGGAACCCAGTGCCTCATGCATGCCAGGCAGGTGCTCTACCACCAAGCCACAGCCCCAGTCCCATGTAGTGCTTCTTTATAGAAGTACTTGCAGTGTATTTTTATGACTGTTTTCACAGTGCGTAGTATAATATGTAGCATATGTGTGTTATTTGTGCTGAGTTCAAATATCTGCTCTCTCATTGATAAACTCTTAGAATCTAGCATTTAACATGATCTTCCCATGACATTATTTCACGGGAAATAAAAATATTATAGCATCTTTCTCACCTAGCTTCTCAAAAGGTTCAAAATAATACATATGTCATTTATTACAGCTGCTGTGAGGAACAGGCACTTAAGTCAGAAAGTATTTTGTTACATATAGAATATATTCAGAATTTCTCTCTCGCCTTTAGTTTGGGTCATTTATTTTTAATTTAGATCTTTTGCTTTCACAAATCCAGTGAATTCTGGTTGAAAAAGTTATCATGTATAGACAGTTGGGATCCATTTACAGAAAATACACATTACTGTTTTTCTGGCTACTATTTGTTGGTGCCTACTATGTGCTACATACAAATTACATACTTTACACATACTTTTATCTTATTTGCATGGACAGATAACATATTCCTTAACTTTTTCAATTGGTTTAAAATGAGACATGAAAAAAAAATGCTTTTCCTTGGTTGTTAGAATATCAGTCTTTAATTTGTCCTTGTGGGAATGAAGATAAAAATCTTTAAGTGGAAATTGTTATAAATGTTTATCCTACTTAACAGCTACACTTGTGAATACAGTTCATCAATCATAGCTGGAGAAAGCAATTGTGCAGTTGTCTACAATTAACAGGACAAAAACAGTTGATGAATGTGCAGCTGAATTAAAATACTCCCCAGGACAGGCTGAAATTATAAACTGGATCATTTAAAGGAATCTAACAAAGGATCTTTATAATTAAAACAAAGCAAGGTTAATGGGATGTAAAATTGCCTATAATATCTTGGCAATAATAATTGGAATTTAAATTATTAAAATGTGAATTAAATAATAAAGCAAATAAGGAAGACTTTTCTAAAGTATGAATTTTGAGCCATCTTTTGAAATAAATTATTTGCCTAAAATAAACCTTTATCATTCTTTTGAAAAGAATATAGATTATAATTAATGAAGATTTAGTATAAAGAACCAGAACATAATCATGTTTAGCGCTGAATTTAACCTAAGATTTACAAGATTGCATTTTGTAGTTTGTTTTTTGGAATAAAGGAAATTATATAGCATCCATTTCTTAGGTTTTTTTAAGAGGAAGAACATGTTGCACCAAAGTATAATTCTTTCATAATCATATGGCCCCAGTTGGAATGTGTTATTTAATTTAACAAATGCTGTTTAATATTTAAACAATTAAGTTTTGGTTGCTTGAGATTGTTTCTTGTGTCTTTGATTTGGCAAAACTATATTTAAAAACAAAAGCAACAAAGGAACAAAACCTAATAACTTTTAAAACTGCAATAATTTTTTTCCTTAGAATCGATATTCTGGTGTAATTTTTAACCAAGAATCTGGAAATTCTTGGAAAACAGAAGTTCCTTCTGATCTATAACTTTTTCTTTTTACTCTTTTTATTTATTTTATATGTGTAATAAGTTATTAAACACCAAGTTTTATAAATACAGGAAAAATATCTTGTAGTTTTGTAAAATGACTTGTATAGATCTTAAGCAGTATTTCTGATTTATAGATATAACTTTAGACATTGATGACAAATAAAATTTATATGTACAACCTAAAATAAATAACTGCCATTTAATAATTGATAAATTTCATGTAATAGATAAATATATTTCAAATTTAGTTGTCTAAGTTAGTTTTATGTTGCCATAACAGAACACCCAGATACAGGGTACTTTATAATGAGCAGAAATGTATTGGTTTATGGTTCTGGATGCTGGAAAGTCCAAGATTAGGGGGCCAGCATCTGACTAGTGCCTCCTTGCTATGTTTGCCCATGGGAGCGGGGGCAAAGAGAGGTCAAGAGAGAACAAGAGGAGGCTGAAATTGCTTTTTCAACAAACCCACTCCTGCAATAACAACATTAATCCATTCATGAGGGTGACCTCTTCACCTCTTGAAGTTCCATCTCTCAACACTGTTGCATTGGGATTAACAGTACAACAAATGAACTTTGGGGAACGCATTCAAATCATAACATTAGTGATCATAACTTTTATTTGAATTGTATTTTATCCATATTTAAATATTTCTGCATTTGCATGTGTATTGAGATTCTTTTTCACTTCTGAGAACAAATTTAAATATACTCTCTCCTAAGCACCATTATTTTAACTTTGGTGTGAGTTATGTAATATTTCATAAATCACCCCAAGTTTATTATATTAAAAAGAAAAGAAAAAAGCTAACCAGTGAAAAAAGGTGCTCTGTTTTTGGTATATTCATTTCTGGGCCATATTTTTCTGTTTCTTTTTTCTTAGAAACATGCTTTTTGTTATTATTCTTGACTTCCTTGCTGTAAGTAAAAGTCATATCTTTATTAGGAAAAATTTATTTAGTTTTATACTCTCTTATAAGTAAGATCAACTTGTCAACATAGTAACCTAGTGTTAACCTTTGCATTTCTAAAGTCAAATGCAGAAAAAAGTGAATTATGAGATCACGGGAGGGACTACACTAACATGAAGGCATAGGTGTTTTGCATGGTCAGTCCAAGGATTCACCCAAGATGAGAGGTGAAGGAATAGGAGCAGATGAGAGAAGAGAACAATATAATCATGGCCTGTGCCATAGATTCTTAATCTAGGCCAAGATTAGGAACTTTTCCCAAGATAACAAGGAAATTTGAATATTGAGTTACAAGCCGAAAAGTTCATACGTTGTTGAAGTGAGAACATATAAATGATTTTCCTCAATTGCTGTTGTATAGATCAACATTGGAATACCAGAATACTCAGTTTATAACATGTCATCGACCCAGCTTAATAAGGATTAAGACAAAAAGTTGTTATTGTGTTTTAGCTACAGATGTGATATAATCCACAAAAAGGTGTTCCTGAAGTTTGTAGCATCTTCTAAAATATATGTGAAAAAAAAACTAAAAAAATTCTTATAAAAGATTTATTATTTGCTTAGTTTAAGCACAGATATAAGTACTTTTTGCATATGTTCTTTCTTTTTTTAATTTATTTTTATTGTAAACAAATGGGATACATCTTTTTTCTCTGTACATGAAATAGAGGCATTCCATTTGTGTAATCATACATTTACATCGGTTAATAGTGTTTGATTCATTCTGTTATTTTTTCCTCCTCCCCACCCCTCCCACCCCTATTTTCCCTCTATACAGTCCCTCCTTCCTCCATTCTTGCCCTCCTCTCCCCCCATTGTGTGTCATCATCCGCTTATCAGTGAGATCATTCATCCTTTGGTTATGTTCTTACTTTCAACCAAGAATTGAGAACTTAGGATTTACATGCAGAAAAATATTAAACAATTCAAAAGTACAGGCAGCATATGACTTACATGCAAAAGAAATGATATAAAATTCCAGTGACTTCAAAAACAGTAGTCTTCTAGAGGACAGTGGTGAACATAGAAAGCTACTTTTAACAGGGGGACCCAAGCGACTATAGGTACAAAGGGTTGGATCAAAAAAAAAAAAAAAATCATTCCCAACCTTTTGTTGAGAAAAATCAAGATTTATGACAACAGAAACTGGCTTCATATTCATTACCTAATACAACAAATGTGGACATAATGTTATCATAATCTTTGAGCTTTATAATATCTGTACAGCAAATGTTTTGTTTAGTAATTTAATTCTTAATGCTAGAAAATGATAGAGTTTTATGACATTTATCTGTATATCATATAGAATATGGAACTTGAACAGGTGTTTTCAAAAACATTACTTACAAAGAATATTTCAAAATAATCTGTTACAACACAACCCAGATTTCTTTATTGCTAAATGTAAGAATAACAGTGTACTTAACTTACTTATGAGCTACACAGATGTTAAAAATATTTAAAGATTTCTATCAAATTTAAAGAGTAATACCAATGATATACTCAAAGTCTTCCAGAAATCAGAAGTGACGTGATACAGCTCATTTTATGTGATCACCTAATCCTGGTACCAGCACCAAAGACATTTCAAAAAAATAAAATTACAGATCAGTATCCATCATAAACATATATACATAATGTTTACAACAGTTTCACAAATCAAATCCAGCAATCTTTGAGCAAGAGTTGTTTATTCCAAAAGTGCAAAGTTGGTATAACATTCAAAGTCTTTATCAATGTAACATACCATCAAGACTAAAAAGAAAAAAATACATCTGATCAGTTTTATAGATGCAGGAAAAGCATTTAAAACATCAACACCTGTTCATAATTAAAAATTTTCACTGAACTACAAATTAAATTGAGTTCCTTCAATATGATAAGTGACATCTACAAAAACATAGCTAAACTAATGTCTTACATAATGGTGAAAGACTAAATGCTTTCCCCATAGAGCAAAATCAAGACAAGGTTTTTTTCACTCACCACTTATATTCAGCATTTGACTAAAGGTCAGTTCATTTAGATAAACAAATCCTGAGATGCCTGAAGAAAGGTACTAGAACTAATAAATGAGTTTAGCAAAACCACAGGATATAAGATCAAACTCTATTAAATTAAAATTAAGTATATTAAAATTAAAATATTATATTAAAGTGTTCATAAAAGAAATTGAAATATAAAACAAAAGCATTAAAATAGTGCCAAAATCAAAAATACTTAGGAATGTACTTTTAAAGTATGTAAAAGATTTCTACAGTTGAAAACTACAAAAATATTTCTTCAAAAATTTTTTAATAAATAAATGCAGACATATGCTGTGTTTATAGGTCCAGAGACCAAACATTGTTAATATGTTAAATCTACCCAAATTTATACACCAGATACAAACTTAATCAAAATTCCAGCAAATTTTGGGGTCATATTGTTTTGTTTTGAATGGAAATTGACAAGCTGATTTTAAAACTTCTATGAAAATACAGAGGACCTATTATGTGACAGAACAAAATTAACTTATTTAGACTACTTGATTTGAGATTTGTTCTAAAGCTACAATAATCAAGACAGTACAGTGGCTGCATCACTGTAGTATGCTGATTTTAAGTCCTTTGGGTACAAGCCAAGGAGTGGGATAGCTGGGTCAATGAAAGGAAAGAGAATCCAGATCTTACAACTTAATAATGAAGACAGGCCCTGCTTTAACCCCACACCACACCACCCTCCTGCTCAGGTCATGGATTTCTTTGTCCCATGAATTCAGGTGCGCTGATTTGCAGTTTTGTAGTTGGTTCCTTTGGGCTGGGCTATACTGAACTGCACTTGTAGAATCAAGAACCATCTTTAGGCTCTGAAAATTTGTTTCCAATGCTGTGTTAAAGGTCTCAGTTCAAAGTGCTTATTGCACAGATACAACCTGGAACAGCTCAGCTATTCCTTTGACTGGTCCTCCCGGACCCAAGATTACAAATGGGTGGACCAAAATTCCAGATTGACCTGGTCAGGAAGAAAGCCTCAAAAGAAAGCCTCAAACCTTTTCTTTTTATTTATTTATTTATTTATTTATTTATTTATTTATTTATTTATGTATATATTTATTATTGTAAACAAATGGGGTACAACTTGTTTCTCTGGTTTTACATGAAGTAGAGGCATACCATTTGTGTAATCATACTTTCACATAGGGTAATGGTGTTTGATTCATTCTGTCATTTTTTCCTTCCCCCCACCCCTCCTCTTTTCTCTCTATACAGTCCCTCCTTCCTCCATTCTTGCCTTCCTCCCACCCCCCATTATATATCATCATCTGCTTACCAGCGAGGTCATTCGTCCTTTGGTTTTTTGAGATTGGCTTATCTCACTTAGGTTGATATTCTCCAATTTCATCCATTTGCCTGCAAATGCCATAATTGTATTATTCTTTATGACTGAGTAAAATTCCATTGTGTGTGTGTGTGTATAGTGTGTGTGTGTGTGTGTGTGTGTGTGTGTGTATGTCATAGTTTCTTTATCCATTCATCAACTGAGGGGCATCTAAGTTGGTTCCACATCTGGCTATTGTGAATTGAGCAGCTTTGGTATGGCTGCATCACTGTAGTATACTGATTTTTAAGTTCTTTGGGTATAGGCCAAGGAGTGGGATAGCTGGGTCAAATGATGGTTCCATTCCAAGTTTTCTAAGGAATCTCCACACTGCTTTTCAGAGTGGCTGCACTAATTTGCAACCCCACCAGCAATGTATGAGTGTACCTTTTTCCCCATATCCTTGCCAATACCTGTTGTTGCTTGTATTCTTGATAATCGCCATTCTAATTGGGGTGAGATGAAATCTTAGGGTAGTTTTGATTTGCATTTCTCTTATTACTAGACATGTTGAACATTTTTTCATATATCTATTGATTGCTTGTAGATCTCTGTGAAGTGTCCATTCATTTCCTTAGCCCATTTGTTGATTGGATTATTTGTATTCTTGGTGTAGTTTTTTGAGTTCTTTATATATTCTGGAAATTAGCGCTCTATCTGAAGTATGATTGGCAAAGATTTTCTCCCACTCTGTAGGCTCTCTCTTCACATTGCTGATAGTTTCCTTTGCTGAGAGAAAACTTTTTAGTTTGCATCTATCCTAGTTATTTATTCTTGCTTTTATTTCTTGTGCTATAGGAGTCATGTTAAGGAAGTCTGATCCTAAGCTGACATGTTGAAGATTTGGACCTACTTTTTCTTCTGTAAGATTCAGGGTTCTGATCTGATTCCAAGGTCCTTGATCTATTTTGAGTTGATTTTTGTGCAGGGTGAGAGAGAGGGTTTTAGTTTCATTCTGCTGCTTATGGATTTCCAGTTTTCCCAGCACCATTTGTTGAACAGGCTGCCTTTCCTTCATTCATGTTTTTGGCACCTTTGTCTAGTATAAGAAAACTGTATTTATTTTTGTTTGTATCTGTGTCCTATATTCTGTACCATAAAATCAAGAATCACATAATTATTTCAATAGATGCAGAAAAAGCATTTGATAAAATACAGCACCCTTTCATGTTTAAAACACTAGAAAAAATAGAGATAGTAAGAACATTCCTTAGCATTGTAAAGGCTGTCTATGCTAAGCCCATGTCCAATATCATTCTAAATGGTGAAAAACTGAAAGCATTCCCCCTAAAAACTGGAACAAGGCAGGGACGCCCTCTTTCACCACTTCTATTCAACATTGTCCTTGAAACTCTAGCCAGAGCAATTAGACAGACCAAAGAAATAAACAGATATGAATAGGAAAAGAAGAACTCAAACTATCCCTGATTGCTGATGACATGATTATATATTTAGAGGAACCAGGAAATTCCACCAGAAAACTTTTAGAACTCATAAGTGAATTCAGTAAAGTAGCAGGATATAAGATCAATGCTTATAAATCTAATGCATTTTTATACATAAGTGATGAATCTTTAGAAAGAAAAGTTAGGAAAACTACCCCATTCACAATAGCCTCAAAAAAAAAAAAATACTTGGGAATCAATCTAACAAAAGAGGTGAAAGACCTCTACAATGAGAACTACAGAACACTAATGAAAGAAATGAAAGAAAACCTTAGAAGATGGAAAGATCTCCCATGTTCTTGGATAGGCAGAATTAATATTGTCAAAATGGCCACACTACCAAAAGTGCTATACAGATTGAATGCAATTCCAATTAAAATCCCAATGACGTACCTTACAGAAATAGAGCAATCATGAAATTCATCTGGAAGAATAAGAAATCCAGAATAGCTAAAGCAATCCTTAGTAGGAAGAGTGAAGCAGGGGGTATCACAATACCATAACTTCAACTATAGTACAAAGCAATAGTAACAAAAATGGCATGGTATTGGCACCAAAATAGACAGGTAGATCAAACCTTTTAAATTGGCATAGTCTGTGCTTTCCTGACCTCCTGTAGATGTTTTAATCTACAACCTAATGAAGCATTTGTCTGGTATGAGTTGTAGCCATCTTACTACTAGGGCAGCAGATGAGAGGAGAGAAGTGTAGAAGTAGCCTTTAATGTATGTAGCACTTCATTCTGCCTTGTCCTGTAGTGAGTTCCTTACATGCATCTTTCTAGTTAATCCTCACACATACATTCTCTACATTTTGTAGATGAATAAATAAACTCATAAAGTAGAAAATTTGCTAAAGATTATACAGCATTACTGAAAAGACCAAGATACAGAACAATTTTATAATATGTTATCTTTTATGAAAGGAGGGAAAATAAAGACTATGTGTATATATATGTGTGTGTGTGTGTATATACATATACACATGTATTTGCAAATAAAGAGGAAGCATAAACTTAAACCTAATGAAAGTGATTATGTATGAAAGATTAACAGTGAGAAGCCTACCCACTTTACGTGGGACAAAAAAATTGGACAGATACTACACCAAAGAAGGTATAGTATACAAATGGCTGTTCACTACATGTAAAGATGTTCCATATCATTATCTATTTGGGAAATTCAATTTTAAACTACAATTAGAGAACATTACTTACCTACTATAATGGATATAATTAAGTAGATTGTCAACACCATGAGTGATGAAAATGTGGAGTTCTTAGGACACTTGGGCCTTCCTGGTGGGAGTGCAGAATGGCATATTCACTTAGAAAATTGTCATATCTCATGAGGTAACCTTACCATAAGACCCAGTAATTTCAAGCTTCAGTATTTGCCCAAGAAAAATGGAAACCTAAGTCCACATTAAAACCTGTATGTGAATGTTTATAGCAACTTTACTCATAACAGCCCAACTGAAAATAATCCAGATGTCCACCAACTGGTAAGTATATCACTGAAATGTAATAATACTCAGGTATTTAAAAAGATAGGAGCCACCGATATACATAATAACATATATGGAACCTAAAAGTTTTTTGGGAATTAAAAGAAGGCAAATAGCAAATATCTACATGGTTCCCTTTATGTAACCTTCTAGGAATGATAAAATTATAGAAAACAGTTCACTGGTTGCTGCAGATAGAAGGAAAAAGGGCACAAAGGATCATTTTTGGATGCTAGAAAGGTTCTTAATTGTGGTTAAGATATATAAAATATGCAACTGTCAAAATTCATTGAACTGTGTATTTTATAAAGATTAATTTTATTATACATAAATAACTCAGACTTTAAAAAGATAAAAAACATGTACTTCATTATTTATAATGTTCAAGCTGTGTAACATCTTTGCTTATCTGGCCTTCCTTATGTCCCTACACTGAGTTGGGCACCTAAAGTACCCCTGTATCACACATGTATTTCACTGTCATTTACTAACACCAGGAAAACCCTCCATAGATTGATGTTGAATGAATGATTGCCTGAATCTGCATCTCTTGTCCTCTCTCACTCTCTGGAAAACCTGGTAGAATCTAAACCAGACTGAGTCAGATACAGTCAACAGTTTGTGTGTCTTCGGGAATGTTGCTGAGTTTCTCTAAGCCTCAGTTTCTTATCTGTAATAGGGCTATGATCATCTAATTACAGGACTGAGATATGAATCAAGTGAGATGATAACTATAATGCTCTTAGCCTGCTGAATAATCAGTTCTTGGTGATCCTGGTATAAAATAAGAACTCAAGAAATATCATTTGCTTTTAATAATATTGTTTACATAAGTGGCTTTCAGTTGGGTTTTGATGACTCCAGACAAAGTGGAGGAAATTAGAGTACATTCCACATCTCATCCAGGAGCACAGATGGGTTTTCTGTGTTCTCAACAAGAGAGTGTCACTATTTCCTCATCATATGTGGCACATTATACAAAACGCTGACACACACACAAGCCCGTAGTAGGGAAAGGCGGTAACAGTAACCTGGTCAGAGGCATTCTACAGTTATTGTACTTTTTACTTTGCAGTCAAAACAGTAATGGTAAAAACCATGTCATTTATTCTCTCATCCTTTGCAAAAGCAGTATATTTTAGATCACATTATTATAATATTATGAATTCTCTACTTAGAATTCATATTGGTAAATTCAGCTGTAAAATGAATTTTTAATCAAGGGGAAAGATTTTACTGGTACTCATATTCACAGCATTTGCCACCCGTGTTGGCACTCTTCCTTTGGAAATGGAACCATACTACTGGGGGAACACAGAACAGCTTGGAAATTTCACCAAAGGGTATGAAGTAGCATATACATTTATTCCTCTCATAATTTTATCATATTGTGTCTCCTTTTATTATTATGCCTGTTTGCTTCCAAATTTTCTCCCAAATTTTCATTTCACAATATTAATTCATATTTCTCCAGTCTTATTATTAGATGTTAATTAGAATGAAATGTATAAAGAAAGCCATTTCCCCTTCTGCCCTGCCACAACTCTAATCTTGAGCCTGTTGTTGTCAAGTCACAAACCCTATTCCATCTCTTCTCAGACCTTATACTTGTTTGCATTAGCTCCCTGCTTGATGTTTCAACTGTCACCTTTTTACCTGTAGTCACAGAATTTAAGAGCTTGATTATGTGGCCCAGAGTAAACTGTAGATGTCTTCTGACTAGAAATTTTGAAACTGGTATCTTGAGCCTTAACTGGACATCCCCCGTTGCTCTCACTATTTCGAAAATTAAGAAAATGTAAAGATGAAAAAAAAGGTTAATTACCTGTTGTTAGGTACTTATTATTTGCTGAAACATGTTGTTTGTATAAAGAGGGTTATGATATGAAGCATGGTTTTTATCTTTTTTCTTTGGATAGAATATAATTTGAAATTCAGTGTTCTAAGTTGATATCCCAGAATTTTTCCTAACATGTCTTAAAACAATCTTAAATTATCCTGCTCTTCTGAGAACAATGTTTTCTAAATCCACATTAAGCTACTGGATGAGTAAACTAAACCCTCCATAAAGTCATTAACTTATTGAAAGCAGTTTTACAGAAGAGTAAATAGTTAAGCAACCATGGTCACAAAGAAACTGGAAAGGGAGAAAATAGGAGATTTGATTTAAGTTGACATTCCTGGACTATGAACTGGTTGGGAGTAACTCCTTCTGTAAAAAAAGCATAAATCTCAAGATTCTGTATTTATAGAACACTGTTCATGTAGAACACTGAACCAGTATTAGAAGAACTAAGAAATGACCCTAATCTACCAATGTTCAGTCAGTGTGTTCTTTGTAATCTTTCTAGTACTGTTAGTTCTGAACTACAAAAGCTTTATGAATATCTTCAAACTTGCTAGTCATCCTATGAGATGTTTTCTTTTCTTAGAGAAAATGTTTGGGGGAATGCAGAATTAGAATTAGGATCAGAGATACACTTCTCAGGGACTACTAGACATTGATTTAGCTATTTTCACCAGTTTGGAACTTGTTGACACTTAATTGTTAGGACTAGTAGAGCCAGAAGCTTGTAAACAGTTTCCAAACTAAAAGTTAAAAGTTTTTCCTGATGTGACTTTATTAAAGGACTGTAGCACAAGGACAAATTGAGCTGCTGAGATTCTGTAACACTCTACCTTGCACTGTTACCAGAAATTATATGTCTCCATTTGAGATTTGTAAGGAAATAACTCTGAGGTTTTATATATACTCCCACACTGTGTGATCCCTTCATTTCCAACTACAGTCCATCTTCTCGGCTGAATCAGGATCTTAAAATCTAATCACATTTTGAAATATTCTTTCCTTCTAGCTTGGAAGATATATTAAGAATATACTCACATTTTTTAATGAAGGAACTGAAATTCTGACACAAAGAAATTTATTTATCCAAGTGAAAGATGCTAATGTAAACAGAAGAGCTTAGACACAAACTACTTCTGCCTCCCCCCCCCCTCATTTATCCACAGACGGTGAAAGACCAACTTGACCTCTCCTGTTGCCTTGTTTTATTGATTTATTCTGGTTCTTTCACTAAATTATATAAATTATTTATATTTAAAATTTAGGATCTCAGAGTCTCACATCCAAGTCAATCAGTTTAAATTAGAACAAACTGCATAAAATCAGCTACTTCCTAGAACATCAGAACTTGCTTTGCTGATATCATCTTGGCATAGAATACTTTGTCTCTTGACCTCTGGTTTTTCCAGTATCCAATGACAGCTACACTATTGGAACAGAAATGAATAGGATTAAGTAAATCATTTCCTTTTACTACCTCCTTTGAGAAATTTATATTAGAAAATGAAGATCATTTCATTCTCTTCCTCTGTTGCATGCTATTGGAAAATGTATAAAATAAAATGTACAATAGATAAGTAGACACATGTCTTCTAATAGATATTTCCAAGTTACCTGAGAATTTTATTTAACCCACTGTCTGTGCACAAAATATCTCACAGAGTTTTTTATAGTGAAAAATCTGCATCTTTAAAATTCTGTTTCTTCTTTGACCCCTCCTTCCCACATTATAGATTCATGCATCAATTCAGTATTTACCATGTTTAGCCACTCACTCAATGGTGAGTCCATACTTCATGGTAGTTGCCTTGTAAATCATGTTAGATTCAAAGATGAATAGACATAAGTACCAAGTTTATTGATTTTTATAGTTTAAAAGAGAAGGACTTGTTTTAAAAGCAATAAACATCACAAAAGTGGTATGTGTGTGAGGTAATGCATATGTTAGTTACCTCAACCTTTTCACAGCATATGCATATTTCAAAACAACATGTTGTATGTTGTATGTTGTGAATAATATACAGTTTTTATTTGTCAGTTAAAAAACACAGAAAGAAGGAAGAAAATCCTAAGATAGTGTGATATGCATTTTAATGCACAGAACATTTGAGAGGTTAAGGACAGTCTCTTAGCTCTATTTAAAGGACAGACTGGCAGTGGCAAGAGGAAGAAAAAATAGCTTATATAAATGTTATGAAACATTATCACTCATTAAAGAAACCACAGAGGGTTTTCCAAACCCAGAATGCATTCATTAAAGTGGCAGCAGGTAAGGTTGTAGAAGTAGACAGGTATCTATCTGTATAACATAATGAGTTTGTTAGCTTGTGTGTTATGGGTAGCCACTGAAGAAATTTGAGTTTATGGTGCTGCTGAGGATGTAGGTCAGTGGCAGAGAGATTCTCTAGCATGGCAAAGTCCTGGATTTGATCCCCAGAACCACACACAAAAAGTGAAAAGTGAAGAAATGTATTGGAAGGATAGAAAACTTGAGGAAGGCAAAAAAATATATATATATATATATTTTTTTTAATTCAGTTGAGTGAGGTTTAAGGCTTAAACTTAAGCAATGTCAATGAAAGGAGTTAGAAGGTTAAAAAGAATTTCCCTTTACAGAGGTAAAATTGATAAGAGTTGTTGGTTAATTCATATAGGATACTTTGAAGCCATCTTAAAAAAATGGTTGTAGAGCAAATAGCTGACTCAGTGCTCTGAGGTTACCTCCTACTTCAGAACATTCATTTTCTACATTGGGCAAACTTTCTTTGAGTCATCCTGGGTCTTATATGCCTTAGGATTTCTCCAGGGCCACCATTCCCCACTTTAAGTTACTGTCTTTAGGAGGAGATCCTTCAGAGCATATGCCCAAAGTAACAATTCTATGGAGATTTTAAGCCAGAAATCAGAGATCCTTAAGGGAGGCTGAAATGGTCTATTTTCATTACCAGAAACAAAAGCAAACTATCTATAAAAGAGGCACTCAAGGTGAGTCTGTGAAACCTCTGATTTAAGACCAGAAATGAAGTCACAATCCAAGATAACTAAGTATAGTGAAAGCCAGTAGGCATGAGAGTCAGCAAGGAGGAAAAAGTATTTAGATCTCTGAGGACAGCAAAGATCAGGATGGCAAAATAAATGAAGAAAAACAGCACTGAGTATAATGAATAAAAACTAACCATTAAAAATGAGCAAAAAATGTGCTTCCTCTTCTCTGGGTTGTGGCTACTCGCATCCTTGTGAAGATGCAGCTCAAACTAATAGAGATTAAGCCAGAGATAAGCTATAAGAAGTGTTGGCCCAGCTGAGGATTGCTGGCCAAGGGTTCTTTGCTCACCTCTGGTCTTGGTGCCTATGCCTGCTTGTGTGTTGCTGCTATGGTTTTCTCGTATGGCCCAGCATGAGAATGTCAGGAAAAAAAGAGATCGAAGACCTGAAAGGACAGGTAGCCCTAAAATATACTTTATGAAACAGACCATCAAGAACTCCTATGGTCTGATTAGGCTGATATATGTAGTGGCCAGTAATCAAGACAAAATTGAATTTGAAGATGAATTAGTCCTGAAATAGTTTGTTTGTGAAAGGAAGTCGCCTCCTGAAGACAGAGTGAAATACTTTGAAAACAACGAGGCCATACAGGCAGTGCATGATGCTATGACACAGGAAGGCCAATGCCATGTAATGACAGTGAATTTTTATTTTTTTGTTTATCAACATGGATGGCCATCTCTGTGAACTTGATGGCGTGAATGCCTTTTCCAGTGAACCATGACACCAGTTCAGAGAGGTTACTACTTCAGGATGCTTTTGAGGTCTGCAGAGAATTCATGGAGCATGAGCAAGGAGAAGTCTGCTTCTCTGCTGAGGCCCTCTACAAGGCAGCCCAATGCTGCAAGCTAGTTGTTCTTGCCTCTTGCCTTCAGTGTGAAAATACATAACTGCCCAAGCAGGCTATGGTGCTTCAGTACTTGTAAAACACAAGTGTCTCTTTCAGTTCTGAAGACACCTTCTTCCCTAGCAGAGCTTCAGATGTGAAGTGTTTTGCCACTGTGTGTCTTCTACTTTAATATCAAATTGCTTTCAATGGCTACTTTGGTTTGTGTCTGTAAGCAAAGGCCTTGGATGTGGTCTGATTATTTCTCCTTAAAAGAAATAAAGCTTTTCTATGGATAAGAGATAAGATGGGAAAAAAATGAATGTTTTTGAAATACTAAATTGAAAAAAAAAATGAGTATTTGGAAAAGTTGAAACTTGCAGAATTAAAACATATATATAAGTTGTAAAAACTGTGTGTTAATGATCCATTGAATAGGATAAATATGGAGGGAAATAATTGATTGAAACTATTATTTTTAAAAGTTTTTACCCAAAAATCTCACAAGAGAAAATGGTGAAAAATATTAAAATGACATTAAGAGATATGGATGTGGAATGATAAAGTTTGATTTACCAGACAGCAAAATTGAAGAAGGAAAGAATAAAGATTAAATGAAATACTTTTAGAGATAACAATTGTAAATTTTTCAGATGTGAATGAAAATAAAGACATAGGAATTACAGTGTACTTCAAGTAGGATAAATAAAAAGAAATCCATGGCAAGTGCGCAATTAAAAAAGTAGAGGACACAAAAAATGAACAGATAAAAGAGCCCAAAAAGAATAGATTATCTACAAAAAAGGAAAAACTGGAATAAAAATAACAATGAAAATTAGAAGGAAGTTGTATAAAATTGTCAAGGTATTGTAAATAAAAAGAAATTCTAAATAATTTTACATACAGCAGAAATATAAGAATTAGGAGGGGGAGGGTTGGTGTGATTTTAACTTATTTGGTCTTATACTCTACCTCCCTAATTCAATGGGAGCCATTTTTGTTATAAAAGCCCACTTTATAATACCAATACAGAAGGATTAGAATGAACCTAATTAGCAAAGAATTATAATTAGTTCCTTTTTCTGGCCTGTCTATTGGTTTCTGGAAGACTTACTTAAAAGCTTCATGTTTATTTCCCCTCCGTACTCATACAGTATGGATTAAGCTACTTTTCCTGGGAGCACTTCTCAAAAATATTAGGTTAATATCTTTAATGCTGCTACCTGATGTGATAGATAAAAAAGTTAGGTAAACAATAGACCAAAAAACTGGGGAGGAACTCAGAGAAAATAATGCGTACAGAAGGTTTTTAATGCTGTAACATATTCTTGGATATCTAAAAGGTTATATACAATTTTGGGACATGCACATGCTCTGGAAAGATCTTAGAAGTCCTTTAGCTCTCACCCTCTGCTGACCTTGAATGCAGGATGTGAAAGCTAAAGTAGAATTTTTAAAAATAGGCCTGCTTAATATATAATGGCTGCTCCTACTCACACACAAAGCTCCTTGAAGAAACCTGAGAATATTTTGAATCCAGACAGTATCATATTTTCAGAGCCAATGTAGTAGGTCAGAAAGCGAATAAAGGTGCTGGCAAGAGAATGGTTAAAGTGTGGAATTGTGGAACACAAGTGTGGAAAGGGAGTGAATTGTGCAGGAGATTAAGCACTAGGAGAAAAAATGGAGGAATTGAAGAACTGAATATTAGAGGAAGTCCAGAGCTTATTTTTGCCTGGGGGAGGGGTTGGACTAATGATAGGAGAGAACAGCAAGGGTTGAAGATTGTGATCTGAGAACAGGATCTAGAAGGTTCAAGATTTAAGCCAGAAGGAATGGCACACACATGATCCCAGCAATTCAGGAGGCTGAAGCAGGAGGATCTCATGTTTGAGATCAGCCTCAGCAATTGCCCCTGTCTCAAAAAAATAAAAATAAAAAATGAAAAAGAACTGGGGATGTAGCTCAGTGGTAACATACCTCTGGGTTCAATCCCTGTACCCCCCCAAAAAAAAAGAAAATTGAAAAGTGAAGCCATATATGGCCAGTAGAGTATAAATGAAGATCATAGCAATACAAAGGTCAGGAAATTTTAAGCTACAGTGGATAATGAGGTCTCCCAGAATGCTGGGAAGATGCCTGCTTCTCTCTGTAAATAAAACAATATAGATTAGTTGTTGCCACATAACTCATAAATGCCAGAGACAGAACAGACTTCCATATAATTGATACATTTTCTCTGGTGTGTCTGCAAGAGTCCTTTGTTACACATCCTTAAACCCCCATTTAGGTGTCTCTTTGCTTTGCCAGCCCATAGCTTTGCTGCTTCTAGGAATGGTACTTATTACCCAGCCAGACCTTGAACCTTTCCCTTCTTGCTGTCTCCTGCTAATCTATTTAAATTTTGTAATATGCACTAATTTGTACATATTAGATTTCTTCCTGACTTTCTTTAGCCTTCAGCATGTGTTAGACAAAGCCGTTGAATAGTGAATGCTCCATTATCTTAAATCTTATCTCTCAAAACCTGTCTACTGAATGTAAGCCAGTAACTTCACCAAAAGCTAATCTGTCCATCCATCCTTCCTTCTCTTTCTCCCTTACTGCATGCCTTCTTCCATCCCTCCCTTTCTCTTTTTCTTCTTTGTGGGAATCAAACGTATATAACTCATATAATGTCTCTTATTTTTTCATCTTCCTCAGTGATTGAGATTAAGACTGTGGAATTTTGCCTTCCAAAATTATTTACAAAGGAGTCTTGACCTTTCCCCCCAAATATTGATGTTTCTAACAATTTCTGTCACTTGTGTTCTCTCAATAATTTGTGTTGTGGTGAATTTGGAGACTAAAACTAGACAGTTTTCACATGAAATGTGCCTGTGTCCCTCTGAAGTGTTTGAAGACATCACTGCCCCCTGCTTTCAGGAAATATCTCCACTTGTGTTGCTGCTTTGTAAGATTTCAGTGGTGCCTGTATCATGCTGCCAGAACTATTCTCACTGGTCCTGGAGCAGCAGGGTAGTTATTTTACCCAGATCTGATCATGGAGTAATTATATCTATGTCAGAGCAGGCATGGATTTTGGAAAAATTCCTGCTGAGGGCTATCTCGAATTCAGTGCTGCTCAGAATTTATGTAATTACCCTGCAATAAAGGAACCATTCACCTGTCAGTTTTTGTGGAAGATGCCACACAGATATTGCAGATAATGTGGCAGAAAAATATTATAACAGTGCTTTGTAATTCAACTTTAATACGTGAGAAATAAATCAATTGAATTGTCAAACTCACCTCAAAGACACAGGTAGCTTTTAAAAATTCTATTTAATCAATAACTTAGAAATATCAGGACATATAATAATCTTTTTCTTTTGCTTAAGTGTGTTAGTGAAGGAGACAAGTTTGCCATACATATATAGAATGTAGTGAAGATATATCAGGAAATACTGAGTCAGTATTTAATAAATACAAAATTAAAATAGCATTAAATGTATCCCCATTCTGATTGAAATTCATGACACCTTAAGCAAGAAAAAATTAAAGAGTCATTTAATTAATGAGCAATGAAAATAAGGAATTGTGAACTTGAAAATAATATTTTAGGTTAAAATCTCAAGATAGAAAACTGGCAATGAATAAATATGAGTGTTAGGATTGAATTTAAAAAGGATGTAGATAAAATAGATCAAAGAACTGGAGGTTCTAATACCTTATTCATAGATAAAGGAACTGAAAATACTTTATAAGCTTACCCTTTAAAGTAAATTCAGAAGAACCTGAAGTTAACTTTTCAAACATACCTTGATTTTTCTTAAAAAAAATAATTCCTAGTTGCAAAAGGAGATATTTAATAAGGTACAAAAAAGGCTTAATCAGTGTTTTTAATTGACAAAGTGAAAAGAATTAATGTTCATTTGTCATACAAAGGAGAATTGGAGAAGGAAATAAAATGAAAGATTTTATTTTTAAAATGTTATTTAATGAGGATGAAATATAAAATTAAAATTATGGAAGATATTAAAGACTATGACTTAGGACAAGGTACTTAATTTTTCTGAGCACTGATTTCTTATATTTAAAAATGAAAATGAGGATTCTGTGAGAATTAAGTACTATATATACACTCCTAGTTCATTTACATTGTTCTCCGTAAATGGTTTGGTAATAATTGTCATAATCAATCTCCTCCTCCTGCTCCTCCTCCTCCTCCTTCTCCTCCTCCTTCTCTCCAGCTCCCTCCCTCCCCACAGTAGTTCTCATCAATTGAGCTCACCTGAGAAGTTCTTTTACTCTCCGCGGAGTTACCTGGGCCTGCAGTTACTGGGAGGTTGGCCTTGTTCTGAGAGCTCATCTTGGCCCAGGGACTAGAGCACCTCTCTTTAAGGCTTTTCCTGTGATGTAGGCTTCTTGCAACGTGTGGCAGACTCCAGAGAGGAGAGTTCCAAAAGTCAAAAGCTGCAGAGCATCTTATTTCTTAGCTTTAGGGAGCCACAGAGCCTCACTTCTACTGTATTCTGTTGGTTACAGGAGGTCACAGGGCAAGCCCAGATCTAAGAGGAGTAGAAAAAGATAACACTTCATGATGGGACAGTGAGGAGTTAACACTGAAAAAGAACTTGTGTATGAGAAATACTGTGGCAACATCTCTGGAAATAACTTCTGCCACAAGTTACAAAAAAAAAAAAAAAAACAAAAAAAACTTGAAGTTTCCTGTTGTGGATGTGAAAGTAGAGCTGTTATATTGCTAATTGAGAAAAATTAGATACAGAACAGACTGTATAATAAACTAATATTAGTGTTGGAAAATAATATATTTTTATGTATATTTTTAAAGTCTATGAAAATACACAAGAAATGAGCAATGGATACTTTTTGAGGTTAAAAATAAGTTGAATAGGGAATGTATAAGAGGCTTTTCACTATTTGTCTTACTTCACATTTAAAAAACAATTCGAATCTTCAAATAAATAATATATAACAAATTATTTTAAAATTTTATTTCACTGTAATTCCATCTTAGAATTTAGAAACAGTATTTAAAGGAAATTTAGAAGGCGTATAATCTATATTAATTAAAATAATAATCCATTCTGTATGCTTCCTAACATGTGGTCTTTAAGCTTATGTGTGAAAACTAATTTCCACAGTGGTAAATTCAGCTATTTAACCATTTTAAAACACCCAGCAAAAATCCTTGATATTTATTCAGTTAACTATCTTTATTGAATTAAAGGAGTCACTGGTTCACATGTAACACTGTTTAACAGAGGCATTATTATAACAGCTTTATGGCATATCACTATATTTCAAATTTCATGGAATTGTTACTGAAAATATATTTAAGATTTATGCAAAAATAACATCTGAAATTCTGGAATTTGATCACTGAAAAAAAAGTTGGACTAACTAAAGCTATTAAGAATATTAATTTAAAATATATTTTTCTTTTCAGATTACTGTGCCATGCTATGAAGGACCATATAGTTCGTGTTGCAAATGAAGCTGAGTTTATTTTGAATAGACAGAGAGCTGAGGATGTACATAAACATGCAGAGTTTGAGGTAAGGTTTGGGGAGTTAATTAAATTTTGCTTTTCTATTGTAAGAGTCCCATTACCCATTTGTAACTTTACATAATTTTTTTTTTCTTCTTTTAAATTTTCATGCCAGGGATTGAACCCAGGGCTGATTTACCATTGTGAGTCACACCCCCAGCCCTTTTTATGTTTTATTTTGAGACAGTGTCTCACTAAGTTGCTTAGGGTCTTGCTAAATTGCTGAGGCTGGCTTTGAACTTGCATTCCTCCTGCCTCAGACTCCTGAGTCACTTGGATTATAAGTGTGCACCACCACACCTGGCCATAAGAAATAATTTTAAGAAGAAAAATTTATAGAAGTTATTTCAGGTCATGTTTTGAGAAACTTTAATAAATGTCCAACAGAACACTAGTTTGTTTCTACCTTACTTATAACCTGAAGAAAGTCCTCTTGCCATGTGCATAACCACTTAGTAGAATGAAGTTGTTTTAACTTGATTCTAAGCATAAGTAAAGAGTAAGTAACTAAAGGCAAAATAAATTTTATAATACAGTTACTGTAATTTTTAAGCTAGCAAGATTTTTACACCACTAGATATACATGAGCATATCTTATGGTTTTTTTGAATGAGATGATACAGGTCTCAACAAATATAATTTCAATGTTTTAAAGATAATAATTATTCAGTATTTTAGTTCACTCATTTACAGAACTAAGTACTTTTCAGACATATTTAGATGACCTGACATTTGGCTTAGGTTGGACTCTTGATGACCTTGAAAGTAATAAATAACTTCACTAATTTATTCTCCTGATGAAGCATGCCAACAAGTGTGGTATGGCTTGAAAGCAGAGCCCACAATTGCAGTTTTGATGAGGTTTTTATCTCAGTAAAGCAGCTCTCTGAGTCATACAAGTTGATGGACTAGGTCTAGTGATCTCTGACCCAGCCAGATGAAAAGCATGAGACAGAAAATAGCTATTGTCGCTTTCATACACATAACCTCTGCTTCATTTGGTCAGATGAGACAGCAAGCACTTGTCTTATGGAACTACAACAACCTTATTTTGAAAAAAAAATATACCAGATATTTTAAACTTTGATAAAACTATAGTGACAGGTGTTTGTCAAGGTGAAGTTTTGCATCACTTGAGCAATAAAAAACATTGGATATTTATCAGAATATCATGCTGTAATTTGGATGCCAAGAAAAAATTGAGTTACTATTCTTTGAAGAATATATTTAGGTATAAGACATGTTAGAACTCAATAAAATAAGAATATTCAATTAACTTTCAACTTCTGTTAGTAAATAAGATTTAGAATCTTAACGGAATTCCTGCAGGATCAATTTCGAGGCAATCATATTTCCACTAAGAAAATCAGGATGTTTTGTGGAGAAGTAAGCAGATCAATATTTGTCATATGAGAACATTTAAAGTAGATTTTCAAGCAACCAGATATTAGTTATGAACTTTAATACATATTTAAGCTAAGGACACTGTTTCTCAACCTTTTATTATTATTATTATTACCACCCTCTGAGGAATCTTTTTAGACATTTTTTCCCCTAACTTCTCCCCAACCCCCAGAGAATTTTTCAAACCACCAACATGATGTATGTCTGTTTGGGATCTTTATTTGCATCTGTACATAATACATTAAAAGAGGAAGGTTTGTTTCACACCCCTACACACACCAATTTATTCCCTGTTAGTGATGAGATCACTCCCATTATAGATTCATGGCTCAGTGTGATAAGAGGTTTTGAAGGGGACATGAAGAATTAATGGTTTTTAGATTAGAGATACATAGCATATAATGTTAATGTACATCTAATTTTGGATGAATATTGTTTTTAACACAAATTTACATTGTTCTTAGAGCAATATTTAGTAAATGCATTGATGTTTTTGTGTATGTGTGTGTGTATAGTTTACCAGACACATAACTCTGAAATTCTAAAGAATTTTACCAAAGTCTTGACAATATACTAGGACTTTTCGATGGATTTCTCTACCCCCCCCGTATAAGCCTAAAATTAAAAGAAAAAGTATATTTAATTTTAGATGGGTACTTCACAGTTAAGTTTTTTTTTTTTTTAGTTAACTACTGTAATTGTTAAGGAAGAAAAATGAAAATTTAATTTTACTCTCCAATGAGCTAATGAAATATTAACCTCATTACCAAGGCAGATCCTTGTACTAATTGGTGATTCCCTGTACAAAAAGATAAATTGGAAAATGAATTAATCCTTCATAGATTACTACAGGGTTATTTCTCTAAAAAAGATTACTTGTGGTAGCTGTCTGTATCAATAGACAAAAGGATATGTTCAGATACCTTCTATGAAGAATATTTTTGCATAGTTGTGATGAATGGGAATAGTTATATTTTCTCAGATATATGAGATTTTTTTTATTCTTAGTTATATGACTTGTATTACACACTTGCTAATGCTAAAATTTGCAGTCATATTAATCTGTATAAAAACTACTATACAAAAAATAAAACTTACACTTAAAGAGATTCTCCTTTTAATGTTCATATGGACCGTTTTGATACGCAAAGAGATTCATTTATAAACTGTGTTGCTAACACTGTGAGCATGAATACAGACAGCTGACATTACAACTGATTATTATGGAAAAGAGAAGATAAGAATAAGGGAGTAATTCTCATGAGACCTTTTGAACACATTAGATTTTAAGTTAGAAGGGAATACTGAGAAAATCTTGTCTCAACTCCTTATTTTACATAAATGGAACTAAGTACATTAAAAAAATGTAGTTTGCATAGTGTGAATTAAAATTCAGGTCTGCTATATTCCTAAATAACTTTTTCTTCTATACCACATTTCCATGAAATAAAAAACTACAAATTATATGACATTTTTGTATTGATATGTAATTATCAGGAGTATACCTTTTAAGTGAGAATATAGATTAATGTAACAAGTAGATTTACATTTTAGGAAACCATTTCTGTTTGTAGAATGATAGTTTTTGGACATGAAAGTCATATTTTCAGAACTGAACAGAATCATGAAAGTCTTTGATTACTTTATTTAAAGTCATACAAATTATTTTACACACACTTTCAAAAGAACACTTTTACCAATTTAAAAGACGACTATATGTATTATTTAGAAAAAAAGAGAAAATTACATTATCTGAGTTTTTCAGATTGAATTGTTATTACCCTTTCACTTGCTGTTAAAGATCAGATCTTTAGTATACACAGTAAAAAAAAAAGTTTATTTATTCACTTTTTGTTTTTTTTTATTATTTGTCATACACAAATTGGGTACAACTTTTCATTTCTCTGGTTGTCCACGAAGTAGAGTCACACTGTTTGTGTAATCATACGTGTACATAGGGTAAAAAGTTTATTATTTTATATTGTATTTCTTTTCAGTCCCAGTGTGCCCAATATGCTGCAGATAGAAGAGAGGAAGAAAAGATGTGTGACCATCTTATTAGTGCCGCTAAACATCGTGATCATGTAACAGCAAATCAGCTGAAGCAGAAGATTCTCAATATTCTCACAAATAAACATGGTGCTTGGGGAGCAGTTTCTCATAGGTGAGTTAAAATAAATTAAAAGTAAATAACTCATGAGTTAATTATCATAGTTGAAAATAAAGCTGCGACTATAAACTTACTTAGAAAATATGACTATAAAACATAAAAAAGGGCTTGAATTTAGTGGTTCTAATCTTCATTTGAATGATTTAGAAGAAAATCTAAACTTTTTAAATTGTTCAAATGGAAATTATTAATAATTATATGTAACAAAATGGAGAATATGTTTAGGAAAATATTTTTAAATTGATTCATATATAATATGAGTTCAAGGCATAAGGTGTGGCTCTTTTTAAAAGAATAGCAAATTTTTAAAAAACTATCACATATATATTTTTCTTAGTATTTCTTATATACAATTATAATATAATTTGCTCTGGAGAAGTAATATATTCTTTTTAAGAGTTTTCTTCCTTAATTTTCCATTCAGACTTAGATGGGAAAGGTTTTCATCCAAACTTACAATATTTATGATATTATAATATAGCTAAAACCAAAATGTTGATTATTTAAGTATTATAGGTGGTTTTCTTTAAGTTTTGTGGGCCTGAAAATATGTGTTTTTTTTTTAAATGTCTGTACAATAAAGTTTTCTAAAAAATTATTGAGTCTAGTCACTATATTTAGGTTGCTGATGTTCTGTATTTTCTATATCATCAATCTAAATATATCTTCATTTTATTTGAACTCATGAAATATTATTATTAAGTCTCTGGCAGAGTTTGATGGTTTGTCAGATGTAAACAGGACACTACTGTAAAGCATTCTGGGAGAAAGTGATTCTGATAGAGAATATTTAACTGTCTGTCCTGGGATTACAAGTATAAGATAAATTGAAGGTAAAATTGTAATATCTTCAAAAATAGTCAAAAGTGAATATTTGTGCATTGTAATAACCCACAACATCTTTTTATTCACTGTTTGTGATATGCTGGGTATCATTACTAAGAAATTTACATAAATGATTTCACCTAATCTTTAGAACATCACTATCAAGGGCGATGCTTAGGTTTTCTCTGTGGTACAATGAGTAAATTGGGGCTGAACAAAATTTATATAGCATTACATTTCTTATATAAACACAGTGTGTATAGTTTTACTGAGCATTTTCCAGGGAAACACAGAAACAGAACTAATAGTTCATATATTCTAATAGTACATATATAAAATAAATTTTAGAAAATTTACTCAAGTGATTATGGTGGCTGGTAAAATGAAATAGGTAGAATAATGCAGCAGGCTGGAAACTCCAGCATTATTTCTGTTACTGTCTTGAGGATGAATTCTTTGTTATGTAGGATACCACTTTTTTCCTATGGTCTTCAACTTATTGGATGAGTCATACTCACATTATAAAACATAATATACTTCACATGATGTTAACCAATCAGAGATGTTAATTACATTATAGGGCGGAGGTTTCCACCATTCTTCTCTTCCCTACATACAGTAAGATTTCAGCTGAGAGACAGAGATAAAAAAGCATAAAAGGTTTACTTAGTGAAATGGAAGTTTACTCTGAGGTGCCAGCCACCTCCAAGAGGAAAAATGGCTTTGGGTTTTTCATGTGGCAAGTTTCTATACTTGGACTGGGACCCTCCCTCTTCGTGTGTGTGTATTTGCAATGGTTACCGCAGTTACCATGGCTTAGTGTGCCTGTGCCAACTTTACCATATTGGAAATTTTTTCAGCAGGAGTCATATCCATTTTCTCCAGAATTGTGGAGTTGTCCGACCATAAGAAGGAGTTGGACAGTGTAATGACCAGTTGGGTGCTTCCCAGGAGCAGAGCCTGGATTTCCTTTTCCCACCTCCCTTGCTCATGTCTATTTAGCTACCTATTCAACACCTTCACAGCGATAGCTAGAATATTTGACCAAACAATTACACATTATAGCCTAGCCACATTGACATATAAAATTGAACCATTACACAAAGTAACAATAACATGAATATTTTACTCATCTGTAGAATTTGCCTCTTTTTTGTGTCATTGAATTGAATTTATCCAATATGGTTAGGACTGTAGTGTTATTTACAAATAATTCAGCTGATAATGTTTAGGATAGTGCCTCAAATGTGTAAACCCATGCATAGTTTGTGCCGTAATTGTTTATTAACATGTAATACAACTGGGCTTCCATAACTGTAGTCATGTGGTAACTTGTTAGGTACATCCTCAGCTTGTCCTTTTCCATGTCATTAAAGTGACAGAAAGAGTATCAGGGCCTTTCAGAAGAACAGGTATCTTTATTTCCTTTCCCCCTAATTACTAGTGCTAGGAGAAAAAACACACAATATTTGTCTTAATTGGTTCTTTTTAGTTACATGTGACAAAAGGATTCATTTTAACATAATTATAAAAGTGTAGGACGTATTTTGTTTTAATTCAGTCCCCAGTATTTACCCTTCTCTTCCCCTCCTCCATTCCCCTGTTCATTTCCCTCTACTCTACTGGTTTTTCTGCTATTTACTTATATATTGCTTTTTATTTTTTTAAATTAGGGCCTTATGAATATGAATGTATAATGTGGTATATTCATATATGTACATAGGAAAGGTAGGTCAGATTCATTCCACTGTCTTTCCCTCCTCCCTTCCCTTCATTTCCCTTTTATTACTTCACTGATCTTTCTTCTATTATTTTTTTTATCCACCCCCCTTATTTGGATTAACCTCTACAGATCAGAGATAATATTTGACCTTTGACTTCTTGGGACTGGCATATCTCGCTTAGCATGACAGTACCCAGTTTTATCCATTTATTGTCAAATGCCATAAAGTCATTCTTCTTTAAGGCTGAGAAGTGCTCCATTGTGTATATACACCATATTTTCATTATCTGTTCATCTCTTGAAGGGCACCTAGGTTGGTTACCTAGCTTGGCTATTATGAATTGTGCTACTATAAACAATGATGTGACTGCATCACTATGTATGCTGATTTTAAATCCTTTGGATATAGAATGAGGAGTGGAATAACTGGGTCATGTGGTGGTTCCATTCCTAGTTGTTTGAGGAATCTCCATACTGTTTTCCAGAGTAGTTGTACTAATTTGCAGTCCCACCAACAATGTGTGAGTGCCTTTTCCCCACATCATCATCAACATTTATTGTTATTTGTATTCTTGAAAATTGTCATTCTGACTGGAGTGAGATGAAATCTCAGTGTAGATTTGAATTGCATTTCTGTAATTGCTAAAGATGTTGTGCATTTTTTCTTATATTTGTTGACTCTTCATATTTCTTCTGTTGAAAAGTATCTGTTTAGTTCCTTTGCCCACTTATTAATTGAGTTTTTTTTTTTTCATGTTAAGTTTTTTTGAGTTCTTGGAATATCCTAGAAGTTAATGTCCTGTCAGAAGAGCTGTTGGCGAAGATTTTCTCCTATTCTGTTGAATCTCTTTTCACACTTTGATTTTCTTTTCTGTGAAGAAGATTTAAATTTGATGCCATCCCATTTACTGATTTTTTATTTTATTTCTTGTGCTTTAGGATTCTTTTTGAGCAAGTCAGATCCTGAGCCAACATGTTTGGGTGTTGAGCCTACATTTTCTTCTACCAGGATCAGGGTATCTGGTCTAATGCCAGGTCTTTGATCCACTTTAAGTTGAGTTTTGTACAGGGTGAGAGGGGTTAAATTTTGTTCCACTACATATGGATTTCCAGTTTTTCCAGCACCATTCGTTAAAGAGGCTGTCTTTTCTCCAATGTTGTTTTTGGCACCTTTGTCTAGTATGTGATAACTGTATTTATGTGGATTGATCTCAGTGATTTCTACTCCATTCTATTGTCTCATGCCCGTTTTGGTGCCAGTACCATGCTGTTTTTGTTACTGTAGCTCTGTAGTATATCCAGTGTTGTGATACCTCCTGTTATGCTAAGGATTGCTTTGGCTCTTCTGAGCCTTTTATTTTTCCAAATTAATTACATAACTGCTTTTTTCTAATTCTGTGAAGAACATCATTGGAATTTTTATTGGAATTGTGTTGAATCTCTGTAGTGCTTTTAGTAGTATGGCCATTTTGACAATATTAATTCTGCCTATCCAAGAACATGGGAGGTATTTCCATCCTTAAAGGTCTTCTTTAATTTCTTTCTTTAGTGTTCTATAGTTTTCATTGTGGAGGTCCTTCACCTCTTTTGTTAGATTGATTCTCAAGGGTGTTTTGTTTGTTTGTTGTTGTTGTTGTTGACTTTGAGACTATTGTGAATGAGATAGTTTTCCTAATTTCTGTTTCAGCAGATTCATCTTTGGAGTATAGGAACATGATTTATTAATAGGTATTAATTTTATATCCTGCCACTTTGCTGACTTCATTTATGAGTTCTAGAAGTTTTCTGATGGAGTTTTCTAAATAGAGGATCATGTTATCTGCAAACAGAGATAATTAGAGCTCCTCTTTTCCTATTTGTAACCCTTTAATTTTCTTCTCTTGCCTAAGTGCTCTGGCTAGATTTTCAAAGACTGTGTTGAATAGGAGTGGTGAAAGTGGGCATCCTTGTCTTGTTCCTGTTTTTAGAGGAAATGCTTTCAGTTTTTCTTCGTTCAGAATAACATCAGTCTTGGGTTTGTCACATACAGCCTTTTCAGTGTTGAGGTAAGCTCCTTCTCTCTCTAGTTTTTCTAGTGTTTTAAACATAAATGGGTACTGTACTTTGTCAAATGCTTTTTCTGCATCCACTGAGATAATTATGTGATTCTTGTCTTTAAGGCCTATTTATATGGTGAAGTACATTTTTTGATTTTTGTATGTTTAACCAGCATTATATCCTTGGAATGAAACCCACTTGGTCATGGTGCACTGTCTTTTTAATGTGTTTTTGTATGCAGTTGAACAATATTTTATTAAGAATTTTTGCATCTATGTTTATCAAGGATATTGGCTGAAATTTTCTTTCTTTGATGTGTTTTTGTCTAGATTTGGTATCAGTATGATACTGACTTTGTAGAATGAGTTTGACTGAGTTCCCTCCTTTTAATTTGAACAGGTTTGGTATCAATTTTTCTTTAAATGCCTGGTAGAACTTTTCTAAGAATCCATACAGACCTGGGCTTTTCTTTGTTGGAAGGTTTTTGGTATCTGCTTCAATTTCATTAGTTGAAATTGATCTGTTTTAAGTTTTCTATATCCTCCCAATTCAAAATGGTTAGGTCATATGTCTCTATGAATTTGTCCATATCTTCAAGATTTTCTAGCTTATTGGAGTATAAATTTTCAAATAGTGTCTAATGATCTGGATTTTAGTAGTGTCTCTAGTGATATTTTGATAATTTGAGTTTTTTCTCTTTCTTTTGGTTAGTTTGGCTAAAGGCTTATCGATTTTGTTTTTTCTTTCAAAAAACAACTCTGTTTCATTGAGCTTTCATATCATTTTTTAAATCTCAATTTCATTGATTTGGGCTCTGATTTTAATTTTTTCCTATTCTACTGATTCAGGCATTGTTTTTTTTTTTTTTTTTTTTGTTTTGTTTTCTTTTTCTGGGGCCTTGAGATATAATGTTAGATTGTATGTTTGGTCTCTTTCTATTTTTTTTAGTGGTATGAATTTTCCTTTTAGAACTTGCCTTCCTACTGTTCCCAAGATTTTGATATGTTTTATCACTATTCTCATTTACTCTTTTTCTTTGTGGGGGAGGGGCATTTACTGGGGATTGAACTCAGAGGCACTCAACTGCTGAGCCACATCCCCAGCCATTTTTTGTATTTTATTTAGAGACAGCGTCTTACTGAGTTGCTTAGTGACTGACTGCACTGTTGCTGAGCTGGCTTTGAACTTTCTCAATCCTCCTCCCCCAGCCTCCCAGGCTGCTGTGATTACAGGCATGCACCACCACGCCAGGACTATTCTCATTTACTTCAAAGATTTTTAAAATTTCTGCCCTGATGTCTTCAGCCATCCACTTATCATTCAAAAGTGTATTACATCATCTCCAGGTGTTAAAGTGGTTTTTAATCTTATCATTGATTTATAATTTCATTCCATTATGATCTTAAAAAATGCAAGGTATTATTTCTAATTTTTTGTATTTGCTAAGATTTTTATTGTGACCTAAAGTATGGTATATTTTAGAAAATGTTCCATAGACTGCTGAGAAGAAATGGAATTAAGTTGTCAGATGAAATATTCTGTACATGTCTGTTAGGTTTACATTATTACTTGTATTTGTTAGTTCTGTACAATCTTTAGTTTTTGCTTGCATGATCTATCCAGTGGTGAGAGAGGCATATTGAAGTCACTCAGTATTATTGTATTGAGGTCTATTTGATTCTTAATATTGAGAAGGATTTGTTTGATGTATGTAGATGCTCCATTGTTTGGGACATAAATACTTACCATCATTATATCTTGTTGATGTATGATTCCCTTAAGCAGTATGAAATGACCTTCTTTTTCTCCTCTGATTAATCTTGGTTTGACGTCCACTTTATCTGATATTACAATAGCAACCCCTGCTTATTTACTAGACCCATGTGAATACTATGTGGATGTCTTTGCCTGTGAGATAAGTCTCTTGCAGCATATTATTGGATCTTGCTTATTATCCAGTCTGCCAACCTATGTCTTCTGATTGAAGTTTAGATCATTTATATTCAGTTATTATTGAGACATGATTTTTACTTTCTGCCATTCTAATTTACTTATTTTTTTTAACCTTATGTCATTTTTTAAATTCTAATTAGTCATATTTGTCAGTAGAATGCATTTTGATACATCATACATAAATGGAGTACAACTTCTCATTCTTCTGGTTGTATATGATGTAGACTCACACCAGTTGTGTTAGTCATATATGTATACAAATTAATAATGTCTGATTCATTCTGCTATCCTTCTTATCCCCATATCCCCTCCCCTCCCTGCACTCCCCTCTGCCTTATCCAAAGTACCTCTTTTTCCATAGAAACCCCCCCTTATTGTGAATTAGATCTGCGTATCAGAGGAAACATTTGGCCTTTGGTTTTTTGGGATTGGCTTATTTCTCTTAGCATGATATTCTCTAGCTCCATCCATTTACCTGAAAATGTCATAATTTTATCCCTCTTAAGACCAAGTACTATTCCATTATGTATATATACTACATTTTCATTATCCATTCATCTGTTGAAGGGCCTCTAGGTTTGTTCCATAGTTTGGCTATTGTGAATTGAGCTGCTATAAACATTGATGTGTCTGTGTCACTGTAGTATGCTGATTTTAAGTCCACTTCACTGAAGAAGAAATACAATTGATCAACAAATATATGAAAAAAATGTTCAAAATCTCTAGCAATCAGAGAAATGCAAATCAAAACTACTCTTAAGATTTCATCTCATTCAGTCAGAATGGCAGTTATCAAGATATAAGCAAGGATGTGGGGAAAAAGGTACACTCATACATTGCTTATAGGGCTGCAAATTGGTCCAGCCACTCTGGAAAGCTGTATGGAGATTCCTCAGAAAACCTGGAATGGAACCATCATTAGACCTAGTTATCCCATTCCTTTGTTTATATCCAAAGAACTTAAAATCAGCATTTTCATTTATTTCTAATGTTTAAATTGAACTTGTTTCTCCTTTAGTTGACTGTTCTTGTATAATTCCTCCCTGTGCTGCTTTTAATTTTTATTTTTCATTTCTTCTACATGAAATGTTTTATAGAGTTTGTTTTGTAGTGCATGCTTTCTAGTTATGAATTCTTTTGGCTTTTGTTTATCATGGAAGATATTTATTTCATCTTCAATTCTGAAGCTTAACTTTGCTGGGTATATATATTCTTGATTGACATACATTAACCCCCCCTGGATTTTAGATTCTAGATTGAAAAATCTGTTTAAATCCAGATTGGTTTACTTCTAAATGTGACTAGTCACTTTTCTCTTGTAGCTTTTAAAATTCTATCTTCATTCAGGTACAAACCTATAATAAAGTTCTGGAATAGGTCATATAATTAGTTATTAAATTTAGTAAACTTGCTATAATAATTTAAGTGAGGGCTGAAAGGGGTAAGGAAGATAGAATGGACAAAAAGAAGAGGGAAAACAGAAAAAGGAAAGAAGGAAGGAAGAAAGGAAGGAACAAAAGATATAAAAAGATAACTTATATCAAGGTAGAAAGGAGAAATAGACAAATGGTTGGTATTTTAGATAGTAGCAAGTAATACAAGAGGATGAGTAGTGAGTAAGAGGAACAGGTATAAACTCGAGCTATGAAAACAGGATTGATTCCAATTGATGCTTTAAATCATTAGATGAAATATGTTCAAACGGGTTAAAGGTACAGTGTTGGCTATTGTAGGTTGACAATTATCACTCAAGTTAAAGAGTTATTTATATGATTAAATTTGATAGCAAAGTTGTTTATATAATCCATGTCAAGGTGAAGAAAACTCCTATTGAGTCTTGGTTTGGATTTCATTGGAACTTGGACATTTAGCAGATATCCATCAGTCTTTGGCTGTGGATCTCTCCTGAGTTGCAAGGGCACAGGAGCCAATTCCCTAGTTGCTGTCAACCTCCTACCAGCAGCTTCTGGTTGGTCAGCTCATGTACCTGGTCCCCTCTACAGGATCCTTTTCATGGTAGTGAAAATCCTGGTGACTGACTGTGAGTGCAGGAATTCTGGTTGTGGGTTTTCTGTGGGTGTTCTGTGGGGCAGCAGTATTACCCTTTCCATTTCCACTCTAGGGGTGCTGTAGAGAAGAGTCTCAGGTGGTCACCTAAAGTCTAGTTTCCACTGTCCCCAGTTGTGAATGGGTGGCATTGATTCCCTGTTACTAAGTCTGATGTAATTTCCTGTGAGTGTCCAAACAATTCCTTGTCACTTGCCTATTCTAGTCACAGGTCAGGCTGTGTAGTGGTTCAGGCTGGGATCAGTCCCTTTTACTGAATAATTTCCTTCTGGGTCTCTATGTCACTGGATATTAAGGGAGCTTCCTTCTGGTACAGCCCTGGGATCCCAGGGACTATCTCCCCCAACCCAGGGTGCTTTTCCCCAGTGCCAGTGGTCTGGGCCAGGTGAATCTGCTTTCCTTTGTTCAGGACCAAAGCTGCTTCCTTGCTTTTTCTGACCTGAGCAAGTGGGTGCTACACAGAGCTTTCCACCCTTGCTTGTGTCACAGAGGCTGAGCAGGTTAGATACACTGCTCAGCGCAGGTCCCCACCAGCCCATTCCTTTCCCTTGTTTCCTGTAAGCGGGAGGCAGAGAGGGTTTCAGCAATTTTCATCTAGTAGTGATTCTTTTAAAAGTTCTTTCTGGCTGGATTCTTAAGAAGTCGCACTGCAGACTTCCCTCTGATTTAATTTGCACCAGTAGGTATAGGAAGACTCAGTGCTGATTTTAGGGGGTGATTGGTTTGCTGAGGGCTCCAGAAGATGGCTGCAGACACCTGTCCAATTTTCTTTTCACAATTTTGTTTAAAGCTGTTTGTGCTGTTTTATGGACCCTTCTATTATCATCACACTTTAATTTTTATCTATCTTTCCAGCTGTTTTTAAGTGGGTGAGCTTAAGAAATTTTCCACTCCCCCCTCTCTCTTTTTCTCTCTGTTGACCCTCCCTCCCTCTCCATCCCCAAGGTTCAGGTTGGAGCTAGGGGACTCTTAGTTTGTTTTCTACTCTGGTAACCTATCTTCCAGCCTCTCCAGGTCTCAGACTATGTAACATCAAGCCTTAGAGCATTTGTTTTGTCACCCACCTCTCATTCTGCTTTTCCTTCTCTGCCTCCTTTCTTGTTGTGAGGCGGTTGGGACCCACTGCCATCTTCCCTCTGTCCTTCAACTTAGCCATTAAACTAAATCTTTAAGCATAGGTATTGTTTTCTATAATCTTCATTAATTTTGATTAACTAATAGGGCTCAGTCATTGTACCTCTTTTTGTTTTTGTTTTACTCTCTAGATAACTTTCCAGTCTCATGGTTTAAAAATACTGCCAATACATTGACAATGCTCAAATGTATTATCGCTAGTCCAGGTCTCCCTCTTGTCTCCAATCTTGTACATCCATCTGTGTCTGTGACATGTTCCCCTTGGATATCTAATACTTACCTCAGTCTTGAAATGTCAAAACTGAGCTCTGATATTTTTTTCCCAGTCCAGTTTCTCTCAGATTCTTCTCCATCCCAGTCAAGGAAAACTCTGTAATAACCCAGGCCATAAGTGTTGCTCTTAGCTTGACTACTCATCACACATTTCATCTTGAGCCATTCTGCAAATATTATTGACTTTTCAACAAAATATATACAGTATCTGCTTCTCACATTACCCTCCATCTCCTTGGTCCAGTCCACCATCAGCTCTCATTTGATTTATTGCAGCAACTTTTGAATAGTCTTCCTGTGTTTCTCCGTGTACTTCTAAAGTCCTTCTCAGCACAATAGCCTGGGTGCTTCTAATTAAAATGGAGATCCATTTTGTCCTCTGCTCAGAAACCTCCAGAGCTGTGCTGTGCAAGACTGGCCACTTAGTCACATGTGGCTATTCAAATTTAATTAATTTAAATCCAGTTTTAATAAAACTTGGTGCCTCAGTGGTGCTAACTGAATTTTAAGTAATCAATAACCACCTGTTGCTAATGACTACCATATTAGACTGAGTAGAACATTTTCATCATTGCAGAAAGTTCTTATTGGACACTGTTGCCCCAGGCACTTCCCAAGTCACTAGGGGGAGAAGAACACACCTTGATTGTAGACTGGACACAATCTGGCATTCTTAACTCTTTCACCTCCCCTCCTACCACTCTTCCCTTGGTCCTTCTGATTCTAGTCACTGCAGCTTCTTGCTTTCAAGGCATACTTGCTCTGTTGGAATGCTCCTCACCCCGCACCAAAAAAACAAAACAACAAAACAAAACAAAAACTTTTAGCTAGATTTCCCACTTCATTCTGGTCTTAATTCAAATGAGACATTCTCCCTAAAAAGCTTTCTCTAACCACTCTAAATTTCACTTTTCCCAAATATTTTGTGTTTTATTTCTCTGCTCTATTGCTCTCTTTCCAACACCTATAGCTAGTATACTATATGTTTTACCTGTTTATCAATTTTGTTGTTTTATTTCTCAATTGACCATATGCTCCATAATAGAAGGAATTTTCCCCTTTTATTCCCAGCACCTAAAATAATGACTGATAGATTCCAAAAATTTTTTGTTGACCAAATTAAGACTAAATATTTGGTACATACCCTCCTTTTTTTAGTTATCATAATGATGATGGAATGGTAGAACGTAACTATTCTCTGGGAATAAATTCATATTTTAAATGAAATAGTTTAAAAAAGTACTTGTTCAAAAAGTACTTGTCCCTGCATGAAATGAAAAGTGATAGAGTCAGCATTGTACTAAAACAGTTGTTTATAAGCCCAGTAGTACTTCATATAGAAAATTTTATATATTCCAACTAAATCAAGAGTTCCTCAAAAAGGCAGGAAAATATGTTACCACTGAGCTACATTCCAAGCCCATTTTATTTTTTATTTTGACACAAGATCTTGCTAAGTTGCTGAGGTTTACCTTGACCTTATGATCCTCCTGCTCAGCCTTCCATGTGGCAGAAATTACAGGGGTGTGCCACAATGCCTGGCTTAGGCAACTGATTTTATTTTATTTTATTTTATTTTATTTTATTTTATTTTATTTTATTTACCTATCTGTTGGTGCTGGAGATCAAACATGCACCGTATCACTGAGCCACATCCCAGCCCCAAGGAAAATATTTTAACAGCAAAAGTTACTTTGGAATACTGTTCAGCAAATGTTACCTATTTGTTTTTCACATAAATGGCCAATTTACACAGTTTTCACAGTAGATATAAATTGATAGCATTATTCTACACTAGAGTACAGTAGATATCTCTAGTGTGGAATAATGCTACCAATTTATAAATGCAAGAGAAATATATGTGTTCATGATTATCATTGCTAACCCAGTGGGGATAATATATTTGTTGGTATATATGTCATAGTTAAGAAGAACTGAAAAATAATTCTCCCATAGTAGAGTGACCCTTGATCTTTTAGTTGGAGTTCATCTTGATTAACCACTTAACTATATTTGATAGTCTTCTTAAAACTGTACAATCTTGATCACTTCTGTTCCCCTGCTACCTGACTGACCTCATATCTTACCCTGCACCTTCTCAGCCTAGAGCTCACTTCACTGCAGCCGCACTGGGCTCTGCCTATGTTGTGAACAAGCTAAACACCCCCTTGCATTTGCATGCTGTTCCCTCTCTCCAATATACTTAGAAATGCTTGTGTCCACTCATTAAAGTGTCCTTCTCTGACACTTTATTCTGTCAGAAGTAGCATACCTCTTTGTTCCCTCATTACTCTCTACTTCTGTAATTTCTTCATAGCACTTATCACCTAGCATATAATGTTGTACTATTTATTTGTTACCTGTTATTATGGACTTTTATTTACTGCTATATTCCCAGTACCTAGATTTCTATGGAAAATATATGTTCAGTAATTACCCATGAAAACTGCTATGCATATTTACTGCAGCACCACGTGTAGTTTTAATAAAATAATCTTTCTGCACAGAATTTGAGCTTTATAATCAATATTAAGCACTTTTATTTATTAGCTGTGTAATCATGAGCAAATAAATTTATCTCTCAGATGCTCAAGTAATCTAGTGGAGTTAAACAGTTTCTACTTAATTGTGTTATTTCAGTGGCAAATGAACTGTTGTGTGCAAAATGCTTATTGGCACAGTGTCTGACATGTAAGGGGTGTCCAATTTCCATCTACTTTTTATTTCCTTTTTCTTAGTTTGCTACTATTTGAAAAATTATTTCTCATGCCACTTAATAACCCTTTAATTTGCAATACATGATTTACTGGTTTTATTCATTTCATCAACAGATAGCTCATGAGTTCCTATTTGGACTAGAAATAATGATGAGCAAACTTGCCCCATACCTTAAGTTTATAGAAATGGATTTAAATGAAAAATTATAGACATAAAACACGTGAACTGTGTCATATTTAGGAATGAAAATTCAAGATACTTTGAAGGAGTATATACAACAGAAGAGCTTTATTGTGAATTAGGAAAGAACTTCTTTGAAGAAGCCCTGTTTAAGTTAAGAACTGAAGTAATGAGTAGGACATGATTAGCAAAGAGTGGAGTGTAAACATTTGGAAGAAGAGTGTTGGATACTCTGACCTTAGAAATTAGCAAAAGGAACAGAAAGGAGGCTGATACGTCTAGAGCTTAATGAACAGTGGCTTAAATATGAGGAGAATAACATATGAACCAGATGATTTAAAATCATGTAGATCATGTTAAGGATTTGTGGCTTTATCCTACATTACATGCAGCACAAAGTATTTTGAAAAGACAAGTAACATGATCTGACTTATGTTTTAAAAAGATTGGTCTGGTTGCTTTATGGAGACATGTACTGGAACAAATAGCAAAGTATGGTTACCCCCATTTTTATGCAAGTTATAATGTCTCCTCTTCATATACAATTCCCTGGCTTTCTCTATCTTTTCTAACCCCACTTCCTCATATTTTACAGTTACTATCTCTGTTTAAATCCTCTGTGATATATAGCACATGGTTTATAGCTATGGCCTTTACCTGTTTCTTCCATTACACTTCCTAAGTGTAGGGATTGGATACTAATTATTTTTATATCCCTGTTATCAAATATATGTTAAATTTGAAGGAATTTCATTCCTATAATGTTCAGCTTGCCATTTTTCTAGTTTTTATTGTTAAAAAAACCTTTTTATTTTGATCTTTTGAATCAGTGGTGTTATCAACATATTTCAGCATTTGAATTAGTATTTCTTATTGCTTAAATTACGTAAGTCATAAGAACATATGTGAAAATCAATAGATTTTAATAGGCTCCTAGGTTTACTAGGCATCAATGTATGTACATGTGTGATCTTAATTTTTATTGAGCTTTTTTCATGTAATCATTACTATTCAGATTTTGCTTCTGGGTAAGATATCAGTAGAAACTCACATTTATTGAGCACAGCTATGTTTTGGCAATAACTATACTGATACTTGGTTATCTACTGTCTTAATTTCATCTTAGTAACTGTGTAGGGAGATTTTATTTTTCTCATTTTATAGATAAGAAATGTAAGAGTAATAGGGGGTGAATTTCTTGCCCAGTTTTACATAGCTATGTAGTAGAGATCAGAAGTAGATTTGACCCTAAAGCCCATCATCATTTCAATGATGAAATTATTCACTCATTGTATTAATTATAAAAAGTACCAAATGAAATAATGAAATACAAAGCACTAGCTAAATAGGAATAAGACTTGAAAATATGAGGCTTTACAAAGTATTTTTACTATATTGTATTTCTAAGACCTGAACTCAATTGACATCAGAATTGCTGCCCATAGAAAGCAAGAGAGAACTTGTATTCTGAACCTAACAAGCGTGCGTGACTGTTAAAACAAAGTGAACAAATTAGTACTCTCTGGAGAGAGTTAACATTGTCTAAGTGTCCCACAGCATAATATTTTAAATGTCCAGGATATAATCCAGAGCTACTCAATATCTACCAATCTATGCATTATGTTTTTATTATAAAGAATTGCAATCAAATATCTAATTCTTATTTTAAAATTAAATAATTACAACTCAGATTATCTGTTATTTCTACACAAACACTGATATATCTAAAGTGCATAAATCAGTTTTCCTTTCCTACAACTGAGGAAAACCTGTAAATGAATTAATTTTCACTAGATATATTTTGTAATATATATCCCAAATAACTATACCATTCTCTAATAAAGATTATGCATTATTCAGGAATGGCAAAAAAACTACCCCTAGCAATTTTAAAATAGTTTAAAATGTCAATATTTTAATTAGGAGTATTTAATTTTTGAGTTCTACACTCAAAAAATATTATTACAAATCGTGGTGCTATGTATATTGATGGTAATTGGATTAGATTAAATAATATACTAATTGTGATCTCAGTAACACTGTGACATCTAATATAACTCCCTCAAATCCCACAAAATAAAATGAAATAAAAATCTGCTTAGAAAATAAATGTATTTGTGTCACAATCCTTATTTTTAAATGACTATGAATCTTCAAAGAATACTATGGTATACTTTTATGATAGCTATGTAAATGAACATAATAGGTTCAGATAAAAAAGTCATGGTTTTTGGAGTCAATCTGGTATTCTGTACTTCCTAAACAAGAGTTTTCATATTCACTGACTCAAGATTTTAAAGTCCAGATAATAACTTCAGATAACTTCAAATAAGCATTTTAAGCTTGAAATAATAAAGAACATAAAGTAAGCACTCAATCATAAAGTATGCTATGAGAAGTAGAGCTATAAAGCAAAATTTGTGTGCTTTTGAAATAAACTGTAGGTTTGAAATATTCTCATACAGTCCATATTCACTTGCACTTCCTGGCTCCACTCCTATTTTACTTTAAACGTTCACCACATTGCCTTCTATCATAGGAACAAACTACAACCACCATTGTTGGGTATTTATTTAAATTCAGTTTAATTTGCCCTGGGTCTCTTCCCTGAGTGTGGTGGAAAATTCAGTTTCAGCTACTTATAGGGCCCCCGCACATACATACACACGGACATATTAAGATCAGGCAGAAAGTCTAGTAATCTTACCTAGTGTAAGCCCAGGGATCTTCATTTCACTCTGGGTTCCAGGATGATTCTTGGTTTGTACTTGAAGGTAGATCTGTTTCTGCCTTAAATGAAGCATTAGTTTCATCAAGGCAAAGAGATGAGGCTCCTACGGTAGAGTTAACATATGTTCCTGCCCTTTCATTGGGAGTAGAAGTACCCCATCACTTTTAGCACTATCAACTTCCCAGCCTTGGGATAAGCACCCAGGTTACCTTGGCTACTTCAGTCTCTTCACCACAAAGAAAGCCTCCCTGTCCATCCTCTCTTGTAGGAAAGTTCAGGTAATGTTTAAAAAGAAGGTCTCTTTTAAACGGAATGCTTCATGTGTCTGCCCAGAACGTAAGAGAAGTCTCATGTCTCCTGGACTTAACATTCCTCCTCATTCTGAAGGGGTTGACCTAGAGAGAGGTGGAAATATTGCCTGTTTTTTTCTGACCCTTTTAGATTCCCAGCCCTACCTCTTTCTACAACCATCTTAAAACATACATCTGATTCAGAGGTACTGAAGCTAGAATAGAGTATTCCCTCCCACCTTGGAAATTTGAACCCTGATATGCATCTCATCCTGTTCTAACTGATTGAGGTTACTAATTCTAGCTGCTCTAAAAGACAAGACATAAATTAGGTTTGGTAGAATCTTGGTGGCTTACTGATTTAATAAAAAGGTAAGAATCAAGGATGTTGCTCAAGTTACTGTCATCATTCACTAAGTGAATGACAGTGTCATTCTTGGACCTGAAAAATACAGAAGGAAGTGGTATAGAGCAGAAGATGGTTATATTGAATCTGCATTGCCTGTGATATGTTCTAGTGAACATGTTTACCAGGAAGTAGAAAATAGAACTCCAAATGACATAAGTCACTACTTATGCACACCATAACTTCCTCAGAGATATTCCAAACATACTTTTTAATACCCAACAAATTCTGTCACTCTCATCTGCCAGAAAACAGAAAACATTCTTAATTTACTTTTTTTCTTCAGTTTTTCCTCTATTCATATAACCTACATAGAGATATATATGAAAACACATATAAGTTATTAGCAAGTCCTGTCAGCAATACATCTAGAATATATACTTTATTCTTTCAAGCTCTGAAAATAGTTAGAAGATTGATTCTTCCAAGGTTGTGTTTTGCTGGGTAGATTCTTCCAGGTAAAGGAGCAAGTATATTAGGAATTAAGTGGTCAAAATGATCAAGTATGCAGTTAGCCTGAGATAGTTAGAAGGGTAAGTAAGGAAAAGAAGGCAGAAAATAAAGGGGTCAAGGGAATAAGCATCATTGAAGTAAAAGGATGGGAAATTGTAGATACATAAATTTAAGATATCAGAAATACAGCAATCCAAGATTGACACTTCCGGATCATGGTCATAAGAGTGATAGAGGGAAGTTGTTTGAAGATCTTGGTAATTAGGAGGTAAAGAAACCGAAAAGATAGAATCTTGCATTTGACATTTAAGTTGAATTACTCAAGAAATTCCAGTTTTGAGGGGTGGCAAGGAAAATCATCAGCATCTTCTGAGTCTTCAGTAGATAAGAGGATTGGCTTGTGGGGACTGGGAGAGGACCTCAAGTGAAGACAAAGATAAGATTGTGTTGCCTGTTTTTGCAAGAGCCTGGGAAGAGCCTCGGTTTATCTTTCTTAATACAAAATATAATGCAAATGAAGAGAAGTGGAAAATACGTTCCGTATGACAGAGCTTAAATTCTGCACTAGAGTTCCAGTACAGATCACATTGGTAAAAGTAATGACTTGGAAGAACTGGGATGTCTAGATCAGTAGAAATTTTATGAATCAGAAGCAAAACTATCTGTATTTGGATATACATGTCATAGAGGCTAAAACCTCTATGACCCAGTTGATTACCAACATCATTTCTGTGACTTTTGTCCTTAAAACATATAGATTGTTTTTGAAAATTAAGATAATTGTTTTAATAAGTCTCTCAGAAAGAAAACACTTTGTAAAATTCTTGGTTCGTGCAGTTAAAAATATATAAAACACTCAAATGAGGATATTGGAAAAAATACATTGATAAAAAAATCTCACAAATACTAGGCTAGATTCTGAACCACAAAAAAGTCATTAGTTTTAAAAATAAAAATTAGTTTTTATGTATTCCCACATTAACAAAACTCCTCCTTGACTTACAAATGACGTTAACTTTTTTTTTTTCACCATTTGGAGAAAGTACTTAAACTGAGATTATCACACTCCCTTAGACCTTAATTTGACTACTAAGAAAAATATGCACTACAACACTGTAGATAATGTTTCTCAAGCAGTAACATTTGTTATCTTAGAAGACTTTTAAGGCATTTTTGTTGGGAATCACTGAAGATGGCATATTAGGCTGGTAAGATAAATCTCTATCTATTTTATACTCTTGCTTTTTAGTTCAGAGACTTATATGTAAATATCATCTACTTTCCTTAAAACAATGTACTTAAATCCATTACCTTTATACCTAAAAACATATATTAAAGATTGAAGAATTTTAACTCCAACAGTTTTTTTCTCTTCATATATCCTCTTTTTATAACTCTGTATTTTGTTTTTGTAATTGAAAGGAATAGATTAGTTTACAGTGATACTGCTCTGTGTTACATACACACTAAAATTGTATGCAATAGATTCTGAAGTATGTTTTAATATTTGTGCTCCCAAGTAGTTTAATGTCCTTTGTCAATAATAAGGGATGCCTGTTTAGTTGGAAAGTGCCATTGCCCTAGAGTGCTGTATTTTGAAGTCATCTGTCATGGATACATTGTAGAGAGAGAAGACTATTTATGTTTATGGCATTTTAAGTAACTGAGTTAAGCCCTTTGGAATATAGAGAAAAGGCTTGTTTACTGTCATCACTATTCACTTAATCCTGCGACCTTGACATGATAGCATTCCCATAAATCTCCCTGTGGGTAGTTCAATAAAACAGATGAACATCAAAATGCAATGATTGTTTCAGCTTTAGGAATTAACTGTTTGATGGAATAAATATGACCCAGATAGGCAAAATTACTGAGGAATTCTACCCGTCCTCTTTTCTAACAAATAGTACTTATTAGAAAATAATTGTTTGCTGAAATTTGTATAGATGAAAATACATATAAATTACATTTATATTGTGACTGGCTTTTTAAAAAGCAGTTTTAAATCTATATACTTAACATTGTAAAATACTAAAGTTTATAGCAAAGATATTTTAATAAAGCTTTATATTGTTTTATTGTATTTTTCCTATTGTTAATTTTCTTTATATTCACTCTTTTTTATATTTGTGATTATGTAATTACTCAAACATGAATTTCTAACTTCAGTACCTCCCCCCACCCTCAGCTACTATTGTGGATTCAGGAGGAAAAAAAAAAAAAAACTGGGACATTGGTGCATTTGAGAAACAAAACTTATAGGCACCATTAGGAAAAAATAATGGAAGAAACTAGGACTCGGCAGCATTCAATCCTCACTGTACTGTATTCCACCAGCAGCCCATGTTCCAAACCAGAAGAAAATACAAGTTTGGTTTAACATCATTTGCAAAAGTAAAGGCTATACATACTCTCATTGCTTAAAGAATAGATCTGGAAGATAAATGATCTTAGAGGAAGTTACTTTGCCACCCACCGACTTTCATATGCAAAAAACTTTTTGATAGGTTGGAGTAGAAAACCTTTATTCCTCTTTTTGAATGGGATTTTGTACATTGCATCCTAATGATAAGTTCTCAACACCAAAAGTATGCTATCTAATATGAAATTTGTAAAAAAATCATAGAATGTTTTATGTAAAGATTGTTGTGGAAATTATGTATAACATAGCTATAAAAGTCCTCATAGCATTTTTAGTAGCTACCCAGGAGAAAACTTAAGAAAATGAACGCTATGAAACCTGTTGAAAAAGAAGAGCAATCATTAACATAATGTAAATACTCAAAAATGAGGCAAATCAAATATCTTTACTAATTTAATCTTTGACCACCAAATTCAAGTTAAAAAACAATCCTCCATGAAGATACTGTTTATGTGTCAATAATTAAATGGTCAGCTATTTTACTTTTTTAGATAACTGAGCCCAAGAATACTTTCTTTTTTTTTTTTAACAGCCTTCAAAGCTGATACAAGCCATAAAAATTTCACTCTTATTATTAATGTGGAAACTACAAATTGTAGCATCCCCTGGGGGACAGTAATAGAAACTGTTTTCTTCCAAGTGATGCTCTTATCTATTATCATTATTCAGTAAATAGTTACCAAACTATACTTAAACACCCTATAGACAAAGATGCTGTTCAGAACTAGAGAATGGAGTATTAAATAAACAATATTTGTAAGTCTTTTGACTCATAACATAAATCTTGAAAATTAAGTAAAGCTGGCTTTTGGAGGAAGAAAGACTTTTGAGAGCTATTCAATAAAATATGCCAAATATACACTATTACATAGGCTTTTTTTTGCATACCGGGGATTGAACTCAGGGGCACTCAGACACTGAGCCACATCCCCAGCCCTGTTTTGTATTTTATTTAGAGACAGGATCTCACTAAGTTGCTTAATGCCTCACTTTTGCTGAGGCTGGCTTTGAACTCGTGATCCTCAGCCTCCAGAGCTGCTGGGATTGCAGGTGTGCACCACTGCGCCCCACAACATAGGATTTTTAAAGGCTATAAACTAGCTTTATTCAACTGCATCAGCTGAGTGTTTCTTAGGGTATTTTACTACACTTTACTAAGCAATAAATATATATATATATATATATATATATTTAGATATATAGGTGGATAGATGAAGTAGAAGATTAGCAAAATGCCTTGTGAACTTCATTAGGATCAGTTATTAATTATATAATAACTGATGGCCTTTAAATTTTTCATCTTGTAGTGAGTTTCCAGTTGTCTGCTTGATATTTTTTACTAGGTATCTTTTAAAGTTTAAAGTGTAAATGAACTTTGTCTTGGTCAGTTATGTGAATTTTTGTTCCCAGTATTAACAGTTCAAGGAAGATCATTGTATCTGTTGATAATGTAGCTTGAAGTAAAATCTACAAATCAATTATTACTAGGTGATTCTGTATCTTATATATATTTTAATCTATATCAGAAATAATTTTTCTTCTCAGATTAATTCCTAGTGTATCCTACTAATTAAGAGTATCTGCTTATATCTTATTTACCAGATTATTTTACATTAAACTTGGATTTAACCACCCAGACTTGATAAATAAAATTAAAAATATTTCCTGACCCAGAATTTGTGAACATTCTCTGCTCTTAAATTTTTACTAAGTCATCCAGGACCTATAGCAATAAAATTCCTCTCAGATATGTCACTTTGCATTTTTTTTAGTTGCTTCTCTATCTATATTCTGTCCCACCAGAGAAGATGCCATTAAAATGGTTTTTGTTTTGAAAGTGCAATCTTACCTGCCTTCCTGCAACCAAAAATTACTTATTCTGGCTATTTATTATAAATCTCTTTATCATTATTCATACTACTATTGTTTGTTTTCTTTTCTTGAAACTATTCATACTCTATATATTTTAAAATAACTCTCTGATCTATGTTTAATCTATAACATAGACATTATTTTTATTACAGAATACATACAAATGCAAATGTTAGTTCTTGTCATTATATTACTCCCTTGCTACATGTTTTCCAACTGAGGTAACTTCTTTATATTAGAACTATAAAAATTACATATAAAGTGAAACTTATTAACTCAATTCAGCATTTTTTTTTCTTTTACATGCAGAGGTTAGAAAGTATTATTAAGAGAGATTCTTTATTTCTTCCTCTACACATGAATAAATACACCCAAACTATCACAAGCACATGTTTGTTACGTTGTTATGAAACTCTGGCATCAGTTGGAACAAAGCATTTTTATAATAGCCTGCCAGTTTGGTTGAATGCAAGAATTACTTTAATGATTATCCTAGAAAAAGCTCAACAAAATAAAACAAAATTTAAAAAAACAAACATTGACTGACCTGTGTTAAAATCCCCTGTGGTAAGATGTAAATCTTCAATCGTCTACTTGATATTTTTAACAAGGTATCTTTTAAGGGTTTAAAGTGTGAAAAACTAAACTTGTAAGTATTACCATTTGGGATTTAGCTTTCTACTTCTCTCTGTTTGCATAACCTTCTTATTTAGTTCATGCTTGAGCCATACTGTATATGTATTTTTTGCAGGAGATAAAGGTCCTGATACATATTAGAGTGCCTGGTACAGAAAAGATGGTCTATAAATAAAGGTTTACTGAGTAAGAATGAAAGGCAAAAAAAGAAAAATATTCAGATACTTCAGACTGGTTCCAGAGAGTTTGGAAATGTTAACAAGTGTTCCCAAATAGTAATTTACTTCTTATTGTTATAAAAATCTAAAAATATCTAAATTAAATCTAAAGTGTAATATATTAACTCAGCTCAGCATGTTTTCTCATTTAAATGCAAAGATTAGAAAGTATTGTTAGAGAAGGATCCTTTATTTTTTCCTCTTCATATAACCAAATAAACCCAAACCATCCAAGGCAAGGATTTGTTGTTGCATTAATGTGGAACTCTGGCATCAATTGAAATCAAGCATTTTTAACCAATCATAATAGTTTGTTTGTTTGTTTTTTGTGGTGCGGGGGATTGAACCCAGGGCTTTGCATATGCAAGGCTAGTACTCTACCAACTGAGCTATATCCCCCAGCCCCCAATCATAATAGTTTGGGAACATTTGTTAACATTTAGAAGATGAATGCTCCCAGTGACCCACCTTTTGCAGCCATACCCCACCTGCCCTCATTTACTACCCAGCTGCTCCATTCAAACGAGGGTGGACTTATTTGGTTAACAGCTTTCACAATTCACTCGTTTAATCTTAGAATATTCCTGCATTAACACAGGAACTTTAGGGGAACACCTCATATCCAAACCATAACAAGTAGTGTATTCGATCATGAAAATATTCACCAACATATTCCAAACCCCCAAATTTATACAAGCTTGAAAGGTATCCTTACACTTCTGATTTCTAACTACTTTATGGTTTTCTATTCTTCCTAGTTCTCAAAACATTTATTACTTGGCATTGTAGTTTTACAAATATATAGAAAATACATGATGAGAATATTTAATAGAAATAACTTTCCTAAGTAAAACTGGAGCAGAGTATTGTTCATTTCTGGAAGTTTTCCAAGAGAAACAATATCAGCTTCAATGCTATAAAATCAAATTCAGTCTTTGATTTTAAAACATTTTATCAGTTTTTTGTGGTGCTTGTTGTGGAAGTTAAAATGAGTTTGTTTGTTTTTCATCTCCCAGTATGTTATTAATCACCTTGGCCCTACTTTATTATCTTTCCAAAAATGTAGACACACAACTGTTGAACAATTCTACTAGATTGTGTGCTTATTGGCCTAGTGAAAATTGGATCTAAAATTCATAATATACATTCACTTCTTTTGATTTAGAATTACAGTCTAAAGCATCAATTTTGATTCAGGAATCTTTAATTATGCCATCTCAACTCTAGACCACTTTATACCCTATATTCAGATGCTCCTTTATTTCTTCAGCAGGTTTTAGATAAATATAAAACTGAGATTTAAGAAAAGTACAGTATTTCTATGGAATTATTTTTAAATAGGAAATCTTAGAAAATCTTTCCTCTTGACTTTTTTCTGCCCCTCACTTTAACCGAATCATGGTTAAACATACACATTTACATGTTTCATTTGTTACTTCCACTACATAAGACATGTGCAGCCACGTTTTATACAATACAAATGAAGGATATGCATTGTGTCACTTTTTTGCAAAAATCTAACAAGTTTACAAGCTAACTTTTGGTCCCAGAAACTATACATAAAATCATAGCATTTATGAGGATAAAATTTGTAATCAATGACATAACTTTGGCTTTGTAATAACCACTTTGAATATGTTGACAGAAATATGAGAGAATTCATCAAATTAGGCATGCTTCCTTCCTCATTTTTAGTTCATAGTTACCTGAGTTAATGTGACTGACAGTTACTTAATAGTTGAATTGCTACTACTTGAAAGGTTGAAAGGTAAAGCTTTAGTGTTAAATGTTTTCTCCTTAGACATTTTCGTCTAACTAGGTCAGTTTGTCAGAAACACATTAAATACTGTAAGTCATAAAACTTTATTTTTATCTGTTTATTCCCTTTTTCATGTTTCCTTTTGCTTTCAGTCAAGAATGCAATTGGAAGGGCTGAGCGTGTGGCAGAGCACTTGCCCAGCATGTCTGAGGCTCTGGGTTCAATCCCCAACACCACCAAAAAATAAAATAAAGAATTCAATAGGCAGAGAAAAATGATCCATTATTTCCATGATCTAAAGGTTTTACTGCCTCAGCTGAGCATCACACTTTTATTCAATGCTACATTAACTTTTCCATTAAGGGTACTGTTGTAAAGTATAGAGCCCATAGTATTATGAAGTTGATTTCTGATATTTGTTCATTGGTGTGGCTGCTGTATTTTAATATCTCAATCTTCTAAAGTGAAAACCTTCATGACTTTTTTTTTTGGTAAAGAAAGTTTTGGTTTTATTTTAAATTTAGTTTAATTGCACTGTTGTGGTTTTGAGGGTCTTTAAATTTTTTATAAACCTGACTTCTTTTCTTCTTTCCTTCTTTGGAACTTTCCTTTGCCAATTGTAATTATATTAAGATATAATTATCATCTTGCTGTTATCCATAAAATACAGTTTTTCAGTGATGTTTTGTTTTAGCAAAAATGCCAAACACTTGGGTGTCATATTTGTGTTCAGTTCATTTCTCCTCTGCTCACCTATTCTATAAATTATCCCAGTTGTCTAGAATTGCCCAAGAACTGAAGAATATTTGCCAGCAGACTGAAGTCTTAGAGTGAGACTCATGATGGAAGTAATAAGATTCTCTCCCTTAGTATTCTTAGACTGTTAATAGAAAGGGAGAATTAGTTACAGAGTAGTGAGAAAAGGGATTGTGAAGTTGTGGGCCCATGCTCTAAAATAGGAGTCTGCAGAAGAGCTGCTATAAGCCTGCTCAGGGTTAAGCTAATGGTACCCCTCTGAGCAGGCTGAGGAACTCATATATTGGGAGGCCTTGTCCAGCTTTCCTAACTAATTTTTAGGCCTCCTTCCATCCCAGTGAGAGGATAAATTCTTTGATGATGAAAAGGATATGACAACTAAATACCCTCTGTTTTCATGTTTCCCTAAAAAAAACTGAGAAATAAAGAGCTAATAAATGTTAAGTTTATTGAACTTCATTGAAAAGTTGATCATGCATTTGGGCCAAAGAGAAATGGAAAGAGATGTCCCGACCAACTGTGGGAATAGCTACAATGGTGGCAGTATCATTGATGTTGAACAGAAATATTAAAGTAAATTATCTCCAATCACAACAAACCAACCATTGACCTATATACAAATATGTAATTCATCCCCTTTCTGAAAAAACAAACCAAAAAAAAAAAACCCACTAATTTGTAAATATACCTATTTATTTATTGCTCAGATTTTGACTGCTATGAACTTTCTATGAACTTTTGTTGCTGTGAACTTTCTGGTACTTACTTATTTTCGTATTCTTTATTTTTTGATGAACAAATGAATATATTTCTATTGGGAATGTACCTAGGAATGGAACTGAAGAGTCATAGCATAGACTTATGTTTTAGTGTTTTAACATTTTTACAAAATAAGTTATTCTGGCTTTCCTGTACTTGTCATGTTCTGTTTTTTTTTTTTTTTTTTTTTTTTTCCCTCCAGTGCTGGGAATTGCAAGGCCTTGTGCTTACAAGGCAAGCACTCTAACAACTGAGCGATATCCCTAGCCCTGTGTCTGTTTTCAATTAACTATTCAGGTGGTATATAATGTATTGCATTATAGTGTTAATCTGCATTTTTTTATTCTCAGTTGAATACTTTGCATAATGACCAATAAAGGTCATTTGCCTATCCTCTTCTGTCACATGTTTGTATAAGTAATTTGCTTGTTTTACCACTGGATTGTTTTATTCTTATTGATTTATAAAAACTTATTCTATATTCTGAATCTGAACTTTTGTTATATGTGTGTATTGCAATATCTTCTCCAACTCCATGGAGTTACCTTTCACTTTTTGTGTGTTTTTGTGTTTAGTCTTCCTTGACTATATCATTTTTTTCTTTTATGGTTAGCAGTCTTTGTTTCTTGTTTAAAATATCTTTGTCTAATCTAATATCACAAAGATTTCTCCTAGGTTTTCTTCTAAAATATTTACTGGTTTGATTTATACATACAGATTTGAAACCTATCTGGAATTTTGTGTGGGATGATGGTTCTTTGCCTGTCTGTTCAGTAGATCCAGCCTTATGTATTGAAAAAAAATCCTTTTTTTCCTATGTTACTCAGATGTTTGTTTCTGGGTCTGTCTTCAGACTTTCTGGACTTTGTCTTCAGTTCTATTAGTTTGCTTTTGTACACACTATCTTAATTACTATAACTCTACAATAAGTTTTCTGCCTGGTAGGATAAGCCTTTCAGCTCTGTGGTTCTACCATATTGACTTTTTTATTTTTTGCCTCTGCATTTCAGTGTTCACTTTTGAATCAGCCTGCCCATTTTTGCAAAAAATGAGTTTTGAAATTTTGATTGAAACTGTATTAAATCTATAGAACAAACTGAATAAAATCAGCATCTTTATATTGATATGCAAATGATATTTACTTGATATAAGCCTCCCCACATAGGTCATCTTTAATTGCTTTTGGTAGTAATTTATAGTTTTCATTGTGGAGGTATCTCACACCTTTCATAATATTTATTCTTACATAGTTGATATTTTTTGAAGCTATTGTAATCATATTGTTTTGGGATTTAACAATTATCTTGAGAATGCTAGAATATAGTTTTTTCCTATTTGGACTTTTATCTAATAATCTCACCAAATTCACGTATCGATATAATAGTTTGTATATTTTATTAGATTTCTTATGAGCACATTCATACCATCTGCAATGCGGACAGTTTTCTTTTTCAATTTGCACGCATTGTTTTTCTACTTTAATGACTAAGATCTTTGGTACATTGTTGAATAGGAATGTGACAGTGAACATCCTTGTCTTCTTTCTAATAACAGTAAAATTTTCAATATTTTGCCTTAAATGTGATATTTGCCATGTGTTTTTTTTTGTTTTATTTTGACTTTCCATGGATATTCTTTATCAGACTAAATATCCTTCCATGTTCTGGTTTATTAGGGTTTAATTGCCTACATTCTAGCAGAGTCTTTGGCACTTGGTGGTTGTTTTTGTCAGCAAACTTGTAGTTCAGTTGATATGTCTTTTGGGGAATAGACCTTTTTCCATCTGAATTACTTCCTATTAAACTACTGTAACATGATACAGCAGGCCTCTGTGCTGTACACTGTGTAGAAATCAAAGATACGTAAAAATCATTCTCAGCCCCAAGAAGCTATAACCTAATTTGTGAGAACATACCAATTCTTAGGTAATGGTATATAAAGCAATATTTAATATCTAAGTGAAGCAATAACTAGCCTGTGTCTTTTATGAAGAAATAGGTAAATATTCAGACTTCCAGTTCCAAGGAATATAGCATAAGGTTGAAACAGCAGTCTTGTTTGAGAAACATTAAATTATCTGGAATAATTAAAGTATAAGAATGATAGTAGTTAAAGATAAGACTGCAAAGTGGAGTTCAAATTCAATCAAGAAGGATCTTGAATGCCCAGTGAAAGATTAGATAGACCTGGTCTGTAGTCAACTCAATTTTACAGATAAGGAAATATATCTTGAGAGGTCATGACCTGCCTTGGGTGATACTAAATCAGAACTGGAAGTTCATAATAAAAAGAATGTAATCTTCTTGATCCTTGATAAAAATAATTCTAAGTCTTCCAAACTAGTTTTTATTACTGAATATTATGCTGGTGCTACTTTATATTCATAAACATAGTTTGTTTCTTGTCTTTTTAAAATTGCATTCTTCTGTGTCTAATTATATTTCTTAGTTGTAAAACTAAATTGATGAAGAGTGGAAAAAAACAATTAATCAGTAGCCATGACAGATATAATAGGCATTCATGTCATATGATACTGAATGTTAAAATGAGGTCACAGGGCACAGGAGAAAAGGAAACAAGCAATATAGTTCCTCTGGGTGATGAATGTGAGGGGAAATATCTTATATAGGGTACTAGCCAGGATATTTATCATTTAGTGCTGAAACCCTGATGACATGATAACAAGATTTTTCTATAATAGTCATGATATTTGAATCCAACAGAATCACTTCATGATGACTCATAATGACTTCTTTTTTTCTTTTAGCTCCACATTTCAGATACAAGAGGCCAGTGACCCCAAATTTTATTTAGAATGATAAAAATGCCTTTACTATTTCTTTTTTGGGGTGCTGTATTTATTGTCTTAATATTCAGAACAAATTTTTTATTGTCTTATCTAACATATATTTAAGCACCACAAAGGTTATTAACCTTTATAGTCAGAAATACAGAAAGGATGAAAAAAGAAATAACTACTAAGTAAGAAAAAGCTAATTAATAGTTGTGGTATTTTTTCCTGTAGCATCAGTTTTTGGATAGCAAATAATATCTTTCAGAAAATAATTGCACATAAAAATTGTCAGTAGACAACTGAAAATTAATTAATGAAAAAAATGAAATGTCGTTGTCATCCTGGAAGTAAGGCATTAATCTTTCTCATTCACTCATTTAAAACAATTTTTTTAAATTATAGATGGACACAATTTCTTTATTTTATTCATTTATATTTATATGGTGCTGAGGATGGAACCCAGTGTCTCACATGTGCTAGGCAAGCGCTCCATCACTGAGCTACAAACCCAGCCCTCATTCACTCATTTTTAATAACAGCTTTGTAATACGTTTGCATTTTTTCTCTTATATTTATTTATTTATATTATCCACTTAAATAATAATAATGTTTACATTTTGTAACACAAACTAAAAAAAATTCATGAACTAAAGTTGAACTAAACATGACAATGATAAACTTTAATAGCAAAGGAAATTTTTGTTCAGGGTAGCCCCTCATTCAGACTTCCTAGGCTAAATAATGAAATTTGAAATTTTGCTAACAACAAATGAATAATCATACTGGTATTAACAGTTACACCTCAGGACATGTTTCATTTTCCCTTCTGCCTTTTTATAACCAATGGACTAGCAGGTACTGATTCATAATATAATTGTTTTATCCTCTTTCCTTAAGTATGTTAATATTGGCAGGATATAGATCTTACTATACACTGATCATTCATACCTTACAGATTAAAATTGTAGAAAATTGATGGAAGAGAAATTCAGACATGGGCCTTAGAAAAGACAAGTAAAGCATTCGTCAAAATTGCCCATTTACAGAGACTCCCTGACTCAGTGAATTAGGTAGCCTTAAATAAAAGGAGGTTAGATTGGCACAAGTTTTAGGAGCAGAATTGACAATAGAAGAAAACATATTGTCTAAAATAAGAAAATAAAATATGTCAAGCGGAAGAAGTTTTGCCTAATCAGCATGTCAACTATACATAGCATTACTTAAGGGGAAATGAGGAGATAGACTGGAAGTCGATTTTTAATGCTCATGTAAAGAAGTTGAGTTCAATAGAGAGTTAGAAGGATCCACATGCTCAGAATAATTATTGTCAAGGTGTGTGGTTGGAAAGAATTCCTTTGAGTAAATATTTAGATTGCCTAAAAGAAAAGACAAGAAAAGCAATGAGAGATCATTGTGGAATGGCTTGACCAAGAAATGTGAATGTCCAAGTGCAGATATATTCTGCCCAAGAGATCAGTCAGTAAATGGGACATATATTGTATAGCTGTATTGCTAGGAAAGTCATGGAAGACTATTACAAATATGTAAGAGTTGGGAAAAATGAAAAATTATTCATAAAATTAACCTTAATGACAGCAATAATGCTGATAAAAATTTTGTAAATATTTTAAGAATAGATAGACAGGTAAAATAATATCAATAGAAAAATTCTAATTTGTATGTGTGTGTTTTTAAACATGTTCTTTTTATTTTTACTTTTATATATTTACTTATATATTTATTTTTTGGTACCAGGGTGCTTAATCTTCAGTTTTTTTTTGTTTTGTTTTGTTTTGTTTTGTTTTTTGTTTTTTGTTTTGGTACCAGTGGTGCTTAATCAGTAAGCCACATCTCCAGCCTTTTTTTTTTTTTTCCCCCCGGGAGACAGTCTTATTGAGTTGCTTAAGGACCTTTCTAAATTACAGTCCTCTTACCTCAACCTCCCAAGCTACTGGGATTATAGGCATGTCCCACCATGCCAGTTTAAACATATTCTTAAGTGTTTGAGGTAAATGTACACTTTCTTCTATTTGGGAAAGTGATGAAGAAACCAGGCAGAAAGGAATCAGTTGGCCATATGTGAGTCCTATCCAGAAAGATAAATCTAATATAGACATTTAGGTGATTTCTAGAACTAACCAAGATAAATTGGAAAGAAGAGATTCCAACACCAAGGTCCAATCCCACATGACCTGCAGAAACCAATGACCAAGACACCAAAGATAAGGCCAGACATTAGAAAGAAAAACTGAACATAATATATATTCATTGTAAAATAGTAATGTCATATTAGTACTTTACTACTGAACTATTTGTAAAGTTCTACAGAGTATTTACTACTCCTATACTTCTATACTATTTTATACCTAAATGAATTTGCTCTAACTCTAGTAAAACATTCCTAAGCACTAAATTGTATCTGACTGATTAAGTAGTACCCTCGAGATAGGTAAGAGTAATTTATCTACCAAAGTGCTCCATACATAATCAAAAGAGTAATAATTTGTTCACTCAGCAGGCTACAGCTTATTTATGTTCAAAACTCTGACTTGTGCTTTTTTTTTAACAAACCAGTGTATTTAAAATATAAATATCTACTACCTTGAGTAACAAAATTTTTAAAATTACTCATTTTGAATTATGTCTGTTTTGTGAAAATTTAATTGTTACTCTGGAGCAATAAGAATGTAATATTGTACCTTTCCCATAGTTATTTATGAACTCACTTTTGAGAATCACCAGGCAGAATTCAGCCAGGAGATTTTACCCACTTTTTCTTAAAACTTTTATCTTTCAAAAGTATATTTCAATTGCTGGTGACTCCAATGTCCTGCATTGTTGAATTACATTATCTCTTTTTACTAATGTTATATTTGTTCTTTAAGTAAAACTTTTTGAATCTTTGCTATTATTAAAATTTTCACTTAAGTACCACAATAGTTCAACTTTATTAATTTAAATTTGGAAATTTGGGTGGTTTGAGTTTTAAAAAATTAGCATAACTTCTTAGTTAACTAAATTAAATACTTATTTTGTGATAGTGATCGCCCATCAAGGTAAATAAACCTGAATTTCATTTGATCATCATACTTTCTAAACCTGTGTTTAAAAATACATTGAGAGTTTTATGATTGTTGATAAATGTGACTGCACTAAGCTTTCAGCAGAAGATCAATGTTTTAAAAATTGAAACAGTATAGGTTTGTATTGATTAATGTGGCTAAATCAAAATGAGAGGTTTTGTAACAGCTTTCTTAGACAGGCTGCTCTCCAGTAATGGCAACCTATCAATTTTAGCTTTCCACTGATAAATCAGCTTGAAAATTGGATGTCAAAATTTTTTTCACTCAAGAAGTGATTTTTTCCATGCCCTTTAACCTTTTCTGATATATTAGATTGGTTTATAAGACTAAGCTCCATCTCACAGAAAGCAATTGTCAAATTGACATTTGGATAGATTTTCAAACGATTTTAACATCTACTTTCATCCATATATACATGTATGTGTGTGTTTGCATGTATGTGTATGTATATACATACGTGTGTGTATAACCATTTACATATGTATAATCATTTACTTTTAACTCCATAGCTGGAAGAAATGTTTATCTTGAGAAAAATTTAAATGCACAGTACAAAACTGTAGATGTTCTATTTATGGATTTTGAAAGTTCAAAAGAGGTCAGAATCCCAACTGGAAGGTTAGGACATATGCTTCCAGAAGTATTTTCATTTTTGTTGAGTAGGGACATTGATTTTTTTTCTCATGAATTGATTTTTTTCCTTCTCCTTTTTTTTTTCTTAATTTCCTTTAAAAATACTAATGAGTTAATTAATGGCAATTCTGCTATGTTAGTATGTGGTCATTGGTACGTTGGCATGCTTTAATACAAAAAAAGAAAGAAAGAAACCAAATCTGACAACACTTTCTTATTTATCAGAAACGAGTAGTGAGGATTTGAAATAACATTAGAAAATATTTGATTAATGGCACAGAAAAACAAGCTTAATTTTGATTTAATAGGGTAGACTCTGGTGACAGCTGACAGTACCATACCTTCATGCCTATATAACCAACTTTAAGTTAGCCTGAGAACGTATTGATTGTGAAGTTTCTGTTGTATAATTACTTTTTGCTAGGAAAAAAAAAAAAAGCAGGGTGGTATTGATCTAGATGGGAGGATTTGAGTAGCAGTTTCCCTTGGCTAACAGTGAGTGTCATCTTTCAGCCATGATAAATGGTAACGCTCGGGCTCAGCATAATTACTTTGTGGTGAAATGAACCTCCTATCCCCTTCTCCTTTTCCCAGCAAGGAGATATAGTAATCATCTTTATCTGAAAGCCATGATTTACTGAACTAATCATCCTCTTAATAGAGGAAAATCTTTTTCCCCTTAGAGTATGCCCAGTTTTTGCTAATGGAAACTGAAATGCTGTATGAAATGCTCTATGAATTTTTTAAAATTTTAGAATTCACAAGCATGCATCGTTTTAATTACCTCTCAGTTATTTAGATCTGTGCTTTTACACATCTGTCTACCTCCAGTTGACTAAGTAACCTTTGCTCTTACGTTGAATGTAAATTAAAAGAGAAAAGACAGAGATGGTCAAATTGTATGCACTTATTTTATCCATAGGAAGAATTATTATGTAAATAAAACCTATTAGTTTTATGAAACCTGCTACCTTTGAAAAATATAAAAATTCCATTTGTTAATTAAGACAGGTCTTGAAAAGTACCCTCTGATTCTAACACTTTTAAATACAATTTTAAGTATCAAACAATATTTCTGTTTTGTAAATTGCTTTTCTATTATAGCCCTCACCACTGAGGCAAATAAGATGCCTTGAATGTGAAAAGCATACAATCCCTACCAATTCTAAAAAAAAAAAAAAAAAAAAAAGCTAACATAATTTGTATTGTTTGTTAGCTTTATGACACAGATGTTTAATGTATTATCAATTTTTCATTAGGTCAGTATTATATTTTGCTGAAAATAGATATGTATTTACTTGCTAGTACTTTAATATTGCCCATGGGTAATGACTTTTAGTTAAGTAATGTTATTTAAAGAATATCTGGCAGTCATTTTAGATCATTTTAAGACTGCTGTGAAGGGTTTGGATAAAGGTCATTTTCAATGATTGTGCTTAGTTAAATAAATGTGAAAGGCCTCACAAAGGGAATCTTGCTTTTCAGTGTGCTGTCATAAATTTCCTCTTAGCACATCTGGGAATACCAAGTAAAATGTAGTTGTTTCTGCCTTAAAGGCAGTCTATTTTATATTTTCCTTCTCTTTGTTTATTTTCTTCTCATAATTCTGTTTATTCCTACAACTGAACACAAAGGTTTCATTTTGTCATAAATTAGATCCACCACTTTTGACAGTTTGTGGCAAACCCTATATAAATTTCTCTAAACATTTAGAAGGAGATTTTTTGCTATGACTTATTAAAAAGTTGTTTTCCTAATAATTCCTCCTTGACTGCAACCCTGGCTCACATTTTGCTCCCACTGTGGCCACAGCTGGCCTCTTGCTGTTCACAGCTAAACATTGAAATCAATGCCTGGTCTACAAAATGCAGATGAAAGCCACTCTGATCATACATGGTCATTTCCCGTAATTTTAGCAGCCTTCAATTGCTTATATGATCTCTGGAAAGCATTGTTTATTCAAGTAAATACAGACCCAGCTTCTGTGTTGAGATGTGCTGTCTTCTAGGAAGATAATACTTTCTTAAAGCCATAAGCATGGTGAATCATTACAGAGTATAGTTTTCTAAAATAACAATTGCTTTTGTTTCCCTAAGGAAATACTACATCTCTAATCAAGTCATTTATCATTTAAATTCTTGAAATTTGTACTCCAAGAAAAGATGTTCCTTTATTGTTATCACAATTTAAAATTGTGAAACAAAAAATGCTAAAATACCTCAATCATTGATCTAGTGTTTTTAAAAATATTTATTCGAACAAGATTGGATGGAAAGCTGTATTGTAGTTGAAAGCTTCAAAGGTCACAGAACTACAATGAGTTTGATGGAAAACAGCTTTTCTCCTTCCTATTTTAAATGGTTCCTTCTTTGATTACAAGCATTTATTATAATTATCAAGAGATTAGACTGTTGTTATAGAATCCTGGTAATGGAACCATTTAAGAGGAATATAATGGCAGTTTATTGGATTCTGCAAAAGAAAAGAGCACAGATAAAGTGGTCCTTTTTGTAAATGGTTCAACTGCTGACTGAGTACACTAATTTTATTATTCTATCTTGGTTTGTTTGCTTAGTAGTTTTTGTGGCTATGGGTGTAATTTTTTCTAATGTATTACCTGCTCTCTATCACGTACGTCGTTTGTGGGAATGCATATATATATATATATGTTTGTGTCTGTATATGTGTGTATATGTATAAATAAAAAACAGTACCCTCTGATGTAGTCATTGTTTTAAAATATTTGTACAGTGTTTTCTCTTAGATAGTTTTTAATACTGAGTTATAGTTTGACTTTTAAAATTTAAGCAAATAGAATAAGTTCATTCATGTATCACTTCTAATTTGTGTATTTATTCTTATAGTTGCAACAAAAACCGTCTGAATGAAGTAATTACCCAGGATATTGGAACACTTAAGACCTATTCAATGCTAATATCTATTTTATAAAAATCAGTGCAGTTGATACTCATGGTGGATATTTTTTGAACCTTTTCCAATTACTCAAAGGTGAAAATATGGACCTTAGCCACATATTATTTTTTCTTATGAAACATTAATCCACTTGGAGCCAAACACAAGACAATGCAAGATATAAAATTTTGAACTTGGCATGGTGGCACATGCCTGTAATCCCAGAGACTCAGGTAGCTGAGGCAGGAGGATCATGGGCTCAAAGCCAACCTCAGAAACTTAGTGAGGCCCTAAGGAACTTAGTGAGATCCTGTATCACATTAAAAAATAAAAGGGCTGGGGATGTGACTCAGTAGTTAAGTACCCCTGAGTTCAATCTCTGGTACCCAAAAAAGTATATGTGCACATGCACGTATGCACACATGCATACACACACACACACACACACACACACACACACATAGATATATAGAGATGTAAATGAAGATATATATATAGATAGATATAGATATATTTACAGTAAAAAATATATATAGATATATTTACTGTATAAATACAGTAAAGTAAATCTTCCTCTCCTTTTCCAGACTTGAAACTAGTAGAACTGCAGTGTTTGCTAAAATACCAGAGAAAACAAAGAATTGATGTCAGCAGAGAAAAGGAACTAAATGCTATCTGTCAGAGGTGCCAGTGATAGGTAGAAGGCTCAAGTTCAGAAAAACAGTGAAAGGAGTGACTGGAGTAGGACTGGTAGTGCTATTTTTTTAGGGGATATAAACTTCCTAAAAGATGACCTGTGTCTACCTTGTGCAAATGGGTAGCTTGACCATAATTGACCTTCAAGAATATTTTTTTGAAACTTGCTTTCTTTTGTTTTTATCAAAGCAGCAAATGAAGCCCCACTTTTAAATCCTAGATTTTATATTTATTTGAAGAACTTCATATCATATTATCTCTACTTTTTATATTTCATTTCTTCAGTGTACATATTGTTATTTTATTACCTTTGTCCCTATACAAAAGTGCTAATTGAATAGTGATAGTGATCTTATTTCTTAAAAATTTACCTGAAAATTTGTACATCATTTGATATATATCATAAGAAGGCTTTACTTGAGGTTTAAAGGTTTCTAGTGAAACTGTGTTGCATGAATTGTACTTATATACCTGATAGCATAAAAAAACTGATCTCATGGAGAGAGACATAATTCATAAAAACTGTAAATATACTGTTTAGTTCCATAGTAATTTAGTGCTGATTCTTCACTTTAAACTGTTAAACATATATAAATGTGTTTTCCTTAATCATTTACATAGCTGTGTGTTGATAAATAACAATTGCAGATGCATACGATGTCTTTGATTATCAAACTAAGTCATTAGGAAGTTTTCTCATTTCTCACTAAATCCTCTTTAGGTGGTATTATTTATGTTAATTTGGTCAATTAATTTTTGATATGGCTTACTTTAGGTTTTCCTTAGATCTCCAATGTAAGTAATATTACTTACAGTGCTACTTTCATTAATGGGCATCTGGTCAATAGTGGTGCTAGAATCTGTTTAAGTGTGACTGCCCAGCCAACCCATTCAAACTAGGATGGACTGATTAGGTTACAATTCTCACAGTCCAGTCATTTCACCCTGAAACATTCCTGCATGACCACAAGAGCTTTGGGGACACATCTTCATCCAAACCACAACACACAGTAAAGATATAATATTTTTAAATGAGGGTTTTTTTTTTTTCAGTCTTTACTATAAAGATTTTCCAAATCAAATAGAAAGTCATTCAATTCCAAATTACCAACAAATTCAATTCAAAGAATTAATAAAATATTTTTCTGACTGTGCAGGCAAAAGCCCAAATTCATTTTTAAAATGGGACATTTTCTTTTTTTTTTTTTTTTTATTATCTTTTTTTTTTTATTTATTTATTTTTTTTTACGTTTACATAGGGTAATGATGTTTATTATATTTTTTCCCCTCCCCCCACCCCTCCCACCCCTCCCACCCCTCTTTTCCCTCTACACAGTCCTTCTTTCCTTCATTCTTACTGCTCTCCATAGCCTAACTCTAAACCTAACCCTAAACCTAATGCTAGCCCGTCCCACCCCCCATTATATGTCCTCATCCGCTTATCAGCGAGATCATTCGTCCTTTAGTTTTTTGAGATTGGCTTATCTCACTTAGCATGATATTCTCCAATTTCGACCATTTGCCTACAAATGCCATAATTTTATCATTCTTCATTGCGGAGTAATATTCCATTGTATAAATATGCCACAGTTTCTTTATCCATTCATCAACTGAAGGGCATCTAGGTTGGTTCCACAATCTGGCTATGGTGAATTGAGCAGCAGTGAACATTGATGTGGCTGTATCTCTGTAGTATGCTGATTTTAAGTCCTTTGGGTATAGGCCAAGGAGTGGGATAGCTGGGTCAAATGGTGTTTCCATTCCAAGCTTTCTGAGGAATCTCCACACTGCTTTCCAGAGTGGTTGCACTAATTTGCAACCCCACCAGCAATGTATGAGTGTTCCTTTTTCACCACATCCTCGCCAACACCTATTGTTGCTTGTATTCTTGATAATCGCCATTCTAATTGGGGTGAGATGAAATCTTAGGGTAGTTTTGATTTGCATTTCCCTTATTACTAGGGATGTTGAACATTTTTTCATATATCTGGTGATTACTTCTACATCTTCTTCTGTGAAGTGTCTGTTCATTTCCTTAGCCCATTTGTTGATTGGATTCTTTGTATTCTTTGTGTAGAGTTTTTTGAGTTCTTTATAGATTCTGGAAATTAGCGCTCTATCTGAGGTATGGTTGGCAAAGATATTCTCCCACTCTGTAGGCTCTCTCTTCACATTTCTGATAGTTTCCTTTGCTGAGAGAAAGCTTTTTAGTTTGAATCTATCCCAGTTGTTTATTCTTGCTTTTATTTCTTGTGCTATGGGAGTCCTGTTAAGGAAATCTGATCCTAAGCCAACAAGTTGAAGATTTGGACCTACTTTTTCTTCTATAAGATGCAGGGTCTCTGGTCTGATTCCGAGGTCCTTGATCCATTTTGAGTTGAGTTTTGTGTAGGGTGAGAGATAGGGGTTTAGTTTCATTCTATTGCATATAGTTTTCCAGTTTTCCCAGCACCATTTGTTGAAGAGGCTATCTTTTCTCCATTGCATATTGTTGGAACCTTTGTCTAGTATGAGAAAATTGTATTTATTTGGGTTTGTGTCCATGTCCTCTATTCTGTACCATTGATCTACCTGTCTATTTTGGTACCAATACCATGCCGTTTTTGTTACTATTGCTTTGTAGTAGAGTTGAAGATCTGGTATTGCAATACCCCCTGCTTCGCTCTTGCTACTGAGGATTGCTTTAGCTATTCTAGGTTTTTTATTCTTCCAGATGAATTTCATAATTGCTTGCTCTATTTCTGCGAGGTACATCATTGGGATTTTAATTGGAATTGCATTGAATCTGTATAGAACTTTAGGTAGTATAGCCATTTTGACGATATTAATTCTGCCTATCCAGGAACATGGGAGATCTTTCCATCTTCTAAGGTTTTCTTGAATTTCTTTCTTTAGTGTTCTGTAGTTCTCATTGTAGAGGTCTTTCACCTCTTTTGTGAGATTGATTCCCAAGTATTTTATTTTTTTCGATGCTATTGTGAATGGGGTAGTTTTCCTAATTTCTCTTTCTGAAGATTCATCACTTATGTATAAAAATGCATTGGATTTATGAGCATTGATCTTGTAACCTGCTACTTTACTGAATTCACTTATGAGTTCTAAAAGTTTTCTGGTGGAATTTCCAGGTTCCTCTAAATATATAATCATGTCATCAGCGAACAGGGATAGTTTGAGTTCTTCTTTTCCTATTCGTATCCCTTTAATTTCTTTGGTTTGTCTGATTGCTCTGGCTAGAGTCTCAAGGACGATGTTGAATAGAAGCGGTGAAAGAGGGCATCCCTGCCTTGTTCCAGTTTTTAGGGGGAACGCTTTCAGTTTTTCACCATTTAGAATGATATTAGCCATGGGCTTAGCGTAGATGGCCTTTATAATGTTTAGGAATGTTCCCATTACCCCAATTTTTTCTAGTGTTTTGAGCATGAAGGGATGCTGTATTTTATCAAATGCTTTTTCTGCATCTATTGAAATAATCATGTGATTCTTAACTTTAAGTCTGTTGATATGGTGAATGACATTTATTGATTTCCGAATGTTGAACCAACCTTGCATCCCTGGGATAAAACCCACTTGATCGTGGTGCACTATCTTTTTAATATATATTTGTAGTATTAGTGGTTCTAGATTTTAGTGTCTCCTCCACATTGCACATGATCATACACAAACACGGAACACGAACTCAGTTCTTGGGAGCTTTCCAAACCTAAGGTAGATTTGGAACTAGCTAGACTAACAAGTCTTCTGCCAAATAATAACCTGCAATTTCTTCCCTTACCTTTATTATTTTATTTTATTTTTTCTATTTAACATTCAGTTTTCTTTGCCATTTTTTTCCTAATTTTTTTTTAAATACAAACTTAGGTCCTTGGTTTTACATTCTTCACCTTCTCAAAAATTTAAGTATCTAAACCTTTTACACATTGCTTTAACTGCATCCTAAACATTTCATATATTGAACTTTTATCATTGAGTTCGAGATATTTTCTAATTTTTAAATTCTTCTATGACCTATGTATCATTTAGAAATGTGTTGTTTAATTTCCAAATATTTGTGCGTTCATGGGGATCGTATTGATTTACACTTCATTTTTATTGTAGTCAGAGAACATATTCTGTATAACTAGAATCATTTTAAATTTGAGGATTATTTTATGATCTAGAATATATTGTATATCTTGTCAAATATACCAAGCACGCTTGAAAATGATAGGCATTCTTCAATCATAGAACTTAGGATTCTATAAATTTAAATTTGATCAACTGGTTTATTGTGTGGTTCAGATGATCTGTGTTTTTTCTAATTTTTCCCACTAATTCTCTATATTGAAAAAGAAGTGTTAAAAATCTGCTAATATGATTGTGGAATTATTTATTTTACTCTTTAATTCTATTGATTTTGCTTCTTACATTTGAGACTTTGATATTAACTAAATACATATTTATAAATTTGATGTCTTCTGGAAGAATTATCCCCTTTATCATAATTGAACACTCTTCTTTATTTTTTTTATTAGTCCCTGTTTGAAAATGTACTTTTGCCTGATAATAATGTAGCCACTCTATCCTCTTATGCTTATTGTTTGTATATCTTAGGCTTGTTGATTGTGTATCTTATTGTTTATATATTTATTTTCAACCCACTTGTGTTTTTGTATTTTTAGTGAATTTCTTATACAGCAATTATAGTTGGGTATCGCATTTTATCCATTTTTATGTCTAACTTCCTATTGGAAGTCTTAGTCAATTAGTATTTAATCTAATGGTTGATATGTTTTGGTTTAGCACTTCAATTTTAATACTTGTTTTCTATGTCTCACATCTTTTTTTTTTTTTTGATGCTTTGTTTCCACTTCTGTCTTGTTTTGGATCATTTGAATATTTTTAAAATTTCATTATAATTTAGTTTATTTGTATTACACCTCTTCACATTATATTTTTGTGTTTATCTAGAGGCTATTTCATATATCCTTAAATCTATACTACAGTTAATGGTGTGTCATGTCATCAAAAAACCTTGCAACTGGGTCTGGGGCTGTGACCCGGTAGCAGAATGCTTGCCTAGCATGTGTGAGGCACTAGGTTCAATCTTTAACACCACATAAAAATAAAAACAAATAAAATAAAGGTATATGTCCATCTACAACAAAACAAAAAAAATTTTTAAAACAACAACAACAAGAAAATAAAAACTTGCAACAGTGTAGATCCATTTATCTGTAGTTTCTCCCACATCGCTTCTGCTGTATTCCTTGTATTATGACACCCATATACTGGGAATCTCACAAGAGCATGTCATTTTTTCCTCAACACACCATATATATATGTATAGCAGAAATTAAGAGGGAAACTAGTCATTTTAATTTACCAGGTATTTCTCATGCCCTTAGTTCATTTTTGAGAATTCCAAGTTTCCGTATGTTATTTTCCATTAGCTTGAGGAGTTTCCTTTATCATTTTTAATAGTGTAGATGTGTTATCAGTGAATTCTCATACTTCTTTTGCTAAAAATGTGATGATTTTTACTAGATCTGGAATTCTGAGATTGTTGTCATATTGTTTTTCACTCAGTTGTTTTTAAAATGTTCCACTATTTTCTGAGCTTTATGTTATTCCATTTTATATACTGTTTCCTTTGCTCTGGATACTTTAAGATTTATCTTTATCTTTGATTTTCAAAGATTTATCTTTATCTTTGATTTTCAAAAATTTGACTGTGATGTTATGTACTTGTGTTTCTTTTAATCATTATTCTCAGTTTATTTAGTCTGTGAATTTATATCATTTAAATGTGGAAAGATTTGGGCCATTCTTCAAAAAGAAAAACACATTTTGCTACCTTCTGTCTTTCCTTCTGAGATCCCAATTGCATGTATGATAGGCTTTCTAATATTTTGCTATAGATGCTTATTTCAGTGCTACTCGCTACCATTTTCTCCATTTTGAACTTTTCCAATATCTTCCTAACCTACCCTTTAGCTTCCACTTTTTGTACCATTTTATTTTCAAGAAGAAGGCAGACTGAAACAATGTACAAAGTTCCTTTTATTACTACCCCTTTCTTAAGACCATCCAAAGATTCTGTTAAGACCCCAACTGTTCTTGTCCCAGCATAAATTTCAGAACATTAGATCCTCTTACTTCCTAGGCTGGGGTCATACTAACCTATATTCTGTTACTGGAACATACCAAACTCATATTCAACTAAATGTCTTCCCTCCTGGCTTGCTCTCTGTACTCTTGGGGATTCTTTTGCATCTTATCTCTGGACTTTTCTCATCATCTAGATACCAGTGCATATGTCACCTTGCCATAGGGACTATAGGGACTACGGAACATTCCTATTCTTTCTTTATCCCATGAGAAAGCTTTATTATCTTTTTAACACTTATTATTATCCAAAACTGTATTACTTACTTACATGATCTATTTGATTCTATGAGAAAAGACACCCTTTTTTTGTCTTAATCAATGTTGTATCCTTAGGAATGGTGCCTATTACAGAATAGTCTTAAATAAGTATGTGTTTATGAAATACTGAATATGTTGACTGAGTTTTGTATATGATACTCAAACTTCCCTTTACTATCTATGAAATTCAACATCAATACATAGATAACAGAACTATTATGAGTATTAAATGATATGTTTAAAGAATGTAATATAGTGGCCAGTTCATATTTGTTAATCATAAAACATTACATCAGTGAGTCACAAAAAAGGGGAGAGACATCTAGTATGCCCTATTTTTTGAGAGTAAGAAAAATTATATGTGTATGTGCACACTTTTTTATTAGATTATAACACAACTTTGAGAAAGAAAATGAGGGAAAAGAACCTTAGAATCTGGGATGTCAAAGATGATCACAACTCTTCGCTAGGCCAAGAGGCTTATGCTCAGCCCTGCCTCCAATTGTCTTATGCCTCAGTGACCTCCTTTTCTATTTACACCATCTGTATTATGGAATCTGTCATCTGGAATGTTGTCTGAAAATGTTTAAATGGAACTCAGTCTGTAAGATGATTGAGGCAACCACAAATCTCAATTAATGGAACATCATTTGTGGGACATTCCAATGTTAGGGAAAAGGGAGAAAATGATTAAGAAACCATTGTTAACTAAAGTCAAATGGTTTTTAGGCTTGTACCTTTCTGGTATGGCTGTATAGCAAAGCACGTACCTCTGATTTCTTCATCCACATGGTATTCCTCCTTATTGTTTAAAGGCTTATTTCTACCTTATCTCTCCCTGATTGTCTCAGCAGAAATCCTGATTTCTTCATGTGTGCCTTCGAAACATTTTTTTCAAGCATCAATTACCACATAATGTTAAATTATTTGTGTATTTACCCTCCTTTCCACAATATTGTGTGCCTTTTAGATTTACTAATCTAACATGAATTCCCAACACATTCTTAGAGCTTGTAGTCAAATAGGCACTATTTTTTAAAAGATTTTTTATTGTTCTATTTAGTTATACATGACAGTAGAATGCATTTTGATACATCATACATAAATGGAGTACAACTTCTCATTCTTCTGGTTGTATATGATGTAGAATCACACCAGTTGTGTAGTCATGTATGTACACAGGGTAATTATGTCTGATTCATTCTACTATTCTTCCTACCCTCATACCTCCTCCCCTTCCTTCATTCCCCTCTACCTAATCCAAAGTACCTCTATTTTTCCCTAGCGCACCCTCCATTGTGAATTAGTATATGTATATCAGAGAAAAAATTCAACCTTTGGTTTTATGGGATTGGATTATTTTGCTTAGCATGATATTCTCCGGGTCCATCCATTTACTGGCAATTGCCATAATTTTATTCTTCTTTAAGGCTGAGTAATATTTAATTGTTTATATATATATATCACATTTTCTTTATCCATTCATCTGTTGAAACGCATCTAGGTTTGTTCCATAGTTTAGCTATTGTGAGTTGAGCTGCTATAAACATTGATGTTGCTGTGTCACTGTAGTATTCTGATTTTAAGCTCTTTGGGTATAAACAGAGGAGTGGGATAGCTGGGTCAAATGGTGACCTCAGGTTTTCTGAGGAATCTTCATACTTCTTTCCAGAGTGATTGGACCAATTTGCAGTCCCACTAGCAATGTATGAGTGTATCTTTTTCCCCACGTCCTTGCCAACACTTATTGTTGCTTGTAGTCTTTTTAAAAAAATATTTTTTTTTAGTTGTAGATGGACACAATTTCCTTTTTCTGTTTGTTTTTTTTTATATGGTGTTGAGAATTGAACCCAGTGCTTCACACATGGGAGGCAAACATGCCACCACTGAACTACAACCCCAGCCTGTTGCTTGTGTTATTGATAATTGCCATTTTGACTAGAGTGAGATGAAATCTTAAGGTAGTTTTGATTTGCATTACTCTGATTGTTAGAGATGTTGAACATTTTTTCATGTATTTGTTGATCGATTGTATTTCTTCTTTGGTGAAATGTCTGTCCAGTCCCTTAGCCCATTTATTGATTGGGATTTTTTTTTTTTTGATGTTGAATTTTTTTTTTTTTATTGTAAACAAATGGGATACATGTTGTTTCTCTGTTTGTACATGGCGTAAAGGCATACCATTTGTGTAATCATAAATTTACATAGGGTAATGTTGTTTGATTCATTCTGCCATTTTTTCCCTTCCCCCCCTCCCCTCCCACCCTTCCCCTCCATCTATACAGTCCTTCCTTCCTCCATTCCTACCCCCCTCCCTAAACCCAACTCCAACCCCAACACTAACCCTTCCCACCCCCCATTATGTGTCATCATCCACTTATTAGCGATATCATTCTTCCTTTGGTTTTTTGAGATTGGCTTATCTCACTTAGCATGATATTCTCCAGTTTCATCCATTTGCCTGCAAATGCCATAATTTTATCATTCTTTACGGCTGAGTAATATTCCATTGTATATATATACCACTGTTTCTTTATCCATTCATCAATTGAAGGACATCTAGGTTGGTTCCACAATCTGGCTATTGTGAACTGAGCAGCTATGAACATTGATGTGGCTGTATCTCTGTAATATGCTGATTTTAAGTCCTTTGGGTATAGGCCAAGGAGTGGGATAGCTGGGTCAAATGGTGTTTCCATTCCAAGTTTTCTAAGGAATCTCCACACTGCTTTCCAGAGAGGCTGCACTAATTTGCAGCCCCACCAGCAATGTAAGAGTGTACCTTTCTCCCCACATCCTCGCCAACACCTGTTGTTGCTTGTATTCTTGATAATTGCCATTCTAATTGGGGTGAGATGGAATCTTAGGGTGGTTTTGATTTGCATTTCTCTTATTACTAGAGATGTTGAACATTTTTCCATATGTTTGTTGATTGCTTGTATATCTTCTTCTGTGAAGTGTCTATTCATTTCCTTAGCCCATTTGTCAGTTGGATTATTTACATTCTTGGTGTAGAGTTTTTTGAGTTCTTTATAGATTCTGGAGATTAGCGCTCTATCTGAAGTATGATTGGCAAAGATTTTCTCCCACTCTGTAGGCTCTTTCTTTGCATTGCTGATAGTTTCCTTTGCTGAGAGAAAGCTTTTTAGTTTGAATCTATCCCAGTTATTGATTCTTGCTTTTATTTCTTGTGCTATGGGAGTCCTGTTGAGGAAGTCTGGTCCTAAGCCGACATGTTGAAGGTCTGGACCTACTTTTTCTTCTATAAGATGCAGGGTTTCTGGTCTGATTCCGAGATCCTTAATCCATTTTGAGTTTAGTTTCGTGCATGGTGAGAGATATAGGTTTAGTTTCATTCTGTTGCATATGGATTTCCAATTCTCCCAGCACCATTTGTTGAAGAGGCTATCTTTTCTCCATTGCATATTTTTGGCCCCTTTGTCTAGTATGAGAAAATTGTATTTATTTGGGTTTGTGTCCGTGTCCTCTATTCTGTACCATTGATCCACCTTTCTATTTTGGTACCAATACCATGCCGTTTTTGTTACTATTGCTTTGTAGTAGAGTTGAAGATCTGGTATTGCGATACCCCCTGCTTCACTCTTTCTGCCAAGGATTGCTTTAGCTATTCTGGGTTTTTTATTCTTCCAGATGAATTTCATAATTGCTTGCTCTATTTCTGTAAGGTACATCATTGGGATTTTAATTGGAATTGCATTGAATCTGTATAGCACTTTTGGTAGTATGGCCATTTTGACAATATTAATTCTTCCTATCCAAGAACATGGGAGATCTTTCCATCTTCTAAGGTTTTCTTGAATTTCTTTCTTTAGTGTTCTGTAGTTCTCATTGTAGAGGTCTTTCACCTCTTTTGTGAGATTGATTCCCAAATACTTTATTTTTTTCGAAGCTATTGTGAATGGGGTAGTTTTCCTAATTTCTCTTTCTGAAGATTCATCGCTTATATATAAAAATGCCTTAGATTTATGTGCATTGATCTTATATCCCGCTACTTTACTGAATTCACTTATGAGATCTAAAAGTTTTCTGGTGGAATTTCCTGGTTCCTCTAAGTATACCATCATATCATCAGCAAATAGGGATAGTTTGAGTTCTTCTTTTCCTATTCGTATCCCTTTAATTTCTTTGGTCTGTCTAATTGCTCTGGCTAGAGTTTCAAGGACGATATTGAATAGAAGTGGTGAAAGAGGGCATCCCTGCCTTGTTCCAGTTTTTAGAGGGAATGCTTTCAGTTTTTCACCATTTAGAATGATATTAGCCATGGGTTTAGTGTAGATGGCCTTTACAATGTTAAGGAATGTTCCCACTATCCCTATTTTTTCTAGTGTTTTGAGCATGAAGGGGTGCTGTATTTTATCAAATGCTTTTTCTGCATCTATCGAAATAATCATGTGATTCTTGACTTTAAGTCTATTGATATGGTGAATTACATTTATTGATTTCCTGATGTTGAACCAACCTTGTATCCCTGGGATGAAACCCACTTGATCATGGTGCACTATCTTTTTAATATGTTTTTGTATGCGATTTGCTAAAATTTTGTTTAGAATTTTTGCGTCGATGTTCATTAAGGATATTGGTCTGAAATTTTCTTTCCTCGATGTGTCTCTGTCTGGTTTAGGAATCAGGGTAATATTGGCTTCATAGAATGAGTTTGGGAGAGTTCCCTCCTCTTCTATTTTCTGGAATACTTTGAGAAGTATTGGAATGAGTTCTTCTTTAAAAGTCATGCACATGGGCTCAGCAAAAAAGCTGGAGTATCCATCCTCATTTCAGATAATGTGGACTTCAAGCCAATGTTAGTTAGAAGGGATAAAGAAGGACATTTCATACTGCTTAAGGGAAGCATAAATCAGCATGATATAACAATCATAAACATCTATGCCCCAAACAGTGGCTCATCCATGTATGTTAAACAAATCCTTCTCAATTTTAGAAACCAAATAGACCATAACACAATAATACTAGGTGATTTTAACACACCTCTTTCACCACTGGACAGATCTTCCAAACAAAAATTGAACAAAGAAACCATAGATCTCAATAACACAATCAATAATTTAGACTTAACAGACATTTATAGAATATACCATCCAACCAAGAGCGAATACACTTTCTTCTCAGCAGCACATGGATCCTTCTCTAAAATAGACCATATATTATGCCACAAAGCTAATGTCAGCAAATACAAGAAGATAGAGACACTACCTTGTATTCTATCAGATCATAATGGATTGAAGTTACAAATTAATGAAAGAGTAAAAAACAGAAACTACTCCAACACCTGGAGATTAAACAATATGCTACTATATGATGAATGGATAACAGAAGATATTAGGAAGGAAATGATGTTGAATTTTTTGAATTCTTTATATATCCTGGAGATTAATGCTCTGTTTGCGGTGCATGTGGTAAAGATTTTCTCCCATTCTCCAGGCTCTCTCTTCAAGTTCCTATACATCTGTGATGAATCCACTGAAAGAGAAATTAGGAAAACTACCCAATTCATAATACCCTCAAAAAATAAAATAAAATACTTTGGAATCAATGTAACAAAAGAGTTGAAAGACCTCTACATTGAAAACTACTGAACACTAAACAAATAAATTGAAGAAGACCTTAGAAGATGGAAAAATCTCTCATGCTCTTGGATAGGAGAATTAATATTGTTAAAATGACCAGGCTACCAAAAGCATTATACAGATTTAATGCAATTCCTACTAAAATCCCAATGACATTCTTCATAGAAGTAGATAAAATAATCAGAAAATTCATTTGGAAAAATGTAAGACCCAAAATAGCCAAAGCAATCCTTAGCAAGAAAAGTGAAGCTGGAGGCCTCACAATACCAGACCTTAACCTGTACTACAGAGCCATGGTAACAAAAATGGCATGGTATTGGCCCCCAAACAGACAGATCGGTGGTACAGAATAGAGAACACCTAGACAAACCCACATACAGTCATCTCATAGTAGACAAAGGCGCCAAAAACATTCATTGGAGAAAAGATAGCCTCTTCAACAAATGGTGCTGGGAACACTGGAAATTCATATGTAATAAAATAAAATTAAACCCCTATTTCTTACATTGCACAAAACTCAACTCAAAGTGGATCAGAGACTTAGGTAGTAGAACAGAGACTCTGTGCCTAATAAACTAAAAAGCAGGACCAAATCTCCACCATGTCAGCTTAGGAACTGACTTCCTTAACAAGACTCCTGAAGCACAAGAAGTAAAATCAAGCATTAATAAATGGGATGGATTTAAACTAAAAAGCTTCTTCTCAGCCAAGGAAACAATCAAACAGGCACTATTAACAAACATCACTTTGAAGCATTGGGAATCCAGAGTGATCAAGAAAGGGCTGCTGCCCTCATGATCGAGTGGGAGGTTTTATGAATGAGCCAACATACTCACCATCCCCTAACTCACAGTAAGTGATTTTTTTTTTCTTTTTGGTGCCAGTGCTTAACCACTGAGGAGCCACATCCCCAACCCTTTTTAATATTTTACTTAGAGACAGGGTTTCTTAGGGTCTCACTGAGGTGCTGAGGCTGGCTTTGAGGTCGTGATCCTCCTTCCTCAGCCACCTGAGCCCCTGGGGATTACAGGCATGCACCACTGCACCAAGGACAACTGATATTTTTAAATGAATAATTGCCACCAACCTGAAAATAAACTCCAACGTGAGATTGTATGATTCAAGAGCTGTCGGTGTTTAAATAGATAACTACACAGTCAAAAGAGTTTAGGAAATGTTGAGCGCAAAATCAAGCAATTCTGTGTACTGCAGATTTCCATTTATTTAGAGAGTTCTTCAATACAATCTTTAAACATGTTAGTTGGACCTTCTATATGAGACGGTGCTTACCTTAAGACATACAGAAAAAGAAAGTCTCAAGCTAAAAATATGCCATCTTTAAATAGTTTATTAGTCAATGAGATCCTTTCTATGGCTTTAGAAAGAATATGCTTTTAGGGAAGGCAGCAGTCATTAATTATCAGCTAAATGTACATCATTTTATGCTCATTATTTATTTTTAGATTCAAAAGAACTTCTATAGATTGTGAAATCAATACAGTATGGATTGGTGAATTGTGACATACATGCTGAGTTTTCTACTTATTTTTATGTCATTGTTTTAAGCATTTAAAACTGTCTATCTAAAAGAAGTTGATAGGAAACTGATTCTTGAATGACAACTATTTATCAGTAATTACAGGTTATATAATATTTATAGAAAATATTAATTTTTTTCACATGTAATAAGTATTAAATTTACATGAACTATTTAAATTTTGATATGGAGCCAAAATAAACAAAAGTAGATTTTTGTTCACTGAATATCTTAACTGGAAAAATAGTTTAAAATCACTTCAAAAGGTGAACAAATATTTCATTTAAGAAATAATTTAATTAAAATTGCAATAAGTTTTAAATCTTGAAGTGAATACTTAAGTATATTTAAATTACTTAATCATATGTTACAGTAACCTTCAAAAAATTTTATAGAATTTTAAAAAAAGGAATTCAAAAATTTTATAAAAATGAGTTCAAATTTAAAAATGAATTCAAAGTTAAATGCTGGTTTTAAATGCCAGTTTTTTAACATAATTTAAAAATCATTCCTCTGTTGGGAATACTGTTTTAAAATATTCATCTGTAAAATCAACACCCATAAATGAATTGCATTCCTATACATCAGTGATAAATCAACTGAAAGAGAAATTTGGAAAACTATACCATTCACAATAGCCTCAAAAAAAAAAAAAAGATAAAATACTTGGGAAAAAACTTAGCACCAAAAAAACAAATAATCCAGTCAATAAATGGGCAGAGGAACTGAACACTCACAGAAGAAATATAATCGAGGGCTGGGTTTGTAGCTCAGTGGTAGAGAGCTTACCTAGCATGTATGAGGCCTTAAGTTCATTTCTCAGCACCATATATAAATATAAATAAAACAAAGGTCCATTGACAACAAATGAAAAAATTTAAAATATGTATTTATCTATAATAATATATATTTATTATATATAATAATATATAATATATAATAATAATATAATATATATATAATATATATTTATCTATAGAACAAGAACTAGGAGATAAAATATAAGATTGCTGTATGGATTCAGAACTTGCAGGTGCTTTACTCTCTTGTTCCTTTACTGTTAGAATACTATCGGTATGGAAAATATATATATAAAGATAATTGAAAAAAAATCAATTAAAAAAAGAAATACAATCATCAAATATATGAAAAAATGCTCAATATCTCTAGCAATTAGGGAAATGCTAATTTAAACTACACTGAGATTTCATCTCACTCCAGTCAGAATGGCAATTATCAAGAATATAAGCAACAATATATGTTGGCCAGGATTTGGGGGGAAAAAGATACACTTATACATTGCTGGTGGGACTGCCAATTAGTGCAACCACTATAGAAAGCAGTATGGAGATTCCTGAAAAAACCTGGAATGGAACCACCATTAGACCCAGTTATCCCACTCCTGGTCATATACCCAAAGAACTTAAAATCAGCAAACTATAATGACATGGCCACATCAATGTTAGTAGTGCTCAATAAAGAAAATGTGGTGCATATATACAGTGGACTATTACTCAGCCATAAAGAAGAATGAAATTATGGTATTCTCTGGTAAATAGATGGAACAGGAAGCTTTCATGCTAAGTGAACTAAGCCAGTCTCCCAAAAAAACCAAAGGCTGAATGTTCTGTCTGATATGTAGATGCTGACTCACAATAGCCTGCGGGGAAGGAGGAGTAGAGAATTACCCAATTGAATAGGGGGTAGTGGGGGGAAGGGAGGGAGATAACAATGGGAAGACAGTAGAATGAATCAGACATAACTATCCTATATTCATATATGAATACACGACCAGTGTAACTCCACATCCTGTACAACCACAAAAATGGGAAGTTATACTCTTGTATGATATGTCAAAATACATTCTATTATCACGTATAACTAAAAAGAATAAGTAAAAAAATAAATATATATATTTATCTATAGTGATGAGAACTAGGAGATAAAATATAAGATTGCTATATGGATTCAGAACTTGCAGATACTTTTCTCTTTTGTTCCTTTACTGTTAGAATACTATTGGTATGAAAAATATAAATCCCAGAGAGAAAATTACTTTTAAAAATGGTTTTATAATTTTTAAGGATTGATATTTATAGGAAAAGAACCAAAATAGAGAGGGTATAGCATTTGGTTGTTTTTTGAATGGATGCAAAATTGAAAGCTTCAACTAAATTGAGAGCTTTTTATAAATAGATGGTTAATTGTAAAACTAACAAATAAGCTTTTTCCAATTAGTTTAAAATCAAATGTGTTATATGATTTGGGAGGGGTGTGGAAACAGCTTTCTTTAGCCTCATAAATATTAGGAAGAATCAAATATAAATAGGCCAGCTTGCTTTTTATTACCAAAATGATCCCACAGCCTAAGCAAAGGTCACAAAGGCAGGATAAACTGTCACTATGTTCTTAATTTGTATTTTCCTACTTGGGTTAAATATTTTACTGGCAAATCATCTCCTACAAAAGAATTATAAGCTATTTTATTTGATAATATGTCCACACCACTTTTTGTTTATTAGTGAAATGCAGAATAGGACATGTATACTTTTGTTAAAATTAATAAGCATGTTTAATATTAACACTGTGAAACAACAAATTTACAAATACTCATTGATCTGTTATTCTCAGACACAAAGTACTGTGGGATTGCAGTGTTGCCTAAGAATGACAGATATATGGATCTTTTGTTGCTTATAATCTAGTAAGATTATCAAGATGTAAATGCTTGAGGTATTAAATGAACTATTGAGATCCAGTAAAGAACAATATAAAGATTAAATGCCAAATTGGCAAGGAGGAATAATCATTTAGAAAAAAGAATGGCATATATGATGCAAAATAAACATGAGAAATGTAGCACAGAATAATGTACCATTAGTTGCCAATTGAACACACATGTACTCTTCCTTCCTTTTTTTTTTTTTTTTTTTTGTGGTGCCTGGGATTGAACCTAGGGCCTTATGAACACACATGAACACTTTAGTGAGCTGAGAAGCATGAAACTAGGAATGAACAATGCAAGATTTCAGGAAATACTCTGAGGGGAGAAGAGATTCTAAATAACGCAGTAGGGGATTATGGTGCTGAAAAGAGAGCATTCTGTGGACCCTGAAAAGCAGGTTAAGAAATTTACTTATGTATCTCCATCACTTCATTATGTATTGCATTAAAAAGTATTACATCTTTAAAAAACATATCTGAATTTCTGGAAAACTTACTGTTTTTGTTTGTTAAAAATGAATACACGCACACACACACACACACACACACACATATACTTTAGTATGTATTAGTTGTAGTTACTGTTTATTGGACTTGCAGAAGACATGAAGCAAAGAACATTTATAAGAGCTGTTCTGTCCACAGAGATGAAGTAACTAATAGAGAAGTGTCATTCACCCAGCAAGTGGCAGGGCTGGGATTTAGACAGAGCTGCTTAGGCTGTCTCTTGTTGCTAACTTACATGTGCCAGGCACTGGGCTAAACACTTTCCTATATTCCTTAGGACAATTTTATGAAGTAGGTTCATTTATCCCCATTTTATGAATGAAGGAACTGAGGTTTAGGGCATTTCAGTAGTGCAAATCATAAACTTAACAACTTAGGTAATACCAGTCTTATAAATCCTCCATAACTAGTGAGTTGCCTTTTAAATGAAATGTTTTATGGGGTTTACGAAGACATTGGCTTTGTAGTGGTTGACATAGTTAAAGTTAATTGAAACTTGAACAATTTATTATGAGGATTTTCCTCAAAGTAAGTCCCTTTCTATGGGATTTCTTAGAGTAATCAGTTTCTGAAGTCTAATGGGGAAGAATTTTTAAGTACAACTTCTAAAAATATTTAATCCTATTCACCATGCAGTAATTATTAGAATGAAAGAATGCCTGCTTTCTTCAAGTAGTATGGTTGCTCTATAGAATTGGATGTTTTACAAGTCATTTTGTAACTTGGTTAATTAAGATTAAAGTAATAATTTCAGTATAAAGATTGCAGTACTTTGGGAGTATAGCTCTAATGGAAGAGGGGGGAAAAGAATGTGTCTCAACTCTAAATAGCTTTGTGTGCTATTGCCAAAAAAGAAAAATTAAAAATAAAAAAGAGCTGAGTCAGAAGAATAGCTGATTAAAGATGCAAAGAGTGAAAACGCAATTCAACATTTGCTGATCATGTGGGTAATAAAGCTCACTGAATAAAACTTTTTAAAAAATCTATTTCTGTTCTCTACTCACCAACCCTCCCTGCTTATTCAATGAAATTCTTTTTTGCCAGTTTCAAAATAAAGTAGAAAGGCATACTAAGTATACCAAGTTGTCCCTTAGATTTTACCATTGGAACCCTTCCTTTCTCCCCACCTAGATCCATTGCATAGGTCACACCTAGTGGTGTCCTTAAGAAACTGAGCCTTCACAGATACGTTAGTGCTCCTGAGGGAGCACTTCAGTCATAGATTAAGGAAAGTTGAAGACCACAACTCCCCCTCCTTTCAGACACCCAGCTTCTAATTCTGTTCCTCTTCTTTTAAGTGACTTTGAGATTTTACAAACATTGTAAATAACTTATTCTGTGAGAATTAAACTTCATTTCCTGGATAACACACTTATTTAAAATGTGTCCCTGTGTCTTGCAGTAACATGCAGAACCCGACTAGATGGTTAATGACTTATTTTTCTCCTCATTTTCACATTGAAAACTATACCTGAAAGACTATAAAACTACTTTATGGCTTATGATAGTTAAAAAAAAAAAAAAATCAGGCCTGTAGAGAGTGGTGGTTTGCTCAAGAATCAAAAAGAGGTGGCTATTTTTTTTTATCCTCAAAACTGCTTTCCCTAAAGAAAAAATAAAATAAAAAGTGAATTAAATAAGCAAACATAACAATACCCAGATTCTTTTCAGAAGACCTTTCTTTATGCACAACTTTTTTTTAAAAAAAGGCTTATAAGCCCTCTGATAGAATTATTGTATGAATGGTTTCCTCTCTAATGAGTTGCTCTGTCCTTTATAAAATAGACATGCATCCACCTTCAAATTATGTGTAAGCACACCTCTCTTAAAAATAACAGAATAGCAGTAAGATGATTTTTCAAAACTTACTGTGCATATATTAAGAGTTGACTAGTGTAGTGTATTTTATACTGAAAACTTTTCATGTTATACTGAGATTATATTATCATACTTTAACCAAATGGTACTGCCTTTTCCTCTTTCTGATAAATAGGTAAATTAAAAACAAAAGTTACATCCACAAGTAAAATATTGCTACTGCATTGAATATTATAGGAGAAAGGGAAGGCAGAAGTTAGCAGAAGCTACAAATGGGGGACCCTAGAGAGGGCAGCAACAGTAGCAAAAGTTAGAGAGTAAGTGACAGTCGGGACACATACTAGAAACAAAAGTTTAAACAGAAAATTTGCTTTCCTACCTGCCTTCTTTTTCCTACCTTTAGTTATATGATTTAATTGGTAATAAAGTTCTTCTCTATTAATCATTGCTTATGCTTTCTAACCTACACTTTAATAATCACTTGTGGTTTTTTTTACCTAAAGATTCATTATCCTTAATTAGGAATCTTATAGAAGTCACACATTTGCAGAATCACTATTTCTGCCTGGAGTGAATCCAAAATATTTCAGAGTTTGACAAGAATCATCATATCTAAGAACCACTTTCCACCAATGTGCATGGGAATAAAGGATATGACCAAACACTTGAAATGATGATCCCCAGGGGTGAATTTGGAATCCTGCTTATAGAATTCTGTCTTTCCTTCTAGGTTCAATAATCACTTGGACAGAGAACAAATTAGCCTGGCTTAAAAAAATATTGGGCTAAAGACTAGGATTTGACTTTCTGAAATATGGCTAAATGTTAGAGTGTGAAAGTACTCTCAAAGTCAAGAAGGATGCATGTTTTAGGACTTTCACCTATCAATTTGTAATTTAAAATACCAGATATACTACACAATCCTAGGTTAAGGAAGATGGAAGAGAGTCAAAGAAAAAAAGATCTTGGAAGGAGTGCTTTGTAATACACAGGCAAGAGAGACAAAATGACAGTAATGGCTTGAAGATATATGTCAATTATGTATGTATAGGTTTATCTATGTGTGTACAGATGCTTACAGTATTGAAAGAATCTGTATCACTGAGAATTGGCCAAATAGGGCATAAACCATGTAAAATCAAAGGTTAATGAACTTTTTTATGGAGAAGAATTAAGAGTCACAATAAATGGAGACTTTGTTTTGCTAACATATAATCACGTTTCATTAGAAGAGTCTCATCTGTGTACTTCTGCATTCACCTATGCAGTAAGTTCATTCCCTAACTTTCAGTTCTACCTCATCTCTTTCCTTCTTATAACTTACCAAAATTTTAACTATACATTTATTTGTTTAAGTTATGGAACAAACTGAAAGCTGAACAATTTCAAGAATCATGCTGCCGAATTCACCCATGTATACCTACTATTCAACTTGTGACCTGGTTCATAGTAAGCGTACAAAAAAATATTTGTAGAATAATGAATGAACCTGTGTGTTATACATACGGAGCTCTACCTGTTTCATAGTTTTCATTGTTCATCCAGTGTAATTAGTTCTGGTTGTAGAGAGGCAGGAAGCAGCTGTTTTGGTGCTTTCAATGTAATATCCTCAAGATATTACGTTTTTTGGTTACTTTCTTTACAGTTAGAAGCAGTGTTACATAAGCTAGGAAGTCAGACTGCTGGAGAACACGTATTTGGTCTGCTATGAAGCAGTGGTTCCATCTTGGGCACATTACTTAATGTCTCCTTGACTCCATTTCTTCCTATATAAAATGGGTTAATAATAATACTTAATTCAAAAAGACTTAATGAAGAATTAATACGCATAATAAAAAGAAAAGTGCCTGGAACACAATGAACTATTAATAATTATTGACATTTCTGCTGGATGCAGTGGTACACAACTGTAATCTAAGGTATTTGTGACTAAGGCAGGAGAATGACAAGTTAGAGGCCAGCTTGGGCAATTTAGCAATACCCTGTCTCAGAATGAAAAAAAAAAAAAAAATTAAAGGGCCAGGGATGTAGCTCAGTGATAGAGCACTTGCCTGGCATGCTTGAGCCTCTGGCTAGGTTCAATCTCCAGCACCTGAAAAAAAATTGACCCTTCTAAAATTACTATTATTCTAGGAATTTATTCAGTTCTTGAACTGGATTATACTGCAGTAACATAAACCTGCAAATCTCAGTGGTTCAAGAAAGTGTTATTCTCATTCACACTTTTATGTCCAGCATGGGTTTGCAGGAAAGCTCTGCTTATTAAAGACACTCAGGGATGTAAAATGATGGAAATTTTTGTTTATTAACCTTCCTACTTACAGTAGTGGATGGAGGGAATGTGGCAAACTATACAGTGGTTTTAAAAGCTTGAGTCTGGATGTGTCTCACTTTTGCTTACAAACTTTTAGCTAAAGGAAGTCACATCAGCATGCTTAATTTCAAAGTGGATAGAGAAGTCCAGTTCTACAGTTTGTCTAGAAGGAAAAGAGGATAACAACTTTTAACTTTCAGTCTGTCAATCAGATACTTGTTTTTATTAGATCTTGGTAGGATTAGATTTCATACACAGAAGTCCTGACCTTAATGATTACTGTTAATTCTTCAGCCAAGTAGAAATGCCACTTCTATGTTTATTTAGAAATGAAAGTTCTATGTTTGTTTAGAATGCTTATTTAGTAAAGTATTTCTTTGTTCTTTTTCACTCTTTTCTCTGTTCCATTTAATAGTTTTTATTATTAAATATCAGGTAACCAATTAACCTTTACAGCTTCACTTTATCAGATAAATTCAGTTTTCCCATTAGTTTATAAAGGCAGGCCATTCTTGGAAGGGGTTGGAGGAAACCTTTAAAGAAAATTGAGTATATTTTCCTAAATTGAAATTGTAAATTTTTTTTTCCAAAAAATTCATTGAGGGACTGGGGTTGTAGCTCAGTGGTAGTGTACTTGCCTAGCACATGTGAGGCACAGGGTTTGATCCTTAGCAGCACATAAAAATAAATAAATAAAATAAAGGTATTGTGTCCATCTACAACTAAAAAAAGTTTTAAAAAGAAAGAAAGAAAATGAAGCTTCTATTTGCTTTTTACCCAGTTTCCCCCTATTGTAACATTCTGCAAAACTACAATGTAATATCACAGAGGGTATTCTAATCGAATAGCTTGCTTTTGCATTATTGAGTTTTGAGAATTATTGATCTATTTTAGCTACTAGTCTCTGGTCAGATATACATTTTGCAAAAATTTTCTTCCACTCTGTAGCATGTCTTTTTATCCTTTTAACATTTTCTTTTGTAGAATGAATGTTTTTAATTTTCATGAAGTATTCTTTATCTATATTTCCTTTATAGATGTGCTTAAGGTGTGAAGTCTAAAAACTGCCTAGCTATAGATTCTAAAGTTTTTATACTTTTATTCTTAAAATATTCAATTTTACAGTTATTTATGTTTGTGATACATTTTGGGTGGATTTTTATTTAAGGTGTGAGACTTAGGTCAAGGTTTTGGGGGTGTGGGTGACTATGATATTTATTGCTCTAATACCATTGACTGTAAAGGTTGTCTTTCCTCCATTGAATTTTTCACCTTTATCAAATGTTAGATGAGCATATTTATGTGGGTCCGTTTTAGGGTTCTCTGTTGTTTTGTTGATTTGTATCTGTCCCTAGGCTAGTATTACACAGTCACAATTGCTGTAACTATGTAAGTTTTTAAACCAAGTAGACCAGTTCCCCCTACATTAACCTTTTATTTTATGAACTTTAGAATAATTCTATTTATATCTAAGAAATAATATTAAATGTGTACATAAATTTAAGGATAATTGGTATCTTTACTATATTGAGTCTTATAAACTATTCTTCCAAATCAAGAAAAATGATATGCTTTCCATTTTATTTAGATATTATATAATTTCATTTATCAATATTGTATAGTTTACATCACACAAGCTCTTCACGTCTTGCTAGACTTATACCTAAATAGTTCTCTTTGTTAATGATTCAAATTATATTTTATTTTCATTTAAAAATCTACATGATTACTACTAGTATGTAGAAGTACAATTAATATTTGTATGTTTATCTTGTATCCCATGATCTTGATGATCACAATCATTAGTTATAGGAAATTTTATTTGTTTGTTTTTTGGTACATTATAATTACACAAAATGGCAGGATTCCTTGTGATACACTGATAATGTACATAACATAATTTGGTCAATTTCATTGCCTACTACCTCCTTTCCCGGCCCCCCCCCCCATGATTACTCTTCTTTACTTTTTGTGACATTCTACACAGGCAGTTATAATCTACAAATAGAGCCCCTTTCATTTCTCTTTCTCCTACCTGTATTTGTTTTAATTCCTTTATTCCTTTTTTGCCTATTGCATTAGCTGGAAATTCCAGTGCTACAATGAATATGAGCAGTAACAGCAGACATCTTTGACTTATTCCCAACGTTAGTGTTGAACATTCAGTCACACCCTGAAGTATAAAGTTAGCTATAGGTTCTTTGAAGATTCTTAATAGAATGTTTAATAGAGTTCCCCAGTGAAACCATCTAGGCCTCGAAATATTTTTCTGGGGGAGTTTTAAACCCTGTCTCAAATGTCCTTAGTCGTTATAGAGTTAACCTCCTGTGTTTTGCTCACGTAGGGTGAGTTGTGGTAGTTTGGTATTTCTTGAGGAATTGGTTTGTTTTGTCTAAGCTGTCAGATTTATGAGTATAGTCTCTCATAGTATTTCCTCCTCTTTGTAGTGTCTTCATGGTCTGTGGTAATATCCCTTGTTTAATTTCTGTTATTAGTAATTTGTGTCTACTTTTATTTCTTTGTCAGTCTTGCTAGGGATATATCAATGTTGATTTTTTTCTAAGAAGCAGCCCTTTGTTTCATTAATTTTTCTGCTTTTTTTGTCTTCAGTTTCACTGATTTTTATGAACTTCTGTGTTTCTCTTCACTATTTCCTTCCTCCTGCTTGCTTTACTCTCCTTTTTTCTGTTATTAAGGTGGAATTTTAGGTATAGATTTAAGATTTTTTTTAATGTATGCAAATAGTACTACAAATGTTCCCCTTAGCACTACATCAGTTGAGTTACTACTTCAGTTGTGTTTGACAAATGCTGATTTTTTTTTTTTTTTTTTTTTTTTTTTTTTTGGTCATTTTCATTCAGTTCTCTGTTTTTTGTTTTCCCTTGAAATTCTTTTTGCTTCATGGATTATTTTCCTGTTATCCACCCTGTGGGTTATTTGGTCATTTTTTAAATTCCATTTTGATGTATTCACACTGTTTTGAGTATCTCTCTTAGTACAGCTTTTCAAGTGGCGTCTCTAAGTACTACGTATATTTGCGGTTCCTCCGTCTGCTGGTGGTATCCTTCTGCCAGTCCATGTGAGGTGGAGGAACTGTACCTTCCTTCGTATCCTTTTACTCTCCCCATTTCTATTCATCCTGAATAGTACCTCTCCTTACACTTCGAATCACAACAGGCAGTGTTACAATTTTTTTTGTTTTGATACTAAAATATAATTAAGAACACTCGAGGAAAAGAGCAGCCTGTTTTATTGACCACTATTTCTTTTGTCTTCCCTCTCTCGATGTCGCAGCGTTCCTTCTTTTATCCCCTTCCCTCCTGTTTGCTGAACTGTCTTTAGCTTTCTGTTATACTAGATTTAATATGGCAATAAATATTTTGTTTTCCTTTGTCTAAAAATATCTTCATTTCTCCTTTATTCCTCAGGATATTTTTACAGGCTGTAAGACTCTCAGGTGACACAGTTCTTTTCTTTCAACATCTAAAAAATATTTTGTCTCTTCCTTTGGCCACCATTGTTTCTGATGTGAAATTTGTAGTCATTCTGATTGTTTGGTCTCTGTAGGAGAGAGGCCATTTTTCTCTCAGTGCTTTTTTGAATTTTCTTAGTCCTCAGTCTTCAGAAGATTGTGAAGTGGCTTGGCATGGATATCTTTGGGTGTATCAGCTTCTTAAATCCGAACATTTATAATATGACACAATGAAAGTCACTATTCTGTGTAATTAATATGCATCAATGAAAAATTCCCCCCAAATCTGTACATTTATTTTTTTTTTGCCATATTTGAGATTTATTCAGCCATTATTTAGGTATTATTTGTCCCTGACTACTTTCTCCTCTTCTAGGATTCTGTCGACACCAATGTTAGATGTTAGACTCCACAGATTCCACTGTTTGTCCCTGCCCCCCAGTATGGTCAGTCTGTTTCTTGTCTGTTAATCAGATTGAGTAATTTTTTGTTGTACATTCCAATTAAGTGATTATTCCTTCTATTATTGAACCCCACCTCTCCGCTTTAATTTTGGTTGTTGTGTTTGTCAGGCCTAAAAGTTTCATTTGGTTCATTTTCTGTTCCTTTGTTGAGGTGCTCTATTTTTGTTCATTTCAAGGATATTCACAATTGCCTTTTGAAACTTTATTTTAATCATGGCTTTAAATTTTTTGCCAGAAAATTTCACCATCTCATCTCAATGTTAACCCCTCTTAGTGATCTTTTCACATTCTGTTGGAGATACACAGGTTCTTGGTATGACAAGTCATTTTGTAATTAAACCTAGATGTTTTGTTAATGCTCTGAGATTTTTATCTCATTTAAGCTTTCTCTTTCAGTTGAGTTTCTGGGCAGCGCTTCTTCAGAGGAACAGGGGCATTGCCTTCTACTGACAAGGAAGGTAGAAATGAGATTTCCCACTTGGCTTGCAAGAAACCCAAGGAGTTCGGGTTCCTCCTTACTGTTTAGTGTGGATGAATACTCTAGCCCCCATGTGGTGTCCACTGTGAGGGTAGCCTCATTGCCAGTTGTTAACAGTTGAAGTTCTAAATCTCCACTGTGTCTCCTGTGACGTTACCCTTCCAGGGAATGTGAGAGATACCTTATTACTATCCAAACAGGGAAGATGGAAACCCAGACTACCTCCATGGTCTTTGCTGATTCCATGTGGGTGGGGCTCCTTGTTACCAGGAAGCTGAAATAAAAGTCCTGTTTCCTTACTTGACCTTCTCTGAACCACCTCAGCAAGGGTATTGGGTGCCACCTTGCACTCTCACAAGGGTGCATTTCTAGGCTCCCACCTCATTCTTTGCTATTGTGGTGAGGTGGGGGCCACAGTTTTTCTGTGAGATTTGGCTGGAATATAGCAGCTATTGTATCAAAGATTCCTGTCTTGCTAGGTTGCCTGTTTCTTGGTCCTCTGGGTAGAAACAGCAAACGTTTGTTGGGCTTTTCTCTCTACCCATTGACCTGTTTTGTTGGGGCTGTTCTCTCTGCCCATTGTTGGTCTCTTTGCCTCGAAGTCTAGGATATAAAAGGCAATGGCACCTCATGCCCCTCATCCCTGTGTTGTACCTTATGTTCTAGAGACTTTAGCCTTCACCTTTCAGAGACTTCTTGGGTTTTTTTAATATATAATATCAAAAACTGTTCAGTTGCATTTATGGGAGGAATAAGGGTAAGTGTGTCTGTGGTGAGAAATTTTAGATAACGTAAGATCTCTGGTCTCTGCTAGTGAATTCAATTATTTAATTTTAATATGGTCTTAAGGAAAATCCTTCTAGCAATATTTTCACATGGTCTTCTTTCAATGACTGTGATTAGTCTATATTTGTAAGGCTAGAAATCATTCTATTTTAAATTAGTTGCAGAGATATAATTTATTATGAGTATTTATCAGATAAGCATTATTTTAGCAGAAAAATAAGTTTTTAGGTACAGAAAAATAGGATATATTAAAATATATTTCAAATGTTTATAATTTTAATGCTTTGTACAGTTCCTTTATATTATTGTATTCTTTTATAATTGAGCTATAGATAACAAAATTATATAACCATAAAATCTAAGATGTTTTTCAAAAATAAATACTTTTTCTCATTAACTATATGTCTATAGATTTTTTATTCTGAAAAATATTTAATTAATTCATTGAATAATTATTAAAATATAGCATGTATCAGATATGGTGCCAGAATTATAATGATGAGTAAGATGCATATAGGTTCTGCCTTATCAAACTTAAAGTGTTTTTCTACAATAAGATATCAAAATATAAAGTAAAATCAAATCTCAGATGAAAGCTTTTTATATGTTTTTATGAATAGTGCTGTTCAGGAAATTTAGGATATTATCTTTTGAGTATATTATTCCAAATACTAATACAGAAAAACTTAACTTCTCAAGCAGTGGTATTTATCTTCAGTGTTTATTGAAACTAAATTGAAAACAAAAATCATATCATGAGATGTTCCATTGCATATACAATGAACACATTTCAGTAGTTTCTGAAATATTCCCTGGCTTTTTAATACAGAGTATAAAAGACAGTGTTATCCAATGATGGGGCTTTGGTTGTTAATGGTTTATATTAGCCAAAAGCTATAAAATCATCCAAGGACTCTGTTAGCATTAGAATAATAATTTACCAGGACAATTACCACAGACTGGAATTTTTGCAGCTCTAATTCAGTATTATTAATAATGGATAAAATTGCACTTTTCTCAGGTTGCTGTGGGCAGCAGGGAATTATTTCAATGAATATTTCAGCACATTATTTTAATCATTGCTCTACCAAATCCAAGTGGGCAATATTTTATACTTCTTAATTCAGTCTACTAAGAAACCATGGTCATTAAATTGCAAACTATTTGTAGTGAGTTCTATCCTGTGATTTACAAGCCTTGTTAAAAACAGTGTAAAAGAAAGCAAACTGTGCTATTAATACTTGTAATTTGATGTTGCATCTGTTACTAAACTCCCCATGATTAATGTTTTTTAGTAGCAGAAAGAACATTGTAAAAAAAATTAAAAACAGAGCTGAGTGTTATAATACCTAAAATACGAGAATATTTCTACTTTAAGTTTTGTTCATTTATAAAGAAAACATACAAAACAAGTGTAAAATATAAATATCTCAAAAATCATCTCAGTTTTTGAGACCAAAGAAATGGACTTTAATTTTATGGAAAGAATAAATTTCCAGTTATACATTTTTATTCATAGTAATTAATACTGTTCCTTTATTTTTCCACATTTAGCCAGTTGCATGATTTCTGGCGTTTGGATTACTGGGAAGATGATCTTCGCAGAAGGAGACGATTTGTTCGTAATGCCTTTGGTTCCACTCATGCTGAAGCATTGCTGAAAGCTGCAATAGAATATGGTTAGTACTCATGCCTCTTAAACAAAAAATATTGCTGGATGTGAAGTGACCCTTTGTGTTTGAGAATTTATATTTTTCACTGGCATTTAATATTCTCCATGTTGTAAATCAGAAGTGTTTGGTTCTGCTTTATTCTTCAAAATTGTTTAACTTATCTCAATATTTCTTACACTAGATATATTTAAGACCCTTTAATTTCTTTTAAGAGATTAAAAATTCTTACATAGTTGGTTATTACCCATATAGCCTACATAAATAAATAGAATAAAATCATTAATTTCTTTTTTAGTGTCTTTCAAACTTTGGTGACTCAGACCCATATTGGGAAAGAAACATTATGTTATAATCCTATAAGCAGACTTACATATTTCTATGTATGTAGAAGTTTGTATGTATGTATGCACAGTAATATATACATACATATGTATGCTGTATGTATATTCATGTATACAAATACATACATCTCTGTTGATTGAAACAAATATATTAATGACCCCTTTACATGAAATTTTCTGTATTATTCCTGTCCTATTTTTTCAGATTAATACAGATAAAAATCCTTTTATAATCTGCCAATTTAATTCCCCATCCTTCAGTAGATTACAAATGAAGTTTGAAAAAATTGGCCTGCCATTAACAATATCATCAGCTATTTCACTACAAGAGAACTTTATCTCAAATTGTCCTTTATAAAATACGATAAATAGTAAATATCAAAATATTTTATAGTTTAATAAAAATGCTGCTACTATAGATTGTTGTCCATTTTACCTAGGAACATTTTATCTATTTACCCTTTTTTTTTCTCTGAGACAAGCTGTCACTAATTTGCTGAGGCTGACAGCTTCCAGAGTCACTGGGATCACAGGCATGTGTCATCATGCTCAAGTTATTTACCCATTTTTAAAAATTGTCTAACAATTTTAAGTTAGACCAATCATATCAAAATTTATAACCACATACGTTGAAGAAATACCAGTAATGAATATTGTCCATATATTTTATTACCCACTTTTATTCTCACAATTACTTTAATGTGTTAATACTCATTCATTTGGGATTAATAAGAGAATCATCTGGTTTGAAATTTTCCACGTTTGATAAATAGTTCTTTATCTATAATACAGTTCATTTTCTCAATGGATTATACAGGGAAAATATCTAATCCTAATAAATGCAAAATGTGAAAAGATGGCAGTAAAAAATTTGGAGGATATAGAGAGGTGAGTGGGGAACACTCCCTAGAGGAATCTCTCCAGAAAATTACAAGGAGGAATTATAAACTGCCAAGAGAAAACTGCAGCATTGTGTACCTTCTTCATGCCCTCTACCCTACATATAAAGTATTTTTTTCAGTAGAAATAGGAAATAATTGTCAGTAATTATTACAAACCCCTTCATCCAGTCAAAATAAATGTTGAAAAACTTCATTGAACACAAAGTTGCTATGTTTTAAAGAGAGGTTTTATTTTCAGAACATATATATAAAACTAACAGCAACAAAAAAAGTCAAAAAACTCACCTGTCATTTGAATGTTCTGCCATTAAATATTTAAACATATTTATGTTTGCCAAAGTCTGACAGTGGCCATAGTAACATCCAATGATAGAATGTTTTGATGGTGAGTAATCAGAGATCAAGGGTATATCTATAGTTGAGACCTACAGATGCTAGCCAAGTTCTAGGACAAATTGAAATTCAACTTATTTCTTCCTTTCTGTCAAACAATTGCATATTTCAACTTCTCTAGTGTTACATTCTGTCACTGAAACTTAAGGACTAAATATATGCAATCTGTGCTATAAAATTTGGTCAAACTTTTTTTTTACTCATTTGTTTGTTACCATTTCAGTCATGGTAGCAACAAAAGTTTTTCAGGAACAAAATAATGTTTTCTGGATGTTACTTTTAGTATGACTAGAAGTATTAGAATCAGTGATCACAGTATTTACAATTTTAAATAATTTGTATATGTTGGGAGAGCAACTCTAAAATACTTAAATAGGAAATGTTTACATGGCCATAAAAGCAGTCTCTGGGATTTGAACCACAGGTTGAGTCTTTCCTATTAATACAGTGTTCCTGTTTCAAGAATATGGAATTATATTACTGTGATAGAAGTGAAACAGATTTAGAAGACTTCATGTTTAATAAAAATTCTTGGAGTCATTTGATTTTTTCTGATACCCTAAACTCAGCCAAACATTTTAGATTAGATTATAGTTAGACTTTGATGTGATGGGAGGGAACATTTAGTCATAATTTGAATTTCACGGCATTATTTTTCAGGCAGTTTGGAGCCCTAAATAAAGTCTGCTAATGCTTTTCTTTTAAGTGAGCAAATAATCAGAATTGAATATAATTTTAAGGAAAAGAACAATAATTTTATTTCATACTTACTTTGAAAAGCTTTCCCTTCGATTTCATTATTAAAACTTTTGGTTGACCTTTTTCAGTTGGAAAATATCCCTTACACTGATGGAGTTTTTCATGCTTTCTTAGTAATACTAATGAGTTGAATAATTTATGAGGTTGTCATGTGCAAAAGATTTGGTGTGATTTGATATACTTTCAGCCTCTGGGTTGGAATGTGATTAATAAAAACCTAGAGGCATGTAATTTTTTCCTTGATGTTTAATGTTCTAATTTTGCATGTGTTATTTAGAAGTTTTCTAATAATAAAATATCATACAAGTGCAAATTTAATTGAATACCAGAAATTTTACAGACCATAGCAATGGAAGAATATAAGGAAAACATTTTAAAACTCATAAACTCATGTTCTGACCTACAGTATTTTCTTCTTCAGGGCACATTAGCTAATAGGGAAATTATTGAAAAAGGAAGATTTTGTAAATGGTTTATATATTAAAGTAAAACCTACACTAGTCAAGTTCTGGTACATTTTTTGATGCTTGAAGATTATAACCGCCAAAGAATAATACAAAATCTTAATAAGTTTGGTTTTCTTTTTGACTGTCATTTATCATCCCGGCCTCTGTTTCCCTTCCATAAAATTACAGTGGAACAATGTTTCATCAAAGCCAAAGATCGCAAGTGCCTCAATGTCTGTGATCAAAGACATCATCTTAAATAGGTCTGATCAGGCGTCACTGAAGAGGGCAGGCTGCTTCAGCCTGAGGAGAAAAAACATGGGGCAAAGATGACAAAGTTAATCAGTCACTTCTTTGGCAATAAATAATAAGATATGCTGAGAACTGCAAATGAGAACATTCTTAGGTTCCTCAGAGATGTGTCTGCTTAACACCTGATTTATCTAAGCTTGTGAAGCCATCAAGATATGACCTTGATGAATAAAAAGCAGCTCTGTAACGAATCTGAAATTAAATTAGGTTTGATAGTGTATGCATGGCTACTGTAATGTTTTGGCAGTCATCAAGAGATAAGGAAGACACTGAGAATAAATATACTGAGCCAGCTATACAGTCGTTGAGAAAAAAAAAGCTATCAAATTATCTGACTTTGTTTTTTAAAGAGTTTATAGTTAGTGTAACATTGAGGAAGATAATTTGATTTTTTTAAACTAGTATGCTACTGTTTGTGTTATAAAAAAACTCTTTAGTAAATCTCTTTTTAGTTTTCATTGATAACTCCATTTTAGTTGGTATATTCTTAATTGACTCTCTGAATTTGGAATTAAATAGTTGATCTTGTTCCAATAATATATTGAAAAGTTAATGATGTGAATGTTTTTAAAAGAGGGAGAGAAAGGCATGAGGGAAGTATCTGTCAGCTCCTTTTTGGTGTCAGTGTGATAATTCAGTCTCACAGTCCTTTCTTCACCCTATAGTTTTTATAGTCTCTTAATTTAAATAGATGATATAAAAGTTAAGTTACAAAATATGCTTAGGAATGCATTTTACAGATATTCTATGGCATTTTATGTCAACAAATAGTCTAAAACTCCACCTGTTTTTATGTTAAAGATTCAAATTTGTAGGCTTGAACCAGATTCAAAATATTATAAACATAGAAGGATTTATTGAATAGCTTCTATATGCCATGCATGTTCTAGATGTTGGGTTCAGAGACAAACAATTTCTGCCATTTAACAGCTCATAGTATACTATAATGGTTCTTAACTGGGGTAGAACAGGGTGTGCGATTAGCATCTAATGGGTAGAGACCAGAAATCCTGGTAACATAGTCTGCTGTGCCCTATAATAACCAAAACTCCAGCCCCAAATGTCAATAGTACCTAAGTTGAAAGAACCTGGACTAATGAAAGAATAAACAGTTGCCATAAAGGGAGGTAGTAGTTCCCGAAGGAACCCAGGGGAGACTCACTGAGCCTACACTCAAAATAGGCTTCATAAAAGTAATTGCTTATAATTTATCTCAAAACAAGATTATAAATTTATCAGTGAGGAGGGGAAATAAAGGCAGAAATAGTAACAGAAATGACCAAGGCATGGAGGAAAAAAGAAGTCTTAACTTACTCCTTTGAATGGTCTCAGTATTGCACAGTTAATAACATCATTTTGTAAAAGTTTCAGAAAATATTTTTATTTTGGATATTTCATATTCTTTAATAAAAAAATCATTTGAGGACAAAATCAGATCTTCTAACTAACTCATTTATAGCAGCCATATTCACACAATACTGTATGCTTATCACTTAGTTGCTATTTTTTATTTAATGATAATTGGTTAATTTCAATTAATTGAAATTATGTATATAATTAATTGAACATACAGTATTTTACCACATCATTCATCACTCTTGGTAATAGCATTTACAGATGAATATTATATGGACTAGGTCTGGAAGTTTGGTACTTTCAAATTCTAAAGAATTTTTTTTTTGTTTTCGTGCTTTATTTCCAACTAGTTTATCAAATAATATTAAATATAAGGCAGTGAGAGAATTACATTAATGGATTTATTACTGGGTGGCACAGAACTGATTTAGATAGCTTCTCATAATCTTGCTTATTACCAATAAGTAGAAGGTAACACTGGGGAGAAAAGGACCACACTACACAATTATTAAGTGTATTAATAATTAATAATGTATTAAATAATGAAAATGGTGTTATATGACCGAACACAGGATTGTGTGAAGAAATAGTATAAAACTGAGGCTATAAAGGTCGTTTGGAGCCATATTGTGAAGACACTTGTTGATAGAGCCATTAATGGGTTTTGTTTTTAGTCTAAAATGCCTTTATTACATCTAACCTACAGAAAATCGTAGCTTAGCAACATAAGTACACATTTTACTCTTGTGATTGTATGTCTAACTGGGAGTTGTAGCTTGTTGCTTCTCCCCAGAATCATGAGAGAATATCATACTGCATATCATTAGCCCAGGAAACAATCAAAATTACAAAGTTCAAAATACAGTTTATACTACATGTGTAATATTTTTGCACCATTGTAAAGTTGAAAAATCTTAAATCATTATAAGTTGTAACCACCTATATATAGTTCCTTCTAAATTATAGAACATTTCAGAGATCACAGGTGATATTGGAAGCCTTTCTTTCTTCTCTCCTATATTTGTTTTTTTTTTCTTTTTTGTTCTTTTTAGTTATATATCATAATAGAGTGTAATTTGACATATTTACACAAATATGGAGTACATCTTATTCTAATTAGGATCCCACTCTTGTGGTTGTACATGATGTAGATTAACTGTGGTATATTCATATATGTACATAGGAAAGTTATATCAGAATCATTCAATTGTCTTTCTTATTCCAATTCCCCCTTCCCTTCATTCTCCTTTATCTAATCTACTGAACTTCTCTTCTCCCCTTCATCCCCTTGTTGTCTGTTAGCATCCACATAACAGTGAGAACATTCAACCTTTGGTTTTTTGGAAATTGGCTTATTTCACTTAGCATGATGTTCTCCAGGTTCATCCATTTACCAGCAAATGCCATAATTCCATTCTTCTTTAAGGCTGAGTAATATTCAATTGTGTATATGTACCACATTTTCTTTATCCATTCATCTTTCAAAGGGCATCTAGGTTGGTTCCATAGCTTAGCTGTTGTGAATTGAACTGCTATAAACATTGAAGTATGCTGATGTATGTAGTATGTAGTATGCTGATTTTAAATCCTTTGAGTATAAACTGAGGAGTGGGAGAGCTGGGTCAAATGGTGGTTCCATTCCAGGTTTTCTGAGGACTCTCCATACTGCTTTCCAGAGTGGTTGCATCAATTTGCAGTCCCACCAGCAATGTATGAGTGTACCTTTTTCTCCACATTCTCAACAACATTTATTGTCACTTGTATTCTTGATAATTGCCATTCTGACTGGAGTGAGATGAAATCTCAGTGTAGTTTTAATTTGCATTTCTCTAATTGCTAGTGATGTTGAACATTTTTTATATATTTATTGACCATTCATATTTCTTCTTCTGTGAAGTGTATATTCAGTTCTTTTGCTCATTTATTGATTGAGTTATTCATTTTGGGGGCTTTTTTTGGTATTGAGTTTTGTAAGTTCTTTATATATTCTGGAGATTAATGCTCTGTCTGAGGTGCAGATGGCAAAGATTTTTCTCCCATTCCATAGGCTCTCTCTTCATGTTCTTGGTTGTTTTTAATCTGAGAAAATGATGATTCATAGAAGTCAGGCAACATGTTAATGCGGTAGAGATAAGACTCAACACAAATACCATTTTCTTACTCTACAGTGCTGTTGTGAATACATTTGGAATTTCTTTATATTTCAACTGCAAGGGTCTTCTTGAACATTTCTCCACTGTAGAGCATACCTGCTATTTTTTAACAGATGCTTATAGCCCATTATCTGTAAAGTACCTCAATACAGATTACCTTAGTATCATACATGGAATGTATATTCATGTATTTTATAAAAACATATTTTTAATGTTTTTAGTATTTTAAGAATCATTGTAAATAAACTATGTCAACACCATCCCTTAGATATGCCATTTTTAATAAAGTGAAATTTTTGTTAATTACCTTATTCATCTATGACTCTGAGCCAGTTCCTCATCTGTACAAAATCTCTTCAAAGAACTTTAATTAAAGTACATGGACTATGGGAAATATGGTTATATCATCCACTGTCCAAAGAAGTCTCCCTATCCTTTTAACACCCTTTTAAGTTCTCTAGTTCATCTTTTCTTTCATTATAAGGATTGCCAAACTTTGCAGCATCTGCCATCTACCTCTCTGGACATAAGATACAGGTTTTTGTCCTTATACCTTTCCTCCCACTCTTCTTCTCTCCTTTCAATCCTTTTTTTTTTTCTTTCTGAAAACCAGCATATGCTCATTATAAGAAATCTAAAAAGTGCCAAAAAATAGTAAAGAGGGGGAAATTACCAGTTCTCACCCTGTGAAGATATCACTCTTTACCATTTTGATATGTTTACGTCATGCTAGTCTTTTTTTCTGTGTGTCTTTTATCATAGGGACCAAGCCCTATGAGATATATTCAATCACAAAGATGAATACAAATTGGTCCAAGTTTTCTATATGTTATATCATGTTTTTCACAAGCGAAATGTGCCACTTGATTTTTTAATATAATGAAATCCTGTTTTAAATAATTAAAAATTGTCCTAAGTTCGTGACTAATCAAAATCCTAGCAAGTAATATCCTGTATAAAATGCAAAGAGATTTGATATTTACCATCATGTATATTCTTACCTTAATAAATATGTTATCAAATTTCCTTTAAGAATAGAATGCAGTTTTCTACACTGACTCCATTAAGAGGATTAAGTTAGCATTTCATACTTAGTACTTCACTTAAACTCAATACAAATTTTACACCTTTTTAATTGCATTTTTCTGTGTAGAAGTGCTGTTTATGAATATCCCCTTTGTTGGTCTGCTCTAAAAAGTATTGCTTACATATGAATATTTTGAATTAGGAATAAATGAAATTCCATTTTGCTGTCAGAACCAAATTGTAAAAATGCATTGCATGTCTTTGAAAATCAGTATACTCTATTAGCAGGGCTGTCAATATAAAAAGTGCATTCCATTTCCACCTCTTGCTCTAATAACCTTTTCTGTGTTACTCTGAGGCAGTTCACATAATCAGAGTATATTGTCAGCTTACTGGAGTTGGGGAAGCATGAAATGAAAATCACGTTAATATTGATCCAATTCTTTTACTTGCAAGTGTCCTTGATGTCCTTTTCCACTGAGCAATAACTGCGGGTGTTAGGTATCCATTTTCTTCTCTTCTTTCTTAAATTCCAGTAAATTGTTTACAAGCATAACTAATTTGAATAATAATTTAATACTTGGAATAATTTCTCTAAACATTGGATCTTAATTAATATCCACATTGCTAATACTACAGGTTCACTGTACCACTGAAATATTTTTCCCCCAGTTTTTCAGAGGACAGTCTATCTAAAGGTATAGTGTTTGCCTAATTTAAAACAAACAAGTCTGCACAAGATCCTGTTTGGTAAAAACACAAAAAATACTATATTGTAATATTATGTAACATATTATGTGTTAAAATGGACCATAAGAGTCATCAGTTATTGATTCAGATAAGGATTATCCTGTCTGAATCAAGTGTATCATAATTTTGAAGCTGGTATCTTGGTTTTTTAATGTTATGGTAGTATTTAATCTATTTTGAATTATTCAGTATATTCTCTAATCAACAAAAGTGAACTAAAGTGGAAATCTAGTTCAGATCCAATTTCTTATTTGTGGGTATTTCAGCTAAAATATGTACTTTTAAGAAAGGAGGAATTTGATATCTGGACTTACATAGTCTATACCTGTATTTATTTAATTTGCTAAGTAACTACTCAGATTTTTACTTAAAGTATGTTTATAATAATAAACACAAGTAATCTATTGAATAGAAACAGTCTACTTCATTTGTAGAAATACTTTCAAATAATGAATTAATACAGAAGTGAATCTTCTGACTCAGCATCCATTGTAAGAGAAATGTTCTTTTAATATAGTGTTTTAGTCAGCACCATTAATAGTTTTTAACATTGGGATTTTCTACTGCAGAGTTTGTTTTCTTTATTAAAAAACTATTATATACAGAATTTTTGTTGTTGTTGTTGTCCTTAGTGTTCAGTAGAAAAGTAGTCATTTCTTTTATAATGTCATCACTTGCTTTACTTAAGAAGTAATATTTTGTTCTGTGCTATAAAGTAGAACACAAAATTTAATTTAGAATTTAAATAATTTAAAAAGAATAAATGTTTGCCTAATAGTCAATGATTGTTATAGTTAAGTATGCTACATTTATTTATTATTTTATCTCATAAATACATGAAAGTCAGCAAGTCAACATAAAATGTTTTCAGCACTAGATTTCTCAGTATAATAAAAAGCCATCTTTCATCTTTTAAAAAAAATGTTAAAAATTGTAAACTTCTCAGTAATAGATTGATTCATATCTGTTATTGCATGAGATCATGTCACTATGCCTAATGTAATTAGTTGAAAGATATATTTATCTTAAAAATCTTTTCCTTTTAGTGAAAGTTAAATAATATCTTTTAGAATTACTAAAAGCACTCATCCGTAAAGGTATTTGTTGCTCTGACTTGATTTTAATGAGAAAAAGTAATCTTTATTTTAACATTTCCCAAAGTATTCATGTCATTAATGCTTTTAAAAGAAAACATTTAAGTTTTAAAATAAATTGCAGCATTTTATCTTATTTTCATAAGGATAAATTTTGTCAAAATTCATTGAGCAGGCTAACCATATACTGAAATGGTATATATTAAAAGGAATTTCTCCTTTGAAAAAGAATACCATCTTGTGAAACTGATTTCTAGATGTTCAGAAACATTAGAATTTCTTGATCATATATTTAGGTAAAATTAAAATGAGACTTTAAATTCCAGTCTGCCAATCTCCCCTCAAAGATCTCCTTCCAAGGATAAAAAATAAATCTATATTAAATGCATTATCTTTTGTTGAAAAAGTAGTTCTTTTTCTTTCAAATATTCAAGATTTCAAATATTTATATTGTGAATACACCTCTACAGAAAATCGAAAAAGCATGTCCAAAAGGTTGATGCTTATGTAATTTTATATAATACCTTTAAATGAATAAAATGGTTTTTAGGACAGAAAAAAAAAAAAAAAAAAAAACAGTTTTTAAATGTGAGCTATTTACACGTCATTCAGTTTCACAAGTGCCTGGCACTTATGTTACCAGAATCCTTCTGTCTTCAGGAAACATCCAGTCTAGTGGAGAAGTTGAAGGGTCATAATGTCTTGCAATGAGTATAAACAGACTGTTAAGACAGCATGGTGGAAGGAAGACCAGCTCCACATGACGGAAAATAAACCATCATTTGTTGAATATGTAGTATTGTTAGGATTGTGCTAAGACCTTGGGCTCATGTTTTATCTTGTTTGAGGTTTTCAATCCTCACATTTACTTATTTTTCCCCACTTTTGTGCAACATCATTATAAGTAATAAAGCATTGACTGTGTTTTTGCTCAGTTTTATTTTATGTTCTCAATATAATATTTTAATACCCTTATTAATTTATTTTATCAAGATTTTAACAAGTGTTTTTGGAAATTTATTATATGAATAATTTTCACACATTTCAAAATATTTAAGCATCCATTGTCTCATTTTAATTTTGCAATAATCTTGTGAGAATCCGGTTGAAAAATACTTATTGTTCCTGTTTTACAAGTTTGCAAATAAAATTAAGATATTGGTCTAATATGTAGAAATATAGATATATATAAGAAGTCAAATCCAACATTAGATTTTTTTTATGTTACAAATTATGAACACATGAAAGCATTAAAATATACATACATATATTTACACGTGTATATACATAAGTATGTATATATACCCACGTATATATGTTCCTAGTGAGTATTATTGGAAGAAACAATAAGAAATGGCAAAATGCATAGTCCAACTTCCTCATTTATGAGAAGACTTCATAAAGGACATAACAGGAAAGTAACTTAAGTAATGGTACATAAAACAACTAGTAGTTGAATTATGTTTTCATGTGCCTACTCAATGAACAGTTGTTGAGTCTTTGATACTTAACAGGGTGGAAATTAAGTCACTAAGAGAATCCCTAAATAAAATATTTGAAAATGAATAATGATAATATATTATGACCTTTTTCTAAGATACAAAGGTTATACAGAGAAGGACAAGACAGGTAAGAGAATTCCATGTAGAAGAAATTGCATATGTCACACTTAAAGGTTTGAGACAGGCCAGCATATTTAGGGACAAAAGCATTCAGCTCTTGGGGAAGATTAGGTTCAGAGAGGCCAAATCAGTGAATTGGCAAGGTTAAATGTCCAGATCATGAGCTATCATAGATCGTGTATTTAAATCATTGGTTAGCATGATTGAAAATATATTCTTATATAATTTATATAGATGATAGATACATATATTCATACATATGCATATATACTTTTATATGTAATTTTTTAATAAATGGCAAATTAATTCATAGTTCCATACTCCATATGAATAATAATAGCATAGAATTATTTGCTATACTAAAACTAGCTTATTATGGGGTTTTATCTTTGCTCTTTGTGCATTAGTCACATGTGAATAATTTATGGCCTATTGTGATTTATTTTTTTCTTATTAGTATTGATGTTTTAGAGTTGACTAAATGATAATTTCTTAAAAGAAATGAATTATGTAGTATTTTTCTTTACATCAATTGGTTATATTTATCAATGAAGAATAACAATGAGAAAATGAACTAATTTCCTGACCTCGATTTTTGGACATTCCAGGTAGATAGATTCTTTGATATTATTTAGATAAGTTCAGGTGTCCAATTTGTCATTTCTATATTTTAACTTAGGCTTATTTAAAATCATGGCACTTTAAAATGATAGTAATATAGCTATAATAGTAATAATACAAGAGCGTAGTGACCATACAAGGAACATTTTAGTTCTCCTATTACTTCATTTTCAAAATATACTTTGTTTCACATGGATACCTGGTTATTAAGAGAAATTTTATAAAAGAGGAAGTTTAGGTTCAATTAATACAGTATTCTATATTAGATGACATTTTCAAATACAGACCTTTTTCAAGTATTTATCTTTACTAATAAATCTGCATATTTAATGCTTTCATATGTGTCATTTGTAACATGAAAAAAATCTAATGTTGGATTTGACTTCATTCATCTAGAGTTGGTGGCATTTTTTCCTTATGAAACTTTAAATTTTTATGGCATTTTAATATTTTCATAGAAAGTAAGCGTATACATCTATCTAGCTTCACACATAGTTCACATTTTCAAAACTAAGACGTGCTGGTGGTTTGTGGTTCGCTTGTTAATTTCTTGATGAATGGCTAAAGAGGCCAAGAAGTGCACTCTGTTCAACATGTCTTCTGAAGATAGATGATCTCAAATAAATTCTCTTCCCAATCAGATTTTGATTTGTTGGGTGATAAACCAATTCTTTCTGAGGACAGTGTTTACTAGCCTTGTAATGAGACAGCCCTCTGAGACCTTACCTCTTTTTGCCTGTAATTTTGATGAATGAAACTTTAATTCATAAAGGATATTGTGATTGAAAAGCACCTTTAGATCTCATACACTCTAATTTAGATAAATGTTTGTTACAGTACCATAAAATCAGGAAGTTTACCGAGCTGCAAACTGATAGCACTTCAACAGAAATAAGTTCCCTGTGTTGTAACAGATTCGTTTACTATATTTCTTTTACATGATTGTTTTACTGCTTTAAAACTAGAGTAGGTAAAATTGAAAGTTTGATATACATTTCAGAGCTTACTTTTCTTCTACTACCTTTTCTTTATTGGTAGATTTTTATTTTGGTAACACAGGAGTAATGGAAAGCTTTATTTTTAACGTGGTTGCAATACAAGTAAACACTGCTTTATTGGACTGACTCACACTTAAAGGGCTTTATTGACTCATGCAAAGAACTGAGTTCCCTTTCATGTAAATACATAGGTTTTCTCTGTGACAGATTCTAAGATGCCTTAGGAACTTCACATTTAGAAATTTCTGAACGTAACTGTTAGTTTTTAGGTTATTCATTTATTCAGAATTTATAAGGGCTTACTCTGAACCAGGCAGTGTGTAAGGTACTGAGAACAAAAAAGATGGAATGTTTTTTTCAGTCATGAAGTTACTTCCAGGCTATTGTAGAGATAAATATATAATTACGATACCTGTAAGGACTTTAGTAGCAGGATTTATTGAGGTGTTGTGAAAGCCAAAGGGAAAGACTAAACAAATCTATCTTAAGAAATCAGAGAATGAATGGATTTGGAGGTTAAGGAAAACTTGAACTTCAATTCAGCACCTATTTGTGGTGCACCTACCGAGTGCCAGACACTGTGGCTACAGATGTAAGGCTCCAATGTAGCAAAGAGGGTAGAAACCAGCTTTACAATGTGGTTGAGTTCTGTGTAAACTGCAAGCACAGAGGTGTTAGTTAGAAGAAGCTCCTGATGGAAAAGTTTTGAAGGATAAGGAGAAACAGCCACATAAAGAAGGAAAGAAAAAAATAAATCATACAGAGGAAATAAAATTAGCACAGATTGAGATATGCAAAAGCATGGCATATTTTAGAAGCTACAGATGGTTCAATATTGCTAAGGGCAGAGTGGCAAAAGGTAATGCAAAACTGGCGATGAGAAAAACAAAAGGCCTTGATCATCCATGCTAAGGAGTTTAGATTTTATCCCAAGCACAAGTATTGCTTTTAGTGCTGTCGACTAGGAAGAGTTTCAAACAGTATTAAGCAGGAACATTTCCTCAACTAATTTGTGTTTTATAATAATCACTCTGACAAAACCATGGAGGGTAGTGTGAGTAAGAAGCCCCAAGAGCCCTCTGGACCAGCATGACTTGAACTAGAGCAGTGGCAGTCACCACACCAGGTTCATCCTGGGTTTGGGGACTGAAGTGATTTGATCAGAGGGGGAGGAGGAGCAAGAGACTATTAGCTCAGTTAGGGAAACATTCAGTTAGTTTTATCCAGGTAAAGTTATGTAGAAATATGAGGGTAAAGACCTGAGGAGAGACTTCTGGATTATTAATCATTGCTTCTGCTTCTGTTAAATGAAGCAAGCTCTGTTTCCCTAATTAAGTTACTATCCTAGAAGCAAGTGGATTATAAAGATAGTAACCCTAAAAGATTACTGTTATACTGACTTTATGTCACTAAAAAATCATATAAAATTAGGATGATGTTTGAAGTCAGGAATATGTCCGTAATCTTTCATTCCAGAAATAAGAATCATCTATAGGCCAATAAAGGAAATTCACATATGTAACCCATTTAATTCCCTCACCTCTGATGAGACACTGATTTATAATGATTTGTCTCTGAAGTATTTGTCAAGACACATTTTACAATCTGTTGCTTTATACTGTAAAAGTGTATGTTAACCATGTTCTCCAAAGAGGAGGGACTGGGATGAGAGACTGTCCCTCTCAGCCACTGGCACCCTACAGTGGTTTTGTGACGTGACTGTGTTCTTCAGCCTGTGTTTTTACTCCTCTGTGGCATTTATTTGAGTTCATTTGTTCATGTTTTAGTAAACAGAGTTGACTTGCAGTCACTGACAAAAAGAAAAGCTGCAGAAAGAAAGAGAGAGAAAGAAAGGAAGGAAGGAAAGAAGGAAGAAAGAAGGAAGGAAGAAAGAAAGGCTAACACTGTTTTATAGTGCAAGTTTTATGGCACCTAGATGCCCTTCCAATAAAGTGGTTGAGCAAACATCAAGAGACAGTGATGTACTGGTAGAAATCCTATGGTTATAGTCCTGGGAGAATTGGCTCAAAGTATTATAAATTGTAACTGCAGAGAATTTTGGCCAGAGGCATGACATGATTTGGAAAGCAATTGCCAATGTGTGCAACCCCATAACATCACCTGGAACTAAAATACAGCAACACCATATAGGACTGATTTTATTAGGCTCCCATTTCTAGGAATGTATTCACCAACTAAGATATGAAAGTAGTTTCTTCCAAATTGAAATTCAATTTCAGGTGATATGGAATACAGATATTTCTCTCTCCCTCTCTCTCTCTCTCTCTCTCTCTCTCTCTCTCTCTCTCTCTCGTTAAGTGTATATGAATAGATATGTAAATATGCTTACAGTTTAAACAATTTGACACTCATTTTTACCTACCAAAGGAGGTGTTGGGATGTCAGTGTGTTAAATATTTGTTAAGCAATCAAATATATTAGGGATTCAGATGTATTATTTTCTGACCTTTACATTGGCATGTTAATGCCAGGTAAAAATTTGCTATATTTTAATTTTTCTGCTTTTTTGTGTTTTTATTGGTTTTTATATTACTTGATATACCAAATAAGGATATCATTTCAGATAGTATTTGTTTCATTAATTGCTAAAGAAACAGCTATAGTGAAGCAGGTTTATGTAAGCCTCATTCCTAGCTTTGCCTTTCTGTAACTCTCCAATGACATTTTTCCTCTCAGATGTGAACACTCTCTTGTTTTCTTCATACCTGTCTCATCTGCTTTTAAAAATCAACTGGTCAATTGTTTACCTAATTCACAAAAAATATAATTATGTAAAATTGTTTAATTTTATGGATTGGAAAACTGAGTTTGAGATGAGGTACCGATTTTGTGTAGAATATGCACTGATCATAAGAGTCATAAGAAGTGGATTATGGGTACCTTGACAGTGCATGACATAGCTTTCTCAGCCTATTTCCTTGACTGTAAAATAAGGGTACATGATTAAATTCTTCCAACTGTTCTCACAGAAGACCAAACAAGATAAAGAATTTTAAAATGTTCTATAATCATAAAGGTATATGCAAATGTAGCACATAATTATAATAAAGTAATCAATTATTTTTAATACCCATTGAAAGCAAAAAACAACCACAGTGACCTTATTATGTTTTGATTGTGATCAGGTACTGAAGAAGATGTAGTAAAATCAAAGAAAGCATTCAGAAGTCAAGCAATAGTGAACCAGAATGCAGAGACTGAACTTATGTTGGAAGGAGATGATGATGCCGTCAGTCTGCTCCAGGAAAAAGAAATTGACAATCTTGCAGGTAAATTTCAATTTTTCTTCTATTTTGTGTAACATATACAATGAATTTACAAAAATTTAAATTCGATCTCTGGCGAATAAATGTGGACCTTGAGTTGTTACAATGCTCTGTCACTTGAAATTTAATAATTCACTTGCAATCTCATTTTCTACTATTGAAGTGAGAACCTCAAATAAGTGTGTATTTTCCAGACAACAAATAAATAGCATCAACTTTCTATATGATAAAAAGCAAGTTTTTATATGGGAGAAGAAAATCATAGTATAAATTGTCCACATACAACTGACTGTATCATTGGGAGGTGGGACAGGATGATAGACCCTTGAATTATATCTGTCTAACCTGATAACAGCCCCTTCTGCCAAGTAACCATGGAATTTGCCATTTCCTTCCTGCTAACACTCTTTGCAGTGTCCTTCCCCATTCCCCTTTTACTCTCTGACCTCACACTGCTAATCTTCCATCACTAGCAGACATTCTTCCCCCACCACCTTCTACTTCATCTTGTCTCAATGCTTGTCTGAGGTCAACTGAGGACATTTTCTGAAGGACAAGATGGTGTACGGTTATCCTAGTATATTGCCTAACAACCTTTGTTTGGTTTCAAACCATTTGAGAACCTGATAAAAGCAGATCACTTTATGAAGATGCACAACGAATTTTGTGTACAATTTCAGAGCATTCACTGAACCCTAGAAACCAGTCTTTGGAATCATATCCTAGATCTCCAGTTAAAAACTCCTACTTTAGAGTCTTAAGAAGTGGCCAAGTCTTATCTCAGTTCTATATTTTCAACACTTAAAACATCAAGGTAGAAGTTGACAATAAAGTAGACTACAGACATCATTCTGTTTACAAAATCACATTTCAGTTTCCAGAACTGTACCAAAAATTATCTGGCCTGGCTGTATGAAATTCTCAGTGATTTATTCCTACTAATTAGACCTTTCTCTTTTCACCAAAGAGGTGTGCTATTAATTGCAAAGTAAGAGATGGCATCTTATTTTCCCTCTTCTAGATTAGCAAGCTATTAGGTTTTTCCAATGCCAGTTCCTGGACATGCCTTTCTTGCTAGCATTCCCATATCATGATAACTGTTTCTTCTATTTAAAACTAATCTTAAACCTACAACCAAATGATTGCAATGAATTTGTAAATAAATGTTCAAGTTTTGGTTTTACAAAACCTAAAGCAAATGAAATGCACTGATTCTTTTGCCCACAGATGTGTTCCTTTTTTTCCTAGTCTCATCCTTGATCTTAAAGATCATAGGAAATTCATAAATGTGATGCCTGACCTTTTTAGATAATGGCTTGCTTTTCCTCATTCACATATGCTAACACATATGTTTCATAATAGTACAATTTATTTTAAACTCTCTCTGGTTCTTTGTTGCACTAAAGATAATTAATTAGTTGATTCAAATGTGCCTTGTCCCTTGAAGTATTTCATTAGAATCTACCCAGTAATACCAGTGACAAAAAGCAGCAAATACTAATAATTATATTTCTCTCCTTTAATTTTAATTAATCATTTATATTAATTTATTTTTATAAACAAAAGTTTTAAACACATTAAGTTATAATATCCAAGAACAACTAAAGTACCATTTAAATAAATTTATTTCAAGATTTTTAAATCTAGACTATAATAATAATGACAATGTTACACCAAATTTACATGGAAAAAATCAAATTACGAAGCTTCTGACCAATGTGCTCTATCAAGACTCTTCCCACTTCGGTCTTTCAACAGATTTTTCTTTGAGCAGCTCTGTTCCCATCCGTACCTACCTGGTCCTACCTCATACTCTTCTTGTGGGATCATTGTATCTGAAAAATCTTACAAGCTGTCTTAAAATATTGATTCCCTCCTAGTCTATAGTGTTCATTTTTTTAAAGAGCAACCCAAAATATTACTTGAAGGAATCTTGAATGCCAGGGAAAAGAAGTGGAAGATGAATGTTTTGTGAAGGGAAAAGTAACAGCCACAGAAGTAGTCTGCCTAATTAATAGGAAGGTATAGATTCATTTTGTAGATGTGGAGCTTATTTATCTAGACTGTCATGATAGTGACAGTGTTACATAAAATTCATTTTTAGAAGTTAATTACAAACCAGAAGTCCTAGGTTTAAGAAATTAGGTATTTGTAAAGTTTCAGACCACATAAATCTATTTTTTGTTCCAAGAAATTATCATACAAATTGTTATCTGTCTCAGAAATTTACATTTGCTAAGTAATATCTCTTATAGATAATTTATCATCCTAAATAGCATAATAATACCATACTGCCTAAAGAAAACTATAGGAGAACAAAATCCAAGAAATTCTAAAATCTGTGTACAATTTTAATATAATCTCATATTTATTTGGTGTCTCAGACATATTCCATAAAATATTTGCCCATTTCCATCGTGGAGTTGGGAATTACAGGATTATCTTTACATGATTACCTTAATGATGTGGCTTACCCATTATTCTTATAAAAATGAACCATCAAAAATATGCACATAATTGAATTTTCAGATTTTAGATTGCATATTAAAGAATGTGCCATTTTACAACAGTAAAGTTAAGCCTAAACCTGCTAATTATAATTAGCACAATACATTTTTCCCTTCTCAAAAAACCCTGTTTTGATGACATAGGCATACAGAAGAAAATACCATATGTATAATTTTTTCAGTGTGCAATATTAAGTTAAACTCAAACAGAAAAAGTATGCTTTTCTGTTTAGAAACATTTTTGTTTCTAAAAAGAAGAAAGAGAGAAAGGAGAAAAATAGTTAGCATATCTTTTTAGGAACCAGTGTTCAGACAGCTGTATGTATAATAATCCTTTTATCTTTAACAACAACCCTGTGAGTTGAAACTATGATTACTAGTACTTTAAAAAATAAGGATATGCAGGTGTCCAGAAAGATTGACTTGTGTAAATGTAAGAACTGTGTGTAAAATAGCATGTCTTTAAAAATACGTAATACATGGTTTATATTAAAGTACATCCAATTATACATTTAAATGTTTATATAGCTGGGTGTATGTTTGTATACTAAGACCCAAAGATGGAGTTCTATAACTCCATCTTACACAAGCTCCATTATATTATACTCAGAAGTCTGTGCATATGTATAATATTTAATTTTAGCTTTAATTATAGTCTAGGTGTTGACCAAAATTTTTTCTGGTAAGTTGAAAACATTTGATAAGTAATAGAATACTTTTACCACAATTTTACTTAAATATTGACCCTTCTTGTGTTTTCTCCATTTTGTTCAGAGTTTTAATAAAGATAAATTATTCAACAAAATTCTTTGACTTTAAATGTCATGCAACTTTTTGTTTTACTTTTAGTTCCCTTTCTTGCCAAGCTGTTCATCTCAAGAGGCAAGTTAAATGTGTGTGATACTAATTACTCAATTTATTATGTATTGTAGCAAATGGCTAATATGATATAATATAGAAGTATGCCAATCAATTAAATAATTATTACATTAATAACACCTAACTTAATTTATTTCAATTGCCTTTTTAGTTTGTAGTAATTACTGAAGTGAATTAGCATCTATGATTCCATATGTGCTTAAATATTTCAGTTTACTAATTATATTTTTGTTAAAATATTTAGATTAATCAGTATAATAACCAATTTTAATCTAAAATCTCAATTATCTATTTTAATTTGAAATTTAGCTTAGTTGTTTCTTCAAATAATTAAAAAATAATTGAAATTTAAGATTAACTCAAATTTATGTGAATGATTTAATTCAACTGGCAGAATTGTGTCCCACTAGTAAAATATATTTTATTTCTTTTTGAGTGTCATGTATGCTGCATGACACTAGAAACATTTTACAACTTCCAAACAATTAGAATTCATACAGATTCCTTTATTGTTACTTCCTAAAGTTACTAATCTTACTAAGTTAGGAAACTCAAAGTTTTTAATGGTGACAGTGAAGATCTTTAATGCTTTGTTATCAATTCTGTAAGCTGTAATAATCTTATTTTCTGCTGTTGTTACATATATAAGATGTTATTACCAACAGTTTACCCATCCATTTAATATTCAGTAACTTAAATTTTTTTTCTGCATGCCTAAACTAATATCCAAACTTTCTTCTCACCTGAAATATTCTTTTCATCTCTCTATTTACACCCTCCCTGTGTCCTCCTTTCAAAAATCCTACCTGTTATTTTAGGACCCATTTAAAACACTGTCATATATTCACTGGTCAATTGTGTAACCCTTATAACTTTTTTTTTGTTAATATTGTTTTGGAAACAACTTTATTGAGATCTGAGTCACGTACCATAAAACTGTCCTGTATACAAAATAGAAATCAATTATTTTTAGCATATTCATATAGCTACACAACCATCACCACAATCAATTTTAAAACATTTCATTGTCCCCAGAAGAAACCTTTTACACTTTGGCTCTACCCCACCATTTTCCTATTCCCACTCTGTGGCCCTAAATAGCCACTCATCTATTGTCTATCTCCAGATTTGTCTGTTCTGCACTTTTCATATTAGTGGAATCATATGTGGTCTTTCAGGTCTGGTTTCTGTCACAGTAATATTTTCAGGGTTCTTCCATGTGGTGCCATATATGTCCTTTTTATGGGGAATATTTTATTGTACATATATACCATATTTTCTTTGTCCGTTCATTGGTTGATGTACATTTGCATTGTTTTCACCTTTTGGAAATTATGAAAAATACATCTTAAACATTCACGAACAAAGTTTTATGTGAATGTAGTTTCATTTTTGAGCAACTGTCAGACTGTTTACAGAAGTGGCTGCAGCACTTTACATTGTATCACCAGCGTGCAAGAGTTTCAATTTCTTCATTTGCTCCCCAACACTTATTATCTGTTTTTTTTTAATTATAGCATTCCCATAACATTTTTAAACATTTTTATTTGTCATAATTATTTATACATGACAGAGAAATGCATATTGACACATCATACATAAATGGAGTATAACTTCTCATTCTTCTGGTTTTACATGATATAGAATCACATGGGTCATGTAGTCATATATGCAAATAGTGTATTAATGTCCAGTTCATTCTACTATCCTCCCTACCCCCATAGCCCAGTTCCCTCCCCTCTACCTAATCTAAACTACCTCTATTCTTCCCTAGTTCCCCATCCCCTTATTGTGAATTAGCATCCGAATATCAGAGAGAACATATTTTTGGTTTTGGGGATTGACTTATTTCATTTAGCATGATGTTCTCCAGGTCCATCCATTTACCAGCAAATGCCATAATTCCATTCTTCTTTAAGGCTGAGTAATATTCAATTGTGTATATGTACCACATTTTCTTTATCCATTCATCTTTCAAAGGGTACCAGGTTGGTTCCATAGCTTAGCTTTTGTGAATTGAGCTGCTATGAACATTGATGTGGCTGTATCACTGTAGTATGCTGATTTTAAATCCTTCGAGTATAAACTGAGGAGTGGGATAGCTGAGTCAAATGGTGGTTCCATTCCAGGTTTTCTGAGGAATCTCCATACTGCTTTCCAGAGTGGTTGGACCAATTTGCAGTCCCACCAGCAATGTATGAGTGTACCTTTTTCCCCACATCCTCACCAACATTTATTGTCACTTGTGTTCTTGATAATTGCCACTCTGACTGGATTGAGATGAAATCTTAGTTTTGATTTGGATTTCTCTAATTGCTAGACATGTTGAGCATTTTTTCATGTGTTTGTTGATCAGTTTTATTTCTTCTTCTGTGAAGTGTCTGTTCAGTTCCTTAGCCCATTTATTGTTTGGGTTTTTTTTTTTTTTTTTTTTTTTTTTTGGTGTTAAGATTTTTGAGTTCTTTATATATCCTGGAGATTAATGTTCTCTCTGAGGTACCTGTGGTAAAGATTTCCTCCCATTCTGTAGGCTCTCCCTTCACGTTATTGATTGTTTCCTTTGCTGAGAAGAAGGTTTTAGTTTGAATCCATCCCATTTATTGATTCTTGACATCTCATAACATTTTGATTATATCATTCTTAAGACACTTACCACATAAAGCCTCATATTGTAGAGGTTTTTCTATGTTTTCCCCTCTCCTGTTAGACTACAGATTCTTTAAGGACAGCAATTATATATTAGGTTTCTTTGAACCACAAAGAAATCTAACACAGTGACTTGAAAGGTTCCCATTGAACCTTTGGTAAAAAGTTCATAAATAGGAGAGCTGAGATAATTATCTAATTATACCATAAGTAAAAGACAAAATACAACTTATTTTGAGCTATTGAAATAAAGTATTTGGGAGCTTGAATTATAAGATTCTCTGCTCATACTAACTGAATCACTCAAATAAATTACTCAATATATCACTTGACTTTTTCTATGATAGGGACACTTAAAGTTAAGCTAATCTTTGTTCCATTCTCACTTCTGCTAATTGTGTCACTTTAACTAAATGTATCTCAAAGTTCTCATTTATGAGGCCTAGATATCACTGCTACTCTTAATTTAAAAAAAAAAAAACTTTATTACATCAAAAAATGTTCTCCAACCAATGGATAATAATGGTACACTGAGTATTTTTAAGAGTAGCCAGGATCAGAAGGGAAGAAGTGTTAGAATATAGGTTTGAGATGGGTTTTTTAATGTGGGTTTTTCAAAGTGGCAGATTTATAATCATACACACACACACACACACACACACACACACATACACACACCCTTACGTAGTCAAGAATCTGAAACTGAAAATGAATTATATGAATTAAGAGTGAGAAAAACACAGAAATAAAAAGGAGATCTATTAGGACACTCTTCTAAGTGCCCCATCTCCCTCATGAGCACAGCGATGCCCCTAACAGTTCTCAGCATACCTTCCTTGATGTTCAGGGGACAGTGTGTTGTGAAGTCGTTTCTCTTATTGTAAACTGATCAAATCGTTTCCATTTCTTATAGTTGTCATTCTACAAACTCATCGTGAAATCAGTTATCAAATGATGATGAGGGGAGGGAAACATTACTTACAATAATTCTTAAGTTTCTCCATTTCTACTTTCTAAATATCTCTGGGTTCACTCACTCATTTCCTTATTCATTCACATCTCATGACTATCTGGTGAGGACATGTAAAATGCTGGTCCTAAGACTATGATGAGTAAAAATGTCCTAGTATGGAGATGTAAATACCCAGGCAAAGTTATTCATAGATAGATTGAATGCTACCTACAAACCCAACTGATAAGAAAATAAAGCAAACTATAGAACATGAACAAAAAAAAACCCTCAAGATTCTGGGAAATACAGTAAAATCAAAGGAAAAACAAAATCCTAAAAGCTAAAAATTTTTCATAGAAGTATGTTATTTAAGAAAAAGAATAGAATATATATGAAAAGCACAGGAAGTTTTATTCCAATTATTTAGTGAAATAAGGAGACACATACTGTAGAAAAGAACATGTTTGTTGTTACATGGATGCAGATCATCACTGTCTCAGATGAGTTTGCTTAGGCCTGACTGTTACATGCTATACAATTCCAATATGGTGAACCCAACATTCTTTCCCTGACAAAACTAGTATTTTTTAAAAAGATTCTTTGACATTTTGAAATGTAACTTTAATAACAGTATGAATACAATTAATTCAACCTGATATTTGTATTTAGGGGAAAAAATGTCTTTTAAACATTCTGGGTTTTCTAAAATGCATTTTACTCAGGATTTTCCCCTTAATTTTTAAACCCATGTGTATTTCAAGGGAAATTTAATCCATATGTCCCTGACTCACTCACACTTAACTCATCAAAATGTTGTTTAGTAAAAGCTATTTGATGTTGAAAAGTCTTATGAGTCTTTATAAGTCTTTTTTCTCTCTCTTTGAATTAGGAAGTTGCTTTGCCAGTCATAAATAGTATACCCAAAGGGTTCACATTCAGCTTCAAACACAGACTTCACAAAGCTCTCAGAGCATTAACACGAGCCCATTTCTTGCCAAAGCTGTGAAATACTTAAATTTCTAACCTAATTTTAATGTTTGTATTAAAGACTTATAAAAAAAATATTCACCTTGAATATCTTGCCTTTTCTTATTTTCATTATTTTCAAAAAGTCTGCAAGGCCATTTTAAACCTGCAGATATTTTACAGTAACTATATTTCTGTGTTTCAAAAAATGGATGTCCCCTCCAACCTTGGATTCCATTGTCTGTAAAACACTTTTAAGGTACTTCTAATAACAACAACATACCAAATGTGTTGAAAATGCAATTCAACTATATTTATTAATATCAGCCATGATTCAAATCACATATAACATTCTTCTTTTTTTGTGTGGATTTGTTTTAAGAATCAGCTCGTTCATTATGGACAAGTGTTTCACAAACCACAAGGATGAAGCCTTTTCTATCTAATACTGTGTACTAGTTGAAACATATTTTTATTTTTCTTTCATTTCTGTGTAGAGAATTTCTATAGAAAGTAATTTTTCTCAATGAATTTACAGTCATACAGCCAATCTATAAAAAAAACAAGGGCAGTAAACAACTAACCTATCAGTAGGTTATACTTCTTTATATATAGGAATCTAAGCTTTCATGTGTCATGTTTTTAGAAAGTATATGGATGAGGATATTAATCACATACTGAAGAAATGTGGGTCACTCATTTGTTACACGTAGAAGAAAAATGTGAAGAGAAACAATACTATTTTCCTACTGCCAAATTGTGGATGTTAGCAACTTAGAGAGGAGGCAGAGGTGAGGTCCACATTATGTCACCCCTGCCACAGCCAAGAAGGCCTGGTGCTTTTTGATAGGCACTGGTTCAAAGATTAGGTGAAAAAAACAATTTTACCAGGGAAGTGCTATGCAAAAGAATCATTAAGTCTTACTGCATACTGAAAATTTTTAAATTTTTTATTTCCATGGTTTTTTGCTGTAAGAAAGAAGGAGCCTACAGGAGGTACTTGATCATAACAGCTAGCCAGAAGTATAGAATTTACATGACATACAGATTGCAAATAGTTAATCCTGAGAAGTTGCTTTATCAGTTCAAATCATCAGTCAAGTAAAAATAAATCTAGATCTTTTTATCAGCAATAGAGAAAATGGATCAAATTTGCTATCTAAATATTGTTAAATATTTTTTCTAGAAAAATATTTAGGTGGTTTTATTGATCAGAAAATTGCTGATTGCAGTGTTTTATGTTCTTTTTTAATTCAAATGGTCCGTTGATTTTTTTTCTTCCATTTTGTTGCTAATTTATCAAATAGCTAAGTATAGACATGATATTCATTCAGTTCAATTTGTGTATGAAACAGGAATGCTAAGAGCCAGGTACCAAGAAAAGTTAAAAATAAACAAACAAACGTTGCATCTAAAGGTGGGATATAAGAAGGTCTCCATTTACTTGCTTAAGTTTTCTAAGGGGAAAAACCAGGCTAGATAAGTACGAAGAGGATGGGGGAATGGGTTGGGAGATATAAGTGACATTTGTTAACAGAAAACTGTACTACAGCCTAATAACTATACAACTGTGTGACTTAGGTGTTATACTTCATTTTAAGATGTTGAAAGTTAGGTTCCAACAGCAGGACACCCATTCATGATCATATATCAAGCAAAGAGATGAGCCAGAATTTAAATCTATTTTCTTTCTCTTTCCGAAAGTCTTTTTTAAAATTTTATTCCAGTATATCAATGTTCTGTTTTGTTTATTTATTCCAAGTTGCAGCCCATTGGTGGGTAAACAAATCAATTGAGTTAGTATCAGCATTATTGGTAAATGAAATAAGAAAGGATAGATTAGAATAGAAAATATCAAAATTTACACACTGTAAAGACAGAGCTGGAAGGACCAGTTGGAACCTTATTCTATTATCCCTTATTCTCTTATGCAAGACCCACTCTGTTTGAATGTAGTTATATAAGCAAAACAAATATAAATATTAAATATCTACCATATGTCAGACACTAAGATGGATACTTTGTTACAGTGAATACAAGTTCCTGCTCTCAAGGATACATTCAGGTGAGTCTATTGGATATCCAGAATTCTCAAAATGACATAAAAGATTGAAATATCAGAACCATATTGAGCTTGGAGTGCATAGTTAAAACCACTGAGATCACCCAAGGAAAGTGAATATATAGACAGCACAAAGCAGTAGGCCAACTTCAGATCCCCTGTGGAACAACAAGGATGAGAAAGCAGCTAGCTAGAGCCCATTAGAGACACCAAGAAAAAAGTCAAACAGTCAAAGAACAAAAGAGACATCTACACTCTAAAGGCCAAGGAGTCTGCTTCAGCATTTTTTTTAACCTTATGTTCCTTGAAATACAGGTAATTTGAAAGATGACAAAGTGAAAAAAAAATTCTGTGGTTGAATGTTTTTGGAAAATTCTGGATTTAAAAATAAACTGTTGTTCTTTTTTTTTTTTTTTAATCAATGGAATTTAGCTTATTAAGCAGTGTATAATTTCCAAACACCATGGCCTGAGTAAAGGATAGGAGTGAAGCCAATGAAGTGAACAGGAGTTAAGAGACAGAAAGAGATGTCCAGGTGCTTAACAAAGGAAGGAGACACAGGAAAGAGAGAAGCAGGAGCTGGCAGGGGAAGGTAGGACCAAGAGTACAGTTAGTTACTAGCTTGCATGTATTTCCTGGAACTGAAGAAAAAGAGATAAGGATAAATACAGAAAAATCTTTAGATAGACAAAGATACCAAAAGAAATGATAAAATTTAGTTTTTTCCAAGATAGGAATATTTTGCTTATTATGGAGTTGAGATGGTCAAAGTAGACCTATGAGATTTTCTAGGAAAGCACTATGTTTACTCATCTTGTCAAAGGAATGCGTGACCCCACAAAAGGATAAACAACTCTGCTCCACACTATAATTCCTGAGTTCTAAATTATTTTATAGTTGTCACTGGACCTTTATTTTTATTTATTTATTTATATGCAGTACTGAGAATTGAACCCAGTGCCTCACACATGCTAGGCAAGCACTTTACCACTGAGCTACAACCCCAGCTCAACAAATTAGATTTATTGATGTTATGTGCCTTACACAATGCTTGGTTAAGCCCTTTTTCCCTTACTTCATAATTGTTCCTTTTTAAAAAATTTTTGCCCTATGGTATAAGGCATTTAAGGGTCAAATTCATACCTTATATATTCCCTCCTGGTGCCCAATACAACACACTACACACTCAGTAGTTTTTGTTGAGTAAATGAATAAGTGGATCCCGAATAAAACATGTCTCTATGCATATAATTTACAGAAAAGGAGCAACTTATATACTAGGAAAATTATGGCCATATGGTTATAAAATTATGCCATTTAAAAAGATAATCTGAATGTGAGCTAGGATGACCAATTACATCATAACTCTCCTTGGTTTTTAGAAAATTTTTGAAATTTATGTTTTCTATAAAATGCAATTTTTTTATTTTTTAATTTAAATATTTTTTAGTTGCAGATGGACACCTACCTTTATTTTATTTATTTATTTTCATGTGGCGCTGAGGAGCTAACTCAGGGCCTCACACATGCTAGACAAGCACTCTACCACTGAGCTAATCCCAGCCCCTATTGTTTGTATTTGTAAAGAAAAATAGAGATGGATTGAATTCTGAAAAATACAAAATTTGTAAGCTATTATTTTCAGTGGCTTTTCAGTATGATGTATAAATGCAATAATAGTATGTAAATTTTTCTACATTCAGTTCCATAAACACAGATTGCATACCATGTGATAGATACTGTGTTAGGTGAAGAAGATAATGTCCCTGCCTTCAGGTAGCCTATGCCAAATAAGAGAAACAGACATCTAAACACATATATTTGTTTTATAAGTGCTGCAATAAAGATGTGCCCAGGGATCTGTGGGAATAGAAAGACAGGCACTTCATCCAACCTAGGGGTACAAAGACTTAATGCTTCTAGTCCTACAGATTTAAATTATATTCTCTGGTCTATTCACTCATCTAGTCTAGTAGGAATTTACTCTTTTCTATCATTAAATGATATCCTAGTGCCATAAAAGAGTCATACCCCTCCAGAAGGTGAAAAATGCATTCCATATGTCAAACTAAATGTAATACAACCAGAAACACAAATCTCAGCTAGCTCACCTATTAAATCAAAAGGCAAGAAAATTGTCACACCAAACATTAAAAGACAATCACTATTTTTCTAATATTTTTTGCTAGAAAATAACTGAATGCTATTTTACTTAAACTATATAAAATTACTCATTGCCTTTGCAGAAATGCACTTTTTTTCTTTTAAGCTGAATAATTACGTGTTTTCCAAATACATTGGAAAATATAAATGATAGGTTAAGAGTATATCAGATGCTTGCTCAGTACTTTTTTAAATTGTTAATTTTGAGCACGTTAAATAAGATGAGGTTTTAGATAGTATCAGTTTGATAATAGATGTCCTACCATGATAAATAAATATGCTAACTTTCCAGTATTCAGTTGCTTGTATAAGAGGTCTGCATTCTTTCCATGTCTGTTTCAGACTGTGGTGAAGTTTTTCCAGAGGTAGGTTTCAGATCTTCTATTAATATGCCTTCTTAAGTACCTGTCTTATTTTGTACAATAATTGTCTCAGGAAATCAGTAAACTCTGAGGATAACTGGTTATTGTTCATCTCAATCATAAGGATAGATTATATTTGAAAAAGTCACCAAAGAGCATCAAAAGACTACTTCCTGGGTATAGTGAGTATTTGTGTAAGATTTAGGTTTATGGAGTGTCTATAATGAGTAGTTGTGGGGGGCATTTTGTGTGTGAGTGTGCTGAAGAAGAGAGTATTTCTAAAATTTAAGTTCATAGCCCTTGAGTTATGTATTCTATGAGTTGTTCAAGTTCCCTTTTTCTAATTCAAGCAAAAATGTTCTGTAACTATTTCCATGCAAGCAGAGTTTTTGAAAATTTCAGAGAATCCTTATTCTGGTAATTTATTTGGACAGCTATCAATATTCTTTCTAGACAAAGAAAACCATCGCTGTCTAGGGATTTTGTTGCTATGATTTTTTTCCCCTTGAGGTATTTTAAATGCCTGAAACCCAGAAAACTGCCCTAGAAAATGAATATCCAAGATTCTTTTTATTTTGGATTGAACCCCAGGGCACTTAACACTGATCAACATATCCTCAGCCCTTTTTTTATATTTTATTTAGAGACAGGGTCTCCCTAAGTTGCTTAGGGCCTCACCAAGTTGCTGAGGCTGGCTCTGAGCTCATGATCCTCCTGCTTCCACCTCCCTAGCCCCTGGGATTACAGGTGTGCGCCACTGCACCCAGCCTAAAATTCTTCACAGTATTTTTCTGAGACTTTCCCTCTCCCCCAGGCACATAAACAAACACCTGTACTATCTTAATACTTAAAGTCTTCCTAAGATTGCAAAACAAATTCCAGCTGCCTCATGTTCTTTAGTAATTTACTTTAAATTGTTTTGAGATTAAAACATTTTATTCTTTTAATTCTGTGGGGAAAACATTTTCTTTAAATTAATAGTACTATACTTTAAAATGATACTAATCCAAAGCATGATCAATGCTTTAGCTATCATCACTCATGCTGTGAGTTACTTACCTAACAAATGTTATCACAGCATAGAAATTAATTGTAAAAATTTACTCCATGAGTATATTTTTGTCTTAAATTTGGGGGAACAATGCCCCTTTGCATTGAACATGATAGTTCTTCTAAATAATCTTACAATTTTAATTTTTAATAATTATACCAAGATTAGTCAGTGCTTATTATCCCACAGTAATGGTTTTTTACATGTTCTAGAAAAAAATGAAACGTGGTTTCAAAGTAATTGATGTTGGAGAAAATCCATACAAGCTAATAAAGCTTTTATTAATGTTGAGCTAAGTTTAGGAAATATTCAAATGATTCTAAGATACATTATAACTTCATGTACCTTAAATATAGTTTTTACCAATTGAATGTCATCAAATCATTCTAACAATGCCAATTTTAATTAGACTTGAACTTTTTTTCTCATATTTATTGTCTGCTGTGCTTTATATTAAAACTTGTAGAGAAGTTTAGTACTGTTTGAAAATATAATTGCCATGAGTGTCTTTTAATCGCTATAATGCTATTGACCCATCTCAAAAATGATTAATACCTGCATCAGAGAAAAAGAAGAGCAGTCCCAGACTTTGGGGAATTGGTCTGACCTACAAGTAGGCCTTGTTATTGTTGGGAGCTGGCCAGGAGCTTACAGGTAAAGTCATGGTGTTCTCTTGTTGAACATAAGAAACCTCACAGAATACCAGCATCAGACAAAGTCACATCATCATCCTGATGTGAGACAATAAATTAATTAATTAATTAATATAATTTTGTGCAAGCACAGACAAAAACAAGGCCACACTGCTGACCACAAAATACCAAACACCCCCCTCTCCTGGCTAATATGAGTAACAGCTCCTTTTCTCAATTCCAACTTCAGTTTGCTCTAGTCCCCCTCCCTCCCTCTAAATAAGATTTGTTAAGATACCCAGGCTTAGAATTATCCTTGGCTTGTGAAGAGCCCAATCAAGGGCAAGCTCTGCCTCCTTGAGCCCTATCCAGAATCATTTTAACCAAAGTCCAGTTCCTCCCATGAGTCCTTTAACTATGGTTTCCCAGGGTTGTTGGTCTCCCTAATCACAATGAGCAATAAGCCCACTTGTTCAACTATAGGTATGTCTTTGGCAAGGACAGCAGTGACACTTGTATTCAACATTTGTGAATAGTTAACTGTTAGTTAAATAAAAGTAAAGAAATTTTGTAAATTGTAAAGTTCTATTAAAATGCCAATGTATTATTAAGATTTCTAGGCTTGGATTTTTTATTTTCAGCAAAATAATCCAAACCCACACATATTTAACATTCTACTTTTAAATGTATATTTGAAGAATAGTTGCCTTTTCAAATACAAAACATGTGTACTTTGTACTCTGAGTACACAATGAGATTTGTCATAAACTGATTAAAGAGCCAATGGCCCTAAAGAGAAGTTCATTCTTTTCAAGATTTCTTTCATTATTTTGGGGTGATCTTTGGTCTTGTTCATACTTTAAATTAACATTTAAATTAATGCCAACTAATATCCCCAAACTTATTAAAATAGTAATAATGGATCAATTTTTTTTAACATTATGCTGCCAATTCTAAGAAGTAAATAACATTTTCCCTTTTAATTACCACTTTAGAATGTGGAATTTTAAATTATTGAATGTACCCTTTAATATCATTTCCTCTAAGTGTGCTGAGGATGTTAATATAACTGATCCTTTTATTCCTAGATTAGTGATTGGAATGACTATATTTACAGTCAATCCCCAACTCACTACAGCAAGCAAAGTTTAGAAGGTTAAATTTGTAATTACTTAAATTGAAGAACAGAATCAGCTATATCGCCATCTTGGCATCCAGAGAAGCTGCCCTTTTTGAATTCTATTTGGAAAGAGACTGGAGATTTTCAAATAACCAGGTACCATATGGAAGATCTGCTGGTTTGTGATTGTGCCTTATGTAAACATTTTAATATCGGATCCCTAAAATCCAGAGGCTTCCCCAAAGGGGATTAGAACATAATCCCCTCTCTCTTTTGCTGTAGTGGATTAACTCTGTATTCTCTCTGCGCCTGGTTTGCTCCCTGAAGGCTACAACAAAAAGACTCACTGCTCCTTAAACATGCTATGGAATTGGAAGTTGTAATTGGAGATTTCCAAAGGACAAGAGGAAAAATGACATACTATTAAGGCTGAATATTTCATGATGTGTCTTTCTTAAAGAAAGACCAGTTTGAAGCCCTTTTATAAACTCCTGGAAAAATCTCATCTCAATAGAACGAAATTGGAGTAGAATCAAGAGGAGGCGCAGTCAGTCCCCTTTCAGAAACTCAGAGAAGTAGAGAAAATATGGTCCCTGTTAAAAGTTCACAGAGTGTGTACTTTAAATTCTTAATATATTTCAGTAATTCTGTCAGTATACTTTGCATAATTCGTTTCATGATTATTTTCAATATTCCCAGTCTAATTGTTTGGATATGTTAAATTCTTAAAAGAAAGAATCGGTTCGCCATTTTTAATGTTTTTTGACCATTTTCGTCTCCAAATACCAGAAACTTATTAAAACATAAGTCAAGAGCCCTCTGTATTTAGAGTGAAGACTTTTCAGAGGATTTAGCACAAACGCGAGATGTGTAAGAGGACATTGTGTTTCACATGTGAATCATTTCACCTCCTTTCTCACCTCGCCCCAGTCTACAGCAAAACGGTAAACCGCTTGGATTTCTCCAGAGGAGAACTAACTAGGAACGCATCCCAAGGAGCATCATGGTCGCTCAAGGGTTAAGGGAGCGGCTCGAACCGGCCTGAGCGTTGGGGGATTCGGTGGAGGGCGCGGGAGGCAGGAGGCGCCGCCGAGCGCGCGCACAGACCCTCCAATAAACACAAAGGAGGGCCTGGGGAATAGAAACCCAAATCCACTTGTAATCGTACAAGAGATTCGGGCATAATTACTTGAGTAACCTAGATTAAGATTGATGAGCCTTTAAAGTGGCGCTTCAGATCGACCGCCTCGCCCTTTGGAAAGAAAAACCTTGAGGAGCGGAGGTGGACCCCGACTCCGCTCGGCTGCGCGGCGGAAACCGCCGGCCCAAGACAAGCCCGGGCGTCCCTAGGGCTCACCGCGGGCCAGAGAAAAAAGCTAGCGATAGTCCAGTCGAGGCGGTTGAGATGGGGGTTCAAGCTGACACACAGTTTTCTTCCCAGTCACCGCCCCCAACCCCCCTTAAGCGCCGAGCCTAGTCGGCCGAGCCCTCCCAGTTCCTCCAGCAACAGAAAAGGGCCGGCTTTGTGCAGGACACTCGCTGATTCGGTGTGTGCCGCTCCCAGGGAACGCGAACTTCGCCACCACCACAGTCTCCCGCGCCCTGCAGGGCTGGGTCAGTGCTCTGTGGCTGTGGCGCGGAGGACCGGGCCTAGCGGCAGCAGGGCACCCAGCTTTTTATTGCCTTTCTCCTAGGGTTATTGACTCATTTGACTACGTGCATTCGAGGAGAGGAATGGCGGGGATTCTGATGCGCCCTCCTATTAAAAAAAAAAAAAAAAAAGTGCGTTATTTCTGATTGCCACATCGTATGTTCACATCAGGATCATGAAGAATGCCTCCTCTTTGGGGGATTTTAAAGAGCGTAACTCTCATCCCCTTGGACTAGTATTCTAATAAGTGGAATTTAAATGGAAGGAATTTGAAGTAAGCATCCTAGCAGGCACACTTTCTAAAAATTTCTTTTTTACCGACGCCTAGTTCCTCCAGTTTTAAAAGTTGGGGAATAGCACTTTCAGACGTTTTTTCTGAGAATCGTTTTGTTCCGGCGTCTCACATTTTCATCATTTTGACCGATTGTCTCTTACAAAATGACTGCTAAAATTTTCGTTCCTTTCCACGTAAGAACTTGAATGTCCGTCTGTACGCATAAAGTGTATGTGGTGCGCCTTAGAACGCCGATATTAAAATAACTTGAGTGCAAAATGCTAACCCCTTAGTACACTGGACCTCCTTCACCTCCTCTCACCTCTCCTTGGCGAGAATTACGTGGTTTGGAAAGGTTTTGTGCGAAAGGTTGGTCTTTGGGGGCAGTGCTGACTGCCTAAGGTCTCTTGGAAAGCCAGTGATGTTCAATGGCGAATCAGGCATTATAGGTTCCGTTCTGCACTTTTAAGTTGGTTAATGGCAGCGTCTCACCAACCATGTAGTATTTCTATGCAGAGGTTGCAAACACACATTATGGGTCGCTTATTTGGTATCCTGACTTCTTGGGTTTTTATAGAATTATTTATCTCTAGTCTCGTTAGAAGGTAATGTATAAAAGCTTAAGCAGACCTTATCTAAAATGAAAAGACTTTGTCGCATAACATAGGCACTGTTTTTTCCAGTACTTCTTTAAAAATAAAAACCTGTGGTATATTCTGGGAGGGAGCAGCAGAGGGCCAGAGGGGGCTCAGCCTCACTCCCTGCCCTTGTCTTGCAGGCCCAGTGGTTCTCAGCACCCCTGCCCAGCTCATTGCTCCAGTGGTTGTGGCCAAGGGTACTCTCTCCATCACCACGACAGAAATCTACTTCGAGGTAGATGAGGATGATCCTGCCTTCAAGAAGATCGACACAAAAGTGAGTTAAAGTGATTCCATGTCCAGTGCTGGTGGCTTTGTGGCAGGAAGTGGTTTTCAATTTTGCTTGGTTTTAAATGACAGTGGGGGAGGGGAGCACATTCCCTGGTCATTCTCATAGAAAATAAAATGAATGAAATAACACATGCTCTTTTATGGAATTAAAGAATATATTAATGAGTTTAAATCCTGTATTACCAGATAATGCACATTTTAACAATCTTTCTGTGAGTGCCTTTGTGTGCACTTGGGCAGATTTGGTAGTTAAGCCAATTGCTCCCAAGTCCCTGGGGTGCAGCATCTCAATCTCTCTGGGAAAACTAGGAAAGGTTTTATGAAATTTCTTATTAAGATCACTTTTAATTTCCAAAAGTATAGATTGCAATGTGATTTGTTATTTATTGAAAGGTTATAAGGAAACGGGGATGGGAGCCATTTAGATATAATTTCATCTCCATTATTACATCCATTTTTCATCTCCTGCATTAAGAATGGATTTTACATATGGATTTAAGAGGAAGAATGACTGTTTCTCTACAAACTTTGATTTTGAATGTATATACATAGTACATGTTAGCTCTCAGATATTTAAAGGTTGTATTCTACAGATGTAATGCTAGAAAATACATATTTGGATCATTTAACATGCTTAAATATTTATTTATTTAATCTTAGCATGAAGATTTTAAACACATGAGCACTAGAGCAGCTATACATCTCAGCAATATCTTCTGAGATCCATTTTATTGTTTTAAATTTCATGTTACTGTGTAATTTTACAAACTTCTCCTTGCAGTTAAGAATTCAATTTTGCAAAGATCTTTCTTTAAAATGGTTTGCAGGCAGATACTATAAAATAGTCAAATGCTCCCATAGTTCCAGAACTTTGTTATTACATTTAACGTATGTATTGAAATAAAGCATTATAAAACAGTATTTGTAAAGCTGCAATTGAAGTTCTAAAGGTTCCCACCACCTGAATTAACTAACTTAAGGCTCATCAATGACCAGCCCTGTTAGCACTTGTTGACTATTTAAACTCTCCAAAAGACTTCCTCCCTTCTAACTCCGAAAGCATTTCATTTTAAAAAATGAGTTTGAATGCAAGATATTTGATTTTAAATAATCAAAAACTTGTCTTTGTGTTTTATCATTAGTTTGCCCTGAGAAGGAAAAAACAATTTTGGTTTTCTTACTAATTTATTCTGCAAATGAACTCTTATTTGCATGAAGCATATTGATCAGAAATGACCTTCATTTTATTGACTTGATTTTTATATACAAATTTCAAATTTTTATTATGACTCTAAGTTCATTTTCTCTGAATTAGTCTGAATTTTTAACTCAGTAATCTCTGCCATCATGATAGATTTTCCTTGTTTTCAAAAACACTATGAAAACACTAATCAAAAAACCAAGCTTTCAAATGTAGACTTAAATTGTGTCGATTACAGAAGGAGTAGTCTTATAAATATGTAAGAAACTGAGAGGAAATAGTTACTGTCTGTAGCTATGCAAAAAAGAGCTTTTCTCCAATATTTTAAGGTTTATTTTTAATGATTTCATTAGCGCATCTCTCAAAATGTTTAAAATGTTCAAGTGCAGTGTTCAAAATGAAGCATCACATCTTTTGATAGAACAACTTAACATGAGCCACAACAATTTGTGTTTTACTTCATTTATTAGCTTCTAATTAAATAAAAACCAGCAACAGAAATTAAAATCTAAATCACAAAAGTAATTATCCAGTGTATTTCAAGTGCATTTTTCAAATATATAATTCAGATATTCAAGCGTTATTATATAAGCTGAATTCAAATTTCTTTGAATATATTTAAATAACATTTCAAGTATATTTATGGAATGTTAGAAATAGAACAAGCAATATATTTGAAACAAAATGTAAACTTTTAAAGTTCAGACACTTTCAAGGACAGATAAAAGTACCAGGAAGAAATCTATCTTTAAATGGTATCTTTGTTAGTGGAAAATGTCTGGAAGTATCCAAAATGGCAATTTAAGTTCTGTTCACCAAATCACAAAACACCAACATCCACACTTTCAAAGACAATGTGAGATCACAATATTTGTTACAAATCAAAATATACATTACACTTTCCTTCAGATGGCATATCCAAATCGTGTTTACTCACAGACAGATGCACCTAAATCACCAGGATTGCTATAATCCTTTGATAGTTAGGCAGAGTGTTCGCTGTGGTCTTGCATTACAGCCAGGCTGTTTTCCGGGTGTTATTGTGTATTTTTCAAGGGAGATATGAAATCTTATGTAAAGAAGTCTTATAATACTTGGGGTTTGGGTTTTTCTCCGCTTCCCATACTTCTTTTTCTCCCCTTGAAGGGGTGGGTGAGATGATGCCTAAGCATTGTATTATTACTCCTTTTTAAGGAAGAGAGTGTTTGCACTGTCGAATGGAATATTAGATAGGAATTGAACAGGAAGTTTTCATTTAATTAGGACTTAGAGAAGAGTAATCACTTCGGCTCTTGGTTAGATCATCCTCTAAAGTTTTTCCAAACTTTTCGGGTTGGTCAGGATCTCTCTTGCCAGTCGCCAAGTTTGTTTGGCAGCGTTTTCCAGAGCCGAGTGAGGTTTGCCTTGAAACAGATCTAAGTTCGGTAGGAAGTAGTGGGGACACCGCCGGCACTGCAGGCAGGAGATGAGTTGCAGCAAAATCCCGTTTAGCCGATCACCCAGGCAAGACTCATCCCAGTCCGACTCCCGGGGATGCTTTTCACACTCGTAGGAAACCAAAGTCTTCATGTGGTAATTGTTCAGGGGCTGACCCGGCAGTTCAAGGTGACGATCCCGCAAGGTTTTAAGGATGGAGAGGCATTTCTTTCTGCAGCCCCCCATCTGCAGTCTGTTCTCGGCTTCCGCGAACTGCAACACCCAGGCGTCGCTCTCCGCAGAGCTCTGCTTGCCGGCCAGGGAGTGGCACTCCTTGGACAAGAGATTGAACCCTTCCGCTTTGACCTCTGCCACCCGGTTGGGTCCCGGCCAGGGGATGTGGGGAAGTGGCCAGTGGGCAGCACTCCTCGGCCAGATCCCGGTGCATTTAAAAGCTGGGGTAATCTGCACCACGTACCTATCTCGGATTCTCAGTTTCACTTCGCTGGTGTCAGCCACCATCTTTACCACATCCCTGTAGCTACATTTGTCTACCGCTTGAGCCACCAGCGTCTGAAACCTGGACCGGATTTTGCGCGCCGAGAGATAGCCGGAGGCGGTAATGAATTCCACCCAGAGGGACATGCTCCTCTTGCGCCCGTCGCTCAACTTCAGCACCGCGCAACCGGGCAGCGAGCCGTCGTCCACGAAGTTGAACACCCCCATTTGGTTAAGATAAAGCACCACTTCAAATTCGGTGGGGGAGATGACCTCGAGGCCCTCGTAGCGATTGTCCATCTCGTTGAGAGAGCTGATGAACCGGGGCTCCTGCACTTCCACTTCCTTCAGTACGTCGGAAACTACTTTGCAGACTTCCCGGATAGTTTTGGCAATGGCAGCTTTCCTGGCTTGGCATTTTTCATTGTAGTACTTATTCAGATGGTAGACCAGCTTGGCCTGGGCCGCGATCATGTTGGGGCAGAGATCCGGATTGTATACCGGAGTCTCGCAGTAAGCTGTGGGATCCAATGCGGCTGCTAGAGCTGGAGCCAACTTCGGTGGAGAAACGGGCCGCAGCGCTCAGAAATGTATCAAAAGTGTCTTTCCGATGTGCTGCAGCGGTGGCCTCCCCGCTGCTGCCGCTTTCCCCTTGCTTTTATCTTTGAGCCCAGCCGATCTTAAAGTGAAAGATTGTTCTCCCCCCTTTCTCTGTCTCTCTTCCTCTTTTAAAGAATCCTTGTGTGAGAGAAATGCATGGAGAGATCACCTTCTCAGTAATAAAAACAAAAGTTGCGCTGAGACCCAGCAAAGCTCTTCCAGTAGTCAAAATAATCACCCCTTTCCGTATTTATTTACGCTTTCCCGTAATCATTGTGTGTGGAGGACTGTTAATCAGATAGAGAAAAAGTGGGCTGAGTGTGCGTCGGGGGTGCGTGTGCGTGTGTATATGTCAGAAGAAGCTGCTGTTGGTTTGTCTAAGAGCCCAGATGCACTCGTGTGGAAATTATAAAGGCAGGGCCAGGCAGGCGGGCGGCCAATCGCCACTGGGCTCGTCACGACAGCCTCCTTCAGCTCCAACCCGGCTAATTAATCCCCCCTCATGGCTATAGGCACACAAACTAAAGGTAGGAGGCTGCTGCCGGCAGAAAACCACCCAGGCCACCTAGACAGTTTGGAAATCAAGAGGCATCTCTCAGCTTTGGTATTACTTGAAGCATATTGACGTTCTGAAAAGACTTGGCAAAGCGGCTCTCTTCTGTGCTGAAAACCCTGCTTGTCTTTTTAGGCTGAATTGCAAATACAGGTGTATTAATGGTCATCCATCAATTAGCGAACTAGATGGGGCTTTCTAAAAGAAAGTCACTAACTTGCACTTAGAGTAAGATAATTAGTGCCGTTAATCCTGGAGTCCTTTTTAAAATGCAGGTTAAAGATTTGCTCTTTCACACACAGGGAAAGTTGACTTTAGATGGAGTATTACTTGAGTGATTTTCTCATTCTGTCACATTTTGGATATTCTTATATGTTTGTATGATTTTTTTAAGCCTTAAGCAAGTAGTGTGCTCTTCTTTTTACCTGTTTTTTTTTTCTCCTCATTTGCACTTGTTGAGAAGAATCTAAAAATTATTGCTGAGTGGTAGATGTTATCTACCCCAATTAAGTTGGATGTTTAAAAAATGTTTCCTGTGCCCCTCTCCCATCTGCAATCATCCGTGCACCTTGGTAGACTTGCCTAGTGTTTCAATAAGGACACTAAGCTATATATGTATTTGCAGAAATACTTTTTAAAAAAGATATTTTCTCTGGAACCAAGTGATTATTATATTGTGATTTCATAGTGAGTTGTATTTTAACAGAAGAAATTCAGGAGAGATCATAAAAATCAGATCCACTGGCAGATAACTGGACCGAAAATTTGAAGATTGGAGGCTTTTGGCTTATTTACAGATGTGTAGTTAAGGACATAGTTCCTAGTCTAAGGATATATTTCCTATCTTAAGTGTCTTTAGTGGTGACCTGACAGTAGACTCCTAATTTTATGCTATTTCGTATTATTTAAGAGAAATGGTTCATAATTTCAAAGGAAATTAATTTTCAGTCATCCAGTTTTTTTTTTAAACTTTAACATCATTTTGGAAAATTGAAAGAAATCAACATTTCCAGTTTTTGGAAATTTAAAACAATAAGGGGAAATGATTTTATATAGAATTATTTTTTCTAAATGGTATCATTTGTGTCCTCAGTGCACAGGGACTAAAGAAATATTTAGAGGTTCCCTAGTGTTTTTAAAACCTAGATGGATTTTTAATTGCTTACTTTTAATTTAAATGACTTATCTTTCAAATTAAGAATATTTTCAAAGAAATTCTGTAACTCAAGATAACAGGTTTGTAGGCATTTTCAGCGCTTTTTAACACTTCTTGTTTGAGGACTCTCACTTTTTACTCCTTTAGATTTTTCTCTTTTTTTCTTTTAATTTTTTTCTTTCGCACAGGTATGCATCACAGAGCCACCTATAATTTACTTTCTCAGTATCCAAGAGTGATAAATTCCAATTTAGGTTCAAATAGCACATTATATTGGGGACTCATGGCATCCATCTTCTCACTTCCCAAGACCCATAGTTTCCCTTAGGAGCAGGGATTGGGAACCCGAAAAGCCGCTCGCCACTTTGCCGGCGTCGCGGGTGAACGCACTGCTACCTTTTGGCAGTTGGAAGAGGAGGAAGACATGGCAAATCGGAGTCAGAGGACCCGAGGCCCGCAAAAGCAAAGGAGATGTGCAGTGGTCTCTGGGGAAGGGCCACCGCTGCCCTCACCCAGCGCGGGTCCCGGGGCGCTTTCCGCTCGCCACCTCTCTTCCGCTGCTCCGCACTCTTGAGCTCTCTTGCTTTCCTCTTTCTACTCCCGGTCCCATAGACTTGATTTCTGCGGGCAAGTTATTTAAAAAGATTTTTTTGTAATAGAACCTTTCCGGTGTCCCGGCTTTCTCCTGGTCTGTCCCTGAGCATGCTTTTTGCCCACGCGCCCCACATCCCTCGCCGCCTTCCCGCCCATGAGCCGAGCCTGGCGCTTCCTCTCCCCCTTGGGCCCTTGCGCCCAGCGCCTCTCCCTTGGGTTCCGGCCAAAGATGCTGGGCCAGGAGCCCTTGTACGTTGCTTTCTTAAGCCACCTATAGACACCCTCCCTCGCTCCCCTGATGTGGGGGACGTGAGGCAGCCGAGGACTCGGAGGCCCCGGGGCCGTTCGGGTGGGTCTAGTGAGCAGGACACTAGCCCGCGAGGGGCACCGGCCCGGCATCGCTGAGCCAAGCGCGCAGGTGGCGCATCTTGGGGGCTTACTGTGCGGATTAATTGGGTTAAAGCGAAGCTAAACACCGAAGCACTTTGTGGAAACTAATTGGTGCAACCCGGGCCTTTTCACTAACGATTTGCACTTTAAGAAAGAAAAATAGATGGTGCGAAAAAGACTAAGAAACTCGTTAGTCCTAGAGTGTTGCAGGGAAGTGAAGTCATTCGGTTTTAAGGACGCCAGGACCACGTTTTCAGAGCTGTTTCCTTAAGCACCCATCACACCCGGTGCTGACAGTGATTTACATAACATAGGCTTCAGCCTTCCTCTGTTATCATTGTGGGTGAACTGGACGCCCTAGAATAATACTCTGGTGCAAGTAGTGCTTGTTGCTGCAACACAGTGATTTTCTATTACACTGAACACGTGAAATGAATTGCCTTCTCTAGCTGAATCCTTTCAGTGATCTTAACGCCCCTCATTGTTGAAGGGAAAATTAAACTATCCGGACCACTGTTTTTCGTCCCTGGCATTTTTTTTTAATTGAAATGACCTATGGAGAAGAATTAAAAATCATAGTATTTTTGGTGTCATTCAGTTGATTTCAACCTAGGTTTTGGAGACCGATTTATTTTATAGGAGTAAGTATTTAACTATTTTATGGTAATTTTTTTAAAAATATCATTTGACTTATTAAACTAGTATTTCAAATGATGCGATACATAGATGGCTTAAAATCCATTTCTTACGTATATGAAAAGTTTATAAAAGAACTCTAAAGATACCAGTCATTGGATTTTTTTTTTTTGCTATAACTACAATCTTAGTGCTAGGATAAAAGCTTGTGTGTGTTCCAGGCCTTAAGAAATAAGTGCTTAATTGTTTTCAGTGCTATGCATGCAGGCCATCTTTGACAAGGGCTAATAATAGAATGATAATTGAGGAAAACTGACCTAATTAAAGGGAAAAGTACCCCAAGAATCTCATGATTTAATGATTGAGATTATATTTGAATGATATTTGGAATTTAAAGTTTGACTTTTTCCATTTCATTTTCCTAGTTCACCAGGCAGCCTTGATTTAAAATGTACCCAGTTAGAAAAAAATAAAAATCCAATAGAAATACAAATACTTCATTATCATAAATGTTAGGAGTATTAATGGATAAAGAGTAATTAAACATGGTGATGCTTAACATGTCCAAGCATTCCAAATAACAGTAGCAAAATAATTTCTCTTGAAGTACTATCTCCTGAGTAATTAATAACACTCTGTAGACCTGCTTACTATGTGGGCTACACAAAGTAATGCATAAACCATCACCTTAGTAGGTTTAAAGAAAAACTCCATTATGCTGGATATAGGAATGTAAGGTCTCTGTGTTTTTAAAATGATCTTCATTTAAATTTGAATTGCATGTTCACAGATTTCAGCAATTGTAACCTTTCCTCTGGAAAACTGTATCTGTTAGATGATATGCACACACATTAACTGCTCATATAGATACTGTTCTGTGATTTTTTTCATTATCTGTTGGCTGCTAGTTTATTCACAAGAATTCATGAATTTAAAGGTTTTTTTAATATGTGCTTATTACACTGGGGAGATAAAAAGAATATGAAGTTGAGTTTATTAAATTATTTATCCCTACTGCTGGAGTGGCTTTGAAGGCTCATTGTACGCATCTGATGCCACCACCCCTTTTTTAAAATGTACCAGGGCTATTTCAACTATTTCATTCTGCCAGACACAATATATTTCTTTTTTTACACTAGAGAAATTAAAGACAGATATTTGTGCAGGGTTTTCTTTATGTGTCACATTAAATAAAGTAAAATAGAGGGAGTTTTTCTGGTAATCTAATTTGATGGCGTCTATACCTTTTTTCCTGTTGTGACTCCTGGTATAAGAACACTTGAAACAAAATAGCTTGAGATCTTCGAAAGGACCATTGATTTCTTAAAATTGTTATTTCACGTTTTAATATTAGGGTCATTACAAAGTCAAGCAGAAGATTGAGGTCAGTGTTTACACAGTTTAGGCCCTGTTTTTTTCTTCAATGTGAGCATCCTGAGAATTGTGGCTAATTTTTAAAAAATTATTTATTTTTCACTTGAATGATCAAGGCCATTTCCTCAGTTTTATCACCCAAGTGTGCAATCATATGGTCGCACTTGTAGTGGCAAACACTTCTTTTTCTTCAGGATTGCTTAGTAAACTTGATATTGGTGTTAGTAGGTATTGAAAAGGAAAGTAACTTTGAGATTAAAGATGGATGTTGAAAGTATACTATACAATAATTAGCTCTCTTGCTTGATTTGCAGACTTGAAGAAATTATATGTAAAGAAGGGCCAAATCTTTCCTTTGGTAGAAAAAGAAATTTAAATCCTGGCATATATATGTTATTGTCTCAGTTTCCTCACTTCATTTGAATATGTACACACAAGTGCAGGGTATTTTAAGTTGCATATGTAAACTAAAGAAAAAAGAGAAGAGGTTGTGAATCAAAAGATTTTTTATAATATGTTGTGATCTCTAACCTCTTCCAAATGTTATGGACAATGGGTTTATTCATTGATTTCTTGAGTATTGTGGAGGAAATGCTGAGTCCGCTACTTTAGTTCCTCATAGAACCTTCATGAAGTCACCATTATCTTTCTAATTGATAAAACTAAAATTCTTTTTGTTAGATTTCAACTTGTATTTTTCATTTGAATATTATAGAAATAAACAGACAAGATAAATGGACTCATGTGATTCTTTTCTACTTGCATAAATGAAAACTAGGTATTCTTTAACAGATAACTACCATGAATTTACATGCATATGCATATATGACTACTACCTTAATGCTCTTAGTATGCTACGTTTTTATTGCACTTAGAGAAAACAGTGCAATCAGATGCGATTAGTCTGTTAATCTGTACATCTGTAGTGGGTCATCCAAGACTGCATTGCTCTCATTACTGTTCCATACTGTATGTGATTAAGCCACTGAAAATATTCAACATGACCTTGAGACTAGAATATGGTACATAAGATAATCAACTTTCAGTGATTGCATGTCTAAAATAACCTTTTGTATTCCTAATTTATAGTTTTGAAGCTTATTTTTTAATGAACAAAGCCGTTTCTCTAAACTAGGATTTATTTTTTAATGACCAGTAGCTAGAATAATAATTTAAAATAATAATTGCATCAAGTAAAAATGATTACCTTTTATTATATATTACATACAGTAATACAAATAATTCACAAAAAAGAAGGAACTCAGTTGATAAGTAGAAATTTCCTTTTTCATATGGGTATATGATTATAAACATCTATTTGTAGACCACCTACATGATATTTCATTTTCATTTACATATGATTATTTTTACTATTCTAATAATATACATTTTGGTATAACAATGTATTGTTTCTTGAAAGCACAGTTTATCATGCAGTAATTTGTCAAAAACATCAAGTCAGAAGTGGTATTGATGAAGAGCACTTTTAAAGCTACACATTTTATCTATTTTTTAAATACCTAAATCACATTATAAGCATGAACAACATAATTTGGAAGACACAATGTTTCTAATAAAAACTTGAGAACACAGTGAAATAAAAAGTGCAGCTTTAGTTTTCTGTGAAATCTATTTTTAAAGTTAGGTATGTTGATGCATATTAGCATACAATATTATTCCATTCTATGATTTTTCTCTATGAATATGCCATTCTCTGAATTCCTCAACTAACTTAGCAACTTTTGAGGCACATTTATAATGCTGTTATCCTTATGGCCCTAGAGAAAGAGAAAGCTCATGATCTCTTAGTGTTTATATTTTACTTTACATTTTCAGTAATAGGATAAAGTTAATGAGTTAAATAGAACTAATATTAATATATGCACATTCTTAGAACATATGCTTGCATTCCAAATTTTGTATTACATTATACATTGTCATTTAAATTTAGGTGTTTACATATATTCCAAAGAATTATTGAATTGTAGGAGTGTAGACATTTTCGTTCATAATGATGCTAATTCAAGTATTTGCCATTTTACAACTTGGAATAGTACAACTAGTTTTTATTTCTTCCCCCAAGATATACAAATTATTTAAATGCTTTCTGTTTTATATTTTTATTTGGCAATTGCAATAGAAATTTTAATGTTATGCATGCTTACAGGCCTATTAAGAAAGAAGTTATTGCTTTCTTAATAATCTTAAACCATTTTTAAGAAATATACTCATTTTATGGTTTGCAGTATAGCCTGTGCATGCAAGCTGTGTATACATACACACACACACACACACACGCACAGCCATAGTATTTCAGATAATAGAAGATTGAATTGACTTCTATACAGTTTTACATTAACCTGTTAAAAGGAAAGAGATACTAAATAGAGAATTCTTGTTGCCACCAGGAAGTAATATCACATTTGCAAAATTGTTCCATAATAACCCTCATCACTTTTTAATAATACCTTAAGAGGTTACCACTAAAAGGATTTAAAAAATAGCAACTAGAAATTCCAACAGTGTTTATCCAGTCACATACTATGATAATTTTGAATGTCATAAGCTTTTAATTCTAAAATGGAGACGTTTAAATCTTGCTAGCCATTCTGTTCACAGAAATAAAACTATATTGCTTAAATGTGCACCTACATTATTAATATGCATCAGTGTACATAAAAACACCTTCACTGATTTAAAATCATTTTTTAATTTTTTTGCAACAGACCAAAGTTGATTGTTTTTGCAACCTCAACCTGCCTTTGATAAGCAAAGTCTTCAGGGGAAAAAGTGGGGTTTGGGGTTTGCTTTTTGGTTTTTTGACTAGCATATTCAGTTCTTCATTTGTTTTGCTCTCCACGCTGCATTAGCACAGTTTTCCCCTGTGTGCATCTGCCAGTGTACAATTTAGCCACGGGCATCTGTAGACCTTGTGGTGATCAGCATTGCAGGCAAAAGCCATATGTGTTTAAATAAAAAAAAATCTCTTTATTTCATTTGCTGTTTTAACTGGATGGATAACTTTTGTGCCTCAAGACAGAAGAAGAAAAAATACAGAAATAATTAATTGCCTCTATTCTTGAGGCAGTTTCATTTCCCCCTCCAATATGGAATGCTTGTCAGCTTTCCTGATAAATGACTGCATGTATTTGCATAGATTTTACATTAACACAAAAATTAGTTTTATTTGTGGAAAACTAGTTTACATAATAATATAAAACCTAGTGTTATTGATTATGTTTCTAAGCATTGATGACTTTAGAGAGATTGTAGCATTCTAAATTTCCAAAGGTCTGATCAACCTATTTCTTAGTTCAAACTTTCTTCATTTGATTTTTATAGTTTTGTCTCAACTAAATATAGCAAGGTATATATAAACATTTGAAGTTTTAAAAATGCTCTTCTAGATATATTAAGCACAACTCTTCTAGACCCCTAATTAGCAGCACTTATTTGGACAAAGGAGCCTGATTTTAAACTTTTGCCAAATAATATTTTTAAATTTTCATCACCAGTAACGTACACTTCAAACAATTGGAGGACTGCATCTGCACAAAAGATTTTAATTTCATTTTCAAGTTATCAAAAGATGGGTGCCATATTGGGTGTGTGCAGTTGATCTCATTCCAGGGAAGTTATGCATTGTTTACAACTTAATTTAAAATATATCTAAGAACCAATCTCTGGACTTTTGGTCTGTTTCCCTGAATATACTTAATTGATCACCCTAATCCGACCCTTTAAAAAAAAAAAAACCACTCTGCTGGAGCTATTTGGGTATTGAAAATGAGTCTACCTCTCTAAGTGGCAGGCAGTGGATGTTTATTCATACTGTAATCTGGCATCTTGTTGTCTAGAGGCAACCTGCTAATTATGTGCTATCATTGTATTATCCATGTTACAGAAAATTCAAATATGTTCACTGCTGTTAGTTACATCACAAAGCTTTTTATAAAGTATACTTGATCCTCACAAAACCTACTATACTTAATGGCAACCTAAACCAAGAGTGTCTCTGCCACTTCTTGATTCTGGGACACCCTGGGTGCCAGCTGTCACAGCTCAGCTAATGATGACAAATGCCCCTCTCTATGCAGATTGCAGAGCTTGCAGGCTGCTGTGAAAGGCAACCAGATTACCTTTCTTCAGATAGTAACTTAACCTTTTAAACTCATGTCAGAATGAAATGATCAGCTGTGATAGTTTCAATATCTGTATCTTTAAAAACAAAAATCAAAACATCATCAAATAATGCTTTTATATTTTTAATATTTGTATGATTTACAGTGTCTAAAACTTGAATGCTATACTATTCTTAAATGAGAAACTAGGCAGGACATACTTCACAACCATTCTAGAGTATGTATTTAAACCCTTTTTATAAATCAGGTGGTGTGGATAATTGAGAACATTATCTGGACTGTTTAGGTCAAAAAATATGCCAGTGAAATTTTGGGGAAAAATGTGTTCTGTTCTTTTCTTTTCACCTGAATGGGATAAAAGCCTCTATTCTCCCACTGTGTGTTTAGATTCAGTCTGTTCCAAGTGTAAGTGAATGTATTATTTTTTTTAATTCATTGAATTCCTCCAAACTTATTAGAGAATAATTGTTGCTAATGGATGTTTTCTCTAAGTATTCTCAAACTTGAGACTTTGTTTTAAGATGTTAATTTGTTCCTGGGAATTTTTAAAATATTATGATACATATACCTATAAGGGTTCTTCGAAACAAAAATGAACACTATTAACCATAACCTAATACAAAGGAATAAATTAATTGCCTGTTAAATGAGATAATGCAACATTCTTTTCAGTTTACAGAAAACTAATATGCATTCATCATTTAATACTTAAAATAATTCTGTGAGTTGGGAGAGGTGGTTGGTAAGATGAATACTAATACTTAATAAGTATTTAATCTTGTTAATCTTCATAACAAATATTAATTCCCATTTACAAATAAAGAAACTGAGATTTAGAAAAATGTCTTACAGAGAATCACTCAAGTAATTGCAGAGACAGGGTTGTCTGAAGGGGCTGCTCTTGGCAGTACAATATCTAGACTTTATATTGAGAAATAAGTATGTGTATAAGTATGTATTTCCTGTCTGTACTGAGATACAATTTGTAGCAACTGCTCCTCTGAAATAAGTAGTAGTATTTTAAAATGAAACTTATAGACTGTCATAACTTTAAGAACTTGATTGTTGAACAGTTGTAAACATCAGTTTCTTCATAAGAAACTTCTGATTAACTAATATTGAGACATTTTATGTTATTAATTTTATGACTATGATACATAGGGAGAAATTATTTAGGAAAGATACATACTATTTAATGAATATCAGATTGGAATCATTCACTTAAAGGTCCACATCATTGTGAATCCTAGTCAGATTAGTGGGCTATGCTTTTGTAAAATGTTGAAAAGAAATAATTGCTTCAGTAATTATTTGGGGAAAATATCTATTACCTATATGCCTTTCTTTCTTTCTTTCTTCCTTTCTTTCTTTCTTTCTTTCTTTCTTTCTTTCTTTCTTCCTGTGTATGTTGTGTGTGTGTGTGTGTGTGTGTGTGAGAGAGAGAGAGAGAGAGAGAGAAAGAAAGAGAGAGAGAGAGAGAGAGAGAGAGAGAGAAACAGAGAAAAATTCTGGTTATTGAACCCAGGACCTTGTACATGCTATGCAAATGCTACACCCATGAGCTGTACCCTAGCTCTGCATAGTTTCCTTTTTATAATGGTTTAGCCATATATTTTTACTCCGTTATCAATGATTTATACAAATCATTCCCAACAAGACACATGACAGTCTGTCTTTTATCATGAATTGAAATGAATCATTTCCAAGAAAGTTGTGTGAATGCCAGTTGTTTTTATTTTATAGTAAGTTGTTCTTTGGTACAGATACAACATAAGGGTTTTGTTTCCACTGACACATCTGATTATGTTTTAAAGTCTATACATTTTAATTATGAAATTCTACGTATAATTACTAGTAGTACTAATGCTTATTAACAAGTCCTAAGTATTTTACTGTATGTGAAATTATGGAAAACTTACATTGAACATTTGATTAAAATGAAATGCAGTTATATAATACAGTCAGTATCAGAAGAAATAAACTCATCTGACTCTGAAGTCTGTGATGTCTTGTGTTAGGACAGAAAACAACTCTAGAGGAGAATACAGTGTGACCCTTCTTAAAATTGTCAGAGTTGTCTCTGCACCATTATGGATGGTCTTCATCTAACTCTTGCCACCACTGATGAGAAACTTATTACGTAGTCAGACAGCTAGTTGCACTGACTAACATTTGTAATCATTAGAAAACTCTTCCTAATACTGAACCAAAATCTTACTCCTTGAAGTTTTTACATTTTACATCCTGTTTTTCTTTCTGTATGATCTTTCCATTTAACAGAAATAAACATTTTAAATCCATTTACAAACAGTCCCCAAATTACAATTTTTCAACTTTGCAATGATACAAAAGTGATATGCATTCAGTGGAAACCATACTACAAGTTTTGAATTGTGATCTTTTCCCTGGGTGATATTCAGTCTCCTTTCTGGAGATGCTGGGCAGCCACAGTGACCTCTGTAGATGGTGGGAGAAAAAACCTGTCCTTCACAGTGTATTGTGCTGCTAAGCTGTGATGTTCAGTAGGTTGAGTGTATTAGTGCATTTCAACCTTAACAACATTTACAATTTAAAATGGGTTTGTTGGGATATAACCCCATTGTAAATTGAGGAATTTTTGTATTTGACACATCAAATTGAAAAAACTAGGTCTTTCAGTCATTATAAATAGCGCATTTCAAGTCACCCTACCTTTCAGGACTGATTTTGATACATGATTTTTGTCAAGTATGGTAGCTGGAATTCATTAATCAGCAAATGGATTGGTGAATGCAGAGTGACCTCTTTTAAGAGAGACATAGTCATATTAGCTTTTTGTGTACCACCATAACCTTGTTGACAAATGCTGTGTGTCAACTTCTTATTTGTTTAAACAAGTTACTGAAGTCCTAAGTATGTGACTGTGTATTTTTCCAACTCATTATGTCTTGCTGTTTGGGGAATTATTTGCACAATTTGACTTATAAGAACAAGTTATCTATTATTATTTTGGAAAGGAACAAGGAAGTTTTTTCTAAAAATTTCTCACAGACTGCATATAGAACACCCACAGCCAAATAGTGGGCAGAGTTTTTGTGTGCAGAGTTTTTGCTCATCATAGGTATAGAAAGAAGCCAATTTGTGGATAAATTTACTTAATATTCCCCAGCCTTTGTATAGTTTTTGCCATTTGCAAACCCCAGTTCTAGTTGTTCATAGCTTTATCAAATATATAGTTAATAAGCCCCTTTTGGAATAAAGCATTTAGTTTGCAAATCTTTGACAGTTATCAATTTTACTGTCAATAAAATTTGCATCTTCAAAGGGAATCTATGTTTCCCACATGCTTGATTAATGCACAGAAAAGCTAATAAACTTTAAATGCAAATAAATGTGCTCCTAGGACTTATAGACTATCATAGGACTCATTTAGTCATTGATAGATGAGTATTTTAACCTTTTGACAATAACAATAGTTTCTCAATAATTTAGCAGAGCTAAATGTTTTTTAAATGATATATTTGATAAGTTGAAGTCAATATGAAAACTTTTTTATTAAAAGTTATTAAGCTAAAGTTGTCTCACCAATCAGGACCTACTGTGCATAATTATTTTCTTCAGCTCTAGTGCCTAGAGCATGCCAGAGTGAGTTACTGAATGTAGAGCAAAAAGGGCTCCATTAAATAATGGATGCATTGTTGGAAAAATGCATTTGAGGTTTAAGTAGTAAAAGGTAATCAATATTGAGTAACTAATTAATAAAATACAAAATATACTTCCTTTCCCTATGTTGCTCTATGTGGTTAAAAAATAAAAAATAATAAACCAAAAGACAGAAACCCCACATCTATTAACTCTTTGGCATTATTTATTTTAAGGCCTTAAATTTCTGTAAGTGTGGCTCTCTTTTTTTTTTTTTTTTTGTCCCTAAGTGAAAATGTTTCATTTATACTTTATTTACTGTTGCTGTGACACGTAGGCAGTAAAACACAAAGACAGCCTGCTCAGATTTGGCGTTCTTGCAGTTTGTATCTTGAATAGAGAATAAAGAAGTCCAGTGCTCTTACAAAAGAAACCTTCTCAAGTGAAGAGCTGCCCCATCTGCTTCATCTGGTGGCTTATGCAATAAGAGGTGTTATCACATGCATCTAAATGCACAAGCAGTTGTTTTATGAACTCTTTCTGTGCTTTGAGGAGTTTATAAGTTGCCCACTCTATTGTGCATCAGTCCCAGCTGACCCAAGTGCATTCTGCTGAGCATATTTGGGGGATAATTAGAACTAATGAAGCCTGGAACACAGCTAATTCTCTAAGTGATTTATTCTCATCCTCTTGTCTGATTCCTCAGAATTCTACAAATCATGATCCATGCCACTTAGTTTTCCCAGGTTTTGTGTTGATGCAGCTACTCTTTTTATGTTTGTTTGATGAGCATTAAAATAAATTAGGTATTTGAAAAGCTGAGAAATAGATTTCAAAGTAAAAGTTTATATTATTCGTTAGTCGCAAGGTTGAAGGAAATGTCAGTTCTTTGTGGTCTTTGTGTGTTTGTTTGTTTGTTTACCTCTCAAAATATTTATGGCACCTGTGAATAATAGATCAGGGATAGAAAACATCAAGTAATGAGAGCTTTTAAAAAATGTGCTACTGGAAAATAAATCTTAAAAGTAAAAGAGTTTGAAATTATTGTGGAAGATTTTTATTTCTACATTTGATTTCCTAAGGCAATTGAAAGATTGTTGAAAATCTTTATGAATAGCCTCCATGTTTGAAGCCCTGTTTCATTAATATGGCTTCTCTGTACTAGCAGGGTTGAGAATGACATTTCTCTACATGCCCTCACCAAGAAGTCAGTGATTCAGTGGCCTGTAACACTTTAAATCCCATCAACTAGCTTTCCTTTCCTGTTATAACTGTTTCAATGAGTGGCACTTTTGTTGTGCAGGTTAAGATCTGGTAACTTACTGAGGGCATACTAGAATGAGGACAGACACAGTTGCCAACAAAGAAAGCCTATGACTTTATTAAAGCCTTACACTCAGTAAATGAGATACTGAAGTCTCTCCAGGTAGGTAGCTTTTGTAGCTTATGTCCTACTTGGTTGTCTCTCCTCTAGAAACTTTTGTTAAGAATTGTTACTTTTAACTGTTGATTCCAGCAGTTAATATTCACCACACTCTGGATCTCAGATAATAAAAAACTTTAAGGGCAAGACCATTTTATTTGATGTACTGCAATCCCTAAATCAGTGTGGATCACCAACTAGGTGACCAAGGACTGACTGAGGGACAAGTTAGAGATTCCTTATTCTCATTACAAGATGCTTAAGTGCTACCTCAGATAAATTCTAGTCTTGGCTGTACACCCTGACCTAAGGAATTCCTCTCCTTGCATTATACCCTCTGCCTGAACGTCAGCTAAACACTAAAATAACATGTTGCAGAACTTTGATGAAAAAAGTCATCATTAAATTTTTATATCTTTATAGAGACAAAGAAAGACTGAATAAATGAGTTAATATTGAGTTCTGACTATGTTATAGTTATTATGGTAGAGGTTTGGTATATATTACCGTACCTTCATCCTCTCAACAGCACTACAAAGTATACACTGCTATTCTGACTATTGTTAAGAAACAGAGGCACAAGGAAGTCAAGTAACCTTTCCAGGTTTAAAAAGCAAGAACCTTGTAGGGTGAAGATTTTCTATGATGCCTGCTGGCCCCAAACTCCAGAGCCCACCCTTTTAGTCATCACACAGACATAATCTAAGATTGTCTTCTCACCCTAAAACATGAATAATAATATCTACATCATCATATTTTTATATAGATTAAGTAAATTAATACATATAAAAACAGAATGATTTTGAACTTACTTTGACCCAACTTCACACAGAGCTAGAATTCAGGCCAGCTCTTCCTGACTCTAGACTCTGAACTTATCTAGTATAGCTCCTAGGTAATTTTTTAAATGTTTTTATCAGTGCATCGTAGTTATATATAACACTGGGGGTCATTTTGATATATCAATATTCATATATAATGTAATTTGCTCCATTTCAATTCCCTGTACTTCCACTTTCCTTCCCCCTCTCTCCTTCCACTCCCCTTCCTCTATACTACTGGTCTTCCTTCTATTTATTGTTTTTATAATTGGTGCTTTACAGATATACATAAGGTGGAATTCACTGTGATATATCATACACGTAGATACTTTCCTTTCCTATCCCTCTTCCATCCCCCTCAGTTTCCTTCCTTTATTCCAGTGTTCTCCCTTCTATTTTCATGGGATTATCCCTCTACTTTTTAAAACTCCCTACTTCTCTCTAGTTTTCACACATGAGAGAAAACATTCGGCCTTTGACTTTCTGAATCCAGCTTATTTCACTTAGCTTGATGTTCTCCAGTTCCATCTGTTTGTCAGCAAAGGACATAATTTTGTTGTTCTTTATAGCTGAATAAAATGCCATTGTGTACATACACCACATTTTCTTTATACATTCATCTGATGACAGGCACCTGGGCTAGTTCCATAACTTTGCTATTGTAAATTGTGCTACTATAAACATTGATGTGCCTGCATCACTATAGTATGCTGATTTTAATTCAAGGAGTGGGATAGCTGGCCATATGATATAGTACCATTCTTCATCTTTTGAGGAATCTCCATGCTGCTCTCCAAAGTAGTTAGACTAATTTTCAGTCCCACCAACAATGTATGAGTGTACCTTTCCCCTACAAACTTGCAAGTGTTTAATATTATTTGTATTCTTGATTATTGCCATTCTGACTGGAGTGAGATGAAATTTCAGTGTACTTTTGATTTGTATTTCCCTGATTGCTAGGGATATTGAACATATTTCCTTATATTATTTGACCATTTATATTTCCTGTTTGTAAAAGTGTCTGTTTAGTTCTTTTGCCCATTTATTGATTGAGTTTTTTTTTTTTTTGGTAAATTTTTCAAGTTATTTGTGTATCTGATTATTAAACCCAATCAGGAGTGTTGCTAGCAAAGATTTTCTCCAATTCTTTAGGTTCTCTTCACATTCTTGTTTCCTTTGCTGTCAGAAACTTTTTAATTTGATGCTGTCACACTTACTAATTCTTGGTTTCATTTACTGAGTAGATGAATATTTTCTCAATGAATTATTAAATGAGTATCACCAGTCCTGTCCTTCACAGTGGAAGAGTTTGTTAATTCTCCTGGTTGTTTTTGGTTTTTTTTTTTTTTGGTGCTGGGGATCGAACCCAGGGCCTTGTGCTTACAAGGCAAGCACTCTACCAACTGAGCTATCTCCCCAGCCCCTCTCCTGGTTATTTTGATAGCATGCTGTAGTGTTTATCGAATTAGTGAGTGATTTTTCATTTTGCTCTCCCATAATGTGTTTAAACATTGATCACTCTTAAATTTGTATCTCTAGCCAAGCCTCTTCCCCTCAACTCCAAACTCAAATATCCAGCTGTCTCCCCCACATCTTCTGATATATATAAGACATTTCAAACTTACATCCAAACTGAGTACTGCTCCTCCTGCAGTCATTTGTGCCTCAGTAAATGGAGGTTCCTTTCTTAAAGTGACACGTCAAAGACTTGACTATCATTTTGACTCCCATCTTGCTTTCTTCCCTCATTTTTAGAGAACCAACAGATCCTGCAGAATCTTAGAGCTACCATCAGCTCTTAACCGTATGCCTGAGAGGTGACACCTGAGAGATGTCCTGGCTTCCTTTCTTATCCTTTTCCTGCCATGTACCATACACTCTTCCAGACAGTAGTCACAAGGATAAAAGAAAGATCATGCCATTCTTAAGCTCAGATTTGCCTAATGGCTTCCCATCTCATAGTAAAAGTCTAAAATCTTAACATGCCCCATCCCTCACTATTATCACATTTTCACCCTATTTCTCCACCTGATCCCATCACCTACTACTGTCCCTATTGCTGTCTCTTCACCAAGCACATTGACACCCTCTCAGTTGAGAGCCTGTGCACTGCTCATTCATCTGTGCAGAACTCTGCTCCCAGTATCTGCATGACTCTTTCCCTCAGCCCTTAAGCCGTTTGTCTACCCTAAAATTGCAGTACACCCCATATGGACTCCTTCTAGCACCTTTCTTTGCCTTCTCTTTTACCTTAGCACTTATCACTGTCTGACATATGTTTGTACTTATTTATCATGTTGAATGTGTCTCTCTACTGATTTAAATCTAAGCTCTTATTGAGGCCACAGACCTTGTCTCCTCATTGCAGAATATCCAGAATCTGAAATAGTGCCTGGCTTATAATGGGTGTTCAGTAAATGACTGTTTAAATGGAAGGAGGAAAGAAAATAGAAAGAGAAAGAAGGGGAGGAAAGGAAGACAGGAAAGAAGGAAGGACTGAAGGGAGGTGATTAGTCAATTCTACTGAATATTATGTTTGTAATGATGCTGTTGAAGTAATAGCTAAAGGTTATCATAACCTCTTAATTGATAAATTGAAATGACATTGACATTGCTAACCTTTTCTTCTTTCTTGAAATCTTTTTCTCTTGACAAAAGGAATCGTATTAACTATTAAACACATTCTCTGAAAGACCCTATGCTGAAAACTATGTACATGTGTCTGTGGTAAGGGATTGAAGAGGATTTTTCCTGTGGCCCCAGAAATGGCATCTAGGACCCAGGACTGAAAGCAGAGAGCCATTCAGTATCCCATCTTCTTAGGAGCTCAAACAACCTCAGTTTCAATTAACACATTTGTAAGCAAGTAGACAAATGTGTGGCATGCCAGGTACTCATAAATAGCAGGAGTACATGTAACTATCTCACTTTTGGAAATAAAATAACTGAAGTTTAGAAAAGCTGCTTAAGGGTCCATTAGCTGATGCTGGGCCTTGAGTCCTTTGTAACCTCAGCATCCATGCACGTAATCACTATGCTCTATTCGTCACTTCCTTTTATTATCTTGTTTTTCCCCCACCTCACTGATTTTTCACCACTAATTTGACTTTTCTCCTTGTTCTCTAGTCCCCAATGATGAGTATTCCTCTCGTCTTATGATTGCACAGCTTTAGTCGTCTTATCCTTACAGATTATGTCACAAAACTGTACCTCTAATCCTGACCTCTCTATTAATTCTTCATCATGCATTTTTCTACTGCCTGGTGGACATTTCCCTGTCCTTTTTTTGTTATTAGACCTCCTTCATCTCAAATAGAAGTCAGAAGCTTTTGTTTTTTTATTTTTAAAACATTTTTGTTGTAGATGAACAGAATGCCTTTATGTTATTTATTTTTATGTGGTGCTCAGGATCGAACCCAGTGCCTCACACTTGCTAGGCAAACGCTCTGCAACTGACCTACAGCCCTAGCCCCCCAAAGCTTTTCTTGAGGACTGCTATCTCATTTCCCTCCTTGTTTCTGTCACTGACCTGAGCCATTGTTGTCATTTGGAAGTCAATGTCCTGGCCATTATTGACCCTTCCCTTGGCCTGTGCTCCTTCTCTCCCCCACCTCTGTGCCTATTAATCACCAAGTGTTGAGATTTCTCCTTCTTCTCTAGTGTCTTTTTCATGTGTTCCTTTCATACCCCCCCACCTCCACCTAGCTCAGGTCTTTATCACCCTAACTGTGGCTTCTTGTTTCTGTCTTTACCTTTTCTAGTCCATCACAGAGAGACTTGTTGGACTGACTTCGTCCCAGACCACTCTCATCCTGTTTCTCCCCCTTCAAAAATCTTAGATTGACTTCCCAGTTTGACTCTTCCAAACACAGTACTTGATCTTTCTCCCCTTTTCTATCTTTATACTACTAGCTTTTCACCATTCAGTACAGCATTCATTCCTGAAAATCAAGTTTACCCTTTCTGTGATCTTCCTAATTTGAATAGTGTTTCCATCTCAATAATCTTACATTACCTAACTTCTCCATGGTTAGTATCGTGTAGGTGAGTGCATTTTTTAAAGGTAATTTTTAAATGTGTCTGATGTCAGTTTACATAAGTCAAAATTATCTCTGTCCTTCAACCATCCACATGCAGAAGAGGGGAGAAACTAAATTACTGAATGTATCTAGGGATGGGAATTCTTGGAGAGCTATGGTAGAAGGATATGCTATTAATTAAATATTCTTTAAAAACAAGTTGCTAAAGAGGAAATATGGTTTGTTCCTTTGCAAACTCACTGAGGCTTAATTCCTCAGTGTGGCAGTTTTAGGAGGTAGGTTCTAGTGAAAGGTGTTTTGTCATGGGGGTGGAGCCCTTGTGAATGATTAATACCCTCCTCTTGGGACTGGATTAGCTATTTCAAGAGTTTGGCCCCATTTTCATTCTTCCACATGCCCTTATTTCCTTTCTACTTCCTGCTATGAGTGAAGTAACATAAAGCCCTCACAGGAAGCTGAGATGTGGCCCACCAGCCTTTAACTTCCCAGCCTCCAGAATCATGAGCTAAAGAAACCTCTTCTTTGTAAATTTCTCAGTCTTGATTTTTCTGTTATACCAACAGAAAATGTACTAAGGCACAGCTTTATGTGTTTGTCCTCACATAACTTTTAAAAGGGCATAATTATGATTTAGATGAAAACAAAACCAATAAGTAATAAAATAAGAAAGTAATTTAAAAAGAAAGTAATTAATCACCTTTAATGAATTTACAATTTTAGAGGACTAAAAGAACTTGTGAGTTTGATTGAAAAAGCCAGTCATTATTGAGGAATTACAAAATTAGATATGTTAGAAGACTGGATAAGGGCAAAATATCAGCAAATTCTGTATTTGACAGCATCTTATTCAACTTCGTTAACAAAGATGTGATGAGGATATAAGGGGGAAAATTCAAGTCATTCCTTAATTCTTTGGATAAGCAAACAAGACCTAAATTTTAAAAAGTAAATCTGTGTTCTGATAAATTTAGGTGTAATCATAAGCCCTAGAGCAACCTCTAAGAGAAGAGCTAAAACATATGCAGTCACTTCTTGATATCCATGAGGGATTGGTTCCAGCATACCCCTGTAGCTACTAGAATGCACAGATGCTCAAGTCCTTTATATAAAATGACAGAATTTGCATATAACCTACACATATCCTTCCATATCTTTTAAATAATCTCTAAGTTACTAATAATACCTAATAAAATGTAAATGTTATGTAAGTAGTTGTTATACTATGTTATTTAGGGATAATGACAAGGGAAAAAGGTCTACACATCTTTGCAGGCATAATTTTTGTGAATATTTTTGATGTGCAGTTGGTTGAATTCACAGATACAGAGGGCAAACTGTACAGTGCTAAATAAAACATTAAAGGAATCAAATGTTACACTGGAAAATATTCACTCAGTACAAAAGAAGGCAATAAAAGAGAAATAGATGAACAAAAAAGACATTTAGAGATGTAAAAAACAAAAATAAAATGACAGGCATAAATCCACATCAGTAATAACATTAAATGTAAACAGGTTAAACAACTCAATGAAAAAACAGAGACTACCACTCTGAATTTAAACAATAACAAACTCCAGTTATTTGCCCTCTACATACAACCATATGCTGTCAACTATATGCTTTGATGGATATAGATTCAGAGATTCAAAGATATAGATGGATTGAAAAATAAAAGGATGAAAAAAATATGTCATACAAATGACAACCATAAAGAGTAGACAAAATAGACTTTTACACTAAAGAAGCTGCTGAAGAGGATCATTTCATAAAGATAAAAGGATTAATCTGTTAGAAAGATAACCATCACAGGTATGTGCACATAATAACAAAGTCCCAATGTATATGAAGCAAAAACTGACATAATTGAAATGTGAAATAGACAGTTCTTCAATAGTAGCTGGAGTATTCAATGCCCCAGTTCCAATGAAGGATAGAAAAACAGAAGGGAAGATTAACAAGTTTGTAGAAGACTCAAATTGCAGTCTAAACCAACCAGATCTAATATGCATCTATAGAACACTCCAACAACAGCAGAATTCTTCTCTAGTACACATGGAACATAGATGATCCAGGATAAACCATATGTCAACATAAAACAATCTTGAATAAGTGTAAAATGATTGAAACATTATAAATAATTTAATCTGACACCATAGAATTAAGTTTATAATCTACAGATGACACAGACTGAATTAACAAATCAGCAACTTTGGATAATAGACAAGAAATCATGCCATTAGACTTGGAAGAACTGAAGTTAGTTTAGCCTACTAAAGAGTAATTTGGGTGATAGAGATGGCAACAGGGTAGGACATAATAGTTTCACCAAACAAACAAACAGAAAACCTGTCATTAATAACAAGGAGCATATTTATACATGATCTTCCATGAGACACAGGTCAGACCAATGGATGGAAGTTACAACAGAAAATAAGGAAGTGTATTTTAACAGCATCTTCCAATACCATCTAGGTAGCCTTGTGTTTTCATATATTATGTCCCCTAAAATGTGTTTTTAAAGTAGTCTGGAGGAAAGTCATGTAATAATTTGTAACAGTTGTTTTAAAAAGAGTTCCTTCTCAAAAAGCTAAAAATCTGTACATAGAATATGTAATTCCTATAAAATGTCTTTTCCTAAAGAGTCAGGAGAAGCCTTAATAACAGGAGCAGCTTGATATTCAGGCAGCCTCTGGTCCTCCCAGTCTGGAGCTAGAACTTAGTTTCTGTGTGAGCCCTTTTATTGATTCTTTCTCAACAAAATAGTGCTTACCCACACCCCCAGCAAATTTACACAAACTTGTAAATAAATTATTATGTAACTTCCTTATATTTTTGCAACATGGAACTTTTCCTTAACTTTATTAAACCAGTCTTTAATTGCCTGAATTTCAAGAGTATCAAAGAGCAACTCTTTCTCCTAAGCTTAGGTAATAGTCATAGAAACTGCCACTTCTCCAGCCACCTCATTCAGATGTTTAAGGGTATAAAAATAATCTGTGAAAAATGAAAACTGTACAAAAATTAAGGATATGATCACCTGTCCAGGAGTACCACCATTCAGTTATCTATTAAGTAGTGAACATTGCAACTCAAAGTGAGTCTTCCAGAGCCTCATGTCCTTTGGTTGGGGAAGGGGGTTGAACAAATACTCCTTTTTGTGTGATATTGTGTACACACACACACACACATACACAGAGCTAGACTGAAAAATATGTCTATTGTGTTTGATGTTGTTCTCTATTTCTCTGTGATAAAACAATGTTTTTATTACTAGAGACTAGAATAATCAAAAATATTTTAATAAGAAAAATTATTTTATTTGCTATATAGTCTCCTAGAAAATAAATTATGCCATCAGAGTAAGTTAGGCACATTCTTAAACTCTGAAAGTTCATCTAGCATATGATCCTTCCAGTGAAATAATTAATATCCTTGGGGTACTGAAGAAGTTAACTTTAGGATTGCCTGGTTTTTCTATGATTAATTTATATATCAGAAAAATCTATAAATCTGGGCACAGCATCTTTCAGTCATTTTTCTGTTTTGTAACTATGGACCCTTCAATTTAGATAGCATCCTAACCTAGAGAAATGAGAAGGAGTATTTAATCCCTTTTAATAATGGGCAAAATGAGAACTCTGGACTCTTAGAGATATCTAAGAGCTTTCAGATGACTTACTTCTAATTGTATCTAATATATGGCTAAACTTTTCTTTTTTATTTTGGTACTGGGGATTGAACCCAGGGGTACTGAACAACTGAGCCACATCCCCAGCCCTTTTTTATATTTTATTTAGAGATAGGTCTTGCTGAGTTGCTTAGGGCCTCACTGAGATGCTGAGCCTGGCTTTGAACTCAGGATCCTCCTGCCTCAGCCTCCTGAACCACTGAGATTAAAGACTTGTACCACCACACCCAGCAGCTAGACATTTTTATGCTTCATTAACTTTCTACTAAATACTTAATAAGAGTTCTATTTAGAATAAAATATATTTGAAATGAGCATTTATGTTTATGGCTTACTAAAATTTCTTTAAGTTCAGCTATTGTTTTTATGTTGAATGTGTTAGTTTGCTTTTTGTATTGTTTAGTTACCTCCTCAGCAAACAAGTCAGTTCCTATCTAGTATCCAGAGTAGGGGCCAAAGGCAGGAGTCTTCTGATACTGATGCCTGGTGGAATACACCCCAGCAACTCATTAGCATGTACCATATGGAGACATTGCAACTTCTTTATCTTAGAGATGGCTATAGCAATATCAGATGATGAAATGTTTTTCTTAAAGGACTGGGAGAGTGGGAATGAGTTTAACATTTTATAAAAACCTCCAAGGTCGTTTGAAGAAAAGATGCTCAAAAACAAAGTTGACTGAATCTTTTTAATAAATTATACATTAACCTTGCCTGTTTAACTTATGCAAATACATTGTGAAAATATTTTTGCTTTAAATCTGAATTTTAACAAAATTTATACTTAAAAAACAAAAGTTATATTTTCAGTTATCTACATTAAATGTCCAGTTCTCATCATAGTTTAGTTAAATGGTGTCTTTCCTCATCGATGGAAATGCTCCATTAATTCTTCCCAATACTTTGGTTGCTCCTGCTTGGTCCAAGTGACGTACACTTTTTTGATATTACTAATGACTTGTTCCTGACCTTTTGTTGAGATTCGTGTGGTGTTATTTAAAGAGTATCCAGTGAAATTTGTGTGAGCACAACAGGCAATTGTAAAGTAGGTACTCCTGGCCTTAGATCTGTAACCCAATTTAATCATAATCACTTGTAGAAGGAAATAGTCTTGCCACAGCAAACAGTTCTAGGTTTTCTTTTTCCAAATGAGAGAAAATTGACGTAATGCTCTTTACATTGCATTTTACAGAAAAGCATAAGATCTGTTTACCTGGTTGAAATTCAAATTGTTTTATTATGGTGTCAATTCTTTGGTTTTGGCAGCACTTCTAAAGTGTCTATTCACCAAAAGACTCCCATAGTGAATGAATGCTAGTGTTGACACCACCTAACAAGCAGGGATTATGTGTTTACAGAAGAAGTAATATGATAGGTCAAGTATAAGAGGCACTTCTCGAGAGTACTTCAGCACATAATGAGTGACTGACTAGAAAGTGCGAAGCTGCCACTCTGGCTGGAGTCCGTGTTGATGCCTGCCTCTCTTCTCCAAAGCTCTCTTGATCATGTTCAGCTGCTCTGTTCTCATGTGGGGAATAATAGTAGAGTAAAGCTGCTTTTCTGTCTCATTTTTCTTGCTAATTTACACATTCAAGCCATTTTTTTGTTTGCTACCCTTATTTGCTATTCCCTTTTGTCAAGGCACTGTTCTCTTTTTTGCCTCAGGCCTAAGAACTAATTTGAGCTTCTATAATTACTTCATGTTTTACACCTGTCTGCATATCATGCACCCCTTGTCTCTGTACTTAAGCTGTATATTTCTTTGCAGAAAAGCTAGTTTTCATATACAAGGACTCCTAAGTTTCTCCCCTCAGACTTCCTTCAGAAAAAAGCACAATTAAACTGTTGCAATATCCTCAGCAATGTGGCTGACCTTTGCAGTTCATGAAGGACAAATGAACGCTGTCTGCTCAGACAGTTTGTGTTAAGACATTGTGGAGCAGAGAGCCTGAGCTTTGTTCCTCATGAATGAAGCAATGGTTGTAGTCATTTTAAAATCATTAAGACTCTGAATGCACCATCTCATTCTACAGTGTTTGCTCTATGGCTGCTCTTCTGCTTTAATAGCAGCTTATTAAATTTGGGTCAAGCGTACTCTGAAGAGTATCACAATGAAGAAACTGTTCTAAAAGTTACCTGTTTAAAAAAAGGCAATTGATTAGATTTTTAACTTAAGTGACAGCTGCAATTCATTGCCTATTCTTTGTGATGTCCTGCAGCCCAAGCCGCCTTTTGTAATTTGGGCTTCATTTTGTAAGAGCCTTCCTGAATAATCCAGGGTTGCTTTCCACTCAGAGCCTGCTCCAATCCAATTAGGAGTTTAACAAGGGTCAAATTAAGGAGACTTTGCACTTGGTGTTTGCATCATTAGCCATAAGACTGTTATGTGAGTGCATGACTGTGTGTCAGGGAAGAGGAGGAAAGGCTGCAGGATGGGACAGACACAAAGCTGTCAACCACCATGTGCTGTGCCCTTCGCCGATGGAGGCTCAGCGGGGTAGCAACAACATTTCCAGTTGTCTTTTGGGGCTGTTGCCTTGTCATCTCACGAGTATATGGTTGTTGGGAGGTTACAGGTGCTAGCTGGGGCTGATGAGGAAGTGTGTGTTTTTTGCCTACTCTTTCTCTCTTCCGGTAGTCTGTTGTGATTGGACAAACCACTGGGAAGACGAGAAGTTGAAGCCTCTTGAGCATTCATTATTTTTGATGAGATGACAACTATCGAGGCTCGTGTTCTTACTCCTTGTGCTCTTTCCTGCCTTTTTTTTTTCTGAACACATAATTGTTCTTTCTGTAAAATATTATCATAGGAAATGGAAATTAATTTTTTAGGTGAATAGTGTGGTAGAGGCCTTGCAAAGATCACTTACCTGCTATTTAAGAAAAGCAAGGGCTTATGGTAGTATTTTCAGAATTGTGTTACTTAGGATAGCATTTTATTTCCTTTTGTCCCTATCGTCAGTTTATATCCATTAATGTGCTTTAGCAACATTATACACTGTTTAAAGAAAATGACCTATTTCCAAAAAGAAAAGACAACAGAATTCTGCTAACCAGTACTTGTCTGCGTGGGATATTGCTAGAGAACTGTTGGTGTGCCCCGCCAGCAATGCTTTGTGCTGCTACATACAAAGTAAAGATTTATCTAAAAATAACACTTTCATTGTTCCTTTCTTACCTCCTCAACCCATTAATAGGTACTTTAGTATCATGAGAGTTTTCATAGTTTAATCCCCTTTCAAAAGCTTTTCAGAATAAAAGCTCTAAATGGTCCTCAGTATTAATTTGATGTGACTTCTGTACAATATGGTTTAAAACTCTCAGAAGCACATTTTTACCGCTTTACCCTTTTTCATTGGAGCAGTGTGTGGAAAACACCAGCTAAATGTTTAGTGGAGTCTCTGACGTGAGCCATTTTTGTTGCTTTCTTATATACTTTGCCAGTGTAAAAAAGTCTGGTCTCTGTGCTATAACTGTGAATCCTCAGGAATATTATTTTGGGTTGCACGTTACTTTTTAAAAATACAAATGCCTTCCTCATATTGCTATTTTTCAAAGCTGTATTTTCATTCTTAGATTTGCTAAGAATTAGAGCCAATAATGAAGTCGACCTAGTAAATAGCAATCAGGCTTGATTATATGCATTGGGTTACATCTTTGTTTATATTTGGACCACAGTGGTTTCAAACAGAGTTTCTAATAACCCACTTCACTTTTTCATGTTCTGTTGCTTTTGACTACACATCCGTCTTTCTGAAAAAATTAATATATGGCAAATATAATTATTCTTGTCTACAAGTCATTTAATATTGAACCGTGCATCCCATGCCAACTCCCGTTTTTTTAACTTCTTATACATCTACAGAGCCTCCAATGTAGTAGGAGAGAAAAAAATAATAATTCTTTTAAGTTCCATATTCCTTGACTTGAGTTTTAGTGTTCACATATTCCAGGGGGATATGTATGTCTCTGTGTGTGTATGCATGTGAGTATGCACACATAAAGATCTTTCCACAGTGAGAAAAGAAATTTGTGTATTTTTTAAAAAATATATTTTTCAAACACCTGCTTAATGCCAGGGACTGAGTCATTAAAAGAGGAGAGACCCAACAATTCTGTCCTGCCCTCTGGAGTTTTAGTGTAGTGGAGAGAAAGGCAGAAATCAAATAAACACACAAATCAGTGTAAATTCACAACTGCCAAGGTGCTGGTATTGGAAAGGCGATTTGTCAGCAAGTACAGGGAGGGTGTTCCTGAGAAAGTAACTCTAAGCTCACCTGTTGAAGACATTTTGGTATTAAAAAAAAATTCTTATTTTCTTTCCAAAGAACTGAAAAACATTTCCATACATGCTTTTGACTCCACATTTACAAACATATTCAAGTTTGAACTGACAATATATTAAATGAGGGAACACATAGAAAAGGCATCTGAAAAGAGATATCAATAAGTATAATTTAAAAGGCAAGTTTCAGGCTATATCACGGACAGGAAATAAACAAGTAATTTCTAGAACTATTTTTTTCCGTTTGCTTACACTTTCTCTGGGTTCCCTACCCCCTTCTAAAAGTTGATTCCATGGTTTATCTGCTTACCATGTGAAAGCAGATTGGAATCTTCTAGTGTTGAATCAATAGTGTGCTGGAACCAGTCCCTCTAGGCTTGTGAGAGCCACATATTCAGTGACATCACCTTGGTAGCCTGAATCTACCTTAGTGGGAGTATTTAAACAATAGAAATTGGTAAACCTTACAAATAAGCCTCACACTGGCCCCCACCCTGGGTGGCTAATCAGCACACTCTTGGTTATTTCTGATACCGTGCATGGGATTTGACTTCACACATAGATTTGGGAAAGAGTTGATAAATTCCCAGTTTCCCTCTATCCTTCTATATGATCTAGAAATGGAAATGAGGAAACATAACAGAATTTTGCATTATTTTTATGTTGTTTTATGAGCATGAAAACAGTTACCATTGGGCTTCTCATTGTATAAAATTTTAGCTAATGAACTTATTTACCTTTGATAAAACAATAACAACTCTTCCCTATGGATTAAATGATGGCTCTCTCTCTCTTTTTTTTTAAAGATTGGTTTTTGCATAGAAATGTTTACCAACTAGCAAATATTCAGATACACCTGAAGGTATATTTTAGACTACATAATAATGATTTTATCAGTTTTTATTTTTTCCCCTACAATGAATTGTTTTTTGGCTTTCAAATCCTAAACATTTTTTATGAATATAAATATAATATTTAGTAAATGTTAAAATGTAGCCAATGTAAAATAGTATATGAATATTACTATTAATAGTAATGAAATAGAATAGTAATGAAAATTACCCATAATCCAAAAGCTTAGAGATAAAAATTATTAGCATCTATATTATACTTCTGCCAGGTATGTGTCCACATACAGTTAGATATATTTTTACAGATCAGAGAATAGAGATTATTTTGGAACCCTTCCACTCAATTTTTCCATATACTATGCATACAGTTTATTATATCAGGGATACATCTAGGGCTACACTGGAGCTTGAAGCTATATTTTGAATTTCTGATTGCATCTTAGGAGTACCAAATACAGTTTTTAAGAGATAAGTTAAAAATGTATTCTCTCAGTAACTATAATTTCCTCATCCAGAAGTTTCATGTAATAAGATAGTCTTAGAGGCATTCATGAGTTTTAGTATCAGGGAATCTTGAGTGGGGGAAGACATTAAAATAGATAATATTCAGTTAACTAATTGATTTTAAATGAATTAGCTGCAAATGTAGAAAGTTTTCTACTTTAGTTTGTAAGTTCGATTTACATGTCTTACTTAGGTTTTAATTTTATATTAAAATAACATTTATTTTCAGTTGATCTTTAATTCATATTTAAAAACCTGAGTCATTCCTGTATTATTTAATACCAGCTCTGCATTAATTCATCAGACGATCTTAGATATTTCCAATTGCATCTGTTTCATTTTTAAGTCTGATTTTTTTATTTGCAGCAGTTATTTAAATGCTTTGAAAGACTTGGTGAGTCATCTTACCAAATTTCTGAAGTGTTTGAAAAGTCAGATATATTAATTTGACAATAGTAATTTGAAATTCTTTCAAATAGTTAAAACAGCCCAGGCTTTGGGGTTAGCCAAACTTGGATATAAAAAGCAACTTAACCTTTCAAATTTTCAGTTTCCTCATCAAAAAACGGAGACATTAGGACCTACTTCACTGGATCTTTGGGAGGTTAAAATTGTAGGTAAGAACGAGGAAATACCTAGGACCCTATAAGCTTAGGTGTCCTGCCACTCCCTCAGCCATTTTCTCTAGCAAAGGCAGAAGATACATTCTAGGTAAATAGTCGTGTAAATTTTTAGAGTTGGTATTTGATATAAATTATTTCATTCTGATACTTCAATATAAATAAAACCCCAGAATGACTTGTTGCAGGTCGTATAACTCACAAGAAGAACTTGAACTAGAACAGCCTAATTTTTGCTTGTTTGTTTTTGTCTTGTTCTGTTTGGTTTTGTTTGTATTGGGGATTGAATTCAGGGTGCTCTACCCCCGAGCTATATCCCCAACCCTTTCAATTTTTTGAGACAGTGTCTCCATAAATTGCCCAAACTGGCCTCAAACTTGATATCCTCCTCTCCCAGCTTCCAGAGCAGCTGGGATTACAGGTATGAGTGACCATGCCCAGTCTTGGCCTAACTCTTGTGATTCCCAGCTCAGTGTTCTTAACTCCAAACCTCTTCTCAAAGTATAAAACTTTTGCCATAGTTAGGAGAGGCTCTTGAGAGTCATTGGGTCCAATTTCACAGTGTAGGACCCTTGTAATTGTATCCAGAATTTTGAATGTATATGGCCATAAGAATCTCCTGTTGATTTATCCTCTTCTGGCTACTCTCCAGATTTTCCTCCTCAAAGCTATTTCCAGTGACTTCTTCCTTTCTTTCCTAGATCCATTTAAATTAGGGTTTAGCTTCCACCACTTCTCGGACAATGCTGTTATCAAGGTCACCAAGGACCTCCCTTTTGACACCATGAAGGGCAGTCTGTTGCTTTTACATAATTTGATCATGTCCTCCTTGACTCACTCTCTGACCTTCCCTTCTCGGCCACCGTACTTCTGTTCTCATTCACTTCTCCTTTTAGTCTCCTTTGTTGAATTTCTTCCCAGCCACCTAACACTGGGTGCCCACAAACTCAGTCCTTAAACCATATTACAATTACTTCTTTGATAATCTCAGTTTCATGGGTTTAAATATTACTTATATCCTGAAAGCTCCAACATTTAAATTTCAAAACTGAATCTCTTTCTTAAGCCCCAGGTTCTTACGTGCCAATGCCTACCTGACATTTCTGCTTGCATGTGTCTAATAGATAAACCAAACTTACCTTGAACAATTCAGAATTCCTTTTCCTCACCCAGTTGCTCAGCCCTCACTTTCTTTTCTTTTCTTTTTTTTTTTTTCTTTTTTTTTTTTTTTAGAGTTCCTTGCTATTCTCTCAATCCAGGTGTTCAAGCCAAAACCTAGAAATTTTCTTTCACAGCTCGCTTTCTCTCATACTTCACATATACAGACTTTAAGCAAATCATATCATCTCTACTCCAAAATGTATCTAGACTTTTACCATTTCTCACCATCTCCACAGCTACCACGTGAGCCAGCCTCTTCAGGATATTCCTTAAAGTGTAACTCTTTAGGTATAAAAATATGCAGAAATTACCTGATTAAACATGCTGTAGTAGAATTGTTAAAGCTTCTTTCCATCATAATAATTCATCCAAGGATTGTATTTTAGTTATATTAAAGTATTGACAAAAGTTAACCAAAACTCCAAAATCTTTTTTATATTAATTATTCCTAAATAGGTGTTCTCATTTAAAGTAATTAAGTGGTGTCACTTATTGAATACCTCCATGCACAAATTTGTTTCACTGTCACCACAGCTCTTAATGATAGGTATTGTCATCCCAATGAATAGATGAGGAAATAGAGGCTCAGAAAATTTAAATACGGTTGCGTTCACCTTGTGACAACATTGGACCTGCTCCAGATACAGTGGTCCCATAAGATCATGTTGCCTAATTAAGTCATAGTCATCTTACTTTATCTTACATCTTACACATCACGATGTCCACAGAATAACAAAATTGCCTAAAAATAAATATCTCAGAGTATGTCCCAGTTGTTAAGCAACACATGACCTTAATTTTCTTGAGATGACAGAGCTGGGGATTAGTGGAACTGGTAGTCAAATTCAGATCTGTTTAATTTCAAAGCCTGTCCTTGGACCACTACATATGAAGACGTAGAGATGGGAGAGAACATGATTCATTCAAAAATTCAAAAGATGTTCAGTATATTGGGAGGATGTAAAGTGTTGGATGCTGGCAAGAATCAGACTGGAAAGAATTGTGCCCGATTTTAAGGAGGATTATAAACCACACTGAGGAATTTACATTTACCATCAGGCATTGGGAAGGGGGGCTGTTATTTTAATCATACTTACTTTTCTAAATAATTATTACTCTAACATGAGTATGAAGAATGAATTGGAAGACAGAATGCTGAAAGTTTTCAGTGGCCTAACTAAAATAGTCCTTCCTTCTTTCTTTCCTTCCTTCCTTCTTTCCATCTTTCCTTTCTCTCAAGCAGGAATGGTTAGATTTGGGAGATTTCAGGAGTGAAATGGATAGAACTTGAGAACTGATTGGATGTGTGAGCGAGAGGATGACCCTCAGGTTTCTGGGTGGGTATTTGATGGTATTCAGAGTGAACTTTGGAGGGAACTGAACTTGGACTGGGTCTAGGAGGGTAGGACAGAGTTCTTTTGGAAAGAGTGAAAAGTACACAGGAGACATGTAAGAGGCAGCACCCCAAGCACATTGTGTTCAGGGAGGGGAGGTCTTCTCTGCATGTGAACCTGGGAGACCCAGGACTTGGATAGTGACTGAAACCAAAGCATGGGGAGCTGAGTAGAGGAAACCAAGGGAGGAAATAATGAGTCAGAAAGGCAATTCTCTGTCCCCAGGTCATCCTAGGCAGGAGTAAAGAGAGGGGTTGGGGAAGAGGGAGGGAAACTAGCAGTATATGTTAGGGTATAGAGTATGGGTCATTCTAAGTACTCAGCAAATGCCCGAATGGTCCCTTTGAAAGAAGGGAGGGAAAGCAAGGAGCAGTCTGCTTGACCTGAGAGATGCCTTTAAATTCCTGTCTGGTCACTGGCTTAAGCCATTTGTGAGTGGTGTTCTGATTCTAATGCCCAGGCAACAATCTTTGCTGTGTCATTTCTGTTACAAAGATGCCAGTCTCTTGAAAAGAGGGAGGGGAAGAGATCATTGCAAATGATGTTTAAGGAATAGACTGCGTTAGAGGGGCGGAGGAATCAGAAGAGTGGTATATATAAGCTAAGAGGAGAGTTTCAAGAGAAATAAACTGGTCAAGGGTCCCAAATCTGAAGGGTCAGTTGGATGAGAACTGAAGACATTAGCTGAATTTATCAAGGAGATTATCAGTCACTATGGAAAGGTTGTTTCAACAATTGTTCAGGGTTTAATTGCACTAATTATTTTTATTTTTTGAGCCGTAGAGATGAATTTATTTCAGTCTATTAAACTACATCTTAAAGATTTCATACTAACTTCTATCTCATTATGATTTTGAATGTCAAAAGATCTGACTTAAATATAGAGTTCTACTGGAGATTTTCTATTAGAGCTACCCAAATATTTGTTAATTATTCTCAGCATATTCTTAAAAACATTTGAAGTGGGTTTGTACAGAGAAAATACCAGAATTTCTTTACAGAGGAGAGTAAGACTAGGATGGCTGACAGAGAGTTAAAGGAACAATCCACAGGAATTGTCTTAAAGATGTGTGGTTCTGTGCCCTAGGTTACAGATACATGAAAATGGAGATGTGTTCTAGAAATGTTTTATTCCAAATTAAATAAGTCTGAGGAAGTGCACATGTACCCTCACACAGCCACCCTTTCTCCTGTCATGCTTAACATGATTATGAACTTACATTGTGTCCCTGACTTGCATATAATGTAAATACTTAAGTGTTGGTTCATATTTTCACTTACTTTTCCAGATGTGCTGTTGTTCACTAACTGGATAAAGGTACTCTGCCTTGGGTTGTCAATGGTGACACAGAGGGCCTGGTGTGCCCTAGCCAGGCTGCTGGGATGTGTAGGGATGATGTTTAAGTATTTCTGGTTTTAAACTTTGTACAGTATCACATGCTACTTCCTGCTCTTTATGCTGAAAAAAATAAACAACTTGCAAAGGAATAAAAAAGAAAGAAGCAAGATGAAAGAGCAAAGAAGAAAGCATTTACTGAGCATCTGCATCAACTACTGTGCTAGGAACTTTGATATATAGTTCTTTTGGTGGGGGTTGGGTACTGGGGATTGAACTCAGGGGCACTTGGCCACTGAGCCACATCCTCAGCCCTATTTTGTATTTTATTTAGAGACAGGGTTTCACTGTGTTGCTCAGACCCTCACTTTTGCTGAGGCTGGCTTTGAACTCCCAATCCTCCTGCCTCAGCCTCCTGAACCACTGGCCCCCTTGACCTTTTCCTGGAATGACACACATGTGCCACAGTACCAGGCACATATATAGTCTCTCATATAGTCCTTACAACTTTACTAACCATCCATTTTACAGTTGAGAAGACTGGGGCTTGTAAATATCCAGGAAGGTTTAGAAACTTGTCTAACAGCCACATAAGAAATAAGAAATATAGCTGGGATTCTAGCCCTTGACATCTTATTAACATCTGGGGCTTTAGCTACTACTCAGTATGCCACCTCCTCTTCCTCATTTTTGTATCTTATTTCCGTTATGACTTCTTCATCAATTTTTATATACCTTCCTAATAAATGGAAATTACATTTAAAAATGGATTACATGTGCACAGTTCAAGTTTTCTATTGAAGGGAATGAATAAACTTTTAAAGTAACTGTGATCCATTTAAATACTGGCAATCCCAGGTGGATACTCAAAAACTTTGCCATTTCTGAAAATCATTTTTAATATTGAGATGATTGTATTTATATATCAACCTGCAGTTATCAAATGACTACCTCACTGAAAGCACTGTTCAAATGGCTTGTGTTCTTAAGATGACTGGAATTTAAAGTATTTTACTATGTAGTATTTTACTATATAAATATTTTTAAAATATTTATTGATGATTATTAAGATGTAACTATTTTTTTTATCTCCAAACACTTGGGGGGTATGAAAAATGGTGGAATGAGACAGACACTGTTACCCTATGTACATGTATGATTACACGAATGGTATGAATCTATATCGTGTACAACTATAGAAACAAAATGATGTACCCCGTTTGTGTACAATGAATCAAAATGCAGTCTGTAAAAAATTTAAAAATAAAAAAGTTTTAAAACAACTTAAATATATTAAATTGACTTAAACACGCAATGAAATACCAAGCCTATACAGATATTATAAGCAAGAAACACATCTGACAGAGAAAGAAAAAATAGTCAATGTAATTATTATTGAGTTTGTTATCCGTGCATCCAGTATCTTTAAACCTTATCAGGCATTGATTGCAATCTACATAATTACTCTATAATATTCTAATGAATGTTGAATATCTATATATGCACTTAATGAAAATCAAACATATGGGCATAAATAAGGCAATATTCTAGTATATCATACTATTTATTTTAAGATACTCTTGAATGAATTTATATTGTTTTTAAATTAACTGCTACAAAGAAATCCTTTAGAATTTGAAGTATAAAAAAGTCATATGCTATATAATACTTAGAAGTCACATCATTTAGTTACCTTAGAGTACTATCTGCAAATAATTACTGTTAAGATGGTGACTAAAAAAATATAACTGGAAATTGCACCATCAGTAAATACCTTTCCTGAAAGTTTGTTGTTGGTTGGTTGGTTGGTTGGTTGGGTAATTAGTTGATGCTGGGGATTAAATTCACAACCTTGTGCATACTGAGCTTACACCATATAATGGAGCTTCACCCTCAGTCCTACTTAAAGTTTTTAATACCTGATACAGACATTTGATATTATAATTATCTATTTGTTTGTTTTACAAATTTTAAGACTATTAGCTGTGGAATGAGAATTTCAAGATACATTTTCTGTCTGTACCTTAGCGAGCACTTAGACTTACTTTCCAAAATGAATCTTAACGCTTCTGCTGTTTACGATAGCAGAAATGGAATGGTTGTCAATTCAAGCATGAATTTTTAAAAAACTTCGATTTCTAAAAAATGTCTATTAAACTCACCCATGTCTTGAACTGTCAATGAAAGCATATGGTTTTGCTTTTAATTTCTAACATGCATTAGTTGCACTATAGGTACATGACAGGAAGTAAAATCTTGAGCACACACCTGCCCAGTATCAATTAAAATTTTGGCTGAGTAAAACTCTATTTATAGAGGTTTGTCTGAAGGTTGAGGAGAGCATTCATTCCTAAATATTCTGTATCCCTGAATTAAACCTCATCAGACAAAACTGTGAAAATGGGTCATGATGTTGGCCTTTGTTCTGGTTCATTTCTTTGGTTACATGGATTAGACCTCATTCAAGTTACCTCAAGATATAGAGACTTTATATAGTAAAGGTATATGTATATATGATCTGGGGTTTAAAGACTAAAGAATGGGGTCCATGGCAGGGACCAGCTGCTATCTCCATGCCTCTTCCATCGGCCACTTGGTCAGCTAATCTCTGAGCAGTTCTACCTTCTCACCCAACAGATAGCCTTCCTACATTTATTTATAGCTTTGGTTTCCTTGTATTTTCAACTTCCCAGTGTCCCCTCTTGGCTGTCCTGGCTTCTCACAACATGGTGACATTTTAGCTTCAGCTCTTACTGCCAGTTACACAGTTCTTTCTGTATTTCCTATTTCTCTGCAGAGAAAATCTAACTCACTGAGCTAATATTCTTGAGCCCGGCCAAACCACAAACTATTGGCAATCTGTGGATTAGCTGCCATTGATTCAGTCTGGAGGAGCTACCTTGTGATCCTCTTAGGTTAGCCCCTTTCCTGGGAACCCTGGAGGAGCCCATTTCTCTCAGAAGGACATGTGGGCTTTATATTAAGAGGGGTGTAAGCTTTCTTGTACTACCTCTGGATAGGATTGAGTTTTCTAAGTGGTGCTTTGGAAAATATTATAAATAAGCCTTGAAATGCAGTGTAAAGATGTTGTTGAAGAGATTATTCATTAAGCTGTACACTGCCCTTTTTTAAAAAACTCCTAGTATAAAGTTATTTCTATCTTTACTATTAGGAATAATTGGGTAATTATCCCTGAACTGCTTGTTTTTAATCTTACTTTGTGGTGAACTTAGTACTTTTTCAACATTGCCTGTTGGGAGTTTATTCATTTGTGGCCCGAATGCAGGAAGTTTAAATGATTCTGTGGTATGCTTTTTTACTTTTATTATCAACCTTAGACCTCAATTCATTTCCTATGTTTGACCTTTTTTTAAAACATATTTCTAATTTGAATTATATTTTATATATTTCTGTAAATTGAGTCATATCTTTTCAAAAGCAAGGAATAGTTTTATATTATATAAATTGTAACCCATCTAGGGACATGTTAAAAGTTACCAGCTAGTTTTTAGTTAGTTCTGAACTTTTTTTAAAAAAATGAACAAATAATTTAAAAATATTAGAATGTTACATTCTTCTATATTTATGTAATTTAAAAATCATCCAGCTACTTCTTTTAAAATGTGAACTCCCTTTGGCTTTAGAAATATCTTTCAAATAAAGTGTGAGATTACCCATTAATCATTTTTTGACATAACTTTGTAACATATTCTTGTTTTGAAGAAGGTAAGTGTAATAAAATCAACATGCATTTTTAAATTGCTTTCACCTAACCCCATTTTCTAAAGCAGCAGCCTCTACCCATCCAACAATAACATACTCCCCAAATTATTTATTTTTTTCCCCTGACTGTACTTCTTGGCTACTTCTTTTAGAAAAAGAAAGAAACTGACATGAATTTTACATAAAAGAAGCCCTTGAGGTGGAAAGTTAGGGAAGGCTGCATGAGTTTGTAGCAGACAAAATGTCGCTTACATTTTGCTGCTCAGTAGTTTGATATACTCATTTGCTGATGTGAAATGACGAGGGCTTACAAAACAGGGTTTTGTTTTTTAGCTGCCTGTGGACCTAGTGGGGCCTAACAGAACCCAGTCAGCAGGTCATTAACTCTGGAGAAAACAGCTTGCATTAATATGCTCTAATCCGGTATAATTAGTCAAATTACTGCACGCCGACCAGCTTGTCATGTGTTGTCAGACTTGGCATGCACGCTGGATTGCCTGGGTCCCTCTGGAATGCCACCCTCCGACAGGGAAAACTGCTCATTTGTAGTGGTCTTGAACCCTTGATAGAAAAGCCTCCGAAAACAGTGGTCACAGAGGAACGTGTACTAATTCTTTGGGTTAATATATTTTTTTCATCAAAAATAATTTAGCCTTTTGGCAACTGAAGAGAAATCTTGTAATGTCTGTGAGCACATTTTCTGTGGCAATCTATGTAATGGAGGAAGAGAAATTAACACTAGTGTGAAAAAATCTAAAATAAATCATTACCAGTTGACCAGCTATGTTCCAGTATATGGAAGTGTGCGTTTGTCTGTTTGTGTATATGTGGGTCTTTTTCCAGTAGGGTAAGAGGTTATTAAACTCTAAAAGGGCCACATTAGCATAAATTTACAAGAGCTCTTGTTCTGGCGGCATGATAAAAACCTGTGTTACCTTTGCATTAACACTGAATTGCTTGTTGTGCTTTTGGCAATGACAGATAAGTCAGTGTAATTCCCCATTGCAACGGAAATGATGCTCCAGATTCCAAACGCATCCTGAAGATGTCACTGACAATAATCTTCAAAGAACGGCCAGTGAAAGTGGGCTGTATGTTTGTAGGATGATATACTGCAAATGACAGGAAGAATTATGTGAGTGAAGACGAATCTGTAACATATTATTAAGCAATTTCACGAGAATAACAGGGATAAAAGGATAATGGATGAGGGTGTCATTATTACCTTCATGTAGAGGGAAAGCAAAAGCAAAGGTAGAGAGACAAGATTAATTGAGGAAGGGTGAAGCATTCATTGCTCATCAGCTCTTTTGTACTCCTTGCTCCTGAAATTCCAGACTGGGGGAGAAAAAGGTGCTCAGACCTGCATTTTAATGCAGCTGGCAAGAAAAGAGGAGAAAACTGACAAGGCACTTTTTAGTCACCTCCCTTCTTATTAAAAAAAAAAAAATACATAGTGACTGTTACCATTCGAATGCTCTGAAGTCCCCACAAAAATCCAGCAGAGTGTTTATTCTGTGTGTGTGTATGTGTGTGTGTGGCAGCTTTTAGAATTAGTTATGCTTCTAAACATCAAAATTATAAAATTTCAAAATGCATCTTTCAAAGCATTGTCAAAAATATTGCTAAATTAAAAAAATTTAGAAACTCACATTTAGTGATGAAACACTTCAAAACCCATTACATTATTATTTTGATTATACTGAGATCATTAAATACAGTACATTTTATGACTGATTTTTAAAATGTTTTTTAGTTGTAGATGGACACAATACATTAATTTAATCTATTTATTTTTATGTGATGCTGAAGATCAAACCCAGTACCTCACATGTGCCGGGCAAGTGCTGTAAACACTAAGCCATAACCATAACCCTTATTACCAATTTTGACTGTTAACTGTTTTCCTTTTTCTTTTTTTCATACTGGAGATTGATCCTCAAAGTGCTTTACAACTGAACTACATCCCAGCCCTTTTAATTTTTTATTCTGAGACAGGATCTCACTAAGATACCAAAGACTGGCCTCAAACCTGTTTCAGCCTCCTGAGTAACTGGAATTAGAAGTGTATGCCACGTGACACCAAGCCTGGCTAATTTTGACTGTTTTCCTTTCATGTAGTAGCTGGTTTTGTTTGTTTGGTTGGTTAGTTGGGGCTTTTAAGGTAATAATAAATATATTTTCCCTTTATCAAATGGTATGAATAAAAGTTTAAAACACTTCATCTATATATTTTCTTTTATTATCTGTCTCTTAGAACTTCTCATTTGACCTATTATTCCAAAGCACACTTTATATCACACACAGTAAGATGTAATTATAAGATAGCAACCACTGTCCTTCTCATTACAGAATAGTTGAACAGGTGTTTTGCTGGAATCTAAGAAATCTTGTGAGACATGCGTTCCCCTCAGACTGAAATTTACACTTGTTATGAAGTCAACCTTAAATTTCCAGAAACCTTAAAAATATATGCTTTTGTGAACTGAGCTAGAAGGGAAATCAAGTGATAAGATTACAAGATTAAATATATACCCAGTGGATACTTAGACTTGAAGATAAATTTGGGAACAAGAACCCTCCATTTCATACTTGTCTACAGAGCAGATCCAGGTATTCAGGAAAGACAACCAATGGTTTGGATTCAGGTGTCAGTGAGAGTTAAGAACCATACAAGATTAATATACAAATAACAATTAATAGTTTAATGTGTACATAATGTGTGTATATGTACATATACACACACACACATACCATCTAGCAATACTGTCTTTTTGTTTGGTACTAGGGATTAAACCCAGGGCAGGCCAAGCACACAGTCTAAACTATATCCATCTAAACTATAACCAATGGTTTGGATTCAGGTGTCAGAGTTAAGAACCATACAAGATTAATATACAAATAACAACTAATAGTTTAATGTGTACATAATGTGTGTATATATACATATATACATATACACACACACACATACCATCTAGCAATACTGTCTTTTTGTTTGGTACTAGGGATTGAACCCAGGGCAGGCCAAGCACACAGTCTAAACTATATCCTGACCCCTGTACTGTTTTTTATTGTTTGATAATGTGCAAACTGTCTTCTGTATGCTTGGCCATGTTTTATCCTTAACTGCCATTTCTAGTGAGCAGAACTAGAATTTCTATTTCTGTTCTGTAAGTAGGAAAACTATGGAGCAGAAAATTAAATGAGTTTACCCAAGTAATTCCCTAGTAATGATGCTTCTAAGAATAAAGCCATCTTCAGACACCTCATCCAATGTACTTTCCATTTGTTATTTGATTTTTTAATTTTTTATTCATGCCACACTATGACTTTTTTATATTTCACTGCTTTTTATATATGACTCTTTAATTATCTTAAATGTTCCTTCACTAAAGAAACATCCTGTGCCTTGTATTTTCTATAGCACAAGGGGAAAGAAATCAACATTTGCAAATGCTTAATAAGTACCAGACTCTGTTCTAGGCACTTTGTATACAATATCTAATTTAATATGCACTGCAGTTAAGTGAATCAGCATTAGCAACATATCACAAAAGAGGAAGCTAAAATTCAGAGACATCCATCATCTGTGTGAGAGATTCAAACCCAAGTGTCCCTGGCTCCAAAGCTCATGTTCTTTTGAACATTACCTAGCCCTTTACTCTTGCCTGTACTGTAGCTTATGTAAGCAGTCAAAACTAAAGTATCTTTTTACATCTCTTCTGTATTTTATGTCTCCAAATGTCTAAATGTCTAAATTCAATGGCCTTTTCTATCCTCACATTCCTTGACTTCTGCCTAGCATTTGACACTGACCTTCCAAAACCCTAAATATGCTTCTCCATTTAAATCCTTAGGTCTTATTCAGTAGCTTCTCTTGCTTGGACCACACCCTCAATATAGATTACCCCACCCGCAAAGGTGTGTCCTTCCATCACCTGAGTTCTCCACCATAGACAGCTAACCCCTCTCTTAAACTTGTCTCCTTCCAGTCTGTCTTCTCTTTGCAGTTCTGCATTCTTGCTGAGTGTCCTGCTGAACAGTTATCACTGTGCCTTGCTGGCCTCAAACCAAATTCTTAACTTTCCTTTTCTTCCTAAATTTCCTCCTAACTTATCAATTTTAAAAGACCCCATTATTCTAATCTTCCATGCCTTGTTGCTAGTCAGAATTCTTTAACCTGTCATTAAAAGCCTCTCCCAGCATATTAGGCTGCTGGAGTACATCCTCCATTCTCTCTCCATCCTTTTTAGATCAGCTCTTCTTCCAGGCACACATCGGATACTGTCTTTAATAAACAAGTCAAATATACTTATTTCTCTTTCCTTTGAATCTCCAAACACTGACTTTGTACATTTCACTATTTTATTATAGTTTTTATATTTGTCTTCACAATTCCATAGATAGTAAATAGCTTGAGGGCAGGGACCATTGTATCTGTACATATGGCATCTGGAATGACCTAACCAGGTATTCAATATATTTGAATATATTTGTTAAAGAATTGAGTTGAATTAAATTCTCTAACAGTGTCAAGTATTTTGAAATATAATTATTCATGAAAGAGTTTTAAGTTTTCTATGTTAAAATTTAATAATAATTCCATTCTCTTAATAATAACAATTCTTTTGAATATTTGAAACTTTGGAGTATTTTTCCCTTCATTTACATTGGTACATTGCAATTTATTATTATAATAGTTACCATTTACTGAGCATGCACTTACTTGTGCCCTGTTAATCCTGGGTATACAGAGGTGAGCAGGTCCCTGTTCCCATGAAATTTACTGTTTCATTAGGAAGGTGTGTCTTTTCATATAACATCTGACCGAGATTTATTAAGCATGTTAACACTCCTTTGATATTTGTGTCATATGGAGGGTAATGAAAAAGAGAATTGGGAATACTATTATATAGTTAGATGTATTTAAATCTTTTTTACATCTTTTTCCGTTTAACAACCATAAAATATAGATGTTATTTATCCCCATTTAACAAACATGGAAACAACACTCAAAGTCTTAAGGACTTGCTTCAAATCACAGAAGCAGTAGAGTGACAGTGGAACTGAAGTTCATTTAATACCAGAGTCCGTGCTGGTCCACTGTGCCACATGGCTCTACATGCCTTTGCTCTAGCAAAAAGGCCGTTATATGACAAGAGTTCTTAACTTTGACTCATGTGTTTACCCATTTGCCTCAACTTAGAGAAGGCAGGAAGCATTTAGTCATGATTATTCCAGATGATGGGTAGACAGGTACCACGTATTAAACTTATAGAAAGTGTGCCCCACAGTTTTGTGAAAGGAATGAAAAACTTCTTACTAATTTTGTGCACAGATGCCCAATCAGGGTGAACACACACAGTTTGCCCTGCTTGTTAGCAGTAGTCACTGGATTCCAATTATTAACATAATTTGGGTCAGAGGGACTATCCTCTGCATCCTGCTGAACATTCAGTTGGGACTTGTGTGGGATACCTCAGTGATGCTACTTTCTACTGCACATCCCGCCACTCAGATGACAAGGAGAGCAGTTTCTCAGTAACCACATTCCATGTCAGGAGAAGGTGGCAAACAAAGCAGAATTGATTTCCCTCTCCCCTTTGCATTTAGCCAATTTTGTACTTCACTGTGAAGGGAAGAAATGAGCCCACAAGAACATATTGACCAATAAATCAAACTGCTTATTGGCTTGTTGTGCCTCGATTTGATTTCATTTCCTTCCTTCCTTCCTTCCTTCCTTCCTTCCTTCCTTCCTTCCTTCCTTCCTTCCTCCCTTCCTTCCTTCCTTCCTTCTTCCTTCCAAATCCCCCTGATATAACTTCTTTTGTCTTCCCTTCTTGTGAACTATTGTTAAAAGCAATCTTTGTGGTGGGAAAAAAAGATAGAAATTTTCTTGTGATCTGACATCACCCAGAATTCACAATTCTAAAGTCCACTTTAATAGTACACAAAATAACACTCTTTAGTAACAGCTAATATTAGCATTTAATTTTTATTCAATTGTTTGCATCTATTATATTATTCTAATTTTATATTTCAACTCTTAAAAGAGATGGGTAGACAGGTACCAAGGAAAGTCTCTTTCCTTGGCTTTGTTTACCACAATCACCATGACATATCTAAATATTAATATACTAATACTGTTGATAAATAAAGATTATCTCTTAATTTTCCAACTTTCTAAGGATCCATGAATGAAGCATTCATTTCCTTTAGTTTAAAAAATAATTTCAGCCTTTTAAATAGCATTTAGTATAATGTAGACATGAATGTCATAGTCCATTTTGTGTCCTTATAATATACTACCTGACACTGGATAATGTATAAAGAAAAGAGGTTTGTTTGGCTCATGATTCTAGTGACTAGAAATTCCAAAGAACATGACTCTGGCATCTGGCAAGGGCCCACCTGGCTCTGTCACAACATAGCTGAGAAGCAGAAAGGGAAATGGCTCCATTCAGAAGGGGTATGTGTGGGACCAAGGAAGTAAGAGACTGAGGAAGGGCCAGGCTTGCTTTTTTCTAACAACCTGCTTTCCTGGGAGCTGACCAACTCCTCTGAAATCTAACACTCTGAGAGAGACCAGTGTTCATCCCTTGAATGAGGTGGTCATGACCCAGTCACCTGATCACCAGTCACTAGGCCACACCTCTTTATGGTTCCACCACCTCACTACCATAACACTTTGTGATCAAGACAATGAGTTTAGGTGAGGACAGATCACATCTAGACCATAGCACAGGAGTGAGGATGCTCTACAGCAATAACAGTGAAGGGAAAAGCACAGTTTAATCTGGTGACTTGCTCAGATGGAAGTCAAATCTGAAGTCCTAATATATACTCAGCTTGTGTCATAATACTTCAGTGAGGGAGTGCATGGGATAAGGCGACCGTGCCTTTCCCTGTACCTGTGAGGTTGCACGCTTCTTCCCCTTAGCTCCAGTGGCACTGAGGACAGGCTTTCTTATAGGATAAGGGACAGGACGGATAGAGGAAGGGAAGATGTGCCAGTGGTGTCTGGCTTATGAGAACACAGCCAAGGAATCTGAGACATCCTGCCAGAGAAACACTCAGGGTCACCAACCAAATGACCAATTACTGTTTCTTTTCTCTCTCTCTCTTTTTTCCTTCTATCGACCATCTCCAGGAATTAATAGCTAATCACCCTTTCCAATGCTATTATATATGACCACCACCCTGACTGACTCTTTCTTGGCAGAGGAAAAGGACCTGGCCTGCTGGCTTCCCACAATGACACTCTCCCTTAAACCAGCGCAGAGTCCATGGGAAGTCCTCAGTGTTTATGTTACTTCAATTAGAGAGATTGTTCTTGGGCCTCATGATTTATTTCTGACGTACCATAAGCCCCGCTTTTTTCTCTTCTGTTTTCCTGGTGAGGAGACTTCTGTTGAGGAAAGGCCCTTGTGTTCATTTCTTTGCATCTCTGCTTTGTCCGTAAAGAAGAAACTTCTGCTCAGGCTTTTTGTTGTTCTCCCCATGGGAAAGAAGCTGCTATTCTGATTTTCCAGAGCTCAGAGTATTCATCAGGCCATAAAACTTCTCTCATGGTAGGGTCAATGTCCTGTTAACTTGTCAGTGCTCCCAGGAGGTAAGCACACTTGGGCAGAACCTGGTCCCTCAAGGTAGGCTAGCCAGCCTATTTTCTTTATTTTGTTCTGTAGAATTAGTAAGTTGGAGAGGCCCTCTGGAAGCCCAGCCAAAATTTTCCCCACAGAGCTACCCAGGTACAAATACTGCAAAACTTCTCTTTTCATGCTGGGTGGTGGAGCCCTTGCTTAGACTTCAAATTCACACTGCATGTTTTGATCCAACCCTTGCCAGAATCGCTCTGTAATGCGAAAGGATAATGCCAGTTATTCATTTTTTAAATAAAATAAGTTCTTTATTTTGCATCTGATTATTATTTATTTGTATATTTCCTTCATCAAAAACCCTCAAGAAAAACATGATAGGACTTAAGCAGCCAAAGGACAAGTTCTGATCCTGACTTCATTACTATCACAAATGTGAATTTTCAGGAATCATTTAGTTGGAAGAAATAGGACTTAAGCTATCATAATTGAAAGGGTTATTTATTTTAAGCAATTAGGAGTAGCTCATAGAGTCCAGTGACAGGTATAGTCAGAACTTGAGAAGAGACGAACTGAGAATTGAAAAGCCATTTATCTAGGTTTCTCCCTTTCCAAGCCACATGGTCTGTCTTCTCTAATTTGGCTTCACTCTTGTTTCTCTCTACAGATTAGATTTCCCTGAATCTCCCTGTTCAAGCCCCAACAGTAGTCACTAAGGCTTCCACAATTCATTGCTGCCCCACTGTCAACTTAAACTCTGATTTCAAATTTCCAGGAGTGGGAACAAGCTGGTCTCTGCATGCATGTCCTCACTAGTCTATCAGCCAAACCAGGAGAAGCAGTAACACTTCCCTGAGAAGTATGGGCACATCCCCAAGAGTATGAGGAAAATTCCTCAAGAAAAGTAGTATGACTGGAACATATATTCCCAAAAGCCTGGCTCCTTCAACTATTTTCCTGTTCCATTCCCCCAGGGTACTGTTTGGGAAGAAAGGAGGAATACCCAACCTAATGTGAAGGATGATGGAAGGATTGTTCATAAGGACAGAAGGAGCCAAAGCACAGAGGGATAGAGTGTGTGGAGGTTCTGATAGCAACAAAGATGTTGCGGGTGTGTGAAGCAGTGTAAGGAGAACCTTCAGGCCTATACAGACACCCAGCAGCAAGGTAGCTGCTGGACTAGCAGCCATGAAAGTAGAGGCAGCCACTGACCATAGCTAGGTAGACATCAGAAAACCACTCAGACATCCACAGTAGGCCTAGTAGGGGCTTCATCAAGAATTAGAGAAAAGGACAGATCCAAGAAATGTATTAGAATAGGAATCAACAGGATTTAGCCTCCAGTCGAATGTAGAAAATGGAGCAACAAGAATATTAATAGATAAGTCCCAAATTTTTAACTTCAATTACTTTATGAATAATGTTGCCATTCACTGAAATACTTACCTGCGTTATAAAACCCTCTTTATTGCACTCTGCTAGACACCTTTTCATCTTATATTTGATTTAATCACAATAATATCTGTATGAACTACATATTATTTTCATTATTTACATAAAAGAAATATAAGCCTTCGAGATTTGGGGTACTCAAACTGCAGAGTTTCTGTCTGACTTCAGAACCACCCTGCACTTAGATTTGCTTTTCTTAAGAAGAGCAAGTTGGTTTTAGGGAAAACACAAGTTTCACTTTTGACTCACTGCATTGAATTGCCTATGAGACATTCAACTAGAGAGGTCCAGTGGGCAGCGGACTGTGGGTTTGGAAGAGAGGAGCAATTCTGGGCTGGATCCTCGCTTTTGACAGGCAGCCGGCAGCTTAGCTTAGGGATGAGGAGGATGGAAGGATCTCTTTGGGAGAAGAGGCTGCCCAGTGAGTTACCATATAAAGCAGAGGCTTGCCTCTCCAGAGGGTTGTTTGACATCATAAAAGAAAAATTACACTGACATACAAGTATACAAGGTATTCATTTTTAATTTTAAGAATCCCTTCTAAATCATTTATTATAGTATTGCTTTTTAGATTAGTACTTTTATTCCTCTTTTTAATTTATCTTTTCAAAGAACAAGTTTTTAGATTTTTTTTAATTTTCACTTTTTCATTTTCTAATGATTCAATTTTTATTTTAGCTGTATTTATTTCTTCTGCTTTTTTCATTTGCTGTTTTTCTGTCTTTTTAAGATTTAAATAGAGTCTTAAATTCATGTGTTTTCTGTTTCCTTTTTTGCTAGTTGAGAACATTTAAAACTGAGAATTTATATTGGCATTCTACTTTCACATTCCTTGGTAATGTTTTAATATCCACCATTTCCTAAAAGCTGTGTTGCTGTGTTCTTTCCTAAGAGAATGACATGACCTTGAATGAATCTTATTGGTAGGATGTGTCTGGTGATGGGGACTTTCTTTGGGGCATTGGGAACAGGAACACAGAGGTTCATACCCCGCTTCTAGGTTCTGAACTGCATGTTGCCTGGCCAACTCAGAACTATAAGGAAGAGCAGTACTGTAGATTTTAAAAAGAGAGAAGGAGACTTCCTGTCTTTTGAATATTTTCCAAAGAACAAGTCAAATCCTTTGGATAAGTTCCAAAGGGACAAGTCAGTAATGAACAATGTGGTCTGAAAGAGGACAGGAGTTGAGGGAGAGCCTTCCACTCTAACACTCTAACACTTTTTCTATAAATCCCACTTCTTTGGACCATCCTCAGCAGATTAACTCCTTAGATTATGTATTCCATTTAGAATAAGTTTTGCATCAAGTTCTATGTCATTGAATATTGTTACCATTTAAAATTTCTTCATATCAGCCTGGTATATTCAATTGAGTTCATTGTGTTCAGCCAGCAAACCCAAAAGTGCTTAATATTTTCCAAGAAAAAGACAAGTGCTATAATACATCACTTGGATTTTATTTTATATTATTAAAAAACAATTAGTATATGTACACATGGATTTTATAATTAAACTTACTGATTTGTTTATCATAGCGAGGTTATAAAACAACTTCCTTCTAAATAGGGATTTATGCAATAATCATCAGAACTACAGCACCTTCCCAGGTGTTCTTAATCAGCATGCAGGGTATTTTGAGAACAGAATACCCTTATAATTAAGAGACTTTTATCTAGATAGTCTGCAAGAAAAAGGTAAGGCACAGTGTACTCTGATACTTGAATGGACTCCCCCTCCCCTGCTTTATTATTTTTTTGCTTTAGAGAACTAAATTGATGTCATTTACTTAGAAGTATACTGAATAGCAAAATTTATTGATTGTTCTTTATTTTTTGAAGTGCCCTACCATGTTTTGGAAGATATGTTCAGCAAATTAATGCTAAACAGAAATGAGTTCTCTTGTTGCCATCAAAGCCCATTAAGTATAATTACTTAATATATTTACTTATTTGCCTTAGTGCCATGTATATCAAACTAATTCCTATCATTGAATGTTTGCCAAAATATACACTGAATGATTGTAGACATCAATGGCAAATATTACTATATTAATTAAATAACTGAGAAAAATTTCTCATATTTATGGAGAAGTGTATTCTATATGGGAATTCTGAGGCAGGATACTTGGTATCTTAATCCCTTTGGGCTCTTATAGCAAATATTTACACTGAGTAACAATACACAGAAATTTATCACTTGCAGTTCTGGAATCTGGGAAGTCCAAAATCAAGACATGAAGCAGATTAAATATCTGGTGGGCTGTTCTGTGCTCCACAAATGGCACCTTAGTGCTCTTCATATGACAGAAAGGGAAAGGAACATACTTAGACCTCTTTTATAAGGGCACTCATCCCATTCACGAGTGGAGCCTCCATGACATAATCACCTCCCAAAGGCTCCCCCTCTTGCTACCATCCTTCTGGGGGTTGGGTTTCAACATATACATTTGCAGGGAACACAAGCATTTAGACCACTTATGTTCTAGTCTTAGCTCTGACAATATTCAGGGGTTTTGTGACCTTTTTCTTCATCACTGGTAAAATGGGGATAAAAACTCCTGTCCTGCCTATCATACAGTGATTTTGTGATGATTAAATAAAATGGGATATTTGCAAACTGCTTTGTAAACACACACACACACACACACACACACACACACATGCATATATAAAATATATTACTTTTTAAATTTTAAATTTTTTGTAAATATTAAATGTTTCAGTAATGTATTAAATATTTTCTTAAATATTCCTTAAAATATTTAATGCTTTAAATAGTCCTATGAAGAAGTTAAAGGAATAGAAAAAAAATGAGAGTGCCAGGGTACTCACCTATCCAATTGTACCATGTCATAAAATTCTGTCCTATTTGCTTTTAATCATTTTTTCACAGAATAAAGTAATAGAAATACAAGTTGTACCCTGCATGGTTCTATTCTGTTCCCAGTGTCCCTAGAAACTTTACATTATTTTAGGGATGCATTATTGTAATTTGATTATGTTCAATTTAAGCTCCCTACTCAATTTTTATAAATCCAAAAGTTGCTCCAAAAATGAGTATATCCTTTATGATGACTTTTATCAGAAGAGCAAACCAATTGCATAGATTTTCAGAAACATTGAATCTCACCATCATCAAGAAAACCTGTAATCAAGCTATTTGCCTTTGGTTCTTTCTCTATGAAAGAAACAGAAATAAAAATGCACTTTTCAGTTCATTTACAGGGCAAGAAAGTTCATTCATTGAAAATGTTTAATCATTTCTTCAAGTTGGATAAATAAGACCAGAAGCAATTTCATAACTTGATTAAAACTGCAATAGTAAGCAAATTTGCATGACAAATATGAATATTTACTGTGTTGGGAAGAAGGTTAATATTTTAAAACAAGGTTGACAGGAGAAAAATTGTCTTAGTTTGCAAAAAGGAAATTTGTTTCTTTAAGTGAAAATTGGGGTCAGTAGGCCATAGCTCTCTTTGCTCCTCCATGACTGAAATGAATTAAATAATGCAGTAGTAAAGCAGTACTGAGCAAACTAATGACAAAATTATACGTTAAAGCTTGTGTGGAATCATTCCACACATTGGAAGCACATATTTTGTGTAAGAAAATATGAAATGTTAAATGCATGTCCACTTTACCTTGATTACCTTAGGATAGAAAAACTGAGTCCTCCCTTCTTGTATTTATTGAGGAACTCAGGGTCTTTTTCCAGGAAACAAGAATGGTCACCTTCATCTGTTAGACATATTCCAGTCTTAGTTACTACATTCTGTCTACTGATGAACTTTATTGTGATGATTAAAGACGTTCCAATAAGGTAGAAGCAATACCCAGTCCCATCTGCTATCAAAAATGAGTGTTATTTTGTAGAATGAATCTGATTTGACTCATCTACTTATCTCTAGATTCCCTTAAGTAAAATAATGGTAGTAACTTTTTGAATCGTGTACTGTTTTCTCAGCACTGTGCCAGGTGCCCAGTACCCACTATCTAATCCATAATAGACCTTTAAGGCAGACATCATTTTCACTACTCTATCCATGAGGAAACAGCCCAGAGAAATTAAACATATGGCAAGGGGTCTGGGAATGTAGCCTAGCATTCCCAAAGTCCTGAGTTCCATACTTAACATTGAGAAAAGAAAAAATAGTAATAATAAGCAAACATTTGATCTAAGTGGCCAGGATATTTAATGGCAGCTTTCATATGCCAATCCTATATTTGGACTAGTGACATTTTCAGGAATGTATTACAAATATATTAAGATATAATTCAGTAAAAGTGTGAGCGGAAGTCTATATTTAGTGATCAGGCTGGATAGCACTTTAGTCCTAGTTCATGCATTTATGTACACTCAAACACATATGGAGGGGCTGGGGCTGTAACTCTGGCAGAGTGCTGGCCTAGCACGTGCGAGGCACTGGGTTTGATCCCTGGTACCACATAGAAATAAACAAATAAAATAAAGGCATGCTGTCCATCTACAACTCCAAAAAAATTTAAACAAAATCCAACAAATATTTAAAAAAAAAAAAACACATATGGAGTATTGTATTTGGTCCTTTTGGTTTCAATGCCAATGTCAGCAGCTACCCTATGGAAAATGTTGTTGGGGGCTGGGGATATAGCTCAGTTGGTAGAGTGCTTGCCTTGCAAGCACAAGGCCCTGGGTTCAATCCCCAGCACCGCAAAAAAAAAGAAAATGTTTTCGGAAATGTCTAAGGTATATTTTATGATGTAAACATTTACTTATATGTGGTCATACAGTAGACAGAGTGGACATGCTTATATCACACATAACTTCAAATTGTCACATATAAACTACATAGATCTGCACCACGTTCTGTATGATGCTGAAATCACCATCTAGATCACAAAAGTTATTTAGTTAGAATGTAGTTTTTATTAAAATTTTTTTCTCTTTAATCCTGTGTCAGGTTATTCAAGCACAGTCCAAGTTGTCATGTCCTCAGTGAGTTGTTTTTATGTATAATGGTGCTTCTTTTCCAACATCACAAAAGGCAAAAAATATATTACTGCCATGTGAAAATACCAATTTTATCCCACTACTGTCTTCCCAATTAGCACTCCTGCTATAGGGTGATCTTTACGAGAGGATTGTTTCTGAAGATAAGGGATTTGAATATCAGTAAACTGAATTGAAAACAAAGTTAAATCTCCAACATGACATGGCTTCTGCATGGAAAGATCCAGAGGTGTCTTATATTCCTTTTCTCTGTGTCCATATTTTCAAAAATCTGTGTGTATGTTTTTCTCTAATAATGATACATTTTGTGGCATTAATATGAAGTAACATGAATTGCATGTGTTAGTACGTTCTTTTTAATTACTGTGCAAAAATGATATGTAATTGAAACAAAAAGCATTGTTTCCAATCCTAATTTTTTTTTCCTCAAGTCCATCCTGTCAAGCTGAAAGCGTGAAAGTTATTTTCTGGTGGTGTGATTAGATTGGGGCTGAACTCTCCAGCTGGCAGGCCTGTCTATGACTGGCGGCGGCCTGTCCCCAGTGCTTGTCATTTCCTGACATGCCTGACAGGATGGGGACAGCCGCCCCAGACAGGTTCATTAGATGGTGTTTTCTACAGCTGGGCTAAAAATAAATAAATAAATAAATAAAAAGTCTGTGCTTTGTCAAGGCCCAAGCTGTAGGGGCCCTTCTTGTTGGTTTAAACCAGGGCCTTGTTTTGACAAATTTTGATCTGTGCCGTTTTTAGATTTTTCTGACACATTTTTGTTTCCTTCCCCTTTGGCCTACACCTTGTGCTCTCTGCCTTGTTGCTGCTTCAAAATCCTAACATAGTCCTCCCGAGAGAAAAAGAACCACAGTTATGGAGGGCTTAAAAGAAAGAAAACACTGCTGTACTCCACAAAATAGCAATAATTAATCTATTTCCATGACGATCTACACAATGAGAGGAAAAACAACCTTGGGACTTGCGATAAGCCAATTACAAGAAAGGTTAAGAGTTTTTATAGTGCCAGAAACATGCCATCTACATGAGAACATAGGATCATTACTAGCAGACTACACTGTCAAATACACTGCTCTTTAGAACTGCCAGAAATTTAAGCTATCTTCATTCTTGAGCTTTTAGGAAGCTGACAGTGTTCCGCCTGGGTTGATAGGCTTTGATGTCAGAAAGAGAAATTACTGAAGATTATGGAATACCTGCTCATTAAAATCAGAAATAAATTCCAAAATCAAATTGAAAATATGTTTCTTTGTCAATTCCAGGACTCCATTAAGGTTAACTAGATTTGCCCAAAAACTGGCATGTTTTTGAAGCATGCATGGATGCAATCATGATTTATCAATCTCAACCCCAGAGTTAAACATTTAAAATTATAGTATTGGAAAGGCAAAATAAATAATTCTAAATACATAATGTCTTTTATCAAGAAATTATTCTTCCTGGGTTGTACCTGTGATTAGAAAGTCGGTATTGACACCTTTATAGACTTGCTAGCCACAGTCTCTCTATCATACATGCTGATAGCAACTTTCCACTGGGAGAAACATTTGATTTTAATTTTTAAGAAGTAGAACATGCCCGAATAGAAAACATTTGACCCTATATGGTTTATCTTAGCACTACTGTCAACTATCTTTCCTTTCTCATCATGTAAAGATACAAAATGTAATAATGCTTGTGTCTCATGTGCTTTGTCATTGGTGTAATAAATAGTGTAGCTGGAAACAAATCAAGTTCCTCATTCACAGAAATCCTAGCCCTCACCTTTGCTTTTGTATTGTTAGTTTCTCCTCTGCTTTAGTTCCCCGTCTCTATGACAACTGTTTAAATTGGGATGGGCAACTGTCATCTGGAGTATTACTGAGAGAAAAGTGTTAGTGAGCCCACAGTTCCCATAGATAGAGCATTTCAATATAATCCAATTTTAATTGAGCTCCAGAGACTTTGATGTGCTGCAGAAGGTTGGAAGAGAGCTATTCCAGGGAGAAATTAAAGCAGCCCAGCAAGGCTTCCCTACTCCAGACTGTCACCATTTTAAGCAAGCATTAGCATCAGACTTAACCTGCCCCTATGGAACATCTCACTTCTTTCTTCAGCTTTTTCCTGATTTATTTTGCCATATGTAAAAGCAAAACACTTTCATCTTTTTATATATGTTTTTATACCCATTTGATTAGGCTTGAAAAGCTTGTACTGGACCTGAGATTCATCTTGTGCTGTTTATCGGACTTTGCTTCAGCAGTTCATAAATGATATAGAAAGTAGAGTACGGATTAGTTTGAAATTGTCAGCTGTCATACATTAAACTTTCTTTTTAATATTGCCTTGTAACACCCAATCTCAGAACTAAAAATTTGAAGGGACTCTAATTTTTATTTAGCTTTGATTTACCATTGCACTTCACTTTAATGCTTAGATGTTTGGGCATTTATTAGAAGCTAGGGATTTTATTTCAAAATGCATTAAAGTATCTTTCCCTCATCAGATGAAACATACCTTTCAGGGAAAGCTAGCTTGTTGCAGTTGAACCCAGATGTATTAGTTCTTAATGGAGAAACCAGTTATCTTTTTTCCCCTCCTAATGGGGAAGAAATGGGTATTTTTTTCACATATACTCAAAGAACTCTTTAGATATTTTGAAATGTAGTGTTCAGTAATACTAAAAACAGAATAAGACTACACTGTTAGTTCAAATAATTAGGTAAGCACTAAATATAACATCTGTGCAGTCAGAAATCTTTGTTATAGTTATGTTAAACTTAAGAAAATGATTATTATCTGTTTATGATATCCCTGACTCTTGATCTACATTGATGCATTAAAAATACATTTAAAGCTTGTTGATAAATAAGTAAAATTATGACAATATTTAGAAATCAGTTTGAGTATACACATCACCATAAAGTCTTGTAGTTTAAGTAGATGTACTGTAAGCACAAGAAGCTGTAGCATCAGGGCCCCTCATTCCTAAGGGCATTATGGGAAATAGAGTTGCCAAGAATGGTATAGTGGTGTCAGTTTACTGAAGTAGCATAAGAGATCTCCAGAGAAAAGAATTTTCTAAAATGCTAGTGATCAGTTATGATTTTTATCTCATTCCAAATATTAACTTAGATAGCTAATATTTTGCTTGCAATTTTGTTTTATTTTTCTTTAGAAAGGCCCCCTAATATTTATTTATTTATTTATTTATTTATTGGTACTGGGGATTGAACCCAGGGACGTATAAACACTGAGTCACATCCCCAGCTCTTTTTTAATGTTTTATTTAGAGACAGGGTCTCACTGAATTGCTTAGGTACTTGCTAAGTTGCTGACACTGACTTTGAATTCACAATCCTCCTGCCTCATTCTCCAGTCCCTAGGATACCAGACTTGCACTATCCTGCATAACCAACTTCCCTAACTTTATGGAATAAAGTTATTCCATACTTTCTTCCATTCTTTGTTATGGTAAGTGATACTGCAAGGAATAATCAGGTATATACTTTATCTTGCTTTCATTGGAGTATACCCACAGAATAAATTTCTAGAAATGAAATTGCTAGGGCAAAGGGCATATGCATAGTAAATTTTGATATAAGTTATGCCATTTTGCATTCCCACCAGCAATGTAGTGAATACTTGTTTTCCTCAAGAAGTTTATCATTACCAAACTTTTGGACTTTTGCCATTATGATAGATTAAAAAGCAGGGTCTCCATATAGTTTTAGTTCTCCTGTTATAGATGAGATTAAACATGTTTTCAATCAAGGAAGAACCATTTGTACTATATTTTTCATGATGTGTTGAATATTTTTTTTAAAAATTACTATTTCAGAGTCTATAGATTATTGATAAGCAGTATGGTTTCTCTAATACATTTATTTTTATACATTAGATATGTAGATATTTAACGTGATCATTTTATACATATACGTATATCTTCCTTCTTCCCTGCTTTCCATTTTGGTCGTTTTGTCATTCTTCTATGGAACACCCTCCCAAATTATAGCAGCATCATTTCTAAGGATAAGAAACTTTAAATTTACCTGTATACCCAGTAGGAATCTATCTACTCTGGCATAAAAACATCAGCTACTCTCACCAAATTCTTTCACATTAGAGAAAATAAAATCCCCTAAATACATTAACACTACAAGTATATTTACTCTGTATGATTGTATACCAGATGAACCCCATTCTTCATAAAGTAATTTGCCATAAGAATGTCTCCAGTATGCATTTCTATTTATTTAATAAAACATGCATTTTGGAGAATCGTGCCTTCCATGGAGCTGCACATGCTGTGCTCTTGCTGTGTGCCATGCACTTTGCTGAGCACCATGGAAGACAGTCAACACAAACATGGCATTTGGACTAAAAATTACCTCCATATATGCAGAAAGTAATATTACATATTAAGTATATTTATATTACTAGTGGAGAGCAAAACATTAGTAACAGATTAGATATTTTAATTTGTTTATATTTTATTCCTTGCTATCATTCATTTAAAGTAGAAAAATGTAGATAATTTAAATGTTTCTATTGTTAACACATTTTCTTTCCAGAAACTCCTGTTTATATAGGCAGTAACAACAAAGTGATGGCCCTATCTAATGGCTGCACTGACTACTGCTTATTTTTTTCACAATATTTTTAGTTTGCCACTAATCCGAACCTTAGGACAAGGCAGAGAGCTCCAGTTACCTAACCTCTGAAGCCAGAAATGCTTGTAACACCTTTCATTCCTCCCGTAGCTCTACCTCGGCATAAAACAAAACATACAAGTCTTGTTAATTCTACCTGAAGAACTTGTCTGCTTCCTTCCTCTCTTCCCACCTACTGCAACTGTCTTCGATGAGACTCTTCCTACTTCCTACTTCCTACTGCCTAATTCAGTTATCCTCCTTCCAAGTTGTTTCTCAAATTGCTTCCAGAGTGCTCTCTTAAAGATGCAGGTTGAATCTTCATCTAAGCTCTCAAGGACATCCCAGTCCTCCTCAGAGCTACCAGATTGGAAGCTAAGTCTAAAATCACCATCTCCTTCATCCTCTGTGCAGTGAGTGCTGTGGAAGACCTCTGGCCTATAGAAATGTGACCTCCTGCCAATTGAGACATGAGATAAGAACATTAAACACATTAACTCACTTAATTCTTTTAATAACCCTGTATGATAGAATTGTTCATCAGTCTTATAGACAGAAGCCCAAATAGAAAGTTCAAACTCTGAAAGAAAGGATCCTCTCTCTTGTTCACTAATATATCACCATAACCTAGCACAATATTTGGGACCTAGTAGGTGCTGATTGAGTCTTTATTTGATGAACAAATATGTATGATGTTAATGGACTTTACCTGGTGACAGAGAATTACTCAAGCTACTCAGTTAAAATACATAAGAGAAATGTTCAGTGAAGCAGAATTTTGCAAACAACAAATTTAAAGTAAGCAGAAGAAAAACAAAGGTCACAGGTCATTTCCATAATGCAGAAGAGACTTTTAGGGAATACCTGACCCTGGAAATAACTATTTCCATTGCCTATAGGTTGGGAGGCCCCTAACACCTCCTTTTACTCTTGTTACAGATATTTGTGAAAAACAGTCACATACAAGCAAGGAACATTAACTGAGCTGTGTATGTTTAACTGAGTTACATTTCCTGAAGAGCCAATTGTTTCATAACATAGACTATCAGGAGCAGAAGTAAAAATATCACAGGAAATTCAATAGCCAAATTATCTAGTTAAGCACAAAGATTTTGTTTGAAAGATTAGACTTCAAACGCAGCAGACAGAACACTTTCAAAACCATCCATTAAGTAGTACACAAGAAAAAATTCCAGGAAATAACAAGACCTAGCTGAACCAATATGTGATGCAGAAGCAGAGATTAGATCAGAGAATAGTGCCCTGGAAAAGGATCTGCTACTCCCTCCTAGCTGAGAGTTTTGCTGAGGCTCTGGTGGAAGGAATGTGAGTTCATTTCTTCAACACATATATGAAGCACTACACTGCGCCAGCCTGCCCACTGGTCACTCTCTGTGTTGTTCCATTGAATACTCACAGCAAACCTGCACAGTAGATAAGATCATCCTCACCTTGTATAAGGGAAAACTGTTGCAGTTATGTTAGGGAACTTTCCTGAAGTTAGACAGACTTGAGTCTCTCTGTCGTCCTCCAAGGTTCAGGTGCCTTCCACTACAGCATGGCATACACATTACAAAAGAAATTATCTTGACCAGGCACGGTGGCGCACACCTACAGTCCCAGCAATACTAGGGAGGATGGCAAGTTTGAGGCTAGCCTCAGAAACTTAGGCTCTTTCTCAAAATAAAAAGGGCTGGGGATGTAACTCAGTGGTGGAATGTCCTTGGGTTCAATCCCTCCTACTGAAAAAAGAGAGAAAGCAAAGAAGGGGAAGGGAAGGAAAGGGACGGAAGGGGTGAGGAGGGGAATTTAGTTCACCAAAACAAGCACTGGCATTTATTTAGAATGATTTAAGTTTACAGGAAATTGAACATTAATAACATAATAACATTAATTGAAATTAATACAGAGACGTGTGTGTGTGCATGCATGTGTGTGTGTGTGCACACACATATTGATTAGGCAAAGAACAGAGACATAAGGTCTACATCTATTAATAAGGCTCTCTATAAGAAAACTTTCAACTGCAAGCAGCAGAAATCCTAATAAATGTCTTTATTAGATAGATAGATAGATAGATAGATAGATAGATAGATAATCTCATAGAATGTCTTAGATTCTGGTGGTCTCCGGGGTTGACTGATTCAGCCGCTGATGGGTGTTTTCAAGAACCCAGGTCCATTGTCCCTCTCCACTCTGTCACCCTTGGTCTCATGCTGATGGCATTATGGCTTCAAAACTTCCAAACATCACCTTAAGCTCAGGAATATCTAAAGGAAAGAGAGAACATCCTTTCCACTGGTCCTTCTTAAGAATGGGGGAACTTGTTCAAATCTGATCTACTCCTGGGACTGGCTATGGATCAGTGTGTCCTGACTCAGGAGTGTATGGAAGAGAAGGTAGTTTCTGGATATGATCAGAGTTGTTAGCCATTAATCAGAAAGGTAGCGGTGGAGGTGGGGGAGGAGAAGTGGATTCTGAATAGGTAGGAGATAGCTTCTACTACAGAGTTTCTTTTGAGAACACACAGTAAAGTACAAATGAGAATTTCTCACTAGGCCTTCTAAAACCTGGAATTTCATTTAAGCTCCAGTAACCCACATTTTTATGCCCCTCCAAACATAGACATTCATTGACATTATAGTGACAGTTATTCTCTATCTTGGCTTATACTTTTGCTACCACAAACTGATTCCATGGATACCTTTAATTCAGTCAGACACCAAATATTTTACTGAGTTTCTACAATGTAACAGGCACTGTGCTAAGTAACAGTGATATAGGAATGAGGAGAAACAAATGGTCAAAGAACTTATGGTTGAGCAGAGGAGATTCCATTAATAAAGTATATAATAAATTTGCAAATTTTCATTTGTGGTCATTTTGGTGATGTGAAGAGAACTTGTCTCATATATAGTGTTATGAGAATGTGCAGAACATGGCACACTGGGGAGCTGAGAAGCATTCTGGATAGTTAGAATTCAAGATAAAAACAGAATGTGCATCATAGATAAATATGGAAGTTTCTACCACTATTAACGATAGTTACCACTCTTTAAATATTTAACTGTCTTATAGTGCATATGCTTTATACACATAAACTCAACTATGATTCTTTTGTGACATGTTGCATGCATATTTTTAAATGTTTGCAACTACATTGGGCAAGAATTGAAAAGTACATTAGTATTATGTGCAGTTTTCTCCAAATTAACATAAAGAAATGCTAACTAGAGAATAATTTAACATATTAACATTTTTCGCTTCATTAGATACTTGTCACTACTTTTTTGTTTAAACTTACTTGTCACTACTTTTTTGTTTAAACTTTCTTGTAGTCAAAAGTTTTTATGTTTTAAAATAGTTCTCTTATAGCATAATTATATTTCCAGTGAAAGTGCCTTTCCTCTGTCTACTCTGTAAGCTTAAGGCTGATTTGACTATTATAACTTTAATTACTTTAACTCCCTTCTCTAATCTTGTATCATTTCTGTACCTAAAATTTTAATGTAAAATATTTTCAAAAAGACAATTTATGGTATCTGAAAAATGAGACCTTGTGACCAAATTGTTTCAAAAATAATCCTGATTCAGAACTCCAAATATCTGAAAAAGAAGAAAGTAAATCTAAAGACAGAAGATATACAAATAAAACTAGTTTAAAAATTGTCACAATGCAGAATAGTACAAGAAAAGTTAACATTTCAGTTTCTAGAAAACAGAAAGTAGTTTCTTTATTTTTTCTAATTTGTTTTTATTAGTTATACATGACAGTAGAATGTATTTTGGCATATTATACATGAATGGAGTATAACTTCTCATTCTTCTGGTTGTACATAATGTAGAAATTACATTGGTCATGTTATCATATATGCACATAGGAAAGTAATGTTCAATTCATTCTATTATCTTTCCTATTCCCATTCTCTCTCTTCCTTTTATTCCCCAGTGTCTAATCCTTGGTACTTCTTTTCTTCCCCGTACCCCCTACCCTTTATTGTGAGTTAGCATCCACATATCAGAGAGAACATTCATCCTTTGATTTTGGGGGATTGGCTTATTTAACTTAGCATGATAGTCTTCAGTTCCATCCTTTTACCAATAAATGCTGTAATTTCATTTCTCTTTATGGCTGAGTAGTATTCCATTGTGTATATGTACCACATTTTTGTTATCCATTCATCTGTTGATGGGCACCTTGGCTGGTTCCATAGTTCCTTAGCTGGTTCCATTGTGAATCAAGCTGCTATAAACATTAATGTGACTGCATCACCGTAGTAGGCTGATTTTAAGTCCTTTGGGTATATACCAAGGAGTGGGATAGCTGGGTCAAATGGTGGTTCCATTCCAGATTTTTTGAGGAATCTCCATACTGCTTTCCAGAGTGGTTGCACCAATTTGCAGTCCCACCAGCAATGCAAGAGAGTGTACCTTTTCCCCACATTCTCACTAACATTTATTGTTACTTATATTCTTGATAATCAGTATTCTGACTGGAGTTAAGTGAAATTTCAATGTAGTTTTAATTTGCATTTCTCTAATTGCTAGAGATGTTGAATATTTTTTCATGTAGGGTAGAAGTCTGGCCTCTCCACCCTCATCCCTTTTTAAAATAGCATCAGAGGGGAAATATAAGATTTTAGAGTGTGCCAAATTTGAGAAAATGATGAAACACAGCCAAAGATCTAGTGTTTACCCATGGGGACATTCATGAATAGGACAGAATGAAGTAACCTTGCCAATACCATTTTTTCATCTCAAAAATTTTACCATAATTTGGAGAGTATGCACTTGAAGATGAAATAGGCACAGAGGACTCCAGCTGCAACTCAGTTCATTTGTAAGTTAAACTGTTAAATATTTTATTCAACAAAACTTGACTGAGTTACATCTATGTACAAGTTTTGTAAGGAAATTTAATAGATACAAACCTAGTTTCTACCCTCGTGAAGTCTAGCATTTCTTAGGGGATATATGTAATCAAATAGGTGAATTTAAAATATTTACCACAGTGTGAGAGATATTATCACAGAAGTACAAATAATACTCTTTTTTTTTAATGAGTCCATGATTTTCTACTCGTAATTATAGAATACCATTTACAAAGATTTTGGAACAGTGTGGCCTTTCTCTAGTCAAAATAACCTCTATATTATAGCTGTAATGATGACTTCTAAAGAGTAAATCTAGTCATCTTGCCTCTTTAAAATCTTATGGTGGCTCTCCATTGTTCTCAGACCAAGTCCAAACTTCAGCATGAGTTGCAAGATCTAGCCTTATGCCTTGGCTTCCCACCCATCCTTTATTATTCTAATTTTACTTTCCACGCTCTCCTCCTCACAATCTGTGTTCAGAAAACTAGGACCTATTGCCCACCGTGCTTTATTTCCATACATGTTCTTCCTTCTGCTTGGGACACTGTTTCCCACTTCCCCATTATTTGTGATTCTGCACCTGACTGTGAACCCCTGAAGGTTAGGGCTCAGCCTCTCCTGTTCACTACTGACTCATTTCTGAGACTATAAAACTTTAAGTGCTTATTTGGAATAAGTTATTGTTATAGTTATTAGCATACAGTTGTTCAATAACAAATATATCTTGCACTTTGAAAATTAATTATCAATCACAAAAAGCAAACTGGCATTAGAAATTCATCTAGAGGTGAATAGCTAACACATCCACAAATTAACATTACTTATTGCTAGAAAAATATAGGAATCAATATTAGAGTTATTCCTAACATTTTTTATAGATGTGTTGAAAATATTGTTCACATACATAAATAGAAATAGAAATGCTGAAGTTTATTAGAGCAGTATTCAGGGTTTTGTCCTCCTTCCAAGTTGAATGCTAAAAATCACCTAGTAGTCTATCATCATTATTTTTAATTGTCTCTCAATGACAGCCCAACTACATCTAACTTCTCCTTGAAAGTAAAGAACTGGAAAATCATCCAACTTGCCAAAGGATTCATCTTTAATCCAGTCATGGAGGCATAACACCTCCATCAGCATTTTGAATCTGCCCTTGCTTGAGCCTCCTATACCCTCGCCAGATCTTAAGCCCAGTCAGTACACCATGAGAGAGGTACCTGTTTATATTTTTAGTGAAGAATGGTAATGTGAAAAAGGAGATGGGAAATAACCCATCTAATATTTCTTCATGTCTTTTGTGGGGAAATAGTATCTCTGAGACACACAAGGAGTGGAGTCAAGGGATTCCACAGTCGCTCCCTACACCATGCCCCATGTGCCACACAGCAGTGATCAGAGATGGTATCCCATGGTTGTTGTAGAATCCAAGCTTCTTCCATCTTGTGGTTTGACTTTCCTTCAGGACTTAAACAATCCTCTCCATTCAGCTGGAAGACATGAAAAGAGCATGGTTGATCCCATGTGAATGTAAGCCTGAAATATCTTTTGAACTATTCCATCTTGAATATATTTGCTCTAATCCTCAGTCATTGATTTATATGGAACCATAAGGTAATGGAGACTTATAACTTCTTATTGCATTACAAACTCTTTAATTCAGCTGTTGAAGCTGCAAGTGTCGATTAATGACAACCTCATGAGCACCAAGAAGAGCATGTCCACTTTCTGCAGGCTTTTCCTCTGTTTTTAACAGGAAATAACTTGGCACAAAATTTAGATTTTTCACATTTTAAAGAAGTATTTGTTTTACTTGTTCTAGTATATGTGTTGGATGATTTGAGGTCAGTGAAGCCATCACTAAACAAGGACATTTTAGTTTGCACAATATTAGCTGCCTTAAAAGAAGAAAAGATGAACCTGATTTGACAGCCATATACATGTTTCTGACAACATTATACGTGTCTGATACACATGAGTGCACAGCAGCCCTACTTCCCCTCCACATGATCATCAGATAATGTGTGTTAAGCTCACATGTGGGTAGGAGGTTCACAGCGCCTCTGTTGTCTTTGTTTTGTGTTGCTTCCTGTGTGCTTCAGCTCGCAAGTGAGTAGGGCAGACCCCAGAGCGCAGGCTCACAGGAGCTCTTTCTTCCTTCGTTTCTTCTGGATACCAGGTAGTCAGCTCAAAACAGCTCAGTCCATAAGCTTTGAAATCATGATGCTCTAATATTCTTGTTTATAACTTGAATGACATAATAAAAATTTTGCTCATTCAACTTTTAGAAAGTGAAACTGAATGGGGTAGTTAGTATTTGTTCAATAGATCTCATTGTGTATTAAATGATTTGGAGAAGCAGGCAGGCCAACCAGATGATCTAGGAAGGTTGACTTAACAAAGAAAACAAAACCACAAACCTCAAATATAGATGAAAGTACTTAAATGACTTAGGAGAATATCTTGGACTGTAATGAAAAACAAACATAAAGAGTTACTATAGAAGGTCCTAAAACTCACAGAACATTATGTAACCAGTAAAGGTATAAATAAAACAGAGACAATTTTATAGTATCAGTTCATATTTCAGACCTGGGCTTGATGCCCAGACTTTTATAGAAACATGCCATAAACTCAGCATTTAATTGACTATAAATGATATTCCTTTACATTTCTGAAATGTATACAAATTGATTAAAGTCCTCATCACTTGCCTGAGTAGTATCCCATCTGGTCACTCTGCCTCCAGTCTCACAACCTTTGGCTTTATCCTCCACACGCTTCCCAAGTGGTGTTAGGCCTTACTGTTATCTTCCCAAGTTTTGGGATCAGTCTGGATCCAGTCAGGGAAGAGAAGCCACAAACCAATGTAGACAGAGAAAGTATAATATAAATAATTATAATAAAAATTATGGCAAGAAAATGGTACTACAACAGAATGGCTGGTAAGAAAGATAACTCTGTATGGGAATAGCATATGTAAGGAGTAGCCAGTAGCCTTAGGACTATCATAGAATCCAAGGATAAGGTGTCCCAGGGTTATTGGGGAAGGGCATAGCTATAGCTCACTCTGGGACACAGCTGGAGCAGCCTACTGGAACTCCGTCCTCCAGAACTTTCCAAAAATCTACCCAGGGGACTGGTGAAGCTATACTTGAGGTAAGGAGAATACTGAGAAAGCTGCTGGGCAGTGGTTGCTGTTGGCTATCATGCACCCCAGGAGCTGGGTACTGGGGCCCAGGAACCTGCTGAGTGAGCCCACCAGAATGGGAAGAAAAGACTTCCTCTGCATTGTCTCTTCAGTGCCCTTTCCTGACAAAGTTTATCATCATGTCATCTAGCAGAGGAAAAATCTTTAAAGGGCACAGATGCATTTTCACAGAGCAACTAATTAAGGGAAAAGGCAGACCTGAAAGGCCATAAATTCAAAATTCAAAAGTGCTGAAGGAGTCAAACTAGCTTAGGTGTTTTGAGTTATATCATTATTCCCAAAGACAAAAGTGAGTACAAAAATAACTAGGTGTATGTATGTGAGATGTATTTGTGTGTGTGTGTATGTGTGTGTGTGTATCTTCCTGGCATATTAGTATTGGTATGAGGGTTCCAACACAGTTTCATAGGAAGATTCGTGTTTGGCTCAGCTTACTATTTGAGTTTTCAAATTTAATTTTTTTTAGTGAAATAATGGTCATACTTGAACATATTTTTCAACTTTGTTTTAAAATGTTTCTTATTTCACACACAAAAGAAGTTAGCAATCATGTATTAGTATTCCTTCCCTTTTTTAAAAAAAATTATACTGTTCCGTGAAATTCAAATCTGGAAACCATTATAGTTGACTAAGAATTTACAAATATAAATTATGAAAAGTCACTATAACCCTTTTGTGAAATGTACAGAACGAAGTTTCGCATTTAGAAATTGAAAAACACTTGTCATATGCTGTTCAACCAGAAGAACACATCTAATTTATGAACATAACAACTAGGGCCATATATTTTATTTTCATCATCTTTGCTTAAACTAACCAATAATAGGTATTATTGTCACTTTTCTTCAAAGAACAAAAGTTAGACTGAGTTAGATTATTTTCTCAAGATCCTATAGTTAACAAATAGCAGAACTGAGATTTAATAGACCTCTGACTCTAAAATGGCTCAGGATTTAAATAGATATATGGCTGCTTCCAAAAACCTTCCAGTTTCTAGAGAAAGACAAAAATGAATTAAGGGTTAGAAAATGGGATTTTTCAAAACATAAAAGGACCAAAATATTATATACATACATATTTTATATTTATTTCCTAAAGAAAGAATATTCACAAAGGAATTTATAACAACTTTTCGAAGCTTAAGAAATCTAATGTATATAAAACTCAAAAAGTAGTCTGCATTCCCCCAAAGCAAATTTAAGAATACCAAAGCAAGTAGAAAATGAATTTATGTTTTGTTAAAATATACTAGTGTATCAAGAAGGAATGTGTTTGTTTTAGACATGATAACTGTGGCTTAATTAAATATGAATTGATATCATATAACAAGAAGTCCTGTGATGGATGGGGGCTCAAGTTGTTTCAGTAGCTCAATGTTAGGGCCAACCTTGCTGCAAGTACCTTGACTTTCCTCTCTCATGATTATACAATTGCTGCTACAGTTTTAGCCATCACATCTCCATTGGAGCAAGAAGGCGGAAAGGGTGTGCCAGCTACATGTGATTCATTTATTCCCTCTTCTAAAACATCCTCAGCTGCCTCTAGCTGTGTTCTTATTAGCCAGTGGAGGGTTGGGGAATTAGGACAAACAGAAAATAACATTGTTATGATTGGCTTAGACCATGGGCCAAGCCAAATTCTGGTCCCTGCATGTTCCAAATTCAGCTTTATTGGAACGTACCCATTTTTTTTATATATTGTCTATGGTTGCTTTCACACTACAATGGCAAAGTTGCATAGTTGTAACAGACCACATGCCCTGCAAAGTATTAAAACATTTACCATTCAACCTTTTACAGAAACAGTTTGCTGAGTCCTGCCTGATACTAATCAGGATCCATTTCCTGGGGTGACTAAACAAACACTTTTGGAATAACTGGTCTTCCATTAAGTAAGGAAGAAAGGGGAGAAGGGAAATTGGAAAGAACCAACAGTATATGTTACAGGTGGTCACCAGATCCAATTAATGATACTCAAAACAGTATATTTTAAGTCACAAGGTCACCTTGAACATGTAATTTTTCCACTCCTTCATTTCCCCATGAACCAATTAAGACAATTTAGAAAGGCAGAAACTTTGCAAATATACAGTATCAAGTGATTGACTATCATGAATTCAGAAAGATAATCCCCAATTTACTGACTCTAGTAGAGCACCAACTAAGATACTATCAGAGTCTTAAATACATACTTAATGATTTCCACTTTCCTTTAAACTCTTTATTTCAGGTTCTTGCATACACGGAAGGACTTCATGGAAAATGGATGTTCAGTGAGATACGAGCCGTATTTTCAAGACGTTATCTTCTACAAAACACTGCTCTGGAAGTATTTATGGCAAATCGAAGTAAGTGTTCTTAAATATCTTGAAAGAAAAATGTGCTCATATTTAGATGTTATTCATTTACATGGTGTAAGACTCTCTTGATTTTTGTCAGTTTATTTCTCCCCTGAGTAGGTTCTCGCTAAAGCACAAAAATTCTTTTTTAAAAATAAGAAAGAATTCATTTGTTTTAAATGTTAACCATTGTTTCACATGGACAAGTTATAGAGAAGGCTGATTTTTCCATGAAAATTTGTTGCCTTTACAAATAAATCATGATAGACACTTGAAAATGATTTCTTAAATTAATGCTTAGCTTTACTGCAGTTTTCTAAATCATGTTCTTTTCTTCCTACCACAGCCTCGGTAATGTTTAATTTTCCTGATCAAGCAACAGTTAAAAAAGTTGTTTACAGCTTGCCTCGGGTTGGAGTAGGGACCAGCTATGGTCTGCCGCAAGCCAGGTAATTATTATCATATCACACATTATCTTTGGTTTATTCACATATTTCAATCTTGGTATGACAGAAATGTCAGTGTGGTTGTACCATTATAATTATTTCAAGGATCAAGGAATTCTCATTCTCTGTGAGTTATTTGTAGGGAAAGAGATTATGAAAACAGCTATTTTGAGAATTACAAAATAATTAAGGCAGAATTTTATTTAATACATATCTAGAAGAATAAGTAAAAAAGTTGATTGCACATCATAGGTAAAATTATATGTATATAATGAAGACATGTTTCTTACTAAAATCTTATAGAAAACATACCAAATGCTTCAAGATGTTTATGCCTAATTGCTGTGTAATAGTATATGAATTATGCTTTTATAAATGCTATGTATATATGCTTTTTCACTAAAATAATAAAACTCTTGGAGTTTACTGAGATTAGTAGTCTTGGCAGAGTTTTAGCCATTACCTAAATCTTCATCTTGGTGTTTTAGAAAAATCATTTTTAAACCTTATTTTATTAAAAGATACTACTGGGAGCAGAAAACACAATCATACATGTTGCTGAAGTAATTAGTCTGGTTTTGATTCCAAGTAATTGAATACCTAACTAAAAGTAGGGGGGGTTTTCTCTCTTTCTCTTTGTGTGTGTGTGTATGTGTGTGTGTGTGTGTGTGTGTGTGCGCGCACACGTGCACACAAACGCACATATGCTTAATATAAAATACCTACAGTAAAGGCATTACCAGTATTGAGATAGAGATTCAATGATGTCAGGACTCTTAAGTTGGCCTCATGTTCACAAAATTACCACTACTGCTCTATACATCTCATCCTCACACAACTACATTAAAGTAGGAAAAAAGATACAAAGGATTTCTCTTTAAACTTCTCTGTTTTAGGAAGGTGTACATTTCTTACAGGTCTTCAGTAATCTTTTATCTTAAGTCTGTTTGATCAGAATGGGATCACCTTCCCACTCCTAAAATAGTAAGGAGTGTTTGATGGCTTAGCCCAGTGATCACCTACAATTTATAGCAAACATACCTCTGCTCCTTGCTTCCTCCTACCTGAACAAAACAAGGATTGCATTAACGTAAAAGAAGGGAGATAGGCTTTGGGTAGACATGCAACAATTTCTACCACATAGACTGTTATGTTCCTAAGGACTCTTGCAGTGTACTACCAGGATGGAAAGAAACTAATCTTTGTCTATCTTTCCTTAAATAGGTTACAGACATTTTAAAGACAGGGACTGTGTTTTATTTATCTTTTAATCTACAGCACCTAGCACAGTGCCTAATTGCAGAAGTGCTTTTTAAGTGCTATTCAGCTTTAGTTCCCTTGTATTACATCTTATCTATTCTCTTTTTTTATACAGTACAAGAACAATTCACTGACATGTATGCACATGCTCAGGATATTTCCTAGTAGAATGACAAGATTCAACTAAGATGTTACTAGATAATGAAGCACTTATATAAAACACAGGTCAGAGAAAAATGCATTTAATCTATCAAAGAGAATGAGGTTAGTTTTGCAAGACTTGTTCTTATTGAATCAAAGCTGACTCACGGTAATCACTTCCTCCTTTCCCATGTGCTTACAGTCTATTTATTTAATCATCAATTCTAGAATTTTTCCAGAAATGAACATTAAGAACTCACAAATACATCTATGTGTTTTTCTTTTTAAGAGTAATCTCCTGCTTCCTGGCAGCTTTCTCAATGACCATCACTACTGAAAGTTTACTGAAGGGTTTCTGGAGGGCATGTGTGATATCCTTCAGTGCTCTTGGACTAGTCTGAACTTGAATCTGAATTCATTCAAAACCATCAGTAGTGCTCTTACTATGTTTCTTACTTATGAGTATCCATTTCTTTTAACCACATTTGATCTCACTTTGACTTTGGGAAGATTATTGTTCTGGAAGGAAAGTAAATGATAAGTAGTGTTTCTTTCTCTGTTAATTCATGGAGGCATTCAACCCTTCTGTTGTCCATGGATTGATTTTTCCCTAAAGGTTTAACTCATTCTTAGTTTTCTAATACTATTCCTACAGGCTTAGTTTTTTATACATCCTGAGACATATAGTCTTAGAAAGAACAGAAGAGGGTGGCGGGACCTAAATTTAGGCTTAGACCTGCCACCAGCTGGGTAGCAATAAGAGCTGAGTATTTAGTAGGAACTCAGTAAATATTGGCTGGATAATGCTAGGAAAGAGGAATGACACTCTCACCCACCATAAAATGGGGACAATATCTTTGCAGAGTCATTTGAGAATCTTTTGAGAGAATTAAAGTCACTTTGTAAACTGTAAAAAGATGTGCTTGATACACATATACATGCATGCACATATGTACATACTTTCAAATAAGTAGCTAGGTAGATATGCACATCTATGAGCATGTGCATGCATGCATGTGTGTGTGTGTATGCGTGTGTGTGTGTGTATGTGTGTGTGTGTGTGTGTGGTGTAAGGTCTCATTACATTTAGAGAGTTGTCAAAGAGAAGGAATGATACCTGACTCCTACAAAGTAGAACCTCTTCAGTATCTTGGTAGAATCACAAAGAAGTCTAGAGATCCATTCTTTGCTTTGCTTTTTTGATATTGGGTTTTGTCAGTTAAGCACAGTTTACCCAATTCTAGGGAACTTTTAAGTTAAAGCCTCAACATACTAATTTTAAACAATAACAACAAAACACTATCAAATTCAAAGGCAGGTATCCTAACAAAACAATTGACTTCAAAATTCTTTAGACCAATTCATGGGCAAGCCCACCACAGAGATCACATTGTAAATCAGATGGTCGATTAATAAGCAAAGGTTTAGAACAAAGGGAATATTTCCATTAAGCTAGCATAGGCTAATGAATACCCCTTTAATTAATGAATGTTTACAGCTTTTGTTTACTGAGCACTTCCCATGTGCCAGGGAGTGTAGTTTGTGTTTTAGTTTATAAGTATCATTTTCTTTAATTCTTAAATCAATCACATTTTTATATTAATTGTTATTAATGCACAGTTTTTGGAGGCTGAAATTCCAAGGATGCCTTGTCTGTTCAGCCCGTGGCAAGGGCCCCTTTGTTAATGTCACAACATAGGAGAGAATGAGAGGGGAAATGTTTGCATGAACAAGGAATCAAAGACCCACCCATAATGGCTCCACATTATAGCAGCCTGTTGTCTTGAGAACTAACTCAATCCAGGAGGCAGCATGAATTCCTTCCAAAGATAGTACCCCTATGACTTAATACCTTCTGTAAGCTCCTAGTTCTTAAGGTTCTGCAGGCTCAATACCACCATGAGGCACCAAGCTTCCAGCACATGAACATTTGGGAGACACACTCAAACCACTTCCAAACCATGACAGTTCTTTAGTATTTACTGAATTGTTTAGACCTGACTACTTAATAAACAGAGCTGTTAGGTATTTCTCTTGGCCAAAGGGCACCATGAAAAATCATTGAGACACCAGGGGTGTCATGAATTTTAAAAGTTTAGGAAACTTCATTGATCATTTTAAAAAAACCCTTTAAGCTTTATCATAATTTTCTTAATGTACCAACTTCCATTATATTCAGATAACTACTTTGAACGTGGAAAGTATTATAAGTTGTAAAACTTATTCTGATTTATTCCCTAATGCTATTCTTATGTCCCTTCTTCTGGAACTATACATTTATTCTAAGTTTTCAGTTATTTGCTTTTGACCTCATTAGAGGGATATATATTGTGTGTAGAGGCCATACACACTGTGGATAGAGTCAGACTTAAAAGTCAGTGACAGTCACCATTACTATGTAAGATTTAAGTCAAATACTTGCAAGCAGACACTTGACTCAATTATCTATCTAGTTTGTTAACATGGAGTAGATTTACTATATTGTATAAAAACTACCTTGATTTATTTTGAGTATGGTTTTATCTTTTTTCTTCTTATTTACTTGTAAATACCCATTTACTGTTATATTTTCACAAATAGAATTGCTTTCAAATAGGCTTATCCTTAGTATTTTCTTTGTAATAGGATCCTCAAATATTGCTTATTTTCACATTTAAAATATATTTTCATATTTGTCTAAGAAAAACAAACTATGAAGTATTTTAAATTCAGTAATTCCAAACCAATACATTAGTTAGTACTGGATTTTTAAAAGTCATGAGCTAAAAGAGACTGTGTTTGTTATGGTACGCTTAACAGGAGGATATCGTTGGCCACTCCTCGGCAGCTTTATAAATCTTCCAACATGACTCAGCGCTGGCAAAGAAGGGAAATTTCAAACTTCGAATATTTGATGTTTCTTAATACCATAGCAGGTAAGACATCTCATTTTTTTAAACTCACAGTGTGTTTATGTTCATCAAAATCATTGTTAATATGACTTGATGTGATGCATTTTTTCTCTTTGGAATTCCAATGCAGCACTAAAATAAATATTGAAGCACTCACATTAAATTTTATCAGAAGCTGTACAAGCTAATACCAAGATTTTAGATGCATTTGTTGTTGAAGAGGCTTTTCCTTGCTCTCCTTCTGCCATTTCCTTTGCTGACAGCTTTGTCTGAAGGTTTATTAGAGTCAACAAACCATTGCCAGAGAGTGTCTGGAAATAATAATGGGAAAATGTAATTTCACTACTTTGTCATTCTCAGCAATTGCAGCTAGACAGGAGAATAACAACAGAATCCTGCCTAGTACAGATGTCACCTGGATTATGGCATGATTGGGTTACAGCATCTTTTTCCTTAAAATCTTCATGTAAAAATAAAAAATCAGATTACATTTTCTAAATGATAAGTAACTGCCAGCCACCTCCACAGTCACTGTGCTTATAAATTAAAAGGAGGGTAGTGGCTTTGTTTCTCTGCTAAATCGCTGGTTGTCAGTGGTTAAATATATGTCTATGAGATTTAAGTACCTCATTCTTTTTTCTTAAGTTAAGCTCCAAAAGACCTCATTCATGTTGAACTACAAAGGTTTTCTTCTGTAAATTAGGCTCTATGAAAAATTTTTACACTTAAATGAATTTAAGTAACTATTATTGTTTTGTTATGAATGAATGCCCACAACCATGAACTTAGAGTAATGTACTGCTCTTAATCATTGCTTTAAAATATAACTATGTAATAGTACTTTTAATAATCTTATCATATGCAGGTATAACTATGGATATTATAGGCATATATTAAATAGGCAGGTGAGCATGATTTGTCAACAAAAGGAAAGTTATTTGAAATGCTGAAATCTTTTTGCATTTTAATTACTTAGGTATCCATACATAACTTCACATATTCAAATGTACAGTATACACGTATGTATCTTGAAGAACCTATTTACTCCCTCAAAGTTAAAAGAATTATGTTATACTATTTAACTATCATATTACTTATATATAGATATAGAATGAACATATCTACCTGAAATAAAAGAATTTAATGTTTTCTTGCTTTTCATGTTGTACTGTTCTTTTTGACCACATGAATAATTTTCGGCCCACCTCTCTAGGGATTTAGAATGTGGGCAACTTTTTATTAATTCTCCTAGAGATATATTTAATTTTTTAAAGCTTCCTATAATGTGTTTCTCCTGTTTTTGTACTCAAAAGCATATCAAAATTTTTAAACACTCCCATTAAGAAACTTAATTCAATTTTTTTATCTTCATTCATTACTTATTTTTGTAAATATAATTTACCAGCCAGAATCCAGATTGTTATTAACTGCATATCTTTTGGAATTCATGTCTTTTCATTTATTAAGAATTCAAACTATTGAAAGTTTCTTCTTCATTCAGTGTATTAGTTTCCACTATGTGGCTCTTTACTCAATTTTTCAGGATAGTATACTCTTTATGTTTGACTGAGGTGTTTTTTTTCCCATATTCCCTGGTAAACCTTTCTATTGTCTGTTCTTCAGAAATTTATCAAGTCTCAGTGCCTACCATTAGATGGGCTTGTGTTTTTTTCTGAACTGTGCTAGTTATTTGGAGCTGTTTGGTATAAAACTAGAGATCGGGGTGATACAGCTCACTTCCAATTCAGTTTCTAGTGTAGCAGACATTCATATTAAATGGTTTTATTCTTCTCAGATGGGATTCACTCTACCCTTTGTCTAGATCATTGTTCTAAAGGACTCTCCTAGTCTCCATCTTCTCCTGCTGCATTTGCTCACGTAGGGTAGATTTCTAACAAAATATGGGGCAAACTACCATCCACTTCATGACTGTTGCTTTCTGGGAATCTCTTTCTCTAACTCTGGAAAGACAGTGGTATCTGAATCTGGATAGAGGTAACAACATTGCAGTTCCTTCCAAAAGTTGCCCCTGAGTAGTCCAGAGATCAGTATGCCTTTTTCTGGTTTGAATAACCTTTGGATTTCTGAGCCAGAGCTGGTAGAACCATCAGGGGAATTTAAAAGTTTCTTTCTTTCTTTCTTTCTTTCTTTCTTTCTTTCTTTCTTTCTTTCTCTTTCTCTTTCTCTTTCTTTCTTTCTTTCCTCCTTTCTTATTTTCATTCTTTCTTTTATCAATGGAACTTGCTTTATCTGCTTACATAAAAAGTATATACACCACTGACTTTTTTAAAAAGAATTTATTAGGTGTTTGTAAATAATTATTAAAACTACACATTAAAAGAATGAGATAAAAATGTAATTAATCTAGGGACTAGGAATTCAGAGCACTTACAATCTAATTGGCTAAATGAAGTATACATAAATAAGAACATTTAAGGCAGCCGATATTAAGTTTTGAATAATTTTTGTAAATAGTGAGTGCTGCAGAAGGGAAGATTTTTAAAATGTGTTTGGGCACCAGACATGGTGGCACACTGCTCAGGAGGCTGAGGCAAGAGGATTGCAAGTTCCAGGTCAACCTCGACAACTTAACAAGATTCATGCTAAAAATAAAAAGGATTGTGAATGTAACTCAGTGGTAGAACATCGCAAGATCGAACTGTGTAATTCTCAGTACCACATAGAAAGAATTAAAGAAAGAAAGAAGAAGGGGGAGAAAAGGGAGAGAGAAAGAGATAGGGAGGGAGAGAAAATTTGGGGAGAAATAAGGTTTAGAGCTTCACCAGTTTCTGCCAGTTGAATGCATATGGTATATTCAGAGATATGAGTATTGTATCTTGACCAGAGCAGAGAACAGCTAATATTGGAGATATAGATAAGAGCCAGAATATAAAGATGCTTTTAGGAGTCAACATAGTTTCAGAATAGAAGAGAATACAGTATGGAGTTTGAGGAAAATTAAAATGATAATCAGGTATGCTGTGAATCAGGATTGAAATAGCATAAAGTTAGTGCTATGAGGAGAGTATTTCAGAAATGTAGATTGACATCAGTTTTGTTCACTCTTATTTTTGTTCTTTTTAGATACACATGACAGTAGAGTCTATTTTGACATTTATACAAACATGGAGTATATCTTATTCTAATTGGGATCTCAGTCTTTGTTTTGGTGAATAATTACTACACTTTCACTGTTTCGCAGGCTCTATTTTGCACTGTGACTACAGAAGCAAATAAAGTATGTTTTTCTGCCTTTGAAGAGATCATAGTGTAGTCAAGAAAACAGACACATATACCAGCAATTCCAGTAGAAAGTGATAAGTATTAAAATGGGTTCATACATCTAGCCATTTGGGGTCACAAATCTTGAAGCCATTAAAACTAAGAGATCAAGAAAAGCTTCTCATAGATGACATTTAAATTGGGAATTGAAACATGAGCAAGAGTTCAGCAGGAAGTAAGCAGAGGGGATTTCAAAAAGAAAATAACATGCAGTGAAGATTTGGGTGATATGAGTGGCAGCAGGGATTGCCAAAACAGAAGTAAATGACACTATGTAGGACGTTGTTACTCAATTCTTCTCAAAGTGTGGTTCCCTGTGTGGCAGCACAGGCTACCACCTGGGGGCTTGTTAGAGATGCAAATTCTCAGACTCCTCAAACCTACCTACTCAGAAACTCTGGCTGTGGAGGCCAGCAATCTGTCTTTAGCAAGCCTTTTGGTGGTTCTGATGCAACAAGTTTGAGCATCATTGTTCTGTCCCTTTAAGATCTACTTATCAGAACAAGATGTGCATATAAAAACACTTAGAACCTAGGAGAAAGTATGCAGTGAAGTGCCATTGAGTGTAATAAAAGTTGAGAGACAGGAGAAATTAATATGAGATAGTCTACTCAAGGAAAGCTTCAAAGAAAAGACAAAAATGATCTCTTCCAGGATATTATCAGACACTGATGATTATCCAAGTAAAACAAATCTGTGTAAGTAGATGGCAATTGGAAGAAGTTATGAATATAAGTATCGTCAGGTACTCTCCCTGGATATATTCCTAATAATTCTTCTCTTTCCTTCCTCTCGAAGTTCTAAGTAGGAGTACCAGTTTATTCTGAGCACCAGCATTGAAGATTTGGGTGCTTGTTTCATAGAGAAACTTCGCTAGTCCCACGATTTAAAACTTGTTAGGGCAGTAATTAGAATTGGCTGTGTTCCTGAATTGTGGACAATGGTGTATATCCCATGTTTTCTTATTAAAACATCTTTCAGAGTTCTTTAAGGATCCTAGAATATAAGGTAATATCAAGATGTTAAATTGTGGGCTGGGGAGATAACTCAGTTGGTAGAGTGCCTGCCTTGCAAGCACAAGGCCCTGGGTTCAATCCCCAGCACTGCAAAAAAAAAAAAAGATGTCAAATTGTACCAATATCACTCTATCACTCTTGTTAGTATTAGGTTCATAATCATTCTGTTTCATTGCACAGTTTTAGGTACACAGTTACTGTCCAGCAAATATTTATTTTGTTTAGTGTATTGAAACTTAAGATTTATTATTTCTATAGAGGATTTTAGAACTGTTTTTGAAAAATTATATTTAATTTCTTAGGTAATCCAAAACTAAGAAGTGATTGGCTTCTGTCTTATTCTACTCTTTTCAAAGCATTTTTTAAATTATTATTGATATCAAGATTCAGAAAAAGAAAAATAATAGTGTTTTTATTGTTTGTTTTGTTTCAGTATTCCTTTTGAAATACTTCTTTAGTTACTGATATCAATATTCAAAAAATAGTAAATAGTAGTTAATGTTTATTGAGGGACTTACACTGTGCCAAATATTGTCCTCAGGGCTTTATGTGTATTTAATAATTTAATTCTCACAATAGCCCCAAGAGTTAGGTTCCATTCTTAAGCCCATTTCACAGATAAAGAAACACCATAAAGAAAAGTTAAATAACTTCCTCAAGTCACAGAGCTAATCAGTGACAAAATCAGATTAAAATTTAGGTATTTTGACTCCACAACAGAGTGCAGTATGCTCCAGGATCGTTCTGGTGCCATTTCGTCTTTGGTCATCAGTTTTAATTTCTTAAATGTTTTTAAAACCTAAACAGTGAATGACTTAAGACAATTTTATCATTTTCTTTTGCATTTCATCAAAAGAGCCCTTTAAAGTTTATTTTACTGTTATGTTCTACTGTAAGGTGGGGCCTGGAATTGTTGACTTTAATGTAAAACTTGGTCATGTTTTCAGTGAGGTCTTAGAGAAACAGACTGAGCTGAGATTTAAACAAGGAGGTTTTTTGAAGAGTGCTCTTGGGATCAGTCAAGATCAGTGGGGGAGAGGAGAAAGTAGAAGTGAGTAGGAGAAGTTGAGTTTCAATGCAGTTGCAGCAGAGGCCTCATAAATCCCTGGAGAAGCAGCGAGAGGCTGGGATGGTAACCCAAACCTTGAGACAAGGGGACCAGGCCTTCATTGTCTCTACTCTGCAGTCATTGGATGCAGACTCCTGGGAAGGAGAGATGACCTTGATCTTCTCATGACAGATTGCCAGAGAGGGACTTAGTACCACCAGGCATCAGAATCAGGCCTTAAAACAAACATCACTAGACACTAGAAGTTCTGACTCTGTAGACTTGGAGTAAAGTTGAAGAATTTTCATTTCTAACGAGTTCCAACTTGATGCTGATACCAGTGGTCATACTTTGGGAATCACTATACTATACTTATATTTGTTAAAAGACATACCTAAAGAAAAGTTTATTAATCTTCTATAGCACACAATAATGTGTGTGCTACACTTATGTTAGTGTATCCTGAGCATTTTATGTCTATAGTTCATCTTCTCATTGACAGTATTAGGTTGTTGGGGGGAGCAGTTTTGCCCAGGAAATATTCATAACATTGAACTGATTTATATTTATGCTTTGTAAGGATTTGCATGATTCTGTAATCTGTCGTGTGAATTTACCAGAGTTGCAGGGTGAAGGAGTCTCAAAACCTCCTAGATTAAAAAGAAGAGTTGCAGAATTGGAATCTGATAGAAAAGATGAAAAAATCTTTTATTCTTCATGTTTTAAAAATATAGGTCATGGGGACTTGATAAATATCACATTTTCTATAAATATTTTGATTACTATCTTACGCACAAAATTTATCTTTTTTCCCCAAAACATTATTTTAATATGAAATATAAAGTACATTTCTTGCTTTCTGTTTTGTAATGTCTCTCATACTTGACTGATTTTATTTTTATCCTTTCTAGATGCTTTAAAATGTAAGACACTGTAAGGCCTATGATACAGTATTCTATTATTAAATGATGTTGACCCTTGCCTGATGTAAACAAAAAAATCTAGATATAAATATATAGTTGCATATAAATAAGCTCACATTTTTGCTATGACAAAGAAATTTGTCAAATATTCAGAAAACATGCTGTTTTTCAAAGAGTCCTACCTAAAAACCTGTATTTATTCATAACCTTTGTTTTATTCTATTCACAAGTTTCATAAATATTTACTGTGGATAAGTAGGAATATGAAAAAGTGTAATTGTAACAAATTACAATACTCATAAGCCTAGACCAAAGTATCTCATTTGAAATTTTGGTGATTTCTCTGTTTTGCTTTTTGTGTGTGGTGCTGTCATTGGGAACCTGCTCCGCCTACAGGTCCTTATTCTGCTTTTGCCATTTCTTTAGATATTCTTTGAGAGCTTTCGAAAACTGCATGAGAATCCAACTTAGTCATTTATTTTACTATTTTTGAAACACTTGGGATTTTTTTTCAAAGAATATTGTGTGGAAAATTATGTGAAAGAATTTCAATGATGCTTAGAGTTTGACGAAAAATGGGGTTTCCGCCTCTAATTCCTAGAGTTGACCTGATTTCTATTCATTGTGTTCTGAAGGTACAACCTATGCCTCATTTTACACTATTAAATAATACTAGGAAAGAGATGTTAGAGTCTGGCATTCTTGAATTGTTTCAAAAAATAGCAGAGTGATTACTAACATAGCTACATGTAAATGATCCTCTGTTAGACTTGAGAATTTTTTTAAAGGTTTTTGAGTTGTTTTTCATATGATCAGCTAATGAATTCAGCACAACTTCCCCAACCCAACCTTTTTCTCCTGTTTAGCATTTTCCACTTTTTTACTCTGTGATGAACAAGCCCTCCCTGGTTAATTATGTATATATTTAGCTACTGCATGTGTTGGGCTTATTATTGTCATCTAATTAGATGTAACTTGAACTGCTTGCTTCTAGAAAAATCATTAAAAATTCTTTCCTAATGACCTGGAGATGACAAAATGTCTGTAAAGTGTGAAGAAGCAGACAAGCACAGGAACATCGCTCTTAAAGCGTGTTAATCCAGATGCCGCAATCATCTAATTAAACAATATTTTGCTGTCATTAACATTTTCACCAAGGAATTGCAGTTATAATTTCTTTGTCAGCTGTCTCTAGATCACTTTACCTTCAAAACTAAAGTGCCATATAAAAACATTAAATTGGATGGTTTAATTAAAAAGTTTTTTTTTTTAAATGAAGAAACACATCCAGTGTTTCTGAGATCTCATTTTCTGTGCTTCACTTTTATTGTTTGAGTAGATTAGTGTCATAGGCTTGAAAAATTTAATATTCATCTTCTAAGATGAATCCTTAAGTATAGTTAGCACAAAGTATGTAATATATAGTCTGCATTTACCACTACTGAAAAGGAAAAAGACTTTACCAATTACAGCATATTTATTAAATTTCAACTATCCTCAAAGAAAACATAAAAACAATTGGTAAATAAATATCTAGGTATGCCAGAACCTAACAGATGTTACTTTGGAACTATTTCACTTTTTTGGATAATTTGGTAAATGAATTTTTTTTTATTTCATAAAGGTGTTCAGTAAATAATTAAAGGAATAATCCTAATTCACCAAAATTTATGAATGCAGATTCCCAAAGTAGCACTTTTTTTTCTTCCATGTGACATTAAATACATTGTGAACTTTTTAAAAATTTTTTTTTAGTTATCAATGGATCTTTTCTGTTTTATTTATTTATATGTGGTGCTGAATATCCAACCCAGGGTCCCACATATACCAGGCAAGCACTCCATCACTGAGCCACAATTCCAGCCCCCACTGTGCATTTTTAAATTCAGATCAAAAGTTATATTGTCTGTTCATGTTGCAAGACTTTTGTGGAAATTTTTATTAAAAACAGGTTTTAATGCCATTCTATCCATTTATAAAGTTTAATGTATTTACTAGAATTTAATAGTGCTATAAAGCTCTCCTAATTTAAAAATTACTACATTTTCCTAAACATTTTGTCAGAGACCCCTCCAAAGATTATTAAAAGTGACTTACAAAAAAATGTGGTATACATATATAGTCCTGAGCTATAACTATTAGCATCAACCATTTTGGGTGTATGTAAATGTGTTTTAAAAAATTATTCTTTCCTTTGTGTTTTCTCCAAAAATAGTATCTTTTTCTTTATTAGATACTCATTTCTATTAAAAGTCCAATGTTTTCAAATATGGTATCTTTTTTCATACTATTAACGTTTATACAAACAGTTAAATTCTGAGTTAATGTAAATTGTTTTTTATTTATTTTGACAAACATTCCTTAGTAAGTTATAAAACATTATTAAGGTATTTTAAGCAATTGTGAAATCTAATTTTCATCTATCATTTCACTTATATAAATAATGTTTTATATATGTCATCAACATTCTAGAAAATTAAACATATACTAGAAGACCTACTTTTCATTAAATTTATAGATTTTTAAGAAGAACAGTTCCCCAGAAAATGACCAAGTACTAAATTTGCCTTGAATTCATTTAGAATCCCCAAAATAGCTCTGCCTGGCCAATCTGTGCTCTTTGGATATATATACATGTATAAATAAGTGCTGAGAATGATCAGGTGTTCTACGTTAGATATGTATATATATTATCTTTCAGTAATGAATATTAAATTTTAGAATTGTATATATTCTCTTTTATAGTCATGGTATTACTTTAGCAGAACTTTTTTTGTACAAAAAACTTAAATGAGGACTCCAACCTCTGTTTACTCATTAGTATTATTTTTTATGATAGACTTATACACTTAGAACAGATTTATTCATTGATTGATCCATGCAACTGCAAACATTTTCTTCTAGTTAAATGTACATTTTCACAATGGTCCTCTCTTACTATACTGTTGTGCCTTTGCATAATCCTTATTCTCTAAAGAGAACATTCTACAAATCTCCTTCTTTACTTGGCTTATGTTTGTTCACAAAGAATTTTTACGTTTGTTCACCAAAAAGTTTTGCTCACGAAAAGAATCTTGTCTGACAAAAGTTTTGTTGCACCTCATTTCTTTGCTAATGAGCTCTTAATTTCATCTGATCATACATTATTTCAGTACCAGTTAATTAAACTTTCCACATTCCCACTATACCTCAATATCCTACCTAAAATATTTAAATGTTTCTACCATAAACAGACAGCCCAGCAGTCCAGCAGTTCTTCACCGAACTGAAACAACATAATATCAAAAGAAAACTAATTAACTTTGAGTGGGGGATGTTGACCTTTGTCTCTGTACTTTTTCATCCTGGATTCAGAGCACTTCTGTTCATTGCTAGATTCTCTCCATTGACTCTTGATAAAAGCTTAGTACTCTGTGTAGTAGGAATATAATTTCGGATACGTGTTCATTATAGCAGGTAATGAGCCACCACATAAGCCACCTGCAGTGTGCAGGTCAGCAGGGTGGCCTCCCCCATGACACCAGCAGGGTGCCTAGCTGACAGAGTTCTTCTTCCTAGGCAACATTATCTTTTTACCACAGTCGGCAGAAGAGAGATGGAAGTGCATGTGGTACATTTCAGTGGGCCATGCTTGGAGGTGACACATATCACCTCTGTTCATATTCTGTAGGTTGCAACAAAGTCCTGCAGCCAGAGCTCTTTGTAAGAGAGTCTAGACCAGAAAGAAGGAAATCAATTCTGATAATAAACAGCCAGCAGTCTTATATGTAAATCACAATCTCCCATTGCAAATCATAATTCCAATTACTCTTTTTAAAAATATTGAGAGAACTCATTTGAAACACATTGTAAGTGCTTTTGATTAAACACAGAGTTCAATAAACACATTACTTTTATTTTGAAAATCAGTAGTTGCATTATTATAAGTACAGAAACTATTTCATAATCAATCAGTGTATACAAAGTTTTATTTCTATTTTTCTCCACTAGGACGGACATATAATGATCTGAACCAATATCCTGTGTTTCCATGGGTGTTAACAAACTATGAATCAGAAGAATTGGACCTGACTCTTCCAGGAAATTTCAGGGATCTATCAAAGGTAACTTTTAAATATATAGAAGTCAGTTTTCTTCATAAGGCTGTAATGTAAAGGATTTCGATCAGAGTGTGTATATCCAATTCACATTTCTAAGAAAGTAAAAATGTTTTTTTCCTCCTGTTGTAGTCAGTGTCTAAGTCTCATCAATTCATAACACAGGATTTAAACTACAGGGAGATAAATTAGTACTCTAATAGGCAGAATAAAAGTAGTGTTTAAGAAAGAGCAGATGTAGCGAGAGGTTCTTAGAAATAGCAATACAAAAACATGATGGCAGATTATTTCTGCATTCTATTCCTTACGTGATAAGGCATGTTATCTAAACCATAAAATACATACATATACACTATTAAGTATTTTGTATTTAGGGGAGTATTGAAAGAAAGTCATGTGAGTTTATCAGGGGTCTGTTTAAAAATGGCAAGAAATAATGGGGATAAAACTGAAAAGCAAATTTTGAGTTAATTCAACTCATACATCCAAAAGAAACTCAAGTTGGATGCTAAACTCTTTGAAATGCAGTGAAGAACTAAGAACTAAGCCCAACTGCTCTGTAGCCTAAGCTGATACCTAATACAATGAATTATGCTCCTTGAGAATCTAAATTCTACATTTTATACATCTTATGGTGTCTAATCTACAATGGCTTTAGGACCTGAACCCAACCCAGAGGTTTATGTATTTTAACCACAGCCTATTCATTTTTAAATCATTTCTCTTTTCTATCAAACTTGGTTGTCTGTTTAGCAGTCCCCAGAAGGGTAAAAGGTATATAGGTATACATTTGGTTTTGAGGGGCAGATTTAAGGGGCTCATAGACAGGACAGCATAAGCACTGTAAATCAGGGAAATATCAATTTAAAATTAATCCTACAGGTGATTTTTAACTTAGTATGCCTTCTGCGTCTTTTCTAGACCTACCCAGGCCGAGGTTCTGTATTCTACTATGCTAGCTATGTGACCTAAACCAGTTTCTCTTAGCTCATATGTAATATGAGAATAATTATAATAATACTAACCCTATCCTACCACATAGAGTTGTTAGGTTCAAATGTCATGTCCATTTAAAGAATGTAACAGTACTTGACAAATAGAAATACTTTATGAATTGTAGTTATTATTACACAAGGAATTTTTCTTACCCTGTTTTTAAAGGTTATTTAATATTTTTTCATATTCTCATATGTCATTCACTCGCTAATTCTTTTTTGTGACTTCCTTATCAAATCTTAGTTACTATCTCACTCCTAATTTCAGTAATAATATTATAGGTTTCTAAGGGACCTAAGAGATCAGTTTGCCAACATCTTATTGAATTATATAGCTGGTTAAAAATTGTTGCAATTGAATCTTAATATGCTGCCACATACAGCATTTTTTCCAATGAGATTCAACAGAACAAAAATATTTAATATTCACCATGTGTAAGTCATTATTCAGGCTCAGGTAAACAGTAGCACTGTAATGTAATTCACAGGTTAATTCTACTCATTATCTAAATAACACAAATAATAAGGTACTGTATTTTACAGAGACACTTGCACAACTAGCAGGTGACTAGGAACAAGAACTCTGGAGCTAGATTGCCTGGGTTCAGATCCCAATTGTGCCATTTCTCAGCTGTGGGGCATTAGGCAAAGTTATTTACTTTCTTTCTGCCTCAGTTTCCTCATCTGTGTAATGGGGAACAATAATAATAAAGTCAGTGTGCTAATGCTAATAATGGAAAAATAACTGTGAATCACTGACATAGGTCATATACTTGGAAATATCTTTCAAATAATGATGACAAGTATTTGCTACTACTATTGTAATTAGTATGTTTGAGTGATAAGTGTTTTGGCATGACTTCCAAGGTTGGGGTGTGATCTTTGGACATTAAAAAAACCCAGATTAACACATCAATATGAGGAACTACATTAAAATAGTTCTATGAGTTGAACAGTTGTTACATATTAGACCCTGTAGAGTATGTGTATGTGTGTGTGTAAGATATATTTAAGATAAAAATTTAGAGTGTAGATTCTCAAGGAGCATGATAAATGGAGTTAAAATCTCATAAGTTGGCCACTACTATGGTTATTTAAGATTCTTTTAATAGAGAAAGAGGTTCTTTTGTTTTGAAATTCAACTGTAATATCAGGGTGAAAAGAAATTTATAGACCAAAATTTCTTTCTTTCCTTTATTTATATGTTCAGTCATTTAGTCAACAGATATTTATCAGACACTCATTATGTTGAGAAGATGTACTTCTTTCTGTACTGGGTGGACAGGAGCCCAAGAGTGAATAAAACATAGTCACAGCATCATGGGGAAGGTCAGTCCTGAGCAAAGGTGAGAACTTAGAGACTTAGCAGAAACATGAGGCCAGCACTAGGGACCTGAGTGTAGTGGGGACTGTACCCACTGGAGAGTGCATGCTCACTTACTCTGAGATGTTTAGACTTACATGTACTTGAAACGCTATCCCAACCAAAGAAAATATGGCACTCATTATGATTAATATGGATTATAAAAGACATTTAATAAAATATTTGCTAGTAGTAAGAGAATTTTACTTTATCCACATAGAAAAGATGAGATAAATTTAATAAGGAAGTCACTATTCCTAAAGCAACTAGAGGATGTAAACATTCTTGTAGTTTCTTAAACTGATTTGTTTAATATGTATTTCCATTGGCAGAGCATTTCCTTTTGTGACTCGCATTTGCCCTTCCTATTTTATATAGTGTTAAATAAGTAACAGAGGTAAACAGAGCCTATATAAATTAGGCAAGATGAATACAAACTGTACTCGGGCAAGCATGGGGCCCTTCGTGTTGTGAGCAGTTCAGTCCGTACGCTCTTAAAAGATAGATAGCTTTTTCTCAATTCTTCCATATTCCATGCTTTAGCAATTTGTTCTTTATTTTCTGTCACACTAACATGATAGGAAAATGTTAGCAAATTAAAGCTGCTTGATATGTTAATAAATTATTCTCACATTGTTCCCATGCTTCATTGAATTTCTTAATAGGAACTTCTTACAAATGGTCTAGAAACCCAAGACTATCCTGTATAAAAATCATTAATAAACAAGATTTTAATGTATGAAAATATATCTTATTATATGCCTAATGGGAAGATGACATTTGAAGCATAATAATATAATTGGAAGGAAAAACTGTTGTGTTGCAGTGTTACTGTAGTGAAGAGATACCTACTAAAAAGACCTATTCTTGGAGGTATTCAGTACTGCAGATGGAGAATTTAATGGAAAATTTTTTACTTTTTTAAAAGCTTAAGGAAGAACTAGGATAATTGAATATTATTAACCAAGAACATTCTAAAAGATTTTTAACAATTAAAGTAGTTTTTTCTAAACAAACATTAGAAATACTAGTCTAAATAATAATTCCTACCATTGAATAATTCTAGAATTTGTTTCAGTAAACATCTGGGACCCCAAATAATTGTTATATTCTTTATCACATAATTTCAAAGCTATAAAATGTACAACCATAAAAATGAATATTTCTTTTTTTTTTTTTTTTAATACCACCCCAATGTTACCCTGGCTTTATGAAATTCTGTGTTGTGTCAGTCAGGAAATTTGAATGAAAGTTTCAGAAAACCCAGCTCAAATTGGTTTAAACAACAAATTACTGTTGTTACTGGGTCCTGTAACTGGAAAATTCAGGTTTGGTTTTCAAGATTCACTGCAGTGGTTCAGATAATACCACCAAGGACCACTGATCTCTGACTCTAGTCATTCTGGCCCTCGTACTCTCCTTCCACTGATAGCCCCCATTAGTTCCATACACTCTCTTTTCAGTATGAAAATGACTGCAATAGTTTCCTACCTCACATCATATCATCCAAAGGAAAGAGGAAATTATACCAGGTAGCTACCATGGAAGATAAATAAAGTTTTCTTTCTCAGAAATCACAGAAACTGTCTTCTGTCTCCTTGGTGCTTCTTAAGAGGGATGAGGTGTGCTATGAAGATGGGGTATCGTTTTCTGTGCATGGAGCCAGAGGTAGAGTCAGGATCATATACTACTACTCCTACCTGTCTATAGATGATGGGGTGATAGAGGAGCAGAGGAAATGTGGATTCCTGTTCATGGAGCTAGTTCGTGGTTGGCAAATAACTTTCAATTATATAGTGTTATTTAAAATGTATCTGAGAGTTTCTTCTTCATGATTTCTGTGATGAGGATAGCAAATTAATTACATATTTGTACATACATAACTATCACATAAAAGGAAATTTGCAAGGTGCTAATAGGATCAATTCTGAAGAAATATTCATTGGTGAGGAGCAGAAAAAATAATAGGCAACAGATTGCTTATTATCCATATATCATTCTAATACATTCACATTAAGTGAAGTCAAATAAATTTACCATGAAACTAATGAAACCTAAGCTTTAAAGCTCCTCAGTTTTCCTGTACTTTTTCCTACTATGCCCTTAATTTTATGTACCTAGTTTTGGGGTTTTATTCTGTTTGCCTCATCTGTGGTGTCAGAGATCAAACACAGAGCTTTGTGCATGCCTGGCAAGTGTTCTTCCACTGAACTACATTCCCTGCCCTGAGGTACATAGTTTTATGTTCATTTTCTCTCTGTGTTAGTCAGATTTCCAGCACTGTGAAAAAAATACCTGATAAAAATGAATGTAATAAAGGAAAATGTTGATTTTGGCTCACAGTTCAGTCCATGGTTGCTGGACCTTGCTGCCTTGGGCCTGTGGTGGCACAGTACGTCATGACAGAGCACAAGATTGAGGGAAACTGTTCACCTCACAGGAATCAGGCTATAAAGAGAGGGGGAGGAAGAAACTGAGGCCCCATTATCACCTTCAAGAACACACCCTAATAACCTAATGTGGGTTCATCTGAAGATGTGATTTACCTTCCCATATGTGACCAAGGTCCATAATTAACAATTATATACATTCACTGCATACTTCTCCAAAACATTTTGACAGTATTGACAAAACATTGGTTTTCTATTGTATTTTTATATAACATTCTAATACATAACAAAGGCATATCAAAAAAGATTAACAACTATTTTCATAGGATTCTGCAAACATAAACAAGAAAAGAGAAACACAGTAAATAAAAGTAATGTCTCTGCATGAGACATATCTTCTCTGGGGCACTGATTGCACAGATAGGATAATGATGTGAGCTGGAGCTGACTTTACTGCTCTTTCCAAATCCATGCAACAGTTAGGTACATGGCACTCAGTTCTCATTTCCATAGGAAATGGAATCTCTGAAATGTCGGTTCTGACCACAGGGTGATCAGAAAGTTTAATTCTGTAATTATCAAACCTGGGGATATAGCTGGGGATATAGCTCAGTTGGTAGAGTGCTTACCTCACATGCACAAGGCCCTGGGTTCAATCCCCAGCATCACAAAAAAAAAAAAAAAAAAAAAAAGAAAGAAAGAAAGAAAGAAAGAAAGAAAGAAGCCTTGAGAGATCAGAAATGGAACATGGAAAAAAATGTGGAGTTTGCTCCAGTGTTTCTCTGTCACCTGTTATACAAAGTTGGCATATTTCCTAAGCTCTCTGTACTTTTCTTTCCTCTTCTTTAAAATGAACATGATAATTCCTACATAATAGGGGTGTTGAAGGAACCAAGCACGCTAATGTAGATAAGGCATCTGACCTAATGCCTTACACACAAGTGGCATTCTAGGAGTGGTAGCTAAAAGCAAACTTTGTACTTGTCAGTTGAGGTTTCACCAAATTTAGTTTGATTGAAAAAAATGTGGTGAAAAATTATTTGATTCAACTGATAGGTTTTTATTCAGCAAAGTTAAAAAAATACCATTTAATAAAATACTTTATGTAATAATTCTGTTTAATCATCTCCTTAAATTGTCAAATTGTCAAAATCATCAAAACAGTGAAGTTAAATGCTTATTGAAACTTGAAATGCACACTCATTTGGATTGAAATATTTTATATTTATAATATTCTTACTCTTTCCCTAGTCTACTTTACTGATCAATTAAAGAACACCAAAACAAGAAACTTTTTATCAATAAGATTTATTAGACCTCTCATTTGATTAGACATCACAGGTTCCAGTTTACTTATTACAAGTAGAGGTTATATGTTATATGTATTGTTTGACATGATGGACAGAAAATGAAGAAATCTGTTATTGATCTATATTTTTCAATATGGACATAGAGTGGATGTAGAGATTTTGCCCCCAAATTATGCAGATATTCCTTATAGAGATGTGACCTTGTGGTGAAATCTGTTTTAAAACATGACATATGCTCATGCTTCAGTTATTTACATATACTCATATGAACTTGACTCTGAAATTATAGTGGCTACATGACTTTGACATGAAGCACAGTCTCTACTCATTAAAGTGTAAATGGAATTTCCTATTTCCCAGTCATGCCCTCTGATAAATGAAATAGTTTCATCACAAAACCAAGTCCTGCTAATATTGACATGAGCATAAGACATCACACACCCACACCCAATCTTTGAGTGGAAAAAATATATTTTGTTAACACAGGAGTTGTTTGACTGACAGATGATGATAAGCATAACCATTTTCCCAAATTATTATGCCACTTAAAAAAGGAAGTGATAATGCCTTGAGGCTTTGAAATGTGATAATGCAAATGGGTGCACTGAAGTGTGAATACTATTCAACAATCTACCCTTGATAGTGCCAAATGTCTACATACACATAGAGAAGAATCTAGGTTATTAAGGTAGGAAATGTACAACTTGTAAATCTAGGGCAAGTTTCCATAGTTATCTCATTTTCCATATAACTTAATAATATCTGAAATTAAATCAGTTTTATTTACTTTAGTATATAATCTACCTACCACTAAATTTTTAATATAAAACATTACATGTGGGCAAAGTTACTAAGTGTGTTAGTAGCCAACTGTTATGATATCAAACCTACTAAAATAAGTGTGTAAACTTAATTATATACCATTTGCCAAAAATTCTTTTGCCAAATTGTAAATGTTAATTTACATATAAGTTAAATACCTCCTTAACATACACCCAACAGTATGCTCAAAGTTGTGTTTGTTAGGATTACTTACGTGGCAGTGCTGAAGAGAATATAAGGTATTGACTGTCAGTATTTGAATACTTTGAAACTCATGGAATAATGATTTATGTAAGTTAATTTTTTTTATTCATTCTTTCACTAATTGCCAACAAACTCTCTTCCAATCATCAGTGATATACATACAGTAAGACTTGGTCCATACTATTAACAATATAGAGTTAATTTTAGTTTACCCAGTGGCATATTATGCTGTTTTCTTTCTAAATGGAAGGAAGAAAAGTGCAAACAAAAAGTTTGATTCATGTAGACATGTAGTAACCAGAAATAGTGAAGTGTGTGTTTATATCTCCTCTGTTGCATGTTGGAAACATATATGAATATATTTTATACAGAACTTCCAAGCCAATCTCAGACTTTGTTTGCTTATGCTAAATGTCTTTTTACCCTCTTTTCTTGTTCCTTTCCATTGAACCACTTGTCCTGCCCTTTCAGAAAAAAAGCAGAGTTGGGGTGTGGGGTGTTAGCTAGGACCTGTCCTGCTTTAAAATTTTTAAACTGTTAAGGAACTGGCAACAGCAGGAGTATTCTCTAGTGCATGCATTTGGGAGATACTTCTTCTGGAAAAGAGAGCCTGCTTCATGCATTTCTATTTCACCAACCTCTTGTCACATCTATATCTAACATGTAGCATAATCATGGCAAAACCAGACCAAATTCAGCCTCCTTTAACCTTTCCTTCCAGCTGAAATAGAATATTAAATAGCTGAAAGTGATCTTGAAACTGGTCTGTAGCCTCATGATTATTTTTTTACTTAATTACTGGAAAAATTAATGGACACAGATTTAAGATACACTGTTTTATGTGAACACGTTTGCTTTTTCACTAAGATATTTATAACTAATTTTCTTAGAAGTTATCATGGGAAAATGATGACAATTATGGCCAACATTTGGCATGTACTTATTATATCCAGGCATTGTCCTAAGCATCTGACATAGATTTTCTTATTTTACCCTCCCAACTCCTGAATTGCACTGTTTATATAGGCTGTATTTTCTTTTATTTGTTATCTATTATTTCTCTTCAATCAGTAGGTAGCATGTACTAAAAATAATAGTAAACCTATAGATTAATTTATCTCCTACATACCTCTACCTTTCCTAAGTGTCCTGGTAGTTTTTATGAAGTACAACTAAAAAACTCTTTTTAATATTCTACAGGAGAGAAATCTTATAAAGTATCCTTCACAATGCATGTTTATTTGAGATATGAGCAAAGGATGCAGAAGAAATGCAGTGAGTGAGCATCTCCACTGCTCCAGAACTTTCAGTTCTATGTGAGAGTAAGAGACCCATGAATGTACTAGTAGATCTTGCTAATCAAAATGCAACTAAAGCCATAATGGTTCATAATATAGTCAATTGAGTTATTCTTCCTTTGAAAAAGTATAAGAGGAAATACACCCAATTATAGCCAGCAAAATGTCAATCTTTACACTTTCTTTTATTGTTGCTTCATTATTTCAGGTTCTGTTTCTTATTGCAAAAGGGAGATTTAATCTATTTAAGAGAACACAATTTTCACATGTTTTAGAAACACACATTTTCAAATTAGTCATTTTAAAGCATTCTAATCTATAAGAACAACCCAAATCAGGCAACATAGAAATAACTTAGTCTGATTTGAAAGATTTTGCTTTGTATTTTGCATTGTTTTCAATAATTTTGACTTTCTATTATGAAAATGTTCAAGTACAAAGAAAAGTACCAATAACTAGAGTTGGGATTATTGACATGATAGTGTTTTTTGCCATGCTAAAGTATTTTAAAGTAAATTAAAGATATTGTACTTTACCCCCAAATCCTTCAGCATGAAAAATAACATTTTCCCATAAATGCAGAATACCATTATGACATCTAACAAAATTTACAATAATTCCCTAATATTATGTAACACTGTGTCTATAATTAAGGTTTTCCAATTATTTCCATTATGTCTTTAAAAAATGACTTGTTCAAGGCAAGATTCAGAGAATCACCACATAGTACATTTGATTCTTCTGTCTCTTGTGTGTTTTCTAGACTTAAATAGTTCCTAACCACCAACACCTACTTTTTTCTTAATATCAACTTACTAAAAAAGAGAGATCATGTCAGTTATCCTGAGAAATATCTGACCTTCTGCATTTGTCTTTTTTCCCCTCCTATTGTCATTTAATTTATTTTAATTGGCAAGGTTTTGATATATGCTGATTCAAATATTAGTAAAGATTGATAACGAGTTTATTGCTTACCAGCCAAAATATAGTTACTAGAATTGATTAAGTTTATTAAAGTTAAAATGTTCACATTTGAAAGATATTTCTGGTCATATAATTGGAAAGCCATCTAAAATTGTATTCCTAGGAAGAACCAAATTCATCATCAAATAGGAAAACTAGAGTGGAAACAGAATATCAAAAGTCTGCATCATTTCTGCTCCCAAGAAGCAACTTATGGTTTCATGTGCATTCTTCAAAAGCTTTTCTTTTCTCTGATATTTTAAGCAAAAATATATTACATATACATTATGGAATTTTTAGAGAAACTTGGGCAATGTTTTATGATCCTGTTTCTGCAACTGGTTTTTTTCAATCCTAGTATGATTAATAATTTAACATTATCTATAATGCATTCTCCACAAAACCCTGGAGTTAACTTTGTAAAATCTAACTCAGATCTTGTTTTTCTCCCACTTAAAACCATTCAGTGACTTCCCACTGCCCTTACTTAAAATGTGTTCTATCAACCTGGTCTGCAAAGCCATGTGATGTGACCCCTGCCTGTTTTCTCAGATCATCTCATAAACTTCCTCCATGTGCTGTTTCAGGCACACTGTATTTCTGTTCCTCAAACATGCCATCCGGGGGCCCCCTTAGAGCCTTTGCTCTCTCTGGAATTATAATCTTACCCCTCAATTTCATGCCTGGCTCCCTCTTATCTTTCATTCCTGAGCTCAGAAGTATTTCTTTATCATGCTAATCTGTTTTAATTCTCAGTAGAGAATTATATATCTGATATTTTCTTATTTATATTTATATTTATATTTCTTATTTAATTATATATCTGACATTTCTTATATCTGATATTTTCTTATTTACCTAATTGTTCTTTTAGGTTTCATCTGTCTCTGCCAATACACATGTACACTAATACACTTAAAAATGCACATGAGTTCCAGGAGACCAGGGACTTTTTTTTTTAAACCTTATACTAGGGTTTATGGTATTTTCTAACTCATAATAGATACCAAATATTTATCGAATAATTTTGTTTTTGAAATCAGCCTTTTAAATTGCTACAGAAGGTACAGCAATGTGGGCATATCATTATTCATTTAACCAGTCTCATGTAATATTTAGACAATTTCCAGTTTTTTGTCTTGTTTTGCCATTTCAAGCAGTAATATGAGAAATGTCCTTGCTCTAATTCCTTTCATATTATAAATGCCCCAAAGCTGAATTATTGTATCAAAAGTACATGTATTGTATTTTTTGCAAAATAGTACCAATTTTCCCCAGAAGAAATTTATACTCCTTTATACTTTTTTCAGTAATATTGAGATACCATGTTTCCCTATACCTTGGCCAATCCAGAGTATCATGAAACTTAATTTTTGGCAATCGAGTAAATAAAAGCAGCTTTTGTTTGACTTCTCACATTCTCATGTATACTAATGACTATGTATATTTAACAGAAAGTGAACTTAAACTGACTTTAATTAAAAATACAAAGTTTTAACTGGCTCATAACTGAAAAATACAGGGAGAATCAGTTCAGTAAACCTGAATCCAAGAGCTCTCCACAGTGTCCTATGTGTGCCCTATCTCTGCTACTTTTCTGCTTTGACTTCATTCTCTGGGCTTTCTGTGTTGCAGCAAATGATGTCCCTGTAATCCAGTAGAGGGAGGGGGCTTCTCTCCCAGATTGTTGCAGCCAAAGTTCTTTGAATGGACTTGAATTTATGTTCCCATTTCTGCATCAAACATGCTGGCCACAAGAATAGAATGTACTGAATGACAGGTCTGAATCCCATGCCCATCCACAAAGTCAAGTAATAGCAACCCACATACACTAGGCAGACTAGAAGTAAGGAAGGAATGATTCACAAAAGGAGTAATGAGTGCTAAAGAGAAAAAAAAAAAAATAGATATTCATTACAGTGTAGGGTTGGTACTATTTTTTTCTACTTACATTGGAAATTGTTATTTATTCTTCTGTGAATTACCTGTCTGCATTTGCTCATTTATTTTGTTGAATTATTCATCAGTTTTTTAGTGATTTTGTAAAAGCTCATTAAAAAAATTCTGTGTGCTAAAAATGTTTTCTTTTGGTATTTGTATTTTTATTTTTGACTAAAAATTTTGCCTAAATGTCAATAATCAGTCTTCATTCATTCAGTATTTATTACTCACCTAAAAAGAGCCAGGTATTGTATTAGGTGCTGAGAATTCAGAGATGAATGAAAGATAAGGCATTCCCTTTAAGGATTAGTCTTCTGGGTTAAAAAGGTTATAAACTTGCCTAACTATTACCAGATGGTGTCATGTAAGGCTTCACAGTTGAAATTTGAACTGCTTCCAAAAGAATGAGTCGAAGTTCCCTAGCCAGATAAGAGGGGAGGCAGGGAATTTACTTGAGCACAGAATGATCTGCAGGAATGATTTCTACATTGTCAAAGCTGAAGATTTCCAGAGTGATATCATGTAGTTCACAACTGAAAAAAATGAAAAAGACAAGAATTCTTGAAACTTTTTTTTGAGAATTTTCGAGCCCTTTATCATGATAGAAGGTAATTTAGATATATTAGAAGCTCATATATGTTAAGAATGTTCAGATAACTAGAAGCTGTTTCTAGAAGCCAAACAGATCACTCACTGTACCCAGTTTTCAGCTGTATCAAGCCCACAGTTTCTGCTGATTCTGTAAAATGTATAGCCACAACTAGCAATGCCGTATTGATTTCACTTTTCTTGAGTGTCCTCATCTATGGCATAAGAATGTTGAACTAGCAATCCTATAAGATTTCCTCCATTCCTGAGGCTTTATGGCAGATGAGACAAATAGGTAGTTATGGAAGAAAATACAAATCATGTTGAGATCTAAATTTTATATTTAGTATGAAAATGCAACCCAGTGTGTGGAAAGAGTAGAGGACCAGGTACCTGTTTTCTCCTCCTGAAAAGTAGATTGACAATGAATACCTTGTTGACCCCACTGAAGAAAATTAACCTAGAAAATGGATGTAAAGACAGTATCCTATACAAATATATAGTGTCATTGGTAGTTGGAATAGCCGTGGAGAGCTTTTCCTATATGATTAAAATTTTATTACCATCCACATCATGAGCATTTCCAGTTTTTTTTAAATGTCAAAATTGTGTTAAGGTTACTTAATCAGACCTTTCACTTCTCTAGAAAAATTTCTTTGTTCTTAAAAATTATAATCTACTTTGTAACATTGACCATTCCTCAAATTAATCAACATTTGAGTCTGTGCTCAGACTATTAAAACATCCTTGTGTCTCACATAACACAATTTACCCATTTTTTTTTTAATTTCTATAATTTTTCTAGGTCACTTTTGCTTATTTAATTTATATGTACATGTTATCCCCAAAAAAGGATTTGATATAACTTGGAAGGTTTTATAAGCGGAAAAAAAATATTGATAGTTCAAGGCTAAAGGAACAGAAAGGGAAAATAGAAAAAGGTGAACAAAGAAAAAGCTAGACTTCAAGTCCTACCCAATGAGTCTCACCAGAACTTATGAAAGTATAACCTAAGGAACCCTTGTTCTATTGCATGTTTAACAGTTGTTATGAAAACCAAAAGAAGGATATGTTCATGTAAAAACAAACAAACAAATAAATGCAATAAAAGGAAACACTGGAATTCACAAACTTAAATCTATTCATGATAATATTTCTCAGAACATTCAACAATGAAAATCTTCACAACCATCTGTCAGGATTTTTGTTCCATTTAATAAAATCACAAAGTTTTTTTCAGGAAAACAAAGTTTTTGTGATGTATGTCTTAGATTTCTTCCTTTGGTCTTAGGGGAGAAGTCGAGTGGGAAGAGTAGAGAAAATAGCATCTTTTCTTCAATAAATATAACAAGTTTTATGTAGCAATATTATACAAGTAATTTCTCACAAATTTTACAAAGAATGTGAATTTTGTACATTAGCCATGCTTGATTCTTTCATGTTAAAAAATCATGGTCTTGCAAATTAGGCTTTATGGCAGTTTTAAAAAAACTGAATTATAAGTTTTATAACCATAGAAATTTTATTTTTCATTTTTGCATGATCATTTTCATGATTTTCTGTTATGCGTTATAGTGTTTGCTTGAAAAAAACCACAAGAACAAACAGCAATAGATCTATTATCAAGTTTTAAGTTTTTCTTAAAACGTTTTTGCATGTTAGCACCTAAAAAACACAGCAGTGGCCATGTCTAAATTTCCACTATTAACAGAAAAGGAAAATGGCTCTTGATAAAAATTGAAAAGAAAGACTACAAATTACATATCTAAATTTCATTAAGTATAGTCTTACATTTTTACCAAAATTCATACCTTTTCACCTGCCAAATTCAAAAGATATTGATGTTGCACTATTTGCTCAGATTTTAAAATGATAGCATATTTACAGTCTTATCAGTAGATTGAGATTGATAATTGACAGATAAATATGATATAATAAGTGATATGTTTGGCTTTCATAAAAAATGAATCAAACAACATTACCCTATGTAAATTTATGATTACACAAATGGTATGCCTTTACGCCATGTACAAACAGAGAAACAACATGTATCCCATTTGTTTACAATAAAAAAAGATATAGTTAAAAAAAAAATACATCACAGATAGCAAAATTCTCATTTTCCAAACATTTTAAAGCTTTTTTTTTTCCTTTAAATGACTTGTTTCTTGACTACCAGAAGCAAATTGATAGAATAGTATGTATAGGACAAATGATTTACATTATGTTTCATGAAATTCATTTGTGACTGCATTGGACAAAAATTCAAAATTAAAAATACATTTTTAAGAAGTTACTAATGGAGGCATATACAGACTTTAATACTGTGCAGCTGTTTCCTACCAAGCATTATTCTCTAAAACACTAATAAAATGACTTTGATGAAACTTGAGTAAAATGGAAAATGTAAATATTTAGTTTATCCCTTTTCCAGTAGTAGAGGAGAAGGCTGGAAAAGATTAGAGGAAGGGCCATGTTCCTTTTTCAAGAATGTTTTGTGAGGTCTTAGAGAACAAACATTATCAGATAAGGCGGATCCCTAGGGGTTGGGCAGGCATTTTATGCATGAGGATGATCTATTAGCATATTCAAGACAGAATAAAATACTAAATGTTTAAATAGTTTGAAAAATATTAAATTAGAAAAACATATCTGCACATATAAAATATTTAGGCAATTTTGAATGAAAAACTCATTGTTTAATTTCAGTAACAAAACTTCCATTCATTCTACTTTCTAGTAATTATCCTTTTATCAAAAAACTATGTACATATTTTAAATATTGAGATTTTATGGAATGTTTAATGAAATTTTTGTGCCCTTTGTAGATCTATATAAAAAGATCTCAGATAACCAATGAAATTAAGCAAAATAAATTTTAAGCCTTCAAATATTTTTAAAAATATACTTAAGCCAAAGTTTTTACTTTTATATGTTGTTGTACAAAAATGAAGACAAAAAAGTTTAGGAGCCTTAACATAGTAATGAACAGGAAATACAGTTTAAAAAATAAATAATCAAATTGCTTAGTCTTTGTTAAGTCTAATTAAAGTTTATGAAAAATGAAAATAATTTACAAATAATTTTAGCATTCAGGATAAGCACCCTTGCAAATAAGAGTTTATATGGAAATTCTACCAGACTTTTAACTGCTGACATCATTGTGTTGTTTGAATTAGTCTCCTGGGAACAAAAGAAAAGACTCACAGCAATTTATAAATGAATCTCTCTCTCTTGTGTAACATTATGTGTCCCACTGAAGCACTAATTTTCTAGTACTTCTCTTGTTAAAATTAAGCCTTGGGGGGAACTTCTTAGTTAACTAGTAATATTAAATTTTGAAATAAAGGACTAAGATATTACACTTAATACTCATCTTTTGTTTTCCCTATAAAATTCTTTTTTTTATAGTATGCATCCTAAAACAAAAGAAGTGTGCTGTTTGGTATCATAAGAGCAGTCTCCATATATACTATAAAGCCAAAAGTGGTCAAAAACTTAAGCTAAGGCAGTTCACTATTTGTAATAAGGATGCTGTGCTGTGCCAGAAATTCTTAATGATTGGGTGTGCCAAGAAGTTTGAGGTAGTGGTCCAATTAATAAATGTTTATTGAAGGAAAAAACATTTGTGTCCTGAGCAGTTGCTGTGTATTCCATTGTAGGGATTAGCATCATAATGGCTCAGTAGCGTGGTGGTATCATTGGAAGAGTCTTAGTGGCCTTCATAAAATGCTTTCCTGGGTTTCTGAATTCTCTGATTTTTATTTAATTTACTAATGTTAAAAAAACATTTCCATCACCCTTAGGTGTGTAGTTTAAATTAATAAAAAGGATAAATGCTCACAATGGGAGTAGTATCCTATCAGTGTTCCCATGCAGAGGAATGTCTTTCACACTCTGGGTGACTTTATCATTAAGACAAAGTTTTCTCTGGTATGATGATAACTGCTTCACCTATGTTCTGGTTGGATCCTATACTCCAAACTAAATTTTCATTATGTGTGTTAAGTGGACAGAAAAACAACATTGAAATATTAGTTTGGCCTTAGCAATTAAAACTGAATCACCTTTGATAAGAGTTCACTAAAACTTTTAGCAAAATCTAGAAACCTTTGCACATAGGAATAATCCTTTGGGTCATTTTTAGCAAGTGTAATAATATGTAATTAATATCAGAATCCAATTTGGTAAAATATAATACAAAATAATTTATGCTCTGTGGTTGAAATGAATCAACAATGAAATACTTTCAGGATAAAGGCTTATCATTTATATTGTTTAAAATGACTGTATTAAACAATATATTTCCTTTTATCTTTTTATAGCCCATTGGTGCTTTGAACCCAAAGAGAGCCGTGTTTTATGCCGAGCGCTATGAGACATGGGAAGATGATCAAAGCCCACCCTACCATTATAATACACATTATTCAACAGCAACATCTACCTTATCCTGGCTTGTTCGAATTGTGAGTATCTTCCTCAAGTTACGGTTTACCTTTAATAACTTAAAAGTTTTTTTAACATTAGTAAATTAAATAAAAATCAAACACACTTGTTATTCATCTTAAAGTTTAGAGAGCAGTGAAGTAGAAATTAGAGATCACAAGCTCTACCCAAAACAGAATCTTTTTATTTTTAATGAATTGTCATGTTTGTGGAATTGAGTTCGGAAGATAGATTTTGTGAGCTTCTCAGGCCTAAGTCAGCATTTAATTTTTTAAAAATAATAATTTATTTATATATTTACTTATCTGTTTGGTGCTAGGTATTGAACCCAGGGCCTCACACAGCTAAACACGCATTTTACCATGGAGGTACATCCCCAGCCCTATAAATCTCTGACAAAGTACCAACCTTCTGGAATACATCCTTAATACCCACTGTTCCTTTCTCACCAAGGGTGCACTCTTGTCCTCACTCTTCCCCTGACCTCTCATTATTGATTCTTAGGTGGCATGTTTTAATATCAGGTTCCAAATGTTTTCAAGACCTCCTAATTCTTTCTCTTTAACACATAAATATATTCAAGTGTTTCCAGTCTTTGAAAAGAAAAAAACAAAAACAAAAAACTCCCAACTCCTCCCAGCCCCTGCCCATTCTTGTGGTTACATGTACTGAAAGCTCAGCCTCCACTGAAAGTTCAGCCACTTGGTCAACCCCCTTTTAGTCTTTAACCTGATTCCACCCTCACTCTACTGACTTGTTCTTGTGGAGGTCACAGGTCACATGGACAGAATGTTCCATTTCCTGCCATCACACCTCTGAGGCACCTGTTACCATTGCTTACCTCCTTCTAGAAATTCTTTTTTCTCATGGCTCCTCTGGCAACATCCCCTCCTATGTTTCCTCCCATCACTCTAACTGCTTGAATCAGTCTCCTGCTCAAATTTCTTTTCCTCAATATTCTTATTCCCTGAATTTTTTCTAAAGAGTTTGGCAAAGCTGTTTCATACTGCAAGATAGTGACTTCCAGCTTCTGATTTCATCACAAATATTTCTCATCAGTTCCTGGCTTATATTTCAACTACTTACAGTAGTTGAATTTTACACAATACCATAAATATTTTTAAAAGAGAACTTTTCTCCCTCATGAACCCGCTGTGGTTCCTCCTCTTTTTCCTAAATAACTGGAAGGATTATTCAAATGGACATCTGTATATTCTACTAACTAATTATCTCTACAATCTTATCTCTTTTTCTCTGTTAACTCTGACACTTCCTTTAGTCAAGGTTTCTATTATTTCTTATCTAGATATTAGAAAAGCTCTCAAGTCTCTGCTTTTTCCAGTCTAGTCTAGTTAGAAGCAGTTACTAAAGACAGATAATCTGACTTTTCTCCACCCGACCTCTTTTTTTCCCACTCTAAGGGACTGAAGAGTACTATAGAATGCTAAATTAAATCAGTAATGTTTCCTCCTTTTCCCAAGATATGCTTCAGACCACTGTGCTGAGTCTTATATGCCTTAGAAATACACTAGTAAAAGCTACATACATGAAAATATATCTCCTGTTTTCAAAAGTATTTTTTTTTTCCCTAAACCTAAAGTACAGATTAGCTTGGAGGTCTTCCTCCGGCATTTTATCCATTTTAAGTAGAGAATGAACTTACAAAAATGTAGTGAATGTATATACTTCAACTTGCAAACCACTAACAGATGACGTACTACACTCACTGTTGTTAAAAATGTTTGTCAGGATTATGATTCAGTTTAATTGAACACAAATTCTATATCTTTCATAATCTTACACTATTTATAAAAAGTTGAGGAAGTTTAAATTCACCAGTCTGCTGAAAAAACAAATTGAAATCTGACTTCAAAACATAAACTATAATAATAATAAACCAAAGGTAAAGACCTAAAACTACTATTTATTTTTTAGATCAAAGTTATTAGTCTAACTTGTCCAAAGAGTCAGCTTAATTATGTGAAGTTGAGTTCTAGTATAAAAATGTTTTTGAGTTAGAAATTTCTTAAGAAAAAAAATCATTAAACTCTGATACTGTTAAGGTATCAGAAGTTCTATTTTATTTTCTGTTAATTTTGAGAACATTAGATTTATATCTGTATCTGTGTATCACTATGAACCAATGAGAACAAAGCATCTTTAGTTTATGGATAGCAATGAGTAGTACCCTCCAGAGAGAGGAGAATGCTTCACTTTCAGGCAGGAGGCAAAGCCTTTTTGGATGACAGATGGATACTCAGAGAGCTTGTTAGCACCCATCCTGCAGTTTCAACCACAGGTCAAAACTAAACACAGAAACACCAAAATTTACCAGTCAGCATTTCAAAGAGTTGATTTCCTTTACACTGGATATAAAATAAGGTCTTATTTGATTTGTACTCACCAATAGATGAAATGAAAAAAGATAAATCATATTTATCACCAAATGATCCCATAAAGCTAAATTTCTAGTCATTACCACCACCTGTGGGAAATGATTTATTATCTGTGAATGAACCAGAAACAAACAAAAAATTCAGTAGAGAAAGTAAAAATTTAAAACCTAGAGAAAAGAGTGGTCTCTTTACTGCTTAGGATTCACTCTGGAAGCCAAGAAAAGATGTACCTGGGCTTAAGCAGCCCATGAGAAATACTTCTTAAGCCTCACAGTCTATTTGGCTTCACCATGATAGTCCACATGGAACTTGCAGAAGGAAACGTTTAGAAAACATGGAAACCTGGGAGAACTTTTCACACCACCTGCCATTAATGACAATCACTGTCACAGAGCCTGTAGCACACCTCTCTCAGGCACTCTGGAATTGAAGAAAAGGATAGGGAGCCATTTCTTTAAAAAAAAAGAAAAAAAAAAATCCACTGGTTTGTTTTGAGATCAAATGAAAATAATAATAATATGTGATGATAGTGTTTTGAAATATATAAAGCAATATTCAGAAGGTCCACAAAAACATTGTTCTCCACCTCCTAATTTAAGTTGACCCTTTTCTATCACAAATAATGTAAACACTTTTTCAAATCATAATTCATCCTTAAGTTGATTTATCATTCTACTGCAATGAAGTAAAAACTCGAATCTATGCAAGTATATAGCAAAATATTCCACACGTATTTATCTGACATATAGTAGTGCTCTACAACAGAAATGCAATCATAAGCCATTTGTGTAATTTAAAGTTTCTAGTAGCCACATTTAAAAGTAAAAAAGAAACAGGCAATATTAATTTTAATAAATTATTTGTTAACCCAGTATGCTTGAAATGTTATCATTTGGACAAGTAACCAGTATAAAAATTATATGATATTTTACATTTTATACTCTAAGTCTTTGAAGTCCAGAATATATTTATATTTGCAGCACATCTCAATATGAACCAGTGACATTTCAGTAGTTCAATATTCAAGGTGGCTATTGCCTACTATATCAAACAAAACAAATCTATAGAGTTACTTTTATGGGGACTCATTTGTCCCAAATATCTTAGGCTATGTTATTAATAGAAGTATCATGGACTAATAGCTTACTTGGTGTTTAACCTAATGGCCCAGAGAATTGTGATTTCCTCACTCCCATCCAAAGGAGTTTATGAAGTAGAAAATGCATTAAAGTTTGTGTCGCTGAGAATTTGTTAATAAAAATGTAATGCAGATTAAAATAATTATCTGTTCTTTACCTTTCAAGACAGTTAAACCTAAAGTCATTAAGCTCATTATTAGTTGTAGTCAATATACTTAATATGACAATAATAATTGCATAAAATGCTAATTAACTACATACTTTATTGATTTAAGTTAAAAATATTATTTTAGACAAACTACCAGTGAAAGCACTTGCCTAAATTATGAGGTTCTGAAAAGACTATTTCCTTGATAGCTGTTGTTGGACAAGTGATGAATAAATTATTATATCAAGAGTTTAGAATTTCTTCAGATAGTAACTAATACAAAATGATTTTTTTTACTCAGAATGTGTTTGCTTTAAACCTTAACCTGGACCAATATCACCACAGTGAAGCAATTAAATCTTACACACTGACCATTGCAGTCTTCAGAAACACATTCATTTTCTGAATTCAGTGCATTCAGCCCTCCTATTCAAAACTCATTTCTTAGCATTTAGTTGTAATTCCTTGGAAGTTAAATAGGTTACATTAAAAGAAGTTAATTCATCCATGTTGTTTAGAATTTGGAACTTTCTTTATACATTATATGTTATTTTGAAAGCTTACTCTAGAGTCTCTTTAAACCATGATGTATCTTTAAAAGTTTGTATTTGTAATAAATAAAATAATAGAAACACTTTGGTAAGTTTTGTAATTAAAACCAAAGATAGTGCCAAGTGAAATATTTTCACTTTGTTTATTTTGAATACTGATGTTCAAGAACAATGTTTATTTACTTAGAGGAAGATGAGGAATATTTAACCAAGAGCCTAGTGGATAGAAGGCACATAGGTTAATTAATAGAGTCTTTTGGAAGACTCTGAAAGATACTTCCAGATTCTTTTAAAAGAAGTGGTCGAAAATAAATTTCTGGAATTACACAAAGACTAGTAGAAAGAATGGTTTCTTCTTTTCCTACAATGTGACTTTGATGTCACATCTCAGATGTAAAAGGAATGATTATAGCTATTCTAAAAGATAATAGAGAGGATCTTAAACTGAGACAACCCAGTGCCCAGTAAAAAAAGGTGCTCAGTAATTGTTAGTTCTCTTCCTTTTGCCTTTAGCATTTTTCAAATCACTTCAAATATACATCTTTTCTTCGCTATTATTATGTTGAAAGTACTACATATTAACTCATGGATGGGTTTTTGTTTTGTTTTTTAATTCAAATAAAAAGAAGGGAAAGAAGAAAACCGTAAGGAGAAAAGGACCTTTAAAAGTTTCTTTTGAGATGATTGAGCACAAATTCAAATAGAAGAGAAGAATAAAGCAGTTAGATAGAAGTTGGATTATCCAGGATTGAATTAAGTATCTCTGATCATTAAAAGGCAGGTAACATTCTTAGTGTCCTTGGCGGGGGACTAAAGGTTACGATGGAATATAGTGGGACAGGCGTTTCCCAGTGCAGGCTAGCTGAACTTAGTTTTCCATCACTGAAAAATGATTGGAAGATAAGACATGCGTTTGGGGTGAGTGTAATCAGGAGAAGACAGTCTACCACTAGCCATTTATATTGTAGGACCTGACCTGGAGTTTTTAAAGCCCAGTGAGTGCCAATTGTTTTTATTTATTTTCAGGATTGCTATTTAGATTTATTCATTCATACATCTTATCTCCCAAGCTGAAAGCTTTTCTAGTAAAAGTCCAAATATCTTGCATAGTGATGTCCCCATATAAAATGGTTTGATCAACATGTGTTAAGTAAAAAAAAAAGGAAAAAAATGTGTATATATATATATATATATATATATATACATATATATATATTTATATATATATAAAGTCTTTAAGCTTCCTATTGCACTTGATCCTGTTAGTCTGGCCTGAGTCAAATGAAAAAGAAGGACTTTTCCCTGTGCCTTGAAGATAATAAGGAAAAGCATAGAAAAAAGAGATCTCCACAGTAATCAGAGCTTGGTAGATCAATACTCACTTATAAACAAATAGGTTATCAATTTCTATTAGTACTCTACCACTGTAGCCGCTGGAGGCTTTCAGGAGTAATGAGAATATATGTCAGCTTCTAGTGAGTAGCCCTAAAGCTGTTGTTAATCAGATCTTTTTAAAAGTTGCTTAAGACAGTAAAACTTGGAATTCTTCAATATTCTCTGTTTTGGGTTGCCATCAGATTAGTAAACTTTGTTACCAGAAATTAAAGTAATTCTTTAAAAAAATTAATATGCCCATCAGTGCTGCTATTAACATGTCTTTGTTAAGGGTTGAAAACTAGAAAAGGATTTTTATGAGTAAGATTGTGGTAGAGATCAGTTTTTAGTGGCTGATGATAAGAAGTAAGGCTTTGCAGTATAAATGAGTCTTCACTCACATCTATTTAATAGGTTAAATGCAGAGAGGCAACTCTGGTCCATCTAAATTAATCTGTGTCTACTACCTACATAGAAAAAATTAAATGTCTCACATCCTAGAGTAATGAAGATGTGAGTTTGAAAATAGAACTTTTGGGTCAAACTTCTACTAGTACTTAAGAACTAAAAAGAAAAACTGTATCTTACCCTATCCCACTCATATCCCCATCTCTCAAGAGTAACCTCATATATTTAGGTATATTCAACAAACATTTTTTAAACACTGAACTCTGAGCCAAGCTTGGTGCTGGGATACAGATGAATAAGACCTAAGGAATTAAGTAAGAGTCCAGTCAGGAAGGACAGTGAACTGGCATCCTGCTGGGGAGTCCAATAATAAATACTTGGCATAATGCATAAAGCTGGTTGTTATTTTATAATGCTGTCAGGTAAGATAAATTTATTTTATTTAATCTCATCTAATTCCCATAACCACAACTGAAGTATTGTCAGTCCCAGTTTACATAGATGAAAAAACGGAGACAGTTATTTGATATTATTACAGAAGGTAAAGTAACTTGCCCAAGGTAGGTAGATAGTTCAACCAAAACTTGAACTTAGATCTATTGTGTTTCATTCAATTTATCACTGCTTCTTTTTAGGCTTTTTATATTCCAGATTTAATTGATTTAATTTAGTGATCCTATATACTGCTTTCATTACCTGACTTGTAGTAGTAAATTAAAAGTCTACAAAGCAAATTCATTAGTGAAAGATATCTCATAAAAATTTATATTCCTAACCTAATTTTGGTGACAGCTATTTAGATCATAAACATAAGATCATAAACAACAATATGGACTTCTGATTGTATATCTGATTTTCAGGTGAATTAATAATGTCTTTTTTCTGGTATATCATTATATTCTTCTTGGGCTTATCATTTTTGTCACACTTTTTTGTCATTGAACAATGAACATGAAATGTTAGCAATATCACAAGCATGAAATTGATGAGGTTCAGCCACACTAAATTTCAGGAAGATATTGGAAAAGAAGAATACTTGTAGCTATTGCCCATTAGCCAGCCCTTAAGACTAGTTGCAAGCAAAGGAGCTTAAAAGGGCAAAAAACAAACAAACAAACAAACATGTCTACTATACTTAAGAATGAGCAGACATTATATATCAAAGAAAAAAAGACTTAAATATTTGGGAAAATGTCACATAGGTTTCTTAGCATTATTGAACCTGAAATGACACATCATTCATCCTTAACTGATCGGAGAAAAATTAAGGCATGGAAAAGGAAATACTGTTTATCTTTGCTATACTTGTAGGTAACTAAGAGATTCTTAGTAAGAATGGATGTTATTTCATCCTTTCAAACTCAGAATCAAACTTAATGACATGAAAATCAGTGCCTCTCTCCCAACATAAAAACTACAGAACCAGCCATAAAATTTAAATTTGCTAGGACATTGAGATAAAGTTATTCCTAAGTTTCCTGCTAGGGATATCAGATACTATGTTAACCTAAGGTAATCCCCTCAGAATACAAGAAGGACTATAGTTATTTTTTTTTTTCAGTTGTTGGTGGGCCTATATTTTATTCATTTATTTATATGTGGTGCTGAAAATTGAACCCAATGCCTCACACATGTGAGGCAAGCACTCTACCACTGAGCTACAACTCCAGCCCCTCATTCAATCTTATTTGCGCTTCCTTTACTTCATTGCTTTATTCAGCAGATTATATACCAAGCAACTTCTGTGTACCAGAAGATGGGCTAAGTGTTGGAGATGAAGTGGCAGATAAGATAGATATGGCACCTCCTCATAATGGGGAATGTACACAAGTCAACAGTCAATTATAATGCAGCGTGGTGAATGCTCAACATGGTTCGAGCATCTGTAGGTTGCCGGAGAGCCTTGGTAAATCCAGGAGTCTGCAGGGAAAGTGGCATCTTGGATGAGACCTAAGGATAAAAAAACTTAGGTAAGGATAGTGAGGGAAAGGGATAAGTTTGCACCAGGTGGATGGAATGTCACACACAAAGGACAAGAAATCAGAGCGACATGGCAAGACCTTGAAACATAGGCAGGAATAGTGAGATAAACGAGTTAAGCAGGTGATAGATCATTTAGACTTTTGTAAGACCAATGAAATAGTTAACTTTCTCCTAAGAGCTCCTAAGAGCTGTGGAAGGATACTAAGCTAGGATTTGCAATTTTACAAGATCATCAGACCTTGGAACCAGTACTTAAGTAGCTTTTCCCAGGTATTCTAAGGTGGACAGTTCCCTACCTAATTCCACAATGCAGTGGATGTCAGAGTGATATTTCTTATTGCAGTGCTAGTATGTATGACCCTAATTATTAGAAAGAAAATCTGAGTTATGAATGTCATACAAAATAATTTATCATAAGATCATAAAGCACTAGACTCCCTTCACTTCTTAATGAGAAGACAGAAGCCCAAGAAGCCAAAGGACCTGCCAGGGTTGCCGAGCAACAGGTGCTATGGTGGATGGGTCAGGCCCAGACCCACATCCCCTGCCACCTGGCTGTAGACCTTGCTCCGAGCTCCGCACTGCTACTGCCTCAAGAGGGTCTCACAAATACTCATATTTTACAAACGCATGAGCACATCGTGTGTTTCCAATGTTTCAATTACTGATCGTGTTTTTTTTCCCTAGGAACCTTTCACAACCTTCTTCCTCAATGCAAATGACGGAAAATTTGACCATCCAGATAGAACCTTCTCATCGATTGCAAGGTCATGGAGAACTAGTCAGAGAGATACTTCTGATGTAAAGGTAGGCTCTTTTATTTCTTGATATTAGTTGAATTTCAAAATTTATTGAAATTTTGATTTTTAACTAAATGATATATAAGATATTTTATATTGCAGCTCTGTTCCATCATATTAAAATTATAAGCTACATCTAACCTTAAAAGAAATAATAATTTTGAGCATCATAAAAATAAGTCAGGATTCTTTTATATTAATCAGGTAAGGTGTTTTGTTATTTCAAAAAATTCCTATCTAATTTAGATGAAATAATCAGGAGATGGAAAGAAAAGCCCATAAATTGCCTTTCCTGCTGTTCACTCAATATTTGGCCCATTCCATAAAACACAGCGGGAATTGGATTTGACCTTAATGTGTCATATTGGTATAGCTTGCCCAGCTTTGGGTTTGTGTAGCCTGGGGCAATTAATAAAGCATTAATGACAAGACCCATTTAAAATGTAGGCTTTTCTGTACAGCCTTAGCTTTTACTTGCCTGTGCCTAGGGATACTATGCAACAATACACATTAGATTAAACCAACACACAGACAATATACAGGAACAGCCAGAGAGCAGAGTAATTTTACAGTTACTCTATTTATTTACCTATTGTTAAATACAAAAATTTGTTATTCGTTTATATAGGCTCTCGTTTTAAGGAAAAGAAAAAGATCGTATTCAAAACAATAAACAGCTTTTGTTCTCTCATTTTTTTTTTTCTTTTTTCTTTTTCCCACTGGTAATAAAATTACATGATCGGGTTCTTGCCTGGGTAAATGTGTTTCTTATTTTAAGCCCTTTTTCTGCAAGGCAAATTTTTGCCCATTGCTGTCTGTCGCTCAGTATAAAAATGTTGTAGTATCATTCCATTTAGGGTTCTGATCCAACCAAAAGCAGTGAGGTCAAGTCAAATTTACATATGTTTGCTTTTCTATTGTAAAACATTTATAAAGACAATTATAGTGTTACCAAACTACAAAGAAAACTGAATGAACACAACTTTTGTTCAGTTCTTTTCCAAAGCAGAAAACAAAGGAAATAGAGCCAAGAAGAGTATAGCACATCCCTGTGTTTTATTTGTTGCTATCAAACTTTTACCTAAGTGAATATTAATTTATATATACAACAACTCATACTTAGAAAAAAATAAGACAATTTAACCTGTATCCTTGCTACATCAAGTTCTTAAGATTCATACTTTTCTTCTAATAGTCTTATAACTTTTCTGAGGAATCAAACTCTAAAATATTTGTAAACCATCATTTCGATTGATGTACTGCCAGTTAAATCAAGGAAGGAATATGTTTCTTATTTAATAACACTTTGTGCGTGATAAACATGAGGAAATCCATAGACCCTCATTGATCAGTAGTATCTTGAATTAATACAATGTTTATAAAAAGCACTCAATAAATATTTTGTATGTGTATTAAATATTCCTGTCTATAATTGAAGAATCCCTATCACATTAGAGATTATTTATACTTTAAGTCAGAACTGTATCATTATTATATCAAACTATTTAAAGTGAAAGTGCCTGCTCATTATGACTGGACAGCATTACAAGAAAGAAAATTGACTTTTCAACTTAAAGATCCATCCTCACCTGCCCACACAAATATTTGGGACATCCTAATTAATATATGTGATTCAGTTTTAGCTTTACTTTGTAGCCTGAGAGCTTTATTAATTCTTTAGACCACCAGATATCTCAGAAAGTTATATCACAGTCTCTGATGACTGATTCTCATACCAACCTTGCCCCTCTAACTTCTCCAGGAAGTTTTCCTGTTCAGAATCATTTCAGAAATGTTGGCCTTCTATTACTGATTGCACTACCTGGGCTCCTGGGGTCACATCACCAAGGACAAAGATCAACGTGTTTATCACTAACTTGGGAGGTTTTTGTTTTTCATCCCCAAGCAGCTGTGCTGAACAAGAATGTACTGTGTTCACCCACCCCCGAGACTTAATTGGTTCATAAGGAGCTCATTTCCCCAGCTTGACACTACACAGATTGCTCTCATTTTCAGTATCTCCTGCCACCACCCTAAACCTTTCATATTGTATGATATCTTGCTGTGTAGACCTATGCTTGTCTTTTTAAAGACTGCTCACTACATTCATATACAATATTTATGCAGTCTCCTGTTGATGGAGCATTTGTCTTTCTCTGTGATTGTTATTGTTATGCTCAGGGCTGCAGTGAACATCCATGCACAACATCTCAGTGAACTGCGTACAGATGCAAAGGTTAATTCCTGTTAATGGAACCAGAGGCTCGAAGGCTATGTGCACATTTTTAATTTGTTTAAGATATTGCCAAACCATTCTCCCCAAAGAATTATGTTACATTATTCCTATAGCAGTGTGTGAGGGTGCCTTCGTTCCCATCCCCACATCACCACTATTGCAATAAACAATGGAACTTGGGCTAATGTAGTAAGTGAAAACTGGAGTCGTCTTTGTTTTGGTTTGCATTTCTTTGAGTGATGTTCAGCACTTTTTGTATATTTATTGATTTGTAAACTGACACATATCTTTTGCCCATTGAGTCTTATATCTTTTTCTTAATTATTTGAATGTGACCTTTGAAATTGCAGAAAGTTGCACTGCAAGTATGGTTTTTTAGTCTTTCAGTTTTATGTTTCAGCTGTGTGAGTGTGTGTGTGTGTGTGTGTGTGTCCAGCCACATATATCCACCTTTCCGTTTCCCTTTTTAGCATCAGAATCTGGGTCTCTGTGACAGCACTATTAAAGACAAATTTTCTTGGTAATATCTTGTGAGAACCTGAAATTTTCCTAAATTCGTGATTATACATATTGATTAAAGTCTACAGTATTATTTCAATCTAAAATAATTACTGACTTACCAGAGAAGAATCTATCTCCAAAAAAATGAATCATTTTACTGTGTGATAAAATCGAAGCTTTTTATTTCCTATCCCAAAGCTGTAATATAGCATTTGATATATTTTTAAGGAAATATATTTTCATTTCCAGAGAAGAAAAGTAGGTATCTCTGCAATGTCTACTAACTTAGGCAATCCTGTGGGAGAGAACCAGAATGCAGTAGATGGTTTTATTCTGTCTCTCTCTATTAATGTCAGTCTCTTCCTGTGCTAATGAACACAAGCTGGGGAAAAAAGAGTGCTGTCGAAGTGACCCCTCAGGAGAGCCGTTTCCGGAGTTCAGTCAAACCAGTTAGTTTTTACTTTATTTTTATTTTTTCTGATTGTTTCCTCTAGCATGGTATTTCTGTCAATGACATCTACCTTACCGAAGTTCTTATACTAATTTCCCTTAATGCCTTCTAAAGTTGTTATATTACTTTTTGATTAGCTATGTAGATGTCAGAAAAGGTAGCTGTGACAAAATGTCATTAAGGTGACATAGTGTAAATTAATGTAGTTAATGGAGGTGCTCACCACTGACTCAGTGACCCATTATGAGCTCTCATGGAATTAACGAATACCCAGGCATCAATCTTTTGAAAAAAGGGGAAGAAAAGAGATGGCAGCTTTAAAACCTTGTGGTGAATTATATTAGAAAAGTGAAAACGTCTGGGTTGGATTTGATTTCACTAGGAAGCCATAAAATGGTATGCTCTCTCAGCGAAATATATTAAGCTGAAATGTCAGATTTGATGCAATAGGTATACAATTATGATAGTGTTAATAGTGGTCTTCTATCATTCTGAGGCATACTTTCAAGTCAATTTCTCAGCAGCTTGAACTTGTCATAAGCTTATAAATTAGAAATTGTGTTTGAGGATATTTTCTTATTTTTTGACAGAACGCATATAATACTATTAACTGCACCGTAGGGTTTTAGTATAGCTGTTAAAATAAACTAGAAATCACATTTGCAGACACAAAATGCCTGTTACAATATTCATTTTGCCATTTCTTTAATAATACTGTGCATCTTTCTGCACTGTTTTTCATTTAGAAAATTTTAAACTACTTGGACTCTTTTCCTTAAGAGAAACTGATTAACGGCAATTTCTCGATGGGAAGAGAGTAAGCGGAACAGCAGTTATCTTAAGTAGGCAAGCGAATGTCTAATGTGCCTGTCCATAGGAGCACACTCACAAGTTATAGTGGTGGCTTGCATTCTTTTTAAATAATACTTAACAGTTTTCAAACATGCTCTGTTGTTGGTTACTTGATACAGTCCTCAAACTATATCAGTCCCTGTTGTTTAAAGGAGGTTTCCCGGAGCTCAAGTGACTTACCTGAGACCACAAGTAGGTAGGTGATGAGGAAGCCAGACTAGCATTGTGTCTTCTCAGTTATTTCCAGTGCTTTGTCCACTGGATGGCAAACTGTTTTTATTCTCTGCATAATGGAATCATATCCAACCATTTTGACTGTTTTTGAGTAATTGGTCAAGTAATAATTTAGTCATTTATTGTTGAATAACTAACCACCCCGGAACTTAATGTCTTAAAAAATAATAACAATTTATGTCCTCACAGCCTGCAGTTAGAGCAGGACTCATCAGATACAGCTTGTCTGTGGTCCCTGTTGGGTCAGCTGGGGCATCCCATCTGGGACTGGAAGATTCAGAATGATTCCATATACTTATCTGGCACCTTAGCAAGCTGGCTAGGACAGTGTAGGGTCAACTAGTTCTGTTTGTCTTTTCATGGTATTTCTAGCAAAATCACCGTACTTTGTCCTGGTATCTGGCCACCAAGATGATCAAAACATGAGACCTGCAAGGCCACTTAAAGGCTAGGCACAGGAGTCATGTAATATTTCCTCCACTGCCTTCTTTTGGTCAAAGCAAGTCATAGGACAAGTTCAGACAAGTGAACTCTGCTTCATGATGAGACGAACAGTCAAGTCACTTTTCAAAAAGACATGGAAACTGGAGGAACTGTTGTGGCCTTCTTTGGAAACAGACTGTTGTTGTCCTCTCCCCTGTCACAACTTGGATACTCCCTCCATTTAAAGTATATGTTGAATATACTTGTGCCCCACAAGTTTCATCTCAGAATCTAGTATCTTGTGTCTGTACCCACCTATTGTGAGCCAACATCTGGATATTAACCATTTCTCATTTGGAAACCTGGAAACTAAAACATCAAGTACACTCAGTATACAGTGCTAAGACAGCAACAGGGGGACCTCAGTAGACAAACTGTTCAAATAGGGGAGAATGTGGAAGGCACCTAGCAGCTGCTGGTTTGTAGCAATTCTGAAATCCAGCTAGCACACATGGTCAGCTTCAGAGGCAGAGACCCTGACTCCTAGTTATATCCTCTGGGTCCTTAAGCTTTGCCTTCTAAATCATTCCCTCTTTTAAAAGAAGTAGTTCCTACTTGCAACTAAGTAGCTTTCTCACTTGCTTCTTGACTGTAGAAAGGTAGGGCCACAGCCTCTTTTACCTAAGTTGGCCCAGAAGTTAGAAAAATTGATGGCCTTCCTGCATACCAAATTATAGTTCACTATTAGAAAAATTTCATACTCACAGATCCTTTTGAGACTGGATAGTCTCCATTGCAGGCTATAAATTTGAATATTATTTATACTACTCTTACAATTCTTAGAATCATGTAGCTGCATGGTCTGTAAAACACTACCTTAAATTTTGCTGAAATTTTTATAAGGGGGATTTTCAGCCACATCCTGTTCTTTTTTATTAATTTTTGTATTTGTTCTTTTTAGTCATGCATTATATATCATGTAATGGAATATGATTTCCCATTTTTGTGGTTGTACATGATGTGGAGTTACACTGGTCATGTATTCATAAATGAACATAGGAGAGTTATGTATAATTCATTCTGCTATCTTTCCCATTCCCATCCACCCTTCTCTACCTCCCACTCTGCCCGGTCCTATCAGGTGAACCTCCCCTTCTCCCTCCCTGCCTATTGTGAGCCAACATCCACATATCAGAGAGAATATCCAGCCTTTGGATTTTGGGGATTGGCTTATTGCACTTAACACAGTCATCTCTAGTTCCATCCATTTACCAGCAAATGCCATAATTTCATTCTTCATTAAGGCTGAGTAATATTCCATTGTGTATATGTACCACATTGTTGAAGGGCACCTCAGTTGGTTCCATAGATTAGCTGTTGTGAATTGAGCTGCTATAAACTTTGATGTGGCTATGTCACTGCGGTATGCTGATTTAGAGTCCTTTGGGTATATACCAGGGAGTGGGATAACTGGGTCAAAATGGTGGTTCCATTCCAGGTTTTCTGAGGAATCTCCACACTGCTTTCCAGAGTGTTTGGACCAATTTGCAGCAATGTCTGAGGGAACCTTTCTTCCCATATTCTTGCCAACATTTATTGTTACTTGTATTCTTGATAATTGCCATTCTGACTGGAATGAGATGAAATCTCAGTGTAGTTTTAATTTACATTTCTCTAATTGCTAGTGATGTTGAACATTTTTTCATATATTTGTTGATTGGTTGTATTTCTTCTTCTGTGAAGTGTCTGTTCAGTTCCATTGCCCATTTATTGGTTGGGTTATTTGGGTTTTTTGGTGTTAATTTTTTTGAGTTCTTTATATATCCTGGAGATTAATGCTCTATCTGAGGTGCAGGTGGCAAAGACTTTCTCCCATTCTATAGGCTCTCTCTTTACGTTCTTGATTGTTTCTTTTACCATGAAGAAGCTTTTTAGTTTGAATAAAATTCCATTTATTGATTTTTTATTTTACTTCTTGCACTTCAGGAGTTTTATTGAGGAATTCGTTCCTAAGCCAACATGATGAAAAATAGGGCCTACTTTTTCTTTTAGTAGGCACAGAGTATGCCTGTTCTTAAGCTTCACCCTATATTTTATTTGCAACATCTTGAATTGATTCTTGTCCCCAACCTTTATCTTATTTTGAGCATCTTTTGCCATTTGAAGAGATTGTCCTAAGCCCTTGTATTTCCTAATACACTGCTTCAAAACTGAACGGTTTCTTCCTTCTCACATCCCTGTCTTGCAGTACCTTATCCATACACCATTAACAGAAACCACTGGTCGCTGTCAGCATTCTGCCTGGAAATATCCTTAGCAGAAAGCATAAATTTCATTCTTCTTTATGGCTGAATAAAATTCCATTTCATCATCACTGTGCCTTTTAAAATTAAGAAACCTGCCCAAGTTAGCAGAAAGTCTGGATTTAAAGTCACATCTCTTTGATTCTGACACACATAAAGTAGCATGGGTTGGGGGAAGAAGGAACCAACCCCGAACTGTTTGCCTGCCCAGCCTCTTATCTTCAACTAACTGACAGCCAAGATTCCTCTGCTTTAGTTAATACAGTGTGAAAACCAGGACCTTCAATATTTTTTATCAGTACTTTATACCTAAAACTCAAGACATGGTAACATAGCAATATTTGCTTCTTTTTTATTTTCACAAATATTTGTGGAGTATGTATAATGTGTCAAGCACCTTTTTTTAGCAGATTAATTGTGACAAATGAACAAAATAGACAAGGTCCCCATCATCATGGAATTTCCATTATTGTGGAACATGCAAGCATACCTAAATAATAAAGTAATAATAAATTGTTATACAGAAAACTAAAATAAAGCCACGTAAATGACTGGACTGCTACTTTATTTTTTAATTAATTCATGTTATGCAGAAAATGGGTTTTGTTTGACATATTCATTATTCATACATACATATAACCTACTGTGATCATAGTCACCCCCACTATTTTCCTCCTTAGGCAGCTTTTTTTTTTTTTTTTTTTTTGTTAGTGCTGGGGATTGAACCCAGAGCAAGCACTCTACCAACTGAGCTATATCCTCAGCCCAGTCAGCTATTTTTGTTGTGGTCACTAAAAGGATCTGACCAGAACAATTTTAAAGGAGGGAGAGTTTATTTGAGGGCTCACAGTTTCAGAGGTCTTAGTCCATAGAAGACCGGCTCCATTTCTCAGGGCTCGAGGTGAGGCAGAACATCCAGACACAAATATATAGTCATACCCCAATTCCCACCTCCTCCAGCCACACCCTACCACTTCAGTTAATCCCATCAGGGATTAATTCACTGATTGGGTTAAGACTCTTACAACCCAACCATTTCTCCTCTGAACCTTCCTGCATTGTCTCACATATGAACTTTTTGGGGACGTCTCACATCCAAACCATAATACCTCCCTTTCTCACCTCTCCCCCGCATCCTCTTCCTGAGTTGCTACTTTAAAAATCATAATAGAACTCTATGGTCATGCATAACTAAAAAGAACAAATAAATATTTTTAAGAATTACAGTAGAAGAGATGAGAACCTAGGCTTAAGGGGTCTGGTTGTCTGAACCTGAAGTCCCAAGCTTGTTTATTTAGGGGTCGGGATGAACTCAGTGGTAGAGTGCATGTTCAGTATGTCCCTGGGATCAATTCCTAGCACTGCCCCCCTCCCCCAACAAAGAAGGAAGGTAGGAAGGAAGGAAGAAAGGAGTTGATTTTAAAGTTGCCAGGAAAATTGCTCCCAAACTTCATAAGTGGCTGAAGTAAGACCCATTTCCTTTTCATCTTAGCAGTCTAGAAAGAAGGGCACTCACTCAAAGCTGGCCATCGCCAAGCAGAACAGAGTGAGGCTGAGAAAGCTGCCTGACAGAGATTTAGAACTTCAAGAGGAAGAGTGCTTCAGGAGGAATGTCCAAGGAGGCTCTGACAGTTTTTTCTGTATTTAAATTGAACTCTTTAACCCTTTTTTGAACCTTTTTAACACAGCTAGCAAAAGCAAGATAACGTTTTTCAAACTGCAAGTTTCCCCTCTAAAAGTACAGATTTCATTTCAGGGTTTATTCTTCTTGTATTTAATAAAGTTCTTCATTGCCTCTTCTCGTATCTTGAGGCTTTCTTCCAGCCATTTGCACTTTCCCCAGAAGAGTTCTAGTGATATTAAAATAACCTTATGTAGAACCTTCAGTAGTTTAATATTTAATAAGCACCTGCTGCTTCAAAAGTAGAGCCCCAGGAGCTGTGAGGGATTCAACAAAATAAGGCTTGAAATTTTGCTTTGGCCCAAACTGTTACTAATATGAAGTCCTATGTTTTTGTGCCTTTGTGAACTAACTTAATGGCATTCAGTAAAACCATATTATAGTTTTAAGTAGGTTAATAATAAACAGTATTTCATATAATCTTGCACCACAGGAAAGAATGGAAAATACTATGTGAAAAATACATAGTACCAAGAAAAATGGAGGTAGAAGATAAATTGAGACTTTGGGCAGTTTAAATGAAAACTAAATCTGTGCTGCCACCTCCCTATGGATGTATATCCTTCTCTATCCTCTTTTTAACATAGGACATGAGCACAAATAATGGAAGAATGGCAATAAGGACAATCCCTGACTTATGTGAGACTATTACATATAGTTTCCCTCCAAGTCAAGCAGCTGAATGAGCATACCTGTCTTTCCCCCTTTTGGCCCTTTTGGGAGGTTAATGTAATCCAGTGTCAGATAAAGAGTAGGTCATGTGCAAAGGTTATTGGTCTTTGCTTTCTCTACACCTTTTACGAATTTTCCATGTTTTCCTAAATAGTGGGAGTAAGAGCAGAAGAAAACTTTGTTTTATACAAATAATTTGAAATCATGAGATAATAATTACGCATTTCTGATTGGGTACAAATACCTTAGTAAAGAATGAATGCTTACTTCTATCATCTAATTAGTAATCATACACTTTCACCAGATTGCTCCTTTGGTGACTGACTTAGGCTGCCCAGCTGGGAAATCAAGCACAGATAATCATTGCTAATACAGTATTGCTGGAGCACACTTTAACCCCTCTCCTACCCTTCAACTAAGTCCTCTCATTATTGGCAATAAACAGGTTGGTTTACCTAATAGCTTTCTTTCAGCCCCTTTTCCTTCCCCTTTCACGTTCAGACCATTGAAAAGTTCTTCACGTTTATCAATTTCCCTGGAATCTCCTTTTCCCCACGGTTCACTGTGGCCTGAACATCTTGTACACAGTTGACTGTGCGCATATATTTACCCCTCTGCGTAAGCCCTCTCGTTCCCTCACTTTCTGGGCATGCTGGGGCCCATGACCTCATCCACCCGCCCCCTCGCTGACTGGCAGCTCTGTTGCAGATCCCCCCTCCTTGACAGAGCACACATATGTCCTCCTGCTCCACGCCTCACAGTGGCCCCCTCCCTTCCCTTCCTTCTGTGCTTGCCACTGCCAGTTCTCCTCCTCCCCACAGGGACATGTACACCCAGCCTACCTCCCCTCCAGTCCAGTCCACCCTTTACTTTCTCACCCGTGTCTTCTTATAAACAATGTTGAGCACATGCATAAGTTCTTGAAAATTGTGGTTGCCAGTAAGATGAAATCCAGACAGCCTAGCCTTCACAAAACTTCCTCATGGTCTTCCCCTAAAACTCTTACCATCCCCTTCCTCAAACAGATCGACCCACCAGTATTCCCTATCCTCCACCCACACTTTCTCACCGCTCCTTGATGGTGCTCCCTGACCATTCCCCTGGCCATCATCTCACTCATGATCTGCTCAAATGTCCCATCTCCAGTGAAGGATTTCCCAACCCACTCGGTTCCCTGGACCTCTCTGCCCTCTCCTTCCACAGCTATTGCTCTTCATTATAACCCCTATTTATACATCAGCCCTGTAGACTTTGAGTTGCCTGATGTTAGGGCATGCCTTGTCTGTTTTTGTTTTCATACCCTTCATAGTGTCTGGAATGCAAACCTTGACTTTGCGAATAAGTAAATGTGAGGGAAATATGTGAAAGATTTTAGAAAGACTTCTATTTAATTAGTTTAAATAGAAAAAAATTCTAATTCTTAAAAAACTAATTTCCATTTATTCAAAAAAACCTGTTTATATAAACCTATTCATGCTACCACAATGCTGAAGAAAATAAACTATTATCCTTTTCTTATGGTTCACAATTATGCTAACAAGGGATCATGACCAAATTCTCACAGAGCATTACCCATGTAAATACCCACTTGTACTCTAACATATATGTTGGTTTTAATGGGAGAACCCATGAAGGAAAAGCTTCTTTATGTACTTTTCTTAAAAAATTGAGGACCCAATTTATTTGAAGGTCTTGGTGTTGGGTGGTTTTAATTTTTTGCTGTGCATCCCTAGAGAAGACCACAGTGAGGTTCAAATTTCAGGTACTATGCCATCAGTGTTGATCAGATTACACAAATAAATGTTGTATGCTTTTCACAGTACAATTTAAAGTTAATTTAACCCTTAACCTGATATTTTAAAAAGATGACATTGATGGTATACATAAAAATGTAGTGGTTTATTTTGTTTTTCTTTTCTCCCACTCACATAAAAAATAAAATAAAAACTTTTAGGGTGTCAGAATCATTTTTTTTCTCTAACAAATTCTAAGGTGTAACATAAAACCTCATATTAGACATAATGCATCACACACAAGTTGTCTTTGCATCAAGTTTATAATAACCTGCATTGCAATGGCATACACTAAATATTTAAAATTGATTATAACATTACATAGCATCTCTTCACTACCTTCAGCGGTATGTGTAAATGACTAATTTATTTGGGGTTGGGGTGTAGCTCAGTCGCAGAGCATTTGCCTAGTATGTGCAAGGACCTTGGGTTTCATCTCCAGCACTGCAAAAATACAAATGAAAAGAATGAAAGAAAAGAAAAAATATTGATCAAAAAATAAAGCTATAAATCTCCTTATAAATATCATTAGTATTGTAATTACCAGTGTGTTTAAAAAATTAAAAAGTAGAAAATATTTTGTGATTCTTAACTAATACAAGGCAACAACTTCTTAACTTGGGGATAATTTATTAATATTTAGAAAAAGTGTTTAAACCCCTAGACTGGTCAATGTGGTTACACATTTGTTCACTAATGCTCTTGTGAACCATTATTCATTTATATGTTGTTTCTCTTAATTTGTGGCAAGATAAAATTGAAAATGGGTGATATAAAAATATTGCACATTATAAGCATAAATTATTCAAGAGAAATGTTTAATATTCTCAGACTCTTAAAAGGAAGAATAGAAGGACTAAAATCTTGCTGTGAGGTCAAGAAAGTGTTTAATTCTATAGTTAGTAAGTGATAAGCTAATAAATTTCTTCAACTGATTTTTTTTAAATGGTTTAATATGCTACATTTTTAATTCTGGCAGGAACTAATTCCAGAGTTCTACTACCTACCAGAGATGTTCGTCAACAGTAATGGATATAATCTTGGCGTCAGAGAAGATGAAGTGGTGGTAAATGATGTTGATCTTCCCCCTTGGGCAAAAAAACCTGAAGACTTTGTACGGATAAACAGGATGGTAAGAGGTTTGGTTTTTGTTTGAGCAGTCATTAGGAAGTTAAAATATGTTTTTAACTATTACAATTGCCACTTAACATCTAAAATTTAAGATTAAATTTTTAAAAAACAAGCAGGCATTTTTCTTGGTCTTCTGACAGCGTTCTTTGTTGTTGAGTGGATTTCCTTTCACGAGAACTAATCAAGAAGTGGTAATTCGGTTATATTTACTCCCTTAGGAGGATGCAATCAGATGAACATCTGTTGACTAATATCACATATTATAAAGTTCTTAAAATAAATGCTCATTCCTCATTTTCATCTACTGTAACAGCACACCCATACATTTTCTCACACGTAAAATATTCAAAACAAGAAAAATTACATTTGGAGCATATTTATATATAGGAAATTTAAACTGTGAAACATACCTTATGATGTAATATGCTTGGCTGTAAGAGAATACCCATCTCATAAATATCCCTTTTACTCTGTATGACAGATGTCTGGGTATTCAAATAAGAAATGTGTAAATAGAATGTTTGCATGTGGAAATTTTATAGATTTCAATATATTTTCACCCAATGTGGTTATGGTACATGGAAATGAGCCACTTAAAAAACAACCTCTACATGGTCATTTGAGGAATTATAGCAGTAAAACCAATGACCTAAAATATGTCTTGAATCCTGTTTACTCACACCCAAGTTTTTCCAACTGTCTCATAAATCCATTTTATATTGTTTTTATAGTTTATTTTGATTCAGAATTGAATTAAGTTCAACATATTGTATGGTGTTCACATATGCCTTTGTTCCTTTTTGTAAGAGCTTTATTGAAATAATTCACATACCATATAACTTATCCACTGGAAGTTAAAAAAAATCAATGGGTTTTAACCTATTCACAGAGTTGTGCAACCATTACCACAAGTAGTTTTAGAGCATTTTTTATCACTCCATAAAGAAACCTCAGATCTGTTAGCATCTCACCCTGTTCTTTCCAACTTCCCCACCTCCTCAGCCAGCCCTAAGCAACCACTAATCTACTTTTTATCTCTACTTTCTCTTTCTAACCTACTTTCTTTCAATCTCTTTGCCTTTTCTGGGCATTTTATATTAACAGAATTATGCATATGTATTCTTCCCCTCCCCCTGATATTGTATCACATTTTTTTTAACTTCATTGTCATTGTTGGTCACATTTTCCTTTGTATTTTGGACCTACGTTTTCTGTATCTAAGAAATATTCTACTTTTAATATACTTGAAATATTGAAAACATTGAAAGATAAACCAAAGATTGGGAAAAATACTTTTTTTAATTTTTTTTTTTTTTTTTTTTTTTTTTTTTTTTTGCAGTACTGGGGATCGAACTCAGGGCCTTGTGCTTGCGAGGCAAGCACTCTACCAGCTGAGCTATCTCCCCAGCCCTTTTTTTAATTTTTGAATAATTTATTTTAGATATACATGACAGTAGAGTATATTTGACCTATTATACATACATGGAGTATAACTTGTGATCCATTCTTGTGGTTATACATGATGTGGAATTTTGCTGGTCGTGTGTTCATGTGTGAACATAAGAAAGTTGTCGCATTCATTCCACTCTTTCCTATCCCAGTCCTGGCTCCCTTCCCATCATTCCTCTTTGTCTGATCTAATGAACTTCTATTCTTCCCTCCCCACCCCTTTATTGTATATTATCATCCACATAAGAGAGAGAACATTCAGTCTTTTGGGAGATGGGGATTGGCTTATTTAACTTAGTATGATAGTCTCTAGTTCCATCCATTTACCAGCAAATTCCATAATTTTATTCTACTTTATGGCTGGGTAATATTTTGTTGTGTATATGTACCACATTTTCTTTATCTGTTTATCTGTTGAAGGGCACCTAGGTTGATTCCATAGCTTAACTATTGTAAATTGAGCTGCTGTAAACATTGATGTGGCAGTGTCACAACAGTATGCTGATTTTAAGTCCTTTGGGTATAGGCCAAGGAGTGGGATAACTGGGTCAAAATGGTTGTTCCATTCCAAGTTTTCTGAGGAATCTCCATACTGCTTTCTAGAGTGGCTGCACCAATTTGCAATCCCACCAGAAATGTATGCGTGTACCTTTTTCCCCACATCCTTGCCAACATTTATTTTTACTTGTATTCTTGATAATTGACATTCTGACTGGAGTGAAATGGAACCTCAGTATAGTTTTAATTTACATTTCTCTAATTGAAGGAGATGTTGAACATTTTTTTATATATTTGTTAACCATTCATATTTCTCCTATGAAGTGCCTGTTCAGTTCCTTTGCCCATGTATTGATTGGTTTATCAGATGACTCCATTTTGAAGGATACTTTCTCTATTAATGATAAACTATATGAAAAAGTGAAGTCTTGATTAAATGGGGATCAATGGACTCAAGACATCACTGTATTTGTTCTCATCACCACTGAGCATATTATCCAGAAACCTTCAACTGTTACACACCATTAGGTGACCCAGTGTACTTGTTGAATTCACTGTTCTTCCTTTTATATGCTACTAATTGGTGATGGCATTCTGGCTTTAACATTTTATGAGTCTTAGAAACTTGACCCTTGAATGGCAAGATAATGTTAGATGCAGAAGGTTCGATTTCATTTATAATGTAAGTGGTGCCAGGGCTTCAACATTTTAAGTAAAAATACTTTTACTCTCTCTCTCAACAAAGTTTTAGCATTAGAACTTTTCTCTTGGGAAAAACTTCATGGCTGGACTTTTGTACAAATTTTAACTATAAAATACAGATTTATCATGTATCTATTCATGAAAATGGAAATCAAGGCTCCTAGTATTTTTTTTTAGATTCCAATTCACATAGCTCTCTTTGTCTGCTTTTTAAAAATTGTTTGTTCTATTTAGTTATATATGACAGCAGTATGCATTTTGATTCATTGTACACAAATAGAGTATAACTTTTTATTTCTCTGGTTGTATACGAGGTAGAGTCACACCATTCATGTAATCATACGTGTACATAAGGTAATGATGTTTGTCTCATTCCACCATCTTTACTTCCCCTACCCCCTCCCCTCCCCTCATTTCCCTCTACACAATCCAGAGTTCCTCCATTCTTCCCTCCCTGCACCACCCCGTTATGTATCAGCATCCATTTATCAGAGAAAACATTTGGCCTTTGGTTTTTTGGACTTGGCTTATCTCACTTAGCATGATTTTCTCCATCTCCATCCGTTTACCTGCAAATGCCTTATTTTATTTTTCTTTATGAGTGAATAATATTCCATTGAATAATATTCCAGTTTCTTTATCCATTCATCTATTGAAGGGCATCTAAGTTGGTTCCACAATCTGGATATTGTTAATTGAGCTGCTGTAAACATTGATGTGGCTGTGTCACTATAGTATGCTGATTTTAAGTCCTTTGGGTATAGGTCAAGTGGGATAGCTGGTTCAAATGGTGGTTCCATTCCAGGTTTTCTAAGGAATCTCCACACTGCTTTCCAGAGTGGCTGTACCAATTTGCAATTCCACCAGCAATGTATGAGTGTATGTTGGGAAAAATGTTTTTAAAGGACACATCCAATAAAAGACAACAATCTAAAATATATGAAGAGCATATGTTACATATAAATGAAACAAAAAGAAAGCAATAATTAGAAAAATAATTTTTAAAAAAGGGCAAAATATCTTTAGCAAAAGGATGTACAGAGGGCAGATAAGCATATGAAAGGATGTACCATATCAAAACCTATTCTAAAAAATCAATTAATAAAATTAAAGTCACAGTGAGATACCACTACACATTAGCATGGCTTAAAAAACAACAGCAACAACACCCAACATTCCAAGCACTGGTGAAGATGCATGGCAACTGAAACATACATACCTTGCTGGCAGAAAACAGTTTGATAGTTCCTTATAACAAAAACTTACCATATAACTCACAATCCCACTACTCAGTGTTACCCCAAGAAAAATGAAAACTTAGTGTTTACAGAAGTGCATGAAAGTTTATAGTGGCTTCTTCCTTTTCATCAGAACCCAGAAATTACTCAGATATTCCTCACCTGGTAAATAAATGAATGAACTTGGGGACAGCCATGCAATGGAGCACTAGCTAGCAATGAAAAGGAATGAATCACTGGTACATATAACAGTCATTCTCTTACTGTCATATTAATGACGTTGGGACATATTTAACAACTGTATTAAGGTAGCATTCATGTCACAAAACTCACTTGTTTTCAGTATACAATTTAAGTACTTTCAGTAAATTTGTAGACATTCATGACTATCGGCACAGCCTAATTTTAGAAGATCCCATCACCCCAGCAAGATCTCATGCCCAACTCCAACTGCAGGCAACCAATAATCTACTCTAGATATTTCATGTAAAAAGAATCAGACAATGTGTCTTCTTTTGGTTTGGCTTCTGTCACTCAGTATTGAGTGAAATTCTAAGAGACCCATCCATGTCATATTGTGTATCAGTGCTTTCTTCTACTTTTTGTGCAGTAGTGCTTCTTTGTAGGGAATATCACATGTTGTTAATTCATTCCTTACTCAATGAACATTTGAATTGTTTCCCCCATGGGGCCATTATGATTAATGCTGCTGTGAACATTCACCTAAGGGTTTCTGTGTGAATACAGGTTTTCGTTCCTTTGGGAAGTATGGAATCGAATGGAATGGAATTGCTGTCTTATGTATTATATTTATGTTTAATTATTCTAAGAAATCACCAAAGTGTTTTCCAAAGTGACTGTTGTACATTCCCATGCACAGTGTGTGACCATTCTAGTTCCTCCAGTAGCCTCAGCATCACTTGTTATTACCTAATTTTTTATTATAGCCATTCTGGTGGATGTGAAGTAATATCTTTCTACAATATTAATTTACATTTCTCCAGTGACAATAATGTTGAGTATCTCTTCACATTTTTATTAGATGCTAGAACATTTTAGATATATCTTAATAAAGCAAGAAGAAGTGATCCATTATGGACACAACCTGTGTTCTTCATTAACAAAAGAAGTTTATGTGCTCCCAAAATTAATAATGTTATTACTGATGAACCTAATTGAAATATAAAGGCAGTCATGCTTTTACAAACCAAGCCCCAGTGCAGAATCATACACAGATTTTTTTAAGTGTAGAGACAGCTATTAATTATTATGGATGAGAAACAATTAGAAAATTAGTATTGTTATAAAGTAAATAAGAAAGACCATACATTCTTGACTATATCTGTCAAAAAATTGCAATGTTTCATTCAACTAGAATGTTGGATGGGAATGCAGTCCAACTAAATAAAATTGCTGAACAAATGATGTTTCTGAATTTTCTCTGAGATTTTTTTAAATACCTTTATTATTTATTTATTTAATTTTATGTGGTGCTGACAATTGAACGCAGTGCCTCACATGTGCTAGGCGAACACTCTACCACTGAGCTACAACCCCAGACCCAAGTGAGATCTTTTTCGAAGCATTATTATGTTTTTCTTTCTAAAGTTGATCACCCTGGTTCCTTACCCTCAGATACAATGGATGAAACTGAATTTTTCTCTTTAATCAAGTTTATTATCCTAAGTACCTATTATTCTTTTTTAAAGTGGTAGAACTTTGGATCTGTTTTTCTTCTTCATATTGTCAGCTACCCCCATAGCTCCATTTAACAGCATATTGATTATACTTTGCTGCTTATGAGCTCTTCCAAGCTATAAAACCAAGTAACTCTTCTTATCAGTGCCTTATGATAAAGGATCAGTCAGATGCTGAGCAAGGCCCTGGAGGAATGTAAACTTTTTAACTCTGCTAGAAAGTGACTTTAGCTTCTACCTGGGTTTCATTTGACCATTGTCTGATGGATTCCAGATTTGGGAATTATGTACTGAAAGATGAAGTGACAAAATCCTGCCCTTAGTAAGTGAAATGTTTCTATAGACAGTATGCAGTTTACACCTCTTCTTACCCACAACCAGCTGGCGGCCCCAGGTATTCTCCCTGGCGCAGCTGCTGAGAATTTTTTTCTCTGCTTTCCTATCTAAGACTTACTGCTGATAACTGCTGCAAATCAGGATAGGTTAATCTTAGTCACTTTATGCCATACCACCGTGGTAATCTCAAGTCATCTCAACATAAAGGTTGACAAAGAAAATAATGACAATAGTGCGTATACCCTAGGCCATTTTTTAGTGTTTATTCTTTGTCAGATTCTGTGCCAGAACATTGGTGCATCATTCTTATAATCCTCAAAAAATCTTATGAGAAAAGTATAACCTGAAACCCAGAGAGGTAATTTAACTTACTCCATACCATCTACTTACCAAAGCAGCAGTGTTCTTAGCCGCTATCTCCAGGATAGATAAGTAGTGGCCAGAGAGCTGTAGAGACAGAGGGTGAAAGAGAAAGGAAGGAAGCCAGAAACCAGTTCCATGGGGTGAACAGTAGAAAAGAGAGATGAGTGGGAAGTGGCCCCAGACCACTAGCATGGTCCAACCCCAGGGGCTATTGACACGTGACCAGTGGCCCCCATTTTTACCTTTGTCATCTGCTAGCTTCACGCTGTTAGATTTCCTTTCACAGCTAGGAAAATCTTGGCTTCTAGTTAAGTAAGTGAGAAGTGTGAGAGGAGGGGTATGTCCTTCACTTCTACAAATGGTGGAAATGGCATTCACTTACATGCTAAGCCTTGGATTCGCAGGATTTTATAGCTGAAAGGGATCTTTTATGTGAATAAGGAGGCTGAAGACCAGAAAACCCAAAGTGGCTGGTGGACTCTCTGAACCCAGGTGCTTTCTAGCTGCCTGCGCCTGGCATCACAGAATACCACTGTGAATGCAGCATTCCCCAGACCCACAGGTAGCCTCTAAAACTTCACCTGCATTTTCAATTACATACGCTTTATAGATTGACTTGAAGACCAATCCATATTTGAATAATCCTGTTTCTACCACAATACATGTTCCAGTCACCAAGTTATAAGGGAATTTTGGAATAGAACCTGTTTGACATTTGCAAACCATCTGTGGGCATGGATGTCTTCCAGACACCTAATTGTGACCCAGACTTACAATTTGGTTTTCATTAGTGGCTCTCTGCCTATCTCATTATTCATATGAGCACCACATAGGCTTACAAAAATCCCTTTAAAACACCTGATTCCCACCAAATAGTTTCACATCATTTGGATTTTAATAAGAGAATTAATAGATTGTTTGTCAAAAGGAACAGCCTGAGAAATGATAAGACACCATTAAGACAGTTTAAGCTTTCATTAGTTTTCCCCTCTTACTGTAATAGAGTAAAATACATGTACACAAATTATGAATAAATTAATTTGTAATCACTCAGAGTACTTCATTTGATTATAAATCAAATGTAACAAACAATTCAGTCCTGATTCTGACATTACCAATTCAAGGACTGACTTCTGTCATACATCTTACCTGCGTATCTTATCTTTTTAACAGCTGAAGTGCTACTGAGCTGTTTTTAAGCAAAGCAAAATGACATGCTTCTCAAAAATAAGCCCTGCTATTTAGTTTCCTGTACATGCCTATTCCTCAGATCAGACATCTGAAATGTACTCGCAACTCTAAGGACAGCATATGACTGGGGGAAGTCACAGTCACTTAAAGATTTGTAGTCACATATTCAAAAGAATTAAGTTTCACAACTGACTAAAATATGAGATGGTGTAGTCACGGTGGTCAGGATGCCTGTAATCCCAATGGTTCCAGAGGATGAGGCAGGAGGATTGCAAGTTCAAAGCCAACCTCAGCAACTTAGCAAGGCCCTACACAAGAGCCTGTCTCAAAATTTAAAAAGCAGGGTACAGCCAGGGATGAGGTTCAGTGGTTGAACCCCTCTGGGTTCAATCCCTGGTCACCCCACCCCCCAAAACATAGATATATGTGTGTGTGTGTGTGTATGAGATAGGAGCTTATCCATCTCTGATAATATTAGAAACTATTTTTAGAAATAAATAATGTATTGTTATTATAATTAATGAGTTCCAACTTATATTCATGAAGAAATGGAGGAAGCAAGGCACTGGGGTTCTTCTCTATCCTAAACCACATTTCTGTTATCTTATTAGTGAATCTGGAAAGACTTGGGAAGTACACCTTTACTACATGGAGTGAAAGACTTTACACCAAGTAAATATTTGTGTAATTTGTGTCAATAAATATTCAGCTGCCCCAGTATTTGCTCTCTACATCACCCGGAAGTATTATCAGATTGAATAGATCATCTGTAGAAGTACCTGGCACTTAATTAGGTGGTTTGAGAAGTGTTTCTCCTTTCTGTGTTCTTTTAAATCTTACGTGAAAGGACCCTAGAAAATAGAAAAAAACTCCCACATGTTCCAGCAGCATATATGGCAGTTGTTGTTTGCTTTGGAATTAGAGCAGAAGAGCAAACCCAAAGTGCTGCCTCTCAGAACAGTCTCAAGCAGTAGAACTAGGAGAAGATATCCCATCAAACGAGGCTTGCACTGCAGCTTCTCCTGCTTTTCTCCGAGTTCTCCTGTTCAACATCTTTTCAGTTTCCTCCACTCCAGCCTATGGTCAGTTTTCCCATCCCATGATGGAGAAGAGTCATACTGATCTCATGCAGAAACTATGTCAGACATCTGTGTTAAAACGAGTAAATCTAACCTGTGATCTACATATTTCCAATTTTTGCTGAAGTAATATATATTTCATACTTATTTCTATTATATACAAAGCCTAGGCACTAGTATGAAATATAGAAGTACTTAACATTTTTAAATAAATTTCATGAATACAGCCACCATTTTTTAATATTGTTTTGTAACATTAAAAATGTCCAACTTTATACTGACTGGGTAGTTCATGTAGGATTTATTTCTTATGAATAGGTTTAGAGAAAATGTGCTGTAGTATATTTATAATTTGGACTGGGATTATCTTCAGTTATTTGAAGGAGTTCTTTGTAATGAGCCTAAAGTATAAAATGAAAATGTCATATATCCCAAAGAGATGACATTCACAGTAGTAAAAAACCTTTATCTCTTTGTGTGGATTAGTATTCTGTATCCATGAGCATTCCCTCCTTCTTCTTTTAAGCTGTCATTAAGAAATCCAAGGCAAAGAAGACAAAATAATATTATGAAGGGATGGTATCATTGATTTTTAAATGCTCAGCTTCATTTTACTGTGCTGCAATCAGACAGGTATTTGATACATTGGTAGCAGCCTCTACTTACCTGCAAAATGATTTTCTTTTCTTATTTTAAAAAATGAAGCACTACTTTGACTTTTTTTAAATGATGCATTTCTTTTAATCCATTGTCATTGTTATTGTTGTTGCTAAAGTTGAGAACAGTAGCATATATAGTTGATTGGAATTATTTATGCTTTGTAAATACAGTGAGAAGAATTCTTGTTTCACTGACAAACTGCAAAATTCAAAATTTGGTCTCATTTAAAAGTCCAGAAAAGTGATATGGTCACTTTTAGTAGACTACATTCATTTCAATAAATTCTAAATGTAATGAGTTTATACATCAAGAATTGGTTTAATTTATCCACTAGAAGCTAGACTGATTACAACTGACTTACTCATGAAACATTAATAAAGCATTGTGTTCAGTTCTAACATGATTATAATCTGACCTCCTGACAAAGAACTGAAATAGAAAGTATCTCAGATAACATTACCCTAATGCTGGGTTCATCAATCATAATCTACCCTTTTTAAAATTTGTTTTAGCAAAAGGCCTTTCAGAGATGTGCACTGATAATTCCATCCAGCCTTTGGCCCAGTGCATTCCTGGTGTTGTTGGGCCAAGTGCAGAGTGTTTACAGACTGCAGCGCGTATACAGTGCATTGAGACAGAGAAAGCTAATTCTGTGTTTTTGCTTTAACTGTACTACATACTTCACAAAATTTTTATATTTCAAAGAAAAAGTTCTTTGTCATAGATAAAATTTTGAAATTTGGAATATATTCTACTTTTTCCCAAAACCCACTTTGTTTAAATGAAGAACGCTGATAGTGTTGGTTCAACAGATAACCACTGAGTGCTCCAGGTATCCTTTTTCATGTTTGCAGTACATCAGTGAACAGACCAGGAACCCCGCCCACACTGTTTCAATCAGGAGACACAATGAAAAATAAATAAATAAGTAAAATTTCTAGTGCCTTAGAAAGTGATCCGTGAGCCTTGCATGGTGGCACATAACTTTAATTCCAGTGCTGGGGAGGCTGAGACAGGAGGATCACAAGTTCAAAGCCATCCTTAGCAACTTAGTGAGAACCTGCCTCAAAATAAAAAATGAAAAGGGCTGGGATGTGGGTTAGTGGTTAAGTGCCCCTGGACTGAATCCCTGGTACCAAAAGAAAAAGAAAAGAAAGTGATCAATGCTATGGTTAAAAAGAAGTACTGCCAGATAAGAGGATCAGGAGCATGGGGGCAGGGTCAGCATTATCTCCCTTTGAAGGTGAGATTTGAGAAAAGGCCCCAAGAAGGTAAGGGAGTGAGCAAAGTGACTCTCTTGGGGAGAGAGCACTGCAGGGAGAGGGAACACCTGGAGCCAAGTCCCTGTGGTGGGGATGGGGTTGACAAGGAGGTCAGTGGGCCGGGGTGGAGCGAGCATATGGGCACCTCGTATAATCATAAGGGCTCATCACATGGGACTTGAGGCCTTCATAAGCACTTCACTTTTTTACCCTGAATAAAGTGGACAGTCGTCACAGTGGTTTGAGCAGAAGAGTGACTTGATCGTACTTCTGTTTTAAAAGGATAACTCTAGCTGCAGTGTTGGGAATGAATGTTTGAAGCACAAGGTTAGAATCGGGATCTGTGAGAAGGTATTGTTAGAGTTGATGGTAGCAGTGAAGGACATAAGAAGTTCATCCATTTGGGTGCACTTTAAAATCCGAGCCTACGGTCTCCCTCTGTGACTTTCTATCGGTGACTTCCCCCTCAGATCTCTCTCATGTTACAGAGGCAGGTAAAGGGTGAGGGACAGATGCACAGTGGCAAGGGTTACACAGCAGAGGTAGACACACCACGCTTCAGTAAGTTCTGGTAGGACGAGGGAGTAGGGGGCCATTGCCTGTTGTCAACTTGGCACTTTGGCCGAAGTTCTAAGCAGAAGGAAAAGATAATGAAATATGCTTACCCCGAGTAGACTCTGATCTTTTTGAGAACTTGGGATGTTTATTTATGTGTATATCCTGCCAGGCAAATGTCTGACATATGGAAGGTGCTCAGTAATTGGGCACAGGAGAAAGATGAGACTGCATTCACCCAGCTTATTTGCATTTTAATGTACTGTGCTCCCAGAGATGGGAGGTTCTGTCCTGCACATCACAGTGTTCCCAGGATCTGGAACTCTGCCTGGCACACAATGGCACTGCCATTTCCATGTTGAATGGATGGCTGTTTCCTGTGTTTGAAATCCTCTTCCCCCGGGTGTCCCTCAGTGAAGTATTGACTCACAGATGCAGAAAAGCCTTCCCTGGCCACCTACTCTCAACAGCCCTCTCCCCAAGCTTACATACTTCTTATCCTCCCCCCAACCAACTTTGCTCTTCCCTTCACATTTATCACATTGCAACATGCTCTTCATCTTACTCACTCTCTTGCTTTTGGTTTTTTGTCGCCTCCCAACTCCCTTGTCAACTTTCTGTCAGGGACTTTGGTTTCTTTCATCAACTACCATAACCCTGCAATCCAGAGTAGTGTCTGGTAGGTAACAAATCATCAATATTTGTTGAAGGCATGAATGAACTTCTTTCCAAACCCCTCCCTCACCCCTAGGCTCTCTTTAAAATGCCTTCCTCTTGTAACTATCACATCTTTTCTACTGTTTTATTAATTAACCAATAAATATTTGTTAAACACCCATTATCCAATGTAAAATTAAGAGTGATGGTAATTGCAAAATAAGCAGTCCCTACAAAAACAAAATAAGTAGTCCCCATCTTCACAAGGCTACCCTTTCATTGAGAACACAATATTAGGCTTTTCAAACAATAAAGTGCTAACTGATAATAATCCCATTCTTTTGTGCAGCACTTTACAGTTTGTATGTAGATTGATTTCACACGTAAGATTGTTGGAATTCTCTTACTTCATTAAGTGACAGGAGGGTGTTTCCAAAGAACATTTCGTGGAAATTCATAGGAGAACAGACAAGTGTGTCAGAAGAACTCAGGAAGAAAACACTGGGCCTGAATAAGAAGGACAGACATGACCTCAAAAATACACAGGAGAACGAATGCTTTCGGTTAGGGAGAAAGGAGCCACAAAGGCTCAGAGGTCACACCAGTGGGCTCCTGCCCAAGCACTGTGACAGGTCTCTGCCCCCCAAGCCAAGGATATATCAGGAAGCCATGAGAAGCTGCAGAGGTGGGTAGAATCAGGGTTTGGAAGGCCTGAGTCAGGTGTGGCTTTGCTGAGTGCATCTGCTAGGAGAAACCCGGGGTAATGCTACAAGATGGCAGTGGCAGCAGGATGGCTTCAGAAGTTGGCCGCCAGCAGGGTCCAGTGGGCTGGATTACAGAGAGGGGTCCAAGTCTGTTGCAGTAGCCCATGTGGAGAGCGATGGTGACTAGGAGATAATCTTGTGTACTACACATCCAGTAATCAGTCAAGCAGTGGAATAATTCAAGCTCCATCCTCAAAATAAACATTTAAAACAACCGTGTTCCTTTATTTTAAACTACTGAATAAGTGAAGTTGTAATAGCTAAAACTTCAGTGCAGTCATGAGGAAAAGCTGGCATAGATACTCTAGCAGTGGAAATACGACTTTCTGATTTTCACCTTGAGTATATGCAACTCTATTTTAGAGAATCATTTATTACCAAAAGCAGAATTTTGAGGTTATAAGAGAAAAGAATGGGAGATAATTTGCCCTAGTTTAGAAGAGATAGGCATTCTATTGTCTTAAATAAAATAATTCAGGAGGAATAAATATTCTCTCCTCACGGTTAATTTCAGTAGCCTGTTTTCCTTTTCATAAGTTTCAGAGAGGCTTTATCCCAAACCTATTAGAGAGAGCATTCTCTACCATCTAATACCCAGGGGACAAAATGGAAATTAGAATTAGGTAAGTATTATCCATCTAAGAGAGATCCTCTCTGGTTTCAGTATCTCTCTTTATTTCCTTCCTCCCAGATCCCCAGGGTAGAGTTATGGATTGGGAATTGGTTTATCTGGGTTTAAAGCAATTGCCTCTGCCTTTAGATATGCAAGTAGATGGTAAAGAAAGCTATTAAGACTATTATAACACTAATAGCTTAGCAATCAAGTACTTCTTTATATTTTTACAGTTTGTATTCTACTGAACTCTTTTTTCAAAGACCAGAGTAGGTTCATTCATGAAAACACAGTTCTAAAACAAACCAACAAGCAGATGTCATGTATTTAGTAATAGATTAGTACTATTTATAGTGCTGTTTTAAAGAGCCCTGGTGTCCTGCTTCAGCTTTAGGTAGGCGATTGTGCTTTAATTATATGATAGCTAATATTCAGTTTTTAGATATGCATTTGACTTTGAACCAGATTTAGCTTTTAAATGTTCTAAACTGAATTTTCTTTTCTTAACTAGCAAGACATAATATCTGTAACTTTATCTGCTTAAGCCTCCTTCCTCCTGGTTTCTTTTTTATTTAGCTTTATAACCAAATAGGAAAAAAAACTATGCACAATTATTTAACTACAACTATCAATTGATTCACCATGCTACCTCTCTATTCTACATTACTGCAGATATAATATTTTAAGTTTAATTAAAGATTATTATGAACAATTATGAACTAATTGAATAAACACTGAATAAAATATTAAAATGTCAACATTGAGACTTATAAACCTTAAATAAATTTAGTAAAGTTTTCCCAAGCCACCTGAAAATTCAAGGCCCACATTATTGTTTAGGTGAATTGTAACAAATTTTCAATAGATAATGAATTCATTTCTTATGTAAGTTGTTCCAGAAAACAAGGGAAGCCATCCAGCTTATTTTATGAGACCAGTGGGATCTTGATTCCAAAAGTAGTTAAGGGAAAAAAAGAAATGGAATCTATTGTATGTATTGCCATAATACAAATTCTAAGTAAAATAATATCACTATAGTGTGTGTGTGTGTGTGTGTGTGTGTGTGTGTGTGTGTTTTATGTATTGTGCATCAGGATTAAACAGGTTTTAACCCTTTAAGATCAAGAAAAAGACAAGGCTATCCCATATCATCATTTCTATTATGAATAGTTCTTAAGATTGAAAGCAATTCTAGAAAAAAAATTAAGTTGTAGATATAACTAATAACAGTTTCCAGAAACAAAATCAACTTATAGAAATCCGTAGCATTTTTCTACATCATCAATAACCAAGTATAAAATGTAATTTTTAAATTGAATCAAAATTTATATGGGAATAAACTAAGAATACCAAGAATCAAATTTTTATGGAGAAACTTTTGATTTTTAACTCTACACTAGGACTTAGGGAGTGATACGTATAAATAAAGACGTTTTGGGACCTTGGATCTGAAAACCTAATCTGAGTATTCCCAACTTAATTTATGAATTGATTGGCACACCAACAAAATTATTTCGATATATCTATACACTTAATTATAAACGTTATAAGAAAGAATAAGGCCCATTACTAGCCTAGTTAATCTTGAAAAAGGAAGAATAGAATGTGCTATTATGATATACAAGAAATAAAAATAATTAAGATATGAAATGAGTATAGAAAGTTAAACACACATCTAACTAGGTTAAAAAATATATATACAAACCAAAGAGTGAAAGATAAGAAAGGAAGCAGTGAGGGAGCAAGGGAAGAATGGATGGCTAGACCTAGGCTTTTGCTAGATAGAAAATCATATTATCTGTGAATATTAGCAGTTTGGAATCATCATTTAAAACATACACACTAAAAATGATGCCACACATCACTGAGAAATGAATGTGTATTTGATAGATGGTATTGGAAAAAATGACTCACTATAACAAAGTACTACTGGGTACTTTTTAAATACCACATGTGAATGAAAGTAGACTTTAGATGGATGGAAAACTAAAATGTGAATAATAAAACCATAAAAATAAACCATGAAAATATGGAACTCTAACCTTGTAACATTAAAACAATATTCTAAGAGTGGAAACATTTTTTAAATGATTCAGTTATTTCAAAATTAGAAATTTCTATTCAGTAAAGAATGGATAGTTAATAAATGGGTGACACAGAGAATGTATTTGTCATATTTTACATCAGTAAGGAACTATTACCTAAAATATACAAAAAAAAACTTGCAAATTGACAACATAAAGACATAAATCTCCACTTTAAAAGTGGGTCAAAGGTATGAACAGAAAATTTGTAGAAGAGCAAACTCAGAAGACCAACAAGCATATTAAAATGATGTCAAATTTGTTAGTATTCAGAGGAATAAACATTAAAACAACAGTGAGATAATATTGTATATCTGTTACACCAGCCAAAATTAGAAACTTGGTTAATCCCAAGAGTCAGTGAGTATGTGGACATGCAGAAACTTCATGTGCTGCTGGAGCAAGTGGGAACATGGCAGTCATTTTGCAGACCAGCTGGGGAGAGGGAGTTGGAGCACGTCCGGGGTGGTAATACACCAGTAATAATTCAGCATATAAGCCCCAAGAAAATTCTCACAGAGGTTCAGAAAGCCCCCAAATAAGACATTGATCACAGCCTGGTATCATCAGGAGCTGGAAGCAGCCTGATGCTCATTGTTGGGGCATTCTGTGCAACCATGAGAAGCAGTGGACTAGCTGCAGACATAATGGCATAGGAGTATCATAAAAGCAATGATAAATGAACAAAGTAAGGGAAAAAATGAAATCTGTAATCCCGGACTATGTTTATAGATCAAAAACACATGAGCACAAAGAGTGAGTAATGCTTTATAGGAGCACATGCGAACAGGAGGAGAAACACTGAACAGGTTAGCAGTTGTTGCCTGTGAGGAGGAGGCAAATGAAAGTAGGGGATTGAGATAAAAGGGAATAAACATATTTTAAAAACTCAGATTGTTTTTTAGTGAAAAATCATTCCCTCTCTTCTCATGATTGCATTAGGCATTTCATAATATGTATAATGATGTTACTATAGCAAAATGACCAGTTTTATCAAGCCTTTACTTGTAAGATTGATTTCACATGGTTGCTGCTTGGCCAGTCATGTTGGTTAAAATCTTCCTTTAAATAATAATTCTACAACTGTTCTCAATTCATGTGAATGGGTTTGGGTATTAGTGACTCAATAAGGAATCTACATTTATTAATTTTTTAGACTTTCACTTATTGCACCAGGCACTGAAAATATTACTAAAAATCAAAATGTTTGTCTTAATTGACTGTTATACTGAATTAAAAAATAATCTATACAAATCGACCAAACTGATATTATAGACGTAACCAATATAGAATTTTAACTAACATCTCCTCTAATGTATTTTTGTCTCATTTCCTACATTCTAATCTGAACTGTTAATTAAAGATCAGTGAGATAAAGAGTATAGAAATTCTGTTAAGTTCTATTAAGGAAATTCTGTCCTTTCATAAAATCTATTTACATATTTGAATGAGAAACATCCTCAATAATTGTTATAAATAAAATACTAACCAGAAATTTTAAAAGGAGTGAATCAGGAAAGGGGTTGAAGAGAATAAATTGCTAGTTACTGTGATCACAAGAAAAATTGAAAAAGTATTATTCAGAATACTTAACATACTTAAAAAATGGAAAATGCAATTTTGAGAAACTTAATTTAAGAAATCATGTATTAATTAAGTAAATTCCAAATTGGTTTTAGCCCCCTAGAAATCAAGGACATGCAACCAGAGAATGACTTCATTCCCATATTTAGTGACAGCTGTAATTTAGAAAATTGTTTTACATGGATGTACATAGCTGAAATTTAAGAAGCTAGATGTACAGTTTTTGTTGAAATTGGTGTCTTCTTTAAATCAATAAGTTGATGAATGAACTCAGTAAAGTGAGAGGCATAGCAAGCCATGCACCTGCTTATGTCACAGGCCTGACCAAGACACCCTATCAGGATCCCCAAGAAAACTGTCTTACGAAATAAGAGTGTTTCTCGTTTTTTTCCTTCTGCCTCTTTAGTACAGTCATTGACTCTTAGTAATTTACATTTTTCATATTTCCCTCTAGCTAGCAAATATCCCAAACTGTGATTTCCAGACTCTATAATAACTGAGTTGATTCACATCTGAAGGAAGGCCTTCCTTTCTAGTTGTCTTAAAGATAAATGGAGGACTTAAAGCAGGAAAGTAAAAGTATTAAAGTTTCTTATAAAACTGTTTAATTTCAAACTAATGCCTAAAAATTAGAAATGAAATTGTAAAATGGCATTAAAACTGCTATTTCAAATTGTTTTCCTTTTATATATGAGTAGGTTTGTAGAAAATCTATATAATATTAGAATTCATATTGTGTACATAATGGAGCCAAGAGAAAGTTACACATTTTAAAAAGAGAAAATTTCCATTTAGGCCTATATCTTATTAAAGGTGCTATTTTGCCATTTCTAGGAACTGAAGATCAAATGTATATAAATTAGTAAAGGAACATAAAAAGCATATTCTTCTTATTTATATGGAATATTTCACAGAAGGAAAGGTATAAAATTATGCTAAGTTTGGGCTGTCTCTCATTTTTTTCTTGACTCATTTCAGGCCCTGGAAAGTGAATTCGTTTCTTGCCAACTCCATCAGTGGATCGACCTGATATTTGGCTACAAACAGCGAGGACCAGAAGCAGTCCGTGCCCTGAACGTTTTTCACTACCTGACCTATGAAGGCTCTGTGAACCTGGATAGTATCACTGATCCTGTGCTCAGGGAGGTAGGTGTCAAGCCCCAAATTTTTCCAGAAATTTCTGGCATCTCTCAAGCAAAAATTTGATTTTCCATCTTTTTCTCTATTAATTTCTTTTCAACTCTTTACTGCATGTAGATTTAAGATTCTTAACAAATGTGGAAAAATGGATATATGTCAAAAACAAGTAATGCAACCAGCATGTTTTCTTTTTTGAATTGCAGACATTTTTACTGAACTCATACCCTTATTTTATTTTACTTCAGAATCTTCATTAAAATGCTTACTGCAAGGGTGCACACCTGTAATCCCAGTGCTTGGGAGTCTGAGGCAGGAGGATTTCAAGTTCAAAATCCACCTCAGCAACTTAGCGAGGCCCTAAGAAACTAAAACACAGGAAAAAGGCTGGGGATGTTGTTCAGTGGTTGAACAATCACCAGTACAAAAAAAAAAACATACAAATGCTTACGACATTAAGTGTGTTTGTTATTAATGCATGAAACCTAATTGAATATTTAAATATGGGAGTTCATAATAAAATAATCCGCTAGTGTGGGTATTTTTAAATCAAAGTAAAATTGCAGTCTTCTAGACAAAAAATTCAAAGAAACATGTCAATGAAATAGATGCATTTCTAGATTCTTATTCTTAAATGTTCTCAAACTAAAATGTTTATAGAGAACAGTTGGGAATTGTATGCTATAAGTATTTTTAGTGAAAATACTCGTGGAAAATATTATTTAAATCGCTTCCACTTTGAATGAAATGATTTCAGATAGGTACAAAGAGTGGAGATAAAACAGCTGCTACGTGTTTCTACAAGGAAACTATATCCCAATCTTCCATCCTACAAATATCCACCATCTGCTGTATGCAAAATAAGTCATCCATTCTACACCACCAAGCAATGGAATGCATGTTTTTTTTTTAATTTTAGAGGTAGAAAACATGTAGATTTGGGAAATGAAGCTCTACTAAAATAATTTGCATCCATACAGTTGTTGCCTATATACCTCTATAAAACTAAAATGACTTCATTTGTATGTCTCCAAGCATAGACTAGGAAAGGGAAGGGAGGAGCCTCTTGATCATTGATCACTGGACCCTTAGGGCTGAATATGCAGAGAACACATTGCAAGGATGTTATTAGAGGCAATATTGTACTACATCTTATGCACAGAAAATGGGATTAGGGCCAGAGGATGAATGAATGAGACAGAAACCAGGTATTATGAAACTGGGTGATGAAATAAGGAATTTTCTCTACACATCATTATACTCATCTAACTTAGTATCTGTCCCCAGTTGTGGGTAAATTGAAAACAGATTATTTGGTGAAAGATAATTTTAGCTTAATTATTTTAACTATATGCCTTTGCTTAATACATGCCTATGTGTGTATATATATATATATATATATATAAATGTATTTCTTACAAACTGATTTATTCTTTTAGAACCAACACTTTTTAGAATCAGAATATAGTTGGTATAGCTTATTCATATATTCCAAAACTAAGTCCAAACTGGTTTTTGACTTTTAAACATCATAGACATTTTTGGTTTTCTGTATTTTGAAATATCAATTTGTCCTTTATAGTAAAGTTCTGTCCTCATTAAGAAAGTTGCAAGTTAATCCTGTTGGGCAAAATACAGATACGTTGCACATCTTGATTATTATAAAAATACAAAGCAGGATTAAAATGGACAGAAAAATAGCAGGTTTTTCATATTTAAATGAGGATAAAAAAGAAATGGAAGAATAGAAAGAATTTGGAATTAGAATTGAGACTTACATGAGTATGGTGTATTTTATTTAAGTCTTATAAAAATATCTACTTCTATAAGATATCATGCCATTGCTTTCCACAGTGGAAAATCCAACTCTTCATACTGTAGAACTTCCTAATGAGACATTACATAAAATGCATACTTTTATGTTTTTCTGTTGGGTAGGAATAGTTCATCCACTTGTTTACTTATTTTGTAGATGTCTGAACAGTATATTATTATGCCTACTTATTATCTCCTAGTGATGCACTGCCTAATGTCAGCTAGAGTGCCTCAGTTCAAGACTCACTCTCCTTCTAGCATGTCTCCTCCTTCTAAGGATGTATTGCCAGACACTGAGTTTCCATTAAAGAGATTCCTAGAATCATACTATGATATATATGTTCTTGCCCTCTGAGCCCCTCTCTCATGTCCCTGACCCCAGCAGCTCTTAGAACACTAGATGTGAGGTAACACATACCTGGGATACTATTACCTTCCTTCCCCAACTGTAACAGGCCCAAGCACCTGCCACCAGAAATAATATAGGATATGATCCCATTTTTGTAAAAGTATTTTTTAGACCTGTGTATCCATGCATCCATGTTTGTATAGAGATGCATAGAATGATGGTTTTGTTTTTTTGGGGGGGGGTTGCTTAATGTTAATATTTTCTCTGTGTTGCATTTGAGTTAATTTATTTTTATATTCACTCTCTTCTCTGCATCATAAAAAAGTCTTCAAAAACTTTTTTTTAATTTTTGAAGATGTTTAAAGTAGATAATTTTGGATGTTGGAAATGTGAATAATTTATTTTTCTACTTTTAATTTCTCAAACTAGAGAGTAGAGTGGGAAAATATTGTTTTGTTTACCTTGCTGAACATTGGTTATGTCTGTTTACATATGGGCCTAGTTTCCTAAGTAACTGGGAATATAAATAGGAGCTGTTGACATTTTGAGTACTTAGTCCATGTCTTCTCTGCCATACTTTTTCCACATCACTTTTTCTCTCCCCTCTACCTGTTCCAGCGTTGTATCACTCTTTGTTATCAGTGACATAATGGTATGACTTCCTTTCAACAAGAAAATTGCCCTTGTTTGTTTTGGTTTCACTGGAAAGCTATGGAAGAGAGAGAAGTGGGTGTAGCGTGGTTCCATATGATCAGTTTTAAAAGTTCATTTGACCTTCTGTGGCGAGGCCAGATTGGAGGGAGCCTGGAGTGCCTCTGAGGGTGACAGGACACAAGGGATACGGTCCTGAGAGAGGAGGATGGCAACTTGGAAGAGGAGGTGGAGGTGGATGTAAGGGGCCATAATTAAAGTGGACAAGACTTGGTGGCAGGCTAGATATGGAGGGGGACTGAAGAAGAAGCAGTTTCCAGGGTGATTCATAGGTTCTGAGTTTGCACAGTGGGGTGGATGCTGTTGCGTTCCCTGAGATTAGATGGGATGGAAGAGGAGCTTGATGTTTGTACATCTGAATCGTGAGACTGGGCCAAGCAACCTTGGACTTCATTTCAAAATCGTTAGCATCCTAATGGCTAAGCATTGTGTGCCCTTAGCTTTGGCTTATGAATGGGTTGTTTGGGCTCCATAACTCCTCCTACCTTTTTTTTTTTTTTTTTAAGTCAGCAGCATTTTCTGGACAGAATTTCCTTTGATATCTTTAATTCGACTCTTAGGGAGGGCCATGACTCAAAAAAGGATTAAGAATCACTGACTCAGGATATTTCATCATGAAGCCCAAGAACAATATTGATGAAGTAAATTTCCTATTCAGCCTCATAGGAGGGAGTTTACACCTCTTCTAAGTGCCATTTTTTTCCCTGGACATCTTCCCTGATCATCTGAGACCAAAGTGATCCTCTCCCTCTCAATTCCTCTATCTACCGCCATGTATACATTATTTCTTACCCTTTTTTTCTTTAAGCTTAACCTTTCCAATAGAAATATCAGCATATCCCCAAGTTGGATGACTTATATAATTATCCATTTGAGATTAGTAGTGGTATTCCCATTTTATGGACGAGGAAACTGAGGTTTAGACAGTGTAACCAAATGGTCAGTAGTAAGTGGCAGATCTGGGGTTTGAACCCAGTTTATTTGACTCCAGGGTTTATACTGTTTTCCACTGTCTTGGAGAATTCTGTTGATTAGCAGAAGTCACAACTATGCTTTGTAGCTCACCTTGTATTTTGTGCTCAGACCTTTACTCAAAGAATCAAAGTCCTGTGTATGATCAAACCCTTTTATGAAATGACCCTGCATATGCCTGGAAATAAAAGATAGTAGAATGAATTGGACCTTATTACCCCATGTGCATATATGATTATGTGATTTGGTATAATTCTACATCATGTACAACCAGAGGGATGAGAAGTTATACTCCATTTATGTATGATGTGTCAAAATGCATTTTACTTTCATGTATTACTAATTAGAAAAAATTTTAAAATTCTTTAAAAAAATGCAGTTCCAAATGTTAACCCTTGTACTGAGGATATAACTCAATGGTAGAGCACTTGCCCAACTCACAGGAGGTCCTGAGTTCCATCTCCAGCATCACACATGCATTATAATAATAATAATAAGTTAATCCTTTTATTGAGCTCATTACAGTCCTTTTATTTATAATGGTTATCTTTATATTTTTAAAGTATGAAGAATACCAGAAAAATAAAATCAAAGGAAGGCTAGTTATAGTTGTATTAAATTACAGTTATCCTAAGGAAGATGGTTTTTATTCCCATGCTCAAATTAAAAACTGATTTAAAAATAGAAATAATTAATATGTGAATATCTACATATGTCTCCTTTGTTTAAAAATATTCTATAATCTGCCTATAACTTTGAGCTTTGAAGTTAGTGGTAAAACTTGAGAAATGGCTTAAGGTTATTGATTCATTCTTCCTTGACAGGTGAAATCATGAAGCAGCACTAACCACAGCAATTATGGCATTAAAATGTCAAGAAATTAGAGGTCAGAATAACAGATAATTTTCTTCTCTATGTCAGATTAAAAATTGACATTTATTTGACAGTTTAGGATTTCTGGCTGGGAAAATTATGACAGCTTAACTTATTTTATACTTGTAAAGCAGTAATTGATAATAAACTTTATCATGACAGCCTCTGGGCAGAAACATGACAGTACAGTTCTGGTACAAAGCTTTTCTTAATATGTAAACACTAGATCTGTTGGAGAGCAGATATTATTTAAATTGTCTTTAGTCTTGGCTTACATCATAATCTTCTGGACACTTTTTCATACATGAGCTCAACTAACTTTTGGCAGTGCTTTTTAAGCATGATAATGAATATTCTTTCTTATCTTTTTTTACATATTAATAAAAAGTTGTGATTTGCTTTATATTTGTACTTAATTAAATGATCACCAAGAAACTCCACATTATGACCTGTGTAGGAAATAAAGGATCCTGAAATCATCAAGTCACATGGTTTTCTAACTCCTTGCTACTTGAATGTGGTCCAGAGCCAGCAGTATCAGCATCAGCTGGGAGCTTGATGGAACTTCAGATCAGAAGCTCAGGCTTCCCTGACCTACTAACTCAACATGAATTTGAAGAGATCCACAGGGGGCTTGTTGGAGATACTAAAGTTTAAGAAACACTGCCCTACCAAAGGTGTGTTTGAATTTGGAAAGCTTCTTGTCTTCCCTACAAAAGTAGAGAGAATGGTATAATGAACCTCTCTAAACCTGTCACCCAATTTCAGGTCATCACATCTGCACCCCCAGCCCTGCCCCCTCTGATGTTTTTAAACACACATGACTTCCCCATCTAGCCCCTTCTAACCTTCTGTCCACTGTGTCCTTCCCATCCCATAGATATCAGGGAGAGGCTTCAAGCAGGCTTGTTTGGGGGAAAAAAAATCTCTCCATAAGTTTACATACTTTCCCAGTTTAAAACCAGGACTTAGGTGAACTCAGCTGATTCTGGAATCAGTTTTTCTTATTATTTCATAAGAATTTAAAAATAACTACATATACTAAAACTTACTAATTTGAGGGCTAAGATTCTTCTTGCTTCTGAAACAATTCTCAAATATTAATGGAAGCCTAATGTGTATTTCCATTTCACTAATTTAAATTGCGTGTTTTTCCTTCTCTTTTACTTATGTTTTTGAATGTGTTAAAACTTTCAACACATTAAAACTTTCAGTAATTATAGAAAGAAAATTAAGATGATTTTTAAGGAATTTTATTAGCCATTTTGTTAATCATTTGTTCGAATTCCTCTCAGAAAAACATAATTTTATCAGTCTTTGAGGATTCCAAAGCTCCAAAAGATTGTGCCATAGTTAGTAACTGATTAGCAGCAGAGATTATTAACTAAATGAATGCCATGAAATTTTTTAGTATGCTTTTATAATGAGTGAAAAATATTTCATTCTGAAATTTTTTAAAGAAATTATCATGCTTACTATCAGACATAATTACTCAAGTCTGTCTGCCTTATACAATGTTACATAGGCAGTAGACAACAAAAAAGGGTAGAAAGATGGGAATCCATCTTTTAAACTTGTATAAATCCATCTTTATAACTTGTATTACAGCCCACCATTAGTATTTAAGTGGCATTAAACTGGTCACTTAACTTTTAGGTACCTTTTTCCTCTCACCTAAAAAAATTATGGAAGAAACAAAACCTAATTCACAGAAGAAAAGATATGAAAAAATACTTAATAAACTGTAAAGCACAACACAGACATTGATTTTTTACCCAAGAGCTTCTGTTTTAATAATTCCTTTATATAATTCCAAAACTATCAATTTAATTTAAAAAGATCTACAGTAGCAACAGGTAAACTCAATTAATTTGTATTTATCATTTAGTTAAAAGAGAAAATCATGTTTTTAAAAATTTTTTTTGAGCAGTGTCTCCAAAACTCTGTAAAGGCCCCCTAATTGCAGCCCTCTTGTTGCCTATAACACTCTTTTTTGATCTAAATTAGTATTAGCATGCTTTCCTTTATTATTATTTATATTTTTAAAATTTTCCTCTCAGGGAGATTAGTCTTCACATTATCAAGTGAATTTGCATAAGTGTTGCACTGGCGTTAAAGTGTACCTATTTAGGAAGAGAGAAAAATGGAATTAATATTCCAACAGAAGCTGTAAGCTCACACCACACAAATTATTCACAAGATACTAACTTCTGAGCTTGTCGCAAAACTTGTCATCATACCTGTAGAGCTATCTACTAATTGAAAATGATTCGAATGACTTCTCTTTGACGATAAGAGGTATGAACTTAAGCCTATCAAAGTACTGTGTTGCTGGCAGCTGTTAGAACCTATGAGCCATGCAATGTTTATTTATAGACACATTTATCTATTTTTGCCTTTAAAGATATTAAATATTACCAAGAGTTATAAAAATATGAGACCTTTTGTCTAATTTTCTGTAACTGGTTTCTTGGTTGTCTTAGATATTTTTTCCCTTTATCTCTCACTTTGATCTGACAGGGATTACAAAGCATCCCTTTGAATACACTCTGGTGAAAATATACCCATAGGAAGTACACTAGATCACTTCAGTTTTCCTTTGTTTTCTTGCTGAAGAATTCCTTGCTACTACAGAGAATTGACATGATAGGGCTGTCAAGAACCACCCAGACAAATGTGTCTTTAGCAGAAAGAGCTGCAAGGCTACCTTTCCCAAGAAGATAAACTCATAAAATATATAAGGAAAACAATTAACACACTTTTCATCATGATGATGTAAATTTAAGTATTCATAGTGACAATATTGATGGCCTCTGTAGTCATTGCTTAGTTTTTTCTGTGAATTCATTTTCCTTGTCCTTCCCCCATTTCTGACTTCTTTATGACAAGGGATATCAGCACTACCCCATGGATCTTCCTGAATGAGTCATAAAGCAATGTTGATCACTTTCAAGTGCCACAGGCCTAACTGTCTTCAAATGAAGTGTTCAGGTTTCTTCTCCTGGGAAGCTATTTGGAGAAATGATTGCACCAAATGAGCAACAAAGTGGCTAACACTATCTCCATTTTCCTTCTATCATTACTGAAAGGAAGTTTTACTGAGCTGAAATTTTTAACAAATTCAGAAGCCAGATTAAAATACAAGGAATGGCCCTATATTTTAATGATTGGATTAGATATAGACATGAGGTATTTCATATAAAGCTAAAAGATCATTTTGGAGGCAAGAATAATATTATGAGGCCTAAAACTTACAAGGGCATAGATTCACATGCATTTGTTACATGTCTCTCATCCAGAGCAATAAAGCTTGTGGGGCAAAGATTTGACACAGTTTCAATATAGAAATTAGTATCAAGGAAATTAATGACACACATTTAATTTTGATTACTTAATAAATCTTTAATTTAGGTTTATCTTTTCTCATAATTACTGCAGCCCTTACCTAGTCTGCAGCCATCACTTGTTCCCTACAAAAGCATAAATAATGCAGCTAGTCAAAGTCAGATGTATGTCATTTATGTGAGGGGTGCTTTTTTTTCCTCTTTGTGTTATTTTTATTGTGTGGTGTTAAATGCTAATTATTGATTTTCAGAAATTAACAGCAAACGCTTTCACAAGCATCCAAAGTCGTATTTGACTCCAGGGAAGAAGGGTGAAAATTGCATCCTGCCGTTTGTTGAAGAAATAGCTGGAAGGGATTTCCTTATCTTCTATGAACATAGATTTTAGTTATATTACACATTCGTTACCTCAGCATAAATTAACAATCATTCAAAACATACTGCATGCTTCATTTTGTAGAAGTAGACATCACTCAATCTAAGTACCTGAGCATTTCAATTAGATGTTTAGGACTCATTGTTAAAATTTGTAAACATATTGATAATGAGCCTATTTAAAAGCCATTTGAAATCCCAGTGAGTCTTTCTAAAGTATTGTTTCCATTTATGTCAAAATCACAGAAGAACCTTTTGTTCTATTGAATACACACAGTAATAATTTTAACCTGAATTTGCTTTAATAAAAGTATATGCTTTTATTCACATGGTGAACTTTTATCTCAACATCATTCCATATGCCAAACAAATCTATTTTAGTTTTATCATTATCATTATTTTCTTTTCACAATTGGAAACTTCAAGTAAACTTGGAAAGATTGCCCCCTGTACCACTACTTCTCTCTCATTTCTCCTCCTGTACCACCTTCCCTCCTCCAGCTTATTCCTTCCTTCTCCTTTACCTCCTGAATCAGCCAACATAGATTTATTTTATATAAACTTATCTAACCAGCAAGAGTTAGGCAAGAAGGTTGTCCTGATTCTGTTTATGTATTACATAATGATTGACCCCAAAGTGAGCAAAGAACCAAAACCTGGAAGAATACTTAAGAGATCATCCGCAAAAACCCTTGTTTTCAGGTGGGTCAATCTAAATCATCTAGAAAAAAAGTGTTTCTGTTCTCTTTGTGAATATTAATAAACATAGATTGCAAAGAAACCCCGTAGCTCCTCCTCAGAAGTTTATCTTAGGTGTTTATCTTTTAAGTATTCCAAATCCTCAGAAATGTGTTATGCTTAGATATAATTTTATTTTGGTTTGTCATACCTAGACATGAAGCAAAATACTACCAGAACTTCTCTCTTATTATACCTTAATACCATCCTACTTTTGTCCATCAGGAACTCAGCACATTACCCTCTCAGAGGGATAATGAAACTTCCTTAACAAGGAAGGAAATTCAGACCATTCTACAATGCACACAAACCTTGAGGACATTAAAACTAAGTGAAATAGATGGTCACAAAAAGACAAAATACTGTATGATCTCACTTGTATGAGGTCCTTGAGTAATCACATTTATAGAGACAGAAAGTAGAATTGCATTTGCCAGGGTCTAGGGGAGAAGAGAGTGGAGATTTTTGTTTAATAGGTATAGACTCTTAATTTAGAAAGATAAAAATAGTTCTAGAGATTGGATTCATAACATTATGAATGTACTTAACACTACTGCCGTGTATGATTAAAATAGTAAGTTTTAAAATATGTGTATTAACATTTTTTAAAGAGATAATGAAGAGAATCTAAAATGGTCCTAGTTACAAAGGTATGGGCAGGATAAAGTGATCGAATAAGGAAAAATGAAGTTCCTGGCAGTTACTACTCCGGTACCATAGGGAACAAGGAGAGGGAGCCATTACCAAAACATCAATTCTTTTACGTGGCAAGAGAAGTGGTTGCCCAGTAAGAACTGTGATCTTGGAGGAACACAGCCTAGCCGCTGCTAGACCAGGACCTGGCAAGGAGGGCCACACAGTAAATACCTCGGCCTCCGGTCTCCTGACCTAAGCTGTGTCATTGGCAAACCCAGTGGGAAGTTTGAGAAAACAGAATGTTCTGAAGCTTTCCATAGAGGCCTCTGGCTCAGAGCCACAGAAGGTGTCCAGCTCAGCCATCTGTCCCCTTGGGCTCTTCACTTCTCTAGACTAAGCAAACTTATAACACCCAGGGTAGGTCAGCCACCACCAGCTACATTGAAATGCATGCACTGTTCCAACTTGAGTAAACTAACACTTATTTTAAGTAGAGAAATTAAATGAGCTTGCCACCAAGGGCATTGAACTGATACAAAAAGAAAATATTCCGGATGGAACATTTTCTGTCCAGAGGAAATGATGTTTACTATTTTTTCACATTCATTTGTTAATGTCATTGTAATTCACCATTCCAAGGAGGAAATAGAAATCAATAGAATTGCTGTTTAAGTTTACACTAAATGAATGAAACCAAAAACTAAAGTAGGAAATAAATCAGAGAACCCTCCCTCAAATATTGTCCAACACAGTCTACTAATTAAAGCAAATGTGGTCCTCTTTTATTGGAGTAACCAAATATTTGCTTAAATGTTCAATAATTTTGCTGGAATAGATTTTTTACCTTAATGTCGATTGGTAAAACAAAAGGAAAAATATTTGTTCTTTTATTGTGGTTTCCATAAAAAACTAGAAGCAGATGAATATAAAATACCATTTTAATTTTTTATATAGTTTAATGTTTATAAAGCAAGAAATAATAAAGTGCATATATTATTTGCTTGATTTACTTTGCTCCTGGTTTTGAACATTAAAAAGTAATGCTTTATATGATCTTGTTTTATTACAACAATAAACCAGAAGCAAAAGCTTATTAGTTAAAATACACTCTGCCATTAAGTAACCTTTCCTTTTATCACTTCAGACTTCCCAAAGTCCCATTGGGTTCTTGTTGTTGTTTTTGTTGTTGTTGCTTATTTTTCTTTATTTGGTATTGGTAGAATTCCAAATAGAAGAGAAGGATAATGTAAAACACATACATATTATTTTTGCTCTGTGTCAAATTTATATTTTCTGATTTAATTTTAAAAAGATGCTTTCAAATGTTAAAAGCATTATAAGAATTATTAGTTTTGAGGTACACTCAAAACTAAGGAAGCTTGTTGAATTTTTTTCTATGTTTCCAGTCATTTGAACTATTTTTTCCTGGAGTTTTCTAAAAATTATCAATGAATTGACTGGTTATTTGAATATAGTATGAGCACATTTTTAAAAACAATTTGTAGTTATAGATGGATGGAATGCCTTGATTTTGTTTATTTTTATGTGGTGCTAAGAATCAAATCCAGTGCCCCACATGCCAGGCAAGCCACTCTGCCACTGAACTACAGCCCCAGCCCAGTGAGCATTTTTAAAGTGATTTTTTTTTTCTTCTGGAAATCAATTTAAAAGATTAAGCAGAACAAGGAAAATGGTTGACATAGGACATTTGAGAGCCAGCATTGTTAGCTTGCTCATGTTTCTCATGGCACTATAGGTTTGATGGCTTTTCATCTGAAAGATACTAAATTACATTTACAAAAAATTGAATGATCCCATGGGAGAAAAAGATATCTGGGTTAAATGTACCTAGATTATAGGAAAAAAACAAAATTATCCTAAGTTTTTATCACTTGCATAGAAGAAAATATTTGACTCCTAAATACTGACTTACCTTTTATTTTACCACATTTACTTTAACCTTGGTTATGACTCTTTCATGTTAACAGGCACATATAGGATAACAACCTATGTATTAATTTCCTCCTATGAGGACTTAAGCCCAGGTAGTTCATAGAGGAGGAAGAAAGGTCATAGAGCATTTAGAATTTTCTTGAAAGGAAAGGCAAGAAGGAAACAGAGCAATTACACAAAGGACACTAAGTCAAAGGGAAATAGTATATTTCCCACCAAGGCTCACACAGCCCCTTTGTGCACATTTATGAAGACACCCTCCTTATGTTGATGAATTACAAAGTTGCTCCTTATTCTGAGAATTGGAGTAGATTCTGTCCCTCATTTCCCCTGCAACCGGTCATCTTTGTATAGCGCATGGACAACTCTCTAGAGAGGAGCATGGTTGACTAGAGAGTTTTATAAGAATAAGTAGGAAAAGGGGCTGGGGTTGTGGCTCGGTGGTAGAGCACTTGCCTAGCATGTGTGAGGCACTGGATTTGATTCTCAGCACCACATATAAATAAATGAGTAATATAAAGGTCCATCAACATCTAAAAAATAAAAAAAGAATAAGAAGGAAAAACGGAGGGCTAGATGAATATGTTGTTAATTTTGTAACTTGGTATGTAGGTCCTGAAGTGTTTTTACATGGGAGAGCTTAACAAGACTTAGGAGTGGGATAATCAGGGAGTAGAAAGGAGAAAAGACAAAGTGTCCCTAATAATTTCCCTAATGAAGCTTTATATTCAGATAAATAGGTAAAAGTGAGTTATATGTCATATGTGTGTATGAAGTCTGAAAATCACATACATTGTTCCAAAGTACATGTGCATTGTTCACCCATGCATAGCTTAGCTTGGTGCACATATGTGTTTATTTCTCTGCCTACCCCTGTGAAATTCCACATGCGAAAACTTCCTTAAGGGGTTAAACACACCTCTTTCTTGATGGGTCTTAGCAAACACTTAGCACATGAAGACTGATCAACAAATATTCAGCAAAATTATTTCTATAAGAATTCGTATAACAATTAAAATCTAAACTTTAAAGAAACTAACTTAATTTTCTATGCCTATCTGAACAATTCCTTGTGAAGGACTAACATGGTATTCCTTATACTGTTAATTCATAAGACACAATTAAGTTTGTATGTGTGGCAATTTCAGCATATCATTACCCCAAAAGACCACATGATCTAAATAATTATTTTTTTTACGGCTTTGACAATGACATGATAGGTTCATAAACACAAGAAATAAATATACAAAATCAATACAACCATTTGGGGAGTCAATTGAGCAGTAAAACTAAACACATTGCTACCCATTTCTAGGTATACACCCAACAGAAAAGTCTGCTTACTGCCCTCAAAAGATGCATGTAAGAATTTTCTAAACAACTGTATTCATAATAACCTGAAACTACTAACAACCTAAATATCCATCAACAGAAAAATGTATTCGTTGTGGTAGGTTAACAATGGAATACTATACAACATATAAAACACACCATTGACATGCACACAAAAAGAATGAATCTCAGAAACATTATATTGATCAAAAAAAGACAAAGAAAATATGTACAGTATGATTCCATTTATCAGAAATTCAAGAAAAGAAAAATCAATGGTGATAAATATTAAAATAATGATTAGCTTAACAGGGATTGTGGTGTGGAAATAATTGGTCTGGGAAGGGTACAGGATTATCTGTACGTAAGTGTACTCTCCTGTTACCACCATTCAATCAGAGTAGGAGACTTCCAGTTCCATTCCACAGTCCTCTGTCTTGATAAAGGTATGCACATGCACACACATGCACATACACACACATATGCACCCGCACACATACACACATGCACACACATATACTCATTCAGCTATACACTTAAGATTAGTATATTTTAAGTACTTTATCAATTCTAAATGTTTAATAAGAAATGTACAGAAATGAATAAATTATGCACAAAGGAAGCTTAAGTTCAAAATACCAGATTCAGTGATTTATAAAAGCCTAAGAAAGAATGTTACTTAAGTATAAATCAGTCCATATTTTCGTGTTATCCTACCAAAGGGTCATTCACCAATGATTATGTTGCCTTTCATATTTGTAAAATATGGAAGGTTTGGCAGTCATTGGTTTTGAAAATTCTAGTTTGTAAGCCAGATGTGTATGAGATATGTAGGCCTTATCACTGTTTATTATATGTACAAAGTTACTATAATTCCTTGATTCTGAGATGCACATCATTTTCATACCTCAATACTCCCAATGTGATTTGTTTATCAATCAGTGATGTATCATAGTTTAATTGAAACATTTCCTACTTCTTAATGGTATGTACAATAATAATGCTTTTAGTACTGGATAACATCTTGGATTCTGTGAAGTCTAATAGACTTTTAGTTTTTTGCCATATACTTCACACAGACTGATGAGCACTCATAGTTTTTAGTTTTCAAAAGGATTCACAAACTCCATAGTTTGTAAAAATCAGACAGAAAATAAGCAAGTGAAATAGGCCAAGCACAAGTCTATACATTGGTCACGGGAGTGATGGGCCTTAAAAAAGGGCAGCTGTGCCTTAGCACCAGGTAAGTTTGCTGTGCAGGAACACTAGGTTGATATTGCCAGATCTTCTAATTTTGGGGAGAAAGGCCAGAAAATTCAATTTATTGTATGAAATCACTTGAACTGTAAATGTTGACTCAAATAAAAATCCTGTCTGTGAGTTGAATCTCTCTAGCTCATGGGATGCCAGTGTGTGACCTCAGTTGGAAGGTAAACTCTGTGAGGGCAGGAACAACTTATCTGTTTTATTTGATGGTATCACAAATATCTAGAATGGCACCTGGTGTGTAGTAGGTGCTCAGTATGTTTTATAAATAAAGGTGGCATTGAATCTCTCTGACACATGCAGAACATAGAGAAAGAAATTTCAATTTATATAATTTTTTAAATGTCAGTTTTGATAATAAAGAAAGAATTTCTTATAATTGTTCCAAGTAGCTTTTCTAATTCAATGTATTGATTTGGAAATTATTAAAGGAACAATTCCATATGTCAAATTATTTTTCATGCTCATGACTAGCTAAGTCCTACTTAATCTCCAGACTCATTTCATGTCTTTTTTCTGGAAGTCCCTTTCCTAAGAGCCTACTCCTCCTTCTGCTGTATCATCCCCCTGAGCTCTCAGGGCAATCTGGGCTTCTCTCCAGTGCAGTCCTTGTACCTGCCATGTGCACTGACATACACATCTATCTTCCTGGGTCTGCAAACTTGCTGAGGGCAGTCTGGTGTCTGACTTTGTATCTCTTATACAGAGTAAGCATTCGACAAATGACTGCCAATATTTTCTGTGATATTCATTTGCATAAGGAAAGGACTTTGAAACTTGCTCTACCTCTGGTGACTGTGGACTTTTTTTTCATCTGAGACTGACTTTCAGTTTGGCACAAATACTCTGCTATTGCCTCACTTCTATATTTAGCAAATAATTTTGAGCCTCTTTTAAAACTAAGCCATAATCCTGACCTGCAGAGATTCGCAGTCTGAGCAAGGAGACATGCATGCTAAATGTATGTTAAATGCCATAATAAAGGGCAGCAATGTGCTGTGAGGATTTGGAGGGCATTCACTGAGATGTGCAGAGTCTGAGAAGCAAAGGATTGAGATCCCTGCCCAAGGTCAACCTTAGAAGAGGATTGTCTCCTATGTAGGGAATAGCTCTCAGAAAAAGGACTGAATTGTCCTTAATTGTTGAGATTCATGGGCTGCAGAAGGTCCTGCATCTCAGTGGGCAACTCTTCCAGTCACCGTACCTACCTCCCCACAAGGAAGACATCAATGACTTTCTTAAAAAGGGGGACAGAAACAAGATGCCGAGAGCAGGCAAAGAAAATCAATAGTATCACTTCCCATTCAAATGTCTGGTAAAAAGAGAAGACAGCACATTTTACCAGCATCAGAAAGATTCATATATTTTTAAGTCAGAGGGCAAGGAATTACTGGAAGGCAGGATGGCAAGATAGCTAAAAGATAGATATTGGAGTAAGATTTTTTGAGTCATGAAAGTATGTGATTGAAGATCACAAGGAAGAGGGATTCAAAAGAAATAAATGTTCAATGTAGGAATAGACTGTCATAATAAAAAGACACGATTGATCGCAGCTCCTAATGTCATCTCGGAGTCATTTAGATATATGGGTATGTGTGCTCTGCCTTAGTCCCAAGAAGATCACAGATGGGACCTGCCAATGAGATCTATATAGAAGATTTCTGGAAATTATGTCATTCCCATATTTCCAAGTATTCTTTTAATACTTCTCTTTCAGAAACAAAATTGAAGTCAAGTAAAGCATGTTTACTGACTCATTCCTTCAGTGAGCATTTAGAGGCTGCCTAAGTACAAGGCACTGATCTAGAGATTAGTTGTGATTAGTTTTACCCCAGCTTCTTGACACCATGGAGTCCTTTTACTTGGAGGAGTAAAAACACAGGCAAAAGGACCTATTGTTAGAGAAATCTCAGCCCCATATGATACTTGAAAATGGATATTGAACATTTGCTAAGCAGGGCAGCTTTAACAATAAAATTACTGCTCTTGTTATTTTCTTTCAAATAATTCTCGAGAGTTTATTGTTAATGATGTGAACCAAACCAGAAATGGCCTCTTCCCCCTTTTATAATCATAAATCTTGCATCGGGGAGACAAAATATGATGATATCTATGTGAATACAATTTAGTTAATAGCCACACTTTGCATATGAGTGGACACCATGCAAATAAATGTATACATTAAAATTGGACAGCACTTAAAGAGATTTAATAATTCATCCCATTGCCTCTGCAAATAAAAGAACTGAAACCCATTTGTGCAATTGTTAAAATATGGTGGATAATGATGCATTCATGTTTAATATTGCTAATAAATTTGAAATTTCACATTTTATTGATAAACATTTTCTTGAAATGCAGTCTAGGAGGACAGATTGTTAAATTTAAATACTTTATAAATGAGAATTGTAGATAGCAGTGTGATTAGTGGCATTGCTGTGTCAAGAGCCATCTACCAACTTACCTGCACTCCTTCAAGAACTCAGCAGTGGTTTCTGTATTTCACTTTTATGTGCAACAAAATTGCACACAATTTTAGGGGGAAAAATTAGCATAGTAACAGAGTAATGATCATAGTAAATTTTGTACTTCTCCCCTGTTGACTTAAATTACATACTTAAAATATTTCAGTAAAAATATTTCATAGTCTGGCTTAATATGTTGAAATATTTTGCCTATAGAATTCATTTATAGAATATGTAAGTCTCCTGTAAGATTACCTCTGACACACACACAAAAAGGTATGTTGTATAGCTAGACAATTTTCAGTCTAAATTATTTTTATTCATTGGAAACCATAAAAATCTCATTAATATTTCCATTCACATAGGCTTTAATAAAATATATAGCTCAGGATATCTAAAGAATTCTTTCCTTTTTGGGTGAGTTCTAATAAAATTTCAGAAAAAAATGCAAAAGAAATAACTCATACATATAAGTAGTATTTCATAATTCATCCTAAAATAACCTAGCAAGCTAAGATAAATTTTAGGGAAATTTTTGCCATATTTAATTATTATACAAAATTTTTAGTATTCTTTGTTCTGTTTGCCCTCTGAATTGATTAGAATGTATGATCTTCTGATTTTTATTTTATATCAGTGGTGGACTTCATGTCTCATTTTTTTTTCCCATTAAGATTCCAGAAACTTATTTCATTAGAGATCCTTATACATTCCTCCTTACAAAGGACTTTATCAAGGTATATGTGTTGTATTTAGTATTCAAAGTGTTTTCTTGGTCTCTAGCTGCATGCATGAACTCACAGGTTAGCCTTTCCACGTTTAACCCCAGCTTCTGGTAATAAGAATGGTGATGTGGTTAACTGAAGCATGTTTGGAAGAAGAAGCAAAGCTTGTCTACAAAATACTAACACTTGGATGATTCTGCACCCTGAGAAACGAGCACCCGGTGAATTTTCTGGACTTTTTTCATGGCTGACTTGGGATACACTTGCATTGTCAGAGTGTGTTGACCTCTCTCTTTGATGCATATTGATTATGACAATCACCCTCCTTGCCCTGCAGGCCATGGAGGCACAGATACAGAACTTTGGACAGACGCCATCTCAGTTGCTTATTGAGCCACATCCCCCTCGGAGCTCTGCCATGCACCTGGTAAGACATATCAGCATGTTGAGGTTATTTTTCTTTCCTTTGTACCTAGGAATAGAACAAATAAAACAGTGAGTTTTAAAGGCTTCTCAATTTGCTACTGGTTAACTCTTCAGCCCAAGGACATATTCATACGCCAGGAAGAAACAGAGATGGGAGTATGATTCTTACTTTTGAATCCCACTAATTAAGCTAGCCCCATTTTAGATTCATAAAAATAGCCATCTTCTCTGTGTATGCCTCTGCATAAACTCATTCATGCACATACAAGCATACAGACACATGCTGACACCAAAATTAAATTACATTTGTAAATTACAGTGAAAATATAAACACAATATGATATTGCCAAATTTAATTTTGGATGACTGGGTGAGGTAAGGAGAATGTTCATTTTACAAAAGGAAAAGAAATACATAGGTAATTTATGACCACCACTGCAGAGAGGCTGTTGAACAGAGGAGGTGAGAGTAACGGCCCCAGAACCAGACTTGTGCCAAACCACACTCACTAGTGGATGACTCAGGCAAAGTCCTTAGCTCCTCTGTGTATACATTTCCATGTCTGTAACAATAGGGGTAAAACTAGTACCTACTATTAAAAATGTAATGACCTGGTCCTACATGGCACTTAGTCTAGCCCCTGACATACAAGTTACTAATGAATGTTAGTCTACATCCTCATCAGCTACTCATATTAAGCCTTTTTTCCCACTTCACAATAGAAAACTTCTTACCTTTTCATTTAAATCATGTTTTAAAAGCCCACTTAACAAAACAGTACCTTTTTCAGTTTATCGATAAATAGTAAACATTTCCCTCTTTAGCTAATTTGAAGAAGGTTAAATTGTTTCTTAGGACATATTCTTAGAATGTATTTTTAAACTCATTTTTCACCAATTTTTTGGCAAAAAAATGCTTGAAGTCAAAAATGTTTCCAAAATGAATTCCAGTTTAATTTTGCTACTCCATCATCAAAGCAATAAGTACCCTCATTTTAGAGTGAAGTGTTCCAGAATATAGTCATATATATATGTATGTAAATGTTTTATAAGTTGCTTTTGGTGAATAAAAAATTATTCATTCCTTTCATTCGTTCAGCAAATTATCAATTATTTAACAAATTCATATTGAGCCCTTGTGTGTATCAGATAATGTGATAAGCACTGGAGGTGCAGAGGCAGATGACTGAATTAGCTCAGCCAGTTTCAGCTCCCTGGTTAGTCAGTAGTGAACTCTTTGCACTGCAGTTGGTTCTTCTTTGTGATAAAACAAGTTTGCACTACATGCAGACTAAACCCTCAGCCCCAGTGTAGACATGGAGTTGTGGCTTTGGAGCCTGGAGCTTCCAGATGAGGCATTTTTAATAACCTGTCCAGGAGAATATCTCTAACACTTTATTTTATGAAATGGTTTGGCAGAAGAATTTTTATTTCCTCCTTAGTTTTAATAATAATAATAATAATAATATTTATCCTGGAGGAATGCCAAGTCAGAATTCATTACTTTCCTCCAGGAAATTATTAGAGACTAAATTGGCATGGAACTTTTTAAAAAGAAAGATCTAAGCTTCTAAGTTATTGTCACAGAGGATTCATATATAGAGGAAACAATTACAAAACATGTTGGAAAGCTAAATCATGATTATTTCCAGCATTCTTATTTTGTGTTTTCTATATGACAGTATTTATAGTGTTTTCTGGTACTCATAGTATCTACTTCCTATCAGGTCATGTACTAGATGTTTCAAGAAACAAAGGTTAAAAAGAGAAAAAGAAGTAAAAGCCTAGCCCCTCAGTAAACTCGCAGTCTAGAAGGGAGAAAGGAGGCAGGCCGGCCATGCCAGAGCAGAAATGTGTGTGAAAACACTGACAGGGGAGCCCTCTGGCTGCTTTATGGAGATCATTATATATTTTAATTATTTAGACTGTAGCTGAGACCTCAGATCAGCCAGATAGAAATGAAGATATCCATCAATTCACTTTGTATTCCATTCAAACAGTATCAGTCACTGATTGACAAAATTTTCTACCAAACTGATTTTTTAACTGCACAATTAGGTTCCATCTTGTGGCCGTATCTGTGAGCTAACTCTTGACATGGTAGTCTGGCTACATCCAAATTGAGACTAATAATTAATCTTCCGGCATCCTGTATCGGTGATGTCACAGAGTGCCTGCTGTCTTCTGTCTGTGCCATCCTCAAGTGAAAGCTGCTCTGTTTGGACAGACTGTAGCCAGTAGCATGGTTCAGATGGCTCGGACGTCCCTACACATGCTCATACTAGCCTTGTCTGTTATAACCCCCTCCTCCCCACACCTTCCACTAACCTTGTTATCCCTTTTGTTTCCTTCTGTTCTCTTCCCTTTCTACTCAACAGTGTTTCCTTCCACAGAGCCCCCTCATGTTTAAAGATCAGATGCAGCAGGATGTGATAATGGTGCTGAAGTTTCCATCAAATTCTCCAGTAACTCACGTGGCTGCCAACACCCTACCCCACCTGACCATCCCTGCAGTGGTGACAGTGACCTGCAGCCGTCTATTTGCAGTGAACAGATGGCACAACACAGTAGGTATGTGGTCCTAAGCAAGGCATTCACTAAAGAGTTAAGGTAAGAGAGGTGTTCTTGGGGTAGCTCTCATTGCCAGATAATCTACAAGAAACAGCCTAGTGGATCATCATCAGGCCCAACTAAATGACTGGTCTGTCATCCTCACCACAGCTATATGTTAGTACTCACAGAGGTCATGGTGTGTGGTTAAATGCTAAATACATATTTGATAAATGAAGCAGTTTTACAAATAAATCAGACCCTCCCTCTCCCTAGTCTATCACTGAACCCCTATACCTCCACTTTATGCCATATTAAACAAAAGTGAGTTCAAATTTGGATTTTCCAAATAATAGCTTCAAATCCTCTTTCTTCAATGTCATTCATTTATTTAGCAAATATTTGAATGACCATTGTGCATCAACACTTGGAATACAGCAATGAACAAGACAAACTTCATCTCTATCCTTGTGGAACTTAGAGTCTTTGAAAAAAGACAGACACTAAATCATTCAGTCATTTCACATGTTTACCCCATATTCCTTCCTAAATGTTCTGCCCAGTACATCTTCAAGTGATATAATGCTGTGACAAAAATTTAGACATATTGATATGCATTTAACCAGGGCAGAAGTAGATATGACTGAATGATTTAGTTGGCCCAGTTCACCACTTAAGATCTCCCTGGAAGGCACAGGACTCCCACTGTTTCCAGACCTGAGCAGATGAGCCCTGCTGAGTTAACCTGACTCTTTCTAGCCTGCTGACTTCTACCTTGCTCTGAAAATGCGATGATTTACACCATACTTTTATCTGTGAAGAGTTTCAAAGTATAGCTATTTTATGGTTATTGGTGACATTAACAACATGGGGTAGCACTACTGCCATTCAATCAGAAGTGTGCAGCAAACATCTGAAAGAAAAATATATGACTTCATTATTCACAGGAGTTTCAGCCTCTAGAAGTATTTTGCACAAAGAGAAAAATATAAAGGATGATTTTTTTCAATTGTTCTTAAGTACTGTCTGTGTGCAAAAAGTATAACTAATGAACCGGGTACAGTGGCACACACTTATAATCCCAGCAGCTCAGGAGGCTGAGGCAGGAGGATCGCATGTTCAAAGCTAGCCTCAGCCAAAGTGAAGTGCTAAGCAACTCAGTGAGACCCTGTCTCTAAGTAAAATATAAAAATAGGGCTGGGGATGTTACTCAAGTGGTCAAGTACCCCTGAATTCAATCCCCTGTACCCCCGAAAAAATTATAAATAATGAACTCCATCAAGCCCTAAATATTAATCCTCCAAAAGTAGCTTGTAGTGATATTAAGATTTTAGGTGTGCTATGGCCTAATTTCATACTTTCAATAGTCATATGTTAAGAGAGGCCCTGCTTGGGTGGGCTCCCCAGCTTCCACCCTACCCTGTCCCAGGGGAGCCCATGCTCACATCATCCAGATTGGTAGCATGGCCTTTTCTCTGATTTCAGACTCTGGTTGCCCGATAACCCTGGCTTTTTGTTGGGTTCAAGAAATGTCATGTTCCTGTGTTTCATCCAGCTTTTTCTTATCAGTCTTTATAGCTTTCTATATCTTAAATGGAAACCCAAAGTCTGTGTTATAATGACTTTTTTTAAATTTAGCTTTTAATTTTTACAGACTGCATTTTGATGCATTGTACACAAATGGTGTACATCATTTCGTTTCTGTGGTTGTACACAATGCAGATTCATACCATTCACGTAATCATACATGTACACAGGGTAATGTTGTCTTTTTTGATACTACCTACAAAGTCACACAATATGTCTAAATCATTCTTAAAATAATTTACCACAGTTTTTAAACAAATGTATATTTTGTGTAGTCATCATAAAACACAGCTTGTTAGGAAATTCTTTTCTGATAATTTCATAAGAGTTTTTCTCTTTCTTTTAAACCTTTAGGCCTCAGAGGAGCTCCAGGTTACTCCTTGGATCAAGCCCATCATCTTCCCATTGAAATGGACCCATTGATTGGTATGCTAACAAACAAAAATAAATTTTCATAGATACTCTCCACAGATTGTTTTATAATTATTTTTCAAAAAAGATGGTTAAAAATTTTTTTTCTGATACAAAATTAATGCGCACACAGCATCATATTACCATTAAGGAGCTGTGTAAATCGTAACATACCATTTAAAAACTTTGGTATTAAAGCAATTGTTTGTAACATTTTATTGGTATTTTAGGAGGTCATTTAAGTTGATTATAAACAAAACAAATAATTATAGATTGTCCTTTGTTTCAGCCTAAACTATTCTTAAAAATTGTATATTATTTAAAATATAAAGATTTACAGTGATTGTTAAAGGAAACTAATACTAAAGAATATCTTTTCTAGAAATCTCTATGCAACAGTGCTAAACATTTTTAAAGTAAATATTTCATATGAATTGCAAACTCATGTAGCCATAGTACTTGTGGCAGATATTTAAAATATTTCAAATAATTACATATACTTACTAGCCATATAATCCAGAGCAAGCCTTTAATCTTTCTAGGACTCTCAGTTTTGTATATGTGAGATGGTTTATAATAATGTTTATTCTGCTTATCCTCTGGAATCATTTAGAAAATTAAAATAGGAAAAAGACCTAAAGATGTTATGAAAAATTATTGAGCTACATACAATTTATTGTTTTATTCTTTTAATAATTCAGTTTTTGTCTTTGAACTAAGAGAATAGGGCCATTTCTGTTCATTACATGTAACAAGATATAAAATGACATTTATGTATCTTGGGGAGGACACAAGGTTCAGGACTAGGAGTATTTTTAGAGTCTAGCTATCTATTCCTCTGTCCAGCAGACATTGACAATGAATTATATAGCTAGTATGTAACCATGGAAAATTTAATAACTCTAATTTTTCTAGGACCAATTATATAGTTTTCCAGCAATCCGGGACCTCTGGTTTGCTTTTTCCCTTACTGTCTTTTTAAAATATAATAATTCTTTTATTGCTTACCTTCCCTAGTAATTATTTTTATAGCATTAGTAGAAATCTACAAATAGTAGCACTTAGATTTAATTGGTGTTAGAGAGTGATGGTGGTGGTGACCTTCTACATCTGCATTTTCTGTTTAAGAATTCAGCCTGGGGATTTCTCCTGAAAGGATGGTGTAGCGTAAGGGACAGGCTGGCATCCAGACAGGCACTTGGGAAATCAGATGTGTCTCCGAGTTCCTGACTTTATTCAGATTCAATCCCAGTGCTGTACACTGATTCTTTGCCTGTCTCTTTGCTCCCTGATCTCTCTCCCATCTTTTTTATTCCTCTCCTCCCTGCCAGCCCATTCTAGAAAGGCCTTCTGTTTGTTGACAATCCAGGTCTTTAGAGCTGCTGACCTAAAGCTCCCTGTGGGGCTTCCCACACAACAAAATCCCTTCCTCAGATCTCTACCTTCTTCTCTTCACATGAATTGTAAATGCCATCAAAAAATGACAGATTGGCAAATGTTAGAACATTTTTTCTTATATACCATTCTTCATATCATTTTTATCCTTCATTTGGTTCTTATTGGACACTAATGAACTTGTGTACAGCAACCATCTAGAGAATTAAATACACTTAAATATTTTATTATATTTTAAATTCATTGCCTTGATTTCTTCATACTGTTCTTATTTATCAGTGGAGGAAGAACTTAAACATTTCTGGAATAGTTTTTAAATATATAACATGGTTCCTAAATAATCCCTGCTACTAAGGAAATTTATATTCCTCAAGAGAAAATGTCAGAGTCATAATAATCTTGTTGTTTTAAAAATCTATTTCTAGATAAATGAAGCATAAAACTATTTTTGTCTCCTCTGAGTACTTGGTGAAATTCTTTGAAACACTTCTTTAAATTCTATTTATTTTTAGCCAATAACTCTGGTGTGAATAAGCGGCAGATCACAGACCTTGTGGACCAGAGTATACAAATCAATGCACATTGTTTCGTGGTCACAGCAGATAATCGCTATATTCTTATCTGTGGATTCTGGGATAAAAGCTTCAGAGTTTATTCTACAGAAACAGGTAATCTTAACTACAAATAGCTTGTTCACTTTAAAATGACTATTGCTGAAAATCAGAGCTTACATGAAATTATACTAAATATTATCTATTTCCATCATTCACCAATTTTGAATCAGTGGTCAGGATTCAAATTAGAGGTTCACATTATAAGCTAAATAACTAGTTTAAAAAAATAAATAACTAGTTTAACACATCCATTCTTAACCTTAGCATTATCCCTGAATTTGTATGACAAACGCGATTGTTGTCTCCTTCTCCAAGTTCATATCCAGTGAACGATCTTAAAACTCCCTTTAGTCTGACTCAAATCATGAGGAGGAAAAACCATGATTGTTATTTTGTAAGATCATTTCTTAAAAATTCCGAGTATCATTCTTGTGTCAGTTTTCAGGAATAAGAATTATAGCTAGATTCAGAGGTCTATAGATTCACTTCACAAAGATTTAGTGAAATAAAGCTGAGCTATTACCATCTAAAGAAAAAGAGTAGTTAAGGAAACCTGTCATTTCTGTGCTGCAGGGAAATTGACTCAGATTGTATTTGGCCACTGGGATGTGGTAACATGCCTGGCCCGGTCGGAGTCATATATTGGAGGGGACTGCTACATCGTGTCTGGGTCGCGAGATGCCACCTTGCTTCTCTGGTACTGGAGTGGGCGGCACCATATCATAGGAGACAACCCCAATAGCAGTAAGTATTTGTCTAAAATTAACCTGTCAGGCTATGGATTGATTAAATGTATTTTGTGTTTTTGATGTTCCTAAAAGGTTTTTTCTGAGACTGTAAAATTTTAAAGCATGAAAATTTAAGTGGCAGAAATCTTATTGGAATGTAGCTCTGTTCAGAGTATAAAAGTGTGCAAATACTAGCACTTTCAGCCTGGGAAAACTCCCAGATCCTTCCCACTGACCTGTTTGTCATTCAGTGTCCAGACATTCACTCACTTCAGAAACTTCATCTGGTCCACCAAGCCTCATAATTTTGCTCAGCTTTCTTTTATCTATCCATTCTATGAATTTTCCTAAGATTTTATTTGTGGCTCTGTCAATGAATTTACTACTTTCTACCATGTAGTACAGAAAATGTCTCCATTTGTTCATTTACAAATAATGATTGAATGACCCCTTCAGATTAGGCACTGGGGATGCAAAGAGTAAGACTGTTAACTACTTGGGATGACTGCTCAAGTTGTTTTTATACAGCAGTGCTCCCTAAGAGGTCCTGTCGGAAAAGAAGAATTCCTAGTAAGATAATTTGGGGAAGCACTGGATGTACTCTGTGTAAGCTCTGAGGGACTTACACAAACGTCTCTGTTGACTTTTGTTTAGCCCACAGTTTCTCAAACGTATTTTCTCATGGAATGTTTTGTTCATGTAAGAGTAGGACTTAGTCCTTGGCACTGTTGTCTTGAGGAAACACTGAAGTAGATCATGGCTATTTCAAGGTCCTGGCATAGTGACATATATAAGAGGTTTCCAGGAAATATTGTCTTGTAAGTACCACATGCTAATGGATTATGCCACTGGCTCTCCTCCAGTAAATATTGTTAAATGATAGAAGTGCTAGACTACCTAGAAATAATTATTGCTTTTTAATTGCCTAGCTTTTGATAGTTCAAATATATGTGTTTCCTGTAAAACACAGAATGGTTTCTGTGAAGTGTCAAGAATGGAAAGTACCTATGGCAAGATTATTCGAATTGTAATGCATACATAAGTCACAACTTAAACATTGCTCAAACATGAGTTTAGGGAATATCCATGACAACAGAGGTAAGAATTTCCCAGGAGTCCTGTGTATTTGCAGCTGAAATACCGTAAGAGTAGATATGAATTCTACAAGATGCCATGTTTTAGTTGCGTGGCTTAGGGTCTCTACCCTGGTCAGTTCTACCTGTGAGATAACTGGGGAAGGAGAGGAATGGAACATTTGCCATTCAAGTCTCACTCCTTCCCCCAATGCATACAAATTTTGACAAGAACCCTACAACAATAGTGGATGACTTTTGATGGACAGGAACAAAGACCCCCTCATAGAATAGGAGAGAATATCAAAATATATGCAAATAAGAAATTACTGGAAGATTAAATTAGATGACCAAATGATATGTGAGGTTTTATTTTTAATGCTAGAGTTGAAGAAAAGTGGATGAAAAAACTGAAAGGATGTTGTGAAATAATGTATATCTCTTGGCATAGAGTGTGGGGAAAAGTGTGTGTTAAACCTAAGTTTCAATTCACATATAAGTAAATTGTAAAGGAATGTACAATATTGATTTGAGGGGGGAAGAAGTATTCAGTGTTACTTGATTTCTAACCAGTTCAAACAATCAGTTGCCAATGAGAATCTTATTATAAATACTAATAAGTCAGCATCCTATTTACTCTTCTAAAATCTTGCCCTTAAAAAATTTTATCTGTGGACAGATTCTAGTGTGCCTGTGTGTGCATGTGTGTGAGTATTGCTAAGTCATCATTGACCTACTGATGATGACTTTTATTCTCAAGCATGGTATGTTATCACATGCATTTTATCTAAATGTACTTTTACATATTTCTAAATTTTATTTATTTACATAATAAGGTAGCATTACTTAAAAATATTTAATGAAGCATCAGATCTGGGTAGCATCATATATATATATATATATATATATAAACAAAAGTTATTAGAAAAAATTTCAAAAGAAGCAAGGTAGAGTTTTAAGTATATTTGAAAATGAGGCTCAGAAGTGAAAACAAATATTATTTCCAAAATGAAGATTCATTTAATAAACACTGCCTTCTGATAGCAGACATAGGATATTTTAGGTAAAGAACTTTAAAGAGAAGTGTTAAATCATAGTAATTAAATGTACTACTTTACTTTCTAATGATCTTTTAATCAAAAGACAAAATTGACATGGACTGTAGCTTTGGATAATCAGTTAGCAGGAAAAGTTAAATATAATCATATTTGAAATGTTTTAAGTTCCATAGGACAGAAGCTCTGTGAATACAAAATGTTTCTATTAGCCCTTAAGAAAAAAATTGTGGTTATTATATTTGTTAAAAAATAGTGTTTTATTTAAGCATTAAATAAGAGTAAGATTATTCTTCAGAAGTTTACAGAGATTATCAATATATATTTTTCAGTATTGCCTTTAACTCTAAGAATTTAGTTTTTGGTCAAATAGTCTTGTCTTATGAAACTACACCACGTCCATAAAATCTACCCTGTCAAATCTTTATTGGATATTTAACATGGAGATAGGTAGTATGGCTTCCATTATGCTCAGTATACAGGAGAAAAATGTTCTTCTGTAGTAAACAGGATGAACACCTACAGTATGAGTCAAGCAACAAATATGTATCAGACAACTACTATATGCCTGACACTCTCGTAGCAGCTGGAAATGCTGGATGGTCAAAGTTCCTGATCTGGAGTTTATAAGAATCTATATTATGATGATCACAGAACTTCTTTTCCTCTTTGAATATTTTAAGTACATTGTGTATTTATTACATGAATCATTAATTTTAACAGATAATATTTTGTACCATAAATACTTTGACCATCCAAAAATACTTCATATTACATCTTATATATGAATTGATGATTATGTAAAAAAGCTGGTTCCAACTTTTTGCCATGAGGATAATCATAAGAGTAAAATAAAATAAAATAAAGCAGATTTAGTATTTGAATTGACTGATTTATGACTCACTTGTCTAAAATGACCAACCACTGTAGTAACATACATGTGTCTGTCTAGAACAACTAAACATATTGGTCAATTCACTTTTTTTTAAAGACAGTCACAGCACACACTGATTTGACTGTCATATCTATACATACGTAATTGTTGCCATCAGAAAACTTGCAGTATGAAAGAAAAAGCTTTTTTTCTCCTCCAGTTTAATCTACTCTAGATACCAATTCACACACCAGAGAATCAATCTATATGTATTTTCTGTCTTATAATGTATTGCTACACAAAAGCAAAAAGCTAGTTATGTCTAAATTCATATTAAAGTGTGTGACACAATGCCCTTAGGTTTTGGAGGTTGTATGTATTAACCTAAACACGAAGCGGGGGAACTCCTAGTAGGAAACATAATATCCTAGAAGCTGTTATAATTCAGGGATTGGTCTTGCCGTAGACACTGACTCACTTTGTATGGCAGAGAGGTCAAATCATACTTGTTCATCATACTACCATGAAATGATAGGATTTATCATCTAACTTTATGTGCACATCACTGAAATCTCAAGATAAAATCAAGTGGGTCTAATACATTTGTTTCTTTTATAGTGTCACTATTACATTGTAATGGGCAGCTCTATTAATTCCAAGGAAAAAAATAGCAATGTTCATAGATATTTTCAGGTAGATATAGAAAGAATCGATGGATTCATTGTGTCACATATATTGTTGTGACTAATTTAGACATCTCAAAAATATTAACCTTTTGTAATTATTTTTACCATTTGAAGGAACGTATCACAAAGAAATGAATTTTGTAAGTAAATTATTACACAGAGTTTCAGACCATAAAAGAAACAAAGACTACCTACTATGTGGCATAGTTGTATAATAATTGTTTTATTAGTGTATTTTATACTAATAATACTGTTTTTTTTTTTTAATTTGTGACTTTGAACATAGAAAATTATCTTGAAATTTTAAATAGGTCCCTAACTAGATAGCAGAATTGCAAAGATGTGAGGGACAGATGCTTTCATCTGAAACAGACTCACACAAACTTAAAACTAATTTGGAAGTGATAAAATTAATTTGCGCACTTTAATTGGAAGCAGCCTCCTGCATGAAAGAAAGCAGAGCAAGCAGGCAATTTGTGCTAAAAGCTGATTGAATTTTTTGTCAGGCAGGTAGCTTGGACTTGGCCGCTTATCCTCTGGAGCCCCTCTTTGCAATATATTACAACCCATCTCTGACTGGTGTTCTTTAAAAGGATCAATGCTATTCCTGTTGAATCCCTGGGGTCCAAAACTTCATTGATCTTGGGACTTGACATTTCTCATTACATGCTGTAGCTTCCAACAAGATAGTCACAAGAGAGGCAAGTTAACATTGTTGTCTCTTCAATAGGCACTGAAAATACCTTGGGACTTCAGCTCAAAACCAATCAGCTTTTAAAATATGTAATTTAAATGTGTATACCAGATATAAAGTGCTTTATAGAGAACTTGACAATACATATATATGAAATTTTAAAAATCATAGCAATATGAAACTTTGAAAGGGAATTTACTCTTCTTCTTTTCAAATCAAATCTACAAAGATTCACAGAGTAATATGTATAAGACACTATTATGTGCTATTCTACTCCACTTTTTAAACACAGATCTTTTAGCTCCTATACAGGCATTATGCAGACTATGAAATGAGAGGCCAATTGAAAAGGAGTGTCCAGCTGTGCACACGTACCTTCCCTGGGCTCCCATTGTATAGGACTCAACTCCGGACGCTGACCCTCCCACCGGCCACAGCCTGTCATGAAACATCTGCTAAATCACATCCCTCTCTTTGTTTGCATCCAGCTTTCTTTAAAAAGACTGTCCTGTGCCCAGTTCCACAACTGCCACTAGCCAGTGGTATTACAGGAGATGAGAGCTGGACAAAGACTAGCCCAGAGATATTTTTAAAGTGTATTTATATTTATACATATTAGACAAGTTTGTATCACTTTTCAGAAATGTTATCTAGGGTTTAATAAATTTTAATTCTTTAGTCTTTTCATTAGGTATTACAGGAAACACAGTCAGATGTGTGATTCTCACCTCACAGGACTTTCTGAGGGTTACACGGCCATATATGTAATGGAACATCCCAGCCCAGGCAGGGATGCAGTAGACCACTCAGTGTCCCATCCCCTTGGTCTAACATCTAGAGACATTTAAGTTTTATCATTGGAAAGGAGTCTTCTTTACACTTAGTCTCTGCTTTTCCTTTCTTTTCATGGACCTGAGGCTTCAAGAAAGGTCTTTAACCCAGGTTGGAAGCAATATAAATACAAGAGTAACTAATTTGTTCTCTGATCAGATAGCTTTAGTGCATAGACCAGGCAGGCAGATTATTTCATTTGGTTGTTTTTGGAAGGTGCAGGAAGGATAAACAATGGATTGTGACCAAATCCAGGTTCAGGACTTCAGGGAATGAGATTTGTCCTGTCCTATGGTGCTCAGAACAAAATGCAGTCAATGTCATGTGGGAAGAGAAAAAGGAACTTAGTGTAAATTAATAAATAGATTTATCATGTCATCTTCTATTCTTCATTGAGTACTCTGAGTATGTAATCAAAGGAAACCACAATGTGGACCAAGTTACATTTTCCAACCCGGCTACTATTTTCATTTGTGTTTCCTTTAACCTTGGCATCTATTGGCACAGCTATATTGGGGACTTGGACCAGGCCCCTGTGGCAGCCCTGCATGTAGCTGAGGACTCAGTGTCCTGATATGGAGACTTTGACACTATTCTCAGATATGCCAGCAAATTTCTAACATACCATTTTGAAACAAATCTTGAAATCACAATGGCAATGAAACCAATTGATTCCCTGATTCTGGAATTGTAATTAAAAATCTATCATATTTTATATAAGTATAAAATAAATGAAAATAGCTTCTACCATGATTCTGCAATGAGTTGGAAGGTAGAAATAGAATCTGAATGACATGTCACCTAGAGGTTTGTCCTCCAACTCCAGCAGAATGGCCCTGAGAAGTATAGGTCTTGGAGAATCCATTGTTCCTGTTTAGCTATGATTCATAAGGACCAAAGCTTCCCCTGCATATTAATAGCCCGCATCTCAGGTTTAAATGAGAACCATGAGTAATTTTTACTTTGACCATCTCTCTAAAAGCCATAGCACATCTCACTGAAAAATTTCTCCCTTGTCAGTTCTCTGTGAATAGCAGCATCTAATATCTCTTTATTTTCTTAACTATTTCAAGAATTTTGAAATGACTTGATAAAAATGAGATGGATTCTGTTTATTTTAAACCTTTTATAAGTGGAATTTCCAAATGCTTGCCTGTGAGGAATCTCAAAATCAGATGTGCTTGTTCCTTATCATTCATATCCATTCCATCACAGAGAGCTCTTCTGTTGAGAAAATGAGCCATGATGAGGGCGGTGGCACTGTGGTCCTTAGAGGGGAGATCTCACCTGTACCTCCCTCTGCACTCAGCCCTTTAACCTTTAGCTACATCCATCAATGGTGATGTGACAGTGACAGAATATTCCTGAGATTTCAAGGAATTGTTGGAGTGTGTGACATATGTCTCTGGCACAGGAATATGCTTTCTCCTTACTGCAGATTTTCCAACTCAAAAATTCTAGAATTATTTTATTTACTTTTCCCCAGCTGAAGCTGGACCTCTTTGACAGGATACTATGCTTTCAGGACACATAAATAATATCCCTTAATATTTAAGTTCCACCATTTATTCAAATGATCTGAGAAAATTAAAATGAAAAAAATTTAGCTCTCCAAATCAGACAGAAACCTTTTAAAAATGTGTTTTCTACTTTAAAAAGCATATAACAAACAAATTTTTTGGATTGTGGTAATGCATACGTACATCAAACCATCACATTGTACATCGCAAATATATACAATTTTTAGAAGATTTTAAAATTTTATTTTATTTGATATTTTACAAAAAAATGCAAATCTGAAACTTAAAATTTTTCATAGAACTTCTTACCCTCAAGAAAATATCCACTAGATTGAGAAATACAAAGAATTCTAAAGAGTTTCAGTTACGAGACCAAGTTACAACATGCCTTTTCAGGGAAAATAAAATAATGGTTGACGAAACTGGTCACTTAAAATGAAATACTTTCTAGCTAGGTTTGCACCAGCAAAGTACAGAATTAATATAATTATTTCTTCTTTCCATCACTACTTTCCCCACAGTCCCTTTCCTACCTCTTCTACCCCAAAGCAAAGCACCTCTGCTTGTTTTCTTGGAGATTTTAGGGAAAATTTTTCTCTGGGTAAGAGCATGGATTTCAGAATTAGAGGTGTGGGGAGTGAGAGAAGAATGGAGGAACTTTGGATTATGTAGAAGGAAATGAGAGGGAGAGGTGTGTGAAAAATGGTGGAATGAGACAGACATGTACATGTACGATTACACGAATGGTATGAATCTACATCATGCACAACCATGGAAATGAAATGATGTACCCCATTTGTGTACAGTGAATCAAAATGTGTCTGTAAAAAATTAAAAAATAATAATAATAATAAAAAAGTTCTGGATCAAATTCAACACTTGCTAAATATATGAACTTGGAAACTTGAATAGCCTTCAAAGCCTTGGCACTACAAGGTATGAAATGGGGATAATAATAGTACCTAACCCCATACAGATGTTACCATAATTAAATGAGATTAACACATGTAGATGCCTTGCCAGGCACAGTAATTGTTTCACAACAATAATCAGGAGGAAAAGGATTACTGTACCCTGTAGTAATGTTTGCAGCACATATGTTCATGTATCCTGTCATTTACATAGCCTCTATTGGAGGCTGGTGATCAGGTAGTAGGTACAGTAATTTTTTCACAGATGAGGAAATCTCAGAAAGGTGAAGTCACTGGCTGGGGTCCTTAATGATCATTGGTGATTGTCTTCTATAAGGTTGGATTTTATGGTGGAGCTCTTTATGTTTGCCATTGTCTGTGGTGACTCACTGCTGCTGTTTTCCTACAGGTGACTATCCTGCACCAAGAGCTGTTCTCACAGGCCATGACCATGAAGTTGTCTGTGTTTCTGTCTGTGCAGAACTTGGACTCGTTATTAGTGGTGCTAAAGGTAAGAAGTCATTTCTTTCATTTTAACTCTTTAGAAAATGTACCTTTTTCTCAAAGCTAACTGTGACTTACATGGTTTATTTCTTCCAGAAGACTTTCTGTAGACAAATGAAGTCCCTAGGTTCTTTGTAGCTGTTAGGTTTTATTATTAACATTTACTACTATTAATATGAAATATGTAAAAAGTTTACGTGGTATTCGTGGTCACCAGCATTCTAACTACAACACTGGTAAATTCAATTGCAATACATCCATGTGATGCAATTGAAAAGGACATTTAAAAGATAAAGGGAACAATCCCTGATGCAATGGGGGGCTTTGTGGGATCAGATTGGGCTTGGATCCACCTTCCTCTGTAGGACCCTTACTTTACAAGATAGGCCTGTGGTAGAGGTTGGTGGAAAGGAAACACGATTATATGGGGTTCTTTTATCTCTTTGGAGAAGAAGTATCATTTTGGGGAAAAAAATCAGGAAACCTGGGTTCCAGTTTTGACTCAGATAGCCTGATGTTTGAAAGAAAAAAAGACCAATATGGCAGGAGTGTAAGAGGGTGTGGCAGAGTCAAGGAGGGGAAGCTGAAAAGGCGGGAGCCGCCATAGCACAAAGATTTACATTTTTTACTTTCAATTTGGTGGGACATCATTAAAGGTTTTAGTCAAAGTCATGAGATGATCAGATTTGGCAGTAATTCTGGCTGCATTATGGAGAATGAATATAGTGGAAAGGCCAACAATCATGTTTTTATTTTCACATCTTAGTATGAAAGAATAGATAACAAGGAAAGTGACATATGTAGGAAAAAACATATTAGTTTTCTATAGGCAGAAAGCATTAGAGGTGACTGATTGCTATTTTTAATTTTTTTTTCCCTAATTTTCAGTAGTTCATACTTTACTAATCAGGAAAAAATTAAGTATACTTTAATAATGTCACTTACTTTGTAATTATGTCTGTTCAAATTAATTGATTGAAAATAAAAATATAATTCATCCACATATTTTTGCCAGCTTCTCTGTTTTGTTTTGTTTTGCGTGAACAAGGGGGCAGACAGACAGTACTAAACTACATCAAGCAGTTATTTTCATGAATTTGACTAGTGGGTTTTTAATCTTAACACAATTTCTACAAGGGCAAAAAGCAATTAGGCCACTCCTTTTATAATCTTGCCTTGCTATAAATTTATTTAAAGACAAAAGTGTTTCTGTAGTCTGAATTAACTTCTTAATTTTGCTTTTACATTTCATGTATAGGTATAGACTACAGAAAGTTGTAAAACTTACTTGGCTTAATATGATTTATGTAGTTATAGCTTTAAAACTTTGATGCCACTCAAGATGACTAACAACTGTTCTGATAATTCTCAGACTTTCAGGAAAATATTCTGAAAGCACATTAGGAATAACGTTCTGGGAAATATGATCTTTCATTCTCACCTAATTTATGAACTTTGTCCTTTTATTATGAATATTCCCTGACAAAGGAAAAGACAAAGTGTTTACCTCAAAATAAATGTTAACCATAAAAAGTGAGGGGCATTGTAGATTGTGTGTGCGCGAGCACGCGCGCGTGCGTTTGTGTGTGTGTGTGTGTGTGTGTGTGTGTTAATTATTAAGCAGTTACTGTTTGCTTTCTTCAAATCTAAGCTCAGTGCTTGGCTCTGGCCAGCACACCCCTTTCCTCTTCTGTCTTCTTGGAACAAATCTGAGTACTGCCCAGGTAAGGTTTTCAGTTTGGTAAAGTCGGCCCGCGATCTGGCATCCCTAACTGACCATGGATGTTGGTATCCCCACTCTGCAGAGGGTCCTTGCCTTGTCCACACCATCACTGGAGATTTGCTGCGAGCCCTTGAAGGACCAGAAAACTGCTTGTTCCCACGCTTGATTTCTGTATCCAGCGAAGGTCACTGTATTATATACTACGAACGAGGCCGATTCAGCAATTTCAGCATTAATGGGAAACTTCTGGCTCAAATGGAGATCAATGATTCAACACGGGTAAATCTGCATGTTCAGTGCTAAAAAGGATAGAAGCCAAAAGATTAAAAATTAGGTGTTTTATATTCATAATAGAACTTCTGTGGCATCCATATTAATGTGTTCTAGTTTAGAAAGTACATAAATTCATGTAGATTGATACATTGAACAAACCCAGACTCCTTTAGTCCCAGGTAATTAACTCAGTGAATTAGATATCAGGGACAATAGTTATTGTTTGATTAGAGGGTAGGACCTTAAGGAATTTTTTTTTAAGTTCCTTTTACTACAAGTAATTGTTTCCACACTGTACCCTCACAATAGTAAATGCAAATTTATTGTTGAAAAATCCTGTCCTTACAATCCTAAACCAAATGACAAGTACCCACTTGCCCTCCATTCACAAATGAATTATAATTGTTGGTTTATCAATATTAAAAACCATTTTGAAATATGCTTCTGTCATTTGTTCTAAAATCTAGACATTTGGAATTTAACAAAACATCAAGTTACTTAATTCTCAAGTTATTCCTAAATTAGATGAATAATATTCTCTTTGGGACTTTCATAATTTTGTAACTTAAACTGGTTTTAATAAGATCCTTTGTCTATGTAAGATCTTTGACAAATTCCAGACTGAAAATTCTGTGGCTTAGCTTTTAGAAAGCTTGAACAACTTGCTAAAAGAAGATAATTGTTATAAAGGAATGGACCATGTGCTTTTCAGTATTGACCAGTGATTGTAAAAAAATGGAAAGAAATGTGTGGTTTTCTGCCTTTTTCTGAAGGCCATTCTCCTGAGCAGCGATGGCCAAAACCTAGTGACTGGAGGGGACAATGGTGTGGTGGAGGTCTGGCAGGCCTGTGACTTCAAGCAGCTCTACATTTACCCCGGTTGTGATGCTGGCATTAGAGCAATGGACTTGTCCCATGACCAGAGGTGAGCCATGTCAGGGATGAGTGTGATCACTGAGAACTGCCATGGAAAGCTGGGCATTCTACCCAGGGTGGAAGGTGCTAGAGTAAGATCCCAGTGTCCAGATAGAAGAAGGACTAGCACAGGAAAGGGTAAAATGAGAGGAGGAGTAAGTACTCTAAAGAAGGAGTCTGATAAGGAGAAACACCAGAAATGGGTTTGTTGAAGAAATCAGCACATCTTAAGGGCCTACGCCAGTGTAGAACTTATTCCCACAGTGTCTCTGTTCTCAGATCCTCACCTCATCCTGAACAGTTTCCCTGGCTAAGAAAGATGATATAAAAGAAACATTTTTTAGCAGAGGTTGGCTTCAGGGTGAGGCCTGCTTCTAACTAATCAAAATGCATAGCATAGACTCTAGCTGTCCCCCTTTTAAAAAATTCAAGGTGCTCACTCATTATCTAAAACAATCCAACTCACCCCCTTGTTCTTCCTCACCTGTTTCTCATTTATGTTATTTTGTTATATTTTATATATTCCCCTAAAATACTTTAATCCTTTCATGGAAAGAGTTTGCAGGAATATGAATTAATGAGCATGATGTTCTGTGGTCTTAACCTCACTTTCACAATATTTTATTATTTCCTAAAAAATTCACCTTTGTACTTATTATGAAGTGAAAAGAATGTGAAGAATATAATGAGTCTAACATTTCTAAATTTAAAAAATAGGCTAGAACCCTGTAATATTAAATTAGCATGGGCTTATCTCATTTTTTGCTATATATTTAATGGAAATAAGAAAAGTCTGCCAATCAACCTTTTTTCAACTATATGAAATGTTTTTTATAATAATACAGGTTTAAAAATATTTTAAATATTAAGACAGATAATAAATTTTAACAAAACATCTTTACAATACAATAAAATGGTACTGAAATCATCAGGAAAAACAATGTAACTTAATTTAGTCTGGGGAATGGACTTGTGGTCTGCAGCCAGCCTGTTTTTAAAGAAAATTTAAATTTATCATTATAGTATTCCAAAATACTGCAGTGCATATTTAGGAATAATTGGAATCAATTTACTGTGTAATTATTTGCATGTACATAGGTGTTCCTAAAGTGTTTGAAATATTTTGTTTTCTTAAGTGACTTAAATATTCTCCCTAATATTTATTCATATTTGTTTTGCAAACATTTGCTGCCACCATCGAAGGTGGAGTACTCTGCAAAGCACTAAGAATACATAATGAGATTACTGATCCCAAAGAGCTCACGTAATCATAATTTGAGCAAAGAAAGAAACACAATTACAGAAAAAGGAGGCGATCCAGTCCTTCTGAGGACTGGAAAGGGCAGGACAGATTTCAGAAGATACCCACCCATTCATCAGGCTTGGACAGAAAGCAGATGAAAGAGCACATTCAAAGTTACAGTACCATGAAGGGTCTCTAAGATACAGATTAGGTTTCTATTTCTATTTTAATTGCATTCTTATTTGTGTTGTTTTATAATCTGCCTGATATATTGGGGAAGTAGTGCATGCATAGAAATTATGACTTGATAGGTAAACACATATTGGGGATAAATACTGAAGAAGTATTTATCTGATGAGTGGTGGAAGTCACAGTTATATAACACTTAGGCTAGGCAAGTGGTTAGAGCTCCCCATCAGTGGCAGTGAGGCTGGCTGGAACTGTCACAGGAAAGAAGCCTTGGTGCTGGATGGCTGGTTGGAAGACAGAAGGGAGAGAGGGGAGGGACAATCACAAGATCAAGAGCTAGACAGTGGCCCAGGGTGGATGTCAACTGTTGAGGGGTTTGACAGCCTCCTGCTGTCATCCAGTACGCAAAGACACCAGATCAGCAAGGAGAAATTGGCATCTGTGGCTTCAGAAAGAGCTGCCATTGCATAAGCCCATGCCCTAGAAGCTGTGTGAAGCGAGAGTTCAGGGTTGGAGGGATTAAAGAAGACTAAGAAAAGAAGGGTCAGAAAGATGGGGCGAGAAGCCAGAAATCCTCAGAGGAGCCAATAGTGGGCAGAAGGAGGAAGTGAATAAGCGTGAATGTGATTTCTGAGGCGGTAGGTGCCCAGGTGACACTGGAGACCCTGGTTCCAGTGGGGTTGTCTAATGTTCTCCAACAAGGCTCTGCCTCAGGAATGTGCAGGGCTGATTAGGCTTCTCTCAGATGAACCCAGAAGAAATGTTAGGTCAGTCTCAACACAAAGCAAAGACTTAGTGAACTTTGAGATCAGGAAACCCTCGAACACAAAATAGCAGCCAACCACTTAGATGAGTCCATACCGCTCTGAAATACTGTCTCTGCTTTTCCAGGACTCTGATTACTGGCATGGCTTCTGGTAGCATCGTAGCTTTTAATATAGATTTTAATCGGTGGCATTATGAGCATCAGAACAGATACTGACGAGAGATGAAGAACCACAAGCCAAGCTAAAGCCGAGAGCACAAGTGCGGCATGGAAAGGCAATATCTGGTGGAAAAACCTCGTCCACATCGGCCTCTGTTTGTACATCCCATCACACCCAGCAATAGCTGTACATCGTAGCCAGCGACCATTTTACTTTGTGTGTTTTTTCAGGACTGAACACCAGCTGCTACCAAGCAAGCTTGTATCATGTAAATTATATGACTTAGGAGATGTTTTGGTAATTATTTCATATATCGTTTATTGAGAAAAGGTTGTAGGACGTGTCACAAGAGACTTTTGACAATTCTGAGGAACCTTGTGTTCAGTTGTTACAAAGTTTAAGCTTTGAACCTAACCTGCATCCCATTTCCAGCCTCTTTTCAAGCTGAGAAAAAAAAAAAAAAAAACACGTTTGATACTTTGTACATCAGATGCATCTTATTTAAAGGGATACTTTTGTAAAAGTAAAACCTTGTATAAAGAACAAGTTTCTTAATTTTATTGTGGAGTTACAACTTGCATGTTCTTTACTCCTGATGTCTCAATGGAACAGGTGCATTCACTCTATGAAACAGAAAGATCTGTCCAAGGACACAGCTTGTACAAAAGGGTTGAATTTGGGCTCTATCAGTAATATTTGACATTTTCACCAAAATATGGTTTGCACTTTTTAATCTAAATTCATCCCTTCTAAGTGAAATTTGCTCATAAAGCATTTGGATACTAAGCCATTATTTGCCATGTTTGGTACTTTATACAAAGAAAATTCAGCCCTACCCTTTATAATTTGAAGATACAGCAGAAAGGGGGCTTAGGGATGAGGTCCTGGTTTTTATTGTATAAATAGGAGTCATGATCATTAGTTCCATAGTAATGACTTCCCAACACCTGGGCATCTCTTCCAGAGTCATCCCACTGGCTTAGTGTGTATACATTAGGGGAGGAGAATGATGCTAACTTAATTTTCCCTCTTTGGTTCTTGAATAGCTTAGTTTCTTTAATAACAGGTCGGACTTTATTACAACAATAACTGAAGTTATTCTTTTAAGTTCTTGTGAAATTCTCACCTAAAACCACATTCTTAGCCTAAGGCACTTCATCTTTTATGATACAAGATGATGGCTGTCAAATGATTTTCCATACCTTGTACTGATCAAGTTACACACCCAGGGGTATATACACTTTATTCATGTTTCTTCTTTGTATATTTGGTGACTGTATCGTCATAGATGTACATATTGTGTCGGTAGGGCTATGAGGCATGTTACAGGAATGTAATTTTCTCAGAATTTACACTCACTTGCAGTCATTTATTTAAAAAGATAAAACAAGATAATGGGTTCTTTGTATTGGCACTTTGCACCAGAAACATATCATTATTTATTGATGTGATTACTTATTTGTTATCCACCTTGTACTAGTAAGTTTTAGCACTGAATTATTCCTTCTTCATTGTTGTTTGTATTTATGAAACTCTGAAATTATGGGGAATCAGTGTAATGATTAAGTTATTCATCACCAGGCTGTAAGCAATATCTTGAGTTTATAGCTTAGAATTGGGAGGATACTGAACATCTGGAAGACAAGTTCATTTCATCTTAAGATCATGGTGAAATATTTTGGATATATAAATTCCTTAAGCTATTGTAACCATGTTTTATTGCAAAGATGTAAAATATGCCAGATGTGTGTGAGTTGGAAATCAAAAAAAAAAGAAAATAAAATATGCAAAGAATTCACTGATTGTTTCACTTTTCATTGGACCCTTCAGTAACATGCATTCGTTAAGTTGACATACAAGTTTAAAGAATCAGCATTGCCTCATGTAAGGGCCTAGCATCTAAGAACATGAAATAAAGTCCTAATGAGGTCCTGTAATTTGCTGAAACATAAGCTGCTCTGCTTGGCCATCTGGCAGGGATTTGGGGCAACAGTGACCACAGGGAAGCAGCCCTCATTGTTTATTCTGCATACTTCACTTTTGGGATTATTTTAAACTGTACTCAAAAGAAGCTAACTGGTGAAGGATATGATAACTCCTGGCATTAATATTACCAAATTATGCTATGTTCATTTGAAACCATGCTTTGTAAAATTCATCATCAACCAAGCATTGCACAGGCAGGGAGGGACCCAGAGACCTAGAGGAGTCAAGCAGCTGGCTGACCCACAGCAAGGTGGATGGCAGAGACATCAGCCATGCAATTTGGTGTGGGTGGTGAGGCAGCAGCCCAGGCAGGCACAGAACTGCAAGTGAGGCTGTATTCCTACAACCAAAAAGACTGACCCACCAGGAGCCCAAGAAAGGCTGGCTACTCTCACTGTCCGTCCTATGCCCAAACCAGAAATCTGCCAGTCCCGTCAACCCAGACCTTCTTGTATCCTGTCAATCACGCCAACAGGCTCATCAGTACCTAAAGTGTCTTGAAACTGCTCCCTTCCTTCCAGCACCATCATCTGGACTGTCCCATAATCTGCTGACCAGTGGTTAGGTCTCTACTCTGATGCCTCTCATTCACACTCTACCTCTGCTGTTGGCTATACCACCAATCAAATGCTTCTGCTGGGCACCTTGCAAAGCTGATACCAATGCTTAAAGAATGGTATTTTTAATCTTTAGTGGGTAAAAAATTATCTGAAGAGCTTACTTATAAAAGCAGAATCTAGGTGCCATCTGCACATATTCTGATGCGGTGATCCTTGGGCACATCTTCAGTAGCACTAATTTGAGGAATAAAGTCCAAACTCATTAGGGCACTGAAATTCATCAAGAGGGACAATGCCCTGTAACCTCACATTGCCCTCTTCCACCCACACATGTTCTCATCTGTTGCTCCCCCAGGGGACCACACCCCAGGGTCAACCCATCTATTTGCAAGTCCTTGAGAACCCCCTTGCATGCTAGTCCCTAGTGTTCTTCTGTGGGGCCTCTTCTCTGCCTACATCACCCCTTTTAGCTCCTTGTGACAAATTGACCTAGACCAATTTAGTCATATAGTCTTGCTTGGCAGGTAAGGACAGACCCCAACTCCACATCCTCACCATATAATGATGATGAAAGCAACTTACAGGATTCAATTTCAGATGCATGTAGATACTTTTTAATAGGACACAGTTTAACAAGCAGGTACGAGACCATTCCAACTCTTCTATGAGTTTGGTGAAGTCCAGGGCTCTGCCTTTTTGGTAATCTGACATCTGTTTTACATCACAGGTACACCAAAAGCAGACACATCAGTATCCCATGAGCCTTGTAATGCCATCAGCAGCTATAATCATCTGACCTAATCATTTAAATGTTAAGTCGTGGGCACCAACCTAAGAGAACAGACTAAAAGCCTAGGTCAATTCTTACACCCTGGTTATGGAGAGGTAGGAAAGGGCACTCAAATACTGCAGCCAGTGTATATTGAATTCATATATATTAAACCGCTAATTTCATCAAAGACCATTATTATGCTAATTTAGAAGCCAGTAGTTCACCCACTGAAAAGCCGTCTTTGGCATTACTTTCCTAACTAAAAAGGCTTCTGGTTTCCTTTGGGTTTTGAAGTTTGGGGTCAACTTTGTACCTGGAGTATAAACTTCAAATGTCCCTACAACATAGAATAAATTTGCACATAAACTTCAAATGTCCCTACAATATAGTACAAATTTGCATACTGTGTCTCCATCTAGATGCTTCAAAGTTAATTTCAACATCATTACCCTGAACTTTATCCTTACAGACCCAGCTCAACTAGTCCCTCCTCTGTGAAGCCTTCCATGACCGCTGGGTCAGGCCCCCCCTTGGCATGTCCCTGTCATAGCACTGTGAAGGATATTGTTAGTGTTCTTGTCTCTCCTCCCTATAGCTGTGAGCTTCTTGGGCACAGAAACTCTTAAAAGTTGAATCCTGGGCTGGGGTCGTAGCTCAGTGGCAGAGCACTTGCCTAGGATGTGTGAGGCACTGGGATCGATTCTCAGCACTGCATATAAATTAATTCATTAATTAATTAAAAAGGTCCATTGACAACTAAAAAAAATTTTTTTTAAAAAACTTGAATCCTTAAAGAAAATTTTCAAATATTCAGCAAAACTGGATAAATGGATGAATACCAGATTCCAGGCAAAATGACAGAGTGGGCAGGGATGGCTAGGGCCCACAAGCCTCCTTCCCATGCCCGAACAACCTGCAGCCTCACATTGCCCTCTTCCACCTGCACTGTGGCACCATCCATAGAGCCTCAGGATCCAGTTACCATCCACATCGTTGGTTTTCTGTTGAAGTTCCGAGAAACAGCACAACAATTGCCAGTAAGGTGCGGAAGAAGGGATACTTACATTTCTTAATTACTGTTCTTCACCCACATTCATCCAGTTAGAAGAAAAGGAAACTGACAGATGCTTTGGGGTAAGAGCTTCTAGTAATAGTAGTATTAGTAGTAGTAGTAATAGTAGTAATAGTAGTATTGTGTGGCCTAAGATCAGAATCTAAGAACTGGCTGCCTCACTCTAGAAATAACTTGTTACTCCCTTTTAAGTTAAAATGAAGATAATAACAAGCTCCACTTACTATTGTTGAATATCAAAATGTGTAACATATGCCAAGCATGTAGCAGAACACCAGTTCTTGGTAAAGATGGTCATTACCTTCCACACTCTGTTGAACAGGTATTATTTTCAGCATCCCTCCCCTTATTTAACTGCTATGTATTTTCTTTGGAGAAACTTCTTCCCTTCCGATCTTGTGATCTATTGAGACTGCCAATTGTAGCACATGATCCCCAAGACCTCAGGGCCAACCATGTCACTTTCCACCCTGAGCTGCATTTACAGGCCTATTCCTGGAGTTTTTATACTCTGGAGTGAAGAAGAACCATCTTCTTCTAGAGTCACTAACCTGTCACTAAAAAATAAGGGATTTTTGTCAGCTCTATTCTCCATTACATAGCAAACCCAGTGACAGTGGAAGAGAATGAAGTCATGAGAAATAGCAGCCTTTAGTTCCTGGAACCTAAATTGCCTTGGGATGTATAGATGTCCTAGTGCTGGATATTTGCTTTAGGTCAATGGCCTATAAATACTTGTTTCCTCCTCCCTTTAAGTTGTTCAAAACTGTATTTTTTTAGTGCTTGTGATCAAATCAAAGAACTTTCACATGGTACAGCTCCCTGCCTTCAACATCCTTGTCCTGCTCAGAAAAATGTGACACAATCCCAATTTGATAGGAACCTAAGCATATTCCCAGTCTACCCACTACCTGGTAATTCCATGCTTAGGGATAATCCAAAAGAATGCATGACATACCCAACAGACATGGAACAAACTTTTGAGCAATTTTCTTCCTAATAACTAAATATTGATGCTGAGTTGAACAATCCAGACACTTGCCATAGAATTCCTTTTACATGATGAACAAAACCTGGTGAAATTGTCTATGTTATTAGAACGCTTAATGGTTACTGGGTGTGTTGCAAGGATGGACTCATTTTGTGAACTTTCACTGATGATTTATGTTATTTTATGTGTGCTATGTTATACTTCAATAAAAAGTATGAGTGAGAGTGTGGGAGAAAATTTACACTAATACATTGTTGGTGGGACTGCAAATTAATACAATCATTTTGGAAAGCAGTACAAAAATTCCTCAAAAGATTAGCAATGGAATCACCATATGACTCAGCTATCTGACTCCTTGGTATTTATCCAAAACAACTAAAATTGGCATATTAGAGTGATAGCATGCATACAATGTTCATAGCAGCACAGTTCACCATAGCCAAGTTATAGAACCAGACCATGTGCCTATCGATAAATGAAAGGATAAAGAAAAAGTGGTATATATACACAGTGGAGTTTTACTCAGCAATACGGTATGAAATTATGTCATTTTCTGGTAAATGGATAGAACTGGAGAGCATCGTGCTAAGTGAAATAAGCTAGACTCAAAGTCAAGGATCAAATGTTTAATTTCATATATGGAAGCTAGAGAGTAGAAGAAAAAAGGAATTTAAAAAGGGCAGAGGATATCACAAAAATAGAAGGGAGTTGAATGGAGTAGAAAAGGGGAGGGAGGGGGAGGCAAGGCAAGTCCTGGGGAACATCACCCACCACATTATGCCATGTCTGTGTACTAATGAACCACGACGAAAACTGCTTATATATACAATTATAAGGCACTAATCATAATCATGATGATGAAAGAGAGCTCAGCAGAGTAGAGGAAGCAGATCAGGGAAGAGAAGAAGGGAGGGAAGGGGAAGGTACTAGGAATGAGATTGATCAAACTATGTTATGTGCATGTACAATTGTGGCATAATGGATCCCACTATTGTATGTAATTACAGCACACCAATAAAAATAAGTGTACTTTCAAAATTAAAAATGTGTCCTGTCTCTCATACTGGCTCTGTGACCCTCTGAAGTTGTCTGCAGACCCACCATCTTGTCAACACCATCTGCATGCCCCTTCCTCCAGTGGGTTCAGGTCTGCATCTTGGCTGACCCGTCCCGACTTGCCCTTTTCTTTTTAGAAGCCTGGATCCCATGCGTCCTCCTCCAAAAAGTCCCACTCCTGTGTCCCGGGAGTGACCTACTCACTGTGCACATGGCCCTTAGCACACCTCCCCTTTAGCACCTGTTTTAGTCCCTTTGGGCATTTATAACCCAATGCCTGAGACATTAAATCATGGGTGATTTAAGAACAGCAGAAACTTAAACTGCTCACAGTTCTGGAGGTTGGTGAGTCCAAGAATAAAGTGCCAGCATATTTGGTGTCTGGTGAGGGCCCCTTTTTCATTAATAACACCTTCTTTGTGCTAACATAGTGAAAGGGGCAGACCCCTTTTATAAGGTCACTAATCCTCACGATCTAAGCCCCCCCAAAAGGTTTCACCTCTTAATCCTGTCACATGGAGGTTTAGGTTGCAACATGGGAATTTGGGGGGATATAAGCATTGTGATCATAGCAGCGCCCACATCCCTAAATTCTCTGTGCTTATTGACATGTATCTCCCTCCTGCTACACGATAACCCAGATGCAGAAATTTTTCTTTTTGGTGTCCTGGGCATTTAGCACAAAGCGTATTGTCACTGTCGTTTGTCTGTCAGTCTTCCTTTCTAGACAGTGAACTTACAGGTTAAGCCTTTCCTTACCCCTCACGAGGGTCACAACCAAGGCTCCTATAATGAAAGATAAGTTAATGAGAGAAAAGCACAACAAATTCATTTAATCCAAGTTTTATGTGACATTCAAGCCTTCAGAATGAAGATCCAAAGACCTAGGGGAAAACTGTCCATTTTTATGCTCAGTTTGGATGAAGCATCAAAAACCATGTAGAAGTGGAATTAGAAAAAAATGAGGATGAGCTCATGTGAAAGACAAAGCAGGGAAACTCAGCAGAGTGTGTCTGTTTGATTCTTTTCGGCCTCTCAGTTGTAGCATATCTTCCTCTCATGTAAGGGTCAGGATTCCTTCTGGAACAATCTTATGATCTACTACCATCAGACAGATGAGAATTTCTCTAGGCCATAGAATTTATTTATAGCCAGGTCTTACACATAAAGGTGGAGGGAGATTAGAGGAATATTTTAAAGCTTTATGGCTTGCCTTGGGGAAAAGGTTCTAGTATCTATGACCTGCCTCGGGGAACAGAAATTCTGACTTCTATGACTTGCTTCAGGGGAGAAGCAGGGGCAAGAAACAGGAGGACAGGAGAAGGTCAGAGATACCCTGGTTCTGACACTGTTTCTGAGACCTTCAGTGTCCTTTAGTTCAAAGTACTCGGTTTGCCAAAGTGCCATAATTTAGGGGATCATTTTATGAGCCCCAACAAATGAAGAAGTAAATGCATGGGTCAACTTGGAACTTGGAGACCTGGGTCAAGTCCTAGCTTCCTGCTTACCAGTTCTGTGGTCTGAGCAAGCTCTTCAACCTTTCTGAGGCTTTTGTTCAGGTGTGCAATAGACTACAGCCCCAGTGAAGGTGACAAGGTTTGCAAATCATACAGGGCTACATAACTGTGGGGTATCAACGCTGAACAAACAAATCCTCCGGCACGAGTTCAAGTGCTTTATGACTTGGCCGAACCTCACAGGAGAGTCTGGAATCGTTTTTTAAGGGCATCTCTGCTCTCCATAAGAGAGGCTGAGCCAGTGGCTCACCACTACCACATGCAGACATAAATTTGGACTTCAACTTTGTTTAACACCTAGTAAGAAAGAAAGATTTTGTTTGCTTTAGTTCTGTTTTTTGTAAAGTCCTTTCCTAGTCAGCACAGAAACAAAACAGGAAACCACTCAATGCCATTGGGAAAGCCAACTTCTTGGCAGGGACTCCTCTGATTGATCATTCTTTTGGAGAAATGAAATGTTTTCCATGTTTGCTTCTAGAGCCAAAAACCTGGTAGGGAAAGCTGTGGTCTTAGTGTTAGACACCCCTGCACAGATTTTCTTCTCTTCTCATGTCAAGAGATTCCCACAGGAACAATTCAGGGTAAAGGGGATGTGTGCCATTGCAGGCCAGCATCCCTTAGATTGATGAACCCGTGCCAATACCACTCAGGTTGAACCACTCAGCACCACTAGGTTGCTGCGAGGCCACAGAGGGCAACTAATTCACTCATCTCCTCTATTCTTTTAGGAGTGATGCCCAAAGAAGTCACTATCCCTACCCAGTACAGGCTTAGGAAGGTTGCTGGGTTCCAATCCTGCACCCCTTGTCTCCTTCCAAATGCCCAGCAGATAGGCCAAAGCTGGAGAGAGTCTTCAAGTCTCAGAAGAATTTGGGATGGGGCAGTCTATATTTGTCAATGTTCTCCAAAAAACAGGCCCATAGCAGGTAGGCCTGTACCAGGGAGACAGACAGACAGACAGACAGACAGACACACACACACACACACACACACACACACACACACACACAAGATTGGGGATGGTACTTATTATAAGGTATTGACTTGCACAATTATGGAGGCTGAGAAGTCTCACAGTCCACTGACTATAAGCTGGAGGCCCAGCAAAGCCCTGTGATGTGGTTCATTTAGTCTGAAAGCCTATTTACCTAGAGAGCAGGCCAATCTCAGTTCCTTGGCTGCAGAGGATGAGATGAGATATCCCCGCTCAAGCAGAAAGGTGGGAAACTAGAGAGGTGACTTGCTCCTACCGTCATTCTATTCAGGACTTTAGTGGACTAGAGGAGGCCCATGCACCCCGGGGAGGGCTGTCCAAATCACTGAGTGCTGATCTATAAGTGTGAAAACACACTTATAGATCCACCCACAAGTGGTGGTTGATCTGGGCACCCCATGACCAGTCTGATCAACAGAATGAACCTTGACAGAGGCCCGGGGCAACACTGCCAGGGGCAACACAGAGGCCCGGGGCAACACTGCCAGGGGCAACAGAGCTGACACCTTCCTTCCAATGGGCATGAGAGGGAGCAGCCTGGTGTCCCTCTTGTGAGTAGACTAGCCTTTCCCAACATTGATCTAAAGGCCAGGATGAAGAAGAGGCCTTAGGACTAAAGTGAAATCAGACATATAGGACCAGAGAGTGAGTGTGCTGAACGGTTCCTCCCAAATGAAATTATGGAACCCACAGACAATCATTAGTCCTGCCTGTCTTTCTCTTTTTTTTTTTTTTTTTTTTTTGGGGGGGGGTGCTGGGGATCGAACCCAGGGCCTTGTGCTTACAAGGCAAGCACTCTACCGACTGAGCTATCGCCCCAGCCCCAGTCCTGTCTTTCTCGATAGCATAGTGCTTGGAGTGTTTTTGAAATGTTGCTTATTCCCAAAGTGCCAAAATCAACTTCTAATTTTGACCTGGCGTCTGCCATTAGGAGAGAAGTTTAGGATTCTGGCAAGAAGTAGTCCTCAGTCCTCAAATGTGGGTGGTTGGTGCTAAAACCACCTCAGTGGTCAAAGGTGTGGTGGACACTGGTGCAGTGCTTCTCCCCAGGGTGAAACCACTCTCAGCTCTCCTCTCTGCCTCAGTGGTTCAGCAGAGCCGAGACTGAAGTGTGGGTCTACCCAAGGTAGTACGAAGCCGCAGACTGCACCTAGCCCACAGAGGAATAGGTCACATACAAAGTTCCTGCTTGAACCTGCGGTACCTGCCTCTATCCAGTCCTGAGAGGCAGGGAAAGGGCTGGCAGAACCCAGGGAGAGGCAGAAAGCACCCCAAATCCTGGTTCCACTTGGAGAATCCAACTCTTACTTCCCTCCCAGTGTCCCACAAATGAGAGGGATCACCACAGGCCTGTCCTAAAGGTTGACACAGGACCACTGCTGGGAGCTGGGACTCCAAGATGGGTCTGGAGCTTATAGGATGCAGGGAGAACTTGTAGGATGCCCTGTAGGCACTGGAGGCCCAGGACCGGAGGCTGCAGAGGAGAGCACTCCAGGAGACACAGTGCTGTCTGCCAGCTCGGAGGACTTTGTCCCTGAAGAAGAAACCTACATTTCATCAGCTGGGCTTATTTAGAAAGAAAGCTCCAGTTTGTTTCTAAAACAAAGAAGATAAGTGACTTACCCAAGGAATATTTAGGAAAGGCTCCTCCACACTAGGCTGCATGGTAGACGAGGGAACATGAATACCCTTCCCAAATGGAGCAGTTAGAATATTAAATCCAACGCAAAAACCATAGTTCACATGCATTGCTGAGCTGGCACAACAGGGAAGATTCCCCAGAGGCAAACCACGGAGGAAGAGTAGGAGTCCTGCTCCCCTGCAAGGGACTTTTGTGGCGAACAGGGAAATAGTGCAGCTGGGCCCACCACCTAGAAGCTTGGGAGCTCTCACCAAGGGTTAGGCGTCACTGTGGATTCTGCAGTTGCAGGAATTCGTTTATGTGGGTTTGTCTTGCATTTTTGTTTGTTTTTCGGTTGTTTCTATTTTTACATTTTTAAAATTTTGAGGGAGGGTCTTGCTAAGTTGCCCAGGTTGGCCTTGAACTTGTGATCCACCGAGTAGCTGAAATAACAGACGTGTGCCACCACACCTGGCTTGGTTGGTTTTGAGTGAGAAAATAGGAGACCATTGACTCTCTTAGTAGATATGGTTAGTCAAAAAGATGAGGCCTGAGGATTAGGATGAAAACAGTCAAGAGACAGGGGCCCAGACAAAGGGGATTTGCAGAGAGCAACAGAACCAGGAGTGAAAGCAGCCATGCCACCCTGAAGGATGGTGGCTGCTGCTCAGACGGAACATCACATTTGTTTTGAGCTTTCTGACAGGGCCAGCCACAAACCAAAGCAGAGAAGCACAATCACAGCAATACCGAGTTGTGATCAATAGTCCTGTTGAGCACCTACTGGGTGCCTGGCAATTGATGTCAACTAAATACATTATCTTAGCCTCACAACAGCCACATATGGTACACATTATCATTCTAACCAGCAAAATGAAAAACTAAGACTCAGAGGGGTTAAATGTCTTCTCCAAGGACATACACAAAAAAGGTTTCCTCCCACTAAATTCTGAAATTAATTTATTATTATATACAGGACACTGAGAAATCAAACACTGGTTTTATGTGACTTTTTTCATAACAGCATTTGATAAAATCCAAGGACATGCAATGTGAAAGCAGCTCAGTGCGGTTAACTCTTGGAAGTGTTAATTTAGGAAGGACCTGGGTGTGGGGCCTTCTGGAAATCTGCTTTATTAAATTGTCTCTAGGTTGCACCTCGCTAAGTGTTTGAGAGCAGGTAGCCTGTCCCCAACAAAGGCCTGAGCAGCCTGGTTTATATTGGTGAAGGAGGGAAATCTGAATGTCGTGCAAACTGTGAAATGAGAATTGGGGACCTCGCTCACTCAGGAATGCTGAGGAGCTGGGCGGATGTCCTCACTGGGTGGGAAGCTGCTCCACTCTTGAATTCAGCCTTCAACATTTGCCAAGGACTGTGTGAGGCCCTGCGTTCAGAGGGGTAAGCAGAAGCCTCAGGCGGTGACAGTTGGGGGTGGGGAGACTGACAAAGCCCTCATCTCTCCATACAGAGTTAACAACCATGAGGAGGGACACCCAACAGAGGCAAAGGGACAACACCGGCCTCTGCATCCATGGGTCTGTTTCACTGCACTGACTATCTCATTCTTAAATAAGCTATATCCGAACAGTCGCCCCGATTGGTAGATAACTGTATTCCAAGCTAGACCCAGTCTCTAGTCCTGCCAAGAGGGCTCTAAGGCCCAGACAGGCCCCTTCAGCTGTGTTTCTCCAGGTAGAACAACTGGGAAATAAAGCAGCCTTGACAGGTACAATGACATGAGCCTATAATCCCAGCCACTCAGAAGGTTGATACAGGAGGATGGCAAGTTCGAGACCAGCCTCAGCAATCTAGTGAAGCCCATTTAAATTTAGTGAGATGCTAAGCTACTTAGTAGGACCTTGTCTCAAAAAAATAAATAAAAAGGGGGCTGGGGATGTAGCTCAGTAGTAAAGTACCCTTGGGTTCAATCCCCAGTACAAACAAAATAAAACCAGGTTGAAATGAATTTTTCAGGCCAGGGAAAACCAGGATCTCAGGGATTGAAGGAAAGGAAAACAGAGGGTAGTGTTTGTGTGTGTGCATAGGGGTGGGGGAGACCTAAGGGAAGGGAAGAAGTCCCCCTTCTAGAGAAAGCAGGTGTCTGGCTGCAGGTTTAAGATGGGCTTTGGAAACACCCCTTCTCCCCTCCTCTTTCCTCCTCTTCCCTCAACCACACCCACCTCTTGTTTGCTTTACTATCTGTTCCACCCATCCTCCTTCTAAATGATTTTCCAGCTATGGAAGTTAGTTGGAACCCAAAACTGCTTTAGGGAGACATGAAAAAAGGCAAGTAAAAGAGAAGATGGGAATTGACGGGAGATCTTTTGGTAAGTGTTTTAAACAGGGAGAGGACATGATCAAAGCACTTTCTAAACATATGCTCCTTTGTTCAACTTTAACAGAAGGATGGTATGGCTTTATTTTATGTAATTGCATATCAAGATATAAATGCATGTGACTTCATATTGAAATTTCGAGACATCAGAATTATACCAACAAAGAGACCAGCAATACCACATGGCAAAACAGAATCCCGGAAGCTGGTGGATATTGCTGTGGCTACTACAGCACAGCGTGGGAAGAACAAAAGAAGCACAGTGGGTAATGGGGGCATCCACAACTAGGGCTGGGCTGGAGCAGGTCTTCCGGAAGAGGTGATGACTAGAAGGATGGGAAGTTAGCAGAGAAGAGGAAGTGAAGGGGAGAGGAGGTGACCTCACACCACTGGGGCACTGCAACTCCTCCCCGTCGGTTGCATGGTCACGCTATAAGGAAAGCCAGGGAACCTCTCAGGAAGGAGTTCTAAACCCACCTAACTTTTAAAGGACTGCCCTCCACAGCAAAGAAGAGGCAATTCCAGTCTGGACAATTTCAAAAGCGGATGTTCTATAGTATCCGCCTTGGCCCTGAAGAACTCTGGCAGCACTCCACACCACAGCTGGGCAGGTAGGGCGGTAGGGCCTCTGCTGTGTCCCCTGAACCTGAATGGTTGGATTTGCTTTAGGGACTCAGAAATGAGTCCTATGTTGGGGTAGAGAGGTGCTTATTTGTTTCCTCTTAAAATTCGTGAATATGTTGTAATCAAATGAAAAGAATATGGGTCTTGCTGGTTTGGGAATCCATCTTCCCTCCTCATTTCTAACATGCACTTTATAGTCTTCTCAGCAGGATCCTCCCTCCTGCGACTTTCATAGAGAATACAGAGCTTTCAGAGGGATCATGCCCCTTTGTTGAACAAATCCAAAATATTTCGCTCTTCTAGTATAAACAAAAACTACCCCATCAGAGCTTCCAAACATACCCTAGTTCTGCCGCTGGAAGCAGAACAAACTAGTACTAGGAAAAATGAACAATACTACTGGTACTAGAAGATACAATTGTCTCTGGAAAGCATCTGTTGCTTATGGGATGAACCTCAGCAACAAAAACCTCACAACTCATCTTCCTACCTGATTTGTCAAAAGAACTACAACATGTTCATCTCAAAGTGGGACCATACCACTTTATTATAAATTTAAAATGTGGGAGGTTAAAAATATCCTCCCACAGAACTTCAAACCTGTCTACAGAATCAAAAGATCATGGACGTCTACATTGAGTTTTATAAGTAGAATACAGATTTTATAAGGTTATTGACATTTGGTCCATGGACCGCCCAAAGAATCATACAAACAGTTGTTGCATTAGCCTTGGCAGATTTCTGCATAGGTGAAGGAAAATATGGAAGTGCCCAGTGTTTGGGAATGAAATCCAGTTGTTCTTCATATAAAATACTATGATGAGAAATCCAGACCTGAAGTTCTAAGGAGAAAACTGGCACAAGTTTAGAAGGGAAAGCTGTTGAAGTAAATGAAAAGGCATGTGGAATGTTGGCGTAGGGATAATGGGTTGACCCCTTGAGAAAATTAGGTAGACTACATTTTAGATCTATAAAGGCATATAATCTAAAGAGTAAATGGAAGTAAAAATTTTGGCAAGACTCAGAGCAAACCATTTACATTCTATATTGGCAATCTGGAGGCCAACCTATGTTAAAAACTACCCCACTACAAAATACCTAAAAATACCAGCGATGACAGGAATGTAAGGAAGGTCATCAGAGGCCCAAAACAAAACTGAGTTATGAATCCAAAGAGGTAAATTCTAGGAAGTCTGCTGTTACACTAAAGTTATTTGCCAACCCCCATATCCAGGGCCTGAGAAAAACAAAAGATAAAGAATGAATCAATGAAAGTGAAGATTTGGAATGGAGCCACCCCCTCCCAATAAAGCCACAACTCCTAAAAGGCTATTCCTAAAATGAAAGGGTGACCAGCAAAAATAAGAATAAAAAAATAAGAAAACAAAGGAATTTGTTTCTCTTTGGCTTTGTGTAGAGAAGGGCAAAAATTTCTACTGAAAATTTATGATCATAACCCAGCCCATGACTTTTGGTGTGAAAAACTCCAAGACAAGGATTCAATTTAAAGTGATCCTAGTTTGGTACTTCACTGTGCACCTGAAAAAAAAAAAAAATGCAAATTCATACCTGGAGAAATGGACTGTCAGTCTTAAGCAATTTCCTATGGTTAAATTTAAATTTGCATGGAACATGAGCTCTCTCTCAATCTCTCTCTCTCTCTCTCTCTCTCTCTCTCTCTCTCTCTCTCTCTCTGTGTGTGTATATGTGTGTGTGTGTGTGAGAGAGAGAGACTGAGTAGGAGGGAGAGAGACAGAGAAAGAGACAGAGCAAGAGAAGGAAGGAAGGAAACATGCCACCAGGAGCAATTAGGAACAGTCACAAGCTAAATCAGACTACTAAACACTACAAATGTTGAAACTATCAATATTAAAATGTGTTGAAATGATGTTTAATATTTTTTTGACTTTTAATATATATTTTTATATTTTGAAGTTCTCTTGGTTAGTTTTAAGAAGATAAGGGGAAAGAAGGAATATGAAAAAAAAAACTGAACCAGTTTCAATAATCAGCAAATCAAAATGCTTTTAGTAAGACATGAAGCTTAATAGGTTACATAGATTACACTTAGTGAAAGAATTAGTGAACTGAAGTCTATATCTGAAGAAATTATATATCATGTAGGACAGAAAGCAGAGATGTAATAAATATGAAGACATGGAGGCTATAGTAAGTTCTACATATGTCTAGTTGGAGTTCCAAAGAATGGGAGAAAAATAAAATTCAAAGAGATAATGGTCGAGATTATTCCAAAATCAATGAAAGACATGAATCTACAAATGCAGGAAACACAATGATTCATAAGCAGGATAGACCTAGATACATTGGAATGGCAACATAGACGATCCAAAACAAAGAGAATCCTAAGACAGATAATACAGATAGCCCTATGAGACCAAAATAATTAGGCACAAAGGTGACTTCTCAATAAGAAAAGCAAGGAAATAAAAAACAGCAGAACACATTTTCAGAGCAGTTGAGAAGAAATAACAATTAATGTGTTGTTTTCTATCATATCCAGAATAAAACTATTCTTCAAGAAAGAGAATGCAATAAAAATATTTTCAGGTAAAGACAGTTCTTCACAAAGGGACTTACTATTGTAGTATAAGGAGAAGGATCACAACAAATGACAGAGGCAAGAAGGAATTCTGTGCAAAATCTCTGGAAACACATGACTAAACCTAAACAACGCTGACTGATCACAATAACAACAATAATGATGTCTAATATGAAAAGTGAACAAAAAGTTAAAATCAAGCCCTGGAAAATGGTATTCCATAAGTTGGAGAAAGGTGATTAATGATAAAGTATTTTAGGGTTCTTGTGTTGCCTTCTGGGAGGCTGATGAGAAAGACTGTCAGTCAGCTTTCTGTTACTGTAACAAAATATCTAAGGTAACTTACAAACAAGAAAGCTCATAGTTTTGGGGCTTTCTGTCTGTGACCCGTTGGTCCTTTGCTTTGGGCCTGTGGCTGCACAGTACATCATGACAGGAATATATAGCAACGGAAGGTGGTTCACCTCATGGTCACATGTGAAAGAGAGGGAGGAAGAGACCAGGATGCCACAATCCCTTTCAAGGGCGTGTCCTGAGTGACCTAAGACCCCTTATTAGACCCCACCTCTTATAGGCTCACCACCTCCCAGTGTCACCATCGGTTGGGGACCAATCCTTTAGCACTTGGGTCTTCTGGGGCAGTCGAAATACAAACTACAGCAGAGTCTTAGTGCCTTGATGATCCACAGGTGGCCAGAGCCTTCCATTTCTCCCTGCCCTATCAGCAAAGCCTGTCCTGCCTTGGAGGTGGATAAACCCTAATCCCTTGCTCGCCTGGGCTATGGAGTCTCCTCTCCACTGCACAGAGATAACAGGAAAGCATTAAAGCTTGTTTTTGTTCTACTCACTCAAAAAATAAAAGAAAGATGGAAAACAGTTTGAATGCATATCTTTTCCTGGAACTTTGGTGTAAGGTGATTGATCAGATGAGAAAAAGTGACCCTGTCCCAGGTTCCAGTTATCCTGGAATTAACAAGCCTTTAGGTTTGTCGATGTAGAATGAACTTCTACAACCTCCATCCTTAAAACCATTCCACAAATCCTACAGTCCAAATTTCACCTTGTGTATTAATCAAAACCACCTCAAGGGCTAGGTGTCTCTTTACAATTTACCTTATATCAGTTTTGATTAGGAAAAAAAATTAAAGTGTAATACACTCAGAAGATGTTTCTTGGGTGTTGAACTTGACATGCTCCCACCTAACCTACTGAGGCTTGGTTTCATTTTGGTTGTTACTAAATCAATAACTAGAGGACAGAGCCCTTGTGGACCACAGGAAGTCCTATGAACAAAGAAAGGAAAGTGCTTGATATCTAAGGGTCAGCGGAGCTGGCTCATGTTTCCACAGTCATTTGAAAGCAGACATTAATAATGAATAGATATCTTTCTGGACTTCGTTACGTGGAAGTCCTTATAAGAACAGACACAAGATGCTTAGAAGAGGAATAGCAACTCTGGATGGCTATGAAATGATACCACCCAGGGATGGCTTTGCTGCAAATAGGGGATCATTTCCTGGTGGACAGAAACTAGCAGTCACCAGCTTGCTGATGGGCAGGGGAGGAAAAGCAGAATATCAAGTGAAAAGACCAAACTCATCAGCATGACTGGGAAGGAAATAATACATAACCAATTTCAAATGTTTACGAGAAACTATAGCAAGGATGAAATCTCTTTAGAAATCATGCAGATAAAATGACATTCTGAAAATTAATCCTAACAATTACATATTCACAGACCAAATCCATCTGTAAACAGATTCCTGATGTAAAACCTGCCATTGCAATATGAAAAATGGGACCAGAGCAGGTTGGGGGGGGGGTCCCTTACAAGAATGCAAGCATGGGCAGAACTTAAGTTGGAGCAAAACCCCAAGTCACACCTCCGGAATGGTTTTCACTGGTTTCTAAATCAAGCAAGAAATAGAAGCTAAATTTCATAATTTTGCTGATTCATATTTTTTACATATAATGGTGAATTTTCTTTCCAAGTATAGGTCCAGACATCTACTCTTTAATTTCTCCCATTGAGTCCTAAGTTCAAGAACTTCTTCAAGGGCCAGTGGGTATGGCTCAATGGTAGGGTGCTTGCTTAGCATGCACAGGCCCTTGGTTCAATTCCCCAGCAGCACCAATTTTAAAAAAACTAACAAAAACAGAAGCAACTTCTCCGAATTTTGTCATTAAGGCCTCTGCACAGAATAAAATGTATGAGATACCAAGGACAAGAGTCTGGTTCCCTAGATGGGACAAAAGTAAGGAGCTAGCCCCTGCCACATAATACCAACTGGGTGGCTTGAATAGAAGAAATGCATTTTCTGTAGCTCTGAAGGCTACTTGTCAGCGTTGGCTTGCAGAAGACACCTTATTGTGTCCTCATGCAGCTGCTGCTCTGTGTGAGCACCTGGGCAAAAGGGAATGGAGAGGAAGGGAGGGAAGAGGGAAAGAAAGAAATCACTGGTGTCTTCTTCCTCTACTTGTAAGGCCACAGTCCTTGCTGATTAGGGCCCCAGCCTTATAACCTCATTAATTTTAATTACCTCCCTAAAGGGCCTATCTCCAAATATGGCTAAAGTGGAGAGTGAAGTGTGCCACATGACTCCTGGAGGTGATGGAAACAATTGTACCCCCAACAAGAACATTGCTTAATAGAGGCTCACAGCTGACGTGTGAGAGGAAGACAGAACCCCGCACTGGTGTGAACTGCTTGGTCCAGAGAAAGAGTATGGCCTCTGCCATTAGAGATGTGATTTTGAATCATCCATCACTCACCTGCTATGTGACCGTGAGCAAGCTCAGTATCAGGATCTTAATGCGAGTCATTTAAGATGCAACGTGTAATGAGAAGTCCTGAGCCCTACACATAGTAGGAGACTGATTCCTTATCCTGCAACAGGATCTTCTTGATCATTCTGTGTGCTCCAGGAATGAGAAATTAGAATGGTATGATTGGGCAGAGTCAAAAAAACTCGAATGACTACAATATTGGTTATTTTAGAATAAAATAACTTGAATTTAATTCTAGTTTTTCAGGGTTAATTTTCTCCTTTTGTTTCCCTTGAACCCAAACATAAATAGCTAGACTTCAAGAAATGTCCTCTGTCCTATTCTCTCAAGTGGCCTTCCTTTTTCTTCTGAAAATGAAAAGGGATTAATATGAACAGAAAAAAACCTTTTGGAGAGAAAGCAGAATTCACTTAGTCATTTTCTAACAATCAAAAATGCTGAGATTGTGTTGAACAATGTCACAAATGTTAGTTGACATTTTGCTGGAAACCATCTCTTCAAAACTCTCCATTTCTCATCCAATCCTGTTTATTTTGTCACAAAATTAGAAATCAACTAATTTTCAGAAAGAAAATATGGGCTTGTGTGTGTGTGTGTGTGTGTGTGTGTGTGTGTGTGTGTGTACACTCCTGTGTTCGGGTTTTTATACCGGGAAGATCATTTGCAAGAGAGAGGGGAAAAATGAAACAAGTAGAAATGAAATTAGACCTGTGTTTATACAGTTCTCCTCATTGGCCCAGGACATATTTTTGAAAGTTTGTAAACTAGCCTTCCAGTTTAAATTGAATAAGTAGGTGCAGCTGAGTAAATGGAGAGACCTGGGTTTGCAGCCATGTGTTTCCACTTTAAAATTACATTGAGGAGGAACAGAGGGGGTTAGAAACAAAAATAAGAAAGAGAGATAGAAGACAGGCTATGTTTAAAGGGAAAATGTGAGGAAATGAAGAGTCAGAACAGAAGTCCTCTCTCCAGGGCCCTAGGGGCTGACAGTCATTTCATTCTGACAGAAGAGAGAGAATAGCGCCCTCACAACAGCATCCACAGTCTGGGGGTGGAGGGGAAAAGCTGAGAGGAAGGGATTCCACACCCCAAAAGGCCAGGTGCTGAGACAGGACTTTAGCCAGGGGACTTTCTTGAATGCTCTGGAATTAAGACAGCTCCATCTGAGTGATTTTTCACAGCCTTCCCTGGGGAGAGCCTTTCATCTGCTCATCTTAAAGACCAAATTAAAATTATTGGCCTGGTCCTTGGTAAGTAAGAACAGTGATTGGCTAATTTGTGTCTTCCAAAAATCCATATGTTGAAGTTTCAACTCCCAATACTCCAGGATGTAACTGTATTTAAAGATCAGGTCTTTTAAAGAAGTGCTTGAGTTAAAATGAGGCCACTAGGTTGGACCCCCAATCCAATACATCTGATGTCCTTATAAGAAAAATGGACACCAGGGGCACCAAAGTACACACACAGAAAATACCAGGTGAGGACACAGCAAGAAGATGGCTGTCCACAGACCCAGAGGAAAGACCTCCAGAGAAACCAATCCTGTATGCACCCTGATGTTGGCCTTCCAGATTCCTGAACTGTGGAAAAAATTTTTTTTCTAATTTTTAAGCTACCCAGTTTGTGACTTTTTTGTTATGGCAGCTAGAGCAAACTAATACACAATTGAAGAAAACCTGCCTGGAAAGAATAGGGTGGCTTCTCCCTCTAACACCAATTTAATGGCTTAGTTTCTAACTCTTTAACTACCAGGGCTAGTTACAAAAGTCATCTAGATACTACAATTATTTGGGAACCTCTGGATAATTCTAAAAGACTTCTTTCAATTTCTCCCTGAAATGTCCCTGTTGAGGTTGAACTGTGTCCTCTAGAAAAAGATACCCTGCAATCCTAGTCCAATTATTTGAGAATGTGACCATATCTGTCTTTAGAGAGATAACAATTTAAGATGAGGTCATTTGGGTGAACCCTAACCTAATAAGACTGGTGTTCTAATGACAAGGGGAAATTTGGAGACAGAAGTGGACAGGTGAGCAGCCATGTGAGGATGGAATAGAGAAGCCAAGAGAGGCCAAAAACTGGAACGACAGAAAACACTCCTATGCTAGGAGCGAGACCAGGAGCAGATCCTCCCACTCAGTCTCAGATGGAAGCCCTGTCCACACCTTGATATTGAACTTTCAGCCTCTGGAACAATAAGACAATAAAGTTCTGTTGTTTAAGTCACCAGCCAGTGGCACTTTATTACGACAGCTCCGGGAAATGAATTCAGTCCCTCTTCTCAGTGTTCATCTCCTGGGAATGTGGTGGGAATAGTCCCCTGAGTGGTTCCGGTTGGCATATGATGTGGGTCCAAGAAGGTGTGGGGCTTGAGAATTCAGCTTTTTGGTCTACAAGGTTCTGGCTACCCTGTATCCCATACCCCATGCACCCAGTGGATCTGACTCTCCCTGCTTGCTGTTCTGGTTCTTCTCTCCAGAGTGCCCTTCAGGCCCAAAACCCTTCTCCACTCCTCATTTTGGACTTTATTTCCTCAGAAGTCTCCTTCTCTCTGTTTTGACCCCCAGTTGATACATGCAAGCTCTCTAAGGATTCTGTCTTCTTTGGATCCCCTAACTCAAAGCCTGGCATATATTAGGTACTCGGTAAATATCTATCGAAAGAATAAATAAAATAAAAATAATATTGAAGGGTGGACTATAAAGCAGATGTACTAGTCTATTACTGTGTAATGAATTACCCCAAACTTCACAGTTTTCTCTCACAGATTCTATGGAATGAGAATCAGGAGCAACTCAGCTGGGGTTCAGGCAAGCTGGTAGACTGAGCCTGACTGAAATACCAAAGATGTGATTCCAAGCTCACTCAAGTGGTTACTGGCAATGGGCAGAGGCCTTGGTTGCTCAAAAGGGGCCAATCCACGCACTGCCTGAGAGTTGGCTTCCCCAGAGGGAGTGACTAAGAGAGAGACCCCAAGATGGAAGCCACACATGGACTCTTTTAACCTAATCTTGGACAAGATGTATTGTCACTGTCACTTCTGTCATATTTATGTATATGGGGTGTGTGTGTGTGTGTGTGTGTGTGTGTGTGTGTGTGTGGACAGAGAGAGAGACAGAGATGCAGAGACACTACACTACACAGGATGTGAATTCCAGGAGGTAAAGATCATTGGAACCATCTTGAAAACTTCTGGCCAGGATAGACAAAAGGTTCAAATCCCAGACCTTCCACCCACTGACTCTGGGCCAGGCTGCTGTTTCTATGTATCTCCCCCAGTTGATTTTTATCTGAATAACCACAGCTAATAATTGCAAGGCAACTGACTAAATGGTTATATATGTTTTCTCAATCCTTCCATCAACCTGCCCTCCCCCAGAGGCAGTGGTTACCACCTCCATCTCCAACGGGAGAACCGTTGCAGCTCACCTGCATAGCAAGGCGACTGAGGCTGCGGACTTGAACTCAGGTCTAATGTATTCTCCAGGAAGCACTTGCACCCCAGTGCTGGGCCCACACCCCAGCTGCGCTTGCTCAGCCAGCCTGCCCTGCTCTGGAGCAGTTCCACTTCCCTAAGTCCTGAGCTCCCTCAGGAGATGCAACTCCCCTAGTCCTTGGAGAAGATTCTGTCTCCTCTGAAGAGAGCTGGGCAGTTTGTCTGTTTCTGTGGGACAAACAGCAGCAATCACCCTCCCCGTGCACAGTCCCCGGTGCCACATGGGCTAACTGACCAAGACATGCACTGGAGCCAGATTGTGAGTCGTCACTCCCGTTTTGCCTTGGTTTCCAAACATTTATTTCTGCTCCTTGGGTTCTGGACCAAACAACCCTGTGGTTTGGGGCATTCACTGGGGACCGAGGACACCTGATGTGATGGCAGTGGGCAGGTGGCAGAAGGACTGGGAGAGCATGTTCGCTGTGAGAGGCTTAGCCTGGAAGGACCACAGGCCCTGAGCCTCCAACTGGCAACTAGTTTCCCCCTTTCTCTTGGTGATCGCATTTCAGAACTGTCTCTGATTTCTTTACTAAATCCACCCCGCCACTGCTCAAATCACCAGAGTTACAGAGGCAGGAACTGGCCTGGGGGCGAGGGAGCATTTACTCCTCATGAGGAGGCTCCCTGGGACTTGGCTACTCCCCTCACCCCCACCAACAGAGAAGCCCAGGCTGTGGCAACTGCGGAACCCAGAGCCGTGCTGCACCCCTGCATCAGCAGAACCAGGGTCATTTTACTTGATGGGACTGTTACCTGCTCTCTCCTCCTCTTTCCCCATCTGCCCTCCTCTCTCTTGACCCTGTTTATTATTATCAGGAAACAGTAACGGGTCCACAATCAAACCTCAAAGAGAAGAAAGGGACTCCTGTTCCAAAAATCTGCAGAGACCTCAGCTTCAGGATAGCCTGGTCCCTCTTTCTTCCCCCAGCTATAGGAAACTGGGGACAGATGGCATCTCTCTCCCAGTCAGTGCTCACGGTCAAGGTGAGGCCCTTCTGTGTCCCACCTGAGGCTGTATGGAATATCTTGGGGACCAACAGGAACTTCCTAAGTGTCCCTGCTTCTGTGGAGGAATGAGACAAAAACTCTTGGAGGGTGTGGGACTGAGTTCCTCCTATGAGGCTATTGGTTCCACAACAGAGGCATGGGGCAGAGAGGGTCAACTTTAACCAGGAAAGGCATCTCAGAATTGTGAGCCTTAAGGTCCAAGGCTTTCCACGACACAGGTGGAGCAACTGGCAAGTGTTGCAGTATGGCCGAGCTGACCAGAGGGGACCTGGTTGGGCAGATCACTGATGAAGTTTTCCTTCTCATCTGAGGTAACATGAATTAGGGAGCCCTTAGGACAGGCCCAGTTCTGCCTTTCTCCATGGTAACTGGAAGGCACCGTTTCTCTTTCCCAAATGAGCTCCAATGTGTTGTTCTGATTCCTGCCCTTTTAGTAATTTCCCTGTTTAATGGAGATTCAGTCATGGAAGAAGAGCCTGTGACCTTTATCCTATTATGCTAAAAGGACCTCCAGCTTACCTGTCAGGGACTACCAGGAGAAAGTAGCATGGAATAACAAAAATGAGCTTGACACTGATGGCGGATGGGCCCCTCTCTATCTCAGCTCCATCACTAACTGTGCCATTTTGAACAAGGCCCACAAGAAATTTGAAACTTCCTGCTTATATCTAGAGTCTACTTTGCAGGCTTATTGTATGTGTTGGGGAGGGGAGATGCATGTTAAATTCCTAACATAATCAAAAGTTTAACTTAACATTTTTATTTTTCCTCTTTCCTATTGAACAGATTCATGCAGGTGGGGTGAGGAAGAATCTTCCCCATAGAGGGCATCTCGAGATGACAACTGTAGACATCCATGCAACTTCTGTTCTAGTGCCCCTGCTGTTTTCAAATTCCACAGCCACAGTCTGCACCCCTGGAGGCTCAGGACACCCTAGAGTGAGCGTCTCTGAAAAATAAAGTTGCTCCTCACTAGCTACCCTGGATTGCATTGGACCATCACATAATGAAATGATTTTCCTTCCTTCTTTTATTTCCTTTTTTTTCTTTCCTTCTGAGACAAATGGAAAAATAATTTGATCTCCTTGAATCTTTTCACCCTTGGTATTTTCCCCCTTCACACCCGAGCACCGCCCCTTGATAAATGAGAACACATGTGCAGAAATCGTGGCCTTCACCCGCCTGACTCAGGGTCCTCCTCCTCTGGGGGGACACATTTCCTTTCAAACCTCCAGAATAAATTCATCACAGCAGGAAGAACATTGTTTTTCTTCAAAACTCAGAAAAAAATTCAAATCCCCTCTCACAATTTTACTATTTCAGAGGGAAAGCTTTGGCCTTTCATCTGAAAGTCACTTTTCTCTTACTCTGAAGGCTTTGACCATGGCGATCCGGCTGACAACACAGCTGCTTTTGCAAAGTCCACACTGATTCATTACTTTGGGAGCCAAAGGCTGACACATGCATATTTGGAATATTACCCTGCATGTAGATTTGCATCATGGCCTGACTTAGGAGCTTCCACCTCCCCATGTACTCGGACATTTACAATGGAATTTTCATTTTAAAAATAGTCCTTCATCCGGGGATTTCACTTGATGGTTGAACTTACTGAAGAGTATGCTGGGACCCTTAATATTGTTTTCCCATCATTGTTCCTCTACCATCCTAGCTGATGCAGAGAGACCCCTTTCTCCCTAACAACAACCCACCCCCACCGACAATGCTGAATGCCACAAAGTGAAGCTTCTCAGTTTGACCATCTCCTGCAGCTGACCTCAGAGAGGCAGGATATTATCCTGAACTGAAACAACCACTCAAGAATTCCTATAAACTCCCTTACACTTCATTTCAAGGAAAACTGCCTGAGAAGGAGTGGACCTCCCCCTTGCTGCCAGGCATCTTTCTGTTTATGTGGCCTTTGTTTACATGTGCCCCTTGTTAATAAAAATCTGTATTTAACAGATGCACTCAAGTACCTTGGAAGCTAATTTTCTTTCGAATTCAGGCACTCTCTGGGAAGGAATAAAAGGAGAGGAGCGTCGGGTTGGCAACCCTCCATTGCGTGGCCATTTATTGTCATGGAATGTAGCAGAAGACGGCTCCTGCTATTTCCTTTTGATTTTGGTGTGTAAATCTGCTCTCACCTAAAGCTTGACCACATGACGGTGCAGACACACATTAAACTGATTATTTCTGTCTGAGCTGTGTGTAGAATGTGCACTCTAAATTGCACATAAAAATGCTCTCCAAAATAGTACCACCTGCCTGTACAAGTATCATTTTCTTTCATAAAGACAGACCCAAATGTGTTTCTGGGATTCTGCATCCTCTGGGCTGATGAGGTTTGCCGTCCCATCCATGTTGGGTGCAAGCTGGGGCTGGGCTGGGGCTGCAGTGCCTCTCGGCCTCCTGGCTTCCCCTCCAAAAAGAGGCAGGGACACTGGGGCCTCCCCATGGTGTCTTGGTCTCAGGAGAGTCTTAACTTATCCCAATTAAAATGAGGATGATACAGACAGGAGGGTGGGAAGGTGAGGGTACTGGAAAGAAGACAGGGCAGCACAAAGAAGCTTAAGAACATGCAAGAACAATACAGACCATCACAACCCAGGAAAGAGCTCTTAAAGAACAGAAGAGATAAACAAACTGAGCAAAGAAGAAAGAAGAAGGAATATAAAAGGAATTGCTGAGAGAGTGTTTCCATATATATATATATATATATATATATATCCCTAAGGCAGAGTGAAAAATAAATCCAGGAAGGCAAGGTCAAATTATTATGATTTTGCCTGATTAACAAGAGGCTGTGTTGCCTTCAGACATGTGTCATGGCCCTGCCAAGTGCTCAGGAGAGAGAAAGGTGTTTTTCCCATATAGGGGCATGCTGTGAGACTTTATTTTTGGAATTGCTCTTCCCTGACTCCTTAAGCCACATTGTCCAGAGTAAAAGGATCATCTGGCCCCTTTTTGGGGGCTGGGTTCTGGGGTACTTCTGATTTCCTAAGGTTGGAGGTTATGTGGAGGAACTCTACAAAGACCTGAAAATCCTCAAAATTTTCTTGGTCATCTTAGGCTCTGGATATGTGGTTTAAGGATCTAAGCATTAAAGATAGTGGCTGCCCTTTGGCAGCTCAGGTCAAGTAACTTAGGAACCTCCACTGTCTGGTCAATGTCTTTATTGGCTCAGAGGGCAGAGACTGGGCTTCTTTCCCACAGGCTTTGGTTTAGTCTCTGTCCTTAAGAGTCTGGGGCCCTTCATTCTTATCTCCAGACTGCTTTTTGCTCCAATTTTCACTTTAGCCAAGCTCCTCAAAAATAATCCATATCCCTGTCTCTGCGCCTGTGGCTCATGTTCCGCATCAGACATCTGTAGGTCAGCTTCCCTCGCCCACACCCTGCTGTTCCCCCACCCCAGCAAAGCTGACTAAGGACCTCTGCTTGCCAGCGGCAGAGATGGCTTTTCAGTCCATCTCTTGAATTCTCTGTGTTATCTGATGGTGTTGACACTGACCTCTCCAGAGTCTTCCTCCTTGCTGAGCTTCCTAACACCACTCTCTCCTATTCTCTTCTGCTTTTTCTGCTAATTCTTCATCTCCCTTGAAGACTCCGGTTCTTTAGCCCTGGGAAGATTAACTTTATCTGTCAACTTAACTGGGACACAAGGTGCTATTTGGTCAGATATTATTTTGGGCGTGTCTGCAAAATTGTTTCTGGATGAGATGGCCATTCGAATCCATAGACCGAGTACAGCAGATTGCCCTCCCCAGTGTGGGTGGGTGTCGCACAAGTTTTTGAAGAGCTGAGTAGAACTACGGGTTGAGTAGAGGAGAATCTGCTCTTCTGCCTGATGTTCTTCCAGCTGGGTCATCATCTTCTCATGCCTTAGTTCTTGGACTGAAACTTAGATGGCTGACTCTGCTGCTCCTCAGGTCATTGCACTGCAAACTGTGGGATTTCTGTCTCCATAATTATGAATAATTAAAACAAATCTTTTTGGTACTGAGAATTAAACCTAGGTCCTAACATATGATGAGCACATACTCTACCACTGAGCTACACCCGCAGCCGAACCAATTCCTCATAGTGAATCTGTCTTTCTGCTTATCTATCATCTATCAATCTATCATCTTCTATCTCCTATTGGTTCTGCTTCTCTGGAGAACCCTAATATAACCCATCAAGGTCTCTGTAAGGATATCCACAGTTGAATTCCTAGAGTCTGTGAATGTTACCCTAAATATAAAAAAAGAACTTTGCAACTGTGATTAAATTAGGGATCTGGAGATGTAGCATTTATTTTGGATTGTCTGAATGGATCCAAAATGTTATCATGAGTATCCTTATGAGAAAGAGGCAGAGGAGATTTGTCCTATATTAGTTTTTTGTTGCTCTGACAAAATATCTGACACAAACAACTTAAAAGAAGGAAAGATTTATTTTGGCTCATGATTTCAGAGGTATTAGTCCATGGTTGGTTAGCTCCACTGCTTTGGGGCCTTTGGTGAGGCAGGACCTCACAGCAGGGAGTGCCTGAGGCAGCAAAGGTGCTTACCACCTCATGTTGAGCAGTCTTCCTACAGCCTTCAGAAGAAACCAGCCATCTCCAACACCTGACTTTACCCCCAATAAGGACTTATTTTGGACTGCTGGACTCCAGAACTGTAAGGAAAAATAGATGTATTTTGTTTTAATACATCGAGTTTGGAGCAATTTGCTGTAGCAGCCACAGGAGACTCATACCGTCTCTACGAGTTCTCACTGAGGTATGTTGCACATCTTTCAGTCTCCATATGTCTTGGCAAAAGTATTTGGCACTGTTGGTTGTTCTCTCTGGAAACCTCCTTTTTCTTTGGTTCTCAACCAGCATTCTCTTCTGCTTTTCTCCTACCTCTTTGGCTCCTCTTCCTCATCTGCTTGGCAAGCTTCTTTCCTGTGTCCCACAGTAAATTTTTGTATGTATTTCGTCCTTGACTATCTCTTTTCTTTCAAACTACACATTACCTTGGAATAGTGTATCACTCTTGATCTTTATCCTCACCCCAGATTTGCTCCTCTCCTGTGTATTCAGCTGCAGCATCTACAGGTGCATCTGGAATCCCCAGAGACCTATCAAACTCAGCAGGTATCAAACAAATGCTTCCCTTCCTTTCCCTAATCTAAATCTGCTTCCTTGGTAACAGGTGTACCACCCAATTCATCCAAATAACCACCAGTGATGGTTAATTTTATGTGTTGAGGTACCTAGATATCTAGCTAACGCCCTTCTAGATGTTGTTGTGAAGTTATGTTTTAGATGAGAGTAACCTCTACGTCAGTAAATTTTGAATAAAGCACATTACCTTTGGGTCTTGTCCAATCAATTGAAGGAAAAAAGACTGATCTATGCCGAGCAAGAAGGAATACAGTCTCTAGACTGTTTTCAGATTTATACTATAATATCTACTGCTTCCTGAGTCTCCAGCCTTCCATTCTATCCTGAAGATTTTGAACTTGCCTTCTTCTGCAAACACAGGAGCCAATTCCTAAAAACAAATTCCTGTGTCTCGATCTTAGTTGTGTTTCTCCAACCCAATCCAGAAACCTGGGAAAAATTCCTTGACTGCCATTTACTCAGTTCTCATGTCCTAGGAATCCCACCAACCAAGCAGATTCTGCACCCGTTCAGGTCCCCGCCAGCTCTTACCTGTACTGTTGTCTCCTACCTAGATTATTTCTAGTCTGATGTTAATCTGAAATTTACCCCCCCAAAATCATTGGTGCCAAAACATCTTCACAAATTTAATCTGACTATGTCATTTCCAGACATAAAACTTATATCTGCATCCTTTACTGTTCCCCCTTTTCCCAAGAATCCCCTCCTCATCAACCTGACTCTTGTGTCCTGGCCAGAGCCACCTAAAGCCAGTCCCACAGGGCAAGTCCACCCCTAATATGCTTTTAGTGGAAGTAGCACAAGGTCATGGGTGTGAACACAATGATGCTTTATTTAAAAAAAAAAAAAAAGACTGTAGTAAACTGTAATGTGTATATTATACTCTTTTAAGTGCACTAACTTCATTCATAAGGCTCTGCTCTACTGTTCTAATGATCTCTCGAAGGCTTGACCTTCAAATACAATCACCTTGGGAATTAGGGTTTCAATTTCTGAATTTTGGGGGAAATACAAACTGAGACCATGGCAATTATTTTAACCAATTTCAAGTGTATTGTTCAATGGCATTGAGTGTATTCACATTTTTGTGCAACCACCATCCATTTCCAAAACTCTTTTTATCTCGTCAAACTCGTAAAACTTTGTACCCATTAACCAGTAACTCCTCATTTTTTCCTTCCCTTAGCTCCTGGAAACTACCATTATACTTTCTATCTCTGTAAATCTGGCTACCCTAAATGAGCAGAATCATCTTATTGGTCTTTTCCTGGCTAATTCGTGTCACTTAATATCCTCAAGTTTCATCCATGTTGTCACATGTGCCAGAATTTCCTACTTCTTTCAGACTGAATAATATTCCATCAAATGTATATGCAACATCTTGCTTATTGACTCATCTGTCAACAGACATTTGGGTTGGTGATACTTTTGAAATGTGATCAAGGGTAGAGAGGTTAAGACCCTTTGCTATGTGGTCAGATTGAATTGAATCTTGACTCTCCCTCTTATAGCTGTGTACACTTGGACTGTGCCCAGTCATTTATGCAAAGGATTTAGTAACAGTGCTGTGAGGACTCCTAGACATTGTCCATTATCATTCTGTCAGTGCATGGTGGTGTCTAGTGAGGAAGAACTACATCCTGGGATCTAGCGTTCTGGATTTACTTGGGATGATGAAGGAATATACAGTAGAGTTTTAGAGTCAGAAAGCCAAAGGTCTCATCCCATTGGTTGTAGTTAGTTTTTTGTCACTGTGGTAAAATGCCTGATAAGAACAACTTAGAGGAGGGAAAGTTTATTTGGAATTCAGGGTTTCAGAGGTCTCAGTCCACAGATGATCAACTCCATTGCTCTTGGTCCAAGGTGAGGCAGCATATCATGACAGAAGAGAAGAGTCTAGTGGAGGAAAGCTCCTTGGCTCATAGTGGAACCAGGAAGGAGATCGAGAGAGAGAAAGAGAGAGAGAGAGAGAGAGAGAGAGAGAGAGAGAGAGAGAGAGAGAGAGAGAGAGAGACTCTGCAAGAAGAATAACTCTTCCAGGGCACAGCCCCAAGGACCCACCTCCTCCAGATGCACCCCACCTTCCTACAGTGACCACCCAGTCCATTTGAACTAGGAATGAACTGATCATTACAGTTCTCATAATCTAATCATTTAACTCCAAGTATTTGTGCTTTGGGGGAATACCTCATATCAAAACCATAGTATCATCTCAGCTCCACCACTTCCTACTATGTGACTTTGGGAGAGTTAAAAGGCGTCAGATCTTCATTTGCCCAACTGTCATAAAGTCTTCCTCAAGGAAGTCATGAAGATTAAAGGAGCCCATATTTGCATGTTTGTGTGTGTGTGTGGCACCAGAAGACACTGCATAGCAGGTCAGGCATGAACAAGGGTTTACAAAGCATCACACATTGGTTTATGTATTTAAATTTCACTTACTGAGATTGTTAATATTACATCTTAATTCAAGATGTAAAAATTGAAGCTTAGAGAAATTAAGTAATGTGTCTAAGGTTATTAATTAGGTGAGGAGCTGATCCTGGGGCTGACTGCTGTGCTCTACTGCGCCCCCACTGGCAGGAGGAGGAATGGACTCCGCCCTAGAGAGGCTCCTTGGCATGCTTTGTGTTTCCTGGAGGGAATTTCCAAATGAAAACCTGCAGCCCCATCACTATATATATATATATATATATATATATATATATATATATATATATTTAACATAGATGAAGGAGAAAGAAAGGGTAAGAAAGTAAAATGGGAACAGGAATAAATATAAACTATGTGTTTCTTTTTATACTACAATGAGAAGGAATAAGGCACATGATATTTAGACCAAACTAATAATAGGACGAACATCAAATTTGGACTTTTTGATAGTATTTCCCAAGATGTTTTACATGAGATTCAAGGATGTGAAACTGTTGGGAGTTTTATATTGTACAAACCAATGTATGTAGTCATAATTATGCTGGCAAATTACTCTTGGATGACCCGGGTGGGTGGAGAGAGGGAATTTCAAGGGAAAAGGAGGAAGTTGAGGTAAGAGGGTAGCTGAGGTGCTGAGTTGTGGTCTAGTGATGAACCCAGGTCAACAGGCCCAGGGAGAGTCAAGAAAGGAGTGAACAGAAAAACCAGGGCTTTGGCCAATGAGTGGGACGATGGAGTCGTGGGGATCTGCAGGGAACAACTCAGTGATGACGAGGTCTGGATGTGGCTGTGGGCGTGAGTGACTGAATTTGCCAGAGCCAGCAGGGTGTAGGAAGTGAAGCAGGGCATTTCAGGACACCAGAAGGAAGGCCTCACACTCTAGCCAAAGTATGTCAAATTATGTCCAGTGCATCAGAAGACAGATTCTGCCCCCAGGGGAAGGAGAGTGATGGACAGGTCCAGAACAAGGGAGGGGAAAGAGCAGAGGTCCAGCTGGGACAAACCTGTGGGTGTGACACTTGCTGAGAGAAACAATCTGCTATGCAGCCCCATGTGGGTTAGACCTTGCTTTTCTGGATGTTCCTCTTTTAGAAGGATTCTCCTGGTGTCCCAGTGTTAAACTGAAAAGGTATTAAACTCAGCTCTTCAACTCCCATAAAGTCTAAGCCTTATTCAATTCTCCCCCCTTCCCCTCCCCATCCCCCATTGGAAATGGAACTCAGGGCCTTCTACATGTGACAAAGGCACTATAACCAAGTTCCACTCCCAGTCCCACTTGTTCAAACTTGATAACCATCATGTGACTGATACAAGTATTTTGCTGAAAGAAATAATTGTTCCCATTGTGACTCTAGTCCAATCAATTGCAGTTCTGTTTCTTTTTACTTTGACCTCCTTGTGATGATTCCAATCCTTGGACCCTTGATTTCTCTTCCCTCTGCTCTGAAACCTTTGTTTACATGGTAAAAGTAGGAGGCACCAGGTTTCCACTTGAGGGAGGTCTGACTTACCTGTGCTGAGGTACTGGTGTCTGGCAGCTCTTAACTGACTTTTTTTTTTTTTTCTTCCTTTTTTTTGTTTGTTCTATTTAGTTACATGTAACAGCAGAATGCATTTTGATGCATTGTACAAAAATGGAGTATAATTGTTCATTTCTCTGGTTGGACACGATGTAGAGTCACACCATTTGTGTAACCATACGTGTCCACGGGGTAATGATGTTTGTCTCATTGAACCATCTTTCTCCCCCCTCCCCCTTTCCTCCCCTCATTTCCCTCTACACAATCCAAAGCTCCTCCTTTCTTCCCTTACCCCCTGTCTCCGGCCCCGTTATGTATCAGCAACCACTTATCAGAGAAAACATTTGGCCCTTGACTTTTTGGGATTGGCTTATCTCACTTAGCTTGATATTCTCCAACTCCATCCATGTACTTGCAAATGCCATAATTTTATTCTTCTTTACAGCTGAGTGCCATTGTGTATAATCACCACAGTTTCCTTATCCATTCATCTATTGAAGGGCATCTAAAGCTTTTGACTTTCCAACTTCCTCTTGCTGAAGGGCACTACCCTGACCACATCCTTCTAGGATCAGCCCACACCCAGTGACTGGAAGATGCTGGGACGATGCCCCAACCACTTCCTCTCACTCTGGGAAGGGTCTTCCCAGCTCCAGGACTCCATATCAGGTAAGCTGAGGCTTCTGTTATGATTGCATTGCTGGTCACCTTCCTTCTCTAATTCTGATGGCTTTGCCCCGCTACAGGTGTGCATCCTGAGAGCATTTCTCCAATAAACTCCCTGCATGTAGGCCTCCATCTCAAAGTTGGATTCTTAGTGCAGTTGCCAGATTTAGCAAATAAAAATATAGATTGCCTAGCTAAATTTTACTTTCAGATAAATAGAGAATTTTTTTTGAATAAGTATATTCTACACAATACTTGGGACAAACTTATACTAAAAAAAATTATTCCCTATTATGCTGAAATTAAAATTTAACTGGGCATTCTCTATCTTACCTTCTTAGGAAGGCCAACCTGGGACATGAAATAAACCTTCATGATTGTGGAAGAAGACAGCAGTTTCTGAGATTATGAAGGAGCACAAAGATTAATGAAGACATAAGAATCAGGGATATTTCAGGGTCAAGGGGATGTCCCATCTGGAGAAAGGATTTGGGACAGATATTACTGATGGGACTGGGTGATTATCAGGGGTGGAGATGAAACTGACACGCTTCTTAGGAAGCAAGTACCCACACCACCTATGTGGAAGCAGTCACCTCAGATGAGGTCACCAACAGACCGCAGAACCAGTCTGAGCCACAGTAGGTCAAATGCAAATCCTTGCCATGGCAGCCACGAGGGGGCCCTGCCTTCTTCCTTGCCCTGGCAGTGGGGTGACAGGTGGAGGAATGGCCTCAGAGCCAGGGCACACCTCCTCTGCCATACACAGCAGTGACAGCCCAAGTTCAAGACTGAGGACATTTTCATGGTAAGAAATGAGCTTTCAACTTCAGAAGAGACTATTTTAGCAACCATGAATTCTGCAAATGTGTGGAGTCAGGTCAAAAGGTTTGTGGTGAAGAAACCTGGCTCATAGTGAGAAAGGAGTATTCAAGATGGACACTATGAAGGGGCAGTTATTGAAGAAACCAGTTTTTCACAATCATATCCAATGAGTTATCTTCCCAGTAACTCAGTTACAATTATTATTAGCACATCAAGGAGTTTTAGGCCTGAGAAACTAAACTTTTTCACATCACCTTCTGAGCAACATGGTCTTAATCAGTGCTTATGAGAAAAAGAGATATTGAAAGAGAACTTTGGTCCCTACTCCTGACCCACGCCACCAGATCCTGTTGTGCTCTCAGCCCCTTCCCACCATGCTTACTGGGGGGAGCCTTTTCATCCCGGAAATACATCAGGTCTTTCTGAAGAGCTGACTTCAATCTGACTGCTTCAAGTACTTCCCATCTCCCCACCCTGCAAGTCCTGGTGCTAAGTCAAGCAGCTTCTCTGGAGACAGGCATGACCTAGTTGGTTCATGGGTCTGGGTCATTCTTGGTCCCTGGGCACCTGAAGCTGCTGCCTGCTTCTTTCTCCTGGAAGTTCCTTCTCCCCTCAGTATAAGGGGCCTCCCACCTCTGACTTGTCTCCTTATTTTTGAGTCCTCAGTGTTATAAGATAGTTGAGGTCCAAGTCCCTTATCAGGTATATGATCTGTAAATATATCACCTTTTGTGACTGACTTCTTTTGTTAGAATCATGCTTTGAGACTCATTCATGTTGCTTTGTGAATGAATAATATTTCTTTTTTTGCTGAGTAATCTTCCATTGTATGGCTGTATCTCCTAGACAATTGAGTTGTTCCTAGTTTTTGAAAAAAGCTGATACCAATATTCATGCAAAACATTTTCCACAGATAAATATTGTTATTTCTCAGAAGTTCTGGAATAATGAGAGAATAGCCAGCCATGATAACCCAAAGGTAAAATCCTGCCTCTTAAGATAACAGTTATGATTCAACCAGGGAAGAAAGCTGAGGGTTCCCACCTACAAACACACACACACACGCACACACACACACATCACCTAGGGATTTACCCTCTGGAACTGGCTTGCTGAGCAGGTCAGAAATCCTTTGGGCAGGACTTTAAGTTGAGACTGGGGCAAAGGACAGGTAGCTGATTATCAAAGAAAAGGAAATAAGTAAATAACACTGTCCCAACAACTGCTGCTAACAACTGGGGCTCAGGGAAGGATCTCACTTTTCAACACAAGCAATTACCCCCTGGGGCTACTCTTTCCTGCCTTTTGGTCAGGTAGGCAAAATAGGAAGAGGAGGTGGAGGAAAGAAAAGAAACCTGACATCTATAAAAATGCAGGACACCCCCACACCCACAGGCACCAGCTCCGGATCCCCAGTTCCCCCCTACCTCTCTGTCTCTCTCTCTTTCTCTGTTCTGTCTCTTAAATGAAATTTGCTTTCTACTCTTGCCTCAGGCGATTCTAAGGTGTTTAATCTTCAACACCAGGGGAATGAGGACCTGATACTGATTTTCAAGACGGATATCAAAATAAGGAAGATCAGGATGAGCGCTCCCAGGTAGGGGTAGAAACTAGTGTCCAAGGGAGACAAAGCACCCTTTAAAGGCCTTCCAACTGATTCAATTATGCTCTCTCAGGATGGTCTCCCATCTAATCGAAAGTTAACTGGTCAGGGACTTTAATCACATCACACACTCCCTTTGCAGCAGCATCTGGATTACTGTTTGAATACCTGGGAGAAGAATGTGTGTCCTATGAGTGGCTACTGTTTCCCCTCTGTCCTCCAAGCCTTCTGGAATAACAGTTCTTATGGCCCACCCTGCCTGAAAACATACTGGAGAGTGACTTCTGAGAACTGTAATTCAGAATAGTAGACCCCCACAAAGCCACCACACCTGTGGTCCCAAATGGAAAAGTCCCAGTCAAAGCCTACAGTTGGCCTGAGGCTGGTTACATAACCAATCCAAGCCCAGTTGCTGTGGGCAGGGGAAGGGGCAGAATGATTGAGGCTGGACCACAACACCTTGTCTTGACTAGGCAGGTAGAAATCACGGTGGAGAGCGCCCCATAGCATCTCCCGATTGAAGTGGGAGAAGACCAGGTCTCCAGAGGAATGAAGAGCACTGGAAAACCAACAGAAGGTACATCTTCATTTTGGGTACCCCAGAGCACCAAGCGTCATGCGCAGCACTCAGAAGGATGGGGAAAGCGCGGCTGAAACCCAGGTAAGAACCGAGGCGCGACCCGCGGATGGCACCCGCCTGCTGCTCGTCCGCCCACTGGCTGCTCTGGCTGGACCTGGCGGAGACGCAAGGGAAGGCTAAGCCCGGCGGTCCCTGTGGTCCCTGCCTGGGCCCTGGTGCCGTCACGTCAGCATGGGCTTCTAGACAGCCAGTGCCTTTCCAATTTGCAGAAAGAGTTGCTATTTTCCAAGAGACGTGACAGCTCTCCACAGCCTGGCTGCTGCTTGTCCACACTCGGTTTCTGCTGGGAATCTCTGGCAGCACCATCTGGCTTCAGGGAGGGGACCGACACCGGTCTGTCCTCAGGGAGCTGTAACCCATCCTCACAGTCCTCCGTGAGAAGGCCCCGCAGGTCTGTTGGCCCCACTCCGCCACAGCAGCCAGTTTGTGCCATGAGTCCCCGTGGTATCATCGCACTGGTAAATCCAGGCCAGCGGAAATGGTGCTTAACTTCAAGCTCATCAAAGTTTCATGATCCTTCTCCTCGGAATGGCCCCAGCAGGAAGAGGAGCTGTCGCTGTGTATTTATCCTGGTCTCCTCCCCCATGACGCTGTAAACTCCCCGGCAGCAGAAGAAACGTCTTGTTCCTGCTCCAACGTGTCCTCCGTGCCTAGGACAGAAGTGTGATTTTAAAGGGCACCAGGCAAATGTTTGCAGAGGAATCATGATGAAGGAGGAAATGATCGTCTGCCACTGAAAGAGGTCAAGAGCAGCTGGTCTTCACCTCTTTTTAAGCAGAGTCGATATCTGAGCAAAGTTAGGAATTGGAAAGCGTTGAACTCACAAGGCTAGATGGGACTGGAGAGCGCTAGCACTTCCCTCGGTGGACACTCTTCTCAAGCCCTCTGTCCTTTCCTTCTGTTGCGGTTTGTAATTACACGTACCTTCCATTTGGCTGCCCCTCTTACTATAGAGTGGAAGCTGGCAAGACCGGGGACAGGGCCTCATCACTCGGCTGGCACACTGCGGGCACTCAATAAACAAATGTCGAAGGACTGAATGTGTTCTTCATGTCACCTGGTGAGTGTACTTAATTCAAAATAGCAGAGCCGTGCTCTTTTTCATTTGAAATCCTACTACTGATTTTGCCCCAACTATAAATATGTAGTGTTTGTTGAGAACTTATTATGTGCCAGACAGTGTCCTTGGACACTTGAAAAAAATCCTCACAACAGCACTATTACAGTGCTCATTTTACAACAAGAAAACAAAAGCACAGTGAACTTGAGTACTTGTCCAAGGTCACACCTTTGGATAAGTGGTAGAGATATTGTGTGATGAATCTGTATCTGCCCTGAGCAATAAACTGGTGTTTACCTCCTCACCGCAAGACACAGTTAGAAACCCCGGAAGGCATGAAGAAGCCCAGAGCTGAGTTGACCCTTCTTAAAACACCCTGATGCATTACTTCCTGTTTAAACTACCTAGTCGCATTCCTAAATCTCCCTCTTCTTCAAAAACCTTTCCTATGTATATTTGTCAAATGACCCAGCAATCCTACTTTAGGATGTTTACTCCAAATAAATGAAAACATACATTCTCACAAGAATCTCTAAATGTCAATAGCAACTTTTTTCTTGGTAGCTAAAAGCTGGAAATGACCTAAATATCCACCTCCTGGTGAAGGGACATAGAAATTGCTGCCCATTCACTTAAAGAAATAGTACTCAGCTGTAAAAAAGAATGATCTGTTGACACAGGCAGCAAGGCAGATAAGTCTCAAGGGCATTGCACTTGGTGAAATGCATCAAGTTCCAAAGTCTACCTACAGTGTATGATTCCACACTGCACATTCTAGAGAAGGTAAAATTACAGAATCAGAACACAGATTGGTGGTTTCCAGGGGCTGGGATGTAAGAAGGAGGAGCTCACTCCAAGGGACTCAGGGAACTTTTAGGGAGAGAGGGTTTGGAAAGGACCGTGGAGGTTGCCTAACTATATAGTTGTCAAATTGTACACGAGAAAAGGTGAATTTCGTTGTTTGAAGTCACACCTCAGCAAACCTTCTTTTAAAATGTTTTTTTCTTTTCTTTTAATGTAATAAAATCATATTCCCCAAATCCTTTTACTTTGAAATTCAAACAATAGCTTCATTTTTGTAAAGTATATAATTTAAAAATGACAATAGGAAAGCCAACCTGAGACCTGGGCACAAACTGCATCCCGCAAGGCAAACTCCGCAAGCCCCTGGGGGCTGCGTGGTGCAGCCCCTGAAAGCTGCAGGCAAGGGGCAGGAGCCGCTGGAGCCTTGGATCCCGGGCTGGGCTCCTGGGCTTCCTGCTAATCAGATTCCTTATGACTGAACTGACCTGTTTTCCTTCTGGTGAGGTTGGGGAAAAGCTGTTTACTTTCAGTGAGTGCTGCATGATACAAACTGTACCCCAGGATTCAGATGTGTCTGAGAAACAGGATTAGTGCAAGGAAGGGCGGGGGATCAGTGTCGGGGACGAGGTGACTGGGAAGAAAGCTTGCCGTCCCCATGGAGTCCCCCTCTCTGGGGCTGATGCCGTGGCCCCAGGCAACGGAGGCAGCAGCACAAATAAATAGAAGAGCTGTTTCATTAAAATCTCTGTAAGACGTGCTGAGTTCTGGGCGCAGCCTCCTGTGACCCCTGGAAGAGAAGAGGCAGCATGTTAAAGACAGGATTGCCCCTGAGGCCAGTCTCTGGAGTGGGACAGGGACAGGGCAGCTGAGGGTCAGCCAGGGAGGTCTCCAGCTGGAGGGGGTGTCAGGCCTCAGCAGCATCAGCAGTTTCATAGGAGAGAAGGCTGTAGCAGCTAGGCAGGCAGGGACCTGGGGCACAGGTCCTTGCAAGCTGCCTGGACCACTGGGCCTTATGATTAGCTATAGGGAAACTGAGGCAGGCTGGGGTTTTTGTAAAGCAGGTAGGTCTAGAGTTAGAGAAACCTGCTTTCTTACTATTATAATTACTCTCCATTTCCCTTCCCAAGCCTCCCAGCTGATGTGTGGCTGGGGATAATACAGGCTATAAATGCTACTTCTAAGTAACTAGATTCTGTGCACTATAATGCAATGTGCAATACATTCTACCTCCCATCTTCTAAAATGTCCAACTGCATTATATATAAAGCTCCTTAAAGATTCCTTTTGTATGTTTCTCTGCCTGGCCATGCATTTCCCAGGAGTTCTGGTGCATAGCAACTGAATTAGCATCCAGGCCTCCCTAATTAATAAAATGAGCCCGTGAACATCTGCAAACTTTCCAAGCAGTTACTGAATTTCTCCCATTTCAACATGGAATTCAGCCTGTTGGCCTCCAAAAAAACATGGTTTACCAAATGATGACTTTTAAACTTTAAATTTTTTTTCTTTAAAATATGAGTCTTTTTTTTCTTTGTTGGACTGAGACCTTTATGAAATTGCTTTTCTTGAATTGTGCTCACTTTGCTTGGTATCTGAGAAGCCCAGTGTTTAGCACAAAGTGAGGCCTAATATTTAATGAGTGAATTGTGACCTCAGGTCTGTTGTTGTATCTCTCCCTGAGGCTTGATATTTCCATCTTTAGACAAAGATAATAAAACCCCTCCTGCAGGATTGAGGTAAGGGCTAATACAATGTGTGTTAACCATGTAATACCTTGTAGCTCTAGGGACAAACAAATATTGGAAAGGTATAGAGCCCTGTCTATTAATCCTAGATTTGCTACTAGATTGATTGACTTTCTGCAAATCTCTCAACAATTTTTTTTTTCAATACGAAGGATTGAATCCAGAGCTTCATGCATGCTAGGCAAGTACTCTATCACTGAGTTATATCCCCAAACCTAACCTTTATTTTTGTAGAACTACTGATACTGGTGCCCTTAGAATTTTCTTGAACATTAAATGAGATGATATAGGTTAAAGCAGATTGAAAATGGAAATTACTATTCAATTTCTATAGCTTTGGGGGTCATCATGTATTCCCTATGGTCAAATTTCTTGATCTGGGAACAGACCCACCTTGGCTATCAAATGTGATACCTGTAGCTACAAGAGCTGACATTGGTCCATGGAGCTACTTCTCTCAACTGGAGTTAAGCACGACTATTCTCAAGCCCTATAAGGGTTCAACACTCCTGAGAAACGTATGCATGCCGTGTCCATAAATAAGCACTATGTTCTTCTTGTTTGTTTGTTTTCCCTCAGAATTGCTGTATACAATTTCCCTTTTCTACACCTCAGCCCCTTGGGAACATTGCTGTATTGATTGATTGATTGACTTTGCTCACACATTCCCATTGGAAGTGGGTTTCCTTCTCCCCATCTTTTGGAGCCGCTATCCTCTGTAGATCATTCTTATTAAGCATTACCTCGGTGAATGGATGAATGTCACTTGGGAGCAGCTCTGCGATATTGCGAAACATAAAGCCGTCAGTGTGAACATCTGCAGAACTTGGCAACCTACTGTGGCTTCAGTGAGCTCAGGGCCAAGTCCCCGACAGGCTTTGTGGTCCTCAGAGAATGCTGTGCAGGGAAGATTTATGTGGGGAAAGGGCAAGAAATGTCACTTGGCACTTCAGGTACCAGGTGGAGGTGATCAGCATTTGTAAGTGTGAATCACTGTCTAATCTTAGCCTTCACGAGGATTGTGGAAATCGCCGCACCTCCATTCCGGCAAGTCCTTGTGGCGGCTTTGAAAGGAACTTAAATTCTGGGACCATTTCTGGGGGTGCAGGTGTCTTCTGGCCTGGCCCCTGAATTTTCTGGCTCCACTGACTGACCTGTCCCTCTACATTAGTGGGTTCACATCCCACTGTGCACAGTTGCCTCCCCAGAGTCCACCCAGTGGACTTTAAGCTTCTGATAGGAGACCTTGACCAGAGACTCCACCTGCCTCCAAGCCAGCAGCCCTGGGCCTTTTACACTCCTGTACCCACTGGCGAGCAGGAACATCTAAACGAGAGGATTGCTTTTGTTTCCTGAGCGAGTCTCTGTTCTTGATGCTTTCCATCTTCATTTGGTGAAGGAGAGAGAGCAGCCTCTTCCTCCCCAAGGCAGATAATAACTCCAGGGTTTGAGACCCAAAGGGATGCTGTTTGGGTTCCATGCAGGGGAGGCCAGTATTCAGATCTTTCTCCTTTCCCTGGTTTTTCAAAGGTGCTGTTCATGGTTCTGAGCTCATGTGTAAAGAGTGGATCTGGAGAGGTTAGATTCCCTTTTGTGATCATGAATAAAACATCCTATTGAGTTTTAGTGTATTTACTTCAGAGCTAAGGAACATATTTTGTACCTTATAAAAGCCTGCATGCATCAGGTGGCTACTATTTGGCCATCGTGGTAGAGCCACATGACTCATGGGCACTAAGCATTTTTGCCTTCATGGACTTCTTTCTCCATAAAAAATAAATGAACAATTTTTATGACTCTGTTGGCACAAGACAAATATAATCCAGGTTAAGTTCATTACTGTTATATTCCTTGCTTACTTCTGATTTTAATAGAAAAAGAAGAGCCCTAGAAGTCTCATAGGTCCTGGGTTCTCTTCTGGCTGGGCCTAGGGATAAACCATCCCTGTGTAGAGTTCGCTGGAAGCTGCCCAAGTTTGGTAACTTTGCAACCTGACCTAGAGCCCAGAGATTTCTTGATACCTGCACCGTGGCATGGAGCCGTTCTTAGTTCCCTTCCGACCCCATTAGAAATCTCCCAAGGGTAAGAACCATGACATATTAATCCTTGAATCCTACTCACTCATTCTTAAGCTATTCAGTGAAACTTTATGGAATTAAACTTCATGGAAACTCTAAAACAAAATGTCATAACCAAATCATGAAGATGAAGGTTTTGGAAGTCAGTTAATAACACATAGTCTTTTCTACCAAACCATATCCTATCTACTTCTTCACAGCCTCAGGACTGGGCAAACAGATCAATCCAGGAGCAAACATTTTGCAGAGCATATGGGGCCATGCAGAGACCGTGTGGGAACCAGTAAATAAAAAAGCCTGTTCTGAAAGTGAACTTGGAACTTCATTTATGCAGGGATAAAAATGAAGAACATATTGATGTGGGAGAATAACATTTTTGAGATTTTAGCAAAGTCAGTAAGTGATTTTCAAGATCTCTCTTCTGGTAGTATTCCTCCTCATTTTCTGCCTCTGGGGTGGGAAGAAGTACAAGGCAGAAGGGAAGCTCCCTCCTACTTCACTATCCCCAAACCTGGACTCATTAAGGGTATTGTTAGTTGCCTCTAAAGCACAGGGTGTTCCTCTCAAGGAAAATGTTTTAGTCAGTTTTTCTCTGCTCTGACCAAAAAATCTGATAAGAACAAGATAGAAGAGAAAGAGTATATTTGGTACTCATGGTTTCAGAGGTCTCAGTCCATAGACGGCTGACCCCATAGCTCTGGGTCCAAGGTGAGGCAGAACATCATGGTGAAAGGTGTGGCAGAGCAAAGCAGCTCAGAATAGGGCAACCAGGAAGCAGAGAGAGTGCTCCACTCATCAGGACAAAATATGAATCCCAAAGGCACATTCCCAGTGACTCTGCCTACACCAGTTAATCCCTACCAGTGGATTAATGCACTGATTGGGTTTAGGCTCTCATAACCCAATCATCTCACCTCTGAACTTTCTGGTATTATCTCAGTCATGAGCTTTTGGGGGATATCTCATACCTAAACCATCTAGAAAATCTTCAGGGATGGGAAAGGATTTCCTCCTCTAGGTACCTAGGAAACAAACAAAAAATGCTCCTCAGCACTGCGATGGCAGAGTGATCCCAGGGTCACACCTAAGAGGAGACCCAGATAATTTTCTTGGATAGAATTCTAAGTAATGGAGACTCTGGAGAAGTTTGCAGGGGAGCTGAGTCCACCACCACCTCCATCATGGGAGCAGCAGAAAGAACTCACTTGTATGTCTGTGTGCAGGACAGAGAGTCTCACATCTTCTGAGGGACTATGTGCTCTTCATGGACTGGTTTCTCAAGGATGGCCTTCCCTCCAACTGCTCTGCCTCAGCATTAATGGAGTTCAATGACACTTTGGGAAAAACAGAACTGAAACCTGGAAGAAATTGGCAATATATTTTTGACAATCAAGTGGCATGTGTTTCTGACAATCGAATGAGCATTTTCTTTTAGAAATTGAATTATAGGAAAAAAAAAACTTTAATTTTAATTTCTTACATCATTGAGTTTGTGGATGTGACTTGATCTAGGTGCCATAGAAGCAACCCTTGTCAAAGATGTCAGCCCCAGATGAACCACCCCCCAGGATGGACAGCAGTGGCCTGAGACTTGGAGAGGACCATCGTCTCCACTGATGACAGAAGAGTTGTTTGGATCACATTGGCTGGGGCTCCTTTCTTAGGAGGAATGAGACCTTGCAAAAACTCAAATAGCGAACAATGTACAAATACTTCTCATTCCAGAGTATGATCAGTTATTTCAAACCAGTCCTCCTGGCAGCTCAGTGAAAATCTCAGTTAAACGTACATTCTGAGGAGGCTCAGTCTATAAAGCCAGATTGAGTAGATTCTACCTATTAGACTCAAGATTTTGGTGCAAAATATAATAATGATGATGATGATGATGATGATGATGATGGAAATCAGTAGAGTAGAGCAAGAGGATCTGGGGAGGGAGAAGAGAAGGTAAAGGGAAGATACTGTGGAATGAGATTCATCAAATTATGCTATGTGCCTGCATGAATATGGTATAATGATTCCCACTATGATGTACAATTATAATGCACCAATAAAAATAAATTAATTAAAAAGAAATTTGGATTCACAAATAGGTGAGCAGCCTCCCTTTATGATGAAGAATGCTGCTCCAGCCTGGCTTATTTCTGATTCATTTCGTTGTCTGGCACGTAGTAGGTGCCCAATATAATGCTGAATGAATGAAGGACACCTTCGTGGTTGCCCTGCAGCAATGAAATCTGAACTTTTTTAGAGTCCTTGGTTGTTCTGGGTAGTAGAGTTGTGCTTGGTAGCTAGGACTCCACAGATCCAAGCTGCTAGGCAAGGTTTTGGTTCAGATCTACTTAGATGCCTTAGAGAACTGGCCAGATGACTCATCCTCCAGGACTGAGTCAGGTGTTGCCTTATTTTGGAAGCCTTTCGGTCACATCCTGAGGTGTGTGGGCTTCTTCTCTCCCGTTCTTGCCCATACTCCCTGCTTTGTAAAGGCTCACACTTCACTCTTTCTTCCTTAGTCTAGATTACTAGAATGCAATAGTATATTCCCTGCACGATGCTTAGCACATGAAATGTGTTAAACAGATGTTTGAAGATTTACATGGTAATGCTCCAAAATCTTATCAGTTGAACCTGACTAGTCAAGGCTGGGCAAAGGTCTGTGCACAGCACAGAACATATCATTAAGTGGCAGTGGGTTGGCAATCTTTGACCTGGGTTTCTTTTCATAAGTTACTTACATTTTTACAAACCTCTAGTTCTGGAGTTTCCAGTAGGAAACATCTATGTCAGGCAAGGTCCAGAGGTGATGGAGTCCATGATAGTACCATGCACTAAGAGGCAAACAGTGGGAAAAAGAAGAGAGGAAAGGAATCTCTGATTATCCTCAAGGGATGCCTGAAGCTAAGAGAATCTCAAAACAAAATGAGGCCATACAAGCTCTTAGGTGCCTCTTCAAGGTCATTGGATCGGGAAAGGGATCTTTCTGGTGTACACCCATCCACTCCCTGGGGAGTGGGATGATGCACGGGTGCCCCCTGGTGGTTTCCCCACCAAACTGCAGGACTCGGAAGGGTAGCCTCCAGTGGGGAGTGTCTTGTCCACCCAGAAGAGCAGAATCACCTGTTAGGGAAAGAAAAGAATCAATCTGGGGCAGAGGAGCCAGAGTGCCTTAATTAAGTGCCTGACACTGTGGGATGTCTTCTTAGTGAGTCTATGCCCAGTTAGTCTATGTGGATTGATTTTGTGATTACATCTTGAAGTCCGACCGCCAGGAGCCTTGATAAAATCTTTACATCTACATTAATCAGGGAAACCAGGTAAGCACCTCAGAGCACTTGCCAGATGCGTCCAGCAGATGAAGGCCTCCATGGAGGAGATGGGTGTTCTCCGGGTTGATGTGAACTGTCAGCTTCAGCAGTCAAAAAAGGACTGAGCCATGAGCCTGGGGTAGGGAGGGCATGTGGCGGGCGTGGACCTGCCAAGAGAACTGGCTGAGAACTCCAAAGCCAGGAGCTGTGGAAGGCCACAGGCCTCCATCCCTAATCTGTGAGGACAGGAAGACCCCTCCTGCTAGAGCAGGGAGTAAGGGACCACACCCAGGTCCCCGACAGTTGGCACTAAAACATCCTCTGGACTCACCCAAAGAAGCAGGAATTCTTTCCCAGGTTAGGAAGTATCCTAGGGAGAAAACCAAGGTTCTTTTCATTTCCACACAGATAAATCATCATGCAACAATAGCTCTTTTAAAACATTCATGCACCAGGTAGTTGTGTGTTAACTTAATGTGATATATTTAACCAAAGGAACTTTAGAAAGCAAAACATTGCAGGTTCTATGGTTCACAGGTGGGCAAGACATACAGGCAGACAATTTTTTTACCATAAAACATGGATTTAAAATTACACTGATTCCCCTGGGGGATTCACTGGGGGTGGAGTGCACTGAAAGAGCATATGCTCAGCGTGCTGGAGGCTCAGGAGTTTAATCCCCAGCACCACTAATAATAATGATGAAGGTGGAGACGTTGTTGATGATGATAATTTCATACATTGAATCTTCTTCACGAAACTGGAGATCCAAATGCTTAATCCACTGCATGAATTGCCCAAATTATCATATAAACTGTTTTAGCACAAAATTATTATTTATTGATAGAATAAATTCTATAAATTCTGTAAATAAATAAATTCTATAAATAAATAAATTCTATAAATAAATAATTCTATAAATTCTATAAATAAATTCTATAAATAATAAATACATATAATTATTATATATAAATTATTACTTATATGCCTGCATTTCTTTCATTTGTGTCTCTACAAGTTACCAAAGCAGTCGTTTAAATATTATGGCTCAAAATTCCTTTTAGGCAAAAGCACACACCAGTTACCCAAACTGAAGTTTTTAAAAACTGAGCGAGGGCTGGAGATATAGCTCAGTTGGTAGAGTGCTTGCCTCACATTCATAAGTCCCTGGATTCAATCCCCAACACCACCAAAAAAAAAAAAAAATTCTGAGATAATTGTGCTCCACTTATTAGGATAATCGTACTCCCATTTAATGGATGGTTAAACCGAGGCTTTTAGGGTTTTGGATGTGTTCCTTACTGAGATGGGGATAGAATAAAAGGAACCTGGCCTCCCTCTATCCTTTCACATGTAGGATGTGTGTCTCACCATGTGTGTGCTTCCCCATGGCCCCTGATTCATGACTACAGCAACCATACTTTCTCCTGGCTTCTTGGGAAAGACAGGCCCTGAGAAGTGATTCCTGAGAAAAGCAATACCCCTCAATGAAAAACTGGCCATAAAACATAAAAGAGGAACTCCGTTCCGTTTGCTAACGTAATGTGTCTTCCACTGGATCCTGCCTTCTAAGGACTTCAGTGAGAGAGCCGAATTTGAAACATTTGCTACATTAAGGAAAAATTGAACTTAGCCAGGATCTTTATGGGCCTTATAAATATTTATACTTAATAACATCTGGGCCTAAGCTTTAGTTTCGAAGCTCTTGTTTGCTGAATGAGTCTAGATTTGTTTTGTTTTTTAAAATGAGAAACGAGACTGGGGAAGATACCCTTAGTTGGGTGTCTTGGTTTTCATGTTCATTTCTCTTATACATCTCACAGGAACCAGAGTCAGTTTGATTTATTCATTTTATTACTAATCAAGAGGCATGGAATGAAGCAGGATGGGGGAAAGGGGCGAATCGAAGGTGGGCGCTCTCTTAGGAACGGCTCACACAGCTGAGGGTTGCACAATTATCTGCAAATGTCAGGCCCCCAAGTCCACTTTTGACTGCATTATATGATGACTGTCCCAGAGGTCCTGAATTTCCTCTAAATAATTGCATAATGTTCTCACTTTGTTTTAGCTAAGGAGACGTAGTCATGAGAATCAAACAAATGTTGTTGAGCTCTTCAAGTTTTCCAAAAGCTTTTCAAAGACTGATTTATTGGTTTTGGATAAGTCAAAATCAGCCCCATTTTCTTAGCCAGAAAGCAATTATATCTTTTGACTACAAAGGACAAAAATGTGTAAATGCAAATCAAGTCAATCCTCAGTGTTTTGCACTGGGAGGAGAGAAAGCGATTCAAAAATCACTGATATTTGGTTTGGAAATAGATTTGTGCTTTTAATCAAATCCAATATGTTTAAATTTTGAGGATGTTCACTTTCAGCAAAGCAAGGAATCTTACTTTGAACACTGATTTTGAAGGAGCTAGAAAAAGATTTTCTTCCCATTTCTTCTCTGGTTCAGTCCTCAATGAAATGTAGGGGGAAAACAAGACCCTCTTCCTCACTGACTCAAAGGTTTTAAGGAAAGTCATACTGCCCTTTCAGTGACTCTGGAGCAAATATAATATATGGCAATATAATTTATGTTGCAAGGAGTTCCCTAGCAACAATGAATGTTACAGAAAAAGCAAGTGAAAACTAGAAAAGACCTATATGTCAGTTAAGCCAGGAATTAAAACGTTAGTGTTTCTTGCAGAGAGAGCTGTCAACTTGGAAAATAATTAAATGGTAAGTGCTGTCAATGAATTTGAAAGATTTGCCCCAGGTAAACCAAAATGCAGATAACTGATGCAAACACTCATAAGATAGATACACATGGATAGATACAGGGAAAATATTTAGACATTGAAGAGCGAAATGACTTGCTCAAAAAGTTAACTTAGAAATTAAATTTTCTAGGATGAATCCCTGTGTCTGTAGTTCTCTGGTCACCAGGATTTATAGTTCATTGTCTTCTACTAGCTACACAAAGATTTTTCTTGTTTGCTTGCTTTCTTTTGTTTCTTGCTTTCTTTTTTATTCTCTATTTTGGCCGTGCTGGGGACTGAACCCAGGACTTGGCAACGTGAAACACACTCTGCTATCCAGTTATGTCCCCAGGGCTGCATTTCTATTTTTTTGTGCTGGTCTTTTCTAACTAAGTCCCCTCTGGGTGTCAACATGGGTTCCTTTGAAAGCAAGCTAACCCACTACTCTTAGGAGAAAAGGATTTAAGAAAGTGATCCCCCCCCCCACAGCTCATCATCCAAAAATATGATGGAAAATGAGCAAAACAGACAATAAATGTCCTACTCCTTGATTTGGACATTATTTTTTATGCAAAGGTAGAAGAAGCCTTTGGAATGAGATAGAAGGTAGAATTACGCTTCATTTTCCTAACGATACAGGCACTATAATAACTTTGGAAAAGTAATCCTCAACATGATACCCATAGGAATATGTCTAATAAGTAATTTGAAATCATATAACATTCCTGCTGTGGAGCAGCACAAGGGAACCGTGAGGGGATTAGATTTATTTTCCCGTGTTTTTGTAAATGAGGCTGAGAGGCAGGAAGAGGGGCATCGCCTACTTAATACTAATATTCTGACATTGTGTGACTATGTTCTTAGGCCCAGATCCAAATGGTCCTCAGGCAGAGAGAAACCAAAGCTGAAAGCTGAGAACCATCAATCTCCAAAGCTGAGCTTTTTCAGATGCTTTCTGAAAATTGAGTATGCACATGATGTCCAGTGCATCCCGTGATTTCTAAAGGCTGGGGACTCAGGGAATGCGCTGATGAAAAGAGATCTCAGGGGGAATCGACAAAACCTAACCTTTGAAAAAGGGACTCAAATTTCAGGAATAAAACAAATGATTTTGTTTAGCATAGTCAGAGGAAAGCAAATGCTACTCGAATTTTTGAGTTTTGCAAAAACTTCTTATGCAAGAAAGAGAAAGGGATATCACAGATCTCCAGCCAAGAATTTTAAATATTAAAAAATGATATTTGTCAAATACTAGTACAAAAGAGCTGGTCAGGGACGAGTTATATGAATACTTTTCACTAAGTGGAAGCGAAACCCTTTACAGCCTTGACAGTTCTGTTGGACACTGTTAGAATGATAGCTACTTTTTAAAATTTATTTGGCACTTGCTGGATGTCAGACACTAAATACGTACTCTATAAACATCATCTTGGTTGATCCTTATGACAGGATCAGGCAGGGGTTAGTCCCATTTTCCCAATTGGAAAGGTGAGGTTCAAAGAGGATCCTATTGATAAGCTACCCTGCTTCCCAGAATACATCATTTTAACAGTTTCAAGACCCACACACACACACAAAAAAAAGTTTGAGGAAACATATTTCAAGGGTATCCTCAAGTTTGATGAGAAGAAATGACAAGGCATGGAATCATTTTGCATAATGCCAGGGACACGAACTAAAAAAGGGCGAGAAGAGATGTTCACAGCACATTGAACTCAGGCTAAGAAAGCAGCAGAAGAGAGGTCTGTAATTAGGAGCAGCTCCTTCTTTCAGGGAGAGCGAAGGGGAGCGTTTCTGACAAGCCTGGGCGCCAAGATCAATATTATCTTATATTAAAAAAATAATTGAAGCTGATACAAGGCTTTTGCAGATCCAAATTCACCATGACTGGGAGAAGAACAGGGGTAAGGAGAGCAGTGGAAGATAGCAACCAATTTTCAGTAGCCTCGGGAAGGAGGAGAAGAGAAGCAAATGAAATTCAATATTCCAGAAGTTAAAGCCCGTGCCTGTGGAGAACAAAAGAGAACACACCTAATGGAGTCGAATAATAAAGGGAACGCTCTGCATTCACATGGTATTGGGTCCTTCAAAGACCTTTGCAAATGGTCCCCAGGAATCCATTGCTGTACACCTGTGGGGTATTAAGATTTGCAAGCTACTCTATAGTGAACCTGACCGCTGACAATGGTGAGAAAGCACCAACACGAAGAAGACTGCATCCTTGACCTTGAAGGGATTAGGATTCAAAGCCACCTGGGAAGAGAACAACACAGACCTGGCTCCCGGGCCCACCGCCTGGGTGCTCTTTTTGCCAGTGGGTGGGGAATTTTCCGTGTGGTCTCTTGAAAGATAAGCTCACCCCACCCCCTGCAGAATAAAGTTTTGCAAACCTCTGTTCACCAATTCCATGGTTAAGGTCAGAGAATGAGAATGTACTGAAGCAAGGATGTATTGATACCGCCGTTTGCCGGTGACGAGTTCTGCTTCCTCTAATGTTGAAGTTTGAACACTAGAGAAGCACGTGAAGGCAAGTGTATTAAGCAGGTTTTATTAAAGGTAATAATACAGACTTCTCCCCCAAGAAGTGAGCACACCCTACATTTTTATAGGTTAAGATCTCTTTTGTTCTCCAGTTCTCTCCCTCCTTATCTCTCCTTCCTGCCTAGGTGACTAGGCCTGGTTTTGCTGGTGAGATGTAAAAAGTGAGAAGCGGATTGGGCAGGGGGAGGGCCAAGGTGATTCAGCCAGGCTAGGGCCCAGGGGGTATTAATTAGCAGCTCCTTGCCTGCAGTCCTTGATAAGGGCAGGTAAATTTGGTAATCAATAGGCTCTGCGGGTCCTTAACATTCCATTCTCCCAGGGGCAGTCTCCAACTTCCAGAGGCAGATGGCTTTCATGGCCTCCATTTCTCCATTTGACCAGATCCCCTATTTCTACACTAACTGCCTGTCCCCAATTCTGGCTTCAGTATGACCAAAGGGTTTACCTACCCTCTGAGATAATTTTGAAAAACTTTGTACCCACAACCCATATTTTTCAGTTGATCTAAGGTTTTTCATCATAAACTAATGCAATTGCAAAAGATACAACTTCTGGTATATTGTGAAATCCTGCAATTCAAAATGTAACTTTTACTAACTCTTTTTTTTTAATTATTTTTTATTTTTTTTTATTTTTTACAGACTGCATTTTGATTCATTGTACACAAATGGGGTACATCATTTCATTTCTATGGTTGTACACGATGTAGATTCATACCATTCGTGTAATCATACATGTACATAAGGTAATGATGTCTGTCTCATTCCACCATTTTTCATACCCTCCTCCCTCTCATTTCTTTGTACAAAATCTAAATTTCCTCCATTCTTCTAAATGAGTCCAGTTGAATGATTTAATATCCACCATCATCCATTTTATTTATTTGTTCATTCGTTCATTTATTTATGGCACTGGGGATTGAACCCAGGGCCTTGTTCATGCTGGGCAAGTGCTCTACCACTGAGCTACAAAGGTAGCGCCCCCCACCCCCCACAGAGTTCTTTAACAGAAGGAAATTTTACATCATTCTCTTTTCTCCTTAACATTGTATTTCCATTCTTGTTTGTTTTAATATTTTGTGCTTGTCTTTTATGATCATACTGTATGTTTCTGTGATAAGTGTGTGTGTGTGTATGTGTGTGTATCTGTGTTTAATTTACAGGTTTAGGGGCTGGAGCCATGGCTCAGTCCCAGATCATGATAGATCATGTACTTAGCATGTTGATGGTCCTGAGTTCAATCCCCAGCACTTTAAAAAAAAAAAAAAAAAAAGTAGGTTTAAAAGTTTTATTCTGGATCAAGGTTTTATAATTGTTAAAGAATAATTGCCAGGCTGGGGAGATAGCTCAGCTGGTAGAGTGCTTGCCTCGCAAGCACACGGCCCTGAGTTCGATCCCCAGTACCGCAAAAAAAAAAAAAAAAAAGAATAATTGCCATTAAAATATGAAGACTTTCAAAGTTTGAAAAATAATTTTAAACATATAGATAAAGTTTGTTTTTGATTTCGTGTGTGTGTGTGTGTGTGTGTGTGTGTGTGTGTGTGTTTCCCTGGGGATCAAATTCAGGGCCTCACACATGCTGGGCAAGTGCTGTACCTCTGAGCTACATCCAGTCCATAAAACTAAAACTTTTATAGACATATGTTTTCATGAGCTAGAAAGGAGTTTATGGTGTCTTGAATTTTTCTATGTTTGATGCCCTGAAGATTTTATACCTAGGACAATATTGCAAAATAAGTTTTTGTTGTTCAATTTTTTACAATATAGGAGAAGGAAACAACTTTTGGGAGGTGCAAGGAAGAAAAAACAAAGGGTTGTTTTAATCCAATCAACTTTAGGAGAGGGAATCCATTGAAGAGTTGGGAGTTGATTCCCTTAAAATTATTTACACACAGGTACCAGATGCAAAGATCTAGTATGGGGGTCAGATGGGGACCTGTGTGCTGGTTGAAGACCACTGCCAAGAAGGACACTGAGTTGACTGTCATTTCCTCTTTCTCTGGGGAGACAGAGAAGCCATCCAGAATCTTACAGGGCAGTCGAGGGTGGAGATGACAGACAAGCCTGTGATGTGTAAGCTTTGTTACTTGCTAACCGTATGACTTTCTCAAGTTATAAACTTTCCTGAACTCAGCTTCCCCTGCTTTCAAATGGCTCTTCCACAGCACCGCTGGAAGGAGTGGATGACTAATACAAGTCAGTTTGGACATGGAAAGCCGATGCCTGGTGTTTATTAGCTTCCTTTCCTACTACGGAGAGATTTGATTATTTTGGCTTAGCCACATGGGCATAGGAAAAAGAATAGTCACCTTGGGTATCTCTGTCCCTCTCTCTTTACAGTAGTAGACACCACAGGAAATCAGCCCTGCCCTCATCTCACCAGCAGGAAACAGGAAGGAAGTCTGGATGGGTCATTGGCATCTTGCTCAGTTTAGGCCCAGGGTTCTCAGTGGGGAAAGGACCCCTTAACAAGGAAAGGATCCCTTCTGGGGGTTGTTCCTTGGGGCTTACTGAGATTGAAGGTTCAGGAAATCAGGCAATAATGCTCAGGAAATGGCCCACAGTCTAAGCTCTTTCAGGTGCACCTTGCACCCCATAAGGAAGTATTATTGACCCTCTCCACCGGCCTGTCCCAGGAAATGTGCTGGATCATGATGTCTGAGGACGGGGACTTTGTTCTGTTTATAACTGTATTCCCAGTGCCTAGCACAGCACTGTTCCATAGAAATACAATTCTAGTCAATTGTTCAATTTAAATTTTTCTAGTAGCTAAATTGAAACTGTGAAAAGAAACTGGTGAAGTTCATATTAATTTTTATAAACAAATATACCCAAATTATTCTCATTCAATCCAGTATACCCCAAATATTATTATTTCAACATATAATCAATATAAACATTATTAATAGGAATTTTAATGTTTCTTTTTGTACTGCCTTTGAGATCCAGGCTCAGAACATCTCTTTCAGACTTAACATGTTTCAAGTGCTTCATGGCCAGATAGCTCAAGGGTGCAGAGGCTGTAGCCATCATAGACCTAGAACAATTGCTAGCACACAGCAAGCACCCTAGGTGCGTTTATTACTGGACAATTAAATTAGAGTCTCTGGAATTTTCAGGGCTGCTGTTATAAAGTACCAGAAGTGCAATGGTTTAAAACAATAGACTGCTTGCATGCCTTTCTCTTAGCTGGTGGCCTCAGGCAACTCTTGTTCCCTGGTGTGTGGCCGTGTCATCAATCTCTGCTTCTCTTCACGTGTTCTTCCTCCCTATGTGTCTCTCTGCTTTTCTGTCTCTTGGAAGGATACTCCTTGGACTTAGGGTCCACCCTAATCCAGAATGATCTTACCTCCAACCTTATTTTAATCATGTCTACAAAGACCTTTATTTCAAGTAAGATCACCTTCTGAGTTTCCAGGTGGACATAAATTTGGGGGACATTATTCAATTCACATTGGGAACCTAAGTACTTACATTTTAAAATAGCTCTCAGCTGATTCTTTGTACCTTGTGGGTGAAAAAAAATCACATTACCTTCCTGAATTCAGCTAGGCAACTCCCTTGCAAGGTGGGAAGTTGACAATTGGGAATTTCAGTAATGTGCACAGTTCTTACAGCTGCTGAGTGTTCTGGTTCAAACCAGTCCAGTGTGACTCCAAAGTCCATCTTCATATAAGATGTATTCAACTGTCTCCTGACTTCATGGTCTCTGGATTCTTATTAACCCACCCACATAAAAGCCCTTTGTAGGATTGTTTGCTGTTTGGTATTTCTAATTGTTGAGTCAGTGGCTGGACCTCAATAGTGCACTTTCCACTGTGATCACAATGATTACTCTGTATAAGAACCATCTTTGCCATTGTGTCCAGGTATTACCATTGTTATAGAAGGTTAAGGAATGGATTTGTGGGTCTGGGGCTGTAACTCAGCAGCAGAGTGTTTGCCTAGCACATGTGAGGCCCTAGGTTCAATTCTCAGCACCACATATAAATAAAATAAAGATATTGTGTCTACCTACAAATAAATATATATATATATATATATATATGTATGTGTGTGTGTATCATGTCTACATTACACATATATAAATTTGTTTTAAAAAAAGAAATGGATTTGTTTCTTTATTTCAATTTTTTTCGGTTGTTGATGAACCTTTATTTTATTCATTTATTTATATGTGGTGCTGAGGATCAAATCCAGTGCCTCACACATGCTAGGCAAGTACTCTACCACTGAGCCACAACCCCAACCTCATTTGTTTCTTTTTTAAATTTTTTTTAATTTTTTTTTTTACTTATATATGACAGTAGAATGTATTTTGACATCATACAAATGTGGAGTATAATTTCCCATTCTTGTGGTTGTACATGATGTGGAGTTACACTGATCATGTATTCATAGATGAACATAGAAAAATTTTGTCCACTTCATGCTACTATCTTTCCCATTTCCATCCTCCCTCCCTTTCCCCATTCCCTTCTGTCCAATAAGGTGAACTTTTGCACACACCTGCATTGTGAGTCAGTATCTGCATATCAGAGAGAACATTCGGCCTTTGGTTTTGGGGATTGGCTTATTTCACTTAGCATGATAGTATTCAGTTCCATCCATTTACTGGCCACTGCCATAATTTCATTCTGCGTTATGACTGAGTAATATTCTATTGAATATATGCGCCACATTTTCTTTATCCATTCATCTATTGAAGGGCACCTAGGTTGGTTCCATAGTTAACTATTGTGAATTGAGCTGCTATAAACATTGATGTGGCTGTGTCACGGTAGTATGCTGATTTTAAGTCCTTTGGGAATAGACCGAGGAGTGGGATAGCTGGGTCAAATAGTGTTTCCATTTCAAGTTTTCTGAGGAATCTCCACACTGCTTTCCAGAGTTGTACCAATTTGCAGTCCCACCAACAATGTATGAGTGTACCTTTTTCCCACATCCTCACCAACATTTATTATTACTTATATTCTTAATAATTGCCATTCTGACTGGAGTGAGATGGAATTTCAGTGTAGTTTTAATTTATATTTCTTTAATTGCTAATGACTGAACATTTTTTCATATATTTGTTGACCATTGGTATTTCTTCTGTGAAGTGTCTGTTCAGTTCCTTTACCCATTTATTGATTTGGTTATTTACTTATTTACTTATTTATTTATTGGTGTTAAATTTCTTTAGTTCTTTATATATCCTGTAGAGTAATGCTCTGAGGTGCAGGTAGCAGAGATTTTCTCCCATTTTTTAGACTCTCTTTGCACATTCTTGATTGTTTCCTTTGCCGTGAAGAAGTGGATTTGTTTCTTATCATTTTAAAGCCAAGGAAATCATGGGAGAAGGAGAGACTAGGCTCTCCTAGACTGGACTAGTGAAGCATTTAGCATCCACTCTTTGAAAACTATCATTGGATCTGGAGCAAAATCCAGAGTGAGTATCCAGTAGTCAAGATACCTCCTGGATATGACCTTCTGAAGAAATGGTGAAATTGATTCAGTATTATAGAGAAGGAACCCAGGATTACTCCACTAAATGGAGCACTTATTGATATAAAAAATCAATAGGGAAGAGAGTGATCCTTCCCTCCAAAATGTGTATTTTAAGGTTTAATGGACAGAAACTCATAGGATAACTAGGAAAGTGAGTCTGGATAGTTCTACTTGTGGGAGGGTCAACTGCCTAAAAGTACTCTTTTTTTTTTCAATTTTAAAAAAACTTTAGATTCATTGTACACAAATGGGGTACAACTTTTATTTCTCTGGTTGTACACAAAATAGAGTCACACTGTTTGTGTAATCATACATGTACATAGGATAATGATATTTGTCTCTTTCTATTATCTTTCCTTCTCCCCACCCTCTCCCCACCCCTCATTTCCCTCTACACAATCCATCCTTTCTCCATTCTTCCTTTACTCCCCCCGCCACCCACCATTATGTATCATCATCCACTTATCAGAGAAATCATTCAACCTTTGGTTTTTTGGGATTGGTTTATTTCACTTAGCAACTCCATCCATTTACCTGCAAATGCCATAATTTTATTCTTCTTTATGACTGAATAATATTCCATTGTGTATATATACCACAGTTTCTTTATCCATTTATCTATTGAAGGGCATCTAGATTAGTTCCACAATCTAGCTATTGTAAATTGAGCGGGAGAAAATCTTTGCCACACACACTTCAGATAGAGCATTAATCTCCAGAATTTATAAAGAATTCAAAAAACTTTACACCAAGAATACAAATAACCCAATCAATAAATGGACTAAGGAAATGAGCAGACACTTCACAGAAGATCTGCAAGCAATCAACAGATATATTTAAAAATGTTCAACATTGCTAGTAATAAGAGAAATGCAAATTAAAACTACCCTAAGATTTCATCTTACCCCAATCAGAATGGTTATTATCAAGAGCACAAGCAATAATAAGTGTTGGCATGGATGTGGGGAAAATGGTACACTTATACATTGCTGGTGGGGCTGCAAATTGGTGCAATCACTCTGGAAAGCAGTGTGGAGATTCCTTAGAAAGCTTGGAATGGAACCACCATTTGACCCAGCTATCCCACTCCTTGGCCTAAACCCAAAGGACTTAAAATCAGCATACTACAGAGATGCAGCCACATCAATGTTTATAGCAACAGTACTCTTTTTATACAAGTATGTGAGAGTAATCATGGCCCTCATCATCTTTTCCTGTTATTTCTTATTACATTTTTATTAAAGAAGTACAACTACCCCACCTTCCCGTATGGCACTGGGAGGCCCACCACATGGTGAGATGGGATGGACAAGCCCACGCTCAGGACTATCTTTTGGCAAAAACCTGCCAAATGGTTTTTGTTGAGGGTAGTGGCCTTGCCTCCAGTCCTTCTGGTGCCCAGTAGGGTCCAAGTGTTACTGACCTGGAGGGACAGTTTCCAGCTGTGCAGGAGTCTCCATGCTCAAAGTAGCAGCAGCACTTTGAATACCAAGAACATCTGTAACATTGCGACATTCCCATCCTTTGGCTGGGTGTCTAAAGGGTGGGCATTTGACTTCAAATTTGGAGGGAGGAGTCTTGAGAAGACATTCTCTCCCTCCACCACATCTGGGCAGAAGGGTCATGGGTCCACGTAAAACATGTGCTGACTTGCTACTGGTGAAAAAGAAAAGCAGAAAACCAACCCCAAACCCAAAGCTAAACAAAGAGCAGATTATTGTGCTCCTGCCTGAGTAAACGGAAACTGCAAGACTGGCTACACTGAGAAAATATTCATTCTGTGGAGTAAACTGTGGGTTCCTGTTTGCTTTTTAAAAGAGCCTGCTTTGAGCCCCATGAGCTTGGCATGCTCTGTGTTACAGACTTCAGGCTTGTGTCCGCATGAGTCTGCAAGCTCATATGTGGAAGTTATAACTCCTAGTGTGGCTGTGTTTGGAGATGAGGCCCTAAGAAAGTAATAAAGGTTAAATTTAAATGAGGGCATGTTATGGTTTGGATCTAAATGTACTTCTGAAGCTTGTGCATTAAAGGCTTGATCCCCAAGGTAGCAGTGTCCAGAGGTAGGGCCTTTGGAGGGTGATTGGATCTCAAGAGCTCTAACCTCATCAATAGATTAACCCATGGATGGATTCATAATTTAAGAGGAGATTGGGAGGTAGTAGAAACGGAGGCGGTGGAGCCTAGTTGGAGGGCGTGGGTCTTTGGGGAGCTTACACTTGGGGGGCTTTCTTTTGTCCCAAGCCCCTTCCTCTCCTCTCTCTGTGCCCCCCTCCCTGTCTCTCCTTGGCTGCTACCAAGTGAGTAGTTTTGCTCTACCACATGCCCCCCACCATGATGTTCTACCTCATCACAGACTCAGAAGCAATGTGCCGAGAGATCAGGCACTAAAACCCATGGCCAAAATAAATCTTTCCTCCTTTAAGTTGATTTTCTCAGGCGTTTTGTCACAAAAGAAAGCTTTCTAACACAGGGCATAGGGTGAGTCCTGATCTGACAAAATTAGCATTGCCCCTGCCCACAGCGGGCAAGCGCAGAGGCAAGACCACGGCAACACTTGGCAAGAAGACAGCCACCTACAACCCAAGGGGCAAGCCCTCACCATGCACCGATTCCACTGGCCCCTTATTCTTGAGCTTTCCCACTGCAAGAACAGTGAGAAAAAAAAGTGTCTCTTCGTTTAAGCCACCAGGTCTGTGGTGTTTTGTTATGGCAGCTGGAGCAGATAAATGCACTCAGAAGTTCAGACAGACAAGGGAGCTTGGTCTCTGCCCTCATCCTGTGTCCCTTACCTGTCTGGCCTCAGTTTCCTCATTGGTGAAATAACATCTTCATTACCTCATCCACAGGGATCCTAAACAAGACAGAGTCTCTCCCAAGTGGGAAACCTCAGATGGACTTGTCTTGCCTCACTTGTCCTGCCTCTGCTGTCTCTCGTCACTGGAGACAGGAACAGAGGGTTTCCCATTACAGGTGAGTTCTGCAAACCTAGGCACTCAACTACTCTTTTCCAGGTAGCATGAGTTTTACTTCTCTGTCAACGGAGGGCGTACAATATTCTTCCAGCTCCTTTCTAGGTCTAAAATTCATGCTTTCCCAAAAACATTTCTTCTTTTTGCTTATCTTTTCAAGAGATACAACTTTATAAGGGAGAAAAAAGCAAACAAACGGAAACACCGTACAACAACATATGAAAGTAGAAGTTTACTAAAATATTGAGGAAATACAGTGCATATGGGTGAGGAAATTTACTGTGCTGGTTATTGCATGTGTGAAGACCAATAAGATGATCTCCGTTTTCCTGGGCTTAAAATACACTAAATATTTGGTCCTCTTTAAGATTGAAAAAAATAATACAGCAGTGTTTTGCTTATCAACATTTTCTACTATATTCATAGGGTGTACCTCAAATTTTCAACATGAGAAATAATAGCACAAATTGCCAAGTGTGCTTCAACACAGCTTAGCACAGAGCCTGGCTGCCATTCTAGCTGCAGGTATAGTGCACGTTTTAAGTTAGTGTGCATTGCTGTGTGAACTCACCCATGGCACACGGTGAGGGTTCCAACAGCCAACAGCTACTATTGCTACTAAACTTCAGCAAAATCAAATTGTCATTTTGACCCTAGATAGGGGTGGGGACTGCACGTTATTTTGAGTGTAAGAAATGCCCTTATATTCTACATGTTAGGGTGATAAATTTGGTGTGATATAAGAGTCACCTATATTAAAAAAAATAAAAAAGAAAATGAAAGAAAAGAAAGCTCTTTGCTACTTGGGCCAGGTAATGAGCTAAGGATGCACTTAAATACTCAGGATTATAGGTCAAGGTTTTGTATAAGAAAGGAAGAAGGGAATCACAAGGTTAGAACCCAAAATAATTGTGTATCAGTGCAGGAGGGCCTTGTATCCAGCTGGATGAACATGCATTGAACCAGGCAGCTCACAAACATTGAGGACACAGAGTCTAGAGTTTAAAAACTTAGGTTTCAGAGGACCATTGGGTGACAAGCCCCATTGTATTTTATACTCTGAACCTGAACTTGACCATGTGGCTCACAGAAATGTCTATTGTGGTGAAACAGATTCTGTACATTTCTTCACTATTGCTACCTACTTCTCTGTGTGTCGGTTTGGATAAGTATTCCCTAAAGGCCTATATGCTAAAGGCTTGGTCCCCAGGCTGTGGGGTAATGGGATGAACTTTAAGTGGTGGGGCCTAGTGGGATGTCTCTGTGTCATTGGATGCTTGTCCTTGAAGGGTATTTTTGAGACCCCGGTCCCTTTCTCTTCCCCTCTTTTTTACTTTCTGGTTATGAAGCGAGCAGCTTCGTTCCACCACATGCTCCCATCATGATGAACTGTCTCCCTACAGGCCCAAAAACAACAGGGCCAATTGATCACGGACCTCCAAAACTGTGAGTCAAAGTAAACCTTTCCCCTTTATAAGTTAAGTGTCTCAAGTATTTCGTTACAGTAATGGGAAGACATACCCTTTATTTAACTTTTATCATAGAATAGCATATTTAAATCTGGCCTCCTGACTGCTTTTGCCCAACCTATCATGTTTTCTAGGTCTTACATGCTTGGCCATGTGCAAGGTAATATTGCTTTTATCATTGTTGTTACTACTTGCCCTTTGAAAGCCTTCAAAAAATGCCTTCACTTTTAAGTGGAATGCTTTGTTTTCACACGGGCAGACACACCTCCTTCTTCCTCTTGGATTCCTCCCAGATGGAGGATTAAGCCCTAGTAATTTAATCACCCAGCCTCATTGGCCTAGTTTCTATAGCCTTGGTTACATCATAATTTCCTTTCACCACATAGTGTGTGTTTTCTGGCCAACTATCTTATTTCTTCCCTTCTGTGCAATTGTGGGAAGAAAATGGAGCTAACGTGCCTTTAAGCTCTTGTTTCTTTTCTTTGAGGCTATGTTCAGGCCTCCGGGCTTTCTTCTTAGCTCCCTAAACTGCTAATTGCTTTCTGGTTCAACAAAACTCTTCAGTGCTCACAAAATGAGCCTTCTCCTGTCTTCTCTTCATTATCCAACCTCTGATGTTATGCAGGGTTGGTTCTTTTCTCCCCTGGGGGTAATGGGGCTGTTGTTGGGTTTTTGTGTGTTTGTTTCTTTAATCTTTGTTCTTGCCAGCTTTTCTCCCCAAGGGTGTTCTGTGACTTTCAGTAAATTCAAATGCATTTGGGTTTGTGGCTGCTCTTCAGGACACAAACCACTGAGTCCACTGATGTTGCCACTTCCTTTTGATTCTGGGCTCCTTTCTTAATACCCATTTGGCATAATTGTGAGAATTCAATAAGGTTATCCTTGTGCAAAGACATGGAGCATAATATCTAGGAGATAGTAGGTGCTCCACAAATGTTTGTTACATTGAGAGCAAAATCATTTTCACCTCATGAAATATTTGCTCTCATCTGAATCTCTGACTGAAAATGTCCTTAGCCAAATGTGGAAGAAAATAGACATTCAGGGGGCTCTGGGCGGCTGCCTGAGGAGGAGCTTCGTGGCGAGCTGTTTGGACTCAGAGCGAGCGCTCCTGAACACCGAGAGGTTGCCCGGAGGAAGAGGAGGAGCACGGCGGGTTGCTTGGTCTAGGAGTGACTGCATCAAAGCCACAGGCAGTTGCCAGAGGAGGAGCTGCATGGTGAGCTCTTTGAACTCAGAACGACCGCTCCAGAACACCGGTGGCCTGCCTGGAGGAGGAGAGCAGTGGGTCGCTTGACCTAAGAGTGACTGCATCAGAGCTACAGGCGGTTGCCAGAGGAGGAGGCGAGTGGTGAGTTGATTGGACTAAAAGCGACCGCTCCTGAACACCAGTGGCCTGCCTGGAGGAGGAGCGCGGTCGGTCACTTGGTCTCGGAGCCACCGCTCCTGAACACCCGGGGGCTACCCCGAGGAGGAGGAGGAGGAACAGGGCGGGTCACTTGGACTTGGAGTGACTGCCTAGGACTACAGGCGGTTGGCAGGAGGAGGAGACGCGAAGTGAATTGCTTGGGCTCCTAGTGACTGCGTCGGAAACCGGGCGACTGTCAGGAGGAGGAGGTGTGTGGCGGGTCTCTGGGTCTCGGAGCTATTGTACGGGGCTCCAGGTGGCGGCTCAGAGGAGGGGCCGCATAGCCAGGCGATTAGGTGCAGAGCAGGAGCTAGGTGGCTTCTTGCTGGAAGAGCCGCACAGAGACACGCCTAGGGGCGGAGCGAAGTTTCCAGGACTGCGGGCAGATTCTCTGGAAGAGGCAGCCTAAGGAGACTCGTCTGCGAAGGGTGAGGCTCCCAGGCCCAGGAGGTAGGTCCGGGCCCCTGGGAACATTGCGGAGGAAGACAGCCCAGCCCAGGCGGTAGTTGTAGATTGAGGGGAACCTCTAGGAGGGCAACTGACCAGCGAGACATCCCCACCGAGTGAGTCTTCCCTGCTGGGGGAGGTTTTCCCACAGGGACGGTAAAACCAGAGACTCATGCACAAACAGGCCTTGCCTCAGCCCGCAGTCTAGTTCCCCATTGGATGACCATTGGTCAACAAGTGGAGGCACCTCTGCCCACTAGCAGGGAATATACGCCACCTGAGGGTCACCACCCCTAGAGAGGCAGCTTCTTCGTGGAGCTCCGCATTATCAACTTCCTCCAAGACTTCAGGCTACTGAAGGATAAGAGGGGATATAATAGCAATCTTCAGGGACATTATAAGTCGATAAAGGAAATCTGCAATATCTTAATGACCTACTGATTCCTGAACAATATGAGAAAACAAGGGAAGAAAATGCCCCAAACAAATCTAGATGTTACATCAATAAAATCCAACGACAGCATGGCAGAAGAAATGACAAAAAGGGAGTTCAGAATGTACATAATTAAAATGATTAGGGAAGCAAACGATGAGATGAAAGAGCAAATGCAGGCATTGAATGATCGCAACAATCGACAGTTAACAGAGCAAATTCAGGAAGCAAAAGATCATTTCAATAAAGAGTTAGAGATATTGAAAAAAAATCAAACAGAAATCCTTGAAATGAAGGAAACAATAAACCAAATTAAGAACTCCATAGAAAGCATAACCAATAGGATAGAACACCTGGAAGACAGAACCTCAGACATTGAAGACAAAATATTTAACCTTGAAAACAAAGTTGAACAAACAGAGAAGATGGTAAGAAATCATGAACAGAATCTCCAAGAACTATGGGATATCATGAAAAGGCCAAATTTGAGAATTATTGGGATTGAGGAAGGCTTAGAGAAACAAACCAAAGGAATGAACAATCTATTCGATGAAATAATATCAGAAAATCTCCCAAATCTGAAGAATGAAATGGAAAATCAAGTCCAAGAGGCTTATAGGACTCCAAATACACAAAATTACAACAGACCCACACCAAGGCACATTATAATGAAAATACCGAACATACAAAATAAAGACAGAATTTTAAAGACTGTGAGAGAAAAGAACCAAATTACATTCAGGGGGAAACCAATACAGATATCAGCAGATTTTTCAATCCAGACCCTAAAAGCTAGAAGGGCCTGGAACAACATTTTTCAAGCTCTGAAAGAAAATGGATGCCAACCAAGAATCTTATACCCAGCAAAACTTACCTTCAAATTTGATGATGAAATAAAATCATTCCATGATAAACAAAAGCTAAAAGAATTTACAAAAAAAAAGCCAGCATTACAGAACATTCTCAGCAAAATATTTCATGAGGAAGAGATAAAAAACAAAGAAGCAAATCAGCAAAGGGAGGAATTATCCTAAAGGAACTGTCAAATAAAGGAGGAACCAAGATGTGTCAAAAATTTTAAATATGAACCAAATGACCGGGAATACAAATCATATCTCAATAATAACCCTGAATGTTAATGGCCTGAATTCATCAATCAAAAGACATAGACTGGCAGATTGGATTAAAAAGAAAGATCCAACAATATGTTGCCTGCAAGAGACTCACCTCATAGAAAGAGATACCCATAGACTAAAGGTGAAAGGATGGGGAAAAACATACCATGCACATGAACTCAGCAAAAAAGCTGGAGTATCCATCCTCATTTCAGATAATGAGGACTTCAAGCCAATGTTAGTCAGAAGGGATAAAGAAGGACATTTCACACTGCTTAAGGGAAGCATAAATCAGCAAGATATAACAATCATAAACATCTATGCCCCAAACAGTGGCTCATCCATGTATGTTAAACAAATCCTTCTCAATTTTAGAAACCAAATAGACCATAACACAATAATACTAGGTGATTTTAACACGCCTCTTTCACCACTGGACAGATCTTCCAAACAAAAATTGAACAAAGAAACCATAGATCTCAATAACACAATCAATAATTTAGACTTAACAGACATTTATAGAATATACCATCCAACCTAGAGCGAATACACTTTCTTCTCAGCAGCACATGGATCCTTCTCTAAAATAGACCATATATTATGCCACAAAGCTAATGACAGCAAATACAAGAAGATAGAGACACTACCTTGTATTCTATCAGATCATAATGGATTGAAGTTAGAAATAAATGAAAGAGTAAAAAACAGAAACTACTCCAACACCTGGAGATTAAACAATATGTTATTATATGATGAATGGATAACAGAAGATATTAGGAAGGAAATTTAAAAATTCTTAGAGGTAAACGAGAACAAAGAAACATCATATCAAAATCTCTGGGACACTATGAAAGCAGTACTTAGAGGAACATTTATTTCATGGAGTGCATTTAATAAAAGAAGTAAAACTCAAAAAATAAATGACCTAACACTACAGCTCAAAGCCCTAGAAAAAGAAGAACAGACCAACACCAAAAGTAGTGGAAGACAGGAAATAGTTAAACTCAGAGCTGAAATCAACGAAATTGAAACGAAAGAAACAATACAAAAAATTGACAAAATAAATAGTTGGTTCTTCGAAAAAATAAACAAAATTGATAAACCTTTAGCCACACTAACAAAGAGAAGACGAGAGAAAACCCAAATCACTAAAATTCGGAATGAACAAGGAAATATCACAACAGACACGACTGAAACACAAAACATAATTAGAAGCTATTTTGAAAACCTATACTCCAACAAAATAGAAAATTTCGAAGACATCAACAGGTTTCTAGAGACATATGAATTCCCTAAACTGAACGAGGAGGACATACACAATTTAAATAGACCAATTTCAAGTAATGAAATAGAAGAAGTCATCAAGAGCCTACCAACAAAGAAAAGTCCAGGACCAGATGGGTTCTCAGCTGAGTTCTACAAAACCTTTAAAGAAGAGTTCATTCCAATACTTCTCAAAGTATTCCAGAAAATAGAAGAGGAGGGAACCCTCCCAAACTCATTCTATGAAGCCAATATTACCCTGATTCCTAAACCAGACAGAGACACATCAAGGAAAGAAAATTTCAGACCAATATCCTTAATGAACATCGATGCAAAAATTCTAAACAAAATTTTAGCAAATTGCATACAAAAACTTATTAAAAAGATAGTGCACCATGATCAAGTGGGTTTCATCCCAGGGATGCAAGGTTGGTTCAACATCAGGAAATCAATAAATGTAATTCACCATATCAGTAGACTTAAAGTCAAGAATCACATGATTATTTTGATAGATGCAGAAAAAGCATTTGATAAAATACAGCACCCCTTCATGCTCAAAACACTAGAAAAAATAGGGATAGTGGGAACATTCCTTAACATCGTAAAGGCCATCTACGCTAAGCCCATGGCTAATATCATTCTAAATGGTGAAAAACTGAAAGCATTCCCCCTAAGAACTGGAACAAGGCAGGGATGCCCTCTTTCACCACTTGTATTCAATATCGTCCTTGAAACTCTAGCCAGAGCAATTAGACAGACCAAAGAAATTAAAGGGATACGAATAGGAAAAGAAGAACTCAAACTATCCCTATTTGCTGATGATATGATTGTATACTTAGAGGAACCAGGAAATTCCACCAGAAAACTTTTAGATCTCATAAGTGAATTCAGTAAAGTAGCGGGATATAAGATCAATGCACATAAATCTAAGGCATTTTTATACATAAGCGATGAATCTTCAGAAAGAGAAATTAGGAAAACTACCCCATTCACAATAGCTTCGAAAAAAATAAAATATTTGGGAATCAATCTCACAAAAGAGGTGAAAGACCTCTACAATGAGAACTATAGAACACTAAAGAAAGAAATTCAAGAAATTCTTAGAAGATGGAAAGATCTCCCATGTTCTTGGATAGGCAGAATTAATATTGTCAAAATGGCCATACTACCAAAAGTGCTATACAGATTCAATGCAATCCCAATTAAAATCCCAATGATGTACCTTACAGAAATAGAGCAAGAAATTATGAAATTCATCTGGAAGAATAAAAAACCCAGAATAGCTAAAGCAATCCTTGGCAGAAAGAGTGAAGCAGGGGGTATCGCAATACCAGATCTTCAACTCTACTACAAAGCAATAGTAACAAAAACGGCATGGTATTGGTACCAAAATAGAAAGGTGGATCAATAGTACAGAATAGAGGACATGGACACAAACCCAAATAAATACAATTTTCTCATACTAGACAAAGGGGCCAAAAATATGCAATGGAGAAAAGATAGCCTCTTCAACAAATGGTGCTGGGAGAATTGGAAATCCATATGCAACAGAATGAAACTAAACCCATATCTCTCACCATGCACGAAACTAAACTCAAAATGGATTAAGGATCTCGGAATCAGACCAACGACCTTGCATCTTATAGAAGAAAAAGTAGGTCCAGAGCTTCAACATGTCGGCTTAGGACCAGACTTCCTCAACAGGACTCCCATAGCACAAGAAATAAAAGCAAGAATTAATAACTGGGATAGATTCAAACTAAAAAGTTTTCTCTCAGCAAAGGAAACTATCAGCAATGCGAAGAAAGATCCTACAGAGTGGGAGAAAATCTTTGCCAATCATACTTCAGATAGAGCACTAATCTCCAGAATCTATAAAGAACTCAAAAAACTCTACACCAAGAATGCAAATAATCCAATTGACAAATGGGCTAAGGAAATGAATAGACACTTCACAGAAGAAGATCTACAAGGAATCAACAAACATATGGAAAAATGTTCAACATCTCTAGTAATAAGAGAAATGCAAATCAAAACCACCCTAAGATTCCATCTCACCCCAATTAGAATGGCGATTATCAAGAATACAAGCAACAACAGGTGTTGGCGAGGATGTGGGGAGAAAGGTACACTCATACATTGCTGGTGGGGCTGCAAATTAGTGCAGCCACTCTGGAAAGCAGTATGGAGACTCCTTAGAAAACTTGGAATGGAACCACCATTTGACCCAGCTATCCCACTCCTTGGTCTATACCCAAAGGACTTAAAATCAGCATATTACAGAGATACAGCCACATCAATGTTCATAGCTGCTCAGTTCACAATAGCCAGATTGTGGAACCAACCTAGATGTCCTTCAATTGATGAATGGATAAAGAAAATGTGGTATATATATACAATGGAATATTACTCAGTCATAAAGAATGATAAAATTATGGCATTTGCAGGCAAATGGATGAAACTGGAGAATATCATGCTAAGTGAGATAAGCCAATCTCAAAAAACCAAAGGAAGAATGATATTGCTAATAAGTAGATGATGACACATAATGGGGGGTGGGAGGGGTTAGTGTTGGGGTTGGAGTTGGGTTTAGGGAGGGGGCAGGAATGGAGGAAGGAAGGACTGTATAGAGGGAGGGAAGGGGTGGGAGGAGTGGGGGGAAAGGGAAAAAATGGCAGAATGAATCAAACAACATTACCCTATGTAAATTTATGATTACACAAATGGTATACCTTTACGCCATGTACAGACAGAGAAACAACATGTATCCCATTTGTTTACAATAATTAAAAAAAAAAAAAAAAGAAAGAAAATAGACATTCATTGCGGAGGGAACAAAAATTGCCATCACTTTTCTGGATAGCAATTTTCCCACATGTATCAAACATGTTAAATCTATACAAACTGTCCCAGAAATTCTAATCCAGAAATTTATACTAAAGAAAGAGCTAATCTGCACAAAGAGTTTTCAATGAGGATGTAAGAGATAAAGACCACACTATGTGACTTTCACACTCATAGGACCATTCTGTGAACAAAATGTGGTAGAGGGAAATTCCCACACACAACTTGTTTTAGTCAACATATTAATGTGACCCAAAGACCTGACAAGATGACTTAGAGAAGAAAAAGTTTATTTTGGTTCATAGTTTCAGAGGTTCAGTGCACGGCCAGCTGACTCGATTGCTCTGTATCTAAGGTGAAGCCGAACATCATGGCAGAAGGGCATGGCAGAGGAAATCAGCTCAGGAAGAGGACAGGACAGCCAGGAAGCACAGAGAGAACTCCTCTCACCAGGGATATAAACACTAAAGGCATGCCTCCAGTGGCCTACTTCCTCCAGCCACACACTACCTGCCTGCAAATACCTCTCAAATTAATCCATGTCAGTGGATTAATCACTGATTAGCTTACAGCTCTCATAACCTAATCATTTCACCTCTAAACATTATTGCCTTGTCTCACACATGAGCTTTTGGGGGACACCTCATATCTAAACCATAATACCACCAAAATTCAATTAAATTCAGACACTATCTACTTAAGTGAAAACATCAGATCCTCAGATCCCACAGCTTAAGGACTCAGTCCTGTAAGACTGACCCCTAAGTGGGGCATGGTGGCACATGCTTGTAATCCCAGGGGTTCAGGAAGCTGAGACAGGAGGATGGCAAGTTCAAAGCCAGCCTCAGTAACAGTGAGGTGCTAAGCAACTCAGTGAGACCCTGTCTCTAAATAAAATACAAAATAGGACTGGGGATGTGGCTCAGTGGTTGAGTGTCTCTGAGTTCAATCCCCAGTACCCAACCCCCAAGAAAAAGCTGCCCACTAAGCTTCAGAAGTCAATTCCAAGTTCCACCTTGTGACCTGTGTTTCTGATGAAGTGGCTGTAAATTAGGGTTCTTATGACACCCTTCTCATGTTCTATTATTTGTTAGTATGGCTAACAGAAAATCAGGGAACACTCTGCTGACCCATTTGTTATAAAGAACATTACAAAGGATACTGATGAATGGGCAGATGAAGAGATACTTAGAGTGAGGTCTTAAAGGGACTTCTATCCCCATGAGATGGGGTGTCCACCTTCCTGGCACATGGGTATGTTTGCCAACCTGAAAGCTATCTGCACCTCATGGTTTGATGTTTTTATGGAGACTTCCTTGTATAGAAATGATTGATTGTTAACTCAATCTCTAGTCCCTTGTCTCTCCCTGGAAGATGCGACATAGGGCTTAAAGTCCTAAGCTTCTAATCATGGTTTGGTCTTTCTGGTGATCATACTTGATCCAGGAGCCCACCAAAAGTTGCCTTGTTAGAACAAAAGACACTCCTAATGCCCAGGGAGTTCCAAGAGAGTAGTAGTTCTGTGCCAGGAATAGGAGCCAGAAACCAAATTATGTATTTCTCAGTCTAACACAGTATCACAGAAAATATTCATTCAAGTTTATTTATATTCTCAGAACATGGGAAACAACTTAAATGTCATCAGTAGAGGATAATTTAAAAGATCATGGTACATCCAAAAAAGGAATAGTATACAGCTATTTTAAAAGGTTTTATAAAATAATTCTGAATGTCAAGTACAATATTCTTGACATTTTCATTTAGGAAAGAAGGTGAAAACACACTTGGTTATTTAATAAACAAAAATTAAGCTTATCTATTTAAAATCAGTAAGTCCTGATCTTCATGCATTCATTAAACCTAATCCATCCCACGGCCACCACCTCAGTGAATGGCAACTACATCCTTCCAATTCCTAAGTTCAAAACTTTGGAGTCATTTGGATTGCCAGCACTCATATCTAATCAATCAAGAAATCCTTTGCTCCTGACCTTCAAAGTTTATCAAGAATCACAACCTCACCAGACCCATCATCGTTGCCCTGGAAAAGCAATGATCATCTCTCAGCTGGATAACTGCAATGGTCTCCCACTGGTCTTCTTGTTATTATGCCTATTCTTTCTCCATTAAAAAAAAAATTAAGAGATAGGGTGTCACTATGTTGCCCAGGCTGGCACTGAACTCCTGGGTCCAAGTGATCCTCCTGATTAAGCCTCCCAAAGAACTGGGACTAAAGGTCCCTGCCATCATACCAGGTACATGAGTTATTTTCAATACAGCAACAGAGAGAACTGGGAAGGTATTCAGTCTCTGGAGGATGGCTTGGAGTTTCTCTGTCTACAGCTTCCCATTTCAGAGTCAAAGTCAAGTAGACATTCTGCAAAGTCCTTCACAATGCGTCTCTCATTACAACTGTGAGAATAAAGGTTACAATGAAAACAACAATAACGAACATTGGAAGAACCTTTCAAAATGGAGTTGGGAGATCAAGAAGAGAGAAAGACTCACACCCCATTCCACCTGCTGCCTAGGAATGTGAACTTTGGCCACCTTCTGATGAAAGGTGGTTAGAACAGATAATTACATTGTGCCCAGAGACTCAAAGGTAAATCAAGAGGTTATTGGACTCTTGTTTTATGGACATTCTTACTAAGTGTAGACATTATTCTCTTTATGTTCTGTTGGTCACAGAGACCCTGTCATATAGCACCCATTCTTTCTCAATTTCAGTACAAGTTCCTTAAAAGGGAATTTTTATTGCTTTTTCCTGCTTGCTCCTTTAAGATCCTTTGCAACAGGGACACAGAGCTAACTGTAACTGTGTCTCTCAAAGTGCAATTTCCCAGATACCATGTAAAGTCCTTTGTGTTCATAGTTTTTGAGTTTGAATTGATTGACACATCTCTGACTGCATCTGTTACTGCTCTCACCTCTGCTTTTTCCTCCCCAACCACACTTCTCATGTTTCGAACATACAGGCAGTCTTACACTTCAGGCCTTTTCTACTAGTTGTACCTAGATATCTGCAAAACCCCTCCCTCAGCTGCTCCCAGTCTTTGCCCAAACCTTCTCAATGAAGCCTGTCCCTGGCTACTTTATTTAATCATGTCCCTGGCTTCCCTACCACCAGCATTTGTGGTCACATTTTCCCATAGCAGTTATGATTCACTACATAGCACATTTCATTGACTTGTGATGTACATTTTTTTCTACTGTTAAACATCTCTAATATTTAAATGTACCTGACAATCACTGATGTTTTACAATTCATGGGCAGCTTTTTCCCCCTAGTATACTGGTGATCTTAGAATCATAGACCATACAATGATGGTGTATCTTGAAATTGATAATGTGCTGGACTATTTGCAAAAATAATTGCAATTATTCTCCTCCTGTATCCACATCTGTTTTCAATGTGATTTTGTAACTCCTCTGTTTCCCTATCCCTTAAATCTTGCCTAGTATTATAGCTTACTTTGATCAATAGATTGTGGAAGAAATGAAGGGCAAATTCCAGGCCTGGGCCCCAAGAGACCTCGTGAACTTCCTTTCTCTCTCTTGAAACCCTGCCTGTGCCATATGAACAACCCCAACCTAGTCTGCTCAGTGATGATGGACATATAGTCCTTTTGTTCCATTGCCACAACTGATAGCCAGATAAACCCAAGAGGCGGAGCTACCTAGATGATAGGCAACTGACGATGGATACATGAGTATATTCAGAATAGACAGAAGAACCACCCAACTGAACCCTGGAAAAAAATGACTGATGCATGGAATAGTGACCTAAACAATAGCTGTTATTTTGATGGGGTTTATTATGCAATAATGGATAGCAGATAAGAATGACGTCTGAAATTCAATTCATTGTTTTCAATACAATGAATAATTGTATTATTGTTTATACTGTATCTTTCTCCAAATGATGCAGAAGAGGAAGCATTTCTTTCCTAACCCATTGAAAGTTTCATGGCTGACACCCCTATAACAAAGACAAATTAACCAGAGAAAAGCATAAAAATATATTTAATAAACTTTTAAGTGACATGGTAGCCTTTAAAAATTAAGGTCCAAAGATCCAAGGAAAAAATATTTTATGGACAATTGTGCATGAGTGTGATTGGAGCACAAAACGGTGGGATGGAATAGTAGTAACTAGGAGGAACTTAGTTTGATCAGATTCTTACTGGCCTCCAAGTATAGGGCAGGATTTTCCTGGAAAGTAGGCAGGACCTACTTTCAGGTGAAGCATGTCAGAGAATTTTTTATGACCTGCTTCAGGAAAAAAGGGTGGAAGAAAGTCAGAGAGTAACTTTGCTTCTGTAGGTTTCCCAATTTCCTTCATCTTAACATAGTATTCCAAGATGCCATATTTTGGGGTATCAAGTTTGTGTTAGTCAGGTTCTATCACTGTGAGAAAATATCTGAGACAAACAATTTAAAAGAAAAAAAAGATTTATTTTTGCTCATGGTTTCAAAGGTCCATAGTCACTTGGCTCTATTGTTTCTGGGCCTGTGTGGTGAGGCAGAACATCATGGCGGGGAGTGTATGGAAGAACAAAACTTCTCACCTCATGGGGACTGGAAGCAAAGAGAGACAGCTTACTTTAATGAAATAGTCCCTCTCTCCAAACCCATTAAGCTCTGAATCCATGAATGGACTGATACAACAATGCGGTGAGAACCCTCATGTCCAATCCCCTCTCAATGGCCCCATTTCTGAACACTGCTGCCCTGGGGCCCACACCTTCAACATATTTAAGGTTCAAACCAAACCATTAGCTGAGCCCCATCATAGAGTACCTGCTTCACGAGGAAGGGGTTTTTGCTTCTTTTGTCTTAGCAGTATATGCATCTCCTCCATTGAATATTAGTTGAATGTCTTAAATAGGTAAATATGTGACATCCTACTTTTGTTCCAGACTGAAAGTACAGATGATCCTCATCATTCACTGATTCTGTATTTTCTAATTTTTCTACTCATTCAGATGAATGCATAATCCAGAGTCAACACAGGGGGCACTTTCATAGTCATTCTCAGACATGTGTGGGCAGCAAAGAAAAAAGTCATTTGATGTATTAAAATCATGCAATCATGAGGTTGTAATTCAACCAATTACTACTACCCTGAGGAGAGAAATACCTCCTCACCTGCATGATCTGGTCTTAAGTTATTTTTATGTTTCTGGCATCAGGGTTTCTGGGGTTAAAGATGAAAACATTTAGACAACTTTCTGGTTTAGGGTTTGGGCCTATTGAAATTGTTGTTATCCTGAAGGCTTTCCTGATCTGCTATCTCAGTTCCATATATGCAAAAATTCAGTTCACACCTTTCCTTAGTGTTAACTGATCACCACAGTTCTTATTTGCAGCTATTAACACATCAAAATGGTGTCTGTTAGTTGGAGAATCAAGTAATTGCCTATGTTTGCTTTTTTTTTTTTTTGTACTCAAGTCTTAACATTTGTTTGTTGAACATCCTTTCTGTTTTGCTATCAAAAGCCAGACTTGTATTGACTAAGTAATCAACATTGGGTTGAAGAGGGTGGTGGGACCAGCAACCCCCTCCCAACAACACACACATATACAATCCATTTGTTCATTACTGAAATTGTCTTTTGGGAAGGAAATTCACTTTGACAAAGGAAGTCTGCATCTACAAGGGTGTCTCCAGGAAGAGAGGGAGGACTAAATCACTGACCTCTTATCAGTGGAGAAATCTGAACTAACCTTCACTTGTTTACTGTACTTCATCTGGATGCATTCCCCTTAAGCCTGAACTCAAAGACACCTCCTTGAGAGCTACTCACTTCCACTGGGTATCTCCCACCCACACAGGAGTTGGATGTGGTACTAAACTTGTTTGTTTTTCTCTTGTTAATCTGTCTTTTATTACAGCAGCCTATCCCAACTCAGATTTATAAAGAATAGAGAGAAAATGACTTCTCTTCCCCTCCAGTATTTTATGATATTGAAAGCTTTTTTTCTTCTTCATTGAGGCCCCTATTGCTAATTAGGGCATTCTTCCTTCCTCTATCCCTCTGTCCTCTGGTCCATTGGTCAAGCACCGCCTCTTTTTTTAGGTGCAGTGCTAATTTGCTACAGACAAGTCAGCTTACTCAAAAAGCTCACATGCACAAGACAGGTGTGCAAACACACAATTGCCTTATAAGGAGGTGAGTTTTAAGGGTAAATAATATTAAATAGCACCATGTTGCATGAAGCAGAAATGATCCAATTTACTTGCTGAGAATGGAGGTGAGAGTAGTAGCAAAGGCTTCCCCATGAAGGAGATGCACTTGTGGGGTCTTACAGGGTAATTAGAACTCGATTGGATGGAGGAGGAGGTGTGGGTTTTATTCCGGGCTGAAGACAGAGCATTAAGAGAAGTGTAATATGCACAGAAAGCTGCAAGTCATTTGATTTGACTGACACATGGAATGTGCTGGGTAGGAGATGTACAGATGGCAGATGAAGCAAGAGAGAGGGAAGAGGCACATCAAAAGTCTTCATTAGTTCGAATAACACCTTTACGGTGGGCTCTATTCACATGACATAGAATCTCTCCCTTTAAAGTGTACAGTTTAGCCATTTAACCGGGCACAGTGAGAATGCCTAGGATCCTAGTTACTCAGGAGACTGAGGCAGGAGGATTGCAAATATGAGGCAAGTTTGGGCAACTTGTGAGACCTTGTCTCAAAATAAAAACTGAAAAGGACTGCGGATGTATGTAGCTCAGTGGTAGAGCATCCTAGATTCAATCCTCAGTATTGCAAAAATAGATGAATAAAGAAATAAATAAATAGATAAAAGCATAGTCTAGAAGTTTTTAGTCTAATTACAGTTGTGCAACCATCACCACTATATCATTTTAGAACATACTCAATATTCCCAAGAAGATACCAACTCCTCCCAGCCCCTGATAACTACTAATCTGCTTTCTTTCTATATGGATTTGTCACTTTGAATATTTCATACACATGGACGCATGCAGTGCATGGCCTTTGTGGCCTCTTGTACTTAGTATAACTAACACTTTCCTCCGGGCAGTAGCATGAATCAGTGCTTCATAACTTTATGTTGTCTAGTACTCTCTCCAAGCCTTGGTTGATGGATAACAACACTTCAATTGTTTCCACTTGAAGAGATCAGTTTTAACATAAAGATTATTTTATACAGAAACTTTTCTCTTTTTTTCCCCCCCTTTTTGGTACTGGGATTGAACCCGGGACTTCAAGCTTGTTAGGCAAGCACTCTAGCACGGAGCTATACCCCAAGCCCAAGATCATTTTGAAGTGAAAATATTTGAAATCCTATCTGAATGTCTCTTATCTGACTAAGGCAGAGCCTCTTGGAAAATAAAGCTGCTTTTAATCCTTATTCCAGGGACTTCCCTGCAAATTCCAAGAAAAAAACAGACTGCCCATTTCCGTCAGCATGAAAAGAGTCCACTGTGACCTTCCTTACTTTTCCATTGAAGTCCTCAGATGTTCAGGGACTAACCCATTAGAGTGATTTCTGCCTGCTCATGTAAATATGCCTCATCTTTTCTCCTGATAGTCTGTCTATCATCAGTTAATTTGCAGGCCCTGATCACCTGTGAACCGAAGTGAGTTGAAGAAAAATGTTCTTCCCAACAGAATTTTGGTCTACTATGAATAATGCTGCTAAGGACATTTTGGATACAGGTTTTGGGTTGAAAATATGTTTTAAAGTTTCTTAGGTATGTATCTAGGAATGAAATTGCTGGATCATAAGGTAACTCTGTTTAACAATTTGAGGAACCACCAGACTTTCAAACTTGGCTGCACCGTTTTTCAAAAATCCCACAAGCTATGTCTGAGGGCTCCACTTTCTCTGTCTTCTTGGCAGCATAACAGTGGCCACTCCTACGTGGTTGTCCTTTCCAAGGTTACTTCTTCCCTTGCCCAGCATTCTAAATTCTAAAGAGAAGCTGCACCTAAATGATTAAAATGTTAACTGCTAAATAATCTTTAGATTGGCAGAGTCCAGAGTGTCTGGTGACCCTCAGATAACATCAGAATACATAATGCCCCACCTTATTCTTTAATTCTGGGTATCAGCTAACACAAAACATGTAAATGGCTGTGATATGTAACCTGCAGAAAAATATGTTTGTAACTAGCCCCAAGAGGTCAAGGTTGATTGTGATATTCTGGCAAGGAGTGGGGGGCGGGATAGAGGACAGAGGAGACACAGGCCTGGATGACAAAGACCCCACTCAGTGTGTAACCTTCCTGCTCATTTTCTCCTGCTCCTTCTTTCCCTCTCTACACAAACCCTTTGCATTCCTGACTTACCAAAGATGGAGATTTCTGGATAACAATCCCTTCATTTTCCGGGATGCCAGCCCTTAAATAAAACTGATTTTCTACCCATCAACTCTCATCTCCCAAGTATTGGACTTCAAGCAGCAAGAAGCCCATCTTGGGTATGGTTGCATTAACACTATTTATTGTTGGTCTCTGTTTAATTTCAGTATCCTGATAGGAGATAGACAGATGTGAAAGGTGGGAACACGAGAATGAGGGAATAATTCTATACAATGGGCCCACCGTGCTGACCTCCACGTGCTTTCTTCTCTAAGAAGCAATTTACCTGCAGCCCTGCCTGGCTTAAATGGACAGAATATATCACATTCCTCAGGAAACTAACCTGTTAACTGCAGGAGAAATGCAGGCTGTAAGTACTGTTGATAAGAGGAATCCAAGTTACCCTGAATGGGGAGACTTTTTGTGACTTTTCACAGACCAGATCCTGAAACTCAGGGAGATTAGGATAATTCCTCCTAATCCTAAAATCTGTGAGAATTTATGCTTAGAATTCAGTTTGAAAGGATCAATATGGGCCAAAGTGACCTAGAGTTGTCATTGCAGTGGGAACTTGAAAGTCTGATGTCATCCTGCTGTCAGTTAAAAGTCGAGGTGGATGGGTTGGACTCTCTGGAAATTTCTCTGTGTATTAGTCAGGGTTCTCTAGAGTAAAGAATCAAAAGAAGTACGATTATAAAAAGGGTATTTATTAGATTGACTTACATGACCAGAAACTGAATGATCCACAATGGCCGTCTGTGGACTGGAGAGCTGGAGTATCTGTGCAGCCCAAAAGGCTGAAGGCTCAGTGTTGGGGGCTATGCCATGTGGACTACGCCAAGATGGCGCCTGGCAGCCAGCCAGAAGTTGTTTTGATCACATCGGAGGTGAGGAAGTCAGTTAGCATAAGCACACCCAGATGCTTTGTCATTGGCCGTATTCAAGTGAGTCCACGCACACAACGCGTGCACATGTGTTCCCGAGCGCTCCTGCTGGTGCCTGCTCGTTTTGACCTTTGCCGTGATTGGGCAGTTGGCTCCTCACCTGATCTTCGCTTAACTGGCGTGGCCCTACCCTACACCTCCTGGAGGGAATATAAGCGGGCAGTAGGCAGGAGGCAAAAAGCAGTAGGCAGTAGGCAGTAGGCAGAAGGCAGATGGCAGATCGCAGAGTGGAGGACTAAGAACACACCTCTAGGTCGCAGATCACAGATCACAGTATGTGGGATGCACCACTAAGAAGCACCTCTGGTAGCGCCTTTAGCATGCACCTCTAGCATGCACCTTTAGTTCGCAGGATGCAGGACGCACCTCTAAGAAGAAGCAGCAGAACTCTAAGAAGAAATAGATCTCTGAAAGCATAGTAAGCCTCTTTCTCAAAGTTTCTCTTCCTCTAAAATCAAGCAAGCCTCTCTTCCTCTACAAGCTAGAGAATAAGCAAGCAAACAAGGAAGCAGCTCAGGAATAGAAGTAGTTTATTTCCAGTCCACCTCCGATAAATACCCACGAGATTGTTGCTGCAGGCGGTGACAAATATCCGCGGGATTGTTGCTGTGGGGGGCAACAGCTCAGAACAAGAGAGATCAACGGTGCTATTCCAGTCCAAAACCAAAGACTTCTGGAAACTCCCTGGAGAATCACCAGCAGGGTTCACTTTGGAAGAGTGAAGGAGTGAGAGTCTGATGTCCTCAGGCTATTGAAGCAGCAATCAAGAACCCATTCAAGGAGAATCTAGCTTGCATCTGCTGCTGCTTCCTTGTTCTTCCAACCTTTATTCCATCTAAGCCACCATCCTGTGGATGGTGCTGCCCATGCTTAGGGAAGGTCTCCACTTCAGTTCGCTATTCCACATGCCAAGCATTCCTAGACACACCCTCAATGACACACCCAGAAGCTTCTTAATCTTTGGCATCTCTTAATCCGATCAAGTTGAAAATTCACATTAACTATTACACTCTGTAAAACTGGAGTGCAGGAGAGGCACCCTGTCTCTCTTCTCTTTGAGAGTACTCACTCTCTCCCTTGAGAGAGTCCCTTTTCCCTTTTCCTATCCTTTCAATAAACTCATGCCTGTTACTCTGAGCAACATGTCTGAAATCATTCTGACTTGAAGGGCGGGGGGGGGGGTGTCTTCCTGCTGCCTCAGTTTCCTGGAAGGCCCCAGCCCTATAACAGTTCTAGAGATAAAAAGTGGCATCTCATTGAAGTTTGGATTTTCTTTTTCCACATGAGTAATAATGTTGAGTCTTCATGCATTTTTACGTCATGCCTTTCTCAATGTATCTTTATACTTAGCTTTTGAATACATAAATGATTCTCTGGAGTTTTAGAGTAATAACACAATTACCTCATCCCCTTTTAGTCACTGCTATCCCTGGACTTCCATTCTCAAACAAATTCTCTAAAATGTGAGCTGCATGTGTCTACTTTTATTTCCTCACCCCACACCCATCTCTTTAGAGGCTATGCTGCACAGTTCCGAGGTCCCTGTTGCTTGGATGGAATACATTAGGTTTGGTGTTTCCCAGGTTCCGTAATGGTGGCTGCCTTACTTCTCACTAATTCCCACACCCCTTGCCACCTGGCTTCCAGGATCCCTTCTCTCTTGTGAATAGTGCCTTCCTCGTGTTGATCAATCCAAATTAAGAAACTTCAAATTAAAAAAGACTTTTTTGGGCAGAGTTGGGGGGGGAGTCTTAGGAATTATAGTTCCAGAGACAATGGTTCAGATAGCTCTGAATCTGTGTGCTAAAGAAGGAAGGAAGGAAAAGTGGGAACTCATTCAGACTTTTGAATGTTAAGAAGGAGCACAGCTATGTGGCTGGCAAAAAATAAACAAAGTATACACAGAAAGGAAATGTCCATAAAACAAGGGTCCATAATCTGTAGATATGGATCTTGAACCTCTGGGCATGACCTAATTGTTTGATCTTTCTGGTCATTCCAGATGTCTGTGGCTGAAGAGTGAAGGTAACCAAAGTTTACATTCCAGGCAGCAGCTGGCATTATGCATAAGCCCTGTTTCCTAATGGCCTCTCAATTCCATTTTGAAAGGCTCTTTCAATGTTACGTTTGTTGCGATTTTCCTGATATTTTCATCACTGGTAGGCAGGGCTTCCCAACTGTACACTGGAGTGCTGAGAATAAGTGAGAGACATTCTGAAGTGGTAATTCCTTAGCCTCAGGGCAGACAGGTGGGTCCTGGGAAACCAGATCTTTCTGGGATGGTTGCATCTGGCCTTAAGCAACTTCAACTGGGTACCCCTCCTGTCACGTGTACATAATTTTCTATCCGCTGTGACCAAGGTTTGAGAATTCTGTTGAGGCATCAAATCACCTCCATATTGCCAAATCCAAAAGGCTTTGACTTTTTTCTTCAGTTAGTCTCCAATTTGATCTTCAGTCTCGGCTTTTGCAGCACAGCCCTCTTCTGGGTCCTTCCTACTTCTCCAGTTGCTTATTTACCTCTTTTGTTTTTCTTTCCTTCCTCTGTCCAATCACTGAAGGCTGAAGTCCTCCCAGGCTCAGCTCTAGATCCACTCCTCTTATCCTGTGCCTATCTAAGGCATTCCTATCAGCCAGTTACTTCCTGTGTGCAGATGGATTCCACTCTTATATCTCCTCTGGGCTCCAGATTAACTTATCCTACAGAAGACTTGAAATCTCTTGGATATTTGAAAGTCACCTGAAAAAGAAGGGTCTAAAATTAAATTCAGCATCTACTTCCTCTCCTCCAACTGATTCTTTTCTATACTTCCCTATCTCAGGAACTGGAACTATTATTCAATTCTGTAGGCAGGAAAGCTAAAATCATCTCTGACCACTCTTGTTCAACCCCCTCATGTTAAAATCATTTTAAGAATACTTTCTAAATATCCATTTTCTTCATCTGCACTGCTTCTAGTGAATCTTCTCAGCTCCATACTCTTAACTCTCTATGCTACAGCCAGGGTGTTAAGGCTTGGATGTGAGGTGTCCCCCAAAAGCTCATGTGTGAGTGCAAGAAGGTTTAGAGGGAGAAATGATTGGGTTGTGAGAGCCTTAACTGAACCAGTGAATTAATCCCCTGATGGGATTAACTGAGTGGAACTGAAGGCAGGTAGGGTGTGGCTGGAGGAGGTGGGTCATTGATGGGGTCTGCTTCCCTCCATCACACTCTTTTGCCATGATGTTCTGCCTCACCTTGAACCCTGAGAAATGGAGCTGACCTTCTATGGACTGAGACCTCTGAAACTGTGAAACTCCCAAATAAACTTTTCCTTTCTAAAATTATTCTTGTCAGGTCTTTAAGTCACAGCAGTGAAAAACCTGACTAAAACACAGGGTGATCTTTTTGAAATGAAAATCTGATCATATCATCATCCCCACCTCCTACTTAAGACCCATTGGTGACTTCCATAGAGGGTAAAGATAAACCACTGCTTAGCCCGGAAGATCTACCCATCCCCTGACCTCCCTATCTCCATTATATTTCCTCTATAGTATTCTCTCTCTCTCTCTCTCTCTCTCTCTCTCTCTCTCTCTCTCTCTCTCTCCTTCTTAACATTCAAAAGCCTGAATGAGTTCCCACTTTTCCTTCCTCTCTCTCTTTCCCTCTTCCATCACACTTGCAACAGTTAAAATTTTATTTGTGCCATTATTTCATTAATGACTTTCTACCTCTAGACTATAAACTTTAGGAGACAGAAGGATTTATTTGATTCCACCTTATGTGCTGAGTACCCAAAAGCTGCATTGTAATAACTATTTATTGAATGGATGAATGAGAGCTATGCCTAGAAGTTTGAATGTAGCATTACTGCAATTTTTTAAAAAAGCAAAGCTAGTCAGCAGTTTTGAGACAAGATAGACAAGAGTCAAAAGGACCAGTTTGAAACCTGTTGCCCCAATGCAGTTGAGAAACGATATGAGAACCCGATTAAAGCAGAGCCAGTGGAGTTGAAGAGCAGACTGGGCATGACAATTAGACTAAAGGTAGAATGAATGGAACTTAATGACTCAGGGCCGTGGCTGTCTGGATACAGGGGAATAAAGGAGATGGAAAAGGTTCATGGCAAGAGGTTTATGGAGTCAGTTTTGGACTTGGTGAACTTAAGGCCCCTATGAGGTATGCAGGAGGAGATGTGTGATAGGCAGTCTTATGTTTGCAGCCACTCCTTTTCATTTTAGGGGTTTTTAATGGAAGTTGTATATAAGATTACTTTATTCCTGCATCTTCTTAATTGCTTCTCCCTTATATTTGCTGGTACCTTTTCCTAATTGGTGAGATTCGGCTTCGTATTCCAGGATCTTTTGGTGGTTTTGGTCCAGTTTTAGCCCAGTGATTGATAACCACGTTGCTGAGGAGATGATCACATGGATGGTTGTGCCATTAGCCTGTTTCCCCAGCACCTGTTCGAAGTAGATGACATATTTCTTCCTGCAAACCTAGACTACTTTGCCACTGGCTGAGCTTCACCATGTACCCATACAACCTGAACTCATCATCCTTTCAGATGGTCAAGGACCAACTATTGTCCTCTGTCTCAGCTCTTTGGAAAGAGTGGAGGACATGATCTTCCTGTGAATGTGGGAAGGTGCACTGAATGCAGAGATCACACAGGATTGAACTTCAGTTTGGCCACTGCTGCTTCTGCCATGGTTGCTAAAGAGAAGAGCATCTCATTTCTTACCACAATGGTTTCTTCTCTGCCTATTAACAAGGTCCAAGTGCCCTCTTCTCTTAAAAGTAGAAATGTCATCTGTTAGTCTTCTTAACTAAATGTCTTTAAAAGGGATGTTATAGTTTGCATGTGAGGTGTGTGAGAAAATGCAAGAAGGTTTAGAGGAGAAATGACTGGGTTGTGAGAGCCTTAACATAATCAGTGAATTAATCCCCCCATGGGATTAATTGAATGTAACTGAAGGTGGCAAGGGTGTGGCTGGAGGAGGTGGGCATTGGGGACGTGCCTTTCAGGTATATATTTTGTATCTGGCTCTTTGCTTCCTGATCATCATATGAGCTGCTTCCCTCTGCCACACTCTATCGCCATTATATTCTGCCTCACTTTGAGCCCTAAGGACTGGAGCTGGCCTTCTATGAACTAAGACCTCTGAAACCATGAACTTCCAAATTATTTTTCCTACTCTACAATTGTTCTCATTGGTTCTTTAAGTTGCAGCAGTGAAAAAACGGACTGAAACAAGGGAGATGCAGCCACACGCTGTCTGCATGTGTTCAGCATTCACTCCTCCACTTCCTGTTCCCTGGGCATCTGGGGGGCTTAAGAAATGATACCCCAAAGTGAAGGCCTCAGAAGCAGTTTCTCTGTGACCTTCTCCTGCCCTTGCCTCTCACTCTTCATTCGCCCATGAAGAAAGTCATAGAAGCTAGAGAATTCCTGTTCCCCAAGGCAGGTCATAAAACCAGAACCTATGTTTTCCCCCTACAGCCAACCACAAAACCCAAAAATATGACTGTAGATTTACCCCACTTTTCTAGGTAGGAGATGGCCATAAAGAAATTCTTTGACCTACTTTGTTGATTGTAGGTCACAAGAACACCACTATAGGTCTGGGATTGTGGCTTAGCAGTACAGCACTCGCCTAGCACATGTGAGGCACTGGGTTCAATCCTCAGCAACACATATAAATAAAGGAATCACGTCCACCTACAACTAAAAGAAACAAAACAACAACAACAACAACAAAAACAAAACAAAAAGAACCCCATCGTGGAAAGGGACCTGTCCACTACCCAGATGGACCTTTTTGGTTCCAATCACATTTCCACACAGCTGTTCATGCTTCATTGAAGCTAAGCATAAAAATGCACAGCTTACCCTGAATCTTTGAATCTTCATTCTGAAGGCTCCCATGACCTGTAAAACTATGATCAATAAAATCATTCTGCTTTCCTCATATTAACTTGTCCTTTGTTATAGGGGTGTTGACCATGACCCTTTCTCATGGACAGGAAAGGGATCATCCTGTTTGGGGGCCCTACAAAGACATCGAAACCACTTTTAATAAGACTGAGAGACTGGATGTGTAAATGGACAATGGTCAGACCATATGTAAAAATGGAACTCTGATCCATGAGCTGCAATATCTGGTCCAGAAAACTGACCCCTTCTCTATAACAGCCTAGGATTCCAGCCTGCGGTAAGTCAGACTTGCAAGGTCAGGCTGCTGTCTCATGACAATCCAGGAAACATAACAATAACCTCTATAACTCTCAGTTCCAAATGCCTAGGACTTGATTAATGACTTGAATAATAATCCATCTTTAACTTCTGTCCCTGCTTCCAACTTAGAACCAAACAGAGAAAGCCCGATATACCCCCTAACCAAGTCTATAGGATGCTCCATTTCTGGTAAACTTATCTCCAGTTTCCAATCAGGGCACAACTGGACCTTCCTTTTATCCACTGTTAAGCTTCCCCACTTCTCTCCCTACCTTTAAGCCTCTGTCAAAGCACAAGTCATGGTGACAAACTCCCTGCTGTAGCAAGCTCAGGAAAAAATGGCTTCTGTTTCTTCCATTTGGTTGGTGTTTGTTTATTTCTACAATACTTTACTTTTAGGAAAGTAGCAGCCTTCAACACACTGATCATGTCCTCTGAAATTGCCTCTCTTGTGTCCCCAAATTCTGAGTTTCAGTGCTCATGTGCATGATATCTTTTTTTTCCTTGAGGGTCTTCTTCTTAGCTAGGGAACTCCAGGGCTCCCTCCTCAGTCCTCTTCTCTATTCACATTCATGAGCCCCCTCAGAATGGTGGCGGTGCTTTAAAGTTTCCACTGCTGCTTTGGCTTAACTTCCCAAGCCACTGTGTCCAGCCTCTCTTGCTCTTCCTGACCACCTCCTCCCACAGGCTGCACAGGCACCTAAAGCCAAGAGTCACAAGTGACTCACCCCTCCCAGTCACGCCACAGGCTCCTGCTTTCCCCTGACCTCCACTGTCAGAGCACACTCACCCAAACCTGACCGATGTGGCCTCCTACACATTTCCCTAGCCCATTTCCTCCTCTCCATCTCTAGCACCATTGCTTGCTTTAGGACCTCACTTCTCTCATCCTAAAATATGATTTTCTGATTTTCTACTACCATGCTTGTTCCTTTTTAGACAACCACTCTGTTGACAGAATCATCTTTTTAAAACTTAAGTCGGAATATGATGCACCTGCCTGCAAATCTTTAATGCCTCTTCATTATTTAACATGACATACAAAGTCACCATGATGTCCTTATTAACCACATTTCCTGCCATGCAAGACTTTGAACTTGATGTCCTAAGCAGACACATCACACAGTTTAGACTCTTGAGACTGTGCAAAGCTGTGAGCCCATCCCCAGGTGGTGTCCAAGCCGTGGTGATATTCTTTCTCCCTTGAGTCCTCTTTGGTAACTTACAGTCTTGGCACAGAGTCCTCAGAGAATGTTTATGACCAGCTGTTTGAAGCCTGCAAAGAGATCTCTGCTGAGATAACCAGTCGATCTGTCGATCTGAAGAACCACTTTGGATTGAATTGGCTGCAACTCCTGAACTTCAGAATTCTTTCTGCTGGAAGACTTGGTTTACGTTTGACTTTTAGGTGTGGCTGAAACCAAAGGGAAGAAAATGTATGTCTTCCCAGGAGAAGGGGAATTTCAAACTCTTGCCTTCGGAACTTTTCATCTGCTGCATGAAATGAGCCCCTGCTTACGGGTTACACATGTGGCCTTCTGGGGACCCCACTGATGCTCTTCATCTCACCAGATCAGGAGCACAGCAGGTTCCCTCTGCTCTCCAGAGATGGGAGAAAGCCTCCCAGCAGGCTTTCTTCTGTCAGCCGAAGCAACAGGAAGAAAGAAAGTCAATATTGGAAGGCAACTGGCTGATTGCTAAAGCTGGACTTCGTGTGGAGGAAAGATAATGGTCTGGTGATTCCACACGTAAACATTTTTAAGATGCCAATAGCCAGCAGGCAGCCTTTCACATCAGATATCTGTGAAGAGCATCAGCATTTAGGGGAAGGCTGGGAGACAAGAATCCCCCTGCCCCCAGCAGCAAATACCGCAGCTTGGACTGAAGGAAGGAGCTCCTGTTTTCCCAGTGCCGATTGTGCCGTCCTGATTTACTGCTGAGGCTGACTGCTCAAATCTAAAGTTACTGCAGCTGCCTCTGTGCTTGTGTGAATGATGAAGTGGGAGACAATACAGGGGAGTAAATAGAGCTCTGGGAGGCCAGCCCTGGCCAGGAAGCAGGTCCCAAGTTACAGCAGACTATTAAGACTGACATTGTGGGAGAGGAAGATAATCTTTATGGGGCTGGAGAGCCGACACTTAGAAAGGGGGAAGCCACCGACAGCAGCAGGCTGGTGGCATTGCATGATGCTGGCTCAACATCATGCCATCACCATGGCCCCAAAAACACATGTGCACACACATACCCTGCCCCCCACACTTAAATACACTTAAATACATACATCCCACACTTAAACATGTATATACCTACACATAAATAAAAACCCATATACCTATTCACTCACACATCACATCTGCACATACCACGCTCACACACATTCACATCCACACACACTGCCATATGTACCCTGCAACCTATGCCACACACACACATACCTCCAAACCTCCAAGCATACCTCCACATGTACCCACAAAGACACATCTATACACCTAAACACATACCACATACATATACACACGCTACACATACTCACTTACACATATGCACCTATACAAATACATACATGTATACACACACAAATGCACACAAACACACACTTTCAAGATAACCAGGTAGCAATGGCCCCCGTGGCCCTGAGGCTCGGCAGTGGAGAAATGCATAATAGAGGAGCTGCAGCAATGCCAGCTATCAGCTCCTCAAGCCAAATTTTGAGACTTTGGACCTCAGAATAGAAAAGCCCCACCTCTCTGTTTGCAGATTCCCTGGGTCTGTGATGGGTCCTGTATTTGGGATCTCTCTCAGGACATACTCATGACCCATCGGACAGTGCACAGCAAACAGCTTCCCCATTAACCATGGTTTTCCTTCTTTGAAATGGCTTCTGGTGTGCTAATCGGGCACAGGACCTCCCTTGTGATGATGAAACTTACTGGATTATATACAGATCTTAAGAGGACCGGTCAAGGTCAGAGTATGTCCAGAGGCCAGTCTGAATTTAGGGCCACAAGGGAAGTGAAGCCGTGAGTTCTTGTGGTGGAGAAGCCACATGGGTTTCCAGCTACGCTTCTGGGGAGGAGAGAAGGAGGAAGCAACTCACCCTGCCCTGCTACATGCTCCTCCTTGCCCTTTCCTGCCTCTGTTAGTCAAGGCACACTCACATAAAATCATTAAATGCTGCTGATTGGTTTCACCTCCTACAAATTTCTCTACTACATTTTCTCCTCTCCATCCCTGGCATGGAACTGAATTTGACTATGCCAGAGGTTTACGCAGTTTCTTTTGCTAAAACACAGATGAGTGGCACTGAGGATATGTGCTGGTAGGAGGAGGCATGAGTGGACCCTGTACGGACTCTGGTCTCTCTCTTACCTGAAATTTCCTATCCATTAGAGCAAGTCCTCCTGACAGATTGGGGACTGAACTGGGTTGGAGGATCCTCAGAGTGTGATTAATGGGAGTGATCACTTAGGCCCAAGGGCACCGATGTCTGCTGGACTCTGGTTTGAGGAAAGGGTCATAGAAGCTCTGGGAAGCTGACCCTGAAGATACCCAAGGCACATCAGGAATAGACACAGTCTCGGCAGCATGGTCCCCAAGGCCCATAGGGCTTGGCTCTCCCTGCTCTTCTGAATTCATCTTTGGACATTGTGGACATTTTGGTTAAGTAGACAATCCTTGCTTCCCTGTCCTAGGTGAATTTTCATCAGACTTTTCCAGTGCAAACATGTTGAGAGAGGAAGGCACTGCTGTCAGAAGACCCTGCTGTCAGAGGGCCCAGAGCGGCAGCAGGATGAAGTCACAGATACCCGTCAGCACCATCTTTGCACAGAAGCATGCCGAGGTATGGGCAACTGCAGGAGAACCCACAAAACCACTAGGCAAGATAAATACTTTGAGCAAATCAATAGATGCCTGTTTTAGAATGAGGCTTCCTTCCCAACCAGGCGGGGAAATTTTAGTTTTCCAGTTTAAGTAACCAATGTGAACTGTATTCTTCTATGAAGTAAGTAGAAACAATAGAAGCTTTTTATGAAGCCAAAATGGTTTGCTCAGCAAGATAGTCGTGGACGTAGAAAATGTTATTTAAAAATGGAACATCACAACTGTGAGGACAGAAGGGACCCCGTCGGAGGGAAAATTGAAAATGTCTGAGTTGGTTTGGGCCTTGATTTACCTGTTGAAAACGAAAGGATATTTCAGATTCTGAACAATGAGCCAGCGCTGACAAGTTCACCGCTTAATCAGAAGTGTCCAGCAAATTAATAGGTAATTCTGATGGAATAACGAAACCTCTCTGGGGTGGAACATTAATTATCACCCTGCTGTAAGGGAAAGGTAACAATGTGGATTTGTCCAGGAAGAAGAAGGCAGGAGAGAGCTATTTTCAGGGTCAGTGGATTTCTTCTTCTTCTTCTTCTTTTTTTTTTTTTTTTTTTTTTTTTCCTTTTCCAGGACAATGAGAAACAGCATAGTAGAGAATACTGTGTTTTCCCCTGTGAGCTGATGAGCTCTGTGAGCAAGAGATTCCCCTGCTAAGGGAAAGGATTAACACATGGCCAGTTCTTTTGTTTGCCTTCTGCTATTGCTGGGAGGGAGCAACAGGGATCCACCTCATTGCAGCAAAGGCCTCTGATGCTCCCTCATGAGCCCTCCACCCTGCTTCACTTCCTCCCTTGCCAGCCCTGGGGACCTGACATCTGGGGCTGGTTCATTTCCACGGTTACCCAACACATTCTGAGCACATTCATACAGCTAGGAGACGAGCCAGTCCCTGCACCCATTTTCTGGTGTAGGGCTAGGGATTTGTGAGGCCTGGGCTCTAACCTGCTGTCCTTAGGGCTGACCTTAAACCTCCACCTTACCGGTGCTGGGCTCCTCCAGGATCTCTGAGTATGTTTTCACACACTGCCACCAGGGTCTGGAATGCTTTCCTCCTTTTTCTTGACCGATGCTTTCCTCCTCTTTTTCTTGACCAATCCCTGCTTCTCCTTCAGAACCTCATTCAGGAGCTTTGCTACACTTTGAGTATATCCTGAAACCTCCATGTGTTGAAAATGAATCCCCAGCGTGAGGTATTGAGGGGGTGGAAACTCACTGCAACCATGGTGTGGAGAGGTGAATAGGATTAGATAAAGTCATCAGGGTGGAACGCCCTTCATTGAATCCTGGCTGTTTGATAAGGACAGAGAGAGTAGAAGACACGTACATGCACCTGGGCTCCCCATTTCTTGCCATGTGATGTCCTGTTCCCCCTTGGGACACTGTCAGCAAGAAAGACATCACCAAATGCAGCTTCTTGACCTTGGACCTTCAGAACTGCGAGCCAAAATAAACCTCCTTTCTGTATAACTTACCCAGTGATACTGACTGATACAGGCTTCTCCAGCAAGCCTCCTCTGAATGCCCCACCACGGTTAGGAAACTTTTAAAGTGGTCCCCAACTATCTGATCTCATGCTTTTTCTATCACAACCCTGACTGTGCTGGGTGGTTCTATGTACGTGTTTCCTACCCAGGCCTGTAAACACAGGACAGGCAGTGGTAAGGTGTTTTATTGTGTGGCCCTAGGGTCCAGAAGAGGAATTGGCACATGATAGGAGCTCACTAGAGGTGGGAATAGATGACTTGCTCTGGATGGCAGATAATGGAGAGGGGTGGGGAGCTCCCAGGCTGACATTCCCTTCTGTCACACAGGTTCAGGCTATGTTCTTCCAGGTGTCTGTGTGTGTAGTTGAGAGTGATGGTAAAGGGTCCTGCAAGAGGGCCTTGAAGGTCCAGGAAGAAAAAATAAGGAAGTGCAGGAATTAGAAACTTCTTATGAAATGCCCCACCCCTGCTTCCAAAAGGGGAGCCATTGATAGCATCTTATTTTCATTCACCATGTCACAGGGGGATGTACCCTTGGGTATAGAATGTGGAAGAGTCAAGAGTCATCTAAAATCCATAAGAGAGTATGCTATATATGAGTCCCACAGAGCATCTCCAGGAACTTTTCCTGGTTTTGAGGAACACACATTGAGAGACGGATATTTCCCTTCTTTTTAAACTCTTCAAATGAAACACTGGGTCTTAAGACTGTGGCAACTTTGTTCTCATCAGCTTTTATTTCTTCTCTCTCTCTCTCTTCTTTCCCCTTTTCTAGGATTTTTCAAAGGGTGCCACTTGAATTGTAATAGAGCATACAGTGGACCACAAATGTATTTGCGTGTGACTGATGGCTGGCTTGCAGGCAGCCGGCACCGTCCACACATGCTGAGAGCCAGTCTTGGGCTGGTAGGGATGTGGTGCCCCTGACAAACTGGTGTTTGGCCATCTGTGAGTGATAAATCAGTCATCCCACCCCATGGACATCCAGAGTAGAAGATTTCTCACTAGGATAAGAGCCTTCAGAACAGGAGTTGTGTCTTGTTTATCTTAGTCTGCACTGTGCATCACTCCTAGTAGGTCCCTCTTAATGCTTGCTGGATTGATGGACAGAGTCCAGTATTATTGAATGATAAGAGGTAAAATCTCATGCTAATTACAGATGGCAGAGAGGACTCTGGGAGGCCTTCTACCTCAGAACCTAGGAGCGAAGCCAAGAGTACCACAGGGTGTGTGTATCATTGAACAGACAGATGGTAAACACACATCCTCATGTCAGAGAGTCAAAGTCGCCATAAATGCACATGGTCTTGCTAGGTATGGGTGTATATTTCATCTGAACCCTGAATTAAGAGTCACAGTAAATGATACACCTTGAAGTTCAAGATACATTTTCTTATCTTTAAATTTTTCTGCTCCGTGGTAAAAATAAAAATGGACAACAAAGTTTCCCTTTTCTTTTCTGAGCCCAAGTGCAGTGCTTTCCATGGCATTGGCACTAAGTCAAGAAACATTTGAATGAATGATTTGGAAGTGCAGGCAAGCTGGCTGGGACATCTGTCACAGTGCTGATGGCCAGCGTGGATTTGGCTGGTCCAGCTGGCTGGGTGTGGCTCCTTGTCTTTTCTTAGCACTCCTCTTGGAGCTGGGGTAGTGGGTTACCTTCTGAGATAGAGCAAAGTCTTTCTTCTATTTCGAAGATGCTCTAAGAAAGTTTCCAGGTGCACCTGTACCTGTTTCTTGCAATCCATCTACCTCTATTTCCATGACTGCATTCTGTACATAATGAGTGCTACCTTTCCAACTCCCAGTCCAAATGGCCTGCAGTCGTGGAAGACCTTTCCTTCCCAATTCCCATATGTGACAGTTTTATCATCTTCAACCCAGAGTTGTGTTTGAGGGTTTTCAAGTCCATCTTTCTGATGGCAGATTTTTGGCAAGGCTGCCAGCTTCATAAAACAAGGTAACGTTTCTTAGGAAGCAATCACTTTAGCTGTTGTTTCACGGCATTTGCCTGAAGAGTCTAGAAAGGGCCCAGTGACTTCACTACTGAAGAGTAACAGAGAAAAGAGCAGCTGCAGCAGCCCATGGATGGCAGAGAAGGTGACTGCTAATTTTACAAGTACGTGGAGATATTCTGGCACCTTCTGTAAGATACCAGGGGACCCACAGTCAGTTTCCTGGCTGACTTTTCAGTCTCCCAGCATTGAGAAACTCAACAGAAAAGAACTTCATTCCACTGTACAGTTTGGCAATTTTCTCTAAGGTCAATATTACATGTGGAATGCCTAATGGGAAATTGCTATAAAAATGGCAGCTAATTACAGGTTAGTGGCTAAAACAACACTCTTCTCTGGAGAGCTTGTGCACATAGGTTGAAGGATAAAATAGGGCTGAACGGTATTTGATTTCTTTGTGTTTATCCAAGTCACTGGCCCAGGCAGGAAGGTAATATATGAAAAGGGACATTTTTGGAATAGCTGTTTTTGAATTATGCTCATGAAATACACACTGTGCTGTGGAGGATATGTGGGAAAGCTACACTCTGACCGCATGACTAATTTTTAAAGCCTCGCCTAGAGAGAGTTTCCCCCAAGAACACAGCTGGGCTATTCCTTCGTGGACCGAATGTGTCAATTCTGAATTGAACTAAAATCAAATTTCACTCCATGATAGCAACATGAACTGAAGAGTTAGACCCAGCAGCGAGGGCATTATGTAGTAGTTCATACACCAAGAATTATTATTTTATTAACTTTAAGAACATGTTTTACATAAAAACAGGCAACATCAAAAAAGCTCAGCTGATAAATAAACATATCACAGATGACTTCATTCCACATTAACTTACATTTATTAGCTTAAACTGAAGGATTAGGGAAAAAAATCGGATCTCATTCCACCTTTAATCATAGACACAAATCATTTGCAAGTTATTTCATTAGGATTCTGAAAATCAAAGATTAACCTATGCCATCTGATCCATGCAGCAAGTGATAAATTCAGTATTTTCAAAGGAAACACTGATTTTTTTTTTCTTCTTCTACCAAATTGAAACCTTTCGGAAACTTGTTTAAGTGCAAGTTTCCAGCCCATCTTTTTAGTATGCATGAGCAAAATAGTATTTAATTTCACACTCAACTAATCTTTTAATAATTTTCTTTCAGCCAGAATGAAAAAGGCTATTATTAATTTCCTAATAAAATTTTTTAAAAAAGTTATTGAGGATATGACTCCAACCTTGGACCAGTTTCAATTTCTTTTTATTTATTCTGAGAATACATCAAAGATTAATGTCAATGGCAAGTGAGAAATTGTCCCTAGAGAACTATTCAAGGTCTTTTTCTTACCACATTCGATTGAATTGGAATGAACTGACATTATTAGAGTCTTTAACATCACTTTTATAATTCTACTTTCCTTTAATACCAACAGTGAAGGCTTTAGAACTATTACTTTAAATTAATAAAGTATATCACAGACAAAAATATACAATTTTACATTAAAGCAACATTAAGGGTCTCAGTTTAGTTGACTAAAAAAGAATATTAAGGAAATTTACAGGTATAGTTTAACATTAGAGATTGCTTTTCCTTTAGGGAAAAAGAATGAAACTAGATCTCTCATTTGTCTCTATGGGCAAGATATTGCAAACCTCATGATCAAAACACCTGCCAGTTAGATGCTCACTCACTGAGAAAAATCACCACACCAGCTTCAGAGTAGAAGCCAACAGCAACAGAAAAACAAACAAACAAAAACACTCCAGCCAGAAGCATTCTAAGCCTGCATTTCCTGTTTCCCACCGGTTTATGACCCTTAATGTTACTGAATGGATGGTTGCATATTTGAGATGATTAAAAAATAAAAGACTGGCTTAAAAGCACCTCCTCCTTCAGTGTGTAATTACATACAAACTAGAGATTCCATCTGACAGTCCCAGGGACCCCATTTGTAACTCTTCCATGCATAAGCACCATTGAGCCAATTTTTAAAGCACTTTTGCAGTTATCAAATGTTTAGTGTGTCCTCAAGTTTCATTGATTTATTTGCTTTTAAATAAAGAAAGTGTGAAATGTGTTATTTTATGCTATCCATGTCTGCATTGACCAAAAATGTTACTTTTGGAAGTGCTTTTAATCACTATTTTTCCCAATGGACTAGAACAGCTTCATGAAATTTGATGATTAAATAAGGAAATCCATATATCCAAAGAAGCCTATATCTGACCCTCTATACTGCATGCAAAGTAAGGGTCTATTTGAGTGTATTTTTCCAAACTCCTAATGGAAATGACAGATCACATGTGTGGTGAAGACTAACCTTTGAACTGAACAAGTTTTTCAAAAAAAATTTTGGACCAAAAAAAAAAAAAAAAAAAAATCATGTGGCAGTTTACAAAATGAATAACTTACTAATTATAGAAAAGATTCATTATCTACCTTATATGCCAGGTGATCCATTAAAAAAAAAAAAAACAGAGAAAATACACCCAAATGAATAATGATGTTAAAACTATCATTCTGGATCAAGGTGTTTCCCCCAATTCTGAAATCACAATTAAGAACACAAACTGGATTCTTCTTTTTTTCTTTCTATTCTCAGGAAAGTTGGAAAGAAAGTTGGGAAGAGAGGGAAATGAAACTTCACTCTTTGGTACAGACCCTGTATAGCAAACTTTGGCCTGGGGCACGTTTTTATGGTCAAATTAAAAACCTTTGAGAATAGGAGTTTATCATGGAAATGCTGACAGATCCTTACCCAGAGAAGAACTAGGGGCAACACAATAATATTAAGAAAGCTCTCCCTCAGCACAATCGAGCTTCGGCACAGGGGACAGGGTTGTCTAACTGATGCCGTTGGCCAGCAAACAACCGTGATTTAATGTGCTTGAGCCTTGGTCATACAGTAGCGCTGTGACCCTCTAAGTCAATTTTTCTTTTCTTTTTTTTTTTTTTTCGCTCAACTGAAATATGCCTCAAAGGGTAAAGGATTGCAATTTTAGCCTTCATTCATGGATATATTGCTTTCTTTCAACAACATCTGCGGGTCCTGTTAAACCACCACCCGTGGGGGTGCTGAGCAGGTTGCAGGAAGGTTTCATTGAATACAAAACACCGAGTGTTTTCAGTAGTTTATTCACATTTTTTTTCTTCTGCTTATTTTAATATGCACCACGTGTAAGTTAGATGAGGGCTACGGTAAAAACATTTCCAATGACTGAAATCTTACTTTTCCTTCTAATGATCTGGAACAAATCACATATTCATTGATCATGACGAATAAAATGATTTCTGCTACAATGTTGAGAAAAAAATGTGTTCATTAACATGAACAGTTCTCATCTACAGAGATGATTTACACGATGCAAGTAATGAAGGAGTTCTTCCTCAGCTAGCCTACTATTGAACTGAAAAGATGAATCTTAGGATTCCCTCGAAAATATATGGTTGGTCACGTGTCAGTAAAGGACAGACAGTTCCCATCACCAGGCCACCACCATAAGAGCTATATTAAATACCTGAAAAAAATTATGGAAACACTTGTGGCGATGAATAAATTGATAATTACGGAGATACACTGCCAGAATGGTACATATTTGTTCTATGATAAGTGAAATAAAAAATAAGATCAATTTGGTTATAGAAAGTCCTTAAAGAACACCACCACTTAATTATTTCAAACTTGAACTATCCCAAGAATGTCGAGAAAAAAATTAGAAAGCACTGGTTAAAAGCAAAGCAATCTGGATACACCAACGTCATCGGCATGCCTTGTGCTTGTCTATTAACCCTCTGAGTACATCTCTGACATTCGAGATCTTGGTAGCTTAATGCTGGAAAGATTCCATTCCATCTGATTACTCAATATTTCTACTTGACAGGTCACATTCCACTGTTTATTTAGCATAGATCACTCCAATTCTACAGGGAGGCCCTGGGATCCTCATGCTGAATGGTCCCTGTATTCTTCTGAGCTGCCCCTCTGCAGCATGCTGAGAAACACTCCAGAATTCCCCTTAGGTGTTTATGGAAAAAGGCCTGAGGCATGCATTGTAGGTTCTGTACACTGAATACTGTAGCAACACATTTAACGCCCATGGGGGAAAAAAAGGAATTCAGAGGGGGGAATTAAAAAGAGGAAAATGACAATCTACTGCAAGCAGGTCTCTGCCCATAGGATTTTTTTACATTCACACATTCAGAGTTGAGGCCAAGCTAAAAACCTACTCCTTCACCTTGCAATAGTACTTTACTTTATAATTTCAGAGAAAGCAGTAATTTCAGACCAGTTCAGTGTCCTTTACTAAAATGGAATCAATGTACATGCTGACATTCTTCCTGGTGTTCTGTGCTCCAACCTCAAAAAAATTTAACTAATTTGTTGATTTATGCTATTCTGGGATTTTAGGTGTTATCATTTCTGGATCCTCTAAAAGGAGAGAGAAAGAGAGAGAGAGAGAGAGAGAGAGAGAGAGAGAGAGAGAGAGAGAGAGAGAGAGAGAGAGAGACAGAATTAAACCCTTAATAAAAGTGGAAGAGCAAAAATCCTGGGAGTCTTGTGTTGCACAGGCAATGAAATGTTGTGATTTGATCAGTTATCTGAGCACAGACCACAGTTTAAGGGTGGAAGAGTAAAAAGCAGCAATCGAAGATCAGTGTGAATTTGAAAACAAAGAACTGAATATAGAAAAGTAATTCATAAATTTTAAGACTCTCTGATATTAAAGTATATTCAATACTGAGGAAATAAGTACTGCCTGGGCATCCAGATGCAAATTTCATGAGATATCACTTACTGATTATTTTCCAGATCACAGAGCTGAGCAAATCTTAGGAGGACATTTGATTTGGGACCCTGCCTCCAAGACACCCCTGTATCCTCCCCTCTGAGTTCTGCTGTAATGAATAGGAAATGGTAATCCCCTCTTCTGCAATGGGATATGCTCCAGAAGAAACTCAGGCCTGGAGTTTTTTCTACCAGAGAGAGATTTGGTAACAGGAGTGGAAATACAGGTCTCAGACAGGACTTAGTCCAAAGACAGAAAAACAAAATGTTCCCCCAGAGTGCTAAAAATAGCAGCATATTAAAAAAAAAATAATAATCTTGGGGAATGGAAGTTTATCCCTAGGGCCATCTTCTAGGTGTTATATCCTGCTCTTCCCAGGAGACTATATAAAGGGCACATGGAATTAGTTTAGAACATTCTGGATTGTGTTCCCACCATGCTTTCTCCTCAGCCACCTTGCAAATCACTTGCCTCTAGCTCCACTGTGCCCCAGCTCTCCCATGTATGGATTTCATACTATGTGTGGACTTCACACCGATGACCACAGGATCATGGAAAAAAGCAGGTGAGAAAATGCACAAGATCTTCTTTTTTCTTTCCCTTTGAAATCCCAGCCCTATTGAGCACCTGGCAATTTATTGCTCTTTTCCACCAGTTGTTTCTTCCCTGTAGAAGTTTGATACTGAGCAGACAGACGCCCCCTCACCAAGCACGAGACGAGCCACGGTGATCTTTGGAGGGTCTGTGCTGGCACTAGCAGCAGCTGATGTAGAAGCAGCATTTCTGAGGTGTCACCAGTACATCTTTGTATGGAGACAATTTGTGGGGAGAGGGCACCAACAATTTCCTGGGTCAGGGTGTTTGCCATAAACCCAATTCCCTCCACTCCCCACCATGCAGGCCTCACTGCAACAGATGGTTATACTTCTAAAGAAAAAAAAAATTCCCTTTCTTAATAGGATCATGAAGAAAAAAGAGGGGTGCATATGCTGAAGTTATAAACCTGCCATGTTCTAAACCCACAGAAAAGGACATGCAAGAGATCATTCTAGATGTCCTTCTTGTCCGGACATTTCAGCATCTTAGTAACACCCCTTGATCTGCAGCAAAATCAAGAAATATGTGTGTGTGCATCCAAAGGCCCGAAAAATTCCCCAGCAAGGATTCTCAATAAAATTCTATGCACTCAGAGGGTTAACATGTGCTATATTACATACTGCAGATCCTAACTTGACTGATGAAAACATTCATTGCTTCTATGTTTAAAAAAATTTGCAAATTAGCTTTAACCCTTTGAGGACCCTATTAGCAGCAAATTACCATCTTCGCAAACGACATGTGCCATCTCATTCAGTAAAGGGAAATCGCTACAAAGATACCCGAAACACACTTTCTCTTCTGCCATTCAAGCATTGAGCGCTAGATAGATCAGATGAAACTGTTTCACATAAATTTGGGGAAAAAAATCTCAGAGTCTCAAAGGGTTAAGCTAGGACTTTGAGTAAAAGGGGCTTATTAAAAGGGTGAGTTGGGGGAGCGAACAGTCTCGGAGGAGCTTGGGGAGTAGTCTTCCGATTCCGAGTTGAGTTCTGGCGGAGCTGGCTGCGCCTTGTACCGGCTCCTCACATCCTGGTTGCGTCTTCGTCGGAAAACCTGCCTCTCCTTATCAAGAGCGGTGGTCTAGCAGGGGCATAAAATGAGAAAGAGGACAATTAGGCCGAAGGCAATGGCATGAGGGTCTCTTTCTAGAACTTTATAGAACTGAAGTTGGAAAGATATGCTGGCCAAGTTGACCTGTCCATTATGGGTCATGTTTGTCAATCATCGCCACTCTTGGGAAACTCTTTGCTCCCACAAAAGGTGCTCTTTAGAGGACCTGGTCATGACATCTGCAGGCACAGGCAGGATGGATGATGTCACAGGTTGGAACTCTCCCCAGCCCTACCCAGACTTCTGCCACCTCCACATCTATTACCCTTGGTGGCTCCCAGGCTGACCAGGGACATCCCTCTGGTAAATGGTAGTCTCAATCTTTTGTGTGTGGCATGGAGGGATGCTCCCGGGCAGCATTGACCAACATGCAGCTGAGGACAGCTGAATAATAAAGATGAAAGGTGATGACGTTCCTTGACATGGAAACAGAGCCACAAGCTCGCCCTATTCTTTTAGCACTCCTTCACTTCTAAATGGTTAATATCATTATCTATTATCATCTATTGATGAGGAGGAGTGTCTGAACATCTGAAATTACACATGGCTTTAAATGCAAATAAACCAAATGGAAGCTTTTCCATTTGCAAAGTTCACCTAGCATGTGGCCATTTATGAAACTGTGAGCTGCTTTTGTAGGTATTTCAACTCCTAGCTCTATGCCTCGTTTTCCAGAGGAAACCTCAGATGATCCCCAGGATGTTATCTGGCTGTAGCTCTGGAAGTTATTACGACATCAGAATGAAGAACAGCATGACTTCATCACAGATTTAATGGGTGTGGGGAGGAATGGGGTCATTATAGCGAAACCTTACACAGAAAGCAGAAGAGCAGGTACAAAGCCCAAAGAAAAATATAGAACACATATAAAAGTCGAAGGCGTCCTTGTTTGAAAGTCCCTCTTTAAAAGGATGTAGCCTGGAGGTTATTCTGCTTTTAAGAGATTACTTTTCCTCTATAGGGATATATACCACCATTTTTCCTCTTGAAAATTTACTGTTAGCTTCTTCAAAGAACTGAGATAAATTTATAGCCAGCCTGGTTCTGAGAACAAAGTGAAAACTAAGCCCCTCATACAAGTTGTGGTATAGCATTAGAACAATCTCAGATCTAAACGGAGCAATCAAAGTCCCAAAATGAAGTAATAAAGAGAGAAATAGAGACAGAGTGTAGAAGCAGTACAGTAAATGGCTTCATTAGCCTGAACTGTTCTACTTTAAAAACTATCCACACACTGACTAAGAGCGTTACAAACCAATGAGGACAATAAACTTTAATAATTCACTTTTCATTTCACTAGATAGCTAATACAATGATTCAATAACTAGTTTGTTGAAATGTCTACCTTTGATTTTTCTACTTGTTGAATTTTTAAGGACCCTCATGTATGTAATTCTTTGACTTATACTCATTGACTTTATGATATTTTCAGCATCTTAAGCCTAAATTCCTAACTTTATTTAAAACATTGTAAAGTTACAACACATGGTATTTTGCTTTCAAAGCAAACTGAACATGGTCTGTTTGTGAGGAGTTGAATGTTTGTAAAAAACAGATGTCTATTTAGTCTGACTTACATAAAAAGCATTCTGTTGTTAATCCAAGGGTAATATAAACTCTTCTCCCGGTCATAAAAATAGTTCTATTTCTACCTTCTTGAGGAATAAAAAAGTCACTGGGGTTGGACTGAATTCTGACTAGTGAACACAGGCAGTCAGATGGGGAGAAGAAAAGCACACAGGGCTTGTGGCCAGGAATTTCGTGTCCTGCTCTGTCACTGGCTGTGTGAACCATTCACTCAGTTCTCTCATCTGTTAAATAAGGACCTGGAATAAGTTTTTCCCTCCCTTATAGAGTTGCTGTAGGTGAAAACGGTTGTATAACTGCTCTTTACCATCCAAGACTTCCATAAATGTAAGCTATTCATTTTTGATGGAAGCTCGTATTTTTAAAATTAGGTAACTGCAGGTCACAGGAAAGGAAGGCCAAAGGAAGCCCCTATTACAACTTCATGTACTTTCCCTCCTTCCCTCCCTCACTACATTGGCACTGTCTTGATACTTAATATATCTTTTCATTCAATGATCCAATAACTGGCTTGTTGAAATTGACATCCACCTTTCATTCTTCTTGTTGAATTTATATAAACTTCATAGATGTAGTTTTTGGTCTACACCCATTAATTTTATGATATTTAGGAAAATCTGTTCAGTTGTTCAAATCACACTCTTGGCTTCAGTCACTGAAATAGGACATTTCTCCACAAATACCATAGTTCAGTTTATGCAGAAGCTGGTGGCTTTAATATTCAGCCCATGGCTGCATGATCCCATTACCCTCATTTTCACCTTCCTTTCTTCAAATCCTCAGAAGGGCAATTATGTTCTCTTCCTTACTTGTCCCACTACTAGAGAACCCCTGTTCTTTCCCTGTTTAAATGGTCATTTTGCCCACTCTTGCAAACTTCCTAGTTAGCATCTTTCTACGTGTTCACCTTTGTAGATGACCTTTCATGCTCAAGTGCTCCTGAACTTCCAGTTGCATGGTTTTCCAGTATTCTCAGGACACTTATTTTTGGAAAGATAGCTTGGTCATCAGCATGTGTCATGGATTAAAGGTGGTTGTTTCTATTAGATCTATAGACTTAGAGCCAAAAAAAGGTTGTATCCTTGTCCAATTCTCACTCTGCACAGTCAAGGGAACTGAGGCCCAGGCATGAGGAGACACTTGTCCATATTGCATTGTTAACTAGGAATAGAACTCACTTCTGCAGAAGGCCCAAGCAATTTCTTCCCATTTGCTCTGAAATCTATTGGAACAGAACAAAACAGAGTCCTTGTACTCCAGTAGTTCCCTACTTCTCCAATTCCATCCAGAGTGGGCTGAGGAGAAGACCCTGAGCACGAGTAACACCAAAGGTCAAAACACAAGGGTGTTCCCATGCTACAGATCAGAGAAAACTTTCCTAGGAACAATGGGTCAGGATCCACTGAGTCCAACCCCATTCTGAATTTGGGGGTCTGTAAACTCCTAGAGAGATCTTGTTCTGTGACAGAGATGTAGTTTCTTACCCATCCAGTTCCTCCTAATAGTCTCAAAGGCTGTGACTAGTGTTGAGTGGTCCCAACTGACTTGCTCTCAAAGATGTTGCAGAGGGTATCTCTGTTCACTGACCTCTGCTCCCTGAGTTCACTCTATTCTCAGCTCTGTGGACTGTGGTTCATTCTAGAAACTTCTTCCTTCTCTGTTTTCACAACAGTCTAGTATGTACTGCTATCACTCTGTATCCTGCCTACACCATAATCGACTATTTTCCTCACCACACTGTAGGCTTCTTTGAAGGGCCAAGATCAAGTCTTGGGCATCCTCTCTGCATTCTCCATAGTTCATAGCACAGAACAGACATTCCATAAACTTTGTAGTTTTTGAAATATGGGGCAGTCCAACAGAGGTCACCCATTTCTCTCTGGAGCACCCAACCTCCAGTACCTCCTGAACACAGCTGACAGGTCAATTTCCACAAGGTTCGATTTATTTACAATTTCTCATAAAGTCCAATTCCTTCTCCTAACTTTGGCAATGTGCTTACAATGAAAACTTCCAGTATCTAGTTCTTGTCTTTATTCACAATTATTCTGTGACATCAGTAGGCTTATTGTCTCCCTTTAAGCAGACACTGGATTTTCTAGTACAGAATTCATTTACTCTGTCTACCTTGATTAGCCATTCTTTAATTTCTTTTTAGATACCTCCCACTCCCATACTTTATGATTCCAGTAAAGGTGACCCTAGACCATCTCTGTGGGTGGGGCAGGGGTGCATTTGTGACACAGGAATAAGCCCAAGCTAATTGCATTCCTTGACACCCATGATTGGTTCAGGTGGGCACACTACCCAGTCACAGGACACAGTGAGACTTTTGCTAGGACTTTACCTTTACAAAGAATCCCAGCTACCAGAGGATGGTGGGCTTTCCACATCCTGGTACCATGTGGATTGGATTCAAGATTAAAACCAATTCTAGGAAGCAGGTTTGAAGGATGGACAGAAGGAAACCAAGCTTTGAATGAGCACTGAATCCATCCATCACTGAAAGCAGACCCCACCCATGGACCTTTCTGGTTGTGTAAAATAATAAGTTTCCTTCTTGCTTAATCCAGTGTGGTTTGGGGTTTCTTCCCTTGCCATCAAAACAGTCCTGTCATATCTCTGAATGCACTTTAGTCATTGTCACCTCTGCATTTTAACTCAAACTGTTCACCAACCTGAAATGACCTGTCTTCCTCTCTGTCCAGTCAAATTTACTTATTCTTCAAGCCTTCACCTACTGCATCAGTTTTTTTTTCTCTAAACCCCTCGGGAAAGAATTGTCTTGGCCAATTTTTTGATACTTAATTGCACACTGACTTCTTATTATCTTTTCTGTGCTTATTTCTCCAATATTGTGTAAATTCCTCTATGGTACAATTTCCAACTTCCCTACATTTTCTAGAATGCTTAGCAGATGGTGGTATACATATTAGACATGTATTGCATACTTCTTAATTAATAAGTAATTTTTAGGTGATTACACACTTTCTGAATAATGAAAACAAAACAAAACAAAAAAACCCAAAGTAACTCTATGCCACAAAAGAGTAAAAAGTTAAAATTACTGTCAATACTTAAGTATATAATTTATGTTTCTAACGTCAAATTCTTATTTCAGATACAGTGGATATTCTCTTATACAAATGTATTGACCCATTTGAAAATATTTCTTCTCATCCAATCTCTTATCACAGTAAGCATTGTCATTTATCTTTAGAGTTTTAATTGTGGCTGTAAAGTTAACTTGCCTCCCACACCTATGCAGTTCACCCTTTACAACTGAATTCTGTAGCCCTAGGATACAGTTCAGGAATGAAGAATTCAGCAAGAAAATAGAACTATACATTGTTATATAATTTGGAGGAGCTACCATCATAAAATATGTAGTCAAACTGATATCCCCCAAAGCATTCAAAACAGAATTTGTCCTCTGGAGGGTTGTACCATAAACTTAAATTCTGGACCCTTTCAACTCTTTCTGATAGGCAGTACTCTGTATCAATCACATAAAATTTCCAGATGTCATTTTTTTTTTTCAGTTCTGGGGGTCAAATTCAGAGGTGCTCTACCATTGAGCCAGATCTCCAGCTCTTTTTGTTTTTGTTTTTGTTTTTTAATTTTGAGACAGGGTCTTCCTAAATTGCCCAGGTGTGTCATATACCACCTATCTTTGTAAAGTGAGGATGTCTTCAGGTACAGGTTTGAAGTTCCATTAACTCTTAAAGACTTCCTAACAGGTTTCTTACTTTAATAGTTGTTTTGTCCATGGTTTGTAGCTTTGGTGGAACAGGCATGCATGGACTTGCAGTAGAAATCTCAAGTGTCTCCTCTGTAAGTTACCACTTCATTAAGAGTTCCTGAGAGAACTTAAGACTGTGTTATCACATTTTGGTGCTAATTATTCCAGGTTAGAGGTGAGTAAGAAATCTCTTGAGATTCTGGTGTTGACCAGAAACTCTAACCTAGTTACTTCAGATGTGTATGTAATAGCAACTGCTATGCTGTGTGCTGGAGGAGAACCAGTAGTTGATTAAATGGCATGGAGAAATAACTAATATAAACCTGTCCTACACAGAGATATTCTGCATATGCCTACCTCAAACTGTAAGCCTTTGACTATCACAAGGCCCCTGGTCACTACTAGAGTAAACATAAACTTGAAGACTAGTAAAATAACGCTGGTAACCTCAAGCCATTCAGGTGGTTGCATGCATGGTAGCTGGAAGTCTTAGGGAAATTAATAAACACCGTGCATCAGTACCTGCTATAGCACCAGGCATATCTAAATAAAAGGCAGAGCTTGCCTAACCAGGAGATTTAGTACAACAATAGATATAGCTAATGAATTTGGCCAGTGGCCTGTTCTGTTACAATGAAATGATACTATTTTGCACACAGCTTGGATATTTTAAATCCTTGTTTCCTGACATTAAATCTGGAAATCAGCATAAATTCACACGAACTATCCATCTGGTATATCCTATGCTAAGTTAAAGGGAAATTTTAGCAATGGAGGAGGAAGATCAGGAAAGAATCAAGAATATGAATTGAAGCACTCATTTTGTGTTTGCTAGTCGGAATCACCCCACATCTTCACAATGCTTGGTTTGTCTGGTAGTTTTAGTTTAATCCTCTTGGAAGCAGCAGTAAGAAGTAGTCAGGAGAATTAGCTTTGTGTCCTAGCTCTGCTAATTATGTGACCTTGGACTTGTTTCCTAACCACACAGTGCCGCAGTGTCCACGCCCATAGACTGAGGGGGCGGGGCTACCACTCACGATCTCTAGGGAAACATTCACCTATGAAATTCTATGCATATGCTTAATATCACCATCAATCTACCATAATGGGTTACGTTTTTCTCTTAGCAAACAATAGGCCTTAGAGTCTATGGATCAAAAATATTTCTGTTCTGCAATATGGGCAGGACTCACAAGGGATGTACCTCATTTTATTTGTGAGGCAATGCTTTCTGTCATGGCAGTAATTATTGTATTTAAGTAACTGCATTTTTCAGAGGCAAATGTTGACTGCTTTCCCTTTTTTGCTTTTCTTAATTTATTGCTAGCCATCACAAATAGTCTTCATTTCATTAATAAAAGAACATTATTGTGCGTTTTGCCTTTTAGCCCATCCATTATTCATACTACCTAGGAGACTGAATCGGGGGATGCAGCTGCTGGGGCATTAATCTCAGGAACCCTCTCCTTTGCTTACCCTCATTCTGTAGGGACTCAGTTACGATTTGCTTGCCATTTTGGAAATGTTTTGCTTGCTAGTAAAATTAAACTGACAAATCGATTGAAATATTCACCTTCCTCATTTTATTGGGCTTACTGTCATGCTTATTGCAGTTCTGTTTTGTTTTGCTTTCAGATCCTTTTGGGGCCTTGCCAGGATCCACAGAGTATCTGGAGACCTGGCATGAATTTTTCCTAGAGTAAAGAAGTTCATTAAAATGACAAGAGGCAGCCTGTGTGGGATGCAATTCACTTAACCTCCACCGCTACTTTGTAGGTGTGACTCTCTTAAATATGATTCCTCATTTTCCTGGGATAGCTGACCCTGTGCTTCTGTACAGCAGCCTTAAACATAGGCTTCTTCTGCTGAGCTGGTTTTTAAGAGAATCCCAATTAGCCAGTTCTGCACTTGGTTTCTGATGGCTTTCCATTAAAGGGTTACAGTTATGGTTCCTTGGGGGTTGAGCCCAGGCCTCCAGTGGACAAAATTCATATATGCCTCTGCCTGGCAGCCCCTTCTTTTCTAGAAGCCAGAAGCTAAGCTAAGCTGCCACGGTGATTGTGCTTCATCATTCTAGTGAGCTAGCAACCACAGGTATGGTTTGTCTTAAGAAAATCTATGAAAATTTAGAACTTGTTTAGCAGATGAGAGAATAACTCCTTTTAATGCACAAACAATTTCAGCTTTTCAAAAAGCTTACTCCTGGGTTGATAAAAATGGAATATTATCCTACAGCATCACATGTGACTTGATTGCCCATATTTTAAAGTACTCTGAACTCTTCAAAACATACCTATCCTGAAAATCAGTGGAAGAATGGTCCCATCTCTGGAGAGTCCAACCTTTCATTCATCCATTTAATAAATATTTACTGAAGGCCTACCCTGTGCCTGTCACTCTTCTGGGTGGTAGAGACAGTTTCAACAAGTCCAGTGCCTGATTTAATGGAATAAGCATTGTTACAGGTGATATCTTTTAATTTAGACATATTTTTCCCTTAAGCAGGAGCTGGGAAACTCTTTCTGGGAAAGGTCAGATAGTTAATAATTTAGACTTTCAGGCCATTTAGTTCTCTGACACACCTATTCAATTCAGCTACTGAGGGTAAAAGCAGTCAAGGCAATTTGTACATGAATGTATGTGGTCGTGTTCCAATAAAGTTTTATTTACAAAAATAGGCAATGGCCTAGATTTGGCCCATTGGCCGCAGTTTGTCAATCACGCCCTAGAGGAGAGTATTTTAATTTATACCTCATTGGGATATTTTGATTCTGGCTATTTTAAATGAAACTTTGTGTTAAAAATTCTCATGAAAAATAAAATAAAATTTGCTCATTTATCTTAATCAGAGCATCAAAAAAAAATCATGATTCTACGTTAGTCATAAATGCTTTGATCTTGAGAGAGGTCAGGTTTCTCAGGAGACTCTGTCTCTACTTTGGAGTGGATGATTTTTTTTTCTTGGAAGTGAGGAAAACAAAACTGACTTTTCTGAGTTTTTTTGGGGGGGCTGGGTCTGTGAAGGCTCTTGTGCACATACAGTTCATTTAATCCTCACCATGGATTTGGAAGGTAGATAATACATTTCTCCTTTTTCTAAATGAGGGAATTAAAAATCAGAGAAAGAATAACTTGCCCAAGGTCACTTTGCAGGAAGCAGGACAGACTGGATCCAAACCCAAGGCTTCCTGATTCCAAAGCCACATTCTTTAGATTCTTTCTCACATATTCACACCTGAGAAAATCTGAATCACATCAATGAGCATTGAAAAGAAAATTTGGCAAAGTGTGGCAGGAATGAATATGTAGAAAAAAGGGTAAATATTCACTGCTAAATCAAAAAGAGGGAAACCAATGTCAAAATTATGATACCACATGATATTCAACCAATATGGAATCATCAAGAATCTCAGGAAAGTGTATACACTCTCAATTCAATTTATATCCAATGAATAAGGGAATGCCATGGAATTTTCTTATTTCTGGTGACAAATACATTAGGTTAAAAGAAAGATTCACATATGTTGTTGGAATCCCCTCTAAAGGAGCCTCGGAAAACAAAACAAAACGAGTCAAAATGACACCTCAAGGAGTAAGCCACTTGGTTGAATTGGTAAAACAACACAGATGACTCACTATTCCCTTGTTTTTTCAGTGACTGTTCGTGATATTACAGTAGGCATGGGGCTGGCTCACCTTTTAAACTTCCTGGCTTAACTCGCTCCTGGGTATCAAGGTACAACTGCAAGACCAATCCTCACTACTTTCCTGAGACTTCTCCGTTATTGCAGTGTGAGTGTTATGAAACTTAAATCTATGCCTTTTTTATGTGTCAAGCTTAGTACCACCCCTCTCTGATGCCACCACCTTTCTGTTAGAGAGGGAGCCTCAGAAGGGCATCATTGGGTGATCAGTTCCATCAGAACAGAGACATCTGCACTGCCCTTTGGCAGCACTGGATACTCAGTGGAGGGCACTTTCTCAAGGCCAAGGTGACTTGCTACCAAGCAGCCTGCAACACAACATGGCAAAGTACTGTGTGCATTGGGGACTGCTGGTTGAGTGTCACCCCCGAGCCCTTCTCACACTATGCTGTGCTTCCTCCCTGGCTTCCATGGGAACAGTCTTTCAAACCTGCACCGAGTGAGATGCATTTAACTGACCCCATTTCTTTTAACAACCGAGCATGACAGCATTTAATAGCCTTGCAAAGACGGCACACGGCTGCCACCGCTCTGCCTCATTACTCACTGTTTCAGGATGGTGCTGAATCCAATATGCACATTTTAGTCACGTCATGCCTGGGAACCCAAGTCCCCTTTTGTCCTAGTTCACCTCCCCATTTTATCTTATTTAGCATTTTTAGCTTATGTCTTATTTTGATATTTGCATTATTTCATTGGGTTACTCCATTCTGGCTGTTACCCTCCTCTGTGTGCTGAAGGTACAGAATTCTTTTCTGCATATTGTTGGCCACAGCACCTGCCACAGTGATAACTTCAGCTGAGAAAGGTGGAAATGTGTGTGACCGCACCTCTTTGGATAAGGACCCATTTTTAAGAAGGAGAAAATGTAGCAGAATTAAACGCTTTTCAATGGCTTGTAGTAGGGGAAAAAAAGATGACTTCACGGGCCCGGGGAGTACAGAAGAGCCCAGTGAACTTGTTCATGGGACAGTGTATCCCCTGGACTCTGGTGACAGGGGTAAAAGTTCCTGGATAAATGAGTCAACCACAGGGTGTTGCTCCTAGCTGCAGTTTGCAAGCATCTAGAAGATGGGAGGATGAAGGAGAGAAAGAGGAAAATGGATCCCACCATTCCTCCATATTACTGAAAAGTCAATTAAGGGGATCATGCCAATTCTGGGCACCCCAACGAGATGTGGGGTGCCCTCATGTGGGCTGCTCTGTGAAAGGCAAGTGTGATTCCCCAGAGTTCTGCTGAGACTCGTGAGAACACCCACAAGCACTTGTAAACACAACTGGGGAGCAGGGCTGTTTGCCTATAAGGATTGTTTATGTTAGAAAGTTGGCTGACACCATGGTTAGACAAATGCTCCCACTTCTGTGGAGATAAAAGGCAAGCATTTGCCAGCAGTGAGGAGTGTGTTCCTTCTGCGGTTAAATGGCATTATAAAACTTCCTAATTAAGCATAGATGCCGATGAGATTTTAGCATCATTTCTCCAATTTAGCTTTACATACTGGGTGCGCTGTTCAGAACAGCATTAACTATAAACATTGTTGTTACTGCCCCCAGCTGGAAAACAGAGCAGTCGATGTGTGGAAGAATAAAGAGATTATCTCCCATCTGCTCCTGCCCATTATTCAGGGAAGTGTCATTTTGTCGACTAAAGGGAACCATCACTAGGATTTTAGTTAAATGGTCTTTTTATATGTAGCTATGAGTATTAATTATTATGTTGACTTGGTTTTTTCCCTCCCACCCTTAATCTTATAAATTTAGTAATTTGATTTCTGGAGGTTTATCTGTTTTTTGAAATTAGATGAGTTTAGGTGTGTAATTTTTATTGCACAAGTATGCACAACTGTTATTAGACATACTGGGTGCCCATTTTTAATTATATATCAACGTTACACATATATGTCTGGTTAATATGCTTGAGGATAGGAGACATACAATAAAAAAGGGTGGAGCGTGGTGTGATTCAATTTATATAAAGTACAAAACCAGGCAAAGGTAATTAATGCTGATAGACTCTGGGTTCATTGTTTATCCCTGGAGCAAAGTGACCCTCCTAGGGCCTGGGGAGGGTGGTCCTGAGGTACTAGGAATGTTCTGTGATGAGATGGGCACTCCTTTGGCAACCTGTGATTAAGCCACCCTCCCCTCAAAAAGATAAAACATAAAATAAGGTTCTTTCTACATCTATGGAGCCAGTTTACTTAGGTAAATACAAAGGTGGATGTGCAATCTGTAGGTGTATATCAATCCAAAAGATACAAATAAATACAAATGACTTAAAATATCTTAATGAGGGCTGGGTGTTTTCTTACTTTAAGCAGATTTTGGGATTTTCATGATGGTAGTGTATTCCAATAATTTTTGTCAGAGGGTGCTCATTTCTGCTTTCCTAAGTCCTTTTGAGTGTTTAATTATATAAAAATAATTAAAAGGCTAAAATCATATATATATTACATACATACATATATATATATATATATATATATTTTTTTTTTTTTTTTGGTAAACTTTGGCAGCCTAATTCATGAAACAATGTCAGATAACACTATATTTCTGCCAATAGGCTCCATCATTTGGGGAAACAAATGCCAAAACCAGCGGAATTTTTCTTGGCAAACACTAAGATGTAGAACATTACCTGGAGATGATTTCAGAGACATTAAGATGGAGAAGAGAAGTTCCCTAGAACTTCTCAGAGTTCAGTTTTCAATCCATCAAAAACCATCCTGCTTGTGGATAACTTAAAGAGACACACTCAATGCCCCTGGCAGGAAATACCAGGACCATTGACTGGAATAGAAAATGATGGGATAGAATCTTAACCCAGTTAATAAAAAATCAATATCTCCCATAGACTCTTTTGTTTGAGCAGATAAGCCAGCTAAATAATCTGACAGTTACAAAATATTGAAAAGTGAATTCATGCAATAGCTAATACATAGAGGGATTTCCAGGGGAAGAGAGGTAACAATAAAACAAAAACAAAACAAAAAGGTGGAGAATTGGAAAACACAAGCTTACCAACACACACAATGCATTCTAGAGCCCATTGTACTTGGAGGCGCTTCTACTACTAACGTGGAAATGCATTGTTTCATCCATCTAAGAAGGTCAAGGTTGGGCTGGATGACTTTAAAATGACAGTATATACTTCTATAGAACATACACTAATGTGCTGTTGTTCTTCCATTTGTTAAGGGACAGAAGAGCACCGAAAATCATTGTTTAAATTAACAACATCAGGCAAATGCTTTGGCATTAGCACTAAATATACTGTCCTTTTAGCCATAAGGGAAATTGATACTGAGCATGTGCAATGGAAAGAAAGCTGGCAAATGTCAGTGTGAATAATGGGTGAAAAAAAGGAATGAGGGGGTGTGGCATCTCAATCAAGATTAAAATGAAACTGATAAAGCAGCATATGGACTGGATAACAAATCAAAAGCATGTTTATCCACTGAAGGAACTGGTTAATGGAGACTGCCAGCACGTTGCCATGGAAACACTGACTGTTGAGCTGCACCATCTCATACCTTATCCAATACATTCCTGGTTGTTGGTAGTAGTCCAAAGACCCTGATCTCTTGATGGTAAACCCGTGGTCCAGCTGAGCAGAGAGAAATGGGGCAACTCAGTGGATCAACATTGTGCTAAAGAATTAAGACTCCAGACCAAGCTGTTCTTCATTAACTACATAAGTATATAAAGTGACGATGTCTCTTCTGCAGGATAACTAGCTAACATCTTAAATCTGCACATTGAAAATAAAAAGGCAAGAAAAGATACTAATCCCTTAAGAATATCTTGGAGGCCATTTTGTTAGAATAGATCTAGCTTGTCAAACAAATTTTCTCAAATGTGCATTTAATTGTCTTCTCAATTTCAAAAGTTTTAAACACTTCTTCATATGCCATATAATAGAAAATGTTTTACAAATAAATAAAGTACTAAAATCAGCTTTAGTCATCTAAGAGAAAGCAGAGTGGACCTTCACCCTACTGTCCACAGTAAAACCTCATTAGGCTTAAATTTGAGGGCTTCATAACTATGAAATAAGAGGGAAAGAATCAGGTTTTAAAACCCCACAAATCACAGCAATTTGCATTTCTTTCTTTAAGAGTTGATCTTCAAAAGCAGAGCTACTCTTAAAGGTGAATCCTAATTACATTTCTGAACTAAAGAGATAAAGTATAAAACAGTCAGTAAATTTTCTCTATGAAAATAAGGCAAATAAAAGAAATGAAAAATAATTTTCACTGTATATTAAAAATGCATATGTACAGTTAAGTGCTTATGATTAACAAAGGGTACAATCATTAGAACAACAGGGTAAATTCTCAAAGTTGTTCACCTGGAATAAGATGTTAGCTTTTGACTCCATGGGAATAAAAGGTTTAATCTCAGAACCTGGAGAACAATAATCATGCTGTACACCCACTTTCCCATTCCGCCCACGATAGGATGCACACCTTTCTTTAGGGAGAGACCCCTAGATTCTTTCAAGTGCTGCGCTGGTGTGAAGCTCATGACAGTTTCTACTTCTAAATTCACAAAGGCATTTGAAAGCCATGCCAGGGCACCAGGCATCTGAACTAAAAACTGCAGAGGGGCTCGATGCTCTGATTAGACACTGGATTATCCTAGTGTTCACGGACAGCATTGTGAGGTTTTTCATCTTTTAAAAAAATGCATGTCTCTTTTTCTCCAGGGAAAACAAAAGCAAAAACAAAAATACCCCAAAACTGAAGGAGACTTGCTTTCAGGAAGACGGTGTATACCTGTTTTCATCCACAAAGATGGCTACGCAGTAACTAGTTCTCCATTGCCATCTACAGGCAAAGTGCCATATGACAGGGCATAAGGTCTTTTCAAAACTAAGCTTTTTTTCAGTATCACAATCATATGCATGCTGATTAGAATGGATTTGTTCAATTAGACTGAAATGCTCTATTTGCATGAGCAAAATGCAAAATAAGAACTTTAAAGCATTAGGAAAATTATCGGCTAAAATAATAAACAGCATTAAATGGAGAAAAATAAATTGGAACTGACATCTTAGTCATCGGTTCTTCATCAAGCTGAGCAAATCTAATAATGCCTCCCTCTCCTCCCTCAGCTCTCAAAAAGTCCACCGTTAAAATGTCATCTCTAATTCCACTTTATGTCTATAAATTGCATTTTAATAACCTTTTGTTTCCCTTTCTCTGGGGTGTATGTGTGTGGATGTGTGTGTGTGTGTGTGTGTGTTTAAATCTCCCAACTACTGGGAAAGGTAGCAGAGGGACAATGGAGTCTTTCTAAGAGGCAGAACGCTGCAATTCTCTGGACAGCAACGGGTCTCCACCTAATCACATTGCTTGACCTGATGTCAGAACACCTTTCCTCTTTCAGAAGGGCCCTGTGATCCCTGGGAACCTCCAGCTGGTAATTACTCCCTGAGCCAACTTGAGGCACTCATGCAAGTTTCATATAAAGTTATCATTTGTCCTTTCTTTGGTCTTAATAATGTAGGGGGTGGGAAGCAGAGAAGAAAAAAAAAATGACAACATGAACAAAAACACTACAGTTCAGAGCCATAAGCACATGTTTAACTACGCTCACGTCATAAATTATACCCGTGAATAGAGTCTGTCTGTCATGACAGTATGCCTTTTTTTTTCCTTTAAAAAAAAAAGTGTCATGAATTTCCTTATAAGCAGGTAGTGAGGTTTCTAAGCAAGGAAAGAGAAGTACATGGTTAAGGACTAATTTCATTGTTAATTTGCTGAAAACAAAAACAAAAACAAACTGATGCTATAATCTAAATAGTTTGAAATTTTTTTCAAGGGTGTATATAATTTCTAAAAAGTCAGTCCCATGGAAAGAGGCAATTTAAAATAAAAGACATTATTCTGTAGCCTACAGGGAGATCATATATGCTTAGGGGAAAAAAATTTTGTTCCAAAAAAATTTACATTGAATCAGGCTTTTTTCCCTTAATCTATCAGAGAGAAATCATGATTATGTTATATTAGTTATAGAACTTCTTAGGTCATAGGCAAATCTATAATTGTATTGAATTATTAAACTGTCAAATGGACCACCTAGAATATACCATTTATAAAGGATATTTCTTCTACCTTCTACCTATATTCTGCCTTACATCAGAACATTGTTGTTCGGCAGTCATACCTCAGTTTGCAATGGAATATTATTTAATGTCAGGGTTCCTTTTCCTTGTGACAGACCCATAACACTTGGTCTTTTAAGAATGGAAACATTTTTATGGACTTATTCAATGTTATTTTGAAAGTTAATAACAAAGGCAGTCAGGCTGTTGGGTTTCTACTTCCAGTTCCACCCTGGGACTCGTGACCTCCCTGGGGTCCTTGTGGAAGGCAGGGATGTTTATGAGCGAAAAGCATCTTGGAGAAGGTGCATAAATTCACATAACACGGCAGATCAGTTTCTCTGGAAACAGTCTCTGAAATTTACATTGATATTCTCTTGAAATATTAATGATAGCAGTTAACATGTGAATCGTCTCAAAGAGCTGACAAGGCACTTTTTAAAGATACATTTCTCCCCCAAACAGTCAATTAATTTAAATTGGAGTTAAGTTGATAATTTTCTTTCAAAAACTTGGTAGGTGACGAACATTAAATAAGTGTGAGACAAATGTATAATCAGCATTATATAAGCCACCTCGAAATTTATAAACGTGTTACTGATTTGTGCAGTTTCCATGGAAAACATTGTAGTGACAAACTGAGAAATTTGCATTCAAAACTGCATTCAAAATGATTCAGTCATGATATTGAGGGAAAAAAAAATCAGTGGACTTTTGACTTTCAAATACTAACTGGGATGTTCTGAGATACATTCAGATGAAGTTTTATAAACTTGTAGATGTTAGATTTCAGAATTTGTCCAAGTTTGATTAAAATAAGATTTTTCTTCAAATATGTGTTGCCTATCAATTGGAAAACTGCCCTGAAATTTCTGCCCTTAGTCAGTATAGGACTCCCAGAACACTGTGAACAGACTATTATCAAGCAACCAAGGCAAACTCAACCGAAGACTAACTGAAATAAAAGACCAGGAAAAAAGAGAACAAAAACAAAATGACAAAGGTGGCAAAGGCACTCTCTCTAGCAGTGGTAAGCCCTGAGCAGGAGCAGAGAAGCAGTCCATTTCATGGACAAGCGTGCTGGCAGCCCATTCCAAAATAAAACCATGGACAACCGGAATCAAACACTTTGGAATAGACTTATATCTTGAATGAATAATGAAAACAGAGCCGAGGTGGTTCAGTTCAGTTGAGCATCACCATGAGACTGTTACTGGCAAAAATTGAGCATTGGCTGGTAACAAAGAATGCTGACCATAAATGGAAGACAGTGGAGGACAATTTGAGTTTTCTTAGAAAGAACTAAAGAGAGGGCAAGAAGAACAACTTGAAATTTTAAAACCTCAGCAGCACCGAGGAACATCTGAAAGAGTATGGATTCTATTTAGCATCATCTGTTTGCTCATGTGCCAGTTACCGACGTACATGTAACTCACTATTGAAAAGGTTCAACTGAGAAACATGGAATGCATGCTGTACCACACAGCATGTGTGCATGCATTTGTACCATTTGCAAATTCTGGAAGCCCATATGAAATATTTCATAACCCAGATCTGGGATTGGTTGTAGCAAAGGTTATTTATTTATCTTTAACTTCATCTGGAGCTTTAGCAAAACCAGAAAAAAAAAAAAAAAAAAAAAAAAAAAAAAAGAAAAAGAAAGAATAGAAACACCCATAGAAGGAGTTAAACATTCGGTATTGCTCATGAGCATGAGGAATGTTGAAAAGCATAAATAATTTCTAAAAATTCAACATCATGTCTTAAGTTCTTTTGTTCAGAAAAGCAAAAAAGTTCAAGTGATTTTTCACACTGAATATACTGTTCAAATTTACATATTCTGGAAAAAGGAAATTATTAACTCAAGCAATCTGGGACTTGAATGTATTTACTCTAGAATATGACACCAGGAAGTATGAGGTTTCATTATTTCTTGGCCCAATTTAATCTTTGCCTAGAGCAGCTATCAAATTGCATGTAGCATGTATAGAACAGAAAGAAAAAATGGGAGGGGGGCATATGCAGCAGCATCAATAAAATGGTAAATGTTAAAAAGCTTTAAACTTTAAGAACAGAAATTTCCAAGGAGCAAGACATCGTGACTTCGCTGGGTATTCACAGCAATTCAGTCTTATGGTGCAAGCTTTCTGCTATGTTTTTTTCTTTGGTATAAAGATCTGAGGTGTTCCAATCTCTGCCTGCTATGTTGTCTCTCAGCTTCCCTTCCCTTGCAGGTCCTGGAGAAAGGACATGATGAACTCTTTTTTTTTGAGAGTCAAAAAGTTTGCATTGGCACAGAGTCCAGTGTGGGGGAGAATTTTTGCTTTAAAAAATAAATCATGAAATTAATATATACTGCACGACACCCTGGAGGTGTTGGATAATGATGTGAAGCCCAGGGAAATGATCTGCAAACACACACACATATATAAGCCCCATAACTCCTCGTGTGCATTAAGTGGTAGAGCTGTCTAAAGAAATGACCTGTTCTGCTGTCTCTGGCTGGAATCTCCTGAGTAATTCCTGTCTCTCAGGCAGGTTGCTTTTAAAAAGTTAGAGGTGGATATTTCAGATGCTTACTGCTATGACAGACACTCCAGCTGCTGTGCTGTTCGGCTTGGGGCCTGTGTTGAAATGCTTCTTTATCTTTCCAGCTACTGACAGCTGATGTTCATTTTCTGGGAGTCCATCATCCTGGAGGGAAAAAAAAGAAATAAAAAAATAAAGAAAGGGATAAAAATAAGATACATGGGGAAATGAGGTCAAAGTCTTCTAGTCCCAGGTTGTGATCTTAGAATTCTGGTGTCAGAAACAAAGCTACCAACGTGTTGCCATGAAACCTTGTTGGAAGCTTTGAGGTCTCACTCATTTCTACATCTGCCCTACAATGAATTTTCTCTGTGTCATCTGATCCACAGAGGTGTGTTTCTAAACTTAGAAAAAAAAATCTAAATCTAATCTAAATCTTCTGATCTAAATTTGAAAATCTATTTTCAACCTTGGCTCTAGGAACTATGATAAAGAAAACATTAATCTATTAAAAAATCATAATCATCTGCCTATCTGTTTTTTCCCTCTCCTAACCCATCATTTAGACCCAAAACCAAGGAAACCGGCAGACCTGGAATAGTGTATGACCATAAATAAACTCAGTCTTGTTCCACGGCTACTCAATTCCCTTCTAAAAATCCCAATCTTCCAGGCTAAAAATTATTCTTTAAGTTTTAAATCCTTCTTGCAGCCTTCAGATCATCTGTTATTATGACATATTCCATATCAGAGCTCATTTCAACTAAGGCTTCTGCTCTCTTCTGGAGCCATCTATGACTGAGGCTGGACAAATTGCTCTTCTGTACTAAATACTGATAGAATAACAACATCCAGGGTCACCACTTACTTACTAGTTCATGATGAAAAGGCTGCATGGTCCCTGAAGGCAGAGACTAGAGAATCCCCAGGTTTTACCCTAGAGCTGTGGCTTAGCGTAGATGCTTAATAAATAATTACGGAACAAATGAATGAATGGATAATACAGTATTTGTTACTATCTCTTGAAACCAAAATCTTGGACAGACTTCCTCATTTTTCTTCTCTCCTTCTTCTCCATTATTTTGCACTTCATTTCTTGACTCTATCCAGGAAAATATGTCTGATGTTCCCCAAGCAAGATGCTTTCTGTCATTTTGTATGAGCTGGTCTCTCCGTATGGGGTTTACTCCTTCTTTCAGCAGTTGGACATTCACATATTCAATTTACAAGTAAGGACACTTTGCAAGTTTACAATGGACCAGGCATTGTGATAGGTGGTGGGAAAATCGTGAGCAAAAACAACCATGGGTCCTGTGCCCCTGGGCCCCATGCTCCCTCTTTTTCCTTGAAAACTTGAGTCTGAATGAATATTTCTCCAATTAAGTATAATATATTCAAATGGATCTTCTGTAAGCCCTTAATGCTTTTCCCTTATATCAGTTTGCCCTATTTATATTTTTGGTGTTAAGTGATATCTATCCATCCATCCATCTATCATCTATCATCTATCCATCCTTGCCTGTTTGTGCCATGTCTTCTAAGTTTTTTGATCTGTAATATAAGCACTTGACTCAGTGTCCTGCAGTGGGCATTCAATTTATGATATTCCTGGACTTACTGATTAATGACTAAGAGAAATAAGAATATGTTTATTAGGATGCATTTGAAATTAAATCTGGAGGAAGAAGGTTTTCCAACAATATAGAGAGAGTTTTAAAGAATTCTGTGTTGTGTAAAGAGTTAGAAATAAAGTGAGGATCAGTTATGGCGGGATGATACTTGTGGAGGGAACAGAAACAGGGACATATGTAGCACCTCATATGTCAGGAGCTACGTTAGGATTGGCAGGATGTGGGAGGAAGAAATGATCTCTTCCCACTAGAACCCTTCAGGCTAGCTAGGAGAGAAAGTATGCATATACCATGTCAAATAATAAAACAGATCAAGATTAAAAAAAAAAAAAAAAAAGAAGTGTCATAAGGAAGCTTAGCATCTTGGCTCAGTTATAAACCCCCAAGGAATTCACAGGAGAGGGGACACATTTCCCATTGTGCACACTCAGAACAGACTTCATGAGAGATGTGGGATTTGACCTGGTCCTTAATGATGGGCAGATGGTCGACAGGCAGAGAGGCGGGAAGGGGATATTTTGGTATATAGCAGGTACAAGTGGAAGCCACAATCATGCTTGCCAAGCAATAAGTCAACCAGTTTATCTCTAGGTAAGAGTTTATGGGGAAGAATAGTGGCAGAGAAAGCTGAAAGGATATGAAAATATTGGACATAAGAGACTACAAAAAGGTCTAGAGAGTAGTTGTCTCAATAAGGAAAAAGGCCATGCTTTTTAATAAAAGGAATGTCAGCATAAAGCATGTTTTACACTATACCATCCAGTCTCTGATGCTACAAGTAAAAAAGAAGTTGGATGATAATTATAAAGAATTATGTGATCCCGAGTTTTAAAACATGAGGACAAATTCAATGGCGTATAGAAATGTTTTTTTAAAAAATGGTGGATGAAAAACAGGTCTCAAGAATTTAAGTCAGACAACCACTCAGAATCTAAGTTAGAAATTTTGGGGGTATTTGAACATCTGATAAGGCATGAAATGATGCTGGAAGTCTCACAAATACTAGCATCATGTCTCTGGCATGGCTGGGGTTCTTCCTGAATGAAAGAGGCCACCCTCCTACAGTGGTACCATTGGGACTCACATCCAACGTTATACATGTACTTCTAAGCATCTCTTACTAGAGTTCCAGACAAATTTGATGTATATGAACTTACAATTATTTTGAAAATCATGATCAGGAAGCAGGCAGAGGAAGGTGATGCAAGGGTTAAATGTTAGTAGCTCTGAGCTAAACATGTACATGGATGATCTCCTTCATCCTTAGTCTTGCATCTACCATATGTGTTCTTAGTCCCCTTTTGAAGATGAGCAAACTGAGGCTCAGAAAGGTGAAATCATTTGCTCAAGGTCACACAGCTACAAAGTGCTCAAGTCAGGTCTCAACCAAATTTGAAAATGTTCTTTATCCCACACCATTTTGCATTCAACTAGTTTGGTGTCTGGCTCCAAAAGGGTTCCCTAAGTGTTAAGTGAAAAACTCAATGAATCATCTTTTCCATGATGAAAATCACACAATGGTGAGAGGGAATGAAAATTGAATTAGAGGCTGAAAACAACCAGAGAATATTTGGATGGGATTTAATGGAGCCAGGGAAGTATTTGGAGGTCAGCAAAAGGGCTGCTGAGCACATCAGGGGAGCTTTCCTGTGGCACATAGTTAGAAACTTCTATGTCACCTGAAGGCTGGGTGTGGCAATGTGACCTAATAGGCTGGCTCTAGGATCCTGTGTGGAGTAGGTAGTGCTGGATGGAACGGGGTTGTACTTTGCCAATAGGGTGGACCTGTGATTAGCAGACACTGTTTAATAGCCTGGGTGCAAATAAGGAGAAAAGCAGTTGAGTTTCCATAGGAGCAGTCCCTGTTTGACTTTCTGAGGGAGACTCATCTCTTGTTGAAAAATCCCACCCCTTTCTCGCTTCCTGACCATTGGCATCCTTGCCAGAAATTTGCTTTTGCCTGGCTCTACCCCTACGCCTGGTCCCCTGTCAGTTCTCGGCTTAGAGTTTGCTTTCCTATCACCTCATGGCGGACTTGGTTATCATTCCCCAGCCCTTCCTGGTCCTAATCTCCTGTCAAGGTTCAGAGCAACTCTTTTAGATGCTGGGGCCTGGAGGTTCAGATTCCAGTTTTAAATTCTAGTGAAGGTTTGAGCTTCCCTGGGGTTGTTAGTTTATGTTGCAGCAACGAAAGTAACGAAACAACTCTCACAAGTTGTCAGAGATGCTTCTGACTTCATAAATCTTAAGACATTTCAGTATTTTTTTCCCCAATGAAATAAGGCACCTCATCTAGAGGAGGTAAAACATGCACACATGCACACACACACATACACATGCAATTCATGGCAACAAAAAAGTCTGTAGCATTTCTCAATAAATTTCAAAGGTTTTCAGCATAATTGGATTAAAAGATATAAACAACTGGCTTTGCAGGGATCTAATCTGTACCTGAGCCATATGGATTGATGGCAGAGATTTAGCTAACTTACTGTCTTGCATCAATAAAATAAATAGGGCCATTAAAAACATACATTTTTATATATACATCTTTATCGCCATTATTTAGAAGAGATTATGTGCCAAAAATATGCTATGAATTTTCTAAACGTGACAAACCTGGCAATATTTTACAAATAGTTATAGTATTATTACCATACGTTCTGGTTTGGGAGTAGTTTCTGAAGTCTGACACGGGCTGGTTGTGGTTTGAGGTTAGTGGTTTTTGATTTAGAAATTCCCATCTACCACTTGGCAGAGCATTGCAACTGACAAGAACAAAATTAGTTTGCAAAATGGAAAATGAACTCTCACAGCTGTCTGCAGGAGACCCAACCTCCCCAGTCTCCATTCTCTAGGGCTGGCTGGGAAAAGCTGTGGGGAGGGGGGTGGGCTCGGATGTGAGGTCACTCAGCAGAGTGAATTCCCCTTTTTCCCTGGGGAAACCATCTCAGGGGTCATGCATTAGAAAATCTTCCTCCCCTTGTGGATTTTGGTTTTGAATCATGGATCTGGTTTCCAGCCTATTCATTGCCAGACTCTATTTAATAATATCTGTAGATTTATGAGAAGCATGTCAGTCTGGAGTATTTTACTACCAGAATATTCTGATTCAGTAGAAAACAATTCCAAGTTCATTAGAGTGCTCTTCAAGGGCAGTTCCATTTCACCCCTAGTGTGCTGCCCCTGGGTTCTTGCTAACCATCCCCAGCTGCACAGCACCACAGCACCTTGGCTCTCTTCAGCATGAACCTGTGCACTCCTTTGGTTCACACTGCACTTGGGGAGAAAATGCAAAGTAATTAAGCTCTACCTTGGAGCAAGAAGAGGATAAAGATGCCCAAGTGGAAAGCGAAACTCCACGTCATCATTTGTAATTTATGAATGCAGGTAAGAAGTTTAATGTACTATTACATTGCCATTGGGGCTAACTTAATTCCTAACAAATTCTACCAGCATGATAAGATCAATGCATCCAAATTTTTATGTGAGTAAGGCTGATTTTTATTAGTCAGTATGAAATATCCTAGGAGATTATCCAGGCTCCTTTCTTTCTTCTTCTTCTTCTTTTTTTTCTTTTTTCCTTTGTCTTTTTCTTTTGGAATATCATGGCCTAGCAGTATTTTTTCAAAGAGCAGGTAGGTAGGATAAGGGAGCTAAAATAAAATGTAAAGACCAGAAGGTGATAAAAAGACCTGAAATGCTTGCACAATTAGACTTGACACATTCTAACTAGTCCTTTCCATTAGAATAGTTTCTCAAACTTGCTCTCACGTTATAATCACCTTCAAAGCTTTGAAAGTGCTGATGCCCAGGTGCCAGTACAGGCAGAGCAAATCAGAATCTCTGGAGGCAAAACCCAGGCATCAGACCTTATGCCAGAGACTCTGCTGAGTTTCACACTAAACTCCTTTGTGCCTCACTTTCCTTATCAGCAAAACAAGGAAAATAATTTGAGGTAAAAAAGACTCCCAGAATTAGAGCAATCTAGAGGATTAGGAGAATAACACAGGTGAAGGTGAGTTGATAATTTGAAAACAAAAATGCAATGAAAGCAAAATATTTGAAAGATGATAACAATGATAATTTGATCCTAATTACAAAGAAGACATTTTGTTTTGACAACGTCTATTCAGTTTGTGGACCTATCACCAACCTACAGTTTCTATCCAGAAAGTTTCACCTGGGGCAAGTGACTCAACCTGTCCCCTAATCCCTGGAATGATCTAGATATATCATTGCCTATTTCATTCTTATATATTATATGTGCCTAAATCCTGTGGTTCTCCACTAGATGTGTAATAAGGTTAGTAAGCTCAACTGGGACAATGCCTTTGGGATTTTGTAACTATATTAAATGAATTGTCAGGAGAAAGCAGAAGAGCTAATAATGTCCACATGACTTACATGGAGCTTATGGTATTCAAGCAGGATCATTTTTTGGGTGAGGGACTCTCCTCCCTAATCAAGCTTCTCTCATGCCAACACTGATGACATGAAACATGTGACAAGGGATGACAGAGTTGCTATCTTGCGCATTCTCAAATTCACCAAATATTCAGTAAGTATCTGTGAGGTGCTGGGGCTTCAGAATGTCCTCTCAGGTCCTTTAAGTATATGATCTTCTCTCCATCCTCATTGGAAGCAGAGAAGTTGATTCTATTTTCCCCATTCCACAGGCAGGAAAACAGGTTTGAAGGAAAGGAACAAGTTGCCCAAGGTCACAGGTATGTAAGCTGGGGCTCCTTCCAGAAGTCTCCATTCCTTCCCTATGCACTAGGCTGCATGTTTGTGATATCTTTTTTCCCAATGGGCTCACCAGAACCCTCCACTGAGAGGTCTTGCTCATGACCCTTCCAGGCCGAGGATACCAAGGAGCAGGGTGGGGTTTGCAACCAGAGTGTATTAAAAACAAATGTGAGCTCAGAAGAAGCTCCTGGAGTGAGGTCAAAACAAGTGACTTTTGCTGACTCAATTTTTAAAATTCTATTGCCCTTATGCTCTATTTTCGGTTTCATAAGAGACTGCTTTTTCAATTCCAAGTGTGCCAGGTGCAAAGGTCATCGTATAAGCAATAGAGAAAATTAGAACTAATGAGAGCGCAGGAGGAGCTCTCTGCCGACCTCCTTAGGGTTCACATAATTATTATTACCTCTCTTCCCCTTAGGGAGCATCCTTTGTGGTGATCAGATATAATTTGATTACCAAATGCAAATGTCTTGTTAAATGGATATCCCTTGAAATCCCTAATTTATTTATTTTGATGGCCTGGTCATTCGTGTATTGCACTCAGAGACCTCAACAAATACTAAATGCTGTCTGTGCAAGCTTATATATTATTTTGAGACAAAGAAAACAAGCAGTTTTCTGATTTAGTTGCTACATAAAAATAATTTCAAAGGTGAAGCAATCGGTTTCTCCACCATGTGTTGAAAAGGTTTTGCTAAAAGCAATACAGATTTTCCCTCCCTCAGAATGTAGTCTGGTTGAATTATGTAAAGGGTATCTTTTTTTTTTTTAGTTTTAAATCTCCTTGTGGCATTCAAACAGGATCTTTACTTAATGATTATTACTTAAACGTTACTCTTGATTTTAGAAAGTGTTTTTAGGGAATCTGTGAGGAAAAACCGAAAAATATTGGAAATCCAAATTCCAGAGGAAGCCATGGAATGTAACTGCCAGCAAAATGGGACCATGTGTGCAAAGCAAGTAGAGGAGGCAGAGCGTTAATGCTAAGAAAATGAGCACCTAGTTTTTCAGAGCTAAGTCAGAAGTCATCTTCATTTTCTTTCTCTACCCTAGTTGGGTTGGGATAATATTGATAGAACTCCATTTATTTTGGAGTCAAGGTAAGCATTTATCTTGTCTCTACGAGAATTCCAGACCCCTCATGTATAGATTTGCTCACATTCAGAAAGTCATCTTCCAGTCAATGTCCATGTCTGCTGGAGCTGACCCTGCTGGACATCTCCTTTTGAAAGCCACATTTCACATTCAGGTTTTCCAGTTTGTTCTGCATGGTCACATTGTCTCAGTCTTTCTAGCCTAACATGCAATTTGACAAGTTGTGGACCATTGGTATTTAATTAGCCCATGCAGATTGTCAGAATCAACTGCTGCCACCAAGAAAGCCTGGAGCTAGCTTGTGGCATTTCTTTCCTGAACACCCAAGGAAAGGCACCACGACAGAGGTGAGTTAGTATGGAAAGGTTGCTAACTTATATTAACAATGATTACAACATTGGTGATGTCCACAATGTACCCTTATTCAATATTCACATTGCTTCCATGTTTAAAAAAAGGAGGATAGAGATAGGATAATGAGAATACCTGACTACAAATTCTGGCTCTATTGCAAGCTTGGATACTTGGGAAAAATCACTCCCACAATGTCAGTCTCCTTATCAGCAAAATGGGTAAAATAATACCCATTATTATTACTGCCTATCTAGGCTTTTTACTAGGATCAGATAAGATGCATCCTTCTCACTTCACAGAAAAAAGATAATTTTTGCTTAACACTCTGAGGTAAATGCAAAGGTTCCTGAGGCTCCAAGTGACTACTCCTGGAATAGCCCTGCCTCACTGTTCCAGACACTGAGGAGATTAATATTTTTGTACATCTTTATACCAGTTAGCAAGCTCTGCTATATGAAAAGACTTAAAGTAAGCCTTAGCTGTGTATCTCTATGCATTCATATTCATTTATATTCTCCTGTCATATAAATATAATCTTGCAGTGGAATGTGAAGAATCACATGCAGATATGGAACCTAGACCCATGGCCATCAAATTGGAGAACATGAATAAGATCCCAAGCTGCTAACACCTCACATGTTGGTACATCACCTTTTGACTGTGCTTTCAATCATGCCTTGTCCTCCATAATTAGTTACTTTGGAAAGAAACCACTTGACTGACTGCCAAGATGACAATTCAGAGGAAGAGAACATTTTGTTGTCAGATCATTCCTGCAGTAAGCTGGCAAAATTTGTATCAATGAGCTAACAATTTTATGACACTCATTATTATTTTTTTGATTCATGTCATATCTATAACCAAATCTGTAAACCTGTCTTCTCTTCTGACAGGAAGAACCAATCAATCTAGTTAGGGAGTATCCCCATCTGTCAATGGGGATTACAATAGCAGCTGGGTTAGTAAGTCATAAAGTTGTGGGGAATAACACAATCAGTTAATGTATATGAGGTGCTTATAATAGTGCTGGCAGACTCTTGAAGTTGAGCACTCTGTGTAAACCGCTATCATTATTTACCAAAACAAATTGTATCAGTCAGTTGGAGAGAGATACAGGGTCAAAAAAAGAATGACTCTGCTCTGGAAAATTCTTTCATAGCTAAAGAAATGCCATTAGATCCCTTGTACTCAAAGGGCAGACATAGAAGCAACATCTTGGAGCTTTGAGAAATGCAGAGCTTCAAACCTACTGCATTAGTATCTGCATTTTAGGATCTCTCCAGGTGGTTTGTGAAAGGTACTGTCTCAGAGTGCTCCTGGGTATATGCGGAGATCCTGGGGTCATTTGTATGTTGGCAAGCAGGATATAATAGTAGGAGTGACTCAGAAAACCTGCTCTGTCTTACTGATAATTATTCAACTGCAATCTGGACCACAGAAAGAAGGCTGAGGAGTAGGGGATATGGATCACCTGCACCTCAGCAGTTAGAAGGCAGTCCCGTTGGAATCAAATGAAAAGGACACATCAGATACCCTCGTGGAATGAGTGTAGGATTCTGTAAATGGTCTGGCTCATTTGGGGGAAGGAACAATCCCAAGCAGGACAAGAGGCAATATCCTTAGGAAATCTGCAAGAAGTTTTGCAAAGGAAGTCTAGGTGTGCATAGAGGGAGGGGAGTAAGTCACTTACATTAACCCAGGGATGCTCAAGGACCTGCACAGCTGAAAATCGCTGATCCACATTGACCAACAGCATCATGGTAATAAGCTCCTGTGAAGGGGAACATTAGACTCCATTTATTTGACTTGGTATGTGAAAAACTGGGTGTTTGCAAATGCCGGCCTTCTCTTCCGTTTGGAAAAGCATTTGTAAAAGCTCTAAATCTTAATTATATCAACTCCACTTACCTGTGACTACCTGAATAACATCTTCAAAAGTTAAAGGAAAGGTCAACTTTTGGAATTATAATATATAACTTGCAATGAATAGAAAAAAATGAAATTAAGTTAATGTTTAAGTAAATTTCATAACAATGGTTTTAATAGAAAAAAATTATTCATGTTAAAGAATTAGTAGTCCTTTCTTTGACTATGGTCTTACAATTTAAAGCCAGATTTCTTAATTAGTTTTATAAAGTTATATTTTAAAAACTAAATTTGCACTTTGACAGATGAAAGAAAAAATAGACTTTACCTAATTTCCAGACAGGATATTTAGGTTTGAAAGAAAGCAATGAAAAAAGATGTAGAATTGCCAACAGCAAGTTGGTAGAAAGAACTTTTGGGGGGTTGGGACTGGGGACTGTCCCCAGGGGCTTATGTGCATTAAACATGTGTTCTACTGCTGAGTTACATCCCCAGCCCAAGAGCACTATCCTGAGAAATGATTCTAAGGAAACGTGTTGAAGTTGCTTCAAAATTTGCCAGCCTTATCAATACAAGGAAAGCAGAACTATTAAGAGGTTAGTTACTCGAAGGTTCTGAAATGAATGAAACTTCCTTATGAGTTCAAACTGTTTTGGGCCAGGATGGCACAGCTTTGGTCTTCGTCAAACATTTGTCTACTTTGGATTAGAAGTTCCCACATAATAAAATGGTTAGATAGGTATTATGGAGTTTCTTTTGTGCTCAGGCTCTGAGTACCACGTGGGGTGGGAATGACTGATTTCCATTGATACAGAGTCTACCTTTGCTGTCTCCATTCCCTTTCTAGCTTGGGCCAGGATTGTTTAAAACAATGACTGTGTGTGATACCTTTTGCCAGGTGCTGTGGGATAAAGGAGACATTCCCATTTGTCAGTAACTGTGAGCTTGTAGGTTATAGAGTGAGAGAATTAAGTGTTGGGCAGATTCTTGAAAAGCCTGCTTACAGGTCCAAGTGCTCCAACCCCACTCCCCACCACCTTAGCTCCTTTCACCTCTGGCCTTTCCTCTGATACTTCTCTTACTTCCCTACATTCTCTGAAGTCCAGTGTTTGGATTCTCTGACAGCTGAAGAAAACGAGAGACTTGTGCCCAATATGCATGTAAAGTGTAAAGTGGTTGGATCCATGGGGTTGGGTTTTAATTTGTACTTATACTCAGGACACAGCAAAAGGAAATCATACCCATTGAACAACCAAAAAATGATTATTTTTCAACATTAAATTTTCAAAAGTGTAAGTCAATGCTTGTGACATGATACAGGTTGAATATCCCTTATTAAAAATTCTTGGGACGAGAATGCTTCAGACTTAATTTTTTTTTCAATTTTGGAAATTTGCATTACATAAAGAGATATTTTGAGAATGAAACCCAAATTTAAATACAAAATTCATTTATGTTTCATATGCTTAATACATATGGCCTTAAGATAATTATATACAAAATCTTTAGTGCATCTATGTTTTGACTGCAATCTATCACATGAGGTCAAGTGTGGAATTTTCCACTGAGGAGATCACGTTGGTGCTCAAAAATTTCAGATTTTAAAGCATTTTGCATTTTAGATTTTCAAATTAGGGATGTTCGATCTATGTAAATTTAAAAGAGATCAATTACAAGGTTCTGCTTTCTTCCCAAAGTCTACAAATATTCCAATGTAAGAGTTGTATAATTTTTAGATGCCAATCTGTAATTATTTTTAAAATGTGTTACCATGTACATAAAATTTACCACTTTATCCATTTTTAAGTGAACAGTTCAGTGGCACTCAGTACATTCACATCATTGTGCAAACATCACCACCATCCTAGAAGTGGATCTTTTAGTTCAGTGGGATAAACACCATATGTCTGGTTTCTCTTCCTCTAAACTCCATTTATCTTTCAAAATTGACTATAAAACATAGCTTCCCCATAAAGTCTTTGATGATCATTTCAATGTATGTTGAGGTTGAGCTTTCTTTCCTTTGATTGATGAATTGCTTGATTCATTTATCCATATATTATTCATTTGTTGAATACATGTTGATCAATAATTAGGTACCAGTTATGATTTAGGCACTGCAATGAATGAAAAGGACAAAAATCCCTGCCTTCACAGAATTTGCATCCTAGTAGGGAGAGTGTGGAAATAAATGATACCAATTGGACATATCTTCCTATCTCTATATGTCTGTTTACCTATGTAGGTGAGATAGGTATTTACATGGTATACCAGATGGACATAAGAGTTTAAGTTTTATAGAGAAAAAAAATAAAGCAGATAAGGGGGATAAGGCAAGCCAGGTAAGGCTTAAGAGCTGCAATAGGAAATGGGGTGGTCTGGGAAGGCTTCACTGAGGACATGATGCTGTCAATAACTGAGAGGAGGGCTGGGGATATAGCTCAATTGGTAGAGTGCTTGCCTTGCAAGCACAAGGCCCTGGGTTCAATCCCTAGCACCGCAAAAAAAAAAAAAAAAAAAAGAAATAACTGAGAGGGATGAAGCAACATGACATGCAGAAATCTGAGGTGGGCTCAATCCTGGCAAGGTGGGGGCAAAGCAAGAGGTTACCACAGTGTAACTAGAGTGACAACAAAGTAGAGGCTCTTGGTAAGTGCTTCTTAGGATGGCCATGAGCAGATGGTTTGATGTCTGTGAAATCTTGGAAAACCTAGTAATTACAACTAAAAGGTGTACAAATCATATTTATGATATCATTAGTCTCTTTGCACACAACAATTGAGAATCAATAATTTCACTAAGACACGTAGGCTGTATGGAAGAGGTAGGCACTGGCAACCTACCTTTGCAGAATCAGAAACATTATCCCAGTATGGAGAAGGAAAGTCCACTTGCCCCATCAAGATCTGATCAAAAAGCACCTCCTGGTCATCGCCACTTCTGTTTAGATGAACAACAACAAGGAGAAAATAGCACTAAAATGTTAACTCAGGGCATGTATCACCATTTTTTAATGCATTGAGCCCTTCCTTTTCCTATAAACTTGTAAAATGTGTGTTCTTAAAGCCATCAAAAATGTCAAAATGCAACTGTTTTGGCAAATTAGGAAAGAATGAGTTTTTAAATTATATGAGGAGGATTTATGGAAGGTGTATAAATTAGCATGCACAACATGGAAAAAATAGCAGGCATTGCAAGTGAAGTTATTATGTTCTTTTCCTGCTTCAGGCTCCTTTGTTCAAGAAGGGCAAATGGATCGTTCAGAGAATAGAGAAATGCTTTGTTTGTGCTGAATAAAAGATTGCTGCCCATACCCACGAAATGGAGGGAAACCACACAGCAGGATGTAAGTGATTACACCAGCTGCCCAGATGTCCACCTTGAGGCCATATCTGGAAAAATAAGTGATGTTAGAGTTAGCAAAGTCAGGACAGGACAAATTATGGGGCATGCTAAAATAGATGACTCTTCTATTCCAAACCAAAAATGAGACTGAACAAAATAAAAAACCTAATGACAAACACTAAACTAAAACCCACCAGCTAAACAGAGTTCAAGGAAGGAATTTAAAAAAATATTAAAGAGACTATCTAAGGCATATGAATAAAAATCAAAGCAATGCATGCCTAGTAGGCTCATATCCAAATATCAATAAGTGAAGGGTATCAGGTTTATTAAAATCATACTAATTCTGAGATAGGGATGGACCTAACTCTCTAATTTTAGAAATCATAATTATTTGAAGAACATTTTCCAGCTTATGAAGAGCTGACATGCATTATCTTATTTAGTTTTCCCAACGATTTTGTAGGTTGGACAGGACAAGTATTGCCTGTTTTATAGAAGAGAAAACAGTTTCAGAGTGTGACAGCACCATTAGTGACAGAAATGGACGTCTTCAAGGTCTTCAGGGCCCAACCAAATCCTCTTCCCACACATGTCCTCAACCCTCCCGGCAGACTCTCAAAATATAGCCATGTAGCCATGCCAGAGGCAGCTCTTTCTGAGGGAAGTCAGATCAGGTACAGATGTGGTCTCCCAAATTACTCAAATCTGACAAACACAGAGTCCCCATTCCTTCATATCTCACCATAGGAATTTCCCTATTGAGGTTTCCTTCTTACCTGTCTTGTCTTTCTGACCACTGGATCTAAGGTACAAGTAGAAAAATCATCCATCCACTGGTCACAGTGGATGACACTACCTGGATTACCAAGTGTGGACTGAAATTTCTTTCTAATGAAAGAAAATGGGCTGTCCCCCTCGTTGTCCCAGTCTCCCAAATTCAGATCAAGTTCAGCACCTCATGACTGACTATGGTTGTTGGTAAGCGATAGGCTCTTTGCTGAAAAACCCTTTCTCTAGGGCCAACCTGAGTTCACATACTGACTCAGCCTCTAAGAAGTCATGAGCTTATAGGACACTTAACCCCTCAGTGAGAAGTCTCAGTGGATCTATGTGCAAAATGGGAACAGTACTATTCACCAGAAGAACAAGAATGGAGTAAGTGGGTTTAAGGGCTGGCATGTATAGGTCCTTATTAGTAACAGGTTACTTCACTTTCTCTCTCCATTCTAATGTAGAGATTTTCATTCCCCTGATTCTGTACAAAGAAACCAGCAAATTCCCAGTGGCCCTCTGATGCCTAAGGGTATTTTACTCCACAGGAAATCAATGGATCTCCAAAAGGACCAAAACAGGACCAGGAATGTACAAATGTGGCTGAGAGAAATAAGCACAGGAGAGTGTAATCACCACACAGCAGTATCTGCTTTTTCTCCAAAAGTGAGTTAATTACCATCACTGTATGTTTCTCTGTTAGTCCAAAAATTTTTTACTCTGGGGTTAATAACTTCCATTCTACCTTTAACAAAGGCCAAATGGAAGCTTTAAACAAGATTGCAGTAATTGGTAACTTGATTGAGAAAACACAGAAAATAGCTCCCACTATAAAAGTTAAAAAAAAAAAGAAAGAAAAGGAAAGAAAAAAGAAAAAGGAAAAAGAAAAGAGAGTGAAAGAAACCCAATGCTTGATTCTGTCTGAATGAGACAGAGTAGTACTATGTTTCTTATTCTCAGGTAGCCAGGTTCTTTTGCAAGCATAGAACTAAACATAGAAGAAGCCTTTACCCAGTCTCTGCAATTATTTCAGGAGCCACATATGTTGGGGTGCCACAGACTGTGTATAGGGGGCCATCAACAATGGTGGCCAGTCCAAAGTCACCCAGCTTCAGCGATTTGCTGCCATCTTGATGCTCATACACCTAAAATAAAAGTAAAAATACAATCGCCTTAAAACTGAGAACTCAAAAGCTTTTCATTGATGAAATGAGGGACAATATGGTTTAAATTTAATGTGTATAACATTAAGAAATCAGGCAATTATGCAAAATAGCATTTTTTAGATTACTGAAAAGTTGGAAATACAGTCAACAAGCAGTAAATGGAAATTTACTAAGTAAACTATGGTACATTCATACAATGGGCTGTACAAGGCCATTACAAAGGTGATGTGAGAGTATACTTAATGTAATCAATTATGTTGGGGAGGTAAGGATATCAGATTTCAGATTGGTTTGTATAAAATGTCTGTTAAAGCGAAAATAAAACAAAATAGAAAAGAAGTCTGAAAGAACACAGTTTTGGTGCGTCTGCCTCTGGGTGGTAGAATTATAGAAATTTTTTTTCTCTTATCTGTATTTGATGCTTTTTACAATTAAAGTTGATTTGAATAATAAAATGAAGCATAGAAAGTCTCTTGTGCTTTATTTTATGAAAATAATTACTTCTTCCTTCCAATATATGAGAAGCTTTAAATATGCCTTTCTTTACTAATGGCACAAAAAACTACCTCCATATTAAAATACTTTATTTTCAGTGCCCTACATTTCCGACAAGATCTATTTACATTTTTTATTAATAATTGAGAGGGATATTAACATTTCATTTTACCTGTGGCAATTTGGAAAGATTTATCAGGTGCAGAGTCAGCATTCTGTCCAGGTTTCCTTATTAAGGCAGTAAAAGTTTCTAGTCTTTCACCCAACAAATCAAAAGAAGGATGCCTGTGACTCTAGGCAAGTATTTATATGCTTTAATGCTGGTCTGTGATCAAACCAAAAGGATATGCTCTAAAAAGTATCCCAAACAACTTCATTGATCGCAAAGAAAGGATCAAAGGGCATTCAGAACTCTTATTCAGTGCTCTCTGGAATCAATAGGATAAAGGAAAGAAAACCACAATAAAAGTCCAGTATTTCCAGCAAAAGCAATCTTTCAGAAATGCCTCAAGGAAATGGTGAAGTTTTCCTCATACATCAAAATAATTCATGCAGTAAGTCGAGGCTCGCATGTTCTTCTGTTATCACTCTATGATCATCTGGTACTTGCTGAAGCACTCTGCACCTCCTGCACAGCACGACACATCTCCACACATCAGGAGCACTGCTACTGTTCACATGTGTGTCCTCCTTCCTTTGGAAAAAGTTGATTCACTTTGCATTCCACTATAGCACAAAGTGCAGATGTTTGGCCAGCTAAGCTGCAGTATCAGCAGTGACCATTTGCATCCAATTGTTTTGGCAGAGGCAGTGGTCAGATTCGTCTCCCTGGAGAAGCTGGATGGAAATTATGCTTTTACATCTTGTACACATTCAGAACATGGAGTCTTTCCCCCCAGGGCTCTGGATCACAATCAAGTTTGGGCTGTCCTGGTGCAGGCATCCAAAGCCTGGGGTATCACCTGCTCTGGTGTTAGGGCAAAGACAGCTATGTGTCCAGTGGGATGGACACTGTCCTCCCTGCTTAATGAAGGAGCTGTGCAGCCCTGGTCACCATAAACAGGTTTGAGTTAGGACTTAGAGACATCAGAACTGCAAATCACAGTATTGCCCTCAGCCTAAATGTTCTCAGGCAAAAGAAATCTCTAAATCATAGTCCCAACATGCTAGCCGTTCTGGTGATCTAAACAACAAGCAAATGTTTTTTTGTGAAAAGAAATAAGAGATGGAAGCATCTATAGATCATCTGTCTAGTTTACTTTCCCTACAGAGCAAATTTGTTTACTTCCTCAGTTCCATTTTGTTACTAGTAACCTTTCTAAAATGTAAAATAACCTCTTGCTTTGGTGTTCTGCTGGGTTCAAGCATTCATGATGTGTGCTTTGTGAGATGGTGCAGATTTTGTTCTAGTCATTCAACTCCATTTATGCAGGAATTCTGTAGCTTTTTTCCTAAACAGTGTGTAAATCACCTAATTTATTCAAAAGTTTGACAAAACCAGATGTTGGGGGATCCAATCATTAAGTCCCATTATAGTTCTGAAAATGACCATGTAATTCTCTTACATGGAGCAAAGGTTTTATTTTTGAACATCTACATTTTATCAGGAATTCCATATAACATATAGTCATATACTAATTATATTTAAAATAGATGAGTAATATAGTCCAAACTTCTATTAACTGAGAAAAATGCAAGGCCCTGGGTTGGATTCCAGCACAGCACAATAAGCAAAAGTAAACATTAAATTGTTACCTAAAATGAGGAAAGTGAGGAATATCTAAAAGTAATAACACTTCTAAAAAACCAAAGACATTCAAATGAAGTATATTGAATTTATAATTTCAATGGTCTGTTTTCTCCTTCTGTAGTCACTTGTACAATGCCCTTCTTTTTTTTTTTTTTTTGCTTTGAAAACTGATAGAACATTCATGAACACAAACAGATTCAACTGATACTTAGGAGAGACCAAAAGAGCTTAGCAACAAAAACCTATTCCATGTCTCACTGAAAACATTTCAAGACCCAAGTAGTACATTAGAAATGCTTCAACAAAATGTTTTTGCAGGTGAATAAATGTCCAGTCCACTGGTTTAGAATTCTGTTTTAACTTATTGTCAGGCAGGGCAGGAAACAAGGTTACTTTGGGGTTTTCTCTGTCAACACTTTGGGAGAAAGATGGAGCAGAATATTTCAGTGTTTCTTCTCCTCCAATGGGAGAGCCCCTTTCTGAAGTGGTATAATGAGTCTTCTCACAACTGGTGCTCACCGTGAGCGCCTGCTGCAAACTGAGCCTCTGTTCACCCTCATCTCTTTCAAAGCCAGTTTCAGAGAAAGCATGAGGGAGGCCATTTGCAAATATAATTAAAACATCACAGATTACTCAATACATCTGCTTCAAGTGTGCATGCACAAACATGTGCACACACATGCAGTTTATGCACACACACAACATCCTTGCAAAACTATCTCTGTAAAATATTCTCCCAAATGGCAGCTGTAAATTCACTTTGAAGCATGTTTTTAATTGAAAGTTAGAAATCAGAAAGGCTTCTCACCAGTTCTCATCTAAAAGGCTGAGTCCTTGACTTACTCAACTCTCAGATTCACTCTGTTCCTCAGCATGCCTCCTCATCTTGACCATCATTCAGAAAGGACATTAGCAGGCTGCAAGTATAGACTTGGACAGCCTGATCCAGCAAGTGGGGTTCTGGTGTCAGAGGAACTTCTTGCTGTAACTGTGTTTTAAAGCCTCTATAAAACATGACCCACACGTGAAGTGGGAGTACATCAATTGTCAGTCAAGGAGTGCTCACGACATGAGATATAATTTAATGTTCAGGCCAAGCCCTTTAAATACTATAGATGCTCCCCCACATCTTTAACACTGAGGGGCTATTAAAGAGACGAGGATTAGTGCAAATTACCCAGTATGTAGTGCTTTCACTGTTTTAACTAAGCAATAAAACTGTGTAATTGTACAACACTAATTGAATGCAGCTACACATAATTGTGGGCTGCCATATGTATCCTATTACCATAAAGACTGTCAGTATTTTCTAAGCTACTCTTGTGATCATTGCAGATGGCTATAGTCAGAGAAGTTGTTCTCTAGGGTTTATTATATGGCTATAAAGATATCCCATGATTTGACAGACTAAGTGTGTTAAATGGCAACAATTATGAAAAAGGTTCCAATTAAAAGCTGAAGTCATGTTACCCAAGGAGAGCTAAAGTGTGAGGTCAGGTGTGTAGATTTTGGGCACATTGGTATTTCTCTTTTAAAAAAGGATTTTATTTTTGCATCTTTTTTGTTTATTTGGGGTTTGGCACTGGTGGTAACTTGCTGAACAGTAGATATTTGGGCATATGCCTGACTTCCCTTGGATGAGAAACTGAGATCATTTGGAAAAGTTATTTGGAAAAATAAAACATTTAATATACAGTCATAAAATGCAGCCGGTGGCCATAAAATATTATGAAAATTCACAGATAACCTGAACCCAGTCAAATGGTTTCTGAGATTCCCATAATTGAGAACTAAAAGCTGACTTAATATAACAGATGTGTTGGAACAAACACAATTCTCAATGTTGCTACAAATTCAAGGATAGCCCTGTTGAAATGTTGGCTAATGAATCATTAGTAACCACTGAAATAGTTTTCACAGAGGAGCTCAATAGGTACTAAAAATTATTTCACCAAATAGAATTGGACAAAAGTGGCGTGAAATTGACAAAGCCATGAAAAGAGGTCAATTTACTTTTTAACATATACGGTCTCCCTTTAAAAAGACATTGATTTTCCTCCAGCCATAGTGTATATCCTTTGTGATGCTTTCTAAGGAAAATGGATTAAATTTAAATCCTTAAGAAGCAAAGCATAACAACATTTAAACTGGTAGTTATTTTGCAAAATGCACTTATGATCACATACTTTCGAATTAGAACTCCTGGAAAAAATACACTATAATTTTAAAAAATTATATTCATAAGCAAATATTTATGAAATCCAAGTTAAATAAAATAATGAAACAACAAAAGTTGCATAAGGGAAAAGAGAGGAAACAATATTAAAGGAAGAGATAAAATTGCTGTTTTACACTGGAGATAGCTGGGAAGCTGGAGAACGGAAACTCCAGGAAACCTGATTCTCATCCTCAATTTAAAATAGTCATGAAACCATCGAAAAAGGGGTTCTAAGCAGCTGCAGTGAGATACATAAACATGCACACTCCAGATCCTGTTGGGAATTGTATCCTAGGATTTTGCCCAAACTGTGGGAACTCAGTATCATCTAAGAATTTTATTCCATTTTTGTCACACAACTGATACCTAATACGCCATTGTAGAAAAGTTAGAAAAGGCAGGTCACTATGGAGGAAGAGGAACTAAACTCACCTATAATCTCCACACTCAGAAATAACCCTTGTGTCCTGTGGACTTCTAGAGCTTCCTTTCCCTTTCTTTCTTGCTCTTCTTTTCCCACTGGATAATACATCCTGAATGTTTTCCCAAGTGTATAAGTATAAACATGTGTAATTATTTTTGGTGGCTGCTGGATATTCCATTATATGGAGACACTATAATAATAATCCCTACAATAACTACTACCACTGCCATTTACTGCGCACATAGGATGTGCTAGTCACAGCAATGAGGATGATGTGTGCATTGTATCATCTAATCCCTACAACAATCCTATTAATTAGAAATACCCTTCCTGACATCTTTCAGGTAAGAAAATTGAGGTTCAGAGACACTAAGTAACATGTCCAATGTAACACTAGTAAGTAAGTAAAGAGTCAGAATTTAAACTCAGATATAGCAGATTCTGATTTTCACCAGAATGTCCTTCTGCCACATCACTATTTACTCAGTACTCCAAGCAAGTTATTTCAATATATACTGTTTTCCCCCATATTAAAAAACACTTGAGATGAACATCCCTATTCTCACACACACACACACACACACACACACATACACACACACACATTCCTATGTACACAGCTAATTTTCCCTTGGTTGTGTTTCTAGAAGTGGAATTATTGGGTCACAGGGTGCATACATTATTTAAGCTTTGACTTTCTATTACCAAATTTCCTTTCGGAAAGGTTTTACTGAGTTATTCTTTTACCAATACATATGCAACAACTGGGTAGCAGTTATTTTGAAGAAGGTCCTTGAAGAACAAGGACTCTCAGTCGATGCTTAGTATAGACACCAGCACATTACTGTACTACATAATGTTTAAAAAAAAATGTTTGGCTTCTGTTTTTCCTTAACCTTCATCTTCATTCAGAGAGTAGAAGTATTTTTTCTAGACACCCACAAAAAAAAGTGATCATTCAGTTTCTGCTTAGATATCTACAATGTCTACTTACCTATGAGAATGGCCATTTAATTTTCAAAGAGGTATAATGGTTAAAAAGGTTTTCCTCATATTAACCCTAAATCTCAAATACAGTTCCCACCACCCCAAATTTCTCTTGACTTCTCCTTGGCAACTTTTCACATATCTGATGAGAGACATCCTTGCCCATGTCGCCCATCCCTTCTCTGGGTCCCTGACACATTGTGTTGCTACCATAACAGGACTCCTTTGATGGACATTCAATGAAAGAACTCTAGGGGCATAGTAACAGTTTTAGCAGCAGTGTCACCCTGAGATCTGAGACTCACACTGAACTAGGGTGGACACATAGCATTTTGACTAGGAATCAGGCCAAGTTTTCCCATTATTCTTTTTCTGTAAATTATCAATAAAACTATGTGAATACCTCTCATAGGGATTTATGTTTCTCTCTCAGGAAATTTCACCTTAGTGACTTTGGACCTCTAAAAAGCCAAAGATATTCTTGGATCTCAGTTCTGTCATTTGCAATATAATATATCTTCATTTGAGATAGAGGCAATGTTGATTAGGGCAGGGCTATTGACACACTCATGGTAGATTGCTGTCTCTCCCTTTGGGTAATCCCCAATCCATAATCAACACACTCTGGTGGCCCAAGTTCATACTATAATCTGTCTTCTCTATCTGGGGTCTGTATATGCAGATCAAAAACATTTGGGGAAAAAAAAACTAACTGTACTGAACATGTACAGACTTATTTCTCTTCACTGTTCCCTGAACAATACAGTATAACAACTATTTATACAGCATATATTTTATATGAGGTATTGTAAGTCATCTAGAGATGATTTAAAATATGCAGAAGGATGTACGTAGGTTCTATGTAAATATTATGCCATTTTATATAAGGGACTTGAGCATCACAGATTTGGGTCTGTCCATAGGGAGCCCTGGAACCAATCCCCTATGGATCTTGAAGGACTATATAGGGTGCTGAGGACAAATCTACCCAGGTATGTTTTTGTTCATGACCTCCAGACATTCTGAATGTAAGGCACTCACTTCGTCAACCAATGCTAGCTATCCTACAATGAAATGGATTGATTTGAGGACAAGAGTCTTGGGTCTTAAGGCAGAAATCCATTATCTTGTGAGCTTGGTTATTGTCATGAATGGAAATGAAGAAGAGTTACAAGACACATGTGATCATTCCTTGGGATAAACAGGAAGAATTTGTGGCTAGAAGTCATCCAGTGAGTAAAATGAGGATGATGAGCTGTATGTGTCGTGTAGTGGGCAGGTAGGAAGGCACAAACACTCAGTAGAGAGCTTCTGAAGGAACATTTCTGACCAAGAGAGGCAGAGGTTCTGAGAAACTGCCTTCTTAAAGAGACTACTGTGGAATTTGGAGGGGAAAGATTTTAAACATACATTTTTATATTTGAACTCTATATATGTTCAAATGACTATGTTTACATCTGCAATCTAATAAAAACAGTGATGGAAGTTATACTTTTGCTAGGAAAGACTAAATTTCCTAAGGAGACATTTCTGTACACATTTTTAAAAGACCTGTCCATTTCCCTGGAAGAAACACTAGGTGCTACTGAGGACTTTTGCTGCTAAGGGTACAAGCTTGCCATCTAGTGGTGACTCCTGTTAACTGAAGGCATTAAATCTTAGTTTTGGTTGTTTTTAAAACAAACTTCCTTCAGTCATAAACTATCATGGCGCATGCACACACGCGCGCGCACACACGCGCGCGCGCGCGCGCACACACACACACACACACACACACACACACACACACACACACACACACACACACACCCAGAGCGATCTCATGCATAAGCAAAGTGATCTCATGCATAAGCAGAGTAATCTCATGCATAAGTGCAGTGGGAGAAACCACTGTCCCTACTCAGCGAGGTTTATACTGAGGCTGTGACAAATGAGTTGGGAAATGTCTTGGACTTGGCATGTCAGCTCCGTAGGAAGTATCACTCATTCACTCACGTGATTATCTCATCCACTGTCATTCACCTGTCACTCATCCATATGATTACTATGCAACAGGCTTGATAACAAGTAAAGCAATAGGAACCACAAAAAATCATTGGCATGATTAACATGGAGGAACAACTTTAGTAGTGATACAAAAAAATAAAAACAAACAAAAAAACAACTTTATAAGAAGTGTTTGTATTGGGTCAGTTCCCCGTTTTCACCTAAAATGTAGATGGAAACATCACTGTAACTCATATGGTATTTGTTCATTAACATACTTTGACCTCATCAAACACTTAAGAGTTAAATAAATCACTCATATTATCAATATTGACTTTTAAAGCTAAGCTTAACTTTACATTGTGCCATAAGAATTAAAAATGAAAAATGCTAAAAGTTCTGTATACTTAATTATACTTCCTAAAGTGAAATATATAGCTGGATTAGACATTTATAAAAGCATTTTGGTAGTTATAACAAGTACTAAACAACCACTTAACTAGCAAAAATTTTGTTAGTCTAACAGTTTAGAAGGATTTTTGAGGTCTCAAAATGAAACAGTACAGCAAAATGTGCAGCAATATCTTTTTACTTTCTTGGTAAGTTTTCCTGAAGTAAACACAAGAATTCAGAATTTTTACCTTAAGCTTATCACAGCATTTTTCAAAAATTGTCCATATCTCTACCTTTTGACACGAGGTAGCACATTCTTGCATGGGTGAATAGTAAAATTTTAAAAGCAATGCCAAAAAGAGATGAAAAATGATTTTTACTATTTATGATGTTATCGTGAAGCAGTTTTATTTTTAGGGATTATTTAATTTTGTTACAAGTAAGGAGAGAATAAAAACGAAGGGAACTAACAGTTACAATTCTCTTTGTCTTCATAAAATCACCTAAAAGGAGGTTCAAAGGAATTAAGCAACTTGTTCAAGGTCATGAGACCAGGCAGTGGAAGAATAAAGCACTTGGTCTTGAACTTCTATCCATCAGACTATAAATCCTGAGTGTGTGAAAGTGCACCTCTCATGATGGCTTTTGCATGTTTCCATAGGCAGTTCGACAGAATTTGAAATTAACAGAGATCTCATGTGCAATTTGTGATTCATTCTAATTTTTCAAAACATATTCTGCTATATTTTATTCTGTAATAGATTTATCCTACAAAACTCACCAACCCCCGCTTCCTATAGTCAGAAATCACTCTAATGGAGAATAGCATCTCTTAGTTTTTTGTGCAGATATTACAGATATTTTAAACCTAAACTATGAATGACTCCAGTGAGTTCTCTATATATTTTAGATTCTTTTAAATTAGAAAAGAAAGGAAAGGGGTGGTAAAAGTATTATTTTTTCCTTTTTGGGTAATTTAAATTATGTTACAATGAGCACACTTCAAAAGTAGCCAGGAAATTTTAGTTTTAGTGAAAGTCCACTGCTATGTAATCATGTGAGGCATTTATAGAAATAGATAATGCTTTGGTGATGAGTGAGTAAACAATGGGTACCCAAAACTGAATTGCAAAGAAAAGAGGGGAAGGGAAATGAAACCTTAATTTTCAATCACTGATGTTTTGGAGCTTAGAGAAATTATTCAACAAAGACCCACTTGTAAGTCTGTTCCCACGAGACAATCCTACATAATTCAGGACACAGGAATCATGAACACAGATGAGAGAAAATTGCAGCAGTTCATGGAAGCAACTATGCAGAAGAGAATGTTTAGGCTGTGGCGGAGATGTGGAATTTGAGGTACAATTAAGTCAGAGCTCTGTGATCTGACCTCAGCAACCTTCACTAGCCAGAAGCTGCAAGATTACCAGTATAATTGCGAAAAACAAATGATGTACATATTTATTTCTTGAATGCCTATCTTTTCTGCTTTGAATGTTGACTTCATGAAGGAACCTGTCTCTTATTCCCTGGCAGAGTACCTGGCCCATTAGGAGCACCCAGTTAAGCTCCCTCCCACCCCTCATTCATAGCTCACTGCAGTCTAGTGGCTTTGGAGTGGGTCAGAACTACACTGAGATCTTGGTTCTTCTACTTATGAGCTGTTATAACCTTGGGAGGGTCATTTAGCCTCTTAGGCACCCAGTTGCCTTACCTGTGAAATGGGACAGTAGAATTTACCCCACATGGTAGCTGGAGGATTAACCAGATACTGATGGTAAAGTCCTTGGCACAAGGCTGAGCACACACTGGGCTCTCATTGCAGCAGATGCTGCTAGATTTTGGTTGTGCCTTGAATTGCTCATCTAATTTTAAACTCGAGTGTGCTTCGGGTCACCTCGGGGAGCTGGAGGCAGTGAGGATTTCTGCACACTGTCACCAGACACCAATTTCTGATTTGGCAGAGTTTTATGGAGGCCCAAAAATTTGCATTTTAAACAGGCATCTGGGAATAATTCTGATGCAGGGAGTCTTTGGACCACCCTTGGAGAAGCACTGCTTCACAAAGAGAATCTCAATTCCTGGGTTTCTGAAATGATGGGCAAACTAATGGCAATTGTGTATTATTGTACATGCATGATGCTTAGGGATGGGTAAGGAAAGTAAAAACTAACATCTTTGTGGTGGGGATATATGTACCTATATCATATATAATATATAAAAATACATGTAAATAATTAAACCTCCATTCTGAAGACAGTAAAATTTATGCTACTTCCATATTTCCCAGTGATAGCTTCTCCTACTTTGCCCCCCCCCCCCACTTTTTCTCTACTGTCCCCTTAATAACTGAGCCAGGAAAGGACCCTTGTTTTCTGACCTGGAGAACTCTCAATGTCTCCCTAGAGATATGGAATTTATAAAAAGCAAACCAAATAGCTGAAAAAGGGGAAAATGTCCCTTGTTATGTTAAATCAGTTTTCTTCATGCTTGTTTTTTATGCTGAGTGGGTGTCTTTAAATTATCCTTATAATGCAGCAGACTAAAAGATGATCTAAAAGGCCTTCCTTTTTTGCCAAGCAAAATTTTCATACCTAAAAGTACTAGAGATAAATAATACACGTGCCAATGCTTCTGGTCACTATTTTATCTTGGCCCAAGATATTAACTGCAGCCACAAACTTTCTGACTGTAGCTCTCATTTATCTGAGCAAATAAAGACTAATGAGTCGAACTCACTTAATGGTACATTAACTTTGTACATCAATTTAAAAGAGAGTTTCCCATGAGAAATTGAGGCTAGCTAGAGATGAGCATTAAGGTAAAATTTTTCAAAAGAAAGAATAGAAAAAGGGAAAACATTATATTCACCCCCAGGGACTGTGAACTCGGGGTGCCCTGCAGTTGGCATTCCTCTTACCAGCAGGTTCTCTGGCTTGATGTCCCGGTGGACGATGTTCAGGCTATGCAGGTATTTGATGGCGCTGGCCAGGTTGTACAGCATCCCACTGGCATCTCGCTCGGTATATTTGTTAGTGGAAGTAATGGCATCAAAAAGGTCTCCGCCCTGAGAAGAGAACAGCAGGTGGAGCAGCCCATTAACAGATGGGCCGATGGGGCCGCCTGCAGAGGGGACTGACATACCGTAAAGAAAATGAAGAATGGATGGAGGACTCTAGGTTCACAAGGGCTTTCCCTGCCACTTGCCTCTCAAAGTGCTTTATGATGATTTCTCTCTCACAGTGAAAGACGACAACATTTCCTCCAGAACTCAAGAGAGGAGCAGGGGGAGGACTCTGACAGACACTCTGCTATTTCCACAGCCCCCACCATCAAGGATGAGATGAAGCTGGGTCCCCAGGGCAGTAGCCTTGTGACACGTGAATATCCTGGTGGCACGGGCTACCTGCCTCACACCAACTGCCAGCTAAAGAGCAGATTCATAATCTTAACTCTCCCAATGAGAAACACTGCAAATTGCACACTTAACAAAATGTTCTGCTGCCTTGTGACATTATTAACACGCACACACACACACACACACACACACACACATACACACACACAGTCTCTCTCTCTCTCTCTCTCTCTCTCCCCCCCTCCCCTTAACTCTCCGGTTTAGTTGTCTTGGGGATGGGGAAGTGTTTCCTTTTTCAATAATGTGCTTCTTTGTAAAGAATAGGAAAGAAGACCAGAACCCATCATTCCAAAGATGAGAGAGAAAGGAAGGGAGGGTGGAGAAATTTCCAAGAAAGTTTTCTGGGACTATTATTCATCTGAACTTTTGTTTCCTTTATTCCTTGCTAATTTATTGCTCCTTGGCAAAACAGGGATACTTCAATTTAAGTTCCATTTGTTTGAAACGCTTTCAGGGAATTTGGATCTGATTTACTAAAAATGTTTGCATCATTTGAGAATACCATGCACCAAAACAGCTGAGCACAGGACTCAGTTGCATTCATCTGTTATTTAATGTGGCAAGGGACTTCATTTTTCTTTTTAAAATAGCAAAAGCAAAATATAGCTTTTGTAGGCTGATGATTTTCAGATCTCTATTGGGCTTGGACTCCCTGTTCCCTTGTATAATCTCCACTCTGGAAACTTCTCTCATTGTCCCCTTCAACAGTAGTTCTCAAACTAGGCACATAAATTTTTTCAAGATGAATGTTTTCTCTCTGCAATTTCTGTTTCTCTCAAAATAAAGGCTGCCACACAGTTTGCAGGTCGTCTCTGAGGAGGCAGGACATTCACTGTGGTCTATGTGACTGGCACCTGTGGAGTTGCAGGTAGGATGTGCTTGGCTGCATGTGGCCCCCCTGCAAAGACTCCATGATTGTCCCAGTTATCTGGGCTCCAGGCATCCTGTCGTGGTTTTTTGGCTTCATCCTCATCAAAACACTCAGCAAATCTTACTAGTCCTTCCTTTAAAAATCATTTCTCTTGCGCATCCTTCTGGGCCACCTCACCTCTAATGATTTGGTGCTAAGGAGTCATTTGTTGTGCCCCCTGGATTGCTGGGCTGTGGCCTCACCACCACACTTCTTCCTTCCGTGAGCTCTTTATCCAAAGCGTCCTCCACACTCATGGTTACCTTCCCTCACATTGTACTGCTCCTTTCTTTCTCTCACCAAAAATTGCTTCTCCTTGCCCACAACCTAAGGGAAAGGTTGTCTGTGTTCTGACTTCAACCTGCGTTCCAATTTGTTTACTTTCTTTTCCTGCCATTTATTAGGAGAGTTACCTTATGTAACAGGTAGGATATTTCTTTCCTGGTTGTCAAAACAAACCAAGTACACTGAACTCCAAGCCTGTCCTTTTAGGGCCCCTTGCTGGAAGGTTCTTTCCATTCCCCTTTGCTATTCTAATTCCTGCGGCTCTCTGAGGCCCAAGGCAGTGCTATAAGAACTGTTCCTCTCTGACAAAAGCAGTTTGTGTGTGCACCACTTTGGAGGGCAGATGTCTAAAGTCCTGTTTCTAATAATTATGAAATTTCACTCTTAATAACTGCTACTTCACTGTTTTCCAGAACATGGGTCTTATTTGTTCTATAGCTTCAGGTACTTCTTGGCACATCATAGACTCTTACTGTTTGAAAGAATGGGCCTACCCAGATCCCTCAGGAAGATGATATGGGAGCCTTTTAAGGCAAAGCTGGAGTTGGCCTCCACTTTGCAGGAAGATTCCAGACCTGGTCTCAAGGCTGTAATGGGTCAGATTAAATTTAAAGTACGATTTAGTGGCACAGTTGAGGAGTTCCATGCTGGACTAGAGAACCTCTCTGACCTGTTAGGATAACTTGGTCACGTAGAAAGAATTCACAAAGGCTGTAAAGACCTTACTGTGTCACCTGACTAGCACATCATCAGACTAAGATCTCCTACAAAATGTGTTCAGAACACTTGAGCCTTTGTCTCTTTTATTTCTCATGTCCAAATTTAATTTATTCTCAGCTCTCCAAAAATCAAATAATAACAGGGAACTAATCAATAACAACAGGGAGTTAATCAATTCCTAACAGCACACAGAGGGACAATAGGAATGGTTCAAAGCTCTTGGTATAAAAAGTAAAGTCACAGTAAATATATGATCCTTGGTGCTACAGAAAGTATAATTTACAAGGTTGGTAAAAAGATGATTTGATAATAAAGTACAATATAAATATCTGAATAAATAAAATCAACTGTCCTTTGTTGGGATAACATTTTAACACTTTAACCACAAAACTGTTGTCATGTTTTTGACATCTTCAGTCTCATACACAGCAGTAATTTTGTCAGCCTCAAACATAACCATAATCTCATGTTACTAAAAATAAGGCCTCAAACCTAGGAAACAAGTCATAACTTCAAATAGAAAAGGAAAGTCAGCTTTACCTATAAAATAATCATTAAGTTTAAAAAAAGCCAACATATCTGAATAATAAAACAACTCTGAATAATAAAAACTTACTTTCATTAGAAAGAATGAGCATTTCTCTTTATAATAACAGCTTGAACATTTTCTTAGAAGTAGCGAGTAAGTTTATTAAATGCCTTTTAGATTTAAATTTTTTTGTGTGTGGTTCTGAGGATAGAAGGCAGGGGTGTATACATAGCTAGGCAAACACTCTACCACTCACTGAGCTACACCTCCAGTCCCCATTAACAGTCACTGTACCAATGCACAGAAATGAGAGACTGGATACTGGTGAAAGGAAGTAAAAAAAAGAACTCTACAATGTAGCAAAATATGATGTCTTAAATAGAAGCTCATTTTCCAATACACACACCTTCACTAATTCCATGACGAGATAGAGTTCAGTTGGCACATCCATCTCCTCAATCAGAAGGACGATATTGGGATGCTTCACTCTTCTTAAAATAGACACCTCATTCTGAATCATGTGCTCCTGTCCAAGGGAAAAGTGATCTTAATCATCAGACAAAAAACATGTGAGGAGCTAACTCAAAAGAGCACAATGATACTATTTGAGGTTCAAGGGAGTGTATTTTGGTAAAATAAAATGATATTCCTATAGCCTAGAATTGCCAAAGACATTAAAGTCTTTGGATGATTAAATTCAGAAACTGTCATGACAACTATAATTTTATACAAAAGGATGGGATGAAACTTAGATCAGAAAGTAAAAAAAGAAAGTAAAGCAAATAAAAATAAGGAGCAGAAGTCATTTCCAATCATTCCAACTAACCTTTATTCCAGGAACATTTAAAAGCTATATTCAAGTAAGTATATAACATTCTAATCCACCAAAATGCAACACTAAGGCTGAACTTCACTTATTTGGGATCTAACCTTTGGGTCTTTCTACCCTCAGAACACTATATTTCACAACGACACACTTTTTACATACTTTGCCTCGACACTTGCTTTTCTTGATAATTTTCAGAGCATACTCCCTAGCAGTCGACCTGCAAAGAGAAAGTTTCTTTTTAATAAAACAGTTTCCAATCAACTGAATCATTGTGTTAGGGATTAATTTCTTACCCCATAGACCTTGCATCATGGTTTACATATATTATGAAAGGCTCTTCTTTCCTCTTTTTTTTTTTTTAAATCAAAGAAATGTGTAAATGTTTATGGATCGACTGATTATAAGACCAAAAAATTTGCTTTTTAAGTGACTATACTTGTACCACAACATGACAGCTGCTATTGTCATGTTACTCCTGCTGAATGTTTCCTCTGTCTTGGAACTGACATAGCAGGGGTCTAAAGTAATGAGTTTCTGCCCTCCTTGCCTCCGGTCTCTCTTGATGTTTTCTATCTGTGACAGTGGTTGGTGACAGTTTTCTGAAAATGGTTCTCAAGGTCACACTGAAGCCTTCCAAGGAGCAGATCATTCTCTTCAGACCTGAGTTCAGGGGCAGGGCTTGTGTGCAAGTTCTGCTGGAACTCAGGGATGAACATGCTCAAGGTGTTACAGAAAAGGGCTCAATATTTTCTAGAGCTTCCTGGAACCCCAGGAGGCCCATGTCTCATTTTATTGAAAGAAAATGGAAGTGAAAATCACAATTACCTCACTTTCCCAAAGCATTAAAATCAGGATTCTCAGTTCTTGGGGTTCCTGCTTCCCCTGAAGCCCAACCAACACTGCCTCTCCCCTGTGAAGGGTGTGGGAGGCAGGGTTTAGTCATACCGCCACCTTTGAATAGCTTCCGAGTGAGTCCACATTTCTAAGATACCACAGTGCAGAACTTGAAGGACATGGCTATTGTTGAAGGACAAAATGCATATTTAATAATCACAATAAACCACGACTTCAAAAGCACTCTGCTTTCATTTCTGGTGCAAAAGTAAGCCTACCTTTTTAACCTACAGATAAAAACCAATTATACAGATCAAAATGTATGCAATGAGAACAAGGTTGATTGAGAAAAAAATTGTAAAATAGGGTTTTACAGTCTTTGATATGGTGCATTAAGTGTGATTTCCTAGATACATAGTTACAGCAAGAAAGTGATTTTTTTTTCCTATAGATAAATTTAAGAGGCCAGGTATTAAAAATGTGTTTCAAGAGCATTTTAGAAACTATTCATGTTTATTATTTCTAAAAAAGCTTCTCCCACTACATTTGTAGGCCTCTGAATAGTGCGAGTTTGCAGAAAACACTCAATAGACATTAAATTGTTTTGATTGTACCTGGTGAATAAAACCAGAATAAGATAATTACTTTGAGGTCCCTTCTCTCTACTCAATGGCTTTGAGGTTCAGATGGGAGGAGATAAACCCTTTGCTTGAGGGTGGCCCTCCTGCAGAGATGTGGGTGTTCAGGGGAATACACACTGCCTAGACTCCATAAGGGTTGGACTTAGAAGGTCTCTCCCACACTGCCTTGTGGATTTTTCAACAATGAATCTGCCTGGTTGAGCAGAGAGGCCATGGTAGAGGAAGATGTGAACCAGGCCTCAGCTGAGGACAGGGCCTTGGGTGCTGGATGTTCCTGCATAGACCCCAGACCATCAGCGAGGTCATGGGGTAAAGGTGGAGAAGCACTTCAGTAAGAGCTAAAACAAAGTAGCTAACATTAGAAAATTAAAAGTATGCTAGTAAACAGAAATGAGAAAGTGAAATTTCTTCATCCCACTGTGGAAGTCCTCAATCTTATGAGACCACAGTGTCCTTTTCAGCAGCCTCTTTTTATGAGGCTTCTAAGGAGTTTCAAAGTTTGGAAGTATTTAAGAGGAAAACTAGAAGCCGAAGGGTTTCTGGATTATGTTTTTCACAATCACTAAAAATATTAATGCTAAAGTAAATCTGAGATTAGAATCCATAAATCCAAGATTAGAATCCATGAGCAATTTCCTCTCTGGTTTAACGAGTTTCATTTGATGACAGAGGAATCTAGACTTGGATACTCTGCTTCCAGCCCCATCAGCAATCCCAGGCAAGACCAAACAACCAGGATGGAGTTTTGCAGGGCTGGAAAGGAAAAGCTAGCTTTTCCTTCCACCACATCCACAAAGCAGATGGATGGACGACCCATGTTGATAAGGAGTATGTGTGTATGGGGTGGGCAGGGGTTGGGTCTTAGTTTTGTGATTGCCATGTTTTTGCTATTTGATCCTCATTTCCTTTAAATGTTAAAGTACTCCAGGCCAAGGGCTGATATGGGATCTGGGAAGGCTGAATCTTCCTCTGCAGCCAGATAAGCAAGGAGCAGTATCCCCAGTGAGCAGGTTGGTGGACTGGCTCCCAGGAGGCCAAGCCAGTAGTCTCCATGCTGAGCCTACATCTACGGGAAAGATGAGAGCGCAGGTCTGGTGGCCACAGGGCTTACAAGGAACAAGGACCTACGGCTTCCCTACCCAGAACCTTTCTTAATAGGATTAACCATTCCATTAAATTTACCCAAATTTTATAACAGAGAGTGAGTTCCATGGAGGACCACCAAATCCTCAAGGAATCTTTTGATTCCTTGAGGGTAGAACTACAAAGTCATATAATAAAATCCTTAGTTACTAGAAGTACATGCTTATAGGAAAGTAGCTTGTCTGCAAAATGAGCCTTAAAACAGGTGTTAGGACTTAATGTAAACCTTAAGAACAAAAACATAAGTGCTCTCTTTAAGTGAAAGCACTTGGCAAGAAAGAAAACCTTAAATAATGTCTTTCCTTCCTGTCAGACCCTGACCTCTGAAGACTGCTGAGCCTGTGTAATTATTCAGCAAGCTGCAACAAGCATGGATCTGCAGGAGATTCAAGGTCTGCTCCTTGTCCTCAAGGAGTCTACCATTTGATGGATGGAAAAGAACACTAACTACCTGGCTTGCTGGTGACAATATAGGCCATTAGCGTGTTTGTTTCTGAAATTCTATTCTTGACATTTCACAGAACACATTCTGCCACAACAAAGGCAGTAGCAGCAGAAAATTTTGTCTTTCTCCTTGTCTAGGGGACGTCAGGTTGTAAGGTCATCTTCCTAGTAAGTGTGACCCATGGTTACAACCTGAACTACTGGAGGGAAATTTCCAAATTTTGCAAACTTGAATGGAATCTAACTTCTTACGTGCACACTCAAATCAGTTGGAGGAAAGTTGTCTTGTTAAGCTTAGCAATTCTTCCTCTCATTCCCTCCTCACCTAGGGATGGCAGAATGTTTGTCAAAAGGGGATTGACTGTCAGGGGGTACTCTCAACTAATGTGGTTTTCCTTGTTATTTGCTGTGTTTTGAAAATTTTGAAAAGTTTATGTGTCAAAGAAAAACACAGCTTCCCAAGTGCTCCTCTACCATACCATTTATTGAATTTCACAGCTATTCTTTGCACATGGCTAAGTTCCCAAGGACACAGGCTGTGCTTTGTCTCTCTGGAGCCCAGAAAAAGCCAGCATGGTCTGAACTTCCCAAGAGCTCTGCATTTGTTGGGTGAGTTGTAGAAACTCCAGAAGGTGGTGGCAGTTAGCAGAGTGACTGGAAGACACCACCCACCCTCAACAGAGGGGTCAGCAAACTTGTTCACCAAGTTTGTCCTCATAGAGCTTCATCTCCTTTGCAAGGAGATAATTGCCAGTAGCAGGGAAGCAAGCATCCCAGAATGTCTGCTTGAACATCTCTGGAACACAATTTTCCTTTTCAAAATTGAGCAAAAACTTTATGGTTTTCAGGTGCCAGAGCATCCTCAGGCAAGAAAGGAGGAAGAGAACTAAACAGTGGGTCCAGAGATGTGTAAGATTCTCCACCTGACTTGTCTTCCCAATCCCAGTTCTGCAGGACATGCCTCTGGCTCTGGGTGCACAGCTCTTGTGGATCTTGAAAAATTTTTTTCTAAGTGGGTGCTTATTCCAGTGGGTTATAACCAGCTAATGTTCATCTCTAGAACCAGCAGTTTTATTGTGCAATTCTTTAGGCTTATGGATGGAACAGGGAGAGCAGGAAGCATCAACACCAAGGATTTTAATACAGCTCATTAAAAAACAATTAAAGGGCTGGGGTTGTGGCTCAGTAGTAGAGTGTTCACCTAGCATGCACTAGGTTCCATAGTGAGGCACTGGGTTCCATAGATCCTCAGCACCACATAAAAATAAAATAAAGGTACTGGGTCCACCTACAACTAATATATATATTATATATATATATATATATATATATAATATATATAATATACATATATATAACATATATATAATACAACTAAAAATGCAAGCAGTGCAGGTGGGAGGTGGGCAGAGAGTCACTTGGGACACCATCTTTTCTCAATACGGCATCACTCATACTCTTGACATGCATGGTAATTAGTTCACACAGAGCCAGGACAATTAGAGATGAAGGGTATCTCCTAGCAAGTCCTTCACTCATGCTCTGACCTCTATGAGTATTTTTGTAGTGACTTATCTCAATAGACTCAAAGTGCCCCACAAAGCAGCTTCAAAATAGAGCATGTCTCTCCCAGCTGAAGTCCCAGTCCACTAACTTCCTTTGTCATGTGCGAGAAGCCCCTGAGGCCACTTGAAAAATTATTCCTGAGGCACAAGCAGAAATCTCACTGGACCTAGCAGCAGGGCACTACCAAAGGATTCACTGGCACAGGACCACAGAAGGAAAGATCAGTGTGACCCTGTTATTGTGTCCATTGTTGTAGAAAAAATCAAGCCTGTGACAGCATATTATTAACAGTGGAAGAACATACTTGCCCTTATTAATACATATTCATCCCTCAAAATATGGCAGAATGTACCCACAAGCAATGTGTGCCATTCACAACATTCTTAGCTCGCTTTTATTTCCTTGGACCTCTGGAAAATATTAAAAGAATCTTTCATGATACCTCTGGGGAGAGAGGGCACATGCCATATGTCCTTGTTCAGCGGGAGCTGAATACTAACACTTTTGGAGCAATCTGGTATTGAGACTCTTAAAGTTTCATACAGTGAGACCCAAGATGTGAACGTGTGCAAAATGAATACAATTCAAGTTAGAAAGAAACAAAATAATTCTGGAAGGATAAATGAGAATTCTCCAGTGTGAGAAGACAGACATTGAAGGATAAGATGCCACCACAATCCATGGACCAGTTAGGAGAAAAACGGCACATGGCCGCTATGTCAGACAACAGACGATGAGCACTGGAAAATAACCAGATACCCCACAGTGAAAGGCTATGGCAATCTGCTAAAAAAATGGGATTTTCTGCTACAGCAAAAATAATGTTAAAAAGGCTGGATTTACTATCACTGAAAGTATCAATGAAATATAAAATGATATAAACATGTTCAAACACCTCCACCCATATCCACCCATCACCTCAGGTTTGGCGTTCCTCAGTTCATTTCTGTTCTATTTGTACAGGGCCAAATGCAATGCATGTGATTTTAGCTCAGCTAAGTGTCTTGTGGGGCACTCATCAAAGGCAGTGAAATGTGTGGGTTTGGGAGCAGAACCTTCTTAAGTATTGAGCTATTAAGTATTATTAACTAAGTGACCTTGGACGTTTAACTCCTCCAGTAAATTTTGTCTATAAAAACGGGGACAACAGTACTGACGTTATGAGATCATGCTATGGTTTGGATGTGAGGTGTCCCCCAAAAGTTCACATGTGAGACACTGTAAGAAGGTGCAGAGGAGAAATGATTGGGTTGCAAGAGTCTTAACTTAATCAGTGATTTAATCCCCTGATAGGGATTAACTGAGTGGTAACTGAAGTGGTAGGGTGTGGCTGGAGGAGACTGGAATTGGAATGTGACTTTGGGTATATATTTTGTATCTGGAGAGTGGAGACTCTCTCTCTCTCTGCTTCCTGATGATGTGAGCTGCTTCCCTCTGCCACACTCTTCTTTCATGATGTTCAGTGTTCAGCCTCACCTAGATCCCTGAAGAATGGAGCAGGCCTTCTATGGAGTAGGACCTCTGATACCACGAGCCCTCAAATAAACTTTTCCTTATAAAATTGTTCAGGTCAGATCTTTTTAGTCACAGCAGTGAAAAAGCTGACTAAAACAGATCATTATGATGATCACATGAGATGTCATAACCTACGGGTCTCATAGATAGTTTAGGCTCACTAAATGGTGGCTGCTCCTGTCTAAGGAGGTGTGAGACCCAGGAAAGTAATGGGATATTTTCTATATTTGCCAGTAAGGCAACAAGTGGTCAAGCTCCATGGTAAGTGTTGGGAATTTAATGGAAGAAAGGGGAAAAGGTGACCTGGCAGAATGCATAAGGAGATTTTCAATCTCTTGACTTCTTCTCTTCCCTCAATGAGAGTGACTGCTACAGTGAGTGGCTGTCTCTGCTGTAAATATTCTAGTCCAGCTGGCATGTTGGAGTGGAGCAAAGTTTGAGAGCATGAGGGTAGCTTGGGGAAGCATCCTCCAAGGACTGTCAAGGGGTAGAGGGAGTACATAAGTGGATATTGGCCAAAGTGAGAACCCTCATGATGTAAGGCCTGGTGTAGACTTCATCTCTAATGTGGCACAGAGCTGTGCTTCTAAATTAAAGCCCTTGGAAAAGGACCAGCTGTGGCTCTTTAGGGATAATGCTTTCTCTGGTCTGAGTCATCTTCTGTGAGTGGCAGTATAACACATAAGAGTGTGATTATCTTGTGGCATTGAGAAACTGGTAAGAGTGTCCACTCTCATCAGGAGCAGAGAAGGGTGAGAGAGTCATGTGCAACCCAGACCAGCCCCAGACCAGCTCCTTCAAGGAATGAAATTGGTGCCCCTTGACTCCTCAGTACTCTGCCCACCCAGTTTTGAGAAGAAGCTGCAGGAATGACCTGGACTTCTAAAGCAAGCGAGTGTCCAAGAACAGAAATCCAAATCTGATACTGAGCTGAGGGTTTGAAGTCACCTTGGTCTGTAATTTTATTAGTTGTTACTTTTCCATCTAGTAGCTACCAGCTACTGTCCTTGAGTCGATCATCAAGAATCCAGGGATAAATCCTTCACTTTAAACCCTTCTCCTTGGCCCACAGAGTACCTGGATTATCCATTTTAATAGATTTTAGTGCATTAAGCACCATTTTTGTTGGCACCAACACACGCATTTAAAGCTTTTCAAGGTTATTGTTACATGCAATTTTATGATAGTACCCATTAGAGATTTAAGCTATATATGACATTCTGACCGCTATGAAATATGCCTCAAAGAGTATCAGGAAAAACTATTCAATATTTTTTTTTAACAAAGTAGAAACTTACCTGAAAGACCTGGCAAAGTTTCACCCAGTATGTTAAAAAAAAAAAAAATCAAAGTTCTTAATTTATGGATCACCCCAGAAATCACTACAGTTTTCAAGTTGTTAAGTAGTTTTGCTTTAAATTTTTTTTTTTTTTTTTTTTGCATCTGGGGTTGAGACATTAACTTATTCCATATGTACCACAGACTACAAATAGAGACACAACCTGGGAAAACAATGCCAAATGTCTCATTTCAAATTCTACACAAATGATATTCTTCTCACCTTTCTACACATTCCTTGACAACAGCAAAATTTCCATCTCCTATTGTTCTTCCGACTTTATATCTTTCTGTTATTGTGGCTGGAATCTGGAAGCCTTCCTCCGACACTTCTGAAAAGAATCATTAGTATGTTTTTATTGGTAGGAAAGGGGACACAGATGTTGCACAAAGGGGACATTTATAAGTATCATCTAATAGACTGGAACTGATTCAGACTCAATATGTCATTTTCTGTACGTGAGGCAACGGCCCCCCTCCCTTGCAGACGTTGTATATACTCAACAGTTTTTACTAAGACAAACGATAAACTAAAAGGAAACGTATGGGGTCCACCTCCACTCGTGTAAGTACTTGCAGTTAGGATTCTGAGGAGGAAGTTTCTTTCTTTCTTTCTTTCTTTCTTTTTAACTTCATGCCAATTTACTACAATCAATAGCATTTACTCAATATCTACTGAGGTTGGAGAAATGACATTGCTCCATATGGCACAGAGAAAAATGCAGTTCTTAAGGGTCTCTGGACTGACTGCTTGACATTGAACCAGCAGGAAAAAATGCCTCCTGTTTGGACACTAGGTTTTACTACATCCTGAAATGGAGATCTCCGTAAAATTCCTTATGAACTAAGCATTGATTGCCAACCTTCCCCAGCATCAACGAGCAGGTTTTAGACAAATGTTCTCACTAGCAACCTGCATAGCAGATGTTGAATTGAAATTGCACTATCTATTATGTCTGTGAACAGAACAGTTTTGTACTTTCAATTATGTTAGTGCCACTAACACAACACATTTTCTCCCTGAAAATGCATTTTGAAATATTTTACAAATGCCTAATAATGCTTTAAATATCCAAGGCCATAAAACTAAATAAGCCATGCTTAGGTCACATAAATATACTGGATAACCTTTAACATGTTAGGGGTGTAAAAAGCCTTTTATAGCTGGGCTCTAAAATTTACATGCTTTAAAGTTATAAATCCTAGCTTTCCCCCAGGCATCTTGAATGCAAAAAGGGATGGAAGCCTCGCAGGTTTTCTAAACGTGTTCCTCTTTTGACCTTAAGTGAGACTAAATATTTCTCCTTAAAATGAATTGCAAACCTTAGGTGGTGAGGGGGCTTTCCAGTAATTTTTGCATATCACATTTGGTTATTGTTGGGGAATGACAAATCATTGGAAGCCTACTGTAGGACCTTTATGCTGGTAATATGATGTGCAGTCAGCACCACTCTGGGCTCTAGAGTGGGTAGAATTTCTGGAAATTATCCAAATGTAGAACATTTGCAATCACTGCTATTGCTCTAGACATTCATACAACCTCTTCATCTCTTTATTAGTGAAGCTACTAGAAGCCTCTAGGTGATATCCAGAATAAAATGAGGGCAGGAGTCAATGCCCCCTCCCTTACCCTACCAGGGAAAGAAACGATGTTTTTGCCTCTGAAGAACTCAGTCTGAGGATTTTTGTCTTCCATGAGAATGATAAGAGATGGATAAGGATGTTTCAAATTCACCGCAAAGCACCTAAATTTACAAAATATCTCCCAAGTGATGGCCTTGAAGTTCTTGAGACTCTTTGTACATTGGTAATAAAAGTGATCATCCCTGGCTGTTGGGACAGGTTTGCCCTATAGATGGGAAATGAAAAGAGGTACTTTGACCCTCCCTTCCTATGGAAGCATCCACAGAAGCACCCATTCAAAGCACAGGGCTTGAGTTTGTTTGTTAGTTTGTTTCCTGATTATTGATAAAAGGTACTTTTAAGGCTTTTGGCCAAGAAGGCTCAGCAAAAAGCTTAGTCAAAGACCATTTCATTTCATTAGGCAAATAAAACACATCAGAACGAAAGCATCTTCTAGGTGGCTGAATTACAAACATGGAATACCTAAAAAGTGTGATATTGCATGGTAGCCAGGAAACGATTCTGTGTGTATATGTGAAATGAAGCAAGCTTTATGAAAAATACTTTAGGAAGATTGTCAATATAATGAAACCTAGCAATTAAGTTGCAATGATGATTTAGAGTTCAGGTAAAAATATATATTTTTGTCTCTTGGGAAGGAAGACTGCTAAAAAGGCTTAAGTATTTAAGAGAATGATATATTTAAATTTCATTTAAATATAAAGAATTGCCATTTTACTTCCATTTATAACATATTTCTCAAAATAAGACTGATAAGGAATAAAAAATGTAACTTTCAGTTAACAAAATATAAACATTTAAAAAGCATATGATAAATTTACTTTTCTTAGAGAAAGCTGTGATTTTTTTTACTTTTTATGAAATACCATAAAAATATATGAATTTAGTATCATGTCTTCATTTCCAAGACGCTTAATTTCTCATACTATATGTGCCTGAAATAAATGATAATATTAGATCGTTCTTAAAAGGTTGAATGATAAACTTCCCTCTTAAAGATTCACAACAAATGTATATAGTAAAGACTGAAAAATACTGAAGTAGTAGTATTTCATTTTAAAATTAGAATATTTAAGTACTTAGATCTTCTCAGATATATTTCATCAGGAAGCTCAGACCAGATTTTTCCTCTTACTGCCATCATGAATTATATTATCAGTATATAAGATGTAAATCACACAGTCTCACCTTCTTGTCACAATAAAAGTGTCTCCCTTCACAGGGTGTTTGAGAAAATAACAAGTAAGAGGAGTTGATTCTTTTTAAAGTGGCTTGATTAGAACACTTATATACTTTTCCAAACACTTTTCCCTAGTCTATTTGAGCTGATAACAACCCCTAGGGAGGAAATAGATGTGTTTTACCAACCCATTTTACAGAAGCACTAGGACATGGAGAGTTGAAGAGGCTTGCCCCAAACCATCCAGTGAGTTAGCAGAAAAGTTGATCCTGGGATCCAGGTCACTTGCTAACCTCACATTGAACGTCTAAAAACTGAATTAGGGACTGGGGTTGTGGCTCAGTGGTAGAGCGCTTGCCTAGCATGTGTGAGGCACTGGGTTTGATTCTCAGTGCCTCATGTAAGTAAAGAAATAAAATAAAGGTCCATCAACAACCAAAAATATTATAAAAGTAATTTTAAAAAATGAATTAGCTCAATTTTTTTGCAGTTGTCTCTAGCTAATTCTTTTGGCAAAGCGATCATTTCATACATTGAGTTCACGTCCCTGAGAGCACATCTGTGGCTGTAACAGTCAAGAGAGCCAATAGCCTCTAACACATGAAAAGGGAGCAGAGTTTGGGAACACAAGGGCAGTGGTTACCCTCTGTTATTTCCAAAGCGGGCAACATCTGGCCTTCCTAGGAAACATTTACTCTCAGAGGAAGTGAAACATCTCCAACCAAGGCCAACTCCCTCTTCCCATTCTCGAAGAGTACATCCCAGCCCCTAATCATTGACCCTCATGAACTGCTTGGGTTTGTCCTTTTCCTTCTGCTTGAGTTGTAGACAGTTTTTCAGAGCTAACTTTGCCAACCCATCCTCTGCCCCTATAAAAGCGGGGCTTTCTCCTCAGATACCAAGTCCCAAGCTCATCACCTTCCCCAGGGCCATCGTTCTCATCCATTGAGCTGCAGACTTTGGTGGATGCAAGTGAAGTAGAAGAGCCACCATGCTGAGAGCTCTGTAAGGGAACAGAAACAGAAAATAAAAACCTCGTGTCAGCGTGACTGAATCTCCACGTGTGACACCCAGCCCAGCATCTCAGCGGAGAGCTTCACCGATACTCAGGGAGGTTTGATTTTCACATTTGGAAAAGGGGGCCACACCTCCCTCCCCGACTATTAACCAGTAGTAGGTTGTGTTGACTGGTCAGGCTTATCATTGGAGACCTGGATATTCCATGACTTCTTATTCCTTTTTCTCAAAATTAGCAGCCTTTAGCGCATAGTTTGGGTTTGGCAGATTTTAAGAATCTCACCTCAGACAGTCTGTTGGCAAAGGAGACTAAATATGATACCATTCTGATCTTATCCACTATCTTTTCTATTCTTGCCATAGAAAAAATTCTCTCCAGTTTTTTAATGAGATATCCTACAAAAATAAAATAAAGACTCCGAAGTCTCCTAAAGACTTTAGGAGAAAGGCAAAAGAATGGATTTGTTAATTCCACTTAGAGATAAAGACACAAGCCTTAAACAGGTTATCAGTTTGTTAAATGTTACATAATATGTTCGAGGTTAAAAACAAGAACAGGGGCTGGGGTTGTGGCTCAGTGGCAGAGGGCTTGCCTAGCATGCATGAGGAACAGGGTTCGATCCTCAGCACCACATAAAAATAAATAAGGGTATTGCGTCCATCTGCAACTAAAAATTTTAAAAAATTTACAAAAAGAAAAAACAAGAATAAAAACCTAGGTCTGGTGATTCCCTTGTAGCTTTGATGGATTTTGACTCAAGATCCCTGACAACGAACAGGGTAACAACTATACTGGAGAGCTCAAAAGACAAAATAAAACCAATTCTTGAATATTATGTTTGGCTAGGGGCCGGTACTTTAACAATGAATATTTCCATCTCTGCCTCTATTTCTTGAAAAAACAATTTTCACATCGCACTGCTATTTCTAATAGTGAATACAGCTCGTCCTAAAAGATCTTCCTTCTGTTTCCCTGGGTTTATCCACTTGATTGGCCTGATGGGAGCAGGAGGCGGTGAGGGGGCGGCTTTGGCTCATGGTGCTGGCTGTCTGTGGAGCAGAGAGAAGGGAAAGAGCATCTGTAGTTGAATTGATTTGAAGAGGGGACAAGAAGCAAACTTGACCTACTTTTCCTCTGCTTACCTGCTTCCCTTCAACCTCCTCCCCTTTCCATCCAGCTTTAACTGTACACAAAGTAAAGGGTTAAGAGAGGTTTTATATAGTACATTGTACTCAACTGTCTCCTGCAGAGGAAATTAAATGATTTTAGTTTTCATAGAAAAGATTGATATAGTTGGGGAAAAGGCTACCTAAATCATTGCAGGGCCATTTGAAATAAGCACCACAAAATATTCTCTTGGCTGTGACAAAGATAAGCAATCCCATAGGATGATTTCATCAACCATCAACACTGAGAGTTGACGTGATTGGGATGAAATATCTTATAGGATATTCTAGAAATTCTGCCATTACTCTTGTATATCCCTGACTGTCATTAAATTTGTATGCTATGCCCCTTATTTTCCAGCATCATCAAAATCAAAATCACCCATCAATAAGCCTGACGACTTGATTTGCTTTTTTTTTTTCCCCCACCATGTTCTCTCATCCAACTTCTCTTGGTGACTGGTAGCACCAATTTGGCACAGGTTAGGCTAGAAAGAGGAATTCAGATCCTAGCCTCAAAACAGTTTGTTTTAGTGTGACACTAACTGTGGATTCATAACCCATTTGGTCAGAGGGACTGTAAACATATAAACTTCTACACCGTGCTCTGCTGAATTTTATGAATGTCTATTTGTGAAAACCTTGAATTTATATTACTGGGACAGGAGGCTGAGACAAGGCAGATTTAGTATGTTGATAACTGGAGAAAATAAACATTAACATGACCACATTTGAGGGGAAGGTATATGTTTTCCAGAACAGTGAGATCCTTTATCACCCCTGTCGCTGCAGATCAGAAAAACATTCAAGAAGTGTCTAGCATGGAGGCCTTCTCTTCTGGGCTCTCTGGTCCTTGAATTTCTCCCAGCAGCATCACAAGGGGTGTTTAATTAGGTAGACACATTGTGGGTTGAGGTGGCAAGTGCTGCCTTGTCATGCAGTGTTTTAAATTTTAGAATACAAAGACACACTCTTTCATCAAGCACCCCAAACTAACAGACCAGCAGTGTGTTTCCTAGCAAATAAGCCCACAATTTCTATACTCAGTTCCAAAAGCTTGTTCTTTTAATAAGAACATCAGGTACTCAATGCTGGACTCGGACCCAAAGTATATGAAAACATCTTTTAAACTGTAACATTTTATAAATGCATTATTCACTAAACTGCCTTATCAACCCATGAATTTCACTTTCGACAGTGCCACCAAACGTTGGTTGCCCTGAATGCGTGCCACAATGCCAGCTGTGTTTTCTCTACCACATGAATAAAAATCCCTCAAGGTTTTTAGGCTCTGTTTAGAAAAAAAACAAAACAAAAAAAAAAAACCCAAATAAACAAAGAAACAAACAAACAAAAAACCAGTAGGGTTAACGCAAGTTTGTTTATGTTGACAATTACTTATTTTCAACTTTAGTTTTGTGCTTTTGAAAATAAGTCACAGGTAGTTTCCAATTTCCTGCTGTCCGAGGATAGCAGATGATTGACAGTTTCAAGAGAAAAAATTATTTACTTATAAACAGGGTACTTTGGAAAGTTCCTGTTTTGCTTATTATGATCAAATAGAGTAAAATCACTGTATTAAACTTCTAATTGTGTTATTTTTTTTTTCCTCAAAGAAAATGGTGACTACTACATGTTTTTCCCAGACAATGGCCATGACCATTTATGGGTTTGAAGAACTTGAGGGACTGGAATGGACCTTAAATATTACCTATTCTATCCCACTTCCATCAACTTCTCCACTACAAAGAATTCAGCTGGGTGGTCAGATGGCTTGTGTCCAAACATTACAGTACTGAACTTGTTACTCCCAGAGGCAACCCTTAATTATTAATATGGGGCAAAGTAGAAGTTCCTTAAGTTACATTAAAATCATGTCCCTCTTTATTTTCCATTGATTGTTCCTGCCTCTTATCTTTAGCATCAGCCAGTACAAATCCAGTTCATCTTCACATGACAGTTCTGTAGGTATTCAGAACAGCCATGGACTCCTGGGTCTGTTCTCTCAATTTGCATATTCCCAGCTCCTCTGGATGTTTATCCTGTGACAGAGCTCCATGACTCCTTCACCCTCCTGTGGACATACTCAGCTCTCTTTAAAGCTGATGCTTAAAACTGAATGCAACTTTCTAGGTGTGTTCTGACCAGTCAGAGCATAGAGGGGGCAGAGTTTTCTTTCTCATAAATACAATATTAATTCCCTTCAAGATCATATTGTTTTATCAAGGGTGCCATGTGCTTTAACCTTCCACTGAGCTCACAGGTGTGTCTCCTTTCCCTAATCTGTATTTGAGAAATTAGTGTTTTGGAGCAAGTCCAAGGTTTCACATTTATTAACATTAAATGTCCCCTTTATTACATTCATATTCTTCCAGTCTGTTATTCTTTGGATCCTGATGTTGTCACTTAACATTTTTGCTCTCTCTCTTTCTCAGTTGAAGTCATTTCAGTAATCAGCATGGCCCTTAAGTATGACTGTCACTAACCCACGTATTGTAACTTAGATTCTCTTGGAACATTTGGTTTTTACCCACAAATCTGACTGAAGGATTTTGGTAATAGTAAACAGAAAATGTGTAAGTTCTTACTCTTTGGAATTGACCTAATGATATTTGCTAGACTTTAAAACTTATGACTAACAAAAGCTGAAAAGTCCACCTCTAGTTTTGATGGCTTCTAAATGAAACTGATTTACCTATTTAGTTTTTCTGAGCAGGTAAGACATTTTAGAAGGTGCATGCTGATAAGATTTTATGTTTGCTTCAGTCAGTTTGCTAATTCCAAGGCATCTGGGTGTACAGTAAAAAGCATACAGTTATTTCAGAATTTAATGCAATTAGCAACTCTGAGAGGTGTTGTGACATTTGAAATGTCATCACCTCCAAACAGGCTTAATGGGAACCATCCGGGCAGGTTGCTGACACCTGGATACTTTTATGGCACACCTTCATAAAAGGACCGCCCTAAGTAAGAACACATCCTAAATGTAGCTAGTTAGCTTGGGATCATGAAAACAGATGGAGAACACATCACACTTTTTGAAGTAAGTGAGAAAGCTGACATAACAGCTCTAACCACATTTTACCAAGATGTATCTGATGACTATGTAGTTTAAAAAAACAGTTCATTTTAAATGTTGTGAGTTACTCCTGCCACTTGTATTGATGTTGTCACGCAGCTGGGGTCCATGCTGCCTCAAGATATGGAAAATATCCAACTGATACAACAGAGGTAGACAAATCTCAGCAGACAGTTTTAGTTTTGGCTAGATTATTGTACTATTTCCATGTCACACTGTGTCTTGGCCGACAGTAAATGTTGATTTGGGAAATGGTTAAAAGAAATTTAGAAATCAAGTGGTCATGGTCATTGGTTTCTGGATCAACTTTATAAAGAAAACATAAGCCATAAACATTTAACAAACTCTAACAGCTCTCTTGGTAATTTTGGCTTTAGGTCTACAGAGGCTTTGAAGATGACCTGATAGAACAACATTAAATAGTAATATTGGTGTAGGAAGCTTGAGACCAGTAGAATCCTATGTAATACAGAAAAACCACAAATTTATTTTTCCCCAGGTGGTTACAAAATAAGTTTATGACATTAATCTGCAATGACTAATAAGAAACCCTGTTTTTGAAAAAAGGCAAAAAGGAAATGCCTTTTTTTCCAAATTCCTTTATCTGCATTCTTCATAATATGTTCAGCCTAAAATAAACTTTATGGCATATCATGTAACTAACAGTGAATATTATAAAATTAATGAAGATCTTAAATTTCATAAAGTTTTGGTTAACTGAGAGGAGGAGAAAAAGAAAATGGGAATTTTGGTATCACGTCTATGCTAGTAAAGCAACGGGAGCTAAGATTTTTTTTAAAACATCAATGAATTTATTTGTAATTCGATTCATCTGTTTGTTGTATCAGGTGGTCTTCTTGGCCTCTATTTTCCAATCACTATACATGCAGGTCAAGATCTATGTATTTGAGAAATTAGTGTTTTGGAGCAAGTCCAAAGATATATAACTCACAATCTGAAGCATTTGTCTTGAAAAGACTGTGCCATTGGGTAGCTACGACATGCCTGCTGGCGAGTTACTCTTCATGAGATCATAGTTTGGATGGGGACCAGGAAGTCATCTCATGTATTCCCTCTGGGTAGAGTAGCTCTCTGAAATGGGGGTTCCCAACCTATAATGAGGGAACTCACTATTCTTCCAGGTACCTGCTGTGTTTACTTGAAGTTCTGGTTCTATTAAGAAGAAAGTATGAATATCCTGTGGCAATTTTGTAAATCTGGAAATATTCCCTCCAGTTGTACATTATTGCTCTGGACACTGATTAAATTTATCAAGGAAATAAGAAAGACAGCCAGTTAGAGTCAATTGATTCTAAAGTTAAAAATCCTCAGCCCTTTTATTTTGAGACAGAGTCTCACTATGTTGCTAAGGTCTTCACTAAACAGTTGAGGCTAGCCTTGAACTTCTGATCCTCCTGTCTCGGTTTCTTGAGTTGCTGGAATTGCAGGTGTGAATCACCACACCTGGCTTATAATAGTTTTAATGTATTTTTTTCTAACTTGGCCAGCAGAATTTTTTATTCTCCTTTATATTATATTATGAATGAGCTAATGTTATGAATTTTGTCCTAAGCTAAAGTTGAAGAATCAAGTTTTAGCATTAATTAACTATATTGAATATATTTATTTATCTATGCTTTTAAAATAAATAGCTTGCATACATACACATACATATAAACATGTACACATGTAAAATTTTCATCTGCAAATTAGATGACCTTTAAGCCCAGAATACAGCTCATATTTTAAAAAAAATGCATGTTAATTTCTTTTTTTTCCAACCAGTTGCCAATTTGTCCAACAAATTCACCTTAAGACAACCGTTAGAGGAAGGCATATTACTGATTTTAATGCAACCAACTGAAACAGAATTCCTCATCACATAATTTTCTTACTTTGCTTTTATTATATTTTATACTTTGGATGTCCCATGGTGCTATTCTGCAGTATCTCAAGCATCACTTGCTGATTTAATCACAAGAATGCCATCTACATGGTCATCAAGTCACCTTTACTCCATGCAGTCACTTCAAATCCAATATCTAGTCATTAAGTTTTCTGAAAAAAACTCACTGAACAACATAGGCAGTTTTTCCTGTTTATTATATAGTTATTCTAAGATGGTAAGTGTCACAAAGTTAACTTCAAGAGGAATAACATGGTCTGTTGTGAAATACAAGGTACAACATTTACAATGAAACCACAGCACAAAGTGATGGAACGTTCAAAACTGGGTAGTTCAATGAAACATTTCATTAATTCTTGGTTCTACAAAACTCCGCTGATGGCCTGATGAGATGGATTAAAATATATTGCTGTTCAAAAATGTTTTTAACACCAAATGCTCTTTTTTCTAAGAGGAGAATACACATCCAAGCAACTCAAATTGTAAGCAGAAAGTATGTCACCTCTTTATAAAAAGCTTACCCAAATTTGTAACATTCATAGTGTATTTCAAAGTAAAGAATCCTTAGAAAAAAATAAACTCAATTCCTTGCTTATGGATGAGTATAAACTCCTTAAAACACACATCAAAAGAAAATTAACTTTCATAGTTTTTTGCCTATAAACCTTCTGATACTACCCTGGCTTCAAAAACATTTTGTGGCCATATATAATACAAACACCCATGTATTACATGCATCATTTATACTATCTTGGAATTTATCCATCCTCTTTACTAAAATGAACCACATTTTAAAGACACATATATCATGCACCCTTAAAAATTACTGTAAGGGCCTCTGACTTCCTATTTTTTCCACATGCATTACAGGCACAAAATTACAAATATTTTTCAGCTGACAGCAGAGCAAACTGTATCAGGCAATTGGTATACTCAATTCAATATGTCTCAAATTTTCACACTATACCATTGTAGGATATCTCAATCAAATACAGTTGTCACTAACATGCACAATTAGAGGGGCTAGCAAGGCTAACAAAAATATGCATAAATGAGCAAATGTACACACAGTAAATTCAACCAATTAGCATTTTCAAGTGTGTATATATTTATGTGAATATATACACACATAGAGCAGGTATATTCAAAATATGTCAACAGTTTAGAATAATGACTTAAAAGAACATACAGAATTGCCTTACAGGTTATCTGGCTTTGTTATTAAGCTTACTTCAAATCAAACACACTTTGGAGTCTCTTCTATTTGTTTTAACATAATATTCTTCTCCTTACAACTCTACAAACCAATATTTTTTTTTAGTGAATATTGATTGACAATCACTACAGTCATCAATACACACACAAAATAGGAAAACATCAGTTACAGTATTCAATCATTTTAAGGAATCAAACACCAAGACATTAAAATATAAATATTAATGTGTTATTTAATAGTTGACACAATATTGGATTTGTCTAGATTTCAATTTTTGTTTATCCAGATTTCATTTTTTTTGGATAAATCAGTACATCTGAATATTAAGAAACATTTTGTCATATGAGTTTGACAAAGAGTTTTTGAACTTAAATGTGTTCCAAATGATATGTCACAGTGTAGCACTTTATGATATAAAGGTTTACGTATGATTCTATAAGAGCCAGTAACTTATAAGACTGTGTCACAAATACCATACTTTGCTATTTATGGTCTATACACATACATGAATACTTACATAGGCACACCCACGGACACACTGAGCCCTGCAAATTCACAAAACACCCACACACCTGTATAGATATATGGCCACTATGAAAAATTTAATAATCCAATAGGCAAAATATGTGGATTCATTTTTTTAGGAATATTCTTCTCCATTCTCATTCACTTTTATTTAGAGATATGGCTTTTATACTTTTGTTTTTAATTTGAAAAAAAGAAAAAGCCCATCATGTATAGATCTTCAAGAGATGCCACTGGAATATCCCTGTTGATTAACTCAGGGACTCTGTATGGTACATTAATGCTGGTACAAATGTTTTAGAAAATGTTACTTGGTTTTGAAATATTTAGATGAGCTAATATATTTATGCAGGGATGTACACAGTTGGGTGAACCTGAATCTTCTTAAAAGTCTATGGCAGTACAGAAACACTTTAAATTTCCCCCATTTAGTTGATGAGGCAAAACAAAGAAGAATATCCCACATGGCTTTCACACCTGTAGTCTTTTGAGTTTGCACTGAACTCCACATTTTTTATATTACTAGGTTTTACACTTCTAAAATGCTGAAAGCAGGGAAATGTTTCTAATACATTTTTCTACAATATCTATATCTAAGAAATAAAAAGTGAGTGCAAATGAGAAAGTTTCAAGCTTTCCACTATAGCACAAGATCTTCAAAGCACTTTTAAGGATTACCGTAAGGAAAAAAAAATGCATGGCTTTTGCTGGAGTGCTCTCCTGCTCAGTAGATCAATTTTAAAATTCAGTGTCTAATTTTGCAAAAGAATTCTGTAAGTAAGCAAATCTTAAGTGCCTATAAATCACCAATTTGGTTCCAGCAATGAACTGAAAACTTATGGTTTGTTGCTAAGGATTTTCTATTTCTGCTTTTGTGTAATAGAATTATGCACTGCATAGAGAAAGATCTCAAAGTCTATAAGTGGTGTGCTATTTCAATCTCGGAGGGACTTTAGTTTCAAAAAGTAAATGATATATATTGCCCCTGAACAGTCCTTTAATAAAAGTCATATGTTCAAAAGATTAAATGCTGTGGAATAGCATTTCCCTTGGAACGGCTTGAATGGAAAGTTGGCCATGATATCTATCGGCAATTAGTATAAGTCCAGTTTCTTTTTGCCGTGTCTAAACAAAGCCGTGGGCTTTATATCAATTGGCAATATCTGCCACTTATACAGAACAAATAGCATTTATTGGACCTCTCTAAGCAGTAGTTGTCCATAAGATTGACAGTGCAGGGAAGTTGAAATTACTGGAATTTATTTTTGTTCTGCACCATCTGACCCCACCAGATTTAAGTTAACTGTTCCACTGCTTTCTCTGCATTTTTGACAGTTTAGTTAAATACATACTAATCTTTTATGGACTCAACTGTATTAAGTAATGCATTTTACAAAGACATAACTAAAACAGACACCAGCAGAGGCAGCCTCACAGATGTTTACTGTTTCAGCTAAGACAAAGCAGTCTTTTGATCTCAGCAGGAGTCTCTGTTCATTTCTATTGGAAACAGTTTTAAAACCTGAGGTCTGGAACAGGTATTATTATGAACTGTTCTTTCAAGATGGAATGGTTCAGTTTGCAGTTCTCGAATAACCTGCCAGAGAAGTGTCTTTCTCTCCAACAGACAGGATAATGAGGCACTAATTATTATAGGGCTAAGTTTTCAAATGCTGTTAGATTGCCTGGACTTTTTTTTTTTTCTTCTTTTGGTTGGAATATTTAATTCACTTGTAAAGTGAGATGGTAACATAGGTAACTATAAACCAGATGGTAAAATTTGCTAGTTGAACAATTTACCAAAGAGATAAATCAATAACATTTAAAACACTGTATGACAACTGAATTTCTCTCCATCTTGAATCAAATGTTTTCAAATTGTTTTGAAGTATAATTTGAAAAAAAATTCAAATAAAATCCTCCAAATGGCATAATACATTTTAAATTTATCACCTACTGAGATATGTCAAGCCTGGAGAATATCAAACCATGCTTTATAAGTCTTAAATTGTTAGTGTTTGAACTAGTAGAAGTAAATGATCACAGGATATGACTTACACACAATAGACCATACACATTAAATTAATTTCTAACATTCAGGTTTAAAAATAATTGTTTTATGTTTAAGCAAAGCTGACTATAATTTTTAAAATAGAAGACTGAGAGCAGAATTAGTAGGTTAATGTTTGACAATGGGTTATAATCAGACTTACTTGATTTAACACAAAAGGAGTTTTGCATATGAACATTTCCAAAACAATAGCAAAATTCAGGATTTATCAAAATGAACAATTAGATAATTTTGGCCTAATTTATATAGCACCATTTCAGGGAATTTGGATTCTCAAAATTAATTTGTTTTTAGAAGTCTTGGCATTTCTTTTAAGCTCTGTGTGTTAAAAGATAAAAATCCAAGCTGCAGGCTTTACACATTTGAAAATCATATATACGGTTGTAGGGAAGAATTATATCATTTATAGCAGTACCATTGAATAAGTTCCTCATATTTTTATATAGATTAAACTCTATTTATGTTGTTTCCAAAAAATGACAATTTTAAAAAATGAAATTTGACAAAAACAAGTTTCTAATGTTCAATGGTAATCTTCAAGAGATGTGTCCTTGACATGTTTTTTCCCCTTAACTATATTAACCCACAAAATCATAAGAAGTTTTTTCTATCCAGAAAGAAAAAAGTCTAATTTAATATTTTCATTATTTTATAATAAAAGTAGCTCAAAAAATAGTTATCCAAATTTTACAAAGAATACAACTTTAAGAAAAAAATGTTTGCTAGTGCCATTTTTGTGCTGCTTTACAACAAGTACAGAAAAATTGTATGGTATGTTTTCTTACAATTAAAAAGAGAACCCCATCTATGGAAATGATGCTTCTACAATGCTCCATTGTTAGCATGTTCCTGTACTCAATATTGGATCCATATATGAAAGTTTTCTACAGCCAGGTCTCACACAGAAATCTCAGCAATTGAGCAATATTGTGTTCAAACTCCCTGTAATCGAATCAAAGGGAGGAGATATTTAAAAAAAAAAATCTTTCCTTCAAGGACAAATATCATGAATACAAAATGCCTACATATTGTATTTTGTATGATTTGGTCTTTACTATTTTAAAGTATGCAAAACTCTTTTGTGCATTTTGCTGTTAGACGTTTGCTTAGGAAACGTGAACCTTCACCCAATCACAAACCATATACATTGCTCCATTGTGTCTTTTACACTGAGTCTCCTACTGAGTCCAAATCATCCGATGAGAGGGGGCGGTACAGGTCCTGTAAGATGAAGGGCGGTACAGATTCGTTTACTTGGCTCTCGTGGGTGCCCTGTTGCTCTCCTAGGAGCAATCCTGAATGGGCATCCTTGGTTTCTAATATAATTAGACCTCCCAAAGTCATCAGCTTTGGAGAAGAGAAAAAATAACAACAGAGAAGCCATCTACATAGAGATAACAATGCAGATGTCACCTTATCAACCAGAAAAAAATGCGGCCTAATCTATTTGTGAGCTTTTGTTTGCTGTGTTTAGTTGAGTTCTGGTTCCAGAGGTTTACAAGGCCAATTCAGCTACTCTGTGCTAGGCAATTCTTCCATGAACATTTCCTTCCGATTCTGGGTATAAGAGGAATGTGCTTACCTCAAAAAATAATTTATTAGGAGCCCCAGCTGGCATTCAGTATATACTTGTCCCAGAGCAGCAACCCAGGTGTTGCATTTACACAGAGCATAAACCCAGTAAATGCTGCCTTTTCAAAATTTTATGTTTGGATGACAGGAAGAATGCATAGTTACCCCATTCCTTCCCAGTCTCCTCCTTGTTCCCCAACTACTTGCCCATATCCTTCCCTCCTGCCCTTTTCTGCTATTAGATCTCTATTGGTAGCCAAGCAACCACCTCAGATCTGCAGAGAGTCTACAGTTGGTTTTTTCCCCCCTATTTTGTACCACCCACTCCTCACATCATCTGACTGATCAGATAATCTACAAAAGTCAATGACGTGGGAGTTTAAAGGGGAGCTTCATTCAACCTACATAGCTATAATGTATTTTGCCCTGATGTTTTAAAAAATGGGACCAAGAAAAGTTCATGGACGGGAAAAGAGCCTCCAAGGTCCCCTTCTGTGACTATTCAGACACTTCTAGAGAGCAATTGAAGTAACAGTGTTGGAAAAATTGAGGGAGGGAATTTGTGCCACAAATATGTTTATGAATTATAGGCAGACTTTTATTTTTAAGCCTATTCTAAAACATCAGCAGAAGTAACATAAAAACATGATTTTAAGGTAAAAAACAGCTGACTAAATTATAATACAAGTAAAAATACAGATTTTCTTATTTGTTAAGAAGGCAGTCAAATTTCTTGATATTTCTTAAAAAAAGAAAACATCTTTACATTCCTCTATTTTAAAAGGGATAAGAAGTGTATGTATGTGTGTGTGCATGTGTGTATTGAGATGGGGGAAGCCAACTCATTTTCCTGGTTATGTTGCTAGGCAACACAGAAGGGAAAAAATAGAAGTAGCTACTGTTTTCTAATTTGCAATAAAAAAAGTTAATTTATTCTTTGAAGTGTCTTCTTTTAGCACACACCATCTTTCACTTATTTCAGTATTTCCTGCACAGGACTATAGCCAACCATTTGAGAAGGATATTAACCAAATTTGAAACAGGATCAGTTTTTAGGGATATTCTCGGCCTATTTTGACTGGGAGGGGTTACTTGATGTAGTTGTCTACACACCAAGATGAAAGCCCTTTCACTAAGGCAGCTGGGAATGTCTCCATGCACTGACATGGTACATAGATGGAGGATGTTCATAAATTCAAAGGCTTAAAACCAGAACCATCTTTGAATGAATGCAGCTAAATTCAAAAGCTTGGAAACCAAACCATCTTTGAATATATCCAGTGTCCTGCTCACAACATGTGCTTAATAAATGTTTTCAGATGGCGATAAGCCTTCCCCACCTGCCCCCCGCCAAAAAAAAAAACCCAAATGGGATTTCTTTCTCTCTGTGTCAAGGATCATGCTTGCAATGGTAGTTTAAATGGCAAAATGAAGGATCTGTCAGAGAACCACACCTTATAATCATTTCCCAAGTGCTAAAAATGTTAATTATATAAGCCAATGACTACACAGCTAGATGGAAATTTTCTGCCTCAGTTGGACAAATCCTAGTGAAGTGGGGAATACAGAGGGCAAAGATGCACATTTTAACCTCATTCTGCCAACAAAGGAAACCTGAGCAAAGCTTTCCACCCAACATGAAGGGGTCTTCATAAGCAACATGCAACTTGCATCTATAGTAGGCATTCTTACTCTTAATTTGTTATCAATATCAACAACTACATATAAGCTACATCAATAAATCTGGAATCTGAGTTTAATTGGATCAAAGAATAAAGAGGGATTTCTATGCTAGGTGTATTCTCCAAAGCATACATTTAGAGAGGAGGTGGGGATTTTTGTGAAAGAGGATTCTTCTTGGGCTGTATCTAATGCTGCCCCTATAGATTGGAGCCTTACTGGGTGACATTTAAATGAAAGAAATGGCCACACAGATGCTTCCTTAACTCACAGGTAGGCTTTAGGAGATTAAATGAAATTGGCCAATTCTTCTTTGAGAAATTCATTAATGTTTCTGGACTTTAAAATTCCCATTTAGACTATAGCGGAGTAGAAAACCGTGGCAAATACAGTCAAATGGAACTGCATAGAGTTATTGGGTTTTCAATCTAGCAGGAGACTTGTTTTATTTTGTTCTTCCAACTGAGGCCTAGAGAGGATAATGGACTTATCCAGGAAAACCTGGTCATTTAGTGGAGAAGCTGGAAACAGATCCCAGGCTCTGTCCCACAATCTAAACAAGCTCCACCTGATGCCAGGTGATTCAGTGGAGAAAGATAATAAAGCCTGACACCTGGTGCTACAATCCCCAGTAGGACTGGGGACTGACCAAGTCCCCCTTGTCCCCTACTTTGAGATGACTGATGGTTCTTTTGGCCTAAAGATCCAACCTGGGCAGGAGACTTGAAGTGAGGGGCTTCCATTTTGGGTGAAGCTTAAATTTATGGAACCAAGAAGTATCATTTTAAAACACATAATAAAAGAAACAAAATTCAAGAATCCAGTAGCTGAATGCAATAGCCCCCAAGAACCTTGCTTATTAAAACATTCGGTGACTACCATCATAAACTCTACTAAGGTTACAACTTCCCCCCACCTTATTTTGAAATCAGAACCATGAGAGTCTTCTACTTTCTCCCTTGAACTTTCCCCAACTCCCCTCTCCAATTCTCTTATTCTTGTCTTGGTCTTACTGGAAAGGACAAACAGTACAGGTTGTGAGAGGACAGAACAGTTAAGTAGTTCTTCCACCCGGAATGAAGAGCTAACTCTCACTTGTTCCTAAACATGCGGAAGCTAACACTGTTTCCAGCAACTTTTTCACTTTGGTCTCCAAGCTCAGCCAATTTCTCTGTTATTACACAAGAAGCTCAAAATAAATACAAGTAGAGATGAGAGAGAATGAGCTCAATATGGGTTTCATTCACAAAAACCATGTAGCCTATGTACCCAGTCCCTGTACCAGGAGCTCTGAGCTGCTCTGGAACACCATTCTAAGTCACACAGCAACTCCCCAACAGGACCTTCATCCACAAACAGCACTTTTCCTTTTCCCTGAAGGGGCTGGTGATCAGTGATGATTTTTAATAAAATTCATTACCATTAAGGAAGCTTAGAAGCGAGTGCAAATAAAGTCTGTGCATTTAAAACAAAAAAAGAGAGGAAAGTATTTAAAAAGTGATTCAGCCAATGTACATTCCTCTCAGAGTTTAAGATCTGGAACAAGTTGATGGAGAAATTAAAAGCCCAGAGTTCTCACTACACCACAGCAATGGTACGTGACCCCCTATTGTCGCCCCCTGCCCTGGTGTGGTTGTTCCCTAGAGACAAGCAGCACTATTTGTTTCTTGCATCAAGGCTCAGACAGATCTTAAACAGGTAGCTTCCTTGTTTCCTTACCCTCTGCTTCCGCAGGCTTCCTGGACTGGTGGGTGATGGGCTTGGCGACTTGCCGGAGCGGGGAGTGGAGAGCTGACTACCAGGGGTTCCATTAACTAGAAATACAAAGAATCACACAGAGAGAAAAATGGCATGTTAAAGAATTTTCATGACAATTCATCTTCTCAGAGAAACAAACAGAGAGGGACATCTGTTAAAATTTAGACATTCATTTATCTGTATCGTGGAGAAAAGCCTTAGGGGAATAACTGTCTTCAGAAACTCACTGTTTTGTGAATCCTGTGTTTAATAGAGCAGCAGGTTACATAATAATTTTTAAAATGCACTTTTTACAACTTTGCTGATGAATTTATTAATAATGGCTCTATCTATGCCAACAGAGATTTTAGGAGTGTTGTTAAGGTCTTGAGTCATTTTCGGTGAGATTCATCTTTAGATGCCCCATGCTAACCCAGTGGGAGTAAACATTAGCACGGCTCACAAGTTGCATCCCCAGATCACTGTGTGTGTGTGTGTGTATATTTTTTTAAATAATTATTTAATCACTTCTGGAAGTTCCTGCATCCATGTGTTCCCCATACATCCCTCAGCCTGATTCTGATGGCCTTGCTTTAAACAGTACAAAGTAATTGGCCACAGACACTGAAGAACTCACAGTTTGTCTGTGCTACCATGGAATAGAAAAGCTGTTCTCTAGCAGGTTCAAATCACTGGAATTCTGCCTAATTCTCAACTTTCATACACTATTGTCATTAAACTGAGCTAAAGCCCCCAGAACTCAAATAAGTAAATCTTTTCTCTAAGTAGCATCGCCTCTAAGAACAGATAAAACACCTAAAGACAAGATCTTTATAAAGATACATAAGGTTGCCTCTATTTCACTTGTAAAAATGACATTACAGTCCGCTCTGAGTAAGGCAGAACCAGGCAGGAGACATACATTCTGGAGGTGTACGACAGACACTTTCCACGAGGGAGAGCGACAGTGCATTCCACTTACCTTCAATGAGTTCTAACATGGACAGTGTTTGACCTGACAATGGCAAGAGGCAAGAGCTCCTCTCAGCACTAAGCCGAGCACCAGCGGAAATGGGAAGCGGTTGGATTAGTTAAGGATGGCTAAGGCTGCGCCCAGAGCAGCTGAATGAGATGCAGGATTCATCAGCAGATGCCTTTTCTGCGTAGGGCTGACGTCTTCCCAGCAGCAGTGGGAGGTGCGGGTTCTGTCTTAGGCTACATCAAAGGTGTCAATTAAGCCTCATGCCAACGCGGAGCCCCGGCTACCCCCACTGACACACTCACTCCCGGAAGCCCCAGCCTTCTCAGTCCTTTGCACTGAATCATAATGAAGTGCCTCTGGGGGCAAGAGCCCCAATGACTCATCTGAGAATCCAAATGACAATAACTCTTTTAAAGCCCTGGCAACTACCAGGTAATAAGGACACCCTCACAAAATTCACTGGCAAGGTACAGTATTTATTGATTTTTCCTAAACTACATTTTCACAAAAAGTTAACGGCCCATGAAAGTGGAAAGCTCCTTGTTTTCATCTCCTCCAAAGACCTTAAAAAAATGTCACACACACACAGTATGTTCTGTGCATGTATAATTATTATGCACCGATAAAAAGAATGTCACATACCCCATGCTGCACTAATTTGCAATTTCATCTTTGAAATGTATTTGGTGACTCCTTAAAAAAAACAAAACAACAACAACAACTAAAAAAAACCTGGAGTTTTTTTTTTTTTTTCTTTTCAGAGTGAAATGGAAAGCTGAGAATGCTTTAATTTACTTGTATACTACAGATTTTTTTTGCTGAATGAGCTTCATGCTTGAGACTCCACACATCTGTCTTCCCAGTCAGTGGCTCAGTAATGGACAAGGACTATAGAACTGTGGCAGATGCAAAATCTACAACCAACAAGGGAAGAGATACCCTGCTGTTGGTCAGAGAATGTGCTTTACAAATGTAATATATTCTGTGCCCACTTCTAGTCTACTTTCCTCTTTATGTCATACCTAAAGAATACACAGACTGAACAGGAAAATGAGCAAATAGGAAGCAAACTTAATATTGACACTTTTTACTCTGGGATCTCTAATCTTACCAAGTTAATGGGAAATGAAAAAGAGGAAAACAGCCCTCAGCATAAATACCTTGCTTTAAAATTCAAAACAATAACAATACATTTGTATTTAGTACCCATTAAACATGTACTACAGTTTATTGAAAATTTATTTTGTATGCATAAGTCAATACACTTATATCTTCATAAATGCACACACATTTATGCATTTATAGGTATACATATTATCTCAATTAAATCTCGCAAAGACTCTGAGGTAGACATAATTATTTCTCTCCATTTCACTGATGAGGAAATTGAGTCATAAAGACGATGAGCAATTTGACAAGCAAATGGGGGACAAAGGTCAAAATCTAACCTAGGAAATTCAAAACTACACCTTGGCTAGCTGCACCAGCCTTCCACCCCAGGGGGAAATCAGAGAACTAAACTAGTTACTACAATGCAGCATTTTGAGAGGGGAAGTACAGGGTGTTGCTATTGGAATTCTAACAGGTTCAAATCACTGAAGGTCTACAACCAAAAGAGTCAAGGTTGGCCTTTGGAGAGGGCCATGGGTAAAGGAGTTGGCCAGGTGATTCTGCAGAGGGCACAATGAGGGAACTGTGTCTCAATTCCAGGAGACCATGTGTGTGAGGGTTGGGCATGGAAGAAGGAGCTAGTGTCATTCATGGAAGAGACCCGCATAAGTTAGCCACAACAGATAGGTGGAGGTGGAGAGAGAAGGGAGTTATGAATGAGGATGGAGGAAGAGATGGGCTGTGGGAAGTGCAAAGCATTAAAATTAATTCTAAGGAGTTTGGTTTTTATACAAAGGGCAAAGAGAAGTTATTGAATGATTTTAAGTGTGTGCCAAGGGACCGGGTTTGCATTTTAAAGAGCTCTCAAGAGCTCTTGCCCTGCCAAGAATGGAGTAGAGGAGAACAATATTGGGCATAGGCTAATCCTTATGAGAATGTCAAGGTAGGAGAGAGTGGGATACATTAAGGTCTTATGGCCAGAGATAGTGGTAAGGTTTCGTTCAGGGTAGGCAATGAGGGAGGAAGTAAATGGAAATGTTGCAGAAATATTTAAGAGATAAAAACTTTAGACTACAGTATTTGCTAATGGATTGATTGAAGAAGATTAGAGGGAGCAAATTTGGGAGAATAAGAGAGTTGGGACACACTGAGCTGAAGGCCCTCATGTGACATCAAGTCTGCCACACTGGTCCGTGTTGCTTTTTCTGTTTTAGAGGAAGAAACTGACTTTCAAAGAAGTAACTTGCTCAAAGACAAACAGCTGAAAGGCAGCAGAGCTAGAACTGAACCTCAGTTATGTCTCATTTAAAAGACTTAGCACTTTTCCCAGGAGCAACCAGTCCTGGCACTTTGGGGAACACAGAATTTCCATTCCACTGCAGAGTGAGGACCTCAAGGTCTCTCTCCTCACTGGGGACCTCAGACCCACCTCCTTTTTTCAAAGACACTGTGTCCAGTACTTTCTTTCTATTACCATGTGTCTGGAAAAATGAAACTCAAATGCCAAACACATCATTTATGATTTACAACACAACCTACCTGAAATTTGGGGACAGTCTGCGCTATTAGTTTCAGAGGTCTTTTCAGACTCTTTTTAACCCCAATAGCATTAGCAACCTCTTAAAGGGGCTCTTGACACCCAGAAGGTATTATACTCCTTCTTGTTGAATCATTGCTAGAATAGTTTTCTTTCATAAGTAATTTTGACACTTGTATTGAGTTCACTTGCTTTTAGTTCTGTGACACCACAAGTCCCTGAGTGCCAATGAGAAGAGCTTTGTTACTTATTTATTTGTACTTATTAAAATTCAACTGGCATTATTTTCCAGAGGCCCTTATTAAACAATTCTTTATCCTGAATGGGAAGAATTTTCAACTTTGCGTGGATATTCTTAAATAGCCAAGTCTAACAATGAATTATTTCAATCTAAATTCGCCGAACTCAGAATTGGTAAAGAATTCACCACTGCCTTGTGCCCAGCCCTGGTTTCCTTCACTCAGATCTATCTGGGGACATTTCCCTTCAATCCTGAATTCCCTTGCTCTGCTTGTTACCTCTTAAATGAAAAGTGCTAACCCTTAGGATGGATTATTAGCAGATACCATGATGGTCAGTTACATAACTGGGCCCCAAAGGGCTGTGTAAGAAATCTGACCACAGAGCTCTTACCAGCACTCATCCATGACACATTCTTTCAACTCAACTGTCACCTATGCCTATCAGGGATCCAACAGTACACAGTAGTCTCTCCTCATCTGTGGTTTCACTGTCTGCAGTTTCAGTTACCTGAGGTCAATTGCTATCTAAAAACATTAGTAAATGGAAAACTCCAGAAATAAACCAGTCATAAGTTTTCAAAATCTTTCATTACAGTGCATTGTTATAACTGTTGTATTTATTACTAGTTATTGCTATTAATCTCTTACTAACTCATAAACTAAACTTTATCAAATGTAGGTATGTATAGGAAAAATGTAGTATATGTAGGGTTTGGTATTCTCTTAGGTGTCAAGCATCCATAGAATGTCTTGGAATATACCCCTGTTGATGAGGAAGAATGACTGTGTATTGGTGTAGCACATTAATAATAAATAATACTATTCATGAAGTGTCTAGATTCACTTCTTCCTTCATCATTTCAGACAGTTGATCCTACTCTTTTTTACTAATTGAAGCCAAAAAGCCAGAATTCTATATCAACCTATTAGTACACAGAGTGTACTCAAAGTACAGGCTAGACTCTTATTAGTCCTGTTCTCCAGGAAGCTCATAAATGAATATGAAAGTATTCAAAACATTATGGCATTTGGAAACACTTGGCTCATCCTTGACTGATTCATTACTCCTTTTAAATGACTTTAGATATATGTGTCTGTTAATTGAGCAAACCCTCTATGGTCTTAAAAGGTTTCTCCTCTTTACAGTTGCTTCCTAAGATTCATACACCAAGAGAAAGCTAAATGGTTTTAAATATCTCACACTGATTCAAAAATTAGAGATTTCTAAGCAAGACCATTTAATTAAAAGGTGAGCAATTTTTTTTTCATTCAACAAATTTTGATTGTGTTTTTGCATATGGGGACACTGTGCTAAATACAGTGGATTAAAAAAAAAACACACAGAAACTGTATGGATTGGTGTAGAATCACCCAACATTATAGTGTGTATATCACCAGGAATAAAATGAGAATTCATGGGGAAAATCAAACTTCTGTTGAAGTGGGACTCTCCTAAAACACTAAGTATCTGTAAGGAATTAAGTAAGGACATCTAGTTCTCTCTGAGGAGAAGCGGGAGGGGGAACAGACACACATGTGACTATTTTAAAATACTAAATCTACTGAAATAAAAGATCAGAGCTTTAGAGATGATTCCCCACCCCAACCTGAGTCGGTTCTTTGTACCAAAATCAGAGAGTTGATGAACTTTTGATCTGTCCTCTCTTTCTTTAGATGCATAGATCTCAAAGCTGTTATCAAACATGGACATGAAGAGAGGACAAAGGGATAATTTATAAATCACTCTTAACTTTCTATAAAGTAGTTATGAACTCTGCTGGGAGAAACGCCAGACAGGAAACCCACTCACACACCCTGCTACCACCGGCTACAAGGCTTCTCCTTGCTTTTTAGAGTAAGAAAGTTTGCTGGGACTGAGTACCTGAAATGTTTTCTGTCAAGCTTTTCCTGCATTTAAATATGGCTATGGTATGAGAAACAATGTCTATACAACTCCATTTGATCCTCATTGCTTTTGTTTATAAGAAGATTTTACCAAGTATTTGTATTTGTAATTTTGTCCTGTTATCAAACAAAATCTAATTTGATGATTTTATTAATATCTTATCAAAGTCACAACAAAGTAAAAAGCACACATTGAAAAAACTAGAAAATATATATTAAATGGTAGAACTATAGACAGTTGATTTTCCTACATTTCTGAAATGTTTAATGATGATAATGTATTACTTTATGAAGAAGACATTTAAAATTAATTTCTTAATAGGGAATTTTATTTTATGACAAAATAGTGATTGTTAAGTGAAAATAAATTTCAAAGTGACAATCTTCAATGGTTATTGGTTTTTTTTGCCTTAATTTTCCTTCTTCTTTTCTATAAGGTCTTTTATCCTTCAGGCCAGATCATTTTTACACTCTTTCAAGGATATATAAACTTCAACATTTTTGCTATAACACAAAATTCTGGCGCTTCTTTTCTTCCTCTTCTTTTTTTATTTCAACAGTGAGTAACTTTCTGGACATAAAATCTACCTTGCTGTTTCCCTGTCTGCTTTTAACACACAGAGAGGCTCATTTATTTCTGTCCTACACTTGTTGGGTTGAGGGGAGGGAATGTGTTCATATATGTGTGCGTGTCTGTAGGTTTAGGGGGCAGCAACTGAGGTACATCTCCTCAGGGAGTCTGGCTTCCAGCCTGAGACTGTTCCTTACTCCCTAATCCTCATAGAGGCTGTCAATTCCCTAAAATCTCTTTTCCCAACCTTTGTCCATTGCTTGCCGCATTGCTGAGAAGAAAGAAACAAGGAAGTTCAAGGAAGGACGGACAGACAAGCATACAAAAAGATGAGAGATGACTATCTAACAGAGTAGGAAAAAGATGTTCTTTCCTGATTCTAGCTTCACAGGTGCTCCCTCCTAAGGTGATGCAGAGCTTTGAATTTTTCCAAAGGGCCCATTTGCTGAGAACAATGAGAAAAGAGGAGAAGAAAGAACAGAAGAGAGGAAGAAAGGGACATGACTGTGTGAATTTTTAAAATAAAAACTTAGAGCTAGTCCCTTAAGCCTCAAAAAAATCTAGGCAAGCTCATCAGCTTCTAGTATTTCTCAGTTCACTCACCCAGTCAACATTTTACCAGTTAGCAACCATGAGCTCACAGGTGTTACAGAACGAACAAAGAACTCCCTCTTTGAGACCTTATGGTCTGGTAGGGTGGTACAACATGTCACTTGTAGACTGGGAGCCCAACCAATTGCCACAGGACTCCAGGGTTGGAGAAGATGCAACGGAGAGATAGATGACCAGGGGACATTTTGCAGAGATCAGCTGAGAAGAGTTGGGTGTTGTGTTAGTTAGCTGTTGATCATCGTGATCAAAATACCTGACCAGAACGACTTACAGGAGGAAAAGTTTATTTTGGGCTCACTGTTTCTGAGTTCAGTCTAGTCAGCCAGTTCATCACTCTGGGCAAGAGGTGAGGCAGGTCATCATGGCCGAGGAAAACTGCTTGGTTCTTGGCAGCCAGAAAACAGAGAGAAAGCAAGATACCAGGGACAAGATGGAAGCCCCAAAGGCACACCCTCAGTGGCTGACTTCCTCCAGCCACACGCTACCTGCTAACAGTTACCACCCAGCGTAATCTAAGCATTCCAACTCTGAACATTCCTGCGTGAACACAGGAGCTTGGGGGGACACCTTACATTCAGACCACAACAGATGCACTGGTTTTTGACATCTGAAGTGACAGAGGAAGACACTGTATGAGATAGGTTTTGGGAAATTCCAAGAGTTATTTGGAGAAACACATTAGTTTCTAGGATAGAGAATAAGGAGATGTGGCTGGAAAGGAAGACCTTGGCCAAATCAAGATAGTTCTTCACCTGAGGACAAGGAATTTGGACTGTTTGGCAGTGAGTAAAGGCAGCAAGTGGGACACTGGTGCGCTGGGCAGATGTATGAAGCAGAGAATAAAGGCAAGGAGGTCAGCCAGCAGGCTTTTCGGTAGCTTGTGATAAGCAGAGGAGTCCTAGAACAGAGAGAGGCTGCCCAGGTGGAAAGAGAGTGAGGGCATGACAAAGGGGGACAGACAAACTGAATGTGGAAGGAGCGGGGAGAAGGAATCAAAGATCATCTCAAAGGAAAAGGATAAAAGGTTAACTTAATAAAATATGGTCATCTAGAGTTGACAGACACAAAAGGAAGGAATTTTTGAACCCCTATCAGATGGGATCGAGGACAGGCTGTAGTTATACAAGGGAATTGGGCAACCATGGACACCGGTGGGTGAGGGTCAGGACTGAGTCAGAAGCCTCTCTGATCACCACCAGTAGCAGTGCCCACTTCAGTGAAGCGTGGAAGTCAGCTTAGGGGCAGCCCTGTAATGACCCCATGGACAGCATTTCCAGATAAGACCCCATGACCACTGAAACAGCTCCTTCCCAGACATTGAGTGGTGTCCCCCCAAATCCTATGACTTGCTTTTAGATGCTTCTTGGCTTCTCAGCATCTGCCACTTCTGGCCTCTTCCTCCATCTCAACCTTGCCTCTTTGACTCTGTCACTGCACTCATTGTCCTCTGGTCTCCTCTAATCTGCTCTGAGAATTGCACCTGTTCCTCAGGATTCCATTTTCCTCTTCACAAAACTCTCAGTGGGGTAGAGGAAGGAATCTTACATTTCAATTATTTGAATCACTGCTATCTGCCAGCATCTCCCAAATATACCTCATCAGCTTCAACACAGTTCCTTAGTCCTAGTTGCTGACCTGTCCGAAGCATGTCCCACTCCACATGTCTAAAATGGAGCTCATTCCCTACCTTTCTTCCTCACTGGACAAACCTAAACCTGTTCCTCATCCCTGATCCCTCTCTCCCTCTGGCTTCACATCCAGTTAAATTTCTGGTTTCATTTCCCTTTTGAAGTCGCCCCCATTTCTAATGGAGCGGTTTCAGTTCTGTCCTGACAATTTCTTTCCAAGGTGATGGCAGGGGTCTCCCAGAGTTATCCTGGCCCCTCATCAGCAGCCATCCTTTCTACTATAGTGCCACTGTTTCTAAACCTCAACTGTGATTATCAAGCCCTTGATAAAAATCCCCTTTTACCTCCTAACGTGCCTTCATGGCCCTGTGCAATCTGAAAAGCAAATGGACTATCACTGTGTTCTTCAGTCCTTTCCTAGAATTCTATTACTTATTTTTATTGGACTAATAACTGTTCCCTAATACATCGTATATTTTCATGGGTTTGTGCCTTAACTCACAAAGGGAGTGCCCTCCTGGCCCTTCTTATTCTGGAAGGATTCTTCTAGTCCTAACTTGTAAGCCCTTGTCTCTTAGAAGCTTTTTTTTTTGACTCTATTAATGAGATTGAACCCTTTCTTCCTCTGGGTCTCTATGTCACTTACTACACTATTAACAGAAATGGTGTATATGTTTGTCTCCCAATTAGAATGCAAGCAACTCTAAAGACAAGGACTGTGGTTTAATTATCTTTGTATCCTTGGGGCTGAATACATGCCTGGAACACAGCAGACACTCAGGAAATGTCTAATTAACCTGGGGCATCAATAGTAGGGAGTTATAAAAGAGGTTTATATGGCATGCTATCCCCAAATAAATAGTAAATCAAGTTAATGGTTCAAAGCTTTGACAAGTATTTTTGGAGATCTTGCTGGGGTCAGTACTAGAGGGAGCTGATGGGTGAAAAGACAGAAAATGAACAAAGAGATGGGCTCTATATGCCACAAGAAATTCCAAAAATTCAAGAGATGAATTATCAGCCTCTTGATTTTCTTGGTGCATATTGTTTTCAACAATTCCTTTGGAGCCTCAAAGTAGAAGACATCCTCCATAGAATGTGTAAGACTGAAATATCTGCACCAAAGGAAGACTGAGCTGAAGATTAATAACTAGCAATCTGCCTTTGAAGGTGTTTGATAGAAATCAAAAGAATTTGACAAATTGGAGCTGATTAAAATTCTCTTCACTTCCCCATCTTTGATTCTTGTCTTATCTGCATATGTTGCATAAAATATTTTATGTAACCATAAAAAAGTAAAATTTGAATAGCATAAATAAAAAGACTTCAGGATTTCCCGAGTCATATACAAAAAGTATCATGTCTGGGAAGTACGGAATGGTGCTTTGATGGTACAAGTTCATTAAGGGTACCCGGATTTTCTCTCTTTTGTATGCTCAATCTTCCATTCCCAGAACCCAGCATTGATGGTCCATGATGGGTTCTCAGTGTGTACTGGATAAATCAATGATTGTTGCTATTAGTGTCTCTCAATAAGCCAAGACTATTTTGTCATCCTTTGATATTCTGGTAATCATCTCTTATTACTTACGTTCCCTAATATAATGTAAATAATATATACATAGTCATTATACTGTATTATTTAGGGAATCATGATAGGAAAAATGTCTTTCATGATCAGAACTGACAACTTTTTTTCCTGAATATCTTTGATCTGAAGTTGTTGAATTGATAGATACAGAATCTGCAGATACAGAGAGTAACTGTGCTTTTAGACCATGTGCTTCTGAAGGAAAAGAAAGTGCATTAGTTTATACTCAAATTGATGGACGCAAAGCACCATGGCAGGCTTAATTATGCTTGCCATGATTTCTGTAGACTGAGATTCTAGATCGAGGATGTCATTTGTTATATGGTTTGGATGTGAGGTGTTCCCAAAAGCTCATGTGTGAGACAATAGAAAGTTTGGAGGACAAATGATTGGGTTAAGAGAGCCAGTGAATTAATCCCCTGAATGGATTAACTGAGTGGTAACTGAAGGTGGGTAGGGTATGGCTGGAGGAGGTGGGTCATTGGGGGCATGCCTTTGGGGTATATAGTATCTAGTGAGTGGAGTCTCTTTCTGCTTCCTGATCATCACGTGAGCTGCTTCCCTCCACCACACTCTTCTACCATGCTGTTCTGCTTCACCTCAAGCCCTGAGGAATGGAGCCTACAGTCTATGGATTGAGACCTCTGAAACTGTGAGCCCCTAAATAAACATTTCCTCTTCTACAATTGTTCTTGTAGGTCTTTTAGTCACAGCAGCAAAAAAAGGTGACTAAAACATTATTCTATAAGAAGAAGTTGGCTATGTATTGGAATGGAATCAAACTCCAAAACAAAACAAAGCAAAATTCTCAAAGTTCTAAAAGACCCAAGAAAAGGTCGAAATTTTGACATATGTAAATTCTAAGGAGAATTGAAGCAATAAAACTTCAAGACAGGTAAACATGGTTTTCTTACACTTTCACATGAAGAGAAAAATGTGAAACAAAATTAAAACTTTATTGGTCTTTATTGAAATCAAATTAGTGTCTATTGTTATTTTTGGAGATATTTTGTTATAACTTTTCTATATAGTTATATATTTCCTATATAGTTTTGTTATAACTTTTCTATAACTTTTATAACTTTTATAACTTTTTTGTTATATAGTTCTATATAGTTTTGTTATAACTTTTCTATATAGTTTTTTATAGGGGATTGTCTTTAAATAATTTACTTTTAAATTAAGTATTTTATAAGATGTCTGTGTTTCAAAGACACACACATGTTTAAAGAGTTAACCCATGTTTATGTTTTATGATGCTCTCATATATTCTTGTTTCTTTATAAACCAACTAAATATCATTTTTCCAGGTTCTCAGTGATTCTGTATACAAAGTCCCAGTCCTGGGGGCATGATATTCTTTTGGGTGTTATTAATGTTTCTGGTTTCTCTTTCTTCTAGTTCCCTTTTCATTCTTTGGGCCCCTTCTGTAATACAGACTATGATAATTCAACAGCTATGTGAGTTATGTTATCTATAAATTATTTGGGGAGGGGCCTTGACCTCTGTGCTTCTTGAGAGTAGGGGCTCTTTCCTTTCATCTCTGCATCATTAGCGCCTAGCAAATGCTCCATGCTAGCAGGCCTGTGACTGATATTTATGAATGTGTAAATGAACACCTTACATGAATAAATCACTTTTAACTTCTTTTAGTCCTGAGAAGAGAAATGGGTAAGGACAAAGATTTATAGAGGATTCTTGTCCTTGTTCTAATGCTGACCTACAAAGGCAAGTTTCTGTCCACCACTGTCATCCATCATGAGGTTGGGGCGAATCATTTACCTTTCTGGGAAGCTGGTGCTAGAAGACTAATACTTAGGCTTATGTTGCAAGGTATTATGATGTTATCAATTCAAAACTCAAACGAGGTACTAGAGTAGCTATTTCCTGGCAATTAAAACTCTTGGAAGTGGAGCAAAGAAGCAGGTATCAAAGATGGCCAGCTTGTAGCTGGAGTGCCATGAGCCCCAGTACCAACCTTGTGCTGCTACTCAATTCTGACTCTGGCCAGACCTGTGAACTTAGCCTTGCTCTGCTTCCTAATTTCTACAAACAAATAATAATAGATTATCATATTTGTTGAGAGATCACAAAAGATCAGGGGAGACTAAAGCCCTAAGTACACTATACTGTTTCATTTAAATATAAATTAACCATATGCTATGGTTCAGATAAGTGTCCCTTGAAGGCCCACATGTTGAAGCCTTGGACCCCAGCTTGTGGTGCTACTGGGAAGTGATAGAACCTTTAAGAGTGGCCTAGTGGGTGGAAGTCAGGTTGTTGGAGACATAATTGAAAAGGGTTGTGGGATACTGATCTCTCTCTCTTTCTTCACTTCCTGGTTACCATGAGGTAAGCAGCTTCCTCTGCCATGCACTCCCATCATGAAATACTGCTTGCCACAGGCCCAAAAGAAATGGGGTCTCAACCAATCATAGACTGAAATCTCCAAAATAGTGAGCCAGAATAAATTTTTCCCTTTTTCAGCCAATTATCTCAGGTATTTTGTTATAGTAATGGAAATCTAACTAACACACCATAAAATTGTTAACAGTGGCATGACCCTAACACTGAGCAAATGTTAACTTTTAAATATGCCCCAATTTCTAAATAATGTAGGAAGCTGCATTTTGGAAGGTGAAATTTAAACAACTGAAGTAGAAATTATTTCAAATTTCAGGTTAATGTTTTAGGAGAAAAAACAAAGATTATTTAATGTTCGAAATCCAGATTCATGGTGGTAACTGAGTTTGGGCAACATCAATATTTCTGGGATAGTAAAGTAAAATCATTCACAGTCTACTCCCTGTGATTTATGAAAAACATCAAACAGGTTATTTTAAGAAAACTGATGCAATTAATATAGACATAATTTATCAATCCTTTCCCCTGGTTTCAAGACACATGGGTGAGTAGGAATGGGAGGCCTGGGGCCAGAGCTGTGGAGGAGTCCAAAGGACAGCTCCCCTGATATACTACAGCTGCACTTGTCCCTGTGAGAAAGGCAGCACCACTGGAATTCATAAGCTGTGGGCTCAGGTCCCCCAGAAATGGAGTGTTCTTGAGATCATTGACATAGTTCACACATTTGTGTCTGGAGAATGGCTACTCTGTGAACCCCCTGCAGATTAAAATCATTCAGAGAAGGTGGTAAGACTTGAAAGAAAGTCAGAATAAAGTGATAATCACTGCTTATTAAGAGCTGGAAATAACTGCATATTGTAACCAGGAAATGGTTGTATGTCATCTCTTTTAGGTCAAAATGCAGGAAATGGAAAATTTCATGTATATGAAAGGCTCACATTAAACAAATCATCTTTGGTACCATATCATTTATTTTAACCTAAAAGTTATAGATACCTTGAATAAAATATAAAATTTTTTAAGTACATATTGCTTTAAAAATAGATTTGGATTCCATTTTCTTTATGGAGTAATTAATACCTGGCCTGTCTTACCTATCACAAATTCCAAGTTAGTGCTGGTTAAATCAACCAGATTTTAACTAGAGTTGAAAAGGGCTTCAAGCAAACAACAGAAAATGGAAATATTTGTTCTAAGCAACCTGCTGATTTTGAAGTAATGTGTCTACCTACCTCATGCTTCTACAAGAAATAATTACAAATGCTGGCAGTAACAAATACAAATTACACTTAATTATGTTTGCCTACCTGCTTTTTTGAGTTTCCACAATTATTTTTGGTAAATGAATATAAATCTAGAGGTGCTAAGTGGTAACTATGTTATCAGTTAATTCTAAGGTGCAATTATTACTTATATTCATAATTATCTTTTAACATTATATTTGTGAATTTGTTCTTTAACATGTGAATAACATTGTCCACCATTCCTTTTTTGACTTATGGAGACCAAAACAAACAAATAAACCAAAAACAAAAAAGGAAAGGGAAAAAATGTCCTAGGAGTATCCGACTGCCTATAATTATTAGCAACAACAAATTAAGATCGATAGTACATATTGATTATCTTGAATCATCTATAATGTAAAAGACATAAGAACTAGGCTAATCACTCTCATTATCAGATGTCGCCCCCATCTGAATTTTTTTTTTTAGTAGTAACACTGAAAGGAAGGAGAGTAGAAAGATTAAGTAAAATCTGTCAAGGTCTATGTTAGTGTGGATTGGGGACTAATTTAGTTTTTTAATATTTATAATTTTTTTTTTATTAGCAGTGCTGGGGACTGAACCTGGGGCCTTGTGTAAGCAAGGCAAGTTCTCCATCACTGAGCTACACATCCAGTCCAATGGTGATTATTTTTAATAGTATTGATGACCTTTCAATATGTGTGGGAGCTCTTTCCCCTTCATCTTCCTTCATGATTGCACTAAATAACTAAAATTTTAGTGACAACAGGTTGTCTAGGCTTGTGACCTTTACTCCTCTATGGGGTTCATCCCACAGTCCAGGTTTGGTTAGAAGAAATAAAGAGTTTCTTTAGCAAAGGCCTCACTTTAAACCTGTCAGCCAGTCAGTGGGCCTGATAAGTCTTCCAGGGTCGTAATCTACAGCAGTTCTAGAAGTACATGTCATTATGTGGAGGTTCTCTTCTCTCTGTGTGGGGTATCTCTCTTGAAAGGAGGGACTTTCCCTAAAATGCCAGAGAAAGGATGGTTTTCAGACAGAATTCCTTCTTCTATTTGGTGTCTTAATTCTCAGGCTAGAATTAAGGTCAGGAGGCAGAAGAAGTTGGCATTTGGTGCTCTCCACTGCTCATTATTCTCTTGAGCTAAACTTCAAAGTACCTAGAGCTCTACTCTTGAGTGACAGGGGCTGGAGATGGACATGGCTACTTGGAGACAAGTGGAAATACAGAAAGTAAGTCATTTCTGCAAGGCCAAATTAAGATGAGCATACCATATCTATTCCTCTGGGTTATCCAGAATTAAATGGATTTCTGTATTTATTTCCTTTCTGTTACTCACAACCTAGTAACTCTCAAATATGAGCAAGCATCAGAATCACTGATGCTTTGGAAACCCCCACCTCCTTATCCCCAGTTCCAGAGATATTCATTGGTCTAGTGAGGGGCTGAAGACCTGGCATGGCTGATATGTGCTCAGGTGGTAGTGATGCTGCTAGGCTGAGAACCACTGTTTCTTGAAATATGGGCCATGGACTACCTGATCAGAATTACCTTGAGACTTGCTAAAGCACAGGTTCATGTCCAGGGGAATCTGAGGGAGCAGGGGATCAGGATGACAAATTTTACCAAGCTCCCAAGTGACTCTCATACACTCTAAAATTTGAGTCTTACTACCTTCTCCCTTAGTAAGGACTTATTTTAGGGTTCCATTCAACCCATGATGAGCTATATCATTAAGTTCTCTGCCCACCTATAAATTAGCAGGCAAACAAGCTGCATCTCAAGTGCCAGGCATGTTCTGAGACTTATTCCCTGACTAGCTATGATGTAGGCCCTGTTGTGGGAAAGGGTCAGTGGTCACCCATCTTTGCTATCCTTGGAGTGAATGTCAGGGGAGAAAGTGGTCTTTGGAGAAATGACAGAAAATAGCAGGAGGGGGAAAAGCCCCAAAGGGAAGGTGACTTAGGGAACCCAGTTGGGCAGGGTGGTCTAGCTGTCCAGTCTATTAGGAGTTCCTTCTTATGTAGCCCCAGCCTAGTGCTATCATTTAGACCCTGGGCTATGCTGTTGAGTAAAGGAAGGACTCCCTCCACATAGGCTCTAAAGATCTTTGAAGATATTTTAAGAGCTTCCCTAGCTTTCACGAAATCAGATAATAACCACTTTGTGGTTTGCATCATTTAATAATTCCCATTCGACAATTTATATCATTTAATAAATAACTCCCTTCCATAGTGAAATGGACCTTACACTTGAGACCAAAGCATGACGCCTTCTAACTGATCCATGTCAGTTTTAAGATCCAAGGAGGGGAAGGCAGGGCTGAGATGTTCATCCTGCAAGTACACAGTCCCACCCTCACACCACACCTGGACCCCAGCCAGACGGCCCAGCCAAGGCCCCTGCAGTGTTGGTCCCTGTTCCACCCTCCCACTCTAAGTGCTTTTAGCTCCACAGTTGTGAAAAAAAACTAAGGCCAGAGTCAAAAATGTGTTATACACAGGTTCAGCAAAGACAAATAGGAAACACTTCATAAGCCAGCCCTCCAAGCAGAATAAATGCCATAACAGAAATTTCTAGAACCTGAAAGATTAGCTTCTGTGGCTGAAATGATAAGAGTCAGTAGTGTACTTTCATTTGTGGGTAAATCTGGGTTTCCTGAGTTTCACTGAGTACATTTTTCCAAGCTCAATGTTTTTTTCCCTTACAGCCAACATGCTAGACTCTGGTAAATCTGTTCAACAGCTCTAACATGTTCTAAAATTATAAACCGGAATCCACACTGTCTTAAAAACCTCACGCTCTGGCTTCACACACCCTCTGCTCCTCATGCGTCAGAAACAAGGCAACCGCTTGCAGTCTCCTCTGCTGCTTTACCTGAGCTGGTGGAGGCAGGGGATTTGCTGCGCCGGGAGGGTCCTGGGCTCTTGGTGGTGCTCCGGCGGGATGATGAAGCTATTTTGGTGTAAGAAGTGGACTTCACCACACGACATTCTGGGGAAAGAACAACAATCACGCATCAGAATTGGGTGGCGACACACACGCCATCTTGAAATACACAATAAGCCTGGATGTAGAAATATATGGCCACCCTCAGTCATACCTCTGGTCAACTCAATGCTTGGCTATGGAACCAGGAGAACAATGAGAAGAACAAGGTGGACTTCTTCGACATGGAAGTCAGTTATCTTCAGACCTCTTGCTTACCCTCTTTGGAACAAGATTAAGGATTCACTGGAAGTGATAGGCTGATAAAGGGGTACTTTCATTGGGTTTCTCTCCACCCACCCTTTGAGCTGTGTATGTGTATCACTTGTGAGATAACTAACTCTTTTTTTTCCAAGAGAAATATTAGAAGAAAGCAAAACCTCATAAACCAAGAAATGTGGTGATGGAAGCTTCCACCCCACATGACAGGTCCACGTTTACTGTTCTAGGGTTCCTCACAGGATCGTTGTGGTCTTTACAACGTGTGGGCAACAGCACAGTTGCTTGTAGAGGTAGTATTGGTGAACAGATGCTATTGTTCTGCTAAAGGAATTGTGCGCACCTGCTGCAGAGCTTACTCTGTGTCTATAAAATGATCTTGGCCCGAGGATGAGAAACAACTGCTTTCATTAGATTTCAATCCTCAGTGTTCATGTTCATTAAATTCAATACTAAGTATCCTGAATAGCAAAGAACTTTGTATTTCTCTCTCAGTGAGCTGCACCGATAAACTATGCTGTATAAAACCAGGTATCTTGTTCTCAAGAAATCACTTAATATTTATGTGCTTATAATGATAATCAATGTTCACTACAGATAGAAAAAATACAAAGGATATTTTAGAAAACACCCGAGATGCCCCACAGTCAAGTGATACTCATTTGTGGGAGGGCAGTATACAAACCCCTAGAAAATTTCCTACTTATCTGTATATTTAAACAACATTGTACTGACCCAAATCACACTTTCGCCACAGCATGAATGATCATTTGCCCAACTCCTCACTGAGGTTAGGTGGGGTTTTGTTTTGTTTTGTTTTGTTTTGTTTTTAGGTAAATTTTTAAACAAATATAAACCTTCATTGCTTGAAATCTGAATTGGTTTGATTGCCAGTAATATTGTACACTTTTTCCCACATGCATATTAGCCATTTGTATTTCTTCTTTTGCAATTACTTATTCATGTCCTTTATGCATTTGCAGTTGAGATTTTTTTCTAATTGGTTTGTAAGAATGTGTTCTACATTAAAATTTTATCCCTTAGTCTATTATGTTATAAATATTTATCTTTGTAGGTAGTTGTTGAAACATGTTAGCCTTTTGAATGTGGTCTTCTTTTTAAGGATAGCAGTTTAAAACTATAGTCTAGTTTATTAACTTTTCCATTATGCAATTTTAACCATTTTATGCTTTAGTAACCAAGAACACTCAATTCCGATTTAATGCTAATGTCTGAGTTCATCTTTGAAAATTTCAGCTTATTCATGCAATTTTTAGTTTTCTAAGTTCAAAACATGTTTCTTTCCCTTATCCACATTATGTGAATAAAATAGTTCGTATTGTTTAGTAAAAAAGGAATGGGAGACTTGAATTGGAGATAGGACATAGAGAAAATGCCCCATGAATTGAACTGGGGTAAAAAGAAGAGAAAGAATTTCATGAAGGAGGTGGAGGTAAAGAGGGAAAAGGGAAATTATTAGATTTTAGTATTTAAGATTTTCTCTTCCTTTCCTCATAGCCAAAAGCAGGGAGAAGTAAATTAGGGCATTACCAAGCTTACCCAGTTTCCCCCAACATTCATTTGGGTCATTGTGGCTGATCTGGCCCTCTCAGGTATCCCTGGCAAGAGATTTCATTTCTTAAAGAACAATAAGGATCATATGGTAGTTCCATTTCTAGTTTTTGAGGAATCTCCATACTGCTTTCCAGAGTGGTTGTACTAGTCTGCAGTCCCACCAACAATGTACAAGGGTACCTTTTCCCCCAAATCCTCACCAGCATTTATTATTGTTTGTATTCTTGAAAATTGTCATTCTAACTGCAGTGAGATAAAATGGTAGTGGAATTTTGATTTGCATTTCCATGATCGCTAGAGATGCTGAACATTTTTTTTTCATATAGTTGTTGGCCATTTGTATTTCTTCTTTTGAGAAATGTTATCCAAAAGAACTAAAATCAGCATACTGTAGGGATATAGTCAACTCAATGTCTATAGCAGCACAATTCACAATAATCAAAGCTATAATCAACCCAGATGACCATCAACAGATGAATGGATTAAGAAATTGTGGTATACATTATGGAATGCAGTATGGAGATTCCTCAGAACGCTTGGAATGGAATCACCATTGGTATATTAAATATACCAAGTTGTCCCACTCCTCAATTTATACCCAAAGGACTTAAAATCAGCATCTACACTGATGCAGCCACATCAATATTTATAGCAGCTCAATTCACAATAGTCAAACTATGGAGCCAAACTAGAATCCTTCAACAGATGAATGGATAAAGAAAATGTGGTTTATATACACAATGGAATATTACTCAGCCTTAAAGAAGAATGACATTATGGCATTTGCAGATAAATGGATGAAGTTGGAGAATATCATGCTAAGCAAAATAAATCAATCTCAAAAAACCAAAGGCCAAATGTTTTCTTAGATATGCAAATGTTATTTCACATAAGTGGGTGTCTAGGGAAAAATAGAGGTACTTTAGATTAGGCAGAGGGGAGTGTAGGGAGGGAAGGTGGTTTGGAGGTAGGAAGGGTAGTAAAATGAATCAGACATTATTATCCTATGTACACACATGATTATATGACCAGTGTGATTCTATATCCTGTAGAACCAGAAGAATGATTAAAATTATACTTCTTTGATGTATGATGTCAAAATGCATTCTACTGTCATGTATAACTAATTAGAATGAATTAAAAAAAAAGAAATTGTGACACACACACACACACAATGGAGTTTAACTCAGTCATGAAGAAGAATGAAATTATGGCATTTACTGGTAAAATGGATGGAAATAGGAACATTATGCTAAGTAAAATAAGCCAGTCTCAGAAAATCAAGGGTCAAATGTTTTTTCTCATATGGAAGCTGGAGCAAAATAAAGGAAAGGAGGGGAGGATAAGATAACATAACAATACAGGGAAAATCAGTAGAGTCGAAGGAGACTGAGAGGGAGATGGGAGGGATGGGAAAGGGGAAGAAATGAGACATGAATTTTAAAAAATCATGCTAGGGGCATATATAAATATGCCAGAAGGAATTTAATCTTTATATATAAGTAGAAAGAACTAATCAAAAATAAATAAATAGGTAAGTGTAAAGAAGATCAGTCGAGCAAAGAAAGGAGAATGGGGGAAGGGAGAAGGAGAGGGAAAAGTGGAAGGACATGAAATAAAATACAATTCCATGCATGTACGAATTTATTGAGATGAACCCAGCTACTAGGCACAACTATAATACCCTATAACTAAAAAAAGAACAAGGAGAGGAAAAGTCATTCACAGGGGGATATTAGCAAAAATTTAAAGATATGAATAACCAAGAACAGAATTAATAATGCAGAAGATATGCTCAGCAACACCAGGACCATTGACATGGAACAATAATGCCTACTGATGTGTCCATGGAGATTTTAATTCAGGAAGCAGAGCTTTGGAACACATGAAGATGACTGAATTACATAATGATTGTCCTCACAACCGACAACATATCCTGGGGCATGTGCTACATTTTGAACATTTGACCAGCCTTCAGGCAGTAGGTTAAAAACCAAACTGAATGACCATAACGTGGCCAGTCCATGGGAAGGCTTCTGGTTATATTTTCATCAAATGCCCACTATGTGCCAGACTCAGAGCGGCAGGCAGATGTAGAACAATTCAAAATTGGAACTTGAAACACTCACCACCTGGTAGTGGTGCACAGAGTCACTCTGGGTGGGTGTGTGTGTGCCAGCAAGCCCTCTTTTTGCTAATTTTTATTTCATAAACTTCACATTTGAAAAATGTTGGTTAGTGTAACGAATTGCTCTTAAGTAACAGTATAGTTTCTCGTATTAAATCAAAATGAAGACTATAGCAAGGGCAGGATGACCAGAATATTTTGTCTCAGGTCATGGATACTAAGAGGTCACATAAATTTAAAACAGTAATTTAAAAAGTGCAGTGTCTGCTTAGTAGGAATGAGTAGTTAAAATAGAAAGCTACCAGATGGTGCCCATTGTTAATAACAGCCATCTCTGCGCTGCAACATGAGTTAAGAAGATGATTTTAGGGTTTAATCTCATAGGCCCAGGTGCCAGAATTGCTAGTTACAGCCAGGGCTCTGAACCAGTATAACAGAACCAATCTTGCCACACTAAGTTGACATTTTCCAACTATCAGAAAGATACTAGTTATTGTAGTCAGGAAACTCAGGCTTAACGGAGAAAATGTAGGTATTTCATTAGATTTCTGAAGGATTGAAAAGGACCTGGGGGCTCATGCCATGCTTTGATGGCTTTCATGACTTATTTTGAACTTGGTTCTCATCATACTATTAATTGATCATCATTACTCATTAATTAGTCTGCCTCCCACTCCCTCTTTCCATTAGGTACCAAACAGTGCCTGGAATATTAACAAGTTTGTGATAGCTGCTCAATAAATGTTGGTCTGAATTGCTATTGGCCCTGCTACTACGTGTGAACTCTTAACATTCATTGAACTAATCCGATCTTTCACTTTACTGATGAGGAAATTGAGTCTCAGAGAGGCTAGAAGACTTGCATCAGAACTGAAGTCTCACGGACTGGTGGCTTTCTCCCTACCCCAGTCGCTGAGGTTGTGGCCTAAGCATGCTGTTCCATTGTGGATAGAGTCTGAGACATTTCTATCAGTGCCCGTGGTCAGAGGCAGACAAGTGGGCAAGGATGGCAAACATCTATTTCTCATATCAACAGTCAATTAAAAATTAAAGATGCTGAAGCTAACTTTCTATCAAGATGTCCATTGGATCAGAGAAAAAGAAACAATGAACTCTCTTTCAGAAGTGGAGTTATAATGAATTAATAACTTGGGGGATCATGGAGTCTGAAAGATAATTATGAATATTACAAATCTTGTACCACTTGCCTTCAGGGTAAGAGTGAGAGGCTTCATGACTCACATTGGGGATTAGTAAAATTCTGAAAGGCTCAGAATGAATAACAGCAGCAGAAACAACACAGAATTACAGCAACCACTTTTTCCTTACACTAGGGTCAGCATAAACCCAGTTTAAAAAAATATTGCAGCACTTAGGCATAAATTAGAAGGAAAAAAAAAAAGCTCCACTGTCTTTCGTTCCAATTACAGTTTAGATTTTAAGTATTTTAATTAATTTAAGTGGGAATTATATTTTGTCATGATGAAAATTGCAGAGAAGAAAAACAAATGCTGAATTACTTTAGAGAGAATGCCAAAATCTTTGCCAGCTGAAAGCCACAATTTAGAGACACCATGAACCTAAATGGCCAGTAAATAGAAAGCTTTTGTGTCCACACAAAGGACATTTTCACTGCCTTCGGCAAGGAAGAAAGTAGTACTTCTCCTATAGGGTTGGGCGCCTGCCTTTGGGGGCACCCGTTCCATTCTGATAGTTTTGTCACCCTTAAATTTTATTGACTAATTCTCTAAGGGGTTGCTTTTTCTTTGGCTATGGAGATTTCTGAACAATGCAGATACTCCTTAAGGAAGATGATAGTGAAAGACCATAGTGAGGTGCTTGTAGGAAGCTGTCGAACTTCTCCTAAAGATCTCAGTCTACCCAAGTACAGCTCTTAGGATCTGCAGGGATTTGGTTCTGTGAACCTCCATGTGTACCCAAGTCCATGGATGCTCAAGTCCCTTATATAAAAGGGCACAGTATTCACATATAATCTACATATATTCTCCTATATATTTCAAATCATCTTTAGATTACTTATAATATTGACTTAAAATATTACACTGTAAGTGATATGTACATTGTTGTTATGTTGCACTTTTTAAGGGAATAATTATGAGGAAAAAAAAGTCTCTCTGTTTAGTAGATCTGCAACTTTTTTTTTTTTTCTATTAGTTTTGATCCATGGTTGGTTGAATCTGATCCTCGATTGATTGGTAGAGCTCATGGATACGGAGGACTGACTATATAGGGCTACAATGTAGATGGTTGTCCCTCCAAAGGCCTATGTGTTAAAGATTTGGTCCCCAGGATGGTACTATTGGGAGGTGGTGGAAGGCAGTCCTTAGGTCATTAGGGACATGCCCTTGAAAGGGATTGTGGGATTCTGGTTCTATCTTCTGTCTCTACTTTCTGGCAGTATCTCAAGTAACAAGTGTACCATGTGCACTTGTTATAATGTGCTGCCCTATCAGAGGTCCAAAGCAATGGGACTGCCCAATCTTGCACTGGAACCACCAGAACTGTCTTCATAAGTTAATCACCTCTGATATTTCTTTATTCTAATTCAAATCTGTGACTAATACATATAAGAAATCAGATCAAACACATGAATTGTTTCTTTGGGGACTGAATCTCCCATAATAAACAAACCGGGCAAGGAAGATATGGTTAAACCTTTGTTTTAGAAAGTATATTCATAGCTCTTTGAGGTGAAAAGTATCATTCTCCATGTGGTCTGAACTAACATTAGCTTTACAGACGTTCTGGGGATTTGGTAAGATGAAAGTTGAAACATTTCCCACCTTCAGCCAGGCCACTCAAGAAATGGGCATTCTGTGATGGACAGATTTAGAGAGACAACCCAGATGGTGATGTATAGAGAGGAGGAGGAACATATTCTTTGGCTATATTCCCGGTGGCATGAGAACCTCCATTTAGGCAGATCCTTCCCCCACTCAGAAACAGTTGGTAGGTAGGCTGGAGTGTTATAGAAGGTGCCGAGGAATAAAAATGATTATAGAATTCTACTGCAGGCACCAGCAGCTCACCTGAGTGCACAGGATTCAGACATTCAAAGGGACCCACTTGTACCTTTGGTGAATCTTGAACAAGGCAAAGGTTTTTAGACTGGGTTTTTTAGACAACCTTGGTGACATGTTGCATGCTGGATAGGGGATGCTTTTTAAATAAAGATTTTTTTTTTTTTTTTACTTCTCTAATCTCCTTTTAAACCAGCCAGAATAAAAGCACCCTCAGGCAGAGGCCCCTAAATTTATCTCTACTCCATACTCAGTTGTTCTGAGCAGTTAAGGAGATGGTTCAAGTTCATCCAGAATAATTCATTAGGAACAGTCGATGCTCTGTGCTTTCTGCCCTATCCTGATTACAAAGGCAAGCTTACTCTTAATTTGGCAAAGGAACAAAGTCTCCAAATGGAACCTCTGTCACTATGTGCAAAAGAGAGTCAGGAAGCACATTCGGTTCTGGAGACTTTTTATAAAAATGGCACAAAATCAATGACAAAAAGAGAGAACTGGCAATTCTGGCTCTCTTTTCTCCAAAAAGTTGCCCTTACATGTTCACATTCTCTGAGTCAGAGGCACCCTTGAGAATATCAAGGTTATCAGTGATTACCAAGTCAAATCTCTCCTGGGTTCAGAATATCCTCTCGCATCTCCATAAGTGATTGCCCCACTCCCCTTGAGCATCTCTAATGCCTGGTGGATTTGCCACCTCCTCTATCATGGATTTTGGAGTTTTCTCTACCCTTGATTAGTCCCCAGCTTGCCTGTGTGGGTGAGCTGAACAGAGCATTCCTGGTATAATTGATGACTAAAGTTCACTTCCTATAGAAACACAATGATTTTCACACTTCACAGAAGGATTATGGCAAATGTAGGCTCTTTGCAGGAAGGGACAGTGCATCTTCCGAGCTGCATGTTCTAGCAAGGCGGGCCCGTCCTGTGCTTGTACTCCACCTGGTTTCTCAGTCAACCCTAACACAACACCAAAAGTCCCCGTTGCTACCACCTGTGGGGTTTGGAATAAGTGCCACTTCCCTAAGCTTTATATGTAGCGTGTCTGGGATGAAAGCAATCAAAATCGAGACATTCTAAAACAGCTTTTTTAAAACAGAGATCTGGAGCAGACTGAGGAATCAGTTGGAGTGGCTTAGAAGGAGAGTAAAGCCCCCCCAAACTGAGATTTTAAAAGCGCCTTCTAAAAATACTGGCACGTGTGTCTAAAGCAGCACCTCGACCAGCCCAGCACAGCTTTCTGAACACCAGCTCAGCACTCCAGCTGGCGCCCACGTGTGCCCGCCCCACGTGGCTCCCGAGCACTGGCTGGGAGCTGATCCCTTACATAACATCTGCAGAAGGTTTTGAGGCACTGGCATTTTTGGTATTGACATCTCAAGAGTCACTACTCAGATCTACTATTTTTGATAGCATGAGTGATTCTCCTTTCTGAATGCTTTCCTTTTCCCTAACAGTCACCAAACAGAAAAGTTACTTTTCTCCTAAGCAACAGTCCAGAGGTATGTGAAGATCCTGAGGGGGTAGATGGTTTTGTTCCAAAAGACTCCCTGGTCACCCCAGATCCTACTCCTCTTTATTATTTACGTCATTAGTGTTTTCACCCACATGGTCCCAGTTGGCTCATCTGGCCATGCCTGAGTTTCAACCCTGAGGGAAAGCAGAAAAAGAGGAGGCCTCCAGATATCAGGCAAGAAAAGCTGCCTTGTGCCTTGTTCTCTCAGATCTTCATTTCCTGAAATTGATGCCATCCTTGCTGTTCTTTTCTTCTTCCCACATGTTGATAACACTGCTTAGTGCTAGTTACTAGTAGCATCCTTGGCCTCTATGCACTACATACCAGTAGCACCTTAGCTGTGATGACCATAAATGTCCTCACACATTGCCAAATTTCCCCTGGTGGGGAAATAGTGTCGCTGATTGTGAAGTGTTGCTGGATGACTTCGTTAAGGCAAACACTTCCCTATGGAACCCTCGGTTAATTTTAAAATTCTTCCTTGATGGTGTTAATGAGGCCACCAGCCTGAGCCCACAAACAACGCACTTCCCACATTCTTTCTGCTGGTTTGGCCAACATAAATTGATAATTTTGAGTTTCAGTGCTTTTCACTACATTGTAGGGGACGCAATTCCCAATGTTGAAGGTCTTCGATAGTGTTACAACTGGATCGGCATTTACTGCTTTACTCAGCCCTGAGAACACAGGAAGATGGCGTCTTGAAATGCTGAAGGTTTCTAAGTTTGGAAGGTGGAGGAGGTCATGGGGCAAAGGGTAGAGAAAGAGGGCTTGCGCTCCACGCTGTGCAAGCCTAAGTTAGCAGAAGTGCTGAGCAGGGCCCAGGATCAGCTTCGCTCTAAGAAAAGACCTTTCCATTCCAGACACCACCTGATTTCTGCAATGGCCCCCAAACAGTGCTCCCCAGGACTTTTCAGGTGAGCGCCAGCACCCATGCAGGACATTTTGTTTTTACCTGTTGAGACCTGGACCCTACTCAGAAAGTTTTGCAACACTGCCTCAGAACAACAGAGTCATGTGCCCTTTATCTCCTTGCAGCTCAGGGTCTTTCCCTTCTGAATGTGAAATGTAAGCGTAGTCATTTGTTTTCCCCATAAAAAATCCAACATTGGTAGTACAAATGTCCCAAGGAGTCACTGTCCTCAGCTGTTCACTCAGGGCCGGCTGTCTTTCCATTAGCTGATGCAGCTTTTCCAACAGCCTTCTTCATGTTTTTGAAGGTACAATAGTTACTTAAATTGAGTAGCTCCTCTTGTCTGGCTCTGAGTTTCTTCTCATATAATCCTACACATTCAGTGAGATGTTTGAACAAATCACAGATGCCCACAACCTTTCTGCCCAAAGTGTCATGTGTACTACATCATTCAGGCCAACTGCAATGCTCTTTTAGTCTTCACTGAACTCTGAGCGCCTTGGGTGATGGAAAACACAGATGGAAAATGGCCAGCTCATATTAGAATAAAGAACTCAAAAAACTCTACACCAAGAATGCAAGTAATCCAATCGACAAATGGGCTAAGGAAATGAATAGACACTTCACAGAAGATCTACAAGCAATCAACAAACATATGGAAAAATGTTCAACATCTCTAGTAATAAGAGAAATGCAAATCAAAACCACCCTAAGATTCCATCTCACCCCAATTAGAATGGCGATTATCAAGAATACAAGCAACAACAGGTGTTGGCGAGGATGTGGGGAGAAAGGTACACTCATACATTGCTGGTGGGGCTGCAAATTAGTGTAGCCACTCTGGAAAGCAGTGTGGAGACTCCTTAGAAAACTAGGAATGGAACCACCATTTGACCCAGCTATCCCACTCCTTGGCCTATACCCAAAGGACTTAAAATCAGCATATTACAGAGATACAGCCACATCAATGTTCATAGCTGCTCAGTTCACAATAGCCAGATTGTGGAACCAACCTAGATGTCCTTCAATTGATGAATGGATAAAGAAAATGTGGTATATATATATATACAATGGAATATTACTCAGCCATAAAGAATGATAAAATTATGGCATTTGCAGGCAAATGGATGAAACTGGAGAATATCATGCTAAGTGAGATAAGCCAATCTCAAAAAAACCAAAGGACGAATGATATCGCTAATAAGTGGATGATGACACATAATGGGGGGTGGGAGGGGTTAGTGTTAGGGTTAGAGTTAGGGATAGGGAGGGGGGCAAGAATGGAGGAAGGAAGGACTGTATAGAGGGAAAAGAGGGGTGGGAGGGGTGGGGGGGAAGGGAAAAAAATAACAGAATCAAACAACATTACCCTATGTAAATTTATGATTACACAAATGGTATGCCTTTACGCCATGTACAAACAGAGAAACAACATGTATCCCATTTGTTTACAATAAAAGAATAAATTAAAAAAAAAAAAAAAAAAGAAACCAGAACGTTGACCCATAGCCTGCAGCAACCTGCCAGGAAAGCAACACCTTTGCTATGATAACCATCCAGGAGGTAGCACATTAGAAGTCAGATTTATAGGAAGTCAGACTGCTATCTCTGGTAACAATCGAGGAAGCTAAACAATAGCCCCTGTAACAATCAGTCTCAAATGGCTAGGACTTGATAAGTAACTGAGAACTTCAATTTTTGTCCCCACCTTCAACTTGGGACCAACTAGAAAAAGCCATGTATGACCCCTAACCAATGCCAAACAATGCCCTGCTCCTAGACAGCCTGCCTGCATCTTCCCTATACCATCACTTCCATTAGGGCACAGCTGAGCCTTCCCTTTCTTCCTGAGCTTTCTCTTGCTCTGCTTGCCTTTAAGTCTCTGCCAAAATGCAGATGGCTGACTCCCTGTTGTAGCAAATGCTGGCTAAATAGCCTTAGTTTTTCTCACTTGGTTGGTCTTCGTTTATTTCCACAATACACATGGCTCTCCATAGCTGTGATTGGAGCATGGAGTTCCGTGGCACAGGAAATCTCTCTTTTTCACTCATACCTTGGATTCCTTATGCTCATGTTTTTGTGCCACCTTGGAAATAAGCATATATCATCTCTCTGCCAGTTTTTCCTCTAGCACTGGGACAAACACCATTTCTTCAGCTGACACAAAATGAAGTAGCCAACTTGAGGGGCACAGACTTTCCTTTACCCACTAGACTTATGACAATGGTGCAGAAGGGAAAGAAGGCTTACTGAGGACAGAGCAGGTGAACTTTGACAATCTACACTCACTTCAGTCCTGAACTCTGTGGAGGGGCCAGTGTGCATAATGATTCAAATCATCTGAACTTCTCTTTCCTCTCTCTCTCTCTTTAAGAAAGGGCATGCATTAGTTTCTTGTGGCTGCCATAACAAATTACCACAAATTTGGTGGCTTAAAACGACTGGAATGTATTTGCTCAGATTTCTAAAGGCCAGAAGTATGGAATCAAGATGTCAGCAGGTCTGCTGGTTCTCCAAAGGTACGAGGGAAGAATCCTTCTTGTCTTTTCTTGTGGCTCCAGGCATTTTTTGGTTTGCAGCTGCATCACTCAAGACTCTGCCTCCACAATCACAAGGACTTCTCTGTGTATCTGTGTCAACTCATTTTGCTTCTCTCTTAAGTGGAGAACTGTGATAACATTTTGTGGATAATCCAAGGCCATCTCTTCACATCTCAAGGTCCTTATTTATATCTGCAATGACCCTTTTTCTAAATAAGGCAACATTTACAGGTTGATATCTTTTGGTGGCAATTATATAATAAACTACAGCATAAAAAACATAACTTTTTGTGGGGGAGTACCCAGGGATTGAACTCAGGGGCACTTGACCCCTAAGCGACATCCCCAGCCCTATTTTGTATTTTTTTTTTTTTAGAGACAGGGTCTCACTGAGTTGCTTAGCGCCTCAATATTGCTAAGACTGGCTTTAAACTCTCGATCCTCCTACCTCAGCCTCCCGAGCATCTGGGATTGCAGGCATGCACCACTGTGCCCAATATAAAAAGCATAACTTTTCTTCAACAATTTTTGAGAATTTTTGTCAAGAAGTATGTTGTTACTCCACTTCCTTGAACTTTTCTATGACTCCTTATTGTTCTTTTGGAATATCCTTAGCAAAGTCTATGAGGTGCTAAGTTTTAAGTTATTTTAGTTTTAAAAATGTGCTAAGTATCCTCCCACTTCTGGGCAGTAGAACATTAATTTCCCTGCATAAGGAATGCTTTCTCCCTCCTACTACCTTACCTGGCTAACTTCTGCTCCTACTTCCATGTTCAACTTAAATGTATTCATTTTGTAAATGTTTCCCGAGTCTGCAATTTTAGGTGCTGGGATAGAGTAGTAAATCAGTGTTATCTGCTGTCATAGACTCTATCTAATGGAGAAAATGGACTTTCAAAAAAAAAAAACTTGAATATGATTTTTATAATTGCTTTGCCAAGAAATAAAAGGATGATCTAAAAGGGGTTGCCAACTGAGTGGTTTCTCTGTATTGGTGATCAGAGAAGGTCTCTTGGCATAGAGGACACTGAAGCTAAGCTCTGGACCCGGGAAGAAGTCAGCCATGAGTAAGTGAGAGGGAAAAGAAAAAGACAGCAGTCAGATTGAGACAGAATTGTGAAGCTCTAATGAGGGGCTTCACTTTTACTCTAAGCCAGATGTGAAGCTATAAAAGGGGTTTAAGCAAAGACAGTGGTATAATCTGATTCATGCTTCCAAGAGATCCCTGTGGACACTGTGGGAGATTTTGACAGGGGCTCATCTAGGTGAAAAATGATGGTGTCATGACCTTGGATGGAGGTAACAGAAGTGGACAGAAGGCAATGACTTGGGATATGATGAGGAAATGGAGTGCACACGGCTTGAGGACAGGGATGGGAGACAGGATAGTGCCAGCATTCACGCCCTTTGTCAATGTACTGGTGAGACCTGTACAGTGCAGAGGCCTGACAGTGCAGTGGCTTCATGGGCCCACATGATTGAGGACAGTCTTCCTGCAGGATAAAAGGTGGCCTTTTAAAAATGCAGGTTCCTTGCTTTTCCTCGTACCCCCTGAATTTGAATCACTAGAGGTGATACGTGAAACATTGAAAAAAAATTAAAAAGCCGAATGATCCCAATGATGTGCATCTTCAGATCAGAAAGAGTATGTTGTTCTCTGGTGAATGGATAAAGAATGTTTCAAAGAGGAATCCAGAGACTTGGCATTTGAAATAATTGTGCAGTGTAGCATTTTCAAAAAAAGGACTGTTAAATTATGAGGAGATAAATAATACTAATCAGTCTTGAAAAAAGCTACAAATATCTATCTTATTTCAGATTTCATCTCAACCAAACAAATCTGGAAAACCAAGAAATTATCATCCTGAGACCCAGCCAAAAGCAGACAACAGAATAAGTTGTCCTATTTACTTACTAACAACTCACAGACACTTGGTTTTCATTAGCTATAAGATGGGAAGAATCTGAAAGATAGATAAGAAATAAGAAGTAAATTAAGCAAGAACTGAGAGTCAGAAACCTATAAGTATTTCTCCTAGAGAAAAAAAAAAGGCAACAAACAAACAAAAACTAATACAATAACAACGAACATTAATTGTGAGCTGAAATAAGATTTAATAGCTCTTTCTTTGGGCAAGACTCTGTATGCCTGACTTTATCCCACTTATGAAAAAAAAAAAAAGGAAAAAAACCCAACATCTTTTTTGGGACCTTGAAGCTCAGGTACCTAGAATAGGCTCAAATGGATCAGGGGCCAGAAGATCAGGAAGGGGCTCCCTGGGAAAGGTCAAGTTTCTGAGCAGCACACAGTTATGGTGGTTGAGAACTCCAGGTATCTCATTCACAAAGGATAAGTTATTGTTTTTGATTATCCTCTGACCCTTTAATGAGATTATGACTAGTCATAGCTTAGATAATAGTTGGGTCCACTCCTCTTCCTTAACAATAGTCCGAGGCTGTGATATCCAATGGTTTGGGCCATTCTGGTTAGAGAAGCTCTCCATTAACTTGCTGCTTGTGTGGTCCATGGACCAGTAACAGCAGCACGTGGGAACTTGCAGGTCCCATTCCAGACCTGCTGAATCCAAGTACACATATGGTACTTCATATTCATGTTAAAGCTTGGGAAGAAATGCTCTAGAACTATGGGGGCGTGCTTAGGTAAGTGGTAACCAAATATTAATGATCTGTGGGAATATGTGAAGAAACAACAGATCCTGGACCCCGTCCCCAGAGATCACAATCTGATAGACCAGACATCTGGATCTTAATGAGGCTGATGATTCTGGTACTCAAGGAATAATTTGAGAAGCAGGGTTGTAGATGGTAATAAGTAAAAATTTGTAACTCTAGAAAGGATTACAGAGTTAAAGATCTTATTTAGAGAGTAATATTTTATGGTAGGATTTCCTGACTTCCCTGTTGATAAAAATCACTTGGAGATTACTAATAAACACTGAACTTCCCAAGTCCCTATCCCAGATGTTATGAGGCTGTGGGTCTGGAAATTGATATTTTAAATAATATCTTGGCTGGCTCTGCTAAAGGGAGATTTAGGAGAATTGCTTTACTGGAACATACACATTCAAGGCAATTCTATGGGTCAGTTAGGAAGGGCACTATCATGGTGGGCCTGTCTCATTCAGGTATCACCAGGTCAGTTAAAGCAGAAGACCAGGTTCTTGGTGGGAGGAAGTGCTCATGTATAAAAGAAACTTCCAGAAAGACACATGTTCTCATCCAGATGTTCTGGAAAGAGGACATAAAACTTGATTAAGAACAGAGGTTGTCCATCAGGAAGGGTATTTGTGTTTAAAGAGAAGTAAACCTGGCCTGATCCCAAGAAAGAATCTCCAAATCAGAGTCTGCATGGGGTATGTAAGACTTTGTGGTAATTGTTTTCTTGTCTTGAGGTTAAATACAAGATTTGGGAAGAAAATCCCCAACCAAAATCATCTTTGAGCCTGAACTCATCTCAAGGGGTCATCTCATTGAGGAAAAATAAAAATTCAATTGGGAAGACAAGAACAAAACCCTAACTAAAAGACCAGGAATAAACATTCAGATTCTTGTGCTGGAGAAAATAATTAGCACATGATAACAAATGATAAGCTGAAGTTATGTGGTTGTAAAGTGATAGAGGGATGCTATAGAATTCTGAAGTAAATCTAAGCAAAGTCTTGTTGGTATAGAATTTAATTAAGAGTGCTTAGCTTCAAAGAATAGGGACAAACATAGAAATTCATAAACTTGCCTGTTTCAGTTAATAAAATGTTTTTGGCAGAACACAATAAATGAGGAATTGAATTAGGTATACTCTATCTAATGCCTTCAAATTCATATTTTTTCTATATATAATTTGGTCTTCAGGTTTGTGACCCCATGATACAGAAATTAAACTAATCAGAGCTTCATAATGCAAAAGCAATGAGAAACTCATAATTCTATGGTCCATACAAGTAAAATTTTGAAGGTATTTTGTGATTGTTTTTCAATCATAAATAATTATTATGATGATAACGGGTTCTAAAATAATAGTACCACCCAAAGAAGGGAATTAAAATTATAGCAGAAATTCTGTTAGACCTCATTGAAAGCTTAAATAATAAAGACTAAACGGGTTCTTAAAAAGGCCTGATTTCCTTCCAAGGGGATACTGAAAATACGGCAGCCAGCCATGTTTTCCGCTAATGGTCTAGAAATTTTTCTAAGTATCAGTAGGCTTTAGAATTAATGATCTCTTCAGGTGTTACCCCAAAGAAACAAAGGGTGTTAGTTCCCCACTGGTGCTACACAAGCAAAGCCTCTTTTCTAAAAACATTCTGGAGAGTGTCACTAGGGAGATCCACCAGTGAAATTAAGTGCTGCCTATAAATTAGTTTTCTGTGAATCACTCATGCCTATGGGTTTCTAGGGTACTCTTTGAAGAAAGCATGAGTGAACCCAAGAAACAGGGATGAAAGAAATCTTTCCCTTTTTTCATAACTCAGTACAGGAACCAGACAACACCCACATGTTAGGTCCGCTTTTGTAGAGTCTGTAGGTAGCTTCCTGACTCTGCTGCTGCTCCAGAGAAAATAGCAAGTTAGGTTATTTCATTTAAAGATTAAATGGGATAAAAAAAAAATTGTAAAAACCCAGAGACAAAGTCTCACAGGTTTAAGTAAAGATAAGTCTCCAGGAACTCCACTCGCTCAGATCTTAAACTTCTCTCCATTCTTCAGTCCTAACTGAACAGGGCCCTCTGTTCTCAGCTGAATGCCAGTTCCTCCTAAACACTGCTCTGCAGCACAATGAGAAAGAAGCAATATTTCTGAGTTGCTTATAGTTTTGGCAAGGTGAGAGCATGTCTCCTTTGGTAAACCCTGCTGTCCACCGTGGGCAGTCCCTAAGTGATGTACTGGTCAGGAGTGCTACATGTTAATACAATAGACTGGGGAAATTACAGGTGGTCCAGGTGCCATAGGCGCCCTGTTTGAGTGAGTGAGGTGAGGCGAACACCTGAAAATGGCTGGACCATTTTTTAGGGCACTCCTGGTGAATTTCTCAGAATTAGGCTGGACTCACATGTTTGCGTGATATGGTTGCTCACAGACTTCAAAAGCAGCTGCACCTGCTTCTCAACCTTACCCTTTCACCTTGCTCCCAGTCCAAGTCACTTTCAAGGAGACACTGACCATGGATGGGAAGAGTGACGAACAAATGAGAAATATGGAAATTCTGGTTCAGGGAGAGGGGCCATTATGTCACCATTTTTTAAAAAAGAAACTTTCTAGTTTCTCATTCAGTGAAAACCCAAGGGGACAATGACCTATGATCTCATAAGCATAATTTCATCACTATGTGGCCTAGCTATTTTTTAAGAACATAAAAATATACCATTAAAAATAGAAACCTTCAGAAGAAAGTACATGCACCTATATATGGAATGAAAAGTTATGAATGACAAAATTCTGGGGTCAAACAAATTTCTAAACAACTTTTTTTTTTTTAATTTTTTAGTGGTAGGTGTATACAATATCTTTTATTTTTACGTTTATGCTGAGGATCGAACCCAGGGCCTCATACATGCTTGGTGAGTGCACTACCACTGAGCCCCAACCCCAACCCTCTAAACAACTTCTTTCTTGATTCTTCCACATTTATGCAATGTAAGAGAGACCTTGTAAGAGTGAGATAATTCTGGTAAGTAATTCTGGGTGTCTTACTCTAAAAACTTAGAATTTTCTTTCCTGGCTTTGCCAAAAAGTGTAATATCATCCTGTTTCTCAGACTCATTCCTGTTACTTGACTTCCCTTTTAATGAGAAGTATCCTTCAGATTAATAAAACGCTGGATTATATAGCTTATTTTTAAAGGACCCTCTTCAGAAACCATTTATCTATTTCTCCTTCTATTTCAAATGACAGACATTAAATTACATTTCTGGGTACATGTGATTAATCTTCAATTCTGAAGTGAAGAAAAAGGTTAGAAACATCTAAAGTCTCTTTTCTTTTTTATTAGGAGAAAGTAGACTTTGGGTTGAAAACTTGATTTATTTCCCTTAAATCTATTTGAAGATCACCTCTACAACAAGGGTCAAATGTGGCTCGAAATGAATTCCCCATGCAGTACTTATGTAAGTCCTGGGTTATAGCATTTCAAGGCTAATAAATATTGTCATCATATGCAGGCGGACATATAATATGACAGTGTATAGGATTTTGGAGGGATTGTGGTCTTTCAATGAAAAGGGTCTGGTTAGAAGGGAGATATTATAGTTGAGCTGCAGCCAGGCCTCCTGAATCTGATGATATTTGATTTGCATTTGGCCCTGAGCCATCAAACAAATGAATCATTACTGCAATCCACAGAGGCACCCACCTCCAGCCAAAAGAGTCACAAAATGACTTCAGTAGATAACAGAAGTTCAAATCTCCAAATATTTATGTGATTAATTGCAATAGTAAGTAAATTGCAAGGTAAACTTGTATTTTTGTGGCAAATTTGGCCCGTTAGTTCCAAAACAAAGAATAGAGTGTCAAGTCATGCTCAAAGATGCTCAGTTTCACATAGAAAAGATTATTTTCCTTTCTCAAAATATTAGCAGAGGTTTATCTAGATAATGCTTTTTAAAATATGCTTTTTTTTGGTAGAAAATAATTAAGTAATCCTGGTTTATTCACCCTTGCCACATCATGTACCTGATAAAAATAAAAGAAACCTAGAACATCATTTAGGCTAAGTAAGAAGACATGGAACACCATGGTCTCTTAGCAACAGCAGAATTCTAGTGAGGCCTACTGGGCTTCATGTAGGAAATCATGCCTATACCAGGAGAATATAAACATTTCATGCATAATGGCTCACTTCTCTAAAAAATGATCTATTAATAAGGTTTTATAATGGATTTATTATTTTTGTAAAGATGATACATACCATTAGAAAATTCAAATAGTGCAAAAAAGTTAAGAGAAGAAAGCAATAAATATACCTTAATGAGGAATTAGATACCAGGCCATTCTATGCCACATGAGAATCTTCTGCATCTTTTCTTGGATACCACTTTTTTAGAGTACCAGAACAAGACCCAGACTTGCTCTTTTCTTTGAAGGCAGTGATGATTTATTGATTTCTTTCATTTTTATTTTAATTATTTAAATTACTTAAGTTTGTTAGGAATATAGCAGAGGATATTGATGTACTCCATCATCTTTTTTTTTTTTAAAGAAGGAACTTGGCTTTTAATTCCCTGACTCACTGCACAAACCTCATCTATTACACGTCTTTTTATTTTTATAAACCTTTATTACCAACTTGATTACTGCTTTCTCCCAAATATTTTCCTTTCTATTTGTGAAGGAAATAAGAGAAAATATATTAATAATGACATATATTGTAAAAGAATATTTAATGACATGAAGTGTTTATAAGACAAGCAGGTTATTAAACAGAGAGGATAGGTGTATGTGTGTATAGAGAACACTTCAAAAGAATGTTTATGGACATTTTTAAGGACCCCTGGCAGGCCAATGCATTTCTTTTTTTCTTCATACTTTTATGCTTTTCTAATTTTCTGTAATATATGAGCATTGCTTTTGAAATGTGAAAATGTTCTTAAATTTAAAAATTAAAATTTTTCTAGAATCAATTAAAATAGTACAGAAAGACATAAAGAAAAAAAACTCTCTCTCTTTTACTTCCTGGAACTCTTCATTCAGCATGCCAGTGGTAAGCAGGGGTAACAACGACTTCTTGGGAAGTCTATCATAAAAAGTCAGTGTAGATACAAGCATACAAAAATATGCATCAATGTGCATACATGAATGCTTGTGTTCTTTTGTACCAACATAGAATGCGATATATAATTTTGATACCTTTATTTTTCCCTACTTAACAATGCATATTGAACAACTTACCATATTAGTTCATGTAAGTTGACCAAATTCAATTATTAGTGACAGCATGGTATTTCATTAAATGCATGTATCATTTGTTTAGCCAGATTTCTATTGATGGCTTTTACTATTTTCCTCTAGATTTTTATGATTATAAATAAACTGCTATAAATCTTCATACACTTTTGAAAAATGTTTCTAGAGACATAGATGTTGAATAAATGATAAAAGACAGATGTGCTTTTAAAATTTTTAGACTGGTGTTGTTTGGCACTGTTCACATTCTCATCAACTTTGTATGAGACTGAACTTCTCCATGGTTTCAGAACACTTTCTTTACCTGTAGGATAAAAATGGAATTTGATTCTTTCATTAGTTTACAGCTCTTTACTAATTGGGGAATTAAAAACTTTCCCCCTATATATTTAATAAATGATTTGGACTTTTTCTCTTATAAACTATTAAGGTTATTCACCCATTTTTCTATTGTTTGTCCTTATCTTTATTGAGGTAAATATTCTTCAGATATTTTGAAATCCAGCTGTTTTATAGATCACATTCTGTGACTAATGTAGTATTTTTTTCTTCATCTCCTGACTAATTTTTAAAATGTTCTGCCATATAGAATTAATTGTTTTGCATTCTGATTGGCCAACATTTTCTTTTGTACATTCTTGGAAATAATTATTAAAAGAGATGACCCAATATGATATGTACACAAAAGATCACAAAGTATTTTCAAGGCATGTTCTCATGAAGTGGGTGACATTATAGATTTTAGAAATAACCAATAGTGCACATAAATTAAGTAGACTCTACAGTGGAGTTTGCTTCAAGGAAACAGCACACAATGTTGAATTTTATGAATTTTAAAAAACATAAAAATATTGACAAAGAGCCAAACTGGATTATCTATAATTTTCAAAAAACTTCCAAACTTTCAAGTTACTATTTCCTGGTAAGAGCTATAAGAAGTCATGATTGTTTTAACTGTAATTATAACAGTGCTTTTGTAAAACCAAATTACTGTATTACGAATCTAGGTTTATAAATACATGATTTTTCTTTTTATGTTTGAATAAAAGTAAATTATGGAACTGCTAATGGGTATGGGGTTTATTTCTGGGGTGACAAAAATGTTCTAAAATTGATCTTAGTGACGGTCACACAATTCTGCAAATATCCTAAAAATCATTGAGAATTGTGCACTTTAAGTGGGCGAAATGTTCGGAATGTGAATCATACCTCAATAGAGTTGTTGTAAAAAATAAATCAATGGTGTGTTTTAAGTGGAGTTGTGTGCAGAATAAAGTCCTGTGGTTTGTCATGGCACCAGTGAGGAAGCAACTCCATTAGGAGAAAGGTTCTCAAGTCTTCATTTTCTGAGATGCCCCCACCTTCCCTTTTTCATCTGCCTTTTCTTACTTTTCCTTATTTTACTTTCTTGGTTGGGGTAGGGGGCGAGTGGGTGGAGGGGAATTTTCCAATCTTCCCTTCTGTTTTCATTGTTCTTCTGGCCCTGGCGTTATTAAATTCTACCTCAGTGTGGATGCCGTGCAGTGTGGATTTGAACATCAGGGAAATAGCCTTGAATAATTCACAGAACCGGTGTCGGCTGCTGCCAGCTGAGTTATATCATAAGAGACTCTTGGGTTCTACTGTGTGCCCTCCTTAACTCAGGAAAATGTGACACACCATATTATGCAATCGCTATTTCTTAGAAAATCTGTTTCACCTCTCTCCTTAAATACCTGCACTGATTATTCACTGGTAGACATTTTTGCTTTCTACATTTTTTCTTTTAAGATTTTCCATTAAAATGTAACACAAAGAATAAAACTATAGGTGTTATTAATTATTTCCAACCGCTTTGATGACAGTTAACTTTCGTCACTAAATTCTTAACCCCCTAGAGTATGAGTCAAAATCAAACATGTTTCCCTTTCAACAAATCTGAAATGAGTCACCGATGAACAACAACAACAAAAAACTTTAAAACTAATTTGATTGAGTAGAATCATTCTTAACACACATAAGTTGGAAAACAGTATCAAGTTTTTCTATCCATTTATTCACATATTATGAAGTACTTCTGTGTTTCAGATTTTGGAAAATGTGATTCAGGTATCAGTATCCAATAGACAGTGATCCAATAATTAAAAAATGTTCTCAAGTGTTTAGGAGGATCCAGGATCCAGATCCCTCAAGGAGTTCATAATTTATGCGGAGTTTTTATTCACCCTTGAGCTTTTCTGTGGGCCGTTTCTGCTTCAGCCATGTCTCATTACTTTGTTCTATAACATGATATTGACCAGTAGCCCCGCCTGGTAAATAACCTCAGTATCTTTACCTTTTTTTTTTTTTTTTTTTTTTTTGTGGTGCTGGGGATTTGAACCCAAGGCCTTGGTGCTTGCAAGGCAAGCACTCTACCAACTGAGCTATATCCCTAGCCCCTCTTTACCTTTCCATTTTGAAATTTTAGCCTAAGATAAATAACCCCGGGTAATTCGAGACAATTTTTCTTGACTGAAAAGATAAATGAAAAGCCTCTGATATCCCAGACAAAGAAAGAGACATAGAAATACAGTAGAACATTGACTCAGCTCTCTATGTGACGACACAGACAGATGGAGTCACTTCAGCAGTGTTGATGGGACCTGCCTTTCAGATGGAAAGCTGTGTCTGGGCATGCACGAGGAATGTGGGGTGCTTTAGAATGAGTGCTGAATGAAGACATGAGACCAAAAACAGAGACATCTGCTGCATCTTGGTAGTCCCCTTCAAGGGGTCTGAACTACTAAGGGTGACGGAACTCCAGGAGGCAAAGGGAAAGGAGGTGACAGGACAAACAGCTTTTCCAGAAAGACTTGAAAAATTCCTGCTGTTCACTTACAACTGCCACTTGAAACTTATCCCATCTACTCAGCAAATATTTCTTGAGCATCTACTCTGTCAGACACTGTAGACTTACATATGTGTGTGTGTGTGTATGTGTGTGTGTGTGTGTGTGTGTGTATGAGTAAATGACATTACTATATTTAAAGAAGAAAGACATATTAACCACTTCAACAAAGTCATCCAATAGCTGCCATTCCCTGAGCAGTTCTGGGTGCCAGGTTCTATACTAATTTATGTGTATAATCTTATTATTCAATGCTTCAAGCTAGGTACAAATGTGATCCCATTTTACAGATGAAGGCTCAGAATGGCAAGGGACTTACCCAGGGCCACAGTCACATGGCATCTGAGCCTAACCTGCACTTAGTGTAGACTGATGGCCAAACTGCAGCAGAGTAGAACTGGCACCCTGAGCTGACACCCTACCCAGAGGAGGAAGGAGGACAGTCTGGGGACAGGGGTGCAGAGGATGTTAATGTGCACTGAACACATCCTTGTACTTAAGATGGGCCTATTGGTAGGAATTAAGAATAAGTGGGCACAGCAGGAGGAAGGGCAGAGGTACCAATGTGCACAGGAGAGGACTAGGCCAGAAAGCGGGCAGGGTTGGCTGAAGCTGGGAAGGAAGGCCGTGCAGAGCCCTGACCACACAGGTACACCCGTGGTTCCTGAGTGATTTTTCTTCCCTCCCAGGCCTGCCATGCACCTGTGCAGGTGTGAGGAGCAGAAAGGACAAAGAGGAGATGAGCAGGAGCTCAGATTTCAGCAATGTTTCCTCTCCCAGTTCTCAGAGTCAGCGACCTTCATTTTCAAATAATCTGGATGTAATGATGATTAGTCGAAAGAAGGACTCTGAACTGGAGCATGATTAGAGAGTTAATCATATTTAAGTAGTCTTGAATGCACATTTTTCTTACAGGAAAGGAAAAAAAAAAGCTTCAGATGAAAATTCCTTGGGTGGAATTTTAAATGTTTTGATCATTCAGAATTATCTTTAATTTACCTTTATAAATATGAACAGTGGAAAAATAATTATGGTTAGATGTTTTCATGGTTCTTTGGAACCGTGTTTAGTATTAGAGTAATCCCATTTAAGCTATCATGTAGGTATATTTTTCTAAGTTGTATCTGCTTTGAAGTACATCAGGTCCTGTACAATCATGCACACACTACTCTTATTCCCACTTGACCTAAGTAAATTATCTTCTTTAAATGATATCAGAAATGATTAGTCATGTCTTTGCATTTATGGCAAGTAGGTAGCTATTTCTAGGAGTTATGATTTTAGACAAGAACAAAGTAAAGCATCTATTTTGTGAGTGAATGCAATCACTTTATAGTGATCTTAGGATAGACTATAGTATATTAAGGAGAATAAGCTAACTTTTAGAATTACTAATACATTTTTCAGTGTAAGTTTAAAAATCAATTTTAATGTAAAAATGCACTATTACATCTACCACTGCCAATACAAACTTTACAAAAATTCTGCAGATACCACATTGATCTTCTTGTGAATTTTTTTTCTAGTTTTAAGAGAAACCTAAAACTCTTCTTAACAAAAATTGCTCTTTTCCTCTTTCCAATAACCTTGGGAGAGAACAAGAGAAGTACTTTACTTTGACATCATTCAGAAGAATACTGTGGATGAAATATTAAACATATTTACACCTCAAGGGAAAGAGATATTTAAATATTTATTTTAGCCTGCTGCTGTGGCACACGCCTATAATCCCAGAGACTCTGGAAGCTTAGGTAGGAGGATTCAAAGTTTCAGGACAGCTAGGGTAACAAAGGGTTGGGGGTGTGGCTCAGTGGTAAAGTACCCCTGGGTAGGGTAGAAAATTGATGAAATGTGTTTCCAGAATGCAGTTTTCTGAAAGATTTTGCCTAGACTGTATGTAGACACAATAACAAAAGTAGGTGAAATCTTAAAAACATGCTGTTAGAACTCAATAAATAGGACAAAAACAAGTAAAGATTTTCTATATTAAAGTCTACAGAAAACAGCAATCTTGTTGGGAAATCTTGTAAGCTCCACAAAGAAATTCTTGTCTTTCGTCTCTTGTGTACTCAGCACCAGCATGCCAGGATGAAAAGGGATGGACTTAGCTTAGATAAACCTTTAGAAGAGAAGAGGAACAAATCCATGCTTAGGTCATCTCAGCATGCCATAATTCCTGTGCTGGGGTAGAAGACAGATGTGTGCAGGCAGCCCTAACTCAGACAAGAGAGAACCTACCTGGGCATGGGTGAACCAGGTGAGGTTCATGAAAGAGGTAAAAGCTGTAAATTATAAAGACTGTGTAGTGATAAACCTGGTGAAGAGTAGAGAAGATGCCCCACGTACAGACCAAAGGCAGGAGAAGCGTAAGGTAGGACAGAGCACATGGCCTAGGAATTGGCCAGTCATGCTTCATCACTGAGCTGTCCAGGTGGAGCAGAAAGAGGAGTCTAGAGAGGAAGGAGTCTGGAGGGGCCAGAAGATGTAGAGTCTTTGGGACCATTTAAAGGAGATGAAGAAAGGTTGGTAAGGAGGCTCCTCCATTTACCAAAATATTTCAAAGGGTGAGAGTGACTTGATCAGAATGGCATTTAGAGAACACTAGGAAGGGATGCGGAGGAGAGACTGAAGAGTGCAAGGTGGGGCAAGGAAACCAGCCAGGGGACTGTGGTCAGGTGATGGGAGATGAGGAGGGCCTTGACCCAGCTGCTGTAGGAGGAAGGGAGCGGGGCCCAGGATGAGGGGGAACTTGCCTGCTTAGACAGCGTGTGAGAAAGAGTGAAGACAACTTGCACAAGTTCAGTGAATGTGGAAGGGATGCAGGAAACAATATGCAGAATGATACTTGGGCAGTACTGCTCTGGTTAAGGCAAGCAGTCACAAGAGGGCACATTCTAGATCTCTTTTGTTATCGAAGGTGACCTATTAAATCAGGGTAGAAATGAGAAATATACATATATTTAATGTAGCATGTCAACCAAGTTTTATGACGAGATGAGAATTTTGTTGGTTGATGGTAAGGAGTGGTTTAAACAACCCCCAATGTAGGTAAAACAGGGAAATTCTTTATCAGTTCACTTATAAAAACAGAAACGAACTTCAAACAATAAACCACTATAGAAATGTACACAGAAGGGTATATAGAAATGTGCAGAAGGGTATATATGATGACTCAGAAGGGTGTACTTGATGAAGTTCAAGTACTCAGAGAATTGGTTTACTGTATCTTAAACATGTAGATTTTCCATCTTAATATATAAAGTTATATGGATTAAATTTCACTAGAAATTAAAAGAGCATCACTTTCCAAACAGGCAAGATCATTAATATAGTTAAAGGTCTTCAAATATATATGAAAACATTAAATACTTGGATTTTAAATATATGATCTAAAACAGCACTGGGCATATGTGGTTGATTAGGTTAATCGCTCTCTTTGGTTTGGGGTTTTTTTTTTTTAATTCCCTTTCATTAATGCTTCTAAAGGACTACTTTGAACACACAGTGAAAGTCTATGAAAGCCTAAGTAAGTCCTAATTACAGGTACAAGATTATCTCCTGGAACAACAAAATGCCTATAAATGTCTTATCTTGAAAAATAGGCCAAACTCAGAACTCTCTTTAGTAGCTGGCTAAACAGTCTTCATAGTCCTTTCTTCCAGAAAAAGCTTTGCCAAAAAGATTAAACATATTTTTCATTACCCCAAGTCCCTGGGAAGATATTTAGTTATTTCTTGTAAGTGTGTGTATGTGTGTAAAGAAATTTCTGAAAGACCTGCTGTTACTAATGAATGAGAGCAAACGTTAGCAGTTAACATTTCCTATGCTACAAAGATTTCATCCATAAATAATGAGAGTTGAAGTAGAAGAGAGGAGTACAAAGGTATCAAACACAAAGATGAGGAAATGGAAATGCTAATCACCCGATAGGACTGATGCACATTGTGTACATGAATCATGAATCATCACACTGTACCCCAAATAAGTATAATTATATGCTTTGATTAAAAAGAAAAAAATTCACTTAGCTGTGGTCTATTTTAGCATATCTTCAACAATACTGAATGGAAAAATATAGTATCACCTAGTTGGTTTAGAAGGAATTGTGAATTATAATTTTAAAATTCATGCAGGTGTTAATGGGTAGAAAGCACAAAGCAGTTCTGGGCAGGTATGTTATTCAGTTTTTCACTCCTGTGACCAAAGTACCTGAGGAGAACAACTTAGAGGAGGAAAAGTTTATTTTGGTCCTGTGTTTTCAGAGATGCAGTTCATGAGCAGCCAACTCTATGGCTCTGGGCCTGAAGTGAGGCAGAACATTTATGGCAGAAGAGCATGACAGAGGAAGGTGCCTCAGCTAGTGGCAACCAGGAAGCAGAGAGAAAGAGCAAGCTCAAGGAGCCAGGGACAAGATATAATCCCCAAGGGCATGACCCCAATGACCTACTTCTTCCAGCCTTGCCCCACCTGCCTGCAGTTACCACCAGAAGTCCATTCAAATTATTAAGCCACCAAATGAATTCATTTACTCAAGACATTACAGCTCACATAATCCATTTTACCTCTGAACAACCCTGCATTCCCTAACATGAGATTTTGTGGGGACACCAGATGCCCAAACCACAACAGTCTCTTTGATGGCTCATACCATTTTGTTTGTGTGCCACAATCTGGTTATGGCTCTAAGTTCTTGTGCTTTAGAACATGTATTTTAATTCCTTAAATTTAGGCAGAAAACTATGCTCTGTTTATGAGGGTGAATAACACTGGATACATCTCCAGGTTCCAGTTTGCACCTTCCCTTTCCCCAAACAAGAATAATTTCAATTCCATGTTATCAAAATGATGATAAAAATGGGAGACATTGGTGTCACTGATCTCAATAATTTCCTCTTTCCTCATATTCCCAAGCCTCAGGATAATGAGAAATAAGGTTGAGAGTTTGTCTTTCAGTGCATATGTGAATGTGTGTGTGTGTGTGTGTGTGTGTGAGTGAGACAGAGAGAGAGAGAGAGAGAGAGAGAGAGAGAGAGAGAGAGAAAGAGAGAAAGTATACATAAAGTGTACACAGTACTATCCAAGGGACACTATCAACTCTGACACGGATTACAGGCACTGGAGAACTGCCTAATCAAGCGGGGTGGGGGTGTGATCTTATAAAAATGTGGTTTGGCTGTGGAGAAGGAATACTAATTACAGTAATTTCTCAAGACTGCTTACCACATGCCTAATTACCATGCAGCACAGTGATGAATATGTAAATCATTAAGTATGTGTCAGATTAACTTGTGCACATTTTAGCTACAACACTGAACGCTGTTCATGTGTAGTCAGTCTTCATAATTTATCACTCCTCCATTCTGATCACTGGCCCATAACTTAGAGGCTTGGAAAAATATAAGAAATGACAAGGTGAGGAGGAAACCAAATGAATATTTAGAGTAATATTAATTTTTGAAAAAATGGCTTCTATAAATGAAGACAAAAGGACACTCTTAGAAACCATGTGCCTGCTATTCTACATCACGGGACTATTTCTAAATTAAATTTACCTTAGATGTAGTAATACATTGGGAAAAATGGACCCACCAGCAAATTTTATAATCAAATTCCCAAAGAATAAATGTGAAGCAAATTTTACAGTCATTTTAAGAGAACATGTGATTAGTATTTTTAAAACCCACAAATTTTTTTAAAAAATCAAAATATTTTCAGCTTTCTCTAAAATCACATCTATTTTATTACAAATAGCATTAAGTAAACTTACCAAGTGTTTCTTTCTTAATTAGCACACAACACCTTGGAAGAATATGTCATAAGAATTAAAAGGAGGTAAAGCTCATGTAGATAAAAAGGAAGGAATCCTTGAACATGAGCAATGGACATATCTAGATAATTCAGGTAATATATTGTGTAACTAAAGAAATGCAGTTATGGGGCAAGAGGATAAACATGATTCCTTTAGCTTTAAGGGGTTTCAGTTTCCACAAAATAAATACTCTTATAAAAACTATTTATCAAGTTTTCTTTCTAAGCCCTATACAGGTTTTCTCTGCTCTATAGCAGGAATGTCAACCTTCACATCTTGGCATCTTTGGATTGAATATTCTTTGTTGTGGGTGGCAGTTTACTGAGGGATGTTTTCCAGTTTTTGGCTTCTATCCAGTGATGCCAGTGATATCACCCTTACTTTGCAACAACTGAAAATGTCCCCTGGGGAGCAAAATGTCCCCTGGGGAGCAAAATGTCCCCTGGGGAGCAAAATGGCCTCCTGTTGAGAACTACTGCGTTACCATGCGTGGAAATAAAAATTTTATTAATAAAGTCCTAACTGAAAGGCAGGAACCAAGGTCACTCTTTTGGACAGGAATAGGAAAATTTTTCTTTGATGAGAACTATTAAGACACAAGGAAAAAAATTATACTCAGCAAAAGGAAAAATTCAAGTGCTTTTTTCTTTTTTTAAGGTGGGTGTTGAGAGAGTGAGAAGAAATAAGAAATAAGGAAATGTTCTCTCTCACTTACAGAATTAAGGACATGGGATGTAAAATTAATTTAGCAAACAGCAGATTATAAATATATACTTCAGCTCCATATTATGGTTTAAATAGGGAGATGAAAACTGAAAGATAAAACAGAGGAGGCATAAGTAGGAAAAGGCAGAATAGGTAAGATGGAGGAGGCGGGGTGGCTGTGGGGGTGGAAGCAGGGTAGAACTTCAGAGGACAGACCAGAGAGTGGTGCTTAAAGCAAGCTTCTTTTGGCCCTCCTCTGTGTTGTCCTTCACAGGCCTTTCCTGGACCCTGGGCCCAGCCTCCTCCACCCCTGCCGCCCTCACCCTGTCCTTGGACCCTGCCAGCTGAGCACTGTGCCCCGGAAGGGAGATGCGGGGATCAGAGACTGAGAACAGGCTGGGGACCACTCACTGACAGGAATAGTCAGACTTGCCACATGGGGCACAGGAACTGTGAAGGGCAGGATGGGAGATTTGCTTTACTATGCAGAATAATTTTTTTTTTTTTGAGGGAGCATTTGTGTGGAGAATAGAGGAGAAGCTAACTTTTCAATGATAAGGTAATAAGAGTATAAGATTGGGTGTTGGCTGAAGAAATTGAACATAATAGAGCTATTCATGCTTTGTGTAATACTTTGAAGGATAATGCATGTTGTTTGTTCTTGGAGTGTCAACAGCAAAATTTAGATTTGCTTTACAAATAATAATAATAAATACTCCACTCGTTTAATTTCATTTGATTCAGTTTAAGTTAACCAATGATTCCTATTTGACTCATAAGGAGACTCTGAAGTTAAATGAAGTTAAATGACTTGCTCATGATTAAAGGGAAAGTTTTGGAATCAAGGTTGAAACCCAGGTGTTCTTCATTCCAAAATCCAAGGCTTCATTCATGATAAAACTTACAGCACATTTGTGATTTGCATACCTATTCTCTTTCTTTAGCACTAATGACACTGCACGCTCTAGTTTGCATCTGGAATATCTTCCAAAGACCTATGTGTTAAAGGCTTACTCTCCAGTCCATGGTGCTCTTGGGAGGTTGTGGGTCCAGTGGGAGGATTGCAGGCTACTGGGGGCATTCCCTTGAAGGGGACAGTGGACCCTTGTCTTTTCCTCTTCTTTTACTTCCCAGACATGAGGAGACAGTTTTGCTACACCATATACTCTTGCATGACGTGCTGCCCCAGATCCAAGGCAAAAATGCTAATAACTCATGGACTGAAATCTTTAACTCTGTGAGCCACAATGAACCTTTTCTCTTTATAAGTTGATTATCTCAGGCATTTGTTACAGTGACAGAAACATACTGCTAACCCATTTCTTACTAAGAATCTACATATGACCTTAGCATTCTTCCAAACACAAGTCTTTAGAGAGTTACCTTGAGTCAAATTTTCTGTTTCCTACCACTGTACCATGTATATTCTCCAACAGAAAAGACGAAAATGGTAGGGACGTTGTGCTGGCAAAACCATATCCTCTGCAGTTAGGGTGGTAGGAGAGAGGAAGGGTCATCACTGAGAATGACTGAGGACTTAAACCTCAGGGAATAGTGGCACTATTAACAGAAGTAATGGAGCTGGGAGCAGCAGCAGAGCTATACTCAGTGAATGTGCCCTTCTCTACATGAGTCGAATGCATAATGAGGGAGGGGACTCCCAGGGTCAGGACTGACACAGGCTCTTCAGAGGCAGACAAAACCAGGGCCTTCTAACACTTCCAGTGACTTCAGTCCCCCACACAGTGACCATTGTGGATTCTAAAGATATATGTATGTTCAAAAGACATTACTGAAAACACTATTTTAAGAGAATTGACACAAAGAGATTCTAAAGTCCTGATTTAATAGACATGGCTATGAATCATTCCGCAAAGCAACAACATTCTTTTGCAATTAAAATAATTACCAAATAATAAAAATTTCAATTTCCATGTGCCAGGTTTCATTTAAAGGGGAAAGAAAGGGACAGGGAAAAGAAAATGGCTCTCTAGCATCTTCCTCAATGAGAATTATAAACAATTTCTGTAACCCTTCACAAGTGAAATATTAAACCTTAAAGGCTTAATCATAACAAGATGTTTTGATTTAAATTCTGAGTGAGTTGCCCTTCAGCATGAGATTAACATTCCCAGGATAGTCCTTAAACGTCATTGCGTCAGGCACACACAGCAAATTGAACAGAACACCATGGGAAACTTCTGCTCATAATTGGGAGGCAGGGGAACAGCTCACAGAAAACCTTGACAGACAGCTCGTTGGGCAATTTTCTTACTTCCAAACATCCGTGCTTTCTATTATTTAGAATTTAATATGTTGCATCTTGCCTTTTTTTTTTTTTTTTTTTAGCTTTATCTTGTTTATTTCTATTTCATTGCCATCTACTCTATGAATGTCTTGGTCAAGTTATAAACATGCTCTTTGGTGCCATATGGTCAATGTCAGACAGTCTTTAATATTTTCTAAGTAACAGGATATTGTATTTAATGCTCTCAGACCTAATTTCAGTCCTAAAAAATGACATAGGCCACACACACATGTGTACACACACATAGAATGGAGACTTTCTACTCCCTTCAAGGTGACTTTTGATACAAGGACTAAGAAACAAGAAAATTCAAATATACTTTATAATAAACCATTAAAAACCACAGATCAACATCATTTCTATTCAAAAGCATAAAATCGCTAGTGATCCCTTTGCCAAAAACATAACAAAACAAAAAATCCTCTCAAACTCCTTGATGTACCTAATAATGTCAATATTTCTCTGCACTTCAGCAAATTGTGTATTTGAAAGAATATTTTCATCTTAAGAATCCTTTGTCTGGTTAGTTTCATTTCCAGTGAAGCAAACATCAAACTGGGTGTATGTATTTATTGATAGGTATAAAGCCATGGAAAAGATTCCAATCCCATTTGCTTTTAAGAGTTTAAAGTCATATGTGTGTGTGCTGAAGGGTACAAAGAGTAATCCATAGCTACGGATGTTCCAAACTAAATATTATCAAAATAGTATTTCGAACAGCTCAAATTATCACATGACATTTTCAGTAGTAAGAAAACTTCGGTAAGTAGCATTTTGTGGGGAAATCTAAAGGTCACATTCAAGGTGGGGGGGGGTTCTATTAAAATTGCACTTGCAGCTCTGATAGGAGAAAAGGGGGCTGGGCAAAGTGGTGGATCTCTGTGTGGGTGAGGGTTTCTTGGTCACAGCTCCTCTACTCCCACCTCCTTGCATCTTTTGGAAGGAAGTGCTGGATAAAGGAGGGAAGACACTGGGAGAGCAAGGAAGGCTGATCTGGGTTAGCAGGGACTGCACAGTCCAAGCTGAATGGGAAGCACGATTGGTGGTTTCTCAAATGAGTCTTGAAACCCCTCCTTGGGCACTGACAGCCTCCAGTGGGCCATGAGCTGACCAAAGCCCTCAGAAAAACTGCAAAGGGCCAACATCTGGGTTCTTTCTGAACTCTAGTCACTTTTTCTAAAGCACCCTCTCCTCATTTCTGCAAGTCAATCTGTCATTTCCTGTGTAGCAGCTGTCACAAAGTTACCTTAGAAACTTAAGTGTTTGCTTGTTTTCTTCCCTAACAGGCTAATTTCCAGGAGAGCAGGGACCAGGTCTATGTTGTTCACCTCTCAACCCCAGCACCTAGACTTACAATGTCCATCCCATAAGTAGTACTCAACAACAGGTTGTTGAAACAGCCTGCTCTCTGTCTCCTCTCCTCAACTTTCAGGTACAGTGACTTCATATTGCCCTGTGGTTACTCATAGTCTCCCATCAGTCCTATCCTCTGACCCAATCTGAATGGACATAGTGTCAGCTACAACAATACCCAGACTGTTTGGGTAGAATCAACAATACCCTCAGCTTCAGAGGTGTGCTTTGATGGTCTCTGAACAGTCAGAGTTGTCTTCTGGAATGGAGAGAGTTAGATGCGATATCATTTAAATCTGGTCCAATCAGAGAGAAGTTCGGAATTTTGTTCAGTGGGTAGGGAAAGAGAAGATTCCACCCAACCCCCAGGAACCAGAAAGCACATAGCCCTGGGACCACTTGGTGTCTTCCTGCTAATGTGGTCAGAGTTCATGAGGTCAAAGTCAGAGCCTATAAGGGCAAAGCTTGCAGAGGGAGACTGACAAAGTCAAGAACTTTTCAAAGATATCAAGCTACAAACCTGAGTCCTTGAAATCTTCTGGTTCAAATCAATCCTGAGGGCAGTCTCTGATTTTCCACAGGTGAACTAATTCTCTTTAAGACCATCAGAGCTGGGATTTCCTGATACCTCTTCCACCAGAAATCCCATTTCCTATTTTAAGTTCCAGCAAGGTGTCATTTAATTAACTGAATAAACACAATCTCAATGAGGTTAACTCTCCCAGAGAGAATTTTTACTTAAAAAAAATTGAAACAAACTGATCCAAATTTATGTTTCATTGTTTTTGAAATGACTATGAAGTGAATATGGAATTCCATTGCTCTTTTTCTCCCTAGGTACTTCCCTGGACCCCAATCCTAGTTACTGAATCATCAGAGAGTAAAATAGACCCAGTCTTGTCACCACATGGCATTCAACATCCCTCCCCATTTTTATACGTGGGAATCATAGAAAATAAAATGTAAGTCATTAAATTTGGGAAATAGATGTTTTCTGATTTTCCCTTGATTGGTTGCTCATGTATTTTTTTTTTTTTAATTTAAAAAATGCCATCAGGACAGAAAAGCCTTTTGCTATTTGTTGAATGAATGCAACACAGAATGGGAATAATGCATATGAAATTTAGTTCAAAAACTCTGAGATTTCTGATCACCTCTGCAGATTCTGAAAGACTTCACAGACTAGGTGTTGAAGGATGGGAGAGAACAACAGGCAGAGATGAAAGGGAGGAATGAAACCTCAAATTATGCCTGGGAAACCGGGAGTGGTCCAGTGGGATATAAACAGGGGTGTTTGATGAGGGGAGAAGTTATCAATAAAGAATGGAAATGTGGCTCGAGAGCAGATGAAGAGGACTCTGAAGTCCTGTCTCAGTTCGACTGGCTCTGGGAAATCATGGAAGAAGCCAGGGCTTGGTTGAAGGAGAGACTGATTGGGCAGTGGCTTGAAAATGATCAGGAGGGGAGAATTCCAGGAATGGGAAGTATTATGGTTTGGATGTTAGGTGTCCCTCAAAAGCTCACATGTTCGTGATAATACAGGAAGGTTCAGAGGAGAAATGATTGAGTTGTAAGAGTCTTAACTCAATCAGTGAATTAGCCCCAGATGGATTAATTGAAGTGGCAGGGTGTGGCAGGAGGAGGTGGGAATTGGGGCGTGGCTATGAGGTAGAGTGGAGTCTTTCTCCTTCCCTCCCTCCCTACCTCCCTTCCTTCCTCCCTAAGCTGCTTCCTTCTGCCACGCTCTTCTGCCATGATGTTCTGCCTCACCTTGAACCCTGAGGAATGGAGCTGGCCTTCTGTGGACTAAGACCTCTGAAACTGTGAGCCCTCAAATAAACCTTCCTCCTTTATAATTGTGCTGGTCAGATCATTTAGTCACAGCAGTGAAATAGCTAACTAAAACAGGAAGTTATGGAAAAAGGAGAAAATGGCATTGTCATGAGGCTGCCCTGGCCTCTAAAATGATTCCATTCCCTTAGCATTAGAGTTCTTGTCACTACATCCCCAGCCGCCAGCCTGAGGACACTGGGACTCAGGAGTTCAGACTCACTGTGGGTTGAACAGTCCTTTGTGAGCTAGCCTAGGGCCCTCACCACCACCTTTAACATCATTTCTGTGGAAACACATTTTGTTTCCAGAAAGAGCAGTCTAAAAATATAAATGTAAAGCATAGCATACCTGTGTATAGGTAGGAGCTATCAGAATAAACAATTGGTATTATTATCATATAAATTATCTTTAAGTTTAAAATAACATTTCTAAGAACACTAATTTTTTTCCCTCTAGATTCTGGAGCTGCTTTGAGATTTTTAGTCTAGACAGATTCACACTCTTAAAAATAAGCTTTTGAGTTTGGGATCTTAAAATAGGATTGTGCTGACATTATAATACAACTCAAGAAGAAATAATGGTTAAGGTAAGCTTTGTTTCTTCTGATGAGGTTTGAATTAGTAGGAGATGGATAACACAGAACAGATAAATGATGGATGGAAATAAAAAGTTTTATAGGTATTAGGCAAAAGATCTAAGACATTTGGAATGAAGAACAGAAATTATAGAACAAGTCTCAGCCAATGCTATCTATCATTTCTCAACAGAAGATGAAAAATTTCTCATCATCCAAAGAGGCAGGCCATTTAGTTAATCAAATCGAGTAGGGGAAAATGTTGAGTTAAGGACAAAGAAAAGGGATGTAGATTATGCTAATTCCAAACTAGGTTAGATAATAGAAGCTTCTTAGTCTGCCTCTTCTTGTGCTCTCATTTGTAGGGCCATGATTGAGGTAATCAATTCCTATTGTTTTGCTTTGTTTTGTTTTTTGTTTTTACAACTTGGTGTTGAGAAAGGATTCCTATGTACAGATTGTCTTGAATAAGAAACCATAAAGCTTTTTTTGCCATAAAAAATGTGTATCTCTACAAAGCAAAAGGAAAAGGGAACATACTTCCATAAGTTTCCATGTGTCAATAAGCAGAGACTCGGGCTCCTGGTTTATCTCAATAAGTTACATTTGCATTGTGTCAGTCCTAGCAGTGTGTATATCCCATATCATATCGTAGAGGCAATTTTATGCTGCAGAAAAAGAACTGAGGCTGAAAGATGGGCAATAGGGCTGCAGGAGTCTCCTGGGTTTGACCCAATGCAGCTCTTATGCCATAACTGGCCTCATGGGAAGGCTTCTTGACCATGAGCACATGTTTACAGAAGTCCTCTCTTTGTGGTAGATCTATTCCAAGACCTCAGTGGGTGCCTGAAATCACAGTATAGTATCTATACTGAATCCTATAGATACTATGTCTTTTTTTCTAAATGCACCTACTTATGATAAAATTTAATTATAAACATGGCACAGGAGACTGACAATACTAATAACAAAATAAAAACAATTATAACAATATAACTACTCTTGGTTTTGGGTGTTATTATTAAATAAAATAAGGATTTGACTATTTCCTTCCTTCTTTTTTTTGTTTTTTAATGCTGGAAATAGGAAATGATGCATACTTATTCCTAAAACATAGAGTTCCTTCAAACAACACTTTTTGAGTGACCAATCCTCTTCCAATATCCCAAGTCTCTCTTTAGGATTTAAAAGAAAAAAAAGAACCATATTGACATGTTGGGAGCCACTGTGGCAGCCCTCTCCTGCCACAGAATTGGAATGTGAACACACTAATGTGGCAATGAGCCTTTATGGTGGGGACAGGCTAGCAATGACTGCGGGCAGAGGGGGGAAATGAGGGATGTGGCAGAAAAAGAATATATTTCACCTAAAAGTGCTATCTCTGGTCTTTGTGCAATTCATCATGTTAGAAATTAACAAAAGAAGATGCTGACTCATAATTGGCTAATGGAAGAATGTGAGAATAGATGGAATTCTTCAGATCTTCTTAACAAATGATCAGTGGTTCTAATCTTAGAACAGAAGATTATAGAGACTGCTAAATTTTGCCAGCAACAGCCCCCTTTTCTGAGATAAATTCCTGTGCACAGGAGAAAGGGAAGCTGCTCCACGTAATGGCCGTGGCTCCTCAGGGATGTCTGTCCACTGCCACGGGACACCCATGGGGCACACGGCAGATCTGCTCTTAGAAGACGGTAGGATTTCTGTGATGTTTCCCCTGGCTCCAGAGCTTCTCCCCAAGTATCAGTTAGCCGCGTGGGGTCACGTCACTCTGGTCCAGATCCTTGGACAATCCTGGTGCTGCAAAGTTAAAGCATTAAGAGGCAGGTAGGGCACTGCCAGTAGTTAGAAGTGTCTCCCCACCCAGCAGATTAAAGCTTCTCTATCAAGCTGCCAGGTGTGTTCTGAAGTAGAGCTGCTACTGTGCTGTGGACTGAACAGTTTCTTGTGCTGAAGTTATCCAGACAGGAAATGGTTTAGGGGTGTAGAAGTCAATGGTCTCAAAGAGTTCATACACAACTCTTTATCTTATTAGGGAATTCGAAGAACTGGTTGGCTAACATACTATCTGGCCCAGCAGTGGGTCGATGATTGGATTGTTTGGAAAGCAGGAGGTGTGCTAGTTAATGGCACACACTAGATTCCTGCAGTCAAGGCGCCCCTTGGCCCTGCCATCACAGCTGTGGGGTCCTCTGAGAGGCATCCCAGCTCTGCAACCATACTTTCCATGTAAGAAATTATTTGGTCTTTATGGACCATCACAGCTGCCCCCAGAGACCGTGAGAATTAAATGAAACACATTTCACAGGGTGCCTGTCCCATAGCAAAGCTCCACAACACAGCCCTTCCTTCCTGAATCCTGACTTCTTTGCATCCTCCTCATCGCCCTCAGTATTGAGTTGGACATGTAGGGGGCTCTCAGGAAATGCTTGCTGACTTTGAAGAGCTTTGAAGATGGGTGATGTATTCCAGGGAAGTGCCTTGCACCGCTTAGCATGATGTGAAGCTCTCCTGGGCCACAGTCACTTGGCTTTGCCTAATGTCAGCCCAAAGCACCTTGTGTTGAGTCTGTTTCAGCTGAAAATATAAACCAAGTGGACCCCCTAAACATTGTGAAAGCAAGACCCCATCATACTTGCCCAGACACTCAGCTACAAGGAAAACAGGAGAAAATCATATATTCTTTTACTAGTACCTAGGGAAAAATGCATTTTCTATGAGTATACAGTATTTACACAGTAATTATTTCCTCCTGTCTTCACACTTTATTGAATACTTTTCCAAAACTGTGTCAACCATAAATTTTCTAACACAATTCTTTATCACTTCACACTTTTACTATATTTTTCTTTGATAAAAAATTTAAAAATATTTTTTCACCTCTTTCTTCATAACCATCTTCTCCAAGAAATTATTTTTAATGGAGAATTACAGAAAAAGGTTATATAAGCAAATCCTTTTGGCTATCATAGCTTTAATTTGTCCTCCAAATCACTTTTTTTTCCTTAAAACTCTTGCTTCTCATGATAGGTAATAGACAGATGTGAGTGGTGGGAACATGAGGCTATTAAGGGGCTAATTCTATAAATTGGGTCTACTGCGCTGACCCCCACATTCTCTCTTTTAAAAAGCAATTTACCTGCAGCCCTGTCTGACCTAAGAAAACAGGATATGCTACATTTTTCCGCAAATATCCTGTTATCTGCAAAATAAATGCAGACTGGAGAAGCTCATCCCTACAAATAAGAATGTAAGTTACTCTGAAGGGGACTTTGTGACCTTTATACAAGACCACATTCCAGGACCCAAGGAGACAGGATAATTAAAAGCAAAGCCCCATAAAATCTGTAAGAACAAATTCCAATTAGAATTGGTCAGCACAGGCCAAGGTGACTCAGAGTTGCCTTGGATCTTTAGCATGTCATTATAATACTAAGTAATCTCCCCTCCATGGGGTAAGACGTGCACAGCGGGGACTTGGAAGTCTGATGCAATCCTCTGTCAGTCAAAAGTCAAGAGGTGGACCTGGGAGGAGCTCTCTGGAAACTTCCCTGGAACCCCCAATAAAACTGGAGGGGCGAGTGTACTTCTTTCTCTGAGGGGACTTATTCTTTCCATTGAGAGTGCTCCCTCCAGCTGCATGACCCCGACCTACATGTTTCAAGTTCCATGGCAACATGGCATTTCTTAAATCATTCCTTATCCTGAGAATGAGTTAAGCAGAGATCAGCACAGCAATTCCTATAGGGAGCTTCCACTGGCAGGTGTTTCTAGTTGGCTGGAGACCACACAATTGACCTGACACCCATCTCAGAATTCAGAATTCAGGGTCTTTCAGGGACAAGGCAGTCATGGTGAGGACAGAGAGCCTTCAGCTCACACCCATAATGCCAGACAGAGGAGAGAACAAGTAGGGACCATATCCAATGCCTGCCATTCACCTGTTACTCTGTTCTATGAATGTTGCCATAAATGTCATGCCTACTTACTCTTGGACCTACTAGGATGTGAACCTTTAAATGACATGCAGAAGAAATGAGTCCATTCTATACATTCTCATGTAACTCATATGCAATATATACAGACTTTCATTTTCCTTCCTAAAATGCATTTAAAAATAAATTTATAAGAAATATACTCTTCCCTGCAAATCAAGGTACATTTGTTGTATAAACTGCATCAAGTTTGTAATGATAGGAACCTTTGGTTGTTTATAGGTGGCTGCAATACTTAATACCTGGCAGACATTCCCTCTACGAGGTGGCATAGATTTAAACCCAAAGTGTGGAGTGTTGAGGTTTGTATGGTTGAGACATTTCAAGCTTATGCAATAGAAGACAGCATTCTAAACATTAATTGAGAGATCAAATGGAAAATATCAATTGACTTCCAATGTCTGTTTATACCTATTTGCACTAATAGCTTTCCACGGACAACAAGTTCAATAATCACCAGCTTTACCTCTCTTACAGGTAGCTGTAAGGCGCCAATCAGGGAAATTACAGGAACATCCTGAAAATGATGATGATCTATAATGTCTTCCATTTTATTTCCTTAGTTGACTTATAATTTATCAAAAGTCCAAAAGGATATCTTTCCTCTTATGAGTTTCAAACCAAATTTTTGAAACTTAGTTTAAAAGACGATATTGAAAAAGTACATTAATTCCTTTCAACCTGGAACTAGCAGATTCATTTCTTTGGGAGCAGGTATCCCCTCCTCTGCCCAGGAAGACTTCTCCAGGTTTGCAGCATCTAAGGCAGTGTTCGGCACGAATTCCACGGCACCTTCAACAAGCCATACAACTGGAATCCTTGCATCCAGTGATTTAAACTTCTTCTTAAGCAGAAAATCCTTTCTTTAAATCTGACCCAGAGCCCAAATGAATGGAAAGATGCCAGTGGGTACGCTCCAGCTAAGGGCAGGGCTTGTCCTCTGGCTGGGCACTCTGAGATTCTCCTTTGAACCTAGGAGCCCTGAATCAGTTTGTCAATTACTCTCTATTACTAGCCCTCACCCACACTCCTCTTTCTCCTCTCCCAAATGGCACTACTACAGTTCAAGGGTTCGATGGGCCCTCGAGTGAGGTAGGCTGGACTCGCATCTTGGTTCTATTCTTAGGGGACAGAGGCAAATGGTGGGAACACAAGGTTAAGAGAATAATTCTATAAAATGGGCTCACTGTGCAGACTCCTGTGTTTTCTTTACCATGAAGCAATTTACCCATAGCCCTCCCTAGTCTAAGTGGACAGGATATGTCTCATTCCTTAGCAAACTACCTGTTATCTACAGGAGAAATGCAGGCCCAAGATAATGTTATGGGAGGAACCCAGGAGATAAGGATAATTCCTCCTAATAACAAAATCTGTACGAATGCATAATTAAGAATCCAATTAGCACAGTAGCAGGGGCCAGGGTGACCTACAGTTGCCATGGCAGTGGGAACTTGAAAGTCTGTTGTCATCATGCTGTCAGTCAAAAGTCAAAAGGTGACCTGGTGGGAATATCTGGAAACTTCTCTAGGATCCCCAGTAAAACTGGAGTGCAGGGTGAGAGAAGAATGGAGGAACTTTAGATTACGTAAAGGGAAATGAGAGGGAGGAAAAGGGAGGGGTATGGAAAATGGTGGAATGAGACACATCATTACCCTATGTACACATCTGATTACACGAATGGTATGAATCTACATTATGCACAACCATAGAAATGAAAAGATGTACCCCATTTGTGTCAAATGAATCAAAACACAGTCTGTAAAAATTAAAAATAATTTTAAAAAATAATAAAATTCTCAAAAAACAAACAAAAACAAACAAACCAAAGTACAGGAGAAATACATTGGCCCCTTCCTCTCTGGGAGGACCCACTCTCTCCCTTGAGAGTGTCCTCTTTTCCTTTTCCTATCCCTTCAATAAACTCAATCCTGTTACTTTGAGTGACATGTCTGAAATCTTTCTGACTTGATCACAAGAATTGGGGTTTGAAGGGAGGGTCTTTGTGCTGCCTCAGTCTCCCAAAAGGCCCCAGCTCTGTAACACTACTAGTCAAAGCTTTTCCTTCTCTAAACACCACACGTTCCTCCTCCATAAAACAGGATAACAGCAGTTCTATTCCATAGGGAGCTGTGAGAATTGCACAGATTTATCTGTGGAAAGTGCTCAGCACACAGTCTGGCAGATAGAATGAACTCGTTAATCAGTAGCAATTGTTTTCTCCTTCAAATCCACTCATATGCCATAGCCAGATTCATTTTATAATTACTGTATTCTATGTTTCATTTCTGTGTTTCAAACTTCACAGTGCTTCTGTCTTCTCTATTAGATACTAAGTAAATGACAAACCACTTATCCTGGTATGTGTGTGTGCCTATCTATGGACAGCTATCTATATTTGTAACTCTAGCTGCATCTACCTGTCTTCCATCAAACTCTCTGAGGTCATCTGCTTTGTCCGCCACTCCACAGGCCCATCCTTCATGTGTCAATGCCTTGATACATACGGAACACAACCATACAGAGTGCAGGGGAAGGGACAAGACAATTAACTATATGACAATAATAGATTTGGATTTCCTAAGTAAACAAGAGAGGCAAAATACATAAAAGATTAAAATATCAAGAACACTGAGTAATATGGCCCAAGTGTAAAATGGACAGCAAGAACAAACCTGTTAACACCTGGGAGAGTTGGTAATATTCTTGAGGAGGTAGGCTTGGAACAGGAATTGAAGGGATGTGAGTAAAGTTGAGGAAAGTCCGTGGGGGCTGGGGAGGAAAGCAGTGAACTTCATGGAGGGGCTAATGAGAGACAAGGTTCAGACCATGGAGAGCAAGAAGCATGTCCTTGGTTCTGCACTTTGAACTTTGTTGAAAGTTTCCTCAACTGGACTTTGAGGGCCATTAATCTGTAGGCTGTGTGTAGAAGGAACTGGGATGGGAGGCGCTCGAAGAAGGACGCCTGCTACGGGGACCTCTCTCCCCAATACCCCTACCCACAAAAGGTTGACTGTGTCTTCCTCTCACTGCTCCTCCCAAGCGGCCCTGTCACGGTCAGCCAGCACCACCCAGCAATGCCTCCAGCCAGCCGCCACTTGCCCATCCCTCTCCTTAGCTCCTCACCTTCAGTGAGCCACCACGGCCATTCATTTCTGCTTTTAAATGTTTCTTAATTCCATTTGCTGTTCTTTGTCCCCACCACCAACAACCCAAAGCAGGTCACCAGCATAATGTCTATTTTGACTGCCACCTAACTGGACACCCTATATTCACTCTTGGGCCACCTCTAATCCATTCTCAACTCTGCTTCCAGAAAGATCTGCTTTTTAAAGGTACATCGGATCATACCATACATTGCTGCCTATTATTCTGAGGATGTCCCAAGTCTTCATGGTGGTTTCAGAAGGCTCCTCACCATCTGGTCCCAATTCTCTTTTCTTGCCTCTTTTTCCCTTCCTTCCTTCATTCTAGCCATTCTGGATTTCTTTCAGTCCCCAGTGTCTGGTATTCAGACATGGGTTCTTTTACCTGAAACCACTCTTCTCTCACCCCATTTCCTTCCCCCCACACAACACCCACACCTACTCACCCTCTGACTCATCCTATCCTACCTTGTTAGCCTGGCTAACATGTGCTAGTCCTGCAGATTTCAACTTTCCATCAACTTCCTTTAAAAAGGATTCCTAGTCTCAAACCTTACATCCACAACACATGGTCTCACAGTTCCTCGTGCTTCCTTTTTCATAATATACTTTATTGCTGTAATTACTCATTTCATATCTGTTCTCACATGAAACATTAAGGTCTAGGAGGCAAGGACCCCATGCATTTTCTGTAACATGGTAGCAGCACCCAGAATAGTACCTGGCTGGAGTGGATATTCAATAAATAATTTGAATAAATGAAGAGAGGAATTAAGATTAAGGTCACTTAAACGGCTTCTGCAGTAACTCAGAGAATGAAAGAAGGATCTAGAGACATTTGGGAAGACACCTTGGTGGGGCTGATGACTATAGGCAGGGGTAAACCAGATGACGAGGTAGGAATGAAGCTGCCACCCCAGGAACTGGGAGGAAATGGTATTGATGACAGAACCCAATGTCTGAACTAGCAACTGATTTGGGGAATTGAGTATGTTATGTGAGAGGTAAAAATGAATACAGAAACATAGTACTCATGCCCCTGGATGCTCCCTATGTTCTGTTGATGAAGATGAACTCTATCCAACAGAAAACTTTATCAAGGTTAGAAACCCTGTCCTGATCTTGGACATACAGGCAGGGTAGTTCCTGTTTGTTTTTTAAAATTACAACTTCAGCCTCACTTTTGAATTCTTTTTCTCCTAAGATTTTTATGAAAAAATGACTGGGAAAATGAATCATATTTTATAAAGCAAATAATAGGAACTGTATTTTCATAGCCTTGAACACAGTTGATTACCAATGAATATTTCTTTGGGTGACTATAGATGGTTTCAGATGCCTGCTGCCTATCACTTCCCTCCAGCCAGCTTTACCCATGAACTCCCTGGAGAGAGGGACCACATTCCCCACACTCTCTGCACAGCACCAAGTTCAGAGCTGAGCATATTGTAAATGATCAATAAGTACTGACTGCCTGCCTATCAGATGCAGAACAGAGCACTGACTGAAGGTCAGATCCGGGTTCTGAATCTACTTCTTTGTGCAACATAAGTAAAAGCCTCTATGTCTACACAAGATTGTTGTGAGAACTGTAGGAAAACTACACCTAAAAGCACTTTGCAAACCCATAAAGGACACAAAACTTCATGCTTTGCATTATAATTAACACAGCCTGAAACTGTGGCACTGGAAGGGAAGGAAGGAGACGGAAGGGCATCAGCATTTATTAAGCATTAATCCAGGTCAAGGACTTTGTCAAACACCTGGCATGTTTTTGTTCAAATCTCATGAAAACCCTAAGACAAAATGGGTTCTGACACACCTCACCAAAGTCACACAGCTTCAAGTGGCCCAACTTGCACCAAGATGTCTGATGTCAAGCCCACTACCCATCACAGGACGCCTCAAAGCTCACTTCAGTGCACACATTTGCTCTGCACCTAAGGAAGCAGAGGCCTGGAGAGCTGCCTTACGGAATAGTGCAGAACACAGGGCTGAAAACCAGGACTCTAGAAATGAAAGGCTGGGTCACCTTTCCTTTGTTTCTGAAAATGACTCTGCTACTATGCTGGCTCTTTAAAGGACTGGAGTAACTGCTATGTATGAATAAGGAACTCAAGCAAGTGAATGTTGGTCAGCAACTGGTCAGTGACAGAGCCAGAGCATCTTGAGAAAGGAAGGCACTGGGAAGATCCCTGGCTGTTCTGCACTAAGATAAAGAAGAAATGTGAGTGGAAAACAATAGTCCATTGGGACCCTAGATACCAGGGAGGTCACACTCTAGTCTGGCTCAGAAGGGGATTCAGACTCCCAGTTGGGCTCCAGAGCAGAGTCTTGGATGCCACCAGCTTCACATCATCACCACTTTCCCCTGAGCAGCTCAAAGGGCATCTGAGTCACTGGGAAGCCAGCCAGGGCCTGGTGAGCTGCCCTGGGTCTGAGAATCATTGTGAAGCAAGAGACGATCAATTCTGTGGGTGTTGGGAGGCTTATGAGAAAGCAGTGGGGGGTGGAGATTCTACAAGGCAAACGATAAAGCTGGTGGCACTAAACATAAAGGACATGCTGGCTCAGCCCCCTGATTCACCAGTGAGTCATGTCTGGAGCAGGAAGCATAGCCTTAAATCGTATTTTGGAAAAGGGCAGTGAGGTAAACTTCCAGAAGGTCTCCATGTTCTCTTTCATCACCAGAAGTGAAAAGAACAATCACCAATAATAACAATTAAATAAAGGCCAAACTTTTATATTAATTAAAAGCTGTGTAATACATATCCTGGCCAATTTTTAAATCACTGTGAGTTATAATTTGTCCCAATAAGAGATGGTCTCAAGGCAAAGATAATGAGGGGCCTGTCTGGCAGATCAGGGTTCATATTCCAGTTCTGCCATGTACTAACCTTGCAATCTTGGGAAGGTCACATTACCTCTCTGAAACTCAACTTCCACATTTGTACTCATTGGGAGAATATTAGAGATGCCACAGATCAATGAATGCACACTGCTTGGCATGCAACATTCAACATCAAATATACCATAAAGACCAGGCACGGAGGTGCTCATCTGTAATCCCAGAGGCTCGGGAAGCTGAGGCAGGAGGATCATGAGTTCAAGGCCAGCCTCAGCAAAAGCGAGGTGCTTGGCAACTCAATGAGACCCTGTCTCTAAATAAAATACAAAATAGGGCTGGGGATATGGCTTAGTGGTCATGTGCCCCTGAGTTCAATCCCTGGTACCCACCCCCAATAAAAATGTCCCATACACATAAAAAATGTCCTATAAAGGACAACAGCTCTGTCTTTAATAGTAGAAGTGATAGTAACAATATGTCCAAGCTGTATGCTACAATTGGGGGTTGTAAGGCACTAAAGTGTTAGACATAGGTCTCATATCTATCCTAGAAGAGTACAAATTTTGTAAAGAATTCTCAGAAAGACAGAAGAGATAAGATGATAAGATGATAAGAGCCCTTATCATCAAGAATACTACAAAAAATTCAGGGAATCTTCACGCTAACACTCACAAGAGAGAAAAATAAAAAGCATAACAAGTGTACACACTAAACTACATCCTGTTCAAGCAAAAGGAGAGGGCACAGTGGACCAAGACACCCAAGAGGGATCATAAGGAGGGTATTTTATGTTTCAACTTGCCAAGGCACCCAGTGTTTACCCATGTGTCATAATGGAATTGCCCTAACCTCCATCTCTCCCCAAAGTACACTTCTCCATCTTTCCAACATCCTTAAAAGTCCTTGATGTGGGGGGGGCTGAAGATATAGCTCAGTTGGTAGAGTGCTTGCCTTGCATGCACAAGGCCCTGGGTTCAATTCCCAGCACCACAAAAAAAAAAGTCCTTGATGTGTTTGGCCCCTTTCATCAAGACCTCCATATGAACTGTAGATTCCAACTAAAGTCTGGAGTTTCTGATCTGAGTTAAGTAGAAGCCAAACTTCTTTTTTTTTTTTTTTTTTTTTACTAGAGGTCCCAGAGCATCAGCAACCCTTTACAAAGGCTCTGCAAGACAACAATAAAAACAATACACTATTAAGACCAAGAGTTTTTGCTTTGGATCCATCAGTGAGTTTTGGGGACATAGAACTTGTAGCAATTAAAGACTTAGCATTTTGTGCATTTTTATACAAACCCACCTATTCTATGAATATGTTTATTTTTCTGGAGTAGAAGTCACAGCTCTCATTAGTTTCTCATGAAGGATCATATTCCCCAGAAGACTAAAAATCAATGGTTCAGATCAGGATTCAGCAAATTATACAATGCAAACCAAATCTGGCCATTGCTTGTTCTTATAAAGTTTAATTAGAATACAGCTACACTCATATTTTACCTATTGTCTGAGGCTATTCTCACACTATAACAGTAGGGCTGAGTAGTTGTAACAGACCACATGGCCTCTAAGCATAAAATGTTTACTATCTTGCTTTTCACAGAAAAAAGGTTCTGATCCCAAGTTTAGATAATATCTTTTAGAATGATCCACTATACTCTAGCAGTACTGGCTAACAGTGTACCACCAAAATCCAAAGTGAGAAAATGATTTTATAATCTGCTTCCCTGTTCCATTTCCACCTTCATGGATTAAAAAACCTGCTATAGATTGACAGATTAACCCTCATCCTGTCCTCCTTGGAAGTGTAGCAGACCAGAGTAGCCAAGAGGGAGACTAGTTAGAATTCCTACAAGGCACCCTGCCACAGGCATCCTGGACAAAGTTTCTTTTGCAAACTCTAAAGTAGAGGTATTCAGGCAAGAGAATTATCATCACTCTAAATAATTCAAACACAGAGTTTGTAGCTGCTGGCTATAAGCCAAACATGAGAAATTATATAATTAGCAACAGTGCATAAAAGACTACATAAAATATGCTAATGCTCTCAACACATTCAGGCAAAGCTGCAGAGTGATGCCACCTATTAACTAGCCTACAGGATGGGCCCAAATAAAGAGAAGCATCCTAAGAGTATTTTTAAAATAATGCTATCAGTCAGATTGATAGAATACTTTTTTCAGGCTACAAAACAGGCTAAGAAAAAGTCTTACTCTAAGGTGTTTTAGGTTGTAGATTTCTATTTTCAGTACATGTTTTCATAGTATATTATATTAATTTTTTCTATTTTAAGTCAAGAACCAATTTTTTATCATTTTGTTTTTATTTTTATATTGGATAACTCTCATCACTCTCATAGATTTGCTGGCAGATCAGTTTTCATGTATAGACTATAATTACATGTGCCTACTCCTCATCCAGTATTCAGAGAACATGACATGCAGACATTGTAGTGAATATGACCATACAGCACTTTATGCCTCGCAGTGTTGTTCTGCTATCATCTTTCATGCTTACAACCTTATGAACTATCTGCTTTACTTAGCTTTACAGTTCATAGAGGAAGCTAGGTAGTTACAGCCAGAAACAAGAGCCACATATAGTAACAGTCTCTTAGAGGAAAAGAATAAAGTCACCTTTTGGGATCCATGTGGGATTGGTTTTAGGACCCCACAGATACCAAAGTCTACAGATGTTCAAGTTCCTTAAATAAATAAAATGATGTAGTATTTGCATGTAACTTACACACATTCTCCTGTATGCTTCAATTCATCTCTAGATATTGTTAATGATACCTCTTGCAATGTAAATGTTATGTCAATAGTTGCTATCCTACATTGTTTAGGGGAAAATGACAAGAAAAATTGTCTGTACATGTTTAGTAAAAGCTCATTTTTTTCCCAATATTTTCTGTGCTTGATTGGTCCAATCATGAGATGTGGAACCTAAGGCTATAGGGGGCCAATGGTATTTGCAAACCTAATCTTAATGTCAGGGAACAACTCAGGAGTCTTATTCTATTGAACAATGTGACAACATGCAGGGCTTTCTTAGCCTCCGTCTCTGGGTTCCTACGCAGCTCTTATTCCATTTTCCAATCTGAGTTTACTAAGAACTTCTGCCAACCATGGATGGCCTCTTTCTGTGAGCTATTTGTAGAGATATCTTTCATCTTAAGTCAGTGTCCCCCACATTGACTAGCATATTGTTCTGATAAATGTTTGTTAAATAGTTCAAAATAAAGATCTAAAATCTGTTCCACTTCCATCAACAGATGAGAGTTTCTAAGCACCCAAAAATAATGACATTAAGTAGTAATACTTGTCCATTACATTGCAGTTTTGCAGTGTGGTCCCCCCTACACCATCTTGGTTGATTCTCGTGATATATGTTTTATGACTGTTACTTCTTTTGTCACCATTTTACCAGTGGATACAAATTCTGAGAGGGTAAGTAACTTATCCAGGGTCATGCAGGTGATAGGGGTGTAAGTTAGTATGACCCATGACCCTCCATCTCTAGGCTTTTCTGAGGTCATGTTTTAGGTTGATGCTGATGTACTAATTGTCTAAATGATGCAGCTTCGTGAATAGAACACACTCTTGACTAGAAGTCAGAAGCTTCAGGCCTCAGTGCTAACACTAAGCTGCTGGTTGGTTGTGGGCAGTCACTTAATGCCCCTGGGCTTTGGCTGACTCACATGAAAGAACTGAACTAGAAATTCCCTAAGGTTCTTTCATCTCCAACAATTAGAGATTCTATCAAGCAAAAGTAATCCAGTTCCCAACTGATCTACGTGAAGGAAATATACGTAGTATGAACTCTAAGGGAGCCTCTACAAGCAAATAAAAGGGATTTTGCATTAAGCACAGCCTCAGATGATTCATGCCACGGGTCCCTCTTGGTACTGTTAACCAAGAACTACCTGTGGACAGTTGTTAAATGCTTTAACATTTTCTATGACCCTCGTACAGAAATCAAGCCTTTGAGGTAGGTATGCCAAAGTAACTGGCTAGCCTTCCTTGCCTTAGTTGGGAGAGAGCTGTTTGTTGACCCCTGAGGAGAAGTGGGGAGCTGGAGATTTAGGTTCCATCACATGGCTAACAATTTACTCAATCGTGCCTACATGATGAAACACCAATGAAAACTCAGGACACCAGAAACTTGGTGAGCATCCTGGTTGATAAACTGGGAGTGTGACGAATCCTCATCCCACGAGGAGAGGGCACAGAAGTTCTGCATTTGGGATGCCACCAGACCTTGTCCTTTATGTTTCTTCAGTTGGCTGATCCTGATCTGCATCCTTCATAATAAAACTATAATCATAAATAATGTGTTTTTGTGAGTTCTGTGAGTTGTTCTACAAAATTATTGAATTTGAGGGAGTTATGGGAATCTCTGCATTTATAGCCACTTGTGAAGAAGTACGGGAAGCCTGGGGATGCCTGCTTTTGTGGATGGTTCTGAAGTGAGTAGAGTCATTTGGGATGGTGCCTTTAACCTCTGAAGATTGACTACAGGCATTTATCTTGGAATTATGCTGTGGCCCACCTGCCACTTCAGAGTTCTGCATACAGACATGTCAGGCATTCCCACCTCAGGCCCTTTGCATTAGCCATTTCCTCTGCCTGAAGCATTCATCCTCTAGGACCTTCATGGCTAGCTCCACTGTCCTCTGATTTGCTCAAGTACCACATTACTGAAGTCCTCCACTCTGGCATCCTCCCTACACACTCCCTTTCCTACTTCATTCTTCATAGCACTTATCTTCTAATGGACTATGTAATTTGCCTTGGGTTTGATATATTAAATATATCCCTCTGATGGGATGTAAGCTTTATGCAGACAGGAATCTTCCTTTAGTTCACTGTGATGTCTAGTGCTCTGAATAGTGTCTGGCACACAGTGGATATTAACTCAATATTGGTGAAATTGAACTGATCTGTATTATAAGCCTGTAGAAACATATAAGATTAAGTTCTGTGATATAATAATTAGTTTATGTTAATTATCTGTAAGCCCACTTACATAGTATATAGAACTCTCTCACTTTCATATTGGAAAACCCATTACGTGTGTTATGGTTTAGATATGAGGTGTCTCCCAAAAGCTTATGTGTGAAACAATGCAAGAATGTTCAGAAGTGAAATGATTAGATTGTGAAAGTTCTGACCTAATCAGTGGATTAATCCACTGATATGGATTAACTTCCTAGTAATTGTAAGCAGGTAGGTGTGACTGGAGGAAGTAGGTCACTTGAGGGCATGACTTTGGGGTTTATATTTTGTCCTGGGCAAGCAGGGCTCTCTCTGCTTCCAGCCTGTCATGTCCTGAACTGCTTCCAAGGCCAGGCCCTTCTGTCATGATGTTCTGCCTCATCTTGGGCCCAAAGCTATAGAGTCAGCTGACTATGGATTGAAACTCTGAAACCATGAACCAAAAAAAAAACTTCTCCTCTAAGTTGCTCTTGTCAGATCTTTGGTCACAGCTATAAAAAACTGACTAAAACAACATGATAATATTTTATATCTCACTTGAGGAAAAAGCAATAGTACTCTTTTTTTATAGTAGTAGTATTTTGGTGCCAGGGATTGAACCAAAGGGTGCTCTACCACTGAACTACATCCCCAGTTCTTTTTACTTTTTATTTTCAGACAGTTGTTGAGACTGTCCTTGAACTTGCAATTCTCCTGCCTCAGCCTCCTGAATCACTAAGATTACAGGAGTGTGCCACTAAGCCCAGCATTTTCATAGGTTTTTAAAAAATGAATACTAATCTTCTGACTTATAATGGCTTTCTGTGAATAATTCTGGTGAAAGGTTGTCAAGTGTGAAACAAAGGTAAGTCGACATTAAGATTGGGGGGCAGACCTATGAAAGAAGAGATTTTTATTTCCTGTAGAGGTGATAATCTCAAAAGCTTTGTTCTCAGAACTTAGGCAGACCTCTGTCATATCAATGAGATGTCCCAGCTTGGTGTGTCCTATGAGTGGGGCACCCACAAGTGAACAAAAGACAATCACCAACTCAGGGCCCCGTGTATGTAGTAACTAACTGTAGAGACTGACTTGTCTCTGAGTGAGGCCATATTAATATCTACCCTAATCATCTGACAACACTTGGCCTTGACTCACTCCCTTCCCCTGTGCTCATAAGTGTTGTTCTTTAAGTTCAGTTGCTGAAGTTTATTGACAGGACTGCTGCTTCTATTTGGCTTTGTTCTCTGATTATGTGACTAGGAACCACATAAATTTAGAGATACTCTACTTCATCATATCTGTTTTAGGCCTCTAAGAAAAATGAGGCTCATGATTTCACAGTGTTTTATTCTGCTCATTGAAACATGAAGATAAGTCACCCATGCTTCCTTTATTCTTTTTGTTTTTAACTAAAAGTTTATCCATTTGTTTATTTTCTACAGCTGTTGAGAGAGAAAAATCTAGCTTTAAGCAGTGAAGAAACATAGAATATCAGTATCTTATTATATTTTAGTTACTCAAAACACTTATAGTAATGGAAATCTATAAAGACAGCTTATAAAGACACATATATTGGGGTTAGTGTTAGGGTTAGAGTTAGGGTTAGGGAGGGGGGCAAGAATGGAGGAAGGAAGGACTGTATAGAGGGAAAAGAAGGGTGGGAGGGGTGGGGGGGAAGGGAAAAAATAACAGAATGAATCAAACAGCATTATCCTATGTAAAGTTATGATTACACAAATGGTATGCCTTTACACCATGTACAGAGAAACAACATGTATCCCATTTGTTTACAATTTAAAAAAAAGACACATATATCAAATTATTACCCCATTTTAAGAGTGAATTTTAATATCACCTTCATATCAAGTATGGTCCACAGTGATTTTTCACTTCTTCAGCTTTCCCATTAGTAGACACTTAACTTTCCAAAACTTCTTTTGTTTAAGTTCCAAGAATGTTTGAACCTACAAGCCTCTTAACACGTGCTTGGGATGGGGAATTTGATTGTTAGATTTCAGAAACGAAAGAAAACATTTTCCCTGTGGACCCGCAATAAAAGGACAGTCCTAAATTACCCTCCTGTACTCAGGGGTGTGTATAAGTTAATGTAAGGTGCAAAGAACCTGTTCTCTCTTTCTATAAGGCTTGTTAAAAAATTAATCAGGAGTCTATTAGGCTGAGATGGTTCCAGCACCTGGGGTTCCTATGGAAGCACACTGAAACCCAACTCACTGTAAGAGGTAAAATAAAACTTAAGCTTGACCAATCAGACACAGTCAACTAACCTCTAACTAGGGTTTTTTCACTACAATGTCACAAATAAAACTACTGTTCCACTTTAAATATTTAAAAATACTTTCTTTGTCTCACTTCTACATTCACCTTATAAAAGTTCTTCCCTGTCAAGCAATTTAACTGTTGGATTCCAAACCACTTTTGGTTTGGTGCTGCCCAATTCATGAATTGCTGTCTGCTCCAACACATTCTTTAAAATTTTAATGTGCCTTAGTTTATCTTTTAATATTCATTACCTAGCTTCAGAAAGAGATTGATCCAGTCAAATATGGACATTGGGCTTGAGGTTACCCTGCCATTGTTGCCCAGAAGGACATATGTGAGAGTGGTTATAGCTTTTCATTTCTTTCTCTTTTTGTCTGAGAGTTTTTAGGCAACTAGGTTATTGGCCTTTGGTTAGATGACCCTAAGTAATGCAACTAAGTTGGGAAGAGCACGGGCCTAGAAACCAGAAAGACCTTATCTCAACTTCCTTCTCTGCCATTATTTATCCTCAGGCAGAATTTGGATGCTTAAGACTCAAATAGTCAGAATTAATGACTCAAATTAATAAGATGCTATCCAGCATGAATACAATTAAAACACTGGATGGAGGCTCAAATATGCAATTAAGCAAGGAGAACCTGGCTTGATACCACATCAGAATGCCCCAAAGATTTCAGCAGGTCAAAAGTTAACCATGAGCCTGCATTGTTTGGCTACTGACAAAATAAATTATAATCGCTCTTAGGATCCATTTGAACAGTTTTGATGTCCCAATCAAATATTTTTTATTCTCTACATTCTTGAATGCCCCAAGGAGTACCGCATTCAGTACAAAATGCCATTTTAGGTAAGATATGGCTAACGATGGAGTAGCCAAAGAAAAGTAACCAAAATAATAGTGGTCTTCAGAAAAATATCTGTAGGAACTTTGCCTAAAAAAGCTGGAAAATCAGTCTGGAGGAAGTACTAGGCCATAGTCCTCAAACATCTTGAAATAGATTCCGACTGCATTCATTGTTTTAGATAACATTTCTTAGGTCCTTACTATTCACAGTACCTATAGGTGCTATGGGATATAGAGATAAATGATTCATAGCCCAATCTCAAAGCACTTATGATTAAGTAAAATGAAATATAAAGAATCTGGGATCCTCAGTTTTCATTCCAATTCTCTGACCCACTGAGCATGTGACTGTGATGGTTAATTTTATGGGTCAACTTGACTGGGCCACAGGATACCCAGAATAAATATATTTTACAGGGAGTCTTGAAGGTGTTCCTAAGTGAGATTACCATTTGGATAGAGGAACTTCATAAAGTTAACTGCCCTCTCCAGTGTGGGTGGGCATCATCCAATTCATTAAGGGCCTCAATAGAACAAAAAAGCAGAGAAAGAAGGAATTTACATCTCTCCTTCCCACAGGCAACACATCTTTTTTTCTGCTTCACTGCTTGACCGGGGCAGCTTATTTCACTTTCTCCTGTCCTTGGACTGAAATTTACACCACTAGGTGATTCTCATATTTTTGTGCTTGATCTGAATTATATAACTGGCTTTCCTGGGTTTCCAGCTTAAAGATAGCATAACAAGGATCTTTTCAGTTTCCATAATCACTTGAACCAATTTCTTATAATCTCTCTCTCTCTCTCTCTCTCTCTCTCTCTCTCTCTCTCTCATAGAGAATACATAGTTACCTGGGGAGACCTGACTAATACAATGGGTTTGGGCAGCTTCTTAATTTCTCTTATCTTGGTTTTCTTTATTTGTAAAACAATACTACAGAATTTTTCTGAAAATTGAATATGATCAATATTTATAAATTATATTAAATTTTTTAAAAGGTCCAGAACACAAGACAGAATTATCAAAATGCTGTCATAGAGAAAAGAAGAAAAAAAAAAAAAAACAGGAAAAAGAATGAGAAGTCAGAGATTGGCAGAAACTAAGCAGACAGAGCAAGGCTTTGGAAAGAAGGCAACTGTTGAGTTGAACTCAAATGGCAAGAGGGATCTGGGTGGGTAGGGAGTGGGGAAGGAAGAATAATGTTTTAGGTTGACGAGACAGTGTATGTAAAGGTGGAGATCTTGGAAATAAAAGGTTTTGGGAAGACCAACGAACAACCCTGTAGCTGGAGTACAGAAAAGAAATAAAGTGATGATAATAGGTGGAAGGATATGACAGAATTGGTTGACTGTCCTTGAATGACATGCCAAGGAGTCTGTGGGCAGTGCAGGGCTATTTAAATAAATTGAGGAGAATCAATCTATGTCCAAATATGGCATTGAGTGACTAAAGACTGTAAAGGAAAAAGTTAACAAACAAGTTAACACACATCTTTATACCAGTCCAATTGAGAGATTATGAGGAGATAAGATAATGATAGTAGAATTGGAAAGCAGGGGAACAAAGTGCTGGTTATGGGTAGTGAAGTTGAAGGGTGAGTTAAAATGGCTCCACGTTTTGCAACCTTTGTGCTAGGGAAAGTGCTGATGCCATGAATCAACACAGGAAACCAGAAGGAGAAATAAAGTTGACCAAGCAGATGATGAGTTCAATTGTGGGATATTTGAATTTCAAGTGGATGTGAAAATAATCATGGGCAACTTCATACCTGAAAGTTGGAGATTTGGTTCTGGAACTCATGAAAGGAGTCAGGGTTAGAGATGCATATTTGAGAGGAGACATTTAGAGGTTAAGAATGTATTGTCCAATATAGACAAACTTGGGTTTGAACTCCGTATTCAACACTAACTAGCTGTGTGGCCTTGAACAAATTATTTATCATCTCTAAGCTTAATTTCCTTAATTGTAAAATTGGGAAAATTATACATACTTCAAAGGCTTTGCTTATTGCATACCATCTGGTCGCCATTTGTCACCATCACTGTCTACCATCACCATCATTGCTAAAGACATTAAAGTAGATGAACTTGGCTGGGAATAGAGTAATTAAGTAGGAAAAAAAGGGTTGAGGAATGAATCTTAGGGAACAATTACTAGGGGATATATGGCAGTAGAGCAAAGCTCAAAGAAGCTCAGGAGTAGTCAAAGCAGTGCGCAGAAGACCAAGAGAGCAGAACACTGTAAAGATCAAGGGGAGAGAATTTCAAGAAGGGAATCAGCAAAACATCAAATGCTAAAATGACATCAAGGAAGATAAAGTAAAGAGAGAGAGAGAGAGATGGAACATTGGATACAAAAATTTGAGAGCTATCCTTGCTTTTTCCTTATTAGATCCGTTACATACGTGGTGGGTATGAAGTCAGTTGCAAATGAAATAGTATTCAAAATGGAAGTTTCACCCAGACTCTAAGGAAATGTGTTCCAGATACTGAAGTGAATTATGAGATGGATCATCTTCCAGAAATCTCAAAGGAGATATAAACAGATCCAGGCCTTAGCCTTATTACCAACTTCAAGGATATAAAAGGCTTAAGTTATTGGAGAGAAATGGGATCTGTGAGAAGGGTTTCTTTAGGGAACTATGCTATTAACTCCATCATTTCAAAAGAAGGGACAAACTCCCCTTTGCCTCAATAGGGATTTCATTGGGAGACCCAAAGTGCTTGGTTAGTACCTTCAGTAGTTAGGGGAAAAGAACAGAAATAACTGACCCATATTCATGTGTTTGGCTTTTACCTGAGACCTTTTGATAACAGTAAAAGAGGCTCAGTTGAATTGGGTGGCCTGTTCACTGGAGACAAAGGAAGTACAATTGATTTGATGAATTTGAAGGTCGAGTTGGCATGGAGCTGATTTAAATTTTTCCCGAGAGAAGCGTCTGAGGTCAATTGGCAGAACTTTAGAAAATAAGGACTGAGGGAGACACAGCCAAAGCTGAAAGAAACAGAACTGTCCTCATGAACAGAAAGTACTGTTCCCAGTGAGAGTCCCTGAAGGGCCCCGGAAAACACCCATCAGAGAAGTAGGCTTTAAATAACAATTGCTAGCCCCAAGGGTGTTACGCCATCTTTACAACAGTACAGCCAAGTAAGGAAGTCCATCTCCCCTTCCTCATCGCCCTGCCCCACACCCTTCATTCCCATTCCAATCCTGGAGGGATCAAAAACTACAGGAAGCAGGTGAGTGAAAAGGAGAGAAAGCATGAAGCCCACAGAGGTGATGACTCACTATGTTGGGTCCTGGGTAGGAGTGAAAAACAACATCAGTTTTAAATGACCATCATGTGGGACTAGGTATTTTTCACTTCTGAAATGAGATGGTAATTTGTAGCTAGAAGAATCCATAACAATATTTTCTGTCTTAGTAGGAACCAGAAGGATATTGGGATTGTAGAGGTATCCTTCAGTGGCAAAAACTTTGCCATTATCTAAAAGGATGGTGACATTAAAAATAAATAAATAAATAAAAGCTGATAAAAGCCCATAATCTTGTGTTTCCATGGACCAGTAACCCAAAGTAATAAAAAGTGAGTGAGAATGGAAGCTCCAGGACAGTAATTCATTTATTATTCTTAACAGTTGTGCAGAAAAAAAAAAAAAAAAAAAAAAAAAAAAAAAGACACAGTGGTTTAAAAAGATAATAGAGATGGTCGAAGGTTCCGTTAGAACAGGAGAGATCTGCAGGCCTGACTGTGGGCTAAGGAGAAAGAGATACGGTACAGTGGAAAATCCACAAGAGCAGTAGGAAAGGGATTCTAACAAAGAAGAGGGTCACAAAGAAACAGAGGACAAAATCAGGAATTGCTTTTTAGAAAGGAAGAGAGACTCTACTTCCTTTGAAAGATAAGGGAAGCAGAAGAGAGATATGGAGGTATGAAGATAGGGTCTGGAAAGAAAGGAAATAAAACCATTTATGGTGCATGACTTTGATCATCCTCCAGGGCTAGGAAGAAAGCTCATTGTTAAGGAATGATGACAGTGGGTGGTATTTATTATTCAGGAAGCTCAGAATTGGACCACTGTGTACAAGCTGGAGAGAGATTACTTTTGGCTCAATATAATAAAGAACTTGTTAATGATCTGCACTACTGGACAGTGGAATTGGCCTTCTTATAAAGTTGTAAGTCATTGATCACAGAAGGTTCTAGCTGGGGATGGAGGAACTACTGTTGTTTTGCTGTAGGGAGGATTTCTATATGGTGGGAAAGGGGGAATGAATGACTCTCAAGACTCTTAGTGCCCAGGATTCATGTTCAATGCCACAGTTTCTAGGGTTTTCCATGTCAATAATCCATGTATTCCTGTTACTGAATACAATAAAAAGAAGTTCCCAAGGGCCAAAAGAGAAAATGTTAAGAAAAGATTGCATGTGTTACACAATGCCTTGATTTCCTAAGTAGAAAATTATCTATTTGTGGCAAAGGAAATAGCTTGTGCTTGTGTTAGATTCTGTCTCCAAAGTGCAATACTCTATATGTCTCTATGGCTTGGCAGTAGATTAAATTTGAAATATCACTATGTTCTGGGAAACTTTATATTTATGCATGAGTTCAAAGGAAGCTATGGACAAGAAAGTCTCCAGAAGTCCCTAGAGTTTTTCCACCGCTAAAAGGCAAATAGGAATACAAGCAAAGCAGGCTAGCCAATGTGCTCTCTCTTCAGAACTCAAACCAACAAAAGCCTCCAAACCCTCTATTTCAAGCATTAGAATGAACTCTACAAAGCCATGCAATCATACTTTGCATTTTTCTCTATTAAGACAGTGAAATGTCACAAAAACTTAGCCATTATTCAACAAGACAGCTATAATGCATTCTTAAGAACTTTACATTCCTTGAAGTGATGTCTACTGAAACAATGAACTATTCCAGCACCAACAAGTATCATACATTCAAAGAAATCTACCCCATATTTAATGTAAACAGGCCTACTAATCCAATTAAAACAAATATATAAAGAACTGTTAGTCTTCTGTGATCCATTAGTTCTTTTAATATTTCTCAGGAGAGAGAAAATCCATGAGAAGCAGCAGTAATGTTTAATATTCTTGGTCACAGTACCTATGATCCCTTGACATCTTTACACATAAGCAACATTAAAGGCCAGTATGAAGTGTCGTGTTTTATGTATTACTATCTACAGGTTTTTTTGTGTGCCTAGCACACTGCCTGCAACATAGTAAATTAGATTAGCTTATTGAATAAATCAATGAATGATTAAATGAATGAACTTTTTTAGCAATAGCTTAAAAACCACATAATGGTTAACTGAGGATGTAGCTTAGTGGTAGAGCCCTTGCCTAGCATGTGTGAGGCTTTGGGTTTGATCCCCAGTACTACAAAATAAATAAAAAAAACAAAACAAAACAAAAAACACTTTATGAGGAGGCCTGGTCTTTATCCAGGCTCTGTACATCTTCCATAATTTCCCAGCATCACCAGCCTCAGGACAGAGCAGCAGGGCCATCAGAGACCCCTTTGACCCAGATCACTGTGGACAGAGAGAGAGTGTGGGGAGACATTTCCTAAGGGCTAGAACTCCTGAATGCTGTCAGATTTAGAAGACTGTCTGGTTCTTCTATAAATGTGATTTAGTTTCCAGAGCTTTCTTCCAGAAAACAGTGGCCATCTTCAAAGTCCACTTAATTTTCTCTCACCTTCACCATAGGAATAAAAGTTGAGAGTGAGAAGAAAGAAATAGAAATTGCTTTTGGGTTCTAAAGAATACTAAAAGCCAATCTCGGTGACATCTGACTCCAATTAAGTCCTGCAAATGAATCTCCATGACTGAGTTCAGCTGCAATCCACCAGGAGGTATATTTCAGCTGAGGTGTCATTCACTAAGTAATAAGGAACACAGTTTTGAACGTGCTTTGACATTTATTATCTTATTTGAGGTCCATTACAACCCAGAGAAAAAAGGCTTTTTACAGAATAGGAAGCAGGCTTGGAGATGTAGAGACCACACAGCAAGTGGGAGGTGGAGCTTAAATAAAATCTATGTCTTCTAAGGCTATTCCAATACCATTTCTATTATTCCTGGTTCACACCTTTTTTTTTTTATCAATCAGAGTTGGAGAAAGTATTGGGATGCCTGTTGTGAATGGGGTCTGACTTAACTTCTGTCATATCTCACTTAGGACATGAGTCCCAGAAAAATGATTAGGATGAAATATTCCTAGAAACCTTTATCAAGCAGATCCTGGGTACCCAACTTCAAGGAGGTCCTTAAGAGAAGCTGAGGAAATGTCCCTTCTAGAATGTCATACCCAGGAAGATCACTCTTCCAAATGGGTCTGTCTAGTGTAGGGAGGAGCAGGAATTGGTGGTCTGCAGAGATAGGAAATAGCACATGCATGCTCACACACACACACACACACACACACACACACACACCACGTCCCAAAGACCTTAGTGCAGATTTGTGTTTTAATAGCTTCAGAAGTATAAGCACTACACATTTCACAAAAAAAAGTCATTTGAAAGCTTAGTGACTTATATTTCCTCTATACTTAGTTTGGTGACTGGTAAGTAATACATTTTTATTTTTAATTTGTTAGTTATTCCCCATTTACCAACTTCTATCAGTGGGGCTGAAACATTTTATAATATATAACATGATAAACCTACAGTACACACAGCAAATGAGTCATATCACACATCTCATGCTAAACCTGCAGACAACTAAAAGCAATTTTCACGCATCCTACTATGGAAACTAAGTTGTTCCTAACCAAATAGAGTGATCTGCTTGTAGAGTTGGCTTTTCTTTTCCTTCCTTTCTCCTTTAACCACAGAGCACAACATTTGGTATATACCAATTCAATGTGATCTTCTTGGATGCAATCCGTCTTATTAGAATTTTTGCAGAATCTCACTCTGTCTTCAACCACATTAGCTACCCTCCCAGAGGATTTTCATCACACATCTTTAACATTTTCATATGAGAATTTCTAACTATAATGAACCTCACAGAGTCCAAAGCAAAACCCTGTGGTGTGACTCCCAGTGAGCAGTGCAGTCTCCACCTGCAGGAACCTTACAGATAAATTTGAAAAGAGATTTTCCACCAGAACATTGGACATCAACCTATCAATCAGCACCTTTTGGACAGGGCAGTTCAAGTGATTAAAAACACAACCCTCTATACCACTCAGATCATACAGTTTCATCTTAGTCAAAGCGATTTCAAGAGGGCCACTATCAAACACATTGCTGAAATTCTCAGACTGGGACCTACCAAATAAGGAGCCCTAACTGTGAACATTCAGATGAGGAGAAGAGTAGCCTAATCACAGCTCTGTTGTCCATGTGTTCTACCAATAAGTACAATGCTACCATTGTAGAGCCCAAAGACAGATCAAACAACAAAAATCAGTTTACTTGTAATCCAAGACCAACTAAAATCTTCACAACTCCCAACAATTCAGGTTGAATTTTATTCTCTAGGAAGATGTTCAAGTTTCAGCTGACAGTACCTATAAATGAGGAAATCATTTGGAAACAGGGTCTTGGCAGATGTTCTCAAATTTATATGGATAGGCCCAAATCTAATAACTAGTGCCCTTATAAGGAGAAAGAAATTTGGACACACATACTGACCCAGGGGATGAAGGTCACGCAAGGACAGAGGCAGGGATTACTGCCACAAGTCAAGGAATGCTAAGGACTGCTGGCAACTCCCAGAGACTAGAAGAGGCTAGAAGAGGCCAGGATTCTGTCTTAGAGACTTCAGATAGAGTATACCACTGACCATCCTCAGTTTTGGATTTTGGTCTCCAGAACTGTAAGACAATAGATTTTTAGAGTGGCCTCTAGTTTTTTTTTAATTTCAAAATTTTTACTTATAATTAACACAATAATTTATGGGATACAGTGTGAGAATGTGAGGTTTCAGTATTTGTATACAAAGTATAATGATCAAATCAGGGTAATTAATATAGTCCTCACCTCCAAAATGTATCATTTCTTTGTGTTGATAACATTCAAGATTCTCATTTTTAGCAATTTCTCTTATTTTAAGCCACTTAGTTTATGGTACTTGTTATGACAACCCTAGGAAACTAATGCAATATGGAATAAAAAAATATGAAAGCTTAAAGTAATGCCTATTGACATCAGAACTGAGAACACTTAGAAATTGATTGATAAAAGCAACCAAGTTCTTAGAAAAGTAACGAGAGATCGAGAGATACTTAGGCTATTGATGGGTCGGGGTGGGGCAGGGGCCTGGGGCTGGAGGGGTGAGCTTCCCACTGCAGTGAGGTGAGTGGGTGAAGAAACTGGCAAAGTAAGTGTGGGGATATTGGCTTTGAGGACGAGGAGGTGGACAAACTGTGACATTTGGTGTCAGACTCATCACCAAGGAGTGAATGCCAGGTGGGCATTTCTCAATACAATCCTGTCACTTTTGAATGGCAACAAATCATAAATGCATCAGTTTGTCATCAACATCTAAGCAACACCATGTTGAGCTTCCTGTCTCCAATTTGGCATTTTCCCTGAGAATGTTTCATCATTCTAAATTAGACAGCAGGCCAAGCATAGGAAGGAGCTGTCGGCCTCTCTGTCTCTAAATATAGTGTTCTATCCACCATTTCGAAGGTGCTAAGATTCCACTGATTGATGACGATGGCGCTAAAATGGTTACATTCTGAACTAGAACAAGGAAGGCGTTTTATTCCACGTGTGAAAACTTAGGGGAGAAAAGAGGATCCCTTACAGTTTCCAATATTGATCTGGCTCCCACATGACCCCATGAATTATGAGTCTATAATGGCAAAACTCTTCACTGGAAAGACCTTAAGCTACATACATCCCTAGGAGCTTTCCTAGCAATAATTAGGGGGATGTATTATTGCTAATCCCAAACACACTGGGAGCTGGGTTAATTTTGAAAGATAAAATAAAAGTGCTGCCTCTCAGCAAAAGGCCACTTCTTGGTGCCATTAAATCAAGTGCGGCCCTACACAGGGCCGAGAGTATTAATTCTGAAGACGCCTGTACCCCCCGCTGACATGCCTTTGAGGAAGCGGCTATGGAACAGGCCAAATGAAGCATCAATTTGCAAATACCATTTAGCAAGTACAGATAAGCTGGGCTAAATCATGCTCGGAGCACTTAAAAAAAGATTCAAATTTTAATACATTAGCACCAGAACATGCTGTACAAGCAACAGGAAAATTGCAGTTGTCAACGTGTGAATTTAGTTTCAGGGTAAGTTCACCCAAGGAAGTAAAAGCTCAATTTAGACTCTTTTCCTATCCGACTCTCCATCCCCCCTATATCCACGTGTTTCTTCAGAATGGGGGAGGACATGTGACTCAGGAATGTATTTCACACCAAGAAATGATTGGGGCACCTTCACCAGGGAAAGGATGTGGAGCACTCCCCAAAATGGGGTGAAGGAGTCTTTCAGGGAGACAGGTCACAAAAGATGGATGAGAGGGGTGTGTGTGTGTGTGTGTGTGTGTGTGTGTGTGTGTGTGTGTGTTTGCATGCGCACGCACGCACGCACGTGTATAAGTACATGTGCACATGTGCTCACGTGTACATGTCTTTTCTTAATGAGAAAGCAGTTTAAGGATAATTTGCAAGGGATTTTTCTGACAGTTTTTTGGTACTTCTCAGATAGTCTATCTGCCCATCATTGCAGGTGAACAGGAGGAGTAGGCTGTGCCTCCCAAGTTGGGAGCACAATGTCAACTGGGAAAGCTTAGTTGTATGCATGCCCCAGGAGTGGCCCCAGGTCTTCCTGGAGGGCTGAATAGTGACCAGAGGGCCTGGGAACCCATGGCCAACTCTGCTGATTTGAAACTAAGCTGTATTCTAGTTTGCGTTTGACAGTCTGTTTTCTATATCAAAGCAACAAATGGATTTTCATTTCAGAACGCATCTGGTCTCAGACCATTCTATCAGAAGCAGCTATTTTCTTTTAAATTGAAAGTCAAAGCCATTTATTTTCCTCAAAACTGTGCTGTCAGCTCTTCTGCCTGACTGGAAATATTCACTTGTTCTACACGATGACAAAGCTGCCTTATTCTTAAGTAGAGGTAGGAGTGGGGAGACCCCCGTAAGGACACCTTACCTGTGATGTTTTTACCTACATCTTTGCCTCAAAGGGCACGTCTATCAGTTATAAAGATGGAATGTATTTACAGAAGACTTTAGAGGGCAAGAGATGTCAAACTATTCTTCTAGTTAGGATCCATGAACCAAAATAAATTTTTTCAAATGAACACACACACACACACACACACACACACACACACACTTTTATTGGTCATTTGTTTTTGTAATTTTAATAATAATGGAGCAATTATCTTATCCCTCTCAACACACCTTAAGTCATTTTTATATATGAAGCAAGTGTAGCATGTTTACATGCATGTAACTAATAATATATAGCCATGTGCTGCTTAATGATGTGGACATGTTTTGAGAAAAGCATCATTAGGCTATCTAGTTGTTGTGTGAACATCATAGAATGTGCTTATAGAATGGTTATGACATCACTAGGCGATATAATCTTAAGGAACCACCCTTGAATATGTATATGTGATCTGTCATTGATCCAAATGTTGTTATGTGGCCAATGACTGTGCATGCATAAAACATAGATACAACATGTGAACATGCATCTGCAGTGTTAGAGTGAGACCACTACATTACATCACTGATCCCGTACTTCAAGTATTGCCCATCCACTTTGTCAAAAGCTAACTAATATGCTCTTTCAGGATAATGAAGCAAAAAATTCACTATCACTTCAAAAAGTACTTCCAGTTAGACAGAATTTGAATTGTCAATAAGTATGTAAAATTTCCCTAATTAAATATTAGCAAAGATGGGTCTCTTAATTATAATAATGTTACCTGTGAATATATTAAATTTAAGAAATGATCCATAGTACCAAAAAATCATTCTCAAAGTCACCTTTCATATTAATTTCCCCTTTTTCTTGGTTGTCCCTTCTTCTTTACCAATTACAGAGGGTGGCATTTAGTCTATTAATGGAAGGAAGCTTCCTTCCTTTTTTCTTGATGCTAGTGACATATAAATTCCAAAGTTTTACAGGAAAGGGGATACCAAACCATTTTCTCAGGAATTAAAGGAGGCCACATAAAAGCCAAGTTTAGAAATATATTAAATAATTTTATGATCACAAATCCCTCCACTATAAATTTCGAGAACAATATATAATTGAAAATGTAGAAATCCAACCATGGTTTTCTATAAAACATCAACCTAGCTATTAAATGGTTATAAATTAGCCATTAATAATTTATTCTTCTAAATGACTAACCTTTCCAATTATCATTTCATCTGTTTTCTATATTTAAAAAATCAAAGAAATTCAAGATATAGGAAAGACATGCTGGTTGGGGATCTGAAACTGATTTGGTAGCTTTGGAGTTGACATAATCTTGGCCTGGTGCAGCTCATTTTGGAAAGCTGCCTCAAATTTCCCCTGGTTTTGAACTTTTTTTTTTTTCCTTACCACTTTCATCTAGCAAGAAATCATCCTGGTAACGGAACTTCTCCGGTCCACATGCAATAAAAATGTCATCGTCACCAAAAAAGTCCTGAAGGCACATCACCTACAAGAGAAAAGCATGGTACTCAGCGAGGGGTCGCAGAACAGCAATTACAACAATGCATCCCTACAAGCAGACATCTGCATAAAGCCACTTCCCTCCTAATGGAATCAACAGGGCAGCTTCTCCAGAGGAATTTCAAAGGAAGGGCTCAAGCATCTGTTATTAGTAAGAAACATGTTACATTTCAGTTCTGCAGGAAGACGGGATAAGGCAAATAGAACCGGTAACTGTCACATTTATTACTTGATATATCAATAGGCTATGAGGTAAGAGCCCTTTGTTTCCATAATAGAGTGGATGCAAAAACATGTGGAAAGGGAGAACCCCCTTAGACTTCTGAACGCAAAACTTCTTGACAGCAACAAAAGTCAGCATACGGTTTTAGCAACAAATATGTTTTTTAGTAATTGATGCCATTGTATGTGCATGATAATCATTGAAGAAAAATATTGGTGTCATAATATGAACATAAAAATTTCCTGTAGACCCATTCCACCTCTGGTTGAAGGAAAAATGGAACCCTTTACAAAGGGAATAATTGTAAAACTAAGTAATTGCTGAGGTTTAGATATGAAGACTGTCAGGCAACCACCCGAGTTATGCTAAGCACTTCAATTCCCAGACCCTCCAGCTTCTCTCTGTTCTGCAAAAGGAGAGTTTTAAAGCAATCTTGTGGTATTTTTTTTCCCACTGACTCTCCAATAAGAACTTCAAGAATGGTAAGTGTCACTCTGCAAGGAAATGTAGTCAAAATGAATAATTTTCAAGCATACTGCTGTCTGTCTTGGGAAAAGCTAGTCATGTTTTGTTCACAGTATGTGCAATGCCAACACTGAGAACACTGCTGACTTCTGTCTCCTTGCAATTTCCTTTGACCACTTGGACAAATCATAAGGTGGCCAATTGAAGGCACCTAACTCTCTGAAATAGACTTTTGAATAGCATTTTCCCCTTGAGCATCTGAGGACCAGAGACAGAGTCTTCTAGAATAGTAGATGCTTATTATCCACACTTCTCTTGTTTGTCTGCAGTTTCATCTGTGAACACCTCTGGGGTTCTGTATTTTTGCAATTCCTGATGACACTACCCTGACACATCCACATGTGCTGTAAGACACAGAGTAGTAAATCGGGATAACAGCATTATTTGGAGTCCCCAAATGCAATGATGTATGGGTTTCAGGTAGTCTTTCCAAATCACGTCACATTTACAAATAATCATTGAAGATTTAAAAAGAACTTTTCTATAACAGTTTGATAATCAATACTATGCATGAATGAGGTGCACCCACAGTTGCATTTATTCTAAAAGAGCTTGAAGATGCAGGTGGTTTAAGAGGGATGCTGTAATCACTGAAGAAGATGGACCCCAGGGCTTTGAAGATCTGATTTTCCGCTGGTTTAAAAAGAGGCCTAATTCCAAGCCTGTCCTCTGTCACTCTTGTCTCATTCAAACCCTGACCCCACTCATTTTTACCTTTATGATGCCCCAGCTTTCTCTACCAGCATTCATGTCATCCCAACACATCCCATGCAGGCCATTTGTTTTTCTTTCCTTCTTTTCTTTTTTGGTACTAGAGGCTGAATCCAGGGGCACTTAGACACTGAGCTACATCTGCAGCCCCCTGTTCTAAAATTTTGAGACAGGGTCTCCCTAAGTTGCTTAGAGCCTCACTATATTGCTGGGACTGGTCCCAACTTGCGATCCTCCTGCCTCAGCCTCATGAGTCACTGGGATTACAAGAGTGTGCCACCAAGCCAGGCAAGGCCATTTTCCTTCTACATGTATAAATATTTACTGAATGCAGATTCCATGTCAGCAGCACATAGCACTGACATACAAAATGAATAAGACATGGGCTAGGGGTATAGTTCAGTGGTAGAGCACTTACCTAGCATGCACAAGGGCCCAGGATCAATCCCCAGTAAAACAACAACAAAAGACATGATCTCTCCTTCAGACAAAAATGTGAACAATGAACCACAAAGAGCTATATTTCCTACAGTGTGGGTGGTGAACAGGTTTTGTGCAAAGTAGGTTCTAATACCAAGTATCACACACCAGGTTTATCCAACATAAAGAGGTTCCTTTGTTTCTGAACTTGGAAAAACCCTTTAGTGTGCTAATATATACCAGAACTCCAAAGAGGAGATAGAAAAATCCAGCATGTCCCAAACTTATTTGATTCCAGAATTGCTTTCCCACACTGCACCATACAGGCCAGTGTTTACTATTCCCTTTGAACCTATGCTACAGTGAAAAAAGCCACAGTGAAAAAAGAACTCAGGGAACACAAAAGAAAGAACAGTTACCCATGTTCTTCCTAGGCATGTCTCTCTCCAGCAATAAATATTTATTTGCAAATTTGTTCACTCACTCAAACTTTAACGATGGGCCTACTCTGTGCCAGATCCTATACCAACTGTTACAATGACAAATTTCTGAGAGATGAAAATACCGTTTTCTAAGAAAATAATCTTTCCTTTCTGTGTATGCTCACCTTTTGCATTGGAGAACATTAGGTTGCTACCTGAACCAGATTCACCTATGTGTGCATGTTTTATGTTACTGCTAAATGGGAAGATAACTATGATCAAAACTACAACATGTTATAAGCAGGTTGCTGGTCAACTCACATCCATCATTTCACTGATGACCATTTTCCAAGTCTGAAACTTAAAGAACAGAACAAAGATCCATTTTGGACAGTTTAGGCATAATTCTGTTGGCAAGTGCAAAAGGAAACATGATGAACTTTTGATGTTCTTTCCAACGCCAGGATTCCAAGAATATGAAAGGAACACAGTGATTGTTAAGGAAAAGTAACTGTCATCGCTCAGCACAAAAAGGCCAGGGCAATTCATTCCAGTGCCTTATACCTCTCAGGCTTCAGTGGTTGAAATCAAAGAATTTGTTGAACTATCAGAAACTCTGCTGTTTTCTGTGCTTTCTGCTCTGCATCATTTTGCCTTTTTCCTGCTCACAACTTCCCACCCGAAATGATGGGTAAGGTCAGTAGTTGAAATTCAAACATAAAACAGCTCCTGGAGAGAAGACTTGGTGAAAGAGTCGAGGGCAAAGGAGACTGAGACACAAGATTACAATACAGATGGATTTAGGATCACTGATGTGAGTCAATTTATTCATGCTCTCATGCTTGATCATTGATCTAGAGGTAGCTGTAATGGCTTCCATCTAGCAAAAGGAGTAACAGGAAGATTTATTACCCTTTTCTCTAAGCAACTACACTTCAAGAATCTTCCTTGAGGCACTCGTGTACATTCTGATATCAAGGGATTATAAAAAGTAGAGAAATGTAAAACCTGCATTTTGCATAATAACCTGACTTTATATATCTATATAGTGTTAATCCTTTTAAAATTTGATGTGCTCAAAATTCAGCGTGGTTAGCGGCTTAAAAAATGAGTTCCATTTTTGGGTGGAAAACATGCTTCTTGTGACAAGGGGATAGTGACAGTTGGCCTCTTCTGCCATGAAATCTCTATTCAGTGGATATAAGATGTTGGAAGTACTCGTCAAGATCAGATACAGAGCAGAAGCAAAGGTTGAGACACCAAGTTTGAGAAGAGGTATGTCCAGTGTATGAAGAGCACCCTTCCACACTCCTTCTGCCCCTTTCCCCCAGGTCTGGTATTGCCAACGCTCCTCTACCCTGTTGCCCCACTATGGTCATGGGTTGTGCTCCTGCAACATTTATGAAACCCAAGCTTTCCTGACCCTCCATCTCTTTATCCAGAGTTCATCCTCCTGCTTCTGGACTTTGGCATTTCCCTCTTGTGGATTTTCTCATCCCACTTTCTTCCTTTCCAACTCATTCCCTCTAATTCTGTGAGTCTACTCAGTCTACTCTTCCTTAGTAAATTTTCACAATCACTCTCCATAGCTCAGGCTTACCGTCATCAAATTCAAATTCGTTTTGACCTTGGCATTCCAGGTGCCTCAAAATCTGGCTCCCACCTATCTTTCATGCTTCCAGTTTTTAAGAAGTAACATAGGGGCTGGGGAGATAGCTCAGTCGGTAGAGTGCTTGCCTTGTAAGCATAAGGCCTTGGGTTCGATCCCCAGCACCCAAAAAAAAAAAAAAAAAAAAAAAAAAAAAAAAAAAAAAAAAAAAAGAAGTAACATAGTACCTGATGTGTACTAAGCACTTGTTGGGTGGATGGATGGAAGAATGGATGGGTGGATGGATGGATGGATGGACAGACGGATCGACAGGCTATGCTCTAAAGTGAACCACTTTCTAATTTGTCTGCTTTACTTTTTCTTCTGTAAATAAGGACTTATTCTGTCCTGCTTGTGTAGGATTTTTTATATGAAAAAGTTTTCACTGTTTTGCATCCATTCCTACTGACTCTTCACTATTTAAATCTCTCCTATGGGAGTGATTCCCTCCTCTGGGAGTGCCTCTCCATCCACTCCAGGCCAAAGGGACACATCCCTGCTCCGAAGCTCTAGTCATCATTCAATGCATGTTCATTGCCAGTCACTGTGCTGAGCCTTGAGACTACAACTGTCCTTAGGCTTTACCTTTTCCTTTTCAGTTCATGTGTCTACACACTTATCATTTCAAGAATTCCTAAGATACTGTTGTGAATCAGTAACTTCAGCAGAGGGCAACTTGCATTATCTTCCAGTGATTTTGTCAAAGGCCTAGAATCAGATGGTTTGAATTCCACCTCTTTGCTCTGGTGTCATCTATGACTTGAAAGTCAGGAAACTCCAAACAGCTGTCTTGAGTCCTGCTTCTAAAACCCTAAAGCCAGTCCAGGCAGAGGCTGGGTCTCCTGCTGGGTGGTCTTCTTTAACAGTACAAAGATGTCTGCCCTGGTGCTATTCCCCAAGAGTACAGCACTGTTGACAAGGACAGGATTCTGAGTTAACCCAGATCTGCCACTTTGATGTTAATCTCTTTCTTTGTGCCTCAGTTTATCATATCAATTGTTTTAAGGATGAGATGAATTAAGACTATGAATAAGATGTGAATGAGGTCTCAGTATGTTCTAGTTATTTTAATTTTATTTATTAATTTGGTACCAGGGATTGAACCCAGGGGTGCTTAACCACTGACACATATTACCAGCTCTTCTTTTATTTTTTATTTTGAGATAGGGTCTCCCTAAGTTGCTTAGGGCCTCGCTAAATTGCTGAGGCTGGTCTGGAACTTACAATCTTCCTGCCTTAGCCTCCCAAGTTGCTAAGGTTACAGGCACATGCCACCACACCTGGCTAGCTATTTTAATTAGCCAAATATAGTTTTACTTCAAAATAAGTACAAACCATATGTATACCTAATATAAATAAATAAATAAATAGTATGCAGCTCCAGGACAATATTCCAATAGGCTTCTTTTTAAAGTAGATTTGTACAAAATGTAGGAAATGGATGCCTCTGATGGCTTTGGGAACAAGGATTCTACCAGTATTATTATTTTGATGAAAAGCACACTTTGAATTAACATCATGGAATTGGTGCAAAGTTTGTAGTAGTCACTAACACAAAGGTGAGGTATGATCCATCCAGCCTATGATTTCCATTAGGCTTCCCTGGATAATGCTGCAAAAACTCATTTGCAAGTATGTTCATGTGATATCACAGGTATAGTTCTGTGAATCATTGTCTTAACTCAGAATCTCTTGGAGTCTGCCATCAACTGTGAGATCTGTGGGAATCAGAGATTTGCACTCCTCTGAGAAAACAATTCTCTGTTGAATTGTCTTACACTAGAAAAGAAAGCGTAGGTATATCATATGCAATTCATAAAAGAGGTAATCTATTTATGGCACACAGTACTTAATATTCTATTAATTTTTGCTTCTCACTTAGTGCTTTGGTTATTGTGTAGAAATCTAACTCCAAAGGAAAAAAAAATTTCATTTATTGTATCAGAATTTATTTCTATTGGTGCTTAGGTAATGGCAAAGCTACAGTATCTCGAAAGCCATAGCTGATTAAAATTACCAGATGTGTTGGAAAGAGCCCTTTAATGAACATTAGGTTGCCTGAGTTCTGAGCTTACAGTTGCCATAATTGTAGAAACTTGGATGAGTTAATTAAATTCTCTGGTCTTATCATTTTCTTATGTTTTTATGGATTCTTATATGTTGTAACAGTAATTAAATGATAAAAACATAAAGAAAAGATGAAAACTGTCTTTTTGGTGTGAACAGGTCTCTATGTATCACTACATTTAATCCTCAACCTACGTTATTATATTTACTGCTTTCCATTATGAAGGAGGCAGATCATATTTGAGAATAGTTAGAAGACTGCTATAGTTTGGATCTTATGTGTCCCTTACTCAAAGGTGTGGTAAAGGATTGGTCCCCACATGGCATGACAGGGAGGTAATGGAACCACTAAAAGCTAAGGCCTAGTGGGAGGTCTTCAGGCCACTGGGAGTGTGTCCTGGAAGGGGAAAGTGGGACCATGGTCTCTTCCTCTTTCTCTCTTTGACTTTTCAAAGAGGTGAGCAAGTTTGTTCCATGATGTGCTCCTGTTGCCAAATTTGCCTTGCCACAGGCTCAAAAGCAATGGGGCCAACCAAGCCTGAACTGAAACTTCCAGAATTTGAACTAAAATAACCTTTTTTTCTTCCTAAGTTGATTATCTCAGGTTTGGAAAGCAAACACAACGGTATTAGTATTCACATTCTACAAATAAAAAAGGTTAGCGAGGTTAAGCAGATCAGTAGGAATTTGAAATCAGGTCAGTTAGAATTCAAATTCAGACTGTCAACTACCAAGTTGCAGGGGAAAGTCTACTCAAATGCATAGAAAAATGTACTCTGATGACTGCATATTTGAAATTTTAGGTGACAAACCATTACATTGAACAGTTACCACATATATGGTACATTAGTAGTATAATAAAGTATCTAATAAAAACATCTGCTTTTTTTTTTAAAGGAAGTTTGAATTAGAACTTGAATTAGGAAACATCTACCTTTTCCTAACTATGTGAAATCCGGAATTCATATCTTTTTCATTAAGTCGTCATTATACACCCTGTCACAGGAGACTAAGCAGCATACAGGGGAATCAAACACTGCAGACAAACATGGACTTCCTCCCTTCTGAGCTTCCGGTATGAGTTGCTCTGCAAAGGCAGAGATTCAAACAAAGGCAATAAAAGCATCTGCTATTTACACATTTCCAAAGCAAGACCGTGGAATCCATTCTTCCCTCACTGGAATGAGATCTCCATGGTGATGCCGACTTCAGCAAGCCCTGCCAGTTTCTTAGCCGGGTCTTGCAATGATATTTTCTTTACAAGAGCGCCCTCTACAAGCCGAACAGGGGATAGCTCTGCAGCCAGGGCCGCATTTGTTTGAGGCCAGGGAAGTCATTGTGTTTTGATGAGGTGTTTCTCCTTGCGTGAGAGATTCTAAAACATTTTACTGTTATCCGTTTAATATATTTTAAGTTACAAATCTCTGCAAAAATAAAATCCAAGTAATTCAATAAATTCCACTGATTGGAATAACAATGCGGCATATCCTTCCTGTTTTAATTTTCCTCAAAAATGTTTATTTATAATTTCTCAGTCTTCTTGGTACCAGTTAAAGATAGTAGGCTTATATGTTCTGTCTTCACATTTTAACAAAATGCTCCTTATGAAAAACTAATGTTTATGCCTCTGTAAAAAATATAATAATAATCTAGTCACCTTGGTGCCAAAATCAACAACCATGTTCTTTCTGTGTAATTTGTAATGTGACCATTATAATTAGCTTTCAGTTTCAATCTGGCACATACAGCCCCCCTCATTCTGCCAAAACTGAATTGAGAGAATGTTTCTCTTCCAATTTCATTCCACACTTGGCTTCTTTTATCCTCTTAGCACTGACTGTTCTTATGCCACGTGATAGTATTGTGAATTTTCCTTTGGTCTATAATCATGTAATTTCATATGTTATTAGTTTTTGAATATGTCTACAATTTGTTTAACAGCTAAATATTGGAAATATTAGTGTTATTTTAATAAAAAATGCATTCTCCATAATTTTTTCACGTTATTCATTTTATTTCTTTGTCAATATACTTAGGGAAGTTATAATTAATTTTACAATAGTTCCTTTGGCTAGAAATTTGTGATTTAAAAAGTGCCTCAGAGAAACTCTCATTCTTGATCAGAGATGCAGTCATCATCTTGGTCATCATCTGAGAGGGAAGTGTAAATATCCTCAAACTACTCTTTACAAGTTGTAAAGCATGATTAAGACACTGTCCTGCAAAAACAGGTAACACTTTTCAAGTTCAGAATTGACTAGGTGATAACACTGGAAAAACAGGCTCCTGCTTGAAGTTATAAAGGAAAACTTTCTCCTTTGAAAGGCTAACAATTTCATTTGCTGGGTCAATCAGAGAAAAACAATATGGAAATAAAAAGACATTCATTCTCTGGCTGTGTTCTGAGCTGCTATTTAAATGGACATTGGCTAGATCTGATGATGTCCTATCATCTGACCAAGGAGCATGGCCTTTTTGCGTGGGTCACATTTTTCACAGACTCTGACATACCTAAAAGGCCAGCAACCAATTTCAAATGATTGATCTTTCATTGTTTATCCAGACAGTTCCTGACTTATGATGATTTGACTGACAACTTTTTGACCTTATGATGGTATGACAACCATTCTCATCTAGGAGAAACCACACTCTAATGCCTACTAACCATACATTAATGGTGAGTACACAATCGTTCTGTTTTTCTCTGATATAGTGCTCCATAAACTGCATGAGGTATTCAGCACTTCATTACAGAATAGGCTTTGTATTTGCTGAGTCTGCCCAAACACAGGCCAGAGTGAATGTTCTAAATACATTTAAGGTAGACTAGGCTAAGCTATGATGCTCGGCAGGTTAGGTGGATTCAGTACAGTTTTGAGTTACAATATTGTCAACTTAGGAAGGGCTTCTGGGATGCAACCTCATTGTTAATCAAGGGGCATCTGTACTAACATTTCTCTTTTTAATGTGCATCCTCCTCCTTTTGGGCTGCTACAACAGAATGCCATAGACCAGGTGGTTTATTAAAAAAGAAGAAGGAGAAGGAGAAGGAAGGAAGGAAGAAGGAAGAAGGAAGCAAGGAAAAAGGAAGAATGAAGGAGGAGAAGAAGAAGAACATATTTCTCACAGTTCTGGAAGTTTGAAGTCCAAGATCAAAGCACCAACAGATCTGGTGCCTAAGGTTGGCTCACTCTCTTACAGACAGTTGCCTTTCATCTATGAGACATAGTGGAATGGGTGAGGCACTTCTCTGGGCCCTCATATAAGGGCCTGAATCCCATTCATGAAGGTTCTGCTTTCATGACCTAATCACCCCCTAAAGGTCCCATCTCCTAATACCATCACCATGGTGGTTAGGGTTTCAGCAAATGCTTTTGGGAGGGGGGACAAAAGTATCAGACCCATAGTGTTATGTCTGTGTAAATGACCCTTTAGTAAGGAGTAATAACCAGGTCCTTGATTCTGTTACCTAATAGATATGTGACCTTGGGCAGGTATTTAACATTTTCAAGTTTCAGTTTCCTCATATTTAAAATGGAGTTACTAATATTTGCCTTGTAGTGTTCCAGAAGGATTCAATAATAGAACATGTGTAAAGTACTCAGTGCTATGCTGGGTTTACAGCATCCCAAGGATATGGAGCTACTACTACTAGTACTGGTTGTAGTAAAGCACAGTAGGTAGGACTCTGTGTTGGGCACCATTCTGGGTGATTTGTGGCTCTCATTTAAGAACAGAATACTAAAAACCCTTGTGATATCTGGGGAAGAGGTATGGAGAATAGTTTACTTCAAAGACTTCCAATACTGGTCTTTTGCCAAGTTCCTGGTACATCAGTTCTATTACAGTTAGATTTCTCTTAAGAAATCCTTTGGTATTATCTGCTATATCCTTCAACTAGCTTATTCTAACAGCTACTCTTTCACTTAAGTAATTAAATCATAGTCCAAGAAAATGGAATCTGTTACATCGTAACCTCCTTGAAGAGGGCACAAGTAAACTCTAATCAGAACTCAGAAGCAACCCTTGTTAATTACCATAGGGTGGGCATTCAGGATTAAGGGTAGCCAAGCCCAAGAACTGGCTTATCTGAACACTCTGATTGAATTCATTATTTTCAGGCCTAGAAAAAGAATTAAGACTCACATGCTATTGCTGAGATCCATGCAAGTTGGTAGCTGAGATGGTGGCAGTTTCTAATTAGGTGGGAAACTCTGATTATGATAATTGGATTAGAAGAAATGAAACTATGAAGAGATCCATGAAGCTACTGAATATAGAACCTTTGGAACAGAGGGAGAAGTAAGTCTTTTAGAAATGTGACAGTGACAGTTAATGACTGGTTGTCTGTTTAATGTTTGGAAAGCAAATCTGGGCATAATGATACCCTCAGAGAACTCTGAGAAATGCTTCCAGCTCCCATGGCCAATGCCAAGAGGTGTTCTGGGCCCATTACAGGAGTCACAACCCCAGGACCTACCAGGCTAGGCAGGGAATATAGATGAGTGAAGTCTGAGCAACAGCCCACCTTGGTGACTGTGGCAAACTGGATAAATGGCAGTCCAAAGGCAACAGAACCAGCACAGTGTTCCCATGTGGCTTTCAAAAAAAAAATTAACTAAGAGACTTGTTTTAAAATTCAACATCCCTTAGTTAAAAAAAAAAAAAATCTACAGTACTACATACAACCATACAAAATGCTCCTCTGACTAGATTCAGTCTAGACAAATTTTTATCTATGTACATCCACCTAAAACTTTGAAAATACCTCCACCTTAAAAGAAAAAAGATTTTCAAAAGTTTATTTTTTAAATAAATGTTAGTTTTATGTATTTGCATTAGGGTGGTCACCATTTGTAATCACCAAGGTAAAGGATAAAGAGATGATGCTCGGAGTTGTTCCTATTAGATGTTCGTAAGCTTGGAAGACATCATTAGTGGGACAGGTTTAGGGCGAAAAGACTCAGAGCAAAGAAGAGGAGTCACTAATAAGCAGGTGGAATGTGCTCAGCAAGGGTCTTGGCAGGAGGGTGGAGTTACATAGGTCAGGCTTCAAACCCAGAGAACCAAACCCAACCCACAAAATCTATGTAAAGCAATGCCCTCAAGTAGAATGTTAATGGGTCAGAAGTTAGAAGTGTATTTGAAAAAACTAGTTGCTCTCTTAATTTGTTGACCCTTAGTCAATATGTGCACAAAGTTTCTCTCCTGGGGTTTTAGAAGAAGCCCCGGGCCAGTACTCAGGTTTATGACATGCCAGCCTAAAAGAAAGACATGATACATGTTACCTGATTCCTCACAAGAACCCCATGGCAAATTTTAATTTGAATATTTTTTATAAGAAAATCATAATCCAGAGTATAGGTATATATTTGGAAGATTAAAAACATAAAGATGAATTGCTTTGCCTTATATGTCCTTGTGTACTGGCTTGTGACTTGAGAGTACATAAAATAATATTCTCAAAGCCATAGGAGTATGCTTCTGCCAGGAATATTTATAAGTGTTGCTTGACATTAAACTATGGAGTTAGTTGCTTTAAATATTTCTGTTTCTATTTCTAATCTACATGTCTGCATAGATAACGTGACATTAAAAGATATTTTTTATACAATTCAAATTAGTCTTCTCAAGAGAGTGATATTTTGCAAATGACAATCCAATAAAGCTGACATTTCCCAAAGGATTGTTGGCAGTACCATCACCATCACCACCATCAGTACCACCACCATCACATCATCACCACCACCATCACTACCACCACTACCACTATTACCACCATCACCACCACTATTATCACCATCACCCTTATCATCATCATAATTACCACCATTACCACCATTAACACCACTGCCGCCATCACAATCATCACCCCCGGACCACTGCATCATCACCACCACCACACAACAATCATCATCATCACCACTACCATTATCATCATCGACTATCACCATTACCATCTCAATCCTGATGGGAGCCCACTAAAATTTTGGAGCACTGTTTTTTTGTTCTTTCTTCTTCTTTTTTTTTAAAAATGCACTCAAGACAGAATCTCTTTGTCTCTTATGTATTCTATGCAGCATATTAGCCAGTGTTCTGTTCACTGGGTGCTTAATCATTTCTAATTGATAATAATTATCACTATAGTATTCAGTACAAATGCATCCTAAAATTATTTTAGGAATAAAATTATATTTTTCACCCAAGCTCAAATGCAGTTAGTAAAGATGTATACATGACTTTGAAAATATTATTAGAGAAAAATACGGATTCTTCCAAAAATATATTTGAGAGCCAGTCAGCTTTTAAAATTGCAGATGAAAATATCTCTGGAATTGTTTGAATGACAATGTTATTATTGCACAACTGTTTTAAGATCTAAGCATAGCTGATGAAATATTGAAAGATAGATGGTAAAATAAAAAATACATAGTCCAATATAAAGGTCTGATTTCAAGACATTATGTTTTAACAAATGCTGATGGGTATACAACTATGAATATGTACTTGAGACATCCTTACTCAATGGTCTTTTAAAAATTATATATGGTGATTGAAGTATCTTAGTCTATTATTTTTCCTCCTCCTCCTCCTCCTTGTTTATCTTCATCCTATTGTGTGATTATTAGAGTTTCTGTAATTCTTTTGTTAAACTGAATGTAAGAGTTGAGTGAATAAAACAGCTGGTTGCCATCTCCCCACAATGCATGGACTGTAGTATAAAGCATCATGAGAAAGACCGACAGAGGCCTGGCAGTGGAGTGGCATAATAAAGCACAGTCAACAGGGCAATCAATGACCCCTAATACAGGTAGACAATAGGAAACTCATAGGGACTATGCTAAACTTGAACACCCCTCCACCCATCTAAACTGGGCAGCTTGACATTTGTCCTGCAGGAAAGGAGGTCAAATTGATTAATTTTCTCAGAGAAAATGAAATCAGTTTTTTATTTGAAAGCCTCTGATGTTTAAAAGTTAGCAAAAGATTTATTTTTATAAAAAGTCATTGTACACAATGTCCTGGAGTCAACCCCTGGGCAGGCAGTTTCCTATCTCTAGGGAGAATTCCACACTCATTAGTTGTGGGTAATGTGCACAGGGACCAGTCCCCACAGCTGAGCCAAAAGTCTTAAGGTAGACTACTTGACTTCCCAACACATTCCAACTCCTGGAATTTCCAAAGGAAGGATAGGACAGAGTTAAGCCCATGAAAAAAATCAACATGGCAGATTTTTTATATGTATGTATGCATGTGCATGTGTGTTTGGGTTCAACTGCATGTGCTTACACTGGTGTCCTGGGAGAGGGGTGAATTTGTCAATTGAGATTGTTTTCTATATCCTTCCCCTAGGCCGAATTGTCATGCCTTTCTCTTCCTGAGAGACAAAGAAGTGTGGCGAATCTGTAACAGGAAATTTCAGAGAAAATATTAACAGTTCAGCAGAGATGAAAAAAAAAAGTTAGACCCCTTCAATAAAACTCAGAATTATAATCCAATTCCTTCTCCTATCCCTGAAGCCACCCTCTGGCCACAAGGGCTAATCATGGTTTCAAAACTGTCAGCTTTGTCTCAAAAGTGAAAAGGCTCTCTTTAAAATCAGTCATCCTTTTAGCCACATTTTCTCTGCCCAAATGTGAAAATAACCACAAGAACCATTAAAAACTATTTGAGATGTTAGTTCTAGTTAGAAGGAAGCAGAGTATATAAACTCAGTCATCTGGAGAAACAGCTTTGGGGCCTAAGACATCAAACTGAGAGAATAAAACTCAAAACAAAAGGATAAAAATCAAGGCTTTACACAAATAATTTTTAATGTTTGGTTTCCATTTATTGGGTTTCTCACAAGTCAGGAGTAAGTTGACACGATTTTTCTTTCCTTCTACAAACTGATGGCCTTCCCTTACAATATCGTGAGAGATTCTGAATATCCCTCCTGGTCCAATCCATTTTTATAAGGCACATGGCCCTAGCCCAGGGAGATGCTATTGATGTTTGGATGAGAACATGCTCACATTTGCATATTTTCATGTTCTAATTCACATTAAACAAAGCATCAGTATTGACTAGCATATCAGTAATGGCTTTGAGAGTAGGCTCTGGAGTCAGGAACTCTGGTTCAATTTCATGGATGGGTAATGTGGGTCACCTACTCAGTGTTTGGAAACTCCCATTTCTTACAGAAAGAATGAAGATAATCTTGTACCTACCATCTAGGATGGTAGAAAGATTCAATGAGATAGTTCATGGGCTGGTTTCAGGCATGATACAAGGGTTCAGGAAGAGGCGAATAACAGCACACAGCCCTCACATTAATGCTGATGGAGCATAAACTTCCAAGATGACTCTTGGAAGAGCTGATGATCATGGATGAGGAGGCAAAATAAATCAGCAGTTTTCCAGTTGGTCTTTCCCTTGTACTACTTCAATAGAGAAAATTACTCTGTCTTACAGCTGTCAGAATTGAGACAACTGCAAGAGACTGGAACTGCAGTCAGCGCTAACTGAAGCACATGGAAATAATGTTCTCTTTTCCCCTATACATTACCCATTTTTTTCTTTTGAATGTGAAGAACACAGTGCAATAACTGAATTAATACAAGCTATCTCCTTACATCCCCTGAAAATCATAGTCTTTTCAAGTGCTTGACAAGTAGGCGACTGAACACTCCCTCCAGGCTGAAACATTTGTCCACGCCAATCATAACTTCCTTGATGACAAAGGAAAATGAGATCCAAGCATGAACTGCCACAATGAACAGCAATTTAGAGCCTTGAAACCATAAAAAAAGGCATAACCATTCAACGTAAATCTCCAATTTGAGGTTTTCTCCTTGTTTGTCATTTAGACAAACTTCAGTGGTTCATTCACATGTTTTAAGTCTGACTCTAATATTAAGTCTCATCAGATATGAATGCGGTTAATTTCCATACGTAATAGTCATGGTTATAAATGCGTTTAAACAAAATCATCATGATAATTTAATTTCTAAAGTAATTAAGCCATAAACTTCTATTTTGCATTACTGTAATGTTATATTGCCCTATGGTGTCCAAACACATGAACTGCTGGCAAAAGCTCTTGAATTCAAGAAATGACATGAAATTTGGGGTGCACAACTCAACACACAGCAACACCCTCCCCTATGCTGTGTGTTGAACTGTGCACCCCACATTTCGTATGTTGAAGCACTAATCCCTGTCACTAAGAATATGGTCTCATTTGGAAATAGGCTCATTTTAGATGCAATTAAATGAGATTACACTAGAATTGGGTGGGCCCCTAATCCCATATGACTGGTGGCTTTATGAAAAGGGGAAATTTGGATACAGCTATGCACGGAGGAAGAATGCCAGGTGAAAACGAGAGCAGAGATCAGAGCCATCTTTCTCTAAGACAAGGAACACCAGAAATGACCAGCAAACACCAGAAGCCAGAGGACAGGCATGCCAATGTCAGCCTTCAGAAGGTACCTTGACCTCAGAGCACTGGCTTCCATAAATGTGAGGTCGTTTATTTCTGTTGTTTAAGCCACCCAGTGTGTGTACTTTGTCACATAGGAGTCTTACCAAACTGATCTGGGTGTGTATTTCTCAAGCACACAAAAGTATAGAAAAGCATATTTTTCCTACAAAACACTCATCACATTTTGACTAGAAGGATAAGACTGAATGTTCAAAATCTAGCCGATTATTAAACCAAAACCCAGAGATTTTTGGTAACATCGGCTGTTAATGGTTTCACTTTTCCATTGACCTTAATCCTTAATGAGGTCTAGGAGTTTTAATGACAAACTCTAAAGCCGAGGACACTCTCTTAAAACTTTGTGTAAGTTCTGCTAAACGAAAGAAAGGCAAACACAGGGTTTTTTTTTTTTTTATCCATTATACATTTATGATAGCTATCATTTATGCCACAATAAATGATTCTTGATTAGATGGTTCTTGATTGGATGAGGCCTGTTTGTAAGACCCTAGATTATCCAAACTCTTATTTTCTCTTTTTGTTCATTGTTAGTTGTTTTGCATTCTACATGCAGATTAGTGAATTAAGAACAGGAAGCCTTTATGGAACACCCTCTTGGCTTAGGGAGTCCTGATAATGTCCCAGAATGAGCTAATAATAGGGTTCTAGGACTGTGGCAAATCAGTTAAACTGGGTTCTTCTAATTTGACTCAGCAAACCACTCAGGGTGCTGTCCTAATGTGTCTGAGTGCCAATTTTGTCTTTTTGAGATGAGAGTTCACGGAAGAGGGGCAATGCCTCCTGTGGCTCTTGTTTCATGATTTATAAAGGAACACACCCAAAGGGAAATCTGTGGTACAAATGTTTATTGCAAGCCTATTAGGTCCAAGGAACTATATAGAAAATGCAGCTTGATCACTACATTAAAGAACTTCTATGGTGAGGAATGATGAAAATATAACTAATTCTACATTATGGGAGGTCTTCTTATTGAATGTCTGGTAGGACAGAGGACCAATATGAAGTTTTATTTAGCCATGTTTTGTGAACATGAAGACTGGAATTGTTAAGAATTGATTTTACACTGAGAGATTAAAGGTTATTACTAAATTTTTTGCATATTGTAGTCAGTAATAACTTAGAACTACAGTGTTGTAGTTGTTTCTAGAAACTTATTCTAGAAATAAGCAAATTATTACCACAGTAGCAAAATAGTTTAGGAAAAACTTTTTTTAAATTTTTAGATAAAAAAAATACTTTTAGAGCAAGGAAAAATACTTAAAGTATTACTACATTATAAAGTTAAACTTAAGGAAGATCATTCTTTTTCAGATTAAAAAATACTTTTAAAAATGCAGTTAAATCCTCTCATATTAAATAAGAAGATAATTGGAATTAATCATGAATTATTACAGCCCATTTTCTCCACAGAATTCTGGAAACAAATTAAATTTAGAAGATAAGGAGGTGTTTAAAATTGCAGAACTAAAGACATTCAAGAGGAATATTCTGTGAAGTGCCAGGATTTGAGAATTTATAATGTGGGGTTGTAAGGGGGAAAAAGAAATACTCTCATTAACAATGAAACTCTAAAAATTACAGGAGCCAGCATTTTATAAAAGAGAAAATGAACATGCAAATTGCATGAATGCATGATTTCAGAATTCACACCAAGTGCCAACAGGCTTAAAAACCCCCATCCTCCCTTCCTTTTGGCAGTCTCACTAGTACCCAAGTTTCTGCCTTTGTGATGCCATTAAATCAGTTAACCAAATTACACAAGGTATGAGGCCGGAAATATGTATTTGCATCTCATAAATTCAAGTCTTTGCAAATGATCTACAAGAACATACTTTTTATTTTTGCTTGCATCCAAGTTTTCCTACATATGAAAAAAACTTAAGCATGTAAAAGAAACATTCTTGGAAGCTATGACTTCCAAGAGTTTCATAAACTAAGATGCACGGGCCCAATCTGGTCCTGTTGCCATTTTTATACATATACAGTCTATGAAGTAAGAATGGTTTTTACATTTTAAAATGACTGAAAAAATTTCAAAATAAGAATTATATTTTTCATCAGGTGAAAATTATAGGGAAATCAAATTTCAGTGTCCATGAACACAACCCCACTCCTTTATTTATGTATCATCTATAGCAATATCTGAAATAAATGTCAGGTTCAAGTATGATGTTATATCTCAGTACCCTCTGGGGATTGGTTTCAAGTCCAACTAAAAATTGGATTAAAAGTTCTGCAGATGCTCAAGTCCAATACATAAAATGATGTAGTACTCAATCCAACTGAATGCTTCACTCACATCTGGATGACTCATAATACCTAGTATTTTGTAGTTTCCATGTAAATAGCTGTAGTACATTGTTTAAGGAATAATGACAAGAAAAAAGCCTATACATGTTCAGGACAGTTGCAATCCTTTTTTGCTCCCCAAATATTTTCCGTGTTTGGTTAAATCTGCAGATGTGGAGTCAGTGGATACAGGAGGGCCCATTGTAATTCCAGCAGAGACGAACAAAGGCTAAAATATTTTCTATCTGACCCTTTTCAGGGAAAGTTTGCCAATCCCTGGCTTACCTCATAATTTAAGTTACTTTGACACAAAACCAGCAAGTTGCTGTCATACCCTAGAAGACACGGTTCTGGGATCAGTTTTCTGGGATCTTTCTCCACCTAACAGTCTTTTTTTTTTTTTTTTTTAACATTTAACATAATTTTATTCACGCTTGCCTTGGGATGAGGACTAGATCATTCAGTAAAAACATATAGTAAAAACAAAAAATGTCTTACCATGTATAACTTTTAAACTACAATAATGATGTACCTTAATTACTTCCATGCACACAAGTCTAACATTACAGTATTTTTAAAAAAATAAAGACAATTAAGACTTCTAGGAGCATTTTATAATAAAGCAATTCCTAATTTTTCTTTGTAGACAGATCAAGCACCTCCAAAATACAAATTTCTGTACACAGTGAGTACTTTACTTAAAATGAATATTTTAAGTAAATTAAGTACATGGAAAGCCTTAGGATAAGCTGGTATTATATATTCCACTAAGAAAGCAACAAACCATAGCATCAAATGGAAAAAGTGTAGTTGGAAACAAAATTTTAAAACTAAGTTAATTTTATAATTAAATATAGAGAATATACTGATTTGCTAAAATAAAAAAGATGTGATGTATTAACACTTCACCATAAAGAATGAATACCAGAACATTTAAAAACAGTGAGTCTTAATAGTTTAAATAAATGCTGGCTAAATAAAGTGCATATTGTGAAGCACTATGGTTGGTATATGTTTTGCCACACACTTTTGTTACCTAGAGGTAGATAACACATGTGTACCAAATTTGGCATTCATTTTCAGTTGTTGCTGGTATCATGTGTTTTAAGAAATGTGTTCAGTATGAAAAACTGGAACATACTAATGAATGAAAAATGTTTTTGGAAAAAAAATAGATATTTTCATGCAATTATGTACAGTCTCACTGTGTAAATTTCAAGGCAAGATTTTTGTTTCCTGTAAAACAGATCATTGTTCTACGAAAGAATGTTTTTCACTCATCTTAGTGCATTTCTTTTGTCTCTGAACACAGCACAGGCACTTCATGAACGCTTCAAACATGATGCTAATGAGTTTTGTAAGGTGCACAGAGCCATCTTTCAGAGTTAAAGGAATGTTGCTGTCTATGCCAATAAATTGCTGCTCTGTTCTGACCAGTAAGCCAGGCTAGCATGCTCGGATCATCTGTACACATGTGACTACTGAATGCAAAGGAGCAGCTCCTCTGATTTTTTGACTCACATTTAAGTTAATTAAAACAAGCATCTGGAGGTTGTGTGCTGTGTACACATGGCCCTTACTCCCTCTGATGCCAACATGCTCTTTCTTAGCCAAATTTCATTCACTTGGTTGCTAGTGGTGTTTCCACATTTGAAAATATTTACCTCTTTAGGGATCTCAGCTTACCAGTTGCTGTGCAAAAGCACAGAAGGAAATTCCTGTTCATGCAAAACTTGAAATGTCCTCCCATGGAGGAAAATTCATTAGAAAGCAGTAAGGAATAGTTAAGAACCTACACTGATGGCCCTCCTCTTCCTGGAGGGTAGGTAGTAGCCTTTGAGAATTAATCCATACTGAGTCCCTGTTTCCAGGTCACCTTCCACTCTGAGGTTGCATTCTTCTCTCTTTCTCTTTACACTGTTTTCTTTTGTGCTGTACCCAACCTTAGAAATACTGTTAGAGTCAAATAGAATGAAGAATGACCAAAAGATTCTAGATCAAGAACACAAGAAACTGTAAGAGATTTGACATTTTCATCCCAGAGAGAGGAAGGCCACTGAGGGGATTCATAGAAGATTGAAACAATTATTATTGGAGTTAAGGAAAGGGTAAGAAATAGAGAACTCAAGGTGAAAGGAGAATTTAAAAAACAAACACAAGAAACATGAAGAACTTTCAGAAAATATAATTGGCTTAAAAACTGAAATGGGTTGCCACCCATTAGGATGCTTATATTAAAAAATGAAAAAGTAAAGGAAGAAAATATTGAGTGTTGATGAGGATATAGAAAAATTGGAACTCTTCTGTGCTGTTTGTGAGAATGATAAATGGTACGACCACTATGGAAAATAGTATGCCAATTCCTCAAAATATTAATCACAGAATTACCATGATCCTACAATTCCACTTCTGGGTATATACCCCAAATAATTAAAGGCAAGGCCTTGAACAGACATTTGCATATTCATGTTAATAGCAGCATTACTTGCAAAAGCCAAAAGATGGAAGCAGATGTCCCTTGATGGATGAGGGATAAACAATGTGGTATACTAGACAACAGAATAGTATCCAACATTAAAAAGAAGGAAATGCCAATAGATGCAATGGCATGGATGAACCTTTGGGCGTTATGTTGAACGAACAAGGCAGTCACACAGGACAGATATCATGTGGTTTCCCTATGTGAAGTACTCAGAGTAGTCAAATTCACAGGGACAGAAAGCAGAAGAGTCGTTGCCAGGGGCTGGAGTAGAGGGGACTGGGAAGTTGTTTGATGGGCACAGAGTTTCAGCTAGAGAAGATGAAAACGCTCTGGAGATGGATGGGGGTGCCTGATGCACAATATTGAGAATGCACTTAACGCCACAGAACTGCACACTTAGGACTAGTTAAAGTGGTAAAAATTTATGTTATGTATATTTTACTACAATTAAAAATAAAAACTAAAATTGGTTTCCAAGGAAACATTGATACACCCATCTTGCCAGACAAAACTGTGTCATATCCTGGTGGGAAAGCAGGAATTCAGCAATATATACATGAGCTGTGAAGGTTTCGTTGAGCCAGGCATAGTGGTATATGCCCATAATCCTAGCTACCTGGGAGACTGAGGCAGGAGGATCACAAGTTTGAGACCAGTCTGGGCAACTCAGACCCTGACTCAAAATAAAATTTTAAAAAATGGGTTAGGGATGTGGCTCAGTAGTACAGCATTTGACCAGCATGAGCAAGGTCCTTGGATCGATTCTCAGTATGACAAAAAAAAAAAAAAAAAAAGTTTCTTCAATTTATTTATTCATTAGAAAAAGAAAAAAAGGGGGAAATTTTGTTTAAGATGGTAGATGTAAAAGTGTGACTAACTTGCCCTGATTTTCCCAGGAGAGTGGGATGTTACCCAGCTGAAGCACTGTGTCTGGACCCTGGACCTGTGTCTGCCTGGCCCATGTGCTACTCCAGGGTTCCCCAGACTCTCCTCAGACACTGAGAGCCAGGAAGGCAGGTGGAAACTGATTGGGAGCATCCACCCAAGCATGATGCTCTCCACCCACCACATCCCCTCAACTCTCAGGACCTCTGAAGGAAGACACTATTAGGCTAAGGGCAGATTTCACAGTGACATCTTCCCAGGCAGCAGGGTAAAGGTAGGACAGTCTGGAAAGAGGTGAGAGGGCACTCCTTGGTCAGGCGCTGACTCTGGACACTCAAGTTCTGCCTTCCAGTCTGCTCCACATGAGCTCCCCAGGCCCAGGAAGTTGTGGAAATGTTCCAATCTCAGATATTCTTGGAGGTACCCTGAGCAATGTCAATGTCTATGCACTCTGTTACAAAGTCACCATTGCTTCCTGGCCCTGGAGTCAGCTCTTCAACAAGCTGGCCAGGGGATTTCTGGGCATGAAAGACAACCAACCACTGCTTTGAGGTTTGGGCCTTGTTATGCATGGAGGTCACAAAAGTAGCCCCCACAGAAAAAGCCACTGACCCTGGAGTCTTCTTGGGGTTTTGTATAAAGTGGGTCACTGTCAGTCAACTGGGAGCTTCTAGAATGTTGAACATAAGCTTCAGATGCACTTTGGGACAGGATTGTCCTATCCTTACCCTATGCTGTTCCCCATACTATTCATTAACTCTCTCTCTCTCTCTCTCTCTCTCTCTCCCTCCCTCCCTCCCTCCCTCCCTTTCTCTCTCCCTCATTTCATAATTTTTGAATTGCATTGTTTCATTTCATTTTTATCCAGGCTACATTGTATTTCAGTCCTGCCATCAGAGACCCATAAAAGGCAAAATTTAGTGTGCACACTCTTAACCCTATAATCTATAGATTTATTTTAAACTCATTAAGACAAATAAATAATCTGAATGGTTTTTTCCAAGTATAATCTCTAACAAATAAAACCCAAACTCTATCCACACAGTGTCTTGGAAGTTTGTTAAATCTTACCACTTCTGGTGTGGTGTGGGCCTGGGCTAAGGGTAACTTGGCATAAGGCTCTCTATTCACAGAGAGATGACAATCATCTCACAAAAAAAAAAGCAAGTCTGGAAAATGAGGGAAACAGATGCTTATGGCTTCAACAGATCTAGATGATGTAACTGGAACAAATACCAAACCATATTAAACTTGGATGATAGTATAAAATGTTGTAAGTTGAGGACAATAAAACTCCAAAGAGTATATAAAACTTTGACCTCAAAATCAATTCCGGAGCTACAGTTAATGTGAAGGAATTAGTCCTCATAAGAAAACCATATAACATAGATGTTGAGGTTAAAATACACACACACACACACACAGTAAGGTATATGAAACATTTTCATTTAAATCTCAAAATCAAAAACACCCTTTCTTTTAAGCCATCAGACAATAAATTTAATAAATACTTCCTATGGTTAACTTGGAGGTGCCCCTCTGGTTAAGAAAAGGTCAATTTTAAAGAAAAGATGTAGGTACAAAGTTCAAGGAAGAAGGATCTGTGAGGGACTTATAACCCTTAGCTCTCTGCAGAGAGCACCTTCACCCACCTCTTCATCCAGCAGAATTTCCATTTGCTTCCCTTTCCTGAACACCCATTGAGGCTGCCCCTGTTTGCAATGACTTGCCTACAGTATTTGGCAGAAAGTCAAATTAGCATGAACAGCTTGCACACTGAAAATACAACAGCATTCCATTGTGGCCCACATGACTTTTGGATAGAATTTCTCTTAAAGCCAGTTATATAAGGTTGTAGCTGAAATTTTTCTTTCACAAAGGTGGGTTGCAAGTTCAGGTATAGCCATGCTGTTTCTGATTTGCAACTAATTCCTCCAATCTTACTGGATTATAGATCCTACTTTCTAAGAGAAAACAAATATGAAAGAGCAAAACAAAAGTAAAAATGTCACCTCACCCAGATCAAGTGTAGAGGACATCTCTACTAATATCTACCTTTCTCTTCACATGGCAGAAGAATTTTTCCTGAGGATTGTTACCAAACTTCCCAAACCCTGCTCCTCTCCCACTCACATCCTAACCAATCACCAGCCAAGAAAAACAAGATACTCCACAGTTAAAAAGAAACAAAACCTCTTGTGTAAGATTCTCTGGGTCTGGCATAAAAATGCTACAAGTTAGAAGATGTTAGAAAACAGGGAAATTACCACACTAAGAGCAAGTGCACTGTGCCTCAGGATGTTCACTTCTCTTGCACTATAAGGAGCACAAGTTTGGAGCCAACAGCTGGGACACATCATGTGAAGTGTTTGAAGTCATGATTCTACAGGTGGAATGTGGATTGAATGGTAGACCCCCAAAAAGACATGAACAAGTCCTAACCACTGGTACTGTAGACATGACTTTATTTGGAAATAACTAAAGATTGTGAGGTGACATTGTTATGAATTAATTGAGCTGACTCTAAAGTCAGTGTCCAGGGACATACAAGAAGACAGAAGAGAAAGCAATGTATAGATGGAGGCAGAGACTGGAGAGAAGTTGCTATGGCCACAGCCAAGAAACTCCTGAGCCAAAGAGGGACTCACCCCTGGAGACTTTGGAGGACACAAAATCCTACTAATACCTTGATTTTGGATTTTGGCCTCCAGAACTGTGGAGAACACACTTCTGTTGTTTTGAGTCAAGTTTGTGGTCCAATTATGGCCACCCTAGGAAATTCATCCAAGGTGCTGACCTGGATGAACAAAACCAGTGGCAACCCAGTTGTCTCCCATGGTCTGAATGTTGGTGTCTCCCCCAAATTCCTATGTTGAATCTTACCCACAACATGATACTGTTAAGATGTGGGACCTTTGGGAAGTGATTAGGTTACAAGGGAGGAGCCCCTAGGAGTGGGTTAGTGCCCTTCTAAAGGGGCCCCGGAGCTGCCTTTCCCTTCCAACACATGAGGACACAGTGAGAAAGTGTCATCCATGAGCCAGGAAACAATCCCCGCATTAGACCCCTTATCTGCCAGCACCTTGATCTTGGACTTCTCTACCTCTGAAACTGAGAAGCAAATTCTGGTTGTTTAAATCCACCCAGTTCATTGCATTTTGTTATAACATTTATAATGACTAAGACATTGCTTGAAAATTCTCTCACTATCTAAAGCTCCCTTTTTCTCTCCTCTAGCAGACCAATACCTTCATACTTTATTATTTTTTTAAGCCTGCCTAGGTTTTATGAATCCTCTTTAATCTTTTTTCCCCTCCTTGGTTCCAGTCATAAATAATCCTGGAGACAATATCATATTAAAATGACCCGCTTTCCCACAATTGAGGCCATTTACTTTGCTTTCATGGTATCTGCATTTTTTTTTTTGAAAGAGGATTTTTCTAACCAATCCAGCTTCTAATATTTTGCCAAAGAGTAAACAGTTAATTTCACAGAGTTTTTTGTTTTCTTTTGTTTTATGAGGTCTGTTTATTTTTATTATTTTTATTAACGGGTATTAATTGCACATATTAATGTACATTGTGATATTCCTAATTTCATAGACATTAAGTTAAGGGACAACTGGTGGAATAAGGGAGCAGAAAGGGTAGCTTCATTTCAGTGCTGTAAATGTCAATCACAAATGTCAGTCTACACTTAGAACAATGGAAGAACAGAGATGAGAATGGAGAGTCCGTAGACATCTGAGGCCAGGGGAGCAGCATTGTAGAGAAAGGGCTTCAGAATAACAGAAGGCAGTTACACATGCACTGAAATAACAAACTTGAAAAATAAGAGCAGACACCCCACAGATACACAAAGTTCAGCTAAAAAGAAAAGCGCGACCCACATCATACATCTCAAACAACCAAAAAGTGCTCTGAGATTTCCATTCTCCAAGAACTGGTTGTCCCACGTCAGCACAGTCTGTTACCCAGGTACCATCTTTTTGAATGAATATTGGCAGTGAGGTAGCAGAGAATGATTGATTGATTGATTCTGATGTAACCAGAGAGAGGAGAAGAATTAAAAGTGAGCTCCCTAGATCCCAGATAGGAGCCCTGCCATTTGGAATAACATACACATTTGCTCTTATTTGAGGCTGAATGATTTGATGCCAAAGCCAAGACACAGCTTGATGAAGCTCCCAGGAGAGCTCATGAGATCCAAGAAGACCTGTGCTGTGATCAAGAAGCCATAACAAAGAGACCCCAGGGGCCCCATGCTGGGCTCTGAGGCTGCCAAGATGACACTGCGATGAAATCCCATCCCTGCACCCGCCTTCCATTTGGCACATGGACAGGGATCAGGTTTCAAACCACCCCTGTCTCCCTCCAACTACTAACAGCCCTACCTTGGACTTCCTTTCTACATCCAGAAAATCTCTAATATTTCCCTGCCTGCACTCCCAGGAGCCTCTCCTTTCCCAGCAACAGACTTAACGACCTCACCCACAGACCTGGATGCCTGCCCTCTTCCCATGGATCAGCTTCGTCTACATCCTTTGTCCTTGGTGCTCTGCTTCAGCACCAGCACACCTCTAACCCAACCTGCACAGCCTAGATCACATTCCTCTCCTCCCCCTCCTCCTTATGTCCTACATGCAGCTCCCAAATATCTGTCAGCAAATTCTTCCCTCATGTAGATTCTTAACCAATCAACCATTCAACATGAGGTACTGCCTGCGTACTAAGTGCTCAACTCCTGTGTGTACGTGTGTGCATTTGTGTGTCTGTTTGTGTGTGTGTGTGTGTGTGTGTGTAAAGAGACCAAAACACACATATACACAAGGTGGTAAATTAACATTTGCTAATTAATTCACCCATACTTAGGATGGGTTGGGTTAAAAAGTCTTCAAAGGCTCAGGGGCAGCACTCTGCCTTGATGTGGGGTGGACTGTGGAGTCACTGTAGGTTACCAAACACACAGAAGTAACAAGGAACAGGTGGTACTTTAGTCTGGTGGCAAGAAAGCTTGGGGACACTACTGGTACAGGGCAGGAAGGAAGCAGCAATGAACCCTGGATCTAGAAGACAGCTTGAGTGTGAAAACAAGGGACCTTGTGCTTAATTTGGTGTGAGAAATTAGAAAAAGGGAGGTCAAGCTCACGGGCTTGCATGGCTCGAGAGCATGTAAACTGACAGATCCCAATCCTCTGCTATAGTCCTGACTTTTCTTCTCTCTGTCCAATGAATGTCACCAGCCATAAAACCAGTGGTCCCCAAATTGGACAAATGCATAATGCTCCTACCTCTCAATGTTTGCCCTACCTCCTGTCTTCTAGGGATGTTGCTATTAATCCACTTGCCCAAGTCAGTTCCAGGACATTATGAGGTCCACAGCAGAGGGCCTTCCCCAAATAAGACACAGAAAGGAAGGTGGCACGGGATGCAGAAAAGCAGGCAAGGGGACCAAGAAGTGGCAGTGGGGGGGAAGGTGGTCAACTGAAAGACACAAAGCCTTCTCTAGATTACCTAGTTGGGGGCACAGTAGAACCCAGGAAGCCTTTCAGTGGAGTGCCACCTGCAGAGGCCAGCCTCTGAGGAGCAAGAGAGAAGGTGACACCACCCACTCTGAGAAGTCTGGACCCTCTTGCTTGCAGGCTTTTGCCCCCGTCCAGGAAGATGTCCCCACATGCTTATGCTTCACTTAATCCCTCAGAGGCTCAAGGGCCTCTTCTAGGGCGCACCCCCAGCACCCCTTTTTCTTCACTGGTTGGTCCAGATGTGCCCAAGCCATCCTATAGGACTCACTGGGCTTTTCTCTGCCAGGGCACATCCTTCATTAAATTGCAATGATCTGCTTCCTTCTCTCATCTTGGAACCATGAATGAACATCATTATGTCCAAATTCTGGGTCCAACACATAGCCCAGTGCCCAGCAAAGAGACAGTGCTCAAGAGATGAATGAATGAATGAATGAGGAGAAAACAGAATATAGACTCTTCATTGCAAAACTTGATAATAAAAGGAAGAGACAGTTCAGCAGACAAGACAGACAGGGACACAAGGAAGTCTGTGTGTGGAAGGAGGAACATCTATTCAAAAGTTAACCTGAGGGAGGAGATACCAAGAGACTGAAGATACAAGGAGGAGGGAGACATGGCTGGTTTGGGGTTCCAGGGGAGAAGGAACTGTGGGTACAAGAATAGGAGCCAGCTTGGAGTTGGGGAGAGGAACCTTCCTCTCCGAGACAGGAAGAGAAGGATGATGGAGGCGAGGTTGGGGATGGGGAGTGGGGAACAGCCTGGAGTTGAATGGGCTTATGTCTGGTTACCTTGTTTTTCCAAATGAAATAGGAGGAATGGTCATATACAAAGTAGCAAATAGAAAAATGGAAACAGAAAAAAAAAATTAGAAAAAGTTTTGAACAACTTCCCAGGGGAGAATTCCTAACATACATGGAGTGGTTGTTATAGGCTGGGTGTTAAATGGCGGAATTCGGTCACCCTATTCTCAAATTCGTAACTTGAAATCCTAACCCCTAGTACAAAACAATTATTTTTGGAAATAGGGTCCTTACAGAGGTAATCAAGTTAAAATGATGTTGTTGAGGGTGAGTCTAATGCAATCTTACTAGAGTCCTTATATGAAGAAGGAATTAGGACAACAGACCCGCATGGAGGGAAGACCATGAGAGGACACAGGGAGGAGGTGTCTCTCTGCAAACACAGAAATGCCCCCAGAAGAAGCTGATCCTGAGCCACCTTGATCGTGGACTCCCAGCCTCCAAAACTGTGAGAAACTGGATTCCTCTTGTTCAAGCCCTTCGGCCTAGGGCGTTTTGTTATGGCAGCCACGGCCACTAATACACCAGGCATGGTGGCTAAGAAATGCAGCCGGAATATGTCAAGGCAGCAGCCATCTCCATGGTCAGTCTGTGGTGAAGAAAGTGAAGGCAGAGTTTGTGTAGGGTTCCAGGGGCACCACCCTGTCATGCTGGCTCTGAGCCTGCAAGCCTAAACCCTACATGATGAAACGGAAGACCTTATTCAGTGCTTATAGCCACCTGTGATGGAAAATCAGCACTCTGAAGAGCATCGGTCCTCTCCATTCACTTTCTCCAGCATCACTGAACTGCTGGGAGCCAGCGGCAGAGAAGACAGGGATGCTGTGTGTGGGCCAGGAAGAGGACAGGATCAGAGTGACCAGTAGGTATGGACAGGAAAGGACACACGTGAGTGTCCACTCTGGGTCTGGACTCTGAAGAAAAGGAAACGGCTCTGACTTGCATCATCTGGACCGCAGTGAGATCCAGCACCAGGCTTGTCAGCGCCAGCCTGGTGTGCAGGGAAGGCAGGGCATGGAGACGCAGGGTAGTGACATTGAGGAGTCCACTGACGCTCTCTGGACAGTCCCCTTCTACACACCATGAAAGATACCAGGATGTTATTTTTTGCAACAAGCTCAAAGGTGCAATCAAGGACACTTCTTGATCTGGAGGCCACCCCCACCCTCATCCCATTTCCTACTAAAGTTCCAGCGCGGTGACTTTGTATAAAATGACTCTGAAACTGGAAAAAAAAGAAGGGGAGATCCCCTCTGAGCGAGAGGATCATTTGCTTTTGAAACCTTGAGTTTGAGCATCACACAGATGTGCTTTCATTTCTTCTTTTTGTTCCTACATGGCTCTGACCTAATTCAGCTGAAATCACCTTAAGCCTTGCCCACGAGGGCTCAGAGGAAACTTGATGTCTGCTGACCTGTGAGCCAACCTCGCCCCACTCACCAGGCTAGGGAGTCCTGCCAGTGGCCTTTGACTTGACGTGATTTGGAAACTTCTATGATACACCACCAGCTTCAAACCCAAAGTATACCTTCTCATAGTGTTTGAGGGGCCGTACCCTGTGGCCTCAATTTCCCCAACTGGAGCGGGCCCTATAGTTTAACACCAGACCAGTAGGCAAAGACACAGAGCAGGGACAGTCCTCCAGGAACCTCCTCTAGCCCCCTACCACATGAATTGCTGAGCTCATTGAGTTGAGCATTTCCCTGGAGGCCTCAAGGACAGGATGAATACAGAGGGGTGGGTTTGGAGGCAGGGATGAGAAGGGTGGCAGTCAGTCCTGATCTCCCCTGCTCAGCCCAAGGATGACAGCAGGGTTCTGACTGTGTAAGGACAGCACAGAGCCCTGGAGCAGGAGAGGATGATAACAATGGAGTGTCCAGGGCCCAAAGGAGAGCCCTCCATCCCTCGCTGGACCCCATACTCACCCCTCCTCCCTCACAGCCTCGGTGACACTCCTGTGGACTGCTGTTTATGAACCTTTAGCTGAAGATGCTGGAAACTGCAAGCACCAGGCAAGATTCTGAGTGATCATGAGAAAGGGTTTCTTATTGTAATGGCTCCGTGGAGATTAGACCCCCAGATTGTCATTTCCTAATTACCCCCTCCCAAATTCCTGGTTGTTATTTTCTTCATCTCAAGAGAAGATGCAGACCTGTCCCCAAAGTGCAGAGGGTACCAGCAAGGGTTGAAAAAAACAGCAAGGGTTGATGTGCGCTCTGGATAGTTCAGCCCAGCTAAATCTACATACTTGTATTTCCTGGGTTTGTTTCTATAAATTGTAACTGTGTCTGTGGAATAGACAGAGACAGATTAACTGCTACTTCCCAAACTGCATTAAATCCATGTTTCCTTTTTACATCATTTGTTTACTTCTTCTGTGGGCAAGAACCAAATCCAGCTAGCAGGAACACAGGCAGGTCCCCTGGCTTGGCTGCTGGTAACACCAGCCCTTACATTTCTCTGAGGTTTTAAGTGAAGAATCACTGGACACTGTCCTAAGTAAGTCTTCCAGCCAACTTGACCAGGCAGACCTATGACACTAATAATCATTTCAGTGTCCTAAAAGGAAGAATACAGCTCAAAGAGACCTAGAGAGTTTACGCCTTAGCAGAATCTGGATTTTTATTACTTAAGGAATTGCACTGGAAATATTCAAAGAGCTTCCTTTACGAAACTCACACTCTCTAGATGTTAAGAAACTACAAACCTAAGATGTATTTTGTATATACATACAGATTCAAATTTTCTGGGTTGTTCTAAATATACATGTTCCTGCATGCATACCAAGAAGCTGAATTAGAAACCATGGACTTCATAAATGCCTTGGATTACACTCCTCTCAGACTGTCTGTGCAGATTGGACATTCTGCAGTCCCCTGAACAAGCTGCAGTCTTTATGTCTGTTCTCCTTCACTGGGCATAGCAGGAGGGAAGGGTAGGTCATCTACTTAGAGCTCATCCCAAATAAATTACCTGGGAAGAGGCAAAAGACTCATGAGTCCGGGGACTTCTTTCTGATGAACTACACCTTTGATGAATGAGTACTGCAAAGCCCTTTGACTGAACCAAGTTGTTTCAATATTAGGAATTTGCTGGCCAAATTACAGAAGCGCATGCATTCAATACTGATCACCAGGTGGGTTCTGATGGACCAGGTCTTTTTTATTCCCCAGGAGATCTTGAATAACCAGAGTAAGGACACCCCTACGGAGTTAGGTCACATACCAAGGTGGGTATTGGCAGAGGCAAGGAGACAGAAGCAGAGGAGAACAAGTGATTGGGTCCAGAAAATTCCAGGCCACTAACACTGGCCTGCTCTTCAGTAACTAAAAGGGTGATAATCAGGCCATGAAAGTCAAAGGCACTCAGCCCCATGAATACTGTTCTGTGCACAAGGACTAATTCCATTTCCAGATGTCATCCAAAGGTATAAAAATGGTGGAAAGTTGTTAGGTTCTTTCCCATGAGGAGCATCAGGATAAGACTAACCAACTCTCCTAAGTGGGTTCAACTGTCCACACACTTGGGTGTTCAAGAGCTGACCCCATTTATAGACAGGGGTAGGTAATATGAAGCAGAATGGCATCATCCCTGAAGGAAATACTAAGTTTATTATGAATACTTCATTATGAATTGTCATCAATTTCAAATGTGTCACTGTATTGACATGATATTAATAATGCATGGAGAGAACACTTGCCCATTTTAGAAGAATTGCTTTTCTGCCTTGTGCAACTCAGTGTTTCCTTTTTTATTTAATGAGCCTACATGCACTTTTTTTATAACAGGCTTTTCACTATTAATCCTCAAAATTAGATTATAATTCAGGGAGAAAAATCTCAAAAGTGATACATAGCAGAATCCTTTGCCATTTAAATGAAATAAAATTTTAAACTCAAAAAGAACTAACATGTGATATCAAATTCTACCACATGGTGGCACTAGAATTCCATGAAAGTCAAAGAAGCTCAGCGCTCCCCCCCCCAAGAGTTACACTTCCTTAACATTTTATTGTTTTAAGAGTTACACTTCCTTAACATTTTATTGTTTTAAATGTTTCATTTCATGCAAAAATATTACATAATGACAATGGCATGAGTTATCAGAATAAAGTAACTATTTTCTAAGAGTACTTTAAAATCAGGTTAATTTCCAAACATCATAAATACCTTTGATTTAAAATACTAGCTAGAGTAAAACCACCACTTATTGAGTACAAACCACAGTGCTAAACACTTTACATAGGTTGTCTTCTCTAATCCATAAAACACTATCTTTCTTGAATGGAAGTCATATATGTTTGTTTCTAAAATGAAGACCCTCCAGGGTATAGTGACTTGCAAAGCTGTCCCCGTGCTCAATCTCACACAGTGTTCTCTGCTAAGCAAAGAGGTCATAAGACAAGCTGGGGGAGCCAGGTCTCAGGTCTGGAGTGTTATCATGCATCGGGGAGACAGAACCTCTCCATGAAAAGGCAGCAGTGTGAGGGCTGTGCCCGTAAGTGCCAAGTAGCTGTCCAATAACTCTTAAAGGACAGATAAGAGCCCTGATCCAGGAGACCTGCTGAAGGACTAATGGCTGAGGGATGTCAGTTGATCCCTGCAGGGTTCAGGACTAAGACAACCAGAAAGAGAACATGTAACAGCGTGAGGGGCAGAAAGCATTTCAGCAACCACTTCCACAGCTCAGCAAAGGCATCACTGCCAACCCCTGAGTGCTACTGTCCCCTGTGAGATCCCCAAAGGCCCAGATAATCCTCACTGCTTTCCACTCCCAGTGCCAAAGTACTGACTCACAGCATTTTTAGTCAAAAGGGAATGAAGTGGATGTTTCTTTCTTTTAAAAAGATGCTGAGCTGGCTCCTCGGTCAAGTGGTGATGATTCATGGGGAACAAATCCCGATGGCAGAGGGCCAATGGTGGTGAGTTACCTCATTCAAGGCTTAACAGCTGGAGAGCAGTGAGCTTTTGCAATGGGTTAGCCTGCAGCACAGGCTGAGAATGATCTTTGTCTCCGCAGAGGCGACCACATGCAGAAGGCCTGGTCCCTTTTCCACAAGACATGAAGGATTCTCTGAGCGACTCTGGCATGAAGTCAAGGGGTCTGAGCACACTGGTCCTTATGTAACTGAGTAATGCACAGGCCAACCTCAAGTTTGCTATTGGAAATATTATAGCATCTCATAATTTAGGGTCAGTAGAAAGAGCTCCTTTGTGTGTGTGTATTGTATATATTTATATTTTTATAATTTTAAACTTTTATATACATTAAAATCTACCATCTTAACCATTTCAATTGTATGTTCAGGGGCATTAAGTACATTCATATTGTTGCACAACTATCACCACCATCTCCAGAACTCTTCTCTTTTTAAAACTTGTAAAACTGACATTCTGTACCTCTTAAACACTAACTCCTGTTTTCCCCTTCCCCATCTCCTGGCAACCACTAGACCGGCTGTCCCTGATTTTGAATACTTGAGGTATTCCCCATAAGTAGAACCACATGGTATTTTTCTCCTTATGAATGGCTTATTTCACTTAGGTATAATGCATCCTCAAGGTCTGTCATGTTGTGGTATGTGACAGGACTTCCCTCCTTTTATTTTAAAATAAACTTAATTTTTTAGAGCAATATTAGATTCATAGCAAATTTGAACAGAAGGCGCATAAACCCCTGCCTCCACATATGCATACCCCCTTTTATCAACACACCCACCAAGGGTGCTACATTTGTCACAGCTGATGAACCTACAAGGATACATCATAATCCATCAGGGGCCATGCTTGTGTTGGTGTTCACTCATACTGCAGAGTGAACCCAGAGCTTCAAGCATGCTAAAAAAGTACTCTACCACGGACCTATGCTCCAGCCCATTTACTTAATTATATTTAAATTTCAAGACAGAGTCTTGCTAAGTTGTACTGGCTAGCCTCAAGTTTGTCATCCTCCTGTCTCAGCCTCCTGAGTAGCTGGGATTACAAGTGTGCACCACCATACCTGGTGAGTTTGTACAAGTTTAAAACATGTATTCTCCATTATTATTATATCATAGAGTAGTTTCACCACTTTCAGAATGGTCTGTGCCCATTCTTTTTTTTTTTAATATTTTCTAGTTGTCAATGGACCTTTATTTTATTTATATGTGGTGCTAAGGATCAAACCCAGTGCCTCACACATGCTAGGCAAGTGCTCTTCCACTGAGCCACAGCCCCAGGCCTGTGCTCATTCTTTTTAAAAGCCGAATAATATTTCATTTTATGTGTATATCATATTTTGTTTATCCATTCTTTTATCCATGGGAACTTGGGTTGTTTCAACTTTTCAGTTATTGCAAATAATGCTAATACTGACACTTATCACTTAAGGTTCTACCACATCACCTGGAAGGATTCTGGGTCAGAATGAAGGAGACTTAGTGTGGGGTCATAATCCCCTGTGATCAGCACTTTTCAAAAGGGGTAGAAGGAACCAGAACATCTATGTCAGGGCAACCAATTTAAGTGAATTTCAACTTAGTGAAGTCAAAATTTATAGTTCTACTAATTCCAAAGCCAGAACGGGCATTCTATGAGAGAGCATTAACACAAAGCAAAACACACATTACTAAAATTAAATCACCACCAGCAAATGCTCTACTCTTGACCTTCTGATTTGGGATATGATTTTGTAAAATCTAAACCTGTCAAGTCACATCCTTAGGGGAAAAAACCTGATTCTGAAGTGTTTGGTTTCAAAGTCCATTCATCAGGGTGAATTGCTTTGTCATCTGCTTTTTCTACCTAAATTTTTCTATAGGGCCCAGAACTCCTCTTTAAAAAGTCATGAGATGCTCAGAATGATTCCTCTCCAAGAGCCTTTTTTCCTAAGGTTGTTTGTGACAGCTAACCTCTGGAGAGATTAACTTCTCCAAGGAGCCAAGCACAGCCAAACTCATGCTGGGCTTGGTCACCCTGGAGTTCTTCCATTGCTTACCAAGGACGTGGGTAGAGACAGATTCAGTGGAGACTCTAGCCTGAGTCGTCCATCAGGAGGTGAAGGGTTTGTATAAGAAAGGGACTAGTGAATGTGAGAGAAAAGGATGAATCTGGAAATCTGGGTTTGACTTGACCTGCCTCAGCATGGCCCTCATGCAGCCTCCCTGGGCCTGTAAATTGGACTGACACCACTCCCACTAGTAATGTGTAATAAACTAGGAAAACTGCTGGCACACAGTAGGTGATCAATAAAGGTCTAAGTGGCAACCAAAGAACTACTGGTCTTTACAACCAGACTAGCAGAATGATTCCAGAAAGTTCCTAGGGTGGCTGCTCCTTAGAGTAGGTATTTATCTTTTAGCCAAGGATATGGCCACACTCACGAAGTAAATCTGAGCATCCTTCCAGGGTCCCTGAAGCACAGTCATACCCTAGACTAAGCCATCACTGGCCTCATGTTGTCACCTAGGTCAAATGACAGGATCCTGAGGCAGCTATGCACACTTCCACCTTGGGGTGGAGTCTGGGGTAGGAGAAGTAACAGCTTTACGCATCCTGAAACTCCTGCACTGGATCAGTAAGCAGTTCACCCCCTTCCCTTTGACCATGCTGCTAAGCTGGAGGTCACAGGCTGTCAACACTGGAATTTCAGTATAACTGACACGCAAGCCACCTCTCCTTGCTAAATTTGATTTCTCTATTTGCCATTTTCACGTGAGATAATCCTTAAAGCTTTCAAAGGAAAGGGGGAAAATGTTCTGTAGAGAGGAGGAATTCCAGGTTTTTTGCCCATTTCTTCTTCCCAGCAGTATTCCCTTCTTAAAGTTTCTAGAATGCCCGTGGCCCAGGCATGACCTCCCTTCATTCTCCCCTGGGCTTCTCAACAAGTTAATGCCCCCGGGCCCCCACCCATCTCTCTTCATGCTTTGCCCCCTTGACTTTCAAAGTTGAGAGCCACCCTGTCCTGCCCCCAACACACACACACACACACACACACACACACACAGGCCTCCAGTGGTAGTGCCCTAGTCCCAGAAGCACCTTAATCAGGTCTCTGCAGTGCCTCCTGTCACCATGGTAACAAGTACTTGCAGGCACTACAGACAGACACAGCCATTACTGTGGCTGGTGCCTGTCAATCCACATGTGAGTGTGTGCGCTTAAAATAGAAGTTCTGTGAATAAAAACAGCAATTAGGGAAATCTGGAAATCTTTCTGAACACGGATGCACCAAGCCCTGCTGCCAGCTGACTTCCGTTTACATCCTCCATCTCCACCTTGCTTCCTCCTAGAGGTGCGGCAAGTCAGTAAGCTGCTTCTCCTTGGAAACAATGCCTCTGTAAAGGGGATTAGCCAGCCTTAGGGATTCACAGGTTAGGAGGATCAACAATAGCAGGTGTGGCGCTAGCAGGCCCTTTAGAAAATCTGACACCGATCCCTGTTCTTTGTGTGGAAAAAAAAAAATCAAAGCATTCAAAATGCAAAACAGAAGAAGAGTATTTAGGAAATAATAAGTGAAGCTAAGACAAAAATACTAGGAAAAAGAGATAAGGCCTTAAATAAGGCAGACTGTAGACTGTTTATGGTGCAATTAGCAAAGGTAATTGACAACTCTCCAGGCACCAGTCAGCAGTCACCTGACATCATCTCATTTTTGGTGTCACTGCCAGGTGTCCTTGGCCCTTGAGGCTGAAGAATGTGTCAGCCTGAGGCTCCAGGAGAGGCCCCTGTGAAGGACCATGGAGTCCACACTGCCTCTTCCAGGCCCTGTCTTCTTCGCTTTCTAGAATCGTCCCGCTCTGGCCAGGGGCTGATGCCAACTCTCAGAACATTAAGGTTTCAGTGGATAGTTGATATTTGCCCCACAAGGAGAAATGCATTCCAATGAAAAAACACAGATCTCCTACCAGGAGGAGAGTCACATCCTGGGCACGGCATTATCACCATTCCCAGATTTAAGGAGAAGTGGGGGGGCGGGATGGTCCTCATGTAAAACTGGCTGAGATGTGAAGAGTTCATGAGGTTGGGCCTCACCCAGAAGAGAGGAAGTGGCATCATGCTATTCAGCCAAGAGGCAGGAGAAGGCTGGGAGGTCGGGGGTTTAGTCCTGGATCTATCCTAGTCAGTGAAGGCCTAGCAGCCTGACCTTTGCATGCTCGTATAGTTTGTTCCCAAGACATTTGTCAGTGATATCACTGACTTTCAGTGACATACCTCAGTTTGTACATATGCTTTTAATCAGATCCAAAGAGTCAGCTAAACAGTATAGAGAAATCAGAAACCAAGGACTGCAGAATTAATCTCTGGCTTGTGCTGATTGCTGGCAGCTTTCTGCATTTCTGAGTGAATAACTTTGGGGGTGGAGGCCGCGGTTAGAGGAATACAAAACCTGATGGACCCTCCTGATCGTCAGAGCTGATCCCAGATCCTTCCCTAAGTGTGGGCTGCTCCTAAGCAGAGCTACACTGGCTTTTCAGTAGGTAATCTAGCAGGTAACAGCAGGTGTGTTGTGTGCTGAGCACGGGCCTGGGGTCATGGAGGGCAGACCAGGCCTCACAGCGAAGGGGAAAGACAGAGGAAGGCGAGTTTTGTCTCCCAAGGAAGCTTGGACGATGGTGTTAAGGCATTTCTGTTAGGACTGAGCAGATTTACTGTTCCTGTAAAAACTCCATTGTTCTAGTCATATTTTATGTAGAAAAATATTGGAATTACTTTCTCATTCCTGTGCTCTCTTTAACTGAACAGAGAAAGGGCCGGGCATGTGCTTAGACAGAGCTGGGGATGGCTCAGAATTAAGTACTGATGGTGACTTCACAAAGGCGGTGACACACATGCAGATGACCAACCAACAGCCTGTCACTCAACCACAAAAGACAGGCATCTTCACTGCACCCCCGGGCGGCTGGGCCAAGAGCCCTGAAGGACTGGGAGTGCCGCCAAGAGACTAGGGCCAACCTGCTGAGCACGGGGACAAACACTGGCTGCCACCATTTCTTCCTCTGCCCGGGAGTTCCTGCAAAACCCCTCTGGTCCAGCTGCTTCCAGCTGCAAACTGAGGATCTGTCTCTTGCTCCTCTTTTCAGGGAAGGGGAGACTTATGCAGATAGTCCTGGTGAAGAAAAATCCTTTTCTTTTTTCACTCATAGTGGTGAGGTGCTACGCAGTGGGCCTCTCTTTCCATGTGTATTGCCTCATTTCATGCACAAATGATCCCGAGGGGCACCACTACTCCGTGTCTTCACAGAGGAAACGGAAAGAGGATGAGAGAAGACACTTAACCCACCTGAGTAACACCGCCAACAGTCTTGGCATCTGTCTTGTCTGTTTTCCATGACTATGACAGAATACCTGAGACTGGCTAATTATCAACAAAAGAAGTTTATTTGACTCATGGTCCTGGAGGCTGACAAGTCAAAGAGTATAGCACCAGCATCGGGTAAGACCCATCTTCCCGTTTCATCCACGGCAGCAAGCAGAAGTGAAGCCAGAATTGGGGACAGGCAGTTAGTGTAGTAATAGGGGATCAGGTCAAATCGAGGAAATGAAGCCATGAAAGTCATCTGCCTCTGGAAGTTGGAGACTGCCCGTGGGAGAATGGAATGTCAAGGATCTCCAGAGCTTATTGATTACCAAATTTACCTGCCCTTCTCAAGAACTGCAGGCAAGGAGCTGCTAATTAATGCTTCCTGGGCCCTTACCTGCCTGAATCACCTTGGTCCTCCCCCTGCCCATTGTTTCTCACTTTATGCAAAACCAGGCCTAGTTACTTAGGCAGGAAGGAGAGATAAGGGGGAGAGAACTGGAGAACAAGAGACCTTAACCTATAAAAGATGTAGGTTGCACTCACTTCTTAGGACTTTAGAACATCAGCCATGGCCCCCTTCTCCCTCCCGGGAGAAGTCTGTATTATTACTACTTTTAAATAAAATCTGCTTAATATGCTTGCCTTGCTGTGCTTCTCTAGTGTTCGAACTTCAACATTAGAGGGAGCAGAACTCATCACCGGTAAACGGTGGTATCAGAAGGACAGGAGAGAACACAAGAGGCTGAGAGAGCAGGAGGAGCCACTTTGATAACCAGCTCACTCTCGAGTTAACTAACCCACTCCCATAATAAGGACGTTAATCTATTTCTGAGGGCAGAGTCCCCATTAACCTAATCACTCCTTAAAGGTCCCATCTCCTAATATTATTACAATTAAATTTCTACATGAGTTTTGGAGGAGACATTCAAACCAAGGCAAAGTTCGGGTCTATAAAACTTGCTTCTTTTCCCTCAGATTTTTGATAATTCAGTGTGTATATATATATATATCACAGGCCAGAAGCTTGCAGTATGAGGAGTTATTTTTCTAACATATTATTGAAGTCTGAATATTTCCAGAACTTTTATTGACAGGTCTTCTCACTATTTGTCACATGTATTCCAAGAGGGCAAGGAGTACCCCATCCTCACCCAGCCTCAGCCCAGCCTTCTGCATGCTGTGCTGCTGACTGCAGCTTCAGGCCACCTGGGCCCCACTTTTGGATGTTCCAGTCCCTTCTGATCCCTTGTTTCTCCAGCTCAGTCCTGAAGGGCTGTGACAGCCAGCCCTGGTGCTTCCTCCCTCTACCTCTGAGTAGACCAACCCCCAGCCTGCCTGCTGGTGGGAGAGCAGAATACTGACATCAGCACCCGCAGAGGGGACCACAGGCCCAGGCTATGGGCCATGCTGTGTGGCACTGATGCCTGTGTGGGACTGTGGTGCCCGTTTTGTACCAGTGCTGTGCAGACAGCTGTTCTCTACTCTCCTAGTGCCAGGGCCAACTCTCCCCACTGTGTCCCCGGAAAGTCACCTAGAATCTGTCTGAGCACTCATTCACAAATGGGCCCACCCAGTCAGTCTGGGGGAAAAAAAAAAATATTAACTCTTTTTTTTTTGGTTTGTTTCTATTTCAATCTTACAGCTAAATATTGATCATGTCATTCATGATCTATGTTTTGAAAATCCCAAAGAATCACCTAACAGAGCTGCCCCACTGCACACAGATGGTGTTCCCTGCACTCATTCTGTCTCAATCTGTGCTCCTTACATCTATTTTCCAACAGCTGACCTGAAGTTACAGAAACTGGTTGGTTACTCCTCACGGTCTTCTGAAATACTAGCAAGTCTTGATAAACCACAGTTTCCATGGAGATGACCAAGGAACATTACCCATGTTGCAACGAGCTTCTGATTTTATCTTGAACCATTAGCTTCCACCCACAGCTCATTCATTATTCATTTGCAGTAAAGAAATGGCAGCAACCCAGAACATTTTAGGAGACCTGAATCTGTGCAGCCGCCCAGAACAACTCCCAGGGCACCATCAGCACACGCCACGAGGGAAGCAAACTCCAGGATTTAAACACGCATCAGAAATCACATGCCAGTGCTCTCTCTCCCCTGCAGGCACATCCTCTGCAACGTGAATATCAATTCTCCACAAAAGAAAAATTAGGAACTTTACAAATTCTCCTGCGAGTGAGAGGATAATGGACACAGTCTCTGTAACACATTCCCTCTCTCTAGTGCCTACTGCAACCTGTTCTCTGAGTCGACCTTTCCCTCCTCTTGCAAACTCCCTTACCGTACGTGTGTGCCTGAAGAGCATGTGAATTTAATTTTTGCAAAAGATACATACTTTGGAATTTCAAAAGTTATTCTTTTTTTTTTTAAGGTCATCTTCAATTCTAATACACTAAGACCAACTTTTTTTTTTCATTTAAAAATTCAGCATTGGTAAGCATTGGTTGACTGCACAATACATTAATCTCAAAGGAAACAAATATAACAAGAAATAAAATCAAAAGTTATTCTTATACAGTCCTTTTTCCCCTGTATTTTTCACCTTTGAAGAAAATGATCTTTAATCTTAAAAGAAACTGATATGAAATGGGTATGGTGGTGCCTGTAATCCCAGCAGCTCAGGAGACTGAGGCAGGAGGACTACCAGTTCAAGGTCAACTTCAGCAAGGTTCTAAGCAACTCAGCGAGACCCTATCTCTAAATAAAATATAAAAAGGGCTGGGGACATGGCTCGGTTAAGCACCCCAGGGTGCAATCACCAGCACCAACAACAACAAAAATGATATGTGATAAACTAAGAGTGGATATTCCTGGGGTAAGCAGTTTTAATTACCTTTTTAAATGTCATAAAACATGAAAATTATATCTGAAGGCAGCACACTTATGGGACTGTGATAAGCATAAAAAACATACTCATGATCCTAGGTCCTAGTTCCCAACAATGCCTCCCTTTTTAGAGCATGTGTTAATTCTTGAAATGACCTCAAGGATATAAATGTTTGAATATCAGAGTACAATCTGTACTCACACTAAATGACAAGACATATGCTACAGATGACAATATTTGTGTGTACGTAAACAGTATTCTAACACTTTATTTTTGGCATCTATTCATAACCTGTATCTTGAACCCTGAAAGATCTGCAGCCATCATTATACACTTTGAAGCAATTCTTTCGCATCCTCCCCTGGAGAATGCTAAAGGCTGTGTGGTTTTTAGAGGCAGCCCAAGAGTTTCTAGTTCAGCAGGTCTGCCAATAAATCATGACCAGGGACCGTTTCTGGGTAGTAAAGAAGCCTGAACTTCAGCAACACATTTTAAAGTACAACTGCCCCCTCATTACCTATAGGGGATTTGCTTCAGGACCCCTCCACGGATCCAAAATCCACAGATGCTCAAGTCCGGTATATGATACAGTGCAATATTGGCACAGAACCCACACATCCTCCTGACTACTTTAAACCATCTCTAGATGACTTAGTATCATTAATGCAATGGAAATACTATGTAAGCTGTTGTTATACTATATGGTCAAGAGAATAATATCAAGGAAAAGGTCTGTATGTGTTCTGTATAGACTCAGAATTTTTCTAATATTATTTTTGATGCATGGTTGTCTGAATCCACAGACGTGGAACCCACAGAAACCTTACTAAAAGAAACCAAGAAGAATTTGGCAGCAGGTAGGGAAGGCAATGGGCCATTTTTTCTTATTGAGAAAGAAAGCACCTTTCATACTCTGCTAACGTGAGAGTTGTCAACATCCTGGAAAAGGTCTCTGTGCTTCCTAGGACCCTGGAACATCCTCTCTCACAGAGGTGCTGCCCTTGTGTCAGAACACCAACCCCATTTGGCTCCTTGGTTCTCACTCTGTGCTGGGCCTCTGTCCATCTTCTGCTGCAAGGGTCCTGGCTTCCCTCTCCGCCCTAGGCTGTTCCTGGTCAGTCCCAATCATGGGTTTCACCCTTTTCTGAACTTGTTTTACACCCACAGTGATTCTCAGTGTAATAAAAACCCTTTCTCCACAGTTCACAGATACAGTGTGCATTGCCTTTAGCCAGGCTTGGAAATCTTTGGGTTCCTCAGAGCACCCGTGGAGAGCTGTCTACATTCAGGAAACACTCTTGATTACGCTGGGACAGATGGTTTCCAAGCTTGTTTTGAACTCCAAGTGAGACTTCAAATGTTGTTATGTTTTTTGGTTTTTAAGTGGACACACCAATGCTCGGAATTTTTTTAAGGAAGTATTTCTGAACATTTGCACCAAGTTATTTAGAATCTGAAGAATTCTCTTATATTATTAGATCTACAAAGTAGGCCTGGAGACTACAAAACTAAGGAGAGTGACATTTTCAAGTTTCTGTGATGGGTGGTGACTACCTTCAACCTCCTGGAGATCAGGTTCATGATGGGGTAACAAGACATATGCTCTTTTTGATGATTATGTTTCAGGACATGCTGCCCCCAAATGTGGCCCCTTGACATTTGAGAAACAACAGAGATGGGAAAGTCACCTTTCTCCCAGCAATCCCTACTCCTCCTTTTATCCCCTGAAACAGGTTGCAAAAACTAGGAAGGATTATGGAAACTTCCACTGAAGCATGTCATAAGACCTTCATGTAAGAAGTGCCCTCCTTCCTGCACCCAGGCGAAAGGAGCCAAGGACACAGAGATGCCAAGAAGAATCTCAATGAGCAGATCTTGGTAAGTTCCTGCAGAGATTATTACCATTGGAGCATGTTCTTTGTCTAACCACATCTCTCCATGACTGTCCACTCTTCAATAAACCTAGCATGGCAATACATAAGTTTCAACATTTCTTCAGGTCCTCATTTTCTCATGGGGGCTCCCAGGTCAGGTAAAACCTAAAATCCTAAGTTTTCTGGTTATTTTGTCCTCTGTTTCAGAGACCTCAGCTATGAACATAGGATGGGTGAGGAAAACATAACTCTTCTCCCCTACATCGGCAAACACAGGTCTAGCTCAAGATCACTTTGTGAGCTTGAAAGCTATCTGCCCTGTTCTAACCTCATATCATAAGCAACTCATCTATTTGGAAGATCTGAAACATGGCATTGACAGAGCTTGTTTTAAATGCCTGGAAAGTGTCACATACATCACCTAAAATGTTAAATAGAAATCTAGATGACATTTTTAATCATGAAAATTATGTTGGATGATTATACTGACCTGAATATATTTTGGCTTAATTGCCTCTCCAAGGAGTTACAAGCCAATCCATAGCAAATGATCAAATCTTTTCTGATCTACAACCAAATCACAGATAATAACTTGGTTCCCACTCTCACACCAGTTCACCCTTCCTCTTCTTGAAGTCCTCAGCTGATGGCTAATGTTTCATTTCTGCTGTTCTGAAACTTAGCATAGTCTGAACCCACCTTGATATGGGAAAATGTTCAAGGCCCTAATTTAGCATGCCAAATCCTGTTAGTGACTATGAGTTCCCAGCATTGCATCAAGCTTGACAAATTCCCCCAAATAGATAATAACAGTGGCATGCTGGCAACACTAGGAAGTGTCTGCCATTCTCCTCTTCTGCATTCTTTCAAGTCAAAGTGCTTCTTGAAGTCTGGGGATTAAAAGAGACTGAAAGATGAAATCGGAAGGACACACACCTGGAATCCTGTTGATATCTCAAAGCCTAAAATCAAGATCTGTGACCTTTCCACAAAACTGTTTCTTTACCGGCTTCCCTTCTCCTGTCAATCATACCACAGTAACCCAAGTCTCAAAACCTTTTGCATCCTGACTGGGTTAGTATTTGCCCTGGGAAAGGTCCTAGGTTGGACTGTAGTTTATATAATCACTCTTTTTCCTCCTTCCCCTCAAAATCTTATTGATGTTTCTTTGGGGTTATCTGCCCATTCTTTTTCTTCATTCCAAGTCTCTCCTCTATATGACCTGCACTGGTTTAATACTCCCTGTCTGTGACTGCCAAATCTCCAATCAGTTGCACACACATAGCTGCTTCTTGTCTTTATATTATTCATTGAATAAGGTCAACATTGGGGAACTCAATATCTTTCACATTCTGGTGCTTGTGTGGTTTTTCCAGCCCTGTTTCTAGTTGTTCCCTGATGCTACACGTGGGTTCAGCCACCTTGCTGGCTTAGCTTCCTGTGCACCATCACATGCATGTGCTGCCCTGACGCATTCACCCAAGCTGCTCTGCTCTCTTACCTCAGGCCTAGTCTCCTTTCAAGACCAGGTTCCCTCCCTCAAGTCTTCCCGGTCACCCCTGCCTTCATCCCCCACATGACACTGCTACAACATGCCTCAGAACCACTCAGTACTTAGCATAGTACACCACACATTTTTGTCTCTTTTATGTCTCTGTTCTGACTCCAAGTACACCTGAAGTCCACCAAGAGGAGCAACATTTTCTTACGCAGTTACCCTCTGTATTGTTGGGTTTCACATCTGTGGATTCAACCAACTAGAGGTCAAAGATACTTAGGGGAGAGAATTGCATCTATACTGGACACATAAAGACAGTTTTTCTTGTTATTTTCCCTTAAATAATACTTCACAACAAATATTTATATAATATTCACATTGTTTTGGGTATTATAAATAGCCGACATACGACTTAAAGTATAGGAGAGGATGTACCTAGTTTTTATATAAATACTCTGTCATTTGATACTTGATAGCAGGTTTTGGAATCTGTGAGGGGGTCCTGGAACCAATCTTCATGGATACCAAGGAATGACTGTAATTCTCTCCTCTTCCAATAGTCACAGAGTCTGCTCACAGCAACAAGAAATCGAAGGAAAAACAGCACCTAGCATGGTTTGTCTTCAATATGCCACCTGTTAGGTGAAACCTTAGGAAGGCTTAACCTCTCATCCTCAGTTTCCCTGTCTACCATGGGGATGATGGTGATGATGATGACACCCACCTTGCCTTCATTACCAGGTGGTTGGGAGGATCAGGTAAAGGGAGTCTGTTATGAATTTCACAGTCCCATATATGTGGGAAATTGATCAATACTTTTTAAATATATATTATATATTAAATATTGATGAACTTTTATTTTATTCATTTATTTATATCCGGTGCTGAGAACTGGACCCAGTACCTCACACATGCTAGGCAGCACTCGACCACTGAGCCACAACCCCAGCCCCTAATCAATGCTTTTTGAAGTTGGTAATAAGAATGCTATCTAACTGGGCACAGTGGCACATACCTGTAATCCTAGTAAGCTTGGGAGGATGAAGCAGAAGGATCACAAGTTCAAAGTCAGCCTCAGTAACTTAGCAAGACCCTGTCTCTAAATAAAATATAAAAAAGAGTTGGGGATGTGGCTCAATGGTTAAGCGCAACCACTGAGTTCAATCTCTGGTACCAAAAAAAAAAGGGGGGGGGGCGGGGCTATCTACCCAGAACTTAACTGGAATTGTATATCACTAGATGTATCAGAGACAAACCAGGACCAGGGATGACTGCATCCTAGGCAGTAATCACAGGACCTGAATTCAATTGCTTTCTCTGAATACTCAAGAAAAAGGAGCTAGGATACATGTCAGCCTCAAGGTTCCATATTTAATCTCCCCCTTTCACTGTGGAAGTCTTTTAAGACCTGACTGCAGAATATGAAAGGCAGAAAGAATGAGGGAAAGAGACCAGTTAATAATGCCTCTAGTCCTTCCAGCATTTCAGAACACTTTCAAGTCCTTTTCTCTCATCTGTGAAATATCTATTGGAGATGCTGGACTCAGTACTATGAGCCCTTTGAAAAGAAGAAAGAAGGGAAATTGCATGAAGCCTCAAAAAAAAAAAAAAAAATCAAAGCCATTTAGTGGGGGTAGGTTGAGGGCATGGTAATTTTGGAATCTGTCAATTTTACAATTTCAGCTCCAGACTTGACTGAGGTGTTCCAGCTAGGCAGCTCTTCTGGAACTTTCCAAAGAGCCAAAATCCGTATATTGATGGGTGTTTGTTGCAGGAGTCAAGCAAATTAGATAAAATACAAGCATGAAGACGGGGAAGTGGTTCTTCTGGAGCTGCTTTTATTGCTAGAAGCTTTCCCACACTGCAGAAAAAGTCAATCAAATTACAGTCCACAAGAAAAATCTTCAAAGAATAATATCCAACTGACCTCAAACCACATATTCTTAACTAATAAAACTTCCTTGTATCAGTTCACAAGGGTACAGACTCTAAGCTAATAAAAGATGCCAATTTTGCAAGACAGTTTGCTCCTGGTAATTGTACTAAAAATAAAAGAAGGCAGCCAACTGGTGAAGCTGTCTGTTCCTTTCAGAAAAGATATTTCATATTCCTTCAAGCTTCATTATCAATGACTGGCTTGGATGAATGGAAGAAACCCAGCAGCTTTCGCCCAAGACGAGGCTTGACAAATGTGGCATGATTTTGGCAGAACTCATGCTCTGATTCAGTCTTCAAATGTCTGGCATGGTCTATGAACTTCTGAACCTGACCTGCAGCTATTATGGGCTTTACATTTTCAAGCAATTGCATCATTAAGCAACCAGCATGTGATGGCATTACGATCCTATCCACCGCCCAAAGACCACAATGCGTTTAAAGGCAATTGACATAAATCATCCATGAAAGGCAAAGAAGATGGCAAAAAAGAAATAACCCATCATTAAGAGTCACTCAAAAGCACACAGGTTGTAAATGCAACATATTCGTTTTTTTTTTTTTTTTAAACACAGATATGTTACAAATTCAGAAAGCTATGAAGAGCAATTTGAGAATTTTCACCAAAGAGTGTATTCTCTGAGAATTGTTGTCCAGGTATTCTCAAAGCTTTATAGTGGCAGCGTTTTTTGCTTTTCATTTTTAAACCTCTGCCCCAAGAAAAATCACAAAGCTTCTACATCCAATTATAACTGTAAAGGTTTTCTTTTTTGCATCAAATTGCCAATATTCCCTCATTTTTCACTTTCATATTGGAAGGATACCAGCCAAATACCTGTGTGTCTACAAACCTTCCATGGAGGAAATGACTTAATTTTTGACAGTACTAAGTTCTACTTTTCTTTTCTTTTTTTCTTTTTTTTTTTTTTCCTAACTCTAAAGCTACCGATTTCACCGTGCTGGTTAATATAGGGCAGAGTTTTTAATGAGCCACACTAATGCAGTAAGGGAATGAAAATCATTCTGAGAACAAGGAGGAGACCACTATTAGTAAAACCAGAAAGAATACGATTATTTTTACTTTTACATAAATGTTCCTTTACTTTTATTTTTTCCTGAGGCCAATTCAGAAGTTAAGGAACAATCTAGAAAATGCTTCAATTTCATCAACAGAAAACTATTCTGAATGAAAATTTATCCTCTTTCTGAATCACTAGACTGAACACATTTGCTTTTCTGACCAAATCACAGGAGAACAAATAATTGAAGAAGATTGCTTATTTTTCGTGACAGGCTATGATAGACAAGCTGAGAGAATACAGACTAACCCAGGTCTCTGAGGTCATTCATTTTTATCATAAATCTGTTTCCTCCCTGGTATTATAAATGCAAATCTAGCAGAGTGTTTTCAAATAAGCAACATATTATAATGCTTGTCTACCATAGCCTCTATATAGACTTCTCCATCTATTTTAATTTAAAATAAATCATCCATGTGTTAAGTAGGAGAAAGAGGAAGGTCTCTCTTGGCATTTATCCAATCATGCCAGTACTGCAAACAACTTCATGAACAACAATACTCACTTCCACTTGTTATGGTCGATTTCATGTGTCAATTTAGGCATGTTGTTCAGATATGTGATCAAATGATCTTCTGGATATTTCTGTTAGGGTATATTTAGAGGAGATTACCATTTAAACCAGTGACTTTGAGTAAGGAAAATTGCTCTCCATAATGTAGATGGGCCTCATCTAATCAGTGGAAGGTCTGAATGCAACAAGTCTGACCTCCCTGAGCAAGAGGCAATTCTACCAGAAAACAGCCTTTGGACTTATTGGTTCTTTTCTGAGGTCTCCAGCCTGCATATTATGTATTTATTCTCTCCATGATCATGTGAGCCAATTCCCTACAATCAACATCTTTCCATATATCTACAAACTCTATTGGTTCCTTTTCTCTGGAGTACCCTGACTAATGTATCACTTCCATGAAGTATATCATCACTCTGTGCACTATCCCCTGTATATGTTTTGCTTTCATCAATATGGACAGCCTAACTTTATTTTTATATATTGAACACTGAGAGTGAGCAGTTCTGTTGGCCACAAAGTTATAGCTCTTTATTTAGAGCATTTTTTAAACGCTGTGATTTTTGTGCAGCTAAGCTCTTTATAGCCACTTAACCACTTCCCTTCCTTTGCATAAAAGAAAATAGTCTCTTCTTAGCTAAGAAGGGTTTAATGAAGCTTTGAGTTGAAGGTAGGTTAAGAAAAAGTCTGAGTTTCCAGAATGGTTCTTCTCTCTAGGACTATATTCTGTGATTTGAAATTAAATTCAGGTCAAATTCATCCATATACAAAGGCAAAACCAAGGCTAGTCCATTTCGAATGATCTTGTGATCTCATGAACACATGTTGTCCAAATTTAGCTCCTTTCAAGAGCAGGAATTATGCGATACGTTATTGATGAAGACATGCCCCAATCCAACCAAAGCCTACACCTATGTGATGATCTCTAATCTCTTCTCCGATCTCCCTTTTTAAGGGAGAAAAACAGCCATGGGAGGGCAGAAGGTTGAGAATTTTGTTTTGGGAGCAAATAACATGCTCCCTTTCCTGCGTGAATAGACAAACAAGGCTCTAATTTCAAGGGCTGATTTCATTCTGACACCAGAAAACAGCTGAACAGCTAATCACATGTTTGCGTCTATCAGTGGCTTTTAATACCAGTGGTCATGAGGTGCCGTTGGCTTGATTAGGCCCTCCAACTAGATTGAAAATGACTGAGTTTAATGAAAACCTCATTTCTTATCCAGAATTGTTCCAAATAAGGTCATAAGTCAGGAGACTTGCAAGTCAGATATAAAAAGAAAACTCCCCACAAAGCAAAATCCAAGCAAAACCCCCAAAACAAAGTATGCTTCTGGTGGATTAATGACAGTGGCTTTGTTCCCTTATGCAGAAACCCTTCCACTTATCAGGCTATGCAAGGCCCGAGGAGCTCCAGTTAGCTTGGTGCGGGGTCTGATGTTTATTTAGCATTGTTGCTTCAAACCTTATTGCTGAAAATTGATCCGAGAAATACGAGCCAAATGTGGTCAGCAGCTTCCCTTGTTCCAACTGCGGATTCTGACTACTGATCTGGTGGCATCATTCAATAAATTCTTCTCCTGACAAGCTCTGTTCCCATTCTCACCTTCCTCAGAGACTCCAGTTACTCACCCCCTTGTTGAGTATCTTTGTATCCTTTCAACTGCACCAGAATTAAGAAATAATTAAAATAAAAATTTTAAAATTATAAGAAATTGTAGAAGAAAAATGGGCTAAAAATGTCCTTAAAAAAAAAATTCAACATGAAACACTCCTATCATTATAAAACACTAAACATTTTGATAAATAATATAATGATTAAGGTAGAAGTGCTTTTGAAGAGATTTTCTTTTTAACAACCAGAACAAAGAAAAGGAGTCCTGTAGCGAGTGGTCGGCCCTCCTCTTCACTAACCACCTCACACCTACTTTGATGGCCCTGCCACCTCCTCGTGTCTCTGTCTTCTAGTCCTCTCAGCTCTGCAGGTTGAGTGTCACTTCTCCAAAATGCTTGGGACAAGAAGTATTTTAGATTTTGATATTTTTTTTTTAATTTTGGAATATTTGTATATACATAATGAGATATGTTGGGTATGGGACCCCTCTCTAAACAAAATTCATTTATGTTTCAAATACCTTATACACATAGCCTATACGTAATTTTATACAACAGTCCTAAAAAAGTAAATGAACTCCATCATTTTCCTACATATAAATGAAGGACTGTTTATTACTTGATTTGATATTTGCCAGTATTTAGCATTCAGCTGTCAATCAATGCATGTTACTTAACTGAACAAGGAAATGAATTTTATTTGCATACTTACTACATTAAGTAGGTACTCGACCCACTGCTATAAAAGTAAAGGTATACATAACTGATTCCTTAAGAGCAGTGACAAAACACAATGCTGAGAGAAGCCTCTACTAGCAAAGAATAGTGGTACAATTTGACCAGACAATATTCAGTGTCATTAAAGCAATGAAGTTCAACAAGAAGAATGGTCTATCGTAAATCAGATCAGGTTTCAGAACTTCTCGGTTTATGTGGTCTTGTGCAGGTCATTTCACTTCCCTGGACCTCAGTTTCTTCAGGTATAAAGTAAGAGGGTGGGGCCAGATTCCCTTCCAGATCCTTTCCATCCCGGACAACCTGAGGCTGCTAACGCCTCTTCAGCAAGGAACTCCAGCAACACCTTGCTTATCTGCTGGGGGATGCCTCATGCACTTGGGATTGGAAATGGAAAGGATGTGCAGCAAGGAATAGGATGAGTACCCTACAAATGCCAAAGCCAGGAGAAACAAAAAGAAGACTGCTTTGAGAATACAATAAAAAATGCAACACTCATCAACCTGAAGAATCTCTAAACAAAGCTTTCCTTTTAGTTTGTTTTGATTTGGAGGGTAATTTTTTTTTTCTTCTTGGAAGATGAAAGGTCAGAACACATGGTCTGATCTCATTGAGTCCTTCTTAATTAACTAGGAATGAAAGCTAGTCATTGTGCAGATCCAGCTAATTGGAAGCTATGCTTGGTTTCTTTTCAGGATCAGCTAGATGAAGCTTGAACACACTCTAGCCTTTCATTGTTGTACAAAGAACTGTTTTGGCTTTGATTATCTACCTTATTCCCTTTTAGAAGTATGATGAGGTTGAAGGGGAAAAAAATCTCTTTAAAAACAACAATGTATTCGAAAGGCCAGGTATAATGTGTGATAAGAAATACACAATTTTCATCCCTGCCAAGGGTCATTTAAGTCTCGGTTTGGCCAGGAACCAAAATACACACGCACAGGCTTTTTGGTCTTTTCAATATTTTAATTTTCTTTAGCCAAGGAAGGCAACAAATATTATTTCCCAAACAAGTATGATATAATCATTTCAATGTGATGGCAACTTTTAAATTTTAAAATAATTTTAGATTTCAGTTTGGTTATCATCCAACTTAAGGCAAAGGATTTCTTCAGTAACCTATTTGCTAGAATAATATGTGCTAAAGAATAAAATGAGTTTGAAACATTCTAAAATAAGTCACACATCTATGTTTAGTCTTTAAAGTTAAGTAACAACATATTCCTTTGGAGAAATGACAATTTTTTTTTCAGAGTTTCAAAAGTTATTGAAATGCTAATGCTACATTACATTTTTGTTCTAATTTTAACTACTTAAAGTAAGTTACTTGAAACAACAAACAAGGACAAATTGACTATACTTTTATACTGTGACACACAGGGAAGATAACTCTTGCTGGAAGATCAAAAAATATCGATTCCATTAGAAAAACACCAGTTTGTGGCTCACTTGCAGATGTGTGTGTGCACACAACCACACATGCTCTTACGTGTTGTTTCTCCTTTCAACTGTCCACTGTTCTTGTGGCAACTAGTCACATGATCTGATTATTTTGTTGTAAATCCTATTGGAAGTTAACTGAACAAATACATTCTGAAACAAAACAAACAAACAAAAAATGGCGCCACTCCAAGCCTAAGCAAAGCTTCAACCATATCCTACTGGCTGGGGGAAGCCTCATTATGGCAAAACCCACTCTGACCTCTGCTCCTTCCCTCTCTTTTTCCATGTGACCAGAGCCCAGAATTCCAGTTCAGGAGCCCGGGCAGGGTTATCATTGTGTCCTCTTCTCAGCTCTCTGCCCATATTTTCTGAACAATCTGATCTTATCTGATTCTGGAAAATCAGTTGCAGAAACTATTGAATGAACAATCTGATACCAAGCTGATTCCAAGCAGTCTCATGGGACTTTGCTGACAATGAGCTAAATTTTCCAGGCTTAGTATGTACCTGAGCTAAACCTTGGAGACTGGAAAGGAGAAAGTGACCTTAAAGACTTTCATTCTGCCACAGACATAAGCAAAGAATCACAAGACTGGGAAGGGAATAAGGAGAATCACATTTGCAATTCTGTGTGTGTGTGTGTGTGTGTGTGTGTGTGTGCACACGCATGTGTGTGTGTGTATAATCCAACCAGTTTGGTATCCCCCATTTCATTATGGGTGTGGAGAAATGTGGATTCTCAAACATTTGCTAGAGAAGTGCAAAATTCAAAAATCTCTCTAAGAAACAACTTTATGATATATAATAAGAATCATAAAAAATCTATTCAACTCCTAATAATTTATCATAAGGAAATATTTGAAAACATATGAAATATTTGCTATGAGATTAGAATTAATAGCAAGATTGCTTATGAAGAAAAAAAAAGAACTTGAAATAGATTAAATAGATAACGGTAAGGAATTGGTAATTCGAATTAAGTTAGATGCATATGAAAATATATAGTCTATAATATTATGTTATAGAATATTTGTTGCTGGTATGAAAAACTTCACTTATATTAAGTGGAAAAGTTACACAACATGTACACTATGACTCCATTTTTCTAAAAGATATGTGGCTGCAGCAAAGGTTTGTAGAGATATAATAGAGATTTTATGTCAGAAGTTATAATTTTTAAAATTTAATCATCTGTATTTTGTTTCCAATTTTTCTAATAATGAGCCCATATTGCTTTTTCAAATAATAATTAAAGTTTTCATAGGAAAGAAAAAGTAATGAGTGTATTGTTTTATGTCTTTGTGTTGACTTTATTATCGAATGGTTTTTTTTGTTCTAAAATAATACTAGTGGTTCTGAAAAGCCAAATTAAATATAAGGATTGAATATGAAAAAGCAAATAATTAAAACAACAGCAACAACAATAAAATAATACATTTCTTTGTTGTTTTGCCTTAATATGGGTTCTTCCTTGGTTATTGGAAATGAATTAGGGTTGCCTTATTTTTTGGAAAACAACATAGTTTTCTGGTTCTAATAATTCAATTTATGGTAAAAAATAATTAGGTTGTATTTGAGGTTCCACAGGCTACCTAATATTGGAACTCCTAGGACATTTTACACACGACTCTTTAAAAATTAAAACGAAAAGTAGCACACGGGTTTCAGAACATTCACTCCATGAAGGCAAGAGATTTATGGTTCACTGCAGAATCTCAGTAGCCTAAAATAGGACCTGATGCAGAACAGGGGCTCAATAAATATTTGTTGAACAAATGAAGGAATAAAAAGAAACTGGTGAGGGGAGAATAAATAAATGAAGAGAAAATATACCAAGAAATCCCGGAAAAATTCATGTCGTGTTGAAGAAAACACAGAGTATATTCAGAGTGCAACAAAACTGATTATCAGTTTTAAATGCAGATGGTTCCTCTACTTGCTATAGGGCTAGTTAGACTTATTATAAGTTGAGAATATCATAAGTCAAAAACATATTGAGTCCACCTAACCTACCAAACATTCGAGCCTAGAAACATAACACATGGTGGAGTCTCAGTTGTTTCCCCTCCTGTTGGCAGAGTTGGGACTGCTGTGTCATGAGAGAGGATGGGACCACATAGCACAGCCTAGGAAAAGACCCAAATTAAAGATTCCAACCACAGTTTTCACTGCATGTATATCACTTTTGCACTACCATGAAGTCAAAAATTTGTCCTAGTGGAACCATCTTAAGTCAGGGACCATCTGTGGTAATAATAGCTACCATTTATTGTGTACACTATCTGGGTGCTATATTTATAGCATCTAAAGTTCACAATGACCCTGCTATGTATTAATATCGTTACAAATGAATAAAACTATGGCACTGAAATTTTGAATGACTAGCATAAATTAATATGAATAGACTATAAGCCCAACAAAGTTTAAGTGAACATCCATGATATGTGATTCTTTCATTAAGAAAAAAATATGAATTTCAAAAACTAGAATTTACTTAGAGATTCTAAATAAGATAACTTCCCTGTGTCATAAAACATGAATAAGAAATTTGAGTGCTAGCTGATTTTAATAGATTACAATTTTTAAAATGCTTGTAGGTATAAGGGTAGCTAGATATTATGAGAAAGGCTATTGAATCTGAATATAAAGAATAACACAGACAAATGTGTGTGCCAAAAGAAGAAACTTCACAAAAGCAATTACCATATATTATCCCTCCCAGTTCAGAGGTCAGGAAATGATAAGAAAGGGATTATATACAAGGGAAAATTCAATACATAACATTGTATCATAAAAGGCACATTTCAAACTCTTAGTAATGTTTTAAGGTCAAAGCAGAAACAGTAGTGAAACCCTAAAAAGAGGGAAAATGCTTTTATAAGGGTATCTACCAACACTGAGCGGGTTTCTCTAGAAAGTGTTAACAAAAGGATGGAAGAAAAGATGTCACACAGTGGCAAAAGCTAATGACACAGCGGCATCACAGCAGGCTTGTGTTGCCAAAGGACAGAAAAGAAGTTGGGATTACATAGGAACTTTTAGGGAAACCATACATAAAGAAACAGGAGGAAGATGGGGGCAAGCACATTTTCCAGGGAGCCAGGAGACCAGTAATCCGGGGGTTGGAAAAACACCTTATTTAGAGAAATGCTATGGGAACCTTCGGTTTAAATTGGGGAATGAAACAAGGAAGGAAACTACATGTGAAACTATACCGAATAAAGCAGGAAACCTGATACTCTGTACCACCACATTATCAAAGTTGTGCTCATTTTTATACTTATATTTTAACAATTCAAGGCCCTATTGTAAAATGGTTTTTGCCTTCTGTGTGAAGGCTGATTTGCAGGCTCCGTGTTTAAAAAGAAGCCAGGAGGCCAGAGTGTCCCCTGAGAGGACCAAGGAAGGGACAGAGTCCTGAGAGAAGATGCTTTAGAGGAAAAAAAAAATTTTACTTTTTTGTTAGAGAAACTGACTTGCAAACTCTTGGGCAAAGAGCCTTCCCTTTGGGGTGACCTAGATCCAGGAGAATTCTGTGGAGAACATAAGAGGCTGAAGTTTGGATCCAGGACTCAGGTTTGGGGCAAATCTGGCTGACCCCAGTAGAGGAACTTGAAGACTCTTGGCTTAAATTTCTCCAACTATAAAAGGGAATAATGATACTACTATGAGAATCAGATAAGATAATATATACTTGAAAGATTATGTCTCAATACTTCTTTTCAGTTCACATGGATTCTATTTGTATTCTTTTTCAGAGCTGATATTTGAGAAAGCAACTTTTTTTTTTTTTGCACATTTTTAGTTTTAAATTAAAGGAGGTGAGCATTTTACCTGGTTTTATCCCACGTGCAATGCTTGTAACCTATGATTATCAGCTAATAACTTGTGAATGACCAGTGAATATAAACAAAAGCCTGACCTTTATGAACTGTTTTTAGAAAAGTTATCCGTAGGAGAAACTTTATTAAAACATTTGCAATTCCTTGGAATTTGGGGGAAAAATAACAAAAGCAGCATGTATGTCAGTTATAATCTGATCAAAATTCTTTACCTTTTTACTCTTTTATAAAAAATTAGTCTTATAATAAGAATAAATATTGAGAAAAATAATCAAATTATTCCATAAAATAATGATTTAATTATTTTTATAATAAATATATACGTGTGTGTGTGTGTGTGTGTGTGTGTGTATGTGTATTCACACCAGGGATTGAACCCAGGGCACTTTACCACTAAGCCACATCCCCAGCACTTTTTATTATTTATTTAATTTATTTTGAGATGGGATCTCTCTAAGTTGCTTAAGGCCTCACGAAGTTGCTGAGGTTAGCCTCAAACTTGCAAACCTCCTGCCTCAGCCTCCCAGTCACTGGAATTACAGACATGCAACACCTTGCCCAGTCAAGGAACTTAGCCAGATGAGGTTGCTCCAGGTCAATTTGTCTATAATCAATATATTAAAAGACAAATTTTAAAAAGCTTCCACATCCAGCTAATTTACATTTTTAAAAATAAAACATGTTTACATTTAAAGTTCAGATTAGTCAAAATGGTTATTTTAAGTAAAACTCAAATTTTTTTCACCCTCACATCTTGGTAGTAACCCACAAAAATCCCTCTCTTGCACAATTCAGTGGTGGCTCCTCCATATCCTTCAGATCTTGGACCCAGCATCCTGTCTCCTACCATATTCTAATGTCTGATTATTCTCTGTTTTAGACAGACAGACAGACAGACACACACACACACACACACACACATACACGCACATTTTTTTATGTGCTTGCATCTGCTCTGTGGGAACAGTGACTGTCTGTTCCATTCACTAGTACATTCTCAGCACTTGGCATATAGCAGATACTCAATACATTAATGAAGACAAATTACACCAATATCCTCCAAGTCTCTTCAGGAATACAAAGTGCCATCTCCCATCTGCAATGAGTTTCAACCTGGTTTTCTGAAGGTTCCCTGTTAGGATGGAGGGTTAAAGACTGCGGACTGACGATCCAGTGAGGGAGGGAGGGAGGGAGGGAGGAATCATCAAGGTTATTTTATAATAAAACCCTAGTAAGTCAGCATTTGGACTACTAACTGAAACCCTCCAATAAGCCACTTAATTTTTTTTTCAACGATAAATTCCAGTGCCTGGCATAGAGCTTTGGAAACAAACAACAAAACCCTTTAATATTTATTATATTCAACCATCTATACCACTGTGAATTATTGAGCTAGAAGGACTTAGCGTATTCTTCCAACCTAGAGCCTCTATGATTTTATGAGGTCAACTTGCCTAACAGAGACTGTCACAACCCTTCTTCAATGCTGCTCCCCATAAAATAGCCCTTACCCTGTAGAAGGCACCCTGGAGTTCATTCCTTCCTTTCACCCACCCATAGCTCATCATTCCCCAAAGTGACTGACTTCACTTTCTAAATGTTTTGATCCAACTGCCTTCTCTCTGTCTTACTGCCTAGTTCAGGTCCTTATCGTATTTATTTAGAGTAGAGATGAAAAATATCATTGATTCACTAGAGGACTGTCCCTGTGACCACACTTCTGCAAATCTAAGTATGAATGGGTTTAGAAATAAGAATCAGTTAACCAGCAAATCACTCATTAGCTGGGACGCTGAACACTTTCACATATATATTTGAGTAATACACAGAACCAGCAGAAGACCATAGCATGGGCAATTTGCTTCACTTAGAAGTTTTGCCAAAAGATACTGATACAAACAACCAGATCAATTATGCAGTAAAATTCACATTTCCTGGCAAATATCTAAAACCACTAGTCTGATCAAACTACTGTTTTGTACATATAATCCCAAGCTCAGATTCATAATAAAGAAAAGTGCTGGGCTGGGGAGATAGCTCAGCTGGTAGTGCTTGCCTCGCAGGCACAAGGCCCTGAGTTCGATCCCCAGTACTGCAAAAAAAAAGAAAAAAAAGAAAAATAAGAAAAAGAAAAAAAGAAAAATGCTACATGCTGGTTCTATAAAATGTTTAAAATTTAACCTGTAGTGTACTTTATATTAGCTACAATTTAATGCTAACTCTCTGTACTCTTCTTCTGCCATCACGCTTCCCAGAGTCATGAGTCAACTATTAAAGATTCAAAGTCAAAGTAATTGTAATCCTAAATTAAAAGTAATCCTAAATAGCCCAGTGATTTCATTCCCTCCTCCAGCAAGGCTTCCCAATCCATTAATTAAACAAAGCAAGTCAAGTTAACTGTACATACACATGATGGGTAGAAAAGAAAGGAATGGTCAATAATTACCAAACAAGTCACTCTTTAATAGGACTCCCTATTTCTATTATTCATCTCGCCAGAGAAGTATGCAGTGGAAGAACACTTCATCGAAGAGGGGAATCCAAGTTTGTATCATGGTTCCTGCAATAACCTGAACATGCTTTCTTTATCCTCTAAATCACAGTTATTCAATCAAAACAATGCAGGCTACATAAGTGATTTAGTAGTCACATTAATTGGAGAATATCATGCTAAGTGAAATAAGTCAATCCCAAAAAAACCAAAGGCCGAATGTTTTCACTGATAAGTGGATGATGATATAGAATGGGGGTGGGGAGTGACAGAAGAATGGAGGAACCTTAGATTATGTAGAAGGAAATGAGAGGAAGGGGGGTATGAAAAATGGTGGACTGAGACAGACATCATTACCCTATGTACATGTATGATTATATGAATGGTGTGAATCTACATCATGTACAACCATAGAAATGAAATGATCTACCCCATTTGTGTACAATGAAACAAAATGCAGACTGTAAAAAATTAAAAAATGAATTTTTAAATAATTAATATACCATGAGAACCTATGAGAAATTTTAGTATGTATTGAAATGTAAAGAAAATCACTACATTCAAACCCATCTCTGCCCAGTGAATAATAAATTCTAAGACACTTAAAAAAAAAGAAAAAGAAGCTGACAAAACTAATGTCAATATATTTTATTTAATCCCACATATCTAAAATGTTATCACTTGCACATGTAATCAATATAAAAACTACAGAAATACTTTATATGTTTGTGTGAAGTCTTTGACATCTGATGTGTATTTTACACTAATAGCACATCTCAATTCGGACTAACCATGTTTTAAGTGTTTAATAACCACCTATTCACACATCAGACAGGGAAGCTCTTAAAAATAATTTCCAGTGCTGGGGATATAGTTCAGTTGGTAGAGTACTTGCCTTGCAAGTATAAGGCCCTGGGTTCAATTCCCCAGCACCGCGAAAAAAAAAAAATAGTAATAATAACAATAATAGTAATAATAATTTCTAGCAAAGTGAGAAATTTTGCTTAACTTACCTTAAAGAAAAATTCCAACAACTACATAATATCTTAAAAAGATGAATACAAAGAAGCTTGATAATAGAATACATGAATGCCTCTGAAAGCTAGGTGCATTCTTTTGGAAAAGTAATGAAAATTCTAGAAGTAATAAAAGGGAGAAGACTATTATCATAGCAATTTTTAATACAAAATTGGATCTCTTGACAGTATCTCCAAATTGCAGATTCTACACATGGCGTAATACTTTCACAACCTTTCAAAAGAAAGCAATCATATCCTTAGGCAACTGAAAAATAAAACTCCAAGGCAAGACAGAGAAGAACTGAATATCATGAACAAAATGCCATTTCAGACTAACAATGATAGAATGCAATGCAACCTGCAAAGTCTACAAGCTTTGGAATTAAATAAAATCTAGTGCAGGAGAAAATGTGATAGCCAGCATTCTAGAAAACGAGAATTCTCTTTTAACCAAAACACCTATTCAAAATGTGTAACTTGATGACTAATGTTATAGAGATTACTCTGGGGTAGTATATGATCTAAATATGATTTCAGAATCATTAAAAAATTAAATGATGTTCACTGACATATCATGGTGGGTATTTAATTGTATTCTCAATTCCTGAAACTGGTCATTGGGATGGTATGTTTATGACAATGTTTCATTAGCCAACCGATTAGATTACTATCATCCCCTCTTCCCTACCGTATCAGGTTCCATAATTACTGTTTACCCATCTTGCTGTTTACTACAAAAAAGCAGCTACATTTTTAAAAAATATTTACACCTTACCAGTCCAAACTTCTCTCTGCCTCTCTCTCTCTCTCCCCCTCTCTCCCTCTCTCTCTCTCTCTCTCTCTCTCTCTCTCTCTTTCTCTCTCTCTCTCTCACACACACACACACACACACACACACACACATATACACATGTGCACAATTAGAAGTCTTTGGCTTAAGGAGAGACTTTAAACACAGACCTACAGCTACCATCATCTCCCTGACAAGATTCATCTGTAACTAGGAAATGTATTTCTTAGGCACACTAGGTCAATTCTAGATGTTGACCATTCTTATTCCATTTGCCACTGATGATGAAAAGGCCTGGTTCATCTTGGGTCAATAGTTCAGTCATTGCCAGGAAAGCTTAACAATATCTCCTGTCACTCAAAAGTTTTTAAATTCTGGTTGGGTGTGGTGGTGTACGCCTGTGATCTCAGTGGCTTAGGAGCGTGGGGCAGGAGGATCACAGGTTCAAAGTGAGCCTTAGCAATTTAGTGAGACCGTAAGCAACCGAAGTAGACTCAGTCAAAATAAAAAATAAAAAGGAGTGGGGATGTGGCTCAGTGGTTAAGCACCCCTGGATTCAATCCCTGGTATCCCCTCCACCAAAAAAAAAGTTTTAAAATTCTGTTATTCAAGAGGAAAATCTCTTGTATTTGAGCAAGTACTTCTATGTGTTAGGGTGATTCTTCCATGCTGGTGATTTCTCTACATTACACAATTAGACCTGTAACTTTACAACCAATTGTCAAGTGTACCCTCTGGATTGTACACATCCCAGATGAAAATCACATTTTGTTTATAACTTTCCTATTGGTTTCATATTAATTTCTTCAATTAAATGTAAGTAAAAATCTCTCGTATGGGGACAAATTTGATTTATGACATATTAAATTTATAATTCCATTTTCTTATGGAATCCACAATTTTAAATTAACAAAGTTATCTCAAGCATTCCTAAGAAATTCATTTAAAATATTTTTCTGTATTTAAAAAGCATGAACCATCTTTTAGTTACCCTCAGACTGAGTCTGCCAAATGTTTGTGTATCTTTTACATGATTGCTCATTTGAACAAATCTGATGAATCAAAATTTATGCTTTTCTTTTATAGATAACCAGATTCTATCAACATTTATTCCAAATGTGCTAATTTACTATAGATATTTTCTTAAGGCTATATATAAAGATTTCCCCATGTGAAATTATTTGTGGAAGAGTATTTTCTTTTTCATGATGGGGTTTGTTGTTACATATTCATACATGCACACAATGTAACAATATAATTTGGTCAATATAATTCCCCAGCACTTGTCCACTCTCTCCCCCACTCCCACCCTCTAGTCCCAAGGATATTATTTTTAAAGGAAAAAATAGCTACCAGCAATTATGAAATATTGAACAATATTTTAAAAGTCGTAATCCTTTGTTATTTAATTGTTTCCCTCATTCACATTTAAGCACCCCTGGATTCAATCCCTGGTATCCCCCCCACCAAAAAAATTTATTTAATTGTTTCCCTCATTCATATTTAATTTGATTTCAATTAAATTACATACATTACAAGTGAACTTTCAGGGGCAATTTTCTCCAAGTTTCCTTTAGTACTCCAAATATTTTTGATAGCACTTTTCATAAGGTCCTTGACTGAATATATTTCCTTTCAGTAAAAATGCAGATAGAACATACTCAAATGGATATGTTATATAATATACAATGAATTGCTTGTATCACTTTATCTTGGGTATAAGTGGTATCTTTGTATCCAATTATTATGCAAATTTATTCTCCTTTTACATTTGCTAAGTACTACCAAAAACGAGTTGCATTTTTTCTATGGTTAATGTCAAAAACACTCTCTTTCCCTGACATTTTAATTAAGATGATTCTTAACTGTCTTCAGCTTGTGTTCTTCTAGTTATTATAGGAACTGATAAGATGGTTCCTGTGATTAGAAACAAACTGTTCTGTATTCACAAGATCCAGGCCTTTGTAGTTTTCAGATATCTTGACCACTGTCATCTTAAACTTTGGACCTTTCTACTGAAATATATTTCTTGGCATTTATCAAATGCCAAGTCTGAAAAAGTATGATAGATTAACAGAAATTTCTTATTCTTAGTCTAATCAAAAGTATTGAGTCAGCCTATTTATTTGCTTATCTCATGGTATAAATGCATCACTAACATATGCATCTATGTAGTTGAATTAATGTAATAATGACCTTACTTTTTTCACTTTTTTCATGTCTCTAAAGCATTCACGTATCTTACAGCACTTTTCATAAATGCAAACATTGTCAGTGAAGTTTCATGTATGAAATGGGTCTGTATTATGCTAAAAATTTTCTTTTTTACCTATTTATTTATATACTTCTTATTCAGTGCTTCCTGACTGTCTCTTGTTGATATAAAAAAGAAAACTATGAAAGTAACTAATGTAAACAGTACTAATCTTCAATTCCCAAAACATGGTTCACAATATTACCCAATAAATACTTACTGAAGAACTTACACAAAAGAGGACCACGATCATTAGGTTGAGAGAATAATGAGAAAAGGCAATGAGTTCAAAATATATGTGGTGGGGAAGCACTTCTGGAATGGCCTTTCCAAACAAACAAGGAAAAGTGGCAAAAATGATCAAGGGCTTGCACCAAGATGAGGAACATTTTTTAAAGAAAACAGCTGACATTCATTAGAGGAATGAACTTTGTGGTTTTTTTTTTTTTTTTTTAACGCTAATCCCATTCATTTCTCCCCAGGGGAATTAAAATCCTCCAAAAAAAAAAAAAAAAAAGAAGAAAAAGAGAAAAGAAGAGAACCTCAGTAACATGCAAGATATTAGCAAGCAAAAGGAGTTGGAGAAAAAAGAGAAAAAATATTTAAAGAAATAATGACTGAAAAAACTTTTTCGAATTAAGGAAAATCCTTGATCTGTACACTGAAGAAATTCAATTAATCCCAAATTGGATAAACACAGAGTTCAATGTCTAGACACAACATGATCAAAATGTCAAAAGCTAAACACAATAAGAGAATCTTTAAAGCAGCAAGATAAAAGTGAATCATCACCCACAAAGGATTCTAAATAAGATTTCAATATGACTTTTCACTGCAAGTAAGGGAGACCAGAAGACAGTGGAATGCATATTCAAAGACTGAAAGAAGAGTGTCAACTAAAAATTCTATATCCAGCAAAACTATCCTTCAAATAAAATTTTAAAAAGAGAGATAAACAGAAAGAGAAAATTTGTTACTAGTAGACATCCCTGAAGGGAAATCTAAGGGAGTCTTTAAGGCTGAAATGAAAGGACATGAAGAATTCAATCCAATTCATATAAAGAAGTAAGGAACACTGGTAAAGGTAACCAGGTACCTAGGTAAGTATAAAAGGCTATAAATACATTTTTACTTATAACATTTTTCTTCTATGCAATGCAGAAGGCAACTATACAAAGTAATAATTGCAACTATCTTGATGTATAAAGATGTAATTTATATGATAATAACACAAAAAAGGGAGGAAGGAAAAGAGCTATATTGAAGCATTTTTTATACAACTGATATTAAGTTGGTATTATACCAAAATAAACTATTTTAAGATGATAAGTGTATACCTCATGATGGAAAAATAACCAAAACTATAAAAATAACCAAATATATAGAAAACAAGAAATAGCAAGAGATTTAAAATTATATACCAGAAAATATCCGTTTAATGGAAAAGAAAGGAATAATAGAGTAATAGAAGCAAAAAAATCTTAAACTATATAAAAGCAAATAGTAAAGTGGCAGGCATAAATTCTATCTTATCAGTAATTACATTAGTAAATGGACTAAGTACTCCAATCAAAAGGCAGACTGGTTAAAAAGCAAACAAACCATGATCCAAGTCTGTGTGGTATAAAGAGACACATTTTAGATTCAAAGTGAAAAAGAAAACTGGAGTACTATTCTAATATCAGACAAAATAAACTTTAAGACAAAAAATGTTCCCAAGAGCTTGAAGAAAAACGTTTTATAATGATAAAAAGGTCAGTCCCCATCAATAAGATATATAACTACAGACATAAATGCATCTAAAGTCCAAAATCACATGAAACAAAAACTAACAGAATCAAAGGGAGCAACGGGCAATTCAACAAAAGTAGTTGGAGATTTCAATAGTCTGCTTTCAATAAAAGCTAGAACAACCAGGCAGAAGATCATAAAAGAACTGTAAGGCTAGAATAACAGAACAATGAACCTACACAGTAAACTCCACCCAACAGAAGCAGAATATAATATTCTCCATATAGATATGGAATACTCTCTAGTAAAAACTGTATACTAGTATATAAAACAAGTCTCAATAAATGTAAAAGTACTGAAATCATACAAAGCATGTTCTCATCACATTTGAATAAAATTAAGAATTAATGAAGAAGTAAATTGGGGATATTTACACATATATGGAAATTGAACAATATATTCCTAAATAACAAATGGGTCAAAGAAGAAATCACAACAAAAATTAGAAAACAGCTCAAAAAGATGAAAACACAACATGAACTGATGGAGTTAAATCAGTACTTAGGGAAAAAATCAGCTGTAAAATACTAAACTTAATAAAATGAAAGATCTCAACTTCCACCTTAACAAAATGAAAAAAATAAAGTAAGTAGAAGGGAAGCAATAACAAGAATCACAGTGGACATAAATGAAACATAGGATTGTGTTTTTTTTTTAATAGGTTAAATCACTGAAACCAACTTCATCCTTTGAAAAATTCAACAAAATGGACAAACTTTGAGCTAGAAAAATCAAGAAAAAAAGGTGTGGGGTTGGATCTCATTACTAGTCACAGAAATGAAAGATAGGTCATCACTTCTGAACTTGCTCTCCCCCTCAAAAAAGGATTAAAAGGAATACTAAGAACACTTATAAACCAATAAATAAGATAACTAAAGTGAAATGCACAAATCCCTAGAAAATGCAAACTATCAAAGAAGTACAAAATCTGATTAGACCTCTACTAAGAAAAAATGAGTTAGTAATCACAAAACTCTACGAGAAAGATTCAGGACTGATAGCTTCACTACCATTAAACAAGAATTGACCAAACATTTAAAGAAAAATTAACACCAACTCTTCACAAACTCATAAAACACAGAAGAGAAAGGAATACTTCCCAATTTATTCCATAAGGCCAGTATCACCCTGATACTAAAGCAAGACAAAGAGAAAACAAGAAAAGAAACTATAGGCTAATATTCCTTGTGAACACAGACATAAAAATGCTCAAAAAAATTTTTGAAAACTGAATCCAAAAAAAATGTAAAAAGGATAATATATCATGATCAAGTTACATTATTCCCAGGATTAGTTTAATATCTGTATTATTCAGGATCCTTGCAAGGAACAAAATTTTACACACACATAGTAAGAGATTTATTATAAGACATTGTCTCATGATAACAGAGATTGGCAAGTCCAAATTTGCAATATGTGTTGGCAGACTGGGGACCCAGAAGACCTGATGGTGCAGTTTCAGTCCAAAGGTGAACAGAAGACCCAGGAAGGTCATATGGTACAATGAGGTCAGCTGGCAATCTTCTAGAGAATGCCCTCTTGCTCTGGGAGGTAGGTTTGTTCAGTCCTTTAACTGATTGGACAAGAGCCATCCACTGTTCAGAAGGTTTTCTGGCCTACTAAAAGTTCCCTAATTTAAATGTTAATCTGTTCCCAAGCACCCTCCAACTTGACACATAATATTAACCATCACAATATCCAAAAATCAAAGTAATATCATTTTAATAGAAGAACTCCATCATTTCAATATAAATAGAAATAAAATTTGACAAAAATCTAACTCTTTCATGATAAATACAGCAAGAAAAGTCTCAAAATACAAAGATCTTTTCACAATCTGATTTTAAAAAAATCTACCAAAAAACCACATAGAACATCATATTTATCACTGAAAAACTGACACTTTCCTCCAAAGATCAGGAATTTAATGAAGACATCTGCTCTCACAATTTCTATTCAGTGTTAAAGTGCAGGTTCTAGACAGGTCAATTATGTAAGAAGATGATATGAAAGGCATCCACATCAGAAAGAAACACAGTCATGAGCCCATAAGAATTTCAATCAACAACAGATCACACATGCATTGGTAGTCCCATAAGATTTTATTACCTAGTGATGTCATAGCCATTTCAGTTTGTGTACACCATAACTGTTGCAGTACACCAAAACTGAATTTAGGGAAACAATTTCATACAAAAGCATCAAAAAAGAATAAAAAAGGGAATAAATTTAACTAAGAGAAATGCAAGTTACACAAGGTAAACTACAAAACCTCTGTTTTAGTCAGCTTTTTCATTAGCCGTAACAAAAGTCCCGACAAGAACAACTTAAATGAGGAAAGGTTTATTTTGGCTCATAGTTTCAGAGGTTCAGTCCATGTTTGCCTGACTCCAAAGCTCTTGGCCCAAGGTAAGGCAGAATGTCATGGTAAGACATGGCAGAGGAGAACAGCTCAGGACATGGTCACAAGGAAGCAGAGAGAATTCTACTCACCAGAGACACAAAATAAACCCTAAAGTCACACCCCCCAGTGACCTACTTCCTCCTGCTCTCCCCCACCTGCCTACAGTTGCCACCTAGTTAATTTGTACTAAGTGGCTTAATCCACTAATTAGGTTCCAGCTCTCATAAACTGATCATTTCACCTCTGAAAATTCTTGCACTGTCTCACACATGAGGTTTTGGGGATACCTTTTATCTAAACCATAGCAATATCACTGGAAAAACCATCAAAGATTATCTAAGTAAATGGAAAGACATCCTGTGTTTATGGATTTGAAGAATTAATATTGGTAGGACATCAATAACTATACAAACTGAGCTACATATTTAATGTAATTCTAATCAGACTCAACTGTCCTTTTTTTTTTTTTTTTAAGGAAATTATGAACTGATCCTAAAATTTTTATGGAGATATGGGAAAACCAGATAGCAAGACCATTTTGAAAAACAATAAAGGCAGAGACGGATACTTTCCAATTTCAAAACTTACTAAAAACTTTACAGCAATCAAGACTATACTGACATAAAGTTAGACATAAAAATCAATGGAAGAGAATTGAGAATTCAGAAATAAACCCATACATCTAAGGTCAATTGCTTTTCTTCAAAGGTGCTGAGAAAGAGTAGTCCATTTAACATGTGGTTCTGAGACAACTAGATATTCACATGCAAATGAAGGAAAGTACATTTCTATAAGAAAATTGAAAACCTGTGGTCACACAAAACCTTGCACATGACTGTTCATAATTAGCAAAATTCCTAATAGTCAGAATGTGGAAACAACCTCAATATTCATCTCTGGTTGATGGATCAACAAAATGTGGTATATTTATTCAACGGAAACTTATTTGGCCATAAAAGTGAATGAACTACTGATAATGGGCTGCATCATAAATGAACGATGAAAATATTATGCTAAGTTCTCATGCAAAAGAAATGAAAGGTCACATAACACAAAGGCTCCATTTTATATGAAATATCAGATTAGAGAAAAGCATAAGACATGTTTGGACAAGGTTAGCCCTATAGTTTAGCTCATGCTAAGGATGGTAAAGTGATATGGGAAGACAAGTGGGGATCAGCTTTAAACACTATGAATAAGAATCTTAGACACTGTTCTTTAGGAAAGCTGAATTAAAATTTCTTTTAAAAATCAGACATGGTCTAGTCTGTGATTCCAAAAGCTCATTCTGGCAGCAACATGGAGATGAAGATGGTAAGTCCAGAGGATTAGGACTTGAGGCTGGTGGTAGGAAAGGAAAGAGAAGAAAAAGAAAAATCAGGAGATAGAGTCCACCTTTACTGAACTCACACTAAGTTGATTTGGTAATTTTGCCCAAAGTTATGCACATTAAAGGAATCTGTCATGTTACCTATACATCTATTTATGTTACATATATGATGAGAAAGAAAGTAGGAAGCCTATTAGATTGTGCCTATGAGCCAGGTGTTTTGAGAGCTTGGCATGGATGAGTTTAACATTGAGCAGAAAATGTATTGGTTTAGCCTTATTCATGTTGGAAATAACCTGACACTTGTCAGCCTTTTTGTTTGCTTGCTTTTGTTTCAATATGCCTAGAACAGTGAATATTGAATGCTTGCCATGCAAAAAATAAAATAAAATGTCCTCAACTGTGTCAAGACCTTTACATTAACAAAATTTTTCTTTACCGATAATGCAAAAGCAAGTCACAGTCAGTCCACAACCAACTGCCACAAATTTGGGACAAAGAAGATTTCTTTCTATACAATTATGGAATATACATTAGCAGAGAAAACCAAAGTCTAATTAATTCTTCAACTGGAAACCCATAAGCTAAGGTTGTAGCTCAATGGTGGAGCACTTGCCTAGCATATATGAGGCACTAGCTTTGATCCTTGTGTACACCTACAACAAAAATAATTTAAAAAATAGGAGACCCATAACTATATCTAAGTGAACTTTCAAAACTGGATACAACCTAAAGGTGAATTATCTACATTGTACTATGTAAATGTTTATTTCAAATACATTTTATCATGAGTTTATTAAATAGAATCAATTCTACAAAAAATGTAAACTTTTAAAATTTGTTGTCTCAAGACCGTGGAGGACACTTGAATTCACATTTTATAATGACATGGGATTATTTTTGGTGAATGTCTTTTCACTGCTTGGATTACACCTTTTGTTGATAATGAACCAGTTTCCTTAGAAACAAACTGCTCAGAATCACTATGAACAGGAATACTCTAACAGCTTCTCAGGCATAATGCATAAAGACAACATACTTAATGGTTAGGAATGATATATTACCTTATAGTGTATTACTATAATGGTATACAAATATACTAGCTTCCCTTATTAATCAAAAATAAGGTCTATTGATATAGAGAACCCAATCTTGGGATATCGCAGCCAAATCAACATATTAAAAACTTTAAAAGACACTGAAATTCTTTCACTGGTTTTCTAACTTCGCTCTTTCAAATGCTAACTAAAATAATGGGGCTAATATTTTAAATAATGGGGCTGAGGTTTTGAATTATTTTCACACAGTGAGGTCTTCACTACAACATTAAACATGATGAAACTGGTCATTTATTGCTAAGACTTCAGAAATATCATGATTTTTATGAATGAATCAATCTAACAGCTTCGATGTGTACCTTTTTGGGATAAACCCATCAACTGTGGTCCCTACCCCCAAAATACTTTTAAACTGCAGTCCTGAGATACACATAGAAAGGATGAGTTAAGTACTTAAAGTCTACAAATTTCTATAATATGAAAAAGTATTTGTTTACCTAGTATATTGGCTGGGTAATCAACTACCCATTTTTTTTATTGATGGTTGTGTTGATACAGATTCCTGTGTGATTTTAAAAGTAAGTTGACATATTACAAGACTGTCTTTTCAGTTTTTTAGCTGTTTGCAATAGATAATTAAGATTTGATTTTTCTAAAATACAACTACATGGTGGAATTGTGATTTAATGTTGATTAAGTTCAAAAGAGATCATTTGTTATGCCTCTCCAGACAGCACTAGTGGAGAGTCCGGTTGGTCTTTAGAAATTCTCATCTGATCACATTATTCAAGGGCTTAGGTGTCCAGTGCGCCTTTGCTCTTTCATGGGGTCCCCTCTGGTCTGGCCTTAACCAACCTCCCAGTTCCATGTAGGCCCCTACTTGCCCTGCTCCATGCACTAGTGTCCCTGCTTCCTGTTATTTGCCTTGTTCCTACGACATTCAGGCCAACGCACATGCTCTTCCCTCTGCCGGGGAAACACTCATCTTCTCTGCATGCAGGTGACATCACTTCAGTCCTCTCTGCTCAGGAATCACTTCCTGACCTCCTTGGGAGGTTGCAATTCTTTTGCACACTCATGTAGCACCAAATATGGTTTTGTCAGAATATGAGTCTCAGTGACATTACATATGTATTTGTGTAGCTATCTGATGGATGTCTGTTTTCTCCAAGAGCCTGCCCCTGCTGTGACAGGACAGAATGGATCTTATTTTCTCCATTCATTTCCCAGTGTCTTGCAGACAAAATCTCTGAAATGAATACACCTATCTAATATTGTTCCATTACCTTAAAATGTATTAGCATCAGCCAAGGTAAAGTACATGCACTTTTAGTGACAAAGGCTAATCTCTACTAAACAAAGCAACCTCATATTACTTTTCTTTGAGATAGCATCCTAGTGATCACAAAGAACGTGATTGTGAGACACAATCATAATTAAGGGAAAAACTTAAGAAAGCCTGAGAGACAGTTATTAGGAGGCCATGGTATTTTGGTGCAAAATGTATCTCCGTTGTACATGGAAATCCAATGGAAAAACAAGAGCTGAACAACAGTTTTCATTTCAAATATTTGAAAGCATTCAGGTCCTTAGTGATAACTACATTTCATATTTTTATTGGATAAATAATGTCTGAGTGTCTCCTCCATGCCAGGCAATGCTGTGCACTTATAAAATTCATTAAATTTTATGTAATCCCCACAATAACCCTGAGAGACAAAAATGATTAACCCAGTTTTACAGATGTAGTTCAGAAAGGTCAAGTAACTTGTCCAAGATAACATAGCTAGCACACCATTAAACTAAAGCACTGACCCAGATCTACAAAGGCAGAGGCCAGGAAATCTTTCATTAATGAGTTATATATGCTTGAAAACAGGATACATCTGAAGGAGGCTTCACCCATTCAAAAGCTTGCAAATACTGAATGAAGCAGAGTGTTAAAACAACAACTAGATCTGGCCTTACTTAGCATCTCAGACCCCAAGATTGCACCTGTCTGCATTATACTGGTACTCTGAAAGCGGTCATGTTCAAACAGTGAAGAGTCAGGAGATAACCAAAGCTCTTTTGCTTAATTTCCTCATTTCTTTCTAACAAACTGAGTCTGAACAGCCCTTAATCATTAAGGAACAGCATCTTAGTTGTTCAAATTTGGGGAAAGAACATCTCTAAAAATAAATGTTATGCTCCAAAGTGAACTTTCTCATCAGAGAAAAGTTTATCAATATGGGGCATAGAACAAATGGAATAAAAGTACATTTCAAAGCTATCTTCTTTACACCACTTTTCTTAGATTTTGTGCTTGTAACCAAGAGGCAGGTGGCAGGGAACCTCCCTACCTAACCAACACCCATCCCACTCATTCATTCATTCATGGGATCTTGAAACACGAAGCTCTTCACAAGACCCTCTAGTTTTGTTATTTCAGACCTCCATGTCCTTCCTGTAATGTTCTTTTAGCACATGAACGAATGGTGCTCTGTATTCTGCAGGTATGACTCAAAAGCCAGAAGACTTGTCTTCCAACAATTTATGAGAACAAGCATGCATAGTCTATAGAAAGCAGTCATCCCTACACTTCCTCCAACATCACCATGATCACTGGGACCCCATTTCTGGTCTTAGGCCCTCACAACCTGGGCCCATTTTCTTAAAACCCTAAACAGAGGTTCAGCCTTTGAATCAGATTAAACTTTGGAAAATAGCCAAGGTTAAATTAGCAAATAAGGTGTGAGATCAGACTGGCTAGTTGTATTTAGGCTAAAAATATTATTACAAAATATTATTACAAAAGAGAGAATATCTTGTGAGTCTTATGGTCTGGATCCATTGTTGACCATAAAAAAGAAAGAGTTTAAAAAAAAAAGTACTTTGCTTTTCTACATCATGGCTGCAGGCAGCTTAGGCTCTGCAGGGGTGATGATTTCAAAGGATTAGGGCGCACAGTCAATGTAGTATGTGTGTGTGTGTGTGCGTGTGTGTGTGTGTGTGTGTCCCCGCACGCACACATGTGTGCCCTTGCATTTATGTGGGATCAAACATGCTTTTGAGGGCTGGGGATACAGGTCAGTGGTAGAGCACTTCCCTAATATGTGCAAGGTCCTGGGTTGCATCCCCAGAACCACAAAAAGAAGATATATTTTTAAAGATCATTTCTAAGGTTGTATGGCCAGTAGGTCCTAAACCATTTCCTGGTAACACAATTGATAATGCCAAGAGGACTCTTATTGTTATTCGATAGTTAAGATTTTTTTTTTTTTTTTTTTTTTTTTTTGTCATTATGGGTCTTATTTACAGTGACATAACTAGATGATTTAATGGTGGGCTGCTGTTAACTGGTTAGGGTGAAATTGCATAGCATGATCTCCTGGTCCCCTCTGCAATCTTTTGTTGTTGTTGAAATGTGAGGCTGTCACTTCCCGGGGTGATGAACTGCTTTGCTCAAGGCTGCTGTGCCTGGCAGTTCTTTGCATCTGACAGAACCTCCCACTCCACTCCCTGCTGAGCCCACCTGTTAGACGCAAGGGGTCAGAAGCTGAGGATCAGGCTGTATGCACAGTCTGTCATTTTAGGCAGAAGTAAAAGAGAACAAAGGGAAAGGAACAGGTCTGTGGGGACAGGCCCCTTTTAAGCCATTAATTAATCTTTCTCCCTCTGCACTGTGGCTAGAAACCCCCCACAGTGGGCTGTCAACTGGAAATTAGGTGCTGTGTTTCTACAGATAAGTTTTTCTTTTAAGCACAAGCATCTTTAACTTTTATAATCAGAATGGAAGAAAACAGCCATACCATGACATTCATTTTGGTTCTTATAACTGCTTTTCTTACAAAGGTGTTTGATCAGAGGGGCAATTTTAAAGGATATTGGTCAAATGGACACAGATTTGGCTTGTTTCCCCAGAAGTGATAAATCCTCCCCCCCCCCCACACACACACATTTTTTTTTCTTTTTGGTTCCAGAAATTAAATTCAGGGGTGCTAAACCACTGAGCAATAGCCACAGCCCTTTTTTATTTTATTTAGAGATAGGGTCTAGCTAAGTTGCTGAGGGCCTCACTAAGTTGCTGTGGCTGGCTTTGTATTCAAGATCCTTCTGCCTCAGCCTCCAGAGTCACAGGGATTACAGGCATGCACCATGGTGCCCAGTGATAATCCCCTTTTGAAGTGATTGTCTGAGCCACTTCAGGTGAGGAAAGACATGTAGGAGTGCCCCTCAATTAAGTCCCAATTGGAGCAGATGTGAGCCTGGCTGGACACCCTCTCAGCGAATGTTCCTTTCCCATCTTCTGCATTTTGCCTCCACTTTCCTACTTCCTTTTATTGCAAATGCCAAATGTAAACTTGGGTGACTAAAGTTCTTTGGGTGAGAGAATCATCTTCAACATTGTTAAGAACAATTTCCAGATGAACACCCAAAAGTGAAACACCATCTTTACTAAGGCAGAAACTGGAGAACCAGTAAAGGGAGATGGGTGAGAAATGGTATTTCCCCTAAACAACAGGATTGATAAACTGAAAATTCTGTGTGCCAAACATTTGGATTGAAGCAGGCAGACAGCAACTAAAGATTTCTTCCTTGGACTACACTCATGCTTTTAAAAGATGAGCTACTTAAAGACCTTTATATGACGTTTGTATCGAATCCAGAAGCTTTTCTCAGTTTGAAATAATGTCCTCCTAAAGTTTCACATTAAAGTGAGATATGGTGACCTCATTTTAATTTTGTTATTGCTCTCATAATTTTGGCCACCTGGGAGGAACCCTGGGTGAAGAGTCAGAAGACCTTTCTGGCTATCTTATTATAAGTCATTTATTGCCTCTAAGACGTTTAAAAAGCTCAATCTGTAAAATAGTGATAATTCCTGCTCTGCATTTTCACAAAGTAAAAGGAAGATTAAAATCACATAATATATAGAAGATGGCATGGTATAGTATAAAGACTTAGACTTTGAAATCAAGCAATTTAAACCATTGATACTTAATATTGGTGTGACCCTGGGCAAGCAAGTTTTTTCTGTGTGGGAAGTAGTAATATCTACCATACTGGATTGCTGTAAGGTTTTCTTTCTTTGTGATGGTCTTCTGGAAGTAACAAGCATACTTTTAACATTAAATACTAAATGCAGATGTTTGGGCCTTGGATTTGCATACCGTTTTAAATTATGAGGTTTGTCCAACGATCATTTTTATTCCTGCAATTTTGAAGGATTTAAGCCACAACATCAATCACAAATACGAATAAGCAGGAAAACAAGATGAGTGTCAGACAAATTTTATCCAGCCCAGTGCCCTCTCTGTGGGGTATGCTGGTAAGCTGGCTCTTCAAGATGGAGAAATAAGGCTCTCATTTGCCTATTTCTAAGGTATAAATCCTCTCACCACGGCTTATCTCAAGGTACAACAAGAAGAACTTAGGCTGTCTTTGCTAAAAGCAGTGACTCTAAAGTTAGGCCTGCAAATGCCCCATGGGAGAACTAAAAGCAAGATACATTTTGACATCCCTGTCTTCATTTTCTATCTGTCTCCTTCAACACCCAAAACTTTGTGGCTGGCTGGACTCTGCATGTAAACGTGTTTTAGTTAGCATTTCACTGCCGTGACTAAATGAACTAACCAGCACAATTATAGAGGAGGGAAGGTTTATTTGAGGGCTCACAGTTTCAGAGGTCTTAGTCCACAGAAGGCCAGCTCCACTCCTCAGGGCTCAAGGTGAGGCAGAACATCATGGTGGAAGAGTGTGGCAGAGGGAAGCAGCTCACATCATCAAACAGCAGAGAGAGTCTCCACTCTCCAGATACAAAATATATACCCCAAAACCACACCTCAGTTCCACCTACCGCTTTAATTAATCCCATCAGGGATTAAATCACTGAATTAAGACTCTTACAACCCAATCATTTCTCCTCTGAAACTCCTGCAATGTCTCACGTGAGCTTTGGGGGACACCTCACATCCGAACGATAACAACAAACTAACCATTTAAGAAGTATTCATGTAAAAACTGGCAACACAAGGTTTATGATCCCTAAATTTACCTAAACTATCTCATCTCCTTTCAAGACTGAGTCAAGATTTACGGTCTCCTGTTCCAGACCCCTGAAGGGGTACTTAGAAGTTGCCAGTCATTGTCCTGCACCTTTCTGCAACAGCAGAGCTTTGTGGGCACATCACCCCAGCAAACACCCCCTCATCATTTGTAAAAAAGGAAACAGGTTAGGAGAAAATGCAGGAAGAGAGAGACAGAGGAGGAACCAGTCATAAAAGCAAAAAGACCCAGACAGGTAGACATGTCACCTGTGCAGCGTATTTCTAGCTGGGCATCAAAACACCGGATTCCTCCTTTGCTGAAACCGTCTCTCCGCTTTGACCATGAAAATACTGACTGAATGTCAAATAAAATCCTGCCATCTCCACCCATTCTTGCCCACCAAAGCCAGCTGCTGTCCATCTCTGCCCTTTGTCTGACACTAGGGGTCTTACTCTCTGCAACTAGCACACACTGTACCCTTTGCTTTTGCCTTGTCCCTTCTCTCTCTCTCTCCTCCCTCCCTCCGATCATTGTCTCGCTTTCTGTCCATACAAATACACCTCTGCATCCTTGCCCCTCCCTTCTCACTCACTGCTTTTCTGTAACATCTATTTTGAAATAACGTCTTCCTAAAGTTTCACATTAAAAATGTGAAAACATCTATTTTGCAGTGATTTTAGTCATATTTATTTTGAGTAATCTTTTCTTGTCTGTCTTGGACCACCAAGATTGGAAACAGAACAGAAGTGTAAATCTTATTATCCACACTGTAACTATGTGAAACATTTGATAACTAGTTTATTTTTAATTATCCTGTTCTTTCTCTTCCACCACTTTTTCACTGATATTGCTATGAAGTCATATTTGCAGGGGGAGAATCGTGTCCAAATAATTTAAAGCTTGAATCTTACTATGTATCTAATATTTGCTCTGTGCTTATACCATCTGGTTGTAAAAGGAAATCAGGTTGTTTTTTATGCCATTGACTATATTTATATGTCCTGTGAATTTGCAGTAAAACAGTGATCAATAACAGTCAACATGAATTTTAGGGCAATTTGAGTTATGTACCAAAAAAGAAATATCAGAGACATCATCAACCTCTATTATCTCCCTCCTTGGCTACATGCTAATACTTATAAGATTATAATATTATCCAAATTGATAATATTTCTAAAGATTTTATATATATATATATATATAGTTTCCTGGAATTTGGGAATAGCAAGTCTAATACAATAATGTCTTAATTTTCGATGTAACACTAAACTACCATTTGCTACAGATTTTAATTGGAATAACTTTGCATATTATTATGAACTTTTAGACCAAAAAGAAAAGTGTGTTCAAGTGTGTGCAGATCATATACATATGAAATTAAATACACATTTATATACTTTATAAGCATACATTTATATTTATCTATATAAAATACAAAATCATATTTCATTTACATGTTAAACTATCAGATTTCATGCAAAATGCTAAATGTTGCATACTATAGAAAGAACTGTGATTTTAATGAATAACAAGTTAATTTTTAAGAATTTAACTTTAATTAATTAATTTTTTTTTATGTAGTGCTGAGGTTTAAACCCAAGGCCTCACCTGTGCTAAGCAAACCCTCTACCACTGAGCTATAACCCCAGCCCCACAAGTTAATTTTTAAACATAATTGTTGGTGAGGCTCCTATGGGAGATGGAGTATTGTCTCCATCCTCACAGAAGGTCAGGCTTCTGTGAATATGAGTATATTCATGAAACAACTGGAAAACTGAAATAGATGCTAAGATTGTATATCAGAAACATATGAAGAGTTTAAAGATAGAGTGCTATAGTCAGAATGGCAGAGAAAGGAAGGCCTCATGGAAGAAAAAGTCATTTACTTTCACTAAATAAAAGCCCCATAATTTCTTGAATCGGAATGATGGAAAGGCAAGAGAGCACAACTTCATCTTTTGTGGTGTTCTTGTTTTACAGAGGACGGCAGGCCCAGGAAAGCCCAGACTTAACCAAGGTTAGTGTGCATGCTAAGATGGTAAGTTTAGATCAGTAATGATGAGTGTTGAGGGAAGAGGCAGAGGAAGGCTCACTAGAGCAAGGGAAGTGCTGGTGACCGGTTCATTCCTGACCCTGAGGTTTATTTCAGTGCCAGGAGATGGCTGGGTCTTTCAGAACCTTTACTAAGTGGTTAGAGAAATGAGACTCCCCCCTGGGGCAGAGCAAAGAATCCTGGAGAACCAAATCTAGGATCTTAAGCTCTAGATACTAGCTCTGGCTGGGAAAGAGTGGAAGGAGATGCAATATGGAGGGACCTAAAGAGTTTTATTTTAAGTCAAGATTCAAAGAAGCATTGATATTTCTTAGTATATCCATCTTCTCATCTTAATCACACAATCTCTAAGTTTCTAGTAATGCATTCCTAAGCAACTTGTGCACAAATTTTCTTTTAGTAGCATACATTTGGTGACACTACACAGGTAGGTGCTGGCAGATTTTTCATAAATACTAGCATAAAAATAAAAATAGCTAACATTTACTTAATTTTTAGAACATGCTATGTTGAGCACAGCACCAAGTTACTAACTTCAATAATAAAAATAACTAGTTTCTATGCATGAGACTTCAGTTTTCATTTTCATTCTGCAGATAAGAAAACTGAGGTGTAGAAAGTTAAGAGAATTCCTCCCAAACTCACATAGTGAAGGAAGAATTTTTTTAATTCCAGTCAATGATTCTGATCACTCATTTTAGAAAGTAATTCCCTGTGTGCAGAATTTATGACTAAAATTTTATGACTCATAACACCATATTCTCTGAAAAAAGAAGGTATTTTATATGAATAAGTAGTCATTAATCAAGATACCCACCTGCAAAGAACTTGTTCAAATGTTTGGCTGGCATTTTGGTCTTCGTGGTTATAGAAAATGCAGTTATTGACTTTAAAAAATTACTTAGTTAAAAAAGATACAAATATCTCATTTCAGGTAAGGAATGACTAGGGAATGGATTCAGGAACAGAGAGAATCTCAAAAGCAGATAAGCTTTAAAAGAAAACTCCAGAAATAACTCTTGGCCACCATGCATTTCTGAAGTGTGAAACTGAGACCCGTTGCCAGATCCTCTGAACAAAATCTGTGAAAAATCAAAGGACATAATCTGGTAGGATTTCTTCTGCCATCAGAGCTATACTGAGCTGCAGCAATTCTGGTTGAAATGTTTCACTCTTCCAAAAGGCAGCAGCTGGTCTCTGGTATAAAAAGCAAATTGGTGAATAAAATTCACACTTTTCAAAATGTGTGAACATCGGTGATTTTTTTTTAAAGCACTACTTTCTTCTGAAGCTAAACCAGGGAAGCAAACACTGACTTTCAAATTTTCCTTTTTAATTTAAATTTCTGTCAATTTTCTTGGTAAAATGTTGTGTTTATAGTGTTGTATAGACAGGGTTAGTATGTGTGCATGTACACACACATCACACACACAAACACACTGCCCTTCTCTCTTCCATAACTAAGCTGCCAGGTTTAAAAAAAAAAAAATACTTTGACTCAGTTAAACGAAAACCAAATTTAACCATGAAATTCTGAAGACATGACTGAGGCATAAAAACGTTGCTGCAGAAAGTGAATCATCTCTTAGCAAAGTGCTTCCAAACTCAGTATCCCAGGATACACATTTGCCTTAAATTTAAAATTGAGAGGGTCCTATTAAGTAGTAGACATTTGTAAATCACAAATAACCTTCTTTAAGTGTATCATATCAATTAAATTCACGCAAAGAAGTTAGTTGTATAGAACTCAGACTTCTCCCAAACCTTGAATCAGCAAAATGACATATCTACACTTCAGCTTCTGTACTGAAAGTATCAAGAGAAAGATGAACATCTTCCAGAACAGTTTTCTAGATGGAATTTCCTCAATACTCTAACGAATCTTTCTAGTTTTCAATAAGAGAGTTTGAAATATAAACTAAATGTGTACATCCAAGGCTTGATTTTTACTATGAATGCATAATCAACTGCTTTTAAAAAAAAAAACAGAATAATTTCAGATTTACAAAATAATTGCAAGATTATTAACAGAGTTCCTGCATATCCTTTGCCCTATTTCCCCTGTTATTAATATCTTAAATCGGTATTACATTAGTGTTAGAATGAACAGATATTCTTTTTACAATGCCCCAGCCTTATTAAAGTATGATTGACAAAATACAATTTTATGCATTTGTAGTAGACAATGTTATATTCCGATATAGCAGACATTGTGAAAGGATTAAATCAAGATAATTAACACTGCCATTATCTCACATACTTATCTTTTTTGTAGTGAGAACATTTAAGATTCATTTGTAACAATTTTCAAGTACACAAAATATTACTACTAACTACAGACCATGTGATACATTGGGTCTTCAAAACTTATTTATCAGGTCTAACTGAACTGCTGTGCCCTTTGACTAACATCTCCTCACCACCCAGTCATGTTCTCCCAGCCTCTGGCAACCACATGTTACTCTCTACTTTACAAGTTCAACGTTTTTAGATTCCACAGGTGAGATCATACCATTCTATTTTTAATTTTTTAAGGAAACTCTATACCCTTTCCATAATAACTCTACTAATTTCAGTTTCCATCAGCAGTGTACAGGGGTTCCCTTTTCTCCATATCTTTGCCAACGCTTGTTACCTTTTTTCTTTTTCATAAAAGCTATTCTAATAGGTGTGAGCTGAAATCTCATTGTGCTTTGAATTTGCATTTCCCTGATGGTTTAATGGTGTTAAACAAAATTTTATATATCTGTTGGTCATTGACATAATCTCTTTAGATAAATGAATACTCCTAGAATCAGTCATTTCTCCAAGGACCCTGGACCCCCTTTATTTGGGAATGGCATTAAAAACCAAAATCTGGGCACTAGAGATGTTCATTGCTATTGGGGTGTCATTGCTTCTAGGCTTTCTCAGTCGACAGATCAAGGAAATATATGTATGTACACTAACTCATGTAATCACATACATCTATAAATGCTTCTATATGTAACCATTTGCATCTATACTAATTAAACATGAATTCATACCAATGTCTTCGACTCTAAATTATAACCTGTTAGGCCACTTTAGTCTCTCTCTTCCTTATCTATAAAATTTCACTCTAACAATGAGAAACATGGCTTCTGCCACCTGCCACTCATTTATTTAATTGTTCAATTCCAGTGCACATGTACAGTGGCATCAGAATTGTTAATCCATACTCCTATGGGAAGTAACTTCATCAACTATAGGACAATAATTATGTACAGCTTCTATTCTCTTAACTTTATAGACTCTGGTCAGCATTTTTAACTCCTACCAGCCTTTCAATTGGGTTGCCTCATAAATTTGTAATATGATTAGGTTGTTTTGTAAAATCCACTGTACTTTAAAAAGGAAGAAAGCTAAATATATTAACCTGATTGATTTTATTCTAGGTGACAGGATATTGTAAATAGAATTATATTTTATTCCAAGTTCCCAAGTATTTTAAACATTATTTAAACTTTATGGCCATGTAATTTATTCAGGGTGCTTATAACACACACACACACACACACACACACAAATACACACACACACACAAATACACACACACACACACACACGTGTGTGTGTGCATTCACACAGACCTCTACCTATACCCAAACACATTCGCTATAATAACACTTCATAAGAATCTAATGTTGAAATGTTTCATAGTTTACTTCTTATAAGATAAACTATTTTTCAGTAAAGAATTGTGTATCAGAAAGAATATAACAACATAAATTTACTCCACAAGAGATGATTCTACCATAAAGGATTTTAATTATTTTATCCTCTTCTCTTTATCCATATTTTAAAATAAAAAGCAAGAGAAATTTAGCCTCCTGTTATTGGAACAATTCCAGCTGAGGACTGGACAGATAAAGGTCATGAACAAAGGGTAAAGCCAGGACTTTGCTTTAGTGGCTCAGGTTTTTACTCCATAAAAGGACAGTGACATACACAACAAAGACAGGTCACACATAATGAAACATTTGGCATCTTTTCCAATTTTACATACTGAGGATAATTATTGTGTGACTGTCACAAGCCATTTCCAAGGATAGCCTAAATTTCTCAAACAGGGTTATTAATTATGTCTACCTATTTCTTAAAAAATAGAGTAGGAATGAAACTACTTTCATGTTTCCTTTCATTGCAACCTGATTTAAAGAAGGGATATCTGCCTATTAACTTGGTTGAAAAAGAAGTGGCTAGGTTTATAAGCACCACCTAACTTTAAAAAGTCACAATTACCCTGTCTTAATGAACATCCTCTACCTGCCATCCAAAGTGTCAGTTGTTGTTCCCTTGTGCATGCCTTGACTTTTGACAAGAACTGCCCAAGAGGGTGACTCTAAGCACATTTTCCAAAGCACTAGGCAATTTTTCAAGTAACACTGTTGGGTCAGGGATTCCAAAGAGCACACAGACAGTCACAAGAGTATAAAACACAACTAAGTGGTTAAGGTCAACTTGCCAAACTTGAGTTTTCAATGAATTCTCTCATGGAAGAGATCTCCAGTAGGCATCTAAGGGGGCCACTAATGTAAGTGTGACTCATGCAATCTGCATCTTGAAGTAACAAAGGGGATCATAATGAAAACTCAAAGGCATTCATTTCAAAAAAAGGCAGAGCAAGAAATCAAAGGAAATTTTTGGTCTATTATTTTCCGTGAAAGTTTTCTTTAAATGAGAAAACATTCAAATAAATTTAATGAGTTCTAATATCTAATTATTGAGATTGGTTATTTACTTTCTTCCATAAAAGCAGATATTTGTTAAATCAAATTTGTGGTCCACTTAAAAATCAACTGAGTAACATTGCTCTACTTAATATTTAGGGAGTCAAGTTTGTTTTACATTACATACAACTGCAGAGCATTAAAATACAAGAAATTTCAATTTTAGAAAATATTCTCAAACTTACTTTTGAAAAGTGTTAGAAAGAAAATATACAATGATTTACAGCACCTATGACGGGAAAAATAAAAAGTAAATTTGGGAGCATTTAATTGACCACAGAAAATATCAACTTCCTCAGAGTAAAGAGAAAATATTACATCCACGAAAAAAAGAATAGGGAATTCTGAAAAACAAACACCAAAAATAAAGAATTCCTAGAGCTCTGAGAAATTGGAAAAAAAAATGAAAGTAAAAATGAAAACTTTGTTAGAAGGTAAATCACAATTAATCTCTCAGGAAGTAGGGAAAATGTTTTATAAAAGGAAGATAACAGAAAATATGAAAAAGTTAAAATGGATACAGGTGGTCCAACATCTGATGTGTAGAAGTTTCAAAGAGCAAATGAAGAGGAAGAAATTATCAAGGAAATAATACCAGAAAATTTAACAAAATAGAAGCGCAATCATTTTAAGATTTAATGAGTACCCAGTACACTGATGATAAAAATCTACATCAAATTTCTTCACAACACTGTTTCATAATTCTAAAGATAATGAGTGGATCATAAAATATCATAGAGAGAAACAAACAAACCAAAAAAAGCCATATAGAAAGAAATATGAGCAAGAAGGGCTCACATGAGCAAGATGAGATAGGATCCTCCCCAAATGAGAAAATAGTCAAGGTCGGAAGGAAATTCCTTCCCATGAAGCTGGTGAAGAGAAAACCTCCAGCTCAACTCCACCCAGTGGATAGGAGAATGGAGTCTTCCAGGGAAGTTTTCTAAAAAAAATGTAAATGGTAGACCCTCCAATATATGTAAGCATAGAGAAAAGAATATTTATTAATATTCAACATATCCCAAGAATCACTGGAATAGGCACACAGAAAATTAACGTTTAAAAGGGAAGCAACTAAAAACAAGCAAAAGGAGCGAAGTATGTAATAAATGAAACAATAATACAGGTTGAGTATCCTAACCCTTACCTGAAATACTTGGACCAAAAATGTTTCAGATTTTAGATTTTCTTTTGGAGTCTGGAGTACATGCATATACATACTGAGATATCTTGAAGTGGAACCCAAATAAGCATAGGATTCATTTATGTTTCATATACACCTTACACGTAGCCTGAAGGTAATTGTATACAAAATTTTTAGGGTATCTGTATTTTGACTATGATCTATCACATGAGGTCAGGTGTGTAATTTTTTTGAGGTAACATGTTGATGCTCAAAAGTTTTCAGATGTGAAGTACTTCATGTTCTGAATTTTTAGGTTTGGTATGCTCAACCTATGGAATAATACTTCACTCAGCAATAAAATCTAAACACTGACTTTTGACAATATAAAATGGACATGAAGGCAGGAGGGTGAGATAAGGAGATTGAGACAGATATAAGAGAGATAAACCCCTATTTGTCAAGAAAGTAAAAAATAAGTTTGATTAATCAAGAAATAGCAGAATAAGCATATGTTTAGAGCACTATGGAGGCAAATAGTCAAAATGGTCTTTAAAAATGAAAATCTAGGGAACAGGATTTGTACAGAAGGTGCTACAGGCAAATCCTCTGCTTTGTAGTAAAACTTTGAATACTGTTTGATTTCTGAATACATTTATTTATTTATCTATTGCTAGAAATAAAAATATATTACAATAAAATCAAACTGGCTTCAGAAGTAGTAATAATATTCTCTTTCTTAAGCTAAGTTGGGGGATGAACAATTCTTTTTCAAAATGTATTATGGAAATTTTCAAACACACATAGTAAAGTTAAAAGAATCTTTATAATGAACATCTATATACTGATAATCAGACTCTGTTTTTTTTATATACATGACAGTAGAGTGTTTTAACATTGTTACCATACTTGTCTCATGAGATATTTATCTCCTATCATTTGGATCTAGAATGTCTCCAAGAGGCCCATGTGTTAAAGATGTGGTCCCCCGTCTGTGGTTGTGCTGGGAGGTGGTGGAGCCTTTAGGAGGCAGGAAGAATTTAGGTCACTGTGGGTGTGCTCATGAGGGGGATATTGGGACCCTGGCCCCTTCCTGTCTCTCTCTATTGCATTCAAGCACCAGATTAGCAGTTTGCTTCCTGATGCTCCTACCATTATGTACTGCCTTGCTACAGGCCTGAGAGCAACAGAGTTTAGTAAAGGAAGTCGAAAACTGACTGGGATAAACATTTACTTCCATTTCTAATAAGAATTTCCCTTCTTGCTTAGTTATGCTTGTAGTAGCAAACATATACTTTTTTGTCACCTAACATTTAGTTAAGGACAAGAGACTAGCTTGAATGTCACAATGCAAATATCTAAAGTAATTTTAATGGAACTTCATGACTCTCTAATCATTCAACAGTATTTGAATTAATGAAGATTATAAGATATATAGCCAGATGTATAGGACATACGTTGTCTAAGAGGGAACAGTTTTGTGAATGTGGTTTAACAGACAATGCTTAGTCTTGAACATACACTAACACTTCTATGACTCTGTGGTATTACCCAGATCCATAAATCACATCCTTCAGGAAACCAATAAAGTAAATCAGTACTTTGAAATCTCATTAATCCTGCAGCTGAAATCTGATCTCTGCAACAGCATAGAGCATAGGAAGGACAAAAGGTGGTGAAGAAACTTAAGTGGGACATTCTGCAAAGAGGCTGCCTCAAACCTCTTAACAGACGAATCCAAGAATCTGAGCCCTCAGTGGAGTGTGTGGTGACCCCATTCTTTTAAAGTTAATGACTTTTCATTTCCTAATTTTAGTAACTTTGTATACACAAAATAGCTAACTTCAAGGAGAAGGACTGGGACTAATGAAACCAGACTAAAGGAGTGAAACAGAAAAAATCCATAAACATGGGACAGAAAGACCAGCAGTGGTAGTAAAGTGAGAACCAAATTTACATGCATGAAAGTCATTTTCAGACATGAAGCTAGCCAAGTCTACCTATAGAAGTGTCACCAGAACCACAGATACTTCTTCATGGGTGTAAAAGGCATGTTAACAACCTAATAATAAGAAAATGAATAACCTGATTTTAAAACAGTGAAAGGGATCTGATTGTACATTTCTCTAAGGAATACATCCAAATGGCTGTATGAAGTGCTCAACATGACTAATGATCAGGGAAATGCAAATTAGAACCATGCTGAAATATTGCAGTACGTCAAAGAGATATCTGCACTTCCATGTCCATTGCAGTATTATTTACGCTACTAAGGAACGCAACCAACCCAAGTGTCCACCAATGGATAGACAAAGAAAATGTAATATACATACACAAATACTTTTCAGCTTTTAAATATAAGAAAATCTTTTCATTCATGATAATATGGGTGACCCTGGGGGAGATAATACTAAGTGAAATAAGTCAGGCTCTAAAAGATACTGCCTGTTCTCATTTATATGTGGAATCTCAAAAAGCTGAACTCCATAGAAGCAGAGAGTTAAAATGATGGTACCAGAAGTTATGGATGGGCAAGGATTGGGAAGGTAGAGGTAAAGGAGTACAGATGGTACACCACAGTTATTATAATTAATAACAATATGGGGTTGAGGTTGTGGCTCAGTAGTAGAGTGCTTGCCCAGCATGTGTGAGGCACTGGGTTTGATCCTCAGCACCAAATAAAAATAAATAAATAAAATAAAGGTATTGTGTTCATCCACAACTAAAAAAATAACAAATAACAATGTGTTATATACTTTAAAATTGCCAAGAGTAGATTTTTAAGTGTTCTCACCATCAAAAACTGATAAGTATGTGAAGTGATGCAGATTTTAATCAGCTTGATTGAACCATTCCATAATAGCTCATATATATATCTTTTTTCACATATATCAAAACATCAGGGTGTATATCTTAAATAAATACAGTTTTTCTTTTTCTAGTCCATTTAAAATAGTGGAAAGCCAAGCTGCAGTCAGCTTATATGCTTAACATTGAACATATGCTAAAACTGGACACCGTTGACCAGAGATAAAGCATGTTTATCAACTAAAAATACACACTTTATATAAAATATTCTTTTTCATTGCTTAGGGAATCCATAACTATTATATATCTTAATAGGTACTTGAAGACAATTCTTACTATGTAAAGACAATTACCTTACATAGAGTAATTCTGTTTTTCTTTGCCTCTGCATGTTTATGAAATATAGATTGATTTCAACTTTATGATTTCAAACTAGTCCCCTATTGCTAAAGATGGTCTATTCTCGAACTCTGTTTTCCTCACAGTGACAAAGTTCTGAGTTCCAACTGAGTAATAACTTCCAGGGTATTTGTTACCTTAAAACAAATGAGGTTGTACACTCAATTCAGTTATGTCCAAATCACAAAACACTAGAAACATCACTAAGTTGAGAAATTAGAGATTTTAGCTTCAGCTTTACTAGTAATTAGCAGTGTTCTTTTGGGAAAGTCAACTTCTGTCTTTCCCTGTCTGAGAGAGCCAAGATCCTTCAAAGAGTTCAAGTTTATGATTATATTATTCTTGAGCATTTATAAGCCAAGATCTCAGAACCTGTGAGAAGTCACTCCAAAGTTCTCAAGACTCGGATTCCTTGTTGTCTTCTACTCTGAAAATAGGCCTGGCTTCATAAATCTCTTCAGTAGGGTTGTTGTGTTGGAACTGGAGGGGTGCCAGGATTGGTTTCATGCATAATTTCCTACTTAGAGCTATTTCCCCTGTCTCCTTGTCTTACCCATTCTGTTTCTGTCTCTTTCTTTAAACTCTATCTCGTAACTTCCATGCACTTTCCATCTTACCCTTCTCCACACATTTTCCAAAGACAATAGCAAGTCCAAAAAATGTAACAGAATTCTGCAGAAAGAGGAAGCCTTTGTTGTCTAAACTACTTGATTATAGGTGCTGGGTTGAAGAGTTCATGCATGATTTTAGATTTTTATACTGTGCTTCATCATTTCAGGTAATTGCTTAAGAAACAGGAGCATATTCTGATTATTTTCTGTGAGTTGATCAATCTATCCACAGACTCCAATGACCCAGAGAGTAGATGCATATCCAAAAGCATCTAACAAATTTTCAGGAGGCATTTATGCACTCCTGGTTGCTTCCACTAAAATATCCTTCTCTAAAATGAATTATTTGCCAATTCTACATTATAATGTTCCAAGTCTAACAACTCCCAGGCTGCCCCATGTGGCCTAACAGAATTCTTTTCCAATTGCTGTTTAAAAAGTTTAAATAAAAATTCATGTTTCTTGCCCTAATTATCTATTATACTTTTATTCAATCTTTTGCTTATTAAATTAACCTCTGAAAATTTTTATCTCAAGCTGATGTGCCCAAAATTGGCTATATTATCAGTTTTCAAATTTATTTTCTTTGAAATCATACTTGACTTTTAAAAAATATTTTTTAGTTGTAGATAGACACAATATCTTTATTTTATTTGTTTATTTTTATGTGGTGCTGAGGATTGAACCCAGTGCCTCACATGTGTTAGGCAAGTGTTCTACCACTGAGCTACAGCCCCTATCTCATAGTTGATTTTATAAAAAGTGTTTTCAAAAGTATACATAAGTTCTTACCCTTAAGAAATTAGTTATGAAAAGATAGAAAAGTAGCAATAATGGTAGAGTTGTGATGAAAAATAAAACAAGCATTATATTACGCTGAAAAATCATTTAAATAAAAATATGACTGACAACCAGTCGAGTGCTGGTAAATAATTAATGCCTGGGTTTTCTGTGTGGGGCTGGGGTCCTGGTTTGTAGTAACTACTGAGTTCCACAGTATAAATATGTCCTCATGAAATCCAGGATAATTTAGCAACTAAGAAAATTCTTGAAATTTAAAAAATTATCTCAAACAAGTTGGTACTGTCAGCTTAATAACTGATGCCTCCTACATTTAAATCATTGTTAAACTTAAATATTGTAACTGAATTAACACATGTCTTCTATCATCATTAGATTCTTTTGGCTCATTCATAACTGATTTTTTAATATTATCTTTTAAATAACTAGATCTGGGGAAAAAGGAATAATAAAATGTCTTAAACAACCACAAATATTTTTATATACTAACAAGCTACCTAAGAAGAGTAAGCATGAATTAAATATACACATCATTGAACAGAATTCTCAACACCTGCATAGTGTACTGACCTGGCATTCATTGATAGATACTAAACTCCTGGTGGAACTTGAACAATGATCATGATGTAGCAGAAATTATATTCAGCAACAAGATTAAGAATTTATTTTAACACTGCTTCTAACCCACTGAGCACCAACCAACACTAGAAGATGACAAAATCATAATTTGGTTGGCAACCTTTAAGCATCCCAATACCAATTCCCTTATCCTGCCACAAAATCTACCCATTCAGGCAGTCTTGACATGTGAGGATTAGGTCCATTATTCCATTTGTGTTTTAAATGTGCTTTCCCTTTATAGCTGAGGATTAAGTTAATCCCTTCCTCCATAATGCATGAGGTTTGAGTTTTCCTTCAAATTATGGGATTTGCACTGGTGCACACTGTCTTCACCAGTATCTCTCATGATTAACCAGATTCAATTAGTTTCTTTATTTACTGAGTACTGTCTACCTGTCAGGAACTATGTCAGGCACTGAAGATTCACAGAGGCTCAAGGACAGAGCCTCTTTTCTCCAGTGGACCAGTTCAGAGCCAGTAAGAGTAATGGTTCCCAGTAATCCAAGTGAAAAGCATAAAAAATTAAACTTAACTTACCCCAAGTCATCCCCAATGATGATGGCTTAGTCAATCTGGATGATTGACTCATTGAATCATGTCACTGCACCCAAACAGAAGAAATGTTTAATGGAATCATATAGCCCATTGTCTTTCATACTATTTACTGCATACTTAGATACTGAAGAAATTTAGAAAACGGGGAAAATTTAAAAGCACACATAAATCAAAACATTCTAATATCCTCTCCTTAGGCACTAATCCTTCCATTTAATATTTGCATAATTTTTAAAGATTTAATTTTTGACTCTCGTCATTCAAGCTCCCTGAAGTATCTGCAGTGCTTCTGCATATCAGAAAGAAAAGTGCCAATGGTTCCTCAACTGCCAAACTTCACCAATTACTCTATTTAAATAAGTAGTCTCATAAGCACCTCACCCCTTGACCATATTCACATCTTCAGTAGCAAAAGATTATTTCACTTCAAGTAATATTTTTTCCCTTCACTGTATATTCTATATTTGTTTCACTTGATTTCTGCTAGTTCAGATCATAAAAGCCCAAGTATAGGCCTTTAATCCTTATCCCCAGTTTCATGTGCACTTTCCTTTGTTAATAATCATGACAGTTTTTTAGATTCACTGTTCTTTTCATTCTGTTCACTCATTCACTAAATCTCATCCAGCCCTGGTTTCTCCTCTGAAATTACCTAGATTTCAGCAGAAGAATAATAGTTTACTTTACAGTAATGGAAAATCAAAGAACATTGAGAATGCACACTAAGGTACTGTTCAACTTCATCTTTCTTTGGACTAAAAGTACAATGCCCTTTTTATCTCAGCAGCAGCTTTCTGAATTTCAATACTTTCTTATTATAGTGATAGCCATCTAGAGAGCTATGTTTACTGATAATGATACAAGAACTTTTGGAGGGAATAAGTCTGTTCAGAAAGAGACTCAAAACTAAGCAGAGGGGAAAAGATATTTAATAAAATTTAAATTGCCTCCTTAGAATTAAAGGTTGACATTCTCAGGGAGCCACAGCCTCTAAATGACTTGGAATCTAACTCTACCTCTCATCCCTATCTCTTTAGAGATGGCAAATAATTAAGGTGGCTTAATTTTTAAAATATCCCCCAACAGCATTCTGAAATCTTTCTTCCCAAGAAATTCACCTGCCCAGTCATATCCCATCACTGAACTTGTTCTAGCACTGAATTTTGGTTTGATTAGTAACAACCTTTAGAGATTCTTCCCTTTTGGGGGAATTTCCTTGCTTGATCTGACACACAACTGTACTAGATGACAAGAAAGGCAGATGACAAGAAAGGCATTATCTTGTTTTGGTCAGCATTTTTCATGACTAAAGGACCTGACCAGAACAACTGTACAGGAGGAAAAGTTTATTTGGGGGCTCACAGATTCACAAGTCTTAGTCCATAAAAGGCCAGTTCCATTCCTTGGTGCTTGAGGTAAGCCTGAACATCATGGCAGAGGTGTATGGCAGAGGGAAGCAGCTCACATGATGATTAGGAAGCAGAGAGAAAGAGAGAGAAATCTCCACTTGCCAGATACAAATATATAACACAAAGCCATGCCCCAATTCCTGCCTCCTTCAGCCACACCCTACCACTTCAGTAACTACTCATTTAATCCCTACCAGGGGATTAATTCACTAATTGGGTTAAGGCTCTCATAACCCAATCATTTCTCCTCTGAATCCTGTTGCACTGTCTCACATGTGAGCTTTTGGTGGACACTGCACATCCAAACTATAACACCTCTTGTCAATGACAACAACTTCCTCCCCCTATAGAGACTGAAGGATGAATTTGTTTTTGAAGAAACAAAGTAGGGGATATAAAATGTGCAAAAGAAAAGAGTATTTCTGGATCCTTCAGCAAGTCCAGGGAAAAGAGCCCCCAAATCTGAGTTCCAATAATATAGAAAAGGTCAACCTTAGGTTTATTATTCATCCAGTCTGAGGACACAGTGAGTTCTAACTAAGCCTCGAGGTCAGGCACTAGAAATAGAAAGTTAAATAAGACATGTATTTTGGTCTTAGGGGGTATGTAGTCTCCTAAAAATGACAAACATTTCAACTAATACAGAAAGTTCTTCATGTTCATGGGTTCCACATCCATGGTTTCAACCAACACGGATAGAAAATATCAGCAGAAAAAGAAACTGGATGAACTAAACATACATACTTTTCTTGTCAATTATCCTAAATTTTATAGCAACCATTAGCATTATATTAAGTATTAGATAATTAAAAGCATAGAGGAAGATTCCAGAGGTTATATATAATCATTATGCCATCTTGTATAAGGGACGTGAATATTTGTAGATTTTTGGTATCCCTGGTCATCCTGGAACCAATTCCCATGGATAATGAGGAATGGCTGTACTAAAATAAGAGATGAGAAGTATAAGATATGTGTTCAAACTGTTGTGGGATTTAAGAGACAAGTCCAACTAAAGATTCGAAGTCCAACTAAAAATAAAAAGCGGGGGGGGGGGGGGAAGAAACCATACATCTAGACTTAAAAAATGTTGCTCCATGTCATATCATTATCATTATGTGATGCTGGGTAAATGAGGTATATGCACATAGAAGTCATAGAACCCAATTGCAGAAGGGAACCGCTATGAACCCCTAAACAAAACATGCACATGCCCCACCCCTTCTGTACTTGAATCTGCTGCCAACCTTCTTCTGTGGCACTCAGTCTTAATCCTATGACTGAGCTTCTTTGGGAATGGAGTGCTTACTATCTTTCAGGCAGTTACTGTATTTGGAAATTTCCATTTAGCCAAAATCTGTTTCCCCTTAACTTCTACCAATTGGCATCAGTTATTTCCTCCAAATTCTTTTAGTGAATGCATTCCAATTACCCAAAGAGTATAGCTAAGTAAATAAGAATCTAAAAGAATGCTGTATTTCAGGCTACTTGGATCTTTTTACTGACAATGAAATGCAATACACTTAATATTGTTGAGTGTCCACTATATGAAAGGAACAGTGTGAAGTACTAAGCAGGTAGTAGAATGAGAGAAAGCTCTGCCCTCACAGTCTAATGGGGTGGGAGGAGGATTTGTACATCCTTGAGGTGCAGGACAAATCCTCCTCACAGAGGACAATTCAAGTAAGAAGATGGGTTCAGCAAATGGAGAGATCACATTCCATTACTAAACCTAGAAAGAACCATGGAGAAAGTGAAACACAAAACTAACAAGACAGAGCCAGCCAGTACTTACTCACCACCAACTATGTACTAGGTACGGTTTGAGGGCTGAGGTTTAGCAGATATTCAATATTCCAAGTCTTTATTTTCAAAGAGTTTAGATTCTAGAGGGGAAGAAATTATAAACAAGTTTTGTGTGTGTGTGTGTGTGTGTGTGTGTGTGTGTGTAAGAAAGAGAGAGAGAGAGGGATTGAGATTGAGATCGGGGGGGCGGGTCTTTAAGCACAGACTTTAAGAGAATAAGCAAGATATGTAGATATCTAGGGGAAAAAAGGGGTCTTGAAGATAAGATTTTACTTGGATGATGTAGAATGAAAGGCATACACTAAGGCCTAAAGTCAGAAAACTATGTGACACAAAGGGAAATAACGTGTGCTGCATCTCTCTGAAATATAAGGTAAGTGTTAAGAATCACAGAAGATAAGTATTGAAGAGTACAGTTGGGTGGCAATTCTCCATGACACTTTTACATGTCACGACAGCTTTCACCCCAGATTATTTTCTCAAGTGTGCATAGAGAAAACAGTCTCAGAAGACGGCAGTAATGCCTCTTTTTGGAATAGACAGCATATTTGTTTCCTTACCAAGATAATAAATATGTCATCTCCTTCTGGGGCAAAGGTTTTGATAGTGGCCCTCTTATAAGACCAGAATTTTCTAAGCTTAGAATTTCTTAGCAGTGATCCAACATCACCGAATGCCCAGCATTCCTCTGGGCTACTCCATATCATCCTCATGGGACTGATAGGGAGAACCAATACAAACATGAAGCTCTTGTTGTCTGATATGCCATGAGTCATAAAGTCTTTTGTCTCTGATCCAGGAGACTCATGTCTCTGGCTAACATTTATGAAACCACTATCGTCTAAGTTGTTGCTTGTAAGTAGGGTAAAAGCTCAAAATCTCCACAACATAATTGGGTTCTTACTGTGGTGATAGCTGACAAATGAGCTGAGAAACTTTCATTCTAGTTGGTAGGGAACAAGAGAAGCTAGTGATATATTTAATCGGAATATTGTTTGGTGATATTAATTTATTAGTATGACTTAGGATTGAGTAGAGGAGAAAACCATGATGGAGACTGAAAGATAACACTCTCTGGACAGATACTTTGACACATGATTTCATTTAATCATCACAATGAACTGAATCTTCATTTATTCATTAATCCACCATTACAGAGCATCCACCATGCTCCAATACTTCTTCAAGAGTTTGAGATACAATTTTTTTAGGAAGATTGGGATACAGCAATGAATAAAACCTCAGGCAAGATTCTTGTCTGCATGGGAATCACATTCCAGGTTGGAATACATACAAACAACTAAAGAAACACATACTTGATAAGAATGTCAAGTGGTTATAAATTTTCAAAAGAAAAATAGAGCAGGGTAAAGGGAAAAGTAATGGGAATGCTTTTTTAGACAGAATGATCAAGTATGACCTTTCTAAAGGGATTGGACATAAGCAGAGACCTGAAAAAAATGAAGCAGCTGCTGTGATTTTTGTATGCTTAAGAGATAAGGAAACTGGATCTTGGGACTGCAATGTGGTGGAACCTACAAAAACTGAAACCCAAATCTGTGCTGTTGATGTTGTTCTACTCCTTAAAGGTGAGGTACTGAAAACCTTCAGGGACACTATAAGTCTACAGTGTAGAAACTGTACTGCCTCAGATCCACATGGCTAGATGGGAAGACAAACAACAACATGAAAAAACAAGTGGATAAAGTGCCTCAAACAAACCAAGATGCTCCAATTATAGAATCCATTGACAACACAGTAGAAGAAATGTCAAAGGAGTTCAGAATGTACACAGTAAAACTGCTCCGAGACTTAAAGGAGGATATAAGGAGTGAAATCAGAGATAAATTTCAGGAGGTGAAAGATCACTTATAAAGAGAGAAAGATCCTGAAAAAAAATCAAGCAAAAACCCTTGTAATGAAGGAATCAAAAACCAAATTAAAAATCAATGGAAAGTATCACCAACAGATGAGAATACTTGGAAGACAGAACCTCAGGCAATGAAGACAAAGTATATAATCTTGAAAATAAAGTTGAGGACACAGAGAAGATGATAAAATGTGTGATGTTCCCTCACCCAGACACAATGCCTGAACAGCAGCTGCTGAAGCCAACAAGTGGAGTTACTGTAAATATTTCTGAGCTGATAAGAAGGACCCCCAAGGCATGTACTGTGGCTGGATTCAAATGCTGCTCCAAAAGCAACTGAAAGGCAAACAAATGCAGAAATGTCTGAATTTGTCTGAGAGAGGATAAAGATTGAAGAAGAATATGCAAAGAACTTGACTAAGCTCTCTTAGAACTCCTTGGCTGCACAGGAGGAAGGCTCCCTAGGAGAAGTGTGGGCCCAAGTGAAAAAGAGCCTGGCAGATGAAGCAGAAGTTCACCTCAAATTCTCTGCCAAGCTTCACAGTGAGGTAGAGAAGCCCCTAATGAACTTTCATGAGAACTTCAAGAAAGACATGAAAAAGTGTGACCACACCATATCGCCGACCTCTGCAAGTAATTCACCAGCAGCTATGCATCAGTGGAGAAGGCCTGGAAAGCCCTCACAGAGTAGCAGAGAGACCTGGAGATGAAGATCCAGCAGAGCTAAAGATCAAGCTGAGCAAAAAGATGGAGGAGGACATCAAGAAGGCATGGAAGAAGTCCACACAGGCTGGCGATACCTTATGCACTGTGTGGACTTCTACAACCAAGCCCAGTTCAAGTGGTTTGAAGAGATGGTGACCAATACTTTGGAGCTGGAGAGGCTGAAAGTGGAGAGGGTGGAGATGATCTGGCAACATCTGTGCCAATACACATAGCTGCAGCAGGAGTTGGATGTGTTCAACCAAAGCACATTTGAGCCTGTGGACCAACTGCTTCAAAAAGTGTATCCACCAAAGTCAGATAGCTGTGGGTCAGAGAGCACAAAACAGGCAACATTTGCCCTGTGGACATGGAGATCTAGACATGCCTGTGCAGCCCCTGGGGGGATCGGAGCTCGGCGTCCCACAGAGAGGAGATATGACGCCTGCTGCATGAAGCTGCCCTCTCACTTGTCCACTAAGAAGAGAGGAGAGAGCTCATGATTCCAGATGGGTGATCTAGATGGCCCAACTGGCAGATCCCAAATATTCCCAGGCCAAGAAGACAGCCCTGCAACCCTGCCCTTATTTCCAAGACTGAAGCCCCTCCCAAACCCCATGCTGTGCTTGTTGCTCTGAGAACAAACTGAGGCTGGAACTTTGTGATCCCTACTGAGTTCCATGGGGTGGTCATCACACACTTGTTCCCTTGGATGCCCTAAGGCCTGTTCTCCAGCTAGTCCCTTTATCTCTGTGGTTTTGGAAGATTAGGGAAGAGTTGTCTCTGCCTCTAAGCCAACGTCAGGATCAGAATCATGGATAGAAGGCACCATTCTGCACCTAGAATCCTTCAAAGCCCTCTTCACTTTTCTCAGTGCATTCTGGGAGGCCAAATCTGGCTTTTCTTGGCCACTTTTCTTCCCATGAGTCTTGGGAAGGCCTGCTTTCTGTCTAGACAGACCAACCCTGCCTAGAGAGGTCAGGATGGAATTACCTCATTCAGCAAAATAGCCCCAAGTCAGAGCATTGAATCATGGTTCCTATCAGACCAGGCATCATCTCTGAAGTCTCTGGAAATCTCAATCCATCCATTCCTCAGATTCTTTTTCAAGGCAGTCCCCACCCCCACCTTTGCCACCCCTGTCCAATCTCACTAGAGGAAGCTTTCCAAAATTCTCAGCTATCAAGACCTCCTTCAGTTCTGTGCACATCCAAATGCTTTGAGGGATGGAGATTAACCAGCTCACCTCAGAAACCAGATGGGGTCTGTCTATCATGGTGTCCTGTCCAACACTAGGCTATGCCGACTACCACCCACCATGGGCTTAATGGGGATGGGTCAGTCTCATATGGGAGACAGGTTAGGGAAAGTCTTTGTCATCCCCCATATGGCTCCATCTGCTTATGCATGATGGGGTTTGGGCACTGCAGACTCTCATGGCCATAGGATTTTGCTGCTATCCAGGCATATCCTGCCACCTGGGCCTCTAGCTCCTCTGAACTTGCCAGCACCCTGTTGCCAGTATCTCCTTTCCCTCTGTCCATCTTCCCTGGAGAAGCCTGGGCCAAGTGTGACTCGAGAAGCTTTTCAACACTGCCACTGGGTTTAACCTGTCACTTCTTTTCTCCACTAGAGCAAACATGATCTCCACCATATTAACCTAGAGAATCAGCCTGAGGGGGCTGAGAGAAAAAATTGACTTAGTGAGCAAGGAACAGATTCTAGCCAGAAAGCCATGCTCTGAGAGTCCATCTTTTTTCATCTTTCCCATTGATGGCTTTGGACTTGACCCTTACATCTCTCATGGGTGCAGAATTCTATGAGCACAATTCGCTGATCTTTCCCTCAGTTTTACATGCAAAATGGATGACACTTATCTTGAATCTTTTGGCATCTCTTCCATTGAAATCAGAAGTGCTTTCTCATAGTTTATATTAGAAAGATATTCAATATATTAAAGTGAGAAAGAGAGAGAAAGAGAGAAAGAGAGAGAGAGAGAGAGAGAAGGAAACTGAAGCTTAGAGAGACTGTATCTTGCTGTGAACTTGTCCACATTATCAAATGATGCAGTAGGGCTATGGGCCCAGGAATCTGACTGTAACCCCAGAGTTCCCATTACCACAATGCTCCTGCATGTACCCATCTTTGTAAGAGGTAATAAAGACACCACAGGGATTGCAGGAGGAGTCATGAGAAGGGAAGATATGAGACACAGATTTTACAAAACTGACCACTAGGTTCACTTGAAAGGCAAGAAAGAGAAAAACTGAAAAGAATCAGAGACTCTGAGCCTAACTGGCCAGAAGAAACAGGGACTCATGGAGGACAGATCGGGCAGGAGGGAGGGTGAATGAATGGAGAAGTAATGTTTTGGTTTCTGACACACCAAGCTTCATGCATGAGCAGAATAGGTTTTGCAATTTCCCCTCAGATTTAAGATATCATGGACATTGCTCCTCTGCCCTCTGCTCCTGTCATCCATCTTCTGGTTATAGCCCAGTCACTGAACCCTATTACAAAACCAGCAGGAGAATATTAACTGTCTCATACTGGTTGTTCCTGCTCAGCCATCTTTCCATAAACTGAGGTGTGAACTCAGTATCTAGTCCATCTTAATAGATTTCATATTATTCTTTCCCTGTGGGGATTTTGGAAGGATAAGGGGAAAGGCAACAGCTTTGCCCAGTGCTTCTTTGATAGGGTTTTCTAGAGAACAACGGTGTACTTGTGTTCAAATTATCTTCTCTACATATATCAAATAAAACAAAGTTAATATGTCACAAATCCATATCATAAATCCATGTCACACTGAATGTCTGTGTGTCAACTGCAGAACTATCAAAACCTCTTCTAATTTCTTTAGATCTTGCTGGACCACTCTAGGTTAAGGCTGGTAACAACCTTTTGTTTTGATTTTAAAACAGCAATAGTTTATTATAGAATTTAAAAAATTGTATTAGAATATAAGACATTGTTAACTTTTAAAAATTAACTATCAGAACATGAAAGTGCATACAAGCATATGTAACATGTATACACAATACATGTATGTATGAATATGTATGCATGTGTATACACGTCTCCCCTTTTTAACACAATTTTAGCATATTATGCAAACCTTGAAGAACAAAACACATTATTTTGGAACCAAGATTATGAGTCACCCCTAGGTAGGCAAAATAATACTCAAATACATATATATAAAATATGGTCAATATTTTTAGAAATAAAAAATGATAAGTTTTAGTACAGTTTCAAAGAACTTATTATTATTACTGCTGGTTTTCTTTTTCTTTTTCTTTTTTCTTTTTTTGGTTCTGTAAATCACAATTAGTAGCACGTTCTGCAAATGAATCTTCCCTCATGGTAACACTAAGTCAGAACCATGGACAGTAACATCACTCCCCGCCCCTTTTCGTTCCCTTATGTATGATTTATTCTTTTCAAGCAGTGAATTCACTCCAATATTTACTTTCCTTTCTTTAAAATATGAAGTATAAATGAGACTTAAAAAGCTACAGAGAACTTACTCTCAAAAATATTAGCAATTGCTTACTCAAACATATGCACACCACACTGGAAATGAGCACTATTTAAGGAAGACATCAATCAGTTATTCAATCAGGTTGGTAAGTAAAGAAAACTCAACTGTAAAATTACATGCAATATTTTTTGCTTGTTCACAATGCTTCTTTAAAGAGATCTGGGTCTTTTCTTAGACCTTGCTTTATGTGAACATGAAAAACTATGCATAATATTCAACCTGTGCAGAGTTCAGATGAGGGCCAGATTCAGGATATTGAATTTATGGAACAGATAAAAGCCATACTTTGCAACCAGCATGAGTTTCTAGTTTGCAGAATAAAACATGGGGCTTGGGATAGAGATTTCAAATCTCTGGTTTTTTTAGACTGGGCTTATCTTTTTTCTCATGACCACTCTACTTTTAAAAAGGTATAGAGAGTCTGCCTGCCATGATTACCATTTTGTTAAATGAACAGCCCTTGGATAAAAGCCATACAGAATGTGAAGATGCATAATATGATTTCTACCTTCAAAATGTCCTAGTCCTTTTGAAGGATAAGATCAGCTGTACATAAACAGAGTCCAGTTCCCATTCACTGAACAAGGCTTTCTTTCTTGTAACACTGTCCACAAGTGTCTGAGCCAGGACAGGATTCTAGGAGCCTGATAGACTGAGGAAGGAAACTTTTCCCAGAGTAACCAAGAGAAAGGCTGTGTGAGGAGCAAGAATAAATTTTAGTAGGGATGAAAGCCAGAGATGAGTGCCAAAGGCAGTATTGGGACCAGGCATGATAGGAAGATATTAATCAGAAGGCAAATTAAGAAACGTGCAGCTAACACCAGAAGTTAGCTGGAGTAAAGCATTGATTCAGGAGAATGAGGCAGTTCTAGATACAGGTTGAGAACTGATTTTAGAAAAAAGTTCTATATATAGGTTGAAGAGATACAGAAAATGAGGATATTAGGGTCAACATGTATAAGAAAAGCCTGGCATGCAGAGGCTGGAGTTGTAGCTCAGGGTAGAGCACTTCCCTAGCACCTGTGAGGCACTGGGTTCGATCCTCAGCACCATATAAAAATAAAGCAAAGGTATTGTGTCCATATACAACTAAAAAAAATCTTAAAAAAAGATTATGGCACGCAGAGATTTAAGTATATCACAAAATTAGACCCAGGAATTTTTTCTTTGGGTGGATATTTGCAGAGAAATAAGTAGCCAAAATCATTTCATGGATTTGAAGCTTAGAGGAATGAGGACCCCATTGGTAGGTAAAGCCACTGAGAGAACTTTATTGAGCCTTTGGTTTTTCTTATGTTGACTTGGACCCCGGTGTAATTCATTCAATCAATGACATAGAGCTAGACCTCCCTGAATGGATGAGGAATGAGGTCCAGGCTCCCTTATTTTTTTCAGGAATAGATTTTAATGATCAGAAAATCAACAAACTTTATCAACAGTCATCCATGGCCAAAAAGGGTAGCTAAGGTGACAATGATTTATTTCAATACTTTCATAAAAAATATCCAGTCCCCAAAGTCTACCTTTATGAGACGACTACTCTGTGGGTTTGAAATCATTGGAATAACCCCTCCAAATTAGATGATAAGTCATGCTTTGAAAAGCCCATCATTAAACTCCATCTATCATGATGGTATGGATATTGTTGTGGTTTGGATAGGAGGTATCCCCCCAAAACCGAGGTGTTAGACCAAAATGCAAGAATGTTAGAGGCAAAATGATTATGAGATCTAAAACCTCACCAGTGGATTGATTCATTTGATGGATCGATAACTTGAAAGGACTACTGCTCTAGATGGCAACTGAAGGCAGGTAGGGTGACTTGCCTCCTGGCTGACTTGAGGTGAGCAGATTTCCTCTACCATGCCTCTCTGCCATGATGTTCTGGCCCCAGAGTTACAAGGTTGGCTGACCAAGGATTGAGACCTCTATAACCATGAACCCAAAATAAGCTTTTGTTCTTGTCAGTTATTTTGGTTATAGCACTGAAAAGCTGACTAAGAAAGAAAGTTTTGAGAAAGCTGCTGATGAGGAAAAGAAGAAAGTTAGGGGCAACACACCAGGATGATGCCATTGTATACAGACAAGAGCAGTGAGATGAGAACTAAAGCTTCCTGTGGTTGCTACCTCGAGCACCTCTCCACTTTCCTATCCATTACTCCTTCTCACAGAAATACAGAAGCTTTATTGCTGCATGGAGAAATCTTAATGTTAGAAACTTGGCATTTATATAATACCTTTCTCCCAAGAAACCAAAAGTCATTTATAAACCAGTATTCTGTGAAATCATCACAGTGGGCCTGGAAATATAATCAAGATCTTCGTCCCTCCAGGAAATTGTTTTCTCCATGAGACCCCAGTGGCCAGCTGCCAGCTACAGGGGAAAGAAATTTAAGCACAAAAGAAAACCACTTACCTTAGGGGAGGGATTTAACTCCAGACTATGGAGAACTTGAACAACCAGAAGTGGGGGAAGAATGGACAGTGGGTTCTGGCTGGTTCACAGTGTGATACTTAACCCCAGCCACCACAGGTGGTGCTTAATGATGCACTCCAACTAATCAGAATAAGAAAACCCATTTTGTTACACTGTTGAGAATAATAATAGCTGGCTCATCTCTTCTGAACTTCAGAACACCCTACAACCTGACAAAGTACTCACTTTAGTATATCATGTGCTTCATAATAAAGATAATTTAAAGTTTTTCTAAGTAAAATATCTATATTCAATTCCTATGAAGTATCTATACTTGAGCATGTGTTTTTGGTCTAAATTCTATTTTATTGGTATAATAAAATGCCCATTCATCCATAATGCATTCAATAATTTATTTTCTATGGTGTACCAGGTTATCTTTCATATCCAACACAGTTGACTATTGCCTTTTAAATACCAACTTCACAGTTTCAGAGGTAATGTGACCAGAAAGTATGCTTCGTCCCATTATATCAGTGTCATGATCAGAACAACTAATCACTGGGTTCTTCTTGAGTTTGTAAATAGACCTACAGATATTTACCAAACATAGACACCCTATATTTACTTGCCTGATAAGCACATCATCATCAACTTTGATTTACACACTACCATGTGAGCATGTATGTATTGAGTGACTCAGATACACTTAAGTACAATCCTACTTAGTACTTGTACTTAAGCTTGTACTCAAAGGTGCATAGGGCAGCAAAATAACCAACAAATAGTTAATACTGGACACAAATGAGGTGATAAAAGACATCTGATTAAAAATTAGATTGCAATAAAATTTTTCTCAAAATATTATTAACAAACTGATGAAGAAAAGAGGCTAATCAAAGAAGTGTGCAACGGGAGCCATAAATCAGACAACCAAGGGAGCCAACAGGAAAACCCAGAGAGTATTTATTCTGTGTCCAACAACCCCAGGATACAATAGCTGCAAGGGCTGGCACAGGTGGTCCACAGGCTAGATGAGGAAGCAATTGTTATGTCAGTTGTGATGAATGCCACACCCAGTGAGGAATGACATGGCACAACTGCAAAATTCACATGGGGGAGGAAATACATGGGATTGAGCACAACACAGTCAAGATTTCAGATAAGGATGAGATTAGAGAATCCCTCAGACCATAAAAAGGCACTTAGTAGTCACTGTGAGGCAGTGAAGCTGGGTAGAATTCTTAAAATGGACATCACCAGCAAAGAACAACAGTGAATTCAGAGCAACAGAAAACTAACTAACCCCACAATGTCTTCCTTAAATAGAGAACCGGAATTCTCATCTATGACCATTTGCAGTTTTCAATCCTGAAATCATACCCAAGAAGAAGAACACATATCTTGCTACACATGTCTTTTTGTTACATTAAGGCATGTTAACTTTTTTTTCTGAAATCAGAGGATTAGCCAGATGATTGTTCACTGCACACAAATGGCTTCACTTTGGATTATTGAGAGGGCATTAAAACTGTAAGTAAAACATTTACAAGTCTCAATTCTCCACAATTTTCTATTTGGATTCTCTTGTTTTAGATACTGTCTTTTTTTTTTCTGTCCAAAGAGTGATTCACAAATAATTCAGCAGGATATACCAACCCACGACACTTAATAAGAATAATATTCTAGCTGGAAAAAACTGGCAGAAAGAGTTTCTGATTTAAGGACAGCAACAGAGTGAAGTGACAATGTGTGAATGCAGTTTGGCTCAATTTATGCTTGACAGGAAGCACAACATATCAATATTCCCAAACAACCAAACATTTAATATAGTTACCTTGCATCTACTCAAAACGAAGTGGCAGCCAGAGATTTTCTGGCACTAAGTCCCAGCATAGTAAACTTCAACATCCACCATTAATGTGTCATCTTTCATAAAGTACTGTTTAAGTCACCACAACCCTGTGGAACCCCAGAAGTCCTATTTTTCAGACTTTTAATCGATTTAGCAGCCCTGTGAGAAAGCTGTCTAAATGTGGAATGCTTCTGTCAGGTACAATCTGATGCATCCTGGCTGTGATTCTCACTTCAACTGAGCTCCCTCTTATTTTAAAATGTCACTCTTAAATGGAAGCATTCACATTTATTTATATGATGACTTTGATATTGAAGAAACACTGCATTCAATTCTGAGAGGCTCAGGGATTACAGAATTGTTTTTGAAGATCGCTCATCTAAGAGCTGCATAAAAAGATTCAGGCAACTCTAAATCATTTCCCTTCACCCAAGCCTTCCTATAACCAAATGAATGTGCCCTGGTACTCACCTGAATGTGTATTGCAAGGCAGGCACTTGCTATCTTGGGTACTGATCAACCACCAATGCTGAGCGTCCAATAAATCATTGTTATGTGAGTAAATCAATGAACCACCTCTCAAAAATCCAGAGTAGCAACCAAGGTCCACAACCAAACACAGAACAAGTGGAGAAAAACAGAGGGAAGCACAAGGAAGCTCCTCTGTGCTTGAGGGAGAAGGGCCTTTGGCTTGCATCCACATGGTTTCTATTTTGAATCTGAACTATCACTTCATTTTCCCCTTTGAAAAGTTAAGTCCATTGCTTGATCTTTACAATGGGAATAAGGGTATTGCAGCAGAACTTTAGTAATAATCAGAGATAATTATATAAAATGACTGTCTGAAACATAAAAACATCCAAATCACAGCTATGAGGATGACATTAATCATGATTTGTGGTAAATGTAAAAAGTCTGATGGTGCAGAATAAAAAGCAACAGAGAACTGACCATAGACAGGAATCACTGTAGAAACTTCTCCCTGGCTACACTTGATCTAATTTAAATAAACGAAATCACCAATTGAGTTTGATATTCCAACCCCAAAATAAGTTCAGGGCACTATGATGTCTCTTAATGGCAAAGGGTCAATAACCTACCCAGCTGTCATCTGAAAACCTAGCCTTATTCCTCAGGTGACCACAGATAATGCCACGGTCTTTGTGTAGCTGTTTGTAGACGTCTGCAGCCAATGTCCCTCAGCTGCCTGTTCGTAACATGCTATCAGTAGCTTCAAGAGAACAGGTTCAATGTCTTTTTCATTCCACTTGCCTCGAGTCAATATAGAATTATGTGCATGCAGAAATAAAATTATTTTGATATTGATCATGAATTTTCATCATCTAAGCTATGATATCAATTATTAACTTTAAGCAGCAGAAAACTCATTCAACATCACTAGGACACTACAAAGTGCCTTTGGATTTGACCTTGGAAAATTCTAGCTGACCACTTCTCAAGTTGGAGGTCCAGTACCTCTCAGGGTCCCAGGGACATTAGAGGAGCTGCAGAACAGAGATTTGAGACCTTTCTACCTCACAACCAAGTTAGGAAGCTGGATCATGGCTTCGGTTAGATTCTGACTATTTTCAAAATACATATGTACTCTTGGTAACTTCAAGGACTGGGGACTCTTATTGTGAGAGACCAATGACATTGGTCACTTGGGAAAAGGGCAAGATGGCTACTGAAGAGTACAGGTGTGCCCAAAAGTTCACAAGAGATTACACCTGCTAGAGCACCTACCCCCTTACTTGACAGAAACCAGGAAATGGTCAGAATAGGGAAATTCATTTCTTTTCACCTTCAGAGGAAAGAGCATTGGTACCTCGTTTGAAGAAAATGTAAAAAGAGCTGAATCTACAGAGCACACACCTATAATCCCAGCAACTTGAGAGGCTGAGGTGGGAGGATCGCAAGTTCAAAGCCAGCCTCAGCAAACTCAGTGAGGTCCTAAGCAGCTTAGCAAGACCCTGTCTGAAAATAAACAACAAAAAGGGTTGGGAAATTCAACCTTCTTAAAAGGTTTTCAAAAAACAGGTTTATTCATGAACATACATATAGTTCATAGCACTCAGCGTGGCACATAAAATGCAGACAATAAGTATTTATTACATGAATAAACTAATGATGAGTTGGGGTTGTTATAAGAAATCTTCACAAAAAGTTTGAAAAATATATTTAAGAGATTACTACATTTTTTTTAAAAAAGGCCTGCAGGAAACATTTTGGCTTTTTCACAACTATAATTAATCTGTAATAAAGTAAAGTGGAAACCAATAAAGGTCTTATAAACAAGTCTCACAACAAAAGCAAGAGGAAGTCGTATAATATTTGATGAATATTATTCATGTATCATGCTATTGCAATTAGCAGTTCTGATTAAAGGCATTCACTCTATCTTACCAACGAGATGAAATGATGTATTCACTAATCTGAAAACTCACAAAGCTTTAAACATCACTGAGTACATCGCAGTAGAACAAGAAACCAGAAGGAAACATGCACAGTGAACTGTCAATCATGAATTTGCTCTTGCTCAACACAAACAATCACTTAGTTGCATATAAGGCAAATGTTCATTTAACTTTAGTCTATAAAACTTTAGTAAGGAATAAAGAAGGAAATGGTATCTTTGGTCTTTACAAGGAACATCAGGCTCTATCATTTAAAAAGGAGGCAAAGCAAAAAAAAAGCAAAGAAAAAGAAAAAAATGAAAGAAATGCAACATGAAAAATCTGTGTAAAATCATATTTATTTCATAGTGATGGTACCTAGCTCTATCATCAGAATTTTATTCTCAGGCAAAAACAAGTTGCAATGTCATTGCTGTGACTTTATTACTTTCTCTGTAATGTGATTAAACATGGAAGGCAATGGTGCTAATGATTCATCTAGATTTCTAAATAATGCTGGAAATGCTCCAAACAATCACTCTACTGTTAAAAACAAGAGGGCTTTCTCAAAATTCTTGACATTGAACAGATTGCAAATATTAATTGTTGAAGAAAATATACAGACTGTGGAAGACTAATGAATAGGTTTCTCAGCTACCTATGCCAGATTAATGCCTAGGGTTTCCTAGAAAAATTACCCAAGTTTAAATCCCACCTCCATCACCTACTATGTGATCTGAATTGTATAACTTAATCTCTATGTGCCTCAGTTTACTCATCTATAAAGTGAGGATAAAAAAAGCGCCCATCCCAGAGGGCCATTATGAGGAACGGATGAGACATTACATATCAAATGTGCCAGGTACGAGCAACCAGGTCATGTCAACTTATGTTCCAACCACTGGGAATTCAGGTTATCATCCCATGTAAGAGTAAAAGGAGTCTAGGAAGGAAGAATGGTTTGGGAACACAACTTTCCAGACATTGACTAACGTGGAAACCAAAGCTCCTCACCTTCTAAGAACCAATCATAAGACTTTAAGCAATTAGGTGAAATAAAGACACACCATTTAACACATTGTTTTAAAATTTCCCAGAAACATAAATAATCTACAATTAATCATTGAAATTAAATCATAAAATTTTTAAAAATCCTATGTTATTATAGTATAGAAAGAGAATAAAGGATGCACACACATACACACATACATCTAGTTAGTCACTAGGAACAATGCTAATTTCCTGTACTGTAAAATGATTCCAAATGACACCATTTTCCCAAACAGATCTTATACAATGAAAAAAGATATCATATTGGCCTTGGAAGTAACCCCTAGCTCTCTGCTTTCTACAGCTTCATTCATTTAGGGGTACCATAATGAACCTTTATCAAATAAATAAGGCACACATACACTCCTACATCATAGAGTGGGAGGTCTGAAAAGAATCCATGCTAACCACAGGTTTCTTTTCTACTCTTTCTTTTTCATTTCTATTTTTGCATCATAATTCAGAAATTCAGATATTAAACAGCCTTGAGAGTAAGTCTCGGTACAATTCCACTGCTCTAGCTTCCTGAAGGAGTCACAGTGCAGGCCTCCATCTTTCCATTAGAATTCCAATCTCCTTCTCTCTTCTGTTCCAGGAGATGACACGGTGTAGAGAATTCTCTGCTACTCACTTCAAAATCACCACACTCAGTATGAGGCATCCTCCCACCCCCCCATTCAGCCAGATGTTTTGTAGGTGAGATGGATATCTGCTTTAGGTGCAAAGGAAAAGTTACCAGTCTAGATATAGGAAGAAAAAAAAAAAAGAATGCCTATATAATACATTGTTAAGGTGTAGAAAGAAAAATATTAAGTATTGAGAAAAATATAAACATAAATATGGCCAAACAGGTGAATATTTTAAAAATCCACAATACCATGTTTGAATTCCAACATCTTATATTAAGAGTCTTTAAAATTTATGGGTATAAAAAGAGCCAAATTTGCAAGCCTGTAAAAGCATACTGTTCCTATTCTTCTGGCAGTAAATGACCTGGCTGACTGCACACAGAGGAACAAAGATAAATTTCTCTGTGTCTAGTTAAAAATGCTTCTTGACACTGTACATAGTTTTGGCTGGCTACAGTGTCTTGGTCTCAACTCATAAATAAGAGGCCATGTAAATCAATCCTAAACCCTTTACACAAAGCCACAATAAAAAGAACTGTTTGGTAGTCAGTGAATACAAGCCTCTCTAAATAAATCTTAATTCAGCTTGGGGTCACTTCTATGTAAAACTCATATAATACAGCTTTTACAGTCCCAAAATTAAATTCTTCAATTTTTTTTAATTCTACTCTTAAGCTTTTCCTTTGTCTGAATCTTGGTAAAGCACAGCCTTATACAATTTTAATAATTCTTTTACCCCAAACCTGTACTTGACTAGTAAACCTATCAATAGAGAACTTAAGACAAAACTTCTCATGACCTAAGGCATAAGAAACAATAATTCAAATTAAATGTGTCCTCCACAATAAACTTCTGGAATACATTAAGAAAATGCAAAGGAATAAATCCAAACTTCATTTTACTAGTTTCAAAATGGCATTTTATATCCTCTTTCCAAGAGTATGAGTGATGGGTGTGACAAAGTACACAGTCTTTCAAAACACACTGAACTGGTTTGGATGAATCGAAAACTCCAGATAATGAGAAGATAAGCAAAAGTAAAGGAAAAAAAATAATGAAATTTATGTTACTATTTCCAAATATGGCAGCTGGATAAAAGCTATAGAGTCTTACATTTAAAAATAAAATATCATATTAGGGTGGTCTAAAGCATATTTTGGTGTGCACAGTTTTCACATTACATTATAGCAATTTAATCCTCCTAATAATCCCAGGAGATAACTTAGCATTACTTTCCATTTATCAGAAGAAAATGAAGTACTGTAGAAATTAGCATTGATGGAATAATAAATGAAGTACAAAGCTTTGCTGGAGAGAAGATTCCAGAAAATGATGCTCAGAAAATATTATCTTCAATAAGCCAGAGAATAAAGCTTCCTGTGATTCTTTTAAAATGCAACTCTTTTCTTGAATCCAAATTAAGATAAATTTGCCACCATGTAACAAAACAAAGACAAGAAATGGAAAAATCAAGAATACACCCACAACTGATGGGTCTTTCTTCAATGAGAGCATTACATAATTTGTTAAAAGTGGATTTGGGCTTTTATCCCAAGGCTCCAGTATCAGACCATGTGAAAACAACACTGCGTGCTCTGAAGGCAACATTCAGTTGCCAAGAAAGTGATAGAGCAGAAGTCATTTTCTATCTTCCCCATGCTGGTGTTGGCTCCCTATCCCAGGTCCACCTCACCAATTCTCTATTCCCTTCCCCAACATTTCCTTCCCCACCTCCTCTACCGACCAGGTTCACTTCCTTTCAAAAGACAGGAGCACCTACCTGTCCCTGAACCACCCACCCCTTACCACCTTGGTGCCTGTGTTCACTCCCGGGTGTTACCACGTCAACCCCTCTTTTTGTATTGCTTTATTGCTGTCACCTGTCTCTGGCTGTCTCTTGTTTGAATGTCCCCTCCCCTCACTCTCAGAACAGTGATAGTATTTAACTTGTTATGTGCATTCCACAGGGACCTACTACCTATATAATCTAAAAAAAAAAAAAAAAAAAGGTAGGATTTAAAAATTGCAGAGCTATAAAATTGATGAGCAGTAGAAAGTAATTATAATTATCACATATGCTTCAACAAAATGCCTGCCTTTACTGCAACTGGTTAGTTGGCAAAGAATTCTTGGAGATCCAACTTTATATCTGGTGGGGGAAAAGAAAAGGTAGAAGTGAATTATAGTTTTAGAAGCTCGTGTTATTTTCTGAAAAAATTAAATTTTCAAGTGTCCGAGGAAGCTCAGAAGGTGACCATTCACACTGGTTTCATAATGTCTGAAAAATAAAGTCTTCTTTAGTCCAACAACTTGCTAACTTGGTTGGTCTGTTCTGACCCATAGAAAATAACATAATCTCCAAAGAAACCAGTTTGATTCTTTTTAAGATGCTCATACTAATTTCCTCACTGGGTAGTTCTGAGAATTATGGGCATGAAAGTATTTTGAAAAGAACAAGGTACTCCAGAAACTAATAGTAACAATACTGACAGTGGTTGTAAATTTTTAAAGGATGATCAGGAGGTCTCAAAAGTGACCCAAGTCATCTCCATTTTTGGTCAGAGAATTTGAATGACGTCAGTTTAGATTTTTATCGAACAAGGCCACATGGACTTCATTTTTTGCCCATTAAGTCTTTCTTACTTGGAAGGCTTCATTGGTAATTGGCTGACATCATTCTCTTTCATCTCTGGTTTTTTACCAGCTGTAATGTATCATTTTCTCCATTTTTATGAAGAGACCTAAGGGATATGGTGTTCTGGCAGATGGAAAAAGGATCATTGCTTGGCTCTAAGGACCAGGCTCACTTGGAGCAATATGAGGCAGTTTATATGGAAAAACATTTTTATATAATCGCATATATGAATACTAGGGTGCACATTTCTTCTACTTGTAGAATTTTAAAACTTCAGAAATTTTTACCAAACGTAAATTCTCCCATCCTTGTTAACTTATCTACTTACATTGCTACCATATTGCTTCATTCTATTTGGAACCCAGACTTCTCAAAAAATTAAATATTTAAAACTGCAAAAGCATATTAATATTTCTTCTTTCGTAATATATAAATCTAACAGAAGAGCTCCAATATATATAAAAACAACTGTATTTTAAACAAATGAAATTACTATTAGTATAGCACTTCATATTTTGTGGTTTTATAAATATCTCATTTAATTCTCTTTGTATAAATATTTCATTTAATAATCTCATTATTATTATACCCATTTCAAATATGAGCATATATAGATAGCTGAAGATGGAATGAGGCAGAGACCCATGTATGCCTAATTCCAAATCCCATATTCTTTTACAATAATATGTTAATTCATCCCCAAATATAAATTAAAATCTATAACAACAGCTACTCTTTGCTGGGAAGTTTATATGGGTTAAATACTGTGATAAATACAAAACTTAAACTGGATTATATCATTTAAGTCTCATAATGACTCCACAAGGTAACAATGCTACTATTCAAGTTTTACAGATGAGGAAACCAAGGCTGAGAAAGATTAAAGAATCAGCCCAGCTCACACAGCTGAAGGGGACAGAAGACAGGCTCAAACTGCTAATCTGAATAACATGAAGTACAGGGTCCTCATTACTAGACTATATTGCTGTTTTGATTATGGAGAAATTTCTGCATTAGTTAATCTACATACACCATAACTTAAATTTTGTTGTAGAAACTGACAGCTTGCTAAGTGAAACTTGAACCCAGCAAGTATGGATTGATCAAGAAATTAAAAAATCTAAATGAGCTCATGTAGACAAAATTCTCAAAATTTACAAAATTCTCAAAGTTTACAGATTCAAATATCAGATTAAATTTATTCTCATTATCTTACTTCATTCACCAGCTTCCTTTCCACTTCTTCTCAAAAGATTTGTCTGCTTCTTCCAGTTTCCCCCTCATTTTTCCCCAAACTCCACCCCCTTACCTACATCAGGATTTGGCACCATCTTCTTTTTAATTGATACACAATATTCATTTTTACAGTGCACAATGATCATTTGACACATGTATACAATGTGTAGTGATCAAATCAAGGTAAATGAGCATTTCTATCTCATCAAAAATGTATCATTTCTAATGGACGAAATTGGAGAATATCATGCTAAGTGAGATAAACCAATCTCAAAAAACCAATGGACGAATGATATCGCTAATAAGTGGATGATGACACATAATGGGGGGTGGGAGGGGTTAGTGTTAGGGTTAGAGTTAGGGTTAGGGAGGGGGGCAAGAATGGAGGAAGGAAGGACTGTATAGAGGGAAAAGAGGGGTGGGAGGGGTGGGGGGGAAGGGGAAAAATAACAGAATGAATCAAACAGCATTACCCTATGTAAATTTATGATTACACAAATGGTATGCCTTTACGCCATGTACAAATAGAGAAACAACATGTATCCCATTTGTTTACAATTAAAAAGAAAAAAGAAAAAAAATGTATCATTTCTATATGTTGGGGACCTGGCTTTATCTTTCCATTGAAACTGCTGAAGATTATCAATGACTAGGTTTTCATATTCAATCATGAATTCTCAGGACTCATCCAAGTCATTGGCAGCATATCCCAGGTGTCCCTCTGTCCTCCTGGGCACACTGGGCATCCAGCATCCCCATTCTACTGACTTCCCCCTATTTAGCCAGTCATTCCTTCATAGTCCTCCATGCAGATGCCTTCCCCCTCCCCAGTTCCTAATTCTGGAGTAACCTAGGATCAATCCTTGGAACTCTTATCTAATGACTCACATTTCCCTGGTGAGTTCATCTAGTTTTATGGCTTCCAATCTTACCTATATGCCTCTGTCATCCTAATTCTTCAGGCCAGACCTTTCTCCTGAATTCCAGACTGTATTCAACTTCCTGTGCAGAATCCCCACTTGTATGACTAACAAAGATCTCTAACTTATCCTGCCTAAAACTGAACACCCATCTTCTTTACAAATCTACCACTAACATCTAAAAAAAAAAAAAAAAAAAATCACTGACACATAGTAGGTACTCAATAAAGCTCCTGACTTTAAAATACAGCCCAGACAGATGATCATGAGCCTGAAAAGTAAAATCACACTGATATACTCTGCAACTAGTAGGCCTAAATTCTTGAAAAAAGTGTAATCTGAGCCAGGGTGGTGGTGCACACCTAGTAACTATAATGGCAGCTCCTCAGGAGGCTGAGGTAGCAGGATTGCTAGTTCAAGTCCAGCCTGGGCAACTTAACAAGACCCTGTCTCAAAATTACTAACAAAAAAGTCTTGGGATGAGTCTCAGAAGGAGGTACTTTCCTAGCATGTTCAAGGCCCTAGATTCAATACCCAGGACCACAAAAATAAACAAACAAACAAACAACATGTAAGTGTAGTCTGAATCAGTTACAAAAACACTAATTTTTTTGCTATCCTTATAAGTCACAAAAGTTGAGAGCATCCACAGAACTGGAAATTGGAGAGTATATGGTAATCCTACGAATAATTACTTTGTTGCACCACAGCATAGAGAAATACAACAAGATCTCGTCATAACTCATGCTCATCATGACCCAGATATCCTGGGATATCCTGGCTTAAATAACATCTTTTAAGATGTCACCAGTCCATCAAAAATAGCCTATGAGAATCAAGGTTTAATTCTCTACTACTATTTGTAGCTACATATTGTTAAAATTTTTATCAAGGGATAATTTATAAAATTCTATAAATTAAATTATATTAAATTCTATAAATGCTATAAAATTCACCCATTTTAATTGTATGATTAAATGATTTTTAGAAAATATATACAGTGGGCAACCATCACCACTGTTCAATTTTGGAACATGTTCATCAGTCATTCTCTGCTTTCACCTCCAGAACCATGCAGCCATAAATCTATCTTTATGCATTTGCCTTTCTGGAAAAGCTGATACTATTTTTAAGGACATCATATGACCCAGGCACCTAACTAAAAATTCCACATATGTTTTCTCAGTCCTATGACAGCCACGTGAGGAATTATTTTTAGGTAACGAACGTGAGACTCAGAGAAGGTAACCAACCTGTCCAAGGAGAAATCAGTCTCACTTAACCATTTGAGCTTACAAACATAGCCTACCTATAAAAGACTGCATCTGAAAAGACTCAACAGATAATTAACACAAATGATGAATTTACATGATGCTACCACCCAAAACTAAGGAAAGAGGAAGACTGGTGCTCCATCTGGCTTAATTCCATCACCACCTGCCATGACACAAATCAGCCCCCAGGCCTTGAGGGCCAAAATGAATGGCTCTTACTACTTCATCTCGGAGATGCAGAGCTGGAACTTGTACTCCACACCTATTTTGAAAATGAGGGCCTTGCTACCTTTGACCTCAAAGTGAGCTCATCACTGACTTTCTTGTACAACACACAACCATGACATAAAAAAGCACATGAACCATGACAACAGACAGACCTGCACTCAGATTCCTATGCCTAAAATAACCCATAAAGCCACTGTAAAAAATGTTTATTCCAAGGTAGGAAGGTACTTCTCTAAGAAAGATCTATTTATGTCAATACAGAAAAGGTTGATTGCTTTTTGTTTTTTTGTTGATTTTTTTTTAAACTGGATTTGGTGGTGGTACATTTACATTACCACCTTTAAACTGGACCATTATAAAATATAACTCAGACCACTGTCCAACATCAGCATCATGCTACCACAGTAATTCGTGAAGATGAACAACTGTTAGTTTCATTCTCTTATTGCCCACTGCTAAATTCAGGGAAAAAAGGTAGTTCAGCTTATTTGGGATCTTATAACTGCAGCAATGGATTCTCTTTTGTTGAATAAACCACTGACATCAAGTGATTGATGAAAAAGATGTAAGAACTCAGATGCTCTGAAATGCTACATGATTTTCCATTCCTATAAGCGCTCAGAGCTTTGGTAACCTTCAGAAGAAAAGGTCAGGGAAATTCACAGGAATCCTTCAGGCTGAAAATCAAGATGGAGGCCTCACTTGAACGGATCCTAAGATTCCCACTGTCTGTCTCTGCCAAGAATGAAGTCACTCAGCCGCAGACTCAGGGCTTCTTATGCTTTGTGCAGCAAAGGCTGTTCCTTAGCAACCAATGTCCACAAATGGGTTTCCAAGGAAACCAGAAAGCCCAATTTATAAAACTAGGAAACAAAGCAACTCTAAAGGCAACATTTTACACAGAAGGTAACTCTATTCTTATCATTGCAACTGAATTCCTGACAGCAAAGTGGTACAAATATTTTATTTTTAAGTGTTTAAGGTAAAAGCTAATTTTTAAAGTATACCTCATTACCCCCTGACCTTGGCATCTTTCTGAAGAAGAACGGCAAATACATTTTTAGAATTCAAAGGAAAGAAAGCACTGAAAATTTGTGTTAAAAACATAGAGGCTTCTTAAAGGTGAAGGATGTTTCTAAAATCATCAGCAAGGTATAAATTCTTTCCAGATCACGAGCAAAGCCTACTGATTTCTCTTCTGAATAAAACAGGTAGATGGACTTGCTAGGCTCACTTCTATAGGTTCTTACACACTATTACTATGCCATTCTGAGCAGCAGAATTTTTCTCATGACGGGAATATAGAACGAGGGGAAAATATGAATGAGGATAAAGTCAATGAAATATAGGTATTACTTATAAGCTCCATCTGAGTATTTTGGGAAAGTGGGCACATGTATCATGCCACCAACTGCCTTATAACTTAGAGCTCCCAATTTTACAAAGACAAATGAATGGATATTTCTATAAAAATTTCTCAATATTGTCTGCCTTTTAAGACACATCACTAAATCTTTACTGCAGAGCTGAGGTGAGTTATTTAAACTATGAGCCTTAAATCCCTATTCATAAAGTGTGGATGGAATGCCTAAGAATTAAATGAGATTGTACAATAATAGTCTAACCACAGCAAGGGCTCTAAATAAGTCCTAGTGCTTTCTACCTGGCCCCTTTCATTAAGCAGCATCTTTTATTTTGTATCCTCATGCTTTTTTGATCCCACAAGATAATTTTCTTTTTCTTAAGAGTAAATAGAATAAACAGAAATGACTGCATACAAAAATAAAATGTTTAACAATGATAAATTACATTTAAGAATTCATGCCAAGGAGCTGAATGAGGTAAAGCATACCTACTCAGCATTTCAATAATGCAAAAGATGTCACATTTCTTTTGTCTCTTTGGCACAGGTGGACTTTAAGTCAGGATTTTACGGGTACATTCACAATTACCATGGACCATTTTTCAAATATCAACTTTACTTCCCCAGTCTTCCTTAGTAAGTGAAACCAGTTCCTGAAAACTGCTGACCACTCAGGTCTCAAAAATAACCTGAGATTTAATGCAAATACTCATTTGCTGAATTCCTGAAAAAAGCTGATTGCCCTTGAGCCCTCCTTCCACCTCGGCTATCATGAGCCATTATAATTACTCCTGAGAACTCTCCTTCTGCATATTTTAACAGAACATCTTTTCAAGCCTTGTTCTCCCTGGCAGAACATAAAACAACCCACTTTCACATATTGATAGTGAAATTATATTCATTCAATGACTTGTTGACTCCTTATTCTCTGCATAGTGCCATTCCAAATGCTAGGAAACGAGAGAACAGGGTATTTTTAATTTTAAAGTAAACAGAATGCTAGTGTAATTTTTTTTATTTAAAAGGCATGCAGAGGCATCTAATATGGTTCTCCCTTCCATCCAGCCCTGCTGGCTGTTATTCTGCTTCCCCAGCTTCTGCAGGAGCACTTTCTAACAATGAAGACCTCCTGATTCTAACAGCAGCTCCAGTTCCAGTGGTTGAAAGTTCTGATTGCACCTGCTGCCCTGTCCTCTTGGTGAGGTGGGGAACATTAACGCATGAGCCCTGGCCCTGCCCTCTGAAGCCACATAAACAGTTCACCTCTACCTTTGACACGATGCTTTCTCAAAGATTTGAATATGGCCATTCTGTCCAAGAAAGAAATGGATGAAGACTTCTGTTAGAGTTCTTTCTTTCACATCCTTTTAAGAAGTCTTAAACCACTTGACCTTTTTAACCTCATCTTCTTTGTTTATAAAATCCTCTGTGGGAGGATGGAGAGAAGGAGGAAGAGGAGGAAGACAGAAGTAGGAGGATCCACAGGCAGAAGGGTAGAGAAAGGAGAAAGTAGTGTCACTTACTGCACACTGAGAACCAGAATTTGCCAAGACAAGGTGCTTCTCACCTGGCCAATGAGGTAAGCACTTTACTCTGTCCCATTTTACAAATGTTTACACCAAGACCTGTCCAAGGTGACACCATTATTAACACTTAACTACTCTTTCATCTCCTTTCTGTATCCCATTCTCTATGTTCCAAAAATTGTAACAGATTTTTCATACACAATTATTTTCCAACCTAGACAATCCCAGTTCCATTAACTTCTCCTCACATCATTTGGATTAAAAATATTCTCAGCAATTGACTTACCACATTGCAGATGTCTGTTGCTTTGTCAACACGCCCCTGGAAATGGATCATTGAGGCAACTTTGTAATTGTGAATTAGAGGGTTTTAAATATCAAGTATTCTGTTAGCACTGGAGACAGTCGACATGAACAGTCCTTGTGATCAGGCAGCTAAAAATCTATTTGCACAAAAGATTTTAAAACAGAAAAATGTGTATATATATATATATATATATATATATAAAATTGCAATGATAAGGCAAGAATAAGATCCAATGGTAAGAAAGTAGAAGGAGGGCCAGGTACCATCAACACAGCAAACAGACTGATCACTTGGGAGATGGCCACCTCCTGAGGGCCACATACCATGCTACACAGGTCCTTGTTCTATGTTTGCCTGATCAAGTCATAATACACAATGAGTTTATTCTGGTTATCCAAATCCACAGTATTTTCCATGAATTCACAATGTTAAGCTCTGCCCTATCCCATACTTACAGAACTAATCTGGGGGACATATATTAAGAACTTTCAATGTCATTAACATGAATATGACTTTGTGAGGTCTGATTCATTATTTAAATGAACTGTAATCATTTGATTCACTAACCATTACATTAATAAGATAATGTTATGGACTAAATGCCTGTGTCTCCTCAAAATTCATATTAGTTGGAGCACTGATCTCCAATATTTGGAGAAGGCTTTTGGGAGGTAATTGAGTTTACTTGAGGTTATAAGGGTGGAACCCCAAACAAGGGGTTAGTCTCCTTATAAGACAAGGAAGAGACCCTAAAGCTCACTCTCTCCGACATGTAATGAGTAGACAGCCTTCTACAAAACAGGAAGAAAGCCCTTAGCAAAAACTGAATCTTCCAGTACTTCCCAACCCCCAGAATGACAAGAAATCAGTTTTTACTATTTAAGTCACCCAGTATATGGCATTCTGTTGTAGCAGACCAAACTAATACAATAAGCATACTACTTAAGGTTTCTTCCAACACACAGCCGAAGTGTGGCTCAAGACATTACTCTCAGGATGGAGACCTAGGCTGTACCATTAAAGCCCTCTAAGTTGGTAATGTTCCCTTTTCTATACCAGTTGGGTATAGCTTTTCTACTTGATAAAATCTCCCATTATTCTTTTATCTCAGACACACAACACAAAAAAATCTATCAAATTATCTATTAAAAGTGGCTTAAAAGTTATATATACTAAAATATTTTCAGGGTGTTCAGAGATCTAAACTATCTATAATTGAAGGATCTAAGTACTGGAGCATGTAGGTGGTAAAACACCACAAACCAGAGCTGAAGTGTTGATGGAAATACAAAGTCAGATTAACTTTTGGTAGAGTTCCAGGATGGCTGTATTTAATGTGAATTTGAAATAGTTACATAAAACACTAAAGGACTGTCACTTTATGCATATGATTTTATATAATGTAAATTATTTCCTAAGAGAAAAATTGGGCCTGACTTTTTTAAGTTTTGTACTTTTTATCAGGTTTTGGGGAATGTAACCCTCCATAAAATGTGATCATTGCACATTTGATGCAGAAAGGATGTCTGCAGAAGAGGAATGTGAAAGGGCATCATGAAAACAGATTTTGAGAAAAAGGGCCCCTTGGTCAGGGAGAGGCAGTTAATAAAAGAACACACAACATTACAGAGCCTGTGTGTCTTCAAGGAGCAGAAAAGCTAGAGGCAAAGCCAAGTCAGGGCAGTCATGGGAATGCATGGAATGTGACACCACAGAGTCCCAATGGGTCAGGACAAGGAAAGGATGTGATATGCACAACAGAGGATGATACCATGGCTCAAGCCGAAACTTCCTGGTAGTGGTGGAAAGGGTCAGTGAAAAGGAAGAGGGTCTTGTGCATGAGAAGCCAGAAAACCCGAGGAATTTAATGGTCAGAATAAGCAAAGAAAAGAAGATTTTAAAGAATCTCACACTTTAAAGCCATGAATGCTCCATATCAACAGGACCATAGGGAATATTCTGTTTCCTAAATCAAGGAAAATGAATTGCTGTAATTTTAAACAAATTAATTGAAACACTGAAAGAATGCTCCATCAGTAGGTGGAGCTACACAAAAGGAAAGCAATTAAGAGATCATGAAGAGCTGTTGATTTATGATGTTCCAAGTCATGGTTACTATACCTTACCCAAAGCTTGGAGAGCCAAATGTGAAGTTTTCAGATTTTGGAAAAACAGCACAATAAACATATCACACATCACTTATCCCCAACAATGGCATCTGAACAGTGAGTCACAATCAACACATTAATAACCCTGCAGTATCACGTGTATATGTTCATATCAGGTGAGATAAATAATAACTATAAAACCCTTGTGTCAACTGGAGGCAGGTTTTACCAACAAATGATGTATGGAAAAAAGGTCTGTGTTTGGGACTTGGGAATAACAGAAAAGGGATCATAGGTCTGTATTTGGAGTGATTGAGAATTATGGAGAGGAAAGGAAGGAAGGAAGAGAATAAAGAAAAGCAAAGAAAAGGAAGCTAAAAAGACAGATGGATGAGAACTATCCCACAAGGAATAACGAATAGTAGGGTAGAGAAACATAACAAAGGAAAGCAGAAAGATGAGCCAAAGACATACACAAAAACCAAGAGAATACCACATCACAGAAGTTCAAGGTAGAGAGAAAACCAAGATGGAAATATCTGCTAATATTCTCCAAAATACAGGAATTAGGAATGAAACAATACATTTCTAGTCCAACTTGGGTTCTCCTACATAGGTCAAAGATAATAAAATACTCAGGAAATATTTTCAAGGTCGACAACATTTTGAATCTGTATCTCAGTTTCCTTTAGTGGTCTAGAATACAACTATCTACTGGCTTTTTCCAGATGGCACCCCATATAGTACTTTAGTCTGTTATCAAACTTAGTCCAGAAATATTCATATAGAAATAAACAATTTAATGCTTCTTACATTATTTAAATATGGAGGCTGCCTTGACTTTGAGTTTTACTTACCTCAGGACATTGATATACAATACAAAATTTCCAGTAGAACTTCTACAGATATTTTTGTGCCAAACATTGTTTCTATTTTCACCCTGGTTTTCAAAGATAAGGAGCCCCTTTTTGTTTTGGGGAACAAAGGATGTAGATTTTTTAAATCAGTGGTTCTCAAATAGAGTGGCTTTGCCCTCCAAAGGACATTTGATAATTTGGGGGACATTTTTGGTTGCAAAATGAGAATGGGGGTGGGTGACGTTCTACTGCCTCTGGTGGATGGAGGTCGTGAATTCCACTAAGCATTCTACAAAGCCATAACAGCCCCCTCCCACAAGGACTAACCTGACCAGAACTGTCAATAGCGCAGGACTGACAAGCCCTGTTTTAAAGAATTACAGAAGCTTTGCATCTCTTATATCATAAAATAAACATTTCAAAGGAAAATAATGGAATGAGACAAACATCATTACCCTGTGTACATGTATGATTACACAAATGGTATGACTCTACATCATGTACAACCAGAGAAATGAAAAGTTGTACCCTCATTTGGATACAACAAATCAAAAAATAAAATTATTTTAAAAAAATTCAATGTAACATTAACTAGATAGTTAAAACAAAGGTGACTTTTAAGGAAAAAAAAGATTAAAATTAGAGTATTAACATAACAAAGCTAAGAACTCAATGTAACTCAACTACATTTCCCCCCAAAGTATTCATTTTTCTAACACCTCATTAAATATAGTCTAATATTATAAAGTCTTATAAAAACAATGTGAATTTTGAAGACACAATCTCATTACTTAGTGCATTATTAAATAACTTTTTGGCCAGATTATAAAAAAGCAATGAAGCAGGAGAAATACTCAGTTACCTTTTTTAAAAAATTAAGTATGGTGAAATCTGAGGAAGACCACCCAGAGTTCAAAAGAATCAAGGGCAGATTAGGAGGTTTTGAAATGCAGATTTTAATAGTTCCACTTTAAAAGTCATACCTAATGTGGCTTTAAGAAGTAGGTCTCACTTTACAGAAATGGCACCCTTGGAAAATTTCATTGCTTGGAAATTCTAACCTGTGTCTGTAGAAAGTGGGGGAGTGTGTGGGCCCTACCTCCCGGGTCCACCCTACCGCACTAGCAGAGGAAGGGTTCACAATTCTCAATGGAGCATCAATCTGCTCTTTTGCTTCTTCCAGGAAAAATAAGATGTGTTCAACTTAAGTAGAACGGTTGTGGAAATTAGACAGAAGGAATGACATACACACGTTCTTCAGGGAAAACCTGATTCACCTTTAACCTTTCATTTGCTCAAGGCAACTGGAAGAAGGAACAATTCCAGAGGGCCACAATGACTTGAAGAGAACTGCAGATCCTGCAAATGTAGGAACTGGGTAAACATTAGCCCTTCTAGATCATCTTACCTCCAGCATTGCTAATTTAGTAAACATTTGGATATGTCATTTGTCACTGAAATGCCCAAAAAAAGAGTGTACAGACAAGTCGTGTTTCCCAGACTCATCAGCTGAACAGCTACAGTCCTCTGTGAGAACTCCTCCCAAAGAGAACACAGTTTCCAACCTCGCTGAAATGGAAACTGCAGAATGCTCTAAAAATGGCTAAAATACTTTAAAATGAAAAAGAGACAAATCCATGCTCCAGTTTAGACAAAAACCAGAGCCAAATGAATCTGAGTTCCCAATCTACCATTTTTTCTTCTTCATCCTTTGCTGGCCTCATTGCTCCCCTGTGGTCTAAAGGTAAACAGAGGACCACCATTAGAAAAAAGGTAGTAGTTGCCTCAGAAACCCAGCTCCTGCTAAATCAAAGTTATGGATCCAAGGAATGGGCTCCATCCATGAAAGTTGTTTCTTAAAATATCTTTTATGCACAAGAATCTGAAATCACAGTTGAATTTGCCAAACACCTGTTTGGTATTAAACAACAAACCTACCCATTCCAGATTAGTATTTAGAAAGTCCTTAGGGAAGGGAGGTTCAAGGAGAAAAGAATCTATTTTTCATTAGGTCATAAGGAAGCATCATATTTCAGGAGAAAAACACTAGATTATCTTAGGAGATCAAGGTCATTGCCTCTAGCCACCTCTGGTCTTTGCCTCTGACCAGGGCCTTTAAGTTCTACATCAGTGACTTTAAAGGGCTAGGAAGTTCTCTAATACTTCAGTTCACTGAAAATTTCTAGTTTGTTTTTAAGTTTCCCATGTATTAAAGCCTCTGCAACATATTTTCCATCTTATGGTTAAATACTCTGTTGGGTCATCCCTAGTCCATAAATTCCAGTCTTCAGTATAAACAACCAAGTAATTGGTAAAATGGCAACACTGGAGGTAAGATCATCTGGAGGGGGAAGATCACCAGTTTCACTACTCTAATTAGCTACTATTTACCCCCATGCCTATGGAAAAAAGAGAATTTCATTCACTGTCCAAATGATCATATTTAAAATTTAAATGGCAATAATAAAATGTTTGTTGCCTGTACTGTCTATGGATGCCCATGCAATCAACAAAGCCCAGGGACTTGAAGTGATTTAGATAAGTGTCCCTGAAAGGTCCATGTGTTTAAAGGTGTGGGCCCCAGGGTAGCACTACTGGAAGGTGGTAGGACCTAAAGGAGATGGCCTAGGGGAGGTTCATAGGTCATAGCAGATATGCCCTCAAAGGGAATTATGGAACCCAGCCAATCCTCTTGGTCTCTTTTGTATCCTGGCTAGTGATGTAAGCAGTTTGCTTTGCCACACACTCCCATGCCAGAAAACCAAAACGATGGTTGAACCTGATCTTGGACTAGAGTCCCCAGGACCATGAGACAAAGTAAACCTTTCCTCTTTATTATTTCATTGTCTCTGGTATTTCATTATAGTAATGCAAAGTTGACTAATACAGTACTGTAAACCTTACTAATACAACTCAATGAAATTGAACATGGAATACATTCAAAGAAACACATAAGTGTATTATTCACATCCCAGTCAGTCTGTATTATCACCATAGAACAAATAAACAATCCATGGAGTTTCTCCAGAAGCAATCTTTTTCCTTTTGTTTTCTCATTTATGCTTTTTTGATTCAACAACTATTTTGGAGGACCCACTGTGTGCCATTCATTGTGGTGTCCAGAGCTGGGCATTTTATCCCTACTTTTGGTCATCTAAGACCTTGCTTCTTTAAGATGCTCTAACTATTCTTTGAGAAATAGGATTAAATGAACTGAGTTAACAGGTTCATCTCTCTTGAATTTCTCTAAGTTTCTTTGTTGTTACTTTATAATATAATTCGAACTGCTGGAAAAGAATAGAAATGGGTAAGATTCAGACTCCCTTTTCTCAAACAATTGTTTTTATCAGAAAGTAGAAAATGAAATGAATTTGTCTTGGCTATTACAATATATTTGGGCAACCAAAAACTTGGGATTAGACTATCACAAAGGAAAAGTCAAATAATCCCTGAAGCATTCAAACACTGATGCAGAAATGTCAGTAAACATCCATGAATGATTGTTTCCTTGGAATGAAAAGGGTGAGAAAAAATCCTAGGTGCAAGAATCGTCAGGTGACAGTTGCTAGATTTGTCCACGTCTATTTCCCTAACCTGAGACATTTAATGATGCTGAGTTTGGAAATTGGACCATAGGGTCAACAGCTGGGTATCTGGTATATGATTAACACACATCTCTGGGCACCTAGGGCCAAATCTTGCTGCAGTTTCAAAAATTCTTATGTATAGATTATGGAAAAGAAATGACTAAAAGAAGAGACAAGTTACAAACTTGAAGTTTTGGAAGGCTTCTTAGAAGAATCTCTAAGCTGGCAGCACAGAAGTGGAAGGAACTGAATTATAAAGGCGGGGGATAAAAGCCCAGATCTAGAAATAGTTTTTCTATTTCAAGATTTATCCCAAAGAACTGTACTTTACAAGATGTTAATTACACCTGTGAAAGCTACAATCATTCTGCTCATTATCTATGCTCCCACCAAACCTCTAATAGAAAGACTCCCTACATGGAATCAGTGTGACACAAGAATAAAAAAGGGGAGAGGACCCGAATAAGTGTACAAAAACTGATGTGAAAACAATAAGCCAATGCAAAACTTCCTTCTCTACTGTTGGTCATAGAACACCTGGTTTCATTTCATTTTTAACTACTGCTAGGATAGACTTATCCCACTTTCCCATTAAAAATAAAATTTTCTTTCTACTTCAAAAAGTGGCTCATGGTTATATAAATCAAGCTGAGACTGCGGAAACAAAACTATTTCATACATATGTATATATAACTATGTGTATATATATATATATATGTATATAATCTATATAAATATACATATATAGAGACACACATGTATTATATATATATATATACACATGCATACATGTGTACATATGTATATATGAATATATGCATGTATATATGTGAGAAGTTTTAACATTTTCATAATATATAAAAACTAATGAGAAAACAAATTTCTAACTATCACTTTGCAGTCAAAGATAAATTACTAACAATTGATGTTTTCTGTTAGTATCCACTTTTATAAAACTTAAGATACCATAAATATACATAAGGACTTCCAAAGTAATATTTCTATCAAATAATGATTTTTAATCTCATAGTTACATAAATAAAATATAGTTATTTCACTCCCTTAGAGAAATCTGAAACAAAAGCCTACATGTTCTAAAATTAGCTTTGAATACTTTTACCTTTATATTTAACATATATTTATATTGTGAAAAATTCACATTATACAAAGCAGTTGGACCCTTTATAGACTTCAAATCCCATTTTCCTTCTCAGAGGCAACATCTCTTATCAATTTACTGTGGTCTTTTATTGATCTTTTCCATAACTGTATATAATCCATAGGTTATTTTCTTAAATTATATTACTGCACATATTCTACAAATTGGTTTAGTACAGGTAAAAATTTCTAACGGGAATGAAGATTAGAAGCCAACTCTGAACTAGTCCCCAAAGAGAGAAAAGTTCATCTGTAATCATCTTTAAAGATTCAACCATGAAGTTCTCAGCTGCTCATGTTTACTGTAACTTACCCTAACTTTGTGTATTAGAAATCAAGCTCCTAAATTACTGGGCAGTATTTTCATACCTTCATACATATCCTGAATGTTATCAAATGAAATTATAGTTGCAGTAAACCCAGAAAGCTCTAGTCTGCCATTAAGTGCAGTGAGCACCCCAGGGGGGGGAAGGCTGAAGTAGTTTTGAAAATGGCAGAGTGAGAAATGCACAATGGCTGTTTTAGTCAACCTTTCATCACTATAACAAAATACCTGACACAATCAATTTATAAAGAGAAAAGAATTATTTTGTCCCAGTTTTGGAAGTTTCAATTCATGATCTACTGGCCCCACTGCCTTGGACCTGAGTGACAAGGCAGCACATCATGGTGGGAACACATGGTGGAGTAAAACCACTTACAGCACAAGGAATGGAGTAAAAAGGAAGAGGAAGCAGCTGGGATCTGAAAATCCCCTTCAAGTCATGTCCTGAGTGACCTAAAGACCTCCCCTTAGGCCCTGCCTCCTAAATGTTCTAGTACTTCCCAATAATACCACACTGGGGACCAAGCCTTTAACAAATGGGCCTTTGGGGGACATTCAACATCCACACTATAGTAATGGGCATCTCAGGAGTGTGCTAACTCCTGAAGTCGCCCCTTCTATCTTTCCTGGGATTCCTTTCCTCTTGCTATTTTGGCAACTCTGTATAGACAGACAGGAACCCAAAATAGAATATTTCATTGTATTTTTTTTTTTCATTTAGTCACCCTGAAATCAAATAGATTACTTCTGTGAATCTTTAAAGTCTCTACACTAACCAAATCTTGTGGCATTCACACAAGATTAAGCATTTTAAAAAGAAGCATTATTAGTAATCTACATTTGATATAAAAGTTTCATCCTTCATCAGCTACAATTAGATCCTTTTCCCGTTTTCCTCCTCCATTCCAACTCAGCAGCCAGGGCCACATTTGATCCATCTCATATCGCTGTGTGCAGATGATTAGCATTATTTAATTAGTTCCTTCAATGAACCAAGTCAATGTCAGGAGTTGTTTCTGTGACTTAAAACACTGCTTGAACCAGCCCTCTGGAGTCTACTTCTGTACAGTTGGGGTCCCCTGAGATCCAGAACACCTCTGCTGAACTCAGGTGCTGGCACAAAGCGCACAGGGAGGAAATCGGCCCTTAGAGAAATCTAAATAAAATGACCTCAATGCCTCCATGTCAGCTGGAAGTGGTGTTTCCTGGACAGCTTTTCAAACACTGTACATGATAAACTGTTGCATATCTGTGCAAGTGGGATGAAAGGTTTTCAATAAAATAGGGCACTCATGTTCCAGCATAGGTATTGCTAGAAGGAAAATAAGCCCTCACAAGGGACCTGGGATCTCTTTGCTCATGTTGCAATTAATGAAGAGTTAGGGGACAGTATTAGATATTTGGTAATCAATTTTGGATCATCGCCTGGAGACAAAGATTGAGGGGCATGGAAACATGAAAAGACCCAGTCACTGACTGTAAGAAATTTGCAGCCAAATGACAGATACAGACACATAGTGATGATTGGAAAACAAGGCCCTGTGGGCAGCGGGCATAGAGGAGTGCTCTGAGGCTGTCCATGCCACTTTCCCACTGAGAAGACTCCTGGAGGGTCCTTGTTCCTCCCTCTGTCTCACTCTCTTCCAACATGGGAAGGGCTTGTCTGGTGGTGAGCAAGGGGAAACCAGATCTTTAATACTAGAAACATCCATCCTGCTGTGGACGAGCCATTCTCCCAGTTGGGACTGATCAAAGGTCCCATGGGAAGTGAGAAGGCAGTGAATGTAGTCAGACAGGGAAAGCAAGAGACTCAAAACCTCTGGGGGTTTACCAAAGGTTTTCAAGGAGCCCTTATGTAGTACCAGAGTATCTATGTGCAAAGGATGCTCCTGTTAGGTCTGAACAAGAGTATCTTTTAAAAACACTATGTGGGAAAACAGGTTATGTGTGGTTTTTCTGTTTATTCATAATCGAAGATTCAAATCCACCTTGGGAAACCAATCAACCATGTATGGTGAGAAAACAGTTTAAAAGTCTCATAGTTATGAAAGGGTAAATGCTCTGTTCTGCAATATGCTCTATGCAAATGCAAATGCTCTATTCTGGAATAGGGGGGTGATGACTAGGAGTGAGATGCCCCACATAACAATTAGTGTCCTAGATGATATGCGGCTCCAAAGACTGCCTGCTTTAAGGAAAATTCCCGTTTTCTTAATTTTTTAAATTGACAGATAGACATTTGTGGAGTGGCTAAATCTAGATAATTAACAATGGAATATGTACACACAGGGGAATAATATTCAACAATAAAAATAATGGGATCTTGTCATGCACATGGTGCATGAATCCAGAGGACCTTATGCTTAACTGAAATAAAACAGGCACAGAAAGACAAATATCACACAATCTGACTCATATGAAGAATCTAAAAGAAATAATTTAAAAAATTGAACTCCTAGAAGTAAGGAGTAGAATGGTGTTTACCAGAGGCTGGGAGGATGTTGGTCAGAAGATCATATAATTATAACTGGATAGGAGGAATAAGTTCAAGAGCTCTATTACACAGCATGGTGACTGCAGTTGATGTTATGTAGTATTGAAAAATGCAGAGACTGGGCATTTAGTATTCTCACCCCTGAAAATGAAAAATCCCTTTCTACTTGGACAAGAGGACTGAAGGCTGGGCCTGACCAGGGAAGAAGGTGAAAACACAATGAAGGGTGCTCCCACGGGGAGCAGGACAGCTGGCCACTGTCACCTGCTGGAGAGAGTTCAGGGACAACCAGGGGAAGGTCCCGTCTAAAGACTGCTCCCTTACCTTTCTGTCACATAAAAGCCTCTTGAAATCTTAGTTAAATGTCATGAGTTGGCCTTAGTTAGGTTCTGAGGCACTAAAGGACAGGCTCTTTTCCACACTGGAGAAGAAGGAGTAGCGGGCACAGATCTTCATCCAGGAAAGAAGATTGTAAGATGGCAAATGTGCCCTTCCGGGGAGCAGCAGCAGGGTGCACCGTCAGGGGACGGTGGCAGTTGTGTGGGCCTACAGGATAGGCAGCAGTCCCTGAGGGACCTTGAGACTCAAGGGGGAGTGAAGCCTTCACATAACTGCTAGGGAAAAACTTTTATTCCCTCACGAATCAAAATACTTCATTCTATTGCTAATTCACCCCATGACAACTGCATTTCCATTTCTGTCTCAGAGCTCACAAAAACTTGAGAATGTTCACTATTCTTAGTCTCCTTTCCTCATGCGACCATTTCCTCAGCACGTTATATGTCTTCCCACTTCTAATCTCTATTTTAATGAACTCATGGATTCTGTTTCATGGATTTCTGTTTAGGATACAGATGAAATACCAGTAATCAATAGAAGAAAAAAATTCTATTCATTTGAAATCCTCTTGATCAGTACTTAATTTCATTGATGCAATTTATACAAGTCAATTAGAAGGAAAAAAGCCTAAAATGTAGCTCAAATAGTTTTCACCAGAATCACTAATGGCTTTCAGGAACAGTTTCAATATTCTAACGTCTTCAATAAGTCTGATTTCTACTCCATTTGAAATCATTCATCCTCTGGGCAATCTCACATCTTTATGACTAAATATACGAGCTCTCCTCTGCTTCACCAGAAAACCTCACATTATAAATAGCAGGGCACACTGTGAGAGACAAGCCCAAGTCCTGGGACCCCCTGGTCTGCTATCCCTGGTTAGAAACAGGTCTTTCCCCAAAGTGCTGTGTGGTTTTTTTTGGAACCAGCACCTGTGTATGTTCCTTTACTATGTGACACTCAGTTTTCTGCTCCCTCATGACACTTCTTTGTATGACTGTCCTCCGAGGGGAACCTCAGGCTGTCTGTTTGCAGAATGTTCCCATTTGCTTCAAGTTTTCCTTTACTGCACTCCACTTGGCAGTGATGGCATCCTCTTTTTTTTTTTTTTTTCCCATTTTTCTTCTTATTTGCACAATGAAACATACAGCAGTCAGTTCTGGTCATTTAATTCTCTAACTTCATTTTGGTCTCTAAGGCACTGACTCTTGTTCACACCAACAACATCTTGCCTGATCTGATTCTTTTTCTCTCCTACATGTCAAATACGAAGCAAAATAAAATCTTATTTCCTGTAGTGCAGGAGAGATTCCAATAAAAGCTAGTGAGAAAGGTTAGTGGTGCTTTGATCTCTAGTTGGCAGCACAAGGGAATCAAAGTTTTTTACTCTGCTGGTAACTAATCATTGCTTGAATCGGCTGGGGAGAATTAACAAGTATCAATAATCCAGATGTGTGTTTTCAATTATCATAGTCCCCAAGTGTGCCACATGCTTAGTGAAAATGAGGACTGGATGCGTAATTGTTGCTATTTTAGAAATTTAATGCACTTTACCTTAACAAACTGTGAAACACACTGTAATACACTCTAAAATAGACCTTACTTAAGAATGGGTGACATCACAGCCACAGGCTTCCTGATGTGGTAGGTAAAGTTATTCAAAACATTAGTCTGAGGAAGTATAAAGATGAAAAGGAGGATAGTTTTCTTGGGGTCTGAACATTCAAGACTTTCTGGATGAAAATTGTCAAAGCACAGATGCTGAGTCTATGGCGTGATGGGGATGCACTTTCTATGTGGATAGGAAAGTTGCCTATGTCAAAGGAGATTGTCTTCAGAGAGGAGTCACCAAGAAGACCAGCTGGGGGATTTGGGGCAGCCCTTTGCAGACCTTTGAATCTATAAAGACACTTGAGGTCAAAAACAGCAAGCTGTTGGGAGAACTGAGACTTAGGGTATGCAGGGGAAAATGGCAAGAAATGAAGTTGGAAAGGGAAAAGGGACACACAGTTTAAAGAATTTTACACGCCATGTAGGGACAGAATGAAGACAATGAGTTAATCAGCTCTGTGTCTTAGAGAGAGCACTCTGAACAGGATGCAGAATTGAGGTTGAGGAAGACAGAGATGGATAAGCAGAGATCAGGCAGAGAACTTCTGCAAGAATGAGAACCTGAGTCATGTGCACAGAGAGGTAGAACTGGATTCCCATAACATTTCTAGGCAGACTGGGTGAGTCATCCAATGACTCAGTGGATATAGGGACAGAACAGGAGAAAGGAAGACAGCAGGCTGGTGTTCGGGCTTCTTAAGTGAGTGGAAGCTCAGAGAAACAATCATTGCAGGGAAGGGCAATAACACTCACGATCATGACAACGGTGGTGCCCTCCAGCTTCCACATCACCCCGTGCCAACAGATTTTGAAATCAAGACACATCAAAAAATAAAACAGAGAAAAGTAGCTTTGAATAGGAAGGTATTGCTAACATCATCGATAAGTAAGCCTTCTTAAAAAAGGGACAAACTGCCAGCACTTCAAATCTATTAACAGTCTAGGTCATGTGTATTTCCTGGAATTCCTACTTCTAAGATCAGATCTTAAATATGTCAGCGTTCCTATTCTTCAAAACAGTGGAAGGAGGAGCGTTCACACAGCTGACTTTGAAGTTGGAAATGTATCTTATTTGGAATAGATAGGCAAATGATTTGAGAAGTCTGATAGGAATAAGAAAGCGTGCATAATTTCCATTAAGATTGATAGAACCGGGCTGGGGAGATAGCTCAGTTGGTAGAGTGCTTGCCTTGCATGCACAAGGCCCTGGGTTTGATCCCCAGCATCGTAAAAATAAAAAACAAAAAAACTGAGCAAATAACAAAGGTAAACTATGCCTTAACTCCTGATCCATGGAAACTTCGAGATAACTTGTTACCAGCAGAGAAAATAAATATACATTTAAAAAAAAAAAGATTGATAGAACTCATCTTACAGGCAAAACCAAAACTTCATTTAGGACAGCTAGGTCTTGGATCTGTAAAGATATTTGCTATAATGAAACTCCCATCTGAGGGCCCCTATGGTGGCCATAAGTCATCTAGTTAAGTTTTCACAGACTGTAGTATAATTTCCTTTTATAAAAAACGAGTACAACAATATATGACTAAAGTACCATATAGTGACTGTAAATTCCTTTAGTGAACAAATGTGTACCAAGTCCCTGACGAAAGTAAAGCACCATGTTAGAAACACAGAGGCCTATGACATTCCCAAAGTAACTGCCAGCACATCATGATTCAGTTGTCCCATGTAATTCAAGTCCTTATGTCCCCAATACTTTTTGATACTTTTTTCCCCTAAGAATCTCTTCTTAGAATTATTTAACCTCCTAAATATCCTAAAAAATTTAAAAATAATTTGGATATTTTAGAATTATATTTATTTTTAAAATTAAATTGGCGCATTGTAATTATACATAATAGTGGAAGTCACTGTGATAAATTTGTACATGTATATAATATAATTTAGTCAATTTCATTTCCCAGTACATCTCCTTAACTTCCCTTCCTCACTCCCCATTGTCGCCTTCCTCTACTAGTCTCCCTTCTATTTTCATGAGATTTTGGTTTTTTCCCTTTCTTTGTTTTAGCTTCCATACATGAGAGAATACAGTCAACTCTTGACTTTCTGAGTTTGGCTTATTTCAGTTAACATGATGCTCTCCAATTCCATCCATGTTCCTACAAATGACACGATTCCATTCTTCTTTATAGCTGAGTAAAACTTCATTGTGTATAGGTACCATATTTTATTTATCTGGAATGATAGTTACTTTAAATAATATATTTTAAACTAGAAATATATCCATAGAACTTGAATATATTCATGATATATAAAGACAAAATATGTTCTTCCCAATCAACTTAAATAATGTATTTTCAAGCAATTATGATTTATCAGCTAAATATGATTTGGGCACAAAATTTTAGATAAATATACCTTATTCAGTATTAGAATCAAAGTTTTATATATATATATGTATGTGTGTATATACATATATATGTGTGTGTGTATACATATATATATATACACATACATATATATATAAAATTTCAAAATTCTGCCTTTTTGATCTAAATTTTGCATACCCCTCCCTCCCAAACCATCTTGTTTAGCAATAATCAGATAATTTTAATCTCAAATAAAAATTATGCTGGATAAATTAATCTTTGTATTTTCTTTTTAACATTTTCCTAATATGTTTTATAAGTAGCCTTATCTTTATGTCCCTGTTAACTTCCTGTATTTAACCAATGGTTATTAATATAAAATTAACTATATATGTCTTAGAATAAACCTAACAAAAGCTACATAATGATAGGACCCAGAAGCTTGGTGTTCTTCTGAGTGATAAACCAAGTGAGAAATGAGAACTCTCATGAACCACCTTGCCTGGCTTCCTGATGCATGCTCTGTTGCTCTGAAATTGATTCCTTTATAAGGAAAAGGTTTTTAAACAACAATTATACTTGCACATTTTACTTGTATATTTTAAACATTATACTTGTATATTTTAAAATATATTAAAATTAATGTCATTACTGGAACACATTCACAGACCCTCTAGGGGTTCCAGAATTATCTGCTGGGAAGCACTTTTACCATCCTGAAAATGCATTGCTCAGAACAACGTGATGAGGAGCCTTGGAGAGTATCCATTGGAAAAAAATAAAAGAAACGATCTAAAGCCAGGCATGTTATTCCTATATGTGAAAAAAATTAAAGGAGATGAGAAATGAAATTATCTCACACTTATCAAAGGCTCAAATGAAGGATAAATAATAAAGGAGCAAAAGAAAAGGAGGCAAAGAAAGGCATCAGGGGTGGCATGGAGAAGGGCCACCTGTGTGTGGCGCATGTGTCTTCCTTTGTGTGGAAGCAGTAGACCTTTTGTTCTGATAAAGACTCCCAGTCAGGGAAAGAAGGCAAACCCATGCCTGATGGAACTGAACAATTTCTCTGTGAATAGGAAACATTTTCTCAGGAGCCAGAATTTTCTTTTGATAATCAAGGTCATGAATGAACACAGGTGGCAGAATTTATTCTCTCATTTCCTTCTGGTCTCACTCTCCTGGTTGCTTTAATTTCCAGATGCACAGACATTAAAGATGATTAAAATAGGATCTGATTTATGTCACCTGATGAGTAAATAACAAGGGTATACAAATTCTCTCCCAAAGGATAAGAGAACCAAAGACTGAACACTGCTAAGCACATAATAGAAAAACTAAATGTTACCTCACCTGAGAACTGTAACTTTCCTGGGGATACGGTCATAGCAGTCATAAGGAAATGTGATCTTCAAAATTTAAGAGCTACTGTTGTACATAAAACAGGAAAATCTCAGTTAAAGATAGAAAGTTTGATTTGTTTTCCATTATTGGAATTATTCAGATTTTTTCCATTTCATTATTGCTCTTTTCTGTAATTTTTGTAATTTCTGCTAAAATACTCAGATTTTGCCTTTTCATTATTGCTATTTTCAGCTTTAGTTAAAGGAAATTATAATGAAACCTATGTAGTAAATAAATCAAATAAATTCTTAAAACCCACATAATAAAGTCCAAGAAAAGAGAGGATTGATAAATGTAAACCAGTTCCTCTGGCTTTGAGAAAAGTCTTCAGTACATGATTCTCTCCCATGTAGCTACACATCACCAAAAATCCTTTGGTTCTTTAGGTGGAAAGCGGGAGGTGAGAAGGTGAGAAATGCCCAGGCAACAATCTCAGACCTCACCAACCCCAGAAATGTGCCTAGAAATGAGCCCAGAGCCTTTGGTTCTCAGCCAGAGACAAGCTTCTCTTTCACATGGTAAGAAGCTGTACAGGTGAATGATTTTTGTTTACAGATGGTCTTGGACAACCAGAAAAAGGGACAAATATACACTGAACACACAAACTTCTCTGGAATCCCAAATCCAGCTTTGTTCTGACACTGAATTGCAAAGGCCTTTAATGGGGTAGGGGCAGTCAGGGACCAGCATCTCCCAAGGGCAGCTTTACAGTAGAGCAGGATGCTGAAATTCACAATAAAGTCTCTTTCCTTGAGAAGAGAGAAACAGATAATTTTAAAAAGTCCTCAAAGATCTTGAATAATAAAGTGATGAAAGGACAAGTGGGAAAATCTCCATCAACAGGGAAAAAGAGAGATTATAAGATAATTGGATCTCGCCCAAGGAACAAAGCACACGGAAACCATGTTTCAACTATGAAAAAGCAGATATACAGCATGAAATATGTTCAAACCGTTTGAAGCTTAATCAGCCTATAAATGGTATTTTGGATCATAACAAAGAAAGTATCACCCAACAGGGCACAGAGAAAGCAGGTGTGAAGAAGGGACCTCTGGGGACCACCACTAAGGTATGAGAGGACAACAATTATTATTCCATCCTGCTATGAACATCAAGGGTTTTTATTTTCCTCTTCAGATACCTGAGCTTGGAATTAACTCAGAAGTGCCTTATACGCAAAGAGCACAAAGACAATACATGCTTTCACTGTACTACAATTGGCTGCATAATCCTCTCTGCCAACCCAATGATACCCAACCCAGTGGTACCCAAGCTAAGCTGCAGAAACAAGATTACAGTGAAGGCTCAAGGGATGGACTTAAGTGAATCCATAATGATGCAAATGACTTTGAAGGTAGATTAAAGTTGCAAATGGAAAAATGAAATCAACATTTAAAAGTCGATGTGATTAAAAAGCAGATCAGGTCTGGGGTTCTGGCTCAGTGGTAGAGTACTTGCCTCGCATGCTTGGGGCACAGGATTTGATCCTCAGCACCACATCAATAATAAAATAAGGACATTGTGTCCACCTACAACTAAGAAAAGTTTTTTTAAAAAAATAAGCAGGTCAGGGCTTGCTACGCTGGGACTGGGAGTGGGCATTTACTGCAAATGGGCACCAGAAAACCTTCCAAGTGAAATAATCTAACTCTGAGTCTACAGAGTTATTAAAATCATTGACTAATATACTTACAGAAGGTAAACTGTATTGTGTGTAAATTATCCCTGGATAAAGCTGTAATTGATTTTTTTTTCATTTGAAGCTGGTGCATTTTAAAAATCCAACAATATTCTCTGCATAAAATGTTTTATTTCTAGATACAAGTTACATTAAGAATCTTCCTGTTTTTTTAAATGTTCTTTTTCCACTGTTAGAATTGTAAATTTTTATGATAAGCTAAAAAAAGTCCTAAGTTTTTAAAAATGACTCTAAATGGATTAATTTCTTAATCGCTAACAATTCGAATGGCAACCAGAATAGCAGGAAACGCTTAGGAGAAATCAAGAGATTTCAGCGGCTTTCTCAACATTGACTACTCTTGTGCCAAGTAGTACATTCATTTTAACGAGCTTAAATTCTGACAGATCACCAGAATTTGAACATTTCAGAAGAAATGTATTTTTAAACTCCAAGTCAATAAAGCTTAGCATGCGAGGCAGGCACTCTACATGATGGGCTATATCGCCAGCTTAGTGTTAGGGTTAGGGTTAGGTTTAGGGTTAGGGTTAGGGAGGGTGGCAAGAATGGAGGAAGGAAGGACTGTATAGAGGGAAAAGAGGGGTGGGAGGGGTGAGGGGGAGGGAAAAAATAACAGAATGAATCAAACAACATTACCCTATGTAAATTTATGATCACACATATGGTATGCCTTTACTCCATGTACAAACAGAGAAACAACATGTATCCCATTTGTTTACAATAAAAAAATAAATAAGATAAAGCTTAGCAATGGATTATGGGCATTCTAACTAAAAAAGAATGCATGTGAATTTTCTTAGTTAAAATATTTGAAAATCACCAGAAAGCATCAAGTACAGCATCACAGTTATGAACATATGTCAGTCCTGATTAGGTACAAACCACTCAGGCCAGTTAATTTCCCCTGTTTCTGCCTGTGTAAAATGCAGATAATCATATTATCTATCACATGATACTGTTATTGTGGTAAAAAAAAAAAAAAAAAAGAAAAGAAAAGAAACAAGGTCTACATATGGAAAGCATTCCAAAAAAGTTGGCTGCTAGTCTGTTCTTGTGGACGTTATTTTCCTGGGTTGGGCTCAACATCTAGGGTGATTATTCTCTTTTCTACAAAGCCTCACAGCAGGGACACTCCAGTCCTTCACTGTCTTGGAAAGGCAATTAGTCAGCAGTGTTCATGCCGACTGGACAAAATGTTTCCAGCTGTTGTAACAGAAAATATCTTCCAACTTTTGATTCATTATGACATGTGTTATCACTCATCTCCAGGCACAGAGTTGGTGTCTTATCCCAAAACTCGTCGGACCGACATACTTTTTTCAGCTGATGTCAAATGGGCAAAGGAAAAGACACACAAACAGGGTTCATTTACAGTGGGGTTGTTAACACTGGTCCTTCCAGGCAAAAGAAGTGCCAGAGATAGATTCAATAACCTAGACACACAGGGAAGGTCTCATTTTCCCTTAAAAATTAATTTTAAAATCTTGGAAGCATTGTGTAGTTATTGTTGCTGAGTTCTCAGAATGAATTCATATTTCCTCCGGTTCTTCCCCTATTTCTCTTGTGCTGCAAAATGTACTCATGTGGGTGTGAAAATTCCCAAAGTCAAGTTTTCATACATTTTGATAATCCTGTCAAGTTTTAAAAATAACTTCCCTCTCACTTTGACTGATGTGAGGAAATAAGCGGTGACTTTACAGATCTGACTGCCAACACACCTCTATGGGAAAGGGCAGGCTAATAAAACTGAAGGCTAATAAATTCATTATTCATTTTCAAGTTTTTAAAATATGCTATAGACTTTGAGTGCAGGGACTAATTTTAAGGAAAAACTGTTTTGCTAGCATGTTGGTACACAAAAGTAAACTTTTTATATTATTTGAGCTCTGAATGCATTAGAAATATTATGTAAACTATAAAATAGAATGTGTCTTTTGCTTACTTAAAATATGAAGGCAATGCTGCCCAAGCATGTTTCAACAGTCACACTACCAAATAATGCAAGGACATACTCAAATAAGATGAGCCATATCAATCCATCTCTTCCTTATAGGAATACACAAATGTGAAAATGCCAAGTTTCTCCAGCAGTGAATCCAGTGAGTCCTAAAAGGACATTCTCCTTTATAATTCTACTGTGAGGAATAGTCCCAAGCCTTCCCACCAAATACTAAGAGGAAACAGACATTCCAAATACCTGGCACAGAGCCTGGCATAGAGACCATGATTGACAGATGTTTACTGACCTAACAAAGTTACAGAACACACTTTCTCAAAATGAAAAGTCATTTAAATTAAAACAGTAAAGCACCATCATCATGATAGAACCCACATGAAATTGTTGGTTCAATTTTGCAAAACCAAAGACTATGTAAATAGCCTTTTGTAACAGGTCTTTGCTTTTATGGTCACTATTAACAATGAGCACTCTGCACAATAAAATAATGTATGAGATCCAATTTCTTCCTACAAAACATATCCCAAAGGCATCATAAAATGATCTAAGATTCTCCTTTTCTTATATGGCTAATTAATGTCACTAAATGCAACAAGAATATAATGTATTCTTTAAGATAAACAGTGGCTCATCAATGTTCATAGCAGCTCAACTCACAATAGCTAAGCTATGAAACCAACCTAGATGCCCTTCAAGAGATGAATGGATAAAGAAAACATGGTACCAAATACATAATGGAATATTACTCAGCAATAAAGAAGAATGAAACTATGTCATTTGCTGGTAAGTGGATGGATCTGGAGACTATCATGCTAAGTGAAAAAAGCCAACCCTAAAACACCAAAGGCCAAATGTTCTTTCTCTCTGATATGTGGATGCTGACTCACAAGGGGGGGGGGGGAGTGGAGGTTCACCAGATTGGGGGAGAGAGGGGAATGGGAATGGGAGAGATAACAGAATGAATTGGACATAACTTTCCTATGTTTATATATGAATACACGACCAGTGTAACTCCACATCACATACAACCACAAGAATGGGAAGTTATACTCCAGGTATATATGATATGTCAAAATACATTCTACTGTCATGTATAACTAAAAAGAATAAATTTTTTAAAAAGATACACCGTGGCTAAACCTACCAATACGACTTGAAATACAAATGAAAAAGAAAAGAAATTTTTGTTATAGAATGAAATGATGACGCTAACAAGAAACAAAATGGCCAGAATGCCTGAGACAATCCTTTCACAGGACGCCATCCTGGAAATAGTCTGAGAAATATGTAAGCAATTTTATTATTCACAGGGCCATAGCATCAACTAATAAACAGAAATAAAGCAATGAACTGATTCTCCATATAGAGATCCCACTTACTGCTATAGCTAAGTATTTTTACTCCAAGTTGGACCTATAATTCCAGAGATAGAGTTGATTTTCTCATTCAAAAAAGTTCCCATGGATGGGGTCACTAGGCATTGTAAGGTTGTTTGCAAAACCCCGTCTACCCTAAATGGTGGGCAGCCGCTGCCAATTGACAGCTCAATTAAGTAGGTGACTCCTAAGTCCTTTAACCTCCAGACTGCACTTAAGAAAACATAACTCTGATTTCTAGGCAGTTTATTCACACCAGTTTACCCCACCCATTGTTGTTCTCCGTTGTCAAATCTGAGATATGTAAGATTCTTGGTCACTAAATCCCTAGGAATGCTGGCAGGAAATTATCTCCAAGTTACCCCTCCATTTCCTGCATTTATTTAACATGTCCCTATTTTCTTCTGGGCATCTTCCATGCTGAGGGATTTCTCAAGCACTGGGATTGTACCTGACAACAGTTGAAGATCTAATAACAGATCCCACAAACAGTTTTAATGACTTTCGATCACTTCTGCAGAAGCATGAAGAAAATATTCAATTTGTGCAGCATATAGCAGGGAGCACACGGAAAATATCTAACAGCATGCATATGGACTTTGTGGGAACCATGTACATTAATCTTTGCTCAGGAACAACATTTCCACAGTATGTGCTCATCCTTCCCTGCATCTCTTAACCTCCATTTATTCTCCATACAGGAAGCCATCCATCCTCCACTGAGGCTAGATTGCAGTAGGAACACATTTCATACTAATGGACTGGCTGCTTTCCAGAAGATTGTTGCTGGCAATCATATCTTGCCATCTGAGGTTAACACTGGTATTGAGAGGATGCTGACGAAACTGCTAAATTAGCTAAAATTAATGTTTAATTCCATCTACCATGTAACGGCCAGGATGTACTATCTTATGGTCTTTGGAGTCTGATGGTTCATTTATACTATTGGGTCTTCTGAGTTGTGCATCATGTGAATATTGATTACCTGAGAATCTTTTTGAAATGCACATTTTAATTCAGTGGATCTGAGTGGAATATGGCAGTCTGCATTTCCACATGCTCTGGAAGGTATGACTGCTGATGTTCCCTGACCAATTTTTTAGAAAGGAGTCTAAGAACAGGAATGAGCATATTCCTGAGTACATAGCAGGATTCTTCACAACTTTTTTTTCTGTTGTGTAACTAGTTACCAAATCCCATACTACTACTCTGAAAAAGCATTTGAAGTAAATGTCTAAGAACTGAGGATGTAGCTAGCTTAGTGACAGAGCACTTGCCTGGATACAATGAGGTCTGTGTTCAACCCTCAGCACGACAAACAAAAATAAATAAATAAATAAATATATAAATAAATAAATAAATATATCTATTTTTTTAAAAATTGCTGACCTTAAGTTACTTTCTTCCTAGAAGATCTCTTTAAAAATAAAATACAATTTTATCATACTACATGCCAAGGTATGTTTAGTTTGTGGTCTTCCAAGGAGAGGGGGAAAGTATAGAAAGAGCTCTCTACATATATTGCTAGCCCTACAATTCTACTTATCAGAATATGAGCCACCAGTTAAAAATCAAGAAATGTCATTTAGTAAATATTAGGCATCTAAGGAAGGGATTTAAGAATATAGAAGTCAATGAAGGATTGTCTTCTTTGTCCAAGATGTTTTGTCTTACAACACAAAGCAGAAGTGATTATACATGAAAGAGAATGACTTTGTGTTTCTTCCCTCAGGGAGAGACTCATGAAGGATCATGATGACTGTGCTACAGATTGACCTAAAACCCTAAGTTACCTTGAATTCATGGAAAAAAGCTAGATTTATTTAATAAGACAGTGTTTGGAAAATGTGAAATTTTATTTTATAAGAGTATTCCAGAAGAGAAGATGAATTCTGAGACACTCTGATCCTCTAATAACTAATTTCGGATACTCCTCAATTTCCTAAGGGGTGACATTTGCTAACCCATTGTTAAACTGGAAGTACTGTGAGTTAAAAATGCATTGAATCCACCGAACATCCTAGCTTAGCAGCACAGTACACAGTGGAGTCTTGGTTGTTTCTTCTCATGATCACATGGCTGAACGAGAGCTGAGGTTGCTGCCACTACCTAGCATTGCCAGAGCGTATCAGACTCTGAATGTAACTGATATGAAAGACCATCCAAATCTGAAATTCAAAGACAGTTTCTACTGAATACATATCACTGTTATACCATTGTAAAGTTAAAACAAAACAAACGATAAGTCAAACCACAGTAAGTTGGATCTTGTGCACATTTAACGACGTCTCAAGAATAACTACACCCATTTGCTTCTCCTTCTGAATTTGGAACTCGATGTCTTCAGTCCTAAGTCAGCTCACAGACAGGAGAATTCTACAGAGGAGTGACAACAGAAGAAAGTACACAGGGAGATTGACTTCAGGGGATCTTACACTAGGCAATGAAGGAACAAAGCTAAAGAAAGGATGACTTAATACATTTCCCATATAAATGTCCACATTGCTATGTGAAGTTACCAGCAAGAAACCAAACTCTAAACAAAATAAGATCTGAACAGTTATTAAGGGAAAAAGACAACAGAAATGGACCAAATTATGAATGAGAACCACCTTGTCAATGAGACTATGGATAATTTTTATTTATCTTAATATTTCCCCATTTGCTTGAAAATCCTTTATTGATTGCATATTAATCTTATCATGAAAAAAGCCAATTAAAAATTAAATCTCCCATCTGTCTTTTTATTTCTAGGCCATGTTGTTTACAACATAATTCAGATTTTAAATTGGATTTTTTAAGTTCCATTTAATTTCTGAGACTGCCATCTTTCATTTAATTTAGTTTCAAGGATTTAAACTAATCAGAAAAATCTGCTGCAACATATTGTATTCTGCCATCACAAAGTCCCTTGAATCCTGTAGGTTAATGTCTCTGCAATAATTGGCCAGATGCTTTTCATGAAAATCACTTATTGGCCCAGCACCAATTTTTAAATACACAGAATGTATTGATCAGCTCTTCTTTTTGTTCACTGGACAGCCAAGAGAATGTCAGGAAGGTTTAGAACAATTCATCTAACTCAAATGGTGAGGTTTTTCTAACAGAATATCTATTATTACCTCCCAGGATAAAAATGCTTTTAATAGCCAAAATGCTCCAAAATGGGCAGATGAGGGAGTCTTTCATGAAGCAGGAGTCCAACCTAGAGAACAACCACCTCGATGATCATTTATAATCTGGGGTTACACTGAAGAGAACACTACCTTCATTTACAGTTACACACCAACACAGCTCAGGGTGATCAAGTCAGCTCCTACAGGGCCATGGCCTACACATACTTCGCCAAACATTGGAGGTAATATGCTAATGCAAAGAGAGCAGCCATGGCCAACCAGTCAATAGTCCACTCACATGTTGTCTAATCATTTATTGAAAAAGCATTTGCCAGATCAGGACCTGAAGGTCCAAAAGTCAGTATGATACCTTCCTAGCTTCATCCTATAAATCTGAAGGTGAAAACAGGCATGACAACAGGTTGGTATAGTGAAGAGATGTGAGGCTATGTACATTGGACAGCAATGGGCCCCAAGACAGGGAGCTGTCAATTCTGTAGGGGGAAGAAAGAAGTGTTTCATAGACAAGGTCACCTTTGAATTGAATCTTGAGAAATGGGTAGTTTCTTGCTTTGTAGAGTCATGTTTATGATTCAATAAAATTATACTGAATCACCAGTGTAATAATCTTCAGTGTTACATGTACATGTAGCAACTAGCTAGGCACAGAGTGCTAGGCAGAGAGAAGGCATTCAACAAACAATAGTAATAATAATATCACTATGTTGCTAGAATGGAAAGACTTACACGACTAAAGAAGTGAAGAAAATACTATCTGGGTTGCATTTACAACTGACAATAAATGGGATGATAAAAACACCATCATTACTAGTTCAGTCATCATAGTTCAATTAAAATGGAAATAATGCAAAATGGCCAATTCTATATTCACGATATTTTATAACCACAAGTTTATGCTTTTTCCTTGTGCTGGGATTGAACCCAGGGTCCTGAACATGCTATGCGAGTATTCTACACTGAGCTACATGCCCAGCCCTGTGTACTTTGAAGAAAGTCTGGACTATGAAACAGAAAGGAGAAGAACTAATATTTATAGAGGACTCACCATGTGTCAAGCGAGGGCCTTCACAGATACAGTTTGTCAACTAATTATCACACCAATATTATAAGGAAGGCATTATTATTTTTATTTCTAAGAAAAGGAAAAAATACTGAGAGAGTTTATTTGACTAACCAAGGCTCACACCACACATATATCTATGCATAAATGATAACACAATAAGCAAATTTCCTCATTATAAATAAACAATATACAGAATTTTTAAGCTTAATCAGTAAGCTGGTATATTAGTCAGTTTTCTGTTACTATAATGAATATCTGATATAATCAACTTATAAAGAGAAATGTTTAATCTTGGCTTACAGTTTTGAAGATTTTGTTCAGTTAATGATCAGTGGGTCCTATTGTTTTAGGGACTTAGATAAGGCAGCAAATCATGGTAAGGAACCTGTGGCAGACCAAAACCACTCACCTCATGGCTGGGAAGTGAAAAAATAGAGGAAGAAGGAGGGGCCAGGGTCCCACAATCATTTGAGGGCACTCTCCCAAGGATCTAAAGTCCTTCCACTGGGCCCTACCTCTTAAAGTTTCCAACAATGCCTTGTGGGGGATCAAACACCCAACACATGTGCCTCTGTAGAACATTCAAGACCTAAACCACAGCAGGTTGGGAAGCTAACTCAATTTTCCAGGCCTGAATGAGAAACCTCAAACTTATCATATTTTCAGATTAAAATCAAAGCCTAGGCCCAGCAGATTTTTAAAGTCTGATTTCTTTCCATAATAACATGCATCAAAGGCCAAGTCATGGCTGCCAGCCTTTGCAGAAGCAGCGAAAGTCAACAGGAGGCAATCCCAAAGCCATCATAAAAAATGCTCCAAGTAACCTCAACATACTACTAGGAGGACTTGGGGGAACATAACTTCCGATCTCGAAATTCATGTTATAGAAGCAATCCTAAGTAGCAAGAACGAAGCAGGGGGTATTGCAATACCAGATCTTCAACTCTACTACAAAGCAATAGTAACAAAAACTGCATGGTATTGGTACCAAAATAGACAGGTAGATCAATGATACAGAATAGAGGACATGGACACAAACCCAAATAAATACAATTCTCTCATACTAGATAAAGGGGCCAAAAATATGCAATGGAGAAAAGATAGCCTCTTCAACAAATGGTGCTGGGAAAACTGGAAAACCATATGCAACAGAATGAAATTAAACCCCTATCTCTCACCCTACACAAAAATCAACTCGAAATGGATCAAGGACCTTGGAATCAGACCAGAGACCCTGCATCTTATAGAAGAAAAAGTAGGTCCAAATCTTCAACTTGTTGACTTAGGATCAGACTTCCTTAACAGGACTCCCATAGCACAAGAAATAAAAGCAAGAATCAACAACTGGGATAGATTCAAACTAAAAAGCTTTCTCTCAGCAAAGGAAACTATCAGCAATGTGAAGAGAGAGCCTACAGAGTGGGAGAATATCTTTGCCAACCATACTTCAGATAGAGCGCTAATTTCCAGAATCTATAAAGAACTCAAAAAACTCTACACCAAGAATACAAATAATCCAATCAACAAACGGGCTAAGGATATGAACAGACACTTCACAGAAGAAGATGTACAAGCAATCAACAGATATATGAAAAAATGTTCAACATCCCTAGTAATAAGGGAAATGCAAATCAAAACTACCCTAAGATTTCATCTCACCCCAATTAGAATGGCGTTTATCAAGAACACAAGCAACCATAGGTGTTGGAGAGGATGTGGGGAAAAAGGAACACTCATACATTGCTGGTGGGGTTGCAAATTAGTGCAGCCACTCTGGAAAGCAGTATGGAGATTCCTCAGAAAGCTTGGAATGGAACCACCATTTGACCCAGCTATCCCACTCCTTGGCCTATATCCAAAGGACTTAAAATCAGCATACTACAGAGATACAGTCACATCAATGTTCATTGCTGCTCAATTCACCATAGCCAGATTGTGGAACCAACCTAGATGCCCATCAGTTGATGAAAGGATAAAGAAACTGTGGCGTATATATACAATGAAATATTACTCCGCCATGAAGAATGATAAAATTATGGCATTTGCAGGCAAATGGACGAAATTGGAGAATATCATGCTAAGTGAGATAAGCCAATCTCAAAAAACTAAAGGACAAATGATCTCGCTGATAAGTGGATGAGGACATATATTGGGGGGTGGGAAGGGTTAGCATTAGGTTTAGGGTTAGGTTTAGGGTTAGGGATAAGGAGTGTGGTAAGAATGAAGGAAAGAAGGACTGTATAGAGGGAAAAGAGGGGTGGGAGGGGTGGGGGGAAGGGAAAAAAATAATGAATCAAACATCATTGCCCTATGTAAACGTATGATTACACAAATGGTATGCCTTGACTCCATGTACAAATAGAGAAACAACATGTATCCCATTTGTATACAATAATAATAAAAAATAAATAAATAAATAAATATCTTACCTTTTAATTTCAAAAAGAAAACTGACTTTTGCTAAAACTAACCAAAGCCTTAAAATACCACATCACTGCAAGCACCCATAACTGATTATACTGTTAGAGGAATTCAGACTGGAAGAAAACAATTTGATTCTTTCGCATTTGGACAAGTTAATATCTACACAAGGACATGTATGGCTCCTAAGTCCTGAATATCAAAAGATTGCACCAAAGATATGCAATCTATTAGCATATTCTATTCTGAACACTTTAATTCTCTAAGGGAAGTATCATAATTATTTTTAAACTCCCTCTTCTTTGAAATCAGCTAAGATATTTCCATCAACTCACAACTCTAGTAAATCATGAGCATGATTTAACATGTGCTGTGAGCTTTGGTAGAAAATTTTAATTTGACATTTTAAAATGAAAATTAAATTATTGATATTAGGTTTTATTTACAACAACTGGAAACAAAACTAAAATGTGTTACATTCACTTTTACAACACAGATAATGTATTGACTCATAATGGTAAAACTTTTATACCAAGAATGAAGGATTTAAATGTGCTTATCATAGGAGTTTGAGTTGTCATAGAAAAAAGCTCTATTTTTAAAAAAGGAAAAATGCCACTATAACCAACAGCTACAAGAAAAAAAAATCTCCTTTTCTGGTCCAAACAATTCTAATCACATCCTAAAATTCCTTACTTTTTATTTAGAAACTTTTGGTTTTCATATTTTCTAAGTCATCAACTGCTGTAGCAAAGGTCAGATGTTGTAGCAATGTTTATGCTTCTTTAATTTGTAAGAGGAAGACATAGTCTAAGTTCTCTAAAGTCGTGTGCATCAAATTATTTGTACTTCAGATTAAAATTAGATATGAAAAAACAAGAGATTATTTTGTGATATCTGATTCATAAATTCCTATTGATTGTCATTACTTTTTTCCTGAATTTCAATAAACTCATATTCTAATTACCAAAAGTGAGAGGCTGCAATTATGATTCATTAACAACATCTTTTGGTCTTTATGTTTGGAATAGGTAATAGGGATTCAACAATCAAAGAAAAAGAGAAGACATAACTGATTAATTTATTGACAGTCACTGAATTTCCTTAAGATGGCAGCTATCACATCTCAATCAAAAGAAAAAGAGAAGACATAACTGATTAATTTATTGACAGTCACTGAATTTCCTTAAGATGGCAGCTATCACATCTCTCCTCATTTTCCCATCTAAATCAGTTTGCAAGTACAGTAGTCCCCTCTTATGTGGGGGACATGTTCCAAGGTTCCTGGTGGATGCCTGGAATTGCAGACTGACCAAACTCTACATATACGTTTTTCCCCCTATACATACCTATGATAAAGTTTAATTTATAAATTAGAAACAGCAAAAAATTAACTATAGTAATGAAAAAATAGAAAAAACAGAACAATGTACTATAATAAAAGTTATGTGAATGTGCTCCCAATCCCATTAAAATGTGAAATTTTCCATTTTATATTACTGATGATGACTGACCTTGGGTAACCAAAACCCTGGAAAAGCGAAACCAAAGATGAGGGGGATCACTGTACTTCAGCTGAGTGAGTTCTAGAATTTTCCATATTAGGAAAACACAAATTGTTTGCTCATGCTAGCATGCTAGCAGTAGGGGAATTTACAAAGTCATGACCTCCATGAAATATCTACATAATAAAAATATAATATAATATATTCCTGACCTTTGCCCCCACTATTACCTATTGTTTGCTGCAATGTTGCCTAGATTTTTAGGGTCAAACGGTAAATAAGATGGGGATGTGCTATATTTTCTACTTAAATAACAATCTAATTTATCATTACTATTTTCCAGAGGGAAGGCAAGATTGAGAAGTACCTTATCTTTAATCTTTATCATATAAATTCCCTGCTTAGGCACTAGCAGTTCTAAGACTTGCTGTTCTTTATGTTTCTAAGGAAGGACTCAATAATCACAGATTTAGCAGATTTAGCAGCTCCAGACAGCCAGATTTGCTTTTCCATAAAAGGATTCAGGAGATATGCAAGGGTATCTTTGCAGCAAATCTTGTACTTTGGGGGCTTACTTTAATCACTTAAAAAACAGTCACACTCCAAATGACCTTTGGGAGCAGTCACTTGGCAGGGTGAGTGAATAACATACAGCAAAGCCCCAACAGCCTGCCCCACGTGGTGGCAAGAGAAGAGACTCAGGTTGAGACTCTGAAAAGTCCCTCTGATAAGGAGAAAGGGGATGCGACTTTAACCCTCAACTAGCAAATACCGTTTTTCTAATTGTGTGTGTGTGTGTGTGTGTGTGTGTGTGTGTGTGTGTGTGGAGGGAGCTTAATCAAAACCAGATAAATAATACTTCACTGAAAACAGGACACAGCAAGTATTTCCTTGGACTCCCCAGTCACGCCAACCAAGAGCCTGATTTCATGTTCAGCTGAATCATATACGCTACGAAGAGGGGGAAAGGTTATAGCAAACCTCTTACTTCAGTGTCCCTGAATGAAGAATGGAGTTAGAAAATCATTAGAAAAGACCTGCTCACAAATAGGCTACTCTTGAGTCAGCACAGTCATTCTGACAACTTTCAGCTTCCTGCAAAATCCTATGTGGTGCATTTCCAATATGCTGAATTCCCTAGATCAGCTTTAAAATTTCAAAAAAAAGTTCTGTAAGATGAACTCCTGGGTTAGGGCTTCATGCAAATCCAAGAGGCCACAAGCAAAGAAGTCTAGTGGTGGTAGGAATGCAAGAGGGCAACGGGTGGTCTATATGCCCTCTGGTCCCCATCTCCTCCCGGTAACAAATCAAACAGTAGGCGTTGGCTTTCATGGTTCCATTGTTAAAAATCTCAGTATCAACAGTACCTATTCCAGGGCTGTATCTGCTGGCTTCCTGAAGGCAATGTGAAAAGCTGTTTCTGCTTGCATATCATCCTCACCACTCACTTACCTAAAGTAATCAAGCTATTCTGGTGGTGTTTTATTTTGTTGTTTTGTTTTTGCTTTTAACCTACAGTACTGGGGATTGAACCTGGAGCACACTGTACCACTGAGGTATAGCCCTGGTCCTTTTTATTTATTAATTTATTTTAAATTTTGAGACAGAGTCATGCTAAGTTGCCTAGACTGGCCTGGAACTTGCAACCCTCCTGCCTCAACCTTTTGGGTAGCTGGGATTACAGGTGTGTACCACCACATCTGGCTCAAGCTATTCATTTTTCAAGTAATTCTATTTTCTCAATACAAAACTAGATTCTTTGAAATACTTTACTGGGTGTTGGAGTCTCCACATTGTTTGAGTTTGATGCAAAGACTCAATAAAGCTATTAAAAAAAAGTGGGCCAGTATGTTAAAGATGATGTCCTATTGGCCACATGTGGACCCCAGTGCCACCACGGGTAGAGTAAGATGCCATTGTACTAAGCAGCACGACATTCCACAGGAAGGTTTTGAGGCAAGTGGCTTATTCTCCAAGGCTCATCAAGCCCCAGTCTCTGCCGGGGATGTCAAAAAATTCTACTCTAACATAGTTCTTATTGGGCAGATTTCTCTTTTGAATTTAAACAATTTTAAAGAGTGCTGGAGTCCATGAGGAAGCATTTCTGTTCTCACTGGGAACCCCAGGAAAAAGTTTTTATCTTCATTCTACTTTATCATTCAAACCCTTTGCAGTTTTTTTTTCCTACTCCTGCTATGAAAAGAACATGCTATAATAGAAGAAAGGTCTCAACAACAAACTATAGGCTTGATAAAAAATGAACAATCAAGTACAACAGTCAGTAGAATGACTGGGGAAAATAAAATTATATACATACATATATGATCAGAAAACAGTCAAATAATATCCCTGGACAAATTGCTCCTGCTATCATTTGGATCCTAAAGGTCCCCCTATAGGTTCATGTCTTAAAGACCTGTTCCTTAGGCTGGCACTATTGGAAGGTGGCAGAATCCTTAAGGGATGGAACCTAATGGGAGATCTTTAGGTCACTGAGAGCATGGCCTTGAAGGTGTCTGTGGGACCCTGGCCCCTTCCTCACCCTCTTTTACCTCCTGCCATGAGGTGAATGACTTTACTAGCCATGTGCGACCGCCATGATGTGCTGCCTTGCCACAAGCCAAAAGCAATGGGACCAACCAATCAGACAGAAACCTCTAAAAGTTTGAGTTATAATGAATGTTTTTCTCTTTGTAAGTCAAGTATCTCAGGTTTCTTGTTAAAGTGTCAGAAGGCTACCTAACACAGAGCCCTGAAAAATCCTTTCTTACCAGCACAGTGGCACACACCTATAATCTCAGCAGCCAGGGAGACTGAGGCAGAAGGATTGCAAGTTCAAAGCCAGCCTCAACAACTTAATGAGATCCTAAGCATCTTAGCAAGATCCTGACTCAAAATAAAAAAAGAAAAGAGAAAAAAAGAACTTGGGGATGTGGCTCAGTGATTAAGTGCCTCTGGGTTCAATCCCTGGTACAAAAAACAAAATAAAATAAAGATATATATTATATTATATATATACCTTTACCTCTGTGTGCTGCTTAAACATATCTGTGGCAATACAGTGGTTACCAAGAAGATCTAGAGTAAGACTGGTTCAAATTCCACCTCCACCACTTATATTTCTGTAGTCTTGGACATGTTTTTAATAAGTTCTGTGCCTTTGTATCTTCATCCAATAAATGGGAATAACAATCCAGTTGCTATAAGGATTAAATGTGCTAATACATGCAAAGTACTCAGAATTATGCTTAATAAAGCTGTTATAGTCACTGTAGTAAAAAAATTGATTTCACATGTATTATCACAGTTGATCCCATAAGCACTTTATAAAACAGCAGTGATTATTTTATTCATGTTTTATTGGTAAGCAAAATAAGGCTCAGTTACATGTATCAAAAAAATCCGTAAAGAATCTGTGGATAAGCCAAGATTTGAATCATGGTCTGTTGATATTAAACCTGGGATTCTTTCCCATTACACCCAATTATTTACATTTAAACCACAGCAAACATAGCCACTATAAAATACTGACATTAGATGCATTCAGAAAATGAGAACCGAGAACATCATAGTACCTATTCTAGGAATTCATTCTTAGATAAACATATTAACTGATCAGTTAATGTAGAGACTAGCTAGAGTAATGAAAGATGATTTTTAGACTCAGTGCATAGCAATTTGAAATTCCCAAAATTCTGAAATGAGGAGGGGAGGAGGAAGACTCATCAATATGTATACTTGGTTCTAAATTATACTTTTGACAAAAAACAGGTACGTTTCCATCTTGGGAAGACTTAACTCATGGAAATGCAAAATTTCAGAATGGTGGAATAAATCCTTAGAAATGGAACCAGAGGGCCTAAATGTTTTAATGTGCAGTTTTCCATCTTACTAATACTATAATTCACAGGCCAGCACAGTGGACTTTCTGGTCACTGATATTTTGATAACATTCAGGTGGTAGCTTCTTAGATCAAGAAGACAGAATCTTGTCATTAGAAATCCTCATCCACATGCAAGTTTTATGAAACAAGCAGAAAAGTGGTCAATATAAATGAACAACTGGCACATATACCTTCTTTCCTAATGAATTTTTATAAGTTTGAGCATTTAAATGGATCCCTAGGGGAATAATTCTTTCATGACTCACACTCTTTATAGTATTAGCATCTATTCTAATTCATTAAGTTTAAATGTGTTAGCCGTCAAGAACTTGCATGAGTCTTCTACTTAAAAAGATCAATCTCTTAATTTATGAATTCAGTTTTGATTTTAAGCTGAACTATACATACAAATCATTGAAATCATCCCTCAAAACCAAAAAGGCATTTTGATAGCCACATTAAAAAATAAATTTTAAGCAAAGATAAAAATGCTAAAAATGATCATCTTAAGGACACTGGTAAACTATGAAAGACTAACAAATTGCACTGTGCATTTTATCAGTGTTTTTTTGTTTTTTTTTAATAATCAGTTCACTGTGGGTTCTCTCAAATCTTTACAGAAGTCCACACAAGACCCTGAAAGCTAATGCTTCCTTTCTGTTCATCTCACATTAAAATGCCCACCCATCCATGTTAATAGATGGTGCATTTCATAGCTAAAGAAACCTCTCTTTCATTTTAATTCTGAAATTATATTTTTAATACAAGATACATAATATTCTAGACATATGTACCCTAAAGCCATCAAGATGATGACATGTCATACTTGAGACATATATTTTAAAATCTATAAAATTTAAATAAGTCTCAGCAAACATTCCTGAGACACAGAATCATAAGATGTTATCTACATTATTCACCTCTACATCCTACATGCATGAGGCTATAAGACAAAGGGCAAAATTGAAAACACATGATTGAAAAGCATCCTTATGCTAAGCAAATGATACTGAACAAGTAGAAAGTCCTGAATAATCACTGACTTTTCAAAGACAGTTTTTATCTTTACTTTATTGCTATGATTAATTCTGCCCAGCACTAACCTTGGCTCAGCTTGAGACCATGTACACCCTTATTGAGTAACTGACCCAGTTCCCTCAGTGACTTAAGAAAAATGCATGCTTCAGGTCCACTGTAGGACACATAGACCCCCCAACTCCCTGGTTGGTCCCTGCAAAGTCAGAGTCCTACTCAGACGCCACCCTTACCTGTTTGCCATCCAAGGTGTACAGGCGTTTCACCACTCCCGAGTCCAGCTTGATGGCGTCCGTTATGTCAGTGAGGACCTGCTCAAAGGAATGAGCTGTTTTCTTGTTCAGCAGAATCCTGACTGCTTTCCGCGGCTTCACTCCACTTCTGATGATGGTGACCAGCTTAGGCCGAATGAAATCCTTATTCTCCCGCACCTCCGAAGGGCTGCCTTTAGCAGTGGCCAATGAAGACACGGCCCGGGAAGCCGAGGTGGTCTTGACATTCACTGACCAGTTGGGGTTCACGTTCTTGGTATACTCCAGTTTCTTGAAGGGCTCTATTGAGCCGCACACGTAACTCTCTCCTAAGAAAGAGAGAAATATATTTAAATCTACACTAAGCTAAACTCATTTCTTTTTTTTTTTTTTCTATTTTGTCTCTTATTTCTATTTTTCTCCTTATAGTCAAGAACAAGATGCAACTTTTAATACAATGCTGGAGTGATTAATATTGAATGAAAAAGAAAGATTTCTGACTCCTTGTTTTGTCAGCAACAGATTGGCATCTTTTTCTTTGTCTTGGAGTTAGTGACAGAAATATTGTTATGTTTCAATCAGTCCAGAAGGTATAAAATTGAATTTAAAATAACAAATATTCTCTGGGACTTAGGGGCATAAAATTTGTAGAAAACTTCAAAATCAGAGGTATCTTGCTACCTGAGACAATTTAAAATCTAGAAACTGATCATAACACATCTACTTAAAATAGTTACGAATTTATAAATGTGTTGAGAGTATATGCTAAACACTCCATAGTCAAGTAAAAAGCAAAATAAAAAATAATCTCCCTTTCCTCTTTGGCTATCTAATTAGTGCTGACCATGTTAACCACATACACTAGTAAGTCAATTCATATTTGGTGATAGGTAAAAAGGTTTAGAGAATGTTTAACCTACAAACTGTAGCTTCCTAAACTGACTCTACAGTAAAAAGTTAAATTTGTATTTAAAATGACTCCTTAACTTTTAATTTAAAAAAATAAAATGATTCTAACAGAATCTTTTCATGAAAATAGTCTGTTAGGATATGGATAACACAAAAGAAACTAACCTATGTACCAAGAGATGATAAATTGTAAAATGACTGATTCTAAATATAGATTTCATAAAGTTAGGTAAAAGCATTTTGCATTGAAGATTTTATAATGGATTTTTTATGTGTTAATGTCTTTATAACCAGGAAAAATGCTTAAAAAGCCTACATAATTGCAAGTAAAGTGACCTAGACCTCATCTAACACAACCCATTTACTTTTATCTAAATCCTTGCCCTATTTTTAAATTAATGGTGCAAGCATGCAGGGCCACAAAATTAAGAATCCACATAAAAATAACAGAACCAGCATTTCAAAAATAAGAAAGGCCAGCTACACATTAGCAAACATTTATTTTGCAAATTTTTTTTAAAAATTTCACTCTAATGTATTAAATATATATTAAGCCTCACTAGAAATTGTACAAAATAGTACAAGTTTAACCAACCCCCAACACCTGGCAGAGCATGACTTGTCCCAACTGTTTTTCTCAGCATTTAAGTAGATAGCAAAAATACATATGAAGGTATTATTACAGTGGTATTTTTGAATGCTCATTGGAAGGGGATCATAAGTGTGAAAGTGGAAAAGAGGGAATTGGAAATTTTAGTTCAAGACCTGGTCTCTCCACACATGTGACCTTGGACAAGTCCCTAGATGTCTGGGTAGTATTTTGTCTGTAAAATGAAACCTCCTGGGTTTTAATGAAGGTCCAATTAGAGGGAATGGGAATATAGCTCAGTGGCAGGGCACTTGCCTAGCATGCACAAGGCCTTGGGTTCAATCTTCAGCACGGAAAGAAAAAAAATTAGTGATCAAAGTGACTTCAACCACACATTGCAATACAAGTGAGAATGACCTGAAGTGGCATTACCCTAATTGTGCATAAGCATGAAAGGAAAATTAAAAATTAAATTACTAAATATTATAAGCAGGTCTTATGTTATTAGGTACTAATTGTTTCTAAACATAGTTACCAGTGGACATCACACTGGATCCACCTCAATGAGAACACCTTAAATATTCCTCCCAAAAAGCACACAGCCCATAGCTTACCTGGATCACAGTTCTGTGCTAACTGAAGCTATGCAATTGAATGATTATTTGTAAGTTTATGCACTAAGTTAATAGCTAAAAGCATACAGGAGTTCACACTTCAACAAAGAAAATTTTTTAGGAAAAATCGAGTTAGAAGAGGGAGGAATTTCAAGAATATAGCAATATTGAATGGATTGGTTGAGGGAAAACAATCACATTTTTTACATCTTCTTAGATAAAGCACACTGAAAATGTCTCCAGAGTCACTTGAGATAGTTAGTAATGTGAAGGGTGGGCTCAAGCAGCAAAAAACAAAATTAATGAATGTTTAATCTGTAGGGTAACTGTGAGGTCCCCTGCCTTCATTACCACATTAAAAGATGAGAATGGGAATCATGGAGAAGGATGTGAGGATCCAATAAAGAATGATGATGTGCTAAAGGAGGAGGAGCTACCATCAGATCCAAGATCACACACTACATGGTGCTCATCATTTAGAGTTTACTCCACTATTAAGAATTTCAGGAAAAGCCAGCATGGTTCGTGTCCATTGATCACACAGACAACCTTACAATTAAACTATTTGGCTCCACATTTTGACTTTTACCTTAACTGTAATTCTGAACTTCTCTCTCCAACTGAAGATGTGGTCTCTGCCTTAACTCATTTATGTTAAAGTTGATGGTATTTTCTGATTCTATTTTTATTTTTTAAAAAGAGCTTTTCAAGCCAGGGGTGGTGGCACACTCCTGTAATTCCAGCAACTCAGGAGGCGGAGGCAGGATAGTGAGTTCAAAGCCAGCCTCAGCAACTTAGTGAGGCCCTAAATTTCTTAGCAAGACCCTGTCTCTGAATAAAATATTTAAAAAGGGTTGGGAATGTGGCTTGGTGGTTAAGTGCACCTGGGTTCAACCCCTAGTACCAAAAGAAAAGAAGCTTCCTCCCCTCAATATCCATAGGAAATTTGTTCCAGGATCCCCTGAGGATACTGAAATCTGAAGATACTCAAGTCCCTTATATAAAATGGTATAGTACTTGCATAGAACCTACACATACATTTTAAGTCTTAATACCTATTACAATGTAAATGCTATGTAAGTAGTTGTTAAGCTGTATTGTTTAGGGAATAATAATAAGTCTATATTTCTTCAATACAGATGTAATTTTTTCAAACAATATTTTCAATCCAAATTTTCATGGACATGGAACCCACAGATACTGAGGGATAAATGTAAAGTGCTAATATACGTGTAATTGTAAATGACAAAATATGATTATTCTGCATGGGAAGAATGTATAGTCTTGGTTTGGTCACATAGCTTTGGATAGGCAGTGTTTAATCTCTTACTTAGTGAGACCAAGGGTTAAAAGATAAATTATAATCTTGCTAGAGATTTATAGGTTGCATTCAAGTCTCAACATGAGGTATGTGTAAGAACTATTTAAAAATTATAAAATAAGACAAAATTACCATATCATACTCCCTCTTATATATATTAAGCCACCCCAAAGTCTTGACCTAACTTCTATTGCAACAATAAAATAAAAGTGAATGTATCTAAAAAACCAAGGTGTATTTGGTCAAAATAGCCCAAAATTTGCTTTAAAAGTCTTCCATTACTTTCTATAGGTAAATTTAAACAAGGATGGCAAATTGCAAAGATCTTAAATGATTTAAAGGAAATATTGTAAAAATCTATATACTGGAAATTACAAAACTGGTTGGTTATCACATGGCCAGTTTGGGTTTGTTTAAGATATGATCTCCCTATATTGCTCAGGTTGGCCTTGACTCCTAGACACAAGTGATCCTCCTGCCTCAGTCTCCTGCATAGCTGGGACTGCAGATGCAATGCCACCGTGCCTGTAATACTGCCAGTTCCATTTTAGTTTGTCAAGGCAAAAAAATTTCTGTGATAAGACTGATTCTCCACTTGAAATGTAATATTCTGGGAGTCGAAGTCACTCCAACAAATGACAAGGACAGCAGAAGAAGCATCTGCCAAAACTGTGGTAGCATTTACAAAGGTCCAAAGTTAATATTTGCTTCTATGCAAAAAGAGAGATAAAGAAAATGATAAGTACAAAAAGGTAAAGAAATAAAGCATGAAATTATGTTTGAATCCAACTAATACCTTTTAAAATGTCAAAAAACAGTGATTTCTTCCCTGAGAAATTTAAGTATTTTCAGGAAGTTCAAGGAAAAAAATAATTTCTGTAAGTAGATTAGATTATATTTAAAATAATGAATCTATAGTTTTGTTTGTTTTTTACAAAGATCACCTACGAATTTTAAAGTTATTCTATTTACCATTATTTTTCAAAGTATTAGAATAAATTTGCTCTAATAAAGTTTATTATAAAAAACTAACAAAGTTAATTTTTTTCTGGGGGGGGTACCAGGGATTGAACTCAGGGGTACTTTCACACTGAGTCACATCTCCAGCCCTATTTTGTATTTTATTTGGAGACAGGGTCTCACTGAGTTGCCTAGGGCCTTGCTTTTGCTGAGACTGGCTTTGAACTCAAGATTCTCCTGCCTCAGCCTCCTGAGCTGCTGGGATTATGGGCATGCACCACTGTGCCCAGTTCCTGCAAAGATAATTCTATTTTGCCATTAGCTCTCATTTATTTAAAAAAATATATAGAGATATAGATATATATATATATATATTGTTTTTAGTTGTCGATGGACCTTTATTTAATTTGTTTATACGCCGTGCTGAGAATCAAACCCAGAACCTCACACATGCTGGGCAAGTGCTCTACCACTGAGCCACAACCCCAGTCCTAGCTCCCATTTTGAAACTATAATATTTTCACTTTAAATAAGTTCTCTATGCACCATTGAAAACTTTTGGTAATGAGACACTAGTTTTCTCTGGTTGACCAGGCCTAGAGCACAGCTATGAATGTATTCCTTCACAGCACCCCATACTGGGGTATTCTAGAAGTTTGTCCCATTTCCCCATAATGCTGGAGTTTTTCAATGGTTAAGAGCTATGACTCATAAATTCTAGTTCTGACATTACTTGGCATCAGTCTGAAAATGACCTAATTCCCATCCTTCCTATTACCAAAAGTTGGTGCCTCTAAAATTCTTTTAAGTCTAAAATGTGGCATGTTCAAAAGTATCTTAAGTGTGGAATATCTGTAATATATTTCATTTTCCTAGAATATAAATTTTCTTATTGAAAACTCTAGTGATTAAATTTCACTTTGTGAGTGATGGCAAAATTTAGAACTCATACACTGAAACTTTGGAAAACAAACTGAGTTTAATTACATAAAGGATTTTTTACAGAATAAAATATTATAACATGCCTCCTGGACATGACATTTTATGAGCCAACTCAGATACGCACAGCAACATTTCATATCTACCTGGAAGGCACCAGTTTAAGGAGATGATTTTCATGGTGCTATAAAAGGCAAGGAAAAAGATTCCCCAAAGGCACTTATGGGTTATTCTTCCACAGAAGTTTTTCATAATATAATGGTATATAAAAATAAACTTACAGAAAATAAATGTGAATGCTATGTCAGACCTGTGGGGAAATGTCAATATCTCTAATTCAAGACATCAGAAAAACATTGTAAAGGAAAAAATTGTGATATACGAATTTTTGAAATGTAAAACTGATATATTTAAAAAGTAGAGAAAATAAAATTAAAAAGGGAAAACTGAGGATCTATAATACATCAATGGCTTAATATAATTGCAAAACTTATTATAATTTACAAAAATACAAGGTTCTAAAATATATGGAGAAGGACAAAAACAAAACAAAGTAGATATAATAAATCATTAGAGACATTAAATTGATAAGAACCCTTTTGGAAGCAACATGACAAACTGTATTTGGAGCCATGAAAATATTGGTATCTTCGACCCATAATCTCATTGCTAAGAATTTCTCCTAAGAAAATGACAAAACAGCAAAATAACAGAATTACAAGTATATAGCATTAACAACCTCCTAAATTGTCCACAATAAGTGCAAGACCAGAATTAGTCACTCTGGGAAGTGAAAGAAACTTAAACCACCAGCCTGTCCTCAAGAACTTAGAAAGCAATACATGTATATAGAAGGATTCCACCACAAGGCAGCATGTACTGAGTGCTAATCCTAATTCAGAAGAGAAAGAAGTCACTTTCCATTTCCCACCATACTTTCAAAGAGAAGATGGGATTCATGCCAACCTTGGAAGCAAGGGTATGATTTCCATTGGTAAAAAAGAGAGAGGAGAGCAATTCAGATGTTGTTTTTCCAGGACAGTGAAGACATAGTAACATGTTTTCCTCAGAAGATAAAATAAAATTATTTCCTTAAACAAGCAAGTTGGATAAGACTGAAGTAGTCACTAGAGTTTCCTGGGTGGGGGTGGGGGGGTATACCCAGGCTACAGTGTAAAGGAAAGGCCAAAGAAAGGTGGGCTATAGGGGATGAAAGTCAAGATACAATCTTTAGAATAGACAAGGAGAGGAGATGGAGAATGGACTTTGCATATGTACACTAAGGTTGGAGAGGAGTGGATACTATGAGGTGTAATTAGCAGGTACGATCAGTAGAATTGGCAGATTGATTGGATATGGAGCCCCAAGAGAATGTGTGTCAATGACCACCCTGAAACTTCTCTTTTGGTCTACTTTGCATATACCACAGTGGATGAAATAAGAAGGGGAATAGGTTTTGGATTAGGTGCTAGGCATGCAAATTTGACTGTAATTTTACCTGTAATCCTCACCACCAGCTTTAAATTGAATTTGAAGTACTTAAGAAACAGCAGTTAGAGTTTCCAGCAAACAGTAAAAAATACAGTTCTGGAGTTTGAGAAAGAGATGGATGTGGCAACTATAATCATAGTAACTGAAGAAAATGCTCAGGGAAAATGCCCATACCCCATTGGAAAAGCTGAAATCCAGAGTAAGAGCACTGTTTAAAGAGTGCCTGGAAGGACAAAAACTACTGAAGGGAACTGACAGAAATCAAGTGCTTGGAACAGCAAGTGTGTGACTGTGAATGTATGAATGTGGGACTCAGGGAGATCCAGACATCAGTATCCAATGACCCAGGGACAGTAGTGAAGAAGATAAAGATTCCTAAAAGGTCACTGGCTGGGCAAGTAGGTCACACATGGCCTTGTAATGGATACTTCAGTAGAATAGTGATGCTTAATTGTTTTCATTCATTTCATTATCCATTCATGCTCTTTCCTTTTTCTTCCAGTGATATTTATTGGACACTGTGTTTTAGTTAGCTTTAGCATTACTGTGACCAAAATACCCAATAAGAACAACCTACAGGATGAAAAGTTTTGATGGGGCTCACTCAGAGGTCTCAGTTCACAGACAGCCAACTCCGCTGCTGTGGGTCCAATGTGAGGCATCACATCATGGTAGAAGGACCCAGAGGAGGAAAACTGGTCAGCTCATGGTGGGGTCAGGAAGCAGAGAGAGGTTGGGGGAGGGACAGGGTGGTTCCGGGAAGACGAACCCTTCCAGGGCATGCACCCAGGGACCCACCTCCTCTAGTCATGCCTACCTGCCTACGGTTATCACCCAATCAGTTAATTCAAACTAGTATGGACCAGTTTGGCTACAGTTCTCATAATCTAGTCAGTTTATGTCTATTCCTGATTGACAGGAGCTTTTGAAGGGATACCTCATATCCAAACCATAACAACTTACAACTATCATGCTAGGCTGTGGGGACTCCAATGGCTCCCTCACTTCCAGAGGCTTGGATACAAAATAAATAAATACATCATAATGTAATGATCCTAGCGGGGTGGTTGAAGTAGGATTGACAATTGAGGAGGTAGAGACAGAAAATACATATTTTTATTTTATTGTGGAAGAACCTTGGGTTTGAGAGGTCAGCAAGATCAAGGCAAGAATTGTTTAGATTGTGGGAGATGTGTATACCTATAGGCCAAGAGGATGAACATGGAGGAGCTGCTGGTGGAAAAGGTTATTCGAACGTCTGCCATGTAGCAGATCATGTTCTAATCCAAACCATCTCACCAAAGCCTCATCAGCCAAGTACTAAGATGCCTCTTATCAAGGAGCACAATGTGCCCACTGAGGCACAATGACCTGGGTAGCTTGCCAAAGGTCATATAGCCAGTAAAAGTGGAGCCAAGATTCAAATATAGGTGGTCCAACTCCAGAACCTGTGCTCTTAACCACGATGCTCTTAACCATGATCCAAGGAGGGTCCCCATCTTACACTAAGGCAGGAGAGAAGAGAAGCCCAGAGAAGAGAGAACACAAGAAAAGAGAATAGCTGAGCTGCAGCCTGCAGTGCTGTGTATACCAATGGTTTATATGACACAAGGTCAGATAGGAGGGCAGCAATGGAATTGCTGAGAGAAGCACATTAAAGACTGTGGGCTACATTCTAGAAGTACAGAGAAGAGCCATTAGTAAGCAAAGGTGCAACACAAAGTAATCTATCTGTGGCCAGACTTACAGACAAGAAATCTGGTTTGAAGACTACTGTATGTGACTTGTGTAAATCTGAAAGGAGATAACCTGAGACAAACTATAAGAGGAATGGAAAAGCATGGGTCAATATGAACATATTCTAAAGGAAAGACAACTAAACTATGTATTTTTAGCTTAAGACCCTATTAGAACAGCACAAGAAAGAGACAAGAGTCCAGTAGGAAAATACTTAATATTTAATATTTAGCCCAGAGTTAATATTTAATTTTTTAAACATTTTTGCCTTTTTCCAATTTCTCTAATGCTCACTGTAGAAAAATGTATCACCCTTTCAGTCAAAGAAAGGGTCACTCTATCATTAAACAATTATGGGCCTTGGAAGCTATAATAATGGTGTTAGGGAGGATAAAATAAATTGAAGAAAGCTCTCAAACAGAATCTATAGGATTTTCTGGCAGTTTGAATTTGAAAGTTAAGAGAAGGAGATATAAATTTAGATGTGTTAATTTAGGCATGTCTTAGTTCATTCAGGCTGCTATATAAAAATGTCTTAGATTGGGTGGCTTATGAACAATAAGCATTTATCTCTCCTAGTTCCTGAGCCTGGGAAGTCCAAGATCAAGGCACTGGGTGGATCTGGCAGCTAGTCAAAGCCCATTCTTTGAAGATAGCATCTTCTCGCTGTGTCCTCGCATAAGAGAAGCCTAAAGCAGTTCTCTGAGACCCCTTTTATAAAGCAAATAATCCTGTTAATGAGAGTTCCACTCTCGTGACCTAATCACCAAAAGCCCCACTGCTTAACACTATCACATTGGTGCTTAGGTCTCAACATGTGAATTTGGTGTGTATCAGGGGGAGGGGCAAGTCACAAGCATTAGGACTTAACAGGTGATGACACATTGAATAAGATTTGAAATATGAGAGAAAAATATATTTTACCTAATGGGGGAAAATGAGTTCACATTTTATACATGGTGAGTTTGAAAGTAATAAGGATTAGACTCAGTTGAATACATCCAGGTGGTTGGAGTGCAAAAAAGAGATTAGAGAGAGAAATAGGCCTTAAAAGATGGGCCAAAATAACAGGAGCTAATGAGATCACAGAAGGTGATCCAAAGACAGAAAAGTGGAGGACACCATGTGTAAAAATGTAGCAAATAAGAAGGAACTAGAGAATCACCAACAGAACACTAGAGGAGTAAGTCCCACGGGCAAGATCCATCAACAAAGGCCAAAATTCATAACCAAAAACTCAGGAAAAATAAGACATTTACATAGACTCAAAGTTTCTCCCCAAAATATTTATTAATCACAAAGGGTGAAATAGTAACATTTCAGTTTGGACATGAAATATCCCCCATGAAGACCCATGCATCGAAGGTGAAGGTTTGTTCCCAAGTGCAGCAACGTTCACCAGTAGGATTTGGGCAAGTAACTGGATCATGGGGTCTGTAACCTCATCAGTTGATTAATCTATTGATGGATTAATAATTGGATGACATTGGAGGGAGGAGGTGGAAACTCGAGGAGGTGGAGGAAGTAGATCACTGGAAGTATGCCCCGGAAGTGTAGTTCTTGTTCCCAAGCCCATTCTCTTTCTCTGCTGCACCACTGCAGTGTTATGAGCAGCTTTCCTCCACCACAACCTTCTGCCGTGATGGTTCTACCTTGCAGCCAGCTGACTGTGGACTGAAACCCCTGAAACAGTGAGCCAAAACAAAGCTATCTTCCTTTAAGTTGTTTTTCCCAGGTATTTGTCACAGTGACAAAAAGTTGACTTAATACAATAATTTGAGAGAGAAGATACTTGGCAACACCCCTTAACCAACTGTTCTGGGGTAACTGGTCATGAGACCTAGAGACATCATGTACCCCGTGAAATGATGCACTGAGGAGGACACAATATCACTTCTGTGGAATTCTTACCAAAAATGCGTAACACCAATCTAACTGTCAGACAAACCCAAATTGAGGGACAGTCTACAACATAACTGACAGGTATTCTTCAAAATAGTCAACATCATTAAAGAGAAGGAAAAAATGAAGAACTGTCAGAACTTGGAGGAAATGACGGAGAAATTACAACTAAATGTGATATGTGATTCTGGAACATTCAGCAACAACATCAAAAAGAACATCATTGGGGAAATGAATGAAAGTCAAAAAACCTGTAGTTTAGTTGCTGTACATTAGTTTTGTTCAGGGTCCATGGTTTTGCAAGATATTCCATTATGGAAGCTGGGTGAAGGGAATATAGGAAATTCCTAATTTTTACAAATTTTCTATAAGTTCAAATTAATTTCAAAAAATATATTAAAGAAATGAAGCATATGCCCTGGGAAAAATAAAATAGAACTGAATCCCTACCTCATATATTATACAAATATGATTTCCATTAAAATATTTTAAATGAAAACATAAAAATGATGTATGAAAAGGAGAAAAAAATGGCTTCATGACCTCTGGTTAAAAGGGCCCTACAGGCATGAAAATAAAGGCCATAAATGAAAAGACTGATATACCTGATTATATAAAATATCTGTAAATTGACAGGGCAAAAAACATGATAGTCATTAGGGGCAATTTGAAAAAAAAACATTTTCAATTATTATCATAAAGGATTTCTATCTTTAAAAGAAGAAAATCCTACAAGTCAAGAAAACAGACCCCGATGTGGTGGAAAAAAGTGGTAAACAGTTACGGAGAAACAATCCATATAAAAAGGAATACATGGTCTGGAGTTTTAGCTCAGTAGTAGAGCACTTGCTAACACAAGTGAGACAGTGGGTTGGATCCTCAGCACTACATAGAAATAAATAAAATAAAGGTATTATATCTATCTACAAATTTAAAAGAGAAATTCAAAGCCTTTTAAACACACAAAAAGATGAAAATTAAAACTATAATGAAATAAATGTTTTTCTTTTCTTAATAGGTTGACAAATGGCCAAACATTTGATAACATACCATCTTGTTGAAGGTGGAGAACCAGCCACTGTCATATCTTACTGATCAGTGCAAACTGGAATTACCTCTGATGGAGAGCAGTTTTGCAATAGTTCTTAAAAGTTTAATGCTGGTACTTCTCTATCCAACAATATTACTTCTAGTAATTTATCCTAAAACTATTCACCTACATAAATGGAAAACATATATCCAAGGTTATTCATTGCAAAATTATTTGTAATAATAAAGGGTTGGATACATCCTAAAAGACCAAGAATGGAAGACCAATTAAATAAATTATGATACATTTGCATAAAGGAGTATTATGGAGTCAGTAGTTCTAGATGTACTAATATGAAAAGTCTCCAAGATTATAGCTTCAAGTACACACAGTAGAGTGAGAGCCTTTCTGAACAGAACCAGCTCCAAGTCTGGGAGCCAGTGCGGTGAGCTCCGGCCCGCAAGCAGCTTCAGGGACAAGGACAGGGCAGCCAGGGACTTCCCTAAGCAGCTCGGCCCCCTCCAGCGGGAGGCGCCTTTCAAGGCTTGCTTCTCGGAGCAGACCACCCAGTGAGAGCCTTTCTACACAGAGCCAGCCACAAGTCCTGAGCCAACGAAGAGCTCCGACCTGCAAGCAGCCTCTGGGATCAGGGCATGGCAGCCAGAGACTTCTCCAGGCGGCCCTGCTCCCTCCGGCCGCAGGCTCTTTCCATGGGGCGATCCAAGACGGCAGACTAGAGGGTGACTGCATCTCCAGTTGCTCCAGAACCCAGGATTCAAGAAGGGGAGGCATTGAGAGACTCGGACTGAAATAGAGCCACGGGGTGAGTCTCCCCCACTGGGTGAAACTCGGCCTGGGCAGCAGGCACAGATAGGGGCGGCTTATCAGAGCAGGGCAGGGCAGCTAGAGTCTTACCCAGGTAGCCCTGCACACTCCGGCAGTGGGCTCCTCCCACACGGCCAGCTTCTCGGAGCAGGCCCCCCCCAGTGAGAGCCTTTATGAACAGAACCAGCTCCAAGCCCTGGAACCAGTAGCGGGCTAGGGGCAACTTTCTTCGGAAGCACTGCATTATCAAGTTCCTCCAAGACTTCAGGCTACTGAAGGCTGGGAGGTGATACACTGGAAATCTACAGGGACACTATAAGCCAATAGAGGAAATCTGCAATATCTCAGGGTCCCACTGACATCTGACCAATATCAGAAAACAAGGGAAGAAAATGTCCCAAACAAACCTAGATACTATATCAATAAAACCCAATGGCAGCACAGCAGAAGAAATGTCAGAAAGGGAGTTCAGAATGTACATAATTAAAACAATCAGGGAAGCAAACGAGGAGATGAAAGAGCAAATGCAGGCATTGAAGGAGGAGATGAAAGAGCAAATGCAGGCATTAAATGATCACACCAATCAACAGTTAAAAGAGCAAATACGGGAAGCAAGAGATCATTTCAATAAAGAGTTAGAGATACTGAAAAAAACAAACAAACCGAAATCCTTGAAATGAAGGAAACAATAAACCAAGTTAAAAACTCCATAGAAAGCATAACCAATAGGATAGAACACCTGGAAGACAGAACCTCAGACATTGAAGAAAAAATATTTAATCTTGAAAACAAAGTTGACCAAACAGAGAAGATGGTACAAAATCATGAACAGAATCTACAAGAATTATGGGATATCATGAAAAGGCCAAATTTAAGAGTTATTGGGATAGAGGAAGGATTAGAGAAACAAACCAAAGGAATGAACAATCTATTCAATGAAATAATAACAGAAAATTTCCCAAATATGAAGAATGAAATGGAAAACCAAGTACAAGAGGCTTATAGAACTCCAAATATACACAATTACAACAGACCCACACCAAGGCACATTATTATGAAAATACCTAACATATAAAATAAAGACAGAATTTTAAAGGCCGCAAGAGAAAAGAATCAAATTACATTCAGGGGGAAACCAATAAGAATATCAGCAGATTTTTTCAATCCAGACCCTAAAAGCTAGAAGGGCCTGGAACAACATTTACCAAGCCCTGAAAGAAAACGGATGCCAACCAAGAATCTTATACCCAGCAAAACTTACTTTCAGATTTGATGACGAAATAAGATCCTTCCATGATAAACAAAAGCTAAAGGAATTTACAAAAAGAAAGCCGGCATTACAGAACATTCTCAGCAAAATATTCCATGAGGAAGAGATCAAAAACAACAATGCAAATCAGCAACAGGAGGAACTAGCCTAAAGGAATAGCCAAATAAAGGAGAAACCAAATCATGTCAAAAAACAAAAATGAGCCAAATGACTGGGAATACAAATCATATCACAATAATAACCCTGAATGTTAATGGCCTGAACTCATCAATCAAAAGACATAGACTGGCAGATTGGATTAAAAAGAAAAATCCAACAATATGCTGCCTGCAAGAGACTCATCTCATAGAAAGAGATTCCCATAGACTAAAGGTGAAAGGATGGGAAAAAACATACCATGCACACAGACACAGCAAAAAAGCTGGAGTATCCATCCTCATCTCAGATAATGTGGACTTCAAGCCAAAACTAGTCAGAAGGGATAAAGAAGAACATTACATGCTGCTTAAGGGAAGCATAAATCAGCAAGACATAACAATCATAAATATCTATGCTCCGAACATTGGCTCATCCACGTACGTCAAATCCTTCACAATTCCAGAAATCAAATAGACCACAACACAATAATACTAGGCAATTTTAACACACCTCTCTCACCACTGGATAGATCTTCCAAACAAAAATTGAATAAAGAAACCAAAGATCTCAATAACACAATCAACAATTTAGACTTAACCGACATATATAGAATATACCATCCAACAAAGAACGAATACACTTTCTTCTCAGCAGCACATGGATCTAAATAATCTCTAAAATAGACCATATTTTATGCCACAAAGCTACTGTTAGCAAATACAAGAAGATAGAGATACTACCTTGTACTCTATCAGATCATAATGAATTGAAATTAGAAATAAATGACAGATTAAAAAACAGAAACTTCTCCAATACCTGGAGATTAAATAATACACTATTATATGATGAATGGATAACAGAAGACATCAGGAGGGAAATAAAAAAATTCTTAGAAGTAAACGAGAACAAAGACACATCATATCAAAATCTCTGGGACACTATGAAAGCAGTACTTAGAGGAAGATTTATTTCATGGGGCGCATTCAACAAAAGAAGTAGAGATCAACAAATAAACGACTTAACACTACAGCTCAAAGCCCTAGAAAAAGAAGAGCAGACCAACACCAAAAGTAGTAGAAGACAGGAAATAGTTAAAATCAGAGCCAAAATCAATGAAATTGAAACAAAAGAAACAATCGGAAAAATAAACAAAATAAATAGTTGGTTCTTTGAAAAAATAAACAAAATTGATAAACCCTTAGCCACACTAACAAAGAGAAAGAGGGAGAAAACTCAAATTACTAAAATTCGGAATGAACAAGGAAATATCACAACAGACACGAGTGAAATACAAAACATAATTAGAAACTATTTTGAAAATCTATACTCCAACAAATCAGAAAACCTCAAATACATCAACAAGTTTCTAGAGACATATGAATTACCGAAACTGAACGAGGAGGACATACACAACTTAAATAAATCAATTTCAAGCAATGAAATAGAAGAGGTCATCAAAAGCCTACCAACAAAGAAAAGTCCGGGACCAAATGGGTTCTCAGCCGAGTTCTACAAAACCTTTAAAGAATACCTCATTCCAATACTCCTCAAAGTATTCCATGAAATAGAAGAGGAGGGAACCCTCCCAAACTCGTTCTATGAAGCCAATATCACCCTGATACCTAAACCAGACAGAGACACATCGAGGAAAGAAAATTTCAGACCAATATCCTTAATGAACATTGATGCAAAAATTCTCAACAAAATTTTAGCAAATTGCATACAAAAATATATTAAAAAGATAGTGCACCATGATCAAGTGGGTTTTATCCCAGGGATGCAAGGTTGGTTCAACATCTGGAAATCAATAAATGTCATTCACCATATCAACAGACTTAAAGTTAAGAATCGCATGATTATTTCGATAGATGCAGAAAAAGCATTTGATAAAATACAGCACCCCTTCATGCTCAAAACACTAGAAAAAATTGGGGTAGTGGGAATATTCCTTAACATTGTAAAGGCCATCTATGCTAAGCCCATGGCCAATATCATTCTAAATGGTGAAAAACTGAAAGCATTCCCCCTAAAAAACTGGAACAAGGCAGGGATGCCCTCTTTCACCACTTCTATTCAACATCGTCCTTGAGACTCTAGCTAGAGCAATTAGACAAACCAAAGAAATTAAAGGGATACAAATTGGAAAAGAAGAACTCAAACTATCCCTGTTCGCTGATGACATGATTATATATTTAGAGGAACCTGGAAATTCCACCAGAAAACTTTTAGAACTCATAAGTAAATTCAGTAAAGTAGCAGGTTACAAGATCAATGCTCATAAATCCAATGCATTTTTATACATAAATGATGAATCTTCAGAAAGAGAAATTAGGAAAACTACCCCATTCACAATAGCATCAAAAAAAATTAAATACTTGGGAATCAATCTCACAAAAGAGGTGAAAGACCTCTACAATGAGAACTACAGAACACTAAAGAAAGAAATTTAAAAAAAACTTAGAAGATGGAAAGATCTCCCATGTTCTTGGATAGGCAGAATTAATATTGTCAAAATGGCCAAACTACCTAAAGTGCTATACAGATTCCATGCAATTCCAATTAAAATCCCAATGATGTACCTTACAGAAATAGAGCAAGCAATTATGAAATTCATCTGGAAGAATAAAAAACCCAGAATAGCTAAGGAAATCCTCAGTAGAAAGAGCAAAGCAGGGGGTATCACAATACCAGATCTTCAACTCTACTACAAAGCAATAGTAACAAAAACCGCATGGTATTGGTACCAAAATAGACAGATAGATCAATGGTACAGAATAGAGGACATGGACACAAACCCAAATAAATACAATTTTCTCATACTAGATAAAGGGGCCAAAAATATGCAATGGAGAAAAGATAGCCTCTTCAACAAATGGTGCTGGGAAAACTGGAAAACCATATGCAACAGAATGAAATTAAACCCCTATCTCTCACCCTACACAAAACTCAACTCAAAATGGATCAAGGACCTTGGAATCAGACCAGAGACCCTGCATCTTATAGAAGAAAAAGTAGGTCCAAATCTTCAACTTGTTGACTTAGGATCAGACTTCCTTAACAGGACTCCCATAGCACAAGAAATAAAAGCAAGAATCAACAACTAGGATAGATTCAAACTAAAAAGCTTTCTCTCAGCAAAGGAAACTCTCAGTAATGTGAAGAGAGAGCCCACAGAGGGGGAGAATATCTTTGCCACTCATACTTCAGATAGAGCGCTAATTTCCAGAATCTATAAAGAACTCAAAAAACTCTACACCAAGAATACAAATAATCCAATCAACAAATGGGCTACGGATATGAACAGACACTTCACAGAAGAAGATGTACAAGCAATCAACAGATATATGAAAAAATGTTCAACATCTCTAGTAATAACAGAAATGCAAATCAAAACTACCCTAAGATTTCATCTCACCCCAATTAGAATGGCGTTTATCAAGAACACAAGCAACCATAGGTGTTGGAGAGGATGTGGGGAAAAAGGAACACTCATACATTGCTGGTGGGGTTGCAATTTAGTGCAGCCACTCTGAAAAACAGTATCGAGATTCCTCAGAAAGCTTGGAATGGAACCACCATTTGACCCAGCTATCCCACTCCTTGGCCTATACCCAAAGGACTTAAAATCAGCATACTACAGAGATATAGCCACATCAATGTTCATTGCTGCTCAATTCACCATAGCCAGATTGTGGAACCAACCTAGATGCCCTTCAGTTGATGAATGGATAAAGAAACTGTGGCGTATATATACAATGAAATATTACTCCACCATGAAGAATGATAAAATTATGGCATTTGCAGGCAAATGGATGAAATTGGAGAATATCATGCTAAGTGAGATAAGCCAATCTTAATAAACTAAAGGACAAATGATCTCGTCCTTGATAAGCGGATGAGGACATATAATGGGGGGTGGGAGGGGTTAGCGTTAGGGTTAGGGTTAGGTTTAGGGTTAGGGATAAGGAGGGTGGTAAGAATGGAGGAAGGAAGGACTGTACAGAGGGAAATGAGGGGTTGGAGGGGTGGGGGGGAAGGAAAAAATAACAGAATGAATCAAACAACATTGCTCTATGTAAATTTATGATTACACAAATGGTATGCCTTGACTCCATGTACAAATAGAGAAACAACATGCATCCCATTTGTTTACAATAATAAAAAAAATGAAAAAAAAAGTACACACAGTAAGGTGCAGAACGCCGAGCATAATAAATTATCTTGTGGACAAGTACTGGTATGCATGAGAGGGTAATAAAAATTTTTTAAAAACAAATGGCAAACTGGTTGCCTCTGGGAATTTTTAGGGAGACCGTGCTTTATATCTATTCAAAAATTAATTTCAAAAACTTTAATACAGTAGGAGGAGGCCTGAAGGAAATCAGCAGTAAGATAAAGTGGAGTAATAGAGGAATTTTCTTAAGAAAATTGCCAAGAAAGACAGGCAATCCAGCCAGGATCTGTGGTGCACATCTGTAATCCCAGTGGCTCAGGAGGCTGAGGCAGGAGGATCATGAGTTCAAAGCCAGACTCAGCAATAGTGAGGCACTAAGCATCTCAGTGAGACCCTGTCTCTAAATAAAATACCAAAAAGGGCTGGGGATGTAGCTCAGTGGTCAAGAGCCCCTGAGTTCAATCCCCGGTACTCCCCATGGCCCCCCAAAAAACAGGCAATCCAGAAGTCTGGAGAGAGATTCCCTAACGCTGGGGTGAAGTGTTAATTTTTTCCCAAGAAATGAATTCTGACAGAGACTCAGACAACGCCTTTTATGCCACAGCTCCAGAGTCAGGAAATGCCCATGGAAGGGCTGGTAAGGAACCAACGCATGCGTGAAAATCAGGAGGAAGAGGCACTTGACTCACTTATAATACTGCAAACTGGATGAATAAACTAACTTATTTATATCCAGAAGATGACATATGTGTATAGTTTTCATCCTTATAAGGAAATGCTCTGGCCTTCTCACACCTACATACACAGAAGATGCTAAAAGAAGGAAAAATCGGTCAATCTTTCAACGCTCAGGATTTACATTACATCTTTCTCCTAAGAGTTCAAAGGGTTTCAATGTTATGCCTTCCTTTATCCACAACAGGTACATAAGTACAGTAGAAAATAAAAGGTACAAAGTTGGGGGAAATGAGGCCACGTCTCAAGGTGAGTCACTTACAGAAATAGGCCTGCAGTTCAATTTTCCTCATTAAGCATCATTTTTTTTTAAAAAACATATTAAGTCCATTTTGAAAGCAAACAATTTAAAAAGTCACCTTTGGTATACACTTCAGTATGTGCACACATTTATGCACATGTGAACACATAAAATCATACATGCACACACACATATGCACACTCACACATTATATAATTTGGCCTCAGAACCAGCTCTGTCAATGTGCTTAAACCATACTTATGCATAATAATAAGTATATAATAATAAAACAGTGAAAGTGACCATGAGGATGTTACAAATAAGGAAACCCACATATGTCACTGTAACTCAGAATTTTTAGTCTGAGATCAAATGAGAAAGAACAAATTTAAAAAAAAAAAAAAGAACAATTACAAGCCAAATACCCTTGTCATTGCACCCACTAAAAGGATTTAATTTAAAACTCAAACATCATCATGTTGGAAGGGGAAATGAAAAGCTAATAACATGCATTGACGTTTACATAAAATTAGTATGTAAAGTGAGATATATGGCTCTAATGATGAATATGAAGCAACGACTTGGATTTAACAGACTAAGCAAAAATGTAATTGACAAAGAAGCAAATCTAAATGAATTTCTAGCTATTTAAACACTAAGTGCAGCTGCATGTTAATCGTCAGTGGTATGAATTAGAAAAAAAAATCTGTTTAAACTGAAAATTCAAAAAATAAATGCAGCCAGTATGTGAGCTCACACCCTGTTGAAGTTACTATTCATTCAGTCAGAAAAAAAAAAGTAATTTTAAATTTTTAAACATAAGAAATTTCATCTGCAGTTACTTCATACTGAGTAGGGGAAAAGGTTTTACAGGGACAAAGAAAAAGATGAAAGTGTTTCTTAGAGAAGCATATTTCATTTCTGGAATTAAGTCAAGAATAAAACACTTGTTTTCAAGAAGTAGTTAACACAGTAATAATTCATTTAAACACCACTAAAGTCAATGGGAACAACTTAGAGTTTACAGTTAACTTCCCACTAATTGTCTTCTATTCCACTATATCAAAAAATAATCCACCGCATTAAAGTGAACACAACAGTACCCTCAATAGGAGTTGAATTCATAGCGCACAGCATTGTAGTGAGGTATAAAGCCCACTTCTGGCACCAGCATTCCTGTGTTCAAATCCTAATCCTACCATTTCTTCCTTTGACTCTGAGCAGAGTACTGAAACACACTGAACCTACATAATGTATTATATAGATGTCAACAGCATAAACCTCCAGGGATCATTATGAGAAGTACATGTATTCCCACACAAGTAACTCCAACATGAGTACATGCATTCCCATATATAAGTAATTGCCTCACACATGCTCAGTATCAGTGAACCATCATCATCTTTATCAACACAGTAATATTTCAGTGCACATATTATATTGTGGTAAGAGACAAAAAAGATGGTGGCAAGTATGCCATGATTTTGCTGGTCCCCAAATGTGAAGGGAATACTGTCATCAGTCACTTCAGATACCCTTTCCTTGGAAGATGGAAGTCATAGGAACATCTCTTGCCACTTCTCAGTAAAGATCAATTCTGGGTGAGAAACTGAAATGCCCCTGCTCTCTTAGATGATTCTAGAACACAATGATGCATCAATCCTCCAGCTATCTTAGAATGTGCTTTGAAATTTTGGCATATTCTCCCTATAATATCATCAGTCCTCAAAGGGATGGCTTGGTGGCTGATCATGCACCTGACTTTGCATCTGATCTTTGTCCAGATCTCTTGGAATATACCACCAAATGTTTTATTCATTCTTGTGTTTTCCAAGGTCATGCAAAGGACAGGGCACACACACAAAAAACCGAAGTTGACTCAGAAAGACTTCATGTTCATTCTTCCCCTTTAATTTACTGGAAGTTCCAGCCTCTGAATAGAAGGAAGGAGGCCAAGTCTACAGGCATCTTGGCAGGGTGACAAGTCACTGAAGAGATGTGAATTCTCACAAAATAAACACACCAAGTCCAGGCTCCTCCACACCCGCTCAAGTCCAGTCAGACTGTGACCAGAATGGCATTCCTCCCAAGAGATCAAGAGAAGGAAAAGGGGAGAGTCCTCAGCTTTGATTCACATACCAACTCTGGCTACAAGAGGGTCTGCCGGTGCAGCAACCCCAAGTCCAAAGCGATTGACAGGGAGGTTTCCTGCTACCTGCTTAAGAAGCGAGGGGTTGTAGGACATCCCTCCATGACCCAGTTGGACAATGGGACCTGAGAAAATACTGTTGGAACAAAGTTGAACTGAGATGACACCAAGCTCTTCCAACACTTGGTCCTACCTTCCTTTCCCAGGTTTCTTGTGCTATCTGTTTCATCAAAAGCTTAAGTCTTCAATCTCAGAAAAACCTGCTCTCCAAAGGAAATCCACTATCTTTACTTACAACTTAGTATACATTTAATCCTGATTTTTTTCTCTTCAAAATATTTTAATTTGACTATGACTTCTAAGGCAATGAGAAACTTTATGCCTTGTCCAAACAGAGTTGATCTTAAGGCATGCATAACCCAGAGTGAGCAATCTATTCTTCTCCCACAAGCTATCAGGCCTCATCTGTGAATCCAAACAGTTCTATCTTCACATTAAATGTCTAAAACAGATAATTACTGTTAATCTAAATTGCACTTAAAAATAATCTGAGATCAATTCCTTCGTATTCTCAAATACTATAGAAAGACAATAATCCTTTAAACTTAAAATGAAGGATCACAGTGGAAAAAATTGTCAGAAAACCTCATTTTTTGGTCCAGCAGTCACCACCAGCTTACCATGTAACCACCACAGACATGTCATTTGAATTTTTTGGTCCCCAATCTCCAATGGTAACATTAAAGGGTTTGATCGCTAAGCTCCTTTTAACTCTAAAATTTCATGATTCATTTGTCATTTTTTATGAAAGCACTTTTGGACATTGGGATAGCAAAAATTCAATTTGCATCTAGAAATGAATACGAACTATGCAACTGAAGATATAAAAATGAACTTTTAAAGTTAATGTTGTATGTGTGTGAGAAAGGAAATAAAGAATGTTCTACAATTAGACACTTTTACCTTGGCCTGTGGTTTTGGAGAGTTTGACTATAATCCCATTATGGTTATTTTTTTCTTTCTATACCACAGCAGTGCAAATTGGAACACGTGAAACAATAAGGATCTTAACCATAAGGCTCCCTCTATCCATAATGTGAACTCTCAGAGGTCAATAAGGCTAGCACAAGGAAATCTGAAAATGGAACCTGTAGGGTCCCTGAGAAGTTATTTCTTAGAACTCACCTTCCACCAGTTGGTCCAGGCTGGAAATCTTCTTGAGCCCATCAATGGTGTAGATTGTTCTCACTCCCTGGGGCAAATTCACGTTATCCGACAGAGTTCGGGTCAAATCAGCCAGGAGGGCCTCAAAAGATCGGAAGCGGTCTGGGGAGATGGCATACACAATCCCTTTGAAGTATCGATCTCCATTTCGATAGAAACGAACTTTCTTGGCCTTCTTCTCGGAGCTGAGGGTCTGCAGCGTGCGGGTGCGGTAGAAGCTGCAGTGGGCGCTGTGCGTGGGGCTCGGCAGGCCGTTCACCCGCGACCCTCTGCTGTACCTCTGCGCCTTGTCCCTCTCATCGAAGTGCTCCAGTTCCATGTCTCTGCCGAAGGACATGATGGACTGCTAGGGGAACCTGTGAGCCCCAGAAACAAAAACAGACACACAGCCTGAGGTTATTTAAGATCATGGTTTGAATAGTTCCTCTTGAGAGCAGCTGGGTGGAAATATTGTTATAATATCTATTGAATATGAGCCATCATCGAGTGGGAGAGAAAGAGGAGGAGGACAAGGAAGAAATAGAAGAGGCAAATGCCAGGGGAAACAGCTTATTACTCATACAGTTTCATTAATCTAGATATCAGCTACCTACTACCCAGCCAGCTAGGAACAGACACAGCAAACTTTCCAAGTATCATTGTCCCTATTTACAGGCAGAGAAACTGAGGCACAAAAAATGCTCTCCTAAATTTCTACAAGTAACACAGTTGGTTTGCATGAGCCCAATGCCTAAGGTCCCCTGCAGAACAGTGTGCTAATCCTGGTAGCAGGTAGAAAATAAGCTTTCATCTTATCATACAGCTAGAGACAAGTGGTGGGCCAGGGAAAAAACGAGGGCAGGCAACATTTAACAGTTGGACTGTTAGAGTTCTGTTTAGTGTGTTTCCCATGGCCAGATGGAGAGCAAATTAAATCAGTCCCTAGGTTCTACCAACTTAAGGAAGACTTTCCAACATATGCATGTATTCCTTATTTTAAGAAGTGAATTCACCTTAACTCATTTACTTGCATTTAGTACTTCAGATAAATTGGGTTAAAAAAAAAAAAAAGAGCAGGAGGAGCATATCTACAAAGGAAAAAAAAGTAATTACTTGTGGGTTTTTGCCCTTCCTTCCACTCAAGGATCTATCTTTGGGGTTGAAGAAATTAGGGCTTCAAGCTGTTGATTCACACTTGACCTTGACTTAGCTGTATAACCTTGACCTATTTAAGCCTCAATTTCTTCAATCACAGATAGGAATGAGAATAGTACCTTCCTCAGTGTTAATGTTGACTACTAAACAAGCTCATGTACATAAAGCAATGTCTGGCATGTGTGTACTAATTTTTTATTCATCAAATATTTTCTGTTTCTGACCCCCTACAAAAAGAACTAGTAGGATCAGAATCTCCCCTTTCTGGCAAGGGAGAGAGCTGGTGAATCCTAATCTTCATTTCATGACCTTCTGAAAAAGACACCTGCATCTCCACAGTCCCCATTTCACTTTCTATGGGGCTTCATTATCAGCAACCTGCCTGTGGCATCCGTTCATCCTTGCTAAGAAGTCTGTTGATAAAGTCTAGTGGTGTTGCCCCTTGCAGGGGAATTCTTTTTTTTTTTTTTTTTAACAGGACAATCTAGAAAGTGGGAAAACTTAGTATTCAAAAATTTAAAATTTTTAAATTCAAAATTATGAATGACAATCTCAAGCACACTGAAATAGAATATAAGAGAAATGGAAAATTTGAGGCAAGACCTTTACAAGTACCTCCCGAGTGCTATCACATGGACAATGTGACCTTTCTGAAGGTCAGTCAAAACTTACCAAAAGTACAGTTAAGTCTCTCTGACCTTTGCCTGAGCCTGAATAAACTGACCTCTGATTCATCCAGAATGGGTAAAAATGTTACCTATTAGTTTAAAAACTTACATTAAAAATTGTGATAAAAATTTCATGCTCAAAAAATAGGGCTAGAAATTTGGTACTCCTAATATGAATGAAGTGAAAGAAAATAATATTTATGGAATGTCTAACATATAACTGACACTAGTATTCATCAACCAGTTGTACAATATGCTAAAAAATATTTTCTAAACCTCACAGAAATCTAATAAGATAGTTAATGTTCTCAAGGTCACAGGGTGGGTATGGGACTTATTCAGGGTCCCAACATTGTAACTGAGGGAGTTAGGATTTGAACCTAAATTTAACCTGACCCCAAAGTTGGTGCTGATGAACCTGACCCATAGCTGACATGTTTAAAAAAAAAAAAAAAAGTCTTTAGGGCCCTCACTCTAACTAGCTCAGTCCCTTACACATGTCACCTAACCAACCAAGACCTCATCTGCACAAAGAGGAGGCAGTAACTGCCAGCTCTCTAATGCCTCCACACATTCAGATTTACATCACAGACCCCACCAGGAGGGCTGGGGTTGGAAAACAGCATGGAGTGAATATGAGTTTATTGTATTCTCACCTTCCAAATATGAAAACTATCTCATGCCTCTTAATAACCATTCATAGATGAATTTTTCATTTTTATGAAAACAGTTATATCCACAATGAACAGGTTTCATTGATTTTGAAGTTAGGTAACTTTAAGACACTTACCACTGAATAGTCAATCCTGGAAGCATTGGTTGTGTAACAACCATTATTTTGCCCTTCCCTCCCCTTCTACCTCTCTCTCTATCTTCCAAAAGATGTGTCTGTCTTGGTGGGGTGGAAGATACAGCTAGTGTTCATGCCACCTCACTGAGCTCTAAAACACTTTGCAAGTGATAAAGGCCATGTTGACTTTTGAAGGGTTTTATTTCCTTTTTAAAGGTACTGGTCATTCTTCTAACCCTAGGTGTTTCCTTCAAAATTGATATAAACTAAAAGAAAACAAGTAGGGATATAGTCAAAGATGACAACTGTACTATCAGAAAAAGTATAAATCCAGTTCCGAGGGGGCATTTCTCAATCCACAACTGGTAATTATTTGAATTCTCTAGAGAAAACAGGCTTTAGGAGTAAAACTTCCACACCATTTTTTTTTTTAAGATCAACCTGAAATGGAAAAAAAAAAAAATTAAGGTAGGTGCAGTGGCATGCACCCGTAGTCTCAGCTCGCAGGAGGCTGAGGCAGGAGGATCACTTTAGCCCAAGAACTCAAGACATAATGAGACCCGTCTTGAAACAACAAATAATAAAATAGAGAAAAGCTTATTTTGCTTGATTTTATTTACATATTTCCTCAAACTGGATCATGTGTCCATGCAGGGATGAGACACATCTCTTGCTTCCGTTTGCTGAGCCTAAAAGTAGGCAATGATGTTGCCAACAGAAAAAAACCACACTCAAAGTGAAATCATTGTCAAGTCTACAGCTACCACTTAAAGAATGTCAAAAACCACACTTTATACCCTTGTATTCTGGTAATTACGTGAGGCATCAAAACAGGTGCCCTGTCCCTAGCCTCCACTGGCTCAGCTTTCAGCGGGTGTAGTGATACATGTGAACCAAAAGCTCTTAAAGAAGATTCGAGGGGCTTCCAGTGGGTCACACTTCCTCCATGGGAAGCCTGCTAGAACACACAGCCCCACAGCAATAGTCCACCGGTGGCCAAGGGCCAATGAACCATGTGCATGACACCAGGAAGGTAACCACAGTGCTTTGGCCACAGAGACCACAGACACCAGTTGGAGAAGGCTGCGGACGGACTCTTGTCAGAGATTTTCCTATACTATTGCCTTGCCAGGAAGCCAACATCCTCAATTGTTCTTTGTGGGATTTCTCACCATTTTGAGGAATCTGTGTTCATCATTCTCTGAATGAGCATATGAGTTCCTGTTACAGAAATTTACGAACACACACACCAATTGAGAATCAGGCATAAATGTTATCACATTTAAATAAATGCTGACCCTGGGAATCCCAAAGCATATTTTAGCAGGGGGATTAGGATTCAGGTAGGTGGAACACACATGGAATAAAAGGCACACACATAGCTTCTGAGTGAGTGCACCACCATGGATGTAGATGGTACAGGGTGTGTACATATCTTTTATGATTTTCCTACACATGACCTCGCTTAATATCCCTTCTGACCCGCACTGGTGTGACATTTCATACTTTAAACGCTGCCCTACTTTCCTTTCCCATTGAAAGGCGATATATTTAGGAACAGATATGACATGTATTCACTGAACACCCTGCAGTGTGGCGGCTGAACGCATGTGCACCGTAATCTGGACACACATTCACAGGTACGGCGGCGAGGAAGCCAGTTTGAATGAAACCTTTCATTGCTCTCACCCACAAGCATCTCCTTGCCAAATCCAGCACCTATTCCGCACAAACCTGGTTTTCAAAAGCAGTCTCTTTTGTGGGGCAATGCGGGGCTGTGCGTGCGCTCCCATTAGGAGGAAAATGCCATTTCCTCTCCGCATGCTTTTAGCACTGCAGGTACTAATTTGTATAGGAGGTAGCCTCGCTGTCCCCAGAGGAACTTGAGACCCCGCAAATGTACTTGCAACATCCACACTGCAGCCACCACCACGCATGAATTGCCCCCCAGGACAAGACCACACCACCCTCCCGGGCACACAGGAAAGAACACACACAATAAGAGGCCAGGCCCGGCCACTCCTTCCAAGCACAGACTTGGTCCTCCTTCCGCAGCCAGTCCTGACAATGACAAGCACCTCTCCCAGCTCCTCCACCAGGCTCGGTCTCCACTAACAAGGCGGCGGAAAACCCTGCAGGAGGGGGTTCTCGCCGGACTTCGGGTTTAAAGCCTGGTGGCACCAGACAAAAGAGGCAGGTGCCAGCAGCCTAGGGGCCGCCCTCACACAAGGCCCCCGGCCGGGGCCAGGCTGGCGAGGGCAGGGCAGCCGCCTTTCGAGGAACCGCGGGCGGGGCGGCTGCCGCCAAACTGGGCGCCCGCCCTGCCCTGGGCGCCCCGCAGCGCGGGCAGAGCGAGCACTGCGCCCCGAGCAGCCCTCCCTCAGCTCCTTTCCCCAGCGAAAGCAAACCACGCACCGGTCCGAGGAGAGTCGCCGCCGGGGGTCTTTGTGGCCGTGCTTGGGGCTGCCTCCTAGAGCTGTCCTTGCCCTGCTGGGCGCGGCCGGGGCTGCGGAGCTGCGGGGCTGGGGGTCGGTGCGGGCTGGGCGGCAGCAGCTGCGGGAGCACGGGCGTCGCGGCTGCGGCCACTAGTGCGGGGATGTGCCTTGGCCGGTCCTCATTGAAATGCGGCGCTTCGCACAGCCTCACTCCAGCCTCTCTCTTCCGAGGAGGGCGGCGGCGGGCGCGCTCCCTTTTCTTGTGTCTCACTCGCTCGCACACCCTCCCTTCTCCCTCCCTCTCCTCCTCCGCGCGCGCCCCGTCTCCCCCGCCCTTCTTGGCAGGGCGCACCCACCACGGCTGCGCCCGGGGTCCTCCCCCTCTGCACGCTCTGCTCCCGATGCAGCGACCTCAGTCCATCTGACGTGACTGAACCCCGAACCTCCCCAGAAGTGGTTGTCTGGAGAAGGCTTTGCAGATGGGATGGTGGCCCTGGGGACAGAAGAGAATGTGGACAGGAACGGGTCTGAGCCAAGAGATGTGCCGGGCAGAGCGGTGAGGTGGCCCAGAAGTGCCCTTTCTCATTGAAGGCATAGGAACAGTCGCCCCCCTACACACACACACACACCTCCACAACTACACCCTTCGTTGTGACCTTATAGTTTGACACCTTTCTCAGGGTTATGAAAGCAAATGGAATCGCCCCTCAGCATTTCTTGCCCAGAAAGCATCTACATAGCGCTTCTCCCTGGAGGGCCAGGTCCAGACCCACCCAATCTATGACCTCTGGTATTACCCTTGTGCCCCCGATTGGAAGGGCCAGATCTGTACATGGATCCCACCCGTCGTCTCCACTTGACCCCAAGAGATGAGTCACCCTTAAAATAGTGTCCTCTTTGCTTAGAGCCAAATTTTTCACAAAAAGCGCTTGATAACTTAAGGGCCATGTTTCACTTGCTACTGGGTGCTTCTTGGCTGCCGTGGCTGGTGGTCAGGGTGGAAAGCCCCATGAGCTCACAAGATCTTCTCCTCCCAGGGTGGAATGTTCTTGCAGCCCAGGGTGTTCACAGCTTCATCCTGTCTTAGAATAAAAGTACAGGATATGAGATTGGGTCCCAGATTTCTGTGAAACCTTAGTTTGGCTCACTATGAAACCTGAAATTTGGTCAGTTAATCTGACATTCAATTCTGTCACTTGGGACATGTGTTTATCCCAAATACACATACACATACAGAAACATTCGTGTATTTTTCTCTCTTCCACAGCCTGTACTTTTCAATGGAAAAAGTCCAAATTTTATTTTTCTCTTGCCTATGGAGCACAGTTATGTATTTGACTACTTATTATTAATAAGAGTTAATCCAAAATACATTCAAAATATTATGCAAATAATTATCATTTGTTATAAAATGCAATTCAAATGAGATGCATGCTACATATTCAACAATGATGCAATATTTATTGTTGAACTATTTAATAACCCAAGGATAAGAGTACAATGAGCTCACCAAATTAACTAAATGCAAAATACTGAGTCTGCTCCTTCAAATTCTGATGCAAAACAAAAGCTCAGGGGTAAGTTTAGACAAAGGCAGAAGCAAAGTAAATCTTCTTGAGAACAGAAAACAGAACATTTTTTATCTTGCCAGCTACAAATGCCAAATAGTTTCTGCCAAAATGATAAACTAAGAAATAAATTCCACCTTTTAACTCCTGTGGATAATCTATCAGGGTCATATCTTAAGTACTTTATGTAACTTCACCATGTCTTTCTTCTATCCTGCCTGAAAGATGCAGATGTAGGCAAAGAAACATCTTAGTGTTGATTCTGTTAGCCTTGTGCTCCCAATAGTTGGGCATCATCGACTCTCTCAGCAAACAAAAGGGCAAGTGATGTTTAAGTAGATGGGAACTCTAAACAGTACCCACTGGCCACTACTATGGAGCCGTATTATTTAATCCAGGACAGCAAGTTAATACAAAATGGTACCCAGTAACCTGACAGAAGCAATGCTGTTCATGAAAGTGCCTGTTACTTCCAGGGTAGTGAAGTGAAGCCTTTGGCAAATCTAACTCATAGTCAATAACTCTTAACTGAAATGGAAATTTAATGAGGAAACTCCTAATTCAAGTAATTTTCAAACACTGATGCTACTTCCTTTATATCATGAAGGTACTAATCAAAGAAGTGACTGGAATTAATACACCTTTTTCCTCATGAAAGTCTAAAGTTAATGGAGTTATCATTCCTGCTTCTAAAAGTTAATACCTCAGCTGTGTACTACCAGTAGTTGCTCCAAGAAGCTACAACTCTGTGTCCTATAAGATGACGATGGCTTGGCCACAACTCTGTCCATGGCTGCCTGATGGGGTCTTTTACACATTTTCTTACTTCATCCTCATGAGAACTGTGCAAGAGGCAGGTATTATCCTCATCTTATTCATGAAGGAATTTAGACGGGTTATTTCATTTGCCGATAGTCATGCAGTTAATAAACATTAAGCCAACTCCAATTTTTAAAAATCCCTGTTTTAAAATTCTAGCTATTTTTCCAGTTGTCATAACCATATGTTTTAAAGTAATACAAAATTTTAGTGAAAAGTATAAGTTCTTTTGGAAAATGCACTCTTTTAATCAATGAGCTTATTATTTCCTAATGAAGAGTGAACAACTCTCTAGGTGCACACTGTTTCCTTTAGTGAGGGTACCAGCAAATGTGTCTACTTTGGGTTAGCCTTTTCATGAGGACATTTGCACTTTAACTCTGACACAAAGTTGATGGACAACCTTATCTTATGTGCCTCCTTTCTTGTAAGTTTTGGCACAAACCAGAGAAAAGAAGAAAACCAAAGAACAATAATTTCAATTAATTGTGCACCACCTTTCAGGCACCTGTTATTGGTTCCTTCACAAAAATATATGCTCAATCATGTAAAATTCCAAAATACGGGATATCAGCATGAATGGTTGCACTTCCTAATTTTATTTTCCTCCCTTTCTAAAAGGGAGAATTCACTCCTGGCCCATTCACAGTCTCTCCCAGGTGGTAAAGGACATGCAGTGCTCCTGGGGTAGAATACTGTGCATACTTGGTGGCTGTCATGAGTATGAACAACAGCTTTGTACAATATGATCATTGTTCTTATTTTCCTTTGTATTTCTTCCAAAATGGTGTAAGCTGTTTATGGCATTTCCCCCAATTACTAGACCCTTTTTACCTTCCACTGGAATCACAGAAACACAATGATGGGGGACCTTAGCAGCAGACTATCCAAGTTTTACTTAGGACATGAATTCACTTGACAACTAGTATTCTTTCCACCTCCACTCTGTTGTTTCTACACTGACACTTGTGGCAAAAGTGAAGAGAAATAGGATTGTGCCTCTGAGATTTAGGATAGACAAGGAGATTCTAGACAAAGTAGATGAGATCCTTAAAAATAATTGCTTGAACTAGTCATATCTCTGGCTTGGCTCTCCAAACATATTGTGGTCTAAACCATGTAAGAGTTTGGAACTGCACAAAAGAAGAAAGGACTCTACCACTCTCACATGTCCTCTATAAAATGACAGAGAGCTAATCAGAACTTGTTTCTCCCTTTCCTAAGTGTAATTTACTTCAGTAAAGGGAGTTCTGCATAGCCCACTCCCCTGGTAGACAGCTCTGGAAATTTAATGAGATCTACTTCCCTAGAATTTTCCTGTTGGTTCCAGGTCTTCACTTTGGGTGCACAGAAAACAAGTTTAATGTCCCTGTCTTTCATTCAACAGCCTTATTATATTCTCCAAAATTCAACTTCTCATTAAGTAAGAATCTCTAAACCTTCAATTTCTTCCCGTAGGACATGATTTGGAATCACCACGGCAATTCAGCTGTCAATATCTCCCTGCACATCTGCCTCCCAGAACTGGACATGGTACAGCAAGGGTGGTCTGACCAGGGATGCTCAGTGATTTCAATGGTTGTTGACACATAGTTTCTATTAAAAGAGCCCAACATCAAATCAATGTCTCTGACAAATATGCATTCTATTGACTCATGCAGTCAATTAAAATCTCTATGCTTGTCACATGTTTTGCTCTTATGTTTCTTTTTCTATATTTGCTCAAATCATTCTGAATTTTCCTTTATTAAGTTATGTGTTGCTATTTGATTCCTCTTTCTAATCTGAGTGAGATCCTTTTGGACACTGAATGTGATACCAAACATATGAGTGATCCCTTAAGCTTCCCATCAGCCTAATGAACACTGTGCCAACATTCTCAACTCAGTTGTTGATAAAAGCTTTCAACAGGAACATAGTCCCAGCAGACATCATCAGCTCATTGCCCATGACCTCTCTCCAGATGGATAGTTGATGGTCAATGACTTTCTCAATGTTCTTGGGTAATTACAGAGGTTAACATGGTCTCTACAGCAAATAAATATCTGCATATAGCTAAAGTTCACATTTTTACATCTAGGATTATGTCCTTGACTTTGATGACATGTTGAAGTCATGAGTATTTATAGAACACATGAGTTTGCATTCATCTCTCATTCATCCAATATGTAATTGTTCTATCTCCAGCATGAAAGACATGTGCTGGGCACGGGTAACACAATCATGATACAGAATTACAAGAAGATGGTGCCCAGGGAGGGGCAGCTTGTAAGGAGTCTGATATTCAACCCATTCTTAGACAATTATTTAAATACTACCAAGAAGGAAGACAACATAGAGAGCTTTCTAGAAAACTTCCCTTCCCTGAGGAAATAACACTTCAGAAGAGATTTGAGTGAACCAGGCAATAAAGGGGAAGAGAATTATTTCAAACAGAAAAAATCACCATGTAAAGATTTTGCAAGGAACAGAAGTTGGTTGGAGTAGCTGGGGGCGCATAAGGCAGGGAAAAGTAGAGAGAGGCAGCTGCAAAGGAGGGCAGTGGCTGGAGCTCTGGGGTCTGTTAAGGAAAGTGACTTTACCCTAAGAGGTGAGGGAAATCTTTGAAGGATATTAAGCAGAAAAGTGGCATGTTTAGTTTTTCTGGCTGCTATTGGGGAATATTGGAGAAGGGCAGGGGAATAAGAACAATTTTAGTATTCAGGTCTTGATTTGGGAGGGTGACAGGAAAGAAGAGTAAGTAGAAAGGAAACTTAGAGTTGTTATTTATCTACTGTAGTTCTCTTGGGATGCAAATCTGAATTTACTAATGTTTTCAAATCCTTGAAGTTTTTAAAGTCCATGGATTAAATACATCTCCGAGTAAAAAATAGTGCTATGTAAAATTATAGATTGTTTTTTGCATAATCATTTCAGAAAAACAATTCTAAAATGTACATTTGAACATTCTGTCACTGTCCCAAGGCATTGAGTAGTTCTCCCAAAATAATGAAAATTTTACTTAAGGATCACAAAGTTAACCTCAAAAATAGTCTCCTACGCTAAAAATAAAAAGCATTTGCATAGAATTTTATTTAGCCAACCTCTTCCTTCTAGAGGTTTCTTAAGTAGACTAATAATTCATCTTTTGTATTCACGAACATACCATATTAAAATACACTGCTTTGTTAGTTACCATTTCCTGAGAGCGCTCACTGATTCTATGGGACACAAATGCATGAGTCACAACAAATTATGTTAGTCCTCTGGAAGGCAATAGAATCCACCAGAAACACCTAAGCTTCTTTTAAACCCAAGTCCCAGACAATGGTGATTTTTCTTTTATTTAATATGCCCAAGGACTGAATAACTTCATGGATAAAACCAAAGAACTTCTGTCAAGTTTTTAATGTATCCCAAGGTGTCTTCAAAATTTTAATTTTAATTTAGCTTAATTTTATTTTTGAAGTGGATTCTTCAAGGTGTCTCCTAAACAAAGAGAAAACTTACTGTATTTCTGCTGTTGATAATCTTCTAAATGAAAAAGTCAAAGTGTCCTTGGTGTTTAGGTAATCCTCAACTTTTTCATGCATATGTACATAAACATAAAATATAGTTTTAAATTGAAAAATGGTAGAATGCTAGTGAATACAATATTTAGTAACTTTTTTCATTTGACAATCAACTCAAAATGTATCATAAACCTAAATTCAAGAAACAACACTGTAAAACCTCTCAAAGACAATAAATGAAAATAAACTTTGTGACCTTTAGCTTTACAAAGGTTATTTAAAAAGACACAAAAACATGAAACATGAAGAAGAACTAGATAGGTTAGTTTTTATGACATTTTAAAACTTTTACCCTTGAAAGACACTGTTAAGAAAGTGAACAAACTACCACAGAGCAGCAGAAAACATTTGCAAAATATATATCTGAGAAATATTTTGTTTTCAGAAAAAAAGATCCCTTATGGTTCAACAAGAAAAACAAAAACAAGGAACAAAAACAAAAAGAGGGAGACTATTTGAATAGACAAATTGCCAAAGAAGATATGAGAATGCTCAACATCATTAGTCATTAGTGGGAGGCAAATTAAAGGCACAAGATATCACTACATGCCCAATAAATGAGTAAAACTAGCAAGAGCAATGATACAAATGTTGGATGTGGAGCAGCTAGAATTTGCCATTATCACTGGTTAGAATGGAAAGAAAATGATAAAACCACTTTGTAAAATAATTTGCCAATTTCTTATACAGTTAAATATACACCTACTCTGTCACCCAGCAACCCCACTCCTAGGAAGGTACCCAAGAGAAAGAAATACATGTTTACACAAAGATTGGTATTTAAATTTTCATAGCAGTTTCATTTATATTAGCCAAAACCTACCTGAAAGTACATCCAGTGGTGAATGAATACACAAATTGTGGAATATTCATACAATAGAACACTATTCAGCTATTTAAAAATCAACAAAACACAATGGCATGATATACAACATCATCAAATGAACCCAAAGCAATATGTTAAGTGAAAAAAAATATAGGCACAAAAAATCTCCATGCTGCATAATTCCATTTATACAAAATTCCAGAAAAGGCAAAGAAAAAGATCACAGGCCACTGGGGTTGGAGTTGGGAGATTAAGACTCACTGCAAAGAAGAACATGTAAAATTTTGGGGATAATGGAATCATTTTATGCTATTATTAGAGTGCTGGTTATAAAACAGTATCCATTTGTCAAAACCCACCACATCATACATTTAAAACTGGTCCACTTTAATGTATATACATTATAACTCAATAGAGCTTATTCAAATTTTCTGTATGCCAAATTCAAAGTCAAATAGCAAATGATAACTGAGAGAAAATATTTGAAATATATATGACAGACAAAAATACAATTCCTAACTTACAAAGAGCAATAGAAAATTTTAGTAAATATTGAGCAATTTAATAGAAAAGTGAAAAAAGTATTTGAAGCCTTTCACAAGAGAGTTGATGCAAATGACTATTAGTCATATGAAAATATGTTCAACCTTACTGAAAGTACAAGTCCTTGTAAAAAAGTCAAAAATGAGATGCATTTCCATCAATCAGTTTGGCACCTATTGGGAAGACTGATAATATGTATTGCTGGCAAGGATACTGAAGAAAGGAGATTCTCATAAACCCCCTATAGTATTTTGGAAAACAGATTGGATCCAAAAGAATCTGTCCTACAAAAATAAGTATATTGCTTGCCAGTCTTTTCCTACATTCAATGGTAAAATTTCTAGGAGAAAGAGACTACTCCTTATAAATAGGGAAATGGCTGAATACAGTAGGGTATAGAATAGTACAGAATATTATGCTGCTAATGCAGAGTTAGGCTACATATCTTGACCTGGAGGAATAAATGTGAACAACTATTTAGAACAACCACCTTTTTTTTTTTTTAAAGGGCAAGTTCCAGAAATACTTCAAGTGTGGTCTCATCATTTGGTAATGAAAATAAAGAAAACCTATATTGTGTATGTGTTTACATTTGATTTTGTGAACTGATAGAACTCAAGAAAAAATATATATGAAAAGACAGATATGGGTTACTCAGGGAAGAGCGGGGAAGACAGACTGTTATCCTTTTCTTTGTGCATCTCTATGTTAATGCCCTGTTGCAATGAACACATACTGTTTTGGAATTTGAAAAGAAAATAGTTTTTAAAATTTCACACAGAGTAGAATATCTCTTTTTTTCTCCTACTTTTAGTGTTTGCAACTTTCAAAACACTAATCTAGTGTGCATGCATGTAAACATAACTCTGAAAAAATTGTTCTGTCCTTCTTGGATCTAATAGAATATGAAACCAATTGATAGAAATACCATATTGCTTTAAAAAAAAAAAATCCAGAAGGTGTGGATCAAGTAACAAAAAACACAGAGAGAGAGGAAAGAAACCCCTGAGAGCACTGAACTTCAGATTTCATAATTTCCAAGGTACAATTACTGGAGACAGAGACTAAAATATGCACAACCTCAAACACTGAATAGGGAAGTCTACTGATAAAACTGTGACCTCTAAGGGATATATACTCAGAAAAAGGGTTTCTGTCTCAAATTTTTAAGTTAGGTAGAACAGGAAAATATTCCCTAAGAATTTAGATACACATCTGGGTCTCATATAGGTTTTTCAACCTAAATTCAACACGATCTAGGTGACCCCCAAGCCTTCAAACTCTCAATTCAGTTTAAGATGATTCCCAGACACTTAGGAAAAGTGAACTAAAACCTCATGGAAGAATCACACCTTTAACCCAGGCCTCAAAAAACCGACACTAATAAAGTAATATAGGCTAATGGTTATAAAAAGGAAATAAGAAAACAAAATAGATAAGTAAATAAAGCATCATGATTATGAACTAGAAAAAAATTGAATCAATTACAGTTTCTTACAGTGCTAATTACTAGACATGGGATATAAAATAAAATATTTTGTGCATGTGTGAGGTTTAAAGAAATAGAAAAGAATAAAATTATAAACAAAAGTGGGATATACAAAAGGACAACTGTAACTGAAAAATGTAAAGAAGGACTTATAAGAATTAAAATAACAAATTAAAATTTGAAAAATGGATTTACCAGCAGATTTGATATAGCTGAAGAAAGATTTAGCAAACTGAAAATTAGATCCAAACATCTACAAAGCAACAAAGGAAGACAAAGAGAAGGAAGATACTGAATAAAAGTCATAAAAAATGAGTTAAAAAAATTCAAAAATATGCCTAAATAGAGTTCCAGAATGAGAATGAGAGAAGGAATATTTGAAGAAGAAATGACTGAGCATTTTTTAAGAACCAATGAGAGATATTAATCCCCAGATTTATGAAGACAAAGAAGTAGTAAAAATTTAAATAAATGAAATCCATCTATATACTATTATAATGAAACTGCCGAATCACCAAAGTTGAAGAATAAAATTTGAAAATAAAAAGGACCAATTGTAGTTGTTCCTCATTACTCACAGATTCTGTGTTTGCAAATTCACTTACTTGCTAAAATTTATTATATATTACCAAATAGTACCTTCAGGACTTTATTAGTCATTCAGGGACAGGCTCAAAGTGGCCAAGTGTCTGAGTCACTGGACATGCACATTCCCAGCCAACGCTGAATAAGGCCACCCTTTCTCTTCATGTTTCAGATCTCTAAACACATGTTCTTTCCCACTTTTGTGCCACAGTTCCCCAACTTTTGTGCTTTTTGTTGGTGACTTTGCTGTCTAAAATATTCCCTGAGCATAGTGCTAACCTGTTTCATGTTTCCAAGCACAAGAATCTGATTACAAAGCTGCCTCACAGAGAAAATACATGTGTTAGAGAAGCATCATTCATGCCTAGGCTACAATGCTGTTAGTCATGAGTTCAATGTTAATGAACCAACAAAATATTTTAGACATGATTCGTTTAAGCAAAAATGTACATATAGCAAGGTTATGTATTGATCAGTTGACAAAAACATTGTAAACATAGGTTCAGAGGGATCTAGCCCTTGCTTCTTCTAGGAATATTCTTCTGCAATATTCATTAATTCAGTGTTAACAATGAAACATAACTTCTGCAAATAACAAGTATCAAGAGCATCTAAAAGGAGAAAAAATGGAAGCCAGCAAACAGTAGAATGATATCTTCAACATGCTAAGAAAAACACAGCCTAGAATTACGTACTGAAGAAAATTATGCTCAAGAAAGGAGATGATGTAAAGATATTTCTCAGAGAAACTAAAATTGAAAAAGTTTATTTCCTCCAATTTCTCAAATTCTGAAAAATATATTTCTAGAATAAGCAAATGTATTAAAATGGTAAAAAAATGAACAGTAAGAAAAGTGATAACACTAAGTGTTTAAAAATAACAATGGGGTGGTTACAGAAAGAACTCCAACTAAAGATAGCATCGGTTGGTAGAGTTAGCTAAAATGTTAGATGTTCTGAGTTTGGAAGGAGAATAAAGCACTGACTACATTTACATATTAACAAATTAAACCTGAATGCTAAATATCTAGGGCAATCATTTAAAAATGGGTAAATATAGGGTGAACAATTTCCAAAATCATGGAGAAAATATAATAGAATTTTTTTTAATTAATGTAAAATAAGATGTGCAAGGAAAGTAAAATAAACATAGAACAGGTGTAACCATTTTAAAATACAAAACAAGTTTCTAGAAATAACCCAACTATATCAGTAATTACAAAAATATAACTGTGACCAAAACTCCAATTAACAGGCAAAGTTGCTAGACTTTCTAAAAATCCAACTATATGCTGTTGATGAGAGATACATCTAAAACATAACAAAACAATAAAATTTATAATATAAGGATGGAAAATTATACCACATTAACAGAGTTCAGAAAGGTATATTAAGGTAAACAATTTCTAGAGATCTTACATAGTGATGAGTTAATTGATCAAAAATGTACAGTGTTTATGAGTTGCTATGTACAAAATAATGTGATTTAAATAATATAAGGCAAGAATTAACAGAATTATAGGGAGAAAATAAGACAAATTTCCACAAATTCATTAAATCTAAATAAATCTTAGAAAATACTGTAGAAAACCAATAAACTAAGCATCTAATTTCAGAAGTTAGAAACAACAGAATAAAACCACCATAAGATTTTTAAAAAGATAAATATAAAAACTAATGGTAGGAAAAATTCCATGATGACTTAAGAATTCTGCATACTTGTGCACACATTCAATATCATCCCCTTCTGTTGAGTGTCAGTGGTTCTGACACTTAGGTGAGCCCTTTCAAAGACGTTCTAGAGGTCAGAGACAGAAGTCAAGAATTTCAGAGTTCCAGCACTATTTTCTGTTAGCATGGAGGAATACAAATAACCATGTTGTGAATGGTCTATGGGGACCACACAGCAAAAAAAAGTGTGTTTGTCTGTAGAAGCTGAGAATATTCTCCAGTCAAAAGCTAGCAAAAAAAAAATTTTAAATGTTAAAAAAGCAGGGGGACCTAAACCATATAATCATAAAGAGAAGAATTCCAGCAATACCAGTGAACTGGAAAGAGGATCCCATGCCTCAGACTAGAATCGTTACCCCAGAAAACATGTTCATTTCAGCCTGGTGAGACCCTGAGCTGAGGACCCAACTAACATATATTCTGACATAAGATAACAAATGGGTGTCATTCAAGTTACTAAGTTTGCAGTCATTTGTCACACAGCTGTAGAAAAACAATACAGAAATAATTTAAGGTTATAGAAAAGTACACAGAGAATCAAAGACAAACACTGATAAACACTAATAAAACATACCACAAATAAAACAAACACTAATAAAGTATATCAAACTTTGGCAAGATCAAGTAAGAACAAAATAAAGAAGGTGAAAATATTAAGCAAGAATTATTAAGTAATATTAGGAATAAAAAAGGGGACATAACTGCAGATACTTTTGTTGTTTAAAAGATAATAAGAGACTATTAGAAACAACTTTATATCAATACATTTAAAATCTTATGTGTAATGAATTCTTAGAAAATATAACTTACCATAATTGACTCTAAAAGAAAAAGAACTTAATTCAGAACTTAAATCTTCCCTTAGTAAAAATAATAGGCCCAGAAACACACAAACACACACACACACACACACACACACACACACACAAAGAAAAAAACAAAAAGTTCTGTCAAATATTTAAGGAAAAACAATTTAAATCTCGTATGCACTATTCCTGAATATAAGAAAAAAATTCCCCTCAACTCATTTTAAGAGTTTAATAAAAACTGTGACATCAAAATCTAACAAGGGCAGGGGGGAAATATATAAGAATTATACCTTATTTTCAACTATAAAAATAAATATAAAAATTATCAGAACAAATTAAGAATGTGAAAAAAAAGTGTATTTTGAGCCAGTAGAATCTATTCAAGGAATGAAAGTCTGGTTTAACAGAAGAAAATTAATTAATATTATTCATCACTATAATAACTTATGGAAGAAAATCATATGATAAACTCAACAGATATAGAAGCACATTCAACCAAAATAAAAACTTGGCAATAGAAGAGAAATCCTAATAAAGAATCAGCAATCAACATACCAGATGAAGAAATATCGAAAGTTTTCTTTAAATCAGGGACACAACACAGGTGCTTATTATACTACTTTCAAATATAAGTAAGGCAAGGTACATAAATAAAAGGTATAAGAATTAGAAAAACATTCTTAGATAATATGACTATCTGAATAGATAATTCAAATAAATCCACTGACGAGTCACTAGCATTAATAAAGTAATTTAATATGAATAACACAAAATAAATACACAAAACCTGATAACATTTCTATACAACAGCAAGATACCTAGAAAATGTAATTTCAATAGTTATTTAAAATAATATTACAATATAAAGTATTTAGGAATGTAAACCTTAGAAAAGATGTGTAGACCTTTATGGGAAACTTTGAAAATTATATTGAAAAACCTTAAAGAATAGTTATATAGATGGATAGATATACCATGTTTGTGTATTAGATGAATCAAATAATGAAAATATAAATTTTTCCCAAATTAATCTATTGATTTAGTGTGATTCTAGTAAAAGTGTTAATCATTTTTTTGCTTGTGTTTTAACATTTTTGTACATGAAATGTGACAACCCGATTCTCAAATTTCCATGGAAAAACAAATAGCAAGAAATACATAGCCAAGAATCTGTGAAAGACTAAAGAACAGTTGAGGAACTTATTTTAACAAACAACTTCACACTATTTAATACACTGTAGTATTGATAGGGATGGACAAACTGAAAAATAAAGTAGAATAGTGAATGAAATAAAATAGAATAGAGAATTGGCTAAACAGACAAGAAATTTGGTGATTGTTTGTTTGTTTATTTATTTATTTATTAAATGCTGAATGGAAATGACCGACCAAAGTGAGACAGAGGGACATTTTAGTAAGTATGTTTCAGACAATGGATTAGCCTGATGGGAAAAATAAAATTAAGCTCTGAAAGCATACTATATTCAAGAAGCAATTCCAGATGGTTAAAGACTTTCATATGAATAGAAAAATGATAAATAAACAAACCTATAGATGAATACATAAATTTATATTTTTGACATAAGGACAAAGCTGCTTAACTTGAAAATTCAAAGACTACAGGGAAAGATACGTAACTTATACTACATTAGGAATTTCTATTCATCAAAAGATATAAAGAAAGTAAAAGAAGAAGCCATAAATTATGAGTTGACACGATTTCCAATCTATATAATTGAGAAAGGATTAACATTCATTTTATAAACTAGAAATTAAAACAAAAAATTCAGTATAGTAATTTTAAGTTCTTTGGGTATAAACCAAGGAGTGGGATAACTGGGTCAAAAGGTGGGTCCATTCCAAGTTTTCTGAGGACTCTCCACAGTACTTTCCAGAGTGGCTGCACCAATTTGCAACTCTACCAGCAAGGTAAAAGTGTGCCTTTTTCTCCACATCCACTCCAACATCTATTATTGTTTGTGTTCTTGATAATAGCATACTATAGTAATGCATCCACATCAATATTTATAGCAGCTTAATCCACAATAGCTAGATCGTGGAACCAACCTAGATGCCCTTCAACAGATGAATAGATAAAAAAAAAAAACTGTGGTATATATACACAATGGAATATTATTCAGTCATAAAGAAGAATAATATTATGGCATTTGCACATAAATGGATGGAATTGGAGAATATTATGCTAAGTGAAAAAAGCCAATCCCAAAAAACAAAGGCCAAATGTTTTCTATCATAAGTGGATGATGATATATAATGAGGGTGGGGGATGAGAGAAGAATGGAGGAACTTTAGATTATGTAGCAGGAAATGAGAGGGAGGATGAGGGATATGAAAAATGGTGGAATGAGACAGACATCATTACCCTATGTACATGTATGATTACATGAATGTTATGAACCTACATCGTGCACAACCATAGAAACAAAAATATGTACCCTGTTTGTGTACAATGAATCAAAATGTAGTCTGTAAAAATTTTAAAAATAATTTTTAAAAATTCAGTATAAAAAATAGGCAAAAAAACCTGAACAAGCATTTCACAAAAGAATAAAGTCAACAAACATGAACCAAAGCTCAAATCCCCTTAGTAGTCAGAGTATTAAAATCAAAATCAAAATTACAAGATACCATTTCATACATATCACACTGTAGAAATGAAAAAGTTTGACAATATAAAATGCTGTGATATTGTAGAGAAACCAGAAATCTCACACAGTGCTTGAAGAGGTGTACATTCTTATAACTTCTGTAAAACTTCTTGATTTTATGCAGTATAATTGAAGTTAAACTTATGAACATAAACTTAAACAATTTTATGAAGTAAAATTGAAGATAAACTTACTTTACTACCAGTTACACTACTACTACTTGATTACTTTACCACAGTATTTCTAAGTACGCACCCCAGGTAAACTCTTGCACATGTGCTTCAAGACACAGGTATGAGCTTATTCGTGGCAGTAATATTTATAACAAAAAGCAATCTAAAAATAAAAATAATCCTAGATTATATAACAGAAAAATGGATAGGTCAAATGTAATACATTTTCACAAAGACTAATTATACTTCAGTGAAAGTGAATGAACTGTGGCTACCTACATTTTCTTAGAGTAGTCTTACAAGATATTTGTTGAGCAAAAAAGAAAACCAGTTTCCATTGGTTTAAGTGATATGGTTTATTATGGTTTGGATATGAGATGTCCCCCAAAAGTTCACATATGAGACAATGCAGGAAAGTTCAGAGGAGAAATGATTGGGTTGTAAGAGTCTTAACCCAATCAGTGACTTAATCCCTGATGGGATTAATTGAAATGGTATGGTGTGGCTGGAGGAGATTGGAATTGGGGCAAGGCTGTGGGGTGTATATTTTGTATCTAGAGAGTGGAGTCTTTCTCTCTCTCTCTCTCTCTTTCTGCTTCTTGATGATGCGAGCTGCTTCCCTCTGCCACGCTCTTCCACCATGATGTTCTCCCTTACCTGGAGCCCCAAGGAGTGGAGCCAGCCTTCTATGGACTCTGAAACCGTGAGCCCTCCAATAAACCTTTCCTCCTCTACAGTTGTGTTGGTCAGATCGTTTAGTCACAACAGCAACAAAGTTGACTAAAATATGATTTTAGGAAACTAAACTTTAAACTTTGAGTTAGTTAACTGATAAATATTTGATAAATGTAAATTGTAAATTAACATTGTATTGAAATTATATATTTACTCACCTGTTTCTTGAATTATACTGTGAAATATTCTTGGATAGTCATTTGTCTTCCTCTACTTTCTTTCTGTAGGATTAGCCCAGATAATAAACATAGTATGTGTTGTCTTAGTATGAATTCCTTCACAGGCAGAATACGAAACAAAGTCTTAGGCACAAGTGTTCTATTTGAGAAATGATCCCAGGAAGCAGGAGAGAGTGAGAAAGGGAAATCTGGCGAAAGGATAGTTCATCAAGATGGCCAACACTATGGATGGTTGGTGGGTCATTGTCTTATTTGACCAGCTGAGGGGGTTCATGAAACACCTTCAGAAGCATTTATCCATAGGATCTCATTCCCTATTTATCAAAGGCGTCTGGAATGTTAACTCTCCTTGTCTGGGTTTCACACGGCAGAGTGTGGAGCAATTCCCTCTTGCAAACCGTTCCCTGAATCAGAAAAACTATAGGACTACTACACCTTCAGGAAGACAGTCAAGACCTCTTTGTGACTGATAGCCAAGAAATTGGCAATGAAAAGAATGGAATTAAGAATTACTAAGTGTCTACTAATATGAAGGCCTCTTTGTATATGTTCTTTCACTTCATCTTCGTAGCAACTTTGACACAGAACTTTTAGCTCCATTTTTACTTATTAAGAAAATTATTATATGGGGGCTGGGGTTGTGGCTCAGTGGTAGAGCACTTGCCTGGCATGCATGAGGCACTGGGTTCAATTCTAAGCATTGCATACAAATAAATAAAGGTTCATCGACAACAAAAATATTTTTTTTAAACTATGTGCACTGAGAGGTAAAATAACTTTTCTAAGTCTCATAATTATCATATGGCAGATAAGGATTGGGAAATAAATTTGTCTCAAAATCCAGAGCTCTTACAGAACCATCAAGACTATATTTCTGCATAATTGAAAGTGCCTAGAGAGCAAATGCATTCAGGAAAGATGAATACGAAGGAAGGAGATGTGGAAAATAAAAAAGAAATATACTCAGGGGCAGGTTAACATAATGTAATTCACAGTTGGAATAGGACCAATATAACATGTCAAGAGAATTTGTCCTACAATGGTTTTTGTATTTGTAAAGAAATATTACCAAAGTCTAGAAATCAGTAGTTCTTTATTTTTATTTTTTTAAAGATTGACTATTGTTCAAATATATAACTAATCACACTGGTAAAAATGAATCTAACAATTCAAAATATTAAATTTAGGACTTGCATACCCTTTATGCCACTCTACAATAAGCTATATAAAGTGCTGGTTATCTTCTCTTGATATAGCTACTAATAAAGTAGCAAGTAACTCTGTAATTCTCCAAGAAGTCAATGCTATTCTGAAAACCACAAACATAAATAATTAATTCTCAATAAAAAATCTTCAGACACCTCACAAAATACTCTGATATTTGTAACTAGTTTTCTAAATTGAAACCCAAAATAAGCAGAAGAAGAAATAAAGATCCCAGCAGAATTCAGCAAAATACAAAACATTTAATATGTACAGAAAATTAGTGAAACCAAAAGCTCTTTAAAAAAAAAAAAGAGCAATAAAATTGATAAGCCTAGAGAAATTCTTAAGACAAAGGAGGAAAGGCACACACTCTCAATGTTGGGAACAGTGACATCACTACAAGTTCTTCAGACACTAAAAGGATAAAGAATACTGTGAGAAACTTTAACACACTACCAAAACTCACTCAAGAAATAACTTAACCATTTATCTATTAAAGAAACAATTGTACTTTAAAAAGCTTACCCACAAAGACAACTCCAAGCATAGATGGCTTTGCTGATAAATTATACCAAATAACTAAAGGAGAAATAATACAAACCCTACATAAACTCCTCCAGAAAACTAAAGAGAAGGGAATATTTCCTAGAGGCATTTCTAGGGGTCAGGATTACTCTGACATCAAAAGCAAACAAACAAACAAAAACTTTCCAAAAAGAAGAAGAAAATTATACTAGATCTATATCGCTCATGAACACAGATGCAAAATTTCTAAACAAAATTGTAGGAAATCAAGTCCATGATAATAAAAAGGATTATATCTCATGATTTATTGAGACAAGTGGAATTTATCCCAAGAATATAAGATTGATTTTACATTTACAAATGGAACAATTCATTCTGTTAGCAAAAAATGAAAAATTCAAACCATATGATCATTTAATAGACCCAGAAAAGTATTTAACAAATACCAACATCCACTCATCTGTGCTGAGTATGTATCTTAGCCTAGTAGGAATAAATGAGAGTGTTCTCAATATGAAAAAGGGTATCTTCAGAAAAATCTACAACTAATATACTTGATAGCAAAAAACTGAATGCTTTCCCCTAAGATGAGGAAAAAGACAAAAATGTCAATTCTCACAACTTATATTCAACATTGTTCTAAAGGTTTAGCTAACTGTTAAAATACAACACAATAGAATAATACTCAGAAATAAAAAGGAATGAAATACTATTGTAAAACGTGAGAGGATCTCAAGATAATTGTGGTGAGTCAAAAAAAAGCTGAACATAAAAAGAATAACTACTACATGATTCCATTCATATGAATTCTAAAAAATACAAACTAATCCTTAGTAACATTAGGCAGATCAGTGCTTTCCTCATATGGGGCAAACAATGTGAAAAAGGAAACTTGGAAAAGAATAGGAGAAAAGTTTCTTGGATGATGAAATGTTCATTACCTTGACTGTGGTGATAACTTCATGGGTATATACATTTGTCTAAGCCTATCAAATTGTACAATTTAAATATAGGCAGTTTATTTCAATTATACCTCAATAAATAAATAAATAAACATAATTTATACTTAAATAATTTGTCTAGCTGATTTCTGTGGAATATTTTTTTTCTTTTTTCTGTGGAATATTTGTTTTCTTCCCATCACTCTACAACAGTAAAAGAATGCATAGGTCTTGACTTCTGGGAAAGATTCATCACTTTTTGGATTAATTTATTGAGTTTTTTTTGCATCTTCAATTCTCTTTATTTTTTACATTCTTGTAACTTATTTTTTTTCTCATTATTAGGGTGAGATTGATGCTTTTTTGCAACTTTTACATATAGCCATATAGCTTAAAGTCTCCTCTCCTCCTTTCCAAGATTCATGCTTGATTTTAGGAAAAAAACTAGTAAGTTACTCAAAAGATATAAAACTTAAAACAAAGGCAAGACAAGAATTTTCCCCAAGGGGTTCTATAATAAGGACTTCAGGGAAGCAAACAAACATCTTAAATCTTCCCAGGAGAAACAGCAATAAATCCCAGAAGATTCTTTCAACACCATTCAACATACATGAAAACCTGACTCCAGAGCACGATTCAGACTGAGCTGCTCTGCAGGAACCCAGAACAATGAGTGGGGTCTAACCAGCCCTCTCTCTGCCAATCCAGCTTGAAACAGAGATGATTTGGGTATGTTCCTTATATATAGTAGAGTTGGGTTTTGTTTTAGGGACAATTTCAAAGTCTTTTCTTTTTTTATTTTAATTGACCGATAATCATTGTAGATATTTATGAGGCACCATTTGATGTTTCCATATATGTATTCATTGCACGATCATCAAATTGGGGTATTTAGCATATTCATCACCTCATACATTTACCACTTCTTCACTGTGAGAACATTCAAAATGCTCTCTTCTAGCTATTTAAAAATATCCCATACAATATTGTTAACCCTAGCATCCTACTGTGCATTAGAACACCAAGCCTATTCTCCTGTCTATAAACTTTGTACTTGTTGACCAATTTCTATTTATCTTCCTCTTCTTTCTACCTTCCCCACTGTTGGGAAAATCACTCTAGTCTCTACTTCCATGAGATCACCTTCTTGAGATTCCAAACTTGAGATCATGCATATTTGTCTTCTGTGCCTGACTAACTTTACATAATGTCCTCCAGCAAGTTCATCTATGTTGCTGAAAACAACAGAATTTTCATCCTTATCATGGCTACCTATGTGTATATACCACATGTCCATTTGTTTGATGGATGCTTACATTGATTCCACATCTTGGCTGTAGTAAATAATGCAGAAATGAACATGGAAATGCAAATATGGCTTTAACACTAAAAACCACTTTCCTTTAATAGGTGAGTTAGACCCATTCACACTTATTGATATGATTTTTTGGTCTCAATTATGTCATATGATCTTATTTGAATTATGCTATATTTTCTTCATTTTTCTCTTTATTTGGTGTGTCTTATTTCTTTTAAAAATTATATTGGTGTTTAGGAAGGCCTGCATGTTTATTCTAGTACAGATCCCATTAATCTTTTATTTAATTTAACCATTTACTATTTTTCTATTTAACATAGTCAATTATCTTAATCTTTTTCCCTTTTGTTTCCCCTTCAATCATTTTTAGTTGCATTATTTCTTCTTTGTCAAAACATGTATTCCTAGCTGGATGCTGTAGCACATACCTATAATCCCTGCAGCTCAGGAGGCTGAGGTAGGAGGATCAGGAGTTAAAAGTCAGCCTCGGCAAAAACAAGGCACTAAGCAACTCAGTGAGATCCTGTCTCTAAATAAAATACAAAATAGGACTGGGGATGTGGCTCAGTGGTTGAGTGCCCCTGAGTTCAATCCCTGGTACCACCCCCCCAAAATACCCAAAACATACATTCCTTTATATATTATTCTTCCAACATCTTCATATTAATATTAGCTCTACACTCAAATATATTAAATTCTCACCATATTTTGCTGAAGTTTTGCCAGTGATCTTTGTTTGAATAAACTCATCCTTAGTAGATACCTCATAAACTGTTGTTTTCTTTGAGATGTTGCATATTCAAAATTGTTCTTTTTTAAATAAATAATATTTTTAAACAAATATCTCAGTTGTATTCAAATATCTTTGGCTTCTCTTTTATTTCCATGAGGTTCTTGAAAATGTTACTCCCACTATTGTCTTCCTCTGTACGTTGCTCTTGAGAAACCTGATGCAAGCCTGATTCTCTTTTATAGCTAATATGACTTTTGTCTGGAGGCCAGAGAATTTTTCTTTGTTTTTCTAAGATATATATCATGGTTAATCTTTTAAGGTCAAATTCGGGGTAGCTGGTCAGCCTTTCAGTAAGTAGACTTAAGTTTTTCTTAGTTGCAGACCTATTTCTTGTTCTAAGTTTTAAATATTAGTTCTGTTAAATTGTTTTATGTTAGGATTTGGATCTGAGGTGTACCCCAAAAGCTCACATGTGAGACAATTCAAGGAAGTTGAGAGGTGAAATGATCAGATTACGAGAGGTATGATCTAATCAGCAAATTAATTCACTTGAATGGATTAACTGGATGGTAACCATAAGCAGGTAAGAAGTAGCTGGAGGAGGTGGGCCACAGGAGGGAGCACGTTTTTGGGTTACATATTTTATCCCCAGAGAACAAGAGTTCTCTCTCTCTCTCTCTCTCTCTCTGTCTCTCTCTCTGTCTCTGTCTCTCTCTCTCCCTCTCTCTGTCTCTCTGTCTCTCTCTCTCTCTGTCTCTGTCTCTCTCTGTCTCTCTGTCTCTCTCTCTCTCTCTCTCTCTCTCTCTCTGTCTCTCTCTGTCTCTCTCTCTCTCTCCTTCCTGATGGCCATGTCTGAGCTGCTTTCTTCTACCATACTCTTCCACCATGATATTCTGCCTCATCTTGGGCTCAGAGCAATGGAGCCAGCTGTCTGTGGATCAAGACCTCTGAAACCATGAGCACCAATAAATTTCCTTCCTCTAAAATTTCTGTTGCCAGGTTTTTTGGTTACAGAAACTACAAGCTGACTAAAACATTTTGTATCTCCTTCTTCAGAAATTCTATTACATGTATATTGGATCTACTTTAACTAGTGGTCACTTAGTACTTTTCTGCTGACCTCTTCTACCTATTTTTCTTTTTTGTTTCATTTTACTTTCATTGTTGATTTTGGAGGTAGAAATCCATTAGCTGAAATGTTTTAACTTTTATTTCTTTTCTCAGTAACTTCGTATAGAATTTATTGGCTTTCTTTCTATTCCTACACATGTTCTGGGCAGAGTTTTTAGCTCTTTCTTGTATGTTTTGGGAAGTGCAGTTTCTTCAACATTGATAGGAGGCTAGGTGTTTATGTATCTGTTCCTCATTTTTTCTCACTCTGGTCTGGCCAGGTATCTCACACCCCTTTCCAACCTCCCACATGTGGCTGATCAGACATGTGATCTCTGGCAGGTTAATAGCAACACTGGTTGTAGCGAGTCCTTCAGAGAAGGCCTTCACATATGGTGACCTGATTTTGTCTCCAGGATCCAAACAGTGAGATGAGATCAGCAACAGTGTTAGGCTACCATGATATGCCTTGGTCTCCAATTTTAGTCCAAGAACATGATGGAGTTCAGTATGTAGCTGACTTTGTGGAACAGGTTCTTTGTACAGTGAAATAATATTCAATCCAAAAAGCAAATTGAAGTCCAAAGTTTGACTAAGTATTTACATAGTAACAGCATTCAAATTTTTGATAACAAATTGTGGCCCTGAATGTGGATTAAGCCTGCTTAGTGTCTATCACACTTGGGAACTGTGTCAATACCAGGTTTGCACTAGTTGTGAAATTTTGGAAAACTTAGGCAACTTTCATGACTCTTGATTTTTCTCTTATGCAATGGAGATGATAATACTTCTCTTCAACCATTGTAAGCACTGCATGAGAAAATGCATGGAATATACTTAACAAAATGTCTTGCACATGGGGGTCCACTATTATTTACTATTATTATTGCTGTGCCTCTGGTTAGCATAGTTGAATATAGTTCCTCTGGTTTTATTAATTATAATAATAACTTTTCATTAGTGAACACTCCTATGTGCCAGATATTTGTGTTATACAAATGTAAATTTTTATTTCTATTTTTTTATTTGTAATAACTAACAAAGTAAGCAGCTCAGTTTTACAAACAAGGAAACAGATGGGTTACATGTCTACTTACTGATAGTAGAACTGGGATTTCATAACAAGAATTATTTGATCCTAAAGCCCATAATCCTATGCTACCTCCTGTGGAGATGCTTTTCACTGACAGCTTCCTCCTCTGATTCCCCCAGTGAGAATAATTCTGAAACACACAGTGCTTCGTGTTTTATTTTGCCTTATTTATTGCTCTCTGAGTTTTGTCTTGATCTTCCAGTAAATTATAGGATGCTCTTTGAAGGATGTAACTACCTTGAGTTTTATTTCTTTTTACCTCCCTGTAATTCTTCTTCAAAATGGTACTAAATTCACAGTGAATTCTCAATAAGTGCATAGCAAGTTGATAAAAATCAACTTGAATAGTTTAAGCTACTCTCAAGGAAGATACTATTCCTGATTTTCTCAGCTGCATCACATAATCTACATCCAAATGAACATTCTTTAAAAGCCCAAGACAAATATCATAAGGGAATCTGGGAATTTAACATGAAAACAAAAAGAGAATCCAAATACAGGAAACACCAGATTTATTTGGTTTTCTTATTTTTTTTTTAACAACTTTGAGTTATTTGAGTTCCAAGTTTGTAGAATAATGTTAAGTACATGGATTTAGAAGGAAATTTTTTCTGTTACTAAGAAAATATTTTTCTCATAAATTGCAACAAGGCCTAGACTAGTCCAAGACATGTGACTCATTGACCATCCACTCTGCTCTTTTGGCCCAGTCTACTCTCCAGAGCTTTCTTTCAGGATCACATCACATTCTGCATCAATACCCATGCTCTCACATAATCATGAGATTCTGTGACAAAGAACTGTACCAGTTCAATAGTGTACTGCCTCTTAAGATGCATTAAATGCACAGATGTAAAAGTATAAACCCAAGCATTTCTAGTCATCCAGTAAAGAATAGACCTTAATGGGTGAGTCCATCAACAACATTTTATCAACTAACAGGTAAAGTGCTGGTTGATGAGGGCACCAAGGCTAAAGATAGGGGTCGCAGCTCTCGGGGAGACAGATCATCAAGTGTGCTGAAGATTATAGATGTTGTAATTTAAAACTGTTCAGAGCATAGGGGGAATAGATGAGAGGACAATTAAGTCTAGGAGGTGGACTAAAAGGTTTTGTAAACAAGATTATGTGGAAGCTACCTCTAGAAAGAGAGTAGACTGAAATGAGGATTACATAACTTGCACAAGATTGCAATTTATGTCTGGTCTCTTAATACACTGACTTCCACCAACCCGGAGGTGCAGGAAACTTATGTGCTTTGCACCGCTCATTTCATCTCCTTGTGCTCCAGACAATAGATCTACTCCAACATCCCTGACATCTCCTCCCCTTGTCTATGCAAAGCGGCGTTTCTCCCAAGGTCCCTTTTTGCTTCAATCACTGCTCTGGTCCATAATATGTTTCACAAAATAATTTCATTAGAAATCAGGCAACGATACTTCTATTCTTCAAAAGCCAACTAAAAGTCTAACCTGCCTGGGGAAGCAATCTAAATCTTCTTAGGAAGAAAACAACCTTACAGGAATGCAAATGGAATGTCTACATGTTGATGGTAAGGTGTCATGGTAGATGAGGCCAACCTTGAAGTGAACATGTGTCTTCTTTGTCTTCAATACTGCCATTCCAGAGCAGCTAACACATCATTCTACAGTCTGGGATGAAACTCTGTAAGCACTCAGCAAATGCAGTTGCTATTGATCAAATTAGCTAGGCAGAACTTTTGTGCTTTATTTCCTTTACCTACAAAATTAAAATAATCATTGTCTCTTCTTTTCCAAAGGACTGATGAGTAGGCCACTCTGTCCCTGGAACCTAGACAGAAACAGCCCTGTAATAGGACACTAGTAAATATTTGCTGAATGAATAAGGGAAGAGGTTAAATTCTGAGACATCTGAGATGAGAGATTGCATCTGAGGTTTGTAGAGCGCAGAAAGTACCCAGAGCTCTAATAAGAAATAGGCTTCAGAGGATCTGCTTATCTCTTAATGAAGCATTACTACAGTTTTTAAGGTTTTACACGAATAGTATTATTCTGCAAGTAGGAATATTGAGAAACAGAAATGGTTCTACCAGGATGAGAGGCATGAAAGCAAAATATAATCTGATCCTTTTCCACTGGGCACATATCCTCTTGCGTAGGAATGACCACAAATTTGGGAAGATAAAACTTTATGCCCAGTGAAAACAGTCATTTGCTAGGTGTGTGTCCTTTCAGAAAAGGAAAATTAAGTATTTAAGGAATCTGGGCTGTAGAGAATTAATATAGAGGAATATAGATATACAAGTGGCTAAGCAGTCTTGAAAACTAATAGAAAGAAGTGTATTTTCTCATTAAAACTGAGAATCTAAATCTTCTTAGGAAGAATCAAAAAGTGATCCATAATCAAAAAGTGATCCTAAATTAAAAGATCCTAAATTAAATTTTGGTCACTACAATGAGCGAATGAGTCAATGAAACTTACAGAGCATCTAGAAATGGCCTCGTACCTACATGGAATCTTGATATATAATAGATATAACAGCAAATATCAGTATGAAAAGATAAACTCTTCACAAAAGGGAATTCACCACAAAGAAAAATGCCCTCACACCACACATAGAAATAAATAAATTCTACATGCATTAAAGAACTAAACATGAAATGCAAACTTTAAACTATTTTTATAGAAAAATGGTATAACATATTAAAGAGATTGAAAGTTGAGGGCAGTTTAAGTAACCAAAGCAAAACTCACAAAGGAAAATATTGACATATTTTGCTGCATAAAAATTTATTTCTGCCTATGGCAAAGGACATCACAGGCAGAGATAAAAGGATAAATGAATGGAAGGGAAGAAATTTGCAGTGAAATGGCAGTTAAAGAACTAAAATACATGAAACATTTCATAAAATCAACCACACCAAGTCAAACATTTCAATATAAAAAATAGCAGGCTATGAATGGGAAATTCTCAGGAGAAACATAAATGGTTAATAGATATATAAGGATATGCTCAAGCTCACTACATGTAAAAAAATGAAAAATAAATGGCCACAATAACAATGTGACATCATTTACCTTATATTATCAGATTGATTTTAAAATGTGTTCTATCAAGTGCAGGCAAGAATACAAGGGAACAGAAACTCAGACACAGCAAGTGGGAACATAAATGACAGCTTACAGAGAGCAATACCGAAGTGGAAACATACATTAAAGGTTGCAAAAATAGCCACACTCCTTTGCTTCTCCATTTCCATACTCTTGACGATATGATTTTGTACATCCTCTCATCAAGAAGTGGAGTCTATTTTCTCTCTCATTTTATGTAGTCTGACTCCATTTTATTGCTTTTATGCAACAGAATGGAGCAGAAGAGACATCGTGTCTCAAGAGTACTTGCACTGTTCCACTTACTCTCAATGCCACTGCCTTGAGAACAGGTCTGTTGAACAGAGAGAGACCTCATGGAACAGGTATGAGCTGTCCCAACAGAGGTAATCCTAGACTAGCAGCCCTTTTTAATTTTTTTTTTTTTTTGAGACAGGGTGTTACTAAGTGGCTGATGCTGTCCTTGAACCTTCAATCCTCCTGCTTGAAGTCTCCCCAGTTGCTAGGATCACCAGATTGCACCAACACATTTAGCTTATATGCATTTTAAAATGCATTTTTTAAAAAACAGTTTTTTAGTTGTTAATTGACCTTTATTTTACTTATTTATATGTGGTACTGAGAGTTGAACCCAGTGCCTCACACATGCGAGGCAAGCGCTCTACCACTGAGCTATGACCCCCTTTAATGCATTTTTAGTGACTAAAAATTCTGGCATGGATAACAAAAAGAGGTAGATTTAAAATCCAAAGTTTCCACTTTTCAGATCAACAACCTCAGGGCCAGAAATGTTTTTCCAATGAAGTCAAAATAATCATTATGACAAAAACAACTACTATTTATTATGATATGTTGAGAACCACACTAAGTATTTAACAAACATCGCCAGACTTAATGCTTCAGTGACACTAAAACATAAATATTGTTATCTCCATTTTATGGATGATGACATTAGGGTTTAAATGGATAAAAATCTCTTGTCCATGGTCACACCACTAGTAAATAAATAGAAGTATAACCCCAAAAGTCATGTTCCTAACCACCACCCATTGAATTAAAAAAAAAAAAAAAAAATCATGCACACAAACCAATCCCATTATGCAATGCATTAAAATTCAAAGAATTCTTTGTCATACATGATTTTACTTGATCCCTTGGAGCTCCCATCTTACAGATGAACATACTAAGGCTCATACCAGGAAAGTGCCTGTTGCCAAAGTCAGGTTTGTATGTAATAAAGCTTGGACTCAAAACCATGTTTCAGGGGTCTTAAATTATATGATTTTTCCAGTAGGCTAACCTGCTAGATGCTTGTGGGAAGGTAAACAAATGTGGTGCACTGTAGAGCACTATGAGACTAGAATGATAAAGAGATGATAGGCGTAGAGATGTTCCTCCTGAAGCCTGACAAGCAGTTGTGGGAGCCATTTGCAGGCATTGATTTGTAGGGAGCTCAGACTTCCTCCTGTCTGAGGGAGGAGGATCAAGATCAGCTTCTGGGGTTCCTGAAATGAATGAAGTGAACAAAAGAGGGAAGAAAACAGAGACCACTCTGGAAAGCAATGGGGAAGGTAAAATAACTGGCCTTGCCTCTAAGTCTCTTTCCTTGGGGCCTGGGCTAGGTAAGCACCACGGTACAGGAACTGAGCTAGAGTGATAGTAAGGACTAAGCACAGGAGCATGAAAGACTCGAGGCAACTAGAATCCCGTCACTGTAAGCCTCCTCATCTGTCGCAGCCGAGGGACCTGCAGAATGCCAATGCAATGTCTAAAAAGATGTAGAAAGGTTACCAAAACTGAGACTTAGAAGTTTGACTGAAATTAATTTTTCCTTACATCAAAGAGGATATTGCCACGTGGAAACAGCAGATAGACTTGCTATTGATGTTAGTATGACAAACTGCCAAAAGGGTTGGACTCCGATGCTTAGAAAACCACTTAGATTTAAGCAACTTGATTAAATACCTTTTTACCATTGAGGAAGCTCAGGGTCAGTGGCCAGGGGCATGTAGTGTGTCCGTGGAAACTCCTCTGGGTATCTCCCCAAGTCTGGCTATGCCCAGTCATTACAGTCACACTCTGCCATGCCTCCCTGGTCAGGAAGGGGCAAAGGAGGACTGGAGAATAAAACCTTTGCAGAGAAAGGAATTGCTCCTCCCTGGGAGCCGCTTTACTGAGCTGTAGCACTGCTCCCAGCCCCAAGGGCAAGTTGAACTTTTCACTTTAATCACCTTCCCTTTCTGGAAGCAAACTGTGAACAGGCATTTTCAAGCACGGTTGCACAGGCTGCAAGGCAAAGCTGGGTCAGTTGCCTCCTGCGTGGATGCTGGAGAGGGTTACTAATCACTGGTCACCTTCTACAAGTGACAGCGGAGGCAGGCAAAACTCGGTGCCCAGCTGTCAGGCGCAAGGGCAAAGGTCAGCACGGGGTCTCCCCAGGGCAGGAGGGAGCGGCCCTTGACAGGTGCAGACTTGCCATCCTCAGCCCAGAGCCTGGCTGGGAGGTGGCTGTGGGGTGCTGCGGTTCGTGATGGGGAATCGCTCTAATGACAGGCTGGCGGCCCTTCCCCAGATCCGCAAATAGAAACAACCGCGCTGCCCTTGCTGCAACCCCACCAGGGCCTCTTCAGGGCTCCTTCTTAGTCAGAACCGGGCTCATCAAACTCCACGACAGCTGCTCTGTTCCCTTGAGGTGGAAAAGGTCTGAATGAGCACAATAAAGAGACGCATATTTCCTTGCTGGAATTCACACCAGAGCATGATTTCCACCGCGTGATTGAATTAGGTGAATATAAAATACCCCCAGTCTCATAAATAAATAGCTTTGGGGTTTTAAATTATGATTTCCCTGACTCCATCTAGCGTTACACCTATGTTTTAAGTGGAGGAAAAAGCACCTCGTGGTAATCTTGGACTCCAAGTCATTATTAGGTCTATTACTTTGCTGTTTTCTTCCTCATCAATACAATTGGTTTGATTTTTCACTTCCTAAGGCAACTTTCTGTAATTAAGGGTCTCTAGAACTAAAAGTGGACCAAATACAATCAGTACTAGTGGGGGAAATGATAGTTATGATTCTATCTATCTGCACAGATAGATAGATCTGTGTTAACAATGTTTTTAAATTTCAAAATCCCAAAGTTATCTGTTCTTTAAAGTAAGTTAAGAAATGTATAATGGAAAAACAACCATGTGTTGAGGATAATGAAAAAAAATTGACCTGAACAAATCTCTGAGACATAAGCTTTCTAATTATTTCAGGTCCTTTAAAAAAAAAAGTTCTAGAAATTTTGTTGTAGAGTTTGACATTGCCAATATGCTCACAGGCATTTATTGCTGAAGCAGGGGCTAATAATCAAGGTACTCATAAAAAAGGGTAAGGTCTCTATGGTAACAAAGTCTTTGAACAACAACCTGAAGTAAGTTCTGGAAGAAAATAGCTTATGCAGAGAAAACTGCAAATGCAAAGGTCCTGGGGTAGGTTTGTTCAAGGAGTACTCAGGCTACCCCTGGAATTGAAGCAGAATGAGAGAGCAGAAGAGTTGTTGGAAATGTTGTTGAACAGGATGCAGGAATCAAGGTCATAGGAGATCTCAGATTCATGGTAAAGACTTTGGTTTTCACAAAATGAAATGAGAGGCCATTGAAGGTTTGTAAAGAAATGACATATTCCAACTCAAATATTTAAAAAGAACCCTCTGGCAAATATGTGAACAAAAACAGATTGTAGAGGACCAAAAGTAGAAACCCAAGACTAATTAGGAAGCTGTTACACTAACCCAGGTAAGAGATAATGGTGGCTTGGACCAGAGTGGGTACTGTGAACTTGGGGTGAATGGTTGTGTTCTGATAGTGTTTTGAAACTTGAGAAAACAGGAAACAAGAACTGTTGATCAATCAGAAGAGTTTGAGAGAAAGAGAGGAGCCAAGAATGACTCAAAGGTTTTTGGCTTGGACATGAATGATTTTCCATTTACTAAGGGGGGGGGGGAGGAATGGTGGAGAAAAAAGTAATTGTGTTCAGCTTTTGTCTTGCTTTATCTCATGGCCTTCTCTTTGTAACCCAGTATTTAAATTTAAATTATGATTTAAAGGAAATAAATTAAATTTAAATACTGTCTTTGCATACAGTATTTTAAGGGGTCTCTAATCCTCCGAACACCTTCTTTGACTTGATACGATCCGGCTTCAAAATCATAATTATTCTGCATCTTTTACATGTGCCTGGTATGCAGAAGAAAATTGACAAACCTTATTTTCAGAATTTGGTATCATAAAACCTTAGGATCACTATTGTTTTTTAAATCTTACATACCAACCTTTGAGAACCACTGCTTACACCTGAATAATTAATTCCTGTTTCCTATACAGGTTATAATCTGCTAAAGAGACATGTAAGCCCCATTTAAGCAAGAAATCCTGTCCTCCTGCCGGAGGGTCAAGCTGAAAATAGAGGCCCCTGACACTTGCTGGGGAGCAGTGATAAGCGTGCCTAGACTCTACTCATCTCATCTCCTGGCGTCACTATTTATTCATGTCATGTCCAGAAATGTATGTGTTGAAATAGTGAAGTTGAACAGTGTGAGGCATCAAAAGTACTACTAATATAAAGATAAGATTGCAAATTATTTATGTTTTCAAAAGTGGATTGGAACAAGCACAAACATATCCCTGTGTTTTCATTCTCCTTTGCATTCTTTAGAAAGAATAGAGTGAAATTACTGCTCAAGTGTTGGGAATTTCCCAGAAACCTGGGCATCCCTGTGAGAGTGACCACACAGGTGAATGACATCCATTTTTATGAATCAGCAGAAAAGAGATAGAGGGCTGCTGGCTGAGCCACCTAAAAACAGCAATGTGGAAGGACTTGGAAGACATACAGGGCATCATTCCTGTCTCTGCAAAGCTTGTGCTTTGGTCAGGGACTCCAGATGTGAAGAGACAAAGGCCAATTTAACAAGCTAGCATCAGGGGTGCTGAGTTTGTAGACTTGTCAGTACTTTTTCCCTGATCGAGCTTCTTCCTTATAACCTCCTCCCCTGCCCCATCTCACACACTGGAGCAGTGGTTATCATCAAAGGCACTGAATTTCTGTCTGGAGCAGGCAGGAAGTCCAACACAGCAGCCTGAGGAAGAGGCAGAGGTGGCTGCTCACCCAGAAGGATTTTGGGGGAAAGAATTCATTGGTGCAAAATTTATTTTCCCCCACTGGTTTCAGATGGGAACAAAAACAATAAGATCATCATCAATAATAATAGAATATATAATATAAAAATATATTAATACAAGTAAAACATAAATATAATTAATATAAATAATAAATAATGAATGAGAACATGTATCAGGTCCACTGTCTAATTTAATTTTCCCACAACCTTTCAAGGCAGGTTCTACTAACTTCTTATTTTCAGATTAGGAAACTGAGGCATAGCAGGGTTAGGAAACCCAAACAAGGTCATTCACTGTAAATGATGCAGGTTGGATTTGAACTTTTGGAATCACTGGCTTTGTGTCCAGCCTGGCTTGTTAAGTCAGTTCCTTGAGCTGGGGTTGTGGCTCAGTGGTGGAACGCTTGCCTGGCATGTGTGAGGCCCTGGATTTGATCCTCAGCACCACATGAAAATAAATTAAAAAAAAAAAAAAGGTCCATTGACAACTGAAAAAATATTAAAAAAGAAAAAAAGAAGAAGAAGAAAGTCAGTTCCTTAGCCAACATCATGGAGAGTCGAGCCTACTTTTTCTTCTAGCGGGTGGTGGTGGTGGGAGGTCTAGTCTAATTCCTAGGTCTTTGATGCACTTTGAGTTGAGTTTTATGCAGGGTGAGAGCAAATTTCATTCTACTACAAATGGATTTCCAGTTTTCCTAGCACCATTTATTAAAGAGGCTATCTTTTCTCCAAAGTATCTTTTGGGCAGCTTTGTCTAGTATGAGATAACTGTATTTATGTGAGTTTGTGTCTTCTATTTTATTGGTGTTCATGCCTGTTTTGGTGCCAGAATCCTGCTGTTTTTGTTACTATTGCTCTGTAGTGTAATTTGAGGTTTATATTGTGCTGCCTCCTGCTTCACTTCTCTCACCAAGGATTGCTTTGGTTATTTTGGGTCTGTTATTTTTTTCCAAATGAATTTCATGACTACTTTTTCTATTTCTACACAGAACATCACTGGAATTTTGATCAGAAATGTATTGAATCTGTATAACACTTTTGGGAGTATGGCAATTTAAACAATATTAATTCTACCTATCTAAAAACATGGGGCGTCTTTCCACTGTCTAAGGTCTTCTTTGATTTCTTTCTTTAGTGTTCTATAGTTTTCATTGTAGAGTTTCTTGGCCTCTTTGACTGAATTGATTCCCAAGTATTTTATGTATTTTTTGAATGGGATAGTGTTCCTAATTTCTTTTTCAGAAGATTCATCGTTGGAGTATAGGAACATGATTGATTTATGGGTGTTGATTTTGTATTCTGCTACTTTGCTAAATTCATTTATGAGCTCTAGAAGTCTTCTGGTGGAGTTTTTTGGGTCTTCTAAATGTAAGATCATGTCATCAGCAAACAGATAATTTGAGCTCTTCTTTTCCTAATCATATCCATTTAATTCCTTCTCTTGCTTTATTGCTCTACCTAGAGTTTCAAGGACTATGTTGAATAGGAGTGGTGAAAGTGGAAATTCTGTCTTATCCCTGGTTTTAGAGAAAATGCTTTCAGGTTTTCTCCATTCAGAGTAATGTTGGATTTGGGTTTGTCATATATCACTTTGCAACGTTGAGGCAAGTTCCTTCTCTTCCTAGTTTTTCTAGTGTTCTAAAGATGAACGGGTGCTGTACTTTGTCAAATGCCTTTTCTGAATCTATTGAAATAAGCATGTGAGTCTCATCTTTAAGCCTATTTATGTGGTGGATCACATTTATTGATTTCCTTATGTCAAACCAACCTTGCATCCCTGGGATGAATCTCAATCACGGTGCTCTAACTTTTTGATGTGTTTTTGCATGAGGTTTGCCAATATTAAGAATTTTTGCATCTATGTTCATCAAGAATCTTGCTCTGAAGTTTCTTCTTGATGTGTCTTTGTCTAGTTTTGGTATCAGGGTGACATTGCCTTTTAGAATGACTTTGGCAGAGTGCCCTCCTTTTTTGTTTCATAGCATAATTTGGGGAATAGTATTAGTTCTTTGTGATCTTGGGGACTGTCCCTAGGCTTCCCATGGTGCCTACCCCCAGTGCCTGTTGTTAGGGCCTGGTGAGTTCACTTTCCTTTATTCGGGGTCAAAGTTGCTTTGTTGTGACCTGAGTCAAGCAAGCTTGCACAAAGGCTTTTGCCTGGTCACGGAGACTGAGTGGGGCTAGACCTGTACTTCCCTTGGCCCAGAACCCCTCTAACTTGCTATTTTATCCTTGTTCATGATGAGGAGGGGAAGGGGATTTCCTCGAGATTTATGCTAGTAGTGGTCTTTCAAGAAGTTCTGACTGGATTCTTAAGAGGGTCCATTGCAGGGGTCTTCCCTCTGGTTTAATTTGCAGCTGTCTGGGTGTCAGAAGATGCCATGCTGATTTAAGAGGGTGACAGGTTGGCTGAGGGCTCCACAAGATGGCTGTGCCCCTCCCCCCAGCTTTATTTTCATGATTTTGTTTTAAGCCATTTGTGCTGTTTTAAGAAGCCTTCTGTGTTTTAAATTTTCTGTCTTTTCAACAGTTTCCAACAGTTTTTAATTGGGTGAGCTCAAGAAAATGTCAGCTCCCCCATCTCTCTCTGATACCCGCTGCCCCCCCCCCCGCCCCGCCCCCATCTACAGGTTCTGGTTAGGGCACTGAGTTTTGTTTTCTGCTCTGGTCACCTCTCTTCCAGTCTCTCACAGCATTTATTTTGTCACACACCTCTCAATGATGCCTTTGAAGCCAGAATTGGAGACAGGCAGTTAGTGTAGAAATAGGGGATCAGGTCAAATGGAGGAAATGGAGGCCATGAACACCATCTGCCTCTGGAAGTTGGAGACTGTCCCTGGGAGAATGGAATGTCAAGGATCTCCGGAGCCCATTGATTACCAAATTTACCTGCCCTTATCAAGGACTGCAGGCAAGGAGCTGCTAATTAATGCCCCCTGGGCCCTTACCTGCCTGAATCACCTTGGCCCTCCCCCTGCCCATCTCACCTGCAAAACCAGGCCTAGTCACTAGGCAGGAAGGAGCGATAAGCGGGGAGAGAACTGGAGAACAAAAGAGACCTTAACCTAGGGTTCGCTCACTTCTGGGGATTCTAGAACATCAGCCATGGCCCCTTCTCCCCCTCGGGAAAAGTCTGTATTATTACTTTTAAATAAAACCTGCTTAATATGCTTGCCTTGGCGTGCTTCTCTAGTGTTCAGACTTCAACGTTAGAGGGAGCAGAACTCGTCACTGGTCAACGGAGGTATCACTTTTATTCTCTGCCTCTTTCCTGTGTTTTGAGATGAGGCCTCGCTGTCGAGCTGGCTTCTGCCCTCTTCTCACATCAGCCCAACTCGAATCTTTGGATGTCGATCACATGAGGCAGCCGGTCTCCACACAAACATCCATCAGCAATGCTGCCCAGCAGTTATAGGACTGGGTGCAACAGCAGCCTCACATTCTTGGTCATGCTCCTAGTTTTGGAACCCGCTAACTTCCAGCCCCGCTTTCTGTCCAGAGTGCTATGGAAATCATCACAGAATCTAATACTCAAATCTGAGTAAAAATGTTAAGACTGCCATTTCAAAAGCTGGGAATCCTTAGGACCAAGAAAACTGTGCAGATGAAAACTTAACCACATGCAGTCCCTGGTTTTATCTGAATCATGTAAAAACACATATCACTGAGAAAACAATCTTTGTGATACCTCATTAATAAGGATGACTGTAAATAGTGATGCCAAACCTCACAGCTGGATGGCGTGTTACTCTATTTCCAATTACTTATCTTCAGGCAATCCATTGTTTTCACACTTCGGATCAATCACCTTTTGATGAGTGGGTACTAACCTCTCCTTCCTCTTTATAGCTGTAATTATTTTTGTTTTCTGGCCTTGAGTATGCTTTCTGTGTTTGATGGAGTACTGCTTTTAAGACCCAAGGTTTCAAAATGTGGATGCTTTTATTTATTCTCAGCTATAAATTAATTCTATTTTAATTTAAAAATTTACAGTTGTTTCCAAAGGCTATTTTTGTTGTGAAGGTGTTAATTATTTTCTGGGCCTAACTTGTGATAGTTGGCCTAATTATTGCAGGTCCAACACTGAACTTGGTTTATTATTGCTTTGATTTAGCTCCACTGAGGGACTGACCTACAATGCCTTTTCTTTTTAAAGCCAGAGAATTAATACTGTGGTTGGATTGATGCAATCGCTTCCTAACCAGCCTCTCTGCTCTTATCTTCATCCTCACCCTCTGACCCACAGTCCATTCTCAAGGTGGCAGTTGGGTGAACCTCTGAGTGCAAAGATTGTATCATGTCACTCCTGTGTCAAAACCTTCTAAGGGCTTCATTTCATTCAGAGAAATCAAAACCCTCCTTCCAATGACTTTGGCCCTGGGTGATCTGGTCCCTGCAAGGTGAACAACTTGAGTGGATCTCACATACATTATGCTGGGGAAAAGAAAACATGCACAAAAAAAACACAGTAATATTCTAAGACAATTTTTTCAAAAATAGGTAAAATAACGTGTTAAAAGTCATGGTAGTTGTTATCTTTGGGGAAAAGCAAATGAAATCAGGAAAAGGAAGCAGGCTTCTGGGGCGTGAGCATTCTATTTCTTGTCCTGGGTGTTCGTACACAGTGCATTCACTTTGTGGTAATTCACTGAATTGTACACCTATGATTTGTGCACCTTCCAGTCTGGTAATTACACTTCAGTCAAAATGCTCACGAGAGAAAGGAGGTGTGAGAGTGAAGAAAGCAAGCATGAAACAACCCTTTCAAGGAGTTTTTATCTACAGGAGAACAAGGAAGCTGAGCAGTAGCTAGAAGGAAATGAGGTGGAGTCAAAGAGGGTTTTGTTTGATTTTTAATAAAAAAAACTCTGAGTAAGTGTATTGTGCTGTAGAATTGATCTCGTATAAAGGGGTTACCCCAGTGTTCAAAAGGGGAGAGAACTGTTAGGCCAGATGTTAGGGGCAGTTTTGGTTCCTTGATAACTCCCAGAAAAACACTCCGCAGAAAGGAAAAGAAGAAGATGGCGCAGGGTTTCTCCTCAGTTATCGGAATTTCGGGCTGGGAGGAACCAATCGCGGAGGAGAATTATTACAGACTGACTGATGGACCAATGACATATTAGAACGTAATGTGGGAGGCAGGAAGATTACGGCAACGTAAGCCGGAAATTCCTGTAACGGGAGAGGCGGGCGTAACACAGATTGACAGGTGTTTGGGAGGTTGGATTCCTTACAAGGACAGTTGTTCAGGATCATCCTTGAGTCAAGAGAGGATGGGACTCGGGCAGGAGTGGAGGTGTACAGGGAGGACCTAAAGAGGATCAGGGCATGAAGGGCTTTTCTGTGGACATCTAATTCCTGAGGAAGTGCCTGGGTTCATGGTGGGTGGAAGACTGGGTCAAGACTATAGTGGTGGGAGAGTGACATGAGACTCTGACTTCTGGTGGTGAGCAAATTAAATGAGTGAGGAAGAGTCATGGGATGAGTCCCTGTGAACTTTCAGGGGAAAGGTGATCATTGCTAATTACAGCCTCTTTGGGGATTGGGTTCAGCTGATTGTGGTGGGGCAGACCACCATGCTGTGATGGGAGGAGAAAAATAAGTGGCTGCCTTTATGGTCCCTATGTCACTTCTGTAGAAGACTCAGTAAATTGTTAGATATAGATCTGAGAAATAAGGATATGTACATTAAAAATCTTGATATTGTTGCCAAATAAGTGATACAGATTTTTTATTTCTGTGCAGACATATGATCCATTCCCTTTTTTACACTGTAACAGTTCATAATCTTTGTCTAATCTGGTGAGTTAAAAGCAGCTCATAGTTGCTTGTATGCTATTTTTGCTAATATCTTTTCATATATTTATTCTTTTATGTTACTTCATGAAATGCTGTTCCTGACCTTTGGCCATTTTTCTCTCTGGTTGCTTGTATTTTTCCTTATTGATTTGAAGAGCTCTTTGCATATTAGGGAAATGAGTCATTTGCCAGGCATATATCTATTGAAAATATGTGGAGAGCATTGTTGGATCATATGGGTCTGTACTTCATTGCCATTCTTTAAAAAAAAAAAAAAAAGGCATCATGTCATGTTTATGAAAATGAATATTTTTTCTTTAAAGAATTTTATGGTTTTATTTTTCAATTCCCTAAATCTATAGTATATTGAGAATTTAGCTGAATAAGGTCTAAATACAGTTTTATGTCTTAATTTTTTTTTTCTTCCAAATAGCTAGCCAGTGGTCCCATTGCAGTTTCTGGATTAATCTGATTTGCCCTAGCATACTTGAAATACAACTTAATCCTCCCCCAGTCTAAAAGATGCTTACGATTCAGCTGAAGAGGAGGGCTCATCTGGATCCAGTCACACTCCATCAACCAGAGGACTTTTTCTTTCTCCTTGTCAGCAAATTGAGTATTTCACACTTACTCCATCGCTGCAAACTCTCTATCCGAGGCTACATTAATCTGACTCTTACTACATTTCTCTGTCTTCAACACATTAAGGTCCTATTTGAGTCATTGACCAGAAGTAGACAAGTGATCAGCAAATAATTAATCAGGGTTTCCTTTCCTGTTTTTATAAAAATAGAAATTTATTACCTTAGGAAGACTTTGTAACTTGCTGGGAATGGTTGATCTTTGCAAATACTGACCCATGTTGTACCCTTCCTTGAAGTGCTCACATGCCCCTCCCTCTCTGGCACCCTGTGCATGTGTTCCATTCCAGTAAGTCTCTTGGTAATATGCTTGATGCTTCCAGCTCACTGACCATTAGAAAGAATTCTATCAAAGTCACCATAATAAAGGACATGCTTTAAGTATTTGTCTTCTGGAATGTTCATACAAATGAGAATCTCAGTTGCTGACCACGCAGGACAAAGGAGGCCCTGCTGTAGTTATGGGTTACTGTGTTCTCTCCATACCCTTGTATTATATGATCACACTTAACTTTTCCACAAAGAAGCAAGCGCTCTCCATAGTCATATCAATGACAGTGCCTCCTCACACACACTGTTCCAAGTAGCTTACTCTCTCACCCCTACATCTGCTCTTACCTCCGTTTTGTCCTTCAATCTCATCCCTCTATCTACTTGGAGGTCAATAGGTATTAACCACACAGGGCTGAGCACTCCGTCCACTGATGGTCTGCATTGAAGTGCCCATCACCCTTCCTGCTCACATGCCCTCCCTTTCCTCTCTTCTAGAAAGCTGACATTTCCTGGGTCTTCGTGATCATAATTCTCCTGCCCATTCCCTTGGCTCCCTAGGCCCTTTCTTTGTCAAGAATGCTCAGAGAAACCCCACTTAAATCTCTTCCCTATGCAGTTCCAGAAGCCAGATCTGCCAGGAGAGAATCGCAAATGCCCTGTTCTCACTTTACCCTCAGGACCAACAAGGTACTTCAAGGGAGCTCCCCTACTTCATGGCAAATCTACATTTCCATGGTTTATTCCCTCTCCCAATATCTTAGAACATTATTTCAGTCTTCCTTCTTCTCCAACCCTTCCAAACTCCCATCACCACCTGTCAGCCGTCCTGTGTCCGAGTCGGTATGTGCTGCCTTCTCTCCTGTTCCCAGTGATGGGCTGCACCTCCTCTGGTCTCCGCACCCCTCCAGCCTACTCAACACGACTCCAGCAATTATACTCTCTCTGCATCATCTTTTCTTCTTCACAGAATAATCCCCCATCGGTATATGGACATGTTAAATTCTCTTAAAGACACCCTATTCTGGGCTTGGGCTGGGGCTCAGTGGTAGAGCGCTTGCCTAACGTGTGAGGTACTCGGTTTGATCCTCAGCACCACATAAAAATAAGTAAAAGGTATAATGTCCATCTACAACAACAACAACAAAGACACCCTATTCTAACTCCATGTCCCCTCTGCCTAGTTACTACCCCATTTCTCAACGCCCACTTTGTGAGGAAATGCCAAAAAAAAGTTATCTATTGTTGTCTTTATATCTGCTTCTCTCATTCTCTTGAACACTTCTAAGAAGGCTTGTATCTTTGCCAGTCCACCAAAACCACTATTTTCACTAACTGCTTTTCATTACCCACGGCCAAAGCACCATCATCGGTTGCCTAACAGATTCTCATTCATCTATTTCTGTTCTCTCCCCCTAAAAGTCTGTTCTAACCAGCGGTCAGACTGGTCCTAGCAAAATGTACTCATGGTGTGCCTCCTCTGCTCTATCTTCCCTCAGCTTACACCCGGCGAGAGGCCAAAGCCCTAACACAGGCCTTTGGGATCCTCATCTTTGGCTCCCCATGTCCCCTCCATTGCTCCCCTCTAGCCTTACTGGCCTCCTTGATGCTCCATGAATACCCAGGGTCATTGCTCCCCAGAGCCTCTGCAGTCCCTGCTTTTTCACCAGGAATACTCCTTTCCCAGATGGCTTTGTGTGGTTTGTTCTCTTGTTCTAATCCAGTATGTTTCCAAATGCCAGTTCAACAAAGTATCTGCCTTGATCTCCCTATCTAAAATAGCATCCCAACTCAACCCTGGTTCAGCTTCCTTTTCCTTAGGGTACCTACCACAGCATTTTATATTTATTTACTTCACATATTCTCTGCTAGAATTTAAACTCATTAAAGGAAGGAGTTTGCTAGAACAGTGCCTGCTACATAAAGGAGATTCAATAAACTCTTGCTGACTCAATGTGTCACACGGATATGTTTTCATAACTACAAAGACACAACTATGACATTTATTGTAACAGTGTTTGTGAAAATAAGTGGAAAAAGCTAAATTTGCATGATTGGGAAGCTAAATGCATTTTGGGATATTCTTAAAATAGAACAGAACTTCAGCCATTAGAAGGGTGAAGTCATGATTCTAATTTGGTAAGAAGTCAAAATGAATCACTACATGCATACTTCATATGTTTTCATATGCACAAGAGTATATCTAGTAGGATATATCAAGTGCTTATGAGTGATTATCTCCAAAGAACAGAATTTCAGGGGAAATGAGATTTTTATTTTATATACTTTTGTTTAAATTGTATAAACTCACATTACTTCTATAATATAAATTAAAATATCTTAACAGAAAGGAGATAACAGTGATACTGTAGTTTACTGATATTGTCTATGGGTCTACATAAAAGGCAGGAAAACAAAAGTTACAGGGGAAAATAGTGGAAATGTGGCATGCTTTCAGCAAAGGAAAAGAGCAAAACTTGTATAAAATGGAGTAAGCAATAAAATTAACAGTATATTTATTGAGCACCCATTATGGGAAAGGTGCTATCCTTAATGACAGGTGGCATGAATTCTATTCCTCAGAGCAAACTTGCAAGCTAGTTATCAGTTCTACAGATGATAAACATGAAACTCAAAGAAATGGTTGCTCATAGACCCCAAGTTAAGATCAGAAGCATCGGAGCTGGGATTCAAACTTATCACATCCCCTCTCACATAACTGAGCCCCTTAGGCTGGGGGCAGGTTGGTGGAACACCTGGAATTAGAGATTACCAACCCAGCTGTGGACTCCTTAACAACCCAGACTCAGGTGGAGAAGCCACATAAACTGTGTATTCTCCCTGTGCTAACAGAAGGCTCCAACCTGACTTTGGTGGGAGTGGTAGGGAGTAGTGGAGGATGAACAAAAGGGTGTCAATGTCAGTTTGTGCTCTTCTAAGTGGATAATCACAAAGGAAAGAGTGCGGCTTTTCCAGGACCTTAAAACTCCCCAATAGGGGTTGAAGAATTGCAGCAGCTCATAGGAACCCAAATACCCTGTTTAGGATTCTACAAAGCTGGGACGAGTGGCATGAAATGACATTGAAAACCACGATTCTTTTCCTTCCTGTGCTGGCAGTGTCTCGGCGAGTAGACAGGCTGCAGGAAGGAAGGGTAGTGAGACAGTAATAGTAGCTGCCATTTGGTGAGGATCCACTAGATGCTAGGAACTTTATGAACATTGGCTTTAATCCTCGGAACCTGAATAAGTGAATATGGGCACGCCCATTTTATAGGAAACGGGTGAAAGGAGGTAAATAATTTACCCAAATGTACACAATTAGTGGGTAGTAGTGTTAGGCCATGAGGGCATCATTGTGACTTCCAAATTCATGCTCTTTCCAAGACACCAAATTGCCTCCCTTATGGGAGCTTGCCCATGTGGAAGGTACTCAGTGCCCAGAGTTGAACAATGGACAAGTAGGATTTGGATGAGCATCAGGCACTGGGTGATACAGAGGCAAATCTGTCTTCATGATAAAGGTAAGATCCTAGGAATGGAAAAGAACAGTATTGGGGACAAGGAGGAGGAGACAGGTCTGGGCCAAGGAGGAAACAGTCCCCATAGCTTTGCTTCCTTGCCTTTAAGTGGGAGCAGAATATCCAAGTGTACACAATGAAAAATAATTTTCGGCTGGAAGCCTGCCATGATTGGCTTGGCTTTGCCAAAGGGATCTGATTAGTATTCTTGAGCTTTCATTAGCATGTGAAGGAAATACCCAAATGACACAAAGCCAATTCTAGTAGCTGAGATTTAACATTTTAACCCAATTTCTCTAATGCAGTTAACCTGTGATAAAATGCTGTCCCGGTATCTCCTTTTCGTGAAACTATTTTCGGCCTCAACAAACCAACCATTTATACAAGCACCTTCACATTCACCTCTGCCAACCTCAGCTGCGGACATGCCTCCTTGTAGACTAAATTTACATCATTTGCTGCTGGGGTAGAAAACTGGGAGTATTTTTCCCAGCCTTGCCTGGATCACAGCCAAGGTTGTAAGTGCAAATCCCTTAACATGATCTCCCTGTAACCGCCCCTTGTGTGACACAATCCCACCCCAGAGAACAGCATTTTATTACATCCTTTGTTGCAGGTTTTCCATTTTAGGGAGAATTGATAGCGATACTAAGTATAAACACATTTTCTGCCAGTCAAATTCTGTGGCTAGGTTTTCAAAAAGGAGCTGCGAAGTCTTGTGGCCAGCAATAATATTTATATTAAAACTTAAGGCTCTTGCCTCACAGGGTGAGGGCAATGGTGGTCAAGAAAGGAATTCCCTTCCCCATATGCAATTTTTCTCATGTGTCTCAAGAAAGCAAGAGAGTATTTTGAGCTCAGTAAATCCTGCAGTACTTTCTCAGTTGCACAAGATTAGGATCAACCCTTTAAAAAGTCCCTTAATGCCAGGACAATCTGTTCACAAATTTTTCCAAACAGCATTTTCTTTTGCTTTCCTTAACTCTGTCAAAGGCTTAGGGGCATTTCTGTCCAGCTCTTGACTCACCTGACCTTATGAAAGAGCAGAACTTCCTTTGCACTAGGAAAAGAAAATCACAGAATGTCTCTTTCAGCAAGACGCCTAAAATAATTATTTTATCAGTTAAATGTCACAAAAGGGTAGTTCAATTATAGTGCTCTATTAGGAGATAAAAATCAATGCTTCAACTCTTTGATTATAATAAATAAAATCTAAAAATTAAAAAAAACAATTACTCCAGGACTGTGAATCCTGAGGGTTCTTCCCCTGTTTATTAATGTTTAATGAACATTAGGTTCAGGAGTATTACAATACAATATGAGAAAACCAGTATGAACCCACAGGAGAAGGGAAAGAAACCAGTAAGCTTATTCTTGTTTCTATGTACATACCTTAATATACCCATGGCTATGGGAAAGGTTTTCAACTTTTCAATGGTTTGTAGTTCAAAATTGAGTTCTACTTTCAGGTCTATGGGGAAAGTAATCTGCAAGGTACTTGCCATGTCGAGACTTGTCCAGGGGCTTAAAAATGACAAGGGGTCTCATAACTCCTATGCCATAGAATTTTTTATGCGTTTAGCTACTGTTTGAGGGACATAATGAAGTAGCTTAGACAGGTTGAGAGGAGGAGAGATTCATGTTTTATAAAATACCACCATTCCCAACACTCTCACATACCCTTAAGGCTATTTGGGTTAGAAATCAGTAGAAAGAAATATCTGCAAAGACTTCTTGGGATACACAGTTTAGCAGACCACTTCTCAGAACAAGTTGATCTGTGTGTTTTAGAAATCTATTTCACTGAAGTTTCTCCCAGCAGTGTTCAATCACACTTGTTTTATAATCTGACTTCCAGAAAACTGATTTGAGATAAAAATATAGTTTTACTACAGTCTGATGAGTAAAATTCAGTAGCATACAAGATATTGATATAAAAATGTGTGTGTGTGTGTGTGTGTGTGTGTGTGTGCGTGCGTGCGCACATTTTCCCAGTTTCTTAAAAAAATTTTTTTCCTGGTGTTTTCAGAAAGAACATTACTCTGGATTGTAAAAACAACCTTGAAAAAAAAGATAAGGGATTTCTCTGTCCTCCACAGAAGTGTCATGTTTCCATGGTGATGAAAACACCTCTTGATACCAGATTAACCAAGGTGATCCTGGGTTTCCTGTTTCCTCATTCCATGTACCTGGGAGACACACAGAAGGAAAGGGGAGAGTGAGGGACGTACCTGATAGGTGGAAAGAAAACTGCCAGAAGGCTCTGGGTTTGGTCTGGTCAATGCCATGAAATGACCAATGTTCATTATTTTGCATAGTACCACTATGCTCAAGTGGTATTCAACGTTGAACAATACCTTTAGAGTAACTTTACAAATATAAAAGATCTAGTAAAAATTCAAAGCACCTCCCTTCACCCAAGCAGTTTCCATTGCCATCTAGATAAACTGAGGGCAACCCTACCACACTCGTTTTCCTGAGACATACCTACTGGAAACTCCCAGCATCCACTCCCATATTTGATTTCCCCATAACTGTGCTATGTCATCATCACACTTATCAAAGCAGTTTCTGAACCCACCTCCTTAGCAAAACCTTTCTTCATCAGGGTGTAGGTAATTCTGGACTGGGGAGGGTTATGTTCTTTGTACTTTACCTCCCGTTATGGTTTGGATATGATGTGTCCCCCAAAAGCTCACGTGTGAGACAATGCAGGAATTTTCAGAGGGTCATTAGATTACAAGAGCTGCAACCTAATCAGTGGATTAATTCATTTGATGGATTAATCATTTTAATGGATTAATGGGTAGTAACTTTAGGCAGGTAGGGTATGGCTAGAGGAAGTAGGTCACTGGGGTTGTGCTTTTGGGGATTATATTATCCCTGGATCCTTGCACTCAGGATTTCTGCTTCCTGGTTGCACAAATTGAGCAGTTATTCTTTGCCACGCCATTCTGCCATGAAGTTCTGCCTTACCATGGGCCCAGGGATATGGAGTTGGCTGACCATGGACTGAACCTCTGAAACTAAGCCAAAATCAACTTTTCCTCCTCTAACTTGTTCTTTTTGTTATAAAGGTCACATTAACACAAAGCAGACTAAAACACTGGTTTCTAGTCCTTACTACGCCCTTGAGTAGCATGTTATAAATGTGTCAGTGGCTTCCAAACCTAGTTGTGTATCAGAATCATCCTACCTATGCAGAGTACTGCACTCTACAACTCTGGAATGAGGAGCTCTGGATAAGGATCCTAAAAGGGATTGTTTTACTAAATAAACAAGTGTTGCCAAGTTTGAGAGTCAATGACGTATCAGTTTGGTTTGTTTCTGTTTTTCTGTCTCCTATGTTTATCTGCAGCTGTTTAAGTGCAAGGGATATGTTTTAAGCAGGAATAACCATATATCTGCATATATATCCAATAGGGTTTGTTACAATGCAGATTCCCAGGTACCAGCTTAGCCAAGTGTACCAATGAGTCTCTGGGGTATGGCCTGGGAGTTTGAATTTAAACAAGTTCCCCCATACCTGTATAAGTGACTCCTATGTACAAAAGAGCCACTGCTCTTTCAGGAGTCACAGTACCTTCATTTATTTATATGTGGTGCTTTCAGGTCCCCTGCAGGGACCAGGCAAGCACTTTAATGAATGAGGCGGACTGGGAAAAGTGATCAAAGGAAAACTGATATCCCATGTAAAAAGGCAGGCACTTCGATCAAGCAGTTGTGCCTAAGCTTTGAGTTTTTCAGAAGCTAGAAATAAGGAGAAATTCAATTTATCATATTTTAAAAAACAGGTAGAAAAAAAAAAAAAAAACCACCGGCTGCTAGCAATTTGTGCCCCTCTGCATTTAAGGTTTTACTCATGTACCTCAGATCTTTGGTAACTGGCAATGCTTAATGTCATTAGGAGTCTGACCAAGTGATTTTTTATGCTGAATTATATAGTGTAACCACAGGATGACCAGGTCCTATGGATCATCTGGGACACTCCTACCATGTCATGTTTGAATTCCCCTCTCAGTGCTGATGATACCTCAACCCTTCTCATCTCTCATCCAGCTCTCCTGCCTGCACTGCACATACCTGAATGTATTTTGGCCACCTACACTAGGATATCCCACCACTACCTCAAGTGCAACATGGTCACAAATAAAATTGTCATCTTCTCGTGCCATTCCTCCAAGTGCTTTGGCCTTGTGCTCTCTCAGTGAATAGCAATACTATTCACTGAAGCTAGAAACATGAGGGTCCGTCTTAGTCCTCAGCCTCTCCTCAGACTACACTGGATCGTCTACCAAGTCTTGCCAAGCCTGCCTCCACCACTGTGAAACCTATAAGCCACCCCCTATTCTAGGCAAGTTTCTTGCACCGTTAAAAAAAAAAAAAAAAACTTTTTTAGTTGTATATGAACACAATACCTTCACTTTATTTATATGTGGTACTGAGGATTGAACCCAGTGCCTCCCATGTGCGAGGCAAGTGCTCTACCACTGAGCCACAACCCCAATCCCATCCTGTACTTTTTTCATTGTGAAAATTGCACATGCAGTGTCTCATGACCAGCCAACTTGATTTTACAAAGAAAATCCCACTCTAAGGGCTGAGACCCAGCTAATCTCTCCTCTTTGGCTGAGAGTTGAGATTACTGGGAAGAGCATAATTTATTAAAAATGAAATTTTGCATCACAGAAGAATTTGGACATGTGCATGAAATTGAGGATCATGGAACTGGCTTTGAAAATACAATATAGCTTTAATAATGGGTCGTTTAGACTCCTTTTCATGTGAAAGAATAAAGGGGACCAACATACAGTCAGATAGCTCTGAGGGTAACACTCCCTGGGTCATCTGTTGAAGAATTCCCAGCTATAGGCATCTCCCACCTCACAGGTGGATCTAGAAAACCCACCACCAAAGCAAAAGCCCCATCAGTAATCCAGACCAGCGGGGGACATGGGCAATCCTTCAAGTGCCCAGAATACCTCAGCAGGTTCTCTTTCAATTTAAAGCAATTACAGGCAAGAATATGAAGGGTAGTAATAAGCACATTACCATTTGTAGTAATAAGCACAGAACCTTGGAAACTTTTAAGTTATTTCATAATTATGTCAAACATCTACAGATTCCATCATCTTATACAATCATGTTATACAATTTAACATGAAAATTATGCCTGAATCATTAAGCTTTTCAAATTAAAAAATCTGGTAAAATCAAATTCCTTGCAAAGTAGGACTAAAAGAGGGATCATGTTTATGAAACAAAGACAATTTTCAGGGTCAGAACTGAATACTTTAATAAAACTTATGCATAAGAACTATTTGGTGAAATATAAAACAAATATTTTTCTCCCCCAATTTTCAACAGTTTTTTTTTTTTTTTTTTTTTTTTTCCTAATGCAGAGATCTGCTAGTCTGCAACTAAGGATCCAGAAAGAAAATCTTGCCTAATATTAGCTTATCTTTGTATGCAAAGGTTTGTGAAATGCAAAGGCAAACACAGCAATTTATTCATTAGTAGTTAAGGGAAGAGGCAGACACCCTTCAGTATCTCTCTGTATAGCTTAGTTTTTGGATGATGGATAAAGAAGGAAGCTCTTTAAAATGTCAAATCTAGAAAAGATAACCTCTAGAAATAAGTGACAGTAATTCTTATTGATACTAAAATAAGAATCAAATTGTAGTATTTGTGCTCAGTGACACAGCTGTGTCAATGCACCTTTCCAATCTTATCCTTTCATCAAGTCCACATGGATCTTCTTTGTAGTGTAATATTTTTTACAAACTGTGGAATATTTTTTGATGAGAAAAAAAAAAAAAAAGAGTCTAGGTCGCCTAGGCCATTTTTTCTTGAAGCTCTCTGGATGAGGGAGATCCAAGTGTGTATGTGGATGAGTGAAAGCCTGTGGCTACCACTTTCACAGCCTGTCTTTCTATCAGCAGAAGCTGTTAGCACATTTATCAGAAGCCAGACAATGCCAGCTCTTTTGATATTAGGTCTCTGGGTGTAGCTTTCAAAATTATTCTTTGTTCCACTCTTCCTGTATTGTCAAACCGTGACCAGCAGGTGGTCTACAATGTGAATTTCAAACATGTGCTGTTAATATGCCCAAAACTGTTGCTGCAGAGGGGGGAAAAAAAAACAAAAAACAAAAAACAAACAAACAAAAAAAAAACACATTAATCGAATCCTGCCCATTCTTATTTGTAATGTCACAAATGTATTTTTGATGTCCTAAAACGATGAAATAATTTGTAAAACCATGTGAAATCTTCAGGTGACTAAACCTACAGGTTTAAAAATATGTACTGTTATTAAAAGTAATTTTCTTAAAATTCAGCAACAAAACCATAAGGAGTAAGTGTCAACAACTTATAATGTTCTTGGCGCTATGTCAAGTTCCTGTAGACCCAGCTACTTCGAAGTCTGAGGTGGGAGGACTGTTTTGAATCCAACAACTAGAGACTAGACTGGGCAATAAAGCAGATCCCATCTCAAATAAATAAATAATAATTTTGAAACCTTTTTTTTCATTTACCCTGAGCTTCCCATTGGAATACTGACGATCATTAGAAACATTACTATAACCTCAGGTTCTAATATTTCTTTGGAGTTCTTTTTGGAATATTTTTCTCATGACATTTTTTGGAACAGTCACTATTATTCCCATTTTATAGATATCATACAGAGATAATAACAGTATCTACCCTCAAAGGATTGCTTTGGGATCCTTTAAATCATCCACATTAAATACATGAATGGCACATTATCTATTGAGTCCTCAAAACATGTCAGGTATTATTTATGTGCAAAAGTATTAGTAACAATATTAAGTTTATCAGAAGTTCATTTTAAGCAGGTTAATTTTGTTTGGGTCTTTCACTAAAACTGGAAGTTCTTCTAAAAATAAAGGTTCTACAGTTTCCATATGCTAATTTATCTGCCTGGAATGCTCTTCCCCTCCTTCACCCTTGACTTGGAACTCCTTACCTGGCTAATTTTTTGTCTTTAGAGCTTGGCTTGACAGAACTTCTCAGGGGCAAGCAGATCTTCCCCTCTTTTGAGTCCAGATTATATTACATATATTGAGATATTTCCTTACATGCTCCAGGCCATATCCCAAGTGGCTGCTTCTTTGCAGCACCTCACGAAAGCAGGGGTCACACAAGTCTATTTTTATATACCATCTTCTTAGCCCAACAGGTAAGCATGATGCTCAATGATTATCTGTTACATTATATCTATTCTCTGAAATCTGCCTGGTGGTGACTGGAACATGAGGCTTTGATACAGTGGGAGCCAGGGAGACCAGCAGGAGAGAGAAAGCTGCAGCCAGTTATGGAGTCAGCTGAGGGTGAGGATGGTAAAACAGACTGTGGCCTCCTAGGAGCTGAGTAGAAGCAGAGGGGAGGGGCAATCAGCACCAGAGGATATCAGGTTCCATCTGGTCATGTAAGGTCCAACACAGATTCACTGATTCTAGAAATTCAGATACCAACCCTGCAGACTGGAAAATCAGAACCTGGATCTACTGTACGGGTTTTCGCCCATCAGGCAGAGTAACTTAAAAACTAGCACAGCTCTAGGTCTCTAGAGCCTTCCAACCACAGTATGACAATGAAGTCCAAGTACTCTGCTGGCCAGAGGGAGAGTTCAGTCTGACTCACAGACCCCACAAAGACTTACCAGACAGTTGGGATGTGTTGTACACGTCTGGCCCAGCACAGAATTGCAGTGCTGGGGGAGAAACTTTGAGACTTTGGGCACAGCTGACGGTAAATGAATTGAAATGCTCTGATTTGTTACGGCAGGTGCATCGTAGGAAGGGAAAACTTTAGAATAGTATCTGAGAGCATGAAAGGAATTAAGGGAGAGGGCTGCACTGGGAATTCGAGTTTTATACAGATCACCAACGTCACTCTCTGAAGTGGAGCCTGACTGACCTGTAATAAGAAAACAAGCATCTATCAATACTATAATACTATAATACATAATTCCGTATTTCTAGGTGACCATATTTAAAATATATTATTCTGTTTCATTTCCTCACATTACATACTTGTACTACTGCTATGCTCAAATGCTGATGGAAAAAAGTGATATTTAATACTTTATACACATTATAAATTAGTTTTCATGTGTCATGAAAAGAGATTTTTAGAGGAACAGCAAATTTCTGTGCCTCTCTTGGTGTGTGTGTGTGTTTGTGTGTGAATGTGTGTGTGTGTGTGTGTGTGTATGTGTGTGTTGGGTTCCATCATAATCAAAACTGGCCATCACTATGAAGCAAGGAAGAATGTGGGAAAGAACAACTCCATTCATTCAAGAATAAAGCCTGGTTGATTTTCTACCACTGAAGTGAGAAATAACATCTCATACCACAAAAAATATTTAAATATAAAATGTTAACAATGTAATTTGAAGTAACACTGTGAATATCATTTTTTTGGGACATCAACAATAATGAAACTGAAAAAATGTAATTTTATGTATACTTTAAATGCAAATGTACCGGGAATATTTGTGAAAAATAAAACAAATGTGTACATAGATTAATGCAAAAGACAAGCTAATAGAGTCTAAACATGTCCATGTTACAGGTTAGGCTCAGCACAGAAATTTTAGGACTTTGGGTAGCCTCTTAGCTTTGATATCCTTCAATTTTCTGACCTGGGTGGTAAGAGTGAAATTTGCAAGACTTGACTCACAGCAATTCTTCTGATCCTCTTTAAAAAGTAATTTGGCATCATACATTAGGATATATATATATATATAAACACACACACATACACTCATGTTCTCTGTTCTCTAATTCATCCATGACAAACTTCCAGGAATGCAGTCTAAGGAGAAGCCCAAAATACAGAAAACCCTATATATGGGGAAGTATTTCCAATCATGTGATGTGTAAAATCTCTCTACTCACAAATAGAAGTGCTAAATATAGGTAAGATGGCTAAGAAAATTACTCCATAAATCATTTGCTAAACTATTAAAATCATTAAAATGGTGATGAGAGCTGCGTTACAATAAAGCATATATGATACAAAGTTAAGTAAAACAATCAGGAAACAAATGGGATGTTCAATATGTTTACTACTATAGAAAAATACACCCGGAAAAAAGACTCGAAGAGAATACATACAAAATGAACAGTTATGAGCTTAGAGTAGCAAAGGACCCATATTACTTTTCAAAAGGAAAAATATACACAAACAAAATAAAAGTGGGGATTTGACTGATTGACCTTGCAGGTATCCTCTGGTTTAAACAAGTCACAAGCCTCTGCTCCTAGTGTATTTGTGTCTTCCCAAGAGCAGTCTCTTTGGATGATGCAATGCTATAAGATGCAGGGGCACACACAGGTCTGAACTCTGCCATGAAAATGGTACTTCAGATTTTCTGCACAATATAAACAGTGTTGCATGTTCAAGAAATAACATTGACAGGGATCTGCCTGCGGTCTGACCTCTATCTGTTTTAATCTAGGCCAATTTAATCATTCCATGTCACATTCAGCCACAGGTACTTTAAGCAGTTTAACTGTGGCTTACCGTGACATGTCCCCCTGCTCCATTTTCTTTCTCTCTTCCCTAGGCCAGAAAAGTCTAAATTGACTAAAAACACCCTGAGGCTTCTCTGATTATATGAATAAGAAGGACTGTGTTTTATTTTTGCCCCCTTTCTCTTCTGATTTTAGATATTAATTCTAGGGACCTTTTGTTCACATGGTCCCCACTATACCCCCATACATGCACACAGTACCTCTACTACAGCACATAAAATACTGGGTGAACCATGGTTTGCTTTTGTGATGTTCTCTGCCACTGATTTGCAAGTTCTATGAGAAAAAGAAGTGTATCTTGTTCATTTATGTGTCCTCATCTTTAAGGCAGGGACATTTAAGCAGAGAACTAAGGGACAGAATTGGAATCAACTGGAGAGTGACTGGGAGGGCATTCTCAGCACAAGGGAGGTGCTGAGAGCAGAATCTCTTAGAAGTCAGCAGAAGAGTCACCTAAGACTAGCTGGCCAAAGAGACAGGCAGACCTGTCACCCAGCATTCAGCATTCTGGAGAGGAATTCCATGCCTTACTGGTTTCTCAACTAAGATTTATCTTCAAGAATACCAAAAGTCACAAACTAGTTGCTGTATTCTTTTTGTTTGACTCTATTCTTTCCCATCTTATTTCTATAAATATGTGGGCATGCCTAGGTTTATGCAGCACATATGACAAAAATGCGTCCAAGTGGACAATGAATGTTTGCATAATGAACATTTATTGAGCACCAACTGTGTGCTAATCATTGTTTTAGGTATTAAAAATACAAGCAATAAACAAAATGGGCAAAAAGCAAAAGCAAAAAACCTTCCCAACTCTAGTCAGCAATCTAATGCGAGAAGACAGGCAATTAATAAAACATACAAGAAAAGAATATTAGCAGGTAGTGAGTGTTATGAGACAAAACCAGCAGAGAAAGTAGGTGAGGAGTCCCCTGCATCATGTATGGTGAGATGTGCAGCTTTAACTGGGCAATTGAGGACTCACGGAGAAGGCGTCATTTAAGCAGAAAAGTGAGGAGGTAAATACTATGTTAAATGCTCAGTACACAATCAGTACTGAATTAATATGAATACAATCAGTCCTCTGTATCTGTGGATTCCTCATCTAGGGATCAACCAGTCATGGATTGAAAAAAAATTTTTTTTTGATTACATCTCTACTGAATAGGCACAGACTATTTTTCTTGTCATTATTCCCTAAACAACACAATATAACAACTAATTACATAGCATTTACATTGTATTAGATATTGTAAGTCACCTAGAAAAGATTCAGAGTATGAGAGAGGAATGGACATTTTATATGAAAATAGCATGCCATTTTATATAAAGAACTTGAGAATCCAGAGTTTGGTATCTGCAGGTAGATCCAGAAAAAAATCCCCCATGGATACTGAGGGACAACTGTACTTCACTTCCCTTTAGATTCTATTTAAAATAAACCAAATTACCAATGCAGCAAGATGAATTTTCTGGTAATTAAGGTCAGTTTTTAATCCAACTGAATCCAATTTCTGGGATAACATTATTTAAATATCCATGGCCACGTTATGAACTTCAAGCTGACAATACTAGAAGGACTCATGGTGTATTCTTTCAGCTACACTTAAACCCCTGGTTATGCGAGCAAATGTTCGGAAGCCCGAATGTGCAAAGGATGTCCAGGCAGGCCCCAGCACCCCATAAGCAGCAACGGCATTAGATGTGGCTCACCTCTCACAATTTGATCCAAGGAGTCCCCGCCAGTATCAATGGAATACACATTCAAGCACTTGTTAGCCAGGAACTGGATCCCTCTCACAGGGGAGTAAGTGCTTGTCAACACACTGTTTTCCCTAAAAGGAAACAATAAATAACAGTTTTTATATCCCTCCAGAACACTGCTGAATTCAAATGCTGTTCTACCAATCAAGTTCTAAAAAACCCTGACAGAGCCTCACCTATGGATTATTTAAAATATGAGAACAAAGAATTGAACAGGACCCATGATGCTTCTTTAGGAATGACTGGCTATTCCTCTACAGTTTCTCTGTTTACATATTCTAATAAATCTAAATAAGGAGGCTATCATTCGGCATGTCACATTTTGTACTAGGGAGTTTATTTATGGACTGCTAACTGAAATGCTTGTCTGCATGTACCAGGGCCTTCAACCTCCTGGACACAGGCGCATTAGAATCCATCATGCCCCTGCTGAACTCCACAGTCACTATAGTCAGGTGCAGCCAACCTCCATTTTAAGGTCTGTGAATAACAAAAGGAGGAGTGAGAAAAATAATAAGACCAGGAGCCTGAGAATATTGCAAGTGTTCATTGCTATAATGAAATGATATACATCAGCAATGGGAAAAGTTCACTGATCCTAAGAACCTAAGTTCTCACTGTGGATGAATCCAATTCCTGTCTACACATCTGTCATCAGCATGAGAGATAAACAACAAGCAGGCTTTGGACTCACAAGAGCCCTCATCATACCTTTGTGCCAAGACAGTGCCTGGGAGGGATAGCTGGATAGGCACTTGTTTTTTACAAAATCTCCTATTGTTCTGAAGGGCTTCTGTAATCTGAAACATACAGTGATTGACAGATAACATTAGATAGATAATAGGTATTTTTACACATATACAAAGACACAAACATTTCCAGTTAAAAAAAATCAAAATAAAATTGTGTAGCATTAAATAGCATTGTCTATAAGGATAAAATTTAAAGCTTTAGGAGCTGAATACCTGGCCCATAATGGTTGGTGGGATTTTCTCCCGGATATATTTCACATAATCAACTGTTGCCTCAAGAATTGAAGCCGCATCATTCTTTCTCCCCTTTATATAAGGCAAGAGCGTACGCAGCTGCTCACAGCAATATTTGATTCGTTCTCTGATCAAAGAATGGCAGTAAATAAGGAATAATTAGTCTCATTTGTTTCCAGCACACAAGGACAATCCTTCCTTCCTTCTGGGTTTGTTTGCAAAGGAATGGCCCGTACTCTTCCCCATCTAGTCTCTTTCAGAGAAAGGTCATGTCCCCACAAGCCAGCGGCACTCACAACTCCTGAAATCACAAACTCCCAGGCACCTGCTCGTGCTGCACAAGAACTGCTGTTAAGGTCCAATGTTTGTACCTTGTACCCAGACCCTTCACCCTGGGCCTGCTGCAGTATACAAGGTGCACACACACCGGGGAGAAAACAGACTCTCACTGCCTACAGAATATTCTGCCCTCTGAGGAGAGAGCCACGTGCTCTGTGTGTGTCTTGTAAAGATATATGTATGTGTATGTTTGTGCATGTGTATGTGTATACACACACACACACACACACTCGCAGTTAGCATCTTGATAAATTGATGTCACTGGGACTGGACCAAATTCCAACAATAGATCAATTAGCACCTTGTAACAAATGGGCTTTACATGTAATTTGGTGGCCTGAGCCAAAGGAAAATGAGAAGATGACTTTCTTTCCATGAGGGAAGTACAAACAGAACAAATAAACTGATATGCAAATGAGAACAATGTGCAGGATAACATCAGAAGGAAACTAGATCTTTCAGAGTACTGAAGGGAAATAGAAATGTAGATTTGGTTTAATCCCTTGATGCCTTCATTCTTCAGTGTGCTCATAAATGAAGCATTTAATAATACACCTGTTTGGGCTGGATACGGTGATAACATACAGGGTGACTCTGCTAATTACTAGCTAGGACTGTAAGAAAATTACTAAACATCTCTGGGCCTTGGAATGGCAAAGAAATTAAGTTTTTAAAATGTGGTCTGATGTATAGTTAGTGGTTAAATATTCTAGATGAGTGATATTTCATTGGGCTTTGGGGGTTCTGGGGTTTCTTCAGAGGTGTCAGGCACCATTCTGGAAAGAAAAGTGGAGGAAGTCAACAATTTGACTATGTGACTGGCTTTAAAACCTAACTTTAAAAAAATATTTTAAAATGTTTTTTTAATTTGTAGATGGACATAATACCTTTATTTTTTTAATATTTATGTGGTGCTGAGGATCAAACCCAGTGCCTCACACATGCTAGGCAAGCGCTCTACCACTGAGTCACAACTGCAGCCCAAAAACCTTTTATAACTTTTGACGTGGTATTTACACTTATAAGGACCTATCTTAAAGGGATAATCTAAAAACAAACTGTAAAAATATATCCATTATGGAAGTATGTGTTAGTAAAATATGGAAAACAGTCTAAACACATAACATAGAAGGATGCCTTCGGCCAACTACAGTACATAGTTCAGTAGAATAACATTTGGCAGTGGAAGGATATGTTATAAAGATAATTGGAGGAAAACTAGGATGCAGGACAGCATGTAGAATATAATCCCAGCCATTAAATGAAGCAGAATTGAAGTGCAGAAAAGTGATGGAAAATAAACATATTAAGTAACAGTTATTTCTAGATGGCTCCACTGTGGGTAATATTTCTTTCTTTTATTTTCTACACTTTCCAAATATTTTTTCTAGACATATGTCACTTTCAACATGAAAGATGCTTTTTAAATATTTTCCTCAGCATTAATTAGGAATATGTTTGAACAGACAGAAAAGTTGAAGTGAATACTATGTACCCCCTGCTTGGGGTTTAATATTCACTGTCACTCCTTTAATCATATATGTATCACCCCAATGTTCACACAGCAACCAGGTTTGTTATAGTAAAGCATTTCAAATTAGGTCGCAGACTTCACCCCTGAATGTTATCATTAACCAAAGCTCAAATTACTTTATTTTCAGGTAAAAGTTACATAAGATAAAATAAATCTTAAAAGGTTCCATTCTATGAATTCGGACAAATACATACACCTGCACAACAGAAATGCGAATCAACTCTCAGAACCCCAGAAAGTTCCCTTTGTTTCGTCCCAGTCATTACTACCCTTATGCCCATGAGAGGCAACCACATTTCTGATTTTTTTCCATGCAACATTACTTGTGCCTGTCCTCAAGCAGCACATAAATCAACTCAAGTCTTTATATAAGGCTTCTTTTACTAGGCTTGTTTTTGAGATTTTTATCCATGTGGTTGCCCATATCAGAAAGCAGCCTGCTCCTTTTTGTTGAACAATAGTAATCTACAGAATAAATGTGCCACAATATATGTATCCTTTCCCTTATTGATGAACACTTGTGCTGTTTCTAGTGTTTGGGTCATTATGACTAAAGTGGCTAGACCATTTTGTATATCTTTCTTGTGAATGTTTGTTTTCATTTCTCTTGACTAAACATCTAGGAATAGAAATGACGTCATTTTATGAATTTATAAAAAAACTAGCAGCACTTTTACCAAAATAGTAACATTTTACACTCCTACCATTAATGTATGAGACTTGTTTCAAATCTTTTGGCAATATTTAATATCACCAGTAGTTTTAGGTCTTTCTAAAAAATATATGGTAATACCTCATTATGCTTTAACTTGCATTTCCCTCACAATTAATGATGTTGCACAACTTTTTCCTGTGCTTATTGGGTACTTGTGTATCTTTCTTTGTAAAGTGTCTATTTGAATATTTTGCCTACATTTTGATTGGAATCCAGGGATTATTATTATTATTAAGTCTTAGGGGTTTTTTGCCTATCCTCAGGATTTGTCAAATATTTTGTTTTTGTATAAAGTCCTAAAACATCTACAGAAAAACTATCATGCCATCTACAAATGAAAGGACTTTGCATCTTCCTAATCTTATTTTGTCTAATTATAATGGATGTAACTGTCTACTTAATGAAGAACTGAAATGGTAACAATGGACACACCTTGTTTCTGATCTTTTTTAGAAATATTCAAAATTTTAGCTATAGGTTTTTTTAACAGATACACTTCAACAGACTGAGGAGGTTCTCCTCCACATGTATCTGCTAAGAGACTTTGTTTTTTCAAGAAAGCATAATGTTTTCAAGCTTTGTTTTTTTTTTTTTTTTTTTTTGTTTATGGTGCTGGGATTGAACCCAGGGCCTCATATATGCTAGGCAAGAAAGCATACAGTCTATCGCTCAGTTGCACCCCAAGTCACTTTTTTGAACCTGCTAACAAAATGCTTTTTCTCCTTTATTCTGCAAATGTGGTGGATTACATTGGTTGCTTTTTGACTATTATACAAGCCTAGGATAAACTTGTCATCATAATACATTATATCATTTTTTATTTAGTTTGCTAATATTATGTTAAATTTATTTGTGTGTATGTACATGAGGGGAACTGGTCTATAATTTTTTTCTATAATATCTGTGTCAGATTTAAGATTATGCGTCTCGTAAATTGGATTAGGAGGTGTTCCCTCCTCTACTTTAAAAGTTTCAGAGTGGAATTTCTTTAATGGCTTGATGAAATTTGTTGATAAAAACATTTGCACATGGAGTTTTTCTTTTTGGTAAGGTATTGGTGGGAAGTTCAATATCTTTAATAATTTAGGCTATTCAGATTTTCTGCTTCACCACATATCAGTTTTGTCAAACTGTTTAAGAATTTGCTTCATCTAAGTTTTTGAATTTATTGGCATAAAGTTATTAAAGTTTATTCATCATATTTAAATATTTATGGGATTTGTAATGATAATGCCTCTTTTATTCATGATATTCATAAATTATGTTCATTCTCTCTCCTAGGCTCTCCCTTCTTTGGATTTACTTTACTTTTTCTCACTTATGATGGAACTTTATATCACCTTTTCTAATCTAAACATTTAAAGTTACAGTGTTTCCCTTAAGCTTTGCTTCGGTTACATTCCACGAATTTTGATATGTTCTATGTATTCTCATAATCATTTGCTTTGAAATATTGTCTTTTTTCTGATGATTTTTTCATCTATTCATAAGTTATTTAGAATGTTGTTTTAAATTTCCAAGTAATACAGGTTTCCCTTTAAGTTTTACTGATTTCTAACTTAATTTCATTGTAGTTAGGGAACATATTTTTCAAGAATTCAACTCTTTTCCATTGAACTGAAACTTCTTATACCTTAACACACAGTCTATGTAAGATGTTCTGTGTGCCCACAAATAGGAGAAGAGAGTGTTCTGCTGCACTTATTGGGTAGTATTCTATAAATATCCATTACATCAAGGTGATTGAGAATGTTCACACCTTTTGTATCTTAATGATTTTTTTTTTGGTATCCAGTTGTATAAACTGCTGAGAAAGTGATGTTAAATCTGTAACTGTTGTAGAATTGTCTATTTGTCCCTTTAATTCTGTGAATTTTTGATCTAAATATTTTGAAGCTCTATTATAATCACGTGTGATTTTTATCATTCTGATAAACTGACAGTTCTCATTACAAAATGTCTTTTTTTAAACTCAAATGACATTGTTTGCCTTCAAGTCTACTTCATTTAATATCAACATACCAACCTGATCTTATACTGTTTTCACAGTTTATGTTTCTCTATTAATTTATCTGTATATTTAAAGCTTATCTGGTACGGGAATTGAACCCAGGACTTCATGCATGCTAGGCAAGGACTTTAAGACAGTTATATCCCCAGATATATGGGTCTTGATCTTTTTTTCTATCTACCCTGACAAACCTCTGCCTATCAGTTGGAAAAACACCTTCCATTTTAATATTTTTTCCTGTATTCTCTTTAGTTTTTTGTTCTGTTTCTAGCTTCTATTTGAATATTTTTAAAATTCAAATTTTAATTTGTCCTTTGGCTTCATAACAATGCCTTTTGCATATCTCACTAAGGTTGTCTTAGGGATTACCATATGTATCTGAACTTCTGAGTCTATTTAGAGTTAATATTTTATTGCACATAATATATATAAATGCTGCAGTCAGATAAGTACATTTATCCCACTCTGCATGTTATAATTTTCATATCTACAACCTCTATAGACATTATAAACCCCACAATACAATGCTATAATTTCTGCTTATAATACTCATCAGTGTTTAAATAAATGAAAAGGAAAAATGTTTGCTTTTAAATATTTACTTGCAAATTTATCACTTCTGGTGCTGTTCAGTCCTTCCTGGAGATCTGTTTGTATTTGTTTTTATTCCCCTTCAACCTGAAGAATTTCCTTTAGCTTTCTTACCCTCCAGGTCTGGTGATATCAAAATCCCTATGAAAATGCCTTTACGTCACTATTTGCTATTGGAAAACAATATCTGATGGAAATAGGATTACCAAAGAAGTGAAGAATGATAAATATAGTGGAATACATAAAAGGCTCGTTTTCTTTATTAACATCTTAAAAACCAATAGCATATATTTATTTGACAGGTCATGAGCAGTTGAACTTTGCTGAGATATCTATCATGTCTTTGTACTTCATTTCTCTGATTCGGGCCGCCAAGAGTAAATGGGGGAATACGGGAGCAAACATGGTAATGCAGGGAAATACATGGAGAGAGAATCTGTATAACTCAGAAATAACCTGGTAAACAGCAAAGAACTTGTTTTACTTCAAAAAGGAATTTAAATTTGAGTTTTAAAAAAAGTTACAAATTAATGTGACTGAAAATTATTTATCATTTACCTAATGAACAGTCAGGATCTATTTTCCCTTCCCTTGAATCTCTTCTGAAATGTGCCTGCTTAAAGGGAATCTATGGCTTTTCTGGGACTAGAAATTCAGTAGACATAGCTTCTATGTTGACCTCACAGAACCCTGAGCTATTGTGTAAGAGGTCTGTAACTTGCTGGAAAGACCATGTGGAAAGATGCTGAGCCCACAGTGAAAGAGAGCAGCCTCCTGAGTACAACCTGCAGCCTCCCCATCAAGAGACCATGTAGGTACATGGCACTATGCTGGACTTTCCAGACAGGCCGTTTCCTGGCTGCAGACCATGGAGTGACCACAATTAATACCATGCAGAGAAGAACCATGGAGGCAAGCCCTGCCCAAACTGATGACCCATAAAATCATGAGATATGACAAACACAGGGGTGCTTTCAGTTACCAAATTCTGGGGTAATTTGCTACAAAGTAATAGATAACTGAAACAATAGCTCACTCTTTAAAATAAAATGAATAACAGTGTAGGGTTCATATTACATGTAAAAGTTAAATGTATGACAATAACAAAAAAGAGAATGTAAACATAGTTGTATGTTAACAACATATCATCAACTTAAAGTAGACAATGGTAAATTAAGTATGCATATTATAATCCCTAGTGCAATTAGTAAAATAGTTTTAGCAAAAATTTTAATAAAGGAGGTAAAAATGCTAAAATATACTTGATGAATCTAAAAGAAGGTAGGCAATGAGAAATAAAGAGAAAGGAAAAAGACAATAAATTAGACTAGTGAAAAGAAACAGAAAAATTGAAACCTAAAATCAAACTTAACAGTAATTATATCAAATGTAAATTGACTACACACTCCAACTTAATGGCAGACTATCAGAATGGACAATTGAAAAGGAAAAACAAGGGTTGGGGGTATAGTCTGGTGGTAGACTAGATAGGTCTGGTGCCTATCATGCACAAGGCCCTGGGTGTGAACCCCAGCATTTCAAGTAAATTAATCCAAGATTCAACTACATGCTACTTACAAGCAATACTTGTTACTTGTATATATCTTTACATTTTAAAAGAAAATCATGCAAACACTAACTACAAGAAAGCTATATTAATTTCAAAATAGATTTTAAGATAAAAAAATACAAATGAAGTTATCACTTCCCAATGATAAATGGATCAATTCCTCAAGAAGACAGGCCCCAACAACAGACTTTCAACACATACATGTGAAACAAAAACTGTCAGGAGAAAAAAAAAAAAAACTGTCAGGAATAAAGGAAAAATAGACCAATCTGTAGCCATCACTTTAACCCTGGGGGGTGGAGTGGGGGGATGAATAAGGGTACAGAATGTATGGAAAATACTATCAACCAATTATATCTAATATTTATAAAACACTACCCCCAAATCACAGAATGCATATTATTTTTAAATGCATATGGTTTAGTCATCAAGGGAAAACATGGTCTGGGCCATAAAGTAAGTCTCAGAAATTATGAAAGGATGAAAACTTGAGTATATTCTCAGATGACAAGTAATTATAACTCAGTATCTGAAAAATCTCCAAACATATGGAATTAACTTACACACTTCTAAACAGACAGTGGTAAAAGAGAAAGTCAGAAGGGATATGAGAAGACATTTTGAGCCTAATAACAGTGAAAATATACCAAAGTTTATGAGATGATCAGAAAAAAACCTTCATTTGGGTTTTAGCTGTAAATGCTTACATAAAAGAGACTATTAAAAATCAATGATCTAACATTTTACTTAAGAAAACAGATAAAAAAGTGAAGTATTGAAAGAAGAAAATCAGAAAGAACAGAAATTGGCAAAATATTAAAAGTGGGCAAAAAATAGAGAAAGACAATCAAAATCAGTCTCTGAAAAACTCAATAAAACTGATTAAAAATTTTTGCTATGGTTAAGGGGAAAAAAAGACACAAATTATCAATACTATCAATGAAAGAAACGATTGCCATGGATGTACAAAAGTTAAAATGATAATAAGTGTATTTTGAACATATAGTTGTTCAATAAGTTTAACACACTTAGTTAAAAATGGACAAATTTCATGAAAGACATAAATTAATCCAAACTGGCACAGGAAAGAAACAGAAAATCTAGTCCTATAATCATTAAAAAAATTCAATTTGTAATTAAAACCTTTGACAAAGAAAATTTCAGGCATAGATTACCTCATTGTTGAATTCTACCAGTTGCTTCATAACACTTTTAGATAATAAAAGAGGAAAGAAGATTTTCATTTTATGAGGTCAACTTTTCCTTGATATAGAAATCAGATAGGCATTCTAAGAAAACTACATACCAAACATCCTTCACAAACACTGATGCAAACGTTGTTAACAAAATAACAAATCTACTACAGCAACAAATAAAAAAGATAAACATATCAAGGCAAGGTGGAGTGTAGCATTTTAATCAATGCAATGTCCACATTAACAGAGGAGAAAACCATGTAATCATCTCAACATATAGAGAAAAAGACACTGACAAAAATTTAAATCTACTCATGATGAAACTTAAAATAGGACTAGATGAATCCTTTATAAGCTGATAAAAGACACATACAAAAACCTACAGCTTACTATAATGGCAAAGGATTTGGCACTTTCCCTATAAGATTGGAAACAAATTATGGATGTCTAGTTTTATCTTTAAATTCAAAAATAGTAATATTTTAAAATTGGCCAGTAGTGGGGCATGGTGGTGCACACCTGTAATCCCAGCTATTCAGGAGGCTGAGGCAAGAGGATACCAAATTCCAGGCCAGCCTGGGCAACTGTAGCAAGACCCTGTCTCAACATAAAAAAAATAAAGAGGACTGGGGATGCAGCTCAGTGGTAGAACACCTCTGGGTTCAATACCCAGAACTGGAAAAATAAAATAAAATGGAAAGATGGAAAGATTAACATTGCTCAATATTGATTCTTTCCCAAATTGATCAATAGACAAAACAAAATCCTAAAGGGATTTAAAACAAAAATAAATTTATAGGCTTATTTTAAAATTTACATGAAAAAAGGACCTTTAATATCCAAAGCAAACTGGAAATAAAAAAATGAAGTTGGAAGGCTTTGATTTCAAGATTCGTTGTAAAGTTACAATAATCATGACAGTGTATACTGGAGTAAAGCAGACTAGTAGTGGAATTAAATACGGAGTCTAGAAATGTGTTGATGATCATAATTAGTTTTTATGAATGTGCCAAAATAATTCACCAGACAAAAAGCCTTTTCAACAAAATGTTGAAAATAGCCATGTGAAACAAAACAAACTTTTAATATTTGTCCCTGTCAAAATATTTCATCATAAAGGCTAACACTATAAGGCTTCCTATAGACAACATAGGAACATGCCATAGCACCTTCGTGGAAGCAGTGATTTCTAATACAAGACAGGGAAAATAACGTACATATTTTAAAATATTAATAAATTCATAAAAAAAAATCTTAAAAACTTCTGATCAAAAAACACTGTTACACAACTGAACAATAGGCTACAGACTGGGAGAAAATATTTCAACAAACAAATCTGATAAAGGATTTGAATTCAGAATATATACAGAATTCTAAGAACTCAACAAAAACACAACCAGATTTTTTTTTAAATGGGCAAAAGACTTGAACAACTGTTCCTATTAGAAAATATACAAATGACCCAAAGTGCATCATAAAAGGTGCTCAATCTCATTAATCATCAGCAAAACAAATTAAAAATCACAATTAGGTAACATTCCACAATCACTACAATAGCTAAAATGAAAAAAGACTAACAAAACCTAATGTGGGTGAGGATATGGAAGAACCAGTGCACTTGAACATTGCTGGCAGATGTGCGAAAACGGTGCTGTTTTGGAAAACTGCTAGGAAGTCTCCTAAAAATATACACATACACCCACCTGACGATATCCAAAGCTACTACTAGCTATGTGGTAAGAGTAATTGGAAACCTAAGTTTGCAAAACATACGTAAAAAAATGTTCACAGTAGTTTTATTCTTAATAGACAAAAGTAAAAAAATGAGTAACTAAATGTGGTATGTTTACATAATGGAATATTTCTAAACAATTAAAAGGAACAAACTGATGATACATTTAAGAACATGAATGAATCTCAAAACATCTTCCAAGTTAACAAGGTCAGATACAAGTATATATATTGACAATTCCATTTACAGGACACGCAAAACTAATCTATGGTGACAGCAATCAGAATAGCAGTTACCTCAGGGGAATGGAAAGGACGGACCAGAAAGATGTTTTAAATGTAGGTTTCATTATTCAGTTAAGGTGAGGCCAACAGATCAGGATGTGGCTGCCACTGAAAAACTGGTTTGTTGTTCACAGTTTCCCAAAGTGGAAGCTTTCCATGCTTCATATGTGGGGCCACATGAAGAGGAAAAGTTCACAGGTCAGCCAGAAGAGGCAGGAGGAAAATGTGGGCAAGAGCCTGTGCTGTGGTTCCTACAGGAAGGAACAGGTGAGGCAGGGTAAGCAAGCTTAGGAGGGACTAGTTGGAACAGCTTTAGTAGACTCTGGGTATAGGGCCTGTCCTAAGTTGTGTGATACCTGATGCGAGATGATTAGGGCAGAGGATTATTGGCCTGGAGTGTAAAGGCCCCACAGGGGAGTGGGGAGGATGGGATGTGGGCTCTGAATTGGTTACTTTGTATATGAAAGATGTGCTTCCAGGTGAGTAATTTACTATCTCTAGGAAGTGGCTAGCCTTGGGAGGGGCTGTCTTTCCATGGTCAGAAAGGTACCAGATGTCAAAACATCAGAATAAAGACACGTTTAATATACAAAGAAATATCTCAATATGATGGAAATGTTGTGGTTTAGGCAGGTGTATGCATTTGTTTACCTCCTGACCAATCCGATGCTTCCCCATGAGGCCCTGCATGGCATATTCTGTCCCTTCTTCTTGGAAACTTTATCAAACCAACTCTTCAAAACTCATCAAACCATACACTTTTGAATGTTAATTTCATTGTGTGTGTTAATTATTTCACAATTTTTAAAGAAAAAAAAATAGGGAGGAAAAGTTTAAAATTTTTTTGAAGGATGTTAATATTGGTACAAAGAAGTATGATTACAGGCTTCAGGAACTTTGCATAATCTTGCCTTTTCCTTTGTCTTTCTGTGTGGAAGCAGCAATAGGCATGTCTTGCCTGTTATCTTCCAAGGAAGTCAATTCAATCTGAGTTTACTTTTCTCCAGGTAGGAGTGATTCTGAGAGACTGAAAGGAATCTGGAGCTAAAGGGATACTGGTCCAGAGTCTAAGTACTTGGATCTCTCCTCTGTACTAATGTGTCTCAAGTAAACAAGAACTCATGGAGGAAGCCTCTGAGAGCTCCCTGTTCTGCCTTCCTGGAACGTCTCTATGTTGTGTCACACCATGGCAAAGCTCACTTTCACTTCAAGTAAGCAGTCCTCCTGAAAATCATTAAAGCACCATGTCTGACTCACAGCTGCGTGCAAAAACTGATGTCATCACTAGGAAAAGTACACGCCTCGAGATAACAGCACAGCACATTTACCTACTTTGAGTACATAACAAAGGTGACTTACCAAGACTGTTGGAATTGGTTAGCTAAGGTTTACTCATCGGTTCTAATAAAGACAATGGGGGTGTTAGACTTCTTTAAAAGAAAATCCCAAATGCCGATATTCAAAACCAGTGGCCAGAATCATTATTTCTTATTATTATTAATAAATATGCGACCCTATGCTGCTTAAAAACTAAACATAAAGATAAACCCATGTGTAAAGCAGTTGATTTAGAAGAGGAGGAGGAAGAAGGGAAACAGACTAGAAGCGACCTGTTATACTTACAGGTATAAGTAGAAGGATTAAGAACAAGGGAAAGGGGAAAACAAAACAAAACAAAAACAAAAACAAAAAACAATTAGGGATGACTTGTTTACCTTCTGTTATCTCCCAAGCAAATCTCCAAAGGGGAAAAGGGGAGGTGCTTGCCACAGCTTTTCTTTTTGAGAAACAAAGAGTTTTAGTCCTTCAAATAAAGCCATAGGGGTAAATACTCCCACAGCATTCAATCAGATTAGATTCTTAGATTTTAATTTTCATCAATGATCAAATTTAAACCAAAATGAACATGTAACTTTGAAGGACCAGTAAAAGACTCCCAACATTAGATCTGGACATGAAAAATAATTTTTAGAAAGGTATCCTCTCCTAATATCACTTCATTATAACCATTTACTAATACTACCATTTTAATATCAAATCAATTATGAGGAATATAATCTTATGACATAAATATTATATATGCAACTTTAAAAATTCATTGTTACTATATTTTCCTCCTTTTATTGCAGATCAGTGATATCTAAGCAGATATGCGACTAAAGCCCTTTGGGATTAGAATGACCTATCTGCCATCCCATCTCCTTAAGCCCCAAACCCCATCATCTTCCCACTAATCTTTACCAGACAGTAAGGGCCATTCAGCATTGAACTTGGTCTACCTCCTTTTTTTCTGGTTCTATCAAGAAACTCATTTGTATCCACATCTCCATTTTCAGTGGAAGAGGCGTTCTGTCTGGTTTAGGATTCCATAGCCTTATGTCACATGAGAGATGCTAAACCCATCACCAACAACCCTCTCTCTTTACAATGATGGTGGATTAAACTCTTTAACATCCTTCCCACTGAATGGCTGGGTCTCTGTCCCCTCCCTTTAGATCTGGGTGGCCTCTGTGACTGATAGATGAATAACATATGGTAGAAGTGGCTATGGTAGTTTTGGGGACCAGGCCTTAAGAGTGGCAGCTTCTAGCTTTCTGTCTCTTGGAACTTTCTCTCCAAGAACCTTGAGCTGCCAGGTCAGAAGTCTGACAACCCTGGAACTACCATGCTGGGAGGCTTCAAGCTGACAGCTCCAGCTGAGGCTAACCTTCCAACTATCCCTGCCAAGGTACCAGACACATGATTGCATTGGATCCTCCTGACTGGACCATTCAAAGCCAAAAACCACCAAATGACCTCAGATAATGTCATACAGACAAAATTGCCTGGCTTCAACCTGCTCAAATGCTGACCCATAAAACCACAAGATGGGTTCAAATGAATAGTGTCTGCATATTTTGGTTTAATTTTTAATGCAGCCACAGATAATCAGAACATCTTCAAGACCTTCTCCTTTTCCCTCCCTTCAAGCTGTCTTCATTTGCAATGTACACAAACATGCTGAAGACTGGACCAGTCTTACAAAAATCTCTCACTTTACCTTCTCTTTTAGATGACACCTCATACATTAGTTTTCTCCTACCTCTCATCTGTGGTCCCACCTTTCAATTCTCATCTTCCTGAAATGGTGTTTCTTCCCTAACTATGTTGGTGAAATTATTTTTGCCAAGATCAATGATGTTTAAGCTTTGCTAAATATAAGTAATTAGGGCTGGGAATATAATTCAGTGGTTGGGCACTTGCCTAACACATGTGAGGCCCTGGGTTCTATCCACAGCACCAAAAGAAAAAAAAGTTAAATACAAATAGTCAGTGTTAGGTTCTTACCTTCCTGCTCTCTCTGCCTTGTGATGCTCCTAACACTCACTCCTTTTGGAAATGCTTCTCCCCTGGCCTCCTTCTGACTGCTCCCACCCTTTTGTTCTTATCTCCCTCCTCTTTCTTCTTTATCCTAATTCCCCTTCTGCTGCCTATAACTTAAATATCAAAATTTCCTCAAGCTTCTCTTCACTTCTCTCCCCCCTCCCATGCTTTCCACAGTCCTTCTGTGGCCAGCCCTATACCCACTGCTTCAAATAAATACTATGACCTGACGCCTTTAAGTCTGCATTTCCAGCCTAGACCCTCCTTAAGAGTCAAAGAGCCTACTCCTTATTCCACATAAACCTGAAGGTATTCAAACTCAGCAAGGGCAAAAATTAAAATGTGCACCTCACACTCTTCAGACTTCCACTTTTCTAAAATATGTTTAAGTTGTAGTTGGACACAATCTTATTTTTTTTTGTTTATTTACTTATTTTATGTGGGGCTGAGAATCAAATCCAGTGCCTCACACGTGCTAGGCAAGTACTCTACCAGAGCCACAACCCCAGCCCACAGACTTCCATTTTACTGTAACACCTAGTCTACCCTCTACTCGGGAGTTACATTTGACTCTTCCTTCAGCCGTGTTCATGTTGATTCCACTTTCTTAATTTAGAACTGGCTTATTCCTCTCCCACCCATTTCTAACACTATTGCTCAGGATCTCAAAATTTCTCAGTACTTCTGGTCTCCAGACTCAATTCCCTCTCTAATGTCCTGTGAGAGTATTCATTTTAAGGCATAAATCCTACACTATTATCCTTTGCTAATATTTTCTAGTGATTCCCCAATAGTCCGGCTTGTGAACAGAATTCCGCAGCATGACATTCCCAGTTCTTATCCTCTATGTCTCATCTCTTCCCTTTTCCCACTTGTGTCCTGATAGCCAACCTAATGGAAGTATTTGCAGTTCCATAAATTCACTAGACTCAATGGTGCTGCCAGCCTCTGTACCTGTCCTTTCCTCCATTTAAAACGTCCCTCCAGGGGAGGGAAAGGGAAGGTACTGGGGGATGAGATTGATCAAATTATTTTATGTGCATGTACAAATATGGCATAACGAATCCCACTATTATATATAATTACAATGTACCCGCAAAAATATCTCTCTCCCAGACTCCTAAACCAATTGAATAGTGACTTTTTGTTGAAAGATCAATTTCACTACAACCTTCTCAAGAAAGCCTTCCATGCCCCCTCATTTTTCAATAACTTTCTTAGTGTGCCGACTTTGTTCTTCTCTATCCTGACATTTATGAAAACATATTTTCTACTTAATGGCCTATTTGAAAGTCTGCTTGACCTCTGGACTGAGGCCTCCTTAGAAGGCAGGGATTTATTTTTTTAATCTCAGGTCTCCACTCATATTCTGACATATGGCATATACTCAGATATTTGTTGAATGACTGAGTGAGTGAGTGGCATCTTTCCATATTTATAAGTTTCATTTACTCTTTTACAATATTACAAAAAAACTATGAAATTCATTAAATTTCTCCCTGTAAAGAAATAGTGCTAAAAAAGGATCATATCAATATTCACCTTCTCAGCTTTTCTTTGCTTGAATGAAGAAAGGAAATCTTTTTGCTCTTCTCAGAATCTGACAGTGGAGTCTTTAATTCAAGCCCAAGATCATTTCTTACAGATTCAGAGCTAGAAACAAGATAAAAATCATACCACATATTAAAGAGAAAAATTCCCAGGCAATATTAAACAATAAGCGCCAACACTCTAATCAAATAATGCTTCTCTAAGTCTCTTGCTTCATACAAAGGGATAACAAAATAAGTGTTTTGCTTCCTACAAAGGAATACTGAAGCACTTTAACTTATCAATTGGCACAGAACACTTTATCTTAAAATTTCAAAAGAATGTATTAAAATCATCGTAAATTCAATGACTGTTCAAAATTTGAAATATACTGGTAAAGTATAACAGATAAAAGCAGAATTAAAACCTTCTGAGTTCATTGATTATGACTATCCCAAATTATAGACAGTACCCTAATAGGTGATGGTTTGACTCACAATTATTCAACTTTATGATGGTGTGAAAATACACCAATCACACCCTTCTATTTTCTACTTTCAGCACAGTATTCAATAAATTACGAGAAGTATTCAATGCTCATATAACCTATTACAAAACAGGTTTTGTGTTAGATGACTTTGGTCAATTGTAAACTAAGATAGGTGTTCTGAGCATGTTTAAGATAGGACAGACTAAGCTATGATATTTACAAGGTTAAGTGGATTAAATGCATTTTCGACTTACAGTACTTTCAACTTACAATGAGTTTTTATTGGTACATATCCCCATTTTAAGTGACTGTATCTACTCTTTAGAAGAAAAGGTACAGGTCAAGATACACCTCTTTCAACTTGATCAGCAAAGGACAGGTTCTTTCCATTTCAAAATCTATTATTTAATGGACATTTTCTGGCTCTGCCATTTTTTAGGAACTTCAGACTTTTCAATTGATTTTTCAAAAAAAAAAAAACCTAAAAAACTTGTAAACTAAGCCTATTTCTTTTATTTAAAAGAAAATAACTTGATTTGAACATTTACTTTTATCTATAGTGACAGGATTCTGAGAAAAAACAAACACTCCCGATGAGTAGAGATGAAAAACACTTGCAAGTAATATAAGGAAATCAGGAAACCTTCCAACACCCTTCCCAACCTCATATCCGAGATATGAGATCATCTCCCAGGTACAGTAAAGCTCTTTGAGGTTAAGATGTTAAATAAGATTAAGGAAGCTGTTGCTATCTCTGTACTACTTAAGTGAGCTCATCTTTGGTTTAACCACACTTAACTGGTTGCCAAGTCCCTTCCTTGTTCAAAATAGCAGATGGCCACATTCTACAAATTCTAGAAGGGACTGACAAAATTCTCAACTTAGTACCCACAGCCTGGGCACTTACATCCACTTTGTAGCCCTAGACTCTATTTAAACTCTCCTTGGAATTTAGCTCTAAGTAGAGAAAGAAGTTCACAAAAACTGAATTTTAATAAGCATACAATGCTAACATTGGAAGTTCTGACCCTTCCAATGCCTGTCCAACTGCCTGTCCAATGCAGATTTAAATTCCAGCTTTAAAAGCTCTGAGAAAGAACACTGGAAGAAAGACACACTAAAACTTGCCCTATATATCAAGGGTTCCCTAAAAGCTACATGAGGTCTGTGAAAGAATCTCTAAGTCCTTTCTGAGGGGGCTTTTCAATAACTACAGGGAAGTTCATGAGTTCAAGAAAGTCAACAAGGAGGAAGTTGAGTGGGGGGTGGATAACAGGTAAGGCTGTTTTCTATTTAATTACTGGGGTTCCAAGTTTTTGTTTGAAGAAAGGATTCTACTGTTTTTTAAAAGTTGGAATTATCAGAAGGAAAAGATAGTGGACTGAGGCAGACATCATTACCCTGTATACATGTATGCTTACACGAATGGTGTGAATCTACATCGTGTACAACCATAGAAATGAAAAGTTGTACCCCATTTGTGTACAATGAATCAAAATACAGTCTGTAAAAATAATTAAAAATTGTTTTTAAAAGTCTGAATATCACCATTATGTAACTTTGATTAGTGATAACCCAGACTCTAACACTGATAAATTTCCCTGGGGAACTTACCACCTTACAATATGACCTATTTCTCTGTGGTCAACTACAACTGTTAATGCAGCACTTTCTTATATTGAGATATTCTGGTAATGAGTACCCACAGTTCCAGCTCAGGATTCTGCAACACAGAAAACATCACATCCCTCTTCCACAGAGGAGCCTTTTTTATTGCATCACCCCCAGCACTTGAGCTAGTTTCATATAAGATTTTTTTTTTTTAAATGAACACAGTGAAAATTGCTAATATAAGAAAAACCACTAACCAATTGAATAGATCAGTGGAAAAACATCCCAGGTGTTCACTGCAGGAATTCTGTAGGGGTAATTCATGTTCTTCAGACTTTATAGCATTTTCATTCTTATCTGAAAGAATGAAAGAGGACCATTTTAATTCTAAGAAATTTATAGATTTCAGTCTGTGAAGCATAAAATGACCCAAATTAAAAAGCTACATTAAAATACTGGGACTGGAATTGTGGCTCAGTGGTAGAGCACGTGCCTGGCATGTTTGAGGCACTGGGTTCAATTCTCAGTACCACATATAAACAAATAAAGGTTCATCCATTGACAACTAAAAAAAATATTTTAAAAAAGTAAAATACTATTACACCAGAATATCTTCTTTTCAATCAGTTTCTAGTAACTTAGTGATAGGTGTGCTTAAAACACATTTCACTGAATTTATTTATCAAGTTCCTATTTATAGGTAAATGTCAAGAGACAAAAAATATGTATGAGTCTTCAAAAAGCAGCTGCATTGTCAAAATATGGCCTCTAGAAATTTTTTTTTGTCTTCTCTTTTGCAGCTGCTCATCCCTGGAGCATAGATGAGACAACTGGAAACAGGCGTGGTCATGACCAATAGAAGGTTGTTGGACAGGTGATGAGCAGCTGCTGGGTTTCTACTGAGGACCAGCTAGGAACCAATTGCCAAAAGGACCTTGGCCACCACAGCCATTTCCAGGAAGAACCGTGAAAGTGCAGGGGCTGGGAGCCCTGGGAATATTACAAGGCAGACTCAATAATCTGAATATTTTTAAATAAGATTAAAAAAAGACAGGGTATACTGAACCCTGTATCATCTGGAATATGAGCTTACCCAGAATAATCCTGGAAGTGTCGACTTAAGGCATATTTTAAGAAAAAATATCTTAATTTTGATTTAAATTTTTTTCTACCTTTATTGAGGTATAACTGACAATTCTAAATTCTATGTGTTTTGGAAGTCTAATTAGTTGATAAACACTGTGCAATAATCACAATTAAATTAACATATCTACTACCTCAAATATTTATTTTCTTTCTTTTCTGTGTATGTGATGGGAACACTTAAGACATATCCTCTTAGACACGTTCAAGTATACAGTTCAGTACTGTTAACTACAGTCACCAAACTGATTGTTGGACCTCCAGAACTTATTCATCTTATATAGCTGAAACTTTGCACCCCTTCACCAACATCTCCCCATTTGATATCATCTTAATTCTAGAAGATTTATCAGCTATTATCCCAGGCATACAACAACCCCCCCCCCCCAAAAAAAAAGCAGCATTGACCATCATTACTTCCAGTAGAACATAATTTCAGAACCTGGAGCCTATCCTTTTACAAGTAAAGCTAATTCAATTTGTTTGTGTTTAGATACTAGCAATACATATAACACAACAGGTAAAGAAATCAGAAATGTGAGGTCTAATTGAAGCACTGACACTAATTCTCTGCATCTAAAGATCTAATAGAGAAAGATAACCACCCTATTAATTTGAAGAGGTAGAATAATTTATATTCAAGTGTTCTGCAAAGGAGAAAGTAGAAAACAATTCAAGGTTAGTGCCCTCGACTTTTAGACATTCATATAATGACACAGCATGATTGATTCCATTTTGATGGCAAAGAAATTATGGTAACTATGCTATTAAAAAAATTAGAAATGATCTTTTTACCAAACAACAATAAAAATTCACCTGTGTCTATCGCAATACCATATTGTGCAACACATTTTAAATCTCTAAAGATGTCAATCTTTTTCACCTAGGTTAAAAGTTTTCTCTTTATTTATATTTTATTTTCTTCTGACCATGATTAAACAAAGACTAGATGTTTGAGTATGTAGCAAACAGTTAATCCTCAGTAGACAAAAGACATGAGTGGGAAACCAATGTAAAAACGTATAAGAATGGTTTTCATAGGATTTTAATGAGAATTTTTCAAACCTTTGGATATTTTTCACTCACCTGTATCTGAGAAATATGTTTTCCAGTATTTTACCACAATACTCATTTTTTCCATTGTCAGCGGTTCAGTTAAAGTAATATCAGCTCCATGCCCTGAAATACAACCTAAGCATTTTGTATTAAATATTGACCTTATGATTTCTATTTGAAGAAAAAACAAATTCTATATCCAGCAGGCACATACCTTTAAAATTTTCAGGGATTATAAAAACAAACAGCCAATGTGTATTTTTCTTCTTGCCAAATCTGAGAGGGAAAGAAAATGTAATAATGAAGCAAAATCATCATTCAAAACTTTGGAATTCAAAAAGCTAGACTTACTAGAAACTAAGCTAGAGTGATTTTTGTCATTTCTTTAGAAATTAAAATGATAGCATGAATATGGAAAATTAACAAAAGTGGTATCTTTAATCAATGAGAGGAGAGATGAACTTTTTATTTGAAAACAAAAACAAAAAAACAGAACAACAAAAACCCTATGGCAGCTTAGGAGGCTGAGGTAGGAGGATTACAAATTCAAAGCTAGCCTTAGCAACTCAGTAAGACCCTGTCTCAAAAACAAAAAACAAAAAACAAAAAACAAAACAAAACAAAAAGTCTGGTTTGATGTGGTTCAGTGTACTTAAAACAACCAAATTTTTAAATTGCTCATCAGTTTATAAGACATTGGGGGAAAGATGAAAATTTAAACAATATCATAGGGATGTAATCAGTAAAATACAGAATGTGGGAAATTATATAAGACTTATGATCCCTTTTTAAAAATATGTATATTCTTTAGGTTTTATATATATATGTGTATATACTGCTTATATACATATATATGTTTATGTGTCATATATATATATGAAAAGAATATGGAGGAGAAAGAGAAAGTTGATTCCTTTTTTTTTTTTTTGGATACCAGGGATTGAACTCAGGGGCACTCAACCACTGAATCACATCCCCAGCCCTATTTTGTATTTTATTTAGAGACAGGGTGTCTCACTGAGTTGCTTAGCACCTTGCTTTTACTGAGGCTAACTTTGAACTTGCAATCTTCCTGCCTCAGCCTCTCAAGCTCCCAAGGTATGTGCCACCACAACCAGCCGAAAGTTGAATCTTGATTTGTTTAAACACACTTTTTAAAAAAGTTGTAAGATAAGCAGGAAAAATCGAATACTCATTAGATATTGTGACTACATTAAGGGAATTATTATTAATTTTTAAAGGAGATATTGGTATTATGGTTATCTTTGAGTCCCTATCTTCGCTGTGTATTAATTTATGGATAAAATAAAACAATGCCAGATTTGCTTTAAAATAAACCACCTGGAGGCAGCATAGCTTGGAAAAGAGATGAAACAAAATTGGCCAGATGTTGATAAATGTCAAGCTGCATTACGGGCACATGGAAGTTCATTACGCATTTTTGTTTACTTTCATATGCTTGAAATTTTTCAAAGTAAAGCTTTTAAAAATCGTGCCATTATAATTAACTAAACTCAGTAGGACATAAGTTGGTTAAACCTTGGCATTAACAAAACTGAAATATTTTTCCAAGGACAGTACTGGGTGGAATTAATCTTTCAATTGATGGAAACAAGCAACTTTTTTTTTTTTTTTTTTTTTTTTTTTTTGAGACTAGGGATTGAACTCAGGGGCACTTTGCACTGAGGTATATTCTCAACCCTTTTTATTTTTTGAAACATGTCTTGCCAAGTTGCTGAGGGTATGCTAAGTTGCCCAGGCTGGCCTCAAATTTATAATCCTGCCTCAGCCTCCTGAGTTGCTGGAATAACAGGCATGAGACACCAAACAAGGTATTCTTAAATACCTAAAAACATCATTTATCAGTGTGTGGTTATATATGCTTATTATTCATTCATTAAGTCCAGAATTGGAAGAATCCCCAACTATATGATATTGTTAGATTATCTGAAATCAAACATATATTATTTTGTGTTAGAAATTCTAACCCTAGGTATCCACCAGGGATTGGTTCCAGGAACCTATGGGGATACCAAAATCCTTGGTTGTTTAAGTCTCTAATATAAAAAGCACAGTATTTGCATACAACCCACACACATCCTCCTGTATACTTTAAATCATTTCTAGATGACTTATAATGCCTAATATAATGTAAATTCTATGTAAATAGTTATCTTTAGAACAACTCTGAATAATAAGAAAAAAGTCTATACATGTTCTGAACAGATGTGGTTTTTAAAAATATTTTTGATCCGCAGTTGGTTGAATCTGAGGGTGAAAAATGTGCAGATATGGAGAGTTGACTATGAATGATTTACATATCTACATCATGTATATTGAGAACCTACTACGTGCTAGACTCCAGAGTCAGCTTTGTGATATATGGGGTAAACAGACAAGATCCCTGCTCTTGTGGGAGGGCAGATGTTAAACAAATCATGGAAGATAATTAAGTGGGCAGAACTATGTCCAGTGCTGTGAATACAGATCTCAGGGTCCATGGGAGCACTTCAGCCTTAGGGGAGGCCTCCAGGCAGACAGGCTTTTACAGCTGGCTAGGAGTCAATCATACAAAAGGTGGGGGAAGGGGGAGGGCAGGAAGCACAGAAGCAGAGAATACTCTGGGCAAAGGCAACAGCATGCGCACAGGCCCTGGGTAGGTAAATGTCAAGGTAATTTGAGAAAGTGAAGGCAGTCCAGGATGACCCTAGCATGGAGCACCTAAGGAAGAGAAGCATGAGATAAGACCAGAGAGGCAGGGGAAGGCTGGGTGGGATGCTTTTAGGCCAAAGAAAAGATTTGCTGTTTAATTAAAATGGGAATGAAAGGCTACTAAACTTGAGAGTGACATGATCCTATTTGCATTTTAGAACGATCACACTGACAATGCTGAGATGGGTTGACTGGTAGCACAGGGTGGGTAAAGAGACCATACTGCAATTACCCAGGAAGAACTAATGTTGGAGAAAGCAGACATATCTGAGAATCTTCTGTAAAAATAGGTCATTCCAAATATTTGTCATGTCAATTACTTCAGACAAGGAGGACTTTTGCTAAAATGTGACATTCACCTAATAGAGGTCTATTTGGGCTTCATACTGTTCTGTAAATTCTGAAGAGCGGGGGCTAGAAGAGAAGAAAGGAAAGGAAACATGGTCTTCATGAGGAAATGGGCATGTGTGAAGGGAGACTAGGAATGGACTGGCCATCTGAAGGCAGAGGTAAGAAGAGCACATCACTGTACTGATGCGGAGAGCATGGGGACCTGGAGGGAGTGCGAGTACAGGATGCTGCCCACCTTGATGTAAGTATTTCATGTTATTTTTTAAATGATGAGAAAGGGTAGAGTATGTAGAGTAATAGAAATACAGACAACAGGATGAGAGGAAAGAGCAGGAAATATACATGGACTGAACATATACAACCACTCAAAAAAATTACTGGACAGTTCAGTTGAAATAAAAAACTTTAGAGATTTATCAAAAGTAAACTACAGGGACTGGGGAGATAGCTCAGTTGGTAGAGTGTTTGCCTCGGAAGCACAAGGCCCTGGGTTCAATCCCCAGCAACACACACACACAGAAATAAACTATAAGTCAAAATACTCAAACAAGCAAATTGAACAAAATAGATTCTTTACTTTTAGAAATAACTCTTTTCATTTTTGCAAAATCATACCAATTGATTTTTTTTGAGATGGAATATGTTAGAATTTGTATATATGAATTTATAGGCACTGATGACTTACAAGTTTTACATCAGTTGGAATTCCTGAATTCGTCTGTAGTACAGAATCAATGACCATCCCAAACACTCAGCCTGCCAGTGACACCCTAATTGTAGAGCTGTACAGGGATTGAGGCAATCAATAGGGTTCCCAGAATCCAACACTCTAGTGCTAAACTCAGCTTCTCATTCACATTCTGCACAAATCAATAAGCTCAAAGAGTTTCTAGCTTCCAGGATGACCAAGAATACGTCCTCTAAGGAATGAATGCTCCTTGAAACAAAACTAAGCAACACAAAAACAAAACAAAAATCTATCCATCTCAACCAAAATCACTTCTTCCACATTCCGAAATCCAATTTCAGGCTGAGTGCCTGTCAATTAAAAGATTCTCATGTTTTAAAAACTTATAAGTCATTTGGGACAGTTCATTTCTCCTTGTGTTTCACATATTATAATGTTCAAATGTCAGGATGGTTCCTGAGGTTCTACTCAGGGATCTATGAACTGGACAGATATTCTGCTTTCTATTCCTCTGCCTGTCTCCAGGACTCTAAGGAACTGAGGCCAGTCATCAGCTCAAACTGCAGTATGCACATTCTCGGTTTTGTCCCACCCCCAGGTCTGGCACATGGTACGATAATAGAAAGATTATATAAACAGGTTTTGAGCTGAGTTTAGGAGAGCCCTCACCTCTGAAATCTATCATCTAAGAAAACCAAAGCAACCTTTTTTTTTTGGTACTGGGGATTGTACCCAATGGCACTCTACCACTGAGCTATATCCCACCAGCCCTTTTAATTTTGAGACAATCTTCTGAGACTGGCCTTGAACTTGCTATTCTCCTGCCTTAGCATCCCCAAGTTACTGGGATTACAGGTGTGCATCACTATGCCCAATGCCAAGCAGTGTTAAGTCCCTGTGAAACTGGGTTGTAGCCTTCTTGAATACAGTTATCTATTATGCAGTCCATGGGCCAAACGAAGCCAAACTAATCTGCATGGCCTAGTTGAGGCTCAGAACAAATAAGGTTTTTTATTAACCATTTAATTAAAACAACCATTTTCAGTAAGGTTAAAACTTTTACTGTGAACATGAGAACACTGAGCTCACCTGCTATCGAGATGTATGTAGCATTTTAACGTTATTCTGGCCAATAATGAAGGTCAGTGTGCCCTGCTCTCATTACACTATTTCACCAAAGAGTTCCTTTTGTAAAACTCTTGAGTTAGGTTTATCATGTCATATGACACTAGAAATTATAAATATATATAATTTTCTAAGTTCTTACATTCACCATCAGTTCATAGGATAAAGTTTTTAGTAAAATAGAGGCATGCATTGCTTAACGATAGGGACACATTCTGCAAAATGCATCATTGGGTAATTCCTGTAAGATGTACTTACAGAAACCTAGATGGAATGGCTCAATCACAGGATATAGCCTCTTGATGCAATCAAGAGACACAGTAAACACAAGCTGGATGAGGGTACTGACTGCAGAACAGGACATACTGTTTTACAGTAAACTTTTTTTCAGCAAATAGAAATACACTCTAAATTAATGATAAAAAGTATAGTAAATGCCTAAAGCAGTAACATAGTCATTTATTGCCATTATGAAGTATGATGAGTTATACAGATACAGGTGTATTGCTAGACTTTTATCTGACTGGCTGCACAGTACGTTTGTTCAGAACAGCATCACCATAAACATATAAGTAACGTATTGCACTACAACCTTACCATGGCTAAGATATCATTAGGTGATAGGAATTTATCAGTCCCATTATGAACTAAAGGACCACCATCATAATACTAACTACCATAGACTAAACTGTTGTTATCTGGCATAGGATTACATGCAGATATTTTGTTATTATTATGCTTATTGTCAAGTGTTCAGGGGACAGGTCATGCAAATTGGCTAATAAGAGTTAATGAGTTATACTGTTAAGTCAAGGATATTTTGGAATTGGGGACATAAAGTGACAACTTGTTAGATCTCTGTGGCTCATAAATTGGGCTTTCTAAGTGAAGAGATAAGTTGACTGAAAAACAAACTACATGGAGAAAAATGAAATCAGATCTGAATTTGATTTTTACTGAATGGCTGGAACCACATTCTGGGTTCCTTCCCTTACTCAATGACTGAGTTTGTGAGAAGTATGGAATCTCAGAAATATAGAACCATGTCAGGAAAAAGAAAACTGCAGTTCTAGAAAGCATCCATACACTGTCGACAAATTTAAGACATATTTTAATTTTCTGTACCTGCATTTAGAAGATCAAGTGTTAAGATGTGTCTGAATTATCAAGTGTCTGCTCTTTGAGTATGGCTTAGTTTTGACCACTGACAGGTCAACACTGAAATATCCTGGAATTCTGGAGCTAAGCCTATGAATTCTAAAATATGTTATCACTGGGTAGTGTTCGAGTTTATCTGGTTCGATTAAAAATATGTTCTTTCAACACATTCATGAAATGAAAACAATTCAGGAATACTATTAGGAATGTTGAACTATAATGGGGATGTGTCTACTGCTTGAGATAAAGTACCAATATTTTTATGAATGATTAAAGTTAATCAATGATTAACAACAAGCTCAAAAGACAGTTCTTCTCTAAGAATCTATTTAAGAGTCCTTTAAGGAGGCTCCTTTAATTTTATTCCAAAATAACCCCAATACTATAACTCACAGGCTAAACATCATCCTTATTTCAATAAAAATCCATGTGACTGAATAGATAAATAGGTTTGTGATCATATGCTCAAATAAATACGCACACTTCTAGTCTACAGTAAATTCCTCACTCCCTACTAGGGAATACAATGTGTCCAGAGAGAGAATAGTAAGGGAAATAAATAGTTGTACATTTTCCTGGACCCATTCATATTTTGAGGTACTATAAAACAACAACAAATATCTAAGAGGAAAATCCACAAATAGCAGAAGAAAAGCTAAACTAGATTCTTCATTTTGGGTTAGTCATTAAATGTTAGCCAAAGCTCAAAAGACTTTTAAAAAGATGAAATTTTAAATGCCTTATGAGTCAGTATGTTTATAAGACTCATTACTCTATGAAAAACCACAGGTTGAAAAATTATAAATTTCCTCCACAATAATTTAATAATTCATAAATCATGAACTCATAATAGTTCTGAGGGCAAGGAAGGGAACTCCTATCCTCCAAGGTCAGCAACACAAAATCAGTTTCCACAAAGAAAATATCCCCTTTTCAAAGAGGAATACAAAAGCTAGAACTCATTTTTTGTCCCCAGAATACCACTGACCTTATCCATTCGATCATTCACTTATACCTACAGCAAGGCTGTGAGTCAAGACCTACTCTGGGAATTGAGAACAGAGCAAGAGACAAGGAAAAAAAATTGGTGTATTCTACAAACTACCCTTTTTTCATTTCAGACACATACTTTTAGAGAAAAATGAAAGAACTACCATATGCATATCTGTACACTTAATGCCTTCATCTGTCTTCTTTCATCTACTATGAAATAAGCTATAGACCAATAGCTCAGTGGTAGAGCACTTGCCTGGCATGCATGAAGCCCTGGGTTTGAGCTCCAGCACCACACAGGCATTTACTTACACACACACACACACACACACACACACACACACCTTAAGCTGTTATTTAAAGCAATGAAACCTATAGTGGGGGAATCTGCCGAAATAAATATCAGACAGGAAATTCTGTCCTTGAATCCCTAGGTTTTAATAACTGTGATTAAACACAAAGCTTGTTCTTAAATAGAACTTTATTTTTACCCTGTTCTAAACATCAATGATGAGCAAATACAAAGTTCTACTCCATTTAGAGAGACAGATAGAATGTCACTCCTGAAACAAGGGAAGAGATCAGCCATACTGATTTGTTCAGTGTCCTTCCAAAATCATGTATGCACTTGATTTATACCAAGTCTGGCGTATACTGAATCTCAGAAGTATAAAATAAATGGCTTCAATACAGAAGTTAAATAATTACCTACTTTTATAAAGAACCTGAAGTAAGTAGTTCTGAGTTTTGTGAAAACAAGATATGTGCTCTTTGGCAAGTCACTTTAGTCTTATTTTCTTATCTGTCAAAAGTAGGGACAATGAAATCCTGCTCTACTCATGTCATGGAACTGCTGTAAAATAAAAATACTATATGAATGAGAAATTGTGTTAAGTCCCTGACCAGGAGTAACTAACTATGGCAGATGTTTTTAAAGTGCTATGATAAAGTAGGCACATGCTTAGGACGACTGTTCATAACGTGTTTGGGAAGTGAAATCCACTTTTGAGGTTTGCCTGGTTTGTCTAGAATTTAAGTTACCAATAGAAAGTTGAAAGAAAAGCAGACTAGTGGTTCTAAGAAACTCCAGGAATAGTGTGTGTCTCTCCCCCTAAGAAAGGACTCAATGGCTTGGGCTTCCCATTCCAACACTTCTCTTCCCCTAATATAGCCTGCTTGCCCCTATTTAATCAGGGATCACAATATTGACTCTGAATTTTCTGAGTCCTATCTTATAATTTTGACAAGCTCTCATATACTCAGTGTTATCTATAATTCTACTTTCTTGATCATGTCTTTTCATAGAGAGAAAAAAAATTTGTTCTGTCCTAACCCTGTTTAAATACAATCTAAGTGGTTTAAAATTCTATGTAGCCAGGAAGAACTGGACTGCAGTTCTCAGGAGTCCAGTTCTCGAGAGCTGGAGCGGGACGGAATAGAGGGCTTCAGTGGACCTCCATGAAGAAACGGGAATGTTGGAGGTGGTAGTATCTGGATTAGCCTTGAGGACCTCAAGGCTCCAAAGGACAGCTTCAGTTCACAACCAACATAGCAGAGCTCAGAGTGCTCACTTGCTTTAATATCTGCTGTAATAATTAATTAACTCTGAAAAGATGTGTCATTTTAATGATGTAGTTATTTTAAAAGTATATCTAAGGGAGTAATGTAAGGATTATACACCAAATACCTTTCTGGGACCAACTAATTCTTACATTATCACCCAAACCTATTCTCAAGTTGAAATAATTCTTACAGTATGTCACACTGGCAATAAAAATAGCAACATGTATATAGTCAGTCATGAAGATATGCTTCATTTTAAAAATTAAAGTAGAAATATATCATCTTTTAAGGATTTTTATAGAAACCTCTTTTTAAAACACCAGTCTAAAGATATAGAGTCAAGGTTCTGAAAGTTTACCTAATTGACCTGACAGCTTCCAGCTCCTCTGCACTCAGGAAGGAAGTGGTCTTCAGGAAAACCATGTCAAATGTGCAATCATCTAACAGTGTGGCTGCCTTCTGCACATCACTAATGGTGATGGTGACTGCTGCTGTATTTGCAAAAAATTTCTGGAGAGCATCAGCCAGGTGGTAAACAGTGTCATCGCCAACTAACAAGAGGTCTATTTTTGCCTAAAGGAGAAGGAAGAAAGCAAAAGTACTACATAATTAATATCTGGACATAGAAAAAACATTGTGTATGAGAGGATAAAATAAATAAAGGTGACAAATAACAATGATTGCCTCTACAGCTGGGCTGGATGGTGTGCTAAGCACCTCAAAAGGCAGGAATGTATTCAATATTTGGGATTCAATGGATCTGAAGGTCATTCTATTTTTTAAAGTTTTTCCTACCCATACTATTCTGCATTTTCTTGCAAATTTCTAACTTGCCCCATTAACAACAGACAACAATCTTATGACCCAGTTTCTCAATAGTCCATCCCATTGGAAATTCTGTTTACTGCTTAGAAAACCAAACTGGTACTCTCCCACACAATTCATTTTGGTGAAACACACATTCCAAAGAACAGCAAAAATCTAAATTCCTAGATCCTAAGAGACACTTGAAGTCATTTGAAGGGAATATGTATGCTATTCAAATCTGAATATCAGGAACCAAAAAGTTTCTTCATTTCTATTTGGGAGTATTTTCAAATACAATTAGGAAAAACAATTTCCATCCTCACTTTTAATTTCTCTGTGTTTTATTCCCTATAGGTAATGAACATAGCCCATGGAAAATGCCCAAAGTTGCAAATGCTTGAATTAATGGAAAGAGTCAAAAGGCAATTGGAAAAGCCAGACCATGGACAGATCCATGTCTGAAAACAGATTTAGGAGTTGAGGGTTGAAGCCAAAAGTAGTAGGTGGAGGATTTAGAAATTCATGTATAAAGAGAAAAGCAGCCTGCCAAAGGTGCACCTCTGTAGGGCAGGATCCTGGTGTAGTGGCTCCCTGGACTATCCCCAGCTTCCACCTGGTTTCCCAAGGATTGCAGGAAAGAACTGTGAGGTATAAGAAACCAGGCAGGAGATTGAAGTAAGTAAAGATTCTGAATTTTTTACCTGCTCATCTTCTGATTTTCTTCCTTTTTTTTTTTTTTAAAGTAAGTTTTTATCATCTCATATCCTCATTCATTTCCTTCCCTTGGAACAACCACTGTTAACAATTTGCTGTCTATCCTTCTACACAATTTTTATGTCAAATATATCAGTATCACATACCCACATACAGCTTTTTTTTAATAAATGGGATATTCCATTTTTTAAAAGTTAAGTTTTTTTTCTCACATAATGATGTAGTTCAACAGTTCCTCAAAATTTTTGGTCCAACGAGAACATTTTCATTTTCCAGAAGATTACAGATGTATTTTCTTTAAAAAAAAAAAAAAAAAAAAGTTTCCTATCATTTGTTAGGATCTGGGGTGGATACTCATCTGTCATCTTCATCCAGTCTTTCTCATGTCCAATGATAATAATCGATGAAGCCATTCTCCAAATGTCGAACTTCAATGTTGTTCAAATGCTGTGATGAATATCTACATAAAGCTATAAGATCAGAAAGGTTTTCCGTTTTTCAACTTAGATACTGCCAAATTGTTCTCTCCAATAGAAACAAAAGTTTGTGTCCCTATCAATAATATATGCAAGTTCCAATATCCCTGAATTCTTAAGACCAGTTATTCTTAAGCTTTTTAATATTTTTGCGACTATTGTGAATAGCAAAACCCATTTAATTTTCCTTTTCATTAGTATTTTCCTAATCATCATTTAATATCTTTTCATTTTAACAGTAATTTACATTTCTATTTATCCCACATTCTATTTATCATGCATGCCCATTTTATTATGCATGCTTTTGTGTACCTTCCTATTTGTGGTTTGTCTTTTTCTTATTGCTCTGTTGGATTTTGTATATTGTGAATATCAGTCAACTATTTTGAGTCTGTTGCTCCATCTTTAAATTTAAATTCTCTTGTCACTGGTGTTTCAAATGTAGTTACAAATCTGTTTCCTTTGGGACTTTGGTGAATTTTGTCTTACTTTCAAACCCATCTGTTTATGTTAAAATATGGTTTGATATGCTAAATGCTTTTTTTTTTTATTTAGCTTTTTATCCTCTGAATTTATTTGGTGATTAACATGAGGTAAGTATCTGATTTCATCTTTTTAAAAGGTAGAGCTAACTGCCCTGATGGCATTCTTGAACAAGCTAAACTTCCCTCAGTTTTTTTAAATGCTACCATTGTGTATGATTTGTTTTTCTGAAGCTCATTTTGATTAATCTATTTGTCTATTCCTGGCTATTAGCACACTGTTTAATTACTAGTTATTTATAGAGTGTTTTTCTACTAGATAGAGTATATACATAGTTTCATTCTTGTTATTTTAAAATTTTGGTCGTAGGTATTTCCCCCACAACTTCTCTTCCAACAGAATTTTAGTATCACCTTGTCAAGGAACCCTGCTAAAGTTTTGATTATGCTTGCATTTATTTTTTTAAATTATTTATTCATTTTTAAATCTTTTACAGACTGCATTTTGATTCATTGTACACAAATGGGGTACATGATTTCATTTCTATGGTTGTGCACGATGTAGATTCACACCATTCGTGTAATCATACATGTATATAAGGTAATGATGTCTGTCTCAGTCCACCATTTTTCATACCCCCCTCCCTCTCATTTCCTTCTACATAATCTAAAGTTCCTCCATTCTTAGTTAGAATATCATCACTGTATTAAATCTCCCTATTTAGAAGGTATGACTCTCAAGAGAATTTGGGTCTATTATGTTCTTCATTTTTATAGTGACTTTCATATAGATTTTGCATGTATCCTTGAATATTTATTCCTAAATATTTTAACATTTGGAGATCACTGTGAAGGGGATATCTTTTCTCAGTCACTGAATTTTCTCATTGACATAGTGGACATATAGAAATGCTGTTGATTTCTGTATGAGGAACTTGCTTCATATATTTTCAGACCTGTATTTAGTCATGACATATTTTAATTGATTCTTCTCAATTTCCTTGGTAGACAATCATACCATCTTCAAAAACGACATTTTTGTCTCCATTTCCAGAATTTATGCCTTTTACTTGTTGATTTTAAAGCACTGGCTAGTGCAGGGGTTTTAGAGCTAAGTAAAATGTATTTTTTAAAAATTTTTTTGTAGTATAGAAGAACAGAATGTCTTTGTTTTGTTTCTATGTGGTCTAAGAATTGAACTCAGTGCCTCACACATGCTAGGCAAGTGCTCTGCCACTGAGCTACAGCCCCAGTCCAGTAAAATATATTTAAAACACTGAATATGTGTACATATATTTTACTCATAAGTATGCATCAACATAAAATTTAAGAATATATACTTTATGCTAACAAATTGTCAAAACTACAAAAATAAATAAAGCATTGGCTAGAATATCCAAAACAGTAATGAACAGCAGAAGTGATAATGAGCACTCTTGGTTTGTTCCTGGCTTTAGTGGGAATATTTTAAATATTTTTATCACTAAATATGAAACTTTCTGAAGGTTTCTATCAATATCCTTTATCAAAAATTAAAAGTATATTTCTATTTGAAGGTATGAATTTTAAGTCAGAAGTGGGTGTGGAAACATACCAAAGGCTTTTTCAATACGAACATGATCATACTGTTTTATTTATCCTTTAATTTGCTAGGTAAAACATCACATTAGTACATTTCCTAATGCCAAGCCATCACTGCAAGTGATAAACCAATTCATAATGTATAATACATTCAATTTGTTGTCAGATTCTTGTATCTATGTTCACAAGTGAAACTGGAAACAATTTTTGCTTTATTGTGTTATCATGGTTTTAGTATAAGGATTGTATGGCAACCTTGAAGAAGGAAAAGAAACATCAATATTATTCTATCGTCTCAAATATTTTAGAAAAACACCGAAATTAACAATATGTTTCTTGAGACTTATTTGAAACATGTTTATAAAAATGAATTTAGATTACCTTTTACAGGTAATCTAATGTGAAATGATCTAATTCTTTTCATTTATTTCAGGTTTCCTACTTACTGTAGTTTTAGTCAACCAGGGTTGACTAAAGTTTCCAACCTTCTCTTAGGAGAATTTTGTTCATGCATATTTTGAAAAATCCATTTCATCTATATTTTCAAATATATATTAATTTTTAAAAATATACAAAATGCATTTCTGGGTTTTAGCATGCTTTCTACTAGAAATTAATGGTTTTTTTTCTTCTTTTTTTCCCTGCTTACACTTTATTAGAGACTACAGAACTTCTATTTTAACCTGAGTTAAACTCCTATATAGTTTTTAATTTTGAAGAGGATAGTATTAAATTAGTTTTTGAATTTTTGGCCATTCACCAGTTGTTCATTTCTTATTGTGATGTACCATCAAAGTGAATGTGACCTGTATGTTGTATACTTTTTAGAATTTGACATTTTCTTTATAACCCAATAGTTAATTTTAGTTAATGTTCTATGGGTATTTAAAAGCAATGTCTATGTTCTAGTAGGCAAGTTCTATATATCTTTTAGAACAAATTCGTAAATTGTTTTCTTCTGTCGGGTCTAGTTACTCTTTCAGTTTATGAGAGGTATATTACAATCTCCCTCTCTAACTATGGTGCTGTCATTTTATCAATGTTTCTATAAATTCTATTTGTAACTAGGGGTCATATACATAAAGGTTCATGACAAGTTACACAAATTTCTATGGATATAGAACTGTAATATTTATACTGTATATTGATCTAGATTTATATGTTAAACAGTATATATAATTATATAAAGAAAGTTAAATATGGAATATAGTTGTCACCTTTGATACTTCACCTGAAATTTTACTTTTATTTCTACAACTGATTTTCGTATTCCCCTATTTGGAGCTTTTCTGTATTTTGATTTTGTGTAACTTTTATTAATAGCATAAAATTGAATATTTAGTATTTTTAACAATCTGAGCTTTCAGTTTTTGATACAGGACTAAAAGCAACTTATATTTATGACATTTACTACTTCCATTAATGTAATGATTAATCAGTTAATATTAATTATGAAACATTTACAACCTAATGTGAAATGATCTAATTCTTTTCATTTATTTCAGGTTTCCTATTTACTGTAGTTTTGTCTTTGACTAGGCTGATCAATTTTTCCTTTATCTATCCTGATGTGCCTACAGTGCTTTAGGAATTAAATTCTAAATTTAATAATTTAATTTCTATTCTGAGTGATCAATAGTCTTTGCTTTTTATTTTGAATTAATTTTAGATTTACTGAAAAGCTGCAGAGAGTTCTCAAACACTGTTCACCCAGCTACTCTATTAACACCGTACACAGTCATGCTATTTTTATGAAACCCAAGACATTGTGGGTTTTTAATCACAATTTGAAAACACTAAGAAATAAACATTGGTACAGTACTACTAGCTAAATGACAGACTGTTTGGATTTTACCATTTTTTGCACTAATGTCCCAGGATCTCTTCTAGAATAACACATTTAGTTCTCATGATTTTTAGTCTTCTGTAATCTGTAAAGATTTCTCAGTTTTTCCTTATTTTTTCTGACTTTTGAGGAGTGCTGGTGAAGTATTTTATAGAATATCCACAACTCGGACTTGTCTGACATTTTCACATAATGAGACTGAGACTTTGGAAGAACATCATAGACATGAAAGACCTTTCTCCTGGTGTCATGCATCAATGACACATCTACAGAGATGTTCACCTTGGTCTCTTGGTGAAGGTAGTGTCTACAAGGGTTCTCCACTATAAAGTCACTATTTTTTCCTTTCCATACACTGTTTTCAGAAGGGGTCCCACTAAGTCCAGCAGCATTCAATAGAAGGTGTCTCAAGTAACCACCTCTTGTAGGAAGAGCAAATTGTGGAGCTGTTAAAACCATCACAGTAATTAATTAACTGGAGATTTTGGAGGGGTATGAAAATAACCCATTTCTCCTAAAAGTTATACCCCCTAATTGATATTCATCAGTGGATCTTGCCTGTAGATCCACAGGCAAAAACATCATAATTCTGTGACATTCCAATTTATCATTTCCTTCCTTTCTTCTACATTATACTGTATTCTTATGTAAAGATTTGCCCCTTCTCCCTAATTTATTTATTCATCCAGCATTCATTTATATCAGTATAGGCTTATGGATATGTATTTTATTTGTTGGGTTACAGTCCAATGTTACTATTTATTTTGTTAGTCAAACTACTTCAGTTTGGTCACTAGGAGCTGGGAAGGGCTTCTTAATAAGCAAATGTATCTATTTGCAATTAAGATATAATCTAAATCTACAACCTCTCTTCCAACGAAGCAGTCTCCCTCCACACCATACTTCACCTAATCCATGTACTTATATACTATGACTTTTTGGAATTTAAATTCTAACCATTATTAAGTTTTTACATTTTTATTAACATTTATACTTAATGATTTTTGTTTCTCTAATTCCTACTGTTGCTTGAAGCTCATATTTGCTTCTTTCTTGGATTCATTTTATTGAATAAGGAAATTATTCTAAAGACTGAGGGTACAAAAGGGAGACCTAGAAAGTCTGAAAACATCTTCATGTGCTCTCACAATTCAGTACTAGTTTTACCTGGTGAATATTTCCAAGGTCCAAATTACTTTGTCTCTGAATTTTGAAGAGATTGGTTCATTTTCTTTTGCTACCCAGAGTTGGTGATGAAAAGTCAGTTGCTTTGTTTCTCTTTGGGTGATTTTCTCTTCTTTATTCTCCGGGTTTTTATAGTTCTCTAAGATGCCTACAAGTTTTTATACACTGGCTCTGGAAATGTCTTTTTTTATGTCTTTGATAATTTCCTTCTCTCTCCCCCCTTGTAAATCTTCTATTAGATATTAGAAATCCTAAATTGATTTTTCATGTCTCAACTTCTGAGAGACTAGACTTCCTTTATTTTTTAGATCATTAACTCAGTCCTCAATCTAGAACTTCTAAAGAGTTTTGCAATCTCAATAGTTTAATATAACTAGCTAATTTTTAAGAGTTTTTGGTAAATTTCCATAACTTGCTATTTTTACATTTCAATGTCCTCTCTGAGAATATAAATTAGAATTTTTAAAGTTTATTTCTATTCCCTTATGTCCTAGCCCATTCGGGCTGCTATTAAAAAGATACCCAAACAGGGTAGCGTATAAATAACAGAAACTTATTTCTGAGTTTTGGAGGTTGGGCAGTCCAAGATAAGATGCTGGAAGATCTGGTATCTAGTGAGGGCATGATTTCTGGTTCATACATGGCAGTTTCTCGCTGTTTTCTCACAAGGTGGAAGGGATGTTATGGGGTCCTTCTTGAGTCTCTTTTACCAAAGGGCACTAATCATATTCATGATGGGACCCTACAAGTCCTGATCAGTTCTCAACAGCCCAACCTCCTAACATCAGCACCTTGGGGATCAGGATTTCAACAGATGATAGTGTTTGGTATAACTGTTGTATTTGTGCATTTTTGTTTAGTTCTGCTGATGTCTGGCAATCTTTGCTTATTCAAAACATACATGTGAATCAAGGACTGAGTGGATGTGAGGCAAGCTTCCCTTTGAAAACCTAACACTTTGGTTTATTCCCTTCCTGGCCATAGCTGGTTTCCTTTTATCCTTGTCAATGATAGAGATATGGAAATTATCCACATTGGGAGTTCTCCTCCTAAGTATTGTTTTTAGGGAACAATTCCTGGGTTGCTGCTGTAGTAAGAATGAGCTGGAAGAGTCTAGCAGGGTCAAGAACTCGAGGGTCCCATTTGGCCCAGGTGCTCTGCATCCATTCAATTCAAAACCAGGTGAGCACCCTCTCTCACTTTGTTTCTATTGCTAAAATTATTTTGCCTCAGTATTTCTTTGTATCTGCTAAATTGTAGTTTCTTTTATTTAATTGTAGTTTCTTTTATTTTATTTCTTTTAATTGTAGTTTTCTTTTATTGGAAAAAAAAATCAATCCTATCTGCTTTCTAAATTTTAAGTTCTCTTGTGGAATTTTTTTTTTAAATGTTGAGAGAAGCTGTTTTGTTTGAATTAAGATCCCATTAAGGACCATACATTGCACTTGGTTATTGTCTCTTTGGACTTTTAATTTAAAATACCAACCCACTCCCTTTCCACTCCCTTTTTCCCTTTTACGTATTTACTTGCCTTTTTTTTTTCTTTTTTTTTTTGGTACTGGGAATTGAACCCAGGGACACTTAACCACTGAGCTACATCCCTAGCCCTTTATTTTTATTTAGGAACAGGGTGTCACTAAGTTGCTGAGACTAGTCTCAAACCAGCAGTCCTCCTGAGCTGCTGGGAGCCACCACACCTGGCTATTTCCTCATTTTCTAAGAGTATCTCCTGTATGGAGTATGGAGTGCACTGAAGGTTTACACATGTACTCAGTTCCCCATTGTGAACCAACCTCACCCACTGCCTCACAATCAGGGTAAAAATGTAAACTCCTTTATAGCCTGGTATCAACCTACTTTGCCAACCTTATTTCCTTCTACTTCCCTAAAATACCCTACATTTTAGGAAGACAGCATAATACTTTGAATGAACTTTGAAGTTTGGAATTTCTACAGCAGAGTGGAGGGGTCATTCCAGCATGTTTGTTTTTCATTTTATAAGCAGTCCTCTTTCTAGCAGTATTTCCTGAGCACTTTTGAGTGCAGATTGTTTGTGATTCGCCACTGTAGCACGATTTAGTCTGTATAAATAAATTTCCTCTGTGACCCCAAGGTTGAGCACTAAAATAAATCACTAACAAATGGCCATCATAGGAATGATTATAGTTTTGTTTTTGAATTAACCTATTAATTGAAGCAACTTACAATGCCCCTGAATAGCAATCTGGTACATATGATTTAACTTTCTCCGAGATACTTTTAAGAATGCAAACGGGTGCTATAATTACACTAAAATATCATGTATAAACCAGGGTGTCCTGGACTATGAATAATTTGAAAAATCTATAATAGAAACGCTTTCTTTTAAAACATCCTGCCACTATGTGCTTAAATAAGCCTGATGTTTACTTTCACTATAGATATTTACTGAGTCACTCCTATGGGACAGATGCAGTGGTGGGTGCTAAACAGACAAGGTCACTTCCCTGATAGGGCTTACAATCTAGCTGTTTTTAACTCTGCTGCTGAGAAAGCAAAGCCTTCCATCCTTGGAACACAGAATAGGGTTTGAGCTTCAGTTTTACCAAAGTTGCTACTGATTTTCTTTTCTTTTTTCTTTCCTTGACAGCTTGATGCAGTGAGAGGGGAACAAAGGCTTTAAAGGCAGAGACCAAGTTCTGCCATTTAGTTCAGACACCTATTAGGGCTGTGAATAAGATACTTATGTGGTCCTCTTCTGGAGGGTAACACTTTGATTTTACATTGCAAGACTGTTAATGAGGACAAATGTTTGTGCGTGCTTTGTGGGTGGTAGTTTCTGCCATATTTTCTCAAGTAATACCAAACCCGAACATAAAAAACACAGAAAAATGTCAACTTACCCTGATAAAGGAGAGGGAAAGGAAGAAGTAGAATTAAAAGGAGGGTAACATGTCCATGCTGAGCAGTGAAAACAGCTCTGAATGGAACTGATGTCTACATTGCTTGGGCTACAGGAAGCAGGGCATGCTGAGGAGCAAAAGGCAAGTTTGAATAACAGAAATCAGCTGCCTAACTTGAACCTTTTCCTAGGCAGCACCTGGTGTGCTGACTGCAATGTCCCCAGAATCTCAATCTTGTGGAGAAGGGTCCAGAAACAGCCAAAGGGGCAGAACGCGGGAAGTGGAGAAGTGGAAAGGAGATCCAGAAAGGGATTCAGAACTATTACCACAAACCCACTGCCATGCACAGGAGCCTGCAGTTTTGCACATTGTTTTGCATAGTGGCCACAGCAGAAAAAAAAAAGTTCTGGAAAGACCTGAATTGCCACCCTGTCAGAGACTTCTTTTCCTGCTCTACGAAAAAAATCAATGTCATAGCACACTTGGAATGTTAGTAATCAGACAAATTAGAACATTGCTTAAGTCCACCATCCAACAACCAGAATTAAGCAAACAGCTTATAATCAACATAAATCTGAATATTTACTCAGTTAAAAATATCTTGCTAATGGTGTGATAATAGGACACAATGAGAAAGATCTACTGATAATAAAAAGGAATAAAAGTTTCTCGTATGTTCTGCTTTTCCAAAACTGCCTTTTAGTTCATCTAACATTTCCACCTGTGATCACAATTTGGAGTGATACTAGATTTCATTTGACAGCAAGTCTTTTTCTGTTTGAATTGCTTATTGCACCTTTATAAAAAAAAAAAAAAGCAATACATATTCATTGGGAGGTTTTAAAAGACTTAAAGTGAAAGTAAAAAGCATCTGCAATCCCACCACCCAGGGAATATGCTGTTAACATCTTTTAAGTATATCTTTTAAGTATAGGCAGTTTTAGTACTGTGACATCACCACCAACCTTCTTTATCCTCTTCGATTTCCATGGTCACAGTAACACACAGGGCACTCCAATCTCACAATTTTTAAAACACATAATTTCCATTTGCAATCGGTGGCAGGCTAAACCCTTAATTAGTAACAGCAGGTGCTGAAGTGCTTAAAGCAAATCACTCCTACATTTTAGTGAGTTGTTATTTATGTCACTCTTATCACCGGGAGCAGCTCTGACAATCAGCAGCAGCTGCATGGGCCCATGCTCTCATGGGGCAATTGTGGGCTTCTAGTTTCCCCAGGAGTCAAGGGATTTAAGCAGCTCTATCTGGAGAAACTGAGCAAGCTGTTCTTCTTGAAAAGGCATACAAAAGGTTCAGTCAGGGCTTCATAGTCTCGTGGGTAGGAAATCACAATTATTTACGTACTACTACATAATCAGTTATTTTATTCAGAATTCCATTTGTAGCAGCTTGCTTCATCTTGCACCACAAAATACTTTTCATTCCAGTTTTTTGTTTGGTACTAAGGATTGAACTACACTGGGCACTCTACCACTGAGCTGCATTCCCAGCCTTTTTTGAGTCAAGGTCTCATTCCCTCATCTTGAAAAATTTAAGAAAATCTGTTAAACGAGTCCACTTCAAAATAACCATTCCGTTTCAGAGGGTATGTTCTGAAGAAAGGAAGAGATTAAGTAGTAGTAGATTAAGTCTTCTGAAGGTTAATTATACCCGGCATTTCAGGCCTCCCATACTTATCCATAAAATCTGTGAAAGTCACCACTGGCTGGCTTTGCTTTCTAGGGTGGACTAGGTTTTGTTCATGATTTAAAAAATCACCTCTTTATCTAAAAGAGTTGCCGTGATCACTTTGGGCTCTGCTAAGGGAATAGCCAAATAGGGGCTTTCAGAAGAGGCCAGAGATTTCCATGTGGAGGTGGAGGGTTTGTGGAGCGCAGGCACCTTTCTCGTCCACAGCTTTGGTTTCCACACTAACTTGCCAGCTTGGTCACAAGGTTTGAGCATGGATACCTTTGGAGGCCACAGCCAGTTAGCAAACTGGAAAGAAGCCAACTTGTCTAGCGACAGGAACGCAGGAAATAAGACTTCCTATGTGAAATACGTGTCTTCCCTATGTTAAAAATAAGTGACATTTTGTCCCCAATATCTCCAAGTACCTATTAAATTCTGCTCTTAGGTAACTCTCCAAGTGGCCTTCTGCTTGAAAAATGATTTTAAGTTGGGCAAGTGTCAAGCGCTGGGAGACAGGTTATCTTATAAAACTGTTCGGCCCCCTTTCTTCCTTGGCCTCCTTCCCTGATGTAATTCGGCCCCATCCCCAAACTCAAGGCCTCAGGGCCCCAAGGACCAGGACCTGGTGCCTGGGGGCCCTCTCGGAAGCGCGGGCCACACTCGCTCAGCTGGAGGCACCTGGAGGCGGCCCTTGAAGTGGCCCTCCTAGGCCCCTCAATGAGAGCGGCCTGAGTCCGGCTCAGAAGGCCAGGGGCCTGGGCCCCATGGCCCGCCGGCGCGCGGTTATAAACGCAGCTGCCTCCCCTTCTTCCTCCACCTCTTCCTCCTCTTACCTGGCCCGAGATCTGGCGGAGCTCCTGGCTGATAATTGAGGCGGCCATGGTGCGCAGCGCACGTGCAGAGTCCTGGGGCAGCCTCCCCGCAGGAGGAGCTCAGCAGCCCATGGCGTCCCTGCTTGCTCACTCACTAATGGCTCCTTGGCGCAGCTGTGGGCGCGCCGCCCCGCCGCCCTTAAAGTGGCCCTGCCACCGACCTGGCACCTGGGGGAGCTATAGTCAGCTCCAAGGAGCTTTCCAAGGTGCCCTCGGGGCTTTCAGGAGACTGTCATTGACACCCCCAACTCCCTTACCCTAAAAGATCTCCCACCCCAAGGCCTGGGGTAGAACTGACATTGCCCCCGCACAAATGGGAAACCCAGTTTTACCTCGGGCTGCTCAAAATACTTATGTCTTTACCTTCTTCTGGGCAGTTGATGAATGTTGGGAATTTGGCTAACACAGGTTTTTCTCTTTGTTAGAAGCGCACACATATGATAGGGAAAGCAAGTATTGTTTATGGTGCTTTCTTTTGAAACCACTAAGAAACCAAAATTTTAAGAAACTCTTTATTTTGTCCTGTGATTTAATAAATATTGTCCCCATATTCTCAACTGAAAAAGTAAGCCAATAAGAAATCTTCTGGCAGAGGCTATTCAGTCTTCATTAAACATTTTTATCACCATCTGTGGAGGCTCAGGGTTTGTAGAGGACACTTCCTCTTGGTGTGTCTTTACTACCACTGTGATCCCCCCCCCCCCCCCCCCGCAGTGCTACAAACAAGGGTTGCTTTGTTTTTTGTGTAGACACCTGATCTTGCTTGAATTTATCAGACAAAAGTGTTCTATATGAACCACCACTGCAGGCAGTTGGTCTCTGGGCAGGCATCCTGGTTCCTACCGGTGCTGTGCTCTCGGGACCTGATTTAGACCGTGAGAATATGCAAAAGTATTGCTGTTGTTTCACACTATTTGATAGAAAGAAAAGTACAAAGTTCTGAAGAAATCATTTTGTATTACTTTTGGAAGTACAGTTGGCTCTCCGAATCTGTAGGTTCCCCATCTGTGAATTCAACTGTAGTTTGAAAATTTTAAAAAATTGTGTCTGTACTAAATAATGCAAACTATTTTCCTTATCCCACAAACAATACAGTATACCATTGTTTACATAGCATTTACATTGTATTAAGTATCACAGATTGAATATGCCTTACCTGAAATGCTTGAGACCTAAGATGTCAGATTTTCAATTTTTAGGTTTGGGAATATTTCCATGTACATAATGAGATATATTGGGTGATGGGATCCAAGTCTGAGCAAGAAATTTGTGTTTCATAAGTGCTTTGTACACATAGACTGAAGTTAATTTTATACAAAATTTTTAATGATTTTTGTGCAATCCCTCACTTAAGGAAAAGGGTAATACAACTTGAGTATCAGGTCAGCACTTTAAAAAATTGCTAATTTGGGAGCATTTTAGATTTTTGGACTAGGCATATTCTACCTTCATAAGTAATTTAGAGATGACAAAGTATATAGGAGGATATGAGTAGGTTATATGTGAATACTACACCATTTTTATAAGGGGCTTGAGCATCTGAAGATCTTGGTATCTGTAGCAGTTGTGGAAACAATCTCCTGCTTAAACTAAGGGACAACTGTAGATGTACACACTTTAATAAACATGAATGTCACTTCTTCATTGCTTTTCCAACAAATCGGGAACTGAGAGTATCTAGATAAATGTCTGGGAGGGAGTTGTTTTGCCCCACCGATACAAGGCAAAGGGAACTCATGGTCAGATGTTGGGGTGGGGTGTGAATTGAAACAGTTTTGAGCATCCCTTCCTGAACAGTTAACCAGGTTTTCGTTGCTCAAGAGGGTAAGAATAGTAAGTCTGATGCTAAGAGTGACAGAGATATTTGTTGAAATTAACAAAGTCATATTGCTTTTGAGTTTGAATTTGAAAATGCCCCTAAGATTGTGAGAGAAAAGCACCACTCTTATGTTGATAGAAGAAAAAAATAACAAATTTCTGTATCTAGAATGTGTTCATACTTCATAAGAATCAACTTAAATATTTAATATCTTCAGAAAGAGAAAAGAAAGCTTACTTTATAAATGAACGGACATTTATTATAAAACAATGGCACTCCCTGAAGGGGATTTTGCTCCCTATGGAATATTTTGCAATATCTAGAGTCACATTTCATCATCACAACTGGGGGGTGAACTGGCTTCTAATGAGTACAGTTCAAGGATGCTACTAACTATTGGTCAAGGCACAGGACAACCTTCTACAACGGAATTATCTGGTCCAAAATGGCATTAGTGTAAAGGTTGAGAAACCCTACTATAAGCCCTCCAAATTATAGTAGAGTGTAAAATATTTGTCATGTTTAACTTGCTTGAATATAAACAAATACATAAAACAAATATAGGAGACAAATGGGCAAGATGCATACTGCTTCCCAACAGTATGAACATACTTATTTTTATAAAAAACTAAATATAGTACTATGAATTATAAAATATTGCAAGAATAATTCTACATAGAGAAATACATTATAAACTGTCACTCTAAATCAACAATTCAGTCTTAGGAAATAGTTAAATGTATGAGTACTCATGGTATATGCTTTACATTATTCCCCAAAACATAATTGTGCATTTTTCACAATATGCATATATCCTAAATAGGTTTGTAAGTAATATAGGATATGTAACCTGTTCAAATGTACTCTGTTTATAAAGAACCTATGCTTTCAATGTTTGGATCTTTTCTATCCAACTGTTTTTATAGTAACTGTTATGTTGTATCCAGCATTGTTACTTACCTGGTTTTTTCAAAATCAAAAAAATCTAGAACTTGATGAGATCCTAGAGGTACCTACTTGTTCTCACCTTTCAAAAGATACTGAGACCCACAGAGTGTTCCCATAAATGAGACTATAACCACTGACGTTGAAAGTCAGAGAATTAACTGATTTCAATCACTTGTTACTAGAAACTTTTTAAATGTAATACACGTAACTTACTTTTTAAGTACGTATACTTTTAAACATCATGTTTGCAGTGTCTTTTGAGTTTTACTTTTTAGTTTAACTTCACTAACCATCAAGTTCCACTACAGAATTATAAACAAAGATGGGCTCATAATGTTAAGACTTTGGCTTCTACTTTTGTCACCCACTCCCACCTATTTTTGGCATTTCATTCTAGAATAGCCAGAATGATCTTTTAAAATATAAACCAAAATATTAACACCCTTTCTTAAATCCCTACATTCAGAGAAACAGCTCGAATCCTATTTCATGTCCAACAAGGTTCTATGTCCTCTGACTGCCTCTCCAATCTTGTCTCTTGCCATTCTTATAACTTCTCACAACCTCTAGTCCCAATGCCTTCCTGCTGCTTCCAAAATGCTAGGCAAGTGCTAGGCTGGAATGAATTACCTTTGTTCTTTTCTGCTTGGCATGTTCTTCCCCCGATTTCATTTAGATCTGTTATGGTGATAACTCCTGGGACACATCACATCAGACTCTACCCCTTACAGTATTTTTTATATCATCTCTATGATTTTATACAGTGATTTTTGTTTTTACTTGTCTTATCCCACTCTAAAAGAAGTTGTCTTATCCACCACCACCATAGGTTGGTCTAGAAAAGCACCTGGCTCATAGCAGGCACAAAATATTTAATGAAAGAATGAATTAAGGTTATTTTGATTGTTGTAGTATATGTGGACTTTTATTCAGGTCTTTCCTGCTCTAGGCCTGTGATCTGTCCTCTATATCATAATGCCACCCACTGTGTAGTGAAAAGCAAAAGACAAGGTTTAGAGGAAAGGAAAACATATTGCATATATCCACATGAAAACTTGGTATCTCAAAGCCAGGACTGCTAACAGTCATGTTGGTGGTGGCACCAAGAGAAGAAAGTCAAATATAATCTTGTCCTTTCCCTATTTTAAAATGTGCAAGGGTTCCTCTGCTTTTAAAAATAAGTTCACATTCCTCCATGTGACCTTAGGAATCACATTATCTTGCCCTAGTGTGGCTTTCCAGACTTCAGAGTTCAATCAAATCAACTCAATCAGTTTCTATTCCCCAACAGTTCCAGGATTCCCACCAATAGTTCCTAATAAGATGCACACAACCAGATAGAGGAACTTTTTTGAAACTGTAGTGTTAGATGAATCGGCTAAAGTCCACAGATATTCTGGACTGTCTTTAAGGGATGGCATTTACCATGAAATCTGTGAGCACAGTTCATGATTTGGAAACCATGCTGGATATTTCCTCTGATTCTTCCCAGCTACTATTTACTTATTGGTCTTTTTTGGTTTTGATCCCAACCTAAAAAATTTTTCTTGTCCCACCTTCCCTGCGTAAAAGAGTCTACCCTTCCAACTTGCATACCTCCTTTCTGCCTCATGTTCGGTTTCTCATAGCCTTAAAGTCTAGCTCTGATGACAGCTACATTCTCTAAGGTTGAGTACTCTTACCCCTAAATATTCTCATTTGTCCTGGCTTGGGTTTCTCCCACACTATGCACTGACTCATACTTTCCTTTTGTGGTTAGTCTGGGAAGACAACAGGAAATTTTCAAAGTATTTCTAATTCTATCCACTATAGACTGAACATTTTTGTCCCCTTAAAATTCATATATTGAAACCCTAATATCCCAAGGTGATATTAGGAAGTGGGACCTTTTGAAATGTCATTAGGTCATGATGCACAAATACTCATGGATGGCATTAGTGCTATTATAAAATACAGAGGTGCCTTGCCCCTTCTACCATATGAAGCACAGTGAGAAGATACCATCAGACATGAATCTGCTGATCCTGGATTGATCGTGGACTTCCCAGCTTTCAGAACTGAGAAATTCCTTTTGTTTACAAGCCACTCTGTCTATGGTATTTTGTTATAGCATCTCAAGTAGTCTAAGACAACCTCTTATACCTCTGCTCAACAATTATAACTCTATAGCAGTAGCATGATAAAGTAGAGACTATTTTACTAGATTTCATATCCTGGTATCTAATTTATAGAAGATGAAAATAAATACATATATTCTCCATTGAGTTAGGACTTACTGCCGTTAGGCAGAAAAGAGGTCAAGCAATAGTACCAACTTCTAACGGTGCCCTGCAATAGATCGCAATAAGACTTGACAGTTTTCTCATCAACCAATACACTGATTCACTTTGTGAAACAGGACTTGGTTCTAAAAATCTGCCTCATTTTAACTACAGTTCTTTGCTAGGAAGTGTGGAACTAAACCAAAAAGACATAACTATGGATGGAGGGGCTGTGTCACAAGGTCCAGAGCGAGGCTAGGTATTGCCGTGTTATTTCATTTTGAGGCCTCCTCCCAGGAAAGCAAACCAGCCCAACCATTAGAAGTAGCTTCCCAGGAGCCTGTAGTTATAATGCTACTGCCTGAGATCACAGAGTGACAGAGTAACTCATTTTCCTTTGGTTGCAAAGACAGTTGACTTGAGTCAGGAGAAATTTCTATAGTCAAACATTAGACATTCTTAAAAATTTGTGTGAAGTGGGTGGATTATATGGAGTAGAAAAAAATGACATTCATAATTATCTTATGAATTATATGTGTAACAATGACTTAAGTCAACTAATTGTGAAAAATTGTATATGTACTCAAGAGTGCTTCCTGTACACATATGCAATAAAAGTATAATAGTATGTTATTACTGCAGCCTAAACAGACACTACCAATGATTTTTAAATCCCTTGTGTGTCTCTTTTCCATTATCCTCTCTCTCCTCAGCTATAAGGGCTATTTTATTTTTGCTTATTTTATCCCAGAATAGATTGTTCTGTGAGGGAGATACTTTTGTGTTAAGCTTCTGAGGTTCGGGAGTTGTTATTGTCATAACATATTGAAAGTCTGAATTTAGGTGCTGCCTTAACAAGATACTGAAACAAGTGGCCTTAACGTAGAAGGTTTGTAGTGGGAGGCACACAAACAAATATAGGAGGGGAAGCTTGGAGACCTTTGTTTGCCTTGGCCGACCAAGTCTGTAGGTCAAGGAAAAGTTGTTGGGGGGGAAAAAACTAATAATGATGTGTGATGTATGTTATTGGTTGCCTTTGATAAAGGCAGAAAAATTTTAAAAACAGCTTAGGATATAATTAACTAGTTTGGAAGGAGAAATAAAGGAGAATGGAGGGAGTCTAATGGAAAATAAGAGATCAGAAGCATTAAAGGATATGAAAGGGCTTTAAAGGTCAACTACCTCTAGATCCTAAAAACAAAGAGAAAACTGAGAAGGGTTTTCAGTAACACAAGGCCTCTAAAATTCAGGCTTTGTGGCAAAGGAAGTGTTATCACTCCTAATGAGTAATAACCTCACCTCTAACCTATTATTTTAATTCCTGCATGGTAGCCAACATCAGGAGAAGAGTGGAATGGACCAAAGAAACAAATCATGTTCTGAAATTGTGATTATTATATGTGAATTTGGTTGCTCTTTTAATGGAGATATCATTTAAGAAACCATAAACTTATACTAAAAAGACATTAAGAACAACAACAAACAAAACCCCTCCATCTACCCAAGTTTGTTCAAGCAGAAAATAAACCCTGTGCATCCCCAAAGGAGGGCATTAACTCCCAACACCAACTCCAAATGTGAGAAGGAAGATTAAAAAGGAAGAAACTCCCAGGGAGTGGAGTCGGAGGCTACTGAGAAAAATGCAAAGCATGTATATAACTTCTTCCAAAGAATAGGAATCAAAGACCAATTAAGGAACATACCCCATTCCTAGGAAAGAGAAGGCCTTCCCTCTGCAGTCCACTAGGATTCCACAAATGCTATCTACAAATGATACTGCACATTCCTCTTTTCTAGGTGAAAGTTATTCTGAGCATCCTTCCCTGCTCAGACACCAATAGGTATATTCCACAGTTGTTTGGGCCCAGTCAATATTTGGCTATCGGATTATACAGCATTTGAACAGAAGCTTAAAGAACAGCATACTAGAAAGATAATGATAGAAAAGCAAAGATTTTTAGTTAAAAATAAATCATAGTTCTAGTTATGTTCAGCAGACTTGAAAATATACTGAGTTAGAATCAATTTTAAAATATCAGTTGAGATTCTAGAATCTGAGTCAATGATGCAGGCAGGCTTGGGGCCATCACTATCAATGAATGGTTGAATTTATCTTTGAGTAGTTGAAAAGAAAAAAGATATTATTGTCTGCTGAAAAATCTAAGTACCTCCTGAGCTTTACAAAAACTCTTGTTTGATTCAATATAAGTGGGCATAGGATAGTTGCTTCAAGTCAAACCCAGTGGCATAACATACGCGGACATATAACAAAAGGGATTCACTTTTTCCTCACACCACAATCAAATGAGGGTTAGCTGAGTGAGAGGAATGAATCTACTATCTGCAGGGATATAGAGACCCAAGTTTCTTCCAACTTGTGGATCAATAATCTTCTAGGGTCTTGGAGTTTGATTCTAGACCCTTTACATAACACTTGCAAGATCAGGAATGAAAATCGAGTAGAACCATGAAGGTTCATCTGGGAAGATTTATAGGCAAGTCACGGATATGACATATGTCTTAGAGTATGTGGCCTGAAGGAAGATGCAGGGTCACACCTAGCTGCACAGTGTTTCCAACCTGCATCACAACAGCACATATGTCACACATTATTCAACAGTATTTCACTCGCATGACCAAAGAAAGTAGTATGTATATCATACTGGAAAGCAAAGTGTTTCACACATGTTGAATGTAGCCTGGTTGTGCGCTCTATAGAAAAAGTGAACAGTTCAGTGTGTATAGCAGCCTTTACCGCAGTCCATCAGTTTGATCACCAAATACCCATTGCTTTTTCTTCCCAGACTACACTCACCACCTCACCAAGGATGACAAGATAAAGCCCTGACCAGTTATCTTATCCAGTACAAATTTCAGTGAATAAGGTAAGAAAAATATATTTAGGTGATGACATAAAGAAGTGAAATATATGCAAAGTAAAATGGATTTTTTATTGGATTTTAAAACACTTGCTTTACATTCTTAATATTTAAGTGGAAGAATCCTTCAGACCCTGAAAGGGTAAAGGCAAGATTTACCCATTTGCTGCAAAGAAATAGAAAACTGGACAAAAATTGGTGAAATAATTGTTTGCAGATATTTGGCAACCTACATTATAACATGGTGACTCCTGAGCAAAATGACATGAGCCCTACCATCACCCTAGTCTCTGCCTGGAGATACAGTGCAGAACTCAGACAGCAAAGTGGATCCCAAGTAAAGTGAGGTAGGAGACGGAGGCTGGAGTTACAGAGAGGAAGGAACTATACAAAAATAACTCCAGAAATCTTCATGGAATTCCTTGAGTCTTTGTTGGGTACTAAGCCACAAAACTCTTAGGTGAAGCTGGTGTGCCCAGAGAGACCAGGGATGTATTCAAGCTCCAACCAGCCAGAACTGAGTGTCCTTGTGGCTCAATCGAAGGTATTTATTTAGTAGAGGTCCTACATTAGCTGTGCCATAGTAATAGGGTTAAACTATCTCTAGTGTAAAGTTTACTGTATAGTCATCCCAACAAAGTTTTGAAAAGATTAAAATGAACTGTAAGTAACTTAACTGCCTATAAGAACAAGCCCAACAAAACCTGTAATGATATGAAATCACCACTGCCCAGTATCTGGTAAAAAGTGAAGATACAACAAGAGGAAGAAAAAAAGACCCAAAACCAGGAGAAAAACTGGTCACTAGAAACAGAGTGAGAAATGACAAAGATAAAGGAATTAGTAAGTAAGCAGGATAAAATGGCTACTATGCCTATATTCAATTATTTAAAGGAAGCATAATATTGTGGGAAAAATGGAGAATATAAAAGAATCAAATGGGATAATACCAAGCAGTCTATCACAGGTTTTATTTAAGTTTGGAAGAGGCAACAGGAAAAGAATATAAAAATGGCCCCAAAATGTCCAAATTAGATGAAAATTTGAAACCTATACGTCTAAGAATCTCAATGAATCCATACAGTACAAATGCAAAAGCACTCTGAGGTTCATTGTAATCAATAATGGAAAAATCTTAGAATCATGCCATGTGTGGTATCATACTCCTGTAATCCAAATGACTTGGAAGACTGAGGCCAGGAGGTTTGGAAGTTCAAGGCCAGCATCAACAACTTTGCAAGACTATCAGCAACAACTAGCAAGACCCTGTCTCAAAATTAAAAAAAAAAAAAAAAAAAAAAAAAAAAAAAGTCTATGGTGTAACTCAGTGGTGAAGCACCCCTGGGTTTAAATCCTAGTACCCAAAAGAGAAAAATCTTAAAAATCATCCAGTTATAAAGATATATTATGTATAAAAGAAAACAAAAATTCAGATTTCTTGTCAGTAGCTGTGCACGCTGTAAAATAATGGAATGATATCATCTTTAATGTATGGAGAGACTAAAACTATTAATCTACCATGTTCCTTTCTATTTCAAAAGCATTATTCCTCTTCTTCCATCCCTGGGATAATCATTTGAGGTCAGTCTATTTCTTTTCCTCTGTAAAGTTGATTAAAGTGTACCTCTGTCATTCAAAACAGATAATTTTTCCCAAACAAAAGTAGAAATTCATTACCAGCAGACTTTCACTTCAAAAAGTGTTTGAGAATTCCTTCAAATGGAGGGCAGTAATGCCAGGTGGAGACTGGAATATATTACACAGGAATAAACAATGCCAGAAATGGCAACTATGGGTAAATATAAATTGAAAAGGATGGATTTCCAGGACAAATTATTATGGCTTATAACAATGGGGGAGAGGGGTCAATGTTGATCAAAAAATATCAGTAGTACTTCACAGTACATTAGACCTAAGAGTTTACAAATACCTTTACACTTATTATCTCATTATATATTTATAAAATTTGCAATATGATATTATTCTTTATTTTATAGATGGGTGTACAGCAAAGAATTAACCTTACCCAAAGAAAGGTTTGGCCTTTGCTCTCAGATATTGGGAGGTGATATCCAAGCCCTTGGAATGTCTTGACTGACAGGTCTGTCTTTGTTTGCCTGAAGGTTTGATTTATAATGGGAGGAACTGGGTCACATAGAATCAATTCCAGAGCAGGTGAGGAGCAAAGGTCTACCACATGGTAACGGCTCCACCACCAGGAGAGCTAGAGATTCAAGGTCAGCCCCTGGGGTGTATGTAACCAAGTCCCAATAAAACTTCCAACAAGGAAGTTTCCCTAATTGGCAATAATCAATATATGTTCTTGCACATCATGGTCAGGAAGAATTAACACTAAGATTCATCATCAAGAGCAGACAACTTTACTGGATTCTGCCCTGTGTGTTCTTTCCCTCCACTGATTTTAATCTGTATTTTTCCTCTGTAATAAACCATATACATGAGTCCTAGTAAATTTTTGAACTTGAGGGTAGTTATGTGACCTGACCCCCCAGACCTGAAATTGGTGTCAGAAATGAGGGTAATTTTCTGTAGCTACTTATCCCTTTACCTTCTCAGTTGACTAAACTCTTATCATGGGGTAAATAAAAGAATGGTAGCACTTACTATGTGCCAGATCCTCTTTTAAACATTTTGTATGCTTAAGAGTATCAAAATAGGCCCACTATAGTTACAAATGGATGATTTTTTAAATGTTTAATTTTTTCTTTTTTGTTAAATCACCTCTCAAGGACAAAGGGAAGATTTCTCCTCTAAAATCGGTATCCCTGCATTCAGTTTTCAGTACTCTCTTTATCATCCAAACTAGGGGCTATATTTAAGATAATGATTTCAGTGCAATCTCCCTGTATTTTTCATTTCATTTTGGCTCTTAGCAGATTATCTTTTTAATTCTTGATCCTTGGGTTACTAATTCATACTTTACTATCCCATTCTTATATTTCTTAAGCTCCAAATCTCTTTAATTTCATAGGCCCTTAAGATCTTTAAGGAACCCTTCCTTGCCGTATGTTTCAATCTAACCCTTCATTCCAAATATTTACTGAGCATTCAAAATATGTATGTTCCTGGGGTAAGTCCTGATAGAGATACAATAAAGAATAAGACATTGCCCAATCTCATCCCTACCCTCAGAAACTAACACTCCTACCAATTATAGAGCAAAACATATTAATCATCTATGATAGAAAGTGATTAGAACCACAAAAGGAACATAAATAACAAACTTAATCATAGTAATTCAGTTAATAAGAGGTCAATTCTAGCTTGGAAGATAAAAGTATTTTTCAGGTCCATCAACAACAGTATCAATGACTCTCAACATCCCACAGATCATTTTTATTCCTTCTTTACCCCCTTTGTCTACCTATCTGGCTATCTAGCAATCTGCTACTAAGTTGTAGCAATAGAAGAAAAAGGAAAGGATGAAGGTAAAGAAAAATATTCTCCTTAAAATCTCCAACACCCCAGTGTGGCTATATCTTTAACTTCTACCCACTATTTTCCCCAACTTCTTTGACACTATCTAGATAAATTAATGTTATTTTCTTACAAAACTTAACAATTTATACAGGGTAATTCAACATATTGGTCCAGGTACAGTATTGGATTCCATTATTTCTGTTACCTATTTTTATAATACTGATAGCATAAATGCTTTAATGAAATATTCCTCCCCTTCCCTTTCATATACATACAAAGGTACCTTTTGAGATCAGTTCTATCTTTATTCCACAGAGTAAAACATTTAAACAGGAAATTTAGGTATATGTCCCTTAAGTATATTGCTTATTAAAACATGTTTCCTCAAACAGTCAAGGGTCTTATGTTTTCATATGTGGAAGCTGGAGAGAAAAAAAGAGAAGGGGGGGGGTGGGTATCATATGCAAATAGAAGGGAGACCAGTACATTAGAGGAGGGGGACCAAGGGGAGGAAGGAGGGGAATGAAATTGACCAAATTATGCTGTTCACATGAATGAATATGTAACAATGAATCCCTCTAATATGTATAATTATAATGTACCAATAAAAAATTTATTGTGGAAAATATATGTATCAACAACAAATCAATAAAATATGGTGATATTTTACAAAAATATTCCCTTTTTCTATTCCACAAATTTTCCTTCTTTCTTTCTGCTTTCTCTAGATCATTTGGAGCCTGTACCACCTTCCTCTGTAAAATGGAAATGGAAATTGTATATACTAGAAACATATCGAGGTCCCCTTTTTTTTTTGTAGCTTCTGCTTACTGATATCTTTTTTTTTCTAATTTTTTAAAATTTTTTTTTTTGGGGGGTAATAGTTTTTGATTCATTATTTTTTTCCTTCTCCCCCACCCCTCCCACCCCTCCCACACCTCTTTTCCCTCTATATAGTCCCTCCTTCCTCCATTCTTGCCCCCCTCCCACCCCCCATTATGTGTCATCATCTGCTTATCAGTGAGATCATTCATCCTTTGGTTTTTTGAGATTGGCTTATCTCACTTAGCATGATATTCTCCAATTTCATCCCTTTGCCTGCAAATGCCATAATATTTTTCTTTATGCCTGAGTAATATTCCATTGTGTATATATATACCACAGTTTCTTTATCCATTCATCAATTGAAGGGCATCTAGGTTGGTTCCACAATCTGGCTATTGTGAATTGAGCAGTTATGAACATTGATGTGGCTATGTCTCTGTAGTATGCTCATTTTTAAGTCCTTTGTGTATAGGCCAAGGAGTGGGATAGCTGGGTCAAATGGTGGTTCCATTCCAAGTTTTCTAAGGAATTTCCACACTGCTTTCCAGAGTGGCTGCACTAATTTGCAACCCCACCAGCAATGTATGAGTGTACCTTTTTCACCACATCCTCACCAACACCTGTTGCTTGTATTCTTGATAATCGCCATTCTAATTGGGATGAGATGGAATCTTAGGGTAGTTTTGATTTGCATTTCTCTTATTACTAGAGATGTTGAACATTTTTTCATGTATCTGTTGATTCCTTGTAGATCTTCTTCTGTGAAATGTCTGTTCATTTCCTTAGCCCATTTGTTGATTGGGTTATTTGTATTCTTGGTGTAGAGTTTTTTGAGTTCTTTATATATTCTGGAAATTAGTGCTCTATCTGAAGTATGAATGGCAAAGATTTTTCTCCCACTCTGTAGACTCTTCTCATTGCTGATAGTTTCCTTTGCTGAGAGAAAGCTTTTTAATTTCAATCTGTCCCACTTATTGATTCTTTTATTTCCTGTACTATGGGAGTCCTGTTAAGGAAGTCTGATCCTAAGCTGACATGTTGAAGATTTGGACCTACTTTTTATTAAAATGCAGGGTCTCTGGTCGGATTCCAAGGTCCTTGATCCATTTTGAGTTTTGTGCAGGGTAAAAGATAGGGGTTTAATTTCATTTTGCTACATATGGATTTCCAGTTTTCCTAGCACCATTTGATGAAGAGTCTATCTTTTCTCCATTGCATATTTTTGGCACCTTTGTGTAGTATGAGAAAGTTGTATTCATTTGGGTTTGTGTCCATGTCCTCTATTCTGTACCATTGATCTACCTATTTTGGTGCCAATACCATGCTGTTTTGTTACTATTGCTTTGTAGTATAGTTGAAGTTCTGGTATTGCGATACCCCCTGCTTCACCCTTCCTGCTAAGGATTGCTTTAGCTATTCTGGATTTCTTATTCTTCCAGATGAACTTCATGATTACTTTCTCTATTTCTGTAAGGTACATCATTGGGATTTTAATTGGAATTGCATGGAATCTGCATAGCACTTTAGGTAGTATGTCCATTTTGACAATATTAATTCTGCCTATCCAAGAACATGGGCGATCTTTCCATCTTCTAAGGTTTTCTTTAATTTCTTTCTTCAGTGTTCTGTAGTTCTCATTGCAGAGGTCTTTCACCTCTTTTGTTAGATTGATTCCCAAGTATTTTTTTTTTTTAAGTTATTGTGAATGGGGTAGTTTTCCTAATTTCTCTTTCTGAAGATTCATCACTTACGTATAAAAATGCATTAGATTTACGAGCATGGATCTTATATCCTGCTACTTTACTGAATTCACTTATGGGTTCTAAAAGTTTTCTGGTGTAATTTCCAGGTTCCTCTAAATATATAATCATGTCATCAGCAAATAGGGATAGTCTGAGTTCTTCTTTTCCTATTCATATCCCTTTAATTTCTTTGGTCTGTCTAATTGCTCTGGCTAGAGTTTCAAGGGCAATGTTGAATAGAATTGGTGAAAGAGGGCATCCCTGCCTTGTTCCAGTTTTTAGGGAGAATGCTTTTAGTTTTTCACCATTTAGAATGATATTGGCCGGATCCTGTGCTAGGAGAGGGGTGCTAGAGAGTGGGATAGTGAGTAATTCAGTTCTTGTTTTTAGATCACTCAGATCATCAACTTCCATGTTACCTGTTTATTCAATCCATGGAACTTTCTAGATGTCTGTGTTAAAAATTGGTGAGCTTCTCAATAGGAACTTTTCCTGTAGACTTGACTTGTAACCTTATTTGGACTTCTAATTAAGTTACCAATCTCCATCTGCTTTCACGTTTCCAATATTTTGTTGACATCTCTTATGCACTGTTGTTTCCTGTCTGGTCCTTCTTGTTCTTGTGGGTATATGCCTTCTTTATATTTTAAATTTCTTATTTGTTTATTTTAAGTTTCCATAAAGAATAATTAATAAACAAGTATGCTAAGCATGCCATGTTTAAAAAAAAAAAAAAAAAAGAATGATATTGGCCATGGGCTTAGCATAGATGGCCTTTTCAATGTTAAGGAATGTTCCCTCTATCTATATTTTTCTAGTGTTTTGAGCATGAAGGGTTGTTGTATTTTATTAAATGCTTTTTCTACATCTATCGAAATAATCATGTGATTCTTGACTTTAAGTCTGTTGATATGGCGAATTACATTGATTTCCGGATGTTGAACCAACCTTGCATCCCTGGGATAAAACCCACTTGATCGTGGTGCACTATCTTTTTAATATATTTTTGTATGCGATTTGCTAAAATTTTGAGAATTTTTGCATCAATGTTTATTAAGGATATTGGTCTGACATTTTCTTTCCTCAATGTGTCTCTGTCAGGTTTAGGTTTCAGGGTGATATTGGCTTCATAGAATGAGTATGGGAGGGTTTGCTCCTCTTCTATTTCATGGAACACTTTGAGGAGTATTGGAATGAGCTCTTTAAAGGTTTTGTAGAATTTGGCTGAGAACCCATCTGGTCCCAGACTTTTCTTTGTTGGTCGTCTTTTGATGACTTCTTCTATTTCATTACTTGAAATTGATCTATTTAAATTGTGTATGCCATCCTGGTTCAGTTTAGGTAATTCATATGTCTCTAGAAACCTGTTGAGGTCTTCGAGATTTTCTATTTTGTTGGAGTATAGATTTTCAAAATAGCTTCGAATTATGTTTTGTATTTCACTCTTGTCTGTTGTGATATTTTCTTGTTCTTTCCGAATTTTAATAATTTGGGTTTTCTCTCTCCTTCTCTTTGTTAGTGTGGCTAAGGGTTTATCAATTTTGTTTATTTTTTCAAAGAACCAACTATTTATTTTGTCAATTTTTCAATTGTTTCTTTCAATTTCATTGATTTCAGCTCTGATTTTAACTATTTCCTATCTTCTACTACTTTTGGTGTTGCTTTGTTCTTTTTCTAGGGCTTTGAGCTGTAGTGTTAGGTCTTTTTTTTTTTTTTTTTCTATTTTCTTTTATTGAATGCACTCCATGAAATAAATTTTCCTCTAAGTACTGCTTTCATAGCATCCCAGAGATTTTGATATGATGTATCTTTGTTCTCGTTTATCTCTAAAAATTTTTTAATTTCCCTCCTGATGTCTTCTGTTATCCATTCATCATACAATAGCGTATTATTTAATCTCCAGGTGTTGGAGTAGTTTGTTTTTTATTGTCATTTATTTCTAATTTCAATCCATTATGATCTGATAGAATACAAGGTAGTATCTCTATCTTCTTATATTTGCTAACAGTAGCTTTGTGGCATAAAATATGGTCTGTTTTAGAGAAGGATCCATGTGCTGCTGAGAAGAAAGTGTATTCGTTCCTTGTTGGATGGTATATTCTATATATGTTCATTAAGTCTAAATTATTGTGTTATTGAGATCGATGGTTTCTTTGTTCAATTTTTGTTTGGAAGATCTGTCCAGTGGTGAGAGAGGTGTGTTAAAATCACCTAGTATTATTGTGTTGTGGTTTATTTGATTTCTGGAATTGAGAAGAATTTTTTTGATGTACATGGATGAGTCACTGTTTGGGGCATAGATATTCATGATTGTTATGTCTTGCTGATTTATGCCTCCCTTAAGCAGTATGAAATGTCCTTCTTTATCCCTTCTGACTACCTTTGGCTTAAAGTCCACATTATCTGATATGAGGATGGATACTCTGGTTTTTTTACTGAGTCCATGTGCATGGTATGTTTTTTCCCCATCCTTTCACCTTTAGTCTGTGGGTATCTCTTTCTATGAGATGAGTCTCTTGCAGGCAGCATATTGTTGAATCTTTTTTTAAAATCCAATCTGTCTGTCTTTTGATTGATGAATTCAGGCTATTAACATTCAGGGTTATTATTGAGATATGATTTGTATTCCTGGTCATTTTATACATTTTTGTTTTTTGATATGACTTGGTTTCTCCTTTATTTGGTTGTTCCTTTAGAGTAGTTCCTCCCTTTGCTGATTTACATCGTTGTATTTCATCTCTTCCTCATGGAATATTTTGCTGAGAATGTTCTGTAGTGCTGGCTTTCTTTTTGTAAATTCTTTTAGCTTTTGTTTATCATGGAAGGATTTTATTTTGTCATCAAATCTGAAGGTAAGTTTTGTTGGGTATAAGATTCTTGGTTGGCATCCATTTTCTTTCAGAGCTTGAAAAATGTTGTTCCAGGCCCTTCTAGCTTTTAGGGTCTGGATTGAAAAATCTGCTGATATCTGTATTGGTTTCCCCCTGAGTGTAATTTGATTCTTTTCTCTCGCAGTCTTTAAAATTCTGTCTTTATTTTGTATGTTAGGTATTTTCATTATAATGTGCCTTGGTGTGGGTCTATTATAATTATGTATATTGTAGTCCTATAAGCCTCTTGAACTTGATTTTCCATATCATTCTTCAGATTTGGGAAATTTTCTGATATTTCATTGAATAGATTGTTCATTCCTTTGGTTTGTTTCTCTAAGCCTTCCTCAATCCCAATAATTCTGAAATTTGGCCTTTTCATGATATCCCATAATTCTTGTAGATTGTCATGATTTCTTACCATCTTCTCTGTTTGGTGAAGTTTGTTTTCAAGATTAAATATTTTGTCTTCAGTATCTGAGGTTCTGTCTTCCAGGTGTTCTATCGATTATGCTTTCTAGAGTTTTTAATTTGGTTTGTTTCCTTCATTTCAGGATTTTTTTTTTTTTATCTCTCTTTATTGAAATGATCTTTTGTTTCCTGCATTTGCTCTTTTAACTGTTGAGGGTGCGATCATTCAATGCCTGCATTTGCTCTTTCATCTCATTGTTTGCTTCCCTGATCATTTTAATTATGTACATTTTGAACTCCCTTTGACATTTCTTCTGCCATGCTGTCATTGGATTTTATTGATGTAGCATCTAGTTTTTTGGGGACATTTTATTCCCTTGTTTTCTCATATTGGTCAGGTATCTACCCCTCTAGTAGTGAAACTCTATTGGTTTATAGTGTCCCTGTAGATTTCCAATAACTCACCTCCTAGCCTTCAGTAGCCTGAAGTCTTGGAGGAACTTGATAATGCAGTGATACACAAGGAAGCTGCCCCTCTAGGGGTGGTGGCCTTCAGGTGGGGTATATTTCCTGCTGGTGGGAAGAGGTGCCTCCACTTGTTGACCAATGGTCAGTCAAAAGGGGGACTAGACTATGGGCTGAGGTGTGGCTGGTCTGGGCCTGTGTCTCTGGTTCTACCACCCTGGTGGGAAAGTCTTGCCCAGTGGGGAAGACTCACCCAGTGGGGACGTCTTGCTGGGCAGCTCTCCTCCAAGAAGTTCCCTTTGGTCCAGAACTACCACCTGGAGTGGGCAGCCCTCCATTGCAATGTTCCCAGGGATCTGGATCTACCTCCTTGGCCAGGGAGCCTCAGCCTGCGATTGAGACTCTCACTGGGCAACCCTCTTCTGCAATGTTCCCTGGGGCCCACGACTACCACCTGGTCTGGGGGGCCTGGCCCTGTGAGGGACTCTCTCTCGAAGCGGCCCTCCTCTATGATGTTCCCTGGGGACTGGACCTACTGCCCAGGCCTGGGACCCTCACTCTGTGCCGAAGCCTCTTGCTGGGCAGTCCTCCTCTACAATGCTTCTGGTTATCTGGGTTCACAGCTCCAGCAGGGGTGTCTCACTGGGCAACTCTACTCCACGAAGTTCCCTGCCTTCTGGGACTACTGATCTGTCCAGGGAGCCTCGCCCAGTTGGAGAGACTCAGCCGGATGCTCTGAGTTGGTCTAGAGTCTCTCAATACTTCCTCTTCTTGACTCCTGAGTCCTGTCAAAGGTCCTTCAGTCTTCTGTAGGTGTCTCAGGAAGGGAGCCGCCCTTTCGCTGATGATGGCTATGCCCTCAGGAATAATTCAAAATGCCTGCACCAGCCTCCAAAGAAACTGGGGAGCCCCACAGAGGGTGGGCTGAGTTAGCACAGAGGCAAGTGCAGTGTCCCCCAGAAGTAGGGGGTCAGGCAGGCCCTGATATCGTTAAATAGTTAAAATCACACTGTATGTATGACTTTGCATAATGGTGTAAGATTATAATATTGTCTTCCTGTGACATTATAAAATCTGTTTTACAAACATCCACTTAAATGAAACAAAATGTATCAAGTGCCTGTCAAAGTGCTAGGTACTAAGCTACCTGGAGAAAAATGATGCATTAGATTGTTCATTACATTAAGGTCCTGGAGATAAATGACACCGAGCTGCTTTAGAATGCAGGGAACTAAGGCAGGTTTTTAATGTAAGATAGAAAATGCTGATTGCTGCATAATATTCAACATGTGGATGAATCCCCATCCACTTAAGCATTGCCCTATGATTACATAGTGAATAAGTCTACATTTTTTTGTACTATAAATAATGCTGATAAAATAATTGTCCTTTGTTTTCTATATGCAGAATTTCTCATTAGAAATGTAATTGAGTTGATGTATGAACATCTATTCAGTAATATCAAATAGTTTTCCAAAATAATATTAATTTATTCTCCCACTGGTAGCATATTAGAACTTGTTTCTTACTTCAGAACTGTTAAATTAAAAACAATCTTTTCAAAAGCCAGTTTATTTTATACATGAAAAATGGTACCTAATTTATTTTACATTTAACAAATGGCTATTGCTAATGTTGCACCTTTTATTTCATTAGTTTTTGGCTACTGGTAAAACAATATCTATAAAGTCCATATTTACAACCTCCATGGTGCAAGCAACATGTTTTATGGAGTTATTTTTGTTTCTAGTTTCATCACCTGAAAAAGGAACAAGGAATCACAGAATCTTTTAGCATCAGAGGGGACACTGGCAGTTATTGAATTCAGACCTCCACCAGTGTAGGAATTTTTTCTATAATATCCATGATCTCTATTTTAAACAATCTCAATGATGATAAACTTATGATTGGGCAGTTCTCCAGAAAATAATTTCCTGTTACTGAGATAGTAAATATGAAATTGCTTTGTTTAAAAGGATTCAATAAATCCAAGATTTCTAATTTATAGGTCATATTAATTGAATGTTAACTTGTTATAAAAATAGTGCTCTATTGTCAACGATGATATCTCACATGTATACAGTGCCTTGTTTTAAATGTACTTGTTCACATCTCAATTATATTTAGTGATTTTTTTAATACCTGTTTTTGTATTCTGCTATAACTGTTATTTTCAAATACTAAAATATTAGCAATGTTTTTGTCATAATTATTTCATTCTGGCATTTTAAAAACAATATTTTTATATACTAAGTGAGAATCTATAACTTAATTAATCTATGAAAAAGGCATATATGACCTATATAAGTCTATATAGGTCCTCACTTGTGCATACACAAAAATGAAACCAAATAAGACTATTGATAAACTTCTATTGCAAGAATAGTTCTTAGTCCTAAATAAAGAATCTCTTGCCCAGCATAATAAGAACATATTAGTACAAAAACTGACAGAGGTAACTCTTCTTTGGCATTGCTAACTATAAGTGGTAGAGCTAATGAAGATGATAAAGTAAAAATAGTTTCTTTGAAATAAAAACTGCATAACTCTTTGTAAATTAAAAAATGCAGTCCCAGCCAAAAATCAAGAGATGTTTTATAAATATCTCTCAAGTTTATTAAGAAAGGTGGAATTATTCAAAGTTAAAGAAATCAGACATTGGGAAACAGCATATAACTAACTCTTCATTATTGTTCCAGCTAGTGTGGTACCTGAAAAAGTTCCTATTTGGAAAATTCTGCTCAAAACTATACTCTTGACTTGATCAAAGCACTAATGATGATACATTTGATTTTTAAAATCCTATTTTCTGAGAAATATCAAGTAGTTAATATTTATCTGGTAATGTATTATGAAATAAAATGTGAATGTATATTTAGCATTTGTTTTTGTAATGCTTTATTGGTGTATAAATTACAAATACTACTATTAAGCTATTTAAAATGTACAATTCAACAGTTTCTAGTATATTCACAGGTTTGTACAACTGCCACAATCAATTTTAGAATATTTACATGGCTCCCAAAAGAAACCCTGTAATTCAGTAATTTCCCCCTCATTGACCCTCCCCCAAGCCCAAGGCAAATACTAATCTATCTTCTGTCTCAATGGCTTTGCTTTTTTGGACAGTTTGTATAAATGTAATTATGAAATATATGGTCTCTGTGATTGTATTCTTAGGATAATGTTTTCAGGGTTTATCCATGTTGTATCATTCATCAGTACTTCATTTGTTTTTATTGACAAAAATAATCCATTGTTTATACCATTTTTGTTTATCCATTATCAGCTAATAGACATTCGAGTTATTTTTAATTTGGGCTATTATGAATAATGGTGCTACAAATATTTGTGTGTGCATTTTTACATGTAATGATTCTATTTTTCTTGTGTGTATATACATAGGAGTGGAATTGTTGGGTAATATGGTAATTCTATGTTTAACCTTTTAAGGAACTGACATTTTCCAAAGTGACTATACCATTTTACTTCCCCCAGCAATTTATGAGGGTTCAAATTTCTCAACATCCTCATCACTATTCATTACTATGTTTTTGATTCTAGTAACTTACTTTTAATAAATGATAATTCATTATTTTGATACATTTAGGTATTTTCAATTTTGAAATACATTAAATATTTTACTTATATTAATATAAAAATTTTTGAAATACTATTTTACTAATTTTTTAATGAATTCTAAATTTTCTAATTAAAAACTGAAATACTGATATCAATACATATTTGAATATCAAACAAGACCCCCCAACTATTATCTTTCTTTATTATAAAAATGACATTTTCTTAAAAACCCTCATGACAAATGACCTTCAGAACTTAGAATTACATAAAACTTTTTTCTACTTGCATACTCCTTCTGTAAAAAATGATAACTGTATAACTCCTTTGTACTGGCTGCTAGAAGGCTTAAATGTAGAGCTTTGATTAGGTAAGATTTCTTGCAAAGCTTCACCTTTTATTTATCTTTTGTGAATGTTTTTATAACTATATTTTGTAAAAGTTAACATATCCTTCTCAGAGAGAAAAAGGTTATGAGGAAGTAAATGAATATATGGTATTTTTATTTTCTCTTCACAGCAATCCCAATACAGTCGTGAGTGTAAACATTCCCAACTCTATAAATAATGAAATGGGAGCAATGAGAAGTAATTTACTCAAGTTAGAAGCTTAGAAGGGGCAAAACAGATACTATAACAGACTTAAAGGCCCCATTTCAGTTCTTTATACTATCCCACCAACATACCATCACTTCATTTAAGACATTTTCTAACATGCAGAAAGTAACCCTAAACAGCTTCTGCAAAACAAACATTTGAAAGTGATAGAGTCCCTACGATGTTTAATATACTGTCATAGTGACTGAGATAACTTTAAATGTTCCTCAATCTGGTCGCCAAATGGCTTCCCTCTGTGTAAAAGAAACAAATTTGTTTATTTTTCATTGATAATTATAATTGCTATGTTTTTTAAAATCAATTTTCTAATGCCAGAAAACATGCTAAAAGACATAAAAATCTAGCATTTGTGTAATAATAAGGGTCATGGTATCTAATATCTGTAGTTAAGAACAGGGGACAATATTTCTAAATAGTTCCAATGCAGAATAACTTATAGGAAGTTATTTCTCTGTATTACATTTTAAAGTCATATAAAAATTATTTGGCCATATGAAATTTGTGCATTCTTCCCTAAAGAAAGTAAACATTTATAGATATTGTTGTAGAAATACCTTTTGGTATTCATCACTGGTGACACTGAATAGAATTTAGGTTTAGTGCTAGCTGTAGGTGGCATCATTAGCTGAAAACTACACTTACCTCTGGGTGACTTCTGAAAATTTAAAGTATAATAATTTCATTTATTATGAAGGGCAAATAAGTTATATATATGTTCCAGACTTAGGTTATAGTTACAAAACTTGTTCAAATGATTTTTTAAAATCCAGTCTAAATATGAATATTCAATAAATTTTATAGATCCTCAAAGAAAAACTCTAATTGTCATTCTGTCTTCACTTCTAGACTTGAATATTGTGAACACTTGCAAAGTTTGGTCCAAAGAACTAGGCCATTACTATGAATTAATAAACATTACAAAAATGTCTTAAATTATTACATGTTTAGTGGCAGTATCTAATGATTAAATATTTACTTTCTAGAAATGATAAAAACCTTAGAAAATATATTGCCTTAGTCATTTTATAGGAGTAGGATATTAAAGATGAGATAAAGGGACTTGTCCAAGATCATCTAAATTCATGGCAGAGTAGGGACTATAAACAAACTAATTCATGATTGAAGGTTGTTCTCATAATACCATAATATTTTGGTCAAAATATAACATGCATTTGATTTGAAATTTTGTTTAAACTGAGTTAAAAGCTAAGTGTGATATAGCCTAAAATAGAAAAAACTTTTTATAAACCCATATTTTTAGCTAACAGACAACTAGAAACCAAATATAATAGCAATGTTACTATAGAAGCAGGTCTTGAATATAGAATTAAAAGTGAGTATAATGATGCCAAACTTCAGGTTTTCTAAGATATTTTTAAAAATCACAAGTTCTTCTATTAGATATTTCAGGGTCACTAGAGAAAATTGCTTTCATGTAGACAAAGGATTAATTTCTGGAAGAAGAAACCAAATATAATAGCAATATTACTATAGGAACAGGTCTTGAATATAGAATTAAAAGTGAGTATAATGATGCCAAACTTCAGGTTTTCTAAGATATTTTAAAAAATCCAAATTCTTCTATTAGATATTTCAGGGTCACTAGAGAAAATTGCTTTCATGTAGACAAAGGAATGAATTTCTGGAAGAAGAGCTAAAGAGAAGTTTGGAAGCTCTTTCTTATCTATTCAATCCCTGAAATATGTGTTCAACATTAACTTCACAGATTGAATATTATAAATGGAAAAAAAAGGAAGAAATAGAAATCCACCCATTTCTGGAATCATGGATTGAGTTTTGGAAGATGGTTTGATTTTATAATCTTTTTTACTGGTCCTTTCTTGGCATTCACACTCTTCTGATGAACTGGATTGTATCTTCCCCTGAAATAAAATAAATATACATTGATCATGATTTTTCAGCCACCAGTTTGTATAACAAAAAACATTATGTGCCACACATGTAGAACTGCACATTGCACCTAGTTCCTCTAGTTCATAATCTTTCACATGGAAATCTTCATGTGCATATTTTTGCTTAAAGTACAATTTTAGGCAGTTATGTTATACCACATCATCTCACCACAGCTAAAGAGGCAGCCAGGACAGATACTCCAAACACTGGAAAGCAGCCCTTTAGGTGATCTAATAAGGAAAGTTCTGTCTAAGGAGAAATGAGAAGCATCTTTTTAATACTTACCCTGATAACTGAACTGACACTAAGAAAATAGATGCCATGAAGTAGAACAGGAACAGTGAAGAATAAGTGTCCATGAATTCATGTCCTTAAATTTTCATAGGATCCTCTTTCCCTTATGTATCTCTATAAAACCAATCTTTCTTATATTCTTATTTGAGACAATAAGAGGCCACTTTTATCTCCTGCAATATGCTTTTGAAATATATATTAGAGTAATGTCAGCAAAAATGACAATGTAAGAACCTACTGTTTTCCTTCTCACAAAGAAGAAAATTCCTCCATAAATGCAATGACAAACTAAAAAAATATTGAGAAGCAGCTTTCTTGGAAGTCTGGAAATTAAAGTTTCAAAGCAATCCTTGGGTTTATATTAAAGTTAACAAACAATAAGCAACAAAAACAAACAAACAAAAAAACACAGTGAAAATTCAGTATGAACTCCGAGGTATGTAGCATTTTCACTTACCCCATTCCTATCTTCTGTCCCTCACCCCTTACCTCCCTGAACAGTTCTGTAGTAGTCTTGAAAACCAACATCCCACAATTATAGTGAAAACCTGTAGTCTGAAAGACACCATAAGAGGCAAGCAGAATGGGGTTATAAATTCATTAAAGCCTCATTTGTTCCCAGAGAATTTTCATTATTTAAAGTCTAGTGATTACCCAATTACAAGGCAATTATTATTTGACCCAACATGGAGACGATCCAGTGTATAAAGCTTTGTCAGTTGGGGCATTTGTGGAACTATAAGAAACCATTATTTAACTTTATACTGCTTGAGTCAGTAAATAACAGTGGGGGCAAAAAATAGGTTAACAAGGAAACTTAAGAGGAAAAGTGGGGAAGTAAGCATTAATAAACTCTGTCACATTTCTTGGAATCTAGAGGTCCTTACTCAAGTATCTTATATACATGAATAGGACTGTGTGCCTTCTTGGGAAAGATATGAGAAGGGCCTTAGTTGTTGCCTCTGGTTGACCTTGAGTCTCTGCACAAACAGAAAATGAAGGCTAAGGTAGTGTTCTAATTTGTCTGGATGAGTGTTAAAGACAGGCCAAAACACACATGTAGAAGAGTTCAACAGCAGACTAGAGGCAGAAGAACCAGTGAAGTTGAAGATAGATCAATTAAGGTTGTTCAGCTTGAACAATGGACAGTAAAGAACAAGAGAAGTGAAAGAGAGCTTCAGAAATCTATGGAACACAATCATGTGCACCAACATATGTGTAATGGTATCCCTGAATGAGAGGGGAGAGAGAACATGGCAGAAAGAATATCTGAAAAACAATAACTGAAAATTTCCCAAGTTCTGATGAAAAGCGTTGATCTACAAATCTAATAAATTCCAAGAAGGATAAAGATAAAGAGATCTACATTCAGACATATCTATTAAAAGACAAAGAAAATCTTGAAAGCAGCTTAGTATGTATGAAAGATGTATGTATGTATGAAAGATCCTCAATAAAATCAACACAGAATCCTTATCAAAAAACAGAATGGCCTACTTGAAGGCAGTGGGATGAAATACACAAAGAGCTGACTGCTAAGAATTCAAATGCAACAAAAATATCCTTCTAAAATAAGAAAGAAATTAAGATATTCCCAGATAAACAAAAACTAAAGGAATTCATCATAGGCAAACCAGCCCTATAAGAAATAGTAAGGGAAATCCTCCAAGTTGAACTTGAAGGACACTAGATAGTAATGCAAATTTACATGAAGAATAAAGAAAATCATTAAAAGTAGTTACATAGGGAAATATGATAAAAGATAGTAAATATATTTATGGTTTGTAGTTATTTTAAATCTTCTGATTAAAAATAATTTTGTCAAAGGAGAGAAAATCTTGGCCACCTATATGTCAGAGCATTAATGTTCAGCATATACAAAGAAACTTAACACCAAAAAACAAATAACCCAATCAATAAATGGGCAAAGGAACTGAACAGACACTTCATGAAGAAGATATATGAAGGGTCAAAAAACATGAAAAAATGTCCAACATTTATAGGAATTAGAAAAATTCAAATTAAAACTACACTGAGATTCCATCTCACTCCAGTCAGAATGGCAATTAGCAAGAAAATAAGTAACAAAAATTTTGGCCACAATGTGGGGGAAAGGCACACTCATACATTGCTGGTAGGACTGCAAACTGGGGCAACCACTCTGGAAAGCGGCATAGAGATTCTTCAGAAAACTTGGAATGGAACCACCATTTGACCCAGTTAGCCCACTCCTTGGAATATACCCAAAGGACTTAAAATTGGCATACTCTAGTGATGCAGTCACGTCAATGTTTATACAAGCCCTTCAACAGATAAATGGATAAAGAAAATGTGGTATGTATGCATAATGGAATATTACTTGGCCATAAAGAAGAATGAAATTATGGTATTTGTTGGTAAATGGACAGATCTGGAGACTATCATGCTAAGTGAAATAAGTCAATCCCCCCAAGAAAAAGACTGAATGTGGATGCTGACAATAAGGGGAGGCAGACAGAAGTTCACTGAATTAGACAAAGGGGAATGGAGGGAAGTGAGGGGGCACAGGAACAGGAAAGACAGCAGAATGAATCGGGCATAACTTTCCTATATTCATACATGAATACTTGACCAGTGAAACTCCACATCATATACAACAAGAATGGGATCCTAAGTTATACTCCATGCGTGTATCATATATCAAAATATACTCTACCCTCATGTATATATAAGCAGAACAAATAAAATAAAAAAACTGTAAAACAACAATTATAAATCTGTGGAAACAAAATGTATAAAGAAGTAATTTGTATGACAACAGAAAAAAGGAGGGAATAGAGCTATAAAGGAGGACAATTTTGGAATCAAACTGACTTTAATTCAAGTAGATTGCTAACTAAGATATGAATTATAATCACCAAGGTAACCATTGAGACCAGGACCAGATGGCTTCACTGATTTTACAAGTGTGTAAAATCAATCTTTTTAGTGACTTTTAGTCAGCTTTTTGCTAACTCTTTATAAAAATCAAATAGAAGAGAATGCTCTTTAATTTATTCTATGAGGTAAATACTACATCTATGTTCTTGCTTCTGCTTGCTTTGGATTTGGTCTGCTCTTTTTGATATTCTTTTTTTCCAATATAGACATTTATAGCTATAAATTTCCTTATAAGCACTAAACTTGAAAAAGAGCATCTATGAAAAAAATGTGACCAATATCATTCTTAAAGACTAAAACTTTCCCTTTAAGATCAGAAACAATTTAAAGATATGTACTATTATCACTTCTATTCAATATTGTATGGAAGGTATTATCCTGGTCAATTAAGCAAGGCATCCAATGTAAAAAGGAAGTACAGATCAAAATCCTACTTCACACATAGTAGGAGAGTTAAAATTTTAAAAATGTTTTATAAATGGACAAGTGTTAGCAAAAATGTGGAGAAACTGGAACCCTCAACATATTTCTGGTGGGAATATAAACAGTACAGTTGCTTTAGAAAACAATTTAGCAATCCCTTAAAAAGATAAACAGAATGGAGCTGATTTAGCAATTGCATTCCTAGACATATACCCAGGAGAACTAAAAACATATACACACAAACTGGTGCAGAAAATTTAATCGCACTTTTCATATATTCATTGATCACTTGTATATCTTCTTCTGTGAAGTGTCTGCCCAGTTCCTTAGCCCATTTATTGATTAGGTTCTTTGTATTTTTGGTGTAAAGTTTAAGTTCTTTATAAATTTTGGAGATTAGTGCTCTGAAGTGTGTGTGGAAAAGATTTTGTCCCACTCTGTAGACTCTTTTCACATTGTTGTTTCCTTTGCTGAAAAAAAGTTTTTTAGCTTGAATCCATCCCATTTATTGATTCTTGCTTTTATTTCTGGCGTTCTGGGGGTCTTGTTAAGGAAGTCTGGTCCTAAACCAACATGATGAAGATTCAGGCCTAATTTTTCTTCTATTTGGTGAAGGGTCTCAGGTCTAATTCCTGAGAAATGCAAATTAAAACCACCCTTAGACTTCATCTAACTCAATTAGAATGGCTATTATCAAGAACACAAGCAATAATAACCGTTGGCATTGATGTGGGGGAAAAAGGCACACTCACACATTGCTGGTAGAGTTGCAAATTGATGCAGCCCACTCTGGAAAGCAGTGTGGAGAATCCTCAGAAAACTTGGATTAGACCACCATTTGACCCAGCTATCCCACTCCTCGTTTTATACCCAAAGGCCTTTAAATCAGCATACTACAGTGACAGTCACATCAATGTTCATAGCAGTTCAATTCACAATAGCTAGATTGTGGAACCAACCTAGATGCCCTTCAATTGATGAATGGATAAAGAAACTGTGGTATATATACACAATGGAATATTATTCAGCCTTAAAGAAGAAATTGTGGGAGGCGGGCCAAGATGGCGGACTAGAGGGCGGCTGCATTTCACGCTGCTCCAGGACGCAAGATTCAAAAGAGGAGATAGTGAGAGACTTGGGACCAACTCAAAGCCGCCGGGTGAGTCTCTCCTGTTGGGGAGGCGTCCCGGATGGGGCGGTAGCCCCGGAACGCAGGGAATTTGTGAAGTGGAGTTGCTCGGCGAGACGCCCCTCCCCCCGCTGGAGCGGTAAACACGGACAACTGGGATCATCGTAGAGGAGGCGGCTCAGCATAGCGCTTGGACTCGAGCAGCCGCTGGGGCTCCGGGTGGCGGCCTGGGGAGGAGCTGCGTGGAGAGCTGTTTGGACCCAGAGTGACCGCTTCCGAACACCGGGGGGTTGCCTGGAGGAGGAGGAGAGGCCCGGCGGGTCGCTTGGGTCTAGGAGTGACTGCATCAGAGCCACAGGCGGTTGCCAGAGGAGGAGCTGCGTGGTGAGCTGTTTGAACTCAGGGTGGGCGCTCCTGAGCGCCGGGGGACTGCCCGGAGGAAGAGGAGGAGCGCGGCGGGACGCTTGGTCTGGGAGTGACTGCATCAGAACCACAGGTGGTTGCCAGAGGAGGAGCTGCGTGGTGAACTGTTTGAACTCAGAGCGAGCGCTCCTGAGTGCCGGGAGGTTGCCCGGAGGAGGAGGAGGAGCGCGGCGTGTTGCTTGACCTGGGAGTGACTGCATCAGAGCTGCGGGCGGTTGCCAAAGGAGGAGCTGCGTGACGAGCTGTTTGAACTCGGAGCAGCTGCTCCAGAACACTGGTGGCCTGCCTGGAGGAGGAGAGCGGTGGGACGCTTAGCCTGGGAGTGTCTGCATCAGAACCACAGGCGGTTGCCAGAGGAGGAGGCGAGTGGTGAGCTGATTGGACTAAAAGCAACCGCTCCTGAACACCGGTGGCCTGCCTGGAGGAGGAGCGTGGTGAGTCACCTGGTCTCGGAGCCACTGTTCCTGAACACCTGGGGGGCTACCCCAAGGAGGAGGAGGAGGAACAGGGCGGGTCACTTGGACTTGGAGTGACTGCCTAGGGCTACGGGTGGTTGGCGGGAGGAGGAGACTCGAAGTGAGTTGTTTGGATTCCTAGTGACTGCGTCGGAAACCGGGCGGCTGTCCGGAGGAGGAGGTGTGTGGCGGGTCTCTGTGTCTCGGAGCTATTGTACGGGGCTCCAGGTGGTGGCTCAGGGGAGGGGCTGCATAGCCAGGCGATTGGTGCAGAGCAGGGTCCCAGGAGCTAGGTGGCTTCTTGCTGGAAGAGCCGCACAGAGACACGCCTAGGGGCGGAGCGAAGTTTCCAGGGCGGCGGGCAGATTCTCTGGGAGAGGCAGCCTAAGGAGACTCGCCTGCGAAGGGTGAGGCTCCCAGGCCCAGGACGTAGGTCCGGGCCCCTGGGATCGTTGCAGAAGAAGACAGCCCAGCCCAGGTGGTAGTTGTAGATTGAGGGGAACCTCTAGGAAGGCAACTGACTAGCGAGACGTCCCAACCGAGTGACTCTTCCCGGCCGGGGGAGGTTTTCCCACAGGGATGGTAAAGCCAGAGACATAGGCACAAACAGGACTTGCCTCAGCCCACAGTCTACTTCCCCATTGGATGACCATTGGTCAACAAGTGGAGGCACCTCCGCCCACTAGCAGGGAATATACGCCACCTGAGGGTTACCACACCTAGAGAGGCAGCTTCTTCGTGGAGCTCTGCATTATCAACCTCCTCCAAGACTTCAGGCTACTGAAGGATAAGAGGGGATATACTAGCAATCTTCAGGGACATTATAAGTTGATAGAGGAAATCTGCAATATCTTAATGACCCACTGATCCCTGAACAATATGAGAAAACAAGGGAAGAAAATGCCCCAAACAAATCTAGATGTTACATCAATAAAATCCAACGACAGCATGGCAGAAGAAATGACAGAAAGGGAGTTCAGAATGTACATAATTAAAATGATTAGGGAAGCAAACGATGAGATGAAAGAGCAAATGCAGGCATTGAACGATCGCACCAATCGACAGTTAACAGAGCAAATTCAGGAAGCAAAAGATCATTTCAATAAAGAGTTAGAGATATTGAAAAAAAACCAAACAGAAATCCTTGAAATGAAAGAAACAATAAACCAAATTAAGAACTCCATAGAAAGCATAACCAATAGGATAGAACAGCTGGAAGACAGAACTTCAGATATTGAAGACAAAATATTTAACCTCGAAAACAAAGTTGAACAAACAGAGAAGATGGTGAGAAATCATGAACAGAATCTCCAAGAACTATGGGATATCATGAAAAGGCCAAATTTGAGAATTATTGGGATTGAGGAAGGCTTAGAGAAACAAACCAAAGGAATGAACAATCTATTTGAAGAAATAATATCAGAAAATTTCCCAAATCTGAAGAATGAAATGGAAAATCAAGTCCAAGAGGCTCATAGGACTCCAAATACACAAAATTACAACAGACCCACACCAAGACACATTATAATGAAAATACCTAACATACAAAATAAAGACAGAATTTTAAAGGCTGTGAGAGAAAAGAACCAAATTACATTCAGGGGGAAGCCAATACGGATATCAGCAGATTTTTCAATCCAGACCCTAAAAGCTAGAAGGGCCTGGAACAACATTTTTCAAGCTCTGAAAGAAAATGGATGCCAACCAAGAATCTTATACCCAGCAAAACTTACGTTCAAATTTGACGATGAAATAAGATCATTCTATGATAAACAAAAGCTAAAAGAATTTACAAAAAGAAAGCCAGCATTACAGAACATTCTCAGCAAAATATTTCATGAGGAAGAGATAAAAAACAAAGAAGCAAATCAGCAAAGGGAGGAATTATCCTAAAGGAACTGTCAAATAAAGGAGGAACCAAGATGTGTCAAAAATTTTAAATATGAACCAAATGACTGGGAATACAAATCATATCTCAATAATAACCCTGAATGTTAATGGCCTGAATTCATCAATCAAAAGACATAGACTGGCAGATTGGATTAAAAAGAAAGATCCAACAATATGTTGCCTGCAAGAGACTCACCTCATAGAAAGAGATACCCATAGACTAAAGGTAAAAGGATGGGGAAAAACATACCATGCACATGGGCTCAGCAAAAAAGCTGGAGTATCCATCCTCATTTCAGATAATGTGGACTTCAAGCCAATGTTAGTTAGAAGGGATAAAGAAGGACATTTCATACTGCTTAAGGGAAGCATAAATCAGCAAGATATAACAATCATAAACATCTATGCCCCAAACAGTGGCTCATCCATGTATGTTAAACAAATCCTTCTCAATTTTAGAAACCAAATAGACCATAACACAATAATACTAGGTGATTTTAACACGCCTCTTTCACCACTGGACAGATCTTCCAAACAAAAATTGAACAAAGAAACCATAGATCTCAATAACACAATCAATAATTTAGACTTAACAGACATTTATAGAATATACCATCCAACCAAGAGCGAATACACTTTCTTCTCAGCAGCACATGGATCCTTCTCTAAAATAGACCATATATTATGCCACAAAGCTAATGTCAGCAAATACAAGAAGATAGAGACACTACCTTGTATTCTATCAGATCATAATGGATTGAAGTTACAAATAAATGAAAGAGTAAAAAACAGAAACTACTCCAACACCTGGAGATTAAACAATATGCTACTATATGATGAATGGATAACAGAAGATATTAGGAAGGAAATTAAAAAATTCTTAGAGGTAAACGAGAACAAAGAAACAACATACCAAAATCTCTGGGACACTATGAAAGCGGTACTTAGAGGAAGATTTATTTCATGGAGCGCATTTAATAAAAGAAGTAAAACTCAAAAAATAAATGACCTAACACTACAGCTCAAAGCCCTAGAAAAAGAAGAACAGACCAACACCAAAAGTAGTAGAAGACAGGAAATAGTTAAACTGAGAGCTGAAATCAACGAAATTGAAACGAAAGAAACAATACAAAAAATTGACAAAATAAATAGTTGGTTCTTCGAAAAAAATAAACAAAATTGATAAACCTTTAGCCACACTAACAAAGAGAAGACGAGAGAAAACCCAAATCACTAAAATTCGGAATGAACAAGGAAATATCACAACAGACACGACCGAAATACAAAACATAATTAGAAGCTATTTTGAAAATCTATACTCCAACAAAATAGAAAATTTCGAAGACATCAACAGGTTTCTAGAGACATATGAATTGCCTAAACTGAACGAGGAGGACATACACAATTTAAATAGACCAATTTCAAGTAATGAAATAGAAGAAGTCATCAAAAGCCTTCCAACAAAGAAAAGTCCAGGACCAGATGGGTTCTCAGCCGAGTTCTACAAAACTTTTAAAGAAGAACTCATTCCAATACTTCTCAAAGTATTCCAGAAAATAGAAGAGGAGGGAACTCTCCCAAACTCATTCTATGAAGCCAATATTACCCTGATTCCTAAACCAGACAGAGACACATCGAGGAAAGAAAATTTCAGACCAATATCCTTAATGAACATCGACGCAAAAATTCTAAACAAAATTTTAGCAAATCGCATACAAAACATATTAAAAAGATAGTGCACCATGATCAAGTGGGTTTCATCCCAGGGATGCAAGGTTGGTTCAACATCAGAAAATCAATAAATGTCATTCACCATATCAATAGACTTAAAGTTAAGAATCACATGATTATTTCGATAGATGCAGAAAAAGCATTTGATAAAATACAGCACCCCTTCATGCTCAAAACACTAGAAAAAATAGGGATAGTGGGAACATTCCTTAACATTGTAAAGGCCATCTACGCTAAACCCATGGCTAATATCATTCTAAATGGTGAAAAACTGAAAGCATTCCCTCTAAAAACTGGAACAAGGCAGGGATGCCCTCTTTCACCACTTCTATTCAATATCGTCCTTGAAACTCTAGCCAGAGCAATTAGACAGACCAAAGAAATTAAAGGGATACGAATAGGAAAAGAAGAACTCAAACTATCCCTATTTGCTGATGATATGATGGTATACTTAGAGGAACCAGGAAATTCCACCAGAAAACTTTTAGATCTCATAAGTGAATTCAGTAAAGTAGCGGGATATAAGATCAATGCACATAAATCTAAGGCATTTTTATATATAAGCGATGAATCTTCAGAAAGAGAAATTAGGAAAACTACCCCATTCACAATAGCTTCGAAAAAAATAAAGTATTTGGGAATCAATCTCACAAAAGAGGTGAAAGACCTCTACAATGAGAACTACAGAACACTAAAGAAAGAAATTCAAGAAAACCTTAGAAGATGGAAAGATCTCCCATGTTCTTGGATAGGAAGAATTAATATTGTCAAAATGGCCATACTACCAAAAGTGCTATACAGATTCAATGCAATTCCAATGAAAATCCCAATGATGTACCTTACAGAAATAGAGCAAGCAATTATGAAATTCATCTGGAAGAATAAAAAACCCAGAATAGCTAAAGCAATCCTTGGCAGAAAGAGTGAAGCAGGGGGTATCGCAATACCAGATCTTCAACTCTACTACAAAGCAATAGTAACAAAAACGGCATGGTATTGGTACCAAAATAGAAAGGTGGATCAATGGTACAGAATAGAGGACACGGACACAAACCCAAATAAATACAATTTTCTCATACTAGACAAAGGGGCCAAAAATATGCAATGGAGAAAAGATAGCCTCTTCAACAAATGGTGCTGGGAGAATTGGAAATCCATATGCAACAGAATGAAACTAAACCCATATCTCTCACCATGCACGAAACTAAACTCAAAATGGATTAAGGATCTCGGAATCAGACCAGAGACCTTGCATCTTATAGAAGAAAAAGTAGGTCCAGAGCTTCAACATGTTGGCTTAGGACCAGACTTCCTCAACAGGACTCCCATAGCACAAGAAATAAAAGCAAGAATTAATAACTGGGATAGATTCAAACTAAAAAGCTTTCTCTCAGCAAAGGAAACTATCAGCAATGCAAAGAAAGAGCCTACAGAGTGGGAGAAAATCTTTGCCAATCATACTTCAGATAGAGCGCTAATCTCCAGAATCTATAAAGAACTCAAAAACTCTACACCAAGAATGTAAATAATCCAATCGACAAATGGGCTAAGGAAATGAATAGACACTTCACAGAAGAAGATATACAAGCAACCAACAAACATATGGAAAAATGTTCAACATCTCTAGTAATAAGAGAAATGCAAATCAAAACCACCCTAAGATTCCATCTCACCCCAATTAGAATGGCAATTATCAAGAATACAACCAACAACAGGTGTTGGCGAGGATGTGGGGAGAAAGGTACACTCTTACATTGCTGGTGGGGCTGCAAATTAGTGCAGCCACTCTGGAAAGCAGTGTGGAGATTCCTTAGAAAACTTGGAATGGAAACACCATTTGACCCAGCTATCCCACTCCTTGGCCTATACCCAAAGGACTTAAAATCAGCATATTACAGAGATACAGCCACATCAATGTTCATAGCTGCTCAGTTCACAATAGCCAGATTGTGGAACCAACCTAGATGTCCTTCAATTGATGAATGGATAAGAAAATGTGGTATATATATACAATGGAATATTACTCAGCCATAAAGAACGATAAAATTATGGCATTTGCAGGCAAATGGATGAAACTGGAGAATATCATGCTAAGTGAGACAAGCCAATCTCAAAAAACCAAAGGAAGAATGATATCGCTAATAAGTGGATGATGACACATAATGGGGGGTGGGAAGGGTTAGTGTTGGGGTTAGAGTTGGTTTTAGGGAGGGGGGCAGGAATGGAGGAAGGAAGGACTGTATAGATGGAGGGGAAGGGTGGGAGGGGAGGGGGGGAAGGGAAAAAATGGCAGAATGAATCAAACAACATTACCCTATGTAGATTTATGATTACACAAATGGTATGCCTTTACGCCATGTACAGACAGAGAAACAACATGTATCCCATTTGTTTACAATTTTATAATAAAAAAAAATAAATGTTTCATTGAAAAAAAAAAAAAAGAAGAAATTGTGGCATTTGTTGGTAAATGGATGGAGTTGGAGAATATCATGCTAAGTGAAAAAAGCCAATCCCAAAAAAACAAAGGTTGAATATTTTCTCTGATAAGTGGATGATGCTACATGGTGGAGGGTGAAGTGGGGGAGAAGACTGGAGGAACTCTGGATGGTGTAGAGGAAAATGTGACAGGAGAGGGTGGGGGAAGGAAAGACAGTAGACTGAGATGGACATTTTTACCCTATGTACATGTATGATTACATGAAATGTGTGAACTTACATTGTGTACAACCATAGAAATGAAAAGTTGTACCCCATTTGTGTACAGTGAACCAAAATGCAGTCTGTAAAAATAAAAATTAAAAAAATTCCATTGCAGCATTATTCATAATACTGAAAAGGTATAAACAACCCAAATGTCCATCAATTGATGATGGATAAACAATGTGGTATGTTGATATCTGAAATATTAATCTCAAAAAAGAATAAAATACTGATATATCCTACAGTGTAGATGAATCTTGAAACCATTATTCTAAGTTACAGAAGTCAGACAGAAGCCACATGATCCATGCTTCCATTTATATGACATACCAAGAACAGAAAAATCCATAGAAACAAAATAGATTATTAACAAATGTTTGGGGGGTGGGTGAATGGATTTCTTTTTGGGAGATGAAAATGTTCTAGAAGTAGTTAATGGTGATGGTTGCACAACTCTAAATATACTAAAAATCATTGAGCTGTATTGTTTTATAAAATGTTTCAGTTATATATAAATGTGAGCACACTAATCATAATATGGTATCAATCATGATCAACATTTTACACTCCTGTGTATTGTGGATTTTAAATAAATGATAGTAACTGTACCTTTGAAATATTGTTAGCACCTGTAGTTTCAAATTATTGTCACATGCATTGCTCTCTTAACAAAGGGATACTTCTTTTTGAATTATTTATATTTGTAGCACTAACAATCATAGTTAGTATTTACTGAACTTAAGGTTTTTTTGATAACCCCTGATTCTCATACCAACCATTCAATTTGGGTTTCATCATCCTCATTTTATAGGTGATGATAAAACTAAGTTGGAGAGTGATTTATTTATAGAAGCTACATTAAATAATAAGGGTTGGAGGCACAAATCAATTTGTCTATCTGCTCCAAAACCAGTGCAAAATTTCAATTGCCACCTTTTCACTAGTTTTTAAAAAATCTGTACAGTATATGTATTTTCAGTGTTATTTTGGCTTGGGGACTTCCATAAGATATCTGGTAGATGAATTTTCTCTTTTAAGATAATTTTAAATTATAAGTAAATTCATAATAATTTATAATTTATATTTTTATATTATAAAGTATACATAGTCATATAGAAAATACTAGGAGTATAAATATAAGTAATCCATAATCCCATTATACTATTTTGTATCATAATTCTTTTTTTTTTTTTTTTTTTGAACTGGGAATTGAACCCAGGGGCACTTAACTACTGAGCTACATTCTCAGCCCTCTTTTATATTTTATTTAGAGACAGGGTCTCACTGAGTTCCTTAGGGCCTCACTGATTTGCTGAGGCTGGCTTTGAATTCATAATCCTCCTGCCTCAGCCTCCCCAACTGCTGGAATTACAGGCGTGTGCCACAATATCCAGTTTGTATTATGATTCTTATTAACTATCATAGGTAAACATTTTCTTTGTCAGTTACATATTCTAGAATCTAACTTTTCAACTTTATAATATCATAGTTTATTGAATTATTCCCTTAATGTTAGATATGTTAGTTTTCTTTACTCTAGTTGTTTTCTTTCTCAAAAGGACATTCCCTTAACAATCTGCCTCTTAATGAGTCCTAAAATTAATTTCCCACAGGTTCTTTTATTCCAGGGCATTAAGGAGTGCTTTGTTATTTTCTTCCTCCTAGGGCCTTTAATCAGTCTAGAAAGTTTCATAAGTGGAGGAAAAAAATGAGGCAACACACTAAAGAAAAGAAATAAACTTTATAGTTTGCTTCTTTGCAGAACCACTGCTTTGGGATCAACTTTATGCTTCTTACTTGAAGGAATACATGCCATGGTCATAGTCAAAGTTATCTGGTAGTTTGTCTAGGATAGTTTGGGATATTCCAAACATAATCCCAAAGAAAAAACTTACAAGAACCCTTTTTCCCAAATCTGCATATATAAGAATCTCTTGAATAAATCTCTCTACAGTAGTAAATATATCTTAATGATTTGTGATCATGGTTTCACATAGTAGGGATATAACAACTAATATTCAATTAGGTACTATTCCTCTTTGACAGATTTTTAAAACAGAATTTCACATTTAATTTGATATTTTCTAATGCCCTGATTTGTTCTGAATATTAGGAACACTTAATAAGTCAGTATTTTAACATTTAGCACTGCTATAGTTTTGATGTTTAATGTCACCTTAAGGTCCATGTCCAAAGCTCGATCCCCAGGATAGTGCTACTGGGAGGTAGTGGAATCTTTAGGAGGTAAGGCCTGGTGGGAAACTGTGGTCATTGGGGATGTGCCTTTGAAGGGGATTGTGAGACCTGCATCCTTCCTCTTCACTTTTGCTCCCTGGATCTGTGATACAAGTGGTTTTATTCTACCATGTGCAGCTACTACTACCATTATGTGTTGCCTTGCCACAGGTCCCAAACAACAGATTGATCATGGACTATAGCCTCAAAACTGTGAGCCCAAATAAACCTTTTCTCTTTATAAGCTAATTATCTCAGGCATTTTGCTATGGTGACAGAAAGTTGACTAATATTAGCACATATGAGAATATCAACCAAAGTAAACATTAAAAGTCACAGACACTTAATTTTTAAAACATTGTTTTAAGTAAAATATATTAGAAAAGTATACAAAACACCAACTTAGAGTCCATAAACTATAATAAAATGAATACTTATATAAGTACTCCCTAGGTCAATAAATAGACTATTGCCATGGAAGATCTCCTAATGTTCTTTTCAATAATTATTCCCTTTCTATTTCCCATTTGTAATTTTTATCTTGTCTTTATACACCACTGTTTAGTTTTGCCTGTCATTAAGTTTTATGTGAATGGAATCACATTGTATAAATTCTTTCATTTCTGACCTCTTTCATTTCTGAAGACTGAAAATTATCCATAATTTGTACAAGCTATAATTTTACTGTTAATATATATGTAGCTAATATACACACATACATACACAATTTATCCATTCTATTACTGATGAACATTTAGATTATTATCAGTTTTTTACTATTGTGAATGAAGTTGCTATGAACATTCTTGTACAGGTCTTTTGATGTAAATACATGCACCATTCTGGTAGGTATATAACTAGAATTGTTGAGTCATTGAGTAGGTATATGATCAGCTAAATATAGAAATCAATACTAAACAGTATTCCAAAGTAGTTATATAAATTTATATCCTACTAGCAATGTAGGAGAGCCCTATTCCTGCCCATCCTTGGCAACACTTGGAATCATCAATCACTAAAATTTTTGGTTGTACTTCATAATTTTCATCTGCATTCTGCTAATAAGTGATAGTGTTGAGTACTTTTTTCATACATCTGTTGACCATTTTGGATATCTTCTTTTGTGAGGATCAAAACTTTGTTTTAAGACAACTTTGAATTATCAACAAAAGTGTGATACTAACTTCCATTGTTGAGTCAATAACTCAGAAAAATAGTATTTTAAGGTAGTACATACCTAATTTGGAAGCTTTCAAATACATAAAAATATTTCTATTAGATGAGTATTTGTCTTAGTTTCCAAAAGTGAAGAATCACTTGTCCATTTGTTTGACCATTCATTTACTCATGAGTTCATTCAAAAATTATTAGATACCAATTTACACCTGGCATTGTATTCAACATTAGATTTCCTCAAAGGCAGGAGTGAAAGATCTGGGATCAAGCATTAACAGTGCTGGAGAACATGAGCCAGCAGAATGAAAAGAGTTCCCAGACTACATTATTCCTCTCCTTGTACTAGCACCTCAAGTTCAGTTCAGACCCATGGCATAAGGCCCCACAGACAAGTCCCATATCAGCATGATATACAGTCCCTGTCACATGAAGTAGGCAAGCAAGAATGGATTTGGTGCCTATGCAGTTTACTTGGTGTCCTTTGGTACTAACTTGTTCAATTTTGGCAATAAGAGGAAAAGTACCTTAGCCATGGATGGGAAAGAACATGATCAACAGGAGGTCAGATTCTGCAGGAATGAGCATCTGGGTCATTTCACACATGGGTCATGGAAGAGTAAGCTTGGTAAGAAGGACTGTAGCCACACTATAGCCATACTCTCTCTGCCTGAACCTGATTCTTTCCCATACACAGGTGTTGATCCTATGAACACTCATTAATCAACTTTCTGCATGCTGGTTCCCATTTCAGAATCAACTCCCTGGGAGAACTGAAACTACAGTTTCAATGGAAAACCAAATACCCTCATAGACGGTATAGTGACAAATATGTGTATGTGTGTTAATATATGATTAGAATGAAGTTTAATTTTTTACTTTCAAAGTATTCCCTCTTTACAATTGAATCAAGTTTGAAAGAGAGCTGAAATCATTTTAGAAGAGAATTGAACAGGAAGATATTTAAAAACAACAAAAAATAGAATGCACAAAACAAGTTAATGTAGCAGGATTAAGATTTCTGACAGTGGAAAAGTCTGCTTTTAAGGCTGGCCTTTGGCTGATATCTGTGGACTTAATGGTAAACAGTTCCCTACACTGATATAACATTCTCTAAATTATAAGAATGTCTTCCTCCTGAGCCTACCCTGTTTGTGTAAACAATAGGATCTATACAGAACCTGTTTGCCTTCTAAGAGTCTGGAATTTTGGTAGGGACTAGGTAGAGAATGTCTATATGATCTGATCCTAATAAAAACTTTGGGCACTAAAAACAACAACAACAACAAAGATAAGACAAAAACAAAAACAACCTTGGGGGTTAAAAATCTAATGAGCATCCCAAGTAGATAAAACTTCAGGTCCTGTGTCAACTCATTGCTGGAAGGATTAAGTGTGTTCTATGTGATTCTGTTCAAGAGGACTTTGGAAGTTTGCACTTAGTTTTCTCAATTAGTCCCTGAGCCTTTTCCTTTGCTGATTTTGCTTCATATCCTTTCTCTGTAATAAATCTTAGGCATAAGCACAACTATTTGCTGAGTTCTGTGAGTCCTTTCAGTGAATCACTGAACATGGGAATGGTCTTGGGGTCCCTTGACACAGTGGTATAAAAGTCTACAGGGAAATCTTTGTTATAATTTAATATTTAAATTGAATTATATGTCCAAGGATAAAAATGAATAAGATAATGAATTAAAATATAAATCATTTGACTATTCAAGAAAAAATATATTCTGATCCATCTAGCAAAAAATTGGGCAAAATGTTGCTACTTCATTAATCTTCACCAAAGAAACTTGCTATATTGCATATATCTTGAGCAACTCTTGCCATGACCTGTATTTGAAAGATTCTGATTTACAACTAATTGTATCTTGGTTTCATTTCATATTATTGTATTATTGTTAAGTTCTATATGATATATTCCCCTATGTGGAATAAGGTAATATATAAGACAAGATTAATTCTTCTGTACTTGGTACACAACCAGAAAAATTTGTGTGTATAGATACCCTCCTAAAAGATATACCTTTGTTCTTTATCCTAAATTGGTTGTTTACTAGAAAACAACAGTACAAACTGCACTGTCATCTATATTTCAGTGTCCACTGCAAATTACCACATTTCCTCACTAAAACATTTAGGGCTGACACTTTAATTCTGTTTATATTGTTACTAGTGATATAGTTTTAAGCTTTCCTTGGGTACTGCATTGTTTTAGTTTAAAAAATAAGCTCTCTCCATGTTTAAAAACTAAAAATGTTTCTGGAATTTAAAAAAAAGTGTATAAATAATGAACACAGATCACAAACTTCTTAAAGTTCTTTTACCATCTTCTATTTTATATTGTTGCTATAAAACCTAGAAGTTTGACTTCCAAATGTCATGGACACCTGTTTAGTCATTACCATTCACAAGCAAAGATAATTAGTTAGAAACAAAGTATATAATTAGACTTACGTTTTCATTAGATTCTCTTTCATTCTAGGAAGCTGATCCATCTGTTGCTTTTTAGAAACTTGATGTGAGCTAGAGACCTGAAATACAAAAAGTCGTGTTTTATCCTATTCTTTCATGAAGAATTTCAGAGATAAGAAAAAATAGTCAAATATCTAACTCCTCTGCCACCAGGTCCTTTAGTATCATCTATAAGAGAAGCTGAATATAATGGGAAATTATGATTTCCAGTATAAATAAGCTTCTAAAGATTCTGAAAATATCCCTATCTCAGCCCTACAGAACATGTGAAGAAATAGTCACATGGAATAGATCATTAAAAGCAAACATAAAAGTAAAAAATCAATAAAATTGATAAACATGTAACCACACTAATGAAGAAAAAAATAGAGAAAACCCAAATTACTAAAATATGTGATGAAAAAGGAAATATCACAATGGACACAAATGAAATACAGAAGATAACTGAAAACTATCTTGAAAATTTATACTCCACTAAAATAGAAAATTAACGACATCAACACATTTCTAGAGACATATGATCTACCCAAATGGATGCAGGAACGATGCACAATTTAAACAGATCAATTTCCAGTAATGAAATAGAAGACACCATCAAAAGTCCACCAACAAGAAAAGCCAAGGACCAGATGGATTCTCAATCAAGTTCTACAAGACCTTCAAAGAAGAATTAACACCAATACTCCTCAAATTATTCCATGAAATAGAAAAGGAGGGAACCCTTTCAAACTCATTCTATGAGGCTAATATCACCCCTGATGCCAAAACCAGATAAAGACACATCAAGGAAAGAAAACTTCAGACCAATATCCCTGATGAACATAGGTGCAAAAATTCTCAACAAAATTTTGGCAAACTGCATATAAAATCATTGAAAAGATAGTGCACTGTGTAAGGTCATTCTTATTTAGCAGAATCAGACAAGATTGAGCCATGGGACACAAAGGCCTGGCTTCTAGGAACTGCCGGGAAGCATGTGGCACTGTGTGGGAGTGGATCCCGGTCTCCTTCTGGAATTTCCCCCCAAAAGAATGGCTTCCCTAACTCCACCCTATCCTGTCCATCACAGAAGAAGCTCCTCCCAGTCCTGGCCCCCTTTACCTGTATGTTATAAATAAATGAGTTGGGCGAGTTGTTAGAGGCCAGAGCTAGTATGGCCAGACCCATAGTGCCCCCTTCTCATTTACAAAGAGTATTGGCTCTTGTGTATTTACTGAGTAGATAAGTTTTTTGGGTAATAGATAGAAACCCACCATGCCCCATATCCTCCTCCGGCAGGTAACTCTTTTCTTCTCCATGCAGGACATGGCAAAGAGGACCCCCATGGTGCACCATAATCAAGTGGGATTCATCCCAGGGATGCAGGGTTAACTCAACATACAGAAATCAATAAATGTAATTCACTATATCAATAGACTTAAAAACAAGAATCATGATCATCTCAATAGATGCAAAAAAGCATTTGACAAAATACAGTACCCCTTAATGTTCAAAACACTAGAAAAACTAGGGATAGTAGGAACATACCTCAACATCATCAAAGCCATATATGGTAAACCCAAGGCCAACATAATTCTAAATAGAGAAAAATTGAAAGCATTCCCTTTAAAAACTGGAACAAGAAAAGGATGCCCTCTTTCACCACTTTTATTTAACACTGTTCTTGAAACTCTAGCCAGAGCAATTAGAAGAAAGAAATTAAAGGTATACAAATAGGTAGAGAAGAACTCAAACTATCACTATTTGCCAATGACATGATTCTATATTTAGAAGACCCAAAAAATTCCACCAGAAAACTTCTAGAACTAATAAATGAATCCAGCAAAGTAGCAGGATATAAAATCAATCCCCATAAATCAAATACATTCCTATATAAATCCACTGAAAGAGAAATTAAGAAAACTACTGCATTCATAGTAGCCTCAAAAAAAAAAATACTTGGGAATCAATCACACAAAAGAGTGAAAGACCTCTACCATGAAAACTACAGAATGCTGAAAAAAGAAATTGAAGACCTTAGAAGATGGAAAGACCTCCATGCTCCTGGACAGGCAGAATTAATATTGTCAAAATGGCCATACTACCAAAAGCTTATACGAATTTAATGCAATTCCTATTAAAATCTCAATGACATTCTTCATAGAACTAGAAAAAGTAATCATGAAATTCATTTGGGAAAAATAAGAGACCCAGAATAGCCAAAGTCATCCTTAGCAAGAAAAGTGAAGCAGGAGGCATCACAATACTAGATCTCAAACTATACTACATCGCTATAGTAATAAAAATAGCATAGCACTGGCACCAAAACAGACACATAGACAACAGTACAGAATAGAAGACACAGAGACAAACCCACATAACCCAGTTATCTCATATTAGACAAAGGCACCCATAAACATTCACTTGAGAAAAGATAGCCTATTTAACATATGGTGCTAGGAAAAATGGAAAATCACATGTAACAAAATGAAATTAAACTTTTATCTCTTCACCCTGCACAAAACTCAACTCAAAGTGGAAAAAAAAAAAAAGAAGTAGGCACTAGAACAGAGACCCTGAGACTACTAGAAGAAAAAGTAGGCCCAAATCTTCACCATGTTAGCCTAGGATCTGACTTACCTAATAAGACCCCTAAAGCACAAGAAGTTAAATCAAGAATCAATGATGGGATGGATTCAAACTAAAAAACTTCTTCTCAGCAAAAGAACAATCAATATGAAGAGAGAATCTACAGATTTGGAGAAAATCTTTACCATATGCTCCTCAGATAAAGCATCAATCTCTAGGATATATAAAGAACTCAAAAAGCAACATAAAAAATGCAATCAATAAATGGGCTAAGGAACTGAACAGACACTTAACAGAAGAAGATATATAATCAATCAACAAATATGAGAAAATGTTCAACATCTCTAGCAATTAGAAAAGGAAATCAAACCTAAGATTTCATCTCACTCTAATCAGAATGGCAATTATCAAGCATACAAGCAACAATAAATTTTGGCGAAGATGTGGGGTAATGATACACTCATACATTGCTGGTAGGAATACAAATTGGTGTAACCATTATGGAAAGCAGTACAGAGATTACTCAGAAAACTTGGAATGGAACCACCATTTGACTTAGCTATACCACGCCTCGGTTTATACTCAAAGAACTTAAAATCAACATACTACAGTGATGCAGCCACATGAATGTTTATAGCAGCTCAACTCACAATAGCTAAACTATGGAACCATAGTTTGTTTGTTTATACATATATATGTATATATGTGTGTGTGTATGTGTGTGTATATATATATATATATATATATATATATATATTACTCATCTTTATAAAAGAATGAAATTATGGCGTTTGCTGGCAAATTAATGGAGTTGGAGAATATCAAGCTAAGTGAAAAAAGCCAAACCCAAAAAAGTATTTTCTCTGATATGCGGATGTTAATTCACAATAAGTGGGGTGGTGCTAGGGAAGAATAGTTACTTTAGGTAGAAGGGAGTGAAGGCAGGGGAAGTGGGATGGGGGTAGGAAGGATAGTAGAGTGAAATAGACATTATTACCTCATGTACATCTATGACTACATGACGGATGTGATCCTACAACATGTATGATCAGAAAAATGAGAAATTATACTCCACTTATGATTTGTCAAAATGCATAAATGCATTTTATTGTCATGTATAACTAATTAGAACAAATAAAAAATTAAATACCTAGAGAAATAGAGGGAGTTGATTCCTCTGAAGATATTAGAACTGTTGGTATTAAATGTTAAGGTCTGCTAAGTTTACCATTACTAGTTCCTATCATTTCCAGTCCATACTCTGCTTTTCATTTATCTTGTGAGATTTTGTGTATCTGCCAATAAATTCACTTGAAGAGAAAAAGAAAAGTAAACATAAAAGTAAAACTATATAAACATGTACTCTGTCATTATGATAGACAAGACAATAGAAGCATGGGTATGGTACAGCAGAAATTTAGAAAGATAAGTTAATATATTCATTTCTGTCTATTCTGAAATTCCTCCATTATACAAAAATGAAGACTTTTATGAATGGTGTAAACATAATCTTCAATTCAGAAACAACTGAAGTTGATCAACTTAGAGATGGCAATTGAGTCACTAGTGAATAAGATCATCCAGTAAGAGCAATACAGAGAAGAGTAAGAGACTCAATGATAGAAAGCTGAAAGCAACTTTTAAAAGGAAGTGAGATTCATTGAAGACAGGGTCATCATTTAAACAACAGGAAAACTCAAGAAAAAATACTGTCATGCAAAGCAAATGTGTGTACTGGGGGTAGGGCATATATTTGAAGAAGTGAGCAGAGACATCTAATACCACAGGTTCGAAGAAGAGTCTCTGTATGCAGCTATTAAATGATAAACTGGGCCCATGCACAATGTTGGGGTCAGAAGAGAGGTGAAAAGAAGTTGAGGGGTATACTCAAAGCAAAGGCAGTGAGTATACCCACTCTTTTCATGAAATTTGGCTGGAAAAAAAAACCTGTGGTGGTAGTTTTATGAGGTAAGTTGGAATAAAATAAAAGTTTGGGATTTTTTTGGTTGTTGTTTTGGTGGAAGAGTTGAGCACATTGCAAGCAAGGTAAGCCACAGTCGGTGAAAGAGAAAATCAAAATATAAGAGGAAATTATTATTTAGTCCTAGCGGTAGCAGATAAGACTTGAGAAGACTGGAATCCTTTTCTTAGAGAGAAAACATGAGTAGTGGGTAAAGATGTATATAAATCTGAAGGTAAAAAGAACAATTAGATTTTTATACCTGATGGATCCCCATACTGCCCTGGGCCCCCCCACCAACTCTCTTCTGTGATCTAAGATAATAGATCATTTGCTAAGAGTGACAAGTTTGGGTGTGTTGTAGTGGAATTCATTCATTCCTTTAGCAAATGTTATTGAGCATCTACTATGTGCTACCACTATTTTATGTACCAGGTACAAGGAAAAATAAGTCACAGTTCTATTGGGGAAATAGCAAAACAAATTGAAGATTACAATGAAGGCCCTTGATAAACGTCTGCACAAGTGCTTTGTGAGCATACAGAAGATGCAAATAACTCAGGCTGTAGGGGATGCACATGGAATAGTAACCAGTTAAGAAATAGGGAAAGGATAATCTGAGTAGAAGGAACAGCAAGGACCTCAGCTATAAAGCAGCACAATATATGCAGAAATTGAAGATAGCATTTAGTCTAGTTGCAGTAAAGGATGTTAACAGGAAAAGGCTGACAGGCGCTGACAGGCACTGCCATGTTGGAGAGGACTTTGTTGACCACACCAAGGAGCCCTATGACCTTTGGCCAAAGCAAATAGAAAGTATCACAATAGGAAATTATGCCATAATATCTATATTTTAAATTGATCGCTTAGGCAGCAGAGAAGAAAAATGGGTGTGTGATAGAGACAAGACTTTGCTAGATTTTAAAATGAACAATAACAAAACAGTTGTCCTAAAAGGCAACAGAAATTCAGGCACATTCTGGAACATATATCATGAGAGATAACTAACAAAACATTAGTTATCTCTCAGAAACAAAACAGATCTAACAAACGAACAAACTATGGAAAGATGGAGAACTGTTTAAAATCTTTGAAGTCATCGTGTAGAGGAGTGTGGACTTGTCTTATATTCTTCAGAGTTTGAAAAAACAGTGAATTTTAAGGAAGTTTCAGGGAAGGAGAATAAGAAGCAACTGATGTGTTTTAACAGTAAGTCTATCAGTTAGAACTGCCCAATGATGAATTCAGAGCCAACTCAGATCCCTCCCCATCAGTGAACCAAAATCAGTATATTCAACAATCACTCAGACCCACTGCAAAAATTCAGTGTTTATGGGAACAGAAGCTTAAACTTAAATTAGGTATTACAACAAGCTGCTCATCAGTTTTTCTACCTCATTTTTCAGTGATACAATGTACCTGTTTATTCTTAAAAAGTAATACCTATATTGCATACACACTGTGCAAATTAGAATAATTCTGAGATGGGACAATTCAGTTTCAGTCAAAACAGTGCTTTGAGAGTGAGACAAAACCACAAATATAGTTGCAGAGGTATAAAAAGCAGATTCAGCAAATAGCTCTAGTTATCTACCAAAGAATCAATTATTTATGTATTCAGCATGGAAAGAACTACAAATCATCCATTAACCTTTCCAGTCACTGCAATATCCTCATGGTCAGAACCATCCTTGACTATAAAGATTAACAATTCAGTTTAGAGTGAAAATCCTTATTAACATTTATACCGGGGACAGGATTAACATCTTCCTGGGAAGCTGTTAAAATAGGCTTTGATTGTACATTCAGTGATCCTGTATAGTCACAGTAGGCTTATTCCACCTAAATGATTTTTTTTAGATAAACAAAGGCAAATGAATGCTTCAAGGGCAAAAGACTTTACTTTTAACCTTTAAAAAAATAAAACCCTTCAGTGCTTTATATATCACCTTTTTTGTAATGACTTGAGATTTTCATGATCTCCATAAATTTTTGTATTGTGTTCAGTTTGGCAAATAGTTTTGAACATTGACTACTTGCCATCCTTTTTGCTCAGTGTAAGGGAATAGCAAGAATGAGGCACCCTGATTGACCTCAGGAACCTACAGCTGAGTGAAGATCAGTCAAAAGTCCAGAAAGCAATTCAAAATTCTGATGGTGCTGTCGCCAAAATAGGACTAGTGTGATCAGGAAAGAAAAAACAGGAAAATAATGTTCACCTTTTATTGAAATTTAGAACCTATAAGGTGCCAGGCATTATACATTGCACTTCACATATACCATGTCTCTAAACACTCACAGAACCCCGAGACTGACACTGACATCAAAAAGATTCTTCCTTTCTCCAGGTGAGGAAAGAAATGAAGGCCCAGAAAGGTCATACAGGTGTAAGTGCAGAGTTGGGATTCAAATCCAAATTTGCAATAGCTCCACTGTCTGTGGTCTCTTCATCATATTGAAGTCTCATAAAGGAGGTGGTGTTTGTACTATACCTTGAAGGAGTTGGAATTAGCATGTATGAGAAGAACATTCCATGCAGAGTATGGAGTCAGATGAAAGGTCCAAGGTACCTGTCCTCTTGGAGGAAGCAGTGCTTCCAATCCAGTGTCAAGGACCATGAAGTTTAAATTAATTGTCCATTTTATGGATGAGAGACTACAAGCACTGATTCTATCTTATCTCCATTTCCTGCATTAGCTTGGTCAACACTACAAGTCCAAGTTTCCCTTTATCCACCATTGCTCTGGCTTTTATTCTCATATTTGTCTATTCATCCCATTTTTGGCTCCAATTCCCAAACCTAAATCTCTTCCTCTGAATCCTTTCATTGATCCTCTAGATACTCTATATTTGATGAGCCAATTACCTTTTGGGTCAAGCTCCCCCTCAAGGTCCTCCATCTCCTTGTCTAACTAGATATGCTTTGAGGATCCCAACCCTATTTGTTGCTCCCATGACTATCACTGTCTTCAGAGTTATATCTTATACTATCTTTTCTTTTTACCTTATTTATTCTCCCTTATGTATTTCATTTATTCACATGACTTCTCTTACTATCTATGATAGTGATTTCCAAGTCTATATCTCTAATGTTTAAGATTTTCCTGAGATGCCTAGATCCAATTGCTCTTTGGATCTTCTTTCTGGAAAACACATTGAAAACTGAACTCATATCCTAATCTTAAAATATATATCAAAATAAAGATAACATATTTGATATTTAAATATTAAATAATAAGCTATGTAAGTACTAAAAGATGCTATAAATGTTATGAAACATGGAAATGAAGATGATCTTTTTAACTATAACATAAGAAATCATAACAGTTCTAGAAATATAAAAACTCTAAAATTCCAACATCTTAAATAAAACTGAAAGGCAAATGAAAAGCTGAAAATGTGTTCGAGATAATTTACTGATCATTTCCTGTCTTGTATTTGCAGCAATAGCAATGCTGTGTCTACCTTAGACCTTACCATACATAATAATGAAGTGATAGCTGAAGGATAGCAGCTTATCTGTTTGAATTCTAGTGATCATGAATCAAACTTAAAAGGATAACTAAGGAAGCAGATAAGCAAGATAATCTCTTAATTAGGGAATATGTTTTATCTCTTTTTTATGTCTTTATAAATTATATATTTCCCTTTCCATTTTCCATATTTACAAACTTGGTAGCTTTTCCCTATAATTCCAATATCTGTTTCTGTAACCAAACACACACACACACACACACACACACACACACACACACACACACACAAATTATAGAAAAGTAAAATACATAATTTAAGGTCGGGGAAAGCTTCAGAATTTGGAAGTAGAGGAAAACAATTACCTGAGACATTTCATTTAGGTATTTACAGCGTTCATTGTTGATCTTGTGGTAAGCCTATGTAGAAGATACAAAAGTAAGGAATCCAACATAAAAGATTAGCCAGAAAGTTACCAATTTAGGGTTCATGTCTCCTGCTTTTTTTTTTAATAACTTTTTTTTAGTAGGAAATGGTTTGTATCATTTTATGAAAATGATATAGTAGGTTTGTAGATAATCCTATAAATAAAGGCAGCTTCAAAGGAATTGTTTAATAGAATACAAACAAACCTTTGATTCTTGTTCCAGCTTAAGTGCATAGTCTTTCACTTGATTTTCAAGACTCCTTTTTTCTTTTTCTAGTTGTTTAAGTAATATATTTAAGGATTCCTGAAAGTATAAATAGTAAATTTTTATATGTACTCACGTTTTAAGCAATAGAAATGACCATCAAATTCTTTACTAGTGAATACCTTCCACACCTAATATTCTGTGACCTTATGAGTCCAGTAATAGTAATAAAAATAAAATATTTGTTGAGCTCAAATACTATGTCATGTGTTATACTAAGTCCTTTCCATAGATTATGTCACTTATTCCTTATTATAATACTTCAAATGCCTAATGTTTATTTACACTTTACTGTTGAGAAAATTCCATCTTTTAGAGTTTATATAACTGGCTCAGAGACATGCAGCTCATCAATGGTAGAGCTGAATTAGAACTTAGATAAAATGACTCCAAATACCAGACATGCTAAAAAATTATTAGTATTAACAATTAATAGGAGGTAGTCATACTATTGCTACCACCGCAACAAAAGAGGTACAGGCAAAGACATTTAAATATTATATCTGATATAATTTAAGTGCATTTTTATATGTTGGTGAAAACTACTTGAAAAAACAGTTTACACTGAAGGAAAAGTTTATGGCTCCTCTTTCATAAAAGGAGAAAACAGAGTACATTATTTTGATTCACATCAATAACACTATGTATACATAATTATAAACTGTTGGAGAATTGTATGACTAAAATGCATAGTTTATATTTGCCAACCTGAACTACCCTGATTTCCTAGTAATTTGTGAAATGAATGTAAAAAACCCTTTTGTAAAAGCTTCAATTATAATGAGGCAGAGTGCCTGGACTGAGGTCTTAGTTTTCAGAACTGTCCTAGTCTGTAATATTCTCCCAATTTCCCTGGTTCTCAACCTTATTACCTGTTCTACCACTCTGCTTCTCTCCTTTGGCTTGATTAAAAAATATCATTTTCCCCATCACTCCTCCTCACTCACTCTCACTCATCAATGTTTACCTCATAAAATCAAGAAATTTCTTTTCTGAAGGCTACTTTCCCTAAAAGACTCCTACCTTATCTATTTTGATTTTTTTCAGAAAAGAGAGATGTGAACAGTTTCCTGGGTACCACATATAGAAATATGGAAAAACTTTAGAGAGTTTTACACTCTTCTGCCTGGCCATCATGTCAGTGGGGGCAGAAATCTGTACAGAGCTAATGACTGGGGGCAAAGAACTCTGGGGAAGAGAAATGTGGAGGGTCCTACCAAAGTGGGAACAAAGGTGAGACTTCTTGTGTATTATGTATTGCACAATAATCCTTACCAGAAAGCACCCACTACAAATGAGGTATTAAACCAAATGGACCAATGATTTGGCCAAGAGATATCTTCTAAATCTGTTCTTGGTCAGCCAAGAGAGTAAGCTGATGAACAGAGTAACCACAGTGAGAGAGATGGGGACTGCACTGAGATGAGGACTTTGCATTGGTTGGTTCAACAGCATGGTTTCCTTCCCACTAAGGGTGAACTAATACTGCTGCTGCTCAATGTTGGACCTGCCAGCAAGAGACATGAGCCCCTGGGAGGGTACTATCCCTTAATGAGATCAACAAGTCACTTGGTGGCAAGTTGATTTATATAAGATGCCTCCCATCAATTTACCCTGATGTGTTTCTGATACAATTTTACCTTCCTTTCCTATTCAGTGTTTCAGTCAGTCACATACATTGGTAATCTATCAGTTTTGAGAGAGAAAGAAATCTCAAGAGTCTTTAGGCAAGATACCAAAATTACCACCCTGATTGACTGGGTAATCAACTAATTGGTGTCAAAGACTGGCAGCCTAGCTTAAATATAGCTTCGAAGAATGTGACTTGAATGTAGGATGGCTGAGCATAAGACTGACCTACTATAGCAAATAGCAAAGGGAGTCCACACTGCTAGTAGAAGGCAACAGGCAAACTGGTTTCTTTTTTCTTTACTTTTTTTTGTTCTTTATTTTTGATAGGTACTTTCTACATAAAGGTAAAATTCCCTCTGGTACATTTATATATGTATATAACATGATTTTATTAAATTCATTTCTTATTTTCTCCCCTTTCCCATTCTTCCTCCCTCTCATTTTCTACCTTCTATTTCACTGATCTTTCATTATATTTATGATATCCAAGCCCCAACTCCACCTCTTTCCCTCATTTTGCTCTAGCTTACACATATGAGAAAACATTTGATTCTTGATTTTCTGCGTCTTGCTCATTTTGCATAGCATGATGTTCTCCATTTCTATCTCTTTATCAGCAAATGCCATTACTTCATTTTTCTTTATGGCTGAGTAAAACTCCATTGTGCATATATATAACACATTTTCTCCATCCATTTGAATATCAGGCATATGGACTGATTCTATAATTTGACTTTTGTGAATTGTGCTGCTATACACATTGAAGTGGCTATATCACTACAGTATGTTGATTTAGGTTCTTTTGGATAAATACCAGGGATTGGGATAGCTGGGTCATATGGTGGTTCCATTCCAAGGTTTTTGAGGAATATTCAACTGTTTTCCAGAGAGGTTGTCCTAATTTACATTCCCAGCAACAATGTACGAGTGTACCTTTTCCTCAGATCCTCACCAGCATTCGCTATTTTTTTAAAAAATATTTTTTTAGCTGTAGATGTTCACAGTACCTTTATTTTTATGTGGTGCTGAGGAATGAACCCAGTGCCTCACACGTGGGAGTCGAGCACTCAACCACTGAGTCACAGTCCCAGCTGTTATTTTTATTCTTCATAATTGCCATTCTGACTAAAAATGAAATTTTAGTGTAGTTTTAATTAGCATTTCCCCGATTTCTAGAGATGTTGAACATTTTTTCATGTACTTGTTGGCCATTGTGTTTCTTCTTTTGTTCATTTACTGATTGGATCATTTGGGTTTTCAGTGTTTTTAGAGTTCTTTATATATTCTGAATATTAATCCCCTGTCAGGTGAACAAGTGACTGATTTCTTTTCTCTCATTCTGTAAGTTTTCTCTTCAAGCTCTTGTTTCCTTTGCTCTGCAGAAGTTTTTTAAATTGATGGCAGCCCACATATTCCTGGTTTTGTTTCTTGAGATTTAAGAGTCTTGGTGAAAAAGTTGGTGGTTGTACATATATGATGGAGAGTTGACCCTATGTTTTCTTCTAGCAGTTGCAAGGTTTCTGATCTAATTCTGATCCATTTTGATTTGACTTTTGTGCAGGGTAAGAGATAGGGGCATAATTTCATTTTTCCACATATATTTATATATGTAGATACATCTAGTTTTTTCAAGCACCATCTGTTAAAATGGCTGTCTCTTCTCCAATGTGTATTTTTGATACTTTTGTCAAATATCAGATGGCCATGTGTTTCTGTGTCTTCTATTCTAGTGGTCTTCATTTATATTATAATGCCAATGTTATACTGTTTTTGCTACTATAGCTCTATAGTATAATTTGAGATCAGATATTATGATGTCTCCTGCATCACTCTTCTTGCTCAGAATTACTTTGGCTATTCTGAGTCTCTCATTCTTCCAAATAAATTTAAGGACTTTTTTTCTAGTTCTGTGCAGAATGTCATTCGTATTTTGATGGGGATTGCACTGAATCTGTATATTGCTTTTAGTATGGTCATTTTGACAACACTAATTCTGCCTATCCAAGAACATGAGAAGTCTTTCCATCTTCTAGGGTCTTCTTCAATTTCTTTCTTTGGTGTTCTATAATTTTCATTGTAGAACTCTTTTACTTCCTTGGTTAGATTAATTCCCAATATTTTATTTTTATAGGTTATTGCAAAGGATGGTTTTTCCTGATTTCCTTCTTGGCTGAGTTGCTGTCATAATATAGGAATGCTATTGATTTATGAGTATTGATCATGTATCCTACTTTGCTGCATTCGTTTATCAGTTCTAGAAGTCTTCTGGTGGAATTTTGGGGGTTTTCTAAATATAAGAGCATGTCATTAGCAAACAAAGATAGTTGGATTTAATTTCCTATTGTATTTATATCCCTTTAATTTCCTTTTATTGCTTGATTGCTCTGGCTAGAGTTTCAAGAATAGTATTGAATAGAAATGATGAAAGTGGACATTTTTGTCTTACTCCTGACTTTAGAGGGAAAGGTTTGTTTTTTTCAGTTTAGTATGATATTAGCTTCAGGTTTGTCATGTATTGCCTTTATAACATTGAGGTAAGTTCCTTCTATTTCTAGTTTCTCCAGCATTTTATTTTTTAACAAGAATGGGTGCTATATTTTAACAAAGGCCTCCTCTGCCTCAACTGAAATGATTCTTGTTTTTAATTATATGTAAGTGGTGAATTACATTTATTGATTTTTTGCATTTGCTGAACCAACCTTGCATTCCTGGGATGAAGCCCACTTGATCATGATGTATTTATTATCTTCTTAATGTGTTTTTAAATTTGGTTTGCTAATATTTTATTAAGGATTTTTGCATCTATGTTCATCAGGGATATTGGTCTGTAATTTTCTTTCCTTGAGGTGTCTTTGTCTCATTTTGGTATAAAGAATAATACACAGGATAAATCAATGCAACAAAGAATTGTTTGTGGGCTTTTTTTTTTTTTGTAAAGATAAATATTACTGAAAAGCCCTTAGCCAAACTAAACAAGAGAAAAAAGACCCGAATAAAAAAAATCAGAGATGAGAAAAGGAAATAACACCACAGATACTTCTGAAATCCAGTGGATCATTAGAAACTATTTTGAAAATTTTATACCACAATAAACTGGAAAATCTAGAAGACATCAACAAATTTCTAGACACAAATTGAACCAGGAACATATAGAAAACCTAAACAGACCTACAATCAAACAATGAAATTGAAACAGCGATTCAAAGCCTTTCAACACAGAAAAGCCAAGGACCAGATATATTCACAGCTGAGTTCTACCAGACATTTAAAGAAGAACTAATATTAGTCTTTCTCTAATTATTCTATAAAATTGACAGAAAACACTCCCAAATAAGTTCTATGAAGCCAGTATAACCCCAAACCAAAATTGAACAAAGACACATCAAGGAAAGCTGATGTCTTTGACTAGTTTTGTCTCCATAGCTGGACCAACAATCACAGAATTGAACACTAGACCATGACACTGGAAGCTTTCTACTGGAACTACTGTGGTGTATTTGTGACTTTAGGTAAATTTATCAGTTGGTTTTAGTCCAATAGACCTGGGTGCCAATTAGTTCTAAGCCTACATAGAAAAGGTTGTTTAATCATCCTACACTTTTTAGTTCTTTCTTACACTCTGGGAAGACTGTGAATAGGTACCCCTGTTGGGAGACTTTTAGCATGTGATAAAACTTTTCCAGAAAGTCCCACAGAGGAATAACTATCCACTCTCCTGGTATTGTCAATCCAAATCTACCATCCAGAAATGACTTAAATAATACCCAAATGACTAAAAGTGCTACTAGCCTTGACCTATACCTAGGAAAAGTAATGCTCTTAATTGTGGTTCAAATCTTTGAACCTCCCGTGCTCTTAGTCCATTTTCTGTTGCTATAACATAACACCTAAGACTGAGAAATTTATAAAGGAAATAAGTTTATTTAGCTCATGGTTCTAAAGGCTGGAAGTTCCAGATCAAGCAGCTGTACCTGACAAGCTGTATCTGTGATGCCAATGCTACATCATGGCATTGTGGAAAAGTAAAAGGGCAAGTGGAAGCAATTGGAAGAGAAAAAAACACAAGAGGCAGCTATATTTTATAACTACCCCAATTCCTATAAAAAAAAAAGGCATTAATCTGTCTTAACTACCTTATAACCCCTTTAAAGGCCCTACCTGCCAACACCACAATGACAATTAAATTTCAGCATGAATTTCAGGGGGGACAAGTCATATTCAAGTCATAGCATTTGCCAACATTGTAGCACAGGCACACAGTGTATCCAGGTTACCAAATACACGACCCTTGGGGAGGTGTGTGATCTTATCCTGAGACAAAAGCAAGGAGTCAAAATAATCTTGTAAGGCTAGTCTGACTTATAATACTATTAGAATCATATCAATGTGACTGTAGCAGCACCTAATGAATAATGAACACCTCCATCTCCTTCTGGATTTGAAGAGTACATAATTTATTTATTTATTGCTGGATCTGGTCTCCTACTAGCCTATCTCCAGATAGTTCTGGACTGTCAATGTACACCCTGAAGATAACACCCAAATGACTAAAAGTGCTACTAGCCTTGACCTATACCTAGGAAAAGTAATGCTCTTAATTGTGGTTCAAATCTTCAATCATGAAAATAGAAGATTATCTGCCCCAAATGAGAAAAAAGAGGTGGCTGAAGGGGTGACGATTGCTATATACTGGCTAGCTTCATATAGTGACTTCAAAGAGTTAAAACTATGTAGAAAATACACTTGTAGTTCTGCATTCTGCATAAAAGGACCATCTCCATAGGCCCAGATTTAGTGTAATTGGTCTCCTCTACCCAGATCTTAATCAACTTGGTGAGGGTGGAGAAGAGATACTACGTAAGGCCCTCACCTTTGGACTGTGGGGCCTTACAAGGCAGTGAAAACTCCTTTAGCATTAAACATGGAATTGCAGTCAGGGTTGGGGGGTACAATTTTCAGAAGAAGGGCAGTTCTAGTCTAGAAGGAAGCAGAAGAAAAGCTCATCAAATGGAAGTTATCCTCCACAAGGAGATGTTGAAGTCTAGGATTTGGCCATGGTTTTCTGGGTTGCTAAAGAGTAGGGGAAAATGAAGAGAATTAAGCAGTTTGAGGAATTTTGAGGCTATGGTATTGGTTAAATTATTTATAATCAAGTTTCCCAAAACAATGGTGGAAGAACAGCAAAGAAGAGGGTTAGTCAGGGCTCAGAGCAACAATGCATCATACCCATTTGATTTAAAATTTTAATTCCCAAATTAGTAACATAATTTTCAATAACCCCAATTATTTCTTGTTCTTACAAATTAAATAAAAGATCTACTCAAATTCTCTCAACTCTTGTTGGTCATGATCTAGGTCACTAAATCTATTAAAAGAAACATTCAAAGAAAAAATGGAAGGACCTGATTTAAATCTCCACAAAGCAAAACTGCAAAATATTTTAGAGCTCATATCTTCCTGAAAATATAGCTGAACATAGATTTCAATGAAAATTTATTCTCTCCTAGATACTTGTTAATAATGATTGGCATTTAAAATATCATATTGAAGGTAAATAGGTCAGCTGGAATGGGGCAAATTAGTCTCAAAATAGGACTAGTGATAAATCCCTTTGGAAGTGATGATCCACCACTATGCATATTTGATTAATATTCTTGTTAAAACATAATCAGATGATGTTTCTCAGGTAGGCAATATTATTCTTTGAAAGTTAATTATGCACTGGCATCATGAATGGCTTCCAGTTCCTTTCCTCCAACTATAAACTTGCTCTGGAAAAAAAAAAACCATTAAAGTTGAACATACGTAAGAAGCTAAACTGAATTATTTTATAGAAATGAAACCCTTATGAAATAACTGCCCAAGTATGAAACACTTTTGAAGGGATAATTAGTGAGTGGTAGAAGTAGTTCAAAATGCTACTCTATAGACCTTGCTCCAAGGGTTCCAGGTTGGGCTACAATAGCAATATCAATCAGTTACATAATTTGTTAAGTACATTTATAGATGTAAAATAGAATACAATCCATTTGAACATTATTTCAATGGTAAAAATACATTCTAAGTTTTAAAATAAGTTCACTTACAAATAACCTACTAGAATACAAATTATTTCTCTATCGAAGGTGACTTGAATAAATTATGGTGTAAAACTGTAGGAGCTCATACTAAATAGGTGCATAAAAAACATGAGTTAAAATGCAAGGTATGATTAAATAGAAAAAGTGAAACATTGAAAATAAATGCTTCACACATTTTTAAAAGGTGTTAATCAAGGTGGGTAGAACATATAAAGTCCCAAAAATGGAAAGGGAAAAAGAGGGACATGAGGGAAGTCGTATATTTATCATAGGCTTAAATCAGAAATGATTAATGGTAGGATTAGAGATGAAGCAAAATATTTGAGCAATAAATAAAAGGCAAATTAAGATAACTAGAAAATAACCTGCTAGAAAAGGTGGCTTTGTAATGATAGGCTTAGGAATTGGAATTCCAGTAGGGAACTACTGGAAGTTATTAAAGAAGTGACTTGATGAAAGGAATATTTAGGAATATTAATCAAGTGGTATTCTCTTTTTTATTGGCATTTTCAGTTCTAACCTTTGAGGCTTACATTTTTTTAATATGATTTCTTTGTGATTAACCTATATCTTGCTGCTATACATCCTGACTAGATTTCTTGTAGCCCAATTTTGCAATTAATTCATTTATTCCAAAAATATTTATCAAGTGCCTCTTATATACCAGATATTGTGCTAGGGATATGCTACAGTGAGAAGTACTAACCTAGACCTTATCCTTTTATGAGCTAAGAGTCTATAGGGGTCTCCAGAATGTGGTTTATCTTGGTGAATGTTACATGTAAATTTGAGGAGAATATGTGTTCTCCTGCCGTTGGATGGAATAGCCTATAATGTCACTTAGATCAAGTTTGTTGATGGTGCTTTTCAGGTCAATCTCTAGTAATTTTCTGGTTGCTTGATCTATCAATTACCGACAGAGACCATTAAAGTCATCAACTTTAATAGATTTGTCTCTTTTCCCTCCAGTAATTCATCAAAAAATGCTAATTAAATTTTCTTACCAGCTTATAGTCTCAGCAGCTTCTGTTCCAGGTAAGCAGATCTCAGTTATGACTATCTGGATTCATCTGTTTATCCAGATTTCACAGTGGGAATTTGCCCTGAAACCTCAGTTCTCTAATGGACCCAAGCAAAGTCATCAATTTCCAGTTTGTTCACCGTTTTTCTTGTTGTAATAACAGTATTGAGGACTTCTGTGGTCTATTATATGCTGGAGCTGAAAGCAAAAGTCCCAAACTGTTTTGATTCTTTTCTCTAATTAAAGTGGAAAGAATGCATTCTCCAAATCAATGGCTGGGAATCCTGTACCTGAAACTCTATTAATCGACTCCAATAGTGATACCACATCTGATAAAGCTGATGCAATTAAGGCCACTAATTGGTTAAGTCTACGTAGCCTTCAACTTTTCTCCAAGATCCATCCAGTTTTTGCATGATCAGACTGACAAATGAAACAGTTAAGATAGGCACCAGCATCCTTGCATCTTTTTAGGGTTTTAATTGTGGCTAATCTTTGCTGTTTTCCATGGGATAAGAAAGTGTTTTGACTTCTACTTTGATCTTGGTGGGATCAGGGGCAGTTTCAAAAGTTTCCACTTGGCCTTCACGACCATACTTTTCTTCAGCAATAAGGGACCTAATATGATGGGTTAACTTCAACTTTCAAATATATCTATTCTGATTATGTCCTTGAGAACTGAGAAAATGATCACTGCAGGTATAGGGAAGTCTGTGGGACAACAGGCCCACTATACTTTGGACTTTAGTCATAGATTTCTGCTCTGGGGATCAATGCCAACACAGACCCTGTGTTTAAACATCCTGGGAATATCTAGTTATTTTTTTCCCCAGTGTTATCTGTGTAAGTGGCCAGAGGTCTCTTTTGGGGAAGATGGGAATATTGTCACAATATATACTTGAATTGGTGTTTCAGGTCCAGCCTTTCTAGGATTCAACCACCTCTTTGGCCAATGATTCCTGGTTCTAGAAATTGATTCAGGTCCAGGGAATAAGAAAACAATTGTGTTTTCTGTTGCACTGGCTGTCCTCAACCTCCTGCTTCTCTATTCTTTTTAAAAATTATTATTATAGATGCTGAACAACACCCTTATTAATTGGCCTGGCAGCCCAGAGAGGAAATAGGGCAGAGGTTTGAGGGGCATATGATGCCTTCTTAGGGAGAGACCTCTACAGCATTTTCCGGTACAAGAGATGCTCTAGCCCTTAGGCAGGCCACTCTACACGCTCAGGAGCTTTAGAAGTTGTATACATTCTCAGGGGCATCTACCCAGATGTTCTGCCACAATTTGAGCATACCCAGTTATCCCCATCAGATCCTGCCATTCACATGACAAACCCACCTAGGTTTAGCATCCAAATGCCTCTGGAACTTTGTAGCTCACACAATAACTTCAGTCTGTTGTTCTATTGTGTCTGACCTTTCACTATTGGTACAGAGGCCTCCTGAGAAGCTCCCACGGGGCTCCATGGTTAGATATTTCTTATTAACAGTTCTGATCTCTCATTACCCTTGTGTAGAAGTCAGTGTGACTTAGCAGTAATTCTGTTATTTTCCAAATGCCTGCCTCATGGCCTCTTCCACAGTATTCCCTTTTATCAGTACCTTTTCCAAGGTCGTCATTAGTAAAGTCTTTTGCAATTAACTGATATCCTGGGCCAGAGCCATTGGTGTCACACCTACCAATCAGGACAATCAGTCTGCCAGTCAATGAATCCCCATATTACTCTGTTTTGTTTGATCACACTTAGTCTCTTCTGAGAAACAGACACCAAAATGGGATTCAATGTGTAAGGATCATAAAGAGTTTCAGTGTAAAATTAAATAGAGAGGGAGGCAGTGGTCTCATTGCAGTCCAAGTCTAGAAGGTTGTATTCTAGGCTGTCATACAAAACAGTTTGGTCAAACTATCAGGGAACCTTAAGCCAAATCAGTCAACAATGAAGTCCCTTGCATCCCATGAATAGGTCTGACTTAGTTATTTCCATTGCAGCCAATCATGACCAGGGAACAGCTCTTGGGAAGTGTGGCCTTGATGGATTTCAAATTTCAGCACCTGGGGTCCTCTGACATCTAGTCTTCCTGTCCTACTAAGTCTGTGAGGCACACTGTCTGGGTCACTACACTGTCTTAAGAGCATTTCAGTTTTGAACTGAAGAAGCCTCTAATTTCCAGCTCTGTATGATTTAATCCTACCCTGTCTTTTCTAGAAGTAGGACAGGAGAAGAGAGCTGACTGACTGCATATTTTCATTTGATCCCATTATTCTTAGTCCTGGGTCTCACTATTTCTATGTCTGAGTCCTACAGTTCAAAGTTATGGCAGTTTAATTTCTCCAGAAAATAGACTTTCAACTAAAGGAGTGTCCTGATTACATGGAGTGGCAGAGGGGTTCCAGTGACCAACAGCGTACCTTTCCTACACTCACCTCCTTCCATACCTGATGCTGCCAAGTTCCAAAGCATTAGGCAGATCTGGAGACCCATTGCTTTGTTGCCATTGATATCCCTTTCTGCAGGTACTTTGCTATTGCTTCCTCAACTTCTTCAAATCAATTACTACTCCTCCAGTTACAGCTTTCCAAAATTTGTTTCTCTTATCTGTTTAGAATTCCTTCTCTATCCTCATCCACTCCCTTCAATTATCAAGTATAATTTTTTTCTGCTAATAAATATCATATTCAAATAAAGAAGTCCTCAATGCCTATATCAAACATTTTCTTGACACTTCACACTATACCTAAAACAACATTATGATTTTATTTACACATATTGTACCTCAATAAAGTCAATTTTTTAATGCCACTAACCACAGCATTCTAATTTTACCTGGGTTATTTAGATTTGGTAAATAGGTGGAAGTATTTTAGAAATTTTTTACTTAGAAAAAAAAGATGGATTTGTGAGAAAGGAACATATAAAAGTGAATCAACTGAAAAATTTCGAACAGTTCTCAGGCCCTAGCCATAAACTGCCTCCATTACCATTTTCACAATCAAAATGTCTTGCTAAAATGGAAACCATTCCAATTAAGTTGATTTTTACAAAGCACAATACTATTTTGATAATATTGAATAATTTTAAACTCAAACACTAAATTCTGAAATAGATAAGATTTGAAATTAACAATATCCCTTGTTGATTGATGTGAAGAATTCTACCTTTTGAAAAAATGGTCGTATACTAATTTTATAGACTTTTTAGATAGCTTATGGAAAATGTATTAAACAGTAACTCCATATCAGTTGCCCTGTCCTGACTTTCATTACCACTTTTAGCTTTAGCACCTTGATTTCATATTGTTTCAACCTCTAACATGCCACATACTTTATCCCCCAGCTTGTTGTTGGTTCCCTTGAGGCTCAACATAAAGTATTTTTATCTCTCCTGTTAGTCTTGGTGCTCCCACAAGCAGTTCTCGCTGGTGTGGCCCAGGTTTCCTGGTACACATCAGGTTCTCCTTCCCCTTGTGCATGCTTCCTATGAGTTGACACACTATGCTCTGAAATTATATTGTAACTTGGAAAATTAGGATGGCTCATTGTGGTAGTCTCATGGGAATGGAAGCAGCATAAACATATATTATTTTGGGGAGAAAAGAACACATTCTGTATTTTGCCAAAACTATACCAGTCATTAATACCCTAGCTCATTAGCAGCAAGATGTTTGTTTGTTTTTATAGATGGATAATCACAAATAACAACCCCCCACACACATACAGCAGAAGTCTGTAGTCAGAAGAATTGTTCTAACATAAATTTCTTGGTTTGATAATATATTACAGTTATTAAGAGCGTCATCATTGAGCAAGGGTTCAAAGAACTCATTGTACTATGTATATCATTTTTATAACATCCCATGAATCTACAATTACTTCATAATAATGTAAAATACATAAGTATAGATAACAAAATATATTTGGTTAGCAATTTCAAGAGTTTACTGCACATAAAATTCTTTAAAATAGTAGTTGAAGATATTCATAAATAGAATTATTTTTGCAATGTATTTAAATTATGACAGGATTGCTTGTGAATGTATTCTGGCTTAATCTGATAAATAAAACTGATAAAATGTAAACAAACAGCAGAAATTCTTAAAACTTATAAAATTATACTATAAAAACTTCTGGGTTCATTCTAGATTTTAACTTTTTTGACTATAAAATGAACAATTTAATTATATAATCAATGGTTGCATACAAAAACTGAAGCCTGTAATAACAAACTAAAGGTCTACATAAATTGGTGGTTCTACTAGAAATTAGGCCCCTCATCCCCTAAAAGATCACATACAAAAAATTAATTCTTCCACTATCATAGAAGAGTTGTTTTAGACACTGATCACTTCTTAGCATTCCAGGCAGTATCAATTTCACCTATGTTCTTTCTGAATTTGTTTTGGAAAGATAATTCTCTAAAAGTAGATTGAAACACAGAATAAGAATTAGAAATTTAGGACATTATTTACATACCTGAAATAAAATTTATTTAATTTTTGTTGTTATTGTTTTTTGTGGTTCTGGGGATTGAACCCATGTCGAACATGCTGGGCAAGTTACCACTGAGTTATATCCACAGCCTAGGATTTAAATTTTTAAAATACTTAAAATTTAAATTTTTTAAAATACTCCATTCTCAAGCAAAAAGGAAGCTCTACTAGTCACCTATTTTTAAAGAAACCAATGTTAATTGCTAAAGAATACACCAAAAAAAAGAAAGTTACAAGTAAAAGTACTCCATTGAAGGCTTACAGGAGGAAAGCACAAGAATATAATTTAGTTTATCATAGCTTCCACATAGTACCTTTCCATAAGGACAATTCTGATGGCAAAAGAATGCAGCATTTTGCATACTTAGATACAGTGCCCTCTTGTGGATAACAATTCTCTACATAAAAAATCTGTTTAACTTTTCTCTAGTTTGAAGATATATACCTGTCCCCAAACTGATCATCTGGATCTTTGAGGAGAATGTAAACCTAGTGAGGTCTGTAGTAGGATACCTCAGGAAGCAGTCTCAGATTGAATCTGCAGATCTATCAGAGCCAGGTGGGCAGTGGGAATTTCCCTTCATGTTTAAATATCACACTTTAGAGAATCAAAGACCACTTCACTAATCCTTTTCACTATATGCTTGGGATGTCACTTTAATATATTTTAACTAAAACATACTTATGGATGTCAATAGTGCTTTAAGGTCATTTATTTTAATGCCTGGTTATCATGTTCTAAAATGTGTACTTAGGACTTTTAGAACATTTCTTAGAAGGTTCTAAAGGTGGAAATGACCAACATGAGTCCAACAGAGCCATGCCAGTAGGATGTGCAGTGAGTGCAGTGAGGTAAAGGGTCCTAGGAAGGGCCAAATTGGGCTAGATGTCCAAGAGGCAACCCAAACAAAAGAAGAATTTGAATCATGATGAAAGAAACAAGTATCACAGGAAGTAGTACAGGTCATCAGGATGATGAAGAGATAGAATATGTCAGTGAGTGTAGAACATTAAAAGGAGCAAAACAGAGAATGGTGAGGGGTGCATCTTGTTCCTCTAAAGGGCCAAGTATATGATAAAGAGAATGGTCTGATGGTTTGAAAGAATTTTCTCTTACATCAAGCTTCTCCTGATAAGCAGGCAAGGAGAATGGGTCTTCTGGTCGGTCCTAGAGAAAACTAAAACATACTTTGGAAGGAAAGCCAAACAAACAACCAAAACTTAACATTTAAAAGTAATTTCATCAAAGAATTAACATAAGAGAGACCAATTTGCCTAGGATTTCAAATTTACCAAAAATTTGATTTTTAAGGAGAATCTTTCTTATATGTGAACTTGTATCCTGAACATCTTATTTTTCAGAATATATTTTTCAATGATATTAAATGCTAAACCATTTCCTTGAGTCTTTAGTTAACAAATTGAACATCCCTTAAAATGCTAAAAAATATATATTCATAACAACATTTAAGAATTCAGATTTCAGCAAACTAGCTTCCTATAAATTGATTTTTCTCTTAATTGATCAAGAGTTTTCCAGAAAATGTTTGTGGTGAGACAAAATATTTTTCTAAATAATGTTTCTTTGTTTCAACATCTTCTTCCCTCAATGGCTCCCATAACCAGCTAGTCTTATGACTTTAGAGGAAGGATTCCCTGTACTGCATTCATCTGATCTATAGGGTGTGTGCAATGGTGAGATATTTTCCTGAAAGGTCCAACTGTCTGGGTCTAATGTAAGATAAGGAGAATGCATTGATGGGAAAAACAGTAGCAGAGAAAAATAGGGGTTGTTAGTTTTATGACTGTGAATCAGTCAAAGAGCAAAACTTTCACTTGATAGAGTTGACTGTAGGTATATGATAGTGCTTTTTGAGAGTTTCTGTATAGGAACTCCTGTAATAAGAGACTGTCTTCCACATCTTTTTCTGAGGGACACAGATCCCCTAAATCTTTTTTTCTCAAATTGTTCTTGGCAACAGAACTTACTGAAATGCCTGCTAAAAAGTACAACTGTCTAGGCCTTACTCCAGACCTACAGTTGAGTACCTCTAGGTAAAGTCCCAGAATGTATATTTTAAATAAATGCTCTATATGGTTCTTACAGCTTGCAAATTCAAGAAATCTGTATCAGGCAACTAAGCACATGATGGTGCTGGATAGTACAGGGAAGTAAGAAAGTAGATGGGCCAATCATCTTTCCAGTTTATGGTACACCATCATAAATACTGAGCTTCAGTGGGCCTATATAAGCTAATGCAAGAAAGATGACATCACTATCATATGCTGACTGCTGGGAGCTGTAAAGTTCTGATGAGTTCAACTAAATTCTTAGCTTCATATCCTAATTAGAAATGAATGAAGAAGCCCAGAGTGCCAAACAAGAACTTAAAAAATAGCTAGTGTTCATCAGACACAACAAAACCTATTTAGCCTGAACTTTTAGTTATCTTGAATTCTCAAGGAAGAGTCTAGTCTTGCAGTGAATAGCAATAGTTCTGGACACACTTGGAAATTCTTGGAAAGAACACTCTAACATAATGGTATTGACTAGGTTATTTCTCTAGCAGAAGTAACAAGAGCTAGAAAATGTACACCCAGCTAGCCCAAAGGAAGTAAACGTTCTGTACTTTTTATTAAAAGTGTTAAATCCCTGCTGAAGTCCCTACTTTGTGGGTAGGTACTCACAACCACAAATCTGTACTGCAGTTTTGAAAAGGTAGCAGAATATTTGTAGTTTACATAACAGCACAGCTTAAGAAGCAAAAACAATAGCACATCTTTGGGTTCTACCTTTGTTATTATCTTTTCCAATGGGATTAAGGTTAATTTCACAACAGATTTGTTTTAATGAAATTTTACTTCTCCTTATCAAGGGAAGTGAGAAAGAGTACTAACAGTACTTACTATTTCAGGCACTATGCTATTTTCTTAGTAGCACTAGTAATCTTCACAACCACCCTACAAGAAAGCTTAATTAACTCCATTTTACAGATGAGGAAATTAAGCCTCAGAGAGATGAAGTGATTTCCTCAGTGCCTTATAATCTGGATTTGAACCAGGACAAGTCTGATTCCAAAAGCTATGATTCTAGGCGAAGTTAGTTGTCCTCACTTCATTTTATTACCCCCTACTCTTCCATTCCACCACATTTCTCCCCAAATCCTATCCTTTTATTAGTACTTGTTTACTTATAATTTGCCTGAACTGTGGGATGTAGTGCTTTATCCTACCTTGAGGCAGAAGGTCCTTGGAGAACATTTTTCTGCTCAACAGTCATCAAACTTTCTCCTTCCTTGGCTTCTGTGATACCACTCTTCCAATTGTCCCCCTCATCCTTTCTCAATGTTTTCTTTCACAATTTACTTCACCAAATTGCCTCTTTAGCCAGTACCTTAAATGTTAATATTATCCCAGGCTTCCACCCTCAATCCTGTTTTTCAGACTGTTTTTTTTTTCCTGTTTTGTTTTGTTTTGTTACCACTCTTACCTGTATAAAATGCACAAACAAAACTATATTCTTCATTTCCTAACATTTCAACTAGTTCTGATTCCTATAGTCCTGTTCAACATAATTCATGAAGTTATTCATCTTTCAATCCTCTCCCAATCACATCCTATCACCCATGTGTTCATGAAATCATTCCTAAATATATCCTCAATCTGTTTCCTCTGCTTCTCCACATATAATACTGGCCAAGCTATAAAACTCGCCTTTCCTTTAACCTAGACTGACCAAAGAATCCTAACTGACTTCTCTGCCTTAATTCTCATCCTGGGAATTCTTTCTCCATTGGAGGGTGAGTGGAAATTTTTAAAAATACATAAATAGTTCAACAGTTTCCCATCACATATAAAAAGGTTCAGATTCCCTAACATGAATATGAAACCCTTTATTATCTAGTCCCTGCATGTATTTTCAGCCTAATTTTCCCTTTTATTCATGCCAGATATCTTGGATATCTTAAGCTAGTTTGATCCATAGAGACTTTATCACTATCTGAAAAATTTTAAATGTACATACTCCTTGATTTTAAAAAATCCACTTTTAAGTATATGTGCGCTTAAAGCAGTGATTCTCCAACTTTGTTGTTTATCAGAATGACCTGGAGAGTTAAGAATACAGAGGATTCTGTATGTTGAAGGATAGGACCTGGTCTTTGTATTTTTACAAAGGGATTCTGTTACCGCAGACTGCTATCCTAAAACAGGAACCAACAAACTACAGACTAATGTCAAAAGCCAGTCACTGCTTCTTTTGTTTTTGTAAGCCAAGATTTGTTAGAACACAGTCCACATAACTATTTAGGTATTGTCTGTGACTCCTTTTGTTCTAAAGCAGCAAGGCTGAGTAATTGCAATAGAGATCAGGAATGTTATGGCTGCAAAGTTGAAAATCCAGCCTATCTATCCAGTCCTCTACAGGACTTGCCAAGTCCTAAAGGAGGCATTTTGTACCAGGAAACATGTATAAGGATGTTCCCTGTGGTGATGCTTGCCATGATGAGATTTTTGAAAACTCAATACATATAAACAGGAACTGGAATGATGCATAGAATTTGCCTATGAAGAGGAAGAAAAAGGGAGACAGAGAAGGAGAATGAAAGAGATCTTGAATCTATTTCTTGTTTTTATTAAAATTATAAAAGATATCCAATATTTGTTTATACTAGAGTATATCATTGTCTGCTTTATTATCTGTTGAGCTTTTATTATCCAAACTGAAAAAAAAACTGATATGTTCAATTAGAAAGCAAAAATAATTGAAAATTGATAATTCAATGCAATGGAATATAATTTAGCCCTTAAATAAATACATAAGAAATACAGGGCTGGGGATATAGCTCAGTTGGTAAAGTGCTTGCCTTGCAAGCACAGGGCCCTGGGTTTGATCCCCAGCACCGCAAAAAAAGAAAAAAAAAAAAAAAAAAAAAAAAGAAATACAAGTAGTAATTGATAATTGCTCTGACTAGTATAGAATACAAAATTGTACAGTAAAGCTAAAATTATATTTAAAATGTAAAAAAATAAGCACAATCCTGTTTCATTCCTTTTTTCTTTCAGCTGATTATTAGGTCATTCTTTTTAATCAATATATGCATATAAAAATTACCAAACAAATATGAATTGTAGGTACTATTGACTTTATGATTTTATTTTTGTCTTTAACATTTTCAAATAATATTAAATAAACACATAATGCTTTATAATGAAATACCATTCATTTTAAATGACCTTGTGTGGCAGAAAAGCTAATTACACACCCTGTATCTATTCTCTTCCTCTTCCTACTTTTGCAAAACACTATATTTCTAGCCTCTCTCACACACTATTAGTGGAGAGTAAGGAGGAGCCTGAATTCCTGAGGGATTTATCGAGTCACTGCACCAATAACTGCAAACCTCTAATACTGCCTATTACATAAAGGGGGAAAACAGAAATAAATGCACTTGCTTAGCGCTTTCTCTTATATACAGCCAAATGCAACCCTTAACTGATATATCATGTTAAAATTAAATGTTAACACATATACCACTGAAATATATTTTCAAGATAACATACTCTATAACACCTTCAGAGGAGAACAGTGAATCAAAACCCAACAAAACAAAACAGGATGAAAGTGCTAAACTAATTGAGAGTAATTTTTCAAAATATTAAAATCAAGTCAACTCATCTAGTTTTAAAATAACATTTCATATTTTTGTCAAACAGTATTTTTAAATATTACTGTGTGTTGGTCAAAAGCTAGCATCCATCCCTTTTGTAACCAATAAGAAGGCTGCAGTTTGAAGTTACTCAAAATGAGTATTAGAACTAACTAATATTAATTTTAAAAGTATGTCTGCATATGTTACTCCTAAAGATGGAATGATTCACAAAGATGAAATTTACAAATGATGTAAATTCATACTCTGTCCCACAAAAACAAATAATGTATGTCTTCTATCAACTTAAAAGGAAATTTAAAAATGTTTTATAAACAAATATATATGAATTTTACAAATATTGGTCTTTATATTGAAGATTAGGATGTATTGTATCTTTTGTTCTTATGTAATGAGAGATCTCTTGAATGGATATTGGATTCTTGGAAACCAGTGCTTTCTGCTGAGTAGTTGGCTAGATACTTCCATCATCAACTGCAGGCCACATTCCTAATCCCTGCTGCTCAGAAAACCCTTCCTGGATTTCACTGTTTAAGAAAAACTAAATTCTTGTGCAGGCATCTTCCCAGAGAATACAGAGAACCAGTTCATTCATACTGAACTTAAGTTCTCTTTCTGCATGGCTGTGTTGTTCTATATATATTTAGTTCTTTATTGAAGAGAAATAATCACCTGCTTCTGGGGCTAAACATCAGAGAAGCACACTTTATTCAAGAATAACACCAAGAAAAATAGTGTATCAATATAAATGTGTTACAGTCTCCTCAGGTAGCCATAATAAAACCAACTAAATGTTCCTTTCATATACTGTACTTTATCATGTTACACAAGCACGAGGCTACTGATAATTTCTTGGACTGGGGCTGTCTTATCAAAAGCAGGTAGCCAGAATATTTTATATTCTGTAGGGAGTATTCTATGCTTTATATTCTATAGGTATTATTAAAATTTTATCTGCAATTAAGAAAAGGCACTGTGGTGAAAATTGCTCTAGCAGCAACTTCTAAGTGCCACAAGAGGGGGATATAACTCTACTAGAATGTGGAAGGTGGGGGGAGTTTTTTTTGTTTTTGTTTTTTTAAATGGAAAAAGAAAAGAAAAAAATGTTATTTTCTTGAACTTCCAAGACACAGAAATACGAACATTTCTGAGTTGAAAGTAACGGGAAGATATGCAAAGAGGCTTATTTCTTCTCAGTTCTTTAGTATAAAAAATGCAAGATTTCCCTATAATTTTCATTAATGAATTGCAGTTATTCAAAGAAAAGCATTCATAAATGCTCTCATTCTCAGAGGCCCTGTGTACACTGCTATCAACTTAGTACTCTACCTATAGCTATTTAAAAAACTATTTTTTGTTACATCTGATAAGCAATTCAGCAAGGTGTAGTAAAATGGATGAAGGCTTTTTACAGAGGGAGGGAATTTGGCTCCACACTTACAGATTGTGTAAGCCTAATCAAATTCTTTCATCTGTTTAAGCTTATCACATGCATCAAAGGAAATAATGTTAAACTTCACCTCATGGGGTTGTTGCAATACTGAGAAAAGGGACATGAAATTAATTTGTATACTATACCTGTTCAATTAATGATGATGATAATGATACGTTAAATCCTACAAATTCAGCAGAGTAATGCATTTGCATTTTCAATAGAAGTACCCTTGGTTTTTCACAGGATTTTTTTCTGAGTATTTCTGAAATAATAATTCAGCAAGAGTTTTTGGAAAAGGTTATTTCCAAGCAGGCTCTGGATCCAAGAAGGTTATGCTTTGGGCTTTCTGTATATTTTAAAGTATAAATTTGAATGAATGAAAAGCAATTAATGTGTTTTATAAAACACTTAACAAAAGAGGGAAAAGATGTCACTAAAGGCAACCAGAAGAGAAAGTAGATGGATCAGCCCAGTGAGGTTTCATGATCGTTGTAGGGTAATTTTATGGTTTCTCTAATGGATTTGATATCTCTTTCATATATTTGTAAATATATGTATATAGGTACACAAGTACATAGATATGCATATGTGAGTGCCTATGTATGTACATGTGTATGTATATTACAAAGGAATTAGACTGGGCATGTTTTAGAAATGTAGAAGTTATGTTCTTTGTGTTAAACATTAGGCATCTTCAAATTAGAAGGAATAAACACACTTAGGTCCCCAGCCAGCCTGACTACTGAGATTTCTTTTCTTCCACTTTATCTGTGCATACACCAGACTCTCTACTTGCTTTCCAACATGGCCTCATGACGAGATTCTTTGCATAAAAAGCAACAACTCTCTTGAACAAAATATTTTCTTTGGATCCTGTCACAATCTTTAATTTTTTCTTTAGAATCTGGGGGAAATAAACAATTTCCTAGTTATTCTTCTTAGCCATCTTTTACTCACCACAGGCATTCGTTCATAGACACGAATAGAAGATAGACTATCTACAATAAAGCAAATATAAACAATTGATATTTTATCAGTTTTAACTCAATATATAACACACATATAGGATTGCTTTTGTACCTGAAGGATTCCCACGGAATTTTTCCATTTTCTCTTTAAGAGATGCAATTTGCTTTTCTAGTTGATCATTCAGTTCTAGTTGTGTCTCATAACGGGTTTTCCATTCACTGCCTGAGGTAGGGGGAGATGATCAAGATTAGCCCACCAACTCTCATTTATTCATTCAAATAACATGAAACGGCTCAATCTTTCCCTGTTACTGCACTTGACTTTATTAGTAATACAGATAAGTCCCAATAAAAAACAATGTCAAACAATACATTTTCAAGTATTAAAAAGAACAGTTGGGTTGAAAACTGACACTGTGTTTGGTCCACTTGGTGCTGCTACAACAAAATACCAAGACTGGGTCATTGACAAAGAATAGAACTGTAATTTATTTACTACAGTTGTGGAAGCAAGGAAGTCCAGGATCAAGGCACTGGTATTTGGTCTTGTTCTGTATCTTCATGTGACAGACAAGCAAGCTAACAAAATGTGTTATGTGCAGCCTCTATGTTAAGGGCCTTGATCCCACTAAAAGAGAGGAGCCCTTATGGCCACATCACCTCTTAAAGGCCCAGCCTCTATTATCACATTGGCAAAACCTAAGCTTTGGAGGGACACATTCAAATCACAGCACCCCACAAAGGCTTTAATAATTCAGTCATGTTTGTGCTGTTCACTAGTTATAATTTTTGCAACCATGAAGTTATCTTAATTTGAAAAGACTGAAGATAAAATATTTCTAACATGAAAAGGAAAAAGACTAACATGGTACTCTACAAAGTGCTAAGGATACAAAATTAAAATAGACACAGTTCTTGCTATCATTCAGCAATAGAAATAGGAGGAAAAAAACATTAAACTAGAGCATTTGAGAAATTTTTCATTGCAGTAGATGCTATGGAGTACTCAGGACATCTGATCTAAAAGAATTAAGGATGGGGAGATTAAGATTGAAGATCAGGAAATGCTTCTTGGGGGAAATGACCACCGATAAAAGCCAGAGAAGGTGAGAAAGGATATTGAGGCAGCGAGAGCAACAAGAACAAAAATACGCATATCAAAAAAGTAGGAGATAGGTTTGAATAAAGTTGCCTGCTCTCTGATTTTTTCAGGTGATTTCACAATTAAAAAAAAAAAAATCCCCAAAGTCAGATTAGTGGGTTTGAGTCATGTCTCTACCACTCTCTAGCTTATTTATGTGATTTGGAGCAAGTTCTTTTTTGTTCCTCAATCTCTCATCTATATAGTTCCTATTACAGGATATTAGATTAATTAAAGGTCAAATATTTCCAACACTAAAGAGTGTGCAGAAAATGCCATAAAAGTTATTGTCCTTATTTTCATCATCATAATCATCATCATCATCATTATAAAATTTTCATTTCAAAAGTGCTTTCCAAAGAGGCAGCACCATCATGCTACATGTAATGCAAGTACCAGGTACATTTTAAAAAATCTTTACTTCTTTGATAGGCAACAAATCATATGTGTTTCAATCTAGATTTCTTTGGCTAAAAGGTAATTTGACAACTTTCTATAGTTATGAAATGTCTATGTACAATGCAAATTCTATCACAAACTTAAGTGTTTTCTAATTTAATTGCAGAGGATATGAATGTAGTAGAAATACACTGTCAGCTTAGTTTCTAATACTTTTTCTAGATTGCTGTATGACTTTTCATATAGGCCTTTAAAAAAATCAAATAAAAGCTACTTTTTCTGAAATTGAACCTAAATATAATTTCCTCAGTAATTTATTACTCTTACACTAAGGACAGACTTTTTTATCTATAAACAGATACTCATCTATGCTTTTGATTCTTTTTTTTATATTAACTTTATAATTCACTTGGAATTTTTTAGTATTAACAATATGGAGTGAGGATCTAAATTAACATTTCTTTCTTGATATTATACCAATTTATCAAGTCGAATTTATTGAATAATTCACTTTTCATTTAGCTCCCTTAAATTCCAATAAAATATTACCAGTAATAGGCTCCTTGACTCCAGTTTTCAACCCAGAAGCCTTTCCCCAAATGGGGCAGGCTGTCTGAAGTGGGTGATCGGGAGAAGGGTAGAGAGTAATTAGAAAAGGATGTTAAAGGATCATTAAGGACTAAATGTTTATGTGCCCCCCAAATACATATGTTAAAGCCCTATCCTCCAATTTGACTGTATTTGGAGGGAGGGTCTGTGAGGAGGTGATAAATTTTAAATGAGGTAAAAACACTGGGGCTCTAATTCTGTAAGATTAGTGTTCTTATTAGAAAGGAGTTAACTGACTCGTCTGATTTTTGCCATGTGAGGATATGAGAAGTTAAGTGTCTCCAAGACAGAAAGGAGCCCTCAAAATTAACTGAATTGGCTAGCACATTGATCTACTACTTCCCAGCCATCAGAACTATGAGAAAATAAATTTATATCATTTAAGCCACTCAGGCTGTGATATTTTGTTATACAGCTTGAATAGACTAATGCGTTCATTATTTGGTGCATTCTCATTTCAGAGTATGGTATGGCTTTGTCTGTAATAATCTATTTACCCCAAGACATAAATGAAAATGTTTTTTTCCTTTTTCCTAAGGAACTGAAAGACTATCTCAAAAGATATTGAATTTTTAAAATTAACAATAACCTGTCCCTGAATTTTATGGCATTACACAATGGTTTTAATAAACTAGACTCTTTTCCTGTTCTGTTACAGGTTGGATTATGTTCTTACCACTCCTTCATATCCAACACACCCTACTCTATCACCTGCACACCAAACTCATATATTGAGGTCATAACCCCAAGTACCTCAGAATGTGATTATATTTAGAAACAGAGCTTTTGAAAAGGTAATTAAGGCAAAATGAAGTCATATGTATGAGCCCTAATTCAATACAAGGGGTGTTTTTATAAAAGGAGATTAGGACACAGACACAAAGGGAAGACCATGTGAACACATAGGGAGAAGATGGCTATCTACCAGCCAAGGAGAAAGCGCTTTGAAGAAACCAACCCTACCAATACCTTGATCTGACTTCCAGCCTCAAGAAGTGTCAGAAAGTAAATTTCTGTGGTTTAACCTCCCCATTTGTGGTGCTATGAGAATCTGAGTGGACTAATTTTAACTGTTCTGTTGATTCATTTTAAGTGCTAATAATTTATCTTTTAAGAATCCCCTTCCACAGTTCTGCCTATTTATTTGTCCAGTTACTTTTAGAGTAAATTTTTCAAGTTAGGGGGGAAAAAAAACTTAGGTATTTTAATAAAATATACATGATACCAATAAGTTAATATGTAAAAATGAACGCATTTATAATATTTACTCCTCCCATAGGAAAAAAATATCCTTCCTTATTAATATATGAATAATAATGAAGAAGGTAAGCTCAATATATTATTCCTCAAACAAATCTATAGGTTATGCATTTTTCCACCATTTTACATGTGAGGAAATTGAGACAAAGAGGGTTTTAACTAATTTATTCAAAGTTATACATTTAAGTCCCACAGCTGTGATCTTAAAGCCAGGGGCCATCTGATTCTAAAGTCAATGCTCTTTTTATAGGATAAATCCTAGCATTTTTCCTACTCCACTACAGATTCTGAGATGATCAAGGTTTGAGCACAGATATGTTTGGCACATATTCATTAACTTAGTTTTTTCTCCAGTAGAAATCTTCTGATGTCTAATGAACAATAAATTGAGTTCATTAACTAAAACAAGGTTCACAGAGACTTCTTATTTTTTGCAGTGCTGGAGATCAAACCCCAGGCCTCGCACTTGCTAGGCATGTGCTCACCACTGAGTAGCATCCCCAGTTCCGCCTCCACCACATTTTTTTCCTTTTTTTGTGTCTCCCACTAACAAATCTTAGAATTTCAACAAGGCATGTGTTAAGGGAAAACTTTTAAATTTCATTTTTCCTCTAGGGTTTCTGCTCAGTGTGAATTCTCTTGGGTTGAATAAGATAAGAATTCTGATTTAACTATTATTCCTCTGTTGTCTCTTCATATAGGTTCTACATAATTCTTGTCGAAGAAATGATCAGATATTTTATAGATTGTGTTGAAATTGTGACAGGTCATTTCAACACTTATTTTTAGCTTGTTAATGCTAAAACTATGCTTATATTTTTTAAAATAAACACATTTCATTATTATATCCAACCATTTTCTATATCTTTATTAATATACTAGTTTTTAGTTGATCCTCTGGAAAGTTCTGGATATTAAATTATGAAAACCATAAAATTCTCTAATAGCTATCATTCCTTTTTCACATTTTATTGTGTGATTAAAACTTTTAAAACAATATTACATTTGAATGATGTCAGTAGGCATCTTCCCCTAACCCCAAGGAATGGAAATGCCTCTAATTTTTTATCATTAAGTATTATACCAAAAAGAAGTATTATTTTCCTTGTTTAGAAATATGGAAAACAAATTGAATTTTATTTAAAAAATAGCATTTACTAAGACAAGTTTCTAAAAATGTTTGATCTATTAACATATTACCCTATGGCCAAAGGTGCTTGGAAACCAGACTTGAGGTACAAAGTGGAGATGTGGATTTGTTGTCAATATATGATGGTATTTAACCCTACTGAACCAGAAATCACCTAAGCACATATTGAAGAAATGTCAGAAGACGGAGACTGAGACCTGGGGCATTCTGAGTTTTTAGAAATCGAGAAGAGAAATGACAAGTGAATAGAATGTAGGACAACCAAGAAAGTGTGATGTCCCAGAGGCCAAGTGAACAAAGGGCTTCAAGGACAAAGTAGTGAGCAGTAGTAATAATGCTCTGATGAACAGAAGTAGAGACTAAGTGGAATTTGACACCAGCATGCCTATATTCAAAATTTCAGAAACATCACTCATCACCTCTGTAATTTTTTTAAAATATTTTTTTCAGTTATTGATTACCTTTATTTTATTCATTAATTTATATGTGGTGCTGAGAATCGAACCCAGTGCCTCACACATGCTAGGCAAGCGCTCTACCACTGAGCCACAACCCCAGCCCACCTCTGTATTTTTGAGAAAGCCATTGAGGATCTGTTTTTTCATCTACAAAAAGGGGTAATAATACGTTTTTAAAGGGTAGTTGAAAATTCATTTAAAGCACTACACAAACACTAGCTCTTTTCATTTAAAAAAAAAAAAAGACAACCTCACTTGACACAGCTCCTGGTCTTAAGCGACAAATGTTTCTGCTATTCATTTTAGGTTTTAGTTTATACGTACTGAGGAAAAAGCTTTCCTACCATCCTAATCTTTCCTCTTTGTGCCCATATCCTACTTCCTCCCCATAAAAACAGTTGATAATATGACTTGTGAGCAATACACTACTACTGGGCATAGGTACTGCACTCCATACTGTATGTATGAACATGCCTTCTGTTTTTTCTGAGTAGGTGAGGTATTCCAACTACCCTTGCCAATACAACTACTTGGCAAGTGAACTCAGAGTCTGCCCCCACAGAGCCAGTTATAACTAATGTTCACATATGGAGATATAAGATGCTACTTTAACCTTGGACAAAGTGGTATTCTCTAATTTAGCTTTAACAGAGTATTGGACACTCGCAGAAAGCAGCATTTTATTTCGCACTTGGCTTCTAATCCTTTTTGTTCATGGCTCCACAATAGAAGAAAGTACAAAGGAATTTAAGAACTAGAGCACATGCCCATAATTCTAATAATCTCCTTACATAAGTGTTTAGCTCAAGCACTGCATCCTCAGTAAAGGCTGTTTTTATGCCCTCACTAAAACTGTGCTAGATTCCCTTTCCTTAAGATCCCATTTCTCTATATGAAAAATGTGTATCACTTTTCATAATCATATTCGAGTTTGTCACTTTCTCCCCCAAAAGTCAGTGAAACTCTTTAAAATAGGAAAATAAAGGTCTTCCATTCAAAATGTTGATATGAGTCTCAACCAAATTTGTGGAATTAATTGTTTGGCATATGTTATAAATTTTAAGGATATATAGGTATGTGTGTATATACTATAATCCCTTATACACAAAAATTCTTCCAACACAAATAGCCAAATCCTAGATAAGGATTTTAAAGTTAAACTGCAGATCCAGTAGTTAAGGTATGAAGGGCATGACTTAAGTTGAATAGAATGTTTGTGATATTTTGTTATTTACTAAGGAAATAATATATCGATGACACACAACAAAGGTTTTGCAAATTAACATTTTGAACTTATAGATAAAAATAATTATATAGTAATGGTTTCACATTCTGAAGTATCAGTTTTAAAGCCTTTGTTATAAATTATTAATGCCATCAGAAAGCAATTGTGAAATCTTGGTACTATTATTCAATACATGTAATTTAATGTACCATAGGTATCTTGGTAAAATGAACAATAACTATACAGGAGTAACATATATAAATACTTATATACCTTCATTGTCAGTATTGACTTTGGCTTCCATTTCTGCTATCTTGTGTCTTAATTCAAACACTGAGAGTTGCACTACATCCCTGTTATTAAAAATATTTTGTTAATTATGATTCAATTAAAAATGGGAAGACTAATACATAGTAACCCCCAGTACTTTAGGAACAATTTATTATGAAATATCATTTATTGAAGGCATAGTTGAGTATCAGGAATTGAACAATGCAGGCTTCTGATTAATCATTTCCAGAAGGGATTAAATATGCACTAAACCTCAAAGCCCTCGGGTAATCACTGGAAGCCAATTACCGTTAAATATGATCCCAAAGAAGTTGGTTATTCGAGTTTCTCAGAACCCTGAAAAATAAGAGCTGCAAATTATAGACAGGAATAACTAACTAGGGCAGTAGGTAACAAGTGTCAACCTGAGGGGAAAAAAAAAAAAGAAAACACTAATAACACACACACAATTTTTTTTCAAAAGCATTCCAAAGGTTTGCTATCTAAGACATTGGTCTGTACCACAATAATTATCATATTTATATTTAAGGCATTTTGCTAAAAACGTTACAATGAGCAAATGAACAGAACAATAACTACAGCAGCAGCTAAATTCCACTTAAATGTTTAACTGGAATGTATTAGCCACTGCTAAACATTTTACACATTTCATTCCATTTTGGCAACATCCACAGGAAGTATAACTATTTGTATGACACTCTTAAGAGAAAGCTGAGGCTTAACCAAGTTAACTTAAACAAGAGCCTATAGTTATGGAGAAATAAGAGTTGAGATTTGAATTTATGCAGAATTCCTCTAAAGTACTTGCTCTGATCCTTTACTGTCTCAGAGAAAGCAGAACCTGATCCTAAGAATGCTTATCATTTGGTTCAAGATTTAAAAATAAACAGGCAATTAATTAGTGTGACTGGAGTTACAACAGAGGAAAGCACAGGATGCTATGGGACCCACAGAAGAACTGAATTCTCATGGGGACTGTGGGTGGAATAGGATTATCTTTTTAAAAAAAAATAGTATATTCAGTTTTAACATGAAGTACTAATATTGTTCTAAAAAGCATATGAGAGGCTGCTTACTTTGGAGACAGCCTGCATTCTCCCTTGAATATGTATCTACCTTCCTAGATAAACCTATCTATGCCTTTAAAAAAAAGAAAAAAGAGAAGAAAAAGAAAAAGCATATGAGAAACTGGAGATGAACATGCTTTCTAACTCAGTAATAAGTGCCTTTGCTAGCTAGCATTGGCAAGGTCCTGAGTTCAATCCTCAGCATTGCACAAAGAAAAGAAAAAAGAAGAAAGCATAAGAAGGCCTGATTTTTACAAAATGTCACCATTTCCTATGTTCTTCTAAAAGGATGAAATACTTAATTAAATTCCTTGGGATTTTAAACTGAAAAACCCGAATTCAGTGGAACATAAAAACCAAATACCTATTTTAACATTACAATATATGTACCAAATACACTTTAGGTTTTTTGTTGTTGGTGGTAGTGGGGGATTTTTTGTTTGTTTGTTTGTACCAGGGATTGAACCCAGGGGTGAAATTTTTTTGAGGCAGGGTCTCACTAAGTTGCTCAGAGCCTCACTAAATTGAGGTTAGCTTTGAATTTGCGATCCTCCGGCCTCAGCCTCCGCAGACGTTGGGTTTAAAGTTGTGTGCACCACCGCGCAGGGTCACTTCATTAGTTTTAACCCTAAAGGGAGTACAACCTGCCTAATATGCTTAATTAATTAAGAAGGCAAATCAACCTCTGGCACAAAATACTGGGGAAGTCGCGACGACACGAGCCTGCAGCGACCTCGGTGGCTTCTGTCTTGGGCAGAGCGCGAACTGACCCCAGGGCCACCCCTGGGGAGGCGGAGTCGCGCACGCGACCCGCCAGGGGGCGGGAGGCTGAGCGCCGCCGACTCACTTCTGGTAGATTTCTTCCAGCAACTCCAGTTTCAGGCGGTCGGTGCTCACACCGTCGAAGTTGTCGCCTCTTCCCTCCCCCATAGCGGGAGGTCGGAGAGCTCCCGCGCCCTTCGCCTTGGCACTGCTTAGGGCAGAAGACCTGGAAGGGACACCCCCAAGCGTCGTCAACAGCCGTCGCCATGGCGAAATGCCTCACAGTCGCCGGCTCCCGCCCGCCGCCCTGCGTCACGCGTGACGTAATAGGGCGTCGCCCGCGACGCCCCTCTAGTGGGGCGCCAGCTGGACCCGGAATAGAAGGAGCCCCTCCTGCGACCTCCTGCGAGCGGCGCTCGGGCCAGACTGGGAGGCTGCGGCCCCATTCCTCCCAACCGCGCCTTCCTCTGGCCCAGTGTAGGGGGCTCCAGAACGTCCTTCTCCTTTCCCTTACCTCCTTTTGGCCTTGGTTGCTGTCCTAAACACTGCCCGGCGCCTGGCGTTCCTTTACTCCTGCGCCTTGTTGGATCAAAAGTGGCTGCACCTTTCTTGGTCTCAGTTGGACGCGCACCAGAGGCTCTGGTTCAGGGTGTCGCACGAGGAGCAGACCTTAAAAAGGTACTGCCTGAACTCGAGAAGAGTTTTGAATCTCCAGTTCGGGGGGTTTCTAGAAGTTTACGCAAAATCTCTGGACTGTCCGCTGCAACTTGAAATTTCATTATATGTTTAATCACAAATTTTTGCATTCTGCTCCGGATACATCTGTGTTTCAATATCTGCTCCCTGTCCTCATCATTGACTGGAAAGATCCACTGGCTGCTTTGTTTGAATAGGGGTTGTCCCCTTCAAAATTCATGTTGAAATTTAATTCCTGTTTTGAGATATTAAGAGATGAGACCAGGGAAGCTTCATGAAGTGATTAGCACTATGCCTGCATGAGAGGAGTCATCCATTCATGATCTGAATTCATTTCATGATTAAGGGGTTGGTTAATGGCTTATCTCCAGAAAGGATCTGCTAAAAAAGCCAGTTTGGCTAGGACTTTCTCATACTCCCTGTCTCTGGTCAGTGATGTCCAGACTTCTTGCTGAAGGCCAACACCTGATGTGGCCCCTCTACTTTGGAGCAGAACCGTGAACCAAAATTTACCCAGTATGCGTTTATTATGGTTTGGCTATGTAGTATCCTCCCAAAGCTCCTGTGTTGCTGCAAGAATATTCAGCAGTGAAATGATCAGATTATGAGAACTATAACCTAATCAGTCCATCTTAGCTTAAATGAACTGACTGGGTAGTAACTATAGACAGGTGGGATTTGGCTGGAGAAGGTGGATCAGTGGGGGCCTGGCCTAGAAAGTTTCACCTTCCCTGTAGCCCATTTGCTTCCTGGTTTCCATGAATGCAGCAGTGCTCCACCCCTACCTCTTTCCTCCATGATGTTCTGCTCACCTTGGTCCCAAAGCAGTGAACTCTGCCAACCATGAACTAAACTTCTGGGACCACAAGCTAACATATACTGTTTCACCTCATTTTTTCTTGTTCGGTATTTTGGTCACAACAAGGAAAAGCTAACATTGGTATTGTGTAATTAGCTATACAAAATGGACTAAGACACATAATGGCCTTTACTTTCTAATTTCGGTACATTTTCCTGAATCAACTTGAGAGTTTTAAGTATGAGAACATTTTTTTTTCTGGCAGAAATCAGCACAAGTGGTCTATCTGACAAAGATTTTCTTTATACTCTTTCTTTTCAAAGGTTGAGAAGAGTGTTCTTTAGTAGAGGTCAGTAAATGTGTCATATGCCTATAAATAGAAAGTCTTTCAGAGATTTTAAAAAAAAAGCATAAAAGCTCCTTTGTTTAAGGCGTATTTTATTTGGTTGTTGTTTACCAACAAATTTTCAGAAACCTGTCAACATATTGGAAAAATATTAAAGACTGACAGCAATAGGAACTTATGGATACTGTACTTAAAGTACTGTTCATACAAAATAAAAATTAGAATAATTTGCAAGCTAGATGCTGGAGCTAAGGAAATGTCTTCCATTAGAACATGGGTTTTGAAAAAAGGGAGATTTGAGAACTTTGGAATATCTCTGTACTGGGGGAAGTTTTAAGCATGGAAACAGTTTGGAATTGAATTGTTTGAAAAATACACAAATATAGCATATTAGTGGTGGTGTGTTTAATGTTCAAAGGCACTACCCAGACTTGTAGGTCAGTGTAGGAGGCTGTGTGCACAGCCTACAGGTCAGAGATAATTTGAGGCATTTTGAGGAATAAGTTCAACTAAAAAAAAATTGAGTTTTTGTGTACAAAGATGCTAAATATACTGTTTTCAATAAACCTATAGTTTAATGGAAAAGAGAAACGTAATATGACTTTCTTTTGTGTGTGTGTGTGTGTGTGTGTGTGTGTGTGTGTGTGTGTGTTTTACTGGGGATCCAATCCAGGGCCTTACACAGCTAGGTTACATCCTACTACTGAGTTACATCCCCAACCCAAGAAATATAATATGAATTTATCTTAATCTCCTCTAAGACACTTACCAGTATGTTCTCTATCTTGGTGACTTCCACCCTTTTTCCCCAGCCAGAGTTGTTAAATTTTTTTCTCTTTTATACTGATGGGCAGAGGTAAGAATGAGCTGGGAATAAAAGGAAAGCTAGTCATATGTTATATACTCTTTCAAGTTTTTCTGATGCACACTTTACCCATATGTTTTGTGGTGTCGAAACCAAGAACTGATACTTTTGTTGATTTCCTGTGTAGAATCTCCTTTCTCCTTTGGGCCAGGAAGGTCAAGAATCTGCTCCTTCTCTAATGCTACTTCCAGATCATTACTCTTCCAGCTCATTGTAAAATACCTGCCCTTGCTAGTCCTCATGCCTCCTTTGTATAGCAAAATATACTCTCTCCTGGCTTCATCCAGATTACACAGTCAGTGTTTTCTACTGTGACAACAAAAGGATCTTTCCATTGTAAGTCTTGCCATACTCCTAGCTGACCGTATCTCCACATGGCTGGTTCCATCCTACAATCTCACCCTTCAATTCACAACTCTCATCACTTGTATTTCCACTTCTCTTCCACAGCCGTACTCTCAATCTTGTCATCACTGAGAGTGGTTTCACCTCAGACATTTGCTCCCAAGTCCTTTTAACTCCCAAGTCAATTACTAAGCTACACGAGGTTATTTTTTTTTTTTTTTTTTTTTTTTTTTGGTGTACAAATAGGTATGTGTACAAAACTGGAAAATCCACTGGAAGTCTGTTTTAAAACACCTATTTAGTTTGGTAAGAAAAGACCAGAGAAAGACCTTTGAGCATAGCATTATTTATCAGATTTACCTGAGAAGTAGAATATAAAGTGATGAGTCATAACAAATCTTATGACTGGTTGAATGTCAAGCAGAACACCATCCTCATTGATTTTAGAACAGGACTACAAATACTTCTGCTCATTGTATCTTAGTACCAGTTGGCAAGGAAAACACAACGCAATCAAGCACTGGTTGGAACAACATAAGTTACATAGAAACAGAGCAAGATTAGCTCCAATAGTGTATGAGGGTTACTCATGGCTGGTGGGTCCACCTCAGGCTGCCAAACCAGGATAGTTTGCCTGCATGCATTTCTCTTGTGCTGTAGAACAACCCTAACCCCTTTCCTCATGGATTACAAAACACTTGAAAACTGGGGATGTGCTTGAGGACCATGGCTGCATGATTAGGCAGATCAAAGCAATACTGAGTCTGAAACAGGGAAAGGTATTCCCACAAAAGGCCCAGGCTATGTGGTCTTTTTTTTTTTTTGCAGAGGGAAGCTCTTTATTTCTTGATAAGGAAGCATTCCAGACTTGAGGCCTATTCTGATGTGGCTGGGGCACCTTATGGAGAATGTCATAAGATTCTGCATATGAAAGTGCCTTTCCTAACACTTGCTTAGGTTTCCCTAAAATACCTAAAAAGCATTCGGCCTTTGTTTTGGGGGGGTTGGCTTATCTCACTTAGCATATTCTCCAATTCCATCCATTTACCAGCAAATGCCATATTATTATTATTTTTTTGTGGATGAATAATATTCCATTGTATATATATACTTATCAGTTTCTTTATCCATTCATCAGTTGAAGGGCATCTAGGTTGGTTCCACAATCTAGCTATTGTGAATTGAGCTATTGTAAACATTGATGTGACTGTGTTACTGTAGTATGCTAATTTTAAGTCCTTTGGGTATAAACCAAGGAGTGGAATAACTGGGTCAAAAGGTGGGTCTGTTCCAAGTATTCTGAGGATTCTCCACACTGCTTTCTAGAGTGGCTGCACCAATTTGCAACTCTGCCAGCAATGTAAAAGTATGCCTTTTTCCTCACATGCGTGTACATGTATGATTACACAAGTGGTATGAATCTACATCATGTACAATCATAGAAACGAAATGATGTACCCCATTTGTATAAATGAATCAAAATGTAGTCTGTAAAAAATTTTTTTAAAAAACCTATAGACAGGGAAAGCTCAAACTATAACAAAAATCTAGAACTGATGAATTATTGCTAGTATCTTGGGAAAATTTCTACCAACTATCAAGCCATTTGTAATTGTAATTAAAAAATATCAACATTGTTAAGCAGCTGGTGTCAGAAGAACTCCATAAAGACCCTTGTCTCTCTGAATCTGTTAATGAAGGACCAGAAGACTGACCTATCATTCTACATAGGTCCTTCGTTTTTGAGGCTAGTATATGACCTCTTTTTTCTCCTGATTAATACCATTCTTTTTGATCATGGGCAAGTTATTTAACCTCTCTATAACCTTGGTTTCCTATTCTATAAAATGAAAATTCGTAGTTTTTCCAGTGCTGAGAATCATGCACATTATTTTTTACACTATTACATCTGTTGAGTCTCAACAACTTCAGCACAGATAGGTAAAAGGTCTTGTCTTAGGTCTGTCTGTGCTATTAACAAAATGCTTGAGACTGAGTAATATATAAAGAACAGGTATTTCTTTCTCACAGTTCTGTAGGCTGGAAGCCTAAGATTAAGGTACTGGAAGATCCAGTGTATAGGAAGAATCTGCCCTCTGTTTTCAAGAAGGTACCCTGTTGTTGTGTCCTTACATGGTAAAGAGCAGAAGGTGAAAGAGGCATGTGGTACAAGGTAGAAAGTCAAAAAATTGCCTTGTGAGTTTCAGTCCTTTTATAAGGCATTAATCTCACCCATGAGGGCAAAGACTTCATAGCATAATCACCTCCTGAAGGTCCTGCCTACTAATATTGTTACATTGGAGATTAAGTTTCAACATGAATTTGGGAAGGGACACAAAACATTCAAACCATGGTAGGCCTCTAGATAATGAAAATTGGGCTAAGAAGTTGTGATGGCTAATTTTGATGGACCATGGGATACCCAGACACTTGAATTTTTTGTGAGGGTATGGTGTACAAAATAGGAATTTGATATTCATCTGTGGTTCCTGGCACAGAGCTCCACTGCTTTGGAATGTTCCAAGGAGTGTTTTTGATTATTCATAGTAATCGCTTTTCAACCACACCTTATTCTATGAAAGATGAGTGTTGGCTGCCAGAGGAATCAACCAGGTAGTTAGAAGTTTGGCTCTTCCTCTATATGTCCCTCCAACTCTGACCTCTAAGAGGATGGGGGTGTGCTGAGATTCATTAATTACCAACAGCCAATGACTTAATTTTGCCTCATAAAATGGGGTCTCTGTAAAACCCCTGAATGACAGGGTTCAGAAAGCTTTCAGATTGGTGAATGCATTCAATTATACCTGGAGGGTGGCATGGCCCAACTCTTTGGGGACAGAAGGTTCATTTTCTTTGCTCTAAGATGGAGGTCAGCACATTTTTTTATAAAGGGTTAGAGAGTAAATATTTTAGGCTTGTGGGTCCTATAGTCTCTTGCAACTATTTAACTCTGGTAGGGTACGAGAGTGCAGTCATAGACAAGATGTAAATAAATGGGTTTAATTAATATGTTCCAACAGAACTTTGAAAACAGGTAGCTGGCTAGATTTGGTCCATGGGGAGTATCTGTGGACCTCTAGTAACTATTCAAACTTTGGCTCCATGATTTGCCATTTCATTTCTTAAACATGAACAAAGCAGAGACTGACTAGAGGCTACTTACCAATTCAATTTTATTTCTATTTTATCAACTAGTACATTATCTTTGGTGGTATGAAAAAGCTTTACCAATCCTGTGTTCCTAAAAGACAAGCCCAATGAATACATTTAAGGCCAAGCAGTTCAGCAAATTTATTCACAAAGTGCTTTCTTTAGCCATTTTCAAATAAAGTGCAATAAACTAGCCTCTAGAGATTCAGAAATGATTACAATAGACTATAGCTATGAAAATCAATACCAATCTTTTAAAATCAGTAAGCAAAAATAAAATGCCATTAGGTATTTACTTATCTATTTGTAGTTTAAATTAAGATCAGTGGGTATTCTTATACCAAAGTGAAAACTATTGTGTCTATACACCCTGGGTTTAGCCTAAACATTTTCATATTATTTACCTTATCACAAATAGGACCTTCCCTTTTAATAACTTATTGGCTTTTTAATATAAATTTTAATGGCTAAAACCAAAAATAAAAATATATTTACCATCAGTAAATTCAATGGCTTATATTCTTTTTCTTTTCTTTTCTTTTTTTTTTTACAAAGTGTTAGCCTTTCAGAAAAACAGAATATAGGGCAAAGTTATTTCTTGGAGTACTTTTTGTCTAATTAAGCTCATAAAAATCACCTCAAATTTTAATGTAATACCACTCATATACTGAAAAATTTCCTAGGCTCTTAATAGATCAATACCATTCTTAATCCAAAAGACTATCAGATGTATTTGTATTCACATTTTATAAATTAAAAAAAATCTCATTTCAGAACCAACAATAAGCTACCAAATAATTTTTACAGAACCTAATTTTTCATGATCAACTTCATTTTTGTTTTGAAAACACTTGTAAAATATTTGATAATTCTTTTAGTTCAGGATGATAGTTTTTGTTTAGCTTACACACTGAAAATTCTGATCAGTGTCTAAAAAGATCCACAATTAATGCAAAAAGAGGAGGCAGTATGTTAAGTCATTCCTTCTCACTATAAATAGAACTAAGGTTACTAAATGCCAAATTTTATGTAAATATATAATTCCTACTTTCTGAAAGATAACAGATATAAAAATAGTTTTATAATAAGTTTAATGAAGGTTATAGCACATGTATTATAAGCTTTATTTTAACTGCAAAAATATTTTGGCTGCATTTCGGGGAAAAATAAATTTACTGAGAATATAACTGCATATTTCTAAAGACCAGGTGCAAAAATACTGACTGTTCCTTGTAAGTGGAATACATGTCATAAAATGTATGACGGTCACTTGTAGGAATGAATGCATTTTTAAAAATACTGATTTATCTGCAGGGAATTCCACATTTGCCTATTTAACAAAATTTCCTCCAACTGGTAAGGCTTTGGTATAGGTGATTTCCAGCACGTCCATCATTTATCTTTCTTCTTTGCTTCTTTCTTCTCTACTTCTTCCGTCTGTTCATCCTTCTCTTTTCTCATATTTGCATTTGTTACTCCTTCTTGACTTTCTCTCTGAGACGCATCAACTATTTGATAGTCCTCAAGGAGTCTTTGTCCTGTTTGTTTTGCAGTTTTCTTCACCACTGCTTTGATACCAATGTTGTCAATATTATAGGCAGTTACACCAACATTGATGGCAGAATCCATTGCATGGTGTGTAGCTTCTCCTGCATTATGCCCGTATCTTACAAAATAAAATAAAAATTAAGAAAATATGCAGTGAAATTTTAAATACAAAATAAGATCTTCTGAATTAGTATTTAATAAATTATGCGATCACTATGTTATCACTATAAAGTAAAATCAAACCTTAAGGTTCAATTTAACAACTTAAAATGAAATCACACTGTGACAAAGCAATTGTTTCTCTTGCAGTATAAACCATGCTTAAGGGGCTGGAGCTGTGGCTCAGCGATAGTGCACTCACCTAGCACATATGAGGCAGTGGGCTGGATTCTTAGCAGCACCACATAAAAATAAATTAAGAACAAAACCAGAAAAAAAAAAAAAAAACATGTTTGACTCGATCCTCAGCACACCACATAATAATAAAAACTTAAAGAAGTTTGAAAATAAAAAAATACTACTGAATAATATGTAAATTATAATAAAGGTTGCTAATTAGTCTTTTTTTTCATATTCTCCTTCCAGAAATATAAGGAAAAAATTTCACTGAAGCAACTGCAGTACAGAGAATCTAGAGTCATTATAAATGGTTTCACATTCTAGCTTAAACTCAGGAGGTTTCGCCAAAGTACAGTTGTCTTTAAGCACAGATTCTATGACATTTTCCTTGGAACCCCACTCTCCTGCAGACTCACTGGTCTTGCTTTTCCTTGAATCTACCAAGCACAGAAAGGTCTTAGGATCTCCCTGCTGGCTGGAATCTACTTTGTTTTCCTGTAGCTACTGCCTCACCTTCAACTATTATTTTCTCAGTTCAAATGGCTTTATTTCACATGCCCCACCTCACTGCCAATCAATTCCTCCTTGAATTACTTTTAGTTTTTCCATAAACTTACATTTTCTAAATGTTATAGAACTTATTTAACAAAAATTATTTATTTATTGCTTATTTGTCTCACTAAAATATAAAGCTCACTGGAGAGGGGAATCTTTTATCCTAAGCACCTAAAACAGGGCCTATCAGTAAATATTTAAGGACTGAAATTATTAATTCCCACTCTCTACACCTCAGTTTCTTGAGCATCAAATGTGTAGCAAAGTACTTGAAATTACAAAACATATACAAAAGTAGTCATTACTGGCAATAATCTACATGTCTTTTATATCTCAGAAAATATAACCTGAAATCCTATGCAAGGATATTAAACCTATCTCCCTATTATTTGTTTTATTCTCTACCCCTTGGTACAGTAGCTTTTCTTGTTTACATGTTTCCCTAAGTACAGGATTGCTTAAACAATAATCAACCACCAAAATGCAAAATTTTATACCTTTCCCAGGACACATGAAAGTTGTATAGGTGTTTTGGGACCTACATCTGGACGTTATTATATCAACACAGGATCTCTCTTCTGAATTAACAAGTCCTATTACTATTAGCCTGGCCTTAAACAGTGGCTGGTATTTCATTGGCTTGTGTCTGGCTTTCCTCAAACCCAGTGCTGTGTGAAGTAATCATCTTATGGCACTCAATGATGATTCCATTCTGTCCTCTGCCTAATGTTAATAATTACATTATACTAATCATATAGACAGAACCCAGAGTCAGTCGAACTTTAAGTCTGTGCTAACTCTTGACCAAGGGATTTCTCACCAGGCACGGGAGAGAAAAGCTTCCTATTACTGCTTTCTGTGGATGACTTTTTTTTTTTCTTTTTTTGTAGTATTAGGCTTTGAACCCAGGGGTGCTTTATCACTAAGCTATATTCCCAGTCCCTTTTTGGGGGGAGAGAATGGGGATTGGACTCAGGGGCATTAGACCACTGAGCCACATTCCAAGCCCTATTTTGTATTTTATTTAGAGAGAGGGTCTCATTGAGTTGCTCAGCACCTTGCTGTTGCTGAGGCTGGCTTTGAACTTGTGATCCTCCTGCTTCAGCCTCCTGAGCCGCTGGGATTACAGGCATGGGCTACCTCGTCCAGCTTGCAGCCCTTTTTATCTATCTATTTATTTATTGATACCAGGTATTGAATCCACAGGGTACTTAACCACTGAGCCACATTTCTAGCCCTTTTTTATATCTCATTTAGAGACAAAGTCTTGCTAAGTTGCTTAGGACCTCAATAAGTTGCTGAAGCTAGCTTTGAACTCATGATCTGCCTGTCTCAGCCTCCTGAGCCACTGGTATTGTAGGGGTGTGCCCCTTCACCCAGCTTTATTTTTTTATTTTGAGATAAGGTCTCACTAAGTTGCCAAGGCTTGCCTCACACTTGTGATCCTCCTGCCTCAGTTTCCCAAGTGGCTGAGATTACAGGCATGTCTGTTTTGTAACTCCTCAGCATTCTGCAGGATTTGCTAATGGTACAGAACATAGTGGGGGCCTTCTCATAGACAACCAAGCCTGAGTCACAAAAAAATACTGTCAGGTGGCAAAGGCTACGACTAAACAAGAAAAAGGGGTAGTAGGAGTAGTGGCTATTTCAGTACTAAAAAAGTAACCGTAACTCTTAGTGACACCAGTTTCCCTTAGAGCTTACCTCTCTGGGACTGTGTGAGCTATAATGAAGTGACACCATAACAGGAATTTGGCCTCAGTCATGTTTTCAAGTCCAGGAAATCCTCCAGATTAATCAACTTCTACTTCTAGATACTTGGAATGTTCCCTATTCTACTAAAAGTTTGATACCTCTCACTGCACTCATGCTATTTCTATGTGTAACACAATTCTAAAAACTACACTGTCCTTAATAATATATTATCAATTTGTTTTGGTACGCCTGTTGATTTTGTTTCTTCTACATTATCATGACAATTTTTGTTAAGCTAGGAATAACAGTTACAAAACTAGGAATCAGAAAACTAGATTCTAATATCAGCTGTGCAAAAAACTAGCCAAATATGACCTTGGTTCAGTCCCAAACTCTTTGTGTCCCAACTTCTTTATCTCATAAAATGATGTATATGTGAAAGCACTTTGAAAATTCTATAGTAGTATTAAATATGTTTTAAGGGGCTTTTCATCAGTTTTGTTTATTTTTAAATATATGCTCACCTCTATCTTATCTACTTCCCAAAGACTCAGAACCAGTTTTCTTATAAGCATCTATTCTCTTCCTAGGTAATTAACTGCTCAGTCCATTGTTTCATTCATATTCAAACTACACTGCTAATAAGTTATAGGAAACATACATCTGGCAAGAATATAAAGCTTATTTTTTATCTTTTTAATAAATTAATTAAGAAGTTAGATTTCATATACTAACATTGCTAAATGAAGAATAATACAAAATAAACCATGAAATATGTTCTAAATAAATCATATTTAGGATATGAATCAGACTTTTTAGAAATTTTCCTAATGTGTTCAGTCATATCAACAAAGATAGCATCTTGCCAGTGATTCTGGATTTTACTAATTATAGTGACATTTCAATCACAACTATCAAACACCTTTCCCATGTGAATCAATTCATAATGCTACCTTCAAATTATTCTCATATTACCCTGAAATATTTGAAGTAGATTTTTATTAACCTAGTCATCAAAGGTAGATAACTTATGGTTAGTTTATGAAGGATCTTATAGATGAAGCTAAGGAGTTAAAAATTTTTTTTAAATTGAAGGAAAATGATAAAATATTTACCAATGGAATGACATGATCAAATTTATGTTTTAGAAAGATCCCTCTAACTCTGCTTAGAATGAGGGTCTATTCTAAGGTAGTAACATTTGAGAGCAAGGGATAAATATAAAAATCAACAGGAATGTCTGTAGTGGTATGTAATCTGGATGTTTGAGCCTAAAGATTAAGACATAAGTTAACAGACAACATAGGTTTGAGAGTTATTGGTGTGCTGGTCATAACTGTATCCACAGGTGTGGATAAGATTACCCATGATGAATAAAAGAGGACAGAACAAAGAAAAACCTTACAGAGAACAAATATGTAAAAGATAGATGTGGAAGAAAACAATCCTGAGCAACAGTCTGATAAGACCAAATGGAAAAGTGTGCTAAATGAGAATACTGTTACATTTGTAGACTGCTAACTCATCATTCTTAACAAGCATTAAATACTGATACAAGGTCAATCAGGAGAGGTAAGCAAGCATGTGATTAGACATTATCCTTTAAAATTCCATGAAGAAAGCTATATGTAAAAAGCCAGTATTTTTCTAATACACTGGAAACACAAAGTGGAAGGCTGGCTAACATCACACACACTAAAAGCAAAAGCCAAAATGAAGAACTGACTTGATGAGTCAAAATCAACAAAGTAAAATTAAGCAGTATAAATGAAAAGTTTAAATTTTAGGTACAAATAGCACTGTCCAAAGATAAATGTTCAATTATAAAGGTTTACTTTCAAAAAGTGCCTAGTTTGTTATGAATTAATAAAGTAACAGCCTCCAAAAACATACTCTGACTTGTATGCCATATTTATCAAGTGCAAAATATGAACAAGATAAGGGAAGCAAATCCCACTGTGTTTGATGTGATCACAATAGATCTGGAATATTAAATTCAATTCTATATGCCATATTTTGGGAAGAATACTGATAAACTTTCAATCTGTCCCTTATATACAGAATTGTTAAGGGAACTGAGATTACATAGAAAACAAACAAAAAACAGGTAAAGGGCACAATGGCAGTGTTTAAATATTTGTACAGATGTCGCATGGAAAAAGAGATTCTGTATTTGTAACTGCTGAGTATATGTCATAAAGAACTAGTTTCAAGTAATATGACAACTGCCATTGGAGTTACCCCTTCACTCCATGCAAATTTTAAGGGACATTTTAATTTCATTGTAAACAAACCAAAAAATACTATGTCATACAACAGTAAATTTCTTGCAGGAAAATATTTATTATTAAGATTATTTTTCAAAAACGAACACTTCAAGATAAAAATATTGCTAGGGTAAAATAAAAAGTCTAATTATATCATTATATTATTTTCCTTCATCAATTTAAGGTGGAACTAAAGGAGCTCAATAGTGAAATCTAGTTATATATTATGTAATAGGTACTATACTGCAATTTAGCACAGCAGATTTAAAGTTGCTTATTTTCATTGTACCTATAGTAGACAAAACTACTAATGTAGCTGACAAAAATAAACTGAGTCTTAATAGTGCTTATACATTTACCTAAAAAATGATAAGAATGTAGCTAACCCTCTGTATAGGCTTATATCACCAGAAATCAGATAATGTAGTTTATATATTATTATTCTCCCAGGAATAATGCATATAACAGTAGATTTAAAACAAATTATTTGAGAGAGTAACATTTTATCACTACAATAAGAATACAAATTTACTTTGGTTTACTATCCTTAGTTGAATTAGAGTATAACAACACAAATGCTCCTCTGCTTTTTGACACTATAATAAATGTAAATAAATAAGGTTGTAAAAAGGTATAAATCTATGTAAATAACTGACAAATTAAATGACAGAACTAGATCTTCCATGTGTTCAGTTCTATCACTAAGTTATTACTGGCTCAATACTTTTAAGTTTCTTCTCTTAAAAGACACCTTCTACTACAAGGCTAGCTTATTTCTGTCAGTGAGAAAACAGGATTATTTGGACAAAATTCTTTATTCTCCTCCCCACTGTCTTTCCCATCCTTTTAATATTCTAAGCATTTGAAATTAAATTACTACAATAACTGAATCATTCCTATAATTAAATACAAAACTACTTAAATTCTCACCTTTTTTTCATCCATGTATGTTTGAAGGAAAAGATAAAAATAATTCCAGTATACACCATCATAGAAATAAATTAACTTAGAACCACTGTTAAAATATTCTGTTTATCATATTTCTAAGACAAGAAATATAAAATCTATACCAAAACCCAGTACTTCTTAGTTACATGAATCTCAAACTCGGAAAAAACCCAACAGCACTTTCACTTTCTAATGTAACTATCTAATTATGCCAACAAATGATAATCTAAACATAATTGACTCTGGGTCTAAAAGGCACTTCTGACTTGAATCCTGCTCTTGTTTATAAGAGAAACTTTCTAATTCAAATGACTGATCAAAATAAACTCAAGAGCATTAAAAAATAGTGAATATTTGAGGTCAGTGTCACAAGTAAGAAGAGGTGAACTGGAAGGTGAGGGTTTACATTTCCATCAGAAGAATTTCTGATGTACTCTATTTTCAACTCTTTTGGTAAAACTGGCACAATATGTTGTGCTACATTGCTCTGATTCAAAGCTATCCATGCCTAAATCGAGCAGATCAAACCAATTTAGGATGAAAATTAAGTTTAGTATTTCCTAAATCAAAAGGAGTCTAAAATCATTAGGTAGTGCTACAAAAACTCTAGGTACTAAACTTGCACAGATTATCCACCAATGAAAGGTTATGATGCTCCAGCACTATTCTCTGCACTGCAGAGTACAGGTTCTGATGATAAACACTGACTTCTACCCCAGCCCTACAATTTACGAGGGCTGTAATCTTTAACAAGGTATTTAACTCTGTGCTTTGATTTCCTCATCTGTAAAATGAAGATACATGTAATGTAGACTATTAAATAATACATATGAAAAATACTGAACACAGTGCCTAATATGTAAATACAAATGCCAAGAAATACTACCAAGAATAGTGAACACTATTAATGTTTTTTCCTTTTGTAACTATGTCATAAAATTAAAACTAATTCAAAGCTAAGAAAATCACGTCCTGTCCTTCATACTAGATTTAGTGTTCAGATCTTGATTCCTCTAGTGCTTACTATAAAGGCAGTAAAATTAGAAAGAAAAAGAGCTAAATGCAGATCTTGTTTTAAATCTCATCTTTAATATCACCTGTCATAAACTTAATACAGTTGCTGCCACAACATCCATTTTTAGGTCTGACCTAAGTTGTTGAAACCTGTGGAATCCTACCTCTTTTGGCCTAGTTAAAACTTCCCCTGTGTTGTGGTAGAGTCCTCTTGTTCCTCATCTTGCTGACTCAAAAATCCAACACAGTTGCTGACCATGATAAAACTGAACAGCCCACACCGAGTCATGTGAATAAATTCTTTTCTCACACATTTTCTTTAAACTAGCCAATCCATAATTCCCACTAGAAAGCTAAAGGGACAATGTCTATGGATCTTAAAGCAACAGTGTTATAGATCTCTTTCCCTCCCTCCCTCTCTTTTACACAAATCTTTGTCTCCTGATACACTGAGTAACCCTGCTGTCTCCAGACTTCCTGACAGCTCTTGTGGGTACCCCTCTTCTCTAGTGGATTTGTAACATAATGCTTTTATTATTTTCTTTGTTATGTTATACTGCCTCCTCTGTGTCTCACCTGACCAATGCAACTAAACTTAACTGTCCTTCCAGTTAATGATCTCTTAGCGACTATCTTAGTAGGAATAAAGTGGATACAAGTCTGTCAAGAGACACAAGGGTGCCTGCCAGCATAAACAAGGTTCCTGTGAGAAGAATACCACATGGTCAGAAGTTAGACACTTAGGCACTGGGTCATCTGCCAGGATAAAGAAGTAATTCTAAAAGCTGCATTGTAAACACCCATGGCTACCTCCCCTGAAGCCCTACCAGGGCAGAACTAGGATTTACAGACACACTCCAGGGATCTCAAAGCCAAACTGGAAGGAAATTATAACACTACTTACCAGATAAGGATGTGCAAATCATTTCTATATTTGCCCATTTCTTAATATATAAAATAGATATACCATCTGTCCTTTCCAATATAAATGTACAGTGGTAACTAGAGTCAAGATGTGTCATAAATTTGTCTTGGTACAAACAGCAGGCTAACATTAATAAAGGGTATTATAGTTCAATCAATTCTTTTCTGACAAACATCACCATCAAAAACAAGTAGTTAATAATACAAAAAAATGCAAGTTTTTTTTAAAGAAATTAAGCCTATTCTTTGCCCTAATGGTAAACATTTGTAACAAATAGTAACATAAAGCAAAGTCACAGTCACAAAATCACAAATTATTAATATTTAATAATATTAAAAATATTATTCTTCTCCCTATTTGGGAAACATAGTGGGGGGAAAAAGTGTTTTATCAGATACTTAACAAAAAGAATTTTATGGGTTCAATCCCCAGCACCGCCAAAAAAAAAAAAAAAAATTATAATCATCTGAATCATCATGGATTTTAACAAATTATACAAAAGATTTAGTCATTAAAATGATAAAATTCAACTTACTTGTATCTGACAGTTTGTACAGTTTCTGCTGAAACATTGTTAACAATGCATCTAGCTGCACATTCCAATCCCTGCCAGACAGTTGAAAATCCTGCAAATGTATTCAAAAGTAAGTAAATCTAGCTCAGAGCAAACAGAGCTTCCTAGCTAAAATTGCTGAGGGCTGGGAATGTAGCTCAATCAGAGTTAGAGCATCTGTCTAGCATGCAAAAGGCCAAGGTTTGATCCCTACCAAACTAACATAGCGTAACATTCTGGGTCTTTTTATTACCTTGAACGCTACTTGCTGCAACAACCATAGCTCCATCCAGGGTAGACTTCCCATCTTTGTCTCTTTTAAGAGATTCTGGAACAAGTTTGCTTCCGTGCTTCTTGACATGTGGAGCTAGTTCTCTCCCAACACAATTTGCTACAGTACAAACTCCATCAACTAATATGACCATTAAAAAAAGAGGGGTGGGTTAGAAAATCTGTTCTTCCCTTGATTTTTACCACTCTTATTTAGCAAAATTCTTAAAAACATTTAAAATTGCTTTTTTGGATAACGTTACCATTTCTACTTGAGCTAGGTTGGCTGTTTTTAAAACAAAGGTTAACATTTCACTTAAAGCTGTGTTTACTATCTACTGGTAACCTTGCCATACATGGCTACACACGTTCTTTCTGGCACTTGTGCTTAAAAGAAAACCATCCACCTTTTCTATGACTGCTGCCAATATGAAACTGGGTACACCCTTAGTTTTTCAAAAAAGCGTATTTATATTTTTTCTCTCTAGCAGCAAATACCTCAAGTAATAGTAAGGTATTTAAGTTTACAAAAGTAAATAACCCACAATGTGATTCAAAGAATACTATTTAGTGTCAAAGAAGACAATCTCACTCATTTAATGGCAATCCATTAGGAATTTGACCATATTACAGCATCAGATTTTAGTGTTGATTCTCAAAGGACAAAGGAAGAAGTATAAAGCTTGGGAAGACTAGCACCAGAGTCACTAAATCAGCTTCTCTCAAACAATGTAGCCCTTTTTCTTGACCCTCAACTACTGTGCAGTGAGCTCTGGTCCACCAAAGAATGTGTCATATTCCTTACATGGAAGCTCAAAGAATAGTAAATACATTTGAATCTCCTTTCCAAGATACATATACTCTCCTTCTCAACACATCAAAACTACCCTTTATCAGTTTCTCAAATGTTAATATGCAAAAAATAATCACCTAGCGATCTTATAAAATGAAGATTCTTATAAGTAGGGTGTGTCTGGTTCCTGAAAGTCTGCATTTCTAGACCCCCCAGATAGGCTGATGTTGTTGGCATACAGGCCTCACTATAAACAGCATGGTGAAATTGCTTCATTCTAATTCGGTTTGAGATTAAAACATCTAAATGAATATATAGATTAACTGTGGATTAAGGGATTATTTTTAACTTAACTGAAAAGAAGCAAAGTTATCTAGAGTTACTTTACCCAGGAATTGACTGACTTTCGCTGCTCCTCCTGTAGCCTGCTTTGCTATATAAAGCCCCCTGGTGACAGCTGGACTAACTTCCACTGGTTTTTCTTCTGGTTGAATTCGTTCTCGGAGTTTAGAAGCACCTTTCTGGATTGCTTTACCAGTAAATTCAGCACCTTTGACTAAACCCCAACTCACCCAGGAAGCACCTATTTAAAGAAAAATTATTAATTGTACAGCATTAAGGTCATTATATATCTTTAAACATTTTAATAAGCAATATTGACAAGAAAAAAATAAAAGGAGTTCAATATTCAGATCCCACAAATATGATACCATGAACTTTCAAGCCAAATCTGAACCTATAATTTTCTGCCTTGAATAAACACCTTCTTTCTAACTAAACTTATCTTTCAGTACTTAGGTTAGACATTTCTCCATGAAGAATTCCATATTACTGTACGCTGGTACTACAACTTGTAGTTATCTCCATGTTACCTACTACAGTCAACTATTGTTAGATACTAATTCTGAGTTTTGGTTCCATTAAGATAGTATTTGGCTGGAGGATCCACATATTCTTGTTCTTTTTGCCTTGGTCCAGGCACTACTTTCCCCCCATGAAATCCTGAGGGAGAAAGACACAAACAATGCAAACACAAAGGATCTCTTTCAAACACCACATAAATTCCTGCTTGCTTTAAACTAAAAGCATCAGGAAAGAGGGTCCTGTTCCTACCTGTATCCTAAACCCATTCTCAGCACCTTTTCAGATTGCTGAACCTGACTGACAAAAACTTAACATGAAATACTGCACGAGAAGAGGAAATCTGAAAGATGAAAAGCCTAGATGATTTGCCATTCTCATCACCATGGTCCCTAACTCTACTTTGATCAAAAAGCAGCTAGCAGAGGGAAAATAGGATTCCAGGATCATCTTTGGTGAGGAGAAAGGGTTCTCAGTCACTGGCAACTTCCAAGAAAAGGTACAGTAGGAGAAGCAAGAAGTTAAGAGTGTTTCACTCCTCTATAGAGAGCTTAAAATTTAAACAATCTCCTTTTTGGCTAACCCTGAAACAGTGAACTTTTAAAGCTATCCATATAAAATACTTAAATATATTCTGTGAAGGCCTATGACCTAGTTTTACATGACTACTCCAGCCCGTAAGTAAGCATCCAGTGATGATCATGTGGGAAAAAAGTTAGAAAAAGTGGCAAGAAATAACTGATGAAAAATTTTTGTTTCTCCTCCTATTTCAGTCCCTATCCCATTCTCCATCACTAATCCTACCCCACAATCATATCCAACAACTAATTCTGAGGGAGGACCAGTTCATAAACCTAGGTGAACAGGCTCCCATAACAATAAAAGGCTTGAACATGTCCTTCAAAAAAGTTTTTAGAGTTATTAACTTATAAGTTGAAAAATTTGAAGAAATAAAAAACTGGCTGAACCTGAATCGACTGAGAATTGATAATGAAACAAAGGAGATTATAACACCAAAATTAAACTCTGTGAAAAAGAAAAGAGATGAAGTCCACTGATGATCGAGAAGGATAAATGGAAATAAGATAAAAGAACATAGGCCTAATAAAGCAAAATACTAGATGAAAATAAACAATATATTATCAGGCAAAAGCATAACATAGGTAAATATGTCAAAATTGTAGATACTGCAAAAGAAGGTAAAGAAACAATATTTTACTGGTAGCTATCTAGAACTCTTAAATGGCACATGTAGTACCAAATACAGAGGTTGATTTGTTTAATTTGTATGCACTAAATAATGCCAACATATGGCAGACAATGAATGGATGCTGAACAAATGAAAAGTTGGCAGGTAACTCAGAAAAATTTCACTTAAACCCAACCACTGCAGTTCACAATTACCCAACCCCTTAAACATGTTATTAAAAATAGAAACCCCAAACCACAGCTTTCTCTCCTGGTAAAAGGCCAACTGAAATCCAAGATGATACAGATCTGAATTTTCTAAGTGTTTAATATTTTTTTACAAGAAATATGCGTTTTAGAACATTAATCTTAATTGTTTTTTGTTTGTTTGTTTGTTTTTTGCAGTGCTGGAGACTGAACTCAGGGTCTTGTGCTTGTGAGGCAAGCACTCTACCAACTGAGCTATATCTCTGGCCCTTAATTCAGTTTTTGATATTCTATATTTGGCTAACAGAGGGGAGGAACTGGCAGAAATAAAGTTATAAATTCTCAATCATATGACATGTATCTTTTATTATCCTGTTTTATTTGGTCCACTAAAAAATCTACAAATGACTTATTTTAGCATTTAATCACCATGTAACCCATCAAAGTATAAGTTGTTTAAATATAGGATAACTCTTTGATGATGTTTTCTTTATTCTATATCCCCTATATTAGAGAAAGATCTCTGTGGATCTAATAGCCAGAAGACCATATTGGGCCAACGGAGTCCTATAAATAATCTACTGAAGAACAGAAGAGTTTCTTTGTGACTATCCTTTGACAGATAGAATTAACCAAAAAGGAAAATTTCTTGTGAGGCCTCAGAGGCACATGATGTTAATAAAAAACACCTATCTTGGAGAAACTTTGAGTAAATTATAGCTGGCTCTAAATATATTAGAATGTATAAGCAAAAACTGACCACACTCCCACACTCCATGTCAACTGTTTAAAGAATCCTAGAGTCCATCTGTAATTATGGAATCAGGGAGATTAGAGAATTAAGAGGGTACATTAAAATGCCCTTGATGTTATTTTGCGACCTTACAACTTTTAAAGCTTCTGCTTCTCTCATTTCTATCAGGTCTTCAAAAAGCACAATGCAAATATGGCATTCCAAGGACATTTTATTTTTTAGAACCATTTAATGTAAATGACTTCAATGGTATACTCAGATCAGTGTACTATCCCAACCCCCAAAATTAGTTTATTGGACCCTACTGCACTATATAGTAGCTGCCTTCTTACACCAATATTCAACACAGGTAAATTTTAAATATAGCTATTTAACTTTTTTCATTTTTTCATATTCATAAAACCTAAGACTAGCATTTGCTTATTTTCATTCATCCTTTGACAGTGAACAGGAACCAACCATAAGCTAGGGTGAAAAAGCTCAATTTAGATAGCTGGTTACTCATTTTTATATAGAGCTTGCATGAGTCAGGTAGAAATAGTCTCATGACAGATCAGAAAATTTTCCCTCAAGTAAATCTTAAATATTTTCTATTCTTCTCTTTTTTACTTATGCCTTTAGTATTTGGTGAACTAGTTATTATTCATTCTACCTATTAAAAAGCTCATAGAGATACACTCTGATTAGGCAGTGAAATGATTTTACTGTCACCAACTATGACAGATATTACTAAGCCCTCTAGCCCTAATGAAAAGGAAGTTAATGGAATGAAGAAACCAAGGTCTCAAATAGCAAAGGCTGCTTAAGTATTACTAGAATGCAGTAATTAGAGAAAGATCTCACTTAAAATAAGGCATTGCTGAGAGTTTAAGAAACAACAACAACAACTCTAAAGAGACTTTTTCCCAAGATTAACTAGCTTCAAGGATGTTCTACTTGTTCCAGTAGAAGCACTGTGTGGGATCTGTGTAGAACTTAGGAGGGATAGGACTTTGTGACAGGTAGTATTTTCTAAAGACTGCCAAAACCCAGCATCTCCTATTCCATTGTTTTTCTTTTTATAATGATCTTGACATTCTTCCAACTGAGATGTGGGCTATATTACATACTACATCTTGATGAATCTGGGCAGGTATATAACTTGCTTATAACTAAGCAATACTGGAAATTTCACAGAATATGTCAGAAAAAGTAATACAGCTTCTGTCTACTGGACAATTCACAGTTGAAAGCCTGAGCTACCATAGAAGCCACACTAGCCGAAGGTGATCATATTGTGAGGAAGTCAAGCCACAAGAGTCCATGTGAAGGCATTCCATCTGGTGTCCTATACTTTGATTTCTCCCAACAGAGATGAGAAAAGTGTGAGTAAAGGAACCTTTAGATGATTCCAGTCCCCAACTATAGAATGACTAGGCAACATTTGAGTCTTTCCGGTGAAGGTCCTGAGATATTATGTATTTGCTAAGAGTTGCTATGTGTGCTGATGAGAAGAAAGCATATTCAGCCATTGATGGATGAACTATGCTATATAAGTCTGTTAAGTCTAATTATTAATTATATTTTTTAGTTCTATGTAGTTTTTGCTTGGAGGATCTATCCTTTATTTAGTTTTTGTTTAAAGGACCTATCCAGTGATGAGAGAGGTGTGTTAAAGTCAAGTAATACTGTGTTGTGGTCTATTTGATTCTTGAAATTGAGAAAGGTTTGGTTGATGTACACAGATGCTCCATTGTTTGAGGTATAAATATTTATGATCGTTATATCCTGTTGATGTATGATTTCCTTAAGCAGTATAAAAAGTCCTTCTTTGTCTCTTATTTTGGCTTGAAGTTCACTATATCTGATCTGGGGATAGAAACCCCTGCTTGTTTATGAGATCCATGTGAATGTTTTTTCCCATTCGTTTACCCTCAGTCTGTGGATTATCTTTGCCTATGTGGTAAGTTTTCTGAAGGCAGCATATTGATATATTGATGGGCCTGGTTTTTAAATTCAATCTGCCAGTTTGTATTTTGATTTATGAATTTAGGCTATTTATATACAATGTTATTATTGAAAAATTATTTTTATTCATTTTGATTTATTTCTGGTTTTTATTCTGAATTAGTGTCTCCTTTGATGGACTATTCTTCTATTATAATCCCTCCCTTTGCTGGGTTTCACTTTTATTTTTTATTTTGTTCATGAAATATTTTATTCAGTATGTTTAGCGCAGGTTTCTAGTTGTGAATTCTTTTAACCTTTATCATGGAAGGTTTTTATTTTGTCAATACTGAAGCTTAATTTTGCTGGGTATAGTATTCTTGGTTGGCATCCATTTCCATCAGTTCGGTATGTATTATTTTAAGACCTCAAGCTTTGAGAGTATGGGTTGAGAAGTCAGCCAAGATTTGGATTGGCTTCCTTCTAAATGTGACCAGTCATTTTTCTCCAGCAGCCTTTAAAATTATATCTTTATATGTTGGGCATTTTCATAAAAATGTGTCTTGGAGTAAGTCTGTTTTAATTTTGTGTATTTGGAGACTGATAAGCATCTGTATTTGATTTTTCCATTTCATTATTTAGATCTGGGAAATTTTCTGATATTTCATTGAAAGGATTGTGTATTCCTTTGGTTTGTATCTCTAAGCCCTCATCTATCCCAATAAATCTTAAAATTTGGTCTTTTCATGTTATCTCATATTTCTTGGAAGATCTGTTTGTGGTCCCTTAACATCTCTTCTTCATGGTCAACTTTATTTTCAAGATTATATATTTTGACTTTATTATGTGAAACTGTCTTCAAAGTGGTCTAGTTTGTTGGTGATGCTTTCCATTGAATTTTTAATTTGGTTTATTGATTCCTCCATTTCAAAGATTTCTGCTTGATTTTTTTTTTCGAAATTTCTTATTTTTTACTTTCTGTATTTTCTTTCTGATTTTACTCCTTATGTTGTCCTTTACATCACAGATGATTTTAACTATGTACATTCTAAACTCCTTTTCTGACATTTCTTCTACTATGGTGTTGGTGGATTCTGTTACTAAAGTATCTTGGTTTATGTACAGCAATTTGTTCCCTTGCTTTTTCATGGTTTTTTTGTTTTGTTTTGTTTTTTTGGTCTATCCATCTAACAGTATGGATCTGAGGCAGCAGAGTTTCTACCCTGTGAACTGATAGTGTCCTTGAAGGTTTCCAGTACCTCATAGGGGGAGACAATTAACAACAACAACCAATGCAAACAATACACAGTCTTAAACCAAATAGTCCTTGCTGTGACATCTACAAAGTTAACTGTGACAATAAATAGAAATGATCTGATCAGTTATTGCCTACAGTAAAAACAGTAAATTTGCAAAAGGGTTTATTTATGATTTTGAATGGTTGACAGGGAAAGAACAGAAGTGATATAGAATGTTATAATTATATAAGAGAACATAGAAGTAAAAATATTAAAGAGTGAAAGAACAATAGGGATTGGTTGTTAGCAGAATTAAAGAGAATCATGGGATACACAAGTGTTAGAAAAAATATATAAAGTAAAAATTTAAAATAAAAAAGACCAAATAACAATGAAACATACTAATGAAACATCCCAGTCTTCAAAATACTGATCCATGAAAAATAACTGGCTTTAAATATTCTACAAATGAGAAAAAATATATATATGAATATGTGTAATTATCCATGAGCCATTCAGGTCACAATTAAAGAAAAAAAAAAAAGATCTTGATGAAAAGTTAAAGAATTATTTCTGCTGGACTTCAAAAGTCTTAGCTTCCCTTCTCAGCAGTGTTAGGTAGGGTCATCTGGAGCGTGATGCTTGTTCCACCCTCAGGGTGGGGATGCTGGAATAAGAAAAGAGGAACTCCTAGAGGTGGGGTTTAGGCTTGGGTAGGCTCCAGACTCTGCTGAATGCCATTTGATCTAGAGATTTTAAATCAGTTCCCCTCCAGGGCCCAGCAGTTTCTGGTCCATACTAGAAAACTGTCCCGCCAAGATCTCCCCTGGGTTCCATTTGTGTGGCGAAAGAGTCAATGCTTAGTCTACTCTGTCACCGGTGGACCATAAATTTCCTGGTCTCCAGTTCAGTCTCCAAATTCAATCTCTCCTGCCCCTGCCCTTTTGAATTCTCTACCAGCTGGTCCTGGGAAGCAGCCAGATTGCAGGGAAGGGTAAAAGTGGAGTGGGTTTCCACAACAAGTATTCTAGTGAAAACCCCTGTCCATGTTTGATTTTCTCCTGGTCAGTTAGGCATACTCTTATGTTGCAGTGTGGGTTTGCCAGGCCTGTATTTCAGGCCAAACTGGGGCTTGCCAGCAAATGGTTCCCTCAGCTGCTGGCCCCTGTGCTATGGCTACAAAATGATTCCTTCCTCTGTCCTCCATATGAATCCAGGAATAATACGGTTTCTTTCCCTCACAAGGATATTGTGCACAACACCTTTCAGTTTAGTCAGACAGTGTCTTTGATCTCTAAACTCTCTGTACCCTGACACACTTCAGGGCCTCCTAAAAATGGGGGTTCCTTTAATTCCCTTATCCCTCCACTTTTCTCATGGAGGGATTGCTCTGGCTGGTGCCTGTGGCTGTGGCAGCAGTGGTGGTGTTGGGGATTTCTTATTTTATTATATCTAACCTCCTGAGTCCCAAATCTGCTTTAAATGTCCAGTATTAAATCCCAGTACAGTAGCCCCCCCCCCCCCCCATTTCTCACCCACCCTCCTGAGAAGCTACCTATCTGCTTTTGGTTTCATGCCATGGAGTAGTCAGGAAAGTGATTTCCTCTATTCTACCATCTTGAAAAACCCCCCTTCTGAGATGATATGATGTGTGCCATTTTACTTCTTGCTATAACCTGATTGTAGACAGTGTCTCTCAAAGTCCATATGTTAAATACTTGGTTCCAGGAATAGTGCTATTAGGAGGTGCTATGGACCTTTAGAAGGTGGGACCTTATGGGAGAAAGGTCTTTTAGTTCACTGGGCATATCCTCAAAGGGGATGATGGAACCCCAATCTCTTCCTTTTTTGGCTTCCTGGCTCATGAACCTGGTTCATGATGAAACCCCAATCTTTTCATCTTTTTCTGCTTCCATGCTCCACCATGTATATCCTATTCTCCCCACAAATGCACCTTGTGCTTTCACCACCCAATCTTGAACTGGAACCAACAGAACTCTAAGATAAATAAACCTTTTTCTTTATAAAGATAATTGCCTCAGGTATTTCCGTATGGTAACCAGAAGGCTAACTAATATACTTCTAAAGACTGGTATCTTTTCATTTACTTCAGAGTGTGTCTTAGACATTGTGCTGCCTTAACAAAATAACACAAATTAGTGGCTTATACACAACAGAAATTTATTTCTCATGGTTCTGGAAGCTGGGAACCCTAAGACCAAGGTAGCAATAGATTTAGAGTTTGGTGAGGACATGCTTCCTGGTTCACCAAATGTTACCTTTCAGTTGTGTCCTTGAATTGGATGGGGCAAGGCAGCTCTCTGGAGTCTGATAAGGGCTTAATCTCATTTGTGAAGGCTTCTCCCTCTTTAACCTCCTAAAGGCCCACCTCCAAATACTATTACTTTAGGGGTTTGGATTTCAACATATAAACTGGGGGGCAGAGGGATTTGAGGGGAGAGGACAAAAATATTCAGATCATACTAATAGGGGGAAGGAGTAAGGAGAAGGGAAGAAATCTCAAAGGGGAAAGGAATTTTATATTCAGATCTATTTAAGAGTATGAGGATTCCTAAAGTTTCTTACTCTGTTTTCACAAAAGTAAAAAAGGTAACAACAATATGCCAAGAATTTACACTTATATGACAATATGTGGTTCTAAGACATTAGTTCCTTCTACCTTTAAGTATTTCTATAATTGATCATTTAAAAACAAAATACAAATTATTATCAAAATATTCCCTTACAAACAATGCCTTCAGTGGGTTACAGAGGTTTTAGGTCACAAGGGAAAAAATTCACAATACCTGATAAAATGTTTTGAGCCACTTTCTCACTCCATTCAGGCAATTCTTTTGCCTTTTCTTCTGAAACTGGCTCACAGGGTACAATGTGACTCAGATTAATTTCTTCACTTGAAGTATCTTTAGTCTAAACAGTAAAAAATATTTTAAAATGTGAAAGTTAATTTAGTAGAAGAGGGAACAATTATGTTATAAAATATTGAGCCAACAAATACTAGATATAAGTAGTAAAAATAACTTGTTAGCCTAGTTACTAATATGTCTTAAAAAATACAATAATGGCCCAGTGTTTTGGTGCACATCTGTAATTTCAGCTACTCAGGAGGCTGAGGAAGAAGGACTCCCAAGTTTAAGGCCAGTTTGGGTGGTAACAATGAGACCATGTCTTAAAATAGAATTAAAAAGGCTAGCAAAGTAACTCAGCAGTAGAGCACTTCCCTAGCATATGCCATGGCCTGGGCTCAATCCCCAGTTCTGGCCAAAAAAAAAAAAAAAGAGAGAGAAAGGAAAAAATACCCTACAATACCAGAATTGCTACGAAGCTGAAAATTATTCTGCTTTTATGAATGCTTCCACTGATAAGAACTAAATACCAACAGAACTCCAACAGAACATTTATCAAATAATATTTAAATTAACTAATTTTTTTCTTTCTTTGAATAGACTATGGTTCCTTCACACAAATTTCATTCCTAGAAATTAATACGCACACATGGTACTTAAGGGTAAAAGATTTCTGCTAAAAAATTCAATTGGTAAGGAAAGATATATCTGAATACACTGGTTTTGGTAGGGATCAAGTAAAAATCTTAATTTGAAACGTGTTACTCAGAATGACCTGCCCTTCCATTTAAATGGAAATGGGGAGCATAGAAATAAATGCGCTTTGCTAATATAAAAGCCAGCTGCTACACCTAAAATCTCAAAGCCAAATTAACTCACTGTAAGAAATGAGAAATGAGGAAGAGTTTAACGAAGACATCACAGTATTGTAAAATAACTTGAAAAAAAAAAAAAAATAAAAACCACCAAAAAACAAATTCTACAAGGGGGAGAAAAACCACCTGAGAGTAAAATCTGAAGACAAACTGTATAAAATATTTGCAATTTCTACCTTTGACTATGGGCCACTATCTCTAATATATAAAGAACTCCTGAAAACTGAGAAAAGATTAACAAACCAATAATAAAAATGAACAAAGTATGTGAATAGCAATATGCAGAAAAAACTGAAGGCCCCTTTAAGCACAGATGCTCAACATCATTCAAAATGGAGTTAAGATATTCTATTATATCTTTTCTCATCTATCAGACTGCCAAAATACAGAAAGACCGATCACCTATTACTCTGTTGACCAGGCTATGAGGAAAAAGGTACACTATTCCCTCCTCATTTATAGAGGATACGTTCTGAAACACCCAGTGGACACCTGAAACCACAGACAGTACTAAACCTACAAATACTATGATTTTTTTTTCTATACATATATACTTATGGTGAAGTTTAACCTATTAATTAGGCACAGTTAGAAATTAATAGCACGAACAATTACAACAATACATTTTGTTACAGTAAAACTACATAAATTTCTTTTCATAATTTCACAGAAGATATATTCTTACCATAGATCTTAGAAACCTTAGCATTTGATTTATTTTTCCTTTCCTTATTGAGAACTTTTATCTTTTTACTTGAAGGAAGTACTGTACAGCTTTTCACTGGCACATTCAAATTGCCAGCGCCATTTTGCTCTTATGCTTTGGGGCAATTATTAGGTAAAATAAGGATTATTTGAAGTCAAGTATTTTAGTACTATAATAGTCCATCTGATAACCAAGATGCATACCAAGTGACTAATGGAGACGTAGCATATACAGTTCAGACGCACTTGCTAAAAGGATAATTCATGTCTCTGAAAGCATGGAGCAAAACACTAAGATTTCACCAAGTTACTCAGAATGGTGCCTAACATATTACTTCTCGAATTTCCCATTAATACTTTCAGACTGGTTGATTACAAGTAATCAAAACCACCAATGTGTCGTGTGTGTGTGTGTGTGTGTGTGTATGACTGCTGTACTGTGAGACTGAACAGTACATTCCTTAGAGGGCATTTTTAGCAAAATCTACCAAAATTACAAATGCATTTATCTTTTGACTCAGTATTTCCACTTCTAAGAATTTACCCAATTACAATTGGATAAATCAACAGATTTAGAAAGTTATTCATGAAGCCTTATTTGTAATAGCAAAATATTAGAATCATTCAAAGCACTCCTCAGTAAGAGATCTATTAAAGAAACTACAATATATTCACAGAATGAATGTAAAGATTAAGGAAGTTCTCTATTTACTGAAATGAAACAATGTCTCAAGTTTATTTCTAAATGAAAAAACAAAAACAAAATTTCCCCCTGCACAGAACATTTTATACAGTATGCTATCTTTTGTAAGGGGCGGGGGGGGAAACGAGGTGGGATGTGGATTAAGCATTTATACTTGCCTTTGTCTGCCTCAAGAAATTTAGAAAGATATATATAAGATAAAAATAAAAGTGATTAAAGTGGCAGGGAAAAGGGTGTGAACAGGGACAAAGATGAAAGTAAAAGCTGTTCACTGTATATAACTTTTAATATCATTTGATTTTTCTAACAAAGAAATATTAAAAAATAAAGATCTAATGATATGGAAGAATTCCCAAATATATAGTTAAATATAAAAGGAGCGAGCAATGCTACAATTTGTGTTAAAATAATATGTGTGTATATTTGTTTGACTATACATAAAATACATCTAGAAGAAAAACAAGTTAATAACAATGTGAAAAGGGGAGCTAGGTGACTGGTGGACAGGAATGAGAGGTCAACTTACCTTTCACTATATATCCTTCTATACCCTTTGATTTGGTTTACTGTGATTAACCTATTAAAAAAATCTTTAAAATTAAAATACATTTCTTGGAACCATTTTGGACTCCCAAAGTCCTCATAAAGCTGATCTAAGATGTTCAACATTGGCCACAGTGACACTTTCTGACTACATGTGGACTATTCATGTAATATTCATTTAATTCCAAAGAAAATTAATCAGCAATGACCATGAACAATACAGCAATGAACAATAGAAAACGGAATGTAGTACATAATCACACAATACTGTTTTCTTCATTCATTTACTTATATTACTACTCCTGTCTACAATCTCCTTCAATGTGCTATCTGTATGGCCAATTTTTCTTATCCTTCAAGACTCACCTTGGCCATGATGCCCTCTAGGATGAGGCACTTTATTGCTTCCCATACCACCCATTTCATCTATCCACACTTACCTATTTGTCTAGGCTGAATCTTGTAATGATCATATTAGATGACAATCATCTCTTTGCTAATCTGTGCTTTCGACTAGATAATTCCTTGAGATAAGAAATTTATACTTTAATACATATGCCCAATATTCTAATACTGAATAATTTACTGAATTCTAATCCAAATATACCATGTAGGATATATTTAATACTCAAGAACCTAAAAAATGATAGAAGAAACTACTAAATATACTTTTAAGAAACCAAATCTCAGCTTTACTTGCCCAACCATGAAAAAGTAAGGAACTGATAAAATGGTAGAGTGCAAAAAAGAGTAGCATACCCAGCCCTAAGTTCTTGGTGAATACAGAAAAGTGGAGAACAATCTAAAACAAAAAGTAAGCACATCATTAATGATTAATTATTAAAAATCTTTCAAGTATTAGAGAAAAAGTATTCTCAAACAATATTTTTTAAAATAGTGTAAGGAATAAACACTTGGTAAGAGAACTATTAAAGCTGCTTCTAGTTGTTTTTGCTAACGAACACTCTAAATCTGCAAAAGTGGATATTTTCAGTAAGTGGGGGTACTATCATATAAACCCATGAAACTGGTGAAAGGTAACCATTAGAAAAGAACATATACACTCTCTTTTGCTCCTTCATTTACCTTTTTTCCACGTTTTCCTCTATGACGCACATCCTTGTTGCCTTGGTCTAATGAAATGCCAGAAGCTTCTTCCTTCAATTGGTCAGAGGGACGTCTTGCTCTTCCAGGGATTTGGAATTCATTTTCTCCTTCTGCCCTGTTCCAGTTGGCCTAGGGAGTAAAGGACTAACATTAGCTCAAAACAGACTTTTCTTTTTGGTTCTTTTCACTATCATTGATTTTTATTTCCCATGTTTTTTATTGTTACATTATAATCATTTACAATGGTGGGATTCACTGTTACATATTCATACATGCACACAACAGAACAACATAGTTTGTTCAACATCATTTTCCAGTATTTCCCCTTTCTCTCTACTCCTTCCTCCCTCTGCTCCCTGTTCTCCACTCTACTGATCTTACTTCAATTTTCATGAGATTTCCCCTCCAACTTTCTTTTCCTTTTTCCTCTCTAGCTTCCACATGTAAGAGAAAACAGACAACTCTTGACTTTGGTTTGGCTTATTTAGCTTAACTTAATGTTCTCAAGAGTCATTCATTTTCCTGCAAATGACAAAATTTCATTCTTTATGGCTGAATAAAACTCCACTGTGTATATACATCACATTTTCTTTATTCATCCACTGCAGATATCTAGGCCGGTTCCATGGTTTGGCTACTGTGAATTGTGCTGCTGTAAACATGGCAATGTATGTATCACTATGGTACACTGACTTTTATTCTTTAGGATAAATACGGAGAGTGGTATAGCTGGGTCATATGGTAGTTCTACTCTTAGTCTTTTGATGAACCTTCATATTTATTTCCAAAGTGGTTGTACTAATTTATAAACCCACTGACAGTATGAAAGTGTTCCATTTTCTCCACATCCACTCTGCATTAATTATTGTTTGTAATCCTAATGCCTGCCATTCTAATTAAAGATGAAATCTCAAGTGTAGTTTTGATTTGCATTTCCCTAATTGCTAAGAAAGTTGAGCATATTTTTATATTTATTTATTGGCCATTTGTATTTCTTTTGAGAAGTGTCTGTTTTGTCCATTTGCCTACTTACTAATTTTTTTTCATGTTAAGTTTTTTTGAGTTCTTTTTATATTCTGGACCTCAATCCTCTGTCAGAACAAGAGATTTTCTTCCATTCAGTAGCTTTTCTCTTTACTTTCCTGCTTCCTTTCCTGTGGAGAAGTTTTTAAATTCGATGCCATCCCATTTATTAATTTTTTATTATTATTTCTTGAGCTTTATGGATCCTACTGGGAAAGCTGTTGCCTGTGCCTATATGTTGGACTGTTGACCCCACATTTTCTTCTAGGGGTTGCATAGTTTCTGGTCTAATTCCTAGGTCTTTGATGCACTTTCAGTTGACTTTTGTACAGGGTGAGATAAAGATCTAGACTCATTCTTCTACTTATAGATAACCAGCACCATTTGTTAAGAAGATGTCCTTTCTCCAACTTAGGTCAAAAGAGCCTGTTCTTAGATGACTTTCCTGTAGATGCTTTATACTATGCTCTCATGATACAATTATGCAAACATCAGTGTTTGACAGTCTATAAACAACTATTTTTCTTTTCCCTAAACTTTTTTTTACCTCGTCATCAAACCTCAAACATCTAAGTTTGTTTACACATATAATCTAAAATAAATTTCAATAAACAAAGTATAAAGAGATAACATATTTTATCATGTTATCTTTAAACAGATACAACTACAATTGTATTTAACTAAGTAATCATTAAAATGATTACTTAATGAATTAAGACTAAAATGAATTTAAAGGTAATTAACAAAGCTCATGTCTGCATTGTTGAAGGCTGATATTTTGTTTTCTGTATTTAATACTACAGGTATTCTACCACCAAACATCTTGCTGAATGAATGCTTTAAAGTCAAAACAAGTAAAAATTAGGCTACTACTCTTTGTTTATAGTTGATGTTCTGGAACAATATTGCAAAGTAAAAACCACACAACCAAAAACTAAAATTAGAGAAAATTACACATATTATAACCTAAGTCTATTTACTTTCTTTTCAAAAGCCCAGTAATATAGTAGTATAGCCCATGTTCCTCCCTTTGCAAACTCCTCCTCATAAATACACCAAAGCTACACATTTCTATATAAGTGATCATGTATGTATTTGCTAACACAGACTAAATAATTATTAGTTATTCTAAAAGTACTGCCTTGATCACCAGGTCATTCTCAGGTGCCTGAGAATAGGTGTTTCATATTATATATATATATATATATATATATATATCTTTCTATTTGTCCTGTTCACTTCCCATCTCACCATTTAACAAAGAACCAGGTTAAATAATGGATTCCAAATGCCTGCTGACCACAGGGGAGAACAAAAGATTATACTACCAGGCTGTCAACTGTAATCAATCACAAAGAACTGTCAATATTCATAATAAAAAACCTTTTTCCCCTCTTGCCAGATAGGAGGATGAGCAAGAACAATGGAAAACCTCAGATGAATCTTTTTCAAGCATCTGATGAAAGATGAATGCATGTGCAGAAGAACCAGGTTAAATAAGAAAAGTGCACAGGATGATCACATTTTAAATAACATTTTCTTTTATTTTTATTTGGCCTTCACTTACCATGAGAACAAAGATAATTCACTCAACCAATATCTATTTCTTTTAAAAAAAAAAAAAAAAAAAAAAAAGATGGACATAATACCTTTTATTTTGTTTTATGTGGTGCTGGGGATCAAACCTAGTGCCTCATGCATACTAGGCAAGTGCTCTACCACTGACCACAACCCAGCCCTCCATATTTATTTCTAAAATGTCAATCATACCTCATATGTCCAACAACTTACCAGTTAAAGCTAAAATTACCTTCATATCATTTGGTCCCATTAGTCCACTTTTCTAGCCAAACAGTAAAAACAACAGCTAACATTCACAGAAATTAACACTTGCTACCCCTAATATAAAGGTTTTAAACTTTACCAAAGTCCAGTGTAGTAGATGTTTTATTATCTCCATTTTATGATAAGGACACTAAAGTACATGAGTTAAAAGAAATTAAGTGGAAAAATGTAACTTGCACAATTTTATCCACTATTTGCAGCAAATTCTCAGCATGGACTTAGGAACACAGAAAAAATATATATTCTTAGTCTTCTAATTCTGATTATATCAGATGTTGTTATAATTTCTTTAAAAGCAGAAGTACTTTTTTTACCCTAATTATATAATACAAATTACCTGGAGCCGAAGGTCAGACATTTGTCTTAACAGATCCTCAAAGAGTTCTCTATCATCTTCTGGTAACTCAGAGGATAAGACAACTCCCACAAAGCAACCTGCTGCTTGTAACATTGTATCAGGAAACATGTAGGCACCCACAGTACATTTCAGAACTGGTGATCTATCAGGAACCAGAGGATACAACCAGTCACAAACCTGAAAGAATTAGTTGGAAAAAAAAAAAAAAATCAATAAATGATATAGATTTTCACCTAGGTTTTAATAAAATTGTTACACTAGAAAAGAAACATTTTTGTTTGAAACATATTTTAAAGGTTTTACAGAACCAAACATCAATAAATACCGAATGAAAATTAATCATTTGCTAGTCTGATGTTCCTGCAAAAAAATGTTAAATACACTATTGCTCCTCTAATAACAGTTTTAAAACTAATGGCCTTAAATAGCCTAGTGCTAACCAAGAATGCTTCTAGTTTTCAATGCAATGATCAAAGTGAATTAATTATTCAAATTAGACATCCCTTTGTGGAAATAAACTCCAAGTCTTCTCCAGTACTACACGTTATTTACTGATTTTAAAACAATCCTATGAAATTGGTATTTAAATGATAACATGAAAATATAAAAACTACATATTAACAGGGTACCATGTAATATTTCAATACAGGTATACCCTGCACAATGTTTAAATTGGATTAAACATTTATTTCTTCAAATACTTATCATTCTTTATGCTAAATACTTTCAAAATCCTTTCTTCTAGCTTTTTGCAATGTATGGTATATTTTTATCTGTAGTCCCCCTATTATGCAATATCACACCAGAACTTCTTGCTTCTAACTATAATTTAATACCCACTGATCAATCCTTCCTCATCCCTCTCCCAACACCACCCCACACTTGCAGGCTTCTGGTAACCACATTCAACTTCCACGAGATCAACATTTTTAGATTACACATCAGTGAAACCATGGTTACTGTCTTTCTGTGCCTGATTTATTTCACTTAATGACCTCTTAATTCCATCAATACTGCCACAAATGACAGGGTTTCATTCTTTTTTGCGTTGAATAGTATTACATTGTGTATATGTACCATATATCAGCAATAAATCAACTGATGGGCACTTAGTTTTCGTTTCAAAACAGTATTATTGAATTTTATGCACACTGAAACTGAAGCACAGAGAGGTTAACTAATTTGCTGATGGTCAAGAAATAAAAGTGAAGCTAGGATTTGAGATCATGCAATCTGAACCAGAAAAGAACTGTTTTAATTAGAAACCCAGTACTCATAACGTAATATATTTTTTCTTTTCTTTTTCTTCTTTTTTTTTTTTTCTTTTTAACCCCAAGAGTACCTGCCATGACAGAGGTAGAAGAGATTACTGTGAACTCACTATGTATTATGAAATTAAGGCAAAATAACATAAAGTGCTCCTGCAATGCCATCTGAGGAGGGTGTTTGTCAATACACTCCAACTTAAATTCAAATCAGGGCTATCTAAATTCAGATAAGACCAAGTTTAAATCAAAAATTTCCAAATGCATTCATTTCTAATGTGTTACATTCTTTCAGTAACCAAAATTTTACTGTGCACAACATCCAGAACGCTCTTACCATAAACAAACTTGGAAAATCAATCTATTAAAACAACATATGATGAACATAAGTCAAAGAGCATGAGAGATTTCATATGACAAATGAAAAACTCTGATACACAACCATCATCTCTGACCAACACAATATAAACATGCAGGAACTAGAATATTGAAGTGACTCCTAGAAAGTACTTAATAAGCAATTAAAAATTCTTTTTCTTTGCTATTCTTATTCTTTTCTATTCATCTCAAAAGTCACCAATTTTATAAAAGCCAAATTTCAGTTAGCTTACAATAAACTACTTCCAAAGTATAATAAACATCTATAATGAGGGAAACGATGTTAGGGAATTCACAAACTCTTAATATCTTGAGTAGTTACCTTACTTTAATATGTACCAAGAAAAAACACATCCTTTCCTTAATTTCACAGTTGTTACTGTTTTGATGAGATTAACGAGAATAAAAATAAATGCAATCTATTCTAATGTACAACTAATTAGAATAAAATAAATTGAAAAATTTTTTTAAAAAAGTAACAGGGATATAGTTTTGACCAAAAGATTGTAAAAAATTATTGTACAATGACCAAAGTTTGGGAAAATCTATTTAGTATACCATGATTTCTTTAAAATTTGCTATATACTTGTCACCTTGATTGAACTGGATATCCCCAATTACTCCTAAGAAAAAACCTTAAGGGGTTGGGGCCATAGAGCTCAGTTGTAGAGCACGTGCCTAGCATGCACAGGCCCTGGGTTTGATCTCCATCACTGCAAAAAAAAATAAATTAATTAATTTTTAAAAACACTTAATAGACTTGTTTTTGGATATGTTACTATGGATTTGTGAGCTCATCTCCATAGGTTAATTTCTTCCAGTTTCACTTTCAGAGGGTAATCTCTTCCAAGTTCTGTAGGAACTGACTATAGAATTAACAGGTCTATGAAGCATATTAAAACTAAATATGAAAAAAAAGTAGTTTTTTGAAGTTTTATAATTCCATGCCTGCCTACCTAAAGTCAAAGAATATAGCTCTCAATTCTTAAATAGACCAATAATGATTTTTATGACATAGGAAATTCTATCTAACAGCTAATACTCAATAGTCTGGTTTTTTGTTTGGTTTTGCTTTTGGACAAAAATATGTGGTAACCAGTTATGGTAATTCCTTTTTGGGACAATCTGCAATAATGACCTTTAATGCATGAGTAGCCTATTAAAGAGACTCAAATTAAGTTTGGGGTACAATTTTACTTTTCATTTAGGACCAAAATAGGAGATGTGAAGAAATTAAACACCAATTAAAAGTACCACAATGGGCTAAATTTTTGCTAGAGTACAAATCATTTTAATGGTTATATCTGTATAACCACGTAGGGTTTCTGACATTCAGTTCAGTTGCTGAGGACCCAAAGGGTTTTTAATTTTTACAATGCAGCACCATTACCAAATTAGCAGAAAATGTTGAGTTTATCAGTCTTTTTCCCTGACTCAGATCAATAAACCTACCCTTTTGAACCTTAAGACTTCCCAAAAAAAAAAAAAAAAACCTACAGGAGTCACAGTACTTTTCTAGCCCAGTAATAAATCTTTCAACAATGTCCCAAAGTATCTACTTTGTGAATCTCTTATAAGCCTACAACTGTCTTTATGCAACTTTTTTCAGTAACATGTAGAAAAATATTTTATACTTTAATATATTTTCTCTTCAGAGGACCATGCATGAAAAGGCTTTTTAATCTATTTTTATAATTATCATTCTTATTTGTGACTATAAGCTTGGTACAGCTACTTCTGTTTCCTTATAAATTGCCCTCATATTAGCATGCAATTTATCTCTTTTCGATAATTGGTACTTTGCTTTCCTCTGTGTGGACAGGCAACATTCATCAGTTATAATGCACCAATTTTCTAAGTGAAGATACTTCAATCCAGATGAGATTTAGTCTCAATGGTTGAAAAAACAGTCAAAAGACTTTTTTGGGGGAAAATATTGCCACATGTAATGGAAAAATTCCAGAAATTAACTCTTCAACATCATATTTTGGCAAGTGATTTCTCCTGAATTAAAAATATTAACTTCTTAATAACTTCTAGGTTCTTTAAACAATATTCAAGTTAATTCCATGTAAAAGTTGCATAAGAACTGAGTAGAGTATACATAAGAAAAAATTAGTGTTATAACTAAACCACATAATCTGGACTTTGGGTGAAAACATCTCCTTTGCTTAAATGGTGATTTCTCTTTAATACAAACTCCTTTGTTATACTCAATGTATAAGAAGTCCTCATTTCAAGAGTCCATTTTAAAAGCAGAATACCTTACTAAATCCAAGCAATGCCCTGACACCAACTATTATTTAGTGGCAGTCTTTGCCCTTGAACAAACTACATTCTGGTAAACTCATCTGCAGTTTCTACCTCTACAGATTTTGGTCTGAATTTTTTTTTCCCCCTGATGGCAGCTGTCCTGTGTAGATGTTTGGCAGCATCGCTAGCCTTAACCTACTATGCCAGTAGAAACCACGCCCTCATTGTAACAACCGAAAATGTCTGCAGATACAGTCACATGTTTTCTGGGGGGCGGGGGTTGGGGGGCATGGGGTCGAAAACCTGCTTCTAGTTGAGAACCAACACTTTAGACAGTGATTCTAGCCCAGTTCAGACCATCAGCTGGGTCTAGATAACGTCTATGGATATTTACAGTTATACAGCCACATGAATTACATACATATCTTTTGAATTTAAAGTCACTAGGTTTCTTCTTCAGGTAAAGAATTAAAAACTTATAGGGTAAACTCTGATATCCCTTAGGTCCTATCATCATAAGTTTAGTACCAAAAAAAGACCTCATATCTTAAAAAGAAAAAGAAAAACACACAAATGCAGATGTTCAAGGCTCATAAATTTCATGGAATACATTTAAGAAGAAAGTAGAATTTAATTATCTTTTCACTTCTCTTATAATCCTAGGCACATTATAAATATTGACAAATAAAAATGGTGCATAGATATCATTTTACATATATGATATGTAGATGACTACATATATTTGAAATTATGTTATGTTTTCCTTTGGCTTACCTGAAGAAACCCAGGAGGACGGTTTAGAACTGTATCAAGAGAATTATCCAAGAATCTCACAATTCGAAGGTACCCAGGATATGAAGGTGCACTAACCTCCCCTGCAGGATTTACAAAAAAAATCTGTACTCCATTTGGTATCAAAATCAACTCATCTGCATCTAGCCCTAAGGTCTCAAGAGGAGGTGGTTGAGAATGATTCCTATAGAAGTCTTCTCCCACAGATGAAAACTCCCCAGAATCTGTTCCGTAAGACACAGTGTAGTGACCCTCTGCAGCCTGAGGAGTATAAGCAGGAGGAGCTTCTGATGGACAGCTTGGAGATGGTAAGGACAGAGAAGGTGCAGCAGCCAACCCTGCACTTGGGGCTGAAGCGTTTCCATCTACTTCAGCATGCTGAGGAGGTAAATTAAAGGACTGAGGCTCTGGTGACTTTTCACAGATGTCTTTAGGCGGAAATTCTGGATATAACTTGGGCACCTCCTGAAGGTCATTCCGTAGAGAAGTAGCAAGGCCCTTCTCTAGAATTTCTAACCTGGTGCGTACATTCTGTAGTGTTTCTTTCATTTTCTGTTGCATCTGTCTAGCAGATTCCCACCCAGGGCCTGTGTGTTCAGGCTCTGTTGATACAATGCTGATTCCCCTGAGTAGTTGTCCTATTCCTTGCTTATAGTAGTTCTTTGCTTCTTCCTTCTGACCTAATTCATCTGTATTCAGTCCTTTATTAACGAATAAAAAGGCTTTCTTATATGCTTCCTTGATGATCTTAATTTCAGCAGGTTCTCCATCTTGTGCTTCTTGTTCCATAACTGTAAAATAAAAAACATATGTAATTATCTTGCTTAGCTGTTTACTTCTCTAGTAATCTATCTCACCTACCTAAATATATTTCAAGAGGATAGTTTTGTCTCTATCTAGTTCACTACTGCATCTCAACCTTACTCTTAGTTTTGACACAGAGAAAGCACTCAATATGTAGCTGATGAATGGATAAAGGCTCTTGGGCCTAAATAGCTTGTTCATTAAAAAACAGAATAGAATACATCTATTAAATAATTTTTTGTTACTGTTTCTTAAAATAAATGAAATAGTTCTCTACCATATGTCAAAATATAGGGATGGAACAAAAGAATCTCATTCTGAAATTCATTATTAATATAAATCCAGATTATATTTAGCTAATAAAAAATGAGTCATGTGAAAAGGAGTTTGACACACTATTTCTCAGGAAAATAAAACTAAAATCCACAGTGATTAATAGATGGCAAAAATTTTAAAACAGAAAAAAACAAATGAAACTCTCATACTTTGCTGGTGGAAGCTGAAAAATGGTACAGCCACTATGGAAAACTGGTGATTTTTATTAAAGCTGAAAATTCACCCACTCTATGACCCAGTAATTTCATTTGCAGGTGAGTAACCAAGAGAAATGGATATATTCTCTTGGTTACACACCTGCATATATATATATATATATATGAACATATGCACACCAAAAAGATGTATAGCAGTTCTCCCTAATCTGCAGATTCTTTTTCCATGGTTTCAGTTATAAATGGTTAACCAGTCTGATAACATTAAATGGAAAATTCCAGACATAATTCATAAGTTTTAAATTGTGCACTGTTCTGAGTAGTTATGAAATCCCACTCCAACCCACCAAGTATATCCATGCTATTTGCCCATCATTTAGTAGCCATCTTGGTTATCAGATCAACTGCCTCAGTACTACAGTGCTTGTACTCAAGTAACCCTTATCTTACTTAATAATGGCCCAAAGCACAAAAGCAGGGGTGCTGGTAATTTGGATGTATCAAAAAGAAGCTGCAAAAGTGCTTCCTTTAAGTGCAAAGGTTAAAGTTCTCAACTTAAGCAAAAATAATCAAATGCTGAGGTTGCTAAGATCTATGGTAATAACAAATCTTTTATCCATGCAATTATAAAGAAGGAAAATTCATGCCAGTTTGGCAGTCATATCTCTAAATTCAATAATTACAGCCAGTGTGCAAAAAATGCTGAGTTAAGACAGAAAAATCATTAAATTTATGGGTGGAAGACATGAACACAATGTGTCCTGACTGATGTCAGAGTGTTGCAATAGAAAGTACTGAGTCTACAGGAAGACTTATAAGTCTTGCTATAGCAAGGGGATCCCCTGAAACAAGTATCACTAAATCACTTAATGCAAATAAGGAGAAGTTATACAGATTTTTTCAGCAATAGCTTTGGATCGAAACATGTTAAGAATTACTGTGAAAGCTGTATCTACTGATCAGAAACTGCTGCCGGTGTTGAAGAAGTCAATTAAGGAAAATGGATACCATCCAACACAACTCTTCAACTGCAATGAAACCACTCTTTCTGAAGATATCCTACAAGTACAAAGGAAGCAGCATGGCATAAAATATGGAAGGACATATAATAACTTCTAATTACATATTCTTCTAAACAGTCTCAGTAAAAGACCACTTTGACTACCAAGGACCCTAAACATGGACATCATCTGCCCCTGACATCCAATAATTAACATCGTCGTGATTCAACGGGCCAGGATCACCCAAAGCAGAGGATCCATCTAAAGTCTAGCAATACATCAGAAGTTCAATAGTAGCCTAACACCACATCAAAATGCATGTCATTCAACTAATCATGCAGTCTTATCATCTCACACCATCACAAGGGTGAATAAACTGCACTCTATTTTAAGACAGACCACTTTCATATAACTTTTACTAAGGTATTATAATTCTGCTATTTTACTATTAGTTGTTAGTTTCTTATTATGCCTAATTTTATAAGTTAACTTTACGATAGGCATATACGTATAGGAAAAGGTTCAGTACTATCCATGACAAGAGGCATCTGCATAGAGTCTTAGAAACTATCTCCCCTGAATAAGTGTGTGTGTGTGTGTGTGTATGTGTGTGTGTGTACACACATGCAGTCAAGGATCACAAAATGTAAGAAGAACCTCTAACATTAAAGATAAAAATAAAAGTGATGCATTTGGTTGAAATGGATAATATGCAGGGGAAAAATTAAACCCTATCATTTATATCAAAATGAAGAAATAATGCATTAAGGAAAATGGATACCATAAAATAAAAATAAGATGTACAAGCACCCAAAAAAAATGAGTGTTCAGAAATTAAATAACAATATAGTTAGAAAGAAAAACTCAGTAGAGGGATAAAAAGGTAAGATTACAGGCTGAGAGTGGTGGCACATGCCTGTAATTCAAGCTACTCTGGAGGTTGAAGAAGATCACGAGTTTGAGGCTAGTCTAGACAATTTAGTGAGCGCCTGTCTCAAAAAATAAAGGCTGGAGATGTAGCTCAGTGGTACAGTGCCTCTGCGTTCTATCTCCAGTCCTAAACAAACAAAAAAAACATAAGATTACAAAAGTCATGAAAAAATGTGCAGGAAGCAGAGCAAAAGGATTTTAAAAAGAAAGAATAGATAAGAAAATCCAGAAAGTTCAACATCAGAAAACTAAAACTTTTCAGAAATAAGGAACCGACAAAATATAAGGAATACAAGAGTAGAAGGAAAGATTCACAGAATTTACCATAACTGGAAAAGATAAATTTCCAAATTTAAAAAGACCAATAAAGAATGAAAAAAAACTCATACCAAGGAACATACAATGAAGTTTCAGAAAACTGGGCTCAAAGGGACCATCTTAAAAAGCTTATACAAAAAAATGAAAAATAGTATTAAGGAACTTCTTCAAGGTAACAAGTAAAAATTTAAAATAAAATGGTACAACTTATTCATAATTCTTAGTAAATATACTTCCAAATCCAGCCAGGTACTACATCCTGTTTCCCAGATTCTATGCTTGGAAAAAGGAATCCCAAGGCTGATGATGGTATTCCCAAGATGAAACCTGTCCAGATTCGAGTAGAAATAAGAACTCCAGAAAATACTTCCAGGAACTAAAATTGACAGAATACTTGATATTCTTTTAATTTCTGAGAAGAGATAAATAGAACTGTAAGAGGATTCAAAGTTTTAATTTGTGACAAATACTTGAAAATTAAGGAAATAAAAATCAAGACAATTATTAACTCCAGGAAAACAAGATGACTAAACTAGAATAAGAAGTAACCCTAGTATACTAATTTCAGTTTTGATTAGTGTCATAATTTGAATGTGATAATAATTCAAGATAATAATTCGTAATAATGTGACTCTTGATGTTAGCAAAATTGTGGAACCACCATTTTGAAAAGGGAATATGGATGTACAGAGAAAGTTTATGTGTTTGTGGTATACAATGATAATGCTAAAACTCAGGGAGGCCCTATCTCTAAATAAAAAATATTTAAAAGGCTGGGGATGTGGCTCAATGGTTGAGTGCTTCTGACAGTATCTCCCCCACCCCACCTGACCCAACCCCCAGCAAAAAAAAAAAAAACTGACAGCCCCCTTTCCCTGGAAATTACACTTGCTGCTATGTCATCAAAATGTCTTCCCTTTACACAGATTCTAATCCCCTTCCTCCCTCAGAAACCATGGGACAAACATTCTACAGTTTACCTCCCATAGAGTACAAGGAAGCTCAGAGTAAGAGGATATCAAGAAAGCACAGGCCTATTATATTCCTTAGCAAAATTAAGTGGTTACTGAGTATCTTGAAAAGATAAAAAAATGATTTCACATGCTTTAATTTTCAGAGTTGGAAAGTCTTTGAAATGTCAATCTAAGGTATTAAATAAAGAGTACTTACACCAGTATAAGAGTCATATGACAAATCAAAACCTATTTCCAAATACTAGTGATGAATTTGTTATATTATTTAAACATTCTAATAAAAGAAGTAAAAGGCATTTAATTTCACATATAACTATGTATACGCTTTAAAAACACTCACTGGCAAAGATAAAATTCTGAATCAAAATACTTGGCAACTTAATTCAATCCCATAAATAGTGAAGATAATAAACAATTATGTTTAACAAGCAACAATGCCAAGTAGTCTTTTAATAATACAATATTTATCTCCCTAGAGCTAGCAGAAGTTAGTCTAATGTCTGCCTGCCTGCCAGTCAATCTGGCCCTTTATGAAAAGAAACAGGGTCTTTCTTTTAAAATTTGCTTTTTACTTTTTAAATTATATATTGACAAATCAGTTGTATGTATTTATGGGGTACAAAATGATGCTATATTTGGGGTTTTAATATAATATGGAATGATCAAATCTAATTCATCCATCACCTCAAATATTTGCTATTTTTTTGATATGAAAACATCTGAAGTTTTATCTGATACTGAAAAGTACAATACTCTATTAGCTATAGTCACCATGCTGTGCAACAGATCTTAAATAAAAATCACTTATTCCTCATTGATATGGGGGGTGTAGAGGAATGAAAATCAAGAATGGACTTTTTGGTAATATCTGTATGCAATTTCCTCTTCAACACTGTACCCCATTCTGGCTTGGAAGGGAAATTGTTTCCTAAAGCGCCACAGATTAAACAAAACAAAACAAAACAAAACGTACCACATACCACAAAATATAAAGGCTTCCGGTTACAAATGGGTCTCATAAAACCCACCAAATTAAGTGAATAGAAAAGGGAGGGAATCAGAAAACTGGGAATATCTTTTCTTTGGGGGGGGGGGAGATTCTTGTATTACCGTTAATTTTCTTTGGTCAACTTCAAAAAATGTTAAATTCTTAAATATTTGAAGCAATTGCAATCACGGGCGCCAATTCATGAAGTTATGGCACAAGAAATTAGCAAACCTCGAGGATCCTCCAAAGATTACTAGAGCAAGCCACCCAGTGGGGCAGGGGCCAAGCCTACGGTAACGCAATAATGCCTGGTCATTACAGTGCGCATTCCAAGAGAAACTTTCCAGACACAATTAGGTCCGAGGTCCTCTGCGGTATCCGATCCCCAGCAAACAACGACCGAAAGTGTTCGAAAGAGTAAAATCCCACGGTTCGCATTCCCCTACAACTGCTGTGGGTTGTGGGGTTTTGGCAAAAGAAACGCTTCCGACCCTGGGGAAGCTGTTAACGCTGAGGGAGGGAGGTCACAGCGAGGAGCGGAGGTGGGGCAGCACAAGCAGCCAACTGATACTCCGGGAGGACCGCGACCTGGGAGTGGCGGGGGCGGGAGAAGCTCGCCAGCCCGACCGCCAGAGGGGCTGGCAGGGAGGCCAACCGGGATTCACTCAGAACTTCTGCAGCCTCTCTCCCCAGGAATGGCTGCCTTCAACAAAAGTTCGTCGAGACCTGGACACCGGGCCCGGCCTCCTAGGCCCTCCTGCCCACCCTCCTACACCTGCCCGCCAGGCCGAGCCCACCCGACCCCCGGCGCCGGGCCGCCCGCCAGGCAGCGCGGGGTGCGCGCAGGGGCGACTGGTTCGCCGCCGCCCCACCTGTGCCTTCCAGACCTCGGGCGCTAGGGTGCGGCCCGAAGAGCTTCCCAAGCAGCTTGGCCGCCGCAGCCCCGGACCCGCTCCGCACGCCGCGAACCAGAGGTTGCCCGTGCCCGCGCGCGTCGGGGGCTCACAAAGCGTTCCAGGCCGCGCGCGCCACGTCACGCGCCGCCGCCTCGCCTCCACGTGACGCCCACGCGGGCTTCTTTCCCACGGACTCGTCACCAGCCCGCCCAGACTAGGTGCTGCGCTCTGACCTTCTAAATGGCGTATGGGAGGACGTCAGTCAGCTTTGAACCCAGGAACCGCCGTAACGCCTTAGCGGGAGGAAGGGAGCGAGGGCAGGAAGCCCGGGAGAACCTCGTCAATCGGCCACTCAACACGACCCCCGAACCAGGGTCTCCGCGGCCACGTCGACCGCCCCTGCGCCTGCGCAATCTCTACTACCCGCGCGAAAGTGAGACCTAGAGACACTGGGAAAGAGACGTGGGTAGTGACAGCTTGTGGCCGCTGGAGGGAGCCCGGGGCGCTGTGCACCTGGGAACAAAGGCTGATCAGGAGCTCCTGAGCCCAGCCTTTGTAACTAGCTACCCAGAGCAGGGTCTGCCCGCCTAAGAGTCTCAATAGGGTGTGTGTGTGTCCTGAAATATTTGTACCAATATCGTAGAAAAATTTCTGATGATAATCCAGTACCACTGGCATTATAGAGTGCTCAAATGGAAAAATCAAAGTAAACATGCTTTACTGCTCTTCAAAAGTTCTTTAAAGTTAGTAAAAAGCTATAGATGGCAGATCAATATTTTTGAATAAGCAAATAGACTTTAAGAAGTCTATTTGTAGTTCCCTACAAAAAAGTTGGGGATCATTTGGTAGTGCCCTCAAATCTCAGAAAGGTAGCAGCTATCTTCAAAGAGAAAACCCTAATATGGTGGTGTACATCAGCACAGAGATTTGAAATGATTTACTTTAATAATCAACCCCAAAGGAACTCTGAAACAAACTGTATACCCTCTGCCACAATTTTAGATTGACCATCAAAATGTTTATCACACTTAAATAGCTGAAAAGGATGACATTTTAAAATAAAAGTCACATAACTTTTAAATGTAGTTAATGGGATCTGAATACCAATTTAAAATTCACATCAAGTTTTAACACAACATGCACACGATTTTATTAGGAGAAAATTTTACTTCATTCCTTGAACTCATACTTCATTCCACATTGTGAAATTTTATCTCAATGTAATATTTCTTTTTTTCTTGGAAATCTTTCATTGATCACCTACTATACTTCTCTGCATAAAAATAAGTCTAATCGTAGTTTTTAAATTTCCTTTGGTCATAAAGATTAGTGATTAAAATGAAGATTTCTATACATGAGGTCACTATATATGGAAAACCCAAAAGAATTTACTACAAAAGTACTAGAACTAATAAATGGGTTAGTTCATTAAGGTCATAAGATGAACATACGTAAATCAATAATATTTATATGCACAGGTCATAAGAATTCCATTCACAAGCTGGGCAGGGTGGCCCACACCTGTAATCCCAGTGGCTTGGGAGGCTGAGGCGGGAAGATCACAAATTCAAAAACAGCCTCAGCAATCTAGCGAGACTCTGTCTCAAAATAAAAATTTAAAAGGACTGGGGATGTGGCTTAGTGGTTAATCGCCCATGGGTTCAATCCCTGAATCCCTGGTACCAAAAAATAAAACTAAAAATAAAGAATCTCACTCACAATACATCAGGAAGAATAAAGTACATTGAAATAGTTTTAGCAATATAAGTGAAAGATCTATACTCTGAATACAATACAATATGGCTGAAAGAATTTAAATGAAAAGATACTCCATGCTCATAAATTGAAAGACTTAATATTGAGATAGTAATACCCCTCAAATATATATACAGATTCAACATAATCCCTGTAAAAATTCTAGAAGACTTGGGCAGAAATTGGTCAGCTAATCCTAAAATTCATAAAATCATGGAAATGCAAGTGATCTAGAATAGCAAAAACAATCTTGAAAAACAAATTGGAAGACTTACATTTTCCAGTTTCAAAGCAATATAAAACTGCAGTAATAAAGTCAGTGTGGTGCTAGTATAAGTTAAGACAAATGGAATACAACTGATCAATATAGTAGAATTAAGTGCCCCAAAATATGTCCTTGCATTTATAGCCAACTAAGTTTTAACAAAGGTGACAAGAATATCCAATGAGGAAAGTCTTTTAAACAAACGGGACAATCAGATAATTAAGCAAATCAGATATTTATGCAAACAGGTGAGTTTGCACACCTACCTCATGCCATACATAAAAATAGATCATAGACCTAAATGTAAGAACTAAAACTATAAAACTCTTAAAAGAAAATATAACTTCCTAGCTTATGAGATAAACTTCATGAACATGTTAAGGCATAATTTCTTAGATATGACCTCTCCAAAGCCTAAGTGATAAAAGGAAAAGAGATAAATTGTACTTCATCAGATTATACTTTTGCTCTTGAAAAAGATACTATCAGGAAATGGAAAACCCACAGTTTATGAGAAAAATACTTGCAAATCACTATTTTTGACTTGTATATATCAACAACATTTACAACCCAATAATTTTGAAAAGTAACAACTGAAAATGAGGAAAGGATTTGAATATTTCTTCAAAGAAGATATATAACTGACCAAAAAGCACATGAGAAGATGACATTATTAGTCTTCAGGGAAAAGCAAATTAAAACCACTGTGAGATAATTTCTTGCCCATTAGAATGACTATAATAATAATAAAAAGATAGTAACACGTTTGGAAAGAAGTGGAGAAACTGGAACCCTCTTCCATTGCTGCTAGGAATGTAAAACGATACAGTCATTTTTTGGAAAATGATTTGACTTTTTCTTTAAAAAAAAAAGTTGTGTCTAGAACTACCATATAACCTAGTAATTCATTCTTAGGTGGAATTTTGAGAGCAAGTTTTCAATTTTCTTGATTGAAAGATTGAGTGATACTATTATAAAACAACTTCTGCTCCTACTTACTTTATTTAGGTAGACTGAATTTTTTAACTTACATTGTTAAAAATTTTGAATGGAATTGATTCTGACTCCAGATCATTCTCAAAATAGAAATGTATAATACAATAATACAAATACTTGTACACGAATGTTCAAAGAAGCATTATTTAATGTGGACCAAAAGTGAAAATAGCCCATATATTCATCAACTGATGGATTTTTTTAAATGCAGTATATCCATTCAATTGAATATTGTTCAGCCACAAAAATGAATAAAGTATTGATATATGATAAACATAGATAAACCTTAAAATCATTGTGCTCAGCGAAAGAAATCAGACATGAAAGAATATATATTGTATGAGTCTTTTGTATGATTTTTTTAAGAAGGGCAAATTTAAAGAGATAAAGTAGCTCAGTAGTTTCTAAGGGCTGGTGTTGTTAATGGTAAATGACTGTAAATGGGCAGAAGGTTTTAGGATAGAACTGGTAGGTTGTAATGATAAATATCTACCTCAGTAAATATAATACAATTTATTGAATGGAATACTCAAACTGAGTTAAATTTATAATATGTTAATTATAACTAAAGTGGTTTTAAAGATGTATCCTATATTGAATAATTGTTATTTGTGTCACATGTGTTCTAAGGTTTTAAAGATGTATTCTATATTGAATAATTGTTATTTGTGTCACATGTGTTCTAAATTTGGGTAAATACTTTTTGAATAAGTATTGGAACTAGATCTTGATGAGGTGACAGACTTTTCAATTAGTTCATACATTTGTGGATAGTATCATTTATTTTTAGAATGAGATGGGATTCAGTATCAATTCTATTTTGATTTTAGTATTTATAAATGTAAGATCTAGGAAACTCTATTCAGACAAAAAACAATAGAGGGGACAGAATTTTATAATAGCATTGTAACTCAAATCTTTGAAGTAGTTCCCAATTATGCCTCAAAACACTTCATGATATATCGTTCAAAAAATTTTTTAATCCACTACATCCTTCTTCCACTTAAGTCATAAAATTGGAAGTCACCTCACTGCAAAAATACCTGGTATCAAGTGATTATAGTTATTTACATCTTCAATTTCTAGGAAGTACACCAAAAAAAACTTTATAATATCTTTAACAAACATTGACAATTTGGGGTGCCTGGTGCCCCAATATTCTCAGTGGGGCCATGCTCATGGCTGGACCTCCTGTCCACTAGTGGTGCTCAGGCAAAAGAAGGGAACCCCAGCCTTTGGCCACACTCATTCAGAACTTGGCTTCAGCAACAGGTAACCAGGGAGAAGGAGAAAGGCTGGTGCCCACCTTCTCTCAGGGAGAAAGCCCTCCGACTGCAAGCTGTGGGAGAGGGATCACTTTGGTTTTGACTGTGCCAGTTAAGTGGAGATTCAGCCTCCCTGAGCTGGAAAGGAAGTGAGGGAGCAGGTCTTGATTCATACATTCAGACTCTTGCTGTTCTTATGGAATTTAAATTTTTTTTTTAAATTAAATGTATTTTTATTTGTTGTATGCCCTTAGTGCCATTTCCAGAAATTAAAAAAAATCTTTTTAAAATAATATTTAACAGTTTCTGTGGGTAATGGTCCACATAACTCTCACTCCTTTAAACCAGGAGAGAAAATCTTCAAAAACTAAAATTTAATGCCTTAAGAAAAATGTACAACAAACCTAAAGTCATGTTAAAATTTCATCTGTGGGTTTTATCTGGTATAACTTGATTAATTTAGTAGCCTTGAAAAAAATACTTTCATTATGCTCAAACTGATCAGCATAATATGTTACCTGGTTAAACACTGAGGTTCCAATTTTCACAGATTCCTTCCAAGGCAACCCTGGAGATGTGTTCACATGTTTCCGTAAAAAGAAAAAGATTTTCCCACAGTAGTTAAAACCACTGACTATTTGACTTCCCTTCTTGTCCTTGATGTTGTACTGTGAATGGCTATGGGTTTACTAGGGCCTTGGATAAGGAGAAGATAGGTTGAAGGAACAATTAATTTTTGTTTTGTGAGATATTTATGTTCAAGGTAGCTTCCATGTATGGTTAAGCTAACCATGGTGGTATAGCACTGACTTTTAGGAATATTCTTGCTACTGACTGTGGGCTTACCTGACCCTACCATAAAGACATTAGCCAAGGATCATATTGATTATTTTATTGCCTCATACAGTTTGAGTATCCCTTCTCTGAACTATTTCAAATTTTATTTACTTTTGGATTTTGGAATATTTGCATATAATGAGGTATTGTGGGGATGAGACCCCACTTTAATAAGAAATTCATTCAAATTTTACATATGTCTTATACTCATAGCAGGAAGGCAATTTTATGAATATTTAGTGCATCTGTGCTTTGACTGAGACCTATCACATGAACTCCGATGAATTTTGTACTTGTGATGTCATGGCACTAAAAATTCTCCAATTTTGGAGCATTTCAGTTTCCAGATTAGGGATACTCAACCTGTTCAGTACCTAGCACTGGAAATGTGGGTGGAGGAAAAGCAAGATTTGAGGTGTATGGGGTCAGAAATTAATCTGTAGAACATCCTTCCAGTCATAAAGCTTGGTAAAATAAAAGCAAAGGATTTGGTTTTCCATCAATGCCTGGTCAAAATCTACATTAGTGGTCCTTCCAAATGTGACAATTCTACGACATTATCAATATTAAATTGTAAAATTAACTTTCCTAAATTATATAAAAATGCTAATCTTGATAAACCATGCTATAGAAAAAGATGAATTTTGTTTTTCTGTGACACCAAAATTCTTCTTATAGTAACTGCATTGCTTTAGAAAAATACCGTGGTAAGTCATGCAGATTTAAGATGAGCCTCTAAGACGCAGGCAAATGAGAGACAAATGAAAGATTATTTCCAGCACTCCATATTCCGTATGAAGAAACAAAGAATGTTATTAAAAGGAAAATTCTTTAGACCAACTAAATTTAGCAGAGTTTATTTGAGCAAAACAAAGCAGAATCACAAATTGGACAGCTCCCACAACTAGAGTATTATCATAAAAATTCAGTCAACAATGTCATCTGACAGCATTTATAGAAAAACAGAAGTGAGATATAGAACTTAATTAGCTACAGCTTAGCTGACCATCCATTGGTTACAGCTTAACTAGTTGTTTGCAGCCTAATTAGTTAATTGGCTACAGGGGCTTCTGCAACCAACTGAAGCTATTACTGTGATTAAACTCTGTATTTATGTGGTCATGGGGTCTAGGGCATATGCTCAATCCAAATCCATGTCCCCCCCATAAATTTTATTTAACAGTATAGAGCCAAAAAAAAAAAAAAAAAAAAAGGTAGGAAAAAAGATTATGAGATTTTTTTCAATCACCTAAATAAGTAAGAATTATGTTTTTTCCCTGGATTTTGTGGTGTCTGTGGTATGTCAGCTTTTTAAAATTTGTAACTTTGTATTCACTTTTCCCCTCTAATTTTGTGTTCTCAGAATAAAACAACAACTAATTCTGTGTTCTTTTCATTTGTCTCTTATTTGCTTGTGTCTTGGAGGCTCATCTTAACTCTAAGTGACTTGCCAAGGGATTTTCCTAAATACCAAATTAAGTGTGTGGTGTGTACTAAACATACAACTTGGATCTGCTTATGTGGAAATGGTGCTTGAGATTGGCAGAAAATAACAGCTTATATTTGAAAACCTGTGAAAAGTAATTTTTAACATTCAATACATCTTACTGAGATAAAAACAAAGTCTCAGATTGTTGAATCAGACCAACAAGAATCAGCACTTTTACCTAGTCACAGGGGAAATAAGATGTCTGAAACTGCCAACCCAACTCCCCTCTGCCTCCTTAGAACACACTGTGACCTATGACCTAGCACGTGAGGTTTCTAGATGAGGTGTGCCAGCTAGCCCTTACACAGCACAGCTATTTCAGTCATGACCTCTCTCCAGTTTATATTTATGTAAGTGCGCATCTGACGCTGACATTTTTCTAGTGGGCTTTTGCATGTTTCTCCATAAATACCAATTCTGTGTACTTTAAGCCATCTGGACAGTCCAAGTGTACCCAGCTAAAAGTATTTCATAGACAAGGATTTTCCATTATTTTTCCATTGGTATATATGTTGTTCCAGTTAGCATGTTTGCAAGATTTGACTTGATCATTTCCACTTGGACATTCCAGACTAAGAATTATTGGTTATGGACCAGCTGGTGAATACTTAACTTTTGTTCTCACCAGTTTCTTCTAAAAAGTAATACCTTTGTGCCAAAAATACTGATTATGTGCCTGAAGTCCCAGCTACTTGAGAGGCAGAGGCAAAAGGATCACTTTAGTGCAGAAATTCTAGGCTAGCCTGGACAATATAGTCAGACCCTGTCTCAGACACAGATAAGCTTTCTTTAATAATAATGAAGAATTCAAAGAGGTAGGTGAAGTTTTCAAATAAAAAATACCATTATTCAAACACTCCCTGTACTCCACAATATTTCTGATTTAGTAACATCCCAACAAAATACTCCTCTTTTCTTAGGTCTCTCCTGAAACTTGATGTCTAGACAGAGAATGACAATAGTTCTAAGCTTGGTGTATGGTGGTTTGGAAGAGGCTTACCCCAATAGAATTTTGATTTATTCTTTTATTTGACACTCTTGAGGGTTTTATATTCTGGACAATGCACCAAAGTAAGATTTAGGAAGGTAGCATTTCTTGGGAAAAGTGAGAGAAATTTTAATGTGAAAGAGGTAGAAAAAGAGTAGAAAAAGAGATGCTAGGAAGTATCCCATAAAACTTCTGTAGTCTTGTAGATTTTTTGTATACCTTCAACAGTATTCATAACCCAGATAAAGATATTGTTATGAATCATGTATCTGTAGCTGAACACCTAAGACCCCTGATTCTGGAATCCATGTGCCTGGATTCAAATCTACCTTCATCTCACAGTTGCAAATACTTAATCACTCTGAAACTGTTTTCTCATTTGTAAGATAAGGATATGATAATAGGATCAACTTCTTACGGTTGTTATTTGAATTAACCAAAATAACTCATCTAAAGTTGGCACTCAATAAATATTCATATATATATAGATAGATAGATAGATAGATAGATAGATAGAATTTATTTTGTACTCTACCACTGAGCTACACCCCCAACTCTTTTTATTTGCAGACAGGTAAGCTGCCAAGGCTGGCTTTGAACTTGCAGTCCTCCTGCCTCAGCCTCCTGGTTGCTGGAATTATAAGCATGCATCACTGTACCCACCGTAATGAATTTGATATTCTCTCTTTGCTAAAATTCTTTAATGATCAGCAAAGAGTGATTTTGTTCTAAGCAGATCCAAGTAATTTTCTCTGCCTAATTATGTCTTCAATAAATTGATGGAGTCATTTTTCCTTAATTAGAAATTTACTTCCCAGTACAGAAAAGGGTAAATAAATTATTTTAATTTCCCACTGTGCCACTAACAAAAACAATAATATATGACATTATTTTGATTACATTACTTGAGTATCCTTAGAAGGAAAGCCTACCTATTAGTGGACTTTAGGAGTGATATATGCCTATTTAGGTATTTAAATATGTAACATCCATTATAATTATACTTCATGGATGATTATGCAAAAAAAGTTTGTACAGAAGCCTGCATTTTTGATGAATTTTCTAAAAGTTTCATCATAAATTATAATATATTCAATTGCATTCAGGTTATCTAGTTACTTTATCCACATGCTGAAAAAATATTTTTTCTCTTCATTTATTATATGATATTGTCAACAGATATTAGAAAACACATTAAATGACATTTAATGATGCATGTCATTAAAATGAGAAATGTCCAAATTAGCCATGAATTGAGCTAGGTGTCAGGGCATCCATCTCATGAACTGATCTAGGTTATCAGGTTATCATGGTTCAATCACCTAATTGCTCAGAGCTCGTGTTGAAATCCATAGATGACTCATAGTGAAATACAACTCCTAGTGAGCACATTATTTTGAGGGCTAATGTGATAATAATGTTCCAAGAGTTCTACATGAGGTTAGGTCATCAATCTATGATCTCATTGCATTTTTTTCTTCCTTTAAACCCTTTGTTATATGACAAGCATGAATTTGACAAAAGATCAATGACTGTGATGTTCTTAGTTACAGTATAATTTCCCCCTTGCAGACCAAATACAGTGGTTGATAGACAAATGCAGCATTTAAAAAACTGAATCCTTAGTATAAAAGAGTAATCTTTTACTTATAGAATTGGAGATACACATGTAGGTTTTGAAGGTTCCATATTTCCACAAAAAGTGTTCAGTTTTTAGCAAGTACAGCCACTTTTTTAAAAAATCTCTTGGTTAAAGTATTAGAAGCAATTCATGTGATATTTCTTATAATCTGGATTTGGTTTTGCTCTAGTCAGAGTATACTTTTTATGTTATATAGAAGCTAATGGATTATTCAGTAAACTACCTTATTTTTTATTTACATCAGGATGGTGGGGTGGAATTTAACACCAGACACTAAATTCTTCTTTTTGTAACTGTGTGGGCTTTAGGAAAATACCTTGGTAAGCCATCTAGAGTTAAGATGAGTCTCCAAGGCTCAAATAGGAGAGAAATGAATGAAAAAATACAGCATTTTGTAATATTGTCACTACATTATAAATGAGTCGACATTTGCACTGGTGTGCAAATGGAGTAGAGAATAAGGAGCAGTGAAAAGTGAGGAGAGAGAAGCTAAACAACATGATGGATTGAAAAAGGACTCAGAAGGACCGAGTTTTGAATGTCATATTTGAGGTTGTTTATGCTATCATGATGTAAGAAGCCTATATTTCCAATTGCAAAAAAAAAAAAGATTGTTTCTATTTTGTTTTGTTTTAGTTATAAATATAAAAAAGAGGCTCAGTATCCATTTTGTTGACATGGTACAGAAGATGATAAATATGTACAGAGCAAGACAAAGAATGATGATGAAAGAATCCATGAGCTGAACCAATTAGTAAAAGCAAATGCTCAGAACCCAGAGGTACCCTTGGGACTGTAAGCCTGTTGGGAACTCTTGGATTATTTTAAAGAGGGTTTTGTATTTTCTACCAGAGGTGGGGAATCAAGGCTTAAAGCAAACGCAACACCCTCTGATCAAAGGCCCAATAACATACCTGAAGTTTGAACAACTACAGTTTATTAGTTGTTGAAGCAAGGGAGAACACACGGCAGTGGAGCTCTGAGACAACTCAATGAGAGGGTGTTGGGAAGGACTCAGGACTTGGCCTTGTGTTAGTTGATTTTGGGGATGAGTATATGGAGGTAGGACTTTGCTCTAAGTTGGGTGCTGTCAGGAAGTAGAGATAATTCTACCATTGAGGCTTTTAATAAATCTTATCTAGAAGGAGAGAGGACTAGAACCACACTAAACCTGTAGTCAGTTAAGAAGTCAGGATAGGAGGATGTTTGGCTGTTTTTGTACATCATACAACATTTACGCTCCCTGTTCAGACACCACTTCAGAGTGGTTGTGTTTTTTCTTAATCCTTCATAGTCACAGAGGGGCACATGTTGTGCATGTTCTATGAAGCTATTACGTTCAACAGGATAACCCCAAAGGCTAGCTATAAATAACAGGCCAGCTCCTGGCAATACCAAGACCTACTCAATGGTACGAGATTTGCTCTCAGATGTCACAGGGTATTTTTTTCCTTTCTCACAGATTTTATCTAGATTTTATGATGTGGAGTGAATTTAGATGATATCTGGGTTGCATAGTTTCAGCAGGTTGAGGGGCTGTTGATTATAGTCTATTCCTCCCCTTTGAATCATGCCATTAAACGAAAAACTGAACTGTGTCATTCATGTTGTAATTGGCCAATTAGTTGACTAATGACATCTATTTGATATCCGCTGAAGGTAGAAAACTATAGCAAAAGAAGTATAAAGGAGGTTTTTATCATAGATGCTGACCATGACGATACCTGCCTTAAAACAGTAATCTTTCTGTGTAGGTCAAGGTTAACAACTCAGCAGACCTTGACTGCTCAGACCCTGCTCAGCTCATGAGAAGCCTGTCTCCAGGACTGGCCCTGGGCCAGCTCCTGGAAAATGAGCTCTGACCCTTGGAATATTCTGTCTGATTAGAATGCTTTTGCCTTATGCTGAGGCCTTTGGCCATGCAGTACCAATTTGATCAGATAATTTATACTAACAAGGTAATCTATGGAGGACAACTGTTTTGCTCTTAGGTCCTGGAGTCTGAGTTGCTTCATCAGTCATAAAAACAGTGCAGGCCTACATGACTGATCCCCAGTAAAAACCCTGAACATCAAGACCCAGGTGACCTTGCCTGGTACAAATCATTGCTAGAAAACATTACATTGTGAAACTCCTCTGGGAAAGGATTCCTTGGGTTTGATTGGATTCCCCATACTTTACCCCACACACCATTTCCTGCTGCTAATGTTAATTTGTATTCTTTTGCTGTAATGAACTGTAACTGTGAGTATAATACTTTTTCTAGTGAATCACCCAGCCAGAGTGTGGTCTGCAAGGCCCCTGTCTCACTTCCCCACTGTGTGTGTGTCCACTTTATGACCAATTCTAGTTAATGTTAATTCACTTCTTTACATCTTCTTTTGTTCATAACAAAATACATTTCTGTTCCAATCTACTTTAATAACTAAAGTAGAAACTGGAGCTAAGGATAGAAAATGGAGGTAAAGAGGACAAAGTTAAAGAAACCATATTTCCAATGTTTATTGGGAGAGAAATTAAGATATAGAACTATATCTATTCACTCATTCAAATGATATTTATTAAGCACCTGTTGTGTATCAAGTGCTTGCACTATAATGGAATTATAATGGCCTTCAGAACAGAGCTGGGTATGTGGGTTCCCAACACATGTTTTGCATGAAGTTATTATCATGGCAGAGTGAACTCCACACAATTCTGAGGGCCAGAGAAAGAATGAGGGAGACATCTTACAGCTCTTTTCTGTGTAAGCATCTACCTTAGCCTGCCTCTGAGACCTCAGTGGGCCTGGAAGGTGACAGCTATCTCTAACCAAAACAACATAGAGGCTTAGAACGTTTGAATAACACAGAGAACAACAATCTAACCTGTCTCCTCCCATATAGTTACTTGCCACAAAACAAGTTAATGAATATCTCATAAACCTAGTTTTCTCTTTATTATTAAAAGTTGATTGAAACAAATTTATTTTTGTTGTAAACAAAGGAGATATAAAGAAGTAAATCCACATAGACTAGAATTGTCCATAAAGGGGACACACACCAGTTGGGGAGTGAGTTGGGGGTCTCCCAGGCTACACTTGGGCTCAGTGACTCACAGGACTTAAAAAACTGTTATATTCATGGTTATGGTTTATTAGAGCAAAATAAGGAGTCAAACCCTGAGATGTTTCTAGTAAGCAAGGAAAGTTAATCTTGGACAGCAGATATTGTTTAATAAATTCAGATGTGTGAAATATTTTAGAATATGCTTTGTTTTATTTTGGGTTATGTAAAAATCCAGAAGTATCTTTTTTGTAAATATTTTTTAAGTTGTCAATGGATCTTTTATTTTATACGTGGTGCTGAGAATTGAGCTCAGGGCCTTAGTGCATGCCAAGCAAGTGCCCTACCACTGAGCCACAACTCCAGTCCCCAGAAGTATCTTTAAAGACTTGGTTTTAATCATTATTCCTCAAAAATATCTTCTACATAAATTCTTCATGTCTGAAGGTGTAGAAAAGCAATTGTTCTTTTCCTAACAAGGGTTGAGCGTTCCAGGTTGTATTAGCTTAATATTGCCATAGCAAATAGTCATGATAATCAACTTATAAAGAGAAAAGGTTTATGTTGGCTCAGTTTTAGAGATTTCAGTCCATGATCTAGTATACCTATTGCTTTTAGGTCTCTGGTGGGAGTGATGCATGAGAGTGGTGGAGCAAACCACTCACTGAATGGCCAACAAGTGAACAAGGGAGAAAGGAACTGGAATCCCACTGTTCCCTTCAAGGACATGTCCCCAGTGACTTGAAGCCCTTCCACTGGACTCCACCTTCCAATGACTTTACCACTCCCAGTAGCATCTAGCTGAGGACCAATCCTGAAACAAATGAGTCTTAGGGGACATTCCAACTTTAAGCTATAACACAGGTTCTCAGAGTTGTTTATGCTCTGGGGAGTGGGGGATTTGAATCACCATAATTCTCCTTGGTAGGGGGCAGAATGTAGACCCTTCTGCTCTTACCCCTTTGAATATGTAATAGTTTTGTTCTTGGGAAGTCTATGGACCTTATCTGGGACCTGCTTCCTGAGGAGATAGGTACGTGAATGGAACTCTTGCTAAGCAATTTCCTTTCAGTGATGGACATCACCACCATGAGACCTGCTGGGAGCAAAAATTATATCTGACAAGTGAGTCTTCTTTGCTGGTACAGAGGTGAATTGATGAAAACTGAGTAGTTTTTTCAGAATAATGTGCAGGGGTGGTCAACTTGGAGAAAAGCCCTAAGACCCTGGGGAAGGTCCTGCTGAGACAAAGGAGTCAGAGGAAGTGGCCCACTCTGTATGTGTGGTTTTGCAGTGAGTCATATCCACAGAATTTCTGCTTAAACACTGCTCGCTCTTTCTTTTCTTTTTCTTTCCTTCTTTCTTTCTTTCTTTCTTTCTTTCTTTCTTTCTTTCTTTCTTTCTTTCTTTCAATAGAAGGAACCTATAATTGGATTGTGAAAGAACCTCTTGGTAAAACAGTAAAGTGGTTACATTTTCTACATTATTAGAATAGGGGTATATTTATGTAGTCTATGTGTTTCTGTAAAAGCTTTCCAAGTTCTGTGTTATTTGGGATTACAAGAACAAAGAGAAAGCTGGATGTGGTGGCACAACCCTGAAATCCCAGCAGCTTGGGAGGTTGAGGCAGGAGGACCACAAGTTCAAAGCCAGTCTCAACAACTTAGAGAGGCCCTGTCTCAAAATAAAACAACAACTAAGAGAAGAGAATATGCTTATTGTTGGTTGGCTGTAACATCAGTCAAGCACTATCTCCTTCTCTTTCTTGTGTTGATCTCTTACTGAGGAGGCCAAGAAAAAATATACGTGAAGAAGTGAAGAATTGCTGATAAAATCTGCTGAACACAACAAATTTATTATGGACATCCTTGATTATCCGGGGGGCCAAGGTGGTGATGATAGGGGGTGGATTCTTATTCCAGAACATCTAATGCTTTTCTGGCAATATGAAAATAGTTTGAATGGAAAGATCCAGATTCAGAAATCCCATCGCCAGGACTATCTGTTCTTGGGGCTGATCCATCTGAACCTGATTGCCCAAATAAAATGTGAGCGAAGATGACCAGAAACCCAATACTCAACAAGTACATCAGCTCAAGGAGTTCATAAAGACACTTTTCTTACAAAAAAGAAAACTTGCTATTTTACAAGCCTTGGTTAAAAAAAAATACTTCAAGGGTTGCTTCTTTACAGTTAGTTGTCAAACAATTATTCCCAGAAAGTCTTTGTTAATAAATAATATTCCTAAACAGTCTGCATTTCTTAGTCTTTTTTGCATGTTTGAGTTTCTAATTGCTGATATTTTTTAAAAAATAAAATTCTAGCCAGGTGCAGTGGTCCATACATATAATCCCAACTACTCAGGAGGCTGAGGGAAGAGATCACCAGACTGAGGCCAGCCTGGGCAATTTAGGGAGGTCCTGTCTCAAACATATATAAAATGAGATGAAGATGTAGCTCACTCCTGGATTCAATCCACAGTACCACAAAAAAAACCCAAAAAGTTATTTTTCCTAGAGCAATACAAATTTTGAAAACATTCATCTCTTTAACACTGCTACAAAAGACTTATTGCCATGAAGGTGAGAAGTCAAAGTGGCATTTACATTTTTTTCTCAATAGCTTCATTTGGTTTGAATAATTGGTATTGCTCTTAGCAACAAAAAGAACATATCAACTATTTCAGAATGTTAAATTTAGGATAGAAGTAGGTATTGAGAATTCCCATTTCTTTATTTAAATTTAAATTTATTTTTAACCAATACATTACATAGTGCCCCAGAATTATCATTTTATGTGTGATACAGGTGTATGCTGTGTGATGTGTAAATCTCATTAAATATATCTATCTCCTCAAACATTTATCTCTTTATGGTGCTTGTTTCTTTTAAAAGAGCCAGTTTTTCCAACCAAGATTTTTCCTTAGTTTAATATGTATGCAGACAATTTCCTGAGGTGTACCAGTGATGCATAACTGAGCATCATTGAACTCTATTTACTTGCAAGGCTTGATTATAACAGCAGGGTGCTTCTTATGCAGTCCTAAAGAGATAGATTTTAAAATGCTAACAAAATTCAGTTTTAAACAGTCCATGGAAAAAATACATATATTATACCTACTCTACCAAGTCTATAAATGACTCCATCAAAATAAGTTAAGAACATTGGGAATTTAAGATGAAAATAGCTGAACCCTTTTAGATGAAAATAATTTTCATTAAATTTTCTAAAAACTAAAATTGGTGCAATAGTAATAAATATCACTTTTCCAAACCAAGTGGAAAAACCTCAGTTTTACTTCAACATTTTATTTCACACTCCATTTTCATGAACCAATAAGGTGGCTATCAGATGAAATGAAATTAAAGCTCAGAAAGTCCCAAACTCCACAGCAAGAACCTAACAAAGCAAGATTCCCAAAAACTATTTTCAGAACTTTATTTTGTTGAAGTTAATATTGCATTGAATACTGTTTGCTCATCATGAACAGTTTTCATATATTATCGTCAAATTCCCTCAAAACAATACGGAGTAGGGTTTATTGGCATTAAATAGAATGGTCAAGGTCTTGTGGTTAGTAAGAGTTATAATTTAAACTGGAGTCTTTGAATTTAAACCTGAGCATGATTTTTATATCACAATGTCTTATTTTTGGTTATCCCAACAGGTAATATATTGTAGTAAAGAGATTAATTTTGCCAAGACAGAGGTGGCCTCTTCAAGTTACTCTAACAGTAGTTAAGTACTTAACATTATGGACTATCAGACAGACTATATTTGAATCCTGGCAGGATTGACTACTACCTATATGAACTTGGGCTAGTCACTTACAAAGTTTCAGTTCCCAACTTTGTATAATTGGAATAGTAACAAATTTTTCATAGACACTTGAATTTAGGATTAAATAAGATAATGTATGCAAAGCTCTGAACCCCCATGGGAGATAGCAGATCACTGATCCTGGAGTCAAATGCCTAAGTTAAAATTCTGTTTGCCATTGGCTGTGACTGTGACCTTGGGCAAGTTTACTGTATCTAGCTGTGCCAGTGGTTTCTCACTGGTAAAAACTGTAACTAAGTCCTTCATAATTTTTTTTTTTTGTAAAAGGTACTTACAATAGTGCCTAGAACATTATATAGACTGTTGTTAAATTTTAAGAAATACTCTTTGAATGTTAGTAAATGCTAAATAAAGTAACAATTTTACCTATCAGTGAGCAAATTAAAATGATTTTCCCTAGAACTTAAAATTTTAATTTTTGATTTTTTTCTTTAGGGAAGCATAAAATCAATTCAACAGCCCCAGAATGGCATGCCTTACCCACCCCAGTAGGTTTGTTGGAGTTGGGGAGGAAGGAGAGGACTTGGCATGAAAGGTGTTTAGAAGGTCTTTTAGATTTGTGTGACAAAGCAACTGAGTGTGTCACTAGGTATTGCCTGAGATGATAAAAATAAGGATTAGACATATGAGAAAAGAGGAATAAAGAGAACCCACATTTTTTTTCCACAATCTCCCAGGTACCAAAGCACTGTGCAGGCACATGGGATACATAGTACCTCATTTTACTCTCAGATTCAACCACCCTATGGGTTTTACTCTCTTGCCAAATAAGTTTATTGCACAAATGGGGTAAGGATCCTTTTTCTCCTGCCTCCTCGCCCTGCCAAGTTCTGAATTTTTCATGACAATGGTTAGATTCTATTATGTGTTAATATAGTGATGACTTTAAATGCAAAATGACTCCTTTTCTTGGTGTTCCTTTGGTAACTCCATAGATGGAGAACGTTTTGAGATTCCACATAGGCCCTGACAGTTCTATAATAACCTAGAAATCTGCAATGGTCAGGCAACTCTGCCTGGAAATGTCATGAGAGTTTCTGTATTTCTCTAATACTCACATTAGACACAGACACACTATCATAGAGTTAAAATTCACAGTGCAACATTTGCATGTATCAACCATAGCAAAGTTGTCTAAATCAGTTTCAACATTAAAGTTAAACTAGTTAAACTAGTTTAACTAGTTCTTGTTGGCAGAAAACCAAAATACACGTTTTTACCCCAGTCTTCTCAATGATGCATACCTGTTGTATTACCTCAAACTTTTGGAAATAAAACACATTAAAGTGAGCTGAACCTCAACTGGTCAAAAAATGTATGTCTCTTTAAGGGCGATATTTCTGAACTTTCTACCAAAAACCAAGTTCTGAATCACAGAACCCGTAAAGTTCTTAAACACAAAAACTGCCAGAAGGAACTGTGGTTCATTAAAAAAAATAAATAACTGTAATACAAATGTTAGGTGGAATCACATTGTCACCAGAAAGGGGTCCACGGAGGTCTCCTGGAAGGGAGAGGATGTCCACTCAGTCCTGGAAGGTTCTTGACTTACTCCACCGAAAGGGATTTTAGAATTTGTCAAAAGAAGCACAAAGATTTGTTTAAGAAATTAAAGAGATTTATTTAGGAAAGCAAGCAATAGAGTAAGATTCCTGCTAAAAGGGACTTGAAGGAGTGCAGGTGCTCAAGAATGAGGAATGCTTTTGGGGTCTTGGGTTCTTTTTGTAAAGGAATCTTTGTAAATAGCCAACATGAGAAGTGTGCCTGTGTGGTATGGGGTTGGAGTATCAGCCTGGTGAGCTCCATTCTCTTAATCATGGAGCCCAGGGTGGGTCACAGTCTGGTCTTCTCAGCATATAGGTTGATGCCATTCAGTCAATAGATAATGTTTGGAATATACTTACATCATAAATCTCGAACAATATTTTCCCTTGTGTTTAATTAGTTTAAAGAAAATACATCATGTAAACTAGCAAAGTAGGCATTAATCACCAAAACTCATGATATTTTAAGTTTCAAGGACTTTTAAGAACTTAGGCCTGGAGGAAAATAGGTTTGGTAGTAAAGGTGAGGGTGCTCATGGAGCTTCTTAGATGTAAAGTTACCATTTCTTTTCCCTTCCTGATTAGTCTCCTTTCTACCCAGTCTTAATTCTTCTATCCTACCTCAATGTGAGTGTAAGTATGAGCATTTTCATATGGTTCCACCTAATATATCATAAAGAGAGTAGTTCATAAATCTCAGGGAACATTAACTACCATGATTATTTTAAAATATCTTTGAATCCTTCACAAAGCTCCTTTTCATTAGATGAAAAGCTGAATTTATTTTTATTTTTATTTTTATTGTTTGGTACTAGGGATTGAAATTCAACTACCATTGAATTACCTCCCTCCCATCCCTTTTTACTTTATTTTTTATGCTTAGACAGGTTTGTGCTAAGTTGCTGAGGTTGCCCTCAAACTTTCAATCCTCCTGAGTCACTGGGATCATAGGTGTCCACCACCATGTCCTGAAACTTTCTAAACTTTACTAAATATTTATCACTCTTATTTACTTTTAAAATTATATAACAACATTCTTAGAGTAAGCAAGTTTTATGGTTTAGAAATGAGGTGTCCCCTACAAGCTCATTTAACCAATGCAAGAATTTCAGAGGTGAAATGATTGGGTTATGAGAGCCTTAATGGATTAACAAAGTAGTAACTGTAGGCAGGTAAGATGGGGCTAGATGAAGTAGGGCACTGGGAACATTCCTTTGGGATTTATATTTTGCCTCTAGTGAGTGGAGCTCTCTCTGCTTCCTGGTGGCCACATCCTGAGCTGCTTTCCTCTGCCATGACCTTCTGCCAAAATGTTTTGCATCACCTCAGGCCCAGAACTATGGAGTCAACAGTCCATGATCTGAGACTTCTAAAACTGTGAACCCCAAGTAAACATTCCCTCCTCTGTTGTTCTGTCAGGTCTTTTGGTCACAGTGACAAAAAAGCTAATTAAAACAGAAGGCTATACTGATTACCCAGAGATATTCACAATCGATATTTTTGCTCTTTGATTTTAAGATCAATTCTTGATATTGTGATATCAATAATAAAACTTTCTTGTATAATGCTTCAAGATTTACAGCATACTTTGTAAATATTACCTTGTACAATCCATTTTAGACAGGCATTATTTTCACTCGAGCTTCACTGGATATATGGCAAACATTGCCCATGTGTTATAAAAGAAGAATCAGAGATTCAGAGAAGTGACCTGTTTTGAAGGGGGATGGGTAAATGCAGATCTCATGAGTCAAAACCAAGAGCAATAAATTCACTACATTTCTGTTAGACAATCTAACTAGCAGTGAATTATTGAAAAAAAAAACACATTCCAGTATCACATTCTGAAAGGCACATTAACTATGCCTGAGGGTCTGCAAGAATAGGATAAATTCAAAGATTATTAATGATATTTTTTTTCCTGAAGGCAAAAAGAACCCAAAATACCTTTAGTTGATTTAATTTTCCCTCTATTACTTTTTCTATGGCAGTATTTTAATGAAAATAACTTCTCTTTCCTAGTGTCTGAGAATAAGTTATGTCATGTTAAATAGGTCTCTCTCTCTCTCTCTGTCTGTCTCTCTCTCTCTTTCTCTCTATCTCTCATCCCCAGTGCCACACGGAAAGCTGAGTTGCTACCTCCTGGCTCTCCCCTTTCTTTTCTGAATTTTCTCACCTAGTCTTCTCTGTCTCTGCTTCATTTTCTCTCTATCCCTCAAATAGATTTAGGGTTTTTATTGACTGAGACAGATTGTAGCATGAATGTCCCAGTTGTTTCAGTTTGTGAAGTTGGTCACAGTCTTTTGAAATTAGCCTGAAATTAGATCATGGCTTGAGATAGTCATAAAAAACATCAACTCACACTATCTTACTCTAAATCATCAGGCAGCTGAGAGGCAGCCCTGTCTCAGCATGTCTAAATGGGCATGTCCCAGTGCATCAGCTATGATTGTGCTGCTGTCTGTTTTTTTTTATTTTGATATAAAGACTGTAAGAGGATGCCAAAATAATAATTTTGTATACCCTTCACCCAGATTTCCTCAAAGATAACATCCCACCTAACCATAGGACATTATTAAAACCAGGAAATCTGCCTCCATACAGAACTACTAACTAAACCATGGACCTTATTTGGATTTTTCCAGTTTTCACACGCACTTGTCTTTTCTTTTGAGGGAGAGGTATATGTACTCTGAAATTTAATGAGTATGTAGACTCATGTAATCACCACCACAATCTACCTGATTATTAAAGTTGTTCTTCAACCAGGACTCAATCCTGAGCCCTATTCAGTTTTCATTCTTCATGTTCCCCTTGGACCTTCTCATCCCTAATGACTATTCTTTGTGCTTGGATAACTTCTAGATGTCTAACCTCACCCCTCTCTTGGGATTTATGTCTACCACTTCAGGATACCCACTAAATGTTTTATATGTACCTTAAAATTCCACATATTCAAAACTGAACTTGTATTCCTTTATTTTTAAACTACATATTCTGTATTTGTGGGCCTAACACCCTATGGCCCAAGCCAGGTCACTCAGGGCTCAACCTGGGTGCGCACAGCACCCCCCCCCCCGCTTTTCACCTCCACATAATAAAAACAGCCAACACACCTAGAGCAGGTAGTACTGACCCATGCATTCATCACAAGTCATATTTTATCTCAATCATTCCTCTCTACACAATGTCAGAAATGTAACCTGTTTAAAGAAAAAGAACAAAAACTTATATCAAAGTTAGTATTTATAGTAGTAGACACTTGGGCTGGTACAAGGGGAGTCCTAAAAATTGATCTTCATTAACCTCACAATGTGTCTACCATATAGACAGATGATGTTTGTAGTTCTGTTTTACAGGGAGACAACTGAGGCACAGAAAGGCAGTGAGGGTAACTCATCCAAGGTCCTGCCACATGAGAGGCCTCGTTACCTCCTGCTGATGCTTCAATAGAGGTCTCTCATGTGATGGCCCTGTCATTATCCAGCTTTCCTTCATCCATTCTTCACCCTAATCTGAGAAGCATCTGCACATGGAATCAGAAGCTGACAATGGCTCCCATTACTTTTAGGATAAAAGCCAAACAATTTTTTTTTTTTTTTAACTTCCTGGCTGTCCTCTCTAGCACTTGATGCTGTGTGATGCTGAATTGCCAGTGACTCCCATCAACACTCCCTGTGTCCAACCCCTTTCCATATACCCTGCCACAGACAGGAATGCTCTGTCTAGAGCATTAATAGCCCTTAAACTAAATGCTATTTTTCACTTTCCACAGTAACAATGTAGTATTGGTTAATTTTGCCTTATAAAAGCAAAACATAAAGAATAAAGTATATACAATACAAAAAATTTTAAAAGCACAAAGAATTAAGTAAAACTCACCAAATCTGTAACCCCATTGTCTAGGGAGAGCCATTAGGAACTCGATGCATACACTTACCACTTGTCCTACTGTCAGTACGTGTGTGTGTTGTGTATTCTAGTTTATAAAATTGGGATATATTAAAGTTATTATTTTTCATTTTTATCTATCTGCTAGACTCCCCCCACCCAGAAATTTTTGTTTTGTTTTATTTTAGTGCAAACCTTTTTAATCTTTTGGAAAGTCAAGCATCTCTTCATATATTTCTTCTCCCATGATCTGCCCATTGTTATCTACCCTTTTCTCTATTGACCATATATGAGGGATATTGATAATACATGTTTCAATATTTTATTTCTACAAATAAATATTTGTGGACTGCACTGGTGGGCTAAAGACATCAATACACTATAAAGTACTCAGCCATATTGGCAGTAAGAGTTCATCCTCAGATCTCCTTGTCTCTTTCACATAGAACCAGTTGTCAATTCCTGTGTATTCTACTTTCAAGATATCTTCAAACATCCAATGGACACTGCTCTTTCAGTCTTATTGTTTCTTACTTGGATTTCTGCAATAGTCGCTTCTCACTGATCTCTCTAATTGAATCCTTTCTCCATCTGTGAGCAGCGTTTTCTGAAACACAATCTGTTCACCTCACTCTCCTGCTTAAAAGCCTTTAATGACTCCATACTGTCTGGAAAATAAATCTAATAGCTTTAGAAGGGCATTTGAGGTTTCCATAATATCTGGTCTGACTTTCAACCCAGTCTCGCCTCTCTTCCTTCTCTCTACATGGTATCTGCCCCATTCATACAATGCCTTCAGCTGTTCCAGAAATCTTGCATTCCATAGCTCTTTGCTTTCTAGATCTCTCTGAAATGCCACAAATCCCATACAACCTGTTCTATGGCTCCACTAAATTTATTCACTACTATCACCATTAGCAGCACCACAACCACCTTCACTACCACCCTTATCTAGCTCACTTCCTTCTAGCCTCTGGTAATCTTCTATTTTCTTTCCCCCTCTAACTGCCTGCCCACACAGAAATTTTCTGTATTGGCAATGTCATGAATGCATCAAATATTATATGCAAAGCAGTGACTCCACATATGATAGTTTCCAGCTGGAATTTTGATACAGTTGAGTTCTGAAAATACATTACTCATAAAAGGTTAAAAATCTACATATATATTTAAAATTTTTTTTAAAGTAGTTTTATATGCAGGAAAAATGTCCTAGAGGATCTGAGAACAAATGAATGTGTGGATGGCAATGTTCCTCAACCCTGTTGAGAAGCAGAGCTTCTACTTCTCTGATAACATCTACTCTTGTAAGAACATGATCATATAGTCAGTCATCTGGTACCAGGTTCCAGTTCAATCAAAATAGATTTGAAAGAGCTTTTAGCCCAAATATATAATAGACACGAATATTAAAATTAATTTCCTAAGCTTTTTAAAAAAAGAATGTATCCTCAGAATAAGGATGGGTAATTATTTGTCTCTGCCAAATTAAGGTGCATGATTTATTTGTGTATCCTCTCTTCTCATTGCAACAGGTTTTAGGTCAAAATATCAAAAACAAGAAAAGGATTCAAGATATATACCTTAATGGCCCTAAACTTTTGCCACTAGGTTAATTAATCATAACTATAAAACCTTCAGGCATATGACATTTCTTTCATGGAAATGATCAGTTAGGATTTTTTAAATAAATTTCTTTTTAGTTGTATGGACACAATACCTTTTATTTTATTTATTTTTATGTAGTGCTGAGAATTGAACCCAGTGCCTTTACACATGCTAGGCAAGTGCTCTACCACTGAGCTACAACCCCAGCCCCAGTTAGTAATATTTTAAGCATGTCAACAAAAAATAAGTTAATTTTTATTTGTTTGTTCCTTTTTCCCTTCTAATTTGCCAACACATCAGTCACTATATTAGCTGCTGAGGATACAGGAATAAACAACAAAGGCAAGTTTCCTGCTCTGACCAGGCTGAAAGGAGCTTCCATGTTAACATAGAACAATCCAGAAAGCTTTTGAGGAAGACAGGTCATCAAGAAAAGGACAAGATGGGGGCAGTGGCGCAGGCCTGTAGTCTCGGGAGGCTGAGGTGGGAGGATCGTGTGGGCCCAGGAGTTCAGAGCCAGCCTGGGCAACACAGTGAGACCACATGTCAATAAAAGAAAAAAGAAAAAGACAAAACATTTTTAAAAGGACAGAGAGAATTTATTGAGATCATGATTATCAATTGCTGAAAATTTTTATGATTCTCTGGCCAAGATATTTTTATCCTTCTTTGCTTAAAAATGCTAATAAGTTATTTCCAATATGTCATTTATATGTTTTTCCTAATGAAATGCAAATTTAATCAGTTGGTTTAATAGTAGAAAAGTCAGGCTATTTATGTATCATATATGTTTGTTTTTCATTTTTCAGTTATTAGTAAAGCTAGAACTAACTGTCCTAATCTACTACACTATAATGATTAAAACAAATTTCAGAATTTTTCCCTTTGACTATTTCTATACTTTTCTAAATCAGATGACATTTGCTTCCTGCTTATCCATTTCATTCTTCATTAAGACTTTAAACAGCAAGAGACCCAGATAGAATGAAAGCTCTTAACTTGTATTAATTCACTTAGACCCTTAATAGCTATAGCAGAAGATATAATAAAAAAATTAGCAGAATTATTAGGAGTATTGCAATTTATTCCTTAATGTCTTAAGGCTGACATTTTAGTGTGATATTCTCATTATTATAGATCATAATCTGTCTTAGTATTAGAAGACACCTCAATTCTAAGATGACATAGAACATAATTTTGCCTCCAAGTCCTGCAATCATTTCATCAAGCCCTTTTGATAGCTCTGAGGTTAATTTTCATTTAACCATGTCTGCCAGCTATGACCAATATCTAGATTCCGGTTAGGAGGGTCTCCAAACTCAAGACATTTTCCTCCAAGGAAACCTGGGAAGATCTCTTTGCTCAGAAACACACAGAGATCTGACTTGTCATCTAAAGTCACCTTACCTTGATTCCATGCTTTCTCATTATCTTTACTCCTAAGAGTAAAGACAAAGGATTCTATTCTCAGCAACTATCCCTCTTATGCAACCAAACAGAAATTCCCTATGCTTTACATTGCCATTTTCCCTCACTGATTTCTTAGTTACTCAGGAGCTCACCAAGTACTTATGAAGCCTGCATTGTGTGCAAGGCAGTGAATTCGGCACCAGAGAAACAATGAAGACAGGAACCAGGCTTGACTCTCCACATCTTCTGGAGACAGAGAGACCTGGCAGAGGATGGGACAGAGAACAACCCTTAAAAATAAAGCCCCCCACAAATACCCTTGAAAGAAGGATGGATAGAGAGCATAAATAAAACAATATTAGTGAAGAATGAGAATACGTTTATCCCTTTACTCACTCAAGAGCAATCCTTCCTGGCCAACTCGATTATGATCTCCTTCCAGAATTGAAGAATGTGATCACAGAGGGAAGGTGGGGGCTGGTACTGGTGCAGTGCCTGGTGTGGAAGAGGGAGGAAACACGGAGTGAAAAGGCCCTTTCATTCCTCTGGCAGAGGCAGCCTTGCAGCTGGGGCCCCGTCTGCTACCCTGATCCCTCTGCTGGCCTGTCGCCTCCGGAGAGAACATGTGTTCCTCTGGTGAGACGTGTCTCAGCACCAGCCTCTAGCAGAAACCAGGTGACGGGGAATCATAGAACTATAAAAAATAAAGGGTAGTTAAGAATTTTATTCCCCCCAACTAAGAATATCTACTCAATTTAACTTTTACCTGAGGTCTTTCTTACACAGACCCAGGATCACCAACTTGCCTTTTAAGCTTGGCAAGTCAGTAAAACCTTACCCTGTTCAGATTCCTCATCTGAAAATTGAGAAGGTAGCAACAGATGTGCCTAAAGCCGTTTCCAAATTAAAACAAATATGATTTTCACATCAATAGAATTTCAAGGGACTTCCACTCAGCTGTTAAGAAAATGAAAATAAAAAATGACACCATTGCTTATTTTCCTATCATTTTAGATTACTTATTGCTGTTGAGTGACCCTGATTCTGCTTATTATTCCCTTCACTAACACTACTGAATTCAAGCAAGCAAAAATGTAAAGATTAACATGGTTTTTTTTCCCCATAATTTTAAACACCACCCAAAGATATGGACTTTGAGCATGGAAATGAAAAGCTAATTGACACACATCTCCAGTTGTTCACAAACTTGAGGGCATTAGAATCACCTGGAAGATTTGTTAAAACACATATTTCTGGACCACACCCCAGAGTTTCTAACTTGGTGGGGAAAGTAGAGAGCCTTAGAATGAATATTTCTAACCCATTCCAAGTGGTACTAATACTGAAGGTCTGCACATGCTTAGAGAACTAACTACTACTGTTTAGTGCAGCTTCCACAGAGATGCATTGTCTGCAGTGTATATCATCTTCAAACCCCTTAAAGCCAAGATACACCTCAGGCAATCATTTCTCCCCTCTACTATTTGTCTATCATCAGAAAGTCATGATGATAATTGTTTTTTTTTTTTCTTTCTTTTTCAGGTCAAAGCACTTTCCACCTATCCCTAATCAGTTGCCTACTGATTTCTCTGTTCTCTTGACTATTTTCTTACAAAGATTTCAAGTCATTGTAAAACATGCATTTCAATATCTAGCATGATGTTTCCTCTTTGTTTTATTTTTGCAGTAGATTAGGATTACCCCTAGACTACACTACTTTTTAACACTTTAGTCATTGTGGCCAGAATTTCCACAGTGCTTGAAACACAAACTAAATGGAAGACAGGCCAATGGAGAACAAAAGTTTGCCATCATTTAGCTAATGCTCATGGAGTTATGGTATCATGTTCATTGCAGAGTTTCTATCTTTGCCCTAGAGGATATGAGCCTATGATGGTGAAGGACAAACTTATTTGATGGTATTTGGGTATATGGTTCTTAGTAAAGTAGAAACACCAACTCATACTCCTAACCTCAGGAAATGCTTCTCAGTGCACCTTCATAACCAATGTGTTCTAGGGTCTCTGTACTCTAAGAAGACTTGATGGAATAAATTAATCTGGGAAGTCTGTGGAATAATACAAAATGAGGAAAAAGGAGTGTTTTATGATGAAACAAAAACCATAATCTTTTTAATGGTATGTTACACAATCTAATTTTTAAAAGACTGATGCCCCCATGCTAGAGGGAGTCTCTTTTCATCTGTTAGTGTAAGGACTCAAATCTGATGTCCTGCTAGAGTGCCAGCATTAAAACACACAAGCAAACAATTCAAGAGGCTTAATAGCAATCCTCTTTCAAGGTGATAAAACAGGATCTGCTCTTGCACACCACCTTCTGCTACCTGCCTACCCCTCCTTCCTACCTCCATTCCTGCTCATAGAGAATTTCAGCATTAGGCAGGTAGAGAAATAACTCAGGAGGCTGGAAGAGGAGGGCTGCTGAAGGTTGCTGCTATTACTGCTGCTGCTGCTGATTGCATACATTGGGGTAATCTCATCCCTGGGCTAAAAAGATACAAGCTTCAGCTGCAAACCAGCTTGCTGAAGTTAACCACCCATCCCAGTCCTATCAAGTTTGGCCCACCAAGGGCCCACTCAGACATTAAGATATTTCTTTCACATTCATGGTTGTCTATAACATTTTAAAAACTCGCATGCATGTTTGTGGGATGCAATGTGTTTGCCTGTGTACATATGTGCGTGTGTGCTTGGGGTAAGCATGATTATGCTTTAGGAATCACTATCCTAGATGTTGTCCATCTCCAAAATTCTTTTCATCAAATGCCTCCTCTTTGGAAGTTTGTTAAATTTAATCTATACAATAGAACTTTAAGCCCCCTCTAAGATTACTTTAAATTCATCAACTAATTTCATTTTTTAAAAAATTATTCACTAAATCTCTGACACTTCACATTTCCAGAAATACCTACAATATCTTACTAAACAGATTCCACTGATGCTCAGAATGTACTCAACACATGAGTCTAGCAGCTGAGTCTAGCAGCTGAGCTGTGATTTATTATTGGCAGGCATTATAGTATTACTCACGATTTCTATTAGTATAGACTGGTGTAAGCCTGAACATTTTTTTTTTTTTAGTTTTTCAAAAAATATTTAATAAGACTGAGATATTGGAGTGGTCATTTCTTTTTATGTTTGAATATCTGATTATTTTTTATTGCCACCTGTAATGCAATATTAGATACTATGGTCAGGGTCTTTATTTATTTAAGAGCTGATAATGTTATATGGCTCTTGTGAACTGATCTGCTTGATGGTTTTTGTTTGCTCTTAATTTTCCTTTCCATTTAGTCGTAACCTTGTGCTCGTGCGGGCTTGTTATTTGTTTTTAGATTTTCTCTGGGTATTTGGGTCAAGAAGATAACAGAATTCCCATTTTCACTGTTTAAAAACCAAACATTTCTGAGAAGCAAGTAAAAATTGGATCTATTCAAGGCTGAAACTGCTCTTTTCATGTTTAGTAAGTCTAGATTAGACCTTTTCCAATTTGTGATGTAGCTGTATACACTTACTGTGGAGTTGCTGAGACAATAATAAACATTAAGGATTGACCCCCAATAGTATAACTTCCAGAGCAGGATGGAGAGGTGGCCTGGTGAGGAGAGTTGTCAAGTCCATCTGACTTTGCTACCTGTGAAAAACTAGCCTTCTCCAGAAGCATCTTCTCTCTTCAAAAACTAAGTTCCTTTGCCATCAATCCCAGACACATTTCCCCCTTCTGGAAAGGGGGTGCTTGATGACCAACATACCTCATCTAGCTGGAGCCCCTGAAACTCAAGAAGACCAGGGGAGGGGCTGGGGAGATAGCTCAGCTGGTAGAGTGCTTGCCTTGTAAGCATAAGGCCCTGGGTTTGATCCCCAGCACCGCCCCCCCCCCCAAAAAAAAAAGAAGACCAGGGGAGGAGTTTAATTCTTTTGAAAGGTAGCCAGGCCATGTAAACCAGGGAGGAGGTCTTTCTGAATAGCAAAATGTTATTAGTCATGAAAAGGATTTTAATCCTTTGTCCTATAATCTCGAGTCTCTAAATAAATACTGAGTAATACTAAGAATAATAACAATGGTGATGGTGACGTCACTCTTATGCATCTAAGATTCCACATTCCAGAGGCAGAATCTAGCAGTCACAGAAAACTTTAAAAAGTGTTTCGTTCTTTATTTTTATTCTTTGAAGAACATTAGACAAATAAGATTCATGACCTGGGGCAACACTTTCTAACAATTCCTTCTTCCACTCTCCAATTTTCTTGTGAGTTACCAAATCTCTCATATGTCCCTGCTCCAACACTGTCCCCCGAGGCTCTGCCTTATGTGGTATATCCTTTCTTCTTTCTATCTCTTCTTGTGGTATATACTTTGGTTTCTATTACAACAATTTAAAAAAAACTTACAATTTTGGGCTATCTTAAAAGAACTAAAAACAACAAAATCATACTATATCATTTAGTTTTCCCACTTCTGGGTATATACCCAAAGGAAATGAAAGCAAAAAAGAGATACCTACATTCCTGTGTTTATTGAGGGCACTGATCACAATAGCTAAGCCATAGAACTAGTCTAAATGCCCATCACCAGCTAAATGGATAAAGAAAATGTGGAATATATACACAATGGAGTATTATTCAGTCATAAAGAAGAATGAAATTCTGTAATTTTCAGCAAAATAGATGGAATTGGAGGACATTATGTTAAGTGAATAAGTCAGAAGGACCCCTTGTTCTCTCTCATAAACAGAAATTAAAAAACGTTGACCTGAATATATAATAGTTACTACTAGAAGTTGGGAAGGTTAGTAGGGAGTGGGGATAGAAGGAGTTTGGATAAAAAACATTCAAGTTGATGAAGCTAAACTTCACTATAGGTAGTTTGAAACGTTAAGATTCTTCATCTTCTTCTGTTGCTATCAAAATCATTCAATTATCCCTTAGTATCCATGAGGGATTTCTTCCATAATCTTTATACTGATGCCCAAATTTGTGAATGCTCAGGTCCCTTATATAAAACTGCATATAACCAATACAGACACTTTAAATCATCTCTAGACTACTTATTCAGATTGAGCATCCCTAATCTGAAAATCCAAAATTCTCCAAAATCCTAAATTTTTTTTGAGCACTGCATGAAGCCACAAATGGAAAATTCCATACCTGACCTTGGGAACATGAAATTATCCCCAGTCTCTGTGCACAGGGTGTACATGGAATGAAGTTCTTGTTTATACATACTTGTGTTCTAACCCCCAAAATCACACTATGCATATATAAATATCCCCAAATCTGAAAAATCCAAGTTATATACATAGTTGTTATACTGTATTGTTTAGAAAACAATGAAAACAGTCCATATTTTTTTCAGTCAGTTCAGATATGTTGAAAAAAAATTTTATTGCATTTGTTTTTGTACTCGGTTGAATTCATGATACAGAACCCATGGGTATGGAGGGCCAGGCCTGCAGTACACAGAACAGAACAACCAAAAAAAAAAAAAAAAAAAAAAAAAAAAAAGCCAGCCAAAACATCTTCTCTCCTCTTCTCTCCTGCAGGGGGCAGAGTGTGCTTGCTTAAAGGCAAAGTAGTGAATTAATGGATTCTTAAAACTCCATTGACGCTCATTCTGTTATCCAAGCATTTCGTACTTTCTCCCTTGCCCTGCTCTCCCTGACTGCTTTAATTGTCATTCCACGTTTAAAGTCTTGTGTCATTTGAAGTGTGATTTCTGGGGACATTCGTGTCGAATCCGTAAGCCTTGCTCTCTAAAAGAAATGGAGAATTTAAGCTAAAGGGAGGTGGAGACATTGTTGGGAAAAGATAGGAGGCAGAAACCCAGGTTCACTGGGAACTCAAGATCACCCTCTGCTGGTGGTAAGACTGCCTTCCTGAGGCGCTATATCCTTGGAGGAAAATGTTCTCCTTTATTTAACTTTTTAAAAAAACGTAGTGAACCAGTGGCTTTGGAAAAGAAAACTTGCCAGGAATACACGGAGTAGCTTTCTGTGCTCCTGGGTCAGTGAAGCATTTTCTCTGAAGAAGTCTCCCTTTCTTCTGAAGCCCATGTGGATTCTCTCAGTGGGGAGCTGGTACGGATGTTCAGGATTTAGCAATTTACCATTCTCCTTGGCAGATTTATTATACTTTCTGCCTTGTCTTTGCAATACGTCAGAGGATGCCTCACTTTGCTCCAATGTCAGGCCTTGTTTCAAGACTCTCCTAGGAATGCCTGGTGAGGGGTTGTTTTATGGTGAGTGATTTGAGAAGGTATCTCATAAACAATATTACCTCATTGTATGCTACTCTCAGTGCATTTCTATTACATTTTATGCCCATTGTATTTTTAAAAGATGCCTAAGAATGAAGAGCCAACAATCCCCTACTCCAATTCCATTGCTTGTGCCTTCTGTGTCACTGTATGCATCTGGCCTGTGTAGTGTGTAGCATGGTTTTGGGTCTGTACTGTGGACTAGGCAACAGCTTAGAAACATTTTTATTCATGAAGAATACTGACTTGCAGAATATTGGGCTATTAATTTAGAATTTAAACTGGGCAAAATCGAAACCTTATAAATCTGGAAGATAATATGAATCATATTTTACTGTCCTTATTCTCAGAATGACATTGTTTGACAAACAAAAATAATTGACTAGGAACACCTATTTGTATTGCTGGGTTTCTCATACACCCCAAACTTCTGTTTCCCAACAGGATGGTAAGCAATTATTCCTGGTCTCATGTGCAATATAATGATGGTAACAGCTATGCCTCAAGGTGCTATAAAGATCGTAGGATATAATGTGTGTACACACCCTTTGTTCTTTGTCATCCACAATGTTCAGTTATACTTCTACCCCGAGGCTGTCCGGGCCCAGGGATCTCTAGATCCATACATTTTTGGAGGTCACCTGCAGACCAAGAACTCACAGAATTTTCTTCAGTTCTTCCTCTTACGCCTCCATCTGTGTGCAGAAATCCATACTTTCGTCTTCCTTCCTCTATATTCTCATTTTCAGGCACTCATCACCACTCTAACAGCCTCTAAATTCTTTGGTGGACCTTCTGGGAATCAACAAAGTCTCACTTTCTTAGCCTTATCTCATTTTTATGTCTTTTTAATTTACATACATACCATTGTTTCTATAGGATCTCACTTGCTAACTTTGAAAGGGAAGCTTCCTGACTTCACTTCATCCAATGTTTTGGATTTATCAGTAGTCATTTTTCCAGAGACATCCCTAATTATGCCATATTTTTGATTAAGAATCTTCTTGAATCTCACTGCCTGAAGGTCAAGGTCCCTGAGCATGGCCTATTCATGTCTAGTCTTAGCCCAACTTCATTCAACTTTCTATACTTCCTCTACCCTGTGACTGGCCACACAGAGCTAAACACATTCCCCTATACAGGGCATGCATTTCCAACTCTTGTTAATTTCACTCTCTTTTTCTGTTAGCCAGATGTTAGGGGCAGTGCAGGCGTAAGGCAGATTGACAGGTGGTTGGGAGGCCGGGTTCCTGTTAACGGGAGAGGCGGGCGTAACACAGATTGACCGGTGGTTGGGAGGCCAGATTCCTTACGTTTTCTTTCTCCAGTCTGGAATCCCTGTATGCCTCTTGTAAGCCAGATAGACTCACACTGTTCTTGAAGAAACCAGTTCAGAAATATTGCCTTCTCTGTGACATCTTACTCAGTTCTTCCAGAACCTTCCAGAATGCCTCCCTCTTTCAGTTCACATCCCATTGCTGGCATTTATTAAATGCTTACTTTGGCCTTATGTATTGGTTCTACTAGGCCTACTTCAAGAGAATACATAATTTGCTCTGCTGTTAATAAGTAGTGGTGCCAGGTGTGCATGCATCTTTATACCATTCTCATACCATTTCAAATACATTTTTTATTATGCAATTTATCATACTGAATTATGTCTTATTTCCATGTCATTCTTGAGACTGTAATTTTTAATCTACTCCCCCAACCTCATAATTGATAAGTAGATTCTCAGGATCCATTAACTGAAATTGAGAGTGCAGGACCATATGAAATTGGATCTAGAATCCTTCTAGACATTGGGGCCCCTATTAGTGGTCTCATCACTAACATGGTCAGTTCTTTTGCTTATCTAACCTGACTCTTCAGCATATTGACGCTGTTGATCACTCCCTCCTTGAAACACTTTCTTTCCTTGGTTTCCATGACATTGCATTCATGTCATTTTCCTCCTTTCTCAGTACTTCCTCAGTTTCTTCAGTTGATGTTCCACCTCTGCTCCCTTTCCTCTAAATATTGAAGTTCCAGAGTTCTGCCCTGGGTATAATTTGCTTTTATAGCAACACATTCTCTTGAAGTAACCTCCCTGTGACATATGGCTTTAAACACCACTTCTGTGGATGAATGCTAAAGGTTGTATCCCCGCCCCCACCCAGACCCCTAGACTCATATCTTCAACTGTCTGGTTGGGGTGTCTATGTGGGTGTTTAATAGACAATATGATTGTATGGCCATGATGTGACTCTTGATACCAACCTCTGAACTCACTTCTCCATTCATCTGCATCTCTATAAAATGATACCATTTGACTCCTCTCTTTCCCACGTAGCCCCTGTCTAATGCATCAGCAGATTCTGTTGCTTCCACCTACAGATCTATTTCCACTCTCTCTCCCTGCTGTTAGTACTGTTCCGTCCTAGTCCTAGTCATCACCATCTCTTTCCCAGACTATTACAGTGACCTTGGCACTGGAATTCCTGCTCCCACTCTCGCTCTCCACTTTCTCTAAAGTGGCCCCATTGACATAAGCCAGATTAAGTCCCTTCCTGAATAAAACCTTTCCACTAGCTTCCCTTTGTATTATGAGTAAAATCCAAACCCTTCAACAGAGCTTACAAGGCTTCCACAACCCGGCTTCTGGCTACTTTACTGGTTTGGTGGCAAACCACTATAGCACAGACAGATACATCATTTGTCTCTTTATATTTGTCTTAGGGCTTTTACACTAACTCTTCCATGTCACTCGGGACTCAACTGAAATGTCAGATTCTCAGTGGGACCATTCGCTACACACCCAATCCAAAGCAGACACCCTTTTTTCCTCTTGTTACATTACCTTATTTCTCTATATTAAATTGGTGATCTTCTATTTTTTCTTATTTAAAAAATACTTTATATTTTCCCAATGAAATGTTCACTTCATGAAAGTAGGAACGTTGTTGGTCTTGTACATTGCTATGTTCCTTGCATCTAAGACAGAGGTCTTAGAATTTTGTTGAATGCCTGAATTGGTCCAGTCCAAATCCAGAATTCCTTAGTCACCAGAGATGGAAGAATAATAATAAATTCAATTTCCAAACTCATTAGAATAGAGGACCAGACTCCTAATTATTACTAAAATGTATGCATGCTTGAAATATAACTGAAATTAAATTTAGACGTGGCTCCAGTGCTCTTTTCCATTAATAAAATCTCCTTCTTAAGACACAGAAAGGAAATAAAGCATTATGTGCAGACCCCCAAAATACTTGTTGCATGTTTCCACCCAGAGAAAATTGCTGTGATCACTGTCACAGTTAAAAGACTTCAATACCATTTAGTCATTACTCACTCGTTCTGCTTCTCCAATTTGAATCATTATCCAGCTGGCACACCTGTATCAAGCACAAACACAGATCACTACCTTCTTGGGTAGTGTGCTCTTGTGTGAAATAATTTTTCTTGAAGTTTAATAGAACCTTCTGGACGTGAGTGAAATGCAACAAAACTATTCTGCTGTCTGATGCAGCCATGAGATTTATGCAAATGTTCAGATCTGAGATTTTACTTTTGAGATTTTACTTTTTAAACAGGTTCTGATGGTCAAGGTCAAGTATTCAGTTTTCAATCTGTCTCACCGATGCTCTGCTTATTTATAACTAACTCTGGGGACCTCTTCCTCCAATAAACCCATTTCAATAGCATCTCTAATACAATCTTTAAGAAAAATGCCCTTTCCCCCATTTTTAGATACATTTACAGCAAAAATTTTCTTTTCAATTTCAATGTGCTACATCTTATAGAATCATTGGCATTATTTAATTACAGAGGGATAGAAAATAAGGCAAGGTTTAATTGCATCTAACAAAGATCCTTAAAAATTTAAATGTACTTTCTCTTCCCTGAATGATCTTTACCTTGTTTTTCTAAAAAACATCGGATTCAAAGGGAGATTTTCCAGTATCTATAGTATCTATTAGTATCTATTTAGACATAATTCTTCTTCTTCTTTTTTTTTTTTTTTTTTTTTTTTTGGTACTGGGGATTGAACTCAGGGGCACTTGACCACTGAACCACATTCCCAGTCCCATTTTGTATTTTTTTAGAGACAGGTTCTCACTGAGTTGCTTAGTGTCTCACTTTTGCTGAGGCTGACTCTGAACTTGTGATCCTCCTGCCTCAGCCTCCCAATTTGCTGGGATTACAGGTGTGCGCAACCACACTTGGCTAGATATCATTCTTCAAGCAGTAAAATTTTGTCACAATACAGAACTGTTAGGGACAAACTGGCTTATTCACTAAGGGACCAACCAAGGTCAAACCCAGATGTCGTTGTATGTATCCTGTGTACACATTCCATAAAGTTGAAGTGGATTTGTTTACCCTCAGTTTTCTCCAGGATTCTCCCAAAAGTGAAACTTTTCAGAAAAGGCCAACACAACATTGTTAAGATTAGACATTACTGTAAATGATTCACTTTATCATTTAAGATTTGTTGATTGCAAGAAATAGAAACTGACTCTAAATTACAAAAAAGAGAATTTGGTAGAATGACATTCGAGCTCTTAATTTCAATTAGAGACTCTAAAACTGGAATCAGGACCAAGGCAGGCAATAAGTAAATTGTGTCACCATTTGTCTCTTAACTTTGTGAATTCAAGAACCCCATGCCTCCTTCTATCTGTATGCTAGTCCTTCTTTTAAAATGCAACATAATTTATTAGGGAATAAATACCAAATGAATAAACAAAGGCAGAAAGAGCTTATAAAATAAAAGAACCCAGGTATATGTAGATGAGGAGCAGAGTCAGGAGAAAGGCATGAGAGTCTCATTCCCCTTTATCATGACAGAGAAACTGTTGACATAAACCAAAGTACACATGCCTTTCCAGCAGATGAGAATTAAATGTAATGAAGAATGGATTGTTCATTGCAGAGGGAAATGCTATATAAGTAGATGTTAACTTAGAGCCCCAATTAGAATCCTTTGGGATAGTTTTATAATGTAGGAACTCAAAAAGCGCGAGCACTTTTTTTATTGGTGGTATCCCCTCTTTTTCATAAATCATAAGCACCTTGGCTGCTTCCGTCTATCTTTCTTGCTAAAATGATAAGATAAGGCCTTTCCGAGTCTTTTTTTCCCTTCTTAATTGCTGATTTAGTTATAAAACTTAAATTTAGTTGTACAAATTTTATATACAGTGACTTTTCATTTTACCCACAAATGAAAGATTGCTTTTTTTTTAATCAGTACTAGAAATAATACTGTGGATTTCCATAGTCATATGAAATTGACTAAAGGTCAGTAGTGCATGAAATTTTATGTAAATATACAAAGTTCTTATGAAAGCAGGAAATGATATTATTATCTCATTATTTCTTCAAAAGTTCTTTTAAAATATGCATGGTAATAGTCTGAGTTATTTCATAAAAGGAAAAGGTGTGAAAATGCTTTTTCAGTGATGCAAAAACATTTTCCACCGCTCAGAAACCTGTGAAGGACTTCCCCTTTTGAGATGGTTTGACTTTTAACTTCTGACTTTCATTAATAGCCTAATTACAAATTATGAATAAAAGACAATAACCCAACATTGTCCAGAAGTCAATACATCTATATATTTTCTTGATTTATGTTAAGAATAATCAGAGTCTCTGAGTTGACCTTTGCATGGGTCACAGTCACAAGTCCTAAGCGGCTGAGGAATCCTGCCTCACCTGGGTGAGTGGCAGACACCAGGCAGTTGCAGATCACCTGGACCTTGTGAAGAGGGAACATAAACACAATGCCAGTCTGTCCCCTGGACTGAATACAGTGGAAAGAACATAATAACGGAGCATGAATTATGGAGACAGACCCTTGCCTGAGTCATTTTCTGGTCTAGAAACACAATGCTATAGGCTGGGTAAGTTATAAAGAAAAGAGAGTTATTTTGGCTCACAGTCTGCCCCATGGTTGAGTGGTTGCTTGTGGTGATGACCCTATTGCTATTAAAGAATGCTGTGGTTTGAATCTTGAATGTCACCCAAAGACCCAGGTGTTTAACACTTGGTCCCCATCTGGGTGCTCTTGGAAGGTGGTGGAAATCTTCAAGAGATCCGACCTAATGGAAGGTGTGCCCTTGAGGGGGATTGTGGAGTGCTGGTCTCTTTCTCAATCTTTTTTGTACTGACCATGGGTTGAGTAGGCTTTCTCTCTCATGCATTCCTGCCATGACCTCCAAATAATGGAGACAGCCAATTATGAACTGAAATCTACCAAACCCTGAGCCAAACAGCAACAACAACAACAACAACAACAAAACCCAAACAAACAAAACCAACTTTTTCTATTTATAAGGTATGTTACAGTAACACAAAATTGATTAACAGTGAGAGAGAGCACACACACATGTCTTCTGGTCTCTCTCCCTTTTCTTATAAAACCACCAGCATTCAGACATGAGGCTCTGCCCTGATACATTTATCTAATCCTGATCACTTTCAAAGGCCCCATCTCCAGAGTCCATGAAGAGATTAAATTTCCACTCTCCCAATACTTTACAATGGATATTACATTTCAACATGTTTCAGAGGGAATGAACCATAAAACCATAGCAAACTAGATTTGAATCCTGGCTGCTGCTTTTATTTAGCATGTGAACTTGAACTGGTTACCTTACTTTTCTTAACCTCTCCTGTAAAGAAAGGTAAAAATAATTTACTTAATAGGCTTATTGTGAAGATGAATCAAAGAATGCATTTGAAGTACTTTGGACCATGCCTGGTATATAGCAAACATCCAATGAAAGGTAGATCTAGAAAACTATAAAACCAAGACACACAACTGGAAACCATAATGATACATTACTTTACAATCATTAGGTAGCTATTATAAAAAATAGGGGGTTGGTAATAACTGGTAGTGAACATATGTAGAAAATGGAACCCTTATAAATAGTAGTGGTGGGATTATAAACTGCTTCATCTACTATGTAAACAATTTAGTGGCTCCTCAAAAAGTTAAATATACAATTGTTATATGAGCCAGCAATTTCACTCCCAGGAATATACACAAAAGAATTGAAAGCAACGATTTAGACACCTACACACCAATGTTCACAGCAGCATTATTCAAAATCACACAAAATGTGGGAACATCCCAAATGCTCATCAGCAGATCAGTAGATAAAAAAAAATATGGTACATATATACAAGGAAATATTACTGAGCCACAAAAGGAATGAGATTTTGACACATGCTCCAATACTTAGAATAGTTTTAAGTGAAATAAACTAGCCCATTAAAGCTTAAATGTTATATGACTCCATTTAGATGCAGTATCTAGAATAGGAAAATTCAGAAACAGAAAGTAGAATAGAATTTACCAGGGACTGAAGGATGGGGGAACCAAGAGTTATTGTTTAATGGATTGAATTTCTGTTTGAGATGATGAATTGTTCTGGAAATAGTGGTGATAGTGCTACTAAATTGTTAATATACTTGATGTCATCCAATTGGAAACTTAAAATGTAAAAATGACAAATTTTATGCTATGTATGTTTTACCATAATAAAAAATTTTACCAAATCAAGACCAAATTTGATCATGGGCCAGCTTGCTATTTCCATATCTAAAATGCCCTTCTTGATATTTATCCTTTACCAATTTCCTTGCCTCTGTCTTGAAATCTACATCCCCACCCTGACCAAGCCTGTGCCAGAGTCACACTGGAGCCCATAACTGCCTGACCATTAAGGCTCCCTCCCTCTTCACCTGCTCTCTCCAGCTCCCTAAAAGCTTATCTTGCCTGATCCTTGCACCCTACATTTATGTCCCTAACTGCCCCTGTGCCTGTGATTTGGGGAATGTGTATCATGCCCTCCCAGATTCAACTTGGGTTTCTTTCCTGTAATTGTTTTGCTCCGCTGGATGTCACCACTAGCAGTAAAGGTGTGTATGATGCACCTCCTCTGCCTTGTTACTGTCCCCAAATGCCCAGAACACATTTATGACAACCATGGAAATCAGGCTGAGGGCACTGCTTTAAAATCTCATTCTCATAGCTTCAAACTTCTATGGAAAAATTGATACTTAAAATTTGGGAGGAATATTATATATATACCATATTCTCCATCTATATCAATGCTAATCAAAAATTTCAACTCATTTATGATGAAGAAAATTACATGATATATACTGACTGCTGAAAATGACTCTCTTGTCCTGGTGACACATCTGTGTTGCAGGGAGAGAAACTATTGGACCCAAATGTTCTGTTCTCTCTCCTTGTAGACCAATAAGTCTGAAAGGCAGCCTTGAAGACTATTAGTTGCTATGAAACATGTCAAACCATAATATGATTCTTTATTACTAAAGAATAGCAAGCTGTTATGTGCTCCCTTGGAGAAGGCATTGCTTCAGAGGAAAATCTTTTAATAATGAAAGTATTTTCTGCTTGATGAAGTATCCTATACACCCGGACACCTTGCATGTTTGTTCAGAATGATGGTAATTCCTAGAGGAGCATAATACCTCGTTTCATTCTGACATATTTTTAGTTATTACAAAAATAGGGAAGCAAAGTCTTTCCCACTCATGCATGCATTCCACAAATACTGAGTGAGCCACGTGTCAAAGTACTGTTTGAGGTCCTATCTTACAGATGAGGGTGGCTCTTAGGGACCTTTTTTTTTACTCTCCACTCTTGGAACTTTTCTTTGGTTGGTATTTTAAGTACTCTTGACTCCAGGTGTTGCTATAACTAATTTTCTGAAAGTTGTTTGAAGGTTGCCTTGAAGGCCAGACATGACCAAAATTTACCTTCTATCCTTGATCTAGAAAAATCCTACTTTCTTTCTTAGGCAATCCCTCTTATTCTTTAATATGATTTCTACATCTACCCTAAAGAATGTGCACAGGTGAGGTCTTATGAAAAAAAAATGACTCCCTTTAAACTGTAACATAACATGTCTCCCCAAAATAGAATTCACCACCCTTCTGTTCTTTTTCTGAAATTCTATTAGGAAACCTAATTACTAGAAGAATTCTGAAAACTGAATATGTATACTTTGTTAGCGTTAGCTTATGTGGATCACAGGGCATTAGAGAAATTAGCATTAGGGAAATAATCTTTCTTGCAAAGATTCAATTTTCTTTCAGTCTCAACTGTACAAATTAGAAATTGGCTGTAGGGATTTTGGCAAAAGGCAAATCTATGATTATCACATTTGGATTTACTGAAAGCAAAAATGGGTCCTGTAGTAAAACTCACCACAGGTTATATTTTGGTTGCTTACACTTCAGTGCAGCTGTGCAGAAAAAGATAATCCCTGCAGATAAATAAGCTTTTAGGCTATCAAGATAGTTTTAGGACCTATTGAGTCTATCTCACTTGAAGTCTTTAAAAAATAATTTTGATGAAAGACTAGCATGCTGTTTCTGCCTGCAGCAACAATCCCGCGGGAAGGAATCGGAGGTGGACTGGGAATGAACTACTTCTATTATCTTCTTTGCTTGCTTGTTTGCTAGTTTATAGAGGAAGAGAGACTTTGCTTAGAGGAAGAGAGACTTTGCTTAGTTTTAAAGGTGCTACGCTTTCAGAGAGGCTACACTTTCAGAGGTGCTATTTCTTAGAGGTCTGCTACTTCTTCTTAAAGGTGCGTCCTAGAGGTGCATGCTATCAGAAGTGCTTCTTAGTGGTGCATCCCACGGACTGCGATCTTCTTCCAGGTAAAGAGAATGTCTTATATACCTAAGGCAGCCAATCAGCTTAGGATTAAGTAGTACGGTTGGAGAATGGGCCACAGTACCAATCAAGAAAGAATGAGAAACACATGTAGACCACTAGCGCAGAAGAGACATCAACGAATCAGGCAAAGGTAGATCACGCCGTGTTAACACTAATTATGCACCACCTCTTGGCCCAATGCCAGCTGCCATCTTAGGGCTACTTAAACATGTCTCTACATTATGCTTAAAAAGAAATGCTAATTAGTCAAGGAGTAATTAATAATTTATCCAAGTCCAATGAGGTTGCATATTTGGGCAACTGAAAAAAGTAGAAATTTACCTTTTGAGCTGTGTATTTGGGAAGAAAACTTGAAAGTCATGCAATTTTGTGAAAATTTCTTGCCTCTTATTTAGAAAAAACTGCAACTTGCTGTAAAATCTACTACCTGATGTGAAACATTTGAACGTTTTTGGCAAGGAAATAACAAAAACATAATGAGTGCTGAGCACCAGAAATGCCAACTCTACTCTGACACTGAAAATACTGAACAGGATCATTTCCTGAACACCTGATTACCTTGTGGCTGCTATAACAAATGACCACAAATTTAGGGGCCTAAAACAGCACACATTTATTCTCTCACAGTTCTGCATTTCAGAAGTCCAAAATATGTCTTAAGGGTTAAAATCCAGTTATCTACAGGGCTGGTTGCTTCTGTATCCTCCAGGGAAGAATCTGTTTCTTGCCTCTTCCAGTTTTCTGAGGCTGCCCACATTCCTTGGCTCATAACCCCTCCCTCCAGCCCACCCAATTCTTGCTTCATTCACCATTTCTCCTACTGCTTTCTTTTATAAGTTCCCTGTGTTTACATGGGGCCCACCCAGACAGTTCAGGATAATCTCCCCAATTCAAGATCCTTAACTGATTCACACCTACAAAGTCCTTTACCATGTGAAGTGACATTCCTTACAGGTTCCAGGGATTAGGGAATGGGTATCTTTTTTTAATTTGTTCTTTTTACATATGCATAGCAGTAAAGTGTATTTTAACATATTATGCCTGCATGGGGTATAACTTCCCATTCTGTGGTTGTACATGATATGGTGTTACACTGGAAAGTTATGTCCAATTCATTCTACTGACTTTCTTATTCCCACTCCCCTCCCTTCCTTTTATTCCCCTTTGTCTAAGTCAATTAACTTCTGTTCTCCCCTGTCCCTTATTGTGTGTTAGCATTCGCATATCAGAGAGAACATTTGACCTTTCAATTTTGGGAACTGGCTTGTTTCACTTAGCATGATAGTCCTCAGTTTCTTCCATTTACTGGCAAATTTGCCATAATTCCTTTCTTCGTTATGGCTGAGTAATATTCCATTGTGTATACATACTACATTTTCTTTATCCATTCATCTGTTGAAGGGTATGTAGGTTGGTTTCATAATTTAGCTATTGAGAATTGAGCTGCTATAAACATTGAAATGGCTGCATCACTATAGTACGCTGATTTTAAGTCCTTTGGGTATATACCATGGAGTGGGATAACTGGGTCAAATGAAGGTTCCATTCTGAGTTTTCTGAGGAATTGCCATAATGCTTTCCAGAGTGGTTGCACCATTTTGCAATCTTACAAGCAATATATGAGTGTACCTTTTCCTCCACATCCTCACCAACATTTATTGTTACTTTGTATTCTTGATCATTGATATTCTGACTGGAGTGAGATGAAATGTCAGTGTAGTTTTAATTAGCATTTCTCTAATTGCTAGGGATGTTGAACATTTTTCCATATATTTGTTGACTGATCGTATTTATTCTTCTGTGAAGTGCCTGTTCAGTTCAATTTTCCATTTATTGATTGGGGTTTTTTTTTTTTTTTGGTGTTAAGTTTTTTGAGTTCTTTATATATCCTGGAGATTAATGCTGTATCTGAGGTGCAGGTGGCAAAGACTTTCTTTCTGCAGGTTCTCTCTTCATGTTCTTTTTTTTTTTTTTTTTGCTTTTTAAAATAAGGCATTTATTGAATCTTGTTCATTTGGGTGAAATTAAATAATTTACTAAAATATGTGATTTTCTTATATTATCTGTATTTTATCTTTTTTTTATTATTGTATACAAATGGGATACATGTTGTTTCTCTATTTGTACATGGAGTCAAGGCATACCATTTGTGTAATCATAAATTTACATAGGGCAATATTGTTTGATTCATTATTTTTTTCCCTCCCCTCCCACACCTCTTTTCCCTCTATACAGTCATTCTTTCCTCCATTCTTACCACCCTCCTTATCCCTAACCCTAAACCTAACCCTAACCCTAATGCTAACCCCTCCCACCCCCCATTATATGTCCTCATCCACTAATCAGCGAGATCATTCATCCTTTAGTTTTTTGAGATTGGCTTACCTCACTTAGCATGATATTCGCCAATTTCATCCATTTGCCTGCAAATGCCATAATTTTATCATTCTTCATTGTGGAGTAATATTCCATTGTATATATATGCCTCAGTTTCTTTATCCATTCATCAACTGAAGGGCATCTAGGTTGGTTCCACAATCTGGCTATGGTGAATTGAGCAGCAATGAACATTGATGTGGCTGTATATCTGTAGTATGCTGATTTTAAGTTCTTTGGGTATAGGCCAAGGAGTGGGATAGCTGGGTCAAATGGTGGTTCCATTCCAAGCTTTCTGAGGAATCTCCATACTGCTTTCCAGAGTGGCTGCACTAATTGGCAACCCCACCAGCAATGTATGAGTGTTCCTTTTTCACCACATCCTCGCCAACACCTATTGTTGCTTGTGTTCTTGATATTCACCATTCTAATTGGGGTGAGATGAAATCTTAGGGTAGTTTTGATTTGCATTTCTCTTATTACTAGAGATGTTGAACATTTTTTCATATATCTGTTGATTGCTTGTACATCTTCTTCTGTGAAGTGTCTGTTCATTTCCTTAGCCCGCTTGTTGATTGGTGTATTCTTGTATTTGTATTCTTGGTGTAGAGTTTGAGTTCTTTATAGATTCTGGAAATTAGTGCTCTATCTGAAGTATGAGTGGCAAAGATATTCTCCCACTCTGTAGGCTCTCTCTTCACACTACTGAGAGTTTCCTTTGCTGAGAGAAAGCTTTTTAGTTTGAATCTAGCCCAGTTGTTGATTCTTGCTTTTATTTCTTGTGCTATGGGAGTCCTGTTAAGGAAGTCTGATCCTAAGCCAACAAGTTGAAGGTTTGGACCTACTTTTTCTTCTATAAGATGCAGGGTCTCTGGTCTGATTCCAAGGTCCTTGATCCATTTTGAGTTGAATTTTGTGTAGGGTGAGAGATAGGGGTTTAATTTCATTCTGTTGCATATGGTTTTCCAGTTTTCCCAGCACCATTTGTTGAAGAGGTTATCTTTTCTCCATTGCATATTTTTGGCCCCTTTGTCTAGTATGAGAAAATTGTATTTATTTGGGTTTGTGTCCATGTCCTCTATTCTGTACCATTGATCTACCTGTCTATTTTGGTACCAATACCATGCCGTTTTTGTTACTATTGCTTTGTAGTAGAGTTGAAGATCTGGTACTGTGATACACCCTGTTTCGCTCTTTCTACTGAGGATTGCTTTAGCTATTCTGGGTTTTTTATTCTTCCAGATGAATTTCATAATTGCTTGTTCTATTTATGCAAGGTACATCATTGGGATTTTAATTGGAATTGCATTGAATCTGTATAGCACTTTAGGTTGTATGGCCATTTTGACAATATTAATTCTTCCTATCCAAGAACATGGGAGATCTTTCCATCTTCTAAGGTTTTCTTTAATTTCTTTCTTTAGTGTTCTGTAGTTCTCATTGTAGAGGTCTTTCACCTCTTTTGTGAGATTGATTCCCAAGTATTTTGTTTTTTTCGATGCTATTGTGAATGGGGTAGTTTTCCTAACTTCTCTTTCTGAAGATTCATCACTTATGTATAAAAATGCATTGGATTTATGAGCATTGATCTTGTAACCTGCTACTTTACTGAATTCACTTATGAGTTCTAAAAGTTTTCTGGTGGAATTTCCCGGTTCCTCTAAATATATAATCATGTCATCAGCGAACAGGGATAGTTTGAGTTCTTCTTTTCTAATTTGTATCCCTTTAATTTCTTTGGTTTGTCTAATTGCTCTGGCTAGAGTCTCAAGGACGATGTTGAATAGAAGTGGTGAAAGAGGGCATCCCTGCCTTGTTCCAGTTTTTAGGGGGAATGCTTTCAGTTTTTCACCATTTAGAATGATATTGGCCATGGGCTTAGCGTAGATGGCCTTTATAATGTTAAGGAATGTTCCCACTACCCCAATTTTTTCTAGTGTTTTGAGCATGAAGGGATGCTGTATTTTATCAAATGCTTTTTCTGCATCTATTGAAATAATCATGTGATTCTTAACTTTAAGTCTGTTGATATGGTGAATGACATTTATTGATTTTCGGATGTTGAACCAACCTTGCATCCCTGGGATAAAACCCACTTGATCGTGGTGCACTATCTTTTAATCTATTTTTGTATGCAATTTGCTAAAATTTTGTTGAGAATTTTTGCATCAATGTTCATTAAGGATATGGTCTGAAATTTTCTTTCCTCAATGTGTCTCTGTCTGGTTTAGGTATCAGGGTGATATTGGCTTCATAGAACGAGTTTGGGAGGGTTCCCTCCTCTTCTATTTCATGGAATACTTTGAGGAGTATTGGAATGAGGTATTCTTTAAAGGTTTTGTAGAACTCGGCTGAGAACCCATTTGGTCCCGGACTTTTATTTGTTGGTAGGCTTTTGATGACCTCTTCTATTTCATTGCTTGAAATTGATTTATTTATGTTGTGTATGTCCTCCTCGTTCAGTTTGGGTAATCATATGTCTCTAGAAACTTGTTGATGTCTTCGAGGTTTTCTATTTTGTTGGAGTATAGATTTTCAAAATAGCTTCTAATTATGTTTTGTATTTCACTCGTGTCTCTTGTGATATTTCCTTGTTCATTCCGAATTTTAGTAATTTGAGTTTTCTCCCTCTTTCTCTTTGTTAGTGTAGCTAAGGCTTTATCAATTTTGTTTATTTTTTCAAAGAACCAACTATTTATTTTGTTAATTTTTCCGATTGTTTCTTTTGTTTCAATTTCATTGATTTCGGCTCTGATTTTAACTATTTCTGTCTTCTACTACTTTTAGTGTTGGTCTGCTCTTCTTTTTCTAGGGCTTTAAGCTATAGTGTTAAGTCGTTTATTTGTTGATTTCTACTTCTTTTGTTGAATGCGCCCCGTGAAATAAATCTTCCTTTAAGTACTGTTTTCATAGTGTCCCACAGATTTTGATATGATGTGTCTTTGTTCTTGTTTACTTCTAAGAATTTTTTTATTTCCCTCCTGATGTCTTCTGTTCTCCATTCATCATATAATAGTGTATTATTTAATCTCCAGGTATTGGAGAAGTTTCTGTTTTTTATTCTGTCATTTATTTCTAATTTCAATCCATTATGATCTGATAGAGTACAAGGTAGTATCTCTATCTTCTTGTATTTGCTAACAGTAGCTTTGTGGCATAAAATATGGTCTATTTTAGAGAAGGATCCATGTGCTGCTGAGAAGAAAGTGTATTCGTTCTTTGTTGGATGGTACATTCTATACATGTCATTAAGTCTAAATTGTTGATTGTGTTATTGAGATCTATGGTTTCTTTATTCAATTTTTGTTTGGAAGATCTATCCAGTGGTGAGAGAGGTGTGTTAAAATCGCCTAGTATTATTGTGTTGTGGTCTATTTGATTTCTGGAATTGAGAAGGATTTGTATGACGTATGTGGATGAGCCAATGTTCGGGGCATAGATATTTATGATTGTTATGTCTTGCTGATTTATTCTTCCCTTAAGCAGCATGTAATGTCCTTCTTTATCCCTTCTGACTAGTTTTGACTTGAAGTCCACATTATCTGAAATGAGGATGGATACTCCAACTTTTTTGCTGCGTCCATGTGCATGGTATGTTTTTTCCCATCCTTTCACCTTTAGTCTATGGGTATCTCTTTCTATGAGATGAGTCTCTTTCAGGCAGCATAATGTTGGATTTTTCTTTTTAATCCAATCTGCCAGTCTATGTCTTTTGATTGATGAGTTCAGGCCATTAACATTCAGGGTTATTATTGTGATATGATTTGTATTCCCAGTCATTTGACTCATTTTTGTTTTGTTGACATGATTTGGTTTCTCCTTTATTTGGCTATTCCTTTAGGCTAGTTCTTCCCATTGCTGATTTGCATTGTTGTTTTTCATCTCTTCCTCATGGAATATTTTGCTGAGAATGTTCTGTAATGCCGGCTTTCTTTTTGTAAATTCCTTTAGCTTTTGTTTATCATGGAAGAATCTTATTTCGTCGTCAAATCTGAAAGTAAGTTTTGCTGGGTATAAGATTCTTGGTTGGCATCCGGTTTCTTTCAGGGCTTGGTAAATGTTGTTCCAGGCCCTTCTAGCTTTTAGGGTCTGGATTGAAAAATCTGCTGATATTCTTATTGGTTTCCTCCTGAATGTAATTTGATTCTTTTTTCTCGCGGCCTTTAAAATTCTGTCTTTATTTTGTATGTTAGGTATTTTCATAATAATGTGCCTTGGTGTGGGTCTGTTGTAATTTTGTGTATTTGGAGTCCTATAAGCCTCTTGTTCTTGGTTTTCCATTTCGTTCTTCAGATTTGGGAAATTTTCTGATATTATGTCATTGAATAGATTGTTCATTCCTTTGGTTTGTTTCTCTAAGCCTTCCTCAATCCCAATAATTCTTAAATTTGGCCTTTTCATGATATCCCATAATTCTTGTGGATTCTGTTCAAGATTTCTTACCATCTTCTCTGTTTGGCCAACTTTGTTTTCAAGATTAAATATTTTGTCTTCAATGTCTGAGGTTCTGTCTTCCAGATGTTCTATCCTATTGGTTATGCTTTCTATGGAGTTTTTAACTTGGTTTATTGTTTCCTTCAAGTATTTCAGTTTGTTTGTTTTTTTTTTTTTTCAGTATCTCTAACTCTTTATTGAAATGATCTCTTGCTTCCCATATTTGCTCTTTTAACTGTTGATTGGTGCAATCATTTAATGCCTGCATTTGCTCTTTCAACTCCTCCTTCAATGCCTGCATTTGCTCTTTCATCTCCTCATTTGTTTCCCTGGTTGTTTTAATTATGTACATTCTGAACTCCCTTTCTGACATTTCTTCTGCCATGCTGTCATTGGGTTTTATTGATATAGTATCTAGGTTTGTTTGGGACATTTTCTTCCCTTGTTTTCTGATATTGGTCAGATGTCAGTGGGACCCTGAGATATTGCAGATTTCCTCTATTGGCTTATAGTGTCCCTGTAGATTTCCAGTGTATCACCTCCCAGTCTTCAGTAGCCTGAAGTCTTGGAGGAACTTGATAATGCAGTGCTTCCGAAGAAAGCTGCCCCTATTCCGCTACTGGTTCCAGGGCTTGGAGTTGGCTCTGTGCGGAAAGGCTCTCACTGGGGGGCCTGCTCCGCATAGTTGGTCATGTGGGAGGAGCCCACCGCCGGAGTGTGCAAGGCTACCTGGGGAAGACTCTAGCTGCCCTGCCCTGCTCTGATAAGCCGCCCCTATCCGTGCCTGCTGCCCAGGCCGAGTTTCACCCAGTGGGGGAGACTCACCCCGTGGCTCTATTTCAGTCCGAGTCTCTCAATGCCTCCCCTTCTTGAGTCCTGGTTTCTGGAGCGACTGGAGATGCAGTCACCCTCTAGTCTGCCATCTTGGATCACCCCGTGGATAGAGCCTGCGGCTGAAGGGGGCAGGGCTGCCTGGAGAAGTCTCTGGCTGCCCTGCCCTGATCCCAGAGGCTGCTTGTGGGTCGAAGCTCTCTGTTGGCTCGGGGACTTGTGGCTGGCTCTGTGTAGAAAGGCTCTCACTGGGCAGTCTGCTCCAAGAAGCTAGCCTTGAAAGGCGCCTCCTGCCGGAGGGGGCCAGGCTGCTTGGGGAAGTCCCTGGCTGCCCTGTCCTGGTCCCTGAAGCCACTTGTGGGCCAGAGCACACCGCGCTGGCTCAGGGACTTGGAGCTGGTTCTGATCAGAAAGGCTCTCACTGGGGGGCCTGCTCCGAGAGGCTGGAGAAGCTGGCCGTGTGGGAGGGGCCCACCGCCAGAGTGTGCAGGGCTGCCTGGGGAAGACTCTAGCTGCCCTGCCCTGTTCCGATAAGCCACCTCTATCCGGGCCTGCTGCCCAGGCTGAGCTTTACCTGGTGGGGGAGAGTCACCCGTGGCTCTATTTTAGTCTGAGTCTCTCAATGCCTCCCCTTCTTGAATCCTGGGTTCTGGAGTGACTGGAGATGCAGTCACCCTCTAGTCCGCCATCTTGGATTGCCCCATGGAAAGAGCCTGCGACCGGAGGGGGCAGGGCCGCCTGGAGAAGTCTCTGACTGCCTTCCCCTGATCCCAGATGCTGCTTGCGGGTCAAAGCTCTCCGTTGGCTTTCTGAGGATCTCCACACTGCTTTCCAGAGTGGCTGCACCAATTTGCAACTCCCCCAGCAATGTATGAGTGTGCCTTTTTCCCCACATCCATGCCAATACTTATTATTGCTTGTGTTCTTGATAATAGCCATTCTAATTGGAGTTAGATGAAATCTGAGGGTAGTTTTAATTTGCATTTCTCTAATTACTAGGGATGATGAGCACTTTTTCATATATTTGTTGATCTCCTGTATATCTTCTTCTGTGAAGTGTCTGCCCATTTCCTTAGCCCATTTGTTGATTTCTTTGTATTTTTGGTGTAAAGTTTTTTAAGTTCTTTATAAACTTTGGAGATGAGTATTCTGTCTGAAGTGTGTGTGAAAAAGATTTTCTCCCACTCTGCAGGCTCTCTTTTCACATCGTTGATTGTTTCCTGTGCTGAGAAAAATCTTTTTAATTTGAATCTATGCCATTTATTGATTCTTGCTTTTATTTCTTGTGCTATGGAGGTCTTGTTAAGGAAGTCTGGTCCTAAGCCAACATGATAGAGATTCAGGCCTACTTTTTCTTCTATTTGGTAAAGGGTCTCAGGTCTAATTCCTAGATCCTTGATTCATTTTGAGTTGAGTTTTGTACAGGGTGAGAGATAGGGATTTAGTTTCATTTTACTGCATATGGATTTCCAGTTTTCCAGCACCATTTGTTGTACAGGCTATCTTTTCTCCATTGTAAGTTTTTGGCACCCTTGTCTAGTATGAGGTTACTGTACTTATGTGGGTATGTCTCTGTGTCTTCTATCCTGTACCATTGGTCTACCTGTCTATTTTGGTGCCAGTACCATGCTGTTTTTGTTACTATTGCTCTATAGTAGAGTTTAAGGTCTGGTATTGTGATACCTCCTGCATCATTCTTCCTGCCCAGGATTGTTTTGGCTATTCTGGGTCTTTTATTCTTGCAGATGAATTTCATGTTTGTTTTTTCTGTTTCTATGAGAAACGTCATAGAGATTTTCATTGGAATTGCGTTAAATCTGTATAGTGCCTTTGGAAGTATGGCCATTTTGATAATATTAATTCTGCCTATCCAAGACCATGGGAGATCTTTCCATCTTCTCAGGTCTTCCTCAATTTCTTTCTTCAATGTTTTGTAGTTTTCATTGTAGAGATCTTTTACCTCTTTGGTTAGATTGATTGCCAAGTATTTTATTTTTTTGAGGCTATTGCAAATGGAGTTGTTTTCCTCATTTCCCTTTGAGATGTTTCATCACTTATGTATAAAAATGCTTTAGATTTATGCGTGTTGATTTTATAGCCTACTATTTTGCTGAATTCATTGATGAGGTCTAGAAATTCACTGGAGGAGTTTTTTGGATCTTGTAAATAGAGAATTATGTCATCAGAAAATAGTGACTCCTTAAGTTCCTCTCTTCCTATTTGTATCCCTTTAATTTTTAGTCTGTCTGTTCTGGCTAGGATTTCCAGGATGATGTTGAATAGAAGTGGTGAAAGAGGGCATCCCTGTCTTGTTCCTGTTTTTAAAGGGAATGCTTTCAGTTTTTCTCCATTAAGAATGATGTTGGCCATGGGTTTAGCATAAATAGCCTTTACAATGTTCAGGTATGTTCCTACTATCCCTATTTTTCCTAGTGTTTTGAGCATAAAGCAGTGTTGTATTTTGTCAAATGCTTTTTCTGCATCAATTCAAATAACCATATGATTCTTATCCTTAAGTCTATTGACATGATGGATTATGTTCATTGATTTACAGATGTTAAACCATCCTTGCATTCCAGGGAGGAACCCCACTTGTTCATGGTGCACAATTTTCTTAATATGTTTTTGGATATGATTTGCCAGTATTTTGTTAAGGATCTTTGCATCTATATTCATCAAGGATATTTGTCTAAAATTTTCTTTCCTTGATGTGTCCTTGTCTGATTTGGGTATGAGGGTAATATTAGCTTCATAGAATGAGTTTGGTAGGGTTCCCTCCTCTTCTATTTCCTGGAAAACTTTGAGAAGTATTGGAATGAGTTCTTCTTTGAAGGTCTTGTAGAACTCAGCTGAGAATCCATCTGGTCCTGGGTTTTTCTTGGATGGTAGACTTTTGATGGTTTCTTCTATTTCATTGCTTGAAATTGATCTGTTTAAATTGTGTATGTCATCCTGGTTCAGTTTGGGAGGAGCATGTCTCTAGAAATTTGTCGATGTCTTCAGTATTTTCTATTTTGTTGGAATATAGATTTTCAAAGTAACTTCTCATTATGTTATGTATTTCAGTGGTATCTGTTGTGATATCTCCTTTTTCATCACGAATTTTAGTAATTGGAGTTTTCTCTCTCCTTCTCTTTGTTAGTGTGGCTAAGGGTTTGTCTATTTTGTTTAGTTTTTCAAAGAACCAACTTTTTGTTTTGTCAATTTTTTGAATTATTTCAATATCATTGATTTCAGCTCTGATTTTAACTATTTCTTGTCTTCTACTGTTTTACTGTTATTCTGTTCTTCTTTTTCTAGGGCTTTGAGCTGTAATGTTAGGTCATTTAGTTGTTGACTTTTTATTCTTTTCTTGAATGCACTCCATGCAATGAATTTTCCTCTTAGTACTGCTTTCATAGTATCCCAGAGATTTTGATATGTGGTATCATCATTCTCATTTACCTCTAAGAATTTTCTTTTCTCCTCCTTGATGTTTTCTGTTATCCATGGTTCATTCAATAGCATATTATTTAGTCTCCAGGTGTTGGAGTAATTTCCCTTTTTTATTTTGTCATTGATTTCTACTCTCTGTCCATTATGATCTGATAGAACACAAGGCAGTGTCTCTGTTTTTTTGCATTTCCTAAGGGCTGCTTTGTGGCATAACATATGGTCTATTTTCGAGAAGGTTCCATGTGCTGCTGAGAAGAAATTGAATTTGCTCGTTGATGGATGGAATATTCTATATATGTCTGTTAAGTCTAGGTTATTGATTGTGTTATTGAGTTCTATGGTTTCTTTAGTTTTTGTTTGGAAGATCTATCCAGTGGTGACAATGGTCTGTTAAAGTTACCCAGAATTATTGTGTTGTGGTCTATTTGATTCCTGGAATTGAGAAGGATTCGTTCGATGTACATGGAGGCACCATTGTTTGGGGCATAAATATTTATAATCGTTATGTCTTCCTGACTTTATGGTTGCCTTAAGCAGTATGAAATGTCCTTCTTTATCCCTTCTGACTAGCTTTGGCTTGAAGTCCACTTAATCTGAAATAAGAATGGAAACCTCTGCTTTTTTACTGAGTTTGTGTGCATGGTAGGTTTTTTCCCATCCTTTCACCTTTAGTCTGTGGATGTCTTTTTCTATGAGATGAGTCTCTTGCAGGCAGCATATTGTTGGGTCTTTCTTTTTAATCCATTCTGCCAGTCTATGTCTTTTGATTGATGAGTTTAGGCCATTAATGTTCAGGGTTATTATTTAAATATGATTTGTATTCCCAGTCCTTTGGGCTTATTTTGGGTTTTTAAACTTCGGTTGGTTTCTCCTTTGAATGGATTTTTCTCTAAGGTAGTTCCTCCCTTTGCTGACCTACATTGTTGTTTTTCATTTCCTCCTCATGGAATATTTTGTTGAGAATATTCTGTATCACAGGCTTTCTATTTGTAAATTCTTTTAACTTTTGTTTATCATGGAAGGATTTTATTTCATCCTCAGATCTGAAGGTTAGTCTTGCTAGGTATAGGATTCTTTGTTGGCAACCATGTTCTTTCAGAGCTTGAAATATGTTGTTCCAGGTCCTTCTAGCTTTTAGAGTCTGGGCTGAGAAATCTGCTCATATCCATATTGGTTTCCACCTTATATGTAATCTGATGGTTTTCTCTCATAGCCTTCAAAATTCTATCTTTATTTTGTATGTTAGGCATTTTCATTATAATGTGCCTTGGTGTGGATCTGTTGTGATTTGTGCATTTGGTGTTCTGTAAGCCTCTTGTATTTGATTTTCCATTTCTTTCTTCAGGTTTTGGAAATTTTCTGATATTATTTCATTGAATATGTTGTTCATTCCTTTGGTTTGTATCTCCGTGCCTTCCTCAATCCTGATAATTCTTTAATTTGGTCTTTTCATGATGCTCCATAGTTCTTGCAGATTCTGTTCATGATTTTTTACCATCTTCTCTGTTTGGGCAACTTTGTTTTCAAGATTAAATTTTCTGTCTTCATTGTCTGAGGTTCTGGCTTCCAAGTGGTCTAATCTGTTGGTGATGCTTTCCATGGACTTTTTAATTTGGTTTATTGTTTTCTTCATTTCAAGGATTTCCTTTTTTTTTTTTTTTTTTTTTAGAATCTCTATCTCTTTGTTGAAATGATCTTTTGCTTCCTGCATTTGCTCTTTCAACTGCTTGTTGGTATGATTATTCATTGCCTGCATTTGCTCTCTTATCTCATTCTTTGCTTCACAAATCATTTTAATCATGTATAATCTGAAGTCCTTTTCTGACATTTCTTCTACCATACTGTCACTGGATTCTATTAATATATAATCTAGATTTGTTTGGATCATTTTCTTCCCTTGTTTGTTCATGTTGTTCATGTATCTTCCCTTCTAGCACTGCAGATCTGGGATATTGAAGTTTCCCCTCTATAGGTTTATAATGACCCTATAGGTTTCTAAAACCTTTTCTTTAAGGGGGAGATCAATATCAGCAGTGCCCAGTTCAGGCAGTATGCAACCCAAAACCACATAGCCCCTATGACAATAACAATATTGTCATAATAAACAGAATGAATTCAATTATTATCTTCAGAATAACAAATAGATTTGCAATAAGGTCTGAAGTTTCTAATGGAGGACAAAGAGGATGCAGAGGGGTGTAGGATGTAGCTGTTAATGGGATAAGAAAAGAATATATAAAAGTTCTGGATCATAGAAAGAGTGTGATTATAATCAAAAGAAGTTGGTTCTTAGCATGGGAAAAGGGAGAAAGCAACTCTGAGGGAACAGGTAAACAAAAGGAAAAGAGAGCAAGAAAAGTAAAGAAATAAAAACTCAAAATTTTTCAATAAGGAGAAAAAAGAAAATCTACACTATAACAGTCATATAGTATTCAAACCTCCAGTCTTCAGTAGTCTGATGCATGACAGGTACCTGACAATGGGCATCAAGTCTCCAGCAGGCATCTCAGGATGGGATTTGCCACACTTAAAGATCGGAGCTAATAGCTTCCAGGATTATCCAAGATGGCTGCTCTGGCTTCCAAATGTGTTGGCAAATGGGGAGCTGCAGCTCAGGATGTTGGCATGGTCAGTTGGAGATCCTGGAGGCAGGATGCGGTTGGTCAGGCAGGAGTCCTAGAGGTGGGGTATGGTTGGTCTGGTTGCGGGATCCTGGAGGCGGGGTGCAATCAGTTGGTCTGGGAGTCCTGGTGTCAGGGAGCAGTCAGTCTATGTGAGGGCCCTGAAGGCAGGGAGTGATAGGCCAGGCTGAGGGATCCTGGAGACGGGGCTCAGTCAGTCTGGTCAAGGGTCCTATGGGGCCTGGCTGTTGTCTCAAAATGGCGGCAGCCATGTGTAACCAAACCTGCAGGTACTGTGACAGTGAACTTCCAGGCAACAGCAGGCAGCTGGCGCTCCACTGGCGGTCTGCGGTCAGTTTGCTGACTGCTGTTGGATGATTGGGTGGTGAACCTCAGGTGGTGGGTGATGGATAGGTGAAAGGCAGGCAATGGACAGGCAAGAGGCAGGTAAATGGCGGATGATAGGTGCCTGTTGCTCAATATTGTTACATGCTAATATTCAATTAGGTGTGTCAACCTAAGGTGTATAAATATCTTTCTGCCTTATTCATTGGCCCAATACTCCATTAACATGCAATAAATAGAGTCATACACCTGGTCTTCCAATTCCAGCTTCTTGTTCTCATGAATTATTGATAAAGTGGTGTTTTTTTTAAGTTCCAAATGTTTGGGGGATTTTTCAAATTACTTTCTGTTGTTGGTTCTACATTTAATTCCCCTGTATTTGGAGAACATACTTTGTATAGTGTCAACCCTTTTAAATTCATGGAGACTTGTTTTACAGTCCAGAATAGGGCCTATTTTGACAAATGTTTTGTGTGCACTTGAAAAGAATGTACATTCTGCAGTTACTCTCTGTCATGATTTCTTTGGACCTTGCAGGGAAGTGACTTTGTAGTCGTGTAGTTCACGTGGGCTGCCCATGCGAAGGTTGGAGCCATATCAGATCTGAGTCTTGGTGATTTGCCTTGGAATGCCTTGTGAAGAGAGAGGATGGGAGGCCTGTAAGGGGCTGCTCCCAGGCTATCCCCTGCCAGCTTCCTTGGCTCTTTGGGAGGCTGTCATGAGACATTTCTCATTATCTTCCCAAATGTGGGGAGCCCTGGAATTTCCTGCTCTGCCCTGCCACACCCCATAACAATAGAGCTACAGACTACACAACTCCCCAGCTGCAGTCTGCAACTGGTTCCTTACCAACAGGGTATCCCATTACTCACCTTGCCATTGTTTGTGTTTCACAGTTGTACTTTTTGTTATGCGTGATAAGACCCTGGGGAGCTAGCTGGCACTTTCGACTACTCTTTCTTTTGTTATTTGTGTAAGAAATACACAGTCTGAATCAAACAGTGTCCACTTCTGTCATTACCCAGCCAAATCAGTCAGGCACCTGTTCAGGGCTTCATGTTCCACCAGAGCTGTGCCAATAGCTAGGCCCTCTCTGAGCTCTTCTGAGCAAGTACATGGCCTCAGGTATGGGCAGAATCTTCCAGGACACCAGGGATATATGGGAACTTTTCAAATATTACTATGGTAATCTCATTGTCCAGCTCTCTCTGTTAAGTTTCTGAAGAATCTGCTGATCTGCAGCTTGCCCCAACCATGATGGCAACCTTAGGCTAGCTGTAACAGAGGACTTGCCTTCCTGTCTGTCACCAGGATCACTGCAGTGTCCAACAATGCCCAAGGGCATGGGGATTTTCTGTGCTCTGCTTCAAATCAAGTCAGCCCCTTTTGGCAATGCTTGTCTTCATAGCCTTCCCCATCCTGGTGACTCTGAGGGCTGGTGGGCTGGGGACAGGACAGGTGGGACAGAAGCAATCTCAGAAGTGCTATAAATTCTCACTGCTCAGTAACTTTTCTTCAATAAGTGATTCTCATTTTTTACATACTTTTGGCTACTTTCCAACATCCTGAAATGGTTCTTTTAAAATTTATGTCCAGATTTATCTATTGCTTTCTGATGAAAGGATTTTTTTAGAGCTCCTCACTTCTCCAATCTGGAAGTCCTGTTTATTAAGTCTGATAATTAGATCCTGAGGTTGACATATGTATAATATATAAATCATATTCTTCTCAAAGGTAGAGCTCTGCTTTCCCGTTTCTCTCAAAACTTAACATATTTTTCCTTATGGTTTCTCAAAGAATATTCCATGGAAAACTAAGTGATTTTAATGGACATTTCATGGGGGTGGGTGGCCGGAAGGAATTCATGGTTAAGTATGTTTGGGAAACAAAGCTGAGTAGGTTTCTTTGCTGCAAAATTTATCAGAGCTTTAATAGGTTTATACACAATATTAATTTTTTTAAAGGTATAATAAATTTTGATCATGGAACCCATCTTTTCTGATGAATATCTAAACACCTTTGGGAAACAAGGGGGAGGATGTCCACTTATTGGGCAGTAACTCTCTGTTGCCCTCTAGTGGTAAATTGCTTAATTTTCAACCTTCCTTTATTTCCTTGCAGGACTGAGAAATAGCCTCCTAATAGTTCTCCCTGCGTTTAGTTCTATATTACCCATCTTTCGTGGCGACTTTATTTACCTTTCTCAAACACAGGTCTGATTGTGTTTCTTCTCAGCTCAAAGGATTTTTAAAGTCTCATCATAAACGACTCAACTATTCCAAGAAGGAAAATGGCAGGTATTGCTGGTCATATATATAAATTTCTTCTCACTGGAAAGTCTCCTGAAACTCTTATTAGTTATAACCAAGGATGCAGATGGTATATCTATGCTTATTCTTAAAAAGACCAGTCACAAATGACCACAATGCTAAGACAGGTCACCCAGTGAGTGGGACTCAATAAATGCATAGAGTTGAATGCACTTTACTCATGATGATACCATCTCTAGAACCAGGCCCCATCCTATGGTGTTCTCAGGGACAAATGAGAAATAACTGAGATTACAAGATGTTGTTGGAGCAAGAAAAATATCCTCTGGCTTCTCAAACCTCAACATGATCATATCTGAGATATCTCAGAACAAACCTTTGTTCTCACCATTGCAGTACATCAGCAGGTTATAATCAGTGGCAGTTGATCCAGTTGGGAAATATGATGGTGACTTTAACAGAGTGGAACAAAGAGTTGTGTGGGTATGGGAGTGGGTACCAAAAATGGTGTGTGGGTTGGAGAAGGAATTGAAGGACAGTGAGGTCCCAACCAACTGTGCAGCTGGTATTTGTTAATTAATACTATAACTGTGAAATAAGAGAAAAAAATTATAGTGATTATTTTAGGATGAAAAACTTATGGATGTGATTAATTAATCATTTGTTTTAAGCATTGGTTTTTCCAGAGCATTTTGCTCATTAACAACTTTAAAAAGTGACAAACTTCATACACAGCCTAAAGCTGACAATTAAGTGGTACAATATAGATCCTGGAACTGAAAAGAAGCATGGATTTAGCCATATGTAATTATACACAAAGGTTACAACTTCTTTGGGAGATTGACTGATGAGGTTTGGGACGCTTTAAGATCTTTTTAAAAATTGCTTTTTTTGTTTTTTTTTTAAATAAAATACAGCACAACAAATTTAAGCATGCTTTAATGTTAAAAATTTGTAAAGTATGGTCAATGGTGCTCATGATGGTGGCAACTACTTATAGTCCCAGCTATTTGAGAGGCTGAAGTAGGAGGATAGATATAGCCCAGGAGTTAGAGTCCAACCAGAGCAACAGAGACCCTGTGTCAAAGAAGAAAGAAAGAGAGAGAGAAGGAAAGAAAGAAGGAGGCCAAGAAGAGAATAAGGAAAGGAAAGAGGGAGGGAGAGAGGGAAGAAAGGAGAAAAAACAGTGCTTCGTGAACATTTTGTTAAAAATCTGTGGAATGTTAATGTACAGCATCTCAGACCATGACTAATGAACAGAAATTGTCAAGATGAACATTACTCTAATTTATTTTAAAGTTTTCAGACCCAAAGCCAAAATATGTATCTCTAAAAATATTCCAGTGAGTTATAAAATGCCACCATTGATCCATCAAGCAAAATTTGACCATAGTCTGCAGGAATAGAAGCTTGGAACATTACCGCTTACAGGTTTTCTTTATTTAACATAATTGGCTATAGAATGAAGGCTCTCAGATTAGGACATAGGACAGCTGCTTCTAGTACATTTCATAATAATACCATGGAGAAACTTGCTGGCAGATGGGTGAGATTTGGTCCTCAGCTTTGTTAGGCTCAGAAAAACATGTATTTCCAGTTCATCTGAAGTCACTTATTTTTGAAACTTGTTATCAAATGGAAGAAACTGGCCACTTTTCATGTAATTTTTTCTTTGCAGTATCGGGGAATAAACCCAGAAGTACTCTTACCACTGAGCTACGCCCCCTACCTTTTAACTTTTCATTTTGAGACAGGGTCTTGCTAATTTACCCAGGCTAGTTTCAAACTTGCTTCAGACCTCCAAACTGTGATGGCAGGCGTATGCTGCTGTTCCAGGCTTCATGAAAATATCACAAAATCTCTCTAGGGGTTCTCCACCAGTTTCTGGGATAAAGTCCAGCATTACATTTACACCAAACTCTCCAATGATACTCAATGTTGTAGTTTGATTATAGTTTATCTCCCCTGAATTCATACAGTAATTTATTCCCCAGAATCTTAGGTTAAAGGGATTAAAAGGGTAGAAAGCTAACCCAACCATGGTTTTTAGAGGTCAGGTTTTTAGGAAGTGATCAGATTAGGGCTTTAGGGTGGAGCCCCCATGACTGAGTCCTGGTGGCTCTAGGAGAGGAAGAGAGAACACACAAACCCAGAGCTGCAAACGCATTCTCACTAGGATGCAATGCAGCCCAGGGTGACCCTCATCAGAATTTGTGTCAAGCTGTTTGGACTTTCCATCTCTAATACTGAGAGCTAAATAAACCCCCTTTCTTTATAAAGTAGCCTACATTGGGTATGTTGTTATAAGAATGAAAACCTGACTAGTACAAATCTCTTATTTAAATGTACTTTGATTTTTACTTAGATTTTTCACTCATCCATGTGGGTTCAAAGAGAAGCTATGAACAGAAACCCAGGAATCAACTTCTCCAATGAGTTGTTTCAGAACCCATGGGGGAGTTGTGGGGGATCCTAACACATCATGGTGAAGCTCTTTTGTCTGGAAATGTGGAAGCTGAAACAAATGTAGATTTGCTGGGTGCTTAGCAATAAATTAATTCTTTGGAATAATGATAATGCTGCTGCTGATGATTAAAGAAATAAGGTTCTCATTTCCTGCTAATCAGATACCTTGAGGTCAACTGAAGCTTCAGAGTTAGGTTAACACTCAGATATTAATTCCCCCTTCATGTAAGAGCCCTCGGTAGCCTCTTGCTCTTATATCTCTCAACTACACATTTAGAATAATTTTGTTGAAATTTCTCTGGCATCCAGGTGTTCTGTTGCAAGGGATTTTTAAAAAGCCTGCCTGTTTTATTATCAGAAGCAAACTGTTTTCACCATCTCATCTCCCTTACTCTTGATGCTTAGTAGGTAACTGTGATGTTTCTATTAAATTAAGTAACAAGCATATTCTATGCTACATTTCTGAACAGGGGTTTATCCCAGATTCATATGTTTTATCGGTTAAGCTTTTTGTCTAAAATATGACTTTGGAACATCAAGAAGATTACATAATTAAGAGAAATAATATTGAAACAGTTCCATATATCCCTTTAATTTTATTTCCAAAGCAAATTTAGGTAACACATTAATCTTTGTAACTTGGTACCTTTTCTAGGATGCCTTTCTTTGCTTTGGCAACAACAAATAACAACAACACCATCTCTGAAGTCTCCAAATTTTCTAAACTATTTTTCCTGGAGTTTCTAAGGCATCTCCTTGGTGTAAGTGAATCTGAAAAGCTTTTGTAGATAAATGTTTGAAAATGAATTTTATAGCACTTCTAAAATTTGGCAAGGGAAATTATCTCTAAAGAGATCAATCTCATTGATTTGCCAGTTTTATTAAACTTTAATCAGCTTTCCCACATTTTCATTGTTGAAGAGTGCATGTTCTCATAAGGCATAAATTCAGTCACGCAGTGCTTACAGGATAAATACATAATTTAAGGTCTCTTAATCCTTAGACACTGAGTAATAACACAATTCAATAGTGCTGCCAACAGTGAATCTATCAGTGAGAATAATGAGTCAGAGCAGGTGACATGTTTCAACAAATTGTACCAGGAGAACAGCAGCAGACTTGAAATATTCGGGAAGACTAAACTTCATATCTAATTAATCCTGAAATATTTAATTATCAAACCAACTGTCATACTAATTACTCTTCTTTATATCACAGGGGAAGGGGAACAATTCTGAAGAGATCATAATCTAATATCTAAAAAATCATCCTCATTCACAAGTATTTAACCTCAATTTAATTCATTTCATAGAGGAATCATGCTATCTACTTACTTGGAATTATAAATTACTATATATAATTTTCTAAGTGAAAATCAATTAGGAGGTCAAGTCACATTTAACCGCAATTGCAAACACTCACCCCTTGGTTTTTAGAAATAAGTAATTGGGTTTTTTTTTTTTTTTTTTTTTCCAGTGCACAGAGAGACGTTGATCATCTGTCCTTCCTAACACTCTGGGCACTGTGGAAAATAATGAAATAAAATAATAATGTGTTAGAGATGGCCTAGGTCTCAAGAAACCAAATGTTAGACAAATGAAACACAAGACCTAACTACCGCATAGGAGCTAAAAGATAGTTTTCCTTTGAATTTGAATAATACATTGGAAAAGAAAAGGAACTGTAAGTTTCCTTGATTTCATTCTTCTATGTATATAGTAATAGATGCATTAAAATAATATATGCATTAAGATTCATAAAAACATATCAACCTATTTAATTCAGCATTAAAAAAATGCACAGAGAACTTTTGGTGTTCCATGAGTTTGCATGGGTGGGTGAGTTGTGGTTCTTTTCCCATGTAAGGCTGTGTGTTTGGTCTGGGCCTTCCAGGCAACAGCGCCTGTCCACGCTCTCTGCCAAGGTTCTACCACTTCTTTATCATCCATGTCGGAACCATCTAAATTAAACACACTGAATTACTTCAGCGAGCTCTGTTGAATGGGCCTTTGTGTAGGCAGCACTGTATTAGGTTGCTTGTGCTCAAAGATTAATCATATTGATCTGTAAAATTCCATATTAGCACTCACACAATGATACAAAGTGACATCAATTTAGTAAAACCATAGGCTATGTTATTCATGAATTTGAACTTAAAATAATTTATGAAGGCTGTCATTTAAAAATATTATCTATATGAATTAAAAGGCAATCCTTAATATGAGATGATTCTCTTTTCAAAATGCAAACAATACTAAAAAGCTTTTTGGACAACATGAATATTTGAACATAATGTATGTTAATAAAATGGTTGATAATTACTCAAATGAGTTAGTATGAATTTGGTTACATAATCATACTTAAAATAGCATTATAAAAGGTCAACTTAGAAACATTTCTTCTCATTTCAGAAACAATTTCACTCAAATTCTTCACTTACATCTTGATACTAGTGTCTCCATCAGAGGAGGAGCCCCTATTTGACCCACTTAATGTTTTTCCAACTTTAAGTCTTCCTGTGTGGTAGTGGGGTTTAAACCCATGGGTGCTCTACCACTGAGCTTCATCTCCAGACCTGTTTATTTTTTATTTTGAGACAGGGCTTTTGTAAGTTGCTGAGGCTGACCTCAAACTTGCAATCCTCCTGCCTTGGTCTCCAAAGTAGCTGGAAATACAGGCATAGGCCTGCATCACTGTGCCTATCTCATCTCTGTCTTTTGAGATAAAAATCTTTAAGTTGTTTGAGACAAAATACCTTTGATTGGCATATGATGCTATAGTTGGAAATTTTATTCCAAAACAAAACAGCCAATGGTGAATCAGTAGGACAGTTGTTTTTCATTGTCCTAAAAGACATATATTTGTTATCTCTACCAAGTACTGATTTGCTGTACCAAAAAAAAAAAAAAAAAAAAAAGTGACCTTGATAATCTTGTTTATATTAACAGTACACTTAGAAGGACCTATCTGGAAGAATAATTATCAAATCTGTACTAAAAATCTTTGTCCCTTTTATTGGGTCAGTCAGGTGACTTTATAAGTTCCCAATATAACATCGATTGCCATCTTTTGAGGCAAACTTATCTTTCCTAAATGGTTCATTATAAGTAAAGCAGAGTAGCATAATTGAGAGACTATCTCCATCGTGTGAGAGCATTTATGAGGACAGACTAAGATGACAGCCATCTTCAAGTCAAGGAGAGGGGTCTCAGGAGAGCCTAAACCTGTCAACATCTTGAGCTTGGACAATTAGTCTCTAGAACGGTGAAATGAACTTCTGTTGTATAAGTGTCCCGGTCTGTGGCATTTTGTTATGGCAGATGTAGCAAACTTGTATACATGCCAAACACATTCACTCCTCAGAGTCTTTATACTTGCTGGTCCCTCTGCCTGGAGCTTTCTGCTCTGATAGCCATGGAGTTCATTTTCTTATTCAGATTTCTGTTCAAAGGTTACCTCATCAGAAGCCTCCCCAACCACCTCACATGGGGCAGGTTCTCCCCACAACTGTCTGCTCATCCTCTTACCTGCTTTGAATGTTTTTCATAACAGTTACCACCATTTCTCAGTATCATATATATATATATATATATATATATATCTTCTTGTCTCTTTGCTTTTATGTTCCCTCCATCAGAAAGTAAAAGGCTTTTAGTGCAAAAGACTTGCCTATTTTATTCTACCATGTTCTCCTAGTTCCTGTAACAATGCCTGGCCCAGAGTAGCAGTTTGCTAATGTTGAATGGACTTTTTAAATGCACAATTTTAGGTTGATGAGGAAAAATGGATCTGGTTTCAAAAATAATATCCTCAGGAAATTGAAGTTAGGCTCCCCCCAACTCCATATTTTGTCATGTTGCCACAAAAGCCCAGTTTTATCACAAAAGCATTCTAAGCACCTTGGAAGGTTTAGGTCTCCTACACATATGGGAGGAGGCAAAGATAGAAGTTGAGGTGCAGCAAAAGGGACAAAGCACTTCAAAAGTCTGCTCTTACAGAGGATGTGGCCTTTCTGAGAGCAGCAAGAAGAGGCCCTGTGGAGGAGGCTAGTGAGTGGACACCTTGCAGCACCCTGTCATAACAGGTATCACTGGAAGTTGATGGTACATCAGTGTGGGCACTTGCATAAGAGCAAAGGTTACTTAAAAATGTCACTGTTTTAAATTTAGAGTTGAAAAAAGAATTAAAAACAATCGACGAAATGAATTCACAGCCACTATTGTGAAAGTAGAGATTAGGTTGTAAATTCTGTGAGAAGAGGGATCACATCTCTCTTGTTCATTGTTGTAGTCCCGGAACCTAGGGAAGTGCCTGCTAAAATAACAGAATGAGTACACAAATAGGAAGGAGCAATAAAACTTAGGACTTGATGTAGCTCTTGCCCACCTAACACCTTTCCATGAGTTCAAATCCTATCATACAGTTTATCAGCTTACCAATGAAGAGATCTGACAATTGGTTAGTGTTTTAGTCACTGCTGTGACTAAAGTTCTGACAAGAACAATTTTAGAGGAGGAAAAGTTGGGGGGCTCACAGTTTCAGAGGTCTCAGTTCATAAACAGCCCACTCCATTCCTCAGGGCTTGGTGGTGAGGCTGAACATCATGGTGGAAGAGTGTGGCAGAGGGGAGCAACTCACATGGTGACCAGGAAGCAGGAAAAGAGAGACTCCACTCACCAGCTACAACATGTGTACCCCAAAGGCACACCCTCAATGACCCACCTCCTCCAGTCACACCCTACCTGCCTTCTGTTACCTCTCAGTTATTCTAATAGGGATTAATTTGCTAAATGTATTAAGGCTTTCATAACCCATTCATTTCACCTGTGAATGTTCTTGCACTGTCTCATATACTTCTGGGGGACACCTAATATCAAAACCATAACAGTTAGCAAGATAATGGCAATCATTTCACTTTTGTTCTAAATATGTTTTAAAAAATATATACATCAACATAGGTAAGTATCAAGTTAATTTTTAGAAATAAGATATAAAATTGTAAACCAAAATGCTTGTAAATTTTTTCTAAAACATCCTAACAAGTAAAATAAATTTACAAATTACATTTCAAACTTTTATTGGTGTTATATTATATGAAAGAATATATTCATTCAATCTTTTAAAAAGCTTGACAAGCTAAATCAAAGATAGTATTAAGGTCTAGATTTGGTGGTATATTAGAAAGCACACCTAGAAAGTCATTGGGAAAATCAGAAATGGGTGTGGTTATGCCTATTTCTGCTCTCAAAACAGTGTTTAGTAATAGCCCTATTTCTTATGTATGTAAAATGTGAATTTCAACTCTAAAATTATAAGGCTTTTGTAAAGATAACATGCAGTATAAAAATTTTTCCCCAAAGGAACATAACCATAGTCAGAATAAAAAATTTAAACAATTGGGATCTTCCTTCCAAAATGCAGTTTCGAAGTAGAAATGAAAAGAGGGGTGATATATGACTTGAAGGAAAAAAAAAAGATTAAACAAAACCTTTTTGATTAATGATCTGAGTCAAAATCGAAAAGAATAAGTTCTAAATCAGTTCCACCCTGAAATACCCCTGGGACACATCACTACGGATTATTAATTCACAGCTATGAGTTAAAAATTGCACTTTATTTATCACACAGAAATCATTGTGTTTTTTTTTTTTTTTTTTTTTTGTGGTGCTGGGAATCAAACCCACGGCCTTGTGCTTGCAAGGCAAGCAAGCACTTTACCAACTGAGCTATCTCCCCAGCCCCTCATTGCTGTTTTCAAACTGACAAATGGTTAACCCCCATCGTACTGCATTTTATGAATGTTCAGAGGCTGGAACAGTGGACCACAACATATTTGAGAAGACAACCCCGCTCTGCCAGCAGGAGGAGGTTTTTCTCCTTCATTTCTCCTGGTGAGGCTCAATCTTGTGGAGCATTTCTTTTTCACTTTTGCTCTGGTCTTGGCTTGAGGTCAACAGAAACTTGAATCAGGATTTCAGAGATTTCCATATTGTTTTTATCTCTTGACTTACCAAGAAAACAAATTTACACTTATTTTTGAACTTTTTTTTTTCCAGTAAAAGGATCAAAGGTCAGGTTTCTGTAAAATGTAGGCAACTTAAACATGGTTTGATGTGTGTTTCTGGTGGGGTAAAGTATTGACTGTGCATTCAAAACAAGCAAATAGAAATACTGAAAGTATTATTTTAATCAGCCCAGATATTACTTGGAGTATTCCCTTATTTCAAAATCTTATTTATAATCTCCAAAATTTATAAAGAACTTAAAAAATTTATGCCCAAAATACAAAGAACTCAATCAATAAATGGGCTAAGGAACTGGGCAGACACTTCACAGAAGATATATAGGTGATCAACAAATACAAAAAAGTGCTCATCATCTCTAGTAATTAGAGAAATGCAAATCAAAACCACCCTGAGATTTCATCTAACTCCAATTGGAATGGCTATTATCAAGAACACAAGCAATAATAAGTGTTGGCATGATATGGAGAAAAAGGCACACTCATACATTGCTAGTGGAGTTGCAAATTGGTGCAGCCACTCTGAAAAGTAGTATGGAGATTCCTCAGAACACTTGGAATGGACCCACCTTTTGACCCAGTTATCCCACTTCTCGACTTAAAATCAGCATACTACAGTGACACAGTCACATTAATGTTTATAACTTCTGAATTCACAATTGCTAAACTATGGAACCAACCTAGGTGCCCTTCGATAGATGTGGTATATATACACAGTGGAATACTACTCAGCCATAAGGAAGAAAAAAATTATGGCATTTGCAGGTAAATGGATGGAGATGGAGAATATCATTCTAAGTGAAATAAACCAATCCCCAAGAAACAAGGCTGAAGGTTTTCTCTGATAAGTGGATGATGATACATAAAGGGGAGGGGCAGGGGTTAAGAAAATAATGGAGGAACTTTGGATTGTGTAGAGGGAAATGGGGTAGGAGAGGATGGAAGAAGAAAAGATAGTGGACTGAGACAGACAGTATTACCCTAAGTGTATATATGATTACACGCAAGGTGTGAATCTACATTGTGTACAACCATAGAAATGAAATGTTGTACCACATTTGTGTACAATGAATCAAAATGCAGTCTGTAAAATAAATAAAAAACATTAAAAAACAAAATCCTTTTATATAGTACACATTACCTTCATTATTGTTTATTTTAATTGGTTTTAATTTACAGGGTAAATATCTTTTCAGATTATTTTCTCAAAGGATTGGTATAGCAACAAACCATCAAACTCTTCTCTCTAGCTTACTAGCTTTCTTTCCCTCCCTCTAGCCTCACTTCCAAACTCTTCACTTCCCTTCATTTTTTAGCAATTGTCCCTGCCAGCTTTAGAAAAAAATAATTGTAATTTGTCCTAAATGAATTCTCTTGGATTTGAAAACCAAAATGAGTCACACTTCAGGCTGTGTATTTTCTCCATTAATTGTAATTGAAAAGATATCTCCCAGAAAATGTCTGCTTGAAAAATCATCATCTTAGTAGTGTATCTAATGTTATTCCTATCACACTCCAGAATTTTGAATCACAATATAGAATGCTGCTTTATCAGTTAAGCAGATATATAAAGGAAGGCACTCCAGAATATGTGAAAAAGTTACCCTACTCAACGAAGGAAATAGTGACAAAAATTGTTTCTAGTTATATCAAAAAGCAGAACTGTGATCGCAGTGCTGCTTGAATGAACTACTTCCTATTTTCTGGAAAGAAGATAGGCAGCTAATTATATTCCAGTAAGGTTCATTCCTATAGTGGAGCTCTTCAGTTGGGAAGCAAGAAACAAAGCAATGTGTTCCAAATAAATTCTGTTTTGGGGTCCTGGTAAAGATCTGGCTCAGGAATGAGAAACTTACAAATGCTGGTGTTGGTCTGAGAGGTAAATTATTAAATTAGGGAAGAGAAGTATAAATTTGCTCATAAAATTCAACATACAATTTTAGTTACAAAAATAAAAATTAAAGTACACTTTACATGAACTGTGTTAAGTCCTGCAATTCAGCAAATCTAAGTACATAGCTTGTCTATAAAATTAAATGACAAACATTTGGTTAATTCACCTGGTTAATAGAGTCCAACTTGGTCTTTCATTTGTTATGGTTCCGCCTTTGGATTATTGCCAGACCCCAGAAAAGAATGACAAGGAAAAAGTGATTTCTGGATAAACTTGCCTGGTTTATTAATCAGTGGGTCTTCTTTATGGATCACATGATGAAGTGATTGATTCTCAAAGAAACGACACTGTGTCAATGGTTTTATATCATGTTCTTATTATAAATCACAGTAGGAGAATAACCAAGAAATCAGTCAAGACAAAGATACACATTCGTGTTCACAGCAGAACTCAACAGACCACCAGGTGTCTTAATGTGATGTGACTGTTCTTGACCAGTGTATATTCTACCTTGTGCTGACAAATATAGTGGCCAATAGCTGCATTGTGACTTAAGTAAGTTAAGCTAAATAAAAAAGTGTAGTTCTTCAGTTTCCCTGGTTGCATTTCAGCCACGTGTGGTCAGTCTGTACTGGACAAGGCAGATAGAGATAGGCATTTACATCACTGCAGAAAGTTCTACTGGATAATGTCTGATCCTATAACTTGCCATGATAATTTACTTCTTAAGTATTTTTTCTTATGAAGCAATTAACATTTTTATTTAAAAATTTTTTCAAGGTTTACATAGACTTTATTGTTACACCAGAGCCAATATACGCAGTCCCAGATGCCGTGGAAGACTAGAGAAATCATGATCACAGAAGCGGTGACTGGAATTGAAGGACATGATCCAGGAGAAGCCATTCGGGAATGCAGACATGATCAGGATGTGCTGGCAGGGGTGGTCAGGTCACAGAGACAGGGAGAGAACAGGGCCTTCACTCCTGCCTCATGTGGTGCTCCAGTGTCACAGGACCAAGATGGCCTGCAGAAGGAACATAGGAAGCAGGAGGTGAGCCCAGTGGTGACATCCATGGTCCCCAGCTACTTTTGTGGTGGCTTGAAATGGATCTGGGTGGGTGGCCCAAGGAGCTGTTGGGCTGGACCTGTCAGGCCCCACAGCAGCAGCTGCATCAGAACAGATTAGACCACAGAGATTAATACACAGACTACCACCAGCTGGAACCCAAGGTCAGGAAGTCAAAAATCTAACATTTTTATTATGGGAAATTTAGAAACTATAGATAAGCCAAATTAATTCAACTATGAGCTAGTCCTATGATGCATAGATAACTTCTTAATATTTCACATTTATTTTAGTTTCTTCTAAACATATACAAATTTTAAACAAAATGCATAATACCAAACTTACCATTTTATAAAATTTGTTGTGTCAAATATATTTCTCTCTCATTTTTCTCTTTATCATTTTACATGGCTGCATAATAGTTATTCACACCATTGCTGCATGGTTGTCAATATAGACTATTATACTTCATTTAATACATTCCTTATTTAAGATATCTATATTTTTAATTTTTCTGTTATGAAAAATTCTGTAGGTAAATCTTTAAAGCCATTTATAATTACTTTCTTGGTGTAAATATTGAAATTAGGATTCGTGGGTGTTAATTTACTTCAAAATGTCACTCTTAGGAATTGAACTTGGTGGAAGGAAGTCTGAACCCAAGATTCCTCACCTACAAAGGACAGGATTTAATGAAATGATCTTCAAGCACTCTCCTATCTTTATGGGTCCAAGAATTTTTTAAATGAGTTTAAAACCAGAATTTACTAAAAGGAAGAAAGAAGAAAATGCTTGGCTTGAGAAAGCTATTGAAAGAGATGAGATTTCTTCTCTTGTACACACGTAGTATTGTGTGAGGTCAGGATTTTCCAGGCTGATGGGGGAAAGATGTGACCACAAGGTGGCAGTAGCACATAGTGCACTTTCTTTGGGTAGTACTTTGTCAGGTTTGCATGTAGGGGTGGTCATGGGGGAGAGAAGTCCTTCTACCCATGAGACCTACCAAAGACAATGGCATGGGGTCACTGGAGCCACCACCCCAAAGTGGAAAGGGGCAAGGGAATCAGAGAGGGAGGTTAATTGGTTAGGTGAGGTCACACCACATAATGGGGGTCTCTGGGTAAGAGAGTTCACAAGGGCAGCAGGGACTTGGGTGCTTGTATAGCTCCAGTTTGTCTTATCTAAAGCTAAGTGTTGGGTACAGTTTCTGAGTAAGCAAAACAGGAAGACTCCAAATGATTAAAAAATATTTGTATTTAGGATATATTAGAAACAAGTGGATGTATAAGAACTTGAGTTAGGTATGTGTGAGTTAATAGTCCTATAGGCCTGCAGTGAAGAAGTAAATAACAGAGCCCATTAAGGGGCCATCTTTGGCTCATGTTTGTAACAATATAACTACATCTTATTAGTTAATCGTTTCATCAACAAATATCTATTGTTTGTTCTAGGCACTCTGGCAGGAAATGAGCTTCAAAATTGAAGAAGATTCAGTCTTTGATTTTAAGGAACTTATTCAAGAGAGGACCTTGAATGTAAGGGTGAGATCCTGATATGATAGATAGCAGTTAATATTTTCATATTTTTTTTCTAGAATAGCCATCTAGTTGCTAATAATTATTTTACAATGAGGATACCAAGCAAACATATTTGAAAAATGTATTAGAATTAACTTTATTTACTTCCAACTCCATAATTAACTCTGAAAACAAGTAAAATTTATTATTACAATTCATACAATTCAGGGTGGAGATGAAGGGGAACATTGATCCTTAGCAGTTATTAGACTGACTTTTGTCATTAGATTCCCCAAATTCAACTCAGTATTTACTGCCTTTTAATAGGAAATTTAGCAAATCTTGTGGCATTTCTGTCAACCCCCCACCAACCTGATCTAAAAATTGTAAAGCCATGTTTGTCTCCATCCTCTCATTCAAACCCAACATACAATCAGTTGGTAAATCACATAGATTCCATGGTCACAATGACTTTATTGATTCTCCTTTTCTTCCAGTGCCCATGGTGTGACTGGTTCTGAACTTCATTTCCTTTAACAATTGTTTCCCAAAACATCTCCTACTTCCAAATCTTGAGCCACTCGTTGCTTTCCAGATTGTTCTCCCATCAGTAAACTTCTAAGTTCACCTTTTCCTCTGTTCAGATGTGCCACAGTAAACTCCTTACTCAGACATTCAGAACTCTCTAAGACATCATCCCAATATTCCTGATTGTTCTAACGTGTCCTATCATCTCAGGTGTTATAGAATACCAGCACTCCTCATAACATGTTTTGAAATTTTCTCAGTGTTTACTCACGTAGTACTTGCTTCTTGAAAATAGATTCCTCAAACCGCATATCAAAACCAGGTCCACATTTCAAGGCTAATCACAAACCATTATATTTAAGAAAACTTTTCTCATTTCTTTAATTAACTGAAAAATTCCTGGCTTTTAAACAAATTTCTCTGAACTGCTCAGAGTTTATTTTATATTACCTTTTGACTAATCATTTATGCCTCTTTTCTTCCTATATAAGACCAAACTTTGCGTGAAATTCTTGCTCATTTATGCAAACTCTATGTCTATATCTATAATGAATTAAAATGTGTTGTGCTCTTTATAGAACTTCAGGTGGACACATTTTTTTTTTTACTGGCTATTGACACAAGATGATCAACAATAAGAAACAGTTCTGGTGTTATGGACAAACCACCAAGCAGCTTCATTCAATCAGAAAATATATTAAATTCCAAGAAAAAAATATATATCCATGCAATTTTGTGACTCATGGTTTCTACAAAAACGTGTACATGTTTGAGATTTCATCTACCCAAACAATTTTCACAAGTAATGACCATACAAATTCTTTAGGCCTGAAAATTCTGAGAGTAATAAAAAAGTCATTAACAAGTCTGCATCAGCACCAGGTTAGAAATTTTTTTAGCATGAAAGTCTGTATTTTAAAAACCTAAATTTCAGAATAGGAACTACTATTATTTGTTGTAACCATCATTGATGTTATTGATTTCTGTATGAACAATTAAAGAAGTAATTTCATAAATATTCTGTGATTTACTGGCAACAGGATTTAATTCATGAAACATTTAATAGGCAAATTGTTTTAGTTGGCTTTTGCATTGCAGTGAACAAAAAAACTGACCAAAACGTGGCCTAATCCATTGTTCTGGGTTCCAGGTGAGGCAGAACATCATGGTGGAAGGGTGTGGAGGAGGAAAGCAGCTGACAAGAGGCAACAGGAATGAGAGAGGGGGAGGGGGCACTCTGCTCATCGAGGACAAAATATAAACCCCAAAGGCACATCCCCAGTGACTTACCTTCTCAGCTCACCCTACAGTTACTGCCTAGTTAATCCATATCAGCAGACTGATCCCTTGATTAGGCTTCGGCTCCCGTGAGTCAATCATTTCACCTCGGAAAATTCTTGCATTTTCTAACACATGAGCTTTGGGGGACCTCATATCCAAACCAAAATACACATAATATTACTTAATAAATGACTGCTAGAGTTAACAGCAATTAAAGTTTCCATATACAAAGACAGGAAGAGGATGTGGAAAGTTCATAGCATTTTAAATTAGGGATTGAGATAAATGTGAAATACAAGAAATATATTACATGGAATCAACTTTGTTGTAGACCTGATGGTAGAATAATTGATTTGCACAGGAAATTTGGTATAAATGGGTCTATTAATTAGAAGGATCTAATGAATACATGTTAGCTAACTTTAATGATGCAATTACTTCATATTCATATATGATTTATCAGATGAATTTCAGGACTACTATAGTGTAAAACCCAAGTTCTCAATGTCCTCTGATAATAAATTTTTAGTAAAATCCTTACAACTCAACACTTTTCCAATTATTTCCATTTTTAAGTGGAAAATGTCTCCATTGTCTCACTGACATTGATTTCCCTAGGTGCAGAATCTTTGAAAGGCCTCATCTCAGCAGTCACAAAAATCTGATTTTAAAGTGCATCTCTAGTGAACACATTATTAAGGATTGCTTCATGGTAACCAAAGTCACCAGAACCTTATTCCTTTCACCAAGTTCTTGGGAGGTTGACTTCTGAGATGGTTGTTCAGAGAGTCTGTAACAGAGCCAGGAGAGGCAATCTTGAGTGGTATTTTTGAACATCACAATTTACTTCTCTCCTTTGGAAGGTGCTGGAAAAATACAGCTGGAAATTCTTGTTCTTTGGGTGTCCCCTTTCTAGGATATAAGTAGATTATATTCCCATCTATTACTTTTTTAAAGACTGTAATCATCTTAACTACTAGATCTGGATGTTGCTTCCAAATCTCCACAGCAACATGCATTGTTCTTCTCTAAGTTCCAACTGCTCCTTATTTATGTATCTGTATCCCCCAAGGTGAAATAAATACTAATTATACTGCATATAGTTATCTCTGCTTGTCTGGAACAAAAGCTCCTTGAGGGCAGAGAGCATTTTAACTTATACTCATACCCAGTTATTGCCTGTTATAAGACAGGTACTCAAAAATTTTAATGAATGAATAAAAAGTAGATTTTGGTTAATGTAATGTATGTAGTCATACCATTTGCATGCTGAGAAGGTAAGTTTTTACAAGTTTTAATGAAAATTTCACTCATTATGTACTTTTTAAACTGTATAAAATATGTTTTCTAAGGTTAAATACTTTTGAGTGCTTCTCAAGCTGGACTTAGCTCAATCCTTGGTCATCATCCCTGAAGCCATGGGCTAAAATGTCACAAATTGTAGTTGGTTCTCTTGGCTCCTTAGCATCTGTCTCCCATCTTACTATGCAGCTTTGTTCTTAAATTAGATGTACACCTGAGAATGACAGAGACGTGTCCATGAGCAAGAAAATATTCTGCCAAATGGGCCTCTGTCCTTAAAATTGACTCTTCTACTTTTTCATCTATTTTCAGTTCCATCCTGAAAATCTACTTGATTTCATACAAATTAATGAAAACTGAAATGTTTGAACAGGAAGTTAATAACTAGCGACAATGAGCGAATGTAATAGAAGTAATAACTGCTTCTGAAAATGCCAGGTAGTTTCTGGCAAACAGAAAAGATTGTCTTTGAACTGTAATTTGGAGGGGAAGGAGTCAGTTTTAATGAGATTTGGGGGTTTAAAAAATCCCTAGTAAAGATTTCAGCTGTCATTCTTATCATGGAAATTAATTCTACAGTGAAAGCTAGCTGAGACCTCAGTTACCAGGTAAGAAGTGCTGCTCAAGTAATTTGTTAAAAAAGTTACATTAGTATTTAAGTTATGTCAAATATTACAGATATAAAAGTTGCATTTACAATCAAGTGTAATGTTTACTTCTTAATATAATTATTAACATAATATGTAAAACATGGAAGAATTTTAAAAATTTAAAGGGCAGATCAATTTCTGTGCTTCTCCTACATAATTATGTGCATCACAATAAAACTGCAAGGAAGTACTTTGTGGTCTCACTCGCTTCTGTTCTTATTTCTAAGTTCAAAGATTTATATATTTTCTTTTTCGTTTTCTGTTTTTTTGGACTGAGACTTCCATATGTTGCCCAGGCTAGTCTTGAACTAGGCTCAAAGGATCTTCCACTGCAGCCTCCTGAGTAGGTGGGACTATAGGTATTTGCCATCATTCCCATCTTAGTATTTTTAAAATAAAAATTGGGCACCTATTCATCAGTTGAGTTTGGTTTTATGCTATAAATCATTGAAGTACAATATTTAGTGAACATATTTTTAAAGCCAAGAAAGGAATAAGTATTGCACAAGTTAAACAGCTATCTGAAATCATAATGTACATTACACACATATACAAAAACCAGTTCATCTGACTCACCAATTTAAAATCTGACCAGAAGATTATAATGATTTCATGTGGAATTCTATGGCAGCAAAAAGTAAACCATAAGTTACATAATCATTTTTCTAAGAAAGGTGTGTTAACATGTAATGATAGTATTTTGTATGTATTAAAGCTGGATTAGGGAATAGCTATTTCAATGAGGGTCAAGAGTAGAAAAGGAATATGAAATAATCTGAGGGTTCCATTTGATTATTTAAAAATCTTTTTTCTTGGCAAAGACAGCTGAAAGACACTAGACATTTTCATAGCCTTGTCCTCTAGATCTAATTAGATTTCGGTCAGGAACATCCAAATTTAAAGAGCTGCCTCTGCCAAGCTGGGTCTCTTCCCAACCCTCAACCTCAGGGCCGTCTCTTTCTCTTCTTCAACTTCAAACCTAGAAAAGAGGATCAAAAACAACAGACTCCAGAAGCAACCATTGCACTGGCTCCTTTGTTCTGGGGAAAAGGCAAAGAGTATGAGGTTTCAGTCATTTTTTTTGTCCCAGGAAATCAGACGGAAAGGAAGGTATAGAGGGGTCAAGACTAGACTAGTCCTATCCCAAGTGAACTGCTGTCTAGTCACAGGTGGAGTTAACCCTTGAGGCCTTCAATCACAAGATTTCGGGGGTGGGAGACCTGGAAGGCAGCAGGAGTGTGTGTGGAGGATCGGGTGGTGGTGGTGAGAAGTCTTCCATAGGGTGCGCAAGGCAGAGGATATACTTTATCAGATAGAGACACCATGCAAAGCAGCGCCTTTGGTCTCGGTTGGCATCTTCCTTATCTGTTGCAGCAATCGCGATGTTACGTGAGTTCCTGTGTTGCTCTCATATTCAAAGGCACAGGAATTCCAGGGAGCAATTAACGTCTTTGAAATAAGTGTAGAAATAAGTCTCGCATTGGACAAGATCAGTTTCTGTGACTCTTCTGCATCCAGCACTGATTCCCCAGATGCTCCCCAACGTCCTCTTAACAGCCAAGTCAACCAGATGACTTTCAGTCCGCACTGTTGTTAGGATACTTTTATTTTCTCAGCAGAACAATTTACCCCTCCCCCCGACAGCCGTTCGCTGGTGAAAACATGAAGAAAGTACACTTAGGAAAATGGTGTTAACTAATCGTGACCTTTGAATGCCCTTTGGGTCTGCGTTGGGGATTTAGGGATGACTTTTTTTTTTTTTTTAAAGCAAAATCAGTAACAGACTACATAGGTGAGTATATGTAGGCATGAGAATACACACAGACACACACTTTTTTTTTTTTTTTTCAAATTAAGTTGTAGATTCTTTCGTCTGATTTGCCGGTTGCCAGTCACCTCTGCAGGTGCCAGGGGATCCCAGGATTCAAGGAGCGTCCCGTATTTAAGGACCCGACCCTGCCTCCCTGGAAGACACCCCTCCCCCAGTCCAGGGGCTGTTCCTCCCCGCGCGGCCAAGCCGCCCGCGCAGCGATCCCAGTTCGGTGCCTCTCCACCGTTCCCCGCACTGTCCCGGGCCCCATCGCTGCCCCAGCGTTCCTTCCTCTTCCTGGGCCACAATCTTGGCGTTCCGGGATTGGCTTTTCCCGTTACCAGCAGGACCCGGTCCGGAAAGACCTCTCGTGGGGACCTCGAGCACCACATGCGACCCTCAAACCCCAATTCTCCTTCCCGCCTCACTGGGCCACAGGCGCTGGGGGCCGGGCAGGCGAAGCGCAGCCTCGGGTGCTCTAAGGCCCAAAATGACCGAAGGCCGGCCGTCACCGAGGACTAGGAGGCCCCCGGGTCAGACCTGGGGCCACCCCGCCGCTCCTCGGCTGCTGTCTGGGAGGAAGTGTAGGTGTGTGAGCCGGGGAAAGGGAGCGAGCCGCGCCCTCGGGCCGGCGTGGTCAGGGCGCCGCGGCCTGCGCAGCCCCGAGGGCCCCGCGTCGCTCTCCCGAGCCAAGGTTCTCAGGAGCGGGCCGCGCAAAAGACGTTGGCGGGAGGAGTTAGCGGCTGTTGGGGGAACGGGTTGAGGGAAACAGTCCCTTCCAAAGCACGGCAATCGCGGGGTGGGCGCCGTGCTCCCTCCCAGGCCGGGGGCGCTGGCCAGAAGGGGCGCGTGTGGCGACGGTGACCGCCTGCCGCGGCACGCCCGGGCAGGGCTGCGCAGAAGAGCCGGGGGCGGTCGCCCGTTGGCCCGGCTGGGGCTGAACGCCCAGGGGTCGCGGCGCGTCTGCCCGCAGCGCGTCAGGTGAGGAGGTCGCCATGGCGATGTGGCCCCAGGCGCGCAGGCCCGCTGCGGTTGGCATGGAAGCGGCCCTTGCGAGGCCCGGGGACGCCGCTGATTGGCCGATTCAACAGACGCGGGTGGGTTGAAAGTAATCAGCGCTGAGCGCCAGGCCGCCGCCGCTGGGAGCCCGACGCCCCCGCTGGAATCTATTAACACCTCGGACCGCCCCGCCCCCCTCAGGCGGCACCTCAGCCGGCTCCTCGGCCCCATCACGGTGTGCACTTGCTAATCGTTCGAGACTGAGAGCTAAAACGCCAGGAGGAGCCGGCCGCTCTGGCTTCAAGCAGGTTTTGGCGTCTTGTGCTGGTGGGAGGAGGGCCGCGGGGCAGCACCCTACATGTCGCTTGGGAAGGGTACAGAGCTTTCCGTAGTCAGGTACCCTGGATCTTTTGTTTGGGGTCAGGAGAGATGAGCTTCGTGGCGGACAAAGACTGAGGCTTTGGGGTTTAAACTCTCAACTTACCATCCTGACGTGGAGGTTTGGCAGGATGTCTCCTTCCTGCCAGCCCTCAGCTAGATTTTGGATGGAATCCCGCAGAGAGTCAAATCACTGTTTTGGTTCAGAGCAGCTTTGATCGCTTACAGGGTCACTCATGGCCCTTTCAACCCATAATAATTTGTTGGGAAGATAAGCAGTTGGTGCCGATTCCAAGACTTGGTGCTCAGCCTCCTAGAGATTCACTGAATACTTGGAGCCCCAGGTAGGGAGGATTGACTAACTGGCTTGTCTCTTTCTCTTTCCCTGGTGGCAGCAGCTTGTGGCGTCCAAGGCGATGCGTCGCAGCAGCTCCAAGAGTGGAGTCGTCCTGGCTACAGTGACCAGAGGTTCTGATGCTTCTCAGATGCTTACCAGAGCCCAGCTTGGTCAAGATCCCCCCCAAAGGACAGTGCTAGGGGTACTAACCGAGAATGGGCAGTACAGGAAGACCTGTGGCCAGGTAATGAAGAAGCACTGGGAAAGATGCTGTGGAGAATGACGCTTCTGTGATGGTAGTAGATGCTTTTCTCCTGAACTTGTACCTGACGGACTCCCCAGGAATATTGCAGCCTTGGATCTGGACTACAAGGAAGTTGATTTCTTAAGACCATCTTAACCAGTCCTATTTTGGGCCAGAAATAGTGATTAATTTTTTTTTTTTTTTTGTTATCTTTCCAACATGAAGGAAATAGGCCTAGGAACTGTTTGGATTAAGTATTATGCAGAGTGATTCAGGGGCTAGGCTGAAAAAAATGTGATTGCCCAAAATGAACAATGGAGATGGAGTTCCTTGTCAGAGTTTTGTCCAAGGTAGTACCTAAAGCAGTACTGGGTAACCTTTGCTGTGTTCATTGGGGATAGTGTGAGAATTGGGATTGGATCAAGCTACTTCAGGCTATATTAGGATACTTCGAAAAGGTTGCTTTGAGAGCAGACATCTTCCTGCTGACAAATTGTAGTTGGGCATACAGGTAATGGACCCTCAGATATTAGTTGTATGTGCTTAACTTATCACAGGTAACTTCCTTTGAAGATTAAAAATAAATCCAGACACTTAAATGCAAAGGAGGGGTTTGAATCCTTAGGAATGATTTTTTTTTAAGATAGAAAAATCTTCCCTGTCTGCTATTAGATTAACCTTCATAATGATGCCTTAAGCCTGTATTGTACATCTAAGTGCTTGATGGTCACAATAGTCAGTGAAGTAGGGAAGCCAGGTATTCTTCCTGTTTTGCAGGTGAGAAAGCTTGAGGTTTAATTTCCCCCAAAATTTGTGGAGGCTAGATTAGAAGCCTCCCATCTCATGTATCTTCAAGTCATCTGCCTTTCGGTGGTTTGATTAGTTTGGAAAAAATACTCAAAATAATCTGTTCAAAACTTTGGAGAAAATTGAGTGAAAGTGGTTTTAATAAACTTAATTTTCTTAGCAATATTTATTTCTTATAGTCTAAGACCTGGTGCTTGTGAATTGGCAGTTATGCTTTGCTGAGTGGTCTCATTTAAATTCACAATTGGTAATCTCTCCCATTACCTGGTACCACCTCTACATTTTCTTGCTCCATTCCTCTACAACCTTCTTAGAGACCTATACCCTAACCCCTTTTCTCTTTAATCCTCCATAACTCCTACTGCATCTTTCTCTCAGCTGATGACTTTGTATGTTATTTTCCTAAAAACATGGAAACAACCAGAAGGGAATTTCCATTGTTTCCATGTGCCACATACCCTGCTATTGCCATCCTGTTCTGTAACTAAAATGTCCCTTTTATATAAGGTGATCCCCCCAAAAAGTGTGCAGTATACTTAATGCCCTCTTGCTTCTTCAGGGGTCTCGCTCCAATAACTGTTTTCTGTAATCAGTTTTCTCTGCTTTACTAAGTCCATAAGGATATAAATGAATTATAATTTTTTCATCAGAATCTTTCAACTACACATGTTTTTGCAGCTACTTTCCTGTTTATAGCAAGATTTCTTGAGAATTTGTCTATCCTATTAACTCATAAGCTCTATCAGAGTGAGGATTTGGGATATCATGTTCTTTACTGTATTCCTAGTACTTGGGACAGTACATATGCCAGAGTAGCATACAAGTATTTATTGAATGAATTCTGTCTATAGTTCTTCTCTTGTTCTCTTTTGACTCAATTCTTATTTCTTTCCTTATTTGACTGGTCAGTAGCATTTTACATGGTTGACTATTCTTTATTCTTGAAGTAATTTCTTCTTACTCATCTTAGAGAACACTACCCTCTCCAGGCGTACTATCTACTTTCCTCATTGGCCACTCCTCAGTATCCTGGTTCCTTGTTTCTCTGATTTCCAAAAGTCAGAGTGCCCCAGGGCTTAGTCTTTGGTTGGAGTCTTGTCCTCACTCCCTCAGTAATCTCTTCAGGTCGTCTAGCATTAAATACCATCTGTCTGTTGATGATTCACATTTTAACCTCTGACCTGCCCCGCCCCCTAAGCTGTATCATAAGCTTACAAACTCAGCATTCCGCTTCATATCTTCACTTGAATCATGTAAGAAGCACCTAATATTTGGGCAAAACCAAACATCAGCCCTTTTCCCTACCCCCACTTGCTCTTCCCAAAGTCTTGGTCATCTCTATAAAAGAAACATCTTTCCTTCCTGTGACCAAACCTGAAACATTTGTCATCCTTGACTTCTCTTTTTCTCCTACCTTCCATCTAATCTACTTTGAAAATATTGTTGGTTCTACTTTAAAAAATGTTTAGAATCTCTTTCCCTCTTATTATTTTCTATCTTGATTTAAACTCCTAGTGTATCTCACCTGAAATTTGTAAGTATCCTAACTGGTCATCTTAATCTGATTTTGCTTTCTACACCTAAAATGATCCTTTTAAAAGATAAATCAGGCCGGGCTTGGTGGCGCACACCTGAAATCCCAGAAGCTTTGGAGGCTGAAGCAGGAGGATCATGAGTTCCAAGCCAGCCTCAGCAACTTAGTGAGATGAGACACTGTCTCTAAATAAAATGTACAAAAAGGGATGGGGATGTAGCTCAGTGGTTAAGTGCTCCTGGGTTCAATCCCTGGAAACTCCCCCCGCCCAAAAAAAAAAAAAAAAAACCCACAAAGTCATAGCAGAGTCTTCCCTCACCCAAAAGCTTTCCATGGCTCCCCTCTGCATGAAACATATTTAAATGGTGTATGGTAAGGCTTCCTTGAGCTTGACTCTCTTTTCTTCTTGACCTGTGTCCTACCCTGCTCTCCTTACTCTGTCTATTCCTACTCTTGTCTTTTCTTGTTTGTCTCCCCACCACCACCTCTGGGCTGAACATTTTGTTCACTGCTAAATTCTGGCCAGCTAGAAAAGTGTCTGGAACATAGTAGAGTCTTAGTAAATATTTGTTTAATGAATATATACCTTAACCTACATATCTCTATTTATGTAGCAACAATTAAACTTGGCAGTGACTTGGGGTTATAGTTATCTGATTATAGTAACTCCTGACTGTGGTCCTTTCAGTCCCTGTGATTTTTATTCCAATACTACCATAAGGATTTTTTTCTCATTAGACATAAGCCATATATTTAATTTGTTAAGTAGAAAGAAAAGAACTACATACTAAGTTGGAATTAGCCTTCAATAGTAAGGATAGATTAATTATAAGCAAAATGTTTATATAGTGATAGAGCTAGCATTTGCATAAATATAACTCATTAAGCTTACTCACCTGCCCTAACTTGGCTGATTTTCATCCCATCCAACATGACTTCCTTTCAGATGCAACAACATTTGATGTGTTATGCTTGTTTGCTGTGGTGGTACCACAGTTGTTTCCATTGTTCATGTTATAAGAATAAAGAAAAGGGAGAAATTATTTGAAAAATTTCACCAAGCGTAATTGCATTATATCATACAAAAAGATTTTATAACTCATGAGAGGAAGTTAGTAGTATGAGTTTCCAAAATCATCATGTTTCCAAATAACTAGGAATAAAATGGGAACTTCATAGGTACCTCAACTAAATATTAACTGTGGGAACTCTGTGACCATATGTCAAGAGCTATGCTGAGTACTTAAATATCTTGTGATGCTATAAACGCAAAGCCAACGTGCAGTTTTCCTCCTGTGGCTAGTACCTATTTCATTTTGGAGAAGAGCTGTAACTTTTATTCTTTCTATAATCTTGAGTTATCTTTTATACATATGTAAAGAAAACAGCAAATTTTAGGTCTCTCTTTTCATATATCAGATATAGACAAATATAACTTTCTAAGCTTTAGTTTCTGTAACCAAATTGGTAACAGGTATTTCAATTTAGGATTCAATCTTACCTATCTTAGCTGCTGCTTTGAGTCACACAGGTTCACATTTCATAGATGACCTTTGTGGGGTGGCCTCTAACAAGAAATTAACCCTTTTTAGGAGATCACAACAATCAGGTGTTTTTCTGGATCAGAAAATGTCTTCCCTCCAGCTGGAAAGAAAATGCTCTCTGATTGTGGGGTCCTGGAGTCATCCAAGCATGGATTTGATATCTACATGGATGAGCCTGAGCAGGGGGACAGAGACAGCTGCCCAGGAAGAGAGGGGATGGCATTTGAGGACGTGTATGAAGTAGATACCAGCACACTCAAGTCAGACCTTCACTTCCTGCTGGATTTCAATACAGGTAATCTGATTCATCTGTAGCTGATGGCGCTCTCCACTCACAACTGTCTGCACTGTTCCCATAGCAAGTAGCTAGCAAGAGAAAAACATGACATAATGACTAGTTTTCACAACTGCCTGTGGAGGGTGAGTAGAGGTAAGGAGTTTTGAAATTAAATGACTTACCTGACAATGTTAAACCTCTGCAGTTTCCCCTATGCTGGTAGATTCATCTCTCCATTTCCAGTCTGAAGAAGCATCAGATTTGGGCACAGATGTGATAAATGTGACTGAATATGCTGAAGAAATTCATCAGTACCTTAGAGAAGCTGAAGTGAGTTTTCCCACCTTCACCAGGACCCCAAGCTCCTAATATTAAGCAACATGTTCTTGACCATAAACTCTAGTGAATGGTACTATTGTGACATCTAAACATAACAAATCTGTGAAAAATAATGCAGGTCAAGCATCCCTAGTCTGACATTTCAAATCCAAACTGCCTCAAAATTTGAAACTGTTTGAATGTTGATATGATGGCGGATGTGGAAACTCCACACTATACCTTGTTTTATGCACAAAATTATTAAAAGTATTATATAAAATTACCTTTTGTCTGTGCAAATGCATGTATGTTTAGGTTTGGGTCCCAAAATATCTAATTGTGTTTATGTAAATATTTTTTAAAAATCCCAAATTCAAAAGACATCGTGTCCCAAACATTTTGGAAAAGGGACACTCAACCTGTAGTTGTGATGGTGAGTAGCAATTGTGGGGACAATTTCTGTGTGACTCAAAGGATTTATGTGTTAAGTATTTCACTCTTAGGAGTAACCTATATTGCTATTTCCTCCTCAAGTTATCAACTCATTACACTATAGAAGCAGAATTTCATACTTTCTTCCTTACCATGATAAAAATTTATTTGGCTCCAAATCAGCATCCTCCTAACCTTTGTTCTAAAGATTTAAAAATAAAATAGCAACTATACTGGAGAGTGATCTTTCCTGTATTGCAACTTTTTACATATCCAAACTCTTTTTCCAAACAGATAAGATACAGACCCAAAGCACACTACATGAGGAAACAGCCGGACATCACAGAAAGCATGCGTACGATTCTGGTGGATTGGCTGGTGGAGGTTGGCGAAGAATATAAGCTTCGATCAGAAACTCTATACCTGGCTGTCAACTTCCTGGACAGGTTTCTTTCCTGCATGTCTGTTCTGAGAGGGAAATTGCAGCTTGTAGGGACTGCAGCTATTTTTCTGGCTTCGTAAGTATTCTTTGAGCTTGCATAATGTAAAACTACCTCCTGTCAAAACACTTGATGTTTTTCTCCACTTATTAAAGAAATGCAATGCTTGATAATTAGAACTATTTGTGTCTGTTTTGATAAAAGATCATTAGCTTCGCAGGATTTACCAAGAAACTGAATCTCACCCACATATTTTCTCTTCAATTCAGATGTTTAAGATTTATTACAACAAGTTCTGTGTCAAGACAAAAGCAGCCATCAGCTCAAATTCAGGAATTTATTTTGCAGAACAGTCTTTTGGCTATATTCTAATACAAGTAAAAGTCCTATTTAAAGAGATTTGGGTTACATAAAAATTGTCTTTTTGATTTAGCAAATAACTCACAATAACAGTTTATATATTTGGTTATAGTTTATAAACAGTTTTAGTTGGCTCCTATTCTTATCAGGGTCTCATAACAATACCTCATTGTGTGAGAAAAGAGAGTTGGGTTATATCTGAACTGCATTGATGTAACCTGTTACTGAATGATAGTTTCAGTTTTTCTCATTTCAAATATTCTAGCTATTAATATGTAAATACTTGCCTATGTTTCCTAAAGAAAGTAGAAACAAAAGCAGAAGGAAAGAAATGAAAATAGTGAAACATCATTCATTCTCTTTCTCTTGACTATTCAGTATCAATTGCTAATACAGTGGAGAAGGTTAAACATGATGTTTTTAAAAATCAAAGGTCTATGAAATTTTTTTCTGTCTTTCCACAAAATAATTTGAGGTCAATAGAATTGATAGGAATTCACTTGTACTATCTGTCATTCGGAATTTTTTAGTGTATCTGAAATCAAAACCTAAACTTTCAATTGGACATGGTTTCTCTTTTTACTCCCAGCAGTAAGTACTATATATCCTCATAATATTTGTGTTCATGATCTGGAAACAAGTTCTTAATATTTCTATACTTCTGTGCAATTAATTCAGTGATATCGAAGTGGAAAAGGAAAATAAAGTAAAGAAGTCAGCAGTGCTGTGCTGAGAAACATGGCTTGTTGGTAATACAGGAAGTAAAGTATGGATTCCAAACTCTACTCCTAAAAATTCTTTACCTTTCCCAGGAAATATGAAGAGATATATCCACCTGAAGTAGACGAGTTTGTCTATATAACTGATGATACATACACAAAACGGCAACTATTAAGGATGGAACACCTGCTCCTGAAGGTCCTAGCTTTTGATCTGACTGTACCAACCACCAACCAGTTTCTCCTTCAATACTTACGGCGTGAAGGAGTGTGTGTCAGAACTGAGAACCTGGCCAAGGTAGGCCATGGGATTTCCAGGAACTTCCTGTGCCAAGGAGGGTAAAAAGCAGCCTTTCCCAGTCATCCTTCAGTTCTGTGTTCTTTTGAAGGTCCCCCTCACCCCCAGTTGTGGGCCCAGGACACTTTTTTAGCAATGAAAGACAGTTAATCTTAAGAACAGAAATCTGGTTATAGGACATTATTATTGACTATATTTGGCAGGCACAGGTTGTCTAATCACTCAACTATCAAAGGAGTTTAAGCTTGGAAACTCTTCCATTGGTGGATATAGACCACATGCAAGCAGTACTTCTTAGTTTGGGAACTAAGATGTAGTTTAATTTGGTTCTAACATCATCCTAACCTATTAGGTAATAAAGCATTGTTTGGTTATTTAAAGTTACAGAACTTTAGTTGAAAGTATTAAAGTATTGGTTTAATCAATTTGCTTTCCATTCACTCCAAACTAGGATATCTAGTATATCTGTGCCATACAGGGTGCAATAAGGATGTTTGCATACATTTTTAAGTATATTTTTTCTGACATGATGAGTTCCCACAGGTACTATTCTAGCTTCAGAACCATATTCATTTGCCTAGTAAATTAATAGCTTTAGTATTGTCATATCTTTGCCTTTGACTGAAGGCTCTGTTCCCATTCCAGGTGCCAGAGCAATACAACTTTATCTGACCAGCATAAACCTGCACTACTAGTGTAAGACAAGAAAAGTAACCTATCATATGTACTATGTGGTTAGGCCAAATACTAGGGTATCGAAATTCTATTACAACATAAATATCATTCTGGTTAAAGACAGTCATACCAATATTGATCCAGTGATTCGTTTTGACTGTTTGTTTCTGTGCTCATCACTGGATACTGTCTGAACAAAGAAAAGACACAATTTATTATTAAGACTTTCCTAGGTGTACTTATGATTGCAGTCAAATTAGATCTTGGTCAAATTTCTAACTCCAATGAGGTTTTTTCTCTTGTGCTTAGTATGTAGCAGAACTGAGTCTACTTGAAGCTGATCCATTTTTGAAATATCTTCCTTCATTGATAGCTGCAGCAGCTTACTGCCTGGCAAACTATATTGTGAACAGGCACTTTTGGGTAAGGTTCTTTCTTCTTTCTAGATGAAATTCAAGACCTGTCTAAAATCTGTTCAGTAGCATTTAAGGCCTCCAGGCTTGCCTCTTAGAAGGACAAGTTAGTTTAAACTGGATGTCTTCACAGTAGACTGCAATTTGCTGCTGAATCTTGCACATCAGTCAATCATCATGGCTTTGACTCGGTGGCTTTAGTACATGTACAATAGAGATCTTAGGAAGTCAAGGAGATCACATTGCAGGCCCATTCAACAGAAGCAGGCCTGAAAATCTGGGTGCCCATCACTGATGAAGGGCCCTTGAGATGCAGTTATTGGCCACTTAAAGCAAAAGTTGTTGACTTTTACCATATGTTAAAAAGAAAAATCCTGTTCAATGAGGATGGCCAGAAGTTGCACCAGTCTTTCAAGAAAACAGGGACAGTTGGTGTTACCTCTTCCCTGAGAAGGCAGTGTCATCAAAAACGGGTCCCTAGGTTTTGTTCTGAAGGCCCACTTTTATACTAAAAATAGTGGGGTGTCGCCCTTTATTTGCTGGAATACTTATTTTTAATGCTGCATTTTGACTAAGAAGCTTTCATTTTTCTATACAAATAATGTGGCCACATAAGCAGGACTATTTAAGGACCAGTAAAAATCCTACTCATCAGAGAACAGGGAAAGTGATCTGCCCCTAGACTGAGAATTACAGATAGGCAATATGAGCAAACTTAAAATTTAGAACTCTGCTCTTCTTTTAAATATTTTATATCTAAAATCTCTGAAGTAAGTGGGTATGATTTCTAAGATGAATATGGACATTTACTAAGGAATTAATTCCTTTTACTTTATAATTGGTTATCTTCTGACTTCTGTATTTTAAAAAGTTATGTGAAACAATTTTTCTTTTGTCTTGATTAGCCAGAAACCCTTGCTGCATTTACAGGCTACTCATTAAGTGAAATTGTGCCTTGCCTGAGTGAGCTACACAAAGCGTGCCTTGACATACCCCATCGACCTCAGCAAGCAATTAGGGAGAAGTATAAGGCTTCAAAGTAAGTTACTGACATTTTCTTATCTTGATTCTCTCTTCAAAGTTTAATGGGTAATAGTAGTATCAGAATTAGGAAGTAGAATAAATAATATATCTGGTTAGATTGGAAAAGTAAGAATACACGTAAAATCAATAAAATGAATTTGGAGAGCCCTAGTTTGATAATTGTCAAATTGTAGTACTTATAGTCAGTCAGCTCTCCTTCCTATCTGCTATGATGACTACAGAGTTTTCTGTAACCTAATTGAGATTATATAAAACTAATGTCCGTGTTTTGTGCTGACCTTGCTGTGGGTTTCATTTCAGGTACCTGCATGTGTCCCTCATGGAACCACCTGCAATTCTTCCTTTGCAATAAGTGTCAGAACTGGAGCACTTCCGAACCCAACCACCAGATCACAAGATTGCTCCTAGTTTCCATAGGTTTCTGCAAGTTGGGCCAACTGATGTCAATATAGATGACTTTTAAAATATGTAAATGTATTAGTTTCTCTTAGACTTTAGTAGTTACTATTTAGTCTAGCATTTTTAAAGAATAAATAACTTGCCTTATGACCATGTGTTAGGCTTATTTACTAGTTAGCATGGCTGACATGCTTGCCTGGAATTTTAGTTGAGAATATTCTAATTGTTATCACTATTTTGAGCCTTCTTCCAAATTGGTTTTATATATGAGGCATGCTATTCAGATTCAGTGTTTTGAGGCATACAAGGATTTTCATGATTGGTAAACGGCTTGTTCTTTCTTATTTCTTCATGCTCCATATAGGTTTCTATAGACTGGCAAAGGAGGGAAGGGCTAGCTCAGGCAGATTGATGAAGAGACACCAGCAAGCACTTCTACTCCTGCTTTTTCCACAGTGTAAATCAGTGGACTGAGGCCTAAATGTGTTCAAGTATATTTGCCTGTGACTTACATTTCATTCTAACCCAGGGATCTTATGCTCATTTTTAAAGGGATGCCATCATGTCTGTATTCAGATTGGATTTAGGAACTCATCAAGCAGGTATTTCAGTTCTAGAAGATGCCTTGTGGGGTAGAAAGAGCAAACTTCATCATGAGACTTGAGACTAATGAAGCCAACCCCTTTGTATATCCTTTGGGATTTGCCCATCTTAAGCTTTGCTGTTACTTAAATTATTCACAGTTCTATATTTTACTTCCTTACACATTCATATATGGCACTTTCAACAGCACTTATGTAGGATACAAGATAGAAAAAATTGAAAACAAAACATGTGTTTTGACTTTCTTTTAAAGATTGAAAGGCAAAATGAGAGTAAATTTGGTCTCGAATGTGAATGATGCTTATTGAAGATTAAATGTGAACTTTGTATTTGTGCTGTTGTTAAACCCAAAATTGGTAGTCCTGGGCCAGTAGGTCTTGGTGGCACATGAGCCTTGGGGCTATGTGCCTCTCTGGGGGGAGACCTCTGTAGACCTGCCCCCAGGCTCAGTCTGAACGGCTCTATGGAGACAAAAAGACAGGAAATATGTTTTTGGGATTCCTTTTATATAGGAAAGATTAAATTTGGGTATATTTTAGAAAAATGAGAGTAGATGAAATTCACTCTAAATTTTACACTTTTCTCAAGCTCTAATGGAATTATGAATATGAAAATATAGCCATATTTTACATATTTTATGAAGAATATTTTATATTTGAAAGTACTCCCAAGCTCTTAAAAGGTTTTAGCATTGTCCCCCTTTTTTCCCCTGCAGATAAACATTCTCAAGGTGTCTCCATTTGGAGAAATCAACATTTTCTTAAGTCTTTTGACATTTATTATGTATGTGTCATAAGGGGAACATAGGGCCTATATCAATATTGAATTCTCTGTGTTTATGTTATATAGAGAACAATTGGTAATCTCACCTTGTAGTTTATGTCTAGGTATGTTTCCATTCACTGCATATGTATGCTGAACTTTCCTGCAATCCTCCACATGGCAGTGTGATAGACAGTTGCCCCTTCTGAGGGGGACAGGTGGCTGATTTTGGTGGCAGAAGTGCAGTGTTTGCCCCTTTCAAGCCTCAAAGATTTGAGCAACTCAGCCAGAGGAGCTTCCTATCATTCTCTACCTGTTTGCATTGGCTGACCACTTACTTCCCTATGGTATATGTGTGTGTCTGTCTCATACTAGTCCTTGACACAATAACATTTGGACCCAAGTTGGATCTTTTTTTACTAGTAAGATCCTTATTTTAGAATGCTTTACTTAAGCTGGAAGGGACTTTTTAGAAATAGGTCATCCATTAAAAATTACTTTGTAAAGGATGTTTTTCTTTCTAAATCTGGATCCAAAATATAGTTGTGATGCTAGGCCACAAAACCACACTATAGGACTTAGAGGTCTGAACACATATCTTATGATACTTGCTGTTGGCAGTTTGCTCACACCCTATTCCCACACCCCCAACACAAACACCAACTGACTGCAAAGAACTAGACCTCAGCTTTGACTTTCTTTTTTATTATTTGTCTCCCTGAAATACTTTATTGAAAAACAGAAATATAACTTGTCACATGTGTACCTCCCACCAAATTTGAAAGTGAACATCAGCCATCTGCATGTCCCTCCTTTTATCCCATTCTTCTTCTTTCCTGAATTTTGTGTTGATCAAGTCCATGCATGGTTTTTACACTTCATGAATATGTGTCTATAAATAATGCTTGTTTCTAACATTTAATTGTTATTGATAGCCTCATGCCCTTCAGTGATAGATACCTTAGATAGCATTGTTTTTTGAGATTATCCATATGGAATAAGTAGAATTCTATTTCCTTCTACTATTATAAAATCTTACATGTATCATAAGAATATGATATATCTGTTCTCTTGATTTGCACCCATCTTTCCCTTCCCAGCCCCACCACTCTTGCCACCCAGGAAACTGGTCTGGACAAGGCTCTGGGAGTTCTGTATCTTTCTGCCTCTAGAGGCTCTTTGGCTGTGGCTTCAGACAAACGCAGGTCTTTCTGAGGAACTCAGACATGACCATGAACCAAGAGACCCTTAGTGAAGTGTACCTTGAGAAAGGAGTATAGAAGCAGCATTTGCTGACCCTTTATTAAAAACTAAAGCCCACCATGGGATGGATATATCCAAACTGTTCTGTTCTTTCTGTTTTCCCTGTAAGCTTTCACTATCATAGTTAAAACAGCTACATGTATTTTGGTCTAAAACTTTGAAATGGAAGTATATACTATTTGACTGAGGGAGCCCGGGTCCATGCTACTGTCAGGTTTTCTGTTCCATGTGTCAGGGTTGTGGGGATAGGTACCTGGGGCAAGGGAGGAGCTCCAGGGCTCATGGCTGTGATTCCATGTAACATCCTGGCTCCAGAGCAAGACCCAGTATGCAAATCCCAAGGTTTCTCTTATTGTTTTTCACAGCAGAGGGGACATCCCTCCCTTTAGTCTCACAGGATGTGTATGAACTTACTTTAGGCAGAGAGTTGGTTGTTTTTACTACCAGGGATCCCTGGACTTGATGGCAATTTTTGAAAAAAGGAATGGGAATGCTCAGTTAGTCAAGGGGAAAAGCATGTGGGAAGGGGATCAGTTAGGTCATGATTAACTGAATCAATACAGGGTCTGGAGATAAAATGCCTCAAATGGAACTGGAGATCTGAGATCAGGTAAATATCTGAGGTGCTGAAGGGATGTTATGGTTTGGATATGAGGTGTCCCCCAAAAGCTCACTTGTGACACAGTGCAAGAAAGTTCAGAGGAGAAATGATTGGGCTGTAAGAGTCTTGACCCTATCAGTGAATTAATCCCTGATGGGATTAATTGAAGTGGTAGGGTGTGGGTGGAGGAGGTGGGAATTGGGGCGTGACTTTGGGGTATGTATTTTGTTTTTGGAGAGTGGAGGTTCTCTCTGCTTTCTGATGATGCAAGCTGCTTCCCTCTGTCACACTCTTCTGCCATGATGTTCTGCCTCACCTTGGACCCCAAGGAATGGAACCAGGCTTCTGTGAGCCCTCAACTGAACTTTTCCTTCTCTTTAATTGTGTTGGTCAGATCATGTAGTCACAACAGTGAAATAGCTATCTAAGACAAGGAGGAACTGGGGTCAACTTGAACTTATCTGACTAAACTTAAACCTGCTGGAAAAGACTTTCTCTCCTTTGGTCTCCAAAGAAAACAGAGAATAACATCAGTATACCAGCATGTGGAGCTGAGTACCTCGATGTCATGAGTATTGATTTCAAACATGTCATCTAGAATGTGTTTTCTGCAACCTTGGGTGATTCTCAGAAGCTCATTTTAAGGAGAATTGTAACTGAGAAGAAAATACAGGGAAAGGCCAATTCTGCCTTTCTCTTTTTATTCAGGACTTTATCCTTAACTTTATCCTAGTTGGGAGACCAGGATCCTGGTTCCAGCTTGGCTATCAATCGTGTGATGACAGTTGCATTCAGGTAATCCGTTGTGTCAGCCATCCCCAAATCTCTGAGGCTCACTATGTGAAAGACTTCTCAAGTCACTCTCCAGTGCATGTTGAGGAGTGGGAATTTTTGTTTCCACGTAGCCACCCTTCTACAGGAATCCCCTACTTGATTCTTAAACGTGGAGTAGTCATACCATCCTTACTGCAAGGAACTGGTAAATGTAACTCAGCACTAAACTCTGGGAGGAAAGGAGATTTCAGTGCTGATAAAGGATTTATCTTTGCTACTGTGGGTATCTCACTCATTGTTCCAAACTTTAATTTCACCATGAATGATGAGTTTGATTGGATTAATATCTGTTGGCTTTTAGGAACTTAAACCATTTTTGCTATTTCTAGCATATCTAGATAACATCGTTGAAATGACTTTTGAAACTTAACCCTTTCTAAATAGTAACATTTCTGAAATAATGTGCTGTGGTAGTTACAAATATTCTAACATACATTAGAATACATAACTACTGGATGTAGGTCACTTAAAACTCTGTGCTCCATAAGATACATGTATCAGTCCATGGAATTCAATAATCTGAGGTTCTGGCCAATTCTGTGGGGAAAAAAAACCATTAATGGCTAAATAAGTATACTAAATAAGTATAATTATGCCAACAATAATTCACTTTATTACATGTCAAACTTGAGGGTGCTTGGGCAAGATGTTTGAAAGTTGATCATAATCTGCATTCTCCTTGGAGACTGTCATACCTTAGGATGATTAAGGACAACAGAAAGGGGTCACTTTAAAATAATGGGATAGCATTTCATTTCATCCTGATCCCCCTTTCCTTCCCTCACCCTCAAACACTAAAAGCCAAAGTAGGGGAAGTGGCAAGATTGGCATGTCTGTTTGGGATGGACAATTTGATGTGGCACTTCTGACATTTAGAGCAAGAGAGGGCTGGGGAAACTGCTTAAAGTTGAGATGATATGTCAAACCAGAATTTCTCCTAGAAACAAAGTATAACAGTTACTTTCCTGATGCCTGAATCCATCTCTGTCCTCACACTCCTCCTGTCACAACCCTAGCAGAGCCCCCTGTCATTTCACATCTGCATGAATCACTGAAATAACCTCTCCTGGCTCTTTAGTTTCCTTTTCCTGGTTTCTAGAATTCCTGCAATGAAAGTATCACTTTCCTGCATTGAATTCTTCCATGTCTTATTACCACTGGGATAAAATATAGGGCCACATAGGCCTTCAACATTCAGACCTGCCCACCCCAGCAGGTTCTGCTTCTTGAGTTAACTTGTTGTTCCCTCCCACAGACTGCTCTGTCTGAAAACAGTTCCCACTTCCCTATACCTATACTACTCTGCTACTGATTCATCAGAATAAATCACTTGCTCTCTGTCAGCCTCAGGTAAATGTCCTTCAGGACAACTGGCTGACACTTGCCTGGGTCCTCTCCTAGATCATATTTCATCCTTTACTCTCAACATTTATGCTAGGGATTCAGTGATGTTTTATTGAATAAACCAAGGGACCATGGCTTTTTATAGACAATCACTAGCCTTTGATTTAATTAGTCACGAAGTGATGTGACTGGGAATTATACAGCTTTCCAAAGAACATTTATATATAATGAATTTAAGAGAAAAATCATAATAGAAGCAAAGTATATATTATCAACATACTGCACAAAGTTCATTCTCTTCATAGTCTTACATCTTTTGTATATAAGAAGCTAGGAGATAAAGGAAATTTTTGAAACAAATTTTTTAAAGGTGAGACTTGGGAATAGAATGAGTGTTGAGGGACAGATTCAGGGCTTTGCTGTCTTTTTAGCCTTGACATATTTCCTCATCTGCTTTAGAGGGAAGTTTTTTACCTTCAAAAAAGTCTTCCTGAGCTGCCATTTAATAAGGAACAACATCTTATTTTGCATGTATTCTGATACATCATAAATCATACTTGCTTTTTGAAATGCATAAACAAAAACCCTTTAAGCAGAATGATTTATTCTTTAGTCCCTGAAAATAAAATCACTTCATGATGACATAAATTCTGAGACTTTGGCTTTGTGACATAATGTTAGAGGAGGGACCTTCTTCAGGTCATCAGGAATCCTGGATTGAAAGACTAATGCAAAGATACTCATGTTTATGGAGCAGTAAAGCAGCAATGGCCAAATCAACCAACTAGACGGAGTTCAGTTCAAGGAGCAAAGGTGGTGAGACCACTGTCGGTATCCATTGTGGTGGGAGCAGGAAACAACTACAGAGAAGACACTTTTCTAGGATTCACACAGCATGGGAAATGTTCATTTGGACCTAATTGAGAGATCAAGAAATTTCTCCTCACTATAAAAATACAGAATTGAACTTCTTGGAGAAAAAGCTTTGCAGAACTTCCCTATCCCCATGAATCCTGCATTGTATGGATTATTTAAAATAGGCTTTGCTGAAATAACAAATAAGGCCCAAATCCCAAGACCAGTTTGCCCAAGTTCTTTTTTCAAAATTTCAAAATTCAAGGAACCAGCCCACTTCTTCCAACAGCAGCCAGGTGCTGTTCAACTCTGCCAACATGGAAGTCTTTGTTTTCAGATATGCTACTAAGAGAACACAGAAAATCACACTGGAACTTTACTTCAGTGCATACATATTTCTTTTTGGATAGAAGCTGGGGACAGTAGCTTAGCTTTTTGTCTAGAAAAGGAAATGATTGGATGAACACATATCAAGGGCTGCCACGGTTAACATCTCTCTGGGAGTTCTCTGTTAAATCAGTTTAAAAGTTAGGAATTAGAAATAACCCCGGCAAGAAAACTTGCTTGCTGCACTACAATAAGATTACTTTTCAGACATTGAACTTTGAGCAACTGCAGACAGTGGGGGACACAAGAGCAAAAGAACAAAAAAATATCAAAACAAGAATGGAACCTCTACTCTTGTTTTCCACGTTATGTTCTGAGGAACCCTGTGTTCCTTGAAAAGCTGAGGGAGCAGGGGGAAGCATGTGTATGAGGGGGATGTTTTGTGGCCATATAAGCCCAAGCTAGAACAGTTTAAATGAGTTCTCTATTGGAATGCTCAGAGCTGTGTGATAAACACCCTTCAGATGTCTCACTGTGAGAAACATGCTGGACAGTGGGCCCCAACTATTATGCCCTGAAATCCATACACCTGCCCTTTTCCATGCAGAGACCTTGGTTAGCCTCAGGCTGTTGAAGATATGGTTCCAAAGACAGGTGGGATTCTAATGACTAGTGACTTCAGTTGAAGGACTCCTGGATGGGTTTCTGATTACTTTGCTAGTACTTTCTTAGTGTGAGTCTCTTTATATTCAAATCTTCTTCCTTTACCTCTGTCCAGAAGTCAGACCTACATTGTGGTCCCAGAGGTTCTCCCTGTCTCCACCAGCTTCCTCATTGTCTTAATCTCACAGTACTTCCCCTAATAAATCTCTGACACCTCTACTCCTCCCTTGGTATTTTCTCCCAGGCAGCCCCAACCTAACACACAATCCTTATAAATCCTAAGGGAAGAGAATAAACTGCATTTCCCAAATATACCTGAGAAAATGTTCTTTACGCTAACCTATTCGTGTTTAAAAGTACACTAATGTTTGGAGAAACACAGATTGGACATGTTGCCCTAGGGAAAGGTATTAATTAGTAATTTACAGTACCTAAATTGATTGACATGTTAATTGTTGTGTTATTTATAGTTTTATTTATGCAGATATTTTAAAATTATTTGTGAATTTTGTACAATCCTTTCATAGTCTTATCCAATTATTTTACTGTTCTAAATTAAAAAGAATCCTTCAGATATTATCAAGAAAGAATCGTACCTACTTAAAGATTCAGTTGATATTATAGTTATTGCCCTGGTATCCAAATGGGCCAACGAGGCAAGAACCAGCCACTTCCTGGTGTCCCCTGTGGTGATTTGTTGAATGCTGTAAATGCAAATCACCAAGTTAGCGACTGTCTGCACATTAAAATATTGACACAAGAACCATTTCTGAAATGCTTAAAAATGTCTAATGTTATTAAGCTTTTCATGACTTGTATTATCACATTCAGGAAAAACTAAAGTTTTGGTAATTATTGTCTGATAATATGGAATGCTAAAATTTATAAATCCCTAATAACATTGACTTTTGAAAGCAATTGAGCCCCCAAGGTACTTACGAATGCTTGTTGTAGGAGAATTCATTAGGTACTTTTTTCCCCTTTACCATTAAACCACATCCTCAGTCCTATTTTATTTTTTTTATTTTTAGAAAGGGTCTTGCTTAGGGTCCCATTGAATTTTTGAGACTGGTTTCCAAATTGGGATCCTTCTGCCTCAGCCTTCAGAGTTGCTGGGATTATAGATGTACACCACTGTGCCTGGCCTCAAAAATACTTGTTTCTTTATTTTTAGCATCCTCTGTAGTCTTGCTACTCAGTGTGGTCTATGGATCATCAAGATCATTGTCTGGGAGCCTGTTAGAAACATATAGCCTTGAACTCCATTCTAGATTTACCAAATCTGAAACCTGCACTTATAGGACAGCCTGGCAATTTGAACACACATTCAAACTTAAGAAGCCCTGGCCTATAGCATCCAAATCAGTGCTAGAAATATAAAAGCTTAACAGATTTGGTCTTGGGTGTGCAGACTTGAACCTTTAGAAATTGATAACTGGTGTCAAGTTCTTTGAACCCAGGGGTGTTGTGGATTCTAGACCTCACCATTATACATTTGCTAGAAATAAAGTGAGACAAAATTTGAATGATTTTAAAAGTAGAACTTTTTAAAAGTTTCATTCTATTTGATTCTTCATCCTGTATTCCAAACACTGAACTCAGACAAGCTGCATCTCTCCCTTCCCTTTTCCTTGCAACTATGCAGTGACCTCTACGTGGCAGTATAACTCAGAAATGTACAGAAAAGTCTGCATTTAGTCTCCAGTTACCATTTCTTTGCTGTAAGCTGTCTGACCCACAACCATATAGGGGAAAGAGTCCATGGGTTAGGCCTGTACTAGCAGCTGGGAGTCCCTTACAGCTTTTTTTTTCATCTTTTCCTTCCTTCATCATTAAATTAAAGAGGGTGAACATTCTGTATCTGCAACTGTCCCCTCTGCCTCAATCTAGGATGCTTAATTGGAAAGGAACTTTAGAAACTGTAGAAAGACAGGTTCAAGACCCGAGAGCACTCATAGCTCCTTATCCAGGAGAAACACCTGGGCTAAGGTTGGACTATGTAGGTAGAAGAACAGACATCAGATAGAATCCTCCAGGTGGAATCCTTGAGCAACACCCTTGTGGTGTTTCTATAATTAATGTGAGCACCAGGTACCACAATTTTTGTAGTGTAAAGGGATTTAAGCAAGAATTGTCTGTACTCATGAATGCGTCCCATGGGTGGTGAAGCCAACATTTAGTGTATCATTCAGACTTTAAGCACAAAGCATTATCAAAAAGAGCTTTCGTTGTTCTGCGCTGGGGAGAACGGTTACTGCATGTGTTGAAGGAGCAACAGTGCTTGGTGATTTAATGCTATAATAACTGAAAAAATAATTAGCATCTTGTAGTTTTATTGGATATACACTTTCCAATGCATTTTCAACCACAGTATCTCATTTGATTCTCATAAGATTTTGTGTTGTTAAATAAGACAAACATTATTAATGCCATTTTACAGATAAGATAATTGACCCGTATCCTGACAAGTTTAGAGTTGTAGTTGACAGCAGTGGCTCAAATCTGCTTCCTTCACTCATTTCTGAACTTCGAGTAAGTGACTTAATATTTCCATCATGCCATTTCCTCATCTGTAAATGGGAATGCAAATAATTGGATCTCACCCAGACTATTGATAGATGAACATTTTTAGCACAATGCCCTCTGCATATGATAAGGGTGACAATTATTAGTTATTTTAATTACCACCAGAGATCAAAAGCTAATATGTGCTGACCTAGGGCTTAAATCATCATCTCTGGTTCTAAGTCTTATGGTCCTTCGATTATGCATCAGTGTGTGTAATTTTGGACACATCTCAGGCATCAGATCCATCAGGAAGCATTGTGCAATCATACCACTCCTGACCAAAGGGCTCTACCTTTTTCTCCTGGAGCATTCTATATCACCTGGCCTCACCACACTGTGTATAAATCCACTATTGGGACCAGGCCCCATTTGTCTAAGTATTCCCAGAGCTGGATCATTGCTAGCACACAAAAAGCACAATAGATACTTATTAATTTGAACTCACCAATGGGACTTTTGATAGGAAGCAGCCTCCTGTTCAATCTTTGCAGCTGAGACCACACGGCATCTCTCCCTGAGCTTCCTTGTTCTGTTAGACCTCCTTTTGTCTTTTATCTCTTCACCTGGAGGTTGGTTTATTATTTATGCCTATAATTCTCCATTTCTCATGCAGAGTCTGAATACAATCACAGTTTCACTCCAGCTGTGTAGATTTCTACAGCCCCATATGAAGCTCCTGACTGCTGCTGAAAAGCACACAGATGCGCTATATAATCAGATTTCAGGGGAACGTGGCATGTTGTCAAGGTTTCATTTCTGGCCAACCAGGAGGGAGAAACAAAAAATGGGGCTTCCAGAACAAGATGTAAATGTCAGGCACTTGAAGGAAAGCTTAAAACCACACGCTAAATAGTTGGACGATGCCATGCAGGATGGCCTTTACTTTTGGGTTTTATCTGCCTAATTCAGGAAAAGTAAATTATACTCAGGAAAAACAAATTCATTGCAGCTTTGAATGCATATCTTCCAGTATATAGAGATATACATATATAGAAGGATATACATGTATATATTGTACATATTTTGTTTCTGGGATTAATTTTCATCCTATGTAGAAAAGCCCGGGTATACAAACCCCTGTTCTCATTTAATCAGTTATTAATATGAATAAGTTATTCAAAATTCTTATAACATCATAGAACTCAAAACCGTACCCATTATCAAGAATTTTGTTGCTTTGGGAAAGTATATTGAAAAAATGTGCTGTTTATATATGTTTTCAGAATTTTTGCAAGTCATCCACAAGCAAGAAAAACAGCGATTGCTTCATTTGAAACTTGCAAAAAGATGGTGTATAATACAAAAACTAATTTAATATATGAAATTACAAATAAGTGTTTTTTGAGTGGTAAAAACTATTTTTAAGTTCTATCCCTATGAGGCTAACTGTCATTTAATTTGAAACATTACACCCTGTTTTCCTTAGTTTGAGAAAATGTAAGCAGATTTGATCCATGTTGTTTCACAAGAGCATTGCTAGCTGTGGAGAATGGGATGTGACATGTTAGTCAATGACAGGATCCAAGCTAATCACAAGATTGTCAGGGTAGTCTTAAAATCAATTGGTAACACAGCCCCATGGTGAAGTCAAGTGATAATTTTCTCAGACATCTAATGTTTCAAAAAAAAGTCACGCTACTAATTTTGATTATGGTTGCAATTTAAACTGGCTCTCTAATTTTAAAATGATTACATAAAATCATTTATTTGGTACCTAAAACACATTTGCTCAGAAAGCTCATTTGGGTGAAGCAAGCAGGTTTTTAATGAGCAGTACACTTTTCTTTCACTTTAGAAAACACTGTAACCAGATACTATATTCTTCTGTTATAAATTCGATCAAATCCAAGCTTTGATAGGTTTGTCCTTACATTAATGTATTATCACCTAACTTATGCTGCTGAATTAGCGGTGCTATAAGAAGAAAACAAGTAGTTAATATTTTGTGTAACCCCCAAAGCCTCAACGTTAATAAATGGAGAATTTATTCTTAAAGCGTTAGCACCCAAGATCTGTAATGAGGTCTTAAACTTTCCCTTCCTTTTCATATTATTAGAGAAATTTGCAATTGGAACAGGGAGCAACTATAATCCTTTCAGTTGTCTTTTACCTAAAGTCTGCCCAGAGGCTGGATTTGACGTGGGTGAGGACTCCTGGGTCTCAGTTTAAGGAACTTGGTTTGAGGCAAGGGAAAAGAGGAAGGAACATTCCTCCAGTCAGGTTTAGGAGATGTCCAAGCTTTGTTGTCACTAAGAAGACTATCAAAGACTGTTTTAGGGAACCCGGAAGGCAGAATTTCAGGTGGGTTTGTAGAAATGAGAACAAAAGAAAAAAAAAAAAACAAAAAACTCTGATGAGAAGTCAAGAGTGCTGTTCAGGAGTTTCATTGAAATCACGAACACTAGGTAGTTGCTAAGCCCAGTCTTAAGAAAAAGACTCTCAGAGGATCCCTGATCCTGGTTTCATTTTAGTCATCCTGTCCCTAGACACTTTTTTTTTTTTTTTTTTTCAAATTTTGAGACAGGGTCTCATTAAGTTGCTGAGGCTGACCTCAAACTTGAAAGCCTCTTGTCTATGCCTCACCAGTCCCTGGGATTTCAGGAGGTGCATCCCTACACCCAGCCTTGACCCTGGACTTTTTTGGTTTTTTGAATTTGAAAAAAAATTTTATAGTGGCAAAACATATAATACAAAACTTACAATTTTAACCATTTTTAAGCACCTAGATTCTTGACTTGTCATTGCTGTACTAGTGATACCAGAGATTAGATCTTATCTGAGTTGTTACTGAAGATTGCCTTGTGTTCTCTGCTCTTGGGTTTTGCATGAGAGGATTTCTAGCAAGATATAAGACTTAGTAAAAGTGTAGCAAAGATTTTTTTTTTTTCTTTCAGTACTAAGGATTGAACCCAGAGGTCTCTATCACTTAGTTATATCTCCAGTCCTGTAATTTAATTTTTTTTTTTTTTATTTTGAGACAGGGTCTTCCTAAGGTGCAGAGGCTGACTTTAAACTTGTGATTCTCCTGTCTCAGCCTCCTAAGTCACTGGGATTACAGGCATGCCCCAACTGTATCCAATGCAAAATTTATTAGAAGGGAATAAAGGAAAAAAAGACACTTTCAAGTATGAGAGTGTGTCTTCTCAGAGAAAAGGACAAATTCCTTCTTTGTGTCCCAGCTTTTATCGGACTGGGTTGGACAAATTGTTAGAAGATCCTATCCAAGTATCACCTCCTGGCTCTGGATTGACCCATTACATTAACTAACAACCTTAGGGCAGCTCTTGGTCATCTTGGCCCAGTGCCTCAGGTCCTAACTGGAACTAGTTTTACAGAATTTATGGTCAGTGGACTCTGGTCTCAATTATCCTGTTTTCCTAGGTCTGGGAATTTCTAGTCTGTTTTGCTTCTGTAGGCTCTTGCTTAAGATCTTTTAGCAATCATATCCTTGCCCTTTGGTTCTTGCCCCATGAATTTTTTCTATCAGTCTTCCTTCTGTTTGTAAGAGGAATAGTTTATAGGCTGAGCTCGGACAAGGATTCTGAAATGGCTATCTTGTCAGAACTTGCAGTGCCACTGTGGCAGGGCTGTTGATTAAGTGATTTGTTCTTGACTAAGTATTTACTCAAACCCCTGACCCCACTGGTCGTGTCCAAGACCTGACTTCAGAATGAGAATGTTACAAAAGAAAAGGTTGCCGACGCAGTGAACTAACTGGAATTTTCCTATTGTCCGAGGGGAGGTAAGAAAGCAAAAAGGTGCAAAAAGAAACTTACTCAGTCATATGCTATTAAATATATAACAAATGACTCTTTGGAGGAAGAAGAGCTTGCCTGCAGATCCATAGATAAGTTTATTATACATTATATTGTTGTAAAGAATAGCATAATAGCAGGGCACAGTGGCATGCACCTGTAATCCCAGAGACTTGGGAGGCTGAGGATTACAAGTTCAAGGCCTGCCTCTGTAATTTAGTGATACTTTCCCCTCAAAAATAAAAAAATAAAAAAGTCCTGGGACTGTAGCTCAGTGGCAGAACACTCCTGGGTTCAATTCCCAGCACCATACACACACAAAAATAATAATAATAGAAGAATGTAACACACAACTTGTAATAATAAAAATATGTAATATGCTTTGCCTGATCTCAGCCTTATAAACTATTCCTCTTAGTACAGGAGGAAGACAGATAAATTCTAAATTCATGGAGTAAATTCAATATAGTTGATTATTCTTACTGAACATTTTTAACTAATTTTTGCTGAACTCTTGTATCTGTAGTTAATTTATAGTTGCAATTGAGAAACAAATGTAGCTCTTACATGAATTTTGGAGGATATTCTCATTTAGTCAACAATAAGATATAAAAAGATAGAGACAAAGGAAAGGACAAGGAAAATATAACTTCAACCTGAAAGCCTTGTATTGCTGTTCCTCATACCTTTACTCTCCAAGTCAGTTCCTTTCCTAGGCCTGACACTCTGATGTTTCTGGGAAATCTACAAATTTTCACTCACAAAGTTACTGGAAATTCACCCACTTATAAAATCTGCCCTGTGCTGTTAATGAGTCAACTAATACATGTAGTTTTAGAACAGACTGAGCAAGGGGAGCTATAAAATCTATAATATCAGGTACTTTCCTAATGTTATCTATTGTTTTCTAATGTTATCTATTGATCAGATAATGGAGAAGCCATCAACTTAAGGATCCTGAGAATTTTCAGACCACCGTAAAGCTTCTTGTGATCACAAAGCTGGTGTCAGCCTCATGTTCCTTCCCATGCCCACCCCTCACCGAGTTTCCTTTAAAGAACAACCCAAGAACCCCCAAAGCATCCTCACTCTGAAGATAGTCCACATTCTCCTTTGGATGTGTATTCCTTGATTTCTGTGCCTCAATATCTGACACATGTGAAATTCTTTTCTATCATATATGTCTAGGATCCTGTTGTCCTGAGTTGAGTCCCCATCTCTGGGATCTCTTCTGATCCCCTTTGATAACGGTAAGACAATGAAAACACCAAAGATGTATGTTGGAACTCACTTGTTGGTCAATGACTTTGAATACTGGAAGAATACTGGATGAATGTTTTCCTTGATTTTAATCACAGTGTCATGACCAGAGACATGATACATTCAAAAAGTTTAATCATGTTTTCTCCATGACTTTTTATTATTTGTATTTATTTATTTTTGTACTGGAAATTTAACCCAGGGTGCTTTACCACTAAGCTACAACCCCAGCCCTTTCTGTTTTTTATTTTGAGATAGGCTCTCACTAAGTTGCTTAGGGCCTGCTAAGTTGCTAAGGCTGGTTTTGAACTTGTGATCCTCTTGTCTCAGTCTCTGGAGCTCCTGGGATTACAGGTATGTGCCACTGTGCCCTGCTCTCCATCACATTTTAAAATCCAAGCCAGTCTTAGCACACTTTTTCTTAAAGACCCAGAAAGTAAATATTTTAGATTATGTGGGCCATATGGTCTCTGTCTCAATATCTTTCAATACAAATTTGCTACCACAGCACAAAGCAGTGACAAATAGTGTGCAAACAAAAGTATGGGACTGTATTCCAATAAAACTTGATGAACACTGAAATTAGAATTTCATGTAATTAAATATTATTCTTCTTTTGATTTTTTCAACAATTAGAAGATACATAAGACATCCCTACCTCATAAGCTAAACAAAAATAAGCAGTGGGCTAGATTTGTTTTATGGGTTACATAGTTTGCCACACCCATTTATGTTTGATAGAACCATGAATGGACTTGTAGCATTTGCCAATTTTTGTGGTATAAATACTTCCACCACAGCTAATTTCAAGCTACCAATGTCATATTATTGAATACTGGGAAGAGATTGGGAATAGCACTCCCATTAAATAATATTTAATAGATAATAGTACATAATAGACAAGACTAACCTAAAGAACATAGATAATAGTAAATTAATTGAAGTCATAAGTACTAAGTGTTCATACCTTATTTCTATTATAATTTAATTATTTATAAGCTTACATAATTTTATTTTTAATAATGGTCATACTCAACAATCAAGTGGAAAAATTCTCATTTAACAATTGACTCCCGAGAGTTGGTATGAGTTGGCTTCACCAAATCACTAAACCTAGGACTTAATGTACAGCATATTATATCTTTGGATTCCGAGATGCCCATGATCTCACTGACTCTTCAACCATAGAAACAGAATTGCCCTTCAGAGCTGCCCTCAAAGTAGAGAGTGTGCCAGGATTCTTGGGTCTGAGTCACCTGAGAATCTGTAGATGACTGCTTCCTCAGAGTGAGATGAGGAAGGAGAACTTTGTTGCTACAGGAATAAGTAGGTCTTGACTTTTTTCTCAAATGAAAAAAAAATTTTTGCAATTTTAGTAGTAATACTTAGCATTGGGCAAGTACATTCTCTGGGTCATGCACTCTTCTAAACTTTACCTGCAGGAATTCATTTTATTTACTTATTCTTTTATTGGTTGTCACTCAACCCCAAAAGGGACTTTCTATCATCATCAATTTACATTTAAGGATCTTGAAGGAGAGAGATCTGAGGATTCTGACTTAAGTTTATAGACATGAAAAATGAGATTGAACTTAAGTACTATCGTGTGTACTTGAAGAGATCAGGTACCTATACTTTATTACTTATTTGTTTATGCAATAACAAGTTACCAACTAAACTGAGCTATCATCTTCTCTTTCAAATATTTTATTATCTTTTACATTTGTTTGTTCTTGTTAATGGCAACAATACTACACTAGACACCTTGGAATCTTGAATTCTTCCTTATTCATTCCAAACAATTGCCAATCCTGTTAATTCAACCCCTAATCATAGTTCTTGTGCCCTCCTCTCCTCTCCCTTTTTGTTTTCTATCTCCTTCTTTCTAGTTCATAACTTAAGTACTTCTCACCAAGATTGTGAACTTGCCAGTAATGAAACAAAATACCTGAGATAATTAACTTGAAAAGAGGAATGTTTATTTTGGATCATGGCTTCAGAAGTTTCATTCCATGGTCCACAGGCCTTGATGCTTTGAGGCCTGTACTGAGGCAAAATATCATGGCAGAAAGTCTGTGGTAGAGCAAGCTGCTCACCCCACAGCAGCCAGGAAGCAAAGAGAAACAAGAAAGTGGCATTCCATAGTCCTCCTCAAGGTAACACTCCCAATGACCTAAAACCTCCCACTAGGCCCCACCTCTTAAAGGTTCCACTACCTCTTAAAAACCATAGGCTGGGACAAAATCCTTAACACATGAAACTTTGGGGGACATTGCAGATCCAAACTATAGTCACAGATGATTACAGATGTCCCCTCACCATCTTCCAACACTTCTCCTGAATTATCTTATGTACAGTGTTGCTTGGTTAAACTTCTGAAGATGATGCCAGTCTGTTGCTCATAAAATGTAATGACTGCCCACTGCCCACTTCTGGAGCTTTTATTCTTCCTTCTTGTTATGGTTTGAATGTATGTTTCCCCCAAAAATTCGTATGTTGGAATATAATCACCCAGCATGATAGTAGTTAAGAGGCGTGATTGATTTATGAGTGCCCTGCCCTCATGAATGGCATTAGAGTTCTAGTAAAAGCAGTTGAGGAGAGCATCCCAGGACCTTTAGTTCTTCTGCCATGTGAGGACACAGCATCTGCCTGTCTGGGACATGAGGAAAATGTGACAAGTCACCATCTTTGAGGCAGAAAGGGAGCCTAGTGAGATCGAATCTGCTGGTGATCTGATTTGGGACATCCTAGTCTCTACAACTGGGATTAATAAGATTCCATTATTTATAGATTGCCTAGCCTAAGTTATTTTGTTTTAGCAGCCCAAATGGGCTAGACACTTCTCTTCACCAACTGTAAGCTTTAGGCTTACTATTTCACTATTTTTCACATACTCCTCGTGCTTGATCCATCTCCAGTTCAAGTTGTTACTACTACTGGAGTGTCCTTTTCCTACAGTTTTGTGTGTCCACTGTGTGTGTGTGTGTGTGTATACTTGTTTTGTTTGATATATATATATATATATATATATATATATATATATATATATATATTTGTTTTGTTTTATCATTTAATTTAAGTGGCTCAAATTTTCCTTGATCTCCCAGCTAGAATAAGTCTCTCTTCCAAACTGCCCAACTTGACAGGGTGCAATTTACACTGTACAGTATTCAATGCTGTACCCCAGGGATATAATGGGAATGGTGCCACTACAGTTGTACAGTCCAGCAATAATGGACAACTCATTACAATTATCATTATTATATAATTAATTAGGAAGTGAGTGAGAGGGAGGGGTGAAAAAGAAGTAACTTACACTTTGGTTTTCATTTGAGAAAAGACCAGAAGCCTAAGTTTTGAGATCTTTAAGGATTGTAGGACAATTTAAAAAGAAATAAAATAATTATCATAGCCCTAGATAACTGTTAGCATTATTTTTTAGAACAGATATTGTCATTATACTATGCTGATAATAAACAACCAAGGATTTCTGGACAAATTCTCATCAATAGAAGGATAGAGTTGAGTTTTGGTTTGGATCTTAAATGTCCTCCAAAAGCTCATGTATTGAAGGTTCGGTTCCCAGATGGTGGTGCTATTAGGAGATAGTGGAAACTGTAGGCGGTGGGGGCTCATTGTAGGAGGTATGTCATTGGGGGCATACTCTTGAAGGACTTATTAGTTCCCTAGCCCCTTCTCTCTCTCTCTTTGTTTCCTGGATGTCATGAGGGATCAACTAAGCTCCCATGCCCTCTCCACCATGACTTTCTGTCTTACCACTGGCCCAAAGTGAAGGGGCCACGTGATCATGGAGTGAAATCTCTGACACCATCAGCCAAATAAATATTTCCTCCTTTTCTTTCTTGTTTACCTCAGGTTTTTAATCACAGTAACAGAAAATGAACTAACACACTTATCATTTGCTATGTGCTTTATGGGATCAGTACATCCTGTATCTGTTCACAAAAGGACTTACATATCTAGAGAGGAAAAGGTCTTCAATATGGGAATAAGATGATGTGAACCTTGAGTACTCAATGTTGGACAAGCAAATTTAGATTCCAGGATAACCTAACACTAGAACAATGGTGTTATTATCATCTCTCTGTTGGCATGTGAATATCATTAATTCTAAACTTAATCATGATATCTTAGAACTGCAGCAGAGATCAGGATCTCACTTCTTAATATTTTCTTTACAGCTGTAAATCTCAAAATAAATGCAATAATTACAAGGAAGCATCAGCAGCTGAGATAATTAAATACTACTTGCCTTCTGCTCTACAGAAACTGAATTAATGTGTGCTCTTCTTTGCAAAAGAACCCTTCACAGGTAAATGTTCTATGATGTACATGTAGCTCTTTTTGCTGAAATTCACTTTTTATCAGGGAAAGTGTTATTTCTGAGGTTCCTGGGCATCCAGCTGAAGATGACTGAGCTCAAATGCAGAAGATAATTGGGATCATGAAATTTTCAGGCTCCCGGGCCCCACTGGTCAGATGATTGGGCAAAACGATAGGGTGTTTTCTTCTTGGAATGGAAATGTACTTGCCATTAAAAAAATCAAGCAAATAATCAACATATATTTATTGAAGACATACCACTATAGTTGTCATCAACTATACCAAACATATATTCTCTGCGTATAAAACACACATTACCCATACTAGGGCAAAATAACCATTAGACATAGATTAGGCTATGAAGAATCTAAAATCTAGAGTGTAGCAAGGGAACTAAGTAGGAAACAAAGAAAATAAGATGTAAATTTCAGCTAAAAGCATTAAATGGCAAGAGATAGAAGCATAGTTACTTTAAGGGGCATTATCCTAGATTCTATGAGGCATTTAATAAACATAGGAACAGACCTCTCTTTTCATGGAAATCACAGCTTAGTTGTGGGGGTGGGCTAAATATGAAACAATAAAATAACAATAGGATCCCATACAGAGTTAAGTTAAAAGAGGCAGAATGGAGACCAGTGAAGAGTGGAAGGAAAGAGAGAAGCAATACAATGTCAGTAGTCAGGGATGTCTCCACAAAGTTGAACAGGAGGCTTCTTAATCCTAAAAAGTTGGAGAGGGTTTGGATAAATAGAAGGAGAAAGAGAGAGTTTAAGGAAGTATTTACACAACATCAGTGTTCTGATGGAGAGATTAGACTCTTTTGAATAGGAAATGAAAGTCAGGACATTGTGTCTATAACTGTAGGTTCAATGGGTGGGTATGTTCTTATGTTTGGGAGTCATTTCTTTGTTCAGTAAACATTGACTAAGGGCCAGTTTTGTGGTAATACGATCATGAGTCACTTAACAACAGGGTAAGTTCTGAGAAATGTGTTGTTCAGGCGATTTTGACATTCTGTGAATATCATAGAGTGTACCTACACAAACTAAGACAGCTGTAACATTGCTTGCTAGGCGATATCTCATGGAACCACTGGCATACATGTGGTCCATTGTTGACCAAAATGTCATTATGTGGGGCATGGCTGTGTTGTGTTGAATGCTAGGATGCATTTGAGATACAAATCAAGGATATGGAAAAGTAATTATAATGTGAGATCCAAACTATAACAGATACATATAGAAGTTTAGAGCAACATGGAGAAGCCTCAAACCCAGCCCTGGGAGGTCAGGAAAAGGTCTTTGAAGGGAACTACATCTTAAGATGAGGAGGATAAATCATGGTCATCAGGTAAGGAAGTGGAGGATCCCCAGGTGGCATGAATACTTTGGGCAGCAAACCTGCTGTACCTCGTTTTAGGAACCCAAAGTTGTTGTTATGGTTGGAGTGCGGAGGCAAGGGTGGAGCTACAGGGAAGATGCCAAGTAATAAAATATTTTGAGGCTGTGTTGAAGAATTTAAACTTAATCTTGAGGATAGTGGTGTGTTAGTGAATGACTTTAAACTTGAAGTTGATGTGATTGCATTTGCTTAGAAACTTCTTCCAGGATGCAGTGTGGAGAATGGATTGGACAGTGTAGGGTCAAAGTTGGTGTTACTTATCCATGGCATGTTTATATCCAAACAGAATGAGAAAGGGAAAATTGTGGGCAAGTTCTGTCTCCTCTGTCCATGACCATTATTTGCTTCTTGACCCAAGATTACAAAGTTTGTCCATAGGGACATGAGATTCCGATTCTCAATATCCATGGGAAGTTTTATAGATTCTATCTGGGTCCACAGGTAGAACGGCTGCTCAAATTTCTGTCTGTTCAAAACCCTATTCTATAACTGAAAGGATGTCACTTTCTAACACAAACAAAAAATTGTATAATTCAGCACCAGGAACTATGAAGGGAAAACCACTAGAGAATTATAGTAATTGAGTTTAAAATCTGCCAAAAGACTTGGTAAAGTCTTCGGTGGCTGTTCAGTGAAAAAGCATGAGATAAGAAAACCATTGTCATAGCCACAGGACAGCATTCTGAACAAAATTCAAATGCCCTGTCAGGAAAGGCTCTCCTGTCCCTTTGGATGGTGTTTAACCTCTTGAGGTAAAGCAAAGGCAAGAGGCAGATGTGATAAAGCATTAGTCTTTACTGAATCTAGCTTGTTTTCTGGGGGCTCCAAATTTCTTTTTTCTTTCCTTTTTCATCTTTGGCAATATTAGAGCAAAATTGATCTGATTTTATAAACTTCCCTTCTAGTAAATTTAAAAAGTAAAGTGTTACCCTTGAAAATGAAATAATAAAGTGGGACATCTGTGCATTCTTTTTATTCTAGAATTCTGAAATTGTAAGCATCCCAGCAGCATTCCAGGTGAAAGAATCTATGTGTGATTGCAGTTGTTTAATATGCATAATTAATCAAATGCTGATTCCAGTCATCATGCTGCCTGATATAAATACCATCTGGGAGGGCTGTCTTATAAGATGATAATACTAACAGTGCAAATGTTGCAACACCATTCAAGGGAGGAAGGAAGTCATTCTGCAGTTTTGCTAAAAATAGGATGCTTGTACTGAGACAGGAAATAGAAATGCATGTTCTGTTCACCAAAGTTGACCATCCATTCCATTCCAAATGGCAACACTCACAAACTATTCCTTTAAGATAAAAGGAGCTTTTTATGAGGAGGAAAAAGAAATTGAGAGGTTCTCTGTCACTTGTACAAATGATCCTTTCTACCTTTCCTTCTTGCAATTGTACAACTTTAATTGAATAAATTAGAAAAAAAACATTAGTGAGAAAGCCTACAGAGAGGTAAATACTGAATATTCTTGTTCATATTTGGAAGATAAAAATGCTGATTTCATAGAGGTAGAGAGTGGAATAGTGGTTGCTATAGGCTAGGAAGGGTAGGAGGGAGAGGGTAGCGAGGGTCGCTGGATGATGAGTAGCAAAATACAGTTACAAGGAAGAAAATCTCAAATAGTCTGCAACACGATAGGGTGATATTAATTCACAATAATTTATTATAAGTTTTATAAAGAATTATAACAGGGGTTGCTATTGTTTGGATCTTGAATTCCCCCAACAGCCCATATGGTTAGAGAGTCTTGATTTCTGGGGTGGCCCTATTGGGAGGTGGTGGAACCTTTGAGACATGGGGCTGAGTGGAGGTCTTTATGTCATTGGGCTGAGCCCTCACACAGGACAATGGTCCCTTCTCTCTCTATCTTTTTTTCTTCTGGTTTTGTGGTGAATGGATTTATTTGCTCCATCAAAAACACACCTTGGGCTGGGGCTGGGGCTCAGCAGTGGAGCACTTGCCTCACATGGGTGAGGCACTGGGTTTGATCCTCAGTACCATATACAAATAAATAAATAAAATAAAGGTATTGTATCCATCTACAACTAAAAATATTAAACAAAAAACTAAAACCATAACCAAAACAAAAAAACCCTCACACCTTTGTGTTTTAGAACCTCCACAATTGTTAGCCAAAATAAATCTTTCCTATTTAAGTTAATAATCTCAGGTTCTTTGTTATGTGACAGGAAACTGACTAACACAGAAGAGTTCATAGATACCCAAAACAAAAAAATAATAAATTTTAAGAAGGAAAAAAAGCTAATTACCCTAATTTGATTATTATGTACTGTATACATGTATCAAATGATGAAAAAGTACTATACAAATAAGTACAATTATTATATATCAACAAAAATAAGGAGGCCTAAGCATAAAAATACAAATCTTACACTTAATATATCTTAATTCTATGTTTCTTTAGACTGATACATGCACAATTAATCTTGCTCTTAGGAAAAGATTATGTTCAGCTGCATTTTGAGAATTGTATCATTGTTTTGATCCATTAGTTTTAGATTCTTATCCCAATTGTGTAGAACTATTTGTAGTAGTCCCCCCTTATCCATGGGGGATACATTTCAAAACATCCTAGTGGAAAACTAAAGCCTAAATAGTACCAAGCCCTATATATACTATGTTCTTTCCTATGTATATATATATATATATATATATATATATATATATACCTATGATAAAGTTTGATTTATGAATTAGGCATAGCAAGAATAACAATAACTAACAATAAAATGGAACAAATTTAACAATATACTGTAATAAACATTATACAAATATGGTTTCAGTCTTTCTCTTTTGAAAGAGTTGAGACAAATATTAATATTTTTAGATGTGGGTAACTGAAACTGTGGGAATTGAAACTGCAGATAAGGGGAGAATTACTATAAGCAGAAAGGAAGCATGATCTTGTAAAGAGAAGACAAGGAAAGAGTTATGGCTGCTAGATAGACATGAGTAAAAGCACTTTATTAGAGAGTATATCCATTGAACATTCTTCTGTCATGGTGTGCACACTATACTTCCTTCCTTTGGGTACATTTAATCTAGTTTTTGAAACTTTTATAATATTAAATTTCCAATGCTTGAAGCTAAACCCCAAATGGAACACTTTCAGGGTATATGAGTTGAAACAGATAATAGTACTTTGGAGAATTTTACAGAAATCCAGATGAGAGATGGTAATGTGAGAACAGAGGGTGGAGATGAGCATCTGACTTGCTACATTCAGAAGGAGCACCCACAGAACATACTTATTGTAAAAAAAAAAAAAGAGGGAATCAGAGTGGCTTTCCATTTAAAACAGTTGGATGGAAGTGATGCTACTTAAAGAGATGGGAAGATTTATAATGAGAGAAAGGTTGAAGAGAGTCCAGTTAAGAATTCTGTCCTGGTTGGAGAGACCCTGTACCTACAAGGAGAAAAAGTAGGCCAAACTCTCCATCATGTTGGCTTAGGAACCAACTTCCTCAATAAGACTCCTAAAGCACAAGAACTAAAATCAAGAATCAATAAATGGGATTGTATCAAACTAAAAAGCTTCTTCACAGCAAAGGAAACACTCAAGAACATGAAGAGAGAACCTTCAGAATGGGAGAAAATCTTTGCCACTTACATCTCAGATAGAGCATTAATCTCCAGGATATATAAAGAACTCAAAAAACTTTACACCAAAAAATCAAGTATCCCAATCAATAAATGGGCAAAGGAACTGAGCAGATACTTCATAGAAGAAGAAATATGAATGGTCATAAAATGTATGAAAAAATGTTCAATATCACTAGCAATTAGAGAAATGCAAATGAAAACTACACTGAGATTTCATCTCACTCCAGTCACAATGGCAAAAAAGAAGAATACAAGTAACAATAAATGCTGGCAAGGATGTGGGGAAAAATGTACACTCATACATTGCTTGTGGGACTGTAAATTGGTGCAACCACTATGGAAAGCAGTATGGAGATTCCTCGGGAAGACTAGAATGAAACCACCATTTGACCCAGTTATCCCACTCCTGGACATATATCCAAAGGACTTAAAATCAGCATACTATTGTGACATGGCCACAGCAATGTTCATAGCAGCTCAATTCACAATAGCTAAACTATGGAACCAACCTAGGAACCCCTTAATAAATGAATAGATAAATAAAATGTGGTACATATACCCAAATAGAATATTACTCAGCTATAAAGAAGAATGAAATTATGGCATTTGCTGGTAAATGAATGGAACTGTACTAAGTGAAATAAGCCAATCCCAAAAAACCAAGAGTCAAATGTTCTTTCTGATATGCAGATGCTGACTCATAATAGGCCAGTATGGAGAAGGGAGGAGCCAAGGTTCACCGAATTGAACAGAGGGGAATGGGAAGAAAGAAGGGGGATGGGAATAGGAAAGACAGTAGAATGAATCGGCCATAACTTTCCTATGTTCATATATGAATACACGACAAGCATAACTCCACATCATGTTTGCAACCACAGGAATGGGAAGTTATACTCCATGTATGTATGATATGTCAAAATGCATTCTACTTTCATGTATAACTAAAAAGAAAAGAAATTAAAAAAGAAAAGAATCCAAGTTGTGCATGAAAGAAAAAAAAAAAGACTTCTTCTGTCCTAGTTGGCCTGCCTTCCTTTCCTTTTTCCCTTCCTACCTCCCTCCTTCCTTCCTTCTTTCCACATACAGGAAAGCAGGTGGACAGAAGTTGAAGCCCAGGTAGGTGGACAGAGGGTTGGGGCCTGCACAAGGAGTTTGTAGAGAGCAGTGTGGTGGGGTCAGGAGGTTGGCTATGTGCAAGAGATTAAGCCAATGAGTAATTATATCACTACTGGAGAAGGAAAGTGCAAATATGAAAATGTGGAAAGAGTAGGATGAAGCCCCGTGGTAGTCAGTCAGATGTAGCTGTGTGAACTGACGGGTTATGGACGTATGAATGTGAACACACACACAGACATCATATGTACACATTCAAATGTGTCTATGTATGTGTATATATATATATATATATATGAGTTTTTCTCTTTATATTTATTTCCTAGATTGATTTACAAAAGTCTCTCAGTTTCCTGTGCAAAGTCAGGGAACTGGAATACTGTTCAGAGAAATCTCTAGAATTAAACAAGTCAAGAATATGCAGAGAAAAAACCTAGCAACAGTGATGCCCCAGTAACAATGAACACATCTGACACTCAGATGTTGGTTTCTAAAAAGCATCTTTACAAAAACACTAAAAGTAAACAGAATTCTTCAACAAATTAGCTGATTCCAGGAATGGGCAGGGAAACAAACAAGATGAGCTCAGAAACTCTATGGTATATTGGTACAAAGCAATATGTAAGGAAGTGATCAAAGAATGATGGAGTCACATCAAAAAGATTCAGAGGCTGTCGTGAAGGGCTTTTGCCTGGTTAGATCTGGGACAATTGGGCACCAAAATAAGTAATAAAAACAATGGATTATGGTTCCCTGAATAGTAAAAGATAATATGAGTCCACACTTACATAAATAAATATGAGGGGAAGAAGCTTTTTTTTGGTAGAATTCAGTAATAGGACGCCAATTAATGAATGTAGAAGGGATGGTGGAATTAGAGAAGCACTATGATTAGCTTTCATAGTGAAAATGACTTCAGGCAAGGAACATTGAGGATTCTAAAACTATGGGTGAGGAAGGCACTTTATTATTGTCTCAATATATCTCCTCATGAAATACTCACTAATCACTAAAAATAAAATGTGACTTCACAGTGGAGACACTTTCTTAATCAATTGGTCAATGTTAAAGAATGAAGCGATATCAGACAATGAAGGACATTCTCCAGAATGACAGATCTGTAACCTTACAGGTCATAAAAGCAACAAAAGAACAGAAATGGTCGCAAACTAAAGGTGACTAGAGAGATTTGGCAATTTGGTTCAATGTGTCATCCTGGACTGGATCCTTTTTCTGTTGAAAGACACCATTAGGATCTTTGGGTAAGTCTAAATGTGATTTTTGGGTATAGGGCATTCTTTCTACTCTTTGTTGTACTATTATTTAAGTTGAAGTTAAAATTAAAAGTAAAGGGTAAAAATGTTTTGTCTTAACAAGGTATATTTGAGGTAAGTGCATAATAAGTGAGAAATATTCTCTATTCAGTGCCATGGCAGAATTGTAGGTTAATTTAGGCTGTTCCAACTCACTCAAGCTCCTGAAAACATTGACTGGAAAAACTTAACCTCAGCTGGTTTATCTTATTGAAATTGGGAACAAGTTGTCAAGGTTTCTCTTGGAGGCAAGGTCATTGAGAATAGAATTGACTTAAGATTCTAGTGTAAGACTTATTGCATACCGAAAGCCAGCAGAAACTCAGTCAAAATAAAAACAAAAAGATTGGGATAAGGTCATCTTATAAAACTTAACAAACTAAATGTGTTAGAATTGCTTTGTTAATGTAGGAAAGGCTTGTTTCTCTATTTGTAAAATATTCAACAAATCTGTCAAATATACCATCCAGTTAAGAACTTGGTTTCTGAAATCCAATATAACTTAAAAAAATGTTTAAATATACTGTAACTATAACCATTAATGAAAGGAAATGAAAACAGTTCTCTTAGCCAACTTCCACTGGCTGACTCATTGGAACAAAGGGTGCCTTCAATCCCTTTTTCAAATGCATTGACGGATACCCTTGTCTGACTGGCACATTGGTCATCATGGGTAGAGATCAAGCCTCCTCACAAAAGTGGTATGGAACCTGGTAGATCCACAGCTAATTCTTAAGGCTTCAACTCAGAAGTGGTACAGGTTCCTGCTTCTTGCATTTTATCAGCCAAAGCAAGTGACATGACTGAGTGGTGTCAAGAGAGAAGTAGTACAATCCTTTCACAGGAAGGGGTAATGGCAGGGAGTGGAACCTGGCACAGTGCCTCTGTTTCTGGTGGAATCTCAGAAAAACACAGAAGATTCCTGGTGCAAACCTTACTTTTTAATGTGAAGTCTTCAGAACTTCTAGGACTGACATCCCTGCCCTTGAGGAGGGCAAAGTTAGATCTGCCCAAGGTCGAAGAGGATGGACTCAGAAGGAAAGGGCAACAGCAATATTGACAAATAATGTAATTTGAATAAATTGAGGACAAGTTAGCTCTGTCTCACAATATTGCATTCCTTCCACTACATCATTTTCCTCTTATCTTTTGGTTGGGTTAAAAGTAAAGAAAAAAAAGTTTTATTTCCCAAAGTTTGAGAAATGTACTTCCATTGGTACATAAGACAAATTTAGTGGTAAATGGATATTTTTTATTTTAATAATTGTACACATAAATTTCTCCTAATATACATTAAAATAAATAGCCACCAAACTTAGAGTTTCACAGGTGTTCTTATTCGAATTAAAGCAATTTTTTACATTTCAAAAGTGAGTAGATTCAAATAAAAACATTGGTTAATAACAGGGCAGGTGGTTCATGGGTACAGCAAAAATCATAAGGATGGCTGATGAATGATAAAAGTTTGGAAGATATCAATGTGGTTTATTCAATTAACTAGTTATTTGGAAGCTATGCAGGAAAGACATGTTAGTATGGTGGTGGGGGTGGAGTCAGGAGACTTTGGGAACAGCCCTGGGCTACTGTTGGGTCTCTGGGTCCCTGCAGGTTGGAAAAACCCAGGACAGAGGTTGAATAAAACAGGCACAGAAAGGTGAGGAGGGCCACAGAAATGTTACACACATAAAAAGATCCTATGATTTCTTAAAAAAATTGTTTCTTCTTATGGTTGTGCAGGGCTAGCCTGGCTCATACGAGATGCATTTTTCTCCTTGGTGGCAAATGGCAGGTTTACCAAAGGAAGATATATGTCTTCATAGATTTCTTTGCAATAGAGACAGATACTCATTAGCTTGAGATGGTGTAGGTACCCATCTAGTGCAAAGGCCACCCAAGCATTCCCAAAGGCATTATGGCTGCCATAGACCAATGCATGAGAATTTAATGACCACCAGGGTAGATGACCAAGAATCTTGTTTTTCTGAGATAACAGTTTGAGGATTTAGCAGACAATAGCATTTCCCTGGATACCATATTATAAGTGTTTATGCTGTCTCTGGAAACAAAAACGCTCCACGTTTGTAGAGGGAACTGGCCCACACTCAAAGCTGCAGCAAAGAGCTCTTTTCAGGCTGTCTTTTCCAGAACCTTATGATTCAATGTTTGGTGCAAACAAAAGCTTGCAGAAAGTTCTCCCAAACCTCCCTGAAGTTCTTCTTATTGCTTGATGTACTGAACAATAAACTCAGTTTGGGAAGCAATCTTCTATTTCTCATTCCCAAAGTTGAGCAGGTTGAAGCAGGAATTGCCTCAGCTGCAAGTGCTTCTGAGCTCCAAGGAGAAAGGAGGGACTTTTGACCTCCCAAAGCAATGTTCTGAAGTGTGGGTTTAATATAGGGAAAAGAATATTCGTGACTTGACTGCTTTAGGCCAGTTGGTTATAAGATTCTGACATTTCTCCCGATAACAAGATCCGAAAATCAAAGTTGCTTGTTTGCAAATTAACTGCTCTGATTTAGCTAATGTATCCAATGCCCTTTAGAGGAATGGCATTTTATACCTCAAGGTCAGCTAAACTGTGTAATTAGAGTTTGAGTTTTGTGATTAGGGTATACCAGGCACTTCCTGACTGGGCCAGGCATAGCAACTAATCAGCTGCAGGCTTTAGGTGGACACCACCATCCCTGGACCTTCATTTTATCATCTTAGAGTTAGAAATTTCAACCTCAGATACCAATTGAAAACTGCCCTCCCACTATAATAAGCTATATCTTGACATCTTTCTAAAGGTGATCATCAATTTGTCCTGGTGTGACAGGCGAGGGAAACTGGAGGTTAGGGAAGGAAAAGGAGAAGGTATTTATTTCACACACCTACAGAGGAAGACTTTGTGAGTGTCTGATAATAACTGTCCAAGGTCATTCTTTTACAAGGTCATCTAATATGGTACACATTTCCTTGTGGGCAATGAATGACTGTTAACAAGATGGAAGAGAAATTTTGGGTGTAGAAATGACCTCTGACAATGGTACAGGTGTGAAATTGAATCTTATTACTCAAGGCATCTTTCAGGAGAGTAACCTTAAAGCACTTTTGTGCTGTTTTGATTCTTAAAGCTCCTTTGATCTGTCCTTGTATCTGGAAAGACTTGGTCATTAGCTGCCTGTTTACTCTGAGTAAATTTGTACCCTAAGGAAATATGAGTGTTGTGTTTATTCTGCTTGAACGCATTGACATTTTGTGTTAGCTGGCTGCCCCTTCTCATGAGACATCAATGGGGATGGCAGCCTTAGAGGTCTCAGATACAATCCCCCTTCCTCAAAGAAGTCTGGGGCCCAAATAAAAGGCACACATTTTTTTTTCCCAATGCACTTTTCCTACAATTTCAAGAATTAATTACCCTACTGCAAATTATCTAGGAATTTTAATTCTCTGCTCTTAGGACTTCAAAGAAAATATATTTATTTCTACCTATTCATTTATTGTTAAGTGATTAAATTTCAGTTTGGTACCAGCCACTGCAAAGCACCAGGTATGCAGAGGTGACTCTGAAAGACTCTCTGACCCTGAGAACTCACAGTTGAGTTTAGGAAACAGTCACATAAATTTCTTCTTAACAAACTGTATTCATCAAATCTTTTGGTTTGTTCATGACAGAAACTCAACTTCATAGTTAAGTTCAGGCATATGGGGGGCGTTGTTAGATCAAGAAGAGAAAGTGATGCTGCCAATATTGGGATTTACTTTACATAAAATGTTTGAATCTTTTGTCTTTTTAAAAAGAGACTGGCCTGCATTTCTGGATTAAAACGATGAGCTATAGCTGGTGAGTGGGTGCCCCTATATATGGCACAAATGCTTCTATTTGCCTCAGCCCAGCATTTGCACTGGGTTTGCATATGCAATTATACTTAGCTCTGGTCATTCCTTTGTGGCTTTTGTTCTTCTCTTTAAGCACTGGAATCGTCAGACCTCTGGATGGGAAGGAGATTGCAAAGGAGGTGGGAAGACCAGTTGGTAAGTGACATCAGTATCTGCAAGGAAAGGTGATGGCAGTGTAGACGGAGAGTCCAGAAGAGTGGCAAGGTATTTTGGTCATGTTTGCAGAACTTGGTCATCAGAGGATTACTATTTTTACTTCTCCAAAGATATATTTGAAAGCATCTGGTTTTATTTTCTTTATGCATTTATCTCAAACTGTTCATAGAAATCTTTCATACATTGTGTGTGTATATGTGTGTGTGTGTGTGTGTGTATGTGTGTGTGTGTGTGTGTATGTATTCCCCTCCCCCACACTAAGATCAAACTAGGGACCTAGAGAAAATAAGACAGAGATGGTTGGGAGAGGGCCTGGCTATGCAGACTTCAAATAATAAGCTGCTCCAGGCCCAGGCTGAGTGCAGGGAGACCTGCTAAGGGAATTTCAGGTAGCTATCCTGGGCTTAGCGAAACAAAACAATAACCAGAGACTCAGATGTCAAACAGCATCAGAAACCCAGGTAAAGACACAGGCAATGAGATGATGAGAGTCAGAGCCCTGGGCTTTAAGGTCAGAATACATCCGGGAGTCTGTAAAATGTAACGGAAAATAAAGGAAGATGAAGCTGAGCCTCCAGGTGAGAGAAGTAGGTAGAAGTGAGGAATTGGAGTTGGTGGTGGCAAGAAGCAAGGCAGCTCCTTACAGTTGGGAATCTCCCCTCAGAGGAGTTTGTCTGTCTTCCTAAGCATGCTACCTACCCTGCTGTTACCAGGGCTTATCATCTAAACATCTGTACACCAAGCATCCTGGTTTGCTTCTGCCCAAGACAATAGGAAGAGAGAAACTACCCCCACTGAATACTTTATTTATATCACGAGTTTTCTTTGTGGTCACAACACTATGAAGAAGACATTATTCTCAGAGTTGAATAGCTTGACAGAATACATGTCAAGTTAGTGGCAGAGCTGGGATTTGAACCCAGATCTGCCTATCTCTGAAGTCCACGATCTTCCACATGAACTACCTGGTGTCATGTTGCCTCCTTGATTCTGGAGTCAAGTGCTTCTCCTTCAAAAAATATTGTTTTGAATCTCATGTATGGTATTTAACACAATTTATCTTTTACCAAAGCAGCAATTGAATTTCTTTTAAATCCCAAGTAGAATGTGAACTCCTGAAATGTCTTACTGCTTTATCTCTAACCCGGTGGTGCTACCCTGGTACCTTCATAAATGCAAAGAGTGTGTGTGTGTGTGCTTTTCAGAAAAATTGGCCTTCTTTCTTCACTTACACTATTTCTTTTGGTGTAAGGCAATTTGTGCCCTGATTCTACAACTTCTGCACTTCTCAAGGGCTGTCTGATACACAGACTTTGTCAATTCCCACTATTTGGCTTCCAGAGACTATTATTTCTAGATTTCTCTGTTAATTTGGGGCCCATGGATTTCCTCTGTCTTGCACATTCTCTATTTGCCTGGGTTATATTTTCTTCAGGGATCTTGACTGAATTTTAACCCAGTTTTCCTAAATGTGGATGTGAGTTACATGGACCAATGGAGTCTGAAAATGACTCTCTCAGGTTGGTATCCGTGGACATTGGACCAGCACTGTGGTACTGGAAGAGAATGCCTCAGTTCTGAAGCCACTCAATGGAAGAGTTTGTGTTTTTCCTGAAGAGTCCAGGGACAGAGGGAGCTCCCCAAGATTCATTCTAATTCTTCCCAATTTTTTCCTGATTCATGTTCTCCTTCTTTTCAGCTAATATCTGATTAAAGAAAAACATTTTAGGTGGAATGAATAAAATGTCCAAAAATCATAAAAGTATCCCTCAAAGACTTAAATGTTTGAAACTTACTTTGAATGGATTCTATTAATTAGGAAACATTGGGAAGTCATTAAGAGTCTTGTTATCTAAATATACTTATTAACATGGTAAGTATTTTTAGCCTTTTTTGGATATGCACAATATTTTTATGAGTTGAATTGGTCACTTTCTCTATATAATATTTTTAGCCCTTATATCCTCATATCCTTAATTAAAATGATTAAAATATCTGAGAAGAAAACTTTGGTTCTGTTGTGTAATTTTTCTCTCAAGTACTTGGGGAAAATATAGTTGAACTTTTAGAGTTGAAACTGCCTACTTGAGGGAGGGCCTGGGAAACAGAAATGATGTTCCAAGTGGATCATAATTAAATGTACTTAAAGCTTTATTTCAATTTTTGTCAATTTTTAATTTTTAGGATAGCTTAAGAATATGATTCAATAATTTCATTTAGAACAGAGTGTACATGTTAAGCTTTCCCTATTAATCTCTACTTTGAATTTAATTCACCCTGGCTCTGCCATTTACTATCTCTGTGATTTGGACAAGTCACTTAGGTTCCTTAGTTACTACATTTTTGAGAATGGGCTAATAATAAAAATGATTAGTATAAGGATTAAAATGAATTACTATTTTTAAAATTCTTAGAACACCTGGGACTTATTACATGTTTAATAAATTTATTTTATGCTTTTTAAAACTTTACCTTAGACTCCTCAGAAATTATTAATAATTTACTGGCATTGTAGACAATAACAAAGTCACCAAAATTTTTGAATAAAATATTCCATTGTAATAAAATTCAGAAAACCGCTGAGTGTTAAAATTTTTCAATAATTTTGTTTAAAATGTGGACTTTCTAATGCCTTCTCATTCACCCCAGCCAACAGGATCAAAGAAGGTTCTCGCCCCTGAGAAGGCAAGCAAGTCCCTAGCATTCTAATAAACTCTGAAGAAATGATAATACATTCACATTCTCTCACATTCATACTCCCAGGAAATGAAGGTGGCAAAATCCAGCACTGCTTCTTCATTAGATTTAGGAACAGGACCCGTCCCTTAATTGAATTCTTATCTAATGACTCAGAGCTTCAAGGCACCCTGAGAACGTTAATTCTGAAGTTTATTATCTATGTTAATTAAGACAAAATCATGATTATCCAGTTCTTGTTTGCCTCCTCTCATCCAGTTCCTATATCCCCTATCACTTCTCACAGCTGAAGATGTTCATTGTTGATTAATGACAATGAATTTTTTTTTAATGAGAAGCATATATTAGAGCTAGAGGTATATTGCATCCTTCCATTTTCCTCTAGGGATTAGTGATTGAGTTCTTGGGTTAATGATTGGATTGAAAATGGAAGCCATGGCGATGGAAAATTGCAGTGATTTTTTTTTTAGTTCTTAAGAACTAGTGTTCAGAGAGAAGTTTGTCCTCTGAGAGGGAATAAAAAAGAAGGCAAATAAGTTTACAAAGTTCTACACTAATGATAAAATATATACCTCTCAAATGACAAGTGATGCTTCAGTGAAACCTCCCAGGGGTGGGTGTAATGGGAAAAAATACTGACAAGTAGGAAGCAAATGTGCAGAAGAGACTGAAGGGAGAAAGCGAACTATACATCAAAATAAGTCTGCAACCCAGAAATCCAGATTTATTAAAATAGCTCCTACGTTGAAAGGCTGAGCTATTCCTAGTGGTTCTGCTTGTCAGTTTGTTGCTAAGTGCTACCTGGCATGAGGACTTCGAAACTTGGAAATTTTATTCCTAGGAATATCATGGACATGTTTTCCTGCCATGTACAAGAACACTGTCAATAGCATCAGTGTTAAGCTGTGTCATTTCACACCTAGAGATTCTTGGAGCTTATTTCTGTTTTTAAGATCTCCGGATCCCATATTCTTCCCCTATTCATTTTATGATCCCTAAAACGACCGAGCTTCACCTAATAATTCTTTCCTAGTTTTGCAGTGGTTATGATAGCTGTACTTTCAGTTACTAAAACACCAAGAGTTGGCTGTAAATGCTTATTTGTGGGTTCTGAGAAATTATGGAAGAAAACAAAAGTCAAGCTGCCCACTGTAACTCATATGTCTAGGACAGACAAACTACACAACCTTTCTTCATCTGTAGGCTTTGATTTTCATCTCCCCATGTCTCCATTAGATTCTCAAAAAGCCTCTTCCCGAGATTCCAGGCCACAGTATCCATTTTCACTTTGTGTGATGATAGAAATATTCTACGTTGGCAATGTCCAATGTTTTAAACACTAGCTATAGTGTACTTGAACTTGGGCATTGTGAAAGTTTTATTGAAATATAATTGACACACAGTAAGTTGAACATATTTGAAATGTATAGTTGGTAAGGTTTAACATGAGAAGCCATACATGAAAACATTACCAGTTAAGATAATAGACATATTCATCACTCTCATAAGTTTCCTTATACACTTTACTCTTCTAAAATCTTTATATCCCTCTCTTCCATCCTTAAGCAACCACTAATTTGTTTAATAAAAGTAAGGATTAGTTTGCATCTTCTAGAATTTTATATAAACAGAACAATAAGTTTGTACTCTTCCTTTTACACAGAAAAATTATTTTCTAAAAATTATTTTTAGATCCATTCATACTGTAACATATACATCCATATTAATTTCTTTTTATTGCAGAACAGGATTTCATTGTATGTATATACTATAGTTCTATTTACCTGTTGATGGATGCTCAGACTTTCTCCAGTGTTTGACTATGACCTCTAAAGCCGTAAGCATGCATGTTTAAGTTTGTTGTATGGACAGGTGACTTCTTTTCTCTTGGGTAAAAACCTAGGACTGGAATCATGAAAGTAAATGTATGCTTAATGTTCAAAGAAACTGCCAACCTGTTCTCCACCCGTAGTTTGTGGGAGTTCCGGTTCCTCCATGTTCTTGTCACAGTTTGTGTGTTGTCTTTAATTCTGACCATCCTAATAGATGAGTAATGTTATCGTGCTTTGCATTTTCCTGACGACTAATGAATGTTGAGCACATTTTCATGTGCCATTCATATATCTTTTTTGGTGAAATATGTGTTTGGATCTTTTGTTCATTATTTTCAGGGTTTTTTTTTTGTTTCCTTATTGAGTTTTGAGAATTTCTTATATATTCTGGGTACAACTCCTTTATTAGATATATGGGTTTCAGCAATTTTATCCTAGCCTTTTGCACGTTTTCTTATCTCTTAACAGTGTGGATGTTTGATGAACAAAAATTTATAAATTCGAAGAAGTCCAAATTATATTTTTAGTGGCCTGTTCTTTTATGGTTGTATCTAAGAATCTTTCCCTAACCAAAGGTCAGAAAGATTTCTAGAAAATTTTAAGGCTTAGATTTAAGGTAATGACCAACTTTGTGTCTGTTTTTGCTGATGATGTTAGGTAGAGATCCAAGTTCTTTTTCTATTTTTATTTGGATATTCAATTTTCTCACCATCAGTTTTTGGAAAGGTTATCCTTTCTCTATTGCAATACCTGTGAACCTTTCTTAAAAATCAGTTTTCCATAAATTCCTGGATTTATTGATTTATTTGTCTACTGTTTTATCAAAACCATGCCGTTTTATTACTGTAACTATATGCATATGTGTGAATGTGTCTGTGTGTGTGGTGCTGGCAATAAAACCCAGGGTCTCACACATGCTAGGAAAATGCTCTACCATTGAGTCACACACCAGTCCCACTGTAGTTCTTAATAATTCTTGAAACCAAGTAGTGCTAGCCTTCCAACCTCTTTTTCAACATTACTTTTCTCCCTATCTTCTTTTTTTGACTTTTTGAATTTTATTATTATTATTATGTTTCAGTGATGACATAAAAGTAAAACACGAAGGAGAGAAAGGAAGGGGATTGAGAGGGATATTAGGAGAGGGATATCAAGAGAGGGTAATAGAAGGGGTGAATATCGGCAGCATATTCTACATTTTTTGAAACATAGTTTTGGTTGTTCTAGGTAATTTGTATTTTCACATACATTTTAGAAAGATTGCCTATTTCTATTTTTAGAAAGTTTACAGGAATTTTGATTATAATAGTATGTTTTCTCTATTTATCAATTGAATAAAAATTGCATTTTAACAATATTTTGTCTCTTTAATCTTGACTACAGTGTATCATTCCATTCAGTTAGCTCTCTTTTAATTTCACCAGCAATATTTTATTATTTTAAGTGTATTGGTCATTCACACCTTTTGTCAGATTATTCTTTAATATTTTTTGATGATTCTATAAATAGCATTAGTACTTTTAATTTTAGTTTTGTATTATTTATTTCTAGAATACAGAAATTAATATAATTGATTTTTGTATGTTGCTAATATGTCTTGCAACATGTTTTCTGAAAATAAACAGTTTTACTTCTTCTTTTCCAACCTAGATGTCGTTTTTTTCTCATATTATTGCAATGACTAGTAGCTTCAGTTCAATATTGAATAAGGGTGAAAGTAGAATCCTTGTTTTGTTCCTGCTCTTAGGAGAAAATGGTTTATTTTTTTCCATTATGTTATTCCTACTCTTATTACCCAAGAAATATTTTTAAAATCAGGAATGGATGTTGAACTTTGTCAAACATTTTATGTATATCTATTGAGGTCATTATATGACATTTCTCTTTTAGTTTATTTATAAATTACATTGAGTAAGCCTCACTTGGTCAAAATGTATGAATGGATTTGATTTGACAAATTTTGCTTATAATCTTTTTGCATCTGTGTTTATAAGGGTTTTTCCCTGGTTTCTTTTTATTATTTTTATTTTGATGACATTAATTTCATCTCATAGAATGAGTTGCAAACTATTCAGCCCCTTCAATTAAAAAAATTTGCTTAGAGTTGGTATTATTTCTTCCTGAAATGTTGGTAGAATTTACCAAAGATATTTATGCCTGGCATTTTCTTTGTGGGAAGTCTTTTATCTATTAATTAGATTTCTTCAATATATATAGGGCTACTTTAGTTATCAATTTCTTCTTGAATTAACTTTGGAGGTTTTTGTTTTAAGGAATTTTTCCAGTTTACCCATGTTGTCACTTTTATTGGCATAAAGTTGTACACAATATTCTTCTATTATTCTTTTAATATCTGTGGAATTTGTGGCGGTATCATTTTCTCTTATTTCTGTGTTAGTCAGTTTTCCATCACTGTGACAAAATGCCTGAGATAAACAACTTAAAAGGAACAAATAATTATTTTGGTTTGTGGTTTCAGAGGTTTCAGTTCATGGTCAGGTTTCAGTCCATTATTTCTGGTCCTGTGATGAGGCATAACATTCCTTTTTTTTTTTTTTTCCTTATTAGTTTGACTACACATTCATCAATTTTATTAATCTTCTCAAGCAATCAATTTTTGGTTTTTGGTTTTATCTTGTTCTACTGTTCTCATTGATTTCTGCTCTGATCATTATTATTCTTTTCTTCTGCTTACATTGGCTTTAATCTGCTCTTATTTTTCTAGTTTCCTAGGTAGAAATTAGGGACATAGATTTGACACATTTCTTCTTTTCCAATTTAGGTAGTTAGTACTATTAAGACCTCTTTAGATATTACTTTAGAAGCATTCTGACACCAACTGGTGAATAGAGATTCAGTTCTGACAGTAGCCTCAAGAATTAAATCAGAATCCATAGATTTGAGGGTAAAGTAGAACAAGACGGCTTTCATTTCATTTGCCTTAAATGGGATCCCAGTGCATTTGGATTTCTTACATGATCTTTTTAGTCTTGATAACTTGTTAGAATGACTCACAGAACTCAGGATAGCACTGTATTTATGTTTATGATACCATTAGAAAAGGATACATATCAGGCTCAGTCAAATGAAAAGAAACATAAGAAAGGGTTGGCAGGGTCCTTCATGCAAAGCTCGCATGTCCTCCCTAATGGAATTAGGGTGTATCACTCTCCTATCACATCAATATGTTCAATAACCAGGATGCTGTGCTGAATTTCGGTGTCCAGAATTTTTATTGGGATTTTTATTCAAATAATGTAAGTCATTGGCCATATGATATAACCCAATATCCAGTCTTCCTTTCCTCTCCAGTGGTAAGGCTGGTTCCAAGTTCTATCATGAGTAATCTAAGATTTTAGCATAGACATAGGTGTGGTTCAAGGTGCTTATGAATAATAAAAATTTCTAAGAATTGATTATCCTCCCGGGAACCAGGGACAAAGAATGGTCAAATTCTTCATTATACAAGAGGCATGTCAGAAATTTTTACATGTTTAAATTTTAATTAAATGTATTTTCTAATTTCCCTTTTGATCTCTTATTTCACCCATGAGTGATTTAAAAGCATATTTTTTAGTTTTCAAATATTTGGAAGATTTTCTAGGGTTCTTTTCTGTTATTGATTTCTAGCAGTTCCATTGTGTTCCAAAATATACTTTTATATAACTTGAAATCTTTTAAACTTATTTAAAGCAGCACTATAGTCTAGAATGTGGTCTATTTTTATAAATGTTTAGTTTGCTCTTGAGAATGACAGTGTACTTTTGCTTGGGAGAAAATTGTCCTATAAATGTCAATTATGTTAGGTTGGTTGACAATATTGTTTTAATACTCTATATCCTTATTTCTTTTCTATTTATTCTAGCAACTATTGAGGGAGAAATATGAAAATTCCCATCCATAATTGTTCATTTCTTTAGTTTACCTTACAGTACTATAGGTTCATGTATTTTATTATTTGCTTGTTTATTTATTTTGAAATGGGGTCTCACTTGTTGCCCAGGCTGGTATTAACTTCTGAACTCAATTGATTCTCCCATCTCAGCCTAAGTATCTGGGACACAGGCACAATTTTATATCTCTGTTATTAGGTACATAAATGTTTAGGATTTTTATATCCTTTTGATGAATTGACCCATTTGTCTTTATTAAATTAATATCTTTATCTTTGGTTTTTTTTGTACTGAAATCTGCTTTGTTATTAATGTAAACATTCTGATGTTATTTTGGATAGTATTAAAATGCTATATCCTTTTTCATTCTCTTACTTTTTACCTATTTGTGTCTTTTGTTTTTCTTGAAGACAGCATATAGTTGGGTCTCTTTTTTATACACATCCTAGTAATCTTGGTATTTTAATTGAGACATTCAGACCATTTCCATTAATGGGGTTATTGATTTGTTTAAGTGTACATCTGTCATCGTGCTGTTTATTTTCTATTTGTTCCATCTGTTCTTTGTTTTCTTTTCTCTTTATTTCTTGTTTAGATTATTGTATATTTTTATTATTTCATTTGTTTTATTTCTAGTCTCTCTCTTTGTGTTTTTGCGTGTTTGCTGGGGATTAAATCCAGGGACAATTTACTACTGAGCCACATCTCCAGCACTTTTTTTTTCAATTTTGAGATAGGGTCTCACTAAGTTGCTCAGGGCCTTGTTAAATTGCTGAGGTTGACCTCAAACTTGAGATCCTTCTGCCTCAGCCTCCCTCATTGATGGGATTATAGGAATGCACCACCACACCCAACTCTTTCTAGTCTTATAAGTTGGTAACTCTTTGTAATTGTGGTTAATGATCTGCTATATACATATTTGTACTTCCTTTGCTCTACTCTCATTCTTGTGCTATTGTTTTCATATGTATATGTGTATATATATACATATACTCATATACACATATCCTTATAAATCATATATAAATACAAAGTAATTTAAAATGCATATATATTTACATATACATATAGGTAAATTTAATATATATTGTGAACCACACAGTACCTTAATATCATTAACATCTTAAAACACAATCCTCTTTAGAGATATTTAAATAATAATAAAAATTGTATCTTTATTCTGTAGTTACCATTTCCAGAGCTTTTCATTCCTTTCTGTAATTTATCTGGCATCATTTTCCTTCTGTTTGGAAGACTGCTTAACATTTCTGCCTTATATATATACACATATACATTTTATAAATGTTTTTATCAGTGCACTGTTTATACATAACAGTGGGGTTCATTTTGACATAATCTCACATGCTTGGAATATAATTTGTTCCACTTCAGTCCTCAGTACTTCCTCTTCCCTTCCCTCCTCCCTCCTTCTGTTCTTCTTCCTTAACTGACTGGCCTTCCCTCTTTGTTGATTGATTTAAAAAAAATTTTTTTAGTTGTTGATGGACCCTTGTTTTATTTATTTATATGTGGTGCTGAGAATTGAACCCAGTGCCTTGCACATGCTAAGCAAGTGCTTCACCACTGAGCTACAACCCCAGCCCCATCGATTGATTTTTAATTGGTACTTTATAAATATATGTAAAGGTTGAATTCACTTGGTATATTCATATGTACATAGCATAATTTAATCAATTTCTTTCTTTTTTTATTGTTGCTGGGGATTGAACTCAGGGTCACTTAGTCACTGAGCCATAACCCCAGTCTTTTTAAATTTTATTTAGCGACGAGGTCTCGCTAAGTTGTTAGGACCTTGCTAAGTTGCTGAGACTGGCTTTAAACTTGCCATCTCTTGCCTCAGCCTCCCAAGCTCCGGGGATTACAGGCATGTGCCACTGTGTCTGACAATTTGGCCAATTTCATTTGTCAATTTTTTCCTTTTCCCATTCTTCCTCCCTCCCCTCAATCCCCCTCCTCTATTCCACTGATCTCTCTTTTATTTCATGGAATTCTCTACCTGCGTTTTCCCCATATTTTGCTATTTCTTCCACAAATGAGAGAAAACATTTGATCTTGACTTTCTGAGTCTGACTTACTTTGCTTTTATTTCTTCTTTTGAGAAATGTCTCTTTAGTTCTTTTGTCCACTTATTGATTGGATTATCTGGTGTTAAGATTTTTTAGTTCTTTTTTAAATTGTTTGTAATAGTTATGCATTTGATTCATTGTACAAAATTGGAGTACAACTTCTCATTTCTTTGGTTGTACAAGATGTAGAGTCACACCATTTGTGTGATTATATATGTACATAGGGTAATGATATTTGTCTCATTCCCCATCTTTCCTTCCCTGCCTCCCCTCTCTTCCCCTTATTTCCCTCTACACAAGCCAACATTCCTCCATTCTTCTCTTGTCCCCTCTCCACACCCCACCCCCTTTATATAGCAGCATCCACTTATCAGAGAAAACATTTGGCCTTTGGTTTTTAGGGATTGGCTTATTTCACTTAGCATGATATTCTTCAACTCCATTCATTTATTTGCAAATGCCATAATTTTATTCTTCTTTATGGCTGAGTAATATTCCACAGTTTCTTTATCCATTCATCTATTGAAGGACACCTAGATTGTTTCCACAATCTAGGTATTGTGAATTGAGCTGCTATAAACTTTGATATGACTGTGTCACTGTAGTATGCTGATTTTAAGTCCTTTGGGTATAAATTGAGGAGTAGGATAGCTGTGTCAAATGGTGGGTCTATTCCAAGTTATCTTAGGAATCTCCATACTGCTTTTCAGGGTGACTGCACCAATTTGCAATCCCACCAGCAATGTATGAGTGTACCTTTTCCCTCACATCCTCAACAACATTTATTGTTGCTTATATTCTTGATAATAGCATTCTAATTGGAGTTAGATGAAATCTTAGGGTAGTTTTGATTTGCACTTTTCTAATTACTAGAGATGCTCAACATTTTCTCATATATCTGTTCATCAATTGTATATCTTCTTCTGTGAAGTGTCTGCTCAGTTCCTTAGCCCATTTATTGATTAGTTCTTTGTAATTTTGGTGTTAAGTTTTTTTGAGTTCTTTATAAATTCTGGAGATTAGTGATCTATCTGAAGTTCATATGGTAAAGATTTTTCTCCCACTCTGTAGGCTCTCTATTCACATTCTTGATTGTTTCCTTTGCTGAGAAAAAGCTCTTTAGTTTGGATCCTTCCCATTTTTTTGATTCTTGCTTTTATTTCTTGTGCTTTGGGAGTCTAGTTAAGGAAGTCTATTCCTAAGCTGACGTGATGAAGATTTGGACCTACTTTTTCTTCTATTTGGTGCAGGGTGTGTGATATAATTCCTAGGTCCTTGATCCATTTTGAGTTGAGTTTTATGCAGGGTAAGAGTTAGAAGTTTAATTTCATTTTGCTGCACATGGATTTCCAGTTTTGCCAGCACCATTTGTTGGAAGAGGCTATCTTTTCTCCATTGTATGTTTTTGGCACCTTTGTCTAGTATGAGATAACTGTATTTATGTGGGTTCGTCTCTGTGTCTTCTATTTTGTACCATTGTTCTACCTGTCTATTTTGGTGCCAGTACCATTCTGTTTTTGTTACTATTGCTCTGTAGTATAGTTTAAGGTCTAGAATTATGATACCTTCTGCTTCACTCCTCCTGCTAAGGATTGCTTTGACTATTCTGGGTCTCTTAATCTTCCAGATGAATTTCATGATTGCTTTCTCTATTCCTATGAGGTACGTCAGCGGGATTTTATTTGGAATTGCATTGAATCTGTATAACACTTTTAGTAGTATGACCATTTTGACTATTGGAAGAGTAGTTGGCAAAAATTATCTCCCATTTTGTAGGTTATTTCTTCATATTCTTAATTTTCTCTTTGATATACAGTAATTACCGTTATGATTCTTGGTTTTATTTCTTGAGATTTAAGGGTCTTGTTAAGAAAGTCAGTGTTGGCACCAATATATTGGCGTGTTGACCCTATCTTTTCTTTTAGCATTTACCAATTTTCTTATCTAATTCTTAGGTCTTTGAGTTGACTTTTGTGCAGGGCAAAAGATAAGAATCTCGTTTTATTCTTCTACAGATGCTTATTCAGTTTTCTAAGCACCAATTGTTAAAAGGCTATTTTTTCTGAAAACTTTGTTTAGTATAAAATGACTGTATATTTGTCTCTAGGTCTTCTATTCCATTGGTATTCATGGTTTTTTTTTTTTTTTTTTTTTTTTTTTTTTTTTTTTTTTTTTGCAGTACTGGGGATCGAACTCAGGGCCTTGTGATTGCGAGGCAAACATTCTACCTGCTGAGCTATTTGCCCAGCCCTGGTATTCATGTCTTTTTTATGCCAATATCATGCTGTTTTTGTCACTATAGCTCTGTAGTATTAAGACCATATCTTGTGATTCCTCCAATGTTCATCTTCTTACTCAGTATTGCTTTAGCTATGCTGGATCTTTTATTCTTCCATATGAATTTTAGGACTGTTTTTTTCTAGTTCTGTGAAGAATGTCATTGGTATTTTAATGGGGATTTCATAGTGTAATCTATATTACACTTTTGATAATATGGCTGGATATGCAATCTTGATTGGTACCCATCATTTTAGGATCTGGGCAAGAAATTGGTAGAAAATCTAACTAGCTTATCTCTACATGTGACCTGCTATTTTTCTTTTACAGTTTTTCAAGATTTTATCTTTATACTATATATTAGGCATTTTAATTATAATTTGTCTTGGAGAGGATTTTTTTCTGATCTTGTCTATTTGTAGTTCTAAATACATCTTGTGTTTGGATTACCATCTCATTTCTAAGGTTTGGAAAATTTTCTGATATTTCATTGAAAAGTTTTTGCATTCATTTTGCCTGTGTTTTTATTCTTTTGTGCCAATGATTCACAATGATTTGGTCTCTTAACATTATCCCAGATTCTTGAATATCCTGGTCATTGTCTCTTAGCAACTTTTCTTTGTTGCTGACTTTATTTTCAAGGTTATATACTTTGTCTTCAAGGCCTGAGAATGTGTCTTCTATGTGGTCTAATCTATTGGTGATACCTTTCTAATGAATTTTTCATTTGATTTGTATTATTTAATTCTTTCATTTCCAGGATTTCCATTTGGCTTCTTTTTAGAATCTCTATCTTTATTGAAATGATCTTTCACTTCCTGTATTTTTGCACATTTCTTACATCTTCTTTTAGTTCATTGAACATGTTAACTATGAACTTTCTAAATTCTTTATCTGATGATTCCTCCACTACGGTGTCAAGGGGATCAGTTGTTGAAGTGTTGTGGGCTGTTTGATGTTATGTTGTTTCTTGCTTCTTCATATTGTTTGTATGTGTACCTATCTGCTGGGATAATTATCTCTTCTACTTTTATGCAAGGAATTTCTTAGTGAGTTTCTTTCTCCTTATTGCCCCAGTTTGGGTAAATATCCAGGTATTGATACTCCCACTGCTACATCCATTATCAAGCACCTCTTTGAAAGAGGACACCAGATCCCACTTATTGCAGCAACTTCAGAATAAAGTCATGCATTAATAAGCCTCAGGGGAAACAACTTACTGAAAATGTCTCCACAGTTCCTCTAATCCAAGTATGAAGTTGTGGTAATGTTCTTGAATAGGTTGTCAAATTATTTATTAATAATAGTAAAATTATTATCATACTATATGGAAGCTGAAAATGGGAGAACAGAAAAAATGGGCAAACAAGTAATGGGAAAACAGAAAGAGAAAAGAATGATAGAAAAAATAATACAAACTAAGATAAAAGGAAGAAAAACAATGCGGGGGTGGGTGGAATTTAAGGTGGATGCAGATAATATAAGAGGGAAAAGTGAGACCAAGAGGAACAAATATAAACCAGAGCTAGGAAGGCAAAGATAGAAACAATGATTTCAGTTAATGCTTTAAAACATTAGGAAAAATACAATCAAATGGATTGAGTGCTGCAATATCAAATGATAATGGAACAACAATTGAATCAATATAAAAAGTAATCTGTAAGGTCAAAATTAACATTAGAACATAAGTATATGATATTCCATGCTGAAGTGGGTAGATTTCTTTTTGAGTCTTCCTGATTTGAATTCCATCAGGATTTGAAACCTTTAGAAGATGACCACAATTCCTCAGCCCTAAATAATTCTTTTCCTGGATTCCTGCAATGATCTAAGGTATACAACAGAATATTATCTTTCATGAAATATTCATAAGTTCCTACTATTAGTGCATTTTTTCTCTACAGATAAGTAGTAAGTTCCTCAAGAACAGGAATTTTATCTGTTCATATTTGCATTTTCTATGGTGCTTAATATATTAGAAGCAAATTAAACATTTGTTAGTAGACTGATTTAATTCCAAAAGGTTTTATAGAAGCCATTATAGTAACCCAGTGAAGATCTCCTTTTCAGAATTGTACTTAATAACTCTCCCTTCTTGTTGACTAAGTGAAAATGGCAACTTAGGTAACAATGTGGTAAATGGGGAGTTTTCATTGGTTGGAAGGATCATCCACATCTTTTATAATAGTGGGTGAAAGATATACCATCCACTTTCTCCTTTCAGTGGCTGGCATTTTGATCTGTGCAAAAATTACAGAACATCAACTGACTGGACAGTGATAAATGTGGACTAAGGTAGGTAATGCTGAGTGTTGTGCTCAAGATGAGCACCCTTCTCTGTGGAGGCATGAACAAATCCCCAGGTCCTGTTGTTCATGATGGGACAAGACACATCACCCACTTTCAAAGAATGGCAAGGCAGCTGTGTAAACTTTCCTGGCATCTGTGAATTGTCCACAGAACCAAGCCTTACAAGATGTTTATCCCTGTCACTAGCTTCCAGCCATGTTGGGCTCCTTCCTATTCCTCCGCTATGTCAAGCCCTTGCCTGTCCTCAGACCTTCTAAATGTGTTCCACTGCCTGAAATGCTCTTCCTCATGTGCTGCCAAAGCTCATTTTAATTCTTTAGCTCTCAGCTCAAAAACTGACCCTCAAGGAGATCTTCTCTGGCCAGTTATTTAAAGCTGTCCTCCTCACCCTGAAAGAAGCTGTAAATTACTGTTAAGTCACCTTATTATTTTTTTAATAGTATTTATCCCAATCTAGACCAGCAGAGGTCTGACACTTGACAAAGATGTGTTGAGTAAATGAATAAATAACCTGTTGTAAAAAGAGTCACACGTTGTTTACAGCATTGTTTATACCTCATACTCCATATTTTTAAAATTTAATTATTTATTTTTTATGGACTGCATTTTGATTCATTGTACACAAATGGGGTACATCATTTCCTTTCTATGGTTGTACACGACGTAGAATCATACCATTTGTGTAATCATACGTGTATGTAGGGTAATGAGGTCTGTCTCATTCCACCATTTTTCATACTCCCCCTCCCTCTCATATTATGCACAATGTACACACGCCACTTATGTATCACTTGATTTTCAGTGGTTTATAGCCTCAATAATTATTATTGTTTATATTTGAGCAATTAGGCGTACAAAAATTAGAATGAGAAATGTCCTATTGATCCATAGCACTGTCCTGTCCTATTTTTGTTTTCTGAATAGTCTGAGCTTGTCTTGATGACCTTCTGGTTATTGCTCAGCTCTGTGGTTTTAATCCTGATTAATCTTTCAATGGCAGGGCAATCCTCCTGGGATTCAGGATCCTTCATATGTGTTGGCTTTACCACATAGAAAGCAGATGCATCTTTAAAGCAGTTCTGTGAACTGGACACAACGATTTTCTTCATGGAGGTTAAGAAGAGGTACAAAGAGTAAGTGAGTTTAAGATCACTTGGCTAGGGACCAAGAGAGGTTGTTCCTGTGTTCAGAGGTGTGCTCCCAGCACCTTGGATGTCTTCATGTCATGGAAGTCATCAATGGTGTGGACAAAATTATCATCTCCTTCTATTCTTGTCATGAACTGGTAGCTAGTTTAGAAACACTACCATTCCCAGCTCTCAGTCATGTCTATTTGGTTTGCTCTCCTTTCCTGGGTTGCCCTCAATTTCTTTTGTCACTTGGCTTGCACTTATTTTAGGTTAGTGTGGGCATCTGCCATCAGACCATCTTTATGGATGTCTCTTACTGATTAATTTAGGAGTGCATAATGTATCAAAAGATTTTTCGATATGGAAAAATTTGACTTTTAAAAAGAAACTCCCCAATTACAATGACCCTAATAAGGTCTTTAGAATTTTACTAAAATAGAATTATATGACCAAGAGAAAGGGGGATGGAGGGAGGAGAGGAGAGGAAAGAAAAGGAGAGGAGAGAATGACTGCATGGGCATCCATATTTTATGGTCCTTGTCTGTAGATGTCAACGCTGGGGGTGTTATTGAAAGTACCCTGAGTAGGACTTAAAGAGATGATTCATGCAGCCTCCTGAGCCTGCCAGGAGTAGGATTCTATGGTTTCTTTAATGCCTGCCTGGAATTCTTGGGAAAGGGGATGCTCTGCTTTCAGGTCACGTAATAGTTGTCCCCTAAAGTAATGTGGGGGATGACTAGCCCCAGCCCCTTCACTGACTGGATTCACATGTCAGCCATCTTCCCTTTCTGGTTCTGAGTGTCCTCACCTGAAGAAACATCATCACAACTTAACTCTATTTGTTTGGGTTGTGGGAACCACAGAAAAGACAGAACATTGGCATCCATTAAAACCCACACTGGAACAGGTTTTCTTCATGCAGAGATAGATTTGCACCTTCCTAGCTCAGCTAAAGACTTCAGTGTGTACCTTTGGTGTTTCTTCAACCCTGATTTTGAATGGTCATTTCATTTCAGCTCAGGATGTAGAAGCTGATTATGGATCCTGCTCTCGTCTGTTCCTTCCTGTGTCTAGACTGGTGAGGCTGACTTGCATGAAATATAATTTTGGTGCTGGCAGGCCAGCTGCTGTCGAGGGTATCATGGAAAGTGACCTTATATTGCCTACAGATGTTAAACACTGCTTTCAGGTGACCCAACAATTTTGTGTGTTTCTCCATTCTGCATACTAAATCTCTCCATCAGTCAGAACCAAACATGTTTAGCTAAAGATCCCACAGGAATTTATTACTATTGCTGACATAAGAAAAAGGCAAAAAAGACCAATTTGTTTCCAGAATTTTGCTAAATAGTAGATATTTTCTGTGCAAAAGTCATATTACAGAAGCATGTTATATTTACATAGCATCATAAGGCTTAAAACAAACTCTATGGAAAATTATACAAGGAATCATGAATATATTCTCATTGAAAAAATTGAACTATATAGAAATATATAGAAACAATGGCTTCCTCTGGGGTAAAAAGGGGGAACCTGGAAGACATGGGAAGTATACTTGAAAGCTCTTATTTTGCCTCATATAGAAATTTTGGTATTCATCTTTTATTTGTGTGGGGGAGTACTGGGGATTGAACTCAGGGGCACTCAACCACTAAGCCACATCCCCAGCCCTATTTTGTATTTTATTTAGAGACAGGGTCTCACTGAGCTGCTTAGTGCCTTGCTTTTGCTGAGGCTGGATTTGAACTTGTGATCCCCCTGCCTCAGCCTCCCCAATCTCTGGGATTACAGGCATGCACCACTGTGCCTGGCTTGGTGTGCATCTTTCTATAGATTTATATAAGCATTTGCATGCCTGTATCTACAGATAAAAGAAAGAAAAATGTCTTTACCTAAGTGGAATCATACTAAAAATCTTATTTATCATTTTAAAAACTCAGCATGGCCTGAAGATTTTTCCAAGTCATTAGAAAAGTGGTTTGTGGTGTTAAAAAGCACATGGTTATATGATATTCCCAGAATATGCCATAATTTAACGAATCACTTTCCGGCATACAAACCTTTGTTTAGAGTTTGTTGTTACAAGAATGTGCATTCATCTTGCTGCATATGTACTAGTGTTTCAGTAGGATAGAAACCTGGAAGGGAAATAGCTGAGTACTACTGGGTAAATCACCTCTCAAAGACTCAGTTTCTTTTCCTGTAAATTAAATTTACTCGTACTAACCTCTAATGTCATTTTAAGTATTTAAAATTAAAATTAAAATTGAAATGATAAGCACAAATTTATTTTTTCTATTGAAGTCTTTTATAAAAGATTGTTTTAATCCCAGAGACTTGGAAGGCTGAGGCAGGAGGATCACAATTTTGAAGTCAGTCTTGGCAAATTAGTGTGACCCTAAGAAACTTAGTAAGACCATGTCTCAAATTAAAAAATAAAAAGGACTAGAGATGTAGCTCAGTGGTTAAGTGCTCCTGAGTTCAATACCCTGGTACAAATAAATAAATGAATAAACATTTTTTTCTCTTTCTTGCACCTGAGAATCAGAGCATCTGCAGACACTAAATCTGAAGTTCTTGCAGGGAACTTGTGCTTCCTTCCATCCTCTCTCCAACCTCTTCTCACACCTCTGCAAGGTCTCTTGGATGCCAATTATTGTTGACATCTTCAGGCTGGACATTGATCTTTCCATCTACTAAGTGAAGAAAGCCCCAGAAAACACTTTCACATCATTTCATACTCTTTAAATTTCCCGCCCCAAAGAAACGATCCTCAAGATTGTTTCATTCCTCCATATTCTGTTCTTCTCTACTAAGGTGTTCGATATGCAGAAGAATAAATTAACAACTGGTAGAGTTCCATTCCTCTGCCATCGATTCCATTCTGTTCCTCTTGAGATGGTGTAGAGCGCCCTGAAGAATGTTTGAGTTCTGAATTCTTGTATTTTCACTTTTTTACCATTTTGTTTTCCTTGTCCTTCAAGTGCTTTGTCTTTGTTTCCTTTCCTTTCCTCTCACAAGCTACATACAGGGAGACAGCCAGCTGGTTAATCATCTCTATGTGGCTGGGGAAGTTGGAATTGTTATTATCTGAAGATCTAGAGGCAAGTTTAGAGCTGAGTGGACCAGAGCAGAGTTTAAGAGCCAAATGCTCTTAGAGGGTTTACCTGGATGCTTCAATCTTCAAAGCCAAAGCAATTCATGCTTTGTTTTCCTCAAGTGGGCTCATTACCTTCTCTAGAACTCACAAGGGCAGGCTTAGGAGTGTAAAGAGAGGAGGGACATAGGCAGCACCAGAGTTGTGTGAAAGGAGCAGTCTGTAGTTGGGGCTTGGCCACTGATCTGCTTGCTTCAAGCTCTGGTAGATATAGGTCTCAGGGGACATCCCTGGATAAAGTCAAGAGCAATGAAAGGATATTTCCAGTCCTTATTATATGTTATGTTGTTTTGCCATATTCTGATATGTTAACCCTTTTAAACTTCTGTGTTAAAGGTGAGTCTATTTGACATTGATTTTCCCCATAAACCCTTTCTCTCCCTTGAAATTCTTACATTCTTGAAAAATCATTTCTTTGTTGGCTAAGGTCTTTTGGCATCTTACATATATCCTTCAAAGAGAAAGGTTAAACCAAAGTTTTAGCCTGTAGGCAGAGACCACCACAGATTAAATGACAAAAGCCAAATTGATGTTATAAGGAGAGTTGTGGGGTTTAAATCAGCTCAAAAGCCTGGGCTGTGTGTTCCTGAGGTAGGTGCAGCTCTGAGGCAGTGAAAGTTAGCCAGCAGGCTAAAATAAACCCTGGTCCTTTTCTTTATGAGATCCAGTGCTCTATCATAGAAGCTCATTAACCACTGAGATGGTGATGGAGCAGGGACCAGACATTTTAGGAGATTAATGAGTCACTTAAACAGTGGCTAAGGAGTGTTTAGGTGTTGGCACTTCTTTCACCTTGCATCTTCATATTTTTCTCATCATGCATCTGTTTGACTGCCTGAGCACATTAGGCCCATCTGCAAATCCAGAATGGAAGGGCTTCATGGGGCTGGTTGATGTTGCTCTGGCCCTAACAAATACTTGATGTGTTTAATCAACACTCTAATATAAACACTGAGGAAGAGGAAACATGGCAGATCCAAGGTTAGATCTTTGATGTTTCAATTCTTGCCTTGGAACCTATGCAAGTGAGTCCATGCTATTCATTATGCATCCCCAAAGAACATCATGAGCTGTTCTTAGGGGCCAGATTTTCATCCTACAATGATTTGAATAGTTCCCATATTGTGGAGGAGATGAGTATCTGGTCTAGTGAGTCAAGAGGGATAAAAGCACAATCTCTTTGTGGGGGGCGGGGGGAAGCAAGGTGCCCATGAATGAGAATCCAGCTTTCATCCTGTATGTGGTATTGATTCAGTGACTCAGGATGCCCTTTTATCTTATGTTACAGGAAACCTGGGAAATGTTACAGCTGCTTAGGTGCTAGGCTGTTCCCAAAATTTAGACTTTTAATGTGCTGTAGATTTTAATTCAAAGTATGCAATATCATGGCTATGAAATGCTGATGTAAGTCTTTGGATTTTTAACTGAACTTAGGAAACTTGGAGCTTTTTTACATTTCGTTTTTATGCCATCCTTAAAACCAAATGCTACTCCTCTGCATTGTGTTCTGATCACAAAGAGAACTCTCTCAACATTATCCTTGATCTTCTGCCTCTTCTATCCCAGGAAAACAAAGCTTTGAGTCCCTTCTGTTCTTCTCTCTTCTTTTTTGTCTCATTGCAATATGTTTTCACACCAGACCCTACATCTAGAAATTTCTCCCACTTTCTTTCCAATAATAACTCTTCTTACCTCTTATCTTCCTATCTTATTCCACTTCTAAAATTTCCTGTGCTCATTTAAAATCATTGAAAACATTTATATTTATGGTCTTGGGCATGATTTCTCTTCTACCAATCATGACCAAAAAAACCAAAAAACAAAAAACCCACAAAAAAACCCAAAAAAACCTCCCTTTCTTTTTGTGCCTAGCACAGCGCCCACCATATTCTACATGCTCTATAAATATTTTTTGACTAAATGAATGAATGCCCCTTCACAAAAATAACTTGATGATGAAAATGAGAAATGTGACTAGTGGATGCTGATTCATTGGGACAATAATGATACCATGTAAAAGTTATGTACTTTGCAAGGAGCATGCAGTTTCTTATGCCTGGAATGCTCTAGACTTTCACCCAGGGTTCTCTGATTTCTGACTACATCCTGTCAATCTTTTGAACTTTTTTAGGGTCACATTTTGCATAAAGTCTTCCTCAGCTGCCAAGGCTAAGCTGAGGGCTTTTCTGTGCTTCCAGAGCATAGGCTGCCTGTCTCTGTTGAGCCCTGGTCTCAAGAGACTGGCATTTATTTTTGTCTTTTTCCTACTCCCAGTAGATAGAGTTATTTTTCATGGAGTCTCTAGTATCTAGAAAGGGTCCGGGACATTGAAGGTGAACAATGCACGTTTGTAGAATGGATAAACAAAGCTGGTTTGGATGGATGTTTTAGAAGCATGGGTGAATGAGAAGGGAGGCTGAAAGCCTTTCAGTAGAGGGACAGAGGGACCAGGAAGGACTTTAGGATGGGAGTGGGTCCATGTCTGAAGGCATCAAGAACTTTCAAATGAGTGAGGTACTCTTCAATTCAGCAACTGATGAGTGAGCGCTTAGGAGAGCAGGGCCTCTTTCTTCAGGTTATATCAGCACAGACCACCTTGTCATTTCTCCTCCACCGTGTTTTTTTGTTTCTACCACGTACCGCAGTGTGGAATTATCTTCTTGTCTTAGTCAGTGTGGGCTGCTACTGAAAATTCCATAAGTTGGGTGGCTTATAAACAACAAACATGTATTTTTCATGGTTCTGGAGCCTGGTAAGTTCAAAATGAAAGTGTTACTACATTTGTATTTAGTGAAGCCCTCCTTCCTTGTTCATAGATGACTGACTGCCTTCTTGCTGTATCCTCTCTGACTATAAGGCACTAATCCTATTCATGAAGGCTTCATCCTCATGATATATTCACCTCTTAAAAGGCCCCAACTCCAAGTACCATCAAAATGGGGATGAGGTTTCAACATATGCATTTGGGGGAGGATATCAATGTTTAGTCTATGACATTTCCCCTTCCTTGCTTGTGAGTGTTCTATTGAATCTTACGCTCCTTCAGACAGAAAGAACAGTATCTCTGAGTTATGTTCATGGGTAACACTGTGGAATAGATGCTCAGTAAAAAAAGACCGTCTCTCTTCTTGGCCAGTATTTTCTGATGAATCCTTAACTAAAGACCATACATCCTGTTCTCAGGATGGTTTTGGTTTCAGGATGACATGGTTTATATACACATTGACTGGACTGCCTCCTGACTTCTTCCTTTTAACCATTTTCTTTTTTTATGAATCAAAGTTCTGCATACCCCTGGTAGCCGCTCAGAGCCAAGGAGGCTATCAAGTGTCCACAGTAGCTACTCAAAATTCTCACCTCATGCATCAGGAGAAAGACTGTAGTTGGCCACACCAAGAGCTCCACCACTTTTATATTCAGAGTGTATCTTTCTTTGAGTTAATGCATAACTTAAAAATTTCATCTTATCTGTACAATAATTAGCTGTCTGTTTTCAAAAGCTTTAAATGACAGCAGCTCAAGCATCTTCTCCTCTGTGACAGGCCTTTTGGAAAGCAAATAGAGAAACTCATTTTGAAGCCACATTGATTTTTCTGACATTTTTTTTTAAAATGAAATTTTTAAATTCAGAAAACTTGAAATGGTAAAAACAGATGCCCAGAGACACACTAACAATTGGATGTGAAATTTTAAAAAGCATTCCAAACCTTCTATGAGACAAATCTGACTTTAAATTAGAAGATTTTTACTTTTCATAAACTATATTTCCAGTCCCTAGTCACAGTCAAAAATAATATGTATTAAAGAATGCAAAGTCAAATAAGAAGTCAAGAAAATAATTGAGTCCTTTTCAACCTGCATCCTGGTTCCTGGTGTGAGGCCCTGGACTGTATTCCCAGTACTGTATTCCCAGCAGTCAGTGTGGTCTTCACTAACTCAGAAAGAAAATCCTCTGGGGCTTTTCCCAACTCTCACAGTAAGAGAAGCCAGCAGTGCTGCAGAATGTTTGAGTTTGGATTTCCTGACTTTACTGACAGTTGGTGAATTTGTACACGTGGACATGGATTTGACCTTTAAGTCAGAAGTTCTCTTGTGGGCCCATGGTGAAGGCAACAGTGTGTGTGTGTGTGTGTGTGTGTGTGTGTGTGTGTTAGTGCAAATGCTGTTTGAAACTTGGAAAGAACTGATGAAAAGAGCTTGTTTGTGTGAACTAAGATTATATAGGCTAACTAAACAATGTGTTTCTTGACTGTGGGCTAGAATTCTGCATGGAGAGGCAGGGTATAGAAAAAATGGATATATCTTAAAGCTAAAGAGATTTGGGCTTAACTTGCCGCTCAGTCATTTACTAGTGCAAGTGAGTCAGACTTTATGTGAATTTTTAACCACTTAGAAAATGGGGATAATGCCCATCCAGCTGAAGTGTTTGGAGATCAAAAAGAATTCTATTTGTAGAGTGTCTGGCACACAGTAGTTGCTAAATAATTAAAAATTATGATGATTTTAATAACAGTTGTTTTATCCAATCATGTCTCCCATTCTGATCAGAAACTTCAAAAGCTTACTTTTAGTTATCATATCTGCACCACATCTGTGGGAAGGAATTGTCATAAATTGTCACATATTTAGTCCTCATAAACACTATCCAAAGATATGCATTATTTTATGGAAAAGAAAGCAGAGGCTTCAGAAAATTTAAAATTTCTCCAATCGCATAAGTAGTTGATAGTGGAGTATGTGGTCAAATCCAACTAATTCGACTTTAGAATTCTCCCTCTTAACTAATGCAATTAATTAAAAAGAGTTCATACATGTCTTTGGAAAATTATGAGGAAGGAGAGAGGAAGGGAAGAAGGAAAGGGTGATTAATGAAATTGGCCTTAGCTGATGAAAAAGTTGCAAATGTCAGAGCAGAAATGTTCTTGCCTTTACAGTATTTTCATAGTTAGCTATGAGAGAAAGTGTAGGACTATAAAATAGACTCAGATCAAGTTTCCTAAAGAAGATAACAAGCAACAGAGCCTCCAATATATTTTAATGTCTTTGAGATAAACTAAGTCTTGGAGGAGTTTGTTGTCAATATGCTCCATAAGATGGAAAGTGGGACTTCTAGATGGAAGCCACAGGTATTCATTTATGGTAGTCAACTGTCAATCGGGCTGTCAGCATGACACTTGTAGTGTTACTTGATTTTTATAGTATGATGAAATTATTATTTATTAAATATTCCATACTTGGAAATATATGGATGATTAATCCAGACACAACTAAACATTAAATAGAAGGACTAACTGTTGCCTTCTATATTCCTGAATGATACTGTGGACTTTAAGGTCTTGTGCCAGTCACTTGGGCTTCTATATGACACATACTATTCTAGGCTACAACATTATTACAAATCTATAGCATTAGGTTATCACAGTGAAATGCAAAGAGGTGGGCATTGTTATTAATTTTAAATAAAATTTAATGAAGTTTTTCTTATATAGAATATAATACATCATTTAAAATGTAGATTTGATGGTCTTAATAGTTGTATACAACTTCAACTAATATCAAAATCAAGGTACAGAACATTTCCTTCACTCCTAAAAGATCATTTGTGTCTACCCATCCCTCTACACCTGACCATGGGCCACCACAGATCTACTTTCATTTGCTGTAGGTTAGTTTGGATTTTCTAAAACGGTATGTAAATACAGTCATACAATATACATTCTTTTTTTTTTTTTGGCTTCTTCCATTCAACCTAGTGATCTTAAATTTCATTTATGTTATTACATTTAACAAAAGTTTATCTCTTTTTGTTGTTGAGTAGCATTTCTTCACATGGGTATACCTTATCTTGTTCATCTGTTTACTAATGGATGGATATTTGACTTTGTCTTCTTTTTCCTCTTCGCCTACTTCTCCTTCTTCTCCTCATCCTCTTTCCCCTCCTTCCTATCAGGAACATTCTTGAACTTTCATGCACAAGTCTTTGTATGGACATTTCATTGCTCTTGGGTAAATATCCTGGAATGAGTCATAAGTTAATTTTCTTAACATTTTAAGAGATTTAAAATGACTTTACCATTTTATATTCCTACCCAAATTGTATGGGAGTTCCAGTTGTTTCACATTCTCACCATACTTTATCATCAGTCTTTTTAATATTAGCTAGTCCAGTGGGCATGAAAGTTATCTCATTTGATTTTACTTTACATTTCCCCAATAACTGAGGATACCCACAATCTTTCTGTTTGATTTTTTTTACATGAAAACTTTATTACTTATTGGTTTTTATGATATAGAAGAAAAAATAAATAAGGAAGTACTCATATAATTATTTAATTAGAAATATATTTGGTGTTAATAGGGGTCAGTGAATACTGCGTGAAAAATGTAATAATTACCTGAATCTTGGAGGAAATTAGAGCACATGAAGGAGTTAAAGGGTTATGGAAGGTAGAAATTCTCAAGGTCTTTGTGAGTTGAACTATGGAGAAACTTAAAAAAAAAAGCAAGATATAAAGGAGTCAAAATATTCACTTCTCCTTTCAAATTTTTATTCTATATGAAACTCTAAAATTAAATGTTTCAATATTTAGAATTTTTATCAAAATAGTGGATTTGACCCTTTTATACTTTTTTCTTTTTTTTTATTGTAAACAAATGGGATACATGTTGTTTCTCTGTACATGGAGTCAAGGCATACCATTTGTGTAATCATAAATTTACATAGGGTAATGTTGTTTGATTCATTCTGTTATTTTTTTTTCCTTCCCTCCCACACCTCCCACCCCTCTTTTCCCTCTATACAGTCCTTCTTTCCTCCATTCTTGCCACCCTCCTTAACCCTAATCCTAAACCTAACCCTAACCCTAACGCTAACCCCTCCCACCCCCATTATATGTCCTCATCCGCTTATCAGCGAGATATTCGTACTTTAGTTTTTTGAGATTGGCTTACCTCACTTAGCATGATATTCTCCAATTTCATCCATTTGCCTGCAAATGCCATAATTTTATCATTCTTTATGGCTGAGTAATATTCCATTGTATATATATGCCACAGTTTCTTTATCCATTCATCAACTGAAGGGCATCTAGGTTGGTTCCACAATCTGGCTATGGTGAATTGAGCAGCAATGAACATTGATGTGGCTGTATCTCTATAGTATGCTGATTTTAAGTCCTTTGGGTATAGGCCAAGGAGTGGGATAGCTGGGTCAAATGGTGGTTCCATTCCAAGTTTTCGGAGGAATCTCCACACTGCTTTCCAGAGTGGCTGCACTAATTTGCAACCCCACCAGCAATGTATGAGTGTACCTTTTCCCCCACATCCTTGCCAACACCTATTTTCTGTTTGCTTTTTAGACATTTATATAAATTCTCTTGCAAAGTATCTGTGTTCGGCTCTTTACACATTTTAAAAATTGAGTTGCCTTCTTATAGAGTTCTTTATATATTCTGGATGCAAGTTCTGAAACACAAATATATTTTATTTTTATATGTTATATAAATATATATATATATAAAACATATTATATATATATTTTTTCCTACTCTGTGACTTGTTCTTTTATTCCTAATTGTATCTATTGAGGATCATGACATTAATTTGTGTACAGTCTAATTTAACTTTTTCTTTGATAGTTCATGCTTTCTATATTCTAACAAAGAAATCTTTGCCTACTCCAAGATCATGAAGATTTTCTCCTTTGCTTTCTTCTAAAAGTTTTATAGTTTAAGCTTTTATATTTAGGTCTATGATTCATTTTGATTTAATTTCATGTATTCTACGAGGTATATTAATTATCTGTGGCTTTATAACAAATTACTCCAAAATTTGGCAGTTAATACAACATGTATTTATTATCTGATGCAGTTGCCAAGAGTCAGGGATCTGGGAGTGGCTCATCTGGGTAGTTCTGACTCAGGGTCTCATCCTGTTGCAGTGAAACTGTTTGTCATGGCTGTAGTAATCAGAAGGCTGACTAGGGCTGGAGAATCTTTGTAGGATGGCTCACTCACATGACTGTTGGCAGAAGGCCTCAGTTTCATACTATACAGTATATATATATGTCTCAGCATCCTCACAATTTTTCTGCTGGATTCCCCAGAACAAATAATCTAAGCAAGGACTAGTGATGAAGAAGCCAAGTTGTCTTTTATGACAGTGTTCAAAGCTACTCACCATCCCTTCTGCCTTATTCTCTTCAGAAGAAGTGTCTAAGTCCAACTGCACTCAAGATGAGAGAAATCTATTTGTTCTTAAGGAAAAAATATCACAGTTTGTGGACATATTTTGAACCACTATAGAAGATAAAGTTCAAAGTTCATTGCTTTCCTACAGAATATCCAGTCGTTCTATTATCATTTGTTAAGATATTCCTTTCCCTGTGGTTGGCATTATTCTACTTTCTTTTCCAGATGAATATCATTAATTGTTATATTTCAAAAGCATACTGAATTTAAAAAAATTCATGCAGGAGGTTACTAAAAATACACAAATGAAAAACTCAAATGGTGATATTAATTTCTAACAATATACTTTCTGTCAGTTTACATTTTTAATTTTCAACTGAAATAGTTAACATGATGTTGGAGCATTAATATTGGATGAAATCTTAAGATATTAAGTAATTTATCTCAGTTTTTTTATGAATGTAGAAGCAGAAGTTCTGGAAGATTAAATGAATGGCTCAGGATATAATGTAATATAGAGGCATATCTGAGAATATTAGCTATTTTGTCTCCTGTCTAATAAACTTTCTGATAGATCAAGGGTTGAAAACTCCTTGGCATGAAAAATTATAACCTTGGTCACTGAAGCCAACTTATCAAAGTCCACATGGGCACTTTTAAATCTCAACTTATTAATTACATGTATATGAGAACCGTCTCGTTCCCTCCATTTCTTCCCTTATTCCCTTCTTTCTGTTTCCTCATCCATCTATGGATCCATTTTCTCACTCATAGTTTAATTCACAAATGTGTGTTAAAAATCGTCTATAAACCAAATGTTGGTCTAAATGCTCAGGATGCAAATATTAAAAGAACAATTTCATTGCCATCAAACAACATACTCTGCTTCTTTTATAAGCACCAAAATATTTCTCTCTGTGAGATAAACTTTCTTGGGTTTTGCCTATCAGGTCATCACCTAGAAATCAAAGCTTCTGAGAAAAACCTGATATTCTAGAATCACAGGGATTGCAAATGCTTTCCAATACTCCATATGGATGAGCTATAGAAAGATCAAGGCCTTTTCTCACTAGGAGTGGATTTTCTCTCAGCTTTTATATCATCAATATTCCTAAAGAAATCTGAAAGTGCATGCTAGGACTTTGGGGGATTAGTCCCAGGATGTTTTGCTGATAGCTTCCTTAACCGGGTTCAATATTGTATTAATTCAGTGCTTGAGTATGTTAGATATTTGAGTGGTGAATTGATGACTCACTTTGACATTGGAATAAATATACTTTGGTAGGGCACAAATATATGATTTATTACTATTTATGATCAAAGTGTATTTCTCCAAAAGAGTTGTGCTTTGTGAAGTTTCATTCCATGTCTTTTAGGATTCACCCCATCATTGAAATATGGATAGAAGAAAGCTTTGAGGTATATACCCTGTGGCAGTAGTTCCCCTCCACCTCCCTCCACCCAGGCTGTTCCTCACAATTATAGCTGCCACTAGCCATTCTGTGTACTGAATAGGCATCCAGCAATGGAACCCTCACAGAACAGTTAGATGTCATTTTTTCTTTTTCTTATATAGTGAATAAAGACTTTTAGGAACTCTCACCTATGGTCTTAGAAAAAAGAGGTCTACTTCTACAGTTGATGCAGTCCAGAGAGGACTGCTAAACAGGACTGCTGTTTTAATGATGCAGATACTGCCTGGTAAATACCAGTGGCAGCTCCATCATGGACCTGAACCAGAGGCTGCTCTAGGGAAGGCTTAGCTCAAGTTTAGCTGTGACTTGAGATAAAAAAGTGAAAGCTGTTAGCCCAATTGTCTTTCAGTGGAGCTCAAAGAACAGAAATAAGTTTCAAATGTGATCTCTGAACTTGTATCTGCAGGTTAGGGGGTACAGTTCTCATTCCAGAAGAGACAGATTTTCCTCTGAGAAGAGTTTGTGACATCCCTATTGATCTATTTGTGGACATGAGATCTAATGAACCACTCTGTGTTTTAAACACAGAGATAAGTTCTGGCTGATATTAGAAGGAGAGGAATTTGTCAAATGGATGCTGTTTGCTAACAGAATCATTGAGAGAACCAGGTTTGATGCTCTGCAGCCATGAATGAGAGCTACAATCACACTTCAGAAATCAACTATGTGAGGATGTTGCCCTGCAACTGCCAAATGTTGGACGGGGCAGATTTACTCTGCCATCAATGGCCCTGAATTCAGGATAACCACCACCACTACCACCAGAAGAGTCCCAGAGTTTTTCCTCCTTTGCCTTAGTGGTTCTCAAGTCAAAGACTAGGAAGGTGGTCTGATTGGTGGAGACAGGTCACATGGCCATAACTAACTGACGAGAAGACTTTGTGTTACTACAACAAAATACCTGAGGTATCTAACTTTATAAAAAGAGAAGTTTTATTTATCTCACAGTTTTAGAGATTCAAGTGTTTGGCACCTGCATGGGCTTAGTACTGGCTGCGGTTACATCATGGCAGACAGCAATGTTGGTTTGGAGCAATGGGGTGATTACATCTCCAACCAGGAGCAGCAAAAAAGAGAATGGGCACAGCCAGACTTGCTCCTTTCCTGTCAATTCTCTTGTAAGAACTCAAGAGAATGCATGAAGCTACTTTTTGAGAGCATGCCCCCAATGATCTAAAGATTACCTACCAAGTCCCTTCTACTAAAGTTCCCATAACCTCCTAATAGTGTCACCCTGGGGACTAATTTTTAGCATATGGGTCTTTGGGGATGTTTAACACCCAAACTGTAGCACTGGAAAAGTAAGGATGTGTTATTTTCAGCCTCTCTGTGGGAGGTAAGCCCTGATTCTCTCTAAAAACTCAGGGGTGGGACCTAGTAAAAATAGAAAGAGAGTGGGGGCCTCCCTAAACATAGGAACAGGGTTCAGAGACTGGGAAACTCCCTTGATGAAAAATAAAGCATCAAACTGAAAATTGTAGTTTCTGACGAGGAATAGAAGTAGGGGTGGAGTCTAAGTGACACTGATGACTGGTTGATTAATTGGGAGAGAATTCCTGCTCTAGAAAAGGTCCTGGAAAAGACAGGGTTTAGTGTTCAGTGTTTTTCAGCTTTGGCTTCAATTAGGATCACCTAGGGAGCTTTCAAAGTGTGCTGCTATCTGAGCTCTACCCAAGACCAATTAAATCAAAATTACTGGGAGTGCATTTTGTTTTGAAAGCTCCTCCCTGGTGATCCTAATGTGTGGCTAGGACTGAGAACCAAGGCACCTGTATAAAGAAAGCAAGTGGACTCCAGAGCTTATGATGGCAGGTGTTAGGAGGTGGCATATATCACAGCCACTTTCACATTTGGCAATTTTCTGATCCAGCACTGCTGAGTAACAGCAGGAATCATCTTGTAACTCATTGGCATTTTTAAAGGCCTAACATGATGCACACATATGAGGCTTTTTAAAGCCTGGAAAACATTTCTGCATGATTAATAAAAGCTCTCTTCTTCAAGCGGTAGTAAAGGGAGGGTATAGGGTATTTGTGTCAGCCAAATCCAAGGGCTAGAAAACCCTTCCAAGGGCTTGGAAACCAGAGCCAGAGCCCACCACCCAAACTCTCACTCATTTGCCCCAGAATAATTAATCCTACTCAAATGAGCTGAGTGGATAGAGGATTGGGACTTAGGTGCCACGGAGTGTGCAACTGGGCAAGTCTCTTCAAGGAAATGGGAACCTTCAGGACTCCCGGGCAGGAGCCATCTTCAGGTGGCTGCTTTTGTGAGTCACACAGACTCCCCAACCCACTGCAGTCCTTGGCTTACCTAGGGAAATTTCAGATCATCAAATACTTCCAGGTTTATTGAATAACACTGTCTTGTGCAGCTGCTATAACAAAATATCAACTAAATTACAGTAGTTTCCCACATTTCTAGATGTTGGAGAGTCCAAAATTGAGGCACAAGCAAAACTGAAGCCTGATGAGGGTCCACTTTTAGATCATAAACACTACCTTCTCACCGTGTCTTCAAATGGGCCTCTTTTTAAAGGATATTAATCCCATTCACGAAGGTTCTGCCTTCATGATCCAACCACCTCCTAAAGGCTCTCACTTCTTAATACCATCACTTTGGGGGTTATGAATATGAGCCAGACACAATCAGAACCATAGCAAATATTAGCTGGGAAGAAGGAGATTTGGAATCAAAGCGAATTTCTACAATGCTAAATTTACTCCTTAATTTTAGACTAGATGGAAGATGAAGGAAAGTAATTAAGCAAAGAATGTGTATCAAGGAGCCAAGCATTTAATGAAAAATCCAGTGGCAGCAAGTATCAATATTTGCTTTCCAAGGTTAGCAACCCAGAGGACATGTTTGGAGCAAGACCAGAGAGGCAGTGAGCGCAGAGTACCAACAACCCGCCCTTGCTGGCCAGGCTCCCTCATCAGTTTCTATTTACTGGTTATGAATGTGATGGATGAAGCCACTGCCAACAAAGCGCTGTCTCTGCCCTTTGCCTGCCCTGTTACGATGGTTTCAAGTAACCTTGAAGGGTAGACTCTAAAGGGCACCATGCTGATCGATGCTCTCCATTCAACTTCCTGCCGCCACTGGTCTGTGAAGCCAGCCCCCTGCTCCTGTGTGGATGCCTGCTGACATCCTCTTTTGAAATGCGAGAAAGTGGAACTGGAATTAATAATGACAACAGGGGCCTTTCAAGTGTTGCTTTAGGTTCTGGGAGCAAATTATTGGCTGTAAGAGCAATATGGGGAAGAAAGGAAAAAGGCCATTAAGAGGATTCATGGAAATGCATAGTAGTGATAAAACAGCTTTAGCACAGAGCTCTAACAATTGCTGGCCCTTTTGAACACCTCTAACTTGACAGATATAATTTCAGAAATTGGAGGAGGGGAAGTGGACCTTCATAAAGGGGAGATTTTCTTTGATTTTTATAATGATAAGCTTTGTGTTTGACACATAATTTAATAAATATTTTTTGATTACCTACTATGCTGTGTTGTAGCTACTAGGGTGAATACTTCAAAATTCCCTGCCCCCTACCACAATTTTTGTAGAATTGATATTTAAAGGTACAAGAGAGAAACCATAAACAGTTAATTTCAATAAAATAATAGTGATAGGACTAAGGTAAGCACAGGATGTTATAAAAGAGAAGGGAGGGAGCAGACGATATGTGAGGTGATGTGTAAGCTGGTATCTTCGCATTCTGGACTGTGTGTGTATTTTGGGGTGTTGGATGGAAGGATAGCTAGCAGTTTGTTATTAACGCAACCTAATGTCCAAGTCAGAAGTGGCATTATTTGGAGGTAATGATGTAGGGGCTCTATATGCAAAGCTAAAGACTAAGGCCCAGTTGAGGACTCTGTATGCCAAGCTAAGCAGTTTGGACCCTTCTCAGTTCATTAGAGGACCTTAAACTCATTTGCATTAGAATCATTTAGCATTTTGGCACTCAGTCCCCAGACAAGTAGCCTATGTAGAACCTGTAAGTCTATTAGAAATACAGACATTTCACCACTACCTATAGCCACTGCAGCAGAATATGTATTTTAATAAAATAATCCATATGCACTGTAAATTTTGAGACGTATCATCCAGGGAGCTTGAGAAAAAATGAAAATTCTTTGATTCTCAGATTTTGGTTCAACAGCACTGAGATAAGACTCTGGAGCCTGCATTTTTAATAAACATCCCAGGTAATTCTGAAGCCAGTGGCTATATAAAAACAAAACAAAACAAAAACCTGTGTCCAGACCTTACCCAACCATCCTGTCCATTTGCATCAGGATCTCAGGGAATGAAATGTGTGCATCACAATTTTTAAAAACCCCTTGGGTGATGCTCCACTTGATTAGGAGATATTAGCAGAGAAGTGGCATAATCTTCATTTTGATAGATCTTTTTACTTTTTCAAATCTTTCACATCTTTTAGCTCAACATTCCTAGTGTTTTGCATGGAAATGATTGCATTATCCAATGCTGCAAAGTCTTGTCAAGAATTTATATTAGTTATAACAGCAATTATCTTCAAAAAGTAATCTGACATACCACCATCATCCACAATGGTTTTAACTCTAATAGAGATGTAGGATAGCTTTGAGAAAAGCTGGGAAATATTTTTGGAACATACTTGTTAGGCCATTTGTCTTCTATGCTTTCCAATTGGGGTGGCATGCAGAGAATTCAGCCAGCCTCTGGTACCAATCCCTTTTTTGCCAAGACATGATATGGGATATGATTCACTTTGTTTTGACTTTAGTTCATTCATCTTGAAAATGGTAATAACAAAACTTTACCAAATTATGTAGTTGCAAGAATAAAATAGTACACAAGAATGTTATTAAATGTACCTTTCCCATAAAAGCAAGAATTCTAAATATTATTATACAAAGCAAGCAAAACTTAAAAATGCAGTGCAAAAGTCTTAATTCTGATCTTTTTTTAAAATTTTTTTCTTAATTCTGATCTTGATATTAAGAATTAAAATACTCACAAATGCATATGAAGTGAGGCACTATGCCAAAATCTTTACTTTTTAACTTTATTTTTATTGGTGCATTATAATTATAAATCATAGTGTGATTCACTATGCCAAATTTGTACATTCAATAACATAGTTTGATCAATCACATTCCCCAATGCTTCCTTTCCTCTTTTCTTCCCTCCCCAGATCTTCTTGCTCCACTCTACTTCTCCCTTCTACAATTATCATATTATTTTAATTAGTGCATTATAATTATATGTAAAAGCAGGATTCATTGTGGTATAATCATCGATGGACACAGTATAATTTGGTAGATTTCATTCCCCAGTACTTCTCCATGCCCTCCCCTCCCACGTTGATCAGCTTCTATTGGTCACCCTCTATTTGGGCAATTCCCCATTTATAGTCTCCCCTGCCCCCGCCCCCTCTTTCTAGCTTTCACATATGAGAAAAAGCATTTCACTCTTGACTTTCTGAGTCTGACTTGTTTCACTTAGCATGATGTTCTTCTGTTCCATCCATTTGTCAGCAAGAGACATATTTTTCTTCTTTTTTATGGCTGACTAAAGTTCTGCTGTGTGTATATGCCACATTTTCTTTATCCATTCATCTGTTGATGGGTACCTGGACTGGTTTCATAATTTGACTATTGTGAGTTGTGCTGCTATAAACATGGGTAAGCATGTTCACTATAGTATGCTAATTTTAGTTCTTTGGGATAAATACCAAGGAGTAGAATAGCTGGGTCATACAGTGGTTCCATTTCTAGTAGTTCCATCTCAATACTGCTTTCCAAAGTGGTTATACCAATTTTTAATCCCACCAACAATGTGTGTGTGCACCTTTCCCCCCACATCTCCATTTATTGCTATTTGTATTTTTGATAATTACCATTCTGACTGAAGTGAGATGGAATCTCAATGTAGTTTTGATATGCATTTTCCTGATTGCTAAAGATGTTAAACATTTTTTCATGTATTTGTTGGTCACTTGTTTTTCTTCTTTTGAGAAATGTCTGTTTAGATAATTTGATTATTTATTGACTGGGTTATGTGATTTTTGATGTTAATTTTTGATTTTTTTTAAAAAAAATGTATTCTGGATATTAATCCTGTGTCAGAGAAATAGCTGGCAAAGATTTTCTCCCATTTGTAGGCTGTCTCTTCATGTTCTTAATTGTTTCCTTTGCTTGTAGAAGGTTTTTAATTTGATGCCATCCTACTCATTGATTCTTGATTTTATTTCTTGAGTTTTAAGAGTCTTATTAAGAATGTTGGTGCTTGTGCCAGTATGTTGGAGTGTTAAGCCTATGTTTTATTCTAGAAGCTGCATAGTTTCTGGTCTAATTTCTAGGTCTACTTTGAATTGATTTTGTGTGTGTGTGTGTGTGTGTGTGTGTGTGTGTGTGTGTGTGCATGGTGAGAGATAGAGTTCTGGTTTTAGTCTTCTACATATGAATATCCAGTTTTCCTGGCACGATTGTTAAAGAGGCCCTTTTCTCCAATATATATTTTTGGCACCTTTGACAAGTATCACCTTGACTGTTATCTATGTGGGTTTGTCTCTGTCTCCTATTTCATTGGTTTCCATGTCTATTTTGATGCCAATATAATGCTGTTTTGTTACTATAATTCTGTGGTATAATTTGAGATCAGGTATTAGAATGTATCTAAGTATATATTTAGGTATGGCTCCAGCATTGCTCAGTATGGCTTTGGCCATTCTGTGGAGTTCTTATGATGACTGGATAAGATGGTCCTTTTCCTCATTTCAGTCTTACTGAGAGATGTAATTAACTCATACTCATAGCTGGGAAGTGGTAGAATGAGGATTTGTATCTAATTCCAGTTCAGTCCAAATCCAATGTGGTCAAGCAATTTGCTCTGTGGTCTCCTTGGGTTTAATTTGAATATAATCCTTTTGTTGAATATGTGTAAACAACAAACTATGATTCATCACTTGAAATAAATCAGAATGGTTTTCCTGTATAACATTGGCTGAAACAAAAGCTTACCCCATAAACTCTACATTCAAAGACCTGAAAAGCAGCTCTAACCATGAAAATTCTAATCAGGACCTGAGACCCAGAAATCTACAGGGACAAGCAGGTAAACTGGGAAGACTCCCATTACCTTGCATCCTGGCTGATCACAAGTAATCTAAAAGCAACACCTAGGCTACTTAATTCTTCTGAGTTCATTTACAATTAGACTTAATGACTTGCCCTGAATGTTGGCAAAGAAATTGGAGTGTTAAGGAATGGAGGATTCATTAGCCACCAGAAGTATATCCCCAAAGCAAGCAGCCAATCCGACACAGATCTGTGAAGGGAGGGAGGGAGGATCTTGCCCACTTCCAGGGAGCATGTGGAGCCTCTGCCAGGTAGCAGGCCTAGAGACAAAAATGGGATTCCAGGGACTCCTGGGAAGTAGGTGGGAGCAGTGACCCCAACAAATAGCGCCAACACCCCCATGTGTGGGGAAATGGGTTATTCATTCTGCACATTCCTTCTTCAGACTGCTGCCCAGAGTGGTGCTCTTGCAGGTCATTGTCTATTTGGAGCAACAGAGCAGAATAGACAAGTATACTCATGGCTGGGAGTGGGGTGGGTGATAGTTGGGTCACCTGGGCCCCACAGTGATATTATACATGTTCTTCTCATGGCTACCCTGGGAAATAAGTAGGATAGCTGCTACTTCAATGTTAATTAACCTATTAGCAAATCTCTGCTTCCCAACTGAGCACATGGCCAAACTAATGTACAGTGATTTGGAAAGTCTAGTGCACATCAGAGTCACCTGGACAGCTGAAAACATGGCTGGGCCACACTCCTGTGGCCCCTAACTCAGCAGGTCTGGGCTGGGCCTGGTCATTTGCAATCATGTCAAGTTCCCAGATACTGGTGATACTGCTGATCTGTAGGTTGTACCTAACTTGATCCCCCTAGAGACTGAAGGACTTATTCCTTCAACGAATGAGCATGCTGTGGTCATAGCTCTTGTCACTCTGGGACTTGTCCACAGCTGAAGATAGCCTCCTCACCTGAGGTCATGCCCCCTCTCTACAGAGCCTGTATTCAATTATTCTGGAATGTAGAGGCATAAAGGGGCCTTTCATACCACAATGAAGGCTCAGGCCATCCCAGTGTCAGAGTCCCTGTGGGGTTGACTAAGGCCCTTATCATGATGGCAACTGAGGCTCAATGCCTTCCTCAGTTCATACCTCTGGCCACATAGGAGCTCCCATATGATCACCATCAGGAAAGGACAGAAAGCTGACCCTCCATTCATGAATAATTTTGCTCTCTGTGGTGAATAGAATCAAGACAACAATAAAGCATGATTGTAGGACTCCCACTCCTTGAAATAGGGTTGGGGGAAAATCTTCACATAGGCAGATTCCATGGGTAGAACAAGTCACATAGCCAACACTGCAGACAGTGCTTCTATGGGAGGCTCTGCAGAGCTACACAACAAAGAGGTTGGTGCTTCATTTCACAACAGGAAAGTAGTAAAGAATTGGGAACAAATAATCTAATGGATTATTGGTTGGCTATAGTACAGTTTCCTGAAAAGTTTGAATAGAGTATGGAAAACAGATAAGCTGGGCAGAATACCAATGGTAGAGGGTATTAAAAGGGCACAGGAAAAGGGCATCTACCTCTGTCTGGAGTGAGAAGCAGAATAAGGAAAGTTTTGGGGAGGAAGTCTTGACATGACTGAGAGAAAAGAACAATAACTCAAGGCATTTAGGGGCAGAGGATGGGCATCTGGGGAATGTCAGCAGATGAAGTTAGCAAGAAGGGGAGGTGACTAGGTGGTGTATGTTGAAGGCCTCAAAAGGAATTTTGTTTTATTTTTAGGTGAGTGATTTGTGTGAGAATTTAAACCTTATCTCTCCCAAGGCTAAAATAGTTATCAATACCAAGAAAGGAATAACTACTTTGTCAAAATTTTTTAAACTTCATTCTGAGATATTGAAGAGTTTTAAGGGGCACTGAGCAAAGTTCACAACCAGATGTAAGTTTAAAGATGGTTATTCTGACAACAGAGAAGAGATGGTTTGGATGAATTCATGAGTCCTGGCCAACGTGAGGAACAGAAGGTTGCAGAACTTTGGATAGGTGATTTAACCTGGTAAAGCCTGGGTTTCTGCATCTGTAAAATGCTATTATGACAGCATCTACTGATAGAGGTTTTTTTTGTGAGGACTAAATCAGCAAATGCACAGAAGGAGATTAATTCAATGTCTGGAACTAATAGTACTCAGGTATGAACTGGCAGTACTATTCCTGGAAGGTCTCAACTAGTGCAGAAGTAGAAGTTTGAGAGAGAACTGTCAACTGAATCAAAGGTATGGGAATATTGAAAAAGGAAGCTGAAGGATTGTCCAGGGGATGAGCACGTAGGTATGGTTGGTTCAGGCCCATAGCCTGGTTCTGCTCATCTCTCCATCCATCCATCCATCCATCCATCCCTTGATTCAGTGTTTCTCCTGAGCACTTCCTATGTACCAGGCACTGCTCCATGTGGTGGGAGCTTGCTGTGACATGTACCTGAACACATGTGCTCAGTAGTCCCCCCACCCCAGTGATGATGGCCTTGTAAACTCAAACCTGAATGTCACTTTAGGGTGAAGGCACATTTTCAGTAATGTCTTCATTTCCATCATATGGGAGCTTTATTCTCCTGATTCATGTCTTCTTGACAGTTCATAGAGAAAAGTCAAATTCAATATATTTCTCCTTCCTTTTAAAATTGCCTGTGAAAGTGGAGGGTTGTAACTATCTGGGGATATATATAAAGGTGCATTTTGGATTTCAAGCCTTCCAGATGTTTGTACTGAGAGGCTCTTCAAATCTGAGAAGCAAACACTGAAGCAATTGCAAGTAAGTGACTTCCTTGGATGTATATGCAGTTGCAAATTCAGTTTAAAGTCCTCATTGCTTGTCCTGTGTAATTGAAGGCAGTTTTTGCTTTCTATACATGCTGTGCATTGTTGTTTTTTGATTGTCCAGACTTACAGACTGTAAATGGGCTGAAATTATCTATAGCAAAATCTTTCTCATGCTAGTGGATTTCTTCTTGCACAACTGCATGTTTGGTTCTGAAATCTTTCTTCAGGAGTCAGACACAGCTCTCTCTCTTGGCATAAGTATGGGTTGTTTTAGCAGCACTCTAGGAACCCATGATATTAAATTTAATTGTACTAAAACCTTCAATTACCATGTTTCTTACCTGTGACAATATATTATTGTTTCAACAATTCTGAACCAGAAAGCGGGCTGGAAAAATATAAAGCAGATTATGTCAACCCATGGACCCCACTTTTCTTGCCTATCAAGAGGAGGCTTGGGAGACTAGGAACATACAGGAACTTCTTTTGACCCTGTATTTACCATTCTCTCTGCCAGTGGTCCTCCCAGGTTTGGGAATCCTACTTAACTTCAAAGCATAGTTCAAGTCCTGTTTTCCTCATGGAGCTTTCTGTGTTTCAATCTCTACCTGTAATGGTCTGTTTGTTAGGCTATTCCCATGCTAGGGAAGGGACAGTCTGGAGGAGGTTGGGAGGCCAGAGTTAAATAAATGAAGATAACCAAATGGGAACATGCGGTGGCTATTTATTCAGAGCTTGCTACAGCAGGAAGTCAGCCACCATCAGTTGTGGGTTGGCAGAGACTTAAAGGCAGCAGAGGATTAGGGAAACTTGATTGTGAAGAACAGGGAAAGTTCAGGTATGTCCTGATAAAGTCTGTTTGCATGGGGAAGTTGTAGGCAGGCCCACCACAAGAGGGACATTTATGGGATGGTTAGAGGTACATATTTGAATTTTTCTGGTTGGTCCTATGTTGGAAACAGGGACAAAAGTTAGGGAAACTGTTGGTTATTAATCAAGTCCTAGTCATTTGGAGTCAATTAATACAGGTCCTATTGTTTGACTTTCTGGTTTCATTGTGAGAGATAGAGGTCTCATTTCCTGCAAGTCTGACTCACAGATAGCAGACTAGCTTCCTAAGCTGGAAACTATAGATATTGTGCTGGTTTCCTGTGCAGTTTGCTGCAAATTGTGGGTCAAAGTTCCATTTTAGCATATGATCAGGCCATTGTCCATTTGTGTATTCAGTCTTTCACCAGCTGGAAGCCCCCATAATGCCCAAGTCTGAGTAGTTAAGGTCAGAAGGAGTTTATATGTATTCCATAAGAAAAAGAGAGATCACATTTTTTCAATCCCTTACCACTCCACAATATTTTATAGGTATTTTTCAACTTGTACCAATAGTTGTTTAGGGTGAAGAGATGGTAGGCAGATTCACTATTAGGATTTGCAGAAGGTGCTCCTGAAAGCTCAGGTTGTCAAGTATTAAATGTGTTTAGTATGGGTGTTGAAGTTTTTCTATATGTCTGGCAATGTTTGGTATTATTTTATTGTTCTCAAAAAATATGCACTCTAGGAATTTTAAATCTTTTTAATGGTTTTATCATTTATATATTTTTTTTTCATTTCTCTGGAGTTAAAATTTTAGTTTTCCTACTGGGCATTAATATGTGACAATTATTTTAAGTTATTCACTATAGAATGGAATACACTATCAAATGATTAAAATATAGAGATATTCACTTTAGAGATATAAATGTATTAAATTATTTGTTTTCACATTAAAAAAAAAAAGAAAAAAGGGATGAAAGGAGTTGAATTGGTGCCAGTGGTGATAAGAGAGGACTTTAAAGACCAGAACCATGAATAAAAGTTTGCTGCCACCAGACTGCCTGGATATAAATCCCAGCCCTGCCACTCAACTATTGAATGGAAGTGTAATAATAGTACCTATTCTTTTTAGAGAAACAAATGTATTATATCTCATAGGGTACTATTAGTGGTTAAATGTAAATTACATTAGTTGTTTTATGTAAAGTATATTAGGACAACTCCTGATACTAAATATAGGTTATAACTCTAGGACAAGAGTGATGTCGTTACCTGACAGCAAATCAGGAGGAAGACAGGCTTTGAAGCAAACTGTTGAAGTTTGGACTTCTAGGCAGTGCTCAGATTGGTTTGTCCCTCTATATTGAGTACTCTCAAGAATGCCACAGTGTCCGTTCTTCCATCTGTTTTTAGTTAAACCATCTCGGTTTTTTTGTATTTTTTTTTAATTTAAATTGACAAAATTTAGATAGGTAGATAGATCATGTACATTATGCTGTTTTGAAATATGTACAGATGAGGCAATGGTTAAATCCAGCTCATTAGCATATGGAGTACCTCATAGACTTATTTTCTCATGGTAAGAGCACCTAAAATCTACTCTTTTAGCAAGTTTCAAGTACACAGTATATTATTAACTATAATCACCATGTCGTATAGCTCTCTTAAACTTATTGCTCCTTTCCAGGTGAAATTTTGAATTCTTTGATGGATGCCTCTCTACTTTCCCTCTCTCCTCAGCTCCTGGTATCCACCATTTTGCTCTCTGCTTCTACAAGTTCAACTTCTTCACATGCCACAGATGGTGAGATTGTACAGCGTTGTTTTTTTTTCTGTGCCTGGCCTATTTTATTGAACATAATGCCCTCAAGTTCATCCCTGTTTAAAAATTACAGGCTTTCCTTCTTTTTAAAGCTGAATAGTATTCTGTTGTGTATCTGTATCAGATTTTCTTTGTGCAGTCATCCACTGATAGTTTTGTTGAGTCCACACTGTGACTATTGTGAATGGTGCTGCAGTGAACTTGGGAGTGCAAATATCTCTTCCTCATACTGATTTCTCTTCCTTTGGGTATTACCCAGTAGTGGAATTGCTGGATCACACAGTAGTTCTATTTTTAACTTTTTAAGGAAACTCCATACTGTTTTTCACAAGGGCTATGCAAATTCACATCTCCCTTAATTTATAAAGGTAGTTTTGGTTCTGTCCAAGGAGTAAGCAACACTATTCCTCAGACAAAAAGCATTATTATGAGTTAAAAAATAAAAAAGATATACAATTTTTAGTCATAAAGATATGTGCTTTAGTGCTTTACAAATTACAAATCAATTTCTGTTGCTAAACACTTTGAACAAATAAAAATGATAACTTTTGGTCCAGTGCAGTGGTGCAATGACTATAGTCCTGTGACTTGGAACACTGAGACAGGAGGATCTCAAGTTCTGGGCCAGTCTCAATAAGACCCTGTCTCAAAATAAAGTATAAAAACGATTGGAGATATAACTTAGCAGTAGAGGGCCCCTGGGTTCAATCCCCAGTTCTAAAAGAAAAAAAAAATTTTTTTTGACTGCAAAACAATGCAGGATATAGACACAACATTACAAATTCATTCAACTCTCTTTGATTCTTAGCTTTCAGTTAATTAAATTCTAGAACTTTAAATTTACACTGGTGTTCTCTACTATCATTTCTATGTAGAAACTGCTATAGTTTTCAAGTATGGTTCATAAACATACAATAATGACAATAAATTATTTACTAACCTGGAATCATAAAACGCCTTGTCTAAACTGTATTTATTTGTTTTACATGGATTCTATTTTAAAGACCTTCATTGAAATGAAAGGCAAAGAATCTGTGTAAACATGTATTTTCTTAAAGTTCTGTCTTCTATCCTTTGATCATTTTATTGCAAAGAAAGCATGAAGTAAAACAAAAACCTGAGGAAAATATTTTCCATATTTTTATTGGTGCATTGTAATTGTACATAGTAGTTGAATTTGTTGTTAAATATTCATACATGCACACAACATAACAATATAATTTGGCCAATATCATTCCCCAATATTTCTCCTTTTCCTCCCTTCCTCCCTCACCCAGTCCCTTTCCTCTAGGCTACTGGTCTTCCTTCAATTATCATGAGATCTGCACCCCGACTTTTCTTTTCCTTTTCCCTCTCTAGCTTCTAAATATGGAAGAAAACATATGACCCTTGACTTTCTGAATTTGTCTAATTTCACTTAACATAATGTTGTCAAATTATATTTAAGAATGTTAATTCTGCCTATCCAAGAACATGTGAGGTCTTTACATCTTCTGATGTCTTCAGTTTATTTCTTACGTTATGCAAATAACATGATTTCATTCTTTATGGCTGAGTAAAACTTCACTGTGTATATATACAACATTTTATTTCTTCTTTCATCCATTGATGGACACCTAGACCGAATCTATAGTTTGCCTATTGTGAATTGTGCTGCTATAAACATTGGCATGTATGTACCTCTATGATATACTGTCTTTAATTCTTTAGGATAAATATGGAGGAGTGGTATATAGCTGGGTCATATTGTGGTCCCATTCCCAACTCCATAATGATCATATAGTTGTTCTATTTTTAACTATTTTATTTTTACTAATTTCCATAGTAGTTGTATTAATGTACAATCCCACAAACAGTATAAAAATATTCCCTTTACTCCACATTCTCTCCAGCATTTATTATTGTTTGTATTCTTAATGATGGTCATTCTAACTGGAGTGATGTGAAATCTCAGCATAGTTTTGATTTGCATCTCCTTAATTGCTAACAATGTTGAACATTTTTTCCATATACTTTTTGGTCATTTATATATTTTTTTTGAAAAGGGTCTATTTAGTTCATTTTCTCATTTATTAATTGGGTTATTTGGTGTTAAGTTTTTTGAGGTCTTTATGTAGTCAGGATATTAATCCTCTGTTAGAAGAGTAACTAGCAAAGATTTTCTCCCATTCTGTAGGTTCTCTTTTCACATTCCTAATTGTTTCCTTTGCCATGTGCAAGTTTTTTAACCTGATGCCACCCTTTTAACGCTTGACATTACTTCCTGAGCTTCAGGAATCCTAGCAAGAAAGTCATTGCCTGTGCCTCTGTGTTATAGTGTTGACCCCAAGTTTTTTTTCTAGTAGATGAATATTTTCTGGTCTAATTCCTACATCTTTGATTCATGTTGAGTTGACTTTGTGCAGGGCAAGAGATAAGGATCTAGTCTCATTCTTGTACATATGGATAACACCATTTGTTTAAAAGGTTGTCTTTCTCCACGTATGTTTTGGCACTTTTGTCAAGGATCATATGACTATATATATACGTGGGTTTTTTTCTTCATATTCCATTCTTTATCATTAATCTATGTGTCTGTTTTTATGCTACTACTATGTAGTTTTTGTTACTATAGCTCTTTAGTATTATTTGAAGTCAGGTATTACGATGCCTCCAAGTATTATAATGGCTTAGAATTACTTTGACCATTCTGGGTATTTTATTCTTCTTTTGAATTTTAGGACTGTTTTTCTAATTCTGTGAATAATGTCATTAGTATTTTGGTGGGGATTTCTTTGGATCTGTATATTGTTTTTGCTAGTATGGCCATTTTAAGAATATTAATTCTGCCTATCCATGAACATGGGAGGTCTTTCCATCTTCTGAGGTCTTCAATTTATTTCTTCAATAACTTTCATTTTGAGGTCTTTCATCATGAGTTAGATTTATTCCTCTGTATTTTATTTATTTTTTTGAGGTTATTGTGAATGGAATTACTTTCCTGATTTCTTTCTCAGCAGATTCATTGTTGGTATATAAGAAAACTATGGATTTTTGTATGTTGATTTTGTATACCCTTGTTTTGTTACAGATTTCAAAGAAAATGCTTTCTGTTTTCTCCATTCACTACAATGTTGGCTTTGATTTGTTATATATAGGATTTATGATATTGAAGTAGGTCCTTCCATCCCTAATTTCTTAAGTGTTTTTATCATGAAGGGGTTCTGAATTTTATTGAAGGCTCTCTGCATCTGTTAAGATGACTACGTGATTTATGTGCTTAATTCTATTTATGCAATGAATTACATTTATTAATTTGCATATGTTAAGCCATATTTGTATCCCTGATATAAAACCAACTTGCACATAATACATAATATTCTTAATATGTCATCAACTATGATTTGCTAATATTTTATAAAGGAGTTTTGCATCGATGTTCATCAGGGATATTTGTCTGTAGCTTTTTTTTCCTTGAAGAATCCTTATTTGGTTTTGTTATGAGGGTGATACTGGCTTCATGAGTTTGGAAGTGTTCCATCCTTTTCTATTTTATGCAATAATATGAGCATTGGCATTTTAATAGGAATTGCATTGTATCTGTAGAATGCTTTTGGTAGTATGGCCATTTTGACAATATTGATTCTGCCTATCCAGGAGCATGGGAGATCTTTCTATCTTCTAAGGTCTTCAATTTCCTTCTTTAGTGTTCTTTAGTTTTCACTGAAATGTTTTTGATTGGAGTTTTGTCCAGAGAGACTGGTCAATGCACTCCGAAGGTAAGACTTTTTCTGCAGAGTTCTATGAGGGAAGTTCTGGCTCCCGGATCTTAGGTCTTAGGGCTTTGTTGAATAGTGTCTTCTCTGGAGAGATCATATCAGCATATTCCTAGGATCAGGCAGCTGCTGATCTCTGCTAGAAGTCTAGATCCAGGAGCCTCCCAAGAATTCTACTCATGAGCCAACCCTCCACAGGTCTCACAGGCTCTGCTGACTAAAGATATGGCTTTCCCAGGCTTAGTCCCCAAGCATATTCACACCTGCCTGTTCAGTTTTCTTACCGTCTTTAGTGGTCACATGAGCTGCCAGACTCAAAGGAAAAGTGTGTTGCATTCCTTTTGTGTTTCTTACTTGAATGCCCCTCAGTACGATCTTTTCTGTGCCTGTTTCACTCATGTTCCACTAGGTATACCTTAGGCCACACAGTGAGTTCTTGCTGGGACAGTATGGCAATGTTTCCTACAATCTCCTGGGCTCCCGCATCAGCAAGCTGCAGCATGGCTCTTCAAGATGGCTCCTGCTTCAGTCTTCTACTTGCCAGTTAAGAAAGAGCACTTTTCAACACCAATCTGCAGTACAGCTTCTGCATCAGTTATCTTCAGGCTGCATTTCTGATTTATAGGTTATTCAATGCCAAATTTATCCATTGTCTTTCTCTTTCTGTTTGTAGTATTCCTCCTTCTGTGGTGAGGCAGTGCTGCTGCTGCTAGATCCAGCTTGTCCCCAGGGTACTCTTTCTTGTTCTCTGTTCTATATACCTGAATTTCTAAGTATCCAATATTAAATTTCAGCAAATTCCCTCTTTCATTCACTTCATTGGAAGCAGGACTCTTGCTGCTTAGATGCCAAGTCAGGGAGCAACTGGAAATGTAGGCTTCATAATTCATCATCTTAAATCTTGACCTTAAGGAGAATCTTTAAATTCCTTTTTAATTCTTGTGAACTACAGTCTTTTATGTAAAAAGTTAAAGAAAACTAATAATTTATTCTGTGAATATCATGGAATATCACCCATAGTATGAATAGCATTGCTCAAAAAATAAACATTTAATGTTCACAAAAGTGTCATTCATTTTCCCAATAATCATAAGTATAATGAAAGATGTAATGAATAGGAATTTGTTCTGCCATCATTATGAAGAACACAAAGGATGGACCACTTGAAAAGGAGTTTAAATATCTACTAGATAGTCCAAAAGAATGCTCAGCTTTTCGTCTTGAAATTTCTATGTTAGTCTAAAAGCACAAATCAACTAATCATTTTGCTACAGACAAAGGGAAGCAGGCAAAATTCCAAAAAACATCATATAAGATCTAACATATTTGCAGGAATGCATCAAACTCTTGTAATTTTAAAAATAATTTACTGCATTTGTGGTTGAGAGTGCCATATTTTCCAGAATTCTAGCCATGAATGCAGTGAACTTTTGTCAGGCCATTTCACCTGGAGTGTTTGATGTCCCTTATCTTTTTACTCTTGCCCAACCACTTGAAGTTGGTACTCACATAACCAAAGTCACTTAGCAAGGATGCTTTTCTAATTAAAAAGTATTTTCCTCTGTCATATAAGTTCTTTTTTCAATTACAAATGTGAAAGGATAGTTACATGTCAAATATTGGCTGAACCAATATTTGCCTCAGTTTTGCTTCTTTTGAGGATGCCAACAAAATTAGCTGATCTCTAGATGGATTCCAATTTCCAACTATATATTTTATGCATTCCTTTTCTTTACTTACCAATAAGAAAAGCATTACTTGTGAAGTCAACAACTCTTGATAAAAGAGAAAGCTTAGCTTTATCATCCTTTGAAAATTTGGCCCAAATTTACAATGTTTTCCCTTGTAGTTCAAAAGATGATTTATTTTAGCCAACTCACTCAAATCTTTGATTATAACACCATTGATGTTTGCAGTTTTTAAGGACTTACAACTTTCTTTTTCATGTGTTGCCAGTTCCTTAGGTCTCAAAGTGTATGCATTATTTCTTTTCTAAAGGTACTACATTCTGTAATTTTAGTCGCTTTTCCAAATGGTTATGGGGCCATTCTCTTCTACCTTATAGACCTTTTGAAGCTGACTTTAGACCTTTCATTTAACCAAAGAACTCATTTTTCAATTCTAGTCATTTTGCCTACAGTTGAGTCTTTCTGGTTCATCAGTGTTAAGTCTTCAATTTAGTTATTTGAAAAACATGTTCATATCCAATCCACAGCTTTATTCCTGAACAACTTAATTTTGGTTCAGAGTATTTTGTATATTAGACCATTTTAAAATAACAATTTAGAGCATATGTCTTGAATAAATCAAGCGTAAGTCTAGTGAAGTTCTTTGAAATGGGACAGACCCCATCTGGGTAGATTGAACTCTAGGACAGAGTGTTTTACAGGATCTCATAAGAAAGTAGCATCAATATGTCTCAAGGACTGGACTCGGTTTTAGCGAGGTTCTTCCACTTACAAACTCCAGAATCCCCAGGCCAAAAAACAAAAACAAAACAACAACAACAACAACAAAGGAAGGCAGAATTTTCCAACTGTAGCTCAAAAAAGACAGGGAAGGAGTCAAGGAAAATTCATATCATTGTGATTGACTGATTGTTCAGAGAAAAGTGACAAGGAAAACATGTCCATACATGTTTAGTACAGATGCAACTTTTTCTGAATGTCTTTGATCTACAGTTGTTTAAATCCATGGATGCAGATCCCACACAGATATGCAGGGCCAACTGTAAATGTTCAGTCTTTCCAGTTCTTGATCAAGTTTCATGGATTTTTCACTTACAAAAACTCAAGGAAACTGACAGGGTTCCCTTGTAGATCTCCAGGATCCTCTTTCTAAGTGGTCCCTCCTTTCTAAGTAGTATCCTTCACATTCTGGCAGCCCCCAGCTCTCACCTCCACCTCCTCAAATCAGCAGTGCTGCCAGGCTCCTCCACGCCCATTTGGAGTTTGGGCTCCTCCACTTCCATTCAGTACTGTAGTTTTGAAACTGCCTCAGGGGAGGAAATCATAGGGTTCATCTTATTTGTTTTTATCTATCTCATGTATTATGTTTTATCCTGCCTGGGTTCTTGTTCAGTGTTTGCAAACAATTGTTTCATATAGTTGTCCAGTGTTCTAGATTTTTTATGGACAGTGGTCAGTTCCTATAGAAGGTAATCCTTTATTTGTGACATGCTCCCTCTTTTGTGGTTTTCAAGAATAAAAATAGAGATAGTCTTAAACACGAGAGAACTTGGAATTTTAGCACTTATACCCATTTTTTAAAAAAAAATGATTTCATTACAAAATTTAGTCAATGGCGAAATCACTATAAAGAATTCAGGAATAAAGAAATTGTGATAACATCCTTGGGGTGGAGCAATAAATTCATTTGTATACAGAAGTAAAACTGAACAACTATAAGAATCATAGGTATAGAAAAGAACTTTAGTGTTATAAACTCTGACCAAGCAAAAATATAAAAATTAGGTGGGAAAAGATGTGAAACAAATCATGAGTACAAACATCTTCATCATTCTTTGGAAAAAGTTAGCTGAAACTCTCCAAAATTGAGAGCATAAGTATAAAAATATAATGAGTCTGACCTCAGATTTTTCCCAAAACTGTTTTTTAACTTTATAGATAACACTCATAAAAATCAATCCCTTATAGAAAGCAAACTTTAATTTATATTCAGTTTAACCTGTTTTCTAAAAAAGAAATTAAAATGAAATTAAATATATTTCTAAAAATAGCTTCATTATGATTCTATTATTATAAATTTATTTCCTTCTATCTTCTCTGTCTTGCTATCATCCATGTATCTATATTAGTATAGGTATGAAAAGGTGTCTGCAAAGGTGTACGTTGAATTATCACAATAATTATTTCTTAGCACTGAGAATGAATGACTTGTTGCTTTTTCCTTTTCCTCTTCTGTATTCATTTATTCAATAGATATACTCTATACCAATAGTTGTTCTAAATTATGAAGGCATTAAAAAAAAAAAACCAAAGTCCACATCCTCATAGGGCTTTCATTCTACTATTAGGAGACAGACAAGGTAAAACTCAATATGATATTCAATGTAGTAAAAAAGTTCTGTAAAGGACAGTGAAGTAGAGTAAGGAGAGTGTGTGAAGTTCAATGTCAAATTCTTTTTTACCTATGAATGTACAGTTATTCTAATATTATTTGTTGGAAAGATTCTTTTTTCTCAATTTGAATTTTTGAACCTTTTTCAAAAAATCAGGAGTTTGTACTCTATTCTATCAGACTATGTGTCTATCCATCTTCCAATACCACACTGTCTTGATAACTGTAGCTATATAGTAAACTTTGAAATCAGATAATATGAATCCTCTAATTTTACTCTCCTTTATCAAAATTATTTAAGCTATTCTAGTTTCTTTGCCTTTCCACACATTTTTTTTTTAAGAATCTGTTGTTTATATGTCTAAAGAATACTCCTGGGATATTGTCAGGATTTGCATAATCTATAAATAATTCTGGAAACAATTGACATCTATATTATATTGGGTTCCATCATCTAATTCTTGAACACATACATGTCTCTCCATCTTCTCACTTAAATTTTTACTTTATTTTTTGGTTTTAACTGATACATAAAATTGTACATATTCATGGGGTACTTATGTGATGCTTTGATTTATGTACACATTGTATAATGTTTAAATTAGAGTAAACTTATCTACCTCCTATGATTTCTTTATGGTGAAAACATTCAAAATAATTTTTGTCTGACTTGAAAAATAGACTGTACATTATTGTTCCCTGTAGTCACTCTGTTGTGCAGTAGGACAACAGAACGTCTAGCTCCTATCTAACTGCAACTCAGTACCTGTTGATAAACCTTTCCCCACCCTCCTCATCCCATATTCTCTCCAGTTTTTGGTAACCACTGTTGTACTATCAATTCCAATAAGATCAATTTTTTTCATTTACCTTTTTATAACTATTAGGCACATGTCATTTTTATGAAATAAAGTCATTATTCTTGAAAACAAATTAACCTTTGGTATAATTTGGCACTAAGGTGTCTCTAATGTTTTTAGAATTTTTAAAGATTAATTAATTTAGGGACTTAGTATGGAACTTTTAGACTTCTTCACTTATTCACAAATTTTAAGGGACTTAGGAATCATTTCAGGAGTTTATTAAAATTCAGATTCCTGGACTTCCCCTAGAGATTCTAATTCATTAAGTTTTGGGGGGCCAGGAACCTGAGCTTTAGCAGTTAAATAAAAAGATTATGGAACAGGGATCTAACCATACTGAGAGAGCTACTTCCTTAGTTTTTTTCCTTTCCTGTGTATTTTCCTCTGCTGTCTATCCTTTTGTTGATACAGGATAAAAGGGAAAAGAATTGGAAATGACACTCAAACAAGTCTGTTTTGCAACTTGTGAAGAGCTATGGTAAAGACGTAATAGGGCAGGCCAACGCTGCTGTGCTAGATACGTTTCTCAGGCTGCTTGACTTGTGCATTTCCTGTCTATCCAGCTTTAGAGTTCCATGAAAACCGAGAGAAGCTCTCATGCACAGGAAGTCTCACTCAGACACAGTAGAGTTAAGTGAACGTGCAGGGCTTTATCAGGTGTTTTTAGTGGATGTGTTTAACCAAGCTTGACTTCAATACCGGGAGTCTCTGAGATAGTCAGATGGTCAATTGAAATTTAGAAATTTTAAGCCTCATGAAATTGATGGCATATGGCCTGATTCTACAAAATGAATACTAAAAGCCAGGAGTGACTCTGAGTATTGAATTTTGTGAGTTATGCACTTGAGCTTCCATTTACACGTTTTCTATTTATGTTGCTTTATGTTTGTATTTGGCACATTTATATGTTATGATTTTATATATATGTGTGTGTGTATACACACACACACACACACACACACACACACACACATTCTCTCTCTCCCCCACCCCAAGAAGGGTTGAAAACAGCCAGCAATCTGGACAAATGATAGGGACCACACATTAGTGACATACAAATAAATTACTAGCTATTCTCCTATACTAGTAAACAAAATTCAGTGCAAAAACCTTTCAGTTTCAGTTATAACAGGCACCTGCTCAGGTAGTAAGCAAGACCAAGACTGAGTGACACTGTGACAAAGAAGAAGCACAGGCTCTACACAGACCAGATCAGGATTTGAATCCCAATGAAGCTTCATACTAACTGCAGGTCATTGGACCAGTAACAGAAGCTTCCTGTGCATCATTTTTCTTACCTTATTTGGAAAGTGGGAATATAAAAATATTATGTTTAGGATTGTTCTGAATATTAATGAGATATTATTACAATAGTATAAGCAACCAATAGATACTCGTAGGGTTTTTTGTTTGTTTGTTTTGTTTCATTTTTTATGAATATCATTCTTACTTCTAGAAAGCATCTATCTGGAACAGCTAACAATGATTGCATGTTCTGCTGACTGGCAGCCTGGGTTGGAGGTGTCCCCACTTGCTACGGGAATGGTGTAAAACTTCAGTGGAGACCTTGGTATTTGGACAATGTACATTATTTGGTTATGAACATTATTTCTCTGGGAGCAACAAACCTGGCAGCAGCTGGCTGATTGCTTCACTTTCCTGGAAAATGAGAAAAGTACAAAAGGTGGCCTTTTTGCATCAGTTTCCTGGCAGAAGGACCTACCAAGAATCTCACTCACAAACACAGAAGCTCAAGTGATCCAAGCCCAGTAAGAGGCTAGGCCACCCAACTTTCCACAGTTAACCTTATCATCTCATGCATAACGAATCTGTCCGGTTGATCAGGATGTCTCCCTTCTTGAGATGCAAAATATGCTGAAATAAGGAAAAAGAGAAAAGCAAATAGCTACTCTCAGACTATTCAATCTACAGCATATTTCATGGTTGCCCAAATATTTTCAAAGGTGCTAACTGGCTAATCTTGATTATTGATCATGTTTCCATGCAGTCTTGAGGTCGATTGCAAAGTTTTACTTGTTTGACCTAAGACAGGGAGACTCAGAAATAACACAATCATGGCAAATTTGCGGCAGAGACAAGAATGTGTTTTGCTTCTCTGCCCTTTCTGATGAGCACAGAAGACTGCTTCCCATGAGGATAGTCTCGACCCACATCTTTGGACAATAAGAAGACTGCACTTAGATCATTTGATAGCAGGGCTTTCAGCACACACACTCCCACTTGCCACTCTGGAGAGGCATAACTCACTGGGATTATTCGTTCTTAGAGGAAACCAAACACTGGAAGGCAAGAGACAGATCACAGAGTCAGAGATAAATACACCTAATTATAGACTGAGCTATTAGTGTGACATGAATTGCTGTTTCTGAAAATGATCTGACAGCCAGTAAAAACTCCTCTGTCACAGGCCTAGCCTGTTTGTTAGCAAACAGGGACCCACCATGACTCTCCCATCTGCTTCTGTGGCTTTATGTCTTCTCCTTTTGCTTTGTTCATGAAAATGAACTTCATGTTTCAAATGACTTCTGTTTTTCAAGATTTGAACATAGCTGCTGGCATCCTCCTGTTTCCCTGGGTATTGTTAATGTTTCTAAATTTAAACAACTCTAACCCAGGTCAGCACTGTCTGAATGTAGTCACCAGTATACCTAAGGCTCTTGACTCTTGGCTCTACTCTGCATGGAGATCTTGCAAACCTTCTCTGCAGCATCTCCTGCAACAGGGAAACTTTTTTGTCCTTTATTTGCTTAACCCACATAATTCATTTGATTCAGATCAAATCAAATGTTTTTTATGCCAACATGTGATAATGAATGCTAATGAACATTTACTGTTCTTCTTTCTGAATTTTATTTTATAGCATTGAAATGAGCGGAGAGATTTCCTCTGTTGTCAAAGCGTCAATCTTGTCCAGAAAAAGAGATAAAGGATTTTGGTGCTTGGTTAGGGACCTGGTGCATGTGTGGATGTGCCTGGAATATAGGATATTTCATAAATGTGAAATGGGTACTGCCGGGGTCCAGCCCTAGCAGGGGTCCATGGGTTCCACACTGGTAAACGGGGAGTGGGGAGACAGCGTCGGCGATGGATGGAGAATGAAAGACACAGACTCTAGTTCTGGTGCAATCAATCCCACTTTATTCTGGGGAAGGCTGGGTTTATATACAATTTTCTTCAGGCTATAATGGCAGTCTTGTGGTTAATATTAAAGAAGTTTCCAAAGCATAGGCAGAAAACAACAACCTTACAGATCATCCTTACCTAATCACAATTGTTTTAAGAATATCTAACTACATTGATGAGCTAATACAATGTTTATTTCCTTAATATCTAAACTCTATGTGACCTAAGACTATTCTTATTATTCTCGCGGTTAAAGTGATAGACGAGTAATCTCATGTGACCATTTCTATTAGGTCCCTCTGGTTAATATCTAAATTGCTGAGTTAAGGGTTACAGGAGGGCAGCGGTGCCAATGGATATTGTGTGCCAACATTTATTATAGGGGTGACATATTCTTTGTAGGAAGGAAGGAATGTCTTGGAACCTTATTCTCTTACCTCACCACCACACATAAACAAAACCATTGTTAAAATTTAACCAGCCTGTTGGAAAGAAAGGCAGATTTATAACTATTTTCTCCAGAGGCTTTCAGAGACTCATTGCACGGTTGCAAAATTATTTTTAATTTTGTTAGTGGTAAAGACCCATTGTTTTTCAGATTGTAGGTAATATTTTCTGGAATTTTTGTTGTATTCCCTTCATCCCCTTAAGCAATCCGTTCAGACTGAAATGAGTAATATATTATCAGAAAAACACAGCAGAGAAAACACCATGCTCCGGAGCAAAACATCCGGCAATTCCTTTTAGGATGAGCCTTTGCAATCATCCTCCAGAGGATCTTTGTCAAGCACTGGATGGAATTCTGGACGCCCCCGCAGGGTATACCACCTCTGGTTGAATTTATTTGGAGAAGAAACGCTCATAAAATATTTAGGGACAGTTTTGGAAATAAATACAGAGCACAAATGGGGATAGTATTTAAAAATTATTAATGTCCTGTCTGAGTTCCTTACCAAGGTCTTAGTTGGCCCAAGCTATCTATCTATATGCAGGGATGCAGAGGGGTTTGAGAGACAATTACAGAAAATTATAAAGAGAAAGCTGGAGGTAATATTTAACTTCTCCCATACAAATTAAGATTCTGCAACAGAGCAACAGTCTGAAAGCCAGGTTAACTATTATGATGAGAATTTGCTTCTTCCCTCTACACTTTCACTCCTATCCATCTTTATATATCAGCAACTGTGCCTGAAAGACTGGATTGTAGGTTTATTCCCCTAGTGAGACAAAGATAATTGTTCTCTCTTTGACAGCAAAGTCAGGGGCCCTGTAAGCTAATGACATAAAGCCTTCCTGGTGTTTGGGTTTGGGGAGGAGTTGGTACACTTCCTAAGAGATGTCAACATAGACAACTCAGTAAAGAGTTGAACTTTTAGGATGTTTCTCTACCAACAACAGCCCAAAGTAAGGCTGTAATCATTTGCATCACAGAGTCAGATGGAACAGAGACCTCAGGTTTAACTTCCCAGGCTGCTGTCAGTGCCCATGGACCATGGATGCTGAGTTGATGGCTGGCAGACCTGCCAATCTGCCATAGCAGGCAAGGCTGCCCAGCTACAGCAGAGACTGGGCTGCACCAAAGAGGTAGCTGACACTCAGAGGTCTGTAGTTAGCTGGAGTCAAGGAAAGGTAACGTTATTCAAGGAGTCCTTTGAGGCCTTGACTGAGTCAAAAGAGATTAAGTCATGATTTAAGTCAACCATGGGATGGGGACAAGAAGCATCCATGAGATGGGATAAGACCATCACTCCAACCCGACCTGCATACAGGCAAGGACTGCATAGGGCCAGGAGTTTCTCATCTTCCCAGTAAGGTGCTGGGGAGTAAGACCCCTTCTTCTCACAAAACTGGACTCCACCTTAGGAAAAGAAGCAGAAAGAGGAGGCCAGGAAAGCTATTTAAGTGACTTATTTTCCTAAGCTTCTGAACATTTTCTGAAAGAATAATCACGAACACACAATGACTAGCTAAATTTAAACTGATGGGAGATTTAGTTAATAGAATTCTCATTAACCAGTGGGTAGAGGCTTAGAAGAAATGCCAGGTAAGAGTTTTGTTGATGAGGTTTGCCAAATAGGCCGAAAACATTCAGAAACATATGTCAAAAAAGGTGCTACTTGTTATACTGGGAACATATCAAGACATTCTTCCTCTTTGCTTAAGTCTAGTACCTGAGAATGATTTGTTTTCATTTCTTTACTTTTTGTCCTTCCTTTATGCCTTATTTACTTATTTACTTTTAATGCTTCATCCTTCTCTCTTTGAGGAAAACGAAATCTCATATTTCACTAAATGCAAGCAATATTATGAATAACCCAGGTTACTTTACCGACTTGGACATGAGCTTGTGGTCATTCAGGCTGTCAATTGAGTTTGTTCAGGGAAGCCTCTGGCTAAATTTATTTGGGAAAAGAGCACTCTTAAAACTTTTAGGGATGATTTGGGGAACAAGTATGGAATATGGAAATGGGTGCTCACTTACAAAACTTTCACAAATAGTCCTGTAGTGTGAGAAAGGGTGACATTGACATGCTTCTCTGGTGCCTCCAGGTATGAGCTTGGGTATCCTGGGTCCTGGTTCTCAGATACCCCATAATTTGGAAAGAGTTGGAGGAACTTATACTTGATTATTAGCCCCTCATCTCATTGTACTCATGTCATCAAGTGAGACACTGCCTGCAGAGTTAAACCTTTCACAAATGGAGGTTGTTATTGTGATCTTCCATTTTAATGTGGCAACAAAGTACTGGTGAAAGGTAATTTTAGTTTTATTTGCATATCAAAAGTTAGAACAACCAAATTTTTTAGCCTACTTGTTTATAAGCATTCATCCTGTCCTAGGGTATTCTGAGGGTTCCAAGCTTAGAAGTCCAGGAAAATAGCAGAACTTGCATTCATTTGTTATAACATACAGGGTCGTAGCATCTAGCATGTACTGAGTACTTAGTATGTGGCAGTAATGTCTGAGCATTTTACAAGAACTATCTCTTTTCATCTTCAGAGTGAAAGTATGAGTCAGTACCATTTACATTCCCATTTCATGAATTAGGAAACAGACTTGGAGGTATTAAGTGTTTCTGATAATCCTCAATTAGAGAGTCACAGATGTGGACAAAACAACAACAACAAAACAAAACAGGGACTTAGAGCCAAGTGATAACTTATGATCCCCAATCCCAGAGAAGTCAAGGTCTTCTGTCTCACACCTGGCAGCACCCTGCTGTTGTCCTGCCCACTCTGCCAACCTGTGTGCAACAGAACCCTCACTTTAACTCTTTACAAAGCAAATGTGCAGAGAAAAGACAATGACTTTACTGTGTCTACAACCTAACCTTTGTTACTGGTAAGCAAGGACACAATTAACTAAGGCTCCACTCCAGAAAAGCTATCACAAATGAGATAAAGAGGGCAGAGGTAGAGAAGAGAATAGACTTAAGAGGAACTGTGAAGTAGGAGGACTTCTGAACTGCCAGAGAAAAGTCTATGGATTCTGTGCAGTTCTGGGGAAAAGGAGAGAACCCTAAAGAAGGAAGAGGGCCTGAGAGGGGAAAGTGACAGTCAGAAGAATAGCCTCCCTGGTGTTATCTAGGAGTGGTCACACCTGTGTTTGTGCAGTTAGCTAAAGGCCATGCAATCACAGAATGAGATGGAGTGAGATAGTGTCTATCATTTCCATAGTAACTTCCTACATACATGTGTACATCACTTTAAAGACTGTCTTATGATGTCACATAGTCTCACCAGATTCTCCAGTGATAATTGATCTAACCTATGGGTCCTTTCCTGCACAGCATCAGTGGAAAGCAATTATTATGTGTATGGAATCAAGACTGTTTACACTTCATGCTTCAGAGCTAATCATCTCCCAGTAGTTTATTTGTTCATTTGTTTTCATGTAAACTGTTTATTGTGAGTAGAATTGGGGACAGCAAGGGTTACAAGCTTGTAAAAATATCCTCAATTACTTCCAAATGCTGGTACTTGTCCTTCCATATGGCCTGCCTGAGACAGCACTTAGTTGAGCCAAAGCTTGCAAATGAGTCACAAGACTGTATTAACACATCATTCACTTTTAAAATATTCTATTAGTACATTATAGTTAGGCATAATATCAGGGTTCGTTTTGGCACAATCATGCATACATGGAATATAATTTACTTCAATTCTGTCTCCAGTACTTCCCCCTTCCTTTTCTACTCCCTCCCCTGTTACCCTTCCTCTATTTTCCTAGTCTTTCTCCTATTTACTTATACTTTTAAATTAGTGCATTATAGATATACATACAAGTAAAATCCACTGTGGTATATTCATATATAGAATATAGGATAGTTTGGTTGGTTCCATTCCACCATTCTTTTTTCTTGTCCCTCCTCCCTCCCCCTCAAGAAGAGATCATCCACTTTTATAAGGAATATACAGACAGAACTCCAATGGAGAATTTTCTCATTATTCTCCCAGGCTGTTTACAAATTCTAGCAAGTCTTGGTCATAGGTGATACTGGGTAACTATAGCATATGCTATTTGGCAAAGAGTGAGTACAATTAACTACATATTTTCCACACATGGATTACCCAGATGGTAAGGATCATTCCTTCACATTTATCTGCTGGGTCTCCTTTGAGTTCAGAGATGTGTGGTTCTTCTTCTGGCACCACTCCTCAACCCCAAACCAGCTGGGAAGATTATCTTTGGTTTTCAGTTACCTACCGAGATGCTTTCTTCATCCAGAGTTGACTTCTTATACCTCCCCATTCTCCCATCATACCAGATTGACCACAAGGCTATAAGAGTTGTGAAGTCAGGATTATTTTACTGAGATTCAAAGGGAACAGCAATACACAGAGGATTGCTCCATTTAAATTGGCAGATTTCCACTCCTGGATTCATTTGCCAAACGCTGGGGTGGGTGGAGTTGGCCGCCAGCTCAGGCTGAGTTCCCATTGCTATTGGCCATTGGTGGCAGTATGTTCCAGTGGTGCCTCCAGCCGTGGCCAAGAGAGTAGGTGTCCTTTAATGGCACTGAACACAAAGCCACCTTTTCCAATTTTTCCATATTCCCCCATGAGTCCAGTATCAAGAGTTTTCCCACCCCATGCACAATTGTTCTGACTGATGTTTAGAAAAGTATATGCAAATATTTATCACCATGGTCTAATCTATCTCTATGTAAGTGTGCGTGTGTGTACTTGTGAATTGTGAAAATAGCAAAAGTGAGACTATGAGCCATGGTTAAAACTTAATTAAAAACTATTGGTGTTATCCTCTTTTGGTTCCTGGCAAATGAAGTGTTTGCTCTTCTTACCTTTGTCCAGTTGAGCAACACACACTTCTTCCAGAGAACCAGAAAGACAGTGTCTTAGATTCATACTTGGAGGTGGTGAGGTTTCCACAGAGGCGCTAGGTAGAGACACTCTATTCCACAGGGGCTTCAAGAAAAGCAATTTTAAACTGATAATAAACTGTTTGTTTTGCAAGGGACATTTATAATCACATCTGAAACTTCATCTAGCATGTTTATTCACTCATTCATCTAATGTTTATTTACTGAGAGCTCTTTATGTTATGAGGACATAGAAAATGTAACATTTCCCCTCCCCAACTAATTTATGATATAAATGGGAGAATTTTTCTAGTACCATCTTAAATCGCCCACTTAGTGATTTTCAGAGTACTTTCACATCACTTGTCTCCTTTGATGCTACTGAATCTGTCAAGCCTGTCTCATTCTCCTACTTGACAGGTGAGGAAAGTAAGGTCTTTCTTGGTTGTGCAGTTAGTTGTTGTGTAGTGAGCACCAGAATCCTCACTAGCTGTGTGATTTGGGGCAAATAAACTAACAGCTCTGATTCTCAGCTTTCACATCTATAACAAGGACATGAATAATAACTATATCTTTAATAAAATAACATTTGTAAGATGCTTAGCACTATGCCCAGCACATGTGTGCTCAATAAAGGCTAACTATCCTTAGATCTTGGAAGATGTTCTTGGAAAGTTTAGTGAGTCTTTGGTCAATTCTGAAATATTGCTGCTATTATGAGGGTAATGAGACCCCACTGAGTGGGCTCTCCTAGCATTTTTGGAAGGAATATCTAGCTCATTTTTAGTCCTTGGAGTCACTGATGGATTTTGGTTGAAAAATGGTAAAACTGGTTTAGTGATCAGGATCCTCACCCCTTTTTTCCCCTCCTTCTACAAACACAAATGCACTCTTAGACCAGGGCCATCTCTAGCTTCAACAGTACTTCAACCCATTTCAGGCCCTGATAGAATGGGAGTCAGGTAACTCCAAGGTGAAGGTCCTGTGTAGGACACCTGCAGGACCTGTCTGGTGGCTAGGTTACCATCCCCTGAGACTGGTCTGCTTCAGCTGGCCTGAAACTGACAGATTCAAGCTGATTCCCAGTAACCCAACTTCTTTGCTTTTAGGGTCCTCCAGGAATGTGTATCTGAACCCACAAATTGACAATAAACCTGGGAGGGCTGACTAAATCTGATCCTTGTGATCAGGCTGAAGCTGGCTGGGAGAAGAAAGCTAGTAGGGTCGGGAGGATGGAAGCAGGAGTGCCCCCATCTCTGTGTCCCCTGACTCCCTAGAAGAAGGAAGGAGGCCAGTGCACTGTGTTTTGCAGGAGGAGGGTTTTTGTGGGTTTTGAAGTGAAAAGAAGTGAGTGTGGGATACAAGGGGAAGGTTTGGGCCTTTGGGAATTTTTTAAAAGCAGCTTTTGTAACGGTGAAGATCAGTGGCTGCACTCACCACCAGAGAGAATTCCTGACACAGCCAACTCAGTTGCTCAACTCTAATCTTTGCAACTGTTTTCATGCATTTGCTCAGTCCTGAGAGTCTAGCAAAGAAACCTTTTTCAGTTCAACTCAACAAATATTTACCTAGCACTCAGGATACACTAGACATGGTGCTAGGTATATGGGTACAGTACTAAGTGAAGCACACAAGACCTTGAGTTCTTGGAGTTTTTTTAACGAATTCTTCCTTGGACTAGATGGTCATTCTTTAAGAATCATGCCCTATTACCTCTGCAGGGTAGGAACTTCATAACAGAAGGGCAAACCACTTTTTGCCTCAGATATTATTAATCTCATACATGATAATCTTCTTGAGGATGTGGATTTTGATTGAAGATGGAAAAAATATCCTCAGTTGCTATTGTTTTTATGCAGAAAGAAAGTTTTAGGTTCAGTTTCCTTGGAGCTCAGAAAGAAGGACATCTGAGTATTTTCACCAGCTGGTGGTCTAAGGTTGGTCCCTCAATCCTATGGACAAATGAGTGACATAAGGGCATCAATATAAAGTTGTTAAAAGGAGCAAACATGATGGGCTAGGCTATGAATAAGCATTAAGGTTGGACTGATCCTAAATGTGACTGGAGACATTTTTTCAGAAGGACAAAAGGCTTAATGATAAAGATTGGCTGCTCTTCCTGCTAATGAGTTTTAAATCACTTACTGGGGCAGAAACAAAGTGATATCAATTTAGTCTTAAAGTTAGATCATCAAGGCTACCAGAGACTATCCGCACCACACACTTTCCTGTCATTTCTTCATAAACAGAGAGCAGAAATCTGCCTATATTTGATTTAAAGATCTGAGAAGATTTTTCAAGAGCACATTAGAAATGTTTATGAGAAGGACATAACAACTGAGAACAAGGAACTTAAGAGCATTGCCAAGACATTCAGCAGAGGGTCACAGCATCCTGGATGGCCATTACTGCCATATCCCTATAATTCAAAGTTCTAAGTATTCTTTTCAGCTTCCATCATTTAAAAAAATCTCATGTGTTCTGTGGCCATCAGAGTGTTAGAGTTTATAAGAACTGTAGGAAAAACATATCCAAACTCTTTGCTTCACTGACATAATGGCAGGGCAGAGACTAGAACCCAGATGCCATTCACTTATTCACACCTCCTTTTGATATCTTACATGTTGCTTGTCATCTGCAGGGGGATTTTCTGGCCATTGCCAGTCTCTGTGTTGGTGATAAACAGTTTGAAAACAAAGATGAGACTGTGGAATGATGATAGCTGTCAGTCAATGGCTTAATTTTCATCAAGTTAACATTCTCTGAGTGGCTTGTTTTTTACCTATTTGCTGTCTAATGGCAGGCGTGTCTAAGACTGCAAGGTTTTGATAATGAGGATTTCTGTTGGTAGAGATTTACCCCTTTTGTTTTTCCTCACCTGGCAACAGCTCCATTCATCATGGCTGCTTCTCCTTTATATCAACATGATCAAAGCCTGCCTTGATCCTTCGTGTGGGCACAGCCAAAACTCTTTCTGTTGGGCTCCATCTGCTCTTTAGACTTTTCCTTCATGAAGTGTGAATCTTATCATCACAGTTTGCTTACCTGTCTTCCTGTTGGTAGTCATATGCATCATGGTGTCAGGAGCCAGGACTTGATATTTAGTTTTCCTGGAGCCAGAGTCTTTTGGCTGATACATGGTTTATCCATCAGAGCAGAAAGAGAGACAGTGTCTGACCACTGGTTCAGAAAATCAAATGAAGTAGTGAACTGTGGATGTCCTCTTCTGGTTTATTCTCCTCTTTGAGATGGATAGGGGGTCTTCATCTGAGAGTAAGGGGAAGGCTTGGAGGTCTAGGAGAAAGGGAAAGATGTGAGGTTGTCAGGAGAGGGTGTGGAGGGCCTGGAGATGGGATGATGAAGATGTTTGTCTAAGACAGTGGGGGATAGGCTGGGCCAGGGACATGTAACAGATCTTTGATCAGCACTACCAGTTCCCTTGAAGACAGAGGCCATGAGTTTTAAGTGAGATCACTGGCAAGATAATATTTTTTAAATAGATGTATTCATTATTAAGATGAAGATTCAATGTTTATGGAGAGTTTGGTTTAATAATGTTCAGGATTTTGGTGAGAGAGCACTCCAGTGGGAGACGGAGGCAAGGGCAAAGTGGGAGTAATGTCAAGGAGTCACTATAGTGGTGAATCATGGGATCTCAGCTGGTTGAGGTAGAAAGGAGAGATGAGGGGGTTGAGGAATAGTTTGGGGTCCATAGAAGGGTCAAAGAACTCTTGAGATCACTCCTACCTGAGCAAGTGAGAAGAAAGTTGAGAGAAATGTAAATGCCTAGAGGATTTATTTCATTAAGGATGAAGTGTAAAGCTCCCCCTTAATTCTGTTGTCAAGGGCAATGCAAGATGGTTGGGGTTCTACATCAGGGAGCAGAAGAAAGACTTCCACAGGCTCTTGCTCTGAGTGAGCTACTGCTGAATCTTTACTCCCAACCACCAGATTCTCTGTTTCTCCTCATTGCTTTGTTCACCCTTGCCCATAACACAAATACCCAGTAAAACAAATCGTTCTCAGTCCTGAGACATGTCGGTGGAAGAGTGTCAACACAGACAGGTGTGCCATCCTGGAGCAGAGGAGGGGAAGCTCCCAGGAGCCAGGAATTGGTCATTAATATGAACCAGGCTTTCATTCATAATCTCAGTCTCCTCCAGGGTAAGGAGGCACTACTTGCCCTTTTTAACAAATGAGGAGACAGGTTCAGAGAAGTCACGTTACTTGTCAAAGTACATGTGGTGTGGTTGAATTCGCACCCAGGTCTGTTAGGTTATTTGTACTGGAAAGATTTGAGGCACTCCATGGATGTCCCCAAAACCCCTTTGAAATGATCCCTGGATTGCGCCATATATTTGAGCAAGTTAGAGTGTTTTTCTTTTCCTCCTCCTTCTCCTCCTCCTCCTTCTTCTACTTCTTTTTTTTCTTCCTCACTCAAGAGTCTTAAAGAAGAGCAACTCTGAATGTTTTAGACTATATTAGACCAGTGGTTTCATAGAGTTGGACTGGGGCCCTGGTTTTTCACAAAAATAATAAAATCAAGTGTATTATTTTTATGTGTAAAGACAGGAGCGACCACCTCTGTGTTCTTTGACTTAATGACATTTTGGTATCGCAATACCCTTGAACTTAATTTCTTTTTGCTATTAAAACAATTCTTTCTTAATTATGATATGAAGGCAATAAAAGCAGGAATTTATTTGCTTGCTTTGATGCCCTTACTAGGCAAACTAAAGAGCTGGTACTAGATGCATTCTCATGTTTTTGGTCATTGTACCAGTCCATGAAATTGAAAGTCTGGGAACCACTTGTTTAGAGAAAACAGGCTGGAACCTATCCTGAGGCGATTTGGCCTCAGGGTCTGGAGAGGCTGGGAGCCTTTGACTTCATGACTTCTCTGTTTTCCCTGAGCCAATGAAACTCATGTGCTCAAGGACCCTTAAATTTTCATTAGTGTGAGTATAAACCCCCGCCTGGGTTTGTTCTCCGTATCATTTACCCTGCAAGTGGATTTAAAGTTGGCATGCTCTTTCTTTAGTCCCTGAGCACCATGAGGATAAAGTGTTCAGAACAGCCTGACATCAGGCAGAATCTCTCGAGCTGGATTGCCAGGAAGCTTCAAGGGATGGGTGGGAAAGTCAGAGCTCCCACAAGTTGTTGCCTGCTGGGAACAACACACAGTGACCCTCTCTTTAAATCAGAGGTTTGTCTCCTGATGGTGCAGATTTGAACTATGTCTCCCTGCTCCTATAGTAATCAGAAAGTAACTGACAGCAATGAGAAATTGAACAATGGAGGTTCAAGGTCAAGGAAGCCATGTTTTCTTGGATTAGATGTGGAGCATTACTCCGACCTTGCAGGATGGGGCCCAGGAAGAACTTATCCAACATATCCTAGTGAGTGATATGAAAGGATCAGAATAAGATCTAATGACTTCTTAGAGAAGATCACTGGGTGATGGCACCCCTGATGACTTTCTTACGCCAAGTTACAACAGGACATACTATGCTAAGCTTGAAACAAAGTCTTTGTGATATTGAATTTTCTCTTTGTTTCCTCACACCCTCCTGGTCTTTGAACTCCATATCTCCCCTTCCTTTTCCTCTCCTTCCTCCTTCATATGGTGTTCAGACCTCTTTTCATTTAGGCCATTTGTCATACACAGTGTGGTTGTGGTGGCTCTCAGGATAACTGCATTTCTGGAATTTCTCATCATGGCCCCATTACATACCAATGTTTGGACCTTGGATACATTATTTAATCTCATAAGGCATGGTTTTCTCAACTGTAAAAGGGAATAACAATAGCATTCACCTCTCTAGTGTTGTTGGTGGGATTAAATGGGAAAATACTTATAAAGCACAAGAAGTGCCTACAATAACAACCAAAAAGCATTCAGGGGCTGGGGCTGTAGCTCGGTGGCACAGCACTTGCCTAGCATGTGTGAGGTACTGGATTCAATCCTCAGCACCACATAAAAATAAACATTTTCAAAAATAAAGGCATTCTGTCCATCTACAACTACAAAATATTTTTTTAAAAAGCATTCAATAAATATCTGCTGTTAAGATTATATCTCTCTCTCTCTTTTTTTTTTTTTTTTTTTTTTTTTTGCGGTGCTGGGGACTGAACCCAGGGCTTAGTGCTTGCAAGGAAAGCACTCTACCAACTGAGCTATATCCCCAGCCCAAGATTATCTTTTAAAAGCATAGAATAGACAGGAAATGGGTTGTAGAGATGCATATCAATTTGCATTTATTAGACACAATACATGTGGTGGGGAATCCCACAGAATTGCAGATAAAGTCTTTGCCACCGCACTGGGTTTGGTCATTGTTGAAGGAATGACATGAACATCTGCCTCCTCAGAGTCCTTCCTGGGGTTCCCAGTAGTCGGGCAACATCTAGTTGGCTATACCTTTTGCTTTATAATCCTATCCCCTTACTCAGGGATATAATGATATAATTTCAATGACACAGATTCCTAGTTTTAGTTTTAAAAAAATAAAAGAAACCACTTTAAATTATCCAGGTGACCTGGAAAAAAAAAATCAATGCAGTTTTCAAAAACCTCTACTTGATTCTATCTACACAAATGAGAAATATGACTGAACACATCTTCCTTTTCTAAAATGCATAAAACTATCTTACAGAATAATTTGATTCATAGCTTGGACCCAGCAGTACTGTTTCCCCTGGAACAGAAATGGATGTACTTAGAAGGAAAGTTATATCTGTAACAAATAAATGCTGCTCTAACTCCAGTGGCACATGGGCCTAAAACGTTTAAGAATTTATATTGGCTGGCAAAGACCAATTGTTCCAGGGCTGAGATGCAATATGTTTGGAAAACCTTGGTGTATTGAGTGACTTGGAGTAGGAAATGTGTCCCTTAATGCATGGCCTCCTTAACAGGACTGTTTACTAATTGAAAATTCACCAGGCCTTGCTTCAGTTTCATCCTACAAATTTCACCAAGAGAGGACATATTGCATTAAGGAAGCAATTTTTCTTCTGTTAATTTAAAACCATAACATTTATTCACTAATGCAAAGTGAGTAGAGATTTTAATTTATCCTTGAATGCTCAGAAGCATGTCCTTCTTTGTATAAATTGATTTTAACTTTGTTTTAAATCGAGGTGAGTTTGGCTTCTCATAAAATCATGGGGAGATGTGGGACGCTGATCAATAAGCTTTTACCATGAAGAAATACTTTCATTCCAAAGAAAGTACAACAGCTTCACTTCAGTGAAAGTGCAATAAAAGACCCTTTCAAATAATGCAGACTTTAGACTTGTTCTTTGATTCGAAAAATTTTTGTAAGAAAAGAAAACCAAGTAAAATGATCAAGTAAATGGAATTTCATATATTTTATCTTGAATTAAACATGGTTAAAGAGAGAGTGTGTTCATAATCCACAGGGAAGACAGAGATTTTTTTGATCAACCATAAAAATGATATTCAACAAACCATGTGAACTTTTATGGTTTAAAAAAAAACACTGGGAAGTCTGCAAAAAGTGATAATATTTTAATTTAATTATGGTGTGCAAAAGTCCCCAGATTTTCCAAATTCTGTACTGTTCTTTTTTTTTAATCTATAATTATATCAAAATTAATGTAACCTAAAATTTCTAACTTATTTCTCTGAATTTTTGCTCCATTTGGACAATATTTGCTGTTTGTCTCCCACTGCCTGGCAATAATCCATCTGTTTTCTGTCCCTAATATTTTGCCTTTTCTAGAAGGTTGTATCAAGGAAACAAATAGTATGCAGTCTTTTGGGTCTGAACTCTTTCATGGAGCAAAAGGCATTTAAGAGTCACCCATGTTAGTGCACATATCATATTTTACATCTTATTACTGCTAAGTAGTGTTCTGTTATACATAGAGATCACAATTTGATTATCCCTTCCCTGTTGACAGAAATTTGGGTTGTTGTTAATTTTTGACAGCTATGAAAAAGCTGATATAAACAGTCATGTATGAGTTATTATGTGAACATAGTTTTCATTTCCTTTTGCTAAATACCTGGGACTAAGGATTGTTGGGTCATTTGGTAGAACATGTTTAACTTTTTAAAAACTTACCCAACTTTTTTCAAGGGAGCTGCACAATTTTACATTCCTTCCAGCGTCATATTAGAATTCCAGGTATTCTACGTCCTTGTCAGCACTTGGCAATGTTAGTTTCATTTCACTTTAGCCGTTCTAACAGGCTAAACTCTAACAGGAGTGCACAGGTTTTATTTTCTCCAATGATGAATGATATGGAGTATCTTTTCATGTGTTTCTTGGCCTTTGTGTCTTTTCTTTGGTGAATTATCTGTTCAGATCTTTTTCCTATTTTTATTGCATTGTTTTCTTTCTTATTGTTGAGTTTTGAGGGCTATTTATATATTCTGGATAAAAGTCTGTTGTTAGATATGTGATTAGAAACTATTTTCCTCCCTGTCTGTAACTTGTTATTCTCATTCTATTGAAAGTGTCCTTTATAGAGAAAGATTTTAATTTTGATAAAGCCCATTTTTTCTTTTATGGATTATGCTTTTGGTTTCTTTGCCTAAGTTAATGCAAAGATAGCTTTTTAATGACAAAAATTTTGGCAACACTCCAGAGACTTGGAGTTGAACTTCTTAGTATCTTTTAATTGAAAAAAATGCCACGTGACAAAATTTATTAATCACTACAGGTTATCCATGCTTTTGAATAAGATTGGCATCTCTGCAATTCATAGAGATGTGTTTCCACTTAGTTAGATCACTAGTTTCATGTGCAAATCCAGGATGCTCCTGGTTCTAACTATGCATTCCCTACCAGAATTCTTCCTGTCTTCTTCATCATTTAGGGTTCTTTGGGGGCAGTAGATACAGTCTGTGGTCTGGCTTTCGGTTGTCAAGAGTTCATAGCCTCAGTGAGAAGGGTAGAAAGAAATGCTTGGATACAGGCAGGGACTAAGGTGGTTCCTGCAGCTTCCGGAAGCCACAGTTACAGGTGGTAAAACACAGGATTAGTCTTGCTCTGTTACTGGTGTGGTTGGACCACTGTAGCTTTCATGAATTAACTCCTACTATTTTCAGACTCTTTGCTCATTGAATCAGTATTAAAATTTTAGACTGTAATGTAATGAATTGCCCTGGTGCCTGGTCTCTTTGTTATCATGTGGTACTCAGTGCTATGGATGTCCAGAGGCTAGTTCTATGTCATGAAATGGAATCCTAGCATCAAACACTGTGGGATCAGAATGTCCTTTGATAATCAGACCAGGGAACCAGAAACTCACATTGATATTCATTTCAACTCAACAAACAGTGATGAGTGGGGCCACTGTCTAGCCAGGAATGGAATAAGTACTATGCAATTTTGTAGTTCACGAACAGTTATTGCCAACATGTAGTGGTCTCTTAGGACATGCAACTCTTTCTAGGAAAGATGGGGTAGGATCTATAGATGATGTGGCTTTTGAAAGGTAAGTAGGTGGTTACCAGAGGAAGAAGAGTAGGAAAAGTAATTTCAGAAAGAGAAGGGTACATAGTGTATTATAACAATGAGATCGATGTTATCGATGTTATTCATGAGAATGAATACCTGGGAAGAAGATTGGAATAAAAGGATGGAGCCAATAGTCAGGGATTCAGGTTTAGACTTTTAGATAATCAGGAAGATGGAGCAAAGCTCTAAGATGGCCTCTTGAGTGGGCTGTTGGGGAGGAAAGGAGGGAATGAAGTAATCACAGAAATTGCTATATCAGTCAGAAAACTGATTTTTTTTATGTAATTGATCTGTGATTTTGAAAAAAAAATAGTTTTTGTTTTGGTAGTTTCTTCCTATCAAGAGACAGGATCAAACTACAGTGGACTTTAGATGTTGTCTAGGCGTGTCTATTATGTTTCAGAAAGAGAAGGTGAAACCCAGAGCGGAATAGTGACTCACAAAAAGTCACTTAGAGTAACCATTCATCGTCTCTGCTGCGGCCACTGCTCTCAGTGGCCTGGGTCACTTCCAGTGCAGAACTGGACCGGACTTGAAGTGCTCACTTTCCAGTACGTCCCAAAGCAAGTTATTCAGAACATCATTTCTGTGAGTTATCTATAAGCAAAGGATCCTATGATCATATAAATTGGGATGTGCTGTATACACACTCTCCAGGGAAAAATAGCATATTAAGGCTTATAGAAAGCTGTGGAAATCTAGTTTTTTAGCTCAGGTTTCCCACATGAATTTTCCTTCAAGATAAGTTTGCTTAAAACCTATTAATATAAACAATCACCTGCCTGAGGGGCTCAGTCCCAGTCTAGCATAGCAGGGAAGTCATCAGTCAACAGATGAACAGCAGAAGTCCTGGGTGGGAAGGGTTTGCAGGGAGAACAGAGTTCTGTAAGACTGACATTCATCAGACCCTAAGTCCCAGCAAAATCCTGTTTTTCCAGAATGCAAATAACTGATCAGTGTCTTTAACTTTTATGAAACAGAGACAAAACAAGTTTTCTGTAAAGCTGATATTGAGGTTTACAGGCCATATATGTTAACTTATCATAGACATATACTTTTATGAGATAGAAGAAATTGGGAGTTAGTCTGTCCTAAATTCAGGCCATACTCTATGTGTGTGTTGACATACTAACTTGGCTTCTTGTCACCCACTGTCAGAGATGAATGTGAATAAGTACAGTCCCCCCGCAACAAGGAGCTCAGGGTTCTAGAGTCTGATATGCTCAAAATCATGTGGGATCATGAGACCAGATGGGAGGGAGTGACAGTTGTTTTGGTTCTAATTCCCACCTAAAACCCTGGCGAGTTCAGCTTTATGGAGAGCTCAGGGCTTTTTGAGAAAACTAGGTGAGAAACATATGAAGCAAGAAGCAATGACAGAGTTGTTACTTTCCCCTCCTTCCTCCCAGTTTGGGCTCAAGCTCTGTCATCCTGAGTCTCTGGTGGACTCCCTGCCCATTCTCCTGGCAGAAGCTGCTCTCAGGTGGCTCTCTGAAGGGAGGCTCCTGCCAACTTGCTTCCTGGCTCCCTACCTCCTTCACACTGCAGAGCCCCCTGGAGCTTTTCCCAGACATTACCAGAAAGGACTGAAAGTCTCTCTCTCCCTCTCCTGATGGGGCCACTGCCAAGCTTGCTCAGAGGAATAGCCAGCTAGATCAATGCCCTTCTCTTCCTACATCTGTTTGATTGAGTATCTGCCAGGCACTGTGTTAGGTGGTGGATCCAAGGTGGATAAAATACTGTTTCTGCCCTTACAGAATTTATAGTCTATGAGAAAGCAGGTCACACTCACGGATAATTTAAATTATCTGGCAAATGCTGCAATCGAGGTGTAAACAGAGTACTGTGGACACAGGGCCGAATCTGGGAGTTGTAGAAAGACGCCTCCTGGTTCCAATGTAATTTTCTCTTCTGGAACACGGCCCTGCACCTGTTGTACAGATGGTCTCCAGAAGGCGAGACTTACTTTCTCAAAGAGAAACTCATGTCTGACTTAGACATCCTTTCCCCCTGACTGTACAGACCCCATACTCTTTAAGGGTAACACTCCTCTCCTCAGGCTTGGTGTTCTTTCAAAATCCAGAACAAGACTAGATGGCATTAAAACAAGCATCAGAGCATAGATATACACATAATTGTCACTGCTTTTAAAGTTGTTATGACAGTTATAAACTGTAAAATGATGATAACTAGATGTAGATTTCACACAAAACTCACTCTCATTACTTTCACAAAAATTTTATTGTGTATTTTGACCTAAACAATCTTACTTTGTGATTTCTCTGACTTTGACATCAATTGAATTTTTTTTTTTCCTCCCTGGGTACTAAGGATTGAATTCAGGGCCTAAAGCATGCTAGGCAAGTACTCTACCACTGAGCTACATTCTCAGCCCCTGTTAAAATTTCTTTTATTTTGAGGCAGAATCTTGCTAAGATTCTCAGTCTGGCCTCAACTTTGCCATCCTCCTGCTTCAGCCTCCTTAGTAGTTATGATCCAATTGATTTTTTAAATTGGTACCTTATACATAATAGTGGGATACATTATGCCATATTTGCACATTTGCATAACAATTCAATTAATCTCATTCCTCAGTATCCTCGCTTTATCTCCTTTCCTCCCTTCCCCATCTACTTGCTCTACTCTAGTGATCTCCCTTCTATTATTTCAATTAGTGCATTATGATTTTCTATGTGTGTGTGTGTATATATACATACATATAAATATATGTAAAATTCACTCTGATGTATTCATACATGAACATAGCATAATTTGGTAGATTTCTTTCCTCAGTACTTCCCCATGGCTCCACTTCTCCTTCCCTCCTCAATCCCCTTCCTCTACTTTATTGGCTTCCTTTCCTTTCTGTTTTCTTTTTCTTTTTTCTCTCTCTCCCTCCCTCTCGCTTCCACATATGAGATAAAACATTTGACCCTTGACATTCTGAGTCTGGCTTATTTCCCTTACCATGATGTTCTCCAGTTTCATCCATTTTTCAGCAGATGACATAATTTCATTCTTCTTTATGACTGAGTAAACCTCCATTGTGTATATACACATTTTCTTTATCCTTTCATCCATTGATGAACACCTAGACTTGTTCCATAATTTGGTTATTGCAAATTGTGCTGTTATAAACACTGGTCTACATGACTGTTTATTGTTTCTAAGAATAAAGTCTGATCATAAAAGATGCAGTGACATTATGACATCCCTGTATGTCACTTTCATCTCAAGCTAGTTTCCATTGTTCTTCAGATGTAGGTTAAAATCTTAAGCATTATGTGGTAGGTTGTATTATCATTGCCAAATATTTGCTGTCCTTCCTTATCCATCCTATCCATCGACATTAGTCTCAACCACACAACTTTCTTTCCAATGAAATATGAGTGGGTGTGACATATGCCAGCTTTAACAGATGCTTTGAGAGCATGTAACGGTTCTAACAAGGCTCTTTCCCCTGTCATAAAGATGACATGCCCCTGTTAGAAATGGTTCTTTTAGCCCTGTTCCCTGCATGAAGATGTATACAATGTCATAGTCATCTTCCTATGAACATGTTAAATAAGCAGAAAATAATCTTTTGTTGTTGTGAGTCACTGAAATTTGGGGACTATCTTTTATTACAGCTTAACATGCTTTATGCTGAGTTAGGCCTATGGCCTATAGCGTTGTGCATGATCTGCTGTCCTCATTCTTTCCAAGCACCGCTTTTTACCACTCTTTCTTCACTGTACTCTGCTCCATCCATTCTAGCTTCTCTATATTTCTTTGAAACTCCAAACCCCTTCTTGCTTGAGGGCCTTTACACATGCTAGTCATTTTGCCTGGAAAACTGACTTTTTCCCCAGAATTCTGTCACCCCTCCTACCCTCTTCACAGGGCAAATGCTTACTCATTCTTTAGGTCTTTAGAAAATTGTCTTTACCTTCACCAGAAAAAATCATGAAAACAGTTACTATAATCGTATTCCATATGTTCAAAAACAAGGAAGATATAGAAAAAGTCCCCCAGAGAACTTTCAGAAACATAAACTACAATGCCTGAAATTAAAAAAAAAATACCGGATAGCATTAACAATTGATGACGCATTGCAAGGGAAGGGGTTATTGAACAAAAAAATAGGAAATCAGCAAGGAGATAGCAGTAAACAATAATATCAAATGATTTGACCTAATTTATGGAACACTTCACCTAATGTTGACAGAATACACAAAGAGGACTTGCCAAATAGACATATTCTGGGCCATAAAACAATTATACACTGAAAACAATTTAAGTCATACAAGGTACATATTCTAACAATGCAAGGTATATATTCTAACAATAATGGAATTGAAATCAAAGCAGAATAATCCTGGAAAATCCTCAAATACTTAGAAAGTAAATAGCACACTTATAAATGATCAGTGAATCACAGAGGAAATTAGAAACTATTTTGAACTGAATGAACATAAAAACACAACATAGATTTTGCAGAGTATCACTAAGGGGAAATTTTTAGTTTTAAATATATATGTATTTATATATATTTAAAACTAAATATATATATATATATGTATTTATATTTTCCAGTATATATATATTGGAAAAGAAGAAATGCTTCAGATCAGTGACCTCAGTTTCCACCATAAAAGTAAAACATCTAAGAACAAATAAGATTCAAAGTAAGAAGAAGAATCAATAAAGATCAAGGGGAAAAAAATCAACAATTTTTTTAAAAAGGAGTATTGCAGAGAAAGATCAAAGAAAACAAATGCTGATTTTTTTAGATCAATAAAATTAATAAATCTCTACCAGAGTGGTCAGGAAAAAGATAAAGAAGACATAAATTACACATATCAAGAATGAAAGAAGTGGTATCACTATTAATTTTATAGATGTTAAAAGCATATTAAGTAAATGTGATGAACAAATTGTTGCCAATAATTTAACAATTTAGAAGAAATGAATAAACTCATGGAAAGACTAACAAAGCTCAATCCAGAAAAATAATAAAATTTAACATGAACGGTCCTATTATATGTTGAAGACATTGAATTTTCAATTAAAAACTTACAAAGAAAACTGCAAGTCCACATGAGAACAAATGAATTTATCCAAACATTTAAGGAAGAAATAATATCAATTCTACATAACATCTTCAAATCTACATAACATCTTCACCATATTAATAAACTAAAAAAAAAAAAAAAAGACAAAGCTGTCTGATCATCCCAGTAGACACAGAAAAATGATTTGATAAAATCTAACATTCATTTCACTCAGCAATTTGGAATAGAAATAAACTTTTTGACCTTTATAAAGGGCACCATAAGAAAACATAAAAGTAACTTCAGCCTTAATGTTGAAAGATGGAACTTCTCCTTCCTAAGATCATAAACAAGGAAGGGATGGATGCTGTCATCCCTTATAACACAACATTGTACCAAAGGTTCTGATCAGTGCAATAAGGCAAGAATTTTAAAAATAAATGAAATTCTTCTCAATGAGGAAGGAAAAAGTGAAACTATCTACCTGCACACAAAATAATTATCTAAATATGAATCCAATGGAACTGACAAAAAAGCTGCTGGAACTAGTAAATGCATTTAGCAATGTTGTAGTATATGAGGTCAATAGAAATCAACTGTATTTTTGCAGACAGGGAATAAAATATTGGAAATCTAAATAAATAATACTGTTTATGACTGCACTAATCAATACAAAGTGCTAAGAAAAAATTGGGAAAAAGCAATGATGTAAATGATCTGTACACTGAAAGATACAAATCATTGCATAGAGAAATTAAAGAAGATCTTTATAAATATTCATGTCTTGTTCTTGGGTCAGAAAACAATATTGTTAATATGCCAATTCCCTTCAAATCAAACCTACCTATAGATTCAATGTAATCCTCACCAAAAATCTAAGACAACTTTTTTTGTGGAAATTAAGAAACTGATCCTAAAATTCATATAAAATGCAAAGAAACTAGAGTATCCAATGAAATTCTGAGAAAAAGTTTACCTGACTTAACCCAAATCTAAGACTACAGTAATTAAGACAGATGGGGTGGCATTAAACTAAACTAATAAGTCAAATGAACTGATTATAGAGTCCAGAAAGAGGTCCAAATATATTTGAACAACTGATTTTCAACAAAGATGAATGATAATTCAAAGGAGAAAGGACAGATTTTAAATATTATTTTATTTTGAATTAGCAAATAGAAATTTAATACATTTATGAGGTACAATGTGGTATTTTGACATATGCTTACATTTTAGAATGGTTAAATTAAGCTGGTTAACCAAACTTCACTTCACATACTTGTAATTTTTCTGTGGTAAGAATACTTTAAATCTATTCTTTATTTTTGAAGAATACTGTGCATTATTATTATGGTCATCATGCTATGCAATAGAACAGTAAAACTTATTCCTCCCTTTCAGTTGAAATGTTGTATCCTTTGATGGATACCTCCCCTTCCCCACTGGTTCTATGTTCTACTTCTATGAGCTCAACTTCTTTAGATTGAAGATTGTGCACTATTTAGATTTTTGTGATTGGCTTCATTCATATAGCCTAGTGTCCTCCAGGTTCATCTATGTCATTACAAATGACAGTTTCTTTTTTCGTTTTTTTGTTACCAGGAATTGAACCAGGAGCACTTAACCATTGAGCCACATCCCCAGGTCTTTTAATATATTTTATTTAGAGACAGGATCTTGCTAAGTTGCTTAGGGCCTCCCTAAGTTTCTGAGGTTGGTTTTGAACTCATGATCCTCCTGCCTCAGCCTCCTGTGCCCCTCTGGGATTACAAGCATGTGCCACCATGCCCAGCTCATTCTATTTTTAAGGAAATTCTGTCATTTGCAACAACATAAATTATATATGCATATAAATATATATGCATCTATATGTGTGTATATATAATTTATATAATATATATTTATGTATTATATGTAAAACAATATATTTATCCATTCATCTGTTGATAGTCACTGAGGATGACTCCATATCTTGGTTCTTGTGAACAGCGCTGCAATGTGCACTGCAGTACAGATATGTCTATCAACATGCTGGCTTTATATCCTCTGGATATAGACCTGGAAGTGAGGTTCATGGATCATGTGATCACTTGACTTTTAGTTTTGTGTTTTGTTTCTTTTTCTTAATTTATCTTTTAATTTTTTACAGACTGAATTTTGATTCATTGTACAAAAATGGGGTACATCATTTCCTTTCTATGGTTGTACACAATGTAGATTCATACCATTCATGTAATCTTACATATACATAGTGTAATAATGTCTGTCTCATTTCACCATTTTTATACCCCCCTTCCTTCTACATAATCTAAAGTTTCCCCATTCTTCTCACCCTCCCCACCACCATCCCCATTTTATATCATTCTCCACTTACCAGGGAAAACATTTGGCTTTTGTATTTTTGGGATTGACTTATTTTACTTAGCATGATATTCTCCAATTCCATCCATTTATTTGCAAATGCCATAATATTATTATTCTTTATGGCTGAATAATATTCCATTGTGTATATATACCACAGTTTCTTTATCTATTCATCTGTTGAAGGACATCTAGGTTGGTTCCACAATCTAGCTATTGTGAACTGAGCTGCTATAAACATTGACGTGGCTGTGTTCCTGTAGTATGCTGATTTTAAGTCCTTTGGGTATAAACCGAGGAGTGGGATAACTGGGTCAAAAGGTGGGTCCATTCCAAGTTTTCTGAGGATTGTCCACACTGCTTTCCAGAGTGGCTGCACCAATTTGCAACTCCACCAACAATGTAAAAGTGTGCCTTTTTCCCCACATCCACACCAACATCTATTATTGTTTGTGTTCTTGATAATAGCCATTCTAATTGGAGTAAGATGAAATCTTAGAGTTGTTTTAATTTGCATTTCTCTAATTACTAGAGATGTTGAACACTTTTTCATCTATTTCTTAATTGCCTGTGTGTCTTCTTCTATAAAGTGTCTGTCCAGTTCCTTGGCCCTTTTATTGATTGGGTTATTTGTATTTTTGGTGTAAAGTTTTTTAAGTTCTTTATAAATTTTGGAGATAAGTGCTCTATCTGAAGTGTGTGTGGAAAAGATTTTCTCCCACTCTGTAGGCTCTCTCTTCACATTCTTGATTGTATCCTTTGCTGAGAAAAATTTTTTAGTTTGATTCCATCCTGTTTATTGATTCTTGCTTTGATTTCTTTTGCTTTGGGATTCTTGTTGAGAAAGTCTGATCCTAAACCATGATGAAGATTCAGGCCTACTTCGTCTTCTATTAGGTGCAGGGTCTCTGGTCTAATTCCTATGTCCTTGATCCATTTTGAGTTGAGTTTTGTGCAGGGTAAGAGTTAGAAGTTTAATTTCATTTTGCTGCACATGGATTTCCAGTTTTGCCAGCACCATTTGTTGGAAGAGGCTATCTTTTCTCCATTGTACGTTTTTGGTACCTTTGTCTAGTATGAGATAACTGTATTTATGTGGGTTTGTCTCTGTGTCTTCTATTCTGTACCATTGATCTACCGGTCTATTTTGGTGCCAATACCATGCTGTTTGTGTTACTATTGCTCTGTAGTATAGTTTAATGTCTGGTATTGTGAGACCTCCTGTTTCACTTTTTCTACTCAGGATTGTTTTGGCTATTTGAGGTCTCTTGTTCTTCCAGATGAAATTTATGATTGCTTTATCTACTTCTATGAGGAATGAATGTCATTGGGATTTTAATTGGAATTGCATTGAATCTGTATAGCACCTCTGGTAGAATGGCCATTTTGACAATGTTAATTCTGCCTATCCAAGAACATGGGAGATCTTTCCATCTTCGAAGGTTTTCTTCAATTTCTTTCTGTAATGTTCTGTAGTTTTCATTGTAGAGGTCTTTCACCTCTTTTGCTAGATTAATTCTCAATTTTTTTTTGAGGCTACTGTGAATGGAGTGGTTTTCCTAATTTCTCTTTCAGAGGATTCATCACTTATGAATAGAAATACTTCAGATTTATGCATATTGATTTTATATCCTGCTACTTTGCTGAATTTATTTATTAGTTCTAGAAGTTTTCTAGGGGAGTTTTTTGGATCTTCTAAATATAGGCTCATGTCATCAGCAAATAGTGACAGTGTTAGTTCATCTTTTCCTATTCGTATCCCTTTAATTTCTTTGGTCTGTCTAATTGCTCTGGCAAATGTTTCAAGGATGATGTTGAATAGAAGTGGTGAAAGAGGGCATCCCTGTCTTGTTCCCATGTTTGGAGGGAATGCTTTCAGTTTTTCTCCATTAAGAGTGATGTTGGCCGTGGGTTTAGCATAGATAGCCTTTACAATGTTGAGGTATGTTCCTACTATTCCTATTTTTTCTAGTGTTTTAAGCCTGAAGGGGTGCAGTATTTTATCAAATGCTTTCTCAGCATCTATTGAAATGATCATGTGATTCTTAACTTTAAGCCTATTGATGTGATGAATTACATTTATTGATTTCCTGATTTGGAACCAACATTACATCCCTGGGATAAACCCCACTTGATCATGGTGCGCTACCTTTTAATATATTTTTCTATGTGATTTGCTAAAACTAAAAACATAAGAAAATCTTTGCCATCTTAGATTATGTAAGGGTTTCTTAGATTGGACATTCAAAGCACCATTCATAAATTTTAGCAATCAACAAATTCGACTTTACCAGAATTGAAGTCTGTTCCCCAAAATATAAGTTAAGAGAATGAAATGACAGCCAGGCACAATGGCACACCCTGTGCCTATAATCCCAGCAATTTGGGAGGCTGAGGCAGGAGGATCACACATTTGAGGCCAACCTCGGCCAGTTAGTGAGATCCTATCTCAAAATTTTAAAAAATGATATGAAGATGGCTGGGGATATAACCCAGTGGTACACATGAGTTCAAGTCCCAGTACCAAAAAAAAAAAAAAAAAAAAAAAAAAAAAAGAAAGAAAGAAAGAAAAAAGAATGAAATGTATGTAAGTTTTGTGGGATAAAATGTTTGTGTGGCATATACTCTAAAATGGTCTAAATTCAGATCCTCTGAACTTAATAATAAGGAAACAACCCATTTTAAAAATGGGTAAAGTTTTGAACCCACACTTTATCAAAGAGACATGTACATGTGGTAAGTAAACTCATGGAAAGATGCTTGACATCATTAATTACTAGCAAAGCAAATAAAAACCTCAAGATGCCACTACACATTTATTGGGATGGCTAAAGTTAAAACGGCTGACCATAAGACATGATGGCAGGGACGTGGAACAATGGGAATTCACCTACATTGTTGACGGTGCTGCAAAATGGCACAGATATGTTATAATCCAGCTTGGCGGCTGTTAAGAAGTTGAGCACATTTTATAACATCCTTCTCCTAGGTATTGTCTCAGTGAAATGGGAGCACACATTTGCATGAGGACCTGTGCAACACATTTATAGTAGCTTTGTTCATAATTGTCAAAACTCTAGAAATAACTGGAATGTCTTTCAACAGATGAATGGTAAACGAATTGTGATATTTCCACACAACATATTACCACTCAGAACAAAAGGGGAATTGGCTACTAGTATATGCAACAACATGAATAAATCTCAAAATAATTAATGCTGAGGTAAAGAAGCCAAACAACAACAAAAAAGTACATTCCATTTACTTTAGAAAATGCAAAGATACCCTACGGCGACATGTAGCAAATCAGTGGTTTCTTGGAGGGACTGAGAAGACAACCAGTGGGAGGTAAGAATAGAGAGTCTATAAGTTCCATGAAGTTGTGTGAATTTAACACCAAAATTAAAAAAAAAAAATGCTTGATGCAATACTTGGCACATCAAAATCCCTTAAGAAAAAGTAGTCATTGGAATTCTTATTGTAGCTTTATTCGTAATAGTGGAAATTAGAAGCAATCTCCATATGAAGCACTAGGAAACTAAATTGAGAAGTTAAGGTACATCCATATGTTGAACTATTCTGCAGTCATTCAAAAATACACAGGTTGGGTGTGGCATGTGTACCTGTAGTTCCAGCTACCCGAGAGGCAGAGGCAGGAGAATCCCTCTGTTTCAGAAGTTCAAGACCAGCCTGGGCAATAGAGTGAGATCCCATAACAAAAACAAAACAAAAAACAGAGAAGGAAGGAAGGAAGAAAGAAGGGAAGGGAGGGAGGGAGGGAGAGAAGGAAACTTGCCTAGGGATATTTAAATCCTAGTAATTGAAAATAATTAGTATGTTACTAAATTTGATGTTTGTAGCCAGAAAAACACAATAAATAATGCTATGTTTAAGAGATTAACTAACAAACTTTATATTCATCTCAAGTTTTATGGTAATTCTCCAAAGTCCCAAAACATTCAATTTCCCAAAGGAGAACACTCCAAACTCACATCAATTCAGGACTAAATGTATTTTTGTATCTCAGATTGAATTCAAGTCCAGTAGAAGATGAAACTTGGAATCTAATTTCCACGATTTGTACCTGAACTTGCCCTTGAGCTGTTATTTCCGAGAGTCTCTACTCCCTTGGGTACCACTCTGTGTTCTGCATCCTTTACCTGCGATACTTTACTTTTCATCTTCCCTACCACAAATATCTTCACTTGTCACTTCTTACCCTTGTGTCTTGCCAATTGTTAGAATCCTATGTCTTCTGGAGAATTTCTTCAATCTAGGTCCCCAACTGTCCCTATAAGCCCATAGCTCTCTAGAGGTCACCCAGACTTCTCATTCTGTCTGGCATCATGATAACTCCCACACATCTTATTTCCCCTTTTGGGACAGCACTTTAACTTACTCATATTTATAATTGCTAAGGCTTCTGGCAGAGAGCTCTGCTCTGATCATAGTAGGTGTTCAATAAATGTTTATGAAATTGAATGGAATTTCTGAAACAGATGGGTGACTAATTCAAATGCCAATATATAAATGTTTCCTGTAGCTCCTCTTTTTAAAAAGAAAGTGCTCTGCTCTCTGCCTTGCAGATGCTGCCACGAGCTTATTCAATGCTTCATTCATCAGCACTAAGCTGTGATGTCACAGACATGAAATGGACTAAATGCAGATGATTCGAAATTTATGGACAAATCACCATTAGCATTTTTTATTTTTTTTGCTTCAATCACCATCAGTAGCCCCATTTCCTCACTAGTACTAATGTACACAGGCAGCTCTTCTCATAGTCAAATAGTCTGATCATCATATTATTAGACACATTAATCAAGTTAACTTTTGATATGTGGAATATAGCAACTGTGATCCACCAATTGGAGAATAGTAATGCCCCTTGAATTGCTGTCTGATTTTTTAGTTTGAACAGGACAGTTTTTAACCTGTGTTCTTGTCGTTTCACACTTAGTATGAGTGACTAAAGCAGGGAATTCTAATTATCGAGAGTGTGGATCAAAAAATTAGACCTGCAGCATTCAAATCCAATTTCTGCCACTTGGTAGAAACTGTGTTTGTCTTTGGGCATGTCGCAAAGCCTAAATCTCAATTTCACCAATTAGAGATTAGGGATAATAGTGGTACCTAATACATAGGACTATTAAGAGCATGAAATGAGATAAATCACATAAAGGCATCAATGCCTAGAATACAGTAAGCACTTGGGAAATATTAGCCTCTCATATTATTCAGTTATGAGCAATAGAATAATTGCGAAATGAAAGATGACCCCAAACAAGTTTGCATTATGTTTCTGAACATTTAATATATCTTTTTATGACTAGAAAAGCACTGTCTTTCTCCTTCACTAAATAAGTGTTACTCAGATATTAAATGGTATAGATGTTTTTAAAGGCACCAACATGTTACCTTTCCAGAGGACACATATGGCTTAGTTTAACCCTGAAGGCACACACTATGTCTCACTGAAAAAAAATAAATAAATAAAAACCAACACTAAAGAACCCTGATCTACAAAGGGTATAACTTGCCAAAACAAAGCCTACTTCTTAACAAATTTGTATTTAAATCAACACACCCTCCAGCCTACAAACTGTCAAGTATGCCATTTTATCCACCAGAAAGGAGTAAAACCCGACAAAACAGTTCCACATTGTAGATACATTATTTTTCACTTCAATTCTCATCCAAGAATGACAAAGTTCCCAAACCCAGGTAATCCAGAAAGTCATATATTTTTTTAATGATCTCTTGAAAGGTCAGAGTGGAGAGCTTAGGGCAATGGTGGTTAGACTTAAACAGAAGCAGAAACAAATTAGGTCCCATTATTTCATTCTTCAATGTGTGCCTAAGCCATCCTGGAGATGATTCGTAGATATGAAGGGTTTTTGTGTTTTGTTTTTAACTGGGGGAGCAGAGAGTGGGATAGAAGGACCCTTGTGTTATGCTCTGGCTATGTGATCTTACACCAACAGCAGCCTTTGAGTTTTAGTGGATAACAATTTGATCTTACACGTTTGATATGAGGTTGAACTGAAATCAAGTACATGAAGGCACTTTTGTAACTGTAAAGCTTCTGTGAGTGTTATTCTCAGAGAACAGTTCTCTGCCCCTTTTCTCTACCCTATCCTCCAACACCCACAACCACCTACATCCAAACGTACTCACAAACACACTTGCTCTAAACTTTCTGTAAAAGCTATGAATATCTTTCACCAGCACCCACCGGACTTCTGCCACCATGAGAGCAGTCAGAATCCAAGATGGACACACAAGAAGGAGAAACTGTGTTCATCCCATTATTCAGGTCAAATTTTCAGTGTAGAAAGAAATCTGGATCTGGAGTATTTTACTTGTTTTTGTTGATTTACAAAGGGGTTGTGCCTGTCACTGGTCTTCCTTTCCAGGGTGCTGGTCATTAATGTACAACCTAGAGAACTCACAGATGAGTGGAATGCAAAGCTTTGGTTTTACTGGTCTGAGAAATATCTCCAAGAATCTCTAACAAAAGACTGAAAAAAATAGAGAAAGCAATTGAGACCTAAATTCACACAGAGCTTCCTACTTCCTCCCCTACAAGTGGAAGAACATGATGCTGGAGGAGCAGGTGTGACCTATGACCTACGGGCAATGGCTGCAGACTAATTACACAAGGAACTCATAGGGATGTGCTGAACTTTCCACATGGGGCAAAGAAACATGGGAGAATCCAATCTTCCCACCAAGAAGCTCCTGCCCTGGGTTATTTTCTCAGAAAAGAATAAATAGAGGTTATGACTGATCCATCTCCATTCTCTCTCTTGAAACCCCTATGGACAGGGACACAAGGAGAAAATCAATGCTGGGTTGGTGGTTACAATTAGTAGCCATGGGACAGAGAAGCCCAGAGAAGCATACAGTTCGTCTTGAATTATAGGAAAATTGAGAATTTTCAGGTCTGTCCTTAAACCAACCTCCATTGCATGCAAGTATTTGAAAACAAAGACTTTTTGGTTTTAAATTCAAATTTCAAATTTCCTCCCTTTGAATGAAAGGTAATGTATCAGTCAAGGGTTTCCAGAGAAACAAAACCATTAGAATGTGATTGCTTGTCTGTTTGCTTATTTATGTATTGTAAGGAGTTGGATCACATGATGATTATAGAGGTTGACACATCCCAAGATCTGCAGAGTGAGTCAGCTAGCTAGAGACACAGGAGAGCTGATGGTGTGATTCCAGTTCAAATCCAAAGGTCTGGGACCCAAGAGAACTGAAGGTGCAGCTCCAGTTCAAAGGCAAACAGGTTTGAGGCCCAGGAAGAGCTGATGTTTTAGTTCAAGTCCAAAGGCAAGAGAAAAGCTATTGTTCCAATCTGAAAACTGTCAGTAGGAGTGTACTCAAGGGGAAAGCAGGCTTTTTGTTTTATCCAGGGCTTCCACTGATCAAAAGAGGTGCACCCCTAGTAGGGTAAACAGTGTGCTTTACTCCTACCAATTTAAATGTTAATCTCATCCAGAAATTCCCTCACAGAAACATTCATAATGATGTTTGATCAAATATCTGGGCCCCCAATGGTCCAGTCAAGTTGACACACAGAATTAAATTTCCCATGTAATAATTAATAATTATATGTCAAATTTCTCATCTGAGAATCACAAATTCTTTGGTTCCACCCAACTTGCCAATAGCTTTCCATTCATTATGAGATAAGTTGCTTACTGTTCACATTTGAGAAGAAACAACTTGATTATCTACCTCTTAAGTTATTAAATGATCAAGGTACTTTACCATATTTTAATTATAAAAGCATTTTCTTACTTCTTCACTCTGTTAAGCCTCTTTCTTTGAGAGAACACCTTTCACTGGAACTGATAAATAAGTATTCAAGCTGCTATTATACTTTTGGCTCTGGATAATGTTTTGAAGAAAGAACCTGCAAGCACAGAAAGTTACTGCCCAAAAAATTCATCAAAATTCTGGACATAATGATTTTATTTTCAATGGACTCTCAAGAGGTGATAATTAGCTTCCATTAAACATAATAAATATTAATGCAAGCCAGAAACAAAATACAGACAATATTGTACTATACACATTCATAGTGCAAGTACTCAGTCTGCAAATTATGTGAAGCTTCCCAGGAGCAATAAGCAGTCTAAGGCAAACTGAGGAGCTCTGGTTTACACAACAGAAGTTCCATTTTTATGTGCCAGCACTTAAGACTGAAATAAAGTCAATAATCTAAAAGTGAGTTCCCAGATTTTTCCTGAGTTTTGAATTTAAAAGGAACTGAGGTATAGTTGATGTAAATTTTTAAATCCAACTTTGTAAGCACTGTGTCCTATTTTTAAAAGATGCATTCTATATCATGATGTCAGTGACTCACATCAAACAATATCAAATTTTCAGGACTTAAATGGCATTTCTTATATGTTAGGATGGTGAGAGATGGTCATCAGTACTGAGAGAAGTTCCCAGAAAAAAAGTCACAGAAAGTTAATTTAAAAAAAATTTCAAAACCATAATTAGTTGCAGCTACACACTAGAAAGGCTAAAATTAAAAGGACTGACCACAAAGTATTGGTGAGGATGTGATAAAATCTAAGGTCTCATGTACTGTTCATTGAAATGGAAAATGCTATAACCACTTTGGGAAGCAGGTTGGAGTTTCTCACAAAATTAAATATTCACCTACCATATGGTACTGTTTCAACAATTTCACTCTGACTTATTTATCCAAGAGGAATGAAAAAGATTCGTATTCAAAGATATATCTTCACAAATGCTTCCTAACAGTTCTATTTGGCTGTTATTGATAAAAGAAAAAAAATTGAAAATCACCTAAATGTCCATAAACAAATGAATTGATAAATCGTGGCCAAATAATAGACCACTACTCAGCAATGAAAAGGAAGGAACTAATGATATGCCCAACAATATAGATGAACTTCAAAAACATTAAGATAAGTGGAAAAAGTCATACACAGAAAAATATATTTTATAGAGTTCTGGTTATGTAAAATTCTAGGACAAGCAAACAGAAAGCAAATTAGTGTTTGTCTGGGGCAGTGGATATGGACATTGCGAACATAGTGGAACTTTGTGGGGTGATGGAAATATTCTACATCTTGATTGTAGTGGCAGTTACATAGTATGTATTTATCCAAATCCGTATATGTAAATCCTATCTCATTGCACTTTATTCTTTTTTCTTTTTTTTTGTAAATAAGAGAACAACTTGAATGGGCACTTGAAAAAAGATGATATCCAAACGGCCAACAAGCGTATGAAAATATGCTTAATACTATTTTTCATCAGGAAAATCCAAATTAAAACCACAATGAGATGCCACTACACACTCACCAAAATGACCAACATTTAAGTGCTTGACAAGTTTCAGCGAGGATGTGGAACAATTTCTGGGATTCATAAAATGGCACAACTACTTTGAAAAACTGGAAATTTCCACTAAATCCAAATACTACCTATCTTATGAATCAGCAGTTTGGCTAGTAGGTACATAGACATGAGAAATGAGCGACAACATTCACTAAAAGACAGATACGAGAATCTTCACAGTAACTTTATTAATAATAAACCAAAACTGGAAACAACCCACTTGCAAATTAATAGAAGAATGAAGAAACAAGTTGTGGTATATTCATACAAAGGATACAGTGGTATAAACTTGGTAAACACACAGCTACATGAATGAATCTCATTATGTTAAGTAGAAGACACAGACACACCCTCACAAATTCTGATGTTCTCCACTTAACTCTAGAATAGGCAAAACTAATCAATAATAATAAAAGGCAAAATAGTGGTTACTTCTGGAGTATATACAATATGGGAAGGGACAGAGAGAACAGTATGGGATGCTGGGAAAGGTTCTACATGTTTCTCTGGGTAGGGTTAGGTAACTGTAGGTGATTAGTGAAGAAAAATTATCAAGTTATTCATTGAACATTACTGCACTTTACACATTTACCATATGCCTAGAGTACATCACTTCAAAAAACCCATTGGGATGCGTCTTCAGCTGAGCATAGAATAAAGACTACGCACTGGTGACAACAGCAAAGGTGAAACCAGATTTGTTAATACGATGATTCTTTTTTACTAAAGAAACACACAGTACACAAAAATATACAAGTTATTTCTTTTTTAACAAAACAAAAAGTTTATCCCAAATTCAGGTGGAACAATTTGGAAGCATATTTTGAAGTAATATTTGTGTTTCAAAATTTCCTTTGCAATCACCAAAGTTGTTGACTTTTTAAAAAAATTAAAACCATCTTGTTTCACGTATGTTCCTATAACAGTCTTCCTTTATTTGATTTCCTTGATGGGTTTAAGATATCTCCTTCAAGGTGATAGGCACCTTGAAAGTGAAAGATCATTTTGTAAGTGAAAGCTGACAGATGTGAATAGCGATTTTAACCTACGAAAAGATCATGGATATTGGGGAATTCAATCTCCACAATCTTGCTAAAGAGCTGCCAGAGCCTGGGGAAGGAATGCAGATTAAGAAAGAACAGATTTCTGCCGATCAAGGAAACCAAAGCAAGAGCTCATGAATATTGATTCTGGACCTGCCTTCTCCCTACAGAGGGAAAGGCAAACACAATGCCCTCCACATTGCAGTGCCGAGATCCAGCCCCACGGCACGCTGCTGCTAGATCATAAACAGCTCATCAAACTGCAATCTAGACATATTTGTTCACTTTCATATCATGTTTCCAGGGAGAGAGAACCTGTTTCACAAAATTGTTGATCGGCCCTATTCTGACAACTCTGAAATGGAGTCCAGGAAAATAAGGGTCTGCCACACAGGAAGTGCTCAAAAACGAAAAGAAATGCCTACAAGGAAAACATGAACAGTGCAGAATCTCAGATCCAGTCTATTCTGTAGTGGAGAATAAGGGGTGAAAATGCTCAAGGGAAAGAAAAATGAAAAGGGACAAAGCAGAGTTGTTGGCTATTTGGGAAATACACTGCAAGAGCCTTTTAATGGGTATGTGTGTGTTTCATCAATTACCAGAGCTCTTTTGTGGACTGTGTAGTCTTTTCCTAAAGAAAATGGCAGATCTCATTAATGAGGATTTTTTGTTGCTGTTGTTTTTCCCTGGAAATGTATAATCTAATCATAGATTCAATTATTGGGGACTGAGTCACATTCTTCTTTGCCTGTGAATAAAGGTCAGGGCTCAAAAAGTACACACAGTGAGTGGTTTGAGCCATGATGTAAGTGATGAGTTATTAGCAATTTATTATGCTGAAAAAATCCAATTGTTTGCACATCAAAAAGGAAAAATTCCTAGAAGGAGGTATTTAGCATTAAAGAAAAAAGTGATCTCTCTGACTTCCTGCCAGAGATGAGCAAAAATCGCACTTGTTATTCTTCATATTTAAGCAATCATAGTGTTTCAGAGAGTAGAACTGTGTGAGCAGCCTGTTTGCTGCCCTGGAGGAACTGATGTTAACGAAGTAAAATTTGCTCTTTGCTAGTAGTTTTAAGAGAGAGAGAGAGAGAGAATATATATCAAATACTTTTCAATGTTGATTCTTTAAGCAGTCCTCACCCTTGAAGAGAATTTTAACATTTCCTTTAATACATCTAGAGACTGTCATGCTAAGTGAAATAAGCCAATCCCCCAAACCCAAAGGTTGAATGTTTTCTTGAATATCTGGAAGCTAACCCACAATAAGGGGACAGGGAAAAAATAGAAGTTCAATGGATTAGACAAAGGGGAATGAAGGGAAGAGAAGGGAGATAGGAATAGGAAAGACAATGAAATGAATCTGACATAATTTTCCTATGTACATATAAGATTACATCACAGTGAATCCCACCATTGTATACGTCCACAAGAATGGGGATCCTAATTAGAATAAGATACAATCCATGCTTGCATAATTATATCAAAATGGATTCTATTGTCATGTATAACTAAAAGAACCAATAAAAATAAAGAACATGATAAAATGCAATGCTGTGAACTATGGTAGACAGGATCTCATTGTGCCATGTTGGATATAGGAATGAAATACACTTTGCCCTTGTCAAACAGATTGACTTGCAGGTAGAAATATGTGGCAGTTTCTTCTTCCCATTTCTGCTCCCTGGGACAACATGGATCAAATCTTGTCTCTTTTGACAAGATTTTGACATGTTTAATATCATTGACATAAATGTCCCTCAAATATTTGAAGGCAGCTAATATGTGTTCCCTCAAACTACTAAAGACCATAGTCCCCAGTTTCTCATAACTGTCTCTTGAAGAACACTTTTCACCTCCTTAGCCATTTGTCCCAGAAGCTCTGAATTTGTTAGTATTAATCTTAAATTGGATTTGTCCAAAGCCGAAAGCAGTATTTCAGGGGCGATCAGATCAGTGTGGAAACCCAGTAGAGTTATTATATTTGATACTTGGATATCACTGCCCTATCAATGCAATTGGTTTGTTTAAAAAAATTAATGACTATATTAAATTGTTGGCTTATGTTATGGACAAGAAAAATTCTCATATATTTTTCACAGAAATTACTGCCAAACTGTATGTCCCCAGTCTGTACTTAGGAAGTTGAGTTTTGAAAGGTAAATACAGAAGAGAACATTTGGTTTTCGCCTATCATTCCAACCTGTCAAGACTATTTTGAATCTCGATTTTATCATCAATCATATTCATTCCCTCTTCCAGTTTTCTGTCATCTCCCAACTTGATAAACATGTCTTCTATATCTTCATCAAGTCCCTGATAAAAGTGTCTAACAGGATACTGCTCCGTAGCTTGCCTCTAGAGATTGCCCTCTAGTTTCTTGAGCTTTTCCATCAAATATTTCTGAATATCTCCCTGTTCCAGAAACCATGTCAAAGAGAAAAGAAACAAACCATAACAATATCTAGGATATGGTTTCTGACTTTAAAGAACTTTTTCATTTAATGGATCAAACAGTGACAGTATTTTTAGGATGAGGACTTTTAAGCAGCACTCATTCGATGAAACTTTGATGTCTTTATATCATACACAACAATATGTATAATATAATGTATGACCAATCCAGTATATATCACAATTATGACAAACCCCCATACCTAGAGCATTACCAAAAGATAAAGTAAAGCTAGTTTGATCAGTCACCTTGTTACAACTATTTCAATTCTTAGAGAGATTCATCACTTTTTTTTAAACAAATGAGCAGCAAGTCCTAGATTTAAATACAATGTCCAGCACCTATTAACTATGTTATGTTGAATACCTATCTGTCACAACCCCTTGTTTACTGGGCTGAAATTTCTTCATGGGATATATTTTCAGTTTCAATTCTCTGCTCTTTAAAGCACATTAAAGCACAAACAGGAACTGAATGGTCCTACCTTCCTTCTGATATCAACGAACTCCAATTAGCCATGCTAATTTAAAAAGCTTATGGATCTCTTAGCCTTTCTAATGTTAAAAGTTTATGGATCTGTTAATCTAACCTCAAAACTTAATAGGTCTGTACTTATAGATTTGATTTCCAGCTACTTTTCAGGGATTAAAGTCTCACAGTTGGTGTTACTCAATGGTTCTCAAAAGTTTGATTGAGAAAAATGGTATTTATAATGGACTGTTTAAGTGGTTTGCAACCCATTCCATGCCTCTAATGTTTTATATACTTCCTTCCACTTTATTGTCCATCTCACAAATTTTGTTTCTATTTTATCTTACTTTGTTCAACTTGATAATATTTACATCTGTTCAGAAAATAAAATCCCCATGGTGGTTTAGTAGTTATTCAACACTCAGTCAAATGCAGTACTCATTTTTGGCTTCTTCTCACCTTGGTCCCTCCATTTCTGAGTCCTTTAGTGTGTTTCTTGTTAAGTTGTTTTTTCAAGATGAGCCCCTGAGTACTAAACTCTGAATCCTTTCTCTCTGAGCAGGCCACCTGTTTTCTTTATCCTTTGAACAGCATCTTTGCTTGCTATGATGCATGTTTTAGTCAGCTTTTTCACTACTGTGACTAAAAGCCCTGGCAAGAAACAATTTTAGAAGAGGAAATGTTTATTTGGGGGCTCACAGTATTTAACTGAGAATGTTTAAAATGTACTGATTTTCTTAAGCTTCCAATATTGCTATTTTCCTTTATATATAATCTTTTTTGTTTTTCCATTTTTCTTCTTTGGAAGTCTTAAAATTTCCTCTTGAACCCAGTGCTGAAACTTTAGATGCCATGTTTTGGAGTTGATCTTTACTCTGTCATTATGCTGGGTACAAGCAGGGCTCTGTCAGTCTTAGGACATGTCTTCTGGTTCTGGAGAATTTTCTTTAATTAATTCTATAGTAATTTTATCCTCTTCCATATTCTCCCTTTCCATTTCTGGAATTAATTAATTATTCAGATTTTGAACTTTCTGTATTGGCCTCTTCTTATATTTTTTTCAATTTTTCAAATCTATTTTCATATTTTTTATCTACTTCACACTTTGTGAGAGATTTCTTCCTATCTTCCAAACCTCCTACACAACATTTCATTATTTTTAATGGCACTTCTTTTTTAATTTTTAAAAATTTTGAGTTGTAGATGGACATAGTACCTTTATTTTATTTATTTATTTTATGGGTGCTGAGGATTGAACCCAGTGCCTCACACGTGGTAGGCAAGTGCTCTACCACTGAGCCACAACCTCAGTCCTCAACATTTCATTTTTGTTATCACATTGTTTTTTGTTTCCAAGTGTTATTTTTTGTCCCCCAAGTACTCCTTTATTAGAAGCATAATTCTAATTTCTTATTGCAATATTTTATTTAATTTTAGTTTTTGTTTTTTGTTCATTTTAGATTTCTTCCTCAACCTTGTCTGTCTTCTTTAGTTCCCTTTTCTAGTTTTTGTTAGTCATTTTTTGGCAAGGAGAGGAGAATATGTTTTCATATTGGAAGGGTTCCCTGGCCAGTGGTCATTATTTTCTGGTCATTTTCAAGAGTGAGGCACTCAAAGCTGATTGGAACCTCTGAATAAACAGGTAAATCTGCAAGTGATTTGGCTGAACTATTCCACTTTAGGATACACTACTGGCAGCATTTTTAGATCTTTTCTCTTAGCAAGTTAGAATCCCCATGAAAAACTTTTCTAATTTCTGCTTTGAAGATATAAGTCTGGCAGATGGAATCAAGGAAAGGAAGGAATCACTTTTCAGGATGTGAACTTCTGCCTAGTCCCATATTGTACCTTTTCCTTCCACTCTGCCTGGTGCCCCTCAGCTTACAGGCCTTCTGGCTCACCTTCTCAGGGGGTTGATCCTCTAGTCTTCTACCAGGTCAAGGAGCCATCTCCCAGCTTCTTCTAGGAAATGCATTAGGGACCTACTTGCTCCTTAAATAAACTTTCAAACAATCCAATTTTTTCAGCCTTCGATTCTCTCTCTGCTTTCAGTGTCTGGTGCTACCAATTGGCCGAGCAGTTTTGTGATATCAAAACATATTTCTGAGTCCTCTTATTCTTGCCTTGTCCTCGTAGATGTTCAACATTTCTTTATCCTTACGTTATTTACAAAGTTTAGACAGGTAGGAAGATAAATTAGACAGGTAAGATAAACATCCGCTTATATTCTGTTGTCTTATTAATTTTTCATTATTTTCTTTCAGGTAAATGTAATTTTCATGTAGGAAAATGTTTTAATATTTTTGTTTATGAATTAATGTTTTATTGAAGAAATGCTCCTTATCTCAAATATATAAAGATTTTTGAGCATTTTAGTAGTTAAAGTATTTCCACAAGTAGATTTTTAAATCCTTGTGGAATTACTGTTAAAATATAATATGAACGCTTAAAAGGGTTTTCTTTCACACAAAAAAAATCTAGGTGTCCTAATACCATTAATTCAATGATTCATCTTTCTCCTTTTGAGTTTTAATGCCACCTCTACCAAATTCAAGGTTTTCGTATATATTTGGTCGTGTTTCAGACCTTTCTGATTGCTATAGTTTGGATTTGGAATGTTTCCCAAAGGTTCATGTGTAAAAGGCTTGGTCCTCAGCTTGGTCTTCAGCTTGGTGCTATAGTAACCATCAACAAGTGGGGCCAAGTGGGAGGACTTAGATTACTGGGCATGCCCTTGAAGGGGATTGTGGGACCATGGTCTCTTCCTCCCCATTTGGCTCTTCATCGACATGGAGGAGATACTTTTCTCCATCATGCACTCTCCACCATGGTGTTAGCTCACCGCAGGCGCAAAAGCAACAGGGCCAACCATCATGGACTAAAACCTTTGAAACTGAGCAAAATAAACTTTTCCTGTTTTTAAGTTGATGTCTCAGGAAGCTGACTGACACACTGATTTTTGACCATAGTCTGTTTCTGTACCCTTGTCACACTGTGTTAATTATCATAGTTATGCATTGAGTTTGATATCTAGAGGTAAAGTCCCCTCCACTGTTCTTATCCTTTCAATTTGTTTTGGTTAATTTTTAGGTATTTACTATTCCAGATGGATTTTAGAATTAGATGTCAAATAAAGTGCCTTACCATATTCTGGAATAATATTGATTAGAATTAACAAATCAATTTGTGGAGAGCTGATATCTTTATGATATTATATCTTTCAATCTATGAACAAATATGCCATAATTTTTATAGGTTTTCTTAATTTCACCAATATATTAGGTTGACCCATATGAAATTACCAATACTTGACAAAATTTGACACACAAAAGGGAATTTCTTATGTTTGACCCTAATTGTTTAAAAACATCCCAGAAAGTTCTTGTGTTATCTTTTGTTAGATTTCATTTCTATTACTTATTTTTTCTTGTTATTGAGAACAGGGTTTTTTTTTTCCTTTTATGCATTCTAATCATACACAAGCATTTTTCTTACAAGTTTGATTTGCAAGTCTAATAAAATTTTCTCAATTAGTCACCTGACATGAGTATAAATTTATAAGGCATTTTTTTTAAAAAAATCAGAGATTTTTTTATTTATTCAGGCTTTCTACTTGCCACTCAGTTTTTCTAATTTGTCTTTTTTCTTTTTACATTTTAGTTTACAAACTTATTGGCATTTATATGTTCATAACACTCTCTTAATTTCAAGTCTTTATTGCATCTGTAGATAGATTACTTTGTTGTAAAATTGTTTATCTTTTCTCATTTCTTGATCAGTCTTATCAGAAGTTGACTATTTTATGTGTTTTCAAAGAAGTAGTTTCTATTATGTTCGCTAATTTTAGTTTCTTATTATTTTTATTAAATAAAATTCACATTTAAATGTTCTATTATAATTTATTTAAGTTTAATTCTTAATGTCCTTTAATTCCTTTAGTTTACAGCATAGGTTATTTCTATTTTTTAGATTATTTCTATTTAAACCTCTTATTTTCTAATAAATATATTTCTATAATATAAAAATTTCTATAATATAAAAATTTCTTTATCTGCATACTATGAATTATTAACATGCATTTTATTTTTCATTTCTAAATATTCATACTTACTCTATGAATTAGTTATTAGAGTTTTGAATATTCTTTTTAAGGGTGATTACTAATTGTATTGTTTTCAGAGAATGTGGTCAGAATGATATTGAATGTTTGCAGTTTATTGAGACTTCCTTTTGGAAAGAGTTCCAATCAATTTTTATAAATGTTTCAGTGATCTTGAGAAGAATACATAGTCATCCCTCAGTAACTTTATGGGCTTGGTTTCAGGACCCTCTGTGGATACAAAAATCTGTGGATGCTCAAATTCTCTTATACAAGATGGCATGGTATCTGAAATAGCTATGCACATCCTCCTGTAGACTTTAAATCATCCCTAGATCACTTATAGTGCAAAAGCAGTATAAACGTTGTGCGAATAGCTGCTATACTGTATTTTAGGGGGAAATAACAACAAAAGAAAAGGCTTACATACTCAGTAAAGATGAGCTTTTTTTCCAAATATTTTTGATCTGGAAGGCCAACTGGAAGGTCAACTCTCTTTCCTCTGTATATCTCTTAGAGTTCTATATATCTATTTTATCAAGATTATAAATATTGCCATTCTAATCTAATATATTCTGATTATATTTGGGTTCATATAGCCTTTCATTTTCCCAGAAAGAAGTTGTTAAAATATTCCTGCAACTATTATTTTTTTTAATTTGTCCTAATTAGTTACACATGACAGCATTTCAACTCTTTGTATATAATGCAGCACAACTTCTCATTTCTCTGTTTGTGCACAATACAGAGTCACACCGTTTGTACAATCATACATGAACATAGGGTAATAATGTTTATCTCAATCCACTATCCTTAGCACCCCAAAACTCCCTCACCTCCCATCACACCCCTCTGCCCAATTCAAAGTCCCTACATTCTTCCCTAGTGCCCCGCATTATGGATTAGCATCTGCATATCAGAGAAAACATTTGGCCATTGGTTTTGGGGGATTGGTTTATTTCATTTAGCATGATGTTCTCCAACTCCATCCATTTACCTGCAAATACCATAACTTCATTCTTTTTTAAGACTGATTAATATTCCATTGTATATATATATCACATTTTCCTTATCCATTCATCTGTTGAAGGGCATCTAGGTTGGTTCCATAGTTTAGCTATTGTGAATGGGTTGCTATAAACATTGATGTGACCATGTCACTGTAGTATGCTGATTTGAAGTCCTTTGTGTATACACCTAGGTGGGTCCATTCCAAGTTTTCTGAGGAATCTCCATACTGCTTTCCTTAGTGGTTGCACCAATCTGCAGTGCAATGTATGAGTGTACCTTTTTCCTCACATCCTCACCAACGCTTATTATTGCTTGTATTCTTGATAATTGCCATTCTGACTGGAGTGAGGTGAAATTTAGAATAGTTTTGCTTTGCATTTCTCTAATTGCTAGAGGTTATTAACACTTTTTCATAGGTTTATTGATTGATTTTATTTCTTCTTCTGTGAAGTATCTGTTTAGTTCCTTAGCCCATTTATTGGTTGGGTTCTTTGGATTTTTGATGTTAAGTTTTTTTATTTCTTTATATATCCTGGAGATGAATGTTCTATCTGGTGTGCATCTAATAAAGATTTTCTCCCACTCTATAGGCTCTCTCTTCAGATTATTGATTGTTTCCTTTGCTGAGAAGCAGTTTTTCAGTTTGAATCCATCCCATTTATTGATTCTTGCTTTTATTTCTTGTGCCGTGGGAGTCATGTTAAGGAAGTCAGGTCCTAAGGCAACATGATGAAGATTTGGGCCTACTTTTTCTTCTATTAGGCACAGGATCTCTGGTCTAATTCCTAGGTCCTTTATTCACTTTCAGTTGAGTTTTGTGCAGGGTGAGAGATAGGGGTTTAATTTCATTTTGCTACATATGGATTTCCAGGTTCCCCAGCACCATTTGTTGAATAGGTTGTCTTTTCTCCAGTGAATGTTTGTGGCACCTCTGTCTAGTATGAGATAACTGTATTTATGTAGGTTTGTCTCTGTCTTCTAATCTGTACCATTAGTCTACATGTCTATTTTGGTGCCAATACCATGCCATTTTTGTTGCTGTAGCTCTGTAGTATAGTTTAAGTTCTGGTTTTGTGATGCCTACTGCTTCACTCTTCTTGCTAAGGATTGCTTTGGCTATTCTGGGTCTCTTATTTTTCCAGATGAATTTCATGATTTCTTTTTCTAGCTCCATGAAGAATGTCATTGGTATTTTAATAGGAATTGCATTAAATCTGTATAGCACTTTTGGGGCTATGGCCATTTTGACAATACGAATTCTGCCTATTCAAGAGCATGGGAGATCTTTCCATTTTCTAAGGTCTTCGTTGTAAAGGTGTTTCACCTCTCGTTAAATTGATTCCCAAGTTTTTTATTTTTATTTTTTGAGGCTATTGTGAATGGAGTGCTTTTCCTAATTTATCTTTCAGAAACTTCATCACTGATGTATAGAAATGCATTTGATTTATATGTTGATTTTATATCCTGCAATTTCACTGAATTCATTTATTAGTTCTAGAAGTTTTCTGGTGAAATTTTTGGATCTTCTAAATATAAAATCATGTCATCCCCAAATAGTGATATTTTGAGTTCTGCTTTTCCTATTTGTATCCCTTTAATTTCTTCCTTTTGTCTAGTTGCTCTGGCTAGATTTTCAAGGATGATGTTGAATAGAAGCAGTAAAAGAGGGCATCCTTGTCTTGTTCCAGAGGAATGTTTTCAATTTTTCTCCATTTAGAATGATGTTGGCTTTTGACTTAGCATAGATAGCTTTCACAGTGTGGAGGTTTGCTCCTACTATCCCTAGTTTTTCTATTGTTTTGAACATGAAGGAGTGCTTTATTTGTCAAATGCTTTTTCTGCATCTACTGAGATGATCATATGATACTTATCTTTAAATCTATTGATGTGGTGAATTGCATTTTTTGATATCCATATGTTGAACCAACCTTGCATCCCTCAAATGAAGCCCACTTGATCATGATGCACTATCTTTTTAATAATTTTTTATGCAATTTGCTAGAATTTTATTGAGAATTTTTGCATCTATGTTCATCAGGGATATTGATCTGAAGTTTTCTTTCCTTGATGTGTCTTCATCTATCAGGGTGATACTAGCCTCATAGAATGAGTTTGGAAAGATTCCTTCATTTTCTATTTCATGGAATAATTTGAGGTGTATTGGTGTTAGTTCTTGTAGAACTCAGCTGAGAATCCATCTGGTCCTGGTCTTTTTTTTGTTGGTAGGTTTTTGATGACATCTTCTATGTCATTGCTTGAAATTGATCTGCTTAAACTGTGTATGTCCTTCTGATTCAGTTTGGGTAGATCATATTTTTCTAGAAATTTGTCTGTGTCTTTGAGATTTTCCATTTGACTGGAGTATAAATTTTCAAAATAGTTTCTAATTATTTTCTGTATATCAGTTGTGTCCATTGTGATATTACCCTTTTCATCACAAATTTTAGTAATTTGAGTTTTCTCTTTGTTAGCATGACTAAGGGTTTATCAATTTAATTTAATTTTTCAAAGAACCAACTTTCCATTTTGTCAATTTTTTGAATTGTTTCTTTTATTTCAATTTCATTGATTTTAGCTATGATTTTAATTATTTCTCATCTTCTAGTTTTGGTGTTTATTTGTTCTTCTTTTTCTATAGCTTTGGGATGTAATGTTAGGTTGTTTATTTGTTGTCTTTTTATTCTTTTAATGAATGAGCTCAATGCAATGAACTTTTCTCTTAGCACTGCCTTCACAGTGTCCCAGAGATTTTGATATGTTGTATTTGTATTCTCATTTACCATTAAGAATTTTTTAATTTCCTCCCTGATTTCTTCTGCTCTCCATTCATCATTCAATAATGTATTATTTAGTCTCCAGATTTTGGAGTAACTTCTATATTTTATTTATTCTTGATTTCTAATTTCATTCCATTATGATCTGATAGAATGCAGGGTAGTTTTTTTTTGTATTTGCTAAGAGTAACCTTGTATCATAACACATGGTATATTTTAGAGAGGGATACATGTGCTGCTGAGAAGAAAGTGTATTCACTCATTCATGGATTAAATTTTTATATATGTCTGTTAAGTCTAAATTATTGATTGTGTTTTTTATTTTTATAGTTTCTTTGTTTAGTTTTTGTTTGGAAGAGCTATCCAGTGGTGAGAGAGATATGTTAAAGTTCCCCAGTATTATTGTGTTGTGGTCTATTTAATTCTTGACATTGAGAAGGGTTTGTTTGATGTACATAGATGTTCTATTGTTTGGGACATAAATATTTATGATACTTATGTCTTGTCGATGTATGATTCCCTTAAGTAGTATGAAATGTCCTTCTTTATCCCTTCTGACTTACTTTGACTTGAAGTCCACTTTATCTGATATGAGGATGGAAATCCCTGCTTGTTTACACAGTCCATGTGAGTGATATTTTTCCCATCATTTCATCTTCAGTCTGTGGATGTGTTTTCCTATGAGTCTTTTGAAGACTGTTCATTTTTGGGTCTTTTTAAAAAACTCTAATCTGCCAGTCTGTATCTTTTGATTGATGAGCTTAGACCATTATTAACATTCAGGGTTATTATTAAGATATGATTTGTATTCCCAGTCATGTTGGTTTATTTTTGGGTTTTAACTTGACTTGGTTTCTCCTTTGCCTTTTCCTTTAGTGTAGATCCTCCCTTTGCTGACTTTCATTGTTGTTTTTCATTTCCTTCTCATGAAATATTTTGCTGAGAATGTTCTGTAGTGCAGGCTTTCTAGTTGTAAATTATTTTTTGTTTGTAATGAGAGGTTTTTATTTTGTCATCAAATATGAACCTTAATTTTGCTGGATATAAAATTCTTGGTGGGCATCCATTTTCTTTCAGAGCTTGGTAAATGTTGTTCCAAGTCTTCCTAGCTTTGAGGATCTGGGTTGAGAAATCTGCTGAGATCCAAATTGGTCTCCCCTTGTACATAATGTGATATTTTCCTCTTGCAGCCTTTAAAACTCTATCTTTATCCTGTATATTAGGCATTTTCATTATAATGTGCCTTGTGTGGCTCTATTTTAATTTTGTACATTTGGGGTCCTGTAAGCCTCCTGTATTTGATTTTCCATTTCATTCTTTAGGTTTGGGAAATTTTCTGATATTATTTCATTGAAAAGATTATGCATTCCTTTGGTTTGTATTTCCATGCCTTCCTCTATTCCAATAAATCTTAAATTTGGTCTTTTCATGTTATCCCATAATTCTTGGAAGTTCTGTTCATGGTTTTTTACCATCTTCACTGGGTGGTCAACTTTACTTCAAGATTATATATTTTGTCTTTGTTTCCTAAGGTTCTATCTTCCAAGTGATTTGGTCTGTTGGTGCTGCAATCTATTAAATTTTTAATTTGGTTTACAGTTTCCTTCATTTCAAGGATTTCTGCTTATTTGTTTTTTTTCATCAGAATTTCCGTTTGGTTTTCTAACTCTTTATTTTGCTATCTGTGTTTGTTCTCTTACATCATCCTTTACTTCTCAGGTCAGTTAAACTATGTATATTCTGAACTGCTTCTCTGACCTTTCTTCTATTTTCAATGGATTCCATTATTATAACATCTTGGTTTGTTTGGGGCACTTTCTTTCCTTATTTGTTCTTGTTGTTTTATGTGTATTCCCCTCTAGCAGTGTGGATCCAAGGTATTACATTTTCTACCCTATAGACTTATAGTACCCCTGCAGGTTTCCAATACTTCACCATTAAGGGGGAGATCAATATTTACAGCATCCAATGCAAACAATATGCAGCCTTAAACTAAATAGCTCCTAGTAAGATGTTTATAGCTTTGTCACAATAAACAGAAATGATGTGTTCAATTATTGTCTGCAATATAAACAATAGGTTTGCAAAAGAGTCTATAATTTCTAATGGTAGACAGAGAACAGGAGTGTTGTAGGATGTGATGTTTTTGAGGTAGGTGGGGAGAAGATAGAAGTACTGGATCATAAGAAGAGTAAAAGAGGAATCAATAGATATTGACTGTTAGGAGAAAGGAGAGAGAATCTGGGGAAACAGGTGAGAATAAAATATAGAGAAGGGGGAAAGTAATAAAAATAAAATAAAATAAGAAAAAAGAGAAATATTAAAAAGAAAAAGAAAAATGTAAAAATATAGGATATACACCAAAACTGTAATAAACTATTCAGACATCCCAGTCCCCAATAGCCTGAGGCATGAAAAGTACTTGGTTTAAAAAATAGTGGGGATGTGAGAGCAGGACAAGAAAAGAAAAAAAAAATCTCAAAGGAAAATTGAACAGTTGTCTCTATTGGAGTTCAACAGTTTCTCTGCTTCACTTCTCATCTGATAGGTGGGGTTGTCTGGAGTTTGCTGGTATCTCTACCCTCAGGAAGATGAGGGTTACTAGGGTAGGATGGTTAGTTCTGGAGGTGGCACTTCTGGAGGTGGGGTATAGCAATGGTCATTCTCCATTGGAAGACTGCACCCCAGGAATCTCCCTAGGGGTTCACTTGTGTGATGTAGGATCCTGATATTAGCCCCTTATGTCTCTTGCAGACCCCCAAATTCCTGGTCTCTAATTTAGTCTCTAAACTGTATCTCTCCCACCTCATCCTTTCAACTTCCCAATCAGGCACCTCTCTCTCTCTGTAGGTCCTGAGTCCTGAGAACTGGGACCTATGTACCTGTCAAGGGGAGCTGTTCTGTATTATGTGGATCAGGACTAGGCATTGAGAGCTGCAGGCTGGTCACATAGCTGCAAGCACTGGGCCAGGTTGGTGACTAGGGAGGGATTGGGAGACTGGGGATTGGAGATCCAGAGGGACCTGTTGATTGCCAAACCAGCAGGACCAGAGAATCAGTGGATGCTGGGAGGGAGTAGGGGACCAGGCTGGTGTCATGTCCCAGCAAGTGCCAGCCTGAGTTGGCTCTGGAAATCTGGTGGTTGCCGGACTGATTTGCTGGGCAAGCCAAGAGCAAGATGCTCCCACACCCTCCTCCAATCTACCTATCCTGTGCAAGGTTCTCTTTTGCCTCTGCAGCAAGATGGTGGCAATTGGTACACCTAGCAGGGAGATGTCAGGTGTTACCAAGCCTGGAGGCACCTTGATGATGGTCTTCCAGACCCTGGCTAGTTCCCTAGATGGAAGTGGATGTGTCCCTAGGTGGTGGGGGTGGCAGTGGCAAACCTATAGGTACCTCGATGTTGGGCTTCTAGGCCCTGGCTAGTGACCCAAGATGGAGGCAACTGCATTCAGAAATGGGGCACCAAGAGCAGGCAGTAGTCTTATGGTGGGTGGCCATATTCAGAGATGCAGTGCTGTGGTGGGTGACACTGCAGTGGGCAGCTGTCTCCAGGTCCTGTCTGGTCCCAAAGTGGAGGCTATCACATCGAGATGTCTATGGCAGAAGCTGTGGTGTCCCATGATGGAGTTGGCCGCACTGGGAGATGAGGCAGCAGTGGCAGGCGGCTCAGGAATGGTGGGCGCCCATGTTGGTAGATGGGGAGCCCTCAGTGTGATAGCTCTGTGCTGTGCAGTAGCTCTGCCTGCAACTATTACTTTTTAAAAACATTTCTCTTTGTGATTTTTCTCAGTGTTTACATATTCTGTGGCTAAGTTACTCAGGATCATGATGTTCTTTTGGTGGATTAGTCTTTATATGAATACAAAATGTCTTTCTTTGTCCCTATTAACATAATTTCCTTAGAGGTCCATTTGGACAAGTACTATTTCTCTATATCATCTTTCTCTGTTTAGTATTTCATCTTTTTATAGTCAATCTTTTTCATCTTTTTCTATTCAATCTTTTTTGGAATCTGCTATGGTTTGAATCTTTGTTCCCTCCAGAATGTATATTTAAATTTAATTGATATGGCAACAGCATTAAGAAGTGGAATTTTTAAGTAATACCTAGGTCGTGGGAACTCCACTATATCTTATAGGTGGGATCGATGCCAACATAAAAGGGTGAGTTTGACTCTCTCACTCTCTTGTGACCTCCTGCCTTCTACCATGTGACCAGAAGACCCTTGTCAGAAGTTGGCACCTTGACATCAGACTCTCTGGTTTCCAGAACTTTTAGTCAATAAATTTCTGTTTATTATAAATTACCAGTCTTAACTGTTTTGTAGCAGCACTTCAAAAAGTACAAAGAGAAAAAAAAAAGAAAAAAAAAGTACAAAGAAAATGTCTTTGTTTCTTCATAAAGCTAGTTTCCATTTATTTACCAATTTAAGAGTCTTAATTTTAATAAGTGGGGTGTATTGGTTTGATTACTAAAATATTTACACTAAATTTAACATTATTATTATTATTATTTTGGTAATGGAGATTCAACATAGGGGCACTTAACCACTGAGGCAAATCCCCAGCCATTTTTATTTTTTGCTTCAAGACAGGATCTTGCTAAGATGCTCACTAAATTGCTGAGGTTGGCTTTGAACTTGCCATCCTCCTGCCTCAGTCTTCCAACCCACTGGGATTATAGGCATATGCCACTATTATAGGCATGTGGCACCCTTACTTTCTTATTGAATATGAGTTTTTTTGTCTTTTTCCTTTAACCAGTGAATAATTACAATATAACAACTTGCATTCTTTTCCAAATATGGATAAGTTCAGTCTTTATCTCTTCAGATATTTTAATTGTTTGCTATTTTCCCTTTTATCTTTTTCTGGGTTTAAAATATTGTAACTTTTCAACTTACCCACCAAAATCTTAATTTGCATTCTATAATATCTCTCTTTTAACTTCCCTGTGCTGTGTTCTTCAATTACATCTTCCTGTTAAGTTTTTCCTCAACTGTATTAAATCTGCTAGTAGTTCATCCTTTTTTAAAAGAAAAATTTTAATTGAATTTTTTGCATTTTCGTTTTTTAAAAATATCTGCCTGCTCTCTGTACCTAACATTTTCTTCTTAAAAGGATGGTCTAGCTTGCTTATTTATTTATTTTCAAATCTCAATAACTTTCAGCATGACTATTTTTAAATGTTTTTCAATTTTACTATTTTTATCTATTCGGCATAAATTCTCCATGGGCTACCCTAACTAACCAACTTTCTTGGAGATGAAAGGGGAGTTTCTCTACTTCTGTTGGCAGGGAAGGTCTGCACATGCCGTAGGCCTCTGCAATGGGGAAGTGTTGTAGCTCTTGATGGCAGGCTGCGCCCTCCAGTGTTGCAGCATTAATCTCCAGGATGTACAAAGAACTCCAAAAACTTAACACCAAAGAAACAAGTAACCCAATCAGTAAATGGGCAAAGGAACTGAAAACAGCACTTCACAGTGGAAATACAAGTGGTCAGAAAATATATGAAAAAATGTTCAACATTGCTAGCAATTGGAGAAGTGCAAATCAAAACTACACTGAAATCCCAACATAATCCAATCAGAATGGCAATTATCAAGACTACAAATAACAATAAATATTGGTGAGAGTGGGGAAAAAAGTTCACTCACACATTGTTGGTTGTACTGCAAATTGGTGCAACCATTATAGGGAAAGCAGTAAGGGGATTCCTAAGAAAACTTGGAATGGAACTACCATTTGATCCAGTTATAACACTCCCTGGTATATACCCAAAGGACTTAAAATCAACATACTACAGTGATGCAGCCACATCAATGTTTATAGCAGCTCAATTCACAATAGTCAAGCTATCAAACCAACCTAGGTGTCCTTCAACAGATGAATGAATAAAGAAAATACGGTATAAACAGTAGAATATTACTCAACCTTAAAGAAGAATGAAATTATGGCATTTTCCAGTAAATGGATGGAACTGGAAAATATAATGCTATGTGAAATAAGCCAATCCCAAAAAACCAAAGGCTGAATGTTCTCTCTGATATGTGGATGCTAACCCACAACAAGGGAGGGTCGGGAGGGGAAGAATAGAAATTTTTTGGATTAAACAAAGGGGAATGAAGAGAAGGGAGGGGGAGGGGAATAGGAAGGACAGTAGGATTAATCAGACATAACTTTTCTATATTTGTATTTGAATACACGACCAGGGTAACTGCATCATGTACAACCACAAGAATAGGATCCTAATTAGAATAAGTTATATTCCACATATATATGATATACCAAAATACACTCTACCGTCATGTATATCAAAAATCCATATAATGTAGCAACTTTGGAATAAGAAGGCAAAAGAAAAAACAAAATAAATACATAAAGACCTGAAGAATTATTGTTATGCTTAATTTTAAGAAAAATTTGAAATGTACTAAGAAAAGGGTCCTTTGTTTCATAAAAATAAGAAGAGTGATTGTCTTATATTTTCTCATACTAAATAACTATTAAGTATAGATTTGTGTTTTATGGACATTGTCACACACCTTTCTTTTTAGTACAGTGGCATTATAGTATAGTCTCAAAGTAATAAAGTAATAGATTCATATAGTTCATGTACTCTGAAATTTTTCTTCACTTTATAACTGCATATAAAGCCACAGTATTGTTTGATTGATTTTTATAGATGATCTTTTCCCTTCACTTAAACTTTACATTTATAAATCCAGGAAAGCTTTTTGGGGAACATTACAACTCTTCCTACCATAAAGGTTTAGTTATAAAATGTGTTACACAATTCTTTTGAGAGCTCCAATTGAACTTTATAGCAAATGAATACAGAACATAACCATGGTCTGCGTGAACTTCCATAGACCATGTGTTTTTTTTTTTAATGATATGTAATGGGGGTGGGGAGTGGGCAGTGAGAGAAGAATGGAGGAACCTTAGGTTATGTTGAAGGAAATGAGAGGAAGGGGGGTATGAAAAATGGTGGAATGAGACAGACATCATTACCCTATGTACATATATGATTACACGAATGGTATAAATCTACATCGTGTATAACCACAGAAATGAAATGATGTACCCCATTTGTGTACAATGAATCAACATGCAGTCTGTAAAAAATAAAAATAAAATAAAAATAAATAAATACATAGAAAATAAAATAAAAATAAATAAAAATAAAATAAAATAAAAATAAATACATAGAAAAGAGAGAAAATATATTAATTTTCTTTGTGTGCATGATTGTCTCACCTAAAAAGGTAATAAGTAAATAAATAAATAAATAAATGAATATTTTTTCCCTTTCTAAAAATCTTGATATTATGGTTCAAATGCCTTGTAATTGAACTTCATGGTTTAAATTTTAAACACATGGAATAATAAACACCTTACTTATGATTTAGAGTAATCTCTATCTTTCCTATAGAATATTACTGGGTTTCTATCTATTTTTGTGTTCCCAGATGCAAAAATGAGATTTTTAAAGAAAATAAGGCCTTTCATTTATTGTCTTATAGATGGGTCTTCCATTTCTAATAGTGATAGGTTCTCTGTTTTCACTTAATCAGCTCAAGTGAAAATTTGATAAATTGATAAATTGAAATGTATCTTTTAAAAAACATATGACTTTGTCTTCTCTATTGCCTGTTTTCTACTTTTCTTTAATAGTTCAGCTGCTATCTTTATTATTTCCAAACTTTCATTTAATTTAGTCTTTTCTATTTGATTGCAGTGGAAACTTAGATCATTGACTTTATATATTTTTAATATAAGCAATAAAAATTGTCTTCCTCAGTTCAAAATACTTTCTAATTTTCCTGGTACTTCTTCTCTGATTCATGAAAAATTTCATAGGGTGCAGTTTAGTATCCAAATATTTGTGATTTCCTTTGAAGTAAGATTATTCTTACTAATTTATTTATGATATATTTGAGATAGTGTACTTTGTATGATTTCTATCCTTTTAAACTTATTGAAACTTTTTTGAAATATATGGTCAGTTCTAAAGAATGTACTTCTTTCACTTGAAAAGAAGTGTGTTTTGCAATTCTTTAAACAGTGTTTTATACATTTTGATTTCAACATGGGGGATGACATTAAAATTTTCTCAGTCTACTGATTTTTTTAAAGTATGTTAGTTGCTGAGAAAGGAGTCTTAAATATATATACAATGGAATATTACTCAGCCATAAAGAATAATAAAATTATGGCATTTGCAGGCAAATGGATGAAATTGGAGAATATCATGTTAAGTGAGATAAGCCAATCTCAAAAAAAAACAAAGAACAAATGATCTCGCTGATAAGTGGATGATGACACATAATGGGGGGTGGGAGGGAGGCAAGAATGGAGGAAGGAGAGACTGTATAGAGGGAAAAGAGGGGTGAGGGGAAGGAAAAAGTAACAGAATGAATCAAACACCATTACCCTATGTAAATGTATGATTACACAAATGGTATGCCTCTACTTCAAGTACAGAGAAACAAGATGTATCCCATTTGTTTACAATAAAATAAATTTTAAAAAAACATGACAGTGAAATTATCTCTTCTCCTTTATTCTGTCCATTTTGCCTTCTGTATTTTGATACTATTAGGCCTATATACATTTATTATTATGTCTGCCTGATAATTTGTTCTTTTATCATAATAAATATCTATCTTATCCCCAGTGCAGAGGCATGTACCAATAGTCCCAGCTACTCAGGAGGTTGAGACAGGGAAATCACTTGAGCCCAGGAATTTGAAGCCAGCTTTGGCAACTTAAAAAATTCTGTCTCAAAAATGAACAAATAATAAATGTTCCTCTTTCTCCATGCTAATATGTGTGTTGAAGTTTATTTTTAAATTTCATTCAGTGTGAATATAGCCATTCCTGCCTTCTTTTGCTTGCTGTGTTCATGGTACATTTTTCTATTTTCAACCTATCTCTGTCTTCCTTTTTAAAGAGCTTCTCTTGGGGGTAGAGTATGTTAGTTCTGTTTCTTCTACAATGAAAATCTCTGCCTTTTAATTGCAGTTTTTTTAATATCATTAATGTAATGTAATTATTGACATGATTGGATTTTGGTCCATTTTATTATTTGTTTTCTGTTTGTTCCTTATGATTTTGTTGTTGTTGTTACTTTATCCCCTCTTCACTACCTTATGTGGAATAATTTGAACTTTTTTAATATTTCATTTTATCTATTGGATCTTAACCTATGCCTCTATGATTCTGATTTTTATTTTAGTGATTTCCCTAGTGATTTTTCTTTTAGAGATTATAATATATATGCCGAGTCTTTTATAATCTATTTGTAGTTAACATGGTTCCACTTCTCATAACATGTAATAATCTGGTCACTATATAGGCTCATTTAACCTCCCCACTCCCACATATCTTTTATGAATCAGTTGCCATATGTACCCCTTATGCGTACACTAAAAATCCTACAAGAAGATGTCATCATTTTGGATTTAAATAGTTCTATGTATTTTTAGAGGAGTAAGAAAAAATCATTTATATTTACTCAGATAGTTATAATTTATGATGTTCTTCATCAGAAGATTCTTCTAGCACCTGGAGTTCTACCTTTGGCCTGAGGAATTCCTTTAGCATTTCTGGCAGTGCAGATCTGCTGCTCTCCATCAGGAGATCCTAATGAATGATTCACAATGGAAAGCAGAAACTTATGTGAGAGATCATTTTTCTTCTAAAATGTATTAGGCATAAGAAAAACACTAACTACGTGGTATGGTTGTTTTAATGTTATGTGCTTAGTTGTCTTTCAGAGGTGATGTGCAGTGGTAATGGTAACCCGAGGTGGGAAAATGTGGTGTTTAATCCATGCACAGGCAGCACTTAGTTACTGACCATAATATTGACAAATGGCTGCATTACCATTTTAGGAAGCTGGAATGCTTTTGCTTTTTTTTGCTTTCCAATGCAAGGCATCAGACCCAGTGCCTTGTGCATGTAGGCAAGCCCCCTACCACTAAGGAATACCCTCAATCATGCAAAGATGCTTTTTGACTTCCAGTTGGTGATTTATGAGTAAATTATAACATGAAGGAATTAAGAAAGTTGGTGAACCCTGAGTCATAGGAATCACTCTAAGGAATGAAAGGGAGTGTTTCTGTCTCCATTCTACCTGGCAATGGAGGTAGAAACACCCCCTTTCATTCCTTAGGGTGACAAAAAGTTCCAAATTATTAGATTGAAATGTTAATCAAAATCATTCATGACATGGTCATTTAGCTGGAACTGAGAATTAAGAAAGGATACATAAATGTCCAAATAAATGTTAATACAGTATTATTTGTAATAAGCAAAAAATGGTAATAATCCAATTCACCAGGTGAATGGATAACATATTATGGTATATATCTACTTAATGGAATATTAATAAATTGAATATTATTCAAAAATGTTTTTAGTAGACAACTTTTTAAAAAATTTGGTACTGGGAATTAAATCCAAGGGCGCTTGACCACTGAGCCACATTCCCAGCCCTTTTTTGTTTGGTTTAGAGGTAGGGTCTTGATGAGTTGCTTAGGGCCTTGCTAAGTTGCTGAGGCTGGCTTTGAACACACAATCTTCCTGCCTCAGCCACCAGAGCCACTGGGAATACAGGTGTGCACCACCTCGCCCAGCAGTAAACAATTTTATTTGGCTTTTCCAATGCATTTAGTATAGTTTTCATTGGGGAAAACAGGTGATCTTTTTTATTTATCCTCATACTTAACAGAAGTTTTGTAGTACTTAATTAAAACACAAATCACCAATAAAATCATCATGAAAAGATTTCAGAAGAAATACAACTGACTGATCTGGAGCATACAGTTGGACAAGTAGAGGTGAGAATGTGCAGGCAGGCAGGGAATGGCAACTATGTAATCTGCAAGAGGTGGGCAAAGTTAGTATGTTTGACAGGGATTGAACATCCTAATTATAGAGGAATATTGTCACTAACCTATGCAGTTGGTTAAGTGGTGGTAAGTTAGGAAAGTCCTTGCTATATTGTCAAATTGTCTTTCAGAAGGTGGTATAGATTTGAACTTTGACAAAATTTTAAAAGTCCTCAATTCTTAAAAAATGTTTAAAAATCTTGCCAGGTGTGGTGGTGCACTCCTGTGATCCCAGCAGCTCTAGAGGCTGAGGCAGAAGGATCACAAGTTCAAAGCCTCAGCAACTTAGCAAGACCCTGTCTCAAGATTTAAAAAACAAAAACAAAAACAAAAAAAGGGGCTGGGGATATAGCTCAGTTGGTAGAGTGCTTGCCTTGTAAGTTCAAGGCCCTGGGATCAATCCCAGCATGGGAAAAAATAAATAAAAATAAATAAATAAATAAATAAATAAATAAATAAATAAATAAATACAAAAGGACTAGGGATGTGACTCAGTGGTTAAGTGCCCCTGGGTTCAATCCCTGGTACCAGGGGAAAAAAAAAAATCTTTGCCTATTTTAAAGTAATTAATAGTATCTCATTGTTCTTTTTATTTGCATTGCTTAGATCCAAATGGTTGTTTTGGGGTGTACTTTTAATAATTTAGCACATTTCCAGACATTTTATTTGCAATCCGTACAGTTGATTGTTCACAAAAGGGCAGCTCACCTTTCTTACCTCTGCTAGTGGAACTGGAAGCAGGAGTAACCATAAGAAGGATTAGAAAGAGGCCTGAGGTTCTCTGTGTCTGTGACTCAGGCATGTAAAGCCTAGTGATTGAGCTCTGATCATATTGGCATAATTTTCTTTCATTTTATGATGAAGTATTAATTGTACATAGTACAACTAACATAAATCATTGTTTGAAACTTGGGCCCTATTTTAATTTTTGAGTTCTGAACTAAGAAAAAAAAATCAGGCCCCTTACATGTTCCAGTTTTCTTATCCTGAAACCTGTCATTATTCTATTATTATGAGTGTTTGCGGAGGAGAGGAGAAAAAAATAGGTTAGAGTTATCTCACATTTTTTTCTTATAAACCTTAATTAGAAAGGTTTTGTGGTAAAGCTTTCAGCTTCAGCTTACCTAATCTATTTCTTCCTTATAAAGCTTTTAAACTTTGCACAGTCAGGAATGGCTTTTATCTCATGCACAAATGAAATCAAAATCAAAATGCAGATTGAGCTATCAGCTACATAATACCAGTAATCCTAGTAGAGTTGAACTCCAGGTGAATAATTATAGATTCCTAGAATTAGCAGAAAAGAAAGGGAAAATCATAATGTGTGTGTGTGTGTGTGTGTGTGTGTGTGTGTGCGTGTCTGTGCCTGTGTACAGAGAGAGAGTGTGTGTTCATTAACCTTGCCAGGACCTTGATAGTAAACCCAGTCAATATTCTACATAGTTTCTTAAGGTCTTACTTTCTTCAAGTCATTGAGGGATTCAAAGAATATCTTGTTATTAAGTGTATAATTTGGACTTCTCTAATATAGGTAAAGGCTGTTGCTACAGAATCACCTAGTAGTGCCTTAGAAGCATAATAGCATGTTACATCAAGTACTTGGATAATCTATGGGTGTTTCATAGGGTATTAATAAAACTAAATTGAAGGGCTGAGAGTGTAGCTCTAGAGTGCTGGAGTGTTTGCCTAGCAGGCAACATAACCTGGGTTTGATCCCCAGTGCCACAAATACAGACAAAGGAGGAGGAGGATGAAGAGGAGGAGGAGAGGATGAAGAAGAAGAAGAAAAGAATTGAGATACAGTAAGTTCAACAGATCAGGAGTTGCTTGTAGTTGGAAAAAATAGTTCACTATATTTGCAGATCCTAAGAAGAGGGTGCACACAGAAGGAAACATCAAGGTGGGATGGTGTCAGAGGGAGAGGGAGGCACTGGGACAAGAAACTTGACTGTAGTTTCTATAAAGAGGTACCCAGAGGCAGGGTGTGCAAGCTGCTGGTTTGAATACTTTCAGTGGACTGTGGAATAGAGGCTCTATGCTGTTGTCTGGTACTGGCCCAGGACTGATTAGGGCAGATAAAGGAGATGGTTGGAGTATAGGCTTTGGATTGGTTGGTTTGCATTTGAAAAACACTCTGTGGGCACTTGTTTACTATCTATCTCTAGAACTAGGTTCTCTGTTAGAGGGACAATCTCTCCAGGGTCAGCAAAGTCCTAGATGTCAAAGCACCAGAATACAGAAAATGAGCAATCTGGTTAATTGATGCTCAATGTTCATGATCCTACTCATCTCTGTGTTACTTTGGAATTCAGTCAGTTATTCCAAGTGCAAGCTAGAGTCCTACATTTCAGCACATGTACAATTTATCAGGCCCTCCTGGTCAATGGCAATGCAAACAGCAAAAGTTTTCTGTATTCTGCTGTTTATCAGAATTCAAGAGGTGGACCTGGATGGGACTCTTTGGAAAACTTCCTTGAGACCCCCAATTAAACAGGAGGACAGAAAAAGTATGCCATCTCCCTCCTCTCTGAGAGGACCCACACTCTCCCTTTATCCATTGAAAGCATTCCCATTTTGCTCTCTTCTATCCCATCTACTAAACTCATGCCTGCTATTCTGAGTGATGTGTCTGAAATCCTTCCAACCTGATCACAAAGAACTGGTGACTGATGATCTCCATGGTTTTTTCGACTCCCTGAATGCCCTTGCTTTGCAACAGGAACAAAAGCTCATAGAGTTTATTGGCACCGTCAAGATCAGGTACCTAAAATGAAGCTAAGCAGTCTCACTTCATAGCAAAACTTTTCTCTACACCCTCATTGTCTTTCTGGTCATCAGTGAGCCTACTGAAAGTGCTACTGGAAAAATAAAAGTAGTATAAACTGTGATATTTAATATCCAACCCAACATAGTAAGAAAATAGAATAGATGGAATAATTTTTATGCTGGAGAAAGGACAAGACTTAAAAAAGAAACAATGAACAAGTAATATGTAAGCTTGGTAACCCTTATCAATAAAACACTTACAGAGGTAGGGGCAAATTCTTAACATTAATGTACCATCAAAGTGTCCTTTCCTTTGTTTCAGCAAAACCTTTTTGGAGAAAGTTAAGAACCAGTCATGATCTCCAAGATTACAGAGCCACTCTAACTTTTGCTTTTAGGTTCTTAGAGTGCACTTAACTCATTTTTTATATTGAACTGGGCATGCCCAGAGTGTTCATGTTCACCACCTCTGTGACCCAGAATGGAACAATGCCCAGAAGCATTTGTGTCCACCATTTGAAGCTTTTACCAGGTGTGCTATATGACCTTGAGCAGAGAATTCTAAGAAATGTATCTGCCATTTTTCCTTTATGAATGATAACCCTGGACTGAGCATACTCAGAAATGTATACTAAACTGAACATGCTTAGAAATGTGCCCAGCCCTAAAGTAAATATTGTGGGCTCCCAGAATAAAATCTCCCTGCTTTTGTTCTTCACGGAGAGCATTGCTTTGCAGATAATTCTGAAGTTCCCCTTACTTGCCGTTAGGTAATAAAACTCTCCATTCTTTCACCTTCTGGTTGTGCTCATAGGCTTCATACTCACCAAGAAGTGAACCCATTTTGTTTGGTTCCATAAGCGACCTTAAACAAAAGGAACAAAACTGGAGGCATTACACTACCTGAGATAAAATACACTACCATGCTGTAATAATTAAAATAGCATATGACTTGTGTCAAAAAGACAAACCAGGGAAACAGAATGGAGAGCTTAGAAATAAATGCACACATTTACAATCAATTGATTATCAACAAAGGTGCCAAGAACATACATAAATGATGTTGGGAAAATGAATATGTACATGAAAAAGAATGAAATTAGATCCTTATATCACACCATCAAAATAGATATATTGAAAAGCTTCAATATAAAACAACTAAAAGAAAACATAGAGAGGGAACCTCCCTGACATTGGTCAGAGCAATGAGTGTTTGCATATGATCAAAGCACAGACAAAAAAAGCAAAAGTAGACAAATGGTATTACATCAAGCCAAAAAGCCTCTGCACAATAAAGTTTCTATTGTTTAAATGAGTATCCCACAAAGGTCTGTATGTAAAATCTTTGTCTCCAGAGTGGCTATATTGGGAGATACTGTGGACTTTTTTTTTTTTTTTTTTAGTTATGCATGACAGTAGAATCCATTTTGACATAAGTATAAAAGCACAGAATGTATCTTGTTCTAATTCAGACTCAATTACCTATCATTCCCCTTCCCTCTCCCCACCCTTGGACTTTAAAGAGATGGTTCCTACTGACAGTTCCTTAGATCACTGAGGGCATGCCCTCAAAATAATGCATATATACATGATTTTAAAATTCGCAAAGGACCTGAATAGATATTTCTTAAAAAGAGAAAGAGGGAGAGAGAGAGACAGAGAGACAGAGAGAGAGAGAGAGATACAAATGGCCAATGGTAAATGAAAAAATGCTCAGCATTTCTAATCATCAGGGAGATGTGAATTAAAACCACAATGAGATATCACCTCATACCTGTCAGAATAGTTATCAAAAAGTTAAGATAAAATGTGTTGGCAAGAATGTAGAGAAAAAGAAAAGCCTTGTACATTGTTGGTGGCAATGTAAATTAGAGCTGTCATTATGGAAAATAGTATGGAGGTTCTTCTGAAAATTAAAAATAGAACTATCATGATTCAGCAACCCAGTGGAAATGGATATATATCTAATGGAAATATGGATATACATCCAATGGAAATGGAATTGATATGTCAAGAGATATCTGCCCTGCTACGTTCATCACACCATTATTCACAGTATTCAAGATACAGATTCAACTTAAGTGTCCATCCATAGGTGAACAGATAAAGAAAATATGGTCAACACACATGCATACAATGAAATAATGTTGCACCTTAAAAAGAAGAAAATCCTATGGTATTGGTACCAAAATAGACAGGTAGATCAATGGTACGGAATAGAGGACATGGACACAAACCCAAATAAATACAATTTTCTCATACTAGACAAAGGGGCCCAAAATATGCAATGGAGAAAAGATAGCCTCTTCAACAATGGTGCTGGAAAAATTGGAAATCCATATGCAGCAGAATGAAACTAAACCTATATCTCTCACCGTGCATGAAACTCAACTCAAAATGGATTAAGGACCTCAGAATCAGACCAGAGACCCTGCAGATTATAGAAGAAAAAGTAGGTCCAGATCTTCAACATGTGGGCTTAGTACCAGACTTCCTCAACAGGACTCCCATAGCACAAGAAATAAAAGAAAGAATCAAGAACTGGGATAGATTCAAACTGAAAAGCTTTCTCTCAGCAAAGGAAACTATCAGCAATGCAAAGAAAGAGCCTACAGAGTGGGAGAAAATCTTTGCCAATCATACTTCAGATAGAGCACTAATCTCCAGAATCTATAAAGAACTCAAAAAACTCTACACCAAGAATACAAATAACCCAATCGACAAATGGGCTAAGGAAATGAATAGACACTTCACAGAAGAAGATCTACAAGCAATCAACAAACATATGAAAAAAGGTTCCACATCTCTAGTAAAAAGAGAAATGCAAATCAAAACCACCCTAAGATTCCATCTCACCCCAATTAGAATGGTGATTATCAAGAATACAAGCAACAACAAGTGTAGGCAAGGATGTGGGGAAAAAGGTTCACTCATACATTGCTGGTGAGGCTGCAAATTAGTGCAGCCACTCTGGAAAGCAGTGTGGAGATTCCTTAGAAAACTTGGAATGGAACCACCATTTGACCCAGCTATCCCACTCCTTGGCCTATACCCAAAGGACTTACAATCAGCATACTACAGAGATACAGCCACATCAATGTTCATAGCTGCTCAATTCACAATAGCCAGATTGTGGAACCAACCTAGATGTCCTTCAATTGATGAATGGATAAAGAAACTGTGGTATATATATACAATGGAATATTACTCAGCCATAAAGAATGATAAAATTATGGCATTTGCAGGCAAATGGATGAAATTGGAGAATATCATGCTAAGTGAGATAAGCCAATCTCAAAAAACCAAAGGAGAATGATCTCGCTGATAAGCGGATGATGACACATAATGGGGGGGTGAGAGGGGTTAGGGTTAGGGTTAGGGTTAGGGAGGAAGGAAGGACTGTATAGAGGGAAAAGAGGGGTGGGAGGTGTGGGGGGAAGGGAAAAAATAACAGAATGAATCAAACAACATTACCCTATGTAAATTTATGATTACACAAATGGTATGCCTTTACTCCATGTACAGAGAAACAACATGTATCCCATTTGTTTATAATAAAAAAAAAAGAAGAAAATCCTGTCATTTGCAACATCAGGCTGAACTTGGAGAACATATACTAAGTGAAATAAATTAGTCACAGATGGACAAACACTGTATGATCTCACATATGAATCCAAAAATATTCACAGGAGCAGAGAATTAAATGGTGGTTACCAGGGGCTGCTGGGAAAAGAAGTATTGGGAGATGTTGGTCAAAATTTTAGTCAGTTAAGAATAAGTTCAAAATCTATTATACAACATCATTACTGTAGTTAATAACAAAGTATTCCACTGCTGAAAATTACTGAGAGTAGATTTTAAATGTTCTCACTTAAAAAGTTAAGAAGATGCATATGTTAAAAAATAAAGAATAAAATACTTTAACAGATTATACACATGTGAGAGAATGGAATTTTAGCTATTTGAATAAAGCTTCTTTATATAATAATGTGACAATAATTACATAGCAGTACATTTTCAATCCAACTCAGTTTTCAATCCTCTTTACCGATTTTACAAAATGCAAGAAAATTCCCAGGGAACTCAACTATTGATCAGAACATTGATAGGCTCTTTTCTTTCTCTTCGGTCTCATGAAACATAGAATGAAATGGCAAGATCTATACTTCAGATTTTAAGTCTTTTAAAATCTTTCCTTTCTTCTTTGCGTACATTTCATCTCCAAAGATATTCTTTTTGCCATACTGTCACTCTCCTCATGAATCTATAAATTAAATTGTGGCTAAGAAAAACCTCTGCAGCCCAATTTAATAGAAGCGGGAAGCGCTAGTCCCTGGGTTACAGGGCAAGTTGTGAAATGCAGATGACAGCCCACATCCTCCCCTCCTCCAGCCCCCACCAACCCCCTCTCAGGCAGGCGACATGGTCCTGTTAGCCTACAATTTGAAATCTTAATATAAAAAGCAAAATACAACTTCAAAATATTTTCTACATTTTCTCTTTCCTCACAATTTTTGAAGATTTAATTCTGACCAGGGACTATATTGAAAGAACTTATTGTGGTTGAACATATCCAAGAAATTCATTTTGCCATATGCAGTCTTCTCAGAGATTACATGGCTCAATTCTTTTGAGTCAATCATCTTCCCTCTTACTTTAATTTTCTAAATGGGCTCATTTGTTTGTCTTATTTTAACTCTAGGACCATATTAGGATTCCTTAGTTTAAAACACTCACATTAACATTTCTGTTCTCATATTCAAAACATGAGATGCTTGGGATTTATTGCAGAGGAAAGCTGGTAAAAGCTAGACAAAAATAAACAAAAATACTAGCATAGAATGTAGACTCAAACCCAGAGAAAAATCTGTTATGGGTTGAAAACACATTATTTAAGTTCCCTACACTTAAAAAATAATAATCTCTTGCTTAGTTATTTGCAATCAATCCTGAAAATGTTCAGAAATCAAGAATTTTGGTTCATGAAGTTTACAGAGAAAGGGTCCTCATGAAAGAAAAGGTTAAAATTTGAGACTCAACGTCAAGGAAAATGTCCCGGTATCTTTAGATCATTACTGCATTGTTTGGGGAATGTTTAGAGGCTTAGGGCTCAAATGGATCTCCAAAGAGTATGTTGTAAGAAACCACACTATCTGGCACACGCAAGGACCAGATGCCCTGTTAAGTCTTTCCACATTCTTCTAGCACTGTGATGTGCAGGTGTATAAAACCCTTATATAAATTTCTAGGCATTGCAGGGTATTCTACAGGAAGGTAGAATTTTTATTGATCTTAAGGAAATTCTTCGTGACTGCACATATTTCAGCACCAAAGTATTTTCTAGTTCTGTGCCAAAACGGATTAGGTTTTAGTTGCATCTATAAATTCTCTGAAGAGGCTGGGGATTACAGTGGCTTAGATTCCTTTAAAATTAATGAGAGCAGAAACAGATTGGAAAAAAAACAGGTAGAAAACTCTGGAAAAAGGGTCCTTGACCACCACAGTCCCCTGGGGTTCTTACTTGGTCCCTGTGATCAGGCAGGTAATGAAACTGGCCACAGTGGTTTGGTTTTAACCTGATTTTGCATTATTCCATACTCATATCTTAGTCACTTTGCACTTGTCTTGCATCTATAAAAGAAAGACATTATTTTCTGAAAAATATGTTCCAGATGCATCACTGTGTACAGCAAGTTGAGAGTAATCTAAATACCTTTTTAAGTTACATAAATAAAAGTAATCAGATTAGCCCTACCACCCCAATTCATTTGGGGCTTTCTAAGAAGATGAAGGCCTTATCTGTTTCAGGGCTGAACTTCAGCTTTCTCTCTCATTATAAATCCTCCTGCAATAAACCATCCAGAAATTACCTTCACATCTGAAATCTCAGTACTTGGATTTGTGCTTCTGAGGTCATCCGGCTATTGGTAAATTTTTTTAACCCTCTTGACATTTAGCTTTAGAAAATCAATTTAAATCACCCAACCCCACTGAGGAGCATAGGAAGGGGTCTGACCTGACCTCAGGTCAGTATTGGAGGGCAGACCAATGGCCCTGCAGACTCTAATCCTATAGGGTCCTGTCTTTCCAGCCAATTCTGCAGACATTAGTCAGGACAGATCTTGAGTTCTCTCATCTCTGTCTCTTAAAATAAATTTGGGGATACAATGGGAAAAGCTAAATTCTTAACTTGTATTGGGATAAAACCAGTAAGCATAGCTAAATAGACAAGGATTGTGACCTAAGGTCTTCTTCTTCCAGGTTCATCATTTTGAAACAATGGCATACATGTTTACAGCTTGTTTTGTGGCTCTAAAATAAGGGTAAATAAATGTATCTTAGTAGAGTCAGAAACTCTCTGAAGTTATGCTTAAATGGTAACTGGGCATAGTTTGTAATCACAGCCTCAAAGAAGTTTCTGGTCCCCAAACGGGTTAAAGAACTACTACTCTGAGGGAACATTTACTTCCCAAAGAAATAATGGTATTATTTAATTCAATTCCATAAACAAAAATTGAGAGCCATCTCTTTTGCCAGATACCCTGCTACATGCTAGAAACAAACAAACAAACAAAAATATAAGAAAGAAAAACTACTATTATTTATTAAACTCCTACTGTGTGCCACACCCAGGTGCAAGGACTTACTTTAAGATTCATACAGGCTTTAGGGATTGAGTATAATTATAAGGAATTTACAGATATGGATGCCACTTTCACACAATCTCAAACTAATAAGAGGTGGAGTATTAGAAATTAAAACCATCTGAGTGACTGGTGCTTGTAGCTTCTATGCTGCTTGCCTGCAGATGAATGAATAGTAAATAAATGCAAGCAAGATGCTACTTTAGAGAGAGATCTATCCTGTCTAATTCTTTCTGTCTTTGCCCTCAGCGCCTTAATTGCATACACCATATCTTTCTCCTAAACAAAAGCAGCAGTGCTTTTTATGTGATTTCCTTACTTCCACCTTGGGTAGATCTAAGGCAGTTCTTCACATTGCAGCCAGGGTGGTCTTTCAGATAGATTATGTCACTTCCTGGCTTAAGACCAGCAGTGGATTCCTACTGAGATTATTAGTGATCATTAACTGTCCAAAGTACTACTCTAGACTTGGGAAAGAGGATTCCTTAGGGTAGGGACCTCTACACTTTGGGAGGCCTTCCATGAAATTTTCTAGGACCGCCCCACCGCCAATCCCCCCAGACTAGTGCCTGAGACCAGTGGGGGTCAGCAGAGGTTTCTCTTACACGGGTGCTAGTCACTGTTTCTCCCCATGAGGACACTCTCCAACACGCCTGTGTTGTCCTGCACTATCCTGGCCAGATCCAGGAGGGGTACTGGTGAAAGAATCATTTTCATATTATAGAGTCAGAGAAATCTTGTAAGATTGAGCCACCAGAATAGAGATAGCACACTGATTTAGGTTGACATATACGTGGGATAGAGAACAAGTTTAGGGCCCTTTTAACAAAAGACCACAAACTCAGTAGCTTAAAACAACATGAATTTATTACCTTACAATTCTGGAGGCCAGAAGTCTAAAATCAGTCTGCAGAGCTGAATTCTTTCCGAATGCTCTAGGGGAGAATCTGTTTCCTTGTCTTTTTCCAACTTTAAGATTCTGCCTACATGCTTTGACTTAAGGTCTTTTCCTTTAATTCCAAAACCACATTATATCTTCTATTTCCCTCTATAAAAACCCTTATGATTACACAACTCCAATTATCAGTGATAATTTTCCCATAAGAAGACCTTGATTTAATCCTACCTGCAAATTCTTTTTTTAAAATGTAAAATGACATAGTTACAGGTTTGGGGGTTTGGATGTAGATATCTGGGAGGGACATTATTTAGCCTTCTATGGTTCTGGATTATCTGCATTCATTTGGTCATGGACTAGAAAGAGGGACTGGGTATTAAGCCTTGTCTGTTTGTGTTCCCACCATGGTGCAGTCCTGTCTCCAGTACCTGAGGGACACAAGGGGAGATGAGATCATAGATGTCCTTTGCCCAATCACTCTAGAGACAATGGCTCAGTCACTAGCCTCGGACTTCACTAATGTAGATGAACAATGTATGTAGCTCTAACACTGCTGTATTGTAGAAATCTCTTAGGTTGCTTCACTAATTTTTTTGTTTGTGTGTGTGTGTGTGTGTGTGTGTGTGTGTGTGTGTGTGGCCCTGGGGATCAAACCCAGAGCCACATCTGTGTCATTCAAGTGCTCTACTACTAAGATACATCCCCAGCCTACTAAAATTGTTTTAAAACCTACTATACTAATAATACTAATTCTAGTGGATTAAAGATCAAACTATGAAAAGCAAAAATTGCAAAGAAACTATAAGAAATACCTTCATGATTTGTGATAGGAAATTTCTTATGTAAGATGCAAAAATCACTCATCATAAAGGAAAAGTTCACTAAATTTGACAGTGGAACATTTCTTCATACAGATACCATAAATAAAGTGAAAAGATAAATTACAGAGTAAAAGATATTTTCAGCATACATAAGAAACAAAAGATTAGTATCTAGAATATATAAATAACTCCCATAATAAAAAAAGAACAGACAACTCAATTTGTAAAATATGCAAAATCCTTGAACTGGCTCTTCATATGTAAGGAACCCAGCAGACTATTACATGAAAGTATACACAACTTCATTAGTAACCCAGGAAATGCATGTCAAGGATATATGTCAAGGAGACATACATCCCCAAATTGGCATTAATCAACACATCTGAAAAGATTTCATGTTTGTGTTTGTGTGAACATGAAACATCAGACACTCTCATACACACACTGCTTTGAGACAGCAAATGGAAACTATCACTCTGGAAAACAGTGTTATTTAATAAATTGGGGGTTTCAAGATGGCGGCCTAGAGGGCGGCTGCATTTCACGTTGCTCCAGGACTCAAGATTCAAAAGAGGAGATAGTGAGAGACTTGGGACCAACTCAAAGCCGCCGGGTGAGTTTCTCCCATTGGGGAGGCGTCCTGGATGGGGCGGTAGCCCCGGAACACAGGGAACTTTGTGAAGTAGAGCTGCCTGGCGAGACGCCCCTCCCCCCGCTGGAGCGGTAAACATGGACAGCGGGGAACTTTGCAGAGGAGGCCGTGCAACACACCACTTGGTTTTGGAGCAATCTGCCGGGGCTCCGGCGGCTGCCAGAGAAAGAGTTGGGGGCGAGCTATTTGGACTCAGCAACCGCCTGAACAACGGGGAGGGGGCTGTCCTGAGGGGGTGGAGGTGCGCAGTGAGTTGCTTGGTCTCCAAGCGCCCACACAGAACACCGGGTGGCTGCCTGGAGGAAGAGACGAGCAGCGGGTCACTGGGGCTTGGAGCAGGTACGAGGCTCCAGGTGGCTGCTCAGAGGAGGGGTCCCATAGCCAGGCGATTAGGTGCAAAGCACGGCCCGGTCCGGGGACCTAGGCACCTTTTCTTGAAAGAGCTACACAGAGACAAGCTGAGGGGCAGAGCGAAGGTTCCAGGACTTCGGGCAGCTTCTCTGAGGAGGGGCTACCTAAGGAGACTCGTCTGCGAAGGGCAGGGCTCCCAGGCCCAGGAGGTAGGTCCGGGCCCCTGGGAATGTTGACTGGGAAGGCTGCCCTGCCCAGGCGGTAGTTGTGGACTGAGGGGAACCTCTAGGAGAGGAACTGACCAGCGAGACCTCCCCACTGGGTGAGTCTTCCCCGCCGGGTGAGGTTTTCCCACAAGGACAGTAAAACCAGAGACACAGGCCCAAACAGGCCTTGCCTCAGCCTGCAGCCTAGTTCCCCTTTAGATGACCATTGGTCAACAAGTGGAGGCACCTCTGCCCACTAGCAGGGAATATACCCCACCTGAAGACCACCACCCCTAGAGAGGCAGCTTCCTTGGGGAGCACCACAGTATCAAATTCCTCTAAGACTTCAGGCTACTGAAGGATAAGAGGGGATACACTAGCAATCTTCAGGGACATTATAAGTCAATAGAGGAAATCTGCAACATCTCAGCAGTCCACTGATACCTGAACGACAAGAGAAAACAAGGGAAAAAAATGCCTCGAACAAATCTGAATGTTACATCAATAAAATCCAATGACAGCATGGCAGAAGAAATGTCAGAAAGGGAGTTCAGAATGTACATAATTAACATGATAAGGGAAGCAAACGATGAAATGAAAGAGCAAATGCAGGCATTGAATGAACGCACCAATCAACAGTTAAAAGAGCAAATACAGGAAGCAAAAGACCATTTCAATAAAGAGTTAGAGATATTGAAAAAAAACCAAACAGAAATCCTTGAAATGAAGGAAACAATAAACCAAATTAAGAACTCCATAGAAAGCACAACCAATAGGATAGAACACCTGGAAGACAGAACCTCAGATATTGAAGACAAAATATTTAACCTCGAAAACAAAGTCGAACAAACAGAGAAGATGGTAAGAAATCATGAACAGAATCTCCAAGAACTATGGGATATCATGAAAAGGCCAAATTTGAGAATTATTGGGATTGAGGAAGGCTTAGAGAAACAAACCAAAGGAATGAACAACCTATTCAATGAGATAATTTCAGAAAATTTCCCAAATCTGAAGAATGAAATGGAAAATCAAGTTCAAGAGGCTTATAGGACTCCAAATACACAAAATTACAAAAGACCCACACCAAGGCACATTATAATGAAAATACCTAACATATAAAATAAAGACAGAATCTTAAAGGCTGTGAGAGAAAAGAACCAAATTACATTCAGGGGGAAACCAATACGGATATCAGCAGATTTTTCAAACCAGACCTTAAAAGCTAGAAGGGCCTGGAATAACATTTTTCAAGCCCTAAAAGAAAATGGATGCCAACCAAGAATCCTATACCCAGCAAAACTTACCTTCAGATTTGACGATGAAATAAAATCCTTCCATGATAAACAAAAGCTAAAAGAATATACAAAAAGAAAGCCAGCATTACAGAAAATTCTCAGCAAAATATTCCATGAAGAAGAGATGAAAAACAAAGAAGCAAATCAGCAAAGGGAGGAGCTATCCTAAAGGAACTCTCAAATAAAGAGGAACCAAGTCGTGTCAAAAATAAACTAATAAATGAATAAAATGAGTCAAATGACCGGGAATACAAATCATATCTCAATAATAACCCTGAATATTAATGGCCTGAATTCATCAATCAAAAGACATAGACTGGCAGATTGGATAAAAAAGAAAGATCCAACAATATGTTGCCTGCAAGAGACTCATCTCTTAGAAAGAGATACCCAAAGACTAAAGGTGAAAGGATGGGAAAAAACTTACCATTCACATGGACCCAGCAAAAAAGCTGGGGTATCCATCCTCATTTAAGATAAAGTGGACTTCAAGCCAAAGTTAGTCAGAAGGGATAAAGAAGGACATTTCATACTGCTTAAGGGAACCATAAATCAGCAAGACATAACAATTATAAATATCTATGCCCCAAACAGTGGCTCACCCATGTATGTCAAACAAATCCTTCTCAATCTCAGAAACCAAATAGACCACAATACAATAATACTAGGTGATTTTAACACGCCTCTCTCACATTGGACAGATCTTCCAAACAAAAATTGAACAAAGAAACCATAGATCTCAATAACACAATCAATAATTTAGACTTAACAGACATTTATAGCATATACCATCCAACGAAGAGTGAATACACTTTCTTCTCAGCAGCACATGGATCCTTCTCTAAAACAGACCATATATTATGCCACAAAGCTAATGTTAGCAAATACAAGAAGATAGAGACACTTCCTTGTATTCTATCAGATCATAATGGATTGAAATTAGAAATAAATGAAAGAGTAAAAAACAGAAATTACTCCAACACCTGAAGATTAAACAATATGCTATTATATGATGAATGGATAACAGAAGATATTAGGAAGGAAATTTAAAAATTCTTAGAGGTAAATGAGAAGAAAGAAACATCATATCAAAATCTCTGGGACACTATGAAAGCAGTACTTAGAGGAAAATTTATTTCATGGAGCACATTCAATAAAAGAAGCAAAACTCAACAAATAAATGACCTAACACTACAGTTCAAAGCCCTAGAAAAAGAAGAACAGACCAACACCAAAAGTAGGAGAAGACAGGAAATAGTTAAACTCAGAGCTGAAATCAACGAAATTGAAACAAAAGAAACAATACAAAAAATTGACAAAATAAATAGTTGGTTCTTCGAAAAAATAAACAAAATTGATAAACCGTTAGCCACACTAACACAGAGAAGACGAGAGAGAACCCAAATCACCAAAATTCGAAATGAACAAGGAAATATCACAACAGACACGATTGAAATACAAAACATAATTAGAGGCTATTTTGAAAATCTATACTCCAACAAAATAGAAAATTTCGAAGATATCAACAAGTTTCTAGAGACATATGAATTGCCTAAACTAAACGAGGAGGACATACACAATTTATTTTTTTTTTTTTATTTATTTATTTTTTTTATTTTTTTTACGTTTACATAGGGTAATGATGTTTATTATATTTTTCCCCTCCCCCCCACCCCTCCCACCCCTCCCACCCCTCCCACCCCTCTTTTCCCTCTACACAGTCCTTCTTTCCTTCATTCTTACTGCTCTCCTTAGCCTAACTCTAAACCTAACCCTAAACCTAATGCTAGCCCCTCCCACCCCCCATTATATGTCCTCATCCGCTTATCAGCGAGATCATTTGTCCTTTAGTTTTTTGAGATTGGCTTATCTCACTTAGCATGATATTCTCCAATTTTGACCATTTGCCTACAAATGCCATAATTTTATCATTCTTCATTGCGGAGTAATATTCCATTGTATAAATATGCCACAGTTTCTTTATCCATTCATCAACTGAAGGGCATCTAGGTTGGTTCCACAATCTGGCTATGGTGAATTGAGCAGCAATGAACATTGATGTGGCTGTATCTCTGTAGTATGCTGATTTTAAGTCCTTTGGGTATAGACCAAGGAGTGGGATAGCTGGGTCAAATGGTGTTTCCATTCCAAGCTTTCTGAGGAATCTCCACACTGCTTTCCAGAGTGGTTGCACTAATTTGCAACCCCACCAGCAATGTATGAGTGTTCCTTTTTCACCACATCCTCGCCAACACCTATTGTTGCTTGTATTCTTGATAATCGCCATTCTAATTGGAGTGAGATGAAATCTTAGGGTGGTTTTGATTTGCATTTCCCTTATTACTAGGGATGTTGAACATTTTTTCATATATCTGGTGATTACTTGTACATCTTCTTCTGTGAAGTGTCTGTTCATTTCCTTAGCCCATTTGTTGATTGGATTATTTGTATTCTTCGTGTAGAGTTTTTTGAGTTCTTTATAGATTCTGGAAATTAGCGCTCTATCTGAGGTATGGTTGGCAAAGATATTCTCCCACTCTGTAGGCTCTCTCTTCACATTTCTGATAGTTTCCTTTGCTGAGAGAAAGCTTTTTAGTTTGAATCTATCCCAGTTGTTTATTCTTGCTTTTATTTCTTGTGCTATGGGAGTCCTGTTAAGGAAATCTGATCCTGAGCCAACAAGTTGAAGATTTGTACCTACTTTTTCTTCTATAAGATGCAGGGTCTCTGGTCTGATTCCGAGGTCCTTGATCCATTTTGAGTTGAGTTTTGTGTAGGGTGAGAGATAGGGGTTTAGTTTCATTCTATTGCATATAGTTTTCCAGTTTTCCCAGCACCATTTGTTGAAGAGGCTATCTTTTCTCCATTGCATATTGTTGGAACCTTTGTCTAGTATGAGAAAATTGTATTTATTTGGGTTTGTGTCCATGTCCTCTATTCTGTACCATTGATCTACCTGTCTATTTTGGTACCAATACCATGCCGTTTTTGTTACTATTGCTTTGTAGTAGAGTTGAAGATCTGGTATTGCAATACCCCCTGCTTCGCTCTTGCTACTGAGGATTGCTTTAGCTATTCTAGGTTTTTTATTCTTCCAGATGAATTTCATAATTGCTTGCTCTATTTCTGCGAGGTACATCATTGGGATTTTAATTGGAATTGCATTGAATCTGTATAGAACTTTAGGTAGTATAGCCATTTTGACGATATTAATTCTGCCTATCCAGGAACATGGGAGATCTTTCCATCTTCTAAGGTTTTCTTGAATTTCTTTCTTTAGTGTTCTGTAGTTCTCATTGTAGAGGTCTTTCACCTCTTTTGTGAGATTGATTCCCAGGTATTTTATTTTTTTCGATGCTATTGTGAATGGGGTAGTTTTCCTAATTTCTCTTTCTGAAGATTCATCACTTATGTATAAAAATGCATTGGATTTATGAGCATTGATCTTGTAACCTGCTACTTTACTGAATTCACTTATGAGTTCTAAAAGTTTTCTGGTGGAATTTCCAGGTTCCTCTAAATATATAATCATGTCATCAGCGAACAGGGATAGTTTGAGTTCTTCTTTTCCTATTCGTATCCCTTTAATTTCTTTGGTTTGTCTGATTGCTCTGGCTAGAGTCTCAAGGACGATGTTGAATAGAAGCGGTGAAAGAGGGCATCCCTGCCTTGTTCCAGTTTTTAGGGGGAACGCTTTCAGTTTTTCACCATTTAGAATGATATTAGCCATGGGCTTAGCGTAGATGGCCTTTATAATGTTTAGGAATGTTCCCATTACCCCAATTTTTTCTAGTGTTTTGAGCATGAAGGGATGCTGTATTTTATCGAATGCTTTTTCTGCATCTATTGAAATAATCATGTGATTCTTAACTTTAAGTCTGTTGATATGGTGAATGACATTTATTGATTTCCGAATGTTGAACCAACCTTGCATCCCTGGGATAAAACCCACTTGATCGTGGTGCACTATCTTTTTAATATATATTTGTATGCGATTTGCTAAAATTTTGTTGAGAATTTTTGCATCGATGTTCATTAAGGATATTGGTCTGAAATTTTCTTTCCTTGATGTGTCTCTGTCTGGTTTAGGTATCAGGGTGATATTGGCTTCATAGAACGAGTTTGGTAGGGTTCCCTCCTCTTCTATTTCATGGAATAGTTTGAGGAGTATTGGAATGAGCTCTTCTTTAAAGGTTTTGTAGAACTCGGCTGAGAACCCATCTGGTCCTGGACTTTTCTTTGTTGGTAGGCTTTTGATGACCTCTTCTATTTCATTGCTTGAAATTGGTTTATTTAAGTTGTGTATGTCCTCCTCGTTCAGTTTAGGTAGTTCATATGTCTCTAGAAATTTGTTGATGTCTTCAAGGGTTTCTGTTTTGTTGGAGTATAGATTTTCGAAATAGCTTCTAATTATGTTTTGTATTTCACTCGTGTCTGTTGTGATGTTTCCTTGTTCATTCCGAATTTTAGTAATTTGAGTTTTCTCCCTCTTTCTCTTTGTTAGTGTGGCTAAGGGTTTATCAATTTTATTTATTTTTTCAAAGAACCAACTATTTATTTTATTAATTTTTCCGATTGTTTCTTTTGTTTCGATTTCGTTGATTTCGGCTCTGATTTTAACTATTTCCTGTCTTCTACTACTTTTGGTATTGGTCTGCTCTTCTTTTTCTAGTGCTTTGAGCTGTAGTGTTAACTCGTTTATTTGTTGATTTCTACTTCTTTTTTTGAATGCACCCCATGAAATAAATCTTCCTCTAAGTACTGCTTTCATAGTGTCCCAGAGATTTTGATATGATGTGTCTTTGTTCTCGTTTACTTCTAAGAATTTTTTTATTTCCCTCCTGATGTCTTCTGTTATCCATTCATCATATAATAGTGTATTATTTAGTCTCCAGGTATTGGAGAAGTTTCTGTTTTTTATTCTGTCATTTATTTCTAATTTCAATCCATTATGATCTGATAGAGTACAAGGTAGTATCTCTATCTTCTTGTATTTGCTAACATTAGCTTTGTGGCATAAAATATGGTCTATTTTAGAGAAGGATCCATGTGCTGCTGAGAAGAAAGTGTATTCATTCTTTGTTGGATGGTATATTCTATATATGTCCGTTAAGTCTAAATTGCTGATTGTGTTGTTGAGATCTATAGTTTCTTTATTCAATTTTTGTTTGGACGATCTATCCAGTGGTGAGAGAGGTGTGTTAAAATCGCCTAGTATTATTGTGTTGTGGTCTATTTGATTTCTGGAATTGAGAAGGATTTGTTTGACGTACGTGGGTGAGCCAATGTTCGGGGCATAGATATTTATGATTGTTATGTCTTGCTGATTTATGCTTCCCTTAAGCAGCATGTAATGTCCTTCTTTATCCCTTCTGACTAGTTTTGGTTTGAAGTCCACATTATCTGAGATGAGGATGGATACTCCAACTTTTTTGCTGTGTCCGTGTGCATGGTATGTTTTTCCCCATCCTTTCACCTTTAGTCTATGGGTGTCTCTTTCTATGAGATGTGTCTCTTGCAGGCAGCATATTGTTGGATTTTTCTTTTTAATCCAATCTGCCAGTCTGTGTCTTTTGATTGATGAATTCAGGCCATTAACATTCAGGGTTATTATTGTGATATGATTTGTATTCCCAGTCAATTGACTCATATTTGTTTTTGACATGATTTGGTTTCTCCTTTATTTGGCTATTCCTTTAGGCTAGCGCCTCCTGTTGCTGATTTGCATCGTAGTTTTTCATCTCTTCCTCATGGAATATTTTGCTGAGAATGTTCTGTAATGCTGGCTTTCTTTTTGTAAATTCCTTTAGCTTTTGTTTATCATGGAAGGATCTTATTTTATCGTCAAATTTGAAGGTAAGTTTTGCTGGGTATAAGATTCTTGGTTGGCATCCATTTTCTTTCAGGGCTTGGTATATGTTGTTCCAGGCCCTTCTAGCTTTTAGGGTCTGGATTGAAAAATCTGCTGATATTCTTATTGGTTTCCCTCTGAATGTAATTTGATTCTTTTCTCTCGCGGCCTTTAAAATTCTGTCTTTATTTTGTATGTTAGGTATTTTCATAATAATGTGCCTTGGTGTGGGTCTGTTGTAATTTTGTATGTTTGGAGTTCTATAAGCCTCTTGTACTTGGTTCTCCATTTCGTTCTTCAGATTTGGGAAATTTTCTGTTATTATTTCATTGAATAGATTGTTCATTCCTTTGGTTTGTTTCTCTAAGCCTTCCTCAATCCCAATAATTCTCAAATTTGGCCTTTTCATGATATCCCATAGTTCTTGGAGATTCTGTTCATGATTTCTTACCATCTTCTCTGTTTGTTCCACTTTGTTTTCAAGGTTAAATATTTTGTCTTCAATGTCTGAGGTCTGTCTTCCAGGTGTTCTATCCTATTGGTTATGCTTTCTATGGAGTTTTTAACTTGGTTTATTGTTTCCTTCATTTCAAGGATTTCAGTTTGGTTTTTTTTCAGTATCTCTAACTCTTTATTGAAATGATCTCTTGCTTCCCGTATTTGGTCTTTTAACTGTTGATTGGTGTGATCATTCAATGCCTGCATTTGCTCTTTCATCTCCTCCTTCAATGCCTGCATTTGCTCTTTCATCTCCTCATTAGCTTCCCTGATCGTTTTAATTACGTACATTCTGAACTCCCTTTCTGACATTTCTTCTGCTGTGCTGTCATTGGGTTTTATTGATGTAGTATCTAGGTTTGTTTGGGACATTTTCTTCCCTTGTTTTCTCATAATGGTCAGTTGTCAATGGGACCCTGAGATATTGCAGTTTTCCACTATTGGCTTATAGTGTCCCACTAGATTTCCAGTGTATCACCTCCCAGCCTTCAGTAGCCTGATGTCTTGGAGGAATCTGATAAAGCAGCTCATTCGAAGAATACTGCCCCTAGCCCCCTACTGGTTCCACGTTTTGGAACTGGCTCTGTGCGGAAATGCTCTCACTGTGGGCCTGCACCGTGCAGCTGGCCGTGTGGGAAGAGCCCACTGCCGGAGTGTGGAAGACTACCTTGGGAAGACTCAAGCTGCCCTGCCCGGCTCTGCTAAGCCACCTCTATCTGGGCCTGCCACCCGGGCTGAGCTTTACCCAGTGGGCAGACTCACCCGTGGCTCCACTTCAGTCCGAGTCTCTCAATGCCTCCCCTTCTTAACTCCTGGGTTCTGGAGCGACCGGGGGTGCAGTCTCCCTCTAGGCCGCCATCTTGGATCGCCCCGTGAAGAGAGCCCGCAGCCGGAGTGGGCAGAGCCGCCTGAAGAGGTCTCCGGCTGCCCTGTCCTTATCCCTGAGGCTGACTGCAGATCGAGGCTCTCCGCTGGTTCTTTGCAGGAGTACACTGCACTGCAGCAGCTCCGGGACTCGGAGCGTGCTCTGTTCAGACAGGCTCTCACTAGCGGGCCAGTTCCGTTCCGAGAACCTGGAGAAGCTGGCTGTGTGGGTGGGGCCCACCGCCGGAGTGCGCAGGACTGCCTGTGGATGACTCTAGCTGCCCTGCCCGGCTCCGATAAGCCACCTCTATCTGGGCCTGCCACCCGGGCCGAGCTTTACCCAGTGGGCAGACTCACCCGTGGCTCCACTTCAGTCCGAGTCTCTCAATGCCTCCCCTTCTTAACTCCTGGGTTCTGGAGCGACCGGGGGTGCAGTCTCCCTCTAGGCCGCCATCTTGGATCGCCCCGTGAAGAGAGCCGGCAGCCGGAGTGGGCAGAGCCGCCTGAAGAGGTCTCCGGCTGCCCTGCCCTTATCCCTGAGGCTGACTGCAGATCGAGGCTCTCCGCTGGTTCTTTGCAGGAGTACACTGCACTGCAGGGGCTCCGGGACTCGGAGCGTGCTCTGTTCAGACAGGCTCTCACTAGCGGGCCAGTTCCCCATACACAATTTAAATAGACCAATTTCAAGCAATGAAATAGAAGAAGTCATGAAAAGCCTACCAACAAAGAAAAGTCCAGGACCTGATGGTTTCTCAGCCGAGTTCTACAAAACCTTTAAAGAAGAGCTCATTCCAATACTCCTCAAAGTATTCCATAAAATAGAAGAGGAGGGAACCCTCCCAAACTCATTCTACGAAGCCAATATCACCCTGATACCTAAACCAGACAGAGACACATCGAGGAAAGAAAATTTCAGACCAATGTCCTTAATGAACATCGACACAAAAATTCTCAACAAAATTTTAGCAAATCACATACAAAAACATATTAAAAAGATAGTGCACCATGACCAAGTGGGTTTCATCCCAGGGATGCAAGGTTGGTTCAACATCCGGAAATCAATAAATGTAATTCACCATATCAACAGACTTAAAGTCAAGAATCACATGATTATTTTGATAGATGCAGAAAAAGGATTTGATAAAATTCAGCATCCCTTCATGCTCAAAACACTAGAAAAAATAGGGATAATGGGAACGTTCCTTAACATTGTAAAGGCCATCTACGCTAAGCCCATGGCTAATATCATTCTTAATGGTGAAAAACTGAAAGCATTCCCCCTAAAATCTGGAACAAGGCAGGGATGCCCTCTCTCACCACTCCTATTCAATATCGTCCTTGAAACTCTAGCCAGAGCAATTAGACAGACCAAAGAAATTAAAGGGATACGAATAGGAAAAGAAGAACTCAAACTATCCCTATTTGCTGATGATATGATTATATACTTAGAGGAACCAGGAAATTCCACCAGAAAACTCTTAGAACTCATAAGTGAATTTAGTAAAGTAGCGGGATATAAGATCAATGCTCATAAATCTAATGCATTTTTATACATAAGTGATGAATCTTCAGAAAGAGAAGTTAGAAAAACTACCCCATTCACAATATCCTCGAAAAAATAAAATAAAATACTTGGGAATCAATCTCACAAAAGAGGTGAAAGACCTCTACAATGAGAACTACAGAACACTAAAGAAAGAAATTCAAGAAAACCTTAGAAGATGGAAAGATCTCCCATGTTCCTGGATAGGCAGAATTAATATCGTCAAAATGGCTATACTACCTAAAGTGCTATACAGATTCCATGCAATTCCAATTAAAATCCCAATGATGTACCTTACAGAAATAGAACAAGCAATCATGAAATTCATCTGGAAGAATAAGAAACCCAGAATTGCTAAAGCAATTCTTCGCAGGAAAAATGAAGCAGGGGGTATTGCAATACCAGAACTTCAACTGTACTACGAAGCAATAGTAACAAAAACGGCATGGTATTGGTACCAAAATAGACAGGTAGATCAATGGTACAGAATAGAGGACACAGACACAAACCCAAATAAATATAATTTTCTCATACTAGACAAAGGGGCCAAAAATATGCAATGGAGAAAAGATAGCCTCTTCAACAAATGGTGCTGGGAAAATTGGAAATCCACATGCATCAGAATGAAACTAAACCCATATCTCTCACCGTGCACGAAACTAAACTCAAAATGAATTAAGGACCTCGGAATCAGACCAGAGATCCTGCATCTTATAGAAGAAAAAGTAGGTCCAGAACTTCAACATGTCGGCTTAGGACCAGACTTCCTCAACAGGACTCCCATAGCACAAGAAATAAAAGCAAGAATCAACAACTGGGATAGATACAAACTAAAAAGCTTTCTCTCAGCAAAGGAAACTATCAGCAATGCGAAGAAAGAGCCTACAGAGTGGGAGAATATCTTTGCCACTCATACTTCAGATAGAGCACTAATCTCCAGAATCTATAAAGAACTCAAAAAACTCTACACCAAGAATACAAATAACCCAATCAACAAATGGTCTAAGGAAATGAACAGACACTTCACAGAAGAAGACCTACAAACAATCAACAAACATATGGAAAAATGTTCAACATCTCTAGTAATAAGAGAAATGCAAATCAAAACCACCCTAAGATTCCATCTCACCCCAATTAGAATGGTGATTATCAAGAATACAAGCAACAACAGGTGTTGGCGAGGATGTGGGGAAAAAGGTACACTCATACATTGCTGGTGGGGTTGCAAATTAGTGCAGCCACTCTGGAAAGCAGTATGGAGACTCCTTAGAAAACTTGGAATGGAACCACCATTTGACCCAGCTATTCCACTCCTTGGCCTATACCCAAAGGACTTATAATCAGCATACTACAGAGATACAGCCACATCAATGTTCATTGCTGCTCAATTCACCATAGCCAGATTGTGGAACCAACCTAGATGCCCTTCAATTGATGAATGGATAAAGAAACTGTGGCATATATATACAATGGAGGGCTGGGGATATAGCTCAGTTGGTAGAGTGCCTGCCCTGCAAGCACAAGGCCCTGGGTTCAATCCCCAGCACCGCAAAAAAAAAAAAACACCCAAGGCTATATACAATGGAATATTACTCAGCCATAAAGAATGATAAAATTTTGGCATTTTCAGGCAAATGGATGAAATTGGAGAATATCATGCTAAGTGAGATAAGCCAATCTCAAAAAAACCAAAGGAAGAATGATCTCGCTGATAAGTGGATGATGATACATAATGGAGCATGGGAGGGGTTAGTTTTTAGGGTTAGAGTTAGGGTTAGGGAGGGGGGCAAGAATGGGGGAAGGAAGGACTGTATAGAGGGAAAAGAGAGATGGGAGGGGTGGGGGGAAGGGGAAAAATAACAGAATGAATCAACCAACATCATCCTATGTAAATTTATGATTACACAAATGGTATGCCTTTACTCTATGTACAAACAGAGAAACAACATGTATCCCATTTGTTTACAATAAATAAATAAATAAATAAATAAATTGGAAGAGATATATATACACCATATGGCCCAGTTATTCCATGTTAGGTTTATTCCCTAGAGATATTGGTATTTAAATGCAAGAGAATGCACATTAATGTTAATGTTAATAGTATTATAGTTTACAATAGTAGTATATCCAAATGCCCATTAATAGAATGAATGTATAATAGTATACACAGTAGAGTACTAAAACTGAAAATTAATGAACCCAATATTCAGTCACTCATTTCATTCAACATTTAATCATCTTCTTTATTCTAGGCCTTGAACTAGAAAGTAAAAATACCTTAAGGCAAACCCTCTCCTAGAAGGAATTTCATGAAAAAAAAAAAGACAGTTAAACAAATATTTACAATTCAGGGTTTATAAGTCAGTGAATTACTAACCTCACAAAAAACACTTCATAGATTTATCACACTTTATCTTCTCCCTATTCTATTTTTTTAAATCTTTTTCTTCACTTTTCTTTTTGAAATTAAAACAAATCAAGCTGAGATTGTATATAGTATTTTGGAAATGAAAATGCTAAATCACAATGCCAAGAGAAACTTCATGGCTTAAATCCAGGGACTTGCAGTCATTTCTATGTTATCTTATGATCAGGCATAGTCCTGTCTCTGGAACAATTGCTTTGCTTTTAATTTTATGTGCTCTGTGAATTGTGAAACTAATCAGATCTCTTTCATGAATTGACTCCTAGATGATCACAGTCAAATTTGTGTCCATCCACAAGCATAGATTATGCATCTTTCATAAGCTTTCCCACTTTTCCTTTTTATCTGCTTCTGTGTACTTTATTGCATTTCATTATTTCTACTCTACATATAAAAGCCAGAATAAGATCTTTCTAGAACAATCTCTGGAATAAATGAATAAAATATAAATAGAATAGAATAAAATAAAAAATTGATTCATCCCCCTTTAATAACATGAGTGTCTTGAGGGAGGAGATTGTGTGTTATGAATCTTTATTCTCCTCTGACATAATACCAGACACAGTGTGGGTGTTTTAATCAGTTTTTCTTAGGCTAGGTTGTAGGATAACAAGTTTAAAGTTTCAGTAGCTTACAACAACAAATATTTATTTCTTCATCACATTGTATGAGGTCTGAAGGTCAGCTGGACTCTGCTAGACTTGGCTCCATGTGTCTCCTCATTCTGGAATCCAGGCTGAATGGAAAGCCATTCTATAAGACATGGCAGTAGGGGACAGCTTCAGCTATGCCATGCAATGACATTGAAAGCTTGTCTTCAGACATGATAAAGATCATACCTGGTCAATCCCACTGGCAAAACATGCCAAGGCCGGCAAAGGCAAACCATCAGTATTTAACAATGTTTGCTAAGTGAATGTTGCAGTCTTCATGGAATTAGTTTAGCTAAATATGTGGAGAGGTTCCTATGCCATGAACAATTACTTTCAAGCAAATAACCCACACAGATGCACCTCATAGAAGGTAAGACTTGGGAGAGGGATGATTCAGACAATTACAGCAGTGTTTCCTCTATCTCCTCAGAGTTCAATGAGCAGAACTAATAAATATATTGAGATAGGAGAGTTCAGAGACTGATTAATTCTTCATGTCTTAGAACAAACCTTAGTGTGCATAAGAATCTCCTGGGGAGCTTATCGAAAATACATTTCCAATGAAATGTAATTTCTGGGGCCAGACATTGATTTTGATAAGCTCTCGACATGTTTGTGAAGACAGCCTGGTGTGGGAACCCCACTCTACAGCCAGGAGCAGCTCTGACCTTGGATGGCAGCACCCCCAAGAGAGAGATCCACCCACTCCTTGACCCTTTTCATTGTTGAAGCGTGGGGCTCAGAAGCAGTTCTCGCAAACTTGTTCATGGTGTGAACAGTTCATTTCTGCTCCTGCAGCCATTTCTCAAAGGGATTATGTTCAGAAGCCCAAAACCAGGGCTATTCTGTGGCACTTCATCAAAAGTCACACTGTCAGACACATAGACTTGTTCTGATGTGAGGAAGAATAAAAATGGCTGACAGCAGCACTCACAGAGGAACACATCTCCTGTGGACATTTCTGTACTGCTGTTAATTCAACCAAGAGAACTTCAGGACACAAGTCAGTAAAGCGAAGGAAACTGAAAACATAAATGTGTGTGCTCTGAAATCTGGGCATACTGGTGTGGTTGGCTTCTACTCATTTCCCTGTGCCCCAGCTGTGGGTCGTAGGTGCATGGGGCCATTCTACAGCACTGAGGTAAGGTGTTGGCAGAAGGAAGGGACTAGTTATTATCTAACCACACTCTGGAATTATTGCTGAGTGCTCTGTGGACATTGAATCATGGCAACAACTCAAACATTGAACCAATGATGTGGTGGTTCTGCATTTTACAGGAGAGGAAACTGAGGTTTGTGGAGCTTCTGTAACTTGCCCAAAATGACTCAAAGCTAGATTTGAACCCTGGCTCAGAACTTCCAGCCTGTGCCCTGTCCTTGGAAAACATGCTCTTCAATGGTTACAGTTTGCTTTGGAACAAAAGGAAAAGAGCAGCAAGACTGACAAGTGGGACAAGCAAACCCGACTCTTGTCAGAGACTGCCACTCTGCTGGCTTCCAGCGTAATAATGGTCTGGTTTTTCCCTCCCTTGATGCAGTGCACTGCAGGATAAGGAGTTGGAGCCAAGATTGTGTTTTGTGGTGAGCTTCTTTGGGTCAGAGGTGTCCAGAAAGGGCAGATTGTGAAAGGAGGCCAGGCCACAGAGAAGGAGAAGGCCCACAGAAAAGCCTTGCTGACATCTCTTGTAGGGAGTTTCTAAGACTGAGTTTCAACCACTTCTTCACCCCAAATTTACCCCCGAGCATGGGCATCTTTAAATTCAGCTCCAAAATTTACAATTCTCTAGCAATGGGAATGAGAAGAGAGTAGGACATCTGTTCACATGCAGTCATCAAATAAAGTTTTCTTTGGTGCTAAAAAAAGCAAAACCCAACAAACCCCATCAGTTTACTTGGAGACAATTGTCCAGTGAGTAGGGCCAGTAAACATCCTTTAAAATTTATTTAGAAAAATGTACCCCTCCAGTGGCCTCAGATGACCTCCCTGACTGGTGTGGGTATCACAAAGGACCCATTTGGGATGCAGCAGAGTGGAAGGCTCATCCATATGCTGAAGCAGCCTGTCTGCCTTGATCTTTGCCCTGCACCACCTTGGGCACTGTGGTCACCTGCTGACAGGTAGAGAACCTGCAAAGTCTTGCAAGTGGTGCAGGACCTGGTGCTCCTTCAGCATCCTCCTCAGGAGTGCTCACTTGCAGAACCGTGCCAATACCACCTCTGCTCCCTCGTCCTTTCTGTTCCTGTTGCTCTGCTTTATGTCAGCTCTGCTGCACCCTTCTGTGTTCCCACTTCATCAGGTTCAAGTCTGTTTGATTTAATGCAGAGAATTCACTATCTGCACGCTGCTTGGCATTCCTCCAATATTACCAAAAATACATATTGCTTTATTTTTTATTTCTTTTTTTGCAGTGCTGGGGATTAAACCCAAGGCCTTGTGCATGCAAGGCAAGCACTCTACCAACTGAGCTATATCCCAGCCCCTACCTATTGCTTTGAATGTTCCTTTCCTTTCATTCATGGAGCATCCAACTCTCTTAACAACTTTCTTAATAATGAACCCTGCTATGGCTCTAAGCTATCTGTGACTGGTCAGTGTCTCTCAAAGTTAAGCATAGCAAGATTTATATTTTCTTGCACAAGTAATACCACGTAATAGAAACAATGGTTTTTGAATCAAATGCATTTATTGACTAGATAAATTTGGAAAACTCCCATAGCTCCCTGAGGCTCAATTTCCTTACCTGCAAAATGGGTCTACAAATAATGATTTCATAAGGTTGTAGGGAAAATTAAATGAGATGGAGTACCCATCACACTGTCATATTTCCAGTTATGTAGGGAGTTTTTTTTCCTTTTATCTTCCTCTTCGAAATATTTTATTTCAGAAAAACGTTACAGTTCTTTCCCTGAAATCTATCTTCACAACCCAACAACCAACGTCACGTTGCTTTCAAGTGGGATTTGCAAAGTTTGTCTTCCAGAAAATCTTCATGTAGCTGCAAGTTCAGAAAGCAGAAATTCTACAATTTATTTCTCCTTGGGCCAACCTACCTGAGGAGGATGAGAGAAAAATTTCAATGACTTGTTCTGTCAATAGAGCTTTTTCTGTAGAACATTCTCTTTTAAAATAACAGTTTCTGGATTTAAACACTTTCTTAATCAATGGGGCAAAACCAAAAACCACTTTCACATTTGTGGTCTCAGATTTCCTTTCTCCGTCCTTGATGATAGTCTATGTGGAGCCCATAGCTTTCCCATGACTTCCAGCTATTTTTGAAAAAGGTCATATTTAGTGCCTACTGAATTTGGGGTATTAAAAGGTCTGATGTCATCAAGTATCAAAATTCAAACTTCACAACCAGTTCATAACTTCTTGTGGGATGCCTCTGCCCCTACCACCTTGGACTTCTCCTTGATTCAGAAGCTTCATTGGGCAAGGGTTAATATAAGGACTTATAGTCTTTTCCACCTAATTTTCTGGAGCATAAAATTAGGGGAAAAGAGAGGGATCATAGCAAGACAGTAAAAGGTCTAATGCCATGGTACTGTCAGTCAGCCCTAGTTGGCGGTTGTGTCCTCACACCTGGCAGGCACACAAATGCTGGCCTGGTTACAACATCACACGGGGCTCTTGGAGCCTCCCACCCTACCCTGCCACCACTCCACACCTTGAGGACATTCTCATTTCCTGACATGGACAATAAACTCTTCAGCAGAGCCTTAGCAGTCTGCATCCCTCTTCAGGACCACCTGTCAGGCTACCCAGAACCTCTCAGGGCTGCTGGGGTTCAGCTTGACACTCAGTCCTCCTCAGCAAGGGTCCACCAAGACAGCTCAAGTCTGGTGACCTTCTGCAAATGCTGTATTCTTTTTGTCCTGAAAAGCTCATCTTTCCATGACGAGTGGGGAAGACCTACCTCTCTCCTCGCCCTGAGCCAGTGGATTTAATGGGCTTCTCCACAGTCCTTCCAGAGTCAGAGCTTTCTAGACAGAAATCAGGCAACAGTCTTTGTGTTCATATGTGCCCCAGTCTGTGGAAAACCCATGTCAGCTTCCTTCCATGCTCTGCTTGATCCACTTCAGTGTACCTGGTGCACCCAGGAGCATCTGCAGCTCAGTACTTAAGGGACAGGTGGGAGGTGCCAATGTCTGTTCCTGCAGACACCCCCAGTCTTGGTGAGCATGCCTCCCAGAGCCCCACTACTTGACTGGAAAAAGGGTAGTGCCTCACTAAGCTCTAGCCCTCCTTCCCTGGTGACCATCTTCCCTTGTGTAGCCTGATGGGGGGCTGAAGGATAGTTTCGATGGCTACCAGACAGGATCTGACATTTTTTAGTAGGTCTGGCCTAGACATGTTCAACACTGCTCTTTAACATGTGAAGGCAACTTTTGCCTATTTTCTCTGCTTTAAGGAAGCAAAGAACATTCTAGAAAAATAGTTAGCATTCAACACCCTGTTGTAAATTCAAATAATAAATGATGTTGTAATGATTACTTATGTGCAATAAAGTGTACTATAATTGTTCTTAGGATGCAACTAAAGCAAAATTTCAAAACAGAACTCAACTATCTTTCTTAATTCAATTTTTTAAAAAAAATTGCTACTTTATGAAAACTTGCCTTTGAATTCTACTTTAAGGGATTTAAAACCTCCTGTGGGTGACACCAGGGAAGTCACACAGTACACCAGCTGCTGCAAGCCAATGACAACAACCCTTTACTCAGCACCATGTGCATGTCAAGCACATACTGGATACTTGATGGATGCTCCAACTTTTAAAAACAACACTGTGAAAAGGTTGTTCTTACTATTTTTTCATTTTCACAGATGATGAAAGTGAGTTTCAGGGGTCTCAGTAGTTAACAATTAGATCAAGTTTACGCAGTGGCTTAACACTTAACATGGGATTCTATCTAGAGTCTTTCCATATAGACTTTGTCTATTTTCTAAGTCCTAGAATTATATTTTTAAGAGAAGTTTTTCCAAACCAGGTTGTGCCAAACACTATTAAAATAGGATATAAAAAAGGGGTACTGGGAAGAGAAGATGGAATTTCAGGGCCAAGTAACTTTAAGCTGCTGTGGTTTAATATAGTACTATTCCTTACAGACTTGAATTTGCAGATAGCTATTTTGACAGATTGGGGACCAGTACATTAGAGAGTATCCCAATCTAACTGGCCCCATCACCCTGTTTTAGGATAATCCCCTTGGCCCCTCCTGGCACAGAGCTCTGGGGCTCTGTGATATTCTGGATCTCTGTGGAGATTGGTGGGAGATGACAATAACATTGGGCAGGCTCTTCTGCGAGGCTGTTACCCCAGTAGTTGATATTTTGCCAATGGTTCTTTGGTAATACCTCCCTCAATATGTCCTTCAAAATCTCGTGTGTGTGTGTGTGTGTGCGTGCACACACATGTTACTGGGGATTGAATTCAGGGTCTATTACATTCCCAAGCCCCACTTTTTAAAATTTTATTTTGAGATAGGGTCTCACTAAGTTGCTCAGGCTGGCCTTGAAATTGTGATTTCTCCTTCCTCAGCCTCCTGAGTAACTGTGATTACAGGTGAGCACCACCACACCAGGCTCTCATCTTTGGACTTCCCTCTTCCAGGTCACCAACAGCAAAAACAGAGACCCAGGTTCTTTCCTTCCCAACACATTCTTCTGTATTGCTTCGGATCCATGTGTGGTCACAGAGGCAGCAAACTTAACGTAAGGGTGGAGACAGCCCCTCATCCTCCTTCACAACACTCATCCTTCTAGACTTTCCAAAATAAGAAATAAAGAACCTAATAATTCTCCATTGTAAAGGAAGATTTTTCTTTAACTCAAGGTAAATAAATCAACTCTTTCATTCAGAGCTCATAAGGGGTCTTAGACTTTTCTCTTCCCTTATTGTGTATTTGGAGGCAGTTTTCCTGATATGCAAAACAAAATAGTTTTAAAGGATCATTATTTAATCATTTCCTTACTCTGATCTTCCACGGCACACTATTCTTCCTTGGACGCATCCCTCACCTGCATACTACTTGCACTGGAAATTCACACCCCTCAGGTCTGTGGTCCTGGGCTTCCCTCTGAGCAGAAGTAACTTGAACTACGTCAGTTCTACTTATAATCCATAATGTTCAAATTTGTCTTCAATTTGGTTTTACTTGAAAATCATTTTAGTTTACAGTATAGTTCCCATCCACTGCACATCTCGCTCCCCCTGTTATTATATCTTACATTAGGATGGTATTCTTATTATGATCCAATATAGATCCATTATTATTAACTGCAGTCTACTTGGATTTCCTTAGCTTGTGTCTAGTGCCCAACTTTTCCCTGCCCTGGATCCCATCCAGGACGCCACATCACTCGGTCATTATTCCCGTAGGTCCTGATGTGCCATGATAGTTTCTCAGCCTGTCCTTGTTTTTTTTTTTGTTTTGTTTTGTTTAAAAAATTTTTATTGTGTCATGGAAGGCCTAATGTCTCAGTTTAGTGCAAAATTCCTATCACGATTTATTTCCAAACTTCTCCTTTCCATCTTTAGCTCACATACTACAATTAGCATTATGTGCCTTGGAACATTCATTCACTCTGCATGGGATGTCCTCCTATCATTTATTTATTTATTTATTTATTTATTTTTATTTATTACTGTATACAAAAGGGATACATGTTGTTTCTCTATTTGTACATGGAGTCAAGGTATACCATTTGTGTAATCATAAATTTACATAGGGCAATGTTGTTTCAATCATTCTGTTATTTTTTTTCCTTCCTCCCCACCCCTCCCACCCCTCGCCCCCCTCCCACCCCTCTTTTCCCTCTATACAGTCCTTCTTTCCTTCATTCTTACCACACTCCTTATCCCTAACCCTAAACCTAACCCTAACCCTAATGCTAACCCCTCCCACCCCCCATTATATTTCCTCATCCGCTTATCAGCGAGATCATTCGTCCTCTAGTTTTTTGAGATTGGTTTATCTCACTTAGCATGATATTCTCCAATTTCATCCATTTGCCTGCAAATACCATAATTTTATCATTCTTCATGGCAGAGTAATATTCCATTGTATATGTATGCCACAGTTTCTTTATCCATTCATCAACTGAAGGGCATCTAGGTTGGTTCCACAATCTGGCTATGGTGAATTGAGCAGCAATGAACATTGATGTGACTGTATCTCTGTAGTATGCTGATTTTAAGTCCTTTGGGTATAGGCCAAGGAGTGGGATAGCTGGGTCAAATGGTGGTTCCATTCCAAGCTTTCTGAGGAATCTCCATACTGCTTTCCAGAGTGGCTGCACTATTTTGCAACCCCACCAGCAATGTATGAGTGTACCTTTTTCCCCACATCCTCACCAACACCTATTGTTGCTGGTTTTCTTGATAATCGCCATTCTAATTGGGATGAGATGAAATCTTAGGGTAGTTTTGATTTGCATTTCTCTTATTACTAGAGATGTTGAACATTTTTTCATATATCTGTTGATTGCTTGTACATCTTCTTCTGTGAAGTGTCTGTTCATTTCCTTAGCCCGCTTGTTGATTGGATTATTTGTATTCTTGGTGTAGAGTTTTTTGAGTTCTTTATAGATTCTAGAGATTAGCGCTCTATCTGAAGTATGAGTGGCAAAGATATTCTCCCACTCTGTAGGCTCTTTCTTCGCATTGCTGATAGTTTCCTTTGCTGAGAGAAAGCTTTTCATTTTGAATCTATCCCAGTTGTTGATTCTTGCTTTTATTTCTTGTGCTATGGGAGTCCTGTTGAAGAAGTCTGGTCCTAAGCCGACATGTTGAAGATCTGGACCTACTTTTTCTTCTATAATCTGCAGGATCTCTGGTCTGATTCCGAGGTTCTTGATCCATTTTGAGTTCAGTGTTGTGCAAGGTGAGAGATAGGGGTTTAATTTCATTCTGTTGCATATGGTTTTTCAGTTTTCCCAGCACCATTTGTTGAAGAGGCTATCTTTTCTCCATTGCATATTTTTGGACCCTTTGTCTAGTATGAGAAAATTATATTTATTTGGGTTTGTGTCCATGTCCTCTATTCTGTACCATTGATCTACCTGTCTATTTTGGTACCAATACCATGCCGTTTTTGTTACTATTGCTTTGTAGTAGAGTTGAAGATCTGGTATTGTGATACCCGTGCTTTGCTATTTCTACTGAGGATTGCTTTAGCTATTCTGGGTTTTTTATTCTTCCAGATGAATTTCGTGATTGCTTGCTCTATTTCTGTAAGGTACATCATTGGGATTTTAATTGGAATTGCATGGAATCTGTATAGCACTTTAGGTAGTATGGTCATTTTGACAATATTAATTCTGCCTATCCAAGAACATGGGAGATCTTTCCATCTTCTAAGGTTTTCTTGAATTTCTTTCTTTAGTGTTCTGTAGTTCTCATTGTAGAGGTCTTTAACCTCTTTTGTGAGATTGATTCCCAAGTATTTTATTTTTTTCGATGCTATTGTGAATGGGATAGTTTTCCTAATTTCTCTTTCTGAAGATTCATCACTTATGTATAAAAATGCATTGGATTTATGAGCATTGATCTTGTAACCTGCTACTTTACTGAATTCATTTTTGAGTTCTAAAAGTTTTTTGGTGGAATTTCCAGGTTCCTCTAAATATATAATCATGTCATCAGCGAACAGGGATAGTTTGAGTTCTTCTTTTCTAATTCGTATCCCTTTAATTTCTTTGGTCTGTCTAATTGCTCTGGCTAGAGTCTCAAGGACAATGTTGAATAGAAGTGGTGAAAGAGGGCATCCCTGCCTTGTTCCAGTTTTTAGGGGGAATGCTTTCAGTTTTTCACCATTTAGAATGATATTGGCCATGGGCTTAGGCGTAGTTGACCTTTATAATGTTAAGGAATGTTCGCACTACCCCAATTTTTTCTAGTGTTTTGAGCATGAAGGGATGCTGAATTTTATCGAATCCTTTTTCTGCATCTATTGAAATAATCATGTGATTCTTAACTTTAAGTCTGTTGATATGGTGAATGACATTTATTGATTTCCAGATGTTGAACCAACCTTGCATCCCTGGGATAAAACCCACTTCATCGTGGTGCACTACCTTTTCAATATATTTTTGTATGTGATTTGCTAAAATTTTGTTGAGAATTTTTGCGTCAATGTTCATTAAGGATATTGGTCTGAAATTTTCTTTCCTCGATGTGTCTCTGTCTGGTTTAGGTATCAGGGTGATATTGGCTTCATAGAACGAGTTTGGGAGGGTTGCCTCCTCTTCTATTTCATGGAATACTTTGAGGAGTATTGGAATGAGCTCTTCTTTAAAGGTTTTGTAGAACTCGGCTGAAAACCCATCTGGTCCCGAACTTTTCTTTGTTGGTAGGCTTTGATGACCTCTTCTATTTCATTGCTTGAAATTGATTTATTTAAGTTGTGTATGTACTCCTCATTCAGTTTAGGTAATTCATATGTCTCTAGAAACTTGTTGATGTCTTCGAGGTTTTCTGTTTTGTTGGAGTATAGATTTTCAAAATAGCTTCTAATTATGTTTTGTATTTCACTCGTGTCTGTTGTGATATTCCCTTGTTCATTCTGAATTTTAGTAATTTGAGTTTTCTCCCTCTTTCTCTTTGTTAGTGTGGCTAAGGCTTTATCAATTTTGTTTATTTTTTCAAAAAACCAACTATTTATTTTGTTAATTTTTTCAATTGTTTCTTTTGTTTCAATGTCAATGATTTCGGCTCTGATTTTAACTATTTCCTGTCTTCTACTACTTTTGGTGTTGGTCTGCTCCTCTTTTTCTAGGGCTTTGAGCTGTAGTGTTAAGTCGTTTATTTGTTGATTTCTACTCATTTTGTTGAATGCGCCCCATGAAATAAATCTTCCTCTAAGTACTGCTTTCATAGTGTCCCAGAGATTTTGATATGATGTGTCTTTGTTCTCGTTTACTTCTAAGAATTTTTTTATTTCCCTCCTGATGTTTTCTGTTCTCCATTCATCATATAATAGTGTATTATTTAATCTCCAGGTATTGGAGAAGTTTCTGTTTTTTATTCTGTCATTTATTTCTAATTTCAATCCATTATGATCTGATAGAGTACAAGGTAGTATCTCTATCTTCTTGTATTTGCTAACAGTAGCTTTGTGGCATAAAATATGGTCTATTTTAGAGAAGGATCCATGTGCTGCTGAGAAGAAAGTGTATTCATTCTTTGTTGGATGGTATATTCTATATATGTCGGTTAAGTCTAAATTGTTGATTGTGTTATTGAGATCTATGGTTTCTTTATTCAATTTTTGTTTGGAAGATCTATCCAGTGGTGAGAGAGGTGTGTTAAAATCGCCTAGTATTATTGTGCTGTGGTCTATTTGATTTCTGGAATTGAGAAGGATTTGTTTGATGTACATGGATGAGCCAATGTTCGGGGCATAGATATTTATGATTGTTATGTCTTGCTGATATATGCTTCCCTTAAGCAGTATGTAATGTCCTTCTTTATCCCTTCTGACTAGTTTTGGCTTGAAGTCCACATTATCTGAAATGAGAATGGATACTCCAGCTTTTTTGCTGTGTCCGTGTGCATGGTATGTTTTTTCCCATCCTTTCACCTTTATTCTGTGGGCATCTCTTTCTATGAGATGAGTCTCTTGCAGGCAGCATATTGTTGGATTTTTCTTTTTAATCCAATCTGCCAGTCTATGTCTTTTGATTGATGAGTTCAGGCCATTAACATTCAAGGTTATTATTGTGATATGATTTGTATTCCCAGTCATTTGACTCATTTTTGTTTTTTGACATGATTTGGTTTCTCCTTTATTTGGCTATTCCTTTAGGCTAGTTCCTCCCATTGCTGATTTGCATCGTTGTTTTTCATCTCTTCCTCATGGAATATATTGCTGAGAATGTTCTGTAATGCTGGCTTTCTTTTTGTAAATTCCTTTAGCTTTTGTTTATCATGGAAGGATCTTATTTCGTCGTCAAATCTGAAAGTAAGTTTTGCTGGGTATAAGATTCTTGGTTGGCATCCGGTTTCTTTCAGGGCTTGGTAAATGTTGTTCCACGCCCTTCTAGCTTTTAGGGTCTGGATTGAAAAATCTGCTGATATTCTTATTGGTTTCTCCCTGAATGTAATTTGATTCTTTTTTCTCGCGGCCTTTAAAATTCTGTCTTTATTTTGTATGTTAGGTATTTTCATAATAATGTGCCTTGGTGTGGGTCTGTTGTAATTTTGTATATTTGGCGTCCTATAAGCCTCTCGAACTTGGTTTTCCATTTCATTCTTCAGATTGGGAAATTTTCTGATATGATTTCATTGAATAGATTGTTCATTCCTTTGGTTTGTTTCTCTAAGCCTTCCTCTATCCCAATAATTCTTAAATTTGGCCTTTTCATGATATCCCATAATTCTTGTAGATTCTGTTCATGATTTCTTACCATCTTCTCTGTTTTGCCAACTTTGTTTTCAAGATTAAATATTTTGTCTTCAATGTGTGAGGTTCTGTCTTCCAGGTGTTCTATCCTATTGGTTATGCTTTCTATGGAGTTCTTAATTTGGTTTATTGTTTCCTTCATTTCAAGGATTTCAGTTTGTTTTTTTTTTTTTCAGTATCTCTAACTCTTTATTGAAATGATCCCTTGCTTCCCGTATTTGGTCTTTTAACTGTCAATTGGTGTGATCATTTAATGCCTGCATTTGCTCTTTCATCTCCTCCTTCAATGCCTGCATTTGCTCTTTCATCTCCTCATTTGCTTCCCTGATTGTTTTAATTATGTACATTCTGAACTCCCTTTCTGACATTTCTTTTGCTGTGCTGTCATTGGGTTTTATTGATATAGTATCTAGGTTTGTTTGGGACATTTTCTTCCCTTGTTTTCTCATATTGGTCAGATGTCAGTGGGACTCTGAGGTATTGCAGATTTCCTCTATTGGCTTATAGTGTCCCTGTAGATTTCCAGTGTATCACCTCCCAGTCTTCAGTAGCCTGAAGTCTTGGAGGAACTTGATAATGCAGTGCTTCCGAAGAAAGCTGCCCCTAGATCTCTACTGGTTCCAGGACTTGGAGCTGGGTCTGTGCGGAAAGGCTCTCACTGGGGGTCTGCTCCGAGAAGCTGGCCATGTGGGACGAGCCCACCGCCGGAGTGAGCAGGGCTACCTGGGTAAGACTCTAGCTGCCCTGCCCTGCTCTGATAAGCTACCCTTATCCGGGCCTGCCACCCAGGCCGAGCTTCACCCAGTGGGGAAGACTCACCCTGTGGCTCTATTTTAGTCCGAGTCTCTCAATGCCTCCCCTTCTTGAATCCTGGGTTCTGGAGTGACTGGAGATGCAGTCACCCTCTAGTCCGCCATCTTTGATCGCCCCGTGGAAAGAGCCTGTGGCCGGAGGGGGCAGGGCCGCCTGGAGAAGTCTCTGGCTGCCCTGCCCTGTTTCCAGAGGCTGCTTGCAGGTCGGAGCTCTCCGTTCGCTCGTGGACTTGTGGCTGGCTCTGTGTAGAAAGGCTCTCACTGGGCGGTCTGCTCCGAGAAGCTAGCCTTGTAAGGTGCCTCCTGCCGCAGGGGGCCGGGCTGCTTGGGGAAGTCCCTGGCTGCCCTGTTCTGGTCCCTGAAGCTGCTTGCGGGCCAGAGCTCGCCGCACTGGCTCCGGGACTTGGAGTTGGTTCTGTTCAGAAAGCCTGTCCTTGTTTTTGATGACTTTCCTTGAGAGTTTTGAGGGATAGTTGTTGGCAGTTGTGTAGACTGCCCCTCAATTGGGATTTGTGTGATGTTTTTCTTAAGATTAGTCTAGGGTAATGAGGGGAGTTCTGGAAGAAAATCATAGCCCTAGTATGCCATGTTCACCATATCAAGGGTAGGAAAGTAAATACTCAAAAAAAACCCCAAAACAAAACAAAATCCAATTGATGATTGTTGATGTTGATTTTGATCACCTGACTGAGGTGGTGTGTAGGGTTTCTCCCCTGAAAACTTTCCTTTCCCCCTTTTCTGTACAATATTCTTTGTAAGGAAGTCACTCTTTGCAGCCCACACGTTGAGGGAGTTATGCTTCACCTCCTTGAGGGCAGAGGAGCTACATAAATTATTCAGCATTCTCCTGCATATAAGATATACCTCTTCTCATTTATTTACTTATTTACTTAATCACTTATTTATATCAGTGTAGACTCAAGCATATTTATTTTATATTCTGGGCTACAATTCAATGCCACTTTATGTTTTTGCTCAATTTGTTCTAACTTTGGCCATTGGGAGCACTTTCAGTTGGTTCCTCTGCTTCTTCGACATGTCCCATCATGTGTGTTTGCCTGCCTTCCTTCCTTTCCCCTCCCTCATCTTCCTGTCTCCCTGTATTCATTCTTTCCTTTCCTTCCCTCTCTCCCTTCCTTCCTATCTTTCTGCCTGTTCTGTTTCCTTGATTTCTGGAACTACAAGTTGCTCTGGACTCATCTTTTATGTTCCCTGACATCATGCTCTGACTTTTTCCTGTCACTTGATCTCCAGCTTCTGTGCCCCCAACTCAAAGTGCTTAAGTTGAAATCCAAATCCTGTGGTAACTGGTATGTTTTTGAACAAGTGCAGCAATTTGACCTGACAGGCTGCTCCAGTAATCTTTAATGTTAATGAAGCTGCATTCAGAGAAGATAAGAATTAGGCTCATTATGAATTATTTAATTTATATAGCCAATTATGAGCTGTATGCATGAATGAAAAGAAGAGAAGATAATGGGGAAAAGAGATAAGCCAAAATAATTTCTCTTTGACTTGAAGTAGTCAGACACCCACAAGGAGATGCCTTCCCCCCTCATCCATGAAAACTGCAACAAAGTGGTGGGGTTCACTCACTACTCTCCTAAAATCTGACTGAACAAGGATTGGGGGAATCCTCGTTGTTTCCAAAAATCACCCAAAAGTAAATATGCAAAAGTTGCAGAGAAATGAGGCATCGGAAAATAAAATTATGGAAAAAACACAGAATAGTTTTTCCCTGTTTTGACTCCACAGAGCTTAGAGGAAGGACAGACAGCTTCAAAGAGCAGGAAAATTCCTTCCTAAGTTGCCTCAATTGTCTGAATCTGGCCCAGGTTTAAAGGCAATGCAGGCTTTCTGAATGCTTTGGTGGTTTCTAGGACCCTAACCTCATGACTGGAGATTTTCACCTGCACTTCCAGGAAGGCCGGTGATAACACTTGCCTTCAGCTCATCCTTACTTCTGGACAACTAGCTACTTTCCACTGGGGTCCTGTCATTGCTCCAAGTGACCCTATTAGGACCTAAATGAGCTCCCCTTTAAATGATCAAGCTTCCCTTTATCTAATAAACTCAGAGCCTAGGCTCATTCTTTTGGCAGATGGCTGCTTGTCCCTCCGCTCAATTTTCTTTAGCTAGCCAGTCTGTCACTAATCCTTCTGATTTCTCAGAAGGCAGTTTGTCTCCAGTATACCATGCCCTTCTAATTTCAGGGAACATCTATCAAGCTCTGCAAATGATTTCTCTAGGTTCTTCCTCTCAATTTGCAATGAAGAGCTAAGCACTTCCCAAACCTCCTTAGTAGAATAGAACATAACACGTGACTTTCCCCAGAGAAAACCTCTTTAAAACCCCTTTAAGCCAATGAACATGGTGAACACACCTGTAGTCCTGGCTACTGGGGAGGCTGAGGTGGGAAAATATCTTGAGCCAGGGGTTTCATTCGGGCCAGCCTGGGCACCATAGTGAGACCTCTTCTCAAAACAACCACCACAAACAAAAAACTCTTTATCTTTTTAGTAGTGTGAAATGCTTTCATATAAGGCCTTAGAGTAATATCTATAATTCAGTTTGGTTTTTGACATCTGAAAATTTACTGTCTTGGCCAAAACTATCATTTTAACAAAAAAAAACATACCTTTCCCAAACCCATACATTCCAGAAAAATCTTATTTCTAATTTTTTTTTTTTTGCTAGAATGGCTAATGCAGAATATGTATTTTTACAAATTTTCAAAATATATCCAGTCTGGGATGTAATCTTTTATTTGTTTAACAGATGATGAATGAAGTTTGAGGGACTAACATTTAAACAATAGCTTTGTCCCTTGGATTCTCCTGTCCTATCAGTTGATTGAACATGTCTCTCTTTAAGATAGGTTGCTATATTCACTGCCCCACATGTCACATCCCATTCTTGATCCTGGCATAAATATCTTAATTTCTTTCAATTTTCAATAAACCATTTCTCTCTCAAAAATTTAATTTCCTGCCTAGAAAACTTGCTGTTTTGATTATTGTTTTTGCTGTAGGATTATAATTTGTATTGTGGAATTTGAAGACACCAAGGCCTTTTTCACTCTGACTCAGGAGTAGTGGTTGAAGTGTGCCTACTGACCCTAGATTTAGGGAAGAAGCAGAGTGGTTACAAAGATACCAAAGAGAAGTCCTGGTTAATGTCTTGAATTAAGTTGATCTCAAACTTTGGAGGATATACATCATTTAAATAAATACATACACTACTAAGCCAAGAGCTAAATAAATATATGTGCTACTTTTAATTTCGTGGCATTAAATCACAATAAATATCCTAATCAAATCTGTGAGAATCAAGAAAGATTATTTCAATTTATTGACTCAATAATTAAAGAATAGATTAGGACATCAAATGAGAAGACCTGGGATCTAGTCCAGGTTTCACAATTTAACTTTCTAAAACACAGTTACCTCATCTATAAAACAGGTGGTATAAAATAATACCCCATAATGTTTCATGAACATCCGATTATTCTACAGGGTTGTTATTTTACTATGGCAATACCAAGATCTAAAGGGGATTAAGAATCTTCCAAATTACACTGTCATAGAAAAAGAAGTGATAGAGGAAACATGGGGAATATGCTGGAGGGTACAGTTATATAAATTATTATTAATATGATATTACAACAATATAAGCCTTAAATAGGTCCCTTTTTTTTTGTTTTCTGGCAGGGCCTCATGTATACTGGGCAATTGTTCTCCCACTTAGTTATATTCCCAGCCCTCAAATAAATACTTGTAGTAGAGGAAAGGAGCATAAAATTTGGAAGAGGTGACAGAGGTGGGGCCATAACTCTCTTTCTGCTGGGAAAAGTGTAAATGATGAAAAAGGCAGATCACACAGGACTACAGCATGCTCCAACCCCAGCAGCTATGGGAAAGGGGTTGTTGTTGTCGATAGACCACAGATTCAGGTGGCCACTGACTCATTGTCATTTAGAAGGTTTTTAGCTGCAGGTAATACAAAGTCTCCATTCAACTGGCTTAATAATATGGAATGTATAATTTCAGATGACAAGAAGTGTGAGTGAGTGTGTGTGAGTGTGTGTGTTTGGCAGAACATCTCCAAGGATGAATACTATGGCAGTGTGGCCTCTAAATAAGGTCACAGCCATCCTCAGTCTCTCACCTGCATCCTTAGATGGGCTTCAGATGCCACTTATGATAACATCCCGGGGGGAAAAAAGAAGAGCTTTGTCTTCCCTTCTTTAAATATTGGGAAAGAAAATTTCCTCAGAAGCTGACTGAGCAACTTCCCCCTTTTAAATATCATACTCCCAAGCCTCAGTCTATCCTTGTCTAGAATGATAATTATCTGGGGCTAGGGAAGCCTCCTTGTAAGAAAGAGCTGACCACCTGAGAAGGGCAGAAACCAGCAAAATTCTCATTTTGCTAAGGAGAAAGAGGGCTACCAAGTGGGCAACCACGTGGTCGCCAAGGCCACCTCCATCCTATTGAGGAGGAGGGACTGAGGGTTCTGGAGCAGCCCTTCTAAGATATGCCCACCCACTGCTGCTTTCCAACTTCAAAGGTTTCCTTTAAGACAAACGGAGGAGGCATCACCTTGCAGAGAAAGTGCCACAAACTCAGAAAATCTCCCAATCAGAAAAGCTTATCTGTTTCCTCCAGACTTTCATTACTTTAAAAAAAGACAGAGTCCTTTAACTTCTCATAACTCTTGTATTTTGTGTGAATGGTGTCCTCTGGAGCACATCATAGAATTCAGTCTTGATGGGTCCCCAGGAGTAGCACATCCAGGAAGTCCTCAGATAGAACTCTTAACATGGAAATATTTAACTAAGGGATAACTCTAGGATTAAAAAGTTTTAATCCACAGTCTGAAAAAATTATACTGGATCTATATATAATAGTCCTGAACTTGGAAAGAAAGCACAAGAGCAGTGGGTCATGGATTAGGTCAGATAAGGCTGATGAAGACCAACTTCCAGCATCTCCATCTGGGAACTTTCTATAATATATTTAATCAAAATCTAGGAATAAGATGTTCATGACCAGCAAACCTTTTTACACTAGAGCTTCAAAACTAATCACAATGATTGCTCCCCCTAATTTGCTAAAGATCATCCAACATTACCTAAAATTAATCCTAATCAACTCTGACAACACAATAAAATCACATTGGAGCTTCAAGATCAAACAACGAAACAACAAAAAATAAACCTACCATGCAGATTTCAGTAACATTGATCTGAAAATGATTTAAAAAAAAATGATTTAAAAAAAAAACACTCCCAATGACCCTAATGTACATGCAGGATTTTGAGTGAATGCTTAGGTAAACCAGTCTGTAATTATTCATTCCAAGAGGCAAGTTGGGAGAATTGTAGAGTCTGGGAAGACCGCAGATAACTGAATTCTATAGACAACCCAGACATGTCATTTTTGCTGATGGCTTCAGCCTTTTTATATGTTAACTAAGTGATAATTAGTACCTAAATTGAGTGTCTTGATTTCCTTTCTTTGTATCTGTCACTCATGATAAGATAGAGGTGCTAATTAACTGTCAAATGGCCTAAAAGCAGCCAAAAGGCGAGAGACTGAAAAGGAATGAGTAGTGTGTGGATCCAGAAATTGATTCTTCATCCCTGTAATAATAGGGTGTTATGGTTTGGATATTAGGTATCCCCCAAGTGTGAGACAATGCAGGGATGTTCAGAGGTGAAATGGTTAGATTATGAGAGTATTGACCTTATCACTAGATAAATCCATTCAGTGGATTAATAATTTGAATGGATTAATGGTTGGTAACTGTAAGAAGGCAGGATATGACTGGAGGACATAGGTCACTGGGGACATGCCCTTGGGAATTATATTATCTCTGGCTCCTTGCACTCAAGCTCTCTCTGCTTCCTGTCTGTCATGAACTGAGTAGCTTTCCTCTGCTACACCCTTCTACCATGATGTTCTGCCTTACCCAGGGCTCAGAGTGATGAATTTGGCCAGCTGTGAACTGAACCTCTAAAACCATGCTCCAAAATAAACTTTTTCTCCTCTAAGTTGTTCTTTTCAGGTATATTGGTCACAGCAATGAAAAATTGAATAAAGCAGAGTTAATATGTATGTGGCTCTGTGTCAGACCTCAGTTTAATAATTTTACCAATAATTCATTTCTCTTCACAAAAACTCTATGGGGTATGTTCTTCTATTATCTCCATGTTACAGATGAGAGATAGTACAAAGATGATATGAACTTACCCAAAATTATAAAGTGAACCTGTGATATAACTGAATCACCTAGGTTATCTGACTCCAAAGTCTTTTCTTAACTGTTAAATATATGTATTTGAGAAGCTAGTAAGCTCATTTTACAAAAGTCTGATGGAGCTGGAAATAGAACTAAGTGCTAGAGCACTTGCCTAGTATATGCAAGACCCTTGGTTTAATCCCAGCACCACCACCATGAAAAAAAGAAAGAAAGATAAAAGAAAAAAAGAAAAACAGGGATGAGTATATTAAAGGAAAAGTGGGAGAACAGCGTAATTGTCATTCAGAAAAACTGAAAAACTTCATTTATAAATGGATCCCGCATACACATTTTTTCCGTTTTATATTGCTGATTCATAATAGTAAAATTCCTGTGTTAACACTTTAAAGGAATGATATCTTGACACCTGAAAAGTAGTAAAATTTACCTTAAAACTTAATTCCTAGATTAAGCAACCAATAGATTATTGCTATTTTTCTAAAAATATCTGCTTAAATGAATAGATTATATACATAAACCTCTTTCCATACTCTCCACTGTACAGATTTCCTCAATAATAGAATTTCCATCTTGCTTCCCTATTTGTATTCATTGCATTTATCAGGTAACAGAACTTTGATTCAATCAGGGTTTTATTAAACCCTCATCATGTAGTTAATTCTATGTTTCTTTCAAAATGTCATAATCTACTGTCTCATGATGAACTGTCCCTGTCCTAGGTGTTCATGGTGTGCTTTGCTTTCCATCATGTTAATTAAATTACTTGTTATATAAATTATTGCAGAGTGTCCCAGATGATGGAGATCAGATAAATGTCAGGATGCTCATTAATAATTTTTCAACTCTTGCAGAAAGGAAAGCATTGCTGCAAACTGTCTTACAAGTCCCTTCAGGTGATTCTGATGCTACTAGAGTTTGAATACTATAGATTTAAAGTATCTAGCCAAAAGCACTGACAAAATGAAATTACCTTGGTCCTAGTGAATGTGGTGTGGTGAAAGTTACTTCTCAAATCTTTACAACAACCCTGTAAGGTAGAAAGGGAAGATACCTACCATGAACTCTTTTTATGTATGAAAAAACAGGGCACAATTTCATAATTGAGTTACTCAAAGCATTGCATGGGAGAAGAAGCAGCAGAGCTCAGGTCTCCTGATTCAGTGCCAAGACAGCATTCCTACTAACCTCCTCTAATAACCTACAAACCAGTTTTATGGTCTTCTTGGTTTAGTTTTTTTTTTCTTTCTTTCTTTTTTTTTTTGTACAGTTCTGAGAATGATCGAACCCTACATATATGCTAATTATCAATGTTACATTATTTTTTTCAAACAAAAACTTCAATTTGTTCATGACTTTATTATCAAAATGGTAATTAGCATATATCACAAGTTCATTAAAATTAATTTAGGACTTCATGTTTATAGTTAAGAATCAGATGCAGAGAAATTTGAATGCATCCTTAGACACTGTGGACGAAAATCAGTGAACAAAAGTTTAACAAACGAAGAATGAAATTATGGCATTTGCTGGTAAATGTATGGAGCTGGAGAATATCATGCTAAGTGAAATAAGCCAATCCAAAAGAACCAAAGGCCGAATGTTTTCTCTGATATGTGGATGCTAACTCCCAACAAGGTGGGGGGGATAGGGAAGAATAGAGGTACTTTGGATTAGTCAGAGGGGAGTAAAGGGAGGGGAAGGGGTTTGGGGGGAGAAAGAATAGTAGAATGAATCTGTCATTATGACCCTATGTGCATATATGATTACACCACCGATCTAATTCTACTTCATGCACAATCACAAGAATAAGTTAAACTTTTTTTATGTTGATGTATCAAAATGCATTCTACTGCCATGTATAACTTTAAAACAAATGAAAATAAATCAAAAACAAAAACACAAAAAATAATATTGAAGATATGAAGCAAATTGTAAAATAAAAAAATTTTACTTTTGAGACAAGGACTGTTGAAGATACTGTGAGCACTTTAAGAGGACAAATTTAAACTCACTCCTTCTCTACCAGGAATATACTTTGGCTTTAGTTTCCTTCTGAGAAAATCCCTATCCCCACCAACCTGATCCAGGAAGTCTATGACATATGAGAGCTAAATGTGAGCCCTGGGGAAATAAATATTTGGGAAGCCAAGCATTATTTTAAAGTGGGCGTAGAAAAGTCTGCAGTAGCATTACAAGAAAACAACTTCTCAATTGCTTCCAAAGCCTTCCCATACAAAGCTTCTGTGGCGTGCCAGATGTACTGGCTACAATCACTCCACATAACAAACTAAAATGCACTCCATGTTCAGAATTTTTATTAGGATTAAATATTTATCCTTTACATCTCTACTACTGACTTAGTGACTCGCAGATTTACTTAAGGTAAAATATGTCATTGACTTTCACATACATCTGTTTTAACATACTTTCAGGAGGTTGTTCTCAACTTTTGCCACACATTGGAATCAATGGGGGAGCTTTTAACACTCCAATGTGCAGACTGCAACCCAGCCTAATTAAATCAGAGTTCCTAGTGATGGTCCCTATGCATTTTAGTGTTTTATAAATGCCCTAGGTGATTCTGTTGGGGAAGAAAACACAAAATCTTTTTCCCTTACCCATCTTAGTTTCTCCAGCTGGGACCTAAACTAGCAAAAGACAGGTTAACAAGATACAGCATGCAATTGTGTAATTAGGCACATACATGGGAGCATTCAGAAGTGAATAATTAAAAGGGTAGTTAGAACTTGGTATCTGTATACATAACTTAGCAGGGGAAAGGGAGGAGAAAGAGTACTTATGGAAAAGCAACTGATATTTTGGAAAGATAAATGGGCTCTTAGGAGAAAAAAACAGAAGATCATGATGTTTTGTGATAATATCTGTTTGAGGTGGGCAGAGGATCAGGGTGATGCTGTTGAAAAAAGTGACTTGAAGGAGATTCTGAGAGCTCCTTTTACTTCTATACTGGAAAAAGGGATGGAAGAGGAACTGATGTGGGAATTGCCAAGTCCTTGCTTGCAGAGACTGCTAACAGTGACAGTGCTAATGGGGTGAGTCAGGGCTGCTATGAACGCCATAGCCATGGAGATCAGCTGAAGACCAGTGCCAGAGGTTGATCTAGAGCAGCAGGGCTGTCGCCCCTGGGAACCATGTGGACTTAGACAAAGACAATTGAGTAGTAAGAAAGATTCTTTTCTAGGTGATGAAACCCTCCACCCATCTAGACATAAAGGAAAGAGTCTCTACTACAAATTTGCTGGTCATTCATGTCAAAAGACAAATTGAAACAAATTTAAAGATAGAATTGGCTTTTATTTGTGAATCTATAATCAGGCAACACCTTAGTCTATAAAATAGAATGATGCTTCAATGATCTGAGCAGAGGTTGTTGGCTTCACAGTGGACAATGGTGGAAGGAAATAGAAACATAAAATGGAAAGTGGACTGGTTTCAAAGATACTTTTCTTAAGGATTAAATCAGAGTATTTCCTTATTACTCTGACTCAGGTTGACTGGAATATCCTAGTTTTTGTTTTTTGCTTGTTTTTGATTAGTTATTTTGTATGTCCTTTTAACTGGCCCATATCAAAGTACGGTGATTATGCGGTACTTAGTATAAGTGACTCTGTTCTGTTTGGTCTGGTCTCCTGGGCCTAGTGCAGGAGGCTAGACCAAAATCAGTGACCTCCCACAAACTTCATTTAACACCTGGGGGGAATTGGGACTTGAATAAGATTAATTTTGACTTGGGATTTTAAAACAATGTGAATTTTTTTACACTCCAACTTACAGAGTAAAACTCACACCTACCATATTGGTATTTAACAGACTGACCTATTGTTAAGGACTGAGGGATGTATCCATCAGGATACATCTGAAATCCATTTCCAAGATTAAAATCACTGATATAAAGAGAACAGACTTTTAAATAACCAGCATTGCCCACTTTTGGAGACATTGCCAGAATTTTCAGGATAGGCCTAAATATGAAAAGATTCATCACCAGAAGACCAGGAGTGCTGCATATTCTGGATAGACATGGTTTCTGAGGGATCTACACCATACAGCTAAGCCAGCAGTATGGACATAAATGGGGTTTGCTCTCTATAAGCATGTTTCACCTACGTGTAGGGGAGAAAAATAAAATACCTTTTCTTCATCCATCATAAGGGTCACAGTAATATACTTATTAAGAAAATAGAACAAGGATAAAAGCATAACAAATTTATTTAACCAAAGTTTTACATGACATAGGAGATTTCATAAATGAAGACCCGAAGACCCAGCAAAAACTGTATATTTTTTGCTTAGATTTGATGCAGAGTGAATAGTTACATGAAAGTGTGATTCAACAAAAAGTATCTGATCTACTACTGGTAATCAACTTAGTAAAACTTACTGTTATGATTTTGATAAGTGTCTCTAAAGACCCATACATTGAATCTTTAGTCCCCAGGGATGTGCTATGGTGGAACCTTTAGGAGGTGGGCCCCGTGGGATGTCTTTAGTTCATTGGGGTGTTCCTTCAAAGGGGACTGTGGGACCGGTTCTCTTTATCTTCCTCTTTTGCTTCCTGGGTGTTGAGGTGAGCAGTTTTGCTCTATCTCAGTCTCCTGCCATGAAGTGTTGCCTCACCACAGACCCAAAACAACAGGGCCAAGTGATCATGAATAGAAACCTCCAAAACCGTGAGCCAAAATAAACCTTTCTCTTTATAATTATCTCAAGCATTCACTTAAAGTAACAGCAAACTAACACACTTAGCAAAGCCTCTTTGTTCAGATTGTTCTCGACCTCCAGGTATAGGGCAGGACTCTTCTGGAATGAGGTCTTATGACTTACTCTCAGGTCAGGTAGGTCAGAGAATTCGTTTATGACCAGTTCTCACACAGACTGGCAGGTAAAGTCAGAAATCTTCGTGCTTCTGCAATTTTCTCAGTTGTCAAGGTGCCATGTTTTGGGGTATCATCTTCTGAGTCCTGACATATTCATCCAATAAACTTTTACTGAGTATGCCTATTAAATGCTATGTTCTGGGGAATAAAATACTGAGGGCTATGTTGATTAAAGATGTCAGATTTAACACACAGACATTTATCTCTGCTCCTTCTTTAATTCCCACTAAAATGACAACAAAAGGCATAAAACACAAGAGCCAAGAGAACAGGAGCTAAGCAACAGCCACAAAAATGTGGAAACTGAAAAGCAAATGGAAGAGAGGTAGCTGGTATTTTAAACCAGAGATAGTTGAAATCTATGCCAGCAGAAGCAGAAACCAAGAAGCAATGTGATTTGCAACACAGAACTTCAGAAAGATTCAGGATTTGGCAGAATCTGCTAATGCTAAATGGAGGGGTAAAGGCAAATCTGAAAACAGAAATATTGGTTAAAAGTGTGTTTAAGAAGCAACCTGGAAAAATACTAGATGTTTGCTCTCTGGAGAAGGCAAACCAAAGGTATTCTGGGCTGGTGGACATGGTACAGTGGACGGTGGGTGGTTACCATACTGAAAAGAGGAATTAGATGAAAGTCTACTAAGTGGTAAGACTCTACCCAGGCCCTTACCCCACAGGTCTCCTAGACCAGACAGGAAAATGGAAGATAATTGGTGTAGTGGGGACAAGGCCAGTCCAGGGGAAAAGAACTAAGGGTTTCAGTGGAACAAGCCAGCCAGACAACCCTATAGCAAAGCTTCATGGGCATCAAGCCCTGACCTTGCATATAGAATTTCTAATCAACAAGTGGATAACCTCATTCTTAAATATGATCAGACAGTTAGGGATCACTGGATATCTAAGGTTTGAAACCGATAAGTTAGGGAATAAAGGTAGTTAAAGAAACAGAAAAATGCAAGAAGATAATTTAATATGAAATTTTAAAATTAATATCCTCAGATATGTAGGAGGTTGCATCAATGAAATAATGGAAAGAAACATTCAGAGAACAAAAAAGATAAAAATTTAAAATAAAAAAGGAAAGTTCTTAAAAATTAACACATTGAGAGTAAGAATGAAAAGCTTACTAGTAGGAATAGGAAATAAAATTTTAAAGGGCTCTAAGAAATACACAAAACCAAGAGAAGCAAAGTAGGAAAGAAAAAAACAAAAAGCGGTGTTCCTCAAAAACAAAAAAAGTTTCAGAAAAGACGAATAGAAAAAAGACAAATTCAAAAGAATTTCCCATAAGAAGAGTATGAATTTTCCAGTTTTTTACCACTCAAATAGGATTAAGATAAACCCAAACCAAGACACAGCATTACAAAACTTCTGAATATTTGTAACTAGAAGACAGTGTTGCATGCCTTCACCAATTAAGGAGTGACGTTAGTTAAATGATTCAAAATTTCAGTTGGATAGGAGTAAGTTCCAAGAGATCTATTCTACAACATGGTGACTGTAGTTAATATGAAGGTACTGTATTCTTGAAAATTGCTGAGAGAGTAGAAAGAAAGTGTTCTCACTACAAAAAGTACGAGTTGATACATATGTTAATTAGCTCAATTTAGTCAGTTCACAATGTATACACATTTCCGAACAACACGTCATGCACAACAAATATATACAATTGTTTTTCAACTAAAAATTAAAAAAAAAAAAATAGTCATGAGCAACTGGAGCTAAGTCCAATTGGAAAAACTGTGGAAGCCATGAGAGCCAGTGAAGATATACACTGCAGTTATCCCTCTGAAGGGGAAGGGACCTGGGGTATTTATGCACTGACTCCCTTCAATCATTGGTTAAGGGCTGCTCAAAGGGAAGATAATTCATCAGCAGTTTTGGACTTCCACAAGGGCAGAGAAATTTCAAATGCTGTAGTGGGAAATTGGTAGATATATATCAAAGAGGTAATGGTAAGGAGATAGGAATGAAACTTCAATATTATCACTACACCAATGAGTCCAGAATGTAAGCTATCTATTTTCTTCTGCCTAGAAACAGAGTAGGATAATCTCAGTAAATACTCCCCTTTGAGAAAGAGTAGGAGGCACACAGCAGTCACTGGTCCATAGCAATCTGTAATCCTATGTGGCAGACAGATTTCCTGTTGCGGATGGGGAAAATAATATTTTTTTTAAAAATCCAGAATTTTATACCCTGAAAATTTTTAACCAAGGAACAGTCTCAAAAATTTTATAGCTACATGCCTTTTCTGAGGCAACAAAGAATATGGTCCTTCAAAACGATGGATTAGCCAAAAAATAAAAAAAAAAAGAAGGGTAGGTAGGAAAGAACGTGGGTTCCAAGAAATAACATCCAACAAGGCAAAGAGAATCTGTAGAATTATTGTGAAGGGAGGATCCAAGCTAGGATGGGTCTGGAAGGAAACCAGACCAGGTTGGAATAGGACAACAGAAATCTTGTCTTCAGAAAGATAAAACTACAAAGATAGTAGTTCCCATAGTCCATATGTCCCAAAACCTCCAATAGATACCTGAAACCATGGGTAGTACTGACCTCTATGTATATTAGGCTTTTCCGGGTATGCACCTACTCAATTTAAAGTTTAATTTATAAATTGGCACAGTAAGAGATTAGCAACGATAAGGACAATTACAGTAATGTACTGTGAAAAAAGTTATTTAAATTTCAGAAATGATTTATTTCTGGATTTTTTTATTTAATACTTTTGAATCATGGTTGATCTAAGGTACCTGAAACCTGTGGAGAGGGAGGGGGTGCTCTTGTGATATGACTATTTAGGAAAGATGAGGGCAAGAGACACAGAAGGTAGGTCAAAAAAATAAAGCCTCTTCTGTGAAAGAGGAAAGTCAATAGAGAAAACTTAAAATCTGAAAATCAAGAAATAGATTAGTAGTCATATTATGCATAGACTTTAAAGTAACTACTATAAGAAAAGAAACAGCAAGGGATTGAAAGGGGTTTCTTGCTGGGCCTGAAGGAGATGGAACAGTTATGGAGGAAGAGATAGTAACGAACGGGGAGGAGAAGATAGGGAACTAGGAACATTTTTTCATAATATAAATGTACATGTAAAACTTAAAATCAAAAATTTTAAGTGTAGTGTGAATGCTCTCAAATAAAGCCTAGGTAACCTGGAGAGAAGAGTCTTCCTGTGGTGTAGTATGATAAGTGATAGGACAGACACAGTTGGAATGGAAGACCAGTGAAAAGGAATAAACAGCTCTCAGAGGTCCCAGGCATCAATTCAAGAGGTGATACTGCCCTTGAGTTTCAAAGGATGAGTAGGAGTTTGCTACATTCAAAGATGGGGAAGATAAACTTAAGTGAAAAAAATGTCTTGTAAACACACACACACACACCACATACCACAAAAGAACAAGAACATGTTTGGGAAACTCCCTCTGGTGCAGCTCACAAAGGGCATACATGTGTGGAAAATAGCAGGAGATGTGGCAATCAGATGACCAGACCCTTAAGGCCAGGTGGGTTAAGCTAAGGTTTTGTTCTGTATTCACAATGTACTCTATGCAGGGAATGAGGTGAGTAGAATAAAAGCACTGAATGAATTGAAATGGGATCGGGGGGGGGGGGGGAGAGAGGGAAGGTGAATAAACTGCTTAGAAGACTGTTGCAATATTCCCTGCAAGAAGCAAGACTGAAGTGTGACAGTTGTTCAGGAGAGAATGAATTGCAGTTAGTAAGAGGCAGGGTAGAGGGCTGAGGAACAGAGACTGTGACAACTCCTGGACTACTTCCACCTGGGGGACCAGAGGATAGAGGTGCCATTCATCAAGACTTGGGAGGAGAAACAGATGGAGAGGGATCCAATTCAGACACGTTGACTTGGAGTTGCCTGGAGGACATCTAAGTGGAGGTGCTAAGTAGGCGGGTGGGCAGCTTCATTTGTAGTTCAGCTGAAGAACATGCTATCACTGCACAGGAGCACCAAAAAGCGCCCAGTGTGTGAAGTCATTCTGGGGCTTCATACAGTGTTTGGCTAGTTGCCCTTCTGCCTTCCACCATGTGAGGGACGTGTTCCTCCGCTGGAGGATGCAGGGACAAGGCACCATCCAGGAAGCACAGGGAAGCCCTCCCAGACGGCAGACCTGCTGGTGCCTTGATCTTGTTCTTCCCAGCCTCCCCAGATCTGCGACTCCATCAAGAGATTATCATGTTATTGCCCATATCGCCCTGTTCCACTCTTCAGGCACGTGGGTTCACTCAGCAGTTTAGGAAAGAAAAATGAATATAAAACCTTTACTTCTCTTGACTGTGGCAGATGCAGACGAAGAAAAAGTAAAATAGAACCCCTGTAGCTATGATCAACTGAATAGATGATGATGAGCACAGGAAACCTGGGAAGAAGAGGAATTGGGACAGAAGTTCTTTTTTTTTTTCCTATAAGCTCAGCTTTTGTATTTTTATTCTTTAACTTTTTCCATAATTTTTATTAGCACATTATAGCTGTATATAATAATGGAATTTGTTGTTATATATTCATACATGCACACAATATAACAATATATGACCAATATCATTCACCAGCACTTCGTCCCTCTCTCCACACCTCCCACCTCTTGGTCCCTTTAATTTTTAGGAGATACACTCCCACCTTTCTTTGCCTTTTTCCTTTCTAGCTTCCACATCTGAGAGAATACATAGGCCCTTCTGAGTTTGACTTATTTCACTTAACATGATGGTCTCTAATTTCATCCATTTTCCTGCAAGTACCATAATTTCTTTGTCTTTATGGCTGAATAAATTCCATTGCATGTAAACATAACACATTTTCTTTTTCCATTCATCCATTGATGGGTACCTAGGCTGGTTCCATAGTTTGGCTATTGTGAATTGTGCTGCTATAAACGGTTGAAGTGACTGTAGCACTATAGTATGCTGATTTTAGTTCTTTTGGATAAATACCAAGAAGTGGGATAGCTGGGTCATATGGTGATTTCATTCCTAGTGTTTTGAGGAACCTCCACACTGCTTTCTAGAGTGGTTGTACTAGTCTGCAGTCCCACTAGCAATGTATGAGTATGCCTTTTTCCCCCACATCCCTGCGAGTATTTATTATTATTTGTGTTCTTGTTAATTTCCATTCTGACTGGAGTGAGATAAAATCTTGGTGTAGTTTTGATTTGCATTTCCCTGATTGCTAGAGATGCTGAACATTTTTTTTCTATATTTTTTGGCCATTTGTGTTCCTAAGTTTCTGTTCAGTTCTTTTGCTTATTTATTGATTGGATTATTGGGGGTTTTTTGAAGTTTTTGAATTCTTTTTGTGTTCTGGATATTAGTCACCTGTCAGAGGAGTAGATGGCAAAGATTTTTTTCCCATTCTGTAAGTTCTCTTCACTTTCTTGTTTCCTTTGCTATGCTGAAGCTTTTTAATGTGATGGCATCCCACATATTGTTTCTTGGTTTAATTTCTAGAGTTTTAGGGGGTCTTGTTGAGGAAGTTCTTGCACCTATGTGATGGGATGTTGGTCCTATGTCTTCTTCTAGCAGTTTCAAGATTTCTTTTAAAATTTACAAGTCTTTGATCCATTTTGACTTGACTTTTATGTGGGGTGAAAAATAAGAATCCAGTTTTATTCTTCTACATATGCTTATTCGGTTTTGCCAACACCATTTATTTAAAAGGCTGTCTTTTCTCCGATATGTATTTTTGGCATGTTTGTCAAGTATCAGATGGCTGTATAAATTGGTGTTTGTCTCTTTATCTTCTATTCTTGTCCATTGATCTTCATGTCAATTTTGATGCCAATACCATGTTGTTTTTGCTATTATAGCTCTGTAGTATAATTTGAGATTTGAAACATATATGTCACTTTCCTTGCTCAGAATTGATTTGGCTATTATGGATTTCTTATTCTTCCAAATGAATTTTAGGACTGTTTTTTCTAGTTCTGGAAGAATGTCTTTGGCATTTTGGTGGGGATTGCATTGAATTTGTACATTGCTTTTGGTAATATGGCCATTTTTATCATATTAATTCTGCCTATCTAAGACTGTGGGCAGTCTTTCTAATTTCTGAGGTTCTCTTCAATTTCTTTCTTCAGAATTCTACAGTTTTCATAGTAGAGATCTTTTACTTCCTTGGTTAGATCAATGTGCAGATATTTTATTTTATTTTTGAGACTATTGTGAGGGAGAATGGTTTTCCCTGATTTATTTCTCAGCAAATCACTGTTTGAGTATAGAAATCTATTGATTTATGAGTATTGATCTTATATCCTGATACTTTGCTAAATTCATTTATCAGGTCAAGAAATTTTCTGGTGGAAGACCCTACCCCTAACTCTTCTCTCTGTAGAATCTTGTCATCAGCAAAGATTGATAGCTTGATTTCTCCTTTTCTAATTTGTAGCACTTTAATTTCCTTCTCTTACCTGATTTCCCTGGCTGAAGTTTCAAGAACTGTATTGAATAGAAATAGAGAGAGTAGACATCCTTGTCTTGTTCCTGATTTTAAAGGAAAAACTTTCAGTTTTTCTCCTTTCAGTATGATGTTGGCTATAAAATTGTTGTATGTAGCCTTTATAATGTTGAGGTAACTTATTTCTATCCCTAGTTTTTCCAGTGTTAACATAAATAGATGCTGTATTTATCAAAGACCTTTTTCTGTATTTTTGAGATAATCACATGATTCTTGTTCTTAATTCTATTTAGGTGGTGAATTATATTTATTGACTTCAGTATGTTGAACCAAGCCTTGCATCCCTGGGATGAAGCCCACTTGATCATGGTGTATTATTTTATTAATATGTTTTTGAATGCAGTTTGCTAATATTTTATTAAGGATTTTTGCATCTGTGTTCATCAGGAATATAGGTTTGTAGATGTGTCTTTGTCTGGTTTTGGTATCAGGGTTATATTGGTTTCATAGAACATGTTTGAGAGTGTTCCTTTTCTTTAAATTTCATGGAATAATTTGAGGAAGACCGGTAATAATTTTTCTTTAAATGTCTGATGAAACTTCGTTGAGAATCCATTTGGTCCTGGGTTTTTCTTTTTTAGTAGGCTTTTAATTGCTACTGCAGTTTCATTACTTGATAATTATCTACTTAGGCTTTCTATATCTTCCTGGTTCAGTTTGGGAAAATCTTATGTGTCTAGAAATCTGTCAGCATCTTCTAGAGTGTGCAGTCTATTGGAGTATAAATATTCAGAATAGTTTCTAATGATCTTCTGAATTTCAGAAGCATCTGTGGTAAATCTACTTTTTATTTCTAATCTTGTTGATTTGAGTCTTCTCTCTTTTTTTGATTAATTAGGCTAAGGGTTTATTGATCTGATTTATCTTTTCAAAGAATCAACTTTTTGTTGTGTTGACCCTGCATATTGTTTTTTTACTGTCAGTCATTAATTTCAGCTCTGATTCTTATTAGTTATTGTCTTCTGACTTTGGAGTTATTTTTTCTTTTTCTAAGGTTTTGAGGTTGAGTATAAGCTTATCTATTTGGGATATCTCTTTTTTTTAAAATGTAGGCACTCAAAGCAAAGCAACTTAGTATTGCTTTCATACTGTCTCAAAGATTTTGATAATTTTTATCTCTTTTCATTTGTTTCTAAGAATTTCTTTATTTCTTCTCTCATTTCTTCTTTGATTCATGCTTCATTTAAAACAGTACTATTTCATTTCCATGTGTTTATATGGTTTCTATTCTTTTTCTTATTATTGATTTCTAGTTTTATTCCATTATGCTTTGATAGAATGAATGGTATTATATCAATCTGTTTGTATTTGTTGAGACTTGAATTGTGACCTAGAATGTGGTCTATTTTGAAAATGGTTCTATGACCTGCTGAGAAGAAGGTGAGTTCAGCAGTCTGGGTGTGAAATATTCTGTAAATGTCTATTAGGGCCATTTGATTTATAGTAGTATTAAGGTTAGATACATCTTTATTGATTGTATGCTTTGATGACCTTTCTGTTAGTTATAGGGTGTATTGAAATCACCCAGCATTATTGTACTGGGATCTACCTGGGATTTAGTGTCAAGGAGTATTTTTTAATGTAAGTGCATGCATTGATATTTGGGGCATTTATATTAACTATCATTTATCTTTTGGATTGATTGTCCCCTTTATCAGGATGTAATGCCTTCTTTGTCTTTTCTGATTAACTTTTACTTGAAATCAGCTTTGTCAGATAAGAGAATAGATACTCCTGCTTGTTTTCAAATGACATTTGGGTGGAATACTTTTTTCTATCATCTTACCTTCAAGCCTTTGAGCATCTTTACCTGTGAGATGAGTCTCTAACAAACAGCATATAGTTGGATCTTGTTTTTTGACCCATTCTGCTAGTCTAGGTCTTTTAATTGGTGAGTTGAGACCATTTACATTCCATGTTACTATGGTTGTGTGTTTGTGGTTTTCTGTCATTTTGGTTTTTAGTTATATCTAATTCTGTCTTGATTCTCATTTAACTGATTAGTCTTCTCTTGAACTTCACTTGAGAGTTTTGGATTTGAACTTTGGTTTCCTCTGTGTGCAGTTTATCTTTGAGAATTCTCTGTTGTGCTGCTTGGTTGTTATGGATTCTTTTAGTTTATCTTTGTCATGGAAAGTTTTTATTTCCCCACTGAATATGAAATAATTTTGCTGGGTATAGTAATCTTGGTTGGCAGTTGTTTTCTTTTAGACCTTGGAATATTTCATTTCAGGCACTCCTAGATTTTAGTTCTTCTCTGAGAAGTCAGAAGTGAATCTTATTGATTTGTCTTTAAATGTGATCTGATATTTTTCTCTTGCAGCTTTTAATATTCTTTCTTTATTTTCTATGTTAGGCATTTTGATTATGATGTGTCTTGGAGAACTTCTGTTTTGGTCTTGTTTATTTGGAGTCCTGTATGCCTCTTATTTGTATATGTCCATCTCATTTCTGAGATGGGGAAAATTTTCTGCAACAATATCATTGAAAATGTTCTTACTACCCTAAGATTGTATCTCTGTGTTCTCTTCTATTCCAATGATTCCTAGGTTTGGTCTCTTGATGTTGTCCTGGATTTTTTTATATCCTGATCATGAACTGAGGGTGAAAAAAACAAGATCATAAGAACATCCAGTATTCCTTGAAATTTATAAGTTCAATCAGGGAAAATCAACAAATGCATACTATATCTGATGGATTGCTGTCAACTAGGAAAGGTGAACAACATGGTCTGCCCTGAAGTTTGCAGCAACCTCAATTATAAAATGAGGACTTAATTTAATGGCAGTGTTCTAAACTTAACTTACCAGCAGTAGTATACACTTAGAAAAATTTATTCTTTCTTGCTCAGAAACCACAGTTCCAAAGTAAGAATTATAATAATATTGACCCTGTCTATAGAAAGGTTATTAGGATTAACTTAGAAAAAATAAGAAATTACTTGGCAAATATTATTAGAACAGAAGACATATCTTCAGGCAATATATCTTTGCAGTGGAAATCAAGTTTGAAATGTCTGTGACTGTTCATCACTGTCATAAATAGATAATGGACAAAATAAAATTGCAAATATCAAAGATGCCCTTAATGAGTTCATTGGCATTAGTAGATTACATTGTTCAAATAACATCACTAATCAGTAAAATTTCAGTTGAGTACAATACCATGCCAAATCCAGACAGAGTTTTAAAAAAGATATTTGATGATTTTCATCAAATAAATTAACACTGATTTTTAGAAATTTAAGTATAAGAATACTGTATCAGACAATATGAGCAGAAAAAACAGTCCAAGGTAGCTGATCCATGGAACATTTGTGAAAACAGTGGTGAAGATAAGGAATTGACAAAAGATGTTGCAGTCCCTAGAAACCAGCCACAGAAGAAGCAGTCACCACAATTAATCTAAAGGGGCAAGGGAAACAAACACATTTTGGAAACCCATTGAGAACTGAAGATATAGAAAAGAGACTGCAGGAAGGAGTATAATTGAGGAATATGAATTTTGCCAGATAACTCTGCTTAAAGCAGAAAAGACAAGGCCCAATCTCTCTCACACAAACACTACTTATTCACATTGTATTCAATATTGCTATTGGATTTTTAAAACCACTGCAGATTGAGGTCACTAAATTCTAGTGCAGTTGCCTCTGCATGGCCATCAGTAGATCCAAGTTGATGCAAAATTATGTATGTTTGAGAATGAAATATAAAGTCAAGTTAATGGCATAATTGTTCTAATTTTGAGAAGCAAGCATATTAGCACTAAACACTGGTACTAAGCACAAGTTGTTGGGTTCAAGAAAGAAAAATTGTTATATCTAAAAAATCACAAAATCTACTTCTTGAGTTGAGATATTAGCTGTTACATCGCTTAGACTGCAGGTAACAGAAAACCCAATTCAAGTGACTTTAAGGTGGGATTAATTGGTGAGAAATGGTGAGGTAGCAATTTTCTGGCATTGCAGCAACTGGAAGATATCAGAGAGTATACTGTTTTCTGGGCTTTTACTTCGGGTATTTCACCTCAAGGTTGCAAGATAGCAGCTGAAGCTCTAGTTTTTTCTGAAGGAAGGAGGGAGGCAGAACAAGGAAAAGCAATATGAGCTGCATCTGTCCCTTGTAATCAGAAAAACATGCTTTTCTCAAAAGTTGAACCAAATGCTACCTTTGATTCATTTTTCACAGCTGCAACACATGCCTAACTGGCTTTGGAAGTAAGTATTTAGGGGAATATTCTTGCCCTTAATAAAATCTGGCTTCTGGTAGCAAGAAGGAAATGGAGAGATATTTAATAGGCAATTGAAAGTGTCTGCCACCATTAAATATCGGGTATATGCTTTATAGTTGTTATGTTAGATATCAATAGAGACCATTAATGCTCATAAACATTAGAGGAGAAAAACAATGTTTAGTCACTCCTCTCTAGAGAATAGGCCAAAGGGGTGGTGCATTTTGACATCTGAAAGCCATTATCCTATCAACTGCTATCAACCCATCTTATGGCAGCTGGCATTGATCTAAAGTGAAAACAGTTAATATCTAAACTCAAGAACAAGATTCTGCCCTTTTTTATTTTGTGTTCCTGAATCTCAGTCATTCTAGGGTTTATATTTAATACTGATGTTTAATATTAATACATTTTCTTCTCAAAATTTGCCCAATTGTGCATTAACTTAAATTTGTGTTTCATTCTGCATCCACCGTGTAAGACTGTGATCTACTGATTGTCAAGTAAAGGCAGCAGCACTAGGATTTTAAAATAAAATCAGCAAACTAGACACAGTGGTACAAACCTATAATCTCAGTTACTCAGGAGGCTGAGGCAAGAAGATTGAAAATATTTAAGGCCAGCCTGGGCGACTTGGCAAGACCCTTTTCTGAAAATAAAACTAAAAGGGCTGGTTATGTAGCTCAATGCTTGCTTAACAGGTATGAGAACATGGGTTCAATCCCTAGTACTGGAAAAAAAAAACTGAATCAGCAGAAGTCTTATTATAATTAGAAATACCAGATTGGGTGAACCATTTTGATCAGTTACAAAAGATAATGTACCATACAGCAAGACATAACACACTCCAATTATTTTCTTATATGTCCAATGATTGTACTGCTTATGTTAATGAGTAGCTGCCAAGTAGCCGTCATTTAACAGACAAAGAAAGTACATAAACCACACTGCAGACTTCACAGTGGCAGGAATTCATGCCCGTTGCACATACTCAGCATGGTGGGTAACCTTGACTTTGGATTTTTTTTCCCCCTTTTATTTTAGTCTACTTACACTGCATCTATTATTCATGTGAATCTCGAAGCAAAGCTGATCTTTCTGCCACATCACCTGGTTTCTCTGTCCCACTTCCCTTTCTGGACACTTCTGCTCAAGCATTCCCGATGGAAGCATTTATTATACAATCAAACTATAATGTCAACCTTGCCCTGTGGGCTTAACTTGGCACTGGATCACAATGGGGAAGGAAAATCATATTTTGGAGCACAGAGTTTAATATCTGAACAATTCAGGTACATCCAAAACAGACAATATTTCGAAGGCAGCCTGATGTAAAACAGAGTGATACTCAATGTAGTAAAACTATTTTGTGTTTTAGGTTAATCAGTATTGCCAAAATATAACAAAATTCCATGATTATAGTAGACCACAGGAAACTAGAGATTTGTGATATTTTAAAATTTTTAATTTGTAATGGGGTCATATGACAACAAAGGTCAATCCTTCAAACATTGTAGGCAAAAATGCCTCAGGCAATTTGAGATCCTTCCTTAGAACACAGCTGGTAGAACAGGCCACCACTGGCCCTTTCTTTCACCATCCTCCCCTCTATTCTGCCACAGAGACCATAGCTATAGCTCTTGGCACCATCTTAGATAATAAGATGATGGAGAGGTGAACTGGAAGGAGCCTGGGTCCCCTATGACCACTTGGGGCTGGATTTCTACTTGGGAACCATTAAATGAAAAGGAACAAACTTCTATTTTGCTTAAGTCATTCCTATTGTGGATCTTTGTTATTCACACGGAAATTCAATTCAATAGATACTATAATGACAGCTAAAAGGCATTGACCTCTCATTTGGTCAGATATTGTGCTGAGCACTTTCTTTGCATTATCACCTTTAATCCTCATGTCAACTCCATGAAATAGGTACTATTATAATCCTTATTTTACAGAGGAGAGAACTGGAACTTTACAAAGTTAACTAACTTACCTAAGGGGTGCAGTCAGTAAGGGTGGAAATGGTATTCAACTCAGGCATGGGACTCAGGAATCCATACTTGGAACAATCCATGGAGGGCAATATCTTTGTAATATTGACTCATGGGTCCCCTCTGCACACACTCCATATATCTCATTTAGAGCAATATATTTGCCTCATTTTTTTTTACTTTCCCTTCTTCCAGATATCCTACCCATTAAGCAAATAGTTACTTTAATAGGTTATAACACTGTATTATTCAAGATTAAAGAAGGGAGGGATGACATTTATTCTGATGGAGCATATATGTAATTGACTGTGCTTTGCAGCAAAAGGCATAATTTCATTTTCCTTACTGCTGCACAATAGAGAAAAAAAGAAGTAAAAGACAGAGACAACATTTCAAAGAATGATTCAGTGGGGAGGGATGTGGCCAGAGGATGGTCCATAGCCAGCCAGTATTGTTCCAATGCAAACCTCTACAAGGTAATATTGAAAGTATTTTATAGGTCAATATCTAGAGAAAGGAAGAAAGATGAGCTTAAAAATGTAGAAAGAGGAGTACCTTGTCAAAGTTAATCAAGAACAAGTTTTAGGAGGGAAGGGTAGGGGGGAAGGAAAAAAAGTAACAGAATGAGTCAAAAACTATTACCCTGTGTAAATATATGATTACACAAATGGTATGCCTCTACTTCATGAACAGAGAAACAAGATGTATCCCATTTGTTTACAATAAAAATAAATTTTAAAAAAGATTATGTGACATCTTAAAAACAGAACAAGTTTTAGGGGACTAGATTAGAATATTTCTGTTCCTACATAATTATAATGAATTCATTATAGTTTCCAGTTTGAGATAAATTCCCTTCAACTTCTTCCTGGATTTTTGACAAAAGCATGAAAGAATTTTTGTTGTTACTGTTGTTTTTCCATCAGTGGGTACATCTTTCCTTCATCCATTATTTTCAGTAAACATTTGTGGAACCCCTAAAAGGTGCCAACATTATGTCAGGTACATAGATGACACTTGTACCTACCCTAAGCAAGTGGCAGAGATGAAGGGGAGGAGTGCTTGTGGGTGGGAGGCACCGAGGAGGCCCTGTTGGGGAGACAAGGTGGAAGCCCCTGCAGAGGCTGGGATACTGCTGCTTATCCTCAAGGCTACGGGGAGAAGGGGTTCAGACATCACCCAGTGGCATGGAGAGCCACTGAAGGACTTCAGGCAGAGGAGTAACACCAGCTCTGTTTTAAAACACAGCAGCATTAATGATGCATTAAACAAGCTCAGGATGGAGGCAAGTATTCTAGTTAAGGAGCCAAGTTACACTAATTCAGGAAAAAGATGATAGTGGCTCAGCTCAGGGGAGTGGAATGAGGCAAAAAAGAGACAATGCCAAGAGAGCCCCAGGAGAAAGTGAACAGACTTAATGTTTGAAGAGATGGAAGAAGGGGTCGAAGAGGAAGGACAATCTAAGAAGATTTTCAAAGATATAACTTTCTGTGTAGCCTTTGCTTTTAGAGTTAGATGGATGAAGGAAAGAAAGAATATACAAGCTTTGGCTACTCATAATTTTTTCCCCTTGGTTCCACCTCTTACCAGCAGGGGATAAGTCATGTTGATTTCTTAAAACTCAGTTTTCTCATCTGCAAAATGGGGATAATTTTTCTAGGACTTTGTATTTTCTTAAATTTATTTTCTTTTATTTATTTATTTTTAGTATCAGTGATTGAACTCAGGGATGCTTAACCACTGAGTCACACCCTAGCCCTTTTTATTTATTTATTTTTTTGAGACAGGGTCTCACTAAGTTGCTTAGGGCCTTACTAAATTGCTGAGGCTGATCACTAATAGCTTCTTGTGATCCTCCTGCCTCAGCCTACCAAGCCACTGGGATTACATGCATGCACCACTGCACCTGGAAAGTTATTTTTTGTTTGTTTTTTGACTGACACATTAAAAACTACATTTTTATGGAATACAATGTTACATTTCAGTACATTAGTCCATGTGTAAAGATCAGATCAGGGTAATTGGCATATAAATTTCATCATTTTTTTAAATGTAGCAGTTATTTAATTAGGTTCTTGGTAAGAAATTCAGAACACCAATTTGTGAGGATAAATTCCATTTGTTAGAGCAAAAACAGATCGCATGTAGCCCTGGAGCTGAGGAATAGCTTTGATTTTGGGTAAAGTGTGTGAGTCCACAGCTTTCTGGTCAACCTTGCGCTGCTCTGTAATCTCCTATTTCTCTTTCTCTGTGTCGAAGAGTTCACCTTCCTGGTGTCTGGGCTTCCTCAAATTCTTCTTGAAGTCAGCCTCAGTGAGGCGTTTTGGGATTTTTCACGTTGCTGAAATCAATCTTTGTGGAGGTGGTGATAACAAATTTCTGGTGTGTTCTACGTAGAGGAATTCGATGAAGGGAAAGAGGTCCCGTCACAAGTAGCAAGCCACTGCTCAGCTGCTCAGGACAACCACTCTCTCACCTCTGTGCACCCAGTGAGGATGCTCAAGATGGTCCCGGGAGTGATGCTGGCTGGCAGTTTTTGCACATGCTGACTGAAGGGCTTTTGACTGTGGCTCAACAGCTTCGTGGCACATCTTCAGTCAGATAGTATCTAGGCATTTTGTGAAGCTTAACCACTCTGGTTCCACTGTTCTTGTCACCACCCACTGGTTTTGTGACAGTAGCAAGAAACTTCTCCTCCTTCTACTCAACCTTGGATTTAGCAGCTGAGTACTTCCTCTTGTGCATGGCCTTTCGGGAATACATAGCAGTTGGGGAATATCTGCCAATTCCTCTCACCAGGACAGGGTTTTGGCTGCAGTGGGGCTTCCCTTTCTTGGGTTTCTTATCCTTAGGGTCTCCCATTTTAACCTTGTCAGCAGCATCAGCCTTCTTGGCTCCAGGTTTCTTCTTAGCATCTGGCTTCTCAACCTCTTCACCTGCCATCTTGCAAGATGGGGAAGAGCAAATTTCATCATTTATCATTTATTTGTGTTAGGAACGTTCGAAATCCTCTCTACTACCTAATTTGTGATATACAATTAATCATTGTCAACCAGAGTTTCTAAACTGTGCTATATAGATTTAGAAGTTATTCCTCATACCCAAGTGCACCCCTGTACCCATTAACCATCTCTCTCCATCTCCATTCCCCTGCATCTCTTCCAGCCTCTTGTAATCACTATTTTACCCTCTACTTCTATGAGATCATTTTTTAGGAAGGATTTCAAATTGAGAAATGAGATGATATAAGAAAAGTCTTTTTTTCTCCTATCACAAAATAGGACTATGTCAGTCAAGGTCAGAAACCACATAAGGTATTATTACGGTTGAGATATTAGGTGTCCAAAAGCTCAGGTGTGAGACAATGCAAGAACATTTAGAGGTGAGATGATTGGGTTATGAGAGCCTTAACCCAATTAGTGAATTAATTCCCTGGTGGGGATTAACTGAGTGGTAGCTGAAGGTAGGCAGGGTGTGGCTGGAGGAGGTGGGCACTGAGATTTTACCTTTGGGGCATATATTTTGTATTCTGCTCTCTGATCATCATGTGAGCTGCTTCCCTTGGCCACACTCTTCTCTTGCGATGTTCTGCCTCACCTTGAGCCCTGAGGAATGGAGTTGGCCTTCTAGGGACTAAGACCTCTGAAACAGTGAACCCCCAAATAAACTTTTCCTCCTCTAAAATTGTCCTTGTCATGCTTTTAGTCAAAGCAGTGAAAACTCTGACTAAAACAGGTATGTTTAGCAAAAAGATACTGAATGTGGAGAAATTCATAAGATGCCTACAAATCAATTTGAAAGACAAGAGCAATAAAGGACAGGGCCACTTGACTTTTTAAAATAATGTTTATTTCTTTTTTTCTATTGTTTGTTCTGTTTAGTTATACATGAGAGCAGAACGCATTTTGATTCATGATATGCAAATGGAGTACAACTTTTCATTTCTCTGGTTGTACATGATGTAGAGTCACACCATTTGTGTAATCATACATGTACATAGGGTAAGGATGTTTGTTTCATTCCACCATCTTTCCCCTCCCTCATTTCCCTCTACACAATTCAATGTTCTTCCATTCTTCCCTTTTCCCATCTGCATTCCCCCCTTTATGTATCAGCATCCACTTTTCAAAGAAAACATTTAGCCTTCAGGGTTTTTTTTTATTTATCTTTTAAAATTTTTCACAGACTGCATTTTGATTCATTTTACACAAATGGGGTACATCATTTCATTTCTATGGTTGTACATGATGTAGATTCACACAATTCATGTAATCATACATGTACATAGGGTAATGATATTTATCTCACTCCACTATTTTTCATACCCCCTCCCTCTCATTTCCTTCTACATAATCCAAAATTCCTCCATTCTTCTCTCACTCTCCATACCCCTACCCTCATTATATATCATTCTCCACTTATCAGGGAAAACATTTAACCTTTGGTTTTTTTGGGATTGGCAAATTATTTCACTTATCATGATATTCTCCAATTCCATTCATTTGCAAATGCCATAATATTATTATTCTTTATGGCTGAATAGTATTTCATTGTGTATATATACCACTCTTTATCCATTCATCTGTTGAAGGACATCTAGGTTGGTTCCACAATCTAGCTCTTGTGAACTGAGCTGCTATAAACATTGATGTGGCTGTGTTACTGTAGTATGCTGATTTTAAGTCCTTTGGGTATAAACCGAGGAATGGGATAACTGGGTCAAAAGGTGGGTCCATTCCAAGTTTTCTGAGGATTCTCGACACTGCTTTCCAGAGTCAGCCTTCAGTTTTGGGGGAATGGCTTATTTCACTTAGCAAGACATTGTACAGCTCCATTCATTTACCTGCAAATGCCATAATTTTATTCTCCTTTCTGGCTGAGTAATATTCCATTGGGTATATATACCACAGTTTCTTTATCCATTCATCTGTTGAAGGGCATCTAGGATGTTTCCACAATCTAGTCATTGTGAATTGAGCAGCTATAAACATTGATGTAGCTGTGTCACTGTAGTATGTTGATTTTAAGACCTTTGGGTATAAACTGAGGAGTGGGATAGTTGGGTCAAATGGTGGTTCCATTCCAAGTTTTCTGAGGAATCTCCATACTGCTTTCCAGAGTGACTGCACCAATTTGCATTCCTACCAGCAATGTATGGTAGGAATACACATACATTCTTCTCCACATCCTCGCCAACACCTATTGTTGCTTGTATTCTTGATAATTGCCATTCTAATTGGAGTGAGATGAAATTTTAGGGTAGTTTTGATTTGAAGTTCCCTAATTACTGGAGATGTTGAACATTTTTTCATATATTTGTTGATAGGTTGTATGTCTTCTTCTGTGAAGATTCTTCTCAGTTCCTTAGCCCATATATTGATTGGATTATTTGTATTTTTAGTGTTAAGTTTTTTGAGTTCTTTATAAATTCTGGAGATTAAAGCTCTATCTGAAGTGTGTGTGTGGTAAAGATTTTCTCCCACCCTGTAGGCTCTATCTTTACATTATTGATTGTTTCCTTTTGCTGAGAAAAAGTTTTTTAGTTTGAATCCATCCCATTTATTGATTCTTTCTTTGATTTCTTGTGCTTTGGGAGTCATGTTAAGGAAGTCTGATCGTAGACCGACATGTTAAAGATTTGCACCTATTTTTTCTTCTATTTGGTTCAGGGTCTGTGGTCTGATTCCAAGTTCCTTGATCCATTTTGAGTTGAGTTCTGTGCTGGGTGAGAGATCGGGCTTTAATTTCATTTTGCTACATATGGATTTCTAGTTTTGCCACCAGCATTTGTTGAAGAGGCTATCTTTTCTCCATTGTATGTTTTTGGCACCTTTGTCTAGTATGTCCACTCAACTTTCAAGCTCAGTACTGCAAGTATAATAGGAAGTGCAAGAAGCTGAAGTTGCTACTACCCAGAAGTCAGGAGGATTCAGGAAACTTCTGTGGATGTTACCAGTGCTCTGCAGTCCCCAAAGGGGTGACTGGAAGTGAAGTATGGAACATGGTCATTTCAAAACTCACATCTGCTTAGGGCATGAGTTAGCCATCATTGCTGCTATAGAAAGAAGGCTGTGCCTCCCCTACACCTCCCTAAGCAAGTACATTTCTTTGACAGATTAACTGCACCCAGAATTTCACATGTAATTCCTAGGTTTTGGGCTGTTGCAATGTGGGACAAAGCATAGGAAATATTTTTAAATGAATGATTGCCAAAAATACTCAGCTCAGTTCTTAATAAATCTGATTTTAGATGTAGTGTGTGGGAAGTCGTCCTGATTTAGCAGAATCAGACAAGGTTGAGCCATGGGATGCAGAGGCCTGGCTTCTAGGAATTGCTGGGAAGCATGTGGTGCTGTGTGGGAGTGGTTCCCTGTCTCCTTCTGGAATTTTCCCCCTAAAAGGATGTCTCCTCTAACTCCACCCTATCCTGTCCATCACAGAAGAAGCTCCTCCCAGTCCTGGCCCCCTTTACCTGTTTATTATAAATAAAGGAGAGTTGGGCGACTCCATGTTGTTGTAAGAGACCAGAGCTGGTATGGCTGGAACTGTCACGCCCCCTCTCATAAAAAGAGTATTGGCTCTTGGGTGTTCATTGAGTAGATAAGTATTTTGGGTAATAGACAGAAAAACCACCAATATCCTCCTCCCGCAGTTAACCCTTTTCTCCTCCATGTGGGACGCGTGGCAGAGAGGACCGCCACAGTAGTGCTTTCCTGAACAGGAGGAAAACAGCTTTGGGATGAATTCACTTTGGGACATTTTGACTTTGAAGTACCTGTGAGACATCCAGGTAAAATAATTGAGACACGGTAAAATAATTGAAAGGGTAGGTCAGAGATATAAATAAAAATTAGGAATTCTCATCTTAGTACTGGTAGCTGAAATCATGGAATAAGAATAACTCCCATCCATCTATTCCTCCTCCTCTCCCAGGAAGAGGATACAGACTGAGAAGATATAGTTCTAAGCACAGAGCTCTAGGATCTGTCAACATGAAAAGGACGGAAGAAGGTGGAGGGGTTCACAAAATCTGATAAAATCTTAAGAAGGAGGTTGTGGTCTTCAGAATGCTGGTGGGAAATGAAATAAAGCAAGGACTGAGATAGTCCATTGGGTTTGTCAACTTGATGTCACAGTTCACCTGGCAGGTTTAGTTTCAATGAATCAGACAAATTTATATTTCAATACTATGAGGAGAAGAAGGTTTGGATGTAGTCTCCTTGAAGAAACTTGAGGAAAAGATATGGGGCTGGATGTACAGTCTGTTTAAATAAGAAGCTCAACACCATGAAAACAACTACTAAGATGGTAATACAGGTTTTTCGTTTTATTTTTTTTGCCTAACAACTATTTTGGTAGCTATGCTTCATGTGTTATATATTCTAGAAACACTTCCTTAAGTCAAGGAAAATGATCACCTAAGACTATATAATGGTTATTCTGGGTGGTGTAATTTATGTGATTTTTTTCTCTTATCTTTTCATGTTTTTCACAGCTTGAAATGAGCATAAATCATTTAAGCAAAGGCAATTATCTTTATCCCTCAAAGAAAAATAAGTTTTCTTCATACTTAGTGTCAGTTGGGACTTTAGATTATTTGATACAAATGACGTTTTTCTTGATAAAATCTTGGAAAAAGCAAACCAGTTTCTATGTAGGTATTTAACTTCTTCCTGGACTCAGGGATTTTAAAGGTAATTATGATATTGAAATGTCTAATGACATTCTCATTCCTGTGTCATCTGTTGAAGACTGAGAAGGGGTGGAAATTAACCCTTTAACTTGATGACCCATAGCTGGAAACTTACATAGAATACTAGCTTCACAATTTTAAGATTCAGAATTTTGACACAGAAGGAAGTAAAACAAGATCATAGTTCACTGCCTTAAATTACAGGTGGGAATGTTAGCCCTCAAAGGGAAAACAGCCTGGCTAAGATCACACAGTTGAAAGAATGAGAAGTTAGAACACCAAGCCTCCTGCAATCTAGAGAAAAGCACAGATGAGATTAGAATTGAATGGTGACCAACAAGAATACCCAGCTCAGACCTTGATCAATATGATTTTAGATACAGAGGTCTTCTGAACAGGCCACCTGATGCATCAGTGAGCCAGAGCTTGCAGAGTCTGAGAAGATGCTGAAGGCTAGAAAAGAGGGTACAGAATGAAAGGTCTGGGTGTTGGAATTGTTTAACTTGGAAAAGAGAAGACTGAAGAGATGCTTCATAATTCCCCAGGAAAAGAGGAGCAATATTTTTTTTAAATTGCTCTTAATGATATAAGCAATAAAAGTTTTCTCCACACTGGTGCCCTTGCTGTACTTTCCATGCAAAATTTTCCTTTACTATCCACTTCCTCAAATATAACCCTTTCAAGGTCATTTGAGAAATACCATCTCTTTCTACCCTTTCCCAGAGGAGTCAACTCCACATGGAAGTCTATTTTCTCAGGGGTCCTGTTAGCACTTCTGGTTGGAACCACAGGAATTGACATATACATTGTTATAATGCCTCGTTATTTCACCTCAACATATCTTTCTCCTCCATAGAAATCTCTCTGAGACCACCAATTGAAACCTCCAACTTCTGCCATGGCCTAGCATGGAACTGATCATATTATAGATACTCAATAAACATTTGGGAAGTTTAAGTCATGGCATGGGAAATTGTTAAATGTGAAACACATTTTTCAATTAGTTACTTTAGGTGGGATATAAAATCATCTTTAAACTTCTTCAAAAACAGACATTATCTATCTAGGAAGTTTCAAGTATAATACTATCTGAAAACACAAGAATATAAGGATAAGCTACAAACTTTCTTCAAGTTGGAGCCATGTAATTCTGTGATCATATATACTGAATTAGAAAATATGGAAAATCTCAAATATGCTTCATTAAGGAATGAATGTGGAAGTTTTGGTGATTTCTGATGTTGATTTTGACCATTAGAGTCAAACTGTTCAATCACTTCATTGATGGGATGTTCTGAATGATCTTCCACTGCACCTAAATAAAATAAAGGACTGAATGGTTGATTCAATGGTTGTAAAATCAAAATGCCCTAGTTGTATCCTAGTGATGAGAATCATATGCCAAAAGCCACAGGTACCACCCTGGTGTCATAAGAGCTGTGCATGAGTCAGGTGTGGTGGTACATGTCTGTAATCCCAGTGACATATGAGGCTGAGGCAAGTTTGAGGCCTGTCTCAGCAACTTAGGGAAGACCTAAGCAACATCGAAAGACCCTGTATCAAAATAAAAAATAAAGAGGGCTGGAGATCTGGCTCATGGTTAAATGCCCTTGGGTTAAATCCCCAGGGTGTCCCACACACACACACACAAAAAAGGGTAAAAAAACAGCATTAGGATCTGCCCTTTCATTAGCATGTAAATCTGTTAATATAATAAATATGATGTTAAGATAATTAATTACCTGTTATTCAATAAAATACTTCTTCCCAAATTGCCCTCTTGAGAGGCACACTTCTTTAAGAAAACAGCCCACCTGGGGCTTTGAATTGAGGTTGTGAGCTTTGCAGCATCTCCTTATAGTAATGACTATAACTTCCATACAGATAAAGATGGAATGTTTCCGCAACTAGTAAGGTTTTAATGTAATTTTAGGATAAAGTTGTATATCATTTAAAGTAGGATGAAGATTCATGAAAGGGAAAAACCAACATGTTTTTATGGTTTCAACAAACTTCAGACATGGTTCAGTATGAATTGAAAAAGAGACATCCTCTTCAGCAGAAGTTGCAACATAGCCTTGTCTAGTACTGCAAGTTCTCCAAAAGGACAGCGGGGTTCACTGTAAAACTAATGAAGCTGGAGCATCAGGGTCCCCCTCCTCGCCAGCCACTGACGATGCGTGAGTGCCCCAAGTAGCTGGACTGAGGAGCATAAGGAGGCGAGCCAGCCAGGTTCCTAACAGAAAGCATTTCTACGTACCCATCTCTGGTAAGTTGCCTAAAGAGATCTCTGAATCTTCAAGGCTTACATAATTTGTTGTGATTTATTGACTCATTTGACATAAGATTGCATGTAAATGACCCTCCCCCATTCAGGGATCTCCAAATCATGTAAATTTTGGGACTTAAGAAACATGCCCCTGTCCAATAGTAAGGACTTCTTTGGAGAGGAAATTTGTTTTACAGACTCTTTCTGACTGAAATTTTCTGAGTGTCATTTGCTTCATTCACCAAAGCCCTTGATGTAATTTGTGTTAGAGTGGGCAAATGATCTACATATGTCATCACTTGGAGATTGGGGTTTAATGAAGTGAACACTAGTCTTCAGAGGCAAATGAGAGCTCTAATTTAGATGCAGCGCCATAGACCCTCATAACAACAGGGGGATCATTGCAATAAACATGACAAGGCAGAGCCTGACGCCAATCTCATTACTAAGCAGGCTCCTTCCACAAGGCTTAGAAGCATCAAGTAAATGTCATGGCAAAAAGGCATGATCTGCCCCAAAATCTGTCACCGAAAGCTGCATTCAGCCCTGAGAAATCTCAGCAGCCAGCCCACACCATGATGAATAGCGTGGTACATAAGAGTCAAACCAGTGGAAGATGAAGAAGAAAAAAATTAAAGAATTGCAGGGGCCTCTGAACACCATGCCCAAGGCAGACTCTGTTCTGCGGAGTTAATGTATCACAGCTTTAACACAGACCCAGTTCTGATCCACTGGTGTTCGCCAATTACCCTGGAAGAGAAGGGCTAAGAGTTCATAAATGTTCAAAGCCCAATTAGCAAATACATTTCCCTCACTTTTAATTTCATGACTCACTAACATATCCCGTACTGTAGAAAATTCAACAATTTTAATAGCAAGGGGACGGCAGAGCTCTAATGCAATTAAGAGAGAGTATGCGGTTTTAAAAAATTGAAGGAATTTCTATCATCCACATGAAATATCTTTTAATATTTAAAGTAAATATTTTTAGAAAATTCTCCACAGAATTTAATAAGTCAGAGGACAATCTCTCCTTCAGAGAGATGGAAATCCTACCGTATTTGATAATGTTTGATATCCTGGAGGACATTATCCTAAGTTCAATCAGCAGGCACAAAAGGACAAATTCCATTCATGCAGATTTAAAACAGTCAGTTCATAAAGGAAACAAATAATATAGTGTCTGCCAGGGGCTGAAAGAAGGGAAAAGAAGAAAATGCTAATCAACAGGTATAAATTATCAGTCATACAAGTTGATTGAAATTAAAGATTTGTTGTATAGCATTGTACCTGTATTAGTACCGCAATGTACACTTAAAACTATGTTAGGAGGGTACAGCTCATGATAAGAGTTTTTACCACAATATCATAAAGTAAAGAAGAATAAGGAGGAAGAGGAGGAGAAAGGAGGAAAGGGGGAAAGAAGAAGAGAAAAAAATGGCAGACAGAAGAGAGCTATTTCCCAAGAAAAAGAATACAGTTACTTCCTCAGTTGGGTGGATAGAGGCATTGATGTTTGGGAGCAGGGAGGTTGTGGGCAGGGTGACAAAATGAGACAAAGATCAGGATTTCAGCTTAGGAGAGATTAATTGATTTTCTCAGGAGAAACGGGCTACTAGCCAGTACCTTAGGACAGAAGAATTCCACATGTGGACCAGGACCTCTGAGACACCTTCAGGATATTCTAAAACTCAAAACTACCTACATAATGACTCTAAAACTTTGTTTGCCCTTTTCATTGGGTTGATATTTGTATTCAGGGAACAAGGGCAATGGTGGATAAAACAGTTGGTGGCTTGGCCCTAGGCAAGGTGGTGGTCCCAAACTCATAGTAGTGAGTTAGTAGTACAAGACACATTGTACTTCATTGTCACTCACTGGTGATGGGTGGGGAGATACCATAAAAGAGTTTCACTTTAAAACATCCTTGATGAAGCAGTATAAATTTAATTTTATTAAGTAAATATCAGCCCCTGTGTATACATCATTTTTTTGTATGTTCTGTTTGACAAATTGAGGACTATGCAAAAAGTATATCTATGCCTCTGAAGTATAAAGGTTATTTCAAGGAAAATTTTAGTCTCCCATGAAAACTTCTAATCACAAAATTTTCCTTGCAGGTTGGAAGTAGGTATCAGTACAATCCATTAGGGCCCAGGAAATGGTAATCTAAGAATTTAGTTTAGAGTGATGCTGACCTGGAAGAAATAAAATTAAATTACCTCTGGAGGGATGAACCCTCAATCAAGACCTCTAGATTTCCAGAAGTGGGACTAAACCACCAGAAGTAAGTCAGCATAAATGAGAAATAGTAGAGTAAGATTCCCATGTAATTCAGATATTTGAATTATTATCCAAGGAACTGAGATCATTAAGCATACTGAGCAGATCTAAACAAGTAAAAAAAAATAGAATCTCTATAAATAAAATAAGAATATGTAAAAATAAAAACTCAGTGGATAAATTAAATGTAATACTGGATGAAGCTTAAGAGAAAATATGAATAGATGAGAAATTCAAAGAAACTGTGGATAAAAAAGACTCATAAAGGCAAAAAATATGAAAAATATTAAAGAATTATGAAGAAATATGAACAATAGGGAGAAAAGAAAAACTAGAGAAAAGAAAAGGGAAAACGTGATATTTCGATAGATGAAAGACATTATTTTTCAAACTTGAAAAAACATAAATCCCAAACAGAATTTAAAAGAAAATCATACCTAAACACTTCATAATGAAATTGCAAAGTCCTAAGAGAAATAGAAGACATGACTATATCCAAAGAAAAAAGACCAAAGGTCTAAATGGCAATTAAACTTACAGCAGCATTTTCAATATCTTTAATGGAAGGCATCAAACAGCAGAATAAAATCCACAAAGTACTGACAAAAATGTCAGCCTAGGATTATATCCCTTTCTATACATACAAAGAGGGGGGGAAATTAAAACATATTCATAAAAGTGAAAGTTAAAAGCTTATCACTAATTGATCCTCACAAATGAAACTCATAAAAGTTATACTTCATTGTATTAGTTTCCTAGCCATAAACTAAGTGGCTTACAATAGAATTTTATTCTCATACTTCTGGAGGGTAAAAATCCTAAGTCAGGGTGTCCTTCCTTCCTCTCTGAAGGACCATCTGTTCCACACTTTCCAAACTGGTGTGGTCAGCAATCCTTGGAATTCCTTGCCAGTATAGACACAGTCGTCCCTCAGTATACACACGGGATTTTTTTCAGGACCCCCTCATGGATACCAAAATCCAAAGATACTCAAATACTTTATACAAAATGGCATGGCATTTTCATATAACCTAACATATCCTCCTGTATATTTTAAATTATCTCTAGATTACTTATAATGCCTAATATAATGTAAATGCTATGAAAATAGTTATACTGCATAGTTATTCTGCATAAAGGAATAATGTCAAGAAGAAGTCTGAACACATTTAATACAGATGCAATTTTTTTAGTATTTTTGATCCCCAGTTGGTCGAATCCATGTAGGGAGAACCTGTGGATTTGGGGGAGCCAATGTACATCACCCAAGCTCTCCCTTTGCTGTCACATGGTAATCTCCCTCTAGGCCACTCTCTGTGTCTCTTCTAATAAAGACATCAGTCATCTTGGATTAAAGAACCCTCACTCCAGTGTGACCTCATTTTAAGTTACTGCATCGACAAGGGCTCTATTTCCCAATAAGATCACATTCTAAAATACTGGGGATCAGGACTTCAGTATATCTTTTTGGCAAGTGTAATTCAAACCATAACATTCATACATAAGAAAAATGACTTGAAAAGGAAAAACTGAAATGGAAGAAGGAATTCTGAGAGAAAAAATTGCTAAGCATGTGAGTAAAACTAAACAAATACTGACTGCATAGAGTTATGAAGTGATTTCTAAACCGAGTATTAAAAATAGAACTAAACAGGAGAACATGCCAATGGAAGATAGAGTAAAAAAAAAAATCAAAGCTCAAATTATCTAAGTTATTCAGGAGAAGAGTAAAGATATGGAATAATTTTAGTCCTTCAATCAGTATGCAGTTTAAATTTTTAAGAGTAATCACTGAGAAAATACAAATTGAGAAAAAAAGTCATTTAAAAACTACCCAAAAGACTTAAAAGAGAAAAATAAATGACATTAAACACATCTGGTAAGAATGGTAAAAATAATTCCAAATATTTCAAAAATTATGTTAAATGTAAGTGCACTCAGCTCTCTAGTTGAAAGGCAAAGATTGTCAACTAGACAAGAGTTGTTACAAGAGAAATATCTATAATAAAATTATGTCAAAATCTTCAAATTAAAAGAAAAAAGAACTGCATTAAAATAGTTCTGGTGCAGCTATATTAATATCAGAAAAAATAGATTCAAGACAGAATTGTTATTAGAGATTAAAAAAGAGTCATTATATAATGAGAAAAAGTTAACATTCACAAGGATAGTCAATTCTAAATTTACATGTACCTAACAACATGGTCTCAAATATATAAAGCTAAAATTACCAGATTTGCCACAAAAAGAAAATGGTGGAGAGTTTTAAGACTTTTTTCTCAAAAAAGTAGTTGAGAGAAAATTCATAAGAATGCAGATTTAATATGAAAATACATTTTAAAAGTCTGATCTCATAGATATCCTATCAATAAAAGTCACATTCTTCTTAAGTATCCAAGATGAAACATTTTCAAAATTAGCCAATTATTAGACCACAAAACAACTCAACACATTCAAAGAAACAGGATTAGAAAGAACATTTCCCTCTTAACACAGTGCAACTAATTTGGAAATAGTCAATAATAAAATGACTTTCTAGAACCCATTTATCTGGAAAAATTTCAATTTTTCTTCTAAAATATTAGCAGTTTTATTGAATATTTTAATAGTTGGAAGTGTATGATAAGAATTAAAAGGAATGATATGGAAGAATCTCCTGATTCCTGCTTCCAGGAGGGTGGAGGAGATGTGCTTTTGCCTATTTCTCCTGCTAAGCACAGCACAGTTAGAACTCCCTAGGCATCATACATAAAATGATAAATATGTCAAGAGAGAAGAAAGTAGACAGCTCCTGAGCTCACGACTCCAGAAATGGCACAGTCCTCTGTTCCCTGGATTTTCTTTTGCTTTGTAAATCTAAAAGCCCGGAACCAGGTAGTAGAGAACACCTCTGGAAATGCTAAGGGGAACAGAAACAAATGAACACAGAGACAAGGAAAGTCTATTTTCTTTAGCCACGGAACCAGGAAAAGGGGAGACCAAGTAAGAAAGAAAAGTTTTCAGTGATTACCATCCTACTCCAACCAAACACCACAAAAAAAATCCTTCTGTCTGATCTTTGTGACTTTCGACAAATCATTTCAAAATAAAAACTCTTTTAAAAAAGAAGAAAATATATAATAAAAAAATATAATAAAAAGAAAATATATAATAGGGAGTAGCTGAGTGGCTAATTTACTTTAGAGGTCAAAGATGGGCTTTCTGAGAATGACATTTTGGTGGAGACTCAAAAAAGAAGCTAGCCTTGCTGTGGAGATAAAGAACTAACAAATGAGGCTGAGGAAACATCTAGAGAAAAGCCCAAGGTGGAAATGAGTTTCGTGTGCTCTAAAGGGAAAGAAGAAAGTCCAAGATGAAGAGTACAGGCACAAGTGGAAAGTAGCACAAAATGAGTAATGTTAAAAGAGAAAGTTTAGACAAATTAAATCCAGCAGGGTTTAATAGAGCAAAAAAGAATTGATGAATCAGGCAACCCTCAAAACCAAACCAGGCTCCAAGAACTCCAGCCTGGAATGTAGTCAGGCAACATTTATGGACAAGATATGGAAGAGAAGTACAGAGAGTGATAGACTGGTTACAGCTCAGTGTTTGCTTAATTTGAACATGATCTGATGGGTGGGCTGCCAGCTATTCAGGGAAGGTTAGCTGCTGTCATTGACTGACACAATATTACAAAAGTATACATCTAAATTAGACTTTCAGTCAATTTACCTAATAAGTTAGGTTCCAGTTTGTTAGTGAATCAAATATGAATGTCTCCTAAGGTCAAGTTTAGTTTGACTTAACAGTAGGACTATGAGAAAGGGACAAGATAGAGGAATCTGTATGTATAGTTAAAAGTCATTAAGCAGTTGAATGAGATAGTCTAATTTATTAAAAGTTTCTTTTAATAAATTTCTGAGTAGAAAAGGATGACTATCCAAAGTGCAAGAAAAAGGACTAATTGCAGGATCTCATGAAGTGGTGAGAGATGGTGATGGTTTGATCATGAATTAAAGTGTACACGTTATGGGTAATTTTGAAAATACAAAAGATCATTTTAATGTATTAAATATGAGAAACTTTTTAAAGTATAATCAAGGGTAACTGCTTAGTTTTGGCTAAAAACTGGGTGAATATTCAGGCCTTTAACTGGGGTTGTAAATACAGGACAGAATGGAGGTATGGGTTTAGGGTAATAGGGAACAGAAATCCAAAATTCCATGATTAGTAAATTGATCAAAGATTATATTTATAAATGAGGATGCCAAGGAGGCCCTTCTGGGGAGAAGTCAAGTTTGGTTAATAAAAGAGAGTCATTAGCATAAAAAAATGGCATTTCAACCCCAGGACAAAATCATCCAATGAAGGTGTCTATTGGTAGCAAAGAGAAACTAAGCCTAAGCCAGAGAGAACTTCAGACTTAGAGGTCAAGATGAGTAAAAGAAAGGGGATTGAGAAGGAGCAGCCAGTGAAGTAGGAGGAAAACCAAGATATCATAATGCCACAGACACCAAGATTTGCTTTTCTGGGAGCAGCTGAGTAAGTGCTGGCATATAGAGGGATATCAGAGATGATATAGGTGAAAGGGTGTAAATACAATGTCACGAAGCTGAGAGAGAATGGAACCCGGAGCATGAGAGAGGAAGCGTTGGGCACCCGCAGGAATGACGTCCACCATGGCGAAGAGAGGGAAGGCAGAGTGTGGGGACCGGCAAGGGCTGCGGCAGGCATGCTGGGAAAGTTCTTATTTTATTTCAACAGCTTTCTCAAGAAAGTCTGAGGTATAGTTTTAAGTTGCGAGTTTAGACATGGAAGAAGTATGGGAGTTTTGAGGAGAGAAAAGAAGGTGTGAGGTAGTTGTTTGGAGGTGAGAGCTTGAATATGCCAGGGAAGACTGGGGGATGGCGAGGCAGCATGGCGTGCCTACTGCGTGTTTTGAACATGGTTTGAACATGAAACCCATCGGTCTCGTGTCAGTCCAGCAACCTCGAACTGCTGGGCGCAGGCGTGGGGTCAGGAAGTGTTTTGATTTCACCAGGGTTGGGTTGATGAGTTGACTGATGAGTACAATGACAAGAGAGAGGAACAAAAGACTTCAAGGTGTTTGGAAAGAAGTGACTACCACGTGCATGGTCTTCACACTCTTTGGCTTGCATACCCGCTAAAAAGAGTTTTGAAAAACCATGTGCCCTCCACACATTTTTGAGGTAACATCTACACTTTTCATTGTAAATTTAAATGTGATAGACTTTTTGACATATAGTGTACTTTTATGTGTCACTTTTAAGAAATGCAACCAATGAATTTAAATACCATATAATTTTGGTACCCACCATCATCCATTTAAAAATACATTTCAAAGAGCTTCTTAAATTGAAATTTTACATCTTTTTCTTTCTATTTGAGCCTGTACTTTCAGTCCACTCCCTTCACACCCACCCCCTCAACTGAATTTTATAATATATTTTTGTACTCATAAGATTTTTATTTATCACTCTCACACATTTCTCTGCAACAAAAATATGTATATAAACTAAAGTTTAATGTAATTTTTATATTTTCCATGAGCATAAGGTTCTAAATCCTAGAAATTTTCTTCTAGACTAAGTTACTATTACAATTATTATCAAGTGCCTAGGATGTTTTACACATTTAAAACTTTTATCAAAACATTAAAATAATAAAATTTTTATAAATTACTGCCAAATGTTAAAACTAACATTTTATTACAAGTTCTTTTAATAAGAATTAGGATAGCTAAGATTAGTGAGGATACTCTTTTCCAATTAATTATTTCACCAGTGGGTAAATACTACTTTTTTCTGGATTAAGTTACAGAAAATATAGACTATGACAATATTCTTTTTTTAAATTTTTTACAGACTGCATTTTGATTCATTGTACACAAATGGGGTACATCATTTCGTTTCTATGGTTGTACAAGATGTAGAGTCATACCATTCGTGCAATCATACTTGTACATAGGATAATGATGTCTGTCTCATTCTGCCATTTTTCATACTCCCCCCTCATTTCCTTCTACATAATCTAAAGTTCCTCCATTCTTCTCTCACTCCCCACTCCCTCACCCCCATTATATATCATCATCTACTTATCAGGGAAAACATTTGGCCTTTGGTTTTGGGGATTGACTTATTTCACTTAGCATGATATTCTCCAATTCCATCCAGTTATTTGCAAATGCCAGAATACTATATTCTTACATTGTATTTATACATATGTGCTGAGAAATCATTTTCTCATATCTAAGTGGATAGGAATAGAAGAATGTTTTATAGTAATGTTTTCTGACTCTGAATTCCTTATTAGATTAAAAGAAAAAAACAAGAAAAAGTGATATAAGGATGTTAAGACTCTATCAGCTGACAACTCGGTTTATTAATGGTAAGAAATGAGAAATCTAATTTTCAAAAAAATTGTTATTAAGTTATTAGAATCATTTATTTTCTCAATTCCTGAGACATACACTGAAAACCTTACCAAGACTTATCTGAATCTAAATTTATACTTGCTCTTCTTTTACTTACAGACTCTTCATTGAATCCAATCCATATGATGAGATGGGGAAAACAAAAGAAGGCTATGTGAGTTCTCCCTGTACTGTTTCTTACAACTGCTTGTGAATCTTATCTCAAAATAAGACTTTTAATTTTAAAAATGCAATTTGATGAAAACATTCATCAAGCATACTATATTGACAGAGCGATATGCTTATTTTACCCACTCAGCCAGATGGTTAGAGTTAACCTCCAGCAGTGAATTTTCCCCTGAGGTCTTTCTCTCTCCCAAAACCCATAACCACAGTCTAATCATGAGAGAAACATCAAACAAATCTCAACAAGATACATTCTAAAAAATACCTAGCCAGTACTCCTTTAACTTGACAAGGTCATCAAAACCAAGAAAGTCTGAGAAGCTATCAGAGCCAAGAACAGACTAAGGAGATAAGGTGACTAACTGTGAGATGGTCTTCTGGGTGGGGTTGTGGAACAAAAACAAAAACAAAAACCTGTTGGGTAAAAATAGAGAAAATTTGAATCAAATATGACTTTTGGTTAAGAATAGTACATGAATATTAGAACATTAATTTGTTCATTAATTGTGACAAATATACCATAACAATAAAAGTTGTTGCTAACAGGGGAACTGGATGTACAATATATGGGAAATGCTGTACTAACTTTGCAACTTTTCTACATTATCTACATTTGGGGATAATTTTCTCTACCTACTTGCCTTGCATATCAAAGCAAGAAGTGAAAATGTCATTATCACTGGGTCTACTTTTATTACATCACTTCCTATAATTTTCTAAAATTTTAGTTTTTACTTTATGTAAAGTCCTATGACTAAGTAAGTACTCTGAATAGCTAAGGTAAAATTTTCAAATATATAAAAATATATATTTAATTTTCAGCATTTCTTGAAAATACTGTCTTTGCTTTGCTCTCATGCCTTTCCCTCAGAGCAATACTTTCATTGATAAAAGACTGGAGATAAGAGTCAAAGACCTTAAACAAAAACTGCCATGTTTCCTTCTACCATACTACTTAATATCTGAATTCAGAACATCCCAACATGGGAAAAATACACTGTTTATGAGACCATGTTTCTCTTTAACCAAAATACATAGAGGACAGGGAAGTGAGGAAAATCCTGAGCTTTAATGAATCATCAAGAAAAATGCTCCCTAAATAATATTTTGACAATATTTTACTTGGCACCCTGAAGGTTTCACAGCCCAGTTGGATACATAATGGCAAGATCTGGGATGGCGAGGTCTGTACCTTTCTCTGGGAAAGCAGGAGAAGGGTACTGTAAATAACTGAGTTCTTAGGCGGATCAACTTAAGAAAAACACTTGACATGAAGGTTGAGGATTTTCTTTACAACTATCTTTGCACAAGTCTTTCCTCGGCAAGTCTTCCCATACCTATAGGTAACTAGTTTGAGGACCGCTAAGGTGATGAACCCTGGAATCTTTCTTGGTAAGGAGAGAAGTGGGTTCACAAGGAGATTATCAATGAGAAAAGCTAGAGGACTGTTGGTTAGGTGGGTCTGATGAAGTTGAAGAAGCACGGACATGAAAGTACCTGGAGAGGTAGGAAAACAAAGGAAAGAGAACAAGAAGAGCAAGATGAAAAATGAGATTTTTAACTTTTTTTAAGAAAGCGAGAAAATGAGAGAAAAGGCAAGACCAGCATAGTACCACATCCATTATCATTTTCAGGAAGGTCTGAAATGCTCATGACCACAGCTGCCCTGAGCAAGCTGTCTTGTTCTTGACTGTGTCCCCTAAACCAAGAACAATTCCGGACATGTGAAAGGTGCCCCATAAATATTTGTTTCTTAAATCGCTGTATTTATGAAATTAAGACTGCAAAGCACATTTGGGGATAATTTTCTCTACCTACTTGCCTTGCCTATCAAAGCAAGAAGTGAAAATGTCATTATCACTGGGTCTACTTTTATTACATCACTTCCTAAAACATTTAAATTACATGCACTTTGCATAGAAATACCTCCTTGAGTATTTTTCGAAGAACATTTTTAACATGTGAAAAATATAGTTCAGTATGCAATAGAAAATTCTATGGATATACAGCTCCCTCCTTGCCCTCCCCTGTAATGTTTATGAAAGCAGCATGTTCTCTTATTCTGCACATGTAACACTCTGCTAATATTTACCTACTGATAGAATTAGAGTCCAGTTCTGTTTTCTTCTCTTCTTGAGGGTGAGCACATTGGTTCAGATGCATATTTTCCCAGGCTACTGATAATTCATTCATGTTCATCTGCGTGTCCAGGAAGCTACCTGTACACTAACTCCACACTTGAAAGTCAATGCCATTCACAGACATTCTCCTAATGAGCATCCCTTCATGAAAAGCTGCAAAATAAGGCAAAGAATAGGGCAGATGTGCTCAGCTCAGAACCGTCTCTCTGACATCTTCTGTTCTCATATAGATCAACTCTTCTATCATTAAACTTTTGAATTTTTAACATTTTCCACAAGAGAATGCATTTTTGTCACACTGAAGGCTCTAAATACATTTCCCAGAATTAGGTGAGGGTTAAACTGAGGAATCTGTAGCAAAGTTATTGCCAGACAATGGGAATTCCGAGTGCAAACATTTTGGAGAATTCAGCTTCAAGATCTCAACCCCTTTAGATTTTCTCCACTTGACCCCATATTTCTTGCTAATTCCTTCAAAGTTGGTTTTTCTACCCCAACACCCCAAGTTACCCTTTTGCTGTTATGAGATTGTAAACCACATCAAGGAAAACCTATCTTTGAGAAGCACCTAAGTGGCACATTATGAACTGCAAAGCTCCCACAGAGCAATTTAAAATGATGAATATCCTTTTCAAACATCCTTTTCAAAATTGCACATGGACTTCAGCCAGTCACAAGACAGAGATGTGGAGGATGCATTAAAGTCCCCATCTGCTCTTCACATTGCTCATCATTGATTTATAATCCACAGTAAATCATCTGGCCACACAAGCATTGCTGAGACTCTTACCTTCAAGAAGATGTGTCCGTACCTTTGTAATTTTCTCCTACCTGCACTCTGATGTGACTCATTGCTATTCTAGGAACAGTTCTTCCCACTATACTCAGAAGAAGAAGGGGGGAAAAAAAACCTCTGGTACATTTTAGACTTTGAGAAAGTAAATAAAGCTCTTTAGGGATAACTTCAGACTCCTGCTTTCATTAAAGAGCTTCAGTGCATCTTCCCTCCTTTCAAAAACATCAGTCCTTTCCTGCTTGAAGTTTTATTAACAAAATCACCAATATTTTTCCTAGATCAGCTATCATTTGCTCACTGGTGACACATATAGATATTTCCTTTTTCACAAGTCATGAGAGAACACGTTGCAGAAGATAACAATGAAGATCAGAGATTCAAGTAAGTGACCCCAAGCCACAACTACTGCTGCTATAATTCTGAGCAGAATCTCAAAGTCGACAGATGTGACATCCACCTGACTCTTACCATTTTATCCTAGCTCCATCTCCTATAAGAGCTGAAGGATAAAGGAAATTATATGCAAGTTCATACTCTGAAGCTGGTACAAGGTCGGTTGAAAAGTGAGAATGTTTGACTTGGTGTCCATCATATTACAGCCACCATCTTGGCCATGTGACTCTGGCACTCTTCACACTGGGCTGCCTGCCAGGACCTTCCCTTATGGGATATTACATAAGACATTCCCTTAGAATGTCCCAAAGACCTCTCCTTGGCATTTTCTATTATCAACTCTCCACCCTCCCCTGCCCTGTGCTCAATTTTCCTGCCCTGTAACTAGTTCATCTGCTAAGTATCAGACATCTGAGAGTTAAAGTTTAAGAATTAACTCACATGATCTGCTCAGATGCTAATGGTTGGTACAGAGAGAAATATCTTTGACTCTTCATCCCCTTCAGGAAATGGAGTGCACTTTAAATAAGGCTCTCTTATAAACATTAACTTTTCAGCTTAGATGAGCAGGCTCTCCTGCTGGGACTTTGAAGAGAAATAATATCTTGGGAGAGGCAAGCCGGTGATTTCCTGAGTTACACTACTTGATGTTCATTTACTAGTTCCCAGTCATATGATCACTGTAATCTTTGGGATCATATAGAATGAATCTTTGGGTCATATAAAATAAAGTTTTACCTGGTTACCCCAAATAACAGGGAGCAGTATGAAGAAGACATATCCAAATGATAGCCACTGGAATTTCCAAGGAACCTATGAATAGCCAAGGTCATTCGACTTCATAGAAATGGAAATGCAGTCTGGAAATTGGAAAATAGTTCAATCTTCAAGTTAGAGCTAGTGAATGTGTTGGCTTGGTGTCCCTGAAGAGCACGGATTCACTGCCTCTCTTGCCATGATGTTCCTCTTGGTTTCTATTTGCCTGATGCTGTTGGCTGATCACCCTGCCCTCTCTCTCCTTTGCATGTACTCTGACTTCTGCTAACTCACAATTTCAGCCTTCACACAGACCCCATGGTCTCTGTCTTTAGGTTTGTGTTTTCAGCATTTGTTCTGGATTCTAATTACCCCACTCTAGTATTTCTAGTGCAAATGCCCCAAAAGGAGAATTAGCCATCTTCTTGTTGAGGAAGAAACTTTTCCAGGCCTCAGCCAAAGTATTCTTCATTGTCAGCGATAGAAATCAATTTGGCAGAATTAAACAAAAAAGAAATTTATTGAAATGATTAGAGAGATGCTCAGAAAATGATTATATACAAATGTAGGCAGAGTAGGCAATCAACACCATTGAATTGGCTGAAGGAGGATTCTTTGCCATTGTCAGACAGTAGAAGTTATGACTTGCAACCTACACCTGGATGCTGGAAACCAATGTCACTGCTTGTCCCCTGACCATGATGGCCCTCGAAATTGGACATTGCTGCAACTACCACCACAGAGACCTCTCCCCATCTGAGCTTCCCTGTGTCACCAACCACCTCCCAACTCCAGGGCCAGACCTGATTGCCAAGTCTATATCACAAGCCCCCAAAAGTTGGGGTGAGAAGGAAAGAGTATATGATCTTTGGTGTTCCATCAACAGGAAATGGGCTCTGCCTGCCACTAAGTCTCCAACAGTAGGGTAAGAGGGCTTGTTGATAGAAAGCCAAGAAGAAAATGCAAATAATGGTTTTACTAACTCAGGTTCAGCTGCCCTTCCTTTACAAATCCATCTGAGCCAACAGTCCCTGTTTAGGAGACTAGGATGTGGCTGCTCACTTAGAGAGGATCATGAACAGGATGCTGATCTTGACTGGCCAGTGAAAAACTACATCATAATCAAAAAAGTGTGGAAATCTCTTTCATGTACACTATCAATTTAAAGACATAGTTATTTCAAATATGAATTTATGTTTACATCTGTTTTCCTTATTGAACTATACACATTTTGGGGCAGGTACTTTGTCTTATTTATTTTTATATCCTCAGTGCCTAGGACACTGCCCAGCATATAGCAGATACCTATTGACTTATGGCTCAGGAATTTTTCTGTAGCATTGGATAACATAAATTTCCCCAAGCTTTTGGGAGGATAATAATTTAAACAAACAAAAATTTCTTACTAACACATCAAGAAAAGGCTAAAGAAGCAAAATATTTTTGACTTATACTCTTCCAGAATAATTTTCTCGGTATTCCTCTACATAGCACAGATCTCTGAAATTGTGGTTGATAGAAGGAGGGGAATTGCTTGAGGGAATTGAAGGTTGAGAATAAGCAGGAAGGTAGATATTGAAAAGGGAACATCGAAAGGAGGGCAAGGATGAAGGAATAAGGAAAATAAGAGTTAGTCCAAGGAGTATTAGCAGCAGAAGTTTCCTGATAACCTAGAAGAAAATTAATAAATGCAAAAAGGAATTCTGAATGCTGCTTTGAAAGCAGCAAGGTAGTGCTAAAATTTTAAAGTATATACTAACATGCAAACATTTACTAGCAAATGGATGGTGTGTGTGTGTGTGTGTGTGTGTGCTGTGTGTGTGTGCGCGCGCCCACGTGCGTGTGTGTTTAACATTTCTGGCAACCACTTCACATGGTGGACAAAATTATTTACACTTTATAAATAAGGAGGATGAGGCTCAGAGAGGTTATGTGATGGGCTTAAGTCACACAGATATTGAACATCAGAATTTAATGATTCCAAGTTCTACACTTTTTTCAACATATTTTTCCCTGAGTAAGACTGAAGGCAGGTGGGGAATAATAATCCTGCTCACTAGAAACTCTATCTTCAAACTCCCTGGCCTTTGAATGTTGTCTGAACTGCCTTTGAAGACATCCTGTGGAAGAAAATTTGACATTTAAAAACTTTTAGGTGTTTGGCTATGAAATTTTTAAAGGTAAAAGGAACTTTGTTTCCAATATCAACCTAACTGACCTCAATTCTTCACCGTCCATGGAGGCAATAAAGGAATTTTATATAGTCTCAAATAGAAGATGGCATTATTAGTGCACCTTAACCCAAAGAAAGACGAGGTACTTAACTCAATCTCTGAATTTACCAAGATCTCAAAACACATTTACATATTTTTCCTATGCCACCTTTAAGTGACCAATTTTTTAAATTTTATAGAGTTGCAAAGTGGCCCTGTTGACTTTGACAACACTAAAGTTTACCAGAGGTCATGCTGGAGAGGTAGAACACCCTGACTCAAAAGCAGAAGGGTCCTCCAGATGCTAACACTAACTATAGCAGGTTGAATGATTTCTGCACAAAAATGTATGTGTCCCTAGAACCTATTAGTGTGAACCTGTTTGGGAGAAAGGTCTTTGCAGATACCATCAAGAATCTCAAAATGAGATCATGTTGGATTAGGGTGCACCTTGAATCTAATTAAAGTGTCCTTCAAAGAAAAAGGAAAAAGAAACACATCCCACAAGGAGATGACTTGAAGACGTCAGGGCCTAGGCAATGCATCTACCTACAGCCAAGGGGCACCAATGACTGCTAGAATCCAGGGAAATGTATATAATGGAATCTCTCAGAGCCTCCAGAAGGAACCAAGTAACATTTGATTTCTGCTGTTCTAAGTCACCCAGTGATGGTTTAAATGGTCATTCATTACAGAAACCCTAAGAAACTAATACACTAACAGAGTTCAGGCAAATGTCAAGAAAATTCTTGCAGAACAGACACAAAAGTCAAGGAAAAGAAAACTCACTTAAAGGTAAGACAAGGAAAAAAAAACTATTTTATATCAATTTGGATGAAAAGCCTGCCAGACAATGAAGAGTTCTCTTTCCCTCTCTGAAACTTGCAAGACATCTGCAGGGTTTCTCTATAGACAAATTGCACTGGAATCATGTGGAGTGTGAATGATCCAGACCATGGGACTGAGGTTAGGAATTTTTTTTTTTTTTTTTTTTTTTTTTTTTTTTTTTTTTTTTTTGTACTGGGGAGGGATTGAACTCAGGGACACTTAACCACTGAGCCACATCCCGTATCCCTTTTTTGTGTTATATTTGGATACAGAGTCTCACTGGGTTGCTTAGGGCCCCACAAAGTTGTTGAGGCTGGCTTTGAACTCACAACCCTCCTGCCTCAGTTTCTTAAGCCACTGTGATTACAGGCGTGTGCCACCATGCCTGGCTTGAGGCTAGGAATCTTAAGCACAAAGAAGTTTGAGGACCACTGTCTTCAAGGTCAACGGGTCTAACCATCCATTTCATATTTCCCAGCGTTTCTCAGGTGAGGTTTCAGAACAACCAGTGATACTGTACATGATTTGGGGTTGCAGAGAGGACGTATGATTTTATAGTGGGTTGAAATACAGCTGGTCCCTTAAAAACTAATTATTTCATGGGTACTGCTTAAGAAGAGGCTAAATAAAACTTCAAGGTAGATTTTATTAAGTACATAATAGACCAGGAGGTATTTGATGTACCAAACCTCCTGGGAGCAGCACAGGTGAGGCTTAGGATTCAAATGCAAGGGTGTTGGGAGAGAAGGAGCTCTCTGAATCAAGCCCTCCTGATGATCCAACTCACTCCATCCTCCTGCATTTTAGATCAGGCACACAGAAAGTGACACATAGAAAAGATGCATACACACACAAACACACACACACACACACATGCACGCACAATTGCCCTGGAGAAGGAATGGAGAGACACCACCTTTATTTAACAGGGTGCCTCAAAGTTAAGCCAGATGTCCTTGCCCGTCTCTACCAGGAAAACAATTGATGGGCCCAAATAACACGATTCCAGGAGCGGATAGTAGTGAATGGCAGTCTGCGTGCAAGTGTAAATAGTCACCGAGACTTGGGTAGCGTGGTTCTATATTGATTTGCTTTCCTGGCCACAGGTAGACAGGTCTCAGGGTGAAGACAGCAGAGGAAGGTGGTCTAGGGATCAAGGAAAAGAGAGCTACACTAATATTTCCCAGGGGCTCAGGTCCCTTAGGCCACAGAGCCAACAGGATTGCGGAGTGTCAGAGAGAAAGAGACCTCAGACATCAAATGAGCCAAGACTATCGTTAAGATTAAAAACAAAACAAAACAAAACAAAACAGGAATACAGAGACATAGAGTTGCGGAGTGAAGAGCTGATTGGTCACCAAAATGAGGCACAGCAGTTAAGGACGTCTTTTCCAGAGGTTCCTTTATGATATGAGATTCTCTGTGCCAGTTACTTATAGGGACTTTTATCACTGGCAGCCATAGAAACTGCAATCCTATTCATTCATCTGACGTTTGGGCAGAGGAATCAGAGGATAGTGAGGGGGGGCGCTGAATGAGGAAGGTCTGAGGTGGAGCTCATCATAGGATGAGGTGATATCCCCACGCAGTCAGTCAGAACGGGGCTTGCGATGATGCACAGTCGTTGTTTGGGTGTGGGGGCTGCGCAAGACTCATAAAAGATGCAAGAGAGGAAACTTGGCAAGAAGTGAATGCTTTCGCCTGCCGAGAGAGGCCCCTGAGTCCCAAAGAAGCTGCACCCCCGCCCCATAAAAGTTCACTGCAGCACACCTGTCTTCCCCAGATGGGGTTCCCTGCGTAAACGCCCCCTCGCCCTCCGGGATTTTCCAGCCGCGGCGCGAGCTCCTCCCTCGCCAGAGCGGGGTGCTGTCCTAGCGCCAAGCGCCCGCCGGAGCAGCGGCTGGGGGGCGGCGGGAGTGGGGCCCCGATCGCAGCCATTGGTTCCGAGGACCAGGAGGGGCGGAGGGACACCGCGAGGGCTGGGCAGAGCTCGCAGCCCCGGGCCCACTCGCGCTGCGCTCGCCACCCGTGCGCTCCGGCCGCGCTCTGTGTCCCTGTGCTCAGGATTCCCGGGGACCGCTTTGCGGGCGCGAATCGCTGAGACAGGGGCGCCGCCCCACCCGAAGCAACAAAGCCCGGCGCAGGTGGGCTCGCGTCGCGACCCGCAGGTCAGTGAGAGGCTCCTGACCCGCCAGTGAGCTCAGGCAGAGTGGGGACCCGAGACGCACCCGGTGCCTGAGCGCGAGGGGCTCCCCGACTCCTCACCTAGGGCGGCCTTGGGTACATCGGCCTCCGGAGACTCCTCCCAGACTCTGGGCTCCTTGAGATTTTGCACCTTGCTGGGGAACACCTCCCAAATCTATCCTTGTCGTGGCTGACTGCGTCCTTAGGGTTCCAGAGCAGCCTCTGCAGCCCAACTGTTCGGGTCTCTGGGAGACTCCTCCGGTTACAGCCGGAGCCGAGAGGGGCCGGCACGCAGTGTCCTTGGCCCCGGGATGACCCACCTCAATCTCAGACACGGGAATCGGAAGGGTCTACCCTCGAGCCCACCGCTACAAAAGGTTGATTTCTGTGTGCAAGTGTAGTTTTACACTTTGCGCAGTGTATTTCTAGCTGCATTTTGTTTGGCCTTTGTGATGTGTTTGGTCGTTATTCTTGTGTTTGTTTTACGCTTATCTGGATTTTTAGGATCTTCTGTCCCTTCCCTGGGAATCGCCACTCGCACGCTGACCGCTGACTTTACGCCTAATGATGTCAGTGTGAGGCTTTTCACCAGTCTTCAAGTGGTTCCTGATTCGGAGAAGTTTTTCCCAGCTTTCGTTCTCCAGCTGTGGTTTCCCCGAGTTCCTGTGAAAACCCAGCAAGTAACTGCACCAGCTATCTTTCCCCTTTTCGGGTCTGATGAGACGCTGAAATCCTGCGCTTCCCAGCCGAGGTGCGTGGATTACGGGCAATTGTTAAATTCTTATTAAGAGGGGGTATATTATGTGCTCTCCGCCAGAGAGCACAAAGACCCATTCATTCACAGAAATATCTTGTTGAGTACCAGGTTTGGGGACTGCCTGCGCGTTTTCCACAGTCAGATGCCCCGAGAGCTCGGGTTTGGTGTCAGATTCCAGAGACAAGGTCTGTTTCTTAATGTCCTTCATTTCCTCTGCCAGTTAATTTTGCTTCGGAAAATTTTCTGCTAAAGTAAGTACTTCGGTGGTTCTTTGTGCTGGGTCATGAGATCCGATGGCTAGAGGAGGTCTCAAAGCCTTCGCATTTTGGTATGGTCCACATTACAGGTGAAGAGCGCGGGGAAATGGACAGTGGTTACTGTTCTGCTACTGATCCGAGGACCACTCCCCAAGATGTTTCTCCTCTGGTGCGCTTCACTTCAAATTTCCCAGATTCATTGTTCAGACGACAGCCTGTCCACAGGAAAAGAGGCATGATAAGAGACTGCCTTTTCTTAAAAGAGTTACCTCTTCATGCAGTCTTTCTGCCCCATGCACCCTCTTTTAAATAATTTTAAAGATAATGTTTCATTTGCTTAATTATGAAGCTAATCTGGGTGTTTTGCCTTATTTATGATCTGGCCCAGAGAGGTTCTTAAATACCTTTTTTGCAACTAAATATGCTTCATTTGGCTAAATAGAGAAGCATCTTTTCCCCTACCCCCACCATACGCAGGACAGCATCCTTTATAATCAGCAGTTGTTGTTGATCAGTAGTGCAAGTGACTTTCTGTAAAGTGCATGTGAATGTAGCTGCCTTGTCACAGGCAGCATTGATAGAACTCCCTCAGGCCATGCCCTAGTCACCTTCAAATGCTGTACATGGTGGGGATAGCAACCCATCTTGACAACCAAAAGAAATAGTCTGGAAATCCTGAGTTTCAGAAAGTGGGTGGATTATTATGTTTTTGTATTTCAAGTTTGGATACCTTACTTATTATTCCTCTATGTCAAAGTGCTTTGAGATGCTCAATACACATTCAATGTTGCCATTAAAGAAACCTGATGTAAGATGAGATCCATTCTGTTCACCTTACTGCTGGTTAGTTCAGTTCACCAGATTTTACTAGATGTTTATGATATGCACATGCATATTAGGAGTTAAGAGATAAATGATGGTGTGATCGTGTGTGGCAATAAATCCACCAGAGGATTTATTTGCAGGTTTCTTGAATTTCTTTTTCTTTCTTCTTTATCTTTTTTAATGAGGGTAGATGAGGGATGACAGAGATGATTGGTAAGCATGATTAAGCATACTTGCCATTAAGTAAACTTGGAGTTATATATTCATTATAACAATGAAAGATTAACCCATCACAGGCAAAATTCTCTGATTCAGCCTCTATTCTAGATCAAGCCTGAGTTCATTTAATGATAACTGTTCTCTCTGGGATTACTTTTCTCCCACACCTGTATTGAAATACTCTTTTTTGGTAAATGATTTTATGTTTAATTCATTATTAGAAGAGACAAATGTGGAATATATTGTATTATTATATTACTATATAAATATGTCATCACAGACCAGATTTTCATAAACTTTTATTGTTGTTCATAATGACAACTACAAGAAAAGAATAATAAAGCCTTTAATGGAATGGGCAATCCAACAAAGGAGTAGCTCAAACTGTAAGTGCATGAGTTTGCAGGATTCCTTTTAGTATATACCTAGAAGATTCAAGCCAGAGGTTTAGATGAAGAAGTCCTTGGTGTGCATTTATGGCTCAGCCTTTAATTTGGTTTCAGAAAACCTATCCGTGCTTTCACTAGCCATTTCAGGTGCAAGATATAGGAGACTGAGCCAAATTCTGTGATCCATTCAGTTCTAATTCTGATTTTTGAGATATGTCTGCAGAATATAGTATTCTGAAAAGCTCACTATTCTGACACAGAATGCCTCATTCAGGAGTTCCCTAAGTATATGACCACACTATGTTCACACTCAGAATCAGGATATAGTCATTATTTATCCTTTACTAAGTTTGGCAATTAAAGAGAGAGAAATTCTGAGCATTCAAGTAGCCATACACACCTTTAACGTCATCTCTGAGCATGAAATGGCACAATTTAGCCAAATCAGTTTCAATGCTTCAAAGCTGTCAATTTGTATCAGGAACAATATATGTCATTAATATTTCCTGAATTCCTAACTCTTAAATTCCCATCTATTAGTTTATATTTAGATGTGAAATATATCAGTCAGGTTTACGATGTGTCTCATGGGCTTGACTTGGTGCTGATATTGTTGTAGACAATAGTGAAAGGGTCTGGAAAATGCAAACCTATAATAGTTGTTAAATGAGTCACTTAAGAAGGTAACACCGCCTGCAGTGGTAGCTCAGTGGTAGAGCTCTTGCCTAGCATATGTTAGGCACTGGGTTCGATCCTCAGCACCACATAAAAATACATACATAAAATAAAGGTATTGTGTCCATCTACAACTGAAAAACTATTTAAAAAATAATAAAAAAAAGAAGGTAACAGACCTGAATTCAACCTCTGATGGGGAACAAAAAGACAAATAGCTATAAGAACTGGCTCCAAATTCAGAAACACAGGAATGACTTACCCATGGTTAAAACACTAACTCCTGTCATGCAGGGAGCTCCCAAGGGAATCCAAAATAGCAGCTTTCCTGATTAATTTGCTACAGTAGGCTGGTACTGATTAGAACTGCCTGGTAATCTATCAACTGCTGCCCATTAAATGGGTTTTGGTTCTTATTCACTTTCAGTTTCCCAGTGATCAGGATTACAACACCTGGATATACTCTTCTTGTCTCTTAAATGGAACATTCAAATCCTCCTGTAAAATATAGCTTTAACTCAAAGCACAATTAAGCTCTATTGGAAAGACTTTCTGGCCTCAGCCCTAGAATCTTAAACTTTGAAAGAAATGGTACAAATGAGCCATTTCAAAGGTTTGTGTTAAGTATTGCCAGTATAGAAAGAGAAGCAAGAGGAGGAGGAGGAGGAGAGAGCAGGAGGAGGAGGAGGAGGAGAGAGCAGGAGGAGGAGGAGGACAGAAGGGAGAGGAAAGAGCTCTGGGTTTAAAAACCAGGAGCATTTCACTGTGTATGCTATAATTAAATTTTATTTCTATTTCTTAATGAAAATACCTTTATTATTTTTCTGATTATAAAACAATAAACATTCTTTGTATCAAAATTTAAGTACAGAAACACACACAACAGAATATTGACACATCCATAACACTAACTTCTAATAAAAGGACATGTAAATTAATAGCATGGTTCATAATGTCTTGTTTTGTATTTGCATTCACAATTGTGCATATGTGTGTAGCAGGAGCTATTGTAGTCTTACAAAAATGTAATCATTCTATACAATATTCTAAAACTTACATTGTTGGCCTAACCACAAGACAATAAAAGGTGTCTGATATCTTTCCATATTAGAAAAATATAATCCTTTTATGCTAGCATCAGAATACTCCATTGTATAATTCTTCCATCATTTATTTAACCAATCCACCTTCAACATTCAGTTGCAAATACATCATATTTTTACCTGTAAAAAACTTTTATTGACAATTAACATTCATGTACAAAATACACAAATCGTAAGGACATAATTAGTCATTTTTATGTTCAATTCGAATGTATCCAAGTCAATAGTATCCAGCTCAAAACAGAAAATGTTTACCAGTACCTCTGTCATGCCCCTCATATGCCTTGGCACCTGTCATTTCTAATAATCCCTTATGAGTTTTTTGACTTTGGTGTCCATGCTACAGGTGTTAAGGGCACTAACTTAACTTAATATTGACTTGGAAGAGGTTCTCAGACTTTGAAAAGACTCCTTGCCAATAAAGATAGTCTAGTATAACTAGCTAGTCAAAGTTGTAACTAGTCCATGATCTTTCATTTTTCCCCCTTATTGCATTATTATCCTTGTCAGTTTTGATCTTAAATTAGCCCCTTGGGCCTTGATTTGCACAGATTTTTATGGTACTAATCAATTGAATAGAGGAAAAGCTGGATAACAGAAGAAACTGAATAGCTTGGTTTTCATCTACTTTCCTCTTGTTGGCTCTCCAGTTTGTAGTAGGACACAATACCTGTATTTTATTTATTTATCATTTTTGTGGTACTGAAGATCAAACCCAGGGGCTTCACACATGCAAGGGAAGCACTCGACCACTGAGCTACAACCCCAGCCCTCACTATGGTAAACTCTTAATATTTATTGTGCTCTTTGAAATACATTTTTTATAATCTTCCAGCCATGTTCACAAGACTGTATTTCAGAATTGACAGCTTACTCCTGCATCTCTTCCTCAAGTGTCTTGAATGCTTATCCTAATGAAATCTCAGCTTTGTTGGATATTGTTGAAAGACACACCTAGTTGATAAGAAAGTATGAGCAGAACTTTCTCTGGAAACTGAAACTACTAATTTTATTGCTGTAGCTAAAATATCTGTAAAATTTGTGGAAGGTCCATTGATATTTTTTCTTATTATTTACCCTTATGATTAATCTTCATGATTTTATGCAAGATCATTCATTCAATAAATAAATATTCTTTTACTTGTCAGACTAGACCAAAGATGAGCTTTCTCTCCAATAGACTTCAAGTTTCTTCATTCTTTTATCTTTCACTTATGCACCTATCCAACAAATGCTCATTGCTCATCCTTATGCTGTACTCTGTACTAGTCTATAGACAGAAAAGTAAATGAAATCTTAGTCCTCTTTCTAGGAGTTCACCATCTATCAAAGTACACCCACAGGTAAACACATATAATAAGTATAATAAAATGCAAGAAACACTACCATAGAAAGGTAGAGAGTCCTGAGAATACAGAAGAAAGAGCTAGCAATTTGCATGGAGAAAGTAAGTGGGGATTATAAGATTAAATATAAGTACTTAAAAATGATTAGGATATTAAACTATTAATAGTTCAATATACCTGGATCATCATTCTTAAATGCAATGGTAAATGTGAGATTGGAAAAGGAGCCTGTAACCAGATAATAAGGGACACATAATAGAGGTCATGTAGTGTAAGAAAGGTCTTTTAGATTTCTTACTCAAGATGGAAACTGTAAAACTTACATGTGGGTAGACTTATGCATATAATGACAATATTTTATTCATCTGGGTGTGGTACATAGTTAGCAAGTGTTTATTGAATGAATGAACGCATCAAAGAATATAACTTTTCTTAACCAAAGGCAATAGCATTGACCCTTAATTGTACAATGAGCTGTTCTTTCCATTGGGGTCATGAGTTAGTCAATATCTTTATTGTTGGTCACCTATTTCCACTTGAAACCATTATGTGCATGTTTAAGTGACAGTTGGTCAAGATTATCCTTATACAGTAGCAGCTCATCTTATTCCAGCTACTCAGGGAATATGGTTGTTTTATTTTGTTTTGTTTTGTTTGTTTGTTTTGTTTTTTTGTTCCACCAGTAGCTAACTTTTATCCCTTTAAACCTAATTCACACATAAAGTGAAAATTAACCAAACATCATTTCAAACCTTCTTTCTCACCAGTGTCACAAGAGCGTTTAAAGACATAATATACACAATTCATGCGACTCTCAGCTTTTCAGAATTTGACTTCTTTATAAATACTTGAAGACCCGTCATAAATTTTGCTGTCACAGTACAGTGAGATCTTATGTTAGTCAGTAAAAGGTAGATTATGCTACAATAACAAATAAGCCAAAACACTTGTGGCTTAAAACAACAGAAATTTTTTCAACGTTGACATTAAGTGTCAGTGGAGTCAGCAAGAGGTGAAGGCACTCACTGTGATCATTCAAGAATGCAAAAGAAGATGGGCAGGTAATTTCACAATTATTGCAGCAGAGGGAAGGGATGTGCAAATCTCATACTGGGTTTTGCATTTTCTATCTAGAAGTGACAAATGCTATTTTTCCTACATTTCATTAGTCACCCACCTTAAATTCAGAGAGAGTAGGAACATATGACCCTACAACATGTCTACAAAGAGGAGCATCAGAAACATTTCATGAACTGCACTAAAGACTACATGCCTCAAAGCTATCCCTTTTCAACCCTAACCCTCCGAGAGAAGAAACATAATGAACATAGAATTTGGAAACATGGAGACATAAATTTTAATTCCATCCCTGCCTTTAAGTGACTGAGTGACCTTGGGCAGGCCTTCATATTCTCTGAACTTTAATTTTCCCATCTTTTAAAAAAAGGTGGGGGGATAAGAATAACTAAGAGTTGCAAAGCTTAGAAAATGCACACACACACACACACACACACACACACACACACACACACACACACATCCAGAACTGGCATATGCTTTTTATTAGATAAATGTTGGCAGTTATCACTTACGTTGTGATTGCGGTAGTGGTTGTGTTTTTCTCAAACTGGTTTGCCTAGATCTTCTTTCTCCTATAAAGGCATCCTGGGTTTGCCTTCTTCCTATCATGTCCTGAAGACAGAGTGCATTCCACAGTGACTTGGGGATGCCCACCCTCAACACACACACCCCTTTCCTCTACTTCCCACCAGATTTTTGCCTGATGGGTCCCTACATCCCAGACCACACCATTGAAATCTATCAATGAAGAGTAGATGTACAAACAGCAAATGAAAAGTGAATATGTGTTTCTGAGCAAGGCTACTTCCACAATTGAATAAGAAACAGCACACAACCTTAAATGTTAAGGTGAAGAGCTCAATCTTGGTAAAAGAGAAAGTCAAAGTCAGGTATCTTGTAAAAAAGGTTACTCATGATTTCCTGAGTAACACCATACTTATTTATATTTTTAGGAGAATACGTGACTGTTTTCTATAGCTCACCAATGCAGTCTGTTTTCTACCAATAATTCCAAATCATTTTTCAGTTTCACCTACTTGCATTTCTAAGTTGGAATACGTTCTGAGAGAATTGAGCCCACACTTGCTTATTGCTTCCATATTGTCTTTGACAGAGTCTGGTCTTGAGTTGTTGTCTAAATTGACAACAGGCTGTTGGGGATTTGCTTTCCTCCCATACCCGATAGCCTGCCATAGTGTTTTGTTCTGGGTTAGGAGGAACATGCAGACATTTTCTTTGTTAGCCAGACTTTGGGGTTTTCTATGTCTCCTGTGAGAGAAAGAAAGAACATTTAGGCCAGCTCTGCTGCTCTATCCACAGCAAGGATTAGCAGGACCTTGAGAAACCCCACCTGGGAACATGCTTTTCTGATGGACATAGCATCTCTATTTCCTGCCTTTCCTCATCCACCTGTATTTGGTAAATGAATACTTTTACCACCTTGAGAGAGCATTTTGTCCCCTCCCAGGGATGGCATTTCCTAAAACTTTCATCTAAAGTCTTGGACTCATCTGGTACTCCTGGTACTCCTCATTTGAGGGTACCTAGCTTTAAACTCTTTTGTCTGATTGAGGAAAAGCACTATTAAAATCAATGCTCCCAATTTTTTTCACTGATATCTGCATTTTGCAATGAATGGATTCAATTTCTAAATCATTTATTGTTTCTATTTCAAAATATTCTGACCCTGGAGTTCATGGGGGCAAGTTTAGCCTCTTGCCATGTCAGAGAACTCACCTAAACCAGGGTGATCCAGGATGTGGTTGCTAGTTATGAGTTGTAAGAAGTGAGAGTTCTGTGCTATTTGCATACTCACTTCTGTTGCCTAGATAAAGCCTCCCACTTGCATTTAATTTCAGTTGCTGTTGTATCCGAGGTCTTTGCTTTGAACCCAAACCTTGTTGGCTATTGCTGGCTCTCCATGCACTTTACTCCTTAGTTTTTATTGGAACACTACTCTCTGGACTGATAATGATGCCAAAGCCCCTACCTTTGGTTATTTAAGTTGCAGGAGGAATATCCTTGGATGCTTCTCAACAGGATTAAGAGGAGCATAACTGGATTCCTTGATCCGGGAGTCCAGTGGGAGGTGGCAGGATTAAAGTCATGAATAAGGATAACTGGTGAGTCACTGTGCCTGTCTTCAGACAGCATCTCTCATCACTGTGGATCCAGTTTCTGGGCCATATGAAACTTCTTTTAACTCATCCTGCATTGCCTTATTACAAGTACCTGTGAGTTAGTAGGCATTCTGAGCAGTAGGCATTCTGAGCTAATGGTATCAGCAAGTATTTGAACTTTTCTGATACTACTGAAGAATTCTGCTTTCATTCTTGCATTTTTTTTCAGAAACTTCTTATGTTTTGACTGGCTTAGTGCACATTATTCAAGCATATTTTCTTGAAATCCTTGGGGATCATTCATTTCCTCCACTTGTGTATTGGAAAAATTTCGAACACTCTGAAAAGTGGCAAGAATATGAACAATGAACACCTAAGTAGCCTTTGATTACATTACCAGCTGTTAACATTTTGACACATTCGCTCTATCGAGTTTCTTGCTATGCTTATGTATATATGTATGTGTGTACTTTTTTTCATTTTAACTGAACCACTTGAGAGTTAGTTGCTTATTTTATGAGACTTTATAGTTAGCGATTTCAACATATATTTCCCAAGAACAAAAACATTTTCTCATACCACATTTAGGAAATGCAATTATCTAATATATAGTCTATATTCAAATGTTGACCTTTGTAACAAAACTGGTTTTTCTTTTAATTGATCCAAGATCCATGAAGATTTTCTGCATTGCATTTAGGCGATAAATCTTGAAATCTGCATCTTACTTTTCTTTCTCTGCACATTCAGCTGACTACTAAATAATGTCCAAAACTAAGCCTGCCTAAGCCAGCAATTACTAAGCATTATTCTCTTTAAATATCTATTTTGCTTCAAAAGTGTCATCATACTTTGAATGTCAGCCATAGAGGATTGGAAGAATGAGAGAATATATTTGGCAAAATTCATATGTATATGTTATGCTAAACACTTGACTAATATTCACATGAGATGGGCAATTTACCAACTCTGTAACAATTTGGATTCTATTTGTAGTTATATTATGAGAGATAATGGTTCATTAATTCAAATAAATGCTGTGCCTAGATTTAAAATGTTATTAGGTGAAAAACTCTGTAAGCGTGGGTCCTGTTAGGAAATACAGGGATATATTTGTGATATTCCAGTCCATTTTTAGGGAATAGTTTCTAAAACACCCTACTTCAAGCAAATATATGAGTATAGTTTTCAATGGAGATAGATATAAACAGTGACCTTCTTAGTTATTTTGCTAATACTGAAGTTCTTTTCAGACCACCAATTTTATGACTGTTTTTTCAGATTGTGCCTATACACTTGATTTTATAGAGATATAATGGTGCTTAGAGTCTGGTGTATTCCTTTGGGTAAAAATAGAGAATTGGATACATTAGATAATTTCCATTTCTCTCTTTCCTGTGACTCATCATGGAGATAATTTCAGTGGAAATGAAGTTAGGGGTCTCGGTTATGGAGTTAAACAAATGTTTACTGGATATCTGTTCTTGTAAGTTGGAAAGACACACATATACACATATGCAGGTATTCACAGGAACACATACAAACAAAAAAGTCCTTGTTGCACACCTTAGTCTGGATGCTGGTGGGAAATAGAGGGAAATGAAATGAGGAATAGAGAGAAAAAAAGGATCAAGGTGATAATGGGCCATGAACTGAGGTGTATGTATATTTATAGAGGGAGGAAGCAGTAGAAACAAGAAACGAGTGATGTTGGTAGGGAGGGAGTGACATCATCTCTTATCTTCCCCTTATTCTGAATGGTTCAGTGGCTGGTGGCTGCTTAGATTTAGGGTGAACTTCTTCAGTGGTTATAGCACAACCAAATTTCCAAGATCTTCTTTGCTCCCTTAGAAGGGTTTTGGAGGTGCTCAAAGAAAGTCTAAGGATAGCTAGTAGTTTACAGGTAAAGGGGGAATTTTTTAAAAATATTATTAATTGTCGATGGACCTTTATTTTATTCATTTATTTATATGTGGTGCTGAGGATCGAACCCAGTGCCTCACACATGCATGGCAAGCGCTGTACTACTGAGCCACAATCCCAGCCCCAGGATTTTTTTTTTTTTTATTTCAGGGATTTATGACAATCACAAGTAAATTTACAAGAACAAAGCCTTTCCAAATATCACACTAGATAAGGAAACTGTTACAAGCAGTTGTGGACCAAAATATATGTAGTGCATACAAATTATTTTAACTGTAGAGTCAAAATGAGATGCAACAGAAAAGGAACAGACATCACTCCACTCTCCCACAACAGCATGGTTTAATGTGAATTTTTAAAAACACACCTAGTCTTGCTAAAACTAAGCAAGTTTTTTGTATTTGAATGCTATGATTTGACTAATTCTAGCTGCTCTGAGAATAATAAGGTGTTTTTTGTGAATGTACTTCTAAAATATCAGCAATGATCAAAGCTGGGTGTAGGGAGAGAATAGAGCCCAAACTCCCTCATTAAATATGCTGTAACATCTTGAAAGACCAGTCTTGCTTTTTACCTTCTTTACTCCCACTGATTCATCATGACCTTCCCTGAGATTGTGAAATCATTATTTCTCGAACTGTTTGCTTTTCTTAAAATGAAGCGTTTAGCCAATGACCTTTTCTTCTGCTCCCTAAAAATGACTTTTATCATTCTGCTATTTCTTAACTGGTTCATGCTGCCTTCAACCTTGAAGTTGCTGCTTTTCTCGTTTTGATTTAGACTAATTATATTAGCCACAGTGGGCTCAGTCTCTCCCAATACAGGAAGTCCCCTTCTTGGTGATTCCTAAATATCCTAAAAGAATAATAAAAATGCACACGGGTGGTGTAGCTCCATGATAGAGTGCTTGCCCAACATGTGTAAGGCCCTGAGTTTGACCCTCAGCAGAAAGAAAGAAAGAAAGAAAGAAAGAAAGAAAGAAAGAAAGAAAGAAAGAAAGAAAGAAAGAATCATAAAAATGCTATGCCTAGAACTTGCTTTGTAACATCCTCCTTTTTATCTAGGAAATAACCTGCTTAAATTACCTGTCTGATTCTAAAGTCTTATAAGTTTAAAAGTCTATGATCATATATTTTAAAAATAATTATTCTTGCTAAGGTAATGATTTGGACATGAAACTCTCCCATGGAATATAAATATACTAAAAATTTATTAAGAATAATAGTTTGATTTCCTTTCTGAAAAACAGCATTATATACATGAAAGGCCTCATACCTATAATTACTTTTGAGATTGAACAGGTAGAAGTTAAACCAGTTATATTCACATTCCCTTTTGCAATGCTTTCTTGTGTTTTTTAAACTACTCAGTCTACTGTTTTATGTATCAAGCTAAGTATAGGTAAACATTCTGCAAATTATACCTTAATGGATAATTAATCTTTAAATAATTAGGACAAAATAACTTGTCTAATATAAAAATATTGAGTGTGTTTTCTTTTCACTTTTTGCTGTTGTTGTTTTGATGAGAAATTATTTTGCAAAACCTGAGGTTATTCCAGGTCATCAAAAGTCATCACTGAGAGACAGAAGATTGGATTAAATCCAGAGCAACTTAATGACCTGCCCTTGAACTTATTTTGGAAAATAAGTCATTGATACCAAGCTATTGTTTTATCATTTGTCTCATTTTCACCAAAATACAATGAAAATGTTCAGATTATATTTTCTGATCATTTGTTTGACCATAGGTAAAGAGGACTGCTAATTTTAATTTTTCATCTTACATTATCTGGTCTAGATTCATGAATTTCGATGTGCTAGTTAGAACCTCCACTGCTAGGCAGTTCTTGTAAGATGACCCTCTAGCTCAATGTGTGATAGCAGAGAGATGCAGTTTATTCCCTGAACGTGGTTTTGGTTTTCACTGGACTGATAGGAGGAATCATAATGAGAGCTCACATGAAATTCTACTCTCCCAAAGCACTGAACTGGTAAGTAAGGCCAGTTCTTACACAGGCAGATATGTGGAGGACTGAATCAACTTAGAGTTAGGATAACTTAGAAGACAATAAACTTTTTTTTCTTTGCTGTCCCAAGCCCAGGGGTCAATGTTTGTCACTGCCTGAAATGAAGATGTACATTGAGAGAGGGTGGAGGAAGTCTGTACTGTCAACACCGATCTTCTCTTATCCACCATGACCTTAAAGGCCAAAGCAAAGAGAAAGCATTAGGAGAAAAGATAATCCTGCAAAGGCTAAAGGAACGGCTGCAAGGTCTTATATAAAATATGCTATTTCCTAATAAACTAAAAACAGCTTGGTTCAGATGTGATAATTTCCCTTCTGGATTCTGGAAATAGTGGTCTCTATGTGTTCCTCAAAGAAAGCGAGCCAATAAATCATCTAAAACCATTAATTACATTATTTTATCTAATTTTACATTTGTGTGCTGTAAAAAGCATTTTGCTGTGTCATGTTAATTCTTTATCGCACCATTCCTGATGGTTTGGGGAGACCACCTTTAGGAGTGTGGCACAGTAAGACTCCTAGATGAAACGTTGATGTGACATTGTTGAGCGTAACAGTTAGGTCATTCTTTAAAGAATGTTGCAAGGGGTCAAAGCAACCTGTCCCAGTTTTTCACAATAATAAAGAAAAAACTTTAAATACTTATTAGTCACATAGAGATATGTTTGAATGATGTTCTCAAGGTTGTGCCACATTTGAAGCAGACCAGTACGCTGAGTTTTATAAAATACTGTGCTGTAGAAGTCAAGGCTGGACTGGGGTTGTGGATCAGTGGTAGAGCACCTGCCTAGCATGTGCGAGGCACTGGGTTCCCTTCTCAGCACCACACATAAATAAATGCATCAAATAAAGGTCTATCAACATCTAAAAACTATATTTAAAAAAAGAGAATTCAAGGCTGTGGCATGCATGGCTCTGCCCACATGCTGTCTCTCTGCCATGGTCTTGCATTGATTATGAGAGAGACTCTGAGAAGAGAGCCAAACAGCATTTGTTCCTTTTAGAAGGAATGAAGGGAGAAGGTACATGCTAGAACGTATGCCTCTGTTCTTGCAAAACATTACAATTTTCATAAATACCCTATAGGGAGAGTCGTAGCGTTGACTTTGCATGCTGTAACGAAATACCTGACAAGTACAACTTAGAGGAGAGAGTTTATTTTGGGGATCCTAGTTTTAGGGTCTTAGTCCATAGATGGTCAAGTCCAATGCTCTAGGCCCAATGGGAGGTGGAACATCATGGCAGAAAGGCATGGTGGAGGAATACTGTTCCATTCATGGCAACCAGGAAGCAGAAAGAGGAAAGGGAGAAGGGGCCACAGGGAAGATGAACCCCTCCTGGGCCCCCAGCGACCCGCCTCCTCCAGCCATGCCCCACCTGCCTACAGTTACCACCCAGCCAGTGCATTCAGACTAGGATGAACTGATTAGGTAACAGTTCTCACAATTCAATCATCTCACCTCTGAATATTCCTGCATACACATAGGAGTTTTGGGGGGACACCTCACTTCCAAATCATAACAGAAAACTTCCATCTTCTAGGAAGGATGATAACATGGTCCTAAGTGACATGGAACAATATTTGCCCTCTCTATGCAGCTTCTCCAGCTCCCCACACACTGAGCTCATGAGGAAAGATTACACATCCTTCCTCGACTTAGTAGGTCACTGCTTTTTTGTGGATTTTCATTTCAGAAACAAACGGAAAGCTGGCTGACCGTGAGCTAAAACATTTCCACAGATATTCATTTATAATGTTGTGATTCAGATGTCTCAGTTTTCTTTTTTTCAAAAATCACTCTCTGAGGATGGCTAAAAAAAAAAAAAAAAAAAAGAAAAAATCAAAATCCTGCATGGATTCAGGTGTCACCCGAAATGAGAGTTTGCTGGCACTGGCCCAAGATAGGTCAAGGCTATGCATTTGAGATGAAGTCTCTTTCTTCTTCTTTTCTTTAAGACTTGTCTGGGAGAAAGAGCCCAAGAAGCATCATCCCAAAACACATTTGATTTCATTCCCACAGTGCCACCTGTCACAATACCGAAACATGTACAGTTTGGTTCATCCTGAGCATTATGCATTCACTGTCAAATAAAACATTCACCAGACAGAAAGAAGGTAGTTCAATTTTTTAAGCTTCAATAAGGAAATGAGAATTAATGTTGGCAAATTAAAATCATCTCTGACAAAGGATACACTCTATTGTTTCAGAGTTTAACAATGAAATGAAATTTGTGTAGCTGTCATTTTAAATTAAGAAGTCTGGAAATGATATTACATCTGGAACATTGGGAAGGGATATTTAAAGGAGAGGATATTTAATTGTGAAATGTCAAATAAAGACACAGGTTTTTCTTGTTTATTTTCTACCAATCTTCCAAAGCCAAGAAGATCAAATGCTTTCTCCAAATCCTCTTCACCTTGTTTTCTGTGAACTAATTCATGTATGGTGGAAAATGTGGCCCTCAGGAAGTGGGAAAGTACTCTTGGATATTTACTCTGTAAGGAGACACCTTTGTCATAGCAAATGGTCTTGGAGCCAGCTGTTAGTTTTGCTACTAACTTACTGATGGCACAGTGACATTATGCCTCGAGTTCCACCCCAGAAAGCAACCTCTTAACCCAGGCCCACCTGGAGAGGTAGGAAGGATGAGTATTACTGTTGTGTGAGCAGGAAAACTGAACTCTCAAGGTTGGCTCTGGGTTTGCCCAAGGTAAATGGCAGATAGGAACTAATTACCCAATTCTGTGATTTCCCTCTTCCTATCACAGTCGCTAAAACCAAGAACATGTTCAGGTATGGATTCTAGTTACTTCTCTGTCATTATCTTGCTGTGCATTGTGTTAATCACAATATCTTTGCACCTCAGTTTTCTTGTCTACAAAATGGGCACTATATTAGTCAGCTTTTCATCACTATGACAAAATGCCTGACAAAAACAACTTAAAGGATGAAAGGTTTATTCTGGCTCATGGTTTCAGAGGTTTCAGTCCATAGTTAGCTGGCTCCATTGCTTTGGGCCTGAAGGTAGATCAGAGCAGTAATGGTTGAAGGGTGTGGCAGAGGAAAACTACTCACCTCATGCAGACAAGAAGCAGAAGGGGCTGGAGCAGGGTCAAAATAAACCCTTAAAAGGCACACCTGCAAAGATCTGCTTCTTCCAGTGAGGCCCCGCCTCCTAAAATTTCTCCCACTTCCCAATAGCGCCACCAGCTGGAGACCAAGCCTTCAACACATAATTTGGGGGGGACATTCTAGATCAAAATGATAATAGGCACAATTACTGCTTTACCTGCCAGAGAAACAAGAGGAGCATAGTGCTTACCTTCTTTCCTCATGTTAAAAAAAATAAAAAAGATAGTGTACAATTCTTACTACCAAAACAATAGGAAAATTGAGACCAGATGGTATGAGGACTGGGGGTGGGCAGAAGCCTAAATCCTTGGCTTATCTTCTAATTACAAATGTTACTCATATCAAATCAATTAGCATCTTTGTTTCTCCATCTCCTCTGCTACACTTTGGTTGCACCAGAACTTTTTTTTTTTTTTTCTTTTTCTGATTTTTGGTTGTACCAGAACATTTTTTTCCTGATTCAGTCAATTAGATTTCTATCTGACTTTTTGTTTTTTCTTCTGTACACCATGCTGCCTCTGAGACACTTCACCATTTTCCCTAAAGAAGAACGGCTAGAACATTTATGTGCTGTATAAAGACTGGTATTGCCAAATCAGTATAAAACATTTGCAGTCCCACTGTGATTATTTTTTTAAAAAATAGAAAAAGTAGTTGTTAGAAGCCTGTAACAGCCTAATGAAATTAAAATCACCAGGCAAAGCATAATGAGGAGTAGGAGTCAAATTATTTTAGGAACTACTGAGACATTGTCCCTGGCCTACTATGAGGAGCTCACAAAAAATCATTACTCTGTGTGACACCCTACAGGGACAGCCCTCTCTGAAGTGGCCTCCCTTCCAAGGGATCATTAGTGCTGCTCAGCTCCAGCCACAGTGGCAAATGCCAGCCACTCAAAGAATCAGCTGTTTAATTAGATCTGGAGAAGGAAAAGGCAGATTCTCAAGATAAAATGCCAGCTATTGTGTAGTAAGGGAAAGCCAGGGGCAGAGTGGATGTCTTACCATTAGCATTTCACCACGCCTGAGATGAGTTTTAGAATTTGACAGCAAAATGATCTAGTGCCAGGAGCTAGGAAGAACATCTTTTCTGGACTTAAAGAGAGTTCTGGAGTTTTCTACATGGGGGTTTCCTCTTCCCTCAGACTGCTTCTCTCACAGACTGAACACAGCAAAGAGCCTTCCTTTGCACCTGGCTAAGAGGAAGGCATTTCCCTTCACACACACACAAGTGTGCACACAACACATACACACACTCTCAGGCACACCTCCTTCGGGTCCAAACATAGCACTTCACGAACTGTTTCCGTGTCCAATATCTTCATGAGGTGACGGGGCAGGTGCTGAACCATTTTTCAAATAAAGGAACTGTGAGAAGTGTACTCAACTGCTCAAAGATGAAGGGAATTCAGACCTCAAACCTGTTTCTTAACAGCAAACCTGGTCCTCTCTCTACCGTTCAGAGGGAATCCAATTTGCTTTTCTTCCAGGTGGGCTACAGTTTTTGTTTTGTTTTGTTTAATTCAGTGCCTGAAGTATCTAAAACAAATTATGTGAGTCCATTTAAAGAAAATAAATAGAAATGTCCCCTGATCTCCAGGAGAGAAAATTTGTATAAAGAAATCAGCATATTGTGAACATCCACCCAAAGCACCCTTGTGTGTTCAGGACTCTTCATCATGTGCTAGAGGGAAACACTGGTCAGCAGTTGTGCTACAGGCCTCCAGGATGTACAGAATTAATTTTCTGGAGGAGGAGATTTGGAGCTTCTTGGGTTCTCGTCCCAGAGCATTCATTTGAAGCATCTGTTGAAATCACAGCAGATGGGGCACATCAGAAATATATTTTCCTTTATGTTTTATCTTTAGTTCTTTAGAGAAACCTGGCACCTACTGCACTGTGGAGGAAAATAAAAGTTCACTTTATATTATCATTTGTAATATAAAGACATAAGCAGTACTTATTCCTAGGGGAGTTCTTTCATTCTTTTCCTTTCCTGGTGAGTTTTATAATTAAGCCTTACTGAAATGAAAACTAAAACTTAGATTTAAATGTGGCATTTCCCGAAAAAAAAAATGCACTAAGTTGTTGTTTGTTTGTTTTTATTTCTGCAGTCTCGATGGACACCTGATTCCCTGCTGCTGCCTTTGTTTAAAAATCCAAAAGTTTTCTTGTGCTGATTTCCCAGTCTATCATTTCTGCCGAGGCTACATGCAAAAACAATGCCCATTCTGTCCTTCTTAACCCCTGCGTGAAAATTTGACTTTAAGATACCTGTTCATTCCTCCGCCTTCATAAACATGTCTGAGCCTGACTCTTCATCGGGATTTGCAGGGAGTGTGGAGAATGGAACTTTCCTTGAGCTGTTTCCCACATCGCTGTCCACGTCGGTGGACCCGTCCTCCGGCCACCTGTCCAATGTCTACATCTATGTGTCCATATTCCTCAGCCTATTAGCATTTCTGCTTTTGCTTTTAATCATTGCCCTCCAGAGGCTCAAAAATATCATCTCCTCCAGCTCCTCCTACCCAGAGTACCCAAGTGATGCTGGAAGTTCTTTCACCAACTTAGAAGTCTGTAGCATTTCCTCCCAAAGGTCCACTTTTTCAAACCTTTCATCCTGAAGAAAGTGGAAGAATCCTAAAAGTGACAGCAGCAGCTTGAGCTTTCCCTTATGGGGAGTGTTGAGTCACGAAAGAAATGACCCCCTCCTTCCTTTTTGGTTTTTTTTTTTTTTTTTTTTTTCTCCTTCCATGATGCTTTTCACTCTTGAATGGAGAAGCAGATGCTGACAGAAGTGCGTGCAAACTTGGAGGTGTAGAATTTCACACAGACCGCTTCACAGATCCGGAGCTGGCTTCCTGGAGGTTGATCAGCATTTTGTTGTACGTTCACTGAAGGCTTTCTCAGTGAATGCTGGGTATGGGCTTTTGCACTTTATTTCTCTTACAAAGCCACGAGATCAACTGAGCTAGCAGAACCTGGCAAAATTGAAATATTAAGAAGATATTTTCCAAACTTGAAAGATAAAGCAGAGACACCAAATTAAAAAAAGAAAAAGAGTGAGTCAATCTAGATTTAATGTGTAACATTTCTAAAAGTGGGGAGGGGGGAATACACTAAATGTTTTCTTTAATTTCACTTTAACGAATGAAAGTCACATTTATTGATAGATATATGTCATTTAGAAAAGTTTTGGAAGAGTTTAATTTTGAATAGCAAGACAAATACGTGTCACGATGCAGTTTGTAATGTATCTCTGCCTCCTGGGCTTTTTCTTCTACTTACGTTGAAGTTCTCATAGCCCTCAATTGTGGAATTCTTTGTGATAATCATTATTACTAAGAAAACTACCAGAAGAGACACCAAGAATTTTTTATTTTATATCTATAGTTTCTGTCAGTGGGAATTAAACATAGGAAAAATATGCACTTAGTTGTATTTTGTACAGTCATAAATCCTGGCAGTCACGTATGTTCCTTTATTCAGCTTCTTAGTCTTTATAATTTTAGTGCAGAATTATATTAAGGCTCCGAGGTGTCAAATGTTTGTTCATTCACTTTAGGTTGCAAAACTTAGAGACTAAATTGCTGATATACATGTTTTTATATACCCTGTGAATGTTATATGTCTCTGACAATTAGTTATTGTATGTGAATAGAATATTCTGCATTAGGATTCCAGGATGTGAGCTTATGTTAAAATTCTAGACCCTCCAGTTGTCCCTGCTGGGAGCTTTAGTCATGCCCGAGCTGCCACACTGTGACAAGTCAAGTACCTCTGAACTTGGAGGGGGAGGTCCTGAAAGTGAGGACAGACGGCACAGAATGTGGAAGAAATCAAGCTGCCCTGAAAAGCAAGACAGAGCAAACACTACAGCTTCTTAAGAGTAAGAATCTTAATTTAATTTGAAAAATAAATGGCCCACAGCATAAACACTGAACTTTATCTGCGGAAGCCACTGCACCAACATGCCAGCCTTCCCATGGCAACCGAATCACCCTTGGCTCAAAACATTTAGCGATCTGAAGTGGAGCTTCAACACATCCTTGGGTTGGACAATGCAGTCAGCACTCTACAGTCACAAGAATGGGAAGAAGAATCCACCATTTTCCCGGGTCTGTCTTTGTCACTCTGAAAAGCTGAGAGATTGAGGACTGGTAATGAGGATGAGAAGCTTCTTTCTTTCTGTTCTTTATTTTAAATTCATAAGCTTCACTTTAATCTAAACATGTTTAACTACTCAGATATTCCAAACACCATAGAACCTGCACAGTGTTGCTGCCCTAAAATGTATAATCAGTGAAAAATTTGCCTCTGCTGCCATTTAAAGCATTATGTAGTTCAAAATTTGGACTAGAGAAACTCTGCTATTTTAGATCAGTAGTAACATTCTCTGAGTATATGTATGTATGTACATGGATGTGTATATATAAATATATATGTATTGTGTGCATTCACACACACACACACACACACACACACACACACACACACACACTTTCATATGCTCCTAGTTGAAAGTTGTGTGAAAGCCACACAGGAGTACAGAGGCATCTATGATGCCACTTTTTCTTTTCGATTATTCTTGTGTTATTTTGTTGTTGAGAGGAAAAGTGACGTGGGTGAAGTGACTTTAAAAAAATAAAAGGACACATATTCCACAGAACAGTAAAATCTGATTATGATCTCTCCTAAGGGGTAACTTTATGGCCTTTCTTTCTGGAAGAGATATAAAGACTTCTGACAGCAAAATTCCTTTAAAAATCAAATCAAATCAAATCTGCAAGTACATTCCCACCCCTCTCCTGCCACACAATTTCTTGCTCTCTGTGTTAAGTGGAGTAATTAGGAGCAACATTCAAAATGGAAAATAGGATTTGTCATTACTAGCTTGCCAAGGTAACAGATTGTACAACTTGAGATGAATTTGTGTTGTTTAAGAAGTTCAGAAAGGTTGGAAGATGGGTTTATAAATAAAGAAGTGGAGTCCGTTGAAAGTCTGGTTTCTTCTCTAATTTTTTTTTTCTTATGAGATAATCTGCAATCTTCTCTCCTACAGAGGATGCTTTTCCTGGAAGTTTTAAGTATATCTCTATCTATACAGTGTATCTATGTCTATATGTCTATGGCGTAGGTAGTGTTAAATGTAGCTGTTTACATCATCCCTTTTCTGTGTGTCTTCTCTGAAATAGGGTCAACGTGTGACCCAAATGTTAACCTCTGCCAGTCTGCAAGCGTCACTCCCTCTGGGACAGTAAACCACACGTTGCCCTGATGAGAAGAATCACCTGGGGGCTTGCAAAATACACTGCCAGACCTCCAGGAGTGCAGCCAGGGAATGGATGTCTTTAAGAAGGAGCCAGGTGGTGCAGCCTGGTACCCATGGCGGAAGCCTCGAACTTACTGCTTGTGCATACTTGCAGAGGAGAGGCGGTCTTACCTCTCAGCCACTGTCCGCTTAACTGCGATTCTCCAAGGTGGGCATTCTCATCCCCACCCCCAGCTCACAGGCCTCATGGGAACTCTTCTGCTAGAAACTGAACTGCAGGCCACCCTCCTGGAAATGGAAAGCTGCTACTGTTGTGATGGATTTGGTGGAAATGGGATATGATCAAGGTCCCGTCTCTTTGCTGCTTCCTCCCTGAGTTTCCCACAGCTCCACTTTTACAAGATGATATGCATGTAGCAGACTAGAGGAGTGGGAATAACTGATGGGATTTATAATGAGAGAAAAAATACATATTACATTGTGTACTGAGTGAGACTATCCAATAGTCCAAAGGAAAACAACACAAAGTATGGAATATTCAAGGAAGAGCATGATTCTAGACCTGTTTCCCTGCCTTGAGGTCTGCCTCCCACTTCTAATTACTGCCATTTCCCACCCTCTGCTCTCCATTGGAAAGTCCCTTAGCATCCCTTTTTGGATAGGACTTTGTGTCCATTTGTCTGTTTTTCACAAAACCACTAGAGTGATCTTTCCTAAACAAATTCCCCACTTCAATGGATTCCCTCTGTACTCCAAATAAAATCCAAGCACTTTCTATAATTTCTTAGCATGCCCTCAGAATTCAGATAGCCTGAGTTATTCAGGCGAGTTCTCACCAGGCTGTGTGGGAAGATGAGTCTGGGAGGAGGCCACACCAGAAGAGTCAGAGGGGAGCTGTGGGCTTCTGGCCCAGCTCTTTTTAGTAGCTCTCCACCACTGAGAGGACAATCGTGCTTCTTTTGCTTCCTGGTCAGCCAGGGGGTGGATCTTAAAATCAAATATGTGTCCACATGCACGCATGCACACACATGTACACATGAAACTCACTAATATACATTTGCCTTCACAAACACACCTCCCAAGAGCAAAGACACCACCTGGATTTTTAAAGTCCTCTTTCTTCAACTTAACCCTGTCCTCAATAGCAACCAGAGTACCCGAGCTTTCCCTTACTTATCCTTCTACTTCAAAATACAAAAAAAGGACTGGGGATGTGGCTCAGTGGTTAAGTGCCCCTGAGTTCAATCCCCGGTTCCATTTAAAAAAAAAAAAAAACAAACAAAAAAAAACACCTAAGCATCTACCACTTTTTAAGAGACCTTTCCTATTAGTACTGCTTTTATTACAACAGAGCCCACTAACCCATGTAGCACTTCTGTCTATCAGGAGACCTCATCAAACCATCCCAAATGTGGTTTTTCTTTATCTTTGAATGCAAGCTGAAGTAGGACATTCACCACCCTGAACACTATAAGGAGACATTATTATCAACAGGCATCTATTAAATAAATGAAGACATCCTTTAGCACTAGAGAGAACAAACACATAGTTCCTGCCTCATGAAGCATATAATCTGACAAGGAAGATATTCAAAGATATTCAAGTGAACAATCAATGTGCATGATTGCAATTTCTATTAGTTCTATGAAAAGAATACAATTTTGAGATGATTGACCATAAAGGAAATTCATGTAAGAAATGGTGGTCAGGAAGGGCCTTTCTGATGAGATCCTACAAAAGTATTTGAAGGGTGTTGGGAAGAATAATCTCTAAGAAGAGAAGAACATGTACAAAAACCCTGTATCAGGAAATGCCTTGGCTCATGTGGACAGAAAATTCAGAATGTTGGGGTGCAGAAACTGAGATTGCAGAGGTAGGTAGGGTGTGGTAATTACAGAAAGAGCTTGGATTTTATTCTAAGTACAATAGGAATCCATTGAAGGACTTTGAGCAGGGAATTTATGTTTAAGAAAGATTACTCTAATTGCTTTGTGAAAAATAGATCAGAGATGGACAAAAAGTCCTATTCAGATCCACCCCTGGTAAGATACGAGAGTGGGTGGAGAGTTGTTCTCCCTGCTACAAATATCTGTTCATCTTCTAGCCATGGAAACCGTCTTAGCTAAGAATGAGTTACCACACAGCCCCCTCCCTCCTCCACCGGTTTCCACCACACGCTCACCTCCCTCCTCTCTCTCTCTCTCTCTCTCTCTCTCTCTCTCTCTTTCACACACACACACACAAAAAAAACAAACACACACACAACACAACACACACATACACACACACCACAACACACACACACACCCCTTCCCAAATTCTCCCTTTCCTCTCCTCTCTTCACTTGTCCCTATTTGGCCCTTATTTAAAGTCTAATCGTCTGCAGTCTCCATAACTGTTGCTCCAGTATTTTTAACATGATATATGACTAATGTTCCAGTGAAACTAATATGGCAGTTAAGTGAAGCTTTTAAAACTTTGCTTCTTCTAAAATCCCATTCCTGAAAAAAACTATCATTTTTATGTACTACAGGGTCCATTCTTTAAGAGTCTAGTCTTTTTGACTCAGACAGAACTTTGTTCAAATTCCTAAGTTTTACCTCTGCGACCTTAGGCAACTTCTCTGAGGGATCAGGTGTTGGTAACATGAAGAGAACAATAACTCCTTACAATGTTGTAAGGATTAAGTAAGAAATTATGTGAATACCGGATGGCAATATTATATATTACAAATGCCAAACAAACATCATTTAGAACTTTTGATGTTGGCAAGTTTGAATTTTCCTACTGTTTCTGCTGCCTCCTACTTTCTCTGCCTTCCTGTATCTAATTTCTCTCCCATTCTTTCTTCCTTCACCTCACCTAACTGCTTATACATGGAGCCCTTCCTGCTCTGCTGGCCTCTTCTTGATTTTGCCTACCCTCTGTCTAAGTCTCTGCATGGTCTCAGCAAAGATACAAACAGGACACATGGAGAACACAGGACAGCTCTTTCTCCCCATAGCTCCATTAACCAATCCAGCTTATTCCCTCCCCATGGACGGCAGGTGTTAGGGACAGAGTCATGTGTGTTGGGGACAGAGTCAGGTGTCACAATGCAAGCAATAACCGTGGAGAAACAGGAAGAACAAGGACTGCCGGTGAGCACCCTGTGGTTCAGAAAGCATAGCAAATGTGTTGGAAGGACTTGGGGTTACAATCAAACTTAAAATCATCCGGGGAAAGTCAGAGGAGGGGAGATGGCTCCTACTGCTTCAAAACCATGCTGAGGCACTGATCACGTTGTAAGAGATCATTTTGATTAATATTATGTTTTAAAGCAACAGAGCCCACTAATTCCTGTAGTCACTTCTAATTGCCCAGAGGTCTTATTAAACCATTGCAAGCATGGCTTTTTTCTCTCTCTTTCTATTTGCTCAAATTACCCAGAGTTGACTCATTAACTAGCACAAGTGTTAGCTGGCTCAGTTAAACTGCAAGCATATCACTGATTTCGAAACTAGCCTTATTGTCTTAGGAATGTTTAGAGTAGTCATCATACTGCTTATTCCTAGCATTCAAAACTGTAAAATTCTTGAAGGATTTTTGCATATTGCTACTTATAGATTACCAAATTTCAAAAAAAGAAGCTTACAATTTCTTTATAATAAAATCCACTCAACTCCAAAGCTATAGTAGTAACTCAGCTTGGATGATTCAGAAGCTAATTCAAGATCTCTCAGTGCCTCAGTATTAGTATAAACATCATCTTTTCACTCTGGGTGAATAAATGCCCATCCAGAGGGAATTCTGATTAAGAATATGTCAGATTAGTTTACTGCGATGCCACTCATAAAAACATTAAAATTATCTAAACACACTACTAGGAATAAAAACAAAGTGGTTTAGTTCAAGATGATTAGTCAAGCAGAGATCAAAATAGAGATAAGTAATATTAATTGTGAGAACTTATATAATCATTATTATGAGTCAGGCACACTTGTGAGCACTTTATGTGTACACTCATAACACTCCATGAAGTAGGTTATATTAATATTCTTTTTTTTTAATACATTAGGAACCAGGAAATTCACAAAGCTAGAGGCTGGCAGAATGAAGGCTCCAAGCCAAAAATTCAGGGTCTAAGTTACAAATACGTTTCACTCTTCTTCTTTCATTCAGAAATGGTCATTTCTAATAGATATGTTTGGGAAAATGTCTACTCAAAAAAGTTGGTTGAGGAATAAATATGTGACCAAACATTAAGCTGTGTCATAGATCCCAGACCAGTATAAACATGAACTTGCTGCAAATGGAGACGGAGCATTGGGTGTTGCTTTCTTATCTAAATGTTGACACGGGTCCCACACAGCCCCTCACTCATTATGTACCAGAGACCAGAGCTATGCCATACTGAGCAAGGGCTCTGCTTCTGAAATGTGAATACTGAGGCATCTTTGCTCCATGGGCAGTCTGAGAAACATGGAGACACATACACACTGGATGTAGTTGAGTTGCAAAAAGAATCTCCTCCAACATCCCCAAAATTATGGCTCAAAGGATGATCTTTCAGAAGATTAGTGTGAAAATGATTGTCCAACCTCCATTGTCCAATTGCTTGGAATCAGCCAAGATAAAACTAGAAATAAAAACACAGATTGCAGATTAACCTGAAAAATCTGTGCAGGACTGCACAGGTAGATCTTGTGTCTTGTATTAGATTTGGGCATTATCCTTAGGTAGCCCTCATAAGCAGGGGAATATCATGATCATATGCTTCACTCATATATTTGAAGGTAAAAGTAGTAACACAGAGAAAAGTGCTTCATAAGTTTTAAAGTCTGGTTTTTTTTTTTTTTTTCTTTCAGTCCTTGGCACACAAGGGTGGCTTAGAAATGTCTGTAGAATGAACAAGAGAGTAAACGACAGACCAACCATGCAGGAACAAATTCCTTCTGCTCCCAGAAGGACAGCATTGGAACTCACTGACTCACAATTTCAGTGGCGCCATCTAAAAAATCAATGGAAACCATGTGAACCAGAGGCCCTCAAAGGATCTTTCCAATGTGCCTGTGTCACTGTGGCAGCTGGAGAAAATATTCATTTGCTTAGAAAAGCGAGTGGCAAGAAGTCAGACCGGAAGATGTGTAACCACACAGATCAGTGAGTTTTTGAGTTGAGTAGTAGTTTGATAAAGCAAGGCATACCACATGCCCTGAAAATGTCCACAGGGACACAAAGGAAGTGATAATGAGCCAAATAACAAAAAATTACTGAAAAGGAAAAAGAATCTTATTTGGCTCATGAAACTTGGCCTCTCCGAGACTCTAAACCTCTCTTCATGACTCTGCTAGTGCAGCTCTCAATCTGCTGTTTATATAAATATCAAAGTATTTCAAGCTTATTTGGACTCTTTGCTTCAGTGACCCTGCAGACAATTTATCCTGCAATGTTTACGAGGTCAAATGAAATCCACAGTTCTGCCTGAATTCTTTTTCCCCTTTAGAGATCTTGCTGCCTCCTGCTTTGGGCTCCCTCCAACTTATAAGGATAAATTGTTCTTCGTCCCCCTCCCCGCTTCCTTCTGACGCCTTCCTTCATTATCCCTGAAGGTTCTTCTCCCAGATTTTCATCAGGCTTGTCAATGTCTCCCGGGCAAAGCAGACCTCTCACTTAGGACATGTCCATATCCAAGTACCTTGTGCTCAGCGTCAGCCACACCTGCTGACTTTTTCTTCTGTGCCCTGGGCTACTGAAAACCATCTTACATGGTAATCCCAGCAAAGCTAAGATCCTGGAGACATTTATACTCAGACCTATGAAAGTTTCTCTATAGAATTTGTTGTTTAGTTACATTGCCATGAAAAAGTTCCGAAGAAGGATTTATGAAACAAATGTGCATGATTTATTCATTTGGGGATAGGGCTAAATAAATATCTGATAAATTCTTCAGAATTTAGAATGATCATATTTGCTTTGGCAATGGTTTGGCATATTACTATAGTACTACCTCTACTCCAAAATATAAATAAACTATGTCGTGATGTTTCACTCTAATCCTGATACCACTCTTTTTTCCTATATGAATACTACAATCACTGTTTAAAATTTGTTTTGAGGTAGTGGGGATTGAACTTTGCTGTCATACCCTTTAACCCCAGCCTCAGTATCTCAAATTTTACACAATAATTTAGTAAAAACAAAACAAAACAAAAACAATGTCCCATATGAAGAATTGCATATTTATTTATTTATTTGGTACCAGGGATTGAACCCAGGAGCACTTTACCACTGAACCACATCCCCAGTCCTTTTTCTTTTTTCTTAATTTTGAGACAAGTTCTCACTAAGTTGCTTAAGGCCTCGCTAAATTGCTGAGGCTAGCTTTGAACTTGTGATCCTCCTGCCTCAGCTTCCAGAGCCGCTGGGATTAGAGTTGCATTTTTAAATGTGTTTATTTCCTTATAATATGTGGCTGAGCTTTCCTGGCCCTAACTTAAGTTTGGAAAGAGCAAGTGGGGAGGATAGCAAGACCTGGGGGACGTGGCTCAGAAAGTTGGGGCAGAGAGAGGCTTAGAGTCACCAGGAGTAGGCAGAGTGATTACGGAGGGGAACTACCAGGTCCCACAGGAGGGTTCTTTGGGGGACACGTGAGTGAGCCAATGCCAGTTGCCCTCAGCAGCAATAGGATCTGAACTCTCGTTCTCCTCTGAGCCTCATCAGCTAGACTTTTGAAAGAGTTGCCTGCACTCCCTCAGCCTCCTGCAGCCTGGTTTCCACACATATGCACCATATGCATGTGGTGACAGAAATTGCTGCCCTCTTTGATGGCAACCAATAGCTTTCTTGTCTTCAAATCCAGTGTCCATGTCTTGTCCTTGCCCTATCTGAACACCCTGTGGCATTTGGCAATCCGTTGAATATCCCCTCCTCAAAATTGTCCCTTCTCTTTGTTAGAAGGCCCTGTAGACTCACCTGGCGTTCTGGTGCCTTCCTCTGTGTCTTCCCCAACCCCTGGACTTTTCTTTTAAATGGTATTTGTGCTCAGACTTCTTTACTTTCCAGTGCAGAAAAATCACTCCTCTGGCCTCATTTCCATCTACTTGCTATTCACTCTCAGCTGACCAAGAATCCAAGTACCTCCTGCCCCAAATTTAGCACTAAATTCCTCATCTTCCTGTCCTGTGGCCCCTAATCTGCTCCCTGTCTTGCTGACTCCCCTGACTCCACCTGCCACCTCACCTATGTTCAATCACAAAGTCCTCTTAAGTCACTTAAGCTATCGCCATATTTCAGGCCACTTGGCTAGTATACTGAATCAGTCTTGGGGCTTCCACTTTTATCTCCCTCCAAGTCTTTATCCAAACTAGATTTAAAGTAATCTTTCTAAAATGAAAAAAATCTGACCCCTCACGAACCACCCCAGTGGCTTTCCATTGAGCTCAGAATAAAGATACGGTTTCTCTAGTGGTCATGAGGATGGTGGGTACTGCCCCCAAGCCTTTACCTCTTACCACCATTCCACCTTTCTCTGTCTCCCCACCTCACGTTTGCACAGGCCTCACCCTTTGTGGGGCCACCAGTTCCTCTCCCATCCCTCATGCCTGGCTAGTCCCTGCATATCCTTGCATTTCCCTAGATGTCACCTCCGCCCTGACGTCTGCCATCACCATCCCAGGCGGGGTGTCTCCTGTGGGCTTCATACCACCCCGATAGAAAGAATGCTCACCACGGCGGTGGTTCTTTCGCCTCCCCTCGCACAGGATGCGCTGACCATTTTGCAGGCAAGTCTGCAAATTATCCTCACAGGCAGAGCACATAAGGCTCCCTGGTAAAGAGTCCACAAATTATTGAGAGAGGTCTAAGAAAATAGAAGTAAATTTTCATTGAGCATATCAATACACAAAATTCATTTAGAGTAACAAATCAAATAAAATTCACTTTTTTTTTTAGTGCTGGGAATTGAACCCAGGGGCACTTTAGCACTAAGTCCCAGCTCTTTTTTAGTTTTTATTTTGTCTTGCTAAGTGGCTTATGGCCTCTCTAAGTTGCTGAGGCTTCCTTAAATTTGTGATCCTCCTCAATTTCCTGTGTCCCTGAGATTACAGGCATGCTCCGTTGCACCTGGCTAAAATTTACTTTTAAATGTTTGTTTATAAGCTACATAATACTTCATAAAACAAATGAAAATAGGGAAATTTTTAGTTTAAGTGGTTTTTCTAAGTCATTTAGCTGCAGAAAGTTCAGCATTACCCTTTTTATTGTTTGCATGTCCCAATCAATAGGCTGCTCAAGGATTTGGCCGGTTCCTTTTAGCTCTTTGAGAGGTAAGGGCAGCAGTATTTAACACCCACCCCTGCACTTCCTGTGGACTGTATGTGCCCCCGCTGTGACACATTCTCTCACAGACCCTCATTCTCTTTCTCACTGTTGAAGGAACCTCTGTGAGTCAGCAGCTTGCAACCTTTCTCCTTGAACAACTTAGACCTTTTTGCACAAAGCAGACTAAAGACAACTTCCCACTGCATACCATTTGGCAATTAAATTAGAGAAACACTGAAGACTCTTCTACTCAAAAGGCGCCTGCTTACAAGCTGCAGGCCTTTTTTTTTTTTTTTTTTCACTATTTTTTTTCAAGGTGAGATCGCAATTCAGCTATGGTTGGCCACGTTGTCATAGTGAATGCTGAACTATAGCAAACAATTCCTCACAAAGGAAGTGTGCTGTTAGTACTCAGTGTTCTGATTTTCCTCCGATAGGATAAAGATGGTATTGTCCTTAGAAATAGCGTAGACCTTGTCATTCAATCTGATGCAAGTATAATAAAAATATAAGACTCCATTAAGTTAATGATATGAAATCCTTTTGGTTCAACAATATACACACTGAAAACTTGGCTGAATTTGAGAATTTCAGATTGTGTTCTGAATGTATTAATAGGTTATAGAGATGATCTGTCCCTAATGCATGTGAAGATGCGCTATGCAACACTGTTAATGAATATTTACTGCAATCACTATACAAAGTCTATCCTGAATTTTTACTTTTTGGTATTTCCCTACAGAATGAATACAGAAGCTGAAAGATTGACAGTCTGAAATAATTTTAAATCAACATCTGTAGAGTTAACAAATTTTAGATTTACACGATTATATAGGTTCGGTGATTTACTAAACAATTACCCAGCATTGAATATTCAGAAAGTTCAGAGCCTGCCTTTGTGCTACACCTAGTCTAATGAAGGTGAGGAGGAGGGGAAGTATAGAAAAAGAAGAAACGAATGTGTGCTGGATGTCTTCTGGTGTCAGATGCTATGTGAAACATTACATATCATTTCTTTAATCTTCACAGCAATCTCATATGGTTGGTATTATCATCTCTGTCTAACAAAGAAAGAAAGGTTCCAAGAGATCCATTCCCCAAGATGATACAAGTGGTAACTTGCTACAAAGCAATATGAGGAGAGCTGCAATACCAGAAAAGGGGTCAGGTCCATGTAATTGAGTGAAAAGAAACAGGAAGGTGGAAGCAGCTTGGTTGGTTGGACAGAATGAGTATGACCAGCCCAGTTTTGAAATCTCTGTAAGTCGCTCCTGAAAATAGGTCTTACATGGCTAGAAATATGGATCTGGGTGTCAGAAAGAGTCGGAGCTAAAAGTATAAATAAGATCCTTTTTGATCATGTACAATCCCAGAAGGAAAAAGGCTGAGGATTGGATATGGGGTAAAACAGTAACAAAAGTAATCCATGAGAGAAACATGAAAGAAGAGTACCAAAAAACAAAGGAACAGAAAGACATAGTACCACGGGATAAAAAGCTACCATGTAGGATTAGGTGTCAAATGAAGGCTGTGTTGAACTTTCCAGCTAATATGGGATGGCCTGGGTTGAGTCACGACTGAGGAGAAACAGCCCAATGGAGTGGAGAGTAGAAGACCAGCCACTAGGGATAGTCTCTCGCATGGGATGACAGCTCTGGATTTGTCTTCTCACCCCTTTACCTACAGATCTAGCACAGTGCTATACATAGAGCCTCGGGAATAACTGTTGAGTGACTGACTGAATGACTTAATTAATCAATGCTTAAAGGTGTGAGGTCCAAGACATGAGGCAAAGAAATAAGATCAAAAGACACTGAGCTCAGCCCTAAACAAGAGGAAGAGGATCGCCTCTTCTTGAGACAATAGAATCACCAATGTTATGTACACTGCTCAGAATAAAGGAGGCACTTGAAGGTTGGTGGGTGAAATGAATGAATGTATTCAAAGCATTATCAAAATAGAGCTCCTCGGTGTTCCTTAATTTCACAGCTAGAGGGCTTTATTAAAAAATAAGTCAAGCACACTTGTCAACCAACACAATCGTTGTTGGTTATCAACAACGATTTTATAGTAGATGTGCTAAAATGGCCTCCTCCTGATTTTTAACTACAAATGATATAAGACTCTTGCTGTTAATAGTTTAAAATGATATGTTTTATAAAAGAAATGGGTTTTTGAGCTTTGTGGAAATAAGGTTTATTTAAAATACAACAAAGATTCTCACGCTGCTGTAATACAAGATGCATTCATGGATAAATAAAAGATGAGATGTATAAAATAAGAATGAAATGTGGAAATTTGCCCTTCTAACTTGGTACTAATCCAATAGGAGAGGATCCATAGGAAGAAAACAGACAAAATGTTAAGAACCTCTTTTTAAAAACATAATCATACAGGCCTTTAGTCCTACAGCTATGTTGAAAGAAATGGAAATGTGCAGTGAATTTAGAAATGGAGCCCAAGGCTTTATCTTTTCCATTTATTTCTCCAAGTGGGATCGGAGGCAGCACGGTGACCCTGGCCCCAGATAAGAGCAGAGTCTGCCCAGCATCTATGAGCTCTGTCATAGAGACACAGGCAGTCTTATTTCCCTCTGGATCTGAGTTTTCCTCTATGATTGGTAATGATGTCTGCATTTCCACATAAACTGGTTTCCACATTCCAGGTGAAAGATCATGGGCTCCCTATCCAGACTTCCACTGATGAGAATACAAAGCCAGCCACTTTCCAAGGCTGTGACTGTCAGGGAACACTGGAGAATCGGTTATCTTCCCACATTGTTGAGTGGATAAATTTTGTTCTATTATTTTTCTAGATTTCTAATCAGGCACCAAATTTCTCCAAATTCCTCCCTTCCCAAAGTTCTCCTCAAGACATGATGTTCAGATAAGAAGTGATGATTTTCCCTTTCCTCTCCATTCCCATCGCCTCCACCTGGTCAGCTGGAATCAAATAACTGAAAAATCTTGGAGAACAGCAGTGATCTCACCATATCTTACCCATTCTGAACTCCACCACCAGATACATTTCTGAATACAGTCGTCATTTATCATTTCGAGACCCTGTTGGAGAACCTATAGTGGTACCTATTTCTTTCTACATCAAGTCTTAATTTCTTCACACAACTTTTAAGGCCTGCAGAATGTGGCTCCAGTTCTACCTGTTTATGCTCCTGCCCTCCAAGGTACCCTCTTCTGGGGTAGAACCATCTCTTCTCTGTACGAAGTCATTCTCGTCTCTGCACCCCGCCTGTCCTGTACCTTTCCTAACTCCCCCAACAGAGGGAACACCTTCCTTCTACCTTCAGCCCCTTTCCAGATTCCTCCCCACTTCCAGAAAGTTCTCTGATTCTTCCTGTCCCTGCTGGCTGCTCTTTTCCTGACCACGGCAGAGTCAAAACCAAGTAACATAATAAATTGCTATAGACTATAGTTTCCCTACTGTTAAACTAACTAGAAGAGTACAAAGGTTCTCAATCCATAGAAAAGATAAATGTTTGAGATGGAGATGTTCATCACCCTGATGTAATAAGTGCATGCTTTATACATGCCTCAAATATTTGTTTGTATAAATATATACAAATAATTTGTAGCAATTAAAAATAAAAGTGAAGCTGGGTACAGAGGTGCATGCCTGTAACCTCAGATACTCAGGAGGCTGAGGCAGGAGGATTGCAAGTTCAGGGCCAGAGAGGGCAACTTAGGGAGCCCCTGTCTCAAAAAATAAAACAATTTTTTTGTAAGGGTTGGGACAAAGCTCAGTGGTAGAACATTTGCCTAGCATGCTTGAGGCCCTGGGCTCAATCCCCAGTACTGCAAAATAAATAAATAAAATAAACTAGGTAATTGGGGACTGGATACACTTAGTTGTTCTTGTTGATCTTCCTTGGGAATTTATCTTAAGAATTTCAGTATTCCCTACCTTACATACAGAGGGCAAAAGACATAACTGCTGAATCCTGTCCTAGAATAAGTCTCAATTGTAGAGCAAGTAACTTTCCTTTTGCTCCAAGGCTGCCTGCAATGGTTCCAGGGTTGAACATCAGCAACGTGAGAGTTATACTAACATTCCTTCTACAAATCTAATCCTCACATTACATCTTTAGAAAATGCAAATCAATATTGGTTGATTCAGAGAGAAGCGTCTATTAATTCATTCAGTGTTATCCAAAATTTAATGTTTGCCTCTGGCAGGTTTTTGCTGCTTTCTCAGGAATGTGTAATTGGTTTGGAATCTGTGCCCTATTTGAAGTGTGATAAAAACCTAAAAAGAATAATTGATAAGGGAATTTATGACTGTGGCAACTTTAAGAGTAGATCACTCTGACTCCTTTATGTCAGCCGCTAGCCTGGACTAAACACACATGTTCACCTGACCTAAAAGCGTTTTCACAACTTCAAAGAACTCCGCTTCAGGGCTATTTATATATAGTACCTGTTTGAATACTTTTGAATCACTCAAGAGAAGTATGGCTGAGGAGAACAGAACTTGGGATTCCTGACTTAGCTCTTCAAGTCCTCAGAAGCTTCCAGAAGGTGCAGGCCTTTCCTGGACTCTCCAAAATCTTTCTTCGATCATTTCCAATATTAGAATTAGCTTCTCCCTGGATTTTTATTCTAAATGTTAATTACACATTAACAGAAGAACCAGAAATAAATAGCATTTATATTTTTGGTTTTCTGTGATTATTTATGTCTCTGTCTTCAGAATGAAATCATTTCCTTCCTGCCTAATCAGGGATGAATTTGGGTTACAGAGTATAGCTGTGGACCTAAACTAGATTTCAAAAAGGAAAAATAATTTCACAGCTGACTATGCATGTCTCCATTGCTATTACCAGTTCATCTTAACGGGATACAGTCCCTGAGCTTCTTGGCAAACCACACATTCATTCTTCAAGATCAAGTTAAGATGTATTTCTCTCCATGAAGCCTCCATACTGGAGTTTAGCATCCCTAGTTCATATTCCAACTGTACTTTCTATTTATTTATTTATTTATTTTTATTTTTTACAGACTGCATTTTGATTCATTGTACACAAATAGGGTACATCATTTCATTTCTATGGTTGTGCACAACATACAACAGTCCTTTTTTTTTTTTTTTTTTAATTCTTTAAGTCACAGATATTTACTGAGCACTTACTTCCCGGTCTCACATGCCTATGTACATTATGGACATTAGCTGTGACCTGTCTGTCCTCGTCTCTGCTCCCCTTCCCCTGGGGGAATGCTATGATTCACTCCTTTGCATACCCTGCCTCCTCAGAGTCTGCCACACAGCAGAGGTCCGGAGGAATTATTTACACCATAGGCATTGGAAGGCTTGTGGTTCCTGAGCAGTGATGAGTAACCTCACTCAAAGATGGGCAGATGGATTCTTCTGGGCTAAGGTATCGAAGTGGAAGAGTTCATTTTGACTTCTAGCCATGGACAATTGCAGGAATGAAATGCACAGAGAAATAGGTTGCTGGTCAAGAATTTGAGCCTTCAACAGAAACCATCTATGTAGTTCCTGAATTTGCCTTCCATTCCCTCTGTTACCAGAATCTCCAACTTGAAATCCTCATCTCTTGCCTGAATGTACTAATAACCTCTAAATCAGACTCCCTAACTCCATTTCAGGATTCTTTCCTCCCGTCTACTGTCATACATCTTTAGTAAGGCCTCCAGCCTCATCTTTCTGAAAACAAATCCAATCTTTTCTTATTTAAAATCTTTCTGGTGCTTAAAATCTTTCAGTGATCACACACCCACCACACACACACACACACACACACACACACACGTGCGCATGCACTTCATTCTGAAGTCTGGTCCTTGTCATGAAGTCCATCATCCATCCATGATCCAGCCCTTCCTCTCCTGTCACCATTACCCTCCACACACCTTGCTCTCCTGCTATAGTCAACTCCTGGACATTCCCTGAGAGTTCCAATCCATGAGGACATTGTGCCTGGGCATTTAATGCTCCGTCCCCACTTTGCCTTTCTCTCCATAGCCCATATCACCCCTAATTCGCTTTATCACTTACCTATTTTGCTTATCATCTGCCTCCTTTGCTACATGTAACTGCAGGAGGGCAAAAATATGAAAGCTTGCATTTTTCTGAACTATCCTGAATTTTCCTGGTCTCAAAAGTATTTTTCCATTCTGCTCAGCCATAAGTTGAGGTTGAGTTACTAAGAAACATTCACTTGTACTTTTCTCAGAGAAATTGCAGGAGTCCTTCCATTTTTATTTATATCCAGCAACGTTGCCAATACCCAGTTGTGCCAAAACTCTAACAGCACAACACTCAAAAACTTTGCTCTGGCCTTTGTTGTCAGAATTTCTGCTACCTGTCCTCAGGCGGACTTCTCATAACTCTGTAAAACACTTTCACTGCTTAATCATTTTGAGGCAACTGCTTTACAGTCTGTCTTCTTTGCTGCCCACCAAGTTAGTAAAAGAAAACTTTTTTCCTCCTTTTTTTCATGTGTGCTTGCCTCAACGAATTTTATCAGTTTTATTCAGAGTTAGTTTCTGAAAGTCTAGAACAGTGCCTGGCATAGAGTATGTGCTGAATAAATGAATTTGCATCTTCAATGTTCAGTATAATACTTGTGCATTAGAGACCCACAATATATGCTAACTAAATAAATTAATGAAGGGTTGAAAGGAGTTAAGATGCAGAATGATATAAAAGAATGAAGTGCATGACTGTGCCATCCTAGGCTCCTCCTTCTTCCTCATAGTCTATGTTTAATCGATCACCAAGCAGCCAGTTCACTTCTTAAAAACCTTCTTAATATTTTTGTTTTCTACCACGTCTACTATTTCATTCAGGCCCCTGCTCTCTCTGTCCTGGACCCGAAACCTCTTCTAGTCTCCATGCTTTCAGACTTGGTCTCCTCCAACCCATCCTTCTCTTATTAGTGATGTTTCTAAAATGTGACCAGAAGCATCACTCTTTTGACTGGTGAGTCCCATCCCCAGAGGGATAAAGTTTGGATTGCTTTGTAAGAACAAGTCCCTCCGTGACCTGACCTCCTTTCAGTCCCACTTCCACTCAACTTTCCTCCCACTGTACCCTACCTGTGCTCTGCACACTTGCTGTTCAAACTAGCTGTTCTTCAGCTCTTTCCTTGGAAGAGCCTTCATCTACTTTGTATGCCTCATAGACTTTTAATTGTCCATCAGAATTTACCTTAAATGTAACTTGTTCCTTGAAATCATCTTTAATTCCCAAATAAACTTTCTTGTTTCTTCCTACACCTCCCAAGGCACTTATCACCTTATACACTATCATCTGTCTTCCTCCTGTGAGTCCTTTGAGAGCAGAGATGATGCCTTAATCAACTTTCTATACCCAAGCTTAGCTCCATGGTTGCCATCCAATAGGGGCATAGTAAGTATAATATATATATATATATATATATATATATATATATATTTATGTACATATATATTGATAGTTCAGTGTATACGTTTTTATTAAATATAATAATATGTATATGAAATGATCAAGTTCTTGGTGGTAAAAAATATACACATATACATATATACAATTTTACATGTATATGTGTGTGTGTGTGTGTGTGTGTGTGTGTGTGTGTTTACTACCAAGAACCTGCACATTAATCTATACATATCGAAATCCTTAGTGGGAATTATTTAGTTTATTAGTATTTACAAAGTCTATCTAGTATATTTGACATTTTAATGACAATTATGAAGTCTTAGTTGACCTTTCCTTCATGGGTTTCCTGGCAAGGAGGTCAGTGTATTTTAAGTATTTTATTAGGTTAAGCCTTGTGTTTTTATATGGAAAAGCCCTTTTCTAGGCTGACCTTATTTTAACCCATGTTTTTTCTCATTCTGCATTAAGCACAGTCTATGTACATTATAGAAAGCCAGGTTTTTTAATGGATTCAAAATGATGCATTAATATTCCTTCTTCATTCATTCTATAAAGTAATATCAGTGATCCAGCAATTCTCCTGAGTTGTCACTGCAGTTGGGTTCATGGTTATCCTGAAAGGAAAGGCGAGATATGAGCATGTTCTTTTTCTAAATTATGGAAGAGTAAGTTTAGGAACTTTTAAAAGCCCCTCAGTCTTTCTTCATAAGCTATGATTAGGATGGCACCATTTTTAGTTTATGTCATATATTATACTTTTAGCTGTTCCTACAACTATCACTATCCCTTCTTCCTGCTTAAAAAGTAAAATGAAAAATAAAATAATATAATAAAAATACAATTAGCTTAAGGATAATTTCCCAAAAGGGAATTGATAATATTAAGCAAACTAGTTAGAATTACATTATTATCCTGAGAGTTTTCTGTGAAATAAGAATCAAGAAAAAAGATAAAATTATATTCAGGAAGGAAACAAATGCAGAAGAGACAGTATGGAACCTAGGTGACAGAGCCAGGCAACTGGTGAGCAGTGAAGATGGTCACCTTAAGCACCAAGACAATGAAGCACTGAGTGGAACAGGTGAGCCCTGGCTGTTCAGGAAATTGTCGGGAACATTCCTTGTTCCAGGGTCCTGCCTGCACATTTCTTAAAGGTACCACACCACATTCATCACCCTCTGTGCACCAGAGTAGCATGATAGAGCAAGGTCAAAATCTCCAGATTTCTTTAATAGAACTTGTAGAACTGCTGTGGATGTTCTTGAGATAAGACATATGCTTCCAGTTGGACCTCTTCCATAGCTTAGGTGTGGCTAGACCTCTGCAGACCTGGATAGCCAGGTTCAGGTGGGTTACTACCACTCCACTTCCTTAATGATTGCTCAGGTCCCAGGGGAACTTGTGGTTCAGGAAAGGTTCCAGCTGTTCCAGGATTATGAAGGCAAAATAAAATGCCAGATGGATAAATTTCACACAGATTGGAAACAGAAAATGGCCGCCCATCCACTCCAGGAGTTACCTTGTAAGTACTCCTGTCCTCCAACTGTCATCTGGCCTCTGCTGAACAAGAGTGAACCTTGGCCAAGCATGGTGATATACACCTGCAATCCCAGCTATTTGGGAAGTGGAGGCAGGAGTACCCCAAGTTTGAGGCCAGTCTCAGCAACTTTTGAGGCCCTGTCTCAAAATTAAAAATTAAAAGAACTCAGTGGTAGAAGACTCGCCTAGGACATGCAAAGACCTGGGTTTAATTCCCAGCACTCCCCCTGCCCCCCCCCAAAAAAAAACAAACAGAACCAGAAGAGTGAGGCTCAGTAAAGAGATTGTAGCATATGTGACATGGCATGAGAAGGAAATGTCTAAAATCCTGTGTACCTGAAATGTGAGGACCTAGGGCCCATTACAAAAAATTAAAACTTATGACAGGAAACTTCACTGGTGGGAAACCTCAAGGTTGAGGTGTCCAGGAAATTTTCCCAAAGTGCTGAAGACTAAAGCCCTTGATTTCTAACTCTTCATCCATGTTTATGTTGGCCACCAACAAAATTAATATCTTTGAATAAATAGAGTCTAATCAAGCTTGAAATGACTTTGCTTAGTTACCAATGTGCAAATTTATCATGCCCAACCTTCATTAGAATTTTCCCTTCATGAACCCCCTACCACAATTCTGTTTCCATTTCTAGCTCCTTTAGTTTAGTTCTGATAAGATCACATTTTTTTTTCTTGACTTTCTGAAACAAAAGTCAATAGAAAAGGACATGTATCTAGGAATGGAAAAGGTTATCACTGATAAAAGTGGCTGAGGTTAATGAATACTTAAAAACGAAAAGATAATTGATGAGAATTCTTGCTTTTTAAACCTCATTTTCCAGTTTAAAGCAGGAAAACAACAAACTTAAGGTAAAATTTTGTGTACCATCATTTTTAACATGACCAGACATTGACAGAGGACCATGGAAAACACTTGGCTAAGGCTGTATATGTGGTAGCCCTTCGCCTTCCCATGAGAAAAAAACTTCAGGGTTTCCTGGTTTGGGGATTCCTTTCTGTAAAGGTAGAATGAACCTACACCCATTTTGGATTGCCACAGTGATCTTCCTAGTCACCTTCAAGTCACAGATGAGTGAGCTGATGAATAAGATCATCCCAAGGTCAAAATATGAATCTGGAGAAGTTTATGCTCCTTTTCAGTATGCTGATCCTCGCCACACGCTCTTTGGCTCCCAAGTCCTATCCTTTTACCCTGCTCTCCTAGATCTGACCTGTCCTGCGGGTATGTTCTTACAGAGCTTTCCAAGGGGAAGAGCTAACTAACTCAGTAGATTATCTTAATCTTCACTAATAGATAAACAGAGGAAGCTACAGGAACTCCCATAATATCATGATTTGGGGAGATTATTTTGTTTCGTAACAGTTGCCTCCTAGAAGCAACATCTTAGACAAGAAGTAACCCTGGGGCAGAAGGACTTCCAGTTCTCCAGTACGGAACCCATACGGATGTAATGCAACAGATTCTTCAGGCAGAAAGGTCCTTGCCAAGTTCCTCAGAGGCAGCAGATGCTCTGGGTATGTGTGGAAACCCTACTGCAGTGAGGAATTGTGAACCACCACTCACTCCTTCACCCTGTCATTTAACAAATATTAACAGGAGGCCTACCCTGTGAGGACCTGTGCTATGTGCTAGAAATATAAAGGAAATCAAAATAGATAAGTCTATGCCTCAAGGAGATCACGAAGAAACCAACCAAAAATAAATGTGAATAGACAAATGGGATCTATAATGTGGGTTGGAGTTGTATTTAAGACAGAGTGTTGGGGAAATCTTCTGTAAGGTACAAATAGTTAGGCTAAGTTTTCATAAATGAATGGAGCCACCCAAGCAAAGAGATGAGGAACAGTGTTTCAGGCAGAGGGAACAGCCTATTCCTAAGTGCTGGAAGAGTTTAGCATATTTGACAAAGAAACATCAGAGAGGCTGGAGCTTGCTACCAATGGGGAGAGTAATAGTGTTAATTATTAAAAATGTTAACATTAGTGAGAAAAGCAGGGAGACAGAACATAGCAATAGTCAATTGTTTTAGAATGTACAACCTTGGAGTTCATTCAAAGTAAAGTGACAAATTATCAAAAGAGTGGAATAGGAAATTAGGCTTTGCTGTGTATTTAGGAAGATCTTGCAGCTTTGGAAAACGGATTGCAGGTAGATGTTTTAGTCAGCTTTGGCATCACTGTGCCCAAAATACCTGACAAAAACAATGTAGAGAAGGAAAAGTTTATTTGGGCTCATGGTTTCAAGAAATTCAGTCCATGATCCACTGACTCCAGAGCTCTGGGCCCAAGTGGAAGCAGGACATCATGGCAGGAAAAAAAGCAGCTCAGCACATAGAAACAAGGAAGCAGAGAGAGCTGTGCTCACCAGGGAAAAATGCAAACCCCAAAGGCATGTCCCCAGTGACCTGCTTCTTCCAGCCACACTCCACCTGTCTACAGTTACCACCAAGTTAATCCCTATCAGAGGATTAATGCACTGTTTAGGTTAAGGTTCTCATAACCCAATCATTTTACCTCTAAACTTCCATGAATTGTCTCACACATGAGCTTTTGGGAGACACCTCATATCTGAACCAGAACAGTGGACAGAAGTGACCAGAAGAGCCAGGCTATTAGAACAGGCAGGCAAGAGATGACAGCTGCCCAGAGGTAGGCGGAAGCACTGGGTAGATGCGAGATGTGTGTTGATGAAAGAAACAACAGGACCTGCTGCTGCCCTGGAGGTGTGGGTTGGAGGACAGGCAGGAATCACAGATGACTGAAAGGGACCCTCCTCTGCTTGTAACTCCGGATGCTCTCTTGAGTTCTTCAGAACCACAGGCCTTGGGAGAAAGCTCTTGCTTAGATCCATTAGAGGCTTCCTTTCCACAAGCAAAACCGCTAAAGAGACTGATTTCAAGTTTTCAACAGGGATGGGGAACTTGTTCTGAGAAGTCAGAAATCAAAAAGCTCCTCCCTGTGCCAACTACATTGACATTGGCATGAGAAACTGATGCCTTATTATGAGATAGAAGATTCTTACTGAACAGCCCAAAGCAGTTATCAAAAGATTTAAGACAGACGTAAAAATGTCAAAGAAGTCCCGTACGTTATGGGTGGCTGAATGAGAATTCTGATTACACAGCCAGCCACAGTTGATTTTTCAGCACCAACTTTGGTACTTCATGGTTGTTTTTTGTCTTGAATGCTACATATGCCTATGAATGGACTTAAATATTAAATAGTTATGAATAAGCATGGATTCTCTTTTCTAATAGCATAATCACTATTCTCTTGTACTCTCTGGAAGGAATGCCTGATGTATTTTTCCCCATTTCCTCTTAAAACAATGCTATTGCCAAAGTTCAGTGAATTAAGAAATCATAACTTATTCAACAACCATTTTTAGGATTCAACCTCTCTGAAAACACTATGTAGATACTGCAGATAGTATTTCAATATCATTACAATAAGGTAACTACTACTGGTCAAGAGAGGTAGGAAGGTTGTCACGTGTCTTCTTAACCCAGGGTTGAAAAATGTCAGGAACATAAACTTGTATCTTGACTCCCAGATCAAGAAATGCTAGTGCAACCTACCAACATCACTATGTAAGCAGCAAGTGTGTTCCCACTATGAGGTGGTATGATGCAGAGAGGTCTAAGGGTATGAGCTCTAGAATTTAAAACCTTCTTCCTTCCATTTTAATCAACCCAGCTACTCTCTGCCTCAGTGCTTTTGACCTAACCATTGTTTCTACCTTCAACAGCTGTTAGTTAAGTTTTCCATTACTGTAATGAAATACCTGAGATAATCAACCTATATAGAAGAAGGGTTTATTTTAATAGACTTATGGTTTCAGAGGTTTCAGTTCATGATTGGCCCTGCTGCTTTTGGATCTATGACAAGGCAACACATCATGTTGGGGAATGCACAATGAAGCAAAGCTGCTCACTTCACAGCAAGGGAGCAAAAGGGAAAGAAGAAAAACCCCTTTAAGAGCACACTCTTGATTAGCTAACTTCTCCCCATAGGTCCCACTTCCTAAAGGCTCCACCACCTCCCAACAGTGCCACATAGGGGACTAAAGCTTTAACACAGGGGCCTTTGGGAGATTTTCCAGATCCAAACTATAGTAATAGCTTTCTCAGTCATATGATTTGGCAAATTCAAACCTATCTGATTCTCAGCTTCAACATCAGGACCTGGGGGTGAAGAGGGCATTTCCTGTCTAAGACCAAATTCCTCATTATACTTCCTCCTATCCCCCTGTACATTCCTTCACTGTATCCACCAAAATTATAATCAAACAGATATTTGAGATTTGGGGGGTGGGCACTGGTGTTACCTAGTGATTATCTCCCCAGCTAGACTACAAATCCCAAGAGGGCAAGTTATTTACATCATATCCCAGCACTAACACAGTGCCTGGTACACAGCGTGGTTCAATAAATATTTGTGGAGGGAATAACTTAAGATCCAAATGTAAAAAGCTGAAAAACACTTCAAAGTGGCTGAGGGTCAGACAAGGGCTGCCTTGTGAGATTAAAGGAGGGAAACATCAACCTGGATTTGGAATGGTTGCTGTCAATGTCCCAAGGAGAAGAGCTAGATGAAGGTGAACCTAGAAGGAAGAATAGGATTTGTTCCAGATGTCATGGGGCAAGAAAATATCCCTGGTAGGAGGAATTGAATGATGAGCATGGCAAATTGAGGAGACATAAGGACAATAGTGTGGTTGAAAGGGAGGATCCAGAAGGAACTAGTGGGATTAAGAAATTGGTCTAATTTAGGCAAAGAAGCATAACATTTGTCTCTAGATCCCATTAAAGGTTTTTGAACCAAGTAGGGTTATGTATACAAACCTGAGTTTTTAGCATCTGAACTACAAAACAGATGAAATAAAGGGTTTAATTCCCGTAATAAGGATCTTTTGACCTTGCTTATTTAAAAAAAAAAAATAACGTCACTTTGGATAAGTTAAAATCTTTGTGTATCACTAAAATAGTTTGGTTACCACTTAACTAAAACAATTCACTAAGAAGAAGCAAAAAAAGGGAGGGGGGACCAATAATTAAAAAGCAGAAGAGAATAAGTTTTAGCCACTGCTAACCCAAAGATCATTTAAAAGCCAAGATAAAACAGCACTTCAATCCTTGAGGCATGAAAACTGACATCTGTGATTTGGTTTACAAAATTTTACTTTAAATTTTTCAGGACCACATCTGCTGCTTTTGGTAAAATGTCTTTCAGATTCCAAAACAGCTCTGTAGAGGAATATTCCAGAATATCTTTATTTTCATCAAAATAGTCAATCAGTTATTCTGGTAATTGAAAATTAGACATGCAGTTCAGTGCTCAGCTGAGGACCTGGCCCTTCAAAAGAAATTGATAGTGTACCATATGGTTCCCTCCCAATCTCCCTGGGTGTGATGGGTTTGGCTTTCACCTGTTGATTTCTCTTGTGCATCTCTTACTGCCCTATAGAATTTTCTATCTTCACACCATCACATTTCCCCAAATGTAGAATGGGCAGCCAAATTTATTTAAGGGCTGGTGAATTGAAAATACATAAGAAATAAGTTATTAACATCCACAAAACTTAACATTCCCATTGCCTAAGAGAAAACCAATATCAGCCCTTGATGGTGTCTCCTATACGGGCACCCTGACTCCTGAATGTGCTCTTGAGTCTCAAACCAATGTCCTCTTGAAGAGCAATTCTCTTTTCCAAACTCCACAGAATGTTGCTTCATCCCACTTTGGAGAAATCACATCCTTTGCCCAGAGCTCAGACCCACCTGTACTTACTTCTGCATTTCCCCGAGTTTCAGTTATTTAGGCTTAGTGGGAGCCCCACTAAGACCAGCCAAAGCTGATCTTTCATGCTATGGAAACAATCATTAAGGTACCACTTCTCCAAAATGCTTTGGACCATAAGGGTCTAGGATTGGGGAATTTACTTTGTATTTTGTAACATTACATATATATGGAATGGAACACCAGTCCAAATCCAAAATTTCTTCATGTTTCATATATATCTTATATACATAGCCTGAAGATAATTTTATATATTTTTAGTGCACCTTCACTGCATCCCCTCACATGAGATCAGGTGTGGAATTTTCCACTTGTGACATCATGTCAGTATTCAAGAAGTTTTGAATTTTGGAGCACTTCAGATTTCACATTTCAGATTAGGAATGTTCAACCTAGACTAGTCACTCTAATCACTACTCAAACAGTCTTTCTTGAATTACACTAAAACCTATGGCTTTCTTTGTAGATTGGCCTCTTACAGATTTAAAAATATGGTAAATTTCTGAAAATTCAGTGTAAATTCATTTCAAATTAAAAATTTTTAACCTACAAAAATGCATAATTTCATGAAGTCCATGAAAACATTTTGAGAGCTTCGCTAGTAGAATCACAGGCAAAATGATTGACAAATGAGGGATGGGTATAGTAAGCACAGCTAACCACTGAAAATCGACAAGACAATGGACGCCAGAGACAATTCCATAGAAAACATTCACATTCAACATCTTAGAGAGTCCTAAGCAAAAGTTGAAGATATTTTGCAAAATGACCTTCTTTAGGTTTATGCTTTGAAAGCCAAACTTGAATGGAAGCAAGTTATATTTATGAGCCTGTGATGCTGTCAGAATATTCACATCTAAAAAAGTCAGCAGTTGATTCATTCTTTGCCATCCTAAAAATTAGCACAGAGTTCCAGGGTCCCTCCCAAAACTCACATGTTGAAGCCCTAATCCCAATGTGACTATATTTGGAGATAGGTGGGAGGTGATTGAGGTCGAAGGAGTTCATCAAGGTAGGGTGCTCATCCAATGGGATTGTTGTTCTTACCAGAAGAGGAAGAGATACAAAGGTCACAGAGTGAAGGTGATGTGAGGACATAGAAAGAAGGCACCAAATGCAAATCAGAAAGAGCAGCCTCCCCAGAAAACCACCCTGCCAGCACCTAGATCTTAAACTTCCAACTTTCAGAGCTGTGAGATAACAAGTTTTTGTTGTTTTAGCCACCTAGGTTGTAGTATTCTGTTATGGAAACCCAAGAAGACCAACAGAGGATACTATTGAATTATTTGACAAGGGGCCATTCTTACCATGTGGGAGTTGACAGTGGAAATTTATGTCTTATTGAGGCTTTCTTGTCCCAGGAACTGAAAAACATTTAAAAGATGTGATCTCATCTCATAGCCATAAACTTTAGAAAGTAACGTCACTTCCTCCATTTACAGGTGAGGAACAGAGGCAAAGAAAGGTCACCATTAGTCACTTGCCTAAGAATGTCAAGTGTGTTAGTCACCTTCCCATCATTACAATAAAATACCTGAAATAATCAACTTATAAAAAAGAAAAGTTTTGTTTTGGCTCACAATGTTAGAGGTTCCAGTCAATAATTGATTGGTCCTTTTGATTTGGACCTGTGGAAAGGCAGTACATCATGGCAGGAGCATGTGACAGAGCAAAACCACTCCCTTCGCCATGAGCCAGAGAGCAAAAAGAATAGGGAGAGGGCCAGGGTACCATGATACACTTTGGGGGCACACCATCAATGACCAAAGGCCTACAAAGGCCTCCCACTACTTCCTACCTCTTAAAGATTCTATAACCTCCCAATAAAGCTCAGTGGAAGAGCACTTGCCTAGCATGTATGAAGTCCAGGATCAACCCCCAGCACTGCAAAACACACGACCAAAACAAACAAACAAACAAATACCACATATTTATTTTCTAATAGTTTTGCACAAGAATGTGATTCAGGTGTTCACTGGGACTGTGTTCTCATCAGAGACCACTCAATAGGAAAAGATTTTCATTTAAGCTCCTTCAGGAACCAAGGTCTCCATGTCCTTGATGGCCAGCCACCACTTGAACTCCTGGAAGCTGTCCACAGTTCTTTTTCATATGCCTCCTATAGGTCCTCTCAAAATATGGCAACTTACTCTTCCTCAAGGTCAGCAGGGAAAATAGAATCTCTGTTCCAGTATAATAAGATGGCACCTTGTACAACATAATGTGACCATAGGCATGAGTCATCTCACTTTGCTATAAAACCTAACCTAATCAAGATGGTGACATCTCATCACATTTTCCATATTCCTTAGGACCTGACTCATTGGGGTATGTTTGCCCCTCAGGTGATTTTAATGGCAGCAAAGATTAAGCCACTGTAATAAAGCAAAACCAGAAAGAGCAGTCTCCCTAGAAAACCACTCTGCCAGCACCTGGATCTTGAACTTCCAACTTCCAGAGCTGTGAGATAACAAGTTTCTATTGTTTGACCACCTAGGTTGTGGTATTCTGTTATGGAAATCCAAGAAGACCAACAGAGGATACTACTGAATTATTTGATAAGGGGCTCTAATTCTTCTCTGCTGGAAACAGTACAAATTTAAACTTCACAATTTTTACCTTTATTCCTTACCTCTCAATTTTAAATGGCATGGAAAATGAATAGAAAAGAAAAATACCACCTCCTTTTCTTATGATTATATACATGAAATTGCCAACATTCAATCATGTTTGACCTACAAAAGCAGTAGGTTCATAAGGTTCAACTTAACATTATCCTTGATAAACCATGTGCCTGAAAATGCCTAGAAGTGATCAAAGATTCAAGTAGAAAAAGTCTGAGGCACTTCACAGATCATAACCTATTCTCAATGAATGGCACAACTATGGTGATTCCTTAAAAAAATCAAGACATCTGACATTCCATCTAGAAAACATAATCACATTTTCAAAGTGAATTTCAGTGAGACTGAAACACTTATTAAAACTATTCTGCCATGAATCTAAAACACTGTGCTGCAGAGGCAAATTTTAAATGATTTCCAACTTGAGATGTTTACAAAGATAATGTATCATGAGTTAAGGACTACTTGAGTAGAAATTATAATAATTGGCTAAAAGAAGCTTCAGTATGGTCTGAATAAAAAAAAAACCATGAATTTAGATTAATCATTTTCATTAATGAAGTACTGAACCATCACGGCTATGGAAGTTGTCTGGGGTGGGTGGACTTTCTCATTCCAGGCGCTTCCTGAGTCTGAGAAGTGGAGGTCTCCATCTGGGGGGAAGTTGAATTGAAAGATGGTGACTCTAACTTACTTATGTGGCAATTTGCCTTGAGATTTCTATTTGAAATGTTCTCCCAGACTCCCTCGGGAAGAATTAAAAGTGGCTAATTCACCACTCTTAGGCCTGATTGGAATATCAAAATCAATGGATATGTTGCAAGTTCAATTTCAAAACAGAAAAGCCTAATTTTGAAAATGTGACTATATTAGGGGCATAATTATATATGTTTTAGCTTTTGTGTCACTGTGATCAAAAGACCCAATAAGAACAATTTAGGGAGGGAAAGTTTATTTTGGCCCATGGGTTCAGAGGTTCAGCCCATGTTCAGCTGACGCCATAGCTCTGGGTCCAAGGTGAGGCAGAACATCTTGGTGGAGAGGAATGGCAAAGGAAAGCTGCTCAACTTATGAATCCAAGAAGCAAAGAGCAAGATTGAGCTGCCAAGGGCAAAATATAATCCCCCAATCCCCAGTCTTCTACTTCCTCCAAACACACTGTATCTGCCTACAGTTATGCCCAGTTAATCCATATCAGTGGATCAATCCACTGATTAGGTTAAGGTCCTCCTAACCTAATAATTTTACGTCCCAAAATTCTTGCATTGTCTCAAACATGAACTCTGGGGAGACACTTCATATCTAAACCGTAACAATGTCTAAGGATGTTTTCTTTGCCTGGTGAAAGGTACAACTTTCTATGTAAGTATTCAGGTCCAGACCTTTGATTTTTCTCACTGAAGGACCACTAGCCTTTTGAGAGGTTATGCTACTCTTGTGACACAAGTGTCTGTAGCTCAAAGAACCCAATTCTCTCTCGGGAGCTTTTCACTCTGAGAACACACTGTGATTTTTCTCTCACTCACGAATACTTTAAAACTGTACCATCTATCATAGTTAGTTGCCTCTGGCTACATGTGACTCTTACACACCTGAAATAGGCCCAGTCTGAATTGAACTGTGCTAGGAATGTAAAATACACACCGTTTTCTAAGAGTTGAAATAATTAATCAAAACATTTCATTAATTTTACATCAATTACATTTTGATATAATAATATCCTATTATATGATGAAACATTGGGTGTATTCATTTTTCATAACTGTGACAAATATTTGAGAAAAACAACTTAAAGGAGGAAAAATTAATTTTGGTTCATAATTTCAGTCCATGGTTGACTGACTCCATTACTTTTGTCCTTAAGTGAGGCAGAACAAAAAGACACAAGGATGTGGCAGAGCAAAGCTTCTCAGCTCAGGGCCAGAGAGGGAGAGAAGAAGGGTTGGAAGGACAAGATAAAGTCCCCAAGAGCATGCCCTCAGTGAACTACTTCCTCAAAGATGCCCCATCTGCCTACCATCCACCACCATCCACCACCTCCCAGCAGTTCATTCAGCCATCAATGGATTAATCCGCTGGTGACCAGAGCCTTCACGATCTAATCACTTCCCCCAAACTCTACCTCTCAACATGTCATCTTTGACCATCAAGTTTTCAACACATGAGACTTTGGGGCCGTTCCAGATCCATACCATAACATTGGATTAAACACCATGTATCACTAAAATTATTCAATGTGTTGCTTTGGAATATAGCAACTACAATATTTAGAAAGAATTATATGTGCTATGTGGTATATTTCTACTTGATAATGTTCCTCTAAATCTGGAAGACCTATCCTCTTCCTAACAAGAATTGGACTGAACCCTAGCAGGGATGCCAGCTTTGAAGGTATGGACTGGAACATTAGGTTCCAGTGTGATGAAATGAAGGGTTGCATAACAGAGCAACAGGAGGATTTACCAGGGTGAACAAGGTACTGAGCAAAGAGACAGGCAAACGAACTACCAGGGCCAGGTGTCAGTGAGTGTTTCAGAAGGAAGCTGTAATTTTCAAAGTGCGGTCCTCAGACCAGGAACATCAGCAATACTCTAGAAGTTGTTAGACATGCAAACCATCAGGACCCATATTCCACCTGCTGAATCAGAAACTTAGGGAGAAGGAGCTGATAATCTCTGTTTCAGGAGATTTCAATGGTGTTTGAATTTCAGAACCACTGTCACATCTCACTGAACATCTCACTGCCCTGTGGGTCAGAATTAGTTATCACCCCATTCAACAGATGAGTTATGGTAGTCAGCTTTCCATCACTATGACAAAATACTTGAAGAAAATAACTTATAAAGAGACAGGGTTTGTTTAGGTTCATAGTATTAGAGGTTTGAGTTCATGATCAGGTAGCCCCATTGCTTATAGGCCAGGCGGCAATGGTGGGGCTCATGTGATGGAGCAAAATGGCTCACCTCCTGACCAGGAAGCAAAAAGAGAGAGAGGAAGAGATCAGGGTCCCACAATCCCCTTCTTCAAGGGCATGCCTCCACTCTGCCCCACCTCCTAAGGGTTCCACCACCTCCCAATAGCACCTCTTTGGGGATCAAACCTTTAACATGGACCTCTGGGGTTCAATTGTTCAAACCATAGCATGAGGAAACTGTGTGATAAAGAAATTTTAAAACTTGCCCCAATTACTCAGCTATTAAGTGGAAATAGAAAAATGAAGCTTTCAACGCATTTTTCTAATCATAGAGAGTATACACTCAATCGCATGTCAAATCCATGAGAAAAAAAGTCAGAAGAAGAGAAACAGGTGCTCTGAATCAGTGGTCGTTAAGTTTTTGGAGTCACCCAACCAGGAATCTGATGAAGCTCTGGTATCTCTTTTATAAAAATCTTTTACACAGTTATATAATTTTGGGTATCTGCTTGATGAGTTGAGGGTTCTTATTCCTCCAATTTTATACTCCCTGCTCTAGATCCCCAAATTAACATTCTTCACCTTTATTTAGTACCCCTATAAGAATAGGGTTTTGTACATACGACGCTTTCTACTAAAGACACACTGAAGGGAAAATTTGGTCTTAGGTGTGAGATGGTGGTACCTTATTCAGCTCAAGCTTCCATAACAAAATACTTACACTGGGTATTAACAAGAGTAATCTGTTTTCCCACAGATCTGAAGACTGGAAGCCCAAGATTAAGGTATCTTTGGTATTAGCTAGGATTCCAGTGGGGGCTCTTTGCCTCATTACAGATGATCAGCTTCCCACTGTGTCCTTAAGGCACAGGTGTCTAGTGCCTCTTTCCTCTTCTTGTAAGGGAATGAGTCCCATCATGAGAGCCCACACTCATGACCCTCATCTAAACTTAATTATTTTCCAAATGCCTCATCGGCAAATGCATCGGTGGTTAGGACTTTGCAGCAGTTTTGAAGAGACAAAATTCAGTCCACAGCATGTGGATGAGAACAATGTTTCATCTATTTGCTTAACAAGAAACGAAGATAGTGGCTTATAGTCCAACAGCTTTTTAGCAGAAGGAGTAGCAGCACTGAACTGATTTTGATGGGGAAAGAGGGCCACAGACATTGGTCACATGGCAGTAATGTCAGAGCACTGCTACAGAATGAGTAAAGGAATGTCTGTCTTTCTCATTTGAAGATGATGCTAATGACAGTCTTTCTACCTGTGATAGCTTTGGAAGCAAATTAGGCTGAAAAAATTGAGGTACAATGAGCATGGCTTTCTGTTCACAGTACGGAAGGCCTTTACAGAGCCTGTAGCTGTTTGATAAGCGCAGCACAGCTCACTTTTAACCTTACCTGGAACTTTTATAATTTGTTCCCAGACAATGAAGATCAAATGCTTGGGGAGAGAGGCTGGTCTCTTTTTATCAACCTGCAAAAATAAAGCAGAACATTTATTCCTTCATAAAAGGGAAAATAGGTTATCTCAAACTGTATTGGTAAATCTTTATTGTTTCTTTAATAAGAAATTTCACATTTAAGGATAGGAAAGTATTTTAGGGTGAATACATACCTCTGTTAATTTGGCATTTATCTAATGTTTTGATGTAACAGGCAATCACTGATATAAATGGGTTGAATTCTAAAAGTTTGTGCTTGGGAATATTTTCCATAAAAATAATAAATTGTAAGATGTACAAGTAATCACCAGATATATGAAAAAATGTTCAACATCCCTAGTAATAAGGGAAATGCAAATCAAAACTACCCTAAGATTTCATCTCACCCCAATTAGAATGGCGATTATCAAGAATACAAGCAACAATAGGTGTTGGCGAGGATGTGGTGAAAAAGGAACACTCATACATTGCTGGTGGGGTTGCAAATTAGTGCAGCCACTCTGGAAAGCAGTGTGGAGATTCCTCAGAAAGCTTGGAATGGAAACACCATTTGACCCAGCTATCCCACTCCTTGGCCTATACCCAAAGGACTTACAATCAGCATGCTACAGAGATACAGCCACATCAATGTTCATTGCTGCTCAATTCACCATAGCCAGATTGTGGAACCAACCTAGATGCCCTTCAGTTGATGAATGGATAAAGAAACTGTGGCATATTTATACAATGGAATATTACTCCGCAATGAAGAATGATAAAATTATGGCATTTGTAGGCAAATGGTCGAAATTGGAGAATATCATGCTAAGTGATATAAGCCAATCTCAAAAAACTAAAGGACGAATGATCTCGCTGATAAGCAGATGAGGACATATAATGGGGGGTGGGAGGGGCTAGCATTAGGTTTAGGGTTAGGTTTAGAGTTAGGCTAAGGAGAGCGGTAAGAATGAAGGAAAGAAGGACTGTGTAGAGGGAAAAGAGGGGTGGGAGGGGTGGGAGGGGTGGGGGGGAGGGGAAAAATAAAATAAACATCATTACCCTATGTAAACGTAAAAAAAATAAAATAAAAAAAAAGAAAAAAAGAAAAGAAAAAAATAAAAGACATTAAGGCAAAAAAATAATAATAATAATAAATTGTAAATTGTAAAATGATTTTATAATCATATTGGCACACATTTCTACACACACATATATAAGTAGATTTGCTTTCTTCTAACTCCATCAAGGACTAATTAAAATACTTAATTTTTTGCTTTTGGCATCATCCTGCAAGCCTGACCATTATTTACAATACTGTTTCCATGAGGAAAATGCAATTAATGGTAGAGATCTATATAAACCTGCCCCTGGAAAAAAGTATATATTTACTAACTATGAGACTCTTGGAAACAGACCAGGGATTTTTCTCTTGACCAGTCATAGAAAGAAACAGTTTTCCTTTCTTCTGGCAGCTGGTTTTGCAACTGAAAAGAAATTCGCCCCCTGGTGGTGATCAAGTATTAGCATGAACTTTTTAAAAGTCCATGTTTACTTACGTATTACAAACTATGCATTCCTTCCAGGCCATCATGAGATTTCATTTGTTTACCTTTATATCTCCCAAAGCATCTAGGGCTTTAGCGTGAATCTGGCAGACACCCTGCAACTCTGCTGAATAATTATCAGCGACACCGGCTCTTTCCTAATGACTGGGCAAGATAATGATATTCTTGCAAGCTCACAGCTTGCTGGCTGTTCTTCCAGTGTGAGTGCACCATTTGCTTTAAGGTGATTCTCAATCACATTACTAAATTTCTAAGAAACTAGTGTCTATCTTGAAATTCTGTCTGGAGTTTTTTCAAGCACACCCCCTCCTACCTAGAGGGTCACAGGCACCCACATCCTACCTGTTATATTCCACCCCCTACCCCCCGGCTATCCAATTGCCTTCCTCTGTTGAAGATTTTGCCACTTAATTCATAGGATCCCTGAATTCCAGAACCTGTCATAATAATAGACAATATTAACATTCTGTGAACAATTTCCCCCAAACTTCAAATCAACCTCCTTCACTTTTAAAACTTTTACATCCGTTCTGCATGAGCAACCTAAACTCAGTCTCATTCTCACCAAGTACTGATTCATTCTCAAGTTTGAAGGGTGAATATAAAAATAATCTGTGACCCTAGTTTCTCAGTCTTCTCACTTCACCCACTGTGCCCCACCAAGTCCCTCTAGTCCCTCAAGTGTCCATTCCCTACATTGCTTCTTTCCCTTCCCTGGCTAGAAACAAACAGGAACATCTCTCCAACTATTCCCCTACTGGACCTCAGTTTTCCCCACTGCTATCAGTCTGCCAAGCTGTGGCCGTGGCTAAATGTAATTGGTCTTTTCTGCCCCTCTAGACAGGTATTATATATTGTTGGAGGAAACCATAGGTTAGTGTACTTTTAGTCCCCAATCTCGGTGAGACCCTCAAAGAACTATCAGAAAATTGAAGAGAATTTTCCTCCGAGTAAAGTTTAGTTGGTTTATGATTTGCTTCATTCTATGAACATACTTATCTTTACTATGTAATAAGTCAGAAAGCATAAATATGGTTGATAAGGGCACCAAAAATTATACAAATTCAGAAACACTTAGAAATGATACAGTTTTATTGTTTTTTTTTTTAAATGAAAGGTAATTTACCTGCCATGATGCAGTTCTAGCTCATTTAAAAATCCCACACATTGACCAAAATCATTTTATATCTAATCTTTCATTATTGTGTAGGAAATTGTGTTTGTGCTGGTAAATCTGTTTACAGGGATTTGCTCAATTCAATTCTGTTAATGACTACATGTGAAAATGTTCTTTGTCTGCATCACTTTTCACTCAACTTAGGATGCAATGTACAAATCTTACTGCAACATAATAACCTTCTTGAGGGTTAGAATCTGATTTTTGAAACTGAAAAAATGTCATTCTAAGTTTTTAAAACTTACAAGGATAGAATGTGAATTCCAAGGGACAATGTTAAAGACTAAACATTAGCAAGTCTTTATTTCTCTGTCAAACACAAAAGAAGGTGTGATCTATTCATTAAAATTTCACTATCTGTGTTTTGTGAGAGAGTTCACGGAGGGGGCTGCCATCTCCATCATTTTTGCTCCTTTAAATGTTCAGGAATATCACTTGACTTACCTAGCTCATAATCAGATTGCTATGGAGACATGTTTGTCCTCAGCTAAATAATGCCTGGAAAAGATCAAGGCATAGAGGTACAATTCCAAGGGCATAAAACACAAGAGGGAGGTGATATCTCCCTTAATGTTAATCAAGACATTTTGGTAGGGATGGGAAGGTTTGGATAATGAGACCAACAGAAAAGAGACTTGCAAATCAGTAGGGTTGGATGTTGACGTGCTTCTTGTTCGTACTCTTAGTGTGTCCAGAGGCCCATCTTTACATGAACTTGAGCTTCTTGGTAGCCTACTGAACTATGAAAACACAGAAGTTCACCAGTCCAATCTTTCCAAAAGATCCTGTATGCCACAACCACATGTCCACTTCCCGACCTGCACCTCTGGGCAAACATTCTTTCTCACCTACCACATGCCAACGAAGTTATCATTGTGAATAACTTACTGAAACACATTAGTTTTGTCCCATGCATACTAAATTAAAAATCTCTATTAGGCATCATCTTTCCATAAATTGGGACTATCACTTCTCTTTACTTCCTGCCCATCTTAACCTGATAGACTCTTTCAACTTCTTGTGTGGTACCAGTTACATCCATGAAAATGTTCCACATCATGGCAATGGTTGAAGTAAATGGATTTGGTGATGTTGTGTGTCTGGTCACTAGAGATGCTTTCAACACTAGCAAAAGGAACACTGTTGCCATCAAAGACCCCTTCATTGTTTTCAAGTATGTGATGCACATGTTTCAGAATGATTTCACCATAATGTGTTCAATATCCTTCCCATTTTTTAAGGCTGGGAAGAGAAAGTTCATCATCAATCAGAAGTTCATTTCTATCTTCCGAGACAGAGTCCACCAACATCAAGTTATATGATGTTGGTGTGGGGGTCCCCTGATGGCTTCACTAACTTTGAGAAGTCCGGGGCTCACTTGAAGATGAAGCCACAAGTCCTCATCACTGCCCTTTCTGTTGATTCCCACCTGGGTGCAGTGGGAGTGAACAAGAGAACTCCTTCAAGATTGTCATCAATGCCATTTGAACCACAACTATATAACCCTTCTGCCCCAAATCATTCATGAAACTTTCACATCATGGAAGAATTCATGACCACCACCGTGTCACAGTGTTACCCAGGAACTGTGGACCGACCCTCTGGTAGACCGTGGTATGATGGTCATGGTATTCCCTAGAGAGTCATCTTTGTAGAAAGGAAGAACAGGTACCCATATATCCCATTCACAATTCCAAGGTTTGCTCCTGTGTGTGTCCGGTCCCATTCCTTCTAGCTTGTTCTGGGACTTGGTTGCTTGAGTTCTTACAATATCACATTCAACCCTTTTCTCTCTAATAGGATCTTCCAGTCTGCCAAAAGATTTGCACAGTCACCCCAAACTTAAATCATCTGACCCTAGTGCCCTTTTATCCAGCATCCTCGTTTTAACCTTTCCACCCAGCAATTCCACTGAGTGCTACACTTAGGTTCCCTCCCTTTTGTTATGAAGACATTTATCCACGACCCCTTTGGCTTCCTTCTTCACTATTTTGTTACCCCAACTCTCTCAAGATTATCTAACTTTTTAAAATATGGAGGTTTTAAATACAGAGGTCTTATTTTGGTTCCCACTCAGCATAACCCACCTATCATAGCACCAAAAACTCTCTCCTCCTAGGAAGCCACACTCCTGTTGTTTTCCTTCCATCTTTCAAGCACAGCCTTTCAGATGCCCACATGGATGCCCCCTCTTCTCCTCTTCACCCTCCCTATGTCTTTGGTCTTCTCTTCTTTTATTGGATATCTGACTTTCACAGTTTTAACCATCATTCCTGTGTAGATGAGTTCCATTTGTGAGTATTGACCTCTCTGCCAAACTCTGGTTCTAATTAAGGCCTGTCTGTGCTTCCACCTACAGGCACAGGGGTATGTCGGCAACGAATTTTAATATCTTCTCCCGAGACACCTTTGTGTTTATCACTTACTTTCCCCTTCAAGCAGAACCACACTAAAACCACAAATGAGAGATAAAAATCTCCCCTGATTTTTAAGCCTTACAAAAATGATAATTCCCTATATTCCTTTGGCAAACAGACTTTATAAAGCAAGCTACAGAGAACTAAAGAGAAGATGATGGGTTTTATATCAAAAGGTAGACATAGTTCTGTAATCTAAGACTATATCAAAAAGTCTCATTTTGTGAAGAAAATCAATTCTAGTGAAGCAAATAAAATATGTTAGATGGAATCTTAAAAGACAAGATGGGCTTAGGAGTACATACCTTAGAGGGATCATTTATTCAAGATATGATGCAAAAAGAGACTTAGAAAATAGATGCTGCATAAGTACAAAGATTGTTTCTCTATTCTAATTATGTTCATTTAATTATGGCTTCATGTACTCCATAGGGATCATGCTACTAAGGATTTCAAAAGATTTAGTCATCTTCCTATGTTATACATTTATTTTTAATATTCATTATTATTATTATTATTATTTACTTTTTACCTTTTGGACTAGAGTGCTGTGTGTGCAGAACAATCACATTGGAAAAATATTTCTGAAGAATCCTTTCAAATATGAACAAAATAACATCTATTCTGGATTTCTAGCTGCTTTTCAAATAATATATCTTCCTACAGTTAAAAATGGATAATTAAAGTCTCTTTTTGAGACTTGATTTCAGAGAAGGGAAGCTCCAAAATTAAAGAGAAAATGAAAAAAAGTGGAAATAGAAACTGGTCAGAAGAGATTGACAATTTCCCATTTCCATACAAAAGAATCTGTCAGACACTAAATTTTATACAAATTACTCAGGAGGCTACTCTATTTGCCTTCCAAATAGTCTCAGATTTTGAGTAAAGGAAATGTAAGCTATTTTATTTTGGTTCCATAAGATAAATAGGCTTGAAAAGCAATTCAAACTCATGTTGCAGTGGGGTTGAGAAAGAGGGAAAAAGAGCAAGATGTGCTGACCTGGAGCCACTGGCCAACCCCTCCTCCCCTCCCACCATGGCCTCTTCCAGGAGAATCCCAGTTAGGCAAGGTCATGAATCCCTGCAGGTTTATGGTTTCTGTGTCTTCCAAGCTCATCTGTCCCTCAACCCTGCCAAGCCAGCAAGGAACTGTCAGACCTTAAGGGGCTACAGCAGCTCTGCAGGATGAGCTTTTTCTCCCTGAGGGCCTCTGATAAAACGAAACTCTAAGAAAGATGCCCTTTATCCACACTCACACTGCGGCAGTCAAATACGTCGAATGTCATAGTACCTAAGCATAGGATCCTGCAGGAAACGCTGGGAAGGAACTCCCCCAAAACGCATCCATCCTCTCCAACCAGATCTCAAAACCTCGTGGAAACCTATAAAAGAGAAGGCAAGAGAAAATAAATGTCACTTCTCTTTTCCAGACTAATAATGCGTACATTTCCAACTATCGTCTACAGCACTCACACCAAATGAAAGCGATTTTCTCACATGCCATCTTCATAAAATTTTAAGTTCTTCTGGAGAGATCTGCAGAAAAACTTAGCAAAAATCCAAGGGAAAAAAAAACCCAAACCCACTAATCACCCATTTTCAGTAGATGAAACTTCATTTTTAATATAACCTCCATTCCCTAAACTCAGTTTAATGAGGAAACTAAAGTATTAAGGACATCCATCTTCTTAGGCAAGGTTTCAACCTTATGAAAAGTTTAGAAATAATCAAGAGAGCCTATTGTGAGAGGTTAGCCGGGGCTATGGGGGTTTGATTGTGCACTTTGGGCGGGTTCCAAGCGGCATTTGGTTGGATGTCTTTGAAAGTATTTGATCTGTTTGCTGATCTTGGACACTGTCTATATTAACCACCATATCTATATGATATCAGTTTTCTGTTTTTTTTCAGCACCTCACTGAAAAGGATGGTGTGACAAAGAGAAGCATGACTCCCAATGAGGAGAAAGTTAGATTCAGAAAACCAACCATAGGCAAAGCAATTAGGGGGCACCTATATATTAATTTGTTATATATTATAAATCTAGACATAAATTAGTGCATGATGACTTAGTATGAATTAAATCATAGTCATGTTTTGTTTGACTTTTCTTATTCTTCATATTTTATATGATTATTTTTGGGGAACGGGTACTAGGGACTGACCCAGGGGTGATTTACCCCTGAGCCACATTCCCAGCCTTTTTAATTTTTTAAGACAAGATCTCACTAAGTCACTGAGGATCTCACCAAGTTGCCAAGGTTGGCCTAGAACTCTCGTTCCTCCTGTCTTTGCCTCCTGAGTTGCCCGGATTACAGGCATGCACCACCAAGCCTGCTTTGTGTTGTTATTTTAAATGGCATGGCTTCTTTTGATACATTTCCTAAATATCTGTCTTTTGTAAATAGAATGAAATTGGTTCTTATACTAAGTATATCTTTATTATGTATAATATGCATGTCTAGTAAGCTTGTTGCAGTCTTTTTTAATTATAATAATATCTTCATTTCTTTTTTAACATAGTCATTACCTATGAGTAATTGTAACTTTCTTTTTATTATTATCTTATACCTTTTATATTTTTTCCTACTGACCGGGACCTCTATTTCAATGTTGGAAAGACGTCGTTATAGCAGGACTCCTTGCCTCACCTGATTTTAGAGGATGCTTCTGATAATCTACCAAGAGGGATGATATTTGCTGGAGGTTTTTGGTAGGTACGTTTTACCAGTTTAATGAACTTATTCCTAGTTTGATAAGAAATATGAAAAATATATTGAACTTGAATGCATTTTTAAATCTATTGAGAAAATGATATATTTTCTTCAATTTTATGATGAATTAGAGTAATATATTTTGTTATATAAAACCATCCTTGTGTTCCTGGGATAAACTTAGTTATATGCATTACATTTATATAGACTGTATGATTCTATTTGATCATATTCTATATGGTATTTACACATTTATGCTCATAAGGTTGGTCTGTAATTTTTCTCAATTTTCATTTGGGTACCAACATTATACTAGCTCCAGAAAGTATTCAGGAAATTTCTATTTTTCTATACTATGGAGGAGATATCTATTTCTTGAATTATCTTTTCTTTGAATCTATAACACTCTCTAGACTTAGTGTTTACATAGGTGGGTAAAATTTTAACTACTTCTTTAATGGTTATAGGCATAGTCAAGGTTTCTATTCTTAAATTTGTTTTGATAAATAAGTATTAGCATTTATAGGAAGGTATCTATTTCACTTAAATTTTCACACTTTGTGACTATGTGGTTAATATTCATATTTGTTGCATGTGTATTTAAGAAAAAAATTCCTTAACTATTGACTTCCTGTTTATCAAATCCAGTTTGTTAATTATGCTGCTCAAATTTTTTTCACATTTATCTATTTTTTTTATTTATCTATACATTTCTGTAAGAAGTTTGTTAAGAACACCCAGTCTAAAGGTAGATTGATTAATTTCTATTGGTAATTCTGTCTAGTTTTTGTTCTATAAGATGATAGTACTGAATAAATTCCCATATGGTGAAAGGACAAAAGTGTGAATGGACACTGTTGCTGAAGATCGAAGAGATCATTATGCAAGTAATTTACTGAGCCAAACAACCATCTCAACAGAATCCAGGTACAGAAATGGAGTGATCCAGGAAAGATCTGCAGTGATCCAGGAAAGATCTACAGCCTCTTATCCATACCTCATCTCATACCTCTTATCAAATGGTGTGAGTTCCCATTACACACACAGATGACCACAGGGGTTTTGAGAATGTTATACCAGCAAAACATTGCTATCCTAGATTGAAAGGGACAGAGGTTGGAAGAAATGGGAAAAGATGGTCAGCTTCCCTAAATTCTATAAATAGGAAAGGGATGTGAGTCTCCGTGTGCCAGACAGTGAAACATGGAAACTAAAAGGATATTGTCTCAGGGTTTAAAACCTATGGAATTTGACTCCTGGGTTTTGAACTTGCTTGGAGCCAGTGAACTTTTTATTTCTTTCAATTTCTCCATTTTTAAATGGGGATGTCTATTATATGCCTGCCTTGCCACTATATTTTGGAAGCAGACAGCATGTTTTCTAATTCATAGGTCCACAGATAAAGAGGAATTTTAATCTGTATGGATCATGCCTATAATCTCACCCATACTTCAGCTAGATGATTTAGGTAATGAGATTTGGGGCTTTTGGAGTCGATGGTATTTAGTTGAGATTTTGGATTTAGAGTTGATGCTGGATTGAATATAGACTTTGGGGGATATTGGAATGGGATGAAGTTTGTTGCTGATAGGACATGAATTTTGGGTGTCCAGAGAACAGTCTAGGGTGGGTTGCATGGTGTCCCTGCCTTTCCCATAAAATGATATATGTTTGTATCCTAGTCCCTTATACTTGTGACTGTATCCTTGTTTAGCATAATCTTGGACAACATAATTAGTAAATGGTCTGAGGATGGGGTCATTCTGGATTGAGGATGGGCCCTAAGTCCATCACTGGTATTCTTTTAAGAGTAAAAAGAAGGAGATTTGACAGAGACATGGCAGAAGGCAATGTCAAGACGGATGCAGAGATGAATTAGAACAATGTGTCTACAGAATAGGGAACACCAAGACTTGCTGACAAGAGTCATCAAACGTATTCCTCCTTAGATCCTCAGAAGGAAACAACCTGTCAAAGCTCCATTTTGGAATTGTGGCCTCCAAAACTAATAGAATAAATTTCTCTTCTTTTATGCCACCCAGTTGGTATTATTACAGCAAGTCGCTCTGGAAATTAATACATTTGATAAATATTGTTCCATTCTTTTGTCTTCTGCATTCTATTTTTAATCTCATTTGACATTCTCCTTCCCTAAGAGCAGCAGACTTAGTCCATTTGCATCTATTTTTATTGCTGATAATATTTTAAAATATTTCTATTGTCCTATTTTGTGTTTTCTATTTGTCCTGCTATCATATTTCTCTCTCCTTTTAGTTTTTTATTCATTCCATTTTAAATCTCATTTCATTACCCTCTGAATGAAGGTTATTCACTCTGTTTTTATTTTTTTGTGATAACCCTTTATTCCAATATTGTTATATAACTGAAAATTGAACTTAATCAATATCCTTATTCTCCTCCACCAAACAAAAGTCTTAGAAACTTTACCTAAAATCACCCAACTCACTGGGTATTCTTATCCTATTTCTAATTCCATCTTAATTATTTACTTGCAAAATAAATTGTTAAATAGATTAAGCATTTTTTTATTTATTTACCCACATGTTGCTTTCAGTATATTAATCCTTGGTGTATCTGAGATACATCCTTGGTTTGCTTTTTTTTTTCTTCCTAAAGTAAGTAGAAGTTCCTTTAGTGAGGGTCTAATGGTAATAAACCTTTAATATTTGTTTGTCTGAAAATGTCTTCATTTTACTTTCATTCTTGAATGAAATATTTAGCCAGATATCTATTACCAGATAAATAATTATTTCTTTCAGCATTTCGAAAATATTCTTCTTCATCTTAGGGTTTCTACTGATGATACTGAGAAGTCTGCCTTCACACTGAGTGCCACCCAAAAGTGTGGCCCATAGTTAGAAATGCAGTTCTCATACCTGACTCTGGATCAAGTGAATCAGCCTTAAATGGAAGGGGCCAAGCAATCACATGCATTTGCTTTCTAGTTTTCCAGAAGCTCCTTAGAAGTTGAGACCCAAGAATATGTATAGGAAGTTTGCTTTTATTTCTTCCTATTCTTAAGAACTTTAAGATACTCTGTGTGTTAGTCAACTTTTTGTTGCTGAGATTAAAGACCTGAGAAAACAGCTTAAAGGAGAAAAGATTTATTTTGGTTCACAGTATCAGAGGTTGCAGTCCTTGGCTGGCTGTCTCCCTTGTTTCTAGACCTGTGATGAGGCAGAACAGTGAGGTGAAAGGGCATGGCAGAGCATAGCCGCTCACATCATGTGGGCAGAGAAGCAGAGAGACAGAGAAACCAAGGGGCTGGGAACAAGATACCCTTTAAGGTCACGCCTCCCTGTCAAGGCCCTGTATGAATGATGGGTTTGTTTGAACCATCACAAGGCAGGGGGATTGCTTTTCTGGGATCTCCGTGAAATTCCACTGATGGAGACCAACAGCTCGTGCCCACACCCTGCCTTGACTCGGACTGCCCTAGGTATAAACGCAACCACCCTGAGGCAGAGGAGGGAGGTGAAACTGCCAAGCCCCAAACAACTTCTTGTTCCCGTCTTCATCCTGTCTTCCTCAGGAAGCCTGTCACTCCAAAACCCTTTGATGTTCCTACCAATAAAAATAAAACGCGGCCTCTTGTTCGTTGTTAGACCAGGTCTCCATCAGAGCTGGTCACCCATCGGACCCTGCTTTTCACTTATTTCTGTCTTGTCTTTATTAAATTTCTCATACCTTTAATATTTCTAGTCTGACTCATCGCCCTAGCTTGGGGAAACCGCATAAATGTCACAGGGGTCGGGACACTCCCCGCCCCACCGCGACCTACCTCCTCCAACTAGGTTTGCCCATTCATCTCTGACGAGCCCACTGATGGGGTTTGTGCCCTCATTACCGAATCACCCCAAACCCCAAAGCCCTCATTACGGCAGCGCTCAACCCATGAGACTTTGGGGAACATTCCAGATCCAAACCACAACACTATGATAGGTCTAGATATAGATTTATTTTACTTATTGTGCTTCTGGAATTTTATGATTCTTATTTTTAAAAATTCATATGATTTTATATTTCTGGGAATTTGTCAGGTATTATCAAATATTGCCTTCTCTACGTTTTCTCCAGGAACTCCAATATCTGTTTTAAACATTTTCATCTCCCCCTCTTATGATTTTAATGTAGATCACTGTACACTAATATCACCAATGCTGTCTTTAGTAGGAAGAAAAGTTTCTGAATGAAAGTATGTGTAAATACTGCACCTGTAGAAAGTGAATTCAATTCAACAACTATATAATAGATACTCAGTGGTTTGCCCACCCCACTAATCCCAGGTTTGGGAGAGAAATTTCCACTAAATAGTATAGCATTTTTATTGATACAATACATTAAACCCTTACTTTAAGAGCACCATCAAAGATAGGCTATAAAATGGAATGACTGAGACCCTTCCGGTATATTTGTTAAGTAAAACCTCTTGGATCATGTTCAAGACTAGTTTAGTCAATGACATAGTTCAAGACTATATTATTTAAATTTTCATACTATCACATGTTCTTCTACAGAAAGAACTGTGTATCATGTTTTCTGTCAGCATGCTATAAATTTATTTTTTAAATGCTTGTCAGTAAAGATATAGCCAAGTTGAAAAGATTCCAAAAAATTTCTCATTGATTTTAAAATTCTGTCATTTTGTTAATAGTTGTTCATAGACTACCCCCCCCCATAGAAAATCTATTGCCTGATGTTTCTGGGAACTTGGAATCAAATTTGGTGATTCAATTAGCTTCAGAGAAAAAAAATGTCAGAAGGGTTAGCTTGCTGGAACAAAAGACCTATCAGAGTCCCTCAGCACCTCCCCTCCTGGAAAATATGAATGTACCATGAGGGAGAGAAGAAATAAAATTAGACCCAGAATCTAATGGGAGGGGGGTGTTTTTTATTAACATGCTGATGGATGAATGAGAAATTTAAAATGAGTGTTATAAACGCTGTCACTTCTAAGACTAATTATCTGTAATGAAAATATGTCTGTGCTCTATGTAAATAAGAACAGAATGAGACACATCTGTCATGATGAAGTGTGACACAGGAGAGATGAGACTTAAGCTTTCCTTTTCCTCACAGTGAGTTTTTGAATAAATTTTTTCTCTGATTAATAAAGTGTTCAATTGGTTGAGACACTCCCACCAAGACTTGGATGGAAACAAAGTCAGAAGTTTGCAGAAAAAATGTCACAGATGAGTTAGTCATGTGGATTCAGCCTGACTAGATCACATCTGCTCAGCAGAGGCTATGGATGGCCTTCTGTATCCACCATTGCCATTATTTGTGTAGAGGCAGAGTCCTGTGGGAGCTGAAGACTGTAAGGAATCCCACGGAAACCACGCCGACACGGGAAATCACATAAGGGAGTTTATTAAGCAAACAGAGTATCTCCCTGCAGGGTAAGAGAGAAAATGAGAGGAAAGGAAAGGGAACAAGAAAGGGCGCGTGCAAGAAAGTGTGAAAGCCAGGAGCATAGAGAAAGTGAGTAGGAAAGAGAGAAAGATGAGGAAAGATGGCGGGGTAGCTACAGTAAAGCAATTGAATTCCGCTGGGCTAACAGGGGACCAATATCAGAGAAGGATACTTGCAAGCTGACTGATGAATAGCTAGCTAGGATGTTCACAGATTGACAAGTGGTTGGGAGGCGGGGAAAATGGCTGCACCAGAAAGTTCAGGGGGAGCAGCTTTGTACATTACAAAGACTAGTGCCTGACTTGGTCTGGGTTTACTTATCAAAAAGGTAATGTAGAAGAAATTCCTCTTTTCCCCTGCTCTTTCTTCATCTAGAAACTCTCGCAAAAAAAAAAAAAAAGAATAATCTGAACCTGACATTTGTTTCCTTCTCTTCTTTCTCCTGTTTCCTCCATGCTCCCATTCTGCTGGCTCTTTCCCTTTGCCATAACCATGCACATATCTCTGCCACCTCCAATAAGTAATTAGCAGGAAACAAAGAAAGTCCCCTTTGAATTAGACTTATCCCTTTGGCAATGAGTTCCTCAGTTTCTCACTCTCTTCACACTAGACTCGCTGAAAGGGAAACACATTCTCATGACTGTTTTTTTTTTCCCCCTTTGTTTTTTGTTTTCTGTTTGGGTTTGTTCGTTTTTAAAGAAAAGGAAAAATAAGTTTTATTGCCTTGCTAGCAAAAGAGAAAAACAGGGGACTCCTGTCCCAGAGGCTGTGATTCTGCCCATCAGCAGGAACAGGGGGCTTTTAAAGAGATGATTCAAAGGCTATATTCCATGCATTCTCTGTTGGAGTAGTAATTCACTTGTTAATTTGGGAGGCAGTCATTTCTGAGATCATCTGTTAACACCACCAAAGTCTGAATTCTTCGTTCCAATGGTGTGTGTGTACTCAAGGAAAGATAAATCTGTCTAAAATGAGGAAGAAAGGTAATCCTGTTTCCCCTGAGATTAGGGAGGGGGAGAGATTAGGGAAGAGCAGAGAGAGAGGAAAAGAAAGAAACATGTTGTTTGGATTTGGATATGAGGTGCCCCCAATAGCTCACATGTGAGATAATACAAGAAGGTTCAGAGGAGAAATGATTGGGTTATAACCTTAACCTAATCAGTGATTTAATCCCTTGTGGGATTAACTGAGTGGTAAATGGAGGCAGGTGGGGTGTGGCTAGAGGAAGTGGTTCATGGGGGGCGTGGCTATGGGGTATATATTTGTATCTGGCAAATGGAGACCTCTCTCTATACCTGATTGCCATGTTGTGAGCTGCTTCCCTCCGCCACACTCTTGTGCCATGATGTTTTGCCTCACCTTGAGCCCCGGAGGAATGGAACCGGTCTTCTATGGAATAAGACCTCTGAAACCAGGAGCCCTTAAATAAATTTTTCTTCCCTAAAATTATCCCAGTCAGATCATTTAGTTACAGGAGCAAAAAAGCAAGGACTGTATTCAAAGCGTAAAGTGAACCAACATTACATTTCCCCACTGTCAATTTCTACATTCCATTTCTATGGAAAAACGGGCAATGACATCTCCAAGCTGCTTCCTGCTGAAAGAGAGCAAAGTTGGGAAAAGTAACTCAAAGTTCTTGTTCTCTATCAGGTGGAGTGTGGAAAGTTAAGGATACTCAGCACAGTAGTTCAGAGGCCCACAGTGGCTGATAGCAGGTAATTGAACAAGACAAACATAGGGGAGGGATCATGTTAAGACAACAATAAACAAGACAGCTAAAGTATTACTTTTGTGTAAACAATTAGCACAAAAGAAATTAGTATTTCAGTCAGTCTTGAAAACCATGAAGACAGTAAGCCATAATTCTATCAGTGAAAAACAGATCAAGTTTTTCAGTGTAGGAGGTTAAGGAAGATTTGTAGATCTATAAGATCTGGCTCAAATTAACTCAAGACAAACTTGCAACTCTAGAGTCCTTTGTGATCATTATTATTAGGTACTCCTACTCAAGAACCCTTCCTTTGTAGCTTCCATCTTTACTTACTTTTGGCCTCATGATGGAAGTCTGGGGCTCATCAATGTTTAATGGAAGAACAGACAAGGAGAAACAGAGGAAGAAAGTGGAACTGATCTCTAGCAGAACTGAGTCCCAAGGCCAAAGGGAGTAAAGAACCCCTAGAAGAGAGGGGGTTATCAGTGGAGTCAGGTTGGGAGAGGTCAACCAAGGTAGGTGCTGAAATATAGCTAGTGATCTTAGCAAGAGGATTTCACAGACAGGTCAGGTAGACTTTAGATGATGTTATGTGTTCACTTTTTTAGATTAGAAGACAAATATTTCAAATGTATTTTCAAATGTTCCACATGTGGAATTGCAGTGAATCTGGATCCATCTGTAAAAATATATAAAATGCAGTACCTTTTGATAATTTAGATGAAATAAGTGAATGATTGATATCAGGGACAAGGGACACCTGTAGGTGATTTCCATCTAAAACCTTTACAAAAGTCTAGTGAGTGAAATTGAAAAACCAGTATCACCATCTAATAAGCACAACCAATGGTGTACACCTTCAATTTGGACACATGCATCTTTGAAAGGCATCTTTTCCATTGTGACCACCATTAGAATAAGTTATGAAAAGAAACCAAATTTAGAACCAGAACTTAAAACAAAGATCTTCAAAATCAATGTGGCTTATTCAGTCACATATGTACAAGGATAATAAATATAATAATATAATTGCTAATTTGGTATTTGTCTCATACTTTTTAAATTAGTTTCTGTTTATTACATAATTCAAGTATATAATTTATAATAAATAAATATACATCAATAAGAGACATTACTATTTGGCATCAATTTCTTGGCTATGATGCCAAAAATTAAAGGCAACTGGAGAAAACATTGATGAATTATACTTCATCAAAATTACAAACTTTTGTGCATTGAGGACACTAAACAGAGTGGAAAGGCAACCTAGAGAATGGAAAAAAATTTTCAAATCATATACCTGATAAGAGAATATATTCTTAAAATTCCCTGTAACTCACAACACAACCAAAATAAAACTCAATTAAAAAATATGCAAAGGACTTAGACATTTCTTCAAAAACATACAAATGTCAATAAGCACATGTAAAGATGCTCAACATCACTAATCATTATACTCCAAATCAAAACCATGATATCACTTCATACAAATTAGGATAACTGTTATCTAAAAGAAAAAAAACAGGAATTACTGAAGATGTGGAGAAATTAGAACCCTTATACACTGCTAGTGGAAATGTCAAATTGTGCAATCACTGTGGAAACAATAGGGTACTAACTCAAAAACGTGAGCATGGAAGGTAATTCCACTTCTAGGGATTGAGAGCAAAACTCAAACAGATACTAGCCCATCATTGTTCCCAGTAGCATTACTCACAATAGACAAAAAGTGGAAGCAACCCAAATGTCCCTGATTGAGTGAAGGAATAATCAAAATGCAATAAGCACCCTTAAACAATGGAACATTATTCAGCTTCAAAAAGGAAGGAAGGAAGCTGAGACATCAGCAAATCTTGAAGATATTATGCAAATGAAATGAGTGGCACACAGAGGGGCAAATATCACATTCTTCCACATAAATGTGTTATGGGGCACAACTTAAGAACAGACTGATCACAACTGAAAAGTCCAAATTTGAGACTCTTTATTAAGCTGGCCATCTGACTGTCTCACACAATGCCCCAAAAAAGGGCTATTGGGAGAACAGCCCCAACCGTGGGGTTGTAGAGGTTCTTATACCAAAAATCACATCAATCATAAGTGTCTGTTGCTATGATTCAAAATTACCAACTAACATCATGAGGTCATCAACAGAGGGGAAGTGGGTCAAAACGACCCTTACCTTGGTACAAACTAAAGAATGGTTACTAACATCCACACAATCACCGTTCACATGGTACATTGTCTAGAAGCAATAGGAATCAAAAGAGAGAAATTTTTCATTACATAAGAATTGTCATTTTATATTGCTAAACATGTCACGCTAAGTAACTAATGATGGGTACAGAGGCAGGTTGTTCCCATGGGAGAAGCTTATTTCCTGCATAATATGGAGTCTCAGAGCAAAATGGAGTCTGTTTAGTTTCCCTTATAGTCTGGCCTAAAACATTCTCATGGAACCAGATCTGTCAGCCCATCACAAATGAACTAAAATACCCAAGCTCATACAGATGGAAAGTAGAATGTGTTTGACAGGCAAGGTATTATTAGAGTTTTTATTTGGGAAGATGAAAAAATTTGGAATTGGCTGCACAGTAACATGGGTGCACTTAATGCCACACTGATGTGCACTTTTAAAAATGATTTAATGATAACCCTTTTATGTATTTTACCACAATAAAAAAGTACATGACTAAAATGTATGTACATCTGAATAATAGTGAGTGAGGATTCATGACAGAGGATCTTCACTCTCAGCATAATACATGTTCAATTAATGTTTGTGGGAGGAAGGAAAGGAGGTTTATCTTAGAATTTAGACATGAATGCACGTTTCTATTCTGCATGTCTGAATGTAAAGACTGAGTACCCTAAAAGACATTAGCTAGATATTCTCCTAAAACATATTTTCTCAACATACATTCTGACATTCTCCATCTTCTCTACCTTATTTTCAACTTTACAGTAGCTGCCAAAATTGCAAACACTACATGGGACTCCTCGTAACTGAGAAGCACGAATTCCTCCTAAACATACAGAAGCAGTTACATGCACATCATCTCCTGTGATACTTGATCCCAGAAGAGAAGGAAGATCTACCCACATGGGCAATCCACTAAAAGAAGGATAACAGTCAGAGCAATGAAATAAGTGTTTTGTGATTGACAGGCCACCATCCAGAGTCCAGTTTGGAAGAATTACAATAAACAAGTTTTGGGGGATTTTTTTTCCTACTCAGTTTTCTTCCCCTGAGCATTTATGTGTAGGACCTGGTTTTAATTGAAGTCTTTGGAATTAAATGTTATGAACAGGGATATATCCTGGGTATACAGGGGTAATGAAAGATATCTTCTAAAAGATAGGTGAAATGTAAATCTTGGTCATGCTTTCAATTTAAATGTCATTCTATTCCCTGGGCAAATGTCAAAGATAATAGTCTTCTTCTGTTCATTTGGTTTTGGTTTTTTTTTTTTTTAATACAGTCTTTTTTTATTAAAGATCACCTTCAAGATAGATAACATTTAATATGTGTGATGACTCCTACAAAGAAAAAGAAACATCAAAAGTCTTCTGTTTTAGAATATGTGACATTCCAGTGTTTCAACACAATAAAATGCTATTCATCTTTAAAGCAAGAAAGCTAATCTCCAAATATAGAAGTCACAGGAATTCTCCCTTAAGGAAAAAAAAATATTCTAACAGTAAATTCTTATATTAATATTAATGCATTTTATTTTTTAAAAATTGGTATCAGTAACTCTGCCTGCTAGGATACAAAATTTTAAATTACAGAAAGGAGATAAAATGCAATGGAAACACGTAGGAGAACACTTGTTTTGCCAATATTTTAGAGTCTCTTCTTTAGAAAGTTCATGGAGGCAGAGACTATATTGCTTTGCTCATTTCTATATCCCCAGAACTTTTCAAAAATGCCTAGCACATAGTATTTCATAAGCACTTATTAAATAGATAAACAAAAGAATAAAGGTAAGCAACCATTAAATGTACTTTGAAGGGGAAAACAGGCCACACAATTGTCTAGTTGATTAACTCAAAGCATTTCACTGGAATGACTTACTTGACACATGACTAGTTAGTGACAGAGTTTAGACTGAGACTCGCCTTTTCATTTCTCTCCTCTGAAATGTGTGCTAAAATGACTTAAACTTGCACAGCAGAGTAGAGATCATCCTCCATAAATTCCTGTTGCTGAACTCTTCTCCGGCTATTTCTCAACAGCTGAGATAACTTGGTCTCAAGAAGAGAAGGAAGATCTACCCCCATGTGTAATCACTAAGGAAGGATGACAGACCAAGGAAATAAGTGACGGGTGGGCACCCAGCTTTCTTCAGTCCACTAGGAAGAAAGAAAGAAGCAAAGTTTAAACAGAAGCAGAAGAGGAAAGAAGAAGAAGAGAGGCATACAGGAAGGATCATTGTTATATGACCTGACAACTTGTCATTGTAATGTACAAACCTGCTTCCCCGCCCATAATGTTGCATCACAACCTAGCCTGTCAGTCTGAAAACTGCTCTCCCTGCCCTTTCCGTTGCAGCCATTTCTCTGCCTCCCAACTACTGTCAGTCTGTGAACATCCTAGCTAGCTATTGGTTCATCAGTCAGCTTGCAAGTATCCTTCTCCGTTATTGGTCCCCTGGTGGAATTCAACTGCTTCATGGTAGCTACCCCGCCATCTTTTCTCTTGCTCTTCTCTCCTACACACTTGCTTGCTTTCTCCTCCTCACTTTTCCACTCTTTCTTGCACATGTCCTTTCTCTTTCGTTTCTTTTCCTCTCATTTTTTCTCTTGCCCTGCAGGGAGACACTTTGTTTGCTTAATAAACTCCCTTATGTGATTTCCCGTGTCCGGCGTGGTTTCCGTGGGATTCCTTACAATCGTGGTTTTCACAATTTTCTTTATTGCCTCTGAATTAATACTCTGGGGTCCTTTTTAGTACCAACTTCCAATACCAAAGCCCTAAATCAAATCATAAAGATCAACAAAAACTATTTTTCTACATCAAATCTATTTCATAATATTGTGACTCTAATAGGTACACTGCTAAATATAAAGCTAAAAATAATACTCCATATACAATCAGTCCTTTGCATCCATGGGTTCTGCCTCTGCAGATAAAGCCAATCTCAGAAATTCAGGAAAAAGTTGTATCTGGCAGCTCAGGACACTGAGGCAGGAGGATCACAAGTTTGAGGCCAGCCTCAGCAACTTATTGAGGCCCTAAGCAACTTAGTGAGACCCTGTTTCAAAATAAAAAATAAAAAGGGCTGGGGATGTAGCTTAGCCTTTGGGTTCCATCCCCACTACCAAATCAAAACAAAATAATGTACAGACTTCTTTTCTTGTCATTATTCCCTAAACATACCATGTAACAACTCTTCATATGGCATTTAAAATATTGCATTAAGTATTATAAGTAACCTACAGATTACTTAAAATACATGAGCTGTATGCAAATTGCACACCATTTTATATAATGGACTTGAACATACATTGGTTTTGGCATACTTGGAGATTCCTGGAATTAATTCCCCACAGATACCAAGGGACAACTGTACTTAGGATTTTTTTTTTATTACATGCTTTCTGGTAACATTCCAAGTCTTGAAAACAGTAAACAAGTTTTGCTTTACCAGAAAAAAAAATTAAATGGAATTTCCTTTTTTTTTTTAACTTCCACATATGAGAACATGCAGTACTTGTCTTTCTGTGTCTGACTTATTTTACTTAATGTAAGGACTTCAAGTTCCACCTATTTGGGATGTTTCCTATCCTAACTGAAATAGATGGTTCTTACTCTCTTTTTACTCTCTTTCTATCCCTTAAGAATTACAAAGAATGCTAAATAAATGCTGGGGAGGATGTGGTGAAAGAGCTTCCATGCAGTTGGTGGAAATGTCAATTAGTATTTACACTGTGGAGAACAGTATGGAGGCTTCTCAAAAAACTAAAAATAGACTACCGTATGATATAGTTATCCCACTTCAAAGCACATACTCAAAGAAAGAAAATAAACCTACCAAAGAGTTAACAGCATGCCCATTTTTATGATAGAACTATTCACAATAGCTAAGATATGAAATCAACCTAGGTCCTGTCCGTTGATGGATGGATAAAGAAAATGTGGTTTAGATATACAATGGAATATTATTCAGCCATCATGGAGAATAAAATTCTGTCATTTGTACCAAAATAACTGGAACCTGAGGTCCTTACATGAAGTGAAATAAGTCAGACATAGGAAGACAAGTTCTGCATGTCCTCATATGCAGAAGTTAAAGATACAAAAGTCAATCTGAATGTAGAATAGTGATCCCTAGAGTTTGGAAGAGGAGGGTGGGTGAATTGAGGGAGGCTGACTTTGATCAGTCCACACCGTATGCATGTGCTGAAATTCCATGCTGAACCCCACTGTTCAACCCTAGGGCTGCAAAAACTCCAGTGTATAGATTACCAATCCCAAAGAAAGGGCTTGGGGGACTCCACAGAGAGGGTTTGGACACTTTACTACTCACATGTTCCTTGGCAGTGGCCAGGACAAATGGGGGGTTACACGGCACCTACAAGCAGGGGGAATCACCCACAGTGCAGATGATTCCTTCAGATGGTTTATGAGTCCATTCTTTACTTACAACCCAGTTGCTCGGCTTGGATCCCCACCTAAAGATGGAAGACAAGGGAAGTGGGCAGTTTCCCTTCTCTGTTTCCTTCATTATCACATTCCTTGCAGTCCTTCTTACCTCACCTCGAGCAACAACAAGCCATCCTAGGCACTGACCTGAGTTTACCCCCAACCTATCAATATGCCCAGCTAATACATGTTAATCAAAAATGAGATACGTTTTAAACAATTTATAAGCTATGTTAACATATCCTACTAGAAGAACAAAATTTGAGACTAAAAAGTTTGAAATATGTAAAGAAAGGCTTAAAGAAAATTAGAAATTTTTGTCTCAAAGCACCTTAGGGAGAAAGTGTGCTTTATTCTTCCTGTGTGAGAAAACTCACCATAAGCCCTTTTTAGCACAATTCAAACTCCTTAGTGGAAATCAATTATTTTATTACTTCCTTATTTAAAACCTGACAGACGCTTAAAATACTTTCAGGTGTTATAAGGATCTAACACAAAATCCTGATTTGAGTTTATAAATCTGGATCCTGCCTGAATCTGCAGGTTACCCCCTTAGTCCCTCCATTTAAACCCCCAAGATGACTGTGTCCTCTCTCTCTCAGCTCTGACCTCTGTAAGATCCCTGGTGGGTCTGGGACAACTTCTCCAGGCTGATGTAGTCTGGCTCATGTCAATCCACCCCATCCCCTCAAGAAGGCATGTCCCACATGTCTGTGCTTCCACCAGGGCACTCCTCATGGCTGTACACATCTGTCCCCAACATGTGTTCTGCACTGCAAGTACTATAAAAATTGAAGAAATGGGTAGACAAAGGAAGCTCACCTAGCAGAAGCAATGGGGCTAGGAAAGGAAGGAATATAATGTCAATTGAATGTTAAAGAACAAACATTCCACTATTCAACTCTTGGTTTTCCATGTGCTTTATTATGCAGCCTGTTTAAGTCACTAAGGAACAGACCCAAACCCAACCCATTTATGGTAAAGAGAAAATTTCAGTTTTATTTTTAACTCTATTAGACATATCAACATCCTACAGCATAAAATCTATACACATATTTTCTTCCTCCCACTAGAGACTCAATCTTCTATGAATCTAATTTTCTGTTACAATTGAGTGCCCTCTCTTGACACTTGAGCATTTTAATTAGTGTGAAGCTGATTATATTTTCAGCATTATCAATACTTTTCAGAAAAAAGGGGGAAAAAAGGATTCCAAGGAAATATCAAACCATGGTAGAGTGGTAGATGTATGCCTTATGACCCAGGATGCTCAGACTAGATTAGGATTCAGAAGCTGGCAATGTGCTCTATACTAATAACTAATAGAGTCGCTTTGCTTTCATGAAGCCTCCAAATCCTAGAAACCTCATCACGTCACTCCACTGGGACTAACAGCTGACCTTTAAGGCCTCGAGTTATAAGCACCATAGGGTGCCAATACCTGGCCCTGCAAGTCAATGGATTTTTCCTGCACTTCAGCTCAAGTACAACTGAAAGACTGAGCTGAAACTTCCAATTAGTAAAAAGATATTTAAAAGAGTTGCAATAATTATTCTAAAATCCCAAAGTAGGGGGTTTCCTTTTCATTTGTTCATTCAGTTGCTTTCATGTCTCCCTTCGGTTTAGCATAATTCCAAAGTTGAATTTAAGACATGTCCTAATTTACTACTTATATGGATTGTGGTCATCAGTGTCAGAGCTGTGCTTACAGATGAACAAAGTAGCTATCTGGTGTGACCACCTATGAGGTGTGCTTCCCTTCTCAAAAAGAAAACTACCCACTGTAGTCTGAAAACTTGAGACCCGGAGTCTACAATATGACTTGTCTTCTTAGAAAATGCTACTAGTCTTGGACTGGTGTGATATGATGTTTATATATATGTATATATATATATATATATATATATATATATTTTTTTTTTTTTTTTTTTTTTGGTTGTGTTAGGGATTGAACCCAGGACCTTGGCATTGCTAGGCAAGCATGCTACCAACTGAGCTATATCCCCAGCCCCTGGTAACTTATGTTAAGTTTTCATTTGACACCACTTCCCTGTACATTCAAGTAGGAAGGCACGAGGTACCTAAAGGGTCAACCTAGTCTAGAAAAAGAAGACTGCTCCAAGATTGTATGTATCATCTACTTTGCAGTTTGGGTTAGAAACAGAACTGGTTTGAATAGCATAGCCGAAAGACTGCCTCGAAATTATTTTACTTGTCTTAGTATCAAATACAAACAATAAATAAATAAACAGCAAGTTTAAGAGCCTCCATATTCATTTCTTATGGCTTCTAGATCAAATTATCACTAACCTGGTGGCTTAAAACAAAAGAAATTCATTATCTCACCATTTTATAGTCTGGAAATCTGAACTCAAAACGGCAGTGGGGCCACACTCCCTCTGGAGCCTCCAGGGGGAAATTTGCCCTTGGATTCTCCACTTCTAGTGGTAGCCTACAGTCCTTGGGCTTGTGCTGCTTCACTCCAATCTCTGCCTCTAGCTTCACTTTCTGTTCTATATATCTATATTTAAATTCCATATGCTTCTCTCTTAAAAAAATATATATGTAATTGCATTTAGGGTCCAGGTGGATAAAGCAGGATTACCTCTTTATCTCAAGCTCTTTCACTTAATTACATCTTATAAATCCTTTTTTTTCCAAATATGGAGGCATTTACAGTTTCCAGGGGGAGAGGAGTATCTCTTGGGGGTCATTTCTCAGCCTATCGCAGCATCACTGGATGTGTCTTTGAGTCATGAGTGATAAATTCAATGAGGGACAATTTGGTTTGTTTTAGGATTGGCTACTGTTTTCATCAGCTTTTTGACCACTGCAACTAAAGGACCCAATCAGAACAATAGTAAAGGAGGAAAAGTTTGTCTGGGGGCTCATGGTTTCAGAGGTCTCAGTCCATAGAAGACCAACTCCATTCCTCAGGGCTCAAGGTGAGAAAGAACAATATGGCAGAAGAAAGCAGCTCACCTGATGATCAGAAAGCAGAAAGAGAAAAAATTCCACTTGCCAAATATAAATATATACCCCAAAGCCACACCCTCAATGCCCCACCTCCTTCATTAATTCAGTTACCACTTAATTAATTCCATCAGGGGATTAATTCACTGATTGAGTTAAGGCTCTTGTAACCCAATCATTTTTTCTCTGAACCTTCTTGCATTGTCTCACATGTGAACTTCTGGGGACACCTCACATCCAACTCATAACAGCAACATAGAAAGAGAGAACAAGGATTTTATCAACATATTCACAAGGCAAAGACTATACAATATCTAATTCAATACGCTGTCCAGTAGTTGGTATAGAGATACAGTAGCTAACAAACCAGCCCCTACACACTGTCAATATGTTCAGAACAGTATCAAGTCCAAGCTGTTTCCTTGATTGTAATTTGTCTGCATTATCTCAGTATCAAGAACTACTTATTCAGGCTGGGGAGATAGCTCAGTTGGGTAGAGTGCTTGCCTTGCATGCATAAGGCCCTAGGTTCAATCCCCAGTACTACAAAAAAAGAATTACTTATTCTATAACTCTGGGGACATCTTTCTAACACATGGTGAATCAAAATTTTTGACACATTTAACCCCAGTTAATTCTATCTATTTTACAGGGAAAACAAAGTTTGTTTTAAGTTAAGAAAATACAAATACTCTTCTACCAAACTTACCATTCAATCGCCCTCAAATCCCCTCCAGTGTATTCTATGTGACATTTTATCATTTTTCTGTGTGCCATGATATTTTAAAAATGATATACAAAAACAAGTGGGCTAAAACTAGATCCTTGTGGAATATCTACATTGCAGGAAAGGTCCATGAAGAAAAGGCAGAGAGAGCAGTTACCTGGTATTCAAAGACAGGCTCCTCTGCATACAGTAGAGAAAAAAAAAGTAGGTTTAGAGCAAGGCTTGCCAAGAACAGATGACAATGTCCACAAGGCAATAATGTCAGTGTCACTGAAAAGAGAAGTAGAGACTGAAAGTGTCCACCAAATTAGGTAGTTAGAAATCACTGGAAACGCCAACGAGAACAGTCCAGTGGACTTATAGGGAAAGGTCACAAAGCAAGGAATTGAGACATGAAGAGGAGGAGAGGGGATATTCACAGAAAGAATAAACTGCTCTTTAAGAAGGTTATTCTTGATGGTACTGATAGAAATCAGTCAGGGGCGGAGGGAGATCTTTTGTGAGGTTAAGACTCCAGTGTGTTTGGTCTTAAAGGCAAATAGCTACTCTGGAAGAAGAGTTTAAAGATGAGGATATCGGTAACTACAGGTAACTACACTTGGTAGTGGTTTGGTTTGATTTGCTTTTGTGTTTGTTTGCTTGCTTGCTTGCTTGTTTTTTGTACCAGGGATCGAACTCAGAGGCACTTAACCACTGAGTCACATCCACAGATGTTTTTATTTTTTACTTTGAGGCGGGGCTTCACTAAGTTGCTAAGTCGCTGAGGCTGGCTTTGCACTTTGGATCCTCCTGCCTCAGCCTGCCAAGCTGCTGGGATTAGAAGGGAGCACCACCATGCCTGGCTCTCTTAATAGTTTTTTAAATAAGTTGGAATGGGTTGAGACTGTGCCCAGGAGAAAGGATTGGTCTTGGACAGATGTTTGCTGGCTAAAGAGAAAGGAGGAAAGAGTGTGTCAAACCATTTTACCGATCAGAAATCTGAAAGTTGAAGTGGCTTAAGTTGAAGTTGAATATAACTTGGGATATCTCTTTTCTCTGTTCCCCAGGGATTTAGACTGAGGCATCTTTAAAATGAGGAAAGTCATTGAATTTTACAATTGGCAAGTCATTTGTGACCTTTACAAGGTCGCTTTAGTATTTCATTCAGCCTGCAGTTATATGTCATCCTGGTGAATGGAACACTAGGCAAGACAAGAGCACTAGAGTCTAGAGTTAACGTTTTCATTATTATTTCATTATTTCACATTAGCTGTTTATAGGGAAGACACAATTTGGGGCATATATTTTTCCAAAATGAAGGAGATGGGTGAAATGATGGCTCAAGTCATATCCAGCACTTACTTTTCTTTCTTTCTTCTTCTTCTTTTTTTTTTAATCTATGTGTCCAACACACAATGCTGGCCATGGTATGAAATACCAGCAAGAGGCAGGGACTGGGGACCCTCAGGGACATCCTAGCATTTTTCAAAAGTAAACAATACCTAGTAAAAATCATCCTGGAGTGCTCCTTCCTGAGTCAAGGTCAGCTGTCAGGAGAAAGCATCAAAATGTATATTTCGAGGGAAATAAGGTAATCAATTTCTGGTACGGATTATTTTCCTAATTCCTCACGTCAAGCTTAACCTGAAAATGTCAAGATCTTTGACCACTGGATGCAGTTATTCCTCAGTATGAGAAATGTGAGGAAAAAAGAGTCAAAAATTTAGTGAATTTCAAATTCATTAATTTGAATACTATGAGTATATTGTGAGTCAGTCCCTTGAGATATTTCACACACCACGCTAGCTGGAAAGCTGTGATTACACATGCTATCTTTTTTAAGGCTATTTGAATAGACTCTGCCAAGTCTTGAGCCAGAGGAATTGGCTTAAGCCAATTCACGCATAATGAAGACTATAGAACTTTGATATTTAAAAAGATATATTATTTTGTCTGATACATCTTCCTGTCAGCATGTTCATTATGTGTTCCTTTGTTCTATTCAGAATTTCTAGCTGTCTGTTTGTACATCGATTTTACACCTCCCACCACAAAGCTTAGAAACACTGACAAGCATCCTCAACTCTAAAACGATGCAGTGTGAGGAGGAGGACTTTTCTCTTGCATTCATCTCCATAAAATATGCACCCATGGTTAATGCGTTCAGTTCCAAGTCTTTGGTATCTTATCCCTGTTTTTGAATAGACGGATTTCCAACAGACGTTTTGCTCACATTAGAGTGAAGGTGCTGTCAAAACCACAAAAGGTTCTATTAGAAGGAGTTGGATTAATTCCAGAGATGTTTCAAAACCACTGCAATCATCCTTATCAAAACCAAAACACATGTGATCATGGCATAATAAATTCCATTGCTATGTATAATTATAATGCACAAATTTAAAAAAAAAGAAATACCGCATGCTGGTAACTAATTATCTACCTTGATGAACTTGTCTGTGTTCACTTATCTTCTCCCAAAGCCCTTACTTCTGTTTAACCTTTTTTTTCTTGGTACCAGGAATTGAACCCAGGGACAATTAATGACTGAACCACACATCCCCAGTCCCTTTAATTTTTTTATTTTGAGACAGGGTCTTGCAAAGTTGCTTAGGGCCTCACTAAGTTGCTGAGGCTGATCTCAAACTTGGGATCCTCCTGCTTCAGCCTGCTGAGCTGCTGTAATTACAGGCATGTGCCACTGTGCCTGGTTTTCTGTTTAACATCTTGAACTTCCCTCTGAGACTGGAGTGGCTTCCTTCTTTCACTTTGCACACATGACTGTGTTCCCTGAGAAACTGATGGGTTGTCAATGGATTGTGGAATTTAGAGTTCAAGAGACGTGTCCGCTCATCTTTTTCCTGTCATTTGCTTTGTAGTATTTTAGCAACCACTGAATCAGAAGCTAAATGTATTTCTCTGTAAAAGGACGATTAATAAAAACCTCCTGATCTACAAAGGAAGTAGTGCAAGAAACAAAGGAGACAGTTGACCGGGGAGCACTCTGCAAACCAATCTATGACTCGCTGTAGGAGGGAAGGCAAAGCTAAGCAGTCTCCGCACTGTCCTCTCAGGCCACAGGAACTTCCTTCTGATCCAGCACTACACCTGCCAGGCAGGCTTTGCCATTGCCACTCTGCCTGGGTCTGTGAGAGAATATCCTTCTGAGGTGAAAGGGGGCAGGTGCCAGCCCTGCTTCCTGTAAGCCTAACCTTACCTCCAGGTGTCCAGGAAATCACAGGTGCTCAGGCTGGCTTTTTTGAGCGCCTTCAAATCACTAATCTTGTGCCTCATTTTTCTGAATCTCAAAAGCTGAAATATTGTTCATTTTAAGCAGATGATTCCTGTTTAACAAGGAATCATCGAATCAAAAATATGACATTTTATATAATAGATATATGTATATATATAAATATATATATTATATGTATTATATATATACAGCCATAAAAAAAGTATGAAATCCTGTCATTTGAGATAACATGGATGGAATTGGAAACCATTTTGCTAAGTGAAATAAGCCAGGCATAGAAAGCCAAGTGTCACTTTATCTCTTTCATATTTGGAATCTAAAAAGTCAATCTTACAGAGGTTAAAAGGGGAATGGTGGTTACCAGAGACTGAAGAAAAGTATGGGGAGGGAGGGAAATATGGGGATATGTTGGCCAATGGGTATTAGACTACAATAAGACAGGAGAAATAAGTTCTGGTCTTTTAATGCGCAAGAGGGTGACCACAAATGATGATAATGTAAAAAAAAAAAAAAAAAAAGCTAGAAGGAAGGATTTTGAATATTTTCACCACAAAGGAATGATAAACGTTTGAGGAGATTGATATGCCTATCCTGAGTTGAATATTACATAGCATATACATGTGTCAAAACATTCCATCGTATCCCATAAATACCTGGGATTTTTTGTACCAATTAAAAAACTGAATGTTGAAATGGTAATAAGTCCCAAGTTATCAAAGGACTGCTATTTGTGTCAAATGCACTTATTCAGTCAACACACAACTCTTTCTACTTTGGGATCTGATATGAGGCCAAATGTAGTCCATGAGTAATGGAGCAGGACAGGGTATTTCTGAAATTTTTTCTCCCAAAAGTTCACTGTTGCTAATGAACTTTAATTTAAATTTTTTAATCAAGTTTTCAAACAATCTTAACCCAAATAGTTAACATCTCAGTCAAATTAAAATTCTAGAAATGGATATCCATTCCCTGTGGTGTCCAAGACTTCTTGGTTCTGACTGCATCTAGCACTGGAGTAAAAATGCTGACTCATCACAACTTTAGACAATAGCATTTGGAGTCACCGATGTGCATTGTAGTGGTGTAATGTGTTTAACTTTCAAAGAAAGAACTATCAACTCAGAAATCAATGGTTTTTAAAATTTGTATTAGATACAAATCTTTTCTTGTAAGTAATATGAGATCATTTTATGACACCTGTAATGATTAATTTGAATTGTTAACTTGATTGGATTAAGAGATGCTGATGATTAAGAGACCTCTGGGTGTGTCCATGATAGTGTGTGTCTAGGAATGATTAGAATTGGAATAGTGAACTAAAGTGGAGACCCTCCCTAAGCATGGGTGGCACCGCCCAATAGGATGGTGGCTTGGACGGAAAAATCTGGAAGAACAGGAAGGAGATGCAGATGCAAACTCGACTCTTATTGAACGGGTTCTTGATTGCTGTTTCAATCGTCTGAGGATATGGAACTCTTGCTTCTTCACTTTTCCAAAGAGGACTCTGCCAGTGATTCTCCAGGTAGTTTCCAGAAGCTTTGGTCTTGGACTAGGGTAGCACTGTTGATCCTTCTTGTTCTGGGGCTTCGGCATCTTGGACTGCACAGCTACTGGTTCCTCCAGCTCTCCAGCTGCAGACAGCCATTTTGGACTATCCAGCTTCTGGTCCTGCAAGCCAATCTAATAAATCCCCTTTTATAATCATACTTCCTGTTGATTCTGTTCCTCTACAGAACCCTAATACAACACCCCATCACAGTTAGCCAATTGCTTCATTTAAGAAGTATTCTTTTTTTCTATCCATTTCATTTTTCCCATAGATTTCAAAGTAAATGGTACTCTATTGTAAATTGAGTTGTCCCTTTTATTGTATCAAACTGTCAGTTTCCCTTTATAAGGAAAGAGGAATCAGACTCAGCACAGTGCCTATGTAGAATACACACACACACACACACACACACACACACACTCACTGAATGAATGAATCAGTCTATCAGTGAATTGACTTTAAGTGACTTGTTTAAATTTGAATAGCTAGAAAGTTCAGATTTGAACCTATAACTGACCTGCCATTCTTTCTACTATATCACACCACCTCTATTCTAACACACACAAGAAAAGTTTAAGTTAATTGTCAGGTCTAATTACAGATTTTCAAGTACCTGATTACACTTTCCCTCATGCACATGTGAACATGTTAATTCTAGATTCTAAGGAAATATGCTGAAATGATGTTCATTATGATGAAGATGTAGAAATTCTCTTGTCTTTCTCTCTTCCTTGAGTATTCTCCAAAGAAGGCTAAATTTTACATTTCAAAACAGATTGTTCCCTTGTTCCATTCCTGGAACTTTTTCATTGTTGAGAATCCCAGAAATCATGCATAGTCGTGCCATTGTGGGCTGAGGAGGAGTAAGGGAGAAGTAATTTGACAACAATTGCTTTAGAAATCCACAAGATACATTTACAGACTGTATGTCCTTTTCTTAGTTATATTTAGTGTAGGAGAAAAGAACAACAATCATGATATAAAGAGGCCCCATCTTCTTACAGCAAAGGGAATTTTATCCAAACGTAAAAAGGCTCCAAATGAGAGACTGAGAACACTCCTTTGTCAGGCTCATGCTAGAGCTCAGACCATAACACTGGACAGAGGTTACAGAGTATAAAGCACACCACCAAGTCCAGATTTTAACCTTTTCCATAATATTTGCTCCATATCATGAAGCAAGATTTGGGTAAACTACAAAGTGCTAATGCAGTCCTATTCCCTGTTTTGTGTCTTTCACAAAATGATGAGCATGTTTTCTCCTACGCTGAGATCTGAAGAAGCCATACAGCTTTGTATTATCTGATGAGATCACATATGCTCCATGACTTAAAATGGGTTATGTTAAAAATCCATCATCTGTTAGAACAATTAGGTCATGGTTTCGAACTAACTGTCTCGGAGCTACTGGCATTAAATATAGAATCTTAAAGATAATTTGCAGAAACTTTAGGGAGAATATATAGAACCTCCTCAACTTATGATGAAGTTACATGCCAATAACATCAACAGTAAATTGAGATTTTCATAAGTGAGAAATTATTTAATGCACCTAGCCTACCAAACATCCCACCTAGCAACCCAGCACACTGTGGAGTATTGGCTCTTTTTCCTCGCAGTCACGCGACTGACTGTGAGCTATGGCTCACTGCCACTGCCCGACATTATGAAAGAGAATTGTATTGTACCACATATTGCTGGCCCTGTAAAAGATCCAAATTCAAGATTAGAAGTACAATACAATACAAAGTAGTATACAAGAAAAGGGGGTTTTAAGAGGAAGAAATTCACATTCAGCAGAGAGAATCAGGAAGCAAAGGCTTGAACAGCATCCTTTGAATTTAGTCATTAAAAGGTGGTTGAAAACTTACTGAAGGTGTTTTGAAAATGTGTGTGAAAGGTTGGAGTTCAAGAAAATTGGAATGGAAATTCAAATACTGGTAAAAATCCAATGAGAAGAGGAGTGTGCCTAGGAAAAATGGCACTGAAAAGAAAAGAAAGTAAAGATCCCTGGAGTTAAGATCAAAGAACATAAAACTAGAGGTTCTGTTGAAACATCCCAAGGTGGCTGCTGTGCAGGAAGTTGTAGATAGATCGAGTACCAAAGTCTCCAATGGCTGTTGTAGACCACAGGCCCATCTAGTCAAACAGCAATGAGGAAGGAATGAGAGTAGTGTGGTCACTTACTCTAAGCATTAAAAGACAACAGGCAGTGACAGGCAGAGATGGGCAAAAGAGTACAAATCAGAAAATGAGGAACCCGACTGATACTGAAAAACCTCACCCTCCACCACTGTCAGCACCCTGAAATACCCTAGGTTTGGAAGAATAAGTCCTCCCCAGTGGAGAGGGACAAAAGAGAAATGGACCTTGTCATAAGGGTTGTGGTCACTAAGGCGGGAGAATCAGAAGTGCCAGATGTTCAGCTAATGGGTAGAGGGTATGTCTAGAAGAAATGATGGCTGATGAGGATGGGGTGTGGAAGAACTTGACAAGAAGCCAGGATGGAACTGATGAGCCTCAAATATCTCCACTCAGGCACAGGATGTCAGAATGAACTGGCATCCCATGTGGTACTGGATCTCCAGGGAATAAGGAAGGATGATTGTACTTCTAGTCTCCTGGCTACAGTACTTCCTCAGAGGAAATGGTTAGAAGTCAGAGAGAGAGGCATTGACCATATTGAGAAGTCAGAGAGAGAGGCATTGACCTAAGGACCAATTTTGTCCTTAGGATGGTTAATCTAGGAAAAGTATCATTGGAGACTAAGACCCTATGTCAGCATTTGCACATTCTTTCTCTGTCCTTAGGGTTTTTCTTTCCCCCTTGAGTCACCATCATGGCACCTTTTCATAAGAATTGTTCTTACCTGTCAAGTTGGCTTCTTTGCAGCCTGTGGAAGACGAGCCATGCATTGCACCCAGATTCCCAGAAGCCCAGGGACAGTAATGGGCAGGGGAGGGAAGACTGAGGGGAAGTCAGGGGATGGCTGAGAGGATGGTCTCCATGGGAAGAGATCATCATTAGAGCAGGTACATGCTTTGTTCCCTCATGCCAAAGTTTTCTTACTTCCTTTTTTAAGTTTTACTTTATTTTTGATTGACTTGACACACAATTGTACATCTTGAATGCGATCCATCATGATATTTCAATACATGGCTATATGTATAATAATCAAATTAGGGAATTAGCATATTCATCACCTTAAACACTTATCATTTCTTTGGGATTAAGACATTCAAAATCCTCTGTTTCAGCTATCTTACATATACATGTTTGTGAACTATGGTCACTCTACTGTGCAATAGAACACTACAAGTTTTCTTATTTCAGTGCAACAAGGACCAAGAAGGAGTTTTCCCACTATTAGGGTCTCCTCTTCTCTTTCTCATCAAGTTCCTTTCCTCCAGAATTTTCTAGTCTCCAGCACTATCTCCTCTTCCTTAACACATGCTTTGACATTTATTGGGTATAATTTCGATAGTACAGAAGTTATCAAAATGTCCTTAGTGTAAAGGGGAATGACAGCTGACAGGTAGTGGAGAAATAGGCAGATCCCTGGAAACGGAGTGTGAGCCTTAGCTAACTCCATGTACAGTCATGCACACATGATGACATTTCAGTCAATAACAGACCATGTATCAATGGTGGCCCCGTGTGGTTATATTACCTAGTAACTGCATAGCTGTTTTGCCTTAGTTGTTCTAAGTACAGTCTGTGAGGGTCACACAGTGATGAAATTGATGAATAATGCTTTTCTCAGAATGTTTCCCTGCCATTATCATGCATGACAGTACTAAGTTTATGGTTTGGGGCAAGTTATCTCACCTCTTTACCTCAGTTTCCACATCTATCCAAAGAGATAATAATATCTATTCAGGAGGTATTTTGTTGGGATTAAAAGATGTTGTTTGAAGCACTTTTGAAATGATAAAGCCTATATTATATGGAAGATTTTAGGGACTATGGTAAGTGGAGTAAGAAATGTCCAAATGGAATGATTTGGACATTCATAGAAGAGAAGACACTCCCTGCATGTGTTACAGCTGATGATTTTACTCTTTGTGTGGGCATAGAAGCCACCTGCTGTGGTGCACACCTGAAATCTCAGCAACTCTGGAGGCTGAGGCAGCACAGAAAGATGTAAAATCACAGTTCCCTACAAATTATCTCAGAATCTCTTTCAGGTCAAACAGTAAAGGAGGAATAAATAAATAAATAAATAATTTTATTTCTTGAACCATAGCCTAGGTAGAAAACTACTTATACAGATAAGAAAATCTTGTAAATCTTTAGCCCCAAAGTACTTTAGAACTCAAAAACAAAGAAACAATCAAAGCCATTGTGAGAGCTGTACTTGTTCATTTAGGTTGAGCTTAAAACCCCTTATACCATTATCAAATCCCTTCCAACTCCAAAATAAACTGCATACGTGAATAATTTTTGAATTGCAGCAAGTTTTTCACGCTTGTGAATAAGTCAATTCTGTTACTATTTTATAACCTGAATAAAATTGTAAAGGAATGCTGATTTTAGTCCAAAAAAGGCATTTTATCAGAATTCTTAGAGCATTCCTTACCCATCCATACTTGTGAATCATGGGTGCAAAAACACAGACAGAAAAATTGTCAGAAAATGTAAATGTCTTTAAAAACACCTCTATGTGAGAAATCATTAGCATAAAATGGTGAGGCAAGTAAAAATGAATTGCATAGATAACAGCAAAACAGACATTACTCTTGAAGCAATTTGACTAGGATTTGCATTTATTTGAATGAGAGAAATAATTGCTAACATCTATTGAATGTTTGCTTTGCAATAGATAGTTGTAGTCATTATACCCTTATTAATTCATTGAATCCTCACAACACGATGAATTACAATTACCTCCATTTTATAGAGGCACAGAAAGACGATCCCACCCAAGCTTCCCAAATGGAACTTAAAGCCAGGATTTACAGCGGGGGACTCTGGCTTGAGAAGTCATGTCCTTAGACACAAACCATACCGCTTTCAGACCCTCTCTTGATGGGAAGGGGAGTATTTATTAAAGTTGTGGCATCCAGAGGACACCAGAAAGGAGGTGGCTCTCATCCTTGAACTGGGGCTCTGAAGACAGCATGCTTCAATCTGTCACTTATTAAATGATCCCTTCTCAATTTCCCTTAAGTGTCCATATAGCCGAAGAGAATTTCTACATTCAAAGAATTAAAATCGCTGAGGAAGTTGCAAAGTGAGATATAATTATAACTCCACAGGGAGTTAAATTCTAGAAAGTATTTAAACCTATATATCAAGACCTTTTGTTGAATTTAAGCAAAAAGAGATAAAAAGAAAAGAATGTAACTATTTCTATAAGTAATTTGGTTATGTTTTAAAAAAAAGCTAATGGACTTTGAGACAGAACACAAACAATATTGATACAGAACCCTATGATAATTCTGGTATGGTTAAAAATTAGTAAATGATTAACCAAGGCAAAGAATACATTGCAAAAGTAACGTACCTACACTACAGATGCAAACTGACGGGGGAAGAGAGAAAGAGAACAAATTGGTAGCAGATTTACCTTATAAAACCAATAAGACTATTAGAAGGAAAAAAATGTTGGTAACTAAACTTTTCCCAAGGGAGTTCATGCTTCCAATCCAGACCATGGCTTGTTTATGGCAATTGTTCTCAAAGTGTGGTCCCCAAACCTGGCAACTTATTAGAAATGCAAATTTTCTGGTCCTACCCCAGACCTCCTGAATTAGAAACTCTAAGCAGGCCCCAGCAATCTTTAACAAGCCCTTTAGGGTTCTGATACACCCTCAAGTTTGGAATCTTAGTTTACAGTTTAATTTAACTTGGAGGGCCCTACTTAGATAGCCAACTTGTATTTAAAAAAAAAAAAAAAAATCCTTTATTGAACTAAATGTTCCTCTGAGAAGTATCCGAGAATTTCAGTTTCAAAAGAAGACTATAGCCTTCTGCTTATGGCCAAAATGTAATTACAGAAACTGCATTTATCATTCCAAGGAAACAACAACAATAACGAGAGTGGAGGGGAGGGAGAGGAAGAAAGAGAGAGGGAGAGAGAGAAAAGCTAAGAAAAAAAAAAAAAAAACAGGCAAAATAATTTTTTTTGGAAAATTACATACAGCAAGTAACAAAAGACAGTAATTACTGAAAGACAGAAAGCAAACATAGTGAGCCTCTTAATTGCCCCAGCTTCCTTCTTTGGCAGAGTTTCTAGGGTATGATACAAGAAGAGGGAACCATACCAGACCCTAGCATACCTATTTCCAGGATAAAAGAAAAACTAGCAAACCTAAATACAAGATGGGAAAAGTTTTGAACATATACTTCACCAAAGAATTTTCACATAGGTGACAAATAAGTGCATGAAAACACTAGGGAAACTAAAAATCACAATGAGATATAGCAGTAGACCTATTCAAAAGACTGAGACAAAAAAGACTGACTATACCAAGTGTTGGCAAGGATCCAAGTGACTGGAATTCATATATTCTGCTGGTGAGAACATACAATGGTGTGGTCATTTTGGTAATTTCTTAAAAACATAGATAAACACCCATGATATGATCAAGTAATTTCATTCCAAGATAAGACTCAAGAGATGTGAAAGCATATGTCTATACAAAGACGTATACAAATATTCTTCGCAGTTTTATTTGTAATAGACATAAAATTGGAAACAACCCATCAACCCTTGAGTAACAAATCTGTTTTAGCTGAATGAACTACTGATAACACTCAATGACACAGATGAATCTCAAAATAATAATGCTGAATGAAAGAAGCCAGTCCAAAAGAAAAAAAAACACTACATACTGTGTAATTACATTTATATATAATTCTGGAAAATAAAAACTAAAGAATACTGACTCAGAGGGTGTCAATGATTAGGTGGATCAGAGGAAGGGAGGAGAAAGAGGCATGAGGAAAATCCTGGAGGTTTGGGATATGCTCATTATCTTAATTGTGGTGTCTATTTTGTGTTTCTTTTTGCCAAGTCTTGTTTTCCAGAACTGGAAAATCAACTGAAGAAAGGTAAACTCAATCCTGCATTGGCTGACAAAAGCTTCAGATGTATTTGCATGTTCATAGGAAACTTAAAATCTAAGGAAACTTCTAGAAAGAAAGAATCCTCTCTAGAGACAGACTCTGACTGTTCAGTAGGAGGGCAACTTTCTAGTGCTGTTCCAACCATGTTTCCCACATGGGTTATGACTTTGCTCCCAGGGAACCAAACCTAGGTAACACATCCATTAAAACTGGATTCTACACAGGATGGATAACTACTATGCCTATACATTATAAAAGCATCTTTTTCTGGTTACAATTTAAAAGTAACTAGTAGGGCACTGTTTTCTATTTTCAACCATTTTTCCCCCAATACTTGTATCATATTGAAACCAGTCTTGAAAATCAGGACTGAGTCCTCATTCCTCCACGTGTTAAAGATTAAACACCCAAGAAATGACAAGGCAAGAGTAAAAAGTAAATTTTATTTAAAAGACAGTACAGAGGCAGTCGCAGAGTGAGCTGGCGGCTGAGTCAGGCCGCCTACGTCACAGAGGTAAGCAGCGGGGAGGTAAGCAGCGGGGAGCTAACCCGCCCAGCCAGCAGGCCAAGGACAGACATCATAACTGAGTGACCCTGCATGACCCCTGCACCTAGGTCAGTGCCATCACTGGATGGTCATAGTTGCGGAGCAAGCTTGCGTCGCGGAGGTAGCAGGCGGGCACCCAACCCGCCTGCCTTGCAGAGCTGGGCAGCGGGTAGCCAACCCGCCCAACCACCAGGCCAAAGACAGACACCACCACTGAACAACCCCATCCAACGACCAAGCCGAGGTTTATTGCCATCAGGGAGTTAGCCAGAGGCTTCTTTATAAGCTGGTGCAGGCATTTTGAATTACTCCTGAGGGCATGGCCATCATCATTGGAAGGGCAACTCCCTTCCTGAGACACCAACAGGAGGCTAGAAGAACTTTGACAAGATTCAGGAGCCAAGAAGAGGAGGTATTGAGATACTCGGGACCAACTCAGAGTCACCAGGAAATATACTCCACCTGAGGGCCACCACCCATAGAAGGCCAGCTTCGTACTGGAGCACCGCAGTATCAACTTCCTCCAAGACTTCAGGCTACTGAAGGCTAAGAGGTGAGTTATGGGAAATTTACAGAGACAATATTAGTCAATAGAGGAAGTCTGCAAGATCCCAGAATTTCACTATTAGAACAATATGAGAAAACAAGGGAAGAAAATGTCCCGAACAAACCTAGATGGTATAGCAATAATATCCAATGACAGCATGGCAGAAGAAATGTCAAAAAGGGAGTTCAGAATGTACATAATCAAAACAATCAGGGAAGCAAACGATGAGAGGAAAGAGCAAATGCAGGCATTGAATGATCGCACCAATCGACAGTTAAAAGAGCAAATACAGGAAGCAAAAGATCATTTCAATAAAGAGTTAGAGATATTGAAAAAAAAAACAGAAATCCTTGAAATGAAGGAAACAATAAACCAAATTAAGAACTCCATAGAAAGCACAACCAATAGGATAGAACACCTGGAAGACAGAACCTCAGATATTGAAGACTAAATATTTAACCTTGAAAACAAAGTTGAACAAACAGAGAAGATGGTAAGAAATCATGAAAAGAATCTCCAAGAACTATGGGATATCATGAAAAGGTCAAATTTAAGAATTATTGTGATTGAGGAAGGCACAGAGAAATAAACCAAAGGAATGGACAATCTATTCAATGAAATAATATCAGAAAATTTCCCAAATCTGAAGAATGAAATGGAAAATCAAGTCCAAGAGGCTTATAGGACTCCAAATACACAAAATTACGACAGACCCACACCAAGGCACATTATTATGAAAATACCTAACATACAAAATAAAGACAAAATTTTAAAGGCTGTGAGAGAAAAGAACCAAATTACATTCAGGGGGAGACAAATACGGATATCAGTAGATTTTTCAATCCAGACCCTAAAAGCTAGAAGGGCCTGGAAAAACATTTTTCAAGCCCTGAAAGAAAATGGATGCCAGCCAAGAACCTTATACCCAGCAAAACTTACCTTCAAATTTGATGAAGAAATAAAATCCTTCCATGATAAACAAAAGCTAAAAGAATTTACAAAAAGAAAGCCAGCATTACAGAACACATTCAGCAAAATATTCCATGAGGAAGAGGTGAAAAACAAAGGAGCAAATCAGCAAAGGGAGGAATTATCCTAAAGGAATTGTTAAATAAAGGAAGAACCAAGACATGTCAAAAAAAAAATTAAAAAATAAAATTAAAAAAATGAACCAAATGACCGGGAATACAAATCATATCTCAATAATAACCCTGAATGTTAATGGCCTGAATTCATCAATCAAAAGACATAGACTGGCAGATTGGATTAAAAAGAAAGATCCAACAATATGTTGCCTGCAAGAGACTCACCTCATAAAAAGAGATATCCATAGACTGAAGGTGAAAGGATGGGGAAAAACATACCATGCACATGGACTCAGCAAAAAAGCTGGGGTATCCAACCTCATTTCAGATAATGTGCACTTCAAGCCAAAGTTAGTTAGAAGGGATAAAGAAGGACATTTCATACTGCTTAAGGGAAGCATAAATCAGCAAGATATAACAATCATAAACATCTATGCCCCAAACAGTGGCTCATCCATGTATGTCAAACAAATCCTTCTCGATTTCAGAAACCAAATAAACCATAACACAATAATGCTAGGTGATTTTAACATGCCTCTCTCACCACTGGGCAGATCCTCCAAACAAAAATTGAACAAAGAAACCATAGATCTCAATAACACAATCAATAATTTAGACTTAACAGACATTTATAGAATATACCATCCAACAAAGAGCGAATACACTTTTTTCTCAGCAGCACATGGATCCTCTCTAAAACAGACCATATTTTATGCCACAAAGCTACTGTTAGCAAATACAAGAAGATAGAGACACTACCTTGTATTCTATCAGATCATAATGGATTGAAATTCGAAATAAATGAAAGAGTAAAAAACAGAAACTACTCCAACACCTGGAGATTAAACAATATGCTATTATATGATGAATGGATAACAGAAGATATTAGAAAGGAAATTAAAAAATTCTTAGAGGTAAATGAGAACAAAGACACATCATATCAAAATCTCTGGGACACTATGAAAGCAGTACTTAGAGGAAAATTTATTTCATGGAGCGCATTCAATAAAAGAAGTAAAACTCAACAAATAAACGACCTAACACTACAGCTCAAAGTCCTAGAAAAAGAAGAACAGAGCAACACCAAAAGTAGTAGAAGACAGGAAATAGTTAAACTCAGAGCTGAAATCAACGAAATTGAAACAAAAGAAACAATACAAAAAATTGACAAAATAAATAGTTGGTTCTTTGAAAAAATAAACAAAATTGATAAACCTTTAGCCACACTAACAAAGAGAAGATGAGAGAAAACCCAAATCACTAAAATTTGGAATGAACAAGGAAATATCACAACAGACACAAGTGAAATACAAAACATAATTAGAAGCTATTTTGAAAATCTAAACTCCAACAAAATAGAAAATTTTGAAGACGTCAACAGGTTTCTAGAGACATATGAATTGCCTAAACTGAACAAGGAGGACATACACAATTTAAATAGACCAATTTCAAGTAATGAAATAGAAGAAGTCATCAAAAGCCTACCAACAAAGAAAAGTCCAGGACCGGATGGTTCTCAGCCGAGTTCTACAAAACCTTTAAAGAAGAGCTCATTCCAATACTCCTCAAAGTGTTCCACGAAACAGAAGAGGAGGGAACCCTCCCAAACTCATTCTATGAAGCCAATACCACCCTGATACCTAAACCAGACAGAGACACATTGAGGAAAGAAAATTTCAGACCAATATCCTTAATGAACATTGATGCAAAAATTCTCAATAAAATTTTAGCAAATCGCATACAAAAGCATATTAAAAAGATAGTGCACCATGTTCAAGTGGGTTTTATCCCAGGGATGCAAGGTTGGTTCAACACCAGGAAATCAATAAATGTCATTCATCATATCAATAGACTTAAAGTCAAGAATCACATGATTATTTCAATAGATGCAGAAAAAGCATTTGACAAAATACAGCACCCCTTCATGCTCAAAACACTAGAAAAAATAGGGATAGTGGGAACATCCCTTAATATTGTAAACGCCATCTCTGCTAAGCCCATGGCTAATATCATTCTAAATGGTGAAAAACTGAAAGCATTCCCCCTAAAAACTGGAACAAGGCAGGGATGCCCTCTTTCACCACTTCTATTCAATATGGTCCTTGAAACTCTAGCCAGAGCAATTAGACAGACCAAGGAAATTAAAGGGATATGAATAGGAAAAGAAGAACTCAAACTATCCCTATTTGCTGATGATATGATTACATACTTAGAGGAAGCAGGAAATTCCACCAGAAAACTTTTAGAACTCATAAGTGAATTCGGTAATGTAGCAGGATATAAGATCAATGCACATAAATCTAATGCATTTTTATACATAAGTGATGAATCTTTGAAAAGAATAATTAGGAAAACTACCCCATTCACAATAGCTTCGAAAAAAATAAAATACTTGGGAATCAATCTCACAAAAGAGGTGAAAGACCTCTACAATGAAAACTACAGAAAGAAAGAAATTAAAGAAAACCTTAGAAGATGGAAAGATCTCCCATGTTCTTGGATAGGAAGAATTAATATTGTCAAAATGGCCATACTACCAAAAGTCCTATACAGATTCAATGCAATTCCAATTAAAATCCCAATGATGTACCTTACAGAAATAGAGCAAGCAATTATGAAATTCATCTGGAAGAATAAGAAATCCAGAATAGCTAAAGCAATCCTTAGCAGAAAGAGTGAAGCAGGGGGTATCGCAATACCAGATCTTCAACTCTACTACAAAGCAATAGCAACAAAAACGGCATGGTATTGGTACCAAAATAGAAAGGTGGATCAATGGTACAGAATAGAGGACACGGACACAAACCCAAATAAATACAATTTTCTCATACTAGACAAAGGGGCCAAAAATATGCAATGGAGAAAAGATAGCCTCTTCAACAAATGGTGCTGGGAGAATTGGAAATCCATATGCAACAGAATGAAACTAAACCCATATCTCTCACCATGCACGAAACTAAACTCAAAATGGATTAAGGATCTCGGAATCAGACCAGAGACCTTGCATCTTATAGAAGAAAAAGTAGGTCCAGAGTTTCAACATGTCGGCTTAGGACCAGACTTCCTCAACAGGACTCCCATAGCACAAGAAATAAAAGCAAGAATTAATAACTGGGATAGATTCAAACTAAAAAGCTTTCTCTCAGCAAAGGAAACTATCAGTAATGCGAAGAAAGAGCCTACAGAGTGGGAGAAAATCTTTGCCAATCATACTTCAGATAGAGCACTAATCTCCAGAATCTATAAAGAACTCAAAAAACTCTACACCAAGAATGCAAATAATCCAATCGACAAATGGGCTAAGGAAATGAACAGACACTTCACAGAAGAAGATCTACAAGCAATCAACAAACATATGGAAAAAGGTTCAACATCTCTAGTAATAAGAGAAATGCAAATCAAAACCACCCTAAGATTCCATCTCACCCCAATTAGAATGGCGATTATCAAGAATACAAGCAACAACAGGTGTTGGTGAGGATGTGAGGAGAAAGGTACACTCATACATTGCTAGTGGGGCTGCAAATTAGTGCAGTCACTCTGGAAAGCAGTATGGAGACTCCTTAGAAAACTTGGAATGGAACCACCATTTGACCCAGCTATCCCACTCCTTGGCCTATACCCAAAGGACTTAAAATCAGCATATTACAGAGATACAGCCACATCAATGTTCATAGCTGCTCAGTTCACAATAGCCAGATTGTGGAACCAACCTAGATGTCCTTCAATTGATGAATGGATAAAGAAACTGTGGTATATATATACAATGGAATATTACTCAGCCATAAAGAATGATAAAATTATGGCATTTGCAGGCAAATGGATGAAACTGGAGAATATCATGCTAAGTGAGATAAGCCAATCTCAAAAAACCAAAGGAAGAATGATATCGCTAATAAGTGGATGATGACACATAATGGGGGGTGGGAGGGGTTAGTGTTGGGTTGGAGTTGGGTTTAGGGAGGGGGGCAGGAATGGAGGAAGTAAGGACTGTATAGAGGGAGGGGAGGGGTGGGAGGGGTGGGGGGGAAGGGAAAAATGGCAGAATGAATCAAACAACATTACCCTATGTAAATTTATGATTACACAAATGGTATGCCTTTACTCCATGTACAAACAGAGAAACAACATGCATCACATTTGTTTACAATAAAAAAAAAGAGAAATGCAAATCAAAACTACCCTAAGATTCCATCTCATCCCAATTAGAATGGCGATTATCAAGAATACAGGCAACAACAGGTGTTGGCGAGGATGTGGGGAGAAAGGTACACTCATACATTACTGGTGGGGCTGCAAATTAGTGCAGCCACTCTGGAAAGCAGTGTGGAGATTCCTCAGAAAGCTTGGAATGGAACCACCATTTGACCCAGCTATCCCACTCCTTGGCCTATACCCAAAGGACTTAAAATCAGCATACTACAGAGATACAGCCACATCAATGTTCATAGCTGCTCAATTCACAATAACCAGACTGTGGAACCAACCTAGATTCCCTTCAATTGATGAATGGATAAAGAAACTGTGATATATATATACAATGGAATATTACTCAGCCATAAAGAATGATAAAATTATGCCATTTGCAGGCAAATGGATGAAATTGGAGACTATCATGCTAAGTGAGATAAGCCAAACCAAAGGACGAATGATCTTGCTGATAAGTGGATGATGACACATAATGGGGGGTGGGAGGGGTTAGTGTTAGGGTTAGAGTTAGGGTTAGGGAGTGGTGAAAGAATGGAGGAAGGACTGTATAGAGGGAAAAGAGGGGATGGGAGGGGTGGGGGGAAGGGAAAAAATAACAGAATGAGTCAAACAACATTACCCTATGTAAATTTATGATTACACAAATGGTACACCTTTACTCCATGTACAAACAGAGAAACAACATGTATCCCATTTGTTTACAATTAAAAAAGGAATATTTTGATGATTTATTATGAGAAAAATCTTAAGTAGGGAAAACAGGATAACGAGCTTCCCTTGTTTCTTCTGCATACCCACTCACTTCCTAAATAAACATCCCACCTCCTGAACCCTTGGGAAAAGCCATCTTTCAATTCATGCTCACCATTAAACAGAACCAAATGCTCATGTTTCTCAGGTTTTCTTGTGATGCTCTTCTTGGAAGAAGATTATCTTCATGGCCAACACCTGAACTTCTAAGCAGGCAGTCTCCTCTTGTCTCTATAGCAGGCCACATTCCTGAGGCTTCTGTGCCTTGGATTAGTAGGAACAGTGTGTGGCTCCTTCCTGCCATCCTCCCACACCTGCACCTGCCTGCCCAGACGCGGAGTTTCCATCAGAGCCCCTACAGCTCTCATGCACACAATTCGACACCTGACTCAGGTCCCAACTATGTCCTCTGGTCCTCTACAGAATCGTTTTATTCCTCCTATAAGAAAATTTTTGCTTGGAAGGGACCAGGAGACATCAACAATTAAGAGAGGAAAAGCATCAGGAAACTAGGATCATCTCTACATCTCAAGTAGTGGTAATAATGACTATGTACTGTAACCTTCTCATTTTAAAAATTATTTCATATTCTGAACACCTAGATGCCTGAAATTACAACAATAAGTAGCTTCCAGCAGTACAAATCTGTTTTTTGAAAAGATTTAACACTCTCAAAATTTGGTCATTAACTTTCTTTTAAGGATCTTTGAGATCTGGTTAAAACAGTATAGATATGAGCATGGAAATCCAGTCAAAAGGGTGGAAATGCCCTTCCCCTTCTGGACCAAAATTTCTGTCACATAGTTTTGACTTAAGAAATTGAGGAAACTTGGACCGGGGGTGTTGTTCAGTGGTTAGAGCACTTGCCTACTGTGCAAGAGTCCCTAAATTCAATCCCCAGCATTGCAAAAGAGCAAAGAAATTTAAGAAACTTGAGAAATTGCTAAAGAAATGGAAAAGCCCCTTGCCAGCTTTCTCCCTAATTCCTCTGTGAACACTGTGAGTCTTCATTAAGGCAAAATTGACACAGGAAGGACTTGACTAGATGTAAATGATGGAAACCTAACTCATACTGGGTGAAACAAAAATGAACTTCTTTAACTCATCAAAATGAAGTCAAGAGGCACATTTGGCAGCTGAATTCAGGAGTTCGGACAGTGTTCTCTAGCTCAGTCTCCAGCTCCTCAAACCTGCTTCTCTTTCCTGAGTAGCTTCATTCTCAGATGGCCTTTCTCCATGGTCCCAGAAAGGTCACACCTACTCTTTGACTTGTCCAGTTCACATAGGCAGAGACTTCAGAGGAAAGAGCAAGGCCTCCTCTTGCCCGCTGTCTGCATTGTTGAAGTCCTTCCCAGGGACCTTTCTCTATAGCATCTCAGACAATTGATCCTCTCCTTCTGCAGATTCTTTCCTCCCTTAATTTCTGTGTTACTATGTTCTTTGTTTCCCTTCTCAATTCTCTTTCTTTTTATGCCTCCTAAATTTGGGCATTTCCTGAAATTCTGTGCTTATTCTTTTTAATTAGAAAATGTGTAAAATAATATGTACATGCACATATATTTGAAATATTATTTTTTTTAAATTATACATGTGAACACATTTGTAAATAGTTCTACTGGAATTTAGTTCACATAAAATAAAAGACATCTGTTTTCAGTGCCTTTTGGCAAATGTGGTCATGTAACTACAACCATAACAAAAATATAGAACATTTCCTCTCCCCCCATATTTCTCATGCCCCCTTTGCATTCAAACCTTCCCCTGACCTCTGACCCCAAACAATTGATCTTCTTTCTTATTCCTAAGAAATAAGAATGTTTTTGCTTATTCTACAACAAAGATAGAATCACATAATGTATAATTTGTATACAACTGGAATCATAAAACATATACATATTTTTATAGTACTAGGAATTGAACCCAGTGACACTCTACCACCAAGCTACACCCCAGTGCTTTTATTTTTTTATTTTGAGACAGGATCTTGCTAAGTTGTCCAGGCTGCCCTCCGACTTGCAATGTTCCCAAGTTCTAGGATTACAGGCACAGGCCACCATGCCCAGCAATTTTTTTACAATGGTTTCTTTTACTTATAATGCTATTTTGATATTTGCCCATGTCATTGCATGTATTTATAGTACATTTATTTTATTAATGTCTTATCTTTTGTATGGATATACTAATTCATGTATTCATTGACCAGCTGCTAAATGCTCAGGTTGTTAGAAGTTTGCAACTAGAATGAATTATGTCACTATGAACATTCTTCTACAAGTGTTTATGTGGCTACATATTTCATTTCTCATGTGTAAACATGCAGGAGTGAGATTGCTGGTTGTTGGTAAGAATATGTTTAACTATCTGAAAATAGTTCTACTATTTTTCAAAATAGTTCCAAACTTTTTCAAAATACCTGCACCATTTTTTCATTCCCATCACCAACAAGAGGGTGCTCAAGTTACTTCACATCCTTGCCAATGTTGCTATTGTCAAACTCTTTAACTTTAGCCATCCTGATAGATATGTGGTTTTAACTTGCCTTTCTCTGATGATAGGTAACATTGAGCATATTTTCACATGCATAGCAACCACTCACATATATTCCTTATGAAGTGTCTATTCAAATGTTTTACCCACTTTTAACTGGGTATTAGTCATATTATTCAGTTAGAAGAGTTTTTTTTATATATTCTTCATACAAGTTCTTTGTCAAATATATGCCTCTTCTTTTCTAAAATTTAAGCTCTTTAATAATACATTTGCCATTTATTGTTGTACCCTTAATGCCTACACAGTACTTGGCATATGGTACTCAATAAACAATTGTTAATAAGTGAATGAACAAATTTCTAAATGCACCCAGTAATCTGCAATGGAATGTCAAAGACAGATTTAAGGATGCAAATGTCTCCATCATTCTTCCTTAATTTCAGAATAAAGGGATTTTCTTATCCAAAAAGAACACGGCAGTACCTACAGAGCATCATCTAGCAAGACTCCAGTGGCCAATTCCAGCTGCCAAACCTGCTCTCTTTCTACATGATTCTGATGAAACCAAGGAGAAAGCGACTAATTTGACTAATGGCAGATTGCCTCAGTTTTCCCGCCTGGGTTTAGTGACTTCAGGAAAAGTGATACAGGCCAGTAGCTATCAAACTTGAGCAGTTATAAAAATTCCCTGGAAAGTTTATTAAAATATAAATTGATGGGTTTCATTCCCAGAGCCCATTCACTTATTCTCCAAAGAATTCTCAATTATCCGTGGAGTTCCTCTTGGCCCAGGAATCAATTACACTTTGGAAAACAATGTTGTAGGCAAATGTTTATCAAGTAAAAAGTCTAGAATGTTCTCCATCTGACAACCTATGTAGCAAGTGGCACAGGAAAATAACTTATTTCAGTTTCTAACATCAACATAGATGAATGCATCCAGGCACCAGGAGTCGTACACATCAACCTGAATATCAGGTATGGATTTGATCAAGGAAATCTGTCGACACCTAAGTGCAAAAAACAACCCAAAAACACCATACAGAGTCTGTTCATAAACACTATGCCCGGGTAAATATTTCCTAAACTGGGATAAATAAAAACATAAACAAATAGGCCTATAAAAATATTCTAGGCCTGAAGGGAAAAGGACAAATATCCTGAAAATTGAAGGAAGGAGCACACCTCCAGAAACAATTCTCTACAGGAAAAGGTACAAACTTAGCTCAATTGCTTGGTGTTCTCAAAAAAGAAACATCATTTCTGAAAATGAAGCAAGAAAACCACGGGAAAGATCAGAAGTTATCCAGGAAAAGTGCCAAAAGACACAAAAAGTTTGAAAGAAGAGAAAATAAAGGACACCCAGAAGTAGAGGGCAAATACTAGATCCAGATAATATAGTTGGGCATTTACATTACAGAAAATTAAATAAGTTATATGAAAATCAAACTCAATGTCTTCCAGAATACGAAGGAAAAATACAAGTTAAAAATGATAAGAGAGAAGCTGTTGGATATGGGCAGGGTAAGCGAGAGTAGAGAAGAACTTAAGACTAGTAAGGAAAGAAGTCAGAAATGACCAAATGGAAAGGAAAACATAAGGACATAACAGAGACATCTGTTTTCAGCAATATGGTAGACTAGACATCCTTTTTAAAAAAATTCAATATAAAATACCTAGATATGATAGATAAAACCTAACAAATATTCTTTCAAATTCACAGCTGACCTTCCAAGAAAGTAGGAGATAGTCTCAAAGATTCCAGAAATGAAGCAGAAGTTGGAGCTCCTTTGAGTTGCTATTATCACCAAGCAAAAAGTTTAGATTTTTGTTAATGCAATGCAGCAGATAAGCTTTCAAACCCATACCTTGTGAAATGTAGAAGTTAGAATTGAGATTTCATGGACAGCTCAGAGATATCAAAGACTTCTTCTCAGGAAAAGACTTCCTGTCAGCAAGGGAAGAGGACATGAAAACTCATATGTCTTATCCTAGGTTCTGAAAGAGAAGGAAATGCCTTTCCTCGAAATCATAATTTTACATTTGCCTTTGTGAGTAGGGTCTGAATGCCTACTACTTGTGTGATCTGGGAACCCCCAGAACAAAAGCTTAAAGCAGTCCTAAATGGGGACACCTCAGTGGAGCACCTGGTCAAAGCAGGTTGAAGTCTTCTTGAAAGATACCCAAGATTTCCAAAGATGAAGGCTGGCTCTTCAACATTCATAATACAAAATACAAGGAAACTAGAATTCACAAGTAAGGATCAGAAACCATCACAAGTAGTGGAAGTAGACCCTCAAGGACTTCAGCCAGAAGGAATATCAGTTTTCGAGTAAATATTTAAGGAAATTAAAGATGAAACTGAAAACATGAGGAAGGAGCAAAACACTACCAAAAAAAAAAAAAAGAAAAATTTTAAAGAATCATAAAAATATCTAAAAATAAAAATATAATAATTAAATTTTAAAATTTAATGAATACATTAGAATACCAAAGTATGTAGAACTTCAAAGAGAATAACTGAACCAAAAGATGTGATTAAATGAATAATCCAGAAAGCAACACAGAAAAACAAAGAGATGGTAAGTAAGAAAAGTTGATATAAATATAGAACCAGAATGTGAAGTTAATTTACCTATCATTAAAACTAGGAAAGGGGCTGGAGTTGTGACTCAATGGTAGAGCACTTACCTGGCATATGTGAGGCCCTGAGTTTGATTCTCAGCACTGCATATAAATAAAATTAATTAATTAAAAGATCCATTGGCAACTAAAAAATATTAAAAAAAAAAAAGAAATTAGGAAAGAATAGAAAGAATGGAGAAGAGGAACACTTTTATTCCTCACTTAATGACATTAACTTTTTACTGAAAATGCTGATATTAAATGCAAAGTCATTAAATGAAAAATATTTTATTTATAAATAAAACATTATGATACATTTCACGCCAAACCCAAGGTATCCAAAGCAATTTTCAAATGCTAAATTATATTGATCCACCAGCAAAAACAAGTTTATGTAATAAATTGTAATATAAAAGTAAATAAAAATACTTTTTTGTAAACTTTAATGTAGTGGAACCTCATTATACTTGCTAATGGAATACTTTTGAGGGATGGTAGTAGAGGTAGAGAGGTATAAGAAAGTCATACTTTAAATAGTGCATTTTTCTGAATCATGTTCTTTACCTTTGGGAGAGATCATGATTATCTTGTTCTCAAAATAGCATAGAAAAATACCCACAGGAAAAAATTAAGGTTAAACATAGTAGTACTTCAAACTGGATAAATACTGCACAGGTACTATAAAGTCATGGGAGAGTCTACCACGTCAACTCCATGACAGAGAACAGTTATGGATTTACTGAAAGTGTTCAATTCAAATTTGTTTGTATAATATTCTCTGACTGTGAACTGTTGCATTGAGTCAATTGATGGGTATGTTTTGCCTAAAACAGAATTTAAAACATCTTCTAATAAAACATCTTCTAATATATTTATTGTGTTATTGGGTTAAATAAAAACCATTATGCTAGGGAAAAAAGGAATTGTCTAAAAAGTGGTATAATTTTAGGAGCATTATTAAGGCAAAAAGTTATTAACTGAACAGATATTATGGGAGATAATATATATTTGAAATAATATATATTTGAATATATATATATTTTTTATAATAATGACTAAGACTTCTTAAAAGTTGAAGAAGGATGTAAATCCTTAGGTTCAGGAAGCACAGTGATTCTCAGGAAAGACCAACTAAGAAAATCTACACCCAGACATTTCATGGGGAAACTGCAAAATACCAAAAGCAGAGATAGCATAATACCAGTCAAAAAGAAAAGACAAACTATTTACCAAAGAACAACAGGTGAGCTGACAACTTGTTTCTCAATAGCAATAATAGAATCCAAAACAATCAGTAGAATAATCTTCTCAAAGCTATGAAAGAAAATAATTGCTAACCTAAAACAAATACCCAGGAGAGTACATGGTTAGCTCTCAGACAAAAAGTATTGATACCTCCTGATTATACCCATCTTTTAAGAATAACAATGAAACAAAGACATTTTTAGACAGTCGACAAACAAGGAAAGTCAATTTACTCTCTCACACATGCAAAAAAAAAAAACCCCTCTTTAAAGAACATACTTCAAAAAGAGAGTATTTGGCCTTTGTCCACAGGTCAGCATGGCCTCTTGGTTCACGTTGTGCAAAAGCAGGAATATCTCTAAAGTAGACTGCTCCAAGTGGCACTGCCCATTGGGCTGCTCCCTTGTGCATCCCTGCAAACACAACTTCCTCCTTCAGAAGGCCCGGAGGCCCCAGGCTCATCCTGAGTTCTAGGATGCTACTTTGGCCCCAGTATTAACACTACAGTGTTGTCATTTTCTTCTGAAAGTAAGTTATAAGGGACCAAACTACGTGATCCTCCATTGAAGCAAGACAACAAACGGGATAGTAGAGATAAAAAAAAAAAAAAGTGGAAAGGAAGTTTGTCAGAAGAATCTTGAGATGATGAGCAGATAGAGAGGCAACGAGACCTGGGAGGCAGGTTGTATCCATCTCCAGTAAACTGGAGACTGAGGGGGAAAGGATGTGACTTCAGAAAACTGGAAAAATCCTTCATTTGCTCTCAGAGCTTCTTTCTTTGAAGTCAACACATTTTTGAAGTTTTGAGTTTGAAACTCAATTTAGACTTAACCATGATGGAAGTTGTGTAATAGAGTCACCAATTTTATTAGCTTGAACATCCTCTACCTCTACTCACTTCTTATGGTAAGTCACTTCTGTAAGTGTAAATCAGTGTAAGTTTAAGTACCTTCATTATAAAATGTGTCCCATTCCATAGCAAAGCACTCCTGCTGAGAAAAATCCTATGATTTATTGAATGTGGGAAAACTTTTACCCACATATCATGTATCATTGAATATAGAAGTCATATTGAAGAGAAACCCTGTACTTCAAGGAATATTGAAAAGCCTTTAGCTAGATGACAGATTTCCTTGAACAGTGGCAAATTCATGCTGGAGAGAAATCAGTGACTATAGCAAAATTTTATTGAATATAATGAGAGGAGGAAGGGCTGGGGTATGAAAGATGTTAGAATGAGACAGACAGCATTACCCTGTGTACATGTATGATTACATGAATGGTGTGACTCTACACCATGTACAACCATAGAAACGAAAAGTTGTACCCCATTTGTGTATAGAGAATCAAAATGCAATCTATAAAAATTAAAAAAGAGAAAATTTGTACTAGAGAGAAAACTTCGAATGCCCTGAGTATGGTAAAACTTTCTAACAAATCTTATACCTTATTCTGCATTTGAGCAGTCATACAGAGAATTCTTGAAAATGTAAGAAATGTGGAAATATCTTCAGTCAAAAATAAATCCTTACCAGGCACAGTGGCACATGCCTGTAATTCCAGTGACTTGGGAGGCTGAGGTAGGAGGATTGTGAGTTCAAAGTAGTCTCAGCAAAAGCAAGGCAATAAGCAACTCAGTAAGACCCTGTCTCTAAATAATAGGACAAAATAGGACTGAGGATGTGGCCCAGTGGTTGAATGCCCCTGAGTTCAATCCCTAGTACCAAACATACATACATACATAAATACATAAATCCTCATTTATAAAAAAAAAAAAAAAATTCATACTGAAGAGAAACCTTGTGAGTGTAGGAGAGCTTCCATTCAGATGTCACACTTCAGTCAGCAGAGGATGTGTGGTGGGGAAAGCCCTTTGCCCATAAAGGATGACTGACTGTGATACTCTAGGCCTGAGATGAGGCAGAACATCAAGATGGAAGGACATGACAGAGGAAAGTAGCTCAGTACATTACACCAGGAAGCAGGAAGAGACAAAATATATACCACAAAGGTGTGACTCTAGTGATTCACCTTCAACCACAACCTACCTGCCTACAGTTTCACTCAGGTTATCCCTATCAGTGCATGAACCCACTGATCAGGTTAAGGCTCTCATACCCCAATCATTTCCCCTCTGAATTACCTTGCATTATCTCACACATAAGTTTTATGGGAATACTTGATAGTCTAGTGGTCTATTTTCAGAATACATTATTTAGCTTTAAATGTAAAATGACTTGAGATGTAAGAAACATTAACTAGAGGGGAGAGTAGAATGAAAACTTAGAAGCAGTTAACACAGTGTAAAAATTCAGTTACAAATCCAGTCTCACTAAGCATGAGCATTTTCATAATAGAGAGACATTTTCTGCATGTAATGAATGTGGGAAGGCCTGTAGCCAAAAACAATATGTCCTTGAACATCAGAACACTCATACTGGACAGAAGTTTTTTGAACCTATTGATTGTGGACTCTTCCAAAACAAAAAGACTTCCAAAAACAAAACCTCTTTACCCATCAGAAAATTCACACTGTAGAGAAAACTTTTGAGTAGAAAGAGAATGGGAAAGCTTTCATTCAAAAGTCCAACCTCATCAGACACCGGGAAACTCACATGGGAGAGAAGCCCTTTGTATGTAAGGAGTGTGGGAAAGCCTTCAGTGGCAAATCAAATCTTACCGAACATGAGAAAATTCAAAACAGAGAGAAATTCTTTAAGAATACAGAGTGTGGAAGAACTTTTGACCAGAAGTACCTCATAAATCATCAAAACATTTACTCTGGAGAGAAACCCTCTGAGTGTAATGAATTGTGGAAAAGCCTTCTCTCAATGAACATCACTTATTGTGCATGTGAAAATTCATTCAGGTGAGAAAACTTTTTAATGCAATGTATGTGGAAAAGCCTTCTCTGAGAGTGCATACGTGTGAGAAGCCATACAGGTAAGAAACTCTATGGATGTAATCAAGTGGAAAAGCTTTCTCTATATTCTCATCTCTAACTGCACTTGAGAATACTTATGGGTAAGAAGCTTTATCAATGCAGCCAATATGGGAATGCTTTCAGCCAGAAGTCACACCATATTAGATACCATAAAATTCATACTCATTAAAAACCCTATGAATTTCTTCAAAAATGGGTAAGCATACATTAGATAGTTATAGCACATTCTGAAGCAAAGCAACACAAATGTGGTGAACTTATAGAAACTCTAAAAAACTTTTAGGACGCTGAGAACTATACAGAAGAAGAAGACATTTGTATAATAAAAAGACTTCCAAAAACAAACAAACAAACCCCACAGCCAATGGCAAAAGTAATGCTGAAATTTTAAGACACATCTCTACTAAAACTGGAACAGAAAACAGGCATCAGAATGGATCTGAAGTTCTTCACTGTGTAATAAAAATAAGTTATGTTAGAAAGGAAGAGATAAAAAAAGGAGTTACTTTAGATTAGGCAGAGGAGAGTGAAGGGAAGGGAAGGAGTATGGGGGTAGGAAGGATAGTAGAGTGAAACAAATTATTACCTCAAGTACATATATAACATCCTACAGTATGTACAATCAGAAAAATGAGTTATATTCCATTTATGCATGATTTATCAAAATGCATTCTATTTATATGTAACTATAACAAATAAAATTTTTAAAAAAACAGATGATGGATCATCTACAAGTAATTAAACTCTTGTGGTATTGATCCAGTAGAGCAGATTCCAGAAAAAGACCTATGTATTCAGTAGAACTTGGAATATTAAAGAAATGCATCAGGGCTGGGGAGATAGCTCAGCTGGTAGAGTGCTTGCCTCGTAAGCACAAGGCCCTGAGTTCGTTCCCCAGTACCGCAAAAAAAAAAAAAAAAAAAGAAATGCATCAGATGAGGAAATATGAGACTATTATAAAAATTATTTGGAGGGACTGGGGATATAGCTCAGTTGGTAGAGTGCTTGCCCTGGAAACACAAGGCCCTGGGTTCAGTCCCCAGCACCACAAATAAATAAATAAATAAATAAATAATAAATATTTTTAAAAAAAATAATTTGGAAGTAATTTGTTCTCTGAAGGTGAAAAAGGAATTAACCATGAACTACACACAGAAGCAAAATACACAGAAATTGAAGACAAAATATGAAAAAGCTATATGCTAAAGTGGCTATGACCTTGGGAGTAAGGAAACATTCCCTCATTACAACAAATTTTAAAATCTTTGACTATTCTACTCATGAGTCAATACTTCAAGAAATATATACCAGGAAATGTACTGTGATTTGATTTGTAGTAACCAAATATTGGAAACAAGTTAAAAGATCATCAGGAACAGAATCCAAAGTTCTTTTGATGGGCTACTACATATCTGTAAAATGTAACAAATGTGATCCACCCTATTAACAGCAAAATCTTTAAAAAATCATGTTGAGTGGAGAAAAAGAAGTTGCATAATTTAGTGCAGTGACTTTTTGTAAATTTGAATTAAAACTACATGAAATCCAGTACTTAGTAATGGATATATATATATATATATATATATATATATATATATATGTAAATGGATATATATATATACATATATATATGTAAATGGATATATATATATATATATATATATATATGTAAATGTTTCTGAAATGAATTGGAGGATACAGACCAAACTCTTGATAGTGGTGGCCTGTGAAGAATGAGAGGGGAAAGGAGGTGGGGTAGGGAGGGGGCTTTAGCTTTCTGTATATAAACATGCATTTCTCTTAAAGACTGTAAGTACATACATGAAGATACTGGTTAGTTCTGGATTTGGGTATATGGATATCTTTTTTTTAACTCATACATTTTCAAAATTTCTCAACATTCATAAGAATAGGGGTAAGGGTGGGAATACTATACCTGTAGAAATCACGTTATAATGGACTAATTCCAATCAAATACTGAACTTTTATAGAAAATATTTCAAAAATTTTATCGACAATTAGTGGATGGACATGCTCTCTATGTAATTTGAAATTATCTATTTTATAAGAATTAAAAATGACAGCATACTACAAAAAAAAAAGAGAAAAGGAGATGAAAGACAGGATATTTTGAGAAATACTTGAATTTTTAAAATTTATTTGTGCCTCTTTCCTACATACTCATGTGTATGTGAATTAAAGAGTTTGCCATCCTCGTTTCCCAGTTAGTGGTATACTGTGCATATTCATCTTCACTTTGTTTACTTACAGTTGTTTAATTATAGACTGGCCATATTTTCATGACAATACAAAAAACTAACTGACAAGCACTTTTCTGTGATTCTGTCATATTTGGTACTGTCCCATTTGGTATAGCAAGTTGCTTGCTGTTTTGTTTTGGATATGAGGTATCCCCCAAAGCTCTTCTGTTGATGCAGGAATATTCAGAAGTGAAATGATTGGACCGTGAAAGCATAACCTAATTAGTCCATCCTAGTTTGAATGGACTCTGGGTGGTAACTGAAGGCAGGTGGGGCATGACTGAAGGAGGTGGGTCACATAGCTGAAGATGCCCTGGAAGAGTGCATCTTCCCTATGGACCCTTCCCCTTGCTCTCTCTGCTTCCCAACTGCCATGAGGTGAGCAGATCTCCTTTGCCACATCCTTCTACCATGATGTACTTCCTCATTTGGGGCCCAAAGTAATGGACTCAGTCAGCCAAGGACTAAATCCCTGAAACTATGAGCCCCAAAGTAACTTTTTCTCCTGTAAATTGCTCTTATCAGGTATTTTGGTCACAGTGACAAAGAGTTGACTAACACACATGCCCAAGGTCAGAGTCTATATAGGAGAAGACTACCCAAGTATATAAAGAAAGACATGAATAATTTGAGAATAATTTAAGCAACATTCAAATACCTTACACAATTCAGATCCCATGATTCAGAAACCTAGGGTTCTGCAGGAACTGGAGCAAAAGTCTTGGCACACAGCTGCCTTCATTGTTTTATCATTCATTCCATAAATGTGGAGGCAGCCTGGGAGCTTCGAAAACATTTCAGTCTCTCAACTCATAAGGTCCCACTCACACAATCATGTCAGAGCCCCTGAGTGGATAGACTCTGTTAAACTCTCAAAGCCCTTGGAGAATTGCAGACTGGGTAAGATCTATTAGTACCAATTTATAACTCCAAATGAAGATGGTGGAAGGATTTATTGCTTAATACTGATGTTAATTAAATGAAAGCATGTGACCCTTTGAGGATAGAAAGTGGTGGAACTGAGCTTTCTAGATTCCCTTCCCTACCTAGTTCCATGTTAGCCCAGGCAATGGGTTTCCAAGGGAGAAATGAATTAGCGGCCATCTTCTTATGCTTGAAAGGTTGGGCAGGGCACAAGGTGCTGTAGCAACTCAGGCACAGTATGTCACTTTTTTGGTGGGGACAGTAACTGGGCCCATAACTATCCAGCTCCTACTGGACCCTCTTCAGATTCTCCAACTTCAGAGCCAGTGCACCTTTAACTGCCTAACAAAGGACAGTGGCTGCTGCTGTACAATACCCCATCACCACAGCTGGAGGTTTGGAAGCTGTAAGAATGAAATTGTGTCACTTGCTGGTATACGGATAGAACTGGAGACTATAATGCTAAGTGAAATAAGCCAGATTCAGAAAGTCAAAGGTGGAATATTTTCTCTGATTTGTGGAAACTAGTCTAAAATTAGGGGGGAAAAGAAAGAGAAAGCAAAAAGAAATTGAGGAAGGGATTCCATCAAAATAAAAGAAAGATTAGGAGAGTAGAAGAAGGGGATTGAGGCGGGAGGAGGGATGGGATAAGGAAAAAACAGTGGAATGAATCTGACCTAACTTTCCAATGTACATATACACCACAGTGAATCTCACCATTTTGTATATCCACAAGACGTTAATGTTTTTAAAAAGTAAATAAATAGAAAGTCAATAGAGTTGAGAAAAGGAAATGCGGGAGGGAGGAGGGTGATGGTAAAGGCAAGTACCGGGGACTTAATTGGAACAAATGATACTTCATGCATTTATAATTATGTCAAAATAAATTCTAATGTTATATATAACTACTATGAACCAAAAAGAGAAACAAAAAAGAAAAAAAATATAAAAGCATGAAAAAATAGATGTAACCTAATGGAGCCAGATAAAACAGAAAAGGAAATGATATAAATCTCCAACTATCCAAATAAGTGCCTAAGTGTACATAGAAACTGAGGGATGTTACACTTTATAGAAAATTGTTTTTGCTTTTATGTCTAAGTAACATACCTAAAATAAAACTTTATTAAGATTAAAAAAAAAAAGAAATCAATGCATGTTCCAGTCCTTCCTCATGATCTGCAGTTTCATCTCACAGGTCCCAGTTGCATCCACCTTCTCTTCCCAGGTACAGGCCCTGGGGATTTTAGGCTCCAACACCAGGTACAGAAAACAACACTGATTGCAGAGGCAGTATAATCAACTCCACAATTACATAAGGTCAATGTCGTTGTTATCTCTTGCTGTACAGCAAATTACTGTAAAACAACAGAAACATTATTTCACAGTTTCTGTGGGCTGACAATTTGGCAGTGGCTTAGCTGAATCAAAATTAACTCAGGCCTTTCCAGAGGTGGTCCTTATGATGCTAGCAGGGTTCTACAAACTTTTTCTATAGAGGCGAAACAGCAAATATTTTTGGCTTTGGGGACAATACAACACTTGTAATTACTCAATTCTGCCGGCAGAGTATTTAAGTAGTCACAGACTGGAAAGAAATGACCTTGACTGTGCTCCAACAGGCTTTCTCTGCAGCACTAGATAGCAAGCTTTGTGACCACAAGGGGTCGTTGTTTGCTGATTCCTGATCTAAAAGTTTAACTGGCTGGAATATCTGCTTCTAAAATTTGGTGCTATTAGCAGGAGACTGCACTTCCCCATCTCCGGAGTATGAGTGTCCACACAATATGGTGGCTCGTTTGCTTCCCCAGAGTGAGTAATCCAAGGTAGCAAGACAGAAGTGGCAAGAGCCTTTATGATCTAGCTCCCACTGTCACATATTATCACTTCAACTGTTTTCTATTGGATATTCAAATCAAGACTGACACGTTATGGGAGGGGTCTACACAGGGCAGGAATATCAGGAGGCAGCCATCTTTTCATGGGTATCTTAAAAGCTGACTACCACTGTCAGTTCCCTAAATAATATCCCTGTGGGTTCTGTTTCTGTCATCATACCCACACAGAAGTAAGAATAATACAAATTTTTATATTCCAAAAAATAAAATAAAAAGAAGTCATTTTGGAAAAATGCTTCATTATAGTCCTAGAAAATTCTAAATTAATTCCAAATATTTATATAAGACATGCCTTATTTAAAAAAAAATCTCAAGAATATAAATATCTGCAAATATCCAAGTATGGAGGAGAAAAAAAACAGCTTTGTGTAAAAGGGACCAAAATTAAGCTGTTTCCTCAGACACACCAACCCTGAGGTCCTAAAGATGATAGGAATATTTGTAAAGACTCTGAGGGGAAAATGTGTTCAAGAATTCTATTCTGAAAGAGATGATCATGTATCCATGTGTTAAGACACAGACTTAGAAAACTGCTCATGGATACCTGACTGGTTGCAGGAATGCAAAATTAAGAACTCATCATCTCTATTTCTTCAGTTGAAGTCATTTTCCTGTCTACCTGAGTTATTAATGACTCCATCATGTTCCCTATAACCCAAACTTTGTAGCCCTTATCAACTAACACTGCCTTTCCCCCCTTGTCTTTCCTTTATTGCTCACCTTGAAGTTTTCTGTATATGAAGAAATTGTTTAAATCATTGTCACATTTTTCATTCCTATGTGCTACAACTTCGGTCTCTCGTTTCCTCTTGCTTGTACGTTCCATTAGTGTCCTAATTCTCCCCTCTGTTCAACTATGCTTGTTTTAGTCAGATGTTTCACTACTGTGGACCAAAAGACTTGACAAGAACAATCTTAGAGGAAAAGATTTTTTAGGGTTTACAGTTTCAGAGTTCTCAGTCCCTAGACAGTTAGCTCCATTGCTCTGGCCCCAAAATGAGGTAGAACGTCATGGTGAAATAGTGTGTTGAAAGAAAGCAGCTCAGGACAAGACAATCAGGAAGCAGAAAATGTCCCTCACCAGGGACAAAATATATGTTCCAAAGGTATACCCCCAGTGACCCACCTCCTCCAGTGCCACACCCTACCTGACTATAGTTACCACCCAGTTAATCCCTATCAGTTTATTAACACACTGATTAGATTAAGACTCTCAGAAACCAGTCATTTCCCCTTTCAATGTTCTAATATTTATTGTCTCACACATGAGTTTTAGAGGGACACCCCATATGTAAACCATAACAATGCACCATTGCCATATTAAATTCTGATTATTTTACTTTTTCTGCTTTAAAACTCTCATGATTCATCAGTGCTAATAAATTAGGTACAAATCCTTCTTTATGGCATTAAGGATTCCCTCTCAACATATTACAATAGGACAACACTAGGTACACTTAGACTCCCATAAGTTGAAATCACATATTGGGGCAGGGGGATTACTTTTCTTTGCTTCATGTTTCTTTCCTAGGTCCTAGAAACACCCTCAGCCTGTCACTTAAGGAAGAGGAGAAGTGAATAATACAATGGAAGATTTGGGTAGATCCAGCTCATTCTCTTCCTGTTCCCCTTCTTTGGGGGACCTGCATACCTTGACCACGTGCTGTGAACCATTCTCAGCCTTGGCATAAGCTTAGTGCAGAAGCTGTATCCCTGGGAGGAGACAGGGCAAAGTGAGTGCTGGGGTTATTCAGGATGGGTACGTCTGTCTGGTTCTCCAGTTCAGTATCAGGAATTCCATTATTGCCAAACACCTGAGTAAATCTGGAGGCACATGAATATTGAGGTTTTCTGGAACTGGTGGAATTACTTGGTATTACTTAATTTTTGTGGGAAGTATACCAAGTATACCCGGTCATGTGGAATTTTAATCCTTGACACTTTTCCATTGCTAATATTGCTACCTAATGCCTACTTTTAGTTCTTTAAGCATAGATGAGTTGTCTCAGATTGCCTAAAAATTTTGACTTGGTGACTTTGAACACAGGCAAGAGGATCTTTCTATTTTGCTGGGACTGCAAGCACTGACCACTTCAGGTGATCTCAGTGACCTCACACTTTAGCCACAAAAGCCTTAGCAAGAAGACTTAGGTTGAGATAGAAAAAAAAAAATCTTAGTCTGTGAACAACTATAGATGACTAAGTGATTTTTATCCTTAATTCTATTTATGTGATGAATTACATTTAATGATTTGCATATGTTAAACCATCCTTGCATGCCTGGGATAAAATCAACTTTGTCATGATGTACAATTTTCTTAATATGTTGTTGAATACAATTTGCAGTAATTTTTTAAAAAATTTTTTCACCTAAGTTTATCATGGATATAGATCTATAGTTTTCTCTCCTTGATGAGTCCTTATCTAGTTTAGTGATAGTTTTAGTCAGTTTTTTCTCTGCTGTGACTAAATGACCTGACCAGTGCAACTGTAGAGGAGGAAGTTTATTTTAGGGCTCATGGTTTCAGAGGTCTTAGTCAATAGAAGGCTGGCTTCATTCCTTGGGGCTTGAGGTGAGGCAGAACATCATGACGGAAGCGTGTAACAGAGGGAAGCAGCTCACATCATGATGAGGAAGCAGAGAGAGTCTCCACTCACCAGACACTAATATATACCCAAAGCCATGCCGCAATTCCCACCTCCTCCAGCCACACTCTACCACTTCAGTTCATCCCTATTAAGGATTAAATCACTGATTGGGTTAAGACTCTTACAACCCAATCATCTCTCCTCTGAACCTTCTTGTATTGTCTTACACGTGAGCTTTCAGAGAACACCTCACATCCAAACCACAACAGTTATGAGTATGATGCTGGCTTCATAGAATGAGTGAGGAAGTGTTCCCTCCATTTCCATTTCATGGGATAATTTGAGGAGTACTGGCCTTAGTTCTTTAAATGTATGGTAGAATTTAGCTGAGAATTCACCTGGTCCTGCATTTTTCTTTGTTGGAGATACATTTATTACTGCTTCTATCTCATTACAAGTTATTGGTCTATTTAGGTTTTCTGTGTCCTCTTGATTTATTTTTGGCATATGTGTCTAGATATGTATCTGTTTCTTCTAGATTTTCCAACTTTAATTAGAGTTTAGGTTTTGAAAATGATCCTCTGAAATTCTGTGATGTCTTGTGATGATTTCTGCTTTTTTAATCTCTGATTTTATTAATTTGTGTCTTCTTTTTCTTTTAGTTAGTTTAGCTAAGGGCTTATCATTCTTGTTTATCTTTTCAAAGAACTAACTCCTCATTTCATTGGTCTTTGTAAGGTATAAAGCTACTCCCCTGCCCTTTCCAGTGCAACCATTTTCCCCGCCTCCCAACCACTTGTCAATCTGTGAACATCCTAGCTAGCTATTGGTTCATCAGTCAACTTGCAAGTATCCTTCTCCGATATTGGTCCCCTGTTAGCCCAGCGGAATTCAACTGCTTTACTGTAGCTACCCCGCCATCTTTCCTCATCTTTCTCTCTCTCCTACTCACTTTCTCTATCCTCCTGGCTTTCACACTTTCTTGCGCATGCCCTTTCTCGTTCCCTTTCTTTTCCTCTCATTTTCTCTCTTACCCTGCAGGGAGACACTCTGTTTGCTTAATAAACTCCCTTATGTGATTTCCCATGTCCAGCGTGGTTTCCATGGGATTCCTTACAATCTTTGTATGATTTTTTTATTCTCAATTTCATTGTTTTTGGTTCTGATCTTAGTTATTTTCTTTCATACACTGGTTTCTCCTCCTTTTTGAAGGAAGGACTTTTAGAGCCATCATTAGATTGTTTATTTGGTGTCTTTCTGATTTTTTATGTAGCCACTCATTGATATACACTTTTTTAAAGAACCACCTTCATAGTGTCTCAGGTGTTGGTATATTATATCCCTATTCACATTTGATTTTCCCATCTCAGTTCTTTGCTTCAGAGTTGAGGAATACAGAGCACTTTTCAAGTAGCACTTCACTGTGCAGCCTCTAGTCAGCTAAGTTTAGACTGCTTTCCAAATTTGTCCCTTGTGTTTCTCTCTCTATGTTATCCTTCCCCTCTGTAGTTAACCAGCACAAGTGCCACTGCCACAACCAGATTGTTTCCAATGTACTCAGTGTTCCTAGTTCAATGCACCCAAGTTTCTGAGTCTCTGAGACACTTCGTATGGTAATGAATTTCAGTGAATTCCCTTTTTCCCCCTCATTGAAAAGTCGCACCCCCACTGCTTGAATCCCAAACCATGGAGACACTAGGAATGCAGCCTTCCACTAATCCACAATCTTGAATTTCAATTCATTCATTTCTAAGAAGCAAATCTAATTGTGCAGCCCGTTACTCAAAAGTACACACACATACACATACACAGACACACAGACACACACACACACACACACACACACACACGTAGAACAAAAATGTTGGGAAATAAGGCTGAGGCAGATTGAGGAGTACTCACCACATCATTAGAGTGAGTGAGTTGCATTCCAAACACAATACAATACACAAGCTGGGTGTCTGTGGCCAACAGAAAGTTCAATGATGCCATGGCTGGTGCTGATATTCCAGCACCAGATAAGCCAGGGGAAACTGCATGCAAAACCTGGACCTAACCCACCCCTCTTGGATCCTTCCAATTTCCCTGGCCTCAGGATGAGGGCAGGAGCCCACCAACCATCTTCTTCAAGGCATGGCCTACTGTGCCTCCCTCTCTTGTTCAGCGTAGACAGACTCACTCACCTTGAGCCAGTGTAGATGGGGACTCACAGGCCTTAGCCTATATACCCAGCAACTTGCTCACCTTTGCCAACATACATGGAAACTCATTTGACCTGAGCCAGTGTACAGCTCTCACTTGGTTTGACCTAGTGTGACTCACTTCCCTGGACCGAGTGGGGATGGAGACTCTCCCCTTGAGCCAGTATAGACAAGACTTAATTTTAGCTGGTGGCCTTTGCCACAAGGAACTCCTCTCCCAGGCTTAAGGCCCTTGCTGAGGTGTGTGGAGAGGATGAGTGGCAAGTCTTGGAGAAATCACATCTGAGCAGACATTGGAGGCCCCAAAGTGTTCCATGGCATCATCTCCATAATACCATATACAGGGAAAGAAGAAGTGGGCCAGTGGCACGTAGCCTCCCCACCCAAACCTCCTCAAGGACTCTGCCACAGGTAGTAGAGAGGGAGCACATGGGATTTGGGGAGTGGAGATGTCCCATCATTTTATGGATACCATTTACATAAAAACAAAGGTCACCAATGTGGAATTACTCTTATCTTTGATTTCTATTGACACTGTATTTCATGAAATGAGTATGCACAAATGAAGACTAAGAAATGCTCAAGTTAGCCAGTTTGCAAAGCTTTGGGAACTTTCCATCCCTGGAATCTCCAGAGTTGTGCCCTTAGAGGGGCTCTGGAAGCGTCTTCAAGCATTTTTCCTTTGTGGTCAGAAATGACCCTTTAAAAAAAAAAAGTATGTCACATGTGTCTTTGTTTGTTTGTTTGTCTGTCTTTGGAGTTGTGGTATTGGGAAATCAGGAGCACTTAACCACTGAGTCACATCACCAGCCCTTTTTTATTTATTATTTTGAGACAGTCTTGCTAAATAGTTCAGGGCTAAGTTGCTGAGGCTGGTTTTGAACTTGTGATCCTCCTGCCTCCACATCCCAAGTCACGGGGATTACAGGTGTGCGCCATCACACCCAGCCGGTTTTCACAGTTTGCCATTTTCTGCCTGAGTCATGTTGTGTTTTGATATTGTGAAAAACATATTCACCTGTCCAAACACAGAGAATGGACTTAGAGACACAGGGTACAGGGAAGAGGGGTTTTACTCTAATGACAGTCTTGGAAGATTGGGTGCCTGGTGGTCAGGGACCCACAGATTGGGTACAACCAGTGTTTTATCCCCTAGAGCACAAGATTCCTACCCACATCCCTGGTTTCTCATTGACTGAGCTCTTTGGGGTAAACAATCTTCCCAAATGTCACTGATATTTTACTGACTCCTATGGGGTTATTTAAAGAAATATACCTTTTGGTCCCAACCTCCCTTTACTTTCTTGTGGTGGAAGAGTCCCCTTGGATTGAGTGCCTTTTGGCAAGTACATTGTTTGTGGGTTAGATGGGGTAGGGGCCATTCTTCTTACCTCCTATTTGTCAAAGGCTGTGAATTTTTACACTGTTAACTGCTTCTAAGTTTTCATTCTACTCTCCCCTCTAGTTATGTTTCTTACATCTCAAGTCATTTTACATTTAAAGCTAAATAATGTATTCTGAAAATAGACCACTAGACTATCAAGTCTTCCTGTAAAACTTATGTGTGAGATAATGCAAGGTAATTCAGAGGGGAAATAATTGGGGTATGAGAGCCTTAACCTGATCAGTGGGTTCATGCACTGATAGGGATTACCTGAGTGAAACTGTAGGCAGGTAGGGTGTGGTTGAAGGTGAATCATTAGAGTCACACCTTTATGGTATATATTTTGTCTCTTCCTGCTTCCTGGTGTAATGTACTGAGCTGCTTTCTTCTGTCATGTCCTTCCATCTTGATGTTCTGCCTCATCTCAGGCCTAGAGTATCACAGTCAGCCATCTGTGGATGGCAACCTCTGAAATTGTGAGCCCCAAATAAACTTTTACCCCACTCAAATTGTTTTTGGAAGCATTCCAGCAACCCAGATGTGATGTTTGTCCTCACATACTCTAAATAAAAGCAAGCCTCCATTGCACCGGGAAAACTAAATAAACTGATTTTCCTTTATAAAATATATAGCCTCCAGTTACTTGCAGGAGTGACAGGAAATGGATTAGTACAACTGAACAACTTTCAACACACAGGCTTTACAATTTAAATGAAATAGATCAATTGGTGAAAAAGTAAGAACCACAAGAACCATAAGAACATGAACATTTACATGGTCCAATGACCATTAAGAAAATTAACTTCCTAATTTGAAAATTTCCAAAAAGGTCTTCCGGTATAAATGATATCACTGGAGAATTTTACCACACATTTAAAGAAGAATTAATATAACCTATATACAGTCATTTCCAGGAAGTAGAAGAACAAGGAATAAATCACAATTTATTTTATGAAGCTGGTCTTGCCAGATCATTCACCTAGAAAAGTCAAAATAAAACAATGAAAGTAACCCAAAATTGTCAGGTCAAAATCCATCAGGAATATAGACACAAAAATCCCTAAATAATGCACTTTATTGACAAACCAAGACAAAGTCAACAAAATACAAAAAAAAAAAAAAAAATCCTCTTCTATACACTGGATTTTTGAAGTGAAATATATGAATTCCCATCCCTTCCATTTTAGATATGTTCTACAGGTATTTCTCTGTATTTTCAATGGGCCTTTCTTTTAACATGAGAAGGAGAAACAGCACACTAATGTGAAACCATAGGAGCATAACTTCAGTATCATACAGAAGGCTACTCCTGTACATCTGCACCCCTAACCCCTCAATTACTGATGTCACAATTTAACAAGTGTGTACATTGTGTGTGAAATCAAGGCTGAAGTGACCTCTGAGGGTCTATGTGCCTCATCATGGTGAACAAATTTTTTGGCATCCCCAGGACCAGAAGAGGGTCCCAAATCTCTTTAAAAATATATATGTTCTTCTGTACCCTGGATCCCTTGGAGGGGCGCACCAGTGATCCTGCAAATTCCTGAGGTGCCCATAAGGTATCTTTCCTATTGTGTTTATGCAAACTACTTAGCGTCTCTTTAGAAGCTGTAATCTCTTTAACAAGCACACCTTTCTAATCCCCAGTTTTACATGCACTTTTCTGGGCAAACTGCAAGCATTTAAAAACTTTAGCTCTGTATTCTGCTTTCTATTTCACAGTAAACCAGGCTAAAGACTGCTATCAGGGGAGGGGGTTCAAGATGGTGGACTAGAGGGCGGCTGCATTTCATGTTGTTCAAGTGCTCAAGATTCAAAAGAGGAGATAGTGACTTGGGACCAACTCAAAGCCGCCGGGGGAGTTTCTCCCATAGGGGAGGCGTCCCGGATGGGGCAGTAGCCCCGGAACGCAGAGAACTTTGTGAAGTAGAGTGACTCGGCGGGACGCCCCTCCCCCGCCGTAGCGGTAAAAACAGCGAAGCGGAGTGAAAAATGGCGGATTGAAGTTTCCAGGACCGCGGGCAGATTCTCTAACCTAAGGAGACTCGTCTGCGAAGGGTGAGGCTCCAAAGCCCAGGAGGGAGGTCCGGGACCCTGGGAACGTTGCCTGCGAAGGATGCCCTGCCCAGGCGGCAAGACACACCTCCCCCGCTGGAGCAGTGAACTCGGAAAGCGGGGAACTTTGCAAAGGAGGTTGTGCGACACGCCGCTTGGTTTTGAAGCGATCTGCCAAGGCTCCAGCGGCTGCCAGAGAAAGAGTGGGGCAGCGAGTTGTTTGGATCCAGCAACCGCCTGAGCAACGGTGAGGGGGCTGCCCAGAGGAGGTGGAGGTACGCAGTGAGTGGCTTGGTCTCCAAGCGCCCACACAGAGCACCGAGTGGCTGCCTGGAGGAAGAGACGAGCGACGGGTCACTGGGGCTTGGAACATATGTACGAGGCTCCAAGTGACTGGTCAGAGGGCGGGTCGCATAGCCAGGCGATTAGGTGCATAGCAAGGTCCGGTCCAGGGACCTAGGCACCTTTTCTTGAATGAACTACACAGAGACAAGCTGAGGGGCGAGTGAAGGTTCCAGGACTATGGGCAGCTTCTCTAAGAAGGGACAACCTAAGGAGACTCGTCTACGAAGGGTGAGGCTCCCAGGCCCAGGAGAGCTACACAGAGACCAGCTGAGGGGTGGAGCGAAGGTTCCAGGACTGCGGGCAGCTTCTCTGAGGAGGGGCCACCTAAGGAGACTCGTCTGCAAAGGGCAGGGCTCCCAGCCCAGGACGTAGGTCCAGGCCCCTGGAAACGTTGCTTGGGAAGGCTGCCCTGCCCAGGCAGTAGTTGTGGACTGAGGGGAACCTCTAGGAGGGGAACGGACTAGCGAGACCTCCCCACCGGGTGGGTCTTCCCCGCCGAGTGAGGTTTTCCCACAAAGACGGTAAAACCAGAGACACAGGCCCAAACAGGCATTGCCTCAGCCTGCAGTCTAGTTCCCCTTTGGATGACCATTGGTCAACAAGTAGAGGCACCTCTGCCCTCTACCAGGGAATATACCCCACCTGAAGACCACCACCCCTAGAGAGGCAGCTACCTAGGGGAACACCGAAGTATCAACTTCCTCTAAGACTTCAGGCTACTGAAGGATAAGAGGGGATATACTAGCAATCTTCAGGGACATTATAAGTCAATAGAGGAAATCTGCAACATCTCTGCAGTCCACTGATACCTGAACAATATGAGAAAACAAGAGAAGAAAATGCCTCAAACAAATCTGGATATTATATCAATAAAATCCAATGACAGCATGACAGAAGAAATGTCAGAAAGGGAGTTCAGAATGTACATAATCAACATGATAAGGGAAGCAAACGATGAAATGAAAGAGCAAATACAGGCATTGAATGAACGCACCAATAGACAGTTAAAAGAGCAAATACAGGAAGCAAAAGATCATTTCAATAAAGAGTTAGAGATATTGAAAAAAAAACAAACAGAAATCCTTGAAATAAAGGAAACAATAAACCAAATTAAGAACTCCATAGAAAGCACAACCAATAGGATAGAACACCTGGAAGACAGAACCTCAGATATTGAAGACAAAATATTTAACCTCGAAAACAAAGTCGGACAAACAGAGAAGATGGTAAGAAATCATGAACAGAATCTCCAAGAACTATGGGATATCATGAAAAGGCCAAATTTGAGAATTATTGGGATTGAGGAAGGCTTAGAGAAACAAACCAAAGGAATGAACAACCTATTCAATGAGATAATTTCAGAAAATTTCCCAAATCTGAAGAATGAAATGGAAAATCAAGTTCAAGAGGCTTATAGGACTCCAAATACACAAAATTACAACAGACCCACACCAAGGCACATTATTATGAAAATACCTAACATACAAAATAAAGACAGAATCTTAAAGGCTGTGAGAGAAAAGAACCAAATTACATTCAGGGGGAAGCCAATACGGATATCAGCAGATTTTTCAATCCAGACCCTAAAAGCTAGAAGGGCCTGGAATAACATTTTTCAAGCCCTAAAAGAAAATGGATGCCAACCAAGAATCTTATACGCAGCAAAACTTACCTTCAGATTTGACGATGAAATAAAATCCTTCCATGATAAACAAAAGCTAAAAGAATATACAAAAAGAAAGCCAGCATTACAGAACATTCTCAGCAAAATATTCCATGAAGAAGATATGAAAAACAAAGAAGCAAATCAGCAAAGGGAGGAGATATCCTAAAGGAACTCTCAAATAAAGAGGAACCAAGTCGTGTCAAAAATAAGCAAATAAATGAATAAAATGAGTCAAATGACCGGGAATACAAATCATATCTCAATAATAACCCTGAATATTAATGGCCTGAATTCATCAATCAAAAGACATAGACTGGCAGATTGGATAAAAAAGAAAGATCCAACAATATGTTGCCTGCAAGAGACTCATCTCTTAGAAAGAGATACCCATAGACTAAAGGTGAAAGGATGGGAAGAAACTTACCATGCACATGGACCCAGCAAAAAAGCTGGGGTATCCATCCTCATTTCAGATAAAGTGGACTTCAAGCCAAAGTTAATCAGAAGGGATAAAGAAGGACATTTCATAATGCTTAAGGGAACCATAAATCAGCAAGACATAACAATCATAAATATCTATGCCCCAAACAGTGGCTCACCCATGTATGTCAAACAAATCCTTCTCAATCTCAGAAACCAAATAGACCACAATACAATAATACTAGGTGATTTTAACACGCCTCTCTCACCACTGGACAGATCTTCCAAACAAAAATTGAACAAAGAAACCATAGATCTCAATAACACAATCAATAATTTAGACTTAACAGACATTTATAGAATATACCATCCAACGAAGAGTGAATACACTTTCTCCTCAGCAGCACATGGATCCTTCTCTAAAATAGACCATATATTATGCCACAAAGCTAATGTTAGCAAATACAAGAAGATAGAGACACTTCCTTGTATTTTATCAGACCATAATGGATTGAAACTAGAAATAAATGAAAGAGCAAAAAACAGAAATTATTCCAACACCTGGAGATTAAACAATATGCTATTATATGATGAATGGATAACAGAAGATATTAGGAAGGAAATTAAAAAATTCTTAGAGGTAAACGAGAACAAAGAAACATCGTATCAAAATCTCTGGGACACTATGAAAGCGGTACTTAGAGGAAGATTTATTTCATGGAGTGCATTTAATAAAAGAAGTAAAACTCAAAAGATAAATGACCTAACACTACAGTTCAAAGCCCTAGAAAAAGAAGAACAGACCAACACCAAAAGTAGTAGAAGACAGGAAATAGTTAAACTCAGAGCTGAAATCAACGAAATTGAAACGAAAGAAACAATACAAAAAATTGACAAAATAAATAGTTGGTTCTTCGAAAAAATAAACAAAATTGATAAACCTTTAGCCACACTAACAAAGAGAAGACGAGAGAAAACCCAAATCACCAAAATTCGGAATGAACAAGGAAATATCACAACAGACACGATTGAAATACAAAACATAATTAAAAGCTATTTTGAAAATCTATATTCCAACAAAATAGAAAATTTCGAAGATATCAACAAGTTTCTAGAGACCTATGAATTGCCTAAACTAAACGAGAAGGACATACACAATTTAAATAGACCAATTTCAAGTAATGAAATAGAAGAAGTCATCAAAGCCTACCAACAAAGAAAAGTCCAGGACCTGATGATTTCTCAGCCGAGTTCTACAAAACCTTTAAAGAAGAGCTCATTCCAATACTTTTCAAAGTATTCCATGAAATAGAAGAGGAGGGAACCCTCCCAAACTCATTCTACGAAGCCAATATCACCCTGATACCTAAACCAGACAGAGACACATCGAGGAAAGAAAACTTCAGACCAATTTCCTTAATGAACATCGACGCAAAAATTCTCAACAAAATTTTAGCAAATCGCATACAAAAATGTATTAAAAAGATAGTGCATCATGATCAAGTGGGTTTCATCCCAGGGATGCAAGGTTGGTTCAACATCCGGAAATCAATAAATGTAATTCACCATATCAACAGACTTAAAGTCAAGAATCACATGATTATTTCGATAGATGCAGAAAAAGCATTTGATAAAATACAGCACCCCTTCATGCTCAAAACACTAGAAAAAATAGGGATAGTGGGAACGTTCCTTAACATTGTAAAGGCCATCTATGCTAAGCCCATGGCTAATATTATTCTTAATGGTGAAAAACTGAAAGCATTCCCCCTAAAATCTGGAACAAGGCAGGGATGCCCTCTCTCACCACTCCTATTCAATATCGTCCTTGAAACTCTAGCCAGAGCAATTAGACAGACCAAAGAAATTAAAGGGATACGAATTGGAAAAGAAGAACTCAAACTATCCCTATTTGCTGATGATATGATTATATACTTAGAGGAACCAGGAAATTCCACCAGAAAACTCTTAGAACTCATAAGTGAATTCAGTAAAGTAGCAGGATACAAGATCAATGCTCATAAATCCAATGCATTTTTATACATAAGTGATGAATCTTCAGAAAGAGAAGTTAGGAAAACTACTCTATTCACAATAGCATTGAAAAAAATAAAATACTTGGGAATCAATCTCACAAAAGAGGTGAAAGACCTCTACAATGAGAACTACAGAACACTAAAGAAAGAAATTAAAGAACACCTTAGAAGATGGAAAGATCTCCCATGTTCCTGGATAGGCAGAATTAATATTGTCAAAATGGCCATACTACCAAAAGTCCTATACAGATTCAATGCAATTCCAATTAAAATCCCAATGATGTACCTTACAGAAGTAGAACAAGCAATCATGAAATTCATCTGGACGAATAAGAAACCCAGAATTGCTAAAGCAATCCTTCGCAGGAAAAATGAAGCAGGGGGTATTGCAATACCTGAACTTCAACTGTACTACAAAGCAATAGTAACAAAAACGGCATGGTATTGGTACCAAAATAGACAGGTAGATCAATGGTACAGAATAGAGGACACGAACACAAACCCAAACAAATATAATTTCCTCATACTAGACAAAGGGTCCAAAATATGCAATGGAGAAAAGATAGCCTCTTCAATAAATGGTGCTGGGAAAATTGGAAATCCATATGCAACAAAATGAAAATAAACCCATATCTCTCACCGTGCACAAAACTAAACTCAAAATGGATTAAGGACCTCGGAATCAGACCAGAGACCCTGCATCTTATAGAAGAAAAAGTAGGTCCAGATCTTCAACATGTCGGCTTAGGACCAGACTTTCTCAACAGGACTCCCATAGCACAAGAAATAAAAGCAAGAATCAACAACTGGGATAGATTCAAACTAAAAAGCTTTCTCTCAGCAAAGGAAACTATCAGCAATGTGAAGAAAGAGCCTACAGAGTGGGAGAAAATCTTTGCCAATCACACTTCAGAGAGAGCACTAATCTCCAGAATCTATAAAGAACTCAAAAAACTCAACACCAAGACTACAAATAATCCAATCGACAAATGGTCTAAGGAAATGAACAGACACTTCACAGAAGAAGACCTACAAACAATCAACAAACATATGGAAAAATGTTCAACATCTCTAGTAATAAAAGAAATGCAAATCAAAACCACCCTAAGATTCCATCTCACCCCAATCAGAATGGCGATTATCAAGAACACAAGCAACAACAGGTGTTGGCGAGGATGTGGGGAAAAAGGTACACTCATACATTGTTGGTGGGGTTGCAAATTAGTGCAACCACTCTGGAAGGCAGTATGGAGATTCCTTAAAAAACTTGGAATGGAACCACCATTTGACCCAGCTATCCCACTCCTTGGCCTATACCCAAAGGACTTAAAATCAGCATACTACAGAGATACAGCCACATCAATGTTCATTGCTGCTCAATTCACCATAGCCAGATTGTGGAACCAACCTAGATGCCCTTCAGTTGATGAATGGATAAAGAAATTGTGGCATATATATACAATGGAATATTACTCAGCCATAAAGAATGATAAAATTATGGCATTTGCAAGCAAATGGACGAAATTGGAGAATATCATGCTAAGTGAGATAAGCCAATCTCAAAAAACCAAAGGAAGAATGATCTCGCTGATAAGTGGATGATGATACATAATGGGGCGTGGGAGCGGTTAGTTTTAGGGTTAGAGTGAGGGTTAGGGAGGGGGGCAAGAATGGGGGAAGGAAGGACTGTATAGAGGGAAAAGAGGGATGGGAGGGGTGGAGGGAAGGGGAAAAAAATAACAGAATGAATCAACCAACATCATCCTATGTAAACGTATGATTACACAAATGGTATGCCTTTACTCTATGTACAAACAGAGAAAGAACATGTATCCCATTTGTTCACAATAAAAAAAAAAAAAAAGACTGCTATCAATAGCCAGGCCAGTGACTGAACATTGTGCTATATTGAAATTTCTCCCACCAGATTAGTTAGTCCATCGCTTTTACATTCAACCTCACGCAGAGTCTCAGGACATGACAAAATGTAATCAAGTTCTCCAAGTCAGTATCTGTTTCAGTTAGCTTTCTTGTCACTGTAATCAAAACCCCTGAGAAGAACAACTTAAGAGGATCACAAGTTTATCCATGGTTCATGATTTCAGAGATCTCAGTCCATAGATGACCAACTCCATTATTCCAAGGCAGCACATCATGGGACAAGGGCCCTGCAGAGAAGGACAGCAAGGAAGTAGAGAGAGGGGGAGAGGTGGCAGGAAAAATGTATCCCTCCAAGGCATGATGCCAGTGATCCACCTCCATTAGTCATGCCCCACCTGCATGTGGTCGCTACCTGATTATTCCATTGAAAATACAAGGTTCTGATTAGGTTACAACCTCACAATCCAACCATTTTACCTTTGAATATTCCTATATTAACACAGGAGCTTTGGTGGGGGGGGGACACCTCATATCCAAACTATAAAAGGCTGTAAGCCTGTCTGCTTGGGACACTGAGTCAAGAGGATCAAACATTCAAGCCCAGCCTGAGCAACTTGGTGAGACCTTGTCTGAAAATAAAAAAGGCTGGGGATGTACCTCAGTGGTAGAGCACTTGCCTAAAATATGTGAAGCTTTGGGTTCAAGTGCCAGTATTTCCAGGTAGCTGGGGGTGGGGGGGAAATGGTGCTTAAGGGAATGAGTTCAACCCTTCTTCCCCTTTCATCATGTGAGGATACAGCAATGAGGTACTTTGACCTTGAACTTGCCAGTTTACAGAATTGGAAGAAGTTAATTTCTGTTAATTAACCACTCTTAGGTTTTTTTCTTACAGCAGCATAAAGGGATACAGTCATTGAGGAATGCCTCCATTTCTTCCCTCTATGGGAAGGAGAGTTTTGCTGGTTCTAAGATTCTTGGCTTGCACATTTGGTCATTTATCATTTTGAATATATCATTTCCACTGCATTTTGCATTCCAGGGTTTCCAATGAGAAATCTGATGAGGACTTTATGGGGAAATCATGATTAACCCTTCCTCCCTCTCAGCCTCATAGTGTCTTAAGGAACACAGCATTTTGTTATAGTATCACACTGTGAGGTGTTACCATCCTTTTGACACCAATTACTCAAGAGTTGGAAGAAAAAGGAATTGGATACCTTGAGTGTAGATATGCTGAGGTCTTTCAAAGTCAAAAGTAATCATAGATTCTTAGACATAAAATTAATTCCATTGAAGTTTTGTACAAATGTTTATTTCTAAACAAGTAAAACATCAGTCTCTATAATTCACTGAATCCAAAAGTTTCTGGAATCCTTTTTCTTTTTCTTTGAGATTTATGTGAGGTTTAATGAACGAGTCTTTTCCTGCAGCATTTAATAACTCACTCAAAAGAACAAGTCTTTACTGAGAAACATTAGAATATTTAATATTCTATATGAATATTATGAGAATATTAATATTCTATATGAATATTCTATATGAATAATATGAGAAATATCTCATTTTCACAGTAACTTTTTTTAAGTCCCAAAGGAAGTTAAAATACTGATGAACCCAATGTGGTGTTTTAGCATCAGTGTTTAGCAGTCCAGCTTTACTGTTCTGTCGCTTAGACTGAGTCTTTTGAATATCCTTTTTTATGAATTGTATTGTTGTTATGAAGCTATGGAAGAAAAAAGCTGAACATTTAACTCATCAGTGAAATAGCTAAAGAAGGAGCAGCCAATATACTATAAAAATCGAGGTGAAGTGGAAGTGCCAATGCTGGATTGAATACTGCTCCTGTTAATCTCCTGCTGAATACCCAAAAAGGTGATGCGTGCAGTCAGCACGTGGATAGGAGGCTTGATTCGGACCTCCTGGAAGTGCAGCACAGCGCTGTGGAAGATAAAGGGCCAGATGGCCTCTGTGATGATCACTTCGAGTAAATCGGCATGGATGGGATTCTTGTAAGCCAAGTTCCTCGTGCTGAAGTGATACTTGGTCAGACCCAGGTTCCACAGGGCACTTATGCAGTACCTGCTGCAGAGAGTGCTAAGAAGCTGAGACGACAGCCTCACTGCATGCATCTCGGGGGACGTTCCCCTCAGCATCATCTGCATCATCACACCCCACGGGCTGCTGGAAGTGCCCACGAGATTCAGGGCATGCACCAAGATGAGATTAGCGTCAGCACCCAGGTGGGATGCGTGGGGTCCTGCTCCCTAAGCAGTTTAACTCGTGGGTGCAACAGCAGAGCTGGAAGGTGGCTAGAAACTCCAAAACCAAGGCAAGGACCACGGGCAATCACGTGACCCAGCCCCACCATTGACAACCTACGTCCCGGAAAGGCGCAGGTGTCCTGGACTTGGGGCCAGAGCCCCTGCCGCGCGACACTGCTGTCTCCAGTCTGACGAGGGTGCTTGCTCCTGCGCAAGGGGAGGCGGTCTGGGGCCTGAGTCGGAATCCGCTGCCCCACCCCTACTCGTGCCCCTGAGGTGGGCCGGTTCTATGCCAGTGGGAGAACCCAGGTTGTCACACTGGAGAGATCCTCCCCCCTTCCCCAGCTGGAAGGTAGGGGGTTGGAACTAGAGCCAGGGAGGAGAGGAGGTGAGGGTGGCAAGGGAGCCGCCATGCTTGAGCGTTGGCTGAGGGGCCAACGGTCAGCCGGGCGGACTGCACAGTTCCGCCTCCCTCTGCTACTGGAAGCGGGTGCAGGGGAGGGGGCATAGAATCCTTTCTTAATCTTATTCAGAAAGTGGCAAAGGTCTGGAGACTCAAATAGGAGTTGTTGACCACTGGGGCCTATGTTCAGGCACGACTGGGCCATTGTCTCCCTGACTTCACAAGGAGCTAGTGAGGAAATTTCAAACAGCAGGTATTATAAGACAGGCTGTGCCTGGGTTTTTGTCCATAAATTCAGGTGGTTCTTGGTGGTGACCTGTAGGAATTTCAGATAGCACATTTTGTGGCTGTGGTCTTTGGATATTGGTTTTTTGATTTGGGTTTTTTCATTTGGTTTGTTGTTTTTTTAATCTAGTATCCTTAGTTGGTGTTCCTGTTTAGGATGCATAGTCAGACTAGCATAATGTTGCAGGAGCCTTGCTCCTGTGATGAGATGGCCTTCACAGACCATTATCACCTCTTACAGACCATTGGGCATGGTGGGTTTGGCCAAGTGAAACTAGCCCGCCATCTACTCACTGGGGCAGAGGTAGCAGTGAAAATCCTGCCAAAGGAAAGGCAGGTGTTTCCCGTTCTCTCTGAACCAGACATCATGATGACCCTGAGCCACCCACATGTGATTCAGCTATTCCAGGTTATTGAAACTGTCCAAAATGTCTACATCGTGATGGAATACGCAGGTGGGGGACAGCTATCTCACCACATCCAGGCTGGTGGCATGCAGGAGGAGGAGGCCCGAAGACTGTTCAGGCAGATTGCAAGGGCTGTGGGCTACTGCCACAAGAATGGTGTTGTGCACCGAGACCTGAAGGTGGAGAACATCATGCTGGATGCCAGAGGCAACATCAAGCTCATCGACTTTGGCCTAAGTACCAAGTTCATATCTGGGCTGAAGTTCAACAGATTCTGGGGCACTCTTACGTACCTTGCTCCTGAAATCGCCTTGCAGCAAGAGTATGAAGGCCCCCCAGTAGATGTCTGGAGCCTGGGTGTCATTCTGTATTTTATGTTGACAGGGAAATGCCCATTTATGGGGATCACCGCTAAGCACCTGCTGAAGCTGATTGTGCGGGGAAGGTACCAAATTCCTCACCATGTTCCCGTGCACGCACAAAACCTCATCTATAAAATACTGACTGTGAACCCCAAGCAGCGACCCTCAGTAGAGCAAATCCTGCAGCACCCATGGCTGAGTCAGAGAGAGCATTCACCACATTATTATCAGGAGCCACTCCCAAAACAACCAGATCCCGCGATAATGACAATCCTGTTTGATATGGGTTGTGACCTATACAATACCTGGGCGTCTGTGGTCAACAGAAAGTTTGATGATGCCATGGCTACATACCTGATACTCCAGCACCAGATAAGAAAGGGGGCAGGCTGCATGTTCCAGCTGAAACCTATGCCTGCAAGGCCTAGGCCTAGCCCACCCCTCTTGGATCCTTCCAATTTCCCTGGCCTCCCAAAGAGGAGTATCAGTGAGCCTGCCCTTTACAACCTCCCCTGCCCCTCTCAGCATCAGCTGCAGCTGCCTGAGGAGGACAAGCAGTCAGGGCAGAGGGGCATCAGAAGGTCCAGTCTGCCTGCCATTAATCTCTCCTTCCTACCTACATGGACCCCCACTCGTGCCACAGCCTCCCAGCAGGACTCTGTGTCCCATTCGTCCAAACCCTTGAGTATCCTCAGTAGGTGGGCTGAAGCAGCAGACAGTAGCAGTTCCTTCCAAGACACCTCCACAGGGCAAGTCCATGACAACAGAAGACGCCAGAAGAGGGTGGCTGGAAGGATCACAACCTGCTTTCGATGGCTGTGTTGTTGCATGCCGTGTGTCAGCAAAGATGTGGCTCCCGTGGAAGGACGGCAGAGAACTCACAGCTGCAGAAACAGAGTGGCTCCAGTGGGATGCAGAGCTGAGACAGACCAAACCCATGGCCAGCCAGAGGACCCTGAGCTCTCTGGATCCTGACGTCACAGCATGGGCATCAGTCGCCTGGATTCAAACAGCTGCAGGAGGGAGGTGTGCTACCTGGTGCAGGCTTCTCCACATGGGTTCCACTCAGGAGTGCCTCTGGATCCATGGACATCAGGAGTCTCCCTGCCCCCACCTGCAAGAGACATCAGAGACTGTGTTCCCTAGGACACTTCGCCCTGCACTGTCTTCTCTGTCCTATCTCCCATGCTTCTGGGATGGAAGAGATGTTTCTCACGAATTGTAAAATAAAATTGATGTTCCAAAGGATTCTTTTTAAGGCTGATTAGACAAAAGAAGGGAGGTCTCAGGGTAGGGCAGGAGCCCACCAGTCATCCTCTTCAAGGTATGGCCTACTGTGCCTCCCTCTCCTGTTCAGTTTAGAGACTCGCTCACCTTGAGTTAGTGTTATTGGGGACAAAATTGGAAATGTTGCATTCACTTTTGTACCATCATAAAGTCAAAAATCTTTGACTATGTTTGAGATAGTTTGTTTATATTTAAATTTCAGGCAAGAGATTAGAGGTTATTTAGGTCAACTTCATCACTGCTGAATGATACTAAAGGCCAAAGACCCATTTCTGACTGATATTTAAGAACAGAACCACCCTAGAACCCAAAAGTCCTATGTCTACCCAGGCTCCTTTCTTTATCCTGACTCATTCATTTATTTATAGATACATTCAGGAAATACTTTTGAGGACTTACTTTGTGCTAAGCACTAGATAGTAATACTTGTTGCTATTATTAATTGTAGCTGAAATCATAAAATAATCCAAATGTCTATAAAATAATATCCAAATTCAATACAGTAATATTCAGCAACAAGGAATTTACACAAACAATGAAATAAATTAACCTCAAAAAATCATGCAATATGAAATAAACCAGGTATAAATAACATGATTACTACATTGATATGAAATGTTCACAAAGAACAAATCTATAGAGACATAAAGTAGAAATGTGATTTTGTAAGGCTGCAAGTGGGAACAAGGATTGACTGAGAATAGATCAAAGGCTATTTTGTGGGGTGATGGATATGTTCTAAAACTTTTTGTAATAATGGTTGTGCAACTCTAGAATTACTGAGTCTTTTTACATTTACAATTTGCGGACTTTTTGGTGTGTATCTTATAAACCTATTTAAAAAACAGTAGGTTTGCTTGGGAGACTGAGGTAGGAGGATCATAAGCTCAAAACCAGCAACTTAGCAAGGTTCTAAGCAACTTTGAGAGACCCTGTTTCAAAATAAAAAAAAGTAATGGGGATGTGGCACAGAGGTTAAGAGCCTCTGGGTTAAACGCCTGCTACCAAAATATAAATAAAATAAAATAAAAAATAAAACATAATAGGTTTAAACAAAATTGACAAACTCTTAGATTAAGAAAAAAAGACTGAAATAAAACCAGTGATGAAAAAGCAGACATTATGTGATAGTCACAGGGACAAAAAACACCAAAAAAGAATAAAGTTAATTTTGGCTCAGTTTCAGAGGTTTAGTCCATAATGGGTGACCCCACAGCTCTGGGCCCAAGGTGAAGCAGAACATCAAAGCAGAAGGGGGTAGCACAGGAAATCTCCTTGACTCATGGCAGCCAGGAAGCAGAGAGCAAGACCAAGGTGCCAAGGGCAAAATATAAACCCTAAAGGCAAACCCCACTGACCTTCTTCCTCCAACCATATCCTACCCACCTATAGTTACAACCCACTACGGTAGTCCATTTCAAATTATTAATCAATTGAATGGATTAATCTACTAATTAGGTTACAGCTCTCATAACCTAATTTCACAGCTGAGCATTTCTACCTTCCCTAATATGAGCTTTTTAGGAGGACACCTCATCTCCAAACCATAACACATTACAACTGATAATGGAAGTACTATTGTAATGAAGTAATCCTTTGTTACAATATAAATACAAAGGATTATTATAGATTATGAACAACTCTACATGTTATGAACAACTCTATGACAAGAAATTTAATAAACTAGAAAAAGGACACATTTCTTTGCATTATAAATTCCATGTACCTACACCCTAATGTGACTTGCTGTTTCTTACAAAACCACTATTGGTTTTATAATTATTTTATCAGTAATAGTGTGACAAGCTCAAACTACAAAAAAAAAAGTTTGATTTCTGTCCAATTTAACACATGGAGTCACACAATTGACAAATGAGTATACTTTTGACATAAATATCCACTGATATTTTCATTTACTTAAGGAGTAAAAAAAAATTATATTTCAATGATGTAAACTACTTCTTTGTTTAATTGAGTGATAGTTTTCAAATACTGAAAGAATCGTTTCTTATTAGATTTTGGTCACTGTGAAAAAATACACAAATTAAACAACTTGAAGAAGGAAAGGTTTATTTTGGCTTCAGAAGTTTTGGTCCATTGTCAGTTAGCCTTCTTGCTTTGGGCCTGTAGCAGCACATATATTATGATGGAGCACGTGGCAGAGGAGGCTGCTTACCCAATAGCAACAAAGAAACAAAAAGCCAAACAGGCAGGAAAGGGCAGGGATCTCAATATCCCCTTGGGGTACACCCACGATGACTTAACTTCCTTCCCTAGGCCCCACCCACTAAAGCTTCCACCACCTCCCAATAGTGCTGCGCTGAGGACCAAGCCTTCCACACCTGGTGGGGTAAGGGGAGGTATTCCAGATCCTAACTATAGCAGTTCCCCAGCTTGGAGGGGCTGTTAACAATGTAACAGCCTAAGACATGACATATTTTAAGTTTAATCTTCATCAACATTTTAATTCTCACTGTATTTTTTTCCCTCTCATCACTTCTCTTAAGTCGAGATAATAAGCAATAAGTCAAAGCTTGTTTTGCACCATTTAAAAATTTTCATGGAGTAAATAGTCCCATCATGGCTGATTTCAAGGGATCAACATGGCATCACTGAAAGCAAAGTTGGAAAGAGATGTGTAAACGGATACAATAAATGATCTCAAGAGCATAAATAATGGTAAAATGGACTAAAATAAAAAGTGATTAGTATTGAGTTTTTAATCTTTGTTTTTCATACAATTTAAGTTTGTGTGATTTTATTTTTAATAATGATGATATTTAACTTTATGACTCATTAAATTTCTGGACTAACTCCAGCAGGCTACTGACTGTCCTATTTTACCAATGAGAAAACTGAAATTCAAAGAGACTATTAATAACTTCCTGTGGTCTCAAAGAACAGTGTCACTAAGTTGTCTAATTTCAAACCTCTTCCTTAACACTGTTACTGGTGATTTACCCACAAACACCCTAACATCTTCATGTGAATGGATTTATCATTTATTGTATGGTCATTACCTTATTTTCCACTAGGTAACATGAGAAACCCAACTAGACCAAGAGAAATGAATAAATGGAAAAAGAAGATCTATCTACTTATGCTTTGTTAAAATTACAGCAGGATCGTTCCCTACTGGTATTTGGTTAAGAAAGAGACCAATAATTGCTCAGGAACTAGTGGAAAGGATAGTTAAAAAAAAAAAAATCACTTGATGTTTCTTTCCGTACATTTTCATTGTATTTAATGAAAATGTTAAGAACACATGAAGGACACTGTTCAATTGTGACCTGATGGTTCATAGACAATTATACATACTCAGACCTATTTTTTGTTTGTTTGTTTGGTTTGGTTTGGTTGGGTTGGGTTTTTTGTTTATTTGTTTCTCATTCCTAACATTTTTTAAGGCAGTTCTTTCTGGTACATCAACAGTTTGAGGACTCAGATGTTTAATTAGAATATAGGAGTTTTGTTCTTGTACTCTTTTACTTTTATTTTTACTGTTAATTTTTAAATTTTTATCCTATACACCTTTTTCTTTCACCTGTTTCCCTGGATCCTCTTTCCCTCCTTTCCTCTACTAATAGCCAACCTTTACTGATCTATCACTCAACCTCTATTTTCTTCTTCTATTTTCCTTCCCCTTCCCTCACAAACATTGTTTCCTACATTACTTGTTTTCTATCTCTGTTCACAACTTAAAATTGTAAATCTGTACATAAACCTACTGTATTGACTGTGGGCAATAACTGAACATATGATATCTGTTTATTGTGACAATTAACAGAGTAGATACCTAAGCAGGAACTATTTGGTTGGATGCTATAACTATTTGCTTTGGTTGTTGTTATTATCTGTCTCCCCCTAAACTGTGAGGTTACTTGAAACCTTCAGAGTCCCTATAAATCCACAGGGTAGAAATTATACTGCCTCAAAACCATACTGTCAGATAGGTAGACACACAAACAACATGAAAAAGCAAGGGAACAAATCACCTCAAACAAACCAATATAATTCATAATAGAATCTATTGACACCACAGTGGAAGAAATGACAGAGAAGGAGTTTAGACTATTCATAAGTTGATCTGTGAGGTAAAAGATGATGTAAGGGAGGAAATACAGGAAGCAAAAGATCCAAGAAAGAAATGGAGATTCTGAAAAAAAAAAAAAAAAGCAGGAATCCTCAAAATGAAGGAACCAATAAACCAATTAAAAATTCATTGGAAGGTATTACCAACAAGTCTAGAACAACTGGAAGACAGATTTTCAGATAATGAAGACAAATTATATAACCTAGAAAATAAACCTGACCACAGAGATAAAATGTTAAAAGAACATGAAAAAAAACTTCCAAAAAATATGGGATACCATGAAAAGACCAAACTTAAGATTTATCAGGATGAACAAAGGTTCACAGATACAAATTGAAGGAATGCACAATGTTTTCAATGAAATAATATCTGGAAATTTCCCAAACCTTAAGAATGAAATGGAAAACCAAATACAGGAAGCTTACAGGACCCCAAATATAAAAAAATTACAACAGACCCACACCAAAGCAAATTGTTATGAAAATGCCCAACATATAAAATTATAGAATTCTAAAGGCTGCCAGAGAAAAACAAGAAATTATTCTCAGAGGGAGAATAACCAATCTGGATCTCAGCTGGTTTCTCAACCCAGACCCGTAAGCCTAGGAATTCATGGAGTAACAACATATACCAAGCACTGAAAGAAAATGGATGTCAACCAATAATACTATACCCTGCAAACTTAAGCTTCAGATTTGAAGATGAAATAAAAACATTCTATGATAAACAAAAGTTAAAAGAAATCACAACTAAAATCCTGAACTACAGTCGGGCATGGTGGCCCAGGCCTGGAATTCTAGTGGTTCGGGAGGCTGAGTCAGGAGGATTGTGAGTTCAAAACCAGCCTCAGCAAAAGCAAGGCACTAAGGAATTCAGTGAGACCCTGTTTCTAAAAATATACAGAAAAGGGCTGAGGATGTGACTCAGCGGTTGAGTACCCCTGAGTTCAATCCCTGGTTAAAAAAAGAAAGAAAGAAAGAAAGAAAAATCCTGTACTACAGAACATTCTCAGCAAAATATTTCATGAAGAAGAAATGAAATATAAAAGTGGAAACCAGCAAAGGGAAGAACAACACTAAAGGAATAGTCAAAGGAGAAACTAATTCAAATTTAAAAAGAGAAACAAAGCAAAATGACAGGGAATAAAATTCACTTCTCAATAATAACACTGAATGTCAATGGTCTAAACTCATCAATTAAAACAGATAAACTGGCAGATTGGATTAAAAAACAAGAGCCAATAATATTCTATCTCCAAGAGATTCACTTCACAGGCAAACATAGAAGGTAAAAGGAAGGGGAAAAAAAAACATATCACTCACATGGACTGTGTAAATAAGCAGGAGTTTCCATTCTCATATCAGATAAAGTGGTCTTCAAACCAGTTAGTCAGAAGGGATAAAGAAGTGGACTTCAAGCCACAGTCAGAAAGGATAAAGAAGGACACTTCATACTGCTTAAAGGAATCATACATCAACAAGATGTAATGATCATAAATATCCATTCCTCAAACAATGAAACATCTATGTACATGAACAAACCCTTCACAATTTCAAGAATCAAATAGACCACAATGCAATAACAGTAAGTAACTTTTAACACACCTCTCACCACTCAATATATCTTCCAAACAGAAACTTAACACAGAAGCTACAGAACTAAAGAATACAATTAACAATTTAGACTTAACAGACATATATAAAATATATAAAATATTCCATCCATCAATAACCAAATACACTTTCTTCTCATTGGGGCATCCTTCTCTAAATTAGAACATATCCCCAAAGCAACTCTTAGCAAATAGAAAAAAATAGAAATAGTACCTTGGATTTTATCCAATCATAATAGAATGAAATTAGAAATCAACAATAAAATAAAAAATAGAAGCTGCTCTAACACCTGGAGACTAAATAATATGCTATTGAATGACCAACGGATAGCTAAGAAATCAGGGATGAAATTTAAAAAGATACTTAAAGATAGATGAGAACAGCAACACAATTTATCAAAATCTCTGGGACACTATGAAGGTGGCTCAAAGAGGAAAGTTCATTGTATTGAGCACATTCTTTAAAAAAAATAGAAAGTCACATCTCAAAGCCCTAGAAAAAGAAGAACAAATCAACACCAAAAACAGTATAAGATAGGAAATAATTAAAATCATAGCTGAAATTAATGAAATTGAAACAAGGAAAAAAAACAAATTGATGAAACAAAAAGTTAGTTATTTGAAAAAATAAATAAAATTGACAAACCCTAAGCCAAGCTAATGAAGAGAAAGTGAGAAATGTCAAATTACTAAAATTTGTGATGAAAAGAAAATATCACCATGGACACCAGTGAAATACAGAAGATAATCAGAAACTACTTTGAAAATCTACATGCCAATAAAATAAAATCATGAAGACATTGACAAATTTCTAGAGACATATGACCTACCTGAATTGAATTAGGAAGACACAGAAAAATTTAAACAGATCAATTTCAAATAATGAAATTGAAGACATCACCAAAAACCTTCCAGCAAAGAAAAGCCCAGGACCAGATGGCTTCTCAGCCAAATTCTATAAGACTTTCAAAGAAGAACTCCTTTTCTATTTCATGGAATAGAACCCTTCTAAACTCATTTTATGAAGCTAATGTCACACTGATACCAAAACCAGACAAAGACACATCAAGGAAAGAAAACTTCAAACCACTATCTCTGATGAACATAGATGGGAAAATTCTTAATAAAATATTGGCAAATCACATACAAAAACATATAAAAAAGATAGTGTACCATGATCAAGTGGGCTTCATTTCAGGGATGTAAGGTTGGTTCAACATATGGAAATCAATAATTGTAATTCATCAATAGACTTAAGGCCAAGAATCACATGATTATCTCAATAGATGCAGAAAAAGCATTTGACAAAATTCAGCACAGATTCATGCTCAAAACACTAGAAAAACTAAGGATAGTAGGAACATTGTAAAAACTATCTATGCTAAATCCAAGACCACCATCATTCTAAGTGGAGAAAAACTGAAAGCATTCCCTCTAAAAACTGGAACAAGATATGGATGCCCTCTTTCACCACTTCTATTCAACACAGTCCTGGAAACTCTAGCCAGAGCAACAAGACAGAAGAAAGAAATTAAAGGGATACAAATAGGAAAAGAAGAGCTCAAACTATCCCTAATTGCTGATGACATGATTCTACAATTAGGAGACTCAAAAAATTCCACCAGATAGCTTCTAGAACTCATAAATGAATTCAGGAAAGTAGCAGGATATAAAATTAACACCCCAAAATCAGTTGTGTTCCTATACACCAATGAAGAATCAGCTGAAAGAGAAATTAGGAAAACTATCCCATTCACAATAGACTTAAAAAATAGTTGGGAATCAATCTAAAAGAAAAGGTGAAACACCCCTACAATGAAAACTACAGAACACTAAAGAAAGAAATTGAAGAAGACCTTAGAAGCTGGAAAGACCACCCATTGTGTTGGATAGGCAGAATTAATATTGTCAAAAGGGCCATAATAGCAAAAGTGCTATACAGATTTAATGCAATTCCTATTAAAATTCCAAAGATGTTCTTCATAGAAATAGAAAAGGCAGCCATGAAATTCACTTGGAAAAATAAGAGGTCCAGAACAGCCAAAGCAATACTTAGTAAGAAAAGTGATCACAATACCAAACCTTAAATTATATGACAGAGCTATAGTAACAAAAAATATTACGGCTGGTGTCATAGCTCAGTGGTAGAGCACATCCCTAGCACACGTGAGGCACTGGGTTCAATCCTCAGCACCACGTAAAAATAAATAAAATAAGGTTTAAACATATATGTGTGTATATATACATTTATATATGTATATATTTAAATGTTCTACATCTCTAAGAATTGGAGAAATGCAAATCAAAACTACATTGAGATTTCATCTCATCCCAGTCAGAATGTCAATTATCAAGAATGTAAAAAACAATAAATGTTGGCAAGGATGTGGGGGAAAAGATTCACTTATACATTGCTGATGGGATTGCAAATTGGTACAACCACTCTGGAAAGTAGTATGACATTCCTTAGAAAACTTACAATGGAACCACCATTTGACCCTGTTATTCCACTCTTCAGTTTATACCCAAAGGACTTAAAATTACCATACTATATTGACACAGCCACATCAGTGTTTATAGCAGCTCAATTCACAATAGCTATACTATGGAACAAATCTAGATGCCCTTCAACAGATAAATGGATAAAGAAAATGTGGTATACATACACAATGGAATATTACTCAGCCATAAAGAAAAATGAAATTATGACATTTGCAAATAAATAGATGGAACTGGAGATTTATCATGCTAAGTGAAATAAGCCAATTCCAAAAAAACCAAAGACCAAATGTTCTCTCTGATATGTGGATGCTAACCACAAGGGAGTGGAAGATTAGTAGTTCACTGGACTAGACAAAGGGGAATGAAAGGAAGGGAGGAGGAATGGGACTAGGAAAGACTGTAGAATGAATCAGACATATCTTCCCTATCCTTATATATAAACACACAACCAATGCAACTCCACATCATGGATAACCACAATAATGGGATCCTAACTGCAACAAATTAATACTTATTCTATGTATGTATAATATTTCAAAATATACTCTGTCATGTAAAAAAATTTATATATTAAAAAAATGTGTGTGTGTGTGTGTATACTTCCATCACTGGCCAGAAAGTAGGGATACACCTGCAGGGAGCAGCAGCAGAATAAACCTCAAAGAAGAGGTAGAGACAAACTCACACTTCCTCATTTTAACCCAAGCATGGGATGTAGTACCTTCCAACAGGACCAGAGCGGGGCACAGGAACAATTCTTTTAAGAAAAACAATCTGTTCAATAAGTATGATTTATAAAAAACACAGCAAAAAGAAATATGGTAGAGAATTCAGAGTGAGAAAGATGAATATATTACAGCTCTTGCCCTGGAGGAGATAAACATGGATGCAGAAAATTGCAATAAACAGCACTCATTCCATAACAAAGATGTGTGCAAAATGTAATGTGGAACATGGAAGGGTTTGGAAATTAATCCAACTGGGAAACAAACAAAAGCCCGCTTAGAAAGTGTCTTAATTTACACAATGGAATTCCAACACAAAAGCACTTTGAAACGTTCTAAACAGAGTAGGTTCAGGCAAAAAGCGTACTCTTGCCATACTTGATCCGGCTTCAATGGCAGCACCAGCACCTGCGCAGCTGTTTCGGCGTCTCCCGCCGGACACCATGGGGTTTAGCCGCACATGCGCAGTCAGTCTGGTCGGGACGCCGCTCGGCCCCGCCCTCACAGACGTCGAGTTCCGAGAGCCTCTGGCGTAGGGACGCTCACGCGCGGAGTACTGCGCAGGCGCACTCAGGGTCCCTTAGCAGACCTAGCGCCTTTTCCTCTCGCCCGAGTGGCTTCTGGTTTGCCAAGTGCTGTTGGGCCCGGCAGGTGCTGAAAATCTGGGGTCGTGGACCCCGGCCAAGACTCAGCAGCACGGAGGTGCCGGGTGTCGCCGAGGGCGCAGGGCCGGGCTCCGCAGGCGGCGTGCCCTGCCCAGCGGCCCCCGCCCCTGCTGCAGCCGCGGCCCTGGCTGCAGCCCCGGTCGCGGCCCCAGCTTCTCAGTTCACCCTGCTGGTGATGCACCCCTGTGGCGGGCAGGACGAGGCCTCTGCGGAAGGCGTCTTGCGGCAGGCCCCGCTCCCGGCGGGCAGCCTCGGGCTGGGACAGCAGGTTGGGTACCCATGTGAAGTGGCAGGGGATGCCGAGGAGGACGCAGGGGAGGATGAAGCGGACCTGTTGGACACTTCGGACCCCCCAGGGGGAGGCGAGAGCACAGCCAGCTTGGAGGATCTGGAGGACGAGGAGACACATTCAGGGGGCGAGGGCGGCAGCGGGGGAGCCCGGAGACGGGGCAATGGCGGGGGCAGCATGAGCAAGACCTGCACCTATGAGGGCTGCAACGAGACCACGAGCCAGGTGGCCAAACAGCGGAAGCCGTGGATGTGCAAGAAGCACCGCAACAAGATGTACAAGGACAAGTACAAAAAGAAGAAGAGCGACCAGGCCCTGAATTGTGGTGGGGCCGCCTCATCTGGCAACACGGGCAACGTCAAACTGGAGGTATTGCACCTTGCTGGGGCCCTGGGGAATGGGAGATGGAAGAAAAATCCGCAGTCCTGCCGAAAACCCCATTTCCAGAACCTGCCCACCTATTCCGGAATGGTCCGGGTTGCATTCACATCATTTTCCGTGTGGTGCCACCCTTTTAAATTATGGTTTTGGGGATTTCAACATTTGGGATTCTGACTGTTCAGAATTGCTATTGTGGAGATTTTAAACATTAGAGAACTTAGACTTAAGTGATTTTGATCTCTTGGAAGTTCAACACTTGGAATTATGACATTTGGGTTTGTATCTTTTGGAATTGTGCTCAGCACTTACTAGAGGGAAGAGGATTCCTTTGATAATCTGATAAAACCTAATGAAGACTGTTCTCATTAAAAAAGAACATATACAGGTGTTTAATGTTGCATAAAATTCATAGGGCTCAGGATCCGTGTAGATCTTAACCCACCTCAGTCCATATTCTTGTAAATAATATATTTTACCAGATCTTGGATTAAAGAATTTATGCAAACAAGCATCTTAGTACAGAATGGAAGTTAGTAAAAGGAATCAGTTTTGTCCCTGGTATGTTCCACAGGTACCCATACACTTCAGAATTCTTTACAGAGAGAAGATAATACTCCTCTTCAAGGAAGTATTTTACCTGTGGCTACTTTTGTTTCTTTTTGTTTTGAACTACTAGCATTTACATCTAATGCTGGGGAAATGTATAAAGGACAAATAGATAGTAAATTAGCATCTCCCTTTCCATACCCCCAAAAGAACTTTAGTAATTTCTCTGTTTTAAAATAATTTGCAAGGGTTCTGGGTTTTTTGTTGTTGTTGTTGTTGTTGTTTAGGGAGGAGAAATTAATTACTGTAATTCTGTGCCATTTGTCTTTTATTGTGTGACACCCAGTTTTGAGGACATTGTAAGAGCTTTAAGTCTTTATCTTTGTTGAACTGAGTATAAAGAAAATAACAGTGCCATTTAGAATATAATAAAGGCCACCATGGTACTGCTATAGTAGTTTAAGGTGGAATAGATGGTTGAAGGCCGAGATTACTCTGGAAAGGCTTTATAGAGGAACTGTGGATAAGCCAGAAAGGATGGCTGTTTCTTCTGTGCTGGGCTCTAAGTGGAGTCTTACAATGCTTCATCAGTGAGGTGGGTTCTGTGTCTTACAAAGGTGGAAACTGAGTCACATGAAGGGTAAGTAATTTGGCCTAGGTCACACAGCCAGCAAGTACTCAAACACAAGCAGTCTGATTCTAGAGCTTCACTTTTACTCCCAGACTACATTGCTTCCCTAGAATTCTGGTGGATAAAAGGAGAGTCAGAATGCTTCAGTTAACTGGTACGGTATCTTGTTAGGCTAGGAAAATTGTTAAGTATTTTAGATTCTTTAAGGTAACTAGGAGTACATATTTGATAGTAAGTACTACTGATGTAGTGTACTGATGTTGGTGTCTAAGGGTAATGGTATCATTATAGGACTTACCTGTTTTATTTATATCAGTGGCAAGAGACTGTTTATGCCAGTGCTAATGTTTTCAAACCAGTTTATTGTTTTTTCCCCAGTGACTTCTACTAAATTCTGAAAGCCGTTTATCATTTGCTTGTTTAAGCAATGTTTTACTGCCTCACCCTTGTTTTGGTTATGAATTGGACTAAAAACTGTCAGAGTGTCTCATTAGCAATATAAAAATGGCCTCTGAGTTCATATATTTTATTCAAAGACAGGCAGACCCTGTATTTTGGCCCAGATAGCTCACGCGAGAAGAATGTTCAATTCCACTTAGCATTTTTTATAATATTGAAGATAGTTCCCAAGTAACTTGTCACCCTCCCACCCAGACCTTTGCCCCTTCAACATGCAAAAGAATTCAGGTGGAAATCCTGGAGGGGGAAGGACTGAGGAGATATAAAATTAACTTCCATAGCACCTTTTCTATGACTTAATTCCAATTGCACAGGAACTGGGCAAAAGGAAAAGAGGCAAAGAAGCAAAAATCAGTTTATCACATCTCTGAAATGCTTATCATTGTGGATTACTATTCTGTTAACTATTAACATCATTTGTTTTTATCATTTATCCCAGGAGAGTCCAGACAATATACTTTCCATTGTCAAACAAAGAACAGGATCTTTTGGGGATCGTCCTGCAAGACCTACTCTTTTAGAACAAGTGTTAAATCAGAAAAGACTGGTAAGAATCAGCTTGTATAGTAGTTACAAATTTATTAATGAAAGTTGTTTTGTAAGTGGAACTGTTTCAGTTTTTGAGATTTTAAAAACTTGTTAACCAGCCACCAAAATTGTATTTTGCCTCTTGTCAGCACACACTGGAATCTCATAGATCCTGTTAGAACTGTAAGAGGAGGAATAGCTTTAATCCTGTTTCTTCAGTGTCCAAATTAGAATATCTGAGAAAGATAGGATTCTAAAACAGACTTCTTGTTTTCTGAGGTTTGTGGAATAATACTTTAATGTTGAAATATGATTAAACCAATATTTAATAAGTATCTATTACAGATTTGATAGAAGGAATCAGAAGTAAATCAGTAAAGGAGCAAGTGTTCACTAATTATTGGAATAATTAGTAATTTAAGGTCATAAAAGAACTTAACATATGAACTGTACACCAAATTCCTGATAGTCTTAAATTTTTTAGAAAATAAAATTGGAATTTTATCTCAAAAATTTGGAATTAGATTTTTCTGTTTTAAAAGACAGAATAACAAAGAAGAGATTATAAATTTGACCCATAAAAGTGAATACTGTAGTCAAAAATGGTAAAAATCAAAATGCAAAGTAACAGAGAAAAAAATGATTGCCACAAATATAAAAGTCTGTGGTTAATATGGTTGATATCTTTTGAGATGGTGTTGTTACTGTGTTACCCTGGCTGGTCTCAAACGCCTGAACTCAGGCTCAAGCAGTCCTCCTGTCTCAGCCTCCCAAGTAGCTGGGATTATAGTCATACCCCACCATGCCTGGCAAAACATTCACGTAATTCAATGAGAAAAAACCTTTGGCCTCAATACACTGCAAAAGATAAAAAACAAAAATATTACCATTAAATGGTATAGAAAAGTAATATCAATAAAGTGATACAGTAGACAATAAGTGAAAAGTATTTAATAATTGGACATAATGATGTTGAAGATTCCATGAAATGGGCACTGACATTCTTTCATCCTGTGTCAGCACAGCAGTTTTACAAACTAGTCAGGTAGCACATATCAGGAGTCTAAAATGGTCATCTGAAGATTTTTGCAGAAAATAAATTCTAAATATGGATGAAGTTAAGCATAAGGAGATTGCCAGAAATGTATTTATCACAAGTAGTAAAATAAAAGTTGAAACAATTTAAATGTCCAAAAGTCTCGTAACAGCTCACTAGATAATTATACATTTACTTAATACAATTTTGGATGGTCCTTACAAATAATTTTTAAATAAATGTATTCAATAGAAAAGTAATATAAAATAATATACAAAATTTGAAAATAAATTTGATAATAGTCCCACATTATATGGTTTCTCTTTTTTAATTTATTGGGGCCAAAATCACATCAAATTTTATTATTAGTTTGCAGCTTAATTACAGTGCATGAACTACACACCTGATACAGGCATGTTTAGTTTTGCAAGCATAGTGTATGTGGTATAGGGACGCATCAGAATAATTCCATAGCATGAATGCAATCTGATCACATAAGAATAACACTCTTAATAATTGTTTTCTTTTTCTCTTTAAGTCATTACTAAGAAGTCCAGAAGTAGTGCAGTTTTTACAGAAACAGCAGCAACTATTAAATCAGCAAGTTTTGGAGCAAAGACAGCAGCAATTTCCAGGAGCATCAATCTGAGGAGACTCACCAGGAACCTCAACATGTTTTTCTCTTACTGTAATAGATGAACATATTTTTATACTAAAGATAATTGGGGTAAGATATGCCAGTAGAATATAAACATTTTCCTATGAATGTATGTGTGCACTTGGGGATAAATAAGTACTGCACTTTTTGCATCTAATCCTTTCAGATGACCATGAGTTTGAAAATATTAGTTTATTTTCCCAGAATAGCATTTAATCAACAATTTTTTAAAAATATGTTCCTCTTCAGTCATTGTTACTGAAGATAATGAAGCCATTTACTTTCTGTGCAAGTCATGAAGTTAACAGATAATAATCTTGGAACATATAACTCTGTAGTTCTTATCAGAAGGTGTTGGACATGTATAAGTATGTTTTTTGGGTTGTTATAGTGGACTTAAACTGCTGGTTTTTAGTGAGTGGGCCAAGAATGCTGAATGTTTTGTAGTGTCTGGATAGTCCCACACAACTAAAAATTATCTCACCAGCAATGCTAATGATGTTTCTCTTAAGAAACACTTAAGATAGCTACTTGTAGTGAGAAGATGTAGTTGGAGCACCTAGAATTGGGTTCTGGTAATAATCTTTCTTTGCAGTTAAGACTGGAGCTGATGGAGAGGTAAGCATTTTTTATACGTATAAGGAAAAGATCATTGGTCATTATTTGTGCAGGAAGGATTCAAGTATGCCAGAATGAATGCATCTCCTAAAGCTGGTTTCTCACTTTTCTGTTATCTGTTAGTGTTGCTCTCCCTTTTAATAGACACTCTTATTTGTTGAATTTATGAATAGTATAATGTATCTCAACCCAACGCCAGGACAAAAAAATCTTAATACTTATTTTTCATTAAAGAAAATGAAAAAAAGATTCTTTTCAAAAAGAAGATTCTAAAAATAATAACATTTCAACATTTCCTCAATGGGTTTTTAATGCTTAACTGTTTTAAGACTGTGTTATTCCTAAGTACTGTCAAAGAATCATTGGGTAATCTGAATACTTTTTTTTTTTTTTGTATTTTCTCCTAGGAAAACTTTGAAAAGGCAAAGCTACCAATAAAAATAACAATTCAAATATCAAGATACCTTAGAATAATAAATGTATATGTCTCAAGATGAACTTGCAAAAATTGGTTAGTTTCTTGTTTTTTTAACTCTGAAATATATATCATGTTAAAGTTAGTCATAGCTGTTCTAAGAAGTACTTATGGGGAGAATGTTTTTCTTCATTTTATGTATGTTTTTTATTTACATATCTGCAGAAACACTTTTGCCAAAATTATTTCATTAAAGTTAAGTTGTTGACCTTTCAGTTGTCTTATTTATTTAGTTGTTTTGTACTAGATGCAGAGGAATGTACTATTTGCTATTGTACTTACACTATTGGGAGCTCTATTGACTCAGAGTGTAAGTTAATTTTTATGGTGGAAAAAAAATCAGCTTATGATTCTTCAGATGAAATAGGAAAGAAAAGTAATAGGCCAGTGAAAGCTGAATGAAAAGGGATGAAATAATGTGGTTATGAGAGCTTTGAGATGATTACTAGTTTTAAACCCTAAAAAAAGTTCATTGAAAGGCTCAGAATCTACCCTAGGATATTTTTTAGAATAAAATAGCTGCTCTTTATGATTTTGAATAAGAATAGGACAATTTTTTTGGTACAATTTAATTATTGCCTATCATGTTAAAAAAATTTTCCCTTTAAAACTTTCAAAGTAATAAAAGTTTTTTTATTGGGGCAAATTTATTTTGTCCCCAGTTTTGTGTTCTTCTGTATACACATGACTTTGACTATGACTTGGCAGCTCCTGCCACCAAGAGACTGAATTTATTTACCTACCCCTTAAATCTAGAGGACTGACCTGTGACTTGTTTTGGCCAAGTTAATTCAGAGTGAATAACAGTGAGCCAACCACAAGTAGACTTCTCAAGGTTTTAAATACTTCCACCTATTTTTTTAGACTTCTACCCAACAACTAGGATAACAAGTCCATCCTGGCCCACAAGACTGTGAGAGACACATGGTTCAATCATTTCCGTTGTACCAACTAAGAACCTGCAAATAGCCAGACATAAGTTTGTGAGGCTTTTCTAGACAAACTGTCCCCTGCCAGCGTGCCAGCTAACTACAAATAAGTCTGATGCATGCAAGATCAGCCAAGCCTATTCCCAGATTTACAGAATGATCCTGTTGACCTGTAGATTTTTAAGCAATAATAAATGCTAAAAATTGTAAGCCACATAGTTGTAGGGTGGTTTATTAACACAGCATTCATTTTATAGTATGTAATCCATACACCTTTATTGCTACAGTTATTGGTACATAGAAAATCACTCAAAAATTTGGTGGCTTAAAACAGTAACATTATTTTTCCCAGATCTTAATATGATTACTATGATTTTAAGTGGCTATGCCCATGCTTTCGAGCTAGGTATGCCAGATGCAAAGCTCCCTCACACAGGCTCTATGCAGTGTGACCCATTAAGAAGTGGACTTTATTTTTCCACCTCCTTGAAACTTCAGGCCCTGTGATGAGGCTTCACAGAATGTGACTAGAGTGATGCTCTGCCAGCTTCATAGTAGATTAAAAGAAATGTAGAAGTATAGATGTGTATACTCAGTAATAAAGCCATAAAGGAGTGAACTGGGGTTGTGGCTCTGGTAGAGCACTTGCTTAGCACGTGTGAGGCACTGGGTTCGATTCTCAGCACCTCATACAAATAAATATATAAGTAAAATAAAGGCCCATTGACAACTAAAAATATTTTTAAAAAACATAAAGGACTTAACAACTTTCATTTTCCAGTAAAAAGTTGGGAGAGAAATAATCTGTTAATATGGGGTACAGGAAATGAAAAGAGACTTTATAGAGAAAATGTTAAGTAGCGACATTAAAGCCAATGAGAGAGGTGGTCAGCAGCTAGTAACAATCCCCTTCTTTAATGGTAGTGAACTTTTGGTTGGAAATGGAGCCCCACAACAATACATATAAAATACAATTCTCACATTAATATGCCAGAGAATCCAGACACAAGTAATATGTGCATAATTGCACTTACATAAAATAGAAATGCAGTGAAACGGTGCTCTGAGATCCAGAAGAGTGGTTCCACACGCAAGGAGACTTCCAGCATTCTGGTGCTACTCCTTGATCAACGTGCTGGTTATGCATTCACATTCTTTTAGTCAAAGTTCAGCCATCTGTGTATTTAAGGTTTTTGCCTTTGCAGTATATGTTTGGTACTTCAGTTTTTTAAATATTTGTTTAAAGGTATTCTCAGCTTCCCTGGCAGCTGGGTGTGACATGAGTAAATTCTGGCCAATAGAATATAAGCAGAAGCCATGTGTACAACTTCAGAAAGTACCTTTAAAAAAAGAAAGCAACCCATTTCCCCTTTTCCTCCACCCTGCTGCCTGGAATGTAGACAAAGCAGCAGATCATCCAAGGGCCAAATGGTCACTCAATGGGTAAGGTGAAATGAGATAAAAGGAATCTGTGTACTTGGATGGCCTCAGGGAACAAAGTCATAGCCCTAACCTGGGGATATTTTTGGACTACTACTTGAAAGAGAAATGGAATATATTGTTCCCCCCACCCATGGCCATTGTGATGTCTATAATAATTGTTAGTGCAGCCAGCCAAATTTGTACCCCAAATAATATCATAGGTGAAAGAATTGGCAAGTGGCATTAAAGACTTGACCTCCTGGAAGCTATAAATTTGTCAAGGTAATATTATTTGCCAGAACTTAACCAGCTACGGTAGTAGAAAAGATAAATTAGAGGTTTGGTCTAGGGTTCAGATAGTGGAAGAAGAGGTGAGGGATTAGGGTTTTTTAAGAGTACTTTCCACGATAGGAGATAAGAGTTCGGGCTAAGCAGAGAAGAAATGAGACCAACAGGGTCTAGAGGTTTCTGTGATGTTGCAGTGCAAGTGTAGGAAGAGTGAGAGCATCTAAGAGATTTAAGCCAGGAAACTATGACTTTTAGGTAGTACTCATTACAATGAATTAATAATGACTAGCCCAATTTTTATTATCCTTTATACCAAAATGTATATCAATTAAGTTGGCCCTTTGCTCAACTAAAGACACTTCCTAGACTGCTTATGGAAGAATTTGACTTAAGAGCAATTGGATAAACAAGACCAAAGGAAAGGGAGTCAGAGGAGGCTCACTTTGGGAGGAAGCTCAAAGCAATTTGTTTCAGCTCATCAACCAACAGCTCTGGAGTACTGCAGAAATTTAATTTTTTTTTTAAATGGCAAGAAAGAAAAAGGAAGAGAAAGTTATAGAATAGTTGTTTTGCTTCAGGAATAGTCAGTTCAAACTACCACAGAGAAAAAGAAGGCAGTCAATCAGGTGACCTTCCAAACAGGGTCTCTCTCAGTATTTGCCAAGAGTGGTAAGGAGATGGTAATTAAACTCTTAATTATGAATAGGCAAATTGCAGAGGGTTATAACTAATGTTACTAAAAATTAGATATGCATACATACATACTTGTGTACAGAATTGGAAGTTCCTTTTGTAAAAATATTGGGGGCACTGGTGGTTTGGGGTAGGAGGACTGGCCCACATGGGTGGTCAGGAGACAATCTTGTTGAAATAATCTTTTATACTAAGCTTAAATTTTCACCATGCACATAGAATCTTTTCAAAAATATTTTCTTACTACAAACTAAAAAAAAAAAAAATGTCAGAAATTGAACAGAGTAGACACCTTGTACTTAACAATTATTTCTCCTTTGCTTTCTGTTTGGGTTTATGGAAAAAATGAGTTTTACTAATGAATCATTTGCATATATGTACACGTATTTGTAGTGAGACTCATACACCCTTCATTTCAGTCAGTTTTTTTGTCACTGGCAATTTTAGAGAAGCAAAAGATTATTTGGCACACATAGTTTCAGAGATCTCAGTCCATAGATAACCAATTCCATTTCTCTGGACCTGAGGTGAGGCAGAAAACATGGTGGTGGAAGGGTGTGGAGGAGGAAATCAGCTCAGGACCTGGCAATCAGAAAGCAGAGAGGTCTCTGCTTACCAGGGACAAAATACACAAACCCAAAGGCAGATCCCCAGTGACCTACCTCCTCCCACAGCACCCTACTGTCTACAGTTACCAACCATATCAGTAGATTAACCCTCTAATTAGGTTACAACTCTTATAAACTAATTCCACCTCTAAACATTCTTGCATTGTCTCAAACATGACTTTTGGGGACATCACATATTCAAACTGTAAACCTCCCCTGCCCCAGAGTTTTTTACCATCCATCTTGAGGTTCCAAATGCATACTTCCCTTGCTGGAAGTGTACAAAGAAAATGTAATTTAAAGACAAAATGAAAAAATATCAGTTTCCTAGAAATTTATAGTTTCCCAAACAATTCTACATACTTAGTTGCTCTCTGCAATAATCTATAATGCATGCAAAAAGATACAGAAGTAGGATTGTGGAGTTTAAATCAGTTGCTTAAGATAGCACAGATGCTGGACTTAGGTGCCTTCTCATCCCAAGTTACTTACTACATATGGTTGTAGTCAGTGCAGTTTGAACTTGCACCTTGCGTCCTGGGGATGTATCCACCATCACTGGGACATAAGAGTAAAGTTTTTTTTAAATTTTTTTTTTAGTTGTTATTGGACACAAAACCTTTATTTATTTTTATGTTGTGCTAAGGATCCAACCCAGTGCTTCACACATGCTCAACCACTTCACACAAGTGCTCTACCACTGAGCCACAACCCCAGCCCCCAGAATAAAGTTTTTGTACAGATGAAGCCTTGATTTTTGTAATACATTAAAAGATGAATTTTATTTAAACTCACCCTAATTATATTACTCTACAAAATACTTTCTTCTGGCTAATTCATTTGAACTTCAAAACATGACAAGTATTATTGTCTGTTTTGGGATGAGGAAAGAAACAGAAGTTTGAAGTAACTTGTAAACAGGTCTGTTAGAAGAGAGCCAAGATTTGAACCTGAATCTGTCTCCAAAAGTGGTGATCCTTCCACAGTGGTAGGTTGTTGCTAAACACTAACACTTTCAGTAAGTGCCTGGTTTCTAACACAGTAGGCATTTCAATAAATTTCAGTAATTTTTTTGTATGTACTACAACATTATCCCTGTTATAATCATATGTTCTGAGGTTTCTTTTTATAGATTCCCCACATTGTTTTTGTTTTTTTGGTTCCCCCATCCTGCCTTCCATGTATCACCCAACTTCAAGAAAATCTTTGTCCCAATTCAGTATGTGTTTTCCCATGTTCACTGAATTATATATAAATACATGTACACAGAACTGTCATTGTTTCATTAAAATATGGGCACATTATACACTCTGGTCAGTGTATTGCTTTTTTGTGCACCAGTATCATGTTGCAACCCCTCTGAGTCCTTTGTGTGGACTGATCTAAATCATTCCTTCAGATGTTTGCAAAGCATCTCCTGATGTACTGTGTCATTGTTCATTCAGTCATTTCATTGGTGGTAGGCATTAAACTGGTGTCGTTTTCTACCGCTGTAAACAATTGCAGCAGCAAACATCTTTACATATCCTTACGTCCTGGTATGTATTGGTGGTTTCATGGCCTTACAAAAGACTCTCAGGAATGGGCTTGCTGAATGGAGGATAATATATGTTTCCTTCCAATAGATGTGGTCATATTCCTTTTTCCAAAAAGAGTTTTAATATTTCACATCCTTACCAGCAATGAGAGGCAATTGGTTTCCTCACATCTTGGCCAGCAGGAGTTAACTGCTCTTCTTAACTCTTGCCTTTCTGATCAATATGTATGGCTACTTATTAAGTTTATTAGCATTTCCCAGAATAATTAGTAAATGAAAGCATCTTTTTAGATGCTTGTTGGCTGTTTGGATTTGCTCTTTTATGAACTGTCTTGTCATAGCTTTTGCCCATTTTTCCATAAGGCTCTCTTTCCCTACTTAATGCACAGAAAGAAATCTGATGAACATTCAGAAAATAAACCCTTTGTCATTTTTATCCCATTTCCCCAAATCTAAAGCTTACTTTTTTGTATTGTGTTTTGCCATAAAATCTTCAAATTTTTATATTTCTTAATGTGTGTGGCATTTCTATTATGGCTTCAGGGTTTCTAATCTTGATTTAGAAAGTCTCAATTTGGTATCTTTGAAATGAACACTGACTTACAATTTCCTGTTCCCTTTTCTAGAATTAGAAAATATAATTAATATGGATATTGACAAATAGTCCTAATTCCTTTTGTATAACTAATTGATATGGAAATTTTGGTATTCTTTTTATCATTACTCCCTTGTTTCTTTCTTTATCTAAGAAAATGAATGAACAACCAGTGCTACAGAAGGAAAATGAGTACTATACTCGTGACAGCTGATGCTGGGGTTACATTAAAACCTGTGTTCACGTGGCAGATTTTTTGAAAATGGGCCAAACTATCATTTTTCTAGCAGGCCTGCCTCATATAGAAGAATGTCTGGGTTAAGTGCTACTGTTATAGAGTTTAAAGTCAGCAAGTGTTTTTTTAAAACATTTCAATGAAAATATTTGACATGTTTAATAATTAGGTGAGTTGATCTCAACTTTCAGTCAAGAGATGGGCTATTTACCCTTATTATCCTTAACACACAGTACTCCAAATAATCATTTGTGTTATTCTAAAGTATTGGAGATGAACTTTTCTTGTTATCATCTACTACTGCAGTATAAATAAATCTTTCCTCTTCACAACTTTACCCTAGTAACAAATGCACGCAGCTTTTCTTAAGATGTATTCAGTAAGAACAGATGCTGGTTTTCATGAGTTATTTGTTAACTTGGGCTTAAGAGGACAGAAGAGTATATGCAGCTAGAAAATAAAAACAGAAAGCAGAGGAAAACAACCAAATAAGTATGACTGGTAGGATTTTCTGTTTGTTTTCCTCCTATAGTTGCACCTTGGTACTATTCTCAAAGTGGAGAGCACAGACACCACTAATAAGATTTTACACTGGCTGTCTTGGGAAATCTAATAAGAAATGTTAATAGTAGTATATTAGTTGATATTAAATATTTCCACAAAAAATTTATTGCTATTTATTAGTATAATATGATTGTATTAAACCTTGCATGCAAACCTATACTTGGCCATCATATTGACTAGAATCATCCGCAGAAACTTGTGGGGGCTGGCGAAAGTCATTGTGCCAGCATTATTTCCCTTCAGAAAATAAGGGAACCCCCAGGTATTAGATCGATTGATGTTTCCTAAGATAAGCCAAATTTGTCTTAATATGGAAACTTCGGTTTGCTTTCAGCAGGGTAGTATTCAGAGACCCTTGTTTCCAAGCTCCTCTTATGCTTCCAAAGGTGGCCTTTTCTTTCTAACTGTCCCTCATGGCATGTACATCCTGCCTCTCTTAGAGCCAGGGAAATGCCTATCCTAGAAAAATCCATCTCTTAACCTGGGTGTCCCCATTTCTCTCTGATGACAAATGATGTTACTGTTTCCCATGTCTCTTCTATTTCTTGTTTGCCTCTGTGCCAACAACAAAGAATAAAGTTTGTTCTTTGCTTATTAGTCCCAGACATTGGGGTCATAAAGTCTATCCAGTATTCTCTGAATACTTCTTGCTTTGTTAGCAACTGGAAACTACAGCCCCTGCCCAAGGCAAGCATTGCCCATTTCTGAAGGGCAGCAAGAATTTAGAACTCATTCTCAGAGACCCACTTTGGAGGGGAAGCCTGGGGGCTTTCTGACCAGCGAAGCAGCTCAGACCAGCCCACTGAAGATCAGATGCCAGGACCACCACTGCAGTGACTATGACATGAACAGCAGGGCCAGGAACGGCAATGTCCTGAGACCAGTGCTACCTTTCCTGCCTGCGTGGTGCCCTTGCTAGGAAGCAGGAGTTAATAGGCTTATTTCTAGCAACCAAAATGGCAATTCCTACATAATCTGAAAGAGAGTAATAGGTATTTCAAACAGAAATCCCTTAAATAGCTCATATATAGGCATAGCAAATTGAACAAGGAAACTGATCCAAACTAGAATAACAATCATAATACATTGTAGGGGGTTTTTTTTCCTTTTTAAATTTTTTTAAGAGTTGGGGTTCTCACTGTGTTGCCTTAACTGACCCCAATCTCTCGCACTCGGTCCTCCTCCCTCAGCCTCCCCAGTAGCTGGGACTACAAGTGCACAGCACCATACCTGGTTTGTGTAGATATTTTCAAATAGGAATGCCTATATTTTGTAATAAGCTGCTCTTACCTGAGATCTCTTGATGAACAAAAAGTAAGTTTTATCAGTATTCCACATACCTAACAGAGTCACTAAAATGTTCCAGCTATCTAACACACCCTCCCCCAAAGCACAGTGGCTTAATTTTTGTTTGTTTGCTTTTTCATATGTGTGGTTCACAATGATCAGGATTTGGTGAGCCTAGCTGAGAGGTTCTTGTAATCTTTTTCTTTTGCGGGGGGGGACGGTTACCAGGGATTGAACTCATGGGCACTCAGTCACTGAGTCACATTCCCCAGCCCTATTTTGTATTTTATTTGGAGACAGGTTCTTATTGAGTTGCTCAGTGTCAACTTTGCTGAGGCTGATTTTGAACTTGTCATCCTCCTGCCTCAGCCTCGTGAGCTGCTGGGATTACAAGCATGCACCACTACACCTAGAGTTTCTTGTAATCTTGCTTGGAATGTCACATGAGGCTGCACAACCTGAGAATGTGGCTGGGACTACAGCATCCAAGGTGGCCTCTCATACTATAGAGCAGGATGTGGCAATCCAAAGGCTCCTGAGACAGCACCATACCTGACAAGATCCAGCCGCTCTCACTGCCAGTCAGTTTTTACATTTTTGGTAGTTGAAAAACTAGTTTTTACATTTTTTAATAGGTAAATTTTTGAATAGAAATATCTTAAATAGCTGACGTATAGGCATAGCAAATTGAACCAGGATACCGATCAAAATTAGAATAACAATCATAATGCATTGTAGGGTTTTTTCTTTTAATTTTTTTATTTTTGTGATATGCAAAAGTTATATGAAATTAAATTCAGCATTGATAAATTTTATTGGAACATAACCATACTCATTTATGATTTATGTCTGCTTTCTCCTACAGTGGCAGAATTGAGTGGTTGATAATCAAAGAGCCCATGTGGGCCACAGAATCAAAAACATTTACTGATGGGCCCCTTAGGGCGTTTTCTGGCCCCTGCTCCCGAGCCTGTGTTCATAGACATGCCTTTACTCAGTAGTCTCACCAAGATTCTTACATGAGGACTTGCTCCCAAGAGGACGAGTCACTGGGCAAACACTTACCAAACCTCTGTTTGCTTGGTATTTGCTAACATGCCATTGGCCAAATCAGGTCACATAACTAACCCAGAGTAGTGTAGGCAGCCAAGAATACCACAATGTGTGGTTCGCTGGAGGTCACTGAAGTAAAATCTACCACAGTTAATAGTTGAAAAACCTAGGTTTATTGGACTGCTAACTATGAGAATGACCTGATAATATAGCAAAGGACACAATTTAATAATTTTACCTTTAACAGCAATTGTTAGTGGCTTTTATCAAAGAGCAAGATAAACTAATGGATCCTTGTAAATACTATCACTCAAAGATACACTTATACTAATTCCTGTAACTTGTGGCTGTTAATCTTTTAAGGCAAAAGGAACTTTGTAGAGGTGATTAAAATGAAGATCTTGAGATGGAGAGATTAGACTGAATTATCTAGGTGGGTTCTAAATATAATCCCAAATGTCCTTGTGAGAGGCAGACAAAAGAAGACTTCTTTAGAAGATGAAGTAGCTGTGATGATAGAAGCAAATTAAAGGGATTTAGGAAAAGGTTCTCCAGCCAAGGAAAATGCAGGTAGCCTACTGAATCTAGAAGCTAGAGAAAGCAAGAAAATGAATTCTCCCCCAGAGTCTCCAAAAAGAACCATCCATACCAACACCTTGATATTGGCCCATTGAGACTGATTGCAGACTTCTGGCCTCCAGAATTGTAAAAGAATGTTGTTTTAAGTCACTGAATTTGTGGTAACTTTTATACAGCAGGGAATAGGAAATTAGTACAAGTCTTCAAGAGGTGGCAGTGAGGGGGCTGGATCTTGTCAGGTTCTAAGCAAGCACTGCTTAGAATCTCTTGCTTCTCTTATCTTAAAGAAAAATTTACCTAATGTAAAAAAACTGATCAACTAAATTCCATTCTATAATAATTACAATTGAATATAAGAGAATTGACTGCAATCAAAAGGCATTTCCTCTAATAATACAGAATATATAATATTTATTGTACACTTAGTATCCTCTGTTCTTCACCAAAGCTTTCTAAACCTCAACCAGCACTTAGCTGTAAAACTTATAAGCAGTAGAACAATTTGGAGTCTCAAACTCCCAAATATGGAGAGCTATTTTCCAAAGCAATTTGTAGCTTGCCTAGGGCATGATCCCAAAGGGGATTCTATCATGCTTCGCAATACTCTTGCTTTTTAACCAAGTAGTAGCACTACTTTGATTTGTCATTACAGATTTAAGAATTTGTTTTCCTGAAGTCTTGGTTTAGTATGTAGGACCTTTATCTCCAAGCTCCTGCGTTTCTGCCTCTCTCCTTTATTCTAGGCCATTGTGAATTATTTACATGATATAATGCCAAAGGATCACTCTATTTCACCAACATTCTTTCCACTACTTTGAGTTATTTTCTACTCCTTCAATAATTGAAGAAGCCTCTCTACTTCTTCAAAACAAAGCTTTATATTTCCTTTTATGCCAGACTGGGAGAATATCAGCTTTGTCACTTTTGTTTACAAACCTGTTTCATAGTATTTATAATATAATAAACTCCTGCAGGAAAAAAAATCTAATCAACTTAACCTTTGTTCACAGTGTACAAAAAATAAATGACATTATCAAGAGAGTACAAAGTTAACTTACAGAATGGGTGGAACATTTGCAAATCATTGATCTGATAAGGAAATCATACTTAAAATTTGAAGAACTCTTACAACTCAATATAAAAACACACACAAAAGAAAAATGATATTAAGTGAAACATTTTCTTAAACATCAACATGTTTAAACATTACATTATAATAATTTCACTGTACAGATACACCTTAACCTACAGTGGGGTTACATCCTGACAAAACCATTTCAAGTTGAAAATATCTCAAGTCAAAAATGCATTTCTTACATCTAACCTATTGTTTTAGTCAGCTATTTTGCTGCTGTGACTAAAAGACCCAACCAGAACAACTATAGAGGAGGAAAGGTTTATTTGAGGGCTCACGGTTTCAGAAGTCTTAGTCCGTAGAAGCCGGCTCCATTCCTCGGGGCTCGAGGTGAGGCTGAACATCATGGCAGAAGAGTGTGACACAGAAACAGTTCACATCCAGTTTCCATATAAAATATATACCATGCCCCCAATGAACCACTTCCTCCATCCATACCCCACCTGCCTCCGGTTAATATTGAGTTAATCCCATCAGGGATTAATTCACTGATTAGGTTAAGGCTACAAGCCAATCATTTCTCCTCTGAACCTTCTTGCATAGTCTCACAAGTGAGCTTTTGGGGGACACCTCACATCCAAATGGAACATCATAGCTCAGAAACACAGTACTTTGTAGAGTGTCCACTGTTTATCCAATAATCATGTGACTGAATAGGAGCTGCGTCTCACTGCTGCTGCCTAGCAACACCAGAGAACAGCATGCTACATAGTGTTAGTCTACATATGCATATAGTACTGCAAATCCTTCCAGCTGAATTCTATGACCTTCACACAGTTGTAAAACCAAAAAATCATTAAGTTGAACCATTGTAAACTGGGGATCATCTATACCTTTAAATATTTATACTGAGATAAAATTTACTTTTAACATTCACTTAATGATGTTACAATTAACTCTTTAAAATAATTTTGTCAAGAAAACCAAATGTGTTAACAAATGAATTGTAAGATGGTATCATGTTTAGTCTGAAGACTAAATATATAAGAAAATACAGATTAAACTGGGTCATGGCATCAGAATTGACAAAATACCTTTACAACATGATGTTTGAAATTGTGCTTTACACATCAGTGGGTTATTTTGATAATTTTTAGAGTTTTTTTTTTTTTTTCTTTCTGAATTATGAGGTTAGCCTGCCACTTGCAAGAATTATCTCCAAATAACACATTGCAGGTGTGAATAGTTTCTGATGGAAAAGCCAAACTGAATATAATTTTCATTATATTTGCTCCATTTAACACAATTATTCATTTTGTTACTGGTTAAATTCTGAGGTCACATCTAACTATTTTATCAGATGCATGCAAATTATGGAGCCATTGGTGACCATGCAGAAGTAATTTTAAAAATAAGTATCTTTTTGTTAACTCAGTGATGCAACATTAGAATTCCTGGTGATTCCTGCTACACTCAGATTCATATTTTGAGAATAAGTGCTTAGAATTAAAGCCAGTTTTGAGCTGTCAAAACTACCTTGCTATTGATGTGTAGCTGAATAACTATTTTCAAACTGGATCATAAGCAGGCTTTCCTGATGACCTGCTGTGTAAGGTCAATTGACATGTATTTGGAGACTTGCAATTATTATTTTGAAGGTGAGAAACCAAATACTTAACCTATTTTTAAAAGGGAGAAGCAGAAACAAATACAATTTCTGCCTTATATGCCCCAAATATCTTTCCAAAGTTGGAAAATGCTGAAAATGAGTAGATACAAACCCTGCCCTTAAACACCTCCCAGCTGCTTCAAGTCTATAATCCCAGGGGCTCAGGAGGCTGAGGCAGGAGGGTCACAAGTTCAAAGCTGGCCTCAGCAATTTAGCAAGCCCTAAGCAACTTGGTGAGAACTTGTCTCAAAATAAAAATTAGAAATGTTGGGGGATGTGGCTCAGTGATTAAGAACCCCAAGTTCAATCCCTAGTACCAAAAAAAAAAAAAAAAAAAAAAAAACTCCCTGCTGAGAGATGGACAAATAAACAATGTGGCACAGATAACTGACCATCAATGGGCATAATTGTTATGGGAGTACAGAGGCCAGTCATCTACCTGGCTTAAGGGAACTGACTGCAGGAGGGCAAGTTCAATCAGCCCAGGTCTGATGAAGATGTCTTTCCTCCGACCCCTGCATCAGCCTATCACAGGCCATAGCAAATGGTTTACCTGTTTATCTTCCTTCCTTTATAGTCAAAAGTTTATTATCACTGTTCCAGCTGTATAAAAGCAATCTAATGATTGAATATGTGTAAGTTTCTAGGATGACGAAAATACTGCGTCTGTAAAATGGGCTAATGTTTAAAGACAGTATTTTATGTCTATACCCTGATGTATTTTAAAAAGTATACAAGTGTTTGAAATGCCAAAGTCAAATGTTAGATGCAAGAACAGGGTCAGGAGCTGTGGAGGTACAGGGACAGAGAAGCCATCCCTGCTCTCTAGAAATGGTATTACCACTTACTCTTTCTTCATACTGAGGACTGAACCCAGGACCTGGCACATGCTAATCCAGTGTTCTACCACTGAGCTACATCCCCCAACCTCCAAAATCTTAAACCTGAAATTTCATGATCCCCACCTGTACTGGAACCTAAATGACTTGTCTTTCAATCATTTATACTTTGGAGTTTCACAAAACAGTTCTTTTGAATAAAGGGCTACACTCCTTCTTTAAAAAAAAAATTGAAAATACCTGATTAAGTTAATAAGAAAATTACTCTTTTAGAAATATCTACAAAATATTTACAGATTTTTTCCTCCACTATTTGAAGGCTAGATGGAAATTTATATGGAGGGAATTAAAAATTTACATGTTAGATGGGGACTTCATTTTAGTTTTTCCTCACTAGCCTTTCTTTAGCATGTTTTTAATTGTAAATATACAGCAGTGTACAGATATTTACAAGAGTAAAATTCATCATTCTTTCCTATACAATGGATATCACTGAATATTTGCTACGCAGAAAAAATCTTCTATGTACAAATGGTCCCTGACTTACAATGGTTTTGCATTATTATTTTTCATGATTTTTCAACTTTAGGATGGTGCAAAAACAATATGCATTCTGTAAAAATCACACTTCGGGTTTTGAATTTTGTCCTTTTCCCTGGCCAGTGACACTATGATACTCTCTTGTAATGTTGGGTAGCAGTAGCAAGCCACAGCTCCCAGTCAGAAACACAATCTCCAGAGGAACAACCAATACTCCAAAGTGTGCCGTGCTGCTAAACTAGGATGTTTTTTAAGATTAGGTGTATTAAATGCATTTTTCACTTACAATAATTTCAATTTACCAGGGGGTTATTTAGATGTAACTCCATCAGAAGTTGAGCAGCATCTGTATATCATCTCTAAAATTTCTACAAAATGTATTCAAGATTTTATACTTAATACCAGTAATCCCAAAATGCTTAATTCAGAATCACCACCTAATTTCTAGACAGCACTGTGAATTTTTTAAATATCCCATTTTCAAAATAGGACAGTTTGAGATTAATTGTCTTAGGAAGGTATAGGTCTACATGCAGTGAAACCTGATATGAGGCCTGTAGGAAAAATGAGCCAAAAGACATATTGGGTACAGTATTCTTTATTATAAACAATCAGATGACAATATAAGTATGCATTTGAAGGATAATCAAAGCCAAGTTCATTATAATCAAAAGCACTGCTCCACTCACATAGAGACAGTTTCTTTTTTTGTTGGTGTTTTACATTCATTTGAACTTTAACATGTGCCAGGATCACCTAACCTGATACACCTAACTGTCATACAGTTCAGCTGTTAAATCTTAACAGGAAAGACAATTTGGAATGCATGTTATATTTTGATTATTTATTTATTGGATATATATACCAAATATTTGGGACACAAAGAAGCTTAATGTCTACCATGTAATATTTCTAAGAGGCTTTTGTCACTGTTGTTGTTTGCTGTTGTGGGAATATTCATATCCACAAGAGACAATATAAAGGGATCCTAAATGCTAGCAGTTGGTCAACTTTTCCTGATTAATTCTGAGTGTAAAAAAAAAAAAATAACATATAAAGTGTATGTGTTAAAAAGTGACATCTTTTGGTTCCAAAGCACTGGTAGCTACTAACATATCATCTAGCTAAAACAAACTTTTCACATTTCATTTATTAAAATATTTTTTTAGTAGTAGATGAACATAATACCTTTATTTTATTTATTTATATGTGGTGCTGAGGACCGAACCCAGTGCCTCACACATGCTAGGCAAGTGCTCTACCACCGAGCCCTAGCCCCGGCCCTCACATATCATTTTTTTAATAGACAAAACAAAAAAGTACTGGCTTTCTTGTGAGCAGGACTAGATGTTACTGTTCTCTGTCTCATGAGCCTTGTCTATTGCAACTTGAAACATGATTGTGGTGATGATGTACTTAAAGGCCTCCCCTGTCCACTCTTTCATTATCCTATAAAAGAATGATACTCAATTTTTTGGCTTTTCTACCTCACAGAATGAATGCCAAATGGACCACAGTTAGAAGTCTGAAATTAAATACTAGATTACAATATTTGAGAACTCTTAGCAAAAGAAGAAAAAGTTGTAAATGTGACTGTTATAATGACCAGAGGGTTTACTTATCAATTCTCAATTATGAGTTTTACAGGTATCCTAATAAAGCCTTTTAGTCTATGACCATACTACCCTGAAAACACCTAATCTTGTATAATAAAGGCTTTGAGTGTGACATGATGGGTAATATGTGCCGATTTCATAATTTATTTTTCACAGCAAAAGTTCCGGTGCACTGCAATAACCTGTCCTAGTTTCCCAAAGTTGCATGGAAATATTAGTATTTTTGTTCTTGTAAATGTCATTTATAAGCCACGACTGCTGATTAATTCTGTAAAGACATAGATTACAAAAGCATGAGTTTGACAACTTGTGGGGAGATCAAGAAAACTGTATTTGATCTCCACAACAAAAGCTATGTGTTCTTGATGTTTCCCCCACAGACTGTACTAACATGAGACCATCCTAATTATTGACTTCTCCAAGAAAAGGGGAAATGGGGCAATTAATAGAAAATGGGGAGGCAAGTGTAAGAAAAATAAAAACTTTTGAGACATGGAAGAAAAGTAGCATTTATCCAAGGAATTCATTACCTGATTGCTCAGAAGAGAAGGAAAATAAAATTTCAAAATACAGGTAATTAAGAAATCAATGGTAAATTTATGATTACACAAATGGTATGCCTTTACTCCATGTACAAACAGAGAAACAACATGTATCCCATTTGTTTACAATTAAAAAAAAAAAGAATGAAGGAGAAACTTCATTCTTTTTTTGGTGGTGCTGGGGATTGAACCCAGGGCCTCGTATGTACAAGGCAAGCATTCTACCAACTGAGCCATGTCCCAGGCCACATGAGAAACATTAAAAAAAAAAAAAAAAAGAAGTACAGGGAAGAATGTTTCTCTGGGTTAAAGCAATAATTATCTGACAACAAGGCAATAAGTCATCCCTTAACGATAGCCAGGGTGTGGCACAGAGTGCTGGACTTTCAAATAGGAAAGCTCAATCCCTCTAACAGAGGGAACATCTTCTGACTGACTGCCTAACTAACTGAATTCACACATCATGCTGTTATGTCCTCCTCACTTTGAGCCCCAAATTTAACTCAGGTTCCAACCTAAATACAAAACTCGCTAACTAGAAAAATACAGACCCAGTATGTCATAGAACTGGCGAATCTAGTAAGTATATATCCTGCGGTATTCAGTTATCATACGAGGTTTTGTAGGTGTCCAATGCAACCTTTAGCTAACCGTGTTGCCATTACAGAATGGTTTATGGAGAGGATTGACTAGATGAGCTCATCTGTGTTTGCCATATCAAAAAGAAGATGGAGGTTGGAAGAGGAACAGGAGGAGGAGGAGGAGGAGAAACCAATTTGGAGATTCACACAAAAGAGAAATTTTTAGGATTAGTATTTCAGGCATTAAAAAAAAAAGAAGAAGAAATCAATGACACTTTTTTCAAGCAAAAGGAAATTGGCATATTTTTGTTCTAAAAATTCTGAACCATGAAAATGTCTATATAAACAACTTTTCTACTAGACTCTCTGCTCCACGAGGGTTGGGACTTCCTCGTCTGCCTTTGATTCCACAGTACCTGACATTATACCTGGCACATATAGGTGAACAATACAGAGTTGATCAACCAATAAACTATGGTTTTCTAAACACTAAGTGGGCCACCTAGTTTTAATGCAAAATGGAATAATTACTTTCTATTATATATATGGAAGTTTCTATTAGATAACACTAGTCATTATAAGAGGTGACATTAGCAGCTCACTCATATATCTTTTTCACATGATCATCTCTACCTCAAATACAATTTAATGAGAAACAGCTACATGTGCACTAATGCTAGATAAAATGCATAAATGAAACAATCTGCTGGATTATTGAAGTACTGTCTGTTACAAGCAAAACTTCCATGTTAAAGTACACATTTTTAAGAGGATGTGAAATATTTTTCCAAGCAATGTGGTGGTGTGTGGATAGCAAGTACCTAAGAATTTCAGGAATTTCCCTTTATCGTCCTAGAACAACATGTTTTTTAATATTATGCATATTTTAAAAGATGTCCTGCTATTCAGTACCACTGTTCTCCCAAAATTATATGAGCTTATATGAAATTATTCTTACTTGTGAAGTTATTTCCAGGTAGGAAACTAGCTTTAGAAGAGGCTACCAGATTTAACCAGTTGATAATTTAGTCAATACAGGCACGAAGGTAATTAATTCATAAACTTCATCCAACATCGTGTCTAGATTCCCTCAGAGCCATTAGTATTATTTCAATAATCTGTAAATAGTTAATATCTGCCAACAGGCAGGAAAATGTGGCAGAAGAGGTTCCCTGAAGTAGAAGCTTTAATGTGGGAATGTGAGTGAACGTTATGATTCCCTGTTCAACCCTTTAGTGTTACTGCTTCTCTGCATGGGACTTAAACATGGCGGCATCGCCCACTGCAACAGACTCAGAAGTCAAACCACCAGGAAGACCAGAACCTGATTTCCAACATGAAAAACAGGAGCCTCCCTGGGTGGTTCAGGACTTACCTTATAATTTGGGATTATAGTGCATTCCGTGCTACTTTCATATTTATTTTCCCTTACTGGACTCTGTTTTTAGAGTGCTAGGTTGAGGCAACATGACTCTCGGCTTCACACTTTTTCTCTTTTCCAATCATGGTTTATATTTATTTAAAAGGTACCATTGATACCAGCACAGTAGTCCAGCAGAAATAAAGGATCTGTGGCTTACCTCACATAACTCCTTATACAAACTTGATTATTTTTCCCTTGCCAATAGCACTACAAGTGAGATCATTTAAACCATATGGGTTTGATCGCTCGGTTTTGTCTAAAAGTGTTGTTTGCTCTATAGCTACCAAAACCTGACTTTGGCCACATGAAGTGTTTCTGTTAGGTCTTACGACATGCTGACTCAAGCTGCCTGGGCTCCATCAACACCCTTCACATGTGGCTGACGCTGCTGCCTTTCACTTGCTTCTCCCACAAAAGCAGCAGCACAGGACTGAAAAGCCTGCTTTTCTATTCACACCGTACTGGCCCCAGGTTAACTAGGTAGCACGAAACAAATGGTGATAAAAAATATGAATAGTGTATATTATATGTATTTACACGTGTATTTAGAAACTTGGGTTAGTTGCAAGTCTAAAATGATCTAAGCCACCGCCTGCAATAGCATCTATTCTATAGAAATGAAACTTAAGACATAACTGTTAAGACACTGAAGAAATGGGGTTATGCGGCGATCCCATCTGAGTCAGAACCTTGTCCAACCACTGCAGTGGTCCATGAAGGTGAATCTCAATCCAGCAGGGGGTGCTCGTGACATCCTGGCGATGATACTCAGCTCCCCAACCCTGAAAGGCAAGAACAGAGCCCCAGTGATTGTGTCAGCCTCCAAAGCCTCCAGGCAGAGCACAGAGCTCCTGGCAGACCTCACACACTGGGAGCTCCCGACGACAGAGGGAGGGCGCTGCACCATCCTGTAAGGACAGACAACTGCACCCATCAGATACCAGAGGAGTCTGGATCGGTGCTCTCCCTCTGGGTTCACACGACTCCATGCCACCCTAGAGGTCTGGGGCTCCAGCCCAACACCTGGGAAATGCTGGCAAGTCATTTCTCCTCCCTTCAGGGAAGAAACTCCACCTTACGCTAATTCACGCTGTGCATTCTGCACAGAATGGTTACTCCTTACAGGTCACTAATTGGATCTTAAAACTGTGAAGAGAACTGGAGGGCCTCTTGACTTTCAGGGTTGATATCAAAGCTTGCATATCTATTAGTACATTTTACACATTAATAGAAAGTTATTTTTAAAAACAAAGGTAGATCAAGTCAAACTTATTAGTTTTGTTACTGGGAACAGTGAATCTCTTCTTGGTAGAGTCATTTAAAAATGAGATTTGACCATGACTGTTCACATTTTACATTCGTGACCACGATTCTAAAGTGGCCCTCTACTGCCACCTGGCACCACATTCCCCAGTCTCACTTCCCCTTCTAGCTTATTGCTTCACCCCAGCTCCACTCCCAAAAGCCTGCTCCCCTGTCTGCACTTGCAGATTATGGTCTTTTTTTTTCTTATTTTCATGAGAAAAATGAATCTATCAGAAATGAATGAGAATGTCCACCCACTTAACATGGCCTTTCTACCTCTTACCACAGATAAATCATCTGTATTTCCAAATAAGTCCATCCTTTTACACATTAGATTCACTAATCCACTTATGCATTATTAAGACTTTTGGTCCTACTATTACTTTGCTGGTTGGTCTTTCTCAGTTTCTTTTACTGGCTATTTAAAAATCTCTTCTCCCTCACCTTCTATCTGGGCTCAGTCCTAGACCCCCTGTCTTCTCAGTTTAAACTCAAATCTCATCCAGACTTATGGAGTTATATACCATCCATATGTAGGAAATTCCCAAGTTTACATCCCCAGATGCAACTCCTGTCCCCAAAGAGATTCTTACCTCTAACTCCCTACTCAACATCTCCACTTGGAACACGTGACAGGCATCTCAAAGCTGCCGTCACCAAACTGAACTTTACCTCCAAGCCTGACTCGCCTGCATCTTCTCCATTTGGTTAAAGGCAACATTTCATCTTCCTACTTCTCTTTCCTCACACCCACCTCAAATCTGCCTTCACAACTGGACATCCTTCCCTCATAACTTCTTCTGGAGCTCTCCTGGCAGGAGCGCCCATCTCTCACCTGAATATCACAACAGCCTTCTCACTTCTCCATTTCCTACATTAATACCTATTATCCACGCAGCAGCAGGGTGATCCTCAAAAATGTTAGTCAGACCACGGAACCCTTCTGTTTAAATCTCTGCAAAGCCTGGTCACCTCTTCACAAATAAATGCCAAACTCCTTGTGGTGGCTAATGAAGGTTTGCTCTGATCTCCTCCCACCACACTCAGTTGGCTCAGTCACACTGGCCTGCTTGTTTCTCCAAATTTCCAGGCATACTCTTGGAGTTAGAATTTTGTGCTTGTGCTTGTTCATTCCACTGAGTCCTATGACCAACTCCACCATCTTCAAGTCTCTGCTGAAACGTCTTCTGTGAGGCTGAGGTTCCCATCACTTGAGGCCTCCCCAGACCACAGCACCCAATTCCCTTTACCTGTCTCTACATGTTCTCCTTCCATTCACCTTTATTATGGCTGTTGTTTATTGCCTCTCTCCCTCCTAGCATATTGGTTCCATGAGGGCAGAGATCTGCAAGTAACCATCAAGGTATCCCAATGCTTACAACATGGGCCTGGCACATGGCAGGTGCTCAGTAGGTATTTGTTGATTGAATGAATGAAGGAGTCCAGGATCAGTAGACATCAGAGTTGAACAAGACCTTAGAGATGATCTGATCCATCACGCCCACAGTGTTTAGTGACCTATAATTTTTAAACTAATCATCTATAATTATATTCGCTAGATATTTTTAAAGTCACTGTAACACTAGCAAGTTTGTTTTTTGTGTTTTTGTCTAGCTTTACAAATTTAAAGTTGCATATCTGAAAAATACATCCAGTTGATCTGAGATGAAATCAGACTTCTACGAGATGTTGGCATTCCATCCTCATTTTAAAAATAGACCTGGATAAAATAACTACAGAGTTGGAATGATGGTTCATTAACAGCAATTCAATGCCCTCTGCTGGCTCTAAAGTAACAGAGCATTTGAAAAGATTTCTAATTATGTGTTAATTACTTTACATGCAAAAATGCTCTTAAAACAGTGAATGTGAATAAAGCTGCTTTGTCATCATGAAAGAGAAATGGTTTCCAGAAACCACTTTTTGAAATTATATATTATGTATTCTTGATTTTTATTTTTAATACAGTTGCTAAAATTATTTTAAAAAAAATAAGAATTTGTTAAAAAAAAATAGAACAATCTTTTGTCCTGGTAACTTTAAAGGGCTATGAAAATTTACTCTGAGGGCTGGTGAAGTAGCTCGGTGATAAAGCACTTAGTCCCATAAAATATCATTATTGTCACCTTATTTCCTTCATTTAAAAAAAAAATCAGACAGCTCCTTTAATTTGTTTTCCTCCTAAAGTAACATGCTTAGGAACTTTCACAAAATTGCTAAACAAGACAAATCCTGTTCATAGAGAGCTCTTCTTAAAAACTCTTAACAGAATTCAAGAAAAAAAAAAAAATTCTTATCTACCTGAATACTACTGCCACTTCCACCAAAGACCAAAGAATGCCTCCAAATTTTGTGTTGTTTCTCATTTTTATAATCCAAAAGCAATTACTCCTTACCTTAACAAAACTCATCCGGATAGTGCACATCTTAGTTAACTCATAAACAACTTCAAAGCCATGGTGAACCGACTGGGCAAGCAGCTGAGCAAAGAGCTGGTTGTTGAAGACCTTGAGGCTGCACCCGCTGGGAATCTTGCAGACGGTGGCTGGGTGGAAGCCGTGCTGATAGTTGCAGTTCCTGCTCTGCACAAAGATGCTGCTGTCGCTCACACACTCGGCATACACCTCTCCCCCGACGTAGTACAAGTGCACGCCTGTGGACACAAACACAGCGCCCTGCAAACACTGTTCCCTTCTCAGTGGCTCCTTCCAGCTGGAGAGATGGGACTCTTCCATCAGGTGCATTTTCACAGCACCAATCACAGATGTCTGAGTTAGGCATGTGACCCAAACCCCCCACTTGTTTTCATTATAATTTTTTTTTTACTTTTAAAAAGTGATTAATTAGGAGTATTTTCAGCTGTCAAAATTTTGTCATTTTCACAAGTCCATTCAAAAATGCAGTCCATGGCTGAATAGAGTGAACATGTCTGTAACCCCAGAAACCTAAGAGGCTGAGACAGAAGGATTCCAAGTTCAAGGCCAGCCTGGGCAACTTAGCGAAGACCCTGTCTCAAAATGTTAAAAAAAGTTAATAAAAAGGGCTGGGGGTATAACTCAGTGGCAGAACACACCTGCGTTCAGTATCCAGTACCTCCCCCATGTCAAGTGTTACTCCCAAGGAACAACTAACTACTCCAGTAGGCTTTCATATATTATTGCTTCTGTTACTCTCTCAATCTCAGGCTTATTTATTCCAAACTAAGGTTTCATAATATTAGAAACAAAATAAATACATCATAAAAAAAACACAAATAATCCTTCACGTACATATGTCAACAAAAAATTTAATTTAAATGACAGTTAATATCACAAAAATGTTACTTAAGCACACACACTAAACCCACTCCAGGGGAAACAATAAATGAAGTTTAAAGTTTATTTTACTAACAGCTATAAATCGGTTTGTCTTACTAGATCCTTCAAAGCGATCTATCTCATTTAAAAGGTGTACCACCCACTATTACAGTCAGGTCAGACAATGTCTATTTAACTTGTGAACAGTGACGTTCCCAACACTATCAGACACAGTATATAAAAAGTCATGAGCGAATGTAGCTTATACCACTTTACCTAACATTATTGGGGCTATCATTCAAAAGAGCGCCCCGAGAAGGTTGCTGATCACGTGAATTTTTATTCCAGGCTAAATTTTAGTCAATTCTTTCTCTCCTCATGTCAGGGTTTGAGATTAAATATAAAATTACAGTAAGGGGCTGGGGTTGGATAAAATGAAAGACATTCTAGTCTAGTGAATATTAAATACAAGAATGATTTTTCTCCCATTTTAATGGAGTAAAAACTCTAGCACCAGATGTCAGCATAACCACCATGCAGTTAAGAGGAACTTGTTGAAGTGATCCAGAATATACCTGTTATATGCTGGGTTTCCTCAAAAAGAAAATACAAAACTTTTAAAGAATAGAGCTTATAGATGCCCCCGCTCACCGCCAGGGCTTCTCATACCCCAGTTCGGGAAACTCTACCAATAGAGCTGCTCGGTTTGTCAGGTTGTAAGAAGCACTGCAGGTAATTGTGCATTCTGTGTGACTACCTCCCGACACACTTTGTCCTTTTTCCCTCTCTTCTTTCCCTTGATAGGATTTTGCCTAAGTTCACAGAAGAGAGAAGCCTGGGCAGGTGGGTAGTAGAGAAGAATAACTTCTAGTATATATTCCAACCACATTGCTCGGAAGAAACCAACCCAGAGTCCCACAGATAAAAGCAGAGCTCTGGGTCTCAGGCCACTGTTACTTTGTCACTGCCTATGTCAGACTGGCTCCCCCTTCTCTTTCCTCAGCTTTCCTCTCCCTTTTCTTTCTTATCTCCATTATTCATTTTCCTGAATGGCCTGACACTCACAACACAGGTAGACAGGGAGAGGAAGCAGAACAGCCCCACTAAGTTGGAAGAGATGACTTGACTGGACCATGGTGAGGCCATGACAGCAGGGCCTCCCTTAGCCACTCTCGGGGGGAAGCCTGCCTCTTAGGCAGGGGTTGGGTAGGCGAGGGGGCCTAAAAGAGGGGAAGCAGGTGGAGTAAGCCAGAGTGAGGCTCCTAAGCCTTCAGTATGCATTTGAACTGAATGACCTTCAAATATATAATCCTCCTGGAACCTATTAAGTAGAATAGATAAGATTTTTGTTATCTGACTCTGGTCTTTATTTAGGGGTTGGTTTTCAATCCTGTTAAAGGCTTATCTGCAACCACAGTACAAGCTGGCAGAGAAAGAAAAGCAGAGGAGAGCCTGGGCTGATGGCTGGGTAGGGGCCCAGCATCCTGAGAGAGGAGTAGTAGAGCCAAGGGGAAGAATGTGAAGACCGCTGTGTTTAGCAGGAGAGGTCCAAACCCAGCCCGCTGTGGAGGAGGTCAGCTTTTAGAGAGAAGGCATCATCAATACAAGAGTCCAGTAGACGTGTGATTTTATTTGCATCCATCTGGCAGGCCAAATTGTGGCTTTAAACCATATGTATCAGATTCAAGATGGCCACAAAGTAAAAAAAAAAAAAAAAACCAGTTCTCATGCTTCAGCCTGCACCAGAACCACCTGGAGGCTCATTCTACAGATCCCTGGGCAGGGGTATGGCTCAGCCTCAGCAGTGGAGCACTTGCCTAACATGTGGGAGACCCTAGATTGCATCACCAGCACCGCGCACTACAAAATCAAAACAAAAAAGCCAGATAGCTCACTGACTCAATAAGTCTTAAGTTAGTAAGTTCCAGGTGAAATGGACACTTTCTCGCTTTGGGAACCACAGATAAGGAACTTAGATTATGTTACAGACCAGTCTACAAAATTGGACAGGCTGGATTTTAAAGCATGGGGTATTTGATAACTATTTTCAGATAAGAATCTCATAGAATTCATTATTCCACTCTGTTCATGAATACTAGCAGGTGGTCTCATATGTTTTTATATCTCTGTCAGAACTGCATCTCACTGAATGTTATTATTTGTGAACTCTCCACTTTTTGTGACATTTCTTTAGGCCAGTTTAGTAAATAATGAACATGTGCAGGTTTCATTGCAGCTACATTTGACAGTTCTTTATGAAATCATACCTATTCTTATAGCAATAAAATATGCCATGAAAGTGTTATTATAACTGAGAAATTTTAGATAAAGCAATGTAAACAAAACTATTGTTAATATAATCCTATAACATGTTCTAACTTCTAGCAATAAGGAATAAGAAAGTACTACCTGCTATTGTTGTATGTGTGCCTGTACAAATACATAACAACAAACCCCACTATTATATATAATTGTAATCCACCAATAAAAAAATTCTGGAGAAAAAACAAAAGAGGTTACAAGAGAACCCAGGCAATGTGGTCCCAAGGCGACCTCTGTTCACACTTGGGCTGCGTCTTTCTTTATCTAAACTTTTTATTTTGTGTGAGACTGCCATCCACTTTTTATGAGACCAGTGAGTCTTGAGTCTTGAGTCTTGTGTGGTGACACCTTGGGATTGATTTAGGTCTGTGCAGTCAGAGTGCAAGTGTGTCCCTTTAATCTTGTTCTATTGTCTCAAAGTAGAGGCACAAGGAGGGAAGACTGGAAGGAGAGAAAAAGCCACCAGAGGGAGGCTGGGAGAGTACCCAATGCCCTGGAATCCACTCAGAGTTAGGGGAGGCAGTCAGGAAAGCATAGGTATGCATGCAGATCTTCTGACCGGGAAGGACGGTAAATGCCACCTCTACTGAGAGAACTCAGCCTCTCCACTCTGCTAAGAGCACAACCTCAATGTATGGTTCCCGTTTTGATCTGGAATGTCCCCGAAAGCAGCAATACTGCAATGTTCAGAGGTGAAAAGCTTGGCTTAGGAGAGCTGTAACTTCAGCAGTGGATTAATCCATTTAAGGGAGTAATAAGTTGAATGGTCTACTGTCTACCAACTGTAGGCAGGTAGGGTATAGAGCTGGAGGAAGTAGGTCACTAGGGGCGTGCCCTGGGGGACTGTATCTGTTCCTGGTCCCCTCCCTCCTCTCTGGCTGTCATGAGCTCAGCAGCTTTCCTCTGCTGGGGCCTTGCTCCATGACATTCTGCACCATCTCAGGCCCAGAGCACTTGAGTCAGCTCACCATAGACTGAACCTCTGAAACTTGGTGCCAAAAATAAACCCTCCTCTAAGTTGCTCTTGTCAGTCTTTGGATCACAGCAACAAAAAGCTGACTAACAAACTAACACAACTTAATGCCTCCCTAGAGGTTACTTGATCTTGCCTTTGCTTCTCTTCTGTACAGATCTTTTAAAACCCGGCTGGTAATCAGGATCATCTGGAGCTTAAAGACAGTACGTACTTCTGGGTGTGATAATTGTATTTCTTTAAATTTCTTATAAAGTGAGATACATACTGAAATAGGTGAACAAAGGAATACAAAGTCTGAGATTTGCTTTAAAACACTCTAGCAAGGACTGGGCATATAGTTGAGTCTGTATGAGGCCCTGGATTCAATTTAGCACCACAAAAATAAATAAATAGGTGTAAAATACTCTATCCAAAACAGTCTGGAGGGTAGATGTAAAAGGAGGGCACAGAATGTCAATCTTATTGGCACTAGAGATGACGTGAAGACTCGATAACACTACTCTCTCTACCTTCGTGTATATTTGAAGCGTTCTACAACAATGTATGATCAAGAAAATAAATATCCAGATTTCCAAATCCACACCCAGAGCCTAGGTCAGAGGACAGAGCTAGGTCTTCCACAGGACCGTTCCTAGAGTTGTGCACTGCACTCCAGGGCCTGCCTCATTGTCTTCCAAACTTGGTATAATTACTACAATATTTTTTCAGTAGAGGACAGTGATTTCTTTTGAGGAAGGGGCAACTTTTCCTAATTTGCATAATCACTTCTGGGCTGTAGGAAGTCTGTATTTGAAGACTAAGTCTCTGTGGACAAAGATGACCAAGCAGGTTTGGGCCCAACTGCACTATGTTGAATGTCCCCTCACTGCCAGTCACACACTGGGCCACTAGGCTTGGGCTGGGCTGGGCTGCACTCTCTCACTACTGTGGTAGTGTCCCCAGTGCACCCCTACACCCCATGTACCCCCATCCTCACAGGAGCAAGAAACCCATTTAGAAAATACAGACATGGAAAATTAAAGTCCACCACAGACCCATAGCCCAGAAATAATTACAGCTCATATCTGTTATGTATCTTTGTCTTCTGTGAAGTACATTTAAAAAATTGGAATCATCCTTTACATGATGTTTTAAAAGTCTATTTTTCATCTAGTAATATATTACGAACTTTTCTCCAGGATACTGGATATTCTTCAACGTCAAGTTTAATGACTGTAATAGCATTACATTCTATGTTAAAACTTTTTTTAGGATTTGATTTTTAAAGTTGAGAAGCCATATCCATGCTTGAAAGCAGAATGGAAGGGTTATTTTGAGACAGGGAAACTAAGTCCTTGGGAACGGAAGCAAATCAAGTAACACCCGAAAGGGTAAATTCTCCTTCCGAGGAACTGATGCACCAGACACTTGCATCAGGATGATTCCTTTCACGAACAGGAAGAATTACTAGAATTCTACAGAACTTAAAACATGACAGAAAATCAACATTCATAAAAAGGTGAAAAATTGAACTGGGTTTGTGGCTCAGCAGCAGAGCATTTGTCCAGTAGGTGTAAGGCATTGGATTCGATTCTCAGCAGTGCATATAAATAAATTTTAAAAAGTAAAGATCCACTGCCAAGTAAAAAATAAAATAAAATAAAATAAAAAAGGTGAAAAACAAATTCCAAAAACAATTCAATGATTTAGGATATGTGATAATTTTTGGCAGGGTGATCTTGGTTTACCTCAGCAAATTCAATAGCTGGGGTTAATGATTCAGGAATTATCAAACTGATGTACGTTTTTTCCCACGTAGGGAAGAAAAAATATCAGGCAGGTGGAATGCCACACGTCTACACATGCAGAAGGGAAGCAAGCCTGTCCCTTCAAAGTGTCACCTAGGGAAGTGAGGTAATCAATAAGGGTAGCCGTCATCAGTACTATCATCGTTTTATTATTCAGCAAAGCTTTCAAGTGTGTTGCTTAGTTTTCAAAGAAAGTGGACAGACCCCAGATTAGAATTCAGCGTTTCAGACTCTTGGAGGTATTGCTCCGCATTTAAGAGGTGGCTCTAGAGTGCTAGTGCTAAATGTTAGTAGCTACCTAAAACATTTTGCAAGGGTGAGAAGAATGGGTTCAATTCCCTTTGCACCAGGTAACTACTGCATGGCTGCAAACACATGCTTCCTACCAGCCCCACTGCCTCACAGTGTGTCCCACTGGATGGGAAGCAGGGTGAGAAGGGCTGGAAAGTCCAGTACAAACATCCCCACCAGACAGCACACAACCTGCAAGCATCCACTGCCACCCAGGAAACAACACTAATTTCTTTTTTGGAGAGCCTGCCAGCTTGGCTAATTTTAAGGAACAAAGAACACATAAAGTAACCTCAAAGCTAATCAGTAATTCTCAAGAGGAGAAATGGTTCATCACTAACCATAATGGACAGAATTTTTTCTGTAGCTATCTTCCACCTTTACCCTCTCCCCAGTCTAATCTCAATACAGCAGCCAGGTTATTCATTTATCTATTCATGCATGAACACATGCATGCTTGCAATGTTGGGGATCAAACTTGAGGCCTCATGCATGCTAGGCAAGCGCTCTACCACTGAGCTACACTCCCAGTCCAGAGGATTCTTTTAAAGTACAAATTTATATCCTATGAACTCTTGGCCTACACCTATCTTCCCATTTCACACTCTGTCATGTCTTCCCCTGCTCAGTTTTTCTCTATTTGACATACTATATAGATCACCTCTTGACTTTCTTTCCTTAGCTGCACGTAATCCAGGAAGGCAAATGGTTTTGTCCTTTCTCCTGCCCTCCCCTTGTGTCCAGTTTGGCTGAGAACAGGTGCTCAGTATGTGTCTGTGAGATGAATGCACACCTCTGAAATTTACATCTCTATTGCTTCTCTGCAGAGCAAGTTCACTTTCTTGCTAACTTATCATTACACACTTGGGCTGGTGCCCCGAGAAGCCAAGCTGCTCAAAGGAGAATAATCTCAGCAGGACCTGAGAGGTGATCTCACAGGAGATCAATGGCCCTTGATTTAAAATATCCCAAGTCAAAACACTTTGCTGCCACGCTTTATGGCATGCCTCGTAGCAACTCTAAAAAAGATTTTTTTTTTCATATTAGAGTAATTCCTAAGCAGATTTCTGAGAATATTGTGACTTTGCCTTGGGGACCAACAAAAGTGGAGAGCCCGTCCTCCAGTTAGGAGACATCAATAGGAGCCGGGTGGCCTGGTTTTTTAGACTAGGTTGCATCCTGGCTCTTGCTCTTATAGATTAGCTCTCAGTCAGCAACACAAGCACCTGCTCTCCTCATCCTCATCAATAACACCTTGAACAAGCTCCTTGCAGAAAGCTTCTCAGAGAGTACTGAATACTCCTTTAATATTTTAATTTTATGTTTGTGTTCACTAGCACCAGGAGAAGTCTACTACAGAGACCAATCTGCAAGGCCCTCAACAAACAGCTCCACAGCACTATGTGTTAATATTTTATCTTAAGATTTTACTGAAGATTCTCTTATAAAAATCATTTTAAAACAGAGTCACACCTGAAAAACTTGTTTAGGAATTCAGTCAAATAGAATTATTTCTTCTTTAAAGTAAGCTGTTTTCCCCTTTGGGATTAGAACTATGTGGAGATTGAGTTTCCTCTTTCTATACTCCCTGTCAGAAAACCAATCACAAAAGTGACAGGCACAGTCACAATGCTCATTCACATGGATGACACACAGTCATCCCTTGGTGTCCGTCAGGGATTGGTTCCAGGACCCACTGCAGGTATGAATCTCTGAGGGTGCTCAGGTTCCTTATATAAAATGGTGTAGTATTTGTATAGAATAATGCACATTTCTGCTGTATACCCTAAATTTCTAGGTGACTTAGAATACCTTAAAAAATGCAAATGATACGTTAATAGTTGTTACACTGCATTGTTTAGGGCACAATGAAAAAAGAAAAGTCTTTACATGTTCATTTCAGTACAGATACAATTTTATTTCTGAATGTTTTGATCTAAGTTTGGTTAAATCCACAGATGTGAAAACCCAGATACAGATAGCAACTGTACTTGAATTCTCTCCTTCTCCACCTCAGTTTCTGATTTTCTATTTTCTAGTTATTATTTCACAGAAAAAGTTTTCTTGTAAGTTGCCTCAAAGATGCTATGAAAGAATCAGAATGTAAATAAACATAAAATAACTGTCTTCATTAAGTAGCAACATCAATAAATGAATTCAACCTTGCAGGCTTAATAAAACAGGGGACACGTAAGAAGGATGCAAGAGAGACTTTAAGAGGCATCACCCAGTGAAATAATGAATCTCCCTGTAAACCTTAAAGAAAAACTTGAGGCTACTTTTCTGGATGGGAAGAAAAAAGATGAAACAACTCTGAAGGTTCCTTCTCTGTGACTCCTGAGTACTATCAGGCAGACACACCAACAATTCTAAAATAAAAGAAAGTATTTAAAGACCCTCAGCCCAGCCTCATACTCTGCTGGGATGTGCTACCCTGGCTAACATGGATGAGATGGGCGTCAAAGGCACACAGGTGAGACACCAGCAAGGCCTGTGCCCTCCCACAAGCTGTCACAAGAACTGCCAGACACAGGAGAGCCCCTGTCACCTGTCAAAGGCTTCCAAACACACTTCTTTCATATTTGTAACTACCTCACTTCTAAGTCACCGCAGGTCACTTTACCTCATGTCAATAACCATCCAGTCAGATTTCCTCTCCTTCAGAAATCAACCTGAGCATCTTCAGGCAATTCAAAAGTAACACATGACACTTGCACTGAATAAGCTCATCCTCCTTTCAAATGTGTCATCTTTCTTGGGTTTGCAATACACCACCCCCAAAGGTGGCCTGCCAACTTCAAAGGTGGAGAGACCAGGACCCTGAACGCCCATGAGCTCTCTCCAGTGGTGATTCCAGAACCAGCCCACGGTTTGCTAGCCATGGGGTCTTTCCACGGGACTACACGGCCAGTTCGTGACTAGTTTCTAGTTCCACTCTTTCAGCTCAGAAGGCTACGCCACGGCATGACATAGTTGCTCTTACCCTTTCCTATGTGTCTCCTGGTATTTTCTATTGTTGAGTTTCTGTTTACATTCGAAAGAAGTCCAAGACAGAACCTGTTCCTGTTATTTGAAGGGTCGGTGAATCCATCTATGAGCACACTTCGGGAGGAAGCCTGGAATGTCTCCCCTACTCGGTTGTTCAGTTCATAGTAGGCGACCGAGCACCAGTGCTGCGGCTCCTCGTAACACACTGGTCGGAAGTCTGAAAGAAAGGAAGCCAGACAGCACTCATGACTGTCATGCCTGGGCCCCCAAGCCCATGATTCCACCAGGAAATGGAGATGAATACTTTCAACCAGAGGGTTGGCTGTAAGACTAGCAAGGCTGCTTTGCAATCTTTTAATAACACACTTGTGGAGTAGAGGCGTGTTAATCTTCCATGGTTACAGCATCTGTAAATATGCTTCTTAGTCAATGACAGGAACAGGGAAAAGATGATATGAACAGATGTAGAAAATCATCATCCCTAAAGTAAACATAGGTCAAAGGAAGTTGGCAGGTGACCTCATCTTCATATATAAAAGATAGCATCTTACTTTACTCTTATTGAGCCAAACTGAATTCATGGGCCAAAATTTCCTAAAATTAAAAAAATCATTTGAATATGATGAAAAACAAATCAAAACATTGAACAGAATTTTACTTAAGAAAGAAAGAAAGAAAAATCTTCCACTTAGACGGGCTCACATTCTCCTGGGATATCTAGTTACAAATGGCATAAAAGTACTTTAAAGAAAGCTGGATCTTTCATTTGCAAAGCCATGAATGTGATGTTTTCACCCCACATGTTAATGTTGAAGCAAGTGTTCCTGTAACCAACCACAGTACAGAGGTTTTCCTTTCTTTGCTATGTGCACCCTTTCTCTTCCTATTGATATTTTTTCCTTGAATACATTAGTAATTCTTGCATCTAGAATATGTTCCTATATGCACTAAAATATAATTTTATGAAACAGATAAACTAGGATTGCTATTCAATTTATAAAGGATCTCCACTTAAGAGAGAGAGATCCTTTAAATAGTAAACTCCTTTCGACCCTTCCTACTCAAACGGTGGTTCATGGGGCTGTCATGTCTGCCTCACCTCAGATCTTGCTAGGAGTTTTGATTATTGAACCCCACCTCAGATCTACAGAATGAAAAACTGCATCTATGTAAGATTGCTACATGGTTATGGTTTGTAGGAATATCAAAGCTGAGCAACTCCTCTAGCTAAATGAAAGACACCACTATAAACCTATGGCGCAAATATATTCTTACAATAGAACAAAATCTCTAATTTTCTTAAGTCCCCAGTTGCATATTAACTGTTAAGAACTACAAACTTTTAAGCCACGCATGGGGATGTGTGCCTATAGTCCCAGCTACTTGGGAGGCTGAGACAGGAGGATCACTTGAGCCCAGGAATTCCAGGCAAGCCTGGGTAACATAGTGAGATACCATTTCAAAATAAACAAAAACAAGACTAAAACAAAACAAACGAACAAAAACCCTCACCACCACTACCACCAAGGACAAAACCCTACAAACCTCTAAATGCTAGGGTAAAATAAAATATTAGCTTACTTTAGTAACAAGGATGATAACATTCATTCTCAAGTCCTGAGGAAAGCCAAAGTTAAAATGCAGAGCCATGCCATCTGCCTCTGAAAACACATTTTTGTTTTGTTTTGGGGTGACAGGAAACACTCCTGGAAAACAGCTACATTTAGCTGTTCACCTGTGATTTACCTCCATGAGGTACTGATAGTGCTAAAAGGCCATCAGCAGTGGCACCTGCAGTGCAGCCATTCTGGGTCCCTGGGGCTTACGTGGCATGATGGGGCGAGTGGGTCAATGACAGGAAAGCAGTGAAACAAAGGCTTTGTCAGCTGATAAACTATGCAGACAGTCCAGTCTGTTTGGCCGTTAAACTCATGGGCTTGGAGGGCAGTGTTACTGCTAAAGAGAGACCATGTTAATGTAACACAATGCTTCTGAAGGGGCATGTTGAGTGCCTTACCAAAGAAACTGGATGTTCTGAGATCCCCACTGGAGGACTGCTTAGTTTTACCTCTGACTGAACGAATTAACATTGAGTTCAAATGACTTAAGGATTTTTCAAATCGAGGAGCTGTTCTCTGAGCTTTCATCGACAGAACAGTCTGTTACCTGGTTTGCAAAGCACATGGTAAGCTGACTTTCCTTTGAAATTAGTTATTTTCAGTTTCCAAGTTGCCACAGATTGTACAAAGGCCAGAGGAATGAACTGTTCCTGAGGTACTTCAAGATATGCCTCCAAAACAGAAGAGTTGAAAATCAATTATAACCTTGGGCCCAGGGTACACTGAGCAGGGTCCTTCTTCCCTAATATCAGTCCTGATCAGACAGTGACCTTGGTTAGGCAAATGGTATAGAGTCCATAGATGGCAGCTTGTCAGGAAGTAATTCATAACACCATAAAACCTCCAAGGCAGTGGGAAAACTTGAGAAAGAACCTCAGAACAACTGATTCCTTCAGTTTCCATTCCCAGTGTTAGTTCAGAAGGGCCTTGAAACACTAGTGGTGGGATCCAACAGTACATAAGATCGGATCAGTCCTTTCTTGAACTGAAGTGTCTACACAAGTAGTTCTCACACTGAAAAGTGTGCAAAAAATGCCAGAGGCACTTGCTAAAAATGCAGATTCCTGACCACATGCCCAGAAATTCTGATTGATTAGATCACTGGGAGTCTGTAGCCATGTACATTATACCAGGCCCTATCACCAATTCTAATGCAGGGGCTCATGAGCCACTATAGGAGGCCATGGACATGGTATTTCCTTATGACAAAATGGACAGTGACCTTAGTGAAAAAGTTATAATGAAAGCTGGCCCTTTTGCAGGTCCTGGAGTAAATCGATCTAGAAAGTTCAGATGCTGGGCGTAGAATTGTCATATGACTCAGCAGTCCTAAGTCTGCACCCAAAGGATTTGAAAGCAACGTCTCAAACAGACACTTGCCTGCTAAGATTTACAGCAGAATTCTTCACAGAAGCCAAATAGAGGAAACAAGCCAAATATCTAACAGCTGATAAATGTTTTTTTTTTTTAATTTGGTATGTCCATACAATGGAATATTGTTCAATCACAAAAATAAAGTATTGATACATGCTACAAAATGGACAAACTATGGAAAACACTTCATTAGGTGAAATAAGCCAGATACAAAAGTGCAAATATTGTATGCAACTACTTATCATCAGGTACCTGGAACGGGCAAACTGGTAGGGATAGAAAGTAGGCTGGAGGTTACCAGAGCTGGGGATGGCAGGAAATGGGAAGCTATTACTTCATAAGTAAGGCTTTTCTACTTGGGGAGATAAAAAATTTGCAAATAGATAGTGGTGATGGTTGCATGACATTGTGAATGCACTGAACACCACTGAATTAGACTTGTTAAAATGACAATTTTTATGATGAGAATATTTTACCACAACTTAAAAAAAATCTAATATACCAAAAAAAAAAGGCACTGAATTGTACTCTTGAAATAAATCAATCATATGGCATCTGAATTACATCTTAATAAAACTGTTTAAAAATTTAGGGACAGAACAAATTAAACTCAAAAGTTCCTTTCACTCTTACTTATCTATGGATCTGTTATTCAGGTTGGCATTTGTGGTTAATCATTCAGGGAAGAATTGTTCTCTCTGAAATGCACAGTGCCGTGCCTTCCTGCCTTCCATGAGAACCTAATCAGCTTCTCTGCTCCTGGCTGGGCTCTGTCCTTCATGGACAGGAAGAGGAGGAACACCATCACTTTGTTTATGTAACCAGGGTCAGAATGCAAAGTCCATACAGGAAATCCTCATAGCATAGATGTGTTATGTAAATATGCTATTTTGCAACATAATTATCCTGTCCCTTAACCATGGCTCTGCCCTCTGTTTCTGTCTTACCTCCCTCTCAATGAACTCGGCCATGTGTAGGACTTTAACCACTTGCTCCCACACTGTGAGGACTTCTGAACTTTCATCCAGCATCTCAGTCTGTCCCCCACATCAAGTCCCACTGATTCTACTTCCTCTAATTCATTGCCTCTTTCCAACCCTACACCTCTGTTTTAGTTCAAGTTCTTGTAGTCACTTGCCTGACACAGCCTCTCACCACCTGATTTACATGATTGTTCCCATCATCATGCTTCCTGAAGGTCAGAGGCCACAGTAATCATTATTGCACTTCTAGCCTTGGCCCAGGGCTGTACACTTAGCAGGTGCACAGTCATTACTGCGTCGATAAAATCTCTATCTACAGTTCTGAGCTTTAATACATGTTCCAAACACCTGCATAGTAATTTCTTTACTCAAAAAGCAACTAATGAGCAGCTCTAGGCTGGCTCTATGCTGGGCATGGAAAAGAGAAGAAATCATATAATATAAAGTGATAAATGTGAAAGTATAAATAAATAACTTGCTGAGGAGGCAAAAAGAACTAACTCAGAAGGGAAGAGGTAACTCCTTTACCATTTTACAAGTTCTTTGAGAACAGGGACAATTTTTGTTCTGAATTTTAATTCCTTTTTCAGTAACCTAAGGCAATGCTTGGGTTCGGTAAGAGTTTAATAAATATCTATTTTAAAAGGTGAATTTATGAATAAATGACTACAGCAGATTGTTAATAGCTGGCACCAAGTGTATTTACCTTTGCCTTTAGGAACTTGTTAGTCCTTGATATTATTTATCTTACACTTACAAGGTGCACATAAACCTCTTCTTCATATCTCAACTTGGACCCACTTCACAGGTGTGGCAGCATGCAACTATGGCCGAGTGCTGGATTCTCCCTTTCTCTTTTGTATGCTTTATTCAATTCAGTAAATAGTTCCTGAAGAGCTCTCTATTCAAGCTGGTACCCTGGCTTCACAGAGCAAAAACTGAGAAGCACTGGCTGGAGGGAGGGTATGCACCTATCTGCTGTAACTAGGGACTCCCTCTGATGGTTGAAAGAGGCCACCAAAGAAAAGGCCTACCCCCTGACTCTCCATGTTGCTTGCCCTCAGGTCAAGTCTTTCTGCTTGGGTTAGAGAAGTATTTTAATCTTATTTCTATTGCTTAAAAAAAATACACACACGTATATAAATATATACATATACATGTGTGTATGTGTGTGTGTGTGTATATATATATACACAAGGATATATACATGTGTGTATGTGTGTGTGTGTGTGTATATATATATATATATATATATGGATATATACATGTGTGTGTATGTGTGTGTGTGTGTGTATATATATCCTTGGATATTCCCAGAAATGGTGTTCAGACCACTTAGTTTCTGAGAGGTTTTAGATGAGAATCAGGACAAAAACATGTTGTACAAATTGGGCACAGTGCAGATCTTTTTTGGTTCATAGGCGTGATGATCATGCAGCCGTGCATGTGAGATGTGCCTCCCACTAAACCTTTTTATGATGTCAGCACATTCTCCATCTGACGTGGAGAAAAAATTGAGTACAGTCCTGATCATCTTAGAGAAAGGATCTAACAGCCTGTGGAGATATCTCGAAACCTGTAAAGCACTGAGTGTCCGTTACAATGACCATGATTGTGGTTGTCCACCATAAATAACAGCTCCGGGTCCTAATTTCCCATATTTTCCCACAGACCGTGACTCTTACTGACCTGAGTGTTGATATGGAGACTCTGGCTCAGAAGGACTTCCAGGGGAGTGGGGGTAGCTGGCTGAGCAGGGGGACTGCGAGAAGACGTGGCTGGGCGAGGGAGGGAGCGCAGGACACGGAGGCTGCTGGAAGGACTCGGGGTAGGTGGCATTGTGTGGCATGAGCGGCTCGCTGTGCAGGGAGGCGCTGCGGAACTTGGCCAGGAGGCTGAGCTGGGGGTTGTATTCACTGTGTCTTGGCACGAGCACTGGAGGCAGCACTAGGAGCAGAAGGCGACAGGAGAGTGAGCACTCAACGATGCTCTTCAGGACAGAACGGGGGACACTTGCTGTTCTCATCTGCCTGCTTACTGGTGGTAAAACCATTTTTCTTTTGGGAACTGCCCCTCTGCTATTCACCTGCTCATGATACTACTGTCCATGATGGTCCCATCTCTACCCAAGAAGTGAGTATGTGGGTCACACCATACCAACAGCCTTCCTCCTTGCCACCTGCCTCTTAAACAGAATGTCACAGCTGATGACAAAGTTCAGAGGAGGATCTTCCTAATGTCAGCACTCCAAAAAGACTGCCTATGCACTCCCACCTTGGAAATGACCAGCGCTGTCCTAATACTTGGCTCTCTAGAGACCTGATTGTTTACATCTTCTACAATTCTGCCAATAAAGTCTTTTTTCAAAGGCGCAACTGGTTTCTATGGCTTGTAATAAAACCCTAAGTGATGCCCAGAATATTTTTCCTTCAGGGACCATGTTGAATTATTTAGATGACCAGCCTCGATTTCAGGTTCGGTAATGCTACTGAAATGTCAAGACTCTATTTATTCTTACAGGAAAGATTTAAAGGTGAGGAACTAAAAGTTATCAACTAAAATATAAGCGGTGAATAATAATAAGGGTGAACAAGTTAAAGATAAGTAACAAAAAAAAAAAATAACAACAACAAAAAAAAGATAAGTAACAATAAGAAAACCTGTCGGTGAAGTATGCTCATTTTAGTAGCATCCTTCTGAGTTCCCCGCTTTAAAAACACCATGAGTGTCCCCGACCTGAGCCGAAAAAAGACACAGGAATGAATTCAAATTTTCAAGGGCAAGCTTTTTCTGGGCACTCAAAGCTTCCAGTGACTTCTAAAGCATCATATGCTGACATAAAGGAGGTGCCCATAAGTGCTGAAGTGTAGCCTGGGACCAACATAGGCACAGAGAAAGTGAGAAAATGGGAAAATGGTCAGAGAAGCAACAAGAAAATTTTGTGAAGCTAAAAAGGAGCTTTGCCTTCAGATCAAAAGAAATACCTGAGTGCAAAGTCCTATTAATATGAAGAAAGATCCAGACCCAGTCACACCATCTTGTATTTCTAACAACGAAAATAAATGAAATATTTTGAAAGCACCTGGAGGATCTACTCAAAGTCACCTACAGAGAAAGGAGAATCGATTTCCCACACCAGCAAGGACCACTGGAAGACAAGGGACCAGTGCCCTTCCTAAGGAAAGCAATTCTTACCCCCAAATTCCACAATAGAAACTAGGAGAAAATACACACTCTAAGGTGAAACATAAAAGTCAAGGATTGAGAAGAGGAAAGAAGATAGAAAGTCACTTATCCTTATCTTTGATGTTATTATAAAGGTGATATCTAAAAAAGATAAAATCGGAAACGGATATGTAAGTGTATTATTAAGAGTTAACTCCATAATTTTTAGCAATCATGAAAGCAAACAGTAAAGAACTAAGGAACAAATTGTTGAGAGAAGAGGTTTCGGGGGTGTATGGGGTAGGTTTTACTTGTAAGCACACTACTGATTTATCATATACAAGTATTGATTTTTTTAAATCTCATAAAATGCAAATATTCTAACAGTGGTCTAAAAATTAAGGTCTTGAGAAAGTAAACATTTTGAAATATTTGGAACAGAAAATAACAACAGTAGTACAATAACATAAAACCTATCATTTGCTTTTTTTACCATAATACACTTATCTCTTTCTTAATAAGCAATCATCATTTTATAAGTGAAAAATAAACGTAAACGAAAGGTTTTTAACTAAAACCACTACAGGTGACAGCAGCAGAGAATCAGAATATTTCTTCCTCCTTTACAAGATAGTGTTTATATATTCTGCCTTACGACATTAGAGAACAAAGATTCAATACCACCATTCAATACTAACACATGGATGATAAACCGTGAAGTTTCCTTTAATGTATTTTCTGTCTCTACAGCTAAAAGATTACTTAGCTCCTGAATAGAGGGGCTGACAGAGTAAATGACAAATGGCTTCTTTTCAAATGATATTTCTCCATCACTATGTTAGCAGTGTTCAAATAAACACTCACTCACTTTTTGATGAAGAAGAATTTAAATAATCTCTGTGACTTTGGTTTCAATGTAAGATGTCTACAGTGTTAATTCCTAACCCTGAGGAACATGATGCCTCACACCCTTCTGAGTGCGGGAACTTCCATTTCTTCAATAGTAGATCTGAAGTATTAAGAAAAACCAAAGGATAATTTCCCTTAGGGTAAAAATATATTTTGAGAATATGCATTTTTACCATCTGGGTAAAACTGACCTTGTATTTTGGAAGTCCCTTTTCAATTTCGTTTGCCCAGCAATTCATTTTATTATAAAAGTACTGATTCAAAGTATTAGAAATTAAAAAATCTAAAACTGGTCCCTCACTACAGATAGCTTGAGAAGCACTAAAGTCAATTATTTAAGTGATCACAGGAATGAAAAGAAAATCAGAATACAGTCTTCAATGTACCTAAAATGCACAGTCAAAAAAAATGAGATTTCAAAGACAAAACTTAAGCTTGTATAACCAGGTATTCAGCAAACTTGTTAAGATTAACATTTTTATTGTTTTCAAAATATTTATTCTGCACATGGCTAGATAGCTAGATGTAAAATCTGGTTGTTCTATTAAAAAGATCAGTTAGAAAAGAAAAACACTGTATAGCTTATATATTACTTTAAATTAAAATCATCCTGAGTCATCTTTCTGGAAGTTCAAACCTATGATGATATGAAATACAGCTACGTATGTAAAACATTCACATTATCATCCTAAAAGAAACTTAAGAGGGTATGAAAATCTAAATTATCAAATAATTATTTAAAAGTATAGTTTTGAATATCCAAGAGAAAAACTTGATACTTTTTACAAAATACTTCTTATAAGCTGTTATGTTTTACACCTACATTACTTAGGAAGAGAAATTACTTCTTAATGAACATTTTTACATTTGGATATGCATTCTATATGCCAAATATAACAAATCTTTCAGACAAAAAAGAATCAAGCCATTTTTGTCATAAATGCAAACTTTTTTTTTGAGATGGGGTCTCATTCAAGCAATAGGAGGGAGTAATTTTTGTATCTCAAAAATTTTTTTTAACTTGACCTTTTATTTTGGAAGATTGCCTATGTTGGCCTTGAACTCCTGGGCTCAAGCAATCCTCCCACCATCCACTCCACATTTTTTAAGATACGCAAGGAGAGTTCAAGAAAGGTCGGAAAGAAGGGAAGAAAGCAAAGACCTCCATGATCCTGGGAAAACGTATCAGATTTGCCAAGAGCATAGGACCTTTTAATGGTCTTCCCAGGGTCTCTGTCTCTAGACGGTGGCCGTGAGAAGTCGCTTTATCACAACTTCCTTGACAACCACTTGGCAAAACAATGACAAGTTTTGGGAGCCTGAAAAGTTACCTGCCTAAGACTGATGTGGGCTGGGCATGGACAGTTATCCAACACTGCATTAAGGAGAACTGAATGTTGGAGCTGCTCCGTAGACAGCACTCTCTCTTGATGGGACCCAGACCATTTCCTGGAGCTAATGTCACCCTTTGGTTTCTTGGAATGAGGCAGATGGCCCAATGAAAAAGGAAAAAAAAGCATAAGAACTATATTCCTGCCCAGAATTCCACAAGAACACTCAATCCAAAGAGAATTTCAAGAAAACTATTTCAGTCTATTAAGGATCAAAGAGACAAACATGACTTCTCCAAAATGGGGATGAAATACTCTGATACACACAAAAACAGATGTGTGGAGAGTATTGGAACAGTACTCTTCTATGGTCAGAACCATATTTAAGGGCTGAGGATATAGCCCAGGGGCAGAGCACTTGCCTAGCATATGAGAGGTACTAGGTTCAAACCCCGGCACTACAAAAAACATATTTAAATATAACCACCTATTTTCCCCCAACCCCTGGTGTTTTTAGCCCTGAAATAATTTTCAGCAACTCTTTCTTTGGCTCTTTTCAGATCAAAATGAGATATCTTCCATTTATCTAAGTTTGAAAAAAGTGGAGGTAAAACATCAACAATTAAAAAAAAAACAAAAAACCCTTTGGTTTAGCTCAATACAGATCAAGGATCAATTCAGTTCATTCAGTTGTTGTGAAGAGGGGGAGATAGGATGTTTATTTTTTAAAACTAGTCTTTTTCCAGGACATTTTAAGACCTTTCAAGGTCTTAAAAAGTAGGAAAAGGTCATGATGATTTCTCCAAACTTCATCAAAATAAAACTGCCTTGTTCAAAATCACACAAAGCTTGCATATACATTGAAAATAACATATGTTTCTTCTAGGTTTTTCTGATTACAAAATTTTGGACTCATTCCTAAAAATCAAACCTCCCTCTCTTCTCTCTATAGGTAAAGGTCCTTGTGTTGTGGGTACCCCACTGTTCTCCACCAACGGAACTTTTCACTCCACTTTAACTTTGAAATGAACGTAGACATCAGGAACAAAACCCACCTGGAGTCTCCACCCGGCGGTAGTGGTAAGGGTTAATGCACACCTCTTTCTGTTTGGAGCCAAAAGGGAACTCACAGCACTCCAAGGGCTTCAACTCGTGGTGGGACTGGAGATCTGGCCAACGCCACACCCGGCAATAAATAACGTGGGGCAGACCCTTGCGGTGGGACACCTGCAGACGCCCATCCAGGGACCTGGGGATGGTGACACATTTGCTGGGTTGCCCAGGGCAACTCAGGGCCCTCTCCAGCTCATCCATGGCTCCTTTCTTCTTCTTTAATTTCTTCACTAAAGAGTCCACGGCCTTCTCCGCCCACTTCTCCTCTTCATCTCCTTGCTTCCAGCCAAGCAGTCTCTTCACTGCGGGGCTGGTGAAGGAGAAGAGGGAGCTGATGGGGGTGCTGGAGTGCATATGAGGTGGACCGCAGATGTCCCCACACACGGAAACCAGACTCACAGCCCTTCACAGCCAGCAGGGCCTGGGGCAAGTCAGCGGCCAGGAACTCTCCAGGGAGGGCATAGGTACAAATTTGTCTTTTCTTCTGGAAGCAACTGTGACTGATTCCAGTTGGGAAGTGTGCTGATTTCTTCCTAAGCCCTTGCATGGGCTGGCCAACTCTGAAAAACAAAGTGAGATTTCAGTGAGCTTCATCCTGGTGATTTTCAGAAAAAGAAACACTGTTCCAATGTTTTAACTTGAAAATTCAATCATCTTTGATGCTACCCTCCCTTTTGTCCTACATCCAGGTCTTAGTCACTGCCTTAAAAATCTCTCAGAATTTGTCTCTTTCTATTTCCACAACACCTGGGGTCTGGCCCTTCTGACAAGAGGGACTCCCTCAGACCAGAGTGGAAAGTTCTGACTTCCCTCCTGCTCTAATCCATTTATTCCCCAACCGAACTTGGATCAAGTCATTTTCCTTTTTAGGAAACGATGCAGTTCCTTGATTTCCCAAGTGTAAACTTCTCCACCTGAGTTTCTAGGACTTCTGTGCTCTTCCCTCAACTTACTCCTTCTTTCTTTCTTTATAGGTTGCAAAGGTAAACTGCCCCCACCCCACTGTAAGACCTATATGCAAATGAAAAGGGAAAAAGAATTATAGCCTCACCACTGGGGACAGCCATGCTTGAACCTATCTTCTTCCAAACCTGAGAGGATGGCAGTTCTCAAAGTGTGTCCCAGGAATCCCTGGGAGTCCCTGAGAATCTTTCAAGGGGCTGTGAGTTTCAGTGACATATCTGTGTGAACTAAATTCACTTCCTGCACTTCAACCAAAACAACAGATCACAATAGGCTGGTATAGAAGGGGATATGAGAATCTGGGTGTCCGATTAAACCTGGCATTAAAAAGATTTGTAAAGACAGAAAACAATGACACTCTTCTCACTAAAGTCCTTTTGAAAACATAATTTTTAGCATAATATGCTTGTGTTCATATATAATGGATTTATTATTTTTAATGAATCAATAAGTATTTCTAAAAATGTTTCAGTTTTAATTCCTAAAATAGAAAAAACTGACAAACACAACCCACATACAGGTTCTCTGGAGTTCTCCATAACTTTTATAATGAACAGGGGGCACTGGGGTTGTGGCTCAGTGGTAGAGCACTTGCCTAGCATGTGTGAGGCACTGGGTTCGATTCTCAGCACTGCATATAAATAAATAAAATAAAGGTCCATTGACAACTAAATATATATATATATATATATGTTAAATTAAATAAACATATATATACATATATTAAATTTAAATTTTAAAAAATGAACAGGGGTCATAAGAACAAAGCAGTTTGAGAAGTGCTTTTCTCCAAGTCCCACACACTCACATACATAGATGTGAACACCAAAGAGTGCTGTTCTCACATTTGATACTCTGCTGAAGACCAGCTGGACCTTTCACCCTTTCATTTGAAGGTGGACCTCCTTCCTGGGCATTCATCAGACCCATTGAAGTTTCCTGGGGCAGAACTGCATTTCCTCTTCTGTGAAAGCACTGGCTTAAACAAAACCTCCTCTTTCTTCCAGATTTTAAAACCAGCCACCTCATTAATGTTCAGAGTGGCTGCCTCTGGTCACAGTTTGAAGAAAGCTGACTCATTTTAGTTTCTGGGAATCAATGTAGCCCACAGTCGCCAACAATTGCTCATTTAATATACATTAAATATAATTTTCTCCTTTGCTTCCCTGGAGGGAAAACTGAACCCTTCCCAGTACCATTATGGGTTTTTTTTTTTTTTTAATTAGGTATTGAACACAGAGGCTCTCTACTATTGAGCTATATTCCTAATCCTTCTTTAATTTTTTAAATTTTTTTAATTTCAAGACAAGGTCTCTCTAAGTTTCTGAGGCTGGCCTTGAACTTGTGATCCTCCTGTCTCCCTTCCAAGTTGCTAGGATTATAGTGGGATGTTGCTTCATTCCCAGGACTGGGGGGAAAAGAAAAAATTTAAAAATTGAGGCTGGATGTAAAGACAGAGGAAATTTCTCTGATGGAAGAAAATTGATTAAGATTTAATGAGTAGAACACATCACTTGATTCCACATGTGGACCTTATTTAGAATTATACAGAAATAACCCATGATGAGTTAAGGGCTTGAAAGCTGTTCTTTTTCACTTGGCAGTTTGACTTAGACTCAGTTTAATTTGGAAAGGTTGATTTTGTGGTTTAACAATTGTGAATTTATAAAGTAAAGTTAATTCACTGTGCTCAAGTTATGTTTACTCGATCTAGACAGGTTGCTGCACAGCAGTGGTTAGAAGGCTGAGGGGCTTTCAAGAGACATGGCATGACACAGAGGAACCTGAACCCTTACAGAGCCTTAGATTCTGCTTAGCATTACATCAGATTTGTTATTAGTAAGTTGCAGCATCAATCTTTATGCTTAGGTCAGTGGTAGAGAAAAGCCTTTTATAAAAATGTTCACCAGAGTTCAAATAAATATACCTTCTAAAAAAACTTTCACTCCATGGAACAAATGATAGTTCCCTAAAGTGGGTTGACTTTGCTTTTTGTTTTTTTAAAACTGTGAGTGCCTATCTATCTAATGGTATGTGAAATCAATTTATCATCAGAACAAAATAGCTTTTGTAAAACCAATAAAACAAAACAGACTATGTTGCAGGGCAACTAACAAAGAAAGAGTGAGTGTAATATATTATGTGTGCATAAGTTCATTGCAGCTTTTCACTTAGAGGCATGTGCTCTGTGTATGTGTGGTGTGTTTGTAGTATATGTGGGGTATGAGTCCAAAATGCAAATTTTATTTACTTTTTTATGCACCTTGCAATCAAAACAGCTTGAAAGGCATTACTCCTAAATCATACATTTCCTCAAACTCTGGGGTTTACCTTGATTAGAGACATGCAGGGGCCACTATCCTCTTGTCCTCTGGGGAAGTCCTATTTAGTTCTGAATCGGAGGTCTAAAAAGCTCTAGGCTAGTTCTAGTCCTCCCGAATATAGGCTCTCTGCTGTCTGAGATCCCTGCCCCTTTAAAATAATTATAGTAGTCTCATAGTGACTCCAAAACCTAGATTTTATTGCTGAAAGACAGCTCCCGTCCAATTAAACAGAGGCCTTTGCATTAAGGGAGGCTCAAGAGTTATATTTAGAATCTCAGAGTGATAAACGCCAAATTCATAACAATGACCTTCTGGTAACAGAACAGAAAAGAGCAAAAAGTTAAACTTCGGGTACACAGATGTTGAAAATATGATTCTCTATACTTCTTTGCATGTTTTGTGTATTTAAAAAAATTTTTTTTGTAGTTGTAGATGGACAACATGCCTTTATTTGTTTATTTTTCTGTGGTGCTGAGGATCGAACCCAGTGCCTCACTGCTAGGCAAGCGCTCTACCACTGAGCCACAACCCCAGTCCCTGTTTCGTGTATTTTTAATAGAAGAAAGCAAACTTAGAATCCCACAAACGCTAAGGTTCTTGTCCATGCTAATAGTCTCTATTAATGAATCAAATTTGGAATTTCACCAAGATTTTTGTCTATGTAAATAACTTCTGTTTGTCCAGGCAGAGATGTTTAAGGTTCATAAAGGCAAGCTCATTCTCATTTCTGTTTAAGCTACTAAAAAGAACAAAGGGCCTCCTGTTTATCCCCAGTTAGCCATAACATCATCACCGGTGAGGTCCCCCTCTGCCCCCACCTGCTCAGTCCTGTCAACCTGGATCCCGATAGCTTTGCACTGTCAGAGTTGAATGCCCATAGACTGCAGGTGCTAGCCTACCATGACCTCCTGAAAACCCCACTGCCCAGGCTCACATAATTACTAACATAGAGCCCTTCCACAGGGGCCATTAAAATACTTTGCAAAAATAAGAGAGTGTCAATTAATTCTGCTCTTAGACCATTCTAATAAAGTACAAAGAAGAACAAAACAAACATAGCCAGTTCATTCCCACATAATATAGCAAGAGCTATGAAAGAGAGGAGGAGATGGTTGTGTATGAACAGTTCTTACTCAACCTGGTGGGTGGGGGGGTGTTTCTAGAAGGATTCCTAATAGGATAAATGAGCTGCAATCCTTTTAGAAGGATTAAAATCACAGTTAATAAAATAAACTGACTTGGCAGACCAGGGAAATGTCTAAGATTTTCTTGTGCAGTTCTAATCTCATAAGAGAATGGCGCATCACTGTCACAGACCAGCTGTGTGGTTTTAGACACGTCATGTGGTCTCTCTGGAGCGCCTTATTTTCTCATTTGCAGATCCAGATGGGCTCAGCCTCTGCTTCAGCATCTGCATGGGTGACGGTGGTTCCATGACCACATGGCCGTTGGCTGGATGTGCTGCAGGGGAGCATATGACTTGTTCAACTGCTATTGACGCTGCACCATTACTCCCACTGTGAGGCTTTGACACGACACTGTGGCCTAGAGCAGGGCAAAACCACAACTTGTTTTCCACAAGCATCAAACCAACCCTTTGATTAACAAATGTCATCCAGCAGCACAACACAGTTTCCACTCTGCCTTCCAGTTGTTTCTTTCTGGCATTATTATTATTATTATTATTTTTGACTGCAAAGGGATAAGAGTAAAAACGTATGCTTGGTGTCACTGTGTTCAGCGCCATTAGTTGGTGCATCATCTGGCACTCATAACCCTGGATCTCTCAAATGCCTTCCGGTGACCACTGGAGCTTGCTGTCCATGGGCAGAAAGAAAAACGTTGTGCTTTCTCTGATTCACTCAAGGCTCCCTTCATGTAACTGCAGCACAAAAACGGTACTTCTTTTCTGGCATCCGGGTTTTACAATAAACTCCAACTGAGTGAGCAAAACAACTTCTCATTTTTGAGTTTTTTTTTTTAAATAAATAGGCCCACTTAATAGAAAAGCAGTGCTGACCACATGCACACACGATGACTTAAATGTATGTGATTCCATGCGAAAAACAATTTACCAGGCCACATAAAAAGTTTGGGAGACACGGTTGCTTTTGTGTAATAATCTGTCAGTTTAAATCCAACCTCCCTTAGCATACTAAAGATGATTTTCACTCACTGGGGCTCCTTGAAAGAGTCGATTCGTGATTTTTAATCCTTTCAAAAATAAAATTTCAAAAACACTATTTAGGTGGATATGTTGATCGGCTTCTCTGGGGCATGTCTAAACAATGAGCACGCAGAACCTTTGAGATTCTTTCATGGGCACTGCTTTGTGGTCAATGTGGCCAAGAAAAGTATCCATCAGTCAGACCACAGGGTGCATCAGCCCAGGGAGCAGGCGACATCTCTCTGATCTTCAAGGACCTGAAGAAGAGACCACCACCGCGACAGAACATCTTTGTTTCATTATTTGTCTTTTAATTTTTCGAATTTGTCACTTTTGCCCCTCTAATCCACGGCCAACCTTAAGGATACCTTGGTCTCTTCTCCTAGAAAAGTTTACTAACCAAACTTAGAATGTGAACACATTTTCCAAAGGAATTTTTAACCCCCTTTGGGGAATAGGCTGCTTTCTTGATGACTCTTGTAGCACTTTTTGTACCCGAGTAATTAATAACCAATAAGATGTGCATTTAAAATGTTAAAAATATATCCAAAAGAACACCTACCTAGAAAACAGGAGGGCTGCTACTATCAGCATTGGCATGTATAAGGCATGTCTCATTACTGTACACATTTTGAAAGAAACTTGGTTTAAAACACACACACACACACACACACCACACACACACACACACACACACACACGAACATTTGATTAAGTCAAATTTGTCCTCATTTGGGCTAGCCTGGCATCCACATGCTTCCACGTGAGCGGCAATCATGAGGTTGTATTGTAAAACAAAAACTACCTCCTGTGCAGACCAGTTTAATTTCATGCAGTTGGATAAACACAGTAACAGTATCAAGATGTCCTATTCTGGACAACAGAATTCCCACCTCTATTGGGAGGTTTCCTACAAATCTATGAAGGGACAGTCCTGGTTCTCGGGTGTACCAATGAGCATCTCATTGCAGGGTGGAAAACCTCCAGTCCACAACAGCAAAGAAGACAGAGATGCATTATTATAATGAGGGCTCTATTCAGGGGGCACTGGAGCAGGTTCAGAGCACCAATGGATCTCTGAATTATCTGCTTTCTCTGGGTGTATTAGCCAGCTCTTTCACTGCTGTGACTAAAAGGACCCAACCAGAACAACTGTGGAGAAGGAACTGTAGGGCTCATGGTTTCAGAGGTCTTAATCCATAGAAGGCTGGCTCCATTCCTTGGGGCTCAAGGTGAAGCTGAACATCATGGTGGAAGAGCATGGCAGAGGGAAGCAGCTCACATCATGATCAGAAAGCAGAGGGAGAGACTCCCCTCTCCAGACACAAAATATTTACCCCACAGCCACGCCCCCAATGAACCACTTCCTCCAGCCTCACCCCACCTACCTCTAGTTACCACTCCGTTAATCCCATCAGGGATTAACTCACTGATTAGGTTAATTCTCTCACAGCCCAATCATTTGTCCTCTGAACCTTGCATTGGCTCACACATGAGATTTTGGGGAACACCTCACATCCAAACCATAACACTGGGTGATAGGGTAAATATGGATTTTTCTGGGAAGACAGTCCATGGGTATTTTTTCTTTAAAAATCTCCAAAGAGCTTGTGACCCCTCCCACCCCAAAAGATTTTAAAAACTACTGAATTAGAAGAAAGGGAGGAAGGAGAAAGTGAATAAACTAAAGAACAAAAGAGAAGAGCTGATTAATCTCACTAACTGGGTGTCAGGACAGAGCCTCAAAAAGCCTACAGCAAATGGAGAAAATAAGATCAAAATGGAGGTAAGAAAGGCTTAAGGCCTCAGGAGGCTGAGGCAGGAGGATCACAAATTCAAAGCCAGCCTTAGCAACTTAGTGAGGCCCTAAGCAACTTAGCGAGATCCTGTCTCAAAAAAAAAATAAATAAATAAAAAGGACTGTGACTCAGTGGTTAAGCATCCCTGGGTTTAATCCCCTGTACCAAAAAAAAAAAAAAGAAGAAGAAGAAAGAGAGAAAAGAAAGGCTTAAAGCCACTGAGTATTCTCATGATAAGTGCTTTATGTGCATTTACATATTTAATCTCTGCCACAGCTGTTGAGGTTATCAATCCCACTTTACATATGAGGAGACCAAGGCACACAGAGATCTAGTAACTTGCCAAAGATCACACAACCACAAAGGGCCCATCTTACCATGGTTTAACTTCTGATTTTTTTGACTTTGTAATGATGTGAAAATGATATGCCTTCAGTAGAAATTGTACTTCAAAGCTTGAATTTTGATCTTCTCCCAGGCTAGCAATACCCCATCTGATCCTACCTCAAGATGCCAAGAGACTGGGCAGTGGCAGAATCCGCAGCTCCTGGCAGCCTCATGATCATAGGGGGAAAGGATTGATGTGCTAAGCTGCCAACATAGACAGAGGGATACTGTGTCTTGTGTTTTTACATTTTTGTCTGATGATATTATCGACTTACAAAGGGTTTATCTGGACATGACCCCATGGTAGGTCAACTACCATTGAAGCAAGTGGTAGTGCTGAAAATCAGACCTGGGCAGTCTGGCTCGGACACACACCTCAGCGCTGCAACACCATTTTCCTCCCAAAGGAGATGGGAAGGAAGCAGCAAGGGCTGTCTCCTCGTAGGTATGGGTTGAGAATAAAAGAGCCCAGCACCCAGGGCGGGGCCTGAGCTGTACGCAAGGGGAAGACAATGGAAGAAGGAGCCTGGAAGGCAGGAAGGCCTCTCATTCTCCAGAATGTGGCAATTCCAAGGTGGAAAGTGGAGCAACCGCAGGGCTGGGTTCCACGTCCCAAAGGAAAGGATAAACCGGAGTTAAGCTGCATCTGTCAATCGCCATTCATTCTTTCATTTCTCTCAACACATCTGCCTACTCTCAAGACCTATTGAATGCAAAGCAGACATGGTTCTTGCCCTTCCAGAGCTTAGAAATCTGTGTGAGTATTTAACAAGTAAGGCTTGACAAACCACGAAGAACTACGCAGAAGACAAACATGGTGTTGGGACGGAGAGAGGAGCAAGGGACCCGCGTGGACCCACGGCCCAACCTGCACCGAGGAGGAAGAGGAGGTAACAACTAAGCCAAGAGAAAATGCATTAGGACTGCTGAAGAAGGGGCGAAGAGCGTGGCAGAGGGGTGGGGAGGATGGGTGCCCTCGGGTAAATGAAGGAAATGAAGCCCGCATCCCAGGAGGAGTGGGCAGGGGAGTGAGTGGCTGGAGGCAGCCCAGGCTGGGCCTGGAAGGCTACATACAGAAAACAGGTCTTCCTGTAAGTGCAAAGGAGCCTTTGACTGTGCTTTAAAAGCAAAGGAATTACATAATCTGAAGGAATTTCTAAATGATTGCACCGGCTGCTTGTGCGGGGGATGGAGGGGAGGAGAGGGAGGAAGAGAGAGCAGCCGGAAGACACTGCGGAGCACAGGTGAGAGACGGGGTAGATGCAGCAGGCGCAGCAGCAGTGGGCAGTGGGGTCAGTGCTTACGGGGTCTCAAAGATGGGGCTTCCGGAGGCATCTTACGGACCGGGAGGAATTCATCAGTGAAAAGGAGAGATTCGCGTTGCAAAAGAGAGAGAAGGGCAACGGAAGGGAAGAAAGGAGAACAGGAGCAGATGCAGGCGGGTGTCCAACAGGTCACAGCAAGACAAGGACGTTCCCTCTGCAGGACTCTGATGTGAGTGAGACTGGGAGTGGGAGCGGGATCTGGATAGGAAGCAAAAGGCCAGCTCCCACGGGAACCCAGCAGCCCGCACGGCTGACAACAAGGCCATTGTGAGGGTCACCCTCTGCACCAAGGACCTTCAGAAAAAGCAGTTCTGCTCTCAAACACATGAGCCCTGACCTTTCAGGTTGTCCAGTCCAGTCCCAGCATCCTCTGTAGTCAGACTCACTTCCCCTTCCTGGTACAAGGGGACAGCTAGAGCTGGATAAAGGACCAAGTTTGTGGCGGAAATGAGTTGGAAAAATATCACTGCCATCGACTCTCAAAACACAAACCGGTCACATTCCTAGTAAAGTAAGTAGTGCCCTCAAGTGGGGAGAAAAATAACAGTCCCCAGTATTTGTTGTGATGAGCCTGCCACTCAGCACTGGCAAGTGAGGAAGTCACAAGTTCTGAAAGGTGAATACGGGAGTTCACATTGTTAAGAAAAGGAAGTGAGTAGCTTGTCTTTGAACCTTTGGATACAATGGCTTAGAAAAAGGGCCTAAAGATGAATACTTTCACATCCCTCCAAGGACACATAATAAACTGATCACATTATCATAGTGGTCAGGGGAGAAGAAGGGTGGAAGGCATTTGGCTTTGCATTCTGTATCCACAGGAAAACGCCTCTAACAGAAAAATCACAAGGGAAAACTCAGGAGAGGTCTGCAGAAAAGTGGGAAACATTCTGACCACTGTTTTGCCAAGCACTGATTCTGCTTCCGAAGAAAGCTCATACTGGAATTTCTTCTTGAATAATCTTTTTCAACAAAGACTGTTTCTATTCACCTCCTTCTCAACATGTTTCAAAGCAGTACCATCTGATTAGTCTCTCTGGAGTGCCCAAATATCTTGGTCCAGTTCTTGCTAAGAATATCGATAGACTGCATTTCCCATATCCATTCAGAAAATAACGTCCTCTTTGCTTTAAAAGTGGCTCCATACCTCTTGGGAGTACTTACATACTCCCAAGATTAGTCTTGGATTTCTGGTTAGACAATAAGTAGTGACCTTCTCATATACAGTACAACTCATTTATCAGGAGTTCCCTCTTCCCCGCACCCCCGGAACTGGGGATGGAATCCAGGGTCACTTAACCACTGAGCTACATCTCCAGTTCTTTTATTTTTTATTTTGAGACAGGGTCTCACTAAGTTGACCAGGTTGGCCTCAATTTTGTGATCCTCCTGCGTCAGCCTCCAGAGTTGCAACTGGATTATCGGGAGTTCTTGCTTGCTCTAAAATGTCAGATAGCCAGAACTAAGCAGAGAAACAATGTAAAAGAACCAAAATGGACCTTTAATTAGCAGTAGACCCCAAACAGCATTGCAACAAAATAGTCTGTTACCCAGAGCCCTTTCTTAATACAGACCTCAGTCTTTATTTGTATTAAACCACTTTGATTGAAATCTCATGTGTACACAAATTTATATCATCCCATTACTGACAATGCAATTCTTTCTTTCTTGCCCTGTATATTTGTAACTCTTCAAGTGTTTATAAAACATCCCACATTCTCAAGGAGAATAGTAGGCAAGACCAAGCATTTCAGCATGAATGATTTATGAATAACAAATTGAAGATCCTTAAAAATCTATTTTTACTGAATTGTTTATAAACTTGTGAGTAACTGTTTCCCTTCAAAAAAAAAAAAAAACTTTCTGTACCTTAGCAACCTCGAAAAGAATAAACCAGATCTTACGCAACACAAGATGCCCTTCCTCCAAGCATGTCTGACCCACGAAAATCCGGATTTACCACAAATGTAAACTTGGGAAAGATTATTTGTCTTACAAACTAAGTCATAATACATGTAAAAGTATGATTCCACTTACAAAAACCTGATTCACATCTAGCTTTTTCAGGAATAAATATCCTTCCGTTCAATAAATATTTACCAAGCTCTTTCTATGCTGCAGTTTTTAGAGTTAACTGCTAAGCTTTCAGAAAACTTACTTCTAAAGCTATATCAAACTCTGTAGTCAGAAACAATCTAGATCCTTGGTATAATTAAGAGATCTCCCTATTTCTACTTCCAAATATAATTTTAACCTTAAAATTATATCATGCCCATCTTACCATCTAAATATTTTTGTTGGGCACCAAAGAATACCATCGTCAGCAAACTGTAGAACAAATCAAATTAGTTTTGAGGACATTTTATCTTATAAACCCTTTGCCCATCAAAACACCAAGCATCCTTAAAACTTTAAGAATTTTACAACCGTTCCAGCTTTTGTGTAAGCAATACGGTATTATTTTACTGCCATCGTCAATGAACCCCCGTTTTTAAAAAGTTCCCAGTATTTCCTTCAGAAAACAGATAAGCTATATTATTCTAACACCAGATGATATCCATGCAGACTAGTTTAGCTCCAATATGGAAAATGGATAGTTCTCTCTTTGTTTTAACAGGTATTTAAAACTGGTTCTGTAGATAACTTGGCACCTTTTTTCTGGTTGTTGTAAAGTCACCTTGCGAGGCAAGCACTACCAACTAAGCTATACCCCCAGCCCTGGATCCTATTTTTTAACTCTGAAAAAACATGTAAGAAAAAGAGAAATGAGCTCCCCTCTAATGCATGCATTCTCTCTCTCTGCGTGTGACTCAAAATAAATGCAGTTCAGGCCATGTTCAACCACAAGCACGGCAAGTTGTACTCTATGTACTCTATGTAATGATATGTCTACATATGATATGTCAAGAAATGTTCTACTGTCATGTATATCTAAAAAGAACAACAACAACAGAAACATTCAAGTTTCATTCAGGATCTCTCTGCCAACATGTGAATCAAACCATGTTTATGTTCCACACACACTTCAGACAGAGCACTCATCTCCAAAGTTTATAAAGAACTTACAAAACTTTACACCCAAAATACAAAGAACCCAACCAAAAAATGGGCCAAGGAAATGGGCAGACACTTCACAGAAGAAGATATACAGGTGATCAACAAATATATGAAAAAGTGCTTATCATCCCTAGTAATTAGAGAAATGCAAATTAAAACCACCCTAAGATTTCATGTAACTCCAATTAGAATGGCTATATATATAACGATGGGGGGTGGTGGGGGGGGGGGGAGAGAAGAACGAAGGAACTTTGGATGGCGTAGAGGAAAATGGGGTGAGAGGGATGGGAATGGAAAAACAGTAGAATGAGACAGTATTACCCTATGTATATGTATGATTACATGAATGGTGTGAATCTACATTGTGTACAACCATAGAAACGAAAAGTTGTACCCCATTTGTGTACAATGAATCAAAATGTGTCTGTAAAAGTTTAAGAAAATAAAAAAAAAGACCGGAACTTTTCGTTGCACAGATTACCGGCCCATTGAATAAAGGCATGTTGGATCTTCAAAAAAAAAAAAAAAAAAAATCATGTTTACGAACTTATGAAAAAAATTATTAACTTCCTTAACTCCAGCCTGTAGTTCACAGTCTCAAACAACAAAATGACCTTTTCCTTCTCCTCTTTCCCACACCGGTCCTCTGAGAAATACACATCTCAGGAAGAATAAATGGACATTTTGCCTGGTACTACCAAAACCATTTCACTCTCTTTCCACCTGCTTAGGAGTAGAGGTTACATGTAAAAAGTCCTTTAAAATATCCTCTCAGAAGCCTTCCTGAAGTATTTCTCAAGGCTCTCACTCATCACACGTACTTATGGAGACTCTGCCATGCACTGGATGCTGTGCCTCACACTACGAAATGCAGAATGGTTTCCCGAACCCCCAACTTCACTGCCTGACTGACAGCTCCAGGTCAGAACACAATGTTACCGACATGCTTCAAATATGAGACTTTTAAAATGTCCTAAAAGATCTGTGAGGGCTATTTCTGCCCTTCCTAGAAGGTTTACTACGGAAAAAAGATGCTACTTTGTTTTATTATGTTTTTAATGTAAATATAGGTAGAAATGAAATGATTTCTTTGTAAAGAATGCAGAACCCTGGGGCAGCCCAGAAACAATGTTTATTTCTTCACTATACAAGACACCGAGACCCACAAGCTAACTGGAACCCACAAGCTAACTGGAACCTGCAAAAAGTTTCCCTGGCTCCCCAGGACATACACTTGAGTTGCTCTGGGTGGCCACCATTTTCTCCAGGTGGAATTCCCTGGAAACACAGGGATGGTGTAACTGAGGAAATGACACCAACTGGAGTCCTAATGTTTCTGCACTGTAAATTCATTCACTCCTTTTACTGTTGTATGACTACCACATAAGCAAGCATCTCTTGGACCTACAGTGGATTCTCACTGTTGGAAAAGAATTCTAGAAATTAAAAACAAAACAAAAAATCTGAATCTGCACTGGAATAAGTGAGCTCCTCTATGACAATGAATTCTGTACTTATCAAGCAGGAAAAACGCAGAAGAGAACAGAGTGCCACACCATGTTGGAAATAGTCGGGTTGACAATGATGATAGTGTTGTTGAAATACATATAAGACAGCATAACTGGGTGATGAGCCTTGACTGTACTACTGACTCAAAAGATTAAACTGCACAGCAGTTTAGCTACTATTAGAATCACCCAGCTCAGAGACATGTTAAGCAAAGTGCCTGACAAAGTCATGGCTGATCCCACTATGGAAATCAGTAAGGAGGCTCCTCAAAAGAGTAGGAATGGAATTCCCGTATGACCCAACAATATCACTCCTTGGTATTTATCCTGAAGAATTAAAGTCATCATACTACAATGATACATGCATACCCATGTTTATTGCAGCACAGTTCACAATAGCCAAACTATAGAACCAGCCTAGGTGTCTGTCAATGAATGAATAAAGAAAAAGTGATACACACACACACACACACACACACACACACACACCCTGAGGAGTTTTACTCGGCCATAAAGAAGAATGAAATTATGTCATTTGCAGGAAAATGCACAGAACTTGAGAATATGTTAAGCGAAATAAGCCAAACCAGGAATGTCAAGGGTCTTATGTTTTCTCTCATGTGGAAGTTAGAGAGGAAGAAGTAAAGAAAGGTGTGGGGGGGGGGTGGCCTCATGAAAATAAAAAGGAGATCAGTAAGAGTAAAGAAAAGGGACCAAGGGGAGGGAGAAGGGGAAGGAAAGGAGAAATATTGGGGAATGATATTGGCTAAATTATATTGTTAAACAGTGTGCATGTATAAATATGTAACAAAAATCCCATCATTATGTATAATTATCATGCACCAATAAAAATGTGAAAAAAATTGAAGGGGGAAATAAAGTGTTCAGATGTAACAACAACAACAAAAGTCACGGGTGATCACCCATTAACCAGGAGGACATCCATGCATAATGAAGTCAGTCAAAAATTCTCCCTGAGTAGATTAAGTCACTGCATCTAGATAAATAAGTAGTTGCTATATACCAAGACATGAAATACAGCAGAAGCCAAGAGGGGATACACCAGCTTACAGACACAGTTCCCTAAAGGTATTAAAGAAAATATCAAGAAAGACATTCCAAAAGGTGACAATTCCATAATCTCACTAAACTAAGCTGCATCTAAGTTTTAGAGACAAAAGCCCACACGCTGACAAAATCAACACAAACTTTTCATCCAACAACTTACTTATTTAAATGTAACCGATCATTTGAGCTTTAAAACTGGTATCACCAACTGTCCATAAAATTCCCAGTCCTTTTGGAAATGAAATGTCATTCCATAGCAGGAACAATATGTTTTCTCAGTCGGTTTAAGTTTTACTTAGCAGATAATTTCCAGTGATGCTTAACTTCAAAATAATCAAGCCCAAAGCCACAACTGAGATATACCAATAGTTGCACCCTTGATCAGCAAAGCAAATAGAATAATAAACAAGATGTACTTCTAAACAAAGAAAATGTGAGGGCATTCCTATGCATGAGTTCAAACCAAATATAGGACAACTCAAGCTTCTGTGATCTTCTAAAACCACTGGCACTTTACTGGGCTAGAAATTTTTAGTTGTCAAATTAGAATGTATGTAAAAATCATTAATATGTCCTCATATCATTTACTAAATTAAGACTTCTTATTGAAAACCTGACTTTGTCTGAAATGCCAAGTGTTGATTAGGATATGATTAATAAGAATTTGTAGAAATGGTTGGATAAAGTACTTTGGGAATCATTTGCCATTATCTTGTAGAGTTAGAATTTGCATATCATAATAAGACCTAGCAATTCCATAACCTGGAATATAACCTCTGGTAGAAATGATGAATGAAATCAATGTCTCAGGTCTCAACCAGCATTTTAAAAATAGACTGGATTTTATGTCATTTCTCTTAGTAGGGGAAAACAGTGTTTCTTGAATTTTTGAAGAGAGATTTAGTGTATGTCCTGTTGGGTTATAGTTATTAAAAAGTTTGAAAGGCAATTCTCTGAGTAAATTATTTCACATAGTATAAGTCATAGCAGGATTCTTTAAAATAGCATAAATCTAGAAATTATCCACTCATTCCTCATCTGGAATGATGAATAGACCAAATGATGAAATAATGTCATAACGGATCTTGTATAGTATAAAATACATTAACTAAACCCACAAAGATTAATCTGAGGAACATAATGTTAACTGTAAAAAGCAAAGCCTAGAAGTAATTAATATGAAATCAATTTCATAAAGTGCAAGATCAATTTTATAAAGTACAAAAACAAAAACTAAGTACCATGGGGCTACATACTTATGTAATTGAGTTATATTTTAAAAGTCAAGACAAAGCACAAAATTCAAGATATTAATACTCCTGGGTAAGAGACAGAGAGAGCATTAGTGATGATGTATTATTATTATTATATTGTCATCCTATATTTATGTCATTATACTATTCCATTATAACTTTTATAAATGCTTCGCATATTCTTTTGAATGCATCCAACATTACAAAATGAAACAATTAAAACAGGACCTTAGGGGACATGTATATCATGGTCCCTATTTTTAAATTAAGAATATTTCTTAGCAGATGTTCATTTAATGACCAAAATTCAATCAAAGATTAAGAAAATAAGAATGCTAATCTATAACCAGAGTAGTCTTAGCACTATGGCCAAGAGGTTAAGAATAAGTATTTATTGAGCATCCATTATTCACATTATAAAGTTTTACAAAATTAATATGTGGAACCATTAGTCCAAGAGTTAAATTATTCATTATGGACTATGAACCTTCCTGGCTCTAAGTCTTCCTTAATGCCTTGTTGCTTTTTTTAAAAAATATTTTTTAGTTGTAAATGGACATAAATCCTTTATTTTATTTATTCATTCTTATGTGGTGCTGAGGATCAAACCCAGTGTCTCATGCATGCCAGGCAAGCACTCTACCACTAAGCCACAACCCCAGCCCTGCTTTCTTACCTCTTCCACTCCCCTCTTCAAAGCCCATCACTTCCAGAGTTGTCCTGATCCTATTTATTTTATGTTACCTCCTGCCTGACACTCTGTACTTCTCATTGTCTTAACTGAATACCGTGGCACGTTGATTGAGGTCCCAGTGGAAATCCCACCTCATCTGAGGCTGTGGTGCCTCCGGTCTCAGAATCCTGAGCCAGACCCTTAAAAAGACGGCAGAGGAGAAACCCCTTATTGATATACCATTCCAAGAACACTCCTGATCATATTTTATTATGTCACTTACTTTTACATTTCCATGGGAAAGATGGCTATCAGTTTTTCCTGAACAGCCTGGTAGTGAGGGGGCTCCAAACTGCCTACCTTCCTACCATTTACCTCCATCTGCTGCAGTCAGTTCCGGCCAGCACTGGTTAGCTTTAGGTCAGCTAAATCCTCAAACCTACATCTTCCTTGGTATCCTCAGCTCATCTCTTTTTAATGAGCCTCAGTTCTCTACCCCCATATGTTCTGTGATTGACCACAGACAAGGCACTGATCTGGAACCATATCCCTTACTACAATCTGAGTGGCCGTGCAAACTGTATCCATCAAAGGATCGAACACAGGTCTCTCAGCACTGACATTTAGACTTGGTCTCTCACATGGGGGACTGTCCTGTCCACTGCAGAATGTTAGAGCATCTCTGGTCTCTACCCACTTGATGCCCGTAGAGCCCACCCTACCATACTGTGACAACTAAAAATATCTCCAGATATTGTAAAATAGCTCCTGTTATCCTCTGTAGACAGCCACCGATTTAACATTTAAACCATGATTCTGCACAATTATTACAAGGTCTTTTAGATTTGGATCACTGTAGAGTAAAAATGAAATAGTATTCCAGGAAAGAAAAAGAAAGGCATGTTTAGAGCAGATGTAAATATTTAGACAGAACTTGTTCAGCTAATGACTGCACGTGATTTAAGTTTTAAATTCTAGGCATAGAAAATTTAATATTTTTAAAAAGTTATCATAGGGAATGTTACCTGGTGCAGTTATTTAAGCTAAGGACACTAGAAGGATTTGGATCATGGTTTTATATTCAGATATTAATACACTTGAAGGAAATATCATTTTCCTGGTCAGCTTGAAACTTACTGGTTCTGGGTTATTTTGAACTATCTTAGAAAAGGCCAAAGGATTCAGACTCCAGTCTATCACAGAAAGAGAAGAATTGCAATTTATTTTATGTTGCCTAAACTGACGAGTAATATGCAATTACAAAACAGATTTGAAATGACTTCATTTTAAATTGGTAAATATAAAGGGAAGAAAATTAACGTCTTCCTCATCCTCTCATTCCACTGCCACCTGTTGCAAATTTTGTTCAGTTTTTATTTTCTAAACATCTCCAAACCCATCTCTTCTTCACAACCCCCTTGATCTCCCACCACCCCTCCCATATCTCATCTGTAAATTGCCAGATTTCTAAAACACATTTCTCTCTTTTTTTTTTTTTTTTTTTTTTTTTGCAGTGCTGGGGATTGAACCCAGGGCCCTGTGCTTGTAAGGCAAGCACTTTACCAACTGAGCTATCTCCCCAGCCCCTCTAAAACACATTTCCAATCCTACCATCCTTATTTTAAAATGTACCTGTACTCCCTATACTACTGTAGCATGTTTAGAAATGCTAAGAATTCCCCTTCTTCACTTTCCTTTCCTGAAATTCATGATCATTCAAAAAAAAAAAAAAAAAAAGCCTAGAAAAAGACAAAAAAAAGTTTCAGAAAAGACTCAAATAACCATTTTCATCTAAACAGAGAAAATAATTGCTATTAACATTTTTACCTTTTTCTTTTTTCTAAATAAACATGTTTTTAAAACAGGAAATCATGTATATATATATGCCCTCAATTCTGTGTGTTTTAATAAACAGTATTTTCATGTTATTAAATATTTTTTAAATATTTTTCATGGTAGCCAGAATAATATCCAACATTTGATTTTAATTCTAAATTGCATGTTAACTTCACATACTGTCTTTGTGCAATAATTTGAAAACAAAATACAGGTTGGTTTTCAACAGTTTCACAGTAATTGCTAAAACAGAAAGAAAACCTTAGAAGCATGTCCCCTCTAGTCATAAATAAATCTATCGAAGTCATTTACAGTTCTAAAAACACAAGTTCTACAATAAGTCATTTTTCTCACAATATTAAGACATTACAGAAAAGGTTAAATCTCAACTAAGCATAAACCACAATTCCCAAATCCCCATTCACTCTCTGATTTAACTATTGCTAGTTTGTGCTTACTTCAAATATTTTACTCTGCATATTCATACATACCAAGATCCTCACAATAATTTGGAATTTTAAAAATATTTAATCATTCCACAACTGAATTGAGGATATTTTCTGTTAGTATTATATAAATCTGTCACTTTTTTTGACTGTTTCATAGTATTCTACATATGACAAAGCCCTTTCTGCTTAAGTCAACCCTGCTGTTCAAAATAGTCTGTCATAGGGTGGAAGTCTAAAATATATCCAAGCCTATCTGTTTGAAAACTGGCATTAACTGAAGGAATATGGGACATCTTGAGAGGAAATTCTAAGGTAAACATTTCCCTCAATAATAAAAAGGAATAATGTAGAACTTTGATAACTTGTTCTTTATAAAAATAAAACAGAAAAACTTCTATTTTGATACCTATTGATGAACTTAAACTACCATGACTAGATAAAGGACATTGCATTTACGTTTTAAGATTTAATCACTCAAGTCATCTAGTTCTCAACTTACGGGGGTTCTTTATCCAAAGTTCATTAGCCAGAACACTCCAAAGTATGGGAAATGTCCTAAGGCTAAGAGCATAGATCACCCTTAGTTAGGGTATGCAACAAAAAAGTTGTTTTTGAATCTACACAGAAAGAAGGTGAAAATTTGAACTGCCTCATATCTACCAAAAAAAAACTGAATTCTTACTTAATAACTTGGGAGAAATCACCAAGCCCAAATGGGTTCACTGACAAAGTTTATCAAACATGTAGCAAAGAAATAATACGCAAATTTTTTTAGATTGTGGATAAAGGAACAATTCCAAATTCATTTTATGAGACCAGTATAACTCTGATACAAAAATCTGATAAGGGTATTATAAGAAAAAAGAAAACATACACAAATATCACTCAGAAAGAGAGATGTAAATATCCTTAGCAAAATACTAACAAATCACATCCAGCAGTATAAAAAGGGTTAATGCATCATGACCAAGTGAGGTTTATCATGGAGATGCAAGGTTGGTAATGCATTTGAAGACAAGCGCATGTTTCACCATATCAATAGAATAAAGCAAAAATGTCACATTATCATCTTAAAAGATGCAGAGAAAACATTTCACAAAATTCAGTATCTATTTGCTGCTAACTTTCAGCAAACTAGAAATAGATGGAAAATTCCACAATGTGTACAAGGCAACTACAACAACCTATAGTGAAATACTACAAGTTTTCCATTAATACAGGAAACAAAACAGGTCCCTCTGTCTATCCTAATGCCAACACAATACTCTTGATTATTGCGAATTTGTTGTAAGTTCTGAAACTAAAAAGCATGAGTCTTCTAACATTATTTTTTTTTCAAGGTTAGGTTGTACTTTACTTTTTTATCTTTCCCCAGAAAGGGGAAACTTGGGAGATGGATCATTGACCATTTTGACCCTCACATCTAGAAGGGGGGACCCAGCATACAACAGGTGTTTAACATTTGTTGAATGAAATTCATGAGCTCCTAGAAGATGACTTCATCTCTAGCTGATATGAGGGTGAGGACTGGAGTTACAGGAAGTGTGGAAGAGAAAACCACCGTTGAGCGATTCCTGCTGGAGAATCCAAGGGGCAGGAAGGAGGAGTAGCCTAAACCTCGACAGGTCAAGCATGCAGCAGCCATTAGTCTGTGTACAACTCTGACTTTACTAATTCCATTGCACTACGACTAAAATCTGTCACACTGAGTGAACACTGGATAAGGAAAAGTAGCATAAATAACAATAAATTGTTTTCCCTCAACTGAAAAATTAGCTTTTGCATCTTGAATTGAGATTGTATATAAATAAGTCCCTTTGACAAGTTAATAAAATTTCACAATCGTATCAGAAAATACACACTGCAATGCAAAAGTGCCACAGTGACCTTTGTAAAAACTTCTAAACAAAATCTTAAATAAACACTTTAATCACATTTAGTCAAATTAAATAACTGGGTAGTGACATCAGCAAGTCTGAACGTTGTTGTTGTTAATGGGACAGAAGCCGGTGAAGAAAATGCAGAGCTACAGTAAACATTTAATGCAGTTTAAGAAATTCAGTAGCAATTTTCTCTAATGCATATTATTCTGTTTCTTAATGTAAAATATTTAAAGTGTAAATAACTATGGAAGTCTGGAAAGCACCATGACTATTAATATATATTATGTAAACTGCCACTGAATGATTTTATTTGTCTTACATAACAGCAAATACTACTGCTATGAGATTAAGCAATATATTGCCACTCTACAAATTAAGCCCATAGGATCCTGTTTCTAGGTTCCATTACAGTACAGCTACTATTGATTAATAAAGGAATTGTTAACCAGATGATGCCATTGTGCCTCTATTTAACTTTTTCAAAATCAATGATGCATCGTCCAAGCATGGCTGGGAGTCTTATGGCGGGAGCTAGCTGCACATCTCCTGGTCCTCTTGCCCCGATGAAGATATAAAACAGTGTATGAAGTGTATAAACCATCACTAAAATTGCAAAGCTCTGGGATTTCCAGGTGCTAACCACTCCACTCAAGTCTCAAAGAAATGTACAATTGCACCAGGTAATCATCTCAGCTTTAATTATGGTCTGTCTGGGCATTTTATTCCTGGGACAGAGATGACAGCCTACAGAGATCTTTTTTTAAAAAAAACTGGATCTTCAATTTAACAACCAATAAACCACAAGCAATTCGTTGCCTCACCTGCAAAACCCAGTTCAAGGGGCAACGCGTCTCTTCATCCTTCAAACCCAGCTCAGATAGCACAGGTCTCTGTGACGCCCTCAGATGGAATTATCTTCTCAGTAGTGCCTTGTACACATTTCAGTTTCTTTTTTTCTTTCTTTCTTTCTTTTTTTTTTTTTTTTTTTTTTTTTTTTTTGCAGGGCTGGGGATTGAACCCAGGACCTCACACATGCTAGGCAAGTGACTGTCATTCATATCTGTATCTTCTACATAAACTGGGTTTTCAACCAATATTTATTATTCTTTACTGTCAAATGTCTTTGACACTGAGGTCGGGTGCCTAGAATAGAATAGATGCTTGCATGTGTTAATTACAGGTAATTTCCTTTCTTCCCTCTGCTTGGGATTTCTCTTGTTCTTATTCTTCTATCATTATTCTGCTAAGAGAACTCAGCTCAGGGTTTTAACACACTGGATCTCAGTTCTCAGTTGGGGAAAAGGGGTGTGATTTTGCACCCCAGAGGACATTTGACAATGTCTGAATACAGACCCGGTTGTCACAACTGAGGGAGGTGCCACCAAGCCAACGGAAGAAAGGAACTGCTGAACATCCCATGCCACAGAGAACAGAGCAAGCAGCAATTATCCAGCCCCGGCTGCCAAGAGTCCAGGCTGGAAAGGCTCCTGATTTTTCTACCCTGTTCCTCCTCTTGTTCTGTTCTAATCCACTCTTCCGGAAAAAGTCTATTGACCCTATTCAAAACATCTGACGTTTATTTTGAATGCCTTTATTTTTTAGGAGTTTACAACTGAATTTCCAATAACACCAATCATATCAACATATCATAAGCAGAAATGGGACCAAGTTTTTTAAATTCTTATTTCTAACCTACCTGCTTTATGACTTTTTTTTTTTAACTCATGGAAGTTTGAAATGGGAAGAACCCCAAGGGAAGAAAGCAAAGACACCAGAAGATGACAGCTAATTTTCCTTCAGTGATCACATTTCTTCAGCTACAAAGGCCAAATGGCTTTTGCAATTTCATTTGAAGAATAAGTGCTGAGCCACTGAGCGCTGGATACCACACTGGACTGTCCTCTCTCATGCTGACTGGAACCTTTTAATCTGTGATTTTGTTTAAAATTAATATGACCAAAGATTAGTGGGCTTTAGAAACAGGAAAAAAAATGTTAATGTTTGACTTTTTATCTCACCAGATGTTATAAAATTCTGCAGAATAAATTACCTTCAATGAGGAAAGTTACATCATAAATTGGGGGATATGCAAAATTTCTTTAGAAATGTCCCATTAAAAACCACATTCCATGCAAATCACATATTGAATAGGAGATTACTATCAAGAAACATATGAAGAACTCCTGAAACAACAAATAACCAAACAAACCAATTCAAAAGTGGGCAAAACACTTGAGCAGATGTTTCTTGAGCAGAAAAGATACATGAATGGCAAATAAGGAAAAATGTTCATCATCAGTCACTAGGGAAATGCAAATCAAAACCACAAGGAGGTACCACTTCATACTCATTAGAATGGGTATTAGCAAAAACCAGAAAACAACCAGTGTTGGCAAGCACGTGCATGTTCCTGCAAATGAAAAGACTTAATAACACTGGAAAATAAGTTGCTACTTCCTCAAAAAATTAAATATAGAGTTACCATGTGACCCAACAATTACACTCATAGGGATTGAACTCAGGGGCACTCAACCACTGAGCCACATCCCCAGTCCTATTTTGTACTTTACTTAGAGACAGGGTCTCACTGAGTTGCTTAGTGCCTCACTTATTCTGAGCTGGTTTTGAACTTGTGATCCTCCTGCCTCAACCTCCCGAGCTTGCTGGGATTATAGGCATGCGCCACCACACCGGGCCTCTAACAATGTTGATGGCAGCATTATACACAATAGCCAAAAGGTGGAAACAACCTTAATGTCTACTGACCAATGAATGAATAAACAAATTGTGTTTTATACGTACAGTGGAATATTATGCAGTCAAAAAAAGGAAAATTCAATACATGCTACAGTGTGAATTGTACCAACCTTGAAAATATTATGCTCAGTGAAATAAGCCAAACCATAAAGGCAAAAAATGTATCATTTCACTTATATGAAATATTTAGATATTCTTAAATAGAATGGAGGTTACCAGGAGCTGCAAGGGTGGGAAGGAGAAATGGGAACTACTGTTAAATGGTACAAAGTTTTAGTTTGAGAAAATTAAAAAAAAATCTGAAAATAGGTAGCAGTGATTTTATTTTCCCAATACAAATCTGCAAAATGCCGACCAACAGTGGCACACACTTGTAATTCCAGTGACTCAGGAGGCTGAGGCCAGCCTGGGCAATTTAGTGAGAACCTGTCTCAAAATAAGAATGAATATAAAGGGGTCTGTAGCTGAGTGGTACAGTACCCTGAATTAAATTCCTAGTACCACACACACAAAAAAATTAAATGCACATAATGTTATTGAATTGTGCATTTATAAATGTTTAAAATGGTAAGTTTAATGTATATTTTATCATAATAAAGAAAGATTCTATTCCAAACATTATAATATGCTTCATCACTCTTCAAGGGCTTTACAAATGAAATCTCCTTTTGACAAAATCAGGAGTTTTTTGATAAACTTGAATTTTCCAAAGGATAAAAATGCACCATTGGTCCATGAAATCAGAATCTCTGTAAAGTAAATGCTGGGAGATCTTCACATCCCCCAGGCCCAATTCTACAGGTGACCCTTCTTCCAAAAGCCTGCACTCTCGGAATCACAGCCCAGTCTGTGAGGTCTCCGGCGCTCCGCCTGCCTTTCAGGTCTCTCCTTGCACTAAATGCCAATTCACGTAAACATATCAATTTTCTATGATGGTGGCAGTTTGGGGGAAGGGGGAAGTGCTGTTTTAAAAATAACATTTGCTTCAACACTAAGAAAACAGAAAAAGTATGCAATGATCTCCACAGAGATTGTTTTTCAGAGGAGATCTATTTTCTATCTCAGAGCTGACCAACAATAATTTTACAGGCCATTAATCAATATTATTCCACTTTCTTTTCTCAGAATCAGCTAATCTTATAATGCGAACTATAAACCTCCTCCCGTCAAAACAAAATTAAATTCAACAAACAGTCCTAAGTTCAACAACTATGAGTCATCTGAAAGAAAGCAGAAATATAAATTTCTTTTTGTGTACTAACACATTAAAAATTGTGTTTAAACTTACTAATGCACCAGAATCTTCATGACTTCAAATAACCTGAAGTTCAATCATTCATAAAATCGACTTTATGATCCCTCCTAAAGAGGAATATAATGTAACATACTGCATGAAAATATCATTGGGTAAACCAGATTTAACTACACTACTTAACATAAGAATATTTGGAGCTCATTTCAAAAATTTATTTTTATCATGACTCGGAGATTTGGCTACGTTGTGGTTCAGATGAAGTGACCTAATGATCGTTTGACTCACATCTAATGAAAGGTCACAAAATACTCAATAGGAACAAGAAAAACAAAGTGAAAGTAAATAAGAAATAAATTTAATTGGGTTTGGGGGAAAAGTCAATAAAGCATACATATATAATCTTACTTAGAAATTAGAAACTACAACAACTTGATTTCTTATATTAATATTGCATTTTACCTAAAACCAAAGGCCCTCACTAAAGTGGTTTATCTGGCCCAAATGATGATGGTTACACCAGGCACCACTGTGCTATGAAAGGTTAGCTGCTGTCTTTGGAACTTGCACTTAGTAAGTCATTTAGGAATAAATCACTTCATCCCTGCGGTACAGTTCTCTGGACAACTGCTATAGTTTGATTTTTCAGCCAGTTCACTGATGTTGATTAAACATCAATTAAGTTTCCATGGAAATTTAAAATTATTATTTTATTTGCTGCTGTTGTTATTATTATTATTATTATTATTATTATTATTATTATTATTATTTTGTGTGTATGGTGTTGGGGATGTAACTCAGCACCTTGCTCATGTTAGTCAAGTGCTCAACCACTGAACTACATTCCCAGCCCTAAAATTATTATTTTCTAATTAAAGAGACAAAGGGGAATGAAGGGAAGGGAGAGAGGACGGGAACTGGAAAGACAGTAAAATAAAATCGGACATGACTTTCCTATACGTGACCAGGGTAACTCCACATCATGTACAATCACAAGGATGGGAAGTTATACTCCATGTACGTATGATATGCCAAAATATATTCTACTGTCATAACAAAAAGAACAAACAAAAAAAAATTTTAAAAGACAAAAAAACCCCAGAGACTAAGTTTTTGTTATGGCTTGCAACCACTTCTTTTGGAGACAAAATGACTCTTTCATTCCTGTTTGCTATTTTATTCATGCCAACATACAATGAAAGCAAAGTAGAATAGGCATGAAAATGGCAAGGAAGAAATCTAAAGGACATGCTTAATAGTTTGGGTCACTTTCTTTTTTTTTTTTAGTTGGAGGTGGGCACAAGACCTTTATTTTTTATTTTTATGTGGTGCTGAGGATTGACCCCAGGGCCTCGCACATGCTAGGCCAGCGCTCTACCACTGAGCCACAACCCCAGTCCCTGGGTCACTTTTAAGGCAGAATTAGAATGCTGAATTTTTTTTTCAGGTAGTATTTTTAGTATTAATAACATAACTGAACATTGTAATGCTAAGCAATTTCCAAGATAATGCCCACATTACCTTGTGGAGATTATGGCTTCAATTTCCAGCATTCCAACCTGTATCTTTTCTAGTATATGTTTGGAAATACTGAACACCGCCCCGTAAGTGTGGTATTTTATTATTCAGGTTTGAAACAGACCACGATTGAGTGCTTCCACGAACAAGAGGCAACAGGAGGTAAAACACAGGATTTAGAGAAAGAAGACTGAGTCTGCATGCTGGCTCCTTACTACTGTGATCTTCAAGTAAAGAATTACTTTGATGTTGCTTTCTCCTCTGTAAAATGGAAACAATCATCTGGACCTTTGGTACAGAGGTGCCGAGAGGGATGTGTGAGAAAGCAGTTTAAAACTGTAAACTATTGCAATATTATTTTTTAAAATATTTTTTAGATGTCAATAGACCTTTATTTTATTAATTTATATGGGGTGCTGAGAATCGAACCCAGTGCCTCACACATGCCAGGCGAGCGTTGTACCACTGAGCCACAACTCCAGCGTGCAATATTATTTTTTATTACTAATGGATAGTTATACTTTGGTTTATTCCTCCTGAATGCCTCATTGTAGGAGTAACAACATGCACCCCAAATAAAAAAACAATCTCAAAAACAGATCAAAGAGTAAAAGGGGGAAAAAAGATAAATATTCATATAGCTATTATAATTATTTTAGACTCAGTTTAAATGAGTGTATTCATATAATTTCCAAACTTACTGCAATTTTGAGCATCAGACTGGGAGAGGGAGATTGAGTCGGTCAGATTTCCACTGCTGTAACACAGTACCTGAGAAAAGCATCTTAAAGGAGGAAATGGTTATTTTGGCTGACAGTTTTGGAGATTTCCGTCTATGGTCATCTGGCTCCAAGTCTTTTAGGCCTTGATGAGGCAGAGCATCATGGTGGAGAGGGTGTGGTGAAGGAAAGCTGCTCACCTCATGGCAGCTGGGAAGGCAGGATGGGGAGCTGGGCTGGGGGGACACCCTTTCAGAGCCACACCTCCAGCACCCACTTTCTCCAACTAGGCCCCACCTCCTATGGTTTCGGCCATCTCCTAATAACACCATCAAAGGATGAATCTGTCAATGGGTTAATCCACTGATGGAGTCAGAGTACTCATGACCCAATCACCTTCCCACGGCTCCTACCTCTGAACACAGGTGCACTGGGGACCAAACTTTCAACGCGTGAGCTTTCAGGGGACATTCCAGCTCCAAACTGGAACCAGGCAGGTACAAGGATGGCAAAGTGACATCAAAATCAGAAGCTTGACCACTCGACCACTTAGTCAAACTAGAAACATGAAACCACCCTTGGCATCCACCATGTGCAAATTACACTGCTTTCTTTTCCTCAATCCTATATTCAATAGGTCACCAAATCATGAGGATGGGCCGGCTATGTTTGGCTTAGACATGTCCCACCCCAGACTCTAGTGAACCTGTTCCACCTCAGGCAACTGCCTTCTCCTGCACCTGCCCTCGACAGCCATCTCCCACAAAGCACCCACCTGTTTGGGCCCCTCACAGGATTTCAATCCAAGCCCAAAGAGGATCCCACCACACTCCTGCAAGACACCTTACTGCGACCTGCAGCAGAATGGGACAGTCACTATTCCTGTGGGTTGAGATTAGAAGTGCCATATGTGTGCTTTACAATGTTTCCCCAAACTTCTACAAGTATATATTTATATAATTCACATTTACAAAGCAAACGCCATGGGGTGGGGTGTGCACCCATGATCGTAACATGGATTTCAGGCAAAGCTCTCCAAAGTCTAGCCTCTCCAGGCTACACTGCTCCTCGTCTCCCTGGATCCCTTGACGAGCACCTGCTCCTCCCTCAGAACAGAGCTGGAAGCCAACTTCCTGGAAACCTTCCCTGGTGGCCCCAGGCAGAGGTGGCCATGGCTGTCCTCTGCCCTGGCTTCCGTAGCACCAAGCGTATACCTTTATAATTGAGCTTGTCACACTTGACTCCTTGTATGTGATATGCTGTCCCCAAAGATGCTGAGCTTCTTTTAAAGTCCACAGGCCATGCCATATCATGATCCATACCACCGGGTCTGGCAGGCAGAAGGCCAGTATTAAATGTTGAGCAAATGAAAGTGAAATCCAGTTTTATCAATAACATTAAGCTATCTGTGATCAATCTAGCTTTGGCACTTCTTTGTTAATGTGATACTTTTAGGTAGCTAGTCAGCCATGGAATGGGTGAGCAGGGTAGGGCAACTGAAAACCACAGGGAGTCTCATCTGGCAGACTTGGTATGTCAAAACCTCCCCCAGGCATAATTACATCCCCTTAATAAACTAGGTGTCAAGATCATGTCACACCTGACCAGGTGACCTAGACTCTCCCTTATCACCTAAACTCTCACAACTTCCATCACCCTGGCAACTAAAACATCAAGACCCTCACAAAGAAAGCTTGTGGAGGGCCACTTACAGGGCAGTAAACTCCACTAAGTGGGCAGCAAATTGAGGCAAAAACAGGGATTTGGTTTCCTTAAATTCCAGCTATGTGAGCACCACATCATCCTCTCAGACAGTTAGCACAGTCCCTATGCTGTCAGTCAAAAGCCAAGAGGTGGATCTAGATAAGTCTCTGGAAACTTCCCTAGGACCCCCAATGAAATTGGAAGGCAGGAGAGGCATTCCAGCCTTCTTTTCTCTGAGAGGACCCATTCATCCCTTGAGAGTACCCCTTTTCCACTTTCCTATCCTTTCCAATAAACTCATGCCTATTACTTTGAGTGAGGTCTGAAATCTACCTGGCATAATCACAAGAACTGGGGAGAAGAAGGGGCCTCTGAGGCTGCCTCAGTTTTGTGGCAGGCTTCTGCCCTGTAAAAATACAATAAATTTCTTTGGAAAGCAGAATTAGATAATGCACTCCCTACTTCCTGGGCATTTAATAGTTTCTCTGCTTAAAGTGATCTTACGTAGAACACCCGACTTGAGCATGAATACCTGCAAAGTGTTAAGTGGCTATAAATAACATCCTAAATGTTTTAAAAGAATGGCGTGTGGGCAGTTTTAAAAGTTTTATTGATATGTGTATTGAGGGCAGTTGAGTTTCCTGGCAAAAGGCTGCCTGAGGGGTGGGTTTACAAGCCCACAGAGAAGCCTCACTAATAAGCTGTTAGAGATTGCTTTCTTGGAGCAGTTCAGATTTTGAAGTGTGACAGACACCCATGCAGCAGAGGCAATGGAGTGTCAAGGCCCAGCGCACCTGCTTTGCTAGGTGTTAATGTAGACATTAAAATGAAGTATGCGTACCACTGCAGTTTGTCTTCCCTCTCTCCTGGATATCCCTTTGATCACGTCATTCTCCTATTCAAACCCTTCAAAAGTTCTCTTCTGGCTACAGGTTAAAGCTGAATAGTTCTTCTTTGTTTACAGATTAAATTCCAAATTTAGCAGAGTGCAGTGGCACACAACTGTAGTCCCAGTGGCTCTGGAGGCTGAGGCAGGAGGATCGAGAGTTCAAAGCCAGCCTCAGCAACTTAGCAAGGTATTAAGTAACTCAGTGAGACCCTGTCTCTAAATAAAAGTCAAAAAAGGGCTGGGGATGTGGTTCAGTGGTTAAGTGTCCCTGAGTTTAATCCCTGGTACACTCACCCCCCCAAAAAAAATTCAAATTTAATCTCCCCTTCCACCTTACCCTACAAAACCCCAACCTATTTAGGGAAGAGAAAGGAAGGTGGTGGATCAAGGATACTAATATGGTAGAGGCTGAGTAATTCAAGATAAGATAGGGTCCTTTTCCTCCATGATTTACAGTGTAGAGGAGGAACCAGAAATTGAAACACATGATTAGCACAGAGGTAAAAGGTGCACTATTATAACTGTAATTACAAGAGACCCCAGTCAGCTGAAAGAGTCCCTGGTTCCCCAGAGGGGGCTCAAACTTATGTCAGACCAGTCAAGGGGTGCGAGGAAAAAGAGAGGAGTGACTTCCTGAGAGACAGGCCCACAGCCTAGTCCGATGCACAGTGTTCTGACAGTCTCACAAAAACCTACAGTAAGACTCTCTGCCACTGTTATGCCTTTTATTTTGCCTCTATTTATATTCCCAAACCTCGAATGGGATCATTTTTATTATCCTTGTCAAAAGTGACTTGAAATTCACACACAGAGTGAAAATGGAATTCTAACCAGAAAAACAAAGAGAAATACACCCAGATACAATAATGGAGGAAGCATTCGATGTCTGCTTTCCTGAGCTCCCTCACTCTCCCTAGAGGTTATGAAATCCTGGAGACCAGGATTTTATTTTTGTTTTGTTACTTTATTTTGTGGATGCGATTCCCTAAGACATGGTTTGTACACAATTTAGACACAACAGGCAAAGTGTAAATAAAGGTTGAACGAATAGCCTACAAGTTTCCACAAATGTACGAGTTCCACGTTTTAAAGCAATTTTTTACATCCACAACATCCTGATATTTTAAGACCCTGAAATAAAATCAACACAATATTTTGGGGGAAAAAACACAAAAATTTGTATTTAGAATATCTTGCAATAAATTTAGGTAGAATGACAATAGAAAGAAAGAAGGCACCACTCCTCTGAAATACTGTCCAGGCACCAACTTGTCATTGTTTGCAAACAGCCAACACCTAATGACTGCTTTGCACAAACACATCATTAGTCAATGAGCTGTAAGCAAAGCATTTCTGTACACCAGGTTGTTGTATTTAGCAAACATCTGATACAACTGTTCCTGAAAATGAAATTCTACCACCACTAGAAAACAAGGAAAGAATGATAAAAATGAATCAAGACAAAGAAAACCTCATGAGACCTAAGACCTTTTAACCTAACACATTTTCTTACTTTCCACATTCCTGAGCACTATTTTTGGCTTTGATGGTCACTCATATCATTAACAAGAATCATTCCTACTGTTAATCAAAGGTGGTTTCACTTTATGAAGAAGTTGTACTCTTATTTTTGGGTATCACTTGGAAATCAGGATTCACTTTCCCACAGACTCAATGTCCTGAGTGCTGATGGACTTTCCTGGTGAGATTACTAAGACGCTCCTCCCTCCTAAAGCAGGTGGCCTTGAATACTTCTAACAGCAGGTCAAATGTGATGCCTACCCTTGGCATCTGCCACCTGCTTCCTACCACACTCTCCCCTCACTCCTGAGGGCCTCACACCTTCACAACTGTGCCAAGGCCAAAGTTTTTAAATTACCTACTCTTCCTCCCTCCCCATCCCGTCAAACTCCAGCTCTCTCCTATGTGATTCTCAGCAAACAAGAAAAGCAAAATAAATTCGTGGATTTATTATGAAGTGTAAGTAATGGGAGACGTCAAATATGCTACCACATGGATGAAGACAGATAGAATCTTCTAATCCTTTTCTGGGTTATCATTATTTTCTGAAATGTGATTACTGCCAAGTCATTTAGATATAAAACTTCAGAACACAACTGCTCACACTTCCAAACAACTCTCCTTAAAAAACAGACCTGCAAATCTGCTCCACACCTTCCACAGCCCACAAGGACTTAGGGCAGAATCCTTCAAGGACTACATTAACCATTTCCCAGTTACTGCATTTTTGTCAAAACAAATTCAAATGTACGCATGCACACACTAAGCAAAGATGGGCTTCTGAACAATTTGACAGATTTAAAGTGAAAAACATTAGGCTGCAGGGAAGAAGATAGTCGATGGATGAAAGCAGGGTTTAGAAGGAGAAAGGTCCACGTTATCTAGTGATGGGCTCCTGGGATCAGTGAGTTTAGGCTCCGATCCCTGGAGTGTTCCCACTTCCCTGCTTCCAAGACTTCTCAACTTAGAATCCTAGATGTCACCGACGTAGCTGAGTGACCCCACTAGCATATGTATACTTTCCAGATTCCTTTGTCCAGTGGTAGAAAACTGGGAACTGGAGTGCTGGGGTAAATGGTCTTTTCTGGCAATTTCTGCCTTTGAAAACCAAAGACTGCTTTTCACTACCGCAGCCCTAAACCTTTCCATGGTAGAGGGATGCACATTACCTATTTATAGTCTCCCTCAAACTTAAACTTCAGAAAGAAGAAAAAGGAAGTGGTCAGATATTAAATATTAAATTTCCCCAAGGGGAAGGTCATGTAAAGATAATCCTTATCAGTGACGTCAGCTAATGAGAACACCAGGGGGGAGGGGGAGGGGGAGAAAGACAGGGAGTAGGGGGAAGAGAGAGAGAGAAAAGAGAATAGGATTTGATATTTGGTGTTTTTAAACAGAAATTGAAAAGGACCTTACAGGAAAATCAGAACCATGCAGGTCTCCTTTATATTTATTTTATGGGTTCAATCTTTTTTCTTTCAGTTAAACATAGGCTGTGGAATGAGGGCAAAGAACCCTACCTTTTCAGTGCTTGTGCCTTCTAAAGAGCTACCAGCCTGTGCTTACACATTCATAAGCCATTTCTTAACATTCGTGCATTTCATTTTAAGTCAAATTGAATTTAAATTGTATAATGTATTCTCCTGGATTCTTGGAAAACAGGTTTCCAGTTGATTAGAGCTTCCCAATTAAAACTGTACAATCACAGATTATCCAGACATGATACACACAGAATCTATTCTTTACATTACTGCATATTAATTCTATTAATACTGAATCAATGAGCAGAACACGATGGGTTTTCAGATGGCATTTAGTATGGTGTGGTAATGTAATAAGCAAGGAGACGGGAGACTGTTCTCTAACAAAGCTGGTAAGACCCTTCATACATTCAACCTGTACAAAGCATAAGCTCATCTCAGGGGCAGTCTGCTTTCTTTTTGTGAGGGGAGTTTGAAACCCATACACTAAAACAGTATCAATTTTTATGTGGCTATTGGTGGGGGTGGGGGGAGTCAGCATATCGTGTTAGCAATTTTGTATGGAATCACATTAGAGTTTCATTGTGGTAACCATATCACATTAAAATCTGTTTTTTTTTTTTTTTTTTCCTAAATGGCTTCCATTGTGTATTTAGAGAATCTGATATGGAAAATTGCTAATGCAATAAGGGTATCATAGAAGCTTTCCTGACCATAATGCTCAGCCACAGTATTCCAGAGGAGGCCCAACTAGACAGGGGGAATTCCAGGTTTTTTCTCATAGTCTCTTGACAAGTCCTCAGCTCCAGTTCAACACTGGCTTCTTGAAAGATGGACCTTTAAGACCTATTCTATGGGTGAAATGCTTTTACAGATTTTATTTCAGAAGGGACCAGAGGTTCAGTGAAAAGATTTGTCATTTAACTACTATTTATTGACTGATTACTAAATAGGGCTCTGTGGTCAGCATTATGGGAATGAAAAAGACAGATGAGACACAGCCCCCTTCTGCATGGATTTTGTAAGGATCATCTCAGGGGAAAAAACGAATTAGTATAGAGTAACTTAATTCAAGAAGTGACAAAAGTGGAAAATGCGAAGAGCCATAGAAGGAGGACACACCTTGCACAAGAGTCATCACAGAAGGCTGCACCTGAGCAGAGCATACAGGCCAAGGAAGTTGCTGCTAAATCTGAGGCTCTGGTGGGAGGTGAGGAAGCCCAGGAGGGCATCCTAGGCCTTTGTGTGAGTAAAGTTACAGAGAAAAGAAAAGTCAGGGTATGTATGGGAAACTATTATTAACTCTTTTAACTGCAGTATGGAAGAACTGGGAAGGAGAGCCCAGAGAATGGTTTAGGGTCAGTATGAGGCTAACACCTAAAGAGACCAGTGAATGAGACAGATGAGGGAGATAGTGGAATTCAGCATGGTTTGGGGTGAGAAGTATCAGGATGAAGACCACTAAGAAAAGCATTGTTTTCCTGGGTATGATGACTTCCAATGCTAACAAATACCTTGAAATCTTAATAACTTCAGTTGGCACGAGTTTCTTAAAAGACATAATTTACAGGAATTAAAAGGTTAGTTTACTGCCAGGGAATATTTGTTTATTTTTTGCTATGTCATTACTCTTCACATGGTTAGCTGACAGTATGACACAGAACTTCACTGAAGTGTTCATATTACTATAACAGTACTTACCAATTTATTGTTCGTTTTTTTCCTTTACAATAACTTTTCAACTCAATAGCAACAGTAACCAAGGAAATATAAATCCAAGAGGCTAGAATTACAATAACTTGAGGAGATTCATGATTTCACCATACTGCTATATTTATTGTTTTACTCAAGACACTTCTGTTTCTGAATTTCGCTCTACTTGTTCAAAACAATAAGCAGAAAGTCTGCACTAAGATTCAATGAAACTTTAAAATTTAATGTAATATACAAAATAAAACCACAGTTATTTGTCGCAACCTTTACCTACCCTTATATCAGAGAATATCCTCTAGAGAACAATCTATGACACATTAAAGTGGAAAACACTGAAACGACTACTTTATTACTGAGTAAATGTCAGATATAAACTGATCTGTTGCCTTCACACTGTAGTGACCACTTACTAAACACCATCCCTCCAACTTAGCAAAGCATATTGAACTCTTTAATCAGAATTAAACTGTTTGCAAAATTAAAATTGACTCTTTTTATTCTTCTGAAAGACTTTCTTGATAATTTTCTCCTCCAACTGACCACAAGATTGGAAAGAATAAACAAATTTACCATTTATTTATTACTTACAGATATCCCTATCAATGTTTCATTAAAAACGATCCAAAACTTTTCTTTCTTATGCCACGTCTTTGTCCATCAGAGATGCAGTAGTTGACATCTATGGATATTTTCTGATTACTCATTATTTGGGGATATACAAGTAAGAGAAAAAGATCCTAAAAGGAAAAAGTCCAAATAACTTATGTTGGCTTTAAAAGACTGATGTCAAAGATGTGAGAATTAAAAGTACTTAGTGGGTTAACCTAAAATTTTATCTTTGATTTTTAGTAAACACTGTACTGATAAAAACAAGTTTGCACAGATCAAGAACATGTTGGCATTCTCTTAAGCATAGCTTGAAACCACAGAGTTCCAGCATAAAACAACTCTGACAAAGATAGCCAGTCAAGCATAAAAATGGGAGTTGGTTGTGTCAGAATACATGGAGGCCTGAAGGCTGTCTCCTGGACAGTCCTCCTGCCCTCAATGAAGGTGATTATGGCCACTAAAAGTTATTTTTCTGATCTATTATTTAAAACTTGTCATATTTAAAATGTTCCTTATTTACAAATGACCACATGGGTTTCTTATCTGCAGTGTCCTTGGATAACCACGAACTTGAAACAGCTCCCAAATGGTGTTCATGGTTTCCTACAAGCAAAGGGAAACTTCCATCTTTGTCTATTTGGAGTGGAGAATGTGTTTGGGTTTTATTTTTACTTCCTTTTTAAATATAGATCACTAGTTTTTAAATGTAAACATCCAGTGGCATTCCCTCACGCTGACAGGCATTCTAGGACTGAAGGCAGTCTGGAGTACTCAACATTTCACTGTCCCAGACGATGCTGTGAATACTCCACTAAGCTGCTGCCTAGGAGGTATCATTATTAAATGTCTTTATGACTTTACAGCTACCCTCCAGTATCCTTGCTAAACCACATTTCCAAAAGATCATCCGAGACATTCAGCTAGCCACTGAAATGGATTTGTAAACTAGATCCATGGAAAGCAATCCACAGTGTCTGTGGGTGTGTATCCCACTGAATTACTGGGTAAAGAACTTACATACAATTTTGTTCCAAAACTAGTTCTACATCATTTGTAGGTTATTTCTCAGGAGTACCAATTCCAGCCCAGAAATAAGCCAACAGAGTATTTCCAAACTATCATTTCGAATTTCCACGGTCAAGGGTGGGAGGAGGAAGGAACAGGAACGAGAAGACTTGTCAGCGATTAACCATCCATAAAAATGTTTCCCCCGCGCTCCTCCTTCGGATCACAAAGCTGGCGTCAGTCAGTCTCCTGTATCTGTCCCCCACCTCGCCCCCCTCCCCTCTGCGGAGGGCTGGCACCGAATGGCAGGAGAAGGAAAAGACAAACATCCCAGCTCCGAACACAAGCCAAACGTTAGCCCAGCGACACTTGAACAGCATTCCTAACTTTCTCCCGTCACTTCGCGTGCCTCAAAGGTAAGCAGAGTGAAAAACAAAAACAAAAAAAGTATAAAATCGAAGGCCAGCGAGGCCAAGGGGTCTCTGCACGTTTTAAAATTCTCCCCAAAGAGCCACAACCTAACCTACCCTACAGACACACACACCCGCGCGCGCGCACACACACACACACGCACACACCCATTTATCTACGGTCCCAGCTCTCCAGCCACAGCAAACGTTACTCAGCTCTAATCCGGGCTCCAGGGCGTCTGTTCTCCGGGCGCGGCCCCAGCGCACAGCTCCGGCCGGGGCGCGCGGCCAGGACGCATCCCTGCTTACGCCCTAGGCCACCGCCCCGCCCGGCCGCCGCCCCCGCCGCGGGACAGGCATCCTCTGACAGGTCCCAGGTGCTGCCAGCGCCTGGGTGGTGGCAGGCGCGAAGAACGCGCGCGTCTCCAGGGCGTCCGCGAGAGGCGCGGCCAAGTCCTGCGAGCAGTCCCCCTCTCACCCCTCGCCCACCACAGCTCCCCACGCCGACGGGCTCCCCCGAGCAATGCGGGGATGAAGAGTACAAAGGGCCACGCCACACACCCAAGGACCTCAAAGGCTTGCCTGGCGCGAGAAAAACTGCTACATACACACACACACGCACACGCACACGCACAGCGCGCCGCCGAGGAGGTATCTCTTACCTGTCCCCACGAAGCCACTCATCCCGCCCCCCACCCTAGATCTGGCTGTCCCCCGCCCCCTGCAGTGGGTCCCCTAGCCGCCCGCTTCGAGCGCCGCGCACTCACTGCCTGGCTGCGCGCGCCCAGAGGCTGCAGAGCCGGGCGGCGGCGACCGCGGCGGCGGCGGCGGGGACCGAGACAGCGGCTGCAGCGGCGGCGGCGGCGGCCCCAGCCGGCGTCAGTCAGACTGGAGCCGCGAAGCCTCATCGCCCGTATTAGTGCGCGGACCTGGAAAGCGGCCAGGGAGCCCTGCTCGCGGGCCCGCCCCGCCCGCTGCCGCGCGCGCTGGCCGCTCGGGGAGCAGGCGAGGAGGGGGCCGCGCGGCCGCGGGCCAGAGCCGGGGGTGCGGCCGGCCCCACAGCCACGTGCGCGGAAACCGGCGGCGGTGGCCACTCGTGTGTGCCTTGCAGCCGCGGGTGGCGCGGTGGCCCCAGCCCTGAGCGAACTCTCGGTGTTCCAGCAACCCCAAGCTCATCCCCTGCCTGCGATCATCCTGCTGGGGGCGGCTCCAGCCAGCGCGGTCGCCCCACTCTCTTTCTTTCCCCTGGCACCCCTAAGACTTCTCGCCTCCACCTGGAGCTTGAGGCCGCCATGAAGGTTAGCAGAAAGAGAATACAGAACCACCAACGAATCAGTCTGAAAACCCTCTTGAGCCGCTGTTTCTGGGACCTGATTGGGTGCTGTTATTTGCTATTTGTTCCTTATTTGTTTTTCAAGTTAAAGGGGGTCCCTACACCCATCAAAAGTGCCAGAGCAACTGGCTTGCCCTGGCCCAGACACAAGTAAATCTAATCACTCTGAATGGTGAGTAGTGGTTCAAACTAGTCAGATAATTATGTGGATTGTAATTCCTTACGCAAGCATATAATATATAATATTATCTAATCTAATAAATATACAGCCTTGTGGGTACACAGCGATGTTAATGTATAACCTTCTTGCCTCATGGCCTGACTGCCCCTAGGTAGCCTGCCTTTTGAGGTCTCTGTGGACTCCCAGAACTCACTCCAAAATGCCACTTGGAAAATGCCACCAATGTACTGATGACCTTTGATTCCCCGTTGGCCCTTAACTCTTCACAGAAATGGCATTTGGTGCAGAGGCAAATGTAGAATAAAGCCTCAGCTCAGCTCCATCCTGTGAATGCAAAAACCAGCTCTCCAGGAGGCTCTGAACCTCTGAGGTGTAAATGGCAAGTTTGCTTTTTCTAGTTATAAAAGCTCTGAACTTTTTGGCAGATGCAGATTTTTGCTTTATCATACTGTTGTAGTTGAACAGTGACCTTGTTTAAAACACATTGACGTGAAACCCTAAATATCATGCTTTAACCTCAAATTTAAATCATATTTCTACACCTGGCCCATGTACCTAGGGCTCCAGGAAACATGTATCTTAAGGCTTGTGGCAAATAGGCACTTTATTGGGAATAAAGATTATTGGAAATAAACTAAATCGGTACTCAGAATTGGTACCTTGTGGCTCAGGGTTTTTCCTTTATTTTTTTTTTTTTCATTAAGAAAATAAATTATATGATTGCTCAGTTTCCTTCTCTTATATGAGCACAATGCAGGAATGTAATGCAGAGAAAGAAATTGTACCCTGCTTGTGCTGGCTCATGCTTCTGGCATAGTCTTTTAAAATTTGCGGAACTCTCTTGGCTCTGGGCAGGACTGTGATTTACAGGCTCCATGAGTGTATGTAGTCTGCCTTTTCTGTACATTCTCATTGACATACCAGGAAATGTTTGCCCAGTGGTGACTTTTTCTCCCTAGAGGTTAGCCTGTTACTGATAGAATTCTTATGTATTCCTCAGAACTAGTATAGACATTAATCCTTTATGCTGGAGTACGGTAAGGTCTGGTGGAATGATATTGACCATATTATATTGTTATACTGTGTGCATGTATGAATATATAACAATAAATTACACCATTGTGCACAACTGTAATACGCCAATAAAAATGTATAGAAAAAACATTGAAAATAAATAAATTTTTGCTTTAGCTTCCCAAGCCAAAAAAACAAAACAAAACAAAACAAAATCTGTTGAGTTCCAAGAAAGAGAAAATGCTAGTTAGCACTAGGGAAGAAGACTCAGTATTGCTTCCATATTTCAGAAGATGCTTATTAGCTTCTAACATGCACTTGTAGTTATTGAAAAAAAAAATCTAGTCTCTTATCTTTCCTGTGATTTCTTGAGTTAAGTTTTAATGCTTAATAGAATTTCCACCAAAACATTACATTACGGGAATCATTTGAGAGGTGAGACTCAGTCAGCAGTTTCGATTTGGTGGAAACTCCAGTAAAATTTTGGTTTGAGTCTCAAAACCATGGCAAAACTAAAATCTCCCTTTTCTGAAAGATTATAAGCATCTGTCTCCCTCGGTCTATGGAACAGTAGGAGAAAGGGCACCTTTTCTAACAGTGAGAGGGCTGGTGCTTCAAACTTGCCATATGCCCAGTCTATAATTCAGATCTGAAATGTCTCCCAAAGGCCCATGTGTTCCTCAGCCCGTGACACTTTTAGGATATAATAGAACCTTTAAGAGGAAAGGTTAGAGAAAGTTAAATCTTTGAGGACATGCCCTTGAATGGGAGATGGGTACCTTGGCTGCTTTCCTGTCTCTCTGCTTCCCAAATTCCACGAGGAAAGTCTTCCTCTACTCTATGCTCCTGACATAATGTACCATATCACCATAGGCCCCAAAACGAGGGCCAAATCAAACCTCTGAAACCATGAGCCAAAATAAGTCTTCCTTTATGTTGATTATCTCAAGTATTTTTTCAGTGATGGAAAACTCACATGCAGCATAAAAGAAGATTATAATAAAGTTCGTAATCATCCATAGATGCTATTCTGAGTCCAATATGAAATGTCCCCTGAAAAACTCATCTTAGGTAACACAGTAAAGTTATTATATTATGAAAGTTGAAACTTCATCAGTGGATTAATACATTTGATGGATTAATAACTTGGATGGACTACTGGTTGGTAAATACAGGCAGGTGGTATGGCTGGAGGAAGTAGGTCACTGGGGGCAGGCCCTCAGGGATTTTATCTTGTTCCTTGCTCTCCTACCGGGTCCTGCTTCCTGGCTGTCCTGAGCTGAGTCGCTTTCCTTTGCCACACCCTTCTGCCATAATGTCTTGGAGCTGCAGACAATGGACTGAACCTCTGAAAACATGAACCCAAAATAAACTTTTTAGCCTCTAAGTTGTACTTGTCAGGTATTTTGATCACCGCGATGCAAAGCTGACTAACAGACACAGTCTCCTTCCTGCGATTTTTCTGTAATTCTGCCATGACTCTCCACTCTTTCTGCCTCTCCCTCTCATTTTCCTTGGAAGTCATCATTCATTCCATAAGACCATCGAATATTTCCTTAAGCACCTGGTGCCTGGACTATAGAGCACTGGTCCTTGTCTCTAACCACGAGAGTTACACATCCAATGATGACCACACACCAGGTGTGTCACTACAGGGAAGTGGGCATGGGAAGGTGTCAGAGAGGATTGCCCAGAGGCAGAATTCCAGTCACACCTTGAGAAGTGAGCGTGGATGTCTGCCACCCTGCCCCCTACCCCTGCCCTTGCAGGAATCAGCTCTGAGGGCCCCGACCTGGCAGCAGAGTGCAGGCTGGATTTCAACCCCTCCGACCCCCTTGGTCAGGTACTCTGATGCAGCCAGAACTTGAAGAATCATAAAGGCAGAAATATGGAGAATTTCCAGAGGTTTAGAGGATGCATAGCTAAGTTCTTTTTTTTTTTTCCCTGTGAGAACTATCAAACTAGTTAGATATATAAGAAAAGGAATGTTAATAGTAATTAATTGCTAATAAATGCTGAGGGATTAAGACAAGGAAATGATAGATCATCTTCATTTAGCTGTGAAGAGGACAGAAACATCTATTGTAAAATTTCCCTGACCTGGAATTGAGCTAGCACTTTTATCTATTTCCTCTTTATCCACCCTCATGATATCTCTAGGGATAAGAATTATCCCCATTTTACAGATGAGAAAACTGAGACACAAATTAATTTCACCAGTGCCTGAATTCAAAGCCCAGGCATTGGACCACTATACTTCACTGCCTTCCTGGAACTCAGAGTGGAATGATAAATTGGGAAGAATGTGGCACAAGCAGGGATGTTCCCAGAAGAATAATTCGCACAGTTTACAAAGTGAAAGTAACGGAAGGAAAGTTGGTAGCGGTAAAGGTAAGGAGAACAAAGGGAAGCCGCGGAAACCATCTAGTCATGAGATAATGATTGTCTGCTACAGGATAGTATCTGTGAGATTCTAGAAAAGCAAGGAGAGATGCATTTTATGGACACTGTGAAAGGGAAATCGATAGAGACTGGCAAAGCAAAACAAAGCTGGAGAAATCAAGGATCAAGTTTGTGAGAAAAGCGCTATCTTTGGAAGAGATAGCTACTGTAAAGCAGTAAACTATTCCACCAACAATTGTCCTCAAACGTTTTTTGCTGTTTTGCTCTTCCTTTGTAGCAACATGAAATTACATAGCATCTCCTCTATAAGAATGTCAGTTCCTACTGTGTCAGCACAGCCTGAAACAATGCTTGACACATAGTAGGTGGCAACAAATATTTGTTGAGTTCATGACATGTTTGGTATGTGGTTAAAAAATAGAGCAGTGATGAAGTTTTGGAATGTATCTGTGGAGGTGAATGGCAGAAACCTCTAGAAGGAATAAGGTCCCTGACAAAAAGAGTATGGAGAAAGAATACCCATAAAGGGAGTGAGAAGATTGTGGGGGTTTCTGCCATGCCCTGCGTGGATGAGAAAAGGGTTAACTGTCAGAGGATGATGTTGGCTATAAATCAATCAATTACCCATAAACTTATCTAATCAATAAACACACAAGAGCCAATATTCTTTTTAAACGAGAAGGGGCATGACGGGTTGGGCCATACCGGATCTGGCCTCTAACAACCTGGACTAGCCCAACTCTCTTATTTAGTCATATAGGTAAAGGGGCCCAGAATAGGAGGGGCTTCTTTTGTGATGAACAGGATGGGGTGGAGTTACAGGAGCCAGTTTGCTCAGGAAAGCTATCATATAACCAGGCAGGGAACCACTCCACGGTGCCACCATACTCCTGGCCAATCTGGGACAGACCTCTGTGTCTGCCGGTTCCGAGAAGTCAGGCCTCTGTGTAATGAGGCTCAGCCTTGCCTGATTCTGCTAGATAAGGATGGCTTCCCACAGAAGATAAAGGAGAGGCTTCAAAAAAGAGTATTAGTAAATCCCCAAAAGCTCATGGGTGAGGCAATGCAAGAATGTTCACAGGTGAAATGATTGGATTATAAGAGCCTTAACCTAATCAGTGGATAAATCAATCCCCTGCAGGGATTAACTGGGTGGTATCTACAGTAGGTAAGGTGTGACTGGAGGAGGTAGGTCACTGGAGATGTGCCCTTTGGGGTATATATTTTGTCCCTTGTGAGCAGAGCTCTCTCTGTTTTCTGGCTGCCATGTCCTGAGCTGCTTTCCTCTGCCACACCCTTCTGCCATGATGTCCTGCCTCACCTCTGGCCCAGAGCAATGGAGTCAGTCAGGTATGGACCAAGACCTTTGAAACCATGACCCCAAATCAGCTTTTCCTCCTCTATGTTATTCTTGTCAGGTATTTTGGTCACAGTGACCCAAACAGCAGGGCGTCCCTCCAGAGGTAAAAAGATAGCTCACACTTGTATTGCTTATCTTTCTACTCCAAATCTCCTCCACCATTCCTCACAACTTCTTCAAAGCCTTCCTCCATAACTCCAGGACTGCAACAATGCTTGCCAAGGCCAGGCAGGGAATGTCAGTACCTGAAGTCGGCCTGCTGAGACTTCTAGGTGGGGACTGAAGCACTCATGCCCCTTCACAGGAAGCCACTAGAAGCCTGCTATTGCCCTGTGAGAATGGGGACATAGTTTCTAGAGATAACGGACATCCAGAATTTTATGGAAAATCTTACAACTTACAAAATGTTGCCAGCTAACCCAGATTCTTTTTTAAGATACAGGCCAAAGAAAACATTTGTGAGCCAAATTCAACTAGCAGTGTACACCCTCTGAGTGTTACCGTCTCTCTAGTTCCTTTGTCATCTCTTTGTCATCTCTTGTTTTCTCCAAGTGAAACAAGACCTAAGGTCTCTACATCAAGTTTTCTTACCTTGGAGTCGGGGGAACAACAAAGACTCTAAACTGAAGTAGAACAGAAGAGGTTGGACACCCGAGGAATTTTCAGGAAGCAGGTTTATTGATCGCAACTGGCCAGTCCAGCATGTAACTGGTGCCTGAAAGATTCTCTGGACAAAGATTTTGGAAATTCTTTGAACTTTATACCCTGTGGGGAGGGTGGTGCTTGGAGGTTCACATGACAAGTGCTTTCTGTTTCATCCTCTAGACCAGACAAAGGTTTCACAAGTTTTTTACCAACAGAGATAATATTGTTTTTGTAGAATAGGCTTGCAGACTAACACTGTCACACATTTTGTGTGCAAACCTGGAATTTACAAGAAAGGAAACCACCACTCACAATAACCTCTGCAGACATCCTGCTGATCTGACAAGAGAAGCTTAATTATGGGAAGGGTCTTCTTTTTGGGGGTACCTGATGTGCTTCAAAACCTTTATCCTTTCCTCCACTGTCAAACTTAGCACTTTCACGCAGAGTGGTGGTAGGCAAGTGCTCTTCTATTGAGCCCCATCTCCAGCCCCTCCCTAGCCTTTCTTAATCCCCCTATGTACTACTTCTGCCTTCCAAGCCTGTTCCTTGATTTCAGTGACTTCCCAATATTCTTGGAGGCACCAGCAATAATTAATTCATGAGTTTTCTTGATCCTTATTCCTTTTTTCTTTTGAAATAATCTCTATTAAATTCAGTTTATTATTGGAATTAATCAAATTCATTCATTCAAATTGTTGCTTGGTAATAAGCTATTTGGGTATACTTTTAGGAACTAGATGAAATTGACCTCTTCTTTTACCATCTTAACTCTTTTTGAGTGTGCAGTTCAATAGTCTGCACACTCAAAAAAAAAAAAAAAGTGCATTTACATTGTTGTGCAGCAACAGAGCTCTAGAACTTTTCCATCACACAACACGGAAATTCTATGTCCCTCAAATGCTAATTCCTCCTCATCCTCAGGAACTATCCTTAGGAACTTCCCCCAATTCTTAGGAACTATATATTCTAGCTTCTCTTTCTATGATCTTGACTACTTTGAATACTTCACATGAGTGACTCTGTATACTGTTTGTCCTTTTATGACTGGCTTATTTCGCTTGAGGTTTATCCATTTTGTAATATATGACAGTATACTAAGTTATTTGGTATGCTCTATTTCCATATTTTCAAGGCTGCTTGATACTTCATTGTAAGTGCATGCCATGTTTTCTTTATCCACGGATAGTTGCATTGCTTTTATTTTGTGGCTCTTGTGATAAGCTGTAATGAACATGAGTGTGCAAATATCTCTTTGTGGTTCTGTTTTGACCTCTTTTGGTTATATGCTCAGGAGTGGGATTGCTGGATCCACTGGTAATTCTATTTTTATTTTTAGGAGAACCTTCATGGTGTTGTCCATGATGGCAGGACCATTTTTACCTTCCCACCAACAGTGGGAAAGTGTTCTGATTTCTCTTGCATCTTCTCCAACACCTGTTTTTTTTTTCTCTTTCTATGGTGGCCAGCCTACTTAGATTTGCATCTCGCCTTGATAAATGATGTCAAGCATCTTTTCCTGTCCTGTTCGCATTTGTGTGTCTTTTTTGGAGAATTGCCTATTCAAGTTCTTTGCCTGTTTTTCAATCTGGTTATTCATGGGGGTTTTTGTTGTTTCTTATGTATTTGGGATATTAATTCCCTAGCAGATATGTGATTTGCAAATATTTTCTCTCATTCTTTTTCACTCTATACAGAAGGGTTTTTTTGTTTTGTTTGTTTGTTTTTATTCCTTCTTTTTCTCCCCCACCCCTTTGGCTTTAGTTGCTTGTTCTTTTTAAGTTATTTGTTTCTATTTATTTATTTTTTTGAGATGAGGTCTTAACTGTGTTGCCCAAGCCAAACTCCAACTCCAGAACTCAGGAGTCCTCCTGCCTTGGCATCCCAAGTAGCTGGAACTACAGGAGTGTCCACCATGCCGGACTGTGCTCGTGGGTTTGATGCTATGTTTGATCCTCATTCTTGTTACCTCTGCTGCCATGAAGTTGTAGAAAAAATTAAGTCAATGAATAAATGGATGCAACTTGAATCAAAAAGAACAGAAAACATTCAACTTAATTAAATGACAGGAACTATTTGACCATGGTTAATTCCCAATTGAAATTGCAATTGGCTTCATCATGGAGTGCTGTTCCTTCTTCTCCTTGCCTCATTAACACCTATTCTTCCTCTGCATTTCAGCTCAAGTGTCACATCCTAGAAAGGCTTTCTTGATCCTTTCTGACACAGTGGATCCTGCTTCATAATCTCATAGGCCATGTGTCTTTCATTCATAATCAACACCATTGTTCCAAATGGACATATATTTAATTTTTTCATTATGTCTGTCCCACTCAAATTAACTATAATTTTGAAAAGAATGGGAAATACGTCTGGTTTTGTTTTTATTTCCAACAGCTAGAGCAGTGCCTGGCATATGTAAATGTTAATTGACTACTTGTTAATTATATGAAGATTTTTCTAGAAATGAAAGGGAGAGAATGGTCCTGAGCTTGGATTCACAGCACCTAGCAATGCAGGCGAAAGCAATGCCTACCTCTGGTCTTGGAAAACTGACAGCTTTGTGGGGATGGGGTGGCGGATGACTTGGAGGTGGTTTGTGGTCACAAGCAGAAGTGGCAGGCATGTTAAGGAGGAGAGAGAAGCATGAGCCACAAAACTTATTTCTACAGTAAGGACTGAACCAAGGTTTATTCATATTTTTATGCAGGATCTAATTATTCTATGGTCTGTGTGGCACACACTCAAGTCCAGTTATAAAGTTCTTCTTAAAGTTTAAATTGTTTATTTTGATATACTTTGTATGGGTTATGAGGGGGATATTTGATTTTGTGGTATCCGATCTCCATAGAACTAAACAGACTCCATTTTCGTTGTTGTTGTTAATGAATAGTAAACCTTTGTTTCTTAATTAAAGATAAATTTAATTTTGATGGGAACTGTGCAATACTTTCTGAAATAAAGGGCAAGATCCCACAGTATCATAGAATTATAGTTGGTTTACTACTATAATAATTGGAAATCCAAGCCATTAGTTTAAAGTCAAGCTTTTACTCTTGATTCAAATTAGTTAGGAAAAGTCTCTCCTTTTGCTTTAAAAGACCAGTTGAGACCCTTAAACCAGTGAGGCCCCTGCCTATGTGCTGCCTCACTGAGGCATTCTAATTTCTCACCAGTAATTAGGTGGTGAGTGATTACCTTTTGAGATTCTCTGTAGAATTACCATCTTTATACACTTTGGTCCACACATTGCTCTTTAATTTATCTTTGATTATAGAATTCTAGGAGAAATTAAAAGATATCAAAACATTAAATGAGATATAAAATACTAATAAAAGGATCTCTAAAAGCAATTTCTATATAATAAAATGTTTCATGTTCATACCGAATTTTATACATTTAATCAGTAAACCAAATCATTTTTGTTTCCTCTTGATGATGACTTTCTATGTTCACGTATATTCAACAAATATTTTAAAAACTTGTTTTGAGACAGTCCTGGGGATAGAACCCTGGTCCCTGGCCATGATAGGCAAGCAGCCTACCATGGACCCCATCTGCAGCCCTATTTAATGACTCAGCTTGCTTTTAGGCATCTATTGATAGAAGGGATACAAAATTTTAGGACGAATAAGATCAAGACCTCTGTTATATATTATGGTAACTAGAGTTAATAACAATTTACTTTTGAAAATTGCTGAATCAATCTTCAGTGTTCTTGCCACACACACACAAGTGAGGTAATGAACATTTTAATAGCTTGATTTGGCCACTGTACAATATACCTAAATAAAAGCTGTGAATATACACCATGAATATATACGATTTTTATTAATTAGTCAATTTAAAAATAAATAGAAGACTGGAGAGGTCACTCAGTAGTAGACTGCTTAACTAGCGTGTACAAGGCCCAGTTTTGCATCACAGAAAATAAATAATAGAAGTTTGGAGGTATAGCTTAGAAGCAGAGTGCTTTCCTAGCATGTAAGAAGCTCTGGGCTCATCAGCACTGCAAAACAAAAATAAAAAGTAAAATAAGTAAAGAAAGTAGTTTGACAAAGAAGAAAACAGATATGGATACTTAATTCTTCCTTAGTTTTTCATTTCTTCTTTAAAGAGAAATTTGGGTAGAGAAAGTCTTTTTAAATTACCTTTAGAATAAGGTAGGTCATAAGCAAATGAATATAATAAAATATTCTATATTTCCCAAATACCACAATATTCTGATACGTGGATGTGTATCATCCTACATTTTCATAAAATTATAGTTTTTTAAAAATATATTTTTAGATGTTCATGGACCTTTATTTTATTATTTACATGCGGTGCCTCACATATGCTAGGCAAGTACTCTACCACTGAGTCATAACCCCAGCTCCAAAATTTTAGTTTTTAAAGCTGAAGGTCATCTTACTTCATTTGATACTCACAGTTACCCTGGGGGAAGGAAGCAATGTAATATTTTCCTCTTACCACTTCATGGATAAGAAGGCTGGGATGCACACTACCTTTATCACTGAAGAAAAATTCACATGACTCACCAAAACAGTATCTGGGGCTGGGGATATAGCTCAGTTGGTAGAGTGCTTGCCTTGCAAACACAAGGCCCTGGGTTCAAATCCCCAGCACCACAAAAAAAACAAACAAACAAACAAACAAACAAACCTATCTGTCCACAATATCTGTTGTCTGTCCAGAGGGAAAAAAATGATACCCAAGAGATCTTATATTTTTTAATGAAATTAAATTTTCTAATCCGTGTTTTCTATAAAAAAATAAATAAAATTCTATTTTTGTTGGAAGCATCTTTTATAAAATTAACATAAAAATGTTGAGTGCATAATGTGATTGCAGCTAAATTCAGCTATCATGTACTTATTAACAATCAGAAAGATGAATAGGTAGGTATTCAAGTAACAGTATTTCTCAAAGTTGATTAAATGGAAGTTTTTCAAATTTAAATTCTCAGTTCACTTTTCTCTTTACATATGGGAAGATAAAAGTAATCATAGCTGGAAATATTAATGAGCCCCAGTTTCACTCTGCCTACTTCCAAGGTGGTATTCGTGACAATTCTGGTGCCTTCTGATTAAGCCTGAATGATTTTTCTAATACTTCTTTTATTTTGAAAAAGATGAGTTGGTACTACTTGCATGTATAATGTACTGATTCTCCCACAGTGGGGTCACAGCTCCCCAACTGTGATGCAGGAGTCTGCCCTGGAATCATGAGACGTCTTCCAGTGTTCAAACTCACTTCTATCATAAGAAGACTAGGACTTCTACATTTTAAATTTTTATAAAATTCCTGAAATAAAACTAGCAGTAATTGCAGCTTTAAGCCTTTGCCTCTTTTTTTTTTTTTTTTTTTTGTTGGTACCATGGATTGAACCCCAAACAGCCTCATACCATAGACAAAGTGCTCTACCACTGAGCTTGCATCCCAACCCTTTTGTAATTTTATATTTTGAGAGAGGGTCTTGCTAAGTGACCCAAACTTGCTTCAAACTTGTGATCCTCCTGCCTCAGCCTCTTGAGTAGCTGGGATTCCAGGTGTGTGCCTCACCACTTGACTTCTTTTAATTTAATTTTTTATTGATGTAGATTCGTATGTACTAGGAACTAAATGTTTGTGCCTCCTTAAAATATTTATGTTAGCTGGGCATGGTGGTGCACACCTATAGCCCCAGCTTTTCTGGTGATAGAGGCAGGAGGATTGCAAGTTCAAGGCCAGCTGGGGCAATTTATCTAGACCCTATCTCAAAATAAAACAAAAAAAAAAAAAAAAAAAAAAAGGACTGGGGGATAGCTCAGTGGTAGAGTGCCTCTGAGTTCATAATCAAAACAAAACAAAAAAAACTATGCTAAAATTCTGACACCAAAGATACGGCTTTGGGAAGTGTGTTGTAGGTTGGATCTGGAATGTTACTCAAAGGCCCGTGTGTTGAAGGCGTGGTCCTCACTACAGCAATATTAAAAGGTGAGATTTTGGAGAAGTGATTGAATCATGAGGGCTCTGGCCTTATTAATGGATTAATAATTGAATGGGCCATTGGGAGCCGATGGAAACTGTGGTAGGTGGGCAGAAATTGGAGGAAGTAGGTCACTGGGGGTATGCTGTAGAAGGGTTCACCTTGTCCCTGGCCCTCCCTCCTTCTGTCCCTCCCTGTCTCTCTCTGCTTCCCCACCATCATGAGGTAAGCAGCTTTGTTCTGCCACCCGCTTCCACCATGATGTTCTGCCTCCCACAGGCCAGAAACAGTGGAGCCAGCCAACTGTGGACTCATGCTTTTGATTATTTTTAAGTGGATCATTTATGTCTTTATATTCACTGTTAAGTTTTAAGAGATCTTTGTATCACTGACATAGTAGACCCTTGTTGGATATGTGGTTTTTCAGTATTTTCTCACTCTTGTGTCTTTTCATCCTCTTCACAGGGTCTTTTGTAGAGCATCAGACTTAAATTTGAGTTCAATATATTTTCACTTTTATTTATTGTGTTTTTTGTTGTATAGTCCAAAAACTCTAGGACTAGCTATGGATCCGAAGATTTTCTCTTGCTTTTGTTTCTACAAGTATGACCTTTGGCACATAAGCCTGATTCATTTTGAGTTAAGTTTTGTATAAGGTGTGAGACAAGTTGAGATTGATTTTTTTGGCTATGAATGTCCAACTGCTCCAGTACCAATTGCTATAAAAGACTGTTTCCTTGCCAAATTACTATTGTACCTTCCTCTAAAATTAGGTGGGCATACTTGTATGGGCCTATTTCTGGATCCTCTGTTCTTTCCAGTGATGTGTGTCTGACCTCCACTGATACTACAGTCTTAATTGCTACAGCTGTGTAATAAGTTCTGAAGTCGAATAGATCTGTCCCTTCTACTTTGTTCTTATTTCTAAAAAATCATTTTAGCTATATTAGTTCCTTTACTTTTACTTTACTTTTCCATATACATTTTAGAAAAATACTGTCAACATCTACTAAACATCTTGCTGGAATTTTGATGGAAATCGCTTTGGGGAAGCATTGGCATTTTTACTATGTCATATCTTGCAATCCATGAAACATGGTATATGCTAGTCTCCATTTATTTAGATCTTCTTTGATTTATCAGCATTGTATAGTTTTCTGTACATGTATCCTGTAAGATTCACACCTAAATAAGTCATTTTAATTGATATTGCATTTTTAATTCAGTGGCCAGAGTTCACTGCTAGTATCTAGAAATACATTTTTGTATACTTATCTGTAACTTTGTCCCTCTCATTTATTAGTTCTATAAGTGTTTTATTGGAAATATATTAGAATTTTTTGTGTAAATAGTAATATTTTCTACAAATATGGAGTTTCATTTCTTCTTTCTACTCTGTGTGCCTTTAATTCCTCTTCTTGACTTCTTACATTGACTAGAATGCCCAGTACTAAATTTAATAGGAGTGGGAAGAGTGAACATCTTCACATTATTCATGATCTTAGAGGAAAGTATTTGTTTTTTGACTATGAAGTATGATGTTTTTTGTAGATTTTATGTACACACACTTTTTCAAGTTGAAGAATTTCCCCTGTACTTCATTTGAAAATTGTTGTGCCATTGACCTCCATGATTTCTGATGATAAATTCATTGCTGTTTTAATAATTTTTCCTCTATAAATAAGATGTCCTTTTTTCTTTCTGACTGCTTTCAAGAATTCTTCAGATTTTCAGGAATATAAATATGATGCATGGCTAACTCTGAGTTGATCCTGTAAAGATGTGAATCTATAGGTTTATGTCTCTTGCCAAGTCTGAGAAGTTATTGCTTCAAGTATGCTTTTGACCCTTCCAGGGATTCTGATTACACAAATGTTAGATATTTTTACAGCCCCACAGGTTTCTAATATTCTGCTTTATTTTTTTCCATTGAATTTTCTCTTTGTTGCCAAGCACAAGGGTGCACACCTATCATCCCAGCAACTCCGAAGGCCGAGGTAGGAGGATTACAAGTTTGAAGCCAGCCTCAGCAACTAAGTGAGTCTTTAAGTACCTTAGCAAGACCCTGTCTCAAAATAAAAATTAGAAAAAGGTTTGGGGGTGCTGGGGATATAGCTCAGTTGAGCTATATATAGCTCAGTAGAGTGCTTGCTTAACATGTACAAAGCCCTGGCTTCAGTTCCCAGCACCACCAAAAAAAAAAAAAAAAAAAAAAAAAGGTCTGGGGGATGTGGCTCAGTGGTTAAGTGTCCTTGGGTTCAATGCCTGGTATAAAAACAATATTTTTTTTTCTCTTTGTTGGTCAGATTGTTCTGCTGCCCAACTTGCTGCTTCTTTCCTTTCTCCCTTCCATTCTACTCTTCAGCCCATCCATTGAGATTTTTCAGTTTTCAGTTCTAAAATTTTCTTTTGGTTCTTCTTTATATCTTCTGTTGTTATGCTGAAACTTTCTCTTTGCTGATGCTTTCTTTGTTTCAAAACATTTCAAAGGGGTGTGGGTGTAGTTTAGTGGTAGAGAATTTGGCTGGCATGCATGCATGCGTCTCTGGGTTTGATCCCTGGCACCATAAAAATGAATAAATAAATAAATAATAGTCAATGTAAAAGGGTTGCTTTAAAATGTTTGTTAGATATTCCTAATACCTTAGTGATGTCAGCATTAGCATCTATTTATTGTTTTCCTCCCTTCATTCAAGGTGAGATTTTTCTGATTCTTAGTTTGATGAGTGACTTTCTTTTGAAATCTGGACTTTTTTATGATGGTCTGAGACTCTGGATCTTTTTTTGCGGGGGTGGTACTAGGGATTGAACTGAGGGCACTCAACCACTGAGTCACGTTCCCAGTTCTATTTTGTATTTTATTTAGAGATAGGGTCTCAGTGAGTTGCTTAGCGCCTGGCCTTTGCTGAGGCTGGCTTTGAACTCATGATCCTGCCTCAGCCTCCCAAGCTGCTGGGGTTACAGGCATGCTCTGGTCGAGACTCTGGATCGTAAACCTGTTTTAGCTGACTTTTTCTGACAGTACTCCAGCCGGGGAAGGGGAGCATCACCCTGCTGTTGCCAGGTGGGAGTTGTGAGTACACAGCTCCTCCACTCAGCCCCTCCACTCAGCCCAGGCTGACAACGAAGAGCAGGGTTCTGTGTATTGCTGTTGGGCAGGGGTGGGAGATCTGCTTACCATACAGCCTTTGCCACCATGGTTACCTCATTATACTGGTAACAAGACCTCTCTGACACATGACTGACTCTACTAGCTTCCTCTGACACCACCTCGGTGGGCCAGGGGTGGATCTCCTTGTATTGTGGGTTGAGCGCAGAAGCCCAGACTTCTCTGGTGGTCTCTGATATCTTACTGGTGGAGGACCCATTACAGTGTGGAGATGAAAGTCCTGCTCTCTACTTGGTCTTTTCTGACATCACCCTGGAAGGAGTATTTGATACCTGATTATAGCCTCATGGAGATTTGAGTCTAGTCTCCTAACTCAGCCTTAACCAGAGTCAGTGAAGTTGGGGGCCACCATTTTTCCATCGTATTTGATTGGAGTGGAGCCATTATTGCCCAAAAGTTTTGTCGAGACAGATGTAGTGGCGGGTGTCTATAACCTCAGCTACTTGGGAGGCTGAGGCAGGAGGATCACAAGTTTGAGGACAGCCTGGGCAACTTAGACCCTGTCTCAAAATAAAAAAGACTCAGGGTAAAGCGGCCCTGTGTTCAATCCCCAGTACTGCAACAAACAAACAAACAACGAGCACATTTTCTGCCTTACTAGCCTGCCCCTTTCTTGACTCTTTGGCAAGAGAGTCATTTGTTGGGAATTTTTCGAGTCTGTGTTCATTGGCTTTTCCAAGTTTCTAACTTCAGTTCCAAGTCTGGAGCATTTGAGATGAAAAGAAAATCCAAGGAGTTCACCTTCATGTTGTTCCTTGAGTCTCTCAAGATCAGTAGATTGCCCTCTTCTTAGTATTTGATAGTATAACTATGTTTGTCTTATAAATAATGTCCATTATTTTCAGCTGTATTTAGCAGGAGGAAAAGGGAGAAGTAGATCTACTCCATCTTCCCAGAAGTGGAAGTCCTTACTTTACTTTCTTTGGTCATTGTATCATTGTTCAGATTCAGCTGGCCCTTTCACTAAAATTCCTGGGAAAATATTTCTACAGATCTTAAGGAATGCAATGCAAAATATAAACAAGTAGGATTGCTGTTTTATTTCAGAAGAATGACAAAGGCCAAACGGAACTGAGACAATATAAACTATCTTCGTAGATGGATGGAGGTGAATCTACTTTCACTGAAGTTGTGCATTGTGCATGGAGAGTTCCATAGGGATACAAAAATTTAGGGGAAAATTTTCCTTATTTTGCACTACAAAAATTCATCCCTTTTCAGAATGTATCTGGTGCCTTGAACTAATCTTACTTGCATTGCTATTTAAATGTTTTAATATTTTCTTTCTTTCTAAGACTACATTAGGGTGACACCTTGTGTAATGTAGTGCTATTGGGCACTCGGTATGTACTCACTAGGTGTGTAAAAGAATGGCTGATTTGTACTTGACAGTGTATACAGTAGTCCTCCAACCCCACAATTTCACATTCTGCCATCAACCACAGTTAATCTGAACCATGGGTCACATCATCACAAGAAGATATTTTGAGACAGAGTGCATATTTACATAACCTTTATTATAGTCTGTTGTTATAATTCATCTATTTTATTGTTGCTAATCTTTTACCATATCTACCGTATTTATTTATTTTGCGAGGGTTACTGGGGATTGAACTCAGGGGCACTCAACCACTGTGGCACAACTCCAGCCCTATTTTGTATTTTCAGAGAGGGACTCACTGAGTTGCTTAGCACCTCACTGTTGCTGAGGCTGGCTTTGAACTCACTATCCTTCTGTCTCAGCCTCCCAAGCCACTGGGATCACAGGCATGCACCACCACACTTAATTTACAAATTAAAGTTTACTATTGGTATGTTTGCACAGGAAAAAACATAGCATTTGTCCTACTACCTGGTTTCAGGTATCCACTGTGGGTCCTGGCGCATATTCTTTGCAGATAAGTGGGGCCTGGTGTACTGTTATATCAAGAATTTTTACTTTGCCTAGTTTTATTTTGGAGGACTTGAATAAATTCACAACTCTGGACAGGAGGGCATATTTCGTAGTCAAAATGCTTTGTAGACTTTTGGGACCTGGATCTGGCTGTTCCTGCTGTGATGGTAGAATTATCAGCAATGACATTCACCCATCCTCCACGTACATATATCTTGCTACTGTAGAAATTCATGAGTTGGGGAAACAGAAAACCCTTATTTGTTTAGGAGGATTTTAAAAATATATATATATTTTTACTTGTAGGTAGACACAATAACCATACTTACTTTTATGTGGTGCTGAGGATTGAACCCAGAGCCTCACAGGTGCCAGGCAAGTGCACTACCACTAAGCCACAACCCGGCCCTGGAGGATTTCTGAGGTGTGTTGTGATAGCACTGAGGTAAAGCCCTCTGCTGTTCTTGTCTTTTTCTCTGCTCTCAATCCTATCAGAACACAGATAGGCTCAAATCTAGTAAGGTATTGGGCTTTATGACCCTTAAAATACTGACTGGAATTATACTTCAAAACCAGGGAATCACAAATTATCACTTCTTATTGGATTAACAAAATAATTTATTAATTGTGGATTTGATACTTTTTTTGAGATTTGCATAAAAACAATGCTATCCACTAGACTGCTCCTTCAGGAGATTTAGCTGTCAATATAATGTATAACCTCATTTATATAATTTTTTTTTTGACAAATGAATTGAAATGCTGGCATTATTTAGCCATTTAGGAAACCTTTATTGAGCAATCACAATTTAGGATGCTCTGGAGACATACAAAATAAATGGCAAGGTTTCTGCTCCTAAGGAAATAACTCAATAAAGAAAATGGAAAATAGGACTGGAGAATCAACTATAAATGGTAGAAGTACAAAACTTTGTGGAGATAGAAAATTAGAGATGTCAAGAGACATTTTGGTCTAGATGTGACCTCAAGTCAAATAAACATATAAATATTCTATAAGAACAAGTCAGAAAGCACAAAGAAATAGTTGCCTGATTACAATGAGATTATATTCTCAATTTCAGTCATGCTCTTTTGTTTCCTATTTCTTAAATCAGTACAACTACTGGCTAGCCATGTACTCTTGGGCAGATTATTTATCTAAGTCTTCTTCTTCATTAGTGTGGGTAGTTACACTTGCATGATGAAGTTGTATTTGATCAGATTTAACTAAATGCATTATTACCATTCCTTACACATATTAAAAGGATAATAGCTGGTATTTTTGCTATTGCTGCTTATTATTTTTGTTAGCAGCTTCTGTAAATTAAATGAAACTATTTTTTTCTCTCAGATTCTGTATCATGTTCTTAGCTTATCTGTGCTTAGAAAAGAAAGTTGGTATCCAGGTTATCAGAAACCTTCAATAGTGCTCGTGGATGAACTGCATAAAAAGTATTGATACTTTCCTCCAAAATCCCTTATTATGCTGCAAAATATGCAATTTCCACTGGCTTACCAAGAGCAATAACTAATCATTTCATTACCTTACAGTTTGAGGATCTTATTTTTGGCTCAAGGTTTATACTTTAAATTCATATAAATGCTCATGGTCATTTTTTTCTATTAGCTTTCTATTATTTCTACTTACATAAGCTTCTTGTTCATTTAAGTAACTTAAATGCTCTCAAAATCTGGTAGTAAATAAAGTTTATTCATTTAACCATTATTGTTTATATATGCTAAGCACTGTGTTGGGGATATTAATTTATGTGATATATGACTTTTATTTTCAGTTTATTGTCTGCTGCAGGTGTGATATCACTGGTGTTCAAAGTACTAGAGTCATTTTTAATTAATTTACTCTCCCACTTAAGACTTACTTTAAAATGTTTAATGCAACTTCGTACATATATAATCTCCAATTTCCAAATCTTCTGAAATTGAAGTTATAGCATAATCATTAACAAGTGTAGGTTCTGGATCCAGACTATGTGGGTTAGAACTATGACTCCACTATTTCGTGTGTGACCTTGGACAAATACTTGCTTATGCCTGTTTCTTATTTTGTTAAGGTTAGATGAGTCATTATATACCAAGTGCTTAGAACAGTGGCTGGCATACAGTTAGCATTCATCAAATGTTAGGTATTGTGTTAATCAGCTTTCTGTTGCTGTAACAAATACATAAGATAAATCACTTAAAAGAAAGAAAGGTTATTTTGGCTGGGTTTCAGTTCATGGTTAGTTGGGCTTGTTGCTTTTGGGCCTGTGGTAGCATAGCATGTTATGGCAGGAATGCATGGTAGATCAAACTGTTCATCTCATGGCAGCTGGGAAGGGAAGAGAGAGAGAGAGAAGGGGCCAAGGTTACAATATCCCCTTCAAGGCCAGTTAACTTCCAAGGTACTTAATATTCTTCCACTAGGCCTGTTTCCTAAAGGGTCCATCTCCCAGTAGCACTGAAGGCTGGGGATCAAGCCCTCAATACTTAGGTCTTGGGGTACACTTCAAATTCAAACTATAGCATATAATTATTATTACTATTATCATCTTATTTCTCTAGGATGTCAGAAATAATCTAATTCTGATTTTTTTGAGGTTCATTATTTTATAATTGCTACTAGTCCTTATAGTATCTCAAAGACAGAGGCTTCTGGCATTAAGTAAATATATTTATTGATATTTTTAAAACTTTAACTTTTCAATAAGAATTTCTAAATTACATGAACTCAAGAGGGAAATATGTAGAAGGTGAGACAGAGAGTACAATATATTTAAATAAAATTGGGAGGAAGAGAAATAAGACTGTCTTAGATGTGGATACCTTCCTAAGTGGTGACTGAGTCTATATTCTTACCTTTAACATAATTCCCAAGAGTTTTCATGGGTTGAAATATGGGCTTTTCTGATATGGTTAAGTTTTTGTATATTTAAACTCATATACCAACTTCATTTTTAAATGTCTGAAAACTATTACTGAATGTGATTTATATTAAGTTAATAAGAATTATGTAGGCACTTCAGAGTAAGAATCATTACTTCTGTCTTCTTAAAATTACATTTTGCATAATTATAATGACAAGTAGCCTAAATTTTAAAAAATTGTTAAAGGAAAAGAAAATCTGACTTCTGACTCAAACATCTTTTTTAAAAAAAAAAAATTCTGCCCCAAGTATAAAATTTTTTACATATGGTAGTTCTTTTAAAATCATCCAAAACCAGACAATGACAATAGGTTTATCCCAGCTTTATTTAAAATTTAATTTCAATTGAAATAATGTGACACTGATATATAAGAATACAATCAAAGATCTCAAACAATCTAATTCACTTTCCTAGTTTGCTTAAGCCTCCAGGCACCAGTCAAATATCGAAGTCGTATAAAAAGTAGGTCCTTGCCCATTTGTAGCCAGCTCCAAAATGGAACTAATTTAGAACCTGCAATTTAAACAAATTAAAATAAGCTTAAACTTAGGAAATAAACTAGGATAATAAGCTTTAAACTGTATCCTAGAAGTCAGTCTACATGATTGTTATGAGCTTTTAATACTGTAATTTTATTTAAATCTTGGCCAAAAATTTTTAAAATTTCAATAGGAAAGGAGGGACTGTGTCTGAAAAGGGTTCCAGCAACACATAGTATAAAAACTGCTCACTGAGTGCTGCTTAATGAAAAATAATACTTTCATACAAAGTAACAGAAAATAAAGCATAATGGATCAATATTATTATCTCTATACATGACCCAACTTTTTCTCCTTTTGGTACTGGGGGTTGAAAACAGGTTTTTGTACATGCTAGGCCAGTGCTCTACCACTAAGCTACATCCTCAGTTCTATGATCCAGTCTAAATGATGAAAAAGAAAGCGTGTGATTGAACTCAAACCATTTGGTCCAGACTTCTTTGTCTCAGGCTACTCCAGAATACCAATCTAATTACGTGTCTGATCCATTTTCCACAGTGGATTCTTACAAGCCTTACTTGTACTATGCCTGCAGGTAAGTGAATGTCTATCAAGAGGAAGGTTTAAGATTTCATTACCATTTTAATTATATTTTATCCTCAAAGAAAATATTTTTCACTACTCTGAATTTATATAACAACTTTCTTTAGAAAACACCACCAACAAAGGACTTTTTAGACATTGGTGTTATACTTTATTATTAACAAGGGGACAAATATTATCTTCATTCCACAGATGAGGAAGCTGAGATAGCTACAACTCATATTATGATGCAATTGTCTCTGTAATGCAAATGAGCAAATGTCAAAAAATATGAAAAATATTTTTACTTTTCCCTATTTCACATTCCTAAAGAGTCTATTTTGGGCCTAGACTAGCACAAAGAAGTCAACAGAGTTGACCTGCTTCCCAATCCAGTGCAGGCAAATAATGGTGGAGATAGTTAAATTTCTATAAACTTTGTTTGACTCAACAAGATACCAAGGGTTTGAATCCTTTTAGACTACATAGTTTGTGTAATCTCATGACTAATTTTTAACTTTTTTCTGTTCTAAACTGGGGTTAGAGAGCAATAATGGCAATACAATAATGGTTTATTATAACCATAACTCTCAAAGCTAGGACCATGTGCACACAGGGGAAAAGTGGACTTTGAAAGAAGTCTCCAGCTGATGGACAGGATATGGGAAAAAAGGAACACTTTTACATTGTTGGTGAGATTGTAAATTAGTGCAACTACTATGGAAATTAGTCTGGAGGTTCCTCAAAATACTAGGCATGGAACCACCATATGGCCCAGCTATACCACTCATTGCTATTTAGCCTAAAGAATTAAAGTCATCATACTTTAGACACGTGCATACCCATGTTCACAGTAGCACAATTCACAATAGCCAAACTATGGAACCAGCCTAGATGTTCATTAGCAGATAAATGGACAAAGAAAATGTGGTATAAATGTATACCACATTTTAGTAGATATTCAATAAATTTTATATTTATATATTAAACATGGAGTTTTATTCGGCTATAAAAAAGAATGAAATTCTGTCATTTTCAGGAAAATGGATAGAACTTGAGAGCATGATGTTAAGTGAAGTAAGCCAAATGCAGAAAGTCAAGGGTCATGTTTTCTCTCACATGTGGAAGTTAGAAAAAAAGGGAAAAAATAGTATGCAGGGATCTCATGAAAGTAGAAGGAAGACCAGTGTAGTAGATAAAAGGGAGCAGGGGGAGGGAGATGGGGGAGAAAAAGGGAGGTATTAGGGAATGATACTGACCAAACTATATTGCTAGCAGTGCTATATGCGTGTACAAATATGTAACAATGAATCCCACTATTATATATATTTATATATATAATACATATGGAAAAAAAGAAAAAGACTCCAGCTGGTAATACTAATTGTTCTCCCACCAAGAAATATTGTATGTTCACTCTAAGGTAAGCAAAGGAGAAAACTAGAATATATTTTAAATTCTATATAGCCAGAGTCAAGTTTTTCTAAATAGTAATTATTAAGATTTATGACAGATTTCAAATTATTATAGATTTTATAGCTCTTTACATTTTTGGATATATGTACAGCAATAGCAAACAGTTAAAAATGGCTCTGAATGGACTGTGGACACTTGGAGTAAAACACTTATTTCTTAATCAGCTCTGCAATAGTGGTTTGTAGTTACTCAGTATCCACAGTGACAAAATATTATAAAACAAAAAAATGGTGATGCCTATTATAGTTTATTTTAAAAGACTATAAAAAAAAGATTATCAACTTTGCTTCTAATGTCAGATTACTATGCCCTTGTCTACAGGAGGTTTTATTAAAGTTTGTTGACCAGGGTAAGAAGCTTACTGAAGACTATTAGAAGATACTGAAAATATACAGAAGGAGCAAGCCAGAGGGAGGGGATTAGTGGGCAACACTCTTAATAAACTGGCTCTCTGACTTAAGATAGCTGAGAAGGACTTGAGGCAAGGAGAGGGGAGAACTTTAGTTAGAGTCAGCTAACTTTACTGGACAGTTGTACTATTTGATGTCTCCTCTCGTCTGAGAAGATAAGCTGTAAATAAACAATAAACTCACCTTCAATTTCAGTCCAGTTGACAGCAATTTCTGTTATTGGAATCTTAAAAAACTGTGCTATGTAGAGCAGTTCTACATCAAATGCCCTGAAATAGAAAATATATCAATAAAAGATGAGTAATTTAATCTCTACCTTGGCAGGTTCTGAAGAAGCTTACAAGGCAGATATAAAGCTTACACTGTAAAACTGAGATAAGATTCACAGAAGGTCAAAAAATTGAACAATTTTCAGAAGTTCAGCAGCTTCAGAGTAAACAACACATTTAATGTCATTACTTAACAGTTAAATAAAAAATGTTGTAGCTCTATCATAGCTCAGAAACACTCAGAGGTGAAAATGGCCATGTGAGCTGCAAGTATTTGGATAATTCAATATGAAAACCACCTTTTTAAACAGTTTTTTATTATCCAGATAAAATATTTAGTTAAGATGATAAAACTATCTACAATAGTGGATTATGTCTTTAAAAGGACTATGTAAAACTTATTAACCTGTTACCTAGAATTATAGTACTTATGAAAGAAGGAAGTAGTTTCAGGTACTTAACCCTAACTTTAAAGCTAGTGGACTCAGTTCTAATGATATTCAGTAATCTGAATAACATTAAGTATGTTTCTAATGGTAGTCAGTGACTTAGTAAAGACACAAAACAACATAAAAAAGGAAGAATGAAAAGAAGATGGGGAAATAAGCATTGATAAGTTGAAGTCATTTTGTATTTAAAAAAAAAAAACCTACAGTGAAAGGGTTTATTATTACACCTTTCTCTGCTTAAACAATTTAAAATATGTAAATGTATTCATTACAAAAAATAAAAAAATAAAAATAAATAAAAAATTGCAGTTCACATTACTGTATTACAAGTGCCCAAAATTTAACTAAAATACTAAGCACTTCTGGACAGAGCCTTATACTATTAGAAGCAATGTAAGGGTTATTCTCCAACAAAGACACCTTACTTTGTTTTTGCAAATGTGGGTTTGGCAGGGTTACCATGTTTCTTTTTGTTACTTGGCTCCTGGTATAGCTATTACCTCACTAACAGATACATCTTGAAGAAAGAGTATATCGAGACCCTGTTAAACACTGCAGGTACCCAGTGTTCCCTAATAAATCTTCCTAATGTTAAAGCAATAAGAATGGAGGAAACTCACAAGAACGAAGAGGGGAGATGATAGTAAAAAAAAGTTTAGAAGTTGTAAAGTAGCTAGACAGGTTATGTGGTAACTAGAGAAATGGACAACAGCAGTGGAGAAACCTAGAAGCAGGCTAATGGGTACCAGAACTCTCCCCTTCCCCAGGCTCAGGGATCAGAGGCCTTAAAAGATGTCTGCTGGAAGGGATATAGGTGAGGCTGAAAACAGGACTCTCTTCTTCCCCTCATTCTTTCCCCTACTTGGTTCTATGAATACTGACAGCCTAACTCTTGGCTGCTAGGCAGGAGTCTGAAGGATCCCACTTTAGGGAAAAGGGCCCAGTCCAAAGGATAATAACAGGCGGGACTCTACTAGTTTAACTTGTAGTTAAATCAATCAATTAGTGAATCAGGAGCTCTTTGAATGTGCACAGCTTCCTATGGGTATTTCAGTATCATAATAAAGGCATTAGAGGAAAGATTTTAATGATAAAAAGGAAATGAAAAAATAATTGAAGGCAAGAGAACAATGCAGCAAACAAAACATTAAGGTTTTAAATAACACATTCAGAGAACTAGAGAAGATATTGTAGTCATGAAACAAGAATAGATGTTTTAGGGCTGAGGATGTAACACAAGACTCTGTGTTTAATCGGTAGTACTGGGGAAAAAAAAGATTAAAGCAGAAACGGATAGTCAAAGGAGAGCTAGATGATAAAATTGTTAGAATCTCCTCAAAAGAACTAAACTATAAAAGGGAGAATATGAAATTGCAGGATCAGCAAGGAAGTTCCACTACTATTTATTAGAGAGGACAGAGAAAACAGAGAGGAGACTGTCAAAGAAATGATTGAAGAATGTTTTTTTCATGTTCATGGACATGCCTCTTTCCATAAACAGTGCTGGGAAAACTGGATATCCATATGCAGAATGTTTAAATGCAGAGATGTTTAAATAAAAAGCATTGATAGACTACTAACTGTGCTGAAAGGTATACTGCTAAGCAAGTTGATAAAATATTTGGTAGTTCTCTTTATAGGCACAAAATAAACATAACTAGACCCTAAAGAAAAATATGAGTCTAAAATTTTAAGTGAGGTCAATACAATGTTAATGAAATCCAATATAAATAAATAAAAAGGCATGCACATAAATATAACTTTCAAAAAGAAAAAAAATCCAATACTGTTTTTTAACTTACAAAACCCAAAAAAACAAACGAATGAAAAAAATCCCAGAAACTTGCTGTCCAGTAGTGTCCAGTAGTTTGATGAGCCTACAGAGCACTTGAAATGTGATCTGAGATTGTTATAAGTTTGAAGATACAGAACATAGGAGAATACAAGACACCTCTACATTTTTTTCATAATGATTACATGCTGAAATGACAATATTTTGGATATATTATGTTAAAGTATATTATTAAAACTAATTTCATCTGTTTATTTTTACTTTTTTAATGTGGCTACAGGAAAGCTTAAAATTACTTACATTAAGCAAGTAATTAAATATTGCTTGCATTGGTATCTCATGTTTCTATTACATAATGCTGCCTAGAATAATCCTGACAGAGAAACTTCATGATTTTTTAGGTAATCAACTCTAACCTTTTATAATTCAAGGAAATAAAAGACCTTCAACAGTGAAATACAGTGTCCTTCAGTTCTAAATCCTTCCTTTCAACTACAAAGAACCAAGTTCTTTGACCCTAATTCTGGACTAGGCAGTTGTCTAGTGCAAATGGAGGACTTTATTTCCAGAATTGCTTCTTAAGTTAGACTTTCAGATTATGAAGTCTATCAACTATCAGTTTAATTTATTCTTTCAACAGAATAAAAACATATTTGAATTTGAAGATCAAATTTACATTACTTAAATTTTAATCTAGGAGAAGATTTTAAGGTATGTCTAAATAATTTTAATTCTGAGACTAGTTTCTTTAAAACAATTATTTGGGGATTACGGGCAACCAACGGCAGAAGAATTGGAAGATTAAAGTTCACTTCAGCAACTTAGTGAGACCCTAGGCAACTCAGCAAAACACTATCTCAAAAATTTAAAAAATGACTGGGATGCAGCTCAGTGGTAAAGTGCCCTGAGTTTGATCCCCAGTACAAAATAAATAATTTAAAAAATACTTTTGGGGGGATTGTGTGACATTTTTTTCAAGGGAGATCTATGTCTTTGGAAACATACAGAAAAGTGGTAGAGACTACAAAAATGAACATATACTGGAATAATTATAAAGATACCCATAAGAACTCATGACAAAATCACTAATTCTTCAGACAATATTTACTGGGCACCTATTATGTGCCAGGCACTTTCAATGGTGGAATAAATCAGTAAGTAAAATCAAATGGGATTCTTGCTCTCACAGAGTTTATGCTTTAATACAGAAAAAGAAGTATTAAATAATTACACAAATAAGAACTATAGATAATGATGGGTGACAGAAATAGAGTCCCCAGGGTATAGCAATAGCATATTATTGGGACATCTGAGTTAGTATGGAGAGAGAGGGCAGGCTGCCTGAGCAGAATGTGAAGGACAGGTTGAGAAGGAAGGTATGTGTGCATGGAGATATGGGTAGGGTCAGACTGCAGCACCTCCAAAGCCAAAGGAAGCCACTGGAGGATTTTAAACAAAAGAGGTGCTTGAACACCTTTTAAGTTCTGAAAAGGCCCTTTTGAGCTACAACCTAGTAGTCTGGGAAAGGATGGTGTTCTGAATGGTGGTGGTAAAGATGGAGAGAAAGGGAGGGACAAAAAGGAAACACCAACATGCTTTGGTTGTGTTGACTGGATACATGCAGGGGCTGAGGGAAAGCCAGGGCTGACAACAGGATTTCTAGCTTCTGTATAATAGTGCCATTTACCAAATATGGCTTGACAGCTGAGGCAAGGTCTGGGGTAGATCTATTTGGAGGAAACAGTGTACTTCAAGAGAGGGAGCAGAAGTATCAAATGTCATTAATGGGTTAGGTACGAAAATATTTAACATGAACACTGGATTTAATGTCATTGAGGTAAGAGGAATGAGAAAAAAATCTGTATTAAAGTTGGTTATTATGAGAGTGAAAGGGAAATGAGAAAACAGAGACAGTGAATACAGACCACTCTTTCAAGAAAAGTCTGGCTGTGGAAGGAGGGTGTGGGGGTAGGGGTGCTGGAGCTAGATGGGCCCGGGTAAGGGCCATGCAGGGGGCTTCGGGAAAGATGTGACAGAGAGGAAAAGCTGAACACACAAGAGAGAAAAGGAAATGAACAGGATTAGGTTTCTGAGAAGGTGGAAAAGGATGCAGAAGTGAAGGACTGGCCTAGGAGGGAGAAAAAGGGGAAATGGGGACTTTATTTTACTAAAATAAAGGAGGGGAAGAAGGGGAAATGGGGACTTTATTTTGGTAATTCTGTGGTCTTTTTTTTTTTTAAATTCCAAGGAATAAAGAAAAGAAAGCTTAAAAAACAGAATGTTTTTAGGCTTCTCAGTTGATACTGTATACAATTAAGGTAAACATATAACTAAAGTATATGTTGGGTTTGAGTAAAGACAAAAAGACACAGATTAAGTTTACAAATGTAAATGCACATTTTGTTCAAATTTGGATGTTCATTATGAAAATACAGGGTTACTTCTCTTATCTGGAATAACTGTTGGGTAATAAGACCTACCAGATACATTCTAGTTAAAAACCTACCATCGTTCAATGTGTAGAGATGAGAACGTCCGTGAAGCCGCTTCCCGAGTTAGTAATTTGAACCCACACTGTGTGTCCCTGATTCCTTTGACACAAAGGAACCACACCAGAAAGTGGAACCCATACATGAGAAGAGTACGGAAGTAAGAACGCTGAAAACAAAGACAAAATAGAAATGACTTTTCCATTCATCTGTAAAGGCGTCATTGAAAACACCTGGCTGCATACAATTGCATTTAATATTTCATAAACTGGGTAGGTCTTATATATGGACATCATTGTTCCACCAGTGAAGTATATTAAAGGAAGAGTCAGACGCTTACTGCCTGGAACAGAGCAGAGACGCTGCAAAAGCAGTTACAAATTCCCTGGAGATAGAGTTGGACAAGATAAATCACAGGACCTGTGGGAGGCCAGGGTTTCTACCTACCAGGAGAAACGGATTTGGAGCTGCTACAAGTAAGGAAACCTCTCATTTCCTACATATTTGATGCCTCTTTGCTTTCAAAAGAGGCCCTAGAATGTACTGGCAAAACAAAACACTAAGATTTGAAACTTGAGTTTGATACCTAGTGAATGAGAATACTGACACAAGAAGTACAGCAGAGTTATCACAGAGATTACGAACTAGAAAGGAGTTTGAAACAAAAACCCTGCCTAATTAGGTATGCCAGATGCCTAATTAGACAACTACTCTTTAATATAGTCTGAATTGTAAAGACTGAATTCTTTAATACTCTGGATATACCTTTAAATAGTTTTTAATCCATCTGAGGATTCATTATTGTTATTAGTGATTACTAATGGTAGTATCAGGAGATAATATTCCTTTACTCATTAAACATTGGAAACTTTAAAAATTAAGCAAAGATTACTGATTATCATTGTATTTAAGATTTATTTAGGTAAAAAAAGGGACAATTTCTTAAAATATTCTATTGTTAAGGTAATGCAACCATGGAGTGGTGCATTACTATATGCGTCAACAACTTATGAAGGATCTATGGGAAACACTGATCTTATAAAATAGGGCCCCCTTCTCTTTTTGTTTTTCATAATTATAATCTTTGGTATTACTCTTCACTCTCACGGCTTTTTCTATCATCAAAAAGAGTAGTAATACAACATAGTAGAAAAGGTAACCCTGGGCAGACCTGTTTGAATCCTGGCTCTACTACTGATTAGCAGGGTGACCTTGAGCAGTTACTTTAAGTCAGTTTCCTCATCTATAAAATGAACTGATAATGCCTACCTCACAAAGTTATTGTAAAAATAAAATGAGATTATGTTAAAGCTGTCAGTCAAGTGCTTGGCACAGAAAGTAACACAAAGTCAATAATGGTTTTATAAAAGAAGAAAGCTTGAGGGCTTACCTTACTCTCCTGACTACAGGGAAGGGAGAATAAAATACTTATCTATAAGGTATGTAAAGCAAACTTAAAATGATCTAGCACTTCTTATCGCCTAGAATCATCAATTAGGTTTTGATGTAAATATGTCTTACCTCTCTAAGTAGATAGGTCAGAAACCTCATCTTAAAATATTTTGGGAATCTCACAACAGCTTGCTCAGTGCATTCCATATAAAATACTTCCAATAAATATTGGTTGTCTGATTAAACCTCCAAAAGAAGACTTATGCTTAGGAAAGGAACAAATAGAAATCAAAAGAAAAATAAAAATTAAAGGTAGAAAAACAACACCTATAAACTCTTCTCCTTGAATCATTTTAAATGTGATTTGGGTAAGTTTATTCATTAACAAATAAAAATACTCTGCTTTTGTTTGGATGTTAATTTGTTTTGTTTTGTTTTGTTTTAGGATAATAGTTATTTATTTAAAAGCAGACATGTTGTGGAGTTTACATGAACACCTTATTTAACGTCTAACAATGTAAAAGTATAAGGTAAGCCACGAACAAGAGGCTCTTGCTTTAATTTTTAAAATTTGGCAAAATATTTTAAAATTTAGAATACATCTAAAATATAGGATGGACTTAGTGAAATGAAGCTAAAGTCATACAGTACCATTACACAAACTTCTGAAATGGACATTTATAAACATAAATGAAAAAGACATTCACTGTTTTAACATTAACAATGCTATCTCCAAGGTTTATGAAATGCAATCAAGGAATTCAAGTGAAATGTAAAACCCACTGGTAATTTCATGATCTTAAAAACTAAAGATATCAAGTAACTGATAATGGAGTCTGCTTTTTAAATCCTTTTCAAATGATAAACTCGAGAATATGTGGAAAGCATGAATATACTATGACATGGAACACATGGGACATGAGCACATCTAAGGAAGCTAAAGCACTCCACTGATGCTGTATCTTCCTTAAGAGCAGCAAAATGAAGGGTAAGACTAATTGAGGCTATGTATAAGAGGTATTTCGGGAAGGTATGTCTGATCTATACAGTAAGCTACTAAGGTTGCCATCTGTTATCTTCATTAATTCTAATAATTTTCTCACTGTTCACAGATTGAATACCATTAATGGGGGCTTATGTTGTCTATAGTACATTAAGAGAAAGAGACTGCATGCTGCAGTTTAGGATCTAAGACAGATGGATGCATATCTTGTGTCTAGGAGATGGATGACCTTCTCTGAGATAAGGACAGTTCTATGAGAATAATCTGGACTTGGACAGCAAGCCTACTGGGCAGCAGTAATAAATATCACCTTCAGTGGACAACTGCTGCTCTCTTGTGAGTGGCCCAGGTTATCCTTTCTTTCTGTAGAGCAGTAACCAATTCTCTTGAGACAAAAACCACTACATTGATCATTAGGCTTTAGAGATGGAGAAAGTGGATGGATGTAGGCAAGATAAATTATGAATATGTAAATCCTGGAACAGATTCCTTAGTCTGGTTACAAGCAGTAGGAAACAGAAGAAGATTTACACCATAGCACAGTCCTATCTAAATACTATTTCTAGGAAAAATTCAAAGTTTTCTCAACTACTGGAATTTTTAAGTAAAAAGAATTTACATCATTAGAAACAGTACCAAAGGGCTGGGGCTGTGGCTCAGGGGTGGAAGGCTTGCCTCGCATTCAAGAGGCACTGGGTTTGATCCTCAGCACCATGTAAAAATAAATAAATAAAATAAAGGTATTATGTCCATCTACAATTAAAAATATTAAAAAAAAAATACAAAAACACACAGTTCCTTTCTACTTCCACCAACAGTAAATATAGGGGCCAACACCCATCTACCAAGATTACTTCAACTGTTCCTAATTTGTCTCTTCCTTCTTATTTCTCCAATATGTTTTCCTTCACTAATCCCCTTTCCCTCCCATTAATATATTTTTTAAAAAAAGAAAAAATTATTCATAAATCATTGAATTAAGTCTATTTTCATTAATTGTTTGAAAAAATAATTTTTATTTTTATAAAGATAGTTATACTGTAGATATATTTTTTTTCATACAAATACTGTAGTAACATATCATGTTATGATATCATCTCCATTATCATCAACATTTATTGCCTGTATATTTCATGCAGGAAATACAATTGTGCTTCCTATTATGGAACTTAATGCTTTATAGTTTTTCTATTTTGTGATTACAAATAATGTGTTGAACATTTTGGAAAACTTTTTCCTTTCTCTATCCCCAGTATATCAGTAAACATAAAAGTTTAATTTCAATTTTAAATTTCTAGGAGTTGTTATATTCTTTAAGTTTATGTGGATTAACCTTTTTCAAATACCAATGAGAATTTGTAAGGTATATAGAATGCTGAACTAGATGCTGAGAATGTTAAAATAATTTCCCAATAAAGGGGAGTGTAGGTTTCTACACTTATGCATAATCCTTAAGAGGTTTGACTCTGCCCACCATATATTTTGAAAAATAAATTAGAATTCCCTCATATCTTATTTGAAAATCATTGAGGGAGAAGGGTCAACTTTTAATTCCAATGCTTCTCAAAGTCCACAGTGCATAAAGGTGATCCGTAAAATTGTTAAAAAGGCAGATGCCTGATCCAGAACCCAATAGTCTGATTCAATGTGACTTTCCTGGCCTAGAAATATGCATTAAAAATAATCTTCTCTGGTTAATTTTTGCCATGCATTGAACAATGCTGCTTTATTATCAATTCTACCAGACCATTGTATTAAATTTACCATTGACATCTACAAAGGTGAAAAAATTATTAAGACTTAAAAACTTTGTATAGAATAATTCTGGTCTGGGATGGAGCTCAGTGGTAGAGTGCAAGGTCCTGGGTTCAATCCCCAGCACCCCACACACATATCCCCACACACCAAGACAACAACAACAAAAACCAACCCTAAAAAACAAAAAACGACTGCGTAGAATAAAATCCTTAATATTTTCCCCTTCATTACTCTAGCTTTTCTAGCATAATCTATAAAACGAAGAATTTAACATCTTCAGGAATATGAAAAATTTTAAGGCAAAGTGCTTTTCTAACAGAAACATTTAAAACAAAAAAATATTTAAACTTTGAAAGAATCTAAAAATACAGTTTGAGTATCCCTTATTCAAAAAGTTTAGAACCAGAAGTATTTTATATTTTTCCAGATTTTAGAATAATTACACATACATAATGAGATGTTTTGGGGCTTGAGCCCAAACATGAAATTAATTTGTTTCATACATACCTTATACTATAGACCGAAGGCAACTTTATATAGTATTTTTAATAATTTTGTGTATGAAAAAAAGTTTCATCTTGTGGAATTTTCCACCTATGGTACCATATCAGTACTCAAAGTTTCAGATTTTGGTTTTCAGGTTAGGGATGCTCTACCTATATAGCACTCAAGTATAAAATATGCTGATATGAGAAAAACCAAAGGCAAGTTGCTGGTCCAAAAAATGCATTATGACTGAATGAGGATACTCTGTCTTAAAAAAAAAAAAATCAAAAGAATTGCTTATATCCTAAGTCCGAGTGAAATCTACATCCTTACTATACACTTAAAAAAAAAAAAAATCAACTCTGAAATGTGCTAACCTTTCATAAACCTCATGAAAGTTTAAATGAAGTGGAAGAAAACCTCATTTTAAAGAGGTTAAATATAAGAGCCTATTTCTTGTCAAATCTACATGTAAAACTGGGGTGGAGGATCTGCTGTTCCATGCCAATTACTGAAAACTCTCACCTGTGCAATTGATTCTTTTTCCAAATGAGCTCGAGATCCACATGCAATAGCCATTTGATCCTGAGGGAAAAAAGGCAATGAAATAGTTTTTCAGTATTTAAGTATTATTTCTAAATATATTTATTTTCAATGTAAATGTCTTATGTTTAGCAACATTTAAAAAAAATAACATTGAACATTTTTAAGTTTACTGAGGAAGTCAGAATATGCATAGCTTTGAGAAGTCTAATTATACTTAGTAAGAGGACACTGAATTTAACCTGAATAGGGCTAAATATAAGTAGAAAGCATTCGTTTAAATTTTGTATCTTTAGATGATTTTTTTCCTGAATAAAAATATCAATATTATTGAAGAGAGAAAAATGAATTGTATAAGAAAAGGATAATCTACAAATGGTATATACCCTGCAAATCCATGATTAGCAATTAAAAAACTAATATGAACATAATTTAAAGGAATGAGTGGACATAAAATGAATATATGTATAGTACCTTAGCCTTCATTTGTACCCAATAATCAGAAGGTATAATGGAAGTATACTATCAACAAAAAATAAAAATTCAGAAATAAACTTTATAAAAAATGTGGCAACAAATAAACATATGAATAGTATCACTGGAAACAAAAGAATCCAAAACAGGAAATACTATTATTATGAATGAGAAGATATGACAGCATTAAAAAGTCACTGCTCCTTAATCTGTGAATTTAAAGACTATGCCAATAAATATACCAAAATAATTTTTCACTGAACTAGAAAAACGGGTTTTAGGGTTACTACTGAAAAATAAAGAACTAAGGAGAGATCAAAGATGTTGGGTTAGAGGAATGGTGTACTTTCTAGTTGCTCCAACCTCAGAATTCAAGTGGCAGGAGTACTGCTTCTTTGAGAGGTCGGTGACAGAGTGAATTCACTGAAATTCAATACTGACAGAGAATCATAGATACTCGGAAATTTGGGTCCTTTGAACAGAAGACAAGAGCACAGTGGAAGAGCCAACAGATGGCAGGGGTGCCACGTCACAGATGGGAGGAGTAACAGAAACAGAAAAGAGAGAGAAACATAGGAGACAAATTTGGCATGGGAAAACCTGTAGAACAGAAGAGCAGTCTGAACTTAGCTAAACCAAAAGCTAAACAGCAAGCTAGTGTTTGAAAAGTGCTGCGTGTTTCTCATCAGGCAAGTGGAGAGCTGAGGTAGAGAGCCATCTTGAAGAGCCTCCTCTGCAGCTGGCCTCTGCAGGATCCCAGGAGATCATAGCAAATGATCTGTCCAGTTAGTGCCTACCATGTGGCCTAGGGTATACCTAACAGAGTAGAGTGGGATTGAAACAGGCAGAGAGGATTGTGCTCAGGGGATTCAGGTTAGTGCAGCTGGCTTTCCTGTTGACTTTGGTGGCTTATGTGACCAGATGAAGTGGGTCACATACATGGGTGGTAAAATGTGTGAGAACTGTGGAGGGTTGGTAACCTGCCCTACCAGTGGAGTTCTCAGGAGGCCCATGAGTTAAAGATACCCAGCATCTGCCTGACCCTAGGGGTGTATTGGTCTAATCTTTTTGGAGCAGACATCACCCAACAAAGTTCCAAGGTCTGATCATACCTAAACCTCAGCCAGAAATTCTGATTTAGAATTCTGCATCAGCTCTACCAAGGGTGCACCAATCTAGTCTGGACAAAACAACAACTGACAGTGCTTTCCATCCCACCCGACCTTATACTGCTACGAAGTGGGGCTGAGAGCTAGTTCATCCAGCTTTAGTTCCAGCCACTCCAGCTGGTCAACTGGTAAAAACAAAAAGAGGAAGTTTTTAACAATTCCTAGTCCTTGTTTTCTCTAAGGGGCACACAGTTCAAGAAGAGACAGAAAGAAGGGCAGTCTGGTATAGGCAATGACCATCCATTCTTGTTGACACTTTTGAACATCTTGGCAGAGACAATTCTTTCAATTTTTGTAAAGAATTTTCTCCCTCATTTTTTGTTTGTTTGTTTGTTGTTGTTCTTGCTGTGCTGTTTGTAGATATACACGTATGCACAAATTTGCTTTTTTTCATTTTTATCATTCATTTGTTATTTCACATTGTTTTGTCTTTTGAGGGCTGACAGTTTGGTTTGGTATTTTTGTTTATTTCCTTTCTTCTTCCTCTAATAGCTGAATTCTCTTGTTTTCCTATATTAACTTTGCTTTTTATTTTTCTCCTCCTTTATAGCTGTCACTTTTCACCTCTCTTCTGTTTTCTGTTCAGACTGAATATTTTAAACTTTCTTTTCATTTCCTACGCCATTTTCTGTAATTTTATCATCTTTTAGAACCATTTAGTTTACACATCCCTACCCCCACTATTCACGTTGTGCTATTAGTACTATAGATGGTACAGTTGACATCTGCTACTTATTTTAATGCTAGATCTAGTTCACAGCTATTTATTGTTGCTATTGTTAACTGCTCACCCTGCCATTCCTTTTTTTTTGTAGTCAGTAGTATTGAAGATGTCATAGTAGGCACAGGGTTTTTATTTTAATGCTGTATATTGTTTGTTGCTTTTGTTGCTATTGTTTGTTTCCTCCGTTTCTGAGAGGTGCTGGGAATTGACTGGGACACTATGAGTTCACCAGTGGTGATTCTGCTGCTCCTGAGCAAAACCCCCAACCCAGCCAACAGCGTATCTTGCTCCATACACAAACTAGTCCCACTCGAATGTCAGTAATACTTTAACACATAGAATGAGGGAGACTAAAACCCCAAACTGGTAGTAGGCCCCAGGTAGGAACAGCTAGGGGGCTCCTCAGGTCCCACTCACAGACAACTGTTCCAACAGCAAAAACAGAGAGCTTTTAAGACAGTGGGTCGGGATACACAGTGTTGCTGCAATTCGCCAAAAGTGAATTAAGTCAGTAGTTCTGCAGCAACAAGAGGCACTGGAGGTTGAAATTAACATTTACATTATGCTGAACTTATATGTCAAAGCTAAGCTATATGGACAGCCCAGGACTTATTACAAAGGAGTTAATTATTCTCCAAGGGTCCCTCATAAGAGAGAAAGAGGAATCCATCTCAAGAGGTGCAAGTCTAAGACCTATGAAAGCTTGAAGAAACAGGCAAATAAGCCCTCCTCTCCTTCACAATCCTCCAACCAAAGAACCCACAGATACTGAAGGTGATGGAATTCTAGAAAAAGACTACACAAAATGATTATTAAAATGATTGAATAAGCTAAAAGAAAATCTAAGGAACAAATTAAGAGAGAATACAGGTGAGGATACTAGAAGTTGGGCCTACCCAACTCCCTATCATGTCTTAGGAACCAACTTTCTCAACAAAACTCCTAAGGTTCAAGAAGTAAAATCATGGAGCACATTCAAAAAAAGAAGAAAAAAAAATCAACAAATAAAGGACCTAACACTACAGCTCAAAGCCCTAAAAAAAGAAGAAAAGAGCAACACCAAAAGTAGTAGAAGACAGGAAATAGTTAAAATTAGAGCTGAAATCAATAAAATTGAAACAAAAGAAAAAATTGAAAAAATTGACAAAATAGTTGGTTCTTTGAAAAAATAAACAAAATTGATAAACCCTTAGCCACACTAACAAAGGGAAGGAGAGAGAAAATTCAAATTAATAAAATTAGGAATGAACAAGGAAATATCACAACAGACACGAGTGAATTACAAAACATAATTAGAAGATATTTTGAAAATCTATTCTCCAACAAAATAGAAAATCTCAAAGATATCAACAGGTTTCTAGAGACATATGAATTACCTAAACTGAATGAGGAGGACATACACAATTTAAATAGATCAATTTCAAGGAATGAAATAGAAGAAGTCATCAAAAGCCTACCAACAAAGATAAGTCCAGGACCAGATGGGTTCTCAGCCGAGTTCTACAAAACCTTTAAAGAAGAGCTCATTCCAATACTTCTCAAAGTATTTCATGAAATAGAAGAGGAGGGAACCCTCCCAAACTCATTCTATGAAGCCAATATCACCCGGATACCTAAACCAGATAGAGACGCATTGAGGAAAGAAAATTTTAGACCAATATCCTTAATGAACATTGATGCAAAAATTCTCAACAAAATTTTAGCAAACTGCATACAAAAATATATTAAAAAGATAATGCACCATGACCAAGTGGGTTTCATCCCAGGGATGCAAGGTTGGTTCAACATCCAGAAATCAATAAATGTCATTCATCATATCAATAGACTTAAAGTCAAGAACCACATGATTATTTTGATAGATGCAGAAAAAGCATTTGATAAAATACAGCATCCCTTCATGCTCAAAACACTGGAAAAAATGGGGATAGTGGGAACATTCCTTAACATTGTAAAGGCCATCTATGCTAAGCCCATGGCCAATATCATTCTAAATGGTGAAAAACTTGGTGAAAAACTGAAAGCATTCCCCCTAAAAACTGGAACAAGGCAGGGATGCCCTCTTTCACCACTCCATTCAACACTGTCCTTGAAACTCTAGCCAAAGCAATTAGACAGACAAAAGAAATTAAAGAAATTAAAAGATATGAATAGGAAAAGAAGAACTCAAACTATCCCTATTTGCTGATGACATGATTATATATTTAGAGGAACTGGGAAATTCCCACCAGAAAACTTTTAGAACTCATAAGTAAATTCAGTAAAGTAGCAGCATATAACAATGCACATAAATCTAATGCAGTTTTATACATAAGTGATGAATCTTCAGAAAGAGAAGTTAGGAAAACTACCCCATTCACAATAGCCTCAAAAAAAAAAAAAAAAAAAGATACTTAGGAATCAATCTAACAAAAGAGTTTGTGAAAGACCTCTATAATGAGAACTACAGAACACTAAAGAAAGAAATTAAAGAAAACTTTAGAAGATGGAAAGATCTCCCATGTTCTTGGATAGGAAGAATTAATATTGTCAAAATGGTCACACTACCAATAGTGCTATACACATTCAATGCAATTCCAATTAAAATCCCAATGATGTACCTTACAGAAATAGAGCAAGCAATCATGAAATTTGGAAGAATAAGAAACCCAGAATAGCTAAAGCAATCCTTAGCAGGAAGAGTAAAGCAGGGAGTATCACAATACCAGAACTTCAACTATACTACAAAGCAGTAGTAACAAAAACAGCATGGTATTGGTACCAAAATAGAAAGGTAGATCAATGGTACAGAAAAGAGGATATGGACACAAATCCAAATAAATACAATTTTCTTATACTAGACAAAGGTGCCAAAAACATGCAATGGAGAAAAGATAGCCTCTTCAACAAATGGTGCTGGGAAAACTGGAAATCCATGTGCAAGAGAATGAAACTAAACCCCTATCTCTCACCCTGCACAAAACTCAACTCACAATGGATCAAGGACCTTGGAATCTGAACAGAGACCTTGCATCTTATAGAAGAAAAAGTAAGTCCAAATCTTCAACATGGTGGCTGAGGATCAGACTTCCTTAACAAGACTCCCATAGCACAAGAAATAAAAGCAAAAATCAATAACTGGGGTAGATTCAAACCAAAAAGCTTTCTCTCAGCAAAGGAAACTATCAGCAATGTGAAGAGAGAGCCTACAGAGTGGGAGAAAATCTTTGCCACTCATACTTCAGATAGAGCACTAATTTCCAGAATATATAAAGAACTCAAAAAACTCTATACCAAGAATACAAATAATCCAATCAACAAATGGGCTAAGGATATGAACAGACACTTCACAGAAGAAGATCTACAAGCAATCAACAAACATATGAAAAAATGTTCAACATCTCTACTAATAAGAGAAATGCAAATCAAAACCACCCTAAGATTCCATCTCACCCCAATTAGAATGGTGATTATCAAGAATACAAGCAACAATAGGTGTTGGAGAGGATGTGGGGAAAAAGGTACACTCATACATTCCTGGTGAGGCTGCAAATTAGTGCAACCACTCTGGAAAGCAACGTGGAGATTCCTTAGAAAACTTGGAATGGAAACATCATTTGACCCAGCTATCCCACTCCTCAGCCTATACCCAAAGGACTTAAAATCAGCATACTACAGAGATACAGTCACATCAATGTTCATAGCTGCTCAATTCACAATAGCCAGACTGTGGAACCAACCTAGATGCCCTTTGATTGATGAATGGATAAAGAAACTGTGGTATATATATACAAAGGAATATCAGTCAGCCATAAAGAATAAAAAAAATTTGCTGAATTCATTGATGAGGTCTAGAAGTTTTCTGGAGGAGGTTTTTGGATCCTCTAAATATAGAATCATGTCATCTGCAAATAGTGACAGCTTAAGTTCCTCTTTTCCTATTTGTATCCCTTTAATTTCTTTGGTCTGCCTAATTGCTCTGGCTAGAGTTTCGAGGACAATGTTGAATAGAAGTGGTAAAAGAGGACATCCCTGTCTTGTTCCTGTTTTTAAAGGGAATGGTTTCAGTTTTTCTCCATTAAGAATGATGTTGGCCATGGGCTTAGCATAAATAGCCTTTACAATGTTCAGGTATGTTCCTACTATCCCTATTTTTTCTAGTGTTTTGAGCATGAAGGGGTGTTGTATTTTGTCAAACGCTTTTTCTGCGTCAATGGAAATAACCATATGATTCTTATCCTTAAGTCTATTGACATGATGGATTACGTTTATTGATTTACGGATGTTAAACCATCCTTGCATTCCAGGGATGAACCCCACTTGATCGTGGTGCACAATTTTCTTAATATGTTTTTGGACACGGTTTGCCAATATTTTGTTAAGGATCTTTGCATCTATATTCATCAAGGATATTGGTCTAAAATTTTCTTTCCTTGATGTGTCTTTTCCTGGTTTGGGTATGAGGGTGATATTAGCTTTTATATGAGGGTGATATTAGATTTTATAGTAGGCTATAAAATCAACACGCATAAATCTGAAGCATTTTTATATGCGAGTGATGAAACAGCTAAAAGGGAAATGAGGAAAACAACTCCATTTGCAATAGCCTCAAAAAAAAAAAAAAATACTTGGGAATCAATCTAACCGAAGAGGTAAAAGATCTCTACAATGAAAACTACAAAACATTGAAGAAAGAAATTAAGGAAGACCTTAGAAGATGGAAAGATCTCCCATGTTCTTGGATAGGAAAAATTAATATTGTCAAAATGGCCATACTACCAAAAGTGCTATACACATTCAATGCAATTCCAATTAAAATCCCAATGACGTACCTTACAAAAATAGAGCAAGCAATCATGAAATTCATCTGGAAGAATAAGAAACCCAGAACAGCTAAAGCAATCCTTAGCAGGAAGAATGAAACAGGGGGTATTGCAATACCAGAACTTCAACTATACTACAAAGCAATAGTAACAAAAACATCATGGTATTGGCACCAAAATAGAAAGGTAGATCAATGGTGCACAATAGAGGACACGGACACAAACCCAAATAAATACAATTTTCTCATAGTAGACAAAGGGGCCAAAAACATGCAATGGAGAAAAGATAGCCTCTTCAACAAATGGTGCTGGGAAAACTGGAAATCCATGTGCAAGAGAATGAAACTAAACCCCTATCTCTCACCCTGCACAAAACTCAACTCACAATGGATCAAGGACCTTGGAATCTGAACAGAGACCCTGCATCTTATAGAAGAAAAAGTAGGTCCAAATCTTCACCTTGTTGGCTTAGGATCAGACTTCCTTAACAGGACTCCCATAGCACAAGAAATAAAAGCAAGAATCAACAACTGGGATAGATTCAAACTAAATAGATTTCTCTCACCAATGAAACTATCAGTAATGTGAAGAGAGAGCCTACAGAGTGGGAGAATATCTTTGCCACTCGTACTTCAGATAGAGCACTAATTTCCAGAATATATAAAGAACTCAAAAAACTCTACATGAAGAATACAAATAACGCAATCAACAAATGGGCAAAGGATATGAACAGACACTTCACAGAAGAAGATCTACAAGCAATCAACAAACATATGAAAAAATGTTCACCATCTTTAGTAATAAGAGAAATGCAAATCAAAACCACCCTAAGATTCCATCTCACCCCAATTAGAATGGTGATTATCAAGAATACAAGCAACAATAGGTGTTGGAGAGGATGTGGGGAGAAAGGTACACTCATACATTGCTGGTGGGGCTGTAAATTAGTGCAACCACTCTGGAAAGCAGCGTGGAGATTCCTTAGAAAACTTGGAATGGAAACATCATTTGACCCAGCTATCCCACTCCTCAGCCTATACCCAAAGGACTTAAAATCAGCATACTACAGAGATACAGCCACATCAATGTTCATAGCTGCTCAATTCACAATAGCCAGATTGTGGAACCAACCTAGATGCCCTTTGATTGATGAATGGATAAAGAAACTGTGGTATATATATACAATGGAATATTACTCAGCTATAAAGAATAATAAAATTATGGCATTTGCAGGCAAATGAATGAAATTGGAGAATATCATGTTAAGTGAGATAAGCCAATCTCAAAAATCCAAAAGACGAATGATAAGCAGATGATGCCACATAATAGGGGGTGGGAGGGGGGCAAGAATGGAGGAAGGAGGGACTATGTAGAGGGAAAAGAGAGGTGGGAGGGGTGGGGGGAAGGAAAAAAATAACAGAATGAATCAAACATCATTACTCTATGTAAATGTATGAATATGCAAATGGTATGCTGTTACTCCATGTACAAACAGAAACAACATGTATCCTGTTTGTTTACAATAAAAATAAATTAAAAAAAAAGAATAAAAAAAATTATGGCATTTGCAGGCAAATGGATGAAATTGGAGAATATCATGCTAAGTGAGATAAACCAATCTCAAAAAACCAAAGGATGAATGATCTTGCTGATAAGTGGATGATACATACATAATGAAACATAATGGGGGGTTGGAGGGGGCAAAAATGGAGGAAGGAGGAACTGTATAGAGGGAAAAGAGGGGTGGGAGGGGTGGGGGGAAGGAAAAATAACAGAATGACTCAAACACCATTACCCTATGTAAATGTACGATTATACAAATGGTATGCCTCTACTTCATGTACAGAGAAATAAGATGTATCCCATTTATTTACAATAAAAATAAATTTAAAAAAATCAATGAATGGTGCTTGCTTTGGCAATACAGAGAAAATTGGAATAATACAGAGAAAATTAGCATGGCCCCTATGCAAGGATGACACGTAAATTCATTTCTTCATTGTATTGTGATTTCCTTTTAGGTGTATTGTGCTAAATGAAACTTGTCAAATAAATCTTCCTTTTAAAAACTGCAAAAAAATAAAAAATAAAAAGAATCAATAAATGGGATGGTGTCAAACTAAACAGCTTCACAGCAAAGGAAATAATCAAGAATGTGAAGACAGAATCTACAGAATGAGAAAATCTTTACCACATGCACATCAGATAGGGCACTAATCTTCAGGATATATAAACAACTCAAAAAACTTAACACCAAAAAAAAAAAAAAAAAGGCAGACGCGGAGCCTCTTGGGAAATGAAGTCTTTTTTTCAAAGTGCTTGCCGCTCAGCTGGGTCCAGGCCCTTGCATCTTGACGGATTCCAGGCGTTGGGAGGGACAAGAACCTCCTAAATGTGGAGCCCAAGTTTGAGAGTGCAACCTGCCTGATGTGGAGCAAGGCTTTGAGGGTCTCAGAGTGGAAAGTGCACTACAAACTCTCGTAATCCTGACCGCTTCGTCTGTGGCCACAGCCTACCTAGGGTGGGCCAGATTTGTTCCTGACCCTAGCAGATGAACCCCAGGACGGGGCCGAGCCGGAATGTGGGGGCGCCGGGAGGCCTGCCTGTTGGACTTGCAGACAAACTGAGGAAAATGTGCTGAGGCGGGGGTCTAGAATTCAAAGGTCATAGGTCACTGTAGCGAGTTGTAAAGGGCTGAAAGCCAGAGGGGTGTTAAGGAGAGACTCAGGGACTGAATACTCAGGGACGGATTGGTGGGTAGGGGAGTTGGAGGGAGGAGAAGCGGGGAGGGGAGGGAGGCGGGCATAGAGCCAGGAGAAGGGGAAAGAATTCCTTGAATATTCATTTCCTGAGTTGGGCTGACACTGCCCGTCACTTAACTGGGCCTCACTCATTTGCAACCCCAGCTGTCAGGGTGAGGAGATGGCTTCTCCCTCTAGACAGCCCCCCTTGGGAGAGTCAGGGCTGCTTCAAGGGAGCCGAAGCCTGGTACAATCAGCCTGCTCCCCGGTGAGGGAAAGACGCCTGGAGCATCAGTTGAAACCTGGAGACACCTTGGCTGGATTAGCACTCAAATACGGAGTGACGATGGAACAGATTAAGCGTGCAAACCGCCTTTACACTAATGACTCCATCTTCCTGAAGAAAACCCTCTACATCCCCATCCTGAGAGAGCCCAGAGACCTGTTCAATGGTTTGGATTCTGAGGAAGAGAATGATGGAGAGGAAGAGGTAGACCCAAGTAAGGATGAAGTTTGACCACATACAGTTGAGAGGAAGAAATAGAATCAGGATGTGCCAATGGTGACGTTCTCCCCAAACCTGGCCAGGAACACCCCACTCCCATCTATGACCTCTCTGCCTCTGATTTCCTTAAGAAGCTTGATTCACAGATCAGCCTGTCAGAGAAGGCTACTGCCCAAAAACTGAGAAAAGGGGAAAGCAGGGTAGCTGGGGAAGATGCAGGTCTCCATCAGAGCTCCCCTTGGATGCAGCAACGAGCAGTCCTAGGTCCTGTGCTGCTGACCCGGACCTCTCGGACCCTGGCACTTGGGACCAGGAGGATGAAATCTTCAAACTCTGATGTTCCCAGAACTGAGAGGAGCAGGATGTGGAAGAAGCATCGTGAGGGGGAGAGGAGTCTGAGGTAAGGCTCAAGGACATGGCTTTCCAGCCTAACTCCCTCAACTCCAGCTGTCTTCTCCAGCCTCCTTATGTACAAGAATTCCTTGGCCTGGAGCATTTTTCTGGCAAGAGTAGGAGATGGGGCCTAGACCCCTCCCCAGTTTTAGGGCTGAATCTAGAGTTTTTCCTTTAGATTCAGAAGGTTCTTTTTATATCCCTGCTACCTTTCCTATCCCTTTCACCACTCTCTGGCCTTAGAGCAGAGAAACAGAGACTTCCCTTCAACTTCTTCCCCATCTCCAATTGTGTTACCTAATTTATTTGGTGCTATGTTGAAGTAATATTTATTTGCTGTATCTAACTCTTTCCCACTGTTAGCTGAAAAGTGGGATTTCTAGAGCACTGTGGTGAGGGGAACCCAGAAACACTGAGCTGGTCCCTCAGCTTCCCTACCTTCTTACCCAAGCATGTTATCAAGGACAGGGGAATCATGATCTAGTACCATCATGGAAGATGGTGGACTGTGCCAAGTCTTTTCCTTAGTCTCAAGGTGAAGGATTTGGGTTCATTCTGACTAACCAGTTCCCTATAAACTCTAAGAAAAAGCAGCAATGTAGGAACCTGAATTATCCATTCTTCCAGTTCACCCTTCTAACCTGTCTCTGCTCAGCCTGCAGTGGGGCTAAGGGATGGAACACACATTGCCTTGGGATGTGAGAAGGACAGTTGTGGGAGTCTCTTTGTTACACCCCCTCCCCACTAAAGCCTGTCTGTGTTAAAAAAAAAAAAAAAACAACCAAATAACCCAATCAATAAATGGACTAAGGAATCAAGCTGACACTTCAGAGAAATGAATAAGATATACAATCAGCAAATACAAGAAAAAATGTTCAGCATCTCTAGCAATTAGAGAAATACAAATCAAAACTATCATCTCATTCCAGTCAAAATGGCAATCATCAAGAATACAAATAACAATAAATGTTGGGGAGAATGCAGGGAAAAAGGTACACTTATACATTGTCGGTAAGATTGCAAACTGGTCCAACCACTCTGCAAAGCAGTATAGAGATTGCTCAGAAAACTTGGAATGGAACTACCATTTGACCCAGTTATCCTACTCCTGGGTATATACCCAAAGGACTAAAAATCAGCATACTATAGTGACATAGCCACATCAATGTTTATAGTAGCTCAATTTACTATAGCTAAACTATGGAACCAATCTAGGTGCCCTTCAACAGATAAATGGATAAAGAAAATGTGGTATATATACACAATGGAATATTACTCAGCCATAAGGAAGAATAAAATTATGGCATTTGCCAGTAAATGGATGGAACTAGAGAATATCATGTTAAGTGAAATAAACCAATCCCCAAAACCATAGGCAAAATGTTCTCTCTGATATGTGGGTGCTAACACACAATGGGGGGTAGGATGGGGGTGGGAATAGAAGTTCACTGGATTAGACAAAGGGGAATGGAGGGAAGAGAGGGCTAAAATTCAGGGCTTGGAATGAGATACTCCAAGCTCTGAAAGAAAACAACTGCCAACCAAGATTGCTATATCCAGGAAAGCAGTCATTCAGAACTGAGTAAGTAACAAAAACTAAGAGTCAACTATAGGAGTTCATGACCACTAAACGTCAAACGTAGAACTCAAACCCTAGAGCTCCTATATGGATGAAGCTCACCAAAAGAGTAGTTAAACAGGTAAAAACTAAGACCCAACTCAAAATTATAAACATCTCTTCATAATTTCAAATGTAAATGGTCTCAACTCTCCAATTCAAAGATACAGATTGGCAGAGGAGATTAAAAAGCAAGACTCAACTATATGAACTATATGTTGTTTGCAAGAGACTCATATTATAGGCAAAGAAAATACAGGCTAAAAGAAAAGGGTGGAAAAAGATATTCTATGCAAACAGTAAATAAAAAATATTAGGAATAGCTATTCTCATATCTATCAAAGCAGATTTTAAGCAAAAATTAATCAGAAGAGAAAAGAACAGTCACTAAAGTTTGGTAAAGGGAATAATCCAACAAGAAAATATACATATTTATGCCTTAAATATTGCTGCAAATGGACGTAACAGACAGCTATAGAATATTTTGTCCAACAAGAAATGAATTCACTTTCTTTCCAGTACTACATAGAACCTTCTCCAAAACATCATATTTTAGAAACAAAACAAAACAAAACAAAACCCTTGCATCTCATCAGATCACAATGGAATCAAATTAGAAATCAATATTAAGAAAAATGACTGAAACCATATAAACACATGGAGATTGAATAGTCCCATGAGCAAGAAATGGATCATAGAAGAAATGAGAAGTGAAATTAAAAAATTCCTAGACTCAAAAAAGAATAGGATACAGTTTACCAAAATCTATGAAACACTATAAAGGCAGTTTTAAGAGGAAAATTTATTAAGTCCCTACATTTAAAAAATCCCAAATAATCTAATGTTAAATCTCAAGGCCCTAGAAAAGAGGAGCAAACTAATTCCAAAAACAGCATAAAATGAGAAATAACTAAGATAAGAGTTGAAATTAATGAAATAGAGAATAAAAAATATAAAAGATCAGTGTAACAAAAGAGCTGGTTCTTTGAAAACATAAACAGGATTGATAAATCCTTAGCCAAACCAGCCAAAAGAGAAGACTCAAATCAACAAGAGATGAAAAAAAAGATATTACTATAGACGTTTTTGAAATTTAGAGGAGCATAGGGACTATTTTGAAAACTTAAAATTAAATTAGAAAATCTGGACGATATTGACAAATTTCTAGACTAATATGACCTATCTAAATTGAATCAAGATACAGAAAACCTAAATTAGTCAATATAAAGTAATTATACTGAAAGTCTTCCAATAAAGAAAAGCCCAGTACCGGTAGACGTCCAGCTGAGTTCTACCAGACCTTAAAAAAAATAATGTGCCTGATGTGGTGGTGCACACCTCTAACCCCAGAGACTTAGGAGGCTGAGGCAGAGGGATTGCAAATTCAAAGTCAGACTCAGCAACTTAGTGACACACTTTGTCTCAAAAAAAAAAAAAAAAAAGGATTAGCCAGGGATGGTGGCTTATGCCTATAATTCCAGCAGCCTGGAAGGCTGAGGTAGGAGGAGTTCAAAGCCAGCCTCAGCAATTTAGCAAGGCCCTAAGCAAATCAGTGAGACTCTGGTTAAGTGCCCAGTACCAATTCAAAAAAAGGACTGGGGATGTAGCTCATTGGTACAGTGCCCCTGAGGTTAATCTCCAGCACCAATATCACTACCAACAACAATCACCAAAACCAAAGAAAAAAAAGAACGAATGCCAATCTTCCTCAAATACTAAACAGGAAGGGAGAGAATAATCCCAATTTCATTCTATGAAGTCACCTGATACTGAAACTAGATAGAGACAACATGAAGGAAATTACAGACCAATATCCCTGATGAACATAGATGCAAAAACTTTTAACAAAATATTAGCAATAAGCATTCAAAAACATATTAAGAAGATTGTATAGCATGATCAAGTTGGTTTCATCAAGAGACGTGAGGTTGGTTCACCATACACAAATTAATAAATGTAATCCATCACATAAATAAAATTAAGGACAAAAAAAAATCAACTCTCTCAACACAAGTGGAAAACCTTTGACAAAATCAAGGACCCATTTAAAAAGACAATAAAAACCAGGTATAGAAGGAACTTATCTTAACATCATAAAGGTTACAGAGAACAAACCCAAAGCCAACATCATACTGAACATAAATTGAAAGCATTTTCTAGAAAACCAGGAACAAGACAAAATGTCTACTCTTACCATGAGGTACAGGGCATTAAAGCCAGGGTCTTGCACATCTATATAAGTTCTCTACTATTTAAGTACATACCCAGTCACTGAAGTCATAATAACAAAAATAGCTTATATGTATAGTTATAATGCACTAATTAAAATAAACATAGAACTAAGATCAGTAGAGTAGAACAGGTGGATTCAGAGAGGGAGAAAAGGAGGAAAAGAGAAGAAAGAAGGCACCAGAGAATGGAATTGACCAAATTATGTTAGGTACATGTATAAGTGTGACATAATGAATCTCACTATTACATACAATGCACCAATTAAAAAAATATGAAAAAAATCAAGAAAACTCTAAGAGTAAAGGAGGACTAGTCCCACAGAATGTTAAAATGTATTGTAAAGCTACAATAATTAAAACTAAGATGCTGGAATGTGAATAGACAAATCCATGAACCAGAATGGAAAGGCCAAAAGAAACATGCAAAAAAAGTCATATGAGGACTTAAAAACATTATAAAGATTTTAAATCAGTGGGAAAAGATGAACTGAAAAATGGTATGGGTCATGTTGGGAGGCAACTGGAATAAAGCTGGATCTGAGGTTTTAGTTGCTTGGATATATTCCACATATGTAGAAGATTTCACTATAAAACATCAGAAATCATTTTGTAAATAATCTCAAAAAAGGTGCAGGTATACAAAAATCCATAAGACAGATCAATTTGATAATGAAATTTTTTAAAATTGTCATGAAGCAAAACAACTAAATCTAACCACATTTAGGGCTCAGTGGTAGAGCGCTCACGTAGCACATATGAGGCACTGGGTTTAATCCTCAGCACCACATAAAAATAAGTAAAATAAAGATATCATGTCCATCTACAACTAAAATAAAATAAAACATTTTAAAAAATCTGACCATATTCAAAGTTAAAAGACAAACTGGGGAAAAATATTGGCAATTTACATTACAGACAAAAGGTTAATTTCCAAAATGCATAAAGTGCATCTACAAAATATTATTACTTTGCACTACTAAGGACTGAACCCAGGAGTGCTCTGCCATTAAGCTATCCCTTTTAAAAAATTTTTATTTTGAGACAGGGTCTCCCTAAATTGTCCAGACTGGCCTGAAACTTGTGATCCTCTTGCCTCAGCCTCCTGAACGGTTGGGATTGTATGTGTGTGCCACTGTGCCCAGCACTTCTGCAAATTATTAAATATCCCAAATTATAGTTGGAAAAGTACAGGTTCTGAACAGACAGTTCACAACAGATGCAATGAAAATTGGTCTTAAACAAAATTAAAAACACCTTCAATTACAGTTTTACTAAGAGCAATGTAAACAAAAGCTATCAGTTTTTACTACATTGTGTCTGCACATTTCTGCAGAAAGTATTCATCAAAATTAAAAATAAACACATAACCTGACCTGACCCCCAAGGAATTTCACGCAAGGTTAATGTTTCATTGTTAACTAACCAAAGAAACTGGACATGAAGTTGTGAATGAACGAACAAGTACTTTTGTGCATAAATATGACTCCCTCTCCAAGAAACACAGTTAACTGGAAATATAGGAATAATGTATATATAGACAATGTTACAATCTTCATTTTCTAAAAAATGAATATATATATATAGACAAAATCTATAAAAGAAATGGATAATACTACTTCTGGGAGTAAGTAATGAAAGGTAGAGCTAGTTTCACAGTACATCTCCTCGGCATTTGAATTTTGAATGATTCACCAAAATAAATAAAAATTTAAAAGGCTCGTTGTAAAGAAATTAAAAAGTATATAAATTTACATATATGTGATAAAATTTTTAGATAGTCATTTTACTACTTAAAAAGTAGTCACTGTATCATATATTATGTTCGTATGTGTTTTTTCCCCTCTGCATTTTAAAAACATCACAGTTGAAATTTACACACACACTCACACACACACACACACAATGCTTTTTCATATAAAAGTTTCTCATGTTTGAATTGATTGTTCTTGGACTTTTTATTACGAGTATTTTGAAACATACATAAAAGAAGAAAAGTGGAAAATGAAGTCCCAAACACCAACTATCTGCCTTCAACAATCACTGGTACATGACCAATAGTGCTTCGTGAAAAGACCCCAACCACCTTCCCATTAAATCTAGAGACTTCATACACTCAAAATGATATATATTTCAATCAAAATACCACAATCGTAACTAAATCATTAGTAATTTCTTTAAACCTTCTGTCTTAGTCAACTTTTGTATCACTGTGACCAAAATACTGGACAAGAACAACCTAGAGGGGAAGTTGATTTGGGGCTCACAGTTTCAGAGGTCTCAGTCCATAGACAAGCAGTTCTACTGCTCTGGACCCAAGGCAAGGTAATCATGGTGAAAAGGCCCATTGCATCCAGCTCAAATTATTCTTTGAAAGGATCTTTACATTTTCCCTAACTGGGTATGATATTGACTATTTCATCACATCCTTGCCAGTTCTAATTATCCCAATTTAAAACTTGCTAATTTTATAAGGTAAAATATTTACCACATGTGATTTGATTCATTTTTTCCTATATGAAAAAAACAACTTTGCCAGGCATGGTAATCCCACCTGTAATCCCAGTGGCTCTGGGAGGCTGAGGCAGGACGATCAAAAGTTCAGCCTCAGCAACACAGCAAGGCCCTTAGCAACTTAGGGAGACCCTGTCTTAGAATAAAAAGGAAGAAAAAGGGTTGGGGATATGGCTCAGTAATTAAGTGCCACTGGGTTCAATCCCTGGTACACTCCCCGTCACCAACCAAAAAAACAAAAACTAAAACTTTTGGGAAATTGTACTGTAATTTCTCTTGGAAATTACTTGTTATAATTTTTGCCTATTTTTAGTAGTAATGATAATGAATTCCCTTCTTTCTCTGGAGTTATGGTTTGGATGTGAGGTGTCCCCCAAAAGCTCATCTGTGAGTCAATGCAAGAAGGTTTAGAGGAGAAATGATTGGGTTTTCAGACTCTTAATCCAATCAGTATATTAATCCCTACTAAGATAACTATGTTGTAACTGAAGGCAGATAGGGTGTGGCTAGAGAACATGAGTCATTGGGAGGTATAGTTTTGGGGCACATTTTTTGTATCTGACAAGTGGAGTCAGTCTCTCTCTGCTTCCTGATCATCGTGTGAGCCACTTCCCTCCACCATACTCTTCTGCCATGATGTTATGCCTCACCTGGAGTCCAGAGGAATGGAGCCGGCTGCCTATGGACTATAGACCTTTGAAACTGTGAGCCCCCAAATAAACTTGTCCTCCTCTATGCTGTTCTGGTCAGGCCTTTTAGTCACAGCAGTGAAAAAGCTAACTAAAACATTTGGCTAAGGTATTTTGTGCAGGAAGGTAGAGAATAGTTTTCTTAAAGAAAAACCATGTTAAAATAGTTCAGGGGCTGGGGAGATAGCTCAGTCGGTAGAGTGCTTGCCTTGTAAGCATAAGGCCTTGGGTTCGATCCCCAGCACCCAAAAAAAAAAAAAAAAAATAGTTCAGACAGAATATGAAAAATAAGCTTTAATTTTGAATCCAAAAAGAACAGTAACATTTTTGAACTATAGATAAAAATGAACATCTTTCAATTTTTTAGAGATTCACGAGTAGAGTTAAAATATAAATTACACTAAAAACAGTTTCAAAGCAAAACCTTTCACTTAAAATCTCATTTTTCCCTCCAGCATAATTCCCTAAAAGCTTTTAAGAGAGTTTTGTGTATATGAAGAATTCTGAAGTCCTAAATCCGGAGACTGATCTTACTATCAGGTAGAATTAATCTAAACAGTTTTTCAAAAAGTTGGCTGTTCTTCAGCAATGAAGATTTATATTTTAAAAACTAACCATATTAGAAAATATATATGGCATTGAGTCTCTTTATTTTAAGCCTCATTTAGAATACACCTGAATTTCTTATGAAATGTTTAATCAGGTTCCAAGTTCAAAGCCAGCCTCAGTAATTTAATGAGGTCCTAAGCAACCTGTCTCAAAATAAGAAAAAAAAGGGTTGGCGATGTGGCTCAGTGGTTAAGTGCACTCCTGGGTTTAATCCTTGGTATCCAAAACAAAACAAAAAATAACAAAAAAAACCCTCTTTTCTAGCACTTTTGCAGTGAAATATTTTCTTATAAGTCACAAGAGAAAAGGAATAGACTAGAAATAGATAAATTCAATTGTTTTAACAATCATAAACAGTAACATTAGAATTAGCTCTAATGGAGAAAAATCAAGCACAAAGACTAAGGTTTATTTAGAGGTACCAGTAGTCAGGCCTGTAATCCCAGCGATTCAGAAGGCTGAGGGAGGAGGATCACAAGTTTGAAGCCAGTCTCAGCAACTTTGTGAGACCTCTCTTAAAATAAAAAATGGATATGGATGTAGCTCAGTGGTTAAGTTATCCTGGGTTTAATCTCCAGTACCAAAAAATTTTAAAGAGAGGTACTGATTATAAAGTGCTGAATACAGACTAAACATTTTGTTTCAATCATGACTTCAGGATTAGGAAGTTGGGCTCATTATTCATTCATCATAAAATAGGTAGGTGAAATAGATTAACTCCCTTAAGACAACATCAAATTTGAGCATAGGTCTGTTTAAATTCCACAAAAAATAAGAAACACACTGAAATGGAAACAGAAACTGGTATAAGCATTCCAAAAAACAAAATGGCTCCAAATGAGGTAGAGATATAGAAACAAAGCTGAATCAATTTTAGAAATTAATAGCAGAAAAATCAGATGTTAAAATCAATTATATTTATCCAATGTGGGCAGAAATGGAAAAGTTGGCATTAGAAGTGAAGTACTGAGATTAAAAAGTAAAGGTTTGATTATAAAAGCTCTGCCCCCCCGAGCATTTTCCTCAAAAGCAATATGTAGGTTCACTGTTAAAAACAAAATAAAATTAATCTAAAGAAAAAAATTAAATGGATACCTGTAATCCCACCATTCAGAGACAACTAATGCTAATGATTTTATGCATACAAGTATTTTACACAATATATAAATATATTAACATGTAATTTTATATAAATATTATATAGCATATACATATATCAATTTATATACATTACATATAAATATCATAAATAATATAATATGTTAACATTGGTTATTTCTGGAGAGTCAGTTAATATTATTACATATCTTTCTATGCATCTCCAGGAGTTTAAAATATGAATTTTCACTTAATTATGTATAATGTTCAGCTATCCTGTAACAGTCAATCTAACCAGTATAACTTAATATTAGACATTTTATTTCTAATTTTTCACTCTTACTAAAATGCACTACTATAATTTTTAAAATAAGCAAAAATTTATTTTTATATACATTAAATTTCCTTATAATAAATTTCTCAAAGATGGGTCAATGAGTATATATTAATGGATTGATGGATATGAATTATTTAAAACTGCTGATTCATGTTTCCAACTTGTTCTAGAAACATCAATTTGCATAGACTCAACATATAAATTTGACATTTATTCTTTTCTTCCTCTAATTTGATAAAAAGTGAATTAGTGCAGTACAAAAAGGCTCTAGTATAATATACATTCATTTGTATTAAGATGTTATGGTTGAAATTAGCTTTTAAAATTTCATTTGGCAAAACAGCTTTTCAAGTTGTGTTTGCAACTAAAATCAAAATACAGCTATGCCCTTTCCATTCCAATAGCACTCCTGCAAATGTGGTGATGTTCCTAAAATCTGCTGTACTTTCTGTAAGAAGTGTGGCAAGCACCAACCCCACAAAGTGACCCAGTAGAAAAAGGACAAGGAGTCTCTATGGTCAGGGAAAGTGACTGTATGACAGGAAGCAGTGGCTATGGTGGGCAGACTAAGCTGATTTTCTGATTACAAAGAATGTGTTGAGCCAGCTGCACATCTAAGAGAGACTGATGGCTACCTAGAGATGTAAGCATTTTGAACTGTGAATACAGAAGAAAGGGTCAAGTGATCTACTTCTGAGTTTCATCTTTTATTGAGGTTGTGTTAAAACAATAGAATTTTTCTTTAAAAAAAAAAAGCATGCAGAGTTATGTGAGGATGTTGGTCTTTGTTATAGCTGGCTGATGGATGCAGAGAGGACTATTATATTGCTTGCTCTACTTTTGGTATGTTCAAAATTCAGAGTAGAAAGTCAAAAGAAAAAATAAAAAGCATGCCAACATGTATCTATGCAGGATGGTGATATATGATTTGTTTAGAGATAAGGGCATGCTCTAAATAACTTAAGGTTTTTGCTTCTTACTATCAACCATTCCATGATGAGTCTTTAAGCTTTTATATAAGTATATTTAAAACTACTACTATGTTGCTAAAATATAAGTATTCAGAAAAAAACTGGTCCATTAAAAGAGTATTAACACTGGTTATTTTGGGGTGATAGGATGTGGCTGGTTATTTTCCTTGAGTCTGTTTCTAATCCTTCTATGTATAAACATAAAACCAAACAAGAACCCTATTATTCATATCTATGCTACATCTAGATTCTTCTTACTATTTGCCACACTGGCAGCATTTCTAAAATCAGTTCTGTATCTACCTCTTCATAATGTTTTCCTAAATTCCAGATGAGTTTTTATACAAATTTGGTATTTTAGTCATATATTCCCTTAAGAGAATGTGGCTTCTGGTACCATTCATGGCTATATTTTTAAATGTAAAACGTGGCTTTCTCTTTGAAATTGATATACAGTAGTATTCACTTGTATTGAGCACCTAGTATTTGTATTACTTTAGTGACAAGAAGGTGTCTCTTCTAGTGAAGTTTACTTTCCACTGGGGTAGAAGGCAGTGACTAATTTAGATAAAACTTACTTAAATTCCACACGAACAGTTCCACATGACCCAATTTCCAACGTAACAGGACTATATATCTTTAAGAATCACAAATTTAATCTTTTCAGATAAAATTCATTTTAAATCCTATACCCTTTCCTGCCTTTTTAAATCAAGAGATATTTTTCTCTTGATAATCATTGGGTTATTAAGTTTCTGAAAATTTCTGTGGTTAGCACAAAAATCATGGTTATTAAGAGGAAGGTTTAATTCTACTAGAACAGAGGTGGCCAGTGAGTTAAAGTCAATTTGCTACCTGTTTCTGAACAGCCTATGAGCTGAGAAATATTTTTACATTTTCAAAGGGATGAGGCGAGGAGGAGAGGACAAGGAAGAAACAGAACATAAGTGATTCACAAAGTCTAAAATATTTATTCTACCCTAAGAGAAAATTTTGCTGTTCCTTATCTGAGGAAATTCCACTTTTGAATCAGGTTTGTTGACATTAAAACATGGCTCTCGTCCTGAGTCACCTCTTTTAACCATTTGGGAAACACACTGTGATATGCTGAGAAAAGACTCTCCTGGAAGTTTTATTAAATACAGATTACCACCTTCTATATAAATCTCAGCAAAATGTTTGCATAACTGCCTGATATTTACTCACAAACTCCCAAGATAAAACAAATAGACTAGTCTCTAATTTGCTTGCGTGGTCCATTAAAAAAAAAAAAAAGGAAAGCAGTGACTGTCTTATTCTTTTAAGGAAAAACTAAACCAAACACACACACACACACACACACACACACACAAATATATATGAAATATTGGTGCACCAAAATTACAACTGCTAAACCATTTGAAGATAGAGCGATATCAGGGTCACTAGTAAGTGATCACTCTAGACTGAGCTGAGTATAAGAGTGTGTGGTTAGTATTTGTTTCCTATAGTGTTTCCTAACATAATTTTATTTTGATATGTCTTTCATGTCATTACCACTAGACATCTTCAGGGTTAAAAACTAAACTTGTTTGAACTATGGCTAAATGAGAATTTAAGGTCTAAATCCATGGCCTAAGAATTACTCTGATTATGAAGTACAGACTTTCTATCATCAATTTTTGCCTATTCAGGATTTTTTTTTGAATAGTTACTCCATGAAATAAGTAATCATCATAGACTTTGCTTAGAAAAATCACTACAAAACCAAGTGTATTTTTATTAAAACAGAATAACCACTGGTTAGAAAATTTAAAAGGTAGTTGCACATTAAAAAAGTGATGTGGGGAAGATACTAGGAAACAATATTGATCAAATTATATTGTTATAGTGTGTGTGTATGAATATGTAATAATTAATTCCACTATTATATATAATTATAAGGTACCAATAAAAATGGAAAAAAATGATGTGGGAACAGAAAACACAAACAAAATATTTGGAACTAAAATGGAAATATCGTATTTTGCTTTTGTGTGTAATATAAAGCACTATTTAAATTATGTTTATTTTTAAAACCTTAAAAGAACAATTATCTTTAGAGGTGACTTTTCTAAACTGACCTTGTGAAAAGTTGGGACCAGACATGTAACTTAATGTAAGAGGAAATATAAGTAAGAAGCAGTATCAAATTTGTTTCTGTTGCAATAAAAAAATAAAAATAAGTTCAGAATAAATACAATAGAAGCCATTGAAAAAGTTACTGGAGAAAATACTTACTGTCAAAATATTATCAAAAGGCATTAAAGTTAACTACTGCCATCTAGTGAGTTAGTTATGTAATTTTAAGACAGGACCATGGTGTGGTGGTACTGGGGATTGAACCCAGAGGCTCTAAACCACACTGAGCCTTATCCCCAATCCCCAGCCCTTTCTCATATTTTATTTAGAGACAGGGTCTGCTGAGTTGCTTAGGGCCTTGCTAAGTTGCTGAGGCTGGCTTTGAATTTACGATCCTCCTACCTGGGATTCTGGGATTACAGGCATGTGGGATTACAGGCATGTGCCACCATGCCCGGTTCTATGTTCCTTTTTCATTATTTTCAGATCTAGTCTAGTTACTCCATTTTTAGGAATTGGGAGAATGCATACAAGGAAGGCTTATCACATTTGTGACTTAAATATATTGAGAAGAAAATAGCAATTGCACTAAAGACTGAAATTCAAGCTGATGTATAATGAGGATAAACAGTCATACTTCCATTCTTGAACAAAACAAAGCAAAAGAAACAGAAACAATGACACCAACTGTACCAGATAAAGGATGGGGTGACAAAGTTCAATGGCAATACATAGGCAAGAGTTGGCAGTATGAATTTGCAATGTAACGTAGTAACCAAATCCATACAAACTGAAGCCTCGACATTGGAAAATTACCAGAATGATAAGAAAGAGAAATGTGCTATATTTAAAAATCTGAAGAACAGTTGATAGCCCAAAATAGAGAAGACACATGGAAAATAGCTTTGACTCTCTGAAGGGCTGTCACACACTTCACAAAGTTGACTGTTTTGTGTAGCTTAAAAGAAGCAACTAGAGCGGGTGGTTAAAAGGAGATAGACTACATGTAATGTAAGAGGAATTTTATAACTGAGTGGAGACAGAATGGGCTGCTTAGGCATCACTAAAACTATGCAAAGCAGATGCTCAAAGACCACTCAAATTTCCCAGCCACCAGGAGATGAGAAATCCACCCCACCCCTACCCCCACCACTGACCACCTCAGTGGCTTTCCCTCCTAAAGGAATGCAGAAACAGTTACCAAGTCTCGGTGGGGCCTCTGAAGAAAACCATGAAATCAAGCCCAAGAGCTTCACCAACTACATTTTTCTGTAGCCTATGATGATTTCCCATAGGGTGGAAGAAATACCTTTTCAGTAAGTGTGAACTATAACATATAAGAGTGATTTCATATCACACAGTGCATGGCAACCCTGTGCAACAGAACTCTGCATGGAAAAGCTATCTAACAAGGGAGCCGCTAGCCACAATATTTGAAATGTGGTCAATGAGACAAGAGGAACTAAGTTATTTTTTAGTTTAAATTTAAATAGCCACACATAGCTAGTGGCTCCTGTTTTGAAGAGGACAGGTAGGGTCTAAGTAGGCATCGTGGTACATGCTGTAATCCCAGTGGCTCAGAAGGCCAAGGCTGGAGAATATATTTTAAAAATACGTGACACCTACTAGAAAAAAAAGGCAATGGGTGTGGATGATGTAAGGAGAAACATCCTTCACAAACTGAAATTAAATAAATATTTCTAGGCAAATTTGCATTTTTTTAAGTTCTTACTAAATTTTCTATTTTAGGTTTTGTATATTTACTTTTTTCTCTGTTCAGTTTTTGCTATAATGAATAAGTATTATTTTAGTAATTAATAATAATAATTGGTTCTAAACTAGGATAGATAGGTTCTAACTGTCTCATTACAGACAGTCCTATCTGTTGGTCTTCTTTTGGTTTTCAATTTGTTGTCTTACTTTTGTAAATTCTCTTAAATACTTGTGTTGCTGAATTCTAATTTTCATTAGTAATTTTTTCTTTAGCCAAAATACTCACATGTAACTTCATCCTTTTTCTTGGATGACACTGTCTTTTACATCAAACTATATTTAGTTTTTTCTTTTTTTTTTTTGGTTGGCATAGTTGGCATTTATTTCTTTTCATTTGCCTTGATTAACATGGGCAGTTCTCCTACCAAACATGTGGATTCTCCTTGATGTTTCTACTTTTTAACACTTGTTCTTCCCTTTGAACCAGAGTTTCAAGGCCTGAGTGTTACACTGAGGAGGAGTAGAGAGGGAGGAGGTCTATGTGGCTTTCCTCGCTTACTCAGGCTCCTTACTGTAACTTTTGTCAAGTGTCCTGAAGAGGGGGACACTCCACTAAGGAAAGGAGCTAATCTCTTAGATCTGTGCTCCAAACTTAGCTTGAAACCCTGACATTAGCAATTACTAGCAATTTCTCTTGCTTCTGCTGAGACCCTGGCATACCGAATGGCAGTAGGTAAGTGTACTACCTGATGTTGTCCAAGGGTATTCCTTTATTCTCTCAGTTACATTCGTTGCAGACTGAGCAGTGTTTTGTAAAAGCTCAGGATCTGATAAATTTACCTTCTTTCTTGAAATGGCTTTTGAATGGTGGGAATGGCACCAGAATTCTCTTTCCTCACCCTTCATTTTAAAAATTTATGCCTTGAAGTTATACTTAACCTTTGTAATTTTATTTTTGCTTGCTTATTCAAGTACAAGATTCTGATTTAGTTTCATTTCACATTTTCATCTAGAAGTCTCAGGCTATGCTTTTAAATAGAAGACTTCACTAAATATGCACAGTGTTAAAACTCTGGCAGAAGCAATTAGAAATCAAGAGATGGATACAGTCAGAATATTAAATAAGTAATTGTCCAGTCAATCTCAGAAAATCAGTGAATGTTTATAACAAAATGACTAGCTCCTCTATAGGACTGTAACACTCATACAGTAATTTCATACCAAACAAAACAAAACAAACTAAAAACCCTGATTTTTAAACTTATAAGGTAAATTCTTTTAAAATTTATTTTGTGTGTGTGTGTGTGTGTGTGTGTGTGTGTGTGTGTGTATTTTTTTTTTTTTGATGCCAGGGACTGAACCCAGCAGTGCTTAGCCACTCAGCCATATCCCCAGCCCTTTTTATTTTGAGACAGGGTCTCACTAAGTTGCTGCGGCTGACTTTGAAATTTTTCCTGCCTCAGCCTCTGGAGCCACTGGGATTGCAGGCATGTACCACCATGGTTAGACCCTACATTCTTGACTGAATATGATTAACACTATATTTTAATACTCACAGGCCAAGGCTGTAGATCATTTAGTCCCTTTTCTAATTTCTCAACATCCGGAAACTTTGTGGCTCCATCAGCATCTGCCATTAGGATCTTTTTTCCTCGAGAACTGAATACACCCTGTATTTAAAAATTCCAAGTAAAAGAAAGTTGCTTAAAAATTATGATTAAATTCAAGGATATTTCAATTCATTTTGCTTTCCTGAAAATACCTAAGACTGAAATACTAAGTATAAAATGGCAAGAGGACAAGGTTCACTGTTACTCATGCTAAGATACTCCCAAATGTATTAATTGCTTATTTCATTATTTTAAAAACTTGTGAGGTCATATTCCTAATACACTGGAAAATATCGAGATAGTAAAATACATTTGGATAAATAAAAGGTATTCTGTATCACTAAGAATGACAGTAAAATATCTAACATGAATATATACACACATATATTTATCAAATATATGTATTATGTGTATTATGGTGCTTAAAAAGGATTAAAGACAACTTAAAGTAGCATATGGAGAAATTGAACAAAAATAACATTTACCAATTTGCTATGAAATAAATCATAAGGTTATGGATCTTTAATATTCTTTACTATACAACCTAAAGCTTTTAAATTAATCACTAAATAAATAAATATAGAATGTCACTAAAATTTAGAAAGTGTCCAAATACTACATATTTGGACATATCCAAATACTATTTTATCATCTGAGGAATGTAGTAAAATTATGCTAATAATTTTTGAATTGATTAATCTTTTTGTACAAATAGTGGATCTATAATTTTGTACATTTCACACAGAAACAAACTGTACACTGACTCAATTTCTATGGTATATCCTAGTGAGTTCATTGCTTTGGAAGTGTAAATATATACACTTTAGATGGGTGGGTCTCATGATGCTCAGGCTAGACTTCAATTCCTAGGCTCAAGTGATTATCCCACCTCAATCTCTTGAGTACCTGAAACTACAGGCATGTGCAATCAAGCCTGCTTTATTCATGGTTTGATATGGTAAAATGCAGCTTTGATAACATAGTGTAACTGTGGATAAGATACATATAGACAGAAATTTAGTCATTTATTCAATGACAGAATAAACCAATAATTATTATCGGTGATGTCCCTTTATCATACCCATTAAGATATGTGTAAAAAAGCAGAAAATAAGATGTTAACAAATTTAGCTTCTAAACAACATATGATGTTTAAGAAAAGAAAAAGTATTATAAGTTACAACCTCTGGAGTTTATTAGTTTGAAATAAGAAAAAAGTAACAATAAAGCAATAATCATTTAAATAACAAATGGCAAACTGGAGGTTATTATTTAGCATTAATGAACAACTGCACTCAAACTTGTTTAAGTCTCATCTTTTGTTGTTTTATAAGGCTTCTTTAGTGCCTGCGATTCTCTCATTCTATATATATATACATGGCCTGGACTTCATTGCCAAACTCCTAGAAAAGGTACTGTTCTCCCTGATCATCAGATCCAATTCTGTCTCATTGCTAACATCTCCCACATATACTCTCTCCTCTTCTGTTGTGTCACTATCATAATTATTCATTATACCTTGACTTTAGGTCCCCAACCTAAAGTTTATGACCTGAACCCATATATTCTCAGGCCTTATCTCTATAGTCAAGCCTCACGTACAACTGGTAGGTCCTTTGTTGCAGCCTGTTGACATTGCTGTGCCTTTGATCATGATCCTCCTCTGCAAAGCTCCCTGTTCCCCACTTTCATGAAGATAATTACTATCTCCTTGAAGACTTCATTCAGAATTACCTTCTATGGGAAGTCTTTGCTGCTCCCAACTAGAGGGTGGTGTCAGCACTGAGCATTATATACTTCTATCAAAGCATTTATAACACTATCTGACAACTGTGTTTCCCTGGAAAACTGTGATATCCTTATGGATAGGATGGGTATCTTGCATCTTAGTATCTCTAACAAGGTACAATGTTGGCTAAACAAATGGACAGATTCAAAACCCATCACAATAATTGTATAAATTCTATATTCTTTCTTTCTATCTCTTTTTTTTTTTTTTTTTTTTTTTTTGGTGGTGCTGGGACTTGAACCCAGGGCCTTGCTATGCTAGGAAAGTGTTCCATTATTGAGCAATACCCCCAATCCCAATCCTATTTCCTTTTTCTCTCTTTGGCATAGCCTGTGACTCGGTCAGAGTGAACTCACTGATTCTATTACATACTCTTAAGAGTTCCTGATTCTGTCTTTTCTGGCTTTGTTAACTGGCTTCCCCTTCTCAAATGTTGAGGGTAAAAGCATGAATTTCATAGTTAACTAACCTAATCCAAATCTTGACTCTATTATCTATGTCACCTTAGTAAATTACCTATGCCTCACTTTCCTCATCTATATATATATATAATCAAAATGATGAGATTGTGAGGAGGATCACAAGTGATAATTGTGTTGAGGTGATTAATTCACTCTCCAGTTCAAAATAAGCAATCAGTAAATGGAACCCAGTTTTTACCATCACCAGAGACTTGGCCATCTCCTTTGTGACCATCTCATAGTAACATCTTATCAGTGACCATTTCCTTTGTGACATCTGCTATTTTCCTCAAGTGGCTGAGACTGTTAATTACCTACCCAAGAACCACTCTTTCTTTTTTCCTTTTGAATGGAATTCTAATTTGGTTGGGAACGGAAATATTAGAAAAAAAAATTCTCAGGCTTCATTGGAAATCAGGGTTGCCCTGTGATGTTGTTGCAGCTCATGAGATGTAAGTAAAAGTTATTGGCTGGAGCCTCTGGGAAAGCTCCTCGAAAGGGGGCAAACTTGCTAGCATAAATCTTTTTCTCTTCCAATTTGGAATGAGGACACAATGGTTAAAAGGGAGGAGTCAGTTTCCAGATGACACCATGGAGCCACTGAACAAAAAGCTCCTGGACTGCCTACCCCTAGGTTCTTTTCAAGGGGAAAAATAAACACTAAAGTCATGTAAGGTACTATATTATCTGGATTTTCTTTCAGCTCTCTAGACTTTTTAATCTTACTTTCATCATAACTTGATCTCTACCTGAAATGCCTCAGCTGAAAGTAGCCTCTTTTGAAGGGGATCTTCTCAGCCCTTCATCTGTACTTCATTCCTAAGTCAATCAACTTCTTTTTTCACTTATCCAAGTGCTTATCTTTCCTATTAGATTGCATATTCCTTTAGGAGAGACCCAAGTAGGATTCACCTTGGTTCATGCTACCGTATTCAATACAGTGCCTTCATATGGGTAAAACAATACATAAAAGCATTGTGTAAATTGTGAAAAAAAAAAATCATAATCTCACTATTTGGTAACTATGTCAAAGACACGTAGAGGTAGAACATTTTAAACTTTAATACAAATATAAAGATATTTTTGGAATCAGTCAGTATGTTAAGATATGACACGAAGTTCAGATTTGATTAAGATATTTGTATAAAGTCATTATTAAAAATATAATGTAGCTAGGGCTGGGGAGATAGCTCAACTGGTAGAGTGCTTGCCTCACAAGCACTAAGGCCCTGAGTTCGATCCCCAGTACCGCAAAAAAAAAAAAATGTAGCTAACTCGAAATGTTGGTATTCATTCAGCCAAATGTACAATATACATGTATTACAATCTGCAAAAGAAGTTATTCAAAATACCTTTATATTTTAGATAAAAATTTGAAAGTATATATTACCATCCTAATAGCTCCGCCTTTTCCACGATTCTTCACCAGTGTTATCACTCGTACTTTGTCGCTTCCATATTTCTGGCAATATTTAAAAGCTACCTGTCGAATTATATAAAAGTCAGCATAAAATTAACTTGGAAAATGATAAATGACTGAGGTGATACATATGCCAATTATCCTTTTCCACTGACTCCTGTACCTCAAGTTTCCTTAAGCCTCCAGCATGCTAAAATTTTTTTTACTGTTACTTCACTACTCACTTAAGCAACTACCATTACTTTGATTTATAATCAAGGTCCTGGGCTGAGGATGTAGCACAGTGGTAGAGTGCTTGCCTAGCATGTCCTGGGTTCAAGTTCCCACCAATTCCCACCTCCCGCCACAAAAAAAAAGTCAAACAGTGATCTGTGATTGCTACCTGCATTTTTCATCGCTCATTCATTTTTCATCTGTTGCAGCATGGCTTGTACCCTTTGCTTTCCCACATCCCCTTTCTACTTAATGTCACCCTACCGAATGCATCCTCACCCTTTTCTTTTGACAATCATTTTTGCAGACAGCTAAGAAGCTATTCTCATCTGGCATTTTCCCTCCTGCCCTGTTCCTTTTCAGTTTTCATCACTAACTCCTTTTCCTTGGCTTGCTCCTTAAATGCTGATAAGCCCCACAAGTATTCTACATTGTATAACTGTATAGCTTATATGCATCTTTGGTCACTTCTCAATAAATAAGCACAGTGGAAGTCACTTACATGAGTTTAATTACTGCTTATATTATGCTTAAGAATCTCACATCTGTCTACAGCCCAGACTTCTTCCCTTTGTCATCTAGATGTATATTAGATATAATTCCAGAATTTCAATTATCTGCTCCTACTTTTGCTCATTCTAAATTTCTCATGCCACAAATGGCATCACCATTTACCTTAAGCTAAAAACTTGAGAATCGTTTTCCATTTCTGTCACCTTTACAATTTGGTGGGTACTAAAACTTATCAAATTGATTCTAAAATGCTTCCTAAGCCAGGTGTAGTGATGCACACTTATAATCCTAGCTATTCAAAAGGTTGAGGCAGAAAGATCACAAGTTTGAGGTCAGCTTCAGCAACTTAGCAAGATTCTGTCTCAAAATCAAAAAGGGCTGGGGATGTAGCTTAGTGGTAGAGTGCCCCTGGGTTCAATTCCTAGCGCTGAGAACAGAATAAAATTAGTATAAAAGGAATAGAATAAAAATGCCTCTTGACTCCATACTGTCCTATCCTCTGAAGTCTCCATGTCTCTTGCTTCCCCAATTCACTTCCCTTTCTAATATGAGAATAAATTACTTCTTAGAAGCCCTGTTCAAACAGCCTTCACGATGACATACTTTTTAAGTGGAGGAGTTCCTTATCATGGCATATGAGACTCTCTGCTATGTGGCCCTCACACAACTTTTTAGCCTCAATTCCCCATGCTACCACATTAACACTTTGTACGTCAGCAGTATTTGAGGTCTCCAGAACACATTGTACTTTCTCACTTTTAAACCTTTCCCTAGAACATGCTTTCCTGCATGTCAACCCATCAGGTCACCTCAGACTTAGCTCAAATACCAGTTCTTTTTCCTGGCTTCCATGCCTGTCCTCAATTTTCCCAGGAAAAAAGAAGTATAATCTTAACACTAATATTATAGTTGCATTTGCTCTGAAAGCATTTAACTGCTACTTATCACAAAATAGGTCTTCCTCCATAGCAGTGACTTACTTAAAGGAAAGGTTATCACATTTGTTCCTCAGCCTCCATCAGTGATTTGTTCCAAAATCTGAGGATGCTCAAGTCCCGTGTATAATATGGCAAACTTTTTGCACAGAAACTACACATATCTTTCTGTATACTTTAAATCATCTTATAATACTAAATACAATGCAAACACTAGGCAAATAGATGTTATATCGTATTGTTTGGGGAATAATCACAAGGAAAAGAAACTCCATACAGTACAGGTACTTTTGTGTGTGTGTGTGTGGCGGGATCAAACCCAGAGACCCAAGCATACTAAGAAAGCACTCTACCAGTAAGCCACATCCCTAGCCCCTGAAGCAATTTTTAAGAAAAACATTTTAAACTAATGATTAGTTGAATCTGTAGGTGTAGAACCCACAGATAAGAAGGGTCAGCTGTATCTATAGTACCTGACAGTAGGGAATTGACCACTTTCAATAAACAAATGTGGCCATGGACCCTTATATATACTCCTACTGAAACACCATGGCAGGTACCATTAGCTAGCTGCTCACTTAACAAGCAGGCTTCCTTTTTCCTTGCAGTCATGGCCCCAATCTTACACAGTGATAATGTGTGCAGCCCTTGGGAATAAATCCTGACCAATCTACCACTTTGCCAAATACTTTCCAAGATTCCATGTAAGTTGGGTGGCCCTTTCTCCAAGTTCTGGCTCATGAACTCTGGGATAAGTCTGTGGGGATTGTAGGCATGAGAGGGGATCTCCCAGAGGTAAATCTCAATGGAGCATGCCAAAGGGCATGCCTGAATCCAGTGGCAGATATAAGGCAGCTTTCTATTTGTATGACAGCTTTAGAAAACTGTAAGTCAGGGTGGAACACAAAGAAAAAAATTATGCTTAGGAAATAAAGGAAGCACAAATTGGTGAGCACAAAGGTACACTAGAGGCCACAGTAAACTGTGGTTGGGTATGTTCCCCCCCATCTGGTGATCTTCAAAGCCTCCCCAGCCATGTGAAACATTAGAATGAAAGTATATTTTCCAGCTTCCCATAAATAAAATCTGTTTTTTTCCTACTTCCCCACACTATAACAATGGATAATATTAGGCACAGCTTTAGTGAAGTAGAAGAAAGATTTCACATGCATTAAATTATCCCAGATTTTCTACCTACTGAGAAGGCTAAAAGCACATGTATTTACCTTTGAAGTCTGGTCTTTACTGCCATCATCAACTACTATCACCTCGTAAGTGAATGAAGGATCTTGTTTCTGCAAGAAGAAAAAATATACTAGCATAATTTGGCATAACTGCCATCAAAAATTTTAAAATCATACTTGAAGAAACAACTGCTTTAGTGTGAATATGTACATATATATTTAAATATTAGTACAACACCACATAAAAAGGCTAAGAACAAAAAGGAGAGACACTGGGTAGGAGCAGAGGGCGTGCTCTGGCTTAGTCTCTTTGTGAGCCTGCCATTCTCTCCCTCACCTGTCTTCCCTGTATCACATGGGTGAAAGAAACCAGGTACTTTTGGTGCTAAGACATATTGGAGAGAGAGGCTACAAGTGTAGGAGGAATAAAAGCCCAGGAGGTCTGAAGTTGGACAGAGCATATTCCAACCTGGCTGGACCACTCCTTAGTCTTATAACCATGGGCACCTTAACTTTTTTGGCCCATTTTCCAGTCCATGTGGCTGACATAAAGATCATATGTAACAGAAGAGGTAGACACTTCACACATGCTAAGAGCTCACTCTGCTTTCTGTTTTCTTTACATTTAATTTTTGAGCAGGTAATAGTTCCCTTTCTTTTAAAAAGTCTTCTTTCCTTACTTCATAGAAAAACCCCAAAAGCACAGTGAAGAATTTTCTAAAACAAACAAATAAAACAAACAAAAACCCCAGCCATAAAGTTCACTTAATTCTTAACCTCTCCAAGGAAATTCTAAAGGGAACTGATGTTTTTATAAAAGAAAGGTGTATGTTACTTCCTTGTCTCTGTAGGAAAAAGATGAAAACACCTGAGTGGGGAGCTTTAGAGAATAATAAAGAAACAGAAGAATTTCAATCTAAAAGAAATCTTTAAAAAATATGCCTCTTTCTTAAAAGTCACAGAGGTAAAAACTGCATTGTTCTGTCATACAAAATGTGCAGATGTGCACTGTCACTTAATGTTAGATACATGACCAGGCAAAAGAGAATAAAACGTGGATAGGAGGATACACAGAGAAATTTCAGCTTTCTGATTTGTCCTGGGTCACCCCCTGGCCTATGGAGGTGGCCTCCTATGTGCCCCTGGAGCCACAAAGTGGCACAGGGATCAGTGTGGCTAGTACTGTGTCCCATGGTGCACCTAGCTTGGGATCCACAGTCTGGTCTGATTTTAACTGGAGACATCAAACTGAAAGGAAAAGTGTGATACCTGTCTCTTCTCTAGGTAGTCCAGGGCTTCATCCATCATCACAGGCACTTAAAGAAAAAAAAGTGAAAATTAGTTACCAAGCCCCAACATACTCCATTTATATATGGAAAAGGTCCCAATAATTTGACAACTCCTTTGGAAGGTCCCTCCAAAGTCATTCTCATGTGTAATGTCTGTCTTCTGTTCATACCTTACTACTTCTCTAGAACACTTCAGTCCCACTACCTCATGGTGCTGTTTCCTTCTTCTGAACTACCGTTACAAAAATGCACTCATCATAGCCCACATCTGCAAACACAGCAAAGTTAAACACTTTAAATTTTCTTTTCCTCCCAAATTACCCAGTACCAAAAAAATTAAATGGAGCTTACACCGTTTTTCTTCATTGTATGAAGGCACAACAACGGAAAGTTGTTTGGTAGGTGAGTCCCATATGCTGGGCAAAGTTTCCTTCTGACCTTTGGCATTTAGAAAGAACTTCTCTTCTTCATGTTGATGAAGTAGTGGCACATTTGTGGCAGTTATAAATGCAATCATAGAAATCTAAAAGACATGATTTAAAAAGTTATATGACTTAAATAAAAAAAATCTTCCATGCAACAGAGAAATAACTGAGACTGTGAAGAGAGAATGTGAAAGATGGGAGAAAATCTTTCATAGGTACTCTTCTGACAGGAGAGTAATATCTAGACTGTGTAAAGTACATAAAAACTTAACACCAACCCCCCCCCATGAGCCATTAATAACTAGGAAAATGAATTAAACACTTTTCAAAAAAAAAGAAATACAGACATCTGGTAAATGTATTGAAAATAGCTGAGCATCATTAAAAATGAGGGTAATGCATATCAAAACCCCTCTGTAATTCCTTCTTGCTCCAGTTAGAAAGGAAGTCATCAAGAATACAGTTAGTGGGGATGTAATTGTGGCTCAGTGGTAGAACGCTTGCCTAGCATGTGTGAGGCACTGGGTTCGATCCTGGGTACCACATAAAAATAAAATAAAAGTATTGTGGACATTTACAACTAAAAAAAGAATTTAAAAAACAGAATACAGTTAGCTGGCCTTGGTGGTGCATGTATGTGATCCCAGCACCTGGGGAGGCTAAGGCTGGAGGCTCTAAGCAACTCATTGACACCCTGTCTCTAAATAAATTACAAGATAAGACTGAAAAAAAAAAAGTTATATGATGCTGATCTCTTTTATATGCATTAGCTATAAAATATAAAATTTGCATGATTTTTTTCTTTTGGTGGAATATTTGTTGTTTTTGGTTCATTAACAATGGTCTGGAAGTAACTCCAAAGGGAGATGACAGTTCCCTAATTAATCCTTTACTTATGAGCTGATGATTTTCCTTTTTTCCATTGCTAAGGTGCTAATGCTTTAGGAGGTCTTTGTTTTTCCCACCTTTCATTCCCTAGGCCTCTGTCATTCCAGATTTGAGAGGGAGCAATCACTACAGGAAGTCCAGTGCACTCGTAGATGCACTGAAACCTAGTCCCCAGTGCATGTGTATGTGTGCACATATACAAGAGGCCATCCCTACTCAGAGCCTATACATGACAGAGAACATGATCATATTGCAGTTGGAGTGTGTGAGGTGAAGGCAGACTTTCTAGCCAAGACCATACAGATCCAGAGGAAAAAGGGAAGATCCCTTAACCCCCACAGTAATATCTGTGTCATCATGGTATCTCAAAGATCAAATGAAGGCAACCCTTTTGAGATTCCTCTCTTGTGGGAGCTCACTTTCTATTTCAAAGATCAAATGAGATGGTCTGTAGTAAACAATAAGTACGATGCTCAACTTATAGTAAATAATAAACAGGAGCTCTTATTATCAGTTCAAGCAAATGGGATCAAATACTGTCAGTGCAACTTCATAATCCACATATTTAAATCTGTCCAACAGATTCAAAGACAGTTCATTCTAGGATTGTATACAATTCTGCCCCACCAAAAACCTGATTGTCAGCTCAAAAACCTGAAAAGAGACACAGGACTCAGGGAGAGTGGATTTGTCTCTCACCCAGACACACACCAACAAAGTTAGGACGCATTGCTTTTTCTCTAAATTGTTCCTAAAACTGGTTATATGTATGTAGAAGAATGAAACTAGATCCCTATCTCACCTTGCACAGAAGTCAACTCAAAATGGATCAAAGACCTAGGAATTAGACCAGAAACTCTGCAACTACTAGAAGACAAAAGGTCAACAGTTCCACATACAGGCATGGGCAAAGACTTTCTCAATATTACCCCTATGTTCAGAAAATAATACCAAGAATAAGTAAACAGGATGACATCAAAATAAAAAGCTTCTGCACAGCAAAGGAAACAAGAGTGTGAAGAGACAAGCTACAAACTAGAAGAAAACCTTTGCGGGTTACTCTTCCAACAGAGATTTAATATCCAGAATATATGAAGAACTCAAAAAACTTAGCACCAATAAAACAAATAACTAATAAATGGGTAAATGAACCACGCAGACATTTCTCAAAAGAAGAAATACAAACGGCCAACAAATATATTAAAAAAAGTTAAACATCTATAGCAATTAGGGAAATGCAAATCAAAACTACATTGAGATTTTTATCACACTCCAGTTAGAAGGACAGCCATCAAGAATACAAAGAATAGTCATGTGTGATGGCACACACCTGTAATCCCCGTAATTCAGGAAGCTGAGGCCAGCTGCAGCAACTTAGTAAGACCCTCAGCATCTCAGACCCTGTCTCAAGATTAAACAAACAAAAAAAGGACTGGGGATGTAAATCAGTGGTAAAGTGCCCCTGGTTCAATGCTCAGTGCCAATAAAATAACATAGGAACAGAAACAACAATAAATGCTGGGGAGGTTGTGAGGAAAAAGGAACACTTTTACACTGTTGGTGGGATCTTAATACAACCACTATAGATACGAGTGTGGAGTTTCCTCAAGACTAGAAATGGAACCACTATATGACCCAGCTATACCACTCCACAGTGTTTATCCTGAAGAATCAAAAATCAGCATACTAATAGCACTAAAAGCATACCCATGTGTGTAGCAGTGCAATTTACAATTTTCCAAATTATGAAACCAACCTAGGTGTTTGTCAATGAATGAATGGAAAAAGAAATGGACAAATGAATGGTATGTATATGTATGTGTATGTATGTTTTATTCAGGCATAAAGAATGAAATTACATCAATTGAGGGAATGGAACTTGAGAGCAAGATGCTAAGTGAAATAGGCCAAAATTAGTCAAGGTTCATGTTTTCTCTCATATGTGGAAGTCAGAAAAAAGGGGGAAAAATGGTGTGTGAAGGGAAATCTCATGAAAACAGAAGGGAGACCAATAGAGTAATGGAAGAGGTTCAGGGAGAGGGAAGAGAAGGGAAATGGGAAATAGTGGGCAACTGAAACTGACCAAATTATATAACTATATTACATGCCTATACAAATATGTAAAATGAATTCCACTATTATGTATCATTAGAATGCACTAATAAAAAACAGTATGCTCCTAAATTGCAAATTTACAAATCCTCTGGGGAAGATGGCAAAGTGGCCTTCCTGGCAGTGCTGTCTAGGCAGCTAATCTGAATGCCAAGGATGCTGAAATACGTCCATTTACTAACTAGATGGCACGCTCATTTCAAATTATGTGGAAGAGAGTTCACTGGGCAAAATTTTCTATTCTCTATAATCAGCAAGTGTTCACAATGTTTTTGTACTTCCAGATTAATGGTAGACATCTTGTTGGATTTCTATCGTCCTGCCGCTTGCAGAGGCAGCAAATTTAAAGTGCTTAATTCTGGGACTTAACAAGGACCCCTAGCCAGAAGACAAGAAGACCAGGCCTGGGGCCTGCCTGTCTTCCTCACTCTGCCTCCCTGGAGGTTCTTCTTGATCCATGGCATTATTCCAATCCGTAACATATGGCACACCTTCTGGGGGCTCGAGACCTCCCTGGTGGGGCAGGCTGCAGGCCCGGGAAGAGGTCTGGAGAGGTCTGGGCTGTCAGGCCGGGTGGGTGGGGGCAGCAGTCAAGGCAGAGGGAAGCCGGGATGGAGGGCTGGGTGGGCGCATCCGGAGGCTCGGGGCACACAGGGAGATGTGATTCCAAAAGATAAATAAAGAGCCGAAAGAAAGAGGGGTGGGGTGAAAATCCTGCTGAGGAAACCCTGGGGTCAAGAATTTGGGAGAAGCTGGGTAAAAGGGGGCACGTCCAAGAGCCGGCAGCGCGGAGTAGGGCACGCCTGGGAGCCGCAGTCTCCGGGAGGACGTGAGCTCAGGCTGCGCCGGTCCCCAACCCGGTGCTCACCAGTACGAGGGCTGCGGCCGCCAGCGCCACGCAGAGCACCGCCAGCTGCAGCAGGAGCGGAGCCATTCTCCATGCCGGGCCGCCACCGCCCGCCCTATCCCGCACCTACACACACGCGGAAGAGCCCCTTGAGCTCCGCCTCCAGCCACCGGGGAGGACGCGCCGGCCGGCCGCCCGCCGCCTACAGCGCCACCGCGCGGCCAATCTCTGCCGCGACCCCGGAGCCAGCGCTGTTCACAGCGTCCCGGCGCGGTGAAGCGAAGAACATGCAGCTCGCTTTCCAGATCAGCAAGTGCAAGAAGTCTACTTAATTTGCATTTCAGAAAAACAACTCATTTTTTAACAGCCTTATTGAGATACATCTCATACACTGTACAGTTCATCTATTTAAAGATTTTGGCCTGTTACATTAAAAATGGTGCGGTGCATTATAATTAAACATAATAGTGGGATTCATTATGCCACATTTGTATACGCACATAATTTGCTCTATAATATAAATTTGAAAACTCACTATTTTAAGTGTATAATACAATAGTATTGATTACATTCACAATGCTGTGCAATCATCACCACTCAAACTTTCTGTGCTCCCCCACTCCCAGCTTTGGTACTAATAACATGCACTAATTGGGGGTATACTCATACTAAAATCAATTACTGTTCATAATGTTAGGAAGAACTCAACACAGGCAACACCGGTTTGAAATACATCCTCCATCTGTGTACAAGAACCACCTCACTGTCACTCTCACTGAGCCTGATCTTAAACCCCAGACAATACTTCATCATCATGCAAGAAACCCCAAAGAAAACTCCATCATCATACAAAGAAAGGAAACAGTTATCTGCGACTGGAATACTGAAAACACCTGGTTCGACATGGAATAGTGACCACCTCAAAGAACAGAGGTGACAACCAAAACAAGCCTTCATTGACAACCCCCTAACCACAAAAACTCCCCCGATCTCTCATGCCCCTGTATCTCTTCCAGGCTGTAAGTGGAAGGCAGGTCTCCAGTGGACCCCCTCCGCAGGTCTGTCCCGAATAAACCCGTTACTGTCGAGCTGCCTCTCCTCTATTTCCCTCATTCGCTTCTTTCCTTACACATATGACATTCCACCTTAGTCGGGCATTCAGGATTTGATCTCGCAATCCTGCCTGGGAGGGGGAGGAAAGCCGTGTCACGGCAGTCACCGCGGAGAATGTGACAAGTTCACCTTTCTCAGGTGCTGGGGCAGGGAGTCCGTAACCTGGGGAGAGGCCGTCCCAGGGGCCAGCGTAAGACCGGCGGGAAAAGGACCTGGAGACACGGGAATCATGTTTCACACCAACAGACTTCTTTGCTATAAACGGCTTTCTTTTAAACTGTTGGCTTTATTCTGAACTACGAGCTTTTCTCTAAAGAGGGTCACTGGTCTAATAGCAGATTCGTTAAAGTACGTCCCAGGCAAGAAAAGCGGGAGAGGAAGCTCGCCGGGGTAGGTCGGCGCGGAGCGCGCCCGGGACCAGCCTCGCGCGGTCCCGCCTTCCGCGCCTTCCGCCGCCGGAGGGCCTGGCCGTCCCCGGCGAAAGTGCGGCGGCGGCGGAGCTGGCTGGGTGGAAGGTCGGCGCAGGCGCGGGCGCGCGAGCGCGAAGATGGCGGCCGGGTTCAAGTGAGTGTCGGCGCCCGGCGGGCCTTAGCGGTGCTTCCAGGCGGATGGCGGCTTCCCAACCCTTAGCTTGGTGCTTCTGGCCCGGAGGCCGACTCCGTCAGGGTCCCGCTCCTTTCCCCGGCGACGGGCGGGGGACCCGGCGGTAGTCGCAGAGCAAGGAGGGGCGCTTCTTCCCCCACGTGGGGCGGAGTGGAAGGGTTTGTGGAGAGCCCGGTCCCCACTGCGCGCGCCAGGAGCCTGGTGCCTAGTAGGCGCGCAGCCCCGGGAGGTGCAGTTGTAACCTTTCAAGCCACGTGCCGTCCGGCTCCCCACCTCTCGTCATTTGTTTCTAAAAGAATTGTGCCTCGTTCGGAAGATTTCACTTTTGGTGCCTCTCTGGTGAAGCCTGTGGACTGTCAAAAGTTTTTTAATGAGCGAAATAAATAAGATTCCAAATCTTATTTGGAACCGGTGATGCCGCAATAGTTCTTTTTCTACTCGGGTTATAAACCCCGAAATTTATACATATACTTGTTTTAAGATTAACTTAAAACAACAGAATGTAATGGTGATGTGTAGTGTTTCTTGGCAATTTCAAAGTAACCATTAGTTTAAACATACCTCCCACAACTATAAAAACGAAAACTTATATTTTTGATCTCTGTGAATGTTGAAGTTGCAAGTGTTGCTATTGAGGTTTATTGCCTGAAGTCATAATGGAGGAATATGCTAAATTTCAGTTGCAGTAAAAGTAAAGAACCTTTCTCATGATCAGCATGTTAAGAATCTCCGCTTCAGAGCGAGAATGACGTGATCAAACACCTGGGTTAATCCTCTTTTAAAGATGTCTCAAAGGGCTTTGGATTGCAATCTTGTGATTGTTAAGGACAGCAATGGACTGTGATTTCGACTGCAAGGGTATCAACTTTTAAAAATTACTTATAGATGGTAACAATCATCAAAATTCATGAAAAAAACTTAGTTATGGATTGTGGCGATATGCTGCACATTACTCACGTCTTTGCTAGGTTTTGGATTTATGTAAAGTTTCATTAACTTACCATAGATGTTTGTAACACGTTTCAGAACCGTGGAACCTATGGAGTATTACAGGAGATTTCTGGTGAGTAAATGTGATGCACATGCACCCCTTTTGATAACAATGCTTCTTTTAAAGACAGATTTCACTTAATTCATTTGAATTAATGAAGTCTAATATGTTTCCCTTGGTACATGTAAAATATATGTTATTTATTTTCCTCCTGTAAACAAACATTTAGAAAGAAAACTGTCGTCCTGATGGAAGAGAACTTGGAGAATTCAGAACCACAACTGTCAACATAGGTGAGGATGTATTTTTATTTCAGCTTGTATGGCATTTCCAAGTTCTAACCTCTTTTTTCCCAAGTTAGATTGTACCATGTGTAGGGGATTTGAAGTTCTGTAAAAGAGATTTTTATATGTACAATATCCCTGTGACTGAATAAAATGATTAACTTAAATTCAAGGACAGGAAATCATTTTTAAGACATTAGGCAACTGAAATATTTTGCAAAATAATTATGTGTAAGAAACAATTTTAATTAAAAGAAATAAAAATAATTATTTTATAGATAATTCTATAGTTTTCCCTTTCTTTTTGCTTAAAAACTGTACTTATGTTTTCAGGTTCAATTAGTACAGCAGATGGTTCTGCTTTAGTGAAGCTGGGAAATACTACAGTAGTTTGTGGAGTTAAAGCGGTAGGTTTAATATATGTCCTGTTGACATTTGAGATGCTACATCAGCCTCACATTAATTATTAGATAGTAATATATACTTGTAATTCTGCTGTTGATTAGGCAGTCATGTGTTAGTTTTTTAGTATTTGTTTTCATTTCCCTGGAGCTTTCACTCATTAGATAATATGTATTAGATAATATGACCCAAGCTTAATAACTTATAATTTATTAATATTTGTAAAATGACCACAGTAAAACTTATAATCCTCATGACAATTAAGTTTTAAAGAATTTGGTTGTATCATTTGAGAAACTAATAGAGTGGTGCTTTTTTAGCCAGTAGGGTATTTAATGGTTGTAAATGTGCAGACATTCTTTTCAAAAGAAAAGTTTGAGGGAATTAAAGCTACCATTTACTGAGTACCTGCAGTTTCAGGTACCTTATTAGGTAGTGTACAGAATTACATAGTTTCCATCTCCTGTTTTAACATGTGTTTCAGTAACTTGTCCAGTCATACAAAGCTCATAAATAAAACTTGAGGTGTAAATCCAATTCTAAAGCCTTTGCCTTTTAACTTATTACAACCTATTACTTCTTAACCTAAGTTTTTCCATGGTAAAGTTGGGGTGAAATTTTCAAAATCTGAGCTTTTATTCCTTGTCAGGTTTTATGCTAGGTATTTAATGGTCTTATTTTATTTGATCATCATGAACAAACCCCCAAAATAGGCACTATTTTTCTGCACGTTTGGCAAATGAGGAAGTTGAAAGGTTAAATACCTTCCCTTAAATCTCTCTGTAAGTGTGGTCTGACATTCAAACTGGGTTTGTAATTTCAGAGCTTTTGTTCTTGACCTGTGTGCTAGTGGTACTTAAATCTGGCTATTACTATCACCTGAAGAGTAGATTCAGATCTTGGCTACGGAATTAGTAGAAAGGTGGGGCAGAGACCCAATTCATATTTTTGAAAAGATCCCTAGGTAATCTTCTGTACTTTGTTTTTACCTTGAAGAGCTATTTTAAGAATTGGTACCAACGTTCTTAGAGCCTCTGACAATTCCCCAGGCATAGAAGTTGCTTATGATGTGGCAATTAGCTAAGATGGTTTTTGGTAGAGTCTTTCATAACTGTTTACTAAACTGTCCTCACAATTTTTTAGTAGTTTCTTTCAATAGAAAACATTTGTTTGCTTGTATAGGAATTTGCAGCACCACCATCAGATGCTCCTGATAAAGGATATGTTGGTAAGTTCAATGATTTTGTAATTTTAATAGATTAACACATTTAATACTAACAGTTCTTGATAAGTCCTAGTAGTTGATTTAGACAGATTCCTAACATTCAGAATTAAAGGAGTAAAGCATAGTCTCAAAAAGTTTTCTGTGATGAAGATAGCATAACAACATACAGAATTTTGAAATTTAACTTTTGTCAAACTTGGTCACTTTTTGTTCATATATTCCTGTGTCATCAACAAAGGAAACAATGTTTTTAGTCAGAGGGCTATCATTGCAAACTTTGGTTTCCATCATACTGTTTTAAATCACTATATATATTTTTTCTTGGATCATCTGTTCTTTATGGTCGGAACCAAAAGCTGGGGGCTAGGTAGGGATTTAGCTTAGTGGCGGAGTGCTTGCCAAACATGCACAAGGCATTGGATTCAATCCCCAGCACTACAAAAGAAAAAGCTGGGTGTAAACAGTTTATTTTGAAATAAACCAGGAAAACTTCTGTGAAGGTTTAGGATGATTGTGGCCTAACAGATGTTAAAAAAAAAAAGTTGGAAAAACATCAGAGAAGTGTAAACTTCTTTTTAAGCCTGAGAGTCTTACAAAGACCAAATAGAAGATAAGTTATAATGTTTTCCACATGGATAGTCTATTCATGGCCACATTGCCTTTGCTGTGAACCTTTGACACTTTAGTAAACCAGAAGATGAAGTTTAATTCATAGCTGCAGAGTGTTTTTTTAAACAGTTCCTAATGTGGATCTACCACCCCTGTGTTCATCGAGATTTCGGTCTGGACCTCCTGGAGAAGAGGCCCAAGTAGCTAGCCAGTTCATTGCAGATGTCATTGAAAAGTAAGACTATCTTGGTAAAATTTTACTGTCATTCATTTTCAAAGTTTTGACCTTTCATTTACTGTGCTGTCATTAAATCAAGTTCACAGATAATTCAGAAGGAGGACTTGTGCATTTCTTCAGGAAAGGTAAGATGAACAGAGAAGCAATGAACTTATATTAATTCAGAAGGGTTTGTGGGGATGCAGTGAACAGGGAAATTAGAAGAAATTCCGATAGCCTTATGAAGGCCTTAAAATTTTATATGGAATTCAGTTACAATCAGTCTTAATTACAGATGATTCTATAATCATCAATGTAAATTATTATTCATAAAAAGACAAGTTTAGTTGTCAGTTCTTTTAAGCTCATTTCCTTAATTTTTAAAGAAAAATGTAGTCATCTATTTTTTTTGTAACTGATTAGTTTTGGATTGTGCTAATGTTTAAAGGTGATGAATCCACATGGTAGATAAGAGACTTTCCTGTTGGATTACATACTGTTAACATTGTAAAATCTAAACATTTTCTATATTAAATATTTGTTTTTGGGAAAGTACATTTTGAGTTTCAGATAGGGCTTTCTAAAGTACTTCCCTCATTTGCTAACCTAGTAATAAGAAAGATTCCTTCTACATATATAGCTCTCTTGAGGGAAATGGAGATGTTTGTCATTTATCAGGTTGGTAGTCAAAACCCAGCTTTCGGGGCTGGGGAGATAGCTCAGTTGGTAGAGTGCTTGCTTTGTAAGCACAAGGCCCTGGGTTCGATCCCCAGCACCCCCCCCCCCAAAAAAAAAGAAAAAACAAACAAAAAAAACCCAGCTTTCACTTTCTTTTGGTTTTCTACTTTATAATACTTTTTAAAATGTTTTTGGCCTTTAAGTTTATCTTATTTATTTAACCAAGGGTTCTGTGATTTTTAAGTCTAAGCAAATAGTGTTTTCTACCCATCACAAGATTTCTTTTTGTGTAAACCATCTTTAGCTTGCTTGGGTTCTGTACTGTGATCTCATTTGCCTTGACTATGATGGAAACATTTTGGATGCCTGCACGTTTGCGTTGTTAGCAGCTTTAAAAAATGGTAAGCAACCATAATAAAAGTCATTTATTTCTATTATAGGCATCAGAATTTCTATTTTGTGAAAATATAATGTGTATTTGCTCCAAAAATTTCAAAGGTTTTAAGATTGTTATTCATGTGTTCTAAAATTAATGAAAACTACTGACATGATTTTTCAAATATACTTGTTAAGTTTTATATTTTCAAACTGCTTTAGAGTGTTGCCTTTATTATACCCATCTCGTTAAGATTGCAATCTTTCCCAAAATATTGTTGATATGGGGGAATGAGTTGGAACCACAGTTTTTAGGTCAGCAAGTATTTTTCAAGTTCTTTGTCAGAAGAGAGAGAATGGATTCTATTGTTTTTACTGTGAGGCTGTATGTATCACCTTTAACTCTAAAGTTTCTTAGTAAGGAATCTAAGTAGTGATTTGTCAAGATTTTAATATCTTGGGGATATTCCCTATCATTGCATTACTCAATCGATAATACAATTAATTAGAGGAAGAATATATAGTAATATTAGAATACAGCAAATTTAGTATAGGACTTAAATTTGAATTCTTGCTGTACCATTCTGTGCTGAAGCTTCTGCATATTTAATAAAATAGGGATAATACTTTTTATGAAATACTTGATTAAATGAATACAGTGAAAATGTTTAAAATAGTATTTGGTGTGTAGGAAGTGGCTAGACATTTTATTTCTTAAACTTTTTTTTTTAATAAGAGGGAGGAATGTCAGATGTTTTAAGTAGTTCATCTTCACTAATTAATAAGATTCTTAGGGCTGGGAAGATAGCTCAGTTGGTAGAGTGCTTGCCTTGCAAACACAAAGCCCTGGGTTCGATCCCCAGCACCGCCAAAAAAAAAAAAAAAAAAAAAAACAAACAAACAAACAAAAAAAAAAACCACAAAAATAAGATTCTTAATGTTCTGGACAAATTAAATAGAAAAAAAGCATACAACTCCTTTGTTAATTACAAGAGACTTACTTTACACGTTTCCCTTTTTTCTAGTACAGTTGCCTGAAGTTACTATAAATGAAGAAACTGCTTTAGCAGAAGTTAATTTAAAGAAGAAAAGTTATTTGAGTATTAGAACTCACCCTGTGGCTACTTCCTTTGCCGTTTTTGATGAGTAAGTTATTATTATGGTACCAGGGAGCTTTACCATTAAACTATACCCTTTTTACTTTTTATTTTGAGATAGGGTCTCCCTAAATTGCCCAGGCTGGCTTGGAACTTGCAATCTTCCTGCCTCAGACTGAATCACTGGGATTACAGACATGTGCCACTGTGCCTGGTGAGGAAGTTAATGTATAAAAAAATATATATATTCGATATTTAATGTTAAGGTAATGGCTTATTTCAGCTTTCTCTTCAAGAAATTTCTGTAGTGATCCTAACACCCTCTTTGGCCTTGGATATTTTGAGTCCCTGCACAATTATTTCTAGTCACTCCTTCCACTTGCTTCGTGCATGTTCTACCACTGAACATACATGGGATATATATGCATATATCCCAAGCTCTGTTCCTGCATAATCTGAAATTTTAATTCTTCCACTAAAGATTTATCTGAAGCTATCTTAGTATTTGCCAAGGATCTGCTGTATTCACAAATTGAACAGCGAACAATTTTTGTTAAGTATTAGATTTTAAATTGCTACTTAATTTTCTTACCAGTTCTACTCTAACATTTTTATATCTAAACTAAAATGCAAGTAGTATGTTTAGTATTCTTTAAAGAAACATTTGGCTGGGTGGTACATGCCTTTTATCCCAGCGATTCAGAGCACTGAGGCAAAACAACTGCAAGATTTTGAGGCCAGCTTCAGTGACTTAGTTAAACCCTGTCTAAAAATAAAAGGAAGGACTAGAGATTTAGCTTAATGGATATTGCCCTGGGTTCAATTTAAATAAATAAAATAATGTAAAATTTATTCTATTGATAACCCATTTTTTTTTTTTTTTTTTTTCTTTTTCAAAATAGCACTTTGCTGATAGTTGACCCTACTGGAGAGGAGGAGCATCTGGCAACAGGAACCTTAACAATAGTAATGGATGAAGAAGGGAGACTCTGTTGTCTTCATAAACCAGGCATGTTCATACCCCTTCAGTCCTAAACATATGTAGATGGAAGCACAAGTAAACTTTATGTTAGGTGGGCCAAGTGGAATGTGGGATGTTTTATTGTTTACCTAATGTAAGGTTACTATTTTCTTTGCTACCTCAAGTTCCTTACATTTATATGTTGTATATGGCGGTTCTTATGTTTCTTAAAACTTATGGTGTAGATCAGAATGTCTTGGAGGCCATGTTAAAACATAACTTGGATATATTGAAACCATGACTAATTAAGATCCTATTACTTTTGTTTTATAATTTGACATGAACTTGATGTTTATAAAATAACTGAGTGATTATAAGTGTTGGCACAATAATTTTTCAGGTGGAAGTGGACTCACTGGAGCTAAACTTCAGGACTGTATGAGCCGTGCAGTTACAAGACACAAAGAAGTAAAAAAACTCATGGATGAAGTAATTAATAGTATGAAACCCAAATAAAAAGTCACATTTTCCAAACAGATTTGTAAAAACTGTATTTGTTACACTGTGCACAAACTTTTTATACTAAATAAATATCAAACTACAATCTTCTGAAAGATGTTTCTAGTATTTCTTAGGCCACTTTCATATATATTATGTACAGTGAAACCATTTTTAAAAAGCAATGACTTAGGCAAACCAATTCTGGTTCCTTAAGCCATTTCCCCATTTTTATTTAAAAATCATAGGGTTGTGCTTCTGTATAAAGTTTATACATCTAACAATGTAAAATACTGACACATTTAAAAAAAAAGTAGAAACAATTCTTTTGATTCAATGCTGTTGTTTTTAAAAAAGAAAAATATAACTCAGAATTTTGGAGTGGTTGGTGTGCCTCTCTTCATTTTATTTTTTGACTGGCTGCCTGTATGCCGATGCCGATGTAGCTGAGCTGTTTGTGCTGCTGCTGCTGCCATAGCCATTTGATGCTGCAAGAATCGCAACTGCTGCAAAAGAGAGAAAAAAATCAAATTATGTTAAATGCAGACAGGTGTGGAAAGGTGCTTTTTCTGAGAGTGATGAAAAAACAACTGAAAGGGAGAAAGCACCAAGATAACAAAAAGGGACTATAACACATTGAGACAATGCACAGTCAGACAGCACCAGTGGCACAGAAGCCTGCAAGGGCTTTAAAAATGACTCTTGGCAAACTTCAGGATTATTTGTTACTTTGCCCTGCCAGTCTATATTGCAGTAACTCAGCAACTTCAATTACCATTTTGTTTTATAATGATAGTTTATAGCAATAGGAAACCACCCTGAAAATGAAGACAGTCAACTATAATATGCTGATTTTCCTTCCTAAAATAATAACATTTTTCTAAACAAATAGGTATGACATTCACTAACAGGAACACTTTTCTGCAGTACAGTATTAGAAAGTTAACAATTGGCACTTAAAACTCTATTTCAAAATATACTACAAACTAGAAAAATATATGGTAAGGTGCCACCAGCATGTCAATAAGACTTTAAATTAGGTAAAGAGTATGGCTTAAATGTACAAAATACATTCAGTGCTCCAAGTTGACTGGCTAAAATGTTAAGACTTTTAATAAAAATTTACTAAATTATTTACCAATTACTGTACAGCCTTAAGAGACAGTAAAATTAAAGCAAGATATTTTGAGGTACTTTTGGAGCTAAGTATCAAAAAATGTAATCAGAGTGAAGTTGCTGGATTACTTGTATCTGTTGCTGCTGCTGTTGAAAGGCAGAGGAGAGCTGGAATCTCTGCTGAGGAAGGCTTTGCTCAGGTCTGTTCTCGGCAGAGCCAAGCTGAGACAACACTACAGAGAGGAGAAGGGGAAAGCAGGCCAGTCAAAAAGTTTGAAGGCTACCAGGGTTAGAAAAGGACAACACAGGAAATGAAATAACAGAAAAGTTAGCAGTATGATTAATCTTAAGTATCAAATCACAGACATTTCAGAATAAATTTAGTCTCCTGTTAGTTGAGGATATCACCAATTATAGAACTTTCTGGACAAAGAAAGGTAAGGGAGTACATGTGTGCCAAAGCACTTTACACCCTCTCTTGCATCTCAATGTAATTCGATACTGGTGCCATTGTTTTAGAAGTCTTTCATACCATATAAAATAAAGTACATTATTTTTAAAATACACCCAATGAAGTAGGAAAAAGAAGATAAAAGAAATTCGAATTAAAGATAAGGCCGGTATATAAATGCTTTAAATAAAGGATGTAAAGAAAGTGAGACTACTTTGTTAATAATGGTGGCTAAAATTTATTATATTTTTAGCCAACTGGGACCACAGTAGTCAGTTCAACACTTTCCTGTACAGATGAGATTTATATAGTTTAACTAAAAGTAATTGTTGCCAAGTCTGGAGTCAGAAACACTTCCATGATTTTTTTATATGACTTGTTTCTACTAAATTACACTATAGCTATTTTAGAAAATGTATAATTTTGGTAAAGATATAAAATTATAAACTTCCACTTGGAAACTTACTCTAAATTAGAACTTTATGTACAAATTACTTATTTTCAAAATAAAGACCTTGATTATTTTATCCTAAAGACTTTTAAATTCAGAAACTGGGAGTTGCAGCCAGGTTTGGTGGTACAGGCCAGTAATTCCAGCAACTTGGAAGGCTGCAGCAGAAGGATTCTCATTTGCCAGCCTAGGCAATTTAGTGAAACCCTGTCTCCAAATAAAAAAATAAACAGGACTAGGGATAGAGCTCAGATGTAGTGTGCTACTGGGTCCAATCCCCAGTATCACCAATATAAAGGCGGGGGGGGGGGGATGATGTATAAAAATTCTATAGATTATTGTAAGCCCACAAATGATAAAATGTTGCCAATACATTTGTAAATTTTCAAACTATCAGTTTTCTTATGCATGTGACTTACTGTTTTAAATAATATAAAATTAGAATTACTATCAATTGTTCAGACAGTATTCATTATCTTCAGTTTACTATTTATTGCTGGAACTACTAAGTAGTCACTCAATTTAATTCCACTTTTTTTCTTTTAACAAAGTGGCTTACAGAAGTTACCTTATTAACCATTAAGACTTAAGTCATGCAACCACAAACTATCAGAAAGAGACAAAAGGCTATGCATTCTAGGAGAAAGTAATCCTAATTATCCAGAGTTAGGATAATTACAGGCAAACACTAAAAACAACTTTGGTAGCTTCCTTGTAAGTTGGATTACATAAAATTTTGTCAGCAAACTAACAAGGAAAACACAACTGCTGTAAATACACGTAAGTCAAAGCTCTCTTAAGTACTGAATTGACAAAAATATTTCAGCCAGCCATCAGTTAATCTATTTAATAGTTCACAAATTAAATACAACTTTACTTTTTCCTGATTATTATTTGCAAGGAAAGAAAACAATTTTAAGTGGTGAAATCCCAAATAGATTAGATACTTTTAGTAAATTCAGCATGTGAAATTGTGAAGATACCTACCAGCTGCCTGTGACTGCATAAAACTTCCTACTCCAGTAAGGTTAATAACAGCAGCTTGCTGAGCAGATAAGGCCTGTTCTTGACTAGTTGAACCTTGTTCAGAACCCTGAATTTAAAAAATAATGACTTATATAAAAGGAAAAACAATATTGAGCTGGTGAAAAGAAATTAGTTTCCTGTATGAGAAAAAATATATTAGTTCTTGTAAAAAGAATAACATTAGAAAGACTAAAAGTATACAGAATTAGGTTGGGCAAGGTAGCAGAAACCTATAATCCCAATTACTCGGGAGGCTGAGGCAAGAGGATGAGAAGTTCAAGACTAGCCCAGGTAACTTGGCAACTTAGTGAGACCTGGTCTCAAAATAAAAAAGCGCTAGGATTTTGTTCAGTGGTAAAGTAGTACTCCTGAATTCAATCCAGAGTACCACATGCACATACAAAGTAAACAGAATTAGCAAGATTTGAAAGAAAGGAAACCTTTTCAGAACTGAACCAATACTAATTGTTTGATGCAATATTAATAATTAAGACTTTTAAAAAAAGGCAGGGTCTCACTACTGCTATAAGACTTTTTCAAAGCTTCATTAAAGCAATTGTTTAAAGCTTAAAATACCCTTTGCAACACAACACCAAAACTTCTTGGCCAGCAGACTAAATCAAGAAAGGAAATAAAAGGCATACAGAACGTAATGGAAAAAAATGTCCCTATTTGCAAATGGTATTATTGTCTATGTAGAATATACCAAGAAAAACACAGTAATACAAGTAAGATCACAAAATACAGGTCAATATTAAAAAAAATCAATACTGCATACTAGTAGTAAACATGCAAACAAATTAAAATAACATACAATTTACAATACCACACACAAAAAGGCAGAATAAAAAAGTTTAGTATACATATAGATGGGCACAGTGGCACATGCCTGTAATCCCACTGGCCTGGGAGGCTCAGGCAGGAGGACTGTGAGTTCAAAGCCAGCCTCAGCAACAGTGAGGCACTAAGCAACTCAGTGAGACCCTGTCTCTAAATAAAGTACAAAATAGGTTTTGAACTCAGTGGTTGAGTACTCCCGAGTTCAAACCTTGGTACCCCAAAAAGAGTTTAGGTATAAAAGTAAATCTAATAAAACATACACAAGACATATATATTAAAAACTTCAAATGCTGATTTGGCCTATATAGTGTGTCTGTGTTCACTGACTGTAAGACTTGCATAATAAAAAGGTGATTCTTCCTGAAAGAGATTGATAGGTTTAACTCAACTCCTTTAAAAATTCCAGCAAGGTTTTTCTAAATGTAGGCAAGTACATTCTAGACTCTTCATGGAAAAATGAAGGATCTAGATTAGCAATGACAATTTTATAAAAGTGGGAGGAACCACTCTGCCTGATTTAAGACTTACTACAGAGTGTGCAGAGATCAAGACAGTGAGGTTCTGGCTGATGGGTAGACAACAGATCAATGGAATAAAATGAAAAATCCAGAAACAACCTCACACAGTCAAATGACAAAGATGCAAAAGTAATTCAGCTGAGGAAGGACAGCTTTTCAAGAAACAGTAATACTAAAGCTGGATATTCAGAGCCAAAATAAAACTGAACCTGAACCTAAGTCACAGACCTTACACAAAAATTAACTACGAAATGGCTCACAGATTTAAAATAGAAAACTGCAAAACTGTGAGAAGAAAACTCAGGAGGAAATCTTTGAGACACATAGTAAAGTTAAGAGTTCTCAATCATGACACCCACAGGATATTCTATAACAAAATTAACTTGGATATCATCAAAATTAAAAATGTTACTCTGTAAAGTACCACCTTTACTACCACCCAAAATAAGTGTCTGAAATAATATTTTAGTTTAAAATATAAGACATTTCAGAAATTACTTGAGCAGTCTTCTCTGGGTAAAGTAAGAAATTACACAGAAAAGCAATGGAACTGATATTAAGATACTCTTCAATTTGGAACCCAGTTTATGAAATGAACAATATAAACAACATCAATTCCAGAATAGAACTATTATAAACGAAAGAAAAATAAAAAATGAAAGAACCACAGCTGATACAAATCTCGCCCTAAAAACATCCCACAAAGCTAAAGAAGATTGTAAATATCAAATGGAAATATCAAAAACAAGCCAGAATAATGACTAAACACACTCAATAAGAAACAAAAATACAAATAAAAACTCTTGGGAAAGAATTAAAAAGACATACTTACTATACTACCATTATCGCAAGAAAAAACAAAAAGTATTAATATTACCAGAGTTACAAGAAGCCATTTATTAACTGATGGATACATCAAGTACAAAACAATCCTAAATGTGTATGCACCTAACAAAGCAGCTTCAAAAAAAAAAACTTTCTGCAAAAGCTGACAGTAGAACCAAAAGGAAAAAGAAATTTCCATTGTTTATGTTAAAGACTTCTTTCAGTGATTGATAGAAAAATCAGGAAAAAAAAAAAAATCCAGGATACAGGACCAGAACACTACCATTAAATGCTCTATTAATGAATACCACTAATGTGTGATACATTTTTTTCATCCAAGACAATCCTGTTAACCAAGACAGACTTATATTCTAAGATCATAAAACAAATCTCAACAAACTTAAAAGTATGTTTTCAGATGGTAGTGGATTTAAACTAGAAATCAGTTACCTAAAAATAATCTGGAAAATTTCCACATATTTGGAAATCCATTTAGGAGAAAGTTATATTGACAGAACCTTGTAGGCACAGAAAATGAAGCCATAATAACAAAAATTATAGAAAACAGCTAAAGAATTACTGAAAAGTAAATGCATAAAATTAAATTTTTATTTTAAAAAATAATGCACCTAAAGCCAATAATATGAGATTCCACTGTAAGAATCAGAAATCTATGATCCAATAAAATTTCAGGAAATAGAGAAGACCTGAACCTACACAATAGGCTCCACAAAAAAGACCTGGAGACTAATTCTGACACATATCATAATGAAAATATTTGACCTTGAAGGAATAAACAAACAAAAAATCCTTCTGGGGTCTCTAGTTGACATGAATAACTAAATACACTTACAAAAGCAAGATAATTAGGCTGACATCAGACTTCTAAAATATACAAAGCAAGTCAATGTTGAGAAACATTCTCAACAATTTTAAAGAGACCTACAAATGATATAGAATTCTTAGTGAAAAATGGGGAGAAAGCATTATAACGCATTTGGTGATGATTATGATTTCTTCAAATGACCCCAAAAACATAGGCAAAGAAAATAAAAGTAAATAAAATGTCCCATGTCAAAAAACTTGTGTGCAAAGGATATAATCAGAAGACTGAAAAAGCACCCATGAATGGAAGTATTTGCTGTGAAGATAAGTAACTCTGAGGAGATGGGGAAAATATAGAAAGTATGTGGAAGTTATATTAACTGATATGTGCATATAAAGAATGTATACAGAACTTCTACAACTTAAGAACAACAACAAAGACCCTATAACCTAATTAAAAAATTGCCAAAGGACCTGAATAGACATTTCCCCAAAAAACGTACAAAAATGATCACCACCATCATTAATCACTAAGGAAATGCAAATAAAAACCAATAAGATTATCAATGCACACTTATTAGGATGGCTGCTATTAAAAAGGGGGCGGGGGGGCAGGGGTGTAGCTCAGGGACAGAACGCACACTTTAACATGCTCAAGGCCCTGGGTTTGATCTCCAGCACCACAAACAAAACAAAAAAAAAACACAAAATACCAGAAAACAGTAAGTATCACTAAGGATCTGAACAAACTGCAACCCTGGTGCACTGTATGTAGGTGAAAATGTAAAATGGTGCAGCTGCTCTGGAAAAACAATATGGTGCTTCTCAAAAAAAAAAAAAAAAAAAAAAAAAAAAAAAAAAAAAAAAAAACCCAGAATGACCAGTAAGATTCACCAAGACAATTTCTGGGTAACATATCCAAAAGAATGATATCTTTAAAGACATGTTATGGTATCACTTACATGCAGTAATTATGGTAGTTAAATTCATTGAATAAAGCAGAATGGTGGTTGCCAGGGGTTGAGAGGAGGAGAAAACAGGGAGTAGTTATTTACTGACTATTCAGTTTCAGTTCTGCTAGATGAAAAAATTCTACAGATCTACTGCACAACAATGTTAGTAATACTACTGAGCTGCCCACTTACAAATGGTTAAAACAACAAATTTTTATGTTATGTGCATTTTATCAGCTAAAAATAAAAAATGAAATGGAAGAAAGCAAATTAAGGATTATCAGTCAAATAATTCTTGTATAAAGAATAAAAAGTTTTGAATGTGTCTTTTCTGAGGAATCTACTAGAGAATGAACTTTATCCAAACAAGATAAGTAGGAGGACTTGTGCCAAAGGACTGATGAAGAACATTTTATTTATTTTAGTTGTGAGATAAGAGAAATCTGGAGGTGGAACACAGGAATCAGTACTTTAGTTTCCCAGATGGTTCCAAACAGTAGCCAAGGTGCAGAAACACATGTAGTTCCTCCTCCTATTTTAATTACTGCTGTTCTTATTCAATTTCTTTTTATCTGGCAGTGTACAGTATGTGTATCTGCCTATATTCACACCGTCCTACACTTTATGACAACAGAAATAACTCTATTCCAACATGTTTTATTTAATATAACTGTTCAATCAGAAATATGCACCCTGATGTAGCTCCATTGTAGAGCACTTGCCTAGCATAAGTAAAGCCCTGGGATTTGTTCCCCAGCACCACTAAAGAAATAAAGAAATAAAGAAATTTAAAAAGGTCATACAACAACAGACTAACACCTACTATTGACAAATTTAGCATAGGGAAGGCTGAAACACCCATACCTGCTCTCCTGGCTGCTGAGGGCTAGAGGTTGTGGGTTGCTGAGGTGGTTGTGGTGCAAACTGAGAGAGTTGTTGTTGTTGCTGCTGCAGGGTGTTAAAAATGAGTGAGCCACCAGGAAGCTATTCAGAATTTAAACAAGAATTTATTAGCCAGTTTGGCATTGTTTTTATGTGAAATATTTAAATTTCTTTACTTCATAGATAATTTTGGAGTATTTACTATATCAGGCACTCTTCTAGACATTGAGGAAACAAGTAAACAAAAAGCAAAACAAAATGAACTGACTGCTCTTAAGAAAACTATATTTAGAAATAATTTTTAAGTTTCCAAACACATTCATACTTTTAAAACACAAATCTTTGGGCTTCAAGTTAATAGTTAGCTATCTCAATTTGAGTATTTTTTTTTTTTTATTTTACTCTTCTGCCATACCAATACAAAAGAACATTAAGTGCATTAGAAAAAAGTTGTGAATAAAAAATGTACGTTGACAACCCAATTCAAATCTGTTTCTAGCTTTGCCAAAAATCACAAATGCATGGATTTTAATACAATATGGTAGGAATTCTGGAGTTGAAAATAAAGTATATTAGATGTCCATAATTTGCAGAGAGATTTACTCTCTCATTCCAAACCTAAATTAATTTTTAAAAAAATTAAGAAGCATTCAGAACACTCCAGATTAAAAATTAAAGTTATGCTTTCCAAGTGTACCAGAAAAAACATTTTCCCATTTTAGGATGTGTAAGGGTTTAAGTTATAAGCACTTTGAGGTCCTTAGAAGAAACTCCAAGGAAATACTAGCCACAGAATGCTTAGGTTTATACAGTTGGGAAAAGAAAAAAAAAATCCTTTGGTCAAAAACCTACATCCAGCACAGACCACTGGTAGGTAAAATGGGACATAGCACAGGTATTCAGTGTACTCTGAAATGTTCCTTCCTCAATCAGCAAACAGTAAACACAGGAATATACTATGACCTGATAAAGTGGCTCCATCCTTACCTTTTCAAGGTTGTAAAGGATTTTTCCACTCCTCTTAAAAGTGGAAGAAAGTAGCCAGGCATAGTGGCTTTTGCCTATAAATCCCAGCAACTCAGGAGGCTGAGGCAGGATTAGCAAGACCCTAAGCAAGTTAATGGGACCCTGTCTCAAAATAAAAATTAAGATGGTTGGGAATGTGGCTCAGTGGTTAAGTGCCCCTGGGTTCAACCCCCAGTAAAAAAAAAAAAAAAAAAAAAAAAAAAAAAAAGGGTGGGAGAAAGTCTCCAAGAGAAATTCCAAAAACAATATGATGTAGGATATAAGTCAATGGGCAGGTTGTAGTTTAATGGTAGAGTGACTGACTAGTTGTGCAAGGCTGTAGATTCAATCCCAAGCACCAACCACCACACACACACACACACACACACACACACACACACACACACACGAAATAAACCAATGTGGTCTGTGGTCTTCTCCACATTTTATGTATGCTGTTCTAAAATTAGTTTGCCAATGCTGACACTATAATGTATAAGAAATAAGTTTTACATTTAACTTCTAAACAAGTTTCTGAATTTGTTATTCCTAAATATCAGGTTGGTTGATCTGTCAGTTATGGTTATTTCCCAGTAACCCATAGCTATGCCATCTCACATACCAGATTTTTTACATTCACGTCTTCCTTTAAGTTCTCCATAATCTCATCCATTTTCCAAACTACCAGCTTAATACTTGATAACTCCTCCTTGCAATTAAAAGATCTAGAAAAGCCGGGTGCGGTGGCACAAGCCTGTAATCCCAGCAGCTTGGGAGGCTGAGGCAGGGGGATCCCGAGTTCAAAGCCAGCCTCAGCAACAGCGAGGCACTAAGCAACTCAGTGAGACCCTGTCTCTTCAGTAAAATACAAGACAGGGCTGGGGATGTGGCTCAGTTGTGGAGTGCCCCTGAGTTCAATCCTCAGTACAAAAAAAATATATATAGCATAAAAGCTAGACTATTTTATATTTTAAGTCCATAATGTGTACTAACTTTTCTATCTTCTCTATTTGAATATGTTGACACAATAACATGTATAAGAAAGGCAAAGCTTCATCATAGATACATATTAAAACATAACAGATATTTATGGAATGACAGCCACTGCATCGAGAAATCATACTTTCCTTGGGAAAAAAAAAACACATATCCATTTTTAAAATCTCTATTCAAGCACAAAATCTATTGTAAGCAAAGAGTATAATATATGTATATATAAAATACCTGTCGAGAGATGAATTAGTTTGTAAGTTATCTACTACCACTGTCATAACTAAGTATTCTCCTGGGTAAATGTAAACTCTCCATTCAAATGGGGAGGGCTACTGGAGTCAATGGAAGTGGGGTCTAAAAATACTGATTCTATCTCCTTATCCATCTGACCAATAAGGGTAGCAATAACCATACCTTTAGAATATTCTGAACAGACCTCAAAATTTCAAATGCTAACATGTACAGACATCATTTTAAAAAATCAAAGTATAAGAATTTTAATCAAAAGTGATGCTTCAGTTTTACCTGGAGTAGATTTAAAGGCCTGAGACTTGAAGTGTTTTTTAAACCAAATGGAACACCTGTTAAATAAAACTCATGGTTATAATGGAATTAAAATTTTATTACCAATGAAAATAATTTATACATTGGCAAATACAAGTATATTTTATGCCCTTTATCCAAAGATATTCTTATTTTCTATACTTCTAAAAGTATCTTAAAAACAAAAAAACCATTTTCTTCAAAATTTCAATACTGAGACTTTATTCAAAGATGTGGAATACTGGATGCACATTATAATCAATATTTCAGAAACAGACTTCTTTTTCACTATTCTGACTGATGGCTGAACAATGAGTAATTCAGAATTATGAGGACACCATCAATGCAAAACTATCACTGTTGTGCAAATATATTTGAGTTAGTGGCATCTATTTACACTTCTCAGTGCCATATAGTACATATTATAAGTATCACATCTCTGAAAACCGGTGTGCTATTCTATTTTTTTTTTTTTGAAGGACAAAGGCTAATAATCCGAATGCTAACGATATTGACTGTTTAAGGATCAAAACTTAACCATCAGGAAACAATGCTCTTTGTTAATTCTGAACTCATTCCTAAAAATCAGGGATGCAATACAGAGCACATCTTAGCAGGGTGCAGGGGTGCATGCTTGTAACCCTAGAGACTCAAGAGGATCACAAATTTTAGGTTAGACTCAGCCTATTATTGAGACTCAGCAACTTAGTAAGGCCTTGTCTCAAAATAAAAAAATAAAAAGACCCAGGGATATAGAACAATAGTAAAGTGCCCCTGTTCAATTCCCAATACTAAAAACAAAAATACCTATATAGAGCACATCTTAAAAGGAGGGGTAGGGCAGATTATTTTAGTGGAGTCACAACTGTGGGCTTTGAAAGCCACATATAGCCTCTGTCACATATTTTTCTTATTTTTTTTAACAACCCTTTAAAATGCAAAAACTTTTCTTAGCTTAAACTGTGGGCTACAGTTTGTCAACCTTGGTCCTAAAGTATGTGCATATGTTGCTCTCTTACAAACTACATCCATATGAACACTAATTGAAAATGTACCTAATTCTGATAATTTTATTAAAAAAAAAAGATGAGAGCCAGGAAATTCATATGATACTATTAAAGCACTGCATAAGTAACTGAAAAAGTATAATCAGATTATAATAGGATAAAATTGGTATCCCTTTCAGGAAAAATCGTCATGAAAAGAAATGGATTAAATAAAATTATCATTGTTGTACAAATACATTTCAGGTACTGACATCTATTTAAATTTCTCAGTGCTACACAGTACATAAAGGTGGATGACATTGGTATAATCTTTCTAGTTTACCAAAGACAGTTTAATACTTTATTTCTAATGAATACCAAGTAAAGTTAAAATATTTTTACTCCCATTTCAAAGCAGGTGAGACTTACCCTAAGGGAGAAAACAAAGAGAATTCTCTAAGGTTCCATATTTAGCAACTGGAGTCATGCATAATTAGTACAACTAGTAGAATTACATATCAATAAAAATATTCTAAATTCAAGATTTGACTCTAATACCAGGGCTTCTGCTACTAGAGCACATTTATGCTTTTTAAAATAAGAACATACATTAAAGTTGGAAATCATGTTAACATGTTTAAACTATATTCTTTGAGTTTTCTTTCTTCATAACTCCAACTTTTGATAAATTTTTCCACACTGTTTTTCTTATTAAATTTCCTCAACTACTTCAATAAAACTACCACAATAAATAAAACTACTACTACTACAAATGATGACTAGTTTCAAATGCTCACGTCTCAGGCACTTCATCTGTATTAACTCATTTAATCTTCATATCTATGAGGCAAATAATTACTGCTATCCCCATTTTACTTATAAGGAAAATGAGGCACAAAGATCATTTCCCAAGATTACAAAATAGTAAGTTACCTAACTTGATTTCAAACTGAGGCAGTCCAGCTTCACAATGCAGACTTTTAACTACCATGCTCTACTGCCTCTCTTGCACAACATATATTTTAAAAACACACTTATTTCCCCTGGAATATGACTGTGTTGACAGCAATAAGGCCATCAAAATTAATTTTATTATAATGTTTGGGAAGCAAAAGATATAATGTGCACAGACTTACAGATGTACCAAGTTTCTTCACAGAAGTTTGTTGTTAGGCAATTTTTAATTCAGCTATCATAATTTTAAAGGCTTTTGAAATCAAATACCTGGGGTAGAATATGTTGCAAAATAATGACATCAAATGTCTTTAACAATAACCTTAAAACAACATTTTAAAATTTAGTATGTACTTTAATTTTTTTTAGAGGTTATTATTTCCAATATTCTGACCTGCTTGAGAAGCTGCCTGCATTGCACTGGGCAATGCATTTGGTAGCAGACCTCCTGAGGGTAGAAGGCCACTCAGGTTTATTCCTGCAGGAGTTATGGCACCAGTGTTACAGCCCAGCATGGGGTTTGAACCACTCATCAAAGCCTGGGCCCCACTGCAGGAGAATAAGACAAAGCATTAAAACTTGCACTGTTTAAAAAAAAAAAAAAAAAAAAAAAAAAATATATATATATATATATATATCGGCCACATATTTCCTGAGATTAAAAAACAACAAACTACAAAACAAACTCAAATAGTTATTTCTCTACCTCATTTTCTAGGCTTCGTGTCATCTTAACAACATAAAGTGACAGCAAGGTATGCTAAAATTAATTGAGTATATATCAAGGTTTTAAAATATAAGTTGGAAAAATAAAGTGCTAAGCAAGGGATTAAAAGATGTTAAGAGGATAAAATGAAAATTTAGGCTGCTGTCAATATGAAGTATCTTAATGCAGGTAACAGGTATTTCTAAAATGGAAACATACAGGTGAGGCAGCTTCTGTCCATATCTAAGCTATTCTCTTTCAGTGTAATAGGCAATTTGTTCTTAATTTCACAAATATGAATTTAAATTGGTCAGACTATTTAAAAAAAAAAAAAAATCAGGACATCATTGCAAACTTACCAAACAGAGCCCACTACATTGATGAAGTTAAGTCCAGCAGTGTTTGCCATGACCTGGGTGGCCGTGGTTCCTGTAGTTATAGATGTTACCATGGTGGAAAGAGGAATGGTCGTTACAGGCATTGCCTGGCTCAGAGACTTTTGCTGCTGAGCAAACTGAGTTAACAAAGTGGGCTGAGGGGTGAAGCCTGAATCTTGGGGAGTAGGGGTGGCTGAAGGGGTACTAGGAGTTGAACTCTGAGCATCAGGAGGGTGTGGGGTCGATGAAGGGGTTGGTGTAGGAGTAGATGGCTTAGGAGTTCCAGATCCTGCTCATTGAGAAAAATAAAAATTGCTAGTTTGTTATAAATGGCCAGTCCTTTTTAAAATAAGGTTAATGGAATCTTACTTAGCACTGACAATTTGTTCCAGTTTTTTTTTAAGCAGTTAACTGCAAGTGTTAATCTCTACACATGATACATGAGTGTTGCTACACTCAATTACAATTAAGGATGCAGTATATCACCTAAAAATCCCATCAGAGATGCTAATAGAGTTAACAGTAAAAATATACATTTGTATTCTACCACAATACCCATTTAAAAGTTAGTTTCCCACATGCTGCCTTTGGCCTAAAAGTTCAAAAGGAATTCAACTAATTTTTGTTATCTATGATTTCACTAATTCAAGACTTCTTTTAAAAATACTGCTTATTTAGTGTAACAGTCTGAGATAAACGTGAACATATTTAATAAATTACATATGGTTAACAATCTTATTTGGCACCTAAATATACATATTTAAGTCCTAACACATCAAGTTTATCCTGACAAACAATTTTACAAAAAACAGTAGCAAAGCAAGTATTTGATAGATAATACTGCATCTTTAACAGTAACTGTGTACTTCTGTTTAAATGTAGAATGTATAGAAAATCTGTTGTGAATGAAGTATGCACAGTTTATCAATTAAAAAAAAAAATGAAAACAAAAAACAAAAACCAAAAAGTAAAACCAAAAGCTCTTGAGGTGTTTTCTTTTTTAGCTTTCATGTCCTGCAGAAAGAAAGGAAAGAAATGTGAATGTCCAGAAGCTGTCACTCCACCCTTACTTAAAGTAACAACTGTGTGCAGTAGATTACCATAATCCATACCCACAACATAAGAAGTGTGAATAGACTTTCAGAAAATTTATATATTTTTCTTTGTGCAAAACAAGAAGGCAGAAAAATTACACCTTTTGAGCTATCAAGATGAAGATGTTTATATCTAATGCAAAGACCATCCTATCACTGTGCAGTGTACTAAAACTTTCAGCATATATTAATTATCTATTAAAAAAAATCTAAAAAACTGGAATGCTTTTTTCCCAAATTGATACCTGAAACATTCATATTTATTAATTTGAAGAGATTCTCCAAAATTAATTCCTAATTCTTGCATAACTCTTCTTTATGTTAAAAAAAGTAACCCATAGTAAAAAAAAATCACACTTTAATGTCTTTAGAATAATGCTTCAGGATAATCACATTTTAGTAACTGACAACAATTTATAAAAAAGAGTGTAGAAGTGTTTTTGAAATACTGCTTTTCAATTTATTATATCACCACCTTGAAACTAGTTGGTTTCTTACATATACAAAGGTAGGACCTGCAGCAACAACTCTTAATGACATTTTTTTTCTTATCAGTCACATAATATACATAATGTAAAAATGATCCTAGGGTACACTGAAATAAAAAAAAATTTTGGTTTCTTATTGCCCACGTGTAACTAACAGATTTTTTTTAAGGAGAGATGTAGGTTGCAAGTCTAAAAGAAAAGTATACTCAGAGTGCATACATAGATACAGAAAAACAAATACAATTACAATAAACACATAGTACATACAATCAACATGAGCTCTGCCTTATGCTTCTTGCAACTTACACATTTTGAATACACAGTACATTCAGATTTCACTATTTCACAGGTTGAAAAAAGTTGTCTTAAAGAAACGCTAATGCAAAAGCTTATAATAATTTAATGTAGAATTAAGTTTATGACTCACTTTGTGATGAGCTGGCAGGTGACAGGGCAGCTGGAGAAAGCATGTTGACTTGACTGAGATCCATAGATGACTTCCGAGAAAGACTTGGTGGCTTAGAAGAAGGAGGAGGAGTTGGAGACTTAAGAAAGCTGCTGGTCTGTTGTGGTGTAAAATAATTACCTAGAAGAAAGACATAAAAGTTATATCTTACATTTATAATCCAAAATTTCATGCATTTTAGAAATAAAAATATAAAATACTTTTTACGAAAGAGATTATAATTGTATGATGTTTCTTACTTTATATTACACAAAACTAAGGATTTTAATACCTGAAGAACTATTTCCTGAGCTTGAGGGAAGTTTGATGGGTGGAGGTCGATGTTTTACTCCTTTCCCCAATACTGAAGATTGAACTGACACGGTCTCAGGCTGCTACAAGGATGACAACAAGCACACTTGTTAAAATTAGTAATCACCACACTCCAAATTGAAGAGAAATTATAACTCTACAAAGTGATCTTAATGGTTATAGAATTAATAACAGATTTTACAAAGGAATATAATTTCACATGTGATCCATGAAATACATTACAGCACACATACAGGATGAGGTAAAGATTTCCAAGTAACAGAATAACGAGAAAGAATCGGAGAGAAGAGTAGAATAAGATAAAGGCAAAGCTTCTAATCTCTCTACCTATTTTTCTAAGAAAGTAACAACTGTTGAGGTCAGATGATTAGCACAAAGATGTTCACTATACTTTCCTCTATGTCTACTTTGAAATTTTTTATCATAAAGTTAAATTTAAAAAGTTAAAAGTAAAATGAAAACTAAACAAACCCACCTAAACCCTCAAAATATGATCCTTAGGCTTCCCAGATCTGAGAAACAATTAGGTACAAAAAATTATCAGTAACCAAACATACTTCTGTTTCTTTTCCTGGAGAAAGCTGACTCAGACTGGCTGAGCCACTAGAGATGTGTGACATCTTGACTGGACATTTAGCTTCATTCTGGATCAACTCCTGATACTGATTAACAACTCTGAAATAGCAGGAGAAAATAGGTAAGGATTTAGCTAACCGTATTTTTAACACAAATTTATTACATAAGAAATGAGTGACGCTATTATCAAAAAAAAAAAAAAAAAAAAAAAAGTTCCATAAATAGGCAATCTTTGAGTTAAAAGTGCATTCTTCTAATCTTTTAAATAAAAAGTTAGTGTTTAAAATATTTTGTTAATGGTCTAACAATTGTTTTCAATACAGAAATTACAAGGACAATTTAACCAATAAGCAGTAAAGAAAATACTAATTGCCTTTCTCTTAGATTTGGATTAAATAAAGTATTATCTAGAAACCATGTTCCTTAGTTACAGATTATCTAAGATTTTTTTTTTTAATTTAAAATAAAACTAGCTGGGCATGGTAGTGCATGCCTATAATTACAATAGCTTATGAGGCTGAGGGAGAGGATGGCAAGTTTAAGGCTTAACCCTCAGCAACACAGCCAGATCCTGTCTCAAAAGTAAAAATAAGAAAGGATTGAGGTAAAGTGACCCTGGGTTCAATCCCTAACACCAAAACAAAAAACTAAACAAAAAAAGTCCCTATATTTTAAACATAACTCTTTTAATTCTATGAAAAAAAAAATCCTAGATGTTTAAAATATCAGGAAAAAGCCCTTAAATGTCTTGCAATCTCATCCCACAAAAATAACAATTTGGCGGGGGCCCGGGAGTGGGTTACGGGGAATTGAATTCAGGGGCACTTGACCACTGAGCCACATCCCCAGCCCTATTTTTTTGTATTTTATTTAGAAACAGTGCCTCACTGAGTTGCTCAGCACGCTTTTGCTGAGACTGGTTCTGAACTTGTTATCCTTTTGCCTCAGCCTCCTGAGCCTCTGGGATTATAGGCATGCACCACCGTGCTCAGCAAAAATAACAGTTCTTAATAGTCTAACGTATCACGCCTTTTCAGTGTTTGCGAGGATCAACAGGATTTAAAGTTAGAAAAAACCTTAAGATTTTTCATTGTTCAATATATTTTACATCTGGGGCCCACAAATATTAAATGATGTTACATTCAAACAATTAAAGACATAACTAAAATCAAAGTTTACGACTCCTAATAAGTGAAAAGTTTTTCATATTCATCCTGCCCAAAAGGAAGATGAAAATTTTTTTACCTCTCAGCATCAGTCTTTGACCCAATAATGAACCTAAAATGAAAAAGAGAACAAAAAGGATTAAATAAATGTCTTAAGCCCCAAGATTAGTTTCATGCCTTTCATATTTTAGTCAAGATAATATCATACACTGATTTTAAATTCACCAAATCATTAAAATATTTGAAAAACATTTAAAATTAGGAAGCATCAAGTTTTACATGCATTATGAGACACTCATGTGACTAATCTGGCTGACTTAACTTAAGGAAACGTAATTTTGTCAGAAGAAACACTCTGGGCTGCAAATTACCAAGTCCTAGACACCCTATAGTAAAATCACTGAACTCCTGTGTGCAAAGAAAGGCCTTTGGTGTTCTGCTCATTTTAATCTTTGATTCTGAAAATCATTCTTATTATCTACACAGCAGGACCTGAGGATATTTTTCAGACAAGGAAGATAGTTTATAGTTTATTGCTAATTCAAATAATTATCTTTACCACACTTTTTTTAAAGTTTGACATTTATTATGATCTCTTAAATGGTTATTTTTTAATTACCAATTTGAATGATCATCTGTGGAGGAGCTGAAATATAAAATGAAAAAAAGAACTGATTAATACAAGTGAAACTTTAATTTCATAGTTTTAAAATAAAGTTATTTATGAATATCAAAGAATATAAATCATGCAGCATTTTCCCAGAAACCCCCTTACATAATGGCAAAAAATTCAAATTCTCTTCCTGTTAAACAAAGTAGTCAGTTGGCCTCTGGACCTAATTCTTCACAAGAAAACTAATAATATGCCCTTGTGCTCTAGAAAAACTTATAAATTTAAAATAAGCAATGTATGTCTTCACAGGAAGATTTTTTTAAAACACTTAATCAAAATAACTAATCTTTGTATTCCGTTGGCTGAGGAATCCGTGACTGCTACTTTCTATTGTCACTGACTTTCATCTAGGTATTGATGAGATTACTCCACAGACCTGGCCCCTGACTTTTTCTGCTGAGATGCCCTTTTTGTTTTCAAAGCAGTATCAATAAGATTAAAAAATAAAACAACTGTGCTTGCTTCGGCAGCACATATACTAAAAAATAAAATGACTAAATTGTAGAGTTCCTCGGGGTTTAATCCAGAGTACCAAATAAAACCATGTGTATATAAACAAGCACACACATGCACATAAAATGAGCAATAAAATTAAAAATAAAAACAAAACACTGGCACCCTGTGCTAAATATGCATTACATATACATCTAGGAATATTAAATATATATAAACTGCCAACATAAATATACCAAGAAGGATATCACAGGAATATCCTTCAGAACTAGCATAAAAATAATTATACCATTGGGGTTTTTAAAAAAGAAATTATCATTATTTTAAATAAATATGGCAACTACAATTTAAATTTACTCACATCTGCTATATCTAAGCAGTATATATTTAACCACTGAATCCCCAAAGGCCAATTTGTATTACTAATTCAACAGCGACTGCTAAATAAATTCTGGTTGCCTGATTTTGTCCATTATATATTTAATAGAACTCACTGGGATGGAGACATCTGGTTGTCACTTTCTTCATCTGCTTTACATGGCTGTATTTTACCGTAGTAAAGTGGATCACCAAGTGATTGCAAGATGGTAAGCTTTGTTTTCTGATACTGATTACCAGCTTCACATTCAAATACATAATCATCTTTTACATCCTGAAAAAGATAGAGCATCCCAAAGAACAGCTTCTCAAGCAAGCAATTAGAATTAGCAAAATTTGGAAATACATGACACACAAGTTAAGTCTGGTAATACAAACACACATGGAATTTAAACTATAAAGATGTTTAAGTCTGCTTAACAGAATAAAGCTTAGAATCATTCTTTTTAAATAATGTATTAATGTATATATGAAGCACGAACGTCACAATAATAATAAATGATCAAAACCCATTACTTATTATAATAAACATTTATTGAACACTGTTCTTAGCACTGTAAAGGTACTGCTTCATGTAATCTTTACCACATCCCTATGGTCAGCACTATTACCTCTGTGCTAAAGATGAAGGAAATGAGGAAAGGTCCTCCACCCTTTATCTTCAACTTTAGTGCTGCCCTGCCCTCTATGTTCAACAGGGATTTACAGGATTCCTTTTTACATGGTACTTTAGGAATGAGAGTTCCAATGGAGTAAGCTTGAGAAAAACACAGAAGTCCATATATGGAGATATATAGATATATATCTCCATATAATAATATCTTATATGAAAGGGAGGATAAAATATGAAATAATAGAGGATAAAATTTTTGAAAACTGATCTGTTTTTGTCATTAGCCTAGCCTGTCACACACACAATACACCTATGTACAAAACATCTCATTATTTCACTCTTAGGGTTCATCTAATGTAGTACATTATTGCCTATTTCTCCCTTTAAAAAGTCATCATGGTAATTAGAGAAAATTAGAACATTTCCATTAAGAAACACCCTCAGAAAAATGTATTAATACATAGAAGAAATCAAATAAGAACTATCAACATGCAACCAAAAGTAAAAATGGATTTCTGCATTAAAATTGCTCTTAAAATGGAAACCATAATTTATAAAAGACAAAACAATTATTCTCTAATTTATTTTCCCAGTGACTTGGGAGGCTAAGCAGGATGATCTCAAGTTCAAGGCCAGCCTCAGCAATTTAGCGAGGCTCTTAGTAACTTAGCAAGATCCTGTCTCAAAATTAAAAGTAAAAAGGGTTAGAGACGTGGCTCAGTGGTAAAGTACCCCTGGGTTCAATCCCTAGAAAGTTCTTAAATTAAAAAAAGAAAAAAAAAAGTCCTAGGTTAAAAGCAATGTTTAATGAATTTATGTTTGGTAAATTCAGATCTCAGAGTACAAACATCATTACAACAAACTAGCAAAGACTACTACTTACATGGGCTGGCCAAACTGTTGGTTGTGAGTCATCAGATTTGATAGATTTTTCCACTTTAGCATATTTCTCTACCTAAACAATTAAATCAAGATACCAGATAAAACGGAATTAGTTTTCAGACTAAAGAGAATAATGTAACTCAATAATACAACCAAGTTGTTAATATAAGAATTCTTGAATCATTAATATCAACAACTAATTATGCTTTAAAATTAGTTTAAAATTCTATTATATTCAATAAAAACATGGTTAATAAAAATTAGATTATCTTTAGCTGCTATATAAATGTAATAAAAACAGCTGCGTTTCTGGATACTGCCTCTTCTTTTTATTCCATAAGTGATCATATTTGTCCTTTAGAGTCTTTCCTTTAGGAAAACTTGAATGTTAAGATTCAGGATCTTGTCCTTTTTGGCAGGGTTTTAAGTGAACAGGAGTTATCATGGTTAATATACAAGCTCTAAAGAGACTTGGAAAGATAAAATAATAAAATTGAAAAAAGATGTTTCAAATCTTTTCTACTTTCTAGTGAGAACTGGGCTATACTCTGTGTTCCTAAGAATCTGAGTGAGTTAAATATTCTCACCATCTTGGTAACCCTGATCTCAAGAATAATTTGAGGTTGAGGTATACCTAAATGGTAGAGCTTGTGCTTAGTATGCACAGGGACCATCCTCAAAAAAAACCCAAAAAAGGAAGAAAAAGAAAAGAGTAATTTAGACTCACCTGGGCACCTGTTAAAAATATAGACTTTTTATGCCCCTCTCTCTTAGAAATCCCAATTAAGTAGGTCTGAACTAGGGTTTGAAACCTGTATGTTTGATATCCTGTATGAGTCTACTGACTGAGAAACTTTGTTTTTAGGGCCTTACTATTTAAAGGTGTGGTCTATAGGCCTTACCACATAAACTAGAGGCTTGTGAAAATGGTTGCATCTCAGTACCAGCCCAGACCTGAAATGGAACTGGATGTTTTTAAACTGCAGTGCTGAGAATTGAACCCAGAGGCCCATGCACAATAGGCAAGCGCTTGACCACTGAACTATAGCCCCAGCTCAAGAATCAACAATTTAATAAATTCTCCAGGTAATTTGTATGTATATTAAAATTTGGAAATACTGCTTTAGATACCGCCCCCCCATCCTCCAAAGCTAAATTTCACCATTTTTTACAACTTACACTAATCATCTATTCTTAGGCTATTCCTTAAGGAGCATGTAAGCAAAGAAAAAAATGTGGCTTACTTTTCTGAGTTGTATGCACACTCTATTAATACTTTTGTGTTTTTGCTTTGGATCGCTTTTCATAAAATCTTATTAAGAATGTACATGTACTAGGCTAAGAAAGGATACGAGACAACAGCAAATATATAAAAATGACAGAATTGTAAAGAAGTGAGTGAATAATAAAAAGAACACAAAAAGAAACAGAAAAGTAAAATATAGACCTTTTTCACAATATTTCTCTCCTATCTTAAATTATTTATAGTTCATGTATTATTATGGGTCAGTAAAGAATACTGTCTAAGGTTCTTAATTTTGGCTACTGCTCCAATATTAATAAACTCAAAACCAGATTTAGGAAAAAAATAATAAGGAAATTATGAAGAAATACCATGAAAAAACAGAGGCATTTTCATGTGTACTATTATACCATATTTGTCCAGTTTGAAATTGTTTTGTGATTCCAGCTCCAAACACAGAACTATAGTTATGTTCGGCTATAACAATGTGAAGAATATACATCTTCCAAAAATGAGCAATTTATTAAAAGAAATCAATTCTGAGATCATATTCTTAAGGTACTAGCTATCAAATGATAAAATGTAGAAACTTTATGCGAGAAAAAAAAAAAAAAAAAAGAAAGAAGCAATCATTGATCTAACTTACATCCACTTCAGAAGGAACGGCCAAATTACAGGGACTCCTTTTCCACATATCTACACACTAGAAAATTAAAAACAGTATAAATATACCAAAAATTCAAAAAGTCAAGATTTCTGGTATGGTAATGTTCATTTAAAACACTTACATTTCCTGCTTTAGAAATTTTGAGGTCATAATGCTGACCTGCTTTTCTTTCCTTTCGTTTTTGTAAGAAATCCAGTAATCTCAGCTGAGGAGGAGGTGGACAATGAGACAGATCCTGCTGCCGATTCAGAGAGGACCTGGAATACCTCTTGAAACATCTGAAATATTATTAACAGATCTGAACTAAACAAAGGTAATAAGCTCAAAATATACACAGGGGTTTAAACTAGCAAGCACTGACTTTTAAATCACATTCAAGCAACATCCTTGGCACTGGTAGAATAAAAATGAGCAAGACAAAGTTTTCATTATCATGAGGCTAGCTAATAGTCCAGAGAAGGAGAGAGAAATTCAATTCCCAAGTGAACAGATAATTTCAGATTTCAGGGAACAATAAGCAGTAGGAGAAAAATGAGAATACTATGTTGTGTAACTGTCAGGGAGGGCAACATTTAGGGAAAGGAAGAACCCTCAGAAGAAATGACTGATGTGAGTTGAGATACAAATGAAGGAACTAGCCACCCAGACAGGGAAGGTTGCTTCAGATCCATGCACATAAGAAGCTGGAAGTCACCACTGCATCCTAACAAGCAAAAGGTTTAATAAACTAAAAAACCAACAATTCTCCTCTTAGATCTATCAAGGAGATGGGGTCACAGGACAAACCACTGTCCTTGAATTTGGAGACTAGGCCAATTGGAACATCTTAGCTTGCTGGAGAACAAACCTCCTTGGGAACCAGTGCTGGGGCACTGAAACCTAAAGTTAACTGATCAGTTGTGGGAGGCTCAGCATGGTCAAGTATGAGAGATTAAAAACTACAGGGAGATCTTGTCACTGGGGGCCCACACATCTTTGTTTTATCTCCAAGAGGTTAAAGAGGTCTCACAGTGAATAATGGAAGAAAATCTCATACTTCTCACAAGAAAAGGGGCAAAGGAAAATTTTTTGTTTTCTGTACTAGAGACTGAACCCAAGGGTGCTGTACCACTGAGCTACACAATTGCAGCACTTTTAATTTTTTCATTTCGAGACAGGGTCTCACTAATTTGTTGAGGCCAGCTTTGAAATCGTGATCCTCATAGCTGTGATTACAGGTGTGTGCCACCATACCCAGAGAAAAGGAATTATTTTGAAACATGAGAGAATAAGTTTTGAAGTAGAGAGAATAATTTTAAAAGGTACTGCAACAGGAAAAAATTTGGTCTATCTCAGAAACAGAAAAGTAGGTATGACTAAAGCACTATGGTCCAGATGATAGCTAAGGTCAGAGATCGAGGCAAGGATCTTACAGACCAATAGTGATGTATTTGATTTAATGTGAAGTGCAATGCTTTTGGGGAAGTTTTGTCAAGGGGTTTAAGTTTAAGCATGATCTAGTTTGCTTGCATGGCAAATTGACTGGAAGGGAATAAAAGCAGAATCAAGAAAACTGATTGTGAATTTATTAGCGGGGAAGATGATGGTGATTTGAAATAAGGTATTGGCAGCAGGCCTGGAGAGAAACAAGGAGGCTGTAGAACTGTCAATATATCCTAAATGGCTTACTCCACTATTACCAACACTGTACCTTTTCTCTTAATACACTATTTGTAGTAAATTATGAAATTTAGAAAATGGGTGCATTTTTGAGCCTTTTCAAATTTGAAGTTCCAAAGTAAATAATCCAAATAAATACATAAAGAGTAGTTAATGAGCCAACCAAAACCTTAGCCCAAATATGCATTCTTTTATTAAGTAGAATAACTAAAACATAAAAGACAAATTGCTCAGTTATAAAAGAAATAGTTACAAATGTATTTCTAAAACTGCTATTTTCTCAAGTCTCAAAAATAAGTTGTTTCCTCAAAAGTAAAATTAACAAAAACTGAACTGGTTACTGAACATCACAAAGTAATTAAGAAATTATTCTTTCTGTTCATACTTGGTCTCTTCTCAGCTTCTCCACATTTTTGGTAAATAGACTATAAATTCACAGTAAATAAGTTCTTTTAAAAAACTGTAGAAAACAGATCACTTCAATATATAGGAGCAAATACTGCAATATCAAAACATAATACCAGGTCATTAAAACATCAATTTTCCAATTAGATAAAAAAATCAAGAGTACTTATACCCTAGAGAGAAAAGTCACTCTAAACAGCAAAATTTAGAGCTATTTATCAAATAGACTGATATTGTTTCATCCTTCCACAAAGGCAATTACCGTTTCATTGGGCGAGTATTCATCTTTTGCCTATTATAGAGCAGTCTGTTTGCAGTACAAGTTACTGCAATAGAAGGATCAAGACACAGTGGTTCAGCTGTAGCTAGGATCAATTGGCTTTCAAGTAAAAGTTTGTCTTCCTGAAACATATAAAAGCATGTCAATATCAGACTTTAAAAGATTTTCAAAAAAATAGTCATACATATTTAAGCTGGAAATACTGCCTGGAACTCTGCTAAAGGCTACAGTAAAACAGTAACTCAAGTTCCAAAAATAGTGTGTAAACTTTGGAACGTGACAATGTAAAATAACTTTTAATGGAATTCAGTATTTGTGAAACTGTATGAAATGGTTAATTATAAGAGTGAATATTCATCAATTCAACACATATTCTGAACACCTACAACATGTTAGGTTTGGTTCTAAGATTTGGGAATAAAAGCAGTGAACAAAACAGATAAAATTCTCTGTCCTTGCGAAACCTACAAGTTCACAACAAATTACAACTCTTTCTGTAATTGAAAAGTAACAGACTCATTCTATACTCAGCTTGACTACATTATGATAAAAAAATTGACTACATTAATACTGGCAAATTCTATATATCCAAATTCGAAGAAGATGCAGACTTTTTACTGTATCACATAACTTACTTTACTGAATCCTATTCTTCTGTTTAACTCCTTAAATATCTTATTAGTTGTAACACTTTATTCAGCACTGGGGTTTGGGGAACACAGGGCCTCACACACACTAGGCAAGCACTCTACTGCTGAGGCACAACCCCAGGAGTGCTATAACAATTCTTTTTAAATCAAGTAAGTAAATTAATATTGCTGAGTAAGAACTTTTGAAAAAAATTTTTCATTTGTTTCACTCAACTTTTTACTATGGAAATTTCCAAACATACACAAAAGGAAAAGTGTGATGACTTACATAGCAACACCTAATTTCATTTAATGACCATCCTCATAAATTTTGTTTTTGTGTTGCTGGAAAAATTTAAAATACATCTTAGAGGTTGTATTATTTCACATAGGAGCTTTAGTATGCACCAGTAACTGATAAGGATCTTTAAATTTTAGTCAATCTTTAAATCTTATTCAAGATTTAAATTTCCCCTCATTGTCCACAGAATGTATTTTCAGTTGGTCTGTTTTAATTTGAACTCACACAAGGCCTACTACCTCCTTTATTTGGTTTCTGTATCCCTTAAGCATCTTTTAAATTCTATAATAATTACCTCTTCCCTCATTCTTTATCCTTTTCTCACATAGCTGATTTGATTTGACTAACTCATTAAGTGGTTAGTGGTTTCCTCATATTGTTACTTACCAGTGTTTTTTTCCCTAAATTCCCCATAAATTGCTAGTTAGACCTAGTCTTGATTTAACCCAGGGTCTGGTTTCTTCCCTGATACTATTAGGTATTCTCTTTTGCCTACACCCAGAAGCACAGTAAGATTAACTCTTACTTTCAGTTTACAAAATTTAATTAGATCTCTAAATTATAAAATTTTCCATAATTCTCCCATCTAATGGTTTGTAAATCAATGCATGACTTCTATCTAGAATTTTTACTTTATTAAGACTTTCAAACTGGTATTTTGAAGTCTATCATTTCTTTTGCACCTATTAGTTGCAATTTCCCTAAAAAATCTTCCCTCAGATGCTATCTAGCTGCCTAAAATACAGTTTATACAGAAATGGCAGGATAAATATTATACTCTCTCCTTTCTCAATTCTCAGGATAAGAGTACCAACAAATGACTGATGAGATTATCTTTGACTTTTTTTTTTTTTTTTAATATTTTCTCAGTTGTTGATGGATCTTTTTTTTGTTTTAAATTTATTTATATGTGGTGTTGAGAATCAAACCCAGTGTCTCACACATGCTAGGCAAGTGCTATACCACTGAGCCACAACCCCAGACCCATCTTTGATATTTTTAAATACCTTACAGATGACAAAATAATAGACCAAACCAAAACACAACACTTAACAGTTACAGATGAACTGAATCTTACTTTATAATCACATTTCACAGATAGGATAATTTTCATTATTAATATTTTCTTTGATTTATTAATTATTCCTCTCTATAGTAGCAGAGAAATAAGTGAACACCCTTATGACTGGACATCTCATAAACACTGAAGAGCCAAACCTCACGGGCAGGAGAAGTTCCCTAGTGCCAAAGCAACCAGTATAAATGGAAAAAAGACAAGCTTAAAAAAATAAATAAATAAAAAGATAAAGAACTAAGTTTCACATTACACATACCATGTCAGTCTAACTGGGATTTTAGTCATAAGCAACTGGGATCAAGCTGTTATAGTTCCTTGAGGAATTTACTGCATGTATAAAGATACCCTTAACTTCTAAAGCTCATAAAAGAAGCCCAGTTTTTTGCAAGAAGTATCCTGCTTAATACATAAATAAAAACATGAGCACAAAAGAGTTTTTACTTAATACTTTACCTATAGTTTGCCTACTGGGGATTAAAAAAAAAAAAAAAAACACAACAAACCTGGGTCCATTTATGATTATCACTTGTTATTGAATGAACATCACAGATTAAAGTCTAGAAGAAATAAAGTTTTTAAAAATCCATTAATGTATATTCACACAAAATGTACAGACTAAAATTTTAAAAACCATTTCCTAATTAAACTTTACTTACCTGCATTGTTGGACGTAAGAGAATGTGCCTACTTTGGTAACCAGGAGACTTCATATTACTGAACTGCCTGTAGTCACGAATTTCTGCTATGACACACCCACAATGAAAAATATTAACCTGTTTGGAGTAAAACATTTAAGTAAATGTCATTTTTCCCAAAGTCTAAATAATTAGGTCTGTACTAATTGTTTCACAAGCTTTCAATTCTCATGCATTATTTTTGGCCACTTCCATAATCTTCAATAGATTTACTTGGTGGACATTATCACTATGTAAACCTTTTAAGAAATATTATTTGATGTTCATCATTATAAATCAAGAAGCAATTTAAAACTGTCTAATGGTTTCCAGTTATAGACTGATGCATCTATAAAATCAACAGAGCAATTTTTGGCATTTTCATACTACTGGAGTTACAGATCCTTGGATTGTATTTGCTAAAATTCAAGAAATAAAATCTTGAATTTTAGTAAGAGAAGGAAAGCCAACTATAAATTCAAATTAAAAAAACCCACTTATTCTTATACCCAAATGTAAGAACCCCTATCACTCAAGTGTTATTAATTATCATTTGTCATGGTCACACTCACACCATCATGTTTTTCATCCATTTAGAACCTTCATGTTATCTGTCCACCGTACCTGTGTTCAATCTTTTTAACACTTATTGACCAAGTGTAATGCATACTCGGTGCCACACATTATCTAAGAAACTCCATGGATATAGTGGTAAGACAACTCTTGCTTCAGCACAGAAAGACAGGCAGTAAACAAGATAATTTTAGTTAGTGATAACTGTTTTAAAGAAAATAAAATAGGAAGGGCTAATTTAGATTATATGCTCAGATAAAAACCTCTCTGAAGGGCGTGAGTTTCTGCTGAAACTTGAATCACAAGAATGATCCAGGGAAGATCATTCCAGATAGAAGTAGCAGGAAAAAATGCCTTCCAGTGGGAATAAGCTTGGTATGCTTTAGTATGGAAAGAAGGCAAGGCTGGTTGGAGTGTAGTGAGTGATGATTAGAATTAGGAGATGAAGGCAAAAAGGAAAGCAAACATTTTGTGCAGTTAAGAACACAGAGAATTTAAAAATTTTTTTTAGTTGTCAATTACTTATTTGTTTATTCATATGCGGTGCTGAAAAGAGAACCCAGTGCCTCACACATGCCAGGCAGGTGCTCTACCACTGAGCCACAATGCCAGTCTGAGAATTTCTTTTTTAATATTTTAGTTATAGATGGACCCAGTGCCTTTATTCATGTATTTTTATGTGGTGCTAAGGATTGAAACCAGCGCCTCACACATGCTAGGCAAACACTCTACCACTAAGCAACAACCCCAGCCCCATGAGTGCACAGAGATTTTTAAGAAGGGATTTACTTTTCCCTTTTTGTTTTATAAACCTCATCTGGCTCTGTGATTCTAGAATGAAAGCAGGAAGTTTAGGAAGGGAACCATGGCATATCATGACCACATGGTTTAAAGGAGAAATGACATTTGCTGATGGACTGAACATGGAAGGTGAGGGTAGGGTCATCCATCAGACTGAAAGCAACTATGATAAAATGATATTGGGAAGTAAAATATAAAGTTCTGTGTTCATCATGTTAAGTCTGGGGAACTTATATATCCAAGTAAATTTGTAAGTATAGAGCTTGGTGGAATGATCGTGATAAGAGATATAAGGTAAGAGATTAAGTAACATTATGAAAAATCATGGAACTAATTGAGACTACTTAGACTGTTACTTAAAGCACAAAAAGGCTAGGACTGAACTATGAAACACACACATTTATGGATGGAACAAAAATGACAGCAAAGAAAACTGGAAGAACAGAAAAGAAAGAAAAAAAAAAACAGGAATGGGGTATCTCAGAAGTCCAAAGAAGGGCATTTCAAGAAAAAAGTAGTTATCTGCATTAAACTTTCCTAAGAGAACAATTCAGAACAGAAAACTGATCAATGCCATGACTGATCCCTGCCATGGCCATCACTGCTGACTTTGACAAAACAGGTTCTGTGGAATGTTGATGTTAAAATGCCAAACAAGGTGAGTGGAGAGAAGACTGAGATGTGATAGAAAGGAGATGATGATTATACACAACTCTTTGAATATTTTTGCTGTCAGGAGGAGGAGAATTATAAAGCAATAGCTGAAGAAGGGATTGGGGTCAAGATAGAATTTTTTGAAGTTGAGAGTACATGTTTGTATTCTGAATCTAATAGAGAAGAAAAAACATGGGGATGAGTTTATAACCTTAAGTCCTAGAAAAGGGAAGGACTCAGAAAACAAATGAAGAGAACATCTTAGGAACAGCATTTATTTATTTTAACAGAAAGGCAAAGGTAAAGTATAGAGAAAGATGTAAAGAGGCACTGGTCAACTAATCTTAGGAGAAAATGGGGATTCCCACTTGATGTTGTTTCTTTTCCCTCAGTGAAGTACCCAATATGGGTTAAGTGTGACCCTGTCTAAACGCTGTTGGGAACAGTAGTTAAGACTAAGGGGCTGGGGTTGTAGCTCAGTGGTACAGTGCTTGCCTACCACATGTGAGGCACTGGGTTCAATCCTCAGCACCACATAAAAATAAATGAATAAAATAAAGGTATTGTGTCTGTCTACAACTAAAACAAATAATAAAAGAAAAAAAGATTAAAGTATCATTCACTACGAAAAACCATATGGTCATTTAGATTCATATAAAATATGCACACATATATACTAAAAAGCATAATATGTATATGATATACATATAATAAATGCAGAGATTTTTAAAATTTTATTTTTTAAGAGACTGGGTTCTGCTATGTTGCCAAAACTGGGTTCTACCTCCGAGTTCAAGAGATCTTCCTGCCGCAGTCTTCATGAGTAGCTAGGAGTACAGGCATACATCACTGTACCCAGTAGGACATTTTAAAGAGGAAAAATTTATACCTGAGATTTTTCTAGGAGATCAACCAAAATAGGAGGTAATTCTTCCGCATCTAAGTATTCAAGTAATTCCCCTTCTTCATAAGGCAGTCGAATGGTCTCAGAATCTTAATTTTAAAACATGAAAGTATATGAAAATGATTAAGCTCCACCAAAAGGCTTAGATGTATTGAAAAGCCCCTTTCAAAAAAACAAAGGAATAAAGCCAAAGGCTCTCCTAATAACCTTTAGCCTTATATCATGTTATGTTTACTGAAACACTTGTTAAATGTGTAACACTTTAGAAGAGGGGGGGTAAAAAACTGATATGTGAAAAAGCATCTGGCATAACATCACAATTCAAATCACAGCCAGTAGTAATCACAATAAGATAAAACTCCAAGATCAAAGAAGCTGAAAGTTCACTGAAGACTAATTAGTATCTGGAAATTAGAATAACAATTTGGTAACTCATCTGACCAAAGGAAAAAATTCTCTTGATATTTTACAATTAATTATCAACACAAGAAAAAATTCTTAACTAGAGCAAGTTCCTCGGAGAACTCAAATTATTATCACCATATGAAATTTTTAGATGACTCTTCAGTGAAATCTGAATATATTTTAAAACTCTTCATATTCATGTTAATAAAACATTTTAATATATGAAAATTACTCAAAAGGCAGTGAATCTGCTTAACTTTACAGGATTTAGACTCAAGAATATATTAAAAATATGCATACCTTAAAACACCTTACACTATTTTAAAATACAAACAGCAACAGAACAAAAGGAAATTCTGGTATTATTTAAAAATCATAACTTTTTATAAACAGACTCAAAGACAAATTAGAATACTTTTCTTTTTTTTTTGCAGTGCTGGGGTTTGAACCCAGGGTCTTGTGCTTGCAAAGCTAGAATACTTTTCAAATGCATGTTCAGGAAGGATAATCATGTGTATTATAGTAATTTCTTATGTTCTAGCAAAAGAAAGGAAAATTTTAAGATAAAAATGTGATTTTATCACTAAGTCATCATTGATCCAAAGGAAAACTACTGAGCAGATTAAGAAACTAATTTTAAAAATTAATCTGCCTGGGAGAGGTATTTTTTGTCAGTTATATTTTGGAGGGTCTTACCTGATCCATTTTTTCCCCTGAGCATCAGAGAATATCCCTCATTTCCTGGATATAGATTGACCACTAAACACGACAAAGTCTCCTGCATAACAAGCTTCTCTAACAAGTTCACATTTCTTCTTAATTTCTGCTTTAAAAAGAGGTAGAGTTCATGACAATAATCCATTATAACTTTGAAAAATAATACTACGATCTGACAAAAATCATATCTTAAATCTTTTGGCATGTCTTCCACATTATGATCCTGAACATAAGGGAAGATTCATAACACTATGGCCACTATTCATGGAAAGCAATGTAAACTTAATTTGTTTCTACTACTATGTTTTATGAAAATTCATGTCAAAAAGAAAACTGGTAACTTAGATAACAGTAAGAACAAACATAAAATATCTACTTTCAAAAAAATAGAAAATAAAAATACCTTAAAAAACCTCAATTATTTAAAAAAAAATCCAAATGGATATATAATGCACATACATCAAAATCCACAATTTTAGAAATACATATGATTTAATCTGGTTAAGTCCCATCATTCCTGAGACAACGATAAAAACAAACTGAGCAATAAATTTATCATTTATGGTAACTTGAAAAGAATATTAAGTTTTGAGAGTTCTATTCTTTTGGTAAAATAGGTGAATAAATGGAAAAATATATAAAGGATAGATAAACTCTAGATTATGATTTCCAACTATTTTAAAGCATTTGTGTCAATTTTGTTGAAACATTCAAATTGAAAACTTGGGACTTAATGGGCTAGTCACTTGTAGACTGTTCCAGATTGAATAATTACTTTCATCACATCTTATTTAGGAAAGATACTTAAGTCAACATAGTATTTGTTTTTTGCAGAATCTCAAAAAGCAAAATCAGTTTTGAGCACCTTATATTTAATTACATATTAACATATTAAACTGAAAGGAATCATAAATTCCTGACCTACCATTGCCATAAAAATAAGAACACTAATCTGAAAATGAAAACACAAAGGCAGACAACTATTTCCCATTTGATGTAAAATAAAGAACCTAAAGTTGGGTGCAGTGGCACACGTCTATAATCCCAGCAACTTGGAGGCTGAGGTAGTTGGTTGGCAAATTCACGGACAGCCTTAGCAAGGTCCTAAGCAACTTAGTGAGAACTTAATGAGAATATTTTACCTGTCTCAAAATAAAATATTTAAAAAAGGGCCAGGGATATGGTTCAGTGGTTAAGAACCCCTGGGTTCAATACTTGACACACACATACACAATAGGAAAAAAACCTAAAAATTTTAAAAGTGTTTTGACTACATTTGAGTACAGAGAAAATCTTCATAATTTGAGTTAAGACAAAAATAAATTATGACAGTATATGTACCTCTTTAAGAAAACAAGTGGGTTCCCAGTTAACTTGAAAAATTCCTTTCTTAAAGAGCCACAAAGTATTTTAGGCTTGTGGGACATATTGTCTGGGTTCTTGACTATTCAACTCTGCCTTTGTATCTCAAAAAGAGTCATGAAAAATACGGGAACCAATGATTGTGGTGAGTTCTAGAGAAGATTCATTTACAAAACATGAAGTGGGTCAGATTTGGCTGGTGGTCGGTAGTTTGCCAACTGACTTTAGAATCTTGACCTATATACATATCTCCCCTATCTTAGTTCTGTCTCCATTGATATATATATCTTATACTGCCTGTGCTGATCGTTTTGTAGGAATATATATAATGTTTGCATGTCGAAACATAAAAAAATGTACACTTTAAACATGTGCAATTCAAGTTGGTCGAAGAGGTTAATCCCAGCAACTCGGGAGGCTGAGACAGGAGGATCACAAGTTTGAATCCAGCCTCAGCAACTTAGTGAGGCCTTAAGCAACTCAGGGAGGCACTGTCCCTAATAAAATAAAAAAAAAAAGGGCTGGAGATGTGGCTTAGTGGTTAGGTGCCCCTCGGTTCAATCCCTAGTACCAAAACAAAACAAAACAAAAAAAAATGCAATTCACTGTTATGTCATATATACTTCAATAAAACATATGGAAAATATACTGTAAGATTTGTGTATAAACTTAACGAATGTAAAGAGTTTAAAGGTTAGACACACTATTTTTTTTTTAGGTACTGAAGATTGAACCCAGGACACTTAAGCACTGAGTCACATCCCAGCCCTTTTTATTTTTTTATTTTGAGACAGGGCCTTGCTAAGTTGCTGAAGCTTGTTTAGACCTTGCGATCCTCCTGCCTCGGCCTCCAGAGACACTGGATTACAGACATGCACCCAGCAATATTCATTTTAAAATTAAAGGCAGAGAACAGAAATTCATGGAATTCTTTAAGCTCCTTCTAACCTGAGAGTTCAAAAAATATCAAGAAGTCAGTTTTTATCACGTTTTACTGACAAAACATTTATGTTAAATAAAATTGAATTAAACAGGTCATAAGCATATTTTGTGACCAAATTCATTTTTCATTACAACACCTGAGTGTTCTGTAATAGCTTTTGACTAGTGCAAATCACCAGGAGGAACAGGTTATTTTTTTTTCCTATCTTAAGTTTACAAATCACTTTAGGGGGAAGAAACAGCAAAAGACATACACTATGGCTTTGCTTATGACTTGCCAGTGAGAGATTCTGCTATACAGGTGACACTATCCCCTATTCCTACCTCAGCAGGTGACCTGTGCCTGGTGCCAGATTAGCCAGGACTCTGGGAAAGTTGAGAACCCACTACAGTATGATTGGGAAAAAAATGTTAGTTCACCTACAAAAATATAAATCATTAATTGCTTCAAACCTAACTCCTCCAAATTTCTCTCCACTACACATTCCAAAAGCCACAATACCATAAAAAATTCATACTTACCTTAACCTCAGGTTCTTTTTCACATTCTTCAATATATAAGTCATAAAGTTTTTGAAATACAGATTTTCTAGAAAAAAATTAATAAAGACAATACACAAACATTAATCATCATGAAATAAATGTTTCAATGATCTCCCCACATTCCCAAAGTTGGGGTGAAGCTGGGTTAGATATAGTATTTAAAATCAATTTAGAAAATATTAATGCAGCCTGGCACATGTCTGTAATCTCAGCAACTTAGGGAGGCTAAGGCAGGAGGACTGCCAGTTCAAGGCTAGTCTTGCAACTTAATGAGATTATCTCAAAAGAAGAAAATAAAAAAGGACTACGGATGTGTATCTCGGGTAGAACATACCTGAGTACAATTCCTGCCAGCACCAAAATAGAAAGAAATTACCAGTGCAGGTTGAATATTCCTAGCTAAAAGGCTTGGGATCAAAGTATTTGGACTTATTCAGATTTTGGAATATGAAATACATCTAATAGATTTCTTGAGATGTTTAGATGTTTAGTTTAGAAATAAAAAGTGTTTATATCATATACACTAATATAAACAGAGTGAAGGTAGTTTCACATAGTATTTTCAGTATGCCTACACTTTGACCTGTCACATGAGGTAAGATATGAAATTTCTCACTTGTGGCATCATGTCAGGGGTCAAAAGGTTTCAGATATTCAAGTATTTCAGATTTCCAGATTAGGATGCTCAAAGCTTTAACATTTCTAGCCCAGTGCCTAGAGTAAGAGAGCAATGAATGGTGACCACTATATTTCAATGAATGTAAGATTTTATCAATTAAGTATTCATACCTTCCACTAGATAAATATTTCCTTTTAGGAGGTCTCTGTCGTGCACTTTCAATGACATACTAAAAAAGAAAAGTTTTTAAATATAGTTTGCCTTCTGCTTTGTGTATAAACAACTTAAGCACTGTATATCTAAAACATGCAAAGCTAAACAGGTCATTTAGTCACAAGTCTCTCATGTTAAATTATATCTTGCAGAAAAAACTGCTTAACTTCTAATATTAAAAAAAAAAACCTGATTAACTTCTAGTATTATAAACAAGTGAAATTTATGCTGCACCAACATCCAACATTATGTACAATATTTCATTTCGAAAAGTGTAATTTCACAGAGCAGAAACATTATCAATGTTTCATGGAAGTTCAGAATGTCTACTATATTGAAAAGTGTGTATTTAATTGCAAGGACTTTTTTTTTTTAGCTTAGAAAACTTGCTAAAATAGAAAAACAATGAGGATTCCAAGTAAGAGATGATCCAAACATCACCTTACATTTTTCAACATTTACAGATTATCTATATGCTTGTTCTAAAATAATATTAATACATTACTTTAAAGATAACATACAAAAATCTCTTAAAGTTGAATTTTTGTCAATTACAAATAATACTAGTTTAATATGTAGTTTAGTTGTGTCTTACCTCTGCACGATCCAAAGCTAGTTCTAAGGCTTGCTGCTGTAAAAGTGTATTTGGTGATGTTATTTTCACAAAAAAATAATTTAATAAGCATTTAACATTCTTGTTTAAATGTTTCATTTTCTGAAACAGGTCCAATGTATTCTCCTTTATTTTTCTCTTCTACCCTACTGAATGATCAAAGTATGTAACTTAAGAGAATATACAGCAGTCTTGGATACCTGATTTTAATAACCTAGACATCAAATGCTAAATGATGTCTCTGATCAACACCTGTAAGGCTGATGTACAAGACAGTTGGATATGACAGCTACTAATAGTTTATGATTGAGATCAACAAGTAGATTTGCATCTTTCATCCATTTCTTATAGACCCTCATTTTAAGACAAGAGGGAGAAATATAAAGAAGGTAAATTATATCTTATTTATTTAGGAAACTTTTCTAAAGACACAAAAAATACTAGGTTCTAAACAAAGTTAAATATACCACCAGTGATTTCTTTTTCTAGGGTTGTTTTAGGTACCATGTAGAGTCATACTATTTTTCATTCACAATGACAGTCCTTTCAAAATTTCAGAGATACAGAACTTTCAATTTTTATTTACATTATATGTTGCAGATTTCCAATAATACAATTACCAACTTGATGTGACAAAATATTCCAGCACCCACCAAAACTCCAGGAGGATAGGGAAGTTCAAATACCGCTATTTTTGGATATCATGGGAAGCTTTAAGTGACCTTGCCACCCTAGTTCTAAAGATGGGAGAATTTGTATGATTACCAAAATAGCTGACCATTACAGACTGCAATCAAAATCAATCCGCATCATCAACACTATCTAAATTTAACAAGTAAAAAAGAGTAACATCTAACATCAACTCAAAAGCTTTAGTCAAAATAAATTTATAACTGGGCATGGTGGTCCTGACTGCTTGGGAGGTTGAGGCAGGAGGATTACAAATTCAAGGCCAGCCTCAGCAACTTAGCAAGATCCTGTCTCAAAGTAAAAAATAAAAAGGGTTTTGGATGTGGCTCAGGATTGAACACCTGTATTCAATCCCCAGTACCAAGAGGGAAAAAAAAAAAAGAGAGAGTGAATAAAAAATAAGCTTACGCCAACTTATTTTATTAAAAATCTTAGAACAGCTTCCCATGGTTCAGGAGGCTGAGGCAGGAGGATGGCAAGTTCAAAATTTCAGCAACTTAGCGAGGCCCTAAGCAACTTAGGGAGACTCTGTATCAAAATAAAAAGGGCTGGGGATGTGACTCAGTGATTAAGCACCCATGGGTTCAATTCTAGTACCAAAAAAATAAAAGAACAGTTTCCCAGAGAAACTGGTTCCCATGGTTCAGAATAAGACTCTTGAATATAACCCATTTTCCAGCAAGAAAATGTATTCTAGATATATACTCTTGATGACTATATAAGGTACTTTGAAATTCTGGCCACAAAACTTGAGAGTTCATATAAAGAATAATAAGTAAACACAAATATAAACTCTAGTATAATTTAAAATAAGCAGTTGTCTAAAATAAATATTTCATCTTCTGACACTAAAACCTCAAAAGATATAATGAGATATGCTTGCCTCATTCATTCACTTACTCCTTCAAATACTTAGGAGAGATTATCATTAGGTAATAGAGATGCAAAATATAATGTGAGGTCAGAATCCCATTATGACAGCTCTACTTTTCTCTAACAGGGTAAGGGCACATAGGAAAGACCCCAAAAGAAGGAAAGTAAATGATTTTTGAGGTTTGTGTCATAGAAGAGGAGTTTAGGAATGATTATTCAACATGGTAATCTGTGTTCACTTACTCCGTCAAATGCTTCTTTTGTTTGCTTGCAGTATTGAGAATGAAGCTGGGGCTCTCTACCACTGAGTTACATTCCCAGTCCTTTTCATTTTTTTTTTCCCTTTAAATTTCTAAAAATTTTTACTGGTGCCTTGTAGGTATATATAATAGTGGGTTTTGAGTAACTTGTCCAGTTAAGTGGCAGAACCAGGAGCCTGTTCTGGTGTCTGATTCAGCACTGTAAGCACTGCCCACGCATGTGGGCACAGTGACATACTCAATGTCCCAGAAAAGCCAGGCAAATGGGCTCCTGAGGACATTTGGTCAAGTGTCACTCGGTTTCACAACTTGACTTCTCTATTGGCTTTGTGTTTGGTATAAGTAAGCAGTTTAAGAAGGTACTAAGGTGCCTGGTTAGGAAGTTGCTCATAGATAAGCAGCAGAAACCTGAACTCAGCTTTCTAGTGCTTATCTCCTTTATTTTTAAAAATTTGTTCTAATTTGTTACACATGACAGCAGTATGCATTTCAACTCACTGTACACAAATGGGGCACAACTTTTCATTTCTCTGGTTGTTCATGATGCAGTCACACCATTCATGCAATCATACATGTACATAGGGTAACAATGTCCATCTCATTCTATCATCTTTCCCACCTCCTTACCCCCTCCCCTCCCCTCCCTCCTTCTCTGCCCAATCTAAAGTTCCTTCATTCTTCCCTTGCCCCACCCCCATTATGGATCAGCACCCACAGTATCAGAGAAAACATTTGTCCTCTGGTTTTTTGGGGACTGGCTTATTTCACTTAGCATGTTTTTCAACTCCATCAACTTACCTGCAAATGCCATAATTTCATTCTTCTTTAAGGCCAATACTCCATTGTGTATATATACCACATTTTCTTTATCCATTCATCTATTGAAGGGCATCTAGGTTGGTCCCACACTTTAGCTATTGAACTGAGCTACTATAAGCATTGATGTGGCTGGGTAACTGTATTATGCTGATTTTAAGTCCTTTGGGTACTGACCAAGGAGTGGAATAGCCGGGTCAAATGGTGGCTCCATTCCAAGTTTTCTAATGAACCTTCATACTGCTTTCCAGAGTGGTTGCACCAATTTGCAATCCTACCAGCAATGTATGAGTGTACATTTTCCCCCATATGCTCGCCAATAATTATTGTTACTTATATTCTTGATCACTGCCATTCTGACTGGAGTGAGATGAAATCTTAGTAGTTTTGATTTGTATTTCTCTAATTGCTAGAGATGTTGAACATTTTTTCATGTATTTGTTAATTGACTGTATACCTTCTGTGAAGTGTCTGCTTGATTCCTTAGTCCATTTATTGACTGGGTTATTTGGGTTTTGTTTTTGTGTGTGTGTGTGTGTGTGTGTGTGTGTGTTTTGAGTTCTTTATATATCCTGGAGATTAGTACCCTATCTGATGTGTGTGTGGTAAAGATTTTCTCCCATTCTGTAGGCATTCTCTTCACATTACTGATTGTTTCCTTTGCTGAGAAGCTTTTAAGTTTGAATCCATCCCATTTATTGATTCTTGATTTTACTTCTTGCACTTTAGGGGTCTTGTTAAGGAAGTCAGATCCTAAGCCAAAGTGATGCAGATTTGGGCCTACTTTCTCTTCTATTAGGCACAGAGCTGACCACCTTTCTTTGTGTTTTTGGCAACAGCTGTAGGGTAAAGTAATTTCTGTGTAGTATGTCAGGGAGTCACATCTTTTTTTATCTTTTGAGACACAGTCTAAATTGCCCAAGTTGGTTTTGAACTTAAGATCTTCCTGTCTCAGCCTCTGGAGTCACTGGGAGTACAGGTGTGTGCCACTGTGTACAGTTCAAATGCCTCTTGTTTAAAACATTAAGTTTTCCCCCTTAAGTCTTTAATGTCTTAATGAAAAAACTTAAATGCCTACTTGTAAGAATGTTTAGTGACAATAAATCAATGAATAGAAACATGCCACTAGAAGGCTAGCACTGGTGCTGCTTGACATGTTAGATGCACTAAAAGGGTTACATTTATTTTTTAATTAAAAAAAAAAAAATGAGCTGGGTGCAACAGCTCATACCTATAATCCCAGTGACTAGGAAAGCGAAGGCAGGAGAATTACAAGTTGAAGCCAGTCTCAGCAACTCAGTAAGATCCTGTTTCAAATTTTAAAGGGTGGGGGGAGAGCACTAGGGATGTAGCTCAGTGGTAAAGTACCCGGGTTCAATCCCAGTACTGAGGGGGAGGCGGGGAAGTGAGAACAACTTTGAAATGAGAAACCAGCAAGGCCCCAAATTATTTGTATTTATATCCATCCTCCTTGCCACTGATTTGGAATCTGGCAAAATAGTTAGAAATAAATTTTAAATACATGAATTATGTATGTGACTTGGATGTGACAATCATAACACTAAATTGAGAAATGAGCCACACATTTTATACAGAAGATTTTACACAAGACTGCTAAATAATCTCCCAGTTAGGAGAACTTGAGCAGTTTACAAGAGCACTTCTGGATCTATAATACAAGCATTTTTATAGAGACAAAATAATATTCTAAAATCCAACTTGAACTTACTGAGTTATAGCTTACCATTGTGGCATAAGATAGGGTTCCAAAAAGAGAATACTTATGTGCGTTGATGAAGTGAGGTGAAAACCATGTCTTTAATATCAATTGTATACTGTAAAAGTAAAAACAATGAAACCTCTGCATTAACATAAGGCTATAAAGAGAAATTATTTAGTAGTTAACAAGGAAGATAACTTGAGGCACATATATTTCCAACACATTTTTTAATAATCTGTAACAAAAACTCAAGTACCACAACCTATGTATTAATTGCTGAACAGTAGTTTAGCTAGGTAGGCAAAACATAGTTTGCAAGTTAAAATCATTACTCATTTAAAAAACAAAAAACAAAAAACACCACCAGAGAGAAAAATTTTAAAATTTTTTTCTTAAATATCTTCTCTATGATCACTACTTTAGCTCACACTTTTACCATGGATTATTCTAATAGCCTGTCTACAGTTCACTTGATGAATCTCAGATTTCACCATGCCTGCTGATAAAAAAATTCTCTAAAGACAGTGATATTCCTTCAAACACTCCAGGCTACATTTTCCAGATGGAGCTCCAATCCCTCTGGGCTTATTTAGACTCTAAAGATCCTATTTCCTCTAATAAAGGGGTTCTCATCCTGACTGCAAAGTGGAGTAACCTGCTGAGCTTTAAATATGCCCCATGTCCTAGATTCTGAGTAATTGGTGTGGAGTAGGTTCCAAGGATCAGTATTTTGAGTTGCCCAGGTGATTCAAAGGTAATGCCAGTGTTGAAGCCCACTGCTGTAACTTCTCTACCTACCACAGAGATGGTACAGGTTTGCTCTGAGAGTGATGATAAATAAAGCTTAGTCTAATTCTTCCACCTAACCTGTGGAACCACAGCTGAATGTCTATACAGCTGCGCTAAAGGACAACTTCTAGTAACAGAAAACAAGATTTCCCATGTAAACTATTTCGTTTTAGGTAAGCCCCAAAGCTTAGGCTTTAGCAAATTCAGGTTAAAGAAAAAAGTGAAAAAAAAAAAAAAAAGAAGGTGGGGGTGGAAGTTTAATAATACATCATAAGCAATGTACAGGTTCCAGGAACGATCACTTACAAATATGAATAGCATTAGTGCTACCTTCAAGGAGCTCACAGGTGGTTTAAAATGAAATTGGGTTAAGGTGATAAAATCCTGACCATTTAATGGAGACAAATATACTTTACACTCACAGACAAAAATGTGATGACTTTGATAGTAAGATCTCTTACTACTAAACTGGGCGGGTGGGTAACTTATTTTAAGTATCGCACAAACTAACAACCGTGTATCTCTCTCAGACAGCAAACCGCCTATGTGAGAAAACCATTGTAATCATAATCAACGTCTCCATTTCACAAAAAGAAGCACTCAGAACTAGTGACTTTCTCAAGATCACAGACCTAAATAGGAATTCCGCCCTCTCAACTTTTAATCTTCGGTTCTAACATTACAACCATTCAAACCAACACTTTTAGATTTTTTTTTCAAGCAAAGCACTTGAAATAGAAACCTGATTTTACTCAGACTAATATAATTTCTAATTCTGATCTAACTTTATATCACGGTGACCAACCATAGTACACTGTACTCAATCTAACTCCGAGAATCTTTGCAAATAACCGCATATTTCGAGTCCCACTAGAGATTTTGATGAGTCCCCCATTATGCGGTGGCTAAGGGATATAGCTTCCAGGGGCAACTATTATTCAAGTTCATTTCTGGGCGCCTGGTAACTATGGAAAGGGCCAGTAATTCATTAATCCGCTTCAAAATAGCGCTATCCATTCCACCGATTTCCCTGATCGATCTGAGTCTCTCTCAACTGCAGAAGCTTTTATAACAACTTAGGCTTTACCCGCAAAACGCCAGCTCCACTGTGGCGCGAACCACCTTTATTCAATATGGACACCAAGAGACCCATTCCCGACCAAGCGCTACGCAAAATTTTTGTGAGTTTCAGGAAATACCCGTAAATGCAACTAAAAAGCCAAACTAAAATTAAAAGCGCGGCTTAGCAGCACCACAAAACACAATGGAGGTACCCGCCGGAAAGGTTGCGGGCTTGACCCCATCCGGGACTACCAGGTCGCCGGGGACCTTACCTTCCTTCCGCGGGATCCCAAAAGCCGCTAAAGAAGCGGCTCTCTCACTTCCGACCTCAGTAGGATCTCGCGAAAATAAGTCACCCTCCTGTCCACCACAGGCCCGCCCACCTACCTGCCGCCACCCACTTTCGCCGCTGCGCTGGGCCTCCACACAGGGCCGCAACACCGACCCACCGCTTCAGCGGTGCTGAGCCGCTGCCCAGCCAACCGCCGGTTCCGGAGGCCGCACTTCCGACCTGCAATGTGGGCGGGCGGAAGAGGCGTGGTGGGGAGGGCGGGGCAGCGGCCGGAAGGCCTGGGCCTGGCGGATAGTGCTTCAGTGTACAGATTCCCACCAGGTCCGCCGAATTTCAGGTTCCGGCGTCACAAGGGGCCGGGTCCCACTCTTGGGGTCCACTCTTAGGCCACACTTACAGCTTCTATAAAATGGGCGGGAGAAGTGTTATTTGCGTCATAGGAGAGGCCTTTTTGAATTTCTAGTGCCAAGGAAACTTGGAACTAATTTTCCTTTATCGCCTGACAGCTTTATGCACATTTGCTAGCACATCTTCCTAGGGATATTAAGTACCAATTAATTTAATGCTTTTTTGAAAAATCATTCCAGAGATGGATTCTACAATTTAGAAACTGCATTATCAGCGCGCTTTGTAATTGATTGTAACTATGCGCTTCTAATAACTGGGTCATTGAGAAATAAGTTATTTTAAATTGAGGTTGTAAGGTCAGATGCGGGTGACCAGAAAGGAGTCAGACCAAAAGCGGCTGAACAAGGCCTTATTTGGGTTTGGCCCTCCGGCAAGATTCATCAGTCCTCCGGGATGAAAGGCCAGGGTAAAGGGCTGGGGCCTTTACAGATCAGGAATTGGCAGGGGAAGGTTTGAGGGTTTAGGGTCCCCCTGGGGTTGGCTGGGGGCTCTGTTGATTGACTGGAGGTTGCAAGACGCCACTAGGGTTTATCTGCCGGCGTCCGATTGGTTGTTCTTTGGCGCTCGTGCTGCCTGATGCCCCGCCCCCATACAGCTACTCAGACCTCCCTAACAGAGGTGAAATTAACAACATCAGATGAATAATTTTAACGTGTACAGTTTGGTGGCAGTTAATATATTCACAATGTTGTGCTACCACCACCTCTTAACCAGTTCCAAAACATTTTCATTGACTCAAAATAGAACCTGAACCCATTCAATAGATGCTCCCAATTCTTCCCTCTCCCAACTCTGGCAAATGTCAATCAGCTATCGGATTATGGATATTGCATATAAATGGAATTCTGAGTATTGCATATAAATGGAATATATATGACTTTTTTGTTCCTGTGTCCTTCCACAGAATGTTTTCCAGGTTCCCCTTGTACGTCTTGTAGCATGTATCAGTACTTCATTCCTTTTTTATGGCTTGTATTGACGTCAGGAGGAAGAGATGTGGCTGGGAAGATAGGGAGAGGGGCTCTTGGGTAACTTCCTGGGCAGCTGTACAAACAGTACCTGCAGATATTTGCTAAGAAACTTACAAAAAGGCCACTTTAAAACCAGGACCTACGTGACTGGGATCCATGCCTCCCTGAAGAAGGAAAAATGCCTGATTGATACTTTGATTAGACTAAAGGCTACATGAATACCTCGTGGACTCCGATTGCCTTAACACGGATTGGGCAGGGAGCTGATTTCATTAAATCTATAGAGCTATATGAACCCCTGTAGGTTTCATTAAACCTATAGAGCTGTGTGAGTGACGATAGCCACTCTTTGGTATCCCTCTATTGGAACCCCTCCCTGCTTTGTTTCTAATAAATTCTGCAACTTTGATCTCATTCTTGTGTCTGTGGATTTTATTCTCCAAACTCATGAGACAAAGAACCCAACCCCATTGAATGTAGAAACTACATTTTATCAATCTATTTTTTGATGAACATTTTGGGTTGTTTTCACCTTTGGGCTACTGTGAAGAAAGCTATTCTGAACATTCGTATACAAGTATTTGCTGGAGTCTGTTTGCAGTTCCTTTGTGTATATGCAAAGTGGTGGAATTTCTAGGTGTTATACTAATTCTATATTCAAACAATTGGGAGACCTAAATTTTTCTACAACAGATGAGCCATTTTACACACCAACAACATTGTGTTGTTTCCAACAAGGTGTTTCCAATTTCTCCACATCCTCACCAACCTTTATTATTTTTCAGTATTTTAACAACAGCAGGGGCTGGGGAGATAGCTCAGCTGGTAGAGTGCTTGCCTTGCAAGCACAAGGCCCTGGGTTCAATCCCTAGTACCAAAAAAAAAAAAAAAAAAATAGCAGCCCCAAGTGGTATTTTATTGTGGTTTTGATTTGCTTTTCCAATGGCAAAGGAACCATTTTTTAAAGTCCTTATTGGTTATTTGAATATCTTCTTTAGAGAACTCTCTATTCACATCCTTTGCCCATTTTTAAATTGAATTATTTATCTTTTTGTTGTTAGGTTGTAGTAATTATGATACTGGATACTGACATTTATAAGGTATATTATTTACAGATACTTTCTCTCATTCTGTAGGTTGTCTTCTCACTTTTTTGTTGTTGTTGTTGTTGTTTTTGGTACCAGGGTTTGAACCCAGGAACATGAAACCACTGAGCCACATCCATAGCCCTTTTTCATTTTTTATTTTGAGACAAGGTCTTACTAAGTCGCTTAGGGCCTCACTAAGTTGCTAAGGCTGGTTTTACTGGGATTACAGATGTGTGCCACACTTGATAATATCCTTTAGTGTACAGTTATTTAATAAATTAATTTATTTTACTGGGGATCGAATCCAAGGACACACTACCACTGAGCAAGTCCCAGCCCTTGTTATTTTTTTATTTTGAGACAGGGTCTCCCTAAGTTGCCTCCACTAGTCTCAAATTTGCAATCCATCTGCCTTAGCCTCTTGAGTGACTGGGAAGACAGGTGTGCGCCACAGCACCTGGCTGGTATATCATCTTATGAGGAACTATCAAAGAGTCAGAAACCCATCCTTGTGACCTCATTTAACTTTGATTACCTCCTTATAGACCTTCCCTATCTCTAAATAAATAATGACACTGGTGGTTTGTGCTTCAACATATAAATTTTGACAAGACACAATTCAATCCATTGCAAATATTATTATAAATGAATTTTCTTAATTTCCTTTCTGTATTGTTCCTTATTAGTATATAGAAATACAAGTGAATTTTGAGTGTTGATGTTATATCTGGAAATCTGCTAAATTCACTTGCTAGCTCTAGTGTGTGTGTGTGTGCGCGCACGTGTGTGTGAGTGTGTGTGTGTGTGTGTGCGTGTGTGTGTTCTATACATAGGATCATGGAATCTGTGACTTGGGATAGTTTCATGTTCTTTCATTTAAGGACTTAGTACATATGATGTGGAAGCTGGAAGGTCTGAAATCCATAGGGAGACTGGAAACTCAGGAAGGAGTTGACATTACAGTCTTTAGGTAGAATTTCCTGAGAAACCTCAGGTATTGTAGTTAAGAATTTCATCTGAATGAGATCCATCCATATTATTAAGAGTAATCTTACAGTCAACTTACGTGTCAACAAAATGCCTTCATGACCTCATTTGTTAAATGAGTATAAAAGCCTATCAAAACTGACATAAAACTATCATACCTAACCAGGGCACAATGGTGCATGCCTGTAATCCCAGTCGTGTGGGAGGCTGAGGCAGTAGGATCGCGAGTTCAAAGCCAGCCTCAGCAAAAGCGAGACACCAAGCAACTCAGTGAGACCCTGTCTCTAAATAAAATACAAAACAAGGCTGGGGATGTTGCTCAGTGGTCAAGTGCCCCTGAGTTCAATCCCTGATACCCTCGCCCCAGAAAACCTATCTACCTAGTGTTTCCCACTCTTCCTACACCTTCATTGTGGGCAGAGAATATTTCTCCACCCTAGTAACTTTGCATTTGGCTCTGTTACTAGCTTTAGCCAATGCAATGTGAGCGAATGAAAGTATGTCCACTCGCTGGGCTCACTAGATGTGGTCTTTGAGAGAAGATGGGCTTTTGTTCTTAATCCTCTGACTTTGTGCGTATGTGCCATATTTATATGTGTGTTTCTGTAGGCCATGGTATAGTATCCAACCTGAAAAGACCCCTGCTTACAAAAGAAGGAACAACTGGAACATCTAGAAATCAAAATGATTTTGATTGAATAGAATTAGAACACATCAAATATAGTCAAGATATGTGAGTTTTTAAATAATGCTTTAGGAAAACATCCCTCTGGTCACATTGATGATTGCTAGGCTAGCAACTAATTATTCTTAAATTGATAAAAGTTTTTAAAATAACAGAAATAAATTTTCCTGTTTTCCCACACAAACTTAAATTCAAAGTAGCTAAATTGTTAATAAGAGATTTTTTTTTTTTTTTTTTTTTTTTTTTTTTTTTTTGGTACTGGAGATTGAACCTAGAGGCACTTTACCACTGAACTACATCCGCAGTTCTTTTTAAATGATTTTTCTTTTGGGACAAGTTCTTGCTAAGTTGCTGAGGGCCTTCCTAAGTTGCTGAGACTGACCTCAAACCTGTAATCCTCCTGCCTCAGCCTCCTGAATTGCTGGGATTTCAGGTGTGCATGCTCAGAAATTTCTTTTTCCCTAGAAAAATTCAGGTGAATAAATGAAGAAGGAATAGTAGACTATTCCAGTTTTCAACCTGTGAGAAAATAATGCTTCTGAGAAATTATACTTACAGTTGCCTAATAACTGTTCAGGTGAAAAATTGAAAAAGAACTTTATAATGATCCACTTTAGATCAGGCTGGCATCATCTGATCAATCTTAATGATACTAAAAGTGAAATCACCAAAAAAAAAAATAATGTGCTTCTTGATATATATTCCATATTTTTAATATTTACAAAGTATTTTTGCACAAAAAGAAAAAAATAGCTGGGTGTGGTGGAGCGCTGTGATCCCAGTGACTCCAGAGGTTGAAGCAGAAGGATCACAAGTTCAAAGTCAGCCCCAGCAACATAGCGAGACCCTGTATCAAAAAATAAAAAGGGCTGGGGACTTAGCTCAGTGTTAAAGCACACCTGGTTAAATCCCCAGTACCAAAAATAAAAATAAAAAGTAAAAAGGCATAGAGTAACATGTTAAGTGACATCATGAGAATATAATCTGCTAAACACATAATGTGTTAAACACTGTAATAATATAGAACTGGGGTGGGGGAGGAATCATTGTCAACAACTATCATGGACTGAAGTGTATCTCCCCTCCATTTCATAAGTTGAAGCCCCTATCTCCAGTACCTCAGAACCAGTTCTTTTAAAAGATGGGTTAACTTAAAATGAGACCATTAGGGATGGTTATAACCCAATCCTACTGGTGCCTTTATAAGAATCAGAGGCTAAAATCAGTGTTTGTAGCAGTTCAATTCACAATAGCTAAGTTATGGAACCAGCCTAGATGCCCTTCAATAGTTGAATGGATAAACAAAATGTGTATATATACACAATGGAATATTACTCAGCCATAAAGAAAAATGAAATTATGGCATTTACTAGTAAATGGATGGAACTGGAGATATCATGCTAAGTGATATAAGTCAGACCCAAAAACCAAAGGCCAAATGTTCTCTCTGATTTGTGGATGCTAACACACAATAAGGTTGGGGGAGGGAAGAATAGAAGTTCATCAGATTAGATTCATTAGTTCAATGGAATGTAGGGAGGGGAGATGGAAATAGTAAAGACAGTAAAATGAATCCGACATTTCTTTCCTACATTCATATATGAATACATGACCAGTGTAACTCCACATCATGTACAACCACTAGAATGGGAAGTTCTCCTCCATGTATGTATAATATTATCAAAATACACTTCACTGTCATGTATAATTAAAAAGAACAAATAAAGAAAAAAAAAAGAAAAAAACAAGAGACTGGGACACAAAGATATGCACCAAGAGCTGGGTGTGGGAGTGCACACCTGTTAATACCAGTAATTCTGGCTACTGAGGCAGGGGGATGGCAAACTTGAGACCAACCTCAGCAACCTAGGGAGGCCCTCAGAAATGTAGCAACTGGCTCAAAATGAAAAGTAAAAAGGGCTGGGGATGTTGCTCAGTGGCAAAGTGCCCCTGAGTTTGATCCCTAGTATCTAAATAAATAAATAAACAAATACCTCTCAGGTCTGACCTTTCCACAGTGTCATTTCCATGTCTCCCATTCTGATTCACCGTGTTCTCACCAGGATGACTAGAGGTTTCTGCAACCTGCTCTTCCTATTCCTTTCTCACCCACTATCTCCCCGTCTCAGCCTCACTTAGATTGTTGCTAAAGTTGTCTTTTTTTTTTTTGGTTCTGGGGTTGAACCCAGGCCCTTGTGCTTGCAAGGCAAGCACTCTACCAACTGAACTGAGCTATCTCCCCTGCCGGAAAGTTGTCTTTCTTTCTTCATAATTTTTTTAAAAAGTTGGACAAATAATACATGAACATAATAAAAGAAATCAAACAGTGTGAAGATTCATAACCATAAGAAGGTGAGTTCATCGTTATGGGCATGATTTATACTAGCACAAATCTAGAAGGTACTGAATTTCCATCAAAAAATGACTCAAATAAACCATGCAAAGGCTGCAAAATAGAGTAATCAGTGGCTGTAAAAAGGAGTAAGGAATGTTTCTGTCCTGTATACGCTTTCTAGCATGTTTTTTTTTTTTTTTTTTTTTTTTTTCTGTGGTGCTGGGGATCGAGCCCAGGGCCTTGTGCATGCAAGGCAAGCGCTCTATCGATTAAGCTATCTCCCCAGCCCTGGCATGTATTATTTTGAAAAAACAAAAAACAAAAAAACAAACCTCACACTTGTATTGAATCCTGATCATTTGTGTGGAAGTAATCACAACCAGGCACTAATAGTGCTCATGGCTCCTGGATCAGTCATTGTTTCTAGGAATTTCAGTGGATGGAGTTAGGAAATAAGTGTAACTATAAATATGAATAAAAATAAAATATATATATCATGAACATACATCATGAACTTATATGGATATTCCAATTCTAATTCAGAACTTTAGGGTTTTTATTTAACTTCCTGTCTTACATCTGTCTGACCCTTTTCCACATTAAAAATGCTGGTCTAACTGGGTGCAGTTGTGTATGCCTATAATTACAGCAGTTCAGGAGACTGAGGCACGAGGATCACAAGTTCAAAGCCAACCTCAGCAACTTGAGACCCCAAGCAACTTAGTGAGACCTTGACTCAAAGTTAAAAAATGAAAAGAACGGTGGACTTAGATCAGTTGTAAAGCACCCTTGGGTTCATTCCCCAGTACTGAAAAGAAAAAAAAATGCTGATCTAAAATTTTACCAAAATAATGATACATTACCTAACTCTATGTGACATTTGCAGTAGTCTAACACCAAGTTTTCCACCAATAATATCACTGAAACATTTAGAAAGTTGTTGAAATTTTTTTGTCTTACAGTCTATATCACTAAAGATGGATATAAAAGTTACATGCTTCTTAAATCATTTAAAATATTTTTTTCCAGTTAATCATGCCAACAACATGATACATGCTTTTGTTCATGAATTCATTAAACATGTTATGCTTTTGTTTTCAGGAATTGCTCTTTTTAAAAATAATTTATTTTTGAAATATGTAAAATAATTATATAGTTGCAATTCAAGTCTATAAAAAAGGTTAAACTCAGAGAAATTTAGCTTCTATTCCACTTGTCTCTACTTGTTCTTCCCCTCAAAAAAAACTACCTTATTTTAGTTTTTTTGGTTCATTATATATTATATAATATAATATAAATCTATAGATATAGATGAATACTAATACCCTTTTACTGATACTAATAAAAATATTAAAGTGATAGCATTAAGCATGCATCCTATTTTTTGGAATGTGCTGTGTCTCAAGGCATTCAGTTAATTCATGAGTTATACTTTTTGAAGTAAGTAAATGGCAGACCATTGTACTCTTTTTTTTTTTTTCTTTTGTATGTGTTTGAAATTTTTTGTGATAAAAATTTGTTATGGTCCCACCCTGGTTAACTTATTTTCTTCCCCAAAGTCAATCACTGTTAACGGTATGTTTACTTAACCCTCTATTGATTATCTATGCATATCTAAGACTTCATGTGTATGCTTATTTATGTATATATACCTTCCTGTTTTTCTTGCAAATGCAAAAAAGAAACATTCTTGTTATACTGTTTTTCCTCTTCTATGGTGTATATCCTCCTTGACAATATGCTATAGTTTGGATTTTAAATGTCCCCATGATGGTTAATCTTGGTTGTCAGACTGTCTGGATTGACAGGTGTCTAGAAAATTGGTAAAGCATACTTCTGGGTGTGTCTATGAGGGTGTTTCCAGAATTAAAGGGTTTGTGAGTCAATGAGCTGAGAGGGAAATGGCCTGCCCTGAATATGTATGGCACCATCCAGTGAGCTAGGGGCCTGGATGGAACCAAGAGCAGAAAAAGGGAGAAGTTCCTGCCCGAATACAAGCTTGACTCTCCTTGAGTCATTTTTTGTTGTTGTTGTTTGTTTTTTTGCTGCTGCTGTCACCTGGAGACATTAGATTCCAGGTTCTTTAGCCTTTGAACACACACACCAGTGACTCTCCAGAGAGCTTCTAGACCTTCAGCTTCGACTGGTCTGCATCATTATTCCTTGTTTTGAGGCTTCCAGCTTTGGGGGCTGAGCAGCTACTTATTTCCCCATCTTTGTAGATGGCAGATGGTCATGGTGGAACTATCCAGGCTTTGACTGTGTAAGCCAACTTAATAAGTCCCCTCTTGTAGTTACTCATAATTCCATTGATTCTGTTCCTCTGGACAACACTGACTACATAGCAAGAGCCCAGATGTTAAAGGATTGGTCCCCAGCCTGTGGCACTATTAGGAAGTGGTAGAACTTGTAAGAGGTGGGGTCTAGTGGAAGGAAGGAAGTTAGGTCATTGGAGCATGCCTTTGAAGGTGATATTGGGACACTGGCCTCTCCTCTTTCTCTCTCTTTGCTCCCCAACATCCTATGATGTGAACTATCATCCTCTGCCACACATTCCTGCTGTGGTATACTATGACGCCAGCGGTCCAAAATAATAGGATCCAGCTACCAGACTGAAACCTTTGAAACCATGGTCTCAAATAAACTTTCTCCCTTCTTAAGTTGATTATTTCAGGTATCTTGTTGCAGTCAACAGAAAAGTTAACTAATAAAAAAGTGTTTTTTTTAAAGATTTCTATATTTTCACATACAAATCCAGCACATCCTTCCTGACGTATGTAACCCTTCTATTGGACATTATACCATAATTTAAGTTAGGTTTCTATTGTGGACATTTATATTGTTCCTTATGTTTTACTACTATAGTCATGTAATAAATTCCTTACACCTAAATTCTTTGTGTATGTGTGTATGAGTGTGTGTGTGTATCTGTGTTGCTAGAGGTCAAACCCAGGGCCTCATGCATGCTAAAGCATGTGCTCTATCACTGAGTTACACCTCAGCCCTTTATAAATAATTTATTTTCTGTTTTTTCAATGCTGAGGATTGAACCCAGGGCCTTGCACATGCTAGGCAAGTGCTGTACCAATGAGCTATGTCCTCAGCCCTTTAAAAACTTTATTTTTGAACAGGGCCTACACTAAGTTGCCCCATCTAGCCTTGAATTTATGATTCTCCTGCCCAGATCTCTCAAATAGCTGGGATTACAGGCCTGAGACACCATGCCTTGCTACACAAAGACTTTTGATCCTATCTGAGACTCTATGAAATGAATTGCCAGTAACAAGATTGCTGTATCAAGGGATATATGTGTTTTGAATTTTGTTAGATAATAGAATTACAGAAAATTTCCTTATGAGTTTATACAAACAATTTGCCAAGAATGTCTGCTTCTTTCTCTGTCACCAAACTCTATGATAGTAAAATTTTGAGCTTACCAGTTCATATGAAAGTTTGCTTTTGTTTTAATTCACATTTTTAAAATTATGAGTAAAGGTGAGAATCTTTTCATGTTTATAATGTTCCCCATCCTCATCCTATTATGTTGCCTTATGTGTTTCTGCTCAAGTGTCATAAGAATCACTGACCCTTCTGCTCTGGAGTCAATGTTCCAACTCTGGTCTCCATGACTTTCTATGTCTTCTTCTATCAGCACATGCTCTGGAATATAATTGACTTTCTTATTTGCTAGATTTTTTTTTTCTCTTTTCTTTCTTTCTTTTTTTTTTTTTTTTGTGGTACTGGGGATTGAACCCAGAGCCTTGTGCTTGCAAGGTAAGCACTCTACCAACTGAGCTATCTCCCCAGCCCTGCTTGAGCACTTTATTCTGAACTGTTCCCAGAATCCAGAGGGTTTTTGGCACTGTGAACCTGCCCAGTGAAAGAATTAATAGAAGATTGATAAACTATACTTCTTACTGTAGCCAAAAGCAATGGGCTTACCCCTTGGTGAATGCAAAGTCAATAAGCACAGCCAGGAGATAGAAGAGTGATGAAGTTTTATTACTTGGACCGGTAGGAAGAGTACTGGGGGGTAATATCCAATGCAGTATCTCTCTCATCAAAGAAAGCAAGGCACTGGGTACAGTGGCTCAGGTCTATACTACCAGATGCGTGGGAGGCTGAGGAGGGAGGATCTCAAGTACAAGGCCAGCCTGGGTAACTTAGATCCTGTCTCAAAATAAAATAAAAAGTTTTGGGGTGTAGTTCAGTGGTACAGCACTTGCTTAACTTGTACAAGGCCCTGGTTTCAATTACCAGTTATATACGACTTCACATGTAGTGAGACTGGGCGAAGGACAGGTGGGCAGAATAGATAGTAAATGATCTAGGCCAGAAAGATGAGAGCGAATTGGCTAATTATCAAAGAAAAGGCAATGGGTTGTTAACACCTCTGGGGGAATCCTCCTCCCAACACGAGGACTTGCTAATGATCACCACTGAACTGCTCTTTTCCTGCCCTTAGGCAGGTAGAGAGGGAGAGGAAACCTGGGATCTATAAAAAGGCAAGACACACTCACTCCTGCAGATACCCATTCTGGGTCCCCTTCTCTCTGGAGAGATCGATCTCTGTTTCTCTTTCTTAAATAAAACTTGATTTCTATGCTTGCCTAGGTGTTTCTTGGGTGTTTAATCTTCAACACCAGGGCAACAAAGACCTGATCCTGATTTCCAAGACTGGTATCAATAGCAAGGGGCTTTCAATGGGGAAATGTGTGCATATTCATTTAGGGAATACTCATCTTTGCATACAGAGGTAGAGAGGTGGGTACATTCCTGAGCTTGGTCACTTGGAGATCATGCTTCTTCACACATTGCATGTTCAAAACTTGGCAGAGAGAGACACCTCCTTTGGTATTCTAATGAACAGAGTTTACTCTAGGTCACCTAAAAGACTGAATCTGAATGACTTGACAATTCTGCCTGGTTACTTGTGGTCTTCTGTGGAAGGCTTTATTTGACACACAAAAAAGCAATTTGGAGTGGGGGTGGGGGTACCATGGATTGAACCCAGGTTTCCTTAACCACTGAGCCACATCCCCAGCCCTTTCTATTTTTTGAGACAGGGTCTCCTTCAGTTGTTGACACTGGCTTTTTCTTTTTTCTTTTTTTTCTCTTCCCCCCCACCCCTCCCACCCCTCTTTTCCCTCTACACAGTCCTTCCTTCCTTCATTCTTACCACCCTCCTTATCCCTAACCCTAAATCTAACCCTAACCCTAACGCTAACCCCTCCCACCCCCCATTATATGTCCTCATCCGCTTATCAGCGAGATCATTTGTCCTTTAGTTTTTTGAGATTGGTTTATCTCACTTAGCATGATATTCTCCAATTTCATCCATTTGCCTGCAAATGCCATAATTTTATCATTCTTCATGGCTGAGTAATATTCCATTGTATATACATATGCCACCGTTTCTTTATCCATTCATCAACTGAAGGGCATCTAGGTTGGTTCCACAATCTCGCTATGGTGAATTAAGCAGCAATGAACATTGATGTGGCTGTATCTCTGTAGTATGCTGATTTTAAGTCCTTTGGGTATAGGCCAAGGAGTGGGATAGCTGGATCAAATGGTGATTCCATTCCAAGCTTTCTGAGGAATCTCCATACTGCTTTCCAGAGTGGCTGCACTAATTTGCAACCCCACCAGCAATGTATGAGTGTACCTTTTTCCCTACGTCCTCGCCAACACCTATTGTTGCTTGTGTTCTTGATAATCGCCATTCTAATTGGAGTGAGATGGAATCTTAGGGTAGTTTTGATTTGCATTTCTCTTATTACTAGAGATATTGAACATTTTTTCATATATCTGTTGATTGCTTGTACATCTTCTTCTGTGAAGTGTCTGTTCATTTCCTTAGCCCATTTGTTGATTGGATTATTTGTATTCTTGGTGTAGAGTTTTTTGAGTTCTTTATAGATTCTGGAGATTAGTGCTCTATCTGAAGTATGAGTGGCAAAGATATTCTCCCACTCTGTAGGCTCTCTCTTCACATTACTGATAGTTTCCTTTGCTGAGAGAAAGCTTTTTAGTTTGAATCTATCCTAGTTGTTGATTCTTGCTTTTATTTCTTGTGCTATGGGAGTCTTGTTAAGGAAGTCTGATCCTAAGCCAACAAGTTGAAGGTTTGGACCTACTTTTTCTTCTATAAGATGCAGGGTCTCTGGTTTGATTTCAAGGTCCTTGATCCATTTTGAGTTGAGTTTTGTGTAGGGTGAGAGATAGGGGTTTAGTTTCATTCTGTTGCATATGGTTTTCCAGTTTTCCCAGCACCATTTGTTGAAGAGGCTATCTTTTCTCCATTGCAAAATTTTGGCCCCTTTGTCTAGTATGAGAAAATTGTATTTATTTGGGTTTGTGTCCATGTCCTCTATTCTGTACCACTGATCTACCTGTCTATTTTGGTACCAATACCATGCCGTTTTTGTTACTATTGCTTTGTAGTAGAGTTGAAGATCTGGTATTGTGATACTCCCTGCTTTGCTCTTTCTACTGAGGATTGCTTTAGCTATTCTGGGTTTTTTATTCTTCCAGTTGAATTTCATAATTGCTTGCTCTATTTCTGCAAGGTACATCTTTGGGATTTTAATTGGAATTGCATTGAATCTGTATAGCACTTTAGGTAGTATGGCCATTTTGACAATATTAATTCTGCCTATCCAAGAACATGGGAGATCTTTCCATCTTCTAAGGTTTTCTTTAATTTCTTTCTTTAGTGTTCTGTAGTTCTCATTGTAGAGGTCTTTCACCTCTTTTGTGAGATTGATTCCCAAGTAGTTTATTTTTTTCGATGCTATTGTGAATGGGGTAGTTTTCCTAATTTCTCTTTCTGAAGATTCATCACTTATGTATAAAAATGCATTGGATTTATGAGCATTGATCTGGTAACCTGCTACTTTACTGAATTCACTTATGAGTTCTAAAAGTTTTCTGGTGGAATTTCCTGGTTCCTCTAAATATATAATCATGTCATCAGCGAACAGGGATAGTTTGAGTTCTTCTTTTCCTATTCGTATCCCTTTAATTTCTTTGGTCTGTCTAATTGCTCTGGCTAGAGTCTCAAGGACGATGTTGAATAGAAGTGGTGATAGAGGGCATCCCTGCCTTGTTCCAGTTTTTAGGGGGAATGCTTTCAGTTTTTCACCGTTTAGAATGATATTAGCCATGGGCTTAGCATAGATGGCCTTTATAATGTTAAGGAATGTTCCCACTATCCCTATTTTTTCTAGTGTTTTGAGCATGAAGGGATGCTGTATTTTATCAAATGCTTTTTCTGCATCTATTGAAATAATCATGTGATTCTTAACTTTAAGTCTGTTGATATGGTGAATGACATTTATTGATTTCCGGATGTTGAACCAACCTTGCATCCCTGGGATAAAACCCACTTGATCGTGGTGCACTATCTTTTTAATATATTTTTGTATGCAATTTGCTAAAATTTTGTTGAGAATTTTTGCGTTGATGTTCATTAAGGATATTGGTCTGAAATTTTCTTTCCTCGATGTGTCTCTGTCTGGTTTAGGTATCAGGGTGATATTGGCTTCATAGAACGAGTTTGGGAGGGTTCCCTCCTCTTCTAGTTCATGGAATACTTTGAGAAGTATTGGAATGAACTCTTCTTTAAAGGTTTTGTAGAACTCGGCTGAGAACCCATCTGGTCCTGGACTTTTCTTTGTTGGTAGGCTTTTGATGACCTTTTCTATTTCATTGCTTGAAATTGATTTATTTAAGTTGTGTATGTCCTCCTGGTTCAGTTTAGGTAATTCATATGTCTCTAGAAACCTGTTGATGTCTTTGAGATTTTCTGTTTTGTTGGAGTATAGATTTTCAAAATAGCTTCTAATTATGTTTTGTACTTCACCCGTGTCTGTTGTGATATTTCCTTGTTCATTCTGAATTTTAGTAATTTGAGTTTTCTCCCTCTTTCTGTTTGTTAGTGTGACTAAGGGTTTATCAATTTTGTTTATTTTTTCAAAGAACCAACTATTTATTTTGTTAATTTTTCCGATTGTTTCTTTTGTTTCAATTTCATTGATTTCAGCTCTGATTTTAACTATTTCCTGTCTTCTACTACTTTTGGTGTTGGTCTGCTCCTCTTTTTCTAGGGCTTTGAGCTGTAGTGTTAAGTCATTTATTTGTTGATTTCTACTTCTTTTGTTGAATGCGCCCCCTGAAATAAATCTTCCTCTAAGTACTGCTTTCATAGTGTCCCAGAAATTTTGATATGATGTGTCTTTGTTCTCGTTTACTTCTAAGAATTTTTTTATTTCCCTCCTGATATCTTCTGTTATCCATTCATCATATAATAGTGTATTATTTAATCTCCAGGTATTGGAGAAGTTTCTGTTTTTTATTCTGTCATTTATTTCTAATTTCAATCCATTATGATCTGATAGAGTACAAGGTAGTATCTCTATCTTCTTGTATTTGCTAACTGTAGCTTTGTGGCATAAAATGTGGCCTATTTTAGAGAAGGATCCATGTGCTGCTGAGAAGAAAGTGTATTCGTTCTTTGTTGGATATTCTATATATGTTGGTTAAGTCTAAATTATTGATTGTGTTATTGAGATCTATGGTTTCTTTATTCAATTTTTGTTTGGAAGATCTATCCAGTGGTGAGAGAGGTGTGTTAAAATCGCCTAGTATTATTATGTTGTGGTCTATTTGATTTCTGGAATTGAGAAGGATTTGTTTGAAGTACGTGGATGATCCAATGTTCGGGGCATAGATATTTATGATTGTTATGTCTTGCTGATTTATGCTTCCCTTAAGCAGCATGTAATGTCCTTCTTTATCCCTTCTGACTAGTTTTGGCTTGAAGTCCACATTATCTGAAATGAGGATGGATGCTCCAGCTTTTTTGCTGTGTCCGTGTGCATGGTATGTTTTTTTCCAATTCTTTCACCTTTAGTCTATGGGTATCTCTTTCTATGAGATGAGTCTCTTGCAGGCAGCATATTGTTGGATTTTTCTTTTTAATCCAATCTGCCAGTCTATGTCTTTTGATTGATGAGTTCAGGCCATTAACATTCAGGGTTATTATTGTGATATGATTTGTATTCCCAGTCATTTGACTCATTTTGTTTTTTGACATGATTTGGTTTCTCCTTTATTTGGCTATTCCTTTAGGCTAGTTCCTCCCGTTGCTGATTTGCATCGTTGTTTTTCATCTCTTCCTCATGGAATATTTTGCTGAGAATGTTCTGTATTGCTGGCTTTCTTTTTGTAAATTCCTTTAGCTTTTGTTTATCATGGAAGGATCTTATTTCATCGTCAAATCTGAAAGTAAGTTTTGCTGGGTATAAGATTCTTGGTTGGCATCCGGTTTCTTTCAGGGCTTGGTAAATGTTCCAGGCCCTTCTAGCTTTTAGGGTCTGGATTGAAAAATCTGCTGATATTCTTATTGGTTTTCCCCTGAATGTAATTTGATTCTTTTCTCTTGCCGCCTTTAAAATTCTGTCTTTATTTTGTATGTTGGCATTTTCATAATAATGTGTCTTGGTGTGGGTCTGTTGTAATTTTGTATATTTGGAGTCCTATAAGCCTTTTGTACTTGGTTTTCCATTTCGTTCTTCAGATTTGGGAAATTTTCTGATATTATTTCATTGAATAGATTGTTCCTTCTTTTGGTTTGTTTCTCTAAGCCTTCCTCAATCCCAATAATTCTTAAATTTGGCCTTTTCATGATATCACATAGTTCTTGTAGATTCTGATCATGATTTCTTACCATCTTCTCTGTTTGGCCAACTTTGTTTTCAAGATTAAATATTTTGTCTTCAATTGAGGCTGGCTTTGAACTTGCAATTCCCCTGTCTGAGCATCCTGAGTTGCTGGGATTACAGGTATGTGCCACAGCCCAGCAAATCATCATTTATTGTAAGGCAGTTCTCTGGGTGGCATTGGACCAACACGGTTCTCCTCCTTTCTTGTAGTTCTCAAGATTAATAGCAGAAATGTGCTAGGAATGTAGTAGCATCCTGAGCTAAGATGGGGAATTGGCTGAGCAGCCTGGGTACTATTCCAGTCTTCTAGTCAGAGAACAGGATTCTTTATGATGCTTTAGCCCAGAGAATCATAGAAGCCCCGGGTAAAAAGCCTAGCACAAGCTGCTTTCTGCGGCCCCTCATCTGTCATGCAAGCACAGCACACTCCATCCACCCTGGGCAGCTGTCTTGAGCTTTGGGGGATTGGTTTGCAATGAATCCTAGGCCTCTGTTGTTCCTTGCTGCCTGTCTGTAAATAACGAACCTGCTTCACGTAACTTGTGTATATGAGTGTTCTGTCTCATTGCAGTCAGACAAGTTGGAAGCCAGTATACAGTGAACCTGCTTCAGAGTTGTGTGCTGTGTAGTTAGATTGCCTTAAATCCTTTACACTAGCTCATTCCCTCATAAGAACCCTACAAAGTGTAGGTACAATTATTATTCCCATTTTGCAGACAGGAAACTGAGCCCATACATAACACAGCTGGGTTTTTGAATCTACGAAGTTTGACTTTGTGGACAATGCTATTAATGACTACAGTTTTACTGCTATTTGTTGAAAAATATTTATGAAGTGCAATTTTCAGCACTTAATGTGCATCCTTTAATTTAATCCTCACAACCTTGAGTTATTAAATGGCAATACTTGGAAGTAACAAAGACTCTCCTTGACCAAACTTTGGTGAAGCTCCTCTGAGTGCATTTCTGGACTGGGTCTTAACCTTCCTTGCTTTCCTCATATAGCCCAGTTTTATATTTTATTTATTCACTTTTTTAAGTGGCTACCTTTCACAAAAAGTACTTAGCACGGTGTCTATGCATTTGAAAACAAAAAAGGAAATGCCACCTTGACACCAAAAAAGCAATTAGGGAATGAAATAGAAGCTGCAAACCAAAATGAAGACTATATAGTTATCTCTTTTCCTTGGGCTTCTTCATGTTTGAAAGGAAATATTTTGTAATACTTTGGCTTGGGTGTATAAAGCTCTACTATCCTCTCAGTTGTGGTTGTTTCAATTTCTATCAACTTTTCCCTACTACCAGTCAGCCTTTTTCTCTCCTTGTCCTGTACTCAGAGGACCTGTTTGGTCACGGAGTTTCCACTAGCTTCAGAGAAAGTGTCTTGTTTGTTGCAGTGGTGCACACCTGTAATCCCAACGGCTCAGGAGGCTGAAGCAGGAGGATCTTAAGATCAAGGCCAGCCTTAACAACTGAGTGAGACCCTAAGGATTTAGCCAGACCCAGTCTCAAGACATTAAAAAAAGGACTGGGGATATGGTTCAGTGGTTCAATCCTGGGTACCAAAAAAAAAAAAAAAAAAAAAAAATGCCTTCTTCATATGCACTTTGAAACAGATGCAAAGTAAGTAACAAATAGGCCTGTTGTATTGTGAAAGTGACATTTTTACCTCTGTGAAGTATTTGGAAAAACAAAGAAAGAACTTCAAAATACTAGAGAACAATCATGTTAATTGGTCATCAGTGATTTCACTTGAAATGAATTGCGAGTACAAGGAAAGAAGAAATAATAGAATGACTCCAGTATTGAACTCCAGTGCTCCTCTGTGTGAATATCTCCACGTTTCTATAGACATCTTTTAAAGGTAGTTTATTCTTTTAAAAAATATTTTTTTAGTTTTTGATGGACCTTTATTTTATTCATTTCTTTATATGCGGTGCTGAGAATTGAACCCGATGCTTCACACATGCTAGGCAAGTGCTCTGCGACTAAGCCACAACTCCAGCCCTAGTTTAATCTTCAATTTATATTAAATTTTTTTCCCCTGGGCTGGCAAGAAATGAAGGGTAAAGAACGTTATATAAATTTAATACACAGTTTAGTCTTATAAACCAAGAATTGTGCTAAATCAGAAGGAATCTCCATGCTGAATATCTGACCACTCTGGGCTGCCTTCAACAAGAATCCTGTTTGGTCAGTTTGGCAAGAATGTTCCTATCCTTAATGTCTCAGTAATTTCCCATCCACCACTTCTCTCAACCTGCTTCTATAAATGCCCAAATTTCCTTCTTGTATTTGAGGTCAAGCCCAATTTCTCTTTCCTATTCTTTTTTGTTTTTTTGTACTAGGGATTGAACCCAGGGGTGCTTAATCACTAAGCCATGTCCCCAGTCCTTTTTTATATGTTATTTATTTAGAGACAGGTTCTCTCTGAGTTCCTTAGGGCCTCACTAAGTTGCTGAGGCTGGCTTTGAACTTGTGATCCTCCTGCTTCAGCCTCCCAAGCCTCTGGGATTACTCTCTACCCTATTTTGATAGTTTTGATTCGTATGCCTAAATAAAGTATCCCTTGCCAATTTAATAAGAGTAAGAATAATTTGTTTGAATTTGACATTCAAAATAGCCCTATTAGAGAAGTACTATTATTATTCCATTTGCAGATGAAAAGATGAGGTCTCAGAGAGTTTAAGTAAATTGCCCCAGATTACACAGCTAATAAATTCGCTGGCCCGTCTGTACCCTACTTTCTACAAATGCTTTTTCTGTTCTTACAGTGACTAACAGCAATGGTGGGGATGGCCTGGAGACCCATCTTAGTCTGAAAACCGTATGGGTGCAAATTACTAATTGCTATATTGTGGTTGTTTCAGGGCTATTTCCTTGGATTCCCCCATTACTGTCCTCAGTTTTTAAAAATTAATTAATGAATTAATTTTTTGTACTGGGAATTGAACCCAGTGTTGGTTTATCACTGAGCTACATCCCCAGTCCTTTTTATTTTGAAACAGTGTTATTAAGTTGCTGAGGGTCTTGCTAAGTTGCTGAGACTGACCTTGAATTTGTGATCCTCCTGCCTCAGCCTCCTGAGTTGCTGGGATTATAAGCATGTGCCACCACGCATGTCCTCAATTTTAGAGTTGAAGACTTGACTGGCTGCTTGGCTATGATATGCATAAACATGATTTTCTTTGAATGTAACTTTTTCTCTCCTCAAATGCTTGCCTCTCCAGTGCCATTGCTGCTGCTGTCAGGGTCTTCTGGCCCAAGATGCTTCTCCCAGGACAGGGCAAGGAGAAGGTAACTGCAGCACTATGTGAGGAGGTCCTGCCTATTGGCTTATGGGTGGCTGTTCCTCCAGGTGTCCTGGCCAAGACACCATGGAAACAGGAAGGCCTGATGGGCAAAGTCTTCTCTTGCCTGTCTCCACTTTGCAAGCTGTTTTCTGCTCTTCCACACTTCCAATATCGAGAACATGTTGCATCCTCTCTGTTAATGGTTTATTTGTTTCTGTTTCTTTTTTGTTATTGTTGGTATTGGGGATTGAACCCAGGGTCACTTAACCACTGAGCCCTTTTAATTTTTATTTTGAGACAGGGTCTCACTAAGTTGCTTAAGGCCTTGCTGAGTTGGCTGGCCTTGAACTTGCAATCCTCCTGCCTCAGCCTCTGCAGTCCCTGGGATTACAGGCCGAAGCCACCAGGCTTGACCTGTTAAACGTTTTTGTTGAGCCCCCAGGGACGGCAAAATGAAGTATTCATCCTTCATATGACAGTAAGGCCCTCTGAGGTCTGATTCATCCATGTTTCCAAACTGAGTCTTCCATATCTTCTGCAATAACTCCTTTTACATTCTGGTGTCTTATTGTTGAACCCAGGGATGCAAAAGCCCTAGTGTACTATTTACTGATCCTGTTCTGAAAGTTCAGTCCTCATCCCTGATGCCAATTCAATGAGGACACTGTTGGTTTTTGTTTGCTTGTTTGTTTGTTTTTTGTGGTGCTGGGGATTGAACCCAGGGTCTTGTGCTTGCAAGGCAAGCACTCTACCAACTGAGCTGTATCCCCAGCCCTAGGACACGGTTTTGAGAAAAGGAAAAAAGAAGTTTTATTGCTTTGGTAGTTAAGGAAAGAACCAATGAAGGAAATAGGAGAGTCAGATCAACAGTAACACAGATTTATTCGGTACAAATCTGGGGAGGAGGAGCCAGTGGAGACTGAGACCTGCCTTCCACTTCTAGCCTGGGGTAGATACAGGGGAGTGAGGGAGGGTATTTTTGTGGTTAAGTTGTTGCTGGGGGTGGTCATCGGTGAAGGGTCTTTGTGGTGTCACCTTCATAAGGAACCTGGTGTTTTTCAGGATTTCAGTCCTAGATGATTTCCTTTCTTTTGAAATGGAGTATTGTCTGGGGTTTCTTTGCATGACAATGGAGTCTGGGGTTTAGGTCAGACTGAGTCAGAGTTACCTTGAGGTGGCTGTGGTGATATGGTGGAGGATATGTTTCAGAATGGTGTTGCCTGTGTCAAGGTCTTCCTAACAACTAGCAAAGGAGAAACAGGGGATTCCTATCCCAGAGTCTGTGATTCTGCCCAGCAGAGGTTTTTAAAGAGAGGATTCAAGGTTGGGGGTTGGAATCCATTTGTTAATTTGGGAGATTTCTTGGATCTTCTGGCACCATCCCCAAAGTCTGAATTACTCATTCCTGGGGTGGGTGGATGCTCAAGGACAGGGGACAGGGATGCTCTAGGATGAAGAAGAAGGGCAATTCTACTTCACCTGAGATTGGGGAGGAAGAGAGATAGAGAAAGAGAAAGAAAATGTCCATTTAAAAAATAAGTCACAGGTCTGAGCCCGGGGCCGGGGCGGCGTCGCTGCCTTCAGGAGCGTGATGCCTTGAACTGGAAACTATTGAAGCGACACTTTCTGAATTCTAAAAGACATCATTTCATCATGGGACAGCAAATTTTGGATCAGACGCAGTGGGTTATTAACAAGTTACCAGAAAAAGTAGCAAAACATGTCACACTGGTTCGAGAAAGTAGCTCCTTAACTTATGAAGAATTTCTTGGGAGAGTAGCAGAACTAAATGATGTAACTGCTAAAGTGGCTTCTGGCCAGGAAAAACATCTTCTCTTTGAGGTACAACCTGGATCTGATTCTTCTGCCTTTTGGAAAGTGGTTGTTTGTGTGGTCTGTACCAAGATTAATAAAACCACTGGCATTGTGGAAGCATCACGGATCATGAATTTATACCAGTTTATTCAGCTTTATAAAGACATCACAAGTCAGGCAGCAGGAGTATTGGCTCAGAGCTCCACCTCTGAAGAAGCTGATGAAAACTCATCCTCTGTAACATCATGTCAGGCTAGTCTTTGGATGGGAAGGGTGAAGCAGCTGACCGACGAGGAGGAGTGCTGTATCTGTATGGATGGGCAAGCTGACCTGATCCTGCCTTGTGCTCACAGCTTTTGTCAGAAGTGTATTGATAAATGGAGTTATCCACACAGGAATTGCCCTATTTGTCGCCTGCAGATGACTGGAGCAAATGAATCTTGGGTGGTACCAGATACACACACTGAAGACAATATGGCTAACTATATTCTTAACATGGCTGATGAGGCAGGCCAGCCTCATAGGCCATGACCTTCTGTGGGGGGGAGATCTTCCTTTGCTATTGTGGGCTACAAATACAGTGTGGTCACTGAGGACAAATGAAGGGATATTGTGGCGCAGATACAGAAAAAGCAATTTTCCCACCTTCTTATTTTTGCTATTGTGACAATATGTCCATTTTTTAAAATAAACCTCCCATGTCTTCCATTTTGGTAAACTAAAATTTGCTACTATTGTAGATCATACTTCCCTATTATTTATCTGTTCTAATGTGTATTAGAACTAATTGCTCTTGAATCCTTTGCTGGCAGATAACAGCAATATTTCCATAGACTTTTTGACACTACAGTTTTTCAAGCCATGAGTTCTGGAATCTTTTTTGTTAGGTTTATATACTTTGAATGTTGAAAAGTTGTAGCCATCTGAAGGAAATTTTAAAATGACTAAAATGTAGGCTACATCAAAGTGCATGTTACTACTTAAAACGTCTTTCTGCTGGAATCTAAGGAGTATTTATTATGCCCCCTTGTGGTGAATTATTGCTCCTATTGCTCCTTTTACAATTTTTACTTGAAATGTTCCACAATTATTTCATAACTTTATATAACTTCAATGTGTTTTGGAACTATGTATTTTTTAATTTTTACTTTAAAATCCTTTTTCTCTTTTTCTTTTTGCCATGCAGTATTGTTTGGTTGAGGACTATAAAGTTGAGGCTTCAGGCCTTATAAATGAATTTCTGCTGGAAACCTTCTTAGCTGTTCTGGAAATGCATTCCCAAAGCTGGATAACTAATTTAACTGACTTGATAATGCTCATGCATTTGGGGAGTTTTAGGAGGAAATTTTTCTTCATCACAAGTACTAAATTTTGTATTTCTAAATTATAATAAGTCATTCAATATTCATTTATGGTGCTTTTATTTCAACTTGAAGGCATCTCTGAGGTTTCACAGTCCTTGACTTTGTTCTCTTCGATTACAAGAGAAGGAAAATTGGGTGAGACTTTTTCACCATATTTATATAAAATACCTTGGAAAACTAGGAGATAATTTGGCTTTCTTACTGCTTCATTATACTTCCTTTGAAAGTCTCCCAAAGAATATAATGATGAAATTACAATCTTCATTAGCACCTCAACCATTTCTTTAGATTCTTTTTTCTTAAGAAGTAAAAATTTTAACATTATTTCAGCATATAGTAAGACTAGGGCTTGAAGTCTCCTTTAAAAAATGTTTTAACATTCCATGCAAATTTTTGACCTACTATTGACAAGTTACAAATATTCCTATTTTCCTAAGTACTAAGGTACACAATTTAACTTGCTGCCTATTGATGACAAATTTTTGGATATTAAAATTTTAATAGGGCTGGGCACAGTGGTCTGCAACTGTAATCTCAGCAATTCTGAAGGCTGAGGTAGAAGGATTGCAAGTTTGAGGCCAGCCTCGGCAATTTAGTGAGACTGTGTCTCAAAAATAAGAGGGATTGGAATTAAAAAAAAGAAAAGTCACAAGTCACAGTAGCAGAATAGCCAGGGTTATAGTCAAAGCATGAAGTGGACCATTGTTACAATTCCAAAGAGAGAAATTGGAGGACTCAGCAGAGAGAGTTTGGACATCTTATTACTCATGTATTCCTTGGTGGTGGCAGAATGGGATAAGAAGGAGGGCTGCACTGAATCCACAAGCAGGAGGAATGTACAGGGCATGTCGTGTGCCCATCGCACAGAGGGATGTCTTCACATGAGTACATTCCTTTGTTTTACAACTAAGGTCACTCTGCTGTGATCCTCATGGAAAGATGGTGATATTGCTATTCACCAGTGAGGAGTTCTGCTTCCTCTAATGTTGAAATTTGAACTCTAGATGTAAGAAATCCATGAAAACCACGCAGGACACAGGAAATCACATAAGGGAGATTATTAAGCAAACAGAGTGTCTCCCTGCAGGGTAAGAGAGAAAATGAGAGGAAAAGAGAAAGGGCACACGCTAGAGAGAGTGAAAAGTGAGGAGGAGAGAGAAAGCAAGGGAAAAAATGGTGGGGGTGCTATCCCTAAGCAGTTGAATCCCGCCGGGCTAATAGGGACCAATAACGGAGAAGATACTTGCAAGCTGACTGATGAACCAATAGCTAGCTAGGATGTTCACAGACTGACAAGTAGTTGGGAGGTGGAGAAATGGCTGCAGTGGAAAGGGCGGGGAGAGCAGTTTTGTATTACACTGGAGAAGCATGCCAAGGCAAGCATATTAAGCAGGTTTTATTTAAAAGCAGTAGTAATACAGACTTCTCCTGGGAGGGAGAAGGGGGCCATGGCTGATGTTCTAGAATCCCAAGAAGTGAGTGCACCTTACATCTTTTATAGGTTAAGGTCTCTTTTGTTCTCCAGTTCTCTCCCCCTTTATCTCTCCTTCCTGCCTACTTGACTAGGCCCAGTTTTGCAGGTGAGATGTAAAAAGTGAGGAGTGAATAGGCAGGATGAGGGCCAAAGTGATTCAGCCAGGCAAGGGCCCAGGGAGCATTAATTAGCAGCTCCTTGCCTGCAGTCCTTGATAAGGGTAGGTAAATTTGGTAATCAATGAGCTCTGGAGATCCTTGACATTCGCTTCTCCCAGGGGCAGTCTCCAACTTCCAGAGGCAGATGACTTTCATGGCTTCCATTTCCTCAATCTGACCCGATCCCCTATTTCTACACTAACTGCCTGTCCACAATTCTGGCTTCAATGGGAGACAAGGGAAGTGGTTATCATATTCCTTGGAGTCCTTCTTATCTCACCGCCAGGAACAACAAGGCTTCCCAGGCTCTGGCTTGTGTTCTCCCCAATGCTTATTTGTGGCATTACCCACCTATTTTCTCTGAACTTTCTTTCTTTCTCTCTCCCACCAGGTTTTTTTCTTCCCCACACAGGAGAAAGACACGCAAGTTTATTCAATAAGTTTTACGAGACACAGATGCCTTCTTAAGGAAATGAAAACTTCAATAAACAAAAGTATTTTATACTAAACTGGATGAAGAGTGGACAGGTTAGTCATGGGAGAAATGAAGATGGACAAAGGGGGCTGGGATTTGATGGTAATAAACTGGGAGGAACTTGGCAAGGCACGTTTGCTCTTTGGTGCGTTCCTGTGTCTTCAGAGCTAAGTTCCTTTCCTCCAGGTAAAGTGAGGATACCTCTCAAGGGAGAGTCCTGTGATCTGCTTCAAGGCAGGGTTAGGAAATCCCAGGTTTTTTTTTTTTTTTTTTTTTTTTTTTTTTTGTACCAGGGATTGAATTCAGGCACTCAGCCACTGAGCCACATCCCCAGTCCTATTTAGAGATAGGGTCTTACTGAGTTGCTTTTAGCACCTTGATAAGTTTCTGAGGCTGACTTTGAACTCATGATCCTCCTGTGTCAGCCTCTGGAGCCGCTGGGATTACAGGCATGTGCCACCACACCCAGCCCCAGGATTTTTGATCTGCTGGGGAAATAAGTAAAGTTAATGACCATAAGGTTTGAGAACAGGATGTTAAGAACCATACTTTATTTGAAATTTTACTCTATAATAACTGTATTTCACTAAATGTAAACCCAAGCATCGTGGATTAGTAGCACAGTGCACTGCAGAGTATCACTTGCTCATTGATCATGTGGCTGACTGGAAACTGTGGTTAGCTGCCACTGCCCAGCATTGCAAGCGAGTATCCACGTGTCAATAGTGGTTTCAGAGGTTCATAGACAGCCAGCTCCATTCCTAGGAGCTTGAGGTGAGGCAGAACATCATGGTAGAAGAGTGTGGTAGAGGGAAGCCGCTCACATGATGGTCAGAAAGCAGAGAGAGAGATTTTTGCAGTGCTGGGGATTGAACCCAGGGACTTCTGCTTGCAAGGCAAGCACTCTACCAACTGAGCTATATCCCCATCCCATCTCACCAGTCTTATGTGCCATGTGACTGTCAACACCTCTGAGGCACTTTCTGGGCCTCATTTCTAATGTTCCCAAATGTTTTATCTTGCTGAACACAGCCTTAATGTTCCCCTCAGGCTAACTAAACTTTAGACAGTATTTCTTCCTTACTCTAGGTCCCTGGTCTCCCTGTTCTTCTACCGTTTACCTAACAAACAAACAAAAACCCCCAATAAATTTGTAAATTTTTTCTCCCTTTGAGATATAAACTAAACAAGAACACCACCCTTTGACTAATTGACAACACGTGATTGTCTTTCTCAAGAACTTATGTTTACATGTCACGAACACGTCGAGACACTTGCGACCTGTGCTGGATCGGGAACCAGGTAGGAATAAAGTAACACTCACGTAGTCAGTCGTTGGTCCTCAGGTGAGATTTTATTGATGCTCGGTTCACAGCAAACGGCAATCAGCAATCGAAGTAACAGCATGCAGGGAGCCTCGAGCTGGGGAGCACTATCATGTCACTAGTCAGCGGGACATAGTGACAGACTCTGTCGATGGAGTAGTGCCTGCTCGCTCCGGATCAGTCTGCAGTTTATATAGTCACATCAAAACAAGTTCACGCATTACATAATTTGTTTTTCAAATCCTAGATTCTGCAAACTCATCTAGTAAATATTTTTACCAGTTTTACCATTAAAACTAATGTAAATTTGGTGTAAACAAACTGCCAAATGTTTTTCTCAGTGACTGCATAGTCGCTATGTGCGTCACCGCACGTCACTCTACTTATCTTAACACTACACACACATTTTGTTTTGATCTAGCACAGCAAGCAACATGTTTTTCATAAGTTTCACAAAGTGGAGTCAGAAAGCAAAATGGACGTTGTTTGGTCCACTTCAATGATGTTCCATACATTACATTTACTGACTTCTGTGATTGTCTTTCTCAAGAACTTATGTTTACCTTTACTGACTTTGGTACATTAACATTTTAAAGAGTTACCCACCACACCTTCCTCCTAGAGCCTGAGGCAGGAAGATCACAAGTTCACCAGTTTGAGGCCTTCCTGGGCAATTTAGCAAGACTGTCTGAAAGTGAAAAGGGCTGGGAATGTAGTTCAGTGGTAGGAACGGTTCAGGGCTGTGACTGAGGTGGTTGAAGGGAAAGGACTCCCCCTTCCCACCATAGGGTGAATACATAGGGTTGGAGAACTGGTGCACCCGACGCAGTCACAGAGAACTATTCCCAGGGGAATCATGGGGTGGCTCAGTAAGAGAGTGTTAGAAAGAACCTATCATAGGATTTGGGCTTTGGCAGTGTAACTTTGGGGAGAAGCTGATGAAGTTGAATTTGCTCTGAATTGAAAGTTGTTAGGAAGTAAAAGTAATTCTTACTAGGTATCTCAGTGAGTTTTTTTTTTTTTTTTTTTTCCCCTATGGGGAGGGCAAACTAGACTGAAAATAATGATGGAGTTGGTTAAGAAGCTGCTGTCACTAATTTTAACCAAGAGAAAAATGGTGTTTGGTATTTGGTAGGTTTCACAATGAACTTGTTTCTGTTCTCTATCAATCTCAGAGTGCCTATGTCTGTTGTTGACATTCTATGATATTGTTTTTGTCCCACATGACAACATGACCTCTAACTATGAGCACCTGGCCAATTTCCAGGTGTCAGAGGTCTTTTTCTTCCCAGACCATAATAAGTGACATTAAGAAGAAAAAGAAAGCAGGGAAAGGCATATAGGAAGTGTTAAATGGAGAGAAAGGAATGATTTTGATTTTTAAAAGATTACTGAGGATTTATTAATCTGTGAGCAATGATCTGAGGTGGGGCAGTGAGCAGAGAAGTAGAAGGGGAGGAGGGAGGATCCTTGGCACATTCTAGGAACAGTAGGGAGACCAGTGGGGTTTGATGTCAAGTTAACAAGGGAAAACACATGACCCAAACTGAGATATTGCTGCTAGAAATAGAAAGAATCTTATGCATTCAAACTGACTTTAACAGGCCCTAAGGCAAGACAGGACCACTATTTAGTATGCCAAGGAAGGGATTCGATCTAGGATTGAATTAGCCTAGATTGGATCATTTTTAAAGCAGGTTTTGAAGGACTTGATCTTCCCAGTATTATCTGAAAGCAGTTGCCCAAACAGGTGATGAGTTTTGTGCTGGCACAAAGTGAGCACTGAAACACTTGCTGATTGCATTTACCTGATCAAAGGACCTCCTAAACATTCTGCATAGATAATCCAAAAATCAGCTTCTGATGTGTGATTTGCATGAAAATGAATTTTTGAGTTATAAAAATGCCTTTTCCAATCTGTCACTGAAAAAGCTCTTTCAAAACAATGCTTTACACATTTACTGGGTAAATGCTCACATATGTTAATCTCTTTCGAGCGTTTCAATGGCTTTGTGAAAGGGGTAAGGAACAATCTCCATTTAATTTTGCTGATCCACCAAACATAGTGTTTCACTATGTCTGTAATCCCAGTAGCTTGGGAGGCTGAGGCAGGAGAATCATAAATTTGAGCTCAGCCTTAGCAATTTAGTGAAGCCCTCAGTAACTTAGTGAGACTCTGTCTCAAAATAAATAAATAAATAAAAATAAAAATAAAAATTAAGGCTGGGAATGTGGCTCAGGAATAAGCCCTTCTAGGTTCAATCCCTGGTACCAAACAAACAAACAAACAAAAAATGACTGATTCATATGTGGTTGTTGATATTTGACTATTTTTGACTTACAAAAATGGCAATTATATATAGTCCAACCTAAAAAGTGAGGAAATTTGAGAGCTTAAAAAGGACAAGGAAAAGTTAGTGGTAGCCTCTTTGAGTTTTTTGGTTTGTTTTTATGGTGTTGGGGAAATGAATCCAGGGCTTTCTGCAAGCTAAGAAAACATTCTACCAACTAACTACACTATAACCCCAGCCCCAGTGGTAGTCCATATTCACATGTCCAACTTAGAATACTCCCTTGGACCCCAGATACATCTAACAGCTCTTCTTAACATTCTATAAATATTTCAAAATTGACAGGTGGAAACTGAACTTTTACCCATTAAACTGTCTCCTACTTGGGTGTACTGATATACACTTATAATCCCAGCAGCTTGGGAGGCTGAGACATGCAGATCACAAGTTCAAAGCCAGCCTCAGCAACTCAGCAAGGCCCTAAGCAACTTAGTGAGACCCTAAGCAACTTAGTGAGACCCTGTCTCAAAATAAAAAAATAAAAAGATGCTGGGGATGTGGTGTAGTGATTAAGCACCCCTGAGTTCAATCCTGGGTATCAAAATATAATAAAACCATCTCCTGAAATGATAACAAAACAAAACAAGATCTAAAAATTGAAGAGCTATTAGGGCTTGGAAGGTGGGGTGGGGTGGGATTGGGTGTGGGGATGTGGAAGGGGCAGGTGTTGGTGGAGAAGAAGCAGAGGAGAGGAGAGGGTAGAAGTGTAGAGGACATAATCAACACACTGTACATGCATGTATGGAAATATCACAGCGAGCACATAAATTTGCACAATTATGTGTTAATAATTACAATAAAATATATTTGAAAAATAAAACTCTTTTGCCATATTTCTTATCTCAGCAAATGACAATTCCATCTTTCAATAACTCAGTTCAGAAAACTGGGGTCATCTTTGACTCCTGTCTTCCTCAAGCTCCACATTTAATCATCTGCAAAGCCTACTTTAGAAATATAATCAGAATTTTATCACTTCCTACTACAGTGGACATCTTCCTTTCCTTAGATTATTGGAGCCCATTTTCAATTGGGTACCCTATGTTCATTAATGTCTGTTGACAGTCAATCTGACTTATAGGAGCCAAAAATGATTTTTCTTTTAAGCATCTGCTCAGTTATATCACTCTGCTCAAAATACTCTGAGGACTTTTGATCTCATTGATCATCTTATAAAAACCATAATTATTCCATTTCCTCCCTACCTTTCACTTATTTCTACTCTATCCTGCATTCACTCCACACTGGTCCCTCTCCTGTTGCTGAAAACATCAAGTGTACTTTCACTTGGGGGCTTATGCCTCTGCTTCTCTCTATGTGGAATTATCTTCTCCAAAACTTTAAAAATTCCAATTGAAAACACTGTTACATATCTCTAAGAAGTAACCTAAAACAAAGATCATAATTTTGACATCATACAAAAGTGATCTACAATTCTATAATTTCATACAATTCCTAGTGAGAGTTTACATTTTCCTATTTTCACAATTAAAATAACATTGTTCAATTCAATATCCAAACAAAGTCCACATACTGCATTTACTTAACAGGATCCTTTTGTAACTCTTAAGACACTTTAAATCTACAACAATAACATTTAACATATATCTCAGTTCTCTCTCCCATTGCTTTTGCATGTCCTTTGTTTAAAGACAACACAAGAAAAATAAAGTTGGTCCTTGGTGCAGTAGAATTGCCCACATTTTAGACTGGTGTTATTTAACGTGTTTACTTTCTTTACTTCCCCTAAACTGCATGTTAGGCCTGCAGGTTGAATAAGATTTCAGTTTGATATTTTTTTTTTTTGTACAAATAATTCATAGGTTACTGACTGTATTTTCCTATTGCTTTACATTAGGAAGATTATAATGACTCTTAGTGACATTGTTAGTTGATTCAGTTTTTGAAATGCAGTTTAGCCACTAGAGGTCAGGATTTCGCTTACAAATAAATGTCTCACTGGCTTTCATGAAGATTACAGACAATTTTTGACTTGTGAAGAAGTGAAAAAATCTTTATTAATGAGATGTTGTTACTAGGAATTTCTGGGTAAATCTTTTTTGGTTCTTAAATGTATAAATTCCAGTTGCTTTACTGGCCAAAGACAGTTTTTCGAATATAATTTTTTCATTGTTGACCATTATCACTGTAATAAAATTGTATTTCCTAAATTAAGAATTCCTATATCCCAAACACTTAAGTGGGTTTAGTTTCTGCTTGAACTGTTTAAGATATTCTGATTGAAATGAAAAATGGGAAAGGTTGAACAGTGGGAAAAATTCTAGTGAAACCAATCATGGAAGAAGATTAAGCAGCAAAGGAAAGGAGGAAGTCAGATAAACTTCCCTGCTGTGGCTGCAGTGGAAATCCATGCGGTCCTTCCTCTCCAGCACTGTCCTCAACCTAGTTGCTGGGGCCATCTCCACAGCTTTGTGTGCAACTTGCCCTGCTCTTTTGCTCTTGGCTGGATATCCCTGGGAATCTGAAGGTGTTTTTCAATTTAACCAAATTAAGCAGGCGAGGTGGCACATGACTGTAATGCCAGCAACTCAAGAGGCTGAGGTAGGAGGATTGCAAGTTTGAGGTTATCCTGGGCAATTTAATGAGACCCTGTCTCAAAATAAAAAATAAAAATGGCTGGGGATGTAACTCAGTGGTAGTGTGCCCCTGAATTCAAACCCCAGAACACTAAAAACCAAAACCAAAGAATTGAGTAGAGATGTTGGTGGAGGTATGTAGATATGTGTTGTTTGCATTCTTTGGAGGAGGGCAAATTTAACTTAGTAATGTGACTCTTAAGATAAATTACTGCCCCCAATTGATGACAAAGCAAGAGACCAAAACCTCTTATTAAACAGTGACTTTTGCTTGTCCACACCAAGCACACACTTGATACTGGTAGGGTACATTCCAGTAAGCTCCTGATGTGGACTCTAGCAGTTAGTGATGTGCTTACCATGAAGCACCTTGTTTGTACTTGAATTTGTTATCACCTTTATATATAACTCAAAATGAAATGAAATGAGAGTAGGAAAAGTTACTTTTTATGAAAACCAAGTTGATCTTTCTAAGACATAATAAAGGCAAATCTTTAAAGGGAAAGGTATTGCATTAGGTGTGCATACAATTTTTGGGGAAAAGAACACATAAAGGTCCAAAAGAATTGTGTGTCAAATTGTATGGCAAATGTCTTTAAATTTGTATGCCTCTTAAAATAACTTGAAAGTGAAAATCACAGAAAATAATTATGGAAGTGGTTTGTGCAAGAAAGAGTGGACTCAGACTGAAAGAAAAGCCATTATTTTCATATTTACAAGTTTAAGTTAATATGTTTAAAGTAGTATGAATGTCTAAAAAATCTTTCTTTACCTTAGCTTTCCTTATTTTAGTACTGGGGATTGAACCCAGGGGCAGTATACCACTTAGTTACATCCCTGGATCTTTTTACTTTTTTATTTTGAGACAAGATCTTGCTAAGTTGCTTAGGGTCTTGTTAAGTTGTTGAGGCTGGTCTCAAACTTGTGACCCTCCTGCCTCAGCCTCCAGAGTAGCTGGAATTCAGTCCTGTAGCACTGACTTACCTTAGCTCCCCCTACCCTTTTTTTGTTTAACAATCAACTATGGCTCCTAATTACTCTGGGTAACATGGCGTGTATTGTTTATATTTTGGGTTCCTTGAAAAGGTTGTATTATTTGAGGTCACTGATATGTTTTATTTGACTTTATTTAATATCATGCCCTGGTAGAATGCTCACAATGCAAGATGTTAATAACTCTGAACAGAGGGATTTGCAGAAACACAAAACTTCCCTGGGAGACCTGAATTTGAACTTCATCTTTAATACTTGCCAGCTGTATGATCTTTCTCTTCATCCTTAAAAGTCTGGTTTTTGTAGCTTGTGAAAAGGAAAGAACTATTGTGATCATCAGTTTCTTTATGGTGTGGTTAGAAGGAGAAAATAAGATTATGCAAGGAAAAGTGCTTTGTGAATAGTCAAGGTCTCAGGAACTATGTTGGTGGTGGTTGTCAGCTCTGAACCTTCTCTTCACATTCTACTGCCATAGTTGAGTTTCCCCCAGGCCAGGGTCTAAGAGAGTCCAGACTGAGGAGAAGGAGCAGGTACACTTAATCCTAGGTAGAACAACTAACATGGGAGACAGAAAAAAGCCTAGGACCCAAGTCACCAGTGTTCCTAACTCATAGGAAAGACTGGGAGAGAAAAATGACATATCTGGAGGTGGTTTCTAGAGGTAGGAAGGACTAGCAGGGCAAAAAAGTCTCCTAGGGATCTTTTAAACTTTAGGCTCTTTGGACCTGGAGGGATATAGGTTGCAGGATCTTTTAACATGAGAAAGTAGCTCTGCTAAAAAATATCTTTCCCTGACATACTTTAATTATAGACAGATGGTCTAATATTTCAAAATTTGTTGTACAAACCATTTTATTTGAAAATAAAAATATCTCCTGAAATATTTAAGTTAAGGAGATACCAAATCAATGGCATCTCAATGTCTACAAATTTGAAAACTTTTCCCTTTCTTTTGCAGAGTTCCTAGTTCCCAAAAAGTAAAAGTCAATGTTTTTTCTTTCAAGAAATTTTCACAAAACTCTCAAAAATTCTAGGAGTTTTTGCGACTATATGAAATTTATACAATATTGTTTTTAATTTTAATATTTGCACAATTACTTTAAAATAGTTTTAAATACCACAAGATAAGGACATCAATTTTATTTCTATAATTTAATCAGCAAACAACTACTTAGCACTATTATGAACCGGGAATTGTATTGTAGACCTAAGGATGAAAAATGGGCTTCTATCTTGAAGGATCAACTTTAAGATAATTTCATATTTGACAAACTGGGTCTATATATTCAGGGTAATATGAACAAAGAAGACATTTGACCTCGAAAATATGGGAAGGTTGTTTCTCTGACTGCATGAAAATCAGGAACATGAAGTCCCTTAGACAGATGGGAACTCGAGGGTCATTCGTGAGTCATGCATTTAAAAAAACAAAAAGGCAATAAGTCTATTAAGAAGGTTAGCGGAGATTGACCTCTTGATATCAAGATTATTTTAAAATTGAAAGTGATTTGTACCTGTTTGTATTTGGCCAATGGAAAGAGAGATTTCATATACCAGAAAAGAAAATCTTTGCTATCATTTAATTGGGTTCCTGAGTATATTAAAAAGAAGGGATTACAAGGAATAAACCAACTTCGGAGGTAAAATGGCCCATCAGGAATATTTGGAGTGATGGATGGATAAACATTCTGGCACGTGTGTTTTGAATTGGGGAATATTTTAAGTACCTGGAATTTAGTTAATCCTGTTTCCCAAGGGAGTCATGTTCTTCATATTAGCATAGCAACTCAAGGGAACAAAACAAAGACAGACTGCCAACCACGAATCAGGTGTGCTTTGGTATCAGTCTCAGAATTAAACAACTGTGTTGGGATTTCAACAACTTACCTTTCTGCTTTAATTAGTCCACATGGAAAGTGATGTGAACATGGGAAACAAACACAAAGATATAAAATCCTCCTTGATGACTTGAATAAGAAGAGATGGGTTAGCATGTGAGGAAAAGGAACTTTGTAGGAGTAAAGGCCACTGAATGCTGGAATGGCTTATCAAATAGGATTGCAGAATTATCTTCTTGCAAGAGCTCTAAACTTACAACATAGATCCTTTTAAGGTGAGCTCTGGATTTGCACATCTGATTATCCTCATTAGCTTTCTATGATCCAGCATAGCCATTACTTTCTCTAAGAAGGCGTTTCTTACCCTTCCATGCAGATTTGGCCATGTCTTCCACTATGTCCTCACTATTTCCTTCATGTCATCCTATCATAGCACCACTAAAAGTTGAGGACAATTCTGCTTTTGCATTTGTCTCTCTTTATTAGATTTTAGTTTTCTGAGGGCAAGAGCTCTCATTTATTTATCAGTTGCATTTCAACTTTCCAGTTCAGTGCTGGCCAAAAGCAGAAAAACATATTAAATAAATCCCTTGGTTCTTTAATTCTAGCTAAACCAGGCATCGCATTGTTTTAGGAATTCACCAGGAACACTCCCATTTTTGTGTTGATGTAGCTCCCTCATTTTGGAAGCCAATTTCCTCTTCTTTATAAGTCATGCACATTTCCAGGTCCAGTACAATTTTCATTGCCTCTTTGGAACCTTCAGGAGATTAAAGATTTGAGTGATCACTCTTTCCTTGGAAATTCTTAAGCATTTATTTATAGAGTTGATACATTTTTTAAAATATGCACGCTCCATGACTACCCAACTACTTTGTGAGCATCTCAAAGACAAAGCCCGTGCCTTGTCCTTCACTGCCTCATGCCTAGCATGGAGCTCTGTTTGAGTAGTTGGTATAAAAAGTAGCTATAGATGAAGGAGATGAGAAAATGGCTAATTGACCACTTATGGAATTTTCTATTAAAGACATTAATGCTAAGTGTAGTTTATAAAATGTACACACAGTGGAGAAGTAGGATCAACATCTCTAATATTATAAAATAATAACATGGTCTCCATTCCTTAGGGCCAGATTGCTTTGGATTCAGTCACTAGAGTGCCTAAGGTAGCATTTCCTGTTAATATTATATAATAACCAGATAAAGACACTATGGACTATAAATGTCCTCATATCAGTTCAAATCAGGTTTTAATTAATAAGGTGCACCTTGATAATTTGAATTGTATAGAATATGATGTCAAATTATTTTTCCGATGCTTGAGCTTCATGTCATATTATTGACCTTGCCTGTGGTCTGAGATTTAACCTTGGTAATTCAGTTAGTTTCCATGGGGAGATTCTGTGTTAATATAACTGTCAGGAGCAGACTATAAATCAAGATCTCAGTATTTTGCTAAAAACCATAGTCCTTGAAGTTTGACTCCAATATATTAGGTAGTTTATATATTTTGGCTCATGGTTGGTAAGAAATCTGGCAAGAGTTTTTAAGATTCCTTGTTCAATCATTATAAACTATCTCTTCAGAGAGATCTTAGAAGATAATAAACTTCTGAATGTATAAAGAACCTAGTTGATTGACTCCCTCATTAACACACTACTGCTTTTCTTATTTCTATTTTTTTTGCTACCAGGGGTTGAATCCTTGGGCACTTTAACACTGAACTACATCCCTGGTTCTTTTTATTTTGAGACTAGGTCTCCCTAAATTGCTGAGTCTGGCCTTGAACTTGTGATCCTCCTGCCTCAGCCTCCCTGGTTACAGGGATACTTTTCTATTTTTTAAGTGTTAAAGAGGATTAGAAATTAACTCCATTCTATTTGGACTGAATCACTTAGTGTTTCTTGTTGCCAGCCTCTATTCCTCTTGGCTAGAGTTTAATTGTATTTTTCATCCAACATTCACAGATTAAGTTGAGTAATCTCTCTTGGCATGTCTTTCAGTCAGTTTATTTGTTCACAAAAAATGAAGTCACTGTCATATGGAAGCATTTAGTGTATTAACTAATAAATTGGAACAGTGAAACCTAGAAAGCACTTTTTATCAAGTTAAAATATCAAACCACACAGTTTTCTCCTTTTTGCTTGCTTTTATCGTAAAATTGCTCCCAGGGTTTGTGTGGTAAAAGTCTACTTTTTTAAGTAGATTTTCTTTTTTTAATATGAAAAGTAAACATTGACAGAGGGGATCCCCACACAGTTTAGTGACTTAGTTGTGTTGTGGTGCACAATTTAAGAACGAGCCAATCACCACTGAGAAGTCCAAACTTGAGAGTCTTTATTAGCCGGCCGGCTGACTGTCTCACACAATGCCCCAAATGGCTATTGGGAGAACAGTCCTGAGCATGGGGGTGCAGGGGTTTAAAAAGGCAAAACCACAAGAACAGAAAAGACCTTATTGAGACAGATATTTTGATTACATGAGAGAATAGCTTTGATTATACATTTCTGAGTCATTTTTGTTATATATCACTGCCATAGTCATGGACGCGGGAAGATCCTAATGTTCAAAAAATTATTGGTTCGTGTCAATGAAAAGCCCAGGGTTTACTGCTTCAGTTTTAACTGACTCCAGGTGTTCCAATAAATGTTGTCAGGTATTCGTTTCTCTCTTTTCTTCATCTCTTGGCTCTCTTTTTGTTGGCTACGTTTCTTTGTCAAGTTCTCTTTCAAAATGATAGGAAAGATGGTCTTAAGTAGGTTCAGATGAAAAATTTCCTTATAACTCTAAAGGACTTTGCAATTTCTACGTTTATATCAGTCTCTCAAAAAACAAAAACAAAAGAAAAATAGTCTTGTATGTGATATATGCTTACTTTGGCCCAATCAACCGGTCACTGAGACCTGAGGAATGGAAGGGAGCTCTGACTGGTAAGTCTGATTCCTGTCAGTCCCTGGGGTGAAAGTGATAAAGTCCGATGATGGACAGTTCCTGCAGAAACTTTGTAGAATGAAGGAAACAGGACTCCTGAGAGTAAAGGCTGTGAGACTAAAATTGACCACAAGAGGGGTTGAAGTTATTGGCAATACAGAAACACTCAAAACTAAAATAACAAAGTAGTATTAGTAACTGGGAGATGGGTAAGGAAAGAAACCTAATTAATGCTCATCAAGTGAGAGGGATTTGGGAAAGATTCAGACCCAATTAGGACTGAACCAAAGCTTAAGGAAAGCAAGTCTAGTTAGATAATTTCCTCAGACCACACCTAGGGATCTTTGGATGAATCAACAGTTCAGAATGATTGTTATCAAATTATTGATAGTTGTGATCTGTGCCAAAACATTTGGGCCTAACTCTGAGAAACAGGCGTCAGACTAATCTGGAGTAGAACTGGGTTTTTCTTATGCGTGGGTACCACAGGCAAGCCTGTGTTGAATGGGACAGGGTTCAAATAAACAATAGTGATGCAGAAGAACATGTTACTCTGGCATAGATGAGCTAGATTTTGGAGGAGAGAAAAAAACTTGTGAAACCACAGATACTATAGGTTTAGTTGGAGAGAGTGAAAATGGACCTGAGAACATCATGGGTGGGCCTGAGGATGTAGCTCAGTGGTAGTGTACTTCCCTCGCATGCACTGGTCCTGGGTTTGATTTCCAGCACTGCAAACAAAACAAGACAAAGCAGAACACAGGGGTGAACCTGGACATTAAGGCAATGGCCATTTTCTTTCTACTTTTCCATAAGTTCCCCACTGCTTCAGAGTTTCTCAACTCCCTCAACAGTTAAACAGATTCCCAGGCCCTCTCCAGACCCACTAACTATGCCAGAGTGTCTGGCAAAGGACTGGGGAGTCTTCATTTTTTCCCCATTTTCTTTCCTTTATTCCCTGTTTTCCTTCTCCTTCTCCTTCTCCTCCTCCTCCTCTTTTTTTGTTGCTGAGATTGAAACCAGGGCCTTATTCATGCTGAGCATGCTCTATGGCTAAGCTGCATCCTCAGGTCTAATATTTTTTTAATTGATAGATAATAATTTGACACATTCATGGGGCACAGTGCTGTAATGTTCATGTGTACCTTGTTGTGTAATGGTCAATATGTATATTTAGGTTATTCATCTCAAACATCTGTCATTTCCTTGTCATGAGAATGTTCAAAATCCTTCCATCTAGTTACTTTGATTTATATGGCACACTCTCGTTGACTATAACCACCTTCCGTATAATAGTACACCAGAGCTTATTCCTCCCATGTAGCTGCATCTATGTACTTGTTCACCAAAATCTTTCTCCACCACTCCATCTTTTCTACTGTCTCCCAACTCCTGGTAATCCCTGTTTTACTTGATACTCATGTGAGCTCAGATCTTTTAGACTCCTCATATGAGTGAGATCATGTGATTTGTTTTTCTGTGCCTGGTTTATTTCACTTAACATGATCTCTGTATCCTTCCATGTAGGTACAAATGACAGAATTCCATTCTTTTTTTTTTATGTCTGAAGAGTATTTCATGATGCATATATATTACATTTTCTCTATCCAGTTGATAAACATTGATGTGGAAAAACCTGTATTTTTAACAAACGTCCAGGGGAGTCTAAATTACACTAAGACTCATTGCCTCAGAGAAGATGAAGACATTAGTTCACACCAAGTCTTGAGAGATAAATGGAATGAATGACCCAAATCTGACTAGAGAATGGAAAAATTTCACACAAAAGATATTATAAGTTCTGCTATTACAACATCTTCCCCAGGATCCTTCTTGTTCTGTCTCTCCTGTCACATGCAGCATCCAATGCTAAATTACCAAGGCGGGAGGAAAAATTTTGGAACTTATTTCCTGATTGACATCTCAAAATTCCTAACAGTGGTTGGGACTTCAATGTCAAGTTTAGTAGAGTGCTTTTGAAGATTCCTTCTTATTTTAGCTTTATAAATAATCAGACAGGTATGTTCCTACTAGATGTCTATATAAATCTATCACCATAAAAGTGTTTAGAGTGGGAAGACTAGATGTCTTATGACATCTTGGGACTTAGGCATGGACAGAAACCATTAGGAAAACTGTAGGTCAGTTCCAGGTTATCCCTCCTTAAGGAGATAACCATGGGTCTGGGCTTTCAACACAAAGGAATATTTGATATTTTCCTGTAGTGATGGCTAATGTTATAGGTCAGTTTGTCTGTACCACATTGCTCAGCTATTTGGTCAAACTTTATCTTGGACATTTCTGTGCAGGGATTACTTTTTGTGAAATTAACATTTAAATTGTTAAGGATTACCTTTCATAATATGGGTGAGTCTCACCTAATCAATGGAAGACCAGAACGAAACAAAGATCTCCCCTGAGAAAGAACAAGTTCTGCCAGTAGACTGTCTCTGGACTCCTTGGGTCTCAAGCTTGCCAGCCTACCCTGCAGATAAATCTCTCTCTGTACACATCCTTGTTGGTTCTTTTTCCTCCCTTCCTTTCTTCCTGTGCTGGGGATTGAACCCGTGGCCTCACATGTATTAGACAAGTGCTCTACCACTGAGCTATACCTCCAAGCTTTATTTATTTATTGGTTTATTGAGGCAGGGTCTGACTAGTTTGCTCAGGATGATCTCAAACTTGCAATCCTCCTGCCTCAGCCCCTTGCATTGCTGGGATTATAGGCTTGTACCACCACATCTCAGTTGTTGGTTCTGTTTCTCTAGAAATCTTGACTGATATATACCTACTAATGTATGAATTTTTTTCTAATTCTAATTGAATATTAGGCTTTATAGCATTAAGTCTAGTAACTTTGGGTCTTCAGTTCTCTGTTCTCCAATACTACTGAGGGCTGTAGTCGGGGTCATGGTGCCCTGATTCTTATTTTTCCAAATGTGCCAAAGCATCCTGCTGGGCTTGAATGAGACAGAGGTGTGTACCCAGGTAGTGAACTCCACAGTCCTTATTGTGGCTGTGTGGGACCTGCCCTGCCAGGACCTCTGGTGGCCACCACCAGCTGAGAACAGCACTTGGACTGTGCTCTTCTTAGGCCCCATCTGTGAAAAGTGAAGCTTGGTGGTGACTTTTGCAGATACCAAACAGTATAAGCCATATGTGACATTTGCTGTGTCACCAAGGAGGCGCTTTGACTTCTGGATGTTCTTCTAGCAGTCAGTTGCAAAATGCAACCCTTCTGTGTCAAGGGAGCCAGTGAAGCTGCTGGAGGAGTGTTAAGGTGAGTCAAGTGGAGGTAGGAAGGCAGGGGGGAGGCAGGGTTGGGGTTCAGAACAGGTGCAGAGTCAGACAGTCATCCCAGATCTGTGTATTTGTGGCTGATTTATTTTGTATTAGCAAAACAGAGAAACTATGCCTCCCGTGGGAGGAAGAAGGGAAGGAAATGCATCTTCTTATCTCATGTGTTCCATTAGTGAGAGTTGGCCCCTTGGGAGTTAACCTCTGTATGATTTCAGCAAACATTATCAAGTTGCTTCAGAAGATACCAGAAGCCGGAAACTATGCCTTGCTGTGCAGTGGATCTTCCAAGTCTGGAAATGGTAGAAGCCAGAAATGGAAGGTGGGTAGAGGCAGCCAAGAGAGATAGTCCAGCCATGCTGGGTGGGGTAGGCAGCTTCTGAAATGACTCCCAATAGTCCCTATCCCCTGATGTGATCTCATGTCCTTGAGTGTGGACTCTTCCTAGTAATGTACTTCCAATGAAAGAACACTGAAAATGTGATGGGATGCTACTTCTGGCTCCCATCTTGCTGGTACTCTTCTATTTTGCCTATGCTGATGAAGCCACATGCCATGTTGTGGGATGACCTACAGAGAATCTCACATGGTGAGGAACTAAGAGAGGCCTCTGGCCGACAGCTTGTGAGGAAACAAATACCGCTGACAATAGCAAGAGGGAGTTTGGAATGACTGCACTCTGAGTGACATTAATTGCAGTCTGGTGAAATACATAAAGCAAGAGAAAGCAGCTCATATTTCTGACCTATAGAAACTGTGAGATAAAAAGCAACAGATACCTAATAGGCTGGGCAAGCAGTTCATCAACCACAGGTATTAAGATCATCAGGGAACCTAGTAGAACTAGTGGTCATAGTGGCAGAAGGAATGACTCAGAGAGTCTAGCACTGGCCCCAAGAGACTATAAGAAGGTACATAAGATGTGTGTGGGGTATATTCCAAATCCCACCTTCTCAGAGGTATCGCAGCATTGTGGACACATAATAGACCCCATGTTCAAAAAGAAATTAGTTCAAATTCCAATTCTGTCATAAGGACAGGGTCAAGTGACTTACGCTGTTTAAGCCTTGACTTTCTTCTCTGTGAAGTGGGAATAATAATACCTATTATTATTAGGTATTATCCTATCTAGAGGACCAGCTGAGCTTCTCAAGAAGCACTATGCTTGGCAGTTAGGAGATCATTACACATAGTCTTTATAATTGCAGACTATAGTCATTGGTCATCTTGAACAGTTTCTCCTGTTTAAACTCTTACCAACAGACATTTATTTGACTGAATGCTTTGAGACATCACCCTTGCTTCTTTGATCTTTCTGGTCGCCCCTTCTCCTTTTGCAGGCTTCCCCTGCTTTCTTTTTTTCTTTCTTTTCTTTTTTTTTATATCAAGGATTGAACCCAGGTACACTTAACCACTGAGCTACATCCCCAGTCCTTTTTATATTTTATTTTGAGACAGGGTCTCACCAAGTTGCCCAGGACCTCGCTAAATTGCTGAGATTGGCTTTGAACTTGGGATTCTCCTGCCTCAGCCTTCTGTGTTGCTGGAATTATAGGCATACACCACCTTGCCCAACTTGTAGGCATCTCCTTTTTTACCTGCTTATATATGTATTTTTTTTCTCTATGATTCCATTATCTGTCCCCTTTTCTCATTCTTTGTACTCTTGCAGAGCAACATTATCTTTAGGGAAATCATTCTTTCCCCTTCCCCAATTTTCTGCTGGTTATAAAATAGGAACTTCTGCTAAAACTTTCACTTATTATTATTATTAGTAGTAGTAGTAGTACTGGGGATTTATTCCAAGGATGTTTAACCACTGAGTCACATCCCCAGCCCTTTTTTATTTTTTATTTTGAGACAGGGTCTGGCTAAGTTGCTTAGGTTCTCGCTAAGTTGCCAAGGCTGGCTTTGAACTCACAATCCTTCTGCCTCAACCTCCTGAGTCACAAGGATTACAGTCAAGTGCCACCATGTCTAGCACTTTCACCCAATAGAAGTACCCACTGGGAGCAAGCTTTCATTCTTCACACCTCTCTAACCTGTCTTTCCCCAGGAGTGAAGTACCTTAGGTTTTTTTTTTTTTTTTTTTCAAGTCTGGCGCCTAACTTTTGGTAAGTTTCGGTGTTTAATTAATAACCCAATCTCTAGTTTCCTAGAATTTATTCCCTCCCACCTCTCTGTGGGTCTTCTGTAGCTTTCTCTTCTCTAAGGTCAGCATGTCTGTTAAACTCTGCCCCTGTGAGGAAAGCCTGGAATTGTTCAAATATTTTGCCTGAACTGAGAAATAAATGCAACCTTGTTCAAAATTAAAGAAACACAGAGTCAGAACAAATGTTGCTGACACAAGCTCTTTAAGAATTCAGAGCATAAGACTGGTATTTACAATTTTACTCCAGGTAAGGAAGACTTAAGAAATAGTTTTATTTTTAATGTCCTAATTTTATGCCCTATAATATGAAGACTTTGTTAACCTCAAGGTTTATTCAAATGTTTGTTGTAGGAAATTGTATTAGCTCATTGAAGTTATAAATTTATTTGTCATAGGAAATTGAATTTGCTCACCAACCTTGTAATAATTAACCTGTGACTATGACTCCATTGATCTTACTAAAATTGACCTTACCCATATTTAAACTTTGTAAATTCTTCCTGAGAAGGAAACTGTCTCAGTCTCTTAGTTTACATTTCTCTCTTTCTTTCTTTCTTTCTTCTTCTTCTTCTTTTTTTTTGCTGGTTGTGCAGTTGAAATAAAATGTCAAATCCCTCTGTTTTTTTTTCATACTTCCAAATGAGGTCTCAGTCTTGTTTTTCCAACGTCAAAGGCAGCATTGTGGACATTTGGGGAAGATGGTGGAAGCAAGCTAGATGATGAGTCCTGATCTCACAACATAGAAAGGAGGTACAAAGGCAAAGCAGAATTGAGAGGTGGGTAACAAAATAAATGCTCTAAAACTCAACATTACAAAGTGTGACCTGGAGAGATAGGAGATAGGTTACCAGAGTGGAAAACAAACTCAGAGTCCCCGATGCTGAACCCAAACTGTGGGTGAAATGTGGGGAGAGGCAACAGAGAGAAGTGGGGAGTGAAAAGTCTAAAGTTCACCCACTTAAAAACAGTTGGAAAGACAGACAAAATTTAAAGTGTGGGGTAACAGAAGGATCCATAAAACAGCACAAACAACTTAAAACCAACTTCTGAAAAGAAAACTGGCAAGCCATCTTGTGGGGCCCTCAGTTGACCAGTCGCTCCCTTTAATCAGCACTGAGTCTTCCCATGCCCAGACAGGTGCAAATTAAACCAGAGGGAAGTCCCCCTGCAATGGGATCTCTCAAGAATTCAGCCAGAAAGAACTTTTAGAAGGACCACGAATAGCAAAATATTGCTTCCCCACACCATGAGTGAGCAGAAGGAATGGGCTGTTGGGTATCTGGGCTGGGAATTTTGCCTAATTCCACTCAGCCTCTGCCACCTGGGCAAGGGCAGAAAGCTCTGAACAGCTTCCACTTAGTCAACTCAGAGAAAGCAAGGAAGCAGACCTGAACCTTAACAAAGGCAAGCAGATTCATCTGGCCCAGACCACTGGCACTGGGAGAAGGCACCCTGGGTTGGAGAAGAGATGGTGCCTGGAATCCCAGTACTGTACTGGAGCTCCCTGAATATTCAGTGACATCAAGATCCAGAGTACCAGAGTCTATGCAGCAAGATGGAACTGATCCCAGTCTTAAATGGTGCACAGTCTAACCTACGTTCACAACTGGCAAGTTTCAGGGAATAATTTGGATACTTGAACCTTGTATCAGACTTATTAAAGAGAGGGAATCAACACCCACCATTTACAACCTGGGGCAGTAGAAACTAGAGTCCAGGAGAACTACCTGAGACCCTTCACTATAGCACCTCGGAGAGTGGCGATGGCTGGGGTAATGCTGCTGCCCCACAGAACACCCACAGTAAACCCACAACCAGAATTCCTGACTCACAGACAGCCACCAGGATCCTCACTACCATGAAAGGATCCTGTAGAAGGGAGTAGGTACACGGTGATCCACTACAATCACAGGGACACAAAGCCTACATCCTGAACTACGGCATAGAACAGAAGAGTTGTGCACAGTGGTGCACACCTGTAATCCCAGTGTTTCGGGACACTGAGACAGGAGAATCGCATGTTCAAAGCCAGCCTCAACAACTTAGTGAGGCCTTAAGCAATTCAGTGATACCCTGTCTCTAAATAAAAAACAAAAGAGAGCTGTGGATGTGGCTCAGTGGTTAAGTGCCTCTGCTTTCAAGCCCCAGTACTCTCCCAACCCCTTAAAAAATTAGAAATAAAAAAAGAAAGAAAGAAAAAAGGAAAGAAACAAAGAGACAACCAACAATACTGCACCCTCCAGCAGTAAGCTACAGGCCCCTGAGCTGACAAACCAGAAAATATTGGTAAGAGGTTCATAGCAACCAGGAAATTGACTCCTGTGCCCTTATAACTTGGGAGAGAACCACAGCCAAAGACTGATGGACATCTGCTAACTGTCATAATCCTAATGAAATTTTTCATCACTTTGACATGGTTTAGTATAAACAACTCTAATGTCAACTTTATAAATAACTTGTTAACTTGAACAATAATTGTTAACCCAATAGCCAACATTGTACCTTCAATCCCTTTGAATGTATTTTATCAAGTGGTTTAAAGCATTAGTTGGAATCAATCTTCCTATCTTTGTTTTCCTAGCTCTAATTTATACCTGCTTCTCTTACCTGCAAACTCATCCTCTTGCATTACCTGCTACTACCTCAAATACCAACCATTCATGTATTTCTCCTTTCTACCTTGGTATAAATAATCCATTTATATCTTTTCTCTTTCTTTTTTTTTTTTTTTCCTCTTTTTGGCTCATTCTCTTTTCCCCTCTCCTTATTGCCCAGTCTTTCTTCATCCCCCCTTTTAACCCTCACTTAAAGTTATAGTAAGTTTAGTAAATTTAACAAATGATTTTATGACCTATCCAAGAACTTAATTATAGGTTTATAACTGAAATTGAGGAACCATGGAGAACATTTGCAACAGGATTTTGTTTTGTACAAGAATGAGTAGAATAAGACTTGACTCTGAAATGATTATAATATATAGGGCTCAGTGGCATCTCTTAAAGTGGTGTTGATACTGGGATCATTAGAGGTCACATTGACTTCCAACATCATTATCTGGATATTCACCCAACCCAAGGCTCTTGAGAAAAAGAAGCTCACAAAGTAGCCCTTTCTTAAAAGAAGTCAGAACTGTCTATTGGTAGACAGATGGGTAGACATATAAACAATATGAAAAAGCAAGGGAAAAAAACATCCCAAACAACCCTGAATGTTATAACAACAGATTTCATTAACACCACAGTGGAGGAAATGTCAAAGAAGGAATTTAGAAAGTTCATAGTTAAACTGTTCTATGAGCTAAAAGAAGATGTAAGGAGTGATAACAGAGAGAAAATATAGGAAGTGAAAGTTCACTTCAATAAAGAATAGGGATTCTGAAAAGGAACCAAATGGATATCCTTGAAATGAAGGAAGCCAGATTGAAAATCCACTGGAAAGCATCACTGATATATTATACCGATTTGAGAATAGATTTTCAGGCCTTAAAGACAGAGTATATAATCTTGAAAATAAAGTCAACCATAAAGGAAAGATGTTAAGAGACCATGAACAGAATATACCCAAAATCAAAAGACAGTAGAATGAATTAGAATAACTTTCCTATGTTCACATATAAATACATTTCCAATGTAATTCCACATCATGTACAACCACAAGAATGGGAAGTTATGTTCCGTGTATGTATAGTATGTCAAAATACATTTTATTATCATAAATAAAAAATTAAGAAAAAATCTAAAAAAAAAGAAAAAAAAGAAAAAAAAAAAGAAAAAAAAAGAAAAAATCTGGGTAAGAGGTCAAATTTAAGATTCATTGGGATAGATGAAGGCTCTGAAATACAAACTAAAGGAATGTATAGTTTTTCAATGAAATAATATCAGAAAAACTTCCAAATATTAAGAAAGAAATGGAAATAAAATAAAGGAGGCATATAGAATTCCAAGTACACAAAATCACAATAGATCCACTCCAAGATATATTATGAAAGTGCCTAACATACAGAATAAGGACAGAATTTTTACAGCTGCAAGAGAAAAATGATAGGTCATACTTATGAAATCTATACCAATCTGGATTTCAACTGATTTCTCAACCTAGACCCTAAAAGCTAGGAGGGCTGAATAATATATACCAAACTCTGAAAGAAAATGAATGCCAACCAAGCATATTACACCTAGTAAAATTAAGTTTCAGAATTGAAGATGGAATAAAAACCTTTCATGATAATCAAAAGTTAAAAGAATTCAAAACTAGAGAGCCTGAAGTACAAAAGTACAAAACATTCTCAATACAATATTTCATGAAGAAGAAATAAAATAATAAAAATGAAAACCAGTATAGAGAGGAATTATACAATAAAAATAGTCAATTAAAGGAGAATCAAGTCCAATTTAAACATTAGAAATAAATCATAGTAGCAGGAAATAAAAATCATCTCTCAAAAATAATGCTGAATGTAAACGATCTAAACTCTTTAATCAAAAGACATAACTTGGCATATTGGATTAAAAAATAAGACCTAACAATATGCTATCTGTAAGAGACTCACCTCACAGGCAAAGACATCCACAGACTGAAGGTGAAAAGAAGGGAAAAAACAAACTGTTCTCATGGGCCTTGTAAACAAGTAGCATTGCTATTCATATATCAGGTAAAGTGAATTTCAAGCTAAGATTAATCAGAAGAGACAAAGAAGGTCATTTTATACTGCTTAAGGGAATCATACATCAATAAGTTATAATGATCATAAATATTTATGCCTCAAACAATGGAGCATCTACCCACATCAAATAAATCCTTCTCAATATTAAGAATCAAATAGGCCACAATACAATAATACATACATCTGCCCACATCAAATAAATCCTTCTCAATATTAAGAGTCAAATAGGCTACAATACAATAATACAATACTAATAGATAACTAGATCATCAAAATAAACACTAAGTAAAGATTCTACAGAACTAATGTTATGGACCTAACAGACATCTATAGAATATGTCATTCATCAACAACTGAATTCACTTTATTTCTTCACAGCATATGGAACATTTTATAAAATAGTATTTTAGGTCACAAAGCAAATCTTAGAAAATACAAAAAAAATAGAGATAATATCTTGCATTCTATCAGATCATAATGGAATGAAAGTAGAAATCAACAATAAGATAAAAAACAAAAATCACTCTAACACCTGCAGATTAAATAATACACTTTTGAATGATGAATGGATAGCAGAAGCAATCAGGATAGAAATAAATAATTCATTAGAAGTAAATGAAAATAGTGACACAACATATCAAAATCTCTGGGGCTCTAAGAAGGCAGTTCTAAGAGAAAAGTTCATAGCATTGAGTTCATACATTAAAGGAATAAAAAAATGCCAAATAAATCTAACATTACAACTCAAGCTCCTAGAAGAAGGAACAAACCAACACCAAAATCAGTAGAAGACAGGAAATAATTTAAAAAGGAGCTGAAATAAATGAAACTGAGATTAAAAACAATAGAAAAGATCAATGAAATGAAGAGTTGGTTTTTTGAAGGAATAAACTAAATTAATAAACCCTTAACCAATGGCATTTGCAAATAAATGGATGGAATTGGGAATATCATGCTAAGTGAAATAAGCCAAGCCCAAAAAACCAAAAGCCGAATGTTTTCCCTGATAAGTGGAGGATGATATATAATGGGGGTGGGGGTGGGGAATGAGAGAATAATGGGGGAACTTTAGAATATGTAGAAGAAAATGAGAGGGAGGGGGGTATGAAAAATGGTGGAACGAGACAGACATCATTGCCCTATGTACATGTATGATTACACAAATGGTATGAATCTACATTGTGTACAACCATAGAAACGAAATTATGTACCCCATTTGTGTACAATGAATCAAAATGCAGTCTGTAAAAAATTAAAAGCTAAATAAAAATACTAAAAAAGGAGAAGGGGAAAAATAAATAACTAAAAATGGGGGACTCAAATGATCAAAATCTGAGATGAAAAAGGACATATTGCCATAGGTACTAGTGAAATCCAGAGGATCATCAGAAACTTTTGAAAATTTATACTTCAATAAGCTAGAAAATCTTGAAGATATTGACAAATTCCTGGAGACATATGACCTACCCAAATTGAATCCAGGAGATATAGAAAACTTAAACAGATCAATATCAAGTAATGAAACTGAAGCAGCTACCAAAAGCCTTCCAACAAAGAAAAGCCCAGGATTGGATGGATTCTTAGCTGAGTTCAACCAGATCTTTAAAGGAGGACTAACACAAATCCTTCTCAAATTATTCCATGAAATAGAAATAGAGGGACTACTGCCAAGTTCATTCTACAAAGCCAGTATCACCCTGATATCAAAAGCAGAAAAAGACACATCAAGGGAAGAAAATTTCAGACCAATATCCTTAGTGAATATAGATGTAAATATTCTTTTTTTAGTAGTGGGGATTGAATTCAGGGGCACTTAACCACTGAGCTACATCCTCAGCCCTTTTTGGTATTTTATTTAGAGACAGAGTCTCACTGAGTTGCTTAGAGCCTTGCTAAGTTGTTGAGGCTGGCTTTGAACATGTGCTCCTCCTACCTCAGTGTCCTGAGCCCCTGGTATTACACGTGTGTTACCACCACACCTGGCTGCAAAAATATTGGCAAACTGCATATAAAAGCATATTAAAAAGATAGTGCACTATGATCAAGTGGGTTTCATCCCAGGGATGCAAGGTTGGTTCAGCATACAGAAATCAATAAATGTAATTCACCACACAAATAGACTTAAAGACAGGAATCATGCGATTATCTCAATAGATGCAGAAAAAGCATTTGACAAAGTACAGCACCCATTCATGTTTAAAAAAACTAGAAAATCTAGGGGTAGAAGGAACTTATCTAAACATTGTAAAGGCTATATATAATAAACCTAAGGCCAACATTATTTTGAATGGAGAAAAATTGAAAGTATTTCCTCTAAAAACAGAAACAAGACAAAGATGCCCACTTTCACCAATCCCATTCAAAATATTGAATCTCTAGTTAGAAAAATTAGGCAAGAGAAGGAAATTAATGGGTTATGAATAGGAAGAGCTCAAACTATCTGTTTGCCAATGACATGATCCTATATTTAGAAGACCCTCAAAAAATTAATCAGAAGACTTCTAGAGCTCATAAATGAATTCAGTAAAGTCACAGGATACAAAATCAACACCTATAAGTCAATCACATACATATCCTCCAATAATGAATCTGTTTGAAAAGAAATTAGAAAAATTATTCCATTCACAATAGCCTTGAAAACAAAACAACAGCAACAACAACAACAACAGCAACAACAACAACAACAAACAAACCTTGGGACTCATTCTAACAAAATAGGTGAAGGACTTCTACAAAGAAAACTATAGAACACTAACTAAAGAATTGAAGACCTTAGACGATGGAAAGACCTCCTATGTTCTTGGATAGGCAGAATTAACATTACCAATTAACTTTGGTAATGTCTATATAGATTCAATGTAATTTGCATCAAAATTTGAATGATGTTCTTCACAGAACTAGAAAAATCAGTTATGAAATTCATTTGGAAAAATGAGAGACCTGGAATAACCAAAGCACTCCTTAATGAGAAAAGTGAAACAGGAAATATCACAATACCAGACCTCAAATTATTTCTACAGCTGTAGTAACAAAAATAGTATGACATTGGCACCAAAACAGGCATGAAAACTAATGGAATAGAGTAAAAGGCACAGAAACTAACCCACATAAATACAGTTATCTCATACTAGACAAAGGTGCCAAGAACATATGTTGGAGAAAAGACAGTCTTTTTAACAAATGGTGCCAGGAAAACTGGATATCCATATGTAGTAGAATGAAGTTTAACCCCTATCTCTCATCCTGCACAAAACTCAACTCAAAGTGGATCAAAGATCCAGGAATTAGACCAGAAACTCTGAACCTATTAGAAGAAAATGTAGGCCCAACACTCCAACATGTCAGCCCAGATACTGAATACCTTCAGAAGACTGCTAAAGCACAAGAAGTAAAATCAGTAATCAATAAATGGGATGGCATTAAATAAAAGAGCTTCTTCACAGCAAAGGAAACATTCTCTTCTGATAGGGCATTTATATCCAGGATATACCAAGAACTCAAAAAGCTTAACATCAAAATAAAAAAAAAAAGGAAAGAAAACCCAATCAATAAATGGATGAATGAATTACACAGACTGTTCTCAAAAGAAGAAATACAAATGGTCAACAAATATATGAAGTAATGTTCAACATCTCTAGCAATTAGAGAAATGCAAATTAGAACTACATTGAGATTTCATCTCATTCTAGTCAGAATGGCAATTATCAAGAATACAAGAAACAATAAATGTTGGTGAGGATGTGGGGGAAAAGGTACACTCGTACATTGTTGATGGGACTGCAAATTAGTACAACCACTCTGGAAAGCAGTAAAAACTAGGAATGAAACCACCATTTGACCTAGTTATCCTACTTCTGGGTATATAGCCAAAGGATTTAACATCAGCCCTGATACTATAGTGATGCAGCCAGAAAAATGTTTACGCAGCACAATTCACAATAGCCAAGCTATGGAACCAACCTAGGTGCCCTTCAACAGATGAATGAAAAAAGAAAATGTGGTATAATTACACAATGGAGTATTACTCAACAATAAAGACAAATGACTTTATGGCATTTGCCGGTAAATGGATGGAATTGGATACTATCATGCTAAGTGAAATAAGTCAATCCCCAAAAGTCAAAGGTAGAATGTTCTCTCTGATATGTGGAACTAATAAAAAATAAAGGGGGAATTAAAAAAAAGAATAGAAGAAAGTTTAGTGGAGTATACAAAGGAGAATGAAGGGGAGGGGAAAAGGAAGAAAAGAGAAAGAGTGCAATGAGTCTGACCTAATTTTCCTATGTATATATATGAATATATACCTCACCATCATGTCCTTCCATGAGGCACTATCTTAAAAAAACTAAAAGTAAATAAGTAAATAAAAGAAAATTCATTATAGTAGAGGAAAGGGAACAGGGAGAGGAAAGAGGGACGGGAAGAGGAAGTACTGAGGACTGAATTAGAACAAATTATATTCCATGCTTTTATAATTATGTCAAAATGAATGCTATTGCCACATATAACTGAAAAGAATTGATGAATTTTTTTTTTTTTTAAAGGCTACATTGTGTTGGACCAGGTGGCCCACATCTATAATCTCAGTGACTTGGGAGGGACAGGCAGGAGATCACAAGTTGAGGTCAACCTTGGCAACTTAGACCCTGTCTTAAAATAAAAAAATAGAGAGGGTTGGGGATGTAGTGCAGTGGTAAAGTGCCCTTGGGTTCCATCCCTAGTACCCAAAAGAAATAAATAAACAAAATTTAAAAAACTATATTTTGATTCTTAGTTGACATTTCCCACATACTTCTTGATTGATTCTGAATCTGTAGGAATGTGATAAACTGGTCCTACTGAGCCCTAGGGTAGATTATATTCACTTGGGGACTTGCTTTCATTGCAACCTGCTATTTGGTTGTAAAGGCTGAAGAGAGGATAATTCCACTAATCCTCTTCCCCATTCGCCTGGAATTGGGGACTGAACCCAGGGGAGTTCTACAACTGAGATTTATCCCCAGCTCTTTTTACTTTTTATTTTTATTTGGAGACAGGGTCTCACTAAGTTGCTAAGGCTGGCCTTGAACATGTGATGCTCCTACCGTGGGTTCACGAGTCGCTGGGATTACAGGCATGTGCCGCCACACAGGACAGCTCTACGATTTCTAACACAGGCAGTTACCAACATTTCAGAAGAGAATCTGAGTTTCTCACAGGTCCATTTGGCTTTGGCCTTATAAGGCCATGTAGTCTTCTTAGATTCTATAGTTTTCCTCCAATCAAGATTAGTATTAAATGTCCAATACTTACAGTATTCCAAGACTGTATATGGAGGCCCTATTCTATCACACACCACCCTGGCTCTTACTCTTGCTCCTCTTTCTGCTCACACTGTCCAGCTCTTGAACACCACCCAGCCTCTTGCTCAGGATTCTCTGCTCAAATGTCACCTCCCTAAAGCAACCTTCCCAGACCCTTACTCTGCCTTGCCTTCTGAGGTTTCATGTAGTTCCTCCCCTGAGCTTGCTTCTTCCAGAGCATTTTCTACAGCAGTCATTACAGTGTGTGATTAAGACATACAAAAGTTTTTTCTGCTTTTGCCTAATAGATCATGAGTTCTTTGGGTGCAGAGATGGTATGATTTTCATTTTTGTTACTTTAGTACTTGATATGCTGTCAATGAATGTTTACCGCAAAAAAAAAAAAAAAAAAAAAATTAAAGTTCCATATTTCTTTGTACCAGTGAAAGGCACTGTCTATAGAGAAAGTCAAATGTAATTCATAATGGTGGTTACATGAACTTTTACTAATAGGAAATTTTGTGAGTATCTCTGGCATGAGAAGAATCAGTAATTGAAGTGGTAATAGGACCCTGAGATGCTTCCAGTCCAACTCTGTAAGAATAATGACCCATGCTCTACTTGTCTCCAATTTATATCTTTCTGTAATTATTAATAGTATCTTCTTTCATAGGTGTCCCGACTTGGATGATAAATTCTAGGTCAACCCTATGCATAAGGATTCTTAGGGGCTGGGAGTGAGGCTCAGTCATGCAGTGCTTGCCCACAGTGCCCACAGGTCCCGGGTTCACTAACCAGCACTACAAGGAGAAGGTTTTAAAGAAGAATTCTTCAGGGAGAGGCAAAGATGAATTGCTTTTCTATGCAACTAAAAGTAAAATCTTGTCCTCAGATTCTTTGAGGCAACAGAGGCAATGATTATTATGAGTTATAATAACAATATTATCTCAATGATAGTTTCCTTGTCTGAAAAATAAAACTAGCAAACAGTCTCAGATTTCTGAAAAGATATGTGTATTAGTTTGCTAGGGCTGCTGCAACAAAATGCCTCAGGTTGGGTGGCTTAGAATTTCTGAGGGCTGGAAAGGCAGGATCAAGCTGCCTGTCGGTTTGGTTTCTGCCTCTCTGTGTCTTGCAGATGGCCACCTTCTTGCTTTTTTCTCCCAAGGTCTTATCTCTGTGTGTGCACATCCTTCTTGCAAGGACACTAATGCTATCAGATTAGAGAACCACCCTTATGACCTCATTTAACCTAAATTACTTCCTTACAAACCCTATCTCTGAATATGGTCACATTGGTGGTTCAGAATTCAACGTATGAAATTGGGGATGACACAATTTAGGCCATAATATGTATATGTTTAAATAAATATATGTTGTATCAATTTACACACACACACACACACACACACACACAACACAATTATTTGGAAAATAATAGGTGAATACCTTTCTGTTTTGGACAGAAAGTGGTCAGAGACTTCTCATTCAATTTCACACTATCAGATTATTTTGCAGGAACTTTTAAAGTCAACTTTATTGTTCTGTAACAGATAATAATTTACTCACTCAAACTTCTCTAGAGGGGTTCTTTTGTAGGTAAAGTGCCTAGAGAAACCTGGGTCTGCTCAAACACTCTTTCCTGTGGGGTAAGACATCTTTAGGGTCAGGAAGATATTTGGGTACCAAGGACCTTGGGATTCCACGCCCAAACTTTTTCAAGCATGACTCTTAAGACTTGTTGGGCCTCTTCTGCGTCTCCATTCACCTAAGTACTGTCTATACCATTTGTGTTCACCCTGCCGGGCAGTGGTTGCCTAAGGGGTATAGTTTGATTCTCCCCTAACTATCATGTTCTGGCTCAGAACTGGGAGGCTCATAGGTCATTATGAGACTATACATAAGACATATAATAGATATGACAATAAATAGAATGTATTTTAATTAATTAGCAGTTTATTACTATAAATTTTCAAATATTTAGGCCAATGGTATATAAGCCTTCATTTGTTCTTTTGCTCCAAGCTCCCCACACATGAGGGGTGGGCCTTTTTATTCAGCATTTATGATTTTCCAGGTACAATGTCAAGTGTCATTTGATACACACAACAGCCAACAGGTAGTTCCTATTGCTGACCTAAGTTTACAGAAATGAAACTGGAGCCAAAGTCACTCCAGCTTGTAAGAAGCAGAGTTGGACCTGGAGTAGAGCTCTGACCAAAGAGACTGAGCTCTTAGCCACTGTCCCTTACTCTTAGGTCGATTGAATGGTGAATGTGACTCTCATTCATTTCGAAGAGGATAAAAACACTGACTCATTAACCACAAATAGTGAGGTTGTCTGAAGATGATAATCGTCTGGGAACCTGCAACAGAGGGTTCAGATGTCCAAATCTGCCTTTTCAGAACAGAGACTAATTACAACGCTGCTTGCATTATTTGTAATTAGTTCTGCCTTAAGTTGTCTACCAGCACAATGGAAAGAATAGGTAAACTTGCTCAGATGAAAATTTCCTCAAGTAAAGGAGCAAATGAGTTACAGGAATCTACTTGGAACCTGGAAGGAAGTTGCTACCTCTCATTGTCAAGGAGTGTTTGAAGGTGCAGAGGAAGCTAGTTTTTTGCTGGAGACAGAATGGGTGGTACTCGAGAATTTCATACACGTGCACATATTTTTACTTCTCATACTTAGCATGTGCACTACTGTGGCAGGATGCACAGTGTGTGTCTTTGAACTTTAGAACAGATTGTTACCCCACACATCGTAGAACGGCCATCTCATTTAGAACGGGGTGTTCTTCCCCCTGCTCCTTGTTGGAGCTTAGCCCTGGTAGATCTGCAGGCAAAGCTAGGTTTAGTGGCTTGCTTTTGTGTTCCTCATGTTTATGTTTGTTCTTAATAAGCTCAGTTTGTAATGTGAAGATGACATATTTTTTTGGCTCTTCACTTGACCACAAGTGTCCCCAACTCCTGATGATTTGTAAACCACAAAATACAGCAGCCGAAATGCATTAGTTTAATGACAAATACAGGGAACAGTTTGGTCTTATAAAATATCAATTATGCAAATGTAGCACACTAAATAGTGGCTTTCATAGTGGTGATGTTTCAGTCGAAGCTTGTTTTCCCAACATACTTCCTTCAAGGACTTCCTTGAATGTGATTTTCAATTACTTCCTGGTTACTTCAGTCTCTTTAAATTGTCTGATTGCTCCTTATCATGCTTTGGGTTTCACATTATTGCTGAATATCTATCTAAGCCAAGCATGGAGGAGATCTTGAATTGTAGGTAAAATATTGGTATTATTTTTATTCCCTAAGTGAATAAAGGGGGGACGGTACTTGGGAAGGGTGACGAGATTATAAAAGGACCTATGGGCCATAAAGCTATGATAAAAGAATCAACCAGATTCCCACCGCTATTAGGCATCCCACCAAATTCCTCATGAAGGGCTCTGTATCTCAAAGACAGAAATTTAATGCAGGAAAATTGAACTCTAATCTCACCCTGTCCAAAATAGGCCCAGCTGAGGTCTTCTACCTTAGTTCATGGTAACTCCTCGTAACTCAGCACAAACTTCATTAAGCCATTTTTGGCCTCTACTTAAATAGGAAAAAAAAAATCCTATTAGCTCTACCTTTCACATAGACTCCAAATCCAACACTCATCTTCCTTTCCCAGGCTGCTCCTAATCACAAGCACCTGGGTGCCTGGATTAATGTGGTCCAGATCAGATGAACTTCTGGTTCCAACCTTCCAATCCTTCCATCCATTTTCCACTCAGCAGTCAGAATGATTCCACTGAACCCCATGGGTCATATCACTCCACTGCTGAAAACCCTGTGACAGTTGTTCATCTTGCTCACCATGAAGTCCAAGTTTTTTCTCCTTCACTTTGAATTCTCTGACCTCATTTCCTACTTCTCCATCCTCAAACCTTCCAGTCCGCTTATCATCCCCCAATACTTCAGATATGTACCTACCCCAATGTCTTTGTCCTTGCCCAAGATGATCCTTCAATTTTGTCTTTACTCTTTTAAACAAATGCATTGTTTATATTTGTGACTGTACACAACATTCTTTACCCCCTCTATTGCTCTTTTTTTTTTCATCATAGCAATGATCACCTTCTAAACACTTTATTTGGTACTGGGAATTGAACCCAGGTGTGTTCTACCTCTTTCGACTTTCCCAGCCCTTTTTAGTTTTTATTTTGAAACAAGGTTTCACTTTGAGGTTGGCCTTGAATTTGTGATTCTCCTGCCTCAGTCTCCCAAATAGGTTGGATTATAGGCATGTACCACTGTGCCTGGCTACCATCTAAGTAATTTAATTTCTATATTTCTTTCATCATTAGAATGTAAATTCCACATCTATGGAGGTTTTCATCTATTTTGTTCACCGTTACAACCCCAGCAACTGGAACAATATCTGGCAGGTAATAGATCCTCGAAAAACAAATAAATGAATGAATAAGTGAAGATGGGAAAGAACTATGCTGAAACATGACTGGGGCCTCTCTCTGGCCTGGGGAACAATAATAATGCCCAAATGGGCTTTATGTATTAGCACGTCTGAGGCACAAATGTTATGAAAAGATGAAAAATAATTTCTTTGGATAAATTTTTTGTGCTGTACCAATCAATTATTTTTGTAACAGAAATAACAGAGATTGGCAGGATGGGATTTTAGAGGTAAACATGAGACATATAGGTGAAAATTAATTTCATTCAGAATTTTTAAGTCAAATCTCAGATCAATGAATGGGTTCAAAGAAATGGCAGTGGAAGCCCTTGGAAGTTTTCTCCCGGTGTATATAATAAGCACATCCATGTTTGTGCAAGTGTTGTGTGGGGCGGTGCTGGCAGCGTTGGGTTGGGGTGAAAGTGTGTATGCCTAAACTTCCATCATCTCCGATGGAAAAAGCAGCATGCATGTGGCTGCTCCATCCTCCTAGTAGGTCCCATAATGACCCCGGGGGTCACTGATGCTAGAAGATTGGTAAAGGATGGAAAAAGTGAGAAAGACCCAGAAAGGCTCCACTCTTACATATTAATAGAGTAGCTGTCCTTCCTTATTTTTCATATACGTTTAAACATAGAGAGCTGAGCAGCGTGTAGTGGCACATGACTGTAATCCCAGTTACTTGGGAGGCTGAGGCAAGAGGATCACAAGTTTCAGGCCAGCCTTAGCAACTTAACGGGGCCCTAAGCCACTTAACAAGACCCTGTTTCAAAATAAAAAAGAAAAAGGACTGGAGATATGGCTAAGTGTTTAGATCAAGCACTCCTGGGTTCAATCCTGGGTACACATACAAAAACATTTCTTTACAAAAATTTATGACTTGCCTGAATTTTCCATTTATATTTTACATGTAGAGGGACATAGTGTTTTAAGTCCTGTGATTCTCTTGTGCCTAAACTAAGTTTCTAAATGATGTCATATGTTGGAGAACTGTAGGCAGGAGTTAAAAACCTGGCAGTTAAAACTTGGATTCAGTACAGGTTTTCTACTGTTCCTTGGAATCACTTAATATGACCTCTTGATGGGTGGATTTCTCTCTCTCTTTGTAGTTCCTAGGGATTTCAGAGTTGGCATGCAGAGAAATACAGAACTGATGATGTGACACTTTTGGAAAATATGTGATTTTATTTCTACATATTTGTTTCTACATATCTCAAGTGTGTGTGTGTGTGTGTGTGTGTGTGTGTGTGTGTGTGCATGTGCAAAGAAGCTATAAATATGTTAAGAAAAAAAATTATCTACATATAAATGCATGCATACTTTGTTTTTGAACTGTTAACAAACATAAAATATCTCTGTCTTTATGTGGTAGGTGGTGGTCCCTTTTGTTCCTCTGTAGTAGGTTCCCATCCTGGGAACTAACGTGCTTGCCCATGTTTTGCTGAAGAGTTGTTTGGGGTGCAGAGAGTAGAAGAAGATTAATGACAAAAAAATGCAAAAAGCAAAAAATGAAAAAAGTTTGAGCAGGTGTTGTCCACGTATTGTTAGGTGCTCCACTCACCTTATTCCTTTTAGTACTTAGAGTAATCTTGTGTGTTACCTATGGTTTTCCTTAATTTCTTGGGTAAGGAGAGCACGTCTCAAGCAAGTGGCATAATGCCACACAGAGATTGTGTGGGAGCTGAGCTTCAAACCTGCCTAAGTATGCATAAGTCTAAGGCTAGGACTGCCTTTCAACTTCATCATGCAGAAGTGGTAGTCACAGGCACCGTGTGTAACAAAGATCTTCTTGTTGTTAGGCCCACTCATTGGCCCTCGCCATTATGTCTACCCGGTTAAATGTGAACCATGGTATCATCTCTTCAACTTTTTCTCCGCTATCTGAATGTTTATTTCTTTATCAAGCTTAGTCAAAACTTATTTGCCATTACCTAAAGTATCTTTTTTAAAAAAAAAAAAACTACTCTTAAATTGTTTTTCATGAAATGCTTTAAGTATAAACAGGACTCTATATGGAAACTTTGGCAAAACTTTGGCTAAACAAAGCAGCATTCAAATAAAATTTAATCAAAATAGTGAAGGGAAACCAGATTCAGGCAGTTTCTGAACACTTTTTTTCACTAGTGTGAAAAGCTGTATCATTTTAAGATATTTTCTCTCTTCAATTTTCTCATGGAAATTTGTATCACAGATAACAAAAACCCAGGATTATTTTATGTGGTAAGGTCGGAGATGAGATAGGAACTGGGAATGGGCGGTAGCCTGACTTCTAGAGGACAGTGGCAGAGGCACACATGAGGGAGGGGCAACTTTCTCCCTTATTCTCTCACATCACTAATTCCAAGTTTTCTGATTTGCCAACACCTGTGGAGAGAGTAAGAGTAGTTTGATGTGTGGGTAGGCGTAGAACATTATAAAGCACTTTAAAATATTTTGTGTAAGTTCCATATCAAAAGTGTGAGGTGGGTGGTACAATGTATCACTTGGCTTGGCAGCAGGGACAAGTTCCCAGATCTTAGTGACTTACAAGGATAAAGCTTGTCATTTATGTCAGGCCATAAGTCGGCGGCATGTCTGCTTCCTGTGTCCTTTTCATCCTAGAATTCAGGCTGAGAGAGCATTATCCTTAGGGGCATGCTGTTCTCATAAGAAAGAGAAGTGACACATGTCACATTCCATTGGACAAAACACATCAAGAGGCCAGGCCCAAAGACATTGGGGTGAAAATGTAGGGGAAAAATCCTCTCATGGGCAGATAGTAATACAATACCACTGGCAAGTTTTATTATTATGACAGTGCTTCTCCTTTCACAGAAGTGGAAGTTGAGGCATGGAGAGGTTAGATGAATTGCTGAAAGTCACATGACAAATGGCAGAGGTCAATTTGAAAGTCAAGTCTGATCCACAGTCACTACTTTTTGTATTATGCCAACAACAATGGCATGTTCTTCATTTACTCATCCATCTTTTTTGACATTTGCCAGACATTTCCCTTCTAATGATCTACCATAAAATTTATATGGTTAATTCAAGCCCAGGATGCTCCCTTCCCTTGTAATCCACCAATCAATATCTTTAACATGATCCTCGAAACCCAAATCATCTCTGTGTAAGAGAAGTCAGTCTTCAACAAAGTTACAGATTATCCATTTTTTAATACAAGCTTGAATTAAAAAACTAAAATCTCTCAACACTGAAACTAAAACAGCTTAATTGTAGTTGATTAAAGAAATCTACACTAAGTTCCATATTTCTTTGTACCAATGAAAGGCACTGTCTACAGAGAAAGTCAAGTGTAATTCATAATGGTGGTTGCATGAACTTTCCCTAACAGGAAATTTTGTGAGTATCTCTAGCATGAGGAGGATCACTAACTGAAGAGTTGATAGGACTCTGAGATGCTTCCAGTCCAGTCTACCATGAATTCTTTATACTACAAGCCAGTAGGACTGCTGACTCTTCCCAGAACAATTGTTCCCCATACTATCCCATTTCTAGGTCTTGGTCTAGTGTGTTGTCCCTCAGCCTGAAATGCTTCCAGCCTGCTTCAACTTCTTCATTATCGAGGTCTAATCCAAATAATGCTTGAGGGTTCCATCTTTAAGTGTTTTTTTTTTTTTTTTTTTTTTTTTTTTCTGCTCCAGAAGAATCTTTTCCAATTTCATCAACCAAAAACAAATCCTTTAAAAATAGTTTTGTTTTTCTGAGATGGGTTCTTACTGTGTTGCCTAGGTTGGCCTTGAACGCTGGATCCTCCTGCTCTGTCTCTAGAGTAGCTGGATTATAGGCATGCACCACAGCACTTGGCTTCACAAATCCTTTTTTAAATTTAAATAGTGCATTGCTTAAACTCTTGTATTTTCTCCCAACTTTTGGCCCAACACCTTTCTCCTAAGACATGTGCAACAAATACTTTTTAAAATTGAAATAAACTGAACTGCTACATTTGCTAAAGTTTTCTGAACAGTTCATGGAGTTATGAATTTATTTATTTAATCATTCAACACAGTTATTAAATGCCTCCTATTGACAAGGCACAACTGACTTGCTGAAGATGACATATGTAGAGTAATGAATTCAGGATTGAAATCTAGGCTTGTTTGATCCAAAGCCAGTACTTTTGCCCCTATATAAATATCAAGAGTTCCTGAATGGTGGGTGGCATGATTGTTGAGCAGATATTAATTCTTTTTTTTTTTCCTTAAATATTGTGTATGAACTGAGGGTGTAGCTTAGTGGTAGATCACTTGCCTAGCAAGTGCTTCATTTGGCTGTGCAAGGCCCTGCGTTTGATCCCTGGCAACACACACACACACACACACACACACACACACATACACACACACGCAGTTGTATAAAGTATTTTATCAATGCCTTTTTAGGTCACTATTTAGTTTTGATATCAAAATTGCTCTTATAATCATTAAAAAATAATACTAGAAGACTCCAGTAAAAGTGAAATAATATTTTCAAACTAGGATGGTATAAGGCAGATTTGATTCAGATTCTCTGAGTTTGGGCTCATACAATATTGCCAGGACCCTCTTTAAGAAAAATAGCATAAACTTAAAAATGTAAAACACAGGAACAGCATATTTAACATGGGAAAAGAAATCACAGTAACTTACCAGAACATTGAAGTTTCAGATTCCTTTTTCCCTAAATTCTCTTGAGGCAATTTATCAGAAATGATTACATAGAAATATTTCCTATTGCAAACTTGATTTCTCTCCATCTAAAATTCTTCATAACCCTTGACCACCCCCAGCACTCACAGGGGATTCTGCAAGTGAAATTTATTCATTTCCCTGTAAGTCTACCTCTGGTCCTGGAAACTTAAAAATGATGACCAAATGGCATTTTTTTCTTTAATTTTTAAAATTTTATTTGCTCTAATTAGTTGTTCATGACAGTAGAATGCATTTATACATTTTGATTTTAGTCTCATGTGAATTATTTAGTTAATTTTCTGGGGTTCTTGATATCTTTTCCCAGGATATAGAGATACTTTAATAGGAATGGCCTTTTGAGACACAAGAGTTTCTAATATTTAAAAAACATATTTTTTGGCCATAGGATTGGGTGGACTATTGTCATTGTAGAAACCATTTGGCAAGATTATAATCTCCTTTTGGAAATATTTAAATAGAGTGCAAAATAAATAATGAAAATCTCTTCTTAAATAAATAATACTGTCAGTAAGGGATTTACTGATGTTTATGTGACTCGAATGTTATGTTCCGAATAACATTACACTGGATCAATCACTCCAATTTTAAAGCATTTTGGAAGTGGAATTAACTTTGCAGAAGGATTGAAGTCACTTTTTCCCCTCATACCTTTGTTGATTATTGAACTGCAAATCACTGAACATTAGGTTCGTTGATGCAATATCAAAAAATTACAGCAGAGGGCCTCATTGCAATGTGCTCTATTTTTCTTTGTTAAAAGAACATTTTTTTCTCTTCATTACTCATCATTGTTCACTCACTCTGAAACTTGCATATGTTTATTTGAGAAAATAAAACACTTTGAAATACCAATCTGTACTATATTGAGAATGTAGGGTGAAATAGTAGCCTTAAAAATAATTACATTTTTTTTTTCTTGGTTCCTGTGAAGATATTGAAATCTTGACACCCTTTTCCATTTCCTTCCATAGCAATAAGGAATTGTTTAGTCTTTTGCTTTTCCTGGCAGACTGTCACTTTCTATACAATTTGATGCCAGATCATTATAACACATTCATGTAAATTATGTAACTTTATTCAAAGATCAGAGCAATTACATGGATGCCGTTCATAACATAAATCTCACACTTATTACACCCTCCAGTTGTCTTTCAGGTAATTGTGTTTAAGTTCTAACACAGGATTCTACTCTAAACAAAGAAAAATCTGGGAGTTCTGTGTCAGATATTCAAAAGTAGTGAGGTAGAGTACAGATGATCTAATTTGGGCTGCTTTAATTATTCTATGGACTCATGTGAACTGTAAGAAAAGCTGAATTCACAAGGAAGGTTCCAGGGGGCTAATGAACCTAAATTCAAAATGGAGTCTGGTAATCATTCACCAATAAGGGGCCATACACGACTCTTTGTTCCTGGAAGAACCACAAACTGAAATTTGCAGGCTTTGCCTGCACATGTTCCTGTTTCATCTGCCAAAATAAACAACTTCCCTGACCAGTGAACTACAACCAACCGTCAACCAATCAACGCACCAATCAGGAAGGAGGGCTTCCTGAGTGCCTGCATCCCTCATTTACATAGTGGGCAAATGTGGATGTCTGGTTAGGATTGTCTCAGTACAAGTCAGCCCCTCTTTGTTCTTTCTGAGCTTGCTTTCCTTTCATTTGGAGGTCTGACTCCCTGTTTTGCAAACTGCTTTTCTGAAATGAAGCCCCCCCCCCACTTTTTTTTTGTCTTCAATTCTTTCCTAGTGAACTTTCCTTGACAATGTTGTGATGAGTTTGTGATAAGGACTTACAATGGCACAAAAAATAAAAGGATTGGCTGAACTACAGTTTAGTGTGCACTGATGTATATACACAGTCTTGCACTTAATCCCAATGGGCTTCTTCTTAACACTTTTTATCTAAGAGAGAGCATCTCTTGCAGAGCACAAATATTTTTGATAACTCTGGGTTCTGCAGCAATTATATTTATTTTTGGAGTTTCAACCTGGTTTCTTGTAATTATGTTCAGACCTTTTGTCTCCTCCAGCCGTCAAACACTCTAAAAGTACACTTCTAGAATCCTGCTTTAAAAAAAAATGATAATTATCCTTTGGAAAAGATGTTTTGAGATGAAAGAGAGTTTCTGAATAATGAATTATTGCTTAGTACCAGTCTTCAGAATTCTTGTTTCTTGAAGAACTTGAATAATTAGAATATTGGGGAATATAAATCACCATATAAACACTACATAGAACATGTCCTATTTATCTTTTATGATAAAACATTGTTCTCACTATACAACAATAAAACTGGAGAAAATTGTCAAAAACAACTCTCAGGGCTCTTGAAATTGTCCAGAAGCATGCCAGTTGAGAAGCAGTTATTCATGAAAAAAACGTTAGTTAAGAGCGGTCAGAGTGCATGACATTCGTGCGTGGACTTCTCCCATCCTGCGCCCCATTCAGAAATTTTCTAGGGCACTGCAGAACATGAAAAACCTGCAGCTTCCCCGCCAAGGGTGGTTCACTTGGTTTGGAGGAGTGTGGAAAAACCTCATTCCCAGTATATATCCGAGATGGCAAATAGTGAGGAAGACCTGTGGGTGGGGTAGCTTGAAATAGTTCCGGTCAAGGTCAAGGCGGGCAATGAACCTACAGAGAAGTCTGACATTTAGCAGGGAGATCCGGCAATTAAGACAGCCACAGAACAACTTGATAAGCTAGCTCTCCAGCCATCCCATTCCAGGAGGAGAGCATGGGGAGGGTCCTCCCAATCCACAAGTCCCTGGTTAAGCACAGGGGCAGGGCGCCTGTGCAGAGGCGATGCTGCTCTCCTGGTAGGAAATAAAAGCTTGGTGGGAAGGCCAGCTTGGAAATTTATTGATTCAATGGCAAAACTTTCTTTAGGTTTTTAGGTTAAAAGGCAATGTTTGAGATTTTATAGTTTCTTTTATCTTTTGGTGAGTACTTCTTAAATTCTAAATATTCAATTAGAAATGGGAGAGAATAGGGAAATGATTTTTAGTCTCTGAATTGTGAATCTCTGAAAGATTTCTCTCTCTGGATCAGACCTATTGGATTTACTGCTTCCTTTAATTTTGGAGTAATAAGAACTTTGGAATATTAATAATATCTAAGGTTTATTAGCATGTATTATGAACCAGACACTGTGCTATGACTTCACACATTTTACATCATTTAATTCTCACCATGACCTTATTGTGATACTGTTTCCTGGAGAGATCGGAGCTTGAGCAGAATAAATAACTTTTTCAAAGTTACAACCAAGAAGTGACTAGGTAGAATGCAACCCAAGGCAGTCTTATTCCTGAACTCATATTCTTAAATATATTATTTTATATTTTTAGTTGATGTTGCTATCTGTAGAATACTTTTCTATGACTATCATAACACAATATGATAGCAATTAAATTACTTCATATGAAGTTATTGATACATAAACAGGTATATACTGTAAGCTCTGTCTATGGGTTTTTTATCCATGGGTTTTATTAACCAAAGATCAAAAATATTTTTTAAAAATATTTTTTAGTTGTAGATGGACACAATATCTTTAATTAATTTAATTTATTTTTATGTGTTGCTGAAGATTGAACCCAGTGCCTCACATGTGCGAGATGAGTACTCTACCACTGAGTCACAACCCCAGCCTCCAAAAATATTTGGAAGAAAATTGTGCCTGTACTGAACATGTACAGACTTTTTATTTTACGTCATCTTCTCACTCACATCCTGAGTGGGCAAGAGAAAGGGTTCCTTTCAGAGGAATGGGTTGGCCGCGAAATAAAAGCAATGAAATGTATGTATCAGAAATAAAGATAGAAAGTAAAAATATCTTAAGAGCAGGGGCATGACAGGTTGAGCCATCCAGAATGGTCTGGTTCTAACAAAGAAGCAGCCGGAAATTGCTTTATTTATTGAGGTACAGATCAAAGGGAAAAACAAGATTACGGGGGTGGTGAAAGTAAGTAGGTCCTTTGGTTCTAGTGGGTCACTTTCATCTCTGGCACTTGTGTTTGCACTTAGCAGTGAGCTACAAGAGGAAACCATGTGACCCAGGCATTCTCGAACCAGTGATATCCAACTGGGAGTTCTTGAGACCAGATTTTCCCATCTAATGGCTCGAACTTTCCCTTAGTTCCCACAAGGCTCATGGATGGCTCCCCGCATCATCTAAAGATGATTTAAAGTGTTATGGAAGACTGTGCATAGGTTACATGCGAATACTATGACATTTTTTTTAGAATGTCAGGGAGGACACTATCTATTAGTTTCATTTATTGATTTATTATACACAATCTTTCAAGTGATTAGTATGCTTATTTTCAAACTGTATTCTTATAGTTATTTCATGTTTTTTTCCCCTGGTTTCCAGTTTTTTTTTTTTAAATTTAGTTTTATGATTTTTAATCATGAAGGAGAAAGTCTGTGCATTTTTTTGCAATACACATACTTGTTTCCAAACTACACAAAGACTGGAAAACTCAACAATCAGCAAATAATGCAATTGAAAATTAACAAAACACAAACAGGTATTTCATTGAAGAGGATAATCAAATGGCAAATAAGCATATGAAAAAATACCCAGCATTATTTGTTGTTAGAGAGTTTCACATTAAAATCATAATGGGATACCTAAGAGATTGCCTATATATATATATTTGGTGATAGGAAGGAAAAAATAACAGAAGGAGCAGCAATATGTGAATAGAAAAGAATACAGCTAAAAGTTGATAAAAATCTAATAAGTCTAATCAAGAAAAAAAGCAAGAAAAAAATGTCAATGGAATGAGAGCTATCAAAACAATACTATAGATACTAAAATTGTTTTAAGGTACTATTACAATTGTATAATTATAATTATATAGCTTAAATAATTTGGTCTATTTTAGAGGATTGAAACCCCTGCTTGTTTATACAATCCATGTGAGTGATATGTTTTTTCCAATCCTTTCATCTTCAGTCTGTGGATGTCTTTGCTTATGAGGTGAGTCTCTTGGAAACAGCATATTGTTGGGTCTTGTTTTTTTTAATGCAACCTGCCAGTCTATGTCTTTTGATTGATGAATTTAGGCCATTAATATTCAAGGTTATTATTGAGATATGAAATGTACTCCTGGTCATTTTGGTTTATTTCTAGTTTTAATTTGAATTAGTTCCTCCTTTGATTGACTATTCCTTTAGTGTAGTTCCTCTCTTTACTGATTTTTCACTTTTTTTTTTCATTTCATCTCCATGGAATATTTCATTGAGAATATTCTGAAGTGCAGGCTTTCCAGTTGCAAATTCTTTTAATTTTTATCATGAAAGGTTTTTATTTCATCTTCAAATCTGAAGCTTAATTTTGCTGGATATAGAATTTTTGGTTGGCATTCATTTTCTTTAAGAGCTTGGTATATGTTATTCCAGGACCTCCTAGCTTTGAGGGTCTGAGTTGAGAAATCAGCTGACATCCGAATTGTTTTCCCCTTATTGGTAATCTGATATTTTTCTCTCACAGACTGTAAAATTTTATCCTTATTCTGTATGCTAGGTATTTTCATTATAATGTGCCTTGGTGTGGGTCTGTTGTAATTTTGTTTATTTGGGGTCCTGTAATTCTCTTTTTTTTTTTTTTTTTTTTTTCCCCAGTTTTCTCATCTTTATTTTTTTTTTTTTTTTTTTTTTTTTTTTTTTTTACGTTTACATAGGGTAATGATGTTTATTATATTTTTCCCCTCCACCCCACCCCTCCCACCCCTCCCACCCCTCCCACCCCTCTTTTCCCTCTACACAGTCCTTCTTTCCTTCATTCTTACTGCTCTCCTTAGCCTAACTCTAAACCTAACCCTAAACCTAATGCTAGCCCCTCCCACCCCCCATTATATGTCCTCATCCGCTTATCAGCGAGATCATTTGTCCTTTAGTTTTTTGAGATTGGCTTATCTCACTTAGCATGATATTCTCCAATTTCGACCATTTGCCTACAAATGCCATAATTTTATCATTCTTCATTGCGGAGTAATATTCCATTGTATAAATATGCCACAGTTTCTTTATCCATTCATCAACTGAAGGGCATCTAGGTTGGTTCCACAATCTGGCTATGGTGAATTGAGCAGCAATGAACATTGATGTGGCTGTATCTCTGTAGTATGCTGATTTTAAGTCCTTTGGGTATAGGCCAAGGAGTGGGATAGCTGGGTCAAATGGTGTTTCCATTCCAAGCTTTCTGAGGAATCTCCACACTGCTTTCCAGAGTGGCTGCACTAATTTGCAACCCCACCAGCAATGTATGAGTGTTCCTTTTTCACCACATCCTCGCCAACACCTATTGTTGCTTGTATTCTTGATAATCGCCATTCTAATTGGGGTGAGATGAAATCTTAGGGTGGTTTTGATTTGCATTTCCCTTATTACTAGGGATGTTGAACATTTTTTCATATATCTGGTGATTACTTGTACATCTTCTTCTGTGAAGTGTCTGTTCATTTCCTTAGCCCATTTGTTGATTGGATTATTTGTATTCTTTGTGTAGAGTTTTTTGAGTTCTTTATAGATTCTGGAAATTAGCGCTCTATCTGAGGTATGGTTGGCAAAGATATTCTCCCACTCTGTAGGCTCTCTCTTCACATTTCTGATAGTTTCCTTTGCTGAGAGAAAGCTTTTTAGTTTGAATCTATCCCAGTTGTTTATTCTTGCTTTTATTTCTTGTGCTATGGGAGTCCTGTTAAGGAAATCTGATCCTGAGCCAACAAGTTGAAGATTTGGACCTACTTTTTCTTCTATAAGATGCAGGGTCTCTGGTCTGATTCCGAGGTCCTTGATCCATTTTGAGTTGAGTTTTGTGTAGGGTGAGAGATAGGGGTTTAGTTTCATTCTATTGCATATAGTTTTCCAGTTTTCCCAGCACCATTTGTTGAAGAGGCTATCTTTTCTCCATTGCATATTGTTGGAACCTTTGTCTAGTATGAGAAAATTGTATTTATTTGGGTTTGTGTCCATGTCCTCTATTCTGTACCATTGATCTACCTGTCTATTTTGGTACCAATACCATGCCATTTTGTTACTATTGCTTTGTAGTAGAGTTGAAGATCTGGTATTGCAATACCCCCTGCTTTGCTCTTGCTACTGAGGATTGCTTTAGCTATTCTAGGTTTTTTATTCTTCCAGATGAATTTCATAATTGCTTGCTCTATTTCTGCGAGGTACATCATTGGGATTTTAATTGGAATTGCATTGAATCTGTATAGAACTTTAGGTAGTATAGCCATTTTGACGATATTAATTCTGCCTATCCAGGAACATGGGAGATCTTTCCATCTTCTAAGGTTTTCTTGAATTTCTTTCTTTAGTGTTCTGTAGTTCTCATTGTAGAGGTCTTTCACCTCTTTTGTGAGATTGATTCCCAAGTATTTTATTTTTTTCGATGCTATTGTGAATGGAGTAGTTTTCCTAATTTCTCTTTCTGAAGATTCATCACTTATGTATAAAAATGCATTGGATTTATGAGCATTGATCTTGTAACCTGCTACTTTACTGAATTCACTTATGAGTTCTAAAAGTTTTCTGGTGGAATTTCCAGGTTCCTCTAAATATATAATCATGTCATCAGCGAACAGGGATAGTTTGAGTTCTTCTTTTCCTATTCGTATCCCTTTAATTTCTTTGGTTTGTCTGATTGCTCTGGCTAGAGTCTCAAGGACGATGTTGAATAGAAGCGGTGAAAGAGGGCATCCCTGCCTTGTTCCAGTTTTTAGGGGGAATGCTTTCAGTTTTTCACCATTTAGAATGATATTAGCCATGGGCTTAGCGTAGATGGCCTTTATAATGTTTAGGAATGTTCCCATTACCCCAATTTTTTCTAGTGTTTTGAGCATGAAGGGATGCTGTATTTTATCAAATGCTTTTTCTGCATCTATTGAAATAATCATGTGATTCTTAACTTTAAGACTGTTGATATGGTGAATGACATTTATTGATTTCCGAATGTTGAACCAACCTTGCATCCCTGGGATAAAACCCACTTGATCGTGGTGCACTATCTTTTTAATATATATTTGTATGCGATTTGCTAAAATTTTGTTGAGAATTTTTGCATCGATGTTCATTAAGGATATTGGTCTGAAATTTTCTTTCCTTGATGTGTCTCTGTCTGGTTTAGGTATCAGGGTGATATTGGCTTCATAGAACGAGTTTGGTAGGGTTCCCTCCTCTTCTATTTCATGGAATAGTTTGAGGAGTATTGGAATGAGCTCTTCTTTAAAGGTTTTATAGAACTCGGCTGAGAACCCATCTGGTCCTGGACTTTTCTTTGTTGGTAGGCTTTTGATGACCTCTTCTATTTCATTGCTTGAAATTGGTTTATTTAAGTTGTGTATGTCCTCCTCGTTCAGTTTAGGTAGTTCATATGTCTCTAGAAATTTGTTGATGTCTTCAAGGTTTTCTGTTTTGTTGGAGTATAGATTTTCGAAATAGCTTCTAATTATGTTTTGTATTTCACTCATGTCTGTTGTGATGTTTCCTTGTTCATTCCGAATTTTAGTAATTTGAGTTTTCTCCCTCTTTCTCTTTGTTAGTGTGGCTAAGGGTTTATCAATTTTATTTATTTTTTCAAAGAACCAACTATTTATTTTATTAATTTTTCCGATTGTTTCTTTTGTTTCGATTTCGTTGATTTCGGCTCTGATTTTAACTATTTCCTGTCTTCTACTACTTTTGGTATTGGTCTGCTCTTCTTTTTCTAGTGCTTTGAGCTGTAGTGTTAACTCGTTTATTTGTTGATTTCTACTTCTTTTTTTGAATGCACCCCATGAAATAAATCTTCCTCTAAGTACTGCTTTCATAGTGTCCCAGAGATTTTGATATGATGTGTCTTTGTTCTCGTTTACTTCTAAGAATTTTTTTATTTCCCTCCTGATGTCTTCTGTTATCCATTCATCATATAATAGTGTATTATTTAGTCTCCAGGTATTGGAGAAGTTTCTGTTTTTTATTCTGTCATTTATTTCTAATTTCAATCCATTATGATCTGATAGAGTACAAGGTAGTATCTCTATCTTCTTGTATTTACTAACAGTAGCTTTGTGGCATAAAATATGGTCTATTTTAGAGAAGGATCCATGTGCTGCTGAGAAGAAAGTGTATTCATTCTTTGTTGGATGGTATATTCTATATATGTCCGTTAAGTCTAAATTGCTGATTGTGTTGTTGAGATCTATAGTTTCTTTATTCAATTTTTGTTTGGACGATCTATCCAGTGGTGAGAGAGGTGTGTTAAAATCGCCTAGTATTATTGTGTTGTGGTCTATTTGATTTCTGGAATTGAGAAGGATTTGTTTGACGTACGTGGATGAGCCAATGTTCGGGGCATAGATATTTATGATTGTTATGTCTTGCTGATTTATGCTTCCCTTAAGCAGCATGTAATGTCCTTCTTTATCCCTTCTGACTAGTTTTGGTTTGAAGTCCACATTATCTGAGATGAGGATGGATACTCCAGCTTTTTTGCTGTGTCCGTGTGCATGGTATGTTTTTCCCCATCCTTTCACCTTTAGTCTATGGGTGTCTCTTTCTATGAGATGTGTCTCTTGCAGGCAGCATATTGTTGGATTTTTCTTTTTAATCCAATCTGCCAGTCTGTGTCTTTTGATTGATGAATTCAGGCCATTAACATTCAGGGTTATTATTGTGATATGATTTGTATTCCCAGTCAATTGACTCATATTTGTTTTTGACATGATTTGGTTTCTCCTTTATTTGGCTATTCCTTTAGGCTAGCGCCTCCTGTTGCTGATTTGCATCGTTGTTTTTCATCTCTTCCTCATGGAATATTTTGCTGAGAATGTTCTGTAATGCTGGCTTTCTTTTTGTAAATTCCTTTAGCTTTTGTTTATCATGGAAGGATCTTATTTCATCGTCAAATTTGAAGGTAAGTTTTGCTGGGTATAAGATTCTTGGTTGGCATCCATTTTCTTTCAGGGCTTGGTATATGTTGTTCCAGGCCCTTCTAGCTTTTAGGGTCTGGATTGAAAAATCTGCTGATATTCTTATTGGTTTCCCTCTGAATGTAATTTGATTCTTTTCTCTCATGGCCTTTAAAATTCTGTCTGTATTTGTATGTTAGGTATTTTCATAATAATGTGCCTTGGTGTGGGTCCGTTGTAATTTTGTATGTTTGGAGTTCTATAAGCCTCTTGTACTTGGTTTTCCATTTCGTTCTTCAGATTTGGGAAATTTTCTGTTATTATTTCATTGAATAGATTGTTCATTCCTTTGGTTTGTTTCTCTAAGCCTTCCTCAATCCCAATAATTCTCAAATTTGGCCTTTTCATGATATCCCATAGTTCTTGGAGATTCTGTTCATGATTTCTTACCATCTTCTCTGTTTGTTCCACTTTGTTTTCAAGGTTAAATATTTTGTCTTCAATGTCTGAGGTTCTGTCTTCCAGGTGTTCTATCCTATTGGTTATGCTTTCTATGGAGTTTTTAACTTGGTTTATTGTTTCCTTCATTTCAAGGATTTCAGTTTGGTTTTTTTTTCAGTATCTCTAACTCTTTATTGAAATGATCTCTTGCTTCCCGTATTTGGTCTTTTAACTGTTGATTGGTGCGATCATTTAATGCCTGCATTTGCTCTTTCATCTCCTCCTTCAATGCCTGCATTTGCTCTTTCATCTCCTCATTAGCTTCCCTGATCGTTTTAATTACATACATTCTGAACTCCCTTTCTGACATTTCTTCTGCTCTGCTGTCATTGGGTTTTATTGATGTAGTATCTAGGTTTGTTTGGGACATTTTCTTCCCTTGTTTTCTCATAATGGTCAGTTGTCAGTGGGACCCTGAGATATTGCAGTTTTCCACTATTGGCTTATAGTGTCCCAGTAGATTTCCAGTGTATCACCTCCCAGCCTTCAGTAGCCTGATGTCTTGGAGGAATCTGATAAAGCAGCTCATTCGAAGAATACTGCCCCTAGCCCCCTACTGGTTCCACGTTTTGGAACTGGCTCTGTGCGGAAATGCTCTCACTGTGGGCCTGCACCGTGCAGCTGGCCGTGTGGGAAGAGCCCACTACCGGAGTGTGGAAGACTACCTTGGGAAGACTCAAGCTGCCCTGCCCGGCTCTGCTAAGCCACCTCTATCTGGGCCTGCCACCCGGGCTGAGCTTTACCCAGTGGGCAGACTCACCCGTGGCTCCACTTCAGTCCGAGTCTCTCAATGCCTCCCCTTCTTAACTCCTGGGTTCTGGAGCGACCGGGGGTGCAGTCTCCCTCTAGGCCGCCATCTTGGATCGCCCCGTGAAGAGAGCCCGCAGCCGGAGTGGGCAGAGCCGCCTGAAGATGTCTCCGGCTGCCCTGTCCTTATCCCTGAGGCTGATTGCAGATCGAGGCTCTCCGCTGGTTCTTTGCAGGAGTACACTGCACTGCAGCAGCTCCGGGACTCGGAGCGTGCTCTGTTCAGACAGGCTCTCACTAGCGGGCCAGTTCCGTTCCGAGAACCTGGAGAAGCTGGCTGTGTGGGCGGGGCCCACCGCCGGAGTGCGCAGGACTGCCTGTGGATGACTCTAGCTGCCCTGCCCGGCTCCGATAAGCCACCTCTATCTGGGCCTGCCACCCGGGCCGAGCTTTACCCAGTGGGCAGACTCACCCGTGGCTCCACTTCAGTCCGAGTCTCTCAATGCCTCCCCTTCTTAACTCCTGGGTTCTGGAGCGACCGGGGGTGCAGTCTCCCTCTAGGCCGCCATCTTGGATCGCCCCGTGAAGAGAGCCCGCAGCCGGAGTGGGCAGAGCCGCCTGAAGAGGTCTCCGGCTGCCCTGACCTTATCCCTGAGGCTGACTGCAGATCGAGCCTCTCCGCTGGTTCTTTGCAGGAATACACTGCACTGCAGGGGCTCCGGGACTCGGAGCCTGCTCTGTTCAGACAGGCTCTCACTAGCGGGCTGTAATTCTCTTATTTTGATTTTCCATTTCATTCTTTAGCTTTGGGAAGTTTTTTGATATTATTTTATAGAAAAGATTGTGCATTTCTTTGGTTTGTTTCTCCACACCTTCATCTATCCCAATAAATCTTAAATTTGATCTTTTCATGTTATTCCATGATTCTTGGAAGTTATGTTCATGGTTTTTATAACATCATCTCTCTGTGATCAACTCTATTTTCAAGATTATATATTTTGTCTTCATTGCCTAAGCTTCTGTATTCCAATTGGTCTAGTCTTTTGTTGATGCTTTCTATTAAATTTTTAATTTGGTTTATTGTTTCCTTCATTTCAAGGCTTTCTGTTCTTTTTTTTTTTTTAAAGAATTTCTACGTCTTTATTGAAGTAATCTTTTGCTATCTGTATTTGCTCTCTTATGCCATTCTTTACTTTGCAGATCAGTTAACTATATACATTCTAAACTCCTTCTCTGACATTTCCTCCTCTGTAATATTGATGAATTCTGTTATTGGAGTATCTTCATTTGCCTGGGGTGATTTGTTCCCTTGCTTTTTCATGTTGTTTGTGTGTTTACCCATCTAACAGTATGGATTTGAGGCAGTAGAGTTTCTGCCGTGTGGACTTACAGTGTCCCTGAAGGTTTCCAGTACCTCACTGTTTAGGGGGAGACAAATAGTAATAACAACCAATGCAAACAATTTACAGCATTAAACCAAAGAGTTCCCACTATGACATCTACAGTGTTAATTATCACAATAAACAGAAGTGATATGATCAGTTATGCCTGTAATAAAAACAGCAAGTTTGCAAAAGCATTTACATTTTCAAGTGGTGGACAGAGAGAACAGAAATGATATAGGGTGTAATGATTATGAGGGAGGAGGAGAGAAGACAGAAGTAAAAGATTTAAAGAAGAGTGCAGGAGAGAACAAGAGAGTGGCTATTAGCACAATAAAATAGAATTAAGGGAAACAGGAGAAAAAAATACATAGAACAAAAATTTAAATTAAAAAACTAAAAATAAAAATAAAAGAATATAAAACAAAACTAAAATGTACTAATCAAGCATCCTAGTTCACAAAAAAGTAATCCATGTAAAATAATTGGCTTCACCAATCTCAAAAATCCAAAGGAGGAATTATCTCACTGATAAGCGGATGATGACACATAATGGGGGGGTGTGAGGGGGGCAAGAATGGAGGAAGGAGGGACTGTATAGAGGGAAAAGAGGGATGGGAGGGGTGGGGGAAAGGAAAAAATAACAGAATGATTCAAACATCATTACCCTATGTAAACATATGACTACGCAAATGGTATGCTGTTACTCCATGTACAAACAGAAACAACATGTATCCCATTTGTTTACAATAAATATTTATTGTGTAAGGGGTTAATAAAATCCATCATTTTTGAAATAGATACACTCACAGTTTGTTTTTAAGAGTTGACAACTCAGTGAAAACAGTTTAAGGAGCAGAAAGAGGGGCAGACCTTCTGTACCTATTGTGGTGTGATGGAGTGAATGGGATTTGCAGGGTGGAGCTGTGGAGTTTGGTTTGCTCATCTTCTATTACTTAGGATGTTGTCTGTGAACCTCTATGAGTCTGTAGGCCACTATCAAGTGATTTGTGGGTTAGTCCTTTTCTTTTAAGACTTTATTTCATTTCTTAAAAAATACTTTCTTAGTTGTCAATGGACCTTTATTTATTTATATGTGGTGCTGAGAATCGAACCTTGTGCCTCACACAATCTAAGCAAGCTTTCTACCACTGAGTCACAACCTCAGCCCCTAAGACTTATTTTAAAAAAATAGTTTAGGTGTAGAGCTAAATTAAGCAGAAGTAATATTTTCATATGCCCCTTACCATCACACATGCATAGCTTCTCTCCCTGTCAACATCTCCCACCAGAGTGGCACTTTCATAACCACTGGTGAACCTGCATTGACACATTATTGTCACCAAAGTCCATGGTGTTCACTTTGGGTACTATACATTTTGTGGGTTTCAACAAATGTCTAATGATACATACTCATCACTGCAGTATTATACAGATAATCTGGGCTTATCTTTTGTTTATAACACATTCACTATTATAAGCATTGTCTCCTTTTTTTCTCCTGTGTTTCTAATAAGCATGTCCTCATTTTCAATGACTCTTGGGGGACTAATTGAGAACTGGTACCCTGAATCCAGTTTGCCAAATAGTATGCAACAGAGGTGTGGTGGCTTGTGAAACTGGAAGGAAACAGTAGGATCATCCCCCTCTTTGTCCTTTTAGGCAGTCTACAGAAATGTTTTCTGTTATGAAATTATGGCATTTGCAGGTAAATGGATGGAACTGGGGAATATTATGCTAAGTGAAATAAGCCAATCCCAGAGAACCAAAGGCTGAATGCTTTCTCTGATATGCGGATGCTGATTCACAATAAGGGTGGGGGGTGGGGGAGAATAGAGGTATTTTGGACTAGAAAGAGGGGAGTGAAGGAAGGGGTGGAGGTAGGGGGTAAGAATGATAGTAGAATGAATCAGACATTATTACCCATGTGCATATATGATTACATGACCTGTGTAACTCTATATCATGTATAACTGGACACATTTATGTATCATGTGTCAAAATGCATTCTATTGTCATGTATAACTAATTAGAACAATTAAAATATATTAAAAAATTTTAAAAAATGTTTTCAGTTACAAAGTATTTAACTGCTTTATGGTAATTTAGGCCCCTTGAATAGGCTGTGATATTTTAAGCCTTGTGTATCTGTAATAGTTCTTAAAATCCCCATGTCAAATGTATTTACAGGAACTCTGGTTCTGGACAGAAACCATTCTATTCTTCTGCTTCTCCTTACGTCATTCTTCTGTCCCATATCTCAGCTGTGAATGTCATTGGTAAAACTTTGATTTATTTCTGGGAAAGTTATCTTGGCTTTTTCTGCCTGCTTTCCTCAAGAGCTTGTAAACTATGTATATCCAGACTATTTTAATTTTATTTGAGAAAATGCTTCCAGTAAATTAATTTAGAATAGTTTAGGTTACTAATGTCTGACTTGTTTCTCTTCTAGGCATCTGGATGGACTCCAGTTTGCCTGAATCCTAGAAATTGCATTTTGATTATTTCCATAACTTACTTTCCAGGTTATAATTCTTGACTCTATAAATAGTCATTGTCTATTGCTTTTCAAGAAAATTCGAAATTATGTCAGTTAGAACTAACTACTTTGTTTACTTTGACTCCCTAGGTTTAGAGCGGGTGATCCAAATGATCAGAGTAAGGTTCCCAATAACATCCTTCTTCCAACTGTAGCCAGGTTTCCTTACTGGCAGTAGAGATGTATGTACAGGTCCCAGACGGTCTATGTGGCTAGAGATCTTGCTGCTGAATTAGGTGGTTTGTTCAAGCTTAATCTACAGATTGTACAACATTTTATGGAACTTTTAGATGACCTCAAATAGTACAGTTTTCATTTTGAAGGACTTGGAAAAAGCAGTGGAGCATCAATTAAGGGTTGAGATGTTGGGGTTAGAATCTCAAACACTGGTTCTGTCACTTATAAACCTAGTGATTTGAGGAAAAGTGAGCTTCACTTTTTCTTTTTATATTTCCATAAAGAAGGTCCTATAATTTGAATGTGTCCTTCAAAAGTTTATGTGTTAGACACTTAATACCCAAATTCATATGTTAATGGTATTTGGAGGTGGGGCCTTTGGGAGGTAGGTAACCAGGATTAGATAGGATGCCCATGATGGTATCACTAGCTTTATAAGAAGAGGAAGAGACCCGTGAGCTGGCAGGATTGCTCTGTCTTGCCATGTGAGGCCCTTTACCATGTTATTATGCAGTAAGAAAGTCCTACCATATGCTGGGCAGGTGCTGTTGCCTTGTTCTTGGACTTCTCAACCTCCAGAACCATGAGCCAAATAAGCTTCTGTATAAATTAGCCAGTCTCAGATATTTGTTATAGCAACAGAAAGCAGATTACCAGAGATATCAATACCAAACCCAACATTGTAGTGAGGATTCATTGAAATAATGCTTGCAAAACCCTTAATTTGGTCTGGTACAATTATTTCAATGTTACCTAGAACAAAAATGGTTACAAAGTACACTTGGATTTCATAACTACCAAGTCTCTTCCTACCCTCTGCAGTAAGTGCTGGTGGTAAAAGAGGCAACAAGAGACTGATGAGGGTCAATGGGTTGATGAAGGTGCATAAGCGGCTGATATAGGTGTACAGAGGGGCATCAGGGGCACCAGCATCTACAGAACTGCAAAGTCAGAAGATGCCACCAAGTCTGAGGAAGTTGTGGTGATAGATACTGGTGTATAATAGTTCATGATGTCTTTATAACAACCCCATAAAGAGGTAATGTTTTACACATTTTTTATTGATGCATTATAGTTGTACATAATGGTGGGATTTGTAGTTACATTTTCATACCTGCATACAGTATAACAATATAATTTGGTTAGTATCATTTCCCAATGTTTCCCCTTCCCCTTCCCTCCTCCCTCTTCCTGGTCTCTGTACTCTACTGTTCTTCCTTTGATTTTCATGAGATCCATTCCCATCTTTCTTTTTCTTTTTCCTCTCTAACTTCCACATACGAGACAAAAAATATGATCCGTGACTTTCTGGGTTTGACTTCTTTCACTTAACATGTTGTTCTCAAGTTCCATCCATTTTCCTGCAAATGACATAATTTCATTCTTCTTTATGGCTCCATTGTGTCCATATACCACATTTTCTTTATCCATTCATTCATTGATGGTCACCTAGGCTGGTTCCATAGTTTGACCATTGTGAACTGTGTTGCTAATAAACCTGGGTGTGCATGTATAGCTACCATGCTGACTTTTTTTCTTTAGAATTAAAGTACCAAGGAGTGGTATAGCCAAATTGTTTGGTGGTTCCATTCCTACTCTTCTGAAGAACCTACATGGAGAGAATTATGAACCACAAGTTCCAGATGAAAAACCGAGGCATGGGTAAGTTACCCTAGGTAGCTAGGAAGCGACAGCCAGATCCAAAGCCAGACTACAACCTCCTGGGAAGGAGTAGAGGTGATACTGCTGTCCTGCTCACCTTGTAGGCATTCCAGCCTTAAGATCAGGTTTGTGTCATTTACTGCAGTATTTTCAAAAATTTCCCCTTAAATTTGTATAACACAGTGAAAATCCATTTAAAAATACAATATGAATTTGAAATAGGAAGGGCCATATTCTTGTAGTTTCCTTAACATAGCCACCCCTTTCCTTCCTTATGGGATCCACCAAGGGAGTCCCACAGAATAGAGTATAAGCTACCATTTTTACTTTTGGGATGAATATTTTGTCTGACAATAAAACAGGTTGTTGGAAGGCCAAGACTTCACTCATGGGAAGGCTAATAAAGTCTGGAGAGATTCCAGGAAAACTGGATTCAATTTTGTTCTTGTAAAGTTAATTTGAATTATACTACTGTGTCAAAGGACATGATCTGGAGCTGCGGGTAGATGCTTTGTTTCTCTTCATCTCTATTCAGAGCTCTAACCATTCTCAAAATCTAATGCAAATCTGAAGATGATAGCAGGGCATTTGATTGGCTTTTGTACAGGTTTATTCTTTTCTTCTAACACAAAATCTCAAGTTCCAACAACCTAAAGGTCTAGCCTTTGCTTTGTCTGGTTTGGCAGTTACTAGAATAGCATGTACCCGCTAATTTCTTATTTTAAAAATACTTTCGTTGCAAATCTTCTCTCATCTGCTTTTGTAATGTTCTTACCACCATGCAAAATTTCACTCAGGGATCTCTGGCTTTGGTCCTAGCAGACTGGAGACGATGAAATGTGTACTGCCAGGTATATATCATAGGACATTTCTGTACAACTGAACTGAAAGACAGATTCATGTGGAATCAAATGAAATAATAAAGGAATCCTATAAGTCTCAAAGAGCCCATCAAAATTCTTGAATGGAATTAGATCTGGCAAATGGAAATACAGCTGCATTTTCAATAATTTAGAAAAAATACTCATTATAATACTGGCAACAGCAAAACAGATTAAAAATTTAATATCATTTTAAAAATTTAATATCATTTCAAAATTATGGAAAACCATAATTTTTTCACATAATTGATAAAGTAAAAGAAAACTTGGTTTACTGTAAGAAGTGAGAAGAACTATTAAAATACTATATCCCTTATTTAATAAACATGTGATCAACTAATGTTTCTAAATTTCTAAATGTTTCTAAATTTCAGTTTTCTCCTCTACAAAATGAAGCTAATACTCCTATCTACTTCATTTTTTTGTGAGACTGAAATGAAAAACCATGTGTAATATATAAAGTACTCTATAAATAAAATATGTTAATTGTATGATTTCCAATATTCCAAACTTAGAATCATAAAATCTTATATTAGAAAGGAACAGTGGAGGAATCCAAAATACTCATCTGTTCTGTAACATTAAAAAATAATTGTCCTATTTCTTGTTGATAATTCCTAGCAATGGATTGGATGCAGCCGTTCTATATTTGGCAAATATCTCTGGTGACCCAGAGGGGGAAATTAAGGTGCAAGACACTTGTTATGAACTGTTCTTGCTGTCATTATTTGAGGAAAAGTGATAAGGGGCAGGACTGGGCAGAGGGATACGTCCTGCCACCATGAAGTCCCAATGAAGGCTTCAGCTGGATCAGTGCCAAGCTTGGGCCTGCAGTGGCATCTCAGAGGTGTTGAGTTTGGGCTGGAAGGCCAAGCCTTTAAACTCTATCATGACCATGGATGTTGTCTTCCCTTGGAAGGAAGTACCATCTTGGGCAAAGCAATTTTCTCTAGCTTAAGTAGTCTCTAAGGAAGGCTAAAATCTGAGGATCATCTTCTGTCATTGTCCTCAGCTAGCGGAACAAGTCCTTCATTCCTCAAGGAAGCCCTAATTGTCACAGCATCCACCACAGCAGGCCCAGCAAGTAAGACATCTGCCTTGTGTTGAGCTGACATCTTCCTTACTGTCATATCAACAATGCTCTTCTGAGTCGACTTAAAACCTTATCAATGTTTTCTAACAGATAATTATTTACTATATTCTAGATGCACTGGTACTATCATATTGATACACATGCACATATATGTATTTACATCACATACATGAGATGTATACTTCATATATATCATAGACACAATGCTCAAACATATTTTGACACAGATGTTTATCTGCATATACTCCACTATACTTGACACAGCTTTTAGTAACTGTAATAAAGTCATTTATTAGAGACCATAAAATGAACCTGGTCCTCTGGGAGAACCAGAGTAGGAGATCATGAATCCTGCTTTAGACATACTGACTGCACTTTCAAGTCATTCACATGAAAATATTGGGTAGGCATTTGGATATCAACATCTGGAGCTTCAGAACGAAGTCTGCAGTAGAGATAAATAATTAAGAGTTGGTGATTATATGGTAAAGCTATGGGGACAAGAGTGAGATTATGAAAAGAAAAAATAAAGAGTAGCACACAACAAGGAAACCTATTCTAGATGGTGTGTTTGGATTGCTTTGGTTGGTACTGGCCTTTTCAATCATTAAAAAAAGTCGATTTGGTTGCTGATTTTATTTATTTATTTATTTATTTATTTATTTATATATTGGAACCAGGGATTGAACTCTGGGGTGCTTAACCACAAAGTCACATCCACAGTTCCTTTTTATTTTTTATTTTGAGACAGAGTCTCACTATGTTGTTTAAGGCCTCATTAAGTTTCTAAGGCTGATTTTTTGAACTTCGATCCTTCTGTCTCAGCCTCCTGAGCTACTGGGTTTACAGGTGTGTGCTACCATGCTGGGCTGATTGCCAATCTTTATTAATCAAGAAATTCTAAATAATCCAGACTTAAGGTACTCTTGAAAAACCAGAAGTTCTGACGACATTTATTTTGTATTCCTGGATGTCAATAATGAGTTGAAGCTGGGTTTCCCCTTTAGATGTCAGGTTTTTCCTTCACTGGGTGATTTTTCCTGGTCCACTTCATTCTAGAAGGCTACCTTGCTCACCCTCTGAGGTGTATGTGCACTTATAGGTACAGAGTGAAAGAAGAAGGGAACCCATGACTGGGGCATGAGAATCATCAACACTTAAAGGCCAGAAGATGAAGAGAAGTCTGCAACTGAGCTAGGAAAAAGAGTGGCCAAGGATGTAGGAGGATTGAATTGTAGAAGGAAGGGAAAAGAGAAGTGGTTAGCAGTGTAACTTCTTCAGAGAAATCATACCTATTGGAGAGGGAGAGAAATGATCTTAGAGGGTGATTTTGGTAGAGCAAGCAGGGCAAGAGTGAGATTGTAGTGGGTTAAGGAGTGAATCAGGGATAGTGAAATGAAAATGTACACAATGTTTTGAGAAATATAGCTTTGAAGGTGAGTATAGAAATAGGGATTAGGGGACTGGGGTTGTGACTCAGTGGTAGAGCGCTTGCCTAGCACGTGTGAGGCACTGGGTTCAATCCTCAGCACCACATACAAAAATAAACAAAGATAATGTGTCCATCTACAACTGAAAATATTAAAAAAAAAAAAGGGGGGGAATTAGCTGGAGGGAAGTTAGGTGGTGTTGAAGTGAGATTGATGGTAGTGTGGTTGAAGGGTAATTAGAAGAACAGAAATAGAAGTATTCCACACAAATCCTTGCTTTAAGTATTCTTTTCACTTTTATGTAGTTTGAACTACATTAAAAAACATCAGAGAAATGGAAAATGAAAGGTGTTTGTGTTTTATTAAAAATAATCATGATTAATTGCTTAGTGGTCAACTTGTATAGCTCAAATTGAAATGGAGAGAAATAGAAGACAAAGCATTTTCTCCTTGAATTGTTTAGTCCAATGCTTCAAATCCTCATTTTGCTTTTAACTAAGAAAATCTTGTCTGGCATGCTATCTAACTTATTTATTATTTGAAAAGGAAAAATTTCTCATTTAAGTCTCAAATATTATTCAGATTAAGTGTCTTTGACAAAAAAAGGAGAAGAAGAGAAGCATATTTTGCATGATCCTAGTGCAAAGATAGATGTATGATTCTAATATACTATTTTAAAACATTTATTTTTTTCCCCTGTATGTGGGATAGGAATTAAAGCATGGATTTTATTCCTGGCAGTATCTCACAGATTCTTTTGATGAACACATATATCATGGGCCACTCTGGCTGTATGTAGCCCTCCATCTGCTCAGGGTGGGCACTGGCATCCTTTGGCAGGACAGTTCTCCTGGGAGCTCCTTGGGACTGCCTGCCAGGTACTTAGTAAGATTTCCCTGCAGGAGGCTATCCGTGGCAAGGCTAGGGAGCTGCTGAGGCTGCCACCTAAATCTCCTTAGTTACTAATCATTGTCTCTTTCTCAGTGGAAAGGGCCCCAGAGTCCAGTTTTTTCCACAAATCATGACACAAAGCCCCCAGGGTGTGAAGATTGAGGGTGGGGTGGAGGAAACAAGTGAAGGACTCTCTCTCCTTTTGTGTTACTCTCTTAGAGGGTACAGAAAGTCAATCATCTTAGGACCTCATGTGTTCTGAGCAAAGTAGTCTTTTCTTTTGTCGATTTCTTTTTCTCTTAGAGTCAACTGTGTGTGTTTAGAGGCAGAACAGAGATAGAGTTTCCACTTCTATACTTATATTCAACCAGAATGGTCAATAGAAAAACTTCTGAAGCTTTAAAATATAATTCTCAGGCTTATGTGCTGATCATTATTTCTATTTTTATATTTGTCCCAAAGACAGATGTCATATTTACTTCTGGTTGAAACCACTGACCTGTCTGTTTCTGTTATGGTTTGAATGTGAGGTGTCGCCCCGCAAAGCTCAGGTATGAGACAATGCAAGAAGGTTTAGAGGAGAAATGATTGTATTGTGAGACCTCTTAACCCAATCAGTGGATTAATCCCCCTGATGGGCTTAACTGAGTGGAAACTGAAAATGAGTAGGGTGTGGCTGGAGGAAGTAGGTCCCTGGAGGCATGACTTCAGGGCATATATTTTATAACTGGTGAGAGGAGTTTCTCTTTCTGCTTTCTGATCATCTCGGGAGCCACTTCCCTCCTCTGTACTCTTCCACCATAATGTTCTGCCTCACCTTGAGCCCTGAGAAATGGAGTCCCTGAGGAATGGAGCTGGCTTCTTACAAATTGAAACCTCTGAAACCGTGAGCCCTCAAATAAACTTTTCCTCCACCACAATTGTTTTGGTCAGGGTCCTTTAGGTGCAACAGAGCAAAGCTTACTAAAACAGGTTCCCCCATCCTCAAAATCAAGGAACGAGTCACTCTCTCTTCAGATGGTTTCTAGACTGACTATCAAATATGTTTCTTTGCTCAGTTCTTCTCAGCTGTTTATGTACTCTGATCAGCAGGATCTTTTTAAGTTTAGGTCACAAGGATAGATCTGAGAGACTGCCAGACCATGAATTTATAGTCTTCACATTAATATTTTTTCTATCTATCCATCCATCCATCATCTATCTGCCTATTTATCTATTCCTTCATTCATCTTTCTTTATCAGTTCATGACATGATTATATTATTGAGAATCTTTTTAATTTGTCCATTTTTCATTACTATGATTAAATAGCTGAACAGGCTAAATTTATAAAGAAAAAGGACTTATTTAGCTCATAGTGTTGGAGTCTCAAAGGCACAATGCTAACATTACCTTAGCTCTAGTGAGGACCACATGGTGTGTGGTGTTAAAAAATCAGGAGAGCGTGTGAGCATGAGAAATCACACCACCAAACAGGCAGCCAGAGCAAGACGGAAGTCCCAGTCCCTTCTGAGGGCACTTGACCCAGTGGACCTAAGCACCTGCCACCAGACCACCCTTCTATTTTTCATTTGCTTTTTGATTTTTGCTGGTGTTTTAAAATAAACTTTTGACATATAATTATGAAAACTATTTAAATAATTTTAAGGTGAAATCTATGAAACCAAAGTCTGTTCAAAGAAGTCTAATTTCTAGTTTCTATCCCTGTCCCCTTCATCTGATATGAATAATGTTTCTGTTTAGCTTCAGATTATCTTCAGGCCCCTTATCTTAAAGATCTTAGCACCAAACATTGTCACACTGAGGACCAAACTCCTAACACATGGATCTCGGGGGACAAATCCCATTGAAACCATAGCCCCTGCTACATGAGAGATACTGGGAATATAGTGGCAAGCAAAGCCAACCTGGTACCTAACTTCAGTGGGGAGAAGTCACCAATCAAATGCTCATGCAAGGGGCTGGGGTTGTGGCTCAGTGGTAGGGCACTTGCCTATGACGTGTGAGGCACTGGGTTAGATCCTCAGCACCACATAAAAATAAATAAATAAAGATATTGTGTCCATCTACAACTAAATAATTTTTTAAAAATGCTTATGTAAATATATAGTTGCAAACTGTATAAAAGCCACAAAGGTTGAAGTGAGATTGTTTATCAGAAGATTCAGATGTGTGCTCATCAGGGTCAAGAAAAATTTTGTGATAAAGTAATTTGAGCTAAAATCTGATGGATGAACAGATGTGCCAGGGTTATTGGAGGTGAGCATGTATCTCGAATTATTCTCTTAAGTAGGCTATTAGAAGGGAAATTTCTGGGTGAAAGTTTGTGATTTTAAAAAGAATTATGTTTTCTCATATTTTTCTCTAACTTTAAAACTCATTGAACACAATTTTTATATAATGCAAATTTAAGGAGTAAGAAATGTCTTTTCTTGCCTTCAGTCACTTAAAAGTTTCCAACATCCTACTCCAATTCCCTCAGAATATTTTATGTGCATTTCCTTCTAATTAGGAATAAAGCACAATACAATAGTCAAATCCTGAGAATTTGCATTGATTCATTAGTACTCTCTAATCCTTCAACTTCCTTAAAATTTTGTCAGTTTTTCCAAATCTAATCCTTTGTAATAAAAGATCCAGTGTTGAAGCCAGTTCTCAGGAATTGTTAGTTTGCTTCATTCTTGACTATTTCCTCAGTCTTTCCTTGACTTTCATGACTTTGACTCTTCTGAATGTTATGGGGCACAACTTAAGAACAGACCAATCACCTCTGAGAATCCAAATTTGAGAGTATTTATTAATCTGGCTTGCTAACTGTCTTACACAATGCCCCCAAAATGGCTATTGGGAGAACAGCACCAACCACAGGGTTGCAGGGGTTTTCATACCATAAATCAATACATCATTCATAAGTGTCTGTTGCTATGATTCGAAATTACAGACTAGCATCATGAGATCTAAAATTTTTAGCAGAGGGGGCAGTGAGTCAAAATGACCTTACTTAGGTACAAACTAAAGAATGGTTACTAACATCTAAACAATCACTGTTAACATGGTACATTGTTTAGGAAACTAGGAATCAAAAAGAGAACAATTTTTCATTATTTAAAAATTGCCATTTCATCATTTTGTATTGCCAAACAAGTCATGCTAAGTAACTGTTGAAGTGTACAGAGGCAGGTGTTCCCATGGGAGAAGCATTTCCTACATAACATGGAGTCTCAAGGTAAAATGGAGTCTGTTTAGTCATTGCCTATATAGCTTGACCTATAACGTTTCCATGGAGTCAAATGTCAACCTATTACAGGAACATCATGGTTCAGTTATTATTTGAAATGTCCCTGCAGTTGGGTTTGTCTGATGGTTCCCCATGATCCGGTTCAGGCAGGAATATCACAGAAGTGATGCTGTGTTTTCAAGGTGTCTAACAGGTGGCACGAAGTATAACATGCTCATGTTGTTTGCTTAATTAAAGTGGCTCTGAAGTTTTCTTTCCTGAGTACCCTTTTTACTTTTGAAATTAATATGTTGAGACTATGAAAATATTCTATTCTTTATAAAACTTTCAATTTATTCATTTATGTAAGACTGGACTCATTATTTTCTCCTTTATGCAAATGATTATAATCCATTACTATCATTATTTAATTTGATCCACATATTATCTCCTATTTTTTTGGCTTCTGTGACCATTTGACATTTCCCTATTATTCTTTGAGCAATTTTTTCTTTCTGGTATATGATGTCACAGGCTCATCTTATGTTTTTCCCATCTTATCCTGTAATTAGCCACTTTTAAAAAAAAGAAAAGAAAAGCTCTGTTACTTTTATATTATTTAGAAACCAAAATCTGGGCACCAGGTTTACTCACTCTATGGACTATCACTGCTCCCAGACCTTTTCAGTAGGTAAAGCACCTTGTGTCTGTCTCTGTCTCTCTCACACACATGCTTATCTTTATATTTATGTACATTGCAAAACATGAGTTCACACTAATATCTCTGATTCTAATTTAATACGTATTAATACTAGTTTGTTCTAGTTTCTCACTTTCCATGTTTGTAATTTCCTTCTTTAACAGTGAGAAGCCTGGTTCTCTTAACTCAAATTTTAATGCATATACTTATTAATCAATCCTCCTATAAATATCCAACATCTCATTGCTACCTCTGCCCCTCTCCTCTGTGCATGCCCTTCTCAACCAACTCAGGCCTGACATTCCTGATCTGAGCTTCCTCTGTCACGCCTCTACATAGATGCCCTCCTTTACCCTGTTTGAGCTCCGATGTCTTGTACCATCAATAAAGACCTCCTGTCTGTACACCCTCTTTACTTTGCTCATATTTTGACAATCAATGCTGGGCTGCTTCTGCTCCATTGGGGGCCTTCTGAAGCTAGGTTCTCCTCAGCTTGCTCAGACTCCAACATCCTACTTTGGGTCACAGGCTTGATGAATGACCTCTTTACCTTGCTTAAGGTGGGACACTGCATACTGAGCCCTCTTTTGTGCAGAGATATCCTCCTCAGTCAGCATGGGCTCCACACACAATGCTGGCTGCCACCTTCTGCTTGGACATCCTCCCCATCCTCCTCAGGCTCTGACATCCTACTCTCCTTGTCCCTCCTAGTTCCTTCTCATCTGTGGATCTTCCCACATTTTGCTATTTTACCATATTTACTGCTAATCTTTTCCCAAGGTATTTTAAAACATTGCTGATAAGTAACTAGGATTATATATTTTATCCTGTTGGTATAAAACATTTAATCAAATCATTAAGAATGTTTGTTTCACATTATTTGGATATAACATTATTTACCTGTATTAGCAGGTTGATACCTTAGGAGAGGAATTACGAGGTCCAAAGTATCAATATTTTAAGCATCTTGACATACATTTTCAGATAACCATTTAAGAAAGGTTATACATTTAATTATTCCTAAGAAAACTTATAAATGTAATACTGTGCCAATAAAAACAATGCCAGGTTTTTTGAAAAAGAAGAAAGCAAGATAATTTTAAAATTTGTTAAAATATATAAACAGAATGGCCATAGAAACTCTGAAAAAACAATACAATGACTGGGTGTAGGGGAATTACTCTTATCATATTTTTTAATTAAAAGAGAATGATACTGGTGACAGGAGACCAGTGAAACAGAATAGATATTCAGAAATAGGCCCAAGCATATGTCGAAATTTAGTATATGAAAAAGGTGACATCTCAAGAAAATGTGATATGTGGAGGCTGATCAGATTGAATCTGTTCCTCACCCTGTGCCCCAGGATAAACTGAAAATGTTTCAGAGAAGTTACCATGAAAATTGAAACATGCACTCATTAGGAGAAAACTTGGTTTTAATATGAACCAAAATAACAAACCGATAAATGTGACTACATAAAAAAATTTTTGACCACATTGAAAAATATCATAAGCAAATAAAAGGATGAATGAATACTGGGAAACATATTAGTTATTTCACACACCTAGGACTAATAAAGCTAAGACATAAAAAGAAGAGAATGACCCTAAATCTAGTAGAAAAATGGACAGAAGACATGAAAAGTTTACATAAAAAAGTGCAAAGACCCTCAAAACATATTTAAAAATATATTGCTCATAATAAGGGAGATGCATACTAAAATTATACTGCCTCTTCTCAATTATTGGATTGACAAAATTCCAAAAGTTGACAATGTTTCGTTGGCAAGGTTGGGGGGAATGCAAAATGGTGCAACTGCTACAGAAGGAAACTTGACATTGTCCAGCAAAATGGCATATGATTTTTGTCTTTCAGTCAGCAGGCCCACTCTAAGGAATCTATCCTAAAGATACGTTGATAAAAAATATGACATGTCAGGGAAGTGGGAAAGACTGGATTCAATCCCAATTGCCTTCTGTTAGGGTTTAGATATTGAGTGTCCTCCAAAAGCTCATGTGTGAGACAATAAAAGAACATTCAGAGGTGAAATGACTGGGCTATGAGCACCTTAACCCAATCAGTGAATTAATTCCTTGATGGCATTAACTGAGTGGTAACTGAAGGCAAGCAGGGTGTGCTGGAGGAGGTGGGCATGGGGGCATGACTTTGGGGTATATATATTGTATCTGATGAGTGGAGTCTCTCTGCTTCCTGCTCATCACGTCTTGTGCTGCTTTCCTCTACCACACTCTTCCTCCATGATGTTCCGCTTCACCTCAAATCCCAAGGAATAGAGCCAGCTCTCTATGGACTGAGACCTCTAAACCATGAGCCCCTAGGTAAACTCTTCCTCCTCTAATTGTTCTTGTCACGTCTTTTAGCCAGAGCAGTGAAACAGCTGACTAAAACACCTTCAGTAGGATTCTACTTGAATGAATTAGAACCTATACATAAATGGATCAATGCCTATGCTCAAATAATGCTCTATAACAAATCACTCTGTAAACCTTTGCTGAAGGCAGGTGTTCAAAGAATGCATGCTACTACATTATAGCAGAAACACACACCCACACCCACAGGATAATACATATCCTTTATTTTACACACATGACAGTGCATGATATATATTGTTTTCTCCCTGCCATTTCACTTGATTGTATATGTTAAAGATAATTTTATATTGTTATATAAAAAGCTTTCCATTCTTTGCAGTGGTAGCATTTGATTTTATGGTATGAAGGCACCATTATTTCTAAAACCAACTTCTTATTGAAGGACATGTCTATTGCTTCCAATTATTTATTATTAAAAATTGCTGTCATGCATCACCACATATATGTACATGTATATAAACACATACTTTTGCACATATGTGCATATGTCCTAGATTACCTCTTTAGAAATGAAAATTTTCAGCACATTTGAAATGATCCTTCCATTCATCATTATAGTGTTGGCTATGTTTCTGGATTTTGCATTTAGTGTTGCATTAATTCTTTGAAGAATATTTCCTGGGCTCTTCTTTGTAAAAATAGTATAAAGTGATTGGGAGCAATGTATTTTTTTGTGTTTATGGAATTACCTGTGAGCAACATGAAGAGGTTGGGAAGAACCATGATGTATAAAAGGAAAAATGTGCAATTATATTTCTTCCATATATTCTTATTAATTCACTGACTAAAACTGAAATGTTCTTTATTACAATAGACGAAAATTTGGGAAGAACCTAACAATTTGCATAATTAATCAAGCTACATAATATTACATAAAGGACAATAACAACTGAATCACACGTAAGACCAGACTTCAAGTTTTGTTTTGTTTTGTTTTGTTTTTTTGGCACCGGGGATTGAATTGAGGGTGCTTAGCTACTGAGTCACATCCCCAGTCTTTTTTATATTTTATTTTGAGACAGGGTCTCACTAAGTTACTTAGGGACTTGAGTGTTTGCTGAAGCTGACTTTGAACCCCGATCCTCTTACCTCAGCTGTTGGGATTACCAGCGTGTACCACCGCACCTGGCATTAGACTTCAAGTTTTGAGAAACAAAATATAGAATAATTACTATAAGGGGAATTTGTGGACAAAATTTTCATGAGCTTTAGGTAGCAAGACTGAAATAGAAATTTAAAGGAATTTTTTAGTTTTTTTTTTTCCTTTTATTTTTGAGAGTTGACTTATGGCTCGAGGGAAATTTAAGGAACTAATACAATTAAAGAAATGGGTTAGATGTTGACAATAATTATGAAGAAAGGGAAGTGGTTTCCAACACAGAAAATATCTTGAAAGGTTGTACAGATTTAGGAAATACAGTGATCAAGACTCAGGGGATACCTTGAATAGTACAGAATAGTGTAAGAAGAGAAGAGTGGGAAACAAACTCTGAAAATTAAAATATTGTCTGATGGTCAAGAATTCACATCAAAATCATCAAAATCCGTACTTACGTGAGCCTCCCCTTGTTTGCCTCAATCAATATGTATCTGGATCTGTATTTGTGTATATGTGTTTGATTCTTTCATTCCCTCAGAGAACTGGGAAATTCTGCAGCATAGTCACATGTCTTGGCTACAGCACCTTTGGTCCATATGATATGTTTGTTTTTTTTTTCTCCATACACAAGTTTTTAAGCTGTATTTTTCTTCTCTACTCAATAGTCTTTTCTATAATTTAAAACCAAGAGTTTGATTTCTTTCCACTGTCAGCTCATCCACCCCTCACACAAAGACTCTTTTGTTTTCTTGTTTGTGGAAACTGCTTGCTCTCACATTCTGGCATTTGTTCACACATGCAGCCGTTGTGTATTGTTGGCAAATGCCCTTGTGTCTAGTTCTAAAGAAATGTCCCCCCCTCCAGTGTGTGTCTCATACTTCCTCTGGCCCTGACCTATCTCTTCGGCCTGATTTGACTTATCTGTGTGGGTTGGTGCTGCCAGTTTCCTATTCCTTGTGAGTCAATTCAATGAAAAGACATCAACATCAGCACCCTTCCCTGAACACATTCACATATACACAAATCCTTGGGGAAAGTTACCGTGTTGGCATTTTGAGGTGATAATTATAAGGGTAGAATGAGGAAGTTGGAGAGTAGGATAATGAATTCAGTAGATCTTACAAGACAAATTACTTGATTTGATTATCAAAGCCCATCCAATATCTACTCCTGTTTGTATTCTGAGTAGGCGACATAATGTATTCGCTTCTTTCTTTTTCATGTGGCAAGTGGATACTTGTGTAAACAGAGGGGAGAATAGTCCACATTTGTCTGTTCTGTTTCCAGTACTATGATCCAGGCTGTTTTGTTTCCAAGAACCGGACAAGTTTGGAGCTATTGTTTGTTGACTCAATCCGTGGAGTTCAGTTAGGGAACAGGAATAGTCAAATGCTCTCAAAATGGAGATGGTATGGCCCAGTAGCATCTGCCAACTTTACTGAAAGTTTTCTTGTTTCATCATTGCCATCTCCAAAAAACAAAATTTCTTCTCTCATTATCACCATTTCTGTAAACCAGTTTCTTTTAGCAACCCAGCCCTGTATTAATTTTCTGCCAGGCAGGATACTCCAGTTTTCTGCAGAGGTCTCCTTTTTCCTGTTGCAGTTCCCCATTGATTCTTTTTCTTATACTCCTTCCTGGAATATTATCAACCTAGCATGATTAAAAGAAATTATACTAGGGATACAGAGGCACTTTACCACTGAGCTACATCCTCAAACTTTTTTTTAAATTAAATTTTATTTTATTTTTTAGTTTACAGACTGCCTTTTGATTCATTGTACACAAATGGGGTACAACTTTTCATTTCTATGGTTGTACACAATCAAACTTTTTTCTGAATTTTTAATTTTTGAGACAGGGTCTCATTATGTTGCAGAGACTGGAGTGGAACATGTGATACTATGTCAGCCTCTCAAGTAGCTGGGTTTGCAGGTATATGCCACCACTACCAGCCTAGAGTGAATTTAATTTTAACTATCACATCACCTTCCTTTCTTTTATTCAGCATATATTGAAGGTCTATTTGCCAAGCATCATGCCAGATACCAAGGATACACTAGTAAAAATGTAGCAAAATGTAGTTTAGAAGAGAAGAAATACATTTTAAATAGTAGCGAATTATAGTTGAAATATGATAAAAGGCACAATTATGACAAATCTATTTCTGCAGATCTTAATTGGCTTTATTTGCCATTCTTGGATTGGCTAGCAGTCTGGACCAAAACCTGGTTCAGAATGCTTCCCCTTCCCCTCCACCCTACTGGATGGATAGGTTATAGTTATAGCCAGAGGAAAGGAAGTGAGGTGCCGAGACAGTCTGATCCGTTACAGTTCCTGTCTTATTCAAACATGGTTTGAGCAGCTGGCCATTTGTGATTGGTAGGATTCAACTACTTATTATGAGTAGATCATAGTCAGTTTACATATCAAGTTAGATTACAGTTCACTGTGCATGAAAACACATTTAGACCCCACTTAGACTATGTACAGAGGTAGCTTTAGGCCACCTTTAATTCATTCTAACAAATGCGCTGCCAAGGGGAGTATAAGAACATAACAGGAACTAATTCTGCCTGTGGAAATGACATGTGGAGACACCTGGAGGGTGAGTAGGAATTACTGAGAAAAAGGTAGGGACACAGTTCATGGGACATTTTTCAGGCAGAGGGAGTGGAATGTAGAAAAGCCTCAGACTTCAAAGGTTAGGGTTGATTAACAAAAGACCAATGAGTCCTGAACTGAGGGTAAATAGAGTGAGTCTGAGATATTTACCAGAGGCCAGGTTGATCAGAGCCTCACAGTAAGCTTGAGTTTAAGGCTTATACTTTTGGAATATGGTGAATTTAGAATTTAATCTACTGTTTGTAGATGCTTGTGAGAGGGACTGAAGAAGACAACAAAATGTACCAGAGACTTAAGAGAGAGAAACTGTTGTCCTAATCTTGCTAACAATTTTATTTCTAAAGATGAAACCATCATTTTATTTTATCTTTTGTTTTGGAAAGACTTGTTTTAGTGTCTCATTCATGATTGTATAAGGCTAACTGGAACATGCTTCTTTGGGAGAAGTGTCATAGAGATAATTTTGTGGGAATCACCTCGTTCTTGCTTTAGGGAGAGCTGTGAGCTCCTTTTTAATGACCATTGGCCTGTGGAAATTAAAGACTGGAGGACAAATCCTAAAGCCATCTATTATCAGAATTCTTTCCTAATCTGGGGGTTAGTCTTTTGTTCAATTCAGGCCTTCAACTGAATGAACAAAGCTCATCCATCTTATGAAGAACAATCTGCTTTACTTGCAGTCTACTGACTTAAATGTCAAAATTCTCACAGAAACATCTGGAATATTGTTTGACCAAATATCTGGGCCCTGTGGTCCAGCTTAGCCATTGCATATAATTAACCATTATACATCCTTCAATATTTATGTCTGAGAAGTTATACTACTCCTTTATGGCTTTTTAAAATACACAAAGACCAATAATGTCCCCAAATAAAAAAATGATCTTTTCTATGTGTATATAAGTTCCATTTAGTCCTTTCAAACCCAAGAATGTGACAATTATTTCTTCCCTTTCCCTTAGATTTAGGAAAAAGTAAAGATACCTCTTTTTGCCATATTCTATCAAAATTTCATCATTCAATTATTCATTCATTCTTTCAGTTTTTCAACAAGTATTTACTAAAGACATAGGCATTGAAATAACATAGTGATAGAGATAAAAGATTAGATCCTCAAAAACAAGACCTTAAACAAGAGAATGACAGTTGGCTGGAGTAGTGAAAATAAAGGAAAATGGCTGCGTAACAGTCATTAGATTTATAACAGGTGATCCAAAACTTTTATAGAGAGGACAATTTTATGTGCAAATTAAACAAGTGAAAATTTATGAGTTTTATAAAATTTAAAAATCATGATGTTCACAGATACATTTCCTGAATAAGGAAGAAGATGAGCAAAGATATTTATTCAAACCATTTTTAATGTTGACTAATGTGATGTGCTTTGGAACCAAATGCCTTAGTCAAGAATGCACAGATCCTAATACACAGTCAATGACCCTTTTGTTGCTCCCTCAATCTCCTTTCCTCCATAAGACCTTGATCTTACCCCTGCTGTCTTGCCAACTCCTCAGGAGTTCAACTGCCAGCGTTGTTGGGACATAACTGTGTGGGGAGTGGCTGAGAGGATGCTCCAGTGGCCCAGTGTGAGTGCCTCATTACCATGTTTTTAAGTGTGAATAAAATTAAAACCATGACCCGTAGAACTCTAAATTGGTCTCCAGTGACCCTTACCTTCAGCTAATCCTCTCCCTCTTGGGTGTGGATGTTACCTGTGAATATAATGAGGCATTTATCCCATGATTATCCTATACCATGTGGCAAAAGGGAGATTATATTGGCATGGGGCTGAGATGATCAGGTAAGCCTATAAGAGCAAAGCATTTCTCTGGCAGATCACTGAAGGAAATGTCAATATTTGAAGGTAAACTGTTGGCTTTAAAGAATGAAGAGCACCCCTTGGCAGAGTCCCTGCTTGACAGCCAGCAAGGAAACAGGGAGCCCAGGCCCAAAACCCCCAAGAAGTACATTCTGCTGATAATAAGAATGAGCGTGGAAATGGATTTTGTTTCTTGAGAATCTCCAGATGAAAACTCAGTTCAACTGACACCTTCATTTCCATCTTGTGATATGAGTGGAGAACCCAGCCATATGGTGCCAGACTCTGACCAACAGAACCATGAGCTAAGCAAGAATGCTGTTTTAAACCAGGTGTAGGGGCACATACCTGTAATCCCAATGACTCCGGAGGCTGAGGCAAGAGGATTACAAGTTTGAAGCCAGCCTCCTCAACTAGCAATTCAGTGAGACTGTCTCAAAATAAAAAAATAGGGAATTGAGGAGGGGGAAGGGACAGGAAAGGAGAATAGTAGGATTCTGACTGAACTTTCCTCTGCATGCATGAATGTGGCATGATGGGTCCCAGCATTGGGTGTATCCATAGGATGCTATTATTATTATTATTTTTTTAAGTAACTGTAAAAGAATTGAAGAGGGATTGGTGGAATGGAGGGAAGGGATTGGGGGGTCAGGTGGAGGGGGAAGTACTGGGGATTGAACCGGAGTGAGTTGTGTTCCATGCTTTTGTGATTATGTCAGGGTGTAACCTGGTGTTTTGTATAACTGAAAAGAATAAATAATAAAATTTTAAAAGGCTGGGGATATAACAGTGATAAGACACTCTGGGTTCAATCTCTAGGACAAAAAAAGAAAAGAATGTTGTTTTAAGCTGCTAAGCTTGTGGCAACTTGTTGTGTAGCTAAATAAAACTAAAACAAAAACAAAAATAAAACAACTTTTATTTCTTTCAGATGTGATATGTGCTGAGCTGCTCCTGAGGTGGCCTTGCCCTGTCGAACTTGAAAGATCAGCGAGGGCTCTGAGATCATGGCAAAGGGACGTGGCTGGGGCAACGTCTGTAAAGGAAAGGGGGTGGCTTTCGGAGAGGCCCAATGCGAACCTTGCAAAATCTTGGAGCATGTTAGAGAAGGGCCTCTCCCTCATAATCTTCGAGGTAACACTGAGCCCAGGTCCACAAGTCCAGATGACACCTTTGTGCACATGGGCACAGGCAGTTAAGGAGGTGCTAATAATACAATTTAAAATAAAGGTGCCCTGTCCTCTGGGGGGATGTGGCATTGTGTCAGGGTTTATGTCTTGTCAGATGAGACTGGATTCAATCTTAGCTTAACCCTTTAGGGCCTTTTTGTGCAGAAAAAAAACACACACACAAAACAAATAAAACAAAACAAAATAACCTTGTACAATCATGTGATGGTGCTGGAGAAGTGCAAGTTGAGGTTTATGTAAGAGAGACAACGGTAATTCTTCTTTTTTTATAGATTTTTTTGGGGAGGGTACTGAGGATTGAATCAAGGGTTACTTTATCACTGGGTTACATTCCCAGCCCCCCCCCCCTTTTTTTTTTGAGACAGGATTTGGCTAAATTGACGACGCTGACCTCACACTTCTGATCCTCCTGCTTCAGCCTCCAGAGTTGCTGGAATTATAGTTATGCACCACTGTGCCAGGTGGCAATTCATACTTCTATGTAATTATTGAAGTCTCCTAAAAGTCTTTTCCAAGTCAACTGCTGAAAGTAGAATGATCATTATGGTTCATAGTAAGTAAGGTGTTGGAAATATGTACTTCCAAAGGAAATGAGAGTACTTGGGAGTAGAAAGATGGGTACGTGTTGTGTACAGCACAGCTAGGCAAACTTTTTGTTAAAACACCGAAGAGTAAATATTCTGGGTTTTGTAGACACAGTGTACGTGGCGATTATTAAACTCTGCTTGAAAGCAGTTGTAGAAAATGTGTTAGGTTTTCATTGCTGTGACCAAAATACCTGACAAGGGCAACTTAGAAGAGGAAAAGTTTATTTTGGTTCATGGTATTAGAGGGTCGAGCCATGTCTGGCCAGCTCTGTTGCTTTGGCTCAAGGTGACACAGAACATCATGGCAGGAGGGTGTGTTGGAGAAGCCCTACTCCACTCATGGTGTTCAGAAAGCAGAGAGAGAGGAGGAGGGGCTTCAGGGAAGATGCACCCTTCCGGGGCATGTCCCCAGTGACCTACGTCTCTTTCAGTCATGTTCCATTTGCCAGTAGTTATCACTCCGTTAGTCCATTCACACTAGGATGAACTGATTAGGTTATGACCTTCATGATCCAGTCATTTCACCTCTAAACGCTCCCACATTCACACAGGGACACATCATATCCAAAAGCATAACAGAAAATAGGTCAATGAATGGACTTGGTTGTGTTCCAATAAAGCTTTATTTACAAAAAGGGAGCATGGTGCAGGGAAAGTATCATTTGTGGTACAAAGTACTGAGAAAAAAAGTGTTCTCTGAGGCATTTGGTGTGAATGTAATGCAGATGCAGAAAGAGCTCTAAGTCTGCGTAACAAATGTTCATAAATTATCCAAAAGATAAATTCTGTGTAGGATGAAAAACAACCAGTTTTCATTTACATATCTGCGAACACATGGGATGGAAGTTTTATTTGTCAGGCATTTATTTCTCTGTTAAATCCCCTGTAACATATACACTTGAAGATTATATATATACATATATAATCTATATATATATATATCAAACTATGTATATTTTATGTAAAATGTTACTTTTTAATCTTATATTACAGTGCCCAATTTAAACAATATATTGTGATGTGTAGTGTGATTCTATGGGTTAAGGTGAAATTGATTCCCTTTCCTTCATAGCAACCAGCTGATATCAGGGCTGATCTTTATTGGGGTTGGTCTCACTAATGGAACTCAGATGGCTTTCTCAGATAAGTAATTCTTTGGAGAAAACTCTCTGTAAGCAAACTTTTTGAAGAGATATGAGAAAGGGCTGCAATTAGGCTATAAAAACAGGATTTATCTTTTTCTATGAAAAAAACTTGAGTCCCAAGAATTTATTCATTTCCTAAGTATCTGAGTGCATTATTCCATAGCATAAGTAGAAAAATATTTTGCTCTTTGAAGGCATTTTGTCTTGACTTATCAAACTCTCAAATCTTGAAAACAGTCTTAAAAAGACCCATGTTCTTCTTCTTCTCCTTCTTTTTTTTTTCTTCTTTTGGTACTGGGGATTGAATCCAGGGTGCTTAACCACTGAGCCACATTCCAGCCCTTTTTATATTTTATTCTGACACAGGGTCTTGCTAAATTTCTTAGGGTCTTATTAGGTTGCTGAGACTGGCAATCCTCCTGCCTCTGCCTCCTGAGTTGCTGGGATTATAGGTGTGTACCACCATGTCCAGATGATCTTATTTTTAAAGTCTGTTCTCAGGATGAAGAGAGACTGCTTCAGAAAAGTCTTTATAAAGAATTGTGTGCAATAGGTGGACTCCAATAGTGTCTTTGGCAATGGGACCTCTGGGTCTTAGTGTTCTGTGTAGGAAGCAAAATTCCTGTAGGCACACCAGCCCTCCTGCAGAGGATGTTGTAGTCTGTAGTCTCTCCTTTCACTAAAGGAGAGGAAGCTTATGAAGGAGTTCACACAGCTGTCCTGATTTCTTAAGACAGCTAAGGCCAGCTGTAATATTTACTGTAACATATTTTATTTTGTAAGATTTTATATTTCAGTGAAAGCTGGTAATTAAAGATCTTGGAGGAAGAATTTAGATTTTGATTATCATTTAACACTGCTAGAAAGAAATTAAACAGATTGTAATGGGGTCAGACCTTAGTGAAAGCAAATCTATTTCTTCCAATGCATATTGATGAAAATAAAGCACAAAGATTTAAGAATTTTCTGAATTCCATTGAATCTTCCCTGCTAATTGGTAACAACTGTTGTTTGACATTGCAGAAAGTATTTTTATTTTTGGTCCTGGGGATGGAAGCAGGGGCACTTTACCACTGAGCCACATCTCCAGCCCTTTTTATTTTTTATTTTGAGACAGGGTCTCCCCAAGTTGCTTAGGGCCTCTGTAAGTCGATGAGTTTGGTCACAAACTTGCAATCCCCCTGCCTCAGCCTCCTGAGTCACTGGGATTGCAGGCATGTGCCACCACACCCTGCTGACAATATAAAAAGTATTTTAATATCTGCTTTGACTTGTTTTTAATAATCAGTCTCTAATGGAACCTCTTTATTTAAAATCACTGCCTACAAATATACAAACTGTGGACAGGGCTAGTTTTATTTCTTTATAAAACAAAGCTTTATTTTTATTGTTTGGAGTTGATTTGGGGCAAAGATAGGAAGCAATTAGCACTTTCCTTATAATACCATTTTGAAATTTTGTGGAAAAAAAAGTTCATGATAGAATGTTATTTGGGGAATGCAATGGATGAAATGATTCTGAGTCCTACTCTCTGTGAGGGTTTAGGTGGATTTTCCTTATTTTTTATATAATTATTTATTTTCTCTATTTTTATGCAGTGGGAAGGATTAAACCCAGTGCCTCACACAAGCTAGGCAAGTGCTGTGCCATTGAGCAACAGCCCCAGCCCCCCTATTGTTTTTTAAAATATATTTTAATTATTTATACATGGCAGTAGAATGCATTTTGACACATCATGCATGAGTGGAGTATAACTTCTCATTCTTCTGGTTGTACATGATGTAGAGTTACACCAGTTGTGTAATCATGTATGCACATAGGGTAATAACGTACAATTCATTCTACTGTCCTTCTTACCCCATGCCCCTCCCCTCCTTTCATTTCCCTCTGTCTAATCCAAAGTACCTCGATTCTTCCCTAGTGCCCCCTCCTTATTGTGAATTAGCATCTGCATATCAGAGAAAACATTTGACCTTTGGTTTTTTGAGATTGGCATTGGCTTATTTCGCTTAGCACAATATTCTCCAGTTCCATCCATTTACCTGAAAATGCCATCATTTCATTCTTCTATCAGGCTGAGGAATATTCCATTGGGTACGTGTACCACATTTTCTTTATCCATTCATCTGTTGAAGGGTCTAGGTTGGTTCCATAGTTTAGCTATTGTGAACTGAGCTGCTATAAACACTGATGTGGCTGCATCACTACAGTACGCTGCTTTTAAATCCTTTGGGTATAAACTGAGGAGTGGGTTAACTGGGTCACATGGTGGTTCCATTCCAAGTTTTTTGAGGAATCTTCCTACTGCTTTCCAGAGTGGTTGTACCAATTTACAACCCCACCAGAAATACATGAGTGAACCTTTTTCCCCACATCCTCGCCAACATTTATTATTGCTTGTATTCTTGATAATTGCCATTCTGACTGGAGTGGGATGGAATCTCAGTGTAATTTTGATTTGCCTTTCTTTAATTGCTAGAGATGTACATTTTTTCATATATTTGTTGATTGATTGTATTTCTTAGTCTCTTCAGTTCCTTAGCCCATTTATTGATTTGATTCTTTGCTTTTTTTTGATGTTAAGTTTTTTTGTGTTCTTTATATATCCTGGAGACTAATGCTCTATCTGAGGTACATGTGGTAAAGATTTTATCTCATTCTTTAGACTCTCTCTCCACATTATTGATTGTTTCTTTTGCTGTGAAGAAGCTTTTTAATTTGAATCCATCTCATTTATTGATTCTTGATTTTACTTCTTGTGCTTAGGGGTCTTGTTAAGGAAGTTAGTTCCTAAGCTGACATGGTGGAGATTTGGGCCTACTTTTTCTTCTGTTAGGTGCAGGGTCTCTGTTCTAAGTGTCTAAGTCCTTGATCCACTTAGAGTTGAGTTTTGTGCAGGGTGAGAGGGGTTTAATTTCATTTTGCTACATATGGATTTCTAGTTTACCCCCCCCATTTGTTGAAGAAGCTCTTTTCTCTAATGTATGTTTTTGGCACCTTTGTCTAGTATGAGATCTATTTGTCTCTCCATCTTCTATTCTGTACCACTGGTCTATGTGTCTGTTTTGGTGCCAGAACTGTGCTGTTTTTGTTACTATGGTTCTGTAGTATAATTTAAGTCCTGGTATTGTGATGTCTTCTGCTTCACTCTTCTTGCTAAGGATTTCTTTGGTTATTCTGGGTCTCTTATTTTTCCAAATGAATTTCATGATTGCTTTTCTATTTCTATGAAGAATGGCATTGGGATTTTAAGAGGGTTTGCATTAAATCTGTAAAACACTTTTGGTAATGGCCATTTTGTCAATATTAATTCTGCCTATCCAGAAGCATGGGAGATCTTTCCACCTTCTAAGAACTTCTTCTGTTTCTTTCTTTAGTGTTCTGTAGTTTTCATTGTAGAGGTCTTTCACCTCTTTTGTTAGATCAATTCCCAAACATTTTATTTCTTTTTGAGGCTATTGTGAATGGGGTAGTTTTCCTAATTTCTCTTTCAGTGGATTCGTCACTGATGTATAGGAACACATTTGATTTATGGGCATTAATTTATATCCTGCTACTTTGCTGAATTCATTTATTCTAGAAGTTCTGGTGGAATTTTCTGGATCTTCTAAATATTGAATCATGTCATCGGCAAATAGTGATAGTTCCTATTGGTTTTGAGGTTGGAGTGGGCACATATTTCTATGGGGTTAGAGTCTAACATTTGTTTCTGTAATTTTCCTGTCTATGTTTTCTCTGGAACAAGTAACCCAGAAAATAGTGTACTATTAAGAGGGCTGATAGGGGGAGCTTATGAATACTCAGTGACTCAACTCTATTTATCTCCTCACTATCTCTAGTTTTGGCTTATTTTGATTCAAATGTGATGGGAGAAAATTTCTCAGTGAGAAGAGAACTATAATTTGATAGTTTACCTGAAAGAAGTTATTCCCAACAGCATAGAGATAGGTTAGTGACATAGTAGAGCATTAATGGAGGCCCATGAGAGTAAACTGAAGAGTCACCCTAATGTCTACTAGACCTAGAACTTTGCTGTTCCAAGAAAATCACTGGTTTATACTAGATCTTGAGATTCAAGGGCCATATAGCATAATGTACTTTAAATACAGGATTTAAAAAATTTACTCCAAGGTGGAAATATTTAATGTAATTTGAATTCTTATTTGTTTATGAGCATTGAGAGGTTTTTTTTGTTGTTGTTGTTCAGATTTCTTTAGCCTATTTTCTGCTACTGAATTTTTTTCCTTTTGGTTCAGCAAAGGTGAATTCCTTTAGGCCCTGTGACTAACATTGCTACGTCCAGAGATTATCTAATCAGTTCCTTAGAAAACCTTGGAACAAAATTAATTCAAGACTTACTGAGCAACTAATGTAATCATACCTCTAGGGAAATAAACTGGCCCCTAATTTACTGGTTGGCTGGAAAAAGTTCTGGCAATGAACAGAACCAGGATAAACATCCATTTTTTTTTTTTTTTAAAGGAAAACCCCATCAGGGACCCTTGATGTCCATATAAGACAGAAAGCCTCAGTTTTAAATTTTTTCCCAAAAAATATTACATTATATCCTTGGTCATCACAAGTTATCTGTTGGTAGAATTCACCATTTAAAATTTTATAAAATTTGACTCATAAAATTTAAGAAATAGGATGGAACTTCATCCTGTGAAATCTTTTAACAGATTCTTTTTCTGAAGAGTAATTGATAAAAGAAATCTCAGGAATGTTCGTTCAGAGCACAAACTGGGAAAACATGTAATCAGAAAGGATACTAATGGAAGAAAAGGAAAAGTAACATCAGCAAATTCATCTGTTTGAAACTTTAATGCATCAGAAGAAATTCAATCTGTGCTCCAGAAGGCATTTTAAGTAGACATAGGATATTTTTTTTCCCACTAGACATTTTCATATTTTTGTTGAGTTAATACTTCAGATATTTTGAGAGAATAGAGAATTGTTGTGGAAAAAATGAACTTGATTTTTTCACTCTACTTTTAAGTTCTAGATAATTATAATTCATGATTCTGAACAGAATTTTGTTTTCTTGAAAGTGTCCTCTGCAGACATATTTATGATTTGGTATATGAGTTATTGTCTCATACACATATATGTGTGTATGCCTAAGCACGCACGTGTGTATGAAACTTGGGTGTGTGAACCAAGTCTTTCTGCACTACATGCATTTAATTTGGAATTTAATTCCAAAAGGTCACGTCAAAGGTTAGAATATTGGACTTTGTGAACGTACCCCTAGTTTAACTCCAGCCCTGGGACAAGTTGCAATACCGGCGAAGTGGATCTTCATTGAACCATGACTCTCTTTCTAACATTTTCCATCTGTAGGAGTTTTACTACTTTGAAGTTCTGCCTCTGGTTGGGGAAAGCATGTTGAGCCACACAGAAGGGGACTGCTGTGGGGCACTTGTATTTTGGAGAGTGATTTCTGATCCATCTCCTAATTTTCTGTACTTACTTTGTCATTCTGAATCAATCTGTGTTTTATAGGTCATGAATTTTAAAGCAAATGTATACTAAGAAAGATGGTAAAATTCTTCCATTCCTCCCATCTCCCAGGTCTCACTCTCCTCCCACTACCACTGCTTACATTTTAGTATCTTTTTAGTCTTTCACATTCATATTAAAAACAATGTACCTAGACTTCCCATTGTGCAACATTTTCATTTCATAAAAATTATACTACTTTCTTTTTTAAATGGCCATTTTTGAAGGTAAACACATTAATCTAACAATCAACAGAGATACAACCTTTGGTACATGGAAATATACTCAGAGTTTTAAAATCTTTCCGGACTACTCACTACAGTTCTTGTTATGGGGAACTTGTGAAACACTGCAGTGGGCTTAATGCTGTCCTTCAAAAAGTCATGCTGTCCTTCAAAAGTAATGCTGTCCTTCAAAAAGTCATGTTCATGTTTTAATTCCTGCAACCTGTTGCTGTCATCTCCCTCTCTTTTTAAAAAGGGTCTTTGCAGATGTGATTAAGTTAAGGATCTTAAGCTGAAGAGATCATCCTGGACCACCTGTATGGGAACTAACTCCAATGACAGTGTCTTTGTAAGATAGACACTTGAAAAGGCAGTGTGAGGACAGAGAGAGGCAGAAAATGGAGTGACCACAATTCCAGAAAGCCAAAGCATGCTGTCCATCATAAGAGGGAGGAGGAGGCAAGGAAGGATTCTCCCAAGGAAGGAGGCTCCCATGGAGCCTCTAGGAATGTGGATCAGCTGACATTTTGATTTTGGGCTTCTGACTTCCAGAGCTAAGTGAGAATAAATTTGTCATTTTAAGTCACCTTGTTAACAATACTTTGTAACAGTATCTGCAGGAAAAGAATACAAATACCAACAACCAAGGTACTGTACTTCCACTGTGAGAAGAAAGTGAAGCAATATTTGATTCACAAAAATTGATTTACACTTAAATAAGCAACTTTTATTGTTATAGGATAATATCTTAGGAATTGTAGGAGCTGAAGAGGTAGCTCTTTTGGAGAGTGCTTGCCTAGCATGTGCAAGGCCCCCAGTTCAAATCCCCGGCGCCTCAGAAGAATAAAAAGAATTGTAATTCTACCAAACTTCTGTTTAAAAAGTTGTTTAATTGTTTGACTATTGCACTTAAACTAAAGAAAGTGTTTCTGGATTAATAAGAAAATGATTAAATAGTGACAATAAATACAAAATCAATAATATCAGTCTTAAAAAGATAAATGTTTGAAACTGGATTCCAACTAAACTCATAAAATGGAAGCAATTTGTTAATAATGTTACATTTATACAATGTACATTTATGCAATATTACCTTAAAAATTATAATTATATGAAATATCCATTTGAGCCATTATATATATTCCTAATCAATTGCAATAAAACTAAAAAGACAAAATAAAAATTACTACTTCTCTGTCTTCCTATGGTCCTGGATATTTAGTAAGCTCATTTGAAGGCTGGAATAACTCTGAAGGTGACTCACTTCTATTTGCAGATTGTAGGACAAAAGACGAAATCCAGTGTATGATAGAGAAACATATCTTGTTGCCAGGGGAAGTTGTGCTCGGGTAAGGAAATAACTTGGTGGAGAGAATTCTTAGGAAGGCCCATATTATATTTCCAAGGGCAGAGGAGGAACAGGAGGTCCTCTTCTTAGGAATTGTCCCCTGGCATCCTGCAGCATCTAACCTCTTCCTGAAGTGTACGGGGGATAAGAGTCTAGGCTGGCTGTGTCCAGTTCAGGTGGGAGTGTTGAATCAGGTAAGCTTAAATGACCAAGATCATTTGTGGTGTTCTTTCTCCCAGATTCCATTCCTGAAGATGGATAACCTTTGTGTTATCCAAAGAAGACACGGTGAAATTTACAAGTTCTGCTGGTCCTGAGGATTTGGCAGTACACAGAGCACCAGGACAAGTTCTGTGATGGCCTTTTGGAGGAATTGCTGGATCATGATAGAGTTGGCCTGAGGGAGAGATTCTTTTCCTGTGATTTTTGTTCCCTGAGAGTTTTGTCTCAGGATCATTGAGCCAACCCATTTGTATTAGTTTGTTAAGACTACCATAACAAGGTACCGCAGACCAGGTGGCTTAATCAATATAAATGTATTTTTTTATGGTTCTGGAGATTAGAAGTCCAAGATCAGGGTGTCAGTAGGTTTGGTTTCCCCAAGGCCTCTCCCCCAGGGTCTTCTCAACTGTCTTCTCACCATGTCCTCAGGTGATCTTTTGTGTGCGTGTACTTCCCTGTCTTTCTGTATGTCTGAATTTCCTTTTCTTGTAACAACACCAGTCAGACTGGATGAGGACCAACACCTAGTTAAAGACTCTGTCTCCAAATACAACCACCTTCTGAAGTACTTGGATTTAGGATTTCAACATAGGGATGTGTTGGGGGAATATAATTCAGGCCACAATACTAGTTTAATGCCCTCTTTCTTTGGTGGTCTGGTAATCCAGAGAATTCTCTAGGTCTGGGTTCATGAAGAGATTATTTTTCACTTCTGTTCAGTACCAAGTCTCAAAATATATAATTTTCTTTTTGAGATCAGGAATGGAAGGTGTAGCAGATGCCATAGTACCCTTCACAAATTCCTGAGGTCTTTCTACTTCTGTGTTTTCTGGCTAACTTCAACTACCAGTTTAGAATGAGGGTTCTCCATGCTATGGAAAGTTGTTTTCCTTATAAACATGGTTGGAGTTGGAATTATGAGTTGCCATTACACTGTTGCTCCAAGTGATCTACTTGAGATTCACTCTGGGGAGCTGCTCTCAACCAATGAATGAGAGAGACTGGTAGATAAATATTCCAATTCTTTTTGACCCTCAGTAGGATAATTCTGAGACATGTATTTTACATAATTTCCCAGATATTCCACAAGGGGTCGAACTCTAGTTATGGAAGGTACTATTTAATTTGATGATGTATTTTTTATTACCTTATCTTCCCTTCCATGTCTCCTGTCCCCATCCCATTCTCTATTGTTTACCTCATCTCTTAAATAAATGTTTACATTTGAATTATTTCCCCTGAGTCTGCTTGTTGGGGGAAGTTATATTAACTCTTCTACTCTTTGTTATATTAAAAAAAGGTAACTTGATTATCTAGACATTCTGCAAAAAAGTCAAGCTGGCTTACCATTTTGATGATATCACACTAATTGGGCCTGGAAAAGGGAGCCATGAGCACTCTGGATACCTTGGTAAGACATATACCAGATGTGAAAGATAAATCCTAAAAAGATTCAGAAACCTACCACATTAGTAAAAATTTTAGAAGTTCTGTGGTCCTTGCTACAAAAAGTAAAAAAGCTATTGCACCTTTCATTTTTTTTTTACCATTGAGGAAAATGTGTAACACTGGAAAGGTTGGTTGGTAAGGGACCTGGAAGGTGTGAGATGGGAAGATCAATTCCAAACATATGTGGGGGAGATGAAAGTGAATTGATCAGGTATGTCAATCTTTGTATCCCATGTCAGTACATACCACAGATCATTCATATTGGAGAAGGCATTGAAAAATATCTGAAAAGGATGATTTGTCCCTGGAAGTTAGTTAGCCTTTCTTCTTCGACATTCCAGAGTTTGCAAAATGGCCACATGAATGCAACAGTTTGTGGCAGGAAAGCAGTAATGCATGGACCTAGCAGCTTAGCTTCCCTTTCACCAAGGGTACTCTGGGTACTCGTCCTGCCAGAAGTTCAAACTCTCAGTGGGAAAAACTAAGGTTGAACCCTTGATATTATTCAAAGGATGATATTATCCTTTGAAGAGAACAACTGGACTTGCCTGGCCATTTTGGAGTCCTTATAATGGACTGGAAGGAAGGTTTAGCCTATTAGCAGGAGTAATTGATTATCTTGAAGAGGAAAGATCACTGCTAGATAATGGAGACAAGGAAGTCAATCTAGAACACAGGAGATTTTCTGGGATCTTCTTAATGCCTTCAAGTCTGGGGGGATCATAAATGAAAACTGAAGGAACAACAGAGACAAGGTAATCAGAGGTGCAGACATTTCAAGCCCCATCAAACACTAGACCTGGATGAGTGAAAGCCAAGCGAGAATTAAACAGTCGGTTAGTGTAGATAGGTGATTAGGTCCAATCAGAAGATAGACGCTGGTTTGGGTCTGGGAAGTTAGAGACTGCCTCTGGGGGATTGATATGCTAATGTCGCAAAAGCCCTTCTTCCACCCTTACCAAGATAACCTGCCCCAGGAGTTTTTCCTCCCGGCACAGCTGTTAATTAATGCCTCCTGGCCTTCTTCCTGCCCATCTGCTTCTCACCTTTGGGCATCTCCTGGGCCTAGTCATGTACACAGAATGGGGAGAGATAGGAGGGGGAAGAGGTCAGGAGAACAAATAAAATCTAAAACGTGTAAAAGGGGCAGGATGCTCCCACTTTTTGGGATACCAGGACACCAAATATGGTCACCTTTTCCCTCCTAGGATGTCTGTGTTACTGTTTTTTCTTTTTTTTTTTAAATAAAAACTTGCTTTCCATGCTTGCCTTGGTGCTTCTCCAGGGTTTAATCTTCACATCTGGGAAGCAGAACTCTTGTCATCAGTAACCGGAGTATCAAAAGTGCTATCTAAGACTGAGAAAGATCTAGAATGTATGTCAGAAGATGAGAGGATGATTATTGGGGGTGGCCTTGGGACCAAATGGAACAGTTAGTGGGCACTGTTACTTGTACCAATATTAATCCTGTTGTAAGTGTTTAAAAATTTTTTCAATAAAAATTGTGACTGGCTACCACTTTGAAAAAAAACAATAACAAGATAAAGTGAACTTAATATGCAGACAGAGTACTTTTAATTAGTGCAAAGAATGGGCTGATACCAGTTGCAGTCAGTTCCATAGCAATATCTCTGGGAAATTCAGCTCATTCCCAGCTGCCAGCATCTGCATCTGTGACTAAGGCTCTTTTACCTGCACCCATGAAGGGCTACCTACATGGGGCAGGTTAGAAGTGCTAGAGAATAAACAATCCCTAGCGGACAGCCCTCACCCAAACACTCTTATAAATGGGTGTGTGAAAACCTGAGCTCTTTCACTCCTAGAGTCGGACAGTGCTGAGGTGCATATTTGACATGCATTCTCCGAGTTCATTTTGAGATTGAGCTTCAGTTGCTCACAGTAGTGACTGGCTTGATAGCACAACCCCTGCATCTGCTTCCCTTCTCATCCCATAAGATTTTCTCATTTTCTTAAAAATGTTACCTGTGCTTCCTAAGATTAAAACTACCCTCACATGAATCCTCATGTAAGATTGTGTTTCTGAAGTAACCTTAAATAAGACAATTCCTAAAACTTTGATAAAGACACACACACACACACAATTATTATAAGGAAAAATTACTTATTCTGGCTCACAGTTCTGGAAGGTGGAAAATCTGAAAACATGGTGTCTTGAGGAAATTGTGCTGCTTCTGCTCATGACCGGAAGCAGGTATATGTAAAAGAGCAAACCTCCATATATTTAGTTTTTTCTTTATCATTGAACATACATACATACATAGCTACAAATCATAATTACAAATTATAATGCCAATATTATTGCTAACAACAAACCTAATGTGGAAAGTTGAAGATTCCTTTTCTCTATTTTTGTTCTTAAGTACTATCACACTTTTGAGGTATAATCAGAAAACTATGTTCAAAAAGATACAAGTTGTTTGAATTAAAAATCATTGACCAGTATTTCCAGCTGTTGCAGTTGATGGTGGGAAGGGTACTTTCTATTTAGGCTGCCATTTTGCCTGGAAGTTCAGCCACATGAGTTTTTGATGATCTACAGCATTGTTTTCTAGTTGAGAAAGACTGCCAGAGGTCAAATGAGGAAAGAGGGTGGGGAGGCGGTGAAACATGGATCACAGCACACAGAATTGGGACTGGAAGACATTGCTGAGTCACATCAACCTTTTTAATGTCAAACATTTTAGAGCTAAGAAAATAGCATACTTGGTTAGCAAAAAAACCCAACCAAAGCCCCTCTTCTGTTTTTTTTTTTTTTCTTTCTTTCAGTAAACGACTGACCGCATTCAAAGATGAATGATAATATAGAGAAGAATCAGCATAAAGACTGCAATAGAAGTGGAAAAGAACAAAACAGAATGGAGATGGAAAATGTTGCTCCAAAAAGGAATTATTTAGAGGAACAGAATAAAAATTCACTCAGAACTAAGAATTCACTTCAACTTACACAAGTCAACAGTCTTTTTTTACACTAGTAACAATCAACAAGAAAACTCAGTAGACTATAAGAAACCATTTATGAAAGGAAAACAACCCTATATGAATATGCAGGGTCTCCCCCCCCCACCCCCCAACCCTTTGATGGTACTGGGGAAGAAACCCAGGGCCTCCTAAATGCTAGCCAATTGCTTGGTCACTGACCTACATTCCCAACAGGAATTAGCCTAAAAAAAAAAAAAAAAGGAAAAGAACAAACCAAAAAAATTCTTAAAACTTGATAGAGGGAGGTTTTCTTTCTTTCTTTTTTTTTTTTTTAATTTTTTCTATTGTAAACAAATGGGATACATGTTGTTTCTCTGTTTGTACATGGAGTAAAGGCATACCATTTGTGTAATCATAAATTTACATAGGGTAATGGTGTTTGATTCATTCTGTTATTTTTTCCCTCCCCCCACCCCTCTTTTCCCTCTATTCAGTCCTTCCTTCCTCCATTCTTGCCCCCCTCCCACCTCCCATTATGTGTCATCATCCGCTTATCAGTGAGATCATTTGTCCTTTGGTTTTGTGAGATTGGCTTATCTCACTTAGCATAATATTCTCCAATTTCATCCATTTGCCTGCAAATGCCATAATTTTATCATTCTTTATGGCTGAGTAATATTCCATTGTGTGTATATATATATATATATATATATATATATATATATATATATATCACAGTTTCTTTATCCATTCATTGATTGAAGGACATCTAGGTTGGTTCCACAATCTGGCTATTGTGAATTGAGCAGCAATGAACATTGATGTGGCTGCATCACTGTAGTATGCTGATTTTAAGTCATTTGGGTATAGGCCAAGGAGTGGGATAGCTGGGTCAAATGGTGGTTCCATTCCAAGCTTTCTGAGGAATCTCCATACTGCTTTCCAGAGTGGCTGCACTAATTTGCAACCCCACCAGCAATGTATGAGTGTACCTTTTTCCCCACATCCTCGCCAACAACTATTGTTGCTTAGAGGGAGGTTTTCAAGATGGTGGAATAGAGGAAGTTGCTTTTCTGGCTGCTCTGTGGAGCAAAACCAAGAAAGCAGACAGGAAACTTCTCAAAAAGTTAGGTAAATTAAATAAAAGTGTGGTGGAGGGGACTTTACTAGAATTACTAGAATTTAAAACTGGACATTGGAAGGAGATCAGGAACTCAGGAGGTTGGATATAATAAAATAAAGAAGATGTCCCCAGCAGCACAGCCACCTCCACAGCCAGGTTGAAGGTACTAGCCAGAGCTGTCCCTTCAAGAGCAAAGAGGAGGGATAAGGAAGTTAAAGGAACCTGTGTTTTTTTTTTTTTTTTTAATTTTAATATTTTTTAGTTGTAGGTGGACATACAATATCTTTATTTACTTATTTTTATATGGTGCTGAGGATCGACCCAGTGCTTTACAGTGCGAGGCAAGTGCTCTACCACTGAGCCTCAGTCCCAGCCCAGAACCTGCATTTTTAGGAGACCTGGGTACAGAGCATTTAGAGATCAAGGACATTGCCTGATTAAACTGAAAGGCACACTGCACAATATCCTTGTGCTGGAAAGAAGTCACCATCTCTCCAGGCGGTGTGTGGAGGACAAAGTAGGGAACTATTTTGCCATGGGACCAGCAACTGAGGAAGTTGATTCCAGGCAAACCCGAGTTTGGCCCAAAATAGAGGCCCAGTAAACACACACCGCGCACCACAGAGTGTGTTTGAGTGATCAGGAGAAAAATCAAATGTAGGGAGAGGTTTACACAGGTGACAAATTGTGGAAGCCCATCTGGCTCTACCATCCAACCCAGCTGCTTGCAGGATTGGTTGGGAGAGACACATCTGGCAGAGAATTTAGAGTTTGGAGACTGAACCCAAGACCAAGAAACATGGGAGCTGCAGGTGACATAGGGGACTATGACTGAGCTACTCCACCACATGAGTGGAACCCAGGGGAGATCCCTGAAGTACAGTCTTCCAGCATGGACCGGCAATTACTGGGCACTGGAGATGCTCTGATTTAAAATCTCCAGACCAACTGGCATTCAGTGAAGAGCCTGGAGCTCACCCAAGCCTAAACCCTGCCTCCAGGAATTCCATCTATGGGATTTACCTCCCTCACTCCAGCAATCTGGAGGGTGGAGCATCAAGCTCCAGATGATCCCATCTACAACTGCTGAGAAAGAGAGGCACTCCAAGGGAAAGAATAACTTTCCATCAATATTTTCAGACATAGAGATTCTGGGGTGGGGAAAAAAAAAAAAAAAACCAAGCAGAAATCCTTGAAATGAAGGAATCAATAAACCGAATTAAGAATTCAATGGAAAGCATCACCAACAGACTAGATCACTTGGAAGACAGATCAAATTTAGACTTTATAGACATATATAGAATATTTCATCCATCAATAACTAAATACCCTTTCTTCTCAGCAGTACATGGATCCTTCTCTGATATAGACCATGTTATGGAAACTGTGATAGGTTGGCATGCAATTGGAATATTAACATAATATACTCTTAGCATCTATAGGGTTATTCTGATAGCTCCCTTTCCATTAATATTAAGTTTTTGTTGTTGCTTTTTTTTTTTTTTGGTACCAGGGATTGAACCCAGGAGCACTTGACCACTGAGCCACATCCCAGCCCTATTTTGTATTTTATTTAGATACACCATCTCACTGAGTTGCTTAGCACCTCCCTTTTGCAGAGGTTGGCTTTGAATTTGCAATTCTCCTGCCTCAGCTACCCAAACCACTAGATAACAGGTGTGTGCCGCCACACCCAGCCCATTACACTATCTTAACATGTATTTTCAATATACTTTGGCATTGCAGAGAAAAGTATGTATGGGAGTACTCACTGAATTTCCTCATTTTCTTCCTCAATGCTTTATCAGTAGAACCAAAACAAAAAACAAAAAACAAAACCCAGAAAAACAAACAAAAAACAAAAACAAACCAAAAACCAAAAACCAATCTTGATTAGATTTGTTTTATTTTTATCAACTTTTAGCTGCATTATTTCTTCTCTAATTCACATATTTCTGCTTCTACTCTTATTTTTTCCTTCCTACTACCTAATTTGAAAAATAATTTGATTGATAATCTAGCTTATTTCTGATACAAGTACTTTAAGTTATAAATGTTTATCTGAGTACTGTTTCATCTCAGAGATTCTGATTTTTAAGCTTTTATTATTACTTAGCTCAAAGTACTTTTTATTTACTTTTCTCATGTTTTCTTCCTTGACCTGTGAGGTATTTACAAGTGTGCCATTTAATTTTGAAGTAGTTGATATGTGGGAATGGGGTGATTGATTTCTAATGTAACAAATCATGCAAGAAACAGTCTGCCTGATTTCAAATTAAAAAAAGTAATGGAAATGCTTTTTTTTTTTATTTTTAAAAAATTTTTTTTTGGAAATGCTTTTTATATTGATTGTATTGTTGCATATGTGTCAAGACATGTCAAAACCAATCAAATTGCATACTTCACATATGAGCATTTTATTGTACTTCAATTTTACCTCAGTAAAGCTATTAAAATGTCAAAAAAACTTGATAGAAAATAAACAAATAAATGAAGAGGTATATGTATGTGATACACACATACACACACACACACACACACACACACACACACAGAGATACAGGGCAACATAAGAGTAAAGATATAAATTCTTTACAAATTAGACTAAATTTAGTGCAGTTTCATTAGATTTCTAGAATCATGGGCCTACTGAAAACACTAGCCTAAGCAGTCATTTGTAGTAGGTAGTTTTTAGTTATCAAGATACCTTTGATCCTAAAGCCACCACTAGAATAACTAAACAGCAAAGAGAATGTAACTGTCATCCAATAAACCAATGGTACATTCTAGTTAATGAATCTTCATTAGGATAAAACTATAATAACCCTGTGATGCCAGATGTGTGGCACATGCCTGCAACCCTAGCTACTCAGGAGGTTGAGGCAGGAGGGTTGAAAGTTTGAGGACAGCCTGGATAACTTTTTATCTCAAAATTAAAAATAAAAAGGGCTGGGCATGTAGCTCAGTGGTAGAGCAAAGGCCCTGGGTTCAACTCCCAATATTACACACACCAAACAGCAAAAACAAAAACAAAACAAAATTTGATGAAGTACTGATTCAGTGGTTCCATGTCCAGGAATATTAGCTTTAGTGATAAGCTAGTTATGACTGTGTTTCAACTAGAAATTATTGAGGACATGGGACATTTAGTTGTCTCTTAAATGAAAAATTTGGAAAGGTGCAAATGGAGAAGCTAGGAAGCAGAGTCAGGAATACAGGGGGAAGAGAGATGTAATGCCTATGCAATGATCTACCATATCAAAACCAGGGTGGTGATGAAAAAATGGAAACTATGCAGCAGTAAAAAGAACAAAGTGGTAAGCCAAGAGTTGAAAGAGAGGAAACTCATCAAACTGAATGGCAGAGGAAAGAGGCAATCCTGAGAGGCAGAATAATTGGCTCCTAGAAATCGATAAATTCCTGACTGCTTACCAGTTAAGTTTTATTTCTTGACTTTGTATATCCTTATAACCATCTCCATTTTTCTTAAGATGATCTGAGTGTCTCTCTTAATCTTTCCTCTTAAAAGAAATAATTCTTCCTAAGGTCACTGTACATTATTGTTATTGATCAGTGGAAGGCATTTACACTTTCATTGTATATCATGTTAATTAAATAATGACCCCTTTAACCTGTTTTGCCTTTCTCATCCCACTCTTTCACTTTGCACTCATCGGTTGTTACTTTTCCTTGTCTTTTCTTTCCTGCTCTTACTTTTCATCTCAGATCTTCAATCCCATCCCATCTCCACTAAAGACTTTCATTCTGAGGCATTTTATATGTTCTTGAGCTTCTTGTGGAGTATGTGGAGTCACATGACTGTGTGTTTTTATTTTTCTTCAGTGGCATTAGGTTATAATTCTCATTCTACCTTGAATTTCTCCTTCCTCTCAACATTAAAGACCAATTCACATTGTTGTATGTCTATCCATTTTATTGCTTCCATTTTCTGAATAGGATTCCATAGCATGCATGTATCACTCTTGTCTATCCACACAGTGGAGAAACAATGACCTGATGAAAGTTCTGTGTTCCTGTACTAACGTGGTTTACAGAATTTTTTTTTCTTTTTCTTCTTCTTTTCTTTTTGCTGAGGATGGAATTCAGGGTCTGTGCATTCTAGAAAAGTGCTATAACCACTGAACTACATTCCCATTCCATTTTATGTTGAGACAGGGTCTCACTAAGCTGCCCTGGCTGATATTCCTGCCTCAGCCTCCTAAATAGCTGGGATTACAGGTGCACCACTAGGCTGTCTCTTATCATTGTTTGATTTGCAATTCCCTAGTGATGTTTAACATCAGTTTTTTGGTTTATTTGTCACCTTTATGTCTTCTATGTATAAATGTCTATTCGAAGCCTTGCCCATTTTTAAATTAGACTTTTAATTTTTTTTTAACCTACCTACAGTTACCACTTGGTTAATCCATGTCAGTAGATCAAATAATTGATTATGTTACGAATCTAATCACTTCAACTCTGAACATTCTTGCATTGTCTCATGAGCTTTGGGGGGACACCACATATCCAAACCATAACAGGAGATAACCAGATTTTTAATTGGGATGGTAGAAATGACTGAGTCCCTGCCATTGACATTTCAAATACAAGAAGAGTTAGTGATATATATATATGTATATATATATCATGTATATATATATATATATATATATATATATATATGTAATTCAGAAAAAGGAGCCAAGATTGCTATGTTAATTCCTTGAAGAATTAAAAAATTTAGAGGGGATATTATAGAGATGTTTTTGCTGCTGGAGAAAATGAAACAATGAGAAAAAAATTTCAGTAAAACTTTAAAACATTTGACAACTACCATGCCAAACTGTCTAATTTGTAATAGAAAATAATTTGGAAAATCTGGTAGGGCTTCGATTGATATTGCTATGCGTCCAACTTTACTTTGATTTGATGGTTTAGAAGCAAACTACAACCTCAGTTTCAAGGATGCATATTGAACAACTTCAGTTTTAAACTGTTTATAACTGTTAACTTCTGTGTATGGTTTTAATTCCATGTTATACATTCCTACATTGCATGGGAATCACCTGGAATTCATTCCAGATGGTTGATTCTCAAAGACATTTCCAGTTAGAAGTAAAAATGTCTGTGTTTTAGGCCTTTCTTTCTTTCTTTTTTTTTTTTTTTAACATTGATGTGACAAAAATATCTGACAACTTAGAGGAGGAAAAGTTTATTTGGCTCTTACAGTTTCCAAGGTCTCAGTTCATGGATGGCTGACTCCTTTGTTCTGGGTCTAGGTGAGGCAGAATATCACGCTAGAAAGGCGTGTCAAAGAAAGCAGCTTTGCTTAAGGCAGTCAGGAGACAGACAAGTGGGTGGAGACCCTTGGGAAGAACAACCCTTCTAGGACACGCCCCCAAGTGATTCATCTCCTCCAGCTGTGCCCCATCTGCCTAGTTACCACCCAACTAATCCATTCAGACTAGGAGAGACTGATTAGGTCACAGATTTTGTAATCTAAGCGTTCAACCTCTGAATATTCCTGCATTATCAGGAGCTTGTGGGGGACAGCTCATACCCAAGTCGTAACAGTTTGACTTCCAGTCTCTACTGGAGTTTTATTTTAGTTTTAATTTTAGTGAATTTTTCCATTAATTACTGTAGGAGCCAGCTCTTCATTTTCAGTGCCTGAAAATTTCATTCAGAGGGGATGTGTGGTTTAATTTTTAGGGATGGAAAGCTTTACTAATGAATTGTTACTGTATTTTCACAAAGTGGTTCAACTAGGATTTACATATAACACATATAATATGTAACATTCTGTTCTGGTATACCTAATTGCTTTAGCTGGGAACAAATGAAAACACATGAGCATGAGCATGCTATCATGACATCAAAACAGCATGTTCCTTACAAAGTACTTTATAGAAATATATTGGCCACAAATAGGGTATTAATAGTTTTCCTGTCAAAATGTTCTTTATGGAGTTTATCAGAAGGGCAATTAGGGAGGGTGGTGTGCTAGAGAAACCTGCATCTATATTATAGTCCATTATAGTCCATTCTTGGAGTGTTGCATCTCTCTTGAGGAATACCTTGGTGCTCTTTCCTTTATTTCTCTCATTTTTTTTTTTTTTTTTTTTTTGGTTGAAGACTTAAGCATAATTGTGATAAAGGAAGAAATGACGGATTCCATGATTAAATGAAAGTCACTAAATGAGTTCAGGGGTTCTTTGGCATCAAGGATATGTATTTGATTATTCACACTGGATCCTCAATGCCAAGGACTAGTTGTCAATTGTATTTTTTCATATTTCTGTGCACATTTCTGCTGTGTTCTTTTTTTCACTTTTACAGGGATCCAAGGTCTCTGCAAAGCGGTAATGGGACCTCAGCTTAGCCCAGGGACTGCTTGACTTATACTGCTGAAAATAATTTCAGGAAGTATCAAAAGCAAGACACAAAGATTTATGAAAGGATAGCTAAGGTATATACACCAAAGGAGGGTGTGGACACTCCTCACCTCTTGGAAAAGAGAAGTGAGTGACACACTCAGGGTTGAACTCTCTGAATACATATGTGATTTTCCTGGGAAGAAAAGTGCAGTTTTCCAGATAAACTTTTGTGAAAATCAAATCCCATGTCAATCATTTGGTATTTGGTTCAGAATGTTTCTTCTTGGTTAAGCAATCTAGCCATAAATCAGCTGTCAATACATTGTGTAGTCTTTGAATTTGGTGACATTTAAATTTATTATTTTTTTCTTTTTCTGTTTGCTCTGGTACAAGCCTACACTGGAGGTTTTGTTCATTTAACTAGAGACAGGCATGGTTGGTCATGCTCAAAGACCTGGTTCTCCATCTAGTAAGGGTTTCTTTTTCTCTTTTCTTAAGAGTTTATCTATCTCACTTTCATCATGTCTATTACCTGTAAAGTCCACTTCTTTTCTCCTGATTTATTTATAGCTTATGAACCTTATTCTAGGTGATACATCTTTTTTCACAATCTTCCTACATAAATCAAGGCAGCCCTGTTTCTTTTCACTTATTGACTGTTCTTTGATTTATATTGTATAGTGCAGTTTTGGCATTGTGTTATATATATAAACTTGTAATATTTTGTATGCATTTTGAATTATTTCAAATGCATAATTCTTTTTGACTTGAATAGTCTAAGTTTCTCAAGGGCAAAAATATGACTCATAGCTGGTCACATGGTGGCACACATCTGTAATACCAGTGATTGGAAGGCTCAGGCAGGAAAATCGCAAGTTCAAAGCCAGCCTCAGCAACTTAGTGAGGCCCTAAGCAACTTAATGAGATGCTGCTTCAAAATACAATATAAAAAGGCTGGGAATTAAGCACCCTGGGTACAATTCCTGGTACCAGAAAAAAAAAAAAAAAAGAAATGCTCAAAAATAATTAATACCTGTGTTTCTTATAACACTGTGAGGCACACAGGAAGTGCCACACCCACCACACACTTTGAGATTTTATTGGTCCAGTTGAACTTTTGACCTAATTTCAATTACTGTCAGTTGTGTGATTTTTGAATGAAACTTTAAATTAGATTCATTTCACATAAAAAATCTTGATTAATTTATATATGAACTTTGATCAGATAATTTTTTTCCAATACTTATCTCTAAGGATTCTACTTGATTTTTGTGAGTAATGAAGTGGCATGGGTAGGGATTCTATCTTGTAAGATTCTTTTCCAACTATACCATCCTGAATCTTGCCCATTCTTAAGTCATGACTCCAAATTCCCTCTTCTGTGCTGCTTTTCGATTCCCCCATATCTTTATTTATAGAAAGTATAAATCTTTGTCCTAATCTTTGTTACCTTGCTCTTTTCTCTACCAGATTGAATTCATTCAGGGCAGGGACCAATGTTTTAACTTTATGTTTTTAGTATCTATAGTCAGTGCTCAATGCATAGCATATAGTAGGCACTCAATAAGAATTTGCTGCATTAAAACTATTCTTTCAATGAACAATCCTTTGGTATAGGTCCTTTTTATTTTATTTTATTTTTTCAGTTTTTCCTGGTGTTGGTATTCAACCCAGGGCATTGTGCATTCTAGGTAAGCTACCACTAAGCTACAGATCAGGCACTATTTTTACAGAATCAGAGTCTCAGAGAGACTAAGTGACTCATCCAAATTCACACAGTAACAACTGCAAGTATTCAGTAGTTCTGACACCAAGAGTTGTTGTTGTCGTTTTTTTTTAAACAGCTCTCAATGCTAGAAATATACTCCTTCCAGCTTTGTTTACAGGTTCTAATTGATGTGTGATTTTTGAATTAATGAAAATATTACTTATATTTTTCCTATTTGAGGTAAAGTCTTGGGATTTAAAGATAATTCAAATATTTATGTTCTGTAAATTCAGTGTTCATTTAATACCCTTTATTAGTGATTGTATGTTGTTGGTAGGTTAAAGTAGGTTAATTATTTCTAATTAAGGAACATTTAAAGGTAACTTTGAAATTAGGTAATTTGTGGGGTGACACTTTAAGACTGTAGCTGAGTGTTACAAATGTACATAGTAGTTTCAGTATTTTCGCACCACTTCCTCAGCAGTGAGAAAAGTAACTAGTCTTTTTTTTTTTTTTTTTTTTTTTTACTTTTTGAATAACTTGTGAATATCTATTTTATCTCCCATGGCAGAACACATAATCTTGGTGCATTATGGGTAAACTCAGCATTTTGGTGTTTGAATGTTATAATTTTTTTTAAAGTCTAATTTTTTTTAAAAAATTATTTTTTACAGGCTGCATTTTGATTCATTGTACACAAATGGGGTACATAATTTCGTTTCTGTGGTTGTACACAATGTAGATTCATACCATTTGTGTAATCATACATGTACATAGGGTAATGATGTCTGTCTCATTCCACCATTTTTCATACCCTTATAATCTTAATACTCGCTCTACATATTGGTACTGGGGAGCAGTGACTATTGGTTATTGGCATCTATTCAGTCTGCCATCTGTTGAGATATAACAGTGCCGCTTGGGTACTCTCACCACTCTCTCCACCGCCCCTGAATGGTCAGATTCTAATTAAGCTTGTTCCTACACTGTATGTTCTTGTCTAAGCAGAGAAAGCCTTTAAGTCGTCTGGCCCCTGATGCTAGGGAGGGAGGAAAACTATACTGCTTCCTACCTCACTCCAGAATTGTGGGAGACCTGCTGGGGAAGCAGGGACACTGCTGTCATCCCACATGCTCTCTGGAGCAGAGTTTCTTTTACTCTAGGAATTTATAGGACCTGGCTTGCTTATTCAGGTCTCTGCCAAGAGAGTACAGGCCCTTACTAAACAGTACAGTCCCAGGCTTCTCTGGGGCTTATAATTTACTCTCTTCCTTTTAAAACCTGTTCCTTTTTTAAAAAAATAAATATACATATATTTATGTAGTTAAAAAAATATATATATACACACATATATTATACATATGTTTAGTTGTAGGTGGACACAAATACCTTTATTTTATTTTTATGTGGTGCTGAGGATTGAACCCAGGGCATCATATGTGGTAGGCAAGGGCTCTACCCCTTAGCCACTACTCCAGCCCTGCCTGTTCTGTTTTTGAAGGATAGACAGAAGGAAGAAATTCAGGGCACTGAGATTATTCTTATAGGTGTATACTTGTTTGCTTTTCCTTTAGCTCTTTTAAAAAACATTGAAAGGGCTGGGCACCATGGCACATGCCTGTAATCCCAGAAGCTCTGGAGGCTGAGGCAAGAGGGTTGCAATTTCAAAGATAGTCTCAGAAATTTAGCAAGGTCCTAAGCAACTTTGCAAGACCCCGTCTCAAAATAAAATATAAAAAGGGTTGGGGATGTGGCTCAGTGGTAAAGTTCCCTTGGGTTCAATCCCTGTTACCAAAAAAGAAAACACCAAATCAAAACAAAACCAAGAAAACCCCAAACAAAAAAGAAAAACAAAACAAAAGATAGAAAGCAACATTATATATTTGTCTAATCATATTAGACAAATATATCTGAAATAAGGGTCTGGGTTTTGGTCCTAGGAAAAATCTGGAAGGAAGGAGAGGCGGGTTTAGTGGGGTTTGGGAGGGGCTCAGGTCTTTGGTCTTCCCAGTCCATCTGCAGAAACAATGTCCCTGTGTTTCATTGCTGACGGAATCAAGGTGTATCCAACACTGCCTGTGTTCATAGGAAAAAGTGGACCCTGTCCACATCATATCCTCAGATTGTCCACAGGCTAGGGAGGGGTCACAGAGCACGGCAGCCTGAGCTCAGTGAAACAGCCTTCCACAGATGTCAGACTCTTGGGACCAAATCCTGGCTCCATGGTGCTTTGCGCTACTGTGGACACTAAAACTCTCTGAGCCTCAGTTTCTTCTTCTGTAGTCCGGATATAAGGGTGGTAAAGCTAAACAATCTGGGGGGATGCAGTGAGTTCTCACGGAGAAGCTCTGGGCAGAGAATCTGACTCCACGGTTAGAAACCAGGAGATCCTGTTGATTCCATCACCAGACCTTTCCTTATAGGAGGAATCGAGGAATTCCGGAAGCTGGAGTCCCTAAAAGGATTAGATCAAACATGATTGGATGAATATGCCAATCAAACAAAGGTCTGGGATTCCCGCCCCACCTTGATTATAAAAAGGTCTGAGGGCACTGCCGCGCGTTCATTCCTACAAGCTGGGAGAGCAGGACCACAGGAGCTCCAGGAATCCTAGACAGCATGAACTTGAGGCCCACTTCGAAGAGCTCATTCTCAACAAGGTACCCAGAACCTTCAATGGTGGCTAGGGCGGTGGATTATCCAACCCAGTATCTATTGCGGCCTTGTTCTTCTGCCCAGGACCGCCTGCGCGGGGCACCCCACACCTGCGTCCAGGTTCCAGAATTTGTTGTCATCCAGGCGGAAACCTCGAGGAGAGGCCCAGCTGTGCCCGCTGCCTGGCCCGAGACTAATTGGGAGGTATTTTACCGGGGAGCCCTGCAGGCACAGAGGAAACCGTTTTGCTGCCTGAAGCCTGCCCTGCGACCAACTCAGCCAGTCCCCATGTCTGCCCCTGGCGAAAAGAGCAGGCCCTTCCACATGTACCACCCAGGTTTGGCCACAGCCCCCACAGGTGCCAAGAGGCCTTTTGGGACCAGCAGCAGCCAGTCCAACAATGGTCCCAAGCTCAGCAGTGGACCTCAGATGTGCAAGTGGTCAGGGGTGACATCCCAGACCACCCCCATTGCCTCCGTGCGAATGGCTCATGGCCCATCTTCACAGGGTTTAAGGAAACCCATCATGCCCAAAGCATGTAAGGGCAAAGTTTCGATGGCCATCCGCCAACGCTATTTCAACCAGTTCATGGAGGAGTGTCTTAAGTTCTCGTCGCACCGGGAGGCGGTAGAGACTGCGTGGATCGAGGAGCTGGTGGCTTACGACAGCAGCCCCAACGAGAACACCTATCTGCTCCTCGCCCTGAACACGCTCAGGAAGCTGAGGGGTCTGGTCCCCAGCGTGGTGCCAGGTCTCAACCGGGCAGCCCTGTACCGCCGCCTCCAGGACTACCTGCTCACCGAGGACCAGCTCAAGGTGAACGGCTACCCCTTCCCACACCCCAAGACGCCGGGGGCCGCCTTCCTCTTCACCGTGGAGGAGAAGCCCAAGAAGGGTCGCAGGATCTGCTGCCGCTGTGGCTCGGAGTTCGCCGTGTCCTCCTCTGGCCGCTGTGTATGCAACGAGGTTTGTCACTACCACTGGGGACGGCTCCACCGGAACCTGCTGGCTGGTGGCTGGGAGACCCGATACACCTGCTGCTTCGCGGCTTTGGGCTCCGTCGGCTGTCGGGTCGCATGGCAACACGTCCGGGATGGCAGGAAAGAAAACCTTGAAGGGTTTGTGAAGACGGTTGAGAAACCATTTTTAGAAGACGCCCACGCAGGAATCTACGCCCTGGATTGCGAGATGTCCTACACCACGCACGGCCTGGAGCTGACTCGCATCACCGTGGTAGACACAGAGATGCAGGTGATTTATGACACCTTCGTCAAGCCGGACAACGAGATCGTCGACTACAACACCAGGTTTTCGGGGGTGACCGAGGAAGACATTGCCTTCACCAGCACCAACCTGCGAGATGTCCAGGCTGTCCTGCTGACCTTGTTCAGCGCGGACACCATCCTTATCGGACACAGCCTGGAGAGCGACCTGCTAGCCTTGAAGGTCATCCACAAAACGGTGGTGGACACCTCTGTGCTCTTTCCCCATCGCCGGGGCTTCCCCTACAAGCGCTCCTTACGGAACCTCATGTCCAGCTACCTTAACCAGATCATCCAAGACAGCGTGAATGGACACAGCTCTAGAGAGGATGCCAGCGCCTGCATGAACCTAGTGCTCTGGAAGATGCAAGAAGACGCCAAGACCAGCCGTGCCTACTGACCGCCACCTGACCATCTGTCCTGTACCCCTGGCAGTCTAGACTTCCCCAAGAGACACAGGACAAGCCGACAATGAAAGACAACAAAAAGCTAAGTCTAACCCCAGGTCCCCAACACCCCTCCCTGCCTGTTCCCATTTCTTCACTCCTTCCAGACTTCCGTCCTCTCTGGAAACTACTGTTGACTCAAACTGGTTCCAAACCAGGTCAGAACCCTGGCTCCCAGCCATCTTCCTTATGCTAATTATGTGCCCCCTGCAGAGAGACCTGATCTGCTCCTGCTCCTTTTAACAGGATTTAGGTGTGGAGAATGGGCAGGCTAGGCTTGTCCAAGGTTTGTTTGAGACATGCTCAGGGTTGTTTTTTATTTTGTGATGTTTTTATTATTTTTAACTTAAATCTGACAATTTCTACAGTTATTTTCCTCCAGCTGGGGGAGCAAGGCCCCAGTGCTGCCTGCCCTCTTGGGGGTGTGAAAGTTCCCTATGTAAAGTGGTGTCTTGCCTGTGGTACTCCACTGAAATGGAGTGGAGGACACACTGCTGCCTGTTCCAGAACTCACTGAACCAATCCAAGGAAGCAGCTTTGTTGGGGAGTGGTGAGTTACTGAGATCAGGGGTCTCTGATGCCCTCAAGGCTGTGGCATGCCTGGTACCTGGGAATGTTTCTGTGAAAGAGCACAGCATGCCTAACTGCTGTAGCAATGGCTCTGTGCAAGAGCCCTATCAGCTCTGACCTTGATCTTAGGCACACAGCTCCAGGGAAAAAAGGAATTCTTATGCTAGACAACCACAATGTTTTGCCAGCTCTGCTTCTCTAGTTCCTGGCCACCTTATAGCAACTTTTAACAATGGACTTTCTTGAGAGCAGCACAAAGCTCCTGACATTGCACTCTGCAACTATGGATTGCTACTGTGGAAATAGATGTCCTAGTTTCTGTAATGTTCCTGAATACAAAGAATATTGCTTGCATAGTCTTTAACCTGATAATGAGACATATATAAGTAAAGATTGCTGGTGTAATTCTTCAGACCTGCAGCTCCATCAGAGACCAGGCTCCGCCAGGTCCCAGCCTCATCTTCAAGATCTGTACTTGTCAATCTTTATTTTCCAATCCCCGTTTGCCCCTCACCAGACCCCAGAGTTTACTAGCTGATAGCTTGATAGCTACACAGCTTATCTTATTTCTACTTAGAGACCGATGTTGAACTGCCAACTATGACCTTAAGACTAACTTTACATGGTGACTGCTACCACTCAGAGCAGCTCCTGTAGCACCGAAAGTGCCAATGAACCTTTGTTCAAGATAACTTGTGTAGATTTCTTTGTCCTAATAAAACCCCTAACAAAGGAAAGGTTAGGGGTTTTATTAGGACAAAGAAACTTTGTTCTCTGGACAACCTACCCCAGTGTGTGCATATTTGTCTTGAATTGTTGTTATTATTTTTTTTTTTCTTTTTCTTTTTTTTTTGTGGTACTGGGGATTGAACTCAGGGCCTTGTGCTTTCGAGACAAGCACTCTACCAGCTGAGCTATCTCCCCAGCCCTTGTTGTTATTTTTTATTCTCAAATAAAATTTTGTTTATTAGAAATTTGTCTCTATATTTTTGTTTGAATTTGACAGGGGATGGGGGTGGGGTGTGAGCCAGACCTAAGCTAGGAGCCTGGGAGGCATAGATGGCTAAAACAGAAGATTCTGCCCAGAGTGAGCCTGGAGTGTCTCTGGTCTCTATGGAGTGGGGCCTGCACAGGGGCTTCCAGAATTTGCCTCTCCAAGCCTACTTGGGCTTCTGTGACGTGGGACAACCAAGCTAATCCCTCACTAGATCGCAGAACTCAACTTTCTTGATGCTCCGTGGGACTGTCAGTCTCTGGACATTGTCTTCCTTCTCAGTGGGAGTTTTCTGCACCCTCCCCACTCCCACCTAGGGTAGGGAATAGAATAAATGTATGAAAAGAAAAAATGTCTGGGAAAGGCAAACCAAATTTCAAATGCATTTACTTCTGGGGAGGGAGAGAGAACAGAATTTCAGGGGGTTATAACTCTGTTGTCAATGTTTAATTACTTAAAAATGTGATTAAAATATGGCAAAAAATTAAGAATTCATGCAGTTTTGCAGTGGGTACACAGGTGTTCATTATAAGATTTCTTGTAATCTGCACATTTGCCAATATGAAAGAATGAGAAAAATTTTAATAATGAAGAGCTCTCAATTTAGTTTTGGGGGGCTTTTTATTTTTATAATATTTTGGGGGGTACAGGGATCGAACTCAGGGGCACTCAACCACTGAACCACATCCCTGCCCTATTTTCTATTTTATTTAGAGACAGGGTCTCACTGAGTGAGAGGTTTAGTGCCTCAATGTTGCTGAGGCTGGCCTTGAACTTGTGTTCCTCCTGCCTCAGCCTCTGAGCCACTGGGATTACAGGCCTGCACCACCATGCCTGATTGGGGATGCTATTTATTAACATGAAGATTTAAACTACACAGAAGCCAACTGTGTAACAGGCAGTGCTTAAAAGGCATAAGAGCACAGTCCATAAGGAGAGCAAGTTAGAAGGAAGATAATATTGTCATAGACTTATTTATTAAATAAGCTGAAAGTCTGTATGCACTGAACTTCTCAGGTAATTAGATAATTATAATTTACCAAAAGAATCTGAACTTTTACTGATCATGTAGCCAATATATTGCATAACCTTGGGATGCTGACAAAAACAAACACCTTTATCATTTGTAAAAGTAGAGATTTTATACAATAACAATTGTATCTTCACACACATAGATTTTTCTTTCTTTTTTTTAGTACTGGAGATTGAACCTAGGGTGCTTAAACCCTGAGCCACATCCCCAGTCATTTTTATTTATTTATTTTTTTGAGACAGGGTCTCGCCAAGTTACTTAGGGCCTCACAAAGTTTTTGAAGCTGACCTTAAACTTGAAATCCTCCTGTTTTAGCCTCCTGAGTCTCGGAGATTATAGGCATGTGTCACCACTACCTAACATATAGATTTTATTCAATGATAATTATATGTTCACATACATGGATTTTATACAGTGACAATTTGATCTTCTCATATTTTTACAGGGACAATTATGTCTTCTCATATATACAGATTTTATATCTTTATGCACACATATAGATTTCATACAGTGACAATTATATCTTCACACATTTTGAGGTGTGTGCAAAACAAGGTCAAGTTGAGCAGATTGAAGTTTTCTTCAGCAATCAAATAACTTCTGGGCTCAGTACCACCGCTCTTCATTTAAATTGATAATGTAAATTGATAATGCAAGGATACAGTATTGAATTTGAATCTTCATCTTCGATTATTTTATTAAGTACAGTCATGGTGAAATAATGATGTTTTGGTCAATGACAGAATGCATATACAATGGCAGTCCCATAAAATAATAATAGAACTGAAAGCTTTCTATTAGTGATATCATGGTAAGGTTGTAGCACAATGTACATTATTCACATGTGTGTGGTGAACTGGTGTAAACAAACCAATTGCACTATCAATTGTATAAGTCCAGTAATACAATTATGTACAGTATGTAATATTTGGTAATGATAAGTGGCTATGCTATTGCCACTTACTTTTCATCTTTATTTAAGAGTATAGTTTTGTTGGGTTTGATAGTGCACACCTGTAATCCCAGTGACTCGGGAGACTAAAGCAGGAGGATAGCAAGTTCCAGATTAGCCTCAGCAAATTAGCCAGGCCTTAAGCAACTTACGGAGACCCTCTCTCAAAATGAAAGGGGTCCCTGGGTTTGATCCCCAGCATCAAAAAAAAAAAAAAAAAAAAAAAAAAGAAAGGGGTAGGGATGTGGCTCAGTGGTAATACACCCCTAGGTTCCATGCCCAATACCACAAAAATTAAATTAAATTAAATTAAAAGAAAAAGAAAAAGAAAAAAATGTGTACTCTGACAAATAAAAAAAGTTTACTGTAAAAAAGTATGCTGATACTTAGGCAGCAGACTCATAGGTCTTGTTTACCACATCTCTTGATTGCTTCAAGAGACCCTGTTGAGTGATTGGCTTATATTGTCGAGGTTGTTCTAAGTACTCTATGATATTTACACACAATAAAATCACCTAACCACACATTTCTCAGAACATGACTATTTAATGTTGCTGAAAAAGGTATAACTTGTCTTAATAACTTTGGATAAGTAAAGATTACTTCCTCTGAGGGTTAAGAAGAAAGAATTTGCTGGGCCTCCTGGCACATGCCTGTAATCCCAGTGGCAGGGAGGCTGAGATAGGAGGATTGCAAATTGGAACCAGCCTCAGCAATGTAGTGAGGTCCTTGGTAACTTAGCGAAACCCTGTCTCAAAATAAAAAAATAAAAAGGGCTGGGACCAGGAGTGGTGGCACACATATGTAATCTTAGCAGCTTGGGAGCTGGGGAAAGAGGATTGCGAGTTCAAAGTCAGTCTCAGCAACTTAGCTAGGCCCTAAGCAATTTATCGAGACCCTGTTTCAAAATAAGACATAAAAGGATTGGGAATGTGGCTCAGTGGTTAAGTGCTCCTGGGTTCAATCCCTGGTACCGGAGAGAGAGAGAGAGAGAGAGAGAGGGAGAATTTATGAAGACAGTTTATGGATCATTCTTACTTCTTTAGTTGGTAATAATGAATTGTTCCTATATAACTGCATTCTTTGTGTGCTTAATCAGAGTAAATTAGAGAAGGAGCAGGATAAGCTACTTTTCAGCAAGACTCAAGTCAAGGAGTTAATACTTCCTGATGAGCATTAGAAACTTTGATATCTGTGAAGATAGGCATAAAGTGACAAGTCCAAGGTTGGTTTCCAAAACAAAAGATGGACAGTTCCTTAAGTTTACTTCACAAATAGACTAATTATAATCATGTAACACATTTCACACCTGAATATACATGAAATTGCTGCCAGAATCTGCCTCAGGATATTTCGAGTTGGGGTAATGTAAATTTCATTTTTAGTGAAGAGTACTTGTATTCAGTTGGAAATAATTTTGCCTCCTGTAAATAAACCAAATTAAACCAAATAGGCACATTCCCAGTGAAACTGAACTCGTTAACATGATTTTTTTTTTTTTTCTCGGTAAATTCTAAAGTAAAATATTGTGCTTACTGCTTCGTTTCTTAAATGTCCACAGCAGTCACATCGGGTTTAACTTCTGTGGTACTGCCTGGACAGCTGTGAGGAGATGATTTCCAGGCAGGGTCCTGGCATTCAAGTGATTAGAGCCTGTTTTATGCAGGGGACGGAGTGGCAGCTGGTCCCGCCTGAACTTTCAGTACTAAGAGTAGTGACACACAGATGCTATTATTCCACAGTATGGTGGATATCTATTTGAATTTTGTGACGATTTTGTAGATTAATTGCAGTCTGATAACGGGCACTAGGAGAATAATTTTGAAGAATGAATAATTTCAAAATTTTGCTAAGTGAAATCAGAAACAAAATGTTGATTATTTTCTTTATCCCTTTTTGAAGTCTTGCTAACCCATTCCTCTGCAAAGAGCCCACATGCTGTCCTCTGCATGTTCTCACTGAATTGTGGTTTTTCTGCAGTTTAGCACCATAGCAATCCCCTCCCCCACCGGGGGGAAAGGCTTTTCTTTTTTTCTTTTTTCTTTTTATTGTAAACAAATGGGATACATCTTGTTTCTCTGTTTATACATGAGAAGTAGAGGCATACCATTTGTGTAATCATACATTTACCTAGGGTAATAGTTTTTGACTCATTCTGTTATTTTTTTCCATTCCCCCCCACCCCTCCCACCCCTCTTATCCCTTTAGACAGTCCCTCCTTCCTCCATTCTTGCCCCCCCCCTTTATGTATCACTATCTGCTTATCAGCGATAAGGTTGTACCCCATGGCCCACACTCCATCTTTAAAGCCAGGGGTGTCTTGTCAAGTCTTAATATCACTGCTTTATTTTTCTTGGTAGTGAAAATTTCCTCTGTCTCCCTTTCATAAAGACCTTTTTGGTAATAGTATCCAGGGTAATTTTCCCAGCTCAAGGTTATATATATGAATATGTGTATTCATATATAAACATAAGAAAGTGTGATTCATTCTACTATCCTTCCTATTCCCATTCCCTCTCCCTTCCCTTTTAAAGCAAAAATAAAGGATAAATATGAGCACATTCTGAAACATGTAATGTTGCAATAGACCAAAGAGTCAAAGAAACTGCCACCTTGTCTGCCCTCTCACTTTGTACACATGCATGTATTCAAGGCAAATATTTAGGTTCCATTGCAACATAATATGTGATTCAACTTTTCCCTAGGACGTACCCACTAATTAGATACTCTTATAATGAGTAAATTAATTAGTCTTCACCCAAAACTATAATGTTGAACTGTCACTTCTTTTTTTTTAGCATAAATATTTTAATTTAATTTTTATTATTTATTTATTTTATTTTTATTGTAAACAAATGGGATACATGTTGTTTCTATTTGTACATGAAGTAGAGGCATACCATTGTGTAATCATACATCTACATAGGGTAATGGTGTTTGATTCACTCTGTTATTTTTTCCTTCCCTCCCACCCCTCCCACCCCTCCCACCCCTCTTATCCTTCTATACAGTCCCTCCTTCCTCCATTCTTGCCCCCCTCACACCCCCCATTATGTGTCATCATCCGCTTATCAGCTAAATCATTCGTCCTTTGGTTTTTTGAGATTGGTTTATCTCACTTAGCATGATAGTCTCCAATTTCATCCATTTGCCTGCAAATGCCATAATTTTATCATTCTTTATGGCTGAGTAATATTCCATTGTATCTATATACCACAGTTTCTTTATCCATTCATCAACTGAAGGACATCTAGGTTGGTTCCACAATCTGGCTATGGTGAATTGAGCAGCTATGAACATTGATGTGGCTGTATCTCTGTAGTATGATGATTTTAAGTCCTTTGGGCATAGGACAAGGAGTGGGATAGTTGGGTCAAATGGTGGTTCCATTCCAAGTTTTCTAAGGAATCTCCACACTGCTTTCCAGAGTGGCTGCACTAATTTGCAATCCCACCAGCAATGTATGAGTGTACCTTTTTCCCCACATCCTCAGCAACAACTATTGTTGCTTGTATTCTTGATAATCACCACTCTAATTGGGATGAGATGGAATCTTAGGGTAATTTTGATTTGCATTTCTCTTATTACTAGAGATGTTGAACATTTTTTCATATATCTGTTGATTTCTTGTAGATCTTCTTCTGTGAAGTGTCTGTTCATATCCTTTGCCCATTTGTTGATTGGGTTATTTGTATTCTTGGTGTAGAGTTTTTTGAGTTCTTATATGTTCTGGAAATTAGTGCTCTATCTGAAATATGAGTGGCAAAGATTTTCTCCCACTCTGTAGACTCTCTCTTCGTATTGCTGATAGTTTCCTTTGCTGAGAGAAAGCTTTTTAGTTTGAATCTATCCCAGTTGTTTATTCTTGCTTTTATTTCTTGTGCTATGGGAGTCCTGTTAAGGAAGTCTGATCCTAAGCTGACATGTTGAAGACTTGGACCTACTTTTTCTTCTATAAGATGAAGGGTCTCTGGTCTGCTTCCAAGGTCCTTGATCCATTTTGAGTTGAGTTTTGTGCAGGTGAGAGATAGGGGTTTAGTTTCATTCTGTTGCATATGGATTTCCAGTTTTCCCAGCACCATTTGTTGAAGAGGCTATCTTTTCTCCATTGCATATTTTTGGCCCCTTTGTCTAGTATGAGAAAATTGTATTTATTTGGGTTTGTGTCCGTGTCCTCTATTCTGTACCATTGATCTACCTGTCTATTTTGGTACTAATACCATGTCATTTTTGTTACTATTGCTTTGTAGTATAGTTGAAGTTGTGGTATTGCAATACCCCCTGCTTCACTCTTCCTGCTAAGAACTACTTTAGCTATTCTGGGTTTCTTATTCTTCCAGATGAATTTCATGATTGCTTGCTCTATTTCTGTGAAGTATGTCTTTGGGATTTTAATTGGAATTGCATTGAATATGTATAGCACTTTTGGTAATATGACCATTTTGACAATATTAATTCTGCCTATCCAAGAACATGGGAGATCTTTCCATCTTCTAAGGTTTTCTTTAATTTTTTTCTTTAGTGTTCTCTAGTTGCACCATAGCAATTTACTGGTATCTTTCAATAACACTCTTCACGTTCTTTTACTAATTGTTTATATGACCTCTGTCCTATTGCTTTGTTTTGTTTTAAAATTAATTAATTTTTTAAAAGGCTAATGAAAGTTGTATATATTTGTGGTGTAAAATAAGATATTTTGAAATATGTATACATCGTAGAATGGCTAAATTGAAATTAAACTAATTAACAAATGCAGTTTTAAAATTTAGATTTTTAGGTGACGCTTAAAATCTGTTTTTTTTGAGTTGAACCTAGGAGCACTTTAACACTGAGCTACATCTCTAGTCTATTTATTTTTATTATTACTTTTTTTTATTTTGAGACAGGATGTCTGTAAATGCTGAGACTGACCTCAAACTTGAATCCTCCTTCCTCAGCCTCCCAAGTTGCTGGGATTACAGGCATGTGCCACTATGTCCTGCAAAATCTATTTTCTTAGCAATTTTCAAGTATGCAATACTATTATATACTGTGATCATTCTGTAGTACAATAGTTCTCTTGAACTTTTTCCTGTTATCATTCCTATTATTTTGCAATGGTAACACTTTCTGATATTTTCACAGTTTGGATAGTTTCATAAGTGCAGTTATTTAAAAGTTCATTTATATTGTCTTGTTCAGTTCACATCGACCCTGTGATTCAAGCTGCATTTCACTGATAGGAAGGATGTGAGATGGTAAAATGAACCAACCTCAGAAGACTTAGGATCTAGCTTCCTCCTTATTGTGATGAGGTTTATAAACAAGTGTGGACCACTTTTTAAAAAAATATATTTTTATTTATTTAAAAATTGTTTTTGTAGACTAGATAGACAGCATGCCTTTATTTTATTTGTTTATTTTGACGTGGTGCTAAGGATCGAACCCAGTGCCTCACACATGCCAGGCAAGTGCTCTGCCACTAGGCTACAGCCCCAGTCCTATTTTTTTAAAAAAATTTTAGTTATACATGATAGTAAAAAGTATTTTGGCCAAATATACATGCATAAAGTGTAACTTATTCTATTAGGTTCCCATTCTTGTGGTTGTACATGATGTGGAGTTACCCTGGTTATGTATACAAATACAAGGCTAGGAAAGTTATGACCAATTAATTCTATTGTTTTTCCTATTCCCCTTCCCCTTCCCTTCTCTTTGTTACATTTTGTCTAGTCCAAACTATTTCAATTATTCCTCTCTCCGACCTCCTTTGTTTTGGGTTAGCATCCACAAATCAGCGAGGCCTTTGGTTTTTTGGGATTGGCTTATTTCACTTAGCATGATATTCTCTAGTTCCATCCATTTACCAGCAAATGCCATAATTTCATTCCTGTTTGTGGCTGAGTAATAGTCCATCGTGTATATATACCACATTTTATTTATCCATTCATCTGTTGAAGGACAGTTAGGTTGTTTCCATAGCTTGGCTATTGTGAGTTGAGCTACTATAAACATGGATGTGGCTGTCCCATTGCAGTATGCCGTTTTAAGTCCTTTGGGTATAGGCCGAGGAGTGGGATAACTGGGTCAAATGGTGGTTCCATTCCAAGTTTTCTAAGGAATCTCCATACTGTTTTCCATAGTGGTTGTACCAATTTGCAGTAGGTGTGGACCACTTTTACACTTGTAATTTCAGTTTTTGATTCTAGAAAATGTGTAAAGTGTCAGTGCTGTGAGGGCCCATTGTTAGGAGATATCTGATGACTTACAAACCCTATTAAAGTGACATTAACTTACTATTATCAAGATAAGGTAATTTCCTGAGGCTATCTCTTTATTTATCATATACATCACAGTATCTCATGGACGGCAGATGCTCAATGAATATTGGTTAAGTGAATGGATGGGACAGGGTTGGCAAACTTTTTTTCTAAAAAACTGACTAGTAAATATTTCAGGTTTTGTGAGCCATATAATCTCTCTTATAACTCCTCAGTGCTGACCATATACTAGCCATAGAAACTATGTAAATACCATAGAAAAACTAGCCATAAAAATATGTAAATACCCCAGAGGCTTGGGAGGCTGAGATAGGAGAATCCTGAGTTCAATGTCTGCCTCAGCAACTCAGCGACACCCCGTCTCTAAATAAAATACAACAAGGGGCTGAGGATGTGGCATGGTTAAGCACTCCTACGTTCAATCTCTGGTACTAAAAAGAAAATATATAAATAATGAGCAAAAATGAGTTTCAATAAAATTATTTATGAACACTGAAATTTGGATTTCATGTAATTTCACGTATTATAAAATATATTTCTGTGATTTTTTTTCCAAAAATTAAAACACATAAAAACTGTTTTTATCTCACAGGATATACGAAAACAGATGGTACAAAACCAGACTTAGCTTGCCAACCTCTGGAATAAAATATGAATATCAGTTAAATTAAGCAATGAGATTAAAATTTTAAATTTATGATGGTAATTAAGTAACCGTATTTTCTAGACTTTTACTTGAATAAGCAAGAATATTCATTTGACTGTCTACTAGTATAATACTGTGAGCATAAGAATCAGAGAGAGAGAAAGTTGAATATACTATATTGGGTAAGATATAATTTCATATTTCTTTTATTATACCCTGTAGATTTTCATAAAATATTATGGATTTTTAACTCAGTTTTGGATTCATTTAAAAGTGGACTGGAAAAAAATTGAAAAGGAAAGTATGCATTGAGGAAAAACTGATGAGGCGAAAAGATGATGTAACCTCTTTGGTGTTACAGAAAATCACAGAACTGTGCAGACTTGGTCCACTGCAAATTCATGCTATTCAACCTCATTTGGGTTCTTAATGCTACTTGTCAATCCTTTTCTTTATTCATTGCTTGTTAAATTCTTTTTGCATTCTTCATAGCAGCTGTTTTAGATTTTCTATGCTTTCAACTTTCAGTCTCCTCACATCTCCCCCAGTTTAAGCAGATGACCCCTGTGCATGTCATTCAATGTGTGCTCAGATATCTCCTGTCGCTCTGTCCCCAAAACCTCATCTTCCTCTTTATCTTCACTCTTTTTCTTCTATGACAGAGCAAAATCTCTTTCTTTCTTTCTCTTTTTTTCCTATGACTTACATGTCACTCTGTTTTCTCTTTCACTGTTTTTTTGAAACTTCTTCCATGAAAACGTTCCACCGGTGATCTCCTTTATCTCATATGTTTACACCTTTTTTTCCTTCACTGGATCTTTCTCTTCTCATGGACATGCTCAGTTCTGTCAGTCATTAAAATCAGGGCTTATTCAGCTTTTCTGCACTGATATCTCCTGCCAACCTGCACCTGTTCCATTGGCTGAGCTTTTCGTTCTCATGGGTGGGTGTCTGCCTTTATCTTGTTTTCAGTCCTGCCTTAAGACAAACCTACAGCATAATCCACACCAAGGTTAATCAGCTCTTGGAATTTCTTCTAATTTAAAGCTACCATTCAATCTCTTTTGGGTTAACCATTTTGCATTTCCACAGTGTGGTTTATATTTGATACCTTTGCTTTATCTAGGATGATTTAACCTTTAATCCTTGCAATCTGCTTGCTCTCTTCACTGTTCTTTTGATTCAGCTCTGAACCATCACCAAGAGCTTTCCAAGGGAAAAAGGCAACACATTTTTATTAACAAAGGTCTTCCTTTATTTATTTATCCCTTGATAAGTAATGCAGTTTTCTTAGAAGTTTTTGTTTTTTTGTTTTTCTTCTGGAACAGTGTTCCCTTCTTATCCCAGATTGTTCTTTCTCTGAAAATGTTTATGACTCTTTTCCCTCCTTGCACTAAAATTGGTGTTCTTCAAAGTCATATCCCAGTCCTAGTCTTTTCTTTTGCTATGTATCTAACTTATTACCACCCATATTTCTTCTTATCAACTTTTGAAAAAAATTGTAGTTGTAGATGGATGCAATACCTTTGTTTTTTATTTATTTATTTTGATGTGGTGCTGAGGATCGAACCCAGTGCCTCACACGTGTGAGGCCAGCTCTGTACCACTGAGCCACAATCAATCCCAGCCCATCTTATCACCTTTTAGTTAATGGTTCAGATATCTTCTTAGTGCTCTTTTTTATAAGCTCTAGTACTGCCTTGTCAAGATTTTGGTGGTTATTTTATCTGAATATTTTATACAAACCCTAAGTTTATCAGTTTTTTTTTTTCAAAACCTGTTAACTATCAGCTTTATTTAAAAATGTACACATATTCTGACATGTAGAACTTAAGCTTGATAGATCCTTGAAACTCCACACAAAACTGACACACCCAAGAAATCCATACCAAATTAATCACTCATAGACTGCTAATTCCGTCCACTAATTTAACACTACAGTATTCAGGATAAATTAAAGGATTTAATATTAACACTTAAAGAACAGTCATTTGTAACATGCTGCTATAATTAGAACAAACAGTTTTTGGGTTACTGATACAAGGAATTTCAATAGTAAGCTTAAAACTTTCTTAAAACATAAAAACTGAGACAGTGAATTGATGCAAATATACTACATGTGAGAAAAATACTCTTCTTATGAATGTTAATACTGTCACTGTGACTTGAGCCAGGCTTTTAAATCTAGATTAGGCCAACCAAGGGGAAGGCTTCCAATAGAGGAAGGAATGGGACTCAAAGGTGGAGGAACTTGAAATTCTAGGGACAATGAAGAGGCCTGTTTTGGAGAAGCAGAGTTACACATCAGAACAACAGGAAAATATTTTAAAAATTAAAATATATGTTTCAAAGCATATGCATCAGCACCACATGGTGAATTGAAACTTCTTTAACGATACCCAACCTGAAAAATGCATATAAATGAGAATTTAGAGAGCCAAAACACGCCTTAGTCTTGCTGAGTACAAGGGTATGACTTTGCATTTTGTTCAGGGTCTCTACTAAATTGTAGGGACTTCAGAAATAATAGTCCTTTTTAAAAAAGATATTTCTTATCTATAATAAATGATTTTAGTTAAAAGGTTTGACCAGGTAAAAGCTCATGAGCAGCGTACTAACTTTCATGTTTTACCTCTCGAATATTCCTGAGAAAACAGTAAGAAAAAAGCAACTTTCCTCACTTTCTAAGAACTCTTTTTCAGAGTTTTCCACATAAAATACACAGGCAATGTTGTACTAAGGTACAAACTGAGGGACGGCTTCCCAGTTAAACCAAACAGGGAGAAAACTTAGAACGATCTGCTATAAACTGCAAGGCAAAATGCAGCTGAAAACTGAATGGAGCAAGGGTCCTTTGCTAAGTGGAGGATGAAGTGTGATCACCCACTTGATCATCAGTCTTAACACTAAAATATGGAGATAAAGGGGCGATCATGAACCAAAATTGATTTCCATGCATGTCTGAGTTTGTCAGGATGAACCCAACTACTGTGTATAACCATAAAGATCTAATTAAAAAAAAATGATCTTTTCATTCAAATTGCCTTTCATTATACTAATTTAATTCCTGATTTTTATAAAGGAAGTTCTATTTCCTCAGTAATAAAATCTTGGAGCCATCCTTGATTTATTTATTTTTATTGCTCCTACAAATAATTCTCAAGTCCTGACAACTTTACCTTTGGAATATTCTGGGCATCTCTCCCTTTCTGTGCTTTCCCTTTGACACTACCTTAGTTTATCTTTTACTTCCAACGTACTCAAGAAATTGGTGTATGTTCTTTATTGGTCTCATTACTTACATGATCACCCTCGTCCAAGACATTTTGACATCTTCCTAAATCTTTGGTTTATGTTACTTCATTTTGACTGTACCGCTTCACTGCTCAGTAAGAAGAGCTAGCAATTGTGGAGGGCTGACTGTGTGTTAGGCGCAGCTCAAAGCAGTCCTAAATTCTGAGTGGGTAGACTTCATTAATACTCACAAGAGTTCTATGAGGTCGCTAGTACTACCATTTAATTGTGGAAAATACTGAGCCTCTTAAGAGTTCAGCCGCACACCCAAATCACACAGTTTATATGATGTAAGGTCAGGAATGCTCATCCTATCACCCCAACACAGGATGTGTGTGTGAGGACAAAACCTAGGCTCTTTACCACGCCTTTTGTGAGTGACCAGGTGAAGTTCAGACTTAACTAACTTAGCTTTCAACTCTTTAGTCTCCAGCTACTTTTAATTTTCAGGAATCTGAAGCACAAAACCAGTGTAGTGGCTGCTTGTCTCATTCATAATGCTTTTACACACCCACTGGGCCTTTGGCCTAAACTTTAATTTATGTTGTTTTCTTTACTTCCATCATGCTTCCCTGCCCCTACTAAACCGAAAGTCATCAACATAAAAACCTCTCTTTCATCTTTCAGCACTGAAACAACATAGTTTCTACCTCCTCGGTAAGTGACCCTTGTCCCCTGCCTACCAATGCATTTATTTTGCCTCACTTATATTTACCGTATCATTTGTCGGGATTCTTCAGAACATTGATGTTGAAGTGTTGTCTCTTCTAGTGACTGGAAAGTTCTCCATGAATTAGGACCATGTTAAATAGCAGTAAAATGATTGAAATGGGTCTGATATATTTTCCCATTGTGATCTTTAAAAATGAAAAAATTCAATTGAAGAAAGAAACAGTAGCTCTCCCTTCAAATACTAGACAATCTCAAGTCATAGCACGGTTTCTGGTTTTATAGTTACTACTAAAAGTTGAAGGATTGCTACTACAAGAATGGAGATTTTCTCACTAGTTCTGACTCTGAATAAACAGGAAATACACTCTCAGAAATCTGGCATGAAAATCTTATCTTGTGAAACTTTAGTCCCAGCGTTTGAGCTCTTTATTACCTCTTGCTAAATCTTTACAAGTGTGTCCATCATTTTCTATTACCTAGGTACTTGAGACAAAGAAAACTAGTTTGAAAAACCACATACAGAACAAATGAAAAACAAGAGCTACTAAGAGCTGTTGGTTTTGTGGTATAATATGTCTGCAAGGAGAAAGTGCCAAGCTAAAACATCTTAGGACTACTTCCCTGACTCTTAGCTACTCCAAATTGCTCTTGCCCTTAGAAAGTGGTCTTGTAGGAGGATACAATAAGAGCAAAGTAAATTTGGACCCTATTTTTTCTCCTATTAAACTTGACTCTAGCCAAACTAAACCTTTATCAGAGACTCCAGGAAATTTCATATTGTTTTCTGGTTTTAGGATGTCTGTGAACTTCCTAAAATTAAATTCAGAATGATGGAAAAAACTACCTAGCTTGTGAAAGTCCAAAACCGCTATTATATATTTGTGTCTCAAATATCCAACCAAGTATCTGTCCTGCATCCCAAAGGTGCATTCTTGAATCCGAGCATCCTTCGTCTCTCTCCTACTTCAACTTCGAACAATGAAATGGGTAAGCATTTACATTTTATAGTTTGTATGGCAACCCAGGCACCTAGTAGATTCCACTAAATGTCTGTTGCCTAAGCCATTTTAAGAAGTATACTGTCTGGGTGCAGTGGTGCACTCCTGTAATTCCAGAGACTTGGGAGGCTGAGGTAGAAGGATCACAAGCTTGAGGACAGCCTCAGCAACTTATTGAGGCCCTAAACAACTTCATGGGATCCTGTCTCTTGAAATAAAAAATAAAAACAAAAAAGACTGAGGATGTGGCTCAGTGGTAAATTGCCTCTGAATTCAAACCCTAATACCAAAAAAAAAAAAAAAAAAAAAAAGTATATTTTCTGTAAAGTCGATCAGTAGGAGAACATTTTGCCAGTCCTTCTGATATATAGGAATCAAGAGTTCCTATTCTGGTGTTCAGATGATTCAGTTGTTGTGCCTCATCCTAATTGCTTTTACCTGGCATCTGAATTTTTCCTTGTACTTATGTTCCTGTTTTGATATTCTTCTAATTTAGAATTCTAGGTTAGAAGACATAATGTAAAAGGAAAAAAAAAGGTACAAAATAAAGGACCTGGATGGAGAGTTTCAGAGGAAGAATAGAGGTTTCAGAGGAAGGGTAGAGGAGACTATAAAAGAACCAAGGTCAAGAGCAAGAGACATGTGGACTGATGGTGCACTTTGAATTTATAAGTCAGTGTTTGTTATAACTTGGGTAATCAGCTTAATACCTTCCAGGAAGATATTTCAGGCCATGTTTAGGCACACATAAATTCACACACCTCGTAAAACTGCTTTCGGCATTAGCCATTAGTCAATAGAACATGTTTTCTGTCATCTACCAGCATAAAAATAGCACACATTTATGGAGCACACTCTGAAAAAGATTGAAATCTTTTTAAGCACCAAACTACACACACACACAGAAATAAAAAATCCTTCATACATCCTCCAAACAAACTCTGTAAGTCAACAGTGCCTTGACCAAGAATAACCTGTAATGTACCGATCTTGTTTGTAATTTTTTGCCACATCTTTCATTGAAATTGATATCTTTCTTCTAGATAGTTCAAAGGTTCACAGCATTCGGTATGTTTCAAATTAATTATGATTGAACTCAGCCAAAATAAATGCCTTCCAAGTGAGGTATGTGTAGCACTCCGTTTCAATGCTTAGAAACTCAATGGTTTAATAGGTGGAGTATAGGGACAAAGAAAACAATAGCTTTGTTTAAGTGTTCCCAAAGATTTACATTTTCAAATTTAAAAGATTTTCTAGTTAGGGTGATCTAGATGTCCAAATCTCCCCCAAGGGCAGGAGAGGCAGATTTGTGGAATAGTCTCCACAGGGTACATTGGGGTGACCTGCAGCACTGACCGATAGGAGTAAAGACAGGGCAAAGGTTGAGGATAACCTTGTTCATAGAGATGACTGAACTTCCACATGCATGGTCTGTGAACTAGCCAATGGACTGTAGGTACTTCTCCCAGATGCCTACCAACCACATTGCTTTTTCTTAGATTGAGCACATGGGTGTAAGAAACAGAGAAATCACTAATGATAAGAAAAACTGAGCAACACTCCCTGTGATGTCCAGTCTCTGGTCAGACCAACTCCTCCAAATATCATCTTAATTAACTAATTCAAAGTTCTTCCTTAACTGAATCTAGAAGTTCATTGCTACCACTTCCTGTCTTTAACTTTACCTTCACTTAACTAAACAGTTCTCAGTCTTTTCACATTCTAACCCTCCACCTGGCCCTGATCTGGGAAGTCCTATTAGTCTTTCATGACCCAGCTCAGTCAGCACTTCCTTTGAATTGGCCATCCTAGGCTGGCTTAGGTAATCCTTGATGCTGCCATAGAATCTTACGTCAGTGGGTCTCAAGTTTTGGTGTCCATCAAAAGTACCTGGGAAATATTAAAGATAGAATGTTTAGATCTCCATTCAGTGTGAATTAGAATTTCTGGATGCAGAATAAAGAAATACTTCTGTAGTAATAGCTCCAGTGATTCTGATGTACATAAGTGATTGGGGCCATACATGATTATATTTATTGCTATTATCTCCACACGTAGTCACCCATTGTCTCAATTAAACACTCTTTCATGGCCATCTCCTTGAGTGTCCTTGGTATCACTCAGTTGGATACAAATCCCATCCACCTGGTTCCAGAGCGGAAGCATCTCAAACTACATTACCCTACTCCAGTCATCTCTTCTCTGGTTATCTTTGTTCGAGAACAGAAATAAGAAGGCACAACATTGATTGATTTATAATTTTTTTATACTGGGGCAAACCCAGGGCCACTTAAGCCTGAGCCACATCCCCAGCTCTTTTTTATTTTTCATTTTAAGACAGGGTCTTTCTAAGTTGCTTAGGACCTCCTAAGTTGCTGAGGTTGGCCTCTAACTTGTGGTCCTCCTACCTCAGCCTCCCCAGTCACTGAGATTATAGGTATGCATCACCACCCCAGGCTCAGAGCATTGCTTTTATTGAGCTCAGCTGGACCTAACACTTGGATCAAGTTAATTTTTTTGTAACTGTGTGCTTGTCCACAAATTATTGCAAAATCTCTGGGAATATTGACATAGGGGCTACAAATAAATTTTAACCAGTAATTGAATTCACAATTATGGCATCTGTGAATAACAAAAACTGACAGACTATATATCTAAAAACAGCTACAAAATCTGGGTCATGTAAACATCTACCCATTCACTTAATCACAAGGTATCCCTACATCTCACATGAAGCAGGCATTGGTAGATTTGACCAGTCATATTGACATATCTGAGTCACAAAGCTTTGAAGAGTTTTCCAACTGTCATATCTTTGCTTTTCTCATTTGCTTTGAGGTCATCAGAGATCTGTGTAAGATGAGTCCAGCTATTTCCATAGCTCAGTTTGAGAGATGAAGTAATGATATTTGGCAGAAACATTAAAGGTATACTAGCTTCATATAACCTTTAACCATCAGAATATTATTCCAGACAACTTGGACCTAAGATGCAGTTGGAAGAACCCAACAAATCACAAAATTGAAGTAGATGATGATTTCTCAAGGTGGAAAATCATTTAGGTCTAAAATCTATTGTCTTAGATTGTGACTCTCTGTCTTCATATTGTTTGGAAAAAAGAATTATTTGGAGCAAGGTCTTTTTTGCTAAGATTTTATTCTTCTTAGACTGTGCTGACTAATTTGTTCCATGATATAAACAAATTAAATTTTATGTTTAGACTGTTATAGAACACAAAAATATTTTTGATTAATTTTTCATCTTAATGTGGTGTTTATATTTTGAGTAAGAATTAATTTTATTGGCTAATACATAAAGAGATTTATAGTTGGAATCTATGATCTGTAATGTTTATGTATTTGTGGATTTAAAAAGTATGAAATAATTAATATTTTGTATATAAAACCTGTGTGGTTTAAAATAAAGTCTGGATATTTCAAAAACACCATAGTTACTATTTTGCTTAGGATGACAATTTTCTTTCTTTTTTTAAAAAATATTTTTCTTTAGTTGTAGATGGACACAATACCTTTATTTTATTTATTTATTCATTTATTTTTCTGTGGTGCTGAGAATCAAACCCAGTGCCTCATACATGCTAGGTGGTACTCTACCACTGAGCCACAACCCCAGCCCCGGAAATTATCATTTGAATAGGAATACTTACCTGAGACTATGAACTACTGCCAACTCTGGAACTTTTGTTCACTATTTAAATTAAAATTATTATATTAAGGTCTTTGAAGCTACTGCTGCACAACTTGTTTATAAAATAATATATGTTAGAGGAATAGAATGAATGAAGCATTAAAAGAATGAATCAATAAATTGAATGAATACATAAATGACTTTGCTGGCATGTTATTTTAAAAACAAAATGTTTCCATGTCAATGTGTGTATCATAAGGAATAGAAATGCCATAGTTTTACCTGCAGTGTGGCTATTTAATGATTTAACTTATTAAACATTTATTTAGTATTTGAAGAGACATTGCTAGGCATTAGGGATATAAACATTAATAATGTGTTATCTCTGACTTCCAGGGTTTACAATTTAATAGGAACATTGTACAGACCATACTGTAAAGTGTGACAAATGCTCTATTCAGTGTCAGAAGCAAATACAACTATTATGAGCCACAGCAGCAGCTAAAAATATACGCAAATCTTCACAGAGGAAAACTTGAAAGAAATTTCATGAGCTACAAGAAAGTACTGTCAACACTCTAATATTTTGGTACAGGCACAGAATTCCTTAAATAATGTTTTGATCCTTAGAGATCAAGAAATAAAACTGAGAATCAATAAATGGAATGGCTTCAAATTAAAAAACTGCACAGCAAAGGAAACAAGAGTGGAAAACCTACAGAATGGGAGAAAATCTTTGCCTGCTACTCTTTCAACAAGGGATTAATATTCAGAACTTATGAAGAACTCAAAAAACTTAAACCCCCTCAAAAAAAAAAAAAAAAAAAACCCAAACAATAAATGAGCAAAGGACCTAAACTGACATTTCTCAAAAGAAGAAATATAAATGACCAATAAATAGACAACAAAATGTTCAGCATTCTTAGCGATCAGGGAAATGCAATTCAAACCACACTGAGATTTTATCTCAGTGCAGTTAGAATGGCAATCAAAAATACAAATAACAATAATTGCTGTCAAGCATATGGGGAAAAAAGGTACACTTATACATTGTTGGCAAATAAGTACAATCACTTTGGAAAGCTGTATGGAGATTCCTCAAAGGACTAGGAACGAAACCACCATGGGACTCAGCTCTCCCATTCCTTGGTATTTATCCCAAAGAACTAAAGTCAGCATAATGGACCCCAGAAAAATGATACTGGGTTACTACAACACACCTCTCTCAACAGTAGATAGGTCATCCAGACATAAACTCAGTAGACTCTTTGGACCTGAAAAATATTGTAAATCTAATGAACTTAGTAGACATCTATAGACTATTTCATTTAACAATAGCTGAATACACTTTCTTCTCAGCAGCTCATGAAACCTTCTCTAAAATAGACCATATTTTAGGCCAGAAAGCAACTCTTAGCAAATATGAAAATTTGATAGAATTGCTTGCATCTCATCAAATCATAATGAAATCAAAGTAGAAATCAACACCCCAAACTTTAGAGAAACTATATAAGCACATGGAGATCGAATGATGTACTCTTGAATGATGAATCAGTGATGAAGAAATCAGGGGATAAATTTTAAAAATTCTTAAAATCAAATGAGGATAACGATACAACCTACAGAACTTCTGGGACTCTATGAAGGCAGTTTTAAGAGGAGACTTTAGAGTTATGAGAGCCGATACAAGATAATCAGAAATATCCTAAATAAATAACCTAATGATGCATCTCAAGACCCTTGAAAAAGAAGAACAAACCAATTTCAAAACCAGTAAAATTTGCTATGTTATTGTTAATGTCATTTGCTTTTTCCATTCTAACACTAAGATTCTGAACTTTGGCAACTATACATATTTTTTTTACACCACAGATTATATCACCATAGTAAGATTTGGGATAGTGAGAGATGTGACTTTCTTTACATGTGTATATATTTAGTTTTAGGTGGACACAATACCTTTTATTTTTTTATGTGGTGTGAGGATCAAACCCAGTGCCTCATGTGTGCTAGGTGAGTGCTCTACCACTAAGCCACAACCCCAGTCTCAGTGACTTTTTTTTTTTTTTTTTTTTTTTTTTTTTTTGGGTGCTGGGGATTGAACCCAGGGCCTTGTGCTTACAAGGCAAGCACTCTACCGACTCAGCTATCTCCCCAGCCCCAGTGACTATCTTTTTTAAAGACTGGAAAAATACTGTGGGAATGGAAGTGGAAACGAGACTTAATCCCTAGAGGCTCATTTTTGTTAAAAATATGATCTTGAAGATCTTGAAATTGAATTCCCTAAAACTACCAGGTTGTTATTTTAAATTTTTATTTGTTTATTTGTTCTTTTTAGGTATACGTGACAGTAGAGTATATTTTGACATATTTTGATGTATTTATACAAACATGGATGTACATGATGTGGAGTTACACTGATGGTATATTCATATATGAACACAGGAAAGTTAGGTCTGATTCATTCTACTGTCTTTCCCAATCCCATCCCCTTACCCTTCCCTTCATTTCCCTTTGTCTAATCCAATGAACTTCTCTTCTTCCCCTCCCTGCCTGTTTGTGTGTTAGCATCTGCTTATCACAAAGAACATTCAACCTTTGGTGTTTTGGGGTCTGACTTATTTCACTTAGTATTACAGTCTCCAGATACAACTATTTACTGGCAAATGTCATAAAGTCATTTTTCTTTATGGCTAAGAAATATTCCATTGTGTATATGTACCACATTTTCTTCATTCATTCATCTGTTGAAGGGCAGCTAAGTTGATTCTGTGGGGAAAAAGATATATCAGGTTGTTCTTTTAAGTTGATTGTGTACTTCTATTCAGATTTGACTTATTGTATTAAATGCAATCACTGATGTGGTTTCTTAAATGGATCAACCTCCTTTCATAAATTGCTAGTATATTTCAATACTAGCAATTTGGAAAATATTAAGGTGTAGACCAAATCAATTCAGATCAAATAAATCACCCTCATTCCTATTTTCTAAAAGACATCAAAAAAGTGAGAATGGTTATAATAAAAGAATTAGTGGGGACTTACATTTAAGGTAGGAAACATCAAACTGTCACCCTTGAAGAAACTTTGAGAAAAGAGAATAAGAGAAAAATATATGTAGGCCAAGGAGGGCAAGGAGGGTGGGGTAAGTAGTCTTATTGCTCTTTTTGAGCCGATATGTAAGGGAAGCATTTCTTCTCTGGTGGTAATAGTTACTAATTTGTAAGAGAAAAAAGTCACCTTCTTTTTGCGGATACTTTGGGTGGAAGACAAAGAGGGCAATTTATTTTCCCTTTTGACTTATCCTAATAATGGGTATTAACAAGCTGGGTGTGGTGGTGCATGCCTATAATCCTAGCAACTCCAGAGGCTGAGGAAGGAGGATCACAAGTTCAAAGTCAGCCTCAGCAAAAGAGAGGCACTCAGCGACTCAGTGAGACTGTGTCTCTAAATAAAATACAAAATAGGGCTGGGGATGTGGCTTAGTGGTCAAGTGCCCCTGGGTTCAATCGCCAGTAACCCCCCCCCTCCAACCAATAAACCCCAAATGGGTATTAATATCATTTTTCCTTCTTTTCTTCTCCACCCCTCCTTTCTTTTCTTTCCATGGTATTCCCAGGGAAAAGACTTTACTAGGTGGAATCATTAACAACCATATCATTATAAAGTAGGTATTTAAATTTTAGTTCATTTCTAAACCACGACTGTGCTATTTACTCTTGATTTCACTTGTATCTATGCCCTTGCTTCTTTACACTCCAAGCAGAAGGCCAAGCTAGGGAGAGATCATTTTGTTTATCGCTAAGTCCAGGGGTTCTTTGGCACATGTATCAGATGTTTTAGGTATTGTTACAGTTTAGATATTAGATGTCCCCAAAAGCTCATGTGTGAGACAATGCAAGAAAGTTTAGAGGGGAAATGACTGGGTTATGACGTCAGGGCATGAATATGCTGATAGGGATTAGCTGGGTGGTACCTGTAGGCAGGTAGGGTGTGGCTGGAGGAGGTAGCTCATTAGGGATGGGCCTTTGGGATATATATTTTGCATCTGGTGAGCAGAAACCTCTCTGTTTCTTGGTGCCATGTCCTGAGCTGATTTGCTCCTCTGTTACAACCTTCTGCCTTGATGTTCTGCCTTTGATATGCCCAGAGAAACGGAGTTGTCCATCTATGAACTGAGACCTCTGAAAGGTGAGCAACAAATATATTTTTCCTCTTATAAAATTGTTCTTCTCAGGTATATTCGTCACAGTGGTGAAAAGCTGACTAAAACAGGTATTATGTACTCCAAACTTTTATACCTCCTACATACAGTATCCTCCAAATTACAAAAAGCTAAAAGACAAAGGGAAGAAACTCCAAAGATGATTCAAGATTGGGGAAGAGGCTCTGCTGCTTCATTAAGTCAGGGACATGCAAGGGGGTGTTCACAGGTCATTTAGTCAATTATTACAATTAGCTTGTATTGATACAAAACATAATTAAACAATAGTATAATATGATATTTGGGAAATAATTTTAGAATTTCCTTAAGATTAGGTTGATGGATATAATTTGCCATTATAAAATGAAACTGGTATTTATAGTATCTCCTCCCTCTAAGAAGAGTTGAGTCTCCTAAGATTAAAAAAAGACAATATAAATAAAATGTTGATGTGTAAGTCATAGATGTTTACACCCAATAAAAGCACAGAAGAAAAATGAATCCTCAGACATACTTTACCCTTGTTTATATTGGATATATTATTTTTTATTGACTGAGTTTATCTTCATTCTTCCATCCCAACCTGGAGGTAGGGAAGGTACAAAAGGTGAACTACTTTGGAGTGTGAGAGGGTGATGGATGTATCAGAAAAATCACAGATGCCTTAGTCTGGAAAAGCCATTTCAATATGGCAGGAAGATTTCTGTGACTTTGTCTTTTGATTTTGTATAAAATGTCAAAATGGATGTCTAGGACTGTGGCTGATGATGCTTCAGAACTAACTTTTTGTCCTACAGAGGAAGGACCCCTGTCAGGAGCACAAATCATTTGGGGAATTGAATCATTTTCTACCAGAAACCGTAGGGACTGAATGATTCTTAAAAGGCATGGAGACAAGGATCTCGCTGCTCTTGCCATTTTTGTTTTTCCCAGAGAAAAACACGCCCAATTTCAGAGGAACCAAGTAAAGATGAGAAACAATGAAATCTGGTTAGGCATCTTTGTACTGTACTCTGCATGTTTGGAGGTGTAGGTGAAGTTTGCCTTTGAGCATTGATAGGGACAGTTGTCTTTAGGAGGGGAAAAGCATATGTCAAATTTTATATTTGCATCAGTCACATCAGCAACATAAAAGCAATGACTTGTGTAATCTTTTCTTGAATTTTAGGAATACAATGGACAAATCAGAACAAGAGCTGGAATTATGTAGCATCAATTCACTTATCATTTATCCAACAAATGTTGTATACTCTAGTGTCAACCTATGCTATCTCATAACTCCAAAAACACAATTTGGGTTTCTAAAGACAGGAAGAGTTGCCTTATTATCAGTTTTTCACAAGGTACAAGTTGTAAACTAGATCAAAGACAATGAAAGGCTAACATAACCTGGAAGGGTATGTTGGTTTGTATACCCAGGTATCTTTTTTTACCCATTTAAAATCGACAACTCTTTTTGACAGAGCTCACCCTTAAAGAATAGACTTTTTAGTGTTTGATTCGGTAAACAGGGTTATTGTACTCATCAAGTAATATGACCTCCAATGACCTTTGCCTCCCAGCATTCATGACATTTGTAATTTCCTCCCCTTGACTGTGCGTTACCTAGTGACTCACTTCTAACTAATAAAATGTGACAAAACCGATGTACTTTCATTTCTGAGATTAGGTCACACACATATGGAAAACAAAAACAAAAGCAAAAACGTACCTGTCTTGCCTACTTTGTTTTTTTGCCCTCGATCTGATGAAGCCAGCTGCTGTGCTAGCGCTGCCGTATGAAGAGGCCCATTTTGTGAAAAACTGCGATATCTCTGCCCAACAAACACGTGAGTAAGTTTGGAAGTGAGTCTTCCGAGTTTGACCATGTCCAGTGAGAGGGCTTGGACCTGGCTCTCTCTCTGGTCTGTCTCTGCGACCTCAGTCAGTACTTTAATGGCAATCCTGTGAAAGACTGCGGAACAGTGGAATTTAGCTGCACATGGAGTCCTGATCTCCAGAAACTGCAGGATTAGGTATGTTTCTTTTTTGAACCCACTAAGTGTTGAAGTAATTGGCTACTCAGGAACAGTCAATGAATGCAAAAATCCATGAACTAATTGATAATTGATGGACCGGGAGATAAATACATCTTTCTTTGCAGACAGATCTATTCAAGTCCTTCCCCTACATTTAAATTGGATTATAGTCTTTTTTATTATTGACCAGTAAGAGTTGTTTATATATGCGGGATACAAGTTCTTTTTTTTTTTTTTTTTTTTTTTGGTGCTGGGGATCAAACCCAGGGCTTCGTGCTTACAAGGCAAGCACTCTACCGACTGAGCTATCTCCCCAGCCCCAAGTTCTTTATTAGATATATGACTTACAAATATTTTCTCCTATTCTGTGGGTTTTTTTTTGTTATTGTTTTTGTTTTGCTTTATTGATGGATTCGTTTGTAGCACAAAAACCTTTAAAATTTTGAAGTAGTTTGATTATCTAATTTCCTTTTTTTTAACTTCTTTTGTCATATTTAAGAAACCATCACCTGACCCATTAAACAGACAATGTGACATCCTGTTTTCCTGTAAAACTTTTATAGTTTCAGTTCTTACATTTAGGCCTATGATCCATTTTTTTGTTAATTTTTATTTTAATATAAAATAGAGGACTAACTCCCTTCTTTGCCATGTAGGCACTCATCCGAACATTGTTTATTGAAAAGTCTATTCTTTCCCTTGTTGAAATTGTATTGGCACCCTTTATAATTATCAGTTGACCATAAACCTATGAGTTTATTTCTGAACTTCTAATTCGATTTTAGTACATGCATGTTGATTTCTGGATAAAAAAACTCAGGTTGAAATTTTGATAGGAATTGTACTAATCCATAGATCAATATGAGGAATATCAACATTTTAACACTGCTAAGTCTTCTGATTCATGAGCACAGAATGTCTTTTTATTGGCTTAGATCATCTTTCAAAAATATTTTGCATTTTCTAATGTATAAGTCTTATATTTTTTGTTAAGTTTATTAAGTATTTTATTTTTTCCAATGTTGTAAGTATTTTTTTTCCCTTAATTTCAATTGTGGATTGTTCTTTGCTAATGTGTAGAAATACAGTCAATCTTTAAAAATTGATCTCATGCTGCAATCTTGGTCAACTCTTTTATTAGTCTCTGTTCTTTTTAGAAGTTCTATTTTCTTTTCTTCATTAGACCTTATGAATCAGACATGAAAGGATCTAACTAGAAGAGGTAAATTTTAAGGAGTCTATTAACATGTTTTATGTTTAGAAAGAATGGGAACTCCATGCTGTGCTTGGTTCCCAGTGTACTCTGAGAAATTTATTTTGGTTGTAAGTTTATGGATGATATGTAGCTCAGCTTGGTGGAATACAAAGGTTAAGACTTCATCTCTTTTCTTCGGCAGGTTTATTGTAATCATAGACAAATAATTTATCTTTGTGGCAATTAAAAGAAATACGATTCTAGGTCAAAAGCTATAAGGGAAACAATGCTAGAAATAATTTTACTTGCTTGTGCATTAATGCCAAAAGGGGAAGCAAGTTGGACACCATACAACATCAGAATTTTTTCCTACTGGTAGGCATGTGGTTCCTCTTTTTGAGTGGGACAGAAACTCAAAAGGTTGAAATGTTAGAAGCCCTCTGTCCTTCCAGCTCCACTGTCACACTCACCTGTGAAAGACCTTGAGGGCGAGAACCCAAAGAGAAGTGATGGTGAAAGCAGTTGTGTGGCAATGTCATATTTCTGACATAGAATGAGCATCAAGCCTGGTGGCATGAGCAACGGTGATAAAGTTGTACTCCCCACAGGAAAGTTGCAGCGCTAAAAATTGTAAAGGTCAGGTGAGGTAAAGACTTCCTTGTCAGTCCAGGCCTGTGGCATAATTCATTTGTTTTGATTGTGCAAAGATATTTGTCATACAAATAAAAAACAGTTGCTTTGGGGACTTCATGAAGAGTTGCTACATATTAAGAAGAAAAACATCAATGACTCAACAGAAAAATAAGTGATGAATATATGCATGTGATTTATAGAAAGGGAAACCCAAATAACAAATAAACCTATTAAACTTATAACAATAATAAGACCATTTTTCATATCCTCTATATTAACAAATATTATGTAATGTCAGGTACCTTGAAGAATTGGTAATAATATTGTGGGAAGCAGTTTCTGTTTTAAACATTAATATTAAAAATACAAATTGGTATAACAAAATTGGAGAGTCATTAATAAACACCCCAAAAAAGCAGAAAATGTATACTTCCTACATTCATTCAGTGTTTCTTTCCAAGATAGCACTCAGGTTTTGCAGAAGGAAACATAAACTCCAAGAAAGTTTGTAGGAGCTTTTTGAATAGCAAAAATGGAAAACAATTTATCCATTAGTCAATGAACCAACAAACTGGTTTATCATTATGGTGGAACACTATGCAAGCTATGAAATGAACTTAAGTCGTCACTTACTCAAAGTGCATAAATACTCAAACTTATTATTTTCAGTATACTGCAAAATGTTTGGTATAGTACCTTATATAGAGTTTTAAGAAAACCTACACAATTATATAAATTGTTTCTGAATACATTTATATATTGTTAAAGTATAAAAATATACTGATTTCAGAATAGTGGATCTTTTGGGGAGGAAAAGAGGAGAATCATAGGAAGAATATTTATTTGTTAAATATTAAAATAGGAGAAACAAGAAAAGAGACAAATGTTAATATCTGTTTAAACTTGGTTGTGGGTACACAAATGTTTGTTATGGTACTTTTCATGTTTAAAATACCTCAAAATTAGAAAATAAAGAAAAAACCGCTTTAGGTACTTTAGCTAAAATGAAGCAATGATGTTAAATTCATTATCAATAATATTCTAAAGACTTTCTATTATTAAGTAGTTAAGAACTCATTCTGATGGTGTTTATGTTTACCATTATTTTATCCTCAAAAGATCGGATTTGTTAAATACATAATAATTTCAAATATAGATACAAGAAACCTACAGAGGTGACATACTTATGATATATGTACACATATGTGTTTGTTGTTTCTGTTGTTGGCTTATTTTTGGTAGTAAACAGAACTGATAATTTTGTAAAGAAATTTGAGTTTAATTATAGGCATTTAATCTCTTTGAGCTGTGTTTATTCTTCCCAAGCTTTTCTCTAACCTCACTTGCAGAAAGATATATTTCTTATCTCAATATCTTGCCTAACTCATTGGAGACTCAATGTTCTTAAATATAAAACTTGAATACTATTAATAATTTATTTCAAAATTTGTAAGTAGTAAATAGCATCTGTGTATTTTTTGTTAAAGTCTAAAATGCTCTTTAATTTTTAAAAAGCATTTTCTTTAATTTCAGACTTTTAATGTCTCTAGACTAAGACCCAAGAGATATTTAATGTACAAAGTACATTTGTTGCTGTTATTATTTCAAAATTTAAGAAGTAGACATTACTTGACATTTTTATGTATGGAAACCCTTGCTTGTGATTTAAAGTGGGAAATTGGCTTGTCTGCTTAATGTTTTTCTCTTCCTCTAAAGAACCTATGGACCAAATAGGGGCAAACTAAATAAGGCATCCTGCTTTTTAAAACATACATTACAAAAATGGAATGATTTCTTGGAAAACTCCTGTATTGAATAAAAATTGTTTTGAAATTCTCCTTAAAAGTATTTTATGTTTAATGTGGGTCTCTTAGTGTTAAATTCCCTTGGTTTTATTTTTTGAGAATACTTCTGTTAAATAACAAATTCTAGCTTAGTATTTTTCTTTCAGCTTTCTGAACATACTATTCCTCCATTTTCTTCATTTTGAAAAGTTAGCTGTTAGTCTTACTGTTGCTCCCCTGGAGGTGTGAGTGTGTGTGTATGTATGTGTGTGCGCCTTTGATTATTTTTTTCTGTTTCTGGTACCAGGGTTTGAAACCAGAGCTGCTTAATCACTAAGTCGCATCCCCAGCCAGCTGCTCTTTTCATTTCTTTGAGAAAGGGTCTTTTTTTTTTTTTTTTTTTTTGAGAAAGGGTCTCTCTAAGTTGCTTAGGGCCTCGCTAAATTGCTACATTGCTGAGACTGGCTTTGAACTTGTGATCCAGCTGTGTCAGCTTCCTGAGTGGCTGGAGCGACAGTTATGGGTTGACTGCCTCTGATTGTTTTAATAAAGATGTTGATTTGCCTTAGGTTTTCAGCAATTTAACTATCATGAGCTTTGATGTGTTTTTTTTTTTTTTTTTCCTTGTGTTTGCCTTGCCAAAAGCTTGCTGAGCTTCCCAAATTTGTGTATTGCTGTCTTTTATTGGTTTTGGAAAAATCCTGGCTGTTGTCTCTTACATGTAGTTTCTGCCTCAATTTCTCTCTCTCTCTCCTTTGCTTCAGTTTATAGGGTAGCTTAACTTTTGATGGTCTCTTATGCTCTGTCTGTTCTTTTCTCTATGCTTCAGGTTGCATATTTTACATTGATCTGTCTTTGAATTCAGTAAATATGTGTTTTTCCATGGTCTATTTTGCTGCTAAGAACCTTTTGTTCAAAATTTCAGATATTTTGCTTTTCAGAGTCATTTGGTCATATGTTAGCCAGGAATGGTACTTTTTTACTAGGTGGTTAATAAGAGGAATGAATCATCTTAATCTAGAATTCACCTGAAGTGCTTTCGGGTTGCAATTTAGGAAGACTCAGTCATCTTGTGATTTGACCTTAATCCTTGCACCGTGCCATAATTGGGGTTGTGATTGAAAGCCTGGCATGTTCTATCTTTTCATCCCTAAAAGCCTGTGAATTGTAGCTTTCACAATTTTTGAGAGTAATTCATTGGTTTCCTATCTCAAGAAATTTTAACATCAGGCAAAGGTCTTGAGGTGGAGACAGATGGAGTATTTGAAGCAGGTCCCCTGTGTCAAGTGTTTTCTATGTACCAGGAGATGATGGGAGGTTTTACCTCCAGTCTAGAACACCGGGCTCTTGGGCTACTCTAGAACTCAAAAATATTCTTGAAGGAAAAGAGTTCAGGGTTACTCCAGATTCATAGTCCTGTCCATGCAAACTTCAAAGGCGATATCCTTTCTATGTAATCTAAGATGAATTATCAGTCCACTCATTTTTAATCAGCAAATTTCCCCAGGGACACAAACGTCTGAAGATCATCTGCTCACCTAAGCAAAATTAGGATTTTAATCTTCCTAATTCACTTTCCTTTAAAAACATTCAAACATGCTTAAGAATTATTATCTACCCCTTCCTTTCCCTAACAGCTATAGTGGGAGCACTGGCCTGCAGCTACCTACCACATTTCACTAGGAAGCAGAAGTCCTATGGCATAGTTATACATTGTGTTCCTGGAGGCTAAGACACAGGTCTGGTTCTATAGCCTTCTCAGTATTTTTGAAGCCACACACAAAACCTTTTTACAACTCTCAGCACCACTATATTCAGGCAGAGTCAGCTTCTGTTGCTTATAACAAAGAAACTGGACTACCATGGTGGAAGTTGAGGATGGGCAAAAAGTTGAGAGAATCATTGTTTCATAAGAAGTTGGGATAAAGAGGCCCCGATGTGAGCAGACATTTCAGGACTGGAGGCAAAGTGAAGTTCCATATCTGAGCCTAACCCAAACAGACCAATTAGGTGCAATCCCCTCTGAAGATATTATTTCAGGATATGGGGTGACCCGGTAGGTCTGGGTGTATCTTAGCAGATATAATGAGAAAAGAGGTTGTTATAGTTTAGATATGAGGTGTTCCCTGAAAACTCATATGTGAGATAGTGCAAAAAAGTCTGGAGATGCAATGATTGGATTATGAGATATGAGAGCCTTAATCTAATCAGTGTGTTACTTCACTGATGTGGATTAACCAGGTGGTAACTGTAGGCAGGTAAGATGTGGCTGGAGGAAGTAGGTCCCTGGGGGTGTTCTCTGGGGGTACATATTTTGTCCCTGGTAAGCAGGGCTCTCTCTCTGCTTCATGATTGCCATGTCCAGAGGTACTATCCTCCTCCACACTCTGCTGCCATGTTCTGACTCATCTCAAGCCCAGAGGAATGGAGTTGGCCATCTATGGACAGACCTTTAAAACCCTGAGTGCCAAATAAACTTTCCCTCCTCTAAATTGTTCTTGTCAGGTCTTTTGGTCACAGGAGTGAAAAAGCTGACTAAAACAGAAATCAATGCTTTAACCAAATGGAATTAATTGCCACAGAGGAAATTATAAAGACCAGATACTTCTTGCCCTTTTCCAATAGGACATTTAGGTTTATCTTGTACTCAGGAGAAGTTGAAGGGAAAGCAAATATCTGGAAATGAGTAATTACTCTAAATAGACTATTTCCAAATAAAGCCACCAGGATACATTTAGTTGGCAAACTTGAGAGCCAAGATGAGGTAAGTAATTTAAAACACAGAAAATCATATTTCTGACTGTCTGAGTATATAGACTGTAGATTTCAATCCCTTGACAATACATGGTGAGACAGTCTAATAATGAAGCAGGAAACATTTTTTTCTTTTGACTGTGGGAGACATAAACTAAAATCTCAAAGGTTATCAACAATATATGAAATCTTATACTTGAATTTCATTATCGAAAACATTTTTTGTTCAGGTTGCATTACTTTCTGAATAATAGTGAATACAAAAACGTTTACTGTGAATTGAATATTTACAGAAAATATTATAAAGACTATCCTCAATAAATTTTTATATGTGGAATGCATGAACTCTAAGGAGAACACCTCTAGTTTAAATATTATTGTTTTCTGTCATTTTAAAAACATAGTTTGGAATTTCATTTGCATGAACAACTTCCAAAAATAGCTTATGTAAAGGGCAACAGATAATCTTTTGGTGCTTTAGTTTAGAGTCTAATTTCTTTTAAGGCAGAGAAGAGAAAGTTATAACAAGATGTTTCCTCCCTATTTAAGAAATTATCTATACAATAGAGGGGCTAAATGAAAGTATCAAAGCTCTTTTGTTTAGGTGTTTTTAGGTTCTAGAGATCTGAGAAACAGCGTACATCACTGAATGCTTATTCTAAGCACAACCTTTTTATTGAATGGTCTGCACTCAATGGTGTACAAACTGGAAATGAATTCCTCATACCGCCACCCACAGCTAACTTCCAAAACATTCTACCACTTCTCCCTTCTCTGCCTTTGGATGACAGCTCAGTAAGATTCCTTAAGCTTTTAGTGATTTTTAGCTCTAAGAATTTTGTTCTTCAGTAACATTCTAGAAATCCAGTCAAGACCACATTGAAGGTTTCATCTTAATACCTAATTCAGATTCTCCTTCTCTGCACACATTCCCAACTCTAGCAGTACTGGTTTCTTCATGTACCTTCTCTTCCTCCAACTGATCTTCTCATTTGTCCAGGGTTTAGGAAAACAAAAGACTATTAGAGCAAAAGGGATAGCACCTTTTGTTCAACTGGGGCTCTTTCTCCTTTGGCTTGCACTGACTGAACATGGAGATCTTCTTCTGGTAGGAATTCCAGAGCTTTCTCTTCAGCGTGATAGACTGGTGGGTTTTTGTGAGCACTTCCACTCCATCTCTGACCTCCACACTAAACCAGTTCCTGACACAGGCAGTAGAGTTTATGGCTAAATTGTTCCAATGTCTTGTCAAACCCAATCCTATTCAGCACTTCCTCAGTCTTTTATGGCGAAATTCCCTTCCTCCACAGTCTACCTTTCTTGGACCAGTTTCCTCAAGATACTTGAGTTGCCCTTGGAAGGTGTCCAATTGACCTTTAGCTTTGAGGAAGAGTGAGATATTTAGAAAACCAGGGAGAAATTTTGGCAGAGTAGAGACTCTTAGAGTAGATTTACATAAACAGCAATCAAGATTTTATATTAATTCTTGGGGACTGAGAAATAAGCTCCTCTTTCTAGTTATATTTTTGTTTTAAGATTAAAGGAATTTTGTTTTTCTGTATCTGTAGTTTAAAACAAGTATTCCTAAGGGAGTATAGGAGAAAAACACAAAATTGGTCTAAAATCTGTGTGACAGGCAGCCTGTGTTTGGGGGAGGGTGGGGTGTGGAAGGAGTCAGTTTTCTCATTAACACAAGAAATTTTTGGCGTGAATATGTGAATTTAAAATATTTCTTCTCAGTTAATTTGCTTTTTGTTTCTTCACTCACTTTTAGACCCTGAAAAATGATAAAAGAAATAGGCAAGATGTGGGTTTCAAATTAAGTTAAATTTATCAGAGGGTTTCACCCCAGCCACTTGTTTCTTTTCGAAAATGTTTTCTTTTTCCCATTTCCCCTATTCCATACATGTTGCCACAAAGCACTTTTGCACATAATTTTCCCCCCAGGAAATTATGTAGTATAGAAAGAGTCTAAAAGAAAATCCACTATTCTCAGCTTTGAAGCAAATTCCATGCATCAGACTTTCCTGTGGTAAGGCCAGATACAAGAACAGAGCCATTAAATGGTGGAAGTGAGAATCGCTGAACTTGACCACGTGCGTGGTGTTTCTTCTTCCCTGTGGGAATTTATTGAAGCAGTTGATAACTTGTTTTTGGAAAGAAAATCTTCCACAGTATGAAATGCATTTATCATTCATATGTCACGAGGCATATTTACTTGGGCAAGAAATTCTTTGGAGAAATTCAGGCTTTCTACACTGAAACAAACAACTAAAACATAAAAATAAATTCATCAAAGTCTCTCTTGACTTTTTGAAAGGATGTAATGCTGAATTTTACAGCTTTTGGAAGTATGCATGTGTGTGCGTGTACACATATATATGCTATGCTATAGTTCATCCAGTACATTTGCACGTAAACATTTGTTTCCAATAAAATCAAACTAGAAGGGTATTTTGATATCTGAAAAAGATAGTAATGTGCAATATTTTATAGCTTTATTTTTTTTAACTTGAACCCAGTATCTTCCCAACTTTCAACACCTAATTCAACTCTATAATGAAAACATTAATTATAACTCAGATTACTGAACACTTTCTATATGCTAGGAATTATTTGTTGCAATCCATAAGTATTCAATATTTTAATATTGATGCTGTCACTATGAGGCAGATACAAATATAATTTGTGGTTTTTTTCAGATGAAAAAAATGAAACATGGAAACATTTCACAGAATCATAGAGGTAGTATATGACTAAAGCTGGATTAGAAGCAGGCCACTGGTCTCTTCATTCTATGTCCTATGTTATTACTTGTTATCTGAAGTCATTAGCTTTATTCATGTCTTCAAATAAATTTGTCAAAGTTTAACTAGAAAGGTTACTTTTTAAGCACTTTCTGTTAAGGTACCAACGCAGTGGTTGAGTGTAAGTTACTACTGAGTTACATGGCATGTTCACATTTCTGAAACTACATGGTTTTAGAGTGGAAGGTCACGTACTAAGCATCTCCCTCCACTTTCCATTATCATCACATCAATGGTATTTAGATCATGACACAGACGGCTTCCATCTCCTCGTCCCCTGAAATGTCACCAAAGAAATATAGAAATTCTGCAGAAGACAAGGGTTGGGGGTTGGAGTGAGGTTTGGTGTGGCAACAGTGATTTCTGAAGACAAGGTTCATGGTCCAAGAGGCAGGAGTGAAATCCATGCCAGGCAGTAACTGACCAGGTCCTCTTTTCATATGGTGAATCGAGGTAGGAGGGAATGAGAAGGGAACAGGAAAACTAGACTAGGGGTAGAGAACACCATGAGTAGAGATGTCTTGACCCTAGAAATATTTGCTGAGTAGCTAAAGATGCTTGAAGATGCATTCGATCAGGAAACCATAAACTTAGCTCTGGATGAGAAGAAGGTCCTAATGTGCTTCAGACCTCCATCTGGAGGGCTATATTTATATGGGTGGAGATTAGTTATGTGAACCATTTTAACAAGAATTAGTCACCTCCTTTTTATTTGTTGCATGCAGAAACTAAGCACACACTGTTAAACATGTAATTGAACGTGATGGTGCTCAGATTCATGTATCCATATATATTTATATATTATTTCCCCAACTCTCAGCAATAGAGGAGTTAAAAGATGCTACTGTGACAAGTGAATCCTGAGGTTTCTCTATCTACTAATATTCCATTGGTAGAAGGAATTTTCAGATTGGATGTTTCTGAGCATGATCCCTAGAACCACAATATCTAATGTTTCCAGGTAATGAGACAGGACAATTCTCTATCACCACATTTCTTTTTCTTTTTTTCCTTTGTAGTACTCTTTTACCTGCATCAGAGCTGACCAACCTTCCGTATTATAAGATTACACAGCATATAGAAACTGTATTTGCTCTGGAAGAATGAAAGTTTTTGGAACTAAAGCCATCTGTATAAAAAAACACACACGGAAGAAGATCCAACTGATATTGATGCCTACAGCAGGAGAAACAATAATAAAAGCCTAGATAAATAAATTATAGCAAGAATTTGAATTTTTTTTAACTGGAAACCTAAGCAATAACACAGACTTAATCTCTCGAATTCTATAGTCAGGATTGTTTTCTCAGTGTTTTTTAACTCTGACCAGCATACATTTGCATTTTAGGGGGACAATAATGGAAAAAAATGAGGAAAAGTCTTGAATTTCTTTAAGACTCTGTTAACTTAGGAAACAGTGATGCTTTTTGGCTAATTAGAATATCCATGTGTGTGTGTCTATGTATGAGCACACCCATTAATTCATTCTTCAGCAAAGAAGAAAACAATATGTTTTTGATTAATTATGGCTTTTGCAAGAACTGATATTTCTATGTGCCATTTCAATTATAATTGTAAGTTCATGTAATTAATGAACTTGAATTTGGTTTTTTTTTTTAGATTCTGATGGCCTATTTTCTTCTTTTATGTGGAATATTTGAATACCAAGAAAATGTTATAGTTAGTAGTAAGCAATTCTTGCTCTTTAAAAGCCAGATATACTGACTTCTTTTTATTGATTGATTCATTCATTTATTTTTAAAAGACTATTATTTTAGAGTAGTTTTAGGTTCACAGCAAAATTGAGAGGAACGAGCAAGATTTTTCATATATATCCTGCCGCCAGACATAAATAATTTTCTTCACTAACATCCCTCAATAGAGTGGTACATTTGTTACAATTGATGAAATGCATTGACACATCACTGTCACCCCAAACTCATCTCATAGTTTACACAAGGTTAATTCTTCATGTGCTTCCTATGGATTCGGACAAATATATAATGACAGGTATTCACCATTGTGGTATCATGTAAAGTACCTGAAATTTCTAAAAATTTTCTGTGCTTCTACTGTTCATCTCTCCCTCCCTTTTAGTAGTTCCTGACAACTACTTTTTTTTAAAGAGTTTTCCCTATTCCTGTTAGTTATACACTTTATATTATATAACATAGACTTTTCAGATTGGATTCTTTCACTTAATATTTATTTAAACTTTGTTCATATCTTTTTTTTTTAGTACTGGGGATTTAACCCAGGGGTGCTTTACCACTGAGCTACATCACCAGCACTTGTGATTTTTTATTTTGAGATGATGTTTCTAAGTTGCTTAGGGTCTCACTAAATTGCTGAGACTGGCCTTGAACTTGTCATCCTCTTGTCTCAGCTTCGTAAGCCACTGGGATTATAGGTATGGGCCACTGCGCCCAGCCTTCCAAGTCTTTTCATGACTTGGTAGCTCATTTCTTTTAGCACTGAATGATATTTCATTGTGTGGATGTACCACAGCTTATTTATCCATTTACCCACTGAAGGACATCTCGGCTACTTCAGGTTCTGGTAATTATGAGGAGCTGCTATAAATATCTGTTCTTTATATTTTTGTGTGATCACATTTTTTTTTTTTTTCAATTCTTTGGGATAAATACCAAGGGGCATGGTTTCTGGGTTGTATGTTAAGAGTATGTTTAGTTTTGTTAAAAACTACCAAACTATCTCCCCAAAGTGGCTGTATCACTTTTCATTCCTGCCAGCAATGGATGAGAGTTCTTGTCAATTTGCATCATTATTAGCATTTGGTGTCAGTGTTCTGGAGTGTGGACATTGGAATAATTAATGTGGTAATATCTCATAATTGTTTTCATTTATTTCCCTGATATTATGTGGAACATCTCTTCATATGCAGATTTTCCATTTGTACATCTTCGGTGAGGTGTTAAATTCTATTTAAAGGAATCTTTAATTGAGACATAGTTGTACATATTTATGAGGTACAATGTAACAAATGTAATTTGACATAGGTAATCAAATCAGAGTAATTAGCATTTCTCTCTCCTTAAACATTTGTCATTTCTTTATGTTGAGAAACTTTGAATTTCTCTCTTCCAGTTCTTTACCAGATATATATAATAAGTTGCTACAAGTATTTCCCCTCCTATTGCAATGGAGAAAACTGGAACTTATTCCTGCCATCTGACTGTATTTTGGGACCCATTGCCAAACCTCTCGGGTCCCCCTCTGCTTTCCCTTCCTAGCCAATTGTAACCATCATTCTACTTTCTATTTCTATGACACTGACCTTTTTAGCTTCCACATATGAGTGAGGATGTGAAATATAGTCCTTTCTGTGCCTTGCTTATTTCACTTGGCATAATACTATCTAGTTGCAAATGACAGGATTTCATTATTTTTTATAACTGAATATTTCATTCTGTTTATTACATTTTCTTTATCCATGCATCAATTGATGGATGCAGTAACATAGGAGTGATTTGCTTTCCTTTGAATTTATACCCAGTAGTAGGATAACCAGATGGTATTTTCTGTTGAGCTTTTGAATTTCTTGTATATTCTGGATATTAATCCCTTATCAGATTAATAGTTTGCAAATATTTTCTCCCATTCTACTGGTTATCTCTTCAATCTGGTAATTGTTTCCTTTGCTATGCAGAAGACTTGTAGTTGGGTAGAAATCTACCTATTTTTTGCTTTTGTTACCTGTGCATTTGGGGTCTTGGTCAAAAAAATCTTTGCCATACTGCAGTCTTGAAATATTTCCCCTATGTTCTCTTTTAGCAGTTTCTATAAATCTTATATTTAGAACTTTGGTCCAATTTTAGTTGAGTTTTTGCATATGGTAAGAGAAGTCTAGTTTTATTCTTCTGCATATGGATAACTATTTTTCTCAGCACCATTTATAGAAGACACTTGTCTTTAATGTATGTTTTTGGCATCTTTGTAGAATATCAGTTAACTGTAGATGTGTAGATTTATTTCTGGGTTTTTTATTCTGTTCCCTTGGTCTATATGTAACTTTTATGCTAGTGCCAGGCGCTTTGGGTTACTAGAACTTTGTAGTATTTTTTTTTTTTTTTTTTCAGGTACTGTGATATCTCCAGCTTTGTTTTTTCTTCATTTTAAAAATTTTTTTTTTTTTTTTTTTTTTTTTGGTTGTTCTCGTTTTGCAGTTATGGGGATTGAACCCATGAGTGCTCTACCATTGAGCTACATACATCCTCAGCTCTGTTTAATTTAATTTAATCTAATCTTTTGTTTTGAGACAGAATCTCTCTAAATTGCTGAGGTTAGCAATCCTTCTATCTCAGCCTCATGCCTGGCATGAAACTTTGTTCTTTTTTGTTCAAGATTGCTTTGGCTATTTGGGGTCTTTAGGATTTTTACTTTCTATTTCTGTGAAGAATGTTATTGGTATCCAAATGAGTATTTCATTGAATTTGTATGTCAAGTTGTACGGTATGACTATTTTAATAGTATTCTTACCATCCATGAGCATGGAATGTCTTTCCATATTTTTTGCATTCTCTTCAATTTCCTTCATTAGTGTTTTGTAATTTTCTTTGTAGAGATTATTTATATCCTTGATTACAGTTATTCTTATATTTGTAGCTATTATGAATTTGACTTCTTGATTTTCTTTTTAAGAAAGTTCATTAGTAGTGTATAAAAATGTTACTTTTTTTTGTATGTTGATTTGGTACTAAAACAGGAGTTTTGAGACGAAACTGGATTTTCTGCTTCTGAGGGTGAGTGGGGTCTGCACAAATTTGCAGGTCTCTGCAGCCCAGAAATGTCTCGGCTCTTAATGGTGGGCCAAGCCCTCCAGTGTTGCAGCAGACCCCAACAGCTCCCTGTCAATTTCTTCTTTCTGGATTCTTAACTAGTAAATTCGAAGAATTAAATCTGCAGACCAGAATGAGTGAACAGTCAGAGTAGGATTTATTGAAGAACAGAAACAGGAAGAGAACTCTTGCAGTGCAAGAGGGAACCCAACAATAGGTTTTCTCCCTCTGAGTGTTGTAGGCTAGGGTTTTATGTAGGTAGCACTTGGGTAACTGTGATTGGTCCAAACTTGTGCCAGTTAGGATTTGGAAGAAGTACCAATGCTATTGGTTCAAACTCATGCTAATTAGGGTTAGGAAATGTACTAACGCTATTGGTCAACTCTTGAGTCCAGTCTTCCATTTTGGTCTGCCCCACTTCCATTTCCTCTACAGGTCCGCAGGTGGAAGGTTGAGGTCATTGAATGGGGCAGTAGCACTGTGTGTTAGGCCAGATGTTAGGGGCAGTTTTGGTTCGTCGATAACTCCCAGAAAAAACGCTCTGCAAATACAGGTCCCACACGAGGAACTTTTTATTTTATGTGAACAAATTGTGCCTGCTCGGGGGGAAAGGGGAAAGGGAAAAGGGAAAGAAGAAAGATGGCGCAGGGTTTCTTCTCAGATATTGGAATTTCGTGGGCTGGGAGGAACCAATCGCGGAGGAGAATTATTACAGACTGACTGATGGACCAATGACATATTAGAACGTAATGTGGGAGGCAGGAAGGTTACGGCAATGTAAGCTGGAAATTCCTGTAATGGGAGAGGCGGGCATAACGGCAGATTGATAGGTGGTTTGGGAGGCTGGGTTCCTCTAACGGGAGAGAAAGGTGGCTTTATACCTAACACTGTGGAGCCGGCTTCTGCAGCAGGCATCAGTACCTTGCCTAGGTCTGGGCCCCCCTCCCCTGCCCCCATGCCCTGGAAGGATGGCAGGTCAGCATGCCTTGGCTCCTTTTGGAACTGGCTCATTTCAGGGCCTGGCTTACCTGGGGACTATTTGACAGGAGGGGGCGGGGCAGAGTCTGACTCACCTCTGGGGCTGGCTCACCTTGGTGGGGTTGGGGAGGGGCAGCTAACTCACCAGCACTGGCTCAACTTGGGCTTACCTCTACCCTGGCTTGCTGTGCCTCAGGCCCACCATGCCATATGGCCTAGGGCCCTGCTTGCCTGCACTCTAACCCCCTGGGGCCACCACTTCTCTGCAGGGGCTTTGCAATCTGGGAACCATGTTAGTTGGTATCTTGTTAACTTGCCTGAATTTAAGAGTTCTTAATAGTTTGTTTATTTATTTACTTATTTTTGTGTGGAGTCTTTAAGCTTTTTTATTTGTAAAATAATACCCTCTGAAAGTAGGGAAAATTTGACTTCCTCCTATCTTTTTTGAATGCCATTTCTTTCGTTTTCATAGTTGCTCTGGCTAAAATTTTCAGTACTATGTAAGAGTACTGAAAGTACCTTGTTCCCTACCCTCGAAGAGATTTTGTTTTAGCTTGTCTGATTTATTTGATGCTAGTTTGGCCCATTTTAAAATTAGGTTGTTTGTTTTCTTGTTGGTGAGTTTTAAGAGTCTTTATAAATAGTTTTGTGCACATGCAAATATTTAACAACAAATTCCACTTTTGTGTATGATTACAATTAACCAATAAAAAAAAAATAAAGAAAAGAGTTCTATGTATATTTTAGACAACAGTTCTTTATCAGATGCACGTTTTGCAAATATTTTCTTGCAGTCTGTGGCTTGTCTTTTTATTCTTTTGTCATTGTCTTTCATAGAGCAGAATTTTTAATTCTAACGAAGTTCAGTTTATCAGTTCTGTAATGTACAAAGCTGCTCTCCCCACCCTTTCTGATGCAGCCATTTCCCCGCCTCCCAACTACTGTCAGTCTGTGAACATCCTAGCTAGCTATTGGTTCATCAGTCAGCTTGCAAGTATCCTTCTCCGTTATTGGTCTCTTGTTGGCCCAGCGGGATTCTTAAAGATAGCTTCACCATCATCTTTTCTCATGCTTTTCTCTCCCCCTGACTCACTTTCTTTCTCCTCCTTGTTTTCCACTCTCTCTAGCGTGTGCCCTTTCTCTTTCCCTTTCTTTTTTTTTTTTTTTTCTTTCCCTTTCTTTTCCTCTCATTTTCTATCTTACCCTACTCTGCTTAATAAACTCCCTTATGTGATTTCCCATGTCCAGCGTGGTTTTCGTGGGATTCCTTACAAGTTCTTTATTTCATGGATTGTGCCTTTAATGCTATACTGGAAAAGTCATCATCATACTGAAGGTCATATAGATTTTCTTATGTGTTATCTTCTAACACTTATAATTTTGTAATGTGCATATGATACCGCCGTTTACCGGTGAGTCCTGCTTCCTCAGGTGTTGAAGTATAACGCCAGAGAAGCACACTGAGGCAAAGTGTAGAGTAGAAAGTAAGAAACTTTATTAAAGAAAAGTAAAAGCAAGACTTCTCCTGGGTGGAAGAAGGGGACCCAAAGGTGGAATCTATGGGATTGAGCAAATCTTGTCCTTTTTAAAGGTTTTATTCTCCTGTTCTTTCTCCCTTATCTCTTTCCTTCCTGCCTATGTGATTAGGCCCAGTTTTGCATAAAGTGAGAAGCTTGGGCAGGGGGAGGGCCAAGGTGATTCAGGTAGGTAAGGGCCCTGGGGGCATCAATTAGCATCTCTTTGCCTGTAGTCCCTGACAAGGGCAGGTAAATTTGGTTATCAATGGACTCTGCAGGTCCTTGACATTCCATTCTCCCAGGGCAGTCTCCAACTTCCAGAGGCAGATGGCTTTCATGGCCCCCATTTCCTCCATCTGACTGATCCCCTATTTCTACTAACTGCCTGTCCCCAATTCTGGCTTCACATGTAGGTCTATGTATTGTCTTTCCTCCTTTGTCAAAGATTAAATATTTTTGAGGGTCTATTCCTGGGCTCTCAATTCTTTTCCATTTAGTTATTTGTTTTTTCTTCTGCCAATACCACACTGTCTTTATTGCTGTTGCTTTAAGTTTTGTAGGTCTTGATGGTGAGTAAATCAGACCTCCAATTATTTTATTCTCCTTCAATATTGTGTAAACTATTCTCAGTCTTTTGTTTATCGTTAGGGTTTGGATATATGTTGTCCCCCAAAAGCTCAGGAGTGAGACAATACAAGAAGGTTCAGAGGAGAAATGATTGGGTTGTAAGAGTCTCCACCCAATTAATGATTTAATCCCCTGATAGGGATTAACTGAGTGGTAACTGAAGAGGTAGGATGTGGCTAGAGGAGACTGGAATTGGGGTGTGGCTTTGGGGTATATATTTTGTATCTGGAGAGTGGAGACTCTGTGCTTCTTGATCTCTTGTAAACTGCTTCCCTCTGCCACACTCTTCGTCCATGATGTTCAGCTTCACCTTGATTCCTGTGTAATGGAGCCTGCCTTCTAAGGACTAAGACCTCTGAAACTGTGAGCCCTAAATAAACTTTTCCTCCTTTAAAACTGTTCTGGGGCTGGGATGGTAGCTTAGTGGTAGAGCATGTATGAGACACTAGGTTTGATTCCCAGCACCACATATAAATACATAAATTATTAGAAGATGGAAAGATCTCCCATGTTCTTGGATAGGCAGAACTAATATTGTCAAAATGGCCATACTACCAAAAGTGCTATACAGATTCAGTGCAATTCCAATTAAAATCCCAATGACGTACCTTACAGAAATAGAGCAAGCAATAATGAAATTCATCTGGAAGAATAAGAAACCCAGAATAGCTAAAGCAATCCTTAGCAGGAAGAATCAAACGGGGTATCGCAATACCAGAACTTCAACTATACTACAAAGCAATAGTAACAAAAACAGCATGGTATTGGCACCAAAATGGACAGATAGATCAATGGTACAGAATAGAGGATACAGACACAAGCCCAAATAAATACAATTTTCTCATACTAGACAAAGGGGCCAAAAATATGCAATGGAGAAAAGATAGCCTCTTCAACAAATGGTGCTGGGAAAACTGGAAATCCATATGCAAGAGAATGAAACTAAACCCCTATCTCTCAGCCTGCACAAAACTCAACTCACAATAGATCAAGGACCTTGAAATCAGACCAGAGACCCTGCATCTTATAGAAGAAAAAGTAGGTCCAAATCTTCACCTTGTTGGTTTAGGATCAGACTTCCTTAACAAGACTCCCATAGCACAAGAAATAAAAGCAAGAATCAACAACTGGGATAGATTCAAACTAAATAGCTTTCTCTCAGCAAAGGAAACTATCAGCAATGTGAAGAAAGAGCCTACAGAGTGGGAGAATATCTTTGCCACTCATACTTCAGATAGAGCACTAATTTCCAGAACATATAAAAACTCAAAAAACTCTACATGAAGAATACAAATAACCTGATCATCAAATGGGCTAAAGAAATGAAGACACTTCACAGAAGAAGATCTACAAGCAATCAACAAATATATGAAAAAATGTTCAACATCTCTAGTAATAAGAGAAATGCAAATCAAAACTACCCTAGGATTCCATCTCACCCCAATTAGAGTGGCGATTATCAAGAATACAAGCAACAATAGGTGTTGCTGAGGATGTGGGGAAAAAGGTACACTCATACATTGCTGGTGGGACTGCAAATTAGTGCAGCCACTCTGGAAAACAGTGTGGAGATTCCTCAGAAAACTTGGAATGGACCTACCATTTGACCCAGCTATCTCACTCCTCGGCCTATACCCAAAGGACTTAAAATCATCATACTACAGAGATACAGCCACATCAATGTTCTTAGCTGCTCAATTCACAATAGCCAGATTATGGAACCAACCTAGATGCCCTTCAATTGATGAATGGATAAAGAAACTGTGGTATATAGATACAATGGAATATTACTGAGCTATAAAGAATAATAAAATTATGGCATTTGCAGGCAAATGGATGAAATTGGAGAATATCATGTTAAGTGAGATAAGCCAATCTCAAAAATCCAAAAGACGAATGATCGCACTGATAAGCGGATGATGACTTGTAACGGGGGGTGTGAGGGGGGCAAGAATGGAGGAAGGAGGGACTGTATAGAGGGAAAAGAGAGGTGGGAGGGGTGGGGGGAAGGAAAAAATAACGGAATGAATCAAACATCATTACTCTATGTAAATGTATGAATATGCAAATGGTATGCTGTTTCTCCATGTACAAACAGAAACAACATGTATCCCATTTGTTTACAATAAAAATAAATTAAAAAAAAGAAATAATAGTTGTACCCCCCATTTGTATACAATGAATAAAAAAAATACATAAATTAAATAAAAGTCCAATTGACAACAAAAAATAAGTATAAATTATTCTGGTCAGATCATTTAGTCACAGCAACAAAATAGCTGACTAAAACACTCTTCTATACAAACTTTAGAATTAGTTTGTCAATATTCACAAAACAGCTTTCTAGGCTTTTGATTAGGATTGAATGGATCTGGAGATCAATTAGGGAAGAACTGATATCTTGATAGCAATGACTTTCTGAGAACATGGAATATTTCCCCATTTATTTAGCTCTTTGATTTTTTTCATCAGTTTTGTGGGTTTTCTCATACCAATGTTCTCCTTTTTATATTTGTGCCTAAGTATTTAATTTTTTGGGGTGCTGATGTAAATTGTATTTTTTTTTTTTTTTCAAGTGCTGGTGTGTAAAAAGGCATTAACTTGCATATTGATCTTACTTCCTGAAATCTTGCTATAATCTCTTTTTAGTTTTGATAGATTTTTTTTAAATTGTTGTTCATCATATCATCTGTGAAGAAAGGTTATTTTTTCCCCCTTCCTTTCCAATCTGTACACCATTTCTTTCCTTCGTTTCTCTTATTGCATTAGCCAGGACTTTCAAAATAATGAAAAGCAATGGTGAGAAGGGAATATTCTTGCCTCATTTCTGATCTTTGTGGGAACGTTTTGAATTTCTCAAATGTTTTGCTAGCTGTAGATTTTTGTAGATGTTCTTTATCAATTTGAGGACATTCCCCTCTATCCTAGATTACTGAGAGTTTATATTATGAATGTGTGTTGGATTTTGTTAAATGTTTTTTTCTGCGTCTGTTGATATGATTGTGGGATATTTTGTAGTCTGTTGATAGTATGGGTTACATTAATTAAATTAGCCTTCATACTTAGGATAAATTCCACTGGATCAGGGTGTATAACCCTTTGTATACATTTTTAGATTCTATTTGCCTAGAATTTTGTTGAGGACTTTAGCATTTATGTTCATCAGAAATTGTTTTGTAGTTTTCTTCTCTTGTAACATTTTTTGTCTGGTTCTAGCATTAGAGAGATGCTAGTCATATAGAATGGGTTAGGGATTATTTTGTTTCTATCTTCTAAAAGAGACTGTAGAGAATTGGTATAATAATTTCCTTAAATGCTTAATAGAATTCACTATGAACCCATTTGTGCTTACCATTTCTTCTTGAAAGGTTATTAATTTTGATTAAATAGGTACAGGCATATTCAGATGTTCTGTTTCTTCTTGCATGAAATTTCAAGGAATTGGTGCATTTCATCTAGGTTATAAATTTGTGACCAAGAGTTATTGACAATATTCCTGATTATCTTTTTTATGTTTAAGAGATCTGTAGTGATGCCCCTTCTTTTACTTTTAATATTAGCAATTCCTTCTCTCTTTTTCTTAGTTGTGATGACTAGAGGCTTATTGGTTTCATTGATCTTTTCAAAGTACCGGCTTTTGCCCGGCATGGTGGCACACAACTGTAATCCCAGCAGCTCGGGAGGCTGAGGAAGGAAGATTGCGAGTTCAAAGCCAGCCTCAGCAATAGCAAGGCTCTAAGCAAGACAGTGAGACCCTGTCTCTAAATAAAATATATAAAACAGCTGGGGATGTGGCTTAGTGGTTGAGTGCCTCTGAGTTCAATCCCCAGTACTCCCTGCCCCCCAAAATAAAAAAGTATCAGCTTTTGGTTTTGTTGATGTTTTTCCATTAACTTTGTATTTTTATTTCAACTCTAATTTTCATTATTTCTTCACTGTGTATTTAGCTTGTTCCTTTCCTACCTTTCCTTTTCCAGAGGTAACTTAGATTGATTTTAGATCTTTCTTTACTAATATATGCAGTCAATAATACACATTTTCCTCCAAGTTCTGCTTTTATTGCACACCAGAAGTTTTGATGAATTGTTTTTCATTTAGTGAAAATTTATTTATTTCAATTTTTTCTTTAACGTTTTATGTATAAGGATGTTATTTGGTCTCTACATTTTGGGATTATTCAGGTATCTTTCTGTTATTGATTTCTAGTTTCATTCCAGTGTGGTCTGAGAGCAGGCATTGCCTGGGTTTTTTTTTTTTTTTTTTTGGTGTGTGTGTATACTGGGGATTGAACTCAGGAGCATTTAACCATTGAGCCAAATCCCCAGTTCTGTTTTGTAATTTTTTAGAGGCAGGGTCTCACTGAGTTGCTCAATACCTTGCTTTTGCTGAGGCTGGCTTTGAACTTGTGATCCTCCTGCCTCAGCCTCCTGAACTGCTGGGATTATAGGTGTGTGCCACCATCCTGGCTCATTGCATGTTTCATATTATTTTATTTGTTAATGTTTGTTTTATGGCCCAGAACATGGTTTGTCTTGGTGAATGTTCAATGTGAACTTGAGAAGATCATGAAATATTCTGTAGTTAGATGAAGTAGTTGATAGATGTCCATTATATCCAGTTGATTGATGGTGCTGTTCAGTTTTCTCTTAAAATTAAAAAAAAATTATATCCTGCAATTGTTTTTCTAGAGAGCAGGGTAATAAGCAGTGCTGTGAAGAGGCCTTTAGTAGTGTGGTAAAATGTAGGAGGGGAGAGGGTTAATTTCAGTTTTTCAGAGAGAATGGACCTGTGGATGGTGACATTTACACATACTCTCATCTCGTTCTGCCCATTTAGGTGAGACAGGGTTGGTTCCAATGAACTGGAACTGGCTCTATCACTTGCCCCAGGTTAGTCAGGCTGAGATGGAAGCCTGGCAGTTTACGCTCTGACTAAATACTCTCTCCTGAGTGCAGACCTTTTCAGAAGAACAGAATGCTATGGTATATTTGAAAATGGCTCATTTTCCCATCCCCCAGCTGGAAGCATGGGTGAATTTTCTCTACTGTGAGAAGCAGATTGTATTCGTCAGATTCGTCAGCTTTACATCACTGTGGACAAAATACATAACAAAGACAATTTAGAGGAGGTAAGATTTATTTTGCCTCATGGTTTCAGAGGATTCAGTTCATAGTTAGCTGCCCAAGGCACAAACATCATGGCAGAAGGGCAGGATGGAGGAATACTGCTCAACTCATGGAAGACAGTAAGTAGAAAGAGATAGGAAGTCGTTAGGGACAGATATAATCCCCCGGGTCATGTCCTCATTGACCTACTTCCTCCAGCTATCCCCCACCTGCCTATAGTTTTCACCACCTTCCAGTAAATTCTTTTCAATTGATAATCCATCAAGTGGATTAACCCACTGATGAGGCCGGAACCCTCCTGAACATTGCTGTATCACCTTACACATGAGCTTTGGGAGGACATTTTAGATCCACATCATAACACAGATGAAGCTCCTAGAGGTGAAACTCATAAAAGCATGGGAGCTTCCCTATCAACGAGACCCCTGGAGTTTTTAAGTTTCAGACTTTTCCACACTGAGTCTTCAACAATTTGTCAGTTACAATTTATATTTTCCTACCCTGGCACCATTTTCTTTTGAGGTTCAGCTCCTGGGTTTCTGGGTTCTGGCAAGTTCTGATTCTGCTGGTTTTTCCGATTGTGGGGCTGGAGGTGGGTTGCCGTTTGTTCTGTAGACTGAAGTTTCCTTGCATATTGCATGTTTAGGAAGAGCTGTTATTTTTCAGTTTGTTCAAATTTTTACTTGTTAGACTAGACTGATAACCTTTAAGCTTCTTACTTGCTTGACCAGAACCCAGAAGTCAATTTAGTTTAAAAATTTTGTCTTGCAAAAAGTTTTACTTAATGTTTGGCATTTCAGATATAATTCTCTTAGGTTCTGTAAACGTGGAAAGATAGTAGCCTATGACTCAGAGGTCTGAGAGAACTTGGAAGGAAAAAGCCAGTAAAAAATTATTTTTTTGGAATAGAGTAACTGTGTCCACAGAAGTAGTAGCTGCTCTCTTAGCAGGCCAACTTTGTGATTTGATTCTGGGAGTTGTTCCTAAGAAGCAGAGTTCTCATGATTCTGCTCCTTATACTATAGATGCAGAGGTAAAAAATATTAAGTTGTTGACTGTAGTGATTGACCCCAATGACCAGGATGTAGTTAGGGATATCAGGATGCTCCTTCTTAATTGGGCTGCTAAGAATATGCCTGAAACCTAGGAGATCTTTCAAGTGACTAGAGTGTACTGCATGTCCAGTTATTAAAGCTGATGGACAATGTAGGCAAGATAATCAAGAATTAAGACTCCTCAGACAATATTGTTTGGATTACCTCATTAGTAAGAAATACTGACTAACATGTTTCAGAATTGTTTCTTATAATCAGATTTTTTTTAAAAAAAACCATGTATCAACACAGATGCCCATCAAAATAAGGTGTGATACACACACACGTACACACACCCACACACAATGGAGTATTTTTCAGCCATGGGAAGAAGGCTATCCTATCATTTGCAGAAAAATGAATGGTACTGGAAGACAATACGGTCAGTGAAAGAAGTTAAAGAAAGGTGAATGTCAGCATGTGCTCTCTCTTATGTAGATGTTAATAGAGTTGAATGTACAATAATGATTACGTTCACTAATCATTATTATACATGAGAAAGGTGGGAGGGAGGGAGGTAGAAGGAGGGCACTATCCCATTTGGGAGGGCAGATCCCTCCAGGGCCTAATCACCTCCCACAAGACTTAATTCTACTATCATCACCCAGGGTTTTCGGTTTTAACGTGAATTTTGGAGGGACTCAAACATTTAGGCCATAGTGAAACTGGAGAAACCCGATTCTCTACTTCTATTGAGGCATGGGGCCTGTGTAAACTGTGGGCCTCTGCTGCTGCCAGGAAAGCCCTTTTAATGTTAGCCGCTAATCACAGCAGGGTGTGCCTACCAGCATCAGCTCTAAGGGCCTGAGCCAGCAAAGCCTGATTCTTCTTCATTACCATTGGGTGGTGTGTTGTAGCTCTAAATGGTGAGCTATGCCCCCGGTGTTGCCACAGCGATTACCAATTGACTCTGCTATTCTGGGGTTTTTTAATATAGAACTTGGGTCAACACTATTGGTCCATATTATGCTAATCAGGGGTTGGAGAAGTACTGTTACTACTGGTTAAAATTTATGCTAATCAGGGTTTAGAAAAGTGCTAACATTCTTGGCTAGCCCTGCAGTCCCTCAGGTCCATCTCACTCTGTTTTCCCGTCACTCACGGGTGAAATGGGAGACTGAGGTCCTCCAGTGGTGGATGCTCAGGGTTCTGGGCTGCAGGGCACTGTGTGGAGTGGGCATCTGCATTGGCCCTGGGATTCCAGGATAACTAAAAAGCACGCAGTGGATTGCTTTGGCCCTGTCTTCCTGCACTCAGGCCCATGCTGGCCTGGTGGACTCCGAAAGCCAGGGCCCAGTGGTCGCTGCTCCTCCTCCAGCCTACCTGGCTGCCACTCAAAAGCTCTGGGACAGGGGCTTGGCTTCAATAGCAAGGTTAAACAATATTACAACTAGTTATAATTTTTATTATGAAACTTAATATCCTTTCCCTCAGATATTTAAATATAATTGAAACTCTAGGAAGATAAGTTATGTATACACTGTGGTTTTTTGTGGTATCTGATGTACTCCTGGACACTTTATAGTCCTTTATCTGAGGTTTCAAATTAAGTGAAAGAAGCATGGGATTTGCTAGGTGCCATCTGCATAATCCTGGGCCCGCCATGTAAGCTCATCTGTGAAGTAGTAACACTTTGTTCCCAGTGGAGGTTGTTATGGTAATGGATATGGAGTAGGCATTATTTATACTTCAGTGGCTCTGGTTTTTGTTTTTTCATCATTGTTCCCAAGACTGGTGTCTGATTGGTAAGGACTTTTCTGGTATCAACAGACAGAAAATGGAACCCTAGATGGGATTAACATAAAAGGGGACTTTATCGGTTCACATGACTCAGAATTTCAGAGGAACATATGCTTCAGGACCAGTTGGATCAAAAAGCTGAAATGTGGGCTGGCGTTGTGGCTCAGTGGTAGAACACTGTGCTACCACGAGTGAGGCACAGGGTTTGATCCTCAGCACACATAAAAAGTAAATAAATAAAATAAAGTCATAAAAAAAGAGCTGAAATGCTATCATCAGGTCCTACTGCCTAACCCTTCAGCCTGATCTTTTGTATATTGGTTTCATTTTATCTACGTGAGTGTCAGTATGATTGCCAGCAGCTTTAGGCCTACAGTCACCTATATGTAACTCAAAAAAGGAAAAGACCATATTAATTTTAGGTAGCTTCTATACATATTCTAGGCTTTACTCTAAATTAGACCTATTTGAATATATGCTAACTTCTGACATGGTTTGCCCTGATAAGGTTAAAGGGACTGACCAAACGTATATCACATGGTCTATCCCCAGACCCTGCGTAGGACTGTTGAATCACAAGTACCAGGAGTGGCAAAAGATTTGGGGTGTTATATCCAAAAAAATGGGAATAGGCTCTGGATGAAAAAAGTGTCCGTTCCAGGGACACTTAATGTTCCTGAGAAGATGTCATTTTGTCCTCAGTTTGCCCTATTCAGGAGAGAGAGTTTTGGTGGAAGAAAGTTTGCATTTTTGTTTTAAAATATTCTTCTCCCTCCCTTTGTTTATCTGAAGCTCATAATTATAACATGCTGTATATCTTTCCTCTCTCTCTGGCAACCAGTTTCTCCCCATCTGTTTTTCATTGAATGATGTATGGGAAAGTCACATTTTCCTAGCTAGGAAAGTTTAGTGAGCCATTGTCTATGTCTCTGGGATCTGTTGAGCACATTCCTATTTTTAGCTTTTGGGGAAGATTTATATATATGATAGCCAGTAGTAGCTTCTAAAACTCTTTTTTAGATAATTTAAAGTTTCATTTATGCTTAAACACTTTTCCATGCCTACTTAGGATATTGTTCTAAATATGTAAAGCTTTAACTAATACAGATATACTGTTTAATATTTTATAGACATGAGTGCATGTTTCTCCACTTAATTTCATTTGTTTGCTTATTTTAATATTAATATTAAATGCAGGCAACTTTGACTTGAATAATATGTTTTTTATTTTCAGCATATGGCTAAAAATCAATCACTGATAACTTCTAAATTTGAAGTATTATTTCTACCATGGAAAGATAAAAAGATAACTCACTTTTAAAACCTGTACAGTATTATGTGATATATTACTATATTCCACAGTTTCAAATGATAAAACTGAAGAACTCCATTTAGAAAGAAGCATTGGAATCTTTGCTCTCTATTATAGTACACTGTAATTCTAAGTAAACTTTGCTGGAAGATAAGAAGATAATTAGATCATTCTTGCTAGTTCTTCTGGTACATTTAGAAACACAGGAGAAAATTTTTGTTATTTTTGTTTTTGAATAAATTTATATTTGAATTTAGTAATCTCAGTAATGAATGCTTTTCTGGTTACAATAGTTATTTGTGAATAAATGCATTAATTAAACAACTCAATTGACCAACATAATTACCTTTTTTTTTTACAAAGATGTAATCTTTCTGTTTTACTTTATTGAATTGCATTCATTCAGTTCTGCTAAGATCAAAAGTTAACAAATACGGCCCTTGGATTCACTGTGCTTTTACTAGCTTATGCTTGCAAAACAGTGATTACTTAGTGGCATCTACCTAAGCCTCTAACTGAGTGGTTGGGAGATAACACCTCACGTGACAGTCCTTGTCAGTCTGCTTCCCACCACCTTCAAGCTGCTTTGGCAAAATGAAGAATATAAATACTGAGATATTCAAGAAATGATTAAAAAATGCACTTACATCTTCCTTTTCTTAACCCACTAGTTACAAAAATCAGGACCTGTAAGGTATTTCCGAACTACTAGATTTTTATGTACTTTATTTATAAGCCTGGACTCACTAATTACTACCAGGTGGCTATTGTAACATTGTTGTACATTGGTATTGGGCATTGTAACTTTACAGCTTTTGAGGCTTATGGTTGGGATTAAGAGTTATCTGTGCATGGTATTTAGAAGAGTGGTTACTAGATAGTAAGTAAGTACCCTGTGTTAATGATTATGCTATGGAGTAAAGTGCTGCAGGTAAGACCCAAGGTTTTGGAGTCAAACTTGCTTGATTTTATCCTGGTTCTTCTCTTGGACAAGCTCCTTGAGTCATAGTTTTTCTCTGAGTTGTAATTTTCTCATTTGTAAAATTGATATAATAACAGTACCAAATCTATAGGGTTGGTTTGAGTTTTAAATGAGATACTATATAAAAAGCACTTAGACGACTATTTCCTGGTGCATGTGCTTACTGCACAAATATGGCCTATAATTATTATTATAGACAATATCTGTGTTGGATTATAAACTCCCCAAGAGCACACAGAAGGTGTTTACTCGATTCAGTTCACTTTATTCAGTTTTCTCTGAAGGAGACACTACTTTGGACAAATACTTCCAAATAATTAGGTTTTAAATTTGAATTAGCTATGCTTTATTTTTTATGACACCATCCAGTATTATGGTAAGTGGTTGGCTGCCACTAACAAACATAAGTAAACATACTTGTACTAAATATGAAACAGCTAAGAGTAAAGCCCTGCATTAGACAATCTAAGTTCGGGTCCAAGAAAAAGTGGATCCTTAGATATAAATATTTGTATCCAGAGGTAGGAAATAATCATGAAGGAATGAGCTTTATGGAATAAAGGAATGACAGAGAGTCTCAGAGAAATCCCTCAGCATGGACAAGAGTGTATTCACCTAAGAGTGTCTTTCTCCGCAAGAGTAGAGCACAGGAGTCACAGTACACATATTCTGAGTTTGTACAGGAGAGTGACTCCTAGCTTCTGTGGTTCCTGGGCAAAAGAATCTAGAAAGAAAAAGAAAAATTGCTCTGGAAAGGGTAGGAATACAGTTTATGAACTACATGTATATGAGTCACTGAATTCATACTTTGTTCATTGAATTTTGACCATTTGCAGACAATAATTCTTTTTCTTTTTCTTTTTTCTTTTTTTTTTGCAGCTGTTGTATTAGCATTAGTATTAGAAAAATTACCTACCCAGTTGGAATGAGCATGGGGAAGACAAATCCTCCCAAAGAAAAAGTGCTGGAAACTTCTGAGACATGAAAGGAGAGCAAAAACAGGACCAGTAATATGATCTAAATTATTCATGACCAAAGCTTCATAATCTGTTGTGGATAATTAGTATACCAGGTACTATGCCAAGTGCTTTAGATATATGATTTAATTTACTCTTCAGTAAATTATATACTCAGTTTATAATGGAGTACATTTTAATCCCACAAATGTCTTATAAGAAACAGTAGAGAAAATCTTTTAATCTGGAAGGAGATGACATCATGCACTGACTGAAATCTACTGGAGAGGTGAAGAGTGACAAAAATGGTAAATATAAAAGACTCTAGTATTTTTCTCTTTTCTTCTTTTAACTTCTTACGGCATGAGATTATCTAAAGCAATAATTATAACACTGTTGTTGAGTTTATAACATAAAGATAATAGTACAACATATTAGCATTGAGAAAGGGAGAGGAAAAGGAGAAACATTAAAGGAGATCTGTATTTTACCAGAACAATATTAAAATGCATTTTTTAAATCTCCAGAGCAACCACTAAGAAAATAGCTTAAAAACATAGTAAAAAATTAAGAGGAGTCAAAATGGTTATAGGTATATACACACATTATACATGTACTTTTTTCTACAAAGTTAGGAACTAAATGAGAAATATTAAATTTAAAAAATGGTATGGAAAAGAAATAGAAAAATGCAGATATCGGCCCAAACACATTGATAAATATTAAATAAGAATAGGTAAAGGACTGGGGATATAGTTCAGTTGGTAGAGTGCTTGCCTCTCATGCAAAAGGCCCTGGGTTCGATCCCCAGCACTGCAAAAAAAAAAAAAAAAAAAAAAAAAAAAAAAAAAATAGACGAAACACACGACTCAAATGACAGATGTCAGACTAAATAAAAAGACATGACAGAATAATAAACTGTATGTAGGAGACATATCTTAGATTGAAAGACATGAGTGTGTTGGGAGTAAAAGATTGGAAAAATTTATATCATGTAAAGAATGATCATAAGAGAGTGGAGTGGTTATATTATGAAACAAAATAGATTTTACAATGAGAAACCTTACAAAAGATAAACAAGGACATTTTATGGTGGTGAAAAGAACAATCCAATCAGGAAGACATAACATTTATAGTTGTATATAAACCTAACAACACGGCCCTTAAATGAAGCAAAATGTGACAGAATTAAAAAGAAATAGTTTAAAAATTATTGGAGACCTAAAATCTTTATTCTCAATAACTAAGTAGACAACTAGAGATAAAGACTTGAAGGATACTATAAAAAAGCTCAGTTAAGGGCTGGGGAGATAGCTCAGCTGGTAGAGTGCTTGCCTTGCAAGCACAAGGCCCTGAGTTCCATCCCCAGTACTGCAAAAAAAAAAACCCAAAAAAACAAAAAAACTCAATTAAATTGATGTGTACACTCAGTGACTATAGAATACACCTTCTTTTCAAATGCACATGTAATAACGATCTTCAAAATGTGTCATATGCTGGGCACAAAACAAGACTCAGTTAAAAAATATTGAAATTATTAGTATGTTCTCTGACCACCATGGAATTTGACTCCAATTCCACAACAGGAAAAAAAGAAAAACAAAACAACGACAGAAGACTCAGGAAAACTCCCACATATTTCAAAATTAACAACACATTTTTATACAACATGTGGGTAAAAGAGAAATAACAATGAAAATTTTGAAATATTTAAAACTGAACGCAGACAGAAAAATGACATATCAAAATTTACAGGCTGCAGTTAAAAAATATTTAGAGGGAAACTTACAGCCTTAAGTGCTTATATCAGAGAAGATTTATTTTTTAATTGTCCTTTTTAGATATGCATGACAGTAGAATGTTTTTTGACATATTATACATACCTGAAGTATAAGCACCACACACAAAAATAAACAAACAACCCCCCCCCAAAAAAAAAAAAAACCCAAAACTTATTCTGACTAGGATCCCATTCTTGTGGTTATACATGATGTGGAGCTACATTGGTCATGTGTTCATAAAGAACATAGGAAAGTGTTTCTGTGTCCTGCACAATGAGGGATCAGATAATCTCATGGAGTTGTGAGCTGGTTGAGAAATTAAAAGTCTGAAATAATTAATAAGAAATAAAAGACAAAAGACCCAGAAAAGTAGTTTCACATTGGGCGTCTAGTGGCTGGATTGGACCTGATGGGTTGGAACTCTAACAGAGAGAAAAAGCCCACCAATGCTTTACTTTATTATTTATTTATTTATTTATTTAGGTTCATTGTACACAAATGGGGTACAACTGTTGTTTCTCTGGTAGTACATGAAGTACAGTTGCACCATTTGCATGTACACAGGGTAACGATGTTTATCACATTATGTTATTTTTCCTTCCCCCTCCCTCCTCTCCCCCTTCTTTTCCTCTATACAATCCATCCTTCTTCCATTCTTGCCTCCCTCCCACCCATTGTTATGTATCATCATCTGCTTATCAAAGAGATCATTCGGCCTTTGATTTTTTTGGGATTGGCTTATCTCAGCATGGTATTCTCTAACTGCATCCATTTACCTGCAAATGCCATAATTGTATTCTTCTTTATGACTGAGTAATATTCCATTGCATATATATACCACAGTTTCTTTATCCATTCATCAATTGAAGGACATCTAGGTTGGTTCCACAGTCTAGCTATTGTGGATTGAGCAGCTATAAACATGGATGTGGCTGCATCACTGTAGTATGCTAATTTTAAGTCCTTTGGGTATAGGCCAAGGAATGGGATAGCTGGGTCAAATGGTGGTTCCATTCCAAGTTTTCTAAGGAATCTCCACACTGCTCTCCAGAGTGACTGCACTAATTTGCAATCCCACCAGCAATGTATGAGTGTACATTTTCCCCACATCCTCGGCAACACCTATTGTTGCTTGTATTCTTGATAATTGCCATTCTAATTGGGGTGAGATGGAATCTTAGGGTAGTTTTGATTTGCATTCCTCTTATTACTAAAGATGGTGAACATTTTTTCATATGTTTGTTGATTGCTTGTAGATCTTCTGTGAAGTATCTGCTCATTTCCTTAGTCCATTTATTGATTGGGTTATTTGTATTCTTGGTGTAAAGTTTTTTGAGTTCTTTATAGATTCTGGAGATTAGTGCTCTATCTGAAGTGTGTGCAAAGATTTTCTCCCTCTCTGTAGGCTCTCTCTTCACATTGTTGATAGTTTCCTTTGCTGAGAAAAAGCTTTTTAATTTGAATCTATCCCAGTTATTGATTCCTGCTTTATTTATAGCAAAACACATCAAAGGGGAATTTATTGTGAGAAACAGTTTCTCAAGATAAACAAGAATTGAGAGACTGTAGGGAAATCAGCCTGACTGGATACCTATCACTGAATTCTTCCTCCTCCAGGTAGCCTGGCCCCTCAAGGCTATTCAGGTGCACTGGTATCTCTTTCCACCTCCAGGGCATTGCATTTGAACCTAGGGCTGTCTGAACCAGTAAATTCTGCCACATCACAGAATTCTCTTTGAGCAGAAAGTTTAGAGCAGTCTCAGATCAGTGACATGACACACAGTCCCCTGAGGGGCACATCTCTGCTTAGAGATGGCTCACACACTAAGTAATTCATTCGCAGCTCCCAACAGAAAAGTTGGTCCAATTCATTCTCCTGACTTTCCTATTCCCATCCAGTATTCTATTCTTCTCCCTTGAGAACATACAAATAATAATAATAAAAAAACCTCAACAAACCCAAAACACACAGAAGGAAGAGAAAATGATAATTATGTTGGAAATCAGTGAAACAGAAAACAGAACAATACAGATAATTGATGAACTCAAAACTTGGTTCATTGAAAAAGACTAGCAAAATTGAAAAGTCCCTTAACTAGACTGACAAAGAAAATATGAAAAAAGATACCTCATTTCTAAAATCAATATGGCATCACTATTAACACTTCAGAAATTTAAAAGCAACATTATAAATAACACTGACAACAAATTAGCTTAGTTAAAGTGCTCATTTTTTAGAAAAACCTCAATTGCCAATATGGATTCAATATGAAAGAGGAAATCTGTGCAATTGTTTAAAAAGTACAGGTATTGAAATGGTTGTTTATAATCTCACAAAGAAATGTTCCAGCTAGATGGCTTCATTCATGAATCCTTTTTTCATTGTGAGGTTCATTTGGACATGTTCATAAATATATATAACATAATTTACTTCATTTCAATCCCTAGTACTTCCCCCTTTCCTTCCATCTTCCCTTCCCTAATCCCCTTCCTCAACTGTATTCATCTTGCTTCTATTGTTTTAATTGGTGATTACACTTATACATAAAAAGTGGAATTCATTGCAAATTAGTATAGCCACTTTCATTAGTGAATTCTATCAAATTATTAAATAAATAATAGTACCAAATATACACTATTTGAAGAAGCAGAGGAGGAACAATTCTCAGTCATTCTATGAGGCTGGTGTCCTGGTAACTAGAGTCAGACAAAGGTAGCTAAGGAAAACTACATGGGCATAAATTAAAAAGTTCTTAAACAATATTGACCAACTGAAGTGCAGTAATATATGTGCCCTTATATAAAGATTTCATAGATATAGACACAAATCCTGCACCATAAAAATAAAATGTGATAAAATAGACTGCATTAAAACTTCCAGGTCTCAAAATATGCCTTTTAGAAAATGGAGAAGTATCCAAAGACTGGGAGAAGATTTTTGTAAATAATAAATCTGATAAAGGGCACATCCAGAACATATTACAAAGAACTCTCAGAAATCAAGAACAAGAGGACAGACAGTTTAATGAAAATGGGCGAAAAATCTGAAGAGACATTTCACCAAAAAATACTTCATGAATATTTGAGAAACATGAAAAGGTGTTCAACATCATTAGCCAATAGGGAAATGCAAATAAAAGCCACAATGGAGTACCATTATGTATCCATTAGAATGTCTATAATAAAAAAGGCAAATGGTACTAGTTGTTGGTGATAATATGGGTGAACTGGAACAGTTGCTGCTGGGAATGTAAAATGGGATAGTCACTTTTGGAAAAATCTGGCAGTTTCTTGAATAGTTACATATAAGTTTATCACTTCATATCTATACTTAAAAGAAGTGAAAACCAATACCTGCCTAAATATTTGAATGCAGATATTCATAGCAGCATTATTAATAAAAGAGGAAAACTGAAATCATCCAAGTGTTTACCAACTAGTGAATGAATGAACAAAATATGCTTTATTTCTGCAACAGAATGTTATCAATAAAAATGAATGAAATACTACATACTACAAGATGGATAAGCCTCAGAAACATTAGACCACGTAAAAGAAGACAGATGCAAAATAGTACTCATTGTATGACTACTTGTACTGACTGTCCACAAAAAGGAGATTTATAGACACAGAAAGCAGATCAGTGGGATTGCTTGAGATTGTGGTGAGAGCAGTTATTAACTGTAAATGGACTTTAGAGAATTTTCCTGAGAGATGAAAATATTCTATTGGATTTGGCATTGGTACAACAAGTCCACAAATTCACTGAAAAAAATTTACTGATTTGTGTTTACCATGGATAAATTACACGCAAATTATTTTTCTTTAAAGCTGTAAAAGACCCCTAGTAACACAAAATGTCAAATAGTGTTGAGTTGAATGATGTAAACTGATGCACCTTAGTGACTTGTGTTGGCAATTTTATTATCTAATTCTAAAATACAGAAAACTTTTATTTTCACTCTATTAGTGAAAATTAATGAATCTTTTCCTCATTAATTACTTAATGAATCTTCTCAAGCAGATAATATTTATTCAAATTTTAATTTTTCTTAATTTGAATTCCTTTAGTGTCTATTGTGATAATGATAATTTGCATTGCAGTGAGTTTTATGCTATTGAAAAAAAAATGTCTCAGTATGGGTTTAAGACTGGATATAGTTTTTTTTATATGTATATAAATAATGAAAATAAATTAATGCTTATTTGTTTATTCATTCAGTAAATACTTATTGAGTATCCATTATATGCTAAGCTATGGAGAGACGATGATGTGGAATAAACCAGGAAGAATTAGCAAGACTATAAAAACTACAGCTCAATCTGAAAGTTTGCAGTTTTGCTCAGGAAGAGTGTATGGTTTGAATATCAGCAGCAGGATTTCCTGTTTAAATCATGACTTTAAAATGCTATCAGTGGGTGTATGCATTTGGTTCTAACATTTAAATGGATTATCTATGTTCATTTCATCATTTAAAGAGAAAAACTGAAGAACCACATGTGTACTATTCCCAAAATATCTTCAAACTTCAGCGTCTAATTACAAGTTTCAACAGGAAAAAGTTTTTAGAAGTATTTATGAGCAATTGAAATAATAAAACCAGAAGCTCTGTAGTATTAATTATGACAGAATGTAATGCTCATTACCATGCAATTTATATAATTTTATGTTGCAATAGTTCAGTCTAAAGATAGTACATCCGTGTAGCATTGTTACCTGAAGAATTTAGATGCAAGAGACTGTTGTTTTCTTGATGTATTTTTCTGAAATGTTAGGTGATAAGAAAAATTATAAAAATTAGGAAAAGTTAGATATAAGTCATACACTGCTCCTGACCAAATACACAATTGTATTTTCTGCCATTTTCTTCTATGAATAATTTGTTTTTTCCATAATTATAGTCATGTTATGTAAGTGTTAAATAGCTTCTTTCATAATTGTTTTTCATATTACCTAGATTTCTTAAGTCATCATATAAAATAGTTGAATAATAATTGAGAGCAGGTTTCATAATTTACTTAAGTATTCCTGTATATTGATCGGTTAGATAATTTTTGGACTTCTGAATGTAATGTTCATAAGTCTTTGCTGGTATTAACATTATTTCATCAAGTGAAATTTACAGTTAATGGACATTTTATCATTTTGACACATTACCAATCTTTCCACAAGATGGTATTTACACCAGCTATGGGGTATAGATTTTTTTCACTTCTCTCTTTTTTATTTTTAATTTTTATTTTTATTTTGAATCGTATGTTCATGTCCTTGAACTTTTAAGGTCCTAGCATTTTCTTTCGTCAATCTGTATGTCACTCAGGATTGAAGTGTTAAATACTGGTTATAAATGCATTGCCTAATCTTTAACCTTAATTTTTATTTTGTTGAAAATATTTCAACATTTTTATCTTCTCCAGTCTTTTGATTATTTTCTTTTTAGTAGGTAGTTTTTCATCAACTTTATGAAAATTCCTCATGAGGAGTTGATGCATTATATTTTGAGTTTTCTATGTTTGATTTTGGAATTTACTCTCTATTTTACTGCATAGTAATGCTATTAGAAGTCATATTTTTTTCCATAGTGTTACTTAGCAATTATTCCAAGGCCATTTGGTCCATATTTTTTTCCTCTTTTTGAATTTCTTTTTTTTTTGGTACTGGGCCACATTCCCAGCTCTATTTTTATCTTATTTAGAGATAGGGTCTCTCTGAGTTGCTTAGCACCTCACTTCTGCTGAGGCTGGTTTTGAACTCTTGATCTTCCTGCCTCAGCCTCCTGAGCAGTATACTGGGATTACAGGTGTATACTACTACACCCTCACCTGACTTCTTGAATTTCTGATGACACTTTTGTCACTTACAAGATCTTGACGTACAAAAAAAGTTTCTGAGCCATTTATGATTTTTTATTAATGTGTCAGTTTTCCTTTTCTTGTACCAGTAAACATAATACTACTGTTCATCTGGAAAAATAAACAGATATAAAAGTAGGAACAGTCTGTAGGAATTATGTTTAACAGATTTTCCACTCACTTTCAGTTCATACCTAGAATAGGGCCCTGCACAGTAAATATGATTGATAATTGAATAAATAAAAATAAATATGATGGAGTGGAATTAACCTGGCACAATTATGCAAATTTTAGAATGAGTATTTTTCAATGATATTTTCTCAAAAGATGATTTCTCAACCTGTAGCTGAGATTGTATTCTGATGAAGTGGATGATCATAATCTGGAATTACTGACTGACAGTAGATTTCTAGTGGACAGGCACAAACCTGTCATCTTGCTGAAGGACTTGAATTTAACCTGGATTCTTGCTTAGTGGAAGGTCATTTTATTCTGGCAGGAATACTTGAAATTTTGATATATCCATTTATGAAAATTTTTATGAATTTTCCTAAATAATGTTTCACGGAACATTGACAGTGGTATATATCCCTCCTGTTTCCTATACCTCATTTCCTAACAGCATTTGGGATATCTAAACATGGGACAAATAGACAGTCATATTAAGAAATTTAAGTGGCAAAAATATGGACAAATCTATATTAAGAAATTTAGAAAACTGTGTTACATAAGTACTGGATGTTAAGTATATAGACAAATTTCTGGATAACTATTGGCATCCATGAATAAATAATAGCAGTTCACTTTAACAATATATAAAATCTTTAATTAGTTCTGGTTGTCACCATGAGCTCCCAGTTTCCATTTTGGGAATATCCTCCTTATGGTTCTTTCAAAAAACTGGTAATTCTGTTTGCCTTTGATGATCTGTATAGAGCTTGCAATGAATTCTACATTTCCTGTCTTCAAAGAAACTCCATATAATATCTGAGTCATGAGCTACACAACTGCCGAAGCATTAACATCTTTAGGAGCTGTTGCCAGTTGCTCATACATTTGAAACACGTAGAAGACGGTGAACGAATTTGAAGTTTAAAGTCCTGACTTCAAAAAAGTCTCCAATAATAAACTTATTTCAGTTTTTGGAATGTACTTCATTATTTAATATCTTTAATAGGAGACAGAACAGTAAGGTCCCAACTTGAAGTGGCTATCATGGAAGCAAACTACTTTGAAGGGCTTTTCTTTAGAAAGGGAGTCTTTTCAAAGGTTTGGATACAGTGTTGGAGATTCTGTGTTTTAGTGAATTACCTGGAGTATAAATGGTGGAGGAGTTTTATCACTCTTATTGTGGAAGGAATTAGATGAATCCAGAAGGAGAGAGTTCTACATACAGAAGGCAGTCTTGAGCAGTGAGTCACCTCAAGGGGATGCAGACAGAGGAATAAGTACTTTGGCTTACTTTCTCCTTCCTCCCAATCACCTGGCTGGTCTCCTCATAGTGAATTCAACAAGAAGGCGTGGGGTACAGAAACCTATTGATATAGTCTGTCAGTTAGCCTCTGCGTGGCAGTGAGCAGCACAGAGAAAAGATTTGAAGGAATAAATGAAAAATGTTTGGCACAAGTAGGGTGAAGGTAAGGTATGGAATTCCCTGATTTACATCAAGCCATTGCATGTTCTACTAACAGGAACCTCAATGGTGATATGTATTCCTGAGGGTCTCTTAAAAACTGTAATTCTGGAAACCATTCTGTGAATAATTCCTACTAAAGAATAAAACAGATCACTTCATTTTAAGAACCTGGTAGGAGAATCATATTTCTTTTAAAAGGATCTGCACCATTTTCCACATGGGTTGGGTTTTCCATTGATGAAAAGGAAGAGATACAAGGCGGTGAAGAGGACAGATGAAGGGACAATGAAACGATTTTACCTTTAATTTGAAAAAGTTTTTTGAAGGAAAATAGGCCGAAAATAAGCACAGTATAATAAAATCTAGCTTTTGCTTAATTTCTTTGTTTTCTATCCATAGGGATAAAAGAAAAGCGGCAAATTAGTGATAACTGTTTTTTTTTTTTTTTTAAAGTTAACACCACTACTAAACAAATACAAATTAAAGACATGATAGAATTTAATTTTGAAACATGGGAAAGAGATGAGTTTCTCAAATGCTGAGTTTGTGGCTTTCCAAGAATCCTATGGGAGTTTTTATTGATACCATCTTTTTGAAAATCATTTTGGCAATACAAATTAGTAACCTTAAAACAGCTCATATACATTGACCAATTGCATTTAGTTTCACAGAGGGAAACATATTCATCATAAGATTATTATGAAGCTGTTTATTATGTTTTTAAAGAATTTTTAAAGCATGGAAAACATTTTAGTTTGAAAGGTTTTAGTATAAACCTTTTTAGTATAAACCTTTTAAAAAAGGTTTTTTATTTTTGCTAGTTTAAAAAAGGATACAAATTATAGTTTCAATAATATAAATAAAAGGACAGAAATAGATTAAAATGCCAATAATGACCATTTAATGGTAATAAAATAATGAGTGATTTGCTTTTTCTCTGTACTTTAATGTGTTTTCTATTTTATTTTGCAAGGGGCATGTTTATCTCTTAAAATATGAAAATAATAATAAACAGATTTAAAAATAGTTGTTCCTTTCTGTTGCCAGTTCTATGAACAACTGTAAAATGTTTGACAATCAGTGGGAGGCACTGGTCTTTCAATTTTCTCTTTGTGAAAAAGAAGAAGAGTAGGGTGGGGCTGGAGATACAGCTCAGTTGGTGGAGTGCTTGCCCCACATGCATAAGGCCCTGGGTTTGATCAAAAAAAACCAAAAAACCAAAAACAAAAAACAAAAGTAGGGAAATTAAATTTAAACTGTTTTGGGAGTCACAGACTTTGAAGCTTTAGAAATACAATTATATGTACATAAAGAGAATATCTATATATACATATACATATATATATTATATAAAATTCTTCTTTCCAAACCAGATATATATATATGAATATCTGGATGTATGTGTATATACATATATATATATATATATGTATGTATATTTGGTTTGGAAAGAAGAATGATTTTAATAATTTCTTCTTTTTTTTGAGATACTAATTATCTTTTACTTTGTTGTTTAGGATTTTATAATTTCTTCTTTATACTTAAAAAATTTTTTTTAGTTGTAAATGTATACAATACCTCCACTTTATTTATTTATTTAGTTTATGTGGTGCTGAGGAGCGAACCCAGTGCCTCACCCATGCCAGATAAACACCCTACCACTGAGCCACAATTCAAGCCCTCTTTTTTATACTTTATTTTCCAAATAAGTAACATGTTATTTTAAAAAAAACACACTGCTTTTAAGAGTAGTTTCGGGTTCATAGCATGCTACTTTTTATAATAAAAAGCAGTTACATATAAATTGATCATGGTGAGAATTAAGCAGTTAGGTATATGAAAGGTTTTCCTGGGTGCACTTTGAAAGCAATTTTTAAATCCATCCGAATTTTATTTACTGTATTTGGTCATTTCAATAGTTTTTTGTAGAAGCAGAATCTGTAATCAGCTGTTCTCAACTCTGTATTACTGGTGAAAACCACAGGATTGAGATTTTCTTTTGCTTCCTGAAGGTCTAACATAGGAAGAGGGATGGAAAGATGAAGAAAAAGGATTCTTTCTCCTCCTATTGTCTTAGTACTGCTACCGTATGTCTATATATAGTTACTCTATGCTAGAGTCAATATGTGTTTCAGGGAATTAAGAGGAGCAGAAGACCTTGGGTGTTTTAAGAAAATTTAAGTATTACCCTTTGCCAGATACTACTGAGAGGCATGAGAAGAAAAAGAGGGAATGGGGACCATCACTCCTCCTTGTTTCCTCTTTGCTGATTTCTTCAGAGATTCTAATTATACCTAATGAGCTCCTGGTCTTCATTCCTGTTTGCTTCCTCTTCCCAATTAATTTCTACTTGCTTTTTCCTTTACTTAACAATGTCTCAGTACCCTCACCCTTCAAAAATCTATTTACTTTTATCTCTATCTTTTCAGTTTCTGGAACTTTCTTTTAATATAGGTGGTTTAGTTGCTAGTGTTGTAACAAATGATTACAAACTGGAATTTATTCTCTCATTATTCTGGAGGTCAGAAGTCTGAAATCAGGGCATCCCCAGGACTGGTTCCTTCTGGAGGCTCTCAGGGAGAATCTGTTTTGTGCCGCTGACCCAGCTCTGGAGGCTGCCAGCAGCCATCCTTGGTGTTCCTTGATTGTAGACACATCATACAATCTCTGCTTTCATCTTCACATTCCCTTCCATGGGCTCTTCCTTGCTCTTTTCTTATGGGGATACTTGTCATGTATTTAGGGGATATCATAACCTAGATTGATCTCATCTTGAGATCCTTACCTTAATCACACCTGCAAAGACTGTTTAATAATGTCACATTCAGGCGTTCTCAGTAGACAACATCTTTTGGGGAGACCACCACCATTTGACCCATTACAATGGGAGATTTTTTTCTTTTTGCTAAATATAACTATTCCTTTCTACTTTATAACTATTCCCTCTCCTTAATTCCTAGTCTCCTTCTTGCTTTCCTTCCCTCTGAGGCCTGGGATTTGGAACTCATACCGTTTGCCTCAGAGATTTGAAGCCAGAATTGGGGACAGGCAGTTAGTGTAGAAATAGGGGACTGGGTCAAATCGAGGAAATGGAGGCCATGAAAGCCATCTGCCTTTGGAAGTTGGAGAGTGCCCCTGGGAGAATGGAATGTCAAGGATCTCCAGAGCCCATTGATTACCAGCTTTACCTGCCCTTGTCAGGGACTACAGGCAAGGAGCTGCTAATTAATGTCCCCTGGGCCCTTGCCTGGCTGAATCACTTTGGCCTTCCCCCTGCCCATTCGCTTCTCACTTTATGCATCTCACCTGCAAAATCAGGCCTAGTCAAGGAGGCAGGAAGGAGAGATAAGGAGGGAGAGAACTGGAGAACAAAAGAGACCTTAACCTATAAAAGATGTAGGGTGCACTCACTTCTTGGGATTCTAGAACATTAGCCATGGCCCCCTTCTCCCTCACAGGAGAAGTCTGTATTATTACCTTTAAATAAAACCTGCTTAATATGCTTGCCTTGGTGTGCTTCTCTAGTGTTCAAACTTTAGCATTAGAGGGAGCAGAACTCGACACCGGTAAACGTCGGTATCAGATTCATGGAACCCTGCTTTGTTTGTTAGATGTACTGACTAGACAGTGCTTTGACCAAAGGAGATTGGGAAATGCTGTGTCCTGCATCTTCCTGTTGGATCATAACACATATTATGACACTAAGGGCCTGAGAAATCTTTCTTTGTTATTATTTCCTAAACCATGGAATTCCTTTTAATGTAACTCATAGAGTCTTATGAAATTATGCTTTGTGGAACATGCTTTGGGAACTACCACAGTACAGGTTCCCTTTCTGCTATCTTCAAGATATCTTCTGATATCTTCAATATCTATCAACATTGATAACCTTTATTTGTAAATCTATTTCCTGTCTGTTTTTGGCAGATCTCAGTTTTTTTTTTTTTCAACTTTCTTACCTCTTTGTTAAAAATTATAACATTGTCATTAAAATTTGTACTCTCTGCTTATGTAGGTCACTGCTCAATTCATTTCTCTAGGTTTTACCTGTTATCAGCTTAAATTCTTTACATTTCCTGTCTTTCATTAGATGAGAACAAATGATTCCTGTCTTTTTGTAGGTTCTTTTAGTGATGTTTAAAACTGTAGTTTTCTATTATTTTTCAAAATAATAATTTTGAAGCATTTGTAAAGAACTTTTACTCTAATTTCTTATGGAGAGACAGAAGGAAGTAATTAGTCTAGAAATTTTAATATCTGTTCATGAACCCATAAACCTTTGAAATGATTTAGAACATGGCTTCCAGAACAAACCATACTGTATCACTTATGATATGAAAAGAAAATGCAAAGTGACTGAATCTTTAGACACGTGGTTCAGGCATTCAGGCTTCTTGAATTACTCATGTTTTTTTGTTTTTCCATATTTTGAGTTGGTGTTGGAGCCATTGATATTGAAGGTTTCATTTATCTTTATGTAAATTCCATGTTTTATTTTTGGTGTTCTATATAACTATACTAATTTTGCTATCTACAGGGTTAAAGCAGATGTAAGTCTAACTTTTTCAATACCATTAAAATTAAATTTAAAATAAACCTTCAAAAATGTATACATATCTCTTTAGGAAGCAATATGCCTAAATTATAGTGTTGTTCTGAACTATGTAACACCAAAGAACTACCTGGTGACTGAGACCTTATTATTTAGATGATCTTAAAACCTTTGATATATTGAAACCATGGCAAATGCACCAGAGTATCTTGTAACTTTCTGTTTCTCGAAATTTCCATTATCATAGATGACACATATATTTAGTTTTCTTTACATAGGCACTTACTCCATTTATTCCATTGTGCCTGAGTCTTTCTAATGAGCTTCTGGTGATCCTGGATCCGCCCAGGGGCAGTGCTTTGAATGGCTTGCCAAGCTCTTACTGACTGCTAAGGTGTTTGCTGAGCTCACTTTGACAAGCTGCTGCTCTCATTTAATGATTTTGCAAGGGACTCCGTAACTCATTTCGCCATTGGCTTCAGTTTGTATGTATTCTCAGTTCTTAAAATTTTATGAGTATGGAAAAAAAAAAAAGCCCACGTCTCCCAGATTAAACCAAATGAAGGGAAATATTACCCTCAGGAAGCAGGAAAATATTACACTTAGAATTTTGCTGAAACTGTTGATACATCTGTGAAATACAGAATCTTTACAGACAAGGGTTAATTATAAAAAACGGGTGCATTGTCATCTGGGTGGTAATAAAGCTTAAATTTGAATTTAATATTCTTTTCTCATATAATTCCATTCTTGTGGAAGATATTAGAAAGACAGGTGACCAAATTCTAAGGCATTTCTTTATGCAGATGAAATCTTTAAATTTTCCTTATAAGTGACTTGAAGCAGACTGAGTAGATTGTTCTGAACCTGTCTAAACTAAGTATGATAGACTTTTTGAAATAATTAATTACTTTTTTGGGTCTGCTATGAGATAATTCTGTATGGATCTCTCCCGTTTCCACACATCTTGTGAGTGAAGGTGGAAAATACACTTTTGTTGTGCTCTGTGTTTCCAAGGGTATTATTTATATTGAGACCTTCTAAAGGAGATAAAGATAGTGTCTCCTTCTCTGACATAAGATTTGCTTACTTTTTAGCATAATAAAGATAATTTCTCCTTTCAGAGCAAAGATCAAGTCAGTTTGCTTATTGCCCTTATGGAATGTTTCTGTGTAGCATCTACTTGGCTTACTCCACATGACCCTCATAAGACTTGGAGGGCAAAGGGAATAGTCAAGACCATGAAGATTATGTCCTGAGGAAAATGTTTTCTGTCTCTCACTGAGTGTCTTTACTCAGATCCACTAAGTGTTAATTCCTTAGTTTTCAGAGACAATTTCGTTTGTCCCATTTCCAAGAATTTGGGGACTGTTCAGTCGTCTTGACTGTTTTATAGTACTCAACTCAGGTGATTAATATGACTTTAAAACAGAAAGGCACTGCGGTTACTCCGTTTTCATTTTACTGGTCCAGCTATGTGTGCTGTGATAACAAATCCATCCCAAACCTCAGTGAAGAACACAGCCAATGTTTATGTGGCTAGCATAGCGTTCATTGAGAATTAGGTGACTCTCTGGGGCAGCTTCATCCTCCATCCATCTGATCAGTATGCTCTCTTTCTGGGAGCTGTCATCTGAATTTGTGTATCCTGACGGTGGAAGAAGGGAGAGGAAGTGGACGGTTCGCCCTCATGCTTGTCTGCCTTGGCTCCACCACTTCCTTCTCTTTGGCTAGAACTAGTCACTTGGCTCTGTCAGGCTTCATAATTCCCCAGAATTATGGGGGAAACCCTGAATATTCAGTAAATAGTAAATGGCTGACACTTTCACAGACATGTCTACAAACTTTTTAAAAAAGTAATTTGAGTTGTCTCCCTATTCTCATATTAGTGGCACATTTTAAACATTTTAAAGATTATTACAACCTCATAATGAATTTCAGTAATTGATATGTGCAAATATCTCCCTCCTTAAAAACAGTGTCTTTGCTATTTTTTGTCTGATTATTCTTCTGCATGAAACTCATTTTTGTGTATAAAATTCTTTCAAAAATATTTTTGACATTCTTCTTGGAATAAAATTCAAGCTATACAGTAATTTAGGAAGAATTGATATTTTATATTAATCTTTCATTATAGGAATAAGACTAATTCTAACTTCTATAGCAACAAAGATGAAATTTCCTTTATAGGATTTAAATATGTCTCTAAAATAATTATTCATAGGCATCTTAGTATTTAAATTGACTCGTGTATGGGATTTTCTTCTTATGACTTCTTATGATTATGAAAGCTGAAACATGTTTCTTTGAAAAGAATAATAGATAAATGAAAAGAAAAGCTGATCAATAAAATGTAGGAAGAAGAAAAACAAAATATAGAAAACAAAAATCTAATGATACACATACATACAATGATTTTAAAAATCATAAATATGAATAATCATCTACTGAGTTGGAAGCCAAAATGACATGGTTACGTTTCTGGAAAAAATATCAAATGATAAACTTGGTATTAAATAAAACAGAAATAGGAAAGAAACAGAAAACTTTAAAAGATAATGACCATGAAATAAATTGAAATTATCCTTAAAATCATTCTCTCTATAAAAGTATGGGACTAACAAAGAAGAATGGAATTATGTCATTTGCAGGAAAATGGGTGGAACTTGAGAACATTATGTTAAGTTAAATAAGCCAATCTCAGAAAGTGCTGTCATATATTTTATCTCACGTGGACACTAGAGAGGAAAAGGTAAAGAAAGGTGTGTGTTTGGGGGGTATCTCATGAAAATCAAAGGGAAACCAGTAGAGTGGAGGACAGTGAATGGGGGAGGGAAGAGGGGAAGAAAGAGAAAGACTGAAGAATGATACTGAGCAAATCGTGTTGATATATCACATACACGTACAAATATGTAACAACAAATCCCACCATTATGTATAGTTAAATACAGCAGTAAAAAGAAATGGAAAAGAAGGAAAAGTACAGGGCTAGATGAAAGTTCTAAACTTTCAGGTAAGACATAACCATGCTGTCCAATATTAGGTTGTCTAAGATGAAAGAGGCTGAGTTCTTCTTAGAAGACTCCTAAAACTTACATACCCAAACACAAAGGTGGAAAAACAAAAGAAAATTATGGGTCAATCTAATTTATGATCGGGGATTAAAAATTTTGTAAACTTAGAGATTCAACATTTTAATGAATGACTTGAAGCTTAAGATCATTGTTAAAGTGGTAAAACTGCATTGCAATTATCTTGATTTCCTAACTGATTTTACCTCTGTTGAGTTAAAGTGCCTTTAAATGAAAGAATAATGTACATTATCAGTATTATTGTGATAATACCTGGCAAAGCTGTTTTTGATATACTTCTCAGGAAATGAGACTGTGAATGACTCATGTAATGGTTAATTTGAATTGTCAACTTGATTGGATTAAGAGATGCAAATGATTAAGAGGCTTCTGGGCGTGTCAGTGAGGGTGTGTCTAGGAATGATTGGAATGCAGGATAGTGAACTGAAGCGGAGACCCCCCCTTAGCAAGGACAGCACCACCCCATAGAATGGTGGCTTGGATGGAATAAAAATTGGAAGAAGAAAGCAGATGCAGATGCAAGCTCGACTTTTCTCCGAAAGGTTCTTGATTGCTGTTTCCAACATCTGAGGATGTTGGTTGGACTCTCACTTTTTCACCCTTCTGAAGCAGACTCTGGCACTGATTCTCTAGGTGGTTTCCAGAAGTCTTTGTCTCAGACTAGGGTAGCGCTGTTGATCCTTCTTGTTCTGGGGCTTCCGTCTTTTGGACTGTGCAGCTACTGGTGCACAGCCTGCAGATGGCCATGGTGGACTATCCAGCTTCTGGTCATGTAAGCCAATCTAATAAATTCTGTTTTTATATTCATACTTCCTGTTGATTCTGTTCCTCTAGAGAACCCTGACTAATATAGCTCATGTGATAAATCCTTTGCAATCAGTTGGTTTCCCAGGCTTTTATAGTGTTGGGGGAAGACCTAATTGAATTTTTGACTGATCAATCATGAAAAATAATTTTGATTATACTTGGCTATGTGATTTTCATGAAGGAGTACAAAAAATAGCTTGACATTTGATTAAAAAAATTCTGCCATTAACGAAATTCCTTCTACACAAACTGTTTATGTGACTAAAGTTTTTAGCACTTATGCCTATGAAAGTAAAAAGTGCTAATAGCATTGATGCTGACTGAGCATTATTTCATGCTAGGAGTAAATAATAGTCTACTGTGGATGCATCAATTAATTAGGAAACAAAAACAAACCTCTCTCTCATTCAGAGGTGTATAATAAATTTTATGTTTTAAAAATGAAACATTTGCAAAGTTTTTATGAATTGTGTTAATAATCATATTAACCAAAACAATTCAAAAGAAGGCTTTTAATCCAGTTTTGTTCCCTAGTAACCTGCCATTTGATGGCAATGTTGTTGGTCTGGGAACCCACTTTGAGAAGCAAATTTCTGGTACACACTTGGGAAGCTCATCAGCTGACCAGAAAGCACTGCCCCACAGAATAATGACAATCAGGGCATATTCCGCTGTGTGTTTCAACCAGGTGAGGCACTGGACAGTCATTCAGGAGAAAGTGAAACTGAAAACAGCCAAAGGTTAAGCCAGTTCTCTGTGCAGTCAGGGTGATAGGAGGTTGAGATGATCAGAAACAATTCAGTATTCTGGAATCGATAATACCACATGAATAAAACCATGACATGGGAGAAACCATACTACTTCTGAACAGTCAAAGAACTTTCCCCTTACTTTTCTAAAGGCTTTTGAAATATCATCTTTTTGTCTGCTTTTAAAGGGAGATCAAAAACTTATCTGAGTAATGATGCTCTTCTTGTAAGATTATTCAGTGTTTGGTTCATAACAATCTTTTTTCTCCAGTGTAAAATTCAGCCAGAATGTATTCTTGTATTTTTTCATTTGAGTTGATTATGAGCGGACTCTGAGTACACATTTAATAACCTCATTACTTAGTGTAAAAATTCACTATATATATGTCATATTGAATTATAAGATTTATGAAATTGAATTATAGCAGAGTTTTATTTAAAAATGTGGTTATTAAGAAATAAAATATGACTGTTGAACTGCTAATGATATTCTAGAGATGGTTGAGTATCTTGAGAATATTTAATTATGATGTCCCCAGATTAGAAGGTTTCCTGGGAAGGCCATGCCTGCCTTAGGGCAATGCTACACTTTAATTAGTTCCACTGAGGTTTTTAGCATTTGTCAGGTTTCCCTGTGGAGCACTGTAAACTTGTGACACTTTTTTACTCCCAGGTGGAAACCTTTGCTAAATTACTAGACCCAGCAGAAATTCATTTCACCCGCTTCATAAACACACATTTTTTAAAGTGTTTTTTCCCCTCCCCCCCCACCCTCATCTGAGGGTCTGGGGATTCGAACCGTGGCCCTTGGGTACGCTAGGCACGCACTCTCCAATATGAGCTATTTCATCATCTCAACATCAATATTTTTTATCTCTTTATCTCTGATTTCCATTCACCTAACCTATGGGCATGCATTGTGTTCTCACAATGAAGTGTGCAATACCAATTTGAAAACTTGGTATTCATGTTGTGGTTAAGAGAACAATTTCCACTTGCACTGCTTGTGACACATGCTTGTAATCCCAGTGACTCCAGAAGCTGATTGCAAGTTTGAGGCCAGCCTGGACAACTTAGACCCTTAGCAACTTCATGGGACCCTCTATCAAAATAAAAATTAAACAGGACTGGGAATGTAGCTCAGTGGTAAAGAGCTCCTTGATTCAATCTCCTCCCCACAAAAAAAATCCTAACTCTATTATTTAATAGTTGCTTAAAATTAATTAAATTTCTTAACTTCTCACTGCCTCTGTATTTCTCATCTGTAAATTGGGAACAATAATTAGATTAACTAAAATAACTCATGTAAAACACTTAGCATAGAGGATGGATGGTACAGAAAAATTACCAATAAGTGCTAGCTCTTATTTTTATTATATGTAATCATCTATTCATTTATTCCTTCAATTTATATTTATTGCATGCCCATAGGTTAGGTGAATGGAAATCAGAGATAAAGAGATAAAAAATATTGATGTTCAAATTGATATTGCACACTTCATTGTGAGAACACAATGCATGCCCATAGGTTAGGTGAATGGAAATCAGAGATAAAGAGATAAAAAATATTGATGTTGAGATGATGAAATAGCTTATATTGGAGAGTGCTTGCCTAGCGTACCCAAGGACCGAGGTTCAAATCCCCAGACCCTCAGATGAGGGTGGGGGGTGGAGGGGAAAAAACACACTTAAAAAAAAAAAAAAAAAATATATATATATATATATATATATTGATGTCAATAAATTCATTGCCCATTTGGAGATGGAGACAAGCAAAGAAATGAATGCAATTTAGTGTCATATGTGGTAAGACAGGAATTTATGAGCCACTCAACTTTTTGGGAAGAGGTGGTTAGGGAAGATTAACTGGAGGAGGCCATGTTCAGTCTGATGTTTAAAAGATGTATGGGATTTCCTAGGACAGTACGTCATAGTGTTCCCAACAAAAGAAATGGGATTTGTGACTAATAATATATCTGAATCCTCTACGTAAATTTTGTTTTAAAAGTTTGTCGAAAGCATTTGTGAAATTGTTTGGATTCTTTTTTGTCAACCTGTTTCTCACTCTCCTGTTTTTAATTTGAATCCTACTGGATCATGATGTCCTTGAGATTTGACATCTTTGTGACTAAGGCAATGACTGCCACAGAGTAGGGTAAGTTGAAGCTTGTTGAATTGAATGAAATGAAGGGGGGAGGTTTTAAGAATTCAAAGTGTAAACCAGAATATTTACTCCAAGGAAGGTTTAGCAAGTATATGGTGGGTTGCAGTGGGAAAAATGTTTTTAATTAGTTTATTTTTTATTTTTACAGACTGTATTGAGATTCATTGTACACAAATGGGGTACAACTTTTTGTTTCTATGGTTGTGCCATTTGTGTAATCATACATATGCATAGGGTAATGATGTCTGTCTCATTCCACCATCTTTCATACCCCCACCCACTCCTCCCTCTCATTTCACAATGGGAAAAAATTAAATTCAGGTTAGAAGACTATTTTTGAGGCAAGGCAATCAGAATTTGTTTTTGGAATATCAGATTACTTTTAATACAAACATAAAAGTACTTTAAAGATAATTCAAAATATATTTAGCATTTCATTTGGTTCTATTTTTTAATATAAGTGAGAAATATGTAGAGTCTCATTTGAGATGAAACATGAATATAAGATGAATATAAGATATGGAAAAGGTGTATAATTTATTGAGCATCAAAAGGTAATGATGTTTAGGAGTGACAACTTGGGAAGTCTTATAAACCCTTTGCTAATATATGAAAATACTTTATCTCAAGAGATTAAAAAAAAGATTAAAAAAACCCTTTATCACTGAGAAACAGTTTTCAGTGTTTGCTTCTTTTCTGAACAGTTCAGAGTCCTAACAGATAGACAGATCTCAAGGGAGAAAATGGGAACATTTGGATTATTGAATTTGACAATCTGAGGCAGTAAACTGATTTTTGAAGGAGATTTTGGGACATTTCCTTGTTTCAAAGAATTTGTACTTTTTGTTTGTGGGGCTATCTTATAACCTCTACATAACTGTATCAACAACTTAAACTTTTTTTTTAAATTATTTTCTTGTTACTGTAACCTTAAATATCATTTAGCCATATAGCAAATCATGCAAAGTAAACTAAATAAGAAGAAGAGGACAGGGAACTGGACATCATTTCACAGGATGACAAATGAGATCATCAAGCCAGCTGTCATGTTCTCTTCAGCCAGGCCTTCAGTTAGGTTTCTTTCAGAGCCTTTGCCCCTGACCCTCTTTTTTCAGCACCTGTAACTATTATCGTTATTGTTAAAATTCTTTCTGTGTCCCTTTAGGATGTATGTAAATCTTTTTAAAAGCGTCTTTCCAGGTTTACAATCTAGGGATTTTTTTTCCCCCATGGACCTGGGAGTCAAATCTATGTCTTGTTAAGATCAGAACAAATGATTTAATATTTAAGATAGGAAAGCCAGATCGAAAAAATCCTCCCTTCAAAACCAACAATATAAACAAAAGTAATTATTAAAAAAAGAGAAAATAAAAATGGCCTGGGAATTTAGTTCAGTGGTAGCAATGTCTTTGGGTTGGATCCCTAGTACTAGAAAATGTCAGTATGAATTAATGCAAAAGAAGGTTTGTGGCACATCTCCAAAGTTCCTCCCAGGGAAGAATGTGCAGTGCAGGTCAGGGTGGAGATCGAAGTCGAGAGGGGGCTGGGTATAAACAAGTCTGAAAAATCCAACTTACCACCAAGTAGAGGCAGGAGAGAAAGAGAGAAAATTCCAGCAGCCATAGGAGAAGATGTGGAAATAAGCTTGACATTAAAACCCTCTTGACTTTTCATTTTACCCTCTAGTGTCAAGGAAAACAAGAGTTTATCATACTAGGAACCCTCAGTTCAGATGAAAGAGAAGCAAAAAAGACAAAAGCATCCTAAATATAATAAATACCTATGAATTTGGGATTAAACAGAAATCAAGTGAAACAACAGGCAGAAGAGGGATCTAAGACTGAACTAGGTCTTCTTTCTTATTTTTTGGTGCTGGTGATTGCACCCAGGGCCTCTTTTATGCTAAGCGCATGCTCTATTTCTGATCTAGACCTCAGCCCTAAGGCTAGACCTTCTGAGGGAAGCAGAGAAGGAGACTAACTGGGAGCATTTGGTAGATTCCTTTGGCCAACCTGTGGCCTTAAGAAAGGGCCAAAATCAGACAGACAGACAACCAAAGCAAACAGTAAACTGTCCCCTCCGCCCTCCCCAAATGCAAAACTTTCTCCAACTTTTAGACTTGAGGTGGCTGCTGGGAAAGGAAAGGCAAAATGTGGTTGGGGAAAAATCCACTCTGATCTCATGTTGTTGACTTTAGAGATTCATTCTGAATTGGAAAATTCAGTACAAGATAATTGTACATTTTGTAAGATAAACTCAAGCTTAGGTAGAGAGAACCAGGGTGCAGACTGTTTAACAAAATCCTTGAAGACTGCTCATGGCCCCCAGCAAAAACAGAATTTTCTCCCAATCTAAGTAATGAGGCCTGAGACTCATAAATAGAATTTGAATCTGTAGTGTAGAAAGGGAGTCAGGAGAGTTCATTCAGTCTATCAGAATGAACAGCAACTGGACTCAGTTATCAATCATCCTCTTTGCATGAACAATATAAAAATGAAAGAAAAAAAATGTACACCAGCCTGGAAGTTATATCAATAAATTTTAGTAATTAGAGGAAAAAAGGTGGGAGAAATAGGAAGAAAAATGTATGACTGCAGGCAAAATAGAAGTTTTAAAAATCACGAAAGTAAACTTAATCCAGAGAAGAAACATTTCCATGAGATCATCTCATTACTGAAATATTTACAAATATATGAATTTAATGAAATAGATTCAAAGATCATAACATAAAAATCAGATTGAGAATGAAAACAGAAAAGATTGCACAGATTGAAGGCAAAGGATCCCAATTAAAGAACCAAGTTACCAAACAGAATAGGTAGGGCTGAAGGCTTATTATCATAATAAAAGGCTTAAGGTAATTAAAAGTACAAGAAAAATAAATGAAAATTAAAGCAGCTGAGGAGAGCTTAACAGAGACAGAGGAGAGATAAAGATGGTCAACAAAAGAATAAATTGTATACCTGGTGCAGAGAATTCAGCAGCTGGAGTTGTGAATGTACTCAATTCATATTATGAGATATTGTCCTGAATTGGAAGCACAACTTTTCTGTAGATTCATAAGGATACTTTGTTTAAGGAAAAAGTAAAATGTAGGAAATCTACTTAGGGATCTCTAAACCAGTAAGGACTCATGACATTTTGAACATGCATTTTCTCTTCCATTTGATTGCTGATACATTTAATTTGAATAAAGTGTAACACAAACCTCTGAAAACATGTGTATAATTGATTATTTGGGCTCACCTGAAACTTTCCCAAAATGTTGGGATTTAAGCTAGTTAATTACGGAGGGAAAAAACAACAAAGGAGTATTAAATTGTCAGTTCATATATGTAAGGTACACACATACACACACACACACACACACACACACACACATACATAAATAGTGGTACTGGAGATTGACCCTCAGGAGCATCCTACCACTGAGCTGCACCCTAGTCTTTTAAACTTTTTATATTTAGACAGGGTCTCACTGAGTTGCTCAGGAATCTTCCTGCCTTAGCCTCCCAAGTAGCTGGGTTTACAAACATGCACAACTATGCCCAGCCAGCTAATATTTGATTTACATAGTTAGTGACTTTATTTTCTGGACCTAGATTTGACACATGCTCTGATTAAGTATGCTTACTATTTTTTCTGTCGTTGGTTTTTAAACATTGCTAAATTGTTTTAGAAAGGGATTTATCAGAATTTGAGGAACTGAAGTATTAAGAAAGGTAAAGACAGGTACATCATTGAATGAGTCAGTCATTCAAAAATTCTCTGCCTGATGCTTACTCTGTACAAGAGTCTGTGCCAGAATATCCTCCACCAGAGACTTCGAACCTAATGTGGGAGGCCCGTCAGCAGGGGTGGTTACAAGGCTGGCTCGTTAGGTGGCAAGTGTGCTCTGAGAGCATAGCTCTAGAGGGCCCAGGCTTTCCTCTAGGGAAGCTGCTTACTAAGTGGAACCCTTCCAGGAGACTCTCTTCATTATGTCACAGAGCCTCCTTTAGATACCTACTAGGTTAGAACATAACTGAGGGTTTAATTTTTTAAAACTTTCAAAGAATTTCTGTATTTCTAAGAATTTCTGAACCGAGTTCAACTTGTTTTACAAATAAACTCTGATTTAGATTTTTCTATAAATGAGACAAGCAGTTCTTTTCTTTTATCCTAAGGAGGCTGAGGCAGGAGATTCACAAGTTCAAGGCCAGCCTTGGCAACTTAGCAAGACCTTGTCTCAAAAACAAAAAGGACTGGAGATGTGTCTCAGTGGCAAACCACCCCTGGGTTCAAGTTCCAGTACCACAAAAACAAAACGAATGTGGCATATAATTAAAAATAATGGTGGTTATAGGTAAGTTATTGAAGACAGCTCTGCTAATTCCTGAAAACGAATTGTCTTCCTTATGTCCGACAGCATATGATTCATTCTTCTATAGCACTTAGAGGTTGTATTTAATTATTTATGCACCTGACTTCTGTTATCTTCATCCTCCAAACACTGAATATTTTCAAGGAAAGGAAAGCTGGTTGTGGTGACTCATGCCTGTCATCATAGCTACTCAGGAGGCTGAGGCAGGAGAATCTCAAGTTTGAGGCCAGTCAGCAACTTAGCAAGACCCCATCTCAAAATAAAAATTCCTCAGGGTGTGACTCAATGGTAGAGTGCCCTGGGTTCATTCTGTGGCAAAGGAGGTGGTGTGAGGGGGAAGGAAGGTACCATGCTTACTTTTGAATTTTATCACCTAGTAGACTGCCTGCTATATAATTAGCTTTCAATAATTTGTTAAGTAAACTATTAAAATATGGAATGGAAATATATGAGAATGTTAAACCAAATTTCAACTGAGATAGAAACTCGAGTGTGAGCCGTATGGCTTTGAAAGAATCTTCACAGTTGATTGATTATTCAAGGACTATCTCCAGTTCTGTGACTTAAGCTCGGGTTGTTTTAAGTCCTGGGAATTGACCCCAGGGCTACTTACCACTGAGTCACATTCCCAGCCCTGTTTAATTTTTTATTTTAAGACAGGGTCTCCCTAAATGGCTTTGGGCTTTGCTAAATTGCTGAGCCTGGCCTTGAACTTGTGATTATCCTGCTCAGTCTTCGAGTTACTGGGATTACAGCAACCACACCCAGCTCCAATTCTGTGACTCTTAAGCTCACTTGTCAGTTTGCAAATATGCATAGAATGAGAAGGTGGACCTAAGTATGTTGCCACCGACAGCAGAAGACCACTGCCTGCTTGGGATTGGAGAGGGAACATGGCTGTGGGAGAAGGGCACAGTCCATGTCCAGAGGTATCAGTAGGACCATCTGTAAGAGGAAGAGAGGAGAATCCAACCCAAACCCTTTCCCCACAGCAGGCACTCAACCAAGATAAGCCTCAGGCAGCCAAGACATTAACATTTCAATAAACACTACAGAGTTAGTTACCATGGACTGAACAGATTACACTTCCGTGATACAGTCAAGTGACTGTAAAATTATTTTATGCACAAGTTAAAAAAAGTTATAAGTGGTTTCTGGTGAGTTTTTATCCAGCGATGGGGGGAATGCTCCCCCCATCGAAGTGGAACACCTAAAATGATGCAGTTTCATTACATCTCAACGTGTTCCAGGTAATGTAATTATTATTGCTTATCTCTTAGTAAAGTTTTTGTCATCCTTATTTTCCCAATTTGAACAGTCTTGTGAAGAGGCTGTGTGGATCTGATCCTGTTGCGGTCAAGAAGGAAAATTAAAATGATGCTCAGTCGTGTTGCTTTGACTATGTGGGAAACCCAGTAGAGATGTCTGGGTGATGGAGTGCAGGATGAAGATAGGAGGCCAACTTTCCTTAAGGCAGGACAGAAGAGGAAGGAGTAGAGACCCTTCTCCCTCTCCATCCTTAGTGCATATCCTCTGTAGCTCTCTGTGTCCTTGATAGACTGGAGTAAATTCCAAATCTTATGTTTGGGGTATGGTTGCAACCACACTTGAAAAACTAAGATGAAAAGCTAGGTCAGCAGCATGCTAGACAATTATATGTTCATTTTTGCAACTTTAATTTGTAGACAAACTTCCTGCTGTAAAATTAAAATAGCAAAATATCTGTGGGAAAAGAATGTATGGCCTGAGCCAATGGAAAAGCCTAAGGGGTGCTGCCCTGGGAATACCGGCAGGCTCACCTTCCATCTGACTCTAAAAATGGTGTGTGTTATCTTGATGATGTCATCCTGGGCCAACTTCCAGCCTTTATCTTTCAGAATTTTATGATTCTGGCAGCACTAAGATCAGATTCACTTCGTAGGAGGAGATTCTCAGAAATAAAGTTCAAAATGACAACTTAACAATTCAGTTAATGAGAGGAAAGAAAAAAATCTCATGAGGGATGGAATACTTATATTGGCATCCATACTCTTTTTCTCCTTGTGGTCAAGCACCCCAAGCAACAAAATTATAAGCAGAAATTGCTTGATAAGAAACATTTGACAGGAGAAATATTGATTACGGAGTCCTGTGGTCTCAGCAATAATAAGTTGGTGGTTATGGGGTTCTCCGTAATCTAGTTGTTAACTGCACGATTGTCTTCTACAATTTCTTGCATGTCTAATAGTTCTCAAAAATGGATGCTAAAAAAGAATGTATAATACCTCGAATTGTAAAAAATTCTGTTCATGTAGTAAAAAACTGTAAGAAAATATATTAGCAGAGTAACACCACTGATCATTACCGGTAAAAGTGTTTCCTTCTTTATGATTTTGTACATTGTAGTCAAAATTATTTTATGCTTGATTTGTTATTTTGATATATGTTAAGTTCATTTGTTTCTACTTGTAAAATCCTACTTAAAAGAGGGGAAATGAGTCAAAAAGTTTTGAGCAAAGGAAGGGAATTTTATGAGCATTTCTGTCTCCCTTTACATTATACAAAAAGAAAAAAAAAAGAAGAAACCACATGTTCAAGTGATTATCAAAGGAATGAAGAAAGAAAAGAAATGAGGGAAGTTTAATGCTACCCCTTGTTGCAAATGAATGAATGATGAATTTACTGCATTCTGTGTTTACCCAAATCATTTTTTTACATTTATTGTTCTTTTTTTAATGCTCACACTAGGTCCCAAGTCATGAAAAGTATAATGAAATAATGGAATAGAATGTAGCATTCTAATATCCTTAAAAATGTCAAAGCTTTTATTTTCAGCTGTTGCAAATTTCCTTAATATATCAGTGTTATGGATAGAAATATGGATAGAATTCACAAAGGAAAACAAATCAAACCTCCTAGCTGGCAGCCACCATTTCTCCCTGGTATGTTTTCCATTTTCCCCTGGCTTATAGACCAACTGCATTTATATAGACTTTTTTTCCTTTAAACAGTATAGCTTCAAGCCTACAACTCTAACAGTGGGAAGGTTAAACAAAAGCTGAAAAGAGATTCTTCAAAGTAAGTAGACTTTGTGTTGAATGGTGCTCTTACCTCCATGTTAGCCTGTCCTCCACACACAGGTAAATGTGCAGGGCATTTCTGAGCATCTCTGGGTCTGGAGTTAGGCAGAGAGCAGTCCCCCACCTGTGGTGGTCCCCTGGACTGAAACAAGCAGTGCTACTAGCTGGCTCCTCAAGGAGTCTGGTTGTTTGGAGAACTTCTGCCCTCCTTAACTCAGCTACAAGACCTTGGTCTCAACAACCAGAAGAGGAATGCATCACAGCAAAACAGGGTTGGGAGTCACAAAGGATGTGAGGATGACAGGGAGAAGAAGAAAAGAAAAGAAAAAGGAGGCTAGTTTATTGCATCTGCTACTTCTCTCCTTGAAGCAATGATTCTTCCAATTGTCCTAATTTCTTTTGGGTTGATAACCATCTTGCATGTCTCAAAGATGTAAAAGCTAGCCACAGATATCGATTTGACTCTTAAAAACCAGGAAAAAAATCTTCCAATGAAAATATCCTAGAACATTTAAGGACAAACATGGTGGCATTGTATGGTAGTTCAGAATAAGTGCTAAGCAGTGCATAAGACCAAACTGTTTTTTATCCTTTTTTACTTTCTCTAGACTCTACTACCATTATCAATATTCACCATGTAATCACCCCTCTGGATTCATGGGGAATTTGTCTCAGGAACCCCTATGAATTCTGATATCCCCAGGTACTCAAGTTTCTTATATGAAACAGTGTAGTATTTGCCTATAAACTACATATGTCCTCCTGTGTACTTTAAATCACCTCTACATTACTTATAATACCTAATACAATGGAAATATTATGGAAATAGTTATTATTATCCAAATGCTTGTTCCTGTAATGTTGAGGGGAAAATGACATGTATGTATGTTCAGTACAGGTGCAATTAAAAAATACTTTCTATCTAAAGTTGCCTGCATCTATGGATGTAGAACCCATGGATATGAAGGGCTGAATGTGTCGCCTGAGTACCTTGTGCTATTTAATCATCCTATGTGCAAACATGTGCACACACATTCACTCCACACTGCAGGCTACACACCACACATGTTTTCTTGGCTTCTACTCCCACTCTCACTATATTTCAGTACATCATCCTGTGTCTGTGCATCCATAAACTGCATTGGTCATTCTGTTCCCTCTAAGAGCCTCTGTCCCACACTGAGAACCCTGGAGATGCTCAATAATTTTGGGGGGAACAGAATGCAGATTGTGAAACTGAATTTCTGGGCATAGGAGCATGATCACTTTACTTCAGGAGTGTAAGGGAAGACTCGGGTGGATTGGTGGCATGGGAGAGAGGGCACAGTTGAAGAGGATAGATAGGGAAGATGGATAGTTGGATCAGGAAAAGGGCATCAACAATCACCAGGAGACATGAGAATTTGGCCTGTTCAGATGATGTTGTGGGTTGAACTGTGTTCATAATATACCCCCTCTTCCAAAAGGTAGGCAGGAGACCTAATTCCCATAACCTCAGAATGTGATTTTATTTAGAAAGAGGTTAATGAGCACCTGAAAGAAGCGATCAAGTTAAAATGCTATCCTTAGGGTGGTTACTAATCCAGTATGACTGGTGTCCTTATAAAAGGAAATTTTGGACACAGACAGGGATAGAGGGAAGATGTTGTGAAGAGACATAGGGAGAATGTCATGTGAAGACAGTGGCAGAGATTGCAATTATACTGTCATAAGCCAAGGAACAGCTCAGGTCACTGGGAGTTAGAAGGATGAAGTCAGGATCCTTCCCAAATATCTTCAGTGGGAGCATATCCCTGTTGACACTTCTGTTTCAGACTTCTGGCTTCCATAACTGTGAGACAATAAAGTTCTCGAGGCACCAAGTTTGTATTACTTTGCTACAAGCAGCCAGACAACCAATACAGATGACTACAAGTGTTTTTCTGGTGCTAGAAAACAATATATACAGGGTCAAGTTGACCCTTGAATTCCATGATAAGGAAATTATCTTTTACTCCACAGGCAAAAATTGGAGTAAAAAACAAAAGCAAATATGTCAAAGGTATTAAAAAGAGGAATAACATGATTAGATGTGTCCAAAGAAGTGGATTTTAAGGTGTTCTGGAAATAGTAAGCTTCTATAATATTTAAATCGTCATTAGTATAGATGCTTTGGTAACATTTGATAAATTTTCAAAATGTATGTTATGGTGAAATGGAACCTAGTTAGGTTAGTTAGGTTAGTTAGTTAGTTAGGTTAGTGGTGCAGGAATCGAGGAAGTGACCGTACTAATGCAGTGGCCATTGGCTTGAGTCTGAAAAGGCATTTTTTCAGAGCTATTGTGTAGGGTGATCTAGAGATTTTTGTGACTGATGAATGGCTAGTTCTCAAAGAGATCTGAGTTGAGAATGCCTTATACGATTCAAACTTTTTGCCTACAAGGTAGTGATTAACTATAATAATGGTCAAAGAAGAAATAATATGTTTGGAGAAAAGATAGAGTTCAGTCTTGGGCAGATTAAGTTTGAGATGCCTTTAGATACAATGAGATTTAGGTGGTCACTCGCTACCTGAATTTAGGAGACTGGCATTGAGATATTCTTGTTACCAGTCCAAGGCACTTTAAGTTTTATCAAAGTGGCTATGAGAAGATCTACTAAACTTCTACTTTGTGGGGAAAGTAAGAAGACTGATGTCAAAAAGCAAATGCAAAACAATAAGGGATAATTTAAGAGTAAAAAGGAGTAATTCCAGAGTAAAATAACTTTTATATTCAATAAATACTTTTTTAGGCATCAATACTGTGACAATAGTATTAGTATATTATAATCCTGTGGCTATTTGAAACACATGAATTGATTATAAATATGAATTGCTTCTAGAGGTACATCATGAGTTACATAAGTACGTTTTAAAGTTCTTCCTTTATTGTTTCTATCAAATGCACATCAGAGATATGATAAATAAGGGTGAGGAACTAAAAGTAATTATTTTTGTGAAACCAGAACTAAAGCAAACAGGAAGGCCAAAAGAAGAGGGTTTTGAGATAAAAGAAATTTTTGAACTTGAAAATTGTGACGACTTATATAAGAACAGGAAAAATATTTCTAGGCAAATTTCCAAGGACATTAGACTTACAGAACTTTTGGAATCACAAGAGGACACTTATTAATATTGGATGCTTTGCTTAAATTCTCATCTACAAAAAATCTTAAATTTATGTCACCAACATCTGTTAAACAGTTAAGAACTAACCAAGGCAGCAAGACAGTTTAGCAAGTCGAAGACATACACATAGATCAATGACATTCTTTAGAAAATCACTAAAAGAACGATGCTATTTTACTTTGCCATAAAACGTAAACAAAAAGCAAATAATAGGATGCATTTATAACAATGTATAATGTGGTTTTCTCTCTTTCCTTCTGGCCTGAGGTTCCCTTCTGCGTGAAGGATGACTGAGGGAATAGGCAACTTCTGACATCTAAAACAGGATATTGTAACAAGTTGCTGGCCTTACAAGCCAGATTACTCCCTGGATGCAGGCTTTTAAATATTCTATTTTCTGCCTCTTTAGATGATAAGCAGCAGAGCAGGGGGTCACAGGCTCCCAGAGTTCCACGTGCATACAGAGCTGATGGTCCTCTGCCGATGGCAGCAGATCCATGACGCCTCCATCGAGTGGGGGAAGGAAACCAGGGCACAGGGAAAGTAAAACAAGGGGCAGCCTCTTTTTCACTGTGAGGGAATTGTGGGACAGAAAAAGAGGAGGCACAGGTGGGCAGGTGTATGTTCTGATTTTCTATTCTCTAAGTTTTGAGAGAGATGCTTCAGTTGAGTGGGGGTGACATGGAGACTGAAGGGATTGCTCCTCCCCCATGGCCACTTTCGGCCCTCTCCCTCTTCCCCACCTAGTCCATAAAGTTCATTTCGTGTTCTGGAAAGTGATCATCCTTGAGTAGAACCAAACTGACTGGGCAGTACTGTAGGGAAGCCAAAGTAATTTGCTCTGGGGCTGCTTTCCTCATCTGCCTTGGGTTCCCTTGAGACATGGATGGGTCTCCTTAGGAGAGTTTGGTTACCTTAATAGGGGCAATGTGGACACCTAAGGAATAAAGTGAGTAGACTACTGTAACTGAGGATAAGTGGGAGTCCCAGCTGATCTTAGAGGGTTGTTGGCATCTGTGGGAACTGATGTCCTAGTTGACTTTGTCAGCATCTGTGGGAATTGAGGTGAGGCTGAGTCAGTCAGGAAGTGTCAGCAGACCTTATCAAGCACTGGAGAGATCACGAGGAGCTCAGAAGTAGATTTCCACCACACATGCCAGCAGGGCAAAGAGCACCTGGCAAAAGAGAACATTGCCCTGAGATGGAGGAGGTAGAGGACCACTGCAGGTGATACAAAACTTCCCTCACACACTCCTACAGGAAGGTTATGGCTTGGATCTGGAATGACCCCAGAAGTCTCATGTGTTTAGAGGGGTGGAAGAGATTGGATCATGAGAGCTCCATCTCACCAGTGGATTGATCCATTCATGGCTGAATGAACTACTGGGAGTAATGACCTTCTTGTGGAAATAAATCTCTAGGGGTATGTCCTAGAAGGGTTTATCTTCCTTAAGGTCCCTTCTATCTCCCTCTCTGCTTCTCATTTCCATGAGCCCAGTGGCTTTCCTCTGCCACACCCTTCTGCCATGATGTTCTGCAATGGAGCTGGTGGACCATGGACTGAGACCTCTGAAACCATGAGCCAAAATACCTTCCCTCCTCCAAGTTGCTCCTGTCAGATGTTTTGGTCATAGTGATGAAGACTGACTGACTAATATCTTAGGGGACCAAGCTAAGGGGGAGAAGGGTTGTCTGAGAGACTGAGTAGAGCATGTGCATTCATAAGTTAGCTAAAGGGACAGTTTAAGTGATCAGATTGGACTGAGACGTAGAGTGGACTGAACATTTATTTCATCTTTCTGCGCTCCTTCTCTGCCCTGGGGATTCAAGTCACGAGGAAGACTAGGAGATACAAAAAATGAAGAAGATAAATTTTCTCCATATATAAGAACTGTACTTCAGGACATCTAATTCATTAATTTTGCTAGTAGAATTTGCCTTTTTTCATTTGTAAGTGAGGTTGACTTCCTTTGCTTGGTGATTTTGTTTTCCCTTCCACAAATTTCCTGATCATATAATTTGTCCTTTTCTTTATCATCTTTCCTATTTCTTATCGGATTGAAAGATTCCTTTACATTTTGAATACTAATCCCAGGTTAAATTTTGGGTGTCACAGATGTCTTTTCCCAACTAATCTACTGACTTTTTGGGGGACAATCTTTAGCCAGAAATCTTTAAGGTAGTCCGACCCTTATAATATGCATATTTTGTCACTTGTTGTTTAGGCAGTCCTTTTCCACTCTAAACCTCTGAAAGTATTGCTCTGTGTTTTCTTCTATTAATTTTATCATGGTTATTTTACAATTACACTTGTGAGTGGTTTAGTGCAAGGATACTTCTGCTCACTATCCTTTATTCATCGTGGACAACATTGCTTAACCCAAATAGCTGTCTCCTTAAAATTGGCTGTCTACAATTTACTTTCTATTCATAATTAATTTATGAGTTTTGATCTAGTCTGCTGCAAATCTGCCCATTTTATAAGAAACCATCCAGAGAAGCCAAATAGCTGTAGGATGACAAAGATTCTGATGGGCGTTTTCTTAAATACTTACTTGCTAAAATAATTGCCAAGAAGCAGCTGCTTTGGCTCATTCAGATGTTTAAAAATGTAGATTGCAGGTGGGATAGCAATATACTGGAAAAGTGGATAAGGATGCCAATAATTTATACAGAGTACTCAAAATATATCATACTGAAAAGTTTTTTTTTTTTTTTTTTAATTTACCTGGGAAAGTCAAGGTACCTGTGATCAGAGGAAATGAGCTTCCTTCCTACAGTGTATACATTCAAAGTTTGGTCTAAAGCAGTGGTCCTCACTCAGTGGTTATTCTTTTCTTCTCCTCAATTGCCTCACTCCCTGGAGTCATTGCACATTATCTGGAGACATGTTTGGTTGTCGTAAATGGATGAGGTGGTGCTGAGAGTGTTGCTACTGGCAGGTAGTGGATATGGCAATGATGTTGCTAAACATCCTACCACGCACAGTGCAGCCTCCCACAGCAGATAATTAGCTCTCCCTAACTGTTCATAGTGTTATATTTAAGAAATCCAGATTTAAAGAGACCTTGTGGAGTTTGAGGAAGCAGTAAACCTAAGTGAGATAAGTGGTATGATGGTCAATTTTATGTATCACATTGATTGAACTAAGACATGCCTAGTGTCTGGTAAAATATTTCTGGATGTGTCTTATGAAGGCATTTTGGGGAAAAATGAGCATTTGAATCAGTAGACTGAGGGAAGAAAATCTATCCTCACCAAAGTGGACATTTTTTATACATGGAGGACCTGCATAGAATAGAAACATGTAGAAAGGACAAATTCACTCTCTGCTTCAGCTGGAACAGCCACCTTCTCCTGCCCCGTTTCTCCCTTGCTCCTGGTTCATAGGCTTTTGAACTTACATCATCGCTCCTCTACATTTTCCAATTCTTTGGCCTTGGATGCTGACTGGGGACTTATACCCTCCTCAGGTTCTGAGACCTTCAGGCTTGGACTGGAATTTTACCACTGGCTCTTCTCACCTCCAGCCTGCAGATGGCGGATCATGGGACTTCTTGGCTTTTATAACCATGTGAACCAATTCCTCATAACAAACTCCTTTGTATATATCTCAATATATCTTATCAGTTCTGATTCTCTGGAGAATCCTGACTTAAACCTAGGATAATTGTAAGGATGATGGAAATAGGAAAATTCATTTGGAAACATCCCTATGTTGGAGTCTATGTGCGGTGATTGGATGCTCTTCATATGGTACCTAGCCTTCTATAGATAGAGAAATTCTAAGACTGAAAAATAAATCCTACATAAGCAGAAGCATGCATATAAGGTTATTTGTGTAAAATACAAGCTTTTGGACATAGATGATGACCTCCAGTCACACTGCCTCTCTCTGAGAAGCTTTAGAGTGCTTGTTGCACCCATAGTCTCTTACCTCTTTGCACATGTTGATTAAGCTATCTTCCCTGGGAACCTCCTGTTTCTACCTTCCCCAACATGGCCACTGATAAATTCCACTAAACTCCATAAGGCTTCCATTTGTAGGGCGTCCAAGAGCCCAAATGTGACATTTGGCCCTTGGTAAATGTCAACCTAATTAAATCCATCATTGGAAGAGTTTGAATTCTGTTACCTATACAGAGAGACATAGTCAGTAGCTGTGCAGGAAGAGGAAGTAGTAACTTTTCTTGTGTGTTAAATTAAACTGAAGTTATTCAGGAATAAGGGAAAACCTAAAGTAATCCAGCATCAGTTCTCAAAGGCACAGGACTACCGGAAAGTAGAGGTAGAAGTCAAGGAACATCACCCCAAGAAGCAGGTTAGTAGTGCTAAGAGGGGAAGAAAATAACTAAAAAATAGGCAGCATTCAGGGTTCCCTGCACAGTTTGAACCTCAGAGAAGCCCTTTACCCTCTCTTTAGGCATTCTTACTGGGATGTGTAGGTAAAGACTGGCTTAGCCAATAAGAGGTTTCTGGCTCCCAGGCTGAGGCAGGGTTCTACCTGTGACAGTCACTTTGCCAATAGACAGGCTGCTAGATGCGCTGGGAGTTTACATGGCTTCAAAGGCTGCATATGGTCTATTGGATCACATTGTGGAAAAATATTCAATAAAAGAATTGTAAGGACAGGTACAAAGTGCTTAGAGACAACTGGTTCCTTAATCAATAGCTGAGGTAAGTTCTTTGGTTTTTTTCCCAAATATTATTGGACCTATTAGGTTGTGTAATATTACTAATTATTCCAGAATACTAGTGATAACTTTCAACTTTAATCTAGATTCTAGATAGCAGTATTATCATTTATTGCATGTTTTCTGTGACAGGCATCATGACGGATTCTTTATATGTATTAACTCTTTAAATCCTGATATAGATCCTGTAAAGTTGGCATTATTTTATCCATATCAGATAGGTTTAAAACCTGAGATATCAAAAGACTAGGCAAATCGCTCAATAGCATATTCCTAGTAAGCAAATGGTTCAGGGGAGCACACAGGCAAGTCAGTCTCTAGACTCTGGGTCCTAAATCTCAACTGTTGCCTCTTGACTGATGCATATTTATATCACACCATCTGGCTCCCTCAAGTACTAGGGGTTTCCACTCCATCACAGGGTGCTTAGGTATGCTCATTTTCTCTCTCTCTCTTTTTTTTTTTTTTGAAATAGGGTTTCAAAGACTAACCTTGAACTTGTGATCCTCCTGTGTCAGCCTCCTGAGTTGCTGGGATTCCATATGAGCACCACTGTACCTGACTTTCAAATTCAGGGCACAGAGCTTCTTCTCCCCACTCATCCATTAGGTATTTAGAGAGTATCCTCAATGAGTTGCTGAAGTTCAGCCTGTGTGTGGTTTTGTGTATGTCAGCTTTACATTACTGTAAAGAAACACCTGAGGCAATTAACTTACAAGGAGAAAAGGGTTACTTTGGCTCTTGATTCTGGAGTTTCAAACCCAAGATCAGGTGATACCATGCTTTAGGCCTCTGTGAAGGTGTCCCATCATGGCGGGTATACATGGCGGAGTGAACTGCTTATGTCACATGCCAGGAAGCAGAGAAAGACTGAGAGACGAGGGTCTTATAGTCCCCTTTGAGAGCATGCCCCCAGCATCCTGAAGATCTCCCAATAGGCCCTAGCTCTTAAAAAGTCCACAGCACCTTCCAAGAGTGCTTTCTCGGGGACCAAGCCTTTAACACTTGGACCTCAACCAACCCATAGCAGGTTCTCCTGCCCATGATTACTGGGTGAGGTATTTGTGAGAGTAAGGGGAAATCTTCTCCAGATTCTTCTCCAACAGGTTGCTGGCTAGGACTGCTTATGAACATGGCCTCTGGACTTTTGAAAAGAGGCCCTGGCGGTTGTTCTCATCTTGGCCACTTACCAGCACTTCCAGAGCAGCACCCTATTCTTGGAACTCTCTTAGCTTAGGGCTCTTCACAACTGCTCTCCTTCCAATTCTTTCCAAGTTCTTCTATTTTTGCTCTACCCTGCTTTAAATTTCCCAGTATAAGAAACTTATTCTTCTTTTCTCTCATAACATTGACCATGACATCTGATCTGGAAGGTCAGTGATATCCCATTTAAAATTTCTTCAGAAAACAATTGCACAACAAACACTTGCCACTTCCTTTCGTTGGAGAGGATCCCTCTTTAGAAATGCAGTATCTGGTTCTCACTCCTTGGATCTGAGCAAAGTTTCAAATTCTGCTCAGGGGAAGATTGTCCTCCTCCCTAGCCAAAACAATGAAGACATGGAATATGATTGCAGTTCTATGTTAAAATAAAGTTTAAATATCTGTGATTTGTTACAACGGGTGGATTGAAAATTAGAAGGAATCTTAAAATCTCTCATGCCTCTTAATGTGACGTTAGAGCCATTCAAACAATTCCTATTCTATAATATTCTGAGAAAAAGATGAAACAATCCTGAGAACAGGAAGAAGTTTGGATCCAGATGGTTTGGAAATCAAATCTTTGTTCAATCACTTGAGATTTCGGGATCTGTAGTAAGTAACTTAAAGTTTTCTCAGTTGTCTTAGGACACTGAGAATTAAGTGGTGGTGAGTTTTATAGGAGGAGGTGGTGAATTTTGTAAGAGGAAGTGTACAGTTAGTCCTTGACCTAGTAACTCCTTCCAAGTGAAAGGAGTTTTCATTTTATTAGTGTATGACCTCACCCTACTTCCAGCACCTCTCCAGAGAAGGAGAGGCCTAGTGATGGGTGGGTTAGAAAGAGAAACTGGGTGTGCTTAGCTCTCTCCTTTCCCTGGGGACCCTCTCCCTACTTCCCTGTCTTCTTTACACCATGCCATGAGATTTCTACAGGTCAGGATTGGACTAGTTGTTGGTTCCATCGGACCTGTGACTGATGTGTCAACATGAATCTCTCTCTCTCTCTCTCTCTCTCTTTGTCTCTTGCTCTCTGTTTCCCTCAGTTGACTAATAAGTCTTACCCTCTGTGAGCTCTGACATAGGTCTAAACCAATCTTTTCTGCTATCGCTGGTTTCCTCTTGTTCACATTTCAGAGGAAATAAATCAATGGTGGAAGGAAAACAGCTGGTTGCAATTTCTTTGAAGTTTTTTAATCAGAAAATTTCCAGTTTATTTCATTTGGCTACTTTTTAGGGCATGATTATTTAGACTGAACATTTAAATATCTTTCTCAAAACTCCCACTAAAGATTTGAAATCCAAAGGGAGTGAACTTATAAGCCAAAAATGTTAGTGGAGATGAAAGGTGAACCTTAAAAATAAAGATATTAAATTATTGAGACCCAGTCTTTCTATAAACTTGGAAAACTAGATAGATTTGTCTCTGGGAACAATTATACTGATGATACATACTTGCATTTCTTTCCCTTGAAAGTGGGTGAGGGACTGGGGATATAGCTCAGTTGGTAGAGTGTTTGCCTCGCAAGCACAAGGCCCTGGGTTCAATCCCCAGCACTGCAAAAAAGGAAAAAAAAAAAAAAAAAAAAAGGTGGGTAAGAATTATTACTATTTCACTGGGGCCATTTTTTTTCAGAGTTAATCTTATGTCATAGCTGAAACTTTATTACTTTGGTTTGAATTTTTGTCTCAATTTAAGTGCTTCTCACCTTTAACATTGATTGACACTTAGTGTGACTGTCTCTGTGGAGGTCAAGGGAAATAAAGAAGTGATGGGAAAAATCCTACAATTGAGGATAAAACAGATTCTTTACTTGGATTTATAAAGCTGACTACGGTTGCTCTCATTTATTCTATAACTGTTAGTATCCTAACAGTTAGTCGCTACTTCACAAACTCCATGAGAAAAGATCAGAAAAGATAGTCAGGGAGGACACCAACTGTTAAAATGCTTATGTTCTGTTTTCTCCCTCCAACTAGTTTTGCCCCTCCGTCCAGAATCTACACAGTATACTAAGTGATTTTTCTGAATATTCCATCTGTTTATGTTACTGTGAGCTCTTCAGTGACTTCCTGTCTCCAAAGACTAAAGTTCTAGTTTGTCAGCTTTGTATAAAAAACACCATGGGCATTGACTGATTGACATCACCATATCTTCTTCCAAACTTTAGACTGCAACAGTGTCAGAGTGTTTGTGGTTCTTTGTGTTGGTTGTGAAGAAGACAAATGTCTTGGTTCCTTTAGTTGGCAGGGTGTTACAGTGAGGATGCATGGGAAGTATGAGAAACCTTGTGGTACCTCGGATGGCCTCTGGGGAACAGGAACTGTGTTGTCCCAGTTCCCCTCAGATCTGCCCCATTCTCTCCAGCGTGACTCCAGTAGTCAGCTGCTCAGACACAGGCAGGCAGCTGTAGCCTCTTTTAGGCCTGCAGTCTGGTCTCAACTTCTTGTTTCTCCTTCTCTTTTTCCTTTTCCTCCTCTTTTCCTGACTATCTTTCCTAGTCTCTGCTTTGTTTTGCAACGGTGTCTGTATTAGTCAAGGTTCTCTAGAGGAACAGAATCGACAGGAAGAATGATTATAAAAAGGGAATTTATTAGATTGGCTTACATGACCAGAAGCTGGATAGTCCACAATAGCTGTCTGTAGGCTGGACAGTTGGAAGAACCAGTAGCTGCACAGTCCAAGAGATAGGAGCCCCAGAACAAGAGGGATCAACAGTGCTACCCTAGTCTGAGACCAGGACTTCTGGAAACTCCCTGGAGAATCACTGGTAGAGTCCTCTTTGGAAAAATTAAGCGAGAGTTCGATAACCTCAGATGATCAAACCAGCAATCAAGAACCTGTTCAAGAAGAGTGGAGCTTGCATCTGCATCTGCTTCCTTGTGCTTTCAACTTTTGTTCCATTCAAGCCACCATCCTACTGGGCAGTGCTACCCACACTTAGGGAGGGTCTCCACTTCAGTTCACTATCCCACATTCCAGTCATTTCTAGACACGCCCTCATGGACACACCCAGAAGCCTCTTAATCATTGGCATCTCTTAATCCAATCAAGTTGACAATTCAAATTAACCATTACAGTCTCCATGTGACCAGCAGAAAGAGCAATGTGAGAGTAGTAGCTGGGCATCCTCTCCTAGGTGACCTAGGCAAGAGCCTTCCCCCAGGTAGCTCTTGGTTTGTTCACTTCATAAAAAAACTCATAGGGGCAGAGTTATGAGTTTCCTACCAAGGAACTCATGACCAGGTACCTGGCCATGGGGGTGCTGAGGGGCAGCTCTGCTAGGGTCTGTATGATGGCAGCATCTGTGACAAGAGAAGTTCCTCCCTGTGAATCTGGAGATGAATCAGAGACCCTACTAAGCTTTACTCAGATCTCTTAGCTTTCAAAAATAATAGGACTAGGGGTCAGGTTGACATTCTGTTGTCCCTAGACATATGTCAAGGTCAGTGGTCAAAGAATGGAGAGAATTACATTTACCCTTCTCGGGCCTTTAGCATATTTATGCCTAAGTTACTCTGATACCTACCATCCTTGTCACAGATGAAGGGGAAGTAGATAATGTTCTCTCATTTTAGGTCTGAGGCCACCATCACTGAGACCTTTGCTCAGGCAGGCTTGTTTGGCTATATATTGGCACTTTGAAACCCCTAACAAACCTCCATTGTTCTGGCCTTCACTACTGAATGTATTATTATGTGTTATTAGTATGGGTATATTGTCTACATGCAGCTGCATTTGAGTTCATCTCCCCCATCACCAGAATTGCTGCAATTAGGGCCATGTTAGTGGGACATATGGAAGACTGTGGAACTACCCGACTCCAGGGGCCTGGTACCATTGTCTTTCCCCTGAAATATCAGCTGCCTGGGTAAGAAAAGAAAGAACTGCCATCATTGCCAAGCTTAAGGAAGCCAAAGTCCTCTGTGAAACTACTTATGTGTTCAGTAGTTCCAGGTGGTCTGTGCACAAGGCAAGGACTTTGGTAGCAGAATCACCAGATGAGGAAGCACAGCACCATAATGACATCCCTGTCCTGGTAGAACATAGCATCATGATTGTCCCAGGTGCTGCTATTGCCCAAGCTGAGGGAACATGGTACACAATAACTGAAACCTCAGATGTCTTTTTCAGCTTCACTCCCCAATCAGATAATCAAGATCAGTTTGCCTTTATCTGCAAGGGTTTGCAATATACCTTTAGTGTCCTTCCACAAGGCCACCTAAACTCCTTGTCTCTCTACCATCAACGGGTGTGCTATGACGTGGAAAAAATTACACTTCCTAAGAGGGAACTGACTTTCCATCCTATTAATGACCTTTTGGTTGGCCCAGGAAGGGCTTTGCCCTTACAAAGACTGGACATCCTGTTAAGCCACATGTAGCAACACAGCTGGGCTATTAGCACAAAGTACAAGGACTTAGTGCTCAAGTGAAATTCCTGGTCTTAATCTGAAAAGGAGCACAATGTCTCATTCTAGAAGAGATGATTGACAAGATTTTATTTTGTCCACTCTACCATGTAAAAAAGTGACCTAGTGATTGGAGATCTTATGTAGCTAATGGTGTTCTCACATACCCTATGGAGGATCTTCATAGCACCTTCCTATTGGGTTACCAGACAGGCTACTACATTCAAGAGGCCATGACCCATAAGATATCCAACAGACCCTCCAATGGGACACTGAAGTTGCCCTTCCTCTGAGTCTCACCAATTTTGCATTGCTGTTTGAGTTACAGGTCTTAGCGACCTCTCAGTTTGCCAATTATAGACTACAGCAGAAGAACATTACTTTGAGGCAGTGATTTCCTTTGGGCTTTTAGAGCATGAGCTCTAAAAGCTACACACCCTTTGAGAGACAATTATTGGTCTCTTACTGTTGTATTCAGAATGTATGACTCATTTCTGTGAAACAGTCCCCTAATCTCAAAGGCCAGTCAAGTTGAGGGACAAATGAAGTCTCAATTATAGGATGGGGGTGGTTCTCTAGTGAAGTAGAAATATCTCATACAAGATTTTGGAAAATCCAACCTGTATCAAAATCTCTCAATTCCAAGAAAGGCTCTCAGGGTATGCCTCTGTCTCCTAGGTATATCACCCAAATTGTTGCTTCTATTGACCCAATGGGGTCCATGTGCTACTCTGGTTCTCTGAAGGATACTCCTAGTTAATTTCTATCACGATGTAATGGGGTGCGGCTTCCATCCAACTTAAGAGAAACATATTCTTTACCTGTGACAGTAAAAGACTTGGCATAGTGGGCAGAGCTTCATGCAGTGGGGATAGCTGTTTAGGCAACACCAGCCAGCCAATAAGCCATGATATATTTTTGCTGACTCATGGGCTGTAATTAATGGTGTGATCTTTCATTTGGCCCACTGGCAAACCTTTGGTATTAAAACAAGACCCTGTCGTATGGAGAAAACATGTGAATTAAAATTGGCTCTGATCCTGATAAGCTTTTTGTTTCCCAAAAAGGTTCCTATCCTGCTGGTACATAACCAGTGAGCAGTCTACCCTTGTCTCCTAAATATGAAGACTCAATATTTCTCTTCACCAGACTAAGCAGATTCATGACTGTCTCTTGAATCTATTCAAGGATGGCTCATGGAAATACAGACAGCAGTCTTGACTGGATTTACATGTATGAACTGCCACTATCTTCAGAAGATACTAAAATAGCATGGAAATGTGTCCTGACTTCCAGATCTCAGCTAAAAATAATTGCCCAGAGACAGATCCTCAAACAAATGTGACAGGGTGTTCTTGGCAGATAGTTCATGTTGGGCGTCGTATCCAGCTGAGAAGATTCTATTGCATCCTGACTGCAGTTGATACTTTCTGTGTTTGATCTTGCTGTCCCCATATAGTTCACTGATTTAGGTCACACGTTCCAGGACTCAAAACATCACGTTTGTTTTCTGCTCAGGTTCCCAAAGTACATTGCATTTGATAATGCCTCTATATTTGTGGCCCAACATACATGTCAATGGACCTAATCATAGAATATATGGTATTTCAAATTACTTCCAGTGTGGTGGTTGAACATTTTAAAGGATAAGTCAAAGACATGCTTCAGTGACTGCTGTATGGAACAGGAGAGGCTCCGCCTACATTGCACATCTCAGTGAAGTTGTCCGGAATTTCAATGTAGCAATTCCCTGAAAAGGCACTTCTTATTTGTGTTACAAGTTTGAATAGGCTTGCCACCCTCTTCCATCAGTTGTATGCTCTTTTTTTAAAAATTTCAATGGTAAATTTAATAAACTTGAAAAACTTTTTTCTAATGGAAGAATCCACATGGAATAAACTTTACATATAATTTGCATATGTGTTGAATATACATTGTTGGAGGCTGGTATTGTTTTATACATTGTTCATCAAATCTAAAAACCCTTCCAGAAGCCTAATTTTATGTGATAAAAATCATACAAAGTATTTGGAATTGGCATCTCATAAGGAGGAAGGAAAAAACTCTTCACTTTTTGAACTTTTTTTTTTGAATAAGTTTTTCAAGTATTATCTTTTAAAAAAATTGTTCTAATTAGTTATACACGACAGGAGGATGCTCTCTGATACATCATACATAAATGGAGTATAATTTCTCATTCTTCTGGTTGTACATGATGCAGAATCACCAGTGGTCTAGTCATATATGCACATAGGGTCATAAGGTCTGATTCATTCTACTATCATTCCTACCCCTACATCCACTCTGCTCCCTTCACTCCCCTCTGCCTAGTCCAAAGTAACTCTACATTTTCCCTCGCCACCCCAGCTTATTGTGAATTAGCATCCTCATAACAGAAAACATTTGGCCTTTGGTTTTTTAATTTCACTTAGCATGATATTCTCCAGTTCCATACATTTACCTGCAAATGCCATAATTTCATTCTTTAAGACTGAGTAATATTCCATTGTGTACATATACCACATTTTCTTTATCCATTCATCTGTTGAAGGGCACCTAGGTAGGTTCCATAGTTTGGCTATTGTGAATCGAGCTGTTATAAGCATTGATGTAGCTGCGTCACTGCTGTATGCTGATTTTAAGTCCTTTAGGTATAAACCAAGGAGTGGGATAGCTGGGTCAAATGGTGGTTCCATTCCAAGTTTTCTGAGGTGTCTTCATAGCATTTTCTATAATGGTTGCACTAAGTTGCAGTCCCACCAGCAACATAAGAGTGTACCTTTTCCCCCACGTCCTTATGGCGGTCTCCACGAAGGACCCTGCAAAGGTAGTTCACCCTCTTTAACTTTTTCCTGAAAAGGTCAGAAGGCCTTAACATTACAAAATAAGGGATGGGAGAAAGTAACCTTCTTCTTCCCTGGGTACAGAGAATCTTTTTTTCTTTTTTTGGTTTGTAAGTACTTAAACAAACAAACAAATGACCATTCATTTGAAGTCATGAGTTCAATTTTTTAAAAGTGCTTTATTCTTTACTCCAGATAGTTCCAAAGGATATCAATATGAAAATACAAATATTTACTGAATCATAAGAAAATCTAAATCAGAAGGTTTTATTTTACCACCCTGGGGGTTGGATGAGGTATTAACCTTTCCTATGGTACAAGACAGATTGCTCACATCATATTTGATAGGCAGGAGTAACTCGCTACTGGTGGATTGGATTCTTAGGATTTAAGAGGTCAGATGTCATGGAAAGAAGAGGAAGGAGAGGGAGGTCTAACCTCTCTTTTCTCTCCCACAAGTTGGTCTATGTGACCCCTGCTTCATAAAATTCATTAATATGCCTGTCCTGAGTTGGATGAGCTGTTGGGCATGCCACTCATCAACCAATCCTGCAGATAAACATCTGATTGCTGTGCCACTGAATATCACAGATGGGTGTTTTCTTATCCATGGACATCTCTGGAGCCTCGAGTACCCAACCATATTAGTCTAGATCCAATGTGTTGCTGCTGTTGGACTGCAGAAGTGAAATGTCTTCCTAAATGTCAATTCACTCCTGTGGAAGAGGGGGGCAAATGGAAATCTATAGAAGAGGATGCGGGATCCAACACTGAGGCTAATTTAGCAATGCTGATAGTAGCTCTCTTCTCCACACTGGCCCCTGATATTACTCAGGTACTTGTCAGATTGTATTACTGACTTTTGCTCACGTGGATGCTCTGGGGGTTCATTCCAATATTAGGGTCATCTTCAAAAAAAATTGTGCACAATTTGTCCTTGGTTCCTATGATTTTATTTTATTTTTCTTCTCTACTTGATCTATTTTCACTTTTTAAAAAAATTTCCTTCCTTCTGCTTGCTTTGGGTTTACTTTACTCTTTGGTTACTAGTTTTTAATTTGCTAAGTTAGGTTATTGGTATGAAATATTTTTAGTAATTAGATCTTTACTTTGTAAGTAGTGTAATATTTTTAAAGTCATAATTTTCTCTCTAGACATTGATTTACTGTATCTCACAAGGTTTTGGTATTCTTTTTTTGTTTGTTTGTTTTCATTCATCCTAAAATATTCTTTAATTTTGGATTATATATGTGATTTCTTCTTTGTGATGCAAACATTTTTCAATGAATTCCTCCAATTTCTAGTATTGATTTCTAACTTCATTCCATTATGATTGGACCATATGCTTTTTATGGTTTTGATCCTTTTAAATTTAGTATGAGTGTTTTATGGCTGAAAATAAAGTATATCCTGGAAAATGTTCCATATGTACTTGAGAAGAATGTGCTCTGCTGTTCTGTGGTGAGTTCTATAAATATCTGTTGGGTCTAGTCTGTTCATAGTGTTAAGATCTTCTGTTGTTGATATTCTAATTGTTCTACTCATTATTGAGAAGTATATTGAGGTCTTAAAAGTATTGTTGAATCACCTCTTTTCCTCCTCAATGCTATTAAATTTTATTATGTATGTTGGAGACCTGTTGTTAGACCTGTTGCATATTATGTGTAATTGTCATGTCTTTCTTATGGATTGAACTTTTCATACCATAAAATGTTCTTTGCTTCTAGTACAAATTTTTATCTTAAAGTCTATTTTGACTTTTCTGAGTGTAGACATTTGTATTCAGTTTTGGTTACTATTCACATGAATTGTCCTTTTCATCCTTCTATGTTCTGTTTATGTCTTCAAATTTAAATTGTTTTCCTTATGCTAGGAATGTAGTTGGAACTTGCATTTTTATCCATTCATCCAATCTTTGCTTTTAAGTGTTGAATTCATTTATATTTAATGTAATTACTGACAAGATTCATACCTGCCATTTGTTTTTTGTAAGTCTTTGTTCCTCTATTCCTTCATTAATTATTCCTTTTGTGTTCCATAAGTATTTCTATTACAACATTTAAATTTCCTTATTTCTATTATTAAAAATATTTCTCAGAGGTTTTCCTGGAGATGATAATGAACATCTATTTTTAACTTAAATGTATTTTTATCTAATTTTTATATCAGTCTTGTTGGAGTAAAATTAACCAACTTAATTTTTTTTTTTTTTTTTTTTGCAGTGCTGGGGATTGAACCCAGGGCCTTGTGCTTGCAAGGCAAGCACTCTACCAACTGAGCTATATCCCCAGCTCCCCAACTTAATTTTAATAATATACAAAAACTTTGCTCCTTATAGAATTCTGTCCTCCCACTTCCTTGATTGTCATTGTTAAATTGCATCTCTCTATATTACAGATCTATCAACACAATTTTATAATTATTTATTGTTTTATGCAGTTTTAAAGTAGAGAAGAAAAAAGTTGCAAATGAGAAAACATTTATGATACATTTTACACTTACTTATATCATCAGCTTTGCTGGTGTTTTTACTTTTTTGTGTGAATTTGAGTTTCTGTCTAGGGTCCCTTCATATCTGCCTATAGGACTTTTACTATTCTTTATTAGGGTTATGAATTCCGGTTTATTTATTTATTTATTTGGAAATGTCATAATTTCATTTTTTGAAGGACTGTTTTGCTGTATAATACATTCTTGTGAGTGATCTTTTTCTCTCAGCACTTTGAATATCCCATTCCCCTGCTCTCTGACCACTATGTTTCTGCTGAACAGTTTCTTTTAAATCTTACTGATGATCGTTTGTATATGATAAATACCTTTTTTGCTGCTGTGAAAGTTCTTTATTTCTTTTGACAGTTTCATTATTTCATGTCTAGGTATAGATCTCTTACAATTTATACTAATTGTTTGTTGAGCTATTTGAATGTTCAGGTTAATAATGTTTGTCTTCAAATTTGGTAGTTTCAGTCATTATTTCTTCAAATATTCTTGTCTACTTCTTTTTTCTCTCTCTCTTTTTTTTTTTTGTGATGGGACTCCCACTGTGTGTGTGTATGTGTGTGTCTGATTATGTCCCACTTTATTTTTTTTTTTTTTTCCAGTACTGAGGATTGAACTCAAGGCCTTGCACATGCTAGGCAAATACTCTACCACTAGGTCGCATCCCCAGTCCTAATTTAAAATTTTATTTTGAGACCCTTCTCTCTAGGTTACCTACACTGGCCTCAAATGTACCATTCCTCTTGCCTCAGCCTCCTGAGTAGCTGAGATTACAGGCATGTGCCACTGTGTCCTAGATCTTTTCATTCTTTCTACTCCTTACACTGAATAATCTCAATTGGTCTATCTTCAAGTTTATTAATTCTTTCTTCTGGCAACTCAAATCTGCTTTTAGCTTTTCTTGGAAATCTATTGATTACATCAACTTTTAAATTCCACTATTTCTTTTTGGTTCTTTCAAACATGATTTCTTTTTTTTTTTTTTTTGTTTATATTCTTTATTTAGTGAGATATCCTTCTCATATTTTCATTTAGTTCTTTAGGTATGGTTTTCTTAAAAATATTAGTAGCTGATTTAAATCTTTGTCTAGTAAGCCTAAAATCTGAGTTTACTAAGGGACAGGTTCATTGACTTTTTATTTATTGATTTTTCCCTCTGTCTAGGTTATACTTTGCTATCTTTTGAGCCTCTCTCTCTCTCTCTTCTCTCTCTCTCTCCTTTGCTTTCTGTCTTGCCTTGGTTGAAAATTGAGTATCTAAATTTATATGATGAAGCAACTCTGGAACTCCTGATCCCTCTCTAAAGCTTGTTTTTATGATCATTTTTTTGTAGTCGTTGCTGCTGGTTTATTTTTGTTCTTGTTTTTTTGACTATCCTGAACTACGTCTGTAAAGTTTTTATTCTTTGTCATGTGTGACCACTGAAGTCTCTGCTTGGTTAACTTTTGGTCAACTCATGGTTGGAAAGATATGTCCTTCAGGCCTTGAACAAATATGTCTCAGCTTTTGTTGAGGAACTCTGCAAATTGGGGCAGGACTTTGGTGTTTGGGTAGTTTTCAATTCTGCTTGAAATTTTATTTGACTGGGACAGAGACTCAAGGTCAGCTCAAGGTGAAAGATTGGGACCTTCTCAGTTCTTTCTTGGGTATGCACACAGTCCTCCTGTTCTGTATTCTTTTTGTGATGGTCATTTGGCTATGTTCAGAAGAGGGAATACAGGAGAGACTCAGGAAAACAGAATTTTTTGTACTCAGAGGTCTTAGAAACTGGAGGCATGGTATACATGTGAGGATTCTGATCCTTGGCAAACTCACGATGTAATAGGCATGAGCTAATTTTACTGCATCAGTGCATCACGTATATTTTTTTCCCTCCATCTCTGCTCCTAATGATAAGTTCAACCTCATAAAGGACATTTTGATTCTTCAAGGCAAGATAGAACCTTACAATCTTACCCCATCTATCTCTAGATAACATGTGTTCTAACCGCCTTCCAGAGGTAATATATTTTTGTTTTCCAACTCAAATTAGGAACTCCAACAATGGATATATAAGGTAAGGTGAATTTTAAAAAAGAAAGTGCCAGAACAATGAAAGTGAAAATATTGACAAAATTTGTACTTCTGTGATGTCTCTCAAATACTGCTCTTCAGACTACTGTTCATTTCATGTATATTTTAGACCTAGGTCTACGTAAAGCCTTCCTCTCTTAATCTAACGAAAAACTTGTTCTTTCCAAATAGGAAGCTAGAAATACTTTGGAAAATGAATCCATCAGAATTTTAAATTATTGCATTAGCTGAAATCAAATTAAAACCTTTCTAGCAAGCCATTTCATGCAACTGCCAATGAAAGCAGCAGAAAGTGCCAACCGGTTGAGAGGCTCAGGCATCCTTGGACTTGCTTGGCATTGGCATTTGTTTCGAATCACTCTGGGAACTTGTGTGGTGGAAAATAAGTCAGAGAAAATGTGCCAGAACAGCCAACGGAGCTTCTGGGAACAATCAAAGCAGGCGAGGCCCCAGATATGTCTTTAGGACACTCTGTGCAGCCTCTCGGAGCTATTACATCACAAAAGAGGGGCCTGCATTCTTCCACTTTGGATTTGATGTTGGTTTGGACCCATAGATCATCTGTATCAGTTTTTAAAATATCACTTTTTGAAATGCCTGCAAGGGAGTGATTATCACTGACTTATCCTGTATCTGTGTAGTATCAAAGGAATTTTTCTCACATTTTGGCAAGTTTCTAAGATTTGGGTTTAATGAAGGATGTGTATGTAGTGATTTAAAGGGAAATAAAAACCACTTACTGATATATTGGTCTTGCAGCTGTTGGTCCTTTATATTGTTCAGTAATATGTCTTGAAGATAGAAAAAATCTTTTAAAATTTATTTTAGAAGAATAGTAATGATATCAAGTATATTATTTTAACTTGCATAATAGTATGATTTAGTGTTGTCCCAAACCCATTTTTTAGTTATAATTGTTTTTTTAATCCATATGCTAATGTTGTGTGCAGTATAATGGAATAAAATGAGTCTGGGTTATCCGTGGTTCAAAATGTCATTTTATCCCTCTTTCTGTGACTCCTTGAATGAGTTTCTTAACCTTCATAGTCTCAGTTCTTTTTCTTGTGATGTGGTTGTTTTGAGAATTTAATGATATTCAGTTGAATCATTTGCTAAAGTAGTAGCTTACTGCCTAACCTGAGTAGGCACTTGATAAAATTATATCCAATCTAAATCTAATCTTTATTACTCTTCCTGTTTACTTCCATGGATCATCTAAATGGCAGGTAGAAATTTTTTCAAATCACCTTTGTAATCAGTGGAGTTACTGAATGGACTTTTTTTTTTTTCTTTTTCTTCTTCTTCTTCTTCTTTTTTATCTTTACCATCCATCGTTAATTTAGGAAGCATACTTCTTCCTCTATATCTTTGAAATGGATGAAAAGTAGAGATGAGGGTATATTCAGTGTGTGCCAAGTTTTGGAAGACAGGAAGGTGAACGTTGGTTGGTATTTAGCTCATATTGTAGGCAGCTGTCTGGAGCATGGTAGCTTTTTGCATAGTCTGCCACATGACAGGCTCAGGGCTGGGCTTTCTGCACATTGTTATCAGTGGAGAGACCTCCTTTCCCCAGGCTCCATCTTTCTATGTGGAAGGAGCTTCACAATAGCAAAACTCTATCCCCGAGTGTGCCCAATGTGCTTGGTGAATTTGGAGGGAGTAATTTTGCATATGTAGTCTAATTCTTTCTTCTCCCGGTCTGTCTACAGAGAGCATGCTCTCTTCTATGAACTTCCTTCCATTCCAGTGTCAGGGGAGGTCTGCAACCCTCAAAGGCCTGTGACTGGTGGTGATCTGTTTAATTTGAGGATTAACTATAAGAGTATAATTAGTATAAGTTCATGATCATTGAACAGTTAAGCCACATCCTGAATTCGTTAATGATAAAAGGTATTTGCTTTCCTTCTATATAAATCCTGCTTTGCCTGTCAATCTTTTCTTGCCTGGGAGGAGGAAAGGTGATTTCATTTAATAGCTTTATAAAACCCTACCTTTCTGCTGACTTGGTAGCCTCTATCTGCAGAACAGTAGGGTCTGTATTCCCTGCCATTTCCATATATTTCCAAGGTGATACCTCAAAATGTCCATACATTTTGTTTCCATTTGGTACCCATTGTTCTTATTTATTTATTTTTTTGCAACAGGAGATAGTTCTCACCCCACTTTAAAAAAAATTCCAACAAGTGTAATTCTCAAGTTATCACAAAATATTTTATAATCAGCAAAATATTCCCCTCATTTTCCATGTAGCATTTTCATACAATTCCATGGTTTCACTAATATTATGTTACAATAAACCTTCATTAGTCCCTCAAAGTGATGATATAAATAAGCAGCCAGAACAACCTGCCATAGATTTTTTTTTAAAAAGTCAAGATACCCAACAGTTTCATAGCAGCCAGGCACACTTTTGGTGACCCCAAGAATCCTTGGCACCAGCTAGGAGTCATGCATCTTCCAGAAGTAGGGCCCTTGGCAACCCCAACAGGAATGGTGAAGGCCCTGGGCCCACACCCCCAACAAGCCTTCAGGGAAACCCAGGGGAGACGTGCAGGCTGGCAAGTTCCTCAACCACCTGAGACACCAGAGTGCCACCAGAAGGCTAGACTGTCAAGCATGCCCACCCCAGTAACCACAGCAGCTTAGTGAGTTGTAACTGGGCTCTCAGCTTCCAAAGCAACAATTTCAGGTAGGAAAGAACACTCTACCAACCCCTAGAGTTAAGATCATAAAGGAAAAACAAAAAGTCAATGCTTTTTTTTTAATTAAAATATTTTTACAGACACATTTTGATTCATTGTACACAAATGGGATAGAACTTTTCATTTCTATGGTTGTACACAATGTAGATTCACACCATTCATGTAATCATACATATATATAGGGTAATACTGTCTGTTTCATTCTCCTGTTTTTCCATCTTCACCCCCTCCCACCCCTTTTTTCTCTACACCATCCAAACTTTCTTCATTCTTCTCTTACCCCCATCACCCCACCTTGTTATATATTGTCATGCACTTATCAGACAAAACATTTGGCCTTTGGGTTTTTGGGCTTGGCCTATTTCACTTGGCATGATATTTTGCAACTTCATCCATTTACCAGCAAATGCCATAATTTTATTGTTCTTTGTGCTGAGTAATATTCCATTGTGTATATATACCACAGTTTCTTTATCCATTCATCAATTGAAGGGACATCTAGGTTGTGAATTGAGCTGCTATGAACATTGATGTGACTGCATCACTGTAGTATGCTGATTTTAAGTCCTTTGGGTATAAACCAGGGATTAGGATAGCTGGGTCAAATGGTGGGTCCAATCCAAGTTTACTGAGGAATCTCCATACTGCTTTCCAGAGTGCCTGTACCAATTTGCAACTCCATCAGCAATGTATGAGTGTGCCTTTTTCCCCACATCCACACCAACACTTATTATTGCTTGTGTTCTTGATAATAGCCATTCTAATTGGAGTTAGATGAAATCTTAGGGTGATTTTATTTTGCATTTTTCTAATTACTATGGATGATGAGCACTTTTTCATATATTTGTTGATCACCTGTATATCTTCTTCTGTGAATTGTCTGCCCATTTCCTTACCCCATTTATTGATTGGGTTCTTTGTATTTGGGGTGTAAAGTTTTTTAAGTTCTTTATAAACTTTGGAGATGAGTGCTTTGTCTGAAGTGTGTGTGGAACAGATTTTCTCCTACTCTGTAGGCTTTCTTTTCACATTTTTAATTGTTTCCTGTGCTGAGAAAAAACTTTTTAGTTTGAATCTATCCCATTTATTGATTCTTGCTTTTATTTCTTGTGCTATGGGGGTCTTGTTAAGGAAGTATGGTCCTAAGCCAACGTGATGGAGATTCGGACCTACTTTTTCTTCTATTTGGTGAAGGTTCTCAGGTCTAATTCCTAGATCCTTGATCCATTTTGAGTTGAGTTTTGTACAGGGTGAGAGATAGGGGTTTAATTTCATTTTACTGCATATGGATTTCCAGTTTTCCCAGCACCATTTGTTGAACAGGCTATCTTTACTCCATTGTAAGTTTTTGGCATCTTTGTCTAGTATGAATTATTGTACTTATGTGGGTATGTCTCCATGTCTCCTATCCTGTACCATTGATCTACCTATCTATTTTGGTGCCAGTACCATGCTGTTTTTGTTACTATTGCTCTGTAGTAGAGTTTAAGCTCTAGTATTATGATACCTCCTGCATCACTCTTCCTGCCCAGTATTGCTTTGGCTATTCTGGGTATTTTTGTTCTTCCAGATGAATTTCATGATTGCTTTTTATGTTTCTATGAGAAATGTCATAGGGATTTTAATTGGAATTGCATTAAATCTGTATAGCGCCTTTGGAAGTATGGCCATTTTGATAATATTAATTCTGCCTATCCAAGAACATGGGAGATCTTTCCATCTTCTAAGGTCTTCCTCAATTTCTTTCTTCAATGTTTTGTAGTTTTCATTGTAGAGATCTTTCACCTCTTTGGTTAAATTGATTCCCAACTATTTTTTTTTTTTTGAGGCTATTGCGAATGGAGTTGTTTTCCTCATTTCCCTTTCAGATGTTTCATCACTTATGTATAAAAATGCTTTAGATTTATATGTCTTGATTTTATGTCCTGCTATTTTGCTGAATTCATTGATGAGGTCTAGAAGTTTTCTGGAGGAGTTTTTTGGATCCTCTAAATAGAGAATCATGTCATCAGCAAATAGTGACAGCTTGTCCTTTTATCCTATTCATATCCCTTTAATTTCTTTAATCTGTCTAGTTGCTCTGGCTAGTATTTCAAGTACAATGTTGAATAGAAGTGGTGAAAAGGGCATCCCTGTCTTGTTCCATTTTTTAAAGGGAATGGTTTCAGTTTTTCTCCATTAAGAATGATGTTGGCCATGGGCTTAGCATAAATAGCCTTTACAATGTTCAGGTATGTTCCTACTATCCCTATTTTTTCTAGTGTTTTGAGCATGAAGGGGTGTTGTGTTTTGTTGAACGGTTTTTCTGCATCAATTGAAATAACCATATGATTCTTATCCTTAAGTCTATTTACATGATGGATTACATTTATTGATTTACAGATACTGAACCAAACTCTCATTCCTGGGATGAACTCCACTTGATTGTGGTGCATTATCTTCTTAATATGTTTTTGATACGGTTTACCAGTATTTTGTTAAGGATATTTACATCTATATTCATCAAGGATATTGGTCTAAAATTTTCTTTCCATGATGTGTCTTTTCCTGGTTTGGGTATGAGGGTGATATTAGCTTCATAGAATGGGGTTGGTAGGGTTCCCTCCTTTTCTATTTCCTGGAATACTTTGAGAAGTATTGGAATGAGTTCTTTGAAGGTCTTGTAGAACTCGACTGAGAATCTATCTGGTCCTGGGCTTTTCTTGGTTGGTAGGCTTTTGACCGCTTCTTCTATTTCATTGCTTGATATTGATCTGTTTAAATCATGTATGTCCTCCTGGTTCATCTTGGGAGGAGCATATGTCTCTAGAAATTTGTCAATGTCTTTGGTATTTTCTATTTTGTTGGAATATAGATTTTCAAACCAGCTTCTCATTATGTTATGTATTTCAGTGGTGTCTGTCATGATATTTCCTTTTTCATTATGAATTTTAGTAATTTGAGTTTTCTCTCTCCTCTTTGTTAGTGTGACTAAGGATTTTTCTATTTTGTTTACTTTTTCAAAGAACCAACTTTTTCTTTTGTCAATTTTTTTAATTGTTTCTTTTGTTTCAATTTCATTGATTTCAGCTCTGATTTTAATTATTTCCTGTCTTCTACTATTTTTGGTACTGTTACGTTCTTCTTTTTCTAGGACTTTGAACTGTAGTGTTAGGTCATTCAGTTGTTGACTTTTTTTATTCTTTTCTGGAATGCTCTCCATGCAATGAATTTTCCTCTTGGTACTGCTTTCATAGTGTCCCAGAGATTTTGATATGTTGTATCATCATTCTCATTTACCTCTGAGAATTTTTTTATCTCCTCCCTGATGTTTTCTGTTATCCATGCTTCATTAAATAGCATATTATTTAGTCTCCAGGTGTTGGAGTAATTTCTACTTTTTATTTTGTCATCGATTTCTACTTTCATTCCATTATGATCTGATAGAACACAAGGCAGTATCTCTATTTTTTTGCATTTCCTAAGGGCTACTTTGTAGCATAATATATGGTCTATTTTCGAGAAGGTTCCATGTGCTGCTGAAAAGAAAGTGAATTTGCTCATTGATGGATGGAATATTCTATATATGTCTGTGAAGTCTAAGTTATTGACTGTGTTATTGAGTTCTATGGTTTCTTTGTTTAGTTTTTGTTTGAAAGACCTATCCAGTGGTGACAGTGGTGTGTTAAAGTCACCCAGAATTATTGTGTTGTGGTCTATTTGATTCCTGGAATTGAGAAGGATTTGTTTGGTGTACATGGATGTACCATTGTTTGGAGCATAAATATTTACAATTGTTATGTCTTATTGTATGATTTATTGTTCCCTTAAGCAGTATGAAATGTCCTTCTTGATCCCTTCTGACTAACTTTGACTTGAATTCCACTTTATCTGCTATAAGAATGGAAACCCCTGCTTTTTTACTGAGTCTATGTGCATGGTAGGTTTTTTCCCACCCTTTCACCTTTAGTCTGTGGATGTCTTTTTCTTTGAGATGAGTCTCTTGCAGGCAGCATATTGTTGGGTCTTTCTTTTTAATCCATTCTGCCAGTGTGTATCTTTTGATTGATGAGTTTAGGCCATTAACGTTCAGGGTTATTATTGAGATATGATTTGTATTCCCAGTCATTTGGGCTTATTTTGGGTTTTTAACTTGGCTTGGTTTCTCCTTTGAGTGGATTTTTCTCTAAGGTAGTTCCTCCCTTTGCTGACCTACATTGTTGTTTTTCATTTCCTCCTCATGGAATATTTTGTTGAGAATATTCTGTAGTGCAGGCTATTTGAAAATTCTTTCAACTTTTGTTTATCATGGAAGGATTTTATTTCATCTTCAAATCTGAAGGTTAGTTTTGCTGGGTATAGGACTCTTGGTTGGCAACCATGTTCTTTCAGAGCTTGAAATATGTTGTTCCAGGCCCTTCTAGCTTTTAGAGTCTGGGTTGAGAAGTCTGCTGCTATCTGTATTGGCTTCCCCCTATATGTCATCTGAATCTTTTCTCTCACGGCCTTCAAAATCCTATCTTTATTTTGTATGTTAGGCATTTTCATTATAATGTGCCCTGGTGTGTACCTGTTGTGATTTTGTGCATTTGGTATTCTGTAAACTTCTTGTATGTGATTTTCCATTTCATTATTCAGGTTTGGGAAATCTTCTGATATTATTTCATTGAATAGGTTGTTCATTCCTTTAGTTTGTATCTCTGTGCCTTCCTCAATCCCAATAATTCTTAAAATTGGTCTTTTCATGATGTCCCATAGTTCTTGGAGATTCTGTTCATGATTTCTTACCATCTTCTGTATTTGGGCAACTTTATTTTCAAGATTAAATATTTTGTCTTCATTGTCTGAGGTTCTGTCTTCCAAGTAGTCTAGTCTTTTGGTGATGCTTTCCATTGAGTTTTTTATTTGGCTTATTGTTTCCTTCATTTCAAGGATTTCCTTTTTTTTTTTTTTTTAAATCTCTATTTCTGCTTCCTGCAGTTGCTCTTTCAACTGCTTATTGGTATGATCATTCATTGCCTGCTCTCTTATCTCATCCTTTGCTTCATGAATCATTTTAATCATGTATAATCTGAAGTCTTTTTCTGACATTTCTTCTACCATGCTGTCACTGGATTCTATTAATATAGAATCCAGATTTGTTTGGATCATTTTTTTCCCTTGGTTTTTCATGTTGTTCATGTATCTTCCCCTCTAGCAGTGCAGATCTTGGGTATTGCAGTTTTCCCCCTATAGGCTTATAGTGACCCTATAGGTTTCCAAAACCTTTTCTTTAAGGGGAAGATCAACATTAGCAGTGCCCAGTTCAGACAGTATGCAACCCAAAACCAAATAGCCCCTATGAGGACGTTAACTATATTGTCATAATAAACAGGATGAGTTCAATTATTATCTTCGGTATAACAAATAGATTTGCAATGAGGTCTTCAGTTTCTAATGGAGGACAAAGAGGATGCTGAGGGGTGTAGGATGTAGCTGTTAATAGGATAAGAAAAGAATATATAGAAGTTGTAGATCATAGAAAGAGTGAGAGTGTAATCAAAAGAAGTTGGTTGTTAGCATGAGAAAAGGGAGAAAGAGACTCTGAGGGAACAGGTAATCAAAAGGAAAAGAGAGTGAGAAAAGTAAAGAAATAAAAACTTAATTTTTTTCAATAAGGAGAAATAAGAAAATCGACACTATAACAGTCATATAGTATTCAAACCACCCAGTCTTCAGTAGCCTGATGTATGAGAGGTACCTGACAATGAGCTTTGAGTCTCCAGCAGGCGTCTCAGGATGGGATTTGCCCCACCTAAAGATTGGAGCTTTGGCTTCCAGGATTATCCAAGATGGCCACTCTGGCTTCCAAATGTGTTGGCAAACAGGGAGCTACAGTTTGGGGTGTGGATGTGGTCAGCTGGAGGTCCTGGAGGCGGGGTGCAGTTGGTCAGGTGGGGGTCCTGGAGGTGGGGTGTTGTCGGTCTGGTTGAGAGATCCTGGAGGCGGGGTGCAATCAGTCGGTTGGGCGTCCTGGTGGTAGGGCACAGTCAGTCGGTCTGGGGGTCCTGGTGGCAGGGAGCGATCAATCAGACAGAGGGATCCTGGAGATGAGGCTCAGTCAGTCCGGCCAGGGGTCCTACAAGTCCTGGCTGTTGTCTCAAAATGGCGGCAGCTACATGTAACCAAACCTGCAGGTACTGTGAAAGTGAACTTCCAGGCAACAGCTGGAAGCTGGTGCTCCACTGGCGATCTGTGGTTACTCTGCTGACTGCTGTCGAACGATCCGGAGGTGAACCTCGGGTGGTGGGTAATGGGTAGGTGAAAGGCAGGCAATGGACAGGCAAGAGGCAGGCAAATGGCAGATGGTAGGCACCAGACGTGAGCAATCTGCACTCAAAAATTAGTCGATATGCTGACAAACTGCAGCTGATCGCAGTAGACAAATGGGGTAAACAGCAGGGGATGGATAAGCTACAAAAATTGCCTCAACAAGAAACAGATATCCTCTGCTTGAAACTTGAGTTAGAGTTATGGAGTGACAAGGAACACAGCCTCCCTCTAGTCCACCATCTTGGATCCAAGTCAATGCTTTTGTGAGTGGTGTCCATCATTACCAGAGTCTGGTACTCCCTGTTGAACCTTCACAGAGTTATGAGCTTCAGCACCTCCACAGGGACCCTGAGTCTAGATCACTCAGAACTGCTGTCCACACTAAGCCCTGATCACTCTCTGCAGCAGGGAACCACACAAAGCCTGTGTGAATTGAATTGAATAAGTGACCAGTAAAACCTGGGAAAGTTCCAGTGATAAATGTTTTCCAAAAGTCCAAACCACAAGATATTTGTGACAATTCAAGTTTCTACATCAGGTCATTTTTGTGATGTATCTAAGAAGGCTGTTGACTTTCAGTTCGTTTAACTCCTTTCTCAATGGAGGGATGGGCATGATGCCTTATGAGCTCTTCACATACCCTGAGTCTCTCCTTCCAGCTCCAAGATGGTGCTCCAAGGGAAGCAATCCATGATGGGCAACAGGAGCACTGTGGTGAAGGCCAGGTTGCCACTGTGGGAAGGCCCTAAGTCCTCACTGGGAACTGTGAAGTGAACCGAGAGGGCAAAAAAAAGTCACAGTGACAGATATAGTAGCAGCAGGCAGCAGACAGCAGGAAGGACCTCAGGGAACACAAAGGTATGTCCTTCTCCACTGTCTGCTGGCCTCTTCCCCAGTGTTCTTATTCTTAAGAAGACTAACTCCTAAGTATGTATAATTGCTACCTGAGAAGGTTCAGTATTGTCAACTGGACATAACGGGAACGCTTGTTTATGCCAAGAAAAAAATTCCTCAATAAAATTTATCCCCCACAAGTTATAGCCCTTGTGCTGCCAAAGTATTACAGGGTGCTGGGCAGTAGTGGGAAGGGTGGTCTCAATTCTATGCCTTGACTTTTAAAAAATGAACTCCCAGAGAACCACTTCTTGTGTTCAATATCTTACAGAATCTTTCATGAAAAAGTGTTTAATAATTTTTTTGGACCTCATCCCCCTAATTATAGGGACTTAAAAATAGAACAAGAATTCTATTGGGAGTAGACATCAGAGCATTTCTTCCATCTTTCTCTTCTCATAGAACAGACTCCAAATTCCCTTATTTTACTTATAACATGCAAGCTCCTATGTATATCACCTGACATAAATGAATATCTGGGGTTTGGGTGTCAGGGTGAGGTGAGGGGTGGTGGGTGCTGACCTAATGATGTAACACATGAATGCTAATTTAGCCTGACTGAGACAATATTTTATATACGTCTTAAAATTTCTTTTTAGTGTTTCTCTAAACACTCTTGGGTGTTTATCACTATTTTTGGAGACAGCTTGTATATGTCTGTATCTCCATAACCTGACATATAAATATATGTATGTATATACATGTGTGTGTATATGTGTTTGTATTCATGATTGCAAAGAGGCATGATGCATCAAGAATTTGTTTTGATCTATTTGTTGTTGTTTAACCACAGAGCATGCAATTCCCATGAAGATTATCCTGTGGAAGTGACAATATTCATTTCATTAAGAGGCTGTTGGTTAAAGTCCCATTAGACACAATCTTGCTCTCCTAGTTAGGTGCAGGTGTTTGGAGGAAACCCAAGTCTCCAATTTTGTGATCAGAGAGAATCAGGGACTAGAGATTGTCTCCTCTCTTTCCCTTTGGCTGACTTCCTTGGATTTGTGGATTGGGTCTCCCCTGGGAGTCTGAGAACTAGCTTTTTGGTGGAGTGTGTATGTAAATAGGGGTCAGAATGAGAGATGGGAGGAGGGCAATGAAGAGATAGCAGGAATGAATGTCTGGGAAGCAGTTTCTAATCTTTGAGTTTCTCTTTGTCATGAAAAACAACTAAAATGGACTTTACTAATTAAACATATACCAACCATTAGCAACATACAAATAAAATAATTCTTAAGTAAAATGAAAAACACAAGAGAAAAACCTCATTCTGAAGTACATCTACATTTTCTAAGAGATTTAAAAATGGCACCTAAAAGTATTCTTTGTCAATTGCTGGCATTGTTTACATTGGAAATATGTTGGCAAGAAAAGTTACAGGGAAACAAAGAGTGTAGATATATGCTTTGTGCCATAGACATAACATAGGTGCAACTTCAGGACTCCAAGGTTTATTTAGTTTTCTCCTCATCTTTCTTTTCTCTCTTTCTTTTCTTTCTTTCTCCCTTCCTTCCTCTTTCTTTCTTTCTTTCTTCTTTCTCTCTCTCTCTCTCTCTCTCTCTCTCTCTCTCTCTCTCTTCCTTCCTTCCTTCCTTCCTTCCTTCCTTTCTTCCTTTCCTTCTTTCTTTCTTTCTTTCTTTCTTTCTTTCTTTCTTTCTTTCTTTCTTTCTTTCTTTCTTTCTTTCTTTCTTTCTTTCAAGAGGGGACCTGGAATTTCAGCAAGGACAGTGGAAATAGATGTTGGATACCACTAGAAATGCAGAGGCAGCAAAAGGCAAATGCTAATTGGTATACAGTGTTTGAGGTGATGCCAAGATAAGGGCAAAAATCAAATCAGAAATAAGTGGGGAAGGTAGTGTGTCGAGCACGGTGACAGGTGTTAGAATGGATGAAGGTCTTCAGGAGGGTCATGATCTAGAACAGCAAGTCATACGTACCATTGAATATGTTGTGATCCATTACAGTATAGGTATATTATTAGAGTTATTTCAAAGCATTGCATTAGTTATTGACAAAAATGTAGTATAACTATTAGGTACCTAAGGAAGAAAGACCACGGCCTTATGGAATAAGTTAGTTCTAATAAGAGCCAACATTTATTCAACATTTAACTTTGAGCCAGGCAATGTTCTAAGGACTTTAATTGAATTAACTCATTTTATCCATAAGATGGTTCTATATGGTGGAAGCAATTATCAGCATTCCATTTTTCATGTGAAGACATTAAGGCCAATGAGATTGAATAGCTTGTTTAAGGAAGTGGAGAGCCAGAATTTGAACTCAGATCTATATCAATGTTTAGAGCAGCACAATTCACAATAGCTAAGCTATGGAGCTTACTCTAAAATGACAATATAGGTGTCCTTCAACAGATAAATGGATAAAGAAAATGTGGTACAGATACACCATGGAGTATTACTCTGCCATGAAGAAGAATGACTTTATGATATTTGTCGGTAAATGCATGGAACTGGTGCCTATCACACTAAATGAAATAAGCCAATCCTCAATAGCGGGGATGAGGGAAGAATAGAAATTTAGTAGATTAGACAAAGGAGAATGAAGGGAAGGGAGGAGGCATGGGAAAAGGAAAGACAGTGAAATGAATCTGACCTCGCTTTCCTATGTGCATATATGAATATACCAGAGTGAATCTCACCATTGTGTACATCCACAAGAAATTAATTAAAAAGAGCAAACTATGGGTAAATAGCAGAAAGATCAATAGAAGGAAGGGAGCAGGGAATGAGGGGAAGGAAGGAGAAGGAAGGGGAAGGAAAGGTAAGGGGGACTGAATTAGAACAAGATGTAGTCCATGATTTTATAATTATGTCAAAATGGATTCTTCTGTCATGTATAACTAGAAGGAACCAATAAAAGACAAAAATTTAAAAAAATTGATTCAGCTATATAAGCCCCAGAAGTCATGTCTTTAATTATTGCTCAAGACCCTGCATGAAGCATTTTGGTTGCTGATCCTTCAAATAGTGTGACCAATGTGATCAGGTACACACAAGAAAAATATGGGTTAGAATGGGTGAATGTCAGTAGGAAAAGACAAGAAGTTTGTTTCTAAAATGACATGGATGCAAAATGCACAGGACAAATATCCAAATTTGTTTGTAAGAGCGCATTTCTTTAGAAATCAATAGCCATCCAGGATCATTCAGTCATTTTTAACTGTTCCATTCCTTTTTAATCATTTTTAAGAATGATTTAAGAACGAAAAATACTTGAGAAAGCCCATGGGTTGGATAGTAAGACCTTAGGAATATTTTAGCAACAAAACGGTCACTAGATTGTTAAGCCATGGACGAAAAAGAAAATTTTGCTTCTCTTGAGATGGAAGAAAATAAGAAAAAAAGTTCCACGTGAAGCAAGAGAAGTTAGGAAGAAGTGAGGCTGGGAAAAGAGAGGTGTAGGCTATAAAAGCGATCAAGAAAGGACCCTCCCCCACCCGTCTCAAGCTTATCAGAGATATTTTGAGAAAAAAGGGATTAAAATAGATTTTAAAATTTGAGCAATGTCACTCCCATCTCTTCTGAAATCTTTAGGAGAATCTCTATGGCTCACGGTATCAGTGGGGGGAGAATTTTTTAACATTGGTTTTAATTTCTTGGAAACCAGCAAAAGGCATGAGTTCACAATTCAGTGGTCACCAGGAAACCCTGAGAGCACATGTGGAAGTAGAAGATGGAGGCAGAAGGGGGCCACGGGAAGGCTGCCCACTCCGCAGCTGTGCGGCTGTGGGCTGTACTATCATTCAAGATTCAGCAGGGCAGGGAATTCATTGATGGTAACTCGACTGGCACCTTTGACACAGTTGCAAGAGATGATGGTTTTCAAGTGGTTAACGATTTTCTTTTCAGTTACAGTCAGCTTCCGGACCACGCATTGCCTCACTGCTTTAATACGGAAAATGTTTTCACAAACTGCTTTCAAATTAACATGTCTTTCAGCAGGCTTACCATTACACTCAAGATCTATTAATTTTTTTTTACTTGACTATAGTAGAAATATTAATTATCAGTTATAAGCAGCTTCAACTTAGAGTTCTCCCGGCTATGCCTGAAACTGGTGTTATGAGATTTTTTTTTTTTTTTTTCATTCAGTGTCTGCCACAGCGTCTGCATCAGTGTCCGTCATATAAATGCTAAAGTGGTTCTCGCTTATTTAGTGAATTTCTTAGAGGTTAGAACTATCACTTTCAAGCCTCAGTCCTCTTTTCTCCATCAAAACTCTTATTCTCAGATACCATAGCAGAATTGCTGAGTATCTTTTCCAGGTTCCATTAGCCTCCATCTCTCTTCTTTTTAAAGCAGGCATCTTCTATTTGCTTCTCACCCAACAGAAGGGAGTTCTAAGAAGGCTCATCTCTTTCCTTCACGTACTCAGAGCAGGTATGATCAAGAAGAAGCTTTGTGCTGGGCATCAGAGTCTTTGATTCAGGGTCTGGCTTCAGTCTCTGCATCTACAAAGTAGTGGCTGGGACACATGTTTCTTGGAGTTCTGGGGAGGATTAAAGAAAAGAAGGTGGGGCAAACTCTAAATGACCATAAAAGGTTTCAAAATTGTTGTAAAAGAACAAAGTATCAATTATAAGTATCAAAACACTGGATCGAACAAATCTATTTCCTTTCCCTCTTAAACCTGTTGCCATCAAAAAATGGGTACAGGGAGAGTCTTAGTTCCACTTTGGCAAGCGAATTGACCCCAGGTGAAACCTTTTACCTGTTTTTGCCATTTGTAAGGAGAGTTAGAATCTTTTAACTTTTACTGACAACAGTAAAAAATAGAGTGCACAAAAGGTGATGTGGAGCCCCAAGAAAGCATGAGGAAGCATGACAGATGGCCCTCTTTGTTCATGTTAACAGCTTGCAACAGTTTTTTGCTAATATAGATTAAGTGTCATTTTATTTAAATGAATATTAATGTGTTTATTTGGAAACACGATGCTGCTCCAGTTATGAGAAAATTGGTTTTGGTCAGAAAATATGTATCTTTTTGAAAGTAGATGTTAATAGTCATTATTAATCAGAAATATTTGTGTTTGTGATGTAATTAATCTTATATCTACAGTCCTGGGAAGTTCACAAAATTTTTAAAAATTAATCTTTTGTTTTACACGCATGTAAGATCTTCTGACATCTCCAGTTTTTCTGAGAAGTTTAATCTAATCTGCTATAAGTCAAGTGTTTTCCCACTTTTTGGAGAATATCTTGTTCTACATTTGCTACACACATGCATGCTTGTGATTGCTAGTTGCAGACATAATGGGTAAATGCCACAAACTTTTTAAAGTAAATGTACAAACGACTCCCAATTATTCATTCCAAGGAAGAGAAGTAAAATGAAACTCATGGCGAGTTCAGGTTAGATGTAATCAAATCAGTTTGTTCTCTTTCTTCATGAAAAACTTCTTATTGGAGGCACGATTTCAAGGGGTACTTCCATGGCAACTTTTAAAGTCTTTAAAATAAATGAACAGAATCAGTTTTAAAGATCACAGGGATAAATATTCAATAGTTGGATCTGAATGGGGTACTTGTCACTGTGTAAGATGTATAGAAAAACTGTTTCTACCAACTAAATTTACAGTTGAGTAAACAAGAAGGTTGAAGGTAGATGTTGGAGTCTGGTAGGAAACATTTGTGACTTGAGTAAAGTTTTCTCTCTTTTTAATTTTTTTTTTTTTTCACTTTGTAGAGATGTGAAAACAAGGTTTCATCTCTCCTAGCCTAAAAGGGAAAATATTTATACATATGGGTCACAAAAATCACTTATGCTCCAAGTATTTCCTCAAAGCCAGGATCAAAATATCTCTGGCATTAGGTGATCCTGGAACAGCTCAGGGTGCACTCTTCTGAAGAGGCCTGGCTGATGTCCCGGTGGTCCTGTTGTTCCGCCTCCACCTGGTGAGGTACATCCTCTGCACAGAGTGTGCAGTACTGTCTGGCTGCTGTTAAGTTACTAACTGGAGACGGGCGTGCATGTGGCCAGCCTCAGGGGGCCTGGGCACGCTGTGCACTGTTCGAGTGGAGTTTTCCATTCAGAGTTTGGTTTGGCCTGAGCCACCAGATGTCTTGCCAAACCTGCAAACTCCTGTCAGAAGTCACTCATCCCTGGATGGGAAATATTCCTCCTGCTGTTGTCAGAAAGCTGATCTTTCATTGTAAACCTGGCGGGATGTCTATTTGGCCAGACCTAAGTTTTGAGAAGCCAGGTTTTTCTCTGTGAAGAACGTGTCTGTAGTGGATGGTACTTGTACTAGCAAAAACATTTAGAGTTGTGGTGTTGGCCAGGTTTATACACTTAAAAAATGAGAAACTCATAGATGTAGAACTGAAAGTCCTTCATTTGAAAATAAGGGAGACAATGACCAGTCTAGGTTGGCAGCCAAAGTAAAACAAGGTATGGTACAGTATGTCATCTTAGAAACCAAATTTTTGTGTTTGAGTTTATAGCCTTAGGGAGTCAAAAAATGTTCTACGGTGAGAGCGTGCCACTGAGCACACGTGGCCATGCCTAGGGTGCCAAGATCTTGGCACAGACATCAGGGTCTGACTTCCCCCAGGTCGAGGAGGATTGGGGTATTTGTTTCTGTATTGTATTCTGTGCCCAGGACCCCCACCCCTATTTTGGATGTACTGTATGTACAGCAAGTGAAGTTTACACATTAAATTGTAAGGTACATGTCATGTTTCCTTTCATTTAGCATTGTACTGTCCATGTAGCCTATTAGTTTTTAGAGTAAGTACTCAGATCACATGTACATAGCTCAATCAATTTTCATAAACATCTTCACATTGGGACTACCCACGTCATGAAGTAGAACATCTCTCCATACCCAAAGGTCCCTTCCGTGACCTCATGGTCACTATCTACGTCTCCTTTTCTTAACTAATCTCCATCCAGACATTTGAAGTTTATATGAATGGGATCATACAACCTGTGCTTTTCTGGTCTGTTTTTGTAAAAAATTAAGTCTTTAAGGTACATCCACTTTATTTCATTTTAGTTTGTCACTTTTCATCACAAATGGTGTTACATTGTATGGATACAGCAAAATCGCTGATCTGTACTATAAAAAGGATATTTGGATTGTTTCTGAGTTTTGAGCCATTATACCTATGCTTCTGTGATTATGTCTCTATAGCTCTAGATGAACATTTAGGTATATTTTTTGTTAAGTATCAAGCAAAAGTAGAATCGCTAGGTCATAGGATATGTATATATATATATATATATATATGTATGTATATTGTGAAAAATAAGACCAAGAAATTTTCCAAAGTGGCTCCAATCAGCCATACATGAGTATTCCAGTTTCTCCAGATCCTCAGCAGCTCTTGGTATTGTTACCCTTTCTAATTTTAACCATTCATAATCATGAAGTGGATTTCTCTAATAGCTAATGAGTTCGTATACTTTCTCATGTACTTAATGGTCATTTATTTATGTCTGTTCCACCTTTTGAAAATGGCTCTTCAAGGTTTGTTTTTCCCAGTTTTCTGTTGGGGTTGTCTATGTTTTACTGGTTTATAGATACTTTTTGACACACCAGAATAAAATCCTTTGTTGATTTTTCCACTCTATCTTTCTACTGTCATAATGTCAGTAAGGGGTTTTTTCTTGAATAGATGATGTAGATGATTAGTGGTGTGTGTGTGTGTGTGTGTGTGTCCTTTGTAAGGAATCTTTGCCTATCCCAAATTTATGAATATGTCATCTATATTATTTTTACAAGCATCAAACTTTTATCTTTCATATTTATATCTATAGCCTACCTAGAATTGATTTTTGAACATGAGATAAAGTAGCTGTTCATGTTTTTCTTTTTTTTCCATGTGGAATCCTGTTGATTCAAGACCATATGTCCAGTTGCCCATTCTTCCTCCCCTGCTCTTCACATCCCATTGGCATAAATAAAACGTCCATGTATGTGTTTCTGAACCCTCTACTTTAATTCACTGGTCTCTGTCTATCTTTTGGCCTTTACTTCATTCTCTTAATTGCTTGGATTAATAATTTATGATTTTCTGCATTATAGCTTCTTCAAACTTGTTCTTCATTGTTTTTTGGAGGAAATACACATTTGTCCTTTTGAATTTCCTTATAAATATTTGACTTGACTTGTGAGTTTTCACAAACAGTACTTGTGGAGATATCTGTTGAGATTGCTTTACATTTGTAATCAGTTTGGGGAGAATGAACATCTGTATGACATTGGCTTTCAATCCATGAGCATGAATTTTTCTCTATTTCATCTTCTTTAATTTCTTTTAATAAAATTTTGCATCTTTTGTGAAGTATTGCATCTTTTGTTAGATTTATTCCTGAGTGTGGAGTTTTTGCTGACCATCACAGATTGGGTCTTTCAGAAGCAAGTGGAAGTTTGGTGACCAGATTATTTATTAAGTTGGACACATGTGGAAGAGAGGAAAAGGAAGCAGGATGAGGCAGAGGAAGAAGTCAAACTGCAATGCAAGTGGGACAGAGCCTTGGTTAACACTGTGAGTTGCTGTGGAGCAAATACAGCCTGTCAGAGATGTCCCTCATGTGCTGAAATTGTCAGAACTTTATTCTCCTGCATTATTCAGTTTTGGGTATGGACTGCTCTAGAGAGGTGAACTCTTGTGTGAGATGGTTCTTTGCACTTGATACATAATAAACTCTCTCCCTTGCTCTGAATTAAAACCTGGGCAACCTGACTTCAGGAACCATGCTCTCTCTCTCTTTTTCATTTTTTAAATCTATTTTTTTATTGGGCACTATAATTATACATAATAGTGGGAATCATTATGCCATATCTGTAAATACATATAACATAATTTCCTCAATCTTCTTTCCTACTACCTTCCCTTTCCCTCTTCTCCTTCCCCTGATTCACTTGTTCTGTTCTACTTTGAAGCTGATATAAACCCTGAAGAAGCTCACAGAACTCGGTAATAAGATCTCCTTTGTAGTGAGATCTGATGGTGCATCTTTATGTCTATCATAGTCCAACTCCTATGGTGTGTCCATAACAGATGACCTCTTACACTGCTCAAATTCACTATAGCATGTTCAGGCAACAGCTCCTCCAGAACTCTGGGAGACCTGTCTTCCTGGGGATGTTTAGAAGACAAATTTAGTAGGAAGAATATAATCCCAAGCAGATGGTGTTGGGCTAAAGTTCATATTCATTGTCTTCTTCCTCCACTCTCCATTCCAGATTTTTCTCAAGCTCACTGCTACCTCGGTTTAATCTCAATGGCTTATCTTGAGATCCTAGTTTAGGCAGGCCATTTTCCACCAATAAATATGCATATGCTCTAAACTGGGATTACTTCTTTCATAAGAAGTGGAAATCAAATTGGTCCCACCTGTAGCTATCAGGACGATTTTTCCTTGCCACTATCTTCCTTTGCTGGGTAAGGCTGCAGGGTGCAGCTATTCATTTCTGCCTTGTACTGCGTATAAACTGATTCATATATAAAACAAGCACACTTATTTACCGGTCATAAGGAATGTCCATATGATCATGGATATGGGTGGGGAAGGTGTCTTAGAACATAATGGTGAGGGACAGGGTCTGTACTATTTGCTTATGCAGCTTGCTCATGCAGTCCAATTCTACTAGTGCATGATCCATGATGTACTACTTCCCTCTTTTTTTTTTTTTTTAATTGTAAACAAATGGGATACATGATGATTCTCTGTTTGTACGTGGCGTAAAGGCATACCATTTGTGTAATCATACATTTACATAGGGTAATGTTGTTTGATTCATTGTTATTTTTTTCCCTTCCCCCCCACCCCTCCCACCCCTCTTTTCCCTCTATACAGTCCTTCCTTCCTCCATTCTTGCCCCACTCCCTAACCCTAACTCTAACCCTAACACTAACCCCTCCCACCCCCATTATGTGTCATCATCCACTTATTAGCGATATCATTCGTCCATTGGTTTTTTGAGATTGGCTTATCTCACTTAGCATGATATTCTCCAGTTTCATCCATTTGCCTGCAAATGCCATAGTTTTATCATTCTTTATAACTGAATAATATTCCATTGTATATATATATACCACATTTTCCTTATCCATTCATCAATCAAAGGGCATCTAGGTTGGTTCCACAATCTGGCTATTGTGAACTGAGCAGCTATGAACATTGATGTGGCTGTATCTCTGTAATATGCTGATTTTAAGTCCTTTGGGTATAGGCCAAGGAGTGGGATTGCTGGGTCAAATGGTGGTTCCATTCCAAGTTTTCTAAGGAGTCTCCACACTGCTTTCCAGAGTGGCTGCACTAATTTGCAGCCCCACCAGCAATGTATGAGTGTACCTTTCTCCCCACATCCTCGCCAACACCTGTTGTTGCTTGTATTCTTGATAGTCGCCATTCTAATTGGGGTGAGATGGAATCTTAGGGTGGTTTTGATTTGCATTTCTCTTATTACTAGAGATGTTGAACATTTTTCCATATGTTTGTTGATTGCTCGTAGATCTTCTGTGAAGTGTCTATTCATTTCCTTAGCCCATTTGTCGATTGGATTATTTGCATTCTTGGTGTAGAGTTTTTTGAGTTCTTTATAGATTCTGGAGATTAGCGCTCTATCTGAAGTATGATTGGCAAAGATTTTCTCCCACTCTGTAGGCTCTTTCTTTGCATTGCTGATAGTTTCCTTTGCTGAGAGAAAGCTTTTTAGTTTGAATCTATCCCAGTTATTAATTCTTGTTTTTATTTCTTGTGCTATGGGAGTCCTGTTGAGGACTACTTTCCTCTTATAATGAATTAGTGTAGGCTCTGCCTGTCCTGATGACTTATTGGGTCTGTGAGAGTCTAACTCATGAATTCAGTACCAGATACTTGGTGACTAAGTCTCCCATGGTCAGGCATTTATCTTCTACTAGGGAGCAATAAAACTCCAGGATTGCCTCTTCCATACCCAGTGGTCTATAATTATACTGCAGATAGTATGACTTTGCTCCAGAATACTGGGAACTGTATAGTGACTTTCTCACAATCTTGTCAAACTTGCCACAAACTCCACGTTTCTAATGACATTTTTTCTCACGATTATTTCTTCTAACACTACAGTGTCTACTGCATCATGTGGTTCAGAGCTGCTTGCATTATAATTAAGACACTATGCTGAGACATTTCTTCTCTGGGTCCCCCAGAGAAGGCTAGCAACCTTTCATTTCACCTTGTTTGTGAGTCAAAGCAGTGTCCCTATTTGGGATATGCTGCCTCTAGATGTCTGTCAGGCATGTGCTTTCTTCTTTGTGATGGGAGGTGAAAGATGCAATAATTTGCTTTTAACTTTGGGGGAGGCTTCATAACATGACTATGATCACTAAACCTTAAAACCATGCTGTTCTGGAAGGCTCAGATCTTACCCCAAGTGTCTGGTCTCACTTTCCTTTGGACCCCAGGGCCATAATAAGAACCCCAATATTAGTGTAACAGGCCTAACTTTCTTTGGAGTTTGGTCACTCTGACTTTTAATGTCCTGAGCCAAGTGCTTATCTTTCTTTGCCTGTTGACTGCAGAAGACAAGACCCTCTTTGAGAGCTACCCGGGAGGCAGTTGAAATGTGCTGCCTTTTCCTAGTGTCAGTAACATGCAGTAATAGACACACATTTCCATTGTCATTACAGGTACTGTTTTAGTTGATACTTCTCAAAGCCTTGCTACATGCATTAGCTAGTACATCCTTCTCCATGGCATATCTTCTAGTGAACACCTAGATAGTGTTAGTAATTGAACCAGAACCTGTTTTAGGGACTGTCTTTGCTCAAAATATTACTAGTCATGGGTCTTCAATGCCCATTGAGCATCTAATGATTCTACTCTGAAATCTACTTTCATTACCTACTTTCAAGGAGATTTCTGGTACTAATTGTCGCAAGTTGGTATAAGCAAATGCGGAGATGGAGTTTGGTGTATAGGTTATTCATTAGTGATAAACATCTATGGAAATGAGTGGTAAGAAGTTGGATTGGGCAGAGAGAGAGGTCAAACTTATACTAATATAAGTCTGACAAAACCTTGGTCAGCCCCAAGGGAACCTCTAAACAAATATAACCCTTCAGTGTTGTCCCCTAGTAATGATATTGGATTATTAGTTATTGGATGTGGATTGACTCGAGGAGAGCATGCTCTTGGGCAAAGTGGATTATTGGTTGTGAGGAAAGTCCTGGAGGGTTGTCTGAGAGAGAGGAAGCTCTCTGCTGACAGCATTCCTCTCAGCTGGGACAAGGCTTTCATTGAGAGGAATTTTAATGACTCATCTCCTTATTTTCCATAATTCTTTTATAAATATAGTACACTTTAAAATTTTTCTATTTTGAATTGTTGGTTGCACGTAGGAGTACTATTGTTTCTTAAAGCATTGGCATCTAGCAAACTTGCTAAATTTTTCTATTTACTCTAACAATTTGTATATGGATTATTCTAGGATTTCTGTTGTTTTTCAAATGCACAGATACGTTTATCAAAATTGAACACTGGTTTGTTACATAAGTTTTAACAAATTTCAAAGGATTGAAAGCATGCACAATTTTCTCTCTGGCCACAGTAAAATTAAGCTAGAAAACAATAAAATCCCCCAATGGTTTGTCAATGAAGGCATGCACCTGCATATATCACCTGGGTCAAATAGAAGCCCAAACAGAAGTCCAAACAGAAATAAAAAATATTTTGAAGTGAATGATAATAAAAACAAGATGTATTAAAACTCATGGGACAGAACTAAGAGGCAAATTTATCTCCATAGTTATGTACATTAGAAAAAAGTTAAGGTAAAAATAAAATGATCTAAGTATTCATCTCAACAAATAAAAAAATAGCAAGTTTAATTTAATTAAAATAAAGGGAAAGAAAAACTAAGTACAACCAGCATTTCTCTTCTTTATCTAGGACTTGCTATAAAAATTGCATATGTATCTTTGGTGTATTAGATCTTTCTTAACCTAGTATGTTTACTACTTCTTAGACCATGTTAGTACCATGTATTTCTGTCCTTTTGTACTTTGTATGTTTACACCCCCCAAAATTAGTATTATTCTTATTCAATGAACCGTCACTTTGATTTATGCATATATTTATACTGTTTATTGTTATTAATTTCTAACTTAATTTCCATGCTTTCAGCCGGGATATTTTGCCTTCTGCTTGAAGAATTCTCTTTAGCTTATGTTAATGCAATTCTTACTGGAGACAGGTTTTCCTGTGTTTGTATGAAAACATCTTTTTTTCGAAAAACATTTTTCTCAAGGTGAAGAACTCCAGGTTAGCAGCTACTTTTTAGTATTTCCACAATATTCTATCGTCTTAGGGCTCCTCTGGTTTCTGTTGAAAGTCCATATTATTTGAAGCTACCAAAAATATTTTTTTTCTCTTCCTACTTTAAAAATTTTCTTTTTGCTTTTTGCTAGTTTGGACTGGAACATTCCCCCAAAGACTCATGTGTTAAAGGCTTAGTGTCCAGCTTGGTGCTGTTGGGAAGTTGTGGAACCTTAAAGAGTGGGGTCTAGTGGTAGGTCATTGGGAGTGTGCCCTCAGATTGCAGGACCCCAGTATTTCCTGCTCTCTCTTTTGCATCCTGGAATGAGGTGAATCGCTTTGCTCTGCCATGCATTCCCCTGTGATATGCCACCACAGGCCCAAGGCAATGGGACCAACTGATCATGAACTTTTAACCTTTAAAATTATGAGCCAAAATTAACCTTTCTCTTTACAAATTGATTATTTCAGGCATTTATTTCAGTAATAGATGTCTAACACATCTTTGGTTTTTATATTTGAATTACGATGCAAAATTGGATATGTTATTGGTGTCTTTATATTTATCCTGGTTAGGCTTCATAGAACTACTTTAATCTGTGAATTGATATCTTTAGTGTTTTGGAATAATCTCAGGAAGTATCTTTTAAGATACTTATTTACTCTACTCTCCTTCCTTCTTGGCTTCAGTAACTTCTCTGTTAGATCTTTTAACCATGTCATGTGTTTCTTACACATCTTTATCTTCCACCTTTTTTCTCTTTCTGTATTCTTTAGAAGCTATAAATGGATCTAATTCCTAGTTCTAATATTCTCTTATTTAATCTGAAGATTCTATTTAATCTAATTAACCTATTTCTTAATTTTAATATTTATTTTCCTTTTCAGTTTAGAATTTTTGATTGATTATACTTTCTTCCATATATTATTATTATTATTATTATTATTATTATTTTTTTTTGCGGTGCTAGGGATCAAACCCAGGGCCTTGTTCTTGCAAGACAAGCACTCTACCAATTGAGCTATCTCCCCAACCCTTCATATATTATTTGAGAACATTAATCACAGTTTTTTTTTTTTTTGTCAAACATCCTTGTGTGAAAACATCAAAGTCTGTATCACTGGGAGTCTATTTCTACTTTTTATTTTTAATTTTTTCTTGGTTTCTGAGCATTTCATTTTCTCTCTTGGCATGTCTAATAATCTTTAAAATTAAATACCAGATGTGTCTGAAAAATATGATTTGCAAAGTTTTGAGCGACGTAATCTTTCTCAGAAGATTTAATGTTAATCTTCCCAGCAGTTAGAGTTGAAACAGATCACCTTCACCCGGTCTAGGACTGAACAGATTCATACTGGACTTTGATGAGAGCTTGGACCACAGTGCAGGGAGGCCTGGGCTGTTTATTAGGAGCTATCTTCTTTGAGGATTCTTGAATTCAAAATTTGTTTCCCAGTCTCTTTACATTATTGACAACTCAAATAGATTTTCAGGGTATTGGTCATGTTTTCTGCTGTTTCTTGACTTCTAGACCTTTCCTTTCTTGCAGCCTTGCAGATGCCTTGAGGGAAAACCACTATACTGCCACTGCCCTTCTTTTTGGGATCTTGGATACTTACATGGTTGCCTTTTTCATTTTTCATTTTCTCCAGCTTTTCTAATTGTTTCAGACTAACCCTGTGGAAGAACTGCTCCATAATTCACCAACATCAGGAATATGAAATCTTGAATGCTTTTTCATTGAAAGGAAAGTTATCAGATTTATTGTCAAATTCTTAATGCCTTTTATAATCCCGGATATGTGGGGTGCTCAGAAATTTTTCAATGAATAAGAACATGCAAGAAAAGTTTGAAACGAGGCCTACATTCGAAATCAGTTTTCAGTCTAATGAAGTAGCCAAGAATCAGTCAATATTTCTTTAATGCTTAGCTTAATTCCAAGATGCTTCATAGCATCTTTCTGTACAACTTGAATCCACTTTTATCTTTTTCATCCTCTGAGAAACATTTGGAATTCATTCAACATAATATATCCCTTGATCTTATGTTGTATTGATAATATATTTGATGCTGTAAGCTGGAAATATATTTGAAGTGTTAGCATATGGTAAGCTCGGGAAGACATACTCTGTCATATTTCTGCTACATTCTTCAACATATCAAGCAGGGCTGAACATATCAGTGGCATGTGGTAATTCCTCCTCTAAATTATGAAGTAATCAAAGTTCTATATTGTAAAATGAAAGGGATCAAATAATGTGTATTGATATGCACATTTTTTTCTAATTAAAAATGTTTTGGTATGAGTATTTGAAGAGTTTTGGGGAGTTGATTGAATGCAAAGCATTATGTTTATGAGTAAGTGTTCATCCAAATACCTTTTTTGTGTCAATCACAGCTGGCACCAGGGTCTGATGAGAAGAGGGCAGAATCATTAGTTACTAAAAAGTGTGAAGAGTTTATTATTGTCACTTAATATGAAGCAGTTACCATGGTACTTATCTTATATAAACTGTCTCATTTAATCTTCATAATAATTCAATTCCGAGGCAATATTGTTACCCCAATTTTCATATGAGAAAACTGACCTTCCCTATAGGTCAAGTCACTAACTCAAGGTTACAGAGCAAGTGAGGAACTTGGGATAGTGATTATGATGGGATGTGACCCTAATATAAAAAAAAATACCCTGCTCTATCTAGTTAGCCCCTGGCCCAGGTAATAAAGGAGAAAAGAGAGATATATATGATTCATTGCATTCTCTTTGCCCTACACATGTCAAGAAAAGGAAGGGATGCTTATTTGAAAGTTTTCTTTCACTGTAGGCATGTATAGATATCTGTGGGAAAAGATGTTTTACAGTAAGTATCAGTTGATTCAATAATTTTTTTCTTTCATGTTATGGTTTCTTTTGTATCTTCATTTTCCACTGGCAAATTCTGTTAAATTCAAGAAACATGTAAACTAATGTTGAAAGTGCCAGATAAAAACACTAAAAGCATTAAATTAGAGTGTTGTCCTATGGGGACGGATGGAAACATCAGGCTTCTGTAGTGGAGAAGAACAGATGCTGAATAGATATACTCGAAGTCTAGAAAAATCACAAATCCTATTTTTTTGGATGAACAAAGAGCAGAACACATGAGTGAATAATGTTGGTAATACCAAAATTGTTTAGAAGGGGAGAAAGCCTGGATTAATTCATTAGGAGGAACTGAGGACTTGCTAACCAGATAGCGCTGACAAGAATTCTATTTCTACTGAATTTCAATGTAGAAAAAGACTGAGAGGGCAGAATGAAGGTTGGGATGGGTTCTGTGACTTTTGGATTGATAACGAGAAGAGAGGAGAGTGTATGGACTCCTCAATGAATTCTCGAGTAATGATTACCTCATGCTTCTGTCAATTCTTCATTCTAGGCAGGAATCTAAGAGAAGATTCCTGGTAGGGTTGCTCAAGCTAGGAGAGCACAGCATTCAATGAATTCAAGTAATGGTGGATCTCAGGACAGTGAGGAGGAATGAAAGCCATCCTTACCATGGTTTTTAAGCTTACTCTATTCTGTACCTGATCATTTCTGTCAATTCTGCAAAAGAGTGTATCAAAAATAATTTTTGGACTTTTACTTGAAAAACCCTGAGAGATACACATTTCTATTTGAAATTACTTTAGCAATTTTTTCCAAAGTGCTCTATGAGACAAATTTAGTCATAATAGGACAATGAAGGAAGAAAAGGGAATAAGATAAATAAAAAACAACTAAAAACCTTGCAGTCATAATAATTACTTGAATAAACTTTAACCAAAGCTTAACTTCAGTCATTTCATTTCACTAGTCACTTAATTCCATTGAAAGAATAGATATTCTTATTTTGCTGTCATTGATTTAAATCTTTTAATCATATCGACATTTACCAGGTTATATATATTTCCTCCTGATCAAATCTGTTATCAATAGAAAGTGAATTAAATTTTTTAGCCTTTTGTAATCTTTAGAATATGATCTAGTACAGTGTTTACTATAACTATTATACTTTCTTTTACTTATTAAATTTATTTTTTTAAAATATTGTGTCTTTTAGTTGTAGGTGGACATAATACCTTTACTTGTTTTTATGTGGTGCTGAAGATCGAACCCAGGGCCTTATGCACACTAGGCAAGTGCTCTACCACTGAGCCACAACATCGCTGACTGAAAAATGTGAAGTATTTTATTATCCAGGGTCACTTTGGATTTTAATGTGATCCAGAAACATGAGTCATCACCCTTTGTCAGGGACCCAAATGACTATTGGGGTGCCTGCTAGGACAAAGAGAAAAATTCTTGACAGACTAATATTCTTTAAGGGCTCTTCTGTGCTCCTCATCATGTTACACTTACAGCCCCCCTCACTTTCCCTCCAATGGACATTGATCTTATTTTTCCACTTAATATGGAAAAAGTAGGAAGGTATTGTTTAGAGGGGTTAATGAGAGAGAAATTATATTGTTCCGCCATTACCTTTTCTCTCTCTCCTTGGCATGGGACACATGTGCTAACTTATTTCTGTCTCTGGCAGGAGAGTTGTTTGAATTCTCTCTCCTGGCCTTTCATCTTATAGTTTGGTTCATTCCTGTGACAGCAGTTCTTTGAAACTCCCATCTAGTATTTCGATTTTCTTACAGAGTTTACAGTCTACTTTGTTCTCACTCTTTAAGAGAGATAGGGGCATGTCTGAGTTATCTGTGGAAGCTTATCCTATGTAATGTCAGGATGTATATTTATATTGATTTCTGCAGGCAAAGTTACAGTTTGGATCTGAGGTGTCCCAAATCTGTTAATGCAGGACTATCCAGAGGAGAAATGATTGATTGTGATAGCTGCAACCTAATCAGTACATCTTAGTTTGAATGGACTGACTTCTACAGTTGGTAACTGTACTGTTACTGGAGCTGGAGAAGGTGGGTCAGTGGGGTACACCCTGGAAGGGTTCATATTATCTAAAGCCCTTTCCTCTGAGCTTTCCTGCCACCATGAAGTGAGAAGCACTCTTCCACCATGTCCCTTTGCCACAATGTCCTCCCTCACCTTGGGCTCAGACCAATGGATTTAGTTGACCGTGGACTAAACCTCCAAAACCATGAGCCAAAATAAATTTTTGTTCCTCTAAGTTCTTTCAGGTATTTTGGCTACAGTGACACAAAGCTAAGTGACACAGAAATTAACCAGACAGATAGTATATATTCTAGTACTGCCTCTCTGTAATGAATATTCAGCCCCTGTTTTCTCTTCTTCAGCCTTATCAAGTATTAACTGCCCATATAATCCCTTAATTAATTTAGTCCAATAGATAATATTGGTTCATGGGTGATTCTAGAGATGGGTTATAGAAAACCCCAGACTCTTCAGGATTTGTTTGGGGTAAATTCAGATGTCTTGTAGTTAATCCTTTCACATGAAGGCAGGGATTGACCATTGAGCAGATGATCATCCCATGCTCTTTCATGTTATTCAATTTCTGACGACTCTTGCATTTTGAATTGGGTTCCATGAATTGAAATGTGATTTGTCTTCATATAACTGTTACCTGCTATACAACTCCTGATAAGGATTTTTAATAAATTTTAACTCTCTATCATAGGAAATCAATTTAAATCCTTAACTTCAGTTCATATTCTCTTAAAATATTTCTTGTTATTTGACACTTTCATGGTAAGGTTCAAAGACTACCAAAATAGCAATAACTTAAAGTGAGTTGGAAAGCATGCAGAATTCAAGGGTTCTTCCATCATAGTCCCAAACTGGTGGCTTCTTCTCTAGCTATCATGTTCACATTCCTGCTAGCAAGTAACAGAAAAGGACAAAAAAGGAGGAGAAGGTTATGCATCAACTGCCTTACAGGGAGAGTTTTCAGAGGTTGCCTCCAGACACTTCTGCTTGTACCTAATTTATCTGAAGAACTGGGTCACTTGGTCAAATCTACTTATCAGGGAGTGTTTATTTTGAGTGACCAAATGCCCAACTAAAATGAAATGTTCTATCACTGTGGGAAAAGAACAGACTACTTTTTGGAAGATAGCATTTTCAAGCATGTAGGGTTTCTAGACCCATAAGTGTTCCATTTGCCATTTTATAGGTGAATTTTAGTCTTCAATTGTCCCCTTATCAACTCAGTACTTTGAACCGTGTAGGCTAGAAATATTAACTGCTTCAATTCTCAGTGCCATTTAAGAGCAGCTGTTTTGAGACTCTCCATCTTCACCAAATGTCATGGTTAAGGGTAGGTAAAAAGCTGTCCTCTCCACTCTGGTCTCCCTAATTTGTAAAATGCAAGAAGTATGAAGTGTATTTAGGTCACCTACCTTTTTTTTCAGATATGATCTGAAATCACTTGAGTTGCTTCTTCTAAGATTCCATGTGAAAACAATGAAGGAATATACCTTAACTGCACCTAAATTGATTTCTTTAACATAGATATTTGATCAGCATCATCACTATAAATGCCTGCTATGTCACAGTTGCTGTGCTGAATATTTTGTACTCATTATGGCTTTTAATATTCCCAAGAATCCTGTAAGGATTGTGTCCATGTTAGAACTGTGAATACTGATGCTCAGAAATTTGAGTAACTTACCCCAAATCTCAAAATAACACCAGAGTTGGGATTCAAATTTAACTTAGAACTTATGATTATAATCACTATGCTATATTGACTTTAGTCTTCTGCCTCTTAAAATTAACATTCATTAAAAATAAGAGATAGTTTTCCAGTAGAAATAAATATATAATTTATTTGAAATATTACACTACTTCCTACACACACACACATACATACATACACACACACACACACACACACACACTCTCACACATGCACACAATGTATCATGACATATATGATTTTTTGGGGGATATCTAAATTATTGTAAAAACTATCTTTCAAATACATTTATGAAGCCAGTTTGTTTAGTTATTACCCATGAAATTTTAGGCTTTGTGAAAACATACAGTACAGAAAATTTCTGCAAGACCAGCAGAAATCAAGTTTATGGGAATAGACTTGGTAGAAAAATTAATGGAGAGTATAAAGCCACCACAGACTCCTTGGATTACTAGTGGATTAGAAAATGAACAGGTATTTGCATGAGCAGTAGTTTGACTGCTTATTATGCTTTTCTTTCTTCTCTGGTCACATTACATGATGTAACCGGATGAATCAGAAATTGGATCTGCCTGGGGAGATGTGGATGACCACAATTCCCTCTACTCGCTGCTTCTGCAGACATTCCGAAATCCCGAAATCATTTTGGAAATCAACCAGAACTCCAGATTTGTTCCTGACCTTTGCTAATATGCATATAGATAGAGCAGATAGCCTTTGTCTGAGGTCAGTTCCAGAGTCTTCCTCGCTGGCCCTCCAAGTTTTTTTCTCTTATGCAGTTCAGTTCACTGTCCTCCCTCAAAAATGTACCATGTGGGTGCTTATTCTCATCATAAATTCTACTTTCTGTGTGCTTCTAAGAACTGGTCTTCATCCACATGGGCTTGTGTTTATGAAAATGAGCTAGTTGTAGGATTGGTAAGGTTTCCTCACACATGGGCAGAAGATGGGACTGATACGTCTCTTCTCTCTACCTGTACTATGCATGATAGTTTTTCTTAAAAAGTTGATTTTATTAGATATAGCAGTTTTTGATTTCCTTTAGGTCATTAGCATCAGAATCACACAAGGGACTATTCCAAAGCTACAGAATCAGAAAAAAGGGCTCAGGAAATGGCATTTTAAATAATTTTCCTGCCTTCTTTGATATACACTCCACTAATTAAAGTTTGTAAACTCTTACCTTGGAGGACTAAGAACCCCTGACAAGATGTTTGAATTATTTTTCTTCTCCTTTCAAATGTGTTCTTTCCTTTTCTCCTTATCTTTATCTCAGATGTAACTAAACTTCGGGAACAAATCTGATCCATAGAGAATTTCAAGTTCTATTCTGCATGTGTCTTTTATCATTTAATAGGTATTGGTTCTGGGTTCTGATTACAGGTATTTTGAGACTCAGGGTACTGGCAGGTTTCTCCTGTCCCAAAGAATCTCCAGTGAGCCTTCTCCGACACCCTCATGTCCTTCCTTGCAAACAGATATTGGATGATAAATGTCATGTATTTAGGTGACATTGGTGGCTTTCAAACTTTTCCAATTGCAGGATACATGGTAGGCATAGTAAAAATATTTAATACCATAAAATTTAACACATTCAATATAATTAGTTTGTTTTGTTAATACCATCTGCTTTGCTTATAAAACCCAGCTTTGGGATTGTAGTATTTTTGGGTGTGGGGGGTACTGGGGATTTAACTCACTGAGCCACATCCCCAGTCCTATTTTGTATTTAGAGACAGGGTCTCAATAAGTTGCTTAGCACCTCCCCTGCCTTTGCTGAGGCTGCCTTTGAACTGAAAATTCTCCTGTCTCGGCCTCCCAAAACTGCTGGGATTACAGATGTGTGTCACCGCACCCAAGTGGATTATAGTATTTTGATAGTAGAATGCTTCATTCAGATTTACGAAGTTTAAGACTCTAAAGTGCAAAGGGAGGAGAAAATACAGTAAGTGGTGAAAAAATTTAAATTAAATTTAAAATAAATTTAAAATGATTTGTTGATAAATGTAAGATGCTTCAGCGTAACCTAGGAAAGAAGGCCATTCATACATTTTTTTTTTCAGTGCTCAGTAACATTGCACATTAATATCTGACACTAACATCTAAGTCAGTCCATTCCATTTCCCAGGCTAGAGTGCATACAAAATAAAAGCTGATACAATCAGAGTGAATCCCGGTGCTTTTGGGGAATCTACTGGAAAAGTGGCTCTGTATTTCCCCTGTCACTGGAACTGTGACGATCCAGCTATCCACACTGGGAGAGCTTGTTGGATAATGCAACCCACCAGAGAAGGGGAGCCAAAAAGACGCAGAGAAAGAAACTGGCTTTGGGTGATGTCATTTAACCCTTCCCTCAATACTGTGAATATATAGAACTTTTCTTTTGTATGAGCCAATCCATTCCCTTTCTTTAACCTTAAGCCAGGTGTGTGTGTGCGCGCGTGCATGTGCGTGCACGTGCGTTTCACCTCCTGCTGTCGTCGGAAACCACATACCTTCTTGCAGTACTCATGGCACTGCATATGATTGCTTCTGTAACATCTGCCTCCCTCATCCCTGCCTCCAAGACTATCATCTCTCAGAGGGCAGGGTCATGTCTGTCTTGCCTGCCCTGCTGTCCTATCCCCATTATCTACCGCAACCTTAGCACAGAGTAGGCGTGCAGTAAACATTTTTGAATGAATGAATAGACAATTTATTATACTTCCTGATAAATCTAATATTGCAGCATGTTTGTGTTATAAGTAATTTTCTCCTCTGCAATTTAAAAAAAAATTTTTTTTATTATAAACAAATGGGATACATGTTGTTTCTCTGTACATGGAGTCAAGGCATACCATTTGTGTAATCATAAATTTACATAGGGTAATGTTGTTTGACTCATTCTGTTATTTTTTCCCCTTCCCCCCCACCCCTCCCACCTCTCTTTTCCCTCTATACAGTCCTTCCTTCCTCCATTCTTGCCACCCTCCTTAACCCTAACCCTAAACCTAACCCTAACCCTAACGCTAACCCCTCCACCCCCCATTACATGTCCTCATCCGCTTATCAGCGAGATATTCGTCCTTTAGCTTTTTGAGATTGGCTTATCTCACTTAGCATGATATTCTCCAATTTCATCCATTTGCCTACAAATGCCTTAATTTTATCATTCTTTCCTCTGCACTTTTTAAGGAAAGAAATTCTACGTCCCAGATCCAATTTTCCTATTTTCTGTATTGATCTTGAGATACATCTTGCCACCCACATAATTTTCTCCTCTGCTTTACCTGCATTCAAGTATGCTATATACACCTCAATTACAGCAGGTTTTACCATGTATTACAATTGATAGTTCATTTGTTCTATTTGTTCCCAAGCTGCATGTTTTTTTTTGGGTGGGGGGGAGCAGGTACTGGGGATTGAATCCAGAGGTGCTTTACCACTAAGCCACATTCCCAAAATTTTAAATTTCTTATTTTAAGACAGTGTCTCCCTAAGTTTCCCAGGCTGGCCTCAAACTTGGAATCCTCCTGCCTTAGCTTTCTGAGTTGTTGGGATTACAGGTGTGTGCCATTGTGTCTAGCCAAACTACATGTTCTTTGAAAATGGTAACTCTCTTTTTGTCTTCATATTGCCAATGACAATTACAGTGTTTTGAATTTATGTTTTAAAAATGCATGCAAATATTTTTCTTTAGTTCTTTGTTATTTTCTTGCCAGAGTTTTATGCCATCATAAAAATAACCGAACTAAATAGTCCCAGATTTTTCTTATTCCCATTTGAGGGTCGTTATTTAAGTGATCAGTTGGCCTATTGTGTATTCATCCAAAAAGCACTTCACAGATGGCTAAAATATTGGTGAGGGAAGCTTGGAAAAGTTATTTTACTGGTAATCTCCAAAATAACTGATTTGGAAAATCCCATGGAAATGGGAATTAGCGGAGGTGAAAGTGGAAACAGAAAATCTAAGAACCAAATTGTGAAAGCAGAGACCCATGAACACTGTTAATGCTGAGGAAGCAGTCTCTTTGTTCAAGATGTTTTGGATGACCTGGGCCTCAGGAGTGCCTTATTGGATGGTGTTGTGCTCGTGTCTGTCACTCTTGCCTATGGAATGACTATTCCCAAGTCCATCTTCCTTGACAAAGAACCCACACTTTTTCAGGTAATTGGGCAGGTAGTTATTGGCCATGCTTGGGAAGGTAGTTTCCTTCTCCATCAGTGGGGTCTTGGTTTAAGCTAGATATGGGGAATGCCATTCCTCTCTAACCAGTGATATTCTTTTGGCAAACATTTAATCCGTTCCAATTAATTAGATCTAAAATGAGAGAAATGGCAACTACTGAATGTGGTTTTCTTTCTCTGGAGAACCTTAATAGAAGGTCTCAGCTCAAATTCCAAGACAATAGAACAAATCGCATTTAATCACCTTGTTAAACAAATAACTCTACAAACAAGTGCAATTAATTTTGAAAATTCTTACTGCCTCTCAAATGTTTCTTATGACATGTGTACATACACACTTACACAGGAGGGAAGGACAGAGAGAACTCTCCATCCCCCTGCAATATGTCACAGATGTAAAGATAAAAATTAAACATTAGGGAAAAAGAAAAAGCAGGCAAATATTTTTAAAAAGCTATCAAAAAGGAATTTTTACAAATTTTAAGACTATTCACTATTGACAATTGGTTAGACCCCTATGAAATAACTGACTACTATATGAAAAAAAGTCCTTCCTCTGAGATACAAACAGTCTAAGAAACTTCATTAACTTAAAGGTTGGTAATAGGTACTTGAGATTACTGAAAGAAAAAAGATGCTGTAATAGTATAAACAGATGGGATATAACCATCTTTTGTTCCAGATAAAGGGACTGGAAAGTAAAAACATGTCGTCAAGTTCTCAGTATTACAGAGCGCATACCCTGGCACACTAACCTAAATATCCTTATTGTTTTTGTATTTACCCTCCTCAGAGTGAGAAAAGGAGAATCAAAAATTATAGTTTGATAAACATGTTTTTCATTTCAGTTTACCCTGAATTGATTATCATTAAGCAGAAATCTGATTATGTACTAGATTTCCCAAGTAAATTCCTTCTGTTAAGGGGATACTGTATCTGACTAACATAAAGCTAGTCCAGTGGGTTTCAAATGATGGTAAGATGATAGGCCTTCTGGTTGATAAATCTACTTCTTATTTCTTAAGTTATCATGAGCTTAATATTAGTCAGTTCTTCATCACTGTGACCAAAATTCCTTATATAAATGGCTTAAAGGAGGCAAGATGTAGTTGGACTCTTGGTTTCAGTAGATTCAGTTCATAGTCAGTGGGTTCCATTGCTTTCAGGCCTGTTCCAGGGCAGAATGCCATTCCTCCGCACCACAGCATGGTGGCAGAGAAAAGCTCTTTACATCATGGCATCGAGGAAGGACAGAGAGGAGACGAGAGAAGAAGAGAGGACAGGAGAGGAGAAGGGAGGGAAGGGAGGGGAGTGGAAGGGAGGGAGAGGACGCGAGGGGAAGGGAGGGAGAGGACGCGAGGGGAAGGGAGGGAGAGGAAGGTGGGGGAGAGCTGCGAAGGAGAAGAGAAGAGAGGAGATGAAAGAGAAAAGATACAGTACCCACGGTCATGCCTCTAAGGACCCAGCCCCTTTTGCCAGGTCCCACTTCCCACATCCTCCACCACTACCCAGCAGTCCGTTCAGCGATCAATGGATGAGTGATGAGGTCAGAACCCTCATTAGTCAATTACTTCCCCAAAACCCTACCTCTGAACACTACTGCATTGGGGGCCAAGCCTTTTACTTATAAGCTTTTGGGGGACAATCCTGATTCCAACTGTCGCAAGCTCATTCCTTAGAGTCTGACTTTCTTTAAAGGAATTTGATTTCTGGACCGATATTTGAATTTTGATCTTGGAATAAAGAGAAAATAGCTGGAAAAACTATGCCAGCCATGCCTAAAACATCATTAATGCAGCTGTTTTGGAAATGACCAGCAGTGCACCAAAAGGGCTTGTCCTGCAGCCATATCTTAAGGAAAAAGGAACCTAATCAGCTGTCAGGGCATGCTCTTAAATCCTCTTAAAGAATTTTTTTATTACATGGAATTAAAAACTACTGAGTCTTTGTGCCCCTTTCAGCTATCACCCACTGATCTCAGAAGTGCATGACAGGATGTGGGGAAACACCCAGGTGCATGACTGCTGGCTTTCAGAAGGACCTGGAACAACCCTAGTTGCCTCTCAGCACAATTTAAATTCTAAGCCTACAAGGTAAGCTTCTGTCCAACTTTTCTGTTGGGCATATTATGAGTACTCAACTAGGGTGGGAATGCAATACTGAATCCTTTATTCCACACACAGGTGTCTTTATAGACGTAAGGGAAATAGTAAAGTGTTTGGAGGACTCGTTAAAGCATGCTTTCCAAAATGAAATCCCACAACAGCTTAATCTCCTTTATAAACAAACCAGCACTTGACTGCCAAAATCAATGTACATTGATTCTTCCCAATTCTTTTCTAGTGAGTCATTGCTGGAGTTCTTGCCAGTAAGGTATATATATATATATTTTTTGGTATAGCTTATTATCCATTTTTGAGTGTTTCAATGGGAGTAATATAGTTTACTTAATATTTCTACTTGCAATGAAAAATAAAACAAATATTTTTATGTTTTTACTTAAATTTGATTTCCCATTACAGAATCAGGAATAAAACTTATTTTTGTTGGTGAACGTTGACCTTTCAATTCTGTCCATACAAATTTTTGTTTTTGACTTTAGAGTTTCTTAATCTATCCAAAAAGACCTTTCAAAAAAAAAAAAAACTGAATTATAGTGTTGAAAATGAAAGTTGAAGTTTGTTATCTGATTGATTGGGTTTTAGTAAGAGCTCAAACTCTCATACTGTCTGACATAGCCTTTTAAATGACCTTCCTCAGTCTTCACTGGTACCCTGTGAATACTATTTGTCCCAAGCTAGAAGGAAGTTTCTGGGAGCTCACCATAGGTCTAACAAGATGTAACATTTCCTCAGCTGCACTAACCTTCCCACAGGTATCTTCCTGACTCTTGGCCTCTGATCACACTTTTTCTTAAGAAACCTTGTCATTGCAAATTCTCTTTGCCCCTATGAGGTACAAATCTTTTTAAAAGCTTATTGCCAGTTTTGCAACCCAAGGTCTTTCTCAAGGACCTGGGAACCATTTCTTTGAAGTGCAATCTTCAAGACAGACAGAGTTCCTATGTCCTGGTCTCTGTGGAAGGGAAAAAGCCTCACTTGGTGGTTTTATTTATTTATTCTAGCAACAAAAATTGGAATCACAAATAGAGAATAAAAATTTCCTTGGAACATAAATAGGAACAGAGTAAAAGGATTGTAAATTTAGGAAGATATATATATTGACTTTTTGTAGCTTAAAACCATTAGAAAACTGAAAACTAAACTCTGAATACTTCCATGTTGGTCTCCTCAGTAGGTCTGTACAGAAGATTCTCTACCTGAAATGTTTCATAAGTCTTGAACAAATCAAATGAATAGCTTACTTAAGGCTTAGTGATCTTTGTCTTTAGGTTTTCTTTTAAAAATATGTTCAATAAATACATGTCTATATATGTTATATTAAAATACTCAAAGTGTGTGTACATATGTATATATATTCTATATGTGTGTGTTTAAGAAACAAGAGACAATGGAATGAGTATTAGCTTCTACAACTGAAGCTGAATGAGATCATTTTTTCTACAATAATAAAGCCTTCTTGATAATGATATGAACTCAATTGAAAAAAATAAAGTCATGGAGCAAGAAAAGGGGTAGAACCTAAAAAAGTAAAATGGGGGAAAGCGGAGAGAAACTAAGGGCTTTTTGGTGGAGACAGTTTACTTTAGTTCAGTATCATACCAATGTCATAGGAATACATCATCAAATTTAATTTTCCTTTGGGCTTGAGGCATTGGGTGTTTCAAAGTCATGTTTTCCTGCCAATAAGGTACCTATTTACCTAGTCAGAGAGCAAAACCCTGTTTGCTTCATTAATATATTTTGCTTTTCAGAGTACTTCAACATGTATTTCTGATAAACATCACTTAACTGAAAGTTTTAAATACATTTAAGGTATGTTAATGTTGACCCTGATCTTAAACAAATAAAAGCTCCATGAAATGGGGAATGATAGTTAATCAGCAAAACCAAGGCCAATGGAACATGTAGACACAGACAGCAGAAAGGCATTAGACTGAGTTGCGTCCAGTTATTCTGGGAAGTTACTCTCTTCCTAAGTGATTCCTAAATATGACTTGAGTAAAGAGGTGGGTGTTTGAATGAAAACATCCTTGTTATACATCTTTTAAATAATGTATTTACAACTATGTTAATTCATATGTATTGTTTATGTTAGGGGATAAAACTTTTTGCTTTTATAATAATAGTATCACTAATACTCTTGTGAAAGAATTCAAATAGAACAAAATTTTTAGAGTGTGTTTTCAATGTAAAACTAGAAATTGTCAGAACAGATTCTTCCAGGTTATATGAAGTCTTTGAATCTTGCATTGCAAATGATTCTTGTTCATAAACATTCAGATGAATATTGGCTGGTCATGGGTACAATTGATTTCTTATCCTTACCTCTTGGAATAAGTTAATATTTCATTTTTATAAGTCAATCCCAACAGTTGTAACATCTTCCTTTCCTCATCATCAATTGATAAGTTAAATAAAATCTTTGACATGTACTTATTTTAATGTATGGCCATACCATCCTGAATGTGCCTGATCTCATCTGACATGTATTTATTTTATATATCCTGTGAAAGTCATTTAACACTAGACTATGTTGTCAAAGTTTTTTTATTTATCCCCTAAAGGAGTTGAAGTGTGTCTGAGAATTTATTAGTACCATATCCTCTCAGAAGATGAATAAATAACACCTTGATGATTGATATGTGTGATGCCCCCCAAAATTCTACTATTTTTTAAAATTTTATTTTTATTTTTATTTTGGAGGGTACTAGGAATTAAACCTGGGGTGCCTTAACCACTGAGCAACATCCTCACTCTTTTTATTATTATTATCATTTTTTAAAATTTTGAGACAGGGTCTCACTAAATTGCTGAGGTAGGCTTTGAACTTTCGAACCTCCTGTCTCAGCCACCTGAGTTACTGGGATTGCAGTAAAACCCTGCCGTTATGATAGATTTATAAAACTCTTTGAAATTTTCCATGCATGTTAAATACTGATAAGTTTGGTATTGAAAACTGCTCAGTGACTCGGTGGCACTGTTGAAAGTAATTTGATTCTTACTCTTCCCCTTGTATATTTCTATTAAATAGTTCAACCCTTACAGCTCATTCTCTTAAACTCTAGGTTTCTTCAGATTTAGACTATGTTGAAATTCCACTTCAGTGAAAAATTTATTTCAGTTTTTAACCAAAAAAAAAAAAAAAAAAGCATATTTTCACTGCTTGACGTTGAGGTTGTCTTGTAATTTAATAATTAGTTCACACTTTCTTGACACTTGTTTTTCAGCATGCTTGTAGTAATGTAAAATGATGAAATGAGACTTAAACTATTTTGGTGTGAAGCCCATTTTGTTAGTTTGTGTTACAAATTGTTTTTTAAAGAAGTATAAAAGTGAATAAGAATAATTTGACAATAACTCAAATTATCCAGTTACAATCATCATAGAAGTAGAAATGTGGAAAGACAAGTGATGCTGTTTTAAAGCATCTGATACATGGCATTCGGTAGATGGATCTTCCCATGCCAAATCTACAGACTTGGATGGAAACAATCTCATTTCCATGGAAATAACAGGTACATCAATTACCTGACTGTTCTTTTGCAGGAATTCATTCTTATGCACAAAAATGTGTGTGGGCATTTTACAGAAGAGAAAATCCCAATGGCTGAGGAATCTAACAAAGCTATTCAGTTTCACTGACTGACAACAAAATGCAAATTAAAGGCATAATAAGATAGTCTTTCTTATTCGTCAGTTTAACAATAGTTAAAAGGATAAAATCTAGTATCAATGAAACTATAATATATCCTACACATTGCTCTAATAATTTAAAATATAATCAGCAATATATCTTAAAATTAAAGTATAAATACTCTTTGGCCTATTAGTTCTATATATGCAAATCTATTTTGCAGTTTCAAGAGCATATTTTTAAAATATGTTTATTGTAACATTGCTAATAGAATCAAAATGTTAAAAAAAAGAAACAAAAAGTAGAAAACCTCACCAAAAAACCCCACTGAATATCCTTCAATATATACTGTTGAAGAAATTGTGTTCTATCCAATCTATGGACTACTGTGTATCTCTTAGAAAGAATGAATTAATTTTTATTAGTTTTATTAGTTTAATTGAAGAAGCATGTCATAAATAATATTTATAATTGAATACCATTTTTATGTCAAAACCTTTTAGTGTAACAAACTGCACAAGTAGATATTTGCATGTTTGTGTATGTTTGATATTTTAGGAGCACAGAGAAGAATATTGAAGGATATTTCCCAGGAGGTGGGTAGAAGATTGCTTATAGTCTCTGTATATTTCCTTCCAGCATTTCATTAGTTACAATGAGTAAGTAATACTTGGACAAATTAAATGTTAATGATACTGAGTTTAAGAGAAGATTGACAAGATCACTGCTCTACTCAGAGTTATGGAGTCCTCAGCTAAGAGAAGATTTATATAGAAGTCATATAAAACAGAATATGTGTCTATGTTTATATTTGATCTCCCCTTTAAGATGAAAATTGTGTTTTGTTTAAATCTGGGGTCATAATCCATGTATTTAGTTAAACTGGAAAGAAGAAAAACTCATCAACTCTGGGCACACTCTGAATTTACCTAGCTCTGACTGGCAAGTTAGTTAGCTGCTAATGCTGTGTGATTGATGGAAATCACTTAGCCTGCTTTGTCACCTCTAAAATGGGAACCTACTGCCTCTGGGAGTATTTGTGAAGATGAGTGGGCAAATGAAAGTGTAGCCCTCACTCAGTGACTATCAGGTTGTAAACATGCAACTAACGCTCATCATAGTTATGAGTAAAGTTCCTCTCACATAGGGGCCACTCAAAACATGCTGCATGTCTTATATTTTAGCTCACAGAAGAAAAATTTCATGCAATCCTATTTATTCATTTTATAGAAATTTATTGATGTTTCTCAGCTATTTTTTGTTGTGTATCATTCTAAGTGTGCAGTAAACAAAATAGACAAACGCCCTGCCTCTGGGGAATGTACATTCCAGTGTGAGAACATATGCATAAAAAAAGTAAAAATGTCATGTCATGTAGAGATAGAGGCTGGGACAAAGCAAGGTGAGGGTCAGAGGGATGGGGCTGCTAGTTTAGATGGTCAGAGATGACTCTGTAGCTATTATTAGATCTGAGTTTAGTCTTAAATTGGGGGAAGGAATGCACCACCCTGTTATCTGATGTGTCAGCTGGAGGACAAAACAATTGTGAAGGCTTTGATCATTTTGCATGTTTGAGGAAAGCAAAGAGGTCAGCTGAGATGGAGCAGAGTGAGAGAGGAGAACAGCAGGAGATGAGATTGGAGAGGATGCCAAGGGCTAAATTTGGATTTTATCCTTAGTAGGATGGAAATTCATTGAAAGGTTTCGAGGAGTCATGTGACCTGAGCTAATATACTGGTGAATGTGCAGTAAACATATTGAGTGGGGGTAGAACTAGGAGCTATTGTTATAGCCTGTGTGAGGCATGATAGTGACTTAGACAAAGATCATAGAGAAGTTGTGGAAAAATGCTCAGATTCTGGATGTGTTCTGGGGTTTGACTGATTGTGAGGTAGAGGAGGAGCCAAGGATGATGCCAGACTTTTATTATGATTTGAGTAACAGAGGGAATGATGTTAGATTTCTGAAATGTGGAAAATAGGAACAAGATAGGATTTATGGGAGGGAATGCAGAGTTCTGTTCTGGTTAAGTTTCAGAGGGTGATTTGAAATCCAAATGGACATATTAATTAGTATGTCTGATACAGTTAGGGTGACTGTATAATGTATCATTTCAACCAGGGTACTTTTGAGAGTGGAAGGGGCCTGTAAGTGGTAGGAAGGTAAGACAATAGGCATTACACTGGAAATGTCCCAGAAATGAGAGGTCGCTTTTGATATTGGGACTCTAGAATTTACAGGAAATATTGAGATCTAGAGATGTAATGTGAAAGTCATGCACAGAGAATATTTAGCATGGGACCAATGAGATCACCTAGGTAGCGAGTACATAGAAGATAATAAGAGGTCAAAAGAATGAGAACTTAACTCTGGCTACCATGTTCAGTGGTTGGGAATAAAATAATATTATAATAATAAGGGGTTGGGGCTGTAGCTCAGTGGTAGAGCACTTGCCTTGCATATGTGAGGCACTGGGTTCAATTCTCAGCACCATATAAAAATAAATACATTGAAAAAGATATTGTGTCTATTTTCAACTAACAATTTTTTTAAAAAGAAAATAAGGACCATCATAAATTAGATTTAAGTACTACAGACTGTAAGAGTAGAAAAAGGTGAAATTAAGTCTAGGCATCAAGATTTATATTTTATTTAGATTACTTATATTACTGTAGGTGACAAAAATAATATATTTGGTAAAAGAGTTATAAAGTTTAATCAGTTTTTTATTTTATGAAACTATATATTTTGGTAAAAAATTAAATAGTACTCTAAAAATCGCACAAGTCAGAATTTTCCTTCCCTAGTACTTGGTATGAATTAGGTTTGCCTTGAAAGAACAATTATTTTGACCTGTTTCCTGACTCTTAATTCATATTTCTAAATATTGAAATAATAGCCCCTACCAAATAGGGATGTTGGAAAGATTAACTAGAGTAATACATGCAATATTTTATTGTTATTTTTTTGATTTTTAACTTACTATTATGGAAGAATAGGACGTGGCTTTGATTTTTTTTCTATACAGGTCTTTTTCCTCCCTCCCAACACAGTTACAATTTTGAAATAAATGAACAATTTAATATTAAAATTAGTACAACTCTAAAGCCACATAGCATACTATGATCACTCTTTCTTATCCATTATTTTGTTGTCCCTAAACTCAACAATTACCTTAGTTTTTTCTTTGCTTATTTTTCTACATTTCTGTGCTGTAAATTTCTTTCACTGGAGCCAAAAATATCAGGAAATTTGTTCATTCTTTTTAAAAGAATCTTGAGTAGACAAAAGTTTAAATTGCGGTGAAGTCACATTTGTCAATATTCTTCCAAAGCACTTTTCATATCTTTTTTAAAACATTCTTCCCTATCCCCATATCGTAAAGGCCCTATGTTTCCTCGAATTTTACTCCTTCCTTATGATGAAGTATATCCTGCAGTAACTTTCTAAGAAAGGGTATATGGAGGGGGTGCATTTCAGATCTTGCTTGTCTAGAAATGTTTTTATATCTGTATTCCAACCCATTCATGAGATCAAAATCTACAGATGCTCAAGACCCTTACATAAAATAATGCAGTATTTATATATAACCTATGCATATCCTCCCGTATTCTTTAAATAATATCTAAATTATTTATACTGATGAATGCAATATAAATGCTATGTAAATAGTTGTTATACTGTATTTTTTAGGGAATAGCAACAACAGTAAACAGTCCCTCCTTGTTTACAAGCACACACTTATTTTTCAGAATATTTTCCATCTGCATCTGTTTGAATCCACCAATGCACAAACCTTGGTTATATATAGAGGGTTGACTGTAATTCTAGGATGGTTATTGTTTTTCCTCCAAATATTTATTTTCTCCTTTCAACTATTACTCTTGAGAATTCAGATGCCTGATTCATAAACATATCAGACTGAAAACATGTTTCTTTCAACTCTTACACATCCTATGCTTTTTCTAATTTCCTTTTCTGGAGCTCTAATTAGTTGAATGTTGGATATCTTTAATGGGATAGTTATTTTTAAAACCTTTCCTGTCCAATTTTCTGTCTTTTTGTCTTTCACTGGTGTCTAGGAGATTTCCTCCACTGTATTTTACAAAGCTTGTGTTGAATTTTTACACTTCTACTGGCACTTTTAAAAAGTTTTAATGGCTTTCTTATTTTGTGAATATTTAAAACCTTTAAAAATAGTATTCTCTTCTCATTTCAAGGTACAATATCCTCTCTCATTTGAGAATGTTAGAGTTTTGAAAAAATGACTTTTCTTCTACTCTCGGCAGCATCTTTGTTTTTTAAGTATTTTAGTGAGTGTCTTTTAAGGTGGGATCTTTAAGTATCTGGTTATTTTAGGCTGTCCATTTACATTTAAGAAAGAGACACTAAAAAGCTTATTGGAAGTCATGTGGATAAGCATGCCTGCCAGTGGAGGGCTGAGGTTTTCTTTGAAGAACCCCTGAATATTTGCATCTGTGATGGTTTTCTCTTGGGTTGAGTTTCTTTAGAATCTTTAAACCTCCTCCTTTTGGGGTATAAGGGCACTCATGCTGTCTTTATAAGTTATGTCAACTTTTCAAATTTTTAGATTGACACTTGTTTTTTGACTTTCTTAGACTTTTTTTTTTTTTCTTAGACTTTTTTTAGATTCTTGTTTAGCTTGGAGCTTCTCTAGATCAATTTCTCCAGAGAATAAATTTCACATTTTCAACCCAGGTAATGAGGGATACTTGCCTGATTGCTGATTGTGCAGATTATCAAAGGGCTTAGGGATCTGCCTGATTTTTTTTTTTTTTTTTGGAGTTTTATACTCAAATGCTTCATACTGTTTATTCCAGTAAATGCTTTAAGATTATGTTCCAGATTTTTAAGGAAAAAAAGTTAAGTCAAGCCTGCAAGATACAGCTTTCTCAAGCGTCTACAATGCCAGTATGAAAATAAAAAATTAAGTTACATTGATACATCCAAGTTTTTTATATGCAGTGATGAGCACAAACATTAATAGAGATAAAATACTGATGCAAATAACACACCCCAAAATAACATATGCAATTATTTTCCATCATTTACAATACAGTAGTTACAATGACACTTCAAACAGAAAAGCAAAGTAAAAAATCAAAACCCCAACTTCTATTTCATGTAATTAGACTTATACAGAAATTAGAAGGCTAAATAACAACTAGTTAATCACCTAATTTCATAGCTATCTGAAGTGGCAATCGTTATATAGCAGCTTATCTATGATACATTCAAGATAAATGATACAATTTATTACTTGTCTGTAAGCTAAAACACAGCCTCAGTTTAATACCTTTCCTTAAATTCCACCTCTACACTACAATATACTTGAGGTCTATGCAAAAAGTAGCTACCTTTTATATAGGAAATGGATGATTAAGTCTTTGGTGCTGTAAAAGCAACTTCATTTAAACATCACCACCATCACCACCAAGGGGAAAAAAGGGGGGAGGGAACCCAAGACACACTTCCTAGGAAAAAAAAGCATGTAATTTCTGTCCCTGACGGAATGTATTAAATAAGCAACACCACCAACAAGCAAAACAAGTACTACAATGTAAAAATACTATAAAAAATAACCAAAAAAACAAAAACCCTCTCACATGCATAAATGAAAAATTGCACACAAAGAACTCACATCTTTTCAAGCTTCAATAGTAAATATTCTGCTACTATTTATTAAATACTGCATGGTTTGCCCAAGCTAAGATGAAACCACGTCATGAATCAATGAGCATTTTGCATTTTCTTTCATTATCTACTCAATGTCATGCCTACTGCACCTCTAAACATTTTATTAAGTCCAATTATACAGCAAACACTTCCAAAATAAACTTAGATTGTATTGCAGTTTCACTTGACAGTATATAAAATGCTGTGCTGTGACAGTTATCAACTATCCATTAGGTACTGTATCAATTTTTCTTAAGCACTACTAACTGCTTGCTTTTCTTGAAGCTAGATCATTCTGAAAAATCAGACAGCAGAATTCAGCTATAGCAAACATGCTGCCCTCTTAATAAAGAAAAAAACAGCTACTATCTGAAATCATACCACACAAAACCAAAAATGAACATTACTCTATCGAAAGAAAACTAAAGAGTAGGTCTGAATTTTAAGTGCTGCAGTCCTCAACATTTATAGATAGGTAATAACATTAACAACCTCAAATATTTAAGGCACTATGTGTGGGAACGGTTTACAATGCAGCTGAGATTATTAGAACAACATTAAGAGCAAAGTCTAGGCAACATTTTGCCCATGCAAAAGACACATGCAAATGTAAAGAACAATAGTTCAATTTCTCAGGTTAAGTGACCCAACATTTATACACTAAGACACAGGTAATACAATTCACTTGTGTGCTGTAATTCTGATATATGTGCATCTGTTGCGGGATCTGCCTGATTTTTAAACCAGTTTTCCGAATGTTAGTTACACTTGAGAGTGTCTGATGTCTCCAGCTACAAGACATACTGGCAAACTTCTTTACATTTTCTCCAGTTAGTAAAATTAGATAACGCTTATCCATTAACCCTTCAACTTCAAACTTATTTCCATCACTTATTTCTTATTTTCTTACATCCTGTTCTTCTTTTTCTTTTAGCCTTGTGGTCTTATTCCTTTGCAAAATTGAGTAAGTCTCTGTTTAGTGCGTGTATTATGTGGGTTCTCCAGAGAAACAGAATGAATAGGATATATGTAGTTGTAGTTGGTTCACATGATCACTCCCATCGTGGCTGTCTACAGGCTAGAGAACCAGGACACTGGTAGTTGCTCAATTCAAGAAGCTGGAAGCTTCAGAACAAGAGAGAGAAACAAATGATGTAGCCTCAGTCCAAGGTCCATGGCCTGAAAGGTCCCTGGGGAGCGACTGATTGGAGTTCACCTGAAGGCTGATTTCTACTGGCAACAGAAGCATTAAAAAACGCGCCTGCTCCAGAAGGGTGAAACTGCTAGCAGGAACTTTCCCCTCCTGCTTTTCCATCCCATCGGGAGCTCCCACATATTGGATGGTGCCACCCACATTCAGGATGGCCTTCCCCCAATTATTTCATTGACCCACATGCCAGTCATCTCTGGAAATACCCTCACAAGTACACCCAGCCGTATGATTCTACTGATTCTCTAGGGCTCCCTCAATCACTCAAAGTAACCACCCAAATTAACCAAAGCAATGTCTTTTCAGTAGGAAGCAAACATTTAAGTTTAATTACCAAGTTTACCTGGAATTTGTTTCCTTTCCTTTAAATTTATTCTATGGAGTCTTGGCTCAGGAATGCATTTTTTAGTTCTGTAGCCTTTTAAAACATCAGCCTAAAATTAAGTAGATTTTACTTTTCAATAAATTATAAATAAGATTGTGGCCTATACAATTTTCTGCTACACCCAATTATTGCTTATGCAAAATTGCTACTGAGAAGTAATTTTGACCCTGTGAGAACCAAACAGCTTCATGAACTTCTCATATATTATACACTTAAGTCAACTGACAGGTACTCTCATCCACATGACTTCCAATAAACTTTTTAGTGTCTCATTCTTAAATATAAATGGACACTCACTAAAATACTTCTCATATATTATACACTCGAGAATGATTTTAGCTTTGTCTATTATATCAGTGTGTGTTTTCAAGTATTTAATTTCATTGATAGTGAAGAAAAAAATGTTCTGAAAACACATCTGCCATTAAGGCAAAAACTATCAACATCATAAGGATTTGACTACCTGGTGAATGGACTGGATAACACCTAGTTCTTAATAATGGTTAAGTAATAGCAGCAGTTAGATATAAAATAACTTTGGCTGAAAAAAAAGTTTTAAAGACTGGCTCCAAGAATAAAAGGGTAACCTCTATTTGTTAGATTTAACAGAATGTACAATTGGAAATTCAGCTGTTGTCACCAAGGGAAATCAATGGAATATGTTAAATATTAAAGCACTCTAAAAGGCTGCATATTTTAGAGCTTTGAAGATCAGTTTGGTCACATACTATTGTTGATTTAGCATGGAAGAATGTTTTCTGATTCTGGCATTGCCTGCTCTCATTATTCCTCTGCATTTCTCCATATAAGTCTATTGAAATTCAAAGAACAAGATAAAAAAGTAATAAGCATAAAAACCAACACAGACTTCCTAAGTCATTTTGATTTGCTTTCATAGCTGTGGGATCAGATGTTACCAAGTTTGAAGAACTTAGCCTGTTCAGAATACATTAACTTTGTGTCAGCAAATATGCCATCTTGGGATTCCTTTTGGCAAAGCCACCTGTGATAGCAAACTCTCTGATTTTACTTTTGAAATTCTCATGCACCATAGGTGTTAGGGGATGATTTCACTCTCAAAGTAGGTTTAGTACTAGATGCATATATGTTCTAAAGTTAGCCTGATTGAAGGACAAAGGACAGAGAAGGAGTAGGGTTAATAGAAAAGTTTCTTTTTAAAATAGCAACACGAAGATTCAGGTTTTCTGGTTGTTCTGTGGAAGAGGTGCCCTCTTTTTTATGTTTTCATCTGAGTAGACATTTATATTTGTGCTGGTCACAGATGTCAGTGCCCAGAAGCAAAATAGATGATTAGACCACATTTTAGACCAAAATAGGTTTTCATACTGGGCTCTGGGACACTGGGTTTGTGAATTTTGAGCTACACAGTCCAGTAGATAAATATCATACCCTAGATTACCAAGAATTTAGCCCCTTGGCAGTCTTGACTGTGGCACAAAATTTGGGATATGAAGTAAGTGAAAGTCACTGAAAAGTCAAAATATATTTACAAAGTCCTAATACTAAAGATTGCATTTTGACTCTAAAGATTTTCATTCGGGGATTTTATTAATGAACTAAGCATACTAATGCTATGTGTGTTATGTAGTGTTTCAGTTTCCTGCTGATTAGTAAATGATATAAGGGGACTTTAAGTAGTAGAAACTTTTGGAAGTCAAAGTGATTGGTGACTGACAATATCTTAGTGAAGGGAGGGGTAAATCAGATAAATAAAGAGAACAAGACAAAGTTCAGGAGTTTGGGGCCATTAAGTAAAAGAGTAGGACTACATTCACACATGAACATTTGATGCATCTCCTTGTAGAACAGAACGTTAATTTTTCATGAGAGTAGGACATTGCTTAGAATGTGTTTGGGACCAAGAGAATGCTGTTGTTTCTCTCCAGCCCTCCCTCCCCCACAGAGGAGCTGGACACTGTTACTTCCTGGCCATGCTGCAGTCTTTCATGCTTTCTTGGGTTTGCTTGTTCTGAATTCCTTGTTTGGAAGCTGGTCTCTTTATTTGTGAATTCTGTGTCCATCTCTTAGGGAAGAGCACAAATGCAGTTACCTGGGGACTCCAGAATCCTCACACTCCTCCAACAGTGTGTCATAATGTGAATACACCACACACACACAGGCACACACACACATGCACACACTATGGTGAACCGATTAAGTTACCTTTTTTGCAGGTCTTTACAATTTCAAATATTGGCAGTTTCACATAATTTCTTATCCTTTGGCTCTTCTCACTTTGGAAGATATGTGCAAATATTTAATGAATAAACAAACACATAAATCTACATTTGCTGACCTTCGTGTGATATGTTTTCACTAACTTCTGGATTATGTGAGAATTTCAGAATCAGAACAGAAATGTGATTATCTCTGAGAGACATGTTCTCTTATGACATATATCCTAGTTCAAATCCAGCCACTTGGAAGGCTACATTTAAATAAATTATAATCTACCTATTCAATAACAAAGTAACAAATAATGGTAATGAACATTGCAGAATAATAGTGGAAAAATGCAAATTTAAGGAGAAAATAATGTTTATAATTTTATCATCTTTTAAAGTACACACATGCATATTTAAAAATACCTGAAGGACAAAAATTATAAATGTGGTCTTTGTTGTTTTCTTTGGTTTGAAGCAATTGATTCATAAAATATTATGTTTATATGTCAAAATTCTAAAATCAGTTCAATAATTAAAAATATGTAATTTAAAAAACCCTAAAATTCTAATTTATACCTAATGTAAATAAATTATCATTTATTGCATTTCTATTTTCAGTTTCTTCATATGCTTTTTATGAACATATAATAAGATTTTAATATTTTCACCTTCATGGGATTCCTATCTGAAATAATTTTTTGCTTACCTTATCTCTTTCTAATGTCATTGATAGATAAATTTTGATTTTTAAAAGGCACTTTTTAGTTCCTTGGTTTGAAATTTTCTCATACTGTAAAACACTGTGCTCAAATTTCCTTTCATCAATATCCTCTTTTTGTAAAATATTTCCGATTTCCTCTTTACAAAGCTGGAAAAAATGATTGGTAAAATAATCTATGTACACACAGGTTAAATATAATGAATATAACCCGTGGCTTTAATTTTAATATAAAGATAAGTATAAGGAAACTAATTTGTAATAAAATAGGTTTAAATTGAAAATGGGCGTTACTACAGAGAAAGAGGATGGAATTTAAGATATTTCTGATACTTCAAATGGGTATGCTTAACATACGTGAAATCATAAGCTGATCTGTATAAGAAGTACAAAAAAATGAAAGCATAAAAGGATGAGCTCACACTAGAATAAAACTAATGTTAGAATAAAGAGTACATTTTTATTTGTATATGATGAAGGAAAGAAGGAAATGGTCTTAATTATAAGACCATTATAAGTAAATGACCATTATAAGTAAATGAGGAAGGATAAGATTTTTTAAAATAAGCTGGGACTTTGACGGTGCGTCAAGACTTTCATTTATATCATGACAGAGGAGAGAGTAGAGACTTTCTTAGATGACAGTTCTCCTAACTTGACTTCCCATTTGGGAGTCACATATTTAGTCATTGATACTTAAGAGATCATGGTGGACATATCCTTAGATAGGTGGCTGGAAATAAAGGGTGCATGGAAAAGCAAGCAGCACTATAAGACATTGTCAAAAGTCCTCTGGTAGACTTTGGAATGGTATCAGGAATAGAAACAATAGGCAATCACAGAGCTTCCTATTCATTGTAAGGTCTTTAAACAGCATAGAAATATAGGGGGGCTATAGTATTAAATATTTGAAGCTTCATTTGTCAGTGAAATACAGCAAGATGCCTATATTTAGTAAACTTTGCTAATTTAATAGTGTTGATTTTATGTTCATTAAAATCAACTTCAAATCTTCCTTGATACATTTTTCAGTAACTGCACCACTGCACCAAGAACCCTTCTCAGCTAGATAATTTCAGTAGGGTGAGGTTGTATGTGCATGTGTGTGTGTGTATATGAGCGTTTCTTGGCAAATATCATCAGCATTTTTAGTGTAAACAGTTCCTGAAATCACTGAAGTATGCATTGAGTAATCAACAATGCTGGCTCTTTGATTGGAAATGTCTAGAAGTTTTCCTTAGTTAGGTGAAATGTTCCATTCAACATCATGACTAATCCTTATTGAAATCTTCCAATTTGACTTTGATGAATAACATGAAGACTTAAAATGTGAAAATGTTGGAAGTTATTTTCATAAAATTCTCATTATAGTTCACAAAAAGTGGTGAAAATAAGGTTTTGTGTTTAAAAGTATTTCCAAATTCTAAGTAATACATTCTTAGTTATTTTACTTCAGAGTTCCCACTTCATTTAGGAAAATGTGGTTCATAAATTTTTAAGACAGTATACATGTGAAAAACTTTAGCCCTAGAACATGTTATCTGAGCAAGTCTCATTGGCAAAATATAGTATATTGATATAATTTATACACATAAAGTAATAAACAATATATAATTTTTGGTGCCATTATTATTATTGAGAGGAGTAGAGTTTTACAGCCTGAGATTTGAGCCATCATTAAGAAGGTGGAAGTGAGGAGGAATTAGAACCTGGACCAAAGCATTGGGTAGAGAATAGTTCTTGACTGGGTGGGATTTCTTGAACCATCATTTACTTATTTAGCTCAGAGTATTTATTTATTTTTTTCGGTACTGGGGATAGAACACAGGGCCTTGTGCTTGTGAGGGAAGCACTCTACCAACTGAGCTATATCCCCAGCCCTAGCTCAGCATTTTTTCTCATGTACACTTAATCTTCATAAATACCTCCAAAAGTATTATACACATTATGGTATTATTATTGTAATGTTGGTAGGTTGGGCCAAAGCAGGACAAAAAGTGATTTTTAGTGAAGGGTGTAGTAGGCTATTTTAAACTAGTTGATGTATCAGCAACTTTCTTTTCAATGTATAATTTCTTATGGGTCTGTACAAATCGTGTATGTCTATAAAACCCAAAGACTAGGAGAGATGGTGGAGAAATGGCTGATTGCAGTTGAAATATCCCTGCATGTTAGACTTGTCTAATTTCCATAGCTTGTAGCTAATGAGGGTGTAGACTATGACTTGATTGCTATAGATCTCTCCTTTTTTCCATTCAGCTAACACTTCTTTCCACAGGAGCTTATTAACATGATTCATAATTCCTACAGGTAGCAAGTGGGAAAACACATCAACTAGATTAATTATTATTATTATTATTATTATTATTATTATTATTATTGGTATTGGAGATTGAAGCCAGAGGGTACTGAGTCATTTTACCAGCCCTTTTTATTTTTTATTTGAGACAGGGTCTCACTAAGTCACTTAATGACCTCATTAAGTTTTTGAGGCTGGCCTTGAATTTGCAATCCTCCTGCCTCAACCTCCCTAGCCATTGGGATTATAGGTGCTCACCACCATACTTGGCTAATTTGATTAAATTTATAGATATACATAGGTTTGGAATAGGTCATTTGCTTACCATTTCATATGGTTAAAATCAATACTCATAAATTCTGTACATATGAAGAGTTATTATGTCAAAAAAGATCTAAAGGAGTCAGAATCTACTCCAGTTTACATGAGCAGCTCAACTCTGATTCAATGGCTTTTCCCCTTGTGCAAAGGAGCTAACATCTTTAGTTATAAATGGTGGATACCCAATTTGTACTCTATATTTTTCACTGAGCCATTAATGTCATTAGATGATTGGCAAGTATCTTCACAGGATTTGGAATTTTTAAATATGAAGGAAATGTTAAGGGAAGATTAACCCACATTTATTTAATCTATAAAATTAGTCAACATAAAGCTGGCTCTTAGGAACATTATAAGCAACGTTTGCTACTAGAAAAATAATCTGTTGCCTTTCTCTCTCATCTAAGATCTTGCTTTCTCTCTGCTCATTTCAACGGATCATTTCCATCATTAAAACCTGCAGCAAAATCTCCTCTCTCAGTACTTTTCAAAAATACATGAATATTAACTATACTTACTATGTTGTACAATATTAACTGCTAAACTTATTTCTCCTAACTGGAATTTTATAACTTTTGAGTAACATCTTCCAATCACTATACCCAGCACCTGGTAATCACCATTCTCCTCTGTTTGACTATTTTAGATTCCACATAAAAATTAGCAGATTTTAAGTATTTTCACTACAAATAAATAGGTATGTGAGTTAAATGTTAATCAGCCTGATTTGTCATTCTGTGGTATATATATTTTAAGACATCTTATGGTACACCATAAATACATAATTTATCATCTAACAAATAATCTGCCCTCTGTTGTATAACAAAGTATAATTTACTCATAACTTGTTTCTAGACTAATTTCATGTTAATAGATGTAGCCAAAATTGTAAAAGTTTTTGGGTGCTTCTTGTATGAACTACAGAATCTTTATTCTGTAAAGTCTGAAATTCTGAAAGACTATCATGGGAACTGAGTCCTAAGTCATTTTCTTAAGTAATGTTCCATAGACAAATGTTTGGGAGAGATTATTTATCCATCTATTGGAAATTCAAAATTTACTGAGGTTAGTAAAAACTCTGAGAAAGTTTTGGGGGAAATTATTCCATTCTGTTTAACACTTATCTGGCAATTGTATTTGTGGTGATAAACTATTGATATTGTCAGAATCAAGTGTTATATAAAATGGTTTACTAAAGGCTTTGTCCATTAACTCTGAAACTATACTACATGAACCAGCAGTTTGCCATTATGATATTTCTGATATAGAGGATGGTGGCCAATGATCTTTTCCACAGATGACAAAGGAAATACACTTAAATCGTTTACTAATTATAAGTATTTTGTGCCATTGACCATTTGTACTTAAAATACTTGGAGAGGGTTGAGGACTTTGAATTATAATTTTTGATCATTTTGAGCTGATCTAAGGTGTGAGATATTGTGTTGTTTGCATAAGGTTCAATAAATATACATGAATGATCCCAAAGTGTTGCAGAGATTTTATTAACTGGACTTTAAATTCATTTTTTAATGTGTGAATTGCTTCCCTCTGCATTGCTCTCATCATGGCATTGCTAGCATCCAGCACATTACATATTATTATATTTATTTTGTTTATTGTCATTTTCCCCTCCTTCCACTAAATTTCCAGGATGATAAGTGACTTGTTTCCCTTCATTTCTACATTGTTGTATTTTCAGACTGCAGAATAGTGCCTGGCACATGGAACATACTCACAGATGCTTGAAGTTCAATGTATGAGGTAAGCCCTGGGTGGATATGGATTGATATCCAGAGCTCTCATCAGCATGTGGGTAATAGATACATCCATGATGTTAGACAAGATCATTGAGGGAGAGTGTATGAAATGAAGTGGTAAAAATCACTTAACTGATACATTGAGACTCATCAACATCTGTCAGGAGGAAGGAAAGAAAAACTCCAGTGGACACTGAGAAGGAGAAAGGAGAAGACAAGTGGAGAACCAAAAAAAAAAAGCATGTTCTAGAAATAATTGGAGAAGAGACCAACAAGAAGGAAAGTATGTTAAGACTTCTTGAATATGATATGCATCTCTCCTCTAAAAAGCCCTACTTTTAGTTATATTTTCTTTTATAAAGGTATTCTATATTTAATTTTATAAGTTTATAGCAGAGAAATTTTTTAGCAATTCCTAGTTGGTTTTTATAAAATTATAATTACACAGTAATTGTAAAGAACTTTTTATATTCACATCATGATGTTGCTGTTTATTTAAAAGAACATGCTCTTGATTTGTAGAGAAATAATGGATGATTGAGTCAACCTTGGGGGTGACATTGGAAGTGAGAGGGTTAATTACTAGCATCCTTTGTATCTCTAATGCAAGTGAGTGGAATAAATGTAAAGTGGAGTAGTAGTCCCTACTCTATATTATCTTAAATCATGTGGATTCTCCTGGGGCTGATTCAAATCAAATCTGTATATCATTTCCATCATCCTTTGGAGCAGATCCTGAATGGAATGATAAGAGGCATCAGCTTTTAATAATGCAGTAGGAGTTGCATTCCCTTGACCACACACAGGGGATGTCAAACCTCTTTATGGTAGCTTCTAGACTCATTGGTAAACCATTTGTAATAATATTAATGAATTTTGGTAGTATGCATGTACTGTGGATATTTTGTCTTTCAGGATAAATCTGTTCACTCATCCAGAGTTCCTTAGTAGTTAGAATAGTGATGATAAAACTATTTATACTATATTCACATTCAAAATGTGACAGTCTTTTAAGCTCAACAAGGAGGCTTCCATGGATACATCTTTCTAGTGATAACCTAAAAATACTAAATTGCTGTCCATGTTAACTACAGCATGCATGTTTGGGGAGCTGACTTCTATCATCTGCCTTATGATTGATTTCAGGGAAATGTTAATTTACTACTTTGTATTTCATCATTGAAATGCAAAGAAAAGTTTGTTACATGTGCTTTTAAAGTTAACAGCTTTTGGTTCTATGTGCTATAACTCTGTACCTATATAAATGTTTAATAGCAATTCTAATTAATCAATATTAATTGATTGATGAGGAATTATAGTATTCTTAGTAATTTTTTTAAAAATCAGACTGTGACACATAAATACAAATCACTCACTACTCTTATGCTTTATAAAATTGTGGGCCACACTAATTCTATAAACTGAAAATACTTTTGCCTAGAAGAGATGTTTCCATTCATTGTTCAAAAGATAGCATGACATTTGACATAATCAGCATCTCAATGTAGTGGAAGAAAATTAGACTCTCAATTAGGAATTGTGGATCCTAGCTCTGGATCTGCCACAATGCATCTGTCCCTTGATCTCTGGGCCTGTTTCTTTGTACGAGTCCTTTCTTCCATATCTTGAGTATCTTATGATTATGAGTTATATTGATTGAATGAAAAAGAAACCCATGGCCAGTTGTGGATTATGTCTGCATTTGGGTTATCTCTTCAAACTGCCTCAGGTTTTTAAGTACAGTAAGATGAGAGAGGGACTTGACTTTTCTTTTAATGCCATTGAATCCCCATGGGATAAAAGATGTTCAACTCCTGTGATAGAGAAGTTTGTAAATTTTGTGATTCTATCAACAGCTTAATTCTCCAACATGGGTTTCACTTTTGCTGCTGTTCAGGGGTCTTTTGAAGTTTCTGGGAAGGAATTCTTGGCGTTGGGAGGGGAGACAAGCCAGGGCGAGCAGAATTAACAAGAGGAATGTGGCACACATGCTGCAGGCTGCAAGAGCTGTTAGACGCTCCTGCCAAAGTGCTAGTTGCTGGGAAAGAGCAGTCTAGAGTCATCTCTTCAATGAAGCATTAAGCCTGCGCTGGAGAATCTCTGCAGCTTAGCTAGTACCTTGTTTTGCATTTAAAATGATATATCATTTTCTTAACTTCTTTTATAATCATTTTTATGATGATGATCTATGTTGGAAAACATTGGGGGAAAATAGTAATAATAATCTGAATTTTAAGTCTTTGGGGCACAGTTGTACATTTCTAGGTGTTTCTGTGTTTAATATGGTTTTCTCTTGGCCTCCTCAAATGGAAAGCTGTGAAGGAGAAAATAAAATGAAGCTTCAAAAATATTTGCAGTTCTTGATATACGAACTCTGGTTCGTGAGAAAGGCATAGAAAAGCATAGGTTTGTTTGATGTATAAAATCCATTTTAACATTACACGAAAAATCCCAACTCTTTGATGTAATATATCAGGAATCCCATTAAATGTTTTTCTGTTGAAATAGATAAGATAATTGTAGCCTCAGGGCTGTAGAGCTTAGGCTATTCTATGTGTGAATATAACTGTACTCTTTTCATTCTGAAATGTTTAGGGAATACTTTCTGGATCTGTACATTATTCATTGGGGATGTCAAAAATATTAAGTGCAATGAGAACGCTTTTGGAGAAGAAAAGAGAACTACAGAGTAAGGTTGCCTTGAAAAAATTTGTAATCTTATTTGGGTACAACAGTAATACAAATGAAATAAAAGGTGTGTCTATAAGATAAATTGTGACTATAAGAAATTCTGAATATAAAATTCAATTAGGTCTTCATTATAATATTCTTTTAATTCGTCTCCATTGTAGAAAAATGAGCTATTTCACATAGGTAATTTTTAAGTACTTGAAGTTTACCACCTTGATATTTTAATTTGTTATTTTTGATTAGTTTTTATGATATACACTATAATCTTTTCTTGAGTAAAAATCTTTCACTTATATATCAGAATCATTTATGCACATAGATTCTTGGAGCTAGAAAATAAGTTTAGAGACAATCTATTCTAATATTTTCATTAGACAGTTGTGGAAACTGAGTCTGGAGAATTCCCCAAGGAAAGAACAGGGACTAGAATCTAAGGATTGTTGACTGTTGGGATTTTATGATATCATATTGTGCTTTGATATCATCTCCTGGGTCTCTGATATACGTAGGGATATTTTCTTACAGTGGTGAATGATCCTAGATTGCTAGACATTTCTAACTTCTATCTTTATTTTTTTGTGTGATTTTTATTACATTTCCCCCCCGCAGTCAGCCTAACTTTCTAGGACTAACTATATGTCCAAGTTTGGGAAGTGGATTCTAGTTGTTTCCAACATAAACTCAACAAGCAACATGGACAGAGGAGATAGGTTTGTTTCATGGATTTAAGGAAGACACCTGTGTGGCTTCCTGTCGTCCACTCCATTCCACATCCAGAGGACTTCACCTGCCATATGGATGATGAATTCAAACACTGGATTCCCAATTCCTTGAGGTCTCCACCTGCAGTGTTACCCTACACCTCTACATTAGTTACCCTTCTCCATAGCCACTCCTTTGGCCTTCTGAGGACTCTGACACTTCACAATTAAAATCTTAAATAAAAAAATTCTATCTCATTTAGCATCTCTCACTGTACCTGTTTCAAAATGAAAAGACAGTTAGGTCCTTGAGCTAATTTATATTTATTCTCTGTGTGTGTGTGTCCTCCTGTGTTTATTTTCTTTCCCTATCAGCTTGCAGTTTCTGCTCCTCCCCTTTGACCACTCTCTTGACATAATCCCTAAGTCCTTTGAACCTATTTTTCATTCCTTAGTCTGTGATAAGCAACTTAAAACAAATGTCTCCAACAGAAGGCTGTTGGAAAGTTGCATAACTCCAAGATGAGTGCCTCCATAAATTCAGTCTCCAGACTAACATGGTATTTTAGCACTGTTCAGAGTTTCATCTATATTTGCCTAGACAGTTTTTTTCCTCCTGTTTCTCACAATTTGCAAAAATTTCCTCTTTTTCAAACATGTTTTTCTCTTTCTTTTGCTCTCATTATTGTTGGGTGTTGTTATGTCACAGAAAAAAGAAGCTGTCAAGTGAGGACACCCTCAACTTCCTGCCACCAACCCTCAAATATAGCAGCCCTTATGTCCTTTTCTCCCAGATAACTGTATATCATGAGGTAGAGATTTAATTTTATTTTCCTTTTTCCATATGAATACGTAGTCATCCCATTACCATATGTTAACTAAGCCATTTTTCCTCACAGATTCTTTGTTTTTTATTGTCATCCCTATTTTTTCCCTTTATGCCTGGTCTGTTTCTGAGTTCTCTATCTGATAAGCAAGTCTATTTCTCTCTCGCCAATTAACACATAGTTTAATTACTACAACTCTTTGTAGGTCTTGATATAAAGAGAAGAAATCCTCCTATGTGATTCTTTTCTTCTAAATAATGTTATCTGTTATTGGGATTTTCTACCACATGAACTTTGTAATCATATTTCTAAGTTACATTAAACAAACAAACACTTTTTTGGGATTTTGATAAATAGTGCAGAATTTATTAACTTGGGAGAGAACAGAAATCTTTACAACATTAAATCTTCTAACTCATAAGTATGGTATATCTCTCCATTGAATCAGATCTTTTATCTCTTCTAATAATGACATATTTTCCTCTAAAGAAGTTTCTATAATATTTTTAGGATTTTCCTTGTGTATCTTGGTTTTTGAGGCTATTTTGAGCCAAAATTTCAACTGCCTAACTCCCCACCTCCACCCCAGAGTGATCTTTCAAACCTGTTGTATCAACTCAAAAAAAGATATCTGCCTAAAATCCTTAAAGGCACTCTCATTGCCTTTGGTATCAATATTTGGGCTCTGTCAGGACATATATATTTCTCATAAACTGATTCTTTTCTCTCCAGTCTCGTTCTTCATGCGAACCTTATCTTTCAGTTTAAATCCCAGCCACATAGAGCTCTGTGTTATCCTTGATTCTCCCCATCCCGCCCTTGGCTTCTCATGCCTATGGACTCATTGACACATGCAGTCAACTCAGTCTCCAAAACTGTGTATCCAAACTGCAGTCATTCATTGGCATCAGTACTGTTTCCATTATTTCTGTCCCGGGTGAAAGTAGCCTCTAACTGATTTCCTTGCTTTTGTTCTCACCTGGTAGTTTATCTCAGACACAATAGGGGTGATTTTTGAAAAATGTAAATCAGGTTATATACCTCCCCTGCCTCATGCCCCTTGGTGGTAAATATAATAGAAAATGCTTACTCTGGCTAACTGAATCCCATAGGATCTGATGCCTGCCCACATGTCACCTCCTTGCAGGTCAAAGCATTGCAGTCATTTTGTCCCATTCAGTTTTTGTTTCTCAAATACGTCAAGACTTTGTAGTGTTTTTTTTTTTTTTTTTTTTTTTTAATTTCCTTGCATGGACTTTGTCCCACCCAGATTAAATAGTAGACCAGAGATCTTGCTGGTCTTGCCCATGGCTCTCTTCCCAGCCACCTTAGGGTTTAATAACTATCTGTTGAATAAATGAATGAGTATATTTCTTTTTGGTTCCTCAAATGCACTGGGTTCTTGTCTTCAGTTCATCTTCCTTGTTTCTTTTTGCCTAAAACAGCGTTCTCTGATTCTCTCTGACATTCTTTTTCATCTTTGCCTAAATACTAGTTTGATTTCACACTTGGACAACCTTCCCTGGCCCTTAGTCTCCAACTTTTTCAGCGTGTTGGGGCAGAAGCTCAGTATATATCCTTGAACAGCATGGACAGCCCCTGCTATGCTGTTGTTTCCTGCTGGACTATAACCCCTGTGGGCAGGGGTTGCCACCCACCCTGCCACACACTGTACTGGAGGCACTTGGCACCATCCATTGCTCATGATGTAATTATTCAACAAGTAGATTTTTAAATACAGAAGGGCAACCAGTAAATCAGAGAAAGGTGGTCAGGGGAGGGAGAAGGAGAGATAAATGATGGTTGAACAAAGAGTAAATGAGACTTAATCATTGAATAGCCAAAGGTTGTTTTTTTTTTTTTTTTTTTTTTCTTTTTTAAAATTTCTGTCTCTTGTCCATATTCCTAACTTCTAATAGTATCTGATAAATAGCCTTTGGAAAGTAAATTAATGCATTTCATTTTCAATGAATTTTATTCAGGAATCCAGAGAAGTTTAGAAATATCTGAATGAAGTTTATTTTTCTGAACTTGTGATTTATCTCTAACAAAGCTGGATAAAGTTGTTTATGGAAAGAAAAAAAATAACATTTCCATGGAATTGAAGTACTAATCTCTACCATCACTTTTTTTTCTAGGCCTCACTAACCCTTTAAATGCCTCCAGAATGTCCTGACCCAGCAACAGAATGCACTTTGGACCAGTGAGCAATCCTGTCAGAGAAGTGTTCTGCAACTGCTCTGAATTTGATATCTTTTCTCTATTGCCTGGAGATTTTCTCTGGTTTGATCCTGGCTTCTTTCCTTGTCTCTCTGGCTTTCTGGTTTATTCTCTCTTGGTCTGTGAAAACTACTGCTTACTTATCTGTTGAGCTCTACTTTGAACCTGGGTTAAGTTTTATGTTCACATGTTGTGTTTCCCTTTCTGACAATAAAGCTACGGACCTAAGCCCTAGTCATTTCCCAGTTCCTCATGTTACAATACATTTTACAAAAGAAAAAAAGGAAAAAGTATTTAAAAATCTACATTTAAAGAAATATGGCTTCTTATTGGTTACTTTTACAGGAATAGTTAGAAGGTTTATTTTTTTACTTTTTTATTAGAGCATTATAATTATATATGTAATACTGGGATACATTGTGGTCTATTTTTACATACACATATATAATTTCGTCAATTTAATTCCCTAGTATCTACCCTTTATCTCTCCTTCTCCCTCCCTTGACCACCTTCCTCTGATCTACTGGTTGCCCTTCTGTTTTTTGTGAGATCTCAATTTTATTTCCTTTTTTCCCACTAGCTTCCACGTATCAGAGAAACCCTGGACTTTCTGAGTCTGCCCATTTCATTTAACATGATGTTCTCCAGTTCTATCCATTTTCCTGCAAATGACAAATTTTGTTCTTTATGACTGAGTTTAACTCCCTTGTGTGTGTACACCACATTTTCTTTATCCATTCATCAGTTGATGGACACCAAGGTTGATTCCATAACTTGGCTATTGTGAATTGTGTTGCTATAAACATGGGTATGCATGTATGACTATGGAATGCTGACTTTAGTTCTTTTGGATAAATAGCAAGGAGTGGGTAGCTGGGTCATATGGCAGTTCCATACCTAGTCTTTTAAGGAAATTTATGCTGATTTCCATAGTGGTTGTACTAATTTACAATCCCACTAACAATGTATAACTGTTCCTCTTCCCCCACATCCTCACCAGTAGTTATTATTATTTATATTCTTGATGATTACCATTCTAACTGGAGTGAGATGAAATCTCAGTGTAGTTTTGATTTTCATTTCTCTGATTACTAAGGACATTGAACATTTTTCCATATATTTGTTGGGAGATTTGTGTTTTGTCTTTTCTTTTTTAAAATCTTTTCCATATTTTTGTTTGTACATTGTGATTATACATAATCGTGGGATTTGTTATTACATATTTGCATGTGCACACAATGTCACAATATAATTCGGTCAATATTGTTCCCTTGTTCTTCACCTTTCCTTGCCCTCCTCCCTCCCTCTGGTCATTTGTATTTCTTCTATTGAAAAATATTTGCATAGTTCATTTGCCCATGTATTGATTGGGTTATTTTTGGGGGGAATGTTAAGTTTTTTTGAGTCCTTTTTAAAATTTTGGATATTAATCCTCTGTCAGAAAAGTAGCTAGCAAAGATTTTCTCCTATTTTGTAGGTTCTCTTTGTTTTTGTTTCTTTTGCTGTGAAGAAGTCTTTGTTTTTGTTTTTTAATGTCATGCCATCCCATTTATGAAACTTGCTAGCGTTTCCTATGGTTTAAGAAGCTTATTGAAGAAGTTGTTGGCTCTGCCCATATTTTGGAGTGTTGCCCCTATGTTTTCTTCTAGTGATTGCAAAGTTTCTGGTTTAATTTCTAGGTTCCCGAAACACTTTGAGTTGACTTTCGTGCAGTGTGAGAGAAAGGGATCTAGTTTAATTCTTCTGTATATGGATGTCCAGTGTTCTTGGCACCATTTGTTAAAACTTTTTTTCTTTTTTCCCTTCTCAAAAGTATGTTTTTGGCACATTTGTCAAAGATCAGATGACTCTATCTGTGTGGGTGTGTCTCTTTATCTCCTATTCTGTTCCATTCTGTGAGTCTGTTTGTATGCAGCTTCCTGGCTTTAACTGTTTCTGCTGGGGAGGGCCAGGGCTTTCTCCTGTGCAGGATCTGTTCACTGTTTCTGAGCTCATTTTCTGCTGGGATTAAGAATTTGCTGGATAGCAGCTGTCTGTTTTTCTTAAACTTGGTGGGAGAATTTCTTTTGGCTCCTTGGAGGGGAGTTTCCAAGCACACTTGCCTTCTACTACTTTTATTAATTCCCTTTCTATTCTAGGAAGTGAAATTTTTGGTTTTCACCTGGCTGCTAGCTCACCAAGTTATCCACCTGAGGTTTCCCACAGTCTTCCTACTTCGGTTTGCCAGGGCAGAGATGCTGTTTGAGTTCACTCTTGGTGAGCCACTGTGGTACCGTGGATTCCTCTGATCTGCCATCTTTCCTCTTCTCCAACAGTTAGTTCTTAAAGTCTAAGTAGTAAACACTCTGTATTTAAAAGTAGTTTTACATAATGAATCATATGTATCTTTGAATTTTGAATGGTTAAATACTATTGAAAAGATTCTAGATGAAATTTTAATAATTAAAAAAAGGATTATCAAAGAGAATGATAATCATTAGAAAGATACTAAAATCACACATGATTCTGTATGAAAAAATTTACCTCCAAACTGTATCATTTCAAAGCCAAATTTAATTTTGGTGATGGTGATGTCAACACAGATGACTATGAACTAGTCTGCACATATTTATACAAATGAAGACAAGTTTAGTCCAATGAATGTTTTGCTTACTTGACATTCTCAAATAGGGCATGCTGAAGTTATTTTTCATCTTGGCTTTGATTAAAATGGTTCCTTCCAGTTTTCAGGAGGAGAAACATTTGCCAGGAAAATGATTCCATTGTCCAACTTCTAATGAGTTACTATGAACAGTGAGTCATTTTTTCTTTTGTCTAGGTAACATTTGATCAGTAACTTATTTTTTTTTTTTTGTATTGAGAATTTAACCTAGGTGCACTTACCATTGAGCCACAGTCCCAGCTCTTTTTATTTTTTATTTTTAAACAGGATCTCACGAAGTTGCTTAGGGCTTTGCTAAGTTGCTGAGGCTGACCTTGAACTCCATGATTCTTTTGTCTCAGCCTCCCAAATCAATGGGATTACAGGTATATACCCCTGCACCCGGCTATCAGTAACATTTAAAGAGCATAAAATATGCTTAAATTGCCTGTCTATTTAATCAGACCTAGTAAATTGACCTCATGTTATAAATTAGTTTAGAATAAGAAAAGATTCTAAACAAGCTTTGTAATTGTTTTAAACAATCTTTCATTACCTTATTAATTATCATTCCTTATTTTCTTTAATGGCATTATCTACTGGTTGACTTTGGATAAATGAGAAGTTTCTGTAAGAGGTTGAATGTTGGTAAAGTCCAGCACAATTAATAATTGGATAGAAAAATCTTTCAAAATCATGAATGGGGTTGATACATGGCAACTGTTTTATGGATTGCCATGTATCAACAGAGAAAACAGAGGAGGTAGGAAATAAAAATAGGTGTACTAGCATGGATAATATTTTAAGAGATAGGAAACTCCAGAATCCTAGAGAGCCACTGACCAAGCCGCTCACTCTCCACCGTCTCCATTTGTCAGTCATTGACTGACATTTGACTTCAGTCAGAATCTTGCCTGCCCTCACCTCTGTTCTGGATCTTATCCCTTGCTTGTTCTAGGGGCATTGCTTTATGGATTATTGTTTCTGTTTTCCTCAGTTTAAATATCTGAAATTTCTTACTTCTTTATTCTAAGTCATGAGCATACTTGAAGTGCTCCCCTCCCAAATCCAAAAACTCCTTGTCATTAAATTCTACTCTTTTCCTTTTGTTCTTCTTAACTGCATTGTAGCTATCTTTCTTTCTTTTAGTTTTTCCTTTAAAGTCCACAGACACCAGGTCTTCTTCATCCATGAGTTCTGCATCTGTGGAGTCAACCAATTGCAGATAGAACATATTTGAAAAAAATGTATTGAAAATTTGTACTGAATGAATGCACAGTTTTTCATTGACACGATTCCCTCAACAATACAGTATGACAGTTATTTACATAGGCTGACAGATCTGGCTCCATGAGCATGTTATAGGCCAGACTCTAAGGGAAATGACTAAATAGACTCCATTTTGCTCTGAGACTCCATGTTATATAGGAAATAAGCTTCTCCCATGGGAACACCCCGCCTCTGTGCCCATCATCAGTTACTTAGTGTGACATGTTTAACAATACAGAATGATAATTCCTATGTAAAGAAACATTGCTCTCTTTTGATCCCTATTGCTCCTAAACAATGTACCATGTGAACAGTGATTGTGCAGATATTAGCAACCATTCTTTAGTTTGTAACTAGGTAAGGGTCATTCTGACCCACCTCCCCCTCTGTCGATGATCTCATGATGTTAATGTGTAATTTCGAATCATAGCAACAGACACTTATGATTAATGTGATTTTTGATATAAGAACCCCTACAACCCTGTGGTCAGGGCTGTTCTCCCAATAGCCATTTTTTGGGGCATTGTGTGAGAGAGACAGCCAGCCAGCCGGCTTAATAAAGACTCTCAAATTTGGACTTGTCAGTGGTGATCAGTCTGTTCTTAAGTTGCGCCCCATAACAATAGTCTTTACATCAAGTTAGGTATCACATTTTTTATTCAAAGTAGCTTATTAGAAGCGACTAAGTGAAGTGTTCCTTTGTCTTTTCTGTTATAAAGCCTTGGACTGACAGCCACACAAACCAGCTCCTTGGGTTCCTGGGGGCTTATCCCTCATCCTCATCCTTCACAGACGTATCTACAAGAAGCACTGAAGGGCTGAAAAGAGGCATTTTTCACCTCCCTGGGCTCAGCTAATTGGCTATAGAGTCTCACTGAGAAAACAAGGAATAGTTCTCAGCCACTTGCGGTCCCTCCAGCCAGGATGGAGCTCAGAGAGGTCAGGACATGTCAGCCTGTGCTCAGTGTGGGCCTTTGGGAGCAAATGGAAGGAGCACAGCTTCTTTGGTGGCTCTTATGGGTCCCAGGACAACCAGGGACCTCTCCTCTCAAGATAGTCTGTCTCAGCCTGAGGAACACTGTCCTCTTCTCACTAGGTAAAGGTCCATTCCACAGGATCAAGAACTGAAAGAGGCTAAGTAGTTACTGGGTCCAGGAACCTAATCTGACCCCAAATAAGAAGGGAAATAAAAACCAGAGGCGACATGAGACAAAAGCACTCAAACACAGTCTCATTCAAATGATTCAACAGCATGCTGAGGAAAACAGGAAGCATATAATTTCTCACTATTAAGTATAATATTAGTTATAAGTTTGTTTGCTTGATTTGATCCATGTTCTATAGCAAGTTGAGGAAGCTCCCCTCTATTCCTAGTTTGCTGAGAGTTTTAATCATGAATTGGGATTTAATTTTTTCAAATTCCTTCTCTGTAATGGATAAAAATCATCGATTGTCTTTCGTTAGCCTGTGGATGAGATGAATGACATTAATAGCTTTTGAAATGTTGAACCAGTCTTGCATACTTGGAATAAAACCCACTTGGTTGAGATGTGTAATTCTTTTTATACAGTGTGAGGGATTCTATTTACTAATATTTTGTTGAGGCTTTTTGCATCTATGTTAATAATAGATACTGATATTTCCCTTTATTAGAAAATATTTTTGGTAAAATATTGAGAAACTTTAAAAATGTTTTATTTTAAATTTCAATTGACAATTAAAAGCTGTTTGTGATGTGTAGTATGATTTTTTTTTTTTTTTTTTTTTTTGGGGGGGTACTAGGGTCGAACCCAGGGCCTTGTGCTTGCAAGGCAAGCACTCTATGCATGATGAAATGGCTAAATCAAGTAAATTAGCATATGTATTACCTCACACACTTTTTTTTTTTTTTTTTTTTTTGTGGTAATGATAACAGTCTTGGAAATCAGGATCACCAACCCCACACCTGTGAAATGCTGAGGCAAGCATAGAAAACAAGTTTTATTTAAAAGACAGAACAAAGAGACAGAGTGGGAATGGGGTGTCTTGTTTTTTTATAGACCTCCCCCACCCTCTTTCTTTCCTCACCAAAAGGTAGGAAAATGTTGCCCAGAGGGTAATTGCTTGTGTCTGCAGTGTTAACAACCTGTTGAGCAGGGAAGTGCTCTCCAGAGGTTAGCTGTTAGCAACTTATTTCCTTTTCTTTGATAATCAGTTACCTGTCCTTTGCCCGTTCTCAGTAGGAATGCCTAAAATCTATCCTAACAATTTTCACATATACAGTATGCTGCTATTAACTGTGATTACCATGTGAAGGATATGGAATAAATAAACCCTAGGGAGAAGGGGGAACAACAACCCCCAGGGAGAAAGGAGGACCATGCTGGGAGTCCCACCTGCGGGGAGAAGGAAATCAATGGGCTCTAAACTCTCACAATTTCTGGTTCTCCATCTATTTTCCTGACCTCTCAACCAACACATTCTGCTATAATTAAGTCTCCAGTGATTAAGTCACACTAAATATTCTCCTTAAACCCTGTAAAAACCAGACCACTTTTGAAACTAGTTGCCATTTTCTCTTCTGAAAATGTGCCATTCCTCTGCTTAATGAAGACAGCTTGCTGATCCACCGAGATCTGTGCCCCATTTGGGTTATTTTTGCCTTCACCATGTTGTACTCTAGATCTGTGGAATTTATTTTTCCTGTATAACTGAAACTTTGTATCCTTTGAACATTTCCCCAATTCCCTCCCCCTCCAGACTCTGGCAACCACCATTCTACTTTCTGTTTCTCTAAGTATAATTGCTTCAGATACCTCTTGAAAGTGCAATCATGAAGTGCTTGTTCCTTCTGCTGTCATGTTTCACTTGACCTAATGTCTCAAGGCCTATTGATGTTGATGCACATAATAGGATTTTTTCTTTTTTAAGGCTGAATAATATTCCACTGCTGTGTATTTGCCTTATTTCCCTTATCCATTCATCTGCTGATGGACGTTTAGGTTGCCTCCACATTGAAGCTTGTGAATAATGCTGCCACAAACATGTGCATGCAAGTAGCTCTTCAAGATAGTGATTTCAAATCTTTTGGATAAAGACCAGAAGTAGGATTATTGATTGTTTTGCAATTCTATTTAAAAAAATTTTTTTTTGGAGAATTTCCATAATATTTTCCATAGTGGTGGCATCATTTTACATTTCTATCCAAAATGTATAAGGATTCTCATTTCCTAACCGTTTGCTAATATTTTATAGAAAAACTTCCTGCCAGATGTGAAATGATATCCCAGTGTAAAATTGATTTGCAGGTCTCTGGCGATTAGTGACACTGGGCACATTTTCTTATTCCCATTGGCGATTTGTACGTTTTCTTTGGAAAAAATGTATGTTCAAGCTCTTTTGTTGATTTTTAAGATTTTTATTTTTTTGCTATGGAGTCGTAGGTCTCTCATTTTTAAAGGATAATTTCTCTGAGCAGAGGATTCTTTGTGTGTATTTTTCCCCCCAATGTTTAATATTTCATTTTGATCTATTTTAGCTTGCATGATATCTGGAATAATACCCATATTCATTTCTATATAGGTCAAGTGTTTTCCCCTCTGATTTCTTTCAAGATTTTTTTTCTATTTGTCTTTGATTTTCTGTAGCTTAAATACCATATTCAAGTTATAAGTTCTTTCGGTTTTATTCTACTTGGTGTTTTCTGAGTTTCCTGATCTGAGTTTTAATGTCATTAATTCTCAGCCATCATTACTTTACACATTTCCCCTCCTCCTTTTTTTCCTGGTATTCCCATTACATGTATGCTGTGACATCTGTAATTTCACAGTTCTTGGATATTCTGTTTCTCTTTTTAAGATTGTTTTTCTTCTTGCTTTAGAGTCTTAGATGTTGCTGTTAACATTTCTTCAAATCTACTGATCCTTTCCCTAGCCATACCCAGTTTATTGATGAATCTCTTAGAGTCATTCTCTATTTGTGCTATGGTGTTTTTTTTTTTTTTTTTTTTTTTTTTTTTTTTTTTTTATTTCTAAGTAAAAACCTTTTGACTTTTCTTGGAGTTTCCTCTGATTCTTAGAGTTTCCACCTCTCTGCTTACATTATCCATCTGTTTTTTACTTTTCCCCTCAGTTTTTCCCCATTAGAACCATGTTCATATTTATCATGGTTGTTTTAAATTTTTGGTTTGATAATTCCTCTATCTCTGCAATACTCATTATAGGCCTGATTCTTGCTCTGTCTCTTCAAATTGTGTGTGTGAGTGTTTTTTTTTTTTCTTTTATTATGTCTTGCAATTTTTTTCTTTTTTTTTTTTGTGAAAACTGAGCATAGTGTATTGGGTAAAAGAAATTAGCGTAAATAGGCCTATAATGTGAAGTTTTGTGTTTATCTGCAGAGTAGTTAGGCTATGTTTATGGTTTGCCATGGCTGTATGTATGTGTCCCTGCTTCAATCCCCCATTGTCTTTGAGTTTCTGTAACAAATTCTTTAATAAGACCTGATCCGCATTTCTTTCAGGTATAATGACCTGTTATTATACAGGACCCTTACTGATATGGTGGTGTGGCATGGTGGGAGGAAAAACATTCTGTATTCCTGTGATTTGGTTTCTGTCTTTTGTTGAGCCTGTGCCCCTCCGCTGTGGTTTCTGAGTACTTCTCATCTTTTTTCCCTCCCCTTTGTTACATAGGAAGGTTAGAGAGGGTGAGAGAGTTGTGTGTATGTTTTCTCACAGGTTAGGCTCTGATAAAACCCCAGCTTAGATAGCCTCTCCTAAAGAGTTTCCCCTAAGGGCAGGCCTTCTAACGAGAAACACAACGCTCTGGGCATCCTCCAAGATGGTTATTTCCTTTTCTCATGCTGGGAAGAACCAGGTAGAACTCCTGAAGTAAAACTCAAAAAGATATGAGCCCTCCCTCGCAAGGGCTGGTCACCCACAGAGTTCCTTTTTTTTTCTTTTTTTCTTTTTTTTGTGGTGCTGGAGATTGAACCCAGGGCCTTGTGCATGGGAGACAAACACTCTACCAACTGAGCTGTATCCCCAGCACCCCCCAGAATTTTTAATTCTCAAATTGGTCCTTGCTGAGTCTCCAGCAATTTGTCAACTGCAATTTAAGTTTTCTTATCCCTGTACTGGTTCCCATGGATATTCCTGCTCTTCATTTTCTACTTTGGTAAGATATGATTCTTGGTATCTTTTTTATGTGACTTAAAATTTGGTGGGGAAGCATTTTGTCCTGTGACCTCGATCTATGGTAGACCTAAGAATACTTGTCAATTTCAGTTTGTTCTATTTTTTTTTTTTTTTTTTTTTTTTTCTGGTTAGGAGTTTTGAGTTCCCAGCTCCTTGCATGTGGACAAGCTCTTTTCTTCTTCTAAATATGTAAACTTATTGACAAAGTATTCTATATTCAACCTGTCCTCCTTATTTCCCACTTTTTAACTCCTAGATATTCAGACTTTGGCCTCACCTACCAATGATATGGCTCTTAGTGAGCAAAACTCCTAATTGCTATCTAAACCTGTCTCCAGGGCTCTGCCATTGAGCAAGCTTCCATCATCTGGAACACACCCTATTAAAATATCTTTAGGATTCAGAGGAAGATGGCAGAAGTGAGCTAGACAGCAGTCCAGCGCTCAAGTCACAGAAAGTAGGCAGTGAAGGAAAAGCAGAACTGAGAAGTGGGTGATGAAATAAATCCTCCAAGACTTGATATTACATAGTCTGAGAACTGGAGAAACCAGAAGATGAGGTACCAGAGTAGAAAACAAACGCAGAATGCCCTAACCCCACCCCCAACATGAGGGCCGAGAAGGAGGAGGGGCATCAGCGAGGACGGCAGAGCAAGACATTCTCTCAAGCTCACCTATTTAAATACAGTTGGAAAGAAGTCAAAACTTAAAGCGCAATAGCAACAGAAAGTTTCTTAAAACAGTGCAAATAGCTTAAAACCAAATTGTGAAAAGAAAGCAGAGCCTGGTACCCACAGCCATCTTGTGGCGCCAGCAGCGAACCAATCACCCTCTTAAATCAGCATGGTGTCTTCCCATGCCCAGTTAGCTGCAAATTAAACCAAGGGAAGTCCTGTGCAGTGGGATCTCTTAAAAATCCAGCCAGAAAGAACTTCTAGAAGTACCAGTACTAGCCCTAAATCACTGAAACTGCTCTACTCCTCCCCCTTCACCACAAACAAGGGGAATGAAGTGGGCTAGAGGGAGCTCTCTCTGGAAAGTGCACATGCAGCCCTGCTAACCCTCTGTGACTCAGGCAAGGACATCTACTTGCTTGCTCCACATGGTCAGAGGCAATAAAGCAGCAGCTTCTGCCCTCAAAAAAGGAAGGCAGATTCACCAGGCCCCCAACCACTGACTCTGAAGGGAGGTACCACAAGACAACAAGGGATAGTTCTTGGGATTCTGATTACAGGGCAGGATTCCAGGACCTATCAGAGGGAAGCTGCCTGAATAGCCAGTGACATAAAGACCCAGCAGGAAATGTCTGTAACTATACAACAGGTAGGGACTGATACCATCCTTAATAGGTGCACAGCCTGGACTGTGATCGTAACTGACAATGGTCAGGGCACTTTCTGGATACCAGTGGGTCCTTGCCCTGTGAATCAACATAAGCCATTCACAACCTGGAGTAGTAGAAACTAGAATCCAAGTGCACTACCTGAGTCCCTTCACTACCTTACCTCAGAGAGCAGCATTGGCCAGGGGAATACTTCTGCACCACCAGAGCACTCACAGAAAAATCCACAACCAGTGATCCTGTGCCCACAGACGGTCACCAAGACCTTCACTACTGTGAAAAGGAACAGTAGAGGGGAACAGGTGTACAATGATACACAACAATCTCAGAGACACTCCAGAGCCTACATCCTAAACTACGAAAACAATAGAAACTCCACACCATCCAGTCAGCTGCAGTCCCTGGAGCTGACAAACCAGAAGCTGCTGGTGGGACAATCATAGCAACTAGGAAATGGTACCCTGTCCTCTTGCAACACAGGAGAGATCCATGGTCTGTGACTGGTGGACATCTGCTTAATGTTCAAACTCTAATGCAGTTCAAACCATGAATCGACAAGAATTTTATTCACCCGGACATGGTATAACTCTAACATCAACTTTGCTCATATAAATAACTCTTTAACTTGAATAATAATTGTTACCCCAATAGCCAATGTTATACCTCCAAGCCACGTGATTTAAAACATTAATAGGAATCAAATCTTCCTGTTTTTGTTTTCCTAGCTCTAGTTTATATTTGCTTCTCTTATCCCCTACTCACCCCTGGGACTATCAGCTACAACCTCAAATAACACCCATCCTACCTTGGTGTAAGTTACTATTTTATAGCTTCTTCCTCTCTCTCTCTCTCTCTCACTCTCTCTTCTCTCTGTCCCTCTCTCTCTCTCTTCCCCTTTCCTACTTGCCCAATCTTGTTCCTCCCTTTTAGCCCTTGCTTAAGGATATAGTAAGATTAATCGATTTAACAACTAATTCTAGACCTGTTCCAGAACTTTATTATAGGTATATACCTGAATTTGAGGTACAGTAGAGATCACCTGACCTTATTGTTATATAAGGTCAGCATTGACTATAATAAATAGGGCTCAGTGGAATTGCTTAAAGTAAGGGCTGATATTTAGTCAGCAAAGATCACACATTGAATTAAAATATCATTATCTGTATATTCATCCAACACAGAACTCTTAAGGAAGAGAGTCTCATAAAGTCTCAAAAGGAAAAATCAGAACCATACTGATAGATGGGTAGACACAGAAAAATATGAAAAGCCAAGGGAACAAACCATTCCAAACAACCCAAATTCCTCAACAATGGACTTTATTGACATGGCAGTGGAGGAAATTTCAGAAAAGGAATTTAGAAAGTTTGTAGTTAAACCTTTCCATGAGCTAAAAGACAATGTATCTTATTACATTATCAGAAACTATTTTGAAAATATATACTCCAATAGCTAGAAAATCTTGAGGACAGATAAATTCTTAGAGACCAGGAGGATATAGAAAACTTAAACAGATCAATTGCAATAATGAAATTGAAGAAGTCATCAAAAGCCTACTAAGTTCTACCAGACTTTTAAGGAAGAACTAATATTAATCCTTTTCAAATTATTCCATGAAATAGGTACAGAGGGAATTGTCCAAACTCATTCTATGGCTGCAGTACCACTCTGACACCAAAATCACGCAAAGACACACCAAGGAAGGAAAACTTCAGACCATTATCCTTGATGAACACAGATGCAAAAAATTCTTAATAAACTACTGGCAAACCACACACAAAAACATATTAAAAATATAGTGCACCATGATCAAGTGGGTTTCAGCGCAAGGATGCAAAGTTGGTTCAACATATGGAAATCAATAAATGTAATTAACCACATAAATAGACTTAAAGACAAAAATCACATGATTATCTCAATAGATGCACAAAATGCATTTGACAAAAAGCAGCATCCATTCATGTTTAAAACACTAGAAAAACTAGGGATAAAAGGAACATACCTCAAAATTAAGAAAGCTATATGTGACAAACCCAAGGTCAACATTATTTTGAATGGAGAAAAAAATGAAAGTATTTCTTCTAAAAACAGGAACAAGACAGGGATGCCCACTTTCTCCACTCCTATTCAACATAGTCCTTCAAACTCTAGCCAGAGCAATTAGAAAGAGAAGGAAATTAAAGAGATCTGAACAGGAAAAGCTCAAGTTATCTGTTTGCCAATGACATGATCCTGTATTTAGAACACCCAAAAAACTCCATTAGAAGATTTGTAGAGCTTGTAAATTAACTAAGCAAAATCACAGGATACAAGCTAAACACCCATAAATAAGTAATAAACATTTACTCCAAAGATGAATCTCTGAAAAAGCAATTAGAAAAACTATCCCATTTCACAATAGCCTCAACAAAACAAAACAAAACAAAATAAAACACAACAAAAACTTGGGAATCAATCAAACAAAAAGGTGAAGGTTCTCTCCAAGAAAACTATAGAACACTAAAGAAAGAAATTGAAGAAAACATTAGAAGATGGAAATACCTCTCATGTTCTTGGATTGGCAGAATTAATATTGTTAAAATGACCACACTACCAAAATGCCATACAGATTTAATGCAATTCTCACCAAAATTCCAATGAAGTTCTTTGAAATAGAAAAAGTTATAGAAAAAGAGGTCACAAAATTCATTTGAAAACATGAGAGACCCAGAATATTCAAAGCAGTTCTTAGCAAGAATAATGAAGTAGGAGGCATCATAATACCAGACCTCAAATTATACTACAGAACTATAGTAACAAAAACAGCATTATATTGGCACCAAAACAGGTATGAAGACCAAGGAAATAGAGCAGAAGACAAAGAGACAAACCCACATAAATATAACTGTCTCATACCAGACAAAGTTGCCAAAATCATATGTTGGAGAAAAGACAGTCTTTTAAACAAATGATTCTGGGTAAACTGGAAATCCATATGTAGTAGAATGAAATTTAACCCCTATCTCTCACCCTTCACAAAACTCAACTCAAAGTGAATCAAAGACCTAGAAATTAGACCAGAATCCTTGCATCTGCTAGAAGAAAATGTTGGTCCAATACTCCAATATGTCACCTGAGGAGCAGACTTCCTTAACAAGACTCGTAGAAGCAAAATAAAAAATCAATAAGTGGGATGGCATCAAATTAAAAAGCTTCTTCACAACAAAGGAAACAATCAAGTGTGAGAAGAGAGTGCCTTCAGAATGGGAGCAAATTTTTACCACCTGCTTCTCAGGACATTAATATCCAAGGTATACAGAGAATTCAAAAAACTTAACATAAAAAAAAACAATTAATAAATCATCAAAGGAACTGAACAGACACTTTCAAAAGAAGAAATACAAATGGTCAACAAATATATGACATAATATTCAATATCTTTAGCAATTAGAGAAATGCAAATTAAAACTACACTGAGATTTCATCTCTCCAGTCAAATGGCAGTTATCAAGAATACAAGTAACAGTAAATGTTAGTGAGGATGTGGGGAAAAGGCACGCTCATACTTTGTTGGTGGGACTACAAATTGGTGCAACCACTCTAGAAATCAGTATGGAGTCCTCAGAAAACTAGAAATGGAACCATTTGACCCAGTTATTCCCCTCCTTGGTGTATATTTGAAGGATTTAAAATCAGAACACTACAGTAACACACCATATTAATGTTTATAGCAACACAATTCACAATAGCTCAGCTATGGAGCCAACCTGGGTGACCTTCAACAGATGAATAGATAAGGAAAATGTGATATATTTATACAATGTGATATTACTTAGCCATAATGAAGAAGGACTTTATGACATTTCCCAGTAAATGGATGCATCTGGAGACTATCATACTAAGTGAAATAAGCCAATTCCAGAAATTCCAGAAAATCAGAAGTCAAACCTAATCCACAATAAGGGGTAGGGATTTAAAAGGAAAAGAATAGAATTTCAGTGGAGTAGGCAAAGGGAAATGAAGATAAGGGTGGAGAGATGGGGAAAGAAAAGACAGTGAGCTTATTGTACTTTGGTTGAGTCATGTGTATAAGTCCTGGCCAATGAGAATTGAACTAAAGTGTTGAGTTTCCTAAAAGTTTTTAAAGGATAGATGACACCTATAAAAATTTTCTATATTTCTTCCTCTTTCTTGTGGCATGCCATGTGCTTGTGATGATTAGAACTCTAGCAGATATCTTGGTGCATGAGGACAAGAACCATGCCTTAGATATGATTGACTAGTTAGCCAAAAGGATCTGGATCTCTTCAAGAGTTTATAAAACCAGAAACCAAACTGTTTACCTATGCATTTTTTTTTTTTTTTTAGATAAGAGAAACACATCTGTATTGTGCTTTGAGCTACTATTATTTTTTGTTATTGACATTGTATGGCTTCCCTCTTTACTTGGAATAAAATATACTTCCTTATTTATGGCCAATAAAGCTCTAATGTCTGACCTCCACCAAAATCTCCAGCCTTTTCTCTATCTTGCTTCCTCTCTCTCATCCACACTGACCTCTGCTTTTATGATTGCTCACATCACCACTCTCAGCTAACCAGAGCAGTTCAAAGCATCCCATTCTCTACCTCAACTGCTTGGAACTCATGCTTCATATTAGTGACCCTTGTGGGTTCAAACCCCACTTTACTCCCCCAATTTCTAAAAGTTTTCTAAAAGGAACCAAGAAGATTTGATGTTAGTTCCTATCATTAGTATTATCAGTATTTTATTCATATTCAAATCGTTATGACTATATTCTGAGATTTGTATTACTTATTTTAGCTAAGATATGGATTAGTAGCTGTGTTAAGTTTTTGTTACTGTGACAAATACCTGAGGAAAACAACTCAGAAAAGGAAAGATTTATTTTGGCGCATGGTTTCAAAGGTTTCAGTACATGGTTGGCCATTGTTCTGGACCTGAGGCGAAGCAGACCATAATGGTAGAGGGGTATAGCAGAAGGAAGCTACTCAACTAATCATAAGAAAGAAGCAGAGAGAGGCAGAGAGGAAGGAGGTTGGGCACAAGAAATACCTTTCCAGGGCACACTCCCAGTGACCCACTTCTTCCAACTAGATTCCTACCTCCTATAGTTTCTATCATCTTCTAATAGTTCATTCAAATTATGAATCCATCAAATGGATTAATCCACTGATGAGGTTAAAGCCCTTCTGATAAGATAATTTTCTAAAAGCCCCACTTCTGGATATTATTGCATGAAGGACCAAGTCATCAATTGTCTTTGGAGGACAATTCATATCCAAATCATAACAGTGGCAAAAGACAAATACATTTAGCTGCTACAAAAATCCCAGTGTACCTCAGCTAATACAGAATTGAATAACAGTGAAATGACTAAACTCCGCAGGAGCAAATAGTCAACTCTTTGGGTTTAAGTTGGTGACAATTTTCAGGTTGGTAGCATCCTGCTCCAGTTGAGAAAGAAGCCCACTCTTACTCTGCTACTGCTTGACTTTTATTATACAGAACAAGTCTAAGTTACATGGTTGTATGCCTTAATTTTGTGCCTGCAATCTAGACAGAACATTAAAAAATGTTAACTTTATGTAGCACTATGTCAGGGAATTGATTAGACTCAAAACGTTTCCAAGAAGTGATTAGAGCATTTTTCATCACATAATTATTTTAAAAGGGTGGCTATGTAGTGGGGCGTGGTTAATTAGTAGTTATTGGCAACAGGCATCACTCTTATTTCCTTACCAAAGTCATTGCATGACATGCAGCAGACATAAGTTCTGCTTATGCAATTAATTACTGATCTGAAAATTTAACTGTTTGGGGAGACCAAGTAGATACTTTGATTTGGCAAACAAGTTTTAGAAGAGATTAGAGAAAACAAAGATGGTGTGTATTTGTTGTGCATTACTGTTTTCATTTTTCAGAAAAATAAGGAGTATATCATTTTACAGAGTATAAAGTGGATAAATTTCAGGTTTCCAAAAAAGGCAGAGACATGAAAACATTCATATGAATTTATTTAATGAGATTTATTTGGCTTTCCGTTTCTTATGGTCATACATGTCTAGAGCTCAGCATGGTGCCTTTGAAATAGAAGGAATTCTCTTTGTGGATGCGGATGAATAATTAAATACACATATATTAGTCAACAAATTACAAGTGACCATTTTAATATATGATTGCATTTGTTGATGTGTTTATTGAATGTTAATGAGGAAGAATTCAGAGGTATTAAGAGAAAACAGGAGTTCTTGTCATCAAGTGAAGCAGTAGAATTGTTTAAAATTTCAAGTTATAAACTTCAAAATGCACAAATATTCACAAGAGTTAAAAAGGGAGTTGCTTTTTTGAAATTTATTGTCTATCATAAGTGTCAATCTCACAAATTCATTTGAAATACAATTAAATTCATTAATGTCATGGAGAGAAAGGGACTGGATTAATGAAATATTCATTTATATTAGGTAATATTCTATTGTTTATGGATAAAGTTTTAAAGAAGTAAATATATATTTAAAAATTTGGTTTTCATTCTTTATTAGTAAATTGGAGATAAAGACACCACAATACAGAATATTGTAAGGATTAAATAAAAGAACAGGGTTTTATAATTGTAAATATTGTTTTGTTAATTAGTCTATTTAAAAAATATTTTCATTAATTCACAATGCTGTTGATACTGTAATGAAAAGGATTATAAGGTTCATACTCTTATGAAGTTCATATTCCCATGATGCAGTCTAGATAATAAATACAATTTAAACAAGACATAGCATTTGAAATATGATGGTTACCATGAAGAATTATCTATAAGTAGATAACAATATGGAGAGGGGCTCTTTTAAGCAGTATGGTAGAGGATGGTCTCTCCAAATTATATTTGAAATGAGGCTGTGTTCTTCACAAATTTAAAGGTCTTAGTTGGAAGTTTAGTGATAAAAAGGGATTTTAGAGCTTTAAAATAATTAGTGAAGGGGGAAGATTATGATTACTTATTCTTTTGATTAGGTGTAAGAAATTATAAGCTGATTTTACAATTTATTGAAATATAGGGTATGGTAAATACCAGATCATCAGTATCCAATAACTTATTCCATTTATGCTGAATTTAAAAATGAAAATATTCTGCATTTCTTTTAATCTTGTTACCTGGGCTTTAGTTACTGTTATTTTCTGAATGTTTGTGTCCTCTCAAAATCATGTCTTGAAATCTAATATGCTATGTGACAGTGTTTGGAGGTGGTACCTTTGGGACATAATTAGGTCATGAGGGTGCAACCCCCCTGAATGGGATTAGTGTCCATGAAAGAAGAAACTGTACAATTAGCTCTCTCTTTCCACCATGTGGGGGCACAGAGAGAAGGCTCCATCTGCAACCTGGTCGAAGGTCCTCACTAGGACCCCACCATACTGGTGTCCTGCTCTCAGGCTTTCAGCCTCAGAACTGCAAGAAGTAAGTTTCTGTGGTTTGTAAGTCACCCAGTCTAGGGTACTTTGCTACAGTGGCCTAAACTAAGATGATTGAACTTCATTGACTCACACATTAATTTTGTAGCTACTTATTTAAAAATCTACAATTTACAGTCAACAAAGGCATTTATCTATAAATATGAGAGACAAATGTATTAGTTTTGGAAGGAAGTTGGCTTAGAGAACTATGACTTAGTAAGTATATTTTAAAAATAAAAATTTGGTAGTATCTTCCCTATGATGAAACCATACAGAAATTCCTATTGCTTTAGGACAAAGAGCCACAAGTTTAACATGGTTTATCAGTTGTCATGTGATTGGGCATTGGTTCACCCTAACTCCTCACCTCGATATTGAACTACATTCTCATTTGGTATGTTATGGATACAGGACTTCTTTCAGTGCTTGATACTTGCTGGTCCATCTACTGGAGGGCTGGGTCCTTCCTGCCCTCTTATCTTGTCAAGTACTCTCCAGAATCCTTTGCTTCCTTTCGAACTCTAATTCTTTAAAGAGTCTCAGCTTACATCCCATTCTTAGAAAATTTATCACTGATCTTCTAAACCATGTTCAGTTTCTCTGTGAAATATTCCCATGGTATTCCTTATTTATCCTTTCTGCATCATGTTTAATGATTATCGTCCTTGCCATATTATAAACACAATATAGGGTGGGACTGAGTCAGCCTTGTTCTCTGAAAAAGAGGTTAGAACAATGCTTGGAACATCGAAAGGGCTCAGTCTGTCAGATTCAACAATAGGAACTATGCTTGCACTTTATACTTATTTCATTATAATAATCCTTATTATAATGTCATGAGTAAAATAATATTTGTATTTTGTTGATGAAGGAACTAAGAGTCTGAAAGCCAAGAGTTGGAAGTTATGATTAAAAAAGAAATCCAGGATTTTTTTTTAATGCTTGACTCTGCTTACTAATAGATTAAATAAATTTGGAAAGAAGTTGGAAAAATTGTATTGAAGGAGTCTGTGGTTCAATCAGAGGGTTGAGAATAGTGAAAAAGGTTGGAATGACTTGTGGATGAAGAGGAAAAAGAAGCTGACCAAGGACGTATAAAAGGATTGTCTGGTTGGGGGTAGAAAGTATAGTTTTGAGATGATGCCAAGGAGGCAGCCAGGTGGTGTTCTCCTGGAAGTCTTGGCAGCTTAGGAGCAGGGGCAGCAAGAGTGCACTGTTGGCAGACCCAGGGCAGAAGAAGGTGAGAAAGTGGCTGATCAGGGAGGCCCTGGAGAGAGTTCTTCCAAAAGGATGGTCATAGGTCCAAGTGAGATAAGGCAGGGAGTAGGAATATGATGGGGACATTGAGAAAGTATACATTGGGTTGGAGATAGTCTGAGCTTAAAAATTTATTAATAGCTCCAAGCCCATTACCACCCCTTTGGTCAAAAACTTGAAAGAGATTCTCCGATTTCAATAGAAATTTAATATCCTACTTCTTTACCTATCTACTCCTGGCCACATTTTGGATGGAATAAAGGTTACCCCAGGTTATATAAATCCAGCCAGAGTTGACTTGTTGCTTATGAGAGGACTAAAAGTCTCTGTGACTGAAGACTGGCCACCGTGATACTCTCACTCATTTGTCTGACATGAATCAAGAACTACAGATCAAATAATTAAGTCAAGTCTTTCTGATTTGTTGTGTTATCATATGTTCATATTTTGTGTACATAAAAGTGTATTTTGATATCAGTTTATCAGAGTAATTTTAGTACAGAATATTTAGTAATACATGTCACTTCAGCTATACATGATTGATTATACATTTTCCTAAGAGAGAATTACACTTTATGATGAACCTTAGCTCTTAAAACCTTTGATTACTTGGAATACACGGGAGAACATACAGTTAGCAGAAGAAAATTTTTTTTTTTGAAAACAAAAGAAAGCAAAATTAGTATCCTTAGACAAGATATGGAAAATAACCTAGAATACTCTAAAAGTAGAAAGTAGCAGAAGTAGTTCCTTATTCATGCTTTAACTTTCCATAATATCGGTTACTTATGTTAAACTGTACTCAGTATGAAAAGATATTAAGAAAGAGAAAGAGGGGGCTGGGGTTGTGGCTTAGTGGTAGCATGCTTGCCTAGCATGTGTGAGGCCCTGGGTTTGATCTTCAGCATCACATAAAAAAATAAATATAAAGGTATTGTGTCCATCTACAATAAAAAAAATATTAAGGAGAGAACATTCACATTTATTGCAGTGTGTCATTGTAATTATTCTGCTTTATTTTAGTTTTTGTTGTTAGGCTATTACTGTACCTAATTTAAAACTTAAACTCTGTCACAAGTATGTATTTTTATGGGGAAAAACATTACATATAAAGATCAGTAGAATCATGATTAAGGCATTCACTGGGGGTCTTGAAGTATTTCCTGAAGAAGGGGTGTCTACAGAGTTAAGAGTTCCTCGAGATTAAAAACATTAGAGCAGGAATGAAAAAAAATTAGTGAGATTTGAAAGACATTAATGATACTTCCTAATAATTACAAAAGAAGAAAAAAATGAAAAAAAAAACCACAATATAAGCAAAAGGATAAAGAATAAAGCAAGTAGGTGGTTAAACTAGGAGGTCTAACATATGCCTAATCATAGTTGCAAAAGGAGGACAGTGATTATGAAGAGAAGAAAAATATAGACATAATACTAGAAAATTGCATATAACAAATTTCATATTCACAAATTTTTAGACCGAAAGGTCCTATGAAATGTCTAGCACAGTAAATGAGAAATGACTCATGTGGAGCCTCATCACTGTAAAGGTCTAGAATACCAAGGAAAGAAAGAAGATTCTAAAACCAGGGAGAACTGAAACACATACACAAAGGAACAAGAATCAGGATCTTGAGAGCAGTAGTGGTAACTAGTGAACCAAGCATCAAACTGGCCTTGGAAAATAATTTTCTACCTAAAGTTCCTTATCCAGCTAAACTATACATCATACATGCAGTTAGACTAGAAAATTTGAGACATGGGAGTTCTGAAAAATGTATACATTTTCCAAATACTCTTTTTGTTGAAATGAGCAGATGATGTGCTGTGTCAAAATGTAGAAGCCATAAATGAGAAAGACCTAGGATTCAGGAAATAGCTCAGCAGGATGTCCCGAATAATAAGGATAAAGAGAAATCCCATGGCAACAGCTAATCAGCAGGGGTAGTTGACAACAGCCTGGAGCAGAGGAGATGAATGAAGCCAAGAAAGACAATGTGGAACTGATGGATCAGGATGCTTGATTATGTTGCAAGGGAGACCTGGGGGAAAAAATTAGTGACAAGAATAAATAAGACAAATAAAAAATTGGCAATCCATTCTAGGAAAAACAAAATTTTAGTGCGTGATGTGGATCAGCTGTGGATAATTAATTAGCATGAACTCATATGAATGTGAGTTATAAAAGCAGATTTAACATTTGTGATATTGGAAGTGGTGGTGACAGGGAGCAAGAGAGTTTGCAGGAATATAATACAACTAAATCTTCATCTGTTGTAAGAGAAAGCTGATAGATAATATCTGAAACTATCAAATCAAGAAACAGATATATAAGCCTGTTATTTAGAAAGATTGAGACAAATACCAGAAGAATGGTGAAAAAGAGTTGAAAGTGGTTTCCTCTGGAGAAAGCCTTGGAAGGTCTGAATGGGTGGCAGATTCCATTTGCCTATGAAAAGTTTTGAACACGAATCATCTTGATATTACAAACAGTGGCAAGAGGTTGAGGACAACCTCTGGATTTTTGTCTGTGTTTTGTTGTCTTTGATCCTCAAGGCCCTGAGCTTGTGTGGTGGTTGATTGTTGACTGGTTTTGTCTCGAGCCCTGGCAATGAAGGAGGTGATGGAATGTGTAGACTCTCAAGTTAATGCTGGCTGTGCCATCTTCTGTATGATCTCATTGAGTGGACACTCAGGAACACACACTTTCCTATGCCAGTCACAGACTGGGCTGCCCAGTGTTCAGCCGTCGGCCCTGGTGGGGAAGCTGTGCTGAAGAAGGTCCATGTGAGACACTTGGTCAAATTCTTGCTTTTCCTGGCCTCCATTTGTTACAGAAATGGTGTAGAAATCCTACCTCAGACTCATCCACAGAAAGTGGTGTTGTCTGTGTGAAATAGAGACACTGGCAAATATAAATTTGTTATCTACATGGCTAGCTTCATGCAGTTGTGAAGAGTGTGGTTATAGAGACTTAAAGTCTTTCTTTGGAAAAGCACATGCCAAGATGAAACTGGAGTTTGAGAGAAAACCTGAAACTAGATTCTACACTTCTGCTGGTGGGTGGGGTCTATGTAAACTACAAGCCTCTGCAGCTGAGAAATCCCATTTTAGTGTTAGCAGCTAATCTGCGGGGGATGACTGCAGGTGTTAGCTTCAAGGGCCCAGGGTCATGGCTGGCAAAGCTGAATTCTTCACTGCTTTGACATGGTGTGTTGATGCTCTTAATGGTGGGTTGTGCCCTCCAGTGTCACACCTGATCCCAGCAGTTGACCACCAATTTCTTTCCGGGTTCTTGTCTCACAAATTTGAAGGATAATATCCATGGACAATAACAGAAATCAAGAGTGAAATGAGTGGAATTTATTTAAGTGAGAAGAAAAGAGAATTCTTACAAGGTGAGAGGGGATCTGATAGCAGGTTACAACTTAAATGTAATAGTCTAGGGGCTTGTATCGCTTCTGGATAGGGGCATTGATCAAAATACATGCTCAGCAGGTATTGGAAAAGTGCCAGGCTATTGGTCAAAATCATGCTAAACTGATATTGGAAAAATTGATAAGATTATTGATTAGGCTTTGAGTCTGTAGCTTTTGCTGAGGTCTTTGGAATGTTTCCACAGGCTCATGGAGTGGTTTTTTCTTTAACAAAAGTCTTAACTGGGACCCACTATCTTATCTTATTCATAACTGAGTAGTTATCTGGTATAAAATGAGGGAGGCTAAACCTCCTCGTGTTGAGTTTGAGGGAGTCTACTGAACGCAATGCATGAAAACTCTTAATAATTAAGAGAACAATATTCTTCTTTTGTAAGCAGAAAAATATAAAATTACCACCAATAACAATCTGGGGTTTAGGCCCAAAGTCTCTCCTAGATCAGATGCACAAGTACTTTCAATCAAATTGTCAAATTGCCATTTTCCTCTACAGATAGAACTTTTCAAAGGGGGCAGAAAGTCAGTAAGGAAAAGGTTGGAGATACATGTCCCTAATGAGTTGCCCTTTCTTCTACACATGGAAAATTAAGAACTGAATGAATCTTCCAACTAAGAAATGCCAAGTTGGTTCAAATTAATATAATACGGTAAGTAACTATGATTCATGCAATTAAGCTTCATCCCTAATCTGCAGGGAATAAAGAGGCAATTGAGCTGTTAAAATGAACGAAAAGAGGCAGTTGCTAAAGTTGGCAGCAAATGAGGGAATGGTAGAGCTTTCCAGAGCTCAGATGCAGGAACATGCAACTGAGACCCTCTTGCCTTGAAATTAAAATGAAATTAATCTAATATTTTATATTTGATTAGCAAGTGATTGCTATGTATCTTGAATATTAATATAATTTAAATGTTTTTATATTCTAAAAGTAAACTTGAATAATGCAGATAAGCAGAGAAGAATTCACTTTGAATCGGCATATGTGGATATAATTACTAACAAAATTTAATGCACATATTTTAAGAACTTTGTTGTACTTATTAACCCCTTTTTATCAAGATCTATACACAATTACATAGTACTTATGCATTTTTATTTATCTTTTTAAATTTTGAATGTCAATTCCATTGTTTAGGGGTAAACCCAACCACTGCAAATATGATTTGGGTAACTAGAATATCATTGATGATTTATTAATGAAACTATTTGCCTCGTACTGATTTAGAGAGTTTTTTTGGGGATGGAACATAGTGTTAAGCAAAGGTAAGGCAAGACTTCTTTGAGTGTTATAGCACAGCTGAACTAAGCAAGTACAGTCTTTCAGTTTACCATTCCAAATGTGAGAATTTTTTTAAAGTATGTGTGATACCTAACTTATAATTTGGTTTCAAATAACCTACTATTTATTCAAATTATAAACCCAAGAGTCTCTATATTTCTCAGTGGAATCAATTGGGTAAGAGTATTTTTAATCTAAAAATAAGTTTTGCATGTGAATATATTATTAGGAATTGAGAAGATGTGTGTTTTCCAGATGCCCAACTTAGGTTTTTCTTTAAAACACATGTGGTCACTACACGGATGTCAACACTAGATGAATGTGTTCTCCAAACACCCATTTCCTGAGAAACAGAGGATTTTACTTCACAAAAGTTCTTCTTTGAAGTCAAGAGCAGCAACTGGGAAAATGTATTCTGGGATATTAAAAAAAATTGATGAAAACATCTTGGTTTTCCAGTTAACTGAGTTTTCCTTATAGTCCTCCTTTGGCTTTAAGAAGTTATATAGATGGGTTAACCCCTGAGAGTGTGTGTGTGTGTGTGTGTGTGTGTGTGTGTGTGTGTGTATGTAAATATAACCAAATTAAAAAATAGCTCTGAAGTGATAACTCTCTCTGGTTTTCTACTCTTTCTCTTCTCATCTTAAAAACAGGATCCTTTTTCATTAAAAAATTATTATTTTACCTCCTTTGCCCAAGTTATCTCCCCTCTGTGCATCAAGATGGCATCATTATTTATTCATCTATTTGACAAATACTGACAGAGGACTCTCTTCCAGGTGAGTAACGCTCCTTGAAGGAAAAGAAAAGCAGTACAGCAGAGAAACCTCACTCTCAATGCCTACTCTCTCTGGGAAAGACAAAAAATCAAACTGTTCATTTATATGAGAAGTGGTGAAGAAATTGGCTATGTGAAAAATGTTGTTATGTAAGTTCTAGCAAGAAGTGATTTGAATGAACTCTTTAAATTCTTGACATGCCATGCTATAAAAAGTAGCATGTAATACCTTGATGTCTTTCAGTCAGTGTAATAATTATAAATTTTGAGGGTGATATTACTTATTGATATTAAATATATCAAGAACATATGCTTATCATTTTCACCAAGATTCTTAAACACTCTTTCTTTTACCAAGCATTTATTTCTTTGTTCCAATTAAACATATGTCTTGGGATATATTAGGATAACATGATGAGGCCTCATACTCTACCAAAATGTTGTATTGCTATCAGTTCGTGTATGATATTTACCCTAGCTCTCAATATTGCTATAAAAATAATGAAATCAACAAGTATCTGAGAAATTTGCAATTCACAGCACACATTTTCTTGAATAGTTTCAAATTTCACAACATGAGGACATAGACCCAGAGGGAGCTAGAAAATATATTAGTCAAAGGCTGATGGAATTGAATTTTGTCTCTGAATAGATTTGAAATCTTAATAATGAAAAAGGAAAAAATGGGATGTGTGACCTAAAATACTTAATATGAGATGTTAGTGACACTTATTTAATTTTACTTTAAATAACAAATATGTTTTATATATCCTTTAATGTCTTACTGTTATATTTCTCAGAAATGTGAATTATTGTTGCATGAGTCTCTGATTTAGGGGGATGCCAGGTTTCAGACTACCTGCAGGAGAGTCAGTAACCAATGTTAGTAAAGCTGTTTCCCTTTGCCACACCACTGACCGACGATGGATTAGTGATGGAGAGAGCAAGCAGATGGGGGATTGTCTACATTCTGTTGGTATCATGGGCTGAGGATGCATGTTCTGATGCTGTTTCTTTCCTGGAATGTTCTACTACAGCATTTCTGCTTGAATCCACTCACATCAAAGAAGTCATGTTAGAGAAAAATTACTGTTCCAAGTTGAATTAATCATAAACCCTTTTGTGCTTTTCAGTTCTTTCTGACTATGGTAAAGAAGCAGTTGAGAAAGTGCTGTAGAGAGAGGTTGCCTTTGACTCTCACCTCTCTTCATCTCCACCTTCAATCATCTAGTCTTACAAACTTTCTCTTTTCTCTGTTGTTGTGAATTCCTTTCTCTTCTAATTCTGAATCAAACCAGAATCAGACATGGCATTCTGATAAAGATAGAAATATCACCTTTATTACTGCTAAAACAAGATTGGAAAATGATGTTTGAATCTATGGTTCAAATGAAGCTTCTGACCACTTTACCTAGATCTAGATGCTATACCTGGGGGAACCATGATGTAGCTTCCTCATAGCTGCAAAGAAATGACAACTGGTCTCATCCTGAGGTGAAGTGAGAGAGATGAGATTTGTAACGAGATATTGACCTACTGACTGCCCTCAGAAAGGCATGCCTTAGACTGTGACATGGGCTTGTTAATACGTGGAGGACTTGGATGGAAGAAAGGCAGAGACCTCATCCTGTCCACAACGGCTGAACAATTTGGCCCAATTCATTTCCTCCATGTCTTCAACTGGATCTGTCACTTCTTTTGAAGGTAGGAGCCAGCAGGCAGGTTGAATTGGTAGAAGTTTGAAGCCACCTTGCAGTAATTTTATTTTATTTTATTTTTTCATTTTATGGTGGGAAATAAAAAGAAAAGGGAAATAAAGTGCTTTTCTATGCTATTTTTTCTCAATAATCAGCTTAGGACCTCAAAGCATCTATATTGAATTTACAATTGTTCTGACTGCACTTAATCCTAGGCCCTAAAGGTTCATGCAGAAATATTATTAAGTCTCCTCTTCATTAAAATTTTCCCATTGGTTTTCTGTAGTTGTTTGGGTGTAATTCACAATTCTTACTATCTTGTTATGGCTTTCTAGGTTCCTTATAATCAACACCATGATGAAGTATTCAGTTGCATTTTTCATCACACTCTTAAGTCAGATTTTGCTCCAGGCTTATAAACTCTTTTCCCAAACATGTCTGTCCTTCCCTATGCTTTTGTCTTTATTTTTGCTGCTCCCTTTCTGAGAATTACCTTCCTTTATTTTCTTGGATTGGATAGATATCACTGAGTCTTCAAGACTCAGTTCAGAATTAGTAAAATAAAATTATGGCATTTGCAGGTAAAGGGATGGAGTTGAAGAATATCATGCTAAGTGAAATAAGTCAATTCCAAAAAACCAAAGGTTGAATGGATTCTCTGATAAGTGGATGCCGATACATAATGGGCAGGGAGATAAAGGGGTTAAGGGAAAAATGGAGAAAAGTTGTATTGTGTAGAGGAAAATGAGGAGAGGGGAGAGGGTGAGGGGAAGGAAAAATGGTGAAATGAGACAAACATCATTACCCTATGTACGTGTATGATTACACGAATGGTGTGACTCTATATCGTGTACAACCAGAGAAATGAAAAGTTGTACTCAATTTGTGTACGATGAATCAAAATGCATTCTGCTGTCATGTATAACTAAATGGAACAATTAATAAAAAAGAATTAGCTCATACCAGATACCTCCACTGAACTACTGAGTCTTGCCTTTCCTCAAGATGGATTAAGTTCATTCCAGTGCTTCTTATATAATTTTGTGCTTCTTTACTGGAATAGGAAACAGATCTTTCCTGTCTGCATATTCCTACTGAATGTAGTGCCTGGCATAAAATAAGCAATTAAGAAATATTGTTTGCTTCTTTCCTGAAACAGAGCCATGGTTCTGATATTTTTAAGGTCTACATGTGACAAAAAAAAAAAAAAATCTACATGTGTAGCAGAATAGGAATGGCCTTAATTTTGATAGAAACAAACATGCAAATTGTTTATAAAAATCTTGATAGCTTTAGTGACATTGGAATAATGTTTTTCTCACAGAATAATATTTTTGTTTTTCCGTTATCAAAATTCTTTTAAAATCTAAGTAAGCTGATTTTAATAAACCCCCTTCTTAGTATTTGTGAAATAGTCCCCAAATAATAATAAAAATTATGTTTTGTTGTTTGAATTTTTAGGTATTCGTTTTTAACGATTTCCAGATCCTCATGATGGGCAAGTATTGACCCCAGTCCAAGTGGTTTGGATGGTGTCTTTGGGAACTGGATATCTTACCACTTAGTCACATGCTGCATGAAGTAGTAAAAATGAAGGGACGATCACATGGGAAACAAGACTTTGTTATGTTAAATGATTCTGAAAGACAATTCAAACATTTACTGAACAGATGCAAAACATTTTACCCAAAATTTGCACCACCTGTGAGAGTCGAGACCCAATTCGTTATGTTCAGGTTGAAGTAGAAAGTAACTCTCTGTTTTGCCTTTTACCCTATCATTAAATCCACTAGGGAGAAGAGTCAAAACAATTTTGGGCATAGATTTACTCGTTTATCTTTGTACTCAAATTTATTCAATCAGGTAAAAATATTTGCATGGTGTATGTGATATGTATGATTACTTAGGGACTGAAAAATGTGGTATGAATTACAAGGATGGGAAGATGAATTTTAATAAATACTGTTTCACAGTTTTATCCCAACTTACACAGGGTCTTTATATTCATAAGAAAATTTTAATTCATCCTTTAGTGCATATATACTGAGTACTTATTTTGTTGAAGGTATTCTATGCCTGAGAAAAATCATTTATAAGTACTTGTGTATTTACATATGCATATTTATATATGCTATAGTTTATTTTCTGCACCATTTTGGTTTTTTTGTTTTGTTTTGTTTCTGTGGTGCTGAGGATTGAACCCAGGGCCTTCTGTATGCAAGGCAAGCACTCTACCAACTGAGCTATCTCCCCAGCCCTCTGCACCATTTTGGAATAGTTGCAGAGGTACTGTGTATTTTATAATAATCCTTATGTAGTAGTGCACATTATATCTTCTTTTATTATAATTATACTATTTTAATTGTTGAAATCAGGTAATTTATCATTGGTGTAATAGTATTACCTAATCCATAGTCTATATTCAAATTCAATAATTTTAATAATTTCCTTTATACCCATTTTTTTCTCTGAGCCCAGATCCACACAATAATGGGGTATGCTTGGGTCAGTCCAAACATAATTGCATTGTTTTAACTCAGCTTTAGCCTAAAATAGTTTATTAGTCTTATTTGACTGTTTCAAAAGATACTATTGAAGAGTGTGGACTAGTTACTTTATAAAACGATCCTCGATTTTAGTTGGTCTGATAGTTTCTTGTGATTGTGTTCAAACTAACCATTTTTGGCAGAAATAACACAGCAATGATATTGTGTCCTTCTTAGTGCATCACTTTGGGAATCACATGGTGCTGCTCTGGTCCAGTAATGCTGACGGTTGAGGTGGTGTCAGCCAGCTTGCCCATTATCTTCCTTTTGCATTTATCAATGATTTAAGGGAGATGCACTGAAACCATGTAACTTCCTTAACACTCTCTTGGGCTGGGAAGATAGCTCAGTTGGTAGAATGCTTGCCTTGCAAGCATAAGGCCTGGAGTTCTAAATCCCCAGCACCGCCAGAAAAAAAAAAAAAAAAAGAAAAGCTTAATGCTCACTCACCTCTTTTAGCATTTATTAATACTTTTCAGTCTTCATTATTTCTTCTTTTCTACATTTACTTGAGCAGCTTTCCATTAGGAGCTTTTTCTTCTCTATTTATCATCTTCCCAGAGTTAATAAGCTCATTGTTGTGTCAGAGCCCCTTCACAATGGCCTCTCAGTCCTTTTGTTATGTCCACTTTATTTTTTGAGTATTTCTCAAGCCATCCGATATTCTAGGCTCATTTTTTGTTCTCCTTATTCCATCCCTAGAATGAACCTTTTCTTTAAGGCACTTTGATGCCATTTAGGTATAGTTAGAAACTAAAACCTAAGGACTACTTAAACTTTATTGATATTGGTCTGTCCTTACTCCTCTCAGCAGACAGATCTAGGAAGTGTTCATGTATGTGGGTATGGAGGTAGTATATAAAAATATGCAGATGTATCTATGCTTATGTCTGTATCTATTTAGTAAAAACCTCTGTTCATAATGATGCCCTCATTTCCATTCTGGTATCACAGGATATATTTTAATTTCCTAAATTTCACAGTTGCAATTCCCTAATCAAGATTTTTTTTTTAGGGGGAGAGAGATGCACTCGAGTTTGAGCCCAGGGAATCTTTAAAACTGAGATAGATCCCCAGCTATTTTTATTTTTTATTTTGGGACAGGGTCTTGCTAAGTTGCTCAAGATCTTCCAAGTTACTGAGGCTGGCTTTGAACATGGGCCTTTCCTATCTCAGCCTTCCCAGTGACTGGGATTATGTGCATGTGCTACCACATCCCCCTTTGTGATGGTGAAACTTTTGTGACAATGTGACCAAGCTATGGTACCCAGTTATTTGGTTAAAAACCAACTAGATGTTGCTATGAAGGCATTTTTAGATGTGATTAACGCTTAGATCAAAAGACTTTGAGTAAAGCATTTTATCCTCCGTGATGTAGGTAGGAATCAATGGAAGTCACTTAAAGAATAAAATCAAGAAGAGGGAATTCTGTTTTGGATTGTCTTTGTGCTCAACAGTGCAACATCTGCTCTTCCCTGGTTCTCTCCTTGCTGGCCTGTCCTGCAGCTTTTAGATTGCCAGCCCCCATAATCATGTGAGTCAGTTCCTTAAAATAAGCATGTTTCTCTTTCTATATGTATATCTGTACCTATCTATCATCTATTTCTGTATTGTCTATATTAGCATCTATACATGCCCTATTATTTCTGTTTCTCTGGAGATCTCTAAAACACTCTTCTGGCCTAGAATACCTTAAAAAAATTTCAGATTTGCTGATCCACATTACTGTGAAAAACTAATCTCTTAACTAGAGTTCAATATTTGTTTATAGAATTTTTAGGAGGTAAAATTACACACAGTAAAATGCAAAAGTCTTAAGTGTGTACACACTGATGTGAAACACACACACCCATCAAGATACAGAATATATCCTTTGCCTTATAACATTTCCTCAAGTCCCTTGTGAGTCAGGACTCTTGCCCCTTATATGACTATTTTTTTTTCTGATTTTCACCATAGATTATTATATTCCAGTTTTAGCACTTCTCATACATGTATTCTTTATATCCCACTTCTTCAGCTTGGTCATAGTATCTATAAGTTTCATTCATGTTTTATAATCAACATATATTTCTCTTTATTTGCTTAATAGCTCTCCACTCTGAATATTTGTTTATCCATTCTCCTATTAATGGACACTTGAGTTTTTCCATTTCAGGAGCTGTAATGGATAAAACTACTATAAATGTTCTTGTATGAGTGTTTGTGGGGATAGATGTTTCCATTTCTCTTCAATAATTGGGGGAGAAGAACTGAATTATTGCAGGGATGGGTATTTAACTTTATAGGAAACTGCAGAAACTTTCAGCAAGAGGGCTGTACTGTTTACATCCTCAACAGCACTGTGTGAGAGTCCAGTTGTATCTGCCTTGTGCATCACGAGATATTTTCAGTCTATTTAATTTTAGCCTTTCTCATGGCTTTACAATGGATGTTATGGTGGCTTTAATTTGAATATATTGATCATTAATGATATTAAGTACATTTCATGTGTTTATTGATTATTTTTCTTCTTTGTGAAGTATGCACATTTTTAGTCATTTAAAATTGAGCTTTTTTTTGGTTTTTATTATTGAATTATAGGAATTCTTAATATGTTTTGGACACAGGTCCTTTATCAGATATATGTTCTGTGAATATTTTCTCCCAGTAGTGGTTGCCTGTTCATTTTTTTAACAAGGACTTTTGCAAATATGTGCTTAATTTTGATTGTCCCATATTTTAATATTTTCCTTTATTATTATTATTATTTGCATCCAATCTCTTTCCTACTGTCATGTGGTAGAGTTATTCTCTCATGTTTTCTCCTGAAAGTTTTACATTTTAGGATTGTCACTTAGACCTATGATCTATCTCAAAGAGCTCTTTTTGTATGGTGTAGCATTGAAATTTTTTTCCTCCCATATAATATGGACTTATTTTAGTTTCATTGATTAAAAGATTTTTCTTTTTCCATCTAATTACTTTAGACTCTTTATTAAAATCAATTGACTATGTAAGCATGGGTCTATTTCTGGAATTTATTCTTAATTTATCTGTCTTTGTACCAATACCAAAATATTCTCATTACTGTAGGTTGGTAATAAATCTTGAAGTTAGGAAGTATAAGTCCTCCAAATTTGTTCCTTTACAAGACCATTTTAGTTAATGTGTTTCTTATAAACTTTTGAAGTAGTTTAGCAATGTTTATAAAAATAATCCACCCTGTGTTATTGAGATTGTATTAAATCTATATCATTTTGAGAAAGACATTCTAAGAAAATTATATCTTTTGATCAAAAAACATGGTATATCTCCTTTTATTTGAGTCTTTAGCTTCTTTCAAAAATGTTTCATAGAATTTTTAGAGATTTTATTTGTATATTGCTAAATTTACTCCCAAATAATTTCTGTTTTTTACCATGTGTTAAATAAAATTAATTAAATTTTAGTTCCTAAACATTTGCTGTTATTATACAGGAATACAATTAGATTTTTGTATGTTAACCTGATACCTTACATTCCTGCTAATTCACTGACTAGTTTTAGTAGTATCTTTTCAAATTAAGTATTTTCCAATTGAGATAGTTTTAATGACTTTAAGTTTGTTGGCATAATGTTGCTTATATTATAGGATCTACAAAGGGGAGAAACTCATTCTAATATTAGTATCTTTCTCTCTCCTTTTGTGTGTGTGTGTTGGGATCTTTTTCTTTACTCATCTTTCAAAAATTTTATATTTGTTCAAAAGAGTCAATCAAAATTTGGCTTTGTGAATTTTCTCCATAGTTTGTTTGTTTTCTGTTTTATGGGAAGCCTGTCTGCTTAATGTCAGTTTAATGTGTTTGTTTGCTAATTTTTGTAGGGGTGCATGCAGATAAATGATTTTAGACCTTTCTTCTTGACAAAACATGCACTTGTCTATCAATTTCTTTCTAAGCATTGATTGAGTGGTACCCCACAAGTTTTTTTTTTTCAGTTACCCATTATTTTTACTTGTAACTGTATAGCCAAAGGAAATAGAAATATATGTCCACACAAAAAACAAGTACACAGTATTCATTGCAGCATCATTAGGTTACATCATTAGGTTACAAAGAAAAAAGTACTGATACTGCCATGATATAGATGATGCTTCAAAACTTTATGCTAAGTAAAGGAATCTAGTCACAAGAGACCATATATTATATACTTATATGAAACATACAGAATAGGTAAACTTGTACAGACAGAAAGAAAATTATAGTTGTTCATGGGGTGTGACTTCTGAGAGAAGTCTTTTTAGTTTTGGTATGATTGAAATATTTTAAAAATGATACTTGCATAGCTGAACAAGCATATTAAAAACTGTTCAATTTTTACTTTATTAAGAAATGTGTCTCAGTAAAGTTATATCACAGTAAAGTTTTCACAAGAAAATTTCATGTTTTTGTTACTCATTTTAAAACAAAGTAGAATTTTTATACAGTTCTTCTGACCATTTTACTCATAAGCTGTTTGTCTCCTAGGTATTGAGGAAGATTTTTGGGATCATTTAAATTTGAAATTTTATATTTTCAATAGAAGTTGGATTGTGATATGATCCTAATTATGTATAAATTTTTTCTTTACATAAATAATAGTGTATAATTCATATATGCAACAGGATGTCAGGAATTATATTTCTTCTCTCTCAAAATTTTATTCAGCTGAAATCTCATTACCAGGTGACAAAGGCCATGCAATTTAAAAGTACTAGTTTTCTGAAGGAGTTAATAAGATTTAAAAAAATAATGTTCTGAATAACCTTGTTATTCATCTTCTTCTTGTATAAAAGGATTTTAGATTTTTGGGGGACACTTTTAAAATAATTCTAAGACTGAGAGGATACTGTCATTTACACTTGGCTGGAATCTGATCTTCCCTCTGTTTATTTAGTTTAATACATACATGTTTATAACTTCTTTTTTTAAAAAAAATTTTAGTAGTTATAGATGGACATCATGCTTTGTGAGTCTGTGCATTAGTGTTGAACACAAATTCTAAGTGAAAAGAACATTTTATTAAGGATGACAGGGTAGCTCACAAGTTTATGCACACATGCACACACAGAATTTTTCACTGTAATTAATTTCAAAAAAATTAAACTTTTTCCTGTGATTATTTAAAAAATTTATGGGTATTTAAAAGTTAATTGTTCAAATTCTGAATGTTGACTGGGGAGATTTTTCACACTTATTTTTTGTTAACAATTTGTAGTTGAACTTCAGAGAATATGCTCTGTTAAATTTCAATCTTTCAAATGTATTTATAATTATTTTGGAGGCTGGGCATATAGCTTATGGTAAGGTATATGATGAGAATGAGTGAAGTCCTGGTTCAGTCCCCAAAGTCAAAAACAAAAAATTATATTGTAGCCCAACACATTTTTATCTTGGTGAACATTTCTTGTGCACTTGAAAAGAGTGCTAGATCCAGGTATTTTATATCCTTGTCTTTTTTTTTTTTTTTTTTACTTCATTGTCCAATAAATTACAGAAAGAGTATTTTTAAAGACTTCACCTATTACTGTGAATATGTTTATTTTCTGGCTTATACACTTTTAAAAAATGTGACAGTTTAAATAAGTACCGAGTGAAAATGTGTGGTAACTTCTGTCATCATCCATATACATCATTCATACAATAAAAACTTTAGATGGTAATTATAAGTAAATTCAACAGTAATGAAATACTCCATGAATGGGTCAGTTAAAGTCTCTATATTCATTCATATGTCAAACCATTTTAGAACCTACTTTTAACCAAAGTGCATGGTAGATACATGTGGCACACATGTTCCCTGCTCTCGAAAGTTTCCCAATGAAGACAGGTAAGTAAATATTGTAAACTCTTAAATATAATGTTATATACTCTGTAATAGGGCAAGTAATCATTATAAGGTATAATGATTGCATGTCATTAAGCAAGTATATGTAATTAAATCCAAATTTTGTTCTAAAGCCTCAAATTATATTTAGACAGTAATGTCTGACATAAGGAAGAATGTCTTAGTGCTATGAAAATACTATTGGATTTGGTGTCAGTGTTAGACTGGAGTTTAGACTCCATCACTGGCTGTTTTACCTTATGCAGCTGTTCAACTGAGTCTCAGTTTCCTCAAATGAAAAATGAATATTAAGTAGTTTTTAAGATTATGTAAGAGAAGAACATGTAAAAGATCTCTGTAAAGTGCTGCCAAGTGAAAAATATTAATAATCTTAATGCAAGTCACTCCATGGTGGTTCCAATTCACATGTGAGCTGATTTATGCATTAATAATATATTATTTGTCACTTAATGATCTTTTAACTTTAAAACAATGTAAATTCAATAATATACTAACATAAAATGTGCATTATATTGCAATGATTAGAATTTGACTAAACTGGTAGATGAATTTAACCATTTGGTCAGAGCCAAGGTTTCTAGACCTAGGAGAAACATATCTTTCAGTTCCCTCAATATCAAATAATGAACCAAACACATATCACTTTACTGACTCACCTAAATCTGCACAGTTAGGACATGTAATGACTAAATAGTGTAATGTAGGTATGATCCATGTGTTTGAACTTGAAGACTCACGGGATTTTCAATACACAGTTCTGCCTTTTTCGTTTGTCAGTGTGTAGTAATACTGTAACTTATGTAACAAGTCTAAAACTCTGGTTTCAAAAAAGTCTACTTTCTTATTAAATATTCCATAAAAGTGATACCAATGAGTTTGAAGAGTTGCCTGGAAATATACTAATAGCAGTGCAATGATGAAAAAAATGTCAAAATGTTTACCCATCTCTATATGAAATAAGATTTCCGATTGAATAGGAAACATGCAGATAAGAGTTTGGAGGATTTTTTATGCCATGACAGCTCAATCTGGATATACCAACATCATCTTATCTCAAATTTAATGAACCTGAAATTGAACCTGTCTATTATTTAAGTCTTTTAAGTAAGAAACTTCATGATCTCTTTGATTTTTCTTTCTCCTTTGATCCTTATTTTTAGTACCTAGACCTTTATTTTCCTTTTTGCATTTACTACTTCCTGTCTCTCAGTTCTCAGGTCTATACTTTGAGTCATGGAATTTCATCCTCTTTCCTCTGGACTATTAGAGGTGTCATTGATATTAGGCTCATAGTATTTTCCTGTGAAACAAATCTCCCTAAAGCCTTGCCTTCATTACATTTCTTAAAAACTCATGTTTTCCTAAAGTCAATTATTTGGCTTCCGTAGCACTGCATAATCTTTACCTGTCTTATCTGTTCAATTCTATTTCCTATGATTTCCCCACATACACTCTTTTATTTATCCTCTGTTTGTACCATAGATACCAGATGTAGTGATGCCCTTTCTTCAGACCTGGCAGCATCCTGTTTCCGGGAACTTCTCTGCCAGATGGCTTTCTTCTGCATCTGTAAATTTCCTCACCTGTATGCAGATACAATCAACTCAGAGCAATATGCCCAAGCTTCCCACACTTGGTGGTGGTTGAATGATTCTGAAGAGTTTTCTACATTATCGCGTTCCCTCTGGCCGCAGAGAGAGACACGACAAACGTCTGAAGCTTTGGAAGTTTATTGTGCACAGTCTTCCTTTCTTTCCCTCTTTTCTAATCCCTTTCTCTCCTTTCTTTCTCTCGCTCTCTTTCCCTCTGCTTAACTCTCGCCTGCTCCGGTCGCTCCGCTCCTCCCGCTCGGCTCACGCCTACTTCGGCCGCTCCACTTCTCCCGCTCGGCTCACGTCCTCGCTCGCACTCTTCTTCCTCGCTTCTTCTCCTACTCTCAGCTTCTTCTTCTCTCAGCTTCTTCTTACTCCCAGCTTCCGTGCCTTACTCCCCCACCCACCAAGCTTATATACACTTCAACCAATCAGGGGAGAGTACACGAGGTAAACGCACGGACAGCTGCAGGCATAGGATAGGTACACGAGGGGGGCATGCTCTAATCACATCGTTAACTAGCCAATCATTGGAATTCGCTAGTTGTTTACTGTATAGCTGGCCGCTTTTGGCTCAGTGCCAGGCGCCATCATGACCGTGCCCAAGGCTGGGGGTCCCGGGAACCCCGACATATCCCCCTTCTTTATTATTAAACTAAGGCTCGGGACCGTGTCTGTCTTAGGCTGAGTGGTCAGCATATGTCCTTACCCGTCATCAGAGCCTGCAGAGCATGCTGCAGCTCCTGTCTTAGGTTGGTACACAGCCACCTCCTTCATTACCCGTCTTTGACTACCGGTCCAGCATCAAGAGCCATACTAATGGGGGGCTGTCGGCCTTTAGGGCGGTCATGGCCTGATGAAAGATAATTTGATCTCTCTATTGGCTAGCTTGTAGATGCATGCCAAAACGAATGAAGAGAAGGAGGCCAAGGCAGAGGAGTACCACCATAGCTCCTAAGCCTGCCCGCTGTTTGACAAATCTATAAACAGAAGAAAAACCATATAGCCATATTAAATACAGAAACAATATACATCCCAGTAGAGTTACAATACGGGCAACACAAACAGCTCTCAGGGAATAAACGCATCCCAGTCCCAAAAGTTCTTGCAAGGTATCCACTTGTTCTTATAGTAAGTCCACTCTCTGATAGAGTCTCTATGGTCTGTAAGGCTACAGCTGTATTTTCGGCCAAATGATCGTTGTTATGGTTGTGTCAATGCTGCTACTGCAAGGACTGTGATGGCAATGATCACGGCTGTTGCAATGTCAAAGCCTCTCCTGTTTCTTGATAATAGCACTGGCAATTCTATATCTGCAACAGAAACTAGGACTGGTAGGAAGATAGAAATGTGCATCAAATTGCACGGGTTGCAAAAGAACCATTCCAGCATTGTGAGAGATAGCACACGGTTAGTGAACAGTTAAGAGGTGTTATTAGAAATGTTAGTTGGTAGAAACATAAAAGGGAGGAAATACACAAGCTGACGTGAGAGGAAAAGCAATATTACAGCTAGGGTCAGCAGAACGAGTTGCTCTACTCTGGGTCTGATTTGTAGTATGATTCCAATGGCAAAGTGCAAAAATTCCTCCTGTTAAAGCAAAGAAAGACTAGAGATATCCTTGTCACCAAAAACAGCACAACCTGAAAAATCATCAGTAGAATTGACAGGCTTGTAGAGGAATTGGTGAAAAACAAGAAAAGGAAGGATAAAAAATGTGTTAGTTAGAAGTGAAAAATATGGCCAGGCTAACAATGGCCCATAGGTTCCGGGTTTGCCTTTCCGTCTGAGTTTTTGTTCTTGGAGGAAGGCTCAGGCTCGCCATTGCGAGGAGGAGCAGCATCACTTGCATGCTGTAAAACTCTGATTAGCCTTTCTGGAATCCAGACTGGAGTCTGTTGATCCTGTGGGAAAATACAAACAGACCCTCGGACCCAACGAAGGACTGGATCCGGTCCTTTCCAACAACCTGTCAGGATATCTTTCCATTTTGCCCATACTTGAGGAGTATCATAGGGATTATAATGTCGATCAGCAGAGTGGCCGTCCCTATCCAGAGTTAAGAAATTTAGAATGAAAAGAACTAAATTAAGTTTATCTTTAGGAGATTTGTAGGAGGCTCCTATTCCCCCTTTTTGTTTATTTAGACAATTTTTTAAAGTAAGATGTGCTCTTTCCACAATGCCCTGTCCCTGAGGATTATAGGGGATGCCAGTGACTAATTGGATGTTAAATGTTTGTAAAAACAACCGGAAGCTTTTGGAAGTATAAACAGGACCATTATCTGTTTTAATAACTTTAGGTATGCCCCAGCCAGCAAATGCTTGTAGGCAGTGTTGAATGACATCTTTTACCTTTTCTCCAGAATGAGCGGAAGCCATAATGACCCCTGAAGCAGTGTCTACTGACACATGTACATACTTAACAGTACCAAATTCAGAAATATGGGTTACATCCATCTGCCAAATATGACCAGGCAGCAGTCCCCTGGGGTTAACTCCAAAGGATTGTACTGGGATTAAAGGAGCACAATGTTGACAATTTTTTACTATTTGTCGAGCCATACATTTAGATATAGGAAATTTTCTGCTCAAAGTAGTGGAATTTACATGAAATTTTTCATGAAAGAGTTTTGCTTGTTCCTCTATGGAAAAAACAAAAATTGATTTGGTGGCCATATCTACCAAGTCATTAGCATTGGCCAAAGGTCCTGGTAAATTAGAATGAGCTCTAATATGTCCTACATAGAATAGATGTTTATGCTGTAGGATAAGGTTTTGTAGCGTGGTAAAATAAGAAGCTACCGTGGACATGGAAGAAATATGGGGTACTGTTTCAAGAACCTGTAAAGCGTTAATGATATATAAGCTATCAGATAGAAGATTGAATGGCTGATTATCTGCTAATTTAAAGGCTAATATTACAGCTGCAAGTTCAGTAACCTGTGCGGAGTTGGGTGGAACTACTATGGTGTGAAGTTGTTTACTGATAAGTACTGCACCTACTCCATTTTTGGAGCCATCAGTAAAAATGGTTACACAGTCTTTAAGAGGCTGGACACTAGTCACTTTTGGAAAAACTATGGGAGTATTTTTACAGAATTGAATCCAGGGATGTTGGGGATAATGGTTATCGAACTGAGCTGAGGTGGAACAGTATAATACTGACCAATCATCATCATTATTAATTAGCCATTTAATTTGCTGAGTGGAATAAGGAGTTATAATAATAGACGGATGGATTCCAAAAACAGTAATGCAAGATTCTAGTCCCTTGAATATTACCTGAGCAATAGCTTGGGGATATGACTGTAATGTTTTAGCTGGAGAGCTAGGGAGATTTATACTTTGCAGAGGTCCTCCTTGCCAAACTATGCCAAAAGGGGTATGTTTCTCTGAGATTATGATTAAACTTAATGGTTGAGTAGGATCACAACGATCAACGTAACACTGCTGAAGTCTATTCTCTACTAGCTGTAAGGATATCCGTGCTTCGGGAGTAAGTTTCCTAGGGGAATTCAAGTCAGGATTACCTTTTAATATATCAAATAAAGGTTTTAATTCCCCTGTGGATAATTTTAAATAGGATCTGATCCAGTTAATGTCACCTAAGAGTTTCTGAAAATCGTTCAAAGTATTCAATTGATCTGTCCTGATGGTCAACCTTGATGGTCTGACTGTAGTAGCAGTGAGCCTTGTACCCAGATATTCTTGGATCTCCTCTAATTGTAATTTTTCAGGGGCTATCGTTAGTCCTCTTTTTTCTAATGCTTGAGTTATAAATTGTAATGCTTCTAACAAAACTTCTTTTTCTGGATGGCAAATAAGTATGTCATCCATATAATGATAAATCAACAATCTCTTAAACTTTTGTCTAGTAGTTGTTAACGCTTTATCTACGTATATTTGACATATAGTAGGACTGTTAGCCATACCTTGAGGCAACACGGTCCATTCGAATCTCTGGTCAGGCTGAGTGTGATTAAGAGAGGGCAAAGTAAAGGCAAATCTCCAACAATCATTTTTGTGTAAGGGTATAGAGAAAAAGCAATCTTTTAAATCCAGAATAATAGTAGGCCAATTTTTTGGTAGCGCAGTGACAAGAGGGAGTCCACATTGGATGGGTCCCATAGGGTACATTTGTTTGTTTATGGCTCTTAAATCATGTAATAACCTCCATTTTCCTGATTTTTTCTTTGTTAAGAATATTGGAGTATTCCAAGGAGAAGTAGAATGTTGTAAATGACCTGCTTGTACCTGCTCTTGTACTAACTTATGAGCTGCCTCTAGCTTCTCTTTTGTTAGGGGCCACTGTGGAATCCAGCGAGGCTTATCATCTTTCCATATTATAGGGATTGATGGTTTATCAGTGGCCCCTAGGAAAAACCCAATCCATGAGAATCATTTTTTGGTGGAAGTAAAGGCAGTGGTTGGGTAGATCCTTGACTATGTCTTCCTAATCCTTTTTTATCATCATAGTTCATATTTTGTAACATATTTCTTACAGGAGTCCCTTGGTAAGTCTGATCAGTGGTGAGTTTCATATCCATTTGCTGCAGGACGTCTCGTCCCCATAGACTAATAGGAACATTACAGACATATGGCTGAAATATTCCTGTGTGTCCCTCTGTATCTTTCCACGATAATGAGGAAGCACTTTGATTGGGGCTTTCTGCTACTCCTAAGCCTCTCAAGCTCTGAGCTGCTGTGATCAATGGCCAGTGCTTTGGCCAGACCATTGTGCTAATAATACTTTTGTCTGCTCCCGTATCTAATAAACCTGTAAATTCCATATTTCCCACTTTTAATTTTAGGAGGGGCCTCTGTCCCATATCCATAGTAAGGTTTATTAAAGTGGTTCCTGTTGATCCAAAACCTCCTTGTCTTTTATTTGTATTTTTACTGGGCCACACAAAGAATGTCGACTGGGTAATATAAGCATTTGTGCAATGCGATCCCCTGGAGAGATGACCGTAATTCCTTTTGGTGAAGAGACCAAGGCTTTTATTTGTCCAGTGAAATCAGGATCAATAACCCCTGGGTGTACTATAAGTCCTTTTAGTGTTGAGGAACCTCTACCTAGTAATAGTCCTACACTGTTCTGTGGGATTTTTTCATGCCAATCAGTATCAATCATCTGCACCCCCATATCTGGGGTTAGTATGAGTCTGGAGGTGGCACAGATGTCCAATCCGGCACTTCCTGAGGTGGCTCTGCGCTCCCCTTCTCTGTGGGAGGATACCACCGTCGGGGAACTTGTTGAATTACCCCGTATATTTGTTGCGGGCCCCGGGGAGGGCCCTGTCTCCCGTTTTTTTGAAGTTTAGGATTCAACCCTAGGAAATTATCCTCCCTATCTTTAATGGACTGACAGGCACTACTCCAATGACTTCCTCTTCTGCATCTTGGACATAGCCCAGGTCCGGTTCCCAAGTTATTCTTTGTATAGATGTTCCCACCTTGGGCAAAGGGTGGCCTTTTGTTTGGACAAGTGGCTTTTAGATGTCCCTTCTGTCCACACACAAAACATGATCCTAAAGACTCTTTATTAGTTCTTGAAGGGAACCTCCCCTGGGCTTGTGCAAGTGCGGCAGACAACAAGGTGGTTTGTCTGTCTATGGCTGCTACAAAGGCACTGCTCTGCGCCAAAGTATCATTTACATCTCTACACACTTTTAAGTAGGTGGACAAGTCTTTGTTTCTCCATGGTCTTATGGCCTCCCTACACCATTTGTTGGCTTGTTCGTAAGCCAATTGTTTTACTAGGGGCATGGCTTGCTCTGCATCTCCGAAGATGCGTGATGCTGTCTGAATTAGCCTATCGACGAAGTCCGCGTAGGGCTCACTACTCCCTTGAGTTACCTTTGACAACTGGCCCTGCAAATCTCCTGCTCCTTGTAATGTTTTCCAGGCCTTGGTTGCAGCCACGGCAATTTGCGCATAGACTGCTGGATGATAATTAAGCTGTGCCTGAAGGGTTTCATAAGGTCCTACGCCCATAAGTATGTCCCTATCGACTTGGGGATTCCCCGCTGCCGCATTTCGGCGGGCGGTATCCGTAGATATTTCTTGCCATGATGTTTTCCACATAAGGTACTGTCCCCCAGACAGAGCGGCCCTAGCAAGATTAGTCCAGTCCTGGGGCACTAAGTTTAATGATGTCAAGGTATCTACTAAGGCTATAGTAAAAGCTGACTGAGGACCATATGTGCTAACTGCTTCTTTTAACTGTTTCACTATTTTGAAGTCTAAGGGTTGGTGGAATCTTTGATTTTGAGCATCCTCAAAAACAGGATACGCTACAGATCCAAGATGACTCCATTCTGAGCGTAATCCGAAACCGGACGCTTCATGAGGGGGTTCCCTATTTATGGGAGGTGCACTAGGCAACACGGGCACTAGAGGGGGCTTTTCATCTAGTCCTAATTTTTGTACTCTTTTTTCCAGTTCCTCTCCTGATAATTCCCCTTCTGATAGTTCCTCATCTGAATTAGTTCCTTTTTCTGAATTTTGAGAAAGATATGAGCGTTCCTCTTTTATTTCTTCCAAAACCTGTCTTCCCTCAGCTAAAGGCTCGGTGAGTGAAGGTTTTTTGTTTTTATCTCGCAGACAGGATTTAATAAGAGACCAAATAGCCATAGTGCCTACTGGCAAAGGGTTTTGCCTATCCGCTATACGAAGGTCCTCCCCCAGCTGTTCCCACTGTAGGGTATTCAAAAGGCCCTCATCCAAAAACCAAGGGGAAACCCTTTCCACAGTATCGAGAAATACTTTAGCTGTTTTTTCCTTTAATGGCATCCCATGGTTTTTTAATAGCTCCCTGAGGGGTTGCTGCATTCTGAATTTAGACGTTTCAGACCCCATTGTTACTAATTTGAATAGCTTCAGTTATGGCAATTACAATAACAAACAGTGGCCAAGCTGCCAGGAGCAACGAGATTACTGAAAGGAAAACTATCTATCAAGTGTGCATTAAAATTTTTATAGCGGCTTTTCACGTGCTACCTATACCCTAATTGGACCGCTTCAAGCGTGTTTCTACTTTCACTTTTAATTGGACCGCGTTCCACGCGTCAGGACCGCTGCTGGCGTATCCCGATACCGGACCACCTTCCGTTTGTCCTTGTTTTTATTTTAACCGGACCGCATCCCGCGTGTCCCCAGGACTGCTGATGGCATATCCTGATACCCTTTAACTGGACCGCATTCCGCGTATCCCCAGGACCGCTGATGGCGTATCCTGATACCCTTTAACTGGATCGCATTCCGCGTATCCCCAGGACCGCTGATGGCGTATCCTGTTACCCTTTAACTTTTTTATAACCGGTTTAACTTATTAAAAAAATTTTTTTAGATATCTTACCTTGTTTTCTTTATAAATTTTTCATCTTCCCGGGTTTCGGCACCAGTTATCGCGTTCCCTCTGGCCGCAGAGAGAGACACGACAAACGTCTGAAGCTTTGGAAGTTTATTGTGCACAGTCTTCCTTTCTTTCCCTCTTTTCTAATCCCTTTCTCTCTTTTCTTTCTCTCGCTCTCTTTCTCTCTGCTTAACTCTCGCCTGCTCCGGTCGCTCCGCTCCTCCCGCTCGGCTCACACCTGCTTCGGCCGCTCCGCTTCTCCCGCTCGGCTCACGCCTACTTCGGCCGCTCCGCTTCTCCCGCTCGGCTCACGTCCTCGCTCGCACTCTTCTTCCTCGCTTCTTCTCCTACTCTCAGCTTCTTCTTCTCTCAGCTTCTTCTTACTCCCAGCTTCCGCGCCTTACTCCCCCACCCACCAAGCTTATATACACTTCAACCAATCAGGGGAGAGTACACGAGGTAAACGCGCGGACAGCTGCAGCCATAGAATAGGTACACGAGGGGGGCATGCTCTAATCACATCGTTAACTAGCCAATCATTGGAATTCGCTGGTTGTTTACTGTATAGCTGGCCGCTTTTGGCTCAGTGCCAGGCGCCATCATGACCGTGCCCAAGGCTGGGGGTCCCGGGAACCCCGACACTACATTGTATTTGTAGTGGCAAAATAATGGATCCCCCAAAGATATCCATATCCTAACTCTCAAAACCTATGACTAGTCTACCTTACTTGACAAAGAGGACTTTGATGATTGATGCAATTAGATTAAGAATTTTGATATGGGAAGAATCATCTTGGTGGTCCCAATGTAATCACGAGGGTCAAGAAAGACATGATAGAAGCAGACTGATGGCACTCTGGAAGAGGACACCGCTCAAAGAATGTGAACAACCTTTAGAAACCAGAAGAGTCAAGGAATAGATTCTCCCATAGGACCACTAGAAGGAATGTAGTTCTGTTGACACTTTAATTTCAGCTTTGTTGAACTTATTTTTGTACTTGTGGTGTCTAGAACTACATGATAGTGCATTTGAATTAAGCCCTCACTTGATGATAATTTGTTATAGCAGCAATAGTAAACTAACACAGTGTCGCAGATTTCCCCAGGAGAACTGAGCTCCAGTTGCCCACAGTGGTTGCCCATTCACTCCACTGGTTTCTCTATACTGTCTGCATCACTTTCCCTCCTTCTTCACTTGTGCTTCCTGGTATTACACCCAAGTAAACTACCTCCCTTCAGGATGTACTGTTGAAAAACCCAAACTAAGACACCATCATTTCTATTTTCCTTCCTTACCGACATTGTTTTCTCCTTGCTTGGAGAGCTCTTCTTTCTCCTTTTTCCTTCCAGTTCCATTGTCTTAAGGTCAAGTTTAGAGCAATTTCCTTCTCCATGAGGTTTTTCTCTACTCTAGATCACAATGTCCTCTTCCTTTCTTTCTCTGCTCCTGCTGTGAGTAAAATCTTTATTCTTTGAGTGTTTTACATAAACTTTCTCTATACCTGTTCACTTCACATTTCAGATGCTAAAATTCTCATTCTTGTGAGATGGACCATTAGCTAAGTGAGGTTTCCTACACTGCATGAGAATTTCAGTTGTTCTCATCAGGCTCACAGGCAAATGTTTATTATGGGCCTTCTTTACTCTTCCAGTACCAGAATAAAAATAGTCAAACAAACAAAAACAATAGCAACAACAAAAAACCTTTTCGCCAAATTCCTGTCCAAAAGGAGCTTGTATACTTCATATGTTTGTTAGAACACAAACACCAATTAAAGAGATAAGTAGAATATATGGTACATTAGGTATTGATAAGGGCTAAAAACAAAAAATAAGTTCAAAGAAGGATAGAGACCTGGTAGTTTTAGATAGTAGGTCAAGGGGAAAAATCTAACTTCACCAAGGAAAGTAAAAACTTGAAGGAGATGAGGCAGCAAACTGAGTGGATATCTTGGAGAAGAATACTTAAGGTAAATACAGTAGTGGTGAAAAAGTGTATATGTTTCAGTGTATTCTAGAAATGTTAAGGAGCATCATTCAACTGTAGAAAGGTGAGCAAGTAAAAGCTAATAGGTGACAAATTCTGAAAAATAATGGAAGTAAGATCCAAGTAGTTGAAATTCACTTTTCTCTTCTCTCAGATTCCAGCTTATTTGTATTGTCCTGATACAGTTAGTGGTGCATCTTTTAAACCCTTCTCTTGGGTCACTGTATGACTTATCTTTTACATGAGTGTGATGATAAGTCAGTAGAGGATGGGTTCCAACCAGAGAAATAACACAATCTAATTAACATTCTAATGAGATCAATCTGGCTGTTATATAGAGAACAGAATAAAGAGTTGCTCCATTATTTCAGAGAAATAGGAAATATGATCATCAACTGAATATGAAGATAGGTGATAAGATGTTGGAGGCTGAGGAGCAGGAGAGGAATAGAGATCCAGGATCGAGGTGCTAAAAATTAGGATTTGATCCTCCAGCGTTGGTAATGATGAGTTCTAGGCTATGACCATGAGAAAGAATGGTTGAGGTGGGGTAAGGTTCATTGGAGGAGAATGGGGTGGGGGTGGGGTTCAAGTCATTGAGAACCTGTGTTGGAAGGGTATCCAAAGTCATACAAATCCTATTAGAATCAACATTCAAATATCTTTAAAGTAAAAGTAATGGCAACCAATAATGGATACTCTGCAAAATAGAATGTAACTATAAATGTGATATTCAATGTGTTTTGTTATTCAAATGCCATCTGTAGATACACAGAAGAGTGAAAAGAGTTTTCAGTTACAAATGAGGGATTAAGAGAGGGAGTGTAGTGCAGGATCAAATTTTGCATAAGCACAATAGATCCACTCAACAAAATAGTTCCTCTGTAATTAAAATTCAGTGATACTAGTTCATTACAGTTCTCATTTAAAAAAATCTGGAAGCAAAAACAGAAGAGGGATTGGGTTTAATTTTCCAGTGTAATTGTACACTATGCTTTTGTTTCCAGGCAGACTATTCTGAAAACATGGAAAACTCAGCATAGTATTAATGCATGGGGAGAGATCTGGGAACTCATGATCATGGTAAAGATGAATATTATCTTTTATAATTTGTTGAACTGCATGTTCAAGAGTTGAGTGCTTTTGGTGACACGTTGCTATAAACAAACTTATGAAATAGTTGTATTTATCCTCATTTTGGCTGACAAGCTAAATTTCAGATAGGGTGAGTAACTTGCCAAGGACTTCTGCCACTGTGCATTATTCTAAATTTACTCATTTATTTAATAGAAATATTTATTGTTTATCATGACTGTGCTAAACACCAGAGAGGACAAAAGGAGATGAAGCCTGTGCCCTTACATAGGTTATAGACTTTTGGGAGAAAATATTAAAGAAACATTCAGATAAACATTGTAAAATATTCCCCAAATTCATTACTTTTATGGTCTTAGAGAAGGATTTAGCAAAGTAACAAAGCAATTGATTTACTTAGTTTTTACCTGAGAGATTCCATCATTCAACTCCTCCATGTATTCTGAAGCAGTCTTTCTCTCCTGTTATTGGAAGTGGTATCAATTATCTGCAAATTCCCACAGCATTTGAGGTCATTGTTTTTGTTTGGAGGACATAGTGGAAGAGATGTGGAAATGTGTTCTCCCAGGGCCTTGTGTTAATCTCAGAGTAGATTTTTAGGGACGTGGGTTGTTGATTTTAGTGATAGAGCCCTCCTATGGTTCTTAATACATTTTGTGTGTGTGTGTGTATGTGTGTGTGTGTGTGTGTGTGTGTGTGTGTGTGTATTATATGGAGAAATTCCCGACCCTTGGGTGTAAGAGAAGTATTTTGGAAAATACTTGTGGAGAGGATAAAGGGTTAAACCATGTTGTAAATACATCCAAATTTTGGGTTTCATCATAACATCAATGGGAAGCCATTGACATTTGTTTATACGACTCTTGTTGCACTGTGGAGAAGAGGAGGAGGAATAAAGATGATTTTCAGGGAAACTATTTAGTGGGCAATTGCAAGAGAAAATGGCCGCTTGAGCCTAGAGAATGTTGATACAGATGCAAAGGAGTCTATTCATCCGGTATTGAGTGAGCAAAGCAGACGACTGGATGTTAGACTATAAATGACTGGATAAGGTGACAGGAGTACTCCAGGATGACTTTTAAACTATGGCTTGTACAACTGTATGGACAATGGAGCCATTGCTGAGATGGGAAGCTCTGGAAGAGAACCAGGTTCATATTCAGGATAGGACTGTGTTAAATTTTGGGGGAGACAATTATGGCTGGACTGTTGAGAAAATCAAGTGTTGAGAAAATCAGGAGTCTGAATATCAGGGAGAAGTATTGTTGGGGAATATAAATGAAACATGAATCATCCATGTGTAGGTGGTGATTAAAGTTGTTAAAAAGTAAACTGAGGCACGATGACATCTTAGAGAATTTATTTGAATACGCCATGAATCCAAAAGTAAGCAACTCCAAATGGGAGTGGTTTGGGAACTCTACTGACAGAACATGGGTGGGAGAAACTTTTATAGGATAAATGGAGAAGTTAAAAAAATAGAAGATATTTGATTGGTTACAGTTATATAGTTGTCTTATTTGGTCCATCCTGTTGTAAAATTCCTAGCTATATAAGTTCGTTGGTTGCTTCAGATTGATTGAGTCTAAGTTCTGTTTATTTAATTTTTTAAAAAAAGTTTAGTTGCTGATGGACCTTTATTGTATTTATTTATATGCAGTGCTGAGAATCAAACCCAGTTTGATTGGCAAACGCTCTACCACTGAGTTACAACTCCAGCCCCTATTTAACTTTTTAAATATAGGCATTTACAAGAAATGATCAGTTGATCTTATGTTTTCAAATTAAGCAAGGCTGAAGGTACAGAGTTCAAAGGGAACTTAGCGTAGATTCTCTGGGAGTATTGATAACTCAAATATCACAAGGCTTATCATCCTCACTGTCCCCACTGGGATACAAACTATAGTCTAAATTGGGTACAGTTATCTCTCCTCCTGCCTTACCCATATCAGCCTCTTTACTCATCTGTAAGTGGCACTGGGAACCAGTATGATACCAACTGTCTTGTCAGTACAAGCTGCTATGACAAAAATACTATGTACTGAGTGGCTTAAACAACAGGAATGTATTCCTCACAGTTTTGAAGTCTGAAAAGCTCAAGAGTAAGGCATTGGCCAATTCGGTTTGGGGTTGAGCCCTCTTCCTTGTTTTGCAATAGATGCCTTCTTGCTGAATCTTCACATGGGAAATATATCATCAAGTGTCAGTTCTTATAATGGTACTCATCCCATTCATGAGAACCTTTCCCTCATGACCTTCCAAAGTCCTCATTTCCAAATAATACTACACTGGAGATAAGGGTTTCAACATGAATTATTCTGGGGCAGGGACACAAACATTCAGACTGTAACGCCAATTATTTCCTCTGCATCACTTGAAAAGTTTGTAGCAAAATAGGGATCTTTAGACAAATCAAGCCTAAGATGGCAGGGGGTGACTAGGAAAATGGATTGAGGATGCAAAAGGAATTTTCTAATTATACAAAGGCAATTCTTGAGATCCCAATGACTTGGTTAGGGAGATGGGGCTGATGTGAGTTGAATTTTTTATATTAACCAATGAAAACAAGAATGAAAAGCATGGAGACTTAGTATCATCCATCTCTTTGAGGAGGGATACTAAACTTAGTGTCCAAACAACTTTTTTCCAATGGTAAGTTTGAATGTGCACCTTCTAGATCTAACTACTAAAGTTTCTATTAGTAGTTATCAAACTTCGCTGTCTTCATTTGTTAAAAGTGCAAATTTCCATAGTCTACCCAGTTTTCTGTTTAGGTTTCTGTTTCTGAGGGGTGAGATCTGCAAAATTACACTTGAACTTCTGTGATACAGGGCAGTTAGTGACATGGTTATAGGAGGCAGGTACTATCTAAAACTGGTGGCACCCATATAAGTAAGAAATGTTTTCTTGCTTTCAAAGGAATTAAATGCTTTCAATATAATGTAACAAAATCATTCTAATATTTCATGTGACTCCAAGAATAATATTTATTTTGAATTAAATATAATTAAAATACACCATATATAATATAGTTGCTTTTTTGAAACCGTGTATGCTTTCCTGCTAGACCTTTGTTTTTAAACTACTGTTTTTGTCATTATTTCTGGTTGCTACTGTATAGATGTGGGATCAAATTAGTGTCTGATTTTTGGAGTTTTTGAATGCTACCATTAAATAAATTTGGCATGCTACCTTTGGTGGTTGGGTCATTATCATGCCTTTTGAAAGAGAATACTTGTGACCTATATTTACTTTCTGGTGGGTTTATTATTATCTAAAATTTTCAAATGTTTTGAAAAGTCTTATTTGGACCTGGCTATGTTACAGAGACAGGAAAGTGAAGATGTTGAGTAATTTAATTCTGTATTTGATTTTCTTTTCCAATAAATTAATTAATTACCTTACCACCTGAAATCTAGGTCGTACTCATTCTCAAGGAATTGTCTGCACATGTTGGTGAAGGAAATGTTTTTTCTTCTGTCATGAGTCATCCAGATGGAAGATGACAGGATGAGACATTTCAGACTAAAGTGGTTTTAAATGTTATTCATTTTAAATTCCTTGGAAAAATTATTCATTAAACAGAAGTGATTTTCTCATCATCAAGAGAAAAATTTCCTTACTGGGAAGAAAAAAAAATCTATTTCTAGCTCTGAAAATTCTTCCTTCAAATGCCACATGTGAGAACCCAGTGAACTGATGGAAGCTGGACAAACTGAAAATTCGGTTGGGTAACAAGGGTGAGTGATGGAGAAAAATATCCGAACATCTAGATAAATGTATCTGGGAAATGAGAGAAACTAAAAATTGATTAAAATATACCAGTCTAAGAGAGGAGAGTTGGAAAGGAGGGAAAATGTCTAAAGACATTTAAAAACTGACTGGCACCTTTTTATTGTAAATTGTTATGTTACTTTCAGAGAGATGATGGGCTTCGTTCTCCTGGCCCAAGAAGACCTGTTCTGTGGTCTGCCCTTGTAGCATGAGTGGTCTGCTGTTGGTGAGTTGAGGGTGAACATGGCTGAAATTTAAGAACACACCAGATATAGATGATCTAGAAGTCATTTTTGCATGAACTGATGATACATAATTTCAATTAAAAGTCAATGCAATGTGTTTCTAAGTAAGGCCTATTTAATTAATTGGAAAGTTCACTAGTAAATTGTCAATCACTACTATTTAACTGACAAGTTCACTCCAAGGCATGGAATGTTGTAGGTATTACACATGGAACTTTAATCCTTTCTACTCCATTCCCTGTGTCTCATTAGTCACTGAATACAGGTCCAGTACCAACTTACCCCTGTTTTGATTTTCTCGCTTGAATGTGTTACTAGCTTTACGGATTGGCAAAAATGATTTAACAGGTCAGTGGGAATTAACTACTCTTATGCAACATTATTGTCCCCTTATTTTTACTTTATGGAAAGTTTGTTATCTTTTAAGCAATGCTGTAGCAGAAACTTCACATTACTTTTTAAATCCAAGAAAGCCTTAGCTAAAATAAATTCTAGGTTATTATAGTTTTAGGCTGGATGTTATGTCAATATAAGATCATCTTCTTGAGCGAAGCTATCTAATTTTCAACCATTTTTGTTATTTTCTTAGTGCAATTTCATTACAATTTGCAAAACAATGCAAATTTCAAAAAATCAAACACACATAAAAATATAAGCACAAAAGAATATTACAAATTATATTGGGGTACATGTTACATATGCCATGGTTTTTCTCCAGGGGTGTTTGGATTTTAGTCTTGGCTATAATATCCATATTCTCTAATATTGCAGTGGAAAATATAACAACTGTTGATATCTATTAGGCACTTAAATAGATGTACAATCTTGAACAAGTCTCCCAACTCTTCTGTTTAGATTGTTTACTGCAAGAAAAATCTTTTAAAAGGTAAACCACCCATCATAATGTTAAATGAAATAAGCCAAGTAGAGAGACAAGTATCACTTTGTTTTCCCTCATGTAAGAAATATAGGGGAAAAGAGACCTGAAAGTAGTGGAGAGACTATTACAGAAAAGGAAGGAGACAGAGGGCAGGGGGCTGGATATGATCAAAGTATGCTACTTGCATGAACAAATATGCCACAATGAAGCTCACTGTTCAAGTTTAGATAGATATAAGGTGTCCCTCAAAAGTGCATGTGTGAACAATGCTAGGATTTTCAGATGTAAAATGGTTAGTTTGTATGAGATATAATCAAATCAATGGATTAATTCACTGATGGATTAACTGAGTGGTAACTATATGCAGGTAGGGTAGAGTCACTGGGGCTGGAGTCATTATGTCACTTGGGGCTTGCCTTTGGGGTTTATTTTTGTCCTTCTCTCTGCTTCCTGTTTCCATGTCCTAAGATACCTTCCTCTGCTATACTTTTCAAATGTGATATTCTGTTTCACTTGGGCTGAAAGCAATGGAGTCAGTGGTCTATGGACTGAAACATCTGAAACCAGGAGCTAAAATAAAGTTTTCTTACTTTACATTATTCTTTTCATGTCTTCTGGTCATAGCAATGAAAAGCTGACTAAACCCAAAAACTGGTACCATGAAGTGGGGCATAATTTTGACTAACCTAATGATGTGGTTCAGAAGCTTTTGGAGCTTTTGAAATTTGGGGAGGAATTTTGGAATGTTTAGAGATACAAGCTAAAAAAGCTTTGGAGTGTTGTAAGTGGAGTTTAACAGGTGATTCTGGTGGGAGTGCAGAAGATGAGAATGACAATAGGACTGTGGACATTAAAGACTGAGTTTGTGAAGTTTCAGAGGAGAAGGAAGACTTTATTGGAATTTGGACTTGAGGCTGTTTATGTTATGTTCTGACAAGGAAGTTGTCAATATTTTGCCCATGTCCTAAGACTTATTTGTGAGGTTGAATTTCAAGGTGATAGACTAATCCAGTGGAGGAAATTATTTTGAACATATTTTATGAATTTTAATCAAAGACATTTCTCTTTCTGAAGTTCAGATAGTCTGATCTTCAACCAATTCAATATTCTTTATGTTGATTTTCACATCCCTTTGAATAGCTTGGTAGTCTTAATAACTTTAGGACTATTAGATGTGACAGATGGATAGTTCACATTCAAATTATGCATTTCTCAACCCAATTATAGAGTCAGCTATTTTTCTAGAAATTCTTTTTCTAAATTGAAATTGGTGTTTTGAGACCCTAGTCTCATTACTTTTGTGGTCATTGTTTTTATACTCTTAGTTAAAGAGAGTTGGGACTTACACTATATACTGTATATGATAAAACAACATAAAGATATATAGATTAGTTAACATGCATATATAATATATGTTTTGCATATATTTTATATATGCAAAAATACTTCATTTGCTAATTGCCCATTCACAGATGGGTACTATAAGGTTTTTGTTTAACCAGCTAAGGACTGAGTATTTGAGCCCTGGAAAAAAATCATTTGTTGATGCCTAATTCTTAATATGATGTTATTTAGAGATTGGGCCTTTGAAAGTTAATTAGATCATAAGGATGAAGCACTCATGAATGAAATTAGTGCTCATATAAGAAGAGACATGAAACTAAATGATGTTCTCTGTTCTTGATGGAGGAAATTTCAAGGCAGCACACATTCAGGCAGTTGTATAGGTATTACTGACAACTTTTAGTCAAGATTATTGTGATAATAAGGAGCAGAAAATGAAGCAGAAAGATTTGAAAAGCTAGCAGTTTGATCAGAAAAGTGTGAGTAAAACTGGGGCTAAGTGTTATGGTTTAAATATTAGGTATCCCCCAAAAGCTCATGTGTGCAACAATGCAAGAAATCTTAGAGGTGAAATGATTGGGTTATGAGACCCTTAACTCAATTAATCCCCTGATTGGAATTATTGAGTGGTAACTGAAGACAGGTTGGGTGTGGCCAGAAGAGGTGGATCATTAGGGGGCATGTTTTGGGGGTATATACTTTATATGCCTTATATATTGCTCACTCCAAGCCCCAAGGAATAGAGCTGGCTATCTATGGACGGAGAACTCTGAAACCATGGAACCCTAAATAAATTGTTCTTGTCAGGTCTTTTACTCACAGCAGTAAAAAGGTTGATTAAAACATTAAGGAAGGTGTGGATGTTAAAAGGATTAAAGTCACTAAAGAAATGCTAAATACTTCACCAACAAACAACAAGAAAGATGGGTTGAAGCCATGTCAAGAATGTGCAAGACCATCTCTTCTTAGCCTTTTGAGTAAGATCAAGTGTAGGAATTGGCAAGACCATACCCATCTCAAGTTCAAGAATATAAAAGCAAAAATTGAGAAGAAATCCTGGCAGAACCTTTTGTATCATGGAGGCCTAGGAAGTTGTTTCACTGTGTGTAGCCACCTAGGTACTCAGAGTAGCCACCTAAGTACTCAGAAGTTGTTGCATCTGTGGTTCCAGGAGGCTTGGCAGCTGCTCCAAATGATGGATGACTTGGCATCAATCATGTGGTGCTGTTTTTGCAGGAATGCAGGGTACTGGAGATAGGGAGTCCTGGAGGCTTCCACCAATATTTCAAAAGAAGGTCTAGGAAGCCAGGAAAAGTGTAGTAGGGTCAGAGTTCCTTCAGGCTGCTCCTGAGAGGGTGATGCATGAGGATGTGAGAAGGAAACTGAAACTGTAGTGGGGACTGCTAAGATTAAGAGATATCAGTAATGTGGAATGTCTGCAAGGAAAGCTGTAAGAATTGAGCAGAAACAAGCTGAGAGATGTCATGTGGGCTGCAATCAATAAGGCCATAGTGATGGAGCTACCCAAGATCTTTGGAGAGAACATCATGGTGCCATGTGCTCCAGATGCTGGACTTGGAGCTATAGAACTTATTTGTCCAGGTAGATTTTGGTCTTGTTTTGATACCATTCCTTCTATGTCCCTATTTCTCCATTGTGTAATGGAAATGTTTACTCTGTGTCATTATGTGTTAGATATATGTAACTTGGTTTTGATTTTTACAGGGACTTACCCTAAGAGTTTGCCTTGAATCTCAGAGGAGACTTTGGACTTGTACCTTTGGACAATGCTAAAACTGTTAAGACTATGGGGACGGTTGTAAGTTGACTAAATGTGTTTTGCATTGTGAGATGGGCATGAGCTTTTGAGGGTCAGGGGCAGAATGTTGTGGTTTGGATATGCACTGCCTCCCAGAAACTCATGCGTGAGACATTGCAGGAATTTTCAGAGGTGAAATGATTAGATTATGAGGGGTGTAACCTAATCAGTTGATTAATTCACCAAAGGAATAACTGGGTGGTAACTGTATGCAGGCAGAGTATTACTGGAGGAGATAGGTCCCTGGGGATGTACCTTTGGTGGTTGTATTTTGTCCCTGTTGAGCAGAGCTCTCTCTTCTTCCTGTTGCCATATCCTGAGCTACTTTCCTCTGCCATGCCTGTTCACCATGATGTTCTATCTTACTTTGGGCCCAGAGCTATGGAGGCAGTATTCAATGGACTGAGACCCTGAAACTGTGAGTCAAAATAAACTTTCCTCCTCTACATTGTTCTTATCATGTATTTTGGTTATAGCAACAAAAAGCTGACTAAACACTCATCATTCCATGCATTTAAAATACAATAATGAGAAAATCAATCATTTAAAATTTTAATTTGTATTTCCAATATTTGTTCTTTGGTGTGATAAAGTTTTTAGAATTATAAATTAGTGGACTTGGAAAACTTTTCAAATGGTAAAATTTAGTTATGTAAAAATACTTTTATGAGATTACTCTGAGGAAAACTGATGCTCAAAGAGACTTAATGCAATGAAGTTACACACCAACAGTTTGATACTTCTTCCTGAATCAAAATGCTGCTTTCTTTCCATTCTCTATCCCCTAGAGCTCTCTACAATATTATGAGCAGCCAAATACTCAGTTGATTAGTATGAATGGTGCTTATGTGACTTCAGACTCATGTATAAAAGCTTGTTGTCATATAGGGAAAGACGTTATTTAGTATTTAGGTCACCATTTCACAGTTTATCCTGGAAAAGCCTGCATTTTGGGAAGGCAAATTTGGTTTGAGTTTTTTTCCAACCGCATGTACTTTTCTGTAAAATGGAAATAACAACGCACTTTGAAGAAATTTTTTGAAAATTACTGACTACATCACCCCATTTTTCTTCTCCTACCATTGGATTCCATCCCGCACTCTTTTCTCAGGAGCATATTGCTCTTGACGAAGCTTGGGTTTCACTTACTAGCACCAAGGGAGACCGATGTGATCCTACAATATGTAAAATCAGAAAAACGAGAAACTATACGCCATTTATATATGATTTCTCAACATGCATAAATGTGTTCTACTGTCATGTATAACTAACTAGAACAAATAAAAAATTTAAAAACAAAAGACAAAGAGTAATCCTTTTCTCCTCAAGGAAGTAGTATGGAGAGTTTTTTTGTGCCTTTATGAATATTGCCATTTTAAAAGTGGACAGAATGAGAGGTCAATTTGTTTTTTCCAAAGTCATTTGCAATGTTAGAATACCAAGAGCCAGGAAGATGAAGACTAATGGACTGGTTTTTCCTTTTGAATGTTCTCCAAATACGATCAAGTAGGCAACTGAATTATGTAAGTCAGTCCTGTTTGGTGTGTAATGATTATGATCAGAGAAACAGCAGCAATTTGACAGCACTGTAGGTTAAATTTAAATAAATAAGAAGTTTAAATTATCCTTCATATTTCCTGCATCAATACTCACATTTGCTATATGGTAATCTCTTTTTCCTTATGAGCTATATACTTAGGATATGGTTTAGATTGTAATTCACTAACAAGTTAAGCCACCAGTATTCTGTTTTTCATAGAAAAAAAGAGAATCAAGGAAACAAATTATATTCCTTCCCCATCTGTGAACATCATCATAGTCTGAGTTTATGAGATATGCTTGTGGTTTGGCAAGCATGAATTTCTGATAAATACTAGGTCACTATTCTTAAATGGAAGCATTTATTTTATAAACAGAATTTTGTATGCCATGCAGTGTTTGTGAATGTTAAAAAACATCCTTTAAGTTTATAACTTTTCATTTGAAAATTTTAATTTCCCATTGTGTATTTGATAATGTGTTTTACTGTTCTTGGGAATTCAGTGGGTTAGGGACTGCAGCTGAAGTTGGAATATGAGAATTTGGTATAGGTTTGAGTTCTAGGACTGCAAATAGTGTTTAGGTTATCACAATATCAAATATAATGATAATTTTATGAAAAGAAATGAAAGCAGAAGCCAGAACAATCTCTAAAACTGGTGCACATATAAGATTTTAAATGACAGAATCTACTGAAGAGAAGTTCTCATTTTAAGTAGAATTGTTTTTTATGAAATATTTTTAAAAATACATGTGTTGCCTTCTTTTCAGAATATTTTTCGCAAATATGTTTTTACAAAAGTTCGACCAAGAACTGTACAGATATCACACATACTACTAGAAAGTACAAAATGGATTTGAAAATTGAACCCAGTAGAAATGACTGTGAAAACCTGATTTTGGTCAAACAAAGATGGGCTTACTTAGAATACTTGTGTTTCTGCTGAAATGTTTGTTCTCCAGACCTTACAATAGTGATGGTCACCTAGTTAGATGATTTCTAGGTGGTAAATCTAGCATTCTCCAAAATTTTAACTTTACACAAAACTCCCAATAGAAACCATAGAATCCTGTTCTCATCCTATTTGAATGAAGAGCTCCATCTTATTTTAGTTTTGTCTTGTAATTAGTGGAATCTGAGAAATAATTTGAGAGAGGCAGCACATCTATGGCACAAGGGCTTTGGCATCGGGACTCTTGAGAGTAAGTTTCAGCTTTCTCTTTCAGTGGTGTCACCACCGGCAAGTTGTTTAATCTCGCTGAGCCCAAGTTTGCCCATCTGCAAAGTGAAGATGATAGCATTTTTAAAACACCCCTTAGGCATTTTTGTGAGACATATTCTGTATAAAGTATTTAGTGATTGACACATGTTAATTCAGTAAATAATGCTAATTTTGATAATAATGCTAAATTAATGCATTAGCACTGTAGACTTTTTAAGTTTGTGGAAATCAAATATCATTACATAGAATTTGTTTAGAATTCAAGTCAATGGCTTGCAAATGAAAGGTGACCCATATACCATATTAGGCATATACATATATCATAATCCTAATTTACATAATTTTATATTTATAATAGATGGCCAGACCCAAGTTTTTATTTATGATTTTCTAATACTGAGGTTTCTAAGAATGCAGAACTTAATAAGAAGTCTGCCTCATTTCTTTGGCCATTGTATTACTGCCTTTCCCAGAAAGTTAAAAACACAAAGAAATGATCTAAGTCTTAAATGAATAGTTATCCTTTTAAGGTATTAAACTTACTTAGTCAACAGGTTCACTTTAAAGAGATAAAGGAAAGAGGAAGAGTGGAGTAATTAACTCTGGAAACCGAAAATTAACTTGTTCAAATTCTCAAACTGCCTAAGCTACTTTGGTATCTCTACAGATGCAAATAATACTATTTGCCTCTGCCAATCAGAAAAGTCCCTCTGAGGTTCACTTTACTTTCTTTGTGTTGAAGAACCTTGATTAGACAACAAAGTTCCTGTTTAAGATCAATGTGTGTGAGTGTAAATATATAAATAATAAATAAATAAATATATCTATACATACATACGTGAATGTGAATATATATATTCAAAAGTTCTTATTCATATCATTAATCTGATATAAAGTAGAACAAAACTGTTTGTTTTTGACATTATTTGTTGTTTTTGCAAACCTGATGCAAGTTGTTAATTGATGAATAAATGCTCAAATCTACCTGGGGCCATGGTACAAATGATGTCCTAGGGGAGATGTGCCTGAATTTCAGCTCTGAAATTTTGTCATATAGATTGAGAGAAAAGTCACCTGATTAAATTATTTATTTAAAATACATAGGCAAGCAGAGTCCTAAATTGAAATTTCATAGTATAAATAGTAAAATATTTATCTATATCAGTGATAGTCCTGGGACCAAAGTACGGAACAGGAACATACCCCTGGGTGATCACTTTGGCAGGAACAGAGGGTTGTGTGAGAATAGGTTAAAGGAAATGATAGACACAAATAATAACATTAATGAATTTGAAATCTGAAAAATTTCTTCAAAAAAATAGGAATTGCCCAGAGCCCCAGAGCAGAGGTGAATGTGTATTGGTGGTCTGCTATGCATGGACACAAAGAAGAGGCAGGAGTGTCAGGAGGTGACTGCTTTAGGTGATAGCCACTTCAAATGTGGAGTGGAAGCAAAGTGCGGGAATGTGATCCATCATCTCAACAGAATCAAGTCACTGGACATAAAAGAAGAGAGAGATGGGGTAAAATAGAAGTCTTCATTGTTGAGTCTGGTTGAAGAATGGGCAGGAAATAGGAGAAATGAAGACATTCAGAGGAGACCTAAACCCTGCTTTAAGATAGAAAATGAGAACTTCCTTGTCTCTCACAGGGACTTGTAAACTCTGATGCTATAGATATATCATTTGTCTCACAAACCAGACTTATGTACTATCCAGACCAAGAAAAATGTTTACTAATAATCATAGTTATAAAAAGGTCCATTTCCTGATTTCAGGAAAGAATGAAAATTCAGCCTAAGTAAGTAGGCTAATTCAGCCTAAGTAAGTAGGATCTACCTGTAACTGTGTCACAGAAATAATTTTCCTGTTGTTAGAAGGAAAAGAGAGAATTTGGCTGAAGTATTTTTGAGAGGATTAAGATTTATACTAGAATGTATTTCTGTCTCAAGTTGCAACAACAGTTGGTATAAATAAGTACCATCTACAAAAATAAAATCATTTTGCAATCATTTATTCATTACAGATTTAGCAGTCCAATTTCCTGAGAAATGCTGGAAGAATTGACTGTCACGCAAGTGAGACAGATGGTAAGTACTTATCCTAATCTCTGTTTGCTCTAAATGATCACAGTCACTAGCATTTAATTCATTTTTAAAAGTCTTCAGTTGATTTTTAGTTTGTTTAATTTCAGTTCATTTCTAGGGAAGGCCTCTGACCGGCTTGAGTGACATGTACATTTCTGGATCATCACTGTATTCAGGGGCTAAGGACACCATAATTAAGCTCTTCCTGCTGGGCCATGTTTGTGAGTATGTACTGTATGTGTGTGCCTCTGTGTGGATCTATAAAGCATACCAAAAGATATTGGGGAATGTTGTATATAAAATTAAAGTTGAAGATAAATATTTTGTGATCTATTAACTCTTTAAAATAGTTTCAACAATTATTATGTGTCAATTAAAAACAAAACTAAGCCTGGAGTGATGGTGCATGCCTATAATCCTGGTGACTCAGGGGGCTGAGGCAGGAGGGTCACAAATTCAAAACCAGCTCAGTGAGCAACTTAGTGAGATCTTAAGCAACTTAGTGAGACACTGTCTCAAAATAAAAAAAATAAAAAGTGCTGGGCGTAGCAGGGTAATTCACAATAGCTAAACTATGGAACCAACTTAGATGCAACTTCAACAGATGAATGGATGAAAAAAAAAGTGGCATATATATATATATATATATATATATATATATATATACACCACTGAGTAAATATATACCACATATATATGTACATATATATGGTAGAATATTTCTCAGCCTTAAAAAATGAAATTATGGCATTTGCCAGTAAATGGATAGAGGTGGAGAATATCATGCTAAGCAAAATAAGCCAATCCCAAAAACCCAAAAGCTGAATGTTTTCCCTGATATGCGGATGCTAATTCACAATGTGGGGAGGGGCTAGGGAAAAATAAAGTTACTTTAGGGAGAGGGGAGCAAAGGGAGGGGAGGGAAGGAGAGTGGAATGAATCCGACATTATTACCCCATGTACTTATGTAACTGTATGATCAGTGGGATTCTACATCATGTATAACTAGAAGAATGAGAAATTACGCTCCATCGTATATGAGGTATCAAAGTACATTCTACAGTCATGTATAACTAATTAAAACAAATGAAAGAATTTAATTAAAAAATACCACACAGCACTAAGTGAAGACTACCCATAAAATAAATAACAAATTACATTGTTATTTTTGATGCTCTTCATATGAGAATTACTCACAAAATATTCAGTGAGGCTGTTGACTTTAAGGCATGTGTTTTTAAAGTCTTTATGAAGGGGAAGCTCCCACACATTGAAAAATGAGTTATATATTTAAAATAGATTTAGCCAAAACTGTAAAAAAAAAAGTGCTGGGCATATAGCTAAGTGGTAGAATTGCCCCCAAATTCAATCCCTGGTACTGCAAAACAAAACAAAAAACAAAAACACTAAAAACAAATAGTTTTGACATCTTGTGGTGGTAGTTGATAGATATCCCAAAGTTTCTAAAGGTAAAGACTGATTTAATATAACATTGGGTATTCAACTCTAGTAATAGAACTCATTGCTCAAGGGAATTAGACTAAATAAACTTTTTCCTCTTGTAAATATGCTTGGATACATAGCAGAGATCACTGCAGGGAAAACTGAGAGTCAAAAATTCTTCCGACAAGTAACCCTACTCAAATTTGTAGGAAAAATTGTGATTCTGTGGATCGTAACTTATAACAAAGCACAAGAAATTTCTCATAGAGTCATGCATATTTTATCATGAAAATTTCTTTTTTCATTGACATGTATTTTCTGATAGCAAGAGAAACTAAAACTTTTGTTTGGAGGTAAGAATCATTTTAGATTATGATTACAATTATCATTGAGGCATTTTACGCTTAACCTAGTTTTAAATATGAAATCCTCTTCCTCAGAACTTTTGCTCAAAGAACACCTAACTGAGTGTGAATAAAGGAAGTTGTAGGGTGCCATTCTAGATACTCATGTGTATCTTGGAATGGAAACTTTTTGTTTTCTTTTTAATACAATGTTTGCTTCAAATGAATAACCAAACTGGAGCATTTTGATGTGATCACAATGAGGTGAATTCAGCATGACCTTCAGAAACCGAAAAGTAGCAGATCATGTAAAGAAAGTAAAATTTTCTATTGCTTTTTGTCAAGGCAGCATATTTTCCATGAAAATATGACTCTTCATCCATTGTTAGAAGGATGCTAGCAAAGCAGATTCTGAAAATTCAGACTATGCTGGGGAAATCATTAAGCCACTGTTGCAAGATAAATGGGGAGCATTACTTTGTGGAAAGCATATATCCAGGCTTTCTGACATATATTGGCAAGGAAGAGAATTGCTCTTCTGAAGTTAAGATTTAGTAGAGCTGGATTCTGAGCCATCTACCTGCACAAGCAAGACTGACTATTTTGATTTAGGCCTGTGGAAACTCATCTGGTCCCAGTGCTTCAACCGCCACCTTAACGGGCTTGTTTCAAAAATAAATGTATTGATTCATTTCACAGATCTTCCTTGAGTAACTATTTGTGCCAAATTTAAGCATGAAATTCAAGATGACTGAGAAAGATTGCCACGACTCTTGTTCAATTCCCAGAATCCTGCCAGGCATTGTTTTAGAAAAAGCACCTATGATCATAGAGTTTCTGTTCCAGTGTGAAACAGCAGGAAAAAACAAATGATACATATACAAATGTGATATCTTAAGTGGTAGTCAGTGATGAGAATCAAAATCCAGCAGTACAAAGAGATGAGAGGGACTTGAAGTAGAGATGTTTTATAGAGAGAGATTTGATGAGGTGAGGAATCAATTTAGTGAAAAGAGACACATTTATATCTGGGTGGAGAACGTGCCAGTCAGAGGAGAGAGTAAGGGCCGTTGTGATGAGGCAAGGCCATTTCTTTTTTTTTTTTTTTTTTTTTTTTTGGTGCTGGGGATTTCTTGGTGGATTTGAAAAGCAGCGAGGAGGCCAGATTGATTGTGTAGTAGAATGAATATGGTGTAAAAAGGCAGAAGGGTCCTCTGAGCAGTAGCCAGTGTGCAGGACTAGAGGTTGCCATGGTCTCAAGCCTGAGTACCAAACGTGTTTGCCCTGTGGGATCTAGGGAAGGTGTCCCTAGCTCACAAACTTGGTACCAGTCACTGCTGGAAAGTCCCAGCTTCACTATCACCTGTTCATTGGGGGCTGGGAATGCAGCTACCAATGACCCTCAACCCCTGTCATACCTGTGCTTACCTGATGGGAACTAGGGAAAGTCTTCTTCTCAGGCCACAGCCTTAGGATTGCAGCTGCAGGTGCAGAAAGTCTCAGCTTCCTCAAACTTGTCTTCAGCTCCAGGACTGTAACAACTAATGGCACAAGCCGTGTCTCCACCAGAGCTTGTGTGGCATGACCTGGGGACATTTCCACCCATGCCCTGCATCTTCAGGAGTGCAGAAACCAAAGACATATACTTCATCCACGAGACATGAAGGTCTCCCCCATCTTCTATACCTCCAAGAGAATGGATAACAGCACCCAAACCCCAAATGATACCTGTATATGCCCTGGAAGACCTCGGGAGTATCTTCATAGACTGTTGACTTTGCACCACAGCACTGATACCAAACCCCATGATACCACTTGTGTATGTCCCCTGAGAACTGACTGGGCAAGGTATATGGATTCCACAGCTACACAAAAGTGGCTAATATTGCTATATTTATGATCGATTGCAATTGCCCTGTAGGACCTAGGAAAGGTCCCTTTTTGTGTTCTAAAATCTCAAGTCCATGGTTGTTGATGCCATGGTCCCTACAACCACTTGTGCTTATGCAACAGGATCTGGGAAACAGGATTCCCATCCCGTGACTCCAAAAGTTTTACTCCTCGTACCACAGGCCCAAGTATGAACACCATTTATCCTGAAAGTCTTGAAGAAAATCTCCTCCACAACCTGTGACTCTGGAACCATGACTTCTTGTGTCATTGCCCTTGATTTTCCTATGCTTGACCTAAAGGACTTGAGGACAGTCCTTTCCACTTGCTACCCCACCCAAACTGTGGAAGCTGCCTTCACAAATTTCAGTGCCATTCGGGTTCAATTCTGTGAAGCCTGAGGACACACACTTTTGGAAACCTATGCCCATTGCAAAGTTATACACCTACCTTTATGATCTGCTTCAGTCTAGAATATTGAGGCTCTTATAGACACTGCTGACAACCAAAGATGAAGAAATCACATAGGTTATGCTTTTGAGTTCCCCTACAACCAAAACCAAAGCACCCATCTAAGAGACTTATTATATCCCATAAAATTAAAAAAATTTCCCTAAAACACCAATTTCATAAAATTGGAAGAAATAATGTTACACCAGATGAACAGAAATCCAATTAAGACAAAATAACCATGAAAAGAATGATTTCCAAAGGAAAAAACAATAGTTCTCCAGAAATATATTTCATTTTGAAGAAAATCTATGAAAAGTCTGAGAGAGTATTTAAAATAATAATCCCGAGGAAGCTAAGTGAGATGCAAGAAAATACAAACAATAAAAATAAGAAAAACAATGCAGGATATAATTGAGAAATTCACTGAAGATGTAGAAATCATAAAAAGGATCTACAGATCTTGGGACTAAAAATTTCAGTCACTGACATAAAAAATATAATACAGAATATCTACAACAGAGTAAAACAAGCAGAAGGAAAGTTTCTGAACTTGAGGATAGGCTTACAAGAGCATGAGAGAGGGAAAGAGAAGATGAGAGCAAGAGAGAGAAGACTTCAAAAGAATTAAGGAAGCTTTCAAGACCTGTGGGAAACCATTAAGAAAAAAATTGCATTGTGGGAAGTCCAGAAGATGAAGAAAGGGGGAAAGTCATTAATTATTATTATATTATCATTTTATTTTATAAAATAATAGCCAAAAGCTTCCCCGGTCTTCAAAGAAATACAGATATCCTATAGAAGAAGCACAAAGGACTCCAAGTAGATTCAATTCGAAGAGACCTTCACCAAAATATATTATATTCAAATTTCAAAAGTACAAGAAAAAGAGAGAATCCTAACAACAGCAAGAAAAGAGCGTAAAGTCCTGTATAAGGGACTGTTCATTGATTTATAGCTTTCTCAGTAGAAACCTTACAGGCTGGAAGAAAAGGGGATGAAATATTCTTTCATGTACTGAAAGAAAAAAGAAAGTTGCTAAGAATTCTATGCCTAGAAAAATTCTTCAAAAATGAAGATGAAATAAAGTCTTTCCCAAAGAAGCAGAAACTGAGGGAATTCATCACCCCAAATCCAATCCTATAAGAAATACTTAAGGAAGTCCTGCACTAGAAATGAAAGGATGGTAACCACATCATGAAATTGCATAAATAAACACTACTCACTAGAAGAACAGATACACGAAAGAGGGGAGAATCAAACCTTAGCATAACAGAAGACTACCAAATCACAAAACAATAAGAGGTAGAAATAAATAAAAAATATACAAAACAAGCAGAATACAATTAGCAAAATGACAGCAGGAAGTTTATACCCATCAATTATGATCTTGAATGTAAATGGATAAGTCATGCTAAGTGAAATAAGGCAAACCCCAAAAGCCACAGGTTGAATGTTTTCTCTGATATGCAGATGCTAATTCATAATGGGGCACCATTTAGGGAAGAATAGATTTATTTTATATTAGGTAGAGGGGAGTGAAGGGAGGGGAGGGGGTAGGGGGGTAAGGAGGATAGTAGAGTGAAACAGATATTACTATCTCATGTACATATATGACTGCCTGACCCATGTGATCCTGCAAATTTAGAGAAGGAAGAGTTTATTTTGGGACTCAGTGTTTCAGAGTTCCCAGTCCATAGATAACTGGTTGCATTCTCATGGGCTCAAGATGAGATAGCCAAATCATGGTGGAACAGTGAGGTGGAGGAAAGAAGCTCAGAACATCACACCAAGAAGCAAAGAGAAAGAGAGAGAGCTTTACTTACCAGAACAAAATTTAAACCCCAAAGGCATGTCCTCATGGACTCACCTCTAGCCACACCCTGCCTGTCTATACCACTCAGTTAATCCCTATCAGGAGATTGATGCACAGATTAGGTTAAACCTCTCATAACTTAGTCATTTCACCTCTGAACTCTCTGGCATTGTTTCACACATGAACTTTCGGGGGAAAACACGTAGCTAAACCATAAAAAAGACATAACAATTTAAAATATATATGCACCTAATATTGAACCTCTCAAACACATAAAGCAGATATGATTAGATCTAAGGAAAGAGATAGACTCCAATATGATAACAGTGTGGGACTTCAGTGTCCTACTTTCCTCAATGGATAGATTATCTGGTCAGAAAATCAACAAAGAAGCATCTGAGCTGAACCAGTATATAAAGAAAGCAAACCCAATAGACATTTACAGAACATTTCTTCAGATAGCAGCAGAATACACATTCTTCTCATCAGCATATGAAACATGAAACATTGTTCAGGATAGATCATAGGTTAAGCCACAAATAAGTCTTAATAAATTAGAAAAAAAATTGAAAGCATATAATGTGTCTTCTCAGACCACAAAATAATAAAGCTACACATCAATAATAAGAAGAATGGAAAGTATACAAATACATGGAAATTGAACAATATGCTCCTAAATGGCAAGTGGTTAACTGAAGAAATTAAAAGGGAAAAAAATCTAAAAACAGATTAAAATGAAAATACAACATGTAAGTCTGTGGGCTACCGTATGGAAGTGTATAACAATGAAAGCATTTATCAAAGAAAAATAGAGTGATTTCTAATAAACAACCTAACAGTGCACCTCAAAGACCTAGAAAAGCAAGAACAAGCTGTATGCAAAATTAAAAGGTAAGATATAATAAAAATCAGAGCACAGATAAATAAAATCAAAGCTAAAAATAGAAAAGATCAAAGAAACAAAGAATTGTTTTTAAAAGCCTAAACAGCTCGGAACGGAACTGGCCCACTAGTGAGAGCCTTTCTGACCAGAGCAGGCTCCAAGTCCCGGAGCCCCTGCAGCGCAGTGTACTCCTGCAAAGAACCAGCGGAGAGCCTCGATCTGCAGGCAGCCTCAGGGATCAGGGCACGGCAGCTGGAGACCTCTTCAGGCGGCTCTGCCCACTCCGGCTGCGGGCTCTCTTCACGGGGCGATCCAAGATGGCGGCCTAGAGGGAGACTGCACCCCTGGTCGCTCCAGAACCCAGGAGCTAAGAGGGGGAGGCATTGAGAGACTCGGACTGAAGTGGAGCCACGGGTGAGTCTGCCCACTGGGTAAAGCTCGGCCCGGGTGGCAGGCCCAGATAGAGGTGGCTTATCGGAGCCAGGCAGGGCAGCTAGAGTCATCCACAGGCAGCCCTGCGCACTCCGGCGGTGGGCCCCGCCCACACAGCCAGCTTCTCCAGGTTCTCGGAACGGAACTGGCCCGCTAGTGAGAGCCTTTCTGACCAGAGCAGGCTCTGAGTCCCGGAGCCCTTGCAGCGCAGTGTACTCCGGCAAAGAACCAGCGGATAGCCTCGATCTGCAGGCAGCCTCAGGGATCAGGGCAGGGCAGCCGGAGACCTCTTCAGGTGGCTCTGCCCACTCCGGCTGCGGGCTCTCTTCACGGGGCGATCCAAGATGGCGGCCTAGAGGGAGACTGCACCCCCGGTCGCTCCAGAGCCCAGGAGTTAAGAGGGGGAGGCATTGAGAGACTCGGACTGAAATAGAGCCACGGGTGAGTCTGCCCACTGGGTAAAGCTCAGCCCGGGTGGCAGGCCCAGATAGAGGTGGTTTAGCGGAGCCGGGAAGGGCAGCTAGAGTCTTCCCAAGGTAGCCTTCCACACTCCGGCAGTGGGCTCTTCCCACACGGCCAGCTGCACGGTGCAGGCCCACAGTGAGAGCATTTCCGCACAGAGCCAGTTCCAAAATGTGGAACCAGTAGGGGACTGGGGGCAGTTTTCTTCGGATGAGCTGCTTTATCAGATTCCTCCAAGACATCAGGCTACTGAAGGCTGGGAGGTGATACACTGGAAATCTACTGGGACATTATAAGCCAGTAGCAGAAAACTGCAATATCTCAGGGTCCCACTGACAACTGACCAATATGAGAAAACAAGGGAAGAAAATGTCCCAAACAAACCTAGATACTATATCAATAAAACCCAATGACAGCACAGCAGAAGAAATGTCAGAAAGGGAGTTCAGAATGTACGTAATTAAAACGATCAGGGAAGCTAATGAGGAGATGAAAGAGCAAATGCAGGCATTGAAGGAGGAGATGAAAGAGCAAATGCAGGCATTAAATGATCGCACCAATCAACAGTTAAAAGACCAAATACGGGAAGCAAGAGATCATTTCAATAAAGAGTTAGAGATACTGAAAAAAAAACAAACTGAAATACTTGAAATGAAGGAAACAATAAACCAAGTTAAAAACTCCATAGAAAGCATAACGAATAGGATAGAACAACTGGAAGACAGAACCTCAGACATTGAAGACAAATTATTTAATCTTGAAAGCAAAGTTGGCCAAACAGAAAAGATGGTAAGAAATCATGAACAGAATCTCCAAGAATTATGGGAGATCATGAAAAGGCCAAATTTAAGAATTATTGGGATTGAGGAAGGCTTAGAGAAACAAACCAAAGGAATGAACAATCTATTCAATGAAATAATAACAGAAAATTTCCCAAATCTGAAGAATGAAATGGAAAACCAAGTACAAGAGGCTTATAGAACTCTACACATACAAAATTACAACAGACCCACACCAAGGCACATTATTATGAAAATACCTAACATACAAAATAAAGACAGAATTTTAAAGGCTGTGAGAGAAAAGAACCAAATTACATTCAGGGGGAAACCAATAAGAATATCAGCAGATTTTTCAATCCAGACCCTAAAAGCTAGAAGGGCCTGGAGCAACATATACCAAGCCCTGAAAGAAAACGGATGCCAACCAAGAATCTTATACCCAGCAAAAATTACCTTCAAATTTGACGATGAAATAAGATCCTTCCATGATAAACAAAAGCTAAAGGAATTTACAAAAAGAAAGCCAGCATTACAGAACATTCTCAGCAAAATATTCCATGAGGAAGAGATGAAAAACAACGATGCAAATCAGCAACAGGAGGCGCTAGCCTAAAGGAATAGCCAAATAAAGGAGAAACCAAATCATGTCAAAAACAAATATGAGTCAATTGATGGGGAATACAAATCATATCACAATAATAACCCTGAATGTTAATGGCCTGAATTCATCAATCAAAAGACACAGACTGGCAGATTGGATTAAAAAGAAAAATCCAACAATATGCTGCCTGCAAGAGACTCATCTCATAGAAAGAGACACCCATAGACTAAAGGTGAAAGGATGGGGAAAAACATACCATGCACACGGACACAGCAAAAAAGCTGGAGTATCCATCCTCATCTCAGATAATGTGGACTTCAAACCAAAACTAGTCAGAAGGGATAAAGAAGGACATTACATGCTGCTTAAGGGAAGCATAAATCAGCAAGATATAACAATCATAAATATCTATGCCCCGAACATTGGCTCATCCACGTACGTCAAACAAATCCTTCTCAATTCCAGAAATCAAATAGACCACAACACAATAATACTAGGCGATTTTAACACACCTCTCTCACCACTGGATAGATCGTCCCAACAAAAATTGAATAAAGAAACTATAGATCTCAACAACACAATCAGCAATTTAGACTTAACGGACATATATAGAATATACCATCCAACAAAGAACGAATACACTTTCTTCTCAGCAGCACATGGATCCTTCTCTAAAATAGACCATATTTTATGCCACAAAGCTACTGTTAGCAAATACAAGAAGATAGAGATACTACCTTGTACTCTATCAGATCATAATGGATTGAAATTAGAAATAAATGACAGAATAAAAAACAGAAACTTCTCCAATACCTGGAGACTAAATAATACACTATTATATGATGAATGGATAACAGAAGACATCAGGAAGGAAATAAAAAAATTCTTAGAAGTAAACGAGAACAAAGACACATCATATCAAAATCTCTGGGACACTATGAAAGCAGTACTTAGAGGAAGATTTATTTCATGGGATGCATTCAAAAAAAGAAGTAGAAATCAACAAATAAACGACTTAACACTACAGCTCAAAGCACTAGAAAAAGAAGAGCAGACCAATACCAAAAGTAGTAGAAGACAGGAAATAGTTAAAATCAGAGCCGAAATCAACGAAATCGAAACAAAAGAAACAATCGGAAAAATTAACAAAATAAATAGTTGGTTCTTTGAAAAAATAAACAAAATTGATAAACCCTTAGCCACACTAACAAAGAGAAAGAGGGAGAAGACTCAAATTACTAAAATTCGGAATGAACAAGGAAACATCACAACAGACACGAGTGAAATACAAAACATAATTAGAAGCTATTTCGAAAATCTATACTCCAACAAAACAGAAAACCTCGAAGACATCAACAAATTTCTAGAGACATATGAACTACCTAAACTGAACGAGGAGGACATACACAACTTAAATAAACCAATTTCAAGCAATGAAATAGAAGAGGTCATCAAAAGCCTACCAACAAAGAAAAGTCCAGGACCAGATGGGTTCTCAGCCGAGTTCTACAAAACCTTTAAAGAAGAGCTCATTCCAATACTCCTCAAACTATTCCATGAAATAGAAGAGGAGGGAACCCTACCAAACTCGTTCTATGAAGCCAATATCACCCTGATACCTAAACCAGACAGAGACACATCGAGGAAAGAAAATTTCAGACCAATATCCTTAATGAACATCGATGCAAAAATTCTCAACAAAATTTTAGCAAATCGCATACAAATATATATTAAAAAGATAGTGCACCACGATCAAGTGGGTTTTATCCCAGGGATGCAAGGTTGGTTCAACATTCGGAAATCAATAAATGTCATTCACCATATCAACAGACTTAAAGTTAAGAATCACATGATTATTTCAATAGATGCAGAAAAAGCATTCGATAAAATACAGCATCCCTTCATGCTCAAAACACTAGAAAAAATTGGGGTAGTGGGAACATTCCTAAACATTATAAAGGCAATCTACGCTAAGCCCATGGCTAATATCATTCTAAATGGTGAAAAACTGAAAGCGTTCCCCCTAAAAACTGGAACAAGGCAGGGATGCCCTCTTTCACCGCTTCTATTCAACATCGTCCTTGAGACTCTAGCCAGAGCAATCAGACAAACCAAAGAAATTAAAGGGATACGAATAGGAAAAGAAGAACTCAAACTATCCCTGTTCGCTGATGACATGATTATATATTTAGAGGAACCTGGAAATTCCACCAGAAAACTTTTAGAACTCATAAGTGAATTCAGTAAAGTAGCAGGTTACAAGATCAATGCTCATAAATCCAATGCATTTTTATACATAAGTGATGAATCTTCAGAAAGAGAAATTAGGAAAACTACCCCATTCACAATAGCATCGAAAAAAATAAAATACTTGGGAATCAATCTCACAAAAGAGGTGAAAGACCTCTACAATGAGAACTACAGAACACTAAAGAAAGAAATTCAAGAAAACCTTAGAAGATGGAAAGATCTCCCATGTTCCTGGATAGGCAGAATTAATATCGTCAAAATGGCTATACTACCTAAAGCGCTATACAGATTCAATGCAATTCCAATTAAAATCCCAATGATGTACCTTGCAGAAATAGAGCAAGCAATTATGAAATTCATCTGGAAGAATAAAAAACCTAGAATAGCTAAAGCAATCCTCAGCAGCAAGAGCAAAGCAGGGGGTTTTGCAATACCAGATCTTTAACTCTACTACAAAGCAATAGTAACAAAAACGGCATGGTATTGGTACCAAAATAGACAGGTAGATCAATGGTACAGAATAGAGGACATGGACACAAACCCAAATAAATACAATTTTCTCATACTAGACAAAGGTTCCAACAATATGCAATAGAGAAAAGATAGCCTCTTCAACAAATGGTGCTGGGAAAACTGGAAAACTATATGCAATAGAATGAAATGAAACCCCTATCTCTCACCCTACACAAAACTCAACTCAAAATGGATCAAGGACCTCGGAATCAGACCAGAGACCCTGCATCTTATAGAAGAAAAAGTAGGTCCAAATCTTCAACTTGTTGGCTTAGGATCAGACTTCCTTAACAGGACTCCCATAGCACAAGAAATAAAAGCAAGAATCAACAACTGGGATAGATTCAAACTAAAAAGCTTTCTCTCAGCAAAGGAAACTATCAGAAATGTGAAGAGAGAGCCTACAGAGTGGGAGAATATCTTTGCCAACCATACCTCAGATAGAGCGCTAATTTCCAGAATCTATAAAGAACTCAAAAAACTCTACACGAAGAATACAAATAATCCAATCAACAAATGGGCTAAGGAAATGAACAGACACTTCACAGAAGAAGATGTACAAGTAATCAACAGATATATGAAAAAATGTTCAACATCCCTAGTAATAAGGGAAATGCAAATCAAAACTACCCTAAGATTTCATCTCACCCCAATTAGAATGGCGATTATCAAGAATACAAGCAACAATAGGTGTTGGCGAGGATGTGGTGAAAAAGGAACACTCCTACATTGCTGGTGGGGTTGCAAATTAGTGCAGCCACTCTGGAAAGCAGTGTGGAGATTCCTCAGAAAGCTTGGAATGGAAACACCATTTGACCCAGCTATCCCACTCCTTGGCCTATACCCAAAGGACTTAAAATCAGCATACTACAGAGATACAGCCACATCAATGTTCATTGCTGCTCAATTCACCATAGCCAGATTGTGGAACCAACCTAGATGCCCTTCAGTTGATGAATGGATAAAGAAACCGTGGCATATTTATACAATGGAATATTACTCCGCAATGAAGAATGATAAAATTATGGCATTTGTAGGCAAATGGTCGAAATTGGAGAATATCATGCTAAGTGAGATAAGGTAATCTCAAAAAACTAAAGGACGAATGATCTCGCTGATAAGCAGATGAGGACATATAATGGGGGCTGGAGGGGCTAGCATTAGGTTTAGGGTTAGGTTTAGAGTTAGGCTAAGGAGAGCGGTAAGAATGAAGGAAAGAAGGACTGTGTAGAGGGAAAGAGGGGTGGGAGGGGTGGGAGGGGTGGTGGGGAGGGGAAAAATAAAATAAACATCATTACCCTATGTAAACGTAAAAAAATAAATAAATAAATAAAAGCCTAAACAAATTTAGCAACAATTTACCTAGACTAACAAAGAAAAAAAAAAAAAAGAGAAGATCCAAACAGATATAATTAGAGATCAAAAAGGAAATATTGCATAAGATACCACAGAAATACAAAGCATCATAAGAGATTACTATATGCTAAAAACCTGACAACCCTAGAAGAAATGGCTAAATTCCTGAATGCATACAATCTGCCAAAACTGAATCAAGAAGAAATAGAGAATCTAAACATACCAATAACAAGTAATGAGATTGACAACAATTAAGTCTCTCGACTAAAAAAAGCTAGGACTTGATGACTTTACTCCTGAATTCTACAAAACATAAAGGAGAACTAATCGTGATTCTTCTTAAACTCTTTAAAAAGACTGAAATAGAAGGAACTCTCCCAAACTCTTTTTATTAGGCCAGTATATGCCCCAATCCCCAAACCAAAGATACAATAACAACAAAAGAAAACTACAGACCAAATACCTGATGGACAGGGCAAAAATTGTCAACAAAATCCTTGTAAATCAAATTCATCAGTACATAAAATGATCATACATCATGATCAAGTGGTATTAGTCTTAGGGATGCAAGATGGTTCAACATAAGCAAATCAATAAACTGATACAATGCAGCAATGAAATGAAGGCCAAAAACAATACGATCATTTCAGTAGATGCAGAAAAACTATTTGATATGATTCAACATGATAAAACTCTCAGGAAATTGGGAATAGAAGGCATATACCCCCAAATACTAAAGGCTAGTTGGGCTTGGTTTCACACACCTGTAATCCCAGAGACTTGGGAGGCTGAGGCAGGAGGATCAAGGCAAGTTCAAGACCAGCCACAAAAACGTAGTGAGACCCTGTTTCAAAATAAAAAATAAAAAGGAATGGGAATGTGGCTCAGAGGGTAAGCACTCCTGGGTTCAATTCCTAGTACCAAAAACAAACCAAAAAAACAATACTAATGGCTATATATTACCAACACACAACCATTATCATACTGAGTAGGGTAAAAAGTTGGAAGAGTTTCCTTCAAGATTGAGAAAAGACAGGCCTAGTCACTTTTGCTGCTCCTATTTAATATATTAGTGGAAATCTAGAACAATCAGGCAAGAGAAAGAAATAAAGAATATCAAAATTAGAAAGAAAGAAGTTTATCCATGTTTGCAGATGACATAATTTCTACATGGCACTTCTTAAATTCTCCATCAATGAGTAGATTCATAAAGGTTGCAGGATAAAATATACAACACAGTAGCATTTTATACAATAATGAACTTGCTAAAGAAGAAGTTAATAAAGTGATCCCTTTCACAGTAGCCACAAAATGTTATTTCGAAACAAATTGAACCAAGGAAGTAAACAGTCTTTGCAATGAAATTATTGACACTGATGAGAGAAATTATAGAGGACACACACACACATAATTGGACAGATATCCTGAATTCATGAATGAGGAGAGTTAATATTGTTAAAGTGGCCATATGTCCCAAAGTGCCCTATAGATTCAATGGAATTTTTATCAAAATACCAGTGACTTTCTTCACAGAAAAAGAAAAAAAAATTTTTTAAATTCATTTGGGACTACAGAAGACGTAGGATAATCAGAGCAATTCCAAGGTTGGGGCTCAGGAGGTAGGAGCAATGCTGGAGGCATCACAATACCTGACTTCAAAACAAACTACAAAGCTGTAGTAACCAAAACAGCATGGTAGTAGCCTAAAAGCAGACACAAGACCAATGGAACATAATAGAGATTCCAGAACTCAATCTGTCTTTAAACAGCCAACTGAGTTTTGCAAAGATGCCAAGAATATAAAGTGAAGATAAGCAGCCTCTCCAACACATGTTGCTGGCAGTATTGGATGTATACACACAAAAATAAACTCAAAGGGGTCAAAGACCTAAATGTAAAACCTGAAGGTATGAAATTACTACAAGAAAATATAGGGCAAACAGTTTGAGAGTGATGTAGACATTGATTTTTTTTTTTAAAGAAATGATTTCATGGTACAGGCAATGAAAGAAAAAATAGACAAAGAGCTTAATCGACAGACTTCAGGGACAGCCTACAGAGTGGGAGAAAATATTTTCCAACTCATTTGACAAGGGATTAATAACACAAAATGTTAAACACCAAAAAACCAAATAATCCAATTAAAAATGGGTTAGAGAACTAAACAGATACTTTTCAAAAGAAGATATACAGATGGCCAACAAGTACTTGAAAAAATGCTTAATCTCACTAATCACTAGGAAAATGCAAATCAAATCAAAATGAAATATTATCTCCTACCAGTTAGAATGCCTATTATCAAAAAGATTAAGAAAATGACAAATACTGGTAAGGATGCAAAAAAATAAATAAATAAAAAAAGGGAGGAACTCTTATACATTGTTGGTGGGAATGTAAAGTAGTACAGAAAAGAATGTGGAGCTTCCTCAAAACACTAAGAACTGCCATATGGTCCAACAATTCCATTCCTGGGTATATATCCAATGGGCATGAAATCCTTGTACTAAAAAGATACTTGCACTCCCACGTTTATGACAGCACTCTTCACAATAGCTAAAGCAGGAAGTCAATCCAGATGACCTTCAGTAGATGAATGGGTAAAGAAAACATGGTATGTATACACCATGGAATACTATTCAGCCGTAAAAAGGATGAAATCTTGTCATTTGCAGCAACGTGAATGGAACTGGAGGTCATCATATTAAACAAAGTCAGTCTGACACAGAAAGACAAATACCATGCTTTCTCACTCATTTGTGGAAACAAACCTGTCTTATAGCAGAATAAAATGGAATAGTGATCACTAGAGACTATGAAGGGTGAGGGGATGGGACAGAAAGAAGTTCAACAAGGCACGAAAATACAGAGAGGAAGAATTAGTTTTGGCTCTTATTTAGCACAGTAGGGTAACCAAAGGTTAAAACAGTGTATAATTTATTTCAAAATGACTAGAAGAGTATGTAATTCTCAATACATAAAATGATTAATGTTTGAAGAGGTGAAAATGCTTACTACACTGATTTGATTGTTACACATGGTATGTATGTACTGAATTACCATATGGACTCTATAAAGTTGTATGGATGTTATACCTCAAAGAAGAAGAAGACAGTGAGGAACAATAGAGACATCTTTGTTATCCAGTTCTCTACTGTAAAGCCCATGTATAGTACTCCAAAGTACCAAGATCATTATGATACAAATGACCACCTATAATTCCTATTTCTTCTTATTAACCTGAAGAATAATCATAAATAGCATTTCATTTGTTACGGGATGTGTGGCTCTACGTGCTTAGCATGGGTTTTCTGTTAGATATAGTCCTAATAACTTGAATGGAAATCAGATTTTGAAAAATGTATATTTTAAGGCTAAGTGGAGTATGGTTTATAAAGAAATAATCCTGGTACTTTCAAATATTAAAAAATAGAATATATTTCTTTTGGTCTCTCAGATATGGAATGCTGATTTTGGAATCCTCTACTAGCCATATTTGTTGAAATAAAATTAGAGGGGAAGTGGAACAATTCATTGTCATACAGGGGAGGAATGACTGAGTGCAAATTTACTGCATTTTTCCATATGGTTTATAAAATATGGTTTCATGACTCATGAGAGGAGACAAGTTTTAGTAAACCCACCGGGTCGAATAAGCCTGAGCTTCTAAAAGAGAAGGATTTACTGAGATGGGGCAGGAGATGTCGTGAAGGAAGGTTAATGATGATGTTTATTTTTAGTGTAAAAACCTGCTGGGGTGGGGTTGGGAGTGACCGAGATCCTGATCTTTTTCTCGTGTAACTCTGCGGGTCCCTGGGGGATGGCCAGGATTGAGGCCGGAGTCTTTCCAGCCAGACTTTATTATTTTTTTTCCTGGCTTGGAGAGGTTTCCATCTATTCCAGTCCAAAAAGTGAAACATTAATGACTTTTCGTTTGATGAGTTATAAAATTACTGGAAAGAAGAATTGGATGATGCTCTGGTCCTTTTCAGACATCTACAAAAGTCCAGCGATGCTTCTTCAGCAGTCAGTCCTGTTGAATAGGTGGGAAACCACCTCCATTTGATTTTGTTCGGTCATTTTTATCAGTTTAAGCAGCCAACCAGTCAATTCAGCCAGGAGGAGAGAAACAGCTCACTCGAAAATTCACAAAATAAAAGTTGTCAAGATAGTTTTCTATTTATTTGCTTGGACATTTATTTAAGTTCTCACATGTGCTGTGAAGGAGGTAAGGGGTCAGATGTCTGCTGCTGTGGACGCTGCTGGTGGGGAATAGTGTTCTGGTCTTTCTCCCATACAAATTATTCTGCACATTCTGCCAGAATAATGATCCCAGCAGACTGTCAAACCTAAGAGGCCATAGGCTAAGAAATTTTATTGTCTCTCTATTATCTTCACAGAAAAGTTATATACTTTTAAGCTTGGCATTCTAAACCGTTTACAAAGTACTCCCTAAGAGCCTTTTATTTATTTGTGCTGGTTTTGGGTGTAGTGCATGGAACTACAGTGACAGGCACTCATGAAGCTTTATGCTCACTTGTGAGAAGACAGGCATTCATCAGCACACAAATGATTCATTACAACACGAAAACAAGAATGCGCAAAGAAAATGGAAAGGCCCCTTAGCTTTGGCAATCAGGTCACTAACTTCAGTCTTTGAAGAGTATTGTCTCAAAAGTGGAAGACTAGTTTCAGGAATGTAAGAGATAAATCTGGGAAACACACGGGCTTTCAGAGTAAGAATAGACTAGCACCTGGCTTATGTATGGCTTCATTCTGGTTATTTCTTTACATTAGCTTTTGCTGTAATGTGGGCCTCATGGTCATGGTTAAAATATTGACAAAATGGTTACCACACAGAACAAAAATAAAATCTTAAATCCTTCTGTTCAAGCTGTTAAGTGGTGGGACTCTAATACCTCAAGCAATCACAGCTCCTGGGACATTCGATCTCCAGCATCTTCCTTTGTTCTCACTTGCTTGGATGTTCATTCTCTAAATATAATACATCCTAAGTAAGGAATACTCTTGAGTTACTCTAATACAACTGGTATCTAAGTCATTATGTATCACAATGACAAAAAACCATAGATAGGTGGCTTGGAAGAACAGGTCGGAAGTCCACAGAAGAGCAAGGTGCCGTTCTGGTGAGGGCTCTCTTCCAGTGTGCAGAATGAGAACTTTCCACTACATCTTCTTGTGGCTGAAGGAGAACAAGAGAGCCCTTAGGGCACTAATCTCATTCTCTAGGACTCTCCTCTCATGACCCAATTCCTTCCCAAAGGCCTCACATCCCAGTTTGTCATCACGCTGGGGTTCTGATTCCAACAGATGAATTTGAGTGGGGCGGGGGACATAATCATTCAGTTCACAACAACTGACCAGTTATAAACTTTTCACATGCTTTTATATTCTTGAGAAAAATTGTAGTCATCAGTATAATCCCCTGAGTTTGGCAATGGACAGAGAATCAGTATGTCTACGGGGGCCCAGTTGGACCTCTTAGTTTCTATTTTTATTCTACTGTGAAGAACCTTCTCCTGGGGATTTCATCTTAATCAATGGCATCACTGACCTTAGAGGCAATGCATCCCTATCCCTTTAAGGTGCTGAACTAATGCAGATAACCCAGATAAAAGCAGGCTAGACCATTCAGACATTATTAAATGCTAAATGCGAGCACAAGGGAAATGACAGACAGTACTACATACCTAGAGAAAATGATTTACAGGGCATGACTTGTAGTTTGCTATAGCGATGATCTTTTCTCAGTTAGGTGCCTGACTCTGGGGCACAGGGAGCCTGTGACTTTTAATGAGACCAATTTATTGAATGGATTGAATACCAGGTACAAGAAGATAATGGCATTGTTCTTTCTCACCACTCTCTGTTAAACTCTTGGTCAAATAGCTCTTTCACTATGCCTGCATCTTGGCCAAATGCCATTACGTTTCTGGTTATTCTTAAACAATAAAAGGCCTGTATTCATATAATCACATTATCACACTTTCATGCAGTTTCAAATTTATTTCTTTCCTCAGCTCAGTTTCATTTCAAGCTTGGAAAACTGCCATCGAACGGGCTAAGGCCAGTGTCATTTTTGTCTTTCCATCTTCTTTTGCTGTACCCACTCTACATCATTCTGGAGGACATGTGGCTCCTCTGGGTTCAGGGCAGGGGCAGGTGTACTAAGGTCTTACTTAATGAGGCAGCCCTGTTGTGGAGGACCTCTCAAAATATGGGTTTTGTTGTTTGTTGTGTTATGAAACCTTTTGTGATTATTTGGAAGAACCTATCACTGTCCCTTTCACATGGTAGTATTAGTTGCTAAACTACCTTCCCCCAAGATCCCTTGGTTTTCTGTTGGATTCTCCCATGCTTCCAGGAATTCCTCCCACTCAGTCCAGCTTTCTTCCATGAAGTTTCCCTTTTCTTGTTCTGATGCCCTGGATTGTTGGCTAGCCAATGCCTTTTTTTTAAAGGAGACCAATATTAGTTTTCTCATTCCTTAAATTTCCGCAAACACCTCTCAAATTATATAAAGTGGTTCTTTGGTTTGAGATGAGAGGGAAGTTTCCTGTCTTTTTTTCTCCTTTAAGAAAATAGGAAAGAAATATACAGGACTCTGACAAATTTCTCCAAAGTAATCCTTATTACTGCCATATTAAAACTCTTTAAAACCTCTCAAATAAGTTTGCCTCTTTATTCATTTATCCTGAAGGTGGCTAATGAGCTGAAGTTACCAGAATGTGCTTTAAAATCTCTTAGCCTGTCTTGTATAGGTGACTCAATCCTTTGCTTTAAGTGGCAAGAATAGATGGTGTGTTTTATGATTTATTTTGTAATTTCTCTACTTCTGAGCACTCAGTTGAAATTCTGAGAAAACAGAAAAGGTCACATTTAATATCTTGTTACATTATCCAGAGGTATTTTAACATGGGTCTAGGCTTCATAAAGCCTGACATAAAGTCAGGGGAGATTTTAGAAGGGATAGGTGGCCCCTCTTCTGCCCATTTAGTCAGTCTCCCAAGTTTTGATGGTTTTTCCGTGGATTTGCTTCTTCTTCAGTGAACCCTATCAGCCACGCTTCCCTTTCTGGGTTATTCCAGTGCTTTTCTACCCTGATCTTTCCTCTAAAGCCTCATCAAAACAGCTCTATGGAGTACAAGGCTATAAAACTCACAGGCATGCCAAAGCACAATAGCAAGTGGTTCTCTTTTTAGATCAATTCTTTCTCATCTATTAGCCTTTTCATCTTTATGATGCTTGGCTATGGTTAAGGATATAGTGTATTGTCACAGAATAAGAAATACATGAACAAAGCTGATGAGTTCATAAGGAGATTGCAGCTGGCCTCATAATTTTCCAACAAAGGGATCCAGCCAGAAATAACTTCTCCATAAGGGATCATGTTATTCTTACTTAATCACTGAATTCAAGACAAAAAATGGTATTTAAAAATATAAAATTAGTTTCTAATAAGCTGTCAACATTTTTTAATTAGTCTACCTGAAGAGGTTAATGTTTATGGAGAGGCTTTTGAAGAAATGGACATGGAAAATATTTTCGTGGAGCAAATTGTTCCACATTCTATAGTATTTAACCAGTACCCTGCATTCCAAATGAATGAAGAAATTAATCTTTCTACCTTTTTGCGTATACATTTCCTAAGATATGATATTTTTTCATTGGCGTTTCCAAACGCCAATGATATAATTACATATTTTAGAAAAAATATTCCTAAGTCTTGAAACTTCCAAAACCATTTGTAATCTAAAGAAAGTGTGTAAATTCTGGAGTCAGAAAATTATGCTTCCCAGTGTTCATAAGCATGAATTGAACTGGAAAATTTCATATTTTGATGCTTTAAGAATTATTTGTATCCATGTTTATGCAAACAATAAATTCCATTTGTCTGACTTGTGGGGGAAAACAAGGTGAATTCACTGTTGCTGTGAAGCTTAGTTTTGTTTTTCTAGCCTTTCTCTCTTCAGTGACCCCTGTCTCTATCCTGGTGATGGAGCCTGAATCCAGAACCCAGAGTTCCAGGGATGAGTCCTGGCACCTCATTAGTTCTGTTGCATTTTCCCCTCCTGCTCCTGCTTTTGTATAGTAGTGAGGTAGGTGCTTGTTTATCAAGGCCTTGAAATCCTGCACAGCTTTTCCAGTGAGCCTATTACTTTCCATTACCTCTGTTATTGGACTGGGGTCCCTTGAAAACTTACTAACTACTTGGAACCAAGATCCTCCCAGATTCCTCCACTAGGGCTTGCTTCCAAAATCTCTAGGACCCCTTGGGTGGATTAGATCCTACTGATATGAATAATTTGCAAACCATATCTGAATGCAAATGGTCCAAAACAGCTGGAGAATCTGCTTTATACTCTCTTCCCTTTATTCTCTTTCCATATTTCTGAGGGTCCAGAAGACACTTTCTGAGTTCTGGAAATTAAAGTAGATGCTGGAGAAGTGATTGCTATCATACCATACCTGTCACTTCTAAGGATTTGGCAGATGTAAGAAGGAAAGAGATAAATGACCAGAAGAGTAAATGGGGTTTAAAAAGTACTGGTAAATGAATTTGTAGGTGTTTGATGGTCAGTGTGTTTTGATAAAAGAGCAAAATCTTTGCTATCAGACAGATCTGGGTTTGAATTTTCTTCAACACTGCCAATTTCTCACTTTTAACTTTCACCAACTTATTTTGCTATGCTGAGTTCCAATTTCCTCATCTGGAGGCTATAACAACCAGTCACCTAACTATGGTGATAATTAATAACTATGCCACAAGCTCTGAGCACTTCGTCATGTGTGAGGTGTCTAATCAAAATTTATCCTGATTAATCTAGTTAGCTTTATCTGGTGGTGACTTAGACTTTGGTTGTAACCTGATCAATATTTTTACCAGTGGTTTAAATTAATACATGCTTTTCAACATAACAGAAATAGAAAGAGAATATGACTAACAAAGTGAGACTGAGATAATTACATAAAATTTTGAAGGAATAGAGGGGTAGAGAGGTGGAGTGGTATTATGAAAGCGAATTAATAGTATATTAATATATTTAATGTTGGTTTGTTGAAGGTTTTCATTATATAGTTGTCCCTCAGTATCTGTGGGAGATTTTTTCTAGAACTCCATTCAAATGCCAAAATTCATAGTTGTGCAAATAAGTCATTTATACAAAATGAGGTAATATTTGCATATAACCAATTCACATTCTCTTGTATACTTTAAATAATCTCTGGGTTATTTATAATACCTAGTAAAATCTAAAATGTAATATAAATGATTTTATATTGTATTGTTTACAGAATTATGATAAGAAAGAAAGTTTCTACATATTTTAGTACACACAATTTTTTCTGATTTTTTTTTTTAAATCTGTAGTTGGTTGAATCTAGGAATGTAGACCCCCTGGATATAAAGAGCTGACTGTACACTCTGGATGTATAAGCAAAAAATTAATTTATTTTTTTTCCCAATTGTTCCCTGATTCTGTTATTCAAACTTTTTTTCCTTCTGCTGAATAACAGATCTTTTAAGAGGCTTTTGGACAATAATGTGGATATATGAAAGTGAACTACTCACTTAAAGAAGACCAGGATGGTTCAGTAAGTAGGATCAAGGAGATTCTGTCAGGAATATGATAAGTATGTAATACTTATCAACAATGAGGGGAAGATAGCCTCTGTGTGTTGACTTCTAGGTTGTTAATTTCTTCACTGCAGGCTGTGAGCTCAATAGCCCACCAGTGCTTAACTCAAACTTTTTCCAATTCAGTTATTTAAAAAATAGCTCATGCTAGCAGAGTTTGACCTTGTAAGGACTGCCAGCTTTGCTTCCCTGCAAGACTTCACTTCACGTTTGTTAACCATAGACAAGCCCCAGGCCATGAAGATCCCATGCTGTTACTGCCCTTTGGAACTGTGATTCATACTTGCCCCAAGCTGCTGAGCAGATGTGACCTAAATGCTTAAGTCCCTACAGAGTCCCTCTCCCCTAGGAGTTCCCTGGTGCTTCCTTGCTTCTCTGTAGGCGTGCCTAGCTAATAGCACACCAACAGACAGCTACCGTGAGGGACCTCCCCAGCCTGTGAATCTGTTCAGACATCACCCAGTAAAGCTTGTATGTGCAATCGCCTTGCATTATACCTTTTTCCTTGATCAGCTCCCACGACTCTGAACCCCCTATAGGAGGCGAGGTTGGAGAAAATGATGTTAGCTCCTAGGATATGTTGAGACATTGGGGTTTGATTATCAGCAAGGACTATAGGTAAGGGAGAAGGGAGGGACATGTCTTCCTTTTTGTTTTAGGAAATTGACTGATTACAGTCAATTGGAGAATGAATTGAAGAAAGCAAGAATGGAGGCACAGATCCTGTTGACACAATCTAGAAAACCAGTGTTGGAGATCAGTGTTAAGGAGAAGCGGGGCTTAGAGTTTGGTGGCTAATGGGAATTGGGGGCGGGGTGGGAAGTAAAAAGAATGAAGAGTCAAAGTGACTCCATGATTTCTGGATTTCTGGCTTGGATTTCTAAAAACTGGTGGTATCATTGACCTTGGTAGGGAAAGAGTTCGTGAAATGAGAAGCATGATAATGATGTTCAGGGCAGGGTAAAGTGGGTTTCACAGGAAGAGAGTAGTTGGAGCTTTTGGAATAAATGAGCCTTCTCAGAATAGTGTGGAAAGCACCGTGTTAAGAGGACTGAAGACAGAAATGTAAACACTGAGATTTAAGAAGCATGCAGAAGATCAAGAATCCACAAGTGAGGTTGGGAAGAGAGGATGGGAGGGAAAGGAGGAAACTCGGATTGGAGTTGTTGCAGAAGCCAGCAGTACAATATTTAAAAAAGGAACAATGATCAGTAGCAGGTCGAATGCCACAGAGTTCAAGTCACAGAAGGATTAAGAATTGTCCGTGGAATTTTAGCAACCCTGAGAACATCAGGATGAGAGAGAGAGAGATAGAGAGAGAGAGAAAGAGATTTATATCTGTGATTACTTCAAGTAGAAATAGACATTGCATGATTAAGATTCAGGAATAATGATGAATGATGTGAATAATTATTAAAAAATTGGATTATTTAATTGGTTACATCAACTATGGGAAGCAAATATATCATCTAATGATAAATTTCCAGATATATAGTTTATTGCGTTGGAGAAAACAACACTGAACTTATCTGAACTTTTGCATTTGACCTGGTGAATTAAAAACCCCATGGAGATATTAGGCAATATGGAAAGCATGTGTTACTGTATTTCATGTTAACATATGTCCCTAATTATGAGTATTGCCATAAAATTTTTTCTAAAGAAGAAAGAATTTTCCACAAGATTCTGTAATGTTTTATGTCAGTACACATAATTGTTGCTATAGATATTTTGTTTTACTAAAGAGATTTTGAAACTTTTACATTTAAGCAATAAAAACTGATTAATGATTTTTCTTGATGTCCTCACTACATTAAAATATTTGCATATAGTCAGAATAGATCAAATCACATAAATATTTTTCTAAAGAACTATATATAGGTACTGTACCTAAATGATACCATTTTTAAATTTTTACTCTATTTCTACTTTTTTAAATTTCTCACTCAAAATTTTGGTTGTACTATAGTAAATATTTTTCTTGCACTTGAGAAGGTATACTGTGTTGTGTCTGTATGTCAGCTACTTATTGCTTATGAATTTTTATTTTTTTTGAGGAGAAGTAGAATCACATAAATTATAAAAATTGAACCAGAGCACAATGTTGCTGGGGAAAAAATACTTCTGGAGTCTGACTAGAACATCTTACTTCGCCCTCTACCATTCCTCATTAAATCATCATTTATTCTTTTATTTTTATTGAGTACACTATATATTTAAATTTTTATTATAATCATCAGCTCATGTTAATTGTAGAAAATAACAGGTTTTTGGGTGACATTTTCATACATGCATACAATAAACTTGAATACTACTCTGCTTTCTCTGTAGAGTCTACTTGGTCTCACCCAGGCAGTATCAGTTGACCTGCTGATCGCTCCAAAGTTACAACACTAATCACATTGTTTTGTTGATATCTATTTGTGTATTTCTATGTTCCTCTAAACTGGTGATCATCCTGAGGGCAAAAAGTGACATTTCGTCCTTCCATTTGTAAGGCAGTAAATATTATCATATGTTTAGTGCCCGGTAATATGTGTCAAGTTCATAGTGATTCATTTCGATTTTATAATCCCAGTCACAAAATGAGGTAGGTAGGTTTGGTTTTCTTCATCTTATAGGTGGGGAAACTGATGCCTGGAATAAACAACGAGCAGATCTGAATAAAAATACTGTGATTTTATCTTCTTTCCACCAGAGGATTCGAACCAGTTCTGAATATGTGTCTTATTACCTGGTATTATTTATATTATTTTTAGAAGCAATTTTCTATACTTACTTTTATTTGAATTTATTGGAATTTCTTGATGACTTTGAGTTCTCATTTTTCTTTTCCTTTTTATTTCCTTTTCTCAGGAGAGATTCTATCTTTGGTAAACTATTGCTCTATCAAGTTGGGACCCAGAGACTGAAATAGGGAGAAATGAAGTCTTTATTTTCACTTATCTCTAACCAAGATTTGGCATTTCTTTTGATTACAAATATAAACAACTAAACCACAGGGTTAGTAGAACCTGTGACTTGTTACCAGTATAAATAATTAGAATATCATTTAATATCACTACTCTTGAAATTATGTTTGAATATTATTTACTCTAATCAGTACTTTGAAATTATTGTAATTAATAGGTCAACCGCTAGACCTTCTGTTTAATGGCATTGCTAAATGATGGGAACACGTTCTGAGAAGTACACTATTTCACTGTTGTGTGAACATCACAGAGTGTACTTACACAAACGAAGGTGGCTATAATATTACTAGGTGGTAAAATCTTATGAGACCACCATAATGCATAAGGCTCAGCTCATCCTTAACTAAAACATATTGTGCATCATGATAGTAGTAATAAAGAGCCTACATTTTATTCTATTACAAGTTTAATTGTTCAATATTTTGATACCTTTCTTTCACCATAATGCTTTTCTTTTTAATTCTAAGTATTTAAACGATTATTCTGAGAAGGCAGACAGATTTCACCACTGTCAAAAATGACTACTACAAAGGAAAACCAGTTGCACAAAATATTTCTTTTCAAAAGCTTGATTGACACCTGGACATGCCACGATTTTATTCATGCTTTCTGGTGAGTGGATGAAACTGAGTTAAGTGCACTGAAGGCTGTGAGGTACCAGTGAGGTCCCATCCCAGGGCAATGTGCGTTGTGTCCCACAATAGGACAATAGCTCTCAGATGACTCCTTGCAAGGGTGGTTGATAGCTGGAAAGAGCATTCTGACCCAAGATTCCTTTCCTGGGGCAGCTTGGACCCTATGATTTACTACCAAAGGGATAATAGAATAGCCTGACCCCTCCCTTCCCAAGTGGATGACAAGTCCAGGGTTTAGTTGAAGCATTGTTTGATCTACTTATACTAAAGTACTAATAGTTTAGGAATACTAATTTTACCTTTGTCAGACTCTTAGGTGTCCTGCACTTGGGGACATATAATTTGGGGTTTGCTATTGAGGATTGCACCAGTGATTTTATGCCTTATAAGAGGTGATATCCTGAATATGTTTATGGAGCATCTCACATTCCCAGAAGGCTTTGTGTTAGCTTAAGTTACTCTGAAGTAGAGGGATGGATCATGGAAGGAAATGGATTATTGGTTTGGTGGGAATAATATTCCTTTCTGAATTAAAAAATGAGCATACTGAGTTATTGAAGAGCCAGCATGTACATTCAACAGAATATACATAGTCTACTTTATCTGAAACCAGCTTTAAAAAAAAAGTTGTGGAATCATATGACTGATATGCTGTCTTCAAACTTTTTCCTATCACAAAGCTAAAAAAATTGATCATAATAACAACTTCTACTTTTTTTATTGTCTCTGTAGACACTCCTATTGGAAGTTTTTCACCAAAAGTATCTTTTCAAAATTTATGTCAACATCTACCAAAGTAAAAACAAAAGATAATGAAAAAAAAAAAAAAGCTAGTTTCAATAACATAGTTCAATCTGAATTGCTTTTTTTGCCCTTGTCAATGACAAGGAATAAAACAAACATTTAAAATTCCCAGGTAATTAAAGCCGTCATATTAGAAGAAGGTTGTACTTCCCATTGCTTCCAGGCTCAAAATTCAACCATCAGATTATCGCTTCTCAGTAAGATGAATGACAGAAGGAATTCAATGAAATTCAATATCAGTCAAATTCTCTGAGACTTAGAAATATGGGTGCACTGAATGAAGGATGAGAAAGAATACATTGGAGCTAAGCCAGTTGTGGTAAAAGCACCAGTTTACTGCAGAGGGGAGGGATAACAAACACAGAGAGAAATTACATGAACAAGTTTGGCACAGAAAAGCCTGTACATCAGAAAGGCAGCCTGAAATTAGTTGATCCAAAGGCTGCACAGCAAACCTGTGTTTGAAAATTGCTCCGTGTTTCTCAACTTACAAGTGGAGAGCTGAGGCATGGAGCTATTTTGAGGGGGCCATGTTTCAGCTTATTTGCTGTGGGAACCTGAGAGGTCATAGCAAATATTGCCATTCTGTCCTGACAAGTGCAGGAACACAAAGTGGCCAGCTTGAACCTTTAGACAATATTTTAAAAAGTTGTAACTTTGACCAGAATATACAAGAACTCTGGTGCCACATGAAAAGACAAAATTTAAGACTCACTGGAATTGAGGAGGGTTATGAGATGCAGGCTGATGATATAGATAACCACCAAGAGAAATAACAAAAGGAAATTTCCTGAACCTTGAGTATGAGATGAACATCCAGATACAAGAGGAATTCAGAACACCAAATAGACAAGATTCAAAAAGAACTTCTTCAGGACACATAATTAAAATGACTAACATGGACAGAAAGGATAGAGTTTTAAAAACTTCAAGAGAAAAATATCAGGCCACATTTAGAGGCAAGCCAACTAGAATTACTTCTGATTTTGGAGTACAAACTCAAATTCAGGAGAGCTTGGGATGATGTGGTCCAATCCTTGAAAGAAAATTCCTCTTAAATAAGATTGCTATATACAGCAAAGTAGTCCTTCAAAATTGAAGAAGAAATAAAAACCTTCAAAGATAAACATAAACTGAAATAATTCATTACTATTAAGCCAACACAACATAAAATATACTTTATAGAAAAAAATAGAAAATAAACCCCAGAGTGCACAAATGGACAAGAGTATTTAAGCAAATGAGAAACAGGACAAAGTTAAACATTAGAAATAAATCTAAATGGCAGGAATTAATAAACATCTCTGTAATAACACTAAAATTAATCATCTCAACTTTATAATTAAAGTACATAGTCTGGCAGAATGAATGGAAAAACAAGCCCCAAGTATAAATTTCTTGCAAGAAACTCACCTTATAGGAAAAGACAATCACGGGCTGAAAGAGAAAGAATGAAAATTGATATACATTCAAATGGACTTCCAAAACAAGCAGGAGTAGCTACTCTCATATTCAGCAATGCAAACTTCAAGCCAAAATTAATTAGAAGAGACAAAGAAGGTTACCTTAATTGGTAAAGGAAGCATTTCAACAAAAAGATGTAATGATAGTAAATATTCATGCCCCAATCATTAGTACACCTAAATACATAAGACAGGCAGTACTCAAACACTCAGATAGACCCCAGTATAACAATACTACATGATTTCAAGACCCCTCTCTAAGCAACTGAAGGTCATTCAGACATCAAACTCAGTAAGGACTCTTTAGACCTAAAAGTATTGTAAATCAAGTGGGCTCAACAGACATCTATAGAATATTTCATCCAAGAACAGCTGAATTCATTTTCTTCTCAGTTGCTTTTAGAATCATCTCCAAAGTAGATCATATTTTAGGCCACAAAGTAACTCTAAGTGAGTTTTTTGAAAAGTGATTTAATTCCTTACATCCTACCTAACCATAATGGAATGAAATTAGAAATTAGAAATTAATCCCCCCAACCCCAACAAACTACAGAAATTCTATAAACATATGGAGATTAAATAATACACTTTTGAATAATTAATGAATGATAGAATAAATCAGGGGAGAAATTTAAAAATTATTAGAATCAAATAAAAATAGTGACATGACATACCAAAACCCCTGGGATACTCTGAAGGTGGTTTTCAGAGGAAAGTTTATAGCTATGAGTGATGACATAAGAAATAAGAACAGAAACACCCCAAATTTAAAAACCTAACAATTCATCTCAAGGCCCTTGGGAAACAAAAAGAAACCCATTTCAAAAGCAGTAGAATGAAGGAAATAATAAAGATCAGAGCCAAAAATAAATGAATTAGAGAATAAAAAAAAAAAGCCAATCAATGAGGAAAATTAGATGATTCTTAAAAAAGATAAATAAGATTCATAAACCCCTAGCCAAATGAACTGATTGAGAAATAGAAGACCCAAATTAAAATTAAAGATGAAAAAGGAGAATTTACCACAGATGTCACAGAAATCCAGAGTATCATTAGGACTATTTTGAAAACTTATACACCAATAAATTGAAAAACTTAAACAAATACATTTCTATACCCATATGACCAACCAAAATTTGATCAAGAGAACATAGAAAACCTAAACAGATGAGTAACTAGCAATGAGATAGCAGTCGTAAAAACAAGTCCTCCAACTAAGAAAAGTTCAGGTCTAGATAGATTCTCAGCTAAAATCCATCAGATCTTTAAAGAAGAAGTAATGCCAATGCACCACAAATTGTTCCATGAAATAGAATGGGATTGAACACTTCCAAATTCATCGTATGAAGCCAGTATCATCCTCATACCAAGACCATGTAAGGACACATTAAGGAGAGAAAACTACAGACCAGATATCCCTGATGAACTTAGATGAAAACATTCATTTTTTTATGTTTTCATAATTTATACTGCTTAAAATTATGATTTGCATGCCAAGATGCAAACTTTACACAATATTTTCTTCAGATAAACTTCATAATGCTACTTAAGAGCACATGCTTTGTAGAATAAAACCATGGTCTCATTTGCATTCAGGTGCAGAAAGCCAACCATGAAAGCATAGACTATCCTTTATTCTTGCAGTTATTTTTTTTAAAAATCATAGAATATTAAAGATGTAGTAAGGATCAGAACCTCATTTACTTTTTTTTTTTAACAGAATAGGAAGAAAATACTTCAGATGATTGAGCTGCTCACTAAACTATTATTCACTTATCTTAAAGACAGAAATGTGTAAACCCAACTTTGCTAAAACTAAATTGAGAAAATGCATCCATTTGCTCCAGTGGGATACACTGGAAATCAGGTACCCTTGGGTGAAGCCTGTGAGTCTCAGCACTTGTCAGACAATATACCTATCAGAGTGCAGTGAGAACTTAACACCAGAGGAACCAAGAGGGTCCTGGGCCTCTTCATCGAATGATCAGTGCAGAAGGATCATTTGTCACTATAGGTTGAAGTTCCACAGTAGCAAAGGGATTTTCTCCACTGAGAAAGGGCGGCTTTGGGGTCCAGTTTGCATCACTAGGAGATGCGGTTTCTGATTTGGATGCCAGCGCTTTAAAGGTGGAGTGTTTTTGGCAACATGGGCTCTCTTTTTAGCAGCTGCTCCAGCGGACAAGCACTCCAAGGAGTCAGGAGGGGGATGGCCATGCTGCCCTTCTCAGACTGGTCCACAGTTGCTGTCGCTTCTCACCGGCGCGGGGCTCGGTGTAGGCATGGACACTGATTCCTTTGCATTTTCTTCCAACGACATTGCATATGATGACGGGAACCAACCCCTCGCTTTGGTGTCATCGTGCTCCCCATAGAGCCGGCCGTCCTTCTCCTTAGGCATGAGCAGCGTGGTGACATCTCCCTGTGCCAAGCCGAGCAGGGTCTTGTTGGTGCCAGCAGTGTGAGGGAAGATGGTGTTTTTTCATCAGGTTCAGTTCAGATGGGACCGAAACGGAACGCTGTAAACTGGCATCTTCTGAGGTGCCTGTTGAATTAATTATCCTTTTTGAATTCCGTGCAACTCTTGCTGGGTTATTGAACATATCAGAGGACGGGTACGCGCTCTGGCCGAAGGAGCTGGGGGCGTCTTTGAAGAAAGGGTGTCGTAATCTTTCCCAATTGTGTTGCTTCTTTCAATCACAGGTGATGGCTGGGGAGTCCCAGACACAGGGGTAGAGATTGGAGTCTTTATTTCTTCTACCATGTTCATGATTTTCTCTGGCACTTTGGTGGCATCACAACAGGTTTCCTGCCACCTGGGCAGTTTGGAATTAAGTAGTTCTGCAGACTCGATTTCTTTGTGTTCGTACTTTTCGGGCGTTTCGTCCTTGACTTTTCCTTCTGATCTTCTTCAACTCAGTGTGAGATTTCTCCAAAGAATCTAATTTACTCCTGTGTTCTGCGTGGTATCTTTTTAGAGTTGCGTTCATATATTTTACATCCAGTTCTGTCTTCTTCTCCAGCTCGTGGATAATCTCCTTATGGAATTTTTTGAAATTCTCATCCAGAGTCTCACTGAGCTTCTGGTGGGTGCTTGAAATCTCTGAGGACGTGGCCCAGCTCCGGCGACACTGGAGACCTGGGGGCACTTTCCCTGATCTTGGCCACTCCATCACGGTAGGCTTTTCCTGCCAGGATCATAGCATTCACAGCTTTTTCATAATTTTTTCCTAAGTTTATTAAATTTCATAGCCCCAGATTAAACTGTTCCGTAACATTCCAGTAGGTGTTCTCGGTGAGCCCGTTCACCAACTCGGGGCCCCGCGACGTGGCTGCAGCCGCCGGCCCAGGCGAGCTCGCGCGCGTCCCTACTGACAAAACGTCAAAAGTTGCCTTGGATTATTTGCATTCTTGGTGTAGAGTTTTTTGAGTTCTTTATAGATTCTGGAGATTAGCGCTCTATCTGAAGTATGATTGGCAAAGATTTTCTCCCACTCTGTAGGCTCTTTCTTCGCATTGCTGATAGTTTCCTTTGCTGAGAGAAAGCTTTTTAGTTTGAATCTATCGCAGTTATTGATTCTTGCTTTTATTTCTTGTGCTATGGGAGTCCTGTTGAGGAAGTCTGGTTCCTAAGCTGACATGTTGAAGCTCTGGACCTACTTTTTCTTCTATAAGATGCAAGGTCTCTGGTCTGATTCCGAGATCCTTAATCCATTTTGAGTTTAGTTTCGTGCATGGTGAGAGATATGGGTTTAGTTTCATTCTGTTGCATATGGATTTCCAATTCTCCCAGCACCATTTGTTGAAGAGGCTATCTTTTCTCCATTGCATATTTTTGGCCCCTTTGTCTAGAAGAAGATATACAAGCAATCAACAAACATATGGAAAAATGTTCAACATCTCTAGTAATAAGAGAAATGCAAATCAAAACCACCCTAAGATTCCATCTCACCCCAATTAGAATGGCGACTATCAAGAATACAAGCAACAACAGGTGTTGGCGAGGATGTGGGGAGAAAGGTACACTCATACATTGCTGGTGGGGCTGCAAATTAGTGCAGCCACTCTGGAAAGCAGTGTGGAGATTCCTTAGAAAACTTGGAATGGAACCACCATTTGACCCAGCTATCCCACTCCTTGGCCTATACCCAAAGGACTTACAATCAGCATACTACAGAGATACAGCCACATCAATGTTCATTGCTGCTCAATTCACAATAGCCAGATTGTGGAACCAACCTAGATGTCCTTCAATTGATGAATGGATAAAGAAAATGTGGTATATATATATACAATGGAATATTACTCAGCCATAAAGAATGATAAAATTATGGCATTTGCAGGCAAATGGATGAAATTGGAGAATATCATGCTAAGTGAGATAAGCCAATCTCAAAAAAACCAAAGGAAGAATGATATCGCTAATAAGTGGATGATGACACATAATGGGGGGTGGGAAGGGTTAGTGTTGGGGTTGGAGTTGGGTTTAGGGAGGGGGGCAGGAATGGAGGAAGGAAGGACTGTATAGATGGAGGGGAGGGGTGGGAGGGGAGGGGGGGAAGGGAAAAAATGGCAGAATGAATCAAACAACATTACCCTATGTAAATTTATGATTACACAAATGGTATGCATTTACGCCATGTACAAACAGAGAAACAACATGTATCCCATTTGTTTACAATAAAAAAAAAAAAAAAAAAAGTTGCCTCGGCGCAGAGGAGAAGCGGCCTGACAGCGGGACGGGTGACCCCACCTGAGACCGGGGAGCCGCCAGGGCCCTGAAAACATTCTTAATAAAATATTAGCAAATCATAGTCAAGAACTATTAAAGAGATTATACATAATGGCCATGTTGATTTTATCCCAGGGTTGTAAGGAAAGTTTAATATAGACAACTCAATAAATTTTGATAAATAGAATTAAATTTTAATAAATAGAGTCCAAAGGCAGAGATATCTACATCAATGCAGAGAGAACTTTCAAGAAAATTCAGCACCCATTCATAATAAAAGCACATAGGATACTAGGGATGGAAGTAATGTAGTTCAATGTCATAAAGCTTATATACAAAAAACTGAAATCTAATGTCATAGTGAATGGGGGAAAACCTGAAAACATCTCAAATCCAGAATAAGATAAGATGTCTACTCTGACCAGTCCTATTCAACAGAGTATTAGAAATTCTAGCCTGAGCAATTAGGCAAGAAAGGAAAATAAAAGGGATGAAAATAAGAAAGGAAGAAGTCAAATTACCATTTTTTGCAGATGATATGATCCTATACTTAGTAGAATCAAAAATATCCACCAGAAGACAGCTGGAGCTAATAAACAAATTCAGCAAAGTAGCAGGTTCTAACATTAATATACAAAAATCAATAGCTTTCCTATATACCAGTGATGAATCTCCTGAAAAAGAAATCAGAAAAAGAATTCCATTCACAGTAACCTCAAGCAACAACACAAACAAAAACAAAAACCCTAGGAATAAATCTAATCATGGAGGTGAAAACCTCTACAATGAAAACTACAGAACATTGAAGAAAGAAATTGAAGAAGACATAAGAAGATGGAAAATGGAAAGACCTTCTATGTTCATGGATAAGCTAAATTATTATTGTTAAAATGTCCATATTACCAAAAGCAATATGCAGCTTCAATGCAAGTCCCATTGAAATACCATTGACAGTCTTCACAGAAGAAGGAAAAATATTCCTAAATTTTTGTTAGAAAAGTAAAAGATCTAGACTAGTCAAAGAAACTCCAAGCCAAAAAAGTAATGCTGGAAGCATTACAATACCTGACTTCATATTATACTACAAAGATACAGTAAAAACTGTATGGTATTGGTATAAAAACAGACACATAGACCAATGGAATAGTATAGAAGACACAGAAACAAACCCACAGAGATATAGTTATCTAATCCATGGCAATGGTGCCAAAAACATACATTGGAGAAAAGACAGCCTTTTGAATAAATGGTGCTGGGAAAACTAGTTATCTATATATACAATAAGATTAGATCCTTATCTGTCCCCCTGCACAAAAGTCAAATCCAATTGGATCAAACCTACGAATTGGATCAGAAACTATGGAAGTCCTAGAAGAAAATTTAGGGTCAACTACCCAACATATAGGTTCAGGCAACACTTTTCTCATTGGGACTCTTAAAGCTCAGGAAATAATACCAACATTAATAAATCAAACAACATCAAATTCAAAAGCATTTGCACAACAAAGGAAATAATAATGTAAAGAGAGAACCTAATGAACAGGAGGAAAATCTTTGCTAGCTACTTCTCTGACAAAGGAGTAATATCCAGAAAATATAAAGAACTAAAAAAAAAAAAAACCACTATAAAACAAATATCCCAATTAATAAATGGGAAAATGAACTAAATAGTCACTTTTAAAAAGAAGAAACATAATTGACTAACAAATACAGGAAAAAACGTTTAACATCATTAGCAATTAGTGAAATGCAAATGAAACTGCACTGAGACCCCCTCCAATTAGAATGGAAACCATAAGAATAGAAACAATATTAAATGCTGGAAAGGATGTAAAGAAAAAGGAACGGTTTTATACTGTTAGTAGAATTATAAATTAGTACAACCACTGTGAAAATCAGTATGGAGGGTCCTCAAAAGACTAGGCATGGAACCACCATATGACCCAGCTATGTAATCCTTGGTATTTATCCTAAAGAATTACAATCAACATATGTTGGGGCAGGACCAAAATGGCTATAGTTAGGCTCCCTTGATGTGGCTTCTGGTGGGCTATGTTATGTTTTTAATATGTAGCCAGGGCTGGGAAACTGGTTATGTTATGGGTAGACAAGGCCAGAAACATTTATGATTTTCAATGTATAGACTCAAGGTCATAAACATTAACGTGTGAGCTTGTGCCTCCTTAGGTATCTGTTGGCGGTGTGTCTTCTTTGTTTGACCAGCATATAAAAAGGGCCTATGGAAATGGGCCAGGGACCGGCTAAAATGGAACTGGCTAGGGACTGAAGCTGAAGCTGGGGGCTGGCTAATGGCTGTGGCCACCACTGAATAAAGCCTGTCTACTGTACTAACAGGTCTTACATCTGCTTCCACCTGCCAAACCCCAAGTCTGTTTCCTGGGTCAGAGCCCTCCAAATGACAGCATGCTATAGTGACACATGCATGCACATGTTTATAGCCACATAATTCACAATAGCCAATCTACGGGCCCAGTCTAGGAGTTCATCAGAAGAAGAATGGACAAAGAAAATGTGATATGTAGATGCACACAATTGAATTTTATTCAGCCATAAAGAAGACTCTAATTATGTCATTTTCAGGAAAATTGATGGAACTTGAGAAAATTATGTTAAGCAAAATAAGCCAAAGTCAGAAAGTCAAGAGTTGTATGTTTTCTTTCATATGTGGAAGGTAGAGAGGAAAAAGGAAAAGAAAGGTATGTATGTGGGGTCGGATTCTCATGAAAATCAAAGAAAGATCAGTAGAGTAAAGAAAAGATACCAGGGGAAGGAAGGAAGGAAAGGGGAAATACTAGGAAATGATATTGACCAAATTATGTTATTATATCATGTAATAAATATATAACAAAAATCCACCATTATGCATGAATGTAATGCACCAACAAATATATGGAAAAAATAAATTCCCATGTAACATATGATTTATGAGTGAGTTAAAACTCAGTTTTTAATTTTCATTCTAAATCTGAGGAACAATCGATAATTAATGTTTCTTTCAATTATGTTTTTAGAAATATTTCCAGAATTATTTTTCAATGAGTTTGTCTATTCAAATTGACTTGTAGAAATAGAAGAAGGCTGAGCTTATTCTAAGATTTTAATTTTTTATTATTTTGTTTATTTTTGTGGTACTGGGAATTGAACTTAGGATCTTACATAGGCTATGGAAGCACTCTACCCCTGAGCTTCATCCCTAGTCCTTTTCATTTTGTTAAAATTTTAAGACAGGATCTCAATAAATTAACAAGACTGGCTTCCAACCTTGTGATCCTCCTGCCTCAGCCTCCTGGGTAGTAACTGGATTATTGGTATGTCCCTCTTTGCCAATCTTGTTATTTCTAATAGATGGTTTCTGGAAACACAAGAGTAAAGGCATTAAAATCACATTTATAATTCTTCCTCTACTGTGTAACATGTGACACTTTTGTCTTTCATATCCTATATAGTTGGATTTTCTACATGTGTTATGTGTTCCATAAATATCTACAGATATTAATTTTTTACTTGATAGGTATTAGGACCTGACTAAAGATAATTCTTTTACTTATGATCTTTGTTGACAGTGAAATAAATCATATACTAGATAGAGTGTATAATTCTCTTTTTAAGAAAAATAAAAGGCACTTCAAATGTTTTCAAGTCCTTGGGGGAAAGTAGCACAAAACTCAGGAAGTCAAATATACATACACAGAATCGCTAAGTGTTTGTTAATCAACACCCATTTTGAAACAGTGTAATGATCTTAGCCAATGTGCCAAATTAATATTTCTAGTAAACCATGCCAACAGTTACTGTCTATCAAGTCAATTAGTGTAGTTAATACTTAAAATAAGAACCGTATGTGGTTATTCCCAACATGAGTGGAGAAACATAACACACATTTCCCTTTCTCTAAGCCCCATGATTTATGTTATAATATGAGTTTATGTAAATTCTGAGGCATAAAAAGCAACAGTTCTACAAGTTGCATTTTAAAAGGCACATGGAATTCATTCACCAATTCAGCACGGATGCAGTTCAAGTCCTAGAGAATCTTTAAATCTTCTCAAGTCAGAGACCAAGACATATTTATTAGTAGTATGTGGGATTTTCACACTCCTCTGTCTCTGTTTTTGTCTGCCTCTCTCCCTTTGGTACAGTCTAGTAAGAAGTATAATATTTGACTTCAATGGAAGTACAAACAACTTAAATTAGAAACAAAGTATCCAAAGACTGAACTTTAAAAATTAATGAGTAAACACAGTAAATGACTTATTTTTGTCTTACTTCTGCGAGGAAGAAAAGGGTTTTAGTTAGCTTTTGCATTGCTGGAACCTAAATACTGACAAGAACAACTTGGAGGAGGAAATTTTTATTTGGGGCTCACAATTTTGGAGATCTCAGTCCACAAATAGCTGACTCCATTGCTCTGGGCCCAAGGTGAGGCAGCACATCATGGTGGAAGGGCCCAGTGGCAGAAAGCTGCTAAGTTCATGGTGGGGTCAGGAAGCAGAGGTTGTGGGGCACAGGGAAGATGTACCCTTCCAGGGCATGCCCCCAATGACCCACTTCCTCCAGTCACTCCCTACCTACCTACAGTTACAATGCAATCATATTCAAACAAGGGTGCACTGCTTAGGTTATAGCTCTCATAAAATAATCACTTTACCTCTGAATATTCCTGCATTAAGAGGAACATTGGGGGAATATCTCATATATGAACCATAACGAGGAGTCTTGTTGTAAAATGGCCAGATGCTTCCACCTTAGCATTGTACAGACCCTACTTCCAGGAAAAATTAGTCAACTGATAAATAGTATGTGCCTGGGCATCAGGGGTCTCCTGCATTTGGTGCTGAAAGGAGTTCTTCAAAAAGCCTTTAAAGTTCAGGAAGAGAAAGAAGTATCTTATATAGAGGAATTAACATTAAGAATGGTTGTTTAGTGAAGGGTCTCAGGTCTAATTCCTAGATCTTGATCCATTATGAGTTGAGTTTTGTGAAGGGTAAGAGACAGGGGTTTAATTTCATCTTACTGCATATGGATTTCAAGTTTTGCCAGCAGAATTTGTTGAAGAGGCTATCTTTTCTCCATTTTAAGTTTTTGGTACCTTTGTCTAGTATGAGATAACTGTACATATGTGGGTATGAAAGTAGGCCCAAATCTCCATCACCTTGGCTTAGGACCAGACTTCCTTAACAAGACCCCCATAGTGCAAGAAATAAAAGTAAGAATTGATAAATGGGATAGATTCAAACTAAAAAGCTTTTTCTCAGCAAAGGAAACAATCAATAATGTGAAAAGAGAGCCTACAGTGGGAGAAAATCTTTGCCACACGCACTTCAGACAGAGCACTCATCTCCAAAGTTTATAAAGAACTTAAAAAACTTTACACCAAAAATACAAAGAACCCAATCAATAGATGGGCTAAGGAACTGGACAGACACTTCATAGAAGATATACAGGTGATCAACAAATGTATGAAAAAGTGCTCATCATTCCTAGTAATTAGAGAAATGCAAATTAAAATCACCCTAAGATTTCATCTAATTCCAATTAGAATGGCTATTATCAAGAACACAAGCAATAATATGTGTTGGTGTGGATGTGGGGAAAAGGAACACTCATACGTTGCTGGTGGAGTTGCAAATTGGTACAATCACTCTGGAAAGCAGTATGGAGATTCCTCAGAAAACGTGGAATGGACCCACAATTTGACCCAGCTATCCCACTCCCCGGTTTATAACCAAAGGACATAAAATCAGCACCTACAGTTCATAGAAGTCCAATTCACAATAGCTAGATTGTGGAACCAACCTAGATGCCCTTCAATTGATGAATGGATAAAGAAACTGTGGTATATATACACAATGGAATAGTATTCAGCTGTAAAGAAGAATAAAATCATGGCATTTGCTGGTAAATGAATGAGGCTGGAAAATATCTTGCTAAGTGAAATAGGCCAAGCCCAAAAATCCAAAGGCCAAATGTTTTCTCCGATAGGTGGATGATGATACATAAAGAGGCGGGTGGTGGGCGTTGGGGGAGAGAAGAATGAAGGAAATTTGGATGGTGTAGAGGAAAATGGGACAGGCGTGGGTGGGGGAAGGGAAGATAGTAGAATGAAAAAAAATAAAAAAGAAAGGTCATTTATACTTGTTCATTGTGTTTCTCTTTTTTTTTAATTTTTACAGACTACATTTTGATTCACTGTACACAAATGGGGTACATCGTTTCTATGGTTGTGCACGATGTAGCTTCACACCATTGGTGTAATCATACATACACAGTAGGGTAATGATGTCTGTCTCTCTGTGTGTTATTCCTCCCCTCTGCAATGAACTGGAACATAGGCTGCTGCCACAACTGGTTTGGCTACAATGTATTCTTTCTTGTTCTTTGTTCAATGCACCTGAATATCTGAGTCTTTGAGGGACTCTGACCACCTGATATTGAATTTCAGTGAATTCCCTCTTTACTCACCTTGCTGAGTATAGGTACTCTCACTGCTTAAATCCCTAACCAGAAAGCACCAGGAAATGTAACCTTCCTCCAATTTACCATCTCGAATCCTCTGTAAACAGTGAATTTCCTACTCTCAGTATGAGTCTAAATATAACTCTAACACCATAGAGGAATTCTTAATATTATCTAGCTAATGGTTAATTGCTGGATCTTGTTCTCAGTTTAAATCTTCACTTATTCCCCTCCTCGTTGTATAATCTTGAATAAGTTATTCAACTTTGCAGAACTTGTACCTGAGTTTGCTAGTAAAATGGAACAATCCTAACACTCATTTACAGAAGAAACAAATAATGTTGTCTGTCTAAATCAGAAATGACTCCACCTTCTTCCTAACCTACACTCTTGAGCAAACTATGCCTCTCGATTCCAACCAATGTGGCTTTTTTGAGTAATACCAAGCACAGCCTCATTCCCAAGTATTGAGACTGGGCTTTATGCAGGTTGCCAAATTGAGAAATTCTGTCACTTTGGCCACAGGGATATCTTGGAGTTCCAAGCAGAGGCCCAATTGTGCATCTTTTTGTGTTTTTTTCCTATGTAGAGATGGTGAACAAGTTGCTGAAGCATGAGATTCTAGAGAAAATCTGTGTCGATGTTCTTCATAATCTGGAGAAAAATCCTGTACAAAGAGAGGGGAAAGGAGGGAAGGAAAAAAAGAAGAAGAACAAAAGAGAGTCATCTTCAGAAATAGAAAGTTTAAGAGTGAACTGACAGAGTAAAAAAAAAAAGAACTGACAGAATTAAAAAAAAAAAGAATATTCAAAGAGGTGATAATGAAATATTTGGCTCCCGAGAGGAAAAGTAAATGCCTTGGTTCCCAACAGTCTTTATTTCCTGGTTCCAATTCCTTAGTTCTTGCTGCAGTTTACTTCTTTGGATTCTGTGAACCATGCAAACATGGTTTTTAGAAATGGGGTTTTGTACACCCAGTAAAAGGAAAGGGTTCCCCTCAGATGCACATGAGACTGGAGAGAAGAAGGAACTGAGAAGTTCTTGTAAAATGAGAAGTTATTAGTTGGGGGAAAAAAAAAGCTAATTTTAATTTTAATTAATTTAAAAATTTTAATTTTAATTAAATTAAATTTAATTTTAATTCATTTTAAAAATATGGTACCTGAAAAACAGGGAGGGATAGGTTGTCCTTTCTGATATTCTTGCTGGCACTGACTGCTTAATTTTCTTTACGATTTTCCACACATAGGATCCTGGGCATTATCTGCACCCCATTTAAGCCACTCCTCTAAGTAGAGTGTTCTTTAGTAGATATGCCAGAATATGCCTTAAAAAAAATAGGCTATGAAAATTTGGACTACTCAAGTGAATAGATTTTTAATATACCCAACTTTCACTTATTTATTTTGTCCCCTTTGTAAAAACCCTATAGCTAAGTGAAAAAAACGTAAAATGAAAAAAGTTTCATTTATTTGAATGTGAAGTGATGTTGCATTCCATTTCAACCCCAGACTAAACAAAACTAGGGAACAATGAAAACAAGTGTATAAAAGACACAAACAATCATTTGAAAGTAAATAAAGACTGTACATAAAACATTATGTAATCAAAACTAATTGTTTTCCCCAAGGAAGAGAAGAAAACTAACATAATGAGGCATTGTTGGGCGTGGGCTGAGAGGGGATTGTTCCTTTGAAGGTGCACGGCTGTACCATTATCTTCATTAAATGGTCTTTTCTTGGGGGACCCAGTTTACTTTCGCTACTATAACAAATGTCATACTGAGTAGTTTAGGACAAGGCAAATTTTTTCTCTTCCTGTCCTGAAATCTAAAATCAAGGAGTCAGCAGGTCTGAATTCCCTCTGGAGTCTTCAAAAGGAACATCTATTTCCTGAGCTTTCCAGCTTTTAGAGACTGGTTGTATCCCATGGCCCACACTCCATCTTCAAAGCCAGGGGTGTCTTGTCAAGTCTTAATATCACTGCTTCATTTTTGTTGGTAGTGAAAATTTCCTCTGTCTCCTTTTCATAAAGACCTTTCTGGTAATGGGATCCAGGGTGATTTCCCCAGCTCAAGATTTCATATATGAATATGTGTATTCATATATGAATACAAGAAAGTATGATTCATTCTACTATCCTTCCTATTCCCATTCCCTCTCCCTTCCCTTTTAAAGTGAAAATAAAGGCTAAGTATGAGCACTTTTGAAACATGTAATGTTGAAATAGACCAAAGAGTCAAAGAAACTGCCACCTTGTCTGCCCTCTCACTTTGTACACATGCATGTATTCAAGGCAAATATTTAGGTTCCATTGCAACATAATATGTGATTCAACTTTTCCCTAGGAGGTACCCACTAATTAGATACTCTTATAATGAGTAAATTAATTAGTCATCACCCAAAACTATAATGTTGAACTGTCGCTTCTTTTTTTGGCAAAAAATTTTAAAATTTTATTTATTTATTATTTATTTATTTTATTTTTATTGTAAACAAATGGGATACATGTTGTTTCTCTATTTGTACATGAAGTAGAGGCATTCCATTTGTGTACTCATACATCTACATAGGGTAATGGTGTTTGATTCATTCTGTTATTTTTTCCTTCCCCCCCACCCCTCCCACGCCTTTTATCCTTCTATACAGTCTCTCCTTCCTCCATTCTTGCCCCCCTCCCACCCCCCATTATGTGTCATCATCCACTTATCAGCTAAATCATTCGTCCTTTGGTTTTTTGAGATTGGCTTATCTCACTTAGCATGATATTCTCCAATTTCATCCATTTGCCTGCAAATGCCATAATTTTATTATTCTTTATAGCTCAGTAATATTCCATTGTATATATATACCACGGTTTCTTTATCCATTCATCAATTGAGGGACATCTAGGTTGGTTCCACAATCTGGCTATGGTGAATTGAGCAGCTATGAACATTGATGTGGATGTATCTCTGTAGTATGCTGATTTTAAGTCCTTTGGGTATAGGCCAAGGAGTGGGATAGCTGGGTCAAATGGTGGATCCATTCCAAGTTTTCTGAGGAATCTCCACACTACTTTCCAGAGTGGCTGCACTAATTTGCAACCTCACCAGCACTGTATGAGTGTACCTTTTTCCCACATCCTTTATAGATTCTGGAAATTAGCACTCTATCTGAGGTATGGTTGGCAAAGATATTCTCCCACTCTGTAGGCTCTCTCTTCACATTTCTGATAGTTTCCTTTGCTGAGAGAAAGCTTTTAAGTTTGAATCTATCCCAGTGGTTGATTCTTGCTTTTATTTCTTGTGCTATGGGAGTCCTGTTAAGGAAGTCTGATCCTAAGCCAACAAGTTGAAGATTTGGACCTACTTTTTCTTCTATAAGATGAAGGGTCTCTGGTCTGATTCCGAGGTCCTTGATCCATTTTGAGTTGAGTTTTGTGTAGGGTGAGAGATAGGGATTTAATTTCATTCTATTGCATATGGTTCTCCAGTTTTCCCAGCACCATTTGTTGAAGAGGCTATCTTTTCTCCATTGCATATTGTTGGAACCTTTGTCTAGTATGAGAAAATTGTATTTATTTGGGTTTGTGTCCATGTCCTCCATTCTGTACCATTGATCTACCTGTCTATTTTGGTACCAATACCATGCCATTTTTGTTACTATTGCTTTGTAGTAGAGTTGAAGATCTGGTATTGCAATACCCCCTGCTTCGCTCTTGCCACTGAGGATTGCTTTAGCTATTCTAGGTTTTTTATTCTTCCAGATGAATTTCATAATTGCTTGCTCTATTTCTGCAAGGTACATCATTGGGATTTTAATTGGAATTGCATTGAATCTGTATAGCAGTTTAGGTAGTATAGCCATTTTGACGATATTAATTCTGCCTATCCAGGAACATGGGAGATCTTTCCATCTTCTAAGGTTTTCTTGAATTTCTTTCTTTAGTGTTCTGTAGTTCTCATTGTAGAGGTCTTTCACCTCTTTTGTGAGATTGATTCCCAAGTATTTTATTTTTTTCGATGCTATTGTGAATGGGGTAGTTTTCCTAATTTCTCTTTCTGAAGATTCATCACTTATGTATAAAAATGCATTGGATTTATGAGCATTGATCTTGTAACCTGCTACTTTACTGAATTCACTTATGAGTTCTAAAAGTTTTCTGGTGGAATTTCCAGGTTCCTCTAAATATATAATCATGTCATCAGCGAACAGGGATAGTTTGAGTTCTTCTTTTCCTATTCGTATCCCTTTAATTTCTTTGGTTTGTCTGATTGCTCTGGCTAGAGTCTCAAGGACGATGTTGAATAGAAGCGGTGAAAGAGGGCATCCCTGCCTTGTTCCAGTTTTTAGGGGGAACGCTTTCAGTTTTTCACCATTTAGAATGATATTAGCCATGGGCTTAGCGTAGATTGCCTTTATAATGTTTAGGAATGTTCCCACTACCCCAATTTTTTCTAGTGTTTTGAGCATGAAGGGATGCTGTATTTTATCGAATGCTTTTTCTGCATCTATTGAAATAATCATGTGATTCTTAACTTTAAGTCTCTTGATATGGCGAATGACATTTATTGATTTCCGAATGTTGAACCAACCTTGCATCCCTGGGATAAAACCCACTTGATCGTGGTGCACTATCTTTTTAATATATATTTGTATGCGATTTGCTAAAATTTTGTTGAGAATTTTTGCATCGATGTTCATTAAGGATATTGGTCTGAAATTTTCTTTCCTCGATGTGTCTCTGTCTGGTTTAGGTATCAGGGTGATATTGGCTTCATAGAATGAGTTTGGTAGGGTTCCCTCCTCTTCTATTTCATGGAATAGTTTGAGGAGTATTGGAATGAGCTCTTCTTTAAAGGTTTTGTAGAACTCGGCTGAGAACCCGTCTGGTCCTGGACTTTTCTTTGTTGGTAGGCTTTTGATGACCTCTTCTATTTCATTGCTTGAAATTGGTTTATTTAAGTTGTGTATGTCCTCCTCCTTCAGTTTAGGTAGTTCATATGTCTTTAGAAATTTGTTCATGTCTTCGAGGTTTTCTGTTTTGTTGGAGTATAGATTTTCGAAATAGCTTCTAATTATGTTTTGTATTTCACTCGTGTCTGTTGTGATGTTTCCTTGTTCATTCCGAATTTTAGTAATTTGAGTTTTCTCCCTCTTTCTCTTTGTTAGTGTGGCTAAGGGTTTATCAATTTTATTTATTTTTTCAAAGAACCAACTATTTATTTTGTTAATTTTTCCGATTGTTTCTTTTGTTTCGATTTCGTTGATTTCGGCTCTGATTTTAACTATTTCCTGTCTTCTACTACTTTTGGTATTGGTCTGCTCTTCTTTTTCTAGCGCTTTGAGCTGTAGTGTTAAGTCGTTTATTTGTTGATTTCTACTTCTTTTTTTGAATGCACCCCATGAAATAAATCTTCCTCTAAGTACTGCTTTCATAGTGTCCCAGAGATTTTGATATGATGTGTCTTTGTTCTCGTTTACTTCTAAGAATTTTTTTATTTCCCTCCTGATGTCTTCTGTTATCCATTCATCATATAATAGTGTATTATTTAGTCTCCAGGTATTGGAGAAGTTTCTGTTTTTTATTCTGTCATTTATTTCTAATTTCAATCCATTATGATCTGATAGAGTACAAGGTAGTATCTCTATCTTATTGTATTTGCTAATAGTAGCTTTGTGGCATAAAATATGGTCTATTTTAGAGAAGGATCCATGTGCTGCTGAGAAGAAAGTGTATTCGTTCTTTGTTGGATGGTATATTCTATATATGTCCGTTAAGTCTAAATTGCTGATTGTGTTGTTGAGATCTATAGTTTCTTTATTCAATTTTTGTTTGGACGATCTATCCAGTGGTGAGGGGTGTGTTAAAATCGCCTAGTATTATTGTGTTGTGGTCTATTTGATTTCTGGAATTGAGAAGGATTTGTTTGACGTACGTGGATGAGCCAATGTTCGGGGCATAGATATTTATGATTGTTATGTCTTGCTGATTTATGCTTCCCTTAAGCAGCATGTAATGTCCTTCTTTATCCCTTCTGACTAGTTTTGGTTTGAAGTCCACATTATCTGAGATGAGGATGGATACTCCAGCTTTTTTGCTGTGTCCGTGTGCATGGTATGTTTTTCCCCATCCTTTCACCTTTAGTCTATGGGTGTCTCTTTCTATGAGATGAGTCTCTTGCAGGCAGCATATTGTTGGATTTTTCTTTTTAATCCAATCTGCCAGTCTGTGTCTTTTGATTGATGAGTTCAGGCCGTTAACATTCAGGGTTATTATTGTGATATGATTTGTATTCCCCGTCAATTGACTCATATTTGTTTTTGACATGATTTGGTTTCTCCTTTATTTGGCTATTCCTTTAGGCTAGCGCCTCCTGTTGCTGATTTGCAACGTTGTTTTTCATCTCTTCCTCATGGAATATTTTGCTGAGAATGTTCTGTAATGCTGGCTTTCTTTTTGTAAATTCCTTTAGCTTTTGTTTATCATGGAAGGATCTTATTTCATCGTCAAATTTGAAGGTAATTTTTGCTGGGTATAAGATTCTTGGTTGGCATCCGTTTTCTTTCAGGGCTTGGTATATGTTTTTCCAGGCCCTTCTAGCTTTTAGGGTCTGGATTGAAAAATCTGCTGATATTCCTATTGGTTTCCCTCTGAATGTAATTTGATTCTTTTCTCTCGCGGCCTTTAAAATTCTGTCTTTATTTTGTATGTTAGGTATTTTCATAATAATGTGCCTTGGTGTGGGTCTGTTGTAATTTTGTATGTTTGGAGTTCTATAAGCCTCTTGTACTTGGTTTTCCATTTCATTCTTCAGATTTGGGAAATTTTCTGTTATTATTTCATTGAATAGATTGTTCATTCCTTTGGTTTGTTTCTCTAAGCCTTCCTCAATCCCAATAATTCTTAAATTTGGCCTTTTCATGATATCCTATAATTCTTGTAGATTCTGTTCATGATTTCTTACCATCTTTTCTGTTTGGCCAACTTTGCTTTCAAGATTAAATATTTTGTCTTCAATGTCTGAGGTTCTGTCTTCCAGGTGTTCTATCCTATTGGTTATGCTTTCTATGGAGTTTTTAACTTGGTTTATTGTTTCCTTCATTTCAAGTATTTCAGTTTGGTTTTTTTTCAGTATCTCTAACTCTTTATTGAAATGATCTCTTGCTTCCCGTATTTGGTCTTTTATCTGTTGATTGGTGCGATCATTTAATGCCTGCATTTGCTCTTTCATCTCCTCCTTCAATGCCTGCATTTGCTCTTTCATCTCCTCATTAGCTTCCCTGATCGTTTTAATTACGTACATTCTGAACTCCCTTTCTGACATTTCTTCTGCTGTGCTGTCATTGGTTTTATTGATGTAGTATCCAGGTTTGTTTGGGAAATTTTGTTCCCTTGTTTTCTCATATTGGTCAGTTGTCAGTGGGACCCTGAGATATTGCAGTTTGCCGCTATTGGCTTATAGTGTCCCGGTAGATTTCCAGTGTATCACCTCCCAGCCTTCAGTAGCCTGATGTCTTGGAGGAATCTGATAAAGCAGTGCATCCGAAGAAAACTGCCCCTAGCCCCCTACTGGTTCCACGGTTTGGAACTGGCTCTGTGCGGAAATGCTCTCACTGTGGGCCTGCACCGTGCAGCTGGCCGTGTGGGAGGAGCCCACTGCCGGAGTGTGGAAGGCTACCTTGGGAAGACTCTAGCTGCCCTGCCCGGCTCCAATAAGCCACCTCTATCTGGGCCTGCCACCCGGGCTGAGCTTTACCCAGTGGGCAGACTCACCCGTGGCTCTATTTCAGTCCGAGTCTCTCAATGCCTCCCCTTCTTAACTCCTGGGTTCTGGAGCGACTGGGGGTGCAGTCTCCCTCTAGGCCGCCATCTTGGATCGCCCCGTGAAGAGAGCCTGCAGCCAGAGTTGGCAGAGCCGCCTGAAGAGGTCTCTGGCTGCCCTGCCCTAATCCCAGAGGCTGCTTGCGGATCGAGGCTCTCCGCTGGTTCGTTGCCGAAGTACACTGCGCTGCAGTGGCTCCGGGACTCGGAGCTTGTTCTGGTCAGAAAGGCTCTCACTAGCAGGCCAGTTCCGTTCCGAGAACCTGGAGAAGCTGGTGGTTGATCCTCTTCCTCTTCAATTAAACTTCAGAACATGCATGACCAGGAGGTTCGAGTTGGTGGTGTCGTCTCACCCTGCTGACTGTCCTTCTGCAACTGTACAGCATGGCACTTTTGAAGGAATTCCATCTTCCTCTGATGCCCCATTAAGTATGGGTCCTCCTCTTCCTTGAATTGACCTTGGTCGAACTCTGTGCATCCATCTTCTCTGACTTATAGTTTTGGAGGCTGAAAGTCCAAGATCAGTTGACTCCTTGTGTTCAATGTCTGGTGAAGGCCTACAGAAAATTCGAGAAGGTTGTGGGAAATTGCCCAGGGAAGGCAGCGTACGACGGATTATTTGTATTCTTGGTGTAGAGTTTTTTGAATTCTTTATATATTCCAGAAATTAGTGCTCTATCTGAAGTATGAGTGACAAAGATATTCTCCCACTCTGTATGCTCTCTCTTCACATTTCTGATAGTTTCCTTTGCTGAGAGAAAGCTTTTAAGTTTGAATCTATCCCAGTGGTTGATTCTTGCTTTTATTTCTTGTGCTATGGGAGTCCTGTTAAGGAAGTCTGATCCTAAGCCAACATGTTGAAGACTTGGACCTACTTTTTCTTCTATAAGATGAAGGGTCTCTTGTCAGATTCCAAGGTCCTTGATCCATTTTGAGTTGAGTTTTGTGCAGGGTGAGAGACAGGGGTTTAGTTTCATTCTGTTGCATATGGATTTCCAGTTTTCCCAGCACCATTTGTTGAAGAGGCTATCTTTTCTCCATTGCATATTTTTGGCCCCTTTGTCTAGTATGAGAAAATTGTATTTATTTGGGTTTGTGTCCATGTCCTCTATTCTGTACCATTGATCTTCCTGTCTATTTTGGTACCAATACCATGCCGTTTTTGTTACTATTGCTTTGTAGTAGAGTTTAAGTTCTGGTATTGCGATACCCCGTTTCACTCTTCCTGCTAAGGATTGCTTTAGCTATTCTCCCGCTTGCTGCTGACTAGCGGGACAAATGACACATACACCTCAGAAGTTCATGAAGCAGCTTCCGCTTTATTTGGATAACACCTTCAGTATATAAGCAGTCTCACGCATAAGCAATTGTAATCAGATATGTCCATCCAATCCTATTAAAGGTGAAGTGATAACGAGCTCAAGCATACATGTAAGATATATCTGTCCATGCGCTAAGCAGCTGAACTAATTATCATACAGCCAATGGTAAACGCTTCCTGTTTTTCTCAAGGTGCATTCAGCATGCCCTTTGGCTCTCTGCCAGTCGCCATCTTGGATGCATGTGGCGTAACCCTGGGCCCCGGGTCTCGCCTGCCACATTTCCCCCTGTTTATTTATATAAGACTGTGCCTGTCTTAGGTTGTCCATGACAGAGCAACATCCTTACCCGTCATTGGACAATGAGGCTCTATCCCTCATTTCCTGTCTTAGGTCGGTATGAGCTCCCCATGCATCTTTACCCATCTTTGACTACTGGTCCAGCATGTTTAACCAGACTTGGGGGGATAAGCCAGCATCAATTGCAACGAGAGCTTGGCGAAAAATGACTGTTTCTCTGCGCCGATGTATACGCATTTTGTATAAACACTATATGCACAAAACAGATACAACACACAATAGACCTCCCATGGACAAAAACCCAAACCATTCTTTTCCCCATTGAACAGCAGACTGGAGAAATGTGGCCAATTGTTGTAAAAATAGGAGGATATAGAATAGAGGAATTGGTAAGGGGTACAGGATAGGGTCACATCTTTACTATCCCTCATAGTTCATGCGAGTCTCCTCCATTAACTTGGTGAGAAATCGCCAACACCATCAGCGGGAGAAGCCTCCTCATCTTCTTCCTGTTTTGGTGTCTCTGTTGAGGCCTTGACCAATCTCTCCAGTGCCCAAATTGGTGATTGTGCGTCCTGTGGGAAAACACAAACAGACCCTCGGGTCCAGATTAACACTGGATCCGGGCCTTTCCATTGTCCCAATAGAATGTCCTTCTAGAGTACTTGAGGTAGATGTTTTTTATTGGGCTCTGAATGATGGTCAGCAGCCGATTAGCCCTCAGAATCGAGATTCAAAAAAATTTAAGATGAACAAGGCAACAGATAATTTGTCTTTTGGGGATCTGTATGATGTCCCTATTCCCCCTTTTTGTTTATAAAGCATGTTTTTAAGCGTTAAATGGGCACGCTCAACAATGCTTTGTCCAGTAGGATTATAGGGAATTCCTGTGACATGTTGAATACCAAAGGTGGAACAAAATTGTTTAAAGGCCTGAGACGTATATCCAGGACCATTATCTGTTTTAATTTGGGAACCCCCAGGATGGAGAAAGAGTGTAAACAGTGTATTATTACATCTTTGGTTTTTTTCTCCAGTATGAGCAGAGGCCATAATAAATCCTGAAAAGCTATCCATAGACACATGAATGAATTGTAATTTTCCAAATTCTGAATAATGAGTTACATCCATTTGCCAAATAAGATTGGGCTGAAGCCCTTTTGGATTTACTCCTAACGAGGGGTTAGGAATAAGAGTAGCACATTTAGCACAAGACTTGACTATGTCCTGAGCTGTTGCCTTAGTAATTTTATAGCGTGTACGTAGAGTGGAAGCATTTACGTGAAATTTGGAATGAAAAGTTTTTGCATTTTCAAGCATATTAAAGATGTGTGGGTCTCTGGTGGCTGTGTCTGTTAAATCATTGTGTAAACTTCGAGGACCTGGAAGGCCAGTATGAGCCTGAACATGCCCAATAAAAAAAGGATCTTTTCTGTTCCAGATAAGTTTTTGTAAACATTGTAAATATTTAGTAATAGTGGAGGTGAGAGAAATCAGACCAGTTAATTCTAAAATTTGAATAGCATTAACAACATATTTGCTATCAGAGAATAGGTTAAAAGGCTCATGGTGGGTTTTGAATACTTCTATAGCTACTAATAGTTCTGTTTGTTGTACAGATAGAGTATTAAACAGCAATGTTCCTGTAACATTATCTATAGTAATAGCACCTGTACCATTTTTTGATCCATCAGTAAATATAAGGGTAGCTCCTATAATAGGTTCTTTTCGGGTGACTTTAGGAAAAATTATAGGATGTTGACTCCAAAATTGGAGAAGAGGATCAGATGGCAAATGATTGTCAAACACAGAAGTACTAGTAAAGACTATAGCCCATGAATTTGAATTATTAATAAGATATTGTATCTGATCAGTAGTATATGGAGTAGTGGTTGTTGAGGGATGTGATCCAAAGGTGGAAAGGGATACTTTTAATGCCTTAAGGATTAATTCTGCCACAGATTCAGTAAACAAGGATAAGACCTTGTTAGGGGCATAATTCATGTGAACCCATAGAATAGGACCCTTTTGCCAAAACATTCCTGTGGGTTACTTATTTGTGACCAAGACAATGAATGATAAAGGCTTAGCTAGGTCAATACGATCAAGATGAACCTTTTCCATAGCTGTTTCAACAAGCTTGAGAGCTGTTCAAGCCTTAGGGGTAAGCACCTGCTTAGAAAGGGGATCAAAATCACCTTTAAGAATATCAAACAGGGGGACCAAACTTGAGGTAGGTAAATGAAGGTAAGGTCTAATCCAATTAATATCACCCAAAAGTTTTTGAAAATCATTTAAAGTTCTAAGTCTGTCCACCTGAGCGGTAATTTTTATGGGTTTAACCATAGTTGCATTTATGATAGATCCCAGGAAGTTTTTGGTGTCTGTCATTTGTACTTTATCAATGGCAATATGTAAGCCCCATCTTTCCAGTGACTTTAGTAAGGAATTATAACATTGCTCTAAGACAGGTTTTTCCTTATGAGCTAGCAAAATATCATCCATATAATGATAGATTAAAAGTTGAGGGTTTGCTAGGCGTATGGGTTCAATAGCCTTGCTTACATATGCTTGACACATAGTAGGACTATTGGCCATGCCTTGTGGGAGGACTATCCATCCATATCGTTTATTAGGAGAGCTATTATTAAGTGAGGGCACAGTAAATGCGAACCTTTTGGTGTCTGAGGGATGTAATGGAATGGAAAAGAAGCAATCTTTTATGTCAATAACAATAGAGGGCCAATTAACTGGGATAGTCGATAAAGTAGGTAATCCTAATTGAATAGGTCCCATGGGCTCCATTATAGAACTTACTGCTCTTAGGTCATGTAATAGCCTCCATTTTCCTGATTTCTTTTTTATTATGAATATTGGTGTGTTGAAAGGAGAGGTGGATGGTTTGATGTGCCCAGCCTCTAGTTGTTCTTTAACCAATTGCTGGGCCGCTTCTAATTTGTCTTTTGAGAGGGGCCACTGAGGGACCCAGACAGGTTTATCCGATTTCTATGTTGTTTTAATTGCTTCAGTGGCCCCTAATGAAAATCCAATCCCTTTTTATCTTGTTTTGGAGTAATTAAAATGGGTGAAATAGGTCCTTGACTATTTTTCCCAAGACCTTTTCCCCATATGTGTCCTTGGGCTAACATCATTTGATTAGCTTTTGGATTACTGTATGGGATCTCAGATGTGAGGTGTAAATCCATCTGTTCCATGATATCTCTCCCCCACAAGTTTACCAGGAGATGTTCGAGGACGTAAGGTTGGATGGTACCACTATGACCTTCTTCATCCTTCCATTTTAATATGGCTGAGCTTTTGTTAGGATTGGAAGCTATACCCAATCCCCTTAAAGTCTGATCTGCCTGTTGAAGTGGCCAGGCTTTGGGCCATTCTGTAATTTTGATAATACTTTTGTCAGCCCCAGTATCTAATAAGCCCTCAAAACTTTTGCCTTCTATCACTAACTTTGTCATAGGTCTATCTTTTAAATCCAATGTTAACATGACCATATTTTGGCCAGTAGAACCTAATCCTTTATTTCCCCTAATAATATTCTTTGATGGATATTGATCATGGCAGCTGGGTAAGACCAACAATTGTGCTATGCGATCACCCTGAGCTATTATTGCTACACCTCTTGGTGAAGAAGCAAGGATTTTTATTTCTCCTGTAAAATCAGGGTCTATAACTCCAGGGACAATATTTAATCCTTTTAAAGCAGAAGAACTCCTCCCCAGAACTAGTCCACTGTTCCTTTAGGTAATGGGCTGACAACCGAAGTTGGTATTGGTTGTACTCCCATCTCTGGAGTTAATACTGCTCTGGCGGAGGCACAGAGGTCCAATCCTGCACTTCCTCTTGTTTGTCTAATTGGGGAGTCAAGGGGTAATGAGTCCAAGGCACCAACTGGATAGCCCCGTATATTTGTGGGCCCCGAGGCTGGGGGCCCTGATTCCCGTTTTTTGGAGATAAAGGGTTACCATCTTTTTCTCTAATTGATTTACAGTCACTTGCCCAATGTTTCCCTTTTTTACATCGAGTACATAGTTTTGGCACAGAACCTTGGGGGCAGTCCTTTTTCATGTGTCCAAATTGTTTACATTGATAACACTGTTGGCCTGGGTGGGAGCTGGTATCACCTCTAAGACCCTGTGAAGCGCTGCAGCCATCACCTGACTTTGAATAAAAGTCTCATTAATATCCCTACAAGCCTCTAAGTAGGCTCCAAGATCTTTGTTTTTCCAAGGTCTTATTGCTTCTTTACACCATTTATTTTCTTGCTCATATGCAAGCTGTTTGACTAAAGGCATAGCCTGGTCCACATCTCCAAATATACGTCCTGCTGTTTGAATCAATCTGTCCTCAAAATCAGCATAGGGTTCATTATGACCTTGAATAACTTTAGATAACTGTCCTTGAAGATCGCCAGCACCTGAAAGTGTTTTACAAGCTTTAGTGGCAGCAGTACTAATTTGTTAATACACACTGGGGTGGAAATTAATCTGATTATCTTGCCCTTCATATGGTCCTTGGCCTGTCAGCATGTTTAGATTCCATTGAGGATTGCCCGCAACTGTATTACGTCGGGCAGTATCAGAGCATAACTCCTGGTTAGCCACCTTCCACATGAGATATTGCCCCCCAGATAAACATGCCTTTGCTAAATTACCCCAATCACTCGGAGTAAGATTTTGACTTGCAACATTCTCTAATAGAGAAATGGTAAATGCAGCTTGTACTCCATAGGACATAACTGCCTCTTTTAACTGTTTTACTAATTATATATCTAATATTTGATGATATCTCTGATTATTTTGATCTTCAAATACCGGAAATATTGGGAACACTGATCGAGATTCTACATCTGCCCACTGTCTGGGGGCCGCCCCTGTGCAGAAAGTACATGTGCCCCTACAACTTGGAAAAGAGTGGTGACCTGGATTATACGCCGGAGGGCGTGGCGTGGTAGGAGTTAAATGCCTCTGAGAGAACTTCTTTTCTAGCTCTGTCTCAGATAGTTCCTGTTCTTCGGAGTCACATCCCTGTTCTGAGTCTGAACATCTACTTTCTCTTTCAGAAGTTCGACTTGATTGTTCTTCTTTTACAGTTTCCAATATCTTTTCCCCTTCTCTTAACTGTTCTTGAAATTTTGGTTTTTTGGAAGTCAGACAGAAACGAACTAATGTCCATATCGCCACAACAACAACAAACAGAAACCAAACAAGAAAAGGTAACACAAATAACACCTTACACATATTCATTTACTACAGGTCGTCCTTTGCTGTCTCTTGGGACAGCCTTTCATTACTTTCCCTCACTAGGGGAACCTTCTGTTACATTCCCTCACTAGGGGAACCTTCCATTAAACCTTAAGGCTACCGTTTCCTCAAATAGGGAAACCTGCTAGTTGACTGCTAGTTGACTGTGCTAGGGAAAATTTTCTCCTTTATTACTTACCTGAGCGCTCACCATTCCCTGTACGGGCCATCACTTGCTACTTGCCGCCGACCAGTGGGACAAAGAACACATACACTTCAGAAGTTCATGAAGCAGCTTTCGCTTTATTCAGATAACACACTCAATATATAAGTATTCTCATGCATAAGCAATTGTAATCAGATATGTCCATCCAATCCTATTAAAGGTCAAGTGATCATGAGCTCAAGCATACATGTAAGAAATATCTGTCCACACGCTAAGCAGCTGAACTAATTATCATACAGCCAATGGTAAATGCTTCCTGTTTTTCTCAAGGTTCATTCAGCATGCCCTTTGGCTCTCTGCCAGTCGCCATCTTGGATGCATGTGGCGTAACCCTGGGTCCCAGGTCTCGTCCGCCACACTATTCTGCGTTTCTTATTTTTCCAGATGAATTTCATGATTGCTTGTTCTATTTCTGTAAGGTACATCATTGGGATTTTAATTGGAATTGCATTGAATCTGTATAGCACTTTTGGTAGTATGGCCATTTTGACAATATTAATTCTGCCTATCCAAGAACATGGGAGATCTTTCCATCTTCTAAGGTCTTCCTCAATTTCTTTCTTCAATGTTTTGTAGTTTTCATTGTAGAGATCTTTTACCTCTTTGGTTAGATTGATTCCCAAGTATTTTATTTTTTTTGAGGCTATTGCAAATGGGGTTGTTTTCCTCATCTCCCTTTCAGATGTTTCATCACTTGTGTATAAAAATACTTTAGATTTATGTGTGTTGAGTTTATAGCCTGCTATTTTGCTGAATTCATTGATGAGGTCTAGATGTTTTCTGGAGGAGTTTTTTGGATCCTCTAAATATAGAATCATGTCATCAGCACAGCAAATAGCGACGGTTTAAGTTCCTCTTTTCCTATTCGTATCCACTTAATTTCTTTAGTCTGTCTAATTGCTCTGGCTAGAGTTTTGAGGACAATGTTGAATAGAAGTGGTGAAAGAGGACATCCCTGTCTTGTTCCCGTTTATAAAGGGAATGCTTGCAGTTTTTCTCCATTAAGAATGATGTTGGCCATGGGCTTAGCATAAATAGCCTTTACAACGTTCAGGTATATTCCTACTATCCCTATTTTTTTCTAGTGTTTTGAGCATGAAGGGGGTGTTGTATTTTGTCCAACACTTTTTCTGCGTCAATTGAAATAACCATATGATTCTTATCCTTAAGTCTATTGACATGATGGGTTACGTTTATTGATTTACAGATGGTAAACCATCCTTACATTCCAGGGATGAACCCCACTTGATCATGGTGCACAATTTTCTTAATATGTTTTTTGATACGGTTTGCCAGTATTTTGTTAAGGATCTTTACATCTGTATTCATCAAGGCTATTGGTCTAAAATTTTCTTTCCTTGATGTGTCTTTTCCTGGTTTGGATATGAGGGTGATATTAGCTTCATAGAATGAGTTTGGTAGGGTGCCCTCCTTTTCTATTTCCTGGAATACTTTGAGAAGTATTGGAATGAGTTATTCTTTGAAAGTCTTGTAGGACTCAGCTGAGAATCTGTCTGGTCCTGGGCTTTTCTTGGATGGTAAGTTTCTAATGGCTTCTTCTATTTCATTGCTTGATATTGATCTGTTCAAAATGTGTATGTCCTCCTGGTTCATCTTGGGAGGAGCATATGTCTCTAGAAATTTGTCAATGTCTTCAGTAGTTTCTATTTTGTTGGAATACAGATTTTCAAAGTAGCTTCTCATTACGTTCTGTATCTCAGTGGTGTCTGTCGTGATATTTCCTTTTTCATCATGAATTTTAGTAATTTGAGTTTTCTCTCTCCTCTTTGTTAGTGTGGCTAAGGGTTTTTCTATTTTGTTTACTTTTTCAAAGAGCCAACTTTTTGTTTTGTCAATTTTTTTAAAATTTATTTTTATTGTAAACAAATGGGATACATGTTGTTTCTGTTTGTACATGGAGTAACAGCATACCATTTGCATATTCATACATTTACATAGAGTAATGATGTTTGATTCATTCTGTTATTTTTTTCCTTCTCCCCCACCCCTCCCACCTCTCTTGTCCCTCTATACAGTCCATCCTTCCTCCATTCTTGTCCCCCTCCCACCCCCCATTATGTGTCATCATCCGCTTATCAGTGAGATCATTCGTCTTTTGGATTTTTGAGATTTGCTTATCTCACTTAACATGATATTCTCCAATTTCATCCATTTGCCTGCAAATGCCATAATTTTATTATTCTTTATAGCTCAGTAATATTCCATTGTATATATATACCACAGTTTCTTTATCCATTCACCAATTGAAGGGCATCTAGATTGGTTCCATAATCTGGCTATTGTGAATTGAGCAGCTATGAACATTAATGTGGCTGTATCTTTGCAGTATGCTGATTTTAAGTCCTTTGGGTATAGGCCGAGGAGTGGGATGGCTGGGTCAAATGGTAGGTCCATTCCAAGTTTTCTAAGGAATCTCCACACTGCTTTCCAGAGTGGCTGCACTAATTTGCAGTCCCACCAGCAATATATGAGTGTACTTGTTTTGTCAATTTTTTGAATAGTTTCTTTTGCTTCAATTTCATTGATTTCAGCTCTGATTTTAATTATTTCCTGTCTTCTACTACTTTTGCTGTTATTCTGTTCTTCTTTTTCTAGGGCTTTGAGCTGTAATATTAGGTCATTTCGTTGTTGACTTTTCATTCTTTCTTTGAATGCACTCCATGCAATGAATTTTCCTCTTAGTACCACTTTCATAGTGTCCCAGAGATTTTGATATATTGTATCATTGTTCTCATTGGAACTGTCACTTCTTATGCCATGTCTGTTTAATGTGCTTTTGGGTAAAGGGTTATTACATACTGAAAAATAAGTCATTGACTAAAACTAGTAGTATAACTTCCCAAATATTATTTTGGCAAGAGAAATAAACCAAACAATTATTAAGAGTATGTCTGTTTATTAGGAAGTTTATGTTAATTAAACCAAAATGTTTGATTAAATGCATAAAGCAATTCATACAAGCCACAAAAGAAATAATATTGATACTTACCTCCAGCATTTTAAAAGAACTAACTATACTGTATTTTCTAATCACTCTTGCAGCTGTGATCTCCATTTATCCTATGATTTTAAAGGGTTTTAGAGAAGAATACTAGAAAAGCAAACCTTAATCTCTAACTCTTTACTACTTTTCTACCTGTATTCTTTTCTTAGAGACACTTTTCTCAGAGATACTTCTTTATGCTTCCTGCTGAGTGTATTCTATTCCCCTGGACTGCATCCTGGCCTGTTCTTTAGTTATAGCTGGTTGGAGCGAATTATGAAGCATAACCTAAGTTAAGAAGTTAGTCCATTATATCTTCTCTCCTTGAAACTGAATTGGAGTTTGGAGAGATTTTTGTCATTTTGTTGTGGGGACAGGACTTATAATGGATACCTGAGTGGGGATGGTCATAATCTGGGGCCATGAGCTCATGGACAAATCTGTAGCGACCAAAAAAAAAAAAAAAAAAAAAAAAAAAAAAAAAAAAATATTCAAAGAGGTGATAATGAAATATTTGGCTTCAGAGAGGAAAAGTAAATGCCTTGGTTCCCAAGAGTCTTTATTTCCTGGTTCTAATTCCTTAGTTCTTGCTGCAGTTTACTTCCTTGGATTCTGTGAAGTACTCATATAAGTCTTCCAATAAATATATTTTTATGTAGATTTAAGTTATTTGCATTCAACCATTTCCTGGCTAATATATACAGGAAATCTAAAGTCCAGACAGGTCAAGTATTTGAAAGGTACAAAGCAAGCTGTTAGAAGATCTGGGAAAAGATCCAGGACTTGAGGCTTGTGTTCTTCGAATTCCAGGCCATGGAGAAGTTGGCAGGATTAGGGGCAGGGAATATTTTTCTCTTAGTGTCCATCTGGCCCCTTATGTAGGGGCTCTATGTTTCCTTGAGAATTATGTGAGTGGTCTTTAATTTTCTGAATGTATTTTCTCACTTAAATGTAAATATTTGGTAGAAGAACACTCCCTAGGTTATTAGTCTTGGACCTAATTCTCTAGTGGAAATTAAATTTATAATCAGAAGTAGAGATGGCATCCCTCACTTTAGTGTTTAAAGTGTCTAACTTTCTAGTATTTGACCACCTTACTCAGACATTCAGTATTAGTGAATTAGGACAGGGATATCAAAAACCTAAATTTGTACCATAACAGAAAAGTAACACTAAGGTACAGAATCCAAAGAAATAAAAAATGCATCAATAAACGAAGAATTGGATCAGGAAATAAAATTTTTTGGAACCAAGATATAAGAAGTTTAGTTCAGTAAAAGTAATTTATTTTTATATATGGAATATTTGCAAATGGTCTGGGTGTGTAGTTCAGTGGTAGAACATTTGCTTATACATAGAACGTTTGCAATCAATTTCTTTTGTGTATATTCCTGAGATTTTCCATATTAAAATGTTAAAGCAAGTCAAAATTAAATTCCTCTGTTTTCTTATGGATTATTAAAACAAACTCTACTAGGCTAATTCATAAAATATTCTTATTCCTATTTGGAAAATATAAGGATAGTCTTAGAAATAAAAGTGCCATAAATGTACTGTTGGATCTGAAAACAGCAAAGTAAAAGAATAATTTATTCAGAAAGTGTTTCTCCCCCCCAAAGTCTTTCTCTAAAAATTTTAATTGACTCATAGTAATTATACATAAATATATATTTTTTGGGGGGGAAGAATAATGAGATATTTTGATACATGGATACAAACCAGTATGTCCAAAACTCTCAAATAGTCCAGAAAAAGTTCATATATTTAAAGATTCTAAAGAAAAGTTCTGAACTCAGCTATGATATGCCAACAATCAATTAACCAAGGTAAAAACAAACCTACAAAGGAATGTGAAAACTGCCAAAAAAAAAAAAAAAAAAAAGAAAGAAAAATCCGGATGAAATTATTTCTGAAAAAGTATTGAGAGGATACTTACATGACTAACTATAAAAAAATTTTTAAAAATTTAAGAAAGAATATTAGTTTCTATTAATTGGATCGTTTCCAGCATAATAATAAGATACCTTTTATTTTATGTTAAAGCTACCAAAGTAGCTACGATAAAAACCTTTGCTCTCTTCACAGACTGACTAGGAACTCGCCCTTCTTTGCTTTCTCTAGGTTTCTCCACTCCTGCTGTCTCTACATCCCACTAACTCTTCACCCACTCCAGCCTGGCTTCTAAACCCACCACTGCACCCAAAGTGTCCTGGTCAAGGTTATGTGTGAGTTGCCCAATGAACTCTTCTTAGTTCTTTTCTTTCCTGACTTCAACATCATTCACCACAGCTGATTATTCCTTTTCTTGTTGAAAATCTTCTCTCTTGCCTTCAGGGACAATAAATTTGTGGTATTTATTTTCTAGTTGTGAGCATTTCCTTCATAATCTCTTTTGCCAGAATCTCCTCTTCTACCAAATGCTACATGCTGGAGTTCCCAGGGGTTTGTCTCTGGGTATCTTCCTAGCCTCTTTTGGGGGTCTTATTCATTCCTGTAACTTTGATTATCACTATATTTTGACATCTTACAAATTTTATAAATGCAACTATCACTTCTGATTTTGAAGTCAAATTGATAAATTCAGGTGATTTTTTAACAGGTCCATGTGGGAGTTTCAAGATTCAAAATAGAATCTTGTTCCAAATAGAATCTTTGACTGAGTTCACTCACCCTTATACCTGGTCTAAATCTAGTCTTTCCTGTCTCAGTAAATGTTTACATTTATTTAATTCCAAGGCTTGAGATTTTTGCTTTGGACATTTCTTATTTTCTCACTTCCCGCCTTTAAATTTTTTTTCAAATGTATTTATTTTAAAAATTGACATATAAAATTGTATGGATTTATCATGTTGAACATAATATTTTGATGCTTATATATATTGTGGAATAATTCAATCTAGCTAATTAACAAATTTGTATTTTATTATGATTTGAGGTGTCCCCCAAAAGCTCACATGTGAGACAATGCAGGAAGATTTAGAGGAGAAATGATTGGGTTATGAGAGCCTTAACCCAATCAATGAATTAATCCCTTGATGGGGATTAACTAGTGGTAATTGTAGGTGGTAGGGTGTGGCTGGAAGAGTTGGGTCATTAGGGGTGAGCTTTGGGGGCATATTTTTGTATAAGGCATGTGGAGTCTCTGTCTTTCTCTGCCTCCTGATCATCGTGTTAACCACTTCCGTCTACACACATTTCCTACATGATGTTCTGCCTCACCTCCAACCCTGAAGAAAGGAGCTGAGGAAAGGAGTTGACCTTCTATGGACTGAGACCTCCGAAACCTGAGCCTTCAAATAAACTTTTGCTCCTCTAAAATTGTTCTTGTCAGGTCTTTTAGTCATAGTGAAAAAGCTGACTAAAACCTTTTTCCTTAGATAGTTATTGTTTTCGTGGTGAGAATACTTAACATCTCCTCTCTTAGCAAGGGTCATTAACTATAGTCACTATGGTACAGTAGATCAATCCTCCTGCCTACACGTGCCGTGACCAACGTCCACTTCCACTGACTTCTCCCCATAACTACCCAGCCTCTTACCAGCTTCTACATTCTTCTTTCTAATTTTATGGGTTCAGCTTTTTTAGATTCCACATGAGTGAATCATGTGGTATTTGTGTTGGGTGTCTGGCTTCTTTTATTTAATGTAGTATTTTCCCAGTTCATTCATGTTGTTGTGAATGACTGAACTTGTTTCTCTTTTTATGTTCTCAATAGTATCACATTTAAATCTTAAGTGTCACCTGACAGTCAGAAGCATGTGATACTCCATCATGTTTTCTATACTGATTCTGTCAAATTCTTTTGACTTCACTGCCAACGTCTTGTTCCAGGGGCAATGATCTCTCAACCAGATAGTGGAGTGGATTCTGTATCTTCCAAGAAGCCTTAGGTTATGTTATAACCATGTCCCAATGGCTTGGTGGACTATGACAATAATGATTTTGGGGGAACATGCTTCTTTTCCATCATGAATAGACTGAGACATAACTCTTGACTTCAGGTCATGGGGACATGGGGTTGTCATCATTTTAAGAATTGTCAGTTGTGGTAGAAGGGAGAAAAAGAATCCTGAATCATCTCACAATGGCAAATAAATGCTTCATCCTGGGATTCACAAAGGCTGTATCTTCTCATAACCTTGTGACTAGAATTAGTTTCATGGTCTCTCTAAACCGTTAAAGTGTATGTAATAAATAATGCCACAGTTTCTAGCCAGATTCTCTACTTTCCACCTTGCCCAGTTAGAATCAAATTTCTGAATAATAGCCAAAGGACACCTTTAAGTGTCTTGTTATTGCAGGTAGAATAAGATTTCTACAAAATTTCTATGTTGGGTTTGGCTACTGTTCATCTTCCTGGTCTGATCTCTAAGGCTATCTGTTTCCTTCCTGGTGATCTTGTCACAAGGAACTTCTGTCCAGCCTTGCCCTCCGAGGGTGTGTAGAACAGGCTGTCCTCTGCCTGGCTGCTTCATCATGCTTATCTTCTTATCTTGTGATCATGAGCATAAATGTCACAATTTCAAAGACTTTTCCCCTGAAATATCATTGCAGCCTATTTACTTCCTCTGAAACTTTGTTTCACCTTCCGAAGTTACTTTGTTTGCTTAAGCATTACTAAAATATAGTAATAGAATATTTTGTCTTTTCATCCTTATCACCTAGCACTGCAACTAAGACACATAATATTTTAAACTAAATTAATAAGTTGATACACAAAATTCTAGACCTATGAAAGCAGCCATATTGGCCCAATAGACATAGTAGAGGGAATGAGAATAGAACTAGAGTTATATAAGGTTAAAGTATTACCAGATCCCCAAATGCAATCTAAATAGGTTGAAATATTTAAAGTGGCATCTCTAAGAGAAATTATAGTAATAAAATGTGCTGGATATAAAAAATTATTGACCTATAAAGCAGTACAAAGGAGAATATCAGATATGATTATATAAATAATTTAAATCTTAGAAATAACAGGTCAAAAGGACAAAGAACAAACCCAAAACATTTTAACCAATATGATAGAAAGGGTTGATATTTTAAATTGTAAATGTATGTTTGAGAATGTGGTTGACTTTGGAACATGTCCATCAAGAAAGATGCAGACTCCATCTATCAGATTGCCCTTCAGCTGAGACTGCTCATGACCTAGGTTTTGGCCTCATGGACACATTCAGGATGAGTCATAAGCGAAGAGTTTGGTAAGAGTTTGGCAAGGCTGCAAAAGGATTTCGTTTTTCTTGGGTTGGGATAGTGGCAGCAGCTTCCTCATTTGGTTGCATTCTGATCACAAGGCAGGTCATTGCAGGAGCTGCTCTTTTAACTGGAAAATCTTATCATGTGGCACTAGCAATTATTAATGTCATCTTCTATTATCAATGTTTGCTCGGTTTTGACAAAAATAAAGGGATATTAATCGTTATACTCAAATTAACTAGAATGAATTCAGGCATCTCTGAGGACACTGATTGATACAGACAGTCTTTCCATGTTCATTGAATAGATATTTATTAAATTCTTAGTATATGGCAGCCAGTTGGGCAGCAGACAATAAACACATTAAGCCCATTATATAGTGAACGAGAACGTGTTAAATTACATGAAAAAAAAATTAAAGTAGATCAGAGAATGAAGAAAGGAAAATGCAGAGAGGAAGGAGTAAGGGAGCTCCTTATCATTTTAAATTGAGTGGTCAGAATGACCTGTATTACAAAGGAGGGATTGGGATAGAACTTGTAGGTAACAGGGATTACTCTATTCCCAGCAAAGAGAAGAACCTGTGCAAAGGCCCTGAAGTAGACACATACATGGAGTGCTAGAGAAATAGCAGAGTCCAATGTGAAGTAAGCAGGATCTTGAGATCAGAGAGGTAATGGTATACCGTTGTAAGGAACTGGGCTATTTCTCTAGTAGAACTGGGAGCCTCTGGAAGCTTTTCAGAAGTGTAACATCATTTTACTTCTCTGTTAAAGGAATCCATCCAGTTGTGTTGTTGTGGATATTCTGTGGTAGAAAAAGAGCAGAGCAGACCAATCAGGAGATATTGTGCTACTCCAAGTGAGATATGATGGTGGCTTAAATGCAGGTGGAATCTGTGGAGGTGAGAGGTGATGAATCCAGATGTATTTTGAAGTTATTTCAACAGTATTTAAGAGATTGGATGTAAGGTAAGAGAGAGGACACAGGAATGACTAAGGGTTATAACCTGAACACAATCACCAAAGGAGGAAGTGAAGATGGAAGAGGGCCTAAGAACTAATTGCTGGGAGAATCTGCCATTACTCATGGAAGAAGAGGAGCTAACCAAGGAGACGGAAGGAGCACCGAGTGGGTAGGTCAGGTATCCTTGGGAGGCAGAGGAGGACAGTGTACTTAGGAAGGGGGTCAAGGATCCATATTGACTGCTTCTGAAGAAAGGTGAAGCTTGAGGACTGACCTTTATCTTTAATGTCTGGGAAGTTGCTGGCACCTTGAAAAAGAGTAGTCATAGTGGAGCAGTAAGCACAAGTGAGATTAAGAGAATGACTGGTGAGGAATTGGTGACAGACAATTCCCCAAGGGTTTTTCATGCAAAAGGAAAAAAGAATGGGGCCATAATCTACAGGCAAAGGACATCAGTCAAGACCAGTAAGTGACTGGATTTGCAAAGTACATCAGGGGACAAATCTTTTGCATTAGTAATTTAGCAGCACTTTCTACAACAGATGAGTAATGTAAGCTATTGAGCAAGGCTGGCATGGGTACAGCAAGATAACCCAGAGATGCTAAACAGCTGCTCAAGATCCATGATCACAAGTTGTCAATTTAGTGCTCATCAGAAAGGGATTGCAGGGACTGTTTGTCAAGTGGGTGGCATGAAAATTATTTAACACATATAAAATTATTTAAAATAAAGTAAAAATGGTAGGAGAGCTAAAGAAACTGAACTCAAAATTATTTATATTACAGCACAGAGAAACAAAGAGGTAAATAATAAAGGTAAACTCTAAATTTCCTAGGGTCAAATACTAGATCTGCCAATTCTTTAGAACCAAAATGCCTTAGTTTTCTCTTCTTAGGTCATGGAATGATGAGAACTAAGTAAATGATTTATTCTAGTAACTGGAGTGTTATAAATCTCTCAATATCCCATAATGGGAAGTTTAGAAGTTTGTCAAGTGTATTTATGTTTTTAATCTGGCCCTGAGATTAGAAAGAAATTTATCATGTAGATGTTTTCATAAGGGACAAAATGAGCAATGTACTTGATAATATTTTTACAACAATTGGAGACAACTTATGTGAAAGCAAAAGACATAGTATGAGGTCAAGTGTGGCTTATTCCAATTTTGTAGCTTAATGGATATCTGGGTTTGTGTAGGAATCAAACTTGGATACTAAAATATTTTAGAGAAATACATGCCATTACAATGACCAGATATTTGGGTCAGCCATTTCCAGAAATTGAGTAAGGTAATTTGAAATGGGAGTTGCTATGAAGAAGCTAGAGTGGGTAAACTAGAGATTCATGTTAGCTGTAGAGATGACAGAGATGGTATTTTGATATATTAATTTCAGACTTTTTTTTACATGAATAGAGAAATATTCTACCTCTTCATGAAGGGAGGGCTGATATTAGAGAAAGGAGGAGGTAGGGACTAAAATTTATCCCTTTTTTATTCCCTTTTGGAAATAGGAATCAGCTATAAAAATAAAATTAAAATATATGAATGTTTATTGAATTAAGGGCATGAGGAAGTAGAAGTATGTTGCCATTTAAATAGATCAACAGTTTCCCATGAAGAAAATTATTTATATTACAGCACAGAGAAACAAAGAGCATAATACTGGTAAACCCTAAATTTCCTAGGGTCAAATCCTAGTTCTGGCAATTTCTTAACCCCCTCAAAACCTTAATTTTCTCTTTTTAGCTCATAGGATGATGAGAACTAAATAAAATAATGAGTATGAAGCACTGTTCATCACATTGGTTAAGTTTAGCTTTTATCATAATGAGGAGTTTTGATTGAATACTGGGAAGCCATTCCTAGTGATATTTTTGTTAAAGCTATGATTTGTTAGGAAAGATGATGTGGAGTTTCTTTTGCTCAACTGAAAGCAAAATACACTCTAGACAATGTGAAATGACCTGTGTGTAATTTTACCTGGGCTTGAGTTTATAGATCAGATGAGCTTATGGTCATTTCTAACCCTGTTTCTTTGTTCCTAGTATTCTTCTTTCTCCATTCCTGCTGGATTTTTCTTCAAAATATGGTGTGTAATCCATTCCATCTCTAGCATCTAAAAAATAATATTTGTTGGCTTATGCTTTTGTGGACCAATTCTATAAGTTTGAACTCAATACCGACAGCCAAGCAAGAAAAAGATATTTTACATAATTTTAGATAAATGCAAATAATAAAATTTAAAACTAATAATAGTGAGGAAATTACCAAAAAGCCTAACTGAAAACGACAGACCATTGCATTCAGTTATTCTTTTGTAACTTTATTTCTTCACCAACGTGTGTGCTCATTTGCTCATAGATACAACCATCTCAGATTTATCCAGGGACCACTATTTGCTCTGGTGGCTGCCTGGTTGGCAGAGTTCTGTAGCTCATGATTCCTGTCCTAAGGAAACTAGGAAAGTCTTTGAACATGGAAACAGCAGGAAACTTCCAAATTTAAATAACATTTTGAGAAAACAGTTTGAGATGCTAAAGAAATTATATGATATTTGTCATTTTTCTTTCGAAATAATCTGAATAAACATGAGAATAATCACAGCTCATCTGGCTTAGTCCTACTTAGGCCTTCTTCCCTCCTTTGCTTCTGAAGCACATGGAAGTTCTTATGATGCAGATTACTCTGATAGAATAGTCCTGCTTTTCTCAAGATGAACTCATTGTACAAGGGCTATTCGAGTTAATTAATTAGGGAAAAAGATCAGAAGACTAGTTAATACCAGAAGGGGAGAGAGAAAGGGAGCGAGAACATACAAAAATTGTCCTTTGCAACGTCTCAAGATTTTCTCTTTTATTGGCAGTCATACTGAGTAACATTTAATAAAGTTGGTTATCATAATTAAATATGAGAAAATGAAAAGTCATAAATACAAAGGATAATAAAATTATGTATCCTAAAAATTAATTCATTAGACTAAATGTAAGTTTCTATATGCTAAGTCCTGTGTCAGATATGACTCAAAAGACACACAAAGAAACAGTATATGCGTTAAATATAATGGGGACAGGGGAGATCAGTTCTTCGGGGGGATATGCAAATATTCCACAGAGAATAAGTTGGGTTGTGCCTTGAGGGAATGTTTTAGAACTTTGCTTCTGTCCATATTTGATCTTGTCATCCCTCCTTCAACAAAAGCTAATAATGTTCAAAGGTGCTCACGTTTTTCATGAGTTGGGTTAAGATGTTAACTTCAGAGATCATTACATAGTAAATGTGCATGGTAAAATTTTAAGAGTTACAATTTAGAAACAAAGAAGAAGAATAAATTACATGATTTCAGGGCAAAATAAAATCAGGAGAAAACAAACAAACAAACAAACAAACAGTGTTAACTCTACAACAGTAAAGACAGAGAAGAAAGGAAATAAAAAAAGGAAAACAATAGAAACCAAAAAAGAATATAGTAGAACTTATTTAATCACAATATATCTAAGTGGTCTAAATGCAGCAGTTAAAAGACGTTAACTATCAGATAAGGCGAAGTGCAAATCATTGTCATATTCTTTTATTGAGAAACGTGGCTAAAATAAAAGTTAATTGAAAATCTGATGTAAAAATGGAAAAAAGATTTTCCAGGGAAATACTAACTAAAAGAAGCCTGAATAATTACATTAATGTGAGGAAAAAATCTGAAATAATTTTAATTATATGCTTTTACAAAAATATCCTCAAATGTAAAAATTAAACATGAAAAGAAAAAGCAAAAAATCTTAGATGGAAAATTTCAATATAATAACTCTGAATATTGATAAAAATTTCACAAACATTTAGAATAACTGACAAATACAATTAAAAACCATGGAATAGGCAAATAGAGAAGGGAAAAACCAATCATGGTGCATTTACACAATCAAATGTACAGCAATGAAAGTGATAGCACTAATGAATACGTAAAGCAAAATAGTCTTTGTAACTCAAAAACTGAAGAAAAATTAGAAAGAATTGTATGCATTATATTGATAAAATTATATAAAGCTCTAAAATATGCAAAACTAAGAATATTGCCTTGGGATTCAGACATTTAATGAAATTATGTGTTTTAAAAAAAATCAGATAAACCTGCAAAGTATATTTGGAAAAGAGTTTGACAATTTATTATAAAGTTAAATATGCATTTATATATTGCCCAGTAATTTACTTCTAGGCATTTACATAAAAGAAATGAAAACATCCAGCACAAAGAGTAGTGTTCAATCCTCATAACAACTTTATTCATAATAGCTCCCCCCCAAACCAAATCTCCATCAACCTATGAATTGATAAGTTATGATAAACCCTTACAATGGAATACTACTCAGTCATAAGAAGGTACAGAATGACATGGGTGAATCTCAAGATCTTTATCGAGTGAAAGAAATCAGATTTAAATGGCTATCTATTGAAGTTTGAGAAAAGGTTAAAAGATATGACAGAAAATTAGGTCAATATTTGCTAGGTGCCTGTGGGTCAGGGGAAGACATTGACTAAAGTGCACGGGAGACCCTCCAAGCATAATGGAAGTGTTCCTTATCATGGAAGTTTTTGTTAAAACTTAGATCAATCTGATGTGTTATATTGTATATAAAATTATTTGCTAAAGCTAATAAAAAAGAAAAAAGTGGTATAGAAAACCTGAAATTCAGACTAAGAGAAGGGATGGTGGCAGGAGGAGGAAACAAGAACAAGTACCCCAAGCAGACACAATGTACCAGATCTTGAGTTGGGTGATGTGTTCACAAGTACTCACTTAACTATTGATTATGCCTCATAGCTAACACATGTATCATAATTTATGAAAAAAATGACAGTCAAATTTTAGTAATAGAATTTTATTCATATAGAGGAAGGCTATATAGGAAAGAGAAGTGATAAAAAGAAATTCATTTAACATATTGCAGCCCCAAAAGTAATTTTATTTTTAATTCAGCAGGATATTACATACATACTCTTCTATCAGTGTACAAATCATATTGTAATAAAGGACTTCAATCTGAAGTATATAAAAAACTCTTCCAACTCAATTATAAGAAGACAACCCAATTTAAAACACTGGAAGAAGATGAATAGATACTTTATACATTTTGTTCCTTTGGCATCATTTCACTATTTATTTACAAATAACACAAAGATTCAGGCAGATATAGGCAGCTGTTTATTAACAGAGTTAAAATCATGAACTATTTCCCATGATTTGTGCCACATTTAAATCGTTGTTTCCATAAAATGCACAGATAATATTGACTAACACTGTGTTCACTCAAATACTTGGTATTAAATGGAAAATTTTTGAGAAAAATTACTTTAGGATTAAAGTGATGTTTATGTCAGGTTATAAACTTTTCTCATATTAACTAGACTGAAGTCACGAAAGTGGAGTGTCACTAGTGTGTTGAGGAGAAAGAGAGGAAAATACATACCTCTGCTTAAGTCTCTCCATGGAAGCAAACACTTTCCTTGAGCCAAGGATTTAATATGTAGCTAAGTTTTGATTTATACATAAATTTAGCAGAAAGATATTATCAGACATGGATGACACAAAACAGCTTATCATCAACATATATTAAAAGATGAATAAATTTAACATTTCAAGAATTGAGAAATACATGGGCTGTGGTTGTGGCTCAGTGGTAGAGTATTTGCTTCACATGTATGAGGTACTGGGTTTGAGCCTTAGCAACAGGTAAAAAAATAAAATAAAGGTATTGTGTCCATCTACAATTTAAAAAATACTTAAAAAAGAATTGAAAAATACAGAATTAAAGGACTTTGATGTGAACATTGAAACCAATTGAATTTAGAGTTATACTTTGTTAATAGCTAAAGAGTATTAATAACTGATGCAAATATCAAGTCTCTGATGACTGAATAACAATGAACCCAAAAACTTTGCATTGAAAAAATCTCAGATCATCATAATAAGATTTGGAAAGTAATTTAATTTATTAGAGTTCTAAGAAGCAGGACTACTAAGAAATATTTCTCTCCTTAATCCACCGATCTGTATTAAGGATAATGACCTTATGCAATTTTGGAAGCGACTTAAATATCTGTATACAATGCTGCTGTTTCATCTGATACTGGAGCTTAATGTCCAAAGGGTAGATATTTGAGAAGCAAAGATTGATATAAAGTGAGAGAGAGCCAGAACAGGTTTGAACAAATGTGTCAAGGCAATTCAATGGAGTAAAGAATAAATTCTTCAGCATAGTTCTGGGATGAATGGAAATCTTTATGCATAAAATAAATTTACACTCTTACTTTATAGCATAAACAAAAATCAACTCAATTTGGAATGTATTGAAAAATGTAAGAGATAAATCTTCTGGGAAAGAAGAAAAGAGAAAATCTTCCTGACTTTACTTATGCACAGAGATTTTAGAGCAGGCAATAAAAACAAACCATAGAAGAAAAAATGATAATAAATTGGACATAATAAAAATTAAAAATATTTATGCTTCCAGAAATATCCTGGCTAGAGAAAATACTGTAAATCATGGTTTGGACATTAAGTGTTCCCCAAAAACTCGTGTGTAAGAGAGTGTAAGAAGGTTTAGAGATGAATGATTGGGTTATGAGATCTTTAACCCAAACAGTGAATTAATCCCCTGATAGAGATTAACTGAGTGGTAACTGAAAGTGGGTAAGGTATGGATGGAGGAGGTGGGTCCCTGGGGGAGTGCCTTTGGGGTATATATTTTGTATCTGGCAAGTGGAGTCTCTATTTCTGCTTCCTGTTGCCATGCCATGATTCTCTTTTCTCTGCCATACCCTTGTGCCACAATGTTCTGCCTCACCTTGAGCCCCAAGGAACGGAGTTTGTGTTCTATGGATTGAGACCTCTGATCTCTTGAGCCCTGAAATAAGCTTTTCCTCCTCTTTGTTAGGTCTTCTGGTCGCAGCGGCCAAAAAACTGACCGCAACAACTAGGTTGAACTTAAATCAGTTATTTCATGCCTTTGATCTTGATGATAAAGGTGCTTTGGAGAAACCAGGGACCTTGATCACAGAGTTAAACCAGTGCAGGGGTTAGAGAAGCTGAAGGAGGATCTGCTGTTATTTTTTATGACTTCAGGTCTTTAATCAATTTTGAGTTGGTTCTTGTATTTTGTTTTCAGTGTTTAATTTCATTTTTTTTATCTGTGGACATCCATTTTCCCAGATTGCTTTTACTATTTGCAGTCTTTTATGGTTCCAAGTAAATTTTAGGATTTTTTTTCTATTTCTGTGAATAATGTCATTGGGATTTTGATAGGAATTTCATTGAATTTATAGATTACTTCAGTAACATAGACATTATATCAAAGATAATTCTTCTAATCCATGAGCACAGGGTATCTTTCCATTTGTCTGTATCTTTTAAATATTTTTTTATTAATGATTTTTAGAACTTTAAAAAAATTTTTTGTTCTCATTAGTTGTATGACAGTAGAATACATTTATACATTTTAATAGATCATACATAAATGGAGTATAAGCTCACATTTTTCTGATTATACATATTGTAGGATCACATCGGTCATGCAGTCATATTACTAATGATTTTTATTTGCAAATCCTTCACAACTGGTTAAATATTTTCCTAGACATAATATTTTTTCATTACTATTGTAAATGAGATTTTGTTTATTATTTATTATTAACATAAAGAAGTGCTACAAATTTTTGTGTGTTGGTTTTATGTTCTGCAATCAAATTAAATTTGTTAGTTCCAAGACCTTTTGGTAGGATCTTTAGAATTTTCTATATATAAGATTGTATCAGCTGGGCACCATGGTGCATGCCTGTAATCCCAGCAGCTTGGGAGGCTGAGGCAGGAGGATTTTGAGTTCAAAGCCAGCCTCAGCAAAGTGAGGTGCTAAGCAACTCAGTGAAACTCTGTCTCTAAATAAAATACAAAATAGGACTGGGATGTGGCTCAATGGTTGAGTGCCCCTGAATTCAATTCCTGGGACCCTCTCCCCTCCCAAAAGAAAAGATCATATCATCTGCATATAGGGACAATTTGACTTGGTCCTTTCTTATCTGGATGACTTTGATTTTTTTTTTCCTCTTGACTAATTCCTCTGCTAGAATTTCTAGTTTTGTGTTGTAGAAAAGTGGTGAGAGTAAATATTCTTATCTTTATTAGACCTTAGAGGAAAAACTTTTGTTTCCTCCCTGTGATGATGATGTTAGCTTTTCATGTATGGACTTTATTGTGTTGAGAAAATTTTCATTTATACCTATTTTGTTGAGAGCTTTTTAAAAAAATCTGGAAGTGTTCCTTATTCTTCTATTATTTGGAGGAGGTTAAGAAGGATTGATATTAATTGCTTGGGTGTTTAGTAACGTCATTGTTTATAAGTATATAACCAACGAAGAACACAAATCATATAAACACTTCTAATTAGTCCTGATTCTGCTTTCAATGATACGTCTTGTAACAGTCTATTTCAACCTCAGTGAAGCATCATAATCATATCTTAGGAAAAAAAGAAAAAAGAAATGTCAAATGCTTGTGAAAGTAATGATGTTAGATGAAGAATCCTGGATTCTCAACAGGTTTTGGAGAATATTTTAAGCTGGTCATTCTTTTTTTTTTTTAATTTTTTTTTTTTAGTTGTCAAACTGTTTTTTAGTTGACCTTTATTTAATTAATTATTTATACGTGGTGCTAAGAATCAAACCCTATGCCTCACACATGCCAGGCAAGGGCTCTAGCACTGAGCCACAACCCCAGCTCCCAAGCTGGTCATTCTTGATCAGCTTTTAGATCTATTTTCAGGAAGATGGAGAACAGACCTTGCTTAGGTTGTCCAGGTGAGGAGAAATGTTAATTCAGCAGTGAACGGGGAAGACTCTGATTGCTCAAGGGTGAGCTTATTTTCCTCATACTCAACTCCACCCCTTAAGGAACAGATGGAAGTAATGTGTCTTATTGTTCCTGGAAGCTCTTCCTACTTCCTGGGTATTGCTCATTCTCATAATAAAAATTCTGGACAGATGCTGTATAACGTTGCTGAGGATCACAGTGTTGACCCTCTCACTACCCGAGGCATTATAAGTATGTCAGCATCTTTGATTTTCCTGTTTTCCTTTTGAACATTTGGCACCAACATGCGAATAAACCACAGCTTTGCTCCATACAGCAGCAATGACTTCACTCTCGAGTTGTCTGCATGATCATGTGAGTGCAATTCTTATAACACATGTATTTTAAAAACCATAATGAGCCACATGTGATTTGGTCCTGTTTCCCATGAAGCAAGTCACTGAAGATGTTGCAGTCAGGGCTATGTGGGAAAAACAAACAAAAAAACGGAAACACTTCTCGAAGGCTCTAAAAGTTGAGGCAAAGTATTCCGAGTTAGCTCTTTCGATCAATATCCTCCTTTGGGTCTCCACAATGACTTCAGCAGTTCTGTCCCTTCTGTATCATTTCATATAGACCTAGCACATTTTAGACAGATGTCACTGCCCTGCCCATATTCAACCCAAAGAACGAGAATGTAGCTACATCGATCTGGCTCTGACAATTATTGAACTTCACACTTCATTTTAGAGACTTCTAAATCAGTACATCTGTTTATAGTTTTCCTGTGGTCTGATTTTGCTAATTTTGAAGAGAAGATCTGAGGACTGCCTCTGTGGATAGATGGATTTACCGTTAATATCCTTCTCAACTCTGAGATTCCGTAATTGATACTTAACCCATATGTCCCTCAAAATTTATTTCAATTCTTTCTTCATTTTCTCTACCTCCTTTTTTCCCTCCCTCATTCCTCTCTCTCTTCCTTCTTTCCTCCTTCCCTTACTCATCAGGAAATAAATAAGAAATAAGAATAATTATAATTTGTCTATATGTAGTACAGAACCAAAATAACAATAGTTTACATAGACATTATTTTCTCCTGTAAAAGTTAGCATTTAGAATATTCAGGGTTTATATGGTCACTCAGTAGTAGTCTGGGACTCAGGGTGCTTTGAAATTTCTACAATGCCATTCCTAGGGAATAATTTTTATTTTACTGCTTTATATTGTACTTCTAGTCATTATATCTGTGTTCTATGCAGGGGTCAAGAAAGGGAGAAGAAATGATCTTCACTTGCAGTAAGGAATATTTTATAAGTTATTTCCGTAACATCTCCTAATATCCCCTTAGTCATAACTTTCCAACAGGTCAAAACTAGGTGCCAAGAGTCTGGAAAGATTATCTTTATACTGCTGGAGTACCATGTACTCAGCTTAAACAGATTTCTATTGTAGCTGAAAGAAAGAATTCTTATTGAAATATACACAGACACCATACATACACACACACACACACACACACACACACACACGCACGCACGCACACACAGAGTTTTTCCAGAAAATCTCATCATTTTGCACTTTATAACAGAGTAAAGTAGATGTTTTTCAGATGTCAATTAAAATTTGATTCAATGGAAACGAAAAACATGCCTATTTCAAGTTGTAACTTCAGCCTTTGTTTTTAATGGATGTGTATAGTGCTGCCAACCACCACCTATCTGATATAAGCAACTCAGTCTCTGTGATTCTTCATCTCCTCACCTGAAAATGGGTAGAATAATATGTAACTTGCAGATCTGTTGTCACATTTCAATGACATAGTTTATATAAAAATTAATATACATATATACAAATACGCAAAAAGTTACTTTTTAAAAGTTCCCATTTGATTCTTAGGTACTGTAAGAATAAAAGATAAATGAGTAACTGTTCTTTCATTAAAAAAGGAATCATATACTGTGCAGAAGAAAAGAGTGGAAGTAAGACACAGCCAAGGACTTTCGTAATTCTTATCTGATTCTATGTTCTTGCAAGTCACTTCTCTTGAATCTAAGTTTTTATTTTCATTTGAAAAATGACAGTAATTATGTATCAGAGTTCCATGAGTACCAAACAATACAGAGCATATGACATACTTTTAAAAAATTCTAGCCCACTCTTTTAACATAATGATCTAATAGCTATTAACTAATGCTAATTCACCCCACAATTGTACTGAGATCTTTGTACATATTATCTCATTTATCCTGTTTGTCATCCTTTCATACGTGTTTTATTGATTCTACTTCATTGTGAGAAGAAGGAAGAATATAGAGTTCCAAGATCACACCATTCTTTTTGGGAGTTAAGACTTCATAGCCATGTATGTTTGTGGCCTCAACTAACATCAAGTATGTGTAACACACACTTTATGGTACTTCAGTGCAGGAGAAAAACCACACAGGCAACAATGGGTACTTTAATTTAGCCAGATCATAGAGAATAAACTGGAAAAGTAGAAGTAAAGATTGGGCTGGAGACACTTTGGAGAGTTCCAGTAATGATGAGGATTCAGTGTTTAACATGAGGAACTACGGAATATTTTTATGAATATGCAAGCTGTGACTTAGGCTGGAAAAGTGATTTAAAAAGGGAAAAAGAAAAAGCAGGGGATGACTAAGAGGCTATTTTAACATTCTACTACAGACTAGGACTAGGCTGCTGGTCATCGGAATGCTACAGAGTGAGTCTGTGTCTAGGAATGTTGAAGTTCTCACATGCCATTTATTAAGCAGTGTGTTCAGAAGGAAATTGTTCATGTGCCACTTTAAGACAATCCTCTCATATTAGCAGGAGGACCCCGAAGGCATACCACCTTCAGAATTCTGGGTTCTCAGGTTTCCTGAGCCAGACTTTTGCCACATTATTCCTACTGGTGACTTATCTCTTGCTTTTTCTGACTTACTTGAAATCCATCTCTTATTTTGGCAATCTTTGTTTTCTTGAATTCTGACTTCTGCATTTTAAAATGTAGGTTTATTATTTACTCAGGTATGATGAAGTCAACAGATCAGGAGATGATCATTATTGAAAGGACAGTTTGTTATTCAGAGTTCCCAAGAATGGGGATCATTCCCCACACAGGGAAGCACTGGGTCCGGGTAGGAAGAAGAAATAATGAGGGGGAAATGTTGGCAATGGCTTTTATTGTAGTTTCTGCAGGCAGTGGTAGTCAAGCAGGGCACACATGCTTAAGATTGGGTGGAGTGAGTAATTTCAGCAGGCCCTGAGATGTTGGGTTTGTCCTTCCCTGTCTGGTACCAGTCTCTGAGCTGACTAGGGCAGATGGCTAGTAGCCGGGAGATAGGAGGTGGTCTGAGAGTGGGTTTTGGATAAGTTGGTTTTCACATGAAAGCTATATTTGCAGGCCAGTCCTTTACTATCTATGCAAATTGTCTAGCCCCCAGAGGAGTCGTTCCTCCCAGGTCTGCAAGGCCTTAAGATGACACAGTGTCAAATATAGAAACCAGGGAATGTGGTTATTTATTGCCGCATGTCCCGAAAGGGCCAGGAAAAGGGTTCCTATGGGAGGGATGGGCTGACTGTGAACTAATTGCTAAGAAATTTATTTATCATCAAGCAAAACAGGAGACAGAATTATCTTTAGAATGGGGGCTTGATGGGTTGAGCCATTCATAAGGGTCTGGCTCTAACAAAATGGAGGAGCCCACGTTTTCTTTATTTATAGCAGTACAGATCAAAGGGGGACAGGTAGGAGCTTCTTCTGTGAGAAACAGGATGGGTGGAGCTAAGCAAGGCATTTTGCTCTAGCAGGTCATTGGCACCTCCAGGGCATGCAAATCCCCGCAGTGAGCCACTGCAGGGAAACCACATACTCCAGGCAATCTGGAACAATGTCTCATGATTATCAGTTCCTGAGAGTCAGATTTCCATGTCTGATAGCTTCACCAAGTCTGGTTTTATTTGCTGGCCATGGATGGCGCCTGGTAGCTATCATACTCTGACTCACTGCTATTCCTCCTAACTCATAACTGATCTCTTTCTTCCTGACTCAGCAAAGTCAGACTTATTTTCAGAGCTTTCTGGCTTAGCCAAAGGCATTCAAGCATGGGCAAAAGAAGGTGAGTAAGGGAATTCCAACAAGCAGAGTTCTGGATGAATGTTAAGGGCCAAACACCTTGGATAACAGTGGTAAAGATAGCAAGAAAAAGAACTCTTCTGTGTGTAAAATGATGTGACATATTCTGAGTGTTATGGAACACTGATGAGTTGACTTCATGTATGTTCTATGCATTCTTTATGCAGTAAAGTAATGCTGCACTAGAAATCAGAAGAATTGTCATTTGAAAAAGTAACTTTGCTTGGCTGGTTTCCATTTTTTTTTTTTTTTTGTAAAAAGGAATTCGATCAGGTAACCTCTAAAGTACTTCTAGTTTCTGGCTTATCACACTGTCATGCTAACACGGGGGATATATATGGTATTGTAATCGTGTGGATTTCTTCTCAGTTTTTACTTGATGTGCCAACTAGACAGTCTTTTAGATTTTAGCTCAAAATATTCTGTTACGTCCCTCATCCTTCCCTTCAAAAGAAGTGCAATGTTAGGGAATTTATTACACACAACATAACATGTGTTTATGGTTCAGTATGAGAGAACCCACTAGGATTTTTTTTCCCCTATGTTGGGTAAAAAACAGGAGCTTAATTAGTGATTATGAATTCTGAGCTCAGTGTTCCATTTACAAACAGCAAGGCTGAACATTATAAACATTCTGACTTCTGTCTGGGGAGAGCTGACTGTTCAGCAAATGTAAATTACACTGGAAAATCCAGGATTAGTTTTCAGTACCTCCATAACATGTTGTTTCCACAATTACTCCTCAAGTTAGCAGAACGTCCTCAGGTTTTTGTATGACACTTTGCCTGAAACAGCAGGACACACTGCCTCCGCAGAGGTGGAGACTTTGAAATAAAACCCTGGGGGAGTTAAGAACTTGTTTTAGACCCCCTCCCACTTTTAAAACTCTTACTTGGAATGAGGTTGATAAAACAGTGTTAACTTGTAAAGGCCTAAGACATTCTCCTTAAATACACTCAATACATTTATTTGTCTTGGATGAGGACAGGTAAGTTTGCTTTTTTATGTTGCGAAGGTGGCAATCTGTAAATTCATCTTATGATTTTAATGACCAAATAGAGAGAGGGAAGTAAGTGGTAGTGTGTGTGAATGGCAGTGGTGTGAAGTAGAAAGAAGAAGAAGGAAACCCAGTAGTGTTCTCAAGGAACCCTTCTACTGGGTGATATTATATTAGTTTGAATTATATGAAAGCTCAGTAAAATTACTTCTTTGTTTTTAAAATCTTAAGTGAACATCTTTAAAGTCAAGTATTCAGAAATGCAAATTAGTAGATATTAAATGGTGGGCATTTGTCTATGAATAGTCTTGACTCATGTTTTTTAATATCCCAGGGCAAGAGCAAGGTGCTAGCGGTTTGATAAAGCTGGAAAATAAAATATGTCCATCTCTCGCCTTCCTGGAATATCAGTTTTTACTTGCAGGTGATTTTTATATTAAAATAGACATTAAAAAAATTGGAAAGTGCCTACATTTGCAATAAACTGTACAAGTTGAAAAAAATTTTTGCGGATATGAGCTATTTGGGGTTATACTGCTCTGCCTTCTGAGGTTAAGCATTTATTCTTCTCTGTAGGTAGAAAAATTTAAGAGTCACTGATCTAGACTGTCCCTTTAGTGTGTAGTAAATTGTGCCACAGACATGTTAGGTTACCATGGAATCCAGATCAATAAATTCTGACACTGTTCCTTTAAACAGGCTTCAAGGTCTAAAGTTGATGGGAACAGCTTCAGCCTTAGAATGTGTCATTTTGACTTCAATTGTGAAAAAGCAAAAACTGTTTGCCCCAAATAACAGGAAGAATTTATTTCATCTTAGATTCATTAGATTTGCTTGGTTTATGTGTTTATTACAAAACCAATCATCAACTTTCCTGGGGAATTACAATGCTTTGGCATATGCCCAAATGCTCCATCTCTTCCCGGTGTGAAGATCCTTTCAATGCATGTGATCAGAAAATAGAGGTGGATTGGTTGCTACACGTTTAGGAAAAATGAGTTATGATTAGGACAGGAAGAATGACTGCATTCTGGGTAGTAAAAAGAAGACATATACAGTAAAAATATCTTTATGGCCAATGACAATGATGATTATTACTGATTTATAGCTTTAAAAGTATAGATTTTTATAGTACTATGGTAGAGGTTTGAATTTGGTAGTGCTTGGGACAAATTTAACCTGCATAGTGTTCTTGAAAAATAAGTGTGAAGGGATTTTGGAGAGGACCTACCCACCATTCACTTCTTGTTCTCTTTTACCCCCACCAGCTTCAGTTACTCACATTGCTTTTGACCTCTGAGTATAGTCAGGAGAGACTCTAGGGATTCCTCAGGAAGATCATAATTAGCTAAAAATAATTTGAAGAATGGTATCATCCTACAGAAAGAAATCTGATATTCTCTGTGCCTCAAGTGATTTGCTAAACTCTCCCCTCCTCCATGATGTTTTATGGATCTTGGGTCAATTCTGTTCTGAAGTATATAAAGCCTTTAGCACAAAATAACAAGTGGGCCCCTGGGAAAGACTCAAATTTGTACCAGAACATATTCCCATCCACCCTATGTTCACTCTCTGTGACTTTGACAGTTTTCCCATCTATTTCCTCCACATCCCATAACCTTGAGATAACACAGAGGCAATCAGAGGAGAATCTCAGTTGCATGTGAACAGGGTCTTTCGTTTGCTTGCTGTTCTTTCTTCAGTTCCCAGAACAGTACTGGGCATAAAGCAAGTGAGAAGAATTCCTTATGATAAATTAATGAGCACCACGTGTTCAGTGTGTGAACACCAAGTAAATAGGGAGCAAGGAGTTTTCCTTCTCTCTGTACCTTCCTTTCTTCTCACCATAACAACTTGGCATTGGTGTCTTTCTTGCTCATTTTTCTGTCTGATTAGCATGACATCTAGACAGTTTATACCAGAAATTACTGCCATGGAACAAAGACCAGGCTAGACTGGGTGGAGGGTCATGGATGAGAACTGTGTTCATATCTAAGGGTGTGGTATTGTATTGTGTCCTGCAGTTCCAACTTTATTGCAAAATTCTGATACTATGAAGTTCACTAAGATCAGAAGTGGTCACCTGAAATGTTTGCAATTGCCTATGTGGTGAATTATTTCACCATATTAAAAAAGATAAATCTGTTTATGAAGCTATGTGTTAAGTCCTGAAAGTTACACTTTCAGACAGAGAAAAGACTTTTTTTTGAAACTTTGTTCCCTTTTGTATGATCCTGGTGTGAATTTGGGAGTTCAGAAATTTATATTTCTGTTTTAGGCAGTGTTACTTTTGTCTCTGTCTTCTGCCCTGAAAGTAATATCTTTGTTTTGTGCTTTTTGGAACAGTAAACTTGGTTAAATTTACCTAAGATGTGCTATGTCCATTAATCCAGGCCTACAATTGATATTTTTAATGCAGTTAGACCAGGGGGTTCATTTCCCAAGGGTCTGTGGGGTAAACTTAACTTTAAATGGTGGTGAGTTTTCCTCCTTTCTTATGTTCAAGCAATGTGAAAAATATAGTACTTGATTTACACTAAAACAGGAAATACTCTGTGAGAATTTCTCATTGTAGATAATGGAGCTAAAGCTAGTAGAAGAAATTCAAACTGGCCATTTAAATTTTCTCAATAATAATATAGCAAATGCAGGATATTTTTATCTATTTTTAATACCATGTATCAAACATTTAATTTTGTTTTGGCAATGAACACAAGTTACTGCTCACAGAAAGTGCATTTTCTTCTAAAGATGCTATAGTATTTTTATGTTGTAACTTTGGGGAAGAAAAGGATGTGTTTTAGTTTGTTTATAACCACAATTCTAAGTAATGGTATTTTAAGGGAAACAAGGATAATTGACCACAAACTTGAATGCAGAATTCCTTTCTGATAAAACAAAGCCACTTTTGTGGATTAGGGGAAAAATAAGTAACCAGTTTGTGTTATGTTCTTTCAACTTAAACATGGAAGTGACTTCTTTTCTGATGAAAGTTGTACGCCTGTGTAGAAATCCTTGCTCTTAACTGCGTAGTGAGTCAGTCACTCTAGAGAAACCACGAGGGGGATTGAAATCCATCATGTATGGATTTAAAAATGCAACATAAAAATAGTGTTCAAGAAAAATATTTGACACTGAATACAACAATTTGAAACTGTTTACAAAACAAATTTTATTATACTTTCCAACTAAAATACACTTATTTCTTTCTACAAACAAATGATTCTCTTCTTAGGTGAAGCTTTATGTATTTACAAGGAGAAAATATAATCCAGGCTTCTGAGCAATGTGCTTTAAATTCAACTCAGAAATGATTATGAGTACCAAATGACGATGAATTAAATTACCTCTACATGTAAAGAGATGACCTACATTCCCCAGCATGGTGTTAATCTGCTTGCTGTTCTCTAAAGCAGCATTCCCCTCTAGTTTAAAAGTTTATCAAACAATGGTAGTAAATGGGTTCCCTTCTGGGACAGGCCACCTCTAATTTCAGCATCTGAGTTTGCTTTAAATCTAATCATGTGTTCTGTCAGCAGTGGCTTGGGTGGGGAGGAAGGAAGGTCTGTGGGTTGTGGAAACTGTGGAAATTGTGGGAAGAGAAATGCAAAGAAAGGCAAGAAAGAGTTCCATTAAATTAGAGATGGCAACGGCCTGGGTTGGTAGGATGAGGGAAACCCATTTTGCTGTGTTTTCTTCCACCGTGCCTTGGTCTGGCCTTGATGTGCTCACTCTTCCCACAGAGTCTTGGATGCACAGTCCCCATTTTAAAAGGCCTGATTCAAGGGAAATTCTAGATGAGAAGAGCCTTGATGCTCACAGTACTTTGCTAACACTTTTGGTCTCGCTATCCTTCATGTCACATTGAGGATTTCTTCTGTATGTGGGTGTGGTGGAAGAGCCAGGTATCCACCGAAGCACCAGATGTGTGTGGCTGCATGTGCTGCTTTCTTTGGGGCTGACTTGAAAATAGTGCTGTTTTTCAACATGATGCATGAAGGCATAGCTGTTTGACAAAAAGTGAAAAGTTTCTTAATGATCTTACGGTTCTGAAATGTCTATGTTTCATCTTATAGCCCAAATACCTGTTTGGTGGGTTGTGAGTTGTTTTTCTTCCCTTTCCTTTTATTTTTTTTTAATTTTTTTTTTCAAGTTTGGTATATCTATCTTCACACTAGCAATTGCCTCTTAAGTCTTTGCCTTGTTATTTGGTATAGAAAAGTTCTCAAATTTTACCATTTGCATCCAAGAAATTTAAGCATTAGTAAATATGGATAATAAATAAATTACAATGTATTGAACTTTATTGTACTTGCCTGGGTTTAACTTGTGCCTCATATAGAAACTATATCCTCAAGAGCTAATATCTTTGGTAATTTTTGATAATTATACCTCAAATTTGACTGTTGACCCAGAGAGTTAGAAAAAATTTGCATGTTAGTAATGGGGAAAGCTTTGAGTAATATTTACTTAACATTCTCAGCACAAAATAACCAAGGGATAAGTTCCTTGGTTCTCTTGGGGGAATTTCTCAACTTCCTTTCTAAGTTCAGAAGGTTATGAATCAGAGCATAGAAGAACATTCTGCCTTGTTTCAATCTGTGATCTTTGCCCATGTCCTCAGTGTTCTCTACTGAAAGTGAGATGTCATTCCAAAATTTATGTTTGTCTCAGACATTTTTCTGCCTTTACTTTAGTTCTGTCATCCATGTTTGTCTCTCAATGTTGTTTTCGATAATACGTGATAGCGTGGAAGTTGTTTGATTGGAGACGGTGTGACTTTTGCAATTGTGTATTGCACACAGCATCCTTACTATTGGAAACTTTGGTTATTCTTTGATGCAATTCACACACATGTCAAAAAAGAAAGAAAAAAGGTAGACAGAAAGAAAAGAAAAAAAGCAACATTTTTTCATGAACACACAAAAATATAAGTTTATTTATACACGGATCCCTTAAATATCAATGATATATTGGTTTAAGACAAAATATAATTAAAACTTCAATTTAGAAGAATGAAAAAACAAGGGATGATTTCAATTAAGAAGACATCATTTGAAAGACAGTATTTTAAACTGGGAATTGGAAAGTAAATAACATCTCACCACAAAGTGAAGGACTAGAGGGACTTCTGACATACAGCATAACGATATATGGTTTTGGGGGAAACTAGGTAAAGTCAGTAAACCCTCAGTGGCAGGGAGTGGTGTGGATATAATGGACAAGAAAAGGTAGCAACATTGTGAGCAATTGAATACCAGCAACAGAGTTTAGATCTTAGACAATGAATAAACTTTTAAGATTCTGGGAAAGGGGAGTAACATGATTTGCTTTGCTTTTGGTAAATAATTTTGGTGAATGCATTATTAGAAAACAGAAGCACATTCAAATAAGGTAATTTGAGAAAAGTTTAATAAAGGGGTTCTGCAAAAAATATTGACAAAACATGTAGAAATTGAAAGAAATACAACCTTTAGGACTTGAAATTGGAGGCAGTAGCAGGGTTTCACCATCCCCACCTCTAAATGAGAAAATGGGGAGAGATTACCTGATAGAATCAAAAACATCAGCTGGTATCATTGGTCCGATGCCCTTTCTTCCTAGACTGAATGGGACCACATTTCCCACTGATCATGTTCAACTGGAAGCTAGAGAACAAGTAGTATTGTTGATGTTTTCCACATAGTCCAGCTTTCAGGACAACAGACCAGTGTGGAAAGGGCAAAGAGTAGATTTGAAGGAGCACATGAGGGATGTTGAACAGAGTTGTAATTCGAAGTCATTTGCGAAGGCAAGAGAATGATGCAGAAAATCCAGTGATTGAAGGAGACTGTCATAATGGACCAGGCAAAGACACAAAGGGTCTGAACTTGATCAGCATTAATAACCACAAAGGGGAAGGGAAGGGGAAATGTGTGGAGAGATGGACTTATCAAGACACGACAAGACATGGATCTGGGGGATGAAGGAAAGAAATGAAACAAAATTGAGTGGGTTAGATAATCATGCTTCTCTCTAAAATATGGATTACCAAGGAAAATGTTGTGTTTAGGGATGGTAACAGGTTTAACTATGAATTGAGCAAAAGTTGTACATTGATCTCTGGGCTTAGAAAAGAAACCAGAGTGGGGATATCTACTCAATTATAATCTACTCTATAGTGTCCACTGAAGTGTGTGAATGTTGTCCAGGGAGATAATTTAGAAAAAGTAAATGAGACCGAGCATAGTCCTTTGGAGGTTGCTAATGTCTATGGGGAGGAAAGAGGCAAGGAAGCCTAGAAAAAGTTATCAGAAGGTCTGGGAAGAGAGCAGACGGGTGCAGAAGCCAAGTGCTGATGAAAGTTTCAGTGGTGGAAAGCAATCACATAGATGTGTCTTTTACTCCTGTCTTACAGTCAGAGATGGCTTGGGGAGCAGATTCAGTCTTATTTTTTTCTGTTTAGAATTCCAGATAAACTTTGCTACTTATGATTGTTTGATATTTCTCTTTAGAGAGTAGAGAATAATTTATTTCCTTCAACAAATTTCTGGTGAGCATGTATTGTACACAGAGATCTGAGTCAGGCAATCCTGAGGGTGTAAAATTGACATGGAACGTACAGTAGATCTCTAGGGATGTAGAGTCTCTTTTAAATTATTGGACCACAGCACAAGTCAATGTACATAAAAAAGAGCTAAACTGAGTATTTCCAAAGTTAAAATATATACCAAGAGAATTCTGAGGTCAGTCAGGAAAAGGAAGTAACTAGTGTTACACAGAGACGTGAAAATTACACATCAGGATGTCTGACGTGCAGTTTACTAGAATATATTAGGGTTTCTAAAGTACCACCGCTAAATTTTCTTTTGTGTGATGGGAATTGCTTTCCCATTTCAAAATTTGGAAGTGGAAAACTGAAGCACGAACAAACTGTAGGACTGCTGGTGATGAGCGAAATGTGGAGAGTGAAAGTGGATTTAAAGCATTAGAGTTGATCCTCATGATAGTTCTTTATGTAAAGCCACTGTGAACACTAAATCAGCAAACAATGAACTATTGTTCCTGGGGGAAGTACAGGTTTAGGGTCCTGGAGGATTCTGGTCACAAAATTTTCACCAACCCATCAATACATAACCCTGTTTTATGTGTATTTCTGTTCTGACACCTAATTTAATATATATTGTTGATTCATTAACACTGAACTCATGGCCACCAGTGCTGAACAAAGCTGATCTAAGCATGTACTTCCTCATCCCAGTCTTCTTGCCCCTGGTAACACTTATATACAAACTCAGGCCTGCGAGCTACTCTCAGGAACAGGTTAGTTGTGACACACCTTCCAACTTTTGTCACACGTCATGTGTTGTCATTCTGAGGCTTAGAGCGGCTGTGTCTTCCCTAGAGTCCTGCATGACCTTACCTCATCTATTCCAAGTTGAATGATGTCCCTCCAAATTCATATGTTAAAGTCAGAGCCCCCAGGGTCTCAGGCTGTGACCTTATTTGGAAAGGGGATTGTTGCAGATGTAATTAGTTGAGGTCATACACTTGAGTGTGGTGTTTTTATAAAAAGGGAGAAATTTGGACAGAGGCATGCACACAGGGAGAACTCCTCAGAAAGTCTGGAGTTACGTGGCCGTAAGCCAAGGAACTTCTCAAAGTTAGGAGGAAGGCCTGAAACAGATCCTTCTCTGGTGCCTTCAGAGGGAACATGACTCTGCTGACTCCTCCATCTCAAACTTCTGTCCTCTACAATTGTTAAATTGTGTTGTTAAGGTATTCAGTTTGTAGGGCTCTGTTATGGCAGCCCCAGAACGCTAATATAATATCTTATCCCCACGCCAGGTTTCATCTGCCATTAGAAGCCTATAGTATCTGAGCAGAACACTTCCAAAGCACGTGTCTTCAGAACTCTAGTCCCTGGAGAGTCTCCACAAAGAAGGGTTTTATGACCAAACCCTTCCTGGGGCTCAACGCCATGCTATAAAACATCGTCTCTCAGGACTCCTGCAGCCAAGAACCCAGTATCCTTTTCATATGTGGCCCCAGAAAAAACACTTTTTCATTATAACTTCTCTTGAGACATTTTGCTTCTTGTACATGAAGCACTAGTGTAATAAACTGCAACCTTTCAAATGTTTACTGCCCTCTGACTTAAGAAGCAATCCATCCCAAAGCAGTTGAGGTCATGAATAAATGTTTTAAAAGTGCATTATTTTAAAATTGGGACAACTTAAACAGCCTTAATGATGACCTCTAATGTTTTTGCCCTTTTTTAAACATGTTCTGCTAATTGCTGCTCTATAAACATCCTAATAATCAAACACAACTTCAAATGCAACGTTCTGTGTTCTGAAATAAAGAATCATGTCTTTTGTATCTCTAAAAACAAGACTTTTATTTCAAGGGTAATTTTCCTCAATTCATTTCTGTAAATAATTTAGAGAATTGGAAAAAAAATTTTCAGGGGGACACATTGAATTAATAATTACAGTTCTCCAGCTAATTTTGTTTTATACAAACACTGCTTTAAAAGAAGCTTATTGGGTTCATGGTGTAATTCAGTGATGAAGTGCTTGCCTCATTTGAAAGAAGCCATAGGTTCACTTCCCAGCTCTACAAGAATAAATACACAAGTAATTATATTATTGGAAGGAACATCAAGAATCAAATTTTCCTTTCTGCCAATAGCAACAACTGCTTCCCAGTAATTTTATCATTCAATCATGATTTTTATTTTTTTTATTTTTTTATTATTATTATTGTATACAAATGGGATACATGTTGTTTCTCTATTTGTACATGGAGTCAAGGCATACCATTTGTGTAATCATACGTTTACATAGGGCAATGATGTTTGATTCATTATTTTTGTTTTCCCTTCCCCCCCACCCCTCCCACCCCTCTTTTCCCTCTATACAGTCCTTCTTTCCTTCATTCTTACCACACACCTTATCCCTAATCCGAAACCTAACCCTAAACCTAATGCTAACCCCTCCCACCCCCCATTATATGTCCTCATCTGCTTATCAGCGAGATCATTCCTCCTTTAGTTTTTTGAGATTGGCTTATCTCACTTAGCATGATATTCTCCAATTTCATCCATTTGCCTGCAAATGCCATAATTTTATCATTCTTCATTGCGGAGTAATATTCCATTGTATATATATGCCACAGTTTCTTTATCCATTCATCAACTGAAGGGCATCTAGGTTGGTTCCACAATCTGGCTATGGTGAATTGAGCAGCAGTGAACATTGGTGTGGCTGTATCTCTGTAGTATGCTGATTTTAAGTCCTTTGGGTATAGTCCAAGGAGTGGGATAGCTGGGTCAAATGGTGTTTCCATTCCAAGCTTTCTGAGGAATCTCCATACTGCTTTCCAGAGTGGCTGCACTAATTTGCAACCCCAACAGCAATGTAGGAGTGTTCCTTCTTCACCACATCCTCGCCAACACCTATTGTTGCTTGTGTTCTTGATAATCGCCATTCTAATTGGGGTGAGATGAAATCTTAGGGTAATTTTGATTTGCATTTCCCTTATTACTAGGGATGTTGAACATTTTTTCATATATCTGTTGATTTGTACATCTTATTCTGTGAAGTGTCTGTTCATTTCCTTAGCCCATTTGTTGATTGGATTATTTGTATTCTTGGTGTAGAGTTTTTTGGGTTCTTTATAGATTCTGGAGATTAGTGCTCTATCTGAAGTATGGTTGGCAAAGATATTATCCCACTCTGTAGGCTCTCTCTTCACATTGCTGATAGTTTCCTTTGCTGAGAGAAAGCTTTTTAGTTTGAATCTATCCCAGTTGTTGATTCTTGCTTTTATTTCTTGTGCTATGGGGGTCCTGTTAAGGAAGTCTGATCCTAAGCCAACAAGTTGAAGATTTGGACCTACTTTTTCTTCTATAAGATGCAGGATCTCTGGTCTGATTCCGAGGTCCTTGATCCATTTTGAGTTGAGTTTTGTGTAGGGTGAGAGATAGGGGTTTAATTTCATTCTGTTGCATATGGTTTTCCAGTTTTCCCAGCACCATTTGTTGAAGAGGCTATCTTTTCTCCATTGCATATTTTTGGACCCTTTGTCTAGTATGAGAAAATTGTATTTATTTGGGTTTGTGTCCATGTCTTCTATTCTGTACCATTGATCTACCTGTCTATTTTGGTACCAATACCATGCCATTTTTGTTACTATTGCTTTGTAGTAGAGTTGAAGATCTGGTATTGCAATACCCCGTGCTTCGCTCTTGCTACTGAGGATTGCTTTAGCTATTCTAGGTTTTTTACTCTTCCAGATGAATTTCATAATTGCTTGCTCTATTTCTGCAAGGTACATCATTGGGATTTTAATTGGAATTGCATTGAATCTGTATAGCACTTTAGGTAGTATGGCCATTTTGACAATATTAATTATGCCTATCCAGGAACATGGGAGATCTTTCCATCTTCTAAGGTTTTCTTGAATTTCTTTCTTTAGTGTTCTGTAGTTCTCATTGTAGAGGTCTTTCACCTCTTTTGTGAGATTGATTCCCAAGTATTTTATTTTTCCTGATGCTATTGTGAATGGGGTAGTTTTCCTAATTTCTCTTTCTGAAGATTCATCACTTATGTATAAAAATGCGTTGGATTTATGAGCATTGATCTTGTAACCTGCTACTTTACTGAATTCACTTATGAGTTCTAAAAGTTTTCTGGTGGAATTTCCAGGTTCCTCTAAATATATAATCATGTCATCAGCGAACAGGGATAGTTTGAGTTCTTCTTTTCCAATTCGTATCCCTTTAATTTCTTTGGTTTGTCTGATTGCTCTGGCTAGAGTCTCAAGGACGATGTTGAATAGAAGTGGTGAAAGAGGGCATCCCTGCCTTGTTCCAGTTTTTAGGGGGAACGCTTTCAGTTTTTCACCATTTAGAATGATATTGGCCATGGGCTTAGCATAGATGACCTTTATAATGTTAAGGAATGTTCCCACTATCCCAATATTTTCTAGTGTTTTGAGCATGAAGGGATGCTGTATTTTATCGAATGCTTTTTCTGCATGTATTGAAATAATCATGTGATTCTTAACTTTAAGTAAGTCTGTTGATATGGTGAATGACATTTATTGATTTCCGAATGTTGAACCAACCTTGCATCCCTGGGATAAAACCCACTTGATCGTGGTGCACTATCTTTTTAATATATATTTGTATGCGATTTGCTAAAATTTTGTTGAGAATTTTTGCATCAATGTTCATTAAGGATATTGGTCTGAAATTTTCTTTCCTCGATGTGTCTTTGTCTGGTTTAGGTATCAGGGTGATATTGGCTTCATAGAACGAGTTTGGTAGGGTTCCCTCCTCTTCTATTTCATGGAATAGTTTGAGGAGTATTGGAATGAGCTCTTCTTTAAAGGTTTTGTAGAACTCGGCTAAGAACCCATCTGGTCCTGGACTTTTCTTTGTTGGTAGGCTTTTGATGACTTCTTCTATTTCATTGCTTGAAATTGGTTTATTTAAGTTGTGTATGTCCTCCTGGTTCAGTTTAGGTAATTCATATGTCTCTAGAAATTTGTTGATGTCTTCGAGGTTTTCTGTTTTGTTGGAGTATAGATTTTCGAAATAGCTTCTAATTATGTTTTGTATTTCACTCGTGTCTGTTGTGATGTTTCCTTGTTCAATCCGAATTTTAGTAATTTGAGTTTTCTCCCTCTTTCTCTTTGTTAGTGTGGCTAAGGGTTTATCAATTTTGTTTATTTTTTCAAAGAACCAACTATTTATTTTGTTAATTTTTCCAATTGTTTCTTTTGTTTCAATTTCGTTGATTTCGGCTCTGATTTTAACTATTTCCTGTCTTCTACTACTTTTGGTATTGGTCTGCTCTTCTTTTTCTAGCGCTTTGAGCTGTAGTGTTAAGTCGTTTATTTGTTGATTTCTACTTCTTTTTTTGAATGCACCCCATGAAATAAATCTTCCTCTAAGTACTGCTTTCATAGTGTCCCAGAGATTTTGATATGATGTGTCTTTGTTCTCGTTTACTTCTAAGAATTTTTTTATTTCCCTCCTGATGTCTTCTGTTATCCATTCATCATATAATAGTGTATTATTTAATCTCCAGGTATTGGAGAAATTTCTGTTTTTTATTCTGTCATTTATTTCTAATTTCAATCCATTATAGAGTACAAGGTAATATCTCTATCTTCTTGTATTTTTTAACAGTAGCTTTGTGGCATAAAATATGGTCTATTTTAGAGAAGGATCCATGTGTTTCTGAGAAGAAAGTGTATTCATTCTTTGTTGGATGGTATATTCTATATATGTCTGTTAAGTCTAAATTGTTGATTGTGTTATTGAGATCTATGGTTTCTTTATTCAATTTTTGTTTGGAAGATCTATCCAGTGGTGAGAGAGGTGTGTTAAAATCGCCTAGTATTATTGTGTTGTGGTCTATTTGATTTCTGGAATTGAGAAGGATTTGTTTGACGTACGTGGATGAGCCAATGTTCGGGGCATAGATATTTATGATTGTTATGCCTTGCTGATTTATGCTTCCCTTAAGCAGCATGTAATGCCCTTCTTTACCCCTTCTGACTAGTTTTGACTTGAAGTCCACATTATCTGAAATGAGGATGGATACTCCAGCTTTTTTGCTGTGTCCGTGTGTATGGTATGTCTTTTCCCATCCTTTCACCTTTAGTCTGTGGGTATTTCTTTCTATGAGATGAGTCTCTTGCAGGCAGCATATTGTTGGATTTTTCGTTTTAATCCAATCTGCCAGTCTATGTCTTTTGATTGATGAGTTCAGGCCATTAACATTCAGGGTTATTATTGTGATATGATTTGTATTCCCCGTCATTTGACTCATATTTGTTTTTTGACATGATTTGGTTTCTCCTTTATTTGGCTATTCCTTTAGGCTAGTGCCACCTGTTGCTGATTTGCATCATTGTTTTTTATCTCTTCCTCATGGAATATTTTGCTGAGAATGTTCTGTAATGCTGGCTTTCTTTTTGTAAATTCCTTTAGCTTTTGTTTATCATGGAAGGATCTTATTTCATCGTCAAATTTGAAGGTAAGTTTTTTGGGTATAAGATTCTTGGTTGGCATCCATTTACTTTCAGGGCTTGGTAAATGTTGTTCCAGGCCCTTCTAGCTTTTAGGGTCTGGATTGAAAAATCTGCTGATATTCTTATTGGTTTCCCTCTGAATGTAATTTGATTCTTTTCTCTCGCGGCCTTTAAAATTCTGTCTTTATTTTGTATGTTAGGTATTTTCATAATAATGTGCCTTGGTGTGGGTCTGTTGTAATTTTGTATATTTGGAGTTCTATAAGCCTCTTGTACTTGGTTTTCCATTTCATTCTTCAGATTTGGGAAATTTTCTGATATTATTTCATTGAATAGATTGTTCATTCCTTTGGTTTGTTTCTCTAAGACTTCCTCAATCCCAATAATTCTTAAATTTGGCCTTTTCATGATCTCCCATAATTCTTGTAGATTCTGTTCATGATTTCTTACCATCTTCTCTGCTTGGCCAACTTTGTTTTCAAGATTAAATAATTTGCCTCAGTGTCTGAGGTTCTGTCTTCCAGGTGTTCTATCCTATTGGTTATGCTTTCTATGGAGTTTTTAACTTGGTTTATTGTTTCCTTCATTTCAAGTATTTCAGTTTGCTTTTTTTTCAGTATTTCTAACTCTTTATTGAAATGATCTCTTGCTTCCCATATTTGGTCTTTTAACTGTTGATTGGTGTGATCATTTAATGCCTGCATTTGCTCTTTCATCTCCTCATTTGCTTCCCTGATTGTTTTAATTATGTACATTCTGAACTCCCTTTCTGACATTTCTTCTGCTGTGCTGTCATTGGGTTTTATTGATGTAGTATCTAGGTTTGTTTGGGACATTTTCTTCCCTTGTTTTCTCATATTGGTCAGCTGTCAGTGGGACCCTGAGATATTGCAGATTTCCTCTATTGGCTTATAGTGTCCTGGTAGATTTCCAGTGTATCACCTCCCAGCCTTCAGTAGCCTGAAATCTTGGAGGAACTTGATAATGCAGTGCTTCCGAAGAAAGCTGCCCCTAGCCTCCTACTGGTTCCAGGGCTTGGAGCTGGCTCTGTGCAGAAAGGCTCTCACTGGGGGCCTGCACCGTGCAGCTGGCCGTGTGGGAGGAGCCCACCGCCGGAGTGTGGAAGGTTACCTGGGGAAGACTCTAGCTGCCCTGCCCTGCTCTGATAAGCCACCCCTATCTGTGCCTGCCGCCCAGGCCAAGTTTCGGCCAGTGGGGGAGACTCACCCCGTGACTCTATTTCTGTTCAAGTCTCTGAATGCCTCCCCTTCTTGAGTCCTGGGTTCTGGAGTGACTGGAGATGCAGTCACCCTCTAGGCGGCCATCTTGGATCGCCCCGTGGAAAGAGCCTGCGGCCGGAGTGGGCAGAGCCACCTGGAGAAGTCTCTGGCTGCCCTGCCCTGATCCCAGAGGCTGCTTGCGGATCAAAGCTCTCCCTTGGCTCGGGGACTTGTGGCTGGCTCTATGTAGAAAGGCTCTCACTGGGCGATCTGCTCCGAGAAGCTAGCCTTGAAAGGTGCCTCACACCGCAGGGGGCCGGGCTGCTTGGGTAAGTCTCTGGCTGCCCTGTCCTGGTTCCTGAAGCCGCTTGCGGGCCGGATTATGCTGCGCTGGCTCCGGGACTTGGAGCTTGTTCTGATCAGAAAGGCTCTCACTAGGGAGCCTGCTCTGAGAACCTGGAGAAGCTGGCTGTGTGGGAGGGGCCCACCGCCGGAATGTGCAGAGCTGCCTGTGGAAGACTCTAGCTGCCCTGCCCTGCTCCGATAAGCCACCTCTATCTGGGCCTGCCACCCGGGCCGAGCTTTACCCAGTGGGCACACTAACCCGTGGCTCTATTTCAGTCCGAGTCTCTCAATGCCTCCCCTTCTTAACTCCTGGGTTCTGGAGCGACTGGGGATGCAGTCCCCCTCTAGTCCGCCATCTTGGATCGCCCCCAATTTTTATTATTAATATGATAAAGTCATCATGATTTTTTTCCTCAGGAATATTTTATTGTTCCATAAGATAATTTTTTTTCTTTTTTTGGTTTGGAAATTTTTATGTGTATGTGGGATGACTGCATAAACATATTGCTAATTTGCTCTATTGTAGTTTTGTTGTGCTGGCTGTGTGACAACTGATTCACCTGTTTCATAAATACTGCTTCTTCACCTGCTTCTTCAGCCACATAGACATAACCTTTGAACAGAATAAGCCAACATAAATACTGAAAATGTAAAGCAATAATAGTCTTTCAATCAGCCAGGATTTGCTCTTCACGACCTATCTTTCCCATCATATCACAATTAGACTTAGATGCCCACAGTGTTGAATACATTGTACTTCACATGAAGGTTTTGACTCAGGAAATTAGCAGAGTTGAGTTTACTGAAGGAAAATTGGTATTCATCACCCATTCTTTCCCTAGAAGAGTGAGGTAGCTTTCAAGGAAGTCTAGCGTAGCCTCACCTATAGTAAAAGAAAATCAACAGAAGACAATTTCTAACCCTCTACATGACCCTTTGGGTGTCATGTCTATAGATAGGGATGCCTCAAAGCCAGTAGAACAAATGTCATGTGAAACTCTTTACCTTCTATGCGCTAGCACTATTGACCATTATTTGGAATAAAAGAGCCTGGCAAACTAGACTTGTGATAAACTTGGTCCACTTTATCACTAAATGTCTGACTTCAAAGTCAAGAATTTTCTTAACTGAACACCTTAGACTACACCGAATTTCCTAATCTTTATGTTCTGCTCAGGATGAGACTGTTTAAATCTTTCCCAACCTAGATTTTTCAAGGTTGGCAGTTTGAAAGGTTGTGCCTGAGTATATATCATTCTGTCATTTGCCATTTTGGCAAAGGGTGAGTGACTTGAACTTGGGTTTAATATTGTGTATTTGGATCTTCCTTGGGTCTGTCATACATTTTAATTGATCATTTGCTGTGCTATGGGGGCAAACTTTAAAACTACAATTTCTAGTCTAGTTGTTCAGGGGATTGGCAGGGTTTGGAGTTCAACCTTAACCTCAAACTATTCCTCAAGTATTTTTCACAAATGCTCCAGGAGAGTGACTAAAGGTTTGGGGCTGCATGGAGTGAGAAAGCAGGAACCTTATCTTGCCTGTGGATTTGTGTTGGTCTTTGTTGGTAGGGATGACTTCAACATTTTCTTTAAGTTGCCAACCTAATTCTCTCCCAAGACATAGGCAATGCCATGTTTCAATGTAGCAGTTGGGCAAATCACCTAGCTTTGGTTTTGTATAGGGAAAATCTGGATATGTTTTGCAAAGAATAAGTATTTAGGAGTGTGCCTGTGTGTAACAGGTGCACGTGTGTGTGTGTGTGTGTGCGTGTGTGTGTGCGCCTGTTTTGGTGAGTGCTTGATAGACAGAATGAAAGAAGGAGCAAGGAGAGAGGACAGAAACAATGAAACGGATAAAGTGGTAGCTAGAGTGGGAATGAAATTGGGTGAAGAAATGAATAAATGATATATTTGAGAAATTGGCTCACACTCAATACGTTTCCCTTTTTTATTTCTCCAAAGAAATGAGAGTAGAAATCTATGTTTCATTATTTCCCCCCATTTTTTCATTTTGAAAATTTTAAAAAAGTTGGACACTTGTATAATGCTCATGTAGACTTGCGTTTTTTATGATTGTGCCACATCTGCATCCTTCTCCTTCGCTCCACATGCAGTTAACAGTGATTTAAAAAAATACCAAAGTGTGGACGTCTCATATTCACATTTCTCCACTAGTCCCTAAAATTTCTTTTATAGCTAATTCCTTTTTTTTTTTTAAATTGTAGAATCCAATCAAGATTTATATCTTGCGTTTGGCCATTATGTCTCTTTCCATCTAAAACAGTCTCCTGCCTATTCATTTATTTTCTTGACATTAGCTTTTTGAAGAATTCAGACAAGAATCATGTAGACTGACTCATAATCTAAGTTTATATGATTGATTCCTTATGATTAGATTAAGGTTAAATATTTTTGGCAAGGTTTCTATGTGATGTTATGCAATTTTTATTATATCACATAATGATCAGATGTCCAATTGCCATTCGGTCATGTTGTTGAACGCCAGATTTCTCCATTGTAAAATATGTTCTCCTTTCTGAAATTTAAATCATTTATGGGGCAATACCTTGAGTCTGTTTAAAAATTCTGTTTTCACCAACATTTCACTCAAGAGTTTCATCATCTTACTGAATCATTTATTACATCGTAGGTTATAAAGTTTCATCTCAAAATCCTACCATTCTTTCTATGTTTACTAACTGGTGTTATTTTGCAAAGAAGAATTCTCTCTCTGTCTTTTTTAATGATCCATATTGACTCATGGTCTCCCTGTGTTATTATTTACTAGCTTTTCCATTTATATTGCTCAAATTATACAAAACATATCCAATTGGAGTCTTCAAATATCAACAATGTTTTATTGTGGTAAACAAAACGCTTACAGAAAATTTAACATATTAACTTTTTTTATGTATACAATGTAGTAGTGTTAGCTATGTACACTCTGCTGTACAACAGATCTCTAGTACTTTTTTATCTTGTAAAACTTTAACTCTAGACACATTGAACAGGAACTCTTTGTTTTCTACTCTTTCCAGTCCCTGGCAACCACTGTTCCGTTTTCTGCTTTTTAGAATGTGACTACTTAAATACCTCAACATAAGTGGAAATCCAGCAGTATTTCTTTTTGTGACTGAGTTATTTCACTTAATATCCTCAAGGCTTATCTTTGTTGTAGTAGCATGACAGAATTTTCTTCTTTTAAGATAACTAGTATCCTACTGTATGTACATTCATATTTTCTTTATCCATTTTCTATAGATGTGTGTTTAGTCTGCTTTCACCTCTTGGCTATAGTGATAAACTTGGGAGTGCTAATATCTCTTAGAAATTTTGTTTTCACTTTGTTTAGCTAAATATCAAGAAGTGGGATTGCTTGATTCTATGGTAATTTTATTTTTATTTTAGGAATTTTCATAATGTTGTTCATAGCAGCTCTCCATTTTACATTCCTACTAACAATGTGCAAGAGTTGCAATTTCTGCCACCCTTGCCAGCACTTTTTGTTTAATTTATTTTTTGTGAGTAGCCATCCTAATGGGTATGAGGTGATAATCTCGTTATTTTGATTTGCATTTCCCAGGTACTTAGTGATGTTGAGTAACTTTTCAAGTTCTTTGCTGGATTTTGGTATCTTTTGTATTTTGGTATCTTTGGTATTTTTTGATGGACAAATGTCCATCAAAGTCCTTTGCCTATTTTTGATTGGGTTATACAATGTTTTTGTTCTGATTATTGTTGCTTTGAGTAATAGGAGTTCTTTATATATTCTAAATTTTAGCCCTTTATCAGATTTGTTGTTTGCAAATATGATCTCCCATTTCATAGGTTGCCCTTTCACTTTGTGGATTCTTTCCTTTATTATATGGAAACTTTGTAGTTTGAGGCAATCCTGTTTGCTTATCTTAGCATTTCTTTCCCAAACTTTTTATGTCATATTCAAAAAATAACTGCCATATCAAATGTCATGAAGCTTTTCCTCTGGACTTCCTTTAGAAGTTCATAGTCTTAGGTCCTATAGTATATCATTAATTCATTTTGAGTTGTTTTTGAGTTACATGTTGTAAACACCTACTTTCATTCTTCATGTGGTTATCCAGTTTTTCCAAAGCCAATTATTGAAGAGACTCTCCTTTCCCTATTATGCAGCCTGGTACCCTGTGCAAAGATCACTTTGCCCTAGTTCCATTGGACTAAATGTCTCTGTGCCAGTAACAAACTGTTCTGATTATTGTAGCTTTGTAAAATATGTTTTGAAATCAGGAAGTGCGAGAGCTCCAGCTTTGTTTATCTTTATGAGGATTGTTTTGACTATTTGGAGTCTTTTGGGGTTTATAATGAATTTCATGTATTTTTTTCTATTTCTGTAAAGAATAACATTGGGATTTTGAAAATAGAGATTGCATTAAATATGCAGATTGCTTTGGATAGTATGGATATTTTAACAATATTAAACCTTCCAATTTATGAGAACATATTTCTTCCCATTTATTTGTCTTTAATTTCTTTCAGCAATGTCTTATAGGTTTCAACGTATAAGACTTTTACTTTGATTAAATTTATTATTGAAAATTTTGCCATATTTGATGTCATTAATAGGGGCTGGTTTGCTTTATTTCTCTTTCAGTGTATATAAACACTGTTGATTTTTGTATACTGGTTTTTCATCCTGTAATTTTACTAAATTTATTAACACTAATAGCCTTTGTGTGTGTGTGTGTGTGTGTGTGTGTGTGTGTGTTAGTAGTATTTAGGGATTTATACATATAAGATCATGTTCTTTGTTAATGGATAATTTTGCTTCTTGCTTTTCTATTTGCCTTTTCCTTATTTTTCTTGTCCGATTGCTGTGGCTAAGACCTCGAAAGTTCTGTTAAATATGAGCAGTGATAATGAACATCCTTGTGTTGTTCCCAATCTTAGATGAAAAACTTTCAGTTTTTACCATTGAGTCCAATGTTAGCTGCGTGTTTTTATTATAAGGCTTTTATTATTTTGGGGACAATTTCCTCATACTTCTACTTTGAATTTTTTTTTAATAATCACAGGCTGTTGCAATTGTCAAAAGATTTCTCTGCATGTATTGAGATGATCATGTAACTTTTGTCCTTCATTCTATTAATGTGGTATATTACATTGATTGATTTTTTTATGTTGTGCCATTTTGCATTCCAGGAATAAGTCTCATTTGATTGTGGTATAATAATCTTTTTTGTGTGCTGTTGATTTTGATGTGCTAGTATTTTGTTGAGCAAAATACTATCTGTGAGCAAAATCTGTGTCAATATTCATTGGGAATATTGGTCTGTACTTTTCATTTCCTGTCACATTTTCTGTCTGATTTTGGTATCAAGGTAACGCTGGTCTCATAAAATAAGTTTGAAAGTATTTCCTTTCTTTCAATTTCTTGAAGAATTTTAGAAGTATTGGTGTTAATTCTTTAAATTCTTGGTAAAATTCTCTGATGAAGCCGTTAGATACTGAAGCTGATAGGAGACTTTTATTATTGACTTGATATCTTTACTAATTATGGGTTTACTCAGATTTTCTGTTTCTTCCTGACTTCATAGGTTGTGAGTTTTAGAAATTTACTTATTTCTGGTATGTTATCCAGTTTATTGGTGTATAATTGCTCATAGTCATCTCTGAGGATCCTTTTTATTTTTATGTCATCAACTTTAATGTCTCTTCTTTCATTTATGATTTTATTATTTGGATTTTTCCTCTTATCTCTTACTTAATCTAGTTAAGAGTCTGCCAATTAGTTGATATTTAAAAAAAAAATCTCAAATTTCTGCACTTCTACCATTAAAATTTGTTTTTGTGTACATTCTGAATCAATGCCATGGAGAAAGACCAGGTGGCATCCAGTACTTCTGGTTACAGTTAGATTTTGCTTTAACAAATGTTGAAAAGAAAATCAAAGACCCAAACCAAAGTAATGCTTAATTAAAAAAAATATGAAAATGGTACAGAAGTGCCTGATCAGGCAAGTGGCAACAAACCATCAGGAACCTCAGAAACATATGACTGTTTGTAAAAAATTTTGGTGAATGCTGTCTTGTCTCTATAAAGAGTCCTAAGATAAATTAGTCTACTCAGTTCACTACTTCCCAGTTCATTTTTAGGATCTTGCTTTCTAGTTTTTTAGTGTATCCAATTTGCACTTTAGTCAACTCACACCCCTCTTGTAACCATCTCCCAGCACAAACCCTATTTCTGTTCTGTTCCAAGTGTCTGCTCATGATTTGTAGATTCTGAAGGAACAGCCAGGGGTCAGATTGTATGAAGTCTTGGCATGATAAAAACTTTGTATTTTTTTTTTCTATTATGTGCATTATATAATCGACAAACCCTGACACTTAGGAAAAAGTAAAGTCTGTGTTATGTCCTTATAAGGTATATAACAATATAATAGCAGATAGGAATATAGCAATATAATAGCAGATAGGAATATAACAATATTATGGCAGATAGGACTCCTTGAAATGAAATACAGTCTGGAAACCCTTAAGAAGGAACCATGATGTTTTGTGACATTTGAATTGGGTTATATGTGGGCAGCATCCAAAGATAACCCATGTTCTAAGATAGTTTTAGACAAGTGGAATATATTGTTAGTATAAATAAAACTCCTGTTTATAATACTTACTAAAGATAAAAGATAAAAACCAGATGACATTTTCAAATCTATTTATCCTAGGTTCAAGCTGCATGTGTGAACACATGTGAGGAAGACATGATTGAGAAATTGCTGCTCAGTGAATCACGAAAGGCAAGATCCATATAAAATTCAAATTCTCATTGAAAATATTCACTTTTCTTTTAAGACTATGAAGCAGAATTAAACAAATGATAATTTTAAAGATTAATAGATAATTTAATTATCTATAAATAGATAATATAATTATCTATTAATACATTGCATTGAATTTTACAAAAACTTTTTCTGATGCCAATTGTATTTATAAAATCACTTCAATAATATAATTTACTTCGAGAAGGTGGGGTAGTGATTTGTAAATTGCAAAATTATTTTAAAAATTATAAATAATGTAGAAGGAGGTATTTATCTTCTAAGCTAATATTCTTTTTATCACAGATATTTCTAGCCAGGCTGAAGGAAAGTTCTTGAGTCACAGAGTAGTCTCCTATGTCCAGAGAACAGATCTGCCTTAGTACACTTGCCATGCACAGCTATTGACTGGGAGCAGACCACAGGAAAAATATGTAGAGAACCTAAGGGGTATGATGTCATGAAAATGAGGACATTTTCAGGAAACTAACCAAACATACCAACAAATCAAATATTGCAATGTTTGTGGGTGCATGTGTATTAAATATTATTATAGTATCTGCAGCTAACTATAGACCTGATTGTCCAGAGATCAAGAATGGATATTAGTTTAAAAGTATTTTGGAAAATAATACAAGAATTACTCCAAATGAGAAAATATGTAGGCCCCAGATTGAGTATCAATAAGGATAAGTAAAAACATCATAAATTTTAGAATTGAAAAGAAATAGAAATTCCATGAATCCTGAAGCTCCCACCAGCAGCCTCTCTTCAGATACATCAGGAAATTGTAAAATATTCATGGAATGCAGTTTAACAGTACTTAGGAATATATTTATCTCCTTAAATGCATTTATAGTAATGGCATATACGGAACAATGAGCTAAGACTTACACCATAAGACAACAACAACAAAAAGAAAAAACAACAGAGAAAAAAGAATAATATGATTAATGATATTCAGAACCCTGCCTGCTTTCACTGAGTGAGGCGATGGGGAACCGGCTGTTAACTCTCCCTCTACACTATCCCAGCAGGGAAACTGGAGTAGTGTTGCTTCCACAAAGTGTGGTTGGAAGAGCAGTTTCTCACCTTGTTATGCCAAAGCTACCCATTGCTGGGGAGGGGAGTCTGCTTGCTTCCTGCTTCTGCCAGGGGAATCAGCTAGCTGCTGGCTTAGAGGGCTCAAGCCTGCTTCCACCTGACCATGGTGTGGAATGAAAGATCAACTCCTTCTTTTGACTGCTGAACCTATGAAGAGAGGGGGAGGAAGTGGTGTCTGTTGGCATGCAAGAGTAAAGAAGGTTATTATCCAAAGCTACTGTTTTCCTGATTTCTTGTTGAGGAAAGTTTCTTAAAGTCCGTTGTGAAATCTGGGTTGGAAGTTGCTGCAGCACCTCTTCCAGGATGCATGGGAGACAGCAAAAAGATCCAAGGACACTGACCCACCTTTGCAGTTTATCTGAGGTTCCTCTGTGGTCAGCTTTCTTTGCCGACCTTTCGGGGTTCTCCTATGTCTGTTGGTTGGGTTATGTCCAGCGATTTTAATTGCAAGAGGGAGGACCTGGGGGCAATGAGGCTAGTCTGTCTTCGGAGAACTAAAAGTTTCCGGAGCACTATGTTGTCAATTGGGGAGTGTTACCACATTTCCTTTCTTGTGGCACAAATTGTTGGAGAAGAGGTTTCCAAATCATGTTGACCCACTGATTTTTTTTTTTTTCCTTAATGAGAGATTTCAGCAGTGTTACTTCCAGTTTCTTGCTTCTCCAGGACCCAGGGATTCTTTCAATAAGCAAGGCTGTTGTGTTGGAAATAAACTCAAAAGATTATGCTATTCTCAAAAGTAACCAGTGATAATGCTTCACGCCGGGTCCCCAGAACCTCTGTGTTTTGGTTTGGATGTGAGGTGTCTCCTAAAAGCTTACGTGTTAGACAATGCAAGAAGGTTTGGAGGAGAAATGATTGGGCTCTGGCCTTAACCTAATCAATGAATTAATCCCTGATGGGATTAATTTAGTGGTAACTAGAGGCAGGTGGGGCGTAACTGGTCGAAGCGGTTCATTGGGGGTGTGGCTATGGGGTATATATTTGACTTTGGCGAGTGGAGTCTCTTCTTGTTTTCTGATCATCTTGTGACCTGCTTCCTTATGCTGCCCTCTTCCACCATGATGTTCTACCTCACCTTAAGACCGAGGAATGGAGCCTGCTGTCTATGGATTGAGACCTCTGAAACTATGAACCTCCAAATAAAACTTTGTCCTCTACAATTGTTCTGGTTGAATCTTTCAGTCGCAGCAGCAAAAAGCTGACTAAAACACTGTAACTCCTGAAATGTCTGCAGACGTCGACCAATGTCCCCTAGAGGACAAGATTGCTGCATGAGTGTCTCAGCAGTAGCTCATTTTCCAGACACACTAAATTGAGTTCAAAGTGTCATATATATGTAGTCAATTCTATAAACAATAAAAATTTCTTTCTTATCTTTATCTTGCTTTAGAAAAATTTTTTTTCTGTACTAAAGATTGAACCCAGGGGCACATTACCAATGAATGACATTCCCTTTTTTTATTTTGAGACAGTGTTCTTAAATTGCTGAAGCTGGCCTCAAAATTGCCATCCTCCTGCCTCAGCCTACCAAGTAGTTTATCTTTATCCTGAATACATATTCTTACTGATTTGGGGACCAGAGTGGTAGTGGTGTGAGTACAATAGAAAAAAATGGTTTTGGTTGTGCCGCAAGCTGATACCCAAAAGCACCTTGGTAGAAAGTTCTCCAGGGAAGTGTAGGCTTTCCTTGGCAAGTGGAAACAGCCTGAGGGTTGCTGAAGAGAATGTTCTCTTTTTAAGGGTAGACCTAATAGAATGAGGAAATATGAGAAAATAGCAAGAAAATTTAGTTTCTTTCCTCGTTTTCATCAAATTTTTCTCTTCATGTTCCAATGTATGCACCAATTTGAAAGATCTTGTTGTTCCAATATTATAGCTTGATTCCTGGGAACCCTAGATACTTTTCAGGTAATCCCTTATGTCTTTTCTGTTTCCTTCTTTTTTTTTTATCCTCCTTTTCTTCTTTCTTTTATTAATTTAAATTAACTTTATTTTTAACAAATTTATTTTTAATATATTATTAAATTTTAGTAACATAAAATAACATCTATTTATATTTAAATGGATTTTAAAATTTAATTTTGCATATTTATGTGGTACCATGTGATGTTTTGATACATGCATAATTGTGTAATGTTTAAATCCGAGTAAACATATCTACCTCCACAAACATTTATCTTTATTTTTAAGGTTAAAATACTCAAAATCCTTTCTTTTAGCTTTTTGAACCATGCACTATGTTATTGTTGCCTCTAGTTACCCTACTGTGCCATACGTAGCACACCCGAACTTCTTCCTCCTGTCTAACTGTAACTTAGTACACCTTACCCCAGCCCTCCTTTCTCCCTGCTCCTCCCAGCCTCTGGAACTACCATCATACTCTTAACTTACATGAGATCAACATTTTTATATCCCACATATGAGTGAGATCATGTGGTACTTGTATTTCTGTGCCTGACTTTTTTCACTTAACATAATGATGTCCAGCTCCATCCATGTTGTCATAAATGAGATTTCTTTAAGTTGCTGAGTAGCGTTCTGTGATTTATATGTACCCCAGCTCTTTATCCATTCATAAGCTGACTCACCTTTATGTTGTTCCCATTTCTGCTCCCATTTCATGGGAGTGCAGGTGTCTCCTTGACATACTGATTTCCAGGTCATACAGTAGTTCTGTTTTTAATTTATTGAGAAACCTCCATACTGTTTTCCATAAAGGCTGTACTAATTTATATTCCCAGCAGCAGGATGAAAAATTTCCTTTTATCCACATCCTTGCCAGCACTTTCTATCTTTTGACTTTTTCATAATGTCCATTCTTAACTGAGTGAGGTGAACTCTTGTGGTTTGGATTTGCATCTCCCTCATCATTACTGTGGTTGAACATTTTTGTCATTTATTCTTTGGCCCCTTGTGTGTCTTCTTTTGAAAAATGTCTACTTAGGTTTATTGTATCTTACAAAATTGGGTTATTTGTCTGGTTTGGCTATTGAGTTCCCAGTATATTCTGGATATTAACCCCTTGTCAGATACATAGTTTGCAAATATTTTCTCACATTCTGTAGGTTGTCACTTCACTCTGATTTTTTCCTTTGCAATGCAGAAGGTTTTAGTTTTATATAATTCCATTTGTCTGTTTTTGCTTTTGTTTTCTAGGCTTTTGAGGTTTTGTCCAAAAACTCCTTGCCCATTCCAATGTCCTGAAGCAATTTTCCTATGTTTTATTCCAGTAGTTTCATGGTTTTAGGTTCTACATTTAAGCTGTCAATCCATTTTAAGTTAATTGTTGTTAACTAGTGAGAGATAGGGATCTAGTTTCACTCTAGCATGTAAGTACTCAAGTTTCCCAACACCATATGTTGAAAAGAGTTTTCTTTTTCAAATGCAAGTTCTTAGCATCTGTTATGGTTTAGATATTAGGTATCCTCCAAAAACTCATGTATGTAATAATGCAAGAAAACTTAGAGATAAAATCATTGGGTTATGAGAGTTTTAACCTTATCTGTACATTAATCCCCTGATATTGATTAACTGGGTGATAACTATAGGCAGTTAGGCAGGGAGGGTGTGATTAGAGGAGGTGGGTCACTGAGGGCATGCTTTTTTTTTTTTTAATTTATTTTTATTTTAAACACCTGGGATGAGGGCATGCTTTGGGGGGTTATGTTTTGTCCATGGTGAGGGATGCTTTCTCTCTCTATTTCCTAGTGTCATGTTCTCAGCTTCCTCTGCCACACCTTTCTGCCATGATGTTCTGCAACACCTTGAGCCCAGAGTAATGGAGCTGTCTGTCTATGGACTGAGACCTCTGAAATTGTGAGCTCCTAAATAAACTTCTCTAAAACTGTTCTTATCAGGTGTTTTGGTAACAACAGGGAAAAGATGACTAAATCAGCACCTTTGTTGAAAATTGGTTGGCTGTAGATGCATGTATTTACTTCTAGGCTATTCTATTCTGTTTGTCCACGTGTTGTTTTTTATGTCAACACTATGCGTATTGCTTGCTAAAGCTTTGTAGTATATTTTGAAATTAGGTAGTGTAATGCCTTCTGCTTTGTTCATTTTCCACAAATGAACAAAATGGCTTTGGCTAGTTAAATATTTTGTTGTTGTTTTTGTTGTTATTGTTCCATATAGATTGAAAGGTTGCTCTAGTTCTGTGAAGCCTGTCTCTGGAATTTGATAGGAATTACATTGAATCTGTAGATTGCTTTGGGTAGTAGGGACATTTTAACAACATTGATCTTCCAAATCATGAACATTGGGCATCTTTTCATTTTTTTGTCTTTAGTTCCTTTTACTAACATTTTATAGTTTGCATTTTACAGATCTTTCATCTCTTTGGTTTAACTTATTCCTAGGTATTTTATTATTTTTGTAGATGTTGTAAATGAGATTTTTTTCTTCATTTCTACTTCAGATAATTTGCTATTAGTGTATAGAAATGGTAATGATTTTTGCATCTTGCAACTTTCCTAAATTCCTTTATTAATTCTAATAGTTTTTTGAGTGAACTTTTAGTGTTTTCTATATGTAAGATTATATCATCTAAAGTGATAATTTTACTTCCTCTTTTCCAATTTGGATGCCCATTCTTTTTCTTGCCTTTTTGCTATGGCTAGCACTGCCAGTACTATATTGAATAAAAATGGGAATCCTTGTTTTTAATCTAAGAGAGAAAGCTTTCAGTTTTTCCCCATTCAGTGTAATGTTAGTTGTTGACTTTTTATGTATGGACTTTATTGTGTGGACGAAATTTTCTTCCATACCTATTTTTTGTGTTATTTACCAATTCTTTTTCAGTATCTCATTATATACTTTTTGTCCTTCATTCTGTTAATGTGGTGGATCATATTTTTGATTTGCTTATATTGAACAATCCTTCCTTCCCTTGGATGACTCTTATTTGATTGTGGTGTATAATCTTTTTAATGTAATGGTTAATTTGATTTAATAGTGTTTGGTTGAGAATGTTTGCATCTCTGTTTATCAAGGATATTGGAAGGATTTGGGCCCATGAGTCTTTTCTTTCCTTTTTTGTTTAATAATGTGAGACTGGCCTTGTATAACAAATTTGAAAGAATTTCCTCCTCTTCATTAAAAAAATCTAAGAATAATTAATTTTAATTTTTCTTTAAGTGTTAGCAGAATTTGGCATTGAAGCTGTCAGGTCCTGGGTAATTCTTCGATAGAAGAGTTTTTATTACTGATTCAATCACATTACTTGTTATTGGCCTGTTCAGATTTATTATTTCTTCATGTTTCAATCTTAGAAAGATGTATGTGTCCAGCAATTTGTCCTTTTATTCTCAATTATCAACTTTGTTGGTATATAGCTTTTCATAAAATCTCTAATGATTCTTTCTTTTTCTGTGGTGTTAGTTGTAATGTCTCCTTTTACATCTTTGATTTCATTTATTTCAGTCAACTCTCTTTTCCTTAGTCTAGCTAAGAGTTTGTCCATTTTGCTTATATTTTTTGAAGAACCAGGTCTTCATTTCATTGATACCTTGTACTTTTTAATCTGTTCCATTTGTTTCTTCTCTGATCTTTATTATTTCTTTGCTTTTACTAATTTCAGGTTCAATTTGTTCTCATTTTTCTAGTTCTTTGTGAGACAGTGCTAGGTTGTTTATTAAAGATTTTTCTGACTTTTGGATTAGATGTTGACTGCTATTAACTTCCCTCTTAGTGATGCTTTTGCTGCATTCCATAGGTTTTGATGTGTTGAATCTACATTTTTATTTGCTTCAAGAAATCTTTGAATTTTCTTCTTGATTTCTTCCTTGATTCAAATGTAAATTGCTTAATTTCCATGTATTTGTATAGTTTCCAAAGTTTTTCTGTTATTGATTTCTAGTTTATTACATTGTGGTTGGAAAAGACATTTGATATGATTTCAAGTTTTCAAAATTTTTTGAGACTTGTATTGTGGCCTAGCATATGATCTATCCCCCAAAATGTTCCATGTGCTGATGAGAAAAATGTCTACTCTGTAGCAGTTGGATAGAATGTTCTGTAGATGCTGTTAGATCAATTTAGTCTAGGGTACAATTTAACTCTGCCATTTCTCTATTGATTTTTCTGACTGGATAATTTATTAATTGGTGAAAGTGTAGCATTAAAGCCCTTACAACTATTTCACTCAAGTTTATTTATCCCATTAGGCCTATCAATGTATGTTTCTACATTTGAGAACTTCATTATTGGGTGCATATGTATTTTGAATTGTTATTTATTCTTGCTGGATTAACCCCTTTATCATTACATTATGACTCTATCTTATCTGCTTTTGATTTAAAGTTTATTTCATCTGATGCAATTATGACTATCCTGCTCTCCTATGGATTCCCTTTGCTGGAATATTTCCTCTCTCACCTTAAGCCTACTTAGCAGTGAAGTGACTTTCTTTTGAGCAACAACTAGTTTGGCTGTGTTCTTGTATCTGTTCAGTCATTCTTTTACTTTTAATTGGAGAATCTAATCCATTTACATTCAAAGTAATTATCGATAAGTAAGATTTTACTACAGTTATTTTGGAACTTATTTTCTAGTTTTATTGCAGTTCCTATTTTGTTACCATTTTCTCCTCTTTTGTGGTTAAGTGATTTACTCTAGTAGTGTGCTTTCATTCTTCCTTATTATTTTTCATTTGTCCATAATATATTTTCTCTTTGTGATTATAATGAAGCTTACAAACATTTTAATTATATAGAGCTATTTTGAAATGAGAGCAACATAATGGTAAAGATAAGCAAAGAAACACGAGAATTTTAAAAACCCAGAAAATAGACTAATATAAAAGTCAATGCTTGCACTCCATTACTACAAATCGTTTGAATTTTTGATGCCCTATTTTAAATTTTCCAATGTTATCAATCTCTTATCATATTAATGTAGTTATTATTATTTTAATTGTTTTATTTTAGTTTTATGCTAAAGATGTTAATGGTTTATGTGCCATTGTTTACAGGACTACAGTATTCTGAATTTGTCTTTTACCAGTGAATTTTGTACATTTTGATGATTTATTTTTATTCATTAATACCTCTTTATGTTTTGGATAATTTCCTTTAGCATTTCTTATAGAACAGGTCTGTTGGGGATATATTCTTTCAACTTTGGTTTGTCTGGGAATGTCTGTATCTTTCCTTCATTTCTAAATAATGGCTTTGCTTAGTTCAGTATTCTTGGTTCCTTAAGTGCCATGAAGATCTCATGTACCTTCTGGCCGATACGGTCTCTTCTGAGAAGTTTGCTGACCATGGAATTGGAATACCCTTATGTGTTCTTTGTTTCTTTTCTCTAGCTGCCTTGAGACTCTTCTCTTTATCCTTCACCATTGAAAGCTTGATGATCATAAAATGTCTTGGGGTAAAGTTGGTTGAGTTGAATCTGAGAGGTGACCTTCCACCTTCGTGTACCTGGATATTTGTATTCTTCTCTAGGTTTGGGAAACTTTCTGCTATTATCTCTTTGAATAAGCTTTCTATTCCTTTGGTATTCTCAAGTCCTTGAACTGCAATAACCTAATATATGCTCATTTAATACTATCCCAAGGTTCCCATGGTTTTCTTTCTCTTCATTTTTTTTCTCCTCCAAAAGTTTGTATTTTCAAATAGTCTGTCTTTAAACTCACCAGTTATTTTTTCCATTTGTTCTATCCTGCTATTATTGTCTTCTATGATGTTTTTAATTTCACTTAGTGTATATTTTTCATCTCAAGGATTTTTTTTTTGAGATTGCTTCCATCTCTCTGTTAGTTTACCTGTTGAAGTCTGGAATTATGTCCCCCACCCCCTCTCTCTTTTATTGAGCATCCTTAAAAAAAGCTATCTTAAATCTACATCAGAATTTGTTTATATTACTTTTCACAAAGAAGTTGCTGAAAGCTAAGAAGGAAGCTCCTGCCCCTCCCAAAACTGAAACCAAAGCCAAAGCTTTGAAAGTTAAGAAGGCAGTGTTTCCTAAGGGCTGCTTTGTGGCATAACATATGGTCTATTTTCAAGAAGGTTCCATGTGTTGCTGAGGAGAAAGTGAATCCACTCATTGATGGATGGAATATTCTATATATGTCTATTAAGTCTAGGTTATTGATTGTGTTATTGAGTTCTATGGTTTCTTTGTTTGGTTTTTGTTTGGAAGATCTATCTAGTGGTGACAGCAGTGCATTAAAGTCACTCAGAATTATTGCATTGTGGTCTATGTGATTCCTGAAATTGAGAAGGATTTGTTTGATGTACAGGGATGCACCATTGTTTGGGGCATAAATATTTACTATCATTACGTCTTCCTGATTTATGGTTCCCTTAAGCAGTATGAAATGTCCTTCTTTATCCCTTCTGACTAACTTTGGCTTGAAGTCCACTTTATCTGATATAAGGATGGAAACCCCCGCTTTTTTACTGAGTCCATGTGTGTGGTAGGTTTTTTCCCATCCTTTTAGTCTGTGGATGTCTTTTTCTATGAGATGAGTCTCTTGCAGGCAGCATATTGTTGGGTCTTTCTTTTTAATCCATTCTGCCAGTCCATGTCTCTTGATTGATGAGTTTAGGCCATTAACGTTCAGGGTTATTATTGAGATATGATTTGTATTTCCAGTCATTTGGCTTATTTTTGGTTTTTTACCTTGGCTTGGTTTCACCTTTGAGTGGGTTTTTCTCTAAGGTAGTTCCTCCCTTTGCTGACCTCCATTGTTGTTTTTCATTTCGTCCTCATGGAATATTTTGTTGAGAGCATTCTGTAACACAGGCTTTCTATTTGTAAATTCTTTTAACTTTTGTTTATCATGGAAGGATTTTATTTCATCTTCAAATCTGAAGGTTAGTTTTGCTGGGTATAGGATTCTTGGTTGGCAACCATGTTCTTTCAGAGCTTGAAATATGTTGTTCCAGGCCCTTCTAGCTTTTAGAGTCTGGGTTGAGAAGTCTGCTGCTATCCGTATTGGCTTCCCCCTATATGTAATCTGATGCTTTTCTCTCGCGGCCTTCAAAATCCTATCTTTATTTTGAATGTTAGGCATTTTCATTATAATGTGCGTTGGTGTGGATCTGTTGTGATTTTGTGCATTTGGTGTTCTGTAAGCCTCTTGTATTTGATTTTCCATTTCATTCTTCAAGTTTGGGAAATTTTCTGATATTATTTCATTGAATAGGTTGTTCATTCCTTTGGTTTGTATCTCTGTGCCTTCCTCAATCCCAATAATTCTTAAATTTGGTCTTTTCAGGATGTCCCATAGTTCTTGGAGATTCTTTTCATGATTTCTTACCATCTTCTCTGTTTGGGCAACTTTATCAGATCATAATGGACTGAGAGAAGAAATCAATGACAAAATAAAAAACAGAAATTACTCTAACACCTGGAGACTAAATAATATGCTATTGAATGAACCATGGATAACAGAAAACATCAGGGAGGCGATAAAAAAATTCTTAGAGGTCAATGAGAATGACGATACAACATATCAAAATCTCTGAGACACTATGAAAGTGGTACTAAGAGGAAAATTCATTGCATGGAGCACATTCCAGAAAAGAATGAAAAGTCAACAACTAAACAACCTAACATTACAGCTCAGAGCCCTAGAAAAAGAAGAACAGAATAACAGCAAAAGTAGTAGAAGACAGGAAATAATTAAAATCAGAGCTGAAATCAATGAAATTGAAACAAAAGAAATAATTCAAAAAATTGACAAAACAAAAAGTTGGTTCTTTGAGAAGTAAACAAAATAGACAAACCCTTAGCACACTAACAAAGAGAAGAAGAGAGAAAACTCAAATTACTAAAATTCGTGATGAAAAAGGAAATATCATGACAGACACCACTGAGATTCAGAACATAATGAGAAGCTACTTTGAAAATCTGTATTCCAACAAAATAGAAACTACGAAGACATTGACAAATTTCTGGAGACATATGCTCCTCCCAAACTGATCCAGGAGGACATACACAATTTAAACAAATCAATATCAAGCAATGAAATAGAAGAAGCCATTAAAAATCTACCATCCAAGAAAAGCCCAAGACCAGACAGATTCTCAGTCGAGTTCTACAAGACCTTCAAAGAAGAACTCATTCCAATACTTCTCAAAATATTCCAGGAGATAGAAAAAGAGGGTACCCTACCAAACTCATTCTATGAAGTTAATATCACCCTCATACTCAAACCAGGAAAAGACACATCAAGGAAAGAAAATTTTAGACCAATATCTTTGATGAATATAGATGCAAAGATCCTTAACAAAATATTGGTAAACCGTATCCAAAAACATATTAAGAAAACCGTGCACCACGATCAAGTGGGGTTCATCCCTGGAATGTAAGGGTGGTTTAACATCTGTAAATCAATAAACGTAATCCATCATGTCAATAGACTGAAGGATAAGAATCATATGGTTATTTCAATTGACACAGAAAAAGCATTCGACAAAATACAACACCTCTTCATGCCCAAAACACTAGAAAAAATAGGGATAGTAGGATCATACCTGAACATTGTAAAGGCTATTTATGCTAAGACCATGGCCAACATCATTCTTAATGAAGAAAAACTGCAAGCATTCCCTTCAAAACTGGGAACAAGACAGGGATGTCCTCTTTCACCACTTCTATTCAACATGTCCTCGAAACTCTAGCCAGAGCAATTAGGCAGACTAAAGAAATTAAAAGGATACGAATAGGAAAAGAGGAACTTAAGCTGTCGCTATTTGCTGATGACATGATTTTATATTTAGAGGATCCAAAAAACTCCTCCAGAAAACATCTAGACCTCATCAATGAATTCAGCAAAATAGCAGGCTATAAAATCAACATGCATAAATCTAAAGCATTTTTATACGCAAGCAACGAAACAGCTGAAAGGGAAATGAGGAAAACAACTCCATTTGCAATAGCCTCAAAAAAAAAAAAAAAAAAAACCAACAACATCAACAACAACAACAACAACAACAAAAAACACTTGGGAATCAATCTAACCAAAGAGGTAAAAGATCTCTACAATGAAAACTTCAAAACATTGACAAAAGAAATTGAGGAAGACCTTAGAAGATGGAAAGATCTCCCATGTTCTTGGATAGGCAGAATTAATATTGTCAAAATGGCCATATTACCAAAAGTGCTATACAGATTCAATGCAATTCCAATTGAAATCCCAATGATATACCTTACAGAAATGGAGCAAGCAATCATGAAATTCATCTGGAAAAATAAGAAACCCAGAATAGCTAAAGCAATCCTTAGCAGGAAGAATGAAACAGGGGGTATCGCAATACCAGAACTTCAACTATACTACAAAGCAATAGTAACAAAAATGGCATGGTATTGGTACCAAAACAGACGTAGATCAATGATACACAAACCCAAATAAATACAATTTTCTCACACTAGACAAAGGTGCCAAAAATATGCAATGGAGAAAAGATAGCCTCTTCAACAAATGGTGCTGGGAAAACTGGAAATCCATATGCAACAGAATGAAACTAAACCCCTATCTCTCCCCTGCACAAAAATCAACTCACAATGGATCAAGGACTTTGAAATCCGACTAGAGACCCTTCATCACATAGAAGAAAAAGAAGGTCCAAATCTTCAACTTGTTGGCTTAGGATCAGACTTCCTTAACAGGACTCCCATAGCACAAGAAATAAAAGCAAGAATCAATAACTGGGATAGATTCAAACTAAATAGCTTTCTCTCAATAAAGGAAACTATCAGCAATGTGAAGAGAGAGCCTAGAGAGTGGGAGAATATCTTTGCCACTCATACTTCAGATAGAGCACTAGTTTCCAGAATATATAAAGAACTCAAAAAACTCTACACCAAGAATACAAATAACCCAATCAACAAATGGGCTAAGGATATGAACAGACACTTCACAGAAGAAGATCTACAAGCAATCAACAAACGTATGAAAAAATGTTCAACATCTTTAGTAATAAGAGAAATGCAAATCAAAACTACCCTAAGATTCCATCTCACCCCAATTAGAATGGCAATTATCAAGAATACAAGCAACAATAGGTGTTGCCGAGGATGTGGGGAAAAGGTACACTCATACATTGCTGGTGGGGCTGCAAATTAGTGCAGCCACTCTGGAAAGCAGTGTGGAGATTCCTTAGAAAACTTGGAATGGACCCACCATTTGACCCAGCTATCCCACTCCTCGGCCTATACCCAAAGGACTTAAAATCAGCATACTACAGAAATACAGCCACATCAATGTTCATAGCTGCTCAATTCACAATAGCCAGACTGTGGAACCAACATAGATGTCCTTCAATTGATGAATGGATAAAGAAACTGTGGTATATAGATACAATGGAATATTACTGAGCTATAAAGAATAATAAAATTATGGCATTTGCAGGCAAATGGATGAAATTGGAGAATATCATGCTAAGTGAGATAAGCCAATCTCAAAAAACCAAAGGAAGAATGATATCGCTGATAAGTGGATGATGACACATAATGGGGAGTGGGAGGGGGGTAAGAATGGAGGAAGGAGGGACTGTGTTGAGGGAAAAGAGGGGTGGGAGGGGTGGGGGGAAGGAAAAAAAAAAAAAGAAGGCAGTGTTGAGTGTGTCCACAGCCATAAATAGAAGATTCGCACATTACCTACCTTCCAGCAACTCAAGATGTTGTGGCTCTGGAGGCAGCCCAAATATTCTCAGAAGAGGGCCCCCAGGAGAAACAAGCTTGATCACTATGCCATTAAAGCTCCCCTGACCACTGAGTCACCATGAAGAAGATTGAAGACAACAACACACGTGTCTTCACTGGGGAAATCAAGGCCAACAAACACCAGATCAAACAAGCTGTAAAGAAGCTCTATGACATTGATGTGGCCAAGGTTGACACCCTTATCAGTCCTGATGGAGAGAAGAAGGCATAGGTTGGTCTGGCTTCTGATTATGAAGCTTCGGATGTTGCCAACACAATTAGGATCATCTAAACAGAGTCTAGCTCTCTAATTCTAAATATACCCTTTTTTTCCAACCTAAAAAAAAAAAAAGAATTCGCTTACACCAATTAGTATTGTGTTGATTTCTGGCACCTTATTTTGATTATTAGGGGAGATTGTGATTTCCTGAAATCTACTGATGCTTGTGTGGAATGCCACCTAGGCATTGAAGAATTAGAAATTTATTCCACTTTTCATAATTGGTTATTCTGTGTGGGCATGCTTTTCAGAAATTCTAAGCAGAGTGCTTCTTTCCTGAGTCTATAGTCACTTTACATTTTCAGGAGTAGGTGGTGCCTTTTGCTCAGGTTTGCTGCAAGTCCACAGGTGGCAAATACTTGCTCTATCACCACGAGAAAGCAATTGGAGCCCAGATTTTCCTCATAACTGAAGTTGCAGAATTTTTTTCATCAGGAACTAGATGAGTACCTTAAAAGGGTACTCCATCACATGGGAATGGAGCAGGCCCAGAATCCTTGTCCATACTGCGAGGCACTGCAGGATTCTGTGTGGCTCTGGGCAGAATCACCATGGATGGATCAGCCCCAAGGTCCTAGGTCATGCCTATGGACACCAACACCCATACTTTGTCATATCTTGAGTCCAAAGCCTTCTGTGGCCAGCACGACAGTAGGATAGGACCAAGGTCCACAGTACCATGGGATTTTTAACACTGAGGGATACCTGTAGCCCAAGAATACTGCAGTGAGCCAGAGATGGTGCTAGACAAAATAGAAATCCAATTGACTAGGTCCACATGCCTCCCCTTGACACCAGGTCTATTACATGGGCTCTGTCCCTGGGCAAAGACATAGGCTTGGAAGCTATTAAGATTTGCTCAGTGTTAGATTTCACCAGCCTAATGATTTTCCAGGCATAGTCCTTGGAACTAGTGCTAATTACCCTGCCTACCCACAACAAATGGACTGTTGCTCTACCTGATGCTATTCCATGTTGAGATAGTATTGCTGAAAATAATCCCTTAGCTACCAAGGCTGATGCTTATCTCAATGCATTTTAGTCTTCTAGCTGCAAGGACCTGCACAGTGTCAGGGGTGCCCTGAGGATCAAACCCCAACTGGCAGCAATGCAGCCCCAAACTGAAGACCATCCCAGTGGGGTGCAGGTCTCTGTCTGGTTCTGGGACAGGTCTAGAGGCCCCTACCTTCTTCAATGACATTTATTATTATTATTATTATTATTATTATTTTCAAACCTGGAACTATGATCCATCATCTGGTTTCTTTGGCTCTTGTAATTTGATGCATGGATGACTGTTTAAACTGGAGTTACAGTGGGGAGATGAGTGCAGGAGAGTTTTAGACATTATCTTATTCTGCCTACCTTTGCTATTTTCTTTGCAAATTAAACATTTTAGTACTTGGAAAGTTTTTATGAAATATCACTTTTTCCTCCAAAAGATTCTATGCATACTTATAAGCATTCTAAAACCACGACTTCATTTTAAATCAGTATATTTAAACTGAATTAAAAATGTGCCTAAAATGAATATAAAACATAAACACAACTCATTCTAAAATGATGAGCTTAAGTTGATTTTAGAAATGATGCCAAATGCATTCAAGTATAATTTGTGCTTCCCATAACCCTACCCTCTGTCCTAGTGATAGAAGTTGGGGCATTCTCTATTTTTGTCTGAGAATAGAGTTTGATTCCTTTGAGGTGTCTCCCATGAGAAACTTTTGAACAAGGTTGACTTACATGCAGTAGACCTTGGAAACTGAGCTCCCTCATGAACCCAGGCAAGGTCTTAGGCACTACACAGAATTTGAATGATGAGTGGAAGTTCAGTTTGGCAGGACAAATAACTCCAGAGCATATGATGATATTTGTTACGCCGCCATTCAGGTGATAGACATTCTGATTCTTCAAAGAAGGCAGCCAAAAATGGTGCTGAGGAAAAGGTAAATGGAAATGGCCTGGGGATGGGATTGTGGATGGAATAATGGGTAGATTGTAGGGAAAGATGTTACTAATAAAGGTCAAAAGATATAGCCCTCAGATGGGAACAAAGTGAGATATTATTTAGAAAGCAAGCTAAAAGTCCCATTACAAAATTGTGTGGTTACAGTAAGCCTGTTTTTGACTCATGTGAGTTATCGATCTAGGATTTGTTAACTACCCTACATCATATTCAAGATTGGATGAGTGTTTGATCCTGAACTGTTATTAAACTTACAAGAGGGAGTCACATTGCTATAACTATGGAAGGATAATTCTATAAGAGTTTCCAAAGAGAAATTTGCAAGAAAGACTTTGTTCAAGACTATTATAACATGGTGACTACAGCTAATAAAAATATTGTATGATTGAAAAATACTAAGTGTGAATGTTAAATATTCTCACCACAAAATGGTAACTATGTGAGATAATGCATACATTCATTAGCTATTTAGTTATTCCACAATGTGTGTATCCTTCAAAACATCATGTTCTACAGGACAAATGCATACAATTTATGTGTCAATTTAAAAATATCTTCAATTTTTTTAAAAATAAAAGGTTGTTGCAATAAGGAGAACTAAATTCTATTGAAAAAGTTGCAAAAGAGTTTTCAAAACCTTAGAAGATGGAAAGATATCCTATGTTCTTGGACAGGCAGAATTAATATTGTCAAAATGGCCATACTACTAAAAGCACTATACAGATTCAGTGTGATTTCAATTAAAATTCCAATGATGTACCTCATAGAAATAGAGAAAGCAATCATGAAGTTCATTTGGAAAAATAAAAGACACAGAATAGCCAAATAAATCCTTAGCAGGAAGAGTGAGGCAGGAGGCATCACAATACCAGAGCTTAAACTATACTACAGAGCCAGAGCAACAAAAACGGCAAAAATGACACCAAAATATACAGGTAGATCAATGGTACAGAATAGAAGACACAGAGACAAACCCACATAAATACAGTTATCGCATACTAGACAAAGGTGCCAGAAACATACAATGGAGAAAAGATAGCCTCTTCAACAAATGCTGCTGGCAAAACTGTAAATCCATATGCAGTAAGATGAAACTATACCCCTGTCTCTTACCCTTCACAAAACTCAACTCATAATGGATCAAGGATTTAGGAATTAGACCACAGACCTGCACCAAATAGAAGAAAAAGTAGGACCAAATCTTCATCATGTTGGCTTAGGACCAGACTTCCTTAACAAGACCCCCAAAGCACAAGAAATAAAAGCAAGAACTGATAAATGAGATCGATTCAAACTAAAAAGATTTTTCATCATAGGGAGCAATCAATAATATGAAGAGACAGCCTACAAAATTGGAGAAAAATCTTTGCCACACACACCTCAGATAGAGCACTAATCTCCAGAATTTATAAAGAACTCAAAAAACTTAACACCAAAAATACAAATAACCCAATCAATATATGGGCTAAGGAACTGAGCAGACACTTCACAGAAGAAGAGCTACAAGCGATCAATAGATACATGAAAAAATGTTTAACATCTCTAGTAATAAGACAAATGCAAATCAAAACTACCCTAAAATTTCATCTCACCCTAATTAGAATGGCTATTATCAAGAATACAAGCAACAATAGGTGTTGATGAGGATGTGGGGAAAAAGGTACACTCATACATTGCTGGTGGAGTTGCAAACTGGTGCAGCCACTCTGGAAAGCAGTATGGAGATTCCTCAGAAAACTTGGAATGGACCCACCATTTGACCCAGGTATCCCACTCCTTGGTTCATAACTAAAGAACTTACAATCAGCATACTACAGTGATGCAGCCACAACAATGTTTATAGCAGCTCAATTCACAATAGCTAGATTGTGGAACCAACCTAGACGCCCTTCAATAGATGAATGGATAAAGAAACTGTGGTATATATACACAGTGGAATATTACTCAGTCATAAAGAAGAATAAAATTATGGCATTTGCAGGTAAATGGATGCTAAGTGAGATCATGCTAAGTGACATAAGCCAGTCCTCAAAAAATAAAGGCCAAATGTTTTCTCTGATAAGTGGATACTGATACATAACAGGGAGAGGGCAAGGGGGTAAGGGAAGAATGGAGGGGAATGTTGGATTGTGTAGAGGGAAATGAGAAGAGGGGAGGGCGTTGGGGGAAGGAAAGATGGTAGAACATCATTACCCTATGTACATGTATTTACATGAATGGTGTGACTCTACATCATGTAAAACCAATGTGATAACACAAATTCACTTGTGTACAATGAATCAAAATGCATTCTGCTGTCATGTATAACAAAATAGAATCAACGAAAGAAGTTTTCAAGCCCTGTGTTAGTGGGTAAGTTGTGGAGGACTTCAGGAGGGATGTGGTCAGTGTGATCAGGGCATTTATGTTTGTTAATTGATGCTTCACATAGAAACTGGGAGTCAGGGACCCCATCCTTCTTGATTAAATTTCTAAGGGTGGCCTTCGGATCCTGAGAAGAACACTCCTGGTTTATAAAGCTGGCTTTGACTGGAATAAGATTTACATCTCAAAAAGACAGAGAAAGAATTCATGCATAGCAAGTTTTCTAAAGTAAACGAGAAAGGGGAAGTCAGGAACACACAGTTAGGGGAAAAACAGCCTGAAGTTTGGCCAGAATGCAACAGTAAGGGAGTCTTGGTCAGAGTAACAGAAAGGAGGAAAGGGGGGGGGATATTGTTTATTATATACTGAAGATGAATCTTATAAAGTAGATTTGTTTGCTTTTCATGCATGGAGAAATTGAGTTCTAGAGAGAGAAAGAACTTTATGTTACATAGCCAGTAACCAGAGCAGTCAGTATCTGAACCCAGCTATTGCTGACCAGATGGATCATCTTAAATCCTATACATTTCAAAACCACCTTCCTTCAATATAAGAATAAATTCTGGATATTATATAGGCATATATATATATTATATATATACTTGCCTTTAATATAATTATATATATATGATTACATATGCATATATATGATTACATATATATATGATTATATATATATATACACAAACACACTAACCTTGTATTACATAGGATTATTTTTTTAATGTTCCTGGCAGTATCCCCTTCTCTTACTCAAGGTATATACTAGTTGACTATCCATGAGTACTTACACAATGGCCTCTACCTAGGTAACCTGCTATTAACATCTTAGGATGTGGCACAGGATCACATAGGATGCTGCATTTTCTCCCTCTGGAGATCAGAAAAAGGAGAGGGTGACTTCAATTGGAAAAAAAAAAATCTGCTAATTCAAATATGTGTCTCATTATAAGTCTTGTAGACATTCAGTGATGATTGCTCACAGCAGTGCGTGATGCCATGGATTCACATAATAGCATGGATTTCAAGCAAGAAAATGTAATTATACCTACGGGCATAATGGCTGCAGTAGGCCTGACGTGTACAGTTCTTCATCCAGCACCACTCTCGTATTTCATGGGGCAAATGAGAAAGAGTTCAGCCAACATTAAGGCAAATTTCCTACAAGTGCTCTAGAATAAACTGTTTACACATTTTCATTTTGCCTTTCCATAGTTATTGAAATAGAAATAAAGTGGGAAAAAGAAAAGAACCTCACACTAATCACTTGTCGAGTCTAATTTATATCATGGTGTCACCTAATTTGGCAAGAATTAGGCGCAGTTCTTTTTCCCAAATGTGTTATTCCTAATGATGTCCTGAATCATAAACAATGCCAGAGCTCATCATTTCTACAAATATTCCATTTTCAGTAATCAGGAAGAGCACCAATGTTTAACATTTAATTAGTGACACATAACCTAGTCATTTTTGCCTAATTTTAGTGAACATATTTAGTGAAACTTTTTAAACAGTTTCCTCTCTGTATCTATGTTAACCTTTATGTATTTGTATCTGAAGTATTTGTACTGACATGGATCCTTTTTATCCTTGAAAGGAAATTCTTCACATAATCCACTTTGGTAGTTCATAATACTTTAATGAAATGATTGCAGTTGTCGGTGCCTCTGAGTCATCTTATCCTCTTCTTGCATGCTTGCTTTTGATGAGGAACGTTACGGGTATGGCCTGTAGCTTTTTCCATTCTTTGATCTAGTAAATTAGCAGCTTACATACTCATGAGTGGTGGCAAAGGCCCATTGCTGAAGAGCCGCCAAGTTGCCAGGCCCAGATCTGATGCCATGTTAGCAGTGCACACTGGGAGGGAAAGCAGGGGGACAGGAGCCTGGGAAGGGTGCAGAAGTCAGGGAGAGACTGGGTGCTGAGTCGCTGGAGGTACAGGGACACCATGGGGACTATAAGAAGGAAATGGCACTGATCGCCACACCTCATATTCAATTCTTATTTTCTCTTCTGTTAAAACATAAATGACTGCACTTTAGAAATGAAGTTGATTTTAATGATGCTGGTATTATCAATAAACAGAGAGGGAGAAGGGATTGAAGAAGTCTTAATTTTCTTTAGCAACAGCTTTTTTTTTCCTCCATAAAATGAAGGGTGGTGATTGAGTGCCTGCAAGGTAGCTCCTTGTGTTCCGATTTTGCAGCTCTTTAAGTTCACAACCAGAGTAATTTATGTTTATACAGATTTATATTTTACGATAATTTAATATTCATTTTATAAGGAGGTATCTCAATCTAGAAACTGAGCCCTGATTTCATGTGTGATTATGTTGTTTATTTTTTTTCATCTACTTCTATTTTCCCCTCGACTTTCTTTCTCCATTTCTGAATCTTTCCAAACCTAGAACAAGCCTTCTATTTGCTTGTCAGTTTTGGCATTGGAGAAGAGCATTGTACTCAGGAGATTCTATTTTACTGTCCCTTCTGGAAGAAGCTCTGCAGTGAGGTTTGCTTTACCTATGCTTCAATGCTTGAGGGGTCGGCGGGGAGATGCTTATTTATTTATTTTTGGTATTGAGGATTGAACCCAGGAGCGCTTAACTACTGAGGCATAACCTCAGTCCTGTCTTATTTTTTCTCTATGAGACAGGGCCTCATTAAGTTACCCAGGCTGGCTTTGTACTTATGATCCTCCTGCCTCAGCCTCCTGAGTTCCTGGAATTTCAGGTATGCACCACCATGCCTGGCTGGGGTGGGGGTACTCTTTAAACTTTTCTCACAGAATGACAGAGGAATGATGCAAGTATAAATATTATATATATATATTTATATAATGTGTATTCATATGTATTACATATACATACATATATATACGAGTCTCAATGTCGACTGTCACTGTTTTTAGTCAGAGGCACACATAATTCCTACTTTATTTTTGCTATGAAAATAAGAGACAAGATAGAAACCATAGCAGTATAGTGCTTATAAGGGATAGAATGCTGAATTTTGTGTTGCTTTAAAATTAATTCAGTATTATTAGTTCACTCAAGTTTAGGTTTTTTGTATTTTAGGGTTTGGTGTCTGAGTAGAATGTTAAGAACAGAATTAAGCATGGAGTCAACTCTGCATTGTCAGTTTGGCTGGAAGTTATATACCTATTGAGTCTCTTTTAGATTTCCTCGTCTCTTACAAATACATATATCTTCTTTTTATTTTTGAGCACATTATAAACAGGACACCCTTCTTCAGAGGTCTTATTCTATGCTAACTAAGAAACTATGCATTATATTGTTATTAAGACTGACATATTGGCTTGGCTGAATTAATTTGTATAATATTTTTGAAACATCTTTCTCTTTACTTTTCTGAAATTTCAACAATGTCTCTTTCTAGTTAGAAATTAGACTACGGCATAAATCAACATCAGTGTTATCCATGACATAGTTAAAAAATAGCTTAGATTTAACATGAAAATTTTCTCTGTCTCACTCTCTTTTTCTCTATCTCTGTAACTCTGGCTCATTCACCATATCCACGGTGGTTGCTAAGTCCTTCTATGTTTGTTTCATGTCCACCTATTCCTCTCTTCCATTCCTATTTCCTCTTTCAGGCTTCCTTTGCCTATCATTTAGGTCATTATAGTATATGATATTATAATTCTGACTTTAGTTTTTCTCTTAAAATTAATTCTAACTGTCAGCTTAATGTTCTCAAATACATCTGATAACAGATAACCACCTATGGCTCACAATTTCCATATAAATAAAATCTATAGAATTTAGTCCAACATTAAAAACTCAATTCTATTTTTTTAAATTGGCTTATCTCATACTGTTTCTATAGATTTCCTCTGAATTAGGGCAGTCACATTAGTTACCGTAATTATATCTCTGTACATTGTGCATGATTTATTAACCTCCCTATCTTTGTTCAAATTCTTCTTTTTCTCTCTTTTCTCATAACCTCTTGCCCAAATCATAACAACAGTTGGAACTCGGGTTGCAGATGATCCCTGAAACTGACTGTGATCTTTCCGTATACTGTTCTTTCAATGATGTCTCTAATAATACTTCTCTTAATGACACTCAGAACTTTCTGTGTTCCATACCAATTGCCATGTACTTGAGGACTTTCTTCTGGGAGACCATCGCTCCTTGAAAATAGACCTGATTCCTTTCTTTTGTATTTGGAATTGAGAAATACTTATTTTGATGGCCCCAAAGTGCCTACATGCTCAATAGATAGCTGATACATGACTGAGATTCTCTTAGAGTGGATGAATGAATCAAAATACAATACACATTTTTAAAATGGGCATTTGAGGATGTTTTGAAGGGATGTTTTTGTTTTTTTCTCTAATGCAGTTATGAGATTATGACTGTTAGGAGAGAAGAGGGGAATGGAGAAAGAAGTTTTAGGCAAGATTGATGTTTTTAAGAACAGATGTCACTTGTGACCACATTGTATTTAATAAGGGAATAGCAGAAAATTCTGCTTTCCAACGTGGTGAGGGAAGAGTTGAAAAATAAAATGGTCTAGATTGACTTGATTTCTAAATTTTCTTCAACAGTATTTTGCTCTTCAGGATCAGAATTTAAGGCAGTGCATAGTGAAAGATGTTTTTAAGTTTTATTTTAAAACCGTTTTGCCTTACTAAAAAATCATCTTCATAAAGACTTAAAATAATACAGGGGACTCCATTGCTCTGGGCTCAAGATGAGGTAACACATCATGGCAGAACGGTGTGGGGGAGGAAAGTAGCTCCGAAAATGACAATCAGGAAGTGGATGCACCACTCATCAGGGACAAAATATAAGCCCCAAAGGCATGACCCCAGTGACCCACCTCCTCTAGCCACATCCTATCTGCCTACAGTTATCACCCAGTTAATTTGTTCAAGTGAATTACTGAATAGGTTAAGGCTATCAGAACTCGATTATTTCATCTCAAAATTTTCTTGCTTTATCTCACACATGAGCTTTTGGGAGATACCTCATATATAAACTACAATATCCTCAAATGATTTTGTATTACTAGGTGTTCTCACCAGAAGTGGAAGTCAGGTCACTATTTGAACTTTCTTATCTGGTTCTACACACTATTCTTTAATAGGGATTCAGGACATTGGTGATCAGCCAGAAGAGAGAAACTAGTTTTGTGGGGAAAAAAGAAAAACTTGAATGTCTATTATATCTAGAAAATTAAAGTCACAGGAATGTTCAGCCCAAGAATGGAAAACTTTGCAGGAAAGAATCAGTGTCACGTGAATGGACTTCCCCTGCAGGAAAAGTTAGGACAGATGAATGAAGATTGTAGAGAATAAGCTTTCATTTCAACCCAAAGAGTTCCTAAAATATTTTAACTGCCCAGATGTGAAAGAGGCATTGTAATAAAGTGACAAGAGAAGGATGAATTTCATTAATAACAGTTGCAGTTACAGCAAGCAGTGATATAGTAGGGTGCTATTGATAGTATTGTTGAAGCAATGTAAACTTCAGTAGTATAATTCACTCAAACACACATAGCAAATCACAGTAATAGGTGCTTGTATTAGGTGTCAGTTTGGACTTTCAATAGTAAGAGTAGAATTTTATGAAATGCTATCTCTTTTAATTCCTCATGAAGGATGAATCTAAGGGATACCCAGGAGTCTGACAGATAATTAGGATACCACTGAGAGCAAATTGATGACACCTTTCCCTAGTCAGAGATAGGGATAGGTGTAGGTTCAATAAATTAATAAAAATAAATGTATAACCATCACCTGCTTCATGCCCCAAAATATGAAATGAGAAAAGGCACAGATTTGTCAATGGTCACTTTAAAATCATGCAACCAGTTTTAGGCAGGAAAGAAAATGTTGAATTTAAGTTTTAGTCAATAAAGAACTGACCAGGAAAAATACTTAGGTAGAAAATCAGAGAACAGCAAACAAGAAAAGTTTCCAAGGTATGTATATTTGAGATTTGATTTCAGAGAGCTTGTTGTACATAAAAAAGGGCAATCCAGCAGCAGAAAGATCCCTGAACCAGGCTGAGATTCAAGAAATGTTGGCATCAGTCCCTGGGGAAACTTGGTAAAATGTCCAGCCTCAATTCTGATTATGCCTGTGGACTGACCCTGGTCCAGCATCCACACTCTTCCCTTAGGCCCATTTCTATTTACTTGTTCTTTGATTACAGCAATAGTAGAATCTACTGGGTAGCTCTGAGCCAGTGATCTCAGAGGTTTCAACTTTAAAAGTCCAGATGGTTTAGCTAAAAGGGTAGACTGCTCCTAATAGCAATAAAAGTACGAGGTTATCAGAACTGGGCATGCTGTGACTCTGAGATGTCTGAAGTCCAGCATGTGAAACCTGGTGGTTTATGGACAGAATTAGCTACATTAACTTAAGACACCAACTGAAAATAGCAGACTTGAACAAGAGAGTTTCATTTGTTTTTTTTTTTACACAAAGATGGAGGAGAGCCATTCTACTGGGTTCTCAGAGAACCAAGTGATTTCATCATGTGACTATACTATCTCTGGTGTTGCAGAATGAAGGAAGGGAGAGGGGAGGACTTGCCTCTCTACTGTGAGTTTCAAATATCCTATTAGCCAGAACATGGTCACATGCCACATCCATTTGCAAGGGAAACAGAAATACTGCCTTTATTCTCGGTGGCCATGTGATCCAGATAAAAATTCTATTACTCTGAAAGGAAAGAATGGATTAATGAGTTAGATGAGTGTGTCTGTGGAAACCTGGACACCCAAGCATGAGCATACACACTCTCTGTATCTTTCTTTTTACCACTCTAATTTTCAGTGAAACCACACTCGAGTCATTTACTAAAGAGTGCACATTAGTGTTCTTGCCATACAAGCAGACTCAGTGTTTCACTTGGCCAATTTATTTAGGGCAGAGTTTGGGGCAGGCCACATGGGTGGGTTTAGCTACAGTGAATCAGTGCATTTCTGTAAAGGAAAACTCAGCCCAATGGAATGACATTGTTGGGAGAACCCAGTGTGGATGATGCTCCATTGTACAGCCTAGATTAGAACAAGTGGATCTTTGGGGTGAGGGTGTCAGCTGGAGGAAGCTGACGTTCTAATTAGAAAAGTGATGAATTACCATACATTTTAAGTCATATTCCCAAATAGGCAAAGAGAAAAGGCTTTTCGTGGTTTAATCATGAGTTCATCACAGTCTCAGTGGTAGTTGATCATGATTAAACTGGAGAATTATTAGAAGACATACAATGAAAGGTACAAAAATACTGAGTGGGAGTCACAGTAGCAGCTGGGGAAAAAAAAAAACCCATAAAAACCACGGCAGTAATAAAAAAGGAGAAAAATATTCAGTGGTTCACTGAAGAGTCTGAGTTTGGCAAGAACGCCAGAATATCATCCAGAAATGTCAATCTGATAGGACCACGGATGAAGTAATATTCCATTCAATATGTTTCACAGTATTTCTCTGTTCTCTTATTTTAACCTTAAAAAGTAAGAATATCTGTATTTTGAACAACAGTTCATCCCAAGTGTAGTCAGACTTTGGCAATCATCCTCAGCAGCATTTCTAGGAGAGCATTGCATTCCAACATGATAGTGTCTGAAGTTGGGATTAGTTGAGCTCCTCTTGACACTATTCTTTATATCTCTGAAAATTTAGAAAAACCCGTTTTTCTTGCCAGTGAAAGCACCTGAGAAAATAAGAATCTTTGGTTTTTATGTGAACCTTTCCAAATACTTGACCACAGATAAGATTTTATTAAACTAGGATTCACTTAAAAGTAACTTTTTATTCACAATAAGATAACTTTTATCCCATGTACACTCACATGTATACACCACACATGTGTGTGAATATGTACAGATGCCACATAAGAAGGAAATTAACCCAATAGTTTAATAATTATTGTGCACAGATTTTGCTGAATATATTTAAAAAGTTGGCTTTGCAGATTGTTTAGTGTGTTGGTCTTTGTTTGAATTATAGGAAGCAACTGAATCTGCTGTATCATTAGAAGAAATCCAGCAGGGTTTTTGCTTCCAAAGTTTCTAGTTTTAAAGTCTAAAGAATTAGGATGAGAACCAAGTTTGTCTCCAGTTATGTATCTTTTAAATCATCTGTTAAGTAAATAATATTTTGATGAGATTTTCAAATAACAACTAATTAAGACATTTTTCTTTTTTCCCAAATGATGACAGAAGCAACTCCCTTCAACTTCATTTCTAACTGTGTATAGGTGTGTAATAATATTATTATTTTTCAAATTTTATAAAGCCTGAGTATTAGCATTTATACATCATTTTAGTAAAGACTTTCTGATAAGTGGCTAAGTTTTTAATTTTTATTAAAGCATTAGCCTAATTAAAAAATAGAGACATTTGAGGTTTTACTGTGGATTATAATCTATTTCTGGAAGTCTCAACTGGAAAATAAATAAGGGAAAATCATTCCAAGTTTTTGAGCAGCATCTTTAAAATATAAGAACATCAGTTTCCTTAGGGAGATGCTGAAACCAACTAATGGTAACATCATCTAAAAAAAATTCAACAGAGAACTTTCACAAATGTTTAAGTCATATGAATCAACTTTGAAATTTAACCGTCTCTTTCACCAAGATAGTGTGATAGAATTTAAGAGTAAAGTCAGTAGAAATCCTGAGCTTCCTGTGGTTGGAGTTTGAAAACAAGTGAGAGTGGGACAGAAAGAGTTCAGAAAGTGCCACCTCATTCTTGTAGGTTAATTTGCTTCAGGGGGCACAAAAGAAATTTTCCCTCAGAAAAAATTCTGACATTATTTAGAATGCTTTTGGAAGAGAGATTCTGCACACTAAATTCAGACTTACTAATGCAAGCACTTCCAATGCTGTGTTCTTTGCTTATAAAAACAAGCAAAGAATTAGCAGTCTTAAGGATTAGCTCAACCCTTTTCTTCTCCTTATCCCTCTAAGATCACTGTTGTGTACAAGTCAAAACTTAGAAGCAACTGGTTTCTCCTGTGATCACCAACTCTAGCACTGTTAAATAGTGTCCTCAGCTCCTCACGCTTCAGAATGTCTTCTGAACACTTTTGTTCCCAAGGTCTCCTTCAGACAGGTGGCTCTCCTGACACCTGGGCAGAGACCAGACCAGACCAAGTTCAGCAAAAGTTAATTCTTTTCTGCTGTAACTATCAAAACCACAAAGCCCATCCCTGTATATATTTGCATTCAAACACTGATTTGTAGGTGCAAATGCCCTAATGTTACCTTTTCCCCTGCAGTCTCGATCTTTGATTTTGAAAGAAGTCCTGTGAATCTATAAAGTATAAGTTCACTCATGAACTGCTTGCATGTTTATGAAAGTCCAACTGACTGCACAATAATTCAGCAAGAATATACAGGATAGAATCCCACTAGAGACAATGGGATTGTGTCCAGACAATCTAGAGAGAAATCGACCAGTCCAAGGCAGGAAAGGCCTAATTTAGGCAAATCTGCATTTGAGGAAAGCTACACTAAACCATACAGAACTTCACTCCAAACTTAGCGATGATGTGCTTTCAATGAGAAAGAGAATGCAAGTCCATAAGATTCTCTAGAAAAATCAAGTGACCATGTTAGTCATATTATTTGCATATTATTTGTGTGCTTCAGCTGTTTTGGAGGGAGTCTCTTAATTCTGGTATCTAAAATGCAAATGACTAATGCCCTGCTCTGGTTGTGGTCCCCAAGAGGGGAGCTCCTTTGTGGCTGCCCACCTCGAGCAGATGTCTTGTGTCTTGTTTGTTCCGAGTGTGCTGTGTCAGGAGAAATGTTGGAAGATACAGACATGAGGTAATAGAATATCTCTGACAAAAAAGAAATGGGGTCACTTATGATGGGAAATGTTTGAACTGCAGAAACTATTGGAAAACCAAAGATACTTTTTTTTTTTAATAGGTCTGGCTATTTTGTTGTCCTCAGTACAAAATGAGAAACATTCGTGTGGGTGTGTGTAGACACACACAAATACATGCACAGGCACATCCTTGTCCTTCTCAACAGAAAAAAAATGTCACATCAGAGAGTAAAGCAAACAGGAATGGAACAAGCAGACCTTTGACAAGACATTCCCTTATTGTTAGAAAGTGATTTGCATCTGGTCTTCTCACTGCCAAATGACTGGAAACTTGAGACTTAGGGAAAACACACACACACACACACACACACACACACACACACACACACAACTCCATTGATCTATATTACCCATGGAACACTTGATACTGAAAAAAAATTTGACTCCCAAACCTCCTTTGTCTTTGAAAAAATAAAAAAGCAAAAGACTTCACCATGTAATTGGTGTTGCAATCACAAAGCATTGGTCCTTATCTACAGATGGAGTTCCTTACACAATTTAAACGTCCCCTTTGAAGTAATTATTTTGACAATATAATCGTTTTGACCTTATGTTTTCAGTCAGCTGGGCAGGGTTTCTACATACTACTTGCTTCCCTCTGATGAAGTGAAACTTCTTCAAATTATTTTCAGTTTACTTTTGGCATGAAGATATGACATCAATATTTTGCAGTTAGAAAAAAATATCCTCTAAGCCATGGCTGATTTGAAGCTGCAAAGGCTCTTAAGTAGAGCAAATCTAATACTGGTTCAGGCAGCTCTTCCTGCTTAGATGGTTTGGAAACCAGGCAGCCCTGTCTGATTTAAGATTTCTCTGAATCCCACCATTTCCCATCACAAATCAGGACTGTCATCACATTATATGTGTGTCTGGGAAAGACCATGAGTGATTTAACCAGTGGAGATCTGAGTGGTAAGCAACTTTTAATTTTTCAACATTGCCCAATTGCACCCCCCAAAAGATTAACTGACCACTTTTTTGTTTTCATTGAGTGAATCAAAAGTGTTTGAGTTCCATGAGTGAACTGTAAATCCTTACATCTTAGACTTCCTTCACTGGGTAGATGGATTCATTCAGGACAATAAAACGGTAACATCGGGGCACCATTAGGAATTAAGATCAGGGAGGCAATATTCCTTTATTTTGTCTTTTACATTTATTTAGGTTTTTTAGAGTTTATAAATGAGTTGTCACTTTCATTTTGTCAGGAGGTTGACAAAAGAGGAAGTGACTTGTAACTCACATAATTAACTTCCCCACAGAAGTGTGTTTGAAGCAGTCAGTTCCACTCACAGCCATGTTCACATTGCAGGTGTTCTTGGTGCTGTGCTTGGACATTGGAGACACACGGCTGGCTAAGATATTGCTACCTCCAACCCATTATACTGCATCTGACTCAGAAGTCAACCTGAAGGTTTTTTCCCCTTAATGATCTTTACTAAAATAATTAATTTTTAATAATTAATTTACTAAATAATTAATTTGGGGCCAGATCGCAGTTGTACAGTGATTGAACTACTGAACCTGTTTGTTATGGTTTGGATGTGAGGTGCCCACCTAAAGCTCATGTGTGAGACAGTACAAGAAGGTTCAGAGGAGAAATGATTGAATTGTAAGAGTTTTAACCCAATAGGTAATTTAATCCACTGATAGGGATTAACTGAGTGGTAACTGAAGTGATAGGCTATGACTGGAGGATGTGGGAATTGGGGTGTGGCTTTGTGTATATGTGTGTATCTGGCAAGTGGACCCTCTCTCTGTTTCCTGATCATGACATGAGCCACTTCCCTCTACCTCTTCCTGATGCCATGATGTTCTGCCTCACATTGAGCCCTGAGGAATGGAGTTGGCTGTCCATGGACTTAGACCTCTGAAACTGTGAACCCCCAAATAAACCTTTCCTCCTCTACAGTTGTGGTGGTCAGGTCTTTTAGTTGCAGCAGTGAAAAAGATGACTAAAACAGAAATTGGTACCAAGAAGTGTCATCCTTACTGTGACTAACCTGGCCATGTGGTTCAGAAGCTTTTTGAGCTTTTTAGAATTGGTGGGAGGACTTTTGAGATGTGTAGCAGTACAAGCTGGAAACGCTTTAGGTTGTTGTAAGCAGAGCTTACTGGCTGATTCTGGTGGGAGCTCAGAAGACCAAAATGGAAGTAGGACTGTGGTTAGTTAAGACAGGGTTCAAGAGGGTTCAGAAAAGGACTCCATTGAAATTTTGAATAGAGACCATTTATGTTATGTTCTGGCTGAGAAGTTGTCTGCCTTTTGCCCATGTCCTGAGACTTGCTGTGAGGCTGATTTTAAAAGTGATGGACTTCTTAATCTGGCAGAAAAAATGTCCAGGCAGCTTAGCATTCAGGGGTTGGCATGGATTTTGCTGGCAGCTTTTAGCCAAATTTAATGTGATAATCAGGAGCAGAAAGATTTGAAAAACTTGAACTGGAAAGTTGGGCTAAGGAAGTTGGTGTTGTTAAAGACATTACTGCCACTAAAGAAATGCTAAAGACTTTGCCCAGAGTCAGTAAGAAAGATGACTTGAGGGCATCTCAGGAACTGGCAAGACTACACTCATCTCAAACTCAAGGATTTAAAGATGAAATTCTCTTGAGAAGAGACTAGTGGACCACTCTTCTTGTATAAGGGGGGCTAGGGAGTTTTCCAAGGTGCTCAGCACCCAGACACTCAGAGGCTGCTGCAACAAGGATCTCTGGAAGCTTGGCTATTACTTGAGATGGCAGCAGACCTCTGCATCAACCACGTGGTGCTGGTTCTGCAGGAATGCTGGATGCAGGAGTTAGGGGGGTCTTGAAGGCTTCCACCAAGATTTCAAAGGAAGGTCTAAGAGGCCAGCAAATTGCAGCAGGGTTGGAGTCTCTGAAGGCACTTCCTGAGAAATCAAAGTGTGGACATGTGAGGAGGAAGCCAAAGCTTCAGTGGAGACCCCCGAGATTAAGAAATGCCAGTAATGATTATGGGTTTCAAGATGGTGGACTAGAGGGCGGCTGCATTTCATGTTGCTCCAGGACGCAAGATTCAAAAGAGGAGATAGTGAAGGACTTGGGACCAACTAGAAGCTGCCGGGTGAGTTTCTCCCATTGGGGAGGCGTCCCGGATGGGGCGGTAGCCCCGGAACACAGGGAACTTTGTGAAGTAGAGTTGCTCGGTGAGACGCCCCTCCCCCCGCTGGAGCGGTAAACACGGACAGCGGGGAACTTTGCAGAGGAGGCCGAGCAGCACACCGCTTGGTTTTGGAGCAATCTGCCGGGGCTCCGGCGGCTGCCAGAGAAAGAGTTGGGTGGCGAGCTATTTGGACTCAGCAACCGACTGAACAACGGGGAGGGGGCTGTCCTGAGGAGGTGGAGGTGCGCAGTGAGTTGCTTGGTCTCCAAGCGCCCACACAGAACACCGGGTGGCTGCCTGGAGGAAGACGAGCGGCAGGTCACTGGGGCTTGGAGCATGTATGAGGCTCCAGGTGGCTGCTCAGAGGAGGGGTCCCATAGCCAGGCGATTAGGTGCAAAGCACGGTCCGGTCCGGGGACCTAGGCACCTTTTCTTGAAAGAGCTACACAGAGACAAGCTGAGGGGCGGAGCGAAGGTTCCAGGACTGCGGTCAGCTTCTCTGAGGAGGGGTTACCTAAGGAGACTCGTCTGCGAAGGGCAGGGCTCCCAGGCCCAGGAGGTAGGTCCAGGCCCCTGGGAACGTTGCCTGGGAAGGCTGCCCTGCCCACGAGGTAGTTGTGGACTGAGGGGAACCTCTAGGAGGGGAACTGAGCAGCGAGACCTCCCCACTGGGTGAGTCTTCCCCGCCGGGTGAGGTTTTTCCACAAGGACGGTAAAAACAGAGACACAGGCACAAACAGGCCTTGCCTCAGCCCGCAGCCTAGTTCCCCTTTAGATGACCATTGGTCAACAAGTGGAGGCACCTCTGCCCACTAGCAGGGAATATACCCCACCTGAAGACCACCACCCCTAGAGAGGCAGCTTCCTTGGGGAGCACCGCAGTATCAACTTCCTCTAAGACTTCAGGCTACTGAAGGATAAGAGGGGATACACTAGCAATCTTCAGGGACATTATAAGTCAATAGAGGAAATCTACAACATCTCAGCAGTCCACTGATACCTGAACGACATGAGAAAACAAAGGAAGAAAATGCCTCAAACAAATCTGGATGTTACATCAATAAAATCCAATGACAGCATGGCAGAAGAAATGTCAGAAAGGGAGTTCAGAATGTACATAATTAACATGATAAGGGAAGCAAACGATGAAATGGAAAGGCAAATGCAGGCATTGAATGAACGCACCAATTGGCAGTTAAAAGAGCAAATACAGGAAGCAAAAGATCATTTCAATAAAGAGTTAGAGATATTGAAAAAAAACCAAACAGAAATCCTTGAAATGAAGGAAACAATAAACCAAATTAAGAACTCCATAGAAAGCATAACCAATTGGATAGAACAGCTGGAAGACAGAACTTCAGATATTGAAGACAAAATATTTAACCTCGAAAACAAAGTTGAACAAACAGAGAAGATGGTGAGAAATCATGAACAGAATCTCCAAGAACTATGGGATATCATGAAAAGGCCAAATTTGAGAATTACTGGGATTGAGGAAGGCTTAGAGAAACAAACCAAAGGAATGAACAATCTATTTGAAGAAATAATATCAGAAAATTTCCCAAATCTGAAGAATGAAATGGAAAATCAAGTCCAAGAGGCTTATAGGACTCCAAATACACAAAATTACAACAGACCCACACCAAGGCACATTATAATGAAAATACCTAACATACAAAATAAAGACAGAATTTTAAAGGCTGTGAGAGAAAAGAACCAAATTACATTCAGGGGGAAGCCAATAAGGATATCAGCAGATTTTTCAATCCAGACCCTAAAAGCTAGAAGGGCCTGGAACAACATTTTTCAAGCCCTAAAAGAAAATGGATGCCAACCAAGAATCCTATACCCAGCAAAACTTACCTTCAGATTTGACGATGAAATAAAATCCTTCCATGATAAACAAAAGCTAAAAGAATATACAAAAAGAAAGCCAGCATTACAGAACATTCTCAGCAAAATATTTCATGAAGAAGAGATAAAAAACAAAGAAGCAAATCAGCAAAGGGAGGAGCTATCCTAAAGGAACTCTCAAATAAAGAGGAACCAAGTCTTGTCAAAAATAAACAAATAAATGAATAAAATGAGTCAAATGACCGGGAATACAAATCATATCTCAATAATAACCCTGAATATTAATGGCCTGAATTCATCAATCAAAAGACATAGACTGGCAGATTGGATAAAAAAGAAAGATCCAACAATATGTTGCCTGCAAGAGACTCATCTTTAGAAAGAGATACCCAAAGACTAAAGGTGAAAGGATGGGAAAAAACTTACCATGCACATGGACCCAGCAAAAAAGCTGGGGTATCCATCCTCATTTCAGATAAAATGGACTTCAGGCCAAAGTTAGTCAGAAGGGATAAAGAAGGACATTTCATATTGCTTAAGGGAACCATAAATCAGCAAGACATAACAATTATAAATATCTATGCCCCAAACAGTGGCTCATCCATGTATGTCAAACAAATCCTTCTCAATCTCAGAAACCAAAGAGACCACAATACAATAATACTAGGTGATTTTAACATGCCTCTCTCACCATTGGACAGATCTTCCAAACAAAAATTGAACAAAGAAACCATAGATCTCAATAACACAATCAATAATTTAGACTTAACAGACATTTATAGAATATACCAACCAACAAAAAGTGAATACACTTTCTTCACAGCAGCACATGGATCCTTCTCTAAAATAGACCATATATTATGCCACAAAGCTAATGTTAGCAAATACAAGAAGATAGAGACACTTCCTTGTATTTTATCAGATCATAATGGATTGAAGTTAGAAATAAATGAAAGAGTAAAAAACAGAAACTACTCCAACACCTGGAGATTAAACAATATGCTATTATATGATGAATGGATAACAGAAGATATTAGGAAGGAAATTAAAAAATTCTTAGAGGTAAATGAGAACAAAGAAACATCATATCAAAATCTCTGGGACACTATGAAAGCAGTACTTAGAGGAAAATTTATTTCATGGAGCGCATTTAATAAAAGAAGTAAAACTCAACAAATTAACGACCTAACACTACAGCTCAAAGCCCTAGAAAAAGAAGAACAGAACAACACCAAAAGTAGTAGAAGACAGGAAATAGTTAAACTCAGAGCTGAAATCAACGAAATTGAAACAAAAGAAACAATACAAAAAATTGACAAAATAAATAGTTGGTTCTTTGAAAAAATAAACAAAATTGATAAACCTTTAGCCACACTAACAAAGAGAAGACGAGAGAGAACCCAAATCACCAAAATTCAAATGAACAAGGAAATATCACAACAGACACGATTGAAATACAAAACATAATTAGAAGCTATTTTGAAAATCTATACTCCAAGAAAATAGAAAATTTCAAAGATATCAACAAGTTTCTAGAGACGTATGAATTGCCTAAACTAAACGAGGAGGACATACACAATTTAAATAGACCAATTTCAAGTAATGAAATAGAAGAAGTCATCAAAAGCCTTTCAACAAAGAAAAGTCCAGGACCAGATGGGTTCTCAGCCGAGTTCTACAAAACCTTTAAAGAAGAGCTCATTCCAATACTTTTCAAAGTATTCCATGAAATAGAAGAGGAGGGAACCCTCCCAAACTCATTCTACGAAGCCAATATCACCCTGATGCCTAAACCAGACAGAGACACATCGAGGAAAGAAAATTTCAGACCAATATCCTTATTGAACATCGATGCAAAAATTCTGAACAAAATTTTAGCAAATCGCATACAAAAACATATTAAAAAGATAGTGCACCATGATCAAGTGGGTTTCATCCCAGGGATGCAAGGTTGGTTCAACATCAGGAAATCAATAAATGTCATTCACCATATCAACAGACTTAAAGTCAAGAATCACATGATTATTTCAATAGATGCAGAAAAAGCATTTGATAAAATACAGCACCCCTTCATGCTCAAAACACTAGAAAAAATAGGGATAGTGGGAACGTTCCTTAACATTGTAAACGCCATCTATGCTAAGCCCATGGCTAATATCATTCTTAATGGTGAAAAACTGAAAGCATTCCCCCTCAAATCTGGCACAAGGCAGTGATGCCCTCTCTCACCACTTCTATTCAATATCATCCTTGAAACTCTAGCCAGAGCAATTAGACAGACCAAAGAAATTAAAGGGATACGAATAGGAAAAGAAGAACTCAAACTATCCCTATTTGCTGATGATATGATAGTATACTTAGAGGAACCAGGAAATTCCACCAGAAAACTGTTAGATCTCATAAGTGAATTCAGTAAAGTAGCGGGATATAAGATCAGTGCTCATAAATCTAATGCATTTTTATACATAAGTGATGAATCTTCAGAAAGAGAGGTTAGAAAAACTACCCCATTCACAATAGCCTCGAAAAAAATAAAATACTTGGGAATCAATCTCACAAAAGAGGTGAAAGACCTCTACAATGAGAACTACAGAACATTAAAGAAAGAAATGAAAGAAAACCTTAGTAGATGGAAAGATCTCCCATGTTCCTGGATAGGCAGAATTAATAATGTCAAAATGGCCATACTACCAAAAGTGCTATACAGATTCAATGCAATTCCAATTAAAATCCCAATGATGTACCTTATAGAAGTAGAACAAGCAATCATGAAATTCATCTGGAAGAATAAGAAACCCAGAATTGCTAAAGCAATCCTTTGCAGGAAAAATGAAGCAGGGGGTATTGCAATACCAGATCTTCAACTCTACTACAAAGCAATAGTAACAAAAACGGCATGGTATTGGTACCAAAATAGACAGGTAGATCAATGGTACAGAATAGAGGTCACGGACACAAACCCAAATAAATATAATTTTCTCATACTAGACAAAGGGGCCAAAAATATGCAAAGGAGAAAAGATAGCCTCTTCAACAAATGGTGCTGGGAAAATTGGAAATCCATATGTAACAGAATGAAACTAAACCCATATCTCTCACCGTGCACGAAACTAAACTCAAAATGGATTAAGGACCTCGGAATCAGACCAGAGACCCTGCATCTTATAGAAGAAAAAGTAGGTCCAGATCTTCAACATGTCGGCTTAGGACCAGACTTCCTCAACAGGACTCCCATAGGACAAGAAATAAAAGCAAGAATCAACAACTGGGATAGAGTCAAACTAAAAAGCTTTCTCTCAGCAAAGGAAACTATCAGAAATGTGAAGAGAGAGCCTACAGAGTGGGAGAAAATCTTTGCCACTCATACTTCAGATAGAGCACTAATCTCCAGAATCTATAAAGAACTCAAAAAACTCAACACCAAGACTACAAAAAACCCAATCGACAAATGGTCTAAGGAAATGAACAGACACTTCACAGAAGAAGACCTACAAACAATCAACAAACATATGGAAAAATGTTTAACATCTCTAGTAATAAGAGAAATGCAAATCAAAACTACCCTAAGATTCCATCTCACCCCAATCAGAATGGCGATTATGAAGAATACAAGCAACAATAGGTGTTGGCGAGGATGTGGGGAAAAAGGTACACTCATACATTGCTGGTGGGGCTGCAAATTAGTGCAGCCACTCTGGAAGTCAGTATGGAGATTCCTTAGAAAACTGGAATGGAACTACCATTTGACCCAGCTATCCCACTCCTTGGCCTATACCCAAAGGACTTAAAATCAGCATACTACAGAGATACAGCCACATCAATGTTCACTGCTGCTCAATTCACCATAGCCAGATTGTGGAACCAACCTAGATGCCCTTCAGTTGATGAATGGATAAAGAAACTGTGGCATATATATACAATGGAATATTACTCAGCCATAAAGAATGATAAAATTATGGCATTTGCAGGCAAATGGATGAAATTGGAGAATATCATGCTAAGTGAGATAAGCCAATCTCAAAAAACCAAAGGAAGAATGATCTCGCTGATAAGCGGATGATGATACATAATGGGGCATGGGAGGGGTTAGTTTTTAGGGTTAGAGTGAGGGTTAGGGAGGGGGGCAAGAATGGGGGAAGGAAGGACTGTATAGAGGGAAAAGAGGGGTGGGAGGGGTGGGGGGAAGGGGAAAAATAACAGAATGAATCAACCTACATCATCCTATGTAAATTTATGATTACACAAATGGTATGCCTTTACGCCACGTACAAACAGAGAAACAACATGTATCCCATTTGTATACAATAAAAAAAAAAAAAGAAATGCCAGTAATGTGGGACATAGTCCTAACAAAGCTGCAGGAATTGAGCAGAGAGAAACCAACAGAAAGTCCATTTGGACTGCAATAAACAAGGCCACAGGAGCAGAGCTACAAAAGGCCTTAGGAGAGAACATCCATGATGCCATGTGCCACAGATGCAGAAATGGAGCTACAAGACTTGTTTGCCCAGCTGGATTTCGGTCTTGCTTTGTCCTATCCATTCTTTCTATGGCCCTAATTTTGTGAATGGAAATGTTTACTCTGTACCTTTATATATTGGATACATGCAAATTGTTTTTAATTTTATAGTAGCTCACCATACGAGATTGCCTTGAGCCTCAGAGAAGACTTTGGATTAGAATGGTGAGCAATCTTAGAACTCTTGACGATGGAGACTTTTAGAAATGAAAAATATATGCATTTTGCATTATGAGATGGTTGTGAGCTTTTGGGAGCCCTGGGTGGAAAGTTATGTTTTGGATGTGAGATGTCCCCCAAAAGCTCATGTGTGAGACTGTACAAGAAGGTTCAGAGGAGAAATGATTGGATTGTAAGAGTCTTAACCCAATAGGTGACTTAATCCCCTGATAGGGATTAACTGAGTAGTAACCGAAGTGGTAGGGTGTGGCTGGAGGAGGTGGGAATTGGGGCATGACTTTGGGTATATATATATGTGTGTCTGCTGAGTGTACCCTCTCTCTATTTCCTGATCACAATGTAAGCTGTTTCCCTCTGCCATACTCTTCTGCCATTATGTCCTGACTCGCCTCAAGCCCCAAGGAATGGAACCAGCCTTCTATGGACTAAGACTTCTGAAACCGTGAGCCCTCAAATAAACTTTTACTCCTCTGCAGTTGTTTTGGTCAGATCTTTTAGTTAAAGCAGAGGACTAACTGACTAAAACACTGTTGGAAAACCAAATATGGTTTTCATGAGGTTCCACTGTTTTGTTCTCCAGACAGAAGGAAAGATAGACACCCATGTGGATACTCTCTCTCTCTCTCTTTCTCACACACACACACACACACACACACACACACACACACATACACACTCACATAGAACCTTGTCCTCCTTAACAGAAAAGGATGTTGTTTTGGAGAATAATACAAACAGGAAAGGAACAAGCAAGACGTTTGTGGTCTGCAAAGTTCTTTTAAAGGTCATGTTACTTTCAACACCTTCCTGTTTCTCCTGGCACAAATAAGCATAATTCTAATTATGATCACTAATATATGTTGTTTTATGATGGCAAGTTTCACATTTATTTTTTCTTTTAATCATTCTCTTATTGTGTGACAAATATCTCCTCTTTTATAGAATAGAGATTATACATTGTGAATGCCTGCAGGGCAGGTACTTCAGCTGTCTTGTGCACCATCATGTCAGAGGCTTTTGCTGGGTTGTGAATGCTGTTTTATCTGTTGACTGATTTAGTATATTAGGGACACCTTAATCAGGGTCCAACAGTTGGTAAAAGGCAATGTGGGCTGTTATCATTGACAAGTTGTTATTAAACTCATGTTCAAACATTCAATGATGAGAAATTCACTGTCTTCCAAAGAGGTGTGGTGTACATCCTTTTTAATTCAATTAATTTTGTTTTGCCTGCACAGTTCTTCTGTGCCCTCATTTCTACTCTGAGTGATCCTGCAGATGAAAGCATTGTTGTTGGGCTTTCAGGATTATACAGGAAGCCTGGAACTGGTCAATCATAGCACCTTCCCCCTGTTGGTGGTGACTGGCCCAAGAAGTGACCACTTTGTGAATCTATCATGGTTCTCTATCATAATTCACAAATTGAAGATGTGATCAAATAGGCTGCTTTAGTTTCTCTATGATTTCCAAACTCTGGTAAGCTTGGAGGCTCCAGGTGCTCTTTTGACTCTCATGTATCAAGGTCTACTTCAAAAAGAAGCTAGACAAAACAGACTAAAGCTCAGACATGGAGATGCATGATGATAGCTACTTAAACTTCGAAACCTACCGTGCCTAATTAGCTCCATGCTCGGGTTTTTCAAGTATGTGGATTTATGTCTCTCTCCCTTCTTTTATTGTTTTTCCACTTTTAGCAAAAGAGACTGAATAACATGACCACTTCACAATGATATCATCTTGTCCAGGTTGCTACAACCTAGCAGGACACTTGGACCAGATTGTGCACAGTATAGTTAAGGAAACTGCTCTTCAATGCATTAACTTCTCCATCATGTTAAGATAACAGACCAAATGGGGATGATAATATAATGATTTTTCTTTCTTTCATAAATTATATTTTTTTACTGCTCCAGAAAGTCTTAGTTTGTTTTGTTTTTAAATATCACAACACATAATTTGCTTTTAATAAAAGTACTTTCTATTGAAACTCCAAAGTCTGACATGTTTGTCGATAATAAAATGTCTCCTATGATCTTCAATAACATTTTTTCTTTTCAACTGATTTTACATTTATTTCAAATTAACTTTTATTTAGATAGAAACGTTCTCTTCTTTCTACTCACTGAAATCTATTTTGAGTCTATCAGGAATGGTGTTTTCTATTTCCATTGACCATATTTTCATAGTTTTGTTTGAAGATTAAGATTATTTTGTTTTATTTTTTGAAATAGCATCAAGGAAATTTGAAACTTCTATGATATAATGTTATTTATAGTCCAAGATAGTATTTAACAACTTTCTTAGATGAATGTAAAATCTATTTTTGAATCTTTTACTTCCTAAATCTCTATTCATCTTGAAGTCCCAGTGACTATGAGTATGAAGAATGTAATTTTCATTCATTCCTGTCTGAGACACTAGGGAACAAAATCCAGAAAAAAAGCACAATTGTCTCTTTGTTTCATTTGTTAAGTATTTTGCACAGTGCCTGTTTTGTGCTTTCCCATATTAAGTGTAAAGGGAGACTCACTGGCACTTTATAAATAAGCAAGGTGATGTTGCAAAGGAGGCTCTTCCAAGTTTCCGAGGAAGTGAAGAGGTGAGACTCCACCAGTGTCTCTTTGCAGAATGAAATAAAAAAACAGAATCCAGATAACCGAGGCATATACATGCTGCCTTATATGCTTGGCTTGTCTTATATTATCAACTCCATGTTTTAGCCATAGTCTTACTGAACTTTGAAAGAAAAAAAAACATGAAAAAAAAAAAAAGAAAGACATTCTGCGTGGTGTGTGTGCATGTGCATACCTGAAGAAAGGGCAGATTGATAACATGGAAACAAACACAGCTCAGTCCCTCAACTTCAAAACCATCATGCTTAAACACGTCTTTTTAACCAAAGGTTAACTTTATTTTAAACTGTGTTACCCTTATAAAATTAATTAATGCAAGTGTTTTTTTAGGTTGTTCTTGAGGCACACTTTTAGAAACAAACATTATTAGTAGACTTGTTAACAGAAATAAACCTTTTGAAAAAAACAAAGACTAAAATCAAACAAAAGCCAGTCACTGAAATGGGATTGTCAAAGATGCCAGCAAAAACTGAATTCTGCAGAAGTGGTCAATTATTTTGCCTGTTATTTCCATCATTAACTTGCACTAAAAGGGACATTTTTTCTTTTTCTTTTCTTTTTCTTTTGACTGTGCTTCAATTACTTTCCCATTGGCCCTTAGAACACTGAGGAAGAAAACTGTTCAAGTTCCCTTTTGAATGCTCCAGGCTTTTCCTCAGTCTAAGCTCCATCTGGGTATTCCATGTGCATCTAGGCTTCATTGTAAGTGGAATAATATTATTCTCAGTTTTTGGGACTTAATCTAAAACTAGATTATTTTAAAGTACACTGAACTCATATCCTCATGAAATTGGCTCACTGGAAGATTTGTGAGTTTTGAAGTTAGATTTGATTTAGTATCTCAGTCCATTTGCTTTGTGATGTTTGAAAAGTTACCCGATATCTCTGAATCTCTATGGTCTCATTCATAAGATGAGAATAAATAACATTCAGGAATGAAGTTTGAAATTTAAATGAAAATTAAAAAAAAGAAACTAGCAGGGTTATAGTGCATTGGTAGATACCAAATAAGAAGTCATATTATTATAATATATACTCTTATTTTGAGGAAAATAATTACCTTGTGACTAGGTTTTATATTGTTTGCCTTAACTAATTATTTACAGCTTAATTCTATCAATAGATATAGTTAGAAAGCTTATGTGTAGTTAGTATATAAAACTGATGGAATGTTTTTGTTTCTTAATGGAAAAATCATCAACTTTAAATATTTAATATCCTGAATATATATTTAGAAAAAGGTCAATTAAATTTTTAAAATACAAAGAATTTTAACAATACTATCTATATGTTTGCTGAATATGAAAGGTATGTTGAGTGGCAATATCACTATTTACCAAAATCTATGCTCTTCTAAGATGATAAATCATGTTTATAAAATTCTTAATAATTTTTGAGCATGAAAGCAAATAATTGTCTAGATATATATTTTGGGAAAAAGTGAGTCATTGCATCCTAGTTTTCATTGATGTGGTTGAAAATGTAACTTTTTCTATGTCAGTGTAATATCCATAAATGCAAGTTTGTCCCATAAAAATTTCTGATTGAGAGCACAATAGCAAATGGAAATGTATTTCATGCTTCTTTGAAGTCCACTAAAAAAAAATCACGTATTACTACGCAATATATAGTTCTTCAAGGACAGTGTTAACTAGACACATGTGGGATTAGAGATGGTGTTTAACCCAATTCAGGGCTTTGTGTGCAAAAGCTCCACTCTTGTTCCCAAATTTGGGGGTCAAAATTGCCGGTTGATTCTGTGTTCCAATCTGGGTAAATCTTGGCATATAAACCACAACTCTTAGTAACAACTCTAGCACTAAGAGTTTTCACTTCTCTCGCTATTTATAGAGCCTATGAAAAGTTTACATGTTTATAGAATTATACAATAAGGCTCAATTCATCTACGCAAGGAAGATAAGGCTGTAATGATTGGTCTGCCTTTCTCTATTATCCGTGTTTTTTTTTCTCTCAGTCTCATCTCTGCATTCACAGTGTGGATCTTCCCTCCTTTTGTAGCTAAGTGGGGATGTTTCCATGTCTTCTCATTTCAATTCTGCTTAGACATGAGCCTAAACCAAAAGTGATATAGATTTAAATGCAGATACTGACAGAAGAGAGAGGGTGATGCTTGTCGCATGCCACAAACCCTCTCCCACATTAAATATTCCTGTTTCCTCCAAATTCTTACCTCCATCACTCTTCCACTGCTGTCCTTCCTCGCCCTCCCTCTGGTTGCTCTGAGCCCCTCATGCTGATTCTTCTTCCAGACTTTTCTCTCGGAATCTCATATCCTTTGTGCTTTCTGACACAGACCAACTCCCTCACAGCCTTTGGCAGATAATTATGTTCAGCATAAGTTGTTTATCATTTTGGTATAGGAACCTTCCCTGAAAAGAATTTTGTTTCATTTTTCTATTTTGTTACAGTTTTCCCCATCACATTATGTAATTCTGTAGTTGTGGGTAGTTCTAAATATTAATTCAAAAAACAGGAGCTGGATCCTATTTCTTCAAGCTCATTAATGTTATTATACTGGAACTAACACTCAAGAATTTTAAGAAATGTCCTTGTGTGGAGACACCTATGGCAGAAAAATATTGGGATATTGTATCTGGATGTACCTTATTATTTGGCAAACTAAGAATAATGGTTACAGATAAGGACTGGCCTAGATTCTACTGAACCTAACTTCTTATGTTCTGATTTTCACTGCCACCACTTTCTTGAAAAGGGAGGAGGGAAATAATGAATTGGCAAAGATTCTTGTGTGAGATTGATTGCCTTACAGAAGAAATTGACTTAAAACCTGGGCGCATGAGGTGTTAAAATTCAGGCAGCCTCAATGATCACCAACTGTAAGAAACAGGAAGAGTCTTTGAAGTAAGACAACTTCTCATGCTTTTAAACATATTCCCTTGTGGAATTTTAGTTTTGTATTATGCTCTTCCAAGTTTTCCTCCAGATGTTACATACTAGACTTTTTCCTCAGGGAAATATGAGTTGGAATATGATAGTTTAGACATCTTGTATACAGACATCAAGATCAAAACACAGAGGCATCAGCTCAATTTCACAAAAATGTCTCATAGAATCTTAATGCAGAACGTTGGATTCATTCAGGCAGCTGCTTCTATCTAGTTTCCACACTGTTGAGTATCCTCCTTGAAATCTTATGTAACTTTTAGTCCCATGCCCATGTTAAGAAAAGTGGACCAGTAAATAAACACTTATTCAGTCATGTTTCTGGATTTGGGGGCTGTAAAGGATTAGTCAGTCAATGAAAGATTTGATAGAATACTCATCTCTTTCAGTTATCTGTACAATTGATTATACGTAGAGAAATCCTTTTAAAAAATAAATAAGAAATAGAGCTTTTTGGTACATAGTCTGTGGAAAAAGGTTGCTAATAATATAGTTAAGAGTGGAGCCATACCTTGGGCTTCCATGCATTTTCCATAGAAGATGGTGGCACTGTCAGGTTTCAAATCATTCAAGACAGAGACCCAAGCAAAGACATGGAAAATTGGGAGGAAAATAAATAGACAAATTTGACTAAGGAAGATGCTATGCCAGTAGGTGTTGTAGTGTTAGTGAAAATACAAGGTTAGTGCATGTTACCTAGGAAGAAATGATGAAACATTAATCTCCTTTCTCTTTTATTTGAATTGTATAATTACATCATTCATCTTAATATCCAGGTAACATTTAACCAGCTTATATTAGTTTAGTTATATTAATGAAATCTATCATAAAAAACTGAAAAAAAAATCAAAAGAAGCTAAAACACTGACTTTCAACTTCAGTCTTGTATAATTAAAATATTTTAGCCAGAGAATTTTTAGTCATAAGAATGAGTTGTGTTTAAAAGGAGAGTGGAAAGGAGGAAAAGACAGAATACATTCTTGGAGGACTGCTCTGTACCAGGCATTGTACCAGTTACCTTTTCTACATTAACTCACTATCTCATTCAGGAGCAGTATTAACAGAAAGGAATAAGACCGTACTCCTGGACCCTACTTTTACTTTACTGGGGCATGATTGGCAGAGCCCTGGGAAGCCTCTGAGAAAATAATGAGGACATCTGACACACTATTTAATCTGAACCTAAAGGAAAAATTTGGAATATAACTGTTGTTTAATAGTATGAGCAAATCAGTGCCTTTTGGTATAGAGATGGTTGTTTCAGACATATTTATGTGCTGATTCTGAGGCATTTTTAATGAATGCTCTGTAAAGCTTTCAGTTTCTCATTTGCATAGGCAGATGGGTAGATTCTTAGATGTACATTGGCCCTTAAAGGCTTTCTCTTTCTCTGAAAAAGGGTGAACAGGAAGAGGCCTTTGGTAGAGTGGAGTTTCTGTTCTGACAGGAGAAACAAATAAACACATGCATCTGTGAATGGATTGATTATTTTTTCTCTGAAGTGGGTAAATGCTCAGGACTACTTACTTAGTACTTGATGAGGGAGAGGCAGAGAGGAGAGAGAGAGAAGAGAAAGATAAAAAAGAATGAGAGTGGGGGGGGTACTTCCTGGTGAAGTTCTTGTAGTTAAATTAAAATAGGTCTGTTATGGTTTAGATATGAGGTATTACCTGAAAGCTCATGGGTGAGACAATGCAAGAATGTGAAATGATTGGATTATGAGAATCTTAATCCGTGCATTAATCTCCTAAAGGGGATTTAACTGGGTGGTAACTGTAGGCAGATAGGGTGTGGCTGGAGGAGGAGGGTCACTGGGGACCTGCCTTTGAGGTATATATTTTGTTGGTGAGTGGAGCTCTCTGCTTCCTGGTGCCATGTCCTGAGCCTCTTTCCTCCACCACACTCTTCTACCAGAATGTTCTGCTCACTAATGGACCTCTGAAACTGTGAGACCCCAGATAATCTTTTCTTCCTCTAATTGTTTTGGTCAGGTCTTTTGGTCACAGCAGTGAAAAAGCAGACTAAAACAGGCCTATGGGTGATGAGGCATAAAGAAGGTACTTAAGCATTGTACTTAACTTGGTTGAAAAAAAGAAGAGAAAAACACCTTTTAGAAAAATAAATCTGATATCTCTGAAAACATTTTAATTAGTTGAGTTTAGGCTTATCTTTATACCATCTTCAAAATACCATCTTCACATATGTAATTCTCATACTTTTAGCCATAATTGAGTAAGGATTATGTATAAGAAACATACAGAACTGTTTTCTGGTTCCAGTTTTGCCAGAATTGGTTCATTGGTTAATTAATTAATGAATATTATTGAGGATCTCCTCAAGCCAGGCACTGATGCAGGTAATGAAAACAGCAGGGCAGAATGAACAAGACACATGAGGTTCTTATGGGACTTATATCTTCCTGGAAGATGTTTTTCATTTTTGCTAAAAAAATTGGCCCAGCTATGTAAAAAATTGTTTTAATCTACATTTTGTATTTCTCTCTTCTTTCCATAATTCTCTCTCTTTTGCCAATTTTAATACAATTTGTAAACATTTCAAAGAGTGAGGAAGAAGACTTTTGAGTTAAGTACTAATATTTGGGACCTTTGACTTTTTGTGCTGAGGAGTTAATTGTTTCTTTTCCAGGGAAGAAGTATTGCATTCCTGTGGTCCTGGCTCACGGCTGAAATGCTCTCACACTGAGCAGTGTCCACTGTTAGGGCTCCTTCTTTGGTCTGCATCGCTTATCTCCCTGGGCCATCCTGTGCAGCTGCATCTGCCTCCTTAAATAGGTTGTTGGCTGGGGGCTCTATTTCCAGCCTGGAATTCCCCCTCCCATTGACATCAATTCATTCTAAATCTTTTTCCCCCAAACATTGGAGAAATTCAAAGATGGAGGGGAATGTTGACTCTAATTGTATTGGCTGTTTTCTAATTAAATATATAATGTCTACTATTTCACTTTATTATATACACACTGGGTTTAGACCAGAGCTTCTATTTTCCATCACAGACTTTGTATTAAGATAGTGGAGAAAAGTGATCAAAATAAGTTGAATGCTGCTCAAGTCAGGGATGAGTTGTAAATGAGATGCAATATAAAACAGTGGCTAAGACCACAATCATGGCACCATATTGTCTCAGCTTCAATCCCATCAGACTTTGGACACAGTTTGCTTATTTATCAGTGGAAATATTGACACCCAGTATTTCACAGAACTACTGTGAAGTTTAAATTAGTTATTGCTTATGAAGCACTTAGAGCATTGCTTGGCATATAGAAAACTCTTTTTATTAATAAGATTATTATTTTCATTATTAGGGATAAGATGATAGTCTCAGGGAAGAACATTCCTAAGTTAAGAATGTAAGAAGTTTAAACCTTTAAACAGATTAAAGTTTGGAATTGATTTACATGATACCTTTATTTATTGCTTTGAAAAAAGATTTCATATAATGCCAAATAGAAAACCAATTTTAATAATACAATCTTGTGCCACCTATAATCCCAGTGGCTTGGGAGGCTGAGGCAGGAGGATCGAGAGTTCAAAGCCAGCCTCAGCAAAATTGAGGCACTAAGCAACTAAGTGAGAGAGACTCTGTCTCTAAATAAAATACAAAATAGGGCTGGGATGTGGCTCGTGGTTGAGTGTCCCTGAGTTCAATCCCCCAGTACAAAAAAAAAAAAAAAAAGCAATCTTGTGAAAGCATATGGACATTGAATGTCCAATTTAAACTAGGAATAACATAATTCATAATTGATATTGTGAATTGTGATTCTGTGAATTGTTTTCTCATTTCTTTGGCAAGTTTCTTTGTGTGTAATCCTTTTCTCATTGGTCTATTGGATTCCTTTGCTTCCTTTCCCTTTTCCATTTTTCTTTCCCTTCCCTTTCCTTTCCCTTTCCTTTCGATTTCCTTTCCTTCCTTCCTATACTAGATATTGAACGCAGGAGCTTTTAACCACTGAGACACATCCCCAGCACTTTTTATTTTTTATTTTGAGACAGAGTCTCACTAAGTCGCTTAGGGCCTCCCTAAGTTGCTGAAATTGGCCTTGAACTTGCAATCTTGCCTCAGCCTCCCAAGTTTATGAGATCACAGGTGTGCACCACCACATCTGGCTAGGATTTCTTTTGTAGTTATTGTATTAGGGGAAGATTTTACTTCTTTGATTTCATTTTTCCACTCTATGAAATATCCTCAGAATTGACACTCTTGGTCTCTGCCCACCCTTTATTACCTCATTCGAACAAATGGTTTCATTGTTGAGATCAGAAGTATTTAATATGTTCCCTGTTGCTCTTTGTGGGCCACTATTTACCTGGAGACAGGAGGAGTACAGAACACGTACGTGGGTCTATTTTGTGCAGTAGGCCTCTCACATAGAAAATATTTGTTAGCAAAAGGAGGCAGGATTTTCTTCTAAAACTTTGAGGCATCTGTTACTATTTTCCTCTGAAATTTTCAAAGGACTACAAACAACATATCTGTCCATCATAGACTCTTCCAAAACCACTGGGTGTGCTGGTAATAATTCTCCTCTGTGTATATATATATATACACCTTGCACTCCTAACCAGCCTTAACAAAGTATGGAAGCCTTATTATGGGTTACCCGGTAAATAGATCGGAGTAGCGCACTCTAAAACGAATGCATTACTTCCTGAATCCAAAGGGTCTAACAGTCATTGCACTGTTCTCTTCAGGGTGAGTGTTTTAAGCTGTAGCAATTTGTTTCTCACTTTAGAAATCTCAGTTGCCCTCTGATTGCCAGACTCCTAGAATCTTCACAGGCATAGCAGCCCCTGAATTTTAACAGTTTATCTCCCTCTCTCTAGCATCATGCATCATATTAAATAAAGTAACTGGCATGCTTGCTAGTTAATGAACAATTAATAGAATGTCACTGATGTGATGTTTTACGTAGAGTTCTATGGGATCCTGTGATGACCAAAATCCTTCTAGTATATATTATGATAGAAAGCAGGAGTATTAATACATCCCAGGGAAAAGCATCAAAGGTTTCCTGCCCATAACACAGGATGGCAAATTTTTATGATTACCTTTTCTGAAAGAGACAGAGGGGGACAGGGAAAGCATTTAAAAAAAATTTTTTTTTTTTAGTTGCAGGTGCACACAATATCTTTATTCATTAATTTTTTTTATCTGGTGCTCATGATTGAATCCTGTGCCTCACACGTGGAGGCAAGTGCTCTACCACTGAGCTATAACCCCAGACCAGTGAAAGCATTTTTGAATCAACAGTGGCATAAAATGTGACAGGAGTTTGTTGATTTGCTCTAGTAAAGACACTGCCACAGTCATGGGACCTGATTATCTTTGATGAGATTTTTACTCAGCTACTCACATATATTTCACGCACAGGCCAATCAGGAGCTCCCAACTGACTCTTTCCATGTGGATCAAGGGGCCACTCTGGGAATTTGACCCGTTACTACGGTGTTTATACTCACCGTGCATCACCAAGCTGGGGAGATGGCCACATGGAGCTTCTGTGAGACAGATTCAGACTAAGATCCTCTAACCTCCGTAAGTGGTGCAAGTCCACACTGACTAAACCAACCCCTGGGGCACTTTAGATTTCTGCATCGGTTCAGAAAGATTTTTATAAAGATAGAATTTCTATAATTAGGCAATTGTTATATGTCTATCCACACTCATTTTCTACATTCTGTTGAACAGAATTTGCTAATTACCTTTGCTATAAAAATTGATCATTTCACCTAAGACTTTCAGTATGTTGTTTAACAGTTATTCATGGCAATTGCCTGTATTTATAACTGTTTTTCAATAGCTATATACCATTTTAATTCCCTATATTGTTAATTTTTCTTCAGTCTTTAATTGTTGGTGAGTCATGTAAAAGATGCTCCCAGGGGCTGGTGTTGTGGCTCAGTGGAAAAGCACTTCACTGGCTTCAACCTTAGCATCGCATAAAAATAAATAAATAAAATTGGGGCTGGGGTTGTAGCTCAGTGGCAGAGCACGTGACTAGCATGCATGTGGTACTGGGTTTGATCTTCAGCACCATCTTAATAAAGGTATTGTGTCCATTTACAACTAAAAATTTTTTTTTTAATTAAAAATAAATAAAACCAAAGGACGAATGATCTCGCTGGTAAGTGGATGATGACACATAATGGGGGGGTGGGAGGGGGGCAAGAATGGAGGAAGGAGGGACTGTATGGAGGGAAAAGAGGGGTGGGAGGGGTGGAGGGAAGGAAAAAGTAACAGAATGAATCAAAAAACTACTACCCTATGTAAATGTATGATTACACAAATGGTATGCCTCTACTTCATGTACAGAGAAACAAGATGTATCCTATTTGTTTACAATAAAAATAAATTAAAAAAATAAAATATTGTGTCTATTTACAACTAAAAAAATTTTTAAAAGATGTATCCAGTTTTTTAGTTAGTACTTTAGAGTTTTTTTTATCATATTTTCTATTCTTTCTGTTTTATTTAACTTCTGCTATTATCTTAACTATCTCTTTCATATACGTATATGTTGTGAAATGATTACTATAATCAAGTTTTTAACATATTCATTACCTCACATAGTTACTTTTGTTATGTGTGTTGAGAACATTAAAGAGCTACACTTAGTAAATCACAAGTAAATATTCACTACAGTATTAACTATAGTCACCAAGCTATACATTAGTTTGCCAGAATTTATTAGAAACATATGAATTTAAGATTATAATTTTCATTCTAATTAGCTTTAACTACCTAGCAAGTATTGTGAGTTAGTATTATCTTTATCAATCAGTTATATTTTCACTATGACTTCTCTCTTGGACATATAGGTTATTTTGACAGATGATTTATTTATTTTTTGTAGTTCTGGGGCTCAATTCCAGTATTTCATGCATGCTAGTCAAGTGTTCTACTATAGCCCTCCCATCTCTGAAGTACAATTGTTTTACATTTCCAAATTGATAATTTTTTAAAAAAAATTTTCATTTAAATCTAATTTATTTGCTTATCTTTATTAAAATTTTAATTTTGAGATAATTATGGATTCTCATGCAGTTGTAAGAAAAAGAGAGACATCCCAGTTTCCCTCCAGTGGTAGCATTTTTTGCAAACTGTATAGTACAATTTCAAAACAACTATACTGACTTGATTAAAGATACAGAATAGTTACCTCACCACAAGGATTCTTTATGTTGTCCTTTTATGACCACATCCAATTCTTTCCGATCCCTTTCTCCCTTACTACCCTATCTTTAAATCCTGGCAACTACTAATCTACTCTCCAATTCTATAATTTTGTCTGTTTAAGAAGGAGTCATGTTGTACAAAACAAATTGCAATTTTCTACTTTACTCAGCATAATTCTTTGGAGATTTACTCAGTTTGGTGCTTGTATCAACAGTTTGTTCCTTTTTATTGCTGAATAGTATTCCGTGGTATGGATGTACCAAATCTGTTTAAATATTTTCTGTTGAAGTACATTAGATAATTTCCAGTTTGTTATTATCATGATTAAAGTTGCCATGAACATTCACGTACAGGTTTTTGTGTGAACATACATTTTTATTTTCTGAAATAAATACCAAGAAGGATAATTTTTGGCTAATCTGATAGTTGCACGCTAAGATTTTTTTTTTTTATTGTAAACAAATGGGATACATGTTGTTTCTCTGTCTGTACATGGCGTAAAGGCATACCATTTGTGTAATCATAAATTTACATAGGGTAATGTTGTTTGATTCATTCTGCCATTTTTTCCCTTCCCCCCTCCCCTCCCACCCCTCCCCTCCATCTATACAGTCCTTCCTTCCTCCATTCCTGCCCCCCTCCCTAAACCCAACTCCAACCCCAACACTAACCCTTCCCACCCCCCCTTATGTGTCATCATCCACTTATTAGCGATATCATTCTTCCTTTGGTTTTTTGAGATTGGCTTATCTCACTTAGCATGATATTCTCGTTTCATCCATTTGCCTGCAAATGCCATAATTTTATCATTCTTTATGGCTGAGTAATACTCCATTGTATATATATACCACATTTTCTTTATCCATTCATCAATTGAAGGACATCTAGGTTGGTTCCACAATCTGGCTATTGTGAACTGAGCAGCTATGAACATTGATGTGGCTGTATCTCTGTAGTATGATGATTTTAAGTCCTTTGGGCATAGGACAAGGAGTGGGATAGTTGGGTCAAATGGTGGTTCCATTCCAAGTTTTCTAAGGAATCTCCACACTGCTTTCCAGAGTGGCTGCACTAATTTGCAGCCCCACCAGCAATGTAAGAGTGTACCTTTCTCCCCACATCCTCGCCAACACCTGTTGTTGCTTGTATTCTTGATAATCGCCATTCTAATTGGGGTGAGATGGAATCTTAGGGTGGTTTTGATTTGCATTTCTCTTATTACTAGAGATGTTGAACATTTTTCCATATGTTTGTTGATTGCTTGTATATCTTCTTCTGTGAAGTGTCTATTCATTTCTTTAGCCCATTTGTCAATTGGATTATTTACATTCTTGGTGTAGAGTTTTTTGAGTTCTTCATAGATTCTGGAGATTAGCGCTCTATCTGAAGTGTGATTGGCAAAGATTTTCTCCCACTCTGTAGGCTCTTTCTTCGCATTGCTGATAGTTTCCTTTGCTGAGAGAAAGCTTTTTAGTTTGAATCTATCCCAGTTATTAATTCTTGCTTTTATTTCTTGTGCTATGGGAGTCCTGTTGAGGAAGTCTGGTCCTAAGCCGACATGTTGAAGCTCTGGACCTACTTTTTCTTCTATAAGATGCAAGGTCTCTGGTCTGATTCCGAGATCCTTAATCCATTTTGAGTTTAGTTTCGTGCATGGTGAGAGATATGGGTTTAGTTTCATTCTGTTGCATATGGATTTCCAATTCTCCCAGCACCATTTGTTGAAGAGGCTATCTTTTCTCCATTGCATATTTTTGGCCCCTTTGTCTAGTATGAGAAAATTGTATTTAAATGGGTTTGTGTCCGTGTCCTCTATTCTGTACCATTGATCTACCTGTCTATTTTGGTACCAATACCATGCCGTTTTTGTTACTATTGCTTTGTAGTAGAGTTGAAGATCTGGTATTGCGATACCCCTGCTTCACTCTTTCTGCCAAGGATTGCTTTAGCTATTCTGGGTTTTTTATTCTTCCAGATGAATTTCATAATTGCTTGCTCTATTTCTGTAAGGTACATCATTGGAATTTTAATTGGAATTGCATTGAATCTGAATAGCACTTTTGGTAGTATAGCCATTTTGACAATATTAATTCTTCCTATCCAAGAACATGGGAGATCTTTCCATCTTCTAAGGTTTTCTTGAATTTCTTTCTTTAGTGTTCTGTAGTTCTCATTGTAGAGGTCTTTCACCTCTTTTGTGAGATTGATTCCCAAATACTTTATTTTTTTCGAAGCTATTGTGAATGGGGTAGTTTTTCTAACTTCTCTTTCTGAAGATTCATCGCTTATGTATAAAAATGCCTTAGATTTATGTGCATTGATCTTATATACCGCTACTTTACTGAATTCACTTATGAGATCTAAAAGTTTTCTGGTGGAATTTCCTGGATCCTCTAAGTATACCATCATATCATCAGCAAATAGGGATAGTTTGAGTTCTTCTTTTCCTACTCGTATCCCTTTAATTTCTTTGGTCTGTCTAATTGCTCTGGCTAGAGTTTCAAGGACGATATTGAAAAGAAGTGGTGAAAGAGGGCATCCCTGCCTTGTTCCAGTTTTGAGGGGGAACGCTTTCAGTTTTTCACCATTTAGAATGATATTAGCCATGGGTTTAGCGTAGATGGCCTTTACAATGTTAAGGAATGTTCCCACTATCCCTATTTTTTCTAGTGTTTTGAGCATGAAGGGGTGCTGTATTTTATCAAATGCTTTTTCTGCATCTATTGAAATAATCATGTGATTCTTGACTTTGAGTCTATTGATATGGTGAATGACATTTATTGATTTCCTGATGTTGAACCAACCTTGCATCCCTGGGATGAAACCCACTTGATCATGGTGCACTATCTTTTTAATATGTTTTTGTATGCGATTTGCTAAAATTTTGTTTAGAATTTTTGCGTCGATGTTCATTAAAGGTATTGGTCTGAAATTTTCTTTCCTTGATGTGTCTCTGTCTGGTTTAGGTATCAGGGTAATATTGGCTTCATAGAATGAGTTTGGGAGAGTTCCCTCCTCTTCTATTTTCTGGAATACTTTGAGAAGTATTGGAATGAGCTCTTCTTTGAAAGTTTTGTGGAACTCGGCTGAGAACCCATCTGGTCCTGGACTTTTCTTTGTTGGAAGGCTTTTGATGACTTCTTCTATTTCATTACTTGAAATTGGTCTATTTAAATTGTGTATGTCCTCCTCGTTTAGTTTAGGCAATTCATATGTCTCTAGAAATTTGTTGATGTCTTCGAAATTTTCTATTTTGTTGGAGTATAGATTTTCAAAATAGCTTCTAATTATGTTTTGTATTTCAGTCGTGTCTGTTGTGATATTTCCTTGTTCATTCCGAATTTTAGTGATTTGGGTTTTCTCTCGTCTTCTCTTTGTTAGTGTGGATAAAGGTTTATCAATTTTGTTTATTTTTTCGAAGAACCAACTATTTATTTTGTCAATTTTTTGTATTGTTTCTTTCGTTTCAATTTCGTTGATTTCAGCTCTGAGTTTAACTATTTCCTGTCTTCTACTACTTTTGGTGTTGGTCTGTTCTTCTTTTTCTAGGGCTTTGAGCTGTAGTGTTAGGTCATTTATTTGTTGAGTTTTACTTCTTTTATTAAATGCGCTCCATGAAATACATCTTCCTCTAAGTACTGCTTTCATAGTGTCCCAGAGATTTTGATATGATGTTTCTTTGTTCTCATTTACCTCTAAGAATTTTTTAATTTCCTTCCTAATATCTTCTGTTATCCATTCATCATATAGTAGCATATTGTTTAATCTCCAGGTGTTGGAGTAGTTTCTGTTTTTTACTCTTTCATTAATTTGTAACTTCAATCCATTATGATCTGATAGAATACAAGGTAGTGTCTCTATCTTCTTGTATTTGCTGACATTAGCTTTGTGGCATAATATATGGTCTATTTTAGAGAAGGATCCATGTGCTGCTGAGAAGAAAGTGTATTCGCTCTTGGTTGGATGGTATATTCTATAAATGTCTGTTAAGTCTAAATTATTGATTGTGTTATTGAGATCTCTGGCTTCTTTGTTCAATTTTTGTTTGGAAGATCTGTCCAGTGGTGAGAGAGGTGTGTTAAAATCACCTAGTATTATTGTGTTATGGTCTATTTGGTTTCTAAAATTGAGAAGGATTTGTTTAACATACATGGATGAGCCACTGTTTGGGGCATAGATGTTTATGATTGTTATATCTTGCTGATTTATGGTTCCCTTAAGCAGTATGAAATGTCCTTCTTTATCCCTTCTGACTAACATTGGCTTGAAGTCCACGTTATCTGAAATGAGGATGGATACTCCAGCTTTTTTGCTGAGTCCATGTGCATGGTATGTTTTTCCCCATCCTTTCACCTTTAGTCTATGGGTATCTCTTTCTATGAGGTGAGTCTCTTGCAGGCAACATATTGTTGGATTTTTCTTTTTAATCCAATCTGCCAGTCTATGTCTTTTGATTGATGAATTCAGGCCATTAACATTCAGGGTTATTATTGAGATATGATTTGTATTCCCAGTCATTTGGTTCATATTTAAAATTTTTGACACATCTTGGTTCCTCCTTTATTTGACAGTTCCTTTAGGATAATTCCTCCCTTTGCTGATTTGCTTCTTTGTTTTTTATCTCTTCTTCATGGAATATTTTGCTGAGAATGTTCTGTAATGCTGGCTTTCTTTTTGTATATTCTTTTAGCTTTTGTTTATCATGGAATGATTTTATTTCATCGTCAAATTTGAAGGTAAGTTTTGCTGGGTATAAGATTCTTGGTTGGCATCCATTTTCTTTCAGAGCTTGAAAAATGTTGTTCCAGGCCCTTCTAGCTTTTAGGGTCTGGATTGAAAAATCTGCTGATATCCGTATTGGTTTCCCCCTGAATGTAATTTGGTTCTTTTCTCTCACAGCCTTTAAGATTCTGTCTTTATTTTGTATGTTAGGTATTTTCATTATAATGTGCCTTGGTGTGGATCTGTTGTAATTTTGTGTATTTGGAGTCCTATAAGCCTCTTGAACTTGATTTTCCATTTCATTCTTCAGATTTGGGAAATTTTCTGATATTATTTCTTCAAATAGATTGTTCATTCCTTTGGTTTGTTTCTCTAAGCCTTCCTCAATCCCAATAATTCTCAAATTTGGCCTTTTCATGATATCCCATAGTTCTTGGAGATTCTGTTCATGATTTCTCACCATCTTCTCTGTTTGTTCGACTTTGTTTTCGAGGTTAAATATTTTGTCTTCAATATCTGAAGTTCTGTCTTCCAGCTGTTCTATCCAATTGGTTATGCTTTCTATGGAGTTCTTAATTTGGTTTATTGTTTCCTTCATTTCAAGGATTTCTGTTTGTTTTTTTTTCAATATCTCTAGCTCTTTATTGAAATGATCTTTTGCTTCCTGAATTTGCTCTGTTAACTGTCGATTGGTGCGATCGTTCAATGCCTGCATTGCTCTTTCATCTCATCGTTTGCTTCCCTAATCATTTTAATTATGTACATTCTGAACTCCCTTTCTGTCATTTCTTCTGCCATGCTGTCGTTGGATTTTATTGATGTAACATCTAGATTTGTTTGGGGCATTTTCTTCCCTTGTTTTCTCATATTGTTCAGGAATCAGTGGGTCATTAAGATATTGCAGATTTCCTCTATCAACTTATAATATCCCTGAAGATTGCTAGTATATCCCCTCTTATCCTTCAGTAGCCTGAAGTCTTGGAGGAGGTTGATAATGAAGAGCTCCACGAAGAAGCTGCCTCTCTAGGGGTGGTGACCCTCAGGTGGGGTATATTCCCTGCTAGTGGGCAGAGGTGCCTCCACTTGTTGACCAATGGTCATCCAATGGGGAACTAGACTGCAGGCTGAGGCAAGGCCTGTTTGTGCCTGTGTCTCTGGTTTTACCGTCCCTGTGGGAAAACCTCCCCCGGCCGGGAAGAGTCACTCGGTGGGGACGTCTCGCTGGTCAGTTGCCCTCCTAGAGGTTCCCCTCAATCTACAACTACCACCTGGGCTGGGCTGTCTTCCTCTGCAACGTTCCCAGGGGCCCAGACCTACGTCCTGGGCCTGGGAGCCTCACCCTTCGCAGGCGAGTCTCCTTAGGCTGCCTCTCCCAGAGAATCTGCCCACCACCCTGGAAACTTCGCTCCGCCCCTAGGCGTGTCTCTGTGCGGCTCTTCCAGCAAGAAGCCACCTAGCTCCTGGGACCCTGCTCTGCACCAATCACCTGGCTATGCAGCCCCTCCTCTGAGCCACCACCTGGCGCCCCGTACAATAGCTCTGAGACCCAGAGACCCGCCACACACCTCCTCCTCCGGACAGCCGCCCAGTTTCCGACGCAGTCACTAGGAGTCCAAACAACTCACTTTGGCTCTCCTCCTCCCGCCAACCACCCGTAGCCCTAGGCAGTCACTCCAAGTCCAAGTGACCCTCCCTGTTCCTCCTTCTCCTTGGGGTAGCCCCCCGGGTGTTCAGGAGCGGTGGCTCCGAGACCAAGTGACTCACCACGCTCCTCCTCCAGGCAGGCCACCGGTGTTCAGGAGCGGTCGCTTTTAGTCCAATCAACTCACCACTCGCCTCCTCCTCTGGCAACCGCCTGTGGCTCTGATGCAGTCACTCCTAGACCAAGCATCCCACCGCTCTCCTCCTCCAGGCAGGCCACCAGTGTTCTGGAGCAGTTGTTCTGAGTTCAAACAGCTCGCCACGCAGCTCCTCCTCTGGCAACTGCCTGTGGCTCTGATGCAGTCACTCCTAGGTCAAGCAACCCGCCGCGCTCCTCCTCTTCCTCCGGGCAACCTCCCGGTGTTCAGGAGCGCTCGCTCTGAGTTCAAACAGCTCACCACGCAGCTCCTCCTCTGGCAACCGCCTGTGGCTCTGATGCAGTCACTCCTAGGTCAAGCAACCCGCCGCGCTCCTCCTCTTCCTCCAGGCAACCTCCCGGTGTTCAGGAGCGCTCGCTCTGAGTTCAAACAGCTCACCACGCAGCTCCTCCTCTGGCAACCGCCTGTGGCTCTGATGCAGTCACTCCTAGACCAAGCGACCCGCCGGGCTTCTCCTCTTCCACCGGGCAATCCCCCGGTGTTCAGAAGCGGTCGTTCTGGGTCTAAACAGCTCGCCACGCAGCTCCTCCTCAGGCAGCTGCCCGGAGCCCCAGTGGTTGCTCGAGTCCAAGCGCTGTGCTGAGCCGCCTCCTCTACGATGATCCCAGTTGTCCGTGTTTACCGCTCCAGCGGGGGGAGGGGTGTCTCACTGAGCAACTCCACTTCACAAATTCCCTGCGTTCCAGGGCTACCGCCCCATCCGGGACGCCTCCCCAACAGGAGAGACTCACCCGGCGGCTTTGAGTTGGTCCCAAGTCTCTCGCTATCTCCTCTTTTGAATCTTGCGTCCTGGAGCAACGTGAAATGCAGCCGCCCTCTAGTCCACCATCTTGGCCCCACCACGCTAAGATTTTTTAAGCAACTGCCAAATGGTTTTCCGGAACTTCTGTACTGTTCTATGTTCCACTGGTAATGGGCGAGTTTTCAACTTTTCCTTAACTTTTCTAGCCTTTGATATTTCTTTTAATTTTTTGCCATTCTGATAGGGGTGAAATGATACCTCATTGTAGTTTTAATTTGCCTTTCTTTAAATGCTAATGATGTTAAAACCTTTTCTTTCTATGTGCCAGGTATTTATTAATTTATTATTTAATTGACAAATAAAATCACATTTTAATCAGGTACAATTTGCTTTGAAATATGTGTACACTGTGAAATGGCTCAGTGAGCTAATTTACATGCACTTTATCTCATGTGTTTATCCATTTTTGTGGTCAGAGAACTTAAAATCTACTCGTTGAGTAACTTTCCAAGAACACAACTCATTATTATAAACTCTATTAATCATGTTGTACAATAGCTCTCTTGAACTTACCCCTGCTAACAGAAAGTTTGTATGCTTTGACCCATATCTCTCCAACCATCATCCCTCCACCCACCCCTGCCTCTGGTGATGGCCATTATGCTGTCTGATCATCTTTTTATGTACTTATCATCTATATGTCTTCTTGGATGAAGTGTCTCTTCATGTCTTTTTTCTGTTTTCTAATTGGATTGCTTTTCACTTTTTATAAACATGATAGGTTTTTAATAAACAATTTAAAATATACATTTACATAGCTTGAGCTCTCAAATAGATGATATCACTCTGCTGTATTAGGATTCCTTGCTTCATTGTTGATTGGCATGTTAGAGAATTGTATCTAAAGCCAGCAACACATTTAAAAAAAATCAGCATTGATGGCAAATTCTCATCTTTTGAAGATGGATTATATTTTGGAATTGGTAAAGTACCAATAAATCCCTTAAGAAAAAGGTTGTATCTTCCTTATCTTCTTTTTTCATTTGGGTTCTGAAAGTTTTATATGTATTTCAGGTACCAGTCCTTGTCAAACATGTGGTTTGAAAATATTTTCCCTAGTCTTCAGTTTTTGTTTACATCCTCATAACAGATCCTTTCTCAGAGTAAAAGTTTACAATTTTAATGAAGACTAGTTTGTTAATTTTTTCCTTTTATATTCTATGCTTTTGGTTTTGAGTCTAATATCTTTTATCCTAGTCCTAGATCCTGAATATTTTCTCCTAAGAGTTTTCCTTCAAGCATTGTTGTTTTTCATCTCATTCCATAATCAATTTGGAGTTAATTTCTTATTAGGTATAAGATGTGTTAGGGATTGAGCCCCCTCTTTTTTGCCATTGATTATCCAATTACTCTTATATGACTTTTTGATAAGGTTGTCATTCCTATATTACATCACTTTTGAATGTATGTCAAACATATGTTGCCTACATGTTTTGTGGCTCTATTTTGTGGTTCTCTATGTTGCTCCCTTGACCTATGTGTCAATTACTAGAATACCACAGATTCCTGATTACTAAGAGATATGTAACTCTTCAAATTATTTAGACTGACATATCCAGCTCACTTAAAAGATCTTGTGGGAATGTGGAGATTTTGATAAGAATACATTAACTCTGGGTATCAATTTGGTGAGAATTGACATCTTTGTCTAATATGATATGTCTTTCCATGTGTTTATCTCTTCATTGATTTCTTTCATCAGCATTCTTGTCTTTGGTATTTAAGTTCTGCAATTGTTTTAATGTTTGTCACACTGAAATTTAATTGACATTGTAATAGCATGTGGAGATGGGGTTTTAAGAAGTGACTCGGTCCTGGGGGCTCCAGCCTCAAGAATGGAGTAAAGCCATTTGTTTTCTCAGAATGGGTCACATCACCATTGTGGTTTGTTGTAAAGTGGCCCGGGTCCTTCATGATTTCCTCTTCTTACCCTCTCTTTGCCCTCTCTTTCCCCCATGAGATGCAAGATGGCCTTCCAGATGCCTACCAGATGCCAGTATCACATTCTTGGACTTTCCAGCATCTAGAATAGTAGAAAAAAATTCTTAAAACAAATATCTTAGTCTTGGGTATTTTATTATAGCAACAGAGACTAAGGAAAGTCACACACACACACACAAGCACACACACACACATATGAAGTCATTATGTATATGTGTGGTTAGGTCAACATCATATTATTTTATCTTGTATCTGTATTGTCTGTTTTGGCTTTCTACAGTGTAAGGAGAGATCATACTCCTACTTCATACTATGTAGACACAGCTATGGCATACTAGAGATGAAAGACTTTTTTTCCCTTCATAATTTAAATTTTGTAACTGACATGCATCTCCAAAACATCTTAAAAGCATTTGAATAATGTATCATTGTCTTATTATTTACCACAGTGTTCCCTTTTCTCTCGTTATCACTTAGGAAAAAAAGCCATATTTAACATTGCTTCCATTAACTTGATTTAGTTTAAAACAAAATTGAAGTGTTGAAATAATATTGTTTTCTTCATTTTAAGTATGTAAACAAATTACGATTTAAGAAATTCCTCAATGAATCATGCATTTTTCTAGAAAAATTTGATAACTAAGTTGCAAAATATCACCCACATCTTTGAGAGAGGGAAATGACTAACAGCAGCCTTTCATATCCAGATTAGAGCCTGTCTACTGAATAAATTTTAATGTTCACAGTTTCAAGCATTTTTCACTCGTTAGCTAAAGAACATGTGAAAACTGCATAAAACAAACTTCCCAAAGGAATTCATTCCATAGAGATTACTGTTTGTCTTTTAAGAACAAAAATGCTGTTCATGGTTATTCACTTTTTTCTTTTACTCCTTTGGGATGAAATAGTCAGACATTGAACACACAAACTTCTGTTTGCTGTGAATCTCATTTTCTCTCTCAAGTTCAAATTGTCTTATAACTAAAATCAGTTAATACAGACAAAATTCACAGTGATGCTTGACCTTTCAGTAATCAAATATCCAAAATGACAAAATGAAAACCTGCACTTTCCTGGAGCTCTGAAAAAGTGATAATTATAATAACACAAATAACTTATATATAAAATACCCATTTTTTTCCCCTCAGTATGTTTAGAGTTAGATAAGGTATAATATCAAGTTTTTTTTCTCTTGATTTTTTTTAATAAAAATATTTATTTTGATAAGGAACTTGAAAATTCCTTTCCAAATGTTTTAGATTTCTTCTGATTTCTCAAAACTTGACAAATAAAAAATATCTTTCATATTTGAAATGACAGAATGATTTTGTGAAAACCCCAATACACAATTAATTCTTGAAAATATCTTCTATTTAGTGCAAGGTTGATGTATGTAAACTTGAAAACTTTGATGTTACTATCAATGATGTCAGTCAGTCTTGTTACAAAAAATTCTAGAATATTGCAAAAATTTTATGACTTGTTTTTCTTACTCTAAATAAATAAATAGAATTTATATACCAAAATAACTGATTTTGTGAGATTAGAAAAAGGGGAGGTGTACCAAATACATTTTTACTTTAAGCTGAGGGCTTGAGGAGCAACAAATCAGACAGAGCTGGTTCTGGACTTTGGCTCTGTAATTTATTGACTGTGATGTGCTGTACCTTACAACTTTCTTGTGTCTACAGTTCACAGATGCTACCTTCTTCAAAGGACTAGTGAGGAGATAGCAGCAAAGATAGTTGGATCAGGTGCCCTGCATGAGATTGCTACAGAGAACCAGGGCAACAAGAGAAAAACTCTATTTCAAGGCAAGTGATTAAGGGAGAAGCCTGGAAATCAACAAGGAAGTGATGGGAGCCCTAAACAGCACTGAGAGACAGAAAGTCAATATACAGAAAAGAACAAGGCAGATTGCAACTGCAACTTCAACCCTGAGTCCCCTTGTGGCTGCAGGGGTTGTAAGAGTGTGGGCACATTGCCAAGGTGAAGATAAGTGGAACAGGGAAGGGCTGACAACCCCAATCATAATGAAGACTGGCATTCCTAACTGCAGGAGAAATTCACAATCATTACAAACTTTATATCCAGGTTGGAGAGTTGCTGGTCTAAGGGTGACTGCTCCCTTCCAAGGAAGTTACTCACTGTGGGCCTCAATCTCCCTTCAGAACCTAAACTGTTAACATAACAAATACTAGATGACATCAGATAAGAACAGGCTACTTACCCCTAATGCTGCCAGAGGCCTTGGGCTTGCATGTGCCTCACCAGGTGGAAGATGGCATCCTCATCCTGCTTTAGTTTCACAACCAGGGGCTTCCCTGAAGGAATTGAGAGGTTTTCTTTTTGAGCTTATAGCTTTGTGACTATAGCTACTGGTGCAAAATCTGAGCTTCATCTGTGCCTATCCACTGAGAACTGGGAAAGTTTCTAATCACATCCTACCTGCAGCTCCAAGATCCCCAATCTCTGGCAACATGTGCGCTCACCTAGTGGGAAAGAACAAAGGTATATTTCCCAATTCACACAATTGGAATTAAGATGCTAGTGCAAAAGTTCCTGGCATCATCCAGGCTTGTCCCTGGATTTTAGGGGGAGGTCCCATGCATGTCTTACAGTTCCAGAACCATGACTATCAGTGCCATAGAACTTTTCTGTTCTAGAGCTCGTCCTACATGACCTAAGGACTTTCCTATTCCTGTCCTTAAGTTCCAGTACTGCAGACACCAAAGCCACAAACCCCAGCAACAGCTGCACTAGACCCTCAGGACAAAGGGAAGGTCTCTTTATGTTGCGCATTCCAGAAGTATGGAAAAAAGTGCTACAAGCTTAACACTACCTTCACATACCCCAGGGGACCTAGGGAAGGTCTCCACAGCCTACAGACTTAGAACCATGACTGCTGGTTCCCAAATCATAATAGCACTTGAGTTTATCCCTTGGGACCCAGAGAAGGTATTATCTGGATTCCAGAGCTATACAAAAGTGTCTTAAGAGCTACAAATACTAGCAGTAACCACGATCAGCCTACAAGATATAGGGAAGGCCCCTTTTGTGTTCCACAAACTGAAGTCTGTGAATATCAATGCCACCCACCCCAGTGTTACCCATGCTCATCACACAGGACCTGGGAAAGGTCCCATCCCATCCTATGACTCCAAAATGTGACTGCTGATGCCACAGGCCTAGGCATCCTAACAGTCCTAGAAAAAGTCACTTTAGATCCTGTGGATCAGGAACTGTGGGTGCTGGTGCCACAACATTGATATCATCTATGCTTGTCCCATGCTAACTGCAGACAGTTCTCCCCACATCCCATACCACTAAGACTGTGTCAGCTGCTATCAAAAGCCATAGTTTTTCTGTGTTTTACTCTGTGGAGCCAGAGGACATGTGCCTTTGTAAACCTATGTCAACTGCAAAGTCATATAATTGTCTTCATGAACAACTATGGTCTGGACTAGGTAGGCACAAATATACACTGCTGATATCAATCAAAGATGAAGATATCACAGAGAAGACTACACTTTTGAACTCCCCTAAAACCAGAGTCAAAGCTCATATCTAACAGATGTCCTATATCCCATCTAAATTATGAAAACATGCATCTTACAAAACATATTCCATAAAATTGGAAGAGGTGAACATTATACCACATGAGCAGACATAACACAGGGAGATTAAAAACAAGGAAGAAAACATGGCATTTCCAAAGGAAAATGATAATTCTCAGCACTATAGGCCACTAAAGACTATAGGCCATGAAAGAATGATGTGATGTATTCCATGTACCGAAAGAAAATAAAAAGCAAGAATTGCTAACCAAGACTTCCATACTCAGCAAAATTTTTCCTCAAAAATGAAAAAAAAAAAAAAATTTCCAGATGTGTTAGGCAACTTTTCATCACTATGACCAAAATACCTGTCAAGATGATCTCAGAGAAGGAAAAGTTTATTTTGGGCTCACAAATTCAGAGGTCTCAGTCCATGATCTGCCAACTCCATTGCTCTGGGTCTGAGATGAATGAGAACATCATGGGGGAAGGATGTGATAAAGAAAAACTGCTCAGCTCATAGCAACCAGAAATCAGGTACTAGGGACATATATGGTCTAAGGCCATGCCCCCAGTGACCTACTACCTCCAGCTATGCCTCAACTACAGTTGCCACCCCATAGCAGCTATGAACAGATTAATCCAACAATTGTATTAACCCACTGATGAGGTCAGAGCCCTTTTAGTGCCTAAGAACTAACCTCTGAATCACTGGGGTTCATACTTTCAAGACATGAACTTTTCAAGGGACGTTCCAGATCCAAGACAAAACACCAGATAAGCAAAACCTGAAGGAATTCATCAACACCAGACCCATCCTACAAAAAATAATTACAGGAGTCCCAAACTAGAAAGGAAAGGACGATATGCACATGAGTATATAAAACCCACTAGAAGAACAGATTCATAAAAGAGAAAGAGAATCAAAACTTAGCATAATGAAACTACTAAGTCACCAAAATAGACAAGAAAGTTGTAAAGGAACAAAATAAATAAAACAAGCAGAAAATAATTTTTAAAATGAAAGAAGGAAGCTCATATCTATCAATAATAAACACATGGAAATGGATTAAACTTACTATCAAAAGAAATGGACTGGTATAATGGTTTGGATATGTGGTGTCCCACAAAACCTCATGTATGAGATAGTGAAAGAATCCTGAGAGGCAAAGTGATTAGATTATGACAGTTGTCAGTGGATTAATCCACTTGAATGGATTAACTGGGTGGTAACTGTAGGTAGTGTGTGTTTATAGGAAGTAGGTCACTGGGAAAATGCCACTGGGGTTTATATTTGTCCCTGGTACCTCCTTTCTCTCTCCCCCACTCTTCCCTTCCTCTTCCTCACTCTGCTTCCTGGTTGCCATGTTCTGAGTTGCCTTCCTCTGCCTCTCCCTTCTGCCATGATGTTCTGACTCATCTTGGGCTCAGAGCTATGAAATCAGCTGACCATGGACTGAACTTCTGAAACCATGAGCCAAAATAAACTTTTCCTCCTTTAAGTTGTTCTTGTTGGGTTCATTGGTCATAGTGACACAGATCTGACTAAAAAATGAACTTAATGGATAAAAAGAATAAGACCCAACTACATGCTGCCTACCTTATTGGTAAAGATATACATAAACTAAAAATGAAGGGTTTGAAAATATTATATCATGCAAATGGAAAACAAAACCAATCAGGAGTGACTATGCTCATCACATAAAGCAAACTTTAGGTCAAAGACTCTAACTAATAAATAACTGATTACATATTGATAAAAGAATCAGTTCAGCAAGAAGATATAACAATTGTAAATATATATGCACCTAACATGGGAACACTCAAATATATGAAGCAAATATTAGGTCTAATGACAGATGGAGTCCAATACACTAATAGCTGGGGACTCCTACACCCCAGATTCCTCAGTGGGTAAATTATCTAGACTGAAAATAAACAGCTGAGTTGAACTATACTATGGAACTAACAGACATTTACTGAGCATTTCATCCAATAGCAGCAGAATACACTTTCTCATGACACATGGAACATTACCCAGGATAGATCATATATTAAACCACAATCAAGTCAGAATGAAGTTTTAAAAATTGAAATCATATCATGTATCTTTTCAGATCACAGTTGAATAGAACTACAATTCAGCAAGAATAGAAAGTACACAAATAACATGAAAATTTAATAATATGCTTCTAAATGACCAATGGGTAATCAAAGAAATTAAAAGGGAAATAAAAAATCTTTGAACAGGACACACCACATTTTGCAAGTAAACAATATTGAGAGAAAAGTTTATAACAATAAATGCATACGTAAAAAAGAAACTCAAGGAGCATGAGGGGTGTGAACTTTTACTTTGCACTCATAAGAATTTTTGTATACATTGGCAGCCTAGAGTTAATTTATGACTCTTCTCTGGCCGAAACTCCCAGTTGTAGCTGTGAAGGACAGATACTTCAGCTTGGCTCCTTGCAGATCTGAAGAAGAGAGGCCAGCCGTGTGTATGACATTTGTGCTTCCTCCTGAGATTTCTGTCGAACAAAGGGTTCTGAGGTTAAACATTCGGTTGTAAGCTCCTGCCATCGAATATAGTTGTGTTGAAGGTGTTTGGGGGAATGGAAATTTTATAGGTCACAGAATGCGGCAGGATGTCCAAGAAAAAAATTCATCCTACAAAAACTTTAAAATGGGGATTTACTGGTTTGAGTTCCACCAAACTGAATTACCTAGGACCAAATTATTGAGTTGAATAATTATTTGGAAGTGGTCGGTTGGGGGGCTGGGTGGGGCATGAGGACAGTGATTAAGTTCAATGAAAGCTGCCAGGCATTTCTTGTTCCCTGTGGTCAAGGCCTTTGAGATGAGAGTGTGTGTTTGGCTTGCTGCTTCAATCCATTGAATCCGCCAGGAGCCCACTGAGGAAACTGGAACCCCAGCAGTAGCAGGGCGTCTTTCACACGTCCACAGAGGTTTCTCTGCTTTTCCCACGAAGGTCAACATCACTGCTAGGGGGTCTTCATTTTAACCTTTCTAATTTTGGGCAGAGAGTGGATGGTTATTTGGGTAGGACTTTGGATGGGATCTGGGAAAACCGAATAATTAAGCTAAATCCTGGTGTCCAGAATGGCCCAGGTAAAGGCCTGACCCCCTCACTCTGCCCGCTGGCTTTAGGCCACGGCTTCCAGAGGTACACTGGAGGTAGTTTTGTTAAGAGATTCCTTGATGTGTCATTTTAAACCCCTGTGCTTTCTGTTCCTTCTGGTTTAGAGTATAGCTTACACTTTACCCTTTTTTTTTTTTTTATTGTAAACAAATGGGATACATGTTGTTTCTCTGTTTGTACATGGAGTAAAGGCATACCATTTGTGTAATCATAAATTTACATAGGGTAATGTTGGTTGATTCATTCTGTTATTTTTTCCCTTCCCCCCCACCCCTCCCATCCCCCTTTCCCTCTATACAGTCCTTCCTTCCTCCATTCTTGCCCCCCTCCCTAACCCTAACTCTAACCCTAACACTAACCCCTCCCACCCCCCATTATGTGTCATCATCCACTTATTAGCGAGATCATTCGTCCTTTGGTTTTTTGAGCACTTTACCCTTTTATACTTGCGACAAATGTAGTTCCAGCCGATCCAGTAGCGCTCCAAGAAGCGACCCGTCACTCCTTTCTCTGTTCCCATGAAAGGACATTTCTCTGCTCGCCAGCCACCTGTCTTGGAATGTAATTTTGTTGTGCCTTTATTTTAGTCACCCTCCTCACCCTAAAAGCAACTGCTGTAAGCTTTTCCTACTTGTCTTTACAAGCCCCAAACCCCTTGCCTGTTTCCCTTTTTCCCAGCTCTAATTTCCGGATGCACTTGTGTGATCCAGGTCTTTTAAGAACCAGTTACCTCAGACCTCATGTTGAATGGTGTCACCATCTGGGTCCTCTTGATACTGCAGACTTAACACACACGCAGGAACCCTGATGCCTGTGGGCACTTAAACTTGTTTGAAGTGAAGCAGGGACTGAGACGGGCTTCTGCTGAGCTCATCCTGGCTGTGGTGGGGTCGGTCTGGAGTGTCATCGGAAGGTGCTTCCTGCGCCCCTCTGCCTTCTGCCGTTTGCAGTATTCTGGTGTGTCTGATTAAGCCAAGCAGCTTAATGAATTAGTTCCAAAGATGAGCTCTTTGTAACACGTTTCCAGTCGCTAAAGCTCAGATGTAGAACATTCCTTTAAATGGCAGGAATAAAAACCCACTGTCCATCACAGTGCATTTTGGGAAGATGTCTGTAGCATATGTTGCTGGGAAATTAGGGAATTTGTTGGGACATGGCTGTTTGTCGTTATGGTGTATTTTAAATAAATACATATATTTTTTAAAGAGCCTTTTTACCCGTCCAAGAAGCTTAATTAACCAGCAGTCTGAATTTTGTCTCTGGGGCATAGATGGCAGACCAAGATTAAAAGTGGTAACTCAACCATGCAAGCTGCCTGCCTGGACTGTCCTGCCATCCTGCGACCTTGGGATACCAAGGTCGTTGTGTTCCCAGTGGGTCCAGGCTCAGCCCTCTGAGTGTTTGTTTGGTCTTTGCCCCTTTCAGTGGACTGTTGACTTCAGTCCCTGCAAGTGCTTTAGCCCAAGTGGGGTTTTCTCAGAGCACTGCCATGAGTTAAGTGTATGTTTAGCCAAATAATTTCTCTGTAAGGGAAAAATGTTGTCAACCAAATTTTACAATGACAAAGATGTGAGCAGGAAAGATTAGGCAACATCTGAGTTTTAATTTGAAAAGTGTCCAAGTCATTGTCATGCTGTCTGGGAGCAAATGATTCATTAGAGTTTCTTTGGGAGACCCCATCTGAAATACTAAGACCACCAGTGAGGAGAGCAATTGTTAAAATGACAGCGGCTTTCCCCCCTCATTTTAAAAAGAATTCTGTAAAACTGCAAAGAAAATTGAGTAGTACTTTAGAGTTGAAAGAGAGAGTTATCACAGATTAGAAACATATTTCTGGATTTCACTTCCATGCCACAAATCCACAGGATGCCATTTTTCAACTGTACAAAAGAATCTGCTTATGAATTTGACATAATTGTAATAATAATGCCAAAGGTCAAAATTTCACCTGTTAATACTTTTCCCACACTTGTCCTGGAGTCTGAGTAACTTTACATGGTACTGTGAATTTAACTTACATCCAGTTTGATGTCAATTCTTGTGAAAAGAGCTTTTTGCATATAACAGACATAAAGAACACATCAGAGTACAAAATTTGCAGGAACATTTTTCGAACCAACAGAAAATGTCACCTTTTATTAACCATCTTATATATCAGTTTTACCAGCTACTTCTAAATTTGTACATTATTTGTAAGGAAAAGGAGGAAAACCCTAAGACTTGTCTAACTTAGTGGAGAATGTGTGTGTTGGGCTTAGAATGGTAGCTAAGTCTTATTGAGCTGTGTTATCTAACTCGTATATACCAATTGTAATTAAAAGTTCGGATTCACCTGTTTCTCATAGTTTAAAATGATGAGTAATCACAAACTCTGGAATTGTGACTAGTGTATGATTTAAGATTGTGGAAGCAAGGAAGCTCTTTCAAGTGCTAAAACTAAAGACTTCTAGTTTTTGGCTCAAATTCAGTAAGTACTGTTTTATACTAGGATATGTGAGATATAAATGTAGTAGGTCACTTTTCACCTTTGTACCTATAAAAAAATTTGTAGAACAGAAATAGCTTGTACTACTGAATTAACAAAAGTTACACTAAAGTATCATGTTTTAAAATATATATTTTAAACATATATACATTTATAAACACACACACACAAACACACACACACACACACACACACACAGACACAGAATTAAGCTTGTTGCTGTTACCCTGTCTGGATTTAAAAAGTGTGCTGATTTTTATAAATATATATATATTTATTAGACACACACACATCTAAAATGGCCTGAAGCAGATATCCATGTAATTACAGTTGTGAAATAAAAACATTTTGGAAAGAACATTGTATCACACTTTATTCATTTGCAGTGGATCTTTGTTCCTTTTTACTGTGGTACTTTTAGAAGTGAGTGTCAAGTTTGAAATTAGAGCTGCTAAATTGGGGTTTTGCTGCTTGAACTCTGCACTGGGTCCTCAAATAAACTGATATGAATGTAGTTTTTACCCCCAGTGTGAAGAAGCAGTAACACCCCAACAGAATAGGAGGAAATATCTAAAACTATTTCAAGTTTTATCTTTTTATATATAAAAATAGAATAATAATAAAACAAACAAACGAACAAACAAAAAACTCCAAGAGAAAACCTAACAAGTACCTTAAAGACAGATAAACAAAAACAAACCGACTCAAACTAGTATAAAGACAGAAATAATAAAGATCAGAGTAAAATTAAATAAAATGTAAGCTAAAAGAAAAGATCTATGAAATAAAGAGGTGGGTTTTTTGAAAGGCTAAACAATTAACAAATGAAGAAAAAAAAAACGGAGACTGAAATACATAAAATCAGAGATGAAAACATTACAATCATTGCCACTGAAATACAAAGGAGAATAGGTAACTATGATTAAAAATTATATGGTAAAAAAGAAAAACTAGAGATATCCTCATGATAAAAGCACTCATCAAATTAGCTATAGAAAGAAAATACCTCACAATATGAAAGGCTAGATTTGAAAAATCCACAACCAATAAGAAATGGTGAAAAGTTGAGTTTCTTCTAAGATCAGAAACAAGGCAAGGAAGTTCCCTTTCTCCAATCCTACTTCATACAGTACTGGAAGTCTTAGAAGAGTAATTAGGCAAGAAAAAAGAAATAAAGGACATCCAAACTAGAAATGAAGAAGTTAAATTACCCATGTTTTGCAGATAACATAATTTTATACGTAACATTTTCATTAGAAAACATTTTCATTAGAAAGCTGTTAGGATTGATGAATTCAATGAAGTTGCAGCATACAAAGTCAACATATAAAAACAGCATCATTTGTACAGAAATAATGAACCTACTGAAAAATGAATTAACAGAGCAATATCATTCCAATACCTATGAAAACATTAGGAATAAATTTAACTGAGCAAGTGAGAAATCTTTAATGAAAATTTAAAAATTGACCAAAGAAATTACTGAGGGCACACAAGAAAAGGTACAACTGTCCCATGTTCATATATCAGAAGAATTTATATAGTTAAGTGGCCACACTACCCAAAATGGCCAGTAGAGTAAATGCAATTTCCATCAAAATACCAATGACTTTCTCCACAGATGGAAAAAAAAAATTTTTTTAAACTTCTGAAATTTTTTTGGAACCAAAGACACAGAATAGCCAACCTGATCCTGAGGAAAACAAAACCAAAATAATCCCCCCCCCTAAACAACACTGGAGAAATAGCAATACCAATACCAACCTCAAAATGTACTACAAAGCTATTGTAACAAAAATAGCACTGTTCTGCCATAAAAAGACATGCAGCCCAATGGAACATAACAGAAAACCCCAGAATTAATTCATGACCTATAGCCAACAGATTTTTGAAAAAGGTGCCAAGACATACAGTGGAGAAAAGAGAGTCTCTTTAATAAATGTTGCTAGAATAGTGAATATGGATTTGCAGAAGACTGAAAATGGATTCCTCCTTTCATTATACACATATCAACTCAAAAGGGAGAAAAGATCTAAATATGAAAATTGAAACTATGAAGTTACCACAAGAAAACAGGAAAAACATTTCAAGAGATTGGTTTAAACAACAATGTTTTTAGATAAGAAAGGAGGTATAGGCAACAAAAGTAAAAACAGATAAATAAAGTTATATCAAAGCAAGAAACTTCTGCACAGCAGAGAATGATGACCAAAATTCGGAGACAACCTATAGAATGGGAGAAAATATTTGCAAACAATTCATCTGACAAATGATTAATGTCCAGATACTTAAGGAACTAAAAAAGCTGAACACCTAAAACATAATCCAATTTAAAACTGAGCTGAAGAACTAAATATACTTGAAAGAAGACACATAAGTGGCCAAGAAGTATATGACGAAATGCTCAATCTCACAAATAATCAGTGAAATGCAAATCAAAACCACAATGAGATATCATTTCACTCCAATTAGAATGACTATCATCAAAAGATGAAAACAAAACAAATGCTAGCAAGGATATAGAGAGATGGGAATTATTTTACACTGTTGGTGGGATTGTAAACTAGTATAACATATGGAAAACAATATGGAGATTCCTCAAAAAACTAATAGAACTACCATATGATACAACAATTCCACTACTGGGTATTTATCTAAAGGGGATGAAATCGTTATACCAAAAGTTACTTGTATTCCTATGTTCATGGTAGCACTATTCACAACAGTAAAATGTGGGATTAATCTAGATGTCCATCAGATTAGTCAGGAAAATGTGATACATGCACACACACACACACATATATATATATATATATATATATATATATATGCACCCAATGGAATATTATTCGGCCATAAAAAGAATGAAATATGTTATCTGCAACAACTTTGGAAGAACTGGAGGTCATTATGTTAAGCAAAATAAGTCACATTTGCTAAATTTGATCTCACAGAAGAACATAACAGAATAGTGGGTACAATTTGTGTTAGCTTTTGCTACTGCTATGGTTTAAATAAGAGGTGTCCTCCAGAAGCTCAGGTGTGAGACAATGCAAGAAAATTTAGAGGTTATGAGAGTCTTAGCCTAATTAGTTCATTAATCCACTTGAATGGATTAATTGGGTGGTAATTGTAGGAAGATAGGGTGTGGCTGGAAGAAGTAGGTCACTGGGGATGTGCGTTTTGGTTTATATTAAATTAATGTATCTGTAGCATTTCATTCTTTCCTTTTAATTCAATTTAACCTAATTTCTATTTTCAATATATTTTAGTTAGCTTTATCAGAAAGTGAGATTATATTTTTAATTAATTTGGTGATGAATAAGAGGTGCTGAGAAGGATTATCCAGATTTCTGGACAATTTAAACATGAGTCCGTATGATGCATCAAGAAAATCTCTGGGGAGAAATCTTGGAACTTGAAGGAAAAAATCTCTGACCCCAGTAGATAAGTTAGATAATGAATTTTTAGATAAATCCAGGATATGAGCCAGAGAGTGTTTTGTTTTTCACTGAAAATAATAGATAAGGAACAACTTCTTGCAACTCACATAAATTTGGGGGGAAGAAAGCAGTGGCTTAAGAAGGAATGATGCTCCTAATACTCCTCCTTTTTGTTGAAATCTGTGACCTTTTGGTGATACTCTTCTGAGGTATGTGCATATTTAAGAATACATGTTCCTTTCTTGATTCTCTGTGTTTTGTCCTTCAGATTTCTAATTTGCTCTTCCTGGTTCAAATCACCTGAGTATGTGCCTGCTGAATTCCTACCAGTAATGGTCCCTTCTGCTTCTTTTCTCTGTTTTGTACTGAGACTCTCACCCTTGTTATCCTCAGAAAAACTAAGAAGTCTCAGACAGGACAGCATTGCATGTCCAGAGAGTACTGGTAAAGAGTCAGAAGGGTAAACCATCAGGCTGCTTATGCTCAGTAGGGTATGTTGATCTTTTCTGAACTTTTAGTCTTCAGTGACACCTGTGTGGCTCTCTGACATCTCCGAGTATTAGCTGTTGGCCCTCTGTAATTTAAGAGATACCAAAGAAATAGAAGATGTGATCTTATTCACTAGGGAATTAAAGTCTTGGTGTGGGCCACACTGACTAAAAAATTGGGAAGTTTCAAACTAAATCTGAACTTTACGTATGTGAGTGCTGGATCTACAAACCAACGTAAGAGCAGGCAGCAATGAGGGAGTCAGAAGATATATGCAGGGGCACACGACCCATTATGAGAGTGTGTTTACCACACAGTTACCATTAATCTACATAAACTCAGGAACGTGGATGATAGCAAAAGGTAGTAAGAAAACTGGAAAGCGATGAGTTTAAAGTGTGTATTACCTTTGTTTTTAATATAAATTGTTGAACTCTAAGTTTATAGAATTAATTTTTTATTAATGCCAACTCTGAAAATCCAATTTGATAAGTGACTTTCCTGATTTTCCAGGAGCCAGTTCCAGCATTCCCCTGTTTCCTGATTTACTTGTCTTTACTAATAGTACATTAATACTTGAGTATCTATCATTTGTTTAATATGTTCAGAATGTTATCGAAACTTTCAAACTATGTTTGAATGCTCGTGTGAGAGACATTCTGGAGCCTGATTATATTAGGAATATAATATTTTTCAATAACAGGGAAAAGATCTCTGTAAATAAATTATAACAAATTAGTTACAATTGGATCCATAAAACACAACATTTTAATATTTTAGGACCAATGAATACAACATGGTCATGTCAAACACTAGCTTTTGAAGTATTAGCTAAAATTAAATTTTCAAATAAATTTTGGCTAACATGTCATTTTTATTCATTTATTCAAAAAATATGTGAATCACTCTGCTGGTCAAAAGTTTAGGATAATTTTTTTTTTTTTGCTCAGTAATATTTTTTTCACTATATTTTTGGTTATCATTTCTGGTTCAAATGTTGCTGTAGTAACTATAGATTCTGTTTTCTTACAGAAATATATTTAGACAACAGATTCTTTGAAATCCTTGATTTGTCTTATTTGTTAGCAATTCTATGCAACTGCCCTGATTGGCCCACTCATTTGAAGTGTTTACCAACTCATTTCTTCTTTGCCATGTATTTTCTTTTAAGTTGCTGTACTAATAGTTCAAATGTGAACAGTTCAGTTCAACCAGTTCACATTTGTTAAATGACTCTAATCTAGTTTTAAAATTTAAAAGGATCCCTGGATCTTTAAGAAAATAGGTATTACACATGTAAAAACTATTCTTAACAAAAATATCAGAACACTGTGACTGACTTTTCACACAAACCCAATTATTGTGGCATCCTTTTTTGGATGCAGACAAATTGTTAAGCCAAGCACCTTCCCCAATTAAAAGCACATAATACCATTCAGATAAGTCAGTTTACATTATGTTCTGCAAAGTAGGTTGGGCTTTCTCACACTCAGTAAAATCTATCACTTAGAGATGCAGGAAAATACCTTGTACTTTGAAAATGCATTAGAAATACAATTTGTTTGGATTCAGACTCAACTTTCAGACTCTGGTATGTCAATTTATCCCTAACTCTATTAAAGGGAACAGCATGAACATTTATTTGAACTGGAACCCTGACCATTTAACACTTGTTATAGTTAAGCATAAAATAATTTCACTTTGATCAAATATTGTGATTCAGTGGAAGAAAATTTTTAACCATGATCTTATACTTTAAAAAGTTGGCTAAGATAATTTTTTTATTAAGTACATTTCAGTCTTCCTTTATCATATCCAAAGCACATCTATTTCTTCACCTTTTATAGCTTCCTCCCCTCCCATCTCAGAAGACTGGATGTTTTCCCCTGAAAGCAGTGCCAACTTTTGACTCTCTCTGGAGTCATGAGCAATGGATTTTGTTGAGGAAATGCTATGCCACACATCTCTTCCAGGCTAGAGGTTGTGTTTTTCTATATTCTGGTGAACACTATATTTGGTATATAGTAGGCATTTGATAAGGTGTGAAATTTTAGTTTTAACTTCAAGTATTTTTGTGAAAAAATGAAAATAAAGATTTGGTTTCCTCCTCTCCATTTAATCCCTTGCATTGGGTTGACTTTATTTGATTAATATTTTCATGGTCTATTTAGATATGTTTGGGGTTTTTGTTTGTTAATGTACAAATTGTCAAGCATTATAAAAGTGGTAAATGTTTCATAGATGAAAAGAGAAGAAGAGATCATGAAAAAAATGGCTTTATATCTAATGATTAGGAATTAACACTGCCAGAATTTTCAAAATAGAGCAATATTTATGTTTGGATCAAACATCTTTTTGATCTAAACATATAAAGTCTCTTTTCCATTTAGTGAGTTGTGTAGGTATGAAAAAGTGACAGTTTCCATAAACAATCTACCTGCAGTCCTACAGCTGATACATTTCAACATGAATGGACTAGAATACCACCATCACCTACCCTTCTCTCAGGATGCCTCTTTTGTAGTTGCTGACCTGTGACCCATGGATATGTGAACTTAGTAAAGATGTAGGGTCAATCTACATTATAACTATCAGCAAATCTTATTTATTCTTGTTTCCTTTTGAAAAACCAATATATAGTACTACATATATCAGGGTGTCTCTTTCCAATTTTGTGACTTTTACTTTGAAAAACAATTTTTGAAGTTTGAAATATACTACAAAAATATTGCTAAGTCATTAGGAATTTAAAATATGCAAGCATACTTGCAAAACCCACAAGACTCCAAGCAGATGGTTACTGAATCTTTAGTATCCCTCAAAGGAAATTGTTCAGGGGCTTTACCTTTAATGTATATTTTAAAACACAAATATTTTGAGTATAAAATTATATTTCAATGTTTCATATTCTTTTCCAAATTCATTTCTTTCTGCTTCTTCACTTTCATCCTGCGATTCTAATTGCACTGAATTCTGAAAATGTCACCGATGTACTCTGCACTTTGAGACTCTTTCTCTAGCATATTGGCCTTTAATGGGATTTAATTTTTACCTTACAGAGGATGTTGGGCAATATCTGGAGACTCTTTTGATTGTCACTATGGGGAAAGAGATTGACAGCTTAGTAGAGACCAGGGGTACTGATAAGCATCTTACAATGTACAGGATGGCCCCCAATGATAAAGGATTATCTAACCACCGAAGTCAAAAGAATGAAAGTTGAGAAACTCCATTTTAATGGGATATTCACTGGTTTTTTCATTCACAGAAAGGCAGAGACATGGCAAGGTATCTGCAAGAGAGGATTAAACATCTTCCTCAGAGATGAGGATGCTGATACAATGACCTAGACCAGTGCCTAGGTCAAGTTTAATATACATACAAATCACCTAGGAATTTTGTTCAAATGCAGAATTCAATTAAACATATCTGAAATGAATTCTTTTTTTTTTTTTTTGGTTTTATTTATTTATTTTTTTATTATTTTTTAATTTTTTACATTTACATAGGGTAATGATGTTTATTTTATTTTTCCCCTCCCCCCACCCCTCCCACCCCTCTTTTCCCTCTACACAGTCCTTCTTTCCTTCATTCTTGCCACTGTCCTTAGCCTAACTCTAAACCTAACCCTAAACCTAATGCTAGCCCCTCCCACCCCCCATTATATGTCCTCATCCGCTTATCAGCGGGATCATTCGTCCTTTAGTTTTTTGAGATTGGCTTATATCACTTAGCATGATATTCTCCAATTTCGACCATTTGCCTACAAATGCCATAATTTTATCATTCTTCATTGCGGAGTAATATTCCATTGTATAAATATGCCACAGTTTCTTTATCCATTCATCAACTGAAGGGCATCTAGGTTGGTTCCACAATCTGGCTATGGTGAATTGAGCAGCAATGAACATTGATGTGGCTGTATCTCTGTAGTATGCTGATTTTAAGTCCTTTGGGTATAGGCCAAGGAGTGGGATAGCTGGGTCAAATGGTGTTTCCATTCCAAGCTTTCTGAGGAATCTCCACACTGCTTTCCAGAGTGGCTGCACTAATTTGCAACCCCACCAGCAATGCAGGAGTGTTCCTTTTTCACCACATCCTCGCCAACACCTATTGTTGCTTGTATTCTTGATAATCGCCATTCTAATTGGGGTGAGATGAAATCTTAGGGTAGTTTTGATTTGCATTTCCCTTATTACTAGGGATGTTGAACATTTTTTCATATATCTGTTGATTACTTGTACATCTTCTTCTGTGAAGTGTCTGTTCATTTCCTTAGCCCATTTGTTGATTGGATTATTTGTATTCTTCGTGTAGAGTTTTTTGAGTTCTTTATAGATTCTGGAAATTAGCGCTCTATCTGAGGTATGGTTGGCAAAGATATTCTCCCACTCTGTAGGCTCTCTCTTCACATTTCTGATAGTTTCCTTTGCTGAGAGAAAGCTTTTTAGTTTGAATCTATCCCAGTTATTAATTCTTGCTTTTATTTCTTGTGCTATGGGTGTCCTGTTAAGGAAATCTGATCCTGAGCCAACAAGTTGAAGATTTGGACCTACTTTTTCTTCTATAAGATGCAGGGTCTCTGGTCTGATTCCGAGGTCCTTGATCCATTTTGAGTTGAGTTTTGTGTACGGTGAGAGATAGGGGTTTAATTTCATTCTATTGCATATGGTTTTCCAGTTTTCCCAGCACCATTTGTTGAAGAGGCTATCTTTTCTCCATTGCATATTTTTGGAACCTTTGTCTAGTATGAGAAAATTGTATTTATTTGGGTTTGTGTCCATGTCCTCTATTCTGTACCATTGATCTACCTGTCTATTTTGGTACCAATACCATGCCGTTTTTGTTACTATTGCTTTGTAGTAGAGTTGAAGATCTGGTATTGCAATACCCCCTGCTTCGCTCTTGCTACTGAGGATTGCTTTAGCTATTCTAGGTTTTTTATTCTTCCAGATGAATTTCATAATTGCTTGCTCTATTTCTGCAAGGTACATCATTGGGATTTTAATTGGAATTGCATTGAATCTGTATAGCACTTTAGGTAGTATAGCCATTTTGACGATATTAATTCTGCCTATCCAGGAACATGGGAGATCTTTCCATCTTCTAAGGTTTTCTTTAATTTCTTTCTTTAGTGTTCTGTAGTTCTCATTGTAGAGGTCTTTCACCTCTTTTGTGAGATCGATTCCCAAGTATTTTATTTTTTTCGATGCTATTGTGAATGGGGTAGTTTTTCTAATTTCTCTTTCTGAAGATTCATCACTTATGTATAAAAATGCATTGGATTTATGAGCATTGATCTTGTAACCTGCTACTTTACTGAATTCACTTATGAGTTCTAAAAGTTTTCTGGTGGAATTTCCAGGTTCCTCTAAATATATAATCATGTCATCAGCGAACAGGGATAGTTTGAGTTCTTCTTTTCCTATTCGTATCCCTTTAATTTCTTTGGTTTGTCTGATTGCTCTGGCTAGAGTCTCAAGGACGATGTTGAATAGAAGCTGGTGAAAGAGGGCATCCCTGCCTTGTTCCAGTTTTTAGGGGGAATGCTTTCAGTTTTTCACCATTTAGAATGATATTAGCCATGGGCTTAGCGTAGATTGCCTTTATAATGTTTAGGAATGTTCCCACTACCCCAATTTTTTCTAGTGTTTTGAGCATGAAGGGATGCTGTATTTTATCGAATGCTTTTTCTGCATCTATTGAAATAATCATGTGATTCTTAACTTTAAGTCTGTTGATATGGTGAATGACATTTATTGATTTCCTGAATGTTGAACCAACCTTGCATCCCTGGGATAAAACGCACTTGATCGTGGTGCACTATCTTTTTAATATATATTTGTATGCGATTTGCTAAAATTTTGTTGAGAATTTTTGCATCGATATTCATTAAGGATATTGGTCTGAAATTTTCTTTCCTCGATGTGTCTCTGTCTGGTTTAGGTATCAGGGTGATATTGGCTTCATAGAACGAGTTTGGTAGGGTTCCCTCCTCTTCTATTTCATGGAATAGTTTGAGAGGTATTGGAATGAGCTCTTCTTTAAAGGTTTTGTAGAACTCGGCTGAGAACCCATCTGGTCCTGGACTTTTCTTTGTTGGTAGGCTTTTGATGACCTCTTCTATTTCATTGCTTGAATTGGTTTATTTAAGTTGTGTATGTCCTCCTCGTTCAGTTTAGGTAGTTCATATGTCTCTAGAAATTTGTTGATGTCTTCGAGGTTTTCTGTTTTGTTGGAGTATAGATTTTCGAAATAGCTTCTAATTATGTTTTGTATTTCAGTCGTGTCTGTTGTGATGTTTCCTTGTTCATTCCGAATTTTAGTAATTTGAGTTTTCTCCCTCTTTCTCTTTGTTAGTGTGGCTAAGGGTTTATCAATTTTATTTATTTTTTCAAAGAACCAACTATTTATTTGTTAATTTTTCCAATTGTTTCTTTTGTTTCGATTTCGTTGATTTCGGCTCTGATTTTAACTATTTCCTGTCTTCTACTACTTTTGGTATTGGTCTGCTCTTCTTTTTCTAGCGCTTTGAGCTGTAGTGTTAAGTCGTTTATTTGTTGATTTCTACTTCTTTTTTTGAATGCACCCCATGAAATAAATCTTCCTCTAAGTACTGCTTTCATAGTGTCCCAGAGATTTTGATATGATGTGTCTTTGTTCTCGTTTACTTCTAAGAATTTTTTTATTTCCCTCCTGATGTCTTCTGTTATCCATTCATCATATAATAGTGTATTATTTAGTCTCCAGGTATTGGAGAAGTTTCTGTTTTTTATTCTGTCATTTATTTCTAATTTCAATCCATTATGATCTGATAGAGTACAAGGTAGTATCTCTATCTTCTTGTATTTGCTAACAGTAGCTTTGTGGCATAAAATATGGTCTATTTTAGAGAAGGATCCATGTGCTGCTGAGAAGAAAGTGTATTTGTTCTTTGTTGGATGGTATATTCTATATATGTCCGTTAAGTCTAAATTGCTGATTGTGTTGTTGAGATCTATAGTTTCTTTATTCAATTTTTGTTTGGACGATCTATCCAGTGGTGAGAGAGGTGTGTTAAAATCACCTAGTATTATTGTGTTGTGGTCTATTTGAATTCTGTAATTGAGAAGGATTTGTTTGACGTACGTGGATGAGCCAATGTTCGGGGCATAGATATTTATGATTGTTATGTCTTGCTGATTTATGCTTCCCTTAAGCAGCATGTAATGTCCTTCTTTATCCCTTCTGACTAGTTTTGGTTTGAAGTCCACATTATCTGAGATGAGGATGGATACTCCAGCTTTTTTGCTGTGTCCGTGTGCATGGTATGTTTTTCCCCATCCTTTCACCTTTAGTCTATGGGTGTCTCTTTCTATGAGATGAGTCTCTTGCAGGCAGCATATTGTTGGATTTTTCTTTTAATCCAATCTGCCAGTCTGTGTCTTTTGATTGATGAATTCAGGCCATTAACATTCAGGGTTATTATTGTGATATGATTTGTATTCCCAGTCAATTGACTCATATTTGTTTTTGACATGATTTGGTTTCTCCTTTATTTGGCTATTCCTTTAGGCTAGCGCCTCCTGTTGCTGATTTGCATCAGTTGTTTTTCATCTCTTCCTCATGGAATATTTTGCTGAGAATGTTCTGTAATGCTGGCTTTCTTTTTGTAAATTCCTTTAGCTTTTGTTTATCATGGAAGGATCTTATTTCATCGTCAAATTTGAAGGTAAGTTTTGCTGGGTATAAGATTCTTGGTTGGCATCCGTTTTCTTTCAGGGCTTGGTATATGTTGTTCCAGGCCCTTCTAGCTTTTAGGGTCTGGATTGAAAAATCTGCTGATATTCTTATTGGTTTCCCTCTGAATGTAATTTGATTCTTTTCTCTCGCGGCCTTTAAAATTCTGTCTTTATTTTGTATGTTAGGTATTTTCATAATAATGTGCCTTGGTGTGGGTCTGTTGTAATTTTGTATGTTTGGAGTTCTATAAGCCTCTTGTACTTGGTTTTCCATTTCATTCTTCAGATTTGGGAAATTTTCTGTTATTATTTCATTGAATAGATTGTTCATTCCTTTGGTTTGTTTCTCTAAGCCTTCCTCAATCCCAATAATTCTTAAATTTGGTCTTTTCATGATATCCCATAATTCTTGTAGATTCTGTTCATGATTTCTTACCATCTTTTCTGTTTGGCCAACTTTGCTTTCAAGATTAAATAATTTGTCTTCAATGTCTGAGGTTCTGTCTTCCAGGTGTTCTATCCTATTGCTTATGCTTTCTATGGAGTTTTTAACTTGGTTTATTGTTTCCTTCATTTCAAGGATTTCAGTTTGTTGTTTTTTTTCAGTATCTCTAACTCTTTATTGAAATGATCTCTTGCTTCCCGTATTTGGTCTTTTAACTGTTGATTGGTGCGATCATGTAATTCCTGCATTTGCTCTTTCATCTCCTCCTTCAATGCCTGCATTTGCTCTTTCATCTCCTCATTAGCTTCCCTGATCGTTTTAATTACGTACATTCTGAACTCCCTTTCTGACATTTCTTCTGCTGTGCTGTCATTGGGTTTTATTGATGTAGTATCTAGGTTTGTTTGGGACATTTTCTTCCCTTGTTTTCTCATATTGGTCAGTTGTCAGTGGGACCCTGAGATATTGCAGTTTTCCGCTACTTGGCTTATAGTGTCCCGTAGATTTCCAGTGTATCACCTCCCAGCCTTCAGTAGCCTGATGTCTTGGAGGAATCTGATAAAGCAGCTCATCCGAAGAAAACTGCCCCTAGCCCCCTACTGGTTCCACGGTTTGGAACTGGCTCTGTGCGGAAATGCTCTCACTGTGGGCCTGCGCCGTGCAGCTGGCTGTGTGGGAGGAGCCCACTGCCGGAGTGTGGAAGGCTACCTTGGGAAGACTCTAGCTGCCCTGCCCAGCTCCAATAAGCCACCTCTATCTGGGCCTGCCACCCGGGCCGAGCTTTACCCAGTGGGCAGACTCACCCGTGGCTCTATTTCAGTCCGAGTCTCAATGCCTCCCCTTCTTAACTCCAGGGTTCTGGAGCGACTGGGGGTGCAGTCTCCCTCTAGGCCGCCATCTTGGATCGCCCCGTGAAGAGAGCCTGCAGCCGGAGTGGGCAGAGCCGCCTGAAGGGGTCTCTGGCTGCCCTGCCCTAATCCCAGAGGCTGTTTGCGGATCGCGGCTCTCCGCTGGTTCGTTGCTGGAGTACGCTGCGCTGCAGGGGCTCCGGGACTCGGAGCTTGTTCTGGTCAGAAAGGCTCTCACCTAGCGGGCCGGTTCCGTTCTGAGAACCTGGAGAAGCTGGCTGTGTGGGCGGGGCCCACCGCCGGAGTGCGCAGGGCTGCCTGTGGATGACTCTAGCTGCCCTGCCCGGCTCTGATAAGCCACCTCTATCTGGGCCTGCCACCCGGACCAAGCTTTACCCAGTGGGCAGACTCACCCGTGGCTCTATTTCAGTCCGAGTCTCTCAATGCCTCCCCTTCTTAACTCCAGGGTTCTGGAGCGACTGGGGGTGCAGTCTCCCTCTCGGCCGCCATCTTGGATCGCCCCCTGAAATGAATTCTGACAATCTGCATTTCCAACAAGCTTTCAAGTGATGTTGATGCTTCTGATCTCGGGGGTCAGGTTTTCAGGAGACAGGAGCAGACAATTCTGCATATACATTATTAGGAAGGAACTTAAGAAAAGGGACTAATGAGAGAGGAATAATTCCATTATGTCTTGTGTTAGATCTGGAACTAGCATATGAACTTTAAAATTTATATTTAATTTATTTAAATATAACTGACATTATCAAATTTATATACAAAGTTTTAAAAAGGCAAACAGACTTTCCATGAAAAATACTGGCCTCTTGACCTCACTTCTAATTCCTACTCTACAGTGGCAACTAGGTTCAAGTTGTTCAGTGATTCTTTTGTACTTGAATCTACTACTAAATACTATTTCAAGTCTCTCTTTTGATGATTTTTTTGATTTAGAGACACTTAATGATTTCCAACAATAGAAAATAAAAATTAAGCCCTTCTAGCTCAATTGTTTTTCTTCACACACGCTCACAGGTACACACATAAGCACACACATACAATTTTCTTCACCACCATTCTCTGGAGAAGTTTCATCCCCTTTGTTACTGGATTGGTATTCATAATTTTTATGAATATATGGCTATAATTTAGAGATTAAACTATTGATCATAACTACATTTCTTGAATAAATTTTTACAAATGCTTTTATTACTGCATTATGGTTACACATAACAGTGGGATTCATGTTGGGATATTCATACATGAATGGGTTATAATTGGCTCCATTTTAGTCCCCTTTAACACAATTTTATTTTCCATGCAATTATTGTTTTTTCTTATTGTATTTTCTGACGTAATACATATACACATTCTCTGATAGAAGTATGACTCTTCTTCCCTCACACAAGCCCATGTGAGGAAGTCAATCTATTCCAATTTTCTAAGAGATGCTATCTGGAGCTCTCATCTTCTTTTCCAATTTGAATAAAATATTATTCTCCAGATCCACCAAAGAACTATAGCTTTACTCTTCTTTTACTACTACCTGGTGCATCCTTTACCTGTGTATTTCTCCTTATTTTTTAATTCCATGTATTTTTCTTTCTTGGGTAATTTCCTTGTATGATGTTTCACATCACCTAGAAAACCTGACAAAGGGTACATGAGGGGAAACATTTCTAGCCTTTATATATCACCAAATGACATTATTTTCCCCTGGAAATTGTTAAAGATTAGGCAAATATACCTTTTTAGTTTGAAAGTATTGGAGCTGCTCATTGTGAAAACACTGATCCATTGTCCTCTAGATCTTAAAACTCCTGTTGGGAAATTCATATCCGTACTCTCATTGTCTAAGTCTTTCTGGGCTTTGATGACAGTTGACTTGCTTCTAGGCTTCCCTGGTTTATGGAATTTGGCATTGTCTGAAAGAATAAGCAGGTCACTACTATTCTAATGGTTTTACAGCTTCCAACTCTCTTCAATATATTGTCTCCTCATACTTCTTCCACAAAGGCATAAATGTGCGAGAACAACATGCATTCAAGGAAGAGTATAGAAACTATTAAGAGGAAAGAAAACTGAAAGGATATTCTCTGAACCTACAATATGACTTTGGTGCTATAAGTCTATTGAGTTTACCAACGGGAGGTGTTTTAATCAACTTTTTTGCTACTGTGACTAAAGGACCCAACCAGCACAATTGTAGAAAAGGAAAGTTTTATTTGAAGGCTCGTAGTTTCAGAGGTCTTAGTCCATAAAAGGACTTCATTCCTTGGGGCTCGAGGTGAGGCAGAACATCATGGTGGAAGAATGTGGCAGAGGAAAGCAGCTCACATGGTGATTGGAATGCAGAGAAATAGAGGTCTCCACTTCTCAGATACAAATATATACCCCAAAGCCACGCCCCAATTCCCACCTCCTCCAGCCACCCTCTACCTCTTCAATCAATCCCTATCAGGGGATTAATTCACTGATTGGATTAAGACTCTTATAACCCAATCATTTATCCACTGAATTTTCTTGCATTATCTCACATGAGCTTTTGAGGGACACTGCACATCCAAACCATAACAGGAGGAAAACTAAATAGCTGGGCTCTTCATATGTGTAATGCCATGTATTCTTTTTCCGGTGTTTGTTCTAATTAGTTATATATGACAGTAGAATGTATTTTAACACATCATATATAAATGGAGTATAACCTCTCATTCTTCTGGTTGTACATGATGTAGAATCACATGTAGTCATATATGCATATAGGGTAATAATGCTGATTCATTCTGCTGTCTTTCCTACCCTCATACTCCCTTCCCTCCCTTCATTCGCCTCTGCTTAATCCAGAGTACCTCTATTCATCCCTAGCACTTGCCCCCTTACTGTGAATTAGCATCTGCATATCAGAGAAAACATTCTGCCTTTGGTTTTTTGGGATTGGTTTATTTTGCTTAGCATGATATTCTCCAGCTCCATTCATTTACCAGCAAATGCTATGATTTTATTCTTCTTTAAGGCTGAGTAATACTTCTTTGTATATATATGCCACATTTTCTTTATCTGTTCATCTGTTGAAGGGCATTTCGGTTGGTTACATAGTATAGCTATTGTGAATTGAGCTGCTACAAACATTGATGTGACTACATCACTATAATATGCTGATTTTAAGTCCTTTGGGTATAAACCGAGGATTGGGATAGCTGGATCAAACTGTGGGTCCATTCTAAGTTTTCTGAGGAATACTGCTTTCCTTATGGTTGCACCAATTTGCAGTCCCACCATCAACATATGAGTGTCCTTTTCTCCCATATCCTCGCCAACATTTATTGTGGCTTGTGTTCTTGATCATTGCCATTCTGAATGGAGTGAGATGAAATCTTAGAGCAGTTTTGATTCGCATTTCTCTAATTGCAAGAGATGATGAACATTTTTTCATTTATTTGTTGATCAATTGTATTTCTTCTTCTGTGAAGTGCCTGTTCAGTTCTTTAGCCCATTTATTGATTGGATTATTATTTTTGTGTGTGTGTGTGTTACCTTTTTTGAGTTCTTTATATATCTTGGAGACTAATGCTCTATCTCAGGTGCTTGTGGTAAAGATTTTCTCCCATTCTATAGGCTGCCTCTTATGGTATTTATTGTTTCCTTTGTTGTGAAAAAGCTTTTTAGTTTGAATTTATTCAATTTATTGATTCTTGATTTTACTTCTTGCATTTTAGGAGTTGTGTTAAGGAAATCGGTTCCTAAGCCAACATGGTGAAGATTTGGGTCTACTTTTTCTTTAAGGCAGAGTGTCTGTATTCTAGTGCCTACATCTTTGATTCACTTTGAGTTGATTTTTATGTAGGGTGAGAGATAAGGGTTTAGTTTCATTTTGCTGCATATGGATTTCCAGTTTTCCCAGCATAATGTGTAGAATAGGCTGTCTTTTCTCAGTGAATGTTTTTGGTGCCTTTGTCTAGTATCAGATAACTGTATTTATGTGGGTTTGTCTCTGTGTCTTCTGTTCTGTACCATTAGTCTGCCTGTCTATTTTGGTGCCAATACCATGCTATTTTTATTACTATGACTCTGGTATTGTGATGCCTCCTGCTTCACTCTTCTTGCTGAGAATTGCTCTGGCTATTCTTTGTCTCTTATTTTTCCAAATTAATTTCACAATTGCCTTTTCTATTTCTATGAAGAATGTCATTGGGATTTAAATAGGTATTGCATTAAATCTGTATAACACTTTTGGTAGTATGGCTATTTCAACAATATTATCCTATCTGCCTATCCAGGAGCATGGCAGATCTTTCCATCTTCTAAGGTCTTCTTTAATTTCTTTCTTTAGTGTTCTGTATTTTTCATTGTAGAGATCTTTCACCTCTTTTTTAGATTGATCCCCAAGTATTTTACTTTTTTGTGGATATTGCAAATGGATTTTCTTTGTTGATATTGTCTTTCAGTAGGTTCATCACTGATATATAGTAATGTGTTTGATTTATGGGTGTTGATTTTATATCCTTCTACTTTGCTGAATTCATTTATTAGTTCTAAAAATTTTCTGGTGAAATTTTTTGGATGTTATAAATATAGAATCATGTCATTTGCAAATACTGATAGTTTGAGTTCTTCCTTTCCTATTCACATCCCTTGAATTTCTTCGGTCTAATTGCTCTGGCTAGAGTTTCAAGGACAATTTTGAATAGAAGTGGTGAAAGAGGGCATCCTTGTCTTGTTCCAGTTTTTAGAGGGAATGCTTTCAATTTTTCTTCATTTAGAATAATGTTGGCCTTTGGTTTAGCATATATAACTTTTATGATGTTGAGGGCAATTTATTTTCTTCTAATAATTCAAAGGTAAGATAGAGGTCCTCAGAGAGAATGATCAATTTACCTTAAGAAACTATATATATATACACACACACACACATATATCCATTTGTCTGTTGACAAATAGCTAGGGTGGTTCTACAACTTGACTATTCTGGATTATTGTGCTGCTATCAACATTGGTATGCATGTTATCACTATAGTATGCTTTAGTTATTTTGGAAAAATAACCAAGGACTGTGATAGCTGGGTCATATGATGGTTCCATTCCTAGTCCTTTGAGGAATCTCTATACTGCTTTCCGAAGTGGTCTTACTAATTTGCAGTACTACCAACAATGTGTAAGTGTACATTTCTCCCCACATTCTTGTTAGCAATTATTGTTGCTTGTATTCTTGATCATTGCCATTCTAACTGGGTGAGATGAAATCTCAGTGTAGTTTTGAACAGCATCTTCCTGATTGCTAAGGATGTTGAACTTTTTTCACATGTCTATGGATAATTTGTATTTCTTCTTTTGAGAAATACATCTTTAAATCCTTTACCCATTTACTGAGTTTATTATTGGGTTTTTGGTGTTAAGTTTTTTAAGAGATACACACACACACACACACACACACACACACACACACACATACACACACAGTGGAGTTCTACTCAATCATAAAGAAGGATGAAATTTTTATGTATGGCAAATGAATGGAACTGGAGAACATGATGCTAAGTGACATAAGCCAGACTCAGAAATTCAAGGGTCAAATGATATGTGAAAGCTAGAAAGAAAAGAGGAATAAAAAAGGGATTATCATATAAAAATGGAAGGGAGATCAGAACTGTGGAATGGGGGACCTAGGGGAAGGAAAGAGTAGAGGGAAAAGGGAAGAACTTAGGAACAAACTTGGTTAAATTATGCTTTGTGTATGTATAAATACATCGTAATTATTTCCAATTGTATGTATAACTGTGATGTACCAATTAAAAAATAAACAAATAGAAAACATGATTAGATTAGAGAAAGGACAAGCGGGAGGGAGAAATGAGGGGAAAGAGTAAGTATGTGGAATTGAAATGAAGCAAATTATGTTACATGCATTTATGACTATGTAAAAATACCCCACTATTATGTATAACTATAAGGCAGTAATAAACAAAAACGACAAAGGGAAAAGAAAGTGCCAGAAATTAGATGCAGATCCTTTTGCTGAAAGATTAGAATTTAAGAACCTCAGTAAAAGCACAATACAATGTCTAAAACATGACTACAAAGTCTTCATTTGCTTCGTCTAGTCATGACTTATGTTTCTTTTTTCTTTCTTTTTAATTAGTGCTTTATAGCTATACATAGTAGTTGGTTTCATCCTGAAACAACTCATAATGCATGGCGACTTGTGTTTCTGACCAACACAATGGGGATTTCGTACCTGTATTCATTCGTTTTCTAGTGTATTGAAAGCTTTCTGACTCCAGGTAATTCTTCGCCCTCAGTGTCATAGACTGAACATATTTAGTTCTGTAGACTTCTTGAACTAATTAGCACAGAATCATTTTAGAAAAATCCTTAATATATTCACTTTTCCTTTTCCACAACAATAATTTTCTGTGGTACCAGTAATGAGGTTGGGGAATGTGTCTATTGGATAACATGCTATTACTTGACCCTACTCCTCCAAAACACTGGAAATGGACCTAAATTCCCGCTAACAGCCATCGCCCATGAAAGTAATGTTTACTGGAGGAAACTTTTATGAAGTTGGAAAATAAAATTCACAAAATGTACGATCATTAGAAGAGCAAGGCAGCAAAATCCCACATCCTCAATTCTGAGTAAAGATGACATTTGAGGAATAAAGTAACAAAACTTCTTTATATGGGTGGAGAAGTTTGGGGAAAATGCATTCATCCCATATAGTACTCACCAGTGAGGAGGGAAACCAATAAACACTGTATTGCCGACCATAGACTGTCATCAGACACTCATGGTCATCTGGTAAACCTGTGGCTGGATGAGATATGTTTTGTTGCCGTGTGAGATATTTCAGGGTTTATGACCAAATTATGATTTCCTGTTTTTTAGGTTTCAAATTTTGTTCCATAATTATCAGTGACTCTATAGGCAGCAGAAGTTATAAGCAAAAAGGTTGAGCTAAAAACATAATCAGTAGTAAATATTTAAAATATATCAATTTGCATTGTTTTATTTTCTTCTTTTTTGATATTTTAAATAAAGAACATTTGAAAAATTAAATTCCCCTCAGTTCTAGAATGGTAGATTTCTGGCTTTTACCCTTAACATATTGAGTACTTGTTTAAGTATATTTCAACTTTTCTTCTCTTTTTTTTGGCATTTTTGCTATGATTTAATATGGAAAAGCAATTACGATTTCAACTGGATCTAAAGATCTATCTGTCCTGTGTCTGTATTTGTGTGTGTGTGGCAAAAATAAATAAACATATAAAATTCTAACCTCAAATAAGGAAGGAGAAAAGTTCTTAAAATCTGTTCCAGAAAAAATTACTGGTCATACTTGTATGGTATTTTTTGAAAACTCCCTCAAAACGTGACTAATTCTTGCATGCATGGAGAAATTTAAATATGATTTATCCAAACTGCACATGAGATACTATTACCACCTTGACTCTTATATTTTAAAATGGGACTGTGTCAGAAAATATGGAGACTACAAATTATATATTAAAAAAGGAACTTCTTTTAAAGATATAAAAAAATGTATAACTTTAATTTTAGACTCAAGTTGTAAAAGCAATTGTTCATTTAACAATTTCTCCTGGGCTACTTGACTAATGTTAGTGAAAATTTAAGTGACTACTCTCCTCTTGCATCAAATTCCAATGACAGTAGCAATGGATACCTGAGGAAAGTTAGAACCTCCTTGAACTTTCTACTCTGAATTAGGGTTGATTATTAAAATGCTGACATTTGACAAAGGGAATGAGACCAAGAGACTGAGTAAGTAAGTAGCTGGGGGCGCCTTGGGCCTCAAGAAGAATCTTCATGCTAATCAGCAATAGCAGTAAGCATGTCTATTTCATAATTTGTACAAAGGTCAGGCATCATCAGGATTGACAAGAGGACACATATTTCTTCTTCTCTTAAAATGATTTAGAGCACCTGGCTCTGAAAACATGTGAACCATTTGGGCAGAACCAGAAATTTCGAGGTCAACTTGTACTATGATGTAGTCTAGGAATGAAATGTATGAACATACATACTTCTCATGATTACACCATAGAGTCGGTTGCAAAGGTTTGTTTATGTCTCCAGGCATAATGGCTTAATCACTCAACTATGATAAGTCTATTCTTTCATGTCTTGGTACAGATTTACAAAATGCATCAACAATTCACACACTTGCTGGCTAATGTGAAGATCCCTGATAGCTCTTCCAGATGGCTTTCAGCCATTAACTCAGCCCTTATTCTTTTATTTTTTACTGTGTGCACAATATCATCTTTGGGAGGAGTTCTCATTTTTAGGAATTGTTTTGCAATTTTAAATTAATTGTGATAACAACTTTGACCATCTGTTATGAGTAGAATCACAGTGATATGCTGCTTATTGTAATTCTTGCTCATGCTCTTGATCCTATTAGCACCATTAGGATTGCCAGTTGAGTTGTGAGCTGTGTTGAAGGCAATGGAATTTGAAGAGTTTTATTACTTAAAAAAATTCATGATTATGTTTTTCCCCTAATTGAGTTTCATGACATGAGAAGTTGAACATAAGTGTCCAGGATATTGATGTTTGCCACCTTTTTAATAATCCTGCTTGACATGTGAATCTGTCGCACCAGCCAGATTTACTTTGAAAACTTTTTCATTCATTCTGAGAACAAGGCTGGGTTCATATTTTGAAAAGTCTACAACTTTATAATACTTGGATCCCTCTTTATGGGGGAAAAACCCCAAAACAGAATAGGCCCTTGGAAGATGTATCTCCACAAATGAGAAACTCTAAAGCTTATGCTTCATTAGCTCTCCAGTAAATCTGCATCTTTTTGGGACTTGGCACTTTCTCCTGCTATTTGTAATCAACGAGATTCTAATGCATGGGCATTTTCCATGCTTAGAACCTTAAAGACTTTTGTTTTGCTTTGCAAGAAAATATTGATTACGGCAATTCTTTGTACAAACACTTGTTTCCTTAATATCAAATTTACTCCCCATTCTAAGAACAAAGTAACATAAATATAGTATTTTGAAGATATTTTAAATGTAATTATATGACACATGTAGCAACAACGAGGCACACACTTCAAATCAGTAGATTTCAGCAGGTTTGGACGTATGAGGCTTGAGGCAGTGACAGTTTCTTCCTAAGGGAAGCCTGGGTGACAATGATTTTAAGGCACTGTGGTTATAAGATACTTCACGATTTTGAAGATATGAAAATATGAAGAATTTGTATACCTTGGAATTAGTAGAGTATGATAATTTTCTGGGTTGGGGCACAGATTGACTTTTCTGTTGAAATTTTAAAAACTTAATGACTTTTAGACCTTTATTGAGATCAACAATAATACTCGTAAAATTTACATGTTCAAGTGTAGGATTTATTGGTTTTTAGTACATTTACATATCTGTGAGACCATTATCATAAGTTAATTTTAGAACATTCATATCACCCACTAAAAGAACCTCATACCCATTAGCAGTTGCGTTACCTTCTCCTAACTCTTCCCACTAAATATAACAACTATTTCTATTTAGATAATTTATTTAACTTGTATAATTTATATATCTACTTGTTTGCTTTATTCTGCTCTATTTTTGTTTTCTATTGTGTTTCTTAAACTGTTACTGTTTTTTTTTTTTTTTTTTGAGAATAATAAGTTTCCTCATTGCTGATTGTGTTGACTTTCTTAGTTTTCAAAATATGTTTTGGGATTTGACTATATGGAGCACCATCTCGTGTCTAAGTATATTCTCTTTCCTTTCTGTCTTTGAACCCATTCTTGCCTCTCTAATGGGCATAGAACTTACTTTTGTGTTGCCAGATTCATGACCCATCTGGAAGCTATAAACAGTACTATATACACCCTGGCTCTGCACCAGAATGTAGGTTGGTTCTGACCACAAGGTCATCTCTGCTTCCTATAATTTAGACATACAGATTTACTTATGCCATAGCCTTAGGAATAATCCGGTGACTTTGTTTAGCTCCTTTTTATGAAGAAGAAAGCTTTACTCCAAACCCTGGTATCAACTACCAGGACTGATTCTCGCTGCAATTTTCCTTCCATTATTTCATAGCAAATGAATTTCTGGCAGTTTCTCTTACTTTCAAATCTAAAATTGAGCTCTGTGGCTTTTGCTGCAGCCCCACCTACCCTCTTAAATTTCCATTCTGTTTCTGGTCATAATGAAGTTTATCTTGTTCTTATTTATGTCTCATTAATTTTGAAAATGTTATCTATTAATGTCATGTGTGTTGTCTTTGTGTGCACGTGTGTGCGTGTATGCATGTGTATACATGCATAGGGGATTGTCTGTATCTGAACCCTCAAAGAAAGGCATTAAATTATCATTTTAACGCTAAATCAGAAAAGTTTTCAAGCTGTCATATGATCCTTGAGCTACAGGCTCCTCTCTGGAATGTTTTAGATCTGCTATATTGTTGATATTTTTGAGAATCATATTTTCTTAAGTTTAGTTTTTGATTTTAGTTTTGGATGGTTGAATACTAAAGATAAGGCAAAACATTTTATGTGGAATCTGGCCAGATTAATTTTGTTGTTTTAGAAATGAATATATCAGGGACTGTGGTTTTAACTCAGTGGTAAAGCACTTGCCTAGCATGTGTGAAGCACTGGGTTCCATCTTGAGCACCATATTTTAAAAAAATGAATAAAATAAAGGCATTGTGTCCATCTACACATAAAATTAAGTAAAAATTAATATATCAGGAGTATGTAGGACACATTGAAGAGAAAGAACATAGGATCAGAAGATTTGCCAAGAAGTTCCAGAATGTGAATTACTAAACTCCTGGGAAAGCATAGTAATCATGAAATGAAGCAGCTGAATATCAGGAGAAATGAATGAGTTATCAGCTATCTTAGGTTGAAAAAAATGATGGTAATTTTCCACTAATTGGTGTGTCATTCTCAGTGGTTCTACTATTCCTATTCTGCAAAAGTCTCACTTCATTTAAGATGAAAAAGAGAGAAAGAGAAGGAGAAACAAAGAAATAAAGAAACAAATACTCAACCCATAGAAGATGATCAAGATTAGAGAAACTGAGAAATAGGCTCATGGGATCCTGGATTGAAACCAGGGAGTCAGGTTTTAATGTCCAGTTTATTTCAGAATTCCAAGAGACTTTTTAAAAAACTAACTTTTTAATACAACTTCTATTCATCAACCTAGAATGCATTCCCCATTCTGTCACGTTATTCTGTTACATATGAGGTCTTACCAAGGCCCTTACCAAGTTACTCTGACTTTACATGGTTTTCCACTTTGGGGCATTTATGTCAGTCCCAGGGTATAAGAGCCCAAACACAGAGATGTTAGAGCATTTCACACCTGAATGTTTCCATTTCTTACAGAGGCGTAAGTCAACCTTGCTCTGGAGACTGGTTTTAGAATGCTCTGTGCGTTTTTTCCCCAGGAAAACTGTATCTAGCATTTAGTGCCAAAGATACTAAGCTTTGCTCATTACTAAACCAAAGCTGGTATTCAAGTTCCACCACACAAACTTTCTATAGGCTTCCCTCTTTAGTTATGATGTTCCTAACGGGCAGTTTCTTTGTTCTGTCCTAAACGTTCATCCTGTTAGTGGCAGCCCAAATAACTCTTTCTCATTCTTGTCTATTGTGAGGTTGTTCATGAATATCTTGGCATTTAATTATGAACTTTCTCACATTATTTAGTACACATTCACATTTATCTTGTTTCCCCCAGACTGCAAAACATGTTAACATTTTAGATATAAACGCATGCATTAAAATGTGCCATTTTGGCATAAAGTTTGATTTCTTTTGACAAATGTATATACTTCAATCAAGATAATGAATAATTTCATCATCCTGCAGTTTTCTGTGCTCCTATCTGGTCCATTCTCCCCATCCCCGCTCACAGTCATGTATTAATCTGCTCTTTGTCACTATAGTTTCTATTTTCTACAAATAAAGTTACACTGTATTTAAAAATCTGGCTTCTTTCACTCAGCATGTTTTGAGATTTATTTATGCAGTTGCATGCTCATTCCTTTTTATTACTGAGTGTTATTCCCTTGTTTGAATGTACATTTTGCTTATTCAATAACTTGCTGATGAACATTAGGTAGGATGTTTTAACTATTATGAATCAGGTAACTATGAACTTTAAGTTCAGATTTTGTGTGGACATCTGTTTTAATCCTCTTGTGAACTTAAATACTTAAGGGTGAAGAACTGACTGGCTTGTAGGGTAGGTGTATTTTCAACTTTTTAAGAAACTGCCAAACAATTTTCAAAAGTCATTTCGCTGCTTCACATTCCCATTAGCAGTATATGAGAATTCCTTTTAATCCACAATGCTACATTTGATGTTAGCTTTTTTTATTTAAGCCATTCTCATGGTGAGTAGTCCTGCTTATTTTAACTTGCGTTTCCTTTCTGGATAATGATGCTAAAAATCTCTTTATGGGCTTATTGGGTGTTTATATATCTTCTCAAGTCAAAAGGGACTGTTTAAATCTTTTGTCTTTGTGTTTATTGGATCATTTATTTTCTTTTTGCATTTTGAGATTTTATGTCTCAACTAGAAGTCCTTTCTCATATATGTGTTCTGAAAATATTTCTTGTTAGTTTGTGGTTGTTCTTTTCAATCTCTTTCAAAGATAAAAGTTTTGTGAGTCTGGCTTATTTCACTTAGCATAATTTTCTTTTCCATCCATTTACCAGCAAATGCCATAGTTTCATTCTTTATAGCTGAGTAAAACTCCATTGTGTATATGTACCACATTTTGGTGATCCCTTCATCTATTGACAGATATCTGGGTTTATTCCATACTTTGGCTAGTGTGAATTGTGCTAGGTTGAATGATTTTTCCATGTGTGGAAGTTAGGGCAAAATAAGGGAAAGAAGATGGTGGGGAAGTGATCAGGTATCATAAATATATAGGGAAGATTAGTGGAGTAGTAGAAGAATGAGAGGGAAGACAAAGGAAGGGAAAGGGGAAGACATATGGAATGAATTTAACATTGTTATATGCACATAACATTTAACAGTGCATATAATGCATAATGCATATAACATTGTTAAATGTACCAAAGGGAATTTCACCTTTATGTATATGTAGAAAATATTAATCAAAAATAAATGAATAAAGGCATGAAAGAAAGATAAGTAGAACAGAGGAAAGAGAATAGGGGGAAGGGAGGGAAAGGGAGCGATAAGGATTGAAATAAAATTTCTTGCATGCATAATTTTGTCAAGATGAACCCAAAAAATTCTAAGAAATAAGTTTTTAATTTTGATGAAGTCCAACTTACTGTTATTTTTTTTGTTTGAATCTTGCTTTTGGTGTTATGTATGTATCATAATTTTTCTTGTTTTCTTCTAGCCATGTTTCCACCTTTATTTGTAGAACAGACTATCCTTCATCTATTGAATTAACTTTGCACATTTGTCTGTATTTGTGCTATTAGGTGAATCTTCATTTATGCCTGCTATATCTTCTTGATGATTTGATATCTTTGTCATATCATTATTAAATCTCTGATAATGATTTTTATTCTAGCATCTTCTTTACTTTGTATTAATATGGCCAGTATAACTTTCTTATTGTGAATGTTTACATATTGTAACTGATTATATTCCTGTATTTTAACCTAGATCTGTGCGTGTGTGTGAGAGAGAGAGAGAGAGAGAGAGAGAGAGAGAGAGAGAGAGAGAATGAGAGAGAGAGAGAGAGCCTGTGTACTCTTATGCACAGAGTTTATATTATAGTTAGAGACAGGAAATACTTGGGCCTTGCTTTTAAAAACCTGACTGACTTTACTGGAACTGACAATTTGTGTGATGGACTTACAGGAGATGCACAGGAGAGCTAACCACACCTATCTAACCATGTTTTGGAACATGTTATCAAACCTCCTTCTATTCCCCACCCCGCAGCCTCTGGTAATCACCACTCTATATTCAGATTGTCTTTTTAAACACCCATATGTGAGCTAGAAATGGGGTATTTATCTTTCTGGTCTGACTTAGATCACTGTACATAATGTCCTCCAGTTTCATTCATTTTGTTGAAAATGATAGGATATCTTTTTTTTTTTTTTGGTGGGTTGAATAATAATCCATTGTGTATATATACCACATTTCCTTTATCAAGTCATCCAAAATACAGTTAGGTGGAAGTAATCATTTCTAGTGTTATACAGCAAGGTGTGTGACTATAGTTCACAATAATCTATCATATATTTTGTAATTCACTAGAAGAGCTTACAGGCTCCAAACACAAAGTAATAAGAAGATGGAAAAGTTAATCACTCTAATTTGATCAGTAAATACTATAAATATTAAAATATCATTCTATATCACATAAATATGTACAATTACTACATGATAATCAAGCATTTAAAAGAAGATGAGATGCTGACTACTCCAATTTCAACCTTATACATTGTTACATGTGGATTGAATTATCATACTGTACTTGATAAATATGTACAATTAAATAACAGTAATAGTAATAAATTCTATTGCTTCACATATAAGAACCTTGAATAGTATACTTTTCTTTCTCCTTCATATTTCTTGGTGATATTGCTATCATATATCTTACTTCCTCAAAATCTGCAAATGACATAATATAATATTTATTTTTCTTTAAATAGACCATTGTATCTTCAAGAATTTAAAGAGTGAGAAATAAGCATGACACATTTATCCACTTTTGTACCATTTCCCAACACTTTTGGTCTTTTTTTTTTTTTTGTAGATCCATGTTTTCAGAGTCCATTTTTCTTTCTTCTGTAGAACTGTTTTAAAGATTTATTGTATAGTAAATCCTCTGGCAACAATCTAAGCTTTCAGTAGTTTGAAAAAGTCTATTTTGCTTTCAGTTTTAAAGAGTATCATTTTTGACTAACTATATACAATTCTAGTTTTGTTTTATTTTTTTTCTTCAAGCTTACATAATTTCTCATGAGGATTTTACAGTAAATCTTATCACTATTTATTTGAAATAATGTGATTTTTCTCAGTCTGACTGATGTAAGAACATTTTCATTAACAGTGATTTCAGCAATTTCATTGTGATGTGCCCCTAGGATGCATAGTTTGTATTTATTCTACTTGTGGTTCATTGAGTATATTTGATCTGTGTGTTCATAGTTTTTAAATATTTAGAAAATTACTATTATTCAAATCTCTTTGTCTGCCTTTCTGCCAGTGATACACACACAGAGATTTTAGATTCTAGTCACAAGTACATTAGATTGCTTTTTATTTTCCCAATGATTACTATGATTTACCCATTTTTTCCCCATTTTCCTCCTTGTTTCAATTTTGATGCTTTCTTTTGTTATGTCTTCAAATTGACAAATTCCATCTTCTGCATTGTTTGGCTGTTTCTCCCACCCAGGATTTTCCTGTGGTGATGCTTATTTTCTTTTATTTTTAAAGATTTTGCTTTTTCTCATATTTGTTCTTCTTTAAATCCTCCAATATATTATGCTAATCTTTCTTCATTTTAACTGTGTGATCTGATTCTTTCGGCTTATTATTTTCTACTGCCAAATCACCTGCTTCTTGGCACGTTGAGCAGGGTTTGATTCGGCACTATTGTAAATGTTACCGTCGGTGTTTTTGCCTTCTTTTTTTCACCTGAAATTTTGGACTTTGATCTGGCAGAACAATTACTTGCAGTCAAGTTTTATCTTTTTGAGTCTTGATTTTAAGTTCTTATATGGCAGATCTATATAGCCTTACTCTAGGCATAATTACAGCCTATGACTATGGTTCAATGCTTTTGAGGTTTTAACAAGTGCCCAGTGATCAATGAAACCTCTCTCTCTGGTTAGTTGTAGGACAAATGTCCCTTTCCCCTCTGTTACTTCTGAAAATTTCTTTAGCGTACAGCTCGTCAGTTGTAATTTTCCTGATCTTATGGAGTTTTTATTAATACATACCTGTTGTAACTCTCAACACAGGCTGAAAGAGACTCCATACTAATTTCTGAAACTTGTCTTCTGTGTAACTCCTTCCTCTCTGGAACTCTGACTTCTTCGTAGCTCAGTTCTAATTTTAAAATTATTTTATGATCATGAAAATGTTTTTAATTTATTTTTTGACAAACTAAAATCATATGCATTTATCATGTACATGTGCAATGACTTAATTGAGGTAATTGACATGTACCTTGGTTCTCTTTTTATCACATATTTTACTTAAAATACCAAATCATCAACATATTGTTAGCATTTTTTAAAATTGATTTTTAAGAATTTAAGAAATTAAAATACTCTTGTATTCATTCGGACATTTAGCATTTTCAGTGCAGTTTTTTCTTACTTAGAGGTCTGAGTAACAAGCTAACTCTACTTCTCTTCATGATAAATATTATTTGCATAGTAAATTATTTGCACAGTAAATATACTGGTGACAATTTTCTTTAGTTTATCCAAAAAATGTCTTTCTTTTCACTTTCAGTTTTTGAAATGTATTTTGCCTTATACATTTAGCCTTACTCATTCACAGATTCAACCAACATCGGATTGAAAATATCTGGAAAAATATATTGGTTTCTACTGAACATAAATAGACTTTTCCCCTTTGTCATTATTCTCTGAACAATACAGGATAACAACTGTTTGCATAGCATTTATGTTGTATTAGGTTTTATAAGATACCTGAAGATTGTTTAAAGCATGCAGGACAATTGTCCACCATTTTGAATTGGGGACTCAAGCATCCTTGATTCTGGTTTTCTTGGAACTGATCTTATGCTCTCTAATACCAAAGGATGACTGCATAGAATACTAGGTCAACAAGTTTTTATTTTCCTACAACATTTAAAAACATTGGTTCGTTGTATCCTGTCAGCCTGTACTTCTCTTCAGAAGTCAGATGTCATTTTTATTATTGTTTCCCTCTATGAAATATGCATTGTTTTTGTTTGCTTTTATGATTTTGTTCTTTATCTTTAGTTTTTGCAGTGTGACTACTGTTTGTCTAAGTATGGTATTCTTTGTAGATATTCTGCTAAAGTTTAGATGAACTTTTTGGCCTTACATTCTGCTCCTTATTAAGTGTGAAAAATTTTTAGTTAACTTTTCTTCTAATACTTTAGTACAGATTTCTCTCTCCTTTCCTCTGGAAGGACATAGGTCATTAAGGCTTTGTTATTTCCTTTTTTCCAATCCATTTTCTCTTTGTGACTTCAAGTGCTTTGTCTTCATAGTTACTAATCCTTTCATCTGCTATATCCAGTCTCTTTTTTTTTTTTTTTTTTTTTTTGCTGTACTGGGGATCGAACTCAGGGCCTTGTGCTTGCGAAGCAAGCACTCTACCAGCTGAGCTATCTCCCCAGCCCTGATTATCCATCTCTTTACAGTTCCAAAGTCTCCAAATCATTTGAAGGAGCATAGAGTTACCCTAAAACAGCATATTTAGGCTTTGTTTGTTTGTTATTGTGTTGTAAGGGTCAGGATTGAAGAAGTTAATTAATTCTGCCCCTTTTTAGATTCAACAAATTGAGAAATAGACATGAAACCAGATTAGGGTGAAAATTGAGCTTTAACAATGGTAAAACTTGATGGGAGAGTGTGACTTGGTTTAGTAGTAAAAATGGGCTTCATGTTGTGATCTATCCTGACATAGGCAGTACAACTGGAGAGTTCCTGGAGCCACTGGGAGTGAATCAAATGCAGGGGGATGGATGCATGAGAAGGTAGAGAGCTCCTTGAAGAACCAAGGGCTTTGGTTGACAGTAATAACACCCATTTCCCCACTGTTTTAAAAATTGATTGCTTGCTTGCCTTGCTGGGAATGGAATTTTATTTCACACTTTTCCTCTGAAAAAGAATGTGTGTGTGATAGAAATAGGGATAAAAGCTTCTTCCGAAGAATTTTAACAAGACCGTGGAAGACTGAGGACATTCTGAAGGGAGTAGAAGAAAATACTTTCCCATATGATGCTCATCTTGTTCCAAACAAGTTATTAACTGTAAACCCACAATGTGTGTCATTGTGTTATATGAACAAAAATGATTAGCTTTCAAAAGTGTAGTGAAATTGTTCTGAAATTTAAGCTAGTAACTTTGCTTTTAATATTTAAATAAATTAATTTTTCTAATGTTTTGGGTTTTATTTATTGTAAACAAACTATTGGAACAATTGCTCAGTTATTTACTATGTTTCTCTATATTGTAAAAGTGAATATAATGGAATTTTTTTGGAGTGTTTGAAACCAAAATTATTATTAATTTTTTTTGTGAATTTTGTATTGTTATTAGTTATATTTAATTATATATTAATATTTAATATATATTTAACTTATATGTAACTATGTAATTTTATTGTTTATTTTATTATTGACCAATAATTATGTATTCTGTTTCTATTATGTTATTAATTTACTATTGGCCAGAAAGAGAAGAAATAACTATTATGAATCTGAAACATATCTAAAAATAAAATTCAAATATTTATATATTATACAGATATTTACATGAAATTGCAACTCAAGATGGAGACCATTTTAAAAACAATTAAAAGACAATGATTTAGAGGTTGATGTTAACATTGCAGAGGAGATAATATGAAATATTTGGAGTTAAGAAAACCATAGACAAATCTTTAAATATAACATTGAAATTAATTTTGTAAATTACAGAAATAAAGAAAATCAAAATTAAAGTTAAGATCCCAAATCACAACCAGATCTTCCTTTCATATCTCTTTGGAGATGTATAAAGAAGTACTCACAATTTGGTCCCCTAAACTTTAGTTTAAAAGATTATAAATTGTCACAATGCCAAGAATCCTGCCTCAGTATGTAAGCTTATCTAAATATCTCTTTTTTAAAAAAAATTTTTACATTGAGGCAACTAATTAGAGACTTTCAGGCTGTGACATGTGCCAATGAACACTACTTACATTGAAACCATGAATCACATATATGGCTAATGAAAGAGGACTATGTAGTATTAATGATAGTTTTGACATTTAGTAATTATTATTACAGTGTAAGTATAATTATGATTATAATTTTCTACTTCTACAGTATAGACATTATCCTCAGAATTAATCTTCTCCGATCATTCCCAAACTCCATAAACATTTCTTGATTGTTCTATCATAGCACTACATAAACATTTTTATATTGTTTGTTTTGATATTCTTAAAGCAGGAAAATCATATCTATGTGACTTTGGTTTTCAAGTTAGGTAGTACTTGAGAACAGAGGCTACTGTTTCTCCCTGTTTTGAATCATAACAGTATGTGTAGAAACGGGTGACCAACAATTTGATTGACTTGGTGCCCTGAGTTTCATTGGTGAGAGCTCCTCAGTCATATCCAAGTACTGAATAAGATCAAGTGCTCTTCTCAGGTACATGCCACACTGTTTAATAAAAAGTCATGATTTGCAAACCACTATGTTAGGCACTTGGAAGTGGCACATCAAGATGAGTACTAAGATGGTGCTCTCTGCCTTCAAGGGGAGTTTCATTGAAAGAACACAAGGGGTGAGTAAGGCATATGGACTGAATAAAGAAGTGGTGAGCAGACAGTTTAACTTTCCAAGAGAAATATCAGTGGTGACCTGTGTAAACCAATACCTCCCATGATATTAAAAGAAAATACTATAATATATTTAAAATTATGACTTTAGATTTGAATTGACTTCATACAAAATACAATTATAGGGAAAAAAGTTATTATTTTTACCATGGTATCTCATTATGATTGAGAAGGTACTGAAGATTTCTTAAAATGGTGAGTTATTTATTCATTAATACATTAGGGCATTTACTCATCCAATTATCCATCCATTCATTATTCCAAAATTTATTGAGCATCTACTACCTTTCATTTTCTAGTCTAGTTAATTTTTCTAAGTATATTATATTTACTATCATAAAAGATTATAAAAGAGATTCAGAGAAATATACACTTTCCCTTGAATAAGAACAAGGCCAGTCCTATTTTTCCAACATTATTATTCCAATCTCTAAGTAACACCTATTTTTCTAGCATTATCATTCCAATCTTTTAGAATTTTAAGATGTTGTCTTCTTTAAAATTCTTTTAAAAGTAAAATGATTCTTGTAGGAAACAAACATTCAGGTATTGCCAGCAAACTTAAATGACTCATCAACATTTTGAAAAGAACTGATTACATGGTTAAGACTAACTAGAATCAAAATGAGCTTTAAGAGGAGGGCATAGGGTATTGATAGATGAGAAAAGATGCAAGTTCATTTCAGTGTATTTCAGTGATATCTGAAGAAGTAAATGGCAAAAATGATACTTTTTCTATGGAAACAGTAAGTGCTATTTTAGAAGTATAATTATTATTAGGGAAAGATTGTTTTCAAAATGTTACAGATGAAAAAAATATTAAAAGTTCTACATATGGTTGCACATCTTGGAATGTGTGTGTGTTTGTGTGTGTGTGTGTGTGTGTGTGTATTCACATATATATGAATAGAAAAATTTTGAAAGTATACACAGTAAAAATGTGTGTTAGGCTTGAATATTTAGATGCAATTAAGGTTGATGTTTTTAAAATTTTCTGTAAATTTGTGAAGCATATATTATTACTATAACTTTTTACTACTTAATACAATAATTAAATATATTTTATTAAAGTTTTATCAATTGAATATATCAATGTACTCAAAACCCAAATAAAAATCAGACCTTATCAATAACCCAGAATCAATTCTCTCCGAAGTCCCTTGTCATTCACCACCCAGCAATTATTTTATTTAATGTTTTAATATCAGTCATAGGTAGAGGTCTTATGTGAACACATGGGTATTATGTTAACATACAAATAACTAAATTGTCTTTGTGATTATTTTCATACATATGATGAATTAAAAATACCAAATATTTAATTATTTGTAGATGTACTTTATAAACTTATATATTGTGAAATGCAAATTCTAGTAATTATTATTTGAAAATACTTGACCCATGAGCAAAACCCAAAATCGTCTTTGACCTATGATTTATTTATTTACTTATTTACTTCTTTCCTTCCTCTTGCTTTCTCTTCTTTCTCCTCTTTTTTTTTTTCCTTAGGTAACATATATTTTACATAATTAGGTTGTTGGTGCAACTTATTGAATCTAATAGAATGTGACACAAAGCTCCTCATATGATGGTTTTTCCCTGTTCCAACCCAATGATGGATTTGGCCATTTCTGTCCAAGGGACTGTCTGGCCTGGAAGAATATAGTTTAGTTTGGATGCTCTTTATTAAAGAATCTGTGCTTGTCAGCTTTTCAAACTGGTCAAGTCAGAGACCAAATCCTCATGAGACTGTGCACACATGCGAATGATATTTGTAAAGGCTTTCAGAGTTAATGAATGTGAAATCCAACAGTCTCTCAGCTGGGGAACTAGCCTTCGGGATGGAATAGATTTCAGTTGTAACCCGGTAATTACTTCTCCGGATTTCTCCCTATCCCTCCCAAAGCAGAGTCTTTTCAAAACTGGAAGGCAGCCATACATTATTTGAAATCATGATTCTCAAACTTTGAATTAATAAAGGACAACTAAATTGTGACAGTTTTGAAACTATATTTAATGATAACATGATAAATTAGAAAAAAGTCAGTTATGTGACTATAAGATATTGATCAATAACTAAATTTCCCTCTTTAATAAAATGTTTGTTTCAACAGACAAGTATAGATTCATGTTTTGTGCCAAAAAATAGAAACTCTACAGAATGCAAGAAGCTTTAAAATAAAAGAAGTAGTCTTAAAATGAATGAAGTATCATGTATACTGATATGAAAGATCACATTCCTACTATTAAAAAAGATTAGCATGGGAAATTAGTGTAATATGTTACTATTGTTATATGGAATGGATAAATAGGTTCATATACAACTTGTGTGTGTGTGTGTGTGTGTGTGTGTGTGTGTGTGTAATTTTTAATTGAAGGGAGGGAAAAAGAAAGAGAGAAAGGCAGGAAGGAAAGCAGACTATCACAAGTAAAAGACAGTTAATGTACTTTGCTCACTGCATCAGAATTTTTATCTTTAGGAGCCAATAATGGTAGACAAATAGTTTCATTAAAAGAAGAAATTGAATAAATCATACCAATCATATTGCACAGACAGCTTTAGAAAGAATGAGAGTGAGCTGAACTAATATTCCAGAGAATGGAGAATCCTATGTTCCATTGATTTCCAATGAGCCAGCTGTTCTCAGTGCCCAGGGACATTTGCTGATTCTGTGGGCATGCTAATGATTGGGCTTTCCTGAAAGAAAGTGCCTATGGGTGCCAGAGTAAGCTAAAGTAGCAATTTTAGTGGTTGTATCAGGCTAGAAGGACAACTTGGAATCTTAAGGTTATTATCCAGGGGCATGTGCTGACTCTGGAACAGGGAGTTGGAATTAACCTTCTAAAAAGGCAGAGTGCAACTTGTACAATTTTAGGAAGTCAACATTATGGTAGTCAGGGGAAGATAACCTGAATCTCACTGCCAGTCTCCATCTCAAGACAACTCTAAACTCAAGCACAAAGAGTAAAATACTGAGAACCCATTGAAAGGAGCAAAATTATTAGACATGCTAGAATAGTGTAACATACATTTAAGTGCCAGAAAAACAAGAGAAAGAATAAGACAATAGGTACTATCAAGGAGTTAAGGGCCAAGATTTTTCCAAACTGTTGAAAGGTATCAACCTACATATTCAAGAAGCTCAATGAATCCAGTGTCAGCTAAATAAAAAGTTAGCTACATCTAGTTACTGAGTAAGCAAATTGCTGAAAATCAAAGACAGAAAAAACTTAAAAACAATTAGAAAAGAAAAAGACACACTACCATCAAAGAACAAAAACTGGTAACTTCTCAATAGAAATGTTGGAAACCAGAAGATAATATAATGAAATCTCTAGTTGCTGAAAGAAAAGAAAAATAATTACTAAGTTACAATTCTGTACACTCTAAAGATAACTTTCAAAAGTGAAAATGAAATAAAGTATTTTCAGACAGACACAGATTGAAAGAACGTATATCATCATCCAGCCTGAATCAAGGAAATTAAGATTTTTTTTTTTAGGCAGACAGGATAAAAGCTAAATACATGGAAAAGCAAGGGATAATGAAAAGCAAAAAGAGAGTAAATATGTTGGTAAACACAAATGAATACTGACTCTACAAAACAATTACTGTTATGCCTAAATTATATGTAGAATTAAAATGTCTGATGACTGTAAGACCAAGTGAACGCATGGGAAAGCAGTGTAAAAGTTCTAAGATTTTAGCAGTATCAAGGAATTGGCATCCTCCTTTGCCACTATTCCTGTGATTCTCCTAAACTTCTATTGTTTAATTCTACTTCACACATGCCAATAGATGAACTTGCTCTATTTAGAAAATATATTCTGGCTTTTTCATCTTGGTAGTTACCATAAAATTACAGACTATGACAACAATATTGGTTTTCCTTTAGAGATGGAATGCAGAGGAGATGCTTTCTTTATAGTGAAGGGATTGATGATATGCCTTTGCACTGTTAACTCATAGTAGGTTCTGTTTCTTTATGTATTATGCTAAAGTCAGAGATGGCCCCAATGTTGTTGATTTTCTTGATATGCTCTCTAGACTTTGCACTTTTTATGTTTTCCATACCTGTGTATTATTACCCAAACCTTGATGGCTGTTGATATAGTCTTTCACATGTTCTCAGTGTTTGATTTGGGTATTCCAATCTATAGCCTCTGAAACTTGAAAGTGATTTGTGTATAATGTAACTCTGCACAGATGGTATCAAGTAATGTTTAGATTGTCTTTATACCAAAGAGAACATGTCAGACTTCTCTGATAATGGTTTGTGTAACTTTGTGGATGTTCAAAAGCAATATGGTTATTTTTTCAGAGAACTAAAAAGGGTATCCAAACCTAAAGACTTGATCTCCTGTGTATGGGAAAAAAAAAAAAAAATCACAGTTTGCAAACACTTAACAGAGCTTATCACAGTAATGGATCATATGGAGATCTCTATTCTCTTGTGCATTTTATTCTGCTTCCCTGCTGCCAGTCTTTCTTCTTGTACTTTTAGTATCAGTGAATTTAATCTTTACATTTTAATATAATTACTCCAGTTATCCATTTAACTATATTATATTAAATATCACAGAAACATATTTGGTGTAAATTTGATCAGAAAAATAACATTTAAAAAACCCCAGGTGTTTGGATAACTTAGTTTAAATTTTTTGTTTGTTGGAGTTACCCAAATGAGAATCTTGTCTGCCTTAAAAGATCCTGACAATAAATAAAGTGATATTAAAATAATATCAAGTATTTAAAAGAAGAAAAGACTATCATATATCTATAGAAGAAAGAAAAGAACATCACACATTTAAAACATTTCTCTTAATTTCCTTCCAGGAATAATAAAGCTATTTTCAATATGTTTACCATATTTCTATACATGCAAATTATACTCTCTGAGGAAGAGCTCACTTGTTGCTGTTTGTGAAATAATAAAATCTCATGGTGTTGACAGTAGAGAGTTGTGCATCTTGGAGGTGACCAATATGACAGGACTGTTTTGAGGAGAATCAGATATTAGGTCCATCAATTCATTTCTCTGAGCCTGGTTTAAGAAAAGGGTAAGAACAGAGTAGGTGACATAAACCTAAGAGAGATGCAGGAGAGTTTTGGTGTTATGGAGGGAGAGGAACACAGCACAGGTTTGAGCAAATAAATGAAGTGGTCTCAAGAAGAGCAGAGGATTAGATTAATTTATCCAGACATTTCAAAAGTAGGAAAACAGGAAAAATAAAAATCAGTTTGTTTCATTTTAAAAATTGTAGCTGTAGAATCATATTGTTTAAGAGTTTCTTCATTCCAAGTTTCCTTTAGCAAGATGGCATGTCCTTTCTGAAACTAACCATTCAGCAAACATATAATTTGATAATAATTCAGAAAATGACAAGTTCTATAAATCTGGGAACTGGAAACCAATCAAAAGATTAACTGAAGAAGAGATGGATTATAGTCTTCATTTCCATTTGCCCTACATGGCAATCTGAGTTTGAAGAATAAGGTTTGTTTATTTGTCATGGATAGATGGTTCTGTTATCTGTTATTTATTTGGAGAACAGTAGATGTTATAATTAGAAAATGTTAGTTGGGAAACACTTTGCTAAGCAGAGAATAGAATGCAACCTTTTAAAGCTTAATCCATTTAATACAAGTAAAAGACTGTGCCAAATTTTTTTTGTTGTTATTTTACTGTCCTATTTGATAAGCAAAGCCTTCAGACTTTTTCCTTTTAGTACTAAGATTAAAAAATTTACATCAAAACTTGAAGTGTTTATTTCACTTGGATTAGCAGACCATATGGAGTAACAGTTTTCTTCAAACACTGTGCAGCTTATTTTGAAGAAAATATGGTTATCATTAATGTTACTTTTTATTTTCCTCCAATCTTCTATCTGGTTCAAGTAGTGAATTTAAAATTTTTGTTTGGTAAGTGTATTGCAAATGTGCCAAAATCTGACATCTGCAATTCTTAGTATATGCTATGTTAAGAAAAACAAAGTGTTCTTTTAATTAGGTATGATTTCAGACCCATGAAGAAAACAATGAAATAATTTTTTCCTTTTGCTTCCCAGGAATGGATGGTCACTCTAACCAGTAGTTCTCAAATATGCTGGTATATTAGAAGTAGATTTACTTGGGAAACTTTCATAATTTCAGCATCCTTCTTTTCTCCCTCCAATAGTTGTTTTGGCTTCCTTCCATATATTTTTCTATCTTTTATGTTAAGAAGGATTTCTAGGCATTATCTTATGTTCTGAAACTACAAGGATCATGAAGTATCCTTTCTTTGCAGGACCTTCTAATTTCAATTCTCACGGGAAAAATCAGTGATATGATACATTAGACGATTGCTATTATTGGCAAATGTACTCTGTGGAATCATAATCAAAAATATTCTGATGGGTTAAGGAAAACATATGAGAGTAGATAACATTTGAGACTAGATGTTAAGTTGCTGTAAAAGGAGATTTTTATGTGTAAGAGTGTTTGTGTTTAGGAGTATGGTTTCAGTTTGGGGATTATTGAAGAGAACATTCTAAGCAAATATGTACTCTAAACATATGCAAAAATATGAAGTAGAATATATTGAGTACACTATTATACTTTAGGGAGATGGAGCATTATGAATGAAGTGGGGCAAAGATATTGTACATGCAGAACTGATTATGAAGAGCTACAATAGTTTGGCTTTTATCTTGAAAGCTACATGAAAACTTTAAGCTTTGAAAAGAGATGATCATATTTGTGATTTTTAAAGTTTGCTGATAATAGGGAAGAAGAGTTAGAGGCAGGATAAGGCTAATGTAATAATCCAGATGAGAAATTATGGTAGGAAAATATCATAAGGGCTATAATGAAGAAAAGATGATGGGAACAACATATTGTATCCATATTTATATCAACTAGATATGCAGGGGATTTTCTTTCTAACTTCCATAAAATTTTCATTGACAAATTGTAATATGAAGTGTGTTGCTTCATATAATACTTATAATTTATGTTGATTCCTCATTATTGAGTCATCCCATATCCTCATGATTGAATTCAGTCACATCTTAATGCTCTTACTTTTTATTTACTTGTCAGTCTGCCCTTGTCTTCTAGTCTCAATATCATCTTTACCAGGGCCCCCAGGGATGTCTGTATTGGACAAGTGAGTGGATGGGTTCTACCGGCATTCTTCTATCCTACTGTTGTTCAGCATGTTTGACCTCTTTGTTCCTGACACATTTGGATCCTTTGAAACTCTGATCTTGATTTGTTTCCCATTTCTTTTGCTGCTCTTCCTCAATATCCTTTCCTTCTTCCTCCTCTCTCAGCTCATCTCCAGTTATGAAAGTTCTTCAGGCGGCATATTCTTCTTATAACTTATTCATTTTTGTCATTTTAAAACATATCCATGTGATGGTACATGCATAAATTGTAGTTTCTATTCTTGTCAGAGTTTCTTTGAATTCTAAATTCCTGTGTTCAAATATGCATTTTATATCTCCATTTTGAAGACTGTAGAGATCCCAAGAGTTTATAAAGACACTGATTCCATTCATAAGGACTCTACCCTCATAACCTAAACATGTCCCCAAAGCTCCACCTCCTAATACCAAATAATTAGACTTGCTACATAGAAAGAAGAACACCTGCAGCAATGGATGGGGAGGCAATTGTAGCACATTTCATCTAGCACGTTTCATCTCTCATTTTACGTGAACCTAGGAACTGCTACTAATCCTTTGGGTAACTAGGAACTCAGTTTTACCTAACCATATGTATTGAAATAATATCACACTATTAAACTTCCATGTTGTTCATCCAAACTGACTATCTCCATGAAGCATAGGTTTTCCTGATTAATCCCCTATGTTACCTTGCTTCTTCTCTACTGACTGTAGTATGTGAGTCCCCAACACATTACAATTGTTGTGTATCATGATTGCTGTTTTAAGGGAGGGATCTAAGTCTTGATGGAAAGTATTTGCAATCTTGTCACCAGACTCTCTTGTCTGATCCAAAGAGTGAATATACAACTCACAACCGATTGAGCTCCCATTGTGGTACTGAAATACAAAACCTTTATTTCTTCTTGGGTTTCTGGAATGAGATTATCAGTAGCCATGTTCCACACTATGGAAATACACAGAAAGAATAACAACAGCCTCTTCTCAAAGCAAACAAATGAACAAGCACAAAATCACAAAATACAAAACAAAAGCAATTAAAAAAATCAACAGAGAGAGAGTTTATTTGCATGGAGTCAGTCCCAGTTTCTACTTTTGTGGTCTGTAGCTCTTTCTTGAAATTTATGAGTTATTTGAAGATATTTATTAGTATATGAATTTAAAAAATTTACTGTTTTGCTCAATTTATTGTTAGTTTTTATATTTTTGCAAGATAATGAATCTTAACCTAACAAATATATGAGAATATACAACTGACAAAGGTAGATAAAATGTTATGTTCAATTAGTTGTAAACTAAACTCTTTTTCTACCTATTTATAATAACTCATAAAATTGAGAAAATGACATGCCACATGAAACTTAGTATCATTCTGCATTCTGTGCCCGTTCATTTGCATGTTCTCTGCACAGATCTGACAAATATTTATCATTATGCTTAAGAATAAACAACAATTGCAGTATTTGAAGAATAAAATGCAACGGGTTTATGAATTATCAGTAGCTTGTATTTGTAACTGAGTCTTCATTTGTGGGATTAGTTTCATAATGGGGCCATCATTTGGCCAAATGCAATTGCTTATTAACGACTTGCTGTAAAGCGTTTATAATTCCTCAGAATCACAAGATGGAAAAAGACTGTAGTAATTCAAAAGAATATTTCTATCTGAAGGAAAGAAGGACATCTGGAGTTCTCAGAATTATTTTCAATCTGATATTGATTACGGACTTTCTTACATTACCAATCTAAAGAACAAGCAGGAAGATTCAGAATAAGAAGCAATGTTTTGTACATTAAAAAGACTAGTGTAGTCAGTATCTAATAATGGTTGGCCAATATGAAGCAACTTTGAAGGAGAATTTAAATAAAACATGTAAACTCTTAGACATTTCTCTGTGACTAATAACCACCAACAGATGTGCACAGATGAGCAACAGCTTGAGGATATTCAGAGGCCACTTTTTACCCCCAAATGTGTTGTTTACAGCTTTATTATTTAGAAACGACTATTAAAGATGGAGAGAAACTGTATTGACTCACACTGGAAACAGTACAACTCTGTTTCAAGATAAATAGTTGAAAAGCATTCAGTAAAATTTTTGAATGAATGAGTGAATTTATTTTGATCATTCATTAAATATAATCTAGATGAAATGCCTTCAAAGATGAAAAAAATGTAGCACTTTAAAGCTTGAAATTTTCTAAAAAAATTGGTATGAATATGTAGCTTTATGTTTGATGAATGAACTAGTTCAGGAGACAGGAGAGTTGCAGAATTTGCTATGTGTGACAAAGGAGGGTTTCCACCTTAGCAGTGGGTGAGATCAGAAGACCAGGGGACCATTGGCTGGGCAGATCAAGATGATGACATTGACAGTGTGGAATTTGAGCTGAGAACTCAATATGATAAGGAAAAAAATGTGGTCAATATTGCCCCAGACATGTCTGGGAAATCAGAAATAAAACAATTCAGGATTGTGTATAAGTATCTGTTGAGACTTAAAGTGAGGTTAGTAGGTTAATGTTGATTTTCATAGGATGATTTGTATGCCTGAATAGAAGTTCAGACTTCCTTCTACAGTTGAGTGTTCAAAGGCACTAAGCAATAGAGGTGGCATTATCAGAGCTGGGTTTTAGGAGTAAAAAATGCTTTTGAATTTTTACAAATGAAATAAGACCAGGAGATACTGAAAGTTGGAAGCCTAGTAGGGAAACAGTATAGACTCAAAAATAAGTTAGAAGGATCCAAAGGATAGTAATGAGAGTGATAGCCAACTTCAGAGAAAACTGAGGCAAATTCAGTGAGTTGAAGGACAGGGATAGAGATGAGACTTAGCGTGAAGACGGCCTGAAGGATTTACCCTGTGTTACTACTCTCAGGCTTCTCATCCACTGTTTTAGTCAATTTTTCATCACTGGGACCAGAAGACCTGACAAGAACAATATAGAGGAGTAAAAGTTTATTTTGGCTCATGATTTTAGAGGTCTCAGTTCAAAGACTGGGCCCAATGTGAGGCAGAACAACATGGCAGAAGGGTTTAGAGGAGGAAAGCAGCTCAGGACATAGCAATTAAGAAGTAGAGAGAACTCTGCTCACCAGAGACAAGATATAAACCCCAAAGGTGCACCCCAGTGACCTATTTCCTTCATCCACAACCTACCTGCCAACAGTTATCACCCCGTTAATCCACCCTCAGTGTATCCACTGACTAGGTTAGCCCAATTATTTTACCTTTAAACTTTGTTGCATTGTCTCAAAAATGATTTCTTGGGGGACACCTCATACTAAATCATAATAACCACATTTCTAGTAAGAAGTAGCACAGGGAAGGCAGTAGTTTTAAAACAGGAAAAATACAGTAGCAGTGAAAACCAACATTTACATACTAAAGTAAGGCAAAGTAGAAATACATTTCCATCCTCTGATACCTATAGTTTTCCCATTGTATGTCAAAGTGTGTCCAGAGGAACCTGAAGATAAAGCTTGAAGTCTTCAGGAAAAAAGGGAATCATGAAATCACTGATCAAGATATTCACTTTAAGATATTATTTACAGCCCCTTTCTCTGCAGAATCATCATGGCAACTGGGACCCTGTACACATATCCTTAAAACTGGAGGACCTTCAAGGCCCTCATCGCTCCTCAGTACAGTGGAGCTCAGCACCCCATTTTCACTTTGGCCAAACAAACCGCACATCTGAATTTCTCCATAAATTTTCTGCTGGCAAGGTTCCAGCATTTGAAGGTGACAATGGATTCTGTGTTTGAGAGTAATGCCATCGCCTACTATGAGGAAGCAGCAGCCCAGGTGGTGCAGTGGGTGAGATTTCCTGATAGTGAGACAGTGCCCCCCAGTCAGTGCCTGGGTGTCTCCTACCTTGGGCATCATACGCCACAACAAATGGCCACTGAGAATGCAAAGGAAGAGGTGAGGTGAATTCTGGGGCTGCTGGATGCTCACTTGAAGTCAGGACTTTTCTGGTGGACAAACAAGTGACACTGGCTGACACTGCAGTTGTCTGCACCCTGTTGTGGTTCCATAAAGAGGACTTAGAGCCTTCTTTCCACCAGATCTTTCCCATTACCAACTGCTGGTTCCTCACCTCTATTAACCAACCCCTGTTCCGGGGTCTCTTGGGGAAAGTGAAACTGTGTAAGAAGATGCCTCAGTTTGATTCTAAAAAGTTTGTAGAGAGCCAGCCTAAAAAGGACACCCTGGGGAAAGAGAAGGTTCACAGGAAGAGAAGCAGAAGTCCCAGTCTAGCAGATGAGGAAAGGCAGCTGCCCCAGCTCAGAGGAGGGGACGGATGAATGTGAGCTGGTGCTGGCTGCTGAGCCCAAGGCCGAGGACCCCTTTGCTCACTTCCTAAGAGTACCGTTGTGTTGGATGAATTAAAATGCAAGTGCTCCAATGAGGACATGCTCTCTGTGCTGCCATATTTTGGAGAACACTGGTAAGGATGGCTGGTCCTTGTGGTAGTTGGGGCACCTCTTTCCTGAAGAACTCATCCAGACCTTCATGAGTTGCAACCTCTTCACTGGAAAGTTTCAGTGATTGGACAAGCTGAGGAAGAATGCCTTGACCAGTGCCATCCTCTTTGGAACCAAGAATAGTAGCTCCATTTCTGGAGTTTGGGTCTTCCCAGGCCAGGAGCTTGACTCTCCGCTGAGTCCAGATTGGCAGGTGGACTACGAGTCATATACATGGTGCAAACTGGATCCTGGCAGTGAGACTACCCAGACACCAGTTCCAGAGTACTTTTCCAGGGAGGGACCTTCCAGCATGTGGGCAAAGTCTTCAGCTAGGGCGAGATCTTCAAGTGAACATCTCTTGCCATCGCCTAGCTGCCTGCGTCTGCCCTGCAGGGAGATGGGGGTCATTAAAGGAAACTGAACTTTGAAACAAAAAGATATTATTTACATAGGATTAAAACAGACAGATATACTTGATATCATGAAACTCTTGAAGATTACACAGTTGACTAGTGCTCTTGACTTTCCTTTCCTTTATGCAGACGTTGAACAATCTTAATATATTAAGGAGCTTATCCTACTGACTCAAAACACTTATAACACTCAGTGTTTTTGAAGCTGTTGCTTTTCCCCAGATGCCTTGAGACTGTTTCTTATTAGATGCCATCCATTAGTATGCAATTTTTATAGTTAGATTTTATATAAATCCATATTGCTATGCATGGTACCTTCAGTACTGTAGCAGTCTCTGGCTTCTAACAATTTGTGCCTCAAAGAAAAATAAAACTCATATAGATCTGAAAGAAAAATAAATCTCATCAAAATTTTATCTCTGTATTTACATTGTGATATCCTTTTCAAAGTAAGGCCTTCTAAGGGAAAGCAGGACAAGTCCAGTAAAGTGTCTTTCCCGTAGAGTCCGTGTTCATCCTCTTACCACATAAACAGTGACATCCTCTGATGCCTGAGAACACTCCTTCCACCCACCAGATAACTTCCGTTCCTTTTGCTCAAAGCATTAATTTTTAGTAGTCTAGTATATGATTAAGAGCTCTGATTCTGCAGCCATACTATGTGAATTCAAATTTTATTTCTTCCCCTTGCTATTCTGGACAAACTCTCTATGATAATTACCCATTCTCTAAAAATTTGGATAGAATTCATACCTGCCTCATGGGGATTCACATAAGGTGCTCAGCAGGTTTTGTCATATGTCAGGTACCCAATAAATGTTGCCTGTCCACTTAAACATTCTTCTTATTGCTGTGATGTCCGGTTCCACTGGAAATGACAGATGGTGGGTGGAGACTGATTACAAATGTGAAAACGGTAGTGACAGGAAAGTTGTCCCAGTGTAAGTTCATGGAGAAAATCAAACAAACAAGTTCAACCAAACAAACAAAAACAAGAACAAGAACCTCGGGTGCCATACAGGAAGTCTGGAAACACATTAAATCGAAAAAGCAGAATGATAATGTAAAAGGGGAAGCCAGAGGGAGGGGATGCCTAAGGACGCCAGAGGAGGAAACGAAGGAAGTGCTCAGGGTAGACCATGTAGGACATCTTCGGAAACTAATTCTGAGAAGTAGAGGGAGGAGGTGAATTTCCCCTTCCTGAAGTTTGTCTTCTTCAAGAAGACTGCACATGTTCCTAGTTTAAAAGAAGGTCACACTTGGATTTTTACCCCTAATGTATGATTATTTTGTAATTTTTTTTTTTTTTAATTCAGGCACCGTGTAGGGCAATGGGTGAATAAAATCTACATTCCTGTCTTGATGAGGTAAGAAGCCAGTGTTTCATGTAGAAGCCGGTGTTTTACGTAAGGCCAGCTGTGGGATACGGGAGACAAGGACAGGCCTGGATGCCACGAGGAGATGGTTGGCTGGGGAGTGTTGGGTGATCGAAGGAGGGAGAAGGAAAAGAGAGTCAGGTGTTGAACGGAAGAAGTGAAGGTTAGAGGGGCACATCAGCAGCGGTGTTCTACATCTAACCGATGGGAGAAGTGCAGGAAAAGAGCAGGAATAATTGAAATCATTGTTGGCTGGAATCAATAATGAATAAATTAGGCAGTTTGGAAGCCCTCCGAGTCTGAAAAGGACCTGGAGGCTGTTACACTCAAGGATTTACAGATTCTCTGCCATATATTTTTTTCATCAGCAATAGAATGCACAAATGTCTTCAACAACACATTTAATGAACACACGCACAAATATTCATTTCAAAAGCATATTTTTTCTGATTGTAAATATTAGTGTTAGGAAATGTATAAGGTGCATAAAATGATATATTATTATGAAACACCTGTAAATGATCCTTACAAATATTTTGGATAATAGCCCTCTAAAAATTTTATTCTTATTTAGATATATCCTCTATATATTTATTTACAAATATTTATATACAAATCCAATACTGAGAATTAGTATGTGAAAAAAAATCAGTTGTACACATTGGAGATATAGCCGTGAAAAGAACATACAAGATCCTTGACTTCAAGCAATTTGTGAAAAGGAAATTTTGAGGAAAAATAAAAGATACCTACCAAACATCATCAATCAATAAGTTTGGTAGTATGTTTGATGAAGATAAAGGCCACACAAAGAAGCAAATACAGAGGAAAAGGAATTTTGAATATCAAGAGAAGGCCAATTTGCAATTTTAGGAAGAGCAATTAAGAAGGCATCATTAAGAGACATTTGGGCAAATTCTTGAAGAAATTGAGTTATATTCTACTGTATATATTATAAATCATTATGTGGCAAATTATACATGTATAATATTTTGTAGAAATGATTTGTATAATTTAAAAATTTATACAGTGCAGATTTTTCTTTCAACAGTTGTTGACGACAAAGCTGTCAAATTTAATTTGAATATTCAGATTTGGATTCTTTAAAAAAATTTTTTTTGGTTAAATAAAATGTTAATGCCAGGGGTAATTGAGAATTTTTTTGGTGGGGGGTGCTGAGAATCAAACCCGGGCCTTTTATATGTAGGAGGAGAAACTGGATGAGGGGTAAACAATAGGAACTCTTTGGGCTGTCTGAAACTTTTCTGCATCTAAGATTATTTTTAAAATTAATTAATTAAAAATGTTTCTTAATTGTGTGTGATGATCATTCATACCCATAAATTTCTGTACACAACCATATAAGAGTTAATCAGTCATTGTATACAGAATTGTAAGCAGTTGGTAAAAATTCCAAAATAGATGTACAAGCAGTATTCTGAGGCTTCTTTTTCTGTACCAAAATTGAATATTACTGATTTTTAGAATTTACCCAAATTATATACTATTTTTTGAATATTTGGGGATGATGTTGGGTTATTGTTGTGATGATGTTATTTGTTTTTTGTTTCCAGAATGGGTCAAGTTTCCTCAGCCACAGAGAGCCGTGGGCATGAATGTATAACTCTTGCCAAGGATGACCAATGGGGTATGATAGCAGAAGTGACATGGACCAAATGGCCAGAGATGAGGTGGGATGTGTATACCCCAGGGCACACCAACATGGACTGATGACAGCTGGACAGCACAAAGGTCCAGTCAGATCAACACAGCAGCTGTCTACAGTTTCTCTATTTGCACAATCAGTTCAGTCTCTTTCCTGTGTCCATTAAGATGACTGCACAAGCCAATTGAAATTAAAAACTCTGTGGGGTCTCTAAGGACAGAGAGGAAAGAAAACACCAGCCTTCATGTCTGAATGTCTTAGGAATATTTTCAATAGCCCAAAGTAGGTTTTCTGCAACATATAGAATTCAGCTAGGAAAAACAGACTACATTAAGTCATCAGTAAGAAAATTTAAGTTCTATTTCTTGGACACCTGAGGTAGAATATTCATGCTCACAATGCATCATAATTCCTGCTTTAGAAGTGATATTTGAAAATTGGTTACATTTCTAAAGGTACAGATGATGAAGAACTCCATTCCCTCTGCATCCCATCACTGTCTTACCTGATGTTTGATAACATTTTTCAATAAGGAATGAATTATTACTCCCTGAGGCTTACCAATAATATGCAAAAAAAGTTAACCTTATTTACTGAACACAATGAACACCCTTTTTAGTATTAAGAGCATATGAAAATTCCTAATAAAAAAATAAAAAATAAAGGCATTGATTTTTATGGAAATCTCTTCGATCAGGTGATTATTGTAAAAGTAAATGATTTCTATATAATATTGAGATGTGTGCATTTCTAATCAGGTAGAAAATTACAAATTCAATCCGATTAATATTAAATGCAAAATTATAGATGTATTATCTGACTTGGAATCTATATCAGGACGTGGCACACTTTTTCTAGGAAGACCCAGAGAGTTAGTACTTTAGGTTTTGTGGGTCATAAGATCCCAGTCACAGTTTTTTAAATCAGCTCTTGTAGCACGAAAACAGCCACAGATAACACTTAGGGAAAATTACATCATTGTGTTCTAATAAAACTTTATTTACAAAACAGGCACTGGGTGGTATTTGTTTTGGAGGCTATTGTTTATCATGTAGTCTATACTCAAGTTAAATTGAGTTATTCTTTGTTACTCTTCCAATAAATGTTATTATTTAACAAATTACTTAAGAAACTAAAAGTAGAATTCACAATTAGGATCAGCATTGTATGACTTTATTATTTAGGCAGACTCAGTGGGTTAACTGTTTTATTTCTCAGACCTATAAAAAAAAGCTGTGAATATTGAGGAAAGAGTAGGAAATTAATTAAATAATTCAGAGATGAAGTATTCCTCACCTTCCAAGCCGCTTTGCATTAATTTTTCCAGCGTGGCTCCTATATTTCGAAATGAAGTTGTTTAAAGTGTAATAGCCAAACAAAATCAACTCAATTTGTTTTTATTTGTATGTCCATTTTTTATAAGGTCTATTTACAATGATGGTAAATAAGGAAGGCAGCTTCACATCCACAGGGATAGCTAAGTTAATTATGTGTGGTTCTGGACAGCTGTTTCCCATTTTTTTCTACACCTAAAGCACATGAATACCATCAATAAGAAGGGTGTGAGAGGTTACCATTTTACTGTGGCAAAAGGGAAAAATGAAACAAATTGTGGTTCAAATACTTGAAGCTCAAGTATTGGTGGAATTAATAAACTTCAAGAAAATTTGCATTTAGAGCAGAATAAATTAGTAAATTAGTTCTGTAGTTCTCATTGTAGAGGTCTTTCACCTCTTTTGTGAGATTGATTCCCAACACACATACATTGCTGGTGGGGTTGCAAATTAGTGCAGCCACTCTGGAAAGCAGTGTGGAGATTCCTCAGAAAGCTTGGAATGGAAACACCATTTGACCCAGCTATCCCACTCCTTGGCCTATACCCAAAGGACTTAAAATCAGCATACTACAGAGATACAGCCACATCAATGTTCATTGCTGCTCAATTCACCATAGCCAGATTGTGGAACCAACCTAGATGCCCTTCAGTTGATGAATGGATAAAGAAACTGTGGCATATATATACAATGGAATATTACTCCGCAATGAAGAATGATAAAATTATGGCATTTGCAGGCAAATGGATGAAATTGGAGAATATCATGCTAAGTGAGATAAGCCAATCTCAAAAAACTAAAGGATGAATGATCTCGCTGATAAGCGGATGAGGACATATAATGGGGGGTGGGAGGGGTTAGCATTAGGTTTAGGGTTAGGTTTAGGGTTAGGGATAAGGAGAGCGGTAAGAATGAAGGAAAGAAGGACTGTATAGAGGGAAAAGAGGGGTGGGAGGGGTGGGGGGGAAGGAAAAAAAATAAATAAATAAACATCATTGCCCTATGTAAAAAAAAAAAAAAAGTCACATGCTTGATGATTTCATTTTTATAATCTGCAAATGACAAAACTGTGGAGGGAAGACAAAAGAGTGGTTGCCAAGGTTTAGAGATGGGGGAGCACACGTAACTGTAAAAGGGTTGCAGATCTATGTGGTGACAGAGTAGTTCGTATCCTGATTGCACAGATCATGTGAATCTACATGTGTGAAAAAATGAGGGAAATATACACATTGTACTAATGTATTTCTTGCTTTTGATATTGTACAGTAATTTTATAAAATGTAACCATTGTGAAAAAAAAAAGAAAATTTGCATTTAGAGCAGAATAAATTAGTAACTTTAATCTTTAAACTATTAATATTATTAATCATTATATTAAATTATTATATAAATTATTATATTATTAATGATTAATTATTTAAATTAATAATTAAATTATTTAATTTTTAAATTATGTATAATTTTGATAGAAAAAGAAAAATTCTGAATTAATTTTTATAGGAAAAATTTAGCCTAATGAAGTTTCTAAAGTTTAGATAAATTAAATGCAGATTACTTTTCAGGAATAAGTAATTTAGGAAACACTTTCCATTGAGCTGCTTCCTTCATTTTACACATTGTCTATAGATCTTTTCTATACATCTTTTTCATTATTTTTCATTTTTATGGAATTTTTCTTATAATTTCAGACCTTTTGTCATTGATGTCAACCATCAGACATTTGAAAGATGTAAAGATGGAATTGTTTGATTTATCTTTCATGAAGTTTTTAAATTAGATTCTTCAGATGTCTGTTTTTGTAACTCTTTGGGAAGCTTCATCAAAGTTTAGGAAATGCAGTAGTTAATTGCTTTATTGCTAAGCATAAAAGCCAGCTAGCAGCCTTATTCACGTATGGTCTAGTTTTCCAAGCATTGTTTTTGGAACCTAGGTTGGCTAGAAAATCACCACTCTTTTCTCATTGTATTGTAGAAATCTTACCAATGAATATTTATTGTTTGTTATGCAAGACCTTATAAAGACCTCACAGAAGTGAAGGCAATCAATACTATTTCTAAGAAAAGTGAATAAGTACTTAAAATTTCAAGAAATCTGTTCTCAATACTTATAAGTGAAGAGAAATCACTGTTCAGTTGATTATAAAAAGAAATCTCAAAAAGTTTAATTCAGATTTCATTTTCCTATGGATAATTTCTTATTGGTATAGGTGTGGCTGTGTGTATACATTATGTAGGCATGGTATCAGCTACATCACAACCTAAATTTCTTCTTATTTTGTTATGTATGATGATCTGTTTGTATCCTGTCAACATTTTTTCCCATCTGGTTCATTTTATGGTTAGAATTTTCCAACTGACTGCTCCTATTCTAAGGTGCAGTTCTTGACTATGAAATATAGTTAATATAAGTAAATTATATGGCAGAGGATCTAGAACTAAAAAAAAAAAAAAGGAAATATAAAAATTACAATAAAATAGCATTATAGACCAATGTCCTTTATGAGCATGTACAGAAACATTTTTAACAAAACTTTTGCAAATTGAATATCAGGACCAAGAGGAATTCATTATAGAATGAATTGGATAAAGAGTTTAAAATACATAATTAAATTCACACAACTCACCATATGTTTTGAAAATTCCTAGGTTAATACAGAAATGTTCAGAGGTGCAATAAGATTGTGAGAGTTGTAACCTAATCAATCCATTCTGGTTTTAATGGACTGGGTGGTAATTTTAAGTAGGTAAGGCATGGCTGGAGGAGGAAGTGGGTCACTGGGATCATGTCCTGGAATGGTACCTCTTCCCTGCGTCCCCTCCCCAATCTGTCTGCTTTCTGAGTGCCATGAGAAGAGCAGTGCTTCATCACCATGGTTTTCTGACATGATGTTCTGCCTTACTATAGGCCCAGAATATGGAATCAGCTGACCATAGACTGAGCCTCTAAGAGCATGAGCCCCAAATAAACTTTTCCTTCCCTAAGTTGTTTTCATAAGGGGTTTTTTTTGAGGGGGTGTACTGGGGATTGAACTCAGAGGCACTCGACCACTAAGCCACATCCCTAACCTTTTAAAAAATATTTTATTTAGAGACAGAGTCTCACTGAGTTGCTTAGCACCTCACTCTTGCTGAGGCTGGCTTTGAACTCACACATCTCCCACCCCAGCCTCCCGAGCTGCTGGGATTACAGGTGTACAACACCATGCCTGGCCTTGTAAGGTATTTTTGTCACAGCAATGGAAATCTAACCAAGATGTGGGGTTGTGACTGTGACTAGCCTGATCATGCCATTCAGATGCTTTTGGAATTGATTTTCAGGAGGGGTTTAGAAGAGATTGCACAAGCAGGCTAAAGAAGTCTTAGAATGTTGTTAGTGGAGATTAATGGGTGATTCTGGTGGGAGTTCAGATAGGAATGTGAATAGTAAAAACTGTGCTCAAGATGTTTCAGAGGGGAATGAGGAGTCTGTTGGGAATTGGACTAGAGGTCACACATACTACATTCCAGTCAAAATAACATTATAGACATTTGCCCATGTCCTCAGACATTGCGTGAGGTTAAATTTAAAAGTTATGAACTAATTAATCTGGTGGAGGAAATTTCAAGGCAGCACAGTATTAAGGAAGTGGCAAGGATTGTGTTGGCAACTTTTATCCAAGGTTATTATGTGAATCAGGGGCAGAAATTAGAGGCGAAAGATTTTAAAAACTTGCCATTTGGCCAGAAAAATTTACATGGCCAAGGAAGGTGTAGTTGTTAAAGAGATTACTGCCACTAAAGAGAAGTTAAGTACTGTGAACAGAAATAATAGAAAAGTGCCCAGAGGGCATCTCAGGAATTTGCAAAATCACAATCATTACAGACTCAGGGTGTAAAAGGGAAAACCCTTTAAGAAGAGAACCTTGGGCAATTCTATTTGCAAAGGAGGGGCTGGGAAGACTTTTCAACATAGTCTGCCACCTAGGCACTCAGAAGTCACAGCAGGTATGAACCCAGGGGTCCCTGCTATTGCTTGAACTGGTAGTGGACCTAGGCATCATCCATGTGGTGTTGGTTCTGCATAAATGCAAGATAATGGAGTTAGGGGGACATGGTAGTTTCCACCAACTTTTCAGAGGAAAGCCTGGGAGACCAGGAAGTGTAATAGAGTCAGAATTCCTAAAGGCTGTCCCCAAGAGGATGATATGCAAAGCTGTGAGGGTGAAGCTGAAGCTGGAATGGAAACACCAGGAATGAAGAGATGCTGGTAACATGGACTATCTGCCAAGGAGAGTTGTTGACTGGAGAAAGTCTAAGCAAGAGGCCATCAGCACTGAAGCAAGGCCAAGTGGATGGGGCTGACCAAGCCCTTAGAAGAACACATCTCTCTATCATTTGCCCCAGATGCTGGATGTGGTACTACAGGACTTGTTTGTCCAGTTGTGTTTCAATCTTGCTTTGGTCCCATCCTTTCTTTCCATCCTCCTCTTCCTCCCTTTTGAAATGAGAATGTTTACTGTGTGCCATTGTATATTGGATATGTGTGTGTGTGTGTGTGTGTGTGTGTGTGTGTGTAAGTAACTTGCTTTGAGTTATAGGGGCTCACAACCAAGAGTTGGTCTTCAGTCTCAGAGGAAATATTGGATGTGGAATTTTGGGCAGTGCTGAAACAGTTAAGACTATGCAGTCTCTTTGAGATGGACTAAATACATTTTGCACTGTGAGATGGACACAAACTTGGTGGCTGTGGCAGAATATTATGGTTTAGATATGAAGGGTTCCTCATGTACATCAGTGTTAATGCAGAAATGTTCAGAGGTTAAATGGTTGGATTTTGAGAGCTGTAACCTAATCAGTCCATCCTAGTTTGAATGGACTAACTAGTCATAATTGTGGCAGGTTGGACATGACTGGAGGAGGTCATTCACTGGAAGGGTGCACTAGAAGGGCTTATCTTTACTACAGTTATTTCCCCTCTCTCTTTCTGCTTTATGGATGCTGTGAATGGAGCAGCATATCTCTATCATGTCCTTCTGACTTGATTTTTTGCTTCCTCTTGTACCCAGAGCAATGGAGTCAGGTGATCATGGACTGAACCTCTGAAACCATGAGCTCCAAACAAAGTTTTTCTTCATCAGGTTATTCTTGTAAAGTATTTTGTTCACTGCAATGAAAACCTAACTAATATACAATATTAACAAACTGAAAAAGTAGTAGCTGCAGGAAAAAAAATGAATAGAATTCAACATTCTTTCCTGATAAAAATCATAGCAAGCTTAGGATAGAAGGCACTTTTTTTCAAGGCGATAAAGGACATCTACAAAAAGTTGCAGATGCTGACACCAAATTAAACATTGAACATAATGCTGACAAATTGAGTGATCTATTCTCACCACTCTCAACACTTCTATTCAATAGTGTGCTTAGTATTCAATATTAACCCCTGAAATAAGACAAGAAAATGTAAACATCCAGATTGTGAAGAAAGGAGTAAAAATGCCTTTATTTGCAGGCAGCATTATTGCCCTTGGTGGAAAATATCAGGTAAGTTACAAAAAAGTTTCTAGAACTAATAAGTGAATTTTCAAGATGGTAGAATACAATTAAAAATATAGAAAATAATCATCAATGGAAATATAACAGTATCATTCATAACATATGAATATTTTGGGGTAATAATATTAACTACTTGGAAGAGAATCTGACAAATATGCTCAGGATCTATGTACTTAAAACTGTAAAACACTGGTGAAGAAATTAAGAAAGAAAAGCCTAAAATTTTATATATATATATAAATATATGTATATATACATATATATATAAATTACATATATATATAAATTACATATCTATATAAATTACCTGGGGACAATCTGGCAAATATACTCAGGAACTATGTACTTAAAACTATAAAACATTGGTGAAGAAAGAAAGAAATAACTACCTAAACTGAGACATCTATTTTGTACATGAATTGGCAACTCAATATTATTAAGATTTCCATTATCCACAGTTGGACCCATAGATTTAACACAAATCTGATCATAAATACAGGAAGTATTATTTTTGGTAGAAATCATCACGCTGACGTAAAAATTCATGTGGAATGCAAATAACTTACAGTAGCCAAAATAATCAGTAAAACTGGAAGAACTACCTGATTTCATGACTTATTTTAAAGCTACAGCAAACAAGTAAGTATAGAGTTGTATTAAAGTAAAAAATAGATCAATAATAGGACAGAATAAAAAGTAAGGTACAATAATAGACTCATACACACATGACTTTTTTTTTTATGAAGATACAAAGACAAATTCTTAGAGAAAAGATTATTATTTTTTTCCCAGAAAATGGTACCAGAAATGGTTAGTTATTGGTTAGTTAAAGGCAAAAAAAAAGAGCAAAAACTGTTTGATTCATATGTATATATTTTTAAGTGACCAACAATTTTATCTTTATTCTGCATGATAAAATTAAGCACCAGAGTGTGCACACCCTAATATTCTATTTGTTCTTGCAATCTGTTTTTAGTTTATAAAATTATAGGTTTCAGCTTTATGCTGTTACCATTGAAAAAAACCTCTGGTTAGCCTGACAAATTAAGTAGACACAAAGCTAACATGAAGTAAATTGGGCTAGGCTAAGAAAAATAAATGAGGAAAGTGAAATTGTTTTTAAAAATTCATTTTCATGAACGCCAGCAAGAAAATCCCATAGTTGCTGCAGATCATCAGTTTGGGATCCTCCTGTTGTAGTAGCTGATATATAGACATTTTTTTTGAAAATAAATTTGTAATAATTTTTATTTATTTGTTTTTAATGGTTCTTCTTAGTTATACAAGAAAGTAGACCCCATTTTGATAAAATTATACAAGCATGGAATATAGCTTATTCTAAGTAGGATTGAATTCTTGTGGGTGGGCATGATGGTGCGATTCAACTTAGGTATTTTCATATGTGTACCTAGGAAAATTATGTTAGATTTATTCTACTATCTTTCATATTCCTATCCACCCCACCTTCTCTTCATTCCCCTTTGTCTAATCTACTGAATTTCTTTCTCCCTTCCCTACCCTTTATTGTGGTTTAGTTTCCACACGTCAGTGAGAACATTTTTTTTTTTTTTTCCTGATCAAGCTGCAAATTTTTATTGTTCTCACCGGTATTTATGCTGAAGGAATGAGGGGTATGATGAGGTGCAGGCTGGTTGGCTGTGTTCTTCTATTGGGCTCCTGATAGGGTGCAAGTTCGCACCGGCTGGAAGGTGAGATCCCGGAAGAGAAGCAGGGACGGTGCCTATGGCGCCATATTGTTAGAACTATCAGCCAGGAGGGGGGAGGGGCACTGCTGCTTATAGTAAAGGTCAGAATGTTCTCAGAATGAGAACTTCTTCTTGCTCCCTGACATTTCCCCCTTTCTTTTATAAAATTATTGACCATATTTCAATAGCCATATTTTAAGGGGGTGATAGAGGCTATTTGGCGAGGCGGGGGTGCGGCTTGCCCGAACAGGTACAGAGCTGGAGTGACAATCCCTCGGGAACTGCACCTGTCTTAGGGTGTCCGTGATAGAGCAACATCCTTACCTGTCATTGGATAATGAGGCTCTAGCCCACATTTCCTGTCTTAGGTTGGTATGAGCTCTCACGAATCTTACCCGTCATTGGCTGTCCAGTTCAGCTCACAGGGGTGATGGTTTATTAAGATCACCATCACGATCCATCATCTCCAGTCGATGGTAATGAACCTGAATAGGTTTCACCTGTATAGCCTCAATTTGAGCTCTAAGAAAAGCCATGATCTTGTTGAATATCAAAGGACCTATAGATACGATAAGCAGCAAGCAAAGGAGGGGACCTTAGCAGGGTCCTCAAATCCTGCATGGCTGTGGGAGAGCAGTGAACAGGCAGCCATTATCCAGAGAAGCAATGGTGTGCAGTCACAGGGTTTGCCATTCAGGGGATTTTTCGCATAGATTGTCGGCTGCATCTGTAAGAGAGGAAGATTCATCCTCAGGGGGAAGGTTTCCGTCCCTGGGTTGTGGTAAATCATTGACCTGTTTGACCAGGCGTTCTGGTAACCATCTTGGGGCTTTTTGTTCTTGATCTAAAACGCAAGCTGAGCCTCATCCCCAAATGAGGATGGGATCTGGGCATTTAACCTTTGTTTTTTTTTGGGATTGGCTTATTTCACTTAGCATGATAGTCTCCAGCAGAAACCCTGCACATACTAGAAGAAAATGTAGGCCTAAAACTTCAACAGGAACTGACTTCCTTAACAAGTCTCTTAAAGCTCAAGAAACAAAATTAAAAGTCAATAAGTGGGATGTGCTGCGACCTGTGCAGAACCAACAAATGATTCTTGAGTAGGGAGAGGCAATGGGAGATGAAGAAAAACAGAGACAAAGAAGACACAGAGATATTTTCACAAAAAGATGGGGCCAGATGGGACACAGAATTCTGAAAGAGGAATAGTGACCCACAACTAGCTCTGCAAGTTTATTATATAGGAGGTTATAATCAGGAAGTTAAACTATAGGGGCATTGTAAATTGTTCAAGGATTGTAAATTGCCAGAGGTTTCTTTTTGTACTAAAAAGTTACTAGAAACATTTTTTTGCAGCTCTCCTACTGTTGCAGTGCTAAAAGCATTCTGTTATTATCCTGCTGTACCCAGGACACCCATTGTCCTGGGATGTCTGATATCTGTTACTGCTAGAGTCCAGAGTCAAAGCTGATAACATCCTCGCCTTTGGCAAGGAATGTTTCCCAGGCTTGCCTTTTGTGGACAGTGGTGGGTGGCTTCAAACTAAAAAGCTTTTTCACAGCAAAGGAAACAATAAGTGAGTTAAGAGGGAGCCTACAGATGAGAGAAAAAATTTGCCACCTGCCCTCAGATAGGACATTAATATCCAGGATATACAAATAACTGAAAAAACTTAACACCAAAAAACAAACAAACAAACACACACACACACACACACACACACACACACACACAAGCAATAAATTGGAAAAGGAACTAAACAGACACCTCTCAAAAGAAGAAATACAAATGGTCAATGAATGTATGAAAAAAATGTTCAACATCTCTAGAGATTAGAGAAATGCATCTCACTCCAGTCAAAATGGCAACTATCAGGAATATAAGTAATAACAAACATTGGTGAGGATGTGGGAAAAAGGTACACTCATACATTGCTGGTAGGATTGCAAATTGGTGTAATGATTCAGGAAAGCAGTATGGAGATTCCTAAAAAAACTAGAAATGGAACCACCATTTGACTCAGTTATTCCACTCCTTGGTATATAAACAAATGATTTAAAATCAACATACTACATTGATACTACCACATCAATATTTATAGCAGAATAATAATAGCTAAGCTATGGAACTGACCTACATGTCCATCAACAGATGAATAGATAAAGAAATTGTGGTTTATGTACATGGTGGAATATTACTCAGCAATAAAGAATGATTTTATGACATTTGCCAGTAAATTGATTCATATCTTAACCAAAAACAAAAATTAATTTAAAATGGATCATACACTTAATTTTTAAAACATGAATCTAGTAAAACCTAGCTAACATTTTTGTGGCATTTGATAAATAAAATATTTCTGAGATGACACCAAAAATATAGTCAGGTCATAAAAGAAAAAAAATTGTCTTCAATATTTTCAAAGCACTGCTAAGAGTGAAAAGACAGCTCGCATGTCAGGAGAATATGTTATCACCTTGTATATCTGATAAAAAGTTTGCATTTGTAAGATATAAAGAACTCTCAAAGCTGAATAAGTAAATAAAATAATCGATATTTGCAAAAGATTTAAACAGAAACTTCACCAAAGTAGATATGCAAATGTGAATTTTGTGCATGAAAATCATGCATTATGAAATGCAAACTGAAATCACAAAGAGTTAGTGAACCTAATAGAATGTTCAATTCAAGAGTGACTTCATTAAGTGTTGACAAGAGGAACTGGGACTCTCTACCATTTTGGTGGGAGTGAAAAATAGAACTCTCTGCAGTATGGTTTGTGATCTTTCTAAATGTTAATCATATACATTTCATATGATCCAATCATTCCATGCCTACATATTAATCTAAAAGGAAGGAAAACCAGACAAATAAGAGGCCTGTATACTTTGTGATGCAATGTGTTTGAAAGTTAGAAAACATAGTTATCTGTAGTGATAGAAAGTGGATCAGTGGTTGCCTAGGAGAATGGGGAACAAGAGAGACTGGAAGGTAGGAATTAAATGCAGCCTGTGGAAACCTTTGGGCTGATAGATATAGTCATAATCTTGAGGGTAATGATAGTGTTCACAGATTTAGTCTATGCCAAATCTTACCACTTTGCCTACTTAAATAGTTGGAGTTCATTGTAATACAATTTTATTTTGATGAAACTCTTTAAAAAGAAAGCAAAAACTTTAGTTTTTCTAAGAATCTAAAGATTCTTTGTAAAATTAATTTTAATTGATGTAAAAATATAAAAATGTATATATCAGTGGGGCACCATATGGTGTTTCAATATGTGTACACATTGTGCAATGTTTAAATCAAGTTAAATACATCTATGACTTCATGAATTATCATTTTTTCCTGATGAAACATTCAAATTCCTTTTTAAAGCTTTTTGACGTATCCAGAACATTATTATCCATAGTCACCTCACTGTGCAATTGCACAACAGAACTTCTTAGAGTTAGGTACTAACTCTAACTTAGTATCCACTGATCCAACTTTCCCCTTCCTCTCTACCCTCTACTCTTTGCTTCTATGAGATGAAGATTTTTATACTCCACATACAAGTGAACTCAAGCAGTGCTTTCTCCTTGTGCCACATTATATTATCACATTAGATGATGTGATTTCACACTACATAGTGATTTCTAGTTCCTTCCATGTTGTTGCACATTTTTTTTTTTATATATATTCACCATTTGATGAACTGTTAAAGCTGTTTCCATGGAAAGACTCTATCTAAATCTTGGATGAATTTCCACATCTTCATTTCAACATAAGACCTCTTAGTAAATCCTGATGCAGAATGTCACAGCGCTAACCTTGAGAAATAAGACTTTATGTAGATTTCTGTAAAGATCATAGTCATATGTTCAATATGCCTGATCCAAAAGTTCATAGGTCACTTGTGCAGAGAAAAAGAGCCCAAATCAGTGTTTATCTTTACATTGCTGACACCAAAAGACCTGACAAGAACAACATAGAAGAGGAAAATTTTATTTTGGCTCATGGTTTCAGAGGTTTGGTCTATCATTGGCTGACTAAATAGCTCTGGGTCTGAAGTAAGGCAGAACATCATGGCAGAAGGATGTGGCAGAGAAAAGAAGCTGAGGACATGGCCACCAGGAAGCAGAGAGTGAGCTCCACTACACAGGGACAAAATACAAACCTCAAAGTCACACCCATGGTGACCTACTTCCTCAGACCACACCCTACCTTTCTATAGTTAATCCTTATCAGTGGAAATTTTTATCTTTTAAAATCCTTATTTAGAGTTCTAAATGATTGGGTTTTTTAAAGATTTTTAATTATTTTTATTTTTATTATTTATAATTTAGAATTAGTTATTAATAATTCCTCTTTAAATTTTATGGCAAACTTATCTACATATATCACTTGAAAGATTCTTTTACCATAATGGTATGCTAGATGTGTGTATGTATAGGAGCCAACACTGATTTATTTTTTTCTTCTATGGTTAAAAAATAGTCTTTAAGTCAGGGGTCTTTAAACAGAGTTTAACATCCATTTTCTTATCCTGGACCACAATGTTTGAAGTCAATTTTGAGAGATCTGGCTCATCATTAAACAGAAATACTAAAGGGGATTAAATGAGTGAACCTAATTGTTGCTTACTCTATACAATCAGTTGGTGATCTTGTAGAACATCATGAGCAACAGACTAGGTATTTGGAGCAGCCATTCATGTTGATGATTTTTTAATCCATTCTACCAGTACCACCATTTGTATACCTCTTCTGAATCATTTTGGGAAGATGGCAGCTACCATTCTGGCTGAGATCTGTACATAGAGACAGAGTAGGTAGAATAATTTCTTTTCTGGCAGGGGCTCTAAATGGTTGACATAGATCTCATCACTCTCCTAGACTAGAAAGAACTGTGGAAAACCAAAGTTATTGAGCATTTCTTCAGTCAGTAGCACTCTCAGAATTTTTATCCCATTACCTCAAACCAATCACTCCTCAAAGACTCGACCTAAGGAGCACTCTAGGTCCTTTCTTAGTACTTTAGTGCTGAGTTCAGTTTTCTCTCATCCAAGTTGGACATTTTGGATCAAGTCTTACATCTTCAGTTTGACTTTCCTCAGTTTTACAGTCTCTCAAACTCCTCTCCAAGGGATGATATGATTCTGTTACACCATTACCACTCTGTCACTTATCAGTAAGGATTTCATTCTCTGAATGCATTCTTTTTCTTCTATCAGTCCAAGTTAGGGATGGCACTCACTGAGACCTGAGTAAATCAAGGCAATGTCCTTATCATTCTCTGCAAATATTTTCTTCCCTTCTTCTGTTACACAGTACACTCTTAGTCTACTTTAACTTAGTGCATTTCTTGACTCCTGCCACACCTGACCCAGGAATAATTAATTGATGACCTCCTGCTTGTGTTGTTCTATGCATTCTTCTGTTACAGTCCATGATGCATCATGGATAATTTGATCTCTGATCTTTTGAGTTGTAAAATTTATGTTTTGAATTTTACAACTTAACATAGACCTAGGTGCTCTGGTGCACAGGTGCTCTGTTTTATACTTAGTGATTGGCTCATTGTCTAACAATTCTTTATATAACGTAATAGTTTAAAAAATTCAAGAAACACTCATTTCATTCAATTTCCTTTATTGAGTACTCGTTAACAATAAAAAAGATATAAAGTCTTGTTCCCAAGTCCAAACTGATTTTTAACTTAAACCTTGAGTTTTCTGAATTACCCAATCTGCAGTAATTCTCTTTATACCTGAAAAAATTGTTTTATTGAAATGTTTGAGATAAAAAATATGTATTGCAAGAAGCATAAGACAAATGTTTCACAAGACTACAAAATTAGTTGTAAAAATAACATAATTTACCAGTAAACCTACATTGTATTAGAAATGTGTAAAGCCTTTGGAAGTAAAAGTATTTTTGTTTGTTTGTGATATACTAAGCACCCATTTTTATAACTTAGCTTCCCATGGAGAGGTAACTGTTTTGCATGCTTTTGATTTATCCATTACGTACATTCAATGATTCATCTTCTCAATGAGATAACAGCTCACCACTCAGATTTGAATCACAATGAATCCAGTGACAAGGATTTTCTTTGATGGATTCCAACATTAGCCAGAACTTTTAATTTCAGGATAAAAAACCTGTAAGGTACAATATTTCCTTCAGTTCCTATTCCCCAGGAGGCTAACCCCACCATTTTCTTCACGTTTCTCATTCAGAAAACAAAACAACAAAAAAATTCAATGTGTGTTCAGAATCGTTTGATGATCTGTCTTGTGCTGATGTTTTAGTTCCTGAAGTTAAGTTGACTCTCATAGTCTTCCTTTTAGGATCAGATTGTTGACTTAGGGTTCCATAAGGTTTGGTTTTGTATTTTCACTGAGAACGACCTTCCCTCGATCGTCTTCTAGACCCTGATTAGGAGGAAGGAGAACATACAGGTGTAAATATGATGGAAATTCAGAGTTTAAGAATGTGATATGCTGTGCATAACCGTCTAGTAAAGGCGCTGTTTATTATTGTACTGATCTTCACTTATATTATGTTCTTTTAATAATATCCTCAGTTTATGGTGATGGAACCAAGATTGTATTTTGATCAAAGGTGTAAGAAAATAATATGAAACTTGATTCTTTTAATTCTTTAGAAAATTTGAATGATTTTGGATTTTTTAAAGCAGTTCCTGATAAATCTTTTTTTTAAAAAAAAATCTGTGCAATCAACCCTTTAATTTCAAAGCTCTATACATTGGGTAGACTACAAATTGCATTAGCATATCATTTGAACTATTGTAACTTGTTTTGATTATTAGTAATTATCTCAGGAATTCTAAACTTGTAATTCCAAGCTTGTCATTCAAGTTCCACAAGGGAACTCTTTGCTCTTTCAATGTTTTGTGATGTAAGATAGCCTAGAAGGAAGAATTAAAACATGCACATAAATGTAGTATTGAAAATTACATTGCATATGATACATCCAGATATGTAAATAACTTATACATTTATATCAAAATTTTATAAATAGTTACATTAACAATTTTCTGTGTGTATATTGTTCTAATTTACTTATGTCTCAAACCACAGAGTTGTCTCACATGATATTTATAAGAGCTTATGTCTGCCTGCATTTGGTTCTGGTATTCAAGCATTTCCTTTTTACTTAATCTACCTGGGTTTACCTCAAAAATTCAATGTCTAAACAATGTCTATACTCACATAAACTCATGTGAGTATATTTGCCTTTCCTTTAATACATACTCTACTTAGATTTTACTAATAGTGCAGAACTTGAGCAGTTCATTTCCTGATACTTATCATCTAAATGCGTAACATCCAAACTTTCTAACTTTTCTCCTTAACAGAAAACAAAGTTTGATGAAGTACATAGACACCATCCTTTGATTTCTCTTATCATACAAAATAGGCCATACACACACATTACTATGGTCAATACACTGACCTTGGACTCGTTTGTTGGCTTGTATCTTTCTCACAGGTGTGTCTAAAATTAAAGATTTTTAGTTAGAAATAATTTTCAACTCTAGGTGAAATCAGACAGGAGACCATAGTTAAACAGAAAAGTATAAAGTTTCAAATAAATATCACTTAAATATACAGATATTTTTGGAGTAGTAAATGTTAACGATCCTTAGAATTTCACATTAACAATGAACAAACAGTCATTAGATTCCATGTACCATAATGAGTGTTCAATAACCTTAAAACAAATTGTTTCATTTTATGGCTTTTGGAGCCTGTGTAATGTACCATTTTTTTGCATAGAGTTAATGACTTACATAAATGTTTCAACCATTTTGTAAAAAACATTACACAAAGATTAAAGGATATGTAAAGTTTAGCACAATCCCAAAGATTGCCATCTTTCTTTAAAGTCATTCCTATGTGTAATATATGTCTTTGAAAAATTCTTTTTATAGATCAACTTATGAATTAATTACTGTGAATGACCATAACAAAATAACATCGACCTGGTCACTCCAGAAATATAATAATAAACAATTCAGGAAGACTATGCTAACATCCCTCTCTTCCCCAACACAAGGTCAATCCACAGAACTGTGTGTATGTAATCATATAGACTCTTAAAAAATTAACTAGTTAAAAATAATAAAAGCTTTCATATTTAATAATGGTAATTTATAATCAATTGTAGTTGTGAGATTATTAAAAATAATTTGTTATTATAATTATTTGCATTGTTACATGGCTATGACATTGGAAACTTAAAGTAAGGTGAAAAACATTATCTTACCGACCATGTAATTATTCATGGACATTAATTTTGAAAGTAATATTTTCTGGCATTTACAATACTATGTGCTGAGAATAATTCCAAGAGCTTTTTGTGTTAACTCATTTAAATGTAGGTAACATTACTATCCTTAATTGTAAATAAAGAAAACAAAGCAGGAAAGAGTCAATTAATTTGTTTGAATTGCAGCTCAGATGAAGCCAGACCTACAACATGATTCACATTCTCTACAGAAGTCATAAATATTTACATGTTGTATAGGCAGATTTGTCTTTCTCCATAACCTGATATTCTCCTTTCATTGCTTGAGTAGTCTCAGTATACAGAGTTCTACCAAAGATAAGCATCAAAAAGTCTATGCCTTTTTGTGAGAACATTTTAAAGTTCAGGGCTTTGACAAATCACAGTGCAAGTACGAAATGTATCACTAGGCTATGTTAATAGTCATGACTACTGGCAAGTACATTGGCAAGTACCTTCAATTCATCAGTATATACTATATGTTCCAAAATGTTTACAATGAACAGGTCAGATAGAAAACTCCAAGTTTTAAAATGAGGTGGTTGGGATATGGATCAATTAGATAGACTCTGAAAGAAACAATCTTGCATGATGCCATCTATGTTTACACCAATGTTTTGTAAATCAGTGTCTCTTAGAGTCTAGTCACAGGGTCATTTGTGACTCAATAATGACCTGATGGTTTTAGATGGTTAGAAAAGAAAACTAGCACATCCAATTAAGGTCCACATACTAGTAACTATACTGATATACTTTCTTCTCTATGGGAAAAAAAAACCTTAGAAATATTTTGATAAAAGTTATCATGTGGCATTATGGGAACATGCATTATTAATATAGGGATATTTTGTATAATGAGGACTAAAAGAATCAACTTCTAGGGTAAATAGAAATAAGAGATAAGAAAGAAATCCATTAATTAAAAATAGACCATCACTTATTTTGACTTGTAGCAGTTATATCTTCTGGAAAGATCAACTCTTTAGAACTTATTTATAATACACTTGTTTTTAATGGATTTAATAAGAAAGCCTTATTAAATGGGGAAAAACATACTTACCTGCAGTTTAAACCTAAATGAATAAAAGCAATATAAACAGGGCAGCTACTAATGAATTCATTCTCTAAAAAGCACTGCCAATCTACAAAGCTGCTTACTAAATCAAGGAATAAAAAGAATAAAAAAGAATTCAATTTAGTCTTCATAATTTGTTTACCTCTTCCTTCAAAGCCCTAAGTTTTGGTAGTAGAGAGTTGTGTGGTGAGGGATAAATCACTGAATTTCATGTCACATCTTACAAGAATCTTTGGTTTTATGATGGCTTAGGATATATCATACACTTCCTGTGTTTTGAAAGGAGATCTCATCTTTTTAAGACAGGTATATTTCTATTGAGGGAAAATCCAGTCATTGGTTGCATAAATATTTATTTTTACTACCACAAATTTGGAAGCAAGATTAGAGAGATGTGATCTATATTAAAATGAAGAATGCAGAAGCTGGCTGCGGTTGTGGCTCAGTGGTAGAACGCTCACCTAGCATGTGTGAGGCATTGGGTTTGAGCCTCAGCACCACACAAAAATAAATAAATAAATAAATAAATAAAAATAATAAAGTCATTGTGTCCGTCTACAACTAAAAAGATATTTTAAAAAAAGAATACAGAAGCAATAATGTGCAAAAATACATGGGTCACAAGAGGATTTATATCCTTCTGGTCATAGTGACATAGTTTTAAAATTATAAACAAAAAAGAGTCATTGATACTTTTTGGATAAACATCAAACTTCGGTTATATTTCAGAATTCATAGCATCAGGCAAATAATATATTTGTTTTTCCTGAATATTTTAAATCCTTATTTCTCTAAAACAACTTTTTTGGTCTAATAATTTTTACTGTTAGTAATTAAACTATAAATTCATTTATTCAAAATGTTAATTAATGATTCAGATTATATTTTGTTAACATTTACAACTTTCTTGAATATTTACTATTTGGAAGTTCTGTGATATTTTGAATTCTTTTTTTTTCTCCTTTGCTTTTGAAAGAGAGTCCATTTAATGTCAAAGATGGAAAACATTCCATACTCTAAGGATTAATTTCATAGGCAAAATAATTTAATTTCCAGGTGTAGATTATCACTCAAATGTTAGAAGAAACAGATATTCATTCTCAAGAATGTAGTTGGAAAAGATAGTTGCTAAAGACGCTGTTTTTATTTTTATTTTTTTGCTATATCTATGCATTTACAATTAAAAAATAACATGCCTTTTATTGATCTGGGGGCAGTGAATACATTTTTTGAAAATATAAAAAGTATGTCAAATTTGGGAATAAGAGCTAGCAATTTAGTAACTATTCCTGTTTTGTGCACTCAGAATATCCTCACAATTATCTGCATTAAAGTAAAAAAAATATTCATTGCTCCCCAAGCTTAATACCATAGAACTTTTTAAAGACTGTATAAACTATAATTATTTCTTTACAACTATTACTTCAACAAAACACTCGATTTGTTAAGACAACAGCGTATATTGTCTTTTTTACCTAATTAAAAGAAAACCCAGCATACTCAGTCTTTAAAAAGCTGAAGAACTCAGAACCTGTTAAGGGGGTTAGTTGTTACCTTTTTACTAACCTCCCTGAAGCAGTCTCTTAATCTCTTCATCTTCAAATAAATGACCATCACCACCTTCAATGAATTTGGTGACCTTGGTGACCTCTGAGAGGATACATGTTTATAGCAGAAATTGGTTTATATAATGAAAAGATAGGAGGTTTGCTATGATAAATAATGGCATCATCCCAATAAAGAATTCCAGACCAACACCAGGTTCCTTCTCAGTTTTTAGTGCTGATTTTTGGTTGGTAAGTTATTTTATAAAGCTGTTAAACAATGGATAACAAAACAATCAATATGATTGCAATTTACGCTTCCTTTTGTATTTCTGGATTTTTTTCCTTATGTTGGTATGGAACTTGAACAATAGAATGAGGTAGAGTTGAAAACTTGTACAAGGCCTTAAAGACTATTTTAGATGTGGAACAGACAGCTGAACACCACATCCTTAATTTTTAGTTATAACTGACCTTCTTGCAACAGTTTCTTCAGAGTTTCCTCTGTTTCTCCACCTCCAGTAGAAATCCTAGTGTATTTAATTTCAGGACCTAAAGGAAAGACAATAAAACAGGGTAGAAAACTTCTGTAAACAACCAAAAAAGCAAGTATCTTAGACTTTGTGGGTCATATGATCTGTGTTTAATCATTCCATTCTGTCATTATAGCATGAAAAAAATCAAAAACATTATATAAAGAAACTTTATTTACAAAAATAACAGGTAAGTCTTACTTGCTGCTTACTTGTTTAAATAAATATTTATATAATATCTGAATTTAGAATTTTAAGTTAATCATAGGTGGGAGGCTGATACAAAGGTTCACTAACCTTATCAATCAAGTTTTTATACAAAATTACAGACATTTTGGTAATAGATGTACAGATCTTAAGATTAATGGAAACTCAAAGGAGGAAAAGTTTTTGGTTCTAATAATCAATACTTCATTAACAAACAGAAAAACAGATAATATCTAGTATATATGCAGTGCACATAATAGCACATCTTATTCACTTGTCTACAAATTACCAATTCAGAGTAAAACATGGATTACGCATTTAGAATAATGTTATCTTTCCTAAAAAGGAAACCAAGTACTTCAGAAGTTACCATGAAAGGGACTTAGTCACTTTTTAACATGATTCTTGTGGAGATTTTAGGATTAACTATTATTTGATCTTTATAATACCAGCACAGTTCCACATATGCAATTTAAAATTACCTGTAATGATTCGTTCTTCCCGTGTCTGTTTTTCAGTTATTTCCACAGGTACTCCATCAATTATTTTGGTGTACTTCTTAATAATTGGCTCTGAATATAGGGCAAAAATACATTTTATTTGTCTTCATATGGTGTCTATACTTTCATAAGGTTGACATTTTAATGATGGAATGTATTTCTCCAAGAATTACCATTTAAGCTTTAATCATAGTCATTGTTAGAACATTTCTCTAGTAAATTAAGAAGAATGGAAGTATTAAAGGCAATAATTCTCCTGTGTTTTGGGTCAGGCAGAAGACCAGCTGGCAAGCTGACTTGCTATCACTGAAATGGTAACCCCATGATAAATCCTAGTGATGGTTTATTAGCAGAATCTTATAAAATGACTATTTTTTTCCATTTTTAAGTCAAACATTTTTTTTTTGCATTGATACTTTTGCAGTCATTAGATTTCATTACATTTCATGCTCATCACTTACCTATATAGAAGTAATAGTTTTCATTGGACCTAGTTACTTAATAATAATTTCAAAAGGATCCATATAGTTTAAAAGTAAACTATATGCTGACTGAACTGTAGCTTTGAAAATGGTTCCCCCAATTTATATAAAATAAAAACCAAAATAAAATTTTGATGTTCAACATAAACCATCACTATTTTAAAATAACCACAGTGATGCTACCCAGACACTAGGAAAAACACATAATATCGCACCTCCGTGGATGACTTCAGTTACAGTTTCACCTTCTTTAACCAGTCTGAATTCAGGTTCACCTTCAACTTGGATCTTTGTAATTGCAGGTCCTGAGGCATCATTTTAGGAGACAAATTATTGTGTTAGAGCAGTCCTCGGGGCTGGGGATATAGCTCAGTGCTCCTTTAGGTTTACCAGAACCAGAAAAGTATTTCGACATTTGGTGATACTCAGACATCAGAGTGTTCAGGCTTTGTGAAATCAGTTTCAAACATTTCCCATTGTCTTCAGGTTAGGCAGTATTTATGAAAACAGATGGCACATTCTACTGGTGTGCTACTACAATTACTTTCATCTGCTTTAGTATTTAAAGTGGTGTATAAATTCAATTATAGTTGTAAAGTTTGATCACACCAAGTTTTATATGTGTCTACACTTCTTGAATCATACAGAATGTATGAATTTGAATTTCTGTAATGGGACTGCTTTAGATCTTACATTATCATGTTGACATTATCTATTTTTCTTTACTTACTAAAATATTTCATTTAAGTTTCTAATCACTTAAGGCCTTACTTTTTTGATCTTTTGAGCATAGGACTGAGCATAAGAAAATTCCATATACTTACATTTAAGGTGGTGAGTTTCAGGCTTTATGGGAAAATGGATTTGAATACTTACTTTGTATATGAGAATAATGAAAAATTAACTAATTAATAGTTAAATAGTCCTTCAAATGCAAACGTTAAAAGTGTTGCATTTGACTTGCAAAATGATTTTGCTCTCAGAGAAAATCATTTTGAATGTTAGAAAGCTTATTACTACATTAGTTAATCAAGATTATTTCACAGGCATAAGAAAACTCAAGTTCAGTACATTTAACTCATACTGTAACACCTTCAATAGTCAAATGAAGGTAGATTTGCATATCTTTGAGAGGATTTGCTTGTCTGGAAATTGTCAATATATACCATTATCCAGAATTAAATAGAATAATCTGAAATAATGAAAACAGAATTATAGTTCTTTCAATTGTAATATTCAAGCCATAATATTTTATCTGTGAGGGCAATGAATACTGAATATAACACATAAGGTCAGATTTTTAAGGTGTAGTAACTTCTAGAAGAAAATATACATAAGAAGTTTAAGAAAAAGAAATGAGTTAATAAAATATCTAAATTGATTTTTCTTTAGAAAACCCAAACTGAAATTTTAGGAACATCCTCTCTGGTTATGATGGCAGAAATTTTACCAAACTTTTGAAAAGTTGTTCATAGCATTTAGGAGAATACTCAGTACACTAGGTATTTAATAACTGTCTGTTGAATTGAATTTCAGCTGACTTACTCTTAATTCTAAAATTTGGTTACTTTTTAAAAAATATCTTGAAATTTTGTCCTTGAGTCTAATGTATTTAGTAAGAACTCAAAATTCATCAATGAATCAATAAAAGATCAGGCAGGAAGCAAAAGCCAGTAGCACTCTTAGGAGCTGGACACTTAGAAATGACTGCTAAGATCAATGTTTCCTTCATTACGCTATGTAAGAATTACGACTTCCAAATCTTTGAATTGAAGAGTTATTAATGAATAGGTTACATGACCCTGTTTTCATTCATGTCCCCTTTAAAGGAAGAACCCAAGTAGAATTGACATTCTACTCTACTCCTAGCTGGAGAAAGAATAAAAGGATAGAATACAGATGACAAAGAATGGGAAGATAAACAGGTTGAATGAAGAGACCTGAGAGAACAAAAAGGATTGTTCAAAATAAAAACAAGGAATGATTTCAGTTGTGGAAGCTGAATGTAGAGTGAAAAAAAATGTTTAGGGATTCTAATTTTTAAAAACAATGATATTATCTAGAATCCTTTGGTCATTTTCTGTATTTGTCCACAAAATTCCTGTGATTTAATTTCTCATTAAAACTTCAAATTCTTTTCATCAACACACAAAGATAATAAAATGTCCGTAAGTTTAATAGTTAAAAGAAAAAAAGCACAAATTTCAAAGAATAAGTCAACTTTGGGTCTCAAGAATGAGTACTAACGTAGATGACTAATAAGCTAAGAAATCGATCTTTACATATCTTCTCAATCACTACATTTTAAGTTATAATTCACTTTAAAAAGAATAGACAAATGTACTCACAGAGTCACCATCTCAATCCACAGAATGAAAAGAAATGCAAAAATCAAAGATAATTAAAATAAAATTTTTCCTGAGATTCAATTAAAGATATAATTTGCTCCTTTATTGAAGACTGTATTTTTCTTACAGAAAAGAAGATAACCGAGTCTATTCTCTGTGGCAAGTTACCTTATTAAGATGTTTAAGAGTGAGAATAAATTCTTTAAGTTTGATCCTTGGAGATAATTAAAATATTTGAAATTGAAGGTAATATAAAAGATGTTGAAGTTCACTTACGTGGCTAGTAGGGATAAAAAAGATAGTTAGAACCCTCAGAAGAGGTTTTATATATATATATATATATATGTATATGTTTTATATTCATATATATGTATATATATTTATGTATATATATCATATATATGTATATATATATATGTATATATGTTTTATATTCATATATATGTATATATATTTATGTATATATGTTTTATATATATACATATATATATATATATATATATAAACCTCTTCTGAGGGTTCTATATATAGATATTTTTATCAATATATATCTTCAAGTTCAAGACTGGAACTTAGGATTCTAAGATTTGACTCAGTAAATATGCTACTCATCTATTTCTACTGATGTACTTTGGAAACACCTGCCTGGTTATAACTTTAAAAGCTTTCATTAATGCACACTTTTATGCTTTCTCAGGTTGCTGAATGGAAATTCCTGTAGGTTTTTAGAGAAGATTCTTGTAATGGTACAAAAAAGATTAGGTAGAGAGATTGGAAACGGAACTTCAAAAAGAGTTCACTCTCTGAAGGAATCTACCTACAGATTAAAACACTCAGGATTTATTTGTTTAGTAAGTATCTGGGTACTAGTGCTAATGCAACACCAATTAAATTAAAACTAAATCAAATACAAGCAAATGTACTGAAAGTATTAGGAATGCACCAACTACTTTGCTAAATAATTTGCACTCCACATTCTGCAATTACGTGAGCATGCCATTGGTACAGAAATATTTAGCATGTTAGTTTCAAAAAGAATGTAGATATATTCATAGAAATCAGTATATTATGATTCTTTTCAAAATAAAAGGAACCACATATAGCATTTATTTTTACCTTCAGTTTTGATAATAGGCTGAAGACTGCCTTGAATCACTTTAATTTTTGGTTCCACAACTTTGGTTATAATTTTAGTTGCTGAAAGTATAGAAAGTGGAATATGAATGATGTTTACATAAAAACAACCTGAATGAAGTTGTCCTTTTCTTTGTAGGGTAATAAGTTATTAGATATGGTAATATGTTCAGGCAGACACAGGAAATATTCATGGTACATAATTAATATCTTCTCATGTCCAGATGTTGAACTTTGAAGTCCAGAGACTTGGATTTGTTCCAGTGAAATAAATGCTCACTAAATGAGGAATTCTATCTAGAAATCTATAATTTTGAACTGCACCACTAATGCTCTTTACCTTCTTTTGTACTTCTTGAAAATATTGGCTGCATAGCAACAGAAGACAAATAAACATGATTAATTTCATGCAATTCATAATATCTTAAATTGCATTGTTGGATTTTTTTCTCAATTAATAGAAGAAAATTGAGAGGAAAAGTCTCTTAAAATTTTTTTCATGCATTTGACAACAACAATATGTAAAGAAAAAATACAAAAACAGTTTAGAATATTTAAAGATAAGAATAAATTTCAGCCAGCCAGACATGAGCTCTATGCAACAAATATGATATGGTCAGCATTAAGTCAGAGGATAAAATGCCTTTAATTTTTAGCTTCATCATGATCATTTCTTTTTTAATTTCAGGGTATACATTTTAAATATATATCATCTACCCAAGTGAGATAAGTATGTGGAAAGTTTATTTAAAATCTCAATCAACTATTTGGTTGACTTTGGCTATTCAGGTTAACAAAAAATGTGCCTGTGGAGTCAAGCAACCAGAGTTACTGGCCTTTTTCCATTCCTACTTAGAAGACTTAAAAGATAGTTCCATTAGATAATGGACTGTGCTAAAGGTAACAATCATAACATGGTCTTGACATAGTAGAGTTGAGATGTTAGCAAAACTTCAGTTTCTGTTACTCATTCTCATCTCTTATTTCTGAGTTGGTTTTCTGTGTCAACTTTTTGAATTGATGTAAGCTGTCTCACTAGGAACAATGTATGTTTAATCATATTTTGTCTTGACATACCAGATTATAAAGCTCTAAAGTATGTCAAATTTGTGTGCTCAATTACTGGTTCCAAAGTAGTCCTGTCACAGAGGATCCTTTCTGTGAAAGCCAAATACACTTTTACAAATTTGAAGTCTAGTTTGAAGATTTTGTTGGTTCATATTTTTGTTTTGATCTTGCTTTCTGAAGACTTAAATAGTTTTGACAGATTTGGCTAAGGATTTACTAATTTTTGTCTTCTCCACTCAAATGCTCTGCATTTGGCAACTTATAACAAAGAGCATTCTCCCCATACAATTAAAAATGTACTGTATTTGGGGGGTAAGAATAATAAACAGCTAGGAAATTAAAGAAATTTCAGACCAAGTCAACAGATGACCATAAAAGTAGGATCTTTGGTTTAAATTAGTCTCTACTTCTTTTTGAAAATGCATCTCAATAACAAGATACCTGTCCTGGGAGGAGTAAAAGAAACATCCAATATTGGAATGTAAATCTCAGCTTTTGCAAGCCCTCTATGTAGATTGCCAAGTCACTAGGTTTGTTTAATTTTATAATTTGTACTGAGTGAGTGAGAATATGATATAGTAGCTAGTAGTTCTGGTTCATGATAAATGAAAATATTGCTCTGACATGGAAAGTGGAAGAACTGACATGGACAAATTAGGAAAGACACAGGACTGCCTGTCATACAGATATATGCCTTTGGTGGAGAAAGAAAACATAACATGTCTGATGAATAGAGCCCATGAGGATTTTTGTTGGTTATAAAATAAGTCTTAAATAAAATCGCATACTTCCAGTATGTTGAATGGTGACTATGCCAATTAAATCCTTCAGACAGTGCTAAGCTGGTCTGATGCTGGGATTGCATGTTATCATCACAGAATTTAAACCAATAAGAGCAGCAGACATTTTGTTTTGCTCCTTCCGTTGGCTTTGCGATTACTTTAGTGTGCATCTTAAGAGAAAAGTTCTTTTTTAAATAACTGGGTGTTCATGATATGAAAGAGATTTTCTAGACAGAATAAATGTGGGAATTGAAATAATGTTTTAGCTATGTTTATGTTTTAAGTATTCAATCGTAGAGCCAAAACAAAATGAAAAGTTTCTGCTTTGGAAACTATAATGGAAGAAAGGAAAAAAGACAAAGGAAGAAAAAGTTACATGGAAGAAGATATTCAATGAGTGACATTTATGAGATTGGAATAGCCTTGGCCATTGTTAAGTAATAGAGGTTTAATTTTGATAATCTGGTACTGTCAGGGACAAAAGAACCTGGAATCTAGGAACTTGAGGCTTATCACCTGGCAAAATTTTTTGGACCTCTATCCAGTTTTGGATGAGGAGAGATTTTGAACCACCATCTCAAGAGCATTAGGATTCCTTAGCATGCCTCCACCCTGTTTCTCTGTCCACACGAATTTTCAAATAGTGCGGATCACCTCCTAGCTACCTCTTTCCTTTGTATATCCATCTTTTTTTTTTTTTTAAGAAATTCTGTCTTTCCCATGCTAGTATTTTATTTTTCAGTCTTTCTCATCTTGTATCACTCCTGTTTTTTCCATAAATGGGAAACTATTTCCTTGAAATTAAAAGGTAAGCCTGAGAGGCCTCTCCCAGGACCTCAAGCCCTATTTCAAGTAGAATGAGAGTTGCCATTATTTTGAATTCTAAATACCAGATTATCAATAGTCTTTGTTTGGAAATACAAAGAAAATTAATTTTTCTGGCCACTTATGTACAGTCAATACTCATCACATACTTACTGTAGACAGTCATGGGGATTTCTTTGAAGGTGCTACCACGAACAAACTGAAAGTAAATGATTATCATATTTAATAACATGAAATGTGATAGCTGCATTAACAAATCATGGTGCCACTTTAATTATTGCTAAAGAAAAACATTGAAGCTATCATTACACTGAATAGAAAGGATTAAATCCTCATCTAAATCTTGTCCTAGTTCCTTGCTGTCAGCTCAGAAGACATAAAAAATAATTTGGTTTGTCACTCAGAGTTTTAAAATTATAGAATAATTAATTGAAAGTTAAATATATTTATTAAATATTATGTGTTTTCTGCTACTTTGAGCCTTTGTAAATAAAGGAGCAAAATATTCTTTTAACTTTAACTTGTGATTACTGTTAATTTTTATAAGTAATTTCTTTCTCTTTCCATTATATTTAGTAGCAAGGATATTTGATGATATAAATATTTTAGTTATTTATATATATGTGTCTTGTATTCCCAATTAGACTGTAAACCTTTTGAAAAAAGACCATCTGACTCAACTTAGAATCTCCATGACATTTAATATGCTATTTTTTCCAAGTATCTTTGAATAGATATTTGTTGATCCAAACCATGAAGAGATTGTCATTTCTTTTAGGAGGGCTAGTGGTGCATAAGCAACAAAGTACAATCCAAGCCCAGTGTATGCTTCCTTATTAATGTCTATGTTTCTAGTCTCTCATGCTAAACCTGCAATATCTGGTCAACATATGAGAAATAAATACAATAGGAATCTGTACCTTAATTTGGATGTATTTGATCAGTTTATTAAGGATTTCCAGAAGCTGATCATTTCCAACAGGTATGTCTAAGAAGAGGAATATTAAACAAATGTTGGTAAGAAAATGTAAAATAAAAATGTGAAAAAGTTCATCAATCAGTTCAATAACTACCAACCTGCTGGGTAGAGGAGTTTATCTACAACATGAATGACACCATTTGTTGTCATGATATCAGATTCTTTGGATTTCAGTTCATTCACCAGAAGGGTATCATTTACCTATCAAACCAAGGGGGTAATGTCAATGAGAAATTTAACAAAGAATGGACATTAAGATAATTTAATGACGGACGGACACTTCACAAATTCATTCTGGACAACTTACTCCTTTCAGATAGATTTTGCTTCCTTGTGTGGTCTTCAGAATGTTAGTAACACCTGGTTCAAATCCCTTTCCAATGAAAATTCCTGGGGTCAGGTGGTAAAGGATGATGTTTTGAAGAGCATTTTTGTCCCCTATGGATAAAGATATATACTTGCTTAATAATATGTCATATTTTCTGACATTTCAATAGTACTGAGAAAAGGAACAAAACAGTTGTTTTTATTTTTTCAGTGTTTTTTTCTCATCATGTCATTGTTCTCTCAAAGTAGTAACAGTGCTGTGTCAAAATGTCCAGGCATTTCATTCAGCTTAATCCAAATATTACCCGAATGAATGGGAGAAAAAAATCAAATTAGTTCTGAAATTGTGACTACTTACTTCTCTGCCATGTATTTATCTGTCCTTTAATAGACAGCAGAAAAGTAAGCAGTTTAAGAATATTAATGAATGATCCTCTGCACATCCCAAGCTGAATTAAAGAAAACTAAAGCTTGTCATAAACACTAAAGAAGGAACATCAAGGCAAGAAAGCACAAGGAAAAACTGAGATCCTGAAATGAAAGGATAAATATGTGGTATTCACTTATACTCACTGATCAGAATTTCCTTTTCTTCATTAGTCATTCCCTTGAAGGCATCATTGGTTGGAGCAAATAAGGTCCAATCTCCAGGTTGTGTCAGGAGATCTTTCAAGTCTGCAGCTTCAAGTAGGCTGAGGAAGATGCTAAGCAGGAAGGATGTACATTTGTTTAGCTAGATGTAGCTTTAGGTGTGTTCACCCACAATACAAAAGAGTAGAATTCAATTCGTAGTGTGGAAAGGAAGAGAAACATCGTATATTTTCAACATTCAAAGACAATTTAGCTGTTAAGAAAGCTTTATCATGGAGAAATGATTTAAATATACAACATTACTTTAAATTTCCACAACGGTTTTTATCTTATAAAATCTATCAAATCACATTATATAATGAAATGGAAATGTTTTTCATTTAATATTCTATAAAATTGTCTTTGCTAGTGTATACTTTCATTTTATGTGCATGTGTGGGGAGTGTTGCTGGGAATTGAACCCAGGGTTTCTCGAATGTGAGGCAAGAACTCTACCACTGAGCCCTATACTATTGTTCTTAATAAACTTAATCATAATAAAATTTCCAAGGAGTAGTTCAGTATATTTGGTTTTCTTTTATTCATCAAATCATATAGTATACCAGGAAGAACATTAACTAGCCTTTAAAATATTGGCCAAATTATATTGTTAAATTGTGTGCATGTATGAATATGTAACAACTAATACTAGCGATATGTACAACTGTGATGCACCAATAAAAATGCGTAAAAAACATGAATTTTGAAAACTTTTATATGGACTTCTTATTCTAAATTATATTCTCAGAAACACAGGAAACTGACAATTTGGGGGAATACTTAATTGTCAAATAAAAATATGCAGGTAGCTCTCATTCTTTTGAGGAGGTGCAACTAATAAGCTTACCTAAAGCGCTTATCTTGTTTTAGTTTTTCATGGAGGGATTTCTCTGCAGGCTGGATGATCTCTCGGAATATGTGAATGGCGCCATTTCTTCCTTGCTTGCTTCCTCTCACCATGCATGAATTTTCAATGCAGACAGACTAACAGAGCAAAGAAAGATACATGATGTCCTTTAGTTTGCTTTTCTTTCTTTCTTGTTTGATGTAGCTCTGTGTTTATACTTCTGGATTGGCCCTTCTGAGAGGTCCCCTGACCAATGAAGCTAGAGAAAATGGTTTCTCTCCACTGTTTTCAATGTCTTGCAATACCTAACTTCTCATCCTGTGAAGTTTTCTATACTAGTCAAGTTATCCTAAGCATCAGGCAGATGGTTTTGTCATTGAATTGCAAAAGTTCCACACAATTCCACTTCTAGTTTCCAAGTTCTATTTCTCTAAACCCACTTTAAGTCAATATTAACCATACAGTTTTCTGACCTTAATGCCTCTTGTTATCTTCACAGATATTTAATATATATTCTTGACTGTAAGACTCAGTGAATTACAAGTCAAATCATTAATTCATTTATAGTTTTTTGAACACATGTGATTTGTGCTTATGTGTAATTTAAAGTGAAGTTTGTTGGTAGGCAGCTGCTGTGTGTCTAACTGAGTTCTAGATAGTGCTTGACTTCCTATGAGACCCTTTTGTTGTAGCTGCAAACATTCCCTGGTCAGAAATGAACAGTTCCACTGGTTGCATAGAAATTTTGGTAAGAATTATTTGTAGAAATTTTCCTGTTGATAATAGCATTTTAGAATAATTTTTTAGAGTCCAGAAATTTCTGTGTCTACAAAGATTTATCTTGACAGTTGTTAAAAAAGATTTCATCCTTGAATGGTATTTATACTAAAACATCATTTCATATTTTTTAATCTATATATAAAACTCCTTGTAAACTATAAAGTACATATCAAACACTTACTTTAGGGTTCCTTTTAGTGTTTTCTAGTATTTAAAGTAATTTATTTTTTAGAACATAAAGTTACTTATTTAATGTAGCAAATGGAAATTATACATAGCTCTTTTGATTTATTTTCCTCACGAATTTTTTACCCATAGTACCTCGATACTATTTCCTGATTTTCCTACGAAAATTCACTATGAAAATTGCACTCATAAAATTCTGGGAAACATTCATTATAACTACATTTTTTTGACACATGCATGTCAATGTAGATTTTAATCTTGTTCTGATTCACTTACTGTACGATACACAAAGACTCTGAGTTGTTTGCCACCAATGGTCTCGAGTATCTGTCCATTGTAAAGCTCATTAAGGCCAACTTTTACTTTCAGTATGTGATTCTGCAGAATTAATTTAAGAAGGCGCTGATCCATGCTCAGAGTGTCATCTATAAATAAATTCATTAAGAAAGATCATTATTTCATCTGGAAGGTATTACAATTTCTCCTGATAAGAGAAGCACATGGAAATGGATAACTTCTAATATTACTAATGTGGATCTGATGCTCAAAATACTTGATTCCACTAAATGTGCAAAGCTAGCAATTCAATTACCAACTCTATGACCCATCACATCAAAAGATTATAATGTGGTTCTAAGCAGTTCAGGCAATGGACTTCATCACTGTAAGGACAGCATACATTTATGGTGGTCACTGTACAAAGTTAAACCCTTAGAGTAGCCAATATTTTTCTGACAATTACACATCCATTAGTCACATGAATGACTATTAATGAATTATTTGTAAATTCATCATTTTTAAAAAATTATTTTGTGCTAGGTATTGAACTCAGGGCACTTTACCATTAAACTACATTCCCAGTTCTTTTTTACTTTGAGACAGGGTCTTGCTAAGTTGCTGAAGCTAGACTTGAACTTGTCATCTTTCTGTTTCAGTCTCCTGAGTTGCTGGGATTATGGGGAATGCATCAAGCACCTGACTGTAAATTGATCTTTATACTGGGAAGAGAATTATAACATATAACCACTTATAAATGGGTCAATGTCAAAATATATGGGCATCATTATTACAAAGGGGAAAAGTAATATTTCTAGGAATTTAATTTTTTCCAATTAATAATTGTCTATATTATAGTTTAGTAGTTGGAAAAATATGAAAAGTACAACTTTTAATTTACTAAATTTTGCCAAACGATTTAAATATTTCTTTGCAAAATCGTTTTTCTGGAAAAGGTGTCAAATTTCATTAATCTAAACATTGTTGGTAAATAACAACCATTAGGTGAAAGACAATATTTCACATCATGATATAGAAGACCATAATAGTCTCTTGCTTTTGTTTATTGTTTCCAAATTCTGAGATGCAAAATACATTGATTTATCTCTAAATATTTTTATGACGGTGTCAAGTAAACAAACAATGTTTCTTTTTCTTTAATCTATTAATACATTCTTATGTGTGCTGCAAATGTTATTAGATTCACAGAATAACTGAATACTTTATATCACAAACTTCCATTTCCTGCGTGCTACGATGTATCATAATGAAATGTTTTGAAGTGAAGATCTTTTCCCCTCTGCGTGGAGCTAACATGTTGTATGTGTAATCAATACACAAACTAATCAACACCTTGTAAAACAGGTGTTATTTCTTATTGCAAATAATCATGGTGAAGAAGTAGACGGGTCTATGGGGGGAGGGTGGAGAGCAAGAACAGCAGTGTCCAGTACATACCAGAAAAGGCATTATTCACAGGTGCCAACAAAGTGTACTCTCCATCTGGCTTCAGAGAAGATGCCAAGCCTAATTGGGCCACAAGGTCTGTGAAAGTGGTTTGCTGTTTTCCAGCCAGCTCAATAACTTGTTTGGCTGCAAAATAAACCATCAGCATCCCAACAATGTCATCATTGTTATCATCATCATAGTGAAACTAGTAAATCAATTCTTGGCCCTTTTCTAATATTGCAAGTTAATTACGGCAATGTCAATCCAGTAAGACAACCTGCCCTTTCCCAGTAAGAAGGTGCCAGTTTCCATTTTTGGGGGTTGATAACCACAAAGAATTTCAGAAGGGAATTTTCTTCCTGACTTCCTACAACAATTTTCTTTAATTCTCTGTTGCTCAACTCTCAACTTGCCCTACCCTTGGGAGTGCCACAGCTTTTCAATTTACCCAAAGTTGACCATTTAGTTTATACCTTTCCTTTTGTTTCAAAGACAACCCTGGCACCCTTAAAATATTGGAGGTCAGACACCCTGGAAAAGCAAAGTCCCACGCATGAAATGCCCGTAACTACACAGCTAGCTACTTGGAACTTGGTTAGCTCACTCTTCATTTTATGTTTGTGCTTCTTATGCCATTCTTTGTGCTGCATGTTCATTTTTCATGGACTTATTCTTAATCATTTTTCTTGGTTAAATAATACTAAAAAACTCATTTATTTATAAGTGGTGAAAGAGGGCATCCCATGCTCAGTGAAATAAGCCAATCCCAAAAACCCAAAGGCTGAATGTTTTCCCTGATAAGTGGAGAATGATATATAATGGGGATAGGGGGTGTGGGGAGTGAGAGAAGAATGGAGGAATTTTGGATTACGTAAAAGGAAAAGAGAGGGAGGCGGGGTATGAAAAATGGTGGAATGAGACAGTCATCATTACCCTACGTACATGTATGATCACATGAATGGTATGAATCTACATCACGTACAACCATAGAAACAAAATGATGTACCCCATATGTGTACAATGAATCAAAATGCAGTCTGTAAAAAATTAAACAATAAATATTTTAAAAAATCATGAAACTGATGCTTACCAGAATCAGGAATGAGGACCTCATCAATCAAATGGATCACACCATTATTTGTTACAATATCTTTTTTGTTCACCATTTTGACTCCATTTATTGTTATGCTGTCTCCTTCACATCCTATCTCAATTGTGTTTCCTTCCATGGTCTCATACACGGCTCCTCCCATAATAGCCTCAGAGCATTGGAGGGTATTCAAAATGTGGTACTTCATGAGAGCTGGAGGGCAAAATAAAAAAGCAAGCGTTCATATCAAAGGAAATAGCATTTGACCCTTAAAATATGTGCTTCATGGTGGAATGAAATATGCCTAAGAAACAGAACACAAATGTAAGCCCTAAGGATTGACTGCAGATTTTAAAATCTTAACTGTTTATGTTTTAGGAACATAAACATACACAGTAGGAAGAAGAGAAAATCAGCTTCAGAAATGTTTTTGCAGTACTAGAAAATGTGGTAGATTTAGTTCCAACTATCAGAAGAAACTAATTCCTGATATGAAAGGGAGGGGAAAAAATTCGTGCTTTTAGAAGACTTGTAAAGTTATTTGTTAGCGATGCCCTTTCTGATACCAAGCAGCATCTGGTATTAGATGCTTCTAGCAGAATGTCTTTCCTTAATTTGTAATGAGGCCGGTGTGGGCCGAGGGGAAGACAAATAATTCCCCAAAGACAACATCCAGGAAATTCCAAAATAAAAATGATGTCCTGAGGATATGTAGAGACATCTATGCCTCAACTATGTTATATTTAGGCCTACATGCTCGAAATTCCTCATCTTAAATTCGTTAAATGTATTTTGGGATAGGCCGAGGGTATGAAATATGCTAGCACAATGTATATTCTTTTGACCATAGAAAGGAAGACTGGAAGAAAACCAATAGGTATCAATAGGTAGTGACCCAGTAATTTTCTCAGCTTAATAGGTATCGATAGGTAGTGATCCGATAATTTTCTCAGCTCAATAGGTATCAATAGGTAGTGACCCTGTAATTTTCTCAGTTCAAACATACTTTTTAGCATACATTTAGAATTAAAAGCACTGCATAATATGTATGTAATATTGAAAGCTGATGATCTAATATTTCTTTTCAACACTGGTAATCCTTCTTTTGTCTGCTAGTTACTTGTAAACAGCACAAGAGGTAACCTTAAAGATACTTTTTATTATTTAAGAATTTATTCTGGTTACTCTTTCAAGGACTTTATAAAAATATTTTATAGTGCACCTCAGAATAAAATTTTTGTTTGTTTTTCCTTATCAAAGTTGATATTATTGGCAAGAGCAAGTCTTTTGCTTTTTATTTTGTTTCCTTCCCAGAGTTCTGGGGGATTCTCAGAGAGGAATATGGTACCTTCAGAAGCCACTTTGTCTCCCATGATCCTTTCTAAGACACCTCGTGGGAGTTTCTCAAAAGCCTCATTGGTAGGAGCAAAGAGTGTGAAGTGACCATCTCTTCCAAGGGACTCCAGTAAGTCAGATGTAATAGCAGCTGCCTGAAACACAAATGTGTTTTTCAGAGGATTACACATTACAAATCCAAAAGAAAATTATAACACACTTCGACTAGGCTGACATGAGGGAGTTGATTTCTTCACTTAAAAACTTTGTTCTTTGTAGATCTTTAAAACATTACTTTTTGGCACAACCAATTATGTCTTTTCCAACTTTCCAAACAATCTGTGTTTGCCAGAATGGGAATTGTGCCAGTGTTTGTGTGACTATAGCAATATCCAGAAGTACATAAATAACTGAGATGGACACAGTCTAAATGCACTTAATACAATACAATCATTTAAGTAATCATTTTCTTACAATCATGTCCACATAAATATTACTTCATATGAGATGATTTCTCCTGCATAAAATGAAAACGGTTTCATTTCATGAACTATAGTTACATTTCTGCCAGATTTGTTTAATAGCATTTTTACTGTTGTTGGATCTTGACAGGGAAAGAGAGGGGATTTCAATGATCCAAAAGAATCTGCTCTTGTACTTACTCTGAAAGATGAAAGATCATCTTCTGCTTCAATAAAGTCTTGAATTGAAGTACCGATTTGTGTAAGGACACGGTCAATAACGTGTACAACACCATTGGTGGCAATCTGGTTCCCATGGATGATTCGAGCACAGTTAACAGTGACAACCTAAAATTTTGGGGGAATATCAGAAAACTGAAATCAGAGTCATTCATTGACCACTAACCACAAATCCATTTATAATTTACATTTATTCTATTATGTGGAAGAAGAAGGGATCTATACTCTGAATGTAAATGCTGTGGATGAATACTTAAAATATTTAACACTCAAACAGTAAGAGAAAATAGAACCAGTTCAGAACCCAGATAAGTTACACACATCTTGTATCTAGAAACATAAGGCAAAGCATTTTTAAAATTGGAATTATTGCTTTATTAAATTTTTAATATAGATAGCCAAACTATTTCTAACTTAGGACAATGAATTACATAAAAAGTCTAATTAGTCTTAAAATAAGTTCTGAGAGAATAAAACAAACCATTATTGCAAAAACATAGCCATTTTTATTATGATGACTTCCTAAGTTTTGCTTATCGCTAACTGGTTTTGTACCTGAGAATTTAACCATAGAAAAATCCTATGGCACTGTTGGCAGCTTCCCACAAAGTCTTATACAAATACACAAGGACCTCAATGGTATCAGAGCCAGAGAGTGAATACAAGAATACCCCTTCTCAGTTATCCTTTTTGTCTATAAAAAATATTTAAAATACAGCAACTACTAAATTCTCCTATTTTATAAAATTAAGTCTACTGGTTAGTGAACTGCCAATGTACTTTATCCTTCACTATCATTAGTAGAAAATAGTAACTGGACTGAAAATTTACATGCCCTAAATCTGAGAAAAGTTATGATACACACATTTATATTATTTCACTAACATTTCACTCTTTTAACATTATAGAAAAGGTACAGACAAGATTAAGAGAGACATGATCCAGAAGTGCACATTATTTATAAATGAAGCTTACCCCATTAGGATAATGGTTAATGAAAAGCCCCAGATTGTTGTACATTGAAGGGATAACCATGCCATTTTTTAAGTCCTTGGTCAACATCCTTTTATTAACCATGTGACTATGTAAAGCATTCAATAATTCAACATTTACATTGTTCTCCAAACCTCTACGTATATCCTAGGAAAAATTGAAATGATAGAAATTTATTTTATTGTGGTTCACTATTGAAATTCTTATGATCTTCTATTCTCATTACTTTCTTATTGCATTATCAATTGGTTACACAAAACTGATGTAAGTAACTTAGCATTATATTATTCCTATTGATTAAGAAATTTTATAGGTTCAAGTACTCAGTAAGGGTCCTGAATCTTACAGAGTGCTTGTGTGTTTTTAGAGACAAAACAAAAATTTTAAGTGAATATGCTGAGGAAGAAACAATTATGATATAAATTGAAGACATAATGGGAATTAGCAGATATTTAAAATATTTTAAGTGATAAAAACACAAAAATGACATTATATTTGTATACAATACTTGATTTTTAACAAAGATTTTATTGATTACATAACAAATTCAAGAATTTGACCATCCTCTACCTCTTAATCTATTGTATTGTACTTGATGCCAAAGGAAATATAATAAAGCAAAATCTCAACCTTAATGGGACTTATAATAGGTAAAGGTAATTATAGTCATATTTAGTATATAAGGAAAAACATGTTTTCAAGGGTCAAATGAGGAAAGCCAACTGTTCTTAAAGTGGTTTGGAGAGAGATATGGAAGAAAAGATGAGACTTGTTGGTCATTCTGAGTTCAGTGGCTAACAGAGGGTGAAAGTTGAGAGCAAGGTCCAGTTTTGTTAACACATACTTTTATGTTTCTCAGATAATATTAAGATATTTAGAAATGCATGTGTTATGATAATGAAAAGAATTTTAATGTCTGAGTGAGGAGGAAATTAAACTGGCAATAAGGAACTAATGAAGATTTTGTGATTTTGGAATTAGAACTGGACTTTAGGAAGGTCAATTTAGAGGGAAGGCAGAGTAGAAATGAGTGTTAGTTATGAGGATTACTTCAGATGGAAAATGAGATGTGGTTGATTGACGGCAGTTTATAAGAATTGGAAAGAGGGGAGGTAATGATGACTTCCAATTTTCAAGTAAGAACAGTGAAATTGGTACTGTCAATTATGGGGGAAAGGCTGCCAGAAATTTATTTATGATAGAGAGAAAAAACGGTATATGTTTTGGATATTTTTTATTTAAAGGTATAAATGGCATAACCAAGAAAAAATATTAAGTGCAATATTAGAAATACTCTACTGGTGTTCCAAGGAGAAACTAACACAGGAAACACAGAATCCATGACTATGAGCTATAGTGAGAGTTGAAGTCATCAGAAGTTCAAATAAAGGGTAAAGTTGAGATCCTAGAATAGTTTTTGTAAGTAAGTTCCATTCTTAAGAGAGGGAAGAAAAGGAGTCATCAACAGGAAATAGAGAGGTGGTGAGATGTGGGGAAAGACAAGAGAGGGTTCTATAATTCAAACAACCTCACTGCCCATGTAGCAAGACAATAGCTGTGAGTACATGCCTCCATTTTAGTAAGTACATTTGACTATAGTAGGAGTTATCAACTCATCTTCATGTTGAGTAGAAGGTAAGATTATATCTCTATTCTAATTTTACAGATTTAGAAATTGTCATAACTCTACAAGTTATAAATTAGACTGTGTACAAAGTCTGAAAATTAAATGTATTGTTTATAACACTTCATTTAAATATCCATACACATTTTTACGAATTTCACAATCTCTGAATAACTATGTATATTTGAGCATGATTAAACATATGTAACAAAATCTAGCTATGGAATATATCTAGATTTTAAATTTTTCACTAGGCTTTCACTAGGCTTTTTAAATTTCACTAGGCTTCTTAACTTACCTTTCTATTGAGCACATCATCTAAAATTACATGTATTTTTCCACAACCAAAATGGGAAGAGGAAAGGAGTAAAGTAGAACAATAATAAGGGCCCTCTCAGTTCATTCTTGCTTCCCCTTTTTGTGGATCAATCTATAAGGCGGCTGGGGAGTCCATTCCATTTATGGAAGTACAAAAATAAATACCTTCTCTCAGTGACTCAACCATTTATATATCCTCATATATGTGCAATAGAAAAATATATAATTTCTATTCATATTCAAGTTAGTTAATTAAAATGAAATAATAACAGCAAAAAATTAAAAAAGATAATGAATTACAGGATCCAAGTTGTCCCAAGCCTCATTACTCGGTGCGAAGTAAGTGAACGATCCCTTTCCTTCGATCTCTTCTCTCAGTTTTGAGACATCAGAATAATGCTGTGTGGTGGTGGCTCCCACGATGCCCAGCGTGCCGTAAACGTGGTCAATAGGCATAACTGAAATCACCAAGAAATGAGTGAGTGCTCAGGATAATATTTCCAGAACATTGTTTCACAGTTAAAAAACTTTTCACTAAGTTCACTAATATAGCTAATGAATAATTTTAGCAAATTCCAGGAATCATCCATTTTACATGAAAGTTGATTTTTTGAATGCTAAATAATAAAATATTATTTGAAACCATTACTCCATGTATCCTTGGTGTTGATGGAAAATGGGTTTTAGATTATCATCTTGGATTAACATTTAGTCTATTTGGGTTTCATTCTTGCCATGTCAGTAATAGTTCAAGCATAATTATTAAAATATATCTGATTATTTTCCTGAAAAAAGATGCTCTTCAGTCTCTACTGAGAATGGCAAAGGTAATAATTTCTATCACGCTAGTTTGAAGTTCCTAAATAGTATGATATTGTTATTTAAATCTACAATTTTTGTAGTTTAGGCTTCCTAGAAGACCTGCTTGTTTTCATGATAATTTCAGTAAGGAGACAGATCAAAGTAACTAACACATTCCTGAATGTCAGAAGAAAGATTCATGTATGAACATAAACCCAACAAGATTTATCTAGCAATATGCAGTCAACTGACTTTTCTGACACTATTTGATTTGGAAATTATTATAATTTAGATGTTATCATAGAAATAATGGTTATTACATTTGTGAAGATCCCAAGAAGAGGTGACAGAATTAATAAATTAAAGCATAAAACCATGATCTAAAAAGAACTCAAGAAAGGTGGTAAAGCTGAGTCGAAATGAATAAAGTTATATTTAACAGGGTTCTATGTTAGTCTTGTGCTGAAACTGGGAAAATAAATGCTAGAGAGACCTGTCTTGATGGTACTCATCTAAAATAACCTGGAATCACTCTTAATTGATCACATATTCAGTATGGGCTAATCATATGATATTAGTCACCAATAACTTGAACTGACATGCAGAGTCTCCAAAAATGAGGTGCTTGTCTTGGAATTCTCCCCACTTTAAAAGATGTGTATTATTAACCCAGAGAAGAGAACATTTTATTGAGAAAGAGAGACCTGCTGGAGGAACAGTGTGATGATTGTAAGTAAATACCTGAACGTCAGACATTTCAAAAAAGGAATAGATGAACTACCTTTACTCCAGTTGGCAGAGTTACTGGAAACCAATCTTCACTTTAAAGAACATTATGAAGTCAGAGCTTTTCAACTACAGAAGATGTTGCCTTGCTAAGTAGCAAGTGTGGTGTTTCTAAACAAATTCCAAAAGGGGATTTTTGTTCTTGGGGAGATGTTGAACTAATTTAAATTTACGATTAGTTTCCAGCATCCAGTGCATGAGAAGAGTATTCTACTATTATATTTCTATGTAAATTCATCATTAGCACAAAGATATGGATAATATATGTTGGATTAACAATGGTGCTAAGTAAATACACACACACACACACACACACACACACACACACACACACACTTTTCCAAAAGCTTTCTCAACTCTTCTTGCAGAAGCCAGATTCCTTATTTAATTCATTACAATTAATTTAGAATTTACCTGCTGGGCAGCCTTTCATTCCTTCCATTCTCATATAACCAGGGCAGCATTCATATAGCACAGTCCTGTGTTGGAAGAAAATTAATGTTAAAACAGAGAACTACATAGGATACGTGGTGATGTAATCTTGGCAAACTGTGTCACTGTCTTGATTTATTGAGAGTCTAGAAACCACACCCCCATCTCAATATATGTATGTTAGTTTGACTTTTCTCTAAAATCTCATGGCACTCTGGGAAAAGTCTGCAATCTTGATTGAGAACAGAATCTGTGTCCCAGTTTTACTAGTTGGTAGACACATGATCTCAAGCGAGTCATTTGATAAATTAGTATTAGTTTTCCCAGCTATTTAACTTGGACATGGTAGCAACAATACTTACTCACAAGGTAGTTGTGAATCTCAAATAAAAGTGGTTTTGGAATGATTTTGTATACTACACCAACTAGAAATGTTCATTAGTATAAAGTTTATACAAACATTGGAAAAACTATATATGTAAGAACCCATTCTAATTCATAAAATTCCATCTCATTTCTAACTAAAATAAACAATGCTACTGTTTGGTTTGAATTGTCAGTAAAGTTATTTTGATCATGGCAAATATAACCTTTAAAATATTCTATTTAATTTTAGTTTTGTCAAGTTTGAAAACACAATATAAATGTTTCGAATTGCTAGGAGTATAATATTCAAGAAAATGTTTCCTTGCTCAAAGTTTACAAAGTGTGTTACTTTCTATAGCAATAATAAGGTAAAAATCCAGAAAATTCAACCAAATTACTTTATCTAATTTTCAATACTTTGAGATAAAATAGTAAACTAAAGTTATCTAATTATTTCCATTTTTTCACTTTATTAATTATATAATCCTGATTTTCATCTTATCCAGGGCATTTTCTGGACTTCTTCAAGATTAGTGAAGATTGTATTTTTGATTAAAATTTTACCTAATGACTTACATTCTCTTCCAGTAGCAATGTGAAAAGGAAGGCATCAAACAGTAATTGGAAATAGACTACAGTAAAGGGGAAATAAATACCATTTTATAATTTTTAATTGGAAAATTATTTATCATATGAATTAAGCAAATTACTTGTAGATTATTTTGCAACCTAATGATTAAACATAAATTAGCTAATTTAGATACAATTTATTTTTATCTAGTATGATAATTGTACTCAAGAAGTATGAATGACTGAAAGAATTTGGACATATGTAGTAGAAATTTTGACAACTATAAGAATAAAAAAAAAACACTAGGCATGGTGGTTCATGCCCGTAATCTCAGGAGCTCGGGAGGCTGAGGCAGGAGGATCCCTAGTTCAAAGACAGTCTCAGCAACTTAGCAAGGCTCTAAGCAACCTAGTGAGACCCTGTCTCGAAATAAAAATATAAAAAGGTCTGGAGACTTGGCTCAGTAGTTGAGTGCCCCTGGGTTCAATACCCAGTATGAAAAAAAATGAAAGAAAGAATTTTAAAAACTTCTTTTAGTATGATAAAAATAATAGAAGCAAATTTTCATGAAGTCATATTTTAAACACATAAAAGATGATCTTATACAACTGAAAAAATATAAATATTTTCAAATTGAAGAAAGGTTCACTAATTAATTACCCATGATCTCTGTTATTTGTGAACTTTGATTCCTATTTCTCTATTTTGTTCATTACAAATTTCTAGCATAGAATATTGGCTTGAGGAAAATTAATAGATAAGATAAAAAATAAAATGGATAATACCTATTTCAAATTACCAATTTTAATATGATTTAAAAAATAAGTGGTATGGGAAAAATATATGAACTGTGTGGAAATCTTATGAAAATGTTAATATGGTCCATGAAAAGAATTTATTTACATGGGTCTCTGTACAAATAAATATAAACATTAGGATGCCAAGAGGTTGATTCGAATTGCTTAACATTATATTTAACTCATATTGTATAAAGTAATGAGATACAGATGTGCTTAGTCTAGAGACTTGAAGTAAATAGTGAATAGAAAAGGAAATTAGCATAAAAAATTTCTATTACACATGCTAATATAACCCAAGAATCTGCTCTAGTGTAGAAAATTAATGCACCAGATGGGAAAAATCTTCAAAAACAATTGAATTTAATTTTAGCTGATAGTTTAACAACATGGTTATTTGAGTGAGTATTTTTAAAACAAAAAGGTGTTTTTTTCCAAGAGCACATTTATGCTACATAAAACTCAATGTTCACATATGGTCAGTGGGACAAGGCAGGAGAAAAGAAAAATCATTGCTATGCCCAATTTGGAACACGGGAAATTTATCTTCATTTACTGAATAGTATTTAAAATGTCATGGAATGCCAACTCAAAATGTCACTAACATTCGATGAAGGGAGTCTACAGAATAATTTATTACAGGACCAATATACATTGTGGACAGTATCTTAAACCCAGGAAAGTTCATGTTCTTCATTAGACCTGCCAGTTAACTTCCCCCAAAATCCCCAAACAACTGTTCAACCAGAAGGTAAACATTCCTCTCAACTGATACATAAAGTCTTAAAGATATCTCTGGAAATTGTAGCTAAAGCAAGCAGATGGCAAACCAATCATTCTTCTTGTCAATATTATTGATTCCTTAGGTTATTTGAAACTGGCATTTGCATTTATTTCAGTGCACAGATGTAAATGTGTTTACGAAAATGAAGCTTCATGGGGGAAATTAGCTAATATAATTGGACAAAGGAGACACTGTTACATTTCTGGTGAAAGGTCAGTCTTCAAGGCAAGATTCTTTTCTCTTTTTTTTTTTTTTTTGGAAAGCAAAAAAGAATCTTGGCTTTTGCTCTTTATAAATTTTGGCATCTCTAATATATTTCCATAATTAAAGTAAGATTATAGTATGCTTCCTCAACCTCCAGGAAGGATGTAATGAAGATTTTCCCTAAATATGCAGAGCAGGTCCTTTCTTTCCTAGTTAGTGTGCATTCCAAGTATGTCTTATGGTATCCAAGAATACAAAAACCAAAGACAGGAAAATTTAGAGCTTTAGAGTTCCCAGTGAGGGCCTGGCTTGTAGCGTGGGGAAGGAAGATCATTGTAACCACCGACTTGCATTATAATTGTGTGAATGACTCACAAGTCTAACAGATGTCTGCAAAGTAATAGCAATAACGTCTAGGTTGAAAAATAACATCCAGTTGAAACTCTATTAAGACAATGAAAGGAAACTAGCAAGTCTTGTGGTGTCCTAGACTTGACCACTATGGAGAGATGATACGGTACAGCAAAGGTCATATGCCTTGTATACATGAATTTTTGCTTAGATATAAAGATGACCTTTTCCAGTTCAAGTAGAAATCTTGTCACCACTGTTTTTCCCACCCACATGTATGCATTTATTTAAGATAGTTTAAGGACAATTGATATTATAAGTTACTATTACACATTCTTCATTTTATCTCAGAAACTGTAATAAAGGTATGAAATCGACATTCCACAAGAAAATGATTCAAGAAGTTAAGTGATTCCATATTTAGTATTTGAACCAATAATATTGGGTTAGAAATAAATGTTAACTAATTTTTCCACTCTATTTAGGGTAACTGAATGTTAACACAGTGTGCTAAGCAGGCTCTTTAGGTTCTTTGGTTCTCAAGGCATCCCACACTGAAGGTGGGTTCTACATTTATAGGAAGCATGGAGGAGCTATTTCCAGTGTTTTCTTGACTAAGGAGAACATCAAAGCCCTTTTTGACTTAGTAACTTATCCTATCCATTCATCTGCTTCTGAATTGTAAAATGATGACTTGGGACCACACAAGTTGTTCTTAAGCTTTATACGTCAAGATTTTTTTTTCTATAAATACCTATTATAAAATAAACCAAAGCAGCATGTCTACTAAGTAATAAATAATGTTTTTTATTTTAATTTAGTCAGTGAAATATACACAGACAAGAGTATCCTTTTGCAATTGAAATATTAAATATAATGATGTGATTTCATCTCAGCTTTGTGGACCTTTGAGGATCTGGCAGCTGGAGCTAGGAATCAATGGATTAAATGAAGGAATGAAACTTAAGTCCTGTCCAACTTTAAGCCTTGATGGAAACTCAGGTAAACTGGAGTTCTTTAGATAATTTACAAATAACTGGAGGCAAACATTAATTTTTCCTTCAAAATTCTTATGGTTTCAATCATTTTAGTCTTGTGGTTCATTTACTGATTTATTTTGCAGTAATAGGGATTGAACCTAGGGGTGCTCTACCACTGAGATACACCCCCAGCCATTTTGAAAAATGTTTATTTTGAGACAAGGTCTCTCTTAATTGTAGAGACTGACCTTGAGTTGGTATCCTCCAGCCTCAGTCTCCTCCCATAGCTGGGATTCTAAGTGTGCACCACCATGGACCTAGCTATGACCCCACTTATTTTGATAAGATGAGAAACTGAGGCACAGAGATTAACTTACTTGCATAAGATAGGAGAGGACAAAATAACAAAGATAATAAAAAAGGAGGGGAGGGGGCATGGTGGTTGGAATTATAGTAGAATGAATCAGACATTATTACCCATGTGCATATATGATCATATGACCTGTGTAACTCTACTTCATGTACAACTAGAAGAATGAGAAGCTATACTCCATTTATGTATGATGGGCCAAAATGCATTCTACAGTCATATATAACTAATTAGAACAAATTAAAAAAGAAGAAGTAGAAACAACAGTTAGTTTCTCATGCTGATTTCTACACTAAATGACATTGCTATGCTATTCACCTCCTTTTGGCCTCTAGGATGCATGAATTCAGGGAGAAATCTGAGTTCCCTGAGCAATAGTGAAGTTTCTTTATTCATAAATATGATCCTGTCTTCAAAAAACTCAAAATTTGGACACTTTTTTTCAAGAATAGTGTGCACACCCAAGAGAAGTTATGCTCACTGCCATGTTGTCTTTGAAGGGGACAAATGATGAAAAAGATGAGACTCACGTTTTCTTTCCACAGATGGCACCCTGATACCAGTTCTTACAAGAGCTGAAGTATTTCTTTTTAGTGCCTAAAATCTGTTGAAGGGCGCAGACATTTGGACTGGAAGACAGAGAAAAGGAAAAAGAGTTAATATCCTAATGGTATTTCATAGTTACAGGTCAAATGATTGAAAAAAAAAAGTCAAGACATGGATTTGATAGTCAAAGCTATGACTTAAGCCTTGCACAAGTCCAACTCCTGATCCAGTTCTACCAAGTCATTGGAAAAACAGAAGCCTGTGGGGGAGGGGAGGGGAGGGAGGGAGGGGGAGAGAGACAGAGAAAGAGAGAGAGAGATACCCAACTCAGAGTCTCAGAGTAAAATACCAGTATTTCAAAAAGCCAACCTAATAGGAATACTCAAACAGAATTAAGAGGAACATAATTCTGTTATTATGTGTCTTATTACTTTTAATAATGGATAATCTACTGATGGCTTTTAAACCAAATGTATTGATTTGGGTAGTGGGGGTGTCTTTAAGATTCCCTGGACAGTTAGAGATCAGAGAGCAAAAGAGGCTAAGTTTTGCAGTGTACAAGACACTTCACTCTAATTTTCTAGGTAATTACAGAAGTAAATTAGTATTAACATTAACTTTTAAACAATGTGGTTGAGTAAAGGAAAATGTATTTATTGAGAATGGAAGTAATAGATTTAAACCTTCTCTGACATGATTTTAGTGTTTTTGTTCCCTCTTATAAAGATGGAATTTTTGTTTCCAGGGTAAGACAAGGAAGCTTTGGAACATTATGAAAAAGTCCCTGTGAGGCACAGGAAGCAAGATCCACATAAAAAAGAAAGATAAATGATTAAGTTACTAAATTATGTCTAATAAGTTAATAAGTTCTAAAATGTTGTTTTATAGTTGAATCCATCCTATGAAATAAAAATACTTCAAGGAATTTAAACTAGTTACATTACTCAGTACTTAATTTTCATACATAATTTGAATGAAATTTGCTCTAATATCATATGAAATGTTTCAAAGCTGTTCACATAATGATAGCCCGTACAAATACAGATTTTAATCTTGGAAGAAATAAAAACACAAACTGACTACTACAGGAATGTCTTGTTAAACTTTGTTAATTAGATTAAAATTATATAATGTTTCATAAGAAGTGATTACACTCATTATTTTGTCAGCAATTCTTAAAAAGTTTAGAATACATACAAAATTCACAGAATATTCATCTTTCCCTTTTCCTATCAACTTATAAGTAGAAAGAAAACACCCCAAAGTTTATACATATATGCACATTTTATGTCTCCTTGCACAAAGAACAAGCTAAAGAAAAAAAAGTTTTTAAAACCAAACCACTGACTTACCCCTGATCCCGGCCCCTGATTCGGCTGTGAGCCAAGACCTTGTCATAATAACCATTGGCATTTGCAGGGTTAACAACAAAGAGCAGGAAGAGAGAAAATATGGGTAAGGAAAGAATCATTTTTAGTCTCTCCATTGCAGTTAGTCCACGAAGAGAACTGGCAGTGGGCTTTGGAGAGTCAGAGTTTATATACATGTCAGGGTTGTGGGAGGGAGCAGTGTATCAACCTGAGAATCTGAACTCTCTCCAAGAAGCATCAGCAACTTCAAGTTGCCAGCAAAAATCTGTTTGGGTTAGTTATGTTTACTGAGTACAGTGAACTCCTTTATCTTCTCATTATAAGGAAGATATTTACTTTAATTACATGAACAATTGGCTCATTGAATGTTCATATTTCAGTTTTGGTTTTTTGTACTTTAAGAGGGATTTTTAATAAAAATGATTTTGTCTGAGTTTTAAGGACTACGCTACAATCTATTTCCTTCAGAATATATATCCATGTACTCAATGACATTATTATTTGATCTTATCACAGTTGTCCACATCAGAACTATAAGGTTAGTATTTTTCACCAGAAAATGATCATCACAAAGAGGTAATGGGTGTGGAATTAAAAACAAATTCTGAATAGATTTATGAGTTGCATAAAATATGAAATCAGAATTCTAACTTGCTGACAAAGCATGTGGGGAGAATCCACATTTTCCTTGCAATCTTGCTAAACCAGGGAAATGATTCCCAATCTCCTTCTTTTTTCAAATATCAAAGAATATATAGAATTAACATAAATCTACTTCTGGCAAGTTTCCCTAAACTTTTTGAAATAACACAAAGGGGGTGGGAAACATTTGCACTGTATTGCTTTCTCATTACATGCTGCACATGATGTTGAAGATCTCCAGGCAGCACATCTTCTGATAATTACTGGACAAAAGCTTCCCCTCTTGGAAACAAGTATTACTAAACCAAAAGTAATGGAATAATTAAATACATATTAAGAAACAGGGTCACTGCCAAGATTATTGTTCCTCTGATTTTAACAAGAGACCCTAAAGCCTCTTAACATTACACTATGCAATTCCCAGGAGGGAATGTGCATTTTTATCACTGCACACATGATATGGCAAGTCTTCAGAATGCTCTGGATAAAGGAAATCTGAATATCAGAAGTCAACATAAGGCTGAAAATGATCATTTCAAACAAGCTACACACATCCTAAATAAGGAAAAATTTTAATATATTATGTTACTAAATGCTCCTTCTGTAACAGCACATTGACACCCACCCCCCTGCCCCAAACCACACAACCAACCCCCCCCCCCCCAAACACACACACACATACACAGAGTTGAGACAGAGAAATTTTGCCTGGACTCTTGGTGATGTTCAAAACTTAGAAAAGATTTTATGGAGGCTGGAGTGGGTCAGAGAGGATTCCAAGTATCAGAGGAATGATGTTTAAGCTTCCTATGGGATTTTGCCTTTGAGTATAAAGTAATACTGCAATATGCTGCAAGTTTGTTAAGAAAGCACACAATGAACTGAATTCTGAAATATATTTCAGAGGTCTCTTTTTCAATATGAAAATCATATTATTAAAGTATAGAAAGTGAAGGAGCTCTTCACAAGGACAGCTGGAGAGAAGAGAACATAGAAGGTACATTATATTCTTTCCCTAGTCTATTGTAGAAAAAATAATCTTAATCTATCATTTATATTTCCCTGAATGGGGGTATTCTAACTTTATCTGTATTTCTCTGGTTTGCTTAATACACTAGTTTGCATTACTCTTACTTTGTTCAAATGATTGGTGACCAGTAATTGATTATTGAGCAGGAGAGAAGAACTGTTTTATGAAAATAATTTCTATGGAATATCAGTAAATTAGCTATTAGCAAATTTTTGATAATATAGTTATGTAAAAGATTACTGTTCTTTTCTGACAGGTTTACATTTTTTGTAAAAAGCATGACATGTTTTTTGCTCATCCCACACACAAAAAGGCTCTTAAATTTTTCTTTTCAGAGTTTCAAATAATAAAGGTCTTAAATCTATCCATTCTGAGCGTTATGTTTGGAGCTTGTAAAAGTCTCATGGAAGTCAACAAATGCCAGGACTCAAATATTTACAGTTAGGATTAGTAATGACTTCAAAGAGGGTCTTGAAAATGAGAGCCAGATTGTGCACATAAACTCACAAATTAAGAGCAATTTAAGGCTGAAGAAAGTCCAAGAGAAGGAGAATTTTAAGGTAAATATGAATATATTATAGTACTAGACTTAAAAAGCTGAGGCCAACCTAGAAATGGGATATTATACGCCAAATAGTGGGGGAAAAGTCCAACCAAATGATTAAATGCTAATCCACAGATGACAGTTTGAGGAGGGTGAGGGATGGAAACAGTTTCAGGAAATGGGAAGAAAAGATAATTCAAGTTACAGCAAAGACATTGAAAGATCTAGGGAAAGACTACCCATCACAACCCAACTATTTCTTTCTGTCTCTGTTTGTCTCTACACAGGACCCTGTCTCTTCCGCTTCATGAAAGGATCCTGACCCTGGGTTGGCCATATAATTTTTCCTAGTTGGGAGGAAGACTGAAATCATGACAATTAAGTCTCACTTTCCAGGGTTGCATAGTCTGACCCAGAAATATAAGTCATTAACAAAAAAGAAATGACTTATTATGTAACTGGAGAATAATAATCTGTGTGAAAGACAGAGCCCTTTGTCTCTGGATAGCAGGATGCTAATTTCCTGGCAGTTTACCAATTATCTACTGGAATTTCGTAACATGTCTTGTGGCTTCTGGAGACTATGAAGTCATTGTAACATTGTGCTTACTGTCCCCAGCACATAACCAACCTTAAACTTGCCTGGGACTCTCTAGGATTGGACATGGACAATGAATTCAACAAACCTGTAGATTCAAACCAAGAACAGATGTTTTAAAACTGGTATTTCCTTGGTTTTGAATGATACCACGTGGTTATTTGCACCATATTTTCCTTAAACCCCTGCATCTTAACAAGGTCTGTGGATCTTGAAAACATTTCTTGAGTATCACTTTCCTTCTAACTGGCTTATGTGTAAGTTGCACATAATAGAATTTACTTGCAAAACACAATAAAGCTTTGAGGTTATTGCTATACCTTCTTGCAGGGAACTTTCCTATTATCAAGCTCCTTGGACATTAAGGGTTCCAGTCTTCCCCAGTACCTGGGTTAGAAGCTGTAAACTGAAATTCTGGAAAAGATCCAATGATCGTTCTTCTTTTGTGAGTGAGGTAAAATGTTTTCTTATAAGCTTTAGGTCGATGTTACTTGTGACAGTAAAATAAAGACCATTCCAACAACAACAACAAAAAAGTTTTAGGTTGAAGGAATTCAACAGTTGAACAGAATTCAAATCAAGTAAAAATTAAATTCTATGATTTATTTTCATCTTTACAATACACACACAACTAAAATAAAATTTTGAACATGAATGACCAACCTAAAGCCGTCAAAAGGCAACGTGTAGGCTTGGGTATTTGTGCTGATGCCTTGTGAGATCAACAAGAAGTGGGATGTCCTAGGCCATTTTCCAGTATGATATTTCCAATGGATTTCCTCTGTCTACTCTCATTAATCTTTCAAGCCTAATATATCTAAGTTAATGAAATCATATTTGTTAGAGAAAGAGATGATTAACTTTACCCCAACATAAACATTAAGTGATGTTTCTTGAACATTAATTCATTTAGAAGCAGGAGAGCATTCTGGGAATAAACGTGGATGGTATGCCATATTGCTTGTACATTTTTAGACTCTCATTTCCTTTAAAAGCCTATGAAGTGACAGACTACCATATAGAGTAATCAATTGGTATAGCTACTGAACCTTAACTGAGAGAAGTAGTTTTGCAATTTTAGAACTGGGAACTTAATAGCAGCATTTTCTATTAGCAGTATTTACTTGCATTTCTCTGGGGACATCTAGTGGAGAAAGCACAGTTTACAATGTTTCTGGAAGCACAGATACCATCTATTACATTTTGATTAAAATCATAGTCAATTTGGAATTATAAAAATCTTAAATATTTTACAAATTTGAAAATGTTGAATATCTGAAGATTAATATCAGGGTTTTAAAGGAAATCTCTCTCTCTCTCTCTCTCTCTCTCTCTTTCTCTCTCTCTCTCTGGTCCTGAGGATTGAATTCAGAGGCACTTTACCATGGGTCTACACCCCCAGGTCCCCGCAACCTCTTTTTTTAGGCAAGATCCTCACTATGTTGCTCAGACCAACCTCTCACCTGCGATCCTCCGGCCTCACTCTCCTGAGTCGCTGGGATTACAGGCATGCCCCATGCACCTGGCTCTTACACCATATCTTTTAAAGCTGATGCAGATTGACCACAATAAGTGATGTCAAATCTGAATGACAGTTGAAAAGACAATTTCTGTTTTTGCAGGTATGTGGCTGAAAAGTGAATTGCTTCACGTTTTAACCTGAAAAGTTTTTCCTACATTGATGTGGAATAGAGACATGTGAATAAGAAATTATAACTGATTTTTTCTAACTTCTAATTCACAATTGGACATAATCACTTGCATAGCCTGATTTCATGTGTCAGTTCCCTCTCACATTTATACACTCCATTTCTCACCTCTATCACTCTGGATACTGTTGACATTATGCCTTTCATCTTCTCTTGTACTTGGATCTAAAAAATTTTGTTACAGAGATAATTAAGACACTAGTCATCATCTGTCTCCTCTCCCACAAGTAACTTCTAATATTTCTTCAGATCAGACTGCAAGATGAAGGGATGGATAATTGCTGCAATTAAAGGAAATCTGTAGTTATCCATTTCTTATAGCATTATAATTTCAACATCCCATCTGGCACATTTGGTCTGCTGAAAAATAGAATTATTCTATAATTTGCAATCATCAATTTATCATTCTTCCAAGAACTCCTTCCCTTTGAAACAGGAATACTCTCAGGCCCAGGCTTAGACCTCTGCCTCTTTACTGATGTTTCTTTTAACTGATCTGTTCATATCCAACACTGTCCTCAGAATTCTCTCCATCCATTTTTAGTGGTGTGCTACATGGTCTGCATGCTTTCTGAATTGGAGAAGATTTTTTTAATGCTTCTTTATAAGAAAAGAGACACCTGATGTTGGGTTATTTTTCATTTATCAGTTGTAATGTATCTATTGTCCTCAAAATAATTGAATGTATTCTTTTCTAAATAAACTATGTTCTTCACTATTCCACTCACAGATCTTCGGTGAAGAATTTCCAAATCAGAGATTGGGTATCCCCAGTCAAGATTCCTCCTTCTTGCCTTCCCCATATGTAATGAGGGTTTGATTTGTTCACTTAAATTTATTCCAAAAAATGTTATTTTTTCTCTAAGATGTATGTGTCTGATTAAAGTTTTTATTCACTACTATTATCTTTTTTTTTCTTTGAAAATTTCTTTATTTATAGACATTTTGGAACCATTTAAATCAACAGAAAAAATGAGTTCTTTTAGATGTAACATATTGTGTTTATCTTGAGCACACTGGGCCTGCTGGAAAATAATGACCTATCAACTTGTAGTTAACAACCCCAAAGTTTTCCAAGCTAAGAAACTGCAAATCTCATATAGTGGAGCTCAGATAATTCCTTAACTACAAACCTATTTTTACATTCAGTTCCATTCAAAATATTGTTTCAATTCAGTCTAAAAACTGAACTGCTTTAAGAATTTAGGGAATTCTCTTCAACTTAAATGGAGATGATGTAGTGTTTGCAGAGAATTTTGTAACTGTCTACTACTATTATCTTATATACAAACCATTCTTGGGATATTGTGACTGTACTGTAGGGGGTGAGTGGGAAAGACGTGCTCTTCTTTTTGAGAACAAATGTGCAATGTTGTCTGTATTTTCATACTTCTTCTCAGAGACACAGGGCTTGTAGAAAAAGTGGAATTAGATAAGTTACAAAACCTCAGACCCTTTTTGTATCTATGACCTCACAAAAGGTTGGATGTCTAGCTTCCTACGTACGTCACAAAATAAGGTGATCGCAAAAGACAAGGTTCAGGGGTGGAGAGAAACCTCTTCGAGTGGACACAGGATAATCCAGTGGTTCTTACTAAAAGAAAAGGGCCTAGTTACAGTCACTTGGCATTTAATGAGAAAAAAAAATCATTAATACTCTGAGTCTGTTTTTAAGTTCCATAGAAATACATGTTCAGAGAGTTGCGCATTTTTGACTTTAGTAAATCATTTTCACTTCAAGTAAAATAAATTGCTAAGTATGTAGAGATTGGTGAAAACATTAACAACAGTAAACTATTTATAGTGGCTTAAATGTACATTATCACTCCCTGGAATTTATATACAAAGTAAAATATGGTTGAAAATGTTTATTTTGGGTGGGAGTTGATGGCAGTGCTGGTAAAATATGAAACTTACTTTCATAGCCAAGCTGTATAAAACCATCAAGGTTGTAAGTTAGTCATTCCTCAGCACAGAGATTATTTTGGAACTTCAGTTTTGAAGTGGATCATGTCAATTTTTTCAGTTGCATTTTAACATTTATCAGCACATATTTTTGCCCTGTGGCAGATTTGTCCACATTTTTTTTTTTTAATCCTTCAAGGTGAATAACCAGACAGAATGTGCAATTATACTGAAATCTGCCAACTGCGACACATCTTATTTTTACTTTATTTTTAGAAAGTTATCAGAAAATCACTCTGCTGATGGTGTTCCACCTTTCTGTATACCTGAATTACTATTCTCTTTGGAATACTGAAGTTTGAATTAAATACAATGTTAAAAAAAAACCAACTTTTCACTGAGGCGAGGTTCTTTGAAAGGAAGAGGAATTATAATAACGAAAGAAAATTTAGAAAAGATTTTGAAAATCAGGAGACAGAATTGTAAATTGAATGATTTGGGAATTTGAGAATCAAATTGCAGATTTAAATGTCTGACCTCTAGTGGTCGCAACTAATTTTTGCAACTCTAAATGAATACATTCTTTTAGAGATGCTTGTTCAGGAAATAGTTCATGCTGTTTGATGCTATCGTAAATGGTAAATTTTAAACTTAACTTTTACTTTTTCAATGCTAACATAAAGCAATAAAATTGATGTCATATATTTATCTTGTACTGTGTAACTTTAGGTATCTTCTGTCAATTTAATTGTTATTAGTTCCTACCTAATTACATTTTGGTCATAGAACATACTCTGTATGATTTAAACCCTTTGAGTTATTGTGATTTTTTAAATTTTGATTTTTTATGGTGCTATGTGTTATCAATCTGGGTTAAAGGATGTGTATTCTGCATTTGTTGGATCAAATGTTTACAAATATCACTGAAGTTGTGTGGGTAGATAGCCTTGTTTAAATCTTCAATACCCTCATCCATTTGTGATTAATTATTAAAAATTTTTTTTCTTGAGAGGGGAGTGTTAAATCTACTCTGATCAGCCCACACAGAAGTAGGTATAATTGTCCAATCAGGAATTTATTGTTACTGTGTAATCATTGAATCTTGATAACCATTACTTTCTTTTCTATAAGCTCAAAAATTGTTAAAAAATTTAATGATGAGATGCTGGATTGCATCAGTGGTTAGTAGTAAGTTCTAGAATCTACTTTCTTTTTAAAACCTGAATTTTACATGTCTGTGTGCTATCGTCCCTCGACATGTCTCTCATTCACCAATTCAGATCAATACTGCTCATCCAGTGGCCTTGTTTGCATCCCTTTTAATAATAAGATATAGAAGTTATCCTGGTGAGTGGATGTACACTTATTTAAAGCAATTAGGTACTCTTTTAATTTCTTGACACTTAGCTTTTATGCTCATCATTTTTAATAAATGTAATTTTGTTTCCCTATTGAAGGATCAAGAATAATTCTTATCACCACAGTAAATGGAGACAAAGCTGCGAGAAAAGATTTAACTATGGGAACTTTTGATCACTAAGAACAGATCTTTCCCTTTACTAATTTTCTTTGAGCAACAGATAGGCTTCTTTGGTTACATAGGCAATTTTCCACCATCCTCAATTCACCTTGGATTTTGGCCTTCTTATTCTTTCTTAACTCTGCATTCTCTAAATCAAGAGCTGTCTAGGAAACACCCCAGTTGTTTTGTGGTTCTTTCCTTTTTGCCCTACTGAAGTATTATGTAATTTACCATTGAAATTATATGTTGAGAGTTCTTTTCTTAAACTGTCTTCCTTCAGAGTCCTGGGATCAAAGAAGCATATTGTTGATTTTTATTCTGAACTTTACTAAACATAGGTCCAGATATTTTGCATTACAGTCTGACTGTGTTTACAGGGAAGGGAGAATTTAAGATGGCACTTTTTCCAAGGCTTCTCAAAACTTCAATCTATCAAATCATTTTTAGGCCAGAACTCGATGATTAATCTTGACTGTCAACTTGATTAGATTGATAAATGCCTAGGAAATTTATAAAGCAAACTTTCATGTGTGTTTGTGAGGGTCTTTCTGGAGATGAGTGGTATGTGGCTCAGCAAACTGTAGGGGGAAGACCTTCCCCAAATGTAGGCGTCACTTTCCAGACAGCAGGAAGCCTGCCAGGATGTGCAAGCTTGATTTTTCTTCAGCATGTGCACCTTTTGCTGTTGTCATTACCCATGAACTTCAGACCCCAGCTTTTTCAGTTTTTCAGTGTGAACTCACACCAGAAATTCTCCAAGGAGCTTCCAGGACTTCAACTTTCAACCTTCAACTGGGGCTGCATCATTGATTCCTCTTGTTCTGTGGCTTTGGTTTCCTAGACTGACTGGCTACTTGTTTCTCTGGCCATTGGGAGATTATCCAGGCTCTGATGTGAATGAGATCTTGGAATGCATAACATATATTTATGCCATTGAGAAAGTCAATATTTTCTGATCATTACAAATCCTAATTCATTGCCCACTTATTGACTTCATGCTAATGATAAGGAATATACTCAGAACATTTATGCTTTATTTTATTTATGACTAGTGCAAAAGTCTGACAAATGAAAGAATAAAAATTACTTGTTTTTATTTGCTTTTAACATCATTTGATGCTCTCTTTTTAGTTTGAGAGAGGGTCTGGGATTACAGTCTTTGTGTCATTATGCCCAGACATTTGATGGTCTTGACTTCTGTTCTTCCAAATTATTACTTTCATTTAATAGTTTTTCATTAATGTAAGTCTTGATCAAATTTTTCAAAATAATTGATTTACTTTTCTTTTTGAAGCTTGAGGAAGACGTGTTTCTTTCAAATAGCTTTCAGATGTGGCTAGCCTAATTCCTTTGAGATTAATATTGATAAAATAAAAAACACAGTATGTAGCATATGAAAATATTTTTGAAAAAAAATTTTAGTAACTAAAGCCCTAAAAGTTGACTTTCCTCTTTAGAAAGTTTTAAGCCTTAAAAAATAGGAGAACATTATACTTATTGTTATTGTTTGAATATAAGATATTCCTCAAAATTTCCTATTAAGGCAGAATTGTTCAGAGGTAAAATTATTAGATTATTAGAAGTCTAACCTAATCAGTCTATCCTAGTTTGAATGGACTGACTGGGTAATAACTATAGGCAGGTGGGGCAATGTTGGAGGTGGGTCACTGGGGGTTAACCCTGGAGGGTTCTTCTCTGTAACCCTTTACTCCTACCTGCTCTGCTTCCTGGCCACCATAAACTAAGCAACTTTCCTTTGCTGGGCTCTTCCCCCATGATGTCCTCCCTTACCTTGATCCCAGAGCAGTGAAGTTGGCTGATCATGGACTGAGACCTCTGAACTGTAAGACCCAAGTAAACTTTCTCCCTCCTCTATGTTGTTCTTATTAGGTATATTGGTCAAAGTGATGGAAAGCTGAATAAAACACTTATATGTTTTATCATCATCCAACTCATTGGGGCTTTAACACAGTGCTATAAGAAATATCTACATCAGTGATTGTCAAACTTAGCTGCACATTAGAATAAACGGAACATCTTTTAAAAATACAGATATAGGCTATCACCCAAGCAAAAAATAAATCAATACTTTCTCAGGACACAATAACAAGCAACCAGCATTGAGAACCACAGGCTTTGCAAAACTGACAAAAAGCGTGTCTGTTGAATTCTGTTGTATTTCCTTATCACTTATTTATTTAGTTTGTAAAAATCTGTTGAATAGAAGTAATATTTAGAATTCAGGATAAAGATGGTGTCTTTACAGTTAATGCAAAAAAGCAATTAGATTAGATTGGTGTTAAGATTGCTTTTTATACATATAGTGTTATGTAACTTCAATCAGTTGAAAGGTCTGCAGGTGAGATGGATGGTGTTTGAGGTCAGTCTCTAGGATGGGAGGGACCAAAACCATCTATTCCAAAGCACAGAAAATAGTCAAAGATTGGGTAGGAAAATGTTCACTTTTCCTTTCTCCTTTCAAATTATCATTCTTCTAATATCATCCACCTTTTTTGAAGCCTGAAATTCTACTATATGGGAATAATTGTTTCCTAAATAATTTCGTCTGAGGCACTCTGCTTTAGTGTAGATTAGAATGTCCCCAAAAGCCCCAGGTTGGTGATATTGGGATGCAGTGGAACCTTGGAAAGGTAGGGCCTTAGGTCATTGGGTGTGTGCCCTCAAAGGGGACTATGGAACTCCAGCTCCTTCCTCTTTCTCTTTTGTTTCCTGGCCAGTGAGAAGATTGCTTTACCATGTGCTCCCTACCCTTGCTATCTAGCACCCACCAGAAGCCTAAAGTAATGCATTTGGCTGATCATGGGCTGAAATCTCTAAAACCATGAACCAAAATAAACCTTTTCTCTTTATACATCAAGTGTTTTGTTATAGTGTTGAAAAGCTGACCAGTACACACACCTTCTCTGAGAAGCAGGATTAATACTTTAATCTGTTATCAGCTGTTTTTTGCTCTTTCTTTTTTTCCTTTTTATTTTCTTTTTTTATCAGTACTGTGGTTGAATGCAGGGCCTCACATAATCTTAAAGGCTAAAATGAATTTGTGATCTTTTTGTTTGATATCAGCTTCTGCTAGGAAAGTTAAGCAAAACCATGAGATTGGCACCACATCCATCCTTTAGCAAAGATCACTGTCTCAACATTTCTTTCATTCCTCTCTATAACCTTCTGTCAGATCATTCACAAGTCACACATTACTATTAAAATTTAAAGGGGTATTTAAATATTAATAAAAGAATAAAGACTTAGAATAAGTAAACTAAAATGAAAAACTTAAGTCCAAGAGAAAGATGATACTACATATTTTGAAAAGACTGCTACTTTGGAAGTCAGATGGCCTGGGTTGAACCCTCTGATTTTCAACTATCAGCTGTGAGATCATCGGAAAATAGCTTAACATCCCTGTGCCTCAATTTTCTTAGCTGAAGAATCATCTAATAATATCTGTCCTTTCAACTCCTCAGAGATGTTTCAAGAGTTATTTCTGAAGTTGGAGAGAAATTTAAGTAAATTTCCAAATGTAATAAATCCCATGTCTTGTTGAAGTTGACAGAAGTGAACGTCACTCTCAAAATCTCCAACTCTGTATTAAGGTCTGGTGAGCCACTAGATAAGACCTATTATTTCAACCCTGACAAGCACAGTGGTTGACCCTAAGCAACTTTCATGCAAAGGCACCAAAAATAACAGTGGGAACATCCAGAGTTATTTTTTGTTGAAAGATCAAGTGGGCAGTATATAAAATAAAGGGAAATTGGGATTTATTAGATTAAGACATCTCAGAGAGGAAGAAAGGACATAGAGGTAACTGCTCAATCTACATAAGAAATCAGCTCTGAGGAGCTACTAAGGCACGATTATAGAGGGAAAAGGGTAGGTGAATAGAAAAGAAGAAATATTTACCAAATGACTTTACTGCAGGGGTTGTATGGTTAGGTCATTGCTGACAAGAACTTTCAAAATGGAACATATCTAAACTAAATAGAAAAAAAAGACAAACATAAAATGATATTCAAATGTATCAAGATGGCATACAATAACTTTCCATAATTGGAAATAATTATGGAATAATTTCCATAATTAAAATAATTTTAAATTGACTTTTAAAATACATTTTTAGTATTTTCTACGCAACGTACAAGATATTTGGTTGTTGCGCTCATTTCATTTTTGATGTTTTATGTTTGGCTGCAAAGAGACATAGACATTTGCCTCTGGTTTAAAAGAAAGAGTACCTGACAGTTTCTAGTCTGATGGTGTTCCCTTAAAAAGCAACTGTGCTCTGTATCTTGATCAAGATGTAAAATCAACAGTTCAAGTAGGAGTTTCTGATGATTTTGCATGGGGGTAAAGCTTAGTATAACCTCATTATGAGTTTGCATTAAATTGTAACTTCAGTTTTCTGCTTAAGGTCTTTGCAGGTCTTATCTATATGCCACTGAGGCTTATCAGGAGAAAACTAATCCCATGAATATGTCAAGATCAGTGTTGCTATTTCTGTTGGGGATCATGTTACCATAGTAATACATCCCCTGTGGCTCAGAAAAGACTTATTTTGCTTAAGTGCTATTTTTATTTTATATGAAATGAAGTAGAGATAAAAACATATATTTTTTTTCCTGTGGCCTCAGATTTAAAAGCAATATCAGGTAGAAGGCTAAAGGTAATCAATGCACATCTCTTTTCGGCAACTTCTCTTTACTGTGTATTGGCTCCCAGGACAGCCATATGGCTAGAATCATCCTTAGAATGGAAAAGAGCGCCTGGGTGAACTGCTTTTTCCCTTTTGATTTGCTGTTATCTTTCAGGGTGTGGGTTGGGATGAACTCCACTACTCAGTGGTTGATCTGAATGTCAAAACTGCTGAAACCACATCTATCACATGAGGTTGTCTATGGAGAGCAGGATGGACTCCCAAGGAGGTTCCAAGTAGCTTGAGAGATCAGGGAGAGGGGGACTGACTTTGGTATTTATCGGAATGACTTAGAGTTCTGGATCATGATGTGTTGTCTCACACAGGGCCTAGGTTTTTCTTGGTGTGTTAGCCTGCTTTTTGTTGCAGGCTGTAACAAAAATGCCTGACAAGAACAATGTAAAGGAGGAAGGATTTACTTTGGTTCATAGTTTTAGAGGAATCAGACCATGGTTGGCTGGCTTCATTTCTGTGGACCTAAGGTGAGGCAGAACAACATGGCAGAAAGTCATGACAGAGGAAAGCTGCTCAGCTCATGGGAGCAGGAAAGGAGAGACGAAGAGAGGGAGAGAGAGAGAGAAACAGAGAGAAAGGGGACTGGAACATTCCCCAAGGCCATGCTCCCAGGGACGTACTTCCTTCAGCTATGCAATACCAGTGTACAGATTCCATTACCTCCAACCGTCCATTCAAACCACAACACTTGGTTTTAGGTCCTGTGGGATATTTTGTCGGTGTGTCTTGATATGAAGCCAGAGGAGATGAGAGAGCTAGGGCTTAGGGCTTAAAACTTGTTAGCAGTCAAACATCAAAAATAGAGTCAGACTGTTTACAGTCTCTTTTATGACTTTACCATCCAAGCAGACTATAACTATGTGCATGGAGATAATACATACATATATTGAATTATATACACATTTATATGTGTGTTTGGTTGGAAATTATATATGTGTGCATTTGTGTTTGTACATATGAATACCAACATCAATCAATCAAAATGACAATTTTTACTCATTGGAGATGACTTCTTATTGGGGTGGCTATTGTCATGGATATTGTGGAATTGTCATGGGATACCCTTCTGTGACTTCAGTGAAGACAGGTGAAGCATAACTTATTTTGAGCAGTATTTTTCTCTTTTCCTACACCTCTTATTTCCCTTGTCCTCCTTTTTTCTTCAAGGAATTTGTGGATTGGTGGTAGCAATATTTCTTAGTTTATGGAACAACCAGCACTGGGGATTTTAAGGCTCCTCCCTTATCCTATCACTTTATCTTTTTTAAAACCCAACCCACATGACTTTCTTCTTCTTCATGTAAAAACCCAGTTCATTGCAAATATATGTATGTGGTAAAAAATGTATGTTTTGTTTCTTAAGCATGCACAGTATGAATTACATGAATAATAGTATTTTTTATAAATATATATTTTTAACTCAATACCATGTTTTCAAATCTGTCTGTGCAACTCTGTGTAGATTTAGTCTACCTCTGAGCATTGCATAATATTCAAACGTGCTTATAGAGTTTTGCAGATATCCATTCCCTTAGTGATGGAAAACTAGAAATTTCTTCTCGAGTCTTTGTTCTTTCTATTATGTCCTAGACTACCATTCTGTCTCCAAACTCTCATTGAAAGTAAACATATTTTCTCTAAGGGTGTGTGTGTGTATGCACATGCACACATGAACTGGCATGTGCCTCAGCAAGTTGAACCCAGGTAAGGGTAGTAGCGTCTGTTTGTTTACCACACTTTTTACATCATGGTACTTTCAAACACTTGATTTTAGTTGATTCTCATGGATCAGTAAGTTGAGAACTGTGATTGCCTTCCCTTTATTGTTAAGGCAACTAAAATCTTGGTGAAGATAAGTTAGAGTAAGTTCCAAGTAATGGATTCTGGAGTAATCTTAAAATGTTATGAATGTTATACTGGCTTAGATTATTCAGAACAATACTCTATAAAAAATTGTTATAAGTGGGTCCCAGATTGTGATATACTTTTCATTGTACTCACCAATGCCTACTAGTAACCTGAAAGAGTTCTACTCGGAGATGGAGAATAAGTTATTTATAAGTTATAATACTGTAGCTGTAAATTTGACTTGGCATGAGTGTCATGTCTACAATACTAGACCATAGTCTCAATGCATCCGTTAGCTACAGCTATCAAGTGTTACCTACCACAGAATTACACAGTTCTGAGCAACCCCAACCAGATTTTATACTGTATGATGTGCTCATAAAGAAAGCTCTAAAATTTAGTATTTAATCAGTGTTAGGTACCAGTTACTGTGATGATTCCTCAGGACTGACCATATAGATAGAGTGTGTGGTGCTGGCTTAGGAATCTAGACACTTCCACCCCACTGTGGCTTCCATCTCAAATTTTCTATGTAATTTTATATTTTCACTTCACTAAAATTATTTGAAATTATAGTGTTATAGTAGATGATTTTGAAGATTCCTTCCAACATGAGATTCTACAGCTGCATTACACTGGTAATTTAAATAACAATTCTCAAATCTTCCTCTGAGTAAGAAATTAAAAAAAAAAATCTCTATTTTTAGCCATGTTCATGCAAGATGGAAGAATGGAAGTACCAATAGTGTTCTGTTGTTTTGACAAATGATTTGTGTGTGTATATATATACATATATATATGCCATTTAAATGGATATAAACTAAATTATTTTGCTCCAAAATGTATTAGGTGAGGCACTGCATTATGATGATAATCTTTAGAGGTGATAGATTACTGCTATACGAATTAAAGCAACAATTTCTGATGTTCATAGAATAGTACCCAAATTACAAGTCCAAGGAATATCTTATATTAACAGAAAACAAACAGAAAATTAATAGCTATACTGTTTCACAGATGTTTCCATACTGGAGTTGAAAAAAGAAAACTGATATTTATTTGATATCTATTAAATGAGATTCTTGATAGATTCTTTGAGACCTATTAGGTGAGGTCTCCATCAAACCTATGGGAGAAGGATTACCTGCTCCTGAGATCTCTTTCATAGATTCCCGAGATCTCTTTTACTAGCAGCCTAGATTTCCATTGGTCCATACACACAGAAGAGAGCAAGACTGGAAAACAGCATGCAAGGTGCTGTGGAAAAGCCACGCTGCTTGCTTTTAGTAGTACAGAGTATGTGATATTCTCCTCAATACTCAGGCATCTGCTATGTGAAACAAAGAACTGGAATCGCATAGTCCTACTGGTCATGTGATGTCAGCAACTTTTTAACCTTTAGGAATCTCAGTGTCATTATCTAATGGGAACAGTAACACATATTATTTGGATAAAAAAATATAGTTCATATATGTAAAAGATCTACAGTGCTGGAATCATATTTTTATAGTTTTTCTTATTATATTTAGTATTAATAGCATCTCCAGGGAATTTCCTGGCATTAATAAACAGGAAGGGGGGAATCTCTTAATTCCACTATATCATCTTCTGAGTTGTTTGCCATTCTCCACTGGGAAGAACTACTGTTGATAGTTTCCCCTGAACTTTGAACCGGTTGTGGTTACTCTCTGCCTGTGGCATGGATGCGCACCCAACAGTGTATGAACTCATGTTTAGAAGTATTTTCAATGGTCATCCTTGTGCCACTGTTTCTGCCTGAGGCTCATTCTTTTTCCCATACTCACTGGCAAAGGGCCTGGGACTTGGACTCTGCATTTTCTCAAGACTCCTGATCTCATTTTTCTGTTGAAAAATTTCCTCACAGATGTCACCTGCTTCTTAATAGAGTTTCAAAGGTTATAAACAAAGAAATTGCTATTGTAGCAACGTGCACTGGAAGAGTTAAAATTGTGGCAGTTGCCACTGTTTTTTATTTGAGTCAGGTCAAAAGAGCAATCTGATATGAGGAAAAAGTCATCCTTGCTCCTGGGAACTAGTGACCCAAGGAGATAAGAAGATTAAGGACAATAGCAGAGAGGAATAGACATAAAGCATATATGCCCTTATTTGTTCCTGTTCCTACCCCCAGTAGCCAGTTGTGCTCAATATCTGAAATTGTTCTCCCCAGGATGTGGCAAGAGTATAATACTCATCATATTTTTAGAGTCAGGCAAAAGACTGTGCAGCAAAAATTTCACAACAGAAATCTTTAAAAATGTGGTACATAAAAAAACTTAAAAGTACAATTTAAGTTAGTTCTCAGCTTAAATTTATGCAATTAACCTTTGTAAAGCATCATGATCACAGAATCTGCCTTGACTCTAGACTGCTGCAATTTTTTTCTCTCCTTCCTTTCTCCTCCTCTCTTTTATTCTGCACACAAAACTAATTTTGGCTTCTGTACCTTTTGGCTTTTCATTTGCTGCAATTATATGCATCACTGACCTAATAATCAAATGATAGAAACCTTTGTCAGAGTCTACAATGATTATTGTTGGTGGTGACATGAATTAAGAGAACATAGCACGGAGGCTCAGGAAGGAGAACAGATGGAAAAAGTTCATACAGCCTGTTAAAATTGTTCTGCCTTTATTAAATGAAAATGCAAAAATTTAAACATATCTTTAATGAAAAATGCACTTGATTGCATACCATACTCCATTATTCATTGCATAAATCACACCTGGGGCTACTTTCAGGTTGATTTCATTTGAGTGTCAAGGTGACTGTGTGAAAATGTTCTGCAAAGATAGAGAGCAATGGGAGGAATAAAGTCTTTTATTTCCCTTTGTTTGTGTTTATAGAACTGTTCTATGACAGGTTCTCAAATGTGAGAGGAAACAATTATCGATGATTGTAATTATATGTTTAAGGGATAATAGCTCAGTATTCATAATTTCCTCTTAATTTTATTTTTAGTACATTTAATATGTAAATGCAAACAATGTAACTCTAGCTAGGTGAAACATGGGGACTTGCATAAAAGAAGAAAAAAAAGAGACACATTTTATCCCTCAGTGGGCTATGATTGTAAGAATCAGCCCAAATATAGTGTTTTGAAAATCAGCTTGGGTTTTAAATGGATCCTAATATATTCTGAGTTTCTTGTTCTTCTTTTCTTCTGTCCAAGACTGAAATAATCAGAAGAACAGCAGCTTCAAAATTCAAAATTAAAAGTTCAAATCCCTGTTCCACAGTCTGTTAGGTGTGGGTCACTTGCAGAAATTATAAACATTCTATGACCATCAATTTTGAGTTTATGACATTAAATTTTGTGAAAATTATACGGAGGCAAGTATTTACCCTAAGAAGTACTAGTTTTCTTCTGCCTTCTTCCTACCCCTGTCCCTCCTTCTGCCTCTCTTGTTCTCCTCCCCTTCCTTCTTCCTCTTTTGCCCTCCTCCTCTTGTTCTTTCTCCTCCTCCTCCTTTCTCTTTGAAGTGAGACACATATGTTGAAATCCTTATTCTACAACATGCCATTTGACATTGTGCAAAGTTAAAGTTTTCTCAATCTCTTTTCCCCTCACTGACAAAACTGATCTTTTAACAACATTTATGGATTACATTAAATAAAATATGTGTGAAAATCTGCTGGAAAAAAAACTAATGTTCAAAAATAGATTTCCTTTTTCCCTCTTTTCCTGTTAAATTTTCTATAAAATTGTGATTTTTTTTTATTTATTTATTTTTTTTACGTTTACATAGGGTAATGATGTTTATTATATTTTCCCCTCCCCCCCACCCCTCCCACCCCTCCCACCCCTCCCACCTCTCTTTTCCCTCTACACAGTCCTTCTTTCCTTCATTCTTACTGCTCTCCTTAGCCTAACTCTAAACCTAACCCTAAACCTAATGCTAGCCCGTCCCACCCCCCATTATATGTCCTCATCCGCTTATCAGCGAGATCATTCGTCCTTTAGTTTTTTGAGATTGGCTTATCTCACTTAGCATGATATTCTCCAATTTCGACCATTTGCCTACAAATGCCATAATTTTATCATTCTTCATTGCGGAGTAATATTCCATTGTATAAATATGCCACAGTTTCTTTATCCATTCATCAACCGAAGGACATCTAGGTTGGTTCCACAATCTGGCTATGGTGAATTGAGCAGCAATGAACATTGATGTGGCTGTATCTCTGTAATATGCTGATTTTAAGTCCTTTGGGTATAGGCCAAGGAGTGGGATAGCTGGGTCAAATGGTGTTTCCATTCCAAGCTTTCTGAGGAATCTCCACACTGCTTTCCAGAGTGGTTGCACTAATTTGCAACCCCACCAGCAATGTATGAGTGTTCCTTTTTCACCACATCCTCGCCAACACCTATTGTTGCTTGTATTCTTGATAATCGCCATTCTAATTGGGGTGAGATGAAATCTTAGGGTAGTTTTGATTTGCATTTCCCTTATTACTAGGGATGTTGAACATTTTTTCATATATCTGGTGATTACTTGTACATCTTCTTCTGTGAAGTGTCTGTTCATTTCCTTAGCCCATTTGTTGATTGGATTATTTGTATTCTTCGTGTAGAGTTTTTTGAGTTCTTTATAGATTCTGGAAATTAGCGCTCTATCTGAGGTATGGTTGGCAAAGATATTCTCCCACTCTGTAGGCTCTCTCTTCACATTTCTGATAGTTTCCTTTGCTGACAGAAAGCTTTTTAGTTTGAATCTATCCCAGTTGTTTATTCTTGCTTTTATTTCTTGTGCTATGGGAGTCCTGTTAAGGAAATCTGATCCTGAGCCAACAAGTTGAAGATTTGGACCTACTTTTTCTTCTATAAGATGCAGGGTCTCTGGTCTGATTCCGAGGTCCTTGATCCATTTTGAGTTGAGTTTTGTGTAGGGTGAGAGATAGGGGTTTAATTTCATTCTATTGCATATGGTTTTCCAGTTTTCCCAGCACCATTTGTTGAAGAGGCTATCTTTTCTCCATTGCATATTGTTGGAACCTTTGTCTAGTATGAGAAAATTGTATTTATTTGGGTTTGTGTCCATGTCCTCTATTCTGTACCATTGATCTACCTGTCTATTTTGGTACCAATACCATGCCGTTTTTGTTACTATTGCTTTGTAGTAGAGTTGAAGATCTGGTATTGCAATACCCCCTGCTTCGCTCTTGCTACTGAGGATTGCTTTAGCTATTCTAGGTTTTTTATTCTTCCAGATGAATTTCATAATTGCTTGCTCTATTTCTGCAAGGTACATCATTGGGATTTTAATTGGAATTGCATCGAATCTGTATAGAACTTTAGGTAGTATAGCCATTTTGACGATATTAATTCTGCCTATCCAGGAACATGGGAGGTCTTTCCATCTTCTAAGGTTTTCTTGAATTTCTTTCTTTAGTGTTCTGTAGTTCTCATTGTAGAGGTCTTTCACCTCTTTTGTGAGATTGATTCCCAAGTATTTTATTTTCTTCGATGCTATTGTGAATGGGGTAGTTTTCCTAATTTCTCTTTCTGAAGATTCATCACTTATGTATAAAAATGCATTGGATTTATGAGCATTGATCTTGTAACCTGCTACTTTACTGAATTCACTTATGAGTTCTAAAAGTTTTCTGGTGGAATTTCCAGGTTCCTCTAAATATATAATCATGTCATCAGCGAACAGGGATAGTTTGAGTTCTTCTTTTCCTATTCGTATCCCTTTAATTTCTTTGGTTTGTCTGATTGCTCTGGCTAGAGTCTCAAGGACGATGTTGAATAGAAGCGGTGAAAGAGGGCATCCCTGCCTTGTTCCAGTTTTTAGGGGGAACGCTTTCAGTTTTTCACCATTTAGAATGATATTAGCCATGGGCTTAGCGTAGATGGCCTTTATAATGTTTAGGAATGTTCCCATTACCCCAATTTTTTCTAGTGTTTTGAGCATGAAGGGATGCTGTATTTTATCAAATGCTTTTTCTGCATCTATTGAAATAATCATGTGATTCTTAACTTTAAGTCTGTTGATATGGTGAATGACATTTATTGATTTCCGAATGTTGAACCAACCTTGCATCCCTGGGATAAAACCCACTTGATCGTGGTGCACTATCTTTTTAATATATATTTGTATGCGATTTGCTAAAATTTTGTTGAGAATTTTTGCATCGATGTTCATTAAGGATATTGGTCTGAAATTTTCTTTCCTCGATGTGTCTCTGTCTGGTTTAGGTATCAGGGTGATATTGGCTTCATAGAACGAGTTTGGTAGGGTTCCCTCCTCTTCTATTTCATGGAATAGTTTGAGGAGTATTGGAATGAGCTCTTCTTTAAAGGTTTTGTAGAACTCGGCTGAGAACCCATCTGGTCCTGGACTTTTCTTTGTTGGTAGGCTTTTGATGACCTCTTCTATTTCATTGCTTGAAATTGGTTTATTTAAATTGTGTATGTCCTCCTCGTTCAGTTTAGGTAGTTCATATGTCTCTAGAAATTTGTTGATGTCTTCCAGGTTTTCTGTTTTGTTGGAGTATAGATTTTCGAAATAGCTTCTAATTATGTTTTGTATTTCACTCGTGTCTGTTGTGATGTTTCCTTGTTCATTCCGAATTTTAGTAAATTGAGTTTTCTCCCTCTTTCTCTTTGTTAGTGTGGCTAAGGGTTTATCAATTTTATTTATTTTTTCAAAGAACCAACTATTTATTTTATTAATTTTTCTGATTGTTTCTTTTGTTTCGATTTCGTTGATTTCGGCTCTGATTTTAACTATTTCCTGTCTTCTACTACTTTTGGTATTGGTCTGCTCTTCTTTTTCTAGTGCTTTGAGCTGTAGTGTTAACTCGTTTATTTGTTGATTTCTACTTCTTTTTTTGAATGCACCCCATGAAATAAATCTTCCTCTAAGTACTGCTTTCATAGTGTCCCAGAGATTTTGATATGAAGTGTCTTTGTTCTCGTTTACTTCTAAGAATTTTTTTATTTCCCTCCTGATGTCTTCTGTTATCCATTCATCATATAATAGTGTATTATTTAGTCTCCAGGTATTGGAGAAGTTTCTGTTTTTTATTCTGTCATTTATTTCTAATTTTAATCCATTATGATCTGATAGAGTACAAGGTAGTATCTCTATCTTCTTGTATTTACTAACAGTAGCTTTGTGGCATAAAATATGGTCTATTTTAGAGAAGGATCCATGTGCTGCTGAGAAGAAAGTGTATTCATTCTGTGTTGGATGGTATATTCTATATATGTCCGTTAAGTCTAAATTGCTGATTGTGTTGTTGAGATCTATAGTTTCTTTATTCAATTTTTGTTTGGACGATCTATCCAGTGGTGAGAGAGGTGTGTTAAAATCGCCTAGTATTATTGTGTTTTGTTCTATTTGGTTTCTGGAATTGAGAAGGATTTGTTTGACGTACGTGGATGAGCCAATGTTCGGGGCATAGATATTTATGATTGTTATGTCTTGCTGATTTATGCTTCCCTTAAGCAGCATGTAATGTCCTTCTTTATCCCTTCTGACTAGTTTTGGTTTGAAGTCCACATTATCTGAGATGAGGATGGATACTCCAGCTTTTTTGCTGTGTCCGTGTGCATGGTATGTTTTTCCCCATCCTTTCACCTTTAGTCTATGGGTGTCTCTTTCTATGAGATGAGTCTCTTGCAGGCAGCATATTGTTGGATTTTTCTTTTTAATCCAATCTGCCAGTCTGTGTCTTTTGATTGATGAATTCAGGCCATTAACATTCAGGGTTATTATTGTGATATGATTTGTATTCCCAGTCAATTGACTCATATTTGTTTTTGACATGATTTGGTTTCTCCTTTATTTGGCTATTCCTCTAGGCTAGCGCCTCCTGTTGCTGATTTGCATCGTTGTTTTTCATCTCTTCCTCATGGGATATTTTGCTGAGAATGTTCTGTAATGCTGGCTTTCTTTTTGTAAATTCCTTTAGCTTTTGTTTATCATGGAAGGATCTTATTTCATCGTCAAATTTGAAGGTAAGTTTTGCTGGGTATAAGATTCTTGGTTGGCATCCATTTTCTTTCAGGGCTTGGTAAATGTTGTTCCAGGCCCTTCTAGCTTTTAGGGTCTGGATTGAAAAATCTGCTGATATTCTTATTGGTTTCCCTCTGAATGTAATTTGATTCTTTTCTCTCACGGCCTTTAAAATTCTGTCTTTATTTTGTATGTTAGGTATTTTCATAATAATGTGCCTTGGTGTGGGTCTGTTGTAATTTTGTATGTTTGGAGTTCTATAAGCCTCTTGTACTTGGTTTTCCATTTCGTTCTTCAGATTTGGGAAATTTTCTGTTATTATTTCATTGAATAGATTGTTCATTCCTTTGGTTTGTTTCTCTAAGCCTTCCTCAATCCCAATAATTCTCAAATTTGGCCTTTTCATGATATCCCATAGTTCTTGTAGATTCTGTTCATGATTTCTTACCATCTTCTCTGTTTGTTCAACTTTGTTTTCAAGGTTAAATATTTTGTCTTCAATGTCTGAGGTTCTGTCTTCCAGGTGTTCTATCCTATTGGTTATGCTTTCTATGGAGTTTTTAACTTGGTTTATTGTTTCCTTCATTTCAAGTATTTCAGTTTGGTTTTTTTTCAGTATCTCTAACTCTTTATTGAAATGATCTCTTGCTTCCCGTATTTGGTCTTTTAACTGTTGATTGGTGCGATCATTTAATGCCTGCATTTGCTCTTTCATCTCCTCCTTCAATGCCTGCATTTGCTCTTTCATCTCCTCATTAGCTTCCCTGATCGTTTTAATTACGTACATTCTGAACTCCCTTTCTGACATTTCTTCTGCTGTGCTGTCATTGGGTTTTATTGATGTAGTATTTAGGTTTGTTTGGGACATTTTCTTCCCTTGTTTTCTCATAATGGTCAGTTGTCAGTGGGACCCTGAGATATTGCAGTTTTCCACTATTGGCTTATAGTGTCCTGGTAGATTTCCAGTGTATCACCTCCCAGCCTTCAGTAGCCTGATGTCTTGGAGGAATCTGATAAAGCAGCTCATTCGAAGAATACTGCCCCTAGCCCCCTACTGGTTCCACGTTTTGGAACTGGCTCTGTGCGGAAATGCTCTCACTGTGGGCCTGTACCGTGCAGCTGGCCGTGTGGGAAGAGCCCACTGCCAGAGTGTGGAAGACTACCTTGGGAAGACTCAAGCTGTCCTGCCCGGCTCTGCTTAGCCACCTCTATCTGGGCCTGCCACCCGGGCTGAGCTTTACCCAGTGGGCAGACTCACCCGTGGCTCCACTTCAGTCCGAGTCTCTCAATGCCTCCCCTTCTTAACTCCTGGGTTCTGGAGCGACCGGAGGTGCAGTCTCCCTCTAGGCCGCCATCTTGGATCGCCCCGTGAAGAGAGCCCGCAGCCGGAGTGGGCAGAGCCGCCTGAAGAGGTCTCCAGCTGCCCTGCCCTTATCCCTGAGGCTGACTGCAGATTGAGGCTCTCCGCTGGTTCTTTGCAGGAGTACACTGCACTGCAGGGGCTCCGGGACTCGGCGCCTGCTCTGTTCAGACAGGCTCTCACTAGCGGGCCAGTTCCGTTCCGAGAACCTGGAGAAGCTGGCTGTGTGGGCGGGGCCCACCGCCGGAGTGCGCAGGACTGCCTGTGGATGACTCTAGCTGCCCTGCCCGGCTCCGATAAGCCACCTCTATCTGGGCCTGCCACCCGGGCCGAGCTTTACCCAGTGGGCAGACTCACCCGTGGCTCCACTTCAGTCCGAGTCTCTCAATGCCTCCCCTTCTTAACTCCTGGGTTCTGGAGCGACCGGGGGTGCAGTTTCCCTCTAGGCCGCCATCTTGGATCGCCGATTTTTTTTTTTTACTCTACTTCTTTGACTTGCTCATAGAGGAAATCTGATTGCCAAGCGAATTGCTAGTATGAAGAAACATTTAAAACATTTTATTCACAAGTACTTATTATACATTTCTTGACAGCTCAAACACTGGGAATATAACAGTGAACAAGATAAGTAAGGTCCTTACCCTTGTGGAATAGTATTTTAGAGAGAACGATGCAGAGAATGCACAGAGAAGCAATAAGTAAACAAATATCTGGCTAGGGAAAATTTTATAGTTCATTGATTTGTTTTTGAAAATTATCATAGGAAATAAGAGTTAGAATTTGTTTGACTTCCTATAAAAATTGACTGAATGCATTATTTCACCCCCTAGTCCCCTTCTTTTTTCTTCTTTTATTTTTGCAGTGCTGGGAATTGAACATAGGACTTCATGCATGCAAGGCAAGCACTCTACCCCTAAACTGAATTATCAGATCTGTTATCCCCTTTTGAATAACCTTATGTCATTATCTTGACAAACCTGTATTTTCTTTCCTAGTCTTCAGTAATGATTCTCAAGATATGACTTGACAATTCTTTCAGTTGTTGTTTTCATTCAACAAAAGAACAAATTTACTGCTATTTAGGACTCTGTGTGGTTAGAATCACAACTTCTAAGGAAACCTATTTCATGCCTGCTCACCTGAGCTAGTATTCCTTCAGAAACAATTAATCAAGAATGAGGTTGTTTTTTGTTTTTGTTTTTGTTTTTCCCCAGGCAGGACAGTGATCTAAATGATGCTTCCACACCCTCCTCCAATTCACCAGAAACATGGAAAAGCAATTATTTTAGGGAAGCTTTCGACACACCAGAATCACCTCAGCTTACATCCTTGTTATGTTCTTAACTATCCTTAATGTATTTTCCTAGTAATCTATTCTCTCCTGTGATTTCTTCCCCAAAGACTTCCATTTTGAACTCTGGAACAATTATTTTGTTACTTATATTATGGTAAAGAAATGAGTTTTAAAAGATTCCACCTTTACTTTGAAAATAATTTCCAATGACTTTTCTTTTTTTTGTTGTTGTTTATTTATTTATTTTTAATGTTTACATAGGGTAATGATTTTTTTCCCCTTCCCCCCACCCCTCCCACCCCTCTTTTCCCTCTATACAGTCCTTCTTTCCTTCATTCTTACCACCCTCCTTATCCCTAACCCTAAATCTAACCCTAACCCTAACGCTAACCCCTCCCACCCCCCATTATATGTCCTCATCCGCTTATCAGCGAGATCATTCGTTCTTTAGTTTTTTGAGATTGGCTTATCTCACTTAGCATGATATTCTCCAATTTCGTCCATTTGCCTACAAATGCCATAATTTTATCATTCTTCATTGCGGAGTAATATTCCATTGTATATATATGCCACAGTTTCTTTATCCATTCATCAACTGAAGGGCATCTAGGTTGGTTCCACAATCTGGCTATGGTGAGTTGAGCAGCAATGAACATTGATGTGGCTTTATCTCTGTAGTATGCTGATTTTAAGTCCTTTGAGTATAGGCCAAGGAGTGGGATAGCTGGGTCAAATGGTGTTTCCATTCCAAGCTTTCTGAGGAATCTCCACACTGCTTTCCAGAGTGGCTGCACTAATTTGCAACCCCACCAGCAATGCAGGAGTGTTCCTTTTTCACCACATCCTCGCCAACACCTATTGTTGCTTGTGTTCTTGATAATCGCCATTCTAATTGGGGTGAGATGAAATCTTAGGGTAGTTTTGATTTGCATTTCCCTTATTACTAGGGATGTTGAACATTTTTTCATATATCTGGTGATTACTTGTACATCTTCTTCTGTGAAGTGTCTGTTCATTTCCTTAGCCCATTTGTTGATTGGATTATTTGTATTCTTCGTGTAGAGTTTTTTGAGTTCTTTATAGATTCTGGAAATTAGCGCTCTATCTGAGGTATGGTTGGCAAAGATATTCTCCCACTCTGTAGGCTCTCTCTTCACATTTCTGATAGTTTCCTTTGCTGAGAGAAAGCTTTTTAGTTTGAATCTATCCCAGTTGTTGATTCTTGCTTTTATTTCTTGTGCTATGGGAGTCCTGTTAAGGAAGTGTGATCCTAAGCCAACAAGTTGAAGATTTGGACCTACTTTTTCTTCTATAAGATGCAGGGTCTCTGGTCTGATTCTGAGGTCCTTATTCCATTTTGAGTTGAGTTTTGTGTAGGGTGAGAGATAGGGGTTTAATTTCATTCTGTTGCATATGGTTTTCCAGTTTTCCCAGCACCATTTGTTGAAGAGGCTATCTTTTCTCCATTGCATATTTTTGGACGCTTTGTCTAGTATGAGAAAATTGTATTTATTTGGGTTTGTGTCCATGTCCTCTATTCTGTACCATTGATCTACCTGTCTATTTTGGTACCAATACCATGCCGTTTTTGTTACTATTGCTTTGTAGTAGAGTTGAAGATCTGGTATTGCAATACCCCCTGCTTCGCTCTTGCTACTGAGGATTGCTTTAGCTATTCTAGGTCTTTTATTCTTCCAGATGAATTTCATAATTGCTTGCTCTATTTCTGCAAGGTACATCATTGGGATTTTAATTGGAATTGCATTGAATCTGTATAGCACTTTAGGTAGTATAGCCATTTTGACGATATTAATTCTGCCTATCCAGGAACACGGGAGATCTTTCCATCTTCTAAGGTTTTCTTGAATTTCTTTCTTTAGTGTTCTGTAGTTCTCATTGTAGAGGTCTTTCACCTCTTTTGTGAGATTGATTCCCAAGTATTTTATTTTTTTCGATGCTATTGTGAATGGGGTAGTTTTCCTAATTTCTCATCACTTATGTATAAAAATGCATTGGATTTATGAGCATTGATCTTGTAACCTGCTACTTTACTGAATTCACTTATGAGTTCTAAAAGTTTTCTGGTGGAATTTCCAGGTTCCTCTAAATATATAATCATGTCATCAGCGAACAGGGATAGTTTGAGTTCTTCTTTTCCTATTCGTATCCCTTTAATTTCTTTGGTTTGTCTGATTGCTCTGGCTAGAGTCTCAAGGACGATGTTGAATAGAAGCGGTGAAAGAGGGCATCCCTGCCTTGTTCCAGTTTTTAGGGGGAACGCTTTCAGTTTTTCACCATTTAGAATGATATTAGCCATGGGCTTAGCGTAGATTGCCTTTATAATGTTTAGGAATGTTCCCACTACCCCAATTTTTTCTAGTGTTGTGAGCATGAAGGGATGCTGTATTTTATCAAATGCTTTTTCTGCATCTATTGAAATAATCATGTGATTCTTAACTTTAAGTCTGTTGATATGGTGAATGACATTTATTGATTTCCGAATGTTGAACCAACCTTGCATCCCTGGGATAAAACCCACTTGATCGTGGTGCACTATCTTTTTAATATATATTTGTATGCGATTTGCTAAAATTTTGTTGAGAATTTTTGCGTCGATGTTCATTAAGGATATTGGTCTGAAATTTTCTTTCCTCGATGTGTCTCTGTCTGGTTTAGGTATCAGGGTGATATTGGCTTCATAGAACGAGTTTGGTAGGGTTCCCTCCTCTTCTATTTCATGGAATAGTTTGAGGAGTATTGGAATGAGCTCTTCTTTAAAGGTTTTGTAGAACTCGGCTGAGAACCCATCTGGTCCTGGACTTTTCTTTGTTGGTAGGCTTTTGATGACCTCTTCTATTTCATTGCTTGAAATTGGTTTATTTAAATTGTGTATGTCCTCCTCGTTCAGTTTAGGTAGTTCATATGTCTCTAGAAATTTGTTGATGTCTTCCAGGTTTTCTGTTTTGTTGGAGTATAGATTTTCGAAATAGCTTCTAATTATGTTTTGTATTTCACTCGTGTCTGTTGTGATGTTTCCTTGTTCATTCCGAATTTTAGTAAATTGAGTTTTCTCCCTCTTTCTCTTTGTTAGTGTGGCTAAGGGTTTATCAATTTTATTTATTTTTTCAAAGAACCAACTATTTATTTTGTTAATTTTTCTGATTGTTTCTTTTGTTTCGATTTCGTTGATTTCGGCTCTGATTTTAACTATTTCCTGTCTTCTACTACTTTTGGTATTGGTCTGCTCTTCTTTTTCTAGTGCTTTGAGCTGTAGTGTTAAGTCGTTTATTTGTTGATTTCTACTTCTTTTTTTGAATGCACCCCATGAAATAAATCTTCCTCTAAGTACTGCTTTCATAGTGTCCCAGAGATTTTGATATGATGTGTCTTTGTTCTCGTTTACTTCTAAGAATTTTTTTATTTCCCTCCTGATGTCTTCTGTTATCCATTCATCATATAATAGTGTATTATTTAGTCTCCAGGTATTGGAGAAGTTTCTGTTTTTTATTCTGTCATTTATTTCTAATTTCAATCCATTATGATCTGATAGAGTACAAGGTAGTATCTCTATCTTCTTGTATTTGCTAACAGTAGCTTTGTGGCATAAAATATGGTCTATTTTAGAGAAGGATCCATGTGCTGCTGAGAAGAAAGTGTATTCGTTCTTTGTTGGATGGTATATTCTATATATGTCTGTTAAGTCTAAATTGCTGATTGTGTTGTTGAGATCTATAGTTTCTTTATTCAATTTTTGTTTGGACGATCTATCCAGTGGTGAGAGAGGTGTGTTAAAGTCGCCTAGTATTATTGTGTTTTGTTCTATTTGATTTCTGGAATTGAGAAGGATTTGTTTGACGTACGTGGATGAGCCAATGTTCGGGGCATAGATATTTATGATTGTTATGTCTTGCTGATTTATGCTTCCCTTAAGCAGCATGTAATGTCCTTCTTTATCCCTTCTGACTAGTTTTGGTTTGAATTCCACATTATCTGAAATGAGGATGGATACTCCAGCTTTTTTGCTGTGTCCGTGTGCATGGTATGTTTTTCCCCATCCTTTCACCTTTAGTCTATGGGTGTCTCTTTCTATGAGATGAGTCTCTTGCAGGCAGCATATTGTTGGATTTTTCTTTTTAATCCAATCTGCCAGTCTGTGTCTTTTGATTGATGAATTCAGGCCATTAACATTCAGGGTTATTATTGTGATATGATTTGTATTCCCAGTCAATTGACTCATATTTGTTTTTGACATGATTTGGTTTCTCCTTTATTTGGCTATTCCTTTAGGCTAGTTCCTCTTGTTGCTGATTTGCATCGTTGTTTTTCATCTCTTCCTCATGGAATATTTTGCTGAGAATGTTCTGTAATGCTGGCTTTCTTTTTGTAAATTCCTTTAGCTTTTGTTTATCATGGAAGGATCTTATTTCATCGTCAAATTTGAAGGTAAGTTTTGCTGGGTATAAGATTCTTGGTTGGCATCCATTTTCTTTCAGGGCTTGGTATATGTTGTTCCAGGCCCTTCTGGCTTTTAGGGTCTGGATTGAAAAATCTGCTGATATTCTTATTGGTTTCCCTCTGAATGTAATTTGATTCTTTTCTCTCGCGACCTTTAAAATTCTGTCTTTATTTTGTATGTTAGGTATTTTCATAATAATGTGCCTTGGTGTGGGTCTGTTGTAATTTTGTATGTTTGGAGTTCTATAAGCCTCTTGTACTTGGTTTTCCATTTCATTCTTCAGATTTGGGAAATTTTCTGTTATTATTTCATTGAATAGATTGTTCATTCCTTTGGTTTGTTTCTCTAAGCCTTCCTCAATCCCAATAATTCTTAAATTTGGCCTTTTCATGATATCCCATAATTCTTGTAGATTCTGTTCATGATTTCTTACCATCTTTTCTGTTTGGCCAACTTTGCTTTCAAGATTAAATAATTTGTCTTCAATGTCTGAGGTTCTGTCTTCCAGGTGTTCTATCCTATTGGTTATGCTTTCTATGGAGTTTTTAACTTGGTTTATTGTTTCCTTCATTTCAAGTATTTCAGTTTGTTTTTTTTTTCAGTATCTCTAACTCTTTATTGAAATGATCTCTTGCTTCCCGTATTTGGTCTTTTAACTGTTGATTGGTGCGATCATGTAATGCCTGCATTTGCTCTTTCATCTCCTCCTTCAATGCCTGCATTTGCTCTTTCATCTCCTCATTAGCTTCCCTGATCGTTTTAATTACGTACATTCTGAACTCCCTTTCTGACATTTCTTCTGCTGTGCTGTCATTGGGTTTTATTGATGTAGTATCTAGGTTTGTTTGGGACATTTTCTTCCCTTGTTTTCTCATATTGGTCAGTTGTCAGTGGGACCCTGAGATATTGCAGTTTTCCGCTATTGGCTTATAGTGTCCTGGTAGATTTCCAGTGTATCACCTCCCAGTCTTCAGTAGCCTGATGTCTTGGAGGAATCTGATAAAGCAGTGCATCCGAAGAAAACTGCCCCTAGCCCCCTACTGGTTCCACGATTTGGAACTGGCTCTGTGCGGAAATGCTCTCACTGTGGGCCTGCACCGTGCAGCTGGCCGTGTGGGAGGAGCCCACTGCTGGAGTGTGGAAGGCCACCTTGGGAAGACTCTAGCTGCCCTGCCCGGCTCCAATAAGCCACCTCTATCTGGGTCTGCCACCCGGGCCGAGCTTTACCCAGTGGGCAGACTCACCCGTGGCTCTATTTCAGTCCGAGTCTCTCAATGCCTCCCCTTCTTAACTCCTGGGTTCTGGAGCAACTGGGGGTGCAGTCCCCCTCTAGGCCGCCATCTTGGATTGCCCCGTGAAGAGAGCCTGCAGCCGGAGTGGGCAGAGCCGCCTGAAGAGGTCTCTGGCTGCCCTGCCCTGATCCCAGAGGCTGCTTGCGGATCGAGGCTCTCCGTTGGTTCGGGGGCTTCTGGCTGGTTCTATGTAGAAAGTCTCTCACTGGGCGGTCAGGTCCGAGAAACTAGCCTTGAATGGCACCTCCCACCGCAGGGGCCAGACTTCTTGGGGAAGTCTCTGGCTGCCCTATCTGGTCCCTGAATCTGCTTGCGTGCCGGAGTACACTGCGATGCGCTGGCACCGGGACTCGGAGCTTGTTCTGGTCAGAAAGGCTCTCACTAGCGGGCCAGTTCCGTTCCGAGAACCTGGAGAAGCTGGCTGTGTGGGAGGGGCCCACCGCCGGAGTGCGCAGGGCTGCCTGTGGATGACTCTAGCTGCCCTGCCCGGCTCCAATAAGCCACCTCTATCTGGGCCTGCCACCTGGGTCGCGCTTTACCCAATGGGCAGACTCACCTGTGGCTCTATTTCAGTCCGAGTCTCTCAATGCCTCCCCTTCTTAACTCCTGGGTTCTGGAGCGACAGGGGGTGCAGTCTCCCTCTAGGCCGCCATCTTGGATCGCCCCTCCAATGACTTTTCATACCTGAAAGTTTGGTCCTGTCTTGAGGACACCATCTCCCTCAAGAGTCCTATCTTATGATTTCGTTCCTTTTCCCTATTCTACACGTCTTGTGTTATGGGGTGCAACTTAAGAACAGACTAATCACCACTGAGAAGTCCAAATTTGAGAGTCTTTATTAAGCTGACCAGCTAACTGTCTCACACAATGCCTCCCAAAATGTCTATTGGGAGAACAACCCCGACCATAGGGTTGTAGGGGTTCTTATACCAAAAATCACATCAATCATAAGTGTCTGTTGCTATTATTTGAAATTACAAATGAATATCATGAGATCATCAATAGAGGGGGAAGTGGGTCAAAATGACCCTTACCTAGGTACAAACTAAAGAATAGTTACTAACATCCACACAATCACTGTTCACATGGTACATTGTTTAGGAGCAATAGGAATCAAAAGAGACCAATTTTTCATTACATAAGAATTGTCATTTTATATTGCTAAACACGTCATGCTAAGTAACTGATGGTGGGTACAGAGGTGGGGTGTTACCATGGGAGAAACTTATTTCCTACATAACATGGTGTCTCAGAGAAAATGGAGTCTGTTTAGTCATTTTCCTTATAGTTTGGCCTACAACATTCTCATGGAGCCAGATTTGTCAGCCCATCACACTTGAGAGCAGGAAATTACAAGCCAAATGTTTTTAGGTTTCAATGTGCCTTTTTGAGTATTGCTCTTATTCCCATGAATCTCATGTTAACTGACTCTCTCCTACCTACTCTGACCTTCTCTGTTGTTTTCCAGAGAATTTCTATCTCTATTTTATTTCACCCATTGAAGCTATTATCAGCATAAGCCATTTTCTCCTGAAACACTTTTCTTTCTTCTCCCTACTTTCCACTCTCCTCTCTCTCCCTTTGGCAGCTTAGTTTGGTTGCTTTCTGTCATTCTGTTTTACTCAGGCTAAAGACCTAAGTATCCTTCTGGACTTTGCCATTACTCTCAACCACCTGCTCGAGTTGGTCTTTAAAACTATGCACATGTTTTATAAACATAAACGTTTTTTCTTCTATAAATTTCAGAATCTGATCTAAATCTAAATGGATAGTATTTGTGATCCTTTTAATTTTTTTCTGTGTGTTTAGTAACTGAGACAGGGGCAATATAACATGAAAATGAGAATTGGCAATCACAGGTAGTTCCTGTGGATGTTAGACTAGCACCTAGTGATGCACACAGGTGTGGCCCTTGGAATGACCAGCTGGGTGTTTCCTGGAAGGTCTCCCAAGTTCATCTCACTTTGGCTAAGGAGCCTTCACTCAGTATCTGACTCTTTGTGCGCAGACTCTGAAATCTAACTTTGTCAGCATCTGTCACCTGACTCCATATCTCCATAGACTCCTTAGATATGTTCAGAAGCTTGATATCTGCAATTAAGGTAGCTACTTCTGGTTTCCATGGGTATAGCCATCACATAAATCAGATTACATGACTCAACATTATTTGTTCAAACATTTATTTCATGAATAAAACTGTAATAGGGGACATCACTGGCACTATAAATCAGTTTTGAGGCCTGGTATCAGAAGCATTGAGGAAACATAACTTCATTTATTTATCTCTAAAACTGGGTCAGTTGTACATGTAGGATCTGAGTGACTGAAGTCCACTTGCCAAAAACTGTACTTCAGGGCAGCTTGTGAATGGAAATGCCAAAACTGGCCTAATACTCCCTTTCCTTTTCCTTTTCTTTCCATTTTTCCAGAATCTGGTTGTCTCTCTATCTGACAGGCACTTTCTTGGTTTAGCCACATCAATACACTAGATCAGGTTGAGTCTGTGGCTCATTCTGCTTTTTAACATGATTTACATTTTTATTTGATCCAAGTAGTATGAGAAGAAACCTGTGTACACTTAATTCTTAATTTGGGGGATTCCTTACTGGTATCCTCATGTAATGTGGTAAAAAATCATGCACCCATAGCTCCTTACACTGGAAAAAATGCTTTTAATTTACTTTTCCATTTTTTAATCATATTGATATGTGAGCTTGTTGATCCAGAGTATTAAGTTGATATTTTTCCATTTTCCAAGTGAGCTAGTAAAGATGTTAACATAAAGCTCAAAACTGAACTTCTTGCTCCTAAGTCCAAGGGTCAGAAGATTCTGGCTAACAAGTTTTTTCTGGGAATAGGTTTAGCTATTTTCACTTATTAAATAGAATTACAACCAAATTCCCTCTCAATTTAGTGCCATATATATATATATATATATATGCATATATTTATATATATATACATATATTTATATATATCACTATATATATAAAAATATATACACACACTATATATATGTGCTATATATTTATGGCACTAAATTACATATAATCTATCTGGCACTAAATTATACATAATGTATGTAGGTCTGTGTATATATATCTATATAGATATAGATCACATATTCATATATATTCATAATATATTTGTATCTGTGACTAAACTATATTATTCTTCAAAACATTTTTTTCTCTAAATGATTATTGATAGGGACAGAAAAAAGCCTATGAGTAAGATACTGTCAGGAGTATCATTCCTAATTCTTCTTTCCTTAATAGTTATGGAGATGAAGTTGTGTTTGTTACTGTGTTCCTTTATCTTTCTCTAACCCATAGTGTAATCTTCATCTTCAGAAATCATGAACCTGGTTTTCTCATACAGCCCACTCTATCTTTGCCTTTTTTTTTTTACCAAGCATAAACAATTATTCTGATTATGACCTTTACTAAAAAAGTAATTTTAGCACTAAAACTCCAAAGTGGCAAGATTTATTCTTTTTCCTGTCCTATATATTAAGATTAATGAAATATATTGATTCTAAAAGCTGGTGAAATTCAGAAATTAGCCACAGGAGTACTTTTAATAATAGTAAAAAGCCCATTACTATGTACAGTAAAATTGCAAATATAAAAAAAAGTAGTTTTTTAATCTATTTCCTTATCCCTTACTCTCTCCTCATTGATCAGTAAAATTATAATTTGACAGTTATTTGCGCTATACTATTCTGGTTACTTAATGTATATGACCTCAATAAGCTACAGCTTAGCCACACATAAAAATCAGTACATGTTGATATCTTGACAGTTCCTCCTTAAAAGGGTACATGAAGATTGTGTTCACATACAGCATGAGATGGGTAGCTAGATTTGAGTGAAGTACAAATTTATTATTAACCCATGTAATGGCACAGCAATTTAAATTGATAAAATTTGTATAAGTACTACATGTGATAATTAAGATAAAACTGCTAAGTAGAAATCTGAACAAAAATGCAAATTCTACACTTAAATACAGAATTTATTTTATCCTTGACATAATGTATATGTATATACATATCATCATCAAAACAATAAGAGTAGTTAAATGACCTTATCAATAAAAGAGGTTGAATCTTCAGATATTTCATCATTAGTTAGCAAAAATTTCTAAGGTAAGAGGTGATATAAATTTTACTTTATCCAATTTTTAATTAATGTAATTGTAACATTGATGAATTTCTTTGTATGTATTTGTATATCAATTATTTCTGACTTTTAGATCCTCAAAGATAATTATTTCATTCACAACAGCATCCAAACAATAAAATTAAAGATCTAAATAAATGAGAAAACATCACATGTCCAAAGGTCAGAAGATATGACACTCTTAAAATAACAATATTTTCCAGAATGACCTATAGATGTAATTAAATTCTTATTCAAATCTCAGTTAATTTCATTACAGTAATTGAAAAGTTGATTCTAAAATTTATATGGAATGCAAGAGGCCCAGAATAGTCCAAACAATCCTGAAAGCAATGAAGTAAGGGAATGCACATATCTTGATACCAAATCCACAAGAAAGCAATGGTCATCGAGACAATGTGGCGAGATCACAGGAATGGACACATGGATCAATTAAATGCAATTAAGGGTACAGAAATAAAGTCATACATTCATATACCTATAGTGCACTGGTCTTTTCTCTTTTATCATTATAATTAATATTTATTTTAATTGGTGAAACTTCATATTTGTGACATACCACAGGATGTTTTGAAATATGTATTCATTGTGGAATGGCTAAATCAAACTAATTAGTGTATGCTTAACCTCACTTCTCATGGTTTCCTTTTTTTTATGGTGAGAAGACTTAAAATCTAATCTCTTAGCAATTTTCGGGTGTAACATATGTTGTTATTCATTCTAGTTATCATATTACATAATACATATTTTGAAGTTATTCCTCCTCCCTAACTGAAGTTTTTTACCTTTTGACAGGGTCAGCTGAATTTTGACAAGGATACCAACACCATTCAATAGGAAAATAGTCTTTTTAACAAATGGTGCTGAGTCAACTGTATGGTCTCATGCTCAGGGATGAAGTTTGACTCTTCCCTCATAAGATATTCAAATATGAACTCAGCACAGGTAAGATACCTTAACATAAGAGCTGAAACTACAAAAGTATAAAACTTTTCCGCAAGAAAACATCGGGTACGTAATTATTAATGACTTGGCAAGGATTCTTAGATATGACACCAAAAGCATAAACAATAAAAGAAAAATGGGTAAATGAGACTTCATAACCTGTGTGTTTCATAGGACACCATAAAGAAATATTTGCAAGTCATATATCTAATAAGGGACTTGTATCTGTAATGTATAAACAACTCTCAAAACTCAGTAATAAAAGACAAATAATCCAGCTGGGTGTAGTGGGCCCACCCCTATAGTCCAAGTGGCTTGAGAGAGTGAGGCAGGAAGATTGCAAGTTCAAAACCAGTATTAGCAAACTAGCAGGGCCCTAAGCAATTCAGGCAGACCCTGCCTCTAATAAAATATGAAAAGGGGCTAGGGATGTGGCTCAGTGGTTGAGTGCCCCTGCATTCAATTTCTGGTACCAAAAAAAAAAAAAAAGACAAATATCCCAATTAAGATTGGACTTAATATCCAAAAAGATATTTCTTCAAGGAAATTATATAGGTGGCCTATAAGCTAATGAAAATAGGTTTGACATCATTAGTTATCAAAAACACACTAGGTATTACTTTTTCTCACTAGGAGGGTTAGAGTAAAAACACCACATAAGTATTGGTGAGCACGTGGGAAAGTCAGAATTCTCATACACTGCTGATAGGAATTTAAAATAAAACAGCCAAAGTGGAAAATAGTACTGCATTTCCTCAAATCATTAAACCTGGTTACTATATGACCCAGTAATACCCTCCCAAGTATTCACCCAAGAGAAGTTAAAACATATATTCACTTACAGCATTGTGCACAGATGTTTATAGCAGTATTACTCATAATAGAAAAAACGCATGAATAACTTGAATGCTCATTAACAGACAAACAGATAAACACAATGTGATAAATCCGTGCAATGAACAGTTATGGCTATAAAAAGGAATGAAGTACTGATGCATGTTATCCCTTGGATGAACCTGGAAAAGACTGCTCAGTGAAAGGGACCAGTCACAAACCATCACATAAAGTCCATGATAGGAGAGCTATAGAGACGGAAAGGAAATCAGCCAACTTCTTAGGAATGGAGGGGCTAGAAGGGGAGGACAGGACAGCTAAAGGGTACAAGGTTTCTTTCCAAGACAGTGAAAGATTGTAAAATTGATGTGATACTTGTAGGTACTTCTAAATATATTATAATAGCGTTGAGTTATCTACATTAAGTGAGAGAATTGTATGGTAAGGTATACCTCAATAAAGTGATAAAAACAAATAATTATTCTTTGGATGATTAAGAATGGCCAGAGAGTTCCTTATAATTAAATACAAAACATACAGTTTTAAAATATAAGATGTAAAACTAAATAGAATTTTATTGACTTGTCTTGCTTTAGGAAATTTCATTCCCATTTGTTATCTGCTGACGGGTGTTCAAGTTATTAAAAACCCTTGAGTAGAATTCCCCCATGGCCCCCTCTAATAACACTCCTTTAGAACATAATGATGTGTTTTTCTTTCTAATTTTATAGTCCAAAAGTGATAATTATTCCTATGTCTCCTTCATTCTCTTCTTCCAGTGAATTTTACCTTAACTAACTCATACACGAAATTCTTTGATGATATTTAATTATGCCCAGGGTAAAGATCAATTCCTGAATAACTATCAGTCATCTTTAGGATATGCCATAGATAACCCTTGTTCTCTGAACCCAGTCTGGGACTAGATGCCCCTCCTGGAATTTCATATTTAGTTGTTATTTCCAGAAGATTAACCTCTTTTTAATTCAATGACTTATGGTTTTATTATTTTATTCTGAGCGTGGATTACCATGCCTTCACTAAATGAATGCTTAATCAATGTTTGTGAATGAAAGAATGATTGTTGCAAAAAGCAATTTACCAGGTTTCAGAGTAAAAATGGAAAGGTGCTAATTGGTCAATATAAAATCCATTAGTTATTTTAAGCATGAGCTGAACATTGGTGCCTTTTCTATATTTATTACACATCTCAAGCAAAATGAAATACACACCTCATTTAACAAAATAGTCTCTTGTTACATGGATTGGTGGATAACAAGGAAAAAAAGTGCAGTCTGCAAACTCTAAGTCTCCACTACATGAAGAACATATTATTCTTCTAATCACTTTTGATGGAACATGTAAGGAGATTTTCCAGACTTGAACTGGTGAGCTCTTCTGGAATGTATTCATCTTTCTACCCTCACTGTGTATCACAAAGTTAAATATCATTTGAGCGAAAAATGGTAAATGATATAAAGTGAAAGAAAAATAAGAGAATCAGATCATCTTGTAAATTGAGATACAAATTCTAATATTGTTCTTTGTAAAAAGTGGCCACTTTATTTTTAGAGAATTCCAGTTGTTTCCATTGATTAAGTAATTGCCATATTTCTATCAGAGAATCAAAATATTGTGAAATGATGTCTCATAAAGACTTGACCAAAATTCTAGTTAATTTTTTTGAACAACAGAGATCATTTTCCTTTCTAATAAAAGCCTCAGAAGTGATTTTGATTGACATGGAATTTTATGCCTCAGTATCATTAGATGGTAATACTTTTTGTTGGGCACTAAATCGTTTTGTTGATTGATTCAAATATATTCTCATACAATTGTAATCTCATTATTGTAGTTTGATTAACAAATTTCATTGCTGTACTTTTTAAATCAAATTTTTCTTTCTTTTGTTGTGACTACATACTGCCAAAACCAGAGAGAAGCATTTTAAACAAGTGATTGGTGGTTTCAATGGTACCTACATACCAGTTTCAGATTCAATGATGTTTCTTGAAAATACAAGGATGGGGGTCCTATCATATTTTAGTACCCAGACTTTTTCCAAATAGCAATCAAATTTCATAAAGACAAAAGTTATGTTAGTCAGCTTTCTTACTGTATCAAAATACTGAGAATATCTACTTAAAAGAAGAAAAGATTTATTTTGTTTCATAGTTTCAGAGGTTTTGGTCCACAGTAAGTTGGCTGCATTCTCTTTGGGCTTGTAGGAAAGCAGGACATCATAGCAGGAGTACATGGTAGAGGAAAGCTGCTCACTTCTGGAGGCCAGCAAACAAAGAGAGAGAAAGGGCCAGGTTTCCAATATCCCCATCAAGGGCACCCCCCAATGACCTAACTTCCTTCCACTAGGTCCCACCCACCATCTAAAGATTCCATGAGCTCCCAATAGCCCTAAGGGCTGCCACCCAACCCTTTAGCATATGGGTTTTGGGTATATTTTAGACAAATCAAAACAGTTACATTTGAAATTTATTTATTTATTTTTGTTTTTCTGGCTCCCAGTCTCATGAGAGCAGTTTTTCTTATCTTTACTGCTTCTCCATCAGGAGAAAGCAGAATGGAGTTGAAAAATCACCTAATTTTTTTTTTTTTTCAAATTTGAGAAAAAATCAGTATAAGTTGTAGTTGGGTCAATATTTATCTCAAAAAATGATCTATCTTTCATCTTGTCATCCAAGTTCCACAACTACCTGCATGTTTGCCTATCAACTTCCTCATTATTTCTTCTATGTGTATGTGTGTGACTCTGTTCTTTAAGACAACTTTCTCCTATAAACCTGTTTGTATGTTAAAGTGCATAGAAGAAAATAAAGAGGAAACTGAATATGATTAAATGTAATATATAAATGTATAAAACTTTTAGGAGGAAATAGTTATGATCTAGGCCCAGGCAGAGTTCCCAGAATCTCCACATATAGTAAGATGGAAAAATTGAACTTAATCAAAATTTCAAAATTTTGCTTTTTATAAAATACTGATTGTAGAGTGAAAAGACAAGTTACAGACTGTAAGAAAATGTTTGTAAATTATATGTCCAATAATTACATATAAGGAGAACTAGATAAATTATATATCCCATAACTAGATATAAGGAGAACCAGATAAATTTTATATCCAATTTAGATAAAAGGAGAACTCATAAAAATCAACATTAAAAATGAAATTAACAACTGTCTCATTAAAAATTACATAAATGATATGAACTGACATTTCATCACCATGGTATTTGGATAGCAATTATGTAATTATCCAACAGGGAAATGCAAATTAAAGCCACAAAAATTATATACCTATCAGAATGAATAAAATGAAAATTGGTGATAACAATAAATGCTAGAAAAATGTAGAGAAACTGAATCATTTAATAAGTTGCTGGTGAGTGTAGGAAACAGAATAGCACACTGGATCACATGCTGGTTGTTTCTTACAAGGTGAAGTATTCCAATACATGAACAAAAACCTAAGCATTCAACTACTATACTAGTCAGCAGGTGCAGTCCCAGACATTCATCCCAGAGAAATCAAACTTAACCTTCACATAGTAACTTGTACATGCATGTTCATAGCACCTTCGTTTGTAATAGCAAAAACCTGGAAACATTCTTGATATCCTTCAATGGGAAAGAGTTAAGCAAACTGTACTAGTGCCACACTATGGAATCAGACTCAACAAAAAAAAGGAGCAAACTACTGATATATGGAATGACTTGGATGTATCGCTGGAGATTTCTTGTTGCTCAAATTCATTAATCTCTAATGACTACATGCTACATGATTTCACTTGTGTAATATTGACAAATATTTTGTTTTGATATGGCAAAATTACACAAATGGAGAATAAATTAGTGATTAGAAATGGAGGGAGGTGTAGGCAATAGGGGATGGGTGTGATTATAAAAGGACAATATCGGGATTCTTGTGGTGATATAAAATTTTCTGTATCTTAATTGTGATTGTGGAAACACAGTCCGTACATTTGACAAAATTGTATAGAACTTAACATCCACACAGGCCCTCCCCGCAAATGTAGATAAAACTGTGGAAAGCTGAGTAAGATAAGTGGATTATATCCATATCAATGTCCTGTGATCTTGTACTACAGTTTTTAAAGATGTTTCAGTTGAGGGAAAACAGGTAAGTGGTAGGAGACATATTTCTGTGTCCTTTATTTCCACAGCATGTGAGTCTACAATTATCTCAAAAAATATTTTGTAGGTTTAATTTAAAGAAGAAAGTGGTTCCAAACTATTCAATGAATTTTTATGGTACTTTATTTCTCCTGCACGTCCACATTCCCAATGGGTACTTCAGACTTTAGAAAGGTGATTTACCATAGTCCCATATTGTAGAGATAGATGTAACATTTTCATTCAGAAATTTCAAATACCACTCACTGAGGCCTAAAAAATGGGGAATCATCCTTGTGTATACTTCACACAAGCTTCCTACCTTCCCTCACTCCACAGGGCATTTGGTATTCAGACTGATGAATTGGCACAGCAAGTTATTTCCTCGGAGTGAACTAAATCTCTCAAAACACACTGGTTCCCTGAAAACATGCCAAAGAAAATCAGGTCTTATGTCCAGAGTGGGAAATCAGTCTCATTATTGGCAGGCTCAGATTATCTTCAAGAAAAAAAAAATCATGAAACCAAATTAGACCTAAAGGAAACCATAAAAATAAGTCATTTGAAATTAATTAAAATTCTGAATTAAAGAAAATCATTTCAAATAATAAAAATTTGGCACGATTCTTGTTCAAGGCTGGAGGATCCGTAGTTGCAAATGTTGGGGAAAAGAGCATTTTAAATATTAAATAGCTCAAAGAAGTTCAAAATGGTGGAGGTTTACTGTGCTTATTTAAAAATGTCTGTGAGAAATGATGCTGTGTCATCAACTGGGGCAAGAAGCCTTCCTATGGAACTGACACTTGATCCCAGAGAAAGTGGAAAGAGAGAATTAAAAGATTGTAAGCAGAGGATATCTCTCTTTTCAGAATCACTTTTTTGTCTATTAAGTACTTCTCATCACTGAAAAATGTTGTGTGTTCACTAAGAAGACACTCTTTCACAGTGGTGTTAAAATAGGAAAGAGTATGTGAATATATTTCAGGAGGTAACATAGCTAAAGAGGGAATTTTTTTGAATGAATTTGAATGGCTCCACTATATTAAATAACTTGGAAAATTTTTCCATGATCCACTGTTTGATGAAAATTAAGTTATTAAGTTCTAGATAGAGTATGATTCAATTCTTAATAAAAACAATAACAAAACCATAACCTATATATTTGTACATATGCATATATGTTTATGTGATAGTAGATTTGCAAAGACAAAGGGAAACATGATAAACTAGACTTCTGTTAGCAGTGGTTCCTTTAGGAAATTGATAATCAAGGAGACTCTGAAAATTTTAGTAAAGCCATATCACATTTTTTTGAGTGGTTAAAATACTTAAGTTTAACCTATGTAAATGATGAAAATCCATGAATTGAGTGGAACAAAAACAAATGTTCCAGAGCAGCACTGTTCAAGAGTAGTGCAACTTGTAAATAAAAACCATATATGTATTTTTCAATTTTGAAGTAGTCACATTGAAAAGAGTAAAAAGAAATGTAGACTTATCTCAATAGATCTTAACTCAGTTCACCCCAAATACTATAATTTCAATATGTGAATAAAGCAAAATATGAATTAGTTTACATCATTTTCGTGTTGAGTCTCTGAAACTCTGTTTTTGAAGCTTACAGTACATAATAATTTTGACTAGCCCCATGCGAAGGGCTCAGTAGCCACATAGAGATCGTGTCCTGGATGCACAGCATGGCTCTAGAGGAATCTGATGGTTCAGTACCAGTGAATTTCACTTGCAGAGACAGCTTCATAGTCAGCCTAGTGACATGTGGCTAGTCTCCCTTGGTTCAGCTTTTCATTGTCCACTTCTATCATTTTTCAGTTAAGAAGCCTTAATATTATTTAATGCATTTGATTACTAACGGTATACATTTAGAATTATTATAAGATCTACATTTGAAGTAAAATGAGCAGGATATTTTTAGAAAAAGTAAGAAACCAGTTTTAAAAAATTTGTTAGCACAACTTGGCAGGAAAAAAAGTAAAATAATATTAATTCTGATTTTTAATTATGAAAAATCTGGACAACTTTAAGTATCTTCTACTTAAGGAAAGGGCAAAATTTCTTCCAAATAAAAATTCATTACTCAAAGCATATATTACCCAATGTTGCATTCAAATAGCTGGATAGGGAGTTTTTATTTGCTTAAGCTCCAACTTAACCTTTGAGTGGCCGAGTAAGTTTGAATATTTGCTATAAACCTCCTTAGCTTTAGATTCTGAATCTATGGAGTATTTATTTAATGTGGTCCAAAAATTTAAACTAACAAATATGACAATACTACATGAACAAAATGGTTATGTTGTAAAATCATTAGAATAATATTTCTGAAAATGAATTAGGGTACTTCCACAGATATTACATTTGTAAATTCTGTGTTCACTTGTATGTCTCAATTTTAGAGAATCTACGAAAAGAAAAAAAAATGAAGAAATAATTTTCAGAAATATATTCAGGTTTTTTTTTGAAATTTGAGTCATTGTAAACATATTTACAGGTACACATGAATGGTTTTTACCAGGCTGATTTTTTTAAGGATGCTGAGCATAGAAGGCAGTTGTTCATACTGCAGAAACTTCTGCATACCCCAAAGCAACTTTGCAACCCCAAAGCTTAAGGGTTAAGAAAGAACTGATTTCAGCACTTGATGCTTGCTCCTCAATAAAGAGTCATAAGACTGGACACTCATTCACTCAAATAAATCCCAGAATTATTAAGGACTGTTGCATGAAGGAAGAACACATTGTTATGCTGTTGTTACCTACGTTCCCTCCACATTTCCTGGATAACTGTCTTTGCTTCTTTGAGAATAGCATGATACCTTTACCACATTGACTATTTTTGTTTTTTTCATTACTCCTCAAAAGTCATTTGTAAAATTTTATGATTTGCATTGTGTTTGATCGCTGAGGTATGTCAAGTTGCTATCCATTTCAAGGCAAGGCAGCAAGGATACTTTTTTGCACTACTTTAATTTCCAGCTAGGAAATAAAAATCCTAACAAGAAATTTGATAAACAAATATGCAAGTTATGAAACAATTTGAGGATGATTATCACTTTGGAAAAACAGTTATCATTGAATAAAATATTTGGTCACTGATTTTTCATTTTCTTTCTTTCTTTCTTTCTTTCTTTCTTTCTTTCTTTCTTTCTTTCTTTCTTTCTTTCTTTCTTTCTTTCTTCTTTCATAGCCTGTTTCCCTACTGAAGTTAATCTACACTTATTTACAGAGAAATTTTCAGAAAATCATTTATCACAAATAATGAGTCACATCTTCATAATATACTTTCTGGTAAATGGAGCTTCCAAAACATACTTGTAATAATGGAAGTGTTGTGAATTTAACTTTGGGTATATTAAAACTTAGCCAAATTTTCAGGATATTCCACTAACCTCAGGCAAATAATAAAAATAATTTTAAAAGTTTTTTTTTTAAGTAAAAAGGGAATTAAATGTGAGATATGTGACTTTAACACATGGAAGGTGATTTTAAATTTCTCTTCATTATTAGGGATTTCTATGTATAGGAATATGAATAGAAATAGAAATCCTAAATCACTCATTTAAAGTCCTAAAGAAATGCTTCCCTTTGCTTGCAATCCCACTACAGTTTTTTACTTTCTTAGTTTATCCTTACTGTTTATCTTCATTAATGTTATGTAATACCACCACATATTTAGAAGATTATTTAGTTCTGGGGCATCTGGTGCTATCAATATCCAATACCTTGTGTTCTAAAAGCATCTGTCAATGACGTCTGAGGGTTGTAAAAATCATAATTTCTGGGACAGTAGAAAACAAGGTGTTACCTATGACACAAAAATACCTCTATTACCATATTCACTGGTTGAATGTCAGCACCCCAAACCAAGATATAAATAAGCTACTGGAGAAAAATTTTTCTTTACTTTATTATTGTTGGTGTTGTTTGAAGGACAAAGGGGATTTGAAATTAATTTCTGATAAAGTATGTTTAATAACGATATATAGGATCTTTACTTTAAAAACACCCATGCATGTGCATACATATGCACACACACAAACAAAAGGAACCACTGAAAATATCTCAAATATTAAGGATAAGCCTAAAATTCCTCTACTATTGAATGTTTGACTTAGAAAATTTTTGGTATTTTATTAGCAGCTGGGGTTACTTGGTATTCTAATATTCTTAAAATAAACATGTTCTTGAAGGAACACATGCATTCAAGACCCGTGTTTCTTTAAACCTATCCAGCCCCTTCATAAATCCCCAGGATGAAAGGAGATTTTGAGTATGAGCAGGAGCTTGGTGTCTTTAGCTTTTCTGAAAATTTACATTTAATATCAAATATTGAAGCCAATATCTGAGATCCCATATGATGCAATTGGGTCTAAAGGTTTGGACACAGCACATCTTTAATTTTGTGCAAACCTCTTTATAAGAAGAGAGACATTTATGGCACTTACTAAGCTCATTCTCTCTGAAATATAAGACTTCAAAATCACCAATAGTAATCTCTATATGTGTACGTTTTTTTTCTTGTTCTTTAATGTTCTGAGAGGCAGTACCATGAAGTGGTTAAGGTCATGATCCTGAAGGATATCACAGGACACATAGCAGTTCCATCACTAAGAGTGTGAACTTACCAGGTTAACACTTGGTTATAGAAAGTACCTAAGAGCAATACATATATACACATATACATACATATATGTGTATATTTATATATATATGAAAACTGTTTATATATGTGCATAGAACATATGTTTATATATGCTCATAGCATATATATGTATGTATATATATGCATAGAATAGTGGTTGGCATTGTTATTGTTATTAATCCTCATTTTTGATGTATAATAATAAGAAACTGAATTCATAATATACCATTTTTGCTTAATTATACAATTCCTGTAGTCTGTAGAGGAGCTTTTTGAAGTAAAATAAACTCAATATTTTCCTTTTGATCTAAAATAAATGCTAAGCGCATGCAGTGAGAAAAATTTCCATGGGGACTTATATAGAAACAAGTAGTATAATGAAAACTTTAAGAAGTTGTCAGTACCATTTCACATCAGGTCTGAACAATTTCCTTTTAATAATTCAGTGAATGAAGGTATAATACAAGCTAAACTGTCTTGCAAATAATAGAAGAAACAAAAAATTAAAAATGTCCCTACAGGGAAAACTATATATCATATTTATATTTACTGATGAAATTAATAATGATTTCTGAACAATTTTATTTTTTGAAGAAATATATGCCAGTCACTGAGGGAAAGAAGAGGAAACTACAAGGATTTTGTTTGAGTTAACAATAATATTGTGTGATTAAAAATATTAGAATTTTACTTTGTATAGATGTATACCATTAGCATGAATTCCTTTTCATCTCAATATTGTAAGTATTCAATCATGTAGCGTTGTTTATGTGCTTAAGTCATTCTAATTTTTTATTTTTGCCACAGCTTCGAAATTCAGTTATTAGCAAAGGTTTGTTTATACTCATAAGCGGTGAAACAGGCAAATCTTTTTGAATTGAAGATGTAAGTTTTATTATGAAAAAAGTCATTAAAATCATAAATCATCAAAAATTACTAAGACAAACATTTACTGATGGAAGGGAGACACTCTAACAACCTAGAACTTAAGTACACACCTGACTTTCATTTTAAGAGAGGGTTCAATATGACACCATGAAAGATTAGCTTGCTTTAATTGTGTACTATAATTATTTACACATTCTTAAGAAATAATTTGGTAATAATTGTGTTTTAAAACCAAACTGTAGGCCTGAATGAAAAGTTCTTGTGAGGAATTATTTCTAGAGAACCCCCCGCCCCCGCCCAATATGAAAAGCTCTAATATTTCAGCTACATTTTTTTGCATATAAAAATATCTATTATAGGAGTCAACTACCACATGAAAGAAATTGCATTTGTTTTAATTGAAAAAGGTAGCTAAAAATTTTCTGTGGGTTATTGCCACAGTACAAGAATACAAGGTGCATTTATTTATTAACAAAAACAATTGTAAAACAAATTGTGGAAGCAAAAGCAGGCTACAAAACAGAAGGGTTCTTGATTGCCTTTGCCTTATTTCAACAAGTTACAGGTTAATATGCCACAGTTGATAAATGCTATAAAGTGTAAGTTAGCTTTTGCTAATTTTATTTTAAACATTTTCCCCCACTCAGAGCACTATGGGTAAAAAATATATATGTATGGTAAACACTTCCTCCTTCCAGTATCACAATCTTGTTGTCACATAATCTTCATGGGTGACTGTGTCTGTGAGGCTTAAATCATAGTCTATACTCGAGTCCTCTTCCTTCGCATGCTTCTCCTTTGGGATTATAGGAACAGTGTCCTCCACCACCACCTTCTCTGACTTGAAAGAACACACTCTCTTGCCTACCTGTAAACCCAATGTGTCCGTGTTCCTTTCTCTATGGTCTACTAATACACACTGTTCACTGAGACCGGGAATGCTCAGGTCACCCCGTGTAGCTAATCCTCGGGATTCCAGTTGAATATTTCTCTCAAGTGGTCCTGCGGCCTGTTGACGAGCAACTTCTTCTGAAACAGAGAAGATTTGGTTTGCATTTTGCTCAGCAGCGTTTTGTTTTGATCGTCTATGAAATAACCCGAAGTTTTTGATATCAGCCACAAAATTCACTTTTCTCTGCTTCTCCCTCGGTGGCTCCTGAACCACCAGGGCAGAGCCATTGCTTATGTTATGTCTTTCGGAGGCAATTGCTGCTGACCTTGGATGAATCAGTGTGGTTAAATCAAAAAGGCTGAAATTCTTTTTCTTGTCCTTGCTATTACCTTCATTATCACTCTTTTCGTCTGAGTCTGCTGAATTGGAAGACTCCTTCGTGGCATTTGCAGATTGTATTGTAGAAAGCTTGCTTCCTCTGAGTAATCCCAGAACTTCGAAGCGGAAACTAGAAATGTCTTGCTTTAGTTCCTAAATGAAATTTAAAATGGTGCATTAGGTTGTGACTTAAACATTAGGAAACAGCATTTTCTAATTTCATATGTAGGTCTGAAAAGTTTCCACTCCTTTCTAAGAATTAGGATTCTGTTCTACTCTGGTTCTATTTAGAAGTCCCAATTCTCTCCCTGGCATTTGGTGTCATTTTGATGTCTACTCATTTCCCTACTGGAGTTTTCTGGTCACCCTGAAACTTTCTAAGGATGATGTAAAAAGAATGGGAGGAGTTGTATTTAGCACCACTGTGTAGCCCAGTGTGTGGGTTTTCTTTGGAACTGTGGTTTCAAATACTTCCTCTCCAAAGTGTTCCTCTCCAAATTATTCCTTTGCTGTTAAGTCTCCTTTACACTCTATCAGGGCTGCATTTTGTAATTTTGAAGATTTTTCCATCAAAAGAATATCTGAAAGGAAATAAAGTGGAGTCTGCCCTTCTAAGTGTTGGGAGTTACTTCCAGTGATGTAGTACGTTGGTAAGGTACTAAACTTCTGCATCAGTCTCTGAATTCTGTAAGTTGCTTCACATGGTGCATTTCCTGGGTTCATCAGTTTTTCATATCTTTTGGGGGAAACCGAATTCTCAGTCTTAACCTTACAGTTGCTTTCTTCCCTCTGACCTGTCTCCCAAAGCAACATGAAGCATTTAACTTCATAATTTGAGTGTTTTAGCTGCAAAGAACATTTTGGATCTTTGTTAATTTACAATCGATTTGCAATTTATCTATCTTATTACCTACCTGGCTGCTTATTTTTATTCTCTTTGTCAAAATAGCTGCTTTCTCTATAAAGATCTCCCATACCTTTTTCCTTAATTCTTTTTGTTTGTAAGTCTTAATGACCATAAAACATTCTTCCAAAATCTCTGAACACTCATGCAGAATAACAATATTAATCTTGAGAATATCCTATTTCATATATCTACGTCGTTCCTCTGACAGAATTAAGAAGAAAAATCTCAAGCAGAAAAGCTAAGTTATCTTATAAACTCAAACCTTAAATTCCCTGCTAAGAAACTACTGCAGAACACCCAGAAGATTTTGTTGTTAGCAAGTTACTTATCAAATTTTTCAGATATAGAAATCAGGATGAACTATCAAACACTAAAGCTCACTCAGTAGAGCATTGCTGGGATCAATGAGTCAGAGTGCCACGAAGCTCTAGGATTTTCTCTGCCTCCAACTAAGTCCCCTTGACATTTTGGGTTAAGTTTGTTTCAAAACAATTTATTTTGAGAAGAAATTTCATCACTTGCTGTTTTCTTTTTAAGACATTCAACAAGATTAAATTTATAAAGGGAAAGGCACCCAAACCTTCTAGAACCATGGCTGAGTTTCTAGCTCTGATTTGAAATGTCCTGTCTGGTTCCATATTCTTCAGAGTGCCTCTCATAGGGATGAAGATGAAAATAATTACCTTAAAGTTCTCTTCTGTCAGACCTTCTTCAGTTTTAGCATCTCTAATCATGGCTGCGACATATCGCTTCACCAGGTTCCTCATAACTTCCTGAGGCATTTTAGAACAATAGTATTAATATTAAATGCATAAATAGGATTTTTCTCCTTAGTCAGGTCTGAAGTAGGGGTGGCTGTAATGTACAAAGCTGCTCCCTGCCCTTTCTGGTGCAGCCATTTTCCCCGCCTCCCAACCACTTGTCAATCTGTGAACATCCTAGCCAGCTATTGGTTCATCAGTCAGCTTGCAAGTATTCTTCTCTGTTATTGGTCCCCTGTTAGCCTGGTGGAATTCAAATGCTTCACGGTAGGTACCCGCCATCTTTTCTCTCATGCTTCTCTCTCTCCTACTCACTTTCTCTATCCTCCTCACTTTTCACACTCTTTCTTGGCGGTGCCCTTTCTCATTCCCTTTCTTTTCCTCTCATTTTCTCTCTTACCCTGCAGGGAGACACTCTATTTGCTTAATAAACTTCCTTACATGATTTCCCGTGTCCGGCGTGGTTTTCGTGGGATTCCTTACAGTGGCTGTATTTTATTTTAATGCAAATTTCACAATACAATAGAAGGATAACTTACTTGATATTGGTGATGTCTTCTCAAGTTATCAGCAGCTCGCCTCTGAAAAGGAAAAGGATATTTCCATTTTGGTTATATTGATAAATATATTGACATCACCGTTTTGAAAAGCAATTCACTGTTTTTTAAAATCAAGAATGTTTTTATTGTCCTTTATCCCTCAAAGTAGGAGTTTTACTAGACAGTGGCTATAGAGTGCTTCACATGAATTTAAAAAGTGGACCAAAATAATAAAGTATAAGAATATAATCTGTAGAACATTTGAAATAGTATAAGCTAACAATGATGGAAAGGTGGCTCTAATATAAGATCTAGGGTTAGCTAATTTTGGTTGATACACACCCAAACCACTTGAAATGATGCTGACACAGAGAAGGGGCACATCCAGTAAAAAGAGGAAGTTTTCCTAAATACATAGAAAGATTAAGAAGCCATTCATGGCATGCAACATACAATGAGAAACCTGATAGGACAACAAACTCCCCCAAACGATTTCAATTATGCCAATTGAGAAGGGATTCCTGTTTTAGTGAGATGATTGGACTTGATATAACAATTAAATAAGAACTCTGTGCAAACATACCATTAATTTAGTTATCATTTAAAAAAATTAGCATGAATCCCAATAATTTAGAAAAGAACAAAAAGTTTTTTGGGGGTGCTATAGGTGGATTAGCTGAGAAGAGTGATTTTGTAGTACAGAATATATACACAGATGTTTAGTGACTGAGTAAACGTGTTGTAAATCTTCTCTTGAGTTTTATATTAGACGTTTCCACAAGAGTTCTAAAGACATTAGGAAAAGCTATCTATCAAATCCCATTTTATATATATTATATAAGTAGTAGTTTTGATTCTTCATGGAAAAAAACTGGATAATATAATCTAAAATAGAACCAGTTCTGTAATAAAAATATTAATTTGATTAGTTGTGATGAGCAATAGGAATAGCATATTTGGGTTTTAAATTAGGCTTTTGATCTTGTTCCTTACTAAACACTTAATTATAAAATGATGAAATAAAATGTTGGAAAGAGGTGCACAGGCACCACTGTGAAAACTATTTTAAAAAACCAAACAGTATAAAAGAAACTATTTTTTTCCCTTCAGAGACATGGGGGAAAATACTACATTCACTGATCATAAGAAGGGATTTGTGTTCATGATTAGGAGCTGATGAGACAATGCTTAGCTTCTTATAGGTCACTAATTATGTTAAAAATCATGTATTCTGCATGAAAATGCATTTTCAATATGATGGAGGCAATAATTTAAAAACTAAGAAATTTGAAACTTGATACAAAATTAGAATATCTCAAAAAAGAATATGGGAACTTTATGGCTGGGCCACCAGATGGAGGTATCTGACTCTTGTTGAGACACAGCTCAGCTGAAATTCAAGACAAAAAGCACTTGAAGAAGGAAACATTAGCCTTCCACATCCCCCTGAATGTACTCAGCGTGAACAAAAAGACTAGAGTGGTACACCATTTCTTTAACCCTCTCATTAAGATCATTATACTAGTCTCCATGATTTAAGTAGAAACTCTTAAATCAATATAAAAAGAATTTAGTCAGTTCACTTGCTGTATTTTTGTGTCCTAAACCATTTCACTATTCTGCATTAGAATCCCTTTAAAATTCAATAAGAAATTTTCAGCAAAGTGCAGTTTGAAGTCATGTCTGAACTTGAAATTTCTTTAGCACAAATCTAAAGGATAAGAAAATTGAAGAATTATGAGTAATAGTAAAAATTATAATGACACTTTTTAGTATTAAAATGGGCACTGTCTTTTCTTCACTAGAACTTTCCTCATATCCAAAGTTAAAAATGTAATTTAAATATAAGAAGACTAACATAGAAGTTTAAATAATAATTCTAGGTTTTTTTTTTTGTAAAAATTTTAAAAATAAAAATAGTTTTCTAGAAAGACAGTACAACATAGAAAAAGTTTGCCATGATAACCTTCAGGACTTAATTTTCATAGTCCATACTTAAGGCTAAGGTAATATAGGTATTCACTTTTGCAATTTGGTTAATTTCTACATCTACATGGTAATGTTAAGAAAGTATTTCTGGTCTTGTGGGATAATGTCAGCCAACTGAACTTCAACATCCTAGCTAGGAAAATAGGACTGAATGAAATTAACCATCTTCTCAATATCAAAAAAAAAAAAAAAAAGACAAATGTAATCTACTCATCAATTGGTAAACACTAAACTATACATCTCACAGATTCCTTATTTTTCAATTTCCTTGCTCTAATTAGCACCATGAGCTTACCTATGCCTGCTTTCTTACTTTCTGAGAGGTTGTGGGGTGTGATATTAGGAACACGGACTTAGGGCTTATATCTGTGTCTGAAGCTGACTAGGCCTGAACATGGAAGTTATTTCTGAGGTTGCAAGGTGAAGATAAACTCAAGGGGTAATTCCAATGGCTAAATAAGAGAGGTAAGGCATTTATCACTAAGGCGAGTTTCCATCCTCTATGCTTTTACTTTCCAATTAACAATACTGATTGGAGTATTTAAGAATATTCTAAAAGTGTTCAAAATATTCTTAAATAACAAAACTGTATAGTCTGACAAATATCAGTATTATCTCTGAGAAAGTAAAATAATATAATTTAAATGTAATTGTCTCTCTTTGTGGGATTTTCATGGCACTTCATATTTGTGGAAAGCATTTCCTTCAGTTAAACAGTTGGAAACCTTCGGCCTTGGCATGAAAACCTTCTTTACTTCTTCCAGTAAAGAAGTTCAGAAATAGAAAATTTGCATTTAAGTAATACAGTCAGTGGATTCCACTAAACTTAGATAGATGTAACACAAATCCAGAAGGGCATCTTTTGGGGGAAAATATGAACATCTGAAAATATGAACATCCTTCCATGACCTCTGTGAGTTTTCCTTTGTTTTTATATCATCAATCTTAGCTTGCAGAGCCAATTTAAGATACACTTAAGTGATCACATCTTCCTATGCAAGAAACCTGAGATGAATATAACACACTTAAATGGCTTAAATAAGATGCACTTAAATGATTTGCAGTTTCTAATATGGAATGCCAAGAACATGAAGGACTACACATGAAGGCAAAATATAGCATTCAGCATGGTGAGAAATGTAAGTGTTATTTGACCACAGGGAAGGAAGAGGTGATGTTTTGCTAGGGAAAGAATTAGATTCAGCAACAGCTTTCACAGGAATGGGGTTTTGAATTGGACATGAGGGACTCATAGGTCTTTGACAGGTAGAGACACAAGTGTTCTGGAAGGCTGGAATGGGTTTGGAGCTAGAGAGTGAGAGACTTGTTAAGACATGTTATGGGACTTTCAGAGGTATGGGTACAATGTTCTCTGCTATCAGGAATATGATTAGACTGTGCTGGGAAGTTAACATGAATTTTTTTTTTTTTTGATGTAAAATCTTAGCTGGCACAGAGAATTCAGTGGTTAATAGGCACCTGAGACTTTTGATTAATCAAGTGACATGTGATGAAAGCTGATCATCTGAGAGTAGCATGAGATAGGAAAGAAGCTTTTTAGTTTCCACAGAGGACATGAATCCTTGGCAGTCTTTGGCTTGTAGCAGTGTCACTCCGGTGTCTGCCTCCATCTTTGCATGGTCTTCTCATAATTGTACTTTCTCATGGACATGTTCTTTCAAGGACCCTATTCCAGCATGACCTCAGCTCAACTTAACTGGTTACCTCTGTAATGGACCCATTTCCTAGTAAGTTCACATTCTGATATGGTAGGGATTAGGATTTTAACCTATTTTGGTGGTGGGGGGGTGGGACAGGGGTACAAAATTCAATGCATAACATGTATATTCTTTCTTTTTCTTTTCAAAGGCATAGGCAGATGGTATCCTTATCTTTCACATTCTACCTGGGTATCGATGCACTTTTTAAAAATTCATTGTTTTTAGATATACATGGCAGTAGGGTATATTTTGACATATTACACATACATAGCAAAGAGAGAGAAAGAGAGAGACAGACTGTCTTTAAACACCACTCTGATAGTAGTGAATCAGGAATGTGAATTCTTTTTTTTTTCTATAACAAGAAAATAAAATTTATTATGTAAAAACAAAAAACAAAATACTTTGTTCAAATAAATTATTGTTTTAAATATAAAAAAGGCACAGATTGTTTTTAGGAAAGGTACATATTCAAGGCTGTACGGGGGCAATTTCAAGAGAGAGAGGCCTTTTGGGTAAAGCAAAGAATATAAATTCAAGGGAAAACACGGGCTATCTCCAGAAGGAGAGATAAAAATAACTATTGAAAGTTAATGCTGTCATTAACTACTATATAATAGAACTATCATTAATGATATTTGGGATATTTGCAACATTTTGTTGGGTAAAGATCACTGGTGTTTTAAAGGATTTTATTTTCTTAAGGGAAAACAGTATATCATGATTATCACTGGAAAGATCAAGAACAGGAAAATTAGCCAATTTGTATTTATAAAAACAACGCAATAAGGGACATTTCATTAAAAATATTTACGTAGGTAAGGGGTAATTAATTTTCTTTCAAGCCATTGTCATGTTGGGAGTTGCCTTTTGTAGCTTTTTTTATTTTAATTGCATGGAATGTCAGTTGTGTTTAAGACAGGAAAAGTCAACCACAATTCTTTCTGTAGCACTGTGTCTAGGAAAAATAATTTGGAAGAAGTGCACTGAAGTTGTTACTTCTCTTTGTAAATTATATCAGAAGTCATTAGACTGGGTACAGAATGTTCCTTGTGAGAACGCCTTTCAGGAGAGTGCTGAGGGCATACCTGGGTGTCATGTTAGCATAAACCACAGATTACAGGTTCCTCCTGATTTGTTAGGACAAGACAATGGCATTTGGATCAGAGAACTAATGGTAAAGGAGAAGATCAAGTAGTGAGAAGCCTCTGCTGCTGGGAGGAAACTCTGGCTTTCAATACAAGTGTCAGGTTGCTTTAACACTGGGAGCATTTGCAGCTAGGAAAGAGAGGGCTCTGGGGAATCAGCTGTGACATTTTTTGACTTCTTAGCTCCATTTCTCTCCAGGTCCCACTGTGTGGGTTGTCAGGCTCTCTGCACAGAGCTGGTTCCCTGCGGTCAATTTTCAGTGTCATTTTCTCTCATTTCCACTGTTTTTGTCTATCACTGATTTTCAGACCATGAATTATGCCTTTTAGTCTTTGCTTTGCTCAGTGAATTCCTTAAAGGATTCAGCCTGCTGTGTTCTTTCTTGTTAAAGCAAAGTAAAAAGCAAAGGGCCATTTCAGGATGGGAACCCTTTCCCCAAACTTGCATTGTACTCCTTTAGAGATGGAGCTGCATATTGTTCTTTATAAACACAGTTTTCAAGCAAGTAAAAATAAATGATGCACAATGCCTGAATGTTGTATTATCGAACCAAATATTCAGACCTCACTCTTGAAATACCAATAATAGGGAGCAATTAATTTTCATACATCCCCATTTGGAAAAGAAAGTTAAATCAAAGGGCTCTGCCACAAATTTTATCGCAGTAACTCAGGGACAAAAAGTTACACATGGATGAATACTGTCATATCTGTAAGATCTGTAGTTAGGCCTACTGAGAGACATAAGACTAAGGAGCTATACTTGACAAATTATCACTAAAAATGAAGTCTGAGAGGCACATACTATTAGTATTCTTTCTTTAGGGATGATAGGTGATGTGAATGCTTTCACAATTTCTTATTCCCCTGCACTGACTTAATTGAGCACATTTCTGTGACAGCCAGCTAGGTTCAAGTATCTCATCTCTATCCCAGGGCTGAGTGATGCTTAGTGACCCAAGACAATGATTCATGTTCTGCTTACTATGCACTTGAGAAAAAAACTGGAAAGTAGAAAACATAAAACTGAGGAATTTAAAAATCATTTTCTTAAGATTTTATCTAAAGACCTAGAATGGTTTTGGGTTAGCATGTTGACCTATTAAGTTGAGCATTCCATTTAGGTTTCTGATCTGTGGCATTAAAAAATGTTTCATATTAATTAAATGCTTTGGGGAAATATCGCATTAGCATCTTTGTACATTAATTAAATGGATGTGGACCTCTTGAGCAACAAGCACAGAGGTTGGTTTTGAGCTTAAAAAGCTGAGATAGATCCTAATGCATTCTTTAATAGGAATTTTAATTAAAGTTTCAAGATGGAAGTGCTTGTCAGAATGGAGATTCTGAATGATTCTAGTTTAAGAATTAGTGTTTTAGTACTACAAAGGGTTTTAAGCAGAAAATTGATAAGAGGAAATATCAAAAAAATCACGTGACAAAGTATTTTTTTTTTTTTTAACTATTGTACTCTCACTAGGCTGCCCCTTTGGTGGATTTTCATGATTTTCCAGAAGCAAGCTATATTGCTATGCAGTTTCTTACTTTCATAAATGTTTTTCTCAATTATAAAGCATTTTTGCCTCACTTGTGCTTTCCTGCATAAAGCAGTCAAATGAACAATTAATTTACCAGGACTGGTAATGGCCCTAAGGAAGTCCAGTCTAAAGTCATACATTCATATAACATAAATTAAAGTTATATATATATATATATATATATATATATATATATATTTATATATATATGTATACACACACATATGCAACTTTTATATGTGTTTGTATATGTAAAAGTTTTCAGGACTTGTTGCATCAGTATTATAGGAAACCATAAATAATAGCAAGATAGGATCACCAATAATGGGCTTCTGGAGAGTGGCCAATGTAGTAACCCTGAAGGTCTCTAGTTTCAAGCTCTTCTTGCGGATTTAAATGTAATGGCCAGCAGTGTGACATTCAGGCAGCTGCTAGGTGACAAGAATCAGTAAGTGAACCACAAATGGGAAGGTTACAGAGAATGCCTTGAAGAATGTAATAACCTCCAGTTGAACTTCAATTTTCTCTTTCAAAAATGTGGCATAAATATAAGCAAGTTGGTGTGGTGAAAGAGTGCAGAAAGTAAGCCAGCCTGCAAGCCCAGGGCTTTGGGATGTAAGAATCTAAGAAGCAGCTGAACACAATGACAGGATTTGCAGAAACTGACGAGAAAAATTACAACAGGGAAAGTACAGTTGCACATTCATTAGATTTTTTTAGGGAAAGAGAAAGGGCAATGGAAAACACACCAGACTGGCCAAGGGTTTTGTCCCCACCTTCGTCCCTGTGGGACCCTGAGAAATCAGGTAAACAAGTACTCTATTAAATGAAATAGTGGAATTAAATAATAGCTAAGTTCCCTTTGGAGAGTAATGTTATGTTCTAAGCCATATTGTGGTTTTACAAAATGACTGTCATCAGTACTTCTGTGTCACCTTTAATTAATTAATATGTGTATTTGTTTTGCCTTCATATGTCTACACAATGCATTATAAGGAGGATTAATGGAATTTTAATTAGCTTACAGCAAAATTAATTACTTTTTGACATTGTTTTCCCATTTAACTCCTATATTATTATTATAACCTTCTTATTATATTAATTCCATTTTTTGTAAGGAAGACCTTCTTTGTAAATAATATATAATATTTACTTCGATACAAAACAAATATCTAAAACTCAACAAAGCACATGTAAACCCAAATATGATGTCCTTCTCATGCTGAAAATGCAATCCAGAGTAAAGTAAATTTAGACAGTATTGGGTTTGCTTAGGATGCTGTTCAATGACCTAGGCCCTGGCCTGGAGGAAAAGAGGCAGAACTGAGGGTGGGAAGAACATGGAGAGGGAGACGTGATTCAGAATATTTATTTAGTTTGGCATAAATTTCCAAGGCATTGAAACATCCAATGTCAAAGGTTAGTAAAATGTACATGGCAAAGGAAGAAAGAAATGGTTTGCAGTTGCAATTAACTTTGGATTATCTTGTTGTGCCTTAGATCAGAGCAAAAGAATCAAATTTAGAAATAAAGACATCAAAAGAAATTTGTTTCGAGAACAGTAATATATAGAAAAGAAAGCTCTTTATAACTTATGCCACTTATTCTCTCCCTCTGAAATGTGTGAATCATTCCTTTAATAGAAAGGCCAATTGAACTGCAGGCTCCTCTTTGCATCTAAGAAATGATGGCAACATGTTCCTAAAGACCAGTCAACAATAAAAGGCTTGGGAGAGGGTTGGAAGTTACTTCCTGGAATGGTTCTCCATTCTTTCTGTAGGCAGGGCAGATGGATCTCCTAAAGCATTCAAGGAGGGCCTGGTGTCTTTGTGCATGTTTGTGTATTACTTGGGATTGAACCCAGGAGTAATGTGCCACTGAGCTACATTTCCAGTCCTTTTTTAGTTTTCATATTTGAGACAGGATCTCACTAAGTTGTCTAGGCTGTTCTACAACTAGTGATTATTCTGCCTCTGTCTCTTGAGTAGCTGAGATTACAGGCATTTGTCACCATGCCTGGCTAGGGCCTGGTATTCTGTTACAAGTTTCTTAAAACCCAAAATTCCCTCTGTTGTTCCTTAAAACTATGATATGAAAGACAAATATCTTTGGTGAGTCAGCTTTATTTTATTTATATATTTTTAAATCCCAATGCTCTTGTGAAAAGTAGTATGTTTAGATAGCATTGATCACTATATTTTTTCAGGGATTGATTTAAAACATACTTAGGAATTTAAGAATAAATTGGGCAAAGGACAAGTATATTTTGATCTGGAAAGGTGTATACTGGAGTTTGGTTTCCCTGAAACCTTTTCCTGCTTACCTCAAGGACAATACTAATTATTTCCCACATGCTTCTCATAGCATCAAAATGTTAAATATATCATATGCTGTATATTACAGTCATATGTCTTCACTTCTGCATCTCCCACATTAGAACTGACACTGTCAAGATGGAAGCAACGTCTCTGTGCTTCCTTCACTCTCCAATTTCTATCCCAGTTATATACCATAACAGCCTATTAAACCTAATAAGGCTTATTCTGTACATTTATTCTTCAACTATTTTTAATTAATTTGAATTTAACTTATTTGAATAGACAAACATTTAGAGCAAAATAAATTCACTCCTTTCTCAGGTCAGCAGTAAAACCCATAAATTAGTGTGAGATTTGTAGGCTAAACCTTCATCATATCTGACTTTGGTTTCTCAGATCAAATATGTTTACCTTATTTGAAAAGATGAATGGGTAACAGTTTATAGGAGAGAATGCAACTGCCTCTCATAACCTCATCTCTTTTTGAACTGCTGGCTTGCTGACCTCTCGCTTTAGAATTAGAATTGTTACTGAGATGACAGGCAAGTTCACGCCACTCTCAGCAGGAGACAGTCCCATTTGGAGTTATTAACAAGGCCTGATGAGTGATAAACTAAAGAATGAGAAGAATCGCTTAGAGCATGACTAGCAGTCATCAGTTTTGTGAAATAAAACTAGAAACAAATTAACATTTTTTATTGTTGATTACATATCTAATATTGCTTGGTGGTTCTAATATAAAGGCATTACAAAATATTTCCAAAGCAATTTCTCTGAGACGGTCAAATTAACTAATGTTTAATTATCATGCTCCCCCCCCCAATAGTATTATAAGAACTTTGAATATTAGGAAATAGTGAGAAAGAAATGAAGAATTACTTGTCTCATGTCAATGGCTTAATTGGAACAAACATCTAAGTCTACGTATTTTCTACTGAAATTGCTTAAACTCTTGCTTTCCAATATGAAAGAGATTGCCAAAGGAAATATAGTCTTCCAGTACACCAAGAGCATGACTCTGAGCAGTTTTAACCTATTTTTTAAAATACAGCTTCTTGGCATCTAATATGATAAGGAGTAGAAGCAACATGATGAGCATAAACATATTTTGATATCATAACTGGCAGTTGGCAGAGCATATTTAAGTGATCATATGCATTCAGTCACTTCATTGGGCATTTTATCAAGAGCATTTTTATCATATTCTATGTGGAAGTTTATATTAGACACTAGGAATATGAGGTAACCAAAACAGAAAAATTTCCCTCATGGAGCTTATAATCCAGAGGGAGAAACAAACATGATAAAGCATCATTCTTGCTAGAAATCAAGGTACTAGGAGAGAATGTACTGATTTGCCAAACTTTTACTAGCAGCATTGATGAGTCTCGTGTGAAGGAAATGGATCCTATGCAAATAGAAAAAAATTGCCTTAGATGTAGGAAATGAACTTGTGAAAAAGTCCCGCTTACTCAATGTCTTAGAAATGGTGCATGTGCAATTAATGTTCGTGACATGCAATCATTTAGAACAAAAAGGTGACAAGAACTGACAATATTCAATGAAGAATACACAACTATATTCACATACACAGTTAAAAAAAGAGTAATACTAACATGCTGTGTTCTTACCCCTATTGTTCCAAAACTTTCTGGCTTTCTTCTCATCTTTTTCTTGCATAGGTGTGTCCATATCCATTTGATCAGGTACCAGAGAGACTTGGGGCTTGGGATGACATTGAAAGGAGTAGGCAGAGTACCTCCTTCTTCAAAGTAACTCATCCAAAGCTTTGTTCTAGCAAATTTCCATTCTATATCTGCATGGTCCTGAACAGGAGAACATGACAACTGCTGTCAGTTCTCATCATGAATAAGGTGAGAGAATCTGGCTTTGAGTGGTTCTTGGAGCATTAGTTAAATCATTTAGAAAAACACTGCCAACTCCCAGAGACAATAGTCTAAACATCTCAGACACTGGCTTACCCTGTAAGGAGTCACAGCTCTTATGTCACTGTTCATCCTTCCTCCTTAGTGAAACAGACATCTACAATCGCTACATACTGAAGGGACTGGAGTGATGAGTTATGACTTGAAGATGATAGTGCATCTCCTGCACTGTAGATTTGCATTTGATTCTAGACAGAATTGGCACTTTATGTCTTACCCAAGGCCGTGCATCTCTGCTGAGGTGAAGGTTACCTTCTCAGATGCTCATAGCTCAGCCTTTGATGCTGCCAGGAAAAGTTCCACTGGATAGGCTCCCTTGTGAATAGCTCTTGTCCACTTTCAGGCAACAGACATCAATTCACAGAGAAGTTCCTCTAACAAACGTAGAAGAGACTCTCTGACATAGCACTAAACCTGTGAACCTGACATTACCTCGGCCAAATGTCTGGCTGGTGGTTGCCCACAGCCTGACTCTTCACTCCCTCTCATCTTTTAGTACTCACTTCACTTGATTAACCTCCTGAGAAGACTCTGGAACATTTGTGGCAATTAGATATAGGGCACCCAGTCTCTTCCTAAATTAGCCATAAATCTGATTAAAGCAGAGAATCTGGGAAGTAGGAGGTGGTAGAAACCAGGCATAAATGCAAGTTAAGAATTCAAAATAGCTCATTGTAACAAATTAATCTTATAAAACACAACCCAGGTTTTAGAATAGAAGAATAGTTCCAGACTATGTATGCGTCATTCTAATAAGCCTACATTTCTGTGTGTTCATGAATGCATATAAAATATGTGTCTCCACTCGGCACAACAAGAGTTTTACTCCAGACCCCGGACTGCTTGGGCTTTGTCACTAATCCACCATACCTAGAAGATGGGAGACTTCATGTTGCTGGGCAATGGACTGCACAGATTAGTTGGTTGACAGAAATGCAGAAGCTGCAGTTTCCCTCCCCTCCCCACTTCCTCTCCTGCTATATTTCTCCCTTCACCCTTTCTTTGGAACACATAGATTCCGCCTGAAGAGAAGTGTGTATTGTTTGCTGCAGTCGCAGAGAAGGAGATGTAGCAGAACTGGCCCCCGGCGGAACAAAAGGCAGTGACATAGATAACGCGTTGGTTAGGAGTAGCTCCTAAAATTCATCAGTGCTCAGGAAACCATACATGAAAGGTTGTCCTTACATTATCATGTTCTGTTATTGCTACCACTAACAATCCTTCATGGTTTGAGATTCTGGGAGAGTCTCTAATTTAGTCTATAATGCTTGGAAAATCTGGAGCTGGGAAGTTCTAAGCTGGTGATAACTAAACCCACCTTCCCCTACTCACCTTCAACTCTGATGCAACTTTAAAAATCTCCTGGGAATCCTGCCCTGAGTCCCATCAATCTTCAGCAGCCTCCTATCTCCAACCCAAGCCTTCTGCACTTTCCTAACATTCTCAAATTTCTCTTTTCAGTATTGAGGCTGTTTATTTTATATTTTGTCCACAACATTAATGATTTCTTGAGAGAAGAGAATTTTTAAATTCTTTGTGTGCCAAAATCAAGCACATGTCTGGCTCATACTTGGTGCACAATAAATATGTGATTGATGAATAAGTTCATGAGGGGGAAGAAGGCTTTACTTGTGACCTGCATAATTGCTTCTGCCTTGCCCTGGTTAAATGGTTCTCCTTCTACATGCTTTATCCTATGGCCCTGAATTAGTGGTAGCAGGAGAAAAAGAGAAAGTCTTCAGAGTACAGTCTGCTATTTTGGGACAGGTGAGTCAAGTGCTTGATGTGCCCTTGCCCCAAGGAGCTTTCACATAGAGAATGTGGGGAGGTACACCTGTCTTAGGTTCTTGGGGTCTGCTCTTCTCAGGATAGCCTTTGCATTTGGGCTAAATAAAAATAGATTTAAAAATGATTTTCATCTCTGTAATAAGGTTACCTAGAAAAATAATCACCACAGAAAAGCAATAAAAACATGTCATACTACTCTTGAATAGTGTTCTCTACTTGATGAAATTGGAATATTTAATGTTTTACAGGATCCAAACTATTGGCAGCTCCTCTCTATCTAGCTTGATAATTAGAGGTTTGCTAATTTGTTTTTGTTGTTGTACTGGGAAATAGAACCTACATTTTGGAAATGTGTTGACAGGAGGAAAACAGAACTTATGAAATATATGGTCACTATTGGCAAAATTTTCAGATTGTAAGATGCTTAAGTGAAGCCCTCTATGTAATCCACAAATTCAGATATTTACCTTCAAATTCTTATGTATTATTAATAATTAATTAGCACACATTGTGAATACTTTAGTCTATGAAATATAAAATAAAAATAATACATTCTATTTTATGCAGATTTTAAAAAATCAGTGACAGGTGTCTTGTAGGAAACCATGAGGACAGTTTCAGTAAAATTTGCAGTGCTGCTTGACAAAAAATTCATAATGACACTTCAGAACTTTGACCATGGATTCAAAGATACAATATAATTATAGTTATTTACAGAATAGTGGACAACCTATAATTGTGCTTATAAAATGCTACTTCTCTAAGGTATAAATATGAAAGACTTCAGAAATACATTTAATTTTTGTATGAGTTTGTTTTGTGACTATAGCTATTCATCATGGACATAGATCATTAAGTTCAAGTGGATAAAGGGCTTTATCCTTCCCATTCATTACAGCATTTCTAGATTCTAGCACAGTACCTGGAAAAAGAGTATGGACTCAAACAGAACTTGTTAAGTTAATGAGTAAATAAATTAAACTAAGTTGTCTGGATTCCAGAGTTTCAAGTAAACACACATTGTAGGTTTGCCTACAAATTCAAGATTGCATCTAGATTGTTTAATCTAAGCTTAAGGAAGTGAAAGTCTGTGGCTTTTCCCCTCATCAGATTCTTCTCTGGGCTGTCTTTTGTGTCTTGTCAAGCTGGTATGAGTTTGCTTATATCAAGATGACAAGATAAATGGATAAAGACAGTGCAAAACCTAATAGGCATTGCATAGAGATGAGTTGCTTGTTACAAGTCATTCCTCAACTAGTATTCACCAGAGCTAATGATTGCCCAGAAAGATAGTTATGTGTATAATCATGTGTAATATGATAAAACTAGGTAACTATATGACTATATGTTGTATAATACTGTTCAGAAATTTGACATTATGGTGTCATTCTTCTTTCTTTTTTTCATTTAACAGATAGATTGTATTTATATAATTTTGATTTAATTGTAGAGGTCTGAATATCTGTAAACTTAAAGATCTTTACGCTTGAGGCATAGCGTCTTACTAATATCTACACTATTAATTGATTTACTAATTCTGATAAATACAAAATTGTATGATATTGTCCCTGGTGTTGAGAAGCTTAACAAGATACAGGAACACACCCACACACACCCCTATCCATGCACTACCTGTATTTCTCTGAGCTTTATATTATAATGTATGGTTCAAATAAGTATCTTTCTAAACATGTATTTCTAAACATCTTAAACATTGTAGGTAGGTAATTCATAACTTTATGGTTTCAGATGTCATAAAAATAATAGAGAAGTGTTTTTAAAAGAAACAGAAAAAAACAGTATTGTCAAATAATATAATGGAAACCATGTAAGCATTTTGGACACATGTAGAATGTCTAAGAGTTAATGAGTTAATGTTTATAGAGGATTTTTGTGCCTTTAAATGAAAGGTACAATATAAATCCAAAATATTAATCTTTTTTTTTAATTGTAAACAAATGGGATACATGTTGTTTCTCTGTTTGTACATGGAGCCAAGGCATACCATTTGTGTAATCACAAATTTACACAGGGTAATGTTGTTTGATTCATTGTTTTTTTTTTCCTTCCCCCCACCCCTCCCACCCCTCTTTTCCCTCTATACAGTCCTTCCTTCCTCCATTCTTGCCGCCCTCCTTAACCCTAACCCTAAACCTAACCCTAACCCTAACGCTAACCCCTCCCACCCCCCCATTATATGCATCATCCGCTTATCAGCAAGATCATTCATCCATCATCAGTCAATTATAGATTTTGTCCCTATGATAATTAAACGTAGTATAGCTAGGAAAAACACATTGTAGATACAGTGAATTAAAATGAAGTCAGTCAACTTACGGCAATAAGTTGGTAAGAATTATTCATCATAGCTATTAACATGTTGAGAAGGACAACCAGAGAGATGACATTGTATGTCCCAAACATGGTGGCACCAACAAACTCAGTAAATTCATGCTGTGCTTTGACATTGGTCACATATAAATTGATGAGCCCAAATATTGACCAAAACAAGGACTGAAGTGTCTCAAATAACCTGGAATAAAGATAAAATAACATCAAAACTGTATTTGAACCATTAAAAAATAAGGTATAGCAATAGAACTTGGTATTATTATGTATATTGGATTAATTTCAAATACTTATCCATAGCAAAATAATCCATTAAGGCAATTTTAAAATTAAACTGACTAAAAGTAAAAAAACTTGTTTAAACCAAGATAGCCCAAATGATGCACTTAATTCTCCTAGTGTGTTTAAAGCTATGTTTAGTTTCCTAGGGCAATGGGGTCCAAAAAAGAGCCAGATACTGTTTTTGCATGACAAGTGGATTAAGAATGGTTTTTACTTGCACATATGAAAATTATATAATGGTCACATTTTAATATTTGTAAGTAAAATTTTATGAAATATAATCACTCTCATTCCTTTATGTATTGTCTATGGTTCATTTTGTGTTAACTGAAATGGCAGAAGTAGGTAGTTGCAGAGAAAATTTGGCTCACAAAGCCTGAAATATTTATTATCTAGAAAGTTTATGAAAATATGTTGAAATATCTTTGAAATATCTATTTTCATAGAAAGTTTGTCAGCCCCTGTCCTAGGCTACTGAGGAATAGTGAACAAATGATCTATTTTTAAAGTTTAAACTTTGAAAAAAGTTTTTTTTTTTTTTAGCCAGACTTTGCTCTTAGTTGTAGGAGAATTAAAAACAGTATCACCATTAAAGATCCATAAAATTGTACACAGGTGCATTATTATTTATTCCAGCCAAAGAATAAACTCTGGTGATTTTATTGAGAGGAAAGTTTTCTTATTTTGAAAAATGGAATAATTTGAGGAATATCTGAACCCAAATAGAAAATCGTTTGTTTCAATGGGATTATTATGTTACATTAGCATACTACAACAAAAAGATAGCGGCCCTTTTATACTCATTGAAAATGATTTTCAAAAGACTATTTTAAAATTATATTGTGAAAACAGAACCAAAAACCTTCTCATACCAGACATGGTGACAAAGGAGGGACGATTTCAGTCTTAGGGAGGTTTGCATTAGATGGGCATCACGTTGTGGGACCAAGCCCAATTCTGTGTTCTGGTGGCTCCTAGCCAAGGGTAAAGTTCCACATATACCCTTCAATGCCATGGTAGTCTTTATATGAGTCTCTGGAGCTTCTTATCCAGGGCCTCATGTGATTAGGTCAGCCAGGGTTGAGAGACCCAAGGAAGGACAATTTATATGAGGCCAGTGGCTTATAGACTGAACTAAGGTGAAAATAATCAGATTTCCTGTCTAGGAAAGTTTACCTTAGAAATACCAAGATAATGAGGTAGTTGACAAAAGGGGCTGAGATAATAGTGAGCTTATGATGAAGTCAGAGTTATTGGATAGGAAAGTTCCAGACTGTACAAATTAAGAGGTAGGGACTTGAGGATGAATAAAGTAAGCGATAATTAAATACTGAGGTGGAGCTGAATCATATTACACTGATGCACAGTGTAAAAATTCCTTAGCCTGCCTGGCTCTGTGTCAACTCCTGCTCTTCCTGAAGCTAGTAGGTCTTTCTCAAACTTCCTCCCTTGCTAAATCAAAGCTTTCTCAGAAGAGCAAAGGGTTATGATTCTGTGTATGATTCTTGTGACAAAAAAAAAAAAAAAGCATGAATATCAGGTCCATGTAAGTTAGAGAATCTAACAAAATATGCCTGAATTGGCCTTTAAGTAGCTTTTCCCACCAAATTTATTGTTGTTTTAAAAAAGTAATCAATTTTACATTTTAATTGAGTAATTAATTTAGGAGATGAGACTTAATTTTTAAAATTCATTTATTTTTGTTCTTTGTGCATTTTTTAGTTTAGTTATGCTAATATTAGGGTTCATTTTGATATAATTATAAAAGCATGGAATATAATTTGAAACTTAATTTTTCTAGAGTTATTAAATACAACAGATTATTATAAAGCAGCAAGTGATCAACTTTAGTCCTACTGAGAAATGTTGTACACTGTTTATAAGGAGATAATGATATCTTCTTTAAAGACAACTCAGATATCAGTTTCTAATAATATTGGGGATAGTTAAATCTTATTCATAGGTCCTAGACAAAGGCCATTCAAATTTATTTTTTGAAAATTTCTTGGGAAAAAGTGTATTTGTCCCAACATCATGAGTTTTTTCTATTTAGTAACTTTCAGGCATCCTTTGGACTGAATGTGAAATAGTCGTATTCTTTCCTTCCAAATAGTATGAATTTTAACTGTATATATAAAAAAATATAATTCAACTGCTTTTTCCCTGTATGAATAACAGTTTAGGAAAAGTTACAAGGTAAACAGCAGAAATTATGTAATAAATTTTGTTATGTATTTACACATAAATTCATAAGAGTTGCTTTTACAACTTTTCTAAAAAAAGCAATTATTAGGAATAAAATGGATTCTTATGGGTGAATAGCACTCTTTTGCTTCTAAGAACTACTAGTTATCAGGGAACATCAGTAACCCCTTTAAGTAAAATATTTATTGACATATTACAACTAGAATTTAAAAATGGGAAACTCAAAACAAAATTACATTTTGTTATTAACTATAAATTTTATTCTTTCTTTTTATTTTCCTTCTTTCAGTATAATGAGTCACTGGTGAGATTTATAGAATAGTTTCACCTCAGAAGAACACATTTACTTTTCAGATGAATTAAGACCTTTGTGTTAAGGTATTTCTAAATGTCTATTTCTTTTATTAGAGGAATTAAAAAAATAAATCTAGATTAACATTTCAAAGTCATTACTTCCAGAAATGTTTTGATCATTAGTGATTCTCAAACCTATTGAGACCAACTTGCCCATAAATTTAAGAGTCATTAGTTGCATCACATCTCAGAATGCCTTTATATGACTAATATTTTCCTTGTTCTGCGGGGCGAGAAGGACTGCAATTTCCCAAGACAGTGCCACAACATCATTAAGTGACACAGCACAAAATCTGGTCGAAGACTAAGTCCTAGACTAGTTTTTGTATGGGTTGCAATCCTGCTTTCCTAAAGATAAAATTTTATCTGTTGCCCTTTGAAGATATTTCTCAACTGCTACTTTTCAACATTTGCTTGTTCCCTGGTTAAATATTTACAACCAGAGAAAGAGAACAAGTAAAAAGTTAATGTATTCCACAGCCGAGGCTTTCCTCTTTCCCATGAGACTAAAAATGATGAATAAATATAAATTAATACAAGACCTATCTGAATATTTTATGTTATTTCTACAAAAAAATGTGATACTGCGACAAGTCAAGTATGACCCCAATTGACCAATTCCAACTATTAAGACTTTGACTCCTTAATGTGATAATATCTGTCACAAAGTCTAGGTCTTTCTTTTAATAGGAAAGATTAGCTTAACATTGTATGTAGCATAATTTTAGTGACTAAACAGTTTGTCTTTTAGTGACTTTTAGCTTTCCCCATGTTAATGAGAAACTACCTAGAAACATTGAAGGAGGGGGAGGAAGGATCCATTTGCTGGGGGGAACATGCACAGAGAGACACAGAAGATACAGACCACAGTCTGTGTCCACTAGGGGCTCACAGCCAGAAGGAGATCAGGAAAGGCATCCTGGGAAGGGTATATCTGATCTAAAATTTGAACAAAAGAATAAAAATTTTCCAAGGGGAAGAGCAATACAAGAGCATTTGTGGGATGAGGAAATAATATGATGTACTGGGGGATTTATAAACTATTAGGCAATGTTGAAGAGGAAGCTGTTATTTGGGAACTGAGAAAGGTCAGGCCAGAAAAGGAGACAAGGGGCAGATCACTGAAGGACCTGCTATGCTGTGTTAAAAGATGTGGCTGAATGCAGTAAGGACTGGGAAACCATTTTGATGCGCTGAATAGGGGAGCCTCTGGTTTTGGTTTAGAAAGACCATTCAGGAAGCAGGATGGAAGATATATGAGAAAAAACAGAAGCTGGTGGCAGAGGGACTTGGGCTTGGGCATGAGCAGAGAGCAAGGGAAGATAGTGCCAAGACTCCAAAGAGCAGAGTGATCATTTAATCACTTTCCACATGTGGAAAGCCTAAAGGAAGAACAGATCTAGTATAAAACACAAGTTTTTCATTTCAGTTTCTTGGTGGAATGTGGTAACACTAAGGGAGTTGGAGAGGAAGAAGAACCAATTGGGAGAGACTGGTAAGTTGTCTCTGTTGGAGTTTAGTTTTCTTCAGGAGACATGTATGGGAGGGTATCCAGTAGACCTTCGAAAATACCGAAGAACATGGGAATATGAATATGGAAGTCATCTCTTAGACACATTGGGCCAAATACAGAAGCATAGATGAGTTTTCACGGGGATACTAATAAAAGTGTCTGAGGTTAATATCCTAAAGAAGATTACTATTCAAAGACAGTAATTGAAATATAGTTATTGGAGCAAAGTGAAAAAAAAGATAAGTAAAAGTTAAAGTGGAAAAATTGTTAATATAAAATTCAAGGAGGACAAGATTTCAAATAAATGGAAATGTTAAATAGGGACAAATTAAGGAGACCCACTGAGATTGATGTCTATCAGCGATGGTGATAAGAAGACTTTAGAAGATAGGTTCTAGAGGTGCTGGGGTTGTAACTCAGTGATAAAGTGCTAGTCTAGTACATGTGAGGCACTAGGTTCAATCCCCAGCACCACATCAAAATAAAGAAATAGAATAAAGGTATTGTGTCTACATACATAGAAAAAAATTTTTAAAAAAGAGAGAAGATATGTTCTAGAGTGGTTTTAGAAGAGTGAAAGAGATAGAAGCCAAATCACATTGAATGAAGAATGAGAAGGGGGAAAAGAAGATATTTTCATAGGATTCCCTTGGATGACACAAGGGAGTCAGGAATGACTGCTAGATAAATGACAATTTATCTACTGTTTTTCATGATAATGGAAGAAACTATTGGTATACATAAACTAAAGTGATATATAATCTGAACAACCCAAAGAACTTATTTTTGTACTACTATTTATATTAGATATTTGCATCAACCTTGTCTAACCACAACCTGCTTACATTGATATTATAAGTACTTTGTAATATGCAGTTATTTATCAAAAAATCAATAATAAGAGCAAGGTGCTTCCTGGGATTTTTAGGGAATTATACATCAGGATAGTGCTAGATTTATCCTTGTTGTTTGCAGAGGAAGCAAATAGTTGAGAAGGACTTGCTCTTGAAACTAGATCATTTCTCTGAAGTAAAGAGAACAGGGCAGGTAACACAGTTGTAGGTGTTGTATGGGAATTCTTTCTGGTAGACAAATAATGGGACCAGAAGGATATGGCAACAGATATAAATGGGGTGGTCTTGGAAAATAATTTGGTTTGGGGTCTGTAGTACAAAGTAACAAAGAGTTGTGAAAGTGGGAACAGGCAAAAGGAGTCTCCATGAAAAATCCAGGAGACCAGCCAGCCAAAGGTGTATCCAGAAAGGTTAGGGGCATCATTCTCATTGATGAAGATAGGGGTGGAGGGATTCTGATCATTGTAAACCTCTAGCCCTAGTTGTTCTGGACAAGTTAGCAAGTCAAGGTCCACAAATGAAGGAAGAAAGGTAAGTTCAAATTTGGAAACCGAGATGCCATCCAGGGTTATAAGGAATAAGGATGTTACTGCAAGAGGTTTCCTTTCATCCATCCAGCACAGAGTCAGAAAAGAGCAGGAAGGGGAGGACAGCAGTGCTGAGTGAGCCACCTGGGGAGGAACTGCTGCTTAAGAGCAAAAGCATAGAGTCTGGGAGCAAGGGATGAAAGGACAAGAGGAAGTCTGGATGATTTTGTGCTTTCTTTGTGATTCCTGGTTTGCATCAAATCTCTTTCTAAAAGGGGCTGAAGTAGCTAAGGTTGAGATTAAAATTTTATGTGCAAAGAAAACAGATGTTTGTTAATTAAAATGGAGTTTTATATATCAGGATCAAAAATGAAACAGATGTGGGATTAAACCAATGAGAGCATTATAGCTAGAAGTGGTTTAGTTTATGTGAAACCATTGATTTCCTGATTTCCTCTCAGTGAAGAAATGGTTGCTTTCTCTTACAGTAGATAAAATCATGTGATGGTCATGAATAAGGTCAGACTTTTAGAGTCATCTTCAAAATAACCATGTTCACATGTGAGTGTTGTGCACTGAAAAGCATCTGGCTTCTCGATCTGATAATTAACCATCTTTTTATTCCAGTGGGAAGGAAATGGCACAAACAAGCAGAGGGATACTCTGTGAAGGCTGTGGAGAGTCACTGTGCTCAGGAGCCTATGCTGTCAGCAAACCTGATTGTGAAAATTGCTGGAGGCTGACAGCAGATGTTGGCAATTGCTTCCTTTAGTGTAAGGGTACAGTGAATTTGGCATGTGAATAATAATGGTTAGGTTTATCTTGGTTTTCCACTTTTGATTATTTTTAGATGCTAAAACTTTTGTGTAGGGAACCAGAAGACAAAAGAGGTATGTGAAAGGACTTCAGTACTTGGAAAACACATGAGGAAACATTTAAATACTTGGATTTTCTATTATGATCATTTTACATATATTCTACATTTAATGAACTTGTAATCTCTCGATGATACATAGGTTTCCTTATTTATTCCACATTTTAAAGCAGTATAACTTTTCTTTATATGAGGTCATTTAAAAGAAGAGATGATTTTCTAAATCTTAAAATAAATGTACCAGGTGTATGTGTATATATATATATATATATATATATATATATATATATATATATGTTTTTAATGTCAGAAGGATTCATTTCTATATTCAAAGCCATGTTAATTCTGTTTTCTGCCTTATGTATAATCTTAATTCTCCATTTCCTTTGTAATAGTTTGTCATGGGTTTTTCCAACACTCTAAATCCTGTCCAATGTTACCAGTAGAAAGAGCTTTCCAACTTACGTTGAAAATGCATTATTCTGCTTTTCACATCGGATGCCTTTGCAGCTTAACCCTTTTGTTTCTTCATAATAGAAGTATAACTGATTTAAGCCATTTGCGAATGCTAGCAGTACAAGGCAGTATATGAATAGAAACTTCAAAATGTCCAGGAGCATTCTTCCCAGAGATATTTGTAGAGGTCCCAGGTGAGAATTTGCAGTAAAAAGTGAGATCAGGCGCAGGGAACTGAAGATGTTGGCAATAGCAAATAAAGCCTCAGCTACCAGAGTGGGATGCCACATGTCCCATGATTCTCGTGGGTTAAGAGCACTGTACTGGAAAAAAAACAGAGAAACAAAGGAGAGGTAAAACAAGCACACGCTTACAAATATGTCAGGTTCAGACCTGAGATGCTTTTTTAGGTGACCCAGTACCTAAGAACATCAGCTTATTGTCTGGAAGCTGATGTTCTCTACGACTGTGGTAACAATACTAATTGACACAAAAATAACAGTTTTTTAATTTATAAACTTTAACCAAAGTGCCTTCTTGGTCTGTCCTTGTCATTTGTGATTGTTGTCACTACATGAATTACAACATCTGTCTTTGAATTTTCCCATGGAACTTCAAAAAGAAAGAAAGAAAGAGAAGAAAAATGTTAGGTAGGGGAAATTCAGATTTTATATTGGGAAAAGTAGCAATATCAAGATAGCAAACTACATTATTAAGAAAAACTGTTAAACTTTGAACAAAATAATCAATGACCTTGTAATATATGAAACACTTGCTAATTCTAGAGGAATGCATGTAGGATTAAAAATTACATATGAATGAGTGTAGTAGTCCTTTGTTGTTCTGGAAATAGTAATGTTCAATAAAGACATAAATATCAGTGCTTTGTGCATGGAATATCCTGAATGGAAGTACCATCTAAGTTGAAATTCTATTGGTGGTTAATTGAATTGCCATTTTAAAAATATTTAATATATAGGGAATTCTGTGATTTGAGAAAAATACTTGCCAATTTAAAATTTGATCAGAAAATTTTCTAAAAATATAAGGTAATTGATTAAGATGTCAGTTTCGAATGATCTTAGATATTAAACCACAGAAACAGCCCAACAAAATTTATATTGAGATAAATTTGTATCCTTTAAAAGAGCCAAATGTGCTTTTGAAATATTGAGGTATGAAGCTCTATAAGGAAATCTGTATTAAAACTGAACAAAAATTAAATTTGTTTCTTCATAAACATCACTAAAACAGTATAAGAAAAAAAATGAAAGTTCTATTTCTATATAAGTCCCATCAGAATATTTTCATAGCAAATCAACTTGAAAGGCCTTGACATTTATTAATCAATTAATTCACCTTGAATCTAATAGTATTTTTTAATCTCCCTTGGGGGCAGGGGACATATCTCAAGCTCTTGATATTATTCAATTCTCAGGCTTTTGCTGGACTGACAATTTAAAACAATTAAGTTTGCACTAGAAGAAAATTCTTTTCTATTTTTAAATCCTGATAACTGTTCTTGAACATCCCCATGCATGGTTTCAGCATAAAATAACTAATGATTGCAGACGCAGAAAAAACAGTTAAGATGTTCATCTTATCCATCCAACAAACATTCAGGTGCAAGCTCAGGGTCCCAAACACTACTAATTCTTTCCTCTTAGTTCCCTTCTAAATGATGCATGCTATCTTTTCATTCAAAGACTGAGATCACATTCTCCTTTCTTTCTTCACTTCTCTCCTGAAAGACTTAAACATTTAAAGAGAGATCTATTCCCACTATGTCAATGGCTCATTCCTTTTTAAAAAACCTCTTTATATAACTTAGGACTATATCTCAACCCAAACAAAATATGAAACAGGAAGTATTCTTAAGGATGTGATCATTTTCTTTGAACTTCCTTTTTTATTATTATTTTATTTTTACAGAGTGCATTTTGATTCAAACTTCTCACAACATTTAATGCAATGTGCTTCATGCACATTTTCTCCTATCAAGTATTTACAGATCAGTGATGCAGACATGTACAACTGATTATCATAAAAATTCTCTAATGATCATCACAAAGTGTTCAGGAGTGGAGAAGAGAAAGTGATTATTTCTGGGACTTCTGAAACTAGGAATGAATATAGTTTCTATGTTTTCAAGAGTTTCAGAATCCTCCAAATCCAGTGGAGACGGGCCATGCCCTAGATTTCACACCAGCTCGTCAGTCAGATGTATAATCCATCATCACATTGTGATAAAGTTCGGCTCTTCCATTGATCTACTGGGCATAGAGCCCTTCTTAGTGAATTATCTCAGCTGGGACTCAAAAAAATCACAAGAGTAAATCTTAACAAATAGTAAGAAGTTAGATTTGCCCCAGTATAATTATCCAAGTTGGATACAGAATCTAGCACTTCTGGTAAGTGTTGGGAAACAATGCCACATGAATATGTTCATGTTATACACAGCCAAAGCTTTCTAAGCAAAACATCCTGGTATCTGAGTTAAATGATGTTTGAATGGCAAACAACCTTTGAAAGTTAAAGACAGAGACCTCCTGAGAGACTTAGAAATATCTCCTCTGGTGCCATCTGCTTACATTCTCAGGATAATAAACCTAGGGACCTTCATCTCCCCAGAAAGAATTTATTTACTTAACAAAGTTAAGGTCTTTCTCTCTCCTTCTCTGGAGGAAAGATCGGTGGCTGGCTCAGCTGCATCATATAAATTCTGAGATTCATAATTTCTTATTTCCTCTCTGGTGGTACAAATCTCTGGTACACACAGGGTGCAGCTGGCTCTCACTGTCCCCAAGGGTGAACTGGAATGTGCGGAACTGATGATAAGATTACAATGTAAGCAAATAATTCGTCTGTTCTCTGATCCAGAAGCTGTTAGGGATAAGTCGAGATATAAACATTGAACAATTACTTCTTGATTTTTGTTCTATTAAGCTTTGTTTTAAATTTGTCTCTTGTCATTCACATTTACATTTTTTCAGGCTTTTAAATATAGTCTTTGTTTTATGAAATTCAAAAATTCTTATAAACCATGATGTTCTTTTAATTTGTAGGGAATAATTATAATTCTTTAGTCATTAAATTTATTTCTCCATCTTTACAATTGGGAATTAAAATATTAACTTGGAATTTATAATTTTTCTTTTATTCAATTATTTTAGACGTTTTTCTTTAAATAAAATTTACACTCATTTTTCATCTTCGCATTTTCAGCTCTGTGCTGTCTTATTGGTATCATTGGTAAGTTCCTCTATCTTAAATTGAACAGTTGAGTTTGCTTTTCATCTCATTCCACTGACTCTCCCTGGGTGTTTTTATTGATTTGATTTCAAATCTCCAGCTCTATCTTTTTTAGAAAGGGTCTCATCAGCCCAGGCTGGTCTCAAACTCTTGGGCTCAAGTGATTCTCCTGCCTCAGACTCCCTAGTACCTGAGATTGCACGGATGGGCCACCATGCTGGCTTCATGATTCATCTTTTAGTCACGACCCTCAACGTCACACCTCTAACTCTGACTGCTCACCTCGTTTATATTCTACTGTCTGGTTGGCTTTTCTGCTTGTATACATATCAGAGGTATCCCAAAACTCACAGACTATAAAAGGAACTTATCACCTTTTCTTCAAACTTTCTGCTGATCTTAATGAATAGGAGGAAATTGCCCAATTCAGAATTTGCTGCTCATCCTTAAATCTGCCCTTCCAAAATTCCAGCATCTATATCCAAACCTTATACATATTCTTCTCTTCTTCATACCCTCACTTCAAGCAGTTCTTTTTTTCTCTCTCAGTTATTATTATGATAGTTTCCCAATGATTCTTCCTGCCTTAAACTTCATCTCTTCAATCATTTATTTCCTCCAAACGAGAAAATAAGACCATATCATATATTGCTTAATATTCTTCAATGACTGAATTGTCTTTGGGATGACATTTTGACTTCTGAACATGTCACAGAAATCTTCTGGAATTTGTGTTCTGACTTCCTTTTAAAATTGACTTACCACTGTCCCTAGTTAGGTTCCCAATCCCCAGTTCAAAACGTTAGTCCTGGTGAGTCTCCAAATGAGACACATATTTTTAACAAAATGCCTTTTCATGACTGCTGGGCCCTTTGTACAGAATGATTTTAAATTCTAATCATTTCGATTGCTCAGCAGTTATTCATTCAGCAGACGTAGCTGCAAGCCTATTCTGCATCAAGCACCATCGTCAGGGTTTTCAGTGGTGACGAAGGGAGATACAGCCCATACCACAACCTTAGAATGTAGTGAAGAAGACCGACATTCATCAAATAATGATAATTTTTCCTCCCTCTGATCAGTGCTTTCTCCCAGAGATGAGTGGACACTGGGATCATCAGGGACCAAAAGTGGTAGCCCCATATTGTAGAATACTCCGGAGGGAAAAATTAAGAGCTATTCAAGCATTGCCAGCATTTCTAGAAACATCAAGTCCTGTTTTCCTCTTTCTTTCAAGTATTTGTTTTGTCATTCTACTCCGAACATAATGTGACTGTGCCACATGCCTTCCTTTCTATACAGATTCCTTTTTAAGAGGACTGCTCCTTTTGTAGATCTATGTAATAGGATGTGTAGCCTTGGGTTACTGGCCACTTTTTCCTGCAGGGAGCTTCATCTAATGCATTTTAACATGCTAGACATCTAGTAGAGTGTTTTATATGTAAGAAGCTCCAAAAGCACTCGAGGCAGAAGAATCATACATATACACCAAGATATGGTGTTTCCTTGTATAAACGAGAGTAGCTTGTTATACCTGGAATGCAGAGGGTTTAGGAACATAAGATGAGCCTGAGATGCAGTTAAAGCCAAGTCATGAAGACCTTGGCAGAAGTATCAGTAGAAGAAAATGTAATGAATCACAATAATGGACAATGAGTTCCTTGAATATGAGAACATACGTTGCTTCATCTTCATATTCTCTTATAACATCTGAAGCATACTGATGAAAACCAAGCAATCAATCAAAATGAATAAAATTTAATGGATATATTATAAAATATTTATAAAAAATATTTATAGTTTGGATCTAAAATGTCTCCTAAGGGCCCTTGTCTCCAGCCTGGCGTTATTGGGAGGTGGTAGAATCATTAGAATGGGGGGTTAATAGGAGATTTCAGGTCACTGGGAGGCATGCCCTTGAAGGAGACTGTGAGAACCTGGTCTCTTCTACTTTGCTTTCTTTTCCAGGTATGAAGTAAAGAGTTTGCTCCTCCATGTACTCCCTGCCATGATATATTACAATAGCACCAATAGATATGAACTGACATCTCCAAAACTGTGAGCTAAAATAAACCTTTACTTTTCATGAGTTGATTTTCCCTAGTATTTGTTATAGTAATAAAAAGCTAATCCATTTGTCTTATAAGATTAAATAGAAGACATATTAGTTTTACTGTGTGTTTTACAAGGTGAAAACTTTTCCTTTCCTATAGATAATTCAGCAATGAAAGGCAATCGGAAGTCAAAGGACTTTCTCTTCTAGTAGATAATTCTAGATTAAACAACTGGGATTTAAATACCTTTAGCTCTCTTCCACAGAATGAAATAACATTTTAGAAATCCCAATGCTTTGAGGAGTAGCCTTGTTACATCATTCATGAACGGAAACAATATTTGTCCCATTCTATCTGATAATAGGAAGAATTATTAAAATATACCCTTAGAAATGTTTAGAAGAATGATGCTACTAAAAATCCATCCTGTTTAATATTTTTATTCATAATTCTTATTTTTGAAAATGTTTAAATTGTACAGTAAAACTATATAGAAATTTAATCATTCTTATCAAAGGACTGAAAGTAAATATTTAAGTGACAAGTTCTATGTGGAAAATGGGATGGATATTATTTAGGAATAAACTAGCCCTAATGAAGCTGAAGGAACATTAAAAAATTGTGCCCTCAGGCATCAACAAACTACTGATTAACATTTCATATACAGTGAGAACAGGAAATGATTGACAAATTTTCCTCTTGAGAATTAGAAGTATATTTAAGAAAAAAAATCCAGTCTGTGAGCTGTAAAATGCGAAGACATCAAAGTACTAAAGGAAGCACCACAAACACTGCATGTAAGGAGGAGCATGTTGAAGTCATATATTTTTGTGCTGTGTCTTTGCACATTATGATGCTGTTGCACTGCATATGCAAATTAAAAGCTACTACTGGATACTTATATTAGGTTCTTTCCTATGGCATGGAATTTATTGATTTAATCTTTACAAAATATCCTTTGGGGACTGATTATTATTATTGTTTTACAGAAAAGAACTTTGAAGCACAGATTAAGTAACTTGTTCCAAATAACATGAGTAAGAAATGATATAAGCAGTAGTCATGTCAACTATAGTTTCAGAATCCAAACTTAACCATGATCTTGGTTAGCAGGATATGCTGTACTGTGATTCTTGAGGGTCCCCAAAAGGTCTATGTGTTAAAGACTTGGTCCCCGGTCTGTGGCAGTATTGAAAGGTTGTGAAGTCTTTAGCTGTAGAGCCTACTGAGAGAACATACATCATTAGGAACCTACCCTAGTAAAGGATTGTGGGACACACCCTGCCTTCTCTTTCTCTCTCTCTTTCCTAGCCATGAGGGGAGTGGTTTTGCTGTTCCTTAAGCTTCTGTAATAATGCACCACCTTACCACAAGCTCAAGGCAACAGGTCAATTGATAATTAACTGAAACCTTCAAAATTGTGAGTCAAAATAAACCTTTTCTCTTTATCTATTAATTTATCTCAGGTATTAGTTATAGCAATGGAAACTGACTAATATAGGATATTTTGTGTGCATCATAGACCCCCCCCCCGCCACACACAAAGTGGATGAATTACAGAAGATTGATTGCCATGAACTGCTTCTCCTCAACCGAATTGTTGTGTTCTTGCTGTGTGATGGTATTTTGAGATGGTACCTTTTGGATGTAATTAGTTTTAGACAAGGTCATAAAAGTGTGGCACTCACGATGGGACTAGTGTCTTCATAGGAAGAGACTTTGAATACCTTGAATGATCTGTCTTTCTGTTTCTCTCTTCCTGCTATATGAGGACACAAGGAGAAGGCGAGTATTTATAACACAGGTAGAGAGCCCTCAGCAGAAACCAGTCATGCTTGCACCTTTATCTCTTAGACTTCCAGCCTCCAGAACTGTAGGAAAGAAATTTCTGTTTTTTCAAACACACGATGTATGAAATTTATGAAGACAGCTTGAGAAGACTAAAACAGTGGACCAATTAAATACATATGGACACTATGGCCAGGCCTACTCTAAAAGATTCTCCATCTGAACATCCCAATTACAGAAAGGGTTTTCTCTTTGTAGGATGACACTTTTTTTTTTTTGTTTTTTTTTTTTTTTTTTTTTGGTGTGTGTGTGTGTTTGATTCCAAAAAGACCTGCTATTGGATTTTATTTTTTTCCTATTTATGTACCCTCGGATATCAGGTTGAACCAGTACAATGCCAGCAGAGGTCCTAGCTGAGACTCTTCACTAATCTTGTCTAAAGCACAATAGGTGAGTCTTTTATTTACTAGGGAGCAATATTAAGATGATTTCATCAACCTCATACTTCATAATTAATAAATCACCTATCTTGATGATCTTACCTCTTATATTTTTCTCAAATCCAACTTTCTATTAGTTACCCTAGGTCTACTGCTCTATTTCAGGCATTCATCATTATTTGAATAATTTTTGTTTGAATATCATTAATGGATTTTCACCCTCTGTAGGGTAGAGTTTAAACTTCATATCACAATGTAGATAGTACCTTCCATCCTTTCCCTGTCCCCATTTCCAAGATCTTCCCTCATGTAGGACTCTGCTTTACTTATTTTGAATCATGCACATTGTGCCTTTTCTCTGTCCAGTGCTCTTGCATGTTCATGAGTATGACAGATGTTCACTTTCTCTGTCCTTTATATATTTCCATTCCATTACACTTCCAACACTGCTTTACAGTAAAGTTTCATTCCTTTTTTGATGCTATCATTACCCCTGTTCTAGACTTCATTATATTAAAAGAGGCTATTTATATACTTTTGTCCTTCACCCACCTGACTGTGAGCTACTCAAAGGCAGATCCTATATCTAAGGAATTCTTACATTCTCAGCAATCAAATCAAAAGCTGATTTCTCAGTGAGTGCCAATTAAAGCTTATTGGTTAAATCAACTGTTAGACATGATAAAGGCAAGTATGAATCAGGAGTTCAAAGTCTTTTTAAACTAAAATGAATTAAAGTAAATTGTTATCTCATGGACTCTCACTATATGAGGAAGACAGGAGTAAAAGAAAAAGAAGCTGACAATTAGTGCTTACCTGGTAACAGGTACTTATCAATTTATTTACATCTCCTACTGAAAGTCTAAGGTTGAAACTATTATTTTCCTTATTTTATAGATGAGATGAAGAGAGGTGAAGAAACAAATCCAAGGTCCCCCAAATAGTAAGTGATGGAGTAAAGGAACGAGTCCAAGAAATGTGATTCCGAAGTGCATGCCATTAAGTATACCCACATGACTCAAACACACACACATTGTACAAATCATTCAAAGAACACCTCATGATTCATATTTGCAACCATTGCTGAACTTCTATGACTAAAGCATGTCCTGAAGTTTTCATTCTCCTTAGGTCATCTCCACCTATGGTAATTGCTGGATCCTACCCCGTAAACATTTTTCTGCTACCTTTCCTTCTTCATCACTTGGGGTGAGTGGGTTTATTCCAAATATAAAGCTCCCCTGTAGTAGTTTTTATAGTAAAATACATTTGATCTCTGCGGAATTTATGACATTTTAAGTAAATTGAAATCCCATATCTTAAAGTCTTGAGGCAAAAAATCCACAAGTACCGTTTGTATCTGTTCATGTTCATACAACATACCAGAGTTCTCATAAATAATAAAATATATACACTATATGTAAACACTATGTGAATATTATATATTTAGTTTAAATATTCTCTGAAAGAAATGTATGGGTTCCTTTTGGACTCAACCCTACATTTCTTTGAGCTATTAAATGAGATCATATAATATAATGCTCTTCAAGGTGTCTACCTTAAACTCGAAAGAGTCATCCAATTTTTAGACTGGATATATGATCTGAGTAGACATTTACCAAAAGAAGAAATGCAAATGAACAACAGCACATAAAAATACTCTACATTACTAATTATCAGGGAAATGCAAGTCAAAACCAAATGAGATATTATTTCACCCCAGTCAGAACTGTTACTATCAACAAAGCAAAAAAAAAAAAAAAAATTGGTGGTGAGAATACAGACAAAATAGAACTCTTATACACTGCTGGTGGGGATGTAGTTAATATAGTCATCATGAAGAATACTGTGGTGGTCCCTCAAAAAACTAAAAATAAATCTACCATATGATCCAGTCAGGTCACTTCTGGGTATATATTCAAAGGAAATGAAATCAAAATATCAAAGAAATACGCATACTCCCATGTTTATTGCAACACTATTAACAATAGAAAACACATGAAATTAATTGAGGCATCCATCAACGAATGAATGGATACATAAAATGCAATGTAAATGCACAACAGCATATTACTTAGCCATAAAAATGAATGAAATCTTATCATTTGTAGCAACCTTGATGGAACTGGAGGATATTATACTAAGTGAAATAAACCAGACACCGAAAGACAAGTATTATATGTTTTAACTCTTATATGAAAGTTGAAAAAGTGAAAGTGAAAGTAGAAGAGAGTAGAATGAGGATTATGAGAGGCTTGGAAAGGTAGGAAGTAGGGGGATATAGGGATGTGGGATAATAACCAAAATAGAGTTTGATAGGAGAAATAAGTTCTGGTGTTCTACACCACAGTAAGTGTCCACAGTTTACAAAAATATATATTTGTGGAGAACTGGAAGAGAGGAGCTTGAAGTCTCCAAACATGCATGATAAAGAGATAGAAGTAATAATTGTCCTGATTTACTCTATAAATATTGTATGCATATGTTGAAATAATTCACTGTCTCCTAAATATGTACAATTATTATATGTAAATTAAAATTTAAAATTAAAATAAAAGAACAAAAAGTTCAATGAAATGCTTTCTTAGATTATCTACATGGGTACTATTGCTGAAAATTTGTTAGAAATGCAAATTTGACTCTTGTCTTAATATTCCTAATTTTAAATATGGGGAGGAAGAAACGGAGTCTGTGTTTCAGTGAGCCCTCCTGGTGATTCTTATGTACCTGGAACTTGGAAAGAATTGCTACTGTCATATAGTCCCAGAATATTGTGATAACCAGGAGAACCAGAATAAAACCCCATATACATTAATTTTTAGTAGAAGGAGGTCTAAAATGACTTTGCAGATACATCTAAGGATCATTGTAGAGGAAGGAGGATTGAACAAGTACGCACTTAAAAAGAGACCAGTAATCTCCTACATATGTATAAAATTTCCTTTAGATAAGAAACTACCTTCTACTGTCTTAATAAACTGCTCAAGGTCATTAGCATCAGTGCACACAGGTAAAATTACCAAAATATGTCCCTATTCTTAAAATAGCTTTCTCTCCATAAAATTGATAGACATTTATTTTTCTTAGTATTTTTTAGTATTTTGATGAGGTAACACTTGAAGTGACCAAAGGCTGAAAATTATGATTTTTCTTACTTTAAGCATTTCGATCCCAACAGATCTGAATATGGTACAAAGACTCAGGCCACTATTTTAAGACTCCAACTAAATGAATAAGAGTTCACTTACATGTTAGTATTTTCTAGTTCACAACATTAAATTGCATGCATTATTCATGTAGTACCCAATTAGAAGCTCTTTGTTGTTTTTTGAACATCAATTCACTAATCATTTTGAAATAAATTATTTTTTTAAAGGAGGAGAAAGGAAAGAGGCAAAATAAAAGACAGGAAGGGGGAGAAGATAATGCTTTGGTATGAAAAAAGTCCCTCCAAGCACAAAATAATTCCAATTGTTATCGCAGAACAAAAATGTTTTATGTAAATTATGTGGTTGGCGATAAGATTGATGTACAAAATCTGGGGGAGTAACGGGTATGTGACTCCGCACACTGTCATGTTGAATGGAAAGAGAAGAAAGGAATTATATTCTGCTCTAATTATATCAAACTCTATTCGTTTAAACTGAAATAATAATTTCAATGCTTTGAAAGAGTAATATTTTGATCTGTCTACGAAGTTTTATCTATTAGTTATAACTGATAAAAATAGATTTAGTTTAAAAAAATTAAATAGTATTTCATGTAGTATTTCCTTAGAAGTGGAAAGAATTGGAACTAGCGTAGCTACTATGTGTAATTGTGAGGCATTATTTTAGTTAAATGCAAGAAAACTGGATGATAATTTCTAAGTGCTTTTTAAGACTTGTTTTGTGATTACAGATTATGTATTATCTATGCATTTTAACTCTATTAATACAATCATAGGCTGATTCATATCACATAGAAACCTCGGCACCTTTATTAACAAAATCAAAAGCAGTGGAAGGCATATCATTAGTCATGAGAACTTGAACTTTACCAACAATGTAAATAACAGTTACCTTTACAAATGCAACAATTTTCAAGGAGATTGTTGCTAAATATAAGGAGTTCATCACAAAATCCATTAGATTCCACCAATCATGGATGTAATCTTGAAGTCCACCATCCCACATCTGTTTGATTTCTCCCCATATAAAACCTGCAATTATAGAAAGGTTCATTGTAAGTATGCTTTTCAATCAAATCACTGAAGAAAGAGACATGCAATTTAGTAATTATAGACTGTGAAGCTGCAAAAGACCAGGTAGTTACATGAGATATAACATCTATTTTTACATTTGAGTCCCAGACAAAGACTTTCAGGACACTAATTCTATCAAATGCAGTTAGGTCAGTTTCACTTTCTTTTATTTATTTGACAAATCCATAAAAGTACGGTTTTAATTGAACTGTAATTCCACTGTAACTATATACTTTTCTTATTGGAAGATGTCATAACATTTTATTGTAAGCAAATACCTTGAGATATAGTCTTCTCCTGAGCCAAAATGACTTCAAAATTTAAAAAAAAGTACATCTAAAAAACATAATTGGTTTTAAACAATCAAGGTATCCTTTTGGCATTTTTATGCATTTAGTGCCTTTAGAGCTCTGATTTTGGTCTCAGAGAAAGGAAGATAATAATGTTCATGATAATTTGTCAAAATATATCTAGCAATAGCTTCAAAGAACAGTCTGATGAAAATATAAATCTCTTTCCTTTATTATGGTTACACTTTAATATAAATATACTGTATACATAATGTATTTTATTTTACAATGCTTCATTTTCTATGAAGTGCTTATAAAATATCAATGTAGATTATCATTTTATCTCCATAACCTTATTAAAATATATAATGCTATCTTTGCAGCCCAATAATGACAGAAAAGTCAAAATATCTAAAATCAGGAAATATTAAAAGATAAATATGGTATTTTAAATATGTTACTCTCAGCAAACAATGAGATATCTTTAAGAATAATAATCTGGAATGTAAAATGTTTAATATAAAATTTGCTAACTGCTGAAAATACAGAAAGGTAGGAGTATTGCTCCTATGTTAAAAGCAAAGATTAAATAAGCAAATCATTATCTATGAAAATCATAACTTTTCATATATTCATAAGAGAGAGAAGAAATCACAGGGCATAAATTTCAAAGAAAAGCACATTCATACCAAAAGAACCATGATATGAACCTTTAGCTCAGAGAGTAGAGGAGCTAGGTACAGAGGCACCATACAGGAGAGTCAGAAGAATGCAGCAGATTTCAAACTAACTTCTAAAGGCTGGGTGCTGGCTCACAGGAGAGAACAGAACCCTGGGGAGAGAGATGCAAGGAGTTTCCTTCCATTGCCCACCCACTGCTCAAGAGAAAGATTATAGCCAAGCCTGGAAGGACAAAGAGGCTGCCTCTGTGGAAAAGGCACACAGCTCTCACCAGACATAATAACTCTCTTGAAGAGCAAAGTACTTTAGCCCTATGCAAAGACAAGAGACAAGAAACTGCTGTGTCTCAGGTTTACACCAATAACTTTTGAGGTTTCCTATCACTGGGGAAAGGGCAGAAAACCCTGTCCTGTACATGCCCTCAAACATTTGGCGGCTATGAAAAGCAGGGTATGCATCACTGAGAATCTCCATTCCCAATGCATAGAGGACTGCCTTAGTCTACCTCTTCCCATCCATGAGCAGGCTAACACCAGACAGCAAGCAGGAGCTGACAACCATCGAGGAGGCGCAAAAGTCTGTGTGTGGAGACTACCCTTGGAGGCACAGGTGTGCAAGGAAGGTCAAAAGTTGTGGGTGGAGCAGGGACACTGAGAATGGCCCTCTCCCTGAAGGCAGAAGTGTTATGGCACCTGACTCTGACTGCAGCCAAACAAGAGGCAAACTCAACTCAGCAACTGACATTCTCACCCCAAACTCCTGCAATGACCCTTAAGAGAAGACAAATGTGCATTTTCAGGTATTAAGTGCTACAGAAGTACATTTGACAAGCACTTGACAAAATTAACCTCCATCCATTCATGACAAAAACTTGGAGCAAAATATGAATAGAAAGGAAATTTTTCAATTGAAAATACACAACTACCAGCATTCTCATTTATTCTATAAAGGGTGTGGGAATAAATAATTCAGGCTTTGCAAATAATGAATGGCCATGCCTGTGTTCCAGTGAAACTAGAGAAACTGCAATGGGGCCAGATACACCTTGCGGGGTCATAGTTTACTGACCCTTGTGGTGGTGGTTACATGACAGTATGTGTCAATATTTTATATCTTTGCACATGCACAGCTGCCAAAATAGTGCTATAACTTAATTTGAATGAATGCAGTAAAAATTATGAGCCTGATACTGATAAATGAATATTAGGATAGATAAAAATAAACAAAAATAATAAATATTATAATATGCTGATTATATGTAATATATGTTACTATACTTATGTTTTACATTTTCTACATGTTTGAAAAATATAGAAGCACAAAAGTTCCCAAATAGCCAAAGCAATCCTGAGCAAAAACAATAATGTTGAAGGCATCACAATATCTGATTTTGAAATGTACTATAGAACCATTGTAATAAAAACAACATAGTATTGGGATGAAAACAAACACATAGACCAATGGAATAGAAAAGAAGATTCAGGACTAAATTCACACATAAAAGGCCATTTGATTTTCCACAAAGAAGCCAAAAACATACTTTGGAGAAAAGGCAACCTCTTCAACAAATAATGCTGGGAAAACTAGACATTCATCTGTAGAAGATTGAAACTAGACCCTTATCTCTCACCTTTATATGAAAACCAACTCAAAATAGATCAAACACCTTAATGTAAGATGAGAAACTTTGAAACTCCTACAAGAAAGCATCAAGAAAACACTTCAAGATACTGATACAGGCAACAATTTTCTACACAGGACTCCAATAGTTCAGGAAATAATAGCAAGAATTGGCAAATTTCTCTAATAGCAAAAGGAATCACATCAACTTAAAAAGTTACTTCACAGTCAAGGAAGCCATCAGTAGCGTGAAGAGACCATGAGAGAATAGGAAAAAAATCTTTGCTGGCTATTCATTTGACAAAGAGTAAATATCCAGAATATATACTGAATTTAAAAATTAACACATAAGAGCAAGTAACCCAATCAATAAAAAGGGCAAATTAGATGAATAGACAGTTCTCAAAAGAAGTATAAATGTCCAATAAATATATGATAAAATGCTCAACATCTTTAACCATTAGGGAAATGCAATATTTAAATTTTAGATACATTTGAATTTATAACTCAGATGAGAATTGATTTCGGGTGAACTAGTGTTCTATTTTAAAGTCTGCTATAGATCACTGCTTGGTTCTAGATTGGGCATTTACACCCTAGTTCTTCCCTTGAGGCTCCTTTCATAAATAAATCTCTCATGAGAGTTCAGCTAGGGTAGAGAAACAATTATGAGGGTGATAATATTCTCCACCTTTATATCAAAGGAAGGAGTACATTAGAATGGAACATGATTCATGCTCTGGATTTTAGGACTAGTGGGAAACCAAATTTATTTTATTCAATGAGAAAAATTACTTGGCACACAAGCAAACACTCCCCTCTCCTATATCTGAAAGGCCTTTTCCTTCTCTTCTGGGAATAGTCTTAGAATTCAGCTGACACCCACATTTTACACAAGAAAACTAAGGCCCAGAGAAACCATAATTGAATATGAATTGCCTAACATACTATACTTGTACATTTTCCTATTCTTGAAGTGTTAGAGAACAGCTTGTTTATTTTGTCTTGCATGAAATTCTGCTAAATCATATAGATTAGAAGGTGTGTATGTGTGGTCGTTGACTGGATGAATGCATTTCTAGTTAATTTTTAGTAGAAGGGCACAGTGATAAGAACTGGCTGTATCAGGCGAGGGAGGTGCCAGGGTCAACTGAAGTAGCAATCAACTTTATAACCTTGGCCTAGCAGTCTAATCTCTCTAGGTCTCGTTATCTCTCTTCAAAGAGAAGTTTGGATTATATGACTTCCAGGAAATAGGTTTCTACCCCAGTTGAATAAATTGCCAGGCATTGCCTCTTCCTGTTTATATAAAGTTCAGAATTTTATTAAAATTGGTCATGATAATAGCTTCCATGAGAGATTAAAAAACTGTCCTGTACAAGAAGACAGATCTGCTCTTGTCTGCCCCAGAAAGCAGAAGTTGGACATTTTTACTTCTGACCCAAAATTAAAAAAAAAAAAAGTTTCTTGGAGATTAGAGGTTGCTCTAAAGCTGCAATAAAGGTAAAGATTTCAATCTAGATCCTAGAATATCTTCCATCACTTTTATCTCAAAGAAATTCTGGCAATGAGTGGAAACCTCTCTAGGTAATCTCTAACATTCATTTCATACTGATGCATTTATGATTCAGTTGTTTCCATATTTGTATGTATTATAAATAAAATATATCTTTAAAAGTATCTACTAAACAGTCAGAGCATTTATGGTAAATGCCTTTTACAAATATATTGTGTTATCACTCTACCTGCTTCTACCAAATTGTAAATTCACACGTGACTTACCACACCAAAATAACTAACTTCAAATATTTTGTAAATCATTCTTTAGAGGAAAAATGTACTACGACTAATTGCTGTAGAGGACAAAGGAGAGGCACTGGGAAGGAATTATAACAAAGCAGTTATGGTATCAGCATAAAATATATTTTAACTTGAGAATTCCAAATAACTGAGAAGACTGTGATTCCATGAGGTGGGTTCTAGGAAATGGCATTTCAATTGAACATTTATATTGGATCATCTCTAGGATTTCCTAAGGAAACTAACAAGAAACACAATTTAATTCCGATATATTAGAGTTTTTTTTTTCCTGTGGTTCAAGGAGGCAGCATTAAATATGATTTTCCTGACCACCCAAAGTCTTACCTCACTTCTGATCTTTAAAAGGCACGAAACTAAGAAAAACAGATCTTGAAGAAATTGGGAACTCACTCCATCACTTTTTCTGAACTTGAGCTATAGATAAGACTGTCACTCAGTGCTTGTTGAGTAATGGTTTGTAATCTTTAGTTTTAAGCACCATCATAGAGTACCAGCTCATAGAGTGAATACTATACCTGTCTGATGGGTATTGATTTCTGTCGGCTATGAGCATGTTAACGAAATGCAAAGTTTCATTTCTTCTGGTGGTACAACATTTTGGAAGAAATAAGCCATTAGAAAAATAGATGGTGCTATTAACTAACCAATAAAGGCATCCAGATAAGTAAACTATTCATGGCAACTAAAAAGCCTAAAGAGAACAAAACTTGAGGGAGCTGCTGTCACAAAATGTGTGTCCTGTTCCCACAATGGGAACATTTCAAAATTGCACTTTGCTGTTTATAAGCAGATGACATGATTTCTCAGCGTTGTGGTGGAGTCCTAATTACATAGATTGATGTTAAGACCGCGGGGACCAAGGAAGGAAAGATCGTAGTGCAAATGAGTCAGAGGACTTTCTTTTAAAAAATATTTGTGGATGCCTGGAAGCTTTTACTGTTTTTTTTGTTTTTTGTTTTTTGTTTTTGTTTTTGTTTGTTTTTTTGTACCTTTCTCATAACATTTTCACTGAGGGCAGTTTGAATGTTCTATTTTTTCCTGTCCTGTGAAGCTGGCTAAAGGATGAGAGGAATAGGCAGTTCACAGATGCCACATTTAACAGCCCCAATTTCAAGTGAAAGATGTGTAATTCTGCAAACAGGTCTCTTGTTTTACGTCCCTTACTGTTGGTACTTAAACAAATAGTAAACAGCCATCTCAAAGAGCAAGTCACCTTCCCACCCATGGCCAACTCCAAAGGGCCTGTTATTCAAACCCCAAAGCAGTCAGGGATCTGACCTTGAAATCTCTTTATAGAAAACTGAGTTCCATGCTGAGGCATCAAATCAATGAAGATTAAAAAAACAAAAAAAGAAACAAACAAACAAAAAAAAAAACACGAAGAATTCCCCCTTGCTAGAATTTTGCTGTGTTTTGTTTCTTAAATCAGGGAATAAAACAGTTGTCTCTAGTCAGAATCCTGCTTCTGCTCGAGAAGAAATCTCAATTCTGTAAGTTTTCTTACTTGGCAGAGACTCACATCATATGTAGTACCAACACTCACCTAACCACCCAAAATCTTACCAGCATTTAGTTAAGGGGCAGCTCCTGTGGTCTCAGCATCACGTTTAAAGCCTATACAAAAATGAAGACAAGGGACTCACTAACCACTTTCTGAGGACAGTTTACAGATAATGATAGCCAAGCTTTTCCATCTGAGATTACTAGAGACTCTGGGAGCATATCTATGAGCAACCATCCACCTTTATCCTCAGGGTCTCTGCAGAGGAAGAAGTAGGAAGGTGGATAGTCAGAGAGCCATGAGGTCAGGAGAGTGCAGTTTTTGCACTATGAGGGAATAAATATCAGAGAGAAAAGGAGGTGGCTACTCACCAATACTATTAATACTACTCAAGCAAAGGAGACTCCAAGAAAATCCCACAAGTCTACAGATTTTGAGGAGAAAATGGTGTCTTATTTCTTTCTGGAGTGTCTACTTGGGCAACGGGCTTGCTTATCTCTTCCTGGATCTAGATCATAAGGGAAGATTGCGGAATAGTGGGGTTCAGCTGCAGAACAGTTGAACCTCTTGCCATTTGATGTGGCAAGGTTCCTTGTTATCTGAGTCAGTGCATGTTAGAAGAGTAGGCTGAGTGTGAGCCATGTCTCCAGTAACCCAGAGCAATGTGTTAGGGCCACAGGACTGCAATAGAACTGATTTCTCCTCATAGGAGTTGAGGAACTGAAAGATGTCAGAGTTTGAATCTGATTCTGAGAATCATGCAGTGTGGAGGCAAGATAGGACTCTTTACAGGTCCTTCATCCAACTCAGGAGAGTCAGCATGTCAAAGTCTGTCACTCAGGCTACTTGGTAATTTCCAGAGGTGAGGGGCACTCAAGAAATATCTGTGACCCCAGTACCATTTAAGTCATGTAGATGTTTGACTTCTCCTGTTATCCCTCTTCACTAAAACCATTCAAACTGAGAAAACCCCTGCATCCCTCCTTCCTTCCCAGTGTTGGAGAATGAGGAAAGATGGACAACCCAGGTCCTTTAAGCAATGGGTCTGGATTTGCTTCAAAGAGAAAATCTTTAAACTGATTTGAACTAAACTGGGTCTGCTTTTTAATAACTCAGTATCAGGAAACTGTTATCTAATTGTGATATCATTAAAGAACAGGGAAAAGATATTAGATTAGAGGTTAACTGAGGAGAGTGGTTGGAGGAGGTTAACTGAGGAGAGTGGTTTGAGGTTTAGATTCTAATAAGTTGGGACTTCTTAGTAAAACTATTTCATGAGTATGAAATTTGCATAAAACTTGACTTCCAGAATCATTTCTCCATCTTGAATGTTTAAGTACCTCTGCAATTTCTGAATCAGCCAACCATGATGATCATTTAAAACCTTAATTTCTTGTAAGAATCCACAGTGATTATGATTTTGGTCAGCAGACCATACTTAAAGAACCACCAATTTGATGGGGGCAGCGAATGCTTAAATATTCTTAGTTTGACGACATTTAAAAACCTTTGAACCAGTATGGCTTTAACACAATTATTTTAGCATTAGAGAAAAAATGTAGGGATACACAATTCAGGAAATACATATTTTCAAAGTTTTCTAAGAAAGGATGCTATGTTAGTTTTAGATCATGATTAGAATGTAGAACTTGAGCATTCTGGAGTATCTGATAGCTTCTGACCTAAATATAGTTATTTAAAAATCAAATGGGAAATTCGTATCACTGTGGTAGCATTCTGTTTATAGGATTTCTGTTTAATTAAAAATTTTCCAAGAAAACCAAGTGGTAGGATACTTGTGTCAATGGGAAAATAATGGACAAACATTTCTCCATGTTTTTGCTGAAGTCGCCTTTTCAATGAGTAACAGCAGCTGTTTAATATACATTTTCAAATGAGTGAATGCTAATTTTTTGCTGTGAAGATTACTTCTGAATATTTTAAAGACAAATATGTACAATATGTATTTATCTCTTTACATTTTCCCTTACACACACACACATACATACATTAATACAACACTAAAACATTAATAACATTGGAAGCAAGGAAATTCAAACCTAAGTCTCAGCAACTGAAACATGGGAACCAAAAAGGAAACACCTCAAAGTCATATCAGAGGACTTCCTTCCTTCTTACTTGGTGTAGCTTGTTCCTTTCTATATTAGTCATACACACTGTGTTTTAGACCAGAGAGGGCGTAGTAATGACCCAGTGGGGATATGAAGGTGGTGGTTGTGATAAGTTTGGTGTTGACAAATATGATATTCAATGTTAAATTATATCAGATGTGCATGTTAGCGTGTTACACCTTTAATAAATTTATAGACTGTCAAATTTCATCTGTGTAAAGATCTAGGGTGGGAAAACAGAGGCAGAGAAGGGTAAATATAGAGATTTAGGTTCCTGGGCAGTTTGAGGTCCTATAATTTTTTCTCTACCATTTCTGGGTCAGTGTTTCCTAGAGGACAAAAACTCTAACTCTGGGTTTGAATCTAGCATCTCCCACTTGCTAGGTGTTTAATGCTGCACAAGGGATCTAGCTTCTCAAAGCCTGCTTTCTCTCTGCGAAATGATATATTATTTTAATTATTATTATTATTTATCATGGTTAAATGGAGTAGAGTTACTGTAAAGTTCACAGAACATGAATTTAAATCATTCAGCCTTCTGCCTAAACTTTTAGGGGCACTCCAATAGATGAATGGATAAAGAAAATGTGGTATATATATATATATACCCAATGAAATATTACTCAGTCATAAAGAAGAATAAAATTGTGGCATTTGCCAGTAAATGGATGGAACTGGAGACTCTTATGCTAGGCAAAATAAACTAATCCCCAAAAATCAAAGGCCAAATGTTGTCTCTGATATGTGGATGTAACACACTGTAAGGTGGAGGAGGGAAAAATCGATTCTGCTATTATTACCACTATCACTGAAACGCCTATTGTTATTTTAAACTAATGAAAACCAATCTAAGTGTTCCTCTCCTCTTTCACTTTGACCCTGCTTTTTCTGGTTTTTGATCCTCTTGTTCTATCTTTTCTCTTCTTCCTTGAACCCTCTGAACCATGCTGCCAAACATTTTCTGAGGGTCTATAGATTTCAGATTCCTTGTATTAGATTGGTATTGCATTGCCACAATCTAAAATAATTAACTTTCTCTCCAATAAAGAAGGCACTTAGTGAGTACTAATAGATCCACAGAAATAAAGATTTATAAATGATATATTGTGTGAGATTTTTCTGTGTTAGTGTTGAGAACCCCATCAAGATAACCTTAAAATAAATATTTTCTCCCACAGTTAAATAGGGATGTAAGAATTATCTCTCATTCTGCAATGGCTATCTGATTCCTTTGAAAATGAAAATACTCCTTTTAAATTAAAAACTAGATGTTCGACAGCTGTGTTTTAGACTACACGTTTCTGCATCCAGTTTCCTGAGATTGTTTGAGCCCTATGCTAAGTCGGAGAGAAAGAATAAGTTATAGGCTAGTTTGTTATCATTAAAGAAGTATCTTTTCAGCTCTAGAAGGGGCTTGGTGATTCAAGGGTGGGGATGAAAATATGAATCCTTAAAGCCACACCATATTCATGACTATTGCACAGAAGATGAACATACAGGTGCCTAGGTGTGTGACTCAGCAATGGAACACAGATTCAGCATGTGTGAGGTCCTGGGTTTACATCCCAGCACCAGTAAAAATAAAAATGGTCACAAGAAGGGGATAATGTACAGGATTTTTTTTCCCTCCCTATGAATGTCTAAATGAGAATTTGATCATCATTTTTCATTCCACATCTTCATTTGGCAGACCTTGTTGAACTTTTCAGACTTATTAATATCAACCTTTTAAAACACAAAACATAAAATACAGCATGGAAATGAGAAGCCAATGTTGCTAAAGAGAAATTGCTAGATATGTATGTATTAGAGACAAGATGGATAATCTGAGAATTATGAGCACTTCTTACTTTATGCCTAAAATTTGATAGAAGCTATTTTAACAGAGCTTAGATCTCTTCTGTCTTTCCCTCAGTTGATCTTTTCTGTCACTATGTTCAATACGCACAGATTTACATATTGTTTAGTTGTGGCATGCTTTAAAGTCAATGTGCACTTTGGTGGCTATTCTGTTTTCTTGTGGGGAAAGAAACATTTCTGCTTTATTAGTGTGACCACTCCATTAAAGTTCTTTTAGGAAGGATATAATCAATTTCATAATTTTTTCTAAGTTAATTACTTAAGTTTACAGGTGGAAAATTTATACAAATACACACTTTTTGGTGTAAGAAAATAAGTTCTGACACAAATTTGTTTTTTAAAATTTAGTTACAATGAATTCTGAGGAAAAATTCAAAATGGGTTTTGGGAAGGCCTGAAAACTAAGATCCAAATGTATTTTCTTTGTCATATCTCATTCCATATTATCCCCAGAAATAAACAACCCCCACCTGTGATAAAACTGCAACTATAATTCAGATGAATTCTTGTAGCACACATTGTACATATAACATGCTTTATCTAGTTTGCATGTAGATTTTTGTAAAAAGGAATTTCTCATATGAATATTCTATGCCTCTCACATCCCTCACATTATATGCTAAAAATATAACCTTGTATACATTAAGGGCTTATATAAAGCTATATTACTCAGTAGATCACAGTTTCAGCAGCCCAATATTGAACATCAATAATAGAGGTTAAAATAACATAGAAACATTATTCTACCATTGTACTAAATAGCAAGATATCTAGATTCACAAGGCTGAGAACAGTTCTTATGGGTGAAACAGCAAAGTGTATAAAATAGCAGAAATCCCCTCAGCAAATCATATTTCTTGAAAGAAAAAAATAATTGTAATGGGTAGACTTTAAAATTAGAGAACTTTTCTGTTCAAAAAAGTGAAAACTTAATGACATACAAATGTAAAGCGAGTAAAAAAAAAAAGTCTTTTTGTTGGATAAAGAAAATGGAGGCCTAAAGATACACATTTTTCTTAAAATAAGATATCATAGGTCTGGGAAACAGCCTCTGAAATTGAGGAAAAGTAAATTTAGTACCAAAAAAAAATTATTACTTTACACGAAATGGTTCACAGAGGTGGCACAAGTTGAAAAATTAAACCAGTTCAAAAATATGTGAGGAAAACCCATCAACCAGGTTCCAAGCTCTCCTTGTGAAAATAAGCACAGTGGGGTCAGTTTCTAGAAGTCATTCAGTCTTGTGATCATAAATCTAGAACCTTACAGTGGCTGAACTATGAAATGTTCTGTTAAGTAATTGAAACCTGTGACCATTTATATTATCTGAAAGAAGGACTGAGTAAGAAAATATAGAGGATTAATTCATTTCTAACCCAATGTCTTTTGCACTCCCTGTCCCAATAAAGACCAATTTTCTTTCTTTATTAATGGGAGCTCAACAGACAAAATGATAAGAATTAGTGGAACTTTGAATTAGTGGAATTTAGAGTGGATGTCATCCACTCTAAATCTTTCATTATTCTTATGAAGACATTGAAAATCCCAAGAGTCTGTGACTGTCCATGATTTAATGGTTTCTTAGTGGTAGAGCCTGGTGCATATTTTCCCATAATAACCCAATCACATAAGCATAACCCTTATAGTCATGGGTCTATTAAAGCACTTAGAACTCAAGTCTTGGTTATGAGGCACTCAACATTCCCCAGACTTGCTGAACAATACAACTATTTTGACAAATCTACTTGATACATAAACACGCTTTTTCTCATAACCTGTTGTGTAAGCAAGATAATCATTCACATGTATATTTTTCTAATTCTAGGAAATAACTTTTCTTCTGAAAAATTCTCAGATAATTCAGCTCCCTGCAGTCAGAATATCTTGAGAAAAACCTGTCTTTAGCAGATATTATTCTGCTGCAACTAAAATTCTTACAATTAGATCTATGTCTTATTTAATCATGGAGCTGTGGTTTAGATATGCTTTCTTTCAGCCAATTTTCAAGGAATATTCTGTTACAAATTTTGCATTTAGGAGGCAGCCAATGATATTTTTTAAAAAAATTGTCAATGACTTTTAATTGTACAGATTGAAATTATACAAAGTTCAGAACGTGGGCTGGGGATGTGGCTCAGTTGGTAGAGTGCTTGCTTCTCATGCACAAAGCCCCGGGTTCAATCCCCAGAAAAAAAAAAAAATTGAAACTCCTATTTTTAACATTATTTATCATTTCCTGTCATTACAATCATGAATGTATTTATTACTCACTTCCTCTAGTAAAATTTAAGCCTTATAAAGCTAAGGACTTTTTTTTTTTTTGCTTGTTTTTGTTGTTTTCTTTCACATTACAATCATCCTGTACTGCATTTACTGTGAAGACAGAACTTAATACAATTTCATTGATTGAACTAAGACTAGAAATGCTACATTGGCTTATGCTGTATTGCATCTATAATATTTTTCTAATAGAAATGTTCTGTATTCCTTTTGGGACATTAGGATATGCATACATTCAATGCACATCACCCCAAACCCTGGATTTTCCATAATAGGAAATATAACCTCCTAAACTTTTCTGTAGAAATTGCTCCAAAGAAATTTTCCATGAAGAAAACACCTAAGAAATATATTTCTCATGTGAGATACTTAATTTAGGTGGCAACAGGCAAAGCAGTGTATCTTTAATATTAAATGCAATTTCATAACTATTTTATTCAAAGGGATACATAGAGATGATCTAACCTTTCCATCTAGTTAAAGAAAGATCACACTTTACATACTCCATATTAATTAGAACCTACTTTGCAGTTCACTTGTAGTTTTCCTAATATTAGTATTATGTAAAACATCAAATCTTGTCATTGTGAGCTTTTCTTATTGCCATTAGAGTATCTATAATCTTTCAAATTGAAAAGTGGATGTATTTCAGGTTCAGACATGTCTACTCTTTTCCTGTATTTTCCTCAGTTTAGAGATTTCTCAGAAACTCTAAAGGTAACCCAAACTGATCTTCTGAGAGTACAAATCATAAAATTTGTCATATGTTTTCTAATGAGATGAAAGGGATACCAGAAAAGTTAAAACTGATGAGCTAACTTGAGAAAGTGTTTCTCAGCAAACCACAATAGGATAGAGAAAAGAACAATTAAAATGTAAATTTTAACCATGGCTACAATAACAAGGAGAAAGGAAGACAAAGTTTTCATTAAATAAGAAGTTCTACTGTACTATGATTTGAAGAGGATCTAAAATAATTTTCTTTCTATGATGAGAACACAGAAAGTTGGAACATGTTTTGTAGTTTCATTTTCTATTATTCTGACTGAAAATAGACATTTCAAAGATGAACTTAAATAGACTGATTTTATAAAATGTTTGCTGTTCTTTATGTATAGAACCACTAATTCTTCAGGGTGGCTTATACTTATCTTTTAGAAGGTGTATCTATCAAGAAAATCAAAATGATTGTATATGGTCAATGAGAAACGTTGAAAGATTTAAAAGACAAACAAACAAACAAGCAAATCCAGAGAATCAATTTGTGGGGTATGAAGTCATTAAAATCTGGAATGTTAAAGCTTACGGTTACCTTTCATTTGGGAGCAGGTCCACCACAGCTTGCAAATTATTTCTTTAGTTTTGGGGGTTAAGTCTTGGAGCTACCATGGTCAGAACCTATCTTAAACATGCCTATGTGCCAAATACTAATGAATATTATTTTCTGAGCAACAAAATTCCATGGCAGTAACATGTTTGTATTATATTTTCTATAGTAACACATTTACCCAGGACCCACGGTAATATCATCCACTCGACGATGGTTGGTGGTGGACCTTGCCTGTTCAAGTCTGACCTGTCGATGTGCTGAGAGGCAAGCAGCAGCAGGAACAAAAAAGTCAAATAGGAGGCTGTGTGGCAGATAAACTTGATAAATGGCTTTCTGATGAACAGTCCAAGTGGGCTTTTAGGAGCTATCAGGTAGCACACAGAGAAGACGGGAAAAAGAAGTCCTATTATGAAACATGTCACCATCTTCACTGCCCAGTGTCTTCTTCTCCAGCCTGGGAACTCATCGTACCAGCGAGATGCAAGGAGCTGTTGGCAGTTGGGCTGGGCAACGAACTAAAACGGAAAGGAAGAAAGGAAAAAGAAAAAGAAATCAGTGTTATATATTATGGCTTCAATTCATCTGTAAGAACACAGAGTAATCTTTGAGGAAGAAAGTTCTGTCTTAAGTATGTTCAGACGAAGCACCTTAACTTAATTTTATATTTAGACAAAGTGCTTTAATTTGTTTTATGAATAAAGCTCATTTATTATTTCTTCTACCCAAGGCATAGTGCTACATGTTTAATGAGACATAACCAATATCAAATGATGAAATTCACACCTGAGGAAGTGAAATGGAACTGGGAAATAGGAATATACATAGAATATATTAACGAGTGACACAAAAGTGGCTGAAAGAAATACACATATACAAATAAGAATATTGACACATGCTATATAAAATTAAAATGTAAAGGTCACTATTCAATTAGTTATTATTTTTTTGGTTATGACATTACATTTGATCTTCATTTGAATGCATGACATTCTAACATTTTTATAATAAACATGTATCACTTGAAAATAAATATACTTTCATTTGGGTCTCATAAGCAAGAAGAATATCCATGAGGAATGTTAATCAGCAAAGTGTAAATTATCACAGCTGAATTTGGTGGAAACAATCTCTAAATATAATCAATGACCATGCCCAAAACATTTCACAAATATGACATCATTTTATCCTGGTAACATGATTGAAATGTAACATGGATGTTACTTTATTTTAAGGATAAGGACAGAAGGGTTTATAATCAAGAGATTTATCCAAGATTACATACCCACTAATGATGTTATTTTTAAATACCTGGTCCAGAATATTTTTTTTTTCATACTACCCTTCTCATTGGGACCAACACAGTATTCAGAAAAAAAAAATTGAAAAATTGTGGGCCAGATATTTAAACATCTCATCACTTACTTGATATGTAACTTTGGATATGTGAATTAAGAGGAAGTTTTCTCATTCAAATGGAATGACCCAGAATGTTTACCAATAGTCATGTTTGTATAGAGGAAATGAGAAAAGAAGGAAATTCGAGACAAGATGTGGAGGGAGATCTGTAGCCTGCACTGGCGGGAAAGTGCTTTCAGGGAATGCCTATTAGTAGTTTCATTTGTAGTAGAAATTTAAATCTCTGGTACAGGACTCAAGAAAGTTCTGTTGGCATCACGAGTTAGAATCTCTCTACAAGAAAACTACATGCTTGCTCATTTCAGAGTTCCTGCCCCAGGTTCCCCTTTTTCTTCTTCAGTTCTTTGTCATGTGGATCTCCTTTAAGCGAGACTTTGTCCTTTCTATTTCTTGATGATATGAAAGCCAACAATCCCTGATAAACAAAAAGGACAAACCATAAGAAATAGGATGCCAGACAGAGCAGGTGAAGAACTGAGGTAGGTGTCTGGTCATATGGATCAGAGGAATTGGCTTCTATGCAACTGTGTCCCTTCGTCTGTCTTGTGTGCCTCCTTATCGGTCAACATGGTGGGCAAAGCCATGGGTAAATTGAATTGAGTTCGTGATCACAGGTTAAGTATATAAAGATAAAAGAAAATAAAACTATTTCCTCAAAACTAGGGTATGGAAGCCACTCTTCATTACCTTATGAGTAATTTATTTGGGTTTTAATTTCCATAGATAGTAAAGTTAAAATTTATAATCCAAAGAATAGCTCTTCTTCAGACCCTACTTGCCCTTTTTTTAATTTGTTTATTTTTTGTTGTTTTTTCCGGCCAAAGCCAGGCATTTAAAAGTCAAAATAGAGATCTTATTGTTAAGTTTGTGGAGTACTGTCAAAGTGATCTAGAGTAACAAGGTCTGTTTCTTTTATGAGTTCTCTTTATTTTTTCCCAGGCTTTCCAATCCTCTTTTCATAAACAAATCACAGTCTACCATCTTCTTATTTTTTCATTCCCCATGGGAAAAATGTTAACTGTGTTAGAATTTAGCACAGTGTGTCTTAATAAAAGACATGTTAAGTAAATTCTCTTAACATAAGCAGCAGTTGCTACAATCTCATCAATTCACAAATTGAAGAAACAATTTACATAGCATTTACATTGTAGTAGATATTATAAGTAAAAATCATTTTGTATAAACAGGATATATGTAAGTTGTATAAAATTACTGTAACATTTTATATAAGTATCTTGAGTGTTCACAGATTTCATTATCCTTGGGGGGGGGGGGTCCTAGAACTAATTCACCATAGGTGAAAAAAGGTGACTATTTTTACATTTTGAATAATTTAATTTTAATTAGTATAATGTCACAAAATGAATAATTAGCTTATTTTTTTTCTACAAGGAAATTACATTCAGAAGATAATAACTCAAACGTAAGGGGATATCAATACAGTAAGTAGGTGGCTACTTGAGTTTTCATGAGCTTTATTAAAAGATAAAAGTTTAATAAAGTTTTAATCAGACATAAGAATATCTTGGCTAAACGATTTGAGAATAATCAAGAAGACTAATTGATAAACTTTAGATTCTGCCTTGTACAGACTGTCTTATTCAACGAGTCCTCTGTCATTATAGAGTTCAAAGAATCATCTACACACTCATCAAAACACCTATTGATTTTTCTTGAGCATGCATAACAAATTGATTTTTCCAGGTTAGAGCTCAAGGAATAGCTTAACACATTGCTAGTATTCTAGACTAGTATACTATGTCTAATGTCTACATCACCAGGAAAGAAGATGATAACTAAATTCCATCTAATAGTGTTAATGAGACAGGGGCAGGATTAATCTTAAATCATTCCTGGGACTAAGTTAAAAATTAGCCGAGTAATTGATCTGGGCTGAGGAGTAACAGGAAGTTGAAAATAACAGAGGCAAAAAATAAGAAAAAAGAAAGAAATGGAGGCGGTAATAGACTCGAAATAGAATGTATTAGACTGTTGAACTTGACAAGTACACAAAACCCAATTAGAAGGTCAGAAAGTTGAGTCAATAGATCATGCACACACTTTCCAAGGTTGGGAAGGGCAAAAGTTGGCATAAATTCCACATCTTTTCATAGTGCCCTTCCAAAGGTATACATTAAGAGTGTTTTCAAGCTGTTATGGAAAACAGGTAAAAAAAAAAAAAAAAAAGCCAAGTATTTCTAGGTTTCCACCTAGATACTTTCTTAAAAATGAACAGAAGTGTGGAGGCAGAAAATTATACAGTCTTGAAGGAACTGCCATTTGATAATCCATTCTGGTAGGTGAACAATTGATGAGAACAGTAGATGGAAATCAGAAAGGATGGTGTGGTTCAGATCCTGGCCATCCCCCAGCAGGCTGATTCCCCAGTCTCTGATGAGCCACCAACATTGTTTGTATGGAGGAGAAGCACGCTCAAAAAGGACATTCTACTCTTTATTGAAGTCTTCTGGAGAGACTCCTTCTGAGATTGAATTCCACTTTACTATCTTCTATGAGGGCAAGAATCCAGAAAGGAAAAGCAAGACACACGGGCATGAACATTAGGTGTTCTTATGAGATAAAAGTTTATGATTATCCCTCTTTTTCTTATCCATTTTCATATAATATTCATACTTATTGTTTCTGAGAATATTAAATTGTATTAGACTTTGTAAAACAGAAGGTGCATTATATGCTCTCTTTCCACAATCAAGAAATGATATCAGAGAAGAAACTTCTGCCACCCTCCTGCTAATTTACATATATTAGTAATTTATATGAAGGATTATATTTGTTTCAAATGTGTTAGATCCTACAAATAGATGATTTTTTAACTCCAGTTTTAAGCTCAAGAATAAGATAATTTTCTTTTATGCTCTCTGATATTTTTATCCTCCACAAATATCCTTTCTGCATCACTGACAAAAAATATCTTCACGTACTCTCTCGAAGAACAATTTTCCTGGACAAAATAATTATTATGATTATCATTAATTATAATAGTTGTTAATTATCTGTTCATTGAGGGCATATTGAAATTAACTCACTTGCAATAGACAGAGGAAGAGTTGTGTGTTTTGAACCCATCAGAGCCCACACAGTAACTGATCCCCTGCTTCCTCCATCTGCTCCAACTTGTATGACAACTGTGGAAGCAAGCCAAACAGTGTAAGAAGGATCGGAAGATCAGTTCTTCATAGCTCTGCCAGTCTTTGACATCACTTTCACAAAACAGGGAAGAATCAGAACTAAAGTATCTGCTGAAAGGAAATTAGTCTTCTGTGTGGGTTTTATTCTATCTTGTCTGATCATTACCAGGGCCTATCAATCAAATATCTATGGATTTCTCTCTCCTGGCTGGCTCCTCTCCAGCGCCTCTTATCTACCTTTAATCTAGATAATCAGTTTCTAACAAGGATAATTGAATACTATGCTTTCTTCTTTCCTTCTTTTTTAACAACCAAGATTATGTTTCTAAAAATGAAGAATGTACCATTTCCTCTTCCTCATCATCAAAGTCAGGATTTCCACTTTTCATGAGTTCAAGGGTTGCTTGTTCACATCCTGGTCCCTGTGGCCTTCTTGAGAGTTTCCTGAGTAAACACATATCCCTATGCATAAGGAGGGACTGTGAAGCGTGAGTGGAGGATGATCTGAAAACAATAAATAAACCACTGTATATTAAGAAATTAGTTACTGAAACCATCAGTAGGAATTCTCCAAGGAACTACAGCTGAAACTCAAAGAATTCGAGTGTCAACTTATTTGCAATGCATTGATGATTTTCTGTCTTGAGGTAATGCACTATCCTTTGAATGTGGAAATTTTTATTTATAAGCTGTATCAACATAGGATGTCTGAGATTTTATTAAAATGTACCTGCCCATTGTATTAGTTTCCTAAAGGCTGCCATACAGAGAACCATGAAGTTGGTAGCTTAGAGCAACATACAATTTTTCTCTCATGACTCTGGATACTCAAAGTCTAAAATAAATTTGTTGGCAGTGCCACCCTCCCTCTCAGACCCTGCGTAGGAGTCCTCCTTGCCTTTTCCTCTGTCTGGTGAGTGGCTGTCAATTCCTGTCATTCCTTGCCTGGAAGCTGATTATTCCGAGTTCTGTCTCCGTCCTCGTGTGGTGTTCTCCCTGTGTACCTCAGTTCACACCATCTCCTCTCTCCATAAAAGGACTCCAACTGGATTGGAGCAAGGGCCCATCCTACTTCACCATGACTTCATCTTCACTAATTTCATGTGCAGTGATCTTATTTCCAAATGAGGTCACACTCTTCTGTGCTAGGCGTTGGGATGTTGGCATATCTTTTTGGAGGACACAGTTCAAATGATAATACTCATAATTACAGATTATAGCAGTTGCCCAAGTTTATATATAAAGTGCTATTTTCCATAGTCGAACTATATTCCAAATATGTAAATAATTTTCAAATTCCTATAAATCTCTTTTATAAACACTTTGTTAGAGATGAGTGTTAGCTCATATCCATTTTCTTAGTGAACTGAGGAAATATTGCAGTGGAGGATTGTGGCCAAGATTCCTGTATTCCCCTCCATGTTAATTTTCTTCCCCCTCCTGGTTCTATACTATTTTCAGTTTTCTTACTCTGTTACAAGGACTTATGAAGGAACAAAGACGAGTCAAGTATCAATAAACTTGTGAAACAAAGAGACTACACATGGGTAGTCAGCTATCTAAATGATTCATTTTAAGATTCTCTGGAAAAAAAAAATAAGTCTCCCATATCAGTCTGCTACTACAATTAAAACTTCCTAAGGGCTCTCTGGAGACTTGCATATCTGAACTGGTATAAAGCAAGCAAGGGCAAGTTTAGGACAAGAAAGGAATTAAGCAACTAATTCCTTGTCATCTGGGGAAGATAGGCCTTTCATGCAATGGAACAAGATGAAATCAAATGTTGGTGGCCAGAGAAACGAGAGGCAGACACCTTAGCCTGGTCCAGTGCTCTATCCTTAATAACGAACACCCAGGATGAAGGGGAAAATGTGAATATGCATTTTAATGACATTTGACCTTAGTCACATGTAGTAGGATTCATCAACATAAGATAAACTTTGGCCATATAGTTTTGCCTGGTTTGATAATATTCTTAAAGTTAAATCAGCAGGATTTTTTTTCTATTGAAAAATTACCATGTGAAAGTCACACAGAGACATAAAACTCAATAAATTCATAATTTATTTGGATGATTTTGCTTATCCATCCCTAAGCATTATATTGATTACTGGCAATACATTTATCCAGATGAAATATAAACTTTTTCTATATTCTCATGGGCTAAATTAAGATTTAGAGATTTCTTGTTATGAGAAAAAATCATACTGCGAAACTAAACTTCCCTTTGTTATATTATTCAACTATCCAAACACAATAACAAGAAAGTAACAACCAAATTAAAAGACAAAAACACCAATGGTCCCTAGATTTTTTCAGACATGATGAAAAGATATGTAGAGACAAAAAACATGTTAAAAGATGCTCAACATCATTAGACGTTAAGAAAATTCAAATTAAAAGTACAGCTCTATATCCTTAAACACCCATGTTATTAAACACTAACCATAATGTGTTGGTGGGAATTTAGGGAATTTGGAACTTTCGTACACTGCCTATCAAAGTATAAATAGTCAAGCACTTCGAAAAGCAGTATTCAGGGTTTCTTTTTAATAATTAAATATATTCCTGCTAATGATGCAGCAGTTAGCCCTGTGCATATATTCAAAAGAAAAGAAAGCATATGTCCATACAAAGACCTGTGTGCAGATGTCAGAATAGTTTTATTTGTAATAGCCCCAAACTAGAACAACTGATGTGCTCATTGACTCATGAATGGGTGAGTAAAAATGGTATGTCCATATAATGATGATTACTGAGCCACATAAAGAAAGGAACTATTGTGCTGATATACACACACATGGTTGACTCTCAGAAAAGAGCACATATTGTATAATCCTAATAATATGAACATTAGAAAATGCAAACAAAAATATGAGAAATTAAATCAATAGTTGTTTGAACAGTGGTGGGTATTCAGAGAGGGATTACAAAAGGGTAAAAGGAAACTTGTAGGAGTGATTGATATGTTCACTATTTCAATTATGTGATGTTTTCACAGGTATATGTGCTCACAAATTGCAACTACTTGTCAAATGCCCAATTTACTTCAAGAAAGCTGTTAAAAAATAAGTCTGTCCCTATGTTGATGGGACCACAGGTACCTTAAGGATAATCTACCTTCAGTTTGTTACAAATTGTATCAAACCAGCCTCTTCTTTTCTCCTGTTTTCACCTACTTATTTCACTTCAATACCACTCCTTAGTTCCAATTATCCTGAGATATCATCATAATATAACACAAGACAGTATTTCAGATGTAAGCCAAGAAAATTAGTCTATTTTCTTCTCAAGTCTATTAGCTTCTAAATTCTTCTCTTTCTAATCTACACATTGTACTGTTGAGAAGGTGAGTCTTTTGAAAAACTAATTGTATTTCATCTCTTTCTGAGGTAGAGACTAAGATTACACAAGGCATTCAAAGCCCTGAGGTTTTTTTTTGCGACCATCTTACTTTCCTGCTGACTTTTGTATTTATACTTCAGAGGTGCAAAACATTCAGAGTGCTCTAGCCAGGCCGGAGGGGCCTTTCTTAGCAGGGTAGGTTTGAATATGTTGATAGTTTTCCTTGGAATCCTCATGTTCTCTTTACTCATGTTGAATTCCTAGCTATCTTTCAACTCGGCTTCTAATTCTTCTAATTCTTCAACTCAACTTTCAACTCAGCTTCTAATTCTAATTCAACTCAGATTCAATTGTTCTTTTTTTCAATGCTTATTTTGTACATTGAACACACATATACAATTACCTCTGTCCTCTGTGTCTCCTGAATTTTAATCATGGATTATAGTGAACTACTTGTGAAAAGTCTGCTGTTTTTCATCATTTGATCCCTAGCACCACTGCCTGGCACTGAGACATAAATGAATGCTTACTCAGTTGAATCAGCTGCTGAGCATAGCAGAAGTTTATGGGATCTTGAAGGTCCTAATGGCTCATGCCAGTTCCAAAGAAAAGTCTGGTTGAGGTCAGTAACATTAAAAACAAGTAGAAGGATGTTTTATATTCTTATACCTATTTCCAGAAAATACACATTTAGATGATTTTTCCTTTCTTTAACATAACATGAAGTAGTCCAGGCGTCTTCCTAGATCAACTCCTGCTTGAGTGTAGGGTAACTAGACTGCTTCAATTCAGGTGAGAAGTCAGTGCACAGATATTAATAAAAACCAAGCTTTTCTTACAAATGTGTCTTTATAAAGAGAATAAAAACAGTGTTTTCATGCCGTTTTTATTCTCTTTATAAAAAATAAGTAAGTATTCTCTAAAAGCTTATGCTAAAGGGTTGTAAGTATTCTCTCAAAACTCATGCTAAAGGTTTGGTCAGCAGCCTGTGGTACTATTGGGAGGTGGTGGAACCTTTAAGAGGTGGGGCCTGGTGGCAGGAAGTCAGGTTGCTGGGACATGCCTTTGAAGAGGATATTCTGTCTCTTTGCTTCCTGACTGCCCTGATGTGAGTAGGTTTCCTCTACCACGCACTCGAACTATGGTCTGCCTCAGCACAGGTCCAGAAACAGTGGAATCAACCATGAATTGAAACATCTGATATCATGAACCAGAATGAAACTTTCTTCCTTTTAAGTTAATTTCCTTAGGCATTTTTCTCCTGCAAGGAAAAGCTGACTAATACACCAAGGAAATGCATTCAGGGAAATGTGTTTAAATTCTACAAGAATTGATGACAAATTAGCAAGTTCTAGAAATGGCAAATGTGGACTCCATCGTACCCTTTAATCCTCTTGATATTGTTCTGAAAGAAGATGCTAATGAAATTATTTTCTCTAGCTTGCTGTTTTGTGTAAATAGAACTATGTGTGTCTAATGGAAAATATAATTTAAAAAGATAAACCAGTATTAAACAAATTGCCTCCTTGCATATGATGCTATTGATGATGTCCAAACATTGAGAACAAAATACTAATATTGGAATTTTGTGTAAGAAAACATTAATGTCAAAAAATTATATATAAGAACTGTGATTATTTTTAAACCTTAGTCTTTACAGAAAGAATGTGTAATGATTACTGCTCACATAAAATTGAAACACTTTAAATATAGGTTAAAATTTAGTTTTCTTTTGTTATTATGAATGTAATGTGTACTACAGAACATATAGATAAATTAAATCAGCTTGTGTTTTTTGACTTGAAACTTTCAAGTTAAAAATAACTCTCTCTTCCAAAAAGTAAATGTATCCCCCAAATTCATTTCACCAAATTATAAGCTTCTGTAATACTATGTGATTGTAAATTTGAGACTGTCTCTAAAGGGCTTTCAATAGTCATCTTTAAATATCACAAGGCATGAGCAGAGTGCTTAAGAGTTATTTATGTATATAAAATCTAATTACAAAGCCCCGGGTAAATTCGAAAATAAGCCCAGTGTATTGAAAGAGTTCAATTTGTATAGTTTCCTTTACCAATACCACTTTCCATTGCAACTCTTATCCTACCCCTGTGACTCCACAGTATGTTTCAGGAGGTCATATGGAAAGCAGGCCAAAGGATGCAGTCCTGATACCTGGGATACTCAAAATTGCTTTCTACTTTCTTGGAAGTGAAACTAAAACTATCCCTCTAGAGATACTTATATTAGCTAGTAATATCACAATTATGAGATGAAAGAATTCATACAAAATTTCAGTTGATTCATTGTAACCTTTCATTTGCATACAAGAAATTTATAAAACAGAGTGAATGTCAGAAAGTTAGGACCTGTGGCAAAAGGAACCACTACTCTTCTCCCTTGGGCTATTCCTATCATCCTACCTTTGATTTTTGTTTGATGTCTTGATCTATATTGAACGGAGAGGATGAACAATGAGCTATCATATCCTCACCTACCATGTCAGCACCCCTCTGTATCATATAGAAATTATATTTATTAGAACAAACAGATAATTACTATGCCTGATAGTAAAATGAATGATCTTAGCAGTATTACAAGTAATCATAATTATATGAATGTCTCTCCACTCCCCTGCCCCTTTTAATGTACCTAGACTTTCAGTCGAAATAACTGAAAGCTTTGAGGAGGTTTGCAAATGCTCAAGAATTTCTTACTAAATTCCTCTCTGGTGGTGGAAAGTCCATTTGATAGCAAGCAGAACCTATCTGCTTCATATCATCCAGACATATTATTGCTAACCGCAAGTAACTATTTAACCACCTTCAAACATTTATAATGTGAGTTTTTGGTATATCATAGGTATGAGAAATGTAGTCAAAATATTTACTTACATTTCTGTCAGTATAATTTTACTTTACCCAAAACATTGTTGAAAGCCCAAGACACTATGAACTTTTTTCCTTTTACTAAATTCAGTAGACCATGATACCTATTGTAGGAACTTCTGTAGATACCACAGACCCTGATCCTAAAGCAATTCAAAAGTTACAATAAGGATTTCATGAGTGAGCTATGCCATCAACATAGAGCAAATATATTTGTGTCTTAGCATAATGTAGAATTTATTGAATAAAAATAAATTTACAAGTTCTGCCACTTCCAGCAGCTATAATTCATGGAATCCCGGTTTGTCACATGATAGTCACAGACCAGGTAATCACAGTTCTTTTTTTGATTTCAATCTTTTAAAATTTTTTTATTTGTCCTTTTTAGTTATACATGACAGTAGAGTATATTTTGACATATCATACATACATGGAGTATAACTTCCCATTTTTTCATTGTTACATGATGTGGAGTTACACTGGTCGTGTATTCATATATGAGCATAGGAAAGTTATGTCCAATTCATTCTACTGTCTTTCCCATTTCCACCTCCTCTCCATTTCCCCCATGCCCCACTGTCCAATCGGATGAACCTCCCCTCCTCCCTCCCTCCTACCTATTGTGTATATCAGAGAGAACATTTGGCCTTTGGAATTGACTTATTTCACATAGCACAATAGTCTCCAGTTCCATCCATTTACCTGCAAATGCCATAATTTCATTCTCCTTTATGGTTGAGTAGTATTCCATTGTGTATACATACCACGTAGTCTTTATCCATTCATCTGTTGAAGGGCACCTAGGTTGATTCCATAGCTTAACTATTGTGAATTCAGTTGCTATAAACATTGATGTGGTTGCATCACTAGTGTATGCTGATTTTAAGTCCTTTGGGTATATTCCAAGGAGTGGGTTAACTGGGTCAAATAGTGTTTCCATTCCACATTTTTTGAGAAATCTCCATACTGCTTTTCAGAGTGGTTCATAGAAGAAGAAATATGATTGGTCAACAAATACATGAAAAAAAAATGTTCAACATCACTAGCAATTAGAGAAATGCAAATTAAAACTATAGTGAGATTTCATCTCACTCCAGTCAGAATAGCAATTGTCAAGAATAAAAGTAACAATAAATGTTGGCAAGGATGTGGGGACAAAAGTACACTCATACATTGCTTTTGGGACTGCAAATGGGTGCAACCACTCTGGAAAGCTATATGGAGATTCCTCTTTTATTCCAGTCTTAATGACTAACATCTATAAGTCAAGTCATAAATTACACTTTACACAATAATATATATATTCAGATATACAGATATATATCTTACAATAAGGTTAAGAAAGGTTTAAGGCAGCCACAGATGTTCAGGAAGCTGAACTGAGCAAAGACAGAAAGTAGATCAATGCAGAGTCACTACAGGTTCCTAACCAATGAACATTAGGAACCAGTAGAACTCCTTCAGGGTTTAGAGCTGTCAGAGTGCAAAACTTATCACAAGCCAGAGTTCTGACAGAAGGCAGTTTTAGAGTGTAGTAAGTTTCAAGTGTCAACTTGAAGAGCGAGCTCAGAGTGGGCTGTGCATGGTCATCTTGGGCAGGAGAAACTGTGTTGTGCTAAAGCCCAGAAGGACAAAACTGCAGGTTTGTCACTGTGGTGATTTTCCTGGGCAAGGCTTGTGATGAGTGATTAGGTGCCAAGGTCAGGGTGCTGCTGCCACGTCCAGTCTTGGGGTGCTCCTCCTTTTATGGGTCTCAATGAGGGTGTTGCTTCATTCGGTGTGCTGGCACGTTTGATAAGCTCATGAGCTTGATTTTTCTGATGTAGGGTTGATACACCCATACAGTCAAGTGATTCTGATGAAATCAGTAAGTTCACAGGTGATGAATTTTTTAGCATGATTAATTTATTTATCACTTTGTGCCTCTGGTTGTGCCAGGCAGATGGTGGTTGTTTACTTGTACAAACCAAGGGTAGAATCATTTCACCTCATGACTTGTAGTCAGAATGGAGTAACTCATAGCAAACTACTCCTTCATAAAATGAGTAACTCAGGGTTAGGCACAGCCTGCTTTCTGCAAGGGAGTATGTTCATACTTCCTCCTAGACTTTAAGAACAGTGAGTAATGGTCTATAAAATATATATTATTTAAATTAAGTCCCAATTTTGAGTAAATCATTTATTCAGTTAGTTGAAAGTTATTCAGTTAGTTGAATGTGAAAGAGTTAAAACCTCAAAGAGTGGCAAAGAAACTTCTCTTTTCTTTTTCAAAATAAGTAAATGGCATCGAAGCAATTCTCACCATCTTAGCAGGTTAAAGAGGGGTTTCTCATGTAGCCAAGGGCCAGGGGATCCTTTATGACATATTTCCTTGGGTTGACATATTCTTGTTATTTTGTTTTTACCACAATAATCTTCTACCATGTCTGTACAAGTTCATCTTCCCAGGAATGAAATGTTCACCTGTAACTGGAGCTAAGTTCAAGACAGAATTTTCCAGTCCAGGGTGTGTGGAGGCAGAAAATCACTGGCAGGAGTCTCAGTCGAGCTACTTCCTAACAATGTCATGCAGTACTGGCCACAAAAGCTGACCAATAACTGATGTTTAAAGATTGAGAATAATTTTTGAGTTGAGGATTTGAAGCTTCACTTGTTATCTAAAAGGTGGTTAACTTTTGGTACCTAATCTTATCAGCAATCAGATTTCTGACAGATACCCAGATTTGAAGAAAATTCAGAAACATAATAAGATTCTGTCAATCACATTGCAAGACTATTAAATGAGCACAAAATATCCATAGCCCTGTCATTGTAGAGAGTATGGAATTAACAACAAGGTTATGCATAGCCAATTATAATTACAGAATTACAAATGAAATAATGAAGGAAAAATTTAGTATGTGAAATTACTATAGGATGAGAAATTAATTCCATCATTATTCTTTTCTCCTTCCACACATATATTCCAAGATCCAGTGATTCTTTGCCCTAGACCCTTCCTGCCCCCCAACCCCACTCAACTGTCTAGACTCTGCTCTCTTCTTTTTCTCTGACCCGCTCTTGTGCTGAGAAAATATTCATGAATCCTTGTTTACAGTGATGATTTTCTCAATATGGGCATTGATCATGACATTGTAGTTAACTATGTAAATATTTATCTCTGCATATCTTCATACCAGTTTGATATTATCTATGTATCTATAATTCCTTCAAGAGTTTCTGATACAAAGATCTTTGAGAAATATATTTTAAAATCAATAAATAATTATATGAATGGCAGTGATATAAAGATAAACTTCTATCAAAATTACAGCTAGGCAATTATATTACTTTAATACTGCTGTTCATTATACATAGAAAAGGTTGAGTATAAACAAAGGACTCAAGACAAAAGACAAGTGCAAGTGATAAGATATTCTTTCTAAAGTAAATCAAAACATATGGTACATTATGTTTATATATACATAAACATACATATATTTTAACCAGCTTTACTACTGTATCTGAAGCACTAGGAAGAAAATTATTCTGTCAGTAAATAAATAAGACCATGATATATGAAAAAGGAACAACTTGTCTTCATTCTGATCCAGATTTAATTACTGATTTCTAATGTTTCCTAGACTATTGGATTATTTTCCTGGTGAGATAGATCACAGATCCCTGGCTCAAACATGACTGAACAAAATAAGTGATGGCTGAGACCATTTTAATAGATGTAAAGTAAGCCAAAATGCACACTTTTATTATTGACTACTGGTCTTTATTTTAGAAAGATCTGTTTATTGACATCTTTCTGGTTTTGAGAGGGTGTCACTACTTCAAGCACATAGAACAAGTATAGTATATCGTGAAATTTTCTCATTCTTGCTTTTCAGATATAGCAGGATCAATTCCATAGCTTTAGTATGAAAATTATTGATTTTGGTACAGAAATTATTGGCTTTCACATCATAAAGACTTGGTTTAGAAATGCAAAGTATCTACTTGTCAAAAAGTCTGTTTACCCCTTTGGTTAGAAACCAGCTGAGGACTGACCTTTTCATAGGTCTTTATCTTTTATCTATAGATTTTTCGATTAGCAAAAGGAACAAAGTAAATGAAGGCAAATAACTTTTAAGAGAAAGATAGAATATTACTTTCACATGAAGGTACTTTACCAAAAGGTACAATTCAATGATCTACATAAAGATATAAATATGTAGTTTAGATATTTTCACTTATAACAGGCAAAAGTTGGTTTTGTGCTCTAAAATGAGATTTTATTTAAAAATTATTTTTATAAAATGACTATAATATGAAATCTCCCATTGTCAATATAAAATTTACCTAATAATTGTTCTAAAAGGTCACATTGACTTGTCTCAGATAAAATGCACAACCTGTCTTCTGTTAAAAGATTTGTTTTTCTTCTAGAAGTTCATTATTGCTGTCCATTTTGTAAACTTCCTCTCCTTTGTCTTGTGCAAATTTACAAATATAATGTTATTCTGATTACTTTAATATCATAGTAATGAATGACCATGGAATTATTTCAAACAGGACCTTTATGCAAGTATAAAATAAACAGCAGATTTTAAAGGGTTTATAGTATATGCTGTAATAGCTCTTAGAGAACTATTAAGTACAATACAAATGTTGCCAGCGTAGTCAAATCCTAACTTTATTCAATTTGAAGTAATTGATTAGTTTGTTAGGAAATAAACAAATCCCTGTTTTTAAAGATTTCTAAATTTTGTAACATGTAATTTTTAAAAAATTTCTCCCTCTGAGAAGTAGGTCAGGTCCCCAGAAAAAAGTAAATAAGTGACACAAAGGTCAATAAATTAAAGATCTATTTTGATTATATTTATCTACAATTTAAGATATGAATATTTTTGTCACATGTAACAAACCTACTTCAGGAAGAAACTGGTAATTTTTGAGGAGATTTAAGATGAGTAACTTCCTGTATTTCTTTACATTTGTTTCAACTTATAAACATGTCTTGCTTACCTTATCCAATAAACTATAGACATTTAATTTCCTCATTATAGGGCAATGTTGTCTGAAGAGGTAAGATATGTACTGTATGTGCAATTTTAAATTTCCAAATACATTTCCAAAGGAAAAAAGAACCAGGTATAGTCAATTTAATAATAGATCTTCTTTAATCCAACATTAAAAAAATCTAACTTTAAGATGTGTACAATATAAACATTTGTTGTTGAGGTATTTGTTTTTGTTCCCTCCTCCTCCTCCTCTCCTCCTCCTCCTCTCCTCCTCCTCCTCCTCCTCCTCCTCCTCCTCCTTCTCCTCCTTCTCCTTCTCCTTCTTCTTCTCTCTCTTCTTTTGGTACCAAGCCTTTGAAATCTGATGTCTATTTTACACTTACAACATACCTCAACTTGGAAAAATGGCATTTCAAAGGGAGAATTGCCTCATGCTACCAGTGACTGTATTTTACAAAACAGTCCAAGTGTTTTCCAAGTCACTTGAAATTTTCAAAGAACTCTCTAAGAGCATCAGAGAGGACTGAATGCAGAGAACATCAATTTTTGTTTGTTTGTTTCAGAGGCTATTAATAAAGGTTCTCTTCTCTTCTAAAAGAGTGTGATTATACCTATTTACTGGCGGTTTTTCCCTCCAAAGATTGACAGGCAGGTAGTCCACTGTGTCTAATGATCTCCACATTTCTTCCAGTCATCTCCCAATGCAGGGTAGTAGGGGATTTGCACTCCTCTCTCTCCTCTATAGTGCCCTCTCCTTAGAATGCTGAGTGGAGATTAAATAATGGGGGCTATAAGATTTCAGAAACAAGGCATCCAGTTCAGACTTCTGTTATTAGATGTACTTTGGAGACAATCTTGCCTGGACAATGAGACCTGCTCCCATGCATTTTTAATCATCACTTAGCCAATAAGCTCTCAGTGGTGTTAACAGTTCCTATGTTGAAATGTAAATGGCCCTGGGGTGGCTTAGTCTATCAGTTGATGACATCTTTGTATACAATATTTTAAAAAATTATTTATTTATGGCATTTGCAAGTAAATGGATGGAATTGGAGAATATCATGCTAACTGAAATAAGTCAGTCCCAAAATACCAAAGGCCAAATGTTTTCCCTGATAAGTGGATGATGATATATAATGGTGGTGGGGGGTGAGAGAAGAATGGAGGAACTTTAGATTATGTAGTAGGAAATGAGAGGGAGGGGGTATGAAAAATCGTGTATGTAATATTTTTGAACAGGAAATCAGATTACTTTCCTCCTTACTAAGATTATCTTAAAGAGAATAGAAGAGCTGTTCAGTTTCAATTTTGGAGTGTTTCATTAGGGGGCTGACCTGAGAGATTCTGCTGAAGGGGGCTCGCAGGTGTGGAGATGGATGTAAGGCTGGAATGGATGGTGGGGGAGTGGTGGCAAACATATGGCCTGCATATCAAATGCCTGGGATATCAAAATTGCAAATATCTTGCTTATTATTTATTTGCCTCTATTTATCAAAAGAGAAAGAAGTAAATGAGGTTTATTTTCAACATTGAAGATATACATAATAGGAAAAGTTAAAGAAAACACACATTTTTACATGGACAGTCTTAGATCTACTAAGATTTGTCTTTTGCAGAAAGTTAGAGGTGGAAGGTACAACAAAAATCATCAACCTCATCTCTTCATTTTATAACCAAGAAATTGAGGTCCACAGAGGTGAAGTGGGCTTTCCAAGGACACAGAGGTAGAAATAGTAGCAGATGGAATGCTCATAAGGACTCTGGGGTGAGAGACAGGAGTTTGGGATTGAAGTCAATCCTAAAATGAAGTCACAGTTGTAGAGCTATGATCTCAACTTAGTCATTACAACTTTTGGAAAACAGCAATACCACTCACATGACCATGTACCATCTTGAATTATTTTATGAAGATAATAAAAGGCATAAAATAAATAATGCTGCTTTAATCAAGTTCTAAAGACTGCCGGAAATAAAAACTAAATATTCAGTTCCAAAGTACCAGCTGCTTATTCAACAGGGCTTTTCCTTTCTTTCTCCTGATGTTAGGAGTCCCTGAGATTGTTGTAGACCATCTCTCATGAGCCAAATAAGGAAAAAAGTCCTTCCAAGAGGAATGAGTATTTCCACTACTTGTCTTCCAGGTCAAGACATTTTTTCATTTCCCCTTACAAAACACCAAGCAAGACCCGGAGGACAGTCAGTGGAAATGCTCATTTCTCTAAACTAAGGAAAAAGTAATTTTATGTCATATCAGCTGTAGTGGTCTAAACAAATATCAGAGAAAAAGGAAAAGAGAGAGACCACTTACAACCCCCTCAACCCCTCAAAAATACTTAAGTGCTTTTCTCAAAATTTCTATGCAGGGAAAAATAATTCTAGAAGGTCAAATACAGGAATTACTTATTGATTCTAAGGATTGTTGAGGCAAATTTTCCTGCTAAATGAGAAGTGTGCAGAGGAAGAAAAGACCATGCACCTGGTGAGTAAGTAGTGGCCATATTAAACAGGAGTCTGTGCATTCCTCATTTCACTTTCAACTTCTCCGCTGGAAGTGTCCCTCTGTGCATCCCCTTTCTTCACTCCTTACATTCAAACAATAATTGAATTATATGACTTTTCCTACATCTTAGATTTCTGTAACTCAAGCTTCTGTCATTTCTTGTTGGACATACTTGATATTGGTCCTACTGTGTTCTAAACACAGCAGCACCTCTTCTATAACTGAGCATGGGGGTTTAAATTGCTGGCTTTCAAACAGAAATTTCAAAGTGTACCCTCCCTACCTAAAGTCTTTTAAAAGTTTGTGCAACTTTTCGCATGAAAACTGGAATTTTTAAGGAGGACATGGCCTGATCTGGCCCTGCCTACCTACCACTCTTGAGGGTTCGCTCCTCAGCACTGGCCCTATTAGTCTCTGCCTTCAGCCACACTGGCCTTGTCCACCATGGGGTCACTCCTCATGGCAGTTCCCATTATGTCAATTCTTTCTGTGACCCCCTCACTGCTCCTTTTCCTCTTTATCTCCCATTTTATCAGTTAGTCTTCCTGGAACATCTAGATTAGTTCCGATCCCTTCTGGTATTGTTTTATAACTTCTACATTTGTCTTCATAATACAATTACTTTTTATTTCGTCCCTCTTACTGGGCTGCAAGATACACAGGTCAGAAACTTTGTTATATTCACCTCTGTATTACCAATACCTAAGAATGCCTTGCCCTTACAGAGGCACAAATATTCATTCAGTAAAGGATAAGTAAATCAGGGTATGTGTGAATGAATAAATGAATGAAAGCAATGAGATTCTTACTTCTCTAAAAATGTGCAAAGTGTCTTGAAGAATTTGCAAGTATCTCTTGGTCTAAATAGAGCTGGAAGCACTTGTCTGGGCTTAACTTCCAGATGTATCCACTTCTGGTATCTCATCTGCAGATAGCTGGTAGGTGAAGTATGTAATACCTGACATTGGCAAAGCCATTAGTAACATGCTGTTTGTATGCTAGATATGCACCTCATCTATGCCAATATACAGACCTATAAGGAACTGAACAAAGTATCTCATCTTAACTTGGGGTGAATGGCAGTCAATTAATTTAAAAACCTTCAGTTTCACAGAGAAAACAATGAGATATCATATGAAGAGTACAGATTCTAGAGCCAGAATAACCTGTCTTTGAAATGCATATTTTAAAAAGAACTGCCTTTTAATTTTTTTAATAATAAAATGAGATAACTATGAAGTGCTTATCACAGTACCAGGTGCAAAAAACATTATTAGTTTCTTTCTTTTATTCCATCTATCATAATGTGCATACCTGCAATGGACATTGCTGAAAGCAATTTGCAAATCCTTCTACATTTCGTTGCAAATCTGTGGTGAGAAAAGTGAGCTCACTAAGTTAAAAAATGTGTTGCTTTCTCTAGACATTGCATCTGACTTCGTAAGAAGTTATTATGCCTTGGACCCTGACATCATAGACTGTTTTGTCAAAGAAGAAACTTGAGAAATGGCCAGTTGAAATGTGATCTTGGTCATCATGTAAACTGACATATACCAAAAATCAAACATCTCTCCTTTTCTGTAACTGTGCATGGGGATTTAAATTGCTGGCAAGGAATTCTTACCAACCTATGACAGGTACAGCCAAGTAACTCAGAGAAGCCATGGAATGTGCCTCAGTGGTTGACTTATCTCAGAAGCCAAGGTGTGCCTAAAGTTTCCTTCCTTCTTTACAAACAGACTTCTTCATGTCCTTCTTAAGAGCCTGTGGGCTTGATAAAACTTTGCTAGAATTAATTATATTGTTTCTGGGTGTTTGCATGTATTTTTTACAGCCTCAGAGGAAGATGAAACTTTCTTTTTTTCTATCTGCACATTAAAGGAAGAGAATAAATATTGTAAAAAACATATATTTCTTCCCCCTAGAAGAGAATACTTTCTGATTGCTTCGATCCCTGAAAGTTTCTTGGATGGGCTAATGCTTGGGGCACAATTCACCCTTTGAGATCTCAAAAGATTCTAAGTACAAAGTACATGAGATAGCAAATAGGAAGTTGAACTACTTCATTGAAGATCAGATAACCTCTTGAGAAAAGAGAAAAATAACTAGAAAAAAATTTAAGTAGTTGAATGTCTTGAAGTAAGGAATGGTCTTCTTGTACATTTCTATCTTATTAACAAAAATTTATAGAAAAGCCTCTTATTATTAATTTAAAATACTTGTAAATATAACTTTGAGTTATAACATTACAAATGAATTAATCTTTAAACTACTTATTAGAATTAACATGTCTATTTTATATATTTATGATAGCTCCTGAAAAGATCACTGGTTTTGAGTTTCTTGCCAAGTTCTGTATAGGAAAATGTCAGGGACCAAGAAGTTCTCATTCTGAGAACATTCTGACCTTTACAATAAGCAACAGCGCCCCTCCCCCCCCTCCTGGCTGATAATTCTGACAGTATGGCGCCTATGGCGCCCACGGCTTCTCTTCCGGGACTACACTTTCCCGCCGGCGCGAACTTCACCTTCCCGCCAGCGCGAATTTGCACCCTATCAGGAACCCAGCAGAAGAATACAACCAACCAGGCTGCACCTCGTCATACCCCTCATTCCCTCAGCATAAATACCCGTGAGAACAATAAAAATTTGCAGCTTGATCAGAATTCCTGTCTTGCTGTCTCTCCCTGCGTCTCTTGTCCCTTCATTCCTTCTCTCTTAGGTTTGCCGTCCGCGTTGATGTCCCGCGGGTCGGGACAGTTGGCGCCCAACGTGGTTGGCTCGAGCCTTTGTTTGAGAAGCGAACGCTGCGCTCTGGGGAAGACTTGGCCAAGCGGGATTCGGGATCGCCTCGGTAGATGCGACTGGGAGTCAGATCCAGGAGGAGAGTGAGGCCAGCGCAAGGTGAGTGACGCACCATGGGACAAGCAGTTTCGTCACATGATTTGTTTCTGACGGGTCTCGAGGAGGCCCTCAAGACTCGGGGAGCGCGTGTTAAGAAAAAGGATTTAAGATCATTCTTTTCATACATAGAGGATTTGTGTCCTTGGTTTCCCCTCGAGGGGTCAATTGATGGTAAAAGGTGGCTCAGAGTAGGAGACTGCCTCAAAGATTATTATGAGACTTTTGGTCCTCAAAAGGTGCCTGTCACTGCCTTTTCTTATTGGAATTTAATTAATGAGATTCTTAAAAGCTCACCCTTTGACAGTGGTACTTTAAAACTTGTAAAGATTGGGAAGCAGGCAATGCAATCCACCTCTCGCCCCCCATCGGCATGCCCTTCGGTTAGTATTCAAATGCCCCCTACTCAGCCTTCTCAGGACCCTGGGACCCTCCCAGACCCCGGGAACCTCCCAGACACCACCTTACCAAAAAAGTCCCCTAAAAGTCCCCCTAAGATTTATCCGGTTTTAAATCCCTATGATGACGTGACCCCAGAGGAGGAGGCTACCCTGGAGGGGGCAGCGGCTCAACACCATTCTCCAGACCTGCCACCTCTTAAAAATCCACTTCCCACTTATACACCCCCTGCCTTTCGTGCTCCGGCCCTTCAGGGACCTACTGCCCCCCCAGACATTTTTTCCCCACTTCCCTTGCCTAATCTAACCCCTTTACGCGAGTCTCTCCAACATAGGTGGGAACAAATCCAACTTTTAAAAGAACTAAAAGCCCTTGATGCCGAGCTTCGCTCACTGACCTTGGGCACGGAGTTAACACAAACTGGCCCAAGACCCCTCAATACTCGTAAGGTGAAGCCACGTGGTCAGCCTGTTCTTGCCTTTCCAGTCACTCGCAGTCAAGCAGATCAGCCCGCACAAACTGAAGCAGAGAATTTAAAAGGAAGTCAGGAAGAGGAATCAGGGGAGGAACAAGAGGTAGAACCAGAGAGGGAACAAGAGGAGGACCAGGAATCAGGGGATGAGGAGGAGCCCACCTCTGGACAGAGTGGAGCCCTTGGTTCTTATAAAAGGCTGAGCCTCCGCTTTCTTGAAAGACTTAAAAAGGCTTGTACACAGTATGGCCCCACTGCACCTTATACACTGGCCTTGCTAGAGAACCATAGTACACAGTGGCTCACCCCTAATGATTGGAAATTTTTGGCCCGAGCCACCCTCAGTGCGGGTGACTTCCTGTTGTGGAACGCAGACTTTAGGGAATACTGTCGGGAAACTGCCCAAAAAAATTCAACCAAGGCTTCCTCTAAATCCTGGACCTATGTTAAACTAGTGGGTAATGCGCCATTTGATACTAGCCCTAAACAGGCACGCTTTCCTACTGGGCTCCTAGCACAGGTTCAAACTGCTGGTTTGCATGCTTGGAGACGGCTCCCTCAAAAGGGCTCGGCCACCACCTCCCTAGCAAAAATTCGTCAGGGTCCTGACGAGCCTTACAGTGACTTTCTTGCCCGGCTTAATCTAACTGCGGAGCGCTTACTTGGACCAAGTGAAAACGAGAGCTCCTTTGTAAAATATCTTGCCTTTGAAAATGCCAACCCAATATGTCAAGATGTTCTTCGGCCCCACAAAGATAAAGGGGACCTTTCTGACTTCATTAGGCTGTGTGCCGGGGTAGGAACAGCCCATGCCATGGGTCTCGCCATTGGTGCCGCCTTCACCAAGGCCCTTCACCACCCTGGCCCACGTACTTGCTTTACTTGCAAACAACCTGGCCATTTTGCGCGAGACTGCCCAACAGGGAAACTAGGTCAAGGACCCATATCTCCTCAAACAAGGACTAAACCACCTCCGCTCACCCTTTGCCCTAAATGTGGTAAAGGTCGCCACTGGGCCAAGGAGTGTAGATCCAAGACCAATGCCCTTGGACAGCCTATTCCCTCTAACTTCTCGGGAAACTCCTCTCGGGGCCAGCCCCTGGCCCCGACCACCCCCAGAGCAAACCCAGGGGCAATAAGGTTTGTTCCCTCTCAGACTCCCAACCCAATCCAGGCTCCCTGTCCTTCTCCACAATCACCTCCCTCCAACGTGCTACCCCAGGCAGCGCAGGATTGGACCTCTGTGCCTCCACCGATACAATATTAGACTCTATGCAAGGATCTCAAATAATACCCACTGGGGTTGTAGGCCCCCCTCCACCTCATATGTGTGCTCTTATTCTTGGGAGAGCTCCTACCACCTTACAAGGTGTTCAGGTCTTCCCTGGCATCATTGATGATGATTACACTGGAGAAATTAAAATACTGGCCACAGCTGTTAATGGAGTAGCTGCCATCCCTGCAGGAACAAAAATTGCACAATTAATACTCCTTCCCCTCAATTCAGGAAATTCACCAGGAAACACAGCCTCTTTAGGTTCCTCTGATGTGTATTGGGTCCAACCTATCTCCCACAAAAGACCCACTCTTACCTTATTTATTGAAGGAAAGAAATTCCAAGGGATCCTAGATACTGGTGCGGACGCCACAGTTATTTCTCAAAAATATTGGCCATCAGAATGGCCCCTCACCTCATCACTAACTGACCTTAAAGGAATAGGGCAGTCAAGAAACCCCTTAGTTAGCTCCAGGGTGCTTAATTGGACTGACACAAAAGATAACACAGGGAATAAAGGAACCGTTACCCCTTTCGTTGTTCCTGATCTCCCTGTCAACCTTTGGGGACGAGACATTCTAAGCCAAATGAAAGTTATTCTTGCTAGTCCCGACTCTTTAGTCACTCATCAAATGCTTCGTATGGGCTTTATCCCTGGTACAGGCCTTGGGAGGCTAGGACAAGGACAGGTTGAGCCTGTACAGCCCATACAAAAAACAGACAAATTTGGACTTGGGTATGTGGATTTTTAGTGTCGGTCCCTGACCCTCCTGTACCCCATGCAGACAAAATTATTTGGGAAACTCAAACTCCTGTGTGGGTGGATCAGTGGTCCCTTACCCAAGAAAAATTAGAGGCTGCCTCCATGTTAGTACAGGAACAGTTGACAGTCGGCCATGTGGAACCCTCAACCTCACCCTGGAATACTCCTATTTTTGTTATTAAGAAGAAATCAGGCAAATGGCGCCTTTTACAGGATTTGCGCGCTATCAATAAGGTTATGCGCCCCATGGGGGCATTACAGCCAGGCATCCCTACACCAGTAGCTATTCCTAGGGACTATTATAAAATGGTCATTGACTTAAAAGATTGCTTTTTTACTATTCCTTTACATCCTGATGACAGACCCTATTTTGCTTTCAGTCTCCCCCGCATCAATTTTCAGGGCCCTATGCAAAGATTTCAATGGAAGGTCCTTCCCCAGGGTATGGCTAACAGCCCTAGTCTTTGCCAAAAATATGTTGCTCAAGCAGTAGACCCTGTGAGAAAGCAGTGGCCACAAGTTTATATATTACATTATATGGATGATTTGTTAATTGCTGCACCTAATACCTATGATCTTAACAATTGTTATTTGGATCTCTATAAAGCCCTTACTGCCTTGGGACTTCAGATAGCCCCTGATAAGGTTCAAACACAGGACCCCTACACCTACTTGGGCCTCAAACTTCAAACTAATCAAATTCAAATCCCTAATATACAATTGCGTGTGGACCATCTCCACACTCTTAACGATTTCCAAAAACTACTAGGGGATATCCAATGGCTAAGACCATATTTAAAACTACCCACCTATGTGCTTTTGCCTCTTAATGATATTTTAAGGGGAGATTCTGACCCTTCTTCTCCTCGAGAGCTTACTCCCGAGGCACGGCAAGCATTAATTCAAGTCACAGAAGCCATCGCTCAACAATTTGTTACACAAATATCTTATAACCTTCCTTTGGTTTTGGTTATATTACACACCCCTCATACACCCACGGGACTATTCTGGCAGCGGGATCCACATTTTAAAAATAAGGGTTGCCCCTTGCTCTGGGTTCATTTGCCCGCCACATCCTCTAAAGTTATTGCTGTCTATCCTGCTCAGGTAGCTTCTATCATTATTAAAGGTCGCTTGCTTTCTCGACAACATTTTGGCAAAGACCCTGATAACATTCTGATTCCATACACTAAGGATCAAACCCAATTTTTGCTACAGACGAGGGATGAATGGGGTATTGCTCTATCAGGCTTTTTGGGAATAATTGATAACCACCTTCCCAATGACCCCCTTTTGCATTTTGCTCAGTTACATCCATTTATTTTTCCTCGGGTTACTCGGAAGGCTCCTATTCCACAAGCCCTTACTGTTTTTACAGATGGCTCCAGCAATGGCCGTGCAGCCTTTGTTGTTGATAATCAGCCTACCACCTTTGACACTGCTTATCCATCAGCACAGCTTGTAGAATTGTTTGCTATAACACAAGTCTTTATGACATTTTTTGATAAACCTATTAATATTTATACAGACAGTGCTTACATTGCCCATTCTGTGCCCCTATTGGAGATTTCACCCGCCATTAAGGCTTCCTCCAACGCAGCCTTTTTGTTTAACCAGCTTCAACAACTAATTCAGGCTAGAAAACATCCATTTTTCTTAGGACACATTAGAGCACATTCTGATCTTCCTGGTCCCCTATCATGGGGTAATGCTCAGACTGATGCAGCCACTCGGTCCCTTTTCCCAGTTCTTATTGGATCCATCCAAGAGGCCACAGATTTACACAAACTTCACCACTTAAATTCTCAGAGCCTTCGGTTACTCTGTAAAATTACCAGGCAACAAGCAAGGGAAATTGTAAAAGCGTGTCCTGCTTGCGTTGTCTCCCTTCCTATTCAACATCTGGGTGTTAACCCTCGAGGATTACTGCCCAATCAGATTTGGCAGATGGATGTTACTCATTTTCCTGAATTTGGGAAAACAAAGTACATACATGTTTCCATAGATACCTTTAGTGGCTTTATTTTTGCATCACCGCATTGCGGAGAAGCTACCAAGGATGTCATTTCTCATCTTGTCTCAGCCTTTTCCATAATGGGAAAGCCAGCACATATTAAGACAGATAATGGCCCTGCATATACCAGTACCAAGTTCAAACAGTTTTGTGCCACTCTTCAAATCTCTCATACTACTGGAATTCCATATAACCCTCAAGGTCAAGGCATTGTGGAACGTGCACACCTCACCTTAAAAACCTGGCTTACCCGCCTTAAGGCCTCTTCCCTTGCATTTACCACTCCCAGGGATCGCCTTAATCATGCATTATTTGCTCTTAACTTTCTTACCCTAGACAATGAAAGACATTCGACCGCAGACAGACATTGGCATCCCTCTTCTAATTCTGCTCGCCCATCTGTTATGTGGCGCGATCCTTTAACAAATAAATGGAAAGGTCCAGATCCCGTCCTCATTTGGGGACGAGGCTCAGCTTGTATTTTAGATCAAGAACAAGCAGCCCCAAGATGGTTACCAGAACGCCTGGTCAAACAGGTCAATGATTTACCACAACCCAGTGACGGAAACCTTCCCCCTGAGGATGAATCTTCCTCTCTTATAGATGCAGCCAACAATCTATGCGAAAAATCCCCTGAATGACAGACCCTGTGACTGCACACCATTGCTTCTCTGGATAATGGCTGCCTGTTCACTGCTCTCCCACAGCCATGCAGGACTTGAGGACCCTGCTGCGGCTCGTGAGTATTTACTGGAGCTCAGAAACAAACCATGTAAGTGTGAGGGAGGATTTATATTGAGTACTGATGAGGCAAATCACAAGCCATCATACGTTGGTAATCTCCCGAAACAACGCCAAGAGATAGATTGTGGCAGTCACATCGCAGTTTGGGAAACGCATACTCAGTGGTCTTGTATCACAAAACCACAAATTATTCCCCCAGTTAATGGCAAACCTGCACCCTGTTCTTGCACAACCTTTCACACTTCCTTCCATAGTTCTTGTTACTCCTCCGCTCAAACCTGTTCCTCAGGGGGTAAAATCTATTTTACTACCACCTTGTTAAGGTCCCATACAGGATCAACTGGAGGGGATTGGTCTAATACCCCTGGAAAATTAAGTGTTGCATCATGTCCTGCAGACTTAGTAGGGCAAACAGTTTGTTGGTCTACTATAGCCCCCCTACATGTATCTGATGGAGGAGGCCCCCAAGATTCTAATAGAGCCAAACAAGTCTATGAGAAAATTCAACGGATGTACGAGGAACTGCATCCTAGTCTCTTATATCACCCACTAGCATTACCTAAACACAGACCTTCTGAGATAGACCCTGCCACTTACGATATTCTTGAAGCCACTTATGCCTTGCTTAATCGGTCTAATTCTCCCTTGACTGCAGATTGTTGGCTTTGCTTGCAGTTAGGATATCCCGCTCCATTAGCTATTCCAATTGATTATAGAAATGACTCAGCTGCTACCCGTACTAGAAAAATTGCTGGAAATGTAACCTATCCTAATACACCATGGTCCAATTTAACCAGTAAAAATTGTCTACCGACTCCACCATTTTTGGTACAGCCATTCACATTTTCCAATACTACTTGCTTTTTCTCACCTGGCTATAATAATACCTGGGATTTAAATGTAGGGATTATGACATTTAGTGATTGCTCTGAGACATTCAAATTTTTACAGCCATTGTGCCCCCCTAATGGCACCGTATTTGTCTGTGGAGGTAATAAGGCTTTCACTCAACTGCCAGCCAACTGGACTGGACTATGTGTCTTAGCTGCCTTGCTCCCAGACATAGATATTATTCCAGGAGATGAGCCTGTTCCTATACCAACAATTGATCACATTGCAGGACGAGCTAAACGTGCTGTCACCTTTATCCCTTTACTTGCAGGACTTGGAATAACTACAGCAGTGGCCTCAGGTACTGCTGGTTTGGGGGTCTCTCCTACTCAATATACAAAATTATCCAGACAATTGATTTCTGATGTACAGATACTCTCAAGTACCATACAAGATCTTCAAGATCAGGTGGATTCCTTAGCAGAAGTGGTCCTACAAAATAGGAGAGGTTTAGACCTTCTAACTGCCGAACAGGGAGGCATTTGTCTGGCTTTGCAGGAAAAATGCTGTTTCTATGCCAACAAGTCAGGAATTGTTAAGGACAAGATCAAACAGCTGCAGGAAGACTTAGAAAAACGCCGAAGAGCACAGGCTGATAATCCACTATGGACTGGATTCAGTGGACTCCTTCCCTATCTCCTTCCCTTCCTAGGTCCCCTCCTTTGCTTGCTGCTTATTGTATCTATAGGTCCTTTGATATTCAACAAGATCATGGCTTTTCTTAAAGCTCAAATTGAGGCTATACAGGCGAAACCTATTCAGGTTCATTACCATCGACTGGAGATGATGGATCGTGATGGTGATCTTAAAAGACCATCACCCCTGTGAGCTGAACTGGACAGCCAATGACGGGTAAGATTCGTGAGAGCTCATACCAACCTAAGACAGGAAATGAGGGCCAGAGCCTCATTATCCAATGACGGGTAAGGATGTTGCTCTGCCACAGACAACCTAAGACAGGCGCAGTTCCCGAGGGATTGTCACTCCAGCCCTATACCTGTTCAGGCAAGCTGTGCCCCCGTCTCGCCACATAACCTCTATCACCCCCTTAAAATATGGCTATCGAAAAATGGTCAATAATTTTATATAAGAAAGGGGGAAATGTCAGGGACCAAGAAGTTCTCATTCTGAGAACATTCTGACCTTTACAATAAGCAGCAGCGCCCCTCCCCCCCCTCCTGGCTGATAATTCTGACAGTATGGCGCCTATGGCGCCCACGGCTTCTCTTCCGGGACTACACTTTCCCGCCGGCGCGAACTTCACCTTCCCGCCAGCGCGAATTTGCACCCTATCAGGAACCCAGCAGAAGAATACAACCAACCAGGCTGCACCTCGTCATACCCCTCATTCCCTCAGCATAAATACCCGTGAGAACAATAAAAATTTGCAGCTTGATCAGAATTCCTGTCTTGCTGTCTCTCCCTGCGTCTCTTGTCCCTTCATTCCTTCTCTCTTAGGTTTGCCGTCCGCGTTGATGTCCCGCGGGTCGGGACAGGAAAACCTCAAAATGTTGAGTTATTTCTTTTTCAGAAATCTTTGAAACAAAGTTCATCTCTGAAACTACATAGTGTCTTCAGGAAGTGGTTAAGACTGGGGGCAGGGGTTGCTCTGAGGACTCATGCGACATTGCTGAGGAAATATGAAGGTTGATTCTTAAATATTTTTGACAGAAAATGTCAGATAAACAGATCTTAAAAAAACACAATCTCTCTACTTAAGAGCTATTTTTAATCATTACAAGTCTCAACAAACATGGTATTTTTAAACTAGGAAGCTGGAAAAAACATTTTTATTTTTAAATTGTCCTTTGTGGGTTTATTTTCCTCATAGCTGCTTCTCTTGGGTACATCTGAGTTTTGTAAGTGTTCTTTCTAGGTTGATAAAGATTGAGAAGTGTGGTGGGGAGGTGGTGAAACACCTATGTAGGGGGCATGCACACTCACACACACACTCTGATCTGGAGACATAGAGATGGTGCCATTACACCTGCGTGTGAGAGCAGCCTCATGGAAACTGAAGAGAGCCATCCTGGAGACAACAGCTTATTTCAATGGCAATATTGCATATTCAAAACGTTTTTCAGGGAGCCATACGACAGAGAAAAATAGATTCAAAGACAATTTTCAAAAATTATTAATAATGTACTTGTCATGAATAAATTACCTTGATTTAGAAATTTCAGACAGTTTAGACTGGAATTTTTTACAAAAAGTGAACAGTTGAGGAATTAAAACTACTAAAACAGAACAGGGCACAAGTAGAACTAAATTATTTGTTGTAGAAACTCAGTATTTAAATCCACACTTTAAGTGCTATTAATTCCTTAATAATATCCTATATTAAAATACGTTGAAGTCGTTCAAATTTGACATGTCACCTGCAATAACAAAACACAAACAGTGTCACTGACATAAATAATCACAAACACTTGAAGGGTTTCTAAACGTGATTAGTACTCTTGGAAAAAGAACGGTTGATCGCCTATCTCTTCTTGGTGTTACTGTTCTGAGCCATTGTTTCCCAATATGTTCCTTTCAGTTAAAGGACAATGAGAAAACTATAGTATGATCATTTTGATTAATTTGACAAATATGTATTTACCATCTGCCAGGTTCCAGATGTGTTCTGACACTTTAGATCTGGCAATAAACAAAAGAGAAAAACCAAAAACCTGTCTTCAGGTAGTTTGCATTCTAATCAAAGGACCTAAGCCATAAAACAAAACAAAATAAAACAACACATAACTCATCAGTATGTTATATAGTTAATAAAATTGTAAGACCTATGTATACAAACCTGCTGGGCACTGCCAGAACTTTGGCTATAGTCAAAGTGAAACTGAGAGCCGCTAAAAAATTTAAGGTAGAAAACCACACGTACATGACTTGTGCCTCACTTTAGAGTTAGAGACAGACCCAAGAGCTATTATGAAGACAGATTCAATATAAGTTGGTTACTGGATATTTGGCATAATGGCTATAAAATCCTCAAGGTAGGCTCCCATGTTGGTGATGCCAATATTCACTGAGTACAGACTTTATTTAGGAAGATGTATAGACTTCATTTAGGAAATTAACATTGTAGTCAATATGTCACGTATGGACGGTTTATAGGAACAAAGATGGAGATAGGTTTATCTGACATACTGACACGAATATTAATAATGGGGGCCTCGGCCTTATACTGAATAAGTGTCTTTACCATCTGCCAGGTTCCAGATGTGTTCTGACACTTTAGATCTGGCAAGTGTCTGAGATCAAATTAGAATTCAAAGGAAAGTTTATCATGTCTAATTTTTTTTGTTAATTTTGATAAGACTGAGAAATTTCCTTATGGGCCACTATAGGCTGCAATGTGTCAGCACCAAACCCCTGTAATCTCAGAATGTGATTGAAGTTGGAGATAGGGCTGTCACAGAAGCAAGTAAGATAAAGCAGAGAGAAAAGATCATGTGAAAGCCATTGGGGGAGACATACACCTCTAAACTAAACAGAGAAATTTCAGAAAAAAACAACCCTGTCATGACCTTGATCTCAGATTTCTGGCCTCTAGATTTGTGAAAAACTTGATTTGCATTGTTTAGGTTTCCTTGTCTATGATATCTGTTATGGAAGTCCTGGGACCATAACAAATGGACCATCCCAACCCCTAGGAAAAACAACTACAACTTTAGACACAGTAAAATGAAAAACTACCCTATTATTCTGAAAATGAATAAAACATCCCCCAATTCTGGAAAAGAGTAGAAACTTGAAAGAAAAGACCAGGACAGATTTTATTTAATTGTTGGTTATTTATATATTGCTCTTAGCCTGAGGACAAATTACCACCTTAGTGTAAAAGACAGTACTGAGTGAAAATTCTAAAATTCTGAGTAACTGGTTAACAAAAATACAGGACAGTATTTGGGGCAACCCAAGCTGCTGGAAAGTGTAGAGAATTCTCTGAAGAGACGAGATCCCTAAATTCTGTGTAGTGCCTTATGGCATGTGTGTGAAGGCAAAACGTAAAGGCTCTAGCTAAAGAGGGATTGAGGAGGAACTAGAATGAGATTTTTGAGCAAATTGTATCCTAAATTGAAAGAAGAAAACACTTTAGATGATTGCAACAGAACCTACAGTCTTCACAGTAGAACTTTTACCATATCCAGTATATAATGCAAAACTTTCTCCCTATAGAAAGAATCAGGGAAATGGGTTCTATTCTCAGAAGAGAACATAATCAATGAAGGCTGACCTCCAAATGGCACAGATGACAAATTTTGCAGATGTGAATTTTAAAGCAGTGATTACCTATGCTCAAGAAGGTAAACAAAAATAGGATCATAATAAAAGAAACTCAAAGCAGAGAATTAAAAACTACATAAAATAACCTAATAGTTTATAGCTGAAAAGCAAAATATCAAACATTTATAAATATTCCTACATATGTTTGATGACAGCAGAAGGAGTAAGTCAACTTGATGACAAATCAGTAGAATTATCCAATCCGAAGAAAGGAGAAAAAATACTGAAATAAATTATACAAACTCAAGTATCTATGAAACAATATTAAAAGGCATATTTGTTATTTCTTATTAAATCATTTTTAAAAAATATTTACATAATGAATTTAATATTAAAAGATATATTAAAAAGTGTAGTCTTGAAAGAATAAGAGAAATAACATGTCAGAAAACAATATTTAAATAGATAATGACTTAGAATCTTCCCAAATCAGTGAACGATATAATTTCACAGATTGAAGAAGTTGAGAAAAATCTCAAACAGAATAAAAATGAAGAGAACTATGCCAGAACACATAGCAGTCAAATTTATGAGAACCAATAAAAGTTAAAGAGAAAATCTTAAAAGCAGCCTGAGAAAATGGTACATTATCTGCAGGGGTACAGCAATTAAAATTATTGCTTACTGTTCATCAGAAATTATGGAGGCCAGAAGTGAATGGGATGATAGTTAAGAAAGGCTGTGAATGAAAGGCACAACTCAGACTATTATTTGGTAAAGCTTACATTTTCACATATATTTTATAGGAAACTGAACAACAGACTCAGTGTAGATTGTGAAAAACTAAGGGTGTTGTGTTAGAATAATGCCTTCCTCCCCAAAGGTAACTACATTCTAATTCTAAATTGTGGGGATATGTTATGTTACATGGCAAGTGAGAGTGAAGCCTGCTAATCATCTAACTGTAAAACAGGGAGATTATTCTGGGTTATTGGGATAATCCCAATGTCGTCAGAAGGTGCTGAGAGGAAGGAAGAGGGGTGCAGGAGTGGAGGCCACCGTGCTGCTGCTGAGGCCTCAACCTGCTATTAACAGAAGCTTTAAGGATGGAGAAAGAGGGCCATGAACTAAGGAGTCTGAAGCCTGTGAAACAGAAAATGCAAGAAAGCTGGTTCTCTCATGACCATGCAGAAGGAACATAGCTCTGTACACAACATAATTTTAATTTATTGAGCAACAATTTTCTTTCTTTTCTTATTTTTATTTGTTTATTTAATTTTTTGGTACCAGGGATTGAACTCGGGCACTCAGTTACTGAGCCACATCCCCAGCCCTATTTTGTATTTTCTTTAGAGACAGGGTCTCACTGAGTTGCTTAGCACCTTCCTTTTGCTGAGGCTGGTCTTGAATCATGATCCTCCTGACTCAGTCTCCTGAGCTGCTGGGATTACAGGCGTGTGCCACCTTGCCCAGCAGAGCAACAATTTTCTTTTTGAAAATTTTCTTTTCTTTCTCCCTTCCTAACTATATTTTCTACGTTGACACTAGTTTTCTGAATTATTTAATGTGAATTGATTCAAAATCCTATTTTATTTTCACATTAGAAATTTTATAAGAAATCTTAGCTAAGTGGTATAAAGTTTATAAATTAAAAGGCAGGAATAATAAGCATTTAAGAGTTTTAGAAGTATGTATTTCTATCACAATGCCTCAGAAAATGACAGAAACACATAAAACCAATCCTTTGGACTTGTAAAGTCAGGTAAATTTTACTCAGAAGTGGATTTATTTTTCATTTGAACATGTTCCCCATATTGCTAATGAGAGTTTTACTTGGACACATCTTGAATATATTTCATTTTTAATTCTTTAGGGATGCATATTTAATAATATGCAGAGATACAGCTCAGTAAATTTATGCAACTCAACAATTGGTGGAGTCTAATCTTTCAACACATGGGTTTGTTCATGATTTATAAAGCAGATGTATTGTAAAAATGTTTGCCACTGCCTGGCAAAATATTTATTATGAGTACTTGGAAGAATTTGAAACAAGGACCAACAGGAGACACATCCCAAACAAAGAACTGCCTCTTCCTCACCTCACAGAATAAACACAAAGCTTTACAAGAGACATGCTATGAATAGTTCTACTCAATTACAAAAGGAAGAAGGACCTTCTCATTGACAGTCTGTCCTTTCCATTTTCCATTACTGATTATATAGAAAATATAATTTCTTTACTGCTAATGAAGATTGAAAAAAAAAAATCTGTAGTTTCTCCCAAGGTCTCTCCACTACCATATTAGCCACTTTTCCATATCTGTGACAAAATAACCCCAAAATAAACAATTTAAGTGTCACGAGGTTCATTTTGGGTCATGGTGTCGGAGGTTTCTGTGTATTGTCTATTGACTGCTGCTTTTTGTGCCTGTTGAGAGGCAGAACGTCATGGTGGGAGCATGAGGCGGGGAAGTTGCTCACCTCATGGAAGCCAGGTAACATAGAGAGAGATGGGAAGGGCTAGGGTCCCAACACCTCTCTCACGGGCCCACGATGACCTAACTACCTTCCATTAGTCTCCATCTCTTAAATGTTCCATTGTCTCCCAACAGCACTGCAGACTAGCAAGCAAGTCTTTAGCCTATGCACCTTTGTGGGACAATTAAGATCCAAACCTTAACATCCTTTGGAGTCCTAAAAGAATAGGTTAGCAAATGTTATAATAAATTCAGACTTATTTGTTTATTTATTTATTGTATTTTTAAATTTTTAAAAATCTTTACCATGACAGACTCTTAAGCAACATTTCCTTAGGGCATGCTGTAAAGTGGCATCTAAATCATATATTTCAATGTTATTGTTAAAATCTGAGGTTTCCAAAGAGGGAATCTTAGGGTTTATTCTATGTTATTTTTATGAGAGTATTACAAAGGAGTTGCTGCCAGACCAACTGGGTATCCATGAGCATCACAAAGAGTTCTAGAATGGCTTGTCAATCAGATAGGTAGACTTGACAGAACATTGAAAACTCTATAATTTTACCTTTGTCAATGAAACTAAGTGTTTGAAGCTTGCTAAACTTAATCTTTGAACTGAATTGTTTATAAAGAGTGAGAAGATTTTTCCAATTAATTGTATTTGAATAAACTTTATGTTCTCATTTAATATTTCAATTTCCCAATGTAAGAGCAATGCAAATTGAAGGCTATTTTAATTCATGACTCTTCAGAAAAAGAACCTACTTCAAGAATGATTAGTATCATATTAGCACTTATGCAGATATTACAGTAGAAGATTAGGGATTAATTTTGTTGATGTAACAATTTCAGAAGGGGAATATGAAAATATTTAAAAGGTTCTAATAAAATATTCTGTTTACTCTACTCCTGCTATATCCCTTATGGTTTAGATATTGTTTATTATCTTTCCAACAACTTTACTAGATGGGTATTATTATTATTATTATTATTAGGGCTGTTAATTTCTCAGATTTTTCTTTTACCTTCATTAGCTGATTCTCAGGCCTCAGAGCCATATAGTTTTTGAAAATTAAATTTATTTTTAACAGATACATAAAGATGTAACTGTATATATTAATGAGGTACCATGTGATATTTCAATACATGTATACATTGTGTAATGTTTAAGGCAGGCTAAACATATGTAATTTTTCAAACACTTATCATTTATGTAGGGTAAAACTTGCAAAATCCTTTCTTCTAGCTCTTGGAAAAGTATAGTACATAAATGTTATCTATTGTCACCCTCCTGTGAAATATCACACCAGTATTTCATACTACTATTTCACTATAATTAGTACCCATCGGTCAACATTTCCCCATTCTTTCTACTTCTTTAAGTTAAGGAATTAATGTGTTCAAAGAGCAAAAACTTGTACAAATGAAAACTACAAAGCACTACTGAATGAAATTAGTGAAGACATGCATAAATGGAAAGATATGCTGTATTCCTGGAATGGAAGATTTAGTGGTGTTAAAATGTTGGTATTACCCAAAATGATCTACAGATTCAATGGAAACTCTATCAAAATCCCCAAATTTTTCACACAAGAAAGCATCTATCTTAAAATTGCATGGAATCTCAATGGACGACAATAGCCGAGACAATCTTGAAAAAGAGGAACAAAGTCAGAGATCTCATGCTTTCTGATCTCCTCAAAACTTTTTACAAAACTATAGGAATCAAAACATAGCAGTGCTGGCATAATAACAGACATAATGACCAATGGAATATAATAACTCAGAAATGAGCCTTTGCATATGTAATCAAATTATTTCTAATAAAAGTTCCAAGATCATTCAATAAGAAAAAGAAAGTTTTTTCACCAAATGGTGCTGGGAAAACTGGAGATCTGCACAGAGAAGAATGTAGTTGTGGTTTTACCACATACAAAAATTAACTCTAAATGGATTAAAACCTAAGCATAAGATCTAAAACAGCAAAAGTTTTATAAAAAAGAGCAAAATATTAACAACATTCAATTTTTCAATGATTTTTTAATATAAAGCTAAGACATAGACAACAGAAGAAAAATAGAAATTGAACTTCAGGAAAAAAATTTTAAAGTGTGTATCAAGAGACAGAGTTAACATTAAAAAGTCTATAATGAGATCAAATATTTGTAAACTATATATCTGATAAGGCATTGATATCCACAACATATAAATTCCTAAAATTCAAAAGTAAAATGGTCTCTGAACAACCTGATTCCAAAATAGAAAAAGAATTTGAGTATAAAAAACCACCAAACACATGCAAAGATGCTCAACATCACTAGTCATTAGGAAAATGTCAATCAAAACTAAAATGAGATGCAATCATTATGATGGCTGTTATAAAAAAAACAATAACAAGGGTCAGAGAGGACGTGGAAATATTAGAACCCTTGTGTACAGGTGGTGGGAATTTAAAATATCACAGTCACTGCTAAAAACAAAGCTGGGTGTAGTGGCACACACCTGTAATCCCGATGGCTTGGGAGGCTGAGGCAGGAGGATTGAAGGTTCAAAGCCAGCCTCCGCAAAAGTGAGGTGATGAGCAACTCAGTGAGATCCTGTTTCTAAATAAAATACAAAATAGGTTTGGGGATGTGGCTCAGTGGTGGAGTGCTCCTGTGTTCAGTCCCAGGTACCCCCCCCCAACAAACAAACAAATAAACAAAAAACAGTGTGGCAGTTCCTCAAAACATTTACAATAGCTGGAATGTGAAAGCAAACCACCAAAGTGGTTTCAGGGGATGAATGGATAAGCAAAGTGCAGTATATACACATGGTGTGAAATATTATTCAGCCTTAAAAAGGAAGGCCATTCTGACACATGCTTCAACATAGGTGAACCTTGAAGGCATTAAGTATGTGAAATAAGCCAATCGTAAAAGGCATAAACTGTATAATTCCACTTATCTGAGATACTTAGAATAGTCAAAATCAAGACAGAAAGTACAGTGGTGGTGGCCAGGCCCTGGAGGGAGGGTGAAATGGGGAGTTGGTGTTTCATGGAGACAGAGTTTCAGTTTTGCAAGGCTTAAGAGTTCTGGAAATGCGTGGTAGTGATGGTTGCTCAACACTATGGAAGTAACTAGCACTACTGAACTGTACGTGTCAAGATGTTCAAGTGTTTAAGATGGTACTTTTTTTGTGTATTTTACTGCAATGAAAAAATTTACATAATCAACAAATGAAGGAACAAACAAAGTAGTCAAGAATTGACCCTCAAAAAGCCTATGACACAGGGAGATATCTGCTGGGCTATTGAGGTTTCCAGGTAAAGACATCAAAGGGTGGCAAGTTCTGTATCTTGAAAACACAACAGATCTCTAAAAAATGCAGATTAGGTCTATTTTTTTAAATGTAGGATTTTTGTTGTTGTTGTGGTTGTTTTGTTTACTTTCAGAGGTGGGTTTTTTGAAGTGGAAGATTGCTTTAATAATATGCTTTAAAACTTACATATATATGTCACATAGTTTCTTTTGTATGTGTTAAAAACACATAATACCTTTTTTAACTTTGAAAAAAGTCACATATTTTGTTTGTAATTATATTATTTTCTAGGTGTTAGCAGCATGTCTCCTATTTATTCCCATGTTGATAATTTTTAATGAAATTAAGTGCTTGGTTTAATGAACAAAAAATGCTGTAGACTTTCTGTAATACTACAGAACTAATTGGACATTATTTAGATGAATCACATTTTAATTTTCGAAAGACTTGACACTTCCGTTACATGGCATTGTACCTATCTGTATGCAAACACAGATTCACTTTTAAGCACTCACATTCAGGAGTCACGTGTTAGGCGAACTTGATTTTTCTGGGACCCAAATGAATAAGAAGAATAAAGACTCCAACATGTGAAATAAATGCCACAGTATCAGGCATTAAGCTTCATTCATTATTTTCATAAATGATTCTTTAGGGTCTAGATAATTTTTAATTTTCCCATATTTGACCTGGAGCAGTTATTGGGCTAATACAAAATTTATCAGAATAAGTACATAAATATTAAACAAAAGAACCAGCTGTATTGACACAAGCAAATACAGTTGAGAGCCTGTAGTGAGAGACTTCAAAATAATGAAACGAATAGATTTCTGCCATAACTTCAGGTAGGCAAAAATAGATATCGATAGATATCAAAAGACTAAATTTACAACTAGACCACAGAGGCTAACTCGAGTCCATTCTGGGTGTTACATTTTCAACCAGATGATTTTCCTCCAGACTCATTACAGGATAAGCAAGAAAAAGTTGACATTTAAAACTCAGGTATTTGGAATAGTTTTAGCACCCATTTTAGACCTTTCACTCCCCAATGTCCCTGGAGAAAGATTTTCTTGAATATTCACTCATTGTTACACCCCACATGGTAGTTAGCCAATATTCTAAAACACTCAATCCAAATGGTCAGCACACAGAAGCTGCATGACTGGCCTTATCTCAAAGGCCAGTGTTGCTTTTGTGCCTTGGGATATTGATTATATTTTCCCTAACAGAAGAAACCACAAAAATCAAACCTCTGCCTCTAGAGTAGAAGGGCCAGCCAGACAATCTGCAATCAGTAGGCCATGAAGAAATGAGAAAACATTGATAAACCCAAAAAAGGAAAAACCATGAGGAAGTATGTAGGAACAGCAAAGTTAAAATGGTTCACTACAACAATACCCATTACATTTTAGTAGGTAAAACAGTTTCCTGGCGCCTAAAGTGTAATCACATTACCAATGCCACATTAGTAATAAATTCAGAAACATTTGTCTGAACAGAAAAAAAAAGCCTAACTGTGTAAGGAATAAAACTAGAAATCAATCAATATTATGAAAAGCATTTTCTTTAAATTTATATCTAATAATTACCTAATTCTTTCAGTAAAGAAAACTTATACGAAATGATTGTACTTTTTTTTTTGTCTGCCTAAATATCCCCACCCTCAATGGACTATCCACTGTTTCTTGTGTCTTCCCCTATATATTACTAGTCTTATATATACAAGGATCACTCTATAAAAATCATCCACAAAGCTTTGTTATTTCCTCCTCAGCAATGGGCAAGTCATTCTGAACACATAGAATCCCTTAGAAGGCCTGCCATGGAGGCGTTATAAAAATAGATTGTGTGACTGGAGGAAAAAAAAGTAACATTAATTCCACAAATATTTGTTGAGCTCATACCATGTGTCAGTGGCACTGTAGTGGCTAAATATAGCAGTATAAAAATCAGTTCTTGGCTTCAAGAAGCTCGCAGTCTCATGAAGAGGAGTGACCAAAAACAATTAATTATAATAAAATATGATAAATGTTCTTTATCCAGAAATAAGAGAGGGAGAGCCAAACTAGCCTGAGAACAGAAAGGTGAGATCTTTTGAAGACCGTGTCTTAATATATTAAAGAAACAGGAGGATCTAGCCAGAGGTAAAGGCTGCATTTCAAGATAGTAAAACAATGAGAATATGCACAGAGAAAAGGCAAAGCTCAGCATGGAAGAGGAATTAGAACATTCTAGAATTGCCGACCATAAAATATAAGTCAGGTGGAAGAGATGAGGATAGACAGTCAAGGAGCACATATGATATATCTTGTTAATTATCTAGGGTTACAAATTTATAGAACACTTTAAGTAAGGGGTAGAGAACAAAGTCAGGAATTAAAAAATCATAAAGGTTATTCATAATAACCAAGAGATGGAGATCACCCAAATGTTCACTAATGGAATCATTGATAAATCAATCATATATATGTGTGTGTGTGTGTGTGTGCGTATATATATGTATATATATATATATAATTTTATTACATTAATCATATGTATGTAATTTTTTCAGTCTTAAAAAGGAATGAAATTTTGACACATGCTACATGAATTAACTTTGAAGACATTGCACCAAGTAAGACAAGCCAGTGATGAAAAGACAAATACTATAATATTGCACTTCCATGATGGTCCTAGAGTAGTTAAATTCAGAGATAGAAAGCAGAATGATGGCTAACAGCATCTGAGGGGAAGGGTAGAGAAATCAGTAGTTTTTGTTAGCGGGGATGAACACGTTCTAGAGTCAGATGGTGTTGGTAGTATCACAACATGTGAATGTACTTAATTGCCTCTTACATGCCATCAAATTGTCCACTTATAAATGGTAAAGGTTTGTTCCACAATCTAGCTATTGTGAATTGAGTTGCTATAAACATTGATGTGGCTGTGTTACTGTAGTATGCTAATTTTAAGTCTTTTGGGTATAAACCAAGGAGTGGGATAACTGGGTCAAAAGGTGGGTCCATTCCAAGTTTTCTGAGGATTCTCCACACTGCTTTCCAGAGTGACTGCACCAATTTGCAACTCCACCAGCAATGTAAAAGTATGCCTTTCCCCACATCCATGTCAATATCTATTATTGTTTGTGTTCTTGATAATAGCCATTCTAATTGGAGTAAGATGAAATCTTAGAGTTGTTTTAATTTGCATTTCTCTAATTACTAGAGATGTTGAACACTTTTTCATATGTTTAATAATCACCCGTATGTCTTCTTCTGTAAAGTGTCTGTCCAGTTCCTTGGCCCATTTATTGATTGGGTTCTTTGTATTTTTGGTGTAAAGTTTTGTAAGTTCTTTACAAATTTTGTAGATAAGTGCTCAACAGATGAATCAATAAAGAAACTGTGGTATATATACATGATGAAATATTATTCAGCCATGAAGAATAATAATATTATGGCATTTGCAGATAAATGGATGGAATTGGAGACTATTATGCTAAGTGAAATAAGCCAATCCCCCAAAACCAAAGGCTGAATGTTTTCCCTGATAAGTGGATGATGATATATAATGGGGGTGGGAGGTGGGGGGTGAGAGAAGAATGGAGGAACTTTAAATCACCTAGAGGGAAATGAGAGGAAGGGGGTATGAAAAGTGGTGGAATGAGACAGACATCATTACCCTATGTACATGTATGATTACATGAATGGTATGAACCTACATCGTGCACAACCATAGAAATGAAATGATGTACCCCAAATCAAAATGCAGTCTGTAAAAAATAAAAAAATGGTAAAGGTGTTCCATTTAATATTATGTATCTTTTCCCACAAAATATAACATAATAATGTTTATTACAGTTTCATAGAAGGATTTTAAGTTAGTAGATATTTATGTATTAGATATTATGGAGTGGAGTGTGAAGTCAGGTGGAATGAGATTGGAGCCCTGGAACCAAGGAGACTCGGTGATGCAAACTAGTCCAAGACTCCTTCAAAGAGTGCAGGAAAAAGAAGGCTGAACAAGAGGGAAATGATTTGGGAAGTATTTAGGAAATACAACTGACAATGAGATAGGCTTGATGATTGACAAGGGCCCAATTATTTACATTCCACAATTTAGTGACTTGAAACAATAAATTGTGATGTTTCACAATTTTTTTTTTTGGCCAGAAATTTGAGCAGGGCATAATTGGTTGGTTTTCCTATTCTAGATGGCATCATGAGAGGTCCCCCGAGCATCATCCAGTCAGTGAATATCACAGTGAGTGACATGGGGTGTGTTGGAAAGTATACAAGACAGCTTCTTTACAAGTCTTGCCAGGGGACGAACAGGCTACAGAACTGGGTTTAGTCATATTACTGGTAAGATCACTGCTTCCCCAGCATGGTGGCTTCAGCACAACTAGACCTCTTACATGGCAGCTCAGGACTCCCAGAAAGCCGAGGTAGAAGCTGTGAAGCTGCTTCTGACATGACCCAGAGACACACACTTCAGATAGAGCACTAATCTCCAGAATTTATATATAAAGAACTCAAAAAACTTTATGCCAAGAATACAAATAACCCAATCAACAAATGGGCTAAGGAAATGAGCAGACACCTCACAGAAGAAGATCTATAAGCAATTAACAGATTTATGAAAAAATGTTCAACATCTCTAGTAATAAGAGAAATGAAAATCAAAACTACCCTAAGATTCCATCTCACCCCAGTGAGAATACAAGCAACAATAGGTGTTGGTGAGGATGTGGGGGGAAAAATACACTCATACATTGCTGGTCAGGTTGCAAATTGGTGCAGACACTCTGGAAAGCAGTATGGACATTTCTTAGATAGTCACTTCTGCTATATGCTATTGGTTAGAATAGTAGCCAAGGCAATCTGATTTAAGACAATAATTAGATGGCATTTTTCAATTTGCAGATATCTCATCTACCCCAACAAGGTGACAGATATAAAATGATCATAGATGACTCTTGGATTTCTCTTTCTAAAGACAAAGATAATGAATTTCTCTTGGGACAATCAGAGTTTGAGAAAATTATGAAGAAAATATGAATTTATATATTCAAATGTGATTAAATATCACAGTGATTAACACAACCCAGTTTTTCAGGATTGTGCATCTTTACAATCTTTTCTTTGTCTTTTTCTCTCATCTCAGCTTCTGCTCCACTCTAATTTACAAGTACCTACCATGTCCTAGGAAGCACTATTGCAGGCTTTGGAATTGCACTAATAAACAGGTGAGAAGACTCTTAGGTATGTGTAGAGGAAAACAGATAATTAAACACAAAAGAATCATTTTGGATTGTGATAACGGCTGTGAAGATAATAAAATCGTGATGTAACAGGGAACTCTTGGGTACGAAGGACATGGGAAGAGGATACCAGAGTGGGTGTTCTGCAATCCTCCAATGAGAAGACCATAATTGAATTGAGACCCAATAAAGGATCCATCTGCACGTACCTGGCAGAGGGAGAAGCTGACAGAGAGGCCACAGAGTGGGGATGAAGACAGAACAGAGGATCGTGAAGGTGGCCTCCAGGTTTCACTCCTTTGCCCTACATGACTCAGCATGTAGCGTTTCTTTCCCACAATCCCTTCTCTGACATCTTTCCCTCGATGACTCCTAATTTTCCACTGAAACTCAGTACAGACACTTTCTTTTCCAGGAAACCTCCCATAAAAGTCTCAGACAAATTAGGAATGATTTTTCTGGGTTTCAAGAGGGTAGCTCTAGGACACTTTATGTAAATTCTACACAAGAATACAATCCCTGGTTCTGAGAAACTTCTGGAAGAAATCCAGACTTAGCCTAGGGCTTCCTGTCCTTTCTTTTTGCTGTCCTTAGACTTTGACCCCCGCCCCCCCCCCCCCCAAAAAAAAAGACATTTTGTAAGCATTTGTGGAATTGCACTTAAAGAGAGGGAGCAACTCTGTGGCTGCAAGGCAGCTCCTGGTCAGAGCCCCTGATCCTCTCCCAGCTTCCTCCTGTGGTTGTTGTCTTAGCAGCTGCCAACAAGGTATCCAACTTCACCCCAGGAGTTGAAGAGGAGAATCTGGAAAAGGGAATGAAAGAAGCTCTGAGGCTACACGTCCTGGAGGTGCCTGGAAAAATCACAGCTTAGACAATGCTGTGGAGAGCAACAGCGGTAGCCTGTGCATCCTTTAACACAGAATTGGTGCAGTATACAAGGAAAAGCAGGCTTTTACAAGCATGCAGGGAGCTGCCAATGAGCAGGCCAAGGCACAGTCAGAGGAAGGCCGTACTTGACTCTTTCTGTTGCTGTTGAGGATATGCCACAGAAGCTCCATAATACTGAAGAAACAAGGGAAAAGAGTGTAAACAAAGAATAAAAACATAATCCTGTGTGATTATTGCTCTGGTTCTACACTATCTACAAACCATCTCTAAACACAGCTTCAAAATCCAGCTTTAGAATTGTGAATCTTCCAATTATAGCACAGGTATTATCAACCGTAGAGAGTTCTATAGGTTTCTGTTTCTAAGAATTCAAACGTAAGTCAAGTGATCTCTATTTAGAAAATTTGACGTAACATGGTCAAAGGAAAATGAGGATGAGTGATAAGTTAAAAAGTTCTCTTCCCTATGTATAACTTATGAGGAAAACCAAGTGGGCGTTTCTACTTCAAAAATTACCAAAAGTTTCCTGAGAACTATGTTTCCATTTCACAAATTTCTAAAGGACGACCTATTGGATTTTTTTACTTTCTCAGGGAATGTGGAGTGGGATGGGATAATCTATTAAGTCCATTACTGCAAAAACTGGCAGCTTTTAATTTTGTGTAGTGATGAATGACAAGGAAAAAATGGGTCACTAAATAATGACCACAGAGAAAATAACACTGAAATGTAAATGTGAATGTTTGTGCAAAAGAAACAAAAGAAATTGTTCTTCATCACTGACAAACTAAATGATCCTATCTGAATAATGGAAACCAGTTGATCTTGCTGCTAGCCCTTGCTTATCAATCATCGTGGGGTCTGAAGTACCAGTTTATGCAGAAAAGCAATTCATTTAAGGACCATGAGAAGGTATGCAGAATACAATGAAGTTTTTCAAAGATATTAGACTAATGTTTTTGTTTTATGTCTGTGACAAATAAAACTAGTTGAAAAGAGTTGCTCCTACAAATTTGTGTCTGGTGAATAGAAGAATGTACATACCTCTTTGGAATTAAATTGTAATTCTTTTTGCAATTATTTAAAGCAATATGAAATATAAGCTATGCTAATTTAAACCTAAGATTTGCTATTTTATGTTGTATAAGACAAAAGTTGTCACTTCCTAATCAGTGTTGTTAAAAAGGGTAAAATTTTTACAATGGTTTGGATATATACAATTCAAAATTTAGCTGTAGAAGAAAAAAAAAAGCAATCATATTCAGATAAGAATTAGGAGGAAGTGGTTACATGACATTTAATTAGCTGTAAAGAAACCCACGGGAATTGAATTCCAAGCTCTAAAAACCTAGTGTTAAATTAAATGCCTAATGACCTGTCATAGTTTTGTCAGTAGGATGACAAATTCTGAACAGGCATTGCTTTCTCCATTATAAGGTGGCAGACACTGAAATGTTTGGTCCTTAGGAAGGGGTTGAGGGGAAGCATTAGGGAATCTGATCCATGTTAACTTTGCCTAGCAAGAGCAGGTGTGTGCACACACACGGGGAAAAGAAAGTCTCAACAATTGATCAGGAGACCAATTTTGAAGAAAAGCAGAAGAGAACCTTAAACTAGGAGAATGTTATTTGTTATCCCTTTCATAGGCTTTAGGATTATTCGTATTATTCAATGTATTATTCATGCATTAAAATAAATTCTCATTTCTGTAAGTGTTGCATATGATAATGACTCCTGACTCTGAGTTGGATCAGTCAGGTTCAAAGGGCATAAGTAATCAATGCCTAAAATATATTCAAAAATGCAAATCAAAAGGGCAAGTTAAAATCAAGTGTGTAGCTCACAATGCAAGTTGCTTTCAAAACCTGTAAGTGGAAGGAGATAGGGAGTGGGTAACCTTAGAACCTGGGAAAAAACTTATGCATTAAGTTTTTTGGGGACAATATATATATCTTTATATAGTGGTTCAGTGTGGGAAGCCATTCTTACCTAGCAGAGTCAGACTAGGTTGAGCCTCATGACACAGAGGTCTGACTTCCCGGAACTGGCAGATACGGAGGTCTGTCCCAGATTGCTGGGGTGGAAGTGGAGGTGAGGGGGGTAGGGAGTGGGAGTTATGTGGTGCTGTGTTAGTGGTTCCCTATCTGTTTCTGTGATAGACCCCCCCTAACAAAATGGCTCCCCTCACCACAACTTAGCCTGTTCATTACAGAAGAAGCCCCTCCTGGTCTTGGGCCCCTTTATCTGTGTGTTATAAATAAAAGAGAATTAGGTTACTCCAGGTTGTTAGAGGGCAGAGATGGTATGGCCAGACCCATCATGCCCCCTCTCGTGTAAAAGGAGTATTGGCTCTTGTGTGTTTATTGATTAGATAAGTTTATGGGTAATTGATTGATTTGTAGCCAACATTGTCCAGCAGTTAACCCTTTTCTCATCTACGAAGGACGTGACTGAGAGACCCTCACAGTTCAGGATGCTGATTATACTAATAGACTATAAAGGGATAAACTTTTTGATATTCAAAGTGGTAATGCAATGCACAAGGACAGATTAATATTCATCACAAATATTAATATACTAAATGATGAAGCCAAACTTTCTCACTGATTAGTTTATGTGATGACTTACATATACTGCATGTGCTTAGTCTTTTACATTGGGGGTCTGTAAAGTGATAGAAAAAAACAGTGATAATTAAAATTATAATAATGAATAATAATAAACAGCTACTCTTTCTTGGCAAATATGCCAGGAAGTATGGTAAAGCTTTGAACTTTCATTATGATCTTTGCAAGACAACCCATTTTAGAGGTGAGAAAACAGAAACACAAAATTTGTCCCACAGTACATTTTTGTTTAGGAGAGGAAAAAAGAACTATATCCAACCCACAGACCATACACTTTTAAAGCAATATTTCATTTCAACTATGTAAAAAAGGGGTTACTTGATAACATTAAAACAAAATTATTCTAAGAGTTCTTATACTCTCAGTTGATCAGAAATTTATTTGGAAGAAGATATGGCTATAGTATTTGTACTAGGGATAAATCTTCTCTTTCTCCATGTTCTTGGGCTCCTATCACCTGACAAGAGAAATATTAATGCATGAGTCTTTCTCTCCCATGTAACTGAAAGGAACCCTCAGTCACTTCCTGCTGGGTTATCATTCCATTTCCAGGATCTACTCCACACTTTTAAATAATTTCTACCAGACTCAGGGGCCTTGTTTTGCAGACAGAGGGAATAAAGTAATGAAAACTCTTGTAATCCTGAGATGGGAGCAGGATGTGCCTCAGGTAGACAGGAGGGAATCTGGATCTGGGCAGTCATAGGGCAATATGGAAAATCTCAGGTGAGGCAATGAGTGAGCAGAGACATGTGGAAACCTGATGTTTTTGAGAGACATCAAAATAGCTTAAAACATGGAGGAGGCAAAAAAAAAAAAAAAAAGAAGAAGAACTTGGTAAATAATATCAAATCTCATGCAAATGGCTAAGTGTATGTTAAATAAGTAAAACCAAATCAAAGGAAAGTCAGTACTGACTTCCATAAATGACTCAAAGGTATTTCAGAAGTAAGATCTCAGATATGGAGAACACTATATTAACTACTTTTTCATTTTTCTTCCAATAATTGCTCTATTCACTACCATTCTATACAAATTATGTGATGTCTATAAGATAGAATGTTCATAGCATGGGATAATTTTCTCCCAAATTATTCACACTCTGATGTGAAATTTAGACTTGAGCAAGAGTTAAAAAGAAGAAAAATAAAAACTAAGTTTTTCTAAGAACACTAATGTCTACCAGTTATTCTAATTTGTAGCCAATGCAAAGTTAGGAGCAGAGAGTCATCGTTCAGCAACACACACCAGGTAATGTGGCAACAGCCAGGGAGCGACCTTGTCATTGATTTCTCTGTTAATATAATTTGGAGGGGTGGGGATGGGTCGTGGTATATCCTTGAGGTAGTTTTAAAATAAAAAAATGTGTACATAGAGTTGTTATTTTCCCTGGACTACTATCCAAAGAACAAGAGATCTTAGCGATGTTGGTTTTGGGTAGATAATGAGTGAGTGGCACTTTTCATTTTTGGGTTTGTTTTCAGTACGAAGTTCCTACTATATCAAGTTTGGATTATAAGTAGCAGTTTATTAAATGCCATTATGGTTTTTAAAATACGTTTTTGAATTTAAAACAGTTTTGGCATGATATACTTACCAGAACCAAGTTTATTAAATAACAGAAGGAAAGCTAGAAAATACAGAAGAGTCCAGCTTGAGGCAGTTCTAGAAAAACACAATTTCCTTTGTTTCTGCTCCATAATAATCATTCAGCTGCTCCATCAACACCTAAGGCTGTGCTGATATCACAACCCCCAGGAGTGTTAGTGCTTCTGATTCCTTAGACCCTTGTGTTTCCTTTGACAACAGTCTTATTTCTTCATTTAATGTTATAGATTTTTGAATAACTTGGGAAATGAAAAACCTTAAATCTTGAACTCTGTAAAGGAGTTTTAGAGAACTGTAATTATGGAATGTTGGAATCAATTCAGTTCACCATGCTTTGGAAGGAATCTGATGGACACGGTCTCTTCCCATTTACTCATTCATTTTCTCTTTTAGTTTATCAAGACTGAATAAACACATAAGAAAGGTTCGAGAAGGGGAAATGTTGAGTTCTCCCTTTCTTCTCCAATGATCTATTAATTTATAAGACAAAATCCATATTAGTACCAAAGTTTAAAGTTAATGCTGCAAAGCTGCTGACAAATATTTATGAAAGGGAAAAGTAAACTGAAAATCTGTATGCATGCTATTTACTACATAGAAGTGATTGTACCTGAATTCGGGAAGCTATAAAGACAGTGAATTGAAATGCTTTCACACAAAATGAATGTATTTCACTGCTTTCGGCTATTATTCAAAAGCTAGGCTACATTGCCTGTGGGTTAGTTATTTCACAATCTCATCAACCATATATAACTGAAACTAGGTAAGATCTTTGCTGTAAAAGTAATATAAGGAATGCATCATTTCAGTGATCTCAGAAGCATTAGGCAAGAGGAATGACAGAGTGGAAATAATGTGAACTGCCACAAATTCTGCGTTTACAAAAATCATGCCAGAGAGCATAGGTGAGTTTTTTGTCTAAGTCATGTCTTCAGCTATGTCTCTCACCTTTACCTAAACAGGAGAAGCAGTTCTAAGTTCGTAAGTGCCTAATTCTGGGTTTCCCCAGCTTCCTTCGACACTATTCACTTCTATTAAAGGCACTGACCAGTTCTGGTCAGATTTTTCCTGTCCCATTTCAGAATGGGATTAAAAGGATTATTGCTTCACACACACACACACCCCCCCACACACATACACACACACAAATTTTAAATAAGTGAAAATGTTTATATTTAAGAAGTATATTTGAATCCTGGTCCCAATATTTAACAGAGTAACACTGAATAGTATTTTATACTCTGTAACTCAGATTCCTCACAACAAAAACAAAACAAAACAAAACAAAAACATATAGTTCACATAGCATATGTTCATTTGGTAGTTTGGGTATAACAAACCATATTAGAAGTTAACTGAGTCCCCAACAAATATTGATTTGAATTACTATAAGAATGTTTGTTTTATCAAAATAAGATTAATGTAACTCTGACATCTTTATTCTAGAACTAATAGAAACAATCAAATTCTTCATTCTATGCCTGCTGCTTACAAAAATTACACAAAATGAAAATGCAAAAATATCTATGATGTGCAAATAATGCCAACTTTCATTTCTGAATTATATTAGAAAAGAACTAGAACAAGTTTGCAATCAAATCCTGACAACATGACTTGTTTTAATATTTCAATTCATGGGAAGACTACTAGGAGGTTAATCTAAATACTACAACTTAATCGGATTAAAAAGAAAACATTTAGGGAACTTTCCAGAATTGAGAGATTTTGCAACTTCACCCAGGCATATTCATGACTCAGCACCTTCTACCTGGCAGGTGCTTCAGTATGACTGGTGAACAAGACAGAGGAGTGTTCCTGATACAGCCTAGAAAAGGAGATGTGAAACAAATAACGTAGTTAATGTGAAACAAATGACCTAGTTAATAAATGGGCAAAGAAACTGAACAGACACTTCACTGAAGAAGGTCAACAAATATATGAAAAAGTGTTCAACATCTCTGGCAATCAGAGAAAGGCAAATTAAAACTACACTGAGATTTCATCTCACTCCAGTCAGAATGGCAACAATCAAGAATAAAAATAACAATATATGTTGGCAAGGATTTGGGAAAGTGTACACTCGTACATTGTTGGTAGGACTGCAAATTGGTGCAAACACTCTGGAAAACAGAATGGAGAGTCCTCAGAAAACTTGGAATGGAAACACCAGTTGACCCAATTATATCCCATTCCTGGGTATATACCCAAAGGACTTAAAATCAGCATAGAACAGTGACATAGCCACATCAATGTCTATAGCATCTCATTTCACAATAGCTAAGCTATGGAACAAACCTAGGTGCACTTCAACAGATGAATGGATAAAGAAAATGTGGTATATATACACAATGGAATATTACTCAGCCGTAAAAAGAATGATTATATGACATTTGCCAGAAAATGGATGGATCTGTACACTATCAGACTAAGTGAAATAAGCCAGTCCCCAAAATCCAAAGATTAAATATTCTATCTGATATGTGGATGCTAACACACGAGGGGAAGGGGATAGAGGTTTGATTGATTAGACAAAGGGGAATGGAGGGAAAGGAGGGAGAATAGGAAATAGGAGACAGTGGATTGATTCTGATGCAATTTTCCTATATACATATATGAATCTCTTTATCATGTATAACCACAAGCCTGGGATTCTGATTAGAATAAGATGTACTCCATATTTTTATAAATATGTCAAATTATACTCTACTGTCATGTATAGCTATAAGGACACATAAAAAAAGAATATGTGTAGTGTGTGCAAGAAGGAGCTCATCCCAGGGAGTGTGTGGTAGGGTTTGTTTCACAGAATGTTCCTTGGGTGAGGTGGGATGTGAGAGGAGCTTAAAGAATGAGCAGGACTTAGTCAATGTGGAGGTTCATGAGGAGGCATTCCACAGCATGAAAGACAGACCAAAGGCAGACCTCAAACTTGTTTAGCCCACACCAAGGAAAACTTGCAGTAAAAAGTATAAGACATCTATGCTAAAGTACAGTTTTATTTAAGACACATTATCTTACTAGAAAAACCTTCCATCAAATAGTTTGAAATCAATACTTTTTGAACAATTTAGAAAAATATTTTATGAAATAGAACTTATGATGTCAAAGAATATATATGAAAGTAGAATCGGATTCCTGATATTTTTATAATGCTATCAATCATACAATGTTACTTTGCTTTGGGAAAACTGTCAGCCCAAGGGAAATATGCTCTTTGATACTGAATGTAGAATATACCCAAACAACAATAAGAATAGTTTTTAAAAAAAATTCTTCATTGAAACCTCAAAAGATGAAAGAAGAAAATATAAATGTGATGTTATTTAAAATTGAGTCTTTTAAAAGATAGTACTAATTCTTATTTTCTTGTTACATTTTATATGTTTTTAGCTGTCTTTCATCTTGTTGTATTACTAGGTTCTATCACTCTCCAAAATCATAGCTCCATATTAGTAAAAAGGCACAAGCATCTTAAAGAAAGTGTTAGAAATGATCAAATATATTAGTTTTCTTTGCTCTTGACTAGGGACTCAATTTGTGATTTTTTGTTCAATAGTCTTTGAAGTCGAGTTACAGAAGAACTTTGGCAAATGAAAAAATGGGCTGAGCATTTCTAATGGATCAGAAACAAAACAGAGAATAATATGTATTCAAACTTTTACTGTCTCTCCAAATTGTCTATAAATGCTACAAGAGCAGGAACATGTTATGTGCAGTACCAGATGCCTCTTTCACTGCCTAGAATGTGTTCTGTGAAATATACATTGAAAAGAGTTAGTAAAGAAATTAATAAATGACTAGAGTACATGAAAATGGTTTGCAGGTATGTAAATAGAAATGAACACTCAAGACATTCATATTAAAACTTCAGTCTTGGACATCATTTTAAATAAGAATTTGGCAACTTAAAATGATTACATGCCATCAATGGCACTGGAGCTTAGGACAATTTTGTTCCTGGGACTTCACAAAAGTCACAGTTGCCAAAGACAAGGTTGAGTCAGTTATGATGGGAAGACCAACATGAGTATGTGCAAGAAATAAAGCTGAACTCAATCGCTGTGGAGAGGACAGAGGTGCGATATGTAAGCAAAGCTGACCACTGCCAGGTTCTTTACTTTGTGGACTGAACATACTGAGAATTTTACTCTGCTTATTATGGACAGGATAATGTCAACACTGAACATATATATAATAAGGGATCTTTTTAATAATAATATTAATCCCGAAGTCTCCTTCTCCAATGAAAAAGAAAGAAAGAAAATCCTAATTCTGAGTTAATAATAGGTCTCTAAGAAGATCCAGATAAATTTGGAGACCTCATCAACTTCTTACCTTTAGCTATCAACTGCTAATGCATGCAATGATTTTTCACTTTCACATTTAATACTTTCAAAATCTTTAATCATGTGAAGTTTTCATCAATCTGTCTTTCGGTTGCATTTTTTTTTTTTTTTTTTTTTTTTGTGGTGGGGAGGGTTCCATGGATTGAACTCAGGGGCACTCAACCACTGAGCCACACCCCTCAGCCCTATTTTGTATTTTATTTAGAGATAGGGTCTCACTGAGTTGCTTGGTGCTTCAATTTTGCTGAGGCTGGCTTTGAACTAACAATCCTCCTGCCTCAGCCTCCTGAGACCCTGGGATTACAGGTGTGCTCCACTGAGCCGGGTTGTCTTACAGTTGCATTCTAAAGTTCTTTTAACTCCTTTAGAATATTAAGTCCTTGAGTACTAAACACAAGAACCTCAGAAAAGATTATTGGCATGGACTCAAATTAACATTTCTGATTTGAGAGTCAGAAGCAATGTACACATGAGGAATCTGTGGCCTTCATTATTCAGGGAATATTTATTTCAACTCTTTTCAGTTGGATTAGCTCAACCAGTGAAAAAACTAAGAATAACTCAAGGAAGCAAATTAAGTTTTCCTGATCCTCAAGTATTCAGTAAAGAGTAATAGACAAAGCAGACAGGAATACATGAAATAGTCAAGTCCAAGTTCAAAAGAAATTGAGTACGTTTTTAAACAGAAGTCTCTTCCTTTCTCTCTCTCTTTTCATCTTATATAGCTTTCCTGGCTATTGTTATGAAATAGATATTACTGTCATTCAAAAATGAGTAGAAAACCAATATTTTTGGAAGACAAATAAATTGTCTGAGAATTCACACACAAATTGTGGTGGAAACAGAACAATAATGCTTCATGGAAAATGTAATATGTCTGAGGATTTTGTTGAATATTTCAAGTTTATGTAAATTTCATGGGAAAATTAAGATACCGATACAGTTCTTTAACTTTTAAAAAAACACTTTTAGTTGTAGATGGACACAATACTTTTTTTTTTATTTATTTTTATGTGGTGCTGAGGATCGAACCCAGTGCCTCACACGTTTGAGGCAAGCGCTCTACCGCTGAGCTACAACACAAGCTCTCTTTGACTTCTTATTCCTGACAAATCAAGAAACTAAGACATGAGAGAAGTTTCAGTAGTTTCATCTGCTGTTGGATTAAAGGTTTTTCCTTTCTTAATTATTTCTAATACTGTGTTTTATCAATACCTCATAAATTTCTAAGAGTCTTAATATAATCTACATATCTTACAGTTCCTATGGACCTGAGAGGAAAAAATTTGAAGTATATCCATATATAAAATATTACAAAGATGAAGTCTATTAAGTAAATAATAAAACTCAAAGAGTGTTATATGTGTCCCTATAAAGTTATAAATGGCCAAGGAAGAACTCACAATCTGGAGATTCTGAAATTCATTAGTTTCCCATTTTATTACAAGTGTATATTTTAACACAGATGCCCCAAACCATTACCGTTTATTAAACCTCTTATTAACACACTTCAATGTGAAGATAATTGTTAGTCTGGCAAACAATAAATGTCATCCCTTCACAAGTGAACAAAAGATAGTTTAATACCCAAAACTAAATGGGGAGGAGCACTTTGCTTCACTGTGAATAGACTCTGGCATTTTGATGGACAGAGTCTGGCAACACTCACCTCTTTCTGACGGTACTTAATAGCCAATTTTAGTCTTGCAAGATCATTTCCGCTTTGTTCTTCAATCAGACTATTGTCATCTCGGTAATTAAGAATGATTTCCAGTTCTCTGGAACTTCTTGTCTGATCCAGGAGGTCCTTAGCAAATTGTTTGCACTGTCTTGACAGCTCCTCGTACTCGGACTTGAATTCATTTTCCACCTTGCTCAGTTCCTGAAGCTCCCAGCTTAACTGAAAGGCTGTGAGAAAAGGATCCTCGCTTGACAGTGCAATGAGCGAGGGGCTGGCCAAGGCCTTGTAGATGTTGAGTCTGGAACGTGAGTGACGGAGGCTGTCCACGTCCGAACTGGAGACGCATTCCACACAGTTACAGCGGACCTCATGGGGTCGGGGCACCGAAACGCCCTTCTGGACCAAAAGTTTTATTATCTCATAATTATTCGTATGGGCTGCCAAAATGATTGGTGTGATGTCCGGAGTGAATTCAGAGAACTGCTTATCAAGAAGTATGGGAGGCACCTGGAAAAAGAAGGAAGCAGGGATGATGAATATTTATTCATTTGTTCAAGCCTGTGAATTTCAAACAGCTACCAGAACGATGTTGAACAAGGTTCATAAATCTTCTGCCTAGATTTTTCTTTTATTCCGCCCCCCCGTTTTTTTTTTTTTTTTCAAAAGACAAGAAAGAAGTAGAGGGAAAAAAAAAATAACTTTCCAATATACCAGCACATCATTCTTTATATAATCTGAATTCTAACCCTTTATGAAACCTTAATGTTGGCCGCTATGGAAACTTTTAACTTGAGAAAAGACTCTTGCTCCCAACTTATTTTCTTTCCCAGAGATGTTGATTTCCTAAATAATCAAGAAATACCCTGGAAAAAAAATAGTTTAAAACAAGATCCTCCTCTTGTAATTTCTCAGTGACGTTTGCTTCCATCCTTTGATTGTCCTTACTCTCTTCACCTCTGCTCTTTGAACACCAGTCTGGCAATTAAGGGTGGCTGGGCGTAAATAAATGGACTAGCCCTGGGCTTTGTCTTTGCATCTCTCTCTTTGGGGAGTGATTTCCAGATGAGAAATCTCCATTGCTAACATTTTTTATTGGAAATAAACAAACAAGGAATTTGGTCACCAATGTGAACTCTCACTGAATCACTAATGGGTTTATGTATGATTGCCTTTTGGCTATATTCTAGGAATGGGCTGATAAAAATAATAACATCCACTCTTTACTAAGGATCTTTTAGGTACTTTAACCCTCACCTTTTATTATTCATGTTTTGTAAATAGTGTTCCTTGGGAAGTAAGTGAAGACATGTGATTTGAACCTAGGTCCACCTGTCTGACATGCAAAACCGTATATTGCACGGTACTCTTGCTGTACTATTTTGGATTTAATATTTATCCTGGTTGGCACAGTCACAGAGTCATCTATGACAATAAATGCTACATAAAGACAAGTTCAGCAAAGCAGAAAAAATGAAGATGTGTCACATTAAAACATATGAAATATGAAGGGGAGCACAGAAATATGAGCAGAATAACAACCATGCCAAGAAAAAGAACAATTATAAAGAAGTTTCCATTACACCACTTTCAAGTAGAGGTGGAATTTTTACATGTGAGTAATTAAAAATGTTTTTAATTTACCGATCCATTTAAAATACCCATTTGTTTTATAAGAAACATTATGTAAAGATTGAAGGGATGGAATAATCTTTTAAAAGTTATTTTAAGATATATGCAATCTGTCGACAAGGACAATACTAAAAATCACTATTTTAAAAATGTTTATTAATACTAGAAGAATGAGAATGCCTGTTGGGATACATTACATTTATGCATGGGATCAACACACACTTACTCCTTATTAAGTATTTATCTTTCATTTTAAAGATAATATGAATTGAAATTTCATTATACATTCGTTACAAGGAGAAAAATCCCATTAACCAAAACTGAACTGCAGGAGATCTTTAATTAAACAAGGATTAAGTGTTTTTTTTTTTTTTTTTTTGTAGTAGACATTTAGGGAAGACAAAACAATTTAAAGTAAGTTTCAATGATAGACATATTTAAATGACAGACCGATATAATTTGAAAGAGTATTCAAGATTCAGTATAATTTCATTCTAGGTTTGTATTTTTCTTTTACTGTCAACAATTTTAAATTTATTAAGCATGAAATATAGCTTTGCAGTATATTGCAGGAAATTTTATGAAGAAAAGAAGCATAATATGACCATCTTGAAAAACACATTTTTCAGAAAAGTGTCATTGTTGTAGTATTAGAGACACAGCTACATAATGGTTTAAAAAGAGGGATATGCCAAGAATAAGTATTTTGTTTGTGAGTTTTAGTACTTTATAAATCATGGTGAGTTTAATATTTTAAGACATGACTACCTTTAATTTTATCTTTTATATGGAACTTCCATTTTGAAAATAATTTTTGAATGGAATTATTTTATAGGTCCATAACATAAATATAATGTAGTGGTCAATAGATAACTATTTCCAATATTATACATTTTAATTATTTTAGAAATATGGTCTAAATTCAACATTATATGTTGTCTTTACCAGTAACTGACCAGAACCCAGCTGGACATGGGTGACTGTGTATCGGGAACAGTTAGCTTTATCTCTACTCCACAGGAGGTTTTGCTGGGACTCTGGTGGAGTTGAGTAGGCAAACATTAGTGTTTATCCAGGTCACAGAAGATTGACTTGGCTTCTCTCCATTCCTTTAAAACAATAATGAGAGTATAAAGTCACTTAGAAATGGTCTGTTATTGCGTGCTGACCACAGGCCTGCATCAGTCACTAATGGTGTCTGGGAAGTCAGGGTGTCCTTACCAGGCCATCACTTCTGCAATCCTCACTGCTATGTTTTGCCTACGGTTTGTCCCCTGAAAGGTCATGTGCTGGAGCCTTGGTCCAGGCTGTCTTGAGAGGGGATGGGACCTTTAAGAGTTAGGGCCTAGTGGGAGGTGATTAGGTCACAAGCACACAATATCCATGAGTGAATTAATGTTCCTCTAGGTTAGTTTTCTTGAGACTGGACTAGGTCTCATGGGAGTGAATCATGCCTTGCAGGGCTAGACAGGTACCATGAAATGGAGTTGTTAGAAAACAGCCCCTTTGCCTCACTCACATGTGCCCTTTCTGCCTGGGCCTGTCTTCACTTCCACTTGTCTACCATGAGTTGATGCAGCCTGATGCACCCCAGAGTAGATTCTAGAGTCATGATTTTAAATTTCTCTGTCCCTAGAATTGTGAGCCAAATGAACCTTTTTTTACACATACCCATCCTCAGGTGTTTTGTTACAGCAACACAAAATGCACTAAGGCAATTACATTTCATTTTTCTGCATATAAAAATGTGCCCTTTTCCTTTTTATCATTGAATTTGGATTCATCCTTTATTTTAGAAAATATATTGTGATTCATTGCCTTAATTATTAATTTTATACTTGTTATTAAAGTATAACATGCAGCAAAATGCATTACTATTAACATATAATAATATAATTTTAATGTTACTCTAGCATATTTTGAAGGATAAATTAAATATTGGTTGTAAACAGGAAAAGATTCTGTTAACTATTATATTTTGAACAAGAATTGAAGCAATGGTAAAGGAAAAGCTGTGATTGCCATGTAATAAACAGATCATAGAGAGAGACAGAGACAGATACAGAGAGGGTGACAGAGAGACAGAGACAACAGGTAGAAGGATAAGGCACAGTGAATCATAGTAAAGATGTTTGAGGAAAAAGAAGGTCTTGTCCAAATGCCCAGGAATTTCTTTGAGTTCAGATTTCAACTTCCCTAATGCACATTTGTTTGTTTGTTTTTTCTGGGAGAGAAAGGTAAACACAAATGAAACTCAAAAGTTCAAAGATGTTCCACTGCAGGAGCTGATAACGACACATTTGAAGTTGTACCACTGAAGAGAGACTTTCACAGGGTTATAAATCTAGTTAGGGCCCATGGCTCACCCTTCTCCATTCTTTTAGCTGCTATGAGTAATGATTGATAAAACTTTTTTAAAAAAAGTTTTAATTATTTTTATTTTAATTATATAAATTTCAGGTTATTGTGGGGTGTGGACGTAACTCAGTATAGAGTACTTGCCTAGTAGACATAGGGTTCTGAGTTCAATCTTCAGCGCTATAAAAAAGGGGGTTGCACAGTGTGATAATTCAGTACATTCATACAATGTATAAAGGGTAGTTGCATTTCCATCTCCTTAATCTTTTTTTTTTTTTCTTTTGATACCAGGGATTGAACCCAGGGGTGTTGAACCACTGAATCACATCTCCAGCCCTTTCTATTTTTGATTTTGAGACAATTGCTCATTTGAATTGTTCAGAGTCTTGCTGAATTGCTGAGGCTGACCTCAAACTTGTGATCCTCCTGCCTCAGGTTTCCAAGTCTCTGGGATTTACAGGAATGCATTGCTATGTCCTGCCCATTTTCATACATCTTTAAAAAAAAAAACCCTCATTAACAGGTAATAATTGTAGAAATTTATGGGATACAGTTTACTGAAAGTGGCACTTTTTACTGACATCCTAGAGAAGATTTTATTGACATTACCCAGGAAAGGTTTTACTGCCCTCTCCAACAACCTTCAGCCATGGAGAACGTGTGATATTGAAGGCAGGGAGCAGACAGCGAAACAGTGACTCAGAGAGAACCATTCACTTAGCAACTGCAATGGAGACATTTACAAGAGGGTTATCAACTTTACTATGCATTAAAAACTCAGAAATGTAGAGGTCTTAAAGTACAAGATATTTAATCTCAAAATCATTTGGGAAATCTGGGGAATTGCCTTTTGCCCTTTTCTCATGCTTTATTTTCAAACCGGTCGACTCTGTCTCACTCCCTGTCCTTCACTTCATTCAGCATCTTCAATATGAAACTCTTTCTCTTTCCTTTTGTTTCTCTGTTGCTACACATGAAGAGGATTTTTATAACATGTCAAATACTGAAGTCATGGTTGGTACTCAGTAACTATTACCTAAAAATGGTTTTAATAAAAACACATTTTTAAAAAAATTTCAAATTTAGTTTGAAACTGAGAGTAGTAAAATTTAATTTTCAAATTTTCCATTTGTCATAATTAAGGACAGATGCAATTAGCAGGAGCATAACTTTGTAGGTGAAAATCACACTATGCTTGACTGACTTTAGCTGAAATAGAATCTATGGATGTAGAATAATTATACCTAGGCAAACACACATGTATGAAAATACATACATTATTAATAAATAACACACCCCAACAATTTTTTAAAAATTCAAGCTGTTGAATTACACATTCCATCTAGCTATCTACAGCTAAAATAAGAAAAATTTAAAAGGAACCCTAAAATCCAATACATGCCTCTGTTTTTTATATTGAATAACTGCAAGGTTGTTATGCCTTTGATTCTGTCTGTACTTCATGAATTAATATTTACTCAACATTTTTCAACTTTGCCATAACATTACTTACATTGCTACATGAATCAATGTAATGTCACATATCATTAAAAATCGACATACATGAGGAGTCCATTAACTCATGAACTGATTGCTACTCTCAAAAGTCACATAAATGCTTCACCTAGAAGTAATTTAGCACCAATCTGAGTTACCAATTTTAAAATCTAGGGTATGCTATTTTATTAAAATATAGCAGTTTTTGTTATAATATACATGTTTAAACTATTAAAACTGAAAAAATGAAATTTTAGAAGCAAAATTCATTCTGGAATGACATTTATCCAATTTGAAGGTATTTATTTTAATAAATTCAGTATTTATCAAAATATATCATAATGATAAAAGTAAGTTTATTCCCATAATTTGGAACTATTTGGTATATTCAAGGTATTAAGAAAAATATTTCATATTCTAGCCTGGCTATTTTCTTCATTAGCTATATTTTATATGAAAGACTCTTAAAATCTTTGTTATATGCAAAATAATATTCCTTGTAACATGAACTTTTTATAAGTCAAATATTTTTTATAACCCAGCTGATAGCACAATAATAGAAACTATGTTAAACACAAAAGTTTTCAATTACTTCAGTAAAAAAAACTGTTAAATTTTGCAGTTTTACTTTGCTTTTAGCTTTAATTTTTTTAATCTGATGTATCAAGAGCACATTTTTAAGACCTCAATTATAAATAATCAGATTTATCTCTCATAGATGCAGATGTTTGCCTAATTCAATCCAACATGAGACATTTTCAACTGAAGTTGTGTTTTAAAATTCATTTAACAGCAGTAATTTAGAATCTTAAAAAATCCATACTTGCACAAATATTAAAAAATCAACAGACATTGAAACATGAACTGCTTGCACAAAAAACTAGTGTCTATTATATGAATGAATAAATCAGTAAGTGAATGGATGAATGAATGAATGGATAGAGGAATAAGTTAGGTTACACTCTTATTTTAAGAAACAACTGTACTATTTTAGGACTAAATACCTGTCTCAAAATACAAAACAACCTGCAAATTTTTACTTATGCAGAAAAGAATATCCCTGATATCAGCATAGGGTTAAAGATTTACCAGTAGGCTCTCAATTGGTCTATAACAGCAAAGATTTTTGTGTTGTCTGCTATTTCTTAGTAGGTGCAACCTTAAATTCACTAATAGTTTGATCTGACATCTGGTGAAAACTTGATCCAGAAAATAATTATAAAAAGCAGCTTAAAAGGAATTGGTCACCATTACATACATAGGGTTCTAATTCCGGGGTTCTTAAATATTTGTGTGTTGTGCACTCCTTTGGAAATCTGAAGCAGCTCTTGGACCCTAATTCAGAAAGAATACTATTTCTAAGCAAAACATTATCAAGGACATATATTTAAACATATTTAGGTGCATTTAAAAGCACACATGATGTAGTCACATATATACTTATCTATTAATGTGTTCAATAAAAACATATACTGGAAGGAAATTTGACTAATTTTGAAGTATGACCAACATATAATAAAATATCAGTTGATAGGAAAATACTTATTATTTCCTCTACTGACTAAGGTAAAATATATGCACTGCCATCACAGTGGAGTTTTTGGAGTTTTTGGAAAGGAATTATATTCTATTTAGAAGTTAGTAAAAATAAATATGTACTATTTCTCATGTTTGGTATTTACATATCATATCTCCAAGTTAATAAGCTCTTTAAATCTTATTAAATTGCAACTAGAAGATGCAGATGAGATTTTTAACTAGAAAGCATTAACCCAGATAGTTGATTTTTACGAGCAGCAAGTGGAAAATTACAAAGACCTTCTAGAAAGAAAAGGAAGCTTCATATTTGAATTTTTAAGAATAATATATTTCTCTTTGTTGAAAGAGAACATTCCATGATTACAAATATTCTAGATTATCAAGTGCCTCCGCCCCCCAACAGGTTTACTTCATTCAGGCAAAGATCCAGAAGACTTATTGTGTAAATAAAATCATTTTAAGGAGAAATGGAAAGCAGAAGGACAAAAGGAAAAAATTTAGGCATGAAAAGCAAGTTTCTATTATAAAGCAATATATCTGTCTGTAGAGATCTCACCATGTTTTTGATTAAAATAATGATAACAATAACATGCAATTAAACATATCCTGCTGAAACCCCAAATTTTCAAGGTAAGAAAGGAATAAGAATATGCTTAAATCACCAGAGATATAGACTAAGTAACAACAGAAATGGAACTGATATCAAACATCGTATCTGCCCCTATAACTTTCCTATGTTCATACGTGAATACATGACCAGTGCAACTCCACATTGTATACAACAGCAAGAATGGGATTCTAATTAGGATAAGTTATGTTCTATGTATGTACAATATGTCAAAATACACTCTACTGTCATGTATATCTAAAAAGCACAAATAAAAAATCTGCAAGACTGTGTAATTGCATCTATAGATAGATGTCAGTAAAAAAATAGGGTTCAGGAATTCTACATCCAGCCAACCTATCATTCTCCTAATTCTGCTAGAATTCAGAAGATACATCCCCCACATATTCTATAGGAGCAAATATTCCAGAAGGTATTATAAACAAATATTATGTGAATCACTTCTAGATAGGAGGAGAAATAGGGAGAAAAAAATGTCAAGCAATAAATCTTGCAATGTCAATGACTAGAATGTTCATATATGTTTTGCTGGGGTTCCATGAATATAGATGATAAGTGAGGCTACTGAGAGCAGAAGAGCATGATGAAAAAGAATATCTAAAAATACTTTGGAATTCAGTTTTAATGATTTCAGTTAAACCTAGGAATTTGTGGGTATGGTTCAAGGTTGGAGGATAAGGAAACAAAATATCTTTCAATTTTACTTAATATCTTATGTACAACATAAATTTTTAGTAATTTAGTGGGTATATGGGCTTTTGTCTTTCAATTTGAGACACCTGGCCTATTTACATTAGTGTAATAATAAACATCACAGGTTAATGATTTATTTATTAGTTTATAATTCTATGAGTGTTCTCCTTTACTTTTCTATTTTTAATGAACCAGTAAGTAACTAAAATCTGGATACTAATAAAAAAATTCTCTTCTAAGTAAACAGGATAAAAAAATGACATTTAAAATTCTCTAAAATGAAGATCACTAATCACTAACATACTGAAATCAGTATTGTCTGAAAAGAATAAACCACAGTGTTAAAAGTGATCCCTCTGTCAGCATTTATTGAGAAATGTGCTTTCTTTTAATTATTATGATATACTTAACTATAATTCATTACAACATATATTTTTAAATGTGATAATATTGTACATGAAAAGGTATTTAATGAAATCCACCACTTTTTTTCCCTAAATATGATAAGGATTATTTACTAAAAACCAATAGCAAAACTCATAATAAAGAGTGAAAACATTTCACATTAATATTAGAAATATTTAAAAAATCAGCCTGAAAAAAGGGATGAAATCCTGTTCTTCGCAGCAACATGGATTAACCTGGAAGACATGATGTTAAGTAAAATAATCCAGACACATTAAGACAAATGCCATATGATCTCACACATTTGTGGACTCTAAAAACCTGATGTCATAGAAGTACCAAGTAGAATAGTGGTTATCAGAGGCTGAGTAAAGTGGAGGGGAGGGAGAGATGGGAGATGGGTGAGACTGATCACCTGATGTGAAGTCGATTAGGATGAGTACGTTTTGGTGTTCTGTTGCACAGTAGTGTGAATACAGCTAGTAACATTTTACTGTATATTGCACAGTAAGTAGAAAAGAGGCTTTTGAATGTTTTCAATGGAAAGAAATGATAAATGTTTGAGGTGATGGATAGGCTAACTATGCTTATTTGATTATAAACAGTGCATACATGAACAGAAAAAAAATCACACTTCACTCTCTATATGTGCATAATTATTATGTGTCAAAACAAAATAAATTATAAAAAATTAGACCAGAAACTTTGCAACTGCTAGAAGAAAAGAGGCTCAATACTCTGATATATTGAAGCAGGCAGAGACTTCCTTAAAAAAACAACAACAAAAAAAAGAAAACAAGAAATAAAACAGAATCAATAAAGTGGGATAGTACCACATTAAAAGATTCTGTATAGCAAAGGAAACAAGCCCAGGAAGAGAGTCTACAGAATGGAAGATCTTTGCTAGCTACTCCTCTGACAGGGGATTAATGTACAGAATACATAAATAACTCAAAAAGTTTAATGCCATAAAAACAACCCCCCAATCAATAGATAGGCAAAAGAGTTAAGCAAACACTTCTCAAAAGGAGAGATACAAATTGTCAATCAATATATGAAAAAATGTTAAACATCCTTACCAATCAGGGAAACGCAAATCAAAATTACACTGAGATTTCATCTCATTCCAGTTAGAATGTCAATCATCGAGAATACAAGTAATAAATGCTGGCAAGTATGTGGAGAAAAACCTACATACATTTTTGGCACAACTACTTTGGAAAGCAGTATGAGATTTCTCAAGAGACTAGGAATGGAACCACTGTATGAACCAGCTAACTCACTCCTTGGTATTTATCCTAGAGAACTAAAATCAGCATACCATAGTGATATAGGCACACCAGTGTTTATAAAGCAGTGCAATTCACAGAACCAAGTTATGGTACCAGGTCTGGTGGCCATCAACAGATGAATGGATAAGGAAAATATGGGATGTATATACAATGGAGTATTACTCAAACACAAAGAAGAATGAAATTGTGTCATTTGCTGGTAAATGTATGGAACTGGGGAACATAATACAAAATGAGATAAATCAGACTCAGAAAGTCTCATATGTAGAAGCCAGAGCAAAAAAAGGGGAAGAGAGGGAATGGGTGAGACCATGGAAATAGAAGGTAGATTAAAAATGGATTAAGGAGGAGGGAGTAGGGATGGGAAAAACTAGGAACTGTGGAATGAAATTGACCAAATTATGCTATTCCATATATGAAAATGTCATTGTGAATTTCACCTTTATCTATAGAGAACCAATTAAAAGAAAACTATAAATAAACGGAAGACCAGAAGAATAGAGGAGGAGGAACCAGCGAGGGAGAATGCGAGGGAAATGGGAAGTACAGGAGACTAAAGCAGAGCAAATTATAACCCATGCATGCATGATTATGTCAAAGTGAACCACAGTATTATGTATAGCTAAAATGCATTAATAAAAATATTAAAAAATAATTAAGAAAAACCTGATTCTGTTTGAAAGAAATAAGTCAAACACTTTGAAAAACTAAGGAGAGTCTAATTTAGAATTATTAGTAAGTTTTAATACCACATGTATACACAAAATCCATACCTTTCTCTCCATTAACAATAGAAGTTATAACTGAAACTGATAGCATATATAATTTTAAAAAGTGCACATTATTAACAGTGACAGTTTATAAGTTATGAATAGATTAACAAAAAAATAAAACCTATTAGAAGAAAAACTAAAGCCCTATCCTGATCATAAAATAAAATCCAGAAATGAGGAAAATGTTATGTTCCTAGAAAGGAAGACTTAATATCATAGTTATGTCAGTTTTCTTTAAATATATGTTAACTTAATACCATTTAGTTAGAATATTTTTGTTCATTTTTATCAAGAACTTAATGGAGTTACTATATTAATATGGAAGCCTATATCCAAAAATGTTTAAAATTATGAAAAGAGTATGATCCAAAACATAGCAAGAAATATGAATCACCTGAATAAAATTTTAATCAGAATAATACTTCTTCTTCTGATTATCTATGAAAAAGTGGAATAGCTATTCAATTGGAAAAGCAGTTCATTTATTAAATGGTACTGAGACAATTTTCCACCCAAACAAAATTAGGTCTCTCTCTCTTTCACTTCATGATAGTACATTTGAGATGGAGTAATTAAATGTTAAAAACAAACAGTAACACAATTTTAGAAAAGAATAGTGTAGCCCCAGGTTTGGGGGAACTCTTAAAGATAGATTTGAAATAGAATGGAAAAGTACATATCATAACACCATTCTTGAGGAAAATGGCCAAAGATAACATGTGCAACTCCAAAAATAATCTAACAAACAACAGTAAAAATATTTGCAACATATGAAACATAATGATTATATTGCACAAAGAGAACCTATCAATCTAAAAGAAAACTATAAGCAACCTAATGGATAACTGGACAATTATAAACAGGTATTTCACAGAAGAAAATCCAAGGGTCAGAAGTACAAAACCAATGATCTTTTTCATTCACAGTGAAGGAAAGGAAAACTAAAGAAATTCAGTTGTTTGCCATTATATTGCCAGATTTGAAGAGTTATGGAAATAGGTGCTTTCACTCACTAAACGTTAGAGAAAATTTGATGTTATAGTCTTCTTGGAGAGTATATGAGTATATGAGTACTTATATGAATCCTGAGATCCACGGTCTCACTTCTGGGAACCCTTTCTAAATAAAAGCAGACACAGGGAGAATAGTTCCTTACACAGATGGCCCTTATACCCAGGTTCTACATCCACAGATACAATCAAACACATATGGAAACCATTTGGAAAAAAAAAAAGTCTCAGCGTTGAATATGTTCAGGTTGTTTTTTTCTTGAAATTATTCCCCAAACAATTCAGTGTGATTATTTACGTAACATTTATGTCATATAAGGAATTACAAGTAATCTAGAGATTATTTAAATTATACGGAAGGATGTGTGTAGTTAATCTGCAAACACTATGCCTTTATAAAAGGGACTTGAGCATGCATGGATTTTGTATCCACATGGGTCTTGGAACTGATTCCTCATGGATACTAAAAGAGAACCATAAATACCATCATTGTTTGTCATGATAGAAATTGGACATCACCTACATGCTTTTAAAAAGAGGAAGATTTGAACAAAACCTGTATGAAATATTATGTTTCCATGAAGTATCTGAAGTAGAAAGAATACTGTCTGTATCATTAAGGAAGGATACTCTGAGGTCTCATTTTGTCATGCTGCAGAGTTGTAGCATAATTATTTATATAAAGGCTTCTTATTTTAGGTTCATTAAACATTGATTGATAACCTATTTTACCTCAGATGCTTTCCTTGGTATTCTTTGATCAAAACTTCACTACTTTTTTTGGTGAACGAATACCTCTGTAAGCAGGTTGACACCGTATATCCAAATGTACTTGGCACCACATCTCAGTGTACATCCTAAGTCCCATTCACTTCAGCATCGATCTCACTCCTCACAATTCTCTTGTTGCTTTGTCCTTTTTCCCTCCCACTTATTCAATGATGCCCAACATCTGGAGCCCCATTCAGATATTGTAGTTCCTACGGTGCCTTTTGGCAGAGTTGAGCTGTTAAGCTGCCTGTTTTGCCATTAATGGAGGTGGTGGGAAGGAAAATTCTTACTATGTATCCACAGAAGAGAGAGAACATCTATTTTCAGAAAAAAAAAAGTTTGTGAGAATAGTAAGGAAAGTGAGAGCACACTGCACAATTCCTGATTCCTTTCTCTCCATTAAGGGCTTTCATTATATTATGAAATACTTTTAATTTTACCCAAACATTGGGTGGGGATGCTTCTAATTTGAATACTAATGACAATGATAATGTCCAATTTTAGTTTTTGTGAAGTCCACATCCATTTTAAATTGCATTGGCTTTATCTTTTTATTGTAACCCTATTTAAAGTCTACTTTGAATTAAAAATTTGGTATAGAAATAATTACTGATTTGAAAAAGTATATGAAGCACATAATAAATATAACTCCACAACAACATAGAAGACAGACTTAGTTTAGAAATAAGATACATCCTTGAATCAAATGAAAAAGGACAAGGAAGAAACTATTTCAACTTCATTGATTTTATACCTGCAAACAGGCTGCGAGTCTGATGTTGACAATGGAGTCAACAGCTGAGATGTAAAAACATCATGTGCTATGCACTATTCTAGGAGCTGGTGCCTCAGTTTAGTCAATCCTCAAAATGGATTTTGGAGGTATGCATCATATTCTTCATATAAGTGAGAATGACGGACCTTAGAAAAGTTAAATATTCGTCCATGGGACCCAGAAATCCTAACTCCAGAGTCTACATTCTTCAATAGACTGTCTTCCAGCCAAGGCAGCCAGGACAATCTGAGAACAGCTCAGGTACCAGGAGTAAGAGACTCTGCTTCAACAAATTAAAAAAAAAAAAAAAAGAGGCTCTGCATCACAGTCTGCCTCCACCACAGTCAGCTCTGTGAAAATGACAAAGCCAGTTAATGTCTCCACATTTCTATTTTCCTGTTTTCAAATGTAGACATATTTTTTTTTCAGATACTTTTCATTGTGGAACAAGAATTGGAAAAGCCACATCAAAGACTTCTCCAAGTTAATTCCCACAGGGTTGTGGTAAAGATTAAATGTGAAAGCATGTTGTACTCTATAAATCACTAAATAACAGGGAGTTGCTGGTGTTATGTGACAATCCTGGGATTGTTTGGAGAAAGAGCAGAAAACTGTCTTGTTCAGTTTTGCCAGATTCATTTGTTTCTCCTCACATAAACACGGTCCCAATTATAGTGTTTGATTCATCTGAAAGGTAGAACAATAATTTCCTGACAGGCCAGTTTTGTAAGTGTAGATGTCAAGATTTGGAATGTGTGCTTTTTTTACTGAAAATGCAAGCTGTGTGTCTTCTGAAATGCCATGTGCTTCTTTATTATGAATAGCTATAGATACATCCTGAATAATAATTATTGAATTTTAGTTGCATCTTGGATTAAAGAACTGGAAAAATAAATTTCAACTCCCAAGGAGACACCAAATGCAGCGTCTTTAAATCCCTGCTGACTTGAACTAGGTTGACTATAGTAATATGAGAATTGTTACCTCCAACATTCAGATTGTCTGGTTCACAAACTTCATTAATTTAAAAAATATATATACTCATATATGTATGAATATATATATATATACACATATATATGTAACATATAAATACATGGAAGGAGAATGATACCTAAGTGAAATGTTTGTTTACAATATGGCTAATGGGTCAAGTTAAAAGGCAATTTCAAACAAATTATGAATTTTCCAATTTTCTGGCCAGTGATCTACTTTTCATTTCATTTGACATGTTTATCACTGTCTTTTTTTTTAAACTAACTGGTATTTTGTCTGGACAATAGTGTATAGGCACAGACACTATTTGTCCCATTAGTTACTTGTAGCTTTGGGAATGCTATCTAAGTCCTCTCTCCTGACACACCAAACTTCAAATTTCTGAAAAATGGAGATGACTATAATCTTTATTTCTTAGGATTCTTCTAAGTACTAAAAGTGAATTTGGAAAGAAAACTTTTGGTATATAATATTTGGTAAGATCAATCTATTAGGATTATTATAACCATCACCATGATCCTCATTATCATTCTTCCTGGTAGCTTTGTCTCCGTCTCAATGGTGTCCCTTCTCCTATTAATCCTTTAACACCATTCCTTTCCAGGGATCAAACTTTAGCCCAGAGTGCTCATTCTTCAAGTATGTGTTCTCTGCATTACACTAGGTGTTCTCTTTGTGCTCATTATAGTCTGTATGTGATAATTTTTATTCTTGCTATCATCTGATAATCCTGCAGCACCTATTATATGCCAGTCATTCTTTAAAATTTTGGGAATACAACAATGCACACAATGAACAAAAGACTTGCCTTCCTTCCACTTAAATTCCAGAAGGAGAGGAAGGATAAAAAAAATGACATGAGTTGAAAAAGTGAATGAATTAATGAGTGAATGTCAAACAATCAAGGTCATAAAGGAAATTACAGTGAAGTCAGAATAAGCAGAGTAGCAGAGATTAGGAAAGATTGCTTGACAGGAGGACTTGCAATCCTCAATTTGACAGCAAGTCTTACTAATATAGGGAAATTTAAATAGAAAGTTGAAGAATGGGAGGAGTTCAGCTAAGCTAATTTCTAAGGGCTGAGAATTCTTGAAGTAGGTATAGCAGGTGCAATGATCCTGAGGGATAAGCATGCTTATGGTTTTGGCCAATTTGATCAAAATCCAATGTGTGAATGGTAGAAGTTGAAAGTAAAAATAAAAATGTAGCAGGTGAGGGGCAGCAGATGCAATTCCATCCATTATAAGAATTGCAGTTCTTACTCCTTGTGAGATGTAAAGGCATGGGAACATTGTAAGCAGATGGGTAACACTATTATGTCAAGAATAAACTGAAGGGAACAGGTGTAGGTAGCAGGAGTATTGCAATATTCAATGCAAGAGTTTCAGGTGATTGAGAGAAACTGCAGTGGAGAATAGGATAAGTGGTACAATACTGGATATATTATGAAGGGAAAGTTAAAAGAATTTGCTAATGGATTGAATATGGTATGTGAAATGTAACACCACAAAGAGAGGTCAAGAATTATGGAACATCCTGGACTGGACAGATGGAGCTGCAACTTCCCGAGAACACGCTCAGAAAAGAGATTTTGTGACCCAATAAAAATGGGGATTTAGTTTTTGTATGTTAAATTTGACATAGATTTAGAAATCTGGAGCTCTATATTTGACAGTCATCAGCATACAAATAGTATTTAAAGCCATAAGCCTGAATGTCATTTAGCAAGTGAGAAGTGAGTATAGATAGAAAATAGTAGTTAGAAATTTGAACTCCCTGACATTTCAAAATTTAGAGTTTGAGAAGACGAGGAAGGACCTGTAAAGGGTATTGAGAAAATAGACACTGGAGTGGAGAAAAGCCTGGAGAGGGAGAAATCTTGGACTACTGAGACACATACTAGGTAGGCTGCAGCTACGGTGGTGGAAGTATGAGGATGTTCTGTCATGATTGATTCTGTTTTCTTAGTAGAATAGAAGATAAGGGACATCACCTAAAAAAGAGGAGGGGAGAAAAGTTGTGGACCTGTTGGGTATTTGAGGAAAGAGAGAAAAATGAGCTAATCCTACAGGTAAGTGGTAGTGTTATATACCTAGGAAATGCAGTAGGATTTATGGGTACTATGCTTTGCCTACTTGAAGATAATAATCATGCTTTTTAGAGTGAAATTAGTTCAAGTGACTATATGCTTTTCTTCTGCTCTCTTTGGCTACCTGGGCAGCCAAAATAGGACAGAGTAGAAAGAGACTGGATTAAACCAGAAATGGAATTTTACCAGGTAATATTACAGAAGGAGTGTGCGAGCTGCCCATTACTGTAACAAATACCAGAGACAATCAACTTAAAAAGAGGAAAGGTTTATTTGGGATCATAGTTTTGGAGACTTTAGTCCATGATCAATTGACTTCCTTGCTTGGGTCTATGGTACCATATCATGGTGGAGACCTGTTCCCCTCATGGCTAGGAAGTGGTGGAGACCTGTTCCCCTCACGGCCAGGAAGTGAAAGAAAGAAGAAACCAGGGTCCCACCAATGACTTAGGATCTCCCACGAGATCCTACCTCTTAAATGTCCCACACCTCCCAGGAGCCCCATGGACTAGTGAACAAGCCTTCAACACATAGGGCTTTGGAGGGCATTCCTGATCCAAACTATAGTAAGGAGTAAGGGGAAATGTGTTCAGATAAAAGGCCACAATGATGGAAAGAAAAGAAATCTGAAAAGATTTAAATAAAGGAAGTGGCATCACAAGAGGTGAGGGCCCAAGAAAAGTTTGGAATACAGGTGATAGATATAGGGAACAGGAAAAAATTCATGACCTTGGAGATACTATAGTTAATAATGTCAGTCTGGAATGTGGACATGGAAGTGGCTAAGGTACGTTGGAATTAGAGGTGGTATTTGCATGTAGGAAAGTAAATTAAGAGACGTCAGAATTATTCTAGGATTATCCATGTAAAGAACCAGGAAATCTGGATAAGACCATTGATGAGGAGTAGGACTTTCAATCTGAGGCTAAATTTTGAAGCAATGAGAATATTATAATTAGGCTGGAGATTAAAAAGAAAGAAAAAATAATGAGTTGGAAGAACCAATCAGGAACGTGGCCAGTGCTATGACAGATGCCTAAGGGAGATTCAGGTTTCACTTAGAACTGAAGGAATGTTCTATAAAATTTTAGTTTTCCTTTTGAAACTCTTTCATAATACTGTGTTACATATGTCTTAGACAATTTGTATTTTTGTCACCATCAATGTAAAAAATGCTCTCCTTTTCACAGTATATATTATATATATTTGTGAAATAATATATTCACATATAATTTTATATTAAAATTTGAGGACGTTAGTGTTTTATGTAGACCAAATTTGACTAGTGTCTGAAATGCATTTTTGTTTTCTATGTTGACATTCTATTCCATGATATTCATACACTTTCTTACTAATTTTAATAGTTTACCAGTAGACTATAGTTTGTGTTCATGTACACAAATTATCTGTTTTTTTTTTTTTCTTCAGTAGTAGGGATCAAACGCAGGGACACCTAAGCACTGAGCCACACTCACACCCCCATATATACTGTTTTTTTTTTTTTTTTTTTAAATTTAGAGATGGGTTCTTGCTAAGTTGCTTAGTGCCTTACTTAATTGCTGAGGCTGGCTATGAACTTGCAATCCTCCTGCCTCAGCTTCCACAGCCACTGGGATAACAAGCATGCGTCATTGCTCCTGGTTTAGACAATCTATCTTAATAGGCTTTTTGTATCTTTCTGACTGCTGGTCTTTTATTTTTACTTTTTTGATGTTCAAGTCAAAGTGAAGCATTGCATAGAAGAGTAACTTTACTTTGTTTCTGATATTAACATGAATGTTTGTAAGATTCCACTATTCAGAATGACATAAGCTATGGGGTTCTTTGTGAGATTCTCTTAATCAAGTTAAAAAAATCTTTTGTTCCATTCTTGTTTTGCTAAGATTTGATGATCTTGTTTTGTCTATCATGGGTGGATATAAATTCTACCAATATTTTTTTCACTTTTTGCCTCTAGTGATAATCATGTGTTTCTCTCTCCTTTAGTTATTAAGGTAATGAACTGCAATAGTTTTTACTACTATTTTGTTTATGATTTTTGAATTTACATTTTTGAGTGAGATGAGCATATTTTTCCTTTCTTATATTGTCTCCCTTTCTGTTTCATATGGCCAAGTTATATTAGTTCATAAAATATTAATGAAAGATTAGAATAGGATGCGCCTTAAATATTAAAGTTTATTTTTTAAATACATCTTAAACATAATCATTTTATCTTATACTTAATCATTTTATTGATTATAATCAATTAAATATTTTCCATGTTTTGATTTCTGTATTTTTATTATAAATAAGTGTTTCACTTTCATCTTGAAAATCAAATCTATAGGCTTTTTTCTTTTTTGTCTCATGTTTGCTAAGGGCAACCCAGGCACTGATTCATTAAAATAGGGCATTGGCCTGTGAGAACAACCCAGCCTTAAAAGCTTGGCCAGAGGGTTTCATATAGGCTAGAGAACTGCTTACTTTACAAAATCCTGTCCCTGTGCAAATCCCTAGCTCTTGAAAGAGATTTAGTGTTCGCGTTATGTTTTAAATTGATTACAATATTATCTCTTTAATCCATATGGAATATATGCTTTTATCCCCTAATAGATTTAAGGATTTTAAACATCACTGTGAGGGTTGCACAATATTCTAATTATATGGTAATTTACTTAATCACCACCTATAGTTTCAGAGTATAAAGTATCTTCTTCATTTTATATGAAAGAGTGACTGTAAATAAGGATTTAGTTTAAATGTAAGTAAAGGTACTCTTTTCTCTATATTGATGTTTTCTCTATATTGATGGAGTATTAAATATAGACGATTGTATACTTTTCTTATTGAATTGTGCTGATTTATTATTTAGTGCTAAATAGACTTATCTTGATTAATTTTGTAATATGGATGGTAAATCCTTTTATTCTGGATATTTTTCATTTTATGATTTTATTTTAAATATATGAAGGAATAGATACTTTGAATTGTTACAGAGATAGATCAGAGGTCAGAAAATCACACCCAAATAAATCTTTGCTATTTTCCATTCTATATTTTTCTTCACTATGTTTGCTTAAAGTGTACTGTATATGAAATTAATATAGATTTACATTAATAAATTACATTTGTTATAACTATGTCAAGTCCTGTGATTTGAGGATTCAATTAAAGCTCCATGGAGTTAAAATATACCTTTTATTTTTTCTTTTTTTGGGTACTGGGAATTGACCTCACGGGCAGGCACTCAACCACTACTGAGCCACATCTCCAGTCCTATTTTGTATTTTGTTTAGAGAAGAGGGTCTCACTGAATTGCTTAGTGCCTCGCTTTTGCTGAGGCTGGCTCTGAACTCATTCCTGCATGTTAAATTTAAATGAATGTTATCAGCTTCCCTGTAATTTTTAAATGGCCAAAGATTTAAGACTGTGGAAAACAGAGCACTGGATTGCACCTTAATTTGGATGGTGCATGGGTGATTGGAAGTAGGGAATAATGACATCAACCCTCATAACCCACCTTGATTGAAGAACAGTCAAAATGTGGAAGTATATCTAGAAAATGAGGCCTCACCACTCTAATGTGGCAATGTGCTGTTGCATGATTTTTCTATTTCTTAAATTTCTCAGAAGTCTGTGCTGTTTGTGGAAAAGTCTCTTTCAGAACTTTGTCCAACATAGCATCTATTAATCAGAGAAGACAATGAAAATCTTCATGTGGACCCTTTGGGCAGTGAGAGATGCAGCAACATTACACTGATATTTTGCCCTAAAATGTGCAGGTCCAGAATGCTAGGATGGAAACAAATGGTCCCTGAGTGGGAAGGAGCAAAATTGGCAGAAATACACATGCAGAGTAGGAAGTCTGAATGTCTGGCCAGCACGAATTGGTTAACGATGGATGTATGGTTGGATTGGTCACTTTAAAAGGCATTGGGGAGACAAAGCTGAGGAGTCAGGTGATCTTGGGCATCCACTAGCTAGCTGCCTGGTCTTAAGAACTTCATTCACTAACTTTTAAAGATAGAAACACCACCCATCTATTCACAGGATCCTGAGACCTGGACAGGATGGAAATGCTTGGATGTGTTACAGTGATCTACAAACGTAATGAGGAGTAAAGTTTCACATTCACAATATTAAAAATGAAGATATAGAAATTATTGCAATTGTGTTTTTTTTTTTCTATTAAGAATGGAGGACATCATTCTAAGTGAAAAAAGCCAGACTCAGCAAGTTAAGAGTTAACTATTTTTTTTCATTTGTGAAAGTAGACCAAAATAAAGGTAAAAGTAAAAAGAGGATCCCATGAAATTGAAAGGGAGTCCGGTGGAGCAGAGGGACCAAATCAAGGGAAAGGAAGGAGGGACAAGAGAAGAGAGGAACAGTGTAATGAAACTGACCAAACTGTGCTATGCACATACATGAATACACCACAGTGACCTTCACCTTTCTATGTATCTATAAAGCACTAATTTAAAACAAACTAGAAATAAATAGAAGGAAGATCAGTAGAGTAGAGGAAGGGGAATGGAGTGGAGGGAGAGCAAGGGAAAGTAATTAGGGACTGAAGTGGAGCAAATTAGATTTTATGTTTGTACTCTTGTGTCAAAATGAACCCCAATATTATGTATAACTATAATGCACTAATAAAAATTAGTGGAAAATTAAATGTAAGAATATTAAGTAAAATTTCAGGTTGACTTTATGAGTGCTAAAAGAACTGGACTGGTCCTGGGTACAGTGGTTCACGCTTGTCTTCCCAGCTGCTCAGGAGGCTGAGGCAGGAGGATCTGGAGTTCAAAGCCAACCTCAGCAAAAGCAAGGTGCTAAGCAACTCAGTGAGACCCTCTCTCTAAATAAAATACAAATAGGGCTGGGGATGTGACTCAGTGGTCAAGTGCCTCTGAGTTCAATTCCTAGTAACTCCCCTACCAAAAAAAATAAAAGAACTGGACTAGTGTGTGGATATAAAATTTCTAAATTCCATGTCCCTCTCATTGACTGCTCTAATAATATAATTAAAGAATTTCAATGAAACAACTCTTACTTTATATTTATGCTTAAACTGCCTGTATATTTTCTGATCTCCTTCTCATCCATTGAGTTTTGTTGTGGTTCCTTGGGACAGCCTTGACTTTTCCTACAATAAAAGTCATATATCATGTTGCCAAAAGACTTTTAAAATATCAAAAATTTCTTTTTTAAAAAGAAATTTTTAAATTTCTTTTCTTTTTTAAAAGAAAAGAATATACTCTAAAATCTATGTCTGAAGATATTCTTTCAGCATATATGTATCTATATTTTAAATTGAAAATTGTGAGTGTGTTTTGTGTGTGTGAGTGTGTTTTGTGTGTGTGAGTGTGTGTGTGTGGGGGGTCTCTGGGAAGAAGGCCGCATGCTCCATAAGGGGGCTTTGACTTTGTTGAGTGAGGAAGGAGCCTCAGGATGCTCTACTCCACCTGGAATCCTATCTGTTGTGATGAAGTAGAGGCCACATTGTAAAGACAATGTATTCCTAGATAATATCTTAACAAAAGTATTAATCTTTTCATTCTGAAAATGATCTAAATCAGAATTGTGCCTTGACTAAAACTCATAAGATCTTTGATGTTTGACTTTATCTTGTCAGATTGTTCTTTGCCTGACTTTATTTTCATGAAAGATGATGAGTTTTTTTAATCTGCAATATTCATCCATCTGCCTGCCCATCTCAGAAACTGCTACTTAGTATTTAGAATGTACATAGAATTATGTGACTGGTGGAATAAAACAGAAAAAAAGAACTAAGAGTGAAACTGACGCCTAATGAACAAATTGGTGCAGGTATTCACAAGTCTGTGAAGAAACTGAGCCTACAAACATCATCAGAGCACAATGGACTAAAAAATGGCCAAATGCAACATCATCAGCTAAAACTGATGTTCTTCTATGTTTATGTATTACTAATTACAAGAGGAAACAAATGGGAAAAATCATCCTTTAAGAAAAATTAACAAAGTAAGTGAGGATAGCGATATGATCTATCAACATCACATGATGTATTGATTAATACGCATACCAGGAAAAGTGAGACTACAAAAATTCAGTCTTCAAAGTTAAATGTATAGATGCAAAATTAAGAGTGCTATGAAAATAAAAAGGTAGATGTGAAATTAAAGAGTGGTACCCAAATAAGTTGTTTTTCAACAGCTCTTCTCTGAGATTACACAGAAATAGCTGAACTCATGCTTGGGAAAATTCTAGGAACTTCCAATGTGAAGCTAATGAGAAAAGACCCATAGTAAGACCCATGGTGACCCCAGCATCATGCTGCAGGGACTTCTCAGCAAGGGATAAGTGATGAAATAGCACCATTTTTCCTCCAGATGGGAAGATGGCTTTACTTCCTTCTCAAAGAAAATACAGGGATTTTTCATTTGATTTTGAAAAATGCACATCGATGTGGAAAGAAGAGTTATTTTCCCTCCTCCTTTGAGTATGTTTAGAAGTGAACTCAAATCACTAGATTCAAGAATGAAGAACTCTTGCAATTTCCAGGTCCTTGGAGCAACAAGTGAAGACACATCTTAACATCTATCTTAATGGGGGAAAAAATGTACCCATACAAAACACTGATTTTTGCTTTTTCAATTAGATTTGTTCCTTTGTGAGCGGACTCTATCAGCATCATGTTAACCCTAAAATATAATTGTTAGTGATGTTACTAGATGATTAGATTTAAAATAGGGAAATCATGATGATTTATAAACTTTTGTTGCTTTTGATGGGTAAAGTTTAATATGAGTAGGTGACTTATAAATCATGCATTTGTACCAGGTAATAAAACAGGTACAAAAGGACAAATTTCATAAACACTTGTGATATTTTGGTGCTTTTAACAAAATTCTTCTACTGTTGCACAGTAAAAAACACTGTAATCTACCAAAAAAACAAAAGAAAAAATTTAAAGTACATGACTATTACTTTTAAGTTCCTGACTGAGGTTCAAAATTTATACATGTATTTTTAAAGGCCTCCAATATTCACCAGATGGCAGTCTTTTCCCTAAGTATAGTCAAAACAAACTTGATCTTTTTTACCTCCACTAGTAAGAGTGACTTAGGTGCACAGAGTTGGTGCACTTATCCTGACAATGCTGAATTTCGATGCTGTGTCTCTTCTGAAAATGTACCCTATAAAATATCCCTAAGGGACCTGTTTTTTTTCTATGAGGTCGTTTCTCATCATTTTTCTTTATATTAGTGTTCCTTCACTTTCCTTTTCCACCATGACGCATGGAATGGGAAGCCAAACCTTAAAATGGTATTTATATTGACACTTTTTTCTTATTCCTCAAAAGATTTTAGGTTGACATTAAAGGATAAATGTGATAAATATTTCTATTTGTAGACAAAAACTAAATTTTAAACTTTGCTCAAGAACAAACATGCTTGGTCATCTTTGGTGAATTTCCTCAAATTCTCTTAGCTTCCTTTTCTGCCTGTGAAGACTGGTGGCTCTGGAAGTCTGTAGGAGCATGAGGGTGAGATCAAAAGCCCTTAAGCTCTCCCAAATTTCAAAACCAGACACTGACTCTTTGCTTATTGGTTGAGAGAATCAGGTAGTCTGGCATGGGATTTAGAAGAACTTGTGCATTAAAAGGAAAAAGGCAACCAAACAGGTGCTTCCAGAACGCATGATTTAATGCATAACCTCCAAGTCAGGAATTAAATTTAGTGTAAAAGTCATCAAATGGAATATATTTGATGCACATGTCCTTAAGTTTGATCATTTAAAGCCAGAACAGAAGAATCAAAAGCACCCTAGATGGTAAAGGATTAATGGACCCTGATACTCTAGAGTAATGTAATAAAAATATAAATTAGTAACATTAAAAATATATTTAATTCATCAAATACAAATGTTTAACATTTAAGTGTTTCATGGATAGAGAGAACTAATAGTTGTATGTGTGCATAGCCAAAGTATTTCAGTGTTTCCATTTAGGGAGTAGTGTATATTATGTCATTCTATGCTGGAAATTCAGAGAATATGCCAATATATTACTCTGGCCCCCAAACCACTGAATGGTTTCTTAAATACGTTTTTACCACCTTCACAGAAATACAATGGTACTTATCTCTATTGTTCTATGGATATTGAATTCTTTAGTATCTGTGTCATGCATAATTTACTATGGCTATTTCTTAGGCATTAGATACTATCCCCTACTCTCACAAATAGAATTAGAAAATCAATATTGTATAGAAAACAGAATGAGGATGCACTTTAAATACAATTTATCTTGAAACTGTAATTGATAGCTGGATTAGATTTATTGAAATAAGAATTTCTTTGTAATCATATTTTAGCAATATTTTGGTCATAGCTATGTTTTAGATAAGTGTCCCCAAAGGACCCATGTGTTAAAGGCTTGGTTGCCAGCTTGTGGTGCAGTTTCCTCTGCCACAAGGTTTTACCAAGATGTGCTATCTAGTCATAGGCCCTGAAGCATTGGAGTCAACTGAACATGGCCCAAAACTTCTAAAACTGTGAGACAGTATAAACTTTTCCACCTTATATATTTTTATCATGGATATTTTGTCAGTGATTGAAAATTGGCTAATACAGTCATGGTGGGTAGCCAAAATAGTTTTAAAGATAAAAGAATAAAGAGAAATAAACAAAGAAATACATGACTCCTTTATTGAAACTTTACTCACTGTTTTTGTCAGCTTTCTGTAACTGTGACAAAATACTTGAAAAGATCAACTTAAAAAGAGGAAAGTTTTACTTTGGCTCATAGTTTAAAGCTTTCAGTTTTAGCCTTATCACTTTGCTCCTGTGCTGAGATAGTACATCTGGGTAGGGGCACAAGGGGGAGCAAAACTGCTCAATCTCATGGCAGCCAGGAGGCAAAGGAGGAAAGGGGGGTGGGCGGGGGGCAAACCAAGGTCCTCAGATGCCTTCAAGAGTACACCTTTATTAACTAACTCCCTTCAATCAGGCCTCTTAAAGAAGCTACCAGTCCCAGTAGTGCCATCATCTGGGGACCCAACTTTTAACCTATCAGCCTTCAGAGAACACACAGGATCCAAACCATAACACTCACCCAAACCATTTTTCTCACTTTCCTATTTCTTACCCCATATTAAGTTCTCCTTGCTACTTAGGTTTGGTGAAGGTAAAGAGGGAAAGATAGTGATTTTACATCAAAAATACTTAATAGAGAGTTTCAAGATGGCGGCCTAGAGGGCGGCTGCATTTCACATTGCTCCAGGACGCAGGATTCAAAAAAGGAGATAGTGAGAGACTTGGGACCAACTCAAAGCCGACAGGTGAGTCTCTCCCGTTGGGGAGGCGTCCTGGATGGGGCGGTAGCCCGGAACGCAGGGAATTTGTGAAGTGGAGTTGCTCGGCGAGACGCCCCTCCCCCCGCTGGAGCGGTAAACACGGACAACTAGGATCATCGTAGAGGAGGCGGCTCAGCACAGCGCTTGGACTCAGAGCAACCACTGGGGCTCCGGGCGGCTGCCTGAGGAGGAGCTGCGTGGTGAACTGTTTAGACTCAGAGTAATCGCTTCTGAAGACCAGGGGGTTGCCCGGAGGAAGAGGAGAAGCACGGCGGGTCGCTTGGTCTAGGAGTGACTGCATCAGAGCCACAGGCGGTTGCCAGAGGAGGAGGCGAGTGGTGAGTTGATTGCACTCAAAGCGAACGCTCCTGAACACCAGTGGCCTGCCTGGAGGAGGAGTGCGGTGGGTCACTTGATCTCGGAGCCACCGCCCCTGAACACCCGGGGGGCTACCCCGAGGAGGAGGAGGAGGAACAGGGCGGGTCACTTGGGCTTGGAGTGACTGCCTACGGCTACAGGAGGTTGGCGGGAGGAGGAGATGTGAAGTGAGTTGCTTGGACTCCTAGTGACTGCGTCCGAAACCGGGCGGCTGTCCGGTGGAGGAGGTGTGTGGCGGGTCTCTGGGTATCGGAGATATTGTACGGGGATCCAGGTGGCGGCTCAGAGGAGGGGCCGCATAGCCAGGCGATTAGGTGCAGAGTAGGGTCCCAGGAGCTAGGTGGCTTCTTGCTGGAAGAGTCACACAGAGACACGCCTAGGGGCGGAGCGAAGTTTCCAGGACTGCGGCAGGTTATCTGGGAGAGGCAGCCTAAGGAGACTCGCCTGCGGAGGGTGAGGCTCCCAGGCCCAGGAGGTAGGTCCAGGCCCCTGGGAATGTTGCAGAGGAAGACAGCCCAGCCCAGGGGGTAGTTGTAGATTGAGGGGAACCTCTAGGAGGGGAACTGACCAGCGAGACGTTCCCACCAAGTGAGTCTTCCCTGCCGGGAGAGGTTTTCTCACAGGAACGGTTAAACCAGAAACACAGGCACAAATAGGCCTTGCCTCAGCCCGCAGCCTAGTTCCCCTTTGGATGACCATTGGTCAACAAGTGTAGACACCTCTGACCACTAGCAGGGAACATACGACACCTGAGGATCACCACCCTAGAGAGGCAGCTTCTTCGTGGAGCTCCGCATTATCAACTTCCTCCAAGATTTCAGGCTACTGAAGGATAAGAGGGGATATACTAGCAATCTTCAGGGACATTATAAGTCGATAGAGGAAATCTGCAATATCTTAATGACCCACTGATTCCTGAACAATATGAGAAAACAAGGGAAGAAAATGCCCCAAACAAATCTAGATGTTACATCAATGAAATCCAACGACAGCATGGCAGAAGAAATGACAGAAAGGGAGTTCAGAATGTACATAATTAAAATGATTAGGGAAGCAAACGATGAGATGAAAGAGCAAATGCAGGCATTGAATGATGAGATAAAAGAGCAAATGCAGGCATTGAATGATCACACCAATCGACAGTTAACAGAGCAAATTCAGGAAGCAAAAGATCATTTCAATAAAGAGTTAGAGATATTGAAAAAAAACCAAACAGAAATCCTTGAAATGAAGGAAACAATAAACCAAATTAAGAACTCCATAGAAAGCATAACCAATAGGATAGAACACCTGGAAGACAGAACTTCAGATATTGAAGACAAAATATTTAACCTCGAAAACAAAGTTGAACAAACAGAGAAGATGGTAAAAATCATGAACAGAATCTGCAAGAACTATGGGATATCATGAAAAAGCCAAATTTGAGAATTATTGGGATTGAGGAAGGCTTAGAGAAACAAACCAAAGGAATGAACAATCTATTCAATGAAATAATATCAGAAAATTTCCCAAATCTGAAGAATGAAATGGAAAATCAAGTTCAAGAGGCTTATAGGACTCCAAATACACAAAACTACAACAGACCCACACCAAGGCACATTATAATGAAAATACCTAACATACAAAATAAAGACAGAATTTTAAAGGCTGTGAGAGAAAAGAACCAAATTACATTCAGGGGGAAACCAATACGGATATCAGCAGATTTCTCAATCCAGACCCTAAAAGCTAGAAGGGCCTGGAACAACATTTTTCAAGCTCTGAAAGAAAATGGATGCCAACCAAGAATCTTATACCCAGCAAAACTTACCTTCAAATTTGACGATGAAATAAAATCTTTCCATGATAAACAAAAGCTAAAAGAATTTACAAAAAGAAAGCCAGCATTACAGAACATTCTCGGCAAAATATTTCATGAGGAAGAAATAAAAAACAAAGAAGCAAATCAGCAAAGGGAGGAATTATCCTAAAGGAACTGTCAAATAAAGGAGGAACCAAGATGTGTCAAAAAATAAATAAATAAATAAATAAAATTTTAAATATGAACCAAATGACCGGGAATACAAATCATATCTCAATAATAACCCTGAATGTTAATGGCCTGAATTCATCAATCAAAAGACATAGACTGGCGGATTGGATTAAAAAGAAAGATCCAACAATATGTTGCCTGCAAGAGACTCACCTCATAGAAAGAGATACCCATAGACTAAAGGTGAAAGGATGGGGAAAAACATACCATGCACATGGACTCAGCAAAAAAGCTGGAGTATCCATCCTCATTTCAGATAATGTGGACTTCAAGCCAATGTTAGTCAGAAGGGATAAAGAAGGACATTTCATACTGCTTAAGGGAAGCATAAATCAGCAAGATATAACAATCATAAACATCTATGCCCCAAACAGTGGCTCATCCATGTATATTAAACAAATCCTTCTCAATTTTAGAAACTAAATAGACCATAACACAATAATACTAGGTGATTTTAACACACCTCTCTCACCACTGGACAGATCTTCCAAATAAAAATTGAACAAAGAAACCATAGATCTCAATAACACAATCAATATTTTAGACTTAACAGACATTTATAGAATATACCATCCAACCAAGAGCGAATACACTTTCTTCTCAGCAGCACATAGATCCTTCTCTAAAATAGACCATATATTATGCCACAAAGCTAATGTCAGCAAATACAAGAAGATAGAAACACTACCTTGTATTCTATCAGATCATAATGGATTGAAGGTAGAAATAAATGAAAGAGTAAAAAACAGAAACTACTCCAACACCTGGAGATTAAACAATATGCTATTATATGATGAATGGATAACAGAAGATATTAGGAAGGAAATTAAAAAATTCTTAGAGGTAAACGAGAACAAAGAAACATCATATCAAAATCTCTGGGACACTATGAAAGCAGTACTTAGAGGAAGATTTATTTCATGGAGCACATTTAATAAAAGAAGTAAAACTCAAAAAGTAAATGCCCTAACACTACAGCTCAAAGCCCTATAAAAAGAAGAACAGACCAACACCAAAAGTAGTAGAAGACAGGAAATAGTTAAACTTAGAGCTGAAATCAATGAAATTGAAACAATACAAAAAATTGACAAAATAAATAGTTGGTTCTTCGAAAAAATAAACAAAATTGATAAACCTTTAGCCACACTAACAAAGAGAAGACGAGAGAAAACCCAAATCACTAAAATTCGGAATGAACAAGGAAATATCACAACAGACACGACTGAAATACAAAACATAATTAGAAGCTATTTTGAAAATCTATACTCCAACAAAATAGAAAATTTCGAAGACATCAACAGGTTTCTAGAGACATATGAATTGCCTAAACTGAACGAGGAGGACATACACAATTTAAATAGACCAATTTCAAGTAATGAAATAGAAGAAAGCATACCAACAAAGAAAAGTCCAGGACCAGATGGGTTCTCAGCCGAGTTCTGCAAAACTTTTAAAGAAGAGCTCATTCCAATACTTCTCAAAGTATTCCATAAAATAGAAGAGGAGGGAACCCTCCCAAACTCATTCTATGAAGCCAATATTACCCCGATACCTAAACCAGACAGAGACACATCGAGGAAAGAAAATTTCAGACCAATATCCTTAATGAACATCACCGCAAAAATTCTCAACAAAATTTTAGCAAATCGCATACAAAAACATATTAAAAAGATAGTGCACCATAATCAAGTGGGTTTCATTCCAGGGATGCAAGGTTGGTTCAACATCAGGAAATCAATAAATGTCATTCACCATATCAATAGACTTAAAGTCAAGAATCACATGATTATTTCGATAGATGCAGAAAAAGCATTTGATAAAATACAGCATCCCTTCATGCTCAAAACACTAGAAAAAATAGGGATAGTGGGAACATTCCTTAACATTGTAAAGGCCATCTACGCTAAGCCCATGGCTAATATTATTCTAAATGGTGAAGAACTGAAAGCATTCCCTCTAAAAACTGGAAATAGGCAGGGATGCCCTCTTCACCACTTCTATTCAATATCGTCCTTGAAACTCTAGCCAGAGCAATTAGACAGACCAAAGAAATTAAAGGGATACGAATAGGAAAAGAAGAACTCAAACTATCCCTATTTGCTGATGATATGATTGTATACTTAGAGGAACCAGGAAATTCCACCAGAAAACTGTTAGATCTCATAAGTGAATTCAGTAAAGTAGCGGGATATAAAATCAATGCACATAAATCTAAGGCATTTCTATACATAAGCGATGAATCTTCAGAAAGAGAAATTAGGAAAACTACCCCATTCACAATAGCCCCCCAAAAACTAAAATACTTGGGAATCAATCTCACAAAAGAGGTGAAAGACCTCTACAATGAGAACTACAGAACACTAAAGAAAGAAATTAAAGAAAATCTCAGAAGATGGAAAGATCTCCCATGTTCTTGGATAGGAAGAATTAATATTGTCAAAATGGCCATACTACCAAAAGTGCTATACAGATTCAATGCAATTCCAATTAAAATCCCAATGATGTACCTTACAGAAATAGCAAGAAATTATGAAATTCATCTGGAAGAATAAAAAACCCAGAATAGCTAAAGCAATCCTTGGCAGAAAGAGTGAAGCAGGGGGTATCGCAATACCAGATCTTCAACTCTACTACAAAGCAATAGTAACAAAAACGGCATGGTATTGGTACCAAAATAGAAAGGTGGATCAATGGTACAGAATAGAGGACACGGACACAAACCCAAATAAATACAATTTTCTCATACTAGACAAAGGGGCCAAAAATATGCAATGGAGAAAAGATAGCCTCTTCAACAAATGGTGCTGGGAGAATTGGAAATCCATATGCAACAGAATGAAACTAAACCCATATCTCTCACCATGCACGAAACTAAACTCAAAATGGATTAAGGATCTCGGAATCAGACCAGAGACCTTGCATCTTATAGAAGAAAAAGTAGGTCCAGAGCTTCAATATGTCGGCTTAGGACCAGACTTCCTCAACAGGACTCCCATAGCACAAGAAATAAAAGCAAGAATTAATAACTGGGATAGATTCAAACTAAAAAGCTTTCTCTCAGCAAAGGAAACTATCAGCAATGCGAAGAAAGAGCCTACAGAGTGGGAGAAAATCTTTGCCAATCATACTTCAGATAGAGCACTAATCTCCAGAATCTATAAAGAACTCAAAAAACTCTACACCAAGAATGCAAGTAATCCAATCGACAAATGGGCTAAGGAAATGAACAGACACTTCACAGAAGAAGATCTACAAGCAATCAACAAACATATGGAAAAATGTTCAACATCTCTAGTAATAAGAGAAATGCAAATCAAAACCACCCTAAGATTCCATCTCACCCCAATTAGAATGGCGATTATCAAGAATACAAGCAACAACAGGTGTTAGCGAGGATGTGGGGAGAAAGGTACACTCATACATTGCTGGTGGGGCTGCAAATTAGTGCAGCCACTCTGGAAAGCAGTATGGAGACTCCTTAGAAAACTTGGAATGGAACCACCATTTGACCCAGCTATCCCACTCCTTGGCCTATACCCAAAGGATTTAAAATCAGCATATTACAGAGATACAGCCACATCAATGTTCATAGCTGGTCAGTTCACAATAGCCAGATTGTGGAACCAACCTAGATGTCCTTCAATTGATGAATGGATAAAGAAAATGTGGTATATATATACAATGGAATATTACTCAGCCATAAAGAACGATAAAATTATGGCATTTGCAGGCAAATGGATGAAACTGGAGAATATCATGCTAAGTGAGATAAGCCAATCTCAAAAATCCAAAGGAAGAATGATATCGCTAATAAGTGGATGATGACACATAATGGGGGGTGGGAAGAGTTAGTGTTAGGGTTAGAGTTAGGTTTAGGGAGGGGGGCAAGAATGGAGGAAGGAAGGACTGTATAGAGGGAAAAGAGGGGTGGGAGGGGTGGGGGGAAGGGAAAAAAATAACAGAATGAATCAAACATTACCCTATGTAAATTTATGATTACACAAATTGTATGCCTTTACGCCATGTACAAATAGAGAAACAACATGTATCCCATTTGTGTACAATAATAAAAAAAAATACTTAATAGAAATAATAAATACTGCATGTGTGATTCCAGTAGATTAACTTTCAGATATCTTCCAAAATCACAAATTATGATTTTAAGAAAAGCAGCTTCATTTTTCTATTTTAATTATGAATATGATATGTGTGATATGATATGAAGATATATGATATGTGCACACAGACACACACACACACAGAAAGAAGGCAAATATAAGGAAAAAGTAAATGTTGATTGGCCAAATTCCTTTTACCTAGGATGTAAAAATTGCAATGCTAGACATCAGCAAGTACTACTATAGTCATATTAGTCTGGTTTATTAAATTTAGTTAATATTTATTAAATCCATGCTACATATCAGAATTCCATCCAGTATAAGTGGAAGGAAAGCAAATCAACATTTATGGAAGAGAAAGTGCTTCTTGATATACAGGTAATAGGATGTTAAAGTTGACATTTTTACAGGTACCTAGCATAGCAGAGGAGAGAGTCCTGAGTTCACAACTCTTGGACTTCTCCTTTAGAGGTCTCTCGTCCACTCCAGGACTGTCTCTCAGTGGAAAGAGGGGTGTATGGTGTGAGGAGGATTTCTTGGTTGACAAGTGAAGTTGGACTGAGTGACCTCTGCTCCTCTGGGAGGTGAGAGATCACTGCCCGCCCAGTCACTTCACATCAGCCACTGGGGCTTTAACAGACCCCTGCCTTCTGCAGGCTCCAACAGCAGATGGAGCTCCATGCCCCACACTCACCAGGCCCCTGTACCCATCTCCTCAGTCCCTTCTCTCCAGTCTGTACACACACACACACACATACACACACACTCACACACACTCACCCACACACTCACACACAGAGTTGATATATCAAGAGAAAAGAGGAAACTTCAAACTGAGATAACTATGTCTATTACCAAAAAGTAGGTAGGCTTGGAAGGACCATTCCAACAAATAAATTTTAAGTGGATATTGGGGGAAGAAAATGCATTATTGAAGTTCTATTTTGAGGGAGATTAGAAAGAGGAAAGGAGTTATTAAAGTTTTACTATAAATCAAGTCTATGCCAGTATAGATTCATACTGCAGTAAGACACATACACAGGTGTGTGTGTGTGTGTGTGTGTGTGTGTGTGTGTGTTGGTAATTATGATCTTCACAAAGTAGGAGAGAGTGATAGAAAGTGATAAATGAGGTATGAAAAGTTGTATAGAATATGATGATAGCAAAGATGATAGCAAAGAAGAGGGCCGTTGAACTCAATTAGTGTTTCATAATCTATCTCATAGGTAAATGTAGAAAAAGTTTTGTGTTGTCTGCAAAATAACTTCCTCCAGCATGGCAGGCAGGGTCTGTCTCTGCAGTCTCAGCCAAGAGGTTTCAGTTCAGAAATGAGCTCCTGCCAGAGTCCCTCGCGGTGCCGTGTCAGGCCCACCACTGGATCACAGTGACGTGTGCATTGCTTGACATTAATCTCCCACACTCTTGTTAATGTGCTGTTCTCACCTCCCTCTTCCCAGCAATTTCTCATTGTGCCAGCAGTGTCTCCCTTATTACTGCCAATCTCTTCCTACAACAATCTAGGAAGAAGGGAGGAAAATGGATAACCAGTTTTATTAAATCAATAATTTTAGTGCACTTAAGGTTTGTCAGGAGCTTCTGGCTGAAGGAATTTCAGAACGCTTCTTGCAGTCAAAGGCCTGGACAGGACTATGTTGCTCCAGAACCAAACTTTATTCTTAGGTCATGGCAGGTTCTGAAGGACTAAGATTGCTGGACCAAGTAACCAGGCACTCTGGCAAGGGAAGAGTAAAAGAAAACAGTGAAACTCTCAAATCTTTTTTAGGCAAGTGATCTCATCAATTGAAACCTAAAATTTCTTATTTATAACAGTTCAATATAAGAGGAAGAAATCAATTAAATAAATGTGAAAATGCATACCAGTTTTTCAAAAAAGTAAAAACAAAAAAGTTTCTTGTGCTCTCTACTCCTGAATACACAGTTTTTCCTGGTTTGTTTAAGCCCCGTTAGCTAGTAATGACTGCTCAGACAACTTGAATAAAGACTCTAAGACTGCAAGGAGAGTGAGAAAGAATGATCTCTGCAACTCAGTAGTGTCTACACTAGAGCTGGAGAGCAGAATGAAATTTTGGGGGCTCTCTGGATCCAGTGATGCAAACACCATAGACTGAAAACATTTGAAAATACAGTGCCTCTGTACTGAATGTGTACAGATTTTTTCCTTGTTATTTCCCCAACAAGATAATATGCCCACTGTTTACTTAACATTTACGTGGCATTAGGTGTTGGGTCACTCAGCTTTCTATCACTGTAACAGATATCTAAGAAAATCAATTTATAAAGAGAAAAGGTTTATTTTGGTTCAGTTTTGGAGCTTTCACACTGTAATCCTTTGACCTAGTTACTTTGGGCCTGTGGTGAGGCAGCACATCATGATGATCACACATGTTGGAGCGAGTTGTCCATCACACAGCAGGAAATAGAAAGAGAGGCAAAGGAGGGACACACCTCCCACAGCTGGAAGACCTCTCACTTGGTTCCACCTCCTGAAGTTTCTACTACCTCCAATAGTGCTACAGGCTAAACACCAAGCCTTTAACATATACTTGGCCTTTGGGAGACATTTCGGTTGCAAACCACAGTATGTATTATAAGTAGTCTAGAGATGACTCAATGTATATAGGAGGATGTGCATAGGTTATATGCAAATATTTCCCCATTGTCTATAAGGGACTTACTTAAGCTTCCACAGATTTTAGTATCTAAAAGGATCCTGGAACCCATCCCTTGCAGACACTGAGGGATGAACAACTCTACTTAGTTACTGAAGGTGACTTCAGGCAAGTTAGTTTCTTTTTCTAAAATGGCAATAATGAAAGAACTTATAACAAAGGTGGTTATGAGATTTAAATGAGATAACAATGTTCAGTGGTCTCAGAAGAGTGTCTAAGATGCTGTGATTACACGATTACTATTAATAATTTTATCATCCCTCAAGCTATGATGATATGATAAAATGTAATAAATATTTACAATTCACCTATGTTTGTTTAATTTTTGAAATGGTGTATTGTGTTTTGAGAAAATTAGTCCATATAATACCAAATGAACATTCACTGATATTTTAGAGAGTAAGAAATATGTAGAATATTCATATTCATATCAATAAATACAGAGTTATTTCTAATTTACACCTTACTCATCATGATGTTATGAATTCAAACTTGTATACAGTGATACTAGTGTTGTTTAATGATTAAGCTTAAATCCCCAAACCAAACTGTATACCTCCCTTTATAGATTCCAGAGATCAAGAAGGCATGTTGCACTTGGTTGCACATGAGAAGGGCCACCTTATTTAAAGAGACTATGCATCCAGTTGACCAATCTGCAACGATCAATTTATCTGACTCTCCAAAAACCACCCTTTCTGGGAGGGTTTCAGAGTGCTCTCAGTGTGCCATACTCTGTAACTCAGCTCTCACATGTTCAAAGCTCATGGTTTGGGATTATTGTTGAGCGTTTCTATTAAACAATTCAAATGACTGTGATTTGGAAAGCTGACATATCTAGAAATTAATTGATCCAGAAAACACACTTACAAAGCATAAATTATGATGATGAAAATAAGAACATTCTTTTTAAAACCTGGTTCTTGAAAAGAATATTTAAAATTCTACACTCACTAAATCCCTCTTTGCCCGTGTTTCTGATATTAAAGGCAATAAAATGGCATTTTTTTCTTTAATCAGAGAATACATGAACAAAGCAGATTGAAAGGAAAAGACGGGCTTACAGCAGTTACAAGACATTCCATTCATAACACGTATTTTTACAGTTCCCAATTATATTAACACCACATGTAGTCATTTAATTACAATTATTAAATGACTCACTAATATTCCTAAATGACCAATTTTTTTTCAGAGTATCATAATTAATGAAGAAATTCAATTAATGTATTGCTCACTGAAACATATGTTATTGTTTGTAGGTGTAATCAAAATATTTTTAATGGCTTGGAGAGACCTAGTAAAAGTGAACCCCCAAAAGCTTTTCACCAAAGCCCTCATTTGAAAGATTAGTTTTATTCTTTCCTGTTTTAATATGAACTTGCTTTGCATACCAACATTCACACTTCACAGCACATTTGCTTTGAAGAATATTTAGCCTCTTCAATGGGCATATGCATTTTTAGTCAAATTAAATATAATATATAAAGAAGTGCTTTGGTGTAAGAATATAATAGTTTTCAAATGGCATCCAGTTGGGGGGGTTACATTTTCTGGGCTATTTCAATGTTAGTAAAATATATGTTAACTATTGAATCTTCATAACCACATGATGGGCAGGAACTGTAGTTCCCTTCTTATTTAGGAGAAAGTCAAGGTTCAAATGACTCAATGATTGGCCTGAGATTATAAGACAGGACTTAGTTCTAAATCTTCCTCTCTCTAAATCCTCTTCACTATTTCTCACTTCCTCTATCCCAAGGGACCTGCATAATTCAGAAATACCTAAAGACTTAGAGATTTGTTGCATTTGCTGGAAGGTGCTCCTGTTTTGTTTTATAGTTCACTTGAGTTTTCAGAAGGGGCTCAGAGCCCTTCACTCTTGTGGGTTGTGCACATTTGCTTTTAACTTTAGTAGTAAGTGTTATGCTGAGAGGAAAGAGTGAAAGAACATGTTTCAGAGGGATTATCTATAATTTGCTGGTGTTCAACGTGACTAAGAAGGCTAAATGGTGTATTATTTTATGAGTCAGAATAATCAGTTAGCTTAAACCACTTTATCATATTAATAGCGTAGCACAGTACATCTTCTAAAAATTCTTTCATTAGGGATAGAATTATTCAGATCTCTCATGATTGTCATTTGCCAGCTGACTACACACAATCTATGCTCTGTGTGGTAGCAGCTTTTAAATTCCCTGCTGTGGAATAATAAGACGCAATTTATTTTTTAGTCTTTCGCAGTATCTGTTTATATTGACTATTTTAAATTCTAGAGATCAAATTTGGAGACAATTTTTAGCCGTTTCATTGTTAATGGTAGATTAAGAAAATGTTGTAAACAACTTTTTTATTGATAAATGGCATCAAAATATAAAGAATGTGGTGTCTCAAAAATGTATCTGACTGTTTCTCAAAATGGGATAAGCATTTTGGGGGTAAAGATGAATCCCTTTACTGCTTTACTATGATTCTTTTTTCTCTCTTTCTCTCACTCTTTTACCCTATCTGAATTTTCACTGTACCTGACTTACAGTTACTGATATTTAGGCCTATTTACTGTTAATATTCAAGCTTTTACCTAAGACAGGAATGTAATGAAAACAAATGGAAGGGAGAAACCTCAACCAGGTTAATCTTAAAGGAAAGTAAAAATGCTTTCATGCTGTAGAGGACACAGGGTTGTAAGGACCAGCACTTAAAAGGACAACACAGTATACATGTGATTTAGTAATCATTATATAAATTTAATGGAACTATAGAAGGCAAATTACTTTTGCCAAAGCCTAATGAACAAAACCCAATGATGAAAGATTTAAGAGTAAACTGTTTCAGAATATTTGATTTTTGAAACTCAAAGTAAATGGAGTCAATTTGAACACAATTAGATTTGTGTAAAATATATTTCTATACCTAATAACCAGGGATATATTTATTAGATCCATATTAACTGAAAGTGTCTATTTCTATTTAGCAGTATCTATTTTTGGTTGAATGTATATTTCCATTAACACAGTAATGTCAATCTTCTATTTCATATGCTGATTTTCTGATTTCCTAATATATCATGTTTCAAAAGTTACAACATTGTATTTGAAAATCTGCCAAAACTATAAAAAAAAAAGAGAAGGTTCCCCGTATAAACTAAAATGAAAGGAAAATAATGAACTAGCATAAATCTTCATTGCTTTCCCTGCACTGGGTCTTTGTTTACAATGATTATATTTTTCAAATGAACAAATGAGTCCTGTATTCTAAAGGGTACATTGTCATGTTTAAGTTCATCTTTTCCGCAAGTTTGGTGTTATTAGTATATAAGTTTGTCAATAGGGAGACAGAGATAAAGGCATAATACAGTAAGAATGCTAATACTATTATGTTGGTATTTACTTGTTATCTTATAAAAACACTTTTTAAAAATGTGAAGAGAAATGCAAATCAAAACTACCCTAAGATTAGATTACCCTAATTAGATTACCCTAATGAGAATGGCGATTATCAAGAATACAAACAACAATAGGTGTTGTCCAGGATGGGGGGAAAAGGTACACTCATACATTGCTGGTAGGTTTGTAAATTGGTGCCACCACTCTGGAAAGCAGTATGGAGAATCCTTAGAAAACTTGGAATGGAACCACAATTGAACTCAGCTATCCCACTCCTTGGCCTATACCCAAAGGATTTAAAATCAGCATCCTACAGTAATGTTTATCACATTACATCAATGTTTATAGAAGCTCAATTTACAATAGCTAGACTGTGGGACCAATCTAGATGCCTTTTAATAGATGAATGGATAAAGAAACTGTGGTACATATACACAATGGAATATTACTCAGTCATAAAGAATAAAATTATGGCATTTGCAGGTAAATGGATGGAGTTGGAGAATATCATGCTAAGTGAGATAAACCAATCCCCCAAAACCAAAGGCTAATGTTTTCTCTGATAAGTGGATGATGATACATAACAGGAGTGGGGGACGGAGGAAGAGAAGAATGGAGGAAGGATGGATTGTGTAGAGGGATGTGAGGGATGGGGAGGGGGCGGGGGAATGGAAAGATAATGGAATGAGACAAACATCTTTACCCTATGTACATGTATGATTACACAGTGTGACTCTACTTCGTGTACAACCAGAGAAATGAAAAGTGGTACCCCATTTGTCTACAATGAATCAAAAAAATTAAAAATTAAAAAAATGTGAACATCATTAAGCTTTTGAGAAGCAGATAAGATTGGCTATGTTCTTTATTTAAACAGCCAAGAAAACCAGGGCTCAGAAAGATTCAGAGACTTCTCTGCAATTTGTAAGTGGTGATGAGGGCTAGAAGCAATCATTTCTATCAATCCTCTCTTTGCTCTTTTCCAGCACGTCACATCTTCTGACATCTGTTTTTCCTTAGTGCATTGCTAAGGCGAGGAGTTTGTAGGGCCATAATTAGTATTTATTAAGCAACCAAATTATAAATGGCATTAAAATATTCAGGATAGAGACACAAAATATGCAGAACTAAAATCCTTTTAAATTTGTCATATCCATATCCTGAATTAGGATAATTAACTAATGATTTCAATGACTCCCATTCAAAGGGGTGCAGTGGCTAGAGCCAGGCCAGCATGGTGGCTGTCTCCAGGGATTCCGGAGTTCCGGTGGTGATGCTTCCTGGCTTTGTGATCTGGAAATTGTTACTCAAGCCTTTCTGTACTTCATTTTCCCATATATGAATGGAGGTGAGATCAAATGAAAAAGTAATAAAGGTCAAATTCTTACCATAGCCACTGGAAAAGTGGCAAATGTACTGAACATTATCTGACATTATTGTAGCTGTCATCATCACCATCATCCTGATCATTTTGACTTTCCTAAGATTGGGTGCTAGCTCAGGATTCATAGTCCTTTTAGTCAAATCAAATCCCAAGCACTAGTGAGTCCCCTGTTCTTACTCAGTTTTGTGCAATAAAGTGATTGGATTGAATGAGTGATCTCCAAGATGCCTTCTGTGTATAAATCCTATAGTCTTCATAGCAGAGCTTTAAAATAAAATGTTTTTTGGTGCAAATGCTCCAGGATCTTAACTTTGAACTAATAAATAATATTGTGTAAGGTCTTTTACCCAAAGGAGGGAGAATAATAAAGTTACTACTGAAAACAAGAAACACTCACATATTAAACCAAACTTAATAGTTAGTATTTAGACGAATTAAACCAGGTTAGTATAGTAGAATTGAACACACCTAACATCAGATAGATAGTTGTAGGTATTCTGTAACTTTCAACATCCTCTAAGTCACTATTTCTCAAAATGTCATCTGCAGCATTCACATCACCTGGGAACTTGTCAGAAATACAAATCCTGGGACCTCATTCCAAACTTGCTGTGTCAGAGAATGCAGGTGGGGTGCAGCAATCTGTCCATGAGCAGGCCTGCCCAGTGAGTATGCTAATGATTTAGAGCCACTGGTGTCAATAAAGAATGGAAAAACAACTTCTGCCTCTGAGAAACATTTACTGAAGCACCTGAAACTAAAATTGAATCTGGCCTTAGAAGACATTGAAGAGAAAGGTCTGCTACAAATAATTAAAAGTCAAGTAACCAATCAATTAACTGAAAAAGAGGCCAGGAAGTCACTTTCCATTATTCTCTCTATAGAAAGAAGGTAAGAGAAGGTTAAAAAAAGGTTTAGAGCATACCAGTGTAATAATTTAACAGAGAATTTGTCTCAGTAAGGATACATAATGTTCCGTCTTTCTGCTTAATGCAAAGAACTAATTTCTTCGTGTTGTACATTGTATGAAAGAAATGAACAAAGTATTGCCCTTCTCATTTTTTACAATAAATTTTTAAAAATCCTTAGGAACTCAATACCCTTCTTTATGAAAGTCTATATTAAAAGTAGAAGGAAAATACCAATATCAAAAGTAGAAGGAAATACTTAAAGATCTATGTCCCTCTATCTAGTAACACTTAACTCTTTTCATTAAATGCTGCATTGAGAAAGTCATTTGATATACTAAAAATCACATGTTTAAGGGAAAGAAGAGAAAATCAGTGTCAGGACAACAGGAAGAGAGGTGGTTTTATTTACTCCACTGAGTTCACTGCCAATCCAGGACCCACATTCTTACTTCTTTCATTCCTAACTAACTCCAGGACATCATTGACAATAAGTCAAAAACTAAATATTTCCAGTCTGGTCCCACAACCCTTTTCTCATGTTCTTCATCTCAGTTGATAGTGTTAAATTTTCCAAGGTATAGATCCATGAACATTCTTTCCCTTTTCCTGTGAGTCCCTCTCCTGTTCTCTCATGCCCTCCACCCAGCAGCATGGTATATTGACCCACTCCAATCAATTTCACCTCATAATTATTAGAGAATTATTTTTTCCTCTTTTCCATTGTGACCACCTCTATTCACAGTGCCAAGTTTTGTTTTCCTGTGTTTCTTCCTAAGTAGAATTAAGACTCTGTAGAACAGGAATGGCATGACCTTAGCACCCAACACAAGGCCTGGCAGAAAAAGCATCCGAAAGTGGTTCCTTGGTGGATAGGAACACTTTGAGCATGCCTTTGAACACCACATCTTCTTCCAGAGAAAGAAACGTGGCAGGTTTGTAAGAAGGGAAAGTATTTCTAGTACACACTTGTGTTTCAGGGTCTTAGTAAGCATTGTAATAATCAGATTTGTATGATGTTTCTACTAGAGTCTCTCACTTGACCTCATTTTATAACATTACATTTACTTTATTTAGTCTGCTACTATTATTTTCATGCTTTAAGGCCTGACTTTAATGAGGACAATAAAATTACAATGTATTTCAGAGTCTATGAGGACAGATACCTACATATCCGGAAGGTAGGTGAATTATAACCATATACAAAATGCTTTCAACAATCACAAAAATTATCTAAAAAATACAGTTTATGAGAGAAAAGAGTTCTATCAGGACCATACTGCTATCTATAACACCTTGATTTATAGAAACTGTCATTCCAGAAGATGGTGGCCTTGTTATAACAGGTATTACCTATGAAAATCACAGATACATCATCAAGCTCTAGCAAACTATCCCAGCCCTATGGACGTCTTTTGTGTGATAGTCTAAGTATATTTCATATTGATAAAACCTCATATTTATTGTACGGCACAGTATACCAGATACTATGAGGTAGATTGGAATTGCTCTTTCAAAATTATGAAGTTAACAAAAAAAGATACAATTACTGTTTATTCTCAGTGCCTTCGGTAAAGAGGAATTCTAGAATGTACAAATAGCAAAGGAATTCTTGGCCAGCAAACTGATACAGGAGAGATCTTCCAGAAACACATGGTCTGGGATACTTCAGACTCCTGGCAGATTGCAAACCTTTACTGTCTTTTATTAATAATCAGGGTCCAGATCAAGTGTCTCAAAGGAGCCAGGACCTACTTGTGAGACTAGGGTTTAGCTTAGAAATTGAACATCTTCCAACAAACACTCTCATAATAGCAGATATCTTCTCCAGACACCAAATTACTCTGGTCAGCACAAATGTCAATGTCTAAAGAGCCAAAGTTCTTTAGAAAATAGAACTAAGAAGGTTCTTTAGTAACACATGAAATGACAAATTCAATGGCAATTTTGTTCTACAGACTTCCTTCAATCTAAAAAGATCTCTACCACAGCCTCAACATCTGTCTTACAGGTGCCAACATGAGCATAAACAAGAGGGTGTACAAATAATATGTTGCTATTAGAAAATGCAATGCTTAAGTTAGGATATAGCTCAGTGGTAGAACTCTTTCTTAGCATACACAAGGTCCTGGATTCAATACCCAGCACCAAAGGAAAAAGATGCAAATGCTTTAGGTACATGATTGTGGAAGAAATTTCAAAATCACAAGGTGTCTAAGATGGGGCACTCTAGTTTACACAGATAAAAATAAACTCCTGCTTATTTCCATCTAGGGTCCAGGACCTCCTTAGTGGTGAAACTCTGGGATGTAACATGAAATATGTCTTTAGATATTACTATTACGTGTCTATTCCAATATAGGTTGGTTCACATTTGAGAGTGGATCAGAAAAATAGACTTTCCTATAAATAAATTTTACAAATATGATAAGAAGATAACACAAGAAGCTACCGATGAAACAAACAATAAAATGTGGACAAAGGAACAAGCAGAGAGGGGCTGTAACTGTGCAGTGTAGTTTAAAAAGCCTTTGCTTTAGGTAAGGGGAAAGGGTAGAAGGGGAAGAGACAGAATTATGGACCATGGAACACAGGCTTCTGAGAAGAAAGAGAGACACTCAGTCACAGGTTTTCACCCTAATAATGGCAAAGACTCTGATAAAAGTCCTCCAGGAAAGCACAGATAAGAGGGTAGCCATAGCAGAGCTTGCTTTAAAAGAATGTCACACTTCCTAATATATCATTTGTAGAGACAAGAGATTTGTGTATTATCCAACAGGGCAGAAATTGCTAGGTTTGGAATAGCACGTTTTATAAGATTTTTCTTTATAAGACAGATTTTAAGTCACCACGGTATCTGCAAGTCTTTGCAATTAGTCCATTAGCCTTAATGAAGGAAAGTGAAGTGTCAGTGTGAAGGGAAACACAATAAAACAGACCTTTCAGAGACAGGACATGAGAAAGGGAAGGATCTAGATAGACAACAACAGACTCCTAATTCATTCCTATCTATGATTTCTCTACTTCTCAAGTGGTAAAAAACAGGGAGATAGAAATTTAAAAAATGACATGTATAACGGTATGCTACTTCAATTCATTTTCTTAACAGTAATAAGCTATAGCTACAGTTTTGCCACTAGTAATTTGCTATAAGCCTACGGAGTTCATTTGCTATCGAGTAATCATTTTTGTTTCTTTAAATTTCCACTTTTTAAAAGACTCCACTAGAGTGTGTTAAAGGACAATATCCAAATTAGATGGTGTAATTCACATTTGCATTAAGATGCAGAAGCTTAGAATAAGCAAGGATGTTAAGTAGGAAGATAAACAATTTTGTTTGATGGTGTAGAATGTTAGAAACCAGAGGAAAAAACACCCACACCTACACATCCCGTCACCAGTAACATAACATGCTGTACGTTCCATTGAGTTGTTTGCAATTTATGAGAAGCCTACACAGGTTGCTTTTTCTTTGGTTTTCACCATTACATCTGATTTGTCAGGGCAGGAAGCGCAAGGGGAGGTGAGAGGTGTCAGAAACACAGGGTATACTTAACAGTATTTTTCTGTTATAATAGTTTTGATTTTGATGCTTATTTGTTTTTATGATTTGCAGGGAATTTGAACATCTAAAGAAATTTGCCACTGGCAAAATAAATTAACAACCGCATGTGCACACGTACCTGCTTTTCTCCACTTGGCTTTTTGTGGTTCAGTAGCAGCTCAACAGCTCCAACGACCTCTTTCCGGATAGCATGTAACAGAGCATCTCCAACGTAGACATTGAAGCTTAAGAGTAGCTCGATAAGCTCCAGGTTCTCGTTCTCAATTGCAATGAGAAGAGCAGTCCTTCCGAGAGGATCGATGCAATTAATATTGATTTTAAAATATATTTCAGCTTCCTCTAGGGACTTCTTGACACTGGCATAGTCTCCCTTTTCCACGGCATTCAAGTAGGCTTTCTCTGATGGCGAGAGTTCAGATTCTGCTCGGACTATCCTCAGAGGGATGCGATCTCTGTAGGGGGCATTAACATTTCTTTTGTAATAGAACTGAGCCATGTTTCATGCCATGCTATTTCTTTATCTCTGAAAGCACATACAAAAAACACAAGGGTTAGTGTTAGTATGCTTTTTAAGTGGTCATGCATCCGATTTCTTTCTCAACCCCAGGATATCAATGACAATACTATTATGAACTAATGAGGGAAGGTTTTATTTCCTTTAAACAATGGACATAGACTTAATAGTTATTCAGCTAACTGAAATACAAGTTACAAAGTCCTGATCTAAGAGAAATAAAAAGAGGTGGTATTGGGCAAGTCATTTTAAAAATTATTCTACAAGTGACATTCAGCAAATACTGCCACTGGACAGCTTTGAAAACTATTTACCAACTTCATCATGAATATAAACAGTTTTTAACAAAACACTTTGAAAATCAGAAATCATGAGTTCCTCAAATCAGATCAGGGATATTCAAGTATATCATTCACTGTCAATTTTGCTAATCATGAAGATTCTACTATAATTATGGAATATCAGTTTGTTGGCAAAATATTTTCATTTGCCATATGTTCTAAATGTTAGTAAGTATTAACATCAAAATTAATGCAAATCAACAATATTAATAGCAATAAAATTTTATATTGAGTCTAATGAACAAAATTTTATATTTGCTGTTTGTAAGTTAATTTATTGAGGGAAAAAGAATGTGTACTGATGATATTAATAATCCTTGATGAGTTAATGCAATTCCATTACCAAAGAAAAGGATTAAATAGAGAAAGAATATATTATGAAAATGCTGCTTTAAAAAATTCTCTCACCTTTATATGATGAACAATAAACCCCAAAGCTGGAATGTATTTATTATAAAATTTATTATTATTTGGAAATTATAGCAAAGATATATTTCAATATAAGGAAATTATTTTAAATAAATTAAAATTTATCTTAAGACAAAATAATAGTGGAAGCTATATTTAGTGTCATCCTAGTGGTATAAATTTACAAAAAATATATATTAACTGCAATAAAAAACTTATGTGCATTTAACAAATAAGAACTTACATAAAACTGTATATAAAGTTATAGTTTATTAAAGTTAGTTCTTCCTTTCACACTTGTTATTTGAACTCTTTTGTAGTTTTGTGTTATTTAAATTTAACATACCTATCTATTTATACATAGTTACCATGTAAAAATAAAATGAGTGAGTTAGTTTAATTACCTAAATAAGCATATTCATATTAATGCTTTATAGAACTAATCATTTCATAAGTTTACCTGATTTGAATAGTCTTTAACTATAGATTAAATATACATTGTATTAACAACTATGATTATATTTGCAGTAATATTTTCAGTTTAGAAAATTATGAATTGTTTTATTTTATCTTAATTTGTTAGTGATTTTGATAATTAGTTAATTTTCACTTTTTGACATCTAGATCATTCATCATGATTTCTCAAATATCTAGAAAGAGGAACCAATATACAAGATCATTGTTTCATAATTTGTTCCTCTCTGGCAGGTTAGATTTAGCAATTTTTAAGGTCCCTTCAGAAACTAAGCCAAAAGCAGATGTTCAAAATATACTAATTTTAAATGCACAAATTACCAGGTGAAGCCTGGTTATGATTTCAGTATTTAAGGATGCTTTTACTCATTCTGGTGTAACAGTAGTAATGTATATATTATATAAGAATGAGAATTTAACCATCTTTCAGTGTAGCTAAAATTAATGAATCAATGTTGTCATGACACTACGTCATTTTAATGATCTAACCCTGACTGCCCCACTTATGCATCAGCGATGCCATTAAAATATCTGCCTTAGAACATCAATGGTGATTCATTTCCCAGAACCTCTTTCCCAACCCCATGTTGCATCAGTAGAGCAAGTAGGATCGACGCCAAGACCTTCACACTGTAGTTTTGCCAGGACTACAGTCGAATGGTTCATGATAATGATAACTGACATTTATGTTGTATTTCAGCAGTGGGTACATTCTCTACTATCTCACTGCCCTTACCCATGACTCTTGGAAAAATACATGGAATTTTCTTTTAAGGCTGAATTCAAGATTTCTTACTCGATTGACAAAGTGTTTGAATGTATTTACCCTAACATACAGGTTAAAATGAACATGTATGCACATTCCCACCCCCCACCATACAGACACATACATCATGTCAATTTTATCAAGATCAGGGGGCAGTCTAGGGAATGGAAAAAACACATTTTATTTTGTTTACTTAATTTTTGTTAATGATGCTACTGAACAATGAATTAGGGTAACAACATTTTACCTCTCAGTTTCAAAATACAAGATGTCAATGATAATAAAGAACTGTGGGATAGAACAGCAGGTACTTGGGGAGAGAGAGGGATAAATTAGACTTCTTTAAAATCCATTTCATTTAATCCAGATAATTCTCATAAATGTGAGCTACCAAGTACATTTTTAAAAGAGTGGTATCACACTGAAAGACATTCCTGTCGACATGGTATTTAAGAGGTGGGCGTGAGACATCATATTGAATAACCTGTCCCTCCATCCATAAAGTGGATAGAATAGAATAGGGGTGAGAATCAAAAGTGAGTGCTGAGAGAGGTCTTTTATTAACTCAAGTGACCTCTGACAACTCTTTGATTTGGAAAGAAAGTAAGAACTTAGACTGGATGGATCTGAAATATATTTCAAATCCACATATATTAAATAAATAACATTCAAATATTTACAACAGAATATTAAAACAGAGAGAGGAGTGAAAGGAGAGAGGAGAGAGAGAGGGGAGATACTTATGGCTAAAACCTACAAGAATAAGGAAATTGTACAATTTTTCATTACATAGACTTGTCCTTCTTGATTACTTGAGATGTCGGGATACTAATAGAAGGACAAAAAAAAGTTCGACATTTTAAGCATTTTAAAATTGCTCTCTGAATGCACTAGCAAGTGGAAGGTGCTGATAAGTGCTGGAGTTCCTGAGCTGACACACTTATCAGCAGCTAGAGGGTTGCTCGAGGATGGGAAGTCTAAAAAGAACCTGGTACTGAGTGTGAAGAACACCTTGACCTAAAACGTTGGAATAAAAGCCTGCTCCTTGTCCCACATGTTCAGAAAGAATTTTCTGGAGTGAAAAAAGATTTCCCCCTAAGATTATAGAATTTAAATAATCTTTTCATTTCATTGACCTTTTATAAAACCAGGAATGAAACAATTCATCAGGTTGTTGCAAAGACACAGAAAACAGACAGGAAATGATGGGGATAGGGGAAACTCAGATCCTGAGATGAGACTTTTTCTATATTCTGACATTTATTTTCCCTACATAGTTAAGGGATTTATTTGAAAAAATGTGGTGAGAGCTACAATTTGACACTGATCCCAAGATAAATTCTAAGAATTGTCACTATGCAGAAAAACCACAATTATCTAACAGAAAGTTATACAAGGAAATAAAAAGCCCAGATATGTTTGGAGATCTGAAGGCACATTCTCTAAAGAACCAGCTTACTTGTGCAGTGGGAAGAACAGTGAATTTGAGTTCTGAAGAACTCCAGGAAAATATATAGAAATGTCCTCTTTTTGTTATACATTGTTAATAGTAAAATGAACTTTCTCATCATTTTTTCTTTCCTTTCTTCCATAGTTCATCAAAAGAAACATTCACAGGTGTGAACTCATAATAGGGCGACAAATAAAGACTTTGTTTTTAGGGTACTATTACTCACAGATTAAATTTCATTTATACTTTTTCTGGAGTCTGATTTGAAGTAGAAATAACAACAAAAACACTTGGCTGACTAAAATATTATGACATCCTAGAATTTCACAGAGAAAAAATGGAGATCAAACTTACTGTAAAAATGGAAGCCCCTTCAAGTTCAACAGAGACAAATCTTTAAACACTAATCATCGCCAATTTTTAATACACATATTGAGGAGGATGTCATAGGAAAAACAAAAAGGTTGTTTTTTTTAATCTTCTGGGATTTAGAAAACACATTTTAGAAAATATATGTGGCATTCCAAGTTCGGATGTCCCCCCTGACAGTTAGGATGCATGTATCAATCTCTCTCTTTTCCCTGCAGTTTCAAAGAAAATTGTTCATTCTTTGCTAGTCCTGCAGTTCCAAATCTTCCTTCATTCCTGCCTTCCTAAACCTTTGCATTATTCTTCTGTTTTCATACTTGAAAATTCAGCAGCATGACTCCTTCCCCACCAGTCAAAATGCCCTTAATCCTCACATATATTTTAATTTTAATTATCTTTAGCATTTCCCTCATTATTATCTCTGATTTTCTTTATGAATCTTAGGCTGATTTCCAATGAACTCATTTACTCTCTCTAATATGGTATTTATCCTAATCACAAATGATATTTTTCCTTAATTGCATCCTGCAAATTGCCAGATACATTTTGTACTTTTTGGGCCCTGTAATACCCGAGTTTTCAGGAACCTCTAGTAATTATGTTCTCTGGTTGGAACTTGCCTTGTTCTGGGTTCCAGGTCAAACTGCCTAAATGTCTCACCTGCTGCCTCTATAGGACCTTCCCTTAGTAGTTCACATGGATTCCCTTTCTTCCAGCTATCGCTGAACCTTGGTCTTACCAGGATTCTGTGTGTGGCTCTTTACTCCATCTATCACTCCCCTTATTCCTATTCATAATGTTTTTTTTTTTTTAAATGCTACATGAAACCCACACATATTCTTTAAAATATGCTATAAAATCTATGTTGTCAGACCACACCTGTCTCTCAAGTTCTGCATCAGTGCTGTCCCATCACTCATATGTGGCCATTTAAATGTAAACTCAAATCAGTCATATTAAGAATCATTTCTTGTTGCCACCCGCAGCAACAATCCCACAGGAATTTATCAGAGGTGGACTGGGAATGAACTACTTTTATTATCTTTATCTGGGCTACTTCCTTGCTTGCTTGCTTGTTCACTAGTTTATAGAGGAAGAGAGGCTTTGCTTAATTTTAGAGGTGCTACGCTTTCAGAGAGGCTACACTTTCAGAGGTCTACTGCTTCTTAAAGGTGGGTCGCTTCTTGGAGGTGTGTGCTAGAGGCGCGTTCTTAGGCATTCTGTGATCTGTGATCTGCGACCCCTGCCCAGGTGAAGAGAATGTCTTATATACCTAAGGTAGCCAGTCAGCTTAGGATTAGCACAATTGAAGCATGTCCCACTGTACCAATCAAGAAAGAATGAGGAACATCTGTTGACCACCAGCACAAAGGAGACATTAACTAATTAGGCAAAAGGTCATAAGAGATCCGCTGTATTAATGCTAATTATGCGCCACCTCTTGGCTCAGCGCCAGCCGCCATCTTAAAGCTGCTTAAACATGTCTCTGCAATTTCTTATGTCTCCCTGGCCATATTTCAACTATTCAACAGCATTTCCTCTCTACAATGTCAATTACTTTATCTCCCATTCATCTTTTATATTGGCTGAAATAATATCCATTCAAAGAATCTCACTGATGTTAGTCTTGCATCCTTTCTATTTTTACTCCACAATATCACATTCCTAATCACTCTAAAATGTAAATCTGGTTGAATCACTTTCTTACTATAGTCCCTAAGAGACTGATAAACGTTCACCAGAAAACTAATTTCTTAAGGAATACCAGTCCCTTACGTCTAGTTTCCAAGATTACCCCTGGCAAATCTTAGTTTAGATTGACAAGAATACCAGACGACTTGACTGCTATACATTCATGCCTTTTCCCACACCATTCTTTCCAAATGGGATGCTTTTCCTTTCCTTGAGCCCCTAGCAATTCCCAAAAAAAAAAAAAAAAAAAAAAAAAAAAAAGTAAAACCTTATTGAAGAAGTATCACAGGCTCTGAGAATTTTTCTTCTCTTCCTTCAAGGCAGGTTACATGGCTCTTTTTAATGAATCTTTTCATAAACTCTGTGGATTTCTTGGATTAGGAACATTCCTTACTGGTCTGCATGGAGGACACTGACTTATAAAGTTTTGCATCAGTGTCCAAAGTTTATTGATGAATCATTAAATTAATGACTATACTTTGAGACGTATTCCACTGCCATTTGAATAAAGAAATTAAATTAAAATGTCAAGTTTTTTTAACCACTTATCTAAAATTGGTTTAGCAGTTCAGTAGCTATGAAACTAGGAAATAGCCCATGAAAAATGCTTTCTTTTTTTTTTTTAACCTGTTTTCTTCTCTGTACATCTTTACCAACAACCTTTTGTCTGCTAAGTGAGGAATTGCAATTCTGATGCATAAATTAACACAAGTATAGCTCATGATTCTGGAACTTGCTTCTCAGCTCCACTGCCTAAATGCTTCAGCAAGGTATAGATTTTAGTCATTTGCTGATCCTTCTAGGTGAGGGTGAACACAAAGGGAAAAACAAGGCACCCTGGGGAAACAGTTTGAACATTTTATAATAGAAGAAGTAGAATTAATGTACCAAATAACAAGAGACTAATGTGCATGTATGTATTAATCTCTACAGAATTTACATAAGAGAATAGAGGGAAAACTCAGGAACAAAAATTCAGCAAAAATCTGAGATACTGATAGAGCAACAGTAGAATAAATCAGTGATCTGGTCTTGAAACCCTCCCCATCTGTGAAAGATAAAAGTTAACCGAAAGAGAGATTAGAAACACTGGAGCCAGCATGTGCAAAACAGCAATCATAGAAAATGAAAATGAGATAGTGGAGTATAGGAAGTATTTTTAGTAGTAATGACCAGTAACCTTCACAATTATAAAAAAAAATGGAAGACCTTGGATTGCTTATATATCCTGCCATGTAGGTTATATAAGAGCAAATCCCTTTTAGAAAGAAAAATTATAAAAGGGGATGGGAGGTATCCCCTAAGGAAATAAACCGAATTTGGGGTCCCCCATCTGAATTAGGGACAAACTCCTCATGCTGAGAAGGACTGCATCACCCCACCCTGGCAGGGCCAGGGCAGTTGAGAGCAGTTAGCCCCTCCTCAGGCCTGGGAAGCTCAGGCTGATGAACTGTGCATATGCAATTTTCTGCCTTCGGTATCACTTGACTGCGTCTTCTTCCCTGCCTCTTTTCCTTTAAAAGCCTTGCTTGCCTTCAGAGATTTCAAAGATGAAACTTTTCCAACAGTGTTTCTTCCATTTTCCTTCAAAGCTGGCTTTGAATAAAAGCTGTTTTCCCCCTCAATTGATGAATGGATAAAGAAACTGTGGTATATATATATATACATATATATAATGGAATATTACTTAGCCATAAAGAATAATAAAATTATGGCATTTGCAGACAAATGGATGAAATTGGAGAATATCATGCTAAGTGAGATAAGCCAATCTCAAAAAACCGAAGGACGAATGATCTTGCTGATAAGTGGATGATGATACATAATGGGGGGTGGGAGGGAGATGAGAATGGAAGAAGGAGGGACTGTATAGAGGGAAAAGAGGGGTGGGGGCGTGGGGGGAAGGAAAAAATAACAGAATGAATCAAACACATTACTCTATGTAAATGTATGATTACACAAATGGTATGCCTCTACTTCATGTACAGAGAAAAAAGTTGTACCCCATTTGTTTACAATTAAAAAAAAAAAACCTGTTTTCTTACCAATTTGATTCTGAATATTTCTGGAGCAGTCAGCCTTGTAGCCTAACCTCTCCCTGCCCCCGCCTCCAGGGCTGTATTCCACCTGCTCGGTAACTGTAAAAACTGCAACCACATTTTCTTTATCCAATCATCTATTGAAGGACAGCTAGGTTCGTTCTATAGCTTAGCTATTGTGAGTTGAGCTGCATCTCTGTAGGATGCTGTTTTTAAGTCCTTTGGGTATAGACCAAGGAGTGGGATAACTGGGTCAAATGGTGGTTCCATTCCAAGTTTTCTAAGGAAAACTGCTTTCCAGAGTGGTTGCACACATTTGTAGTCCCACAAACAATGTGTCAAAGTACCTTTTTCCCACACCCTTGCCAACATTTATTGATACTTGTATTCTTTATAACTGCCATTCTGACTGGAGTATTCTGTGTATACATACACAACGGAATATTACTCAACCATAAAGAAGAATGAAATTATGGCATTTGCCAGTAAATAGATGGAACTGGAGAATATCGTGCTAAGTGATATAAGCCAATCACAAAAAAACCAAAGCCCAAAAGTTCTCTTTGATATGTGGATGCTAACACACAGCAAGGAAAGGTAGAGAGGGGAAGAATAGAGGTCCACTGGATTAGACAAAGGGAAATGAAGGGAAAGGAGTGGGGAGGGAAATAGGAAAGACAGTAGAAGGAATTGGTCAGAACTTTCTTAGCTTTGTATCTATATACACGACCAGGATAACTCCACAGCATGTAGGAACGTAAGAGTGGAAAACTAAATAGAATGTTATATTTTGTGTATCTATATACTGCCAAAATACATTCTACTGTCATGTATAACTAAAATGAAAAAATAAAAAGAAAACTGCAACCACTTGTCTTCTTAGAAACAACTCTGTCAACATTTGTTTTTATATAAAATTCTGCCTATGGAAAAGTAAGATTGTAAACCAATAAATAATTTCACTGCTTCACTGTTCACATCAATAAATTCCTGCATAGGTTTATCTGAGACAACATTTTTCTTACCTGGGCAAATAGCTCTCTTACTGAACAAATTTACTTACAAGACTCTTCTTATTAAATGCACCAATCCTAAACTATTACCTCACAAATATTTCCTAATGCCAATCATTTTCTCACCCTGAAAGATCCACCTCAAACCACCCAAGTCCAGACCAGAAATCTTTATAAATACCTTAAACTGACTACTCCTTCATGGGTCTTATAAAACTCAGTTGGGTGGTGTTCACCTATACCCTGGTGAGTTTTAATGAATTTAGCTTTGCTGTATTAGAAAATTGAATGGTGATATTTTATGGAATCCAAAACAAAGAAAGTATGAAAGTTAGATTAACAGCATCCTCCTTTTTTTTTTTTATGCCCAGCATATTTATTTTGGAAAGCTAAGTTATTGCTTATGCAGCATTTCTTTTTTTTTTAATTCATTTTTATTGTAAACAAATGGGATACATCTTGTTTCTCTGTTTGTACATGAAGTAGAGGCATACTATTTGAGTAATCATACATTTACCTAGGGTAATAGTTTTTGATTCATTCTGTTATTTTTTTTCTCCCCGCCCCCCCTGCATCCTCCTTCTTAGCAAACCAGAGGCGGAGATATATTTGGGTATTGCTTTGAAAATTGAAAAAAAAAAAAAAAAAACCTTAGAACCTTGAAGCTAAAATTTTACATCTTATTAAAACTATTTAACTGGAGGAAAGAATTAGTCTTATGCATATGGTCTCAGACAATTTTTCACTCAAAGATTGTATTTGAAATTAAAAGAACATTATATGGAAAGGATAGATAAAGATATGACAGGAGAGTTTTCTTTCATTTAAACAGTCAAGAGATTTTTGTCTATTTTTCTCACCAGCATAGGCATGATGCTTAGATAAGCATGCATAACAAAAGCTGAATAAATATTTGTTGAATGAATGAAATGTTTATTGAACATCTACAGGTCAAGATTTGCACAGTAAGCATTGGCAATATCACACTGAATGAGAGCAAAACTTCTTGCATTCACAGAATTCATGACCCATTGGAAGGGACCACAAAATATAGCAAAGAAAATAATTATACATGTTGTTAAGGGCTTTAATTGAAGCAACTGGTGAAGCAGGGAGAAACACAAGAGAAAGGGAAGAGATGGAGAGCTACATTAAGTGGGGTTGATTGGGTAGCATCTTTGAGGCATGAGAGATGACAAACTGCTATCTATGTAAAAACTGCAGAGAACCATTATGTTAAAGGTGCCAGAAAGTGAGAAAACCATGAGGCAGGAGGAACATTATGCATTATATAACTCAGCCTTGTTGGGTTGTATAGAGCAAGAAGGAGAAAGAGAGGAGTAGATGAGTCTGCAGAACTTCACAGTAGCCAGAGGATTCAGGGCAAGGATTTTGGAATTTCAAAGATAATAAGTTACAAAAATGCTTTTAATGGAAGTAGGACATAATCTGATTTCTAATTTTAAAGATGATTCACATTGCTGATTGATTAGAAATTATGAAAAACTGAAGCTCAGAGACCATCTGCCAATAAACCAAGTACCACCAAGAGTCCACAGGAATGTAGAAACATGCTCTCCTAAAATTTGAAATGCAAAACTTACAAAGTTCATGTTAGTACAATATTCACACATATATCTTATGAGTTTATCATTTAAAGTTTTTATTTGTGCTCAGAGTGTGAATGTGTTTTATGTCATCATAACTTAATCCTTCTTTTCCGCATTCTCTGTTATTTTCTACAATTTTGTAGAATTTGAAGTTTTTCAGAAAGCATATGTAACACTTAAAACCCAGAATGTATGTATATGGATTACTATTAGTACACCAGAAGTCATTTCATTTGGTTGAACATGTCACTACTTGTCTGCTTGACAATGAAAGTATAATTTGTTATAAAGAAAACAACTTTAAGAAGAAACGTTGGTGGTACACATTTGGAAAGAAAGTACTTTACAAGATTGAAGATAAAATAATGATTCATTCAACCACAAAATGTATTTCACATGAACTGCCACAATCAGATTCTGTGGTCCATACCTGACCTCAAGTTTCTGCGTGTGTGTGTGTGTGTGTGTGTGTGTGTGTGTGTTCGTGTGTGTGCATGCATGTGTGCGCACAGAGGAAGAGAGAGAGAGAGAGAGAGAGAGAGAGAGAGAGAGAGAGAGAGAGAGAGAGAGAGAGAGATTGTGTAAATGGTCATAGTTTCAATGGTCTTTTGTCCAAAACAGAAAAACAAAACTAAACTAAACTTTTAATGGTACAAAATGCTTAAATTAGGATACACATATAATTTTTTTTATAAATATGTGATCCTTCTATGGAAAAAAAATAGTACCCAATGACATTATTGCAGAAATATGAAAAGGTACACTATGGCTTAAGTGCTGCTGCTATTTTGCTGTTGTTGCTGGTGGCGGGGTAGTAAGGATGGTGGCATGCGTCTGTGTGAGATACAGGCAGTGGCAGAGACAGAACCAGAAGAACTTGAGCTCACATTGCAGAGGAGCACATTGAGAAGGAAGAGGACAAGTCAGAGTTCGAAAATAAAAAAATAAAAGATAATGTTGAGTCAATTGGTTTTTAAGCTTTGGAAAAGATTAATTGATAGCACCATGAGAATGGATTTTATATGGATTTCAAATTTAAATATTGAAACAAATAAAATGATAGGAAAATACAAATATTCATCTATCCTTTTAAGAAAGATGAGTTTTCTAAGTAAAATCAATGGGGAAAGATCGTAGGAATATTCATGATATGCATACCATACCATTTAAAAATTTTAGAACTGCATTAAACAATTCACAAAATCAAAATGCAAAATAACTAGGGAATTCTTCAAGATAAATATGACAGGGAAGTTTACTAGGTAGAAAAGACAAACCACTAGGACACAGTAAAATGAACAGTTTCCTCAGATTAAAAAAAAATGTATGAGTAGAAAATATTATTTGAAAAATGGATGGAGTTGGAGAATATCATGCTAAGGGAAATAAGCCAAACCCAAAAAACCAAAGGTGAATGTTTTCTCTGATATGCAGATGCTAATTCACAATAAGGGGTGGATGCACTAGGGAAGAAGAGAGTTACTTTATAGATTAGGTAGAGGGGAATGAAGGGAAGGGAAAGACTATGGGGGTAAGAAGGACAGTAGAGTGAAACAGACATTATTACCTCACATACATATATAACTGCATGACTGATGTGATCCTTCAAGATGTATAATCAGAAAAATAAGAAATCATACTTCATTTATGTATGATTTATCAAAATGCATAAATGCATTCTGTCATATATAACTAATTAGAACAAATTAAAAAATTAAAAAAAGAAAAAGCATTCAATTTCACTGATCTCTAAAATCTGAGAAATATACCAATAAAATAAAAGATATTCCATGCTGAATGTATTTAGGTTACAGACAAAAGAATACCCAATGTCAGATAGTGCAGTGAAAATACACCTCTTGTAAATTGTTGGTGGTAGTTGAAACTAAAAAGGAATTCGAAATATGTGCATCAGTATTTTGAAAGGTTCAAGTCATTTACCCTAGAAATACCTTTTCCAGGAAGCTACTCTAAAGTTATATTTTACAAGGCAGGCAATGTATGCACTAAGATAAATAAAACTCTGTTATTTACTGTTGGGAAAAAATAGAAACTTAAAAGCCAATAATTGTCAGTTCAACGAAGTGCTAAGTGTTTATTTAATAAAAAATGTTCAAGTATTAAAATAATACATATTGCATTTTACTGTCATGGAAAATTAATCATGGCATGATAAGTGGTAATCACAGGCAAAATGTTAAACACAATAAAAATGTGTCTGCAACAATGGAAAAGCCCACATTAAGAAGGAGGTGACTACACTAACAATTAAGAAAGGTTACCTAGGGGTAAGCTCTGATTTATTTTTGTTTTCCATATTTAATTTGGATAATCAGAACACAATTCATTTTCCTAAAAATGTAAATGCTCTTGAATCACAAAATGAAAGTTTGTTTTGTTACAAGACAGTTATCTTTAATATTTAGAGGGAGTCTCATGTTAGACTGTTTTCAGTGAGCCCAAAAGCTAGAAACAAGATGAATAGGTAGAAGTTATAAAGACAAAGCTCTCATCTCAACAAAATGGTGATGTTTTAATAGTAAATCTTGTCCAAAGATTAAACAGTCTATCTCAGAGGCATAAATTTTCTGTTGTTCCCAGTTTTCAAGCAAAGAAGAGACAACTTAAAGGGAATGCAGTAGAGAGAATTCAAGAATCAGAGGGTGACCAAATCGAATATTTTTTAATGATAGGTGTGACTTTCTCAGTTTCTAATAGTTTCTGCTTTTTTGTTGTCTTTGCCAAAAAAAATAAAATAAAAATAAAGAAGGAAAGAAAAAAGTGTTGTGACCATGAACACATCACTAACTTTACCTCTCTTCTCCTTCCCTTAAAACTATACTAAATGATTTCCTTGTTTCTACCAAGGTCTATATTTTTTTTACTGAATTTATAAACATGCTAGCTTTCTAAACTGCTCTTTTTAAAAATGTTGTTTGTTCTTTTTAGTAATACATGATAGTAGAGTATATTTTGACATATTTAAACAAGCATGAGTTATGTCTTATTCTAATTAGGATCTCTTGATCATGGACTGATTTCTCATTGTTAAATATTACTGAGGTTTTCAGTGAAACTGTTTCCAAAGTACAGCAATTTTTCAGGTAGGTACAACTATGAGGAAGAGTTTCTAATGCATTTTATAATAATGAGATAGAAATTAAATTTTGAACATCATAGAATTTTCTCTTGTTTGGGTCCTCAATCTAATCATTTATCGTATTATGAGATTAATTATTTTCACTTCTAAAAAAAGTATTTCATTTACTATTAAAAGCAAAATAATACTGTCATTTACGACATAGCTAGAACAGGAGATTATTGTGCTAAGTGAAATAAGCCAAGTGCAGAAAAGACATTACTGATACTGTCACTTATCTCTGGGATATAAAATGCTGATCTCTTGTAAGTTAAGAGCAGAATGGGGGTTACCAGAGACTGGGGAGAGCAGCGGAGGGAGGAGTGACCAATGGGTACTAAGTTATAGTCACACAGGAGTAAGAAGTTCTGGTGTACTACTCCACGGGAGGGTGACTATCAATAACAACCATATACTATGTATCTCAAAAAGCTAAAAGAAAAATTTTGCACATATTCACCATATGGAAATAAAATCTTTGAAGAAGTAGACACATTTAACCTAATTTTGTCACTGTACAATGAATACATGTACCAAAACATTGCATGGTTCTCCACAAACATGTACAATATTTATGTTTTAATGTGTCAGTTAAAAGTAACTTTCAATTTAAATTTAAAACTAAATATACATCTTAGTTTAGATAACATATATATATATATATGTTAGAAATAAGCTGAATTTAGAAAGAATGTTCTTATTGAGGTATAATTATACAAATTCACACAAATAATCTTATTTATTATAAATTACTCAAAAACAGTTTAGTGATGCTTATCTGTGTTGTATTCAGATATTTTTGTGGACTGAGGACATACAGACACATAAAACACAATCCCAATGGATGAATTTTAATGTCAATTACACCTCAAATAAAGCTGTTAAAATAATAATCAGCATGAATTTCTGACCTCGGGAGGATATTGCCAAGCTGGAAAGGAGCATAGTTGACAGCTAATGGTCAGTACCAGATGGCAAGTTCTCCAGGATAGATTTGTGTGATGCTTCCTAGTGACTCAGAGGAGAAAGCAATTACTGTAGTCCCCCATATGAGGCACCCCCCCAGTTTATGCCTGAAACCACAAAGAGAGCTGAACCTTACCTATATTGTTTCATGTTTCAGTCTTGCTCTGGATCTTAGAAACCTCAGCATATGATTTATTTTCCTTTCCTTATGATGAACTTTCCATACCTTTTTATTTAAATGAAGCACTTCAAGACTTCCTTGAAATTTTAGAATTTCCAGCATCAGTACTCCTGCAATTTGGGGACATTATTAAGTTAAAAAAGGACTACCTGAATATAAGCCTTACAAGAATACCATGGTAGTTGATCGAATAACCAAGACAGCTACTAAATGACCTATGGCTAGGTAGCATATAGTGTGTTGAGACAATGAACAAAGAGATGCTTTAAGTCCCAGGTGGGACAGAGTGAGTGGGAGCAGGCAAGATTTCATCACTTGGAAGAGTACTGAATACTTACTCTGTGGCAGTCGCTATTCTGAGTTTTACACATATGAACTCAACTAATCCTCAGGAGAATTCCCTGGAGTAATTACTATTATCAGTGTCTCATGGCATGGATACAGAGTTGAACTAACTTGACAAAGGTCACATTGTCTTTGTAAATGTGTTCCCTATCTGATGTCAATTTTTTCTTTCTTACCCTGCATTACACATTTAGCCATTTACTTTGCAGTCAAATGGCTGTTCAGTTTCTCATTATTATGTTCTCCAATTTTCCAGTGACTGAATCAGCTGTGTATTGGTTCCTAATTTGTCCCCACTGCAACACCTAGTCACAGTCCCTCAAGTAATCTTGTTCAACTCACTATTGAATGCAACTAAGAACAGATAGCAGGGTTTAACCCTTTGCTCATGTGAGATACAACAATGATAAATAAAATGAAGTGTGGATTTCACTCCTGATGTTAAATTAAACCCAAGAGGTTAAAACTCAATGGAACTGTGCTGTATGACACTTGTACTCTCTTTACTGAATGGCAGTTCAGACTGAAAATTTAACATCCTAAAAACACTATATGGTTAACACAGAAGAAAATATAAATATAAAAGTAATCCCTCCTTCTTTTTGTCATGAACTTTTAATCTTTTACTCATTTTTTTATATTCCCTGAATTTTCTGAAGTCAAACACAAATTATGCAAATCAAAAGCAATTTTTTAAAAATCAGAATGCTCAGAAAGAATACTCTTTACAAAGTTTCATTATGCACATTCAGTTATTACCTAAATACCCCCAACACATGTAAGTACTCTAACAATTAAAAAAAAATTAGAGATGAATTTTGCTTGGCAAAGCAGTGTCTGTCACAGGTTATTTGATTATTCTAAAAATTCATGATGGATTTAATATCCAGAGAAATTGTGTTATTCTCTACAATCATCAGTCTTATGACAGTGGCATCATTTTAAGTGACATAAAGTTGTATTATGATTCTTAAATATTCAACCCAAATGTCTGTCTCTTTAGTAAATAGGCACTGAGATAGTTAACACAACATGTAAAATAGTTTGTATCAGCAAGCACAATAGTATATTCTTTTTAATTCAAGAGTTTTGTGTCTTTGGGTGTTAAGCAGATATGATAGGATTATTCACATAAGTAGCATAATTTGTTTTCCAACAAATATTCATTTACACTAACTAAATGAAACTAATTTTCTGTGTAAGTCAAAGTTCTGTTATTTCAGAAGCTGACATAAACTAATTTAAAGTATTGATTTAAGGAATGAGAATGTGCTATGGTCTAAATAGTAGGATCATTCTTTCCAACTCTGGCTCCATTACAAACAGCTCTTAGACTTCAGTCATTTTTCTCTGCTTCTTAAAACTCATTTGCCTTAATGAAAATAGAAGAATTAAACCACCCAAATGTACTCTAATTCTAATAGAAATTGAAACCAGAATTTCTCTGCTTCTGCTGGCAGGTGGGTTCTGGGTAAGTTGCATGTCTTTGAAGTTAAGAAAATCCATTTTAGTGGTTGCAATTCATCAAGGTAGGGGACATCTGCTCCAAGAGTCGCAGCAGGCAAATATATTCTTTGTCACTATTACTGAGTGGCATGTTGCAGCTCTTAATGGCAGCCTATGCCCTTGCAGTAGACCCAGAAGCTCATTGCCAATTTCTTTTTGGGGTTTTGTCTTGCAAATCCAAAAAGTAAATTTCATGGATAACAGAAGGAAAGCATGAAAAGAGTAGGGTATATTTAAGTCTGAAGAATAGAAATAGCCAGGCGTGGTGGTGCACCCCTGTGATGCCAGCAGCTCAGGGGGCTGAAGCAGGAGGATCGCGAGTTCAAAGCCATTCTCGGCAAAAGCGAGGCACTAAGCAATTCGGTGAGACCCTGTTTCTAATGTCTCTAAATAAAACACAGAATAGGGCTGGGCATGTAACTTAGTGGTTGAGTGCTCCTGAGTTCAATCCCTGGTCCCCAACCCTCAAAAAAAGAAGAGAGAGAATTCACATGGTGAGAGAGGACCTCATAGCAGGATGCTCTTTGAATGTGCTAGTCTAGGGTTAATATAGCTATTGGGTCAACACTTTTGGTCAAAATTGATGCTAATCAGTTTTTGGGAAAATACTAATCAGATCGGTCCAAAGTTATTCTAATCAGGTGTTGGAAAGTATCAGCACTGTTAGTTTGTCCTGCAATCTCCGTCTGGGTCTGCCCTGCTTCCATCTTCTCACCTCTTGTTAGCCCAGGTCATGCTGCACAGGGTGACAAGTTCCTGCACCTTGGCTCCTGTGCCTCAGGCTGGCATAGGCATGACGGACTCTTCAAGGCTGCAGCCCAGGCTCACCACCCTTATACTGCATCTTGCCTGGTTACTGCTCTGTTGCTGCTTCTCCTGGGACAAGGGGTTACATTCAATATGATTCTACGTTACCTCATGTAATTAATTTTGTAAAACAGTTCCTAATTTATTAAAATTGTTAAAAAAATTACTTATTTCTCTGGAAAAACTAATGATTGATACTTTAATTGTGAAATTATCCATTTTTCTTTCAAAATTAGAATCCCAAAGTATTATAATACTAAGTTTTATAGACTTTCAGCATGCATTTAGTGAACATTTAGATAAAAAGTTTTTAAAAATCTATTAATTGGATATTTTGCCTACACAATCTCTGACATCAGAACAAACTTTAAATATTTGATACTCTTACTAGGGATGAAAACACCATATGACCCAGCTGTCCCACTTCTTGATATTTTCCCCAAAGACCTTAAGTCAGCATACTACAACAATACAGTCATCTCAATGGTTATAGCAGCACAATTCACAATAGCCAAATTATGGAATCAACCAAAGTGCCCATCAACAGATGAAAGTGATATATATGTGTGTGTATGTGTGTGTGCATATACACACAATGAAGTTGTACTCAGCCATAAAAAAAGAATGAAATTAGGGAATTTGCCAGTTAATGGGTAGAAATGGAGAATATTATGATAAACAAATTAAGCCACACTCAGAAACTTAAAGGTTGAATATTTTCTCTCATATGTGGAAGCTAGAGTAAAACAAAGGAAAGGGGGAGAAAAGGGACATAGAGATAAAGGGATAATCAATAATGTAGAAGGAGGTGATTGAGATGCAGAATGGAGGGATGGGTAAGAGGAGGCAAAGGAGAATGAATTCTTTAAGTCTTGTTATGTGCACATATACCACCTGGAACTTCACCTTTACACATGGGTTGCAAGAACCAATCGAATATAAATAAATAGATGAGTGAAAGGAAGTCTAGTAGAGGAAGGAGAATGGGAGAGTGGAATGGGCAAAAAAAGGGGGGAGGGAAGAAAGGAGTCATGAACCAAAATGGATTTCCATGCATCTATGTTTGTTGGGATGAACCCAATTACTATGTATAACTATAAAGTTCTAATTTAAAAAAAAAATTGATTTACTTACTTGAAAAAAGTTCAATATATTCTAATTGTAAACCTCTATAACCAATAATCTAAGTGTTCAGAAGTAAAAATAGTCATTATTATGAAATTTCCATATTTTCTATATATTATATATAATTGTATTAGAAATAAACTATTATATTAGAAATATAGTGTAGATTATTTTAGATCATTTTCTCCACTGTTAATCTTGGTAAATGGAAACATACTTTACTATAAATCCCTAATCAGTGTTGTACCCTTGGCATGTAGCAATGTCTGCGCAGCTTAACTTGCCCTTGGTTGAATTCCTCATGGATATTCTTATTTTTCTGGTTGATAATTCCTTTCTCTTTTCGGTGCCTTCTGCTGCCTCTTCTTTCATCAAATTAATTTTGCATTTTTTTTAAGAACATGAGATGTGTAGTCAAGAAGACCTGATTTCAACCCCAAATTTGACACCTTCCATCCTCGGGGTCTGGGAGAGGTACTTAAGAATACTTACATGTTCTTATGTGCAAAATAGAATAATACTATCTCAAAAAATGTATGTTAAAGAATCAAGATAATATGCATTAAATGGACCATGGTACCTGACACCCAAAAGCCACAAAATAAAAGTTTATTTAGTGTTATTCCTTATCATTTTTCTTTTGTAGTTTGGGACATTCAGGAGGTGAATAACCCTTAAATTTGCTATAATCACATTGAATCCAATAATGAAATTGAACCCATAATGTTTTGACTTGAGGATCCTCAGGTGATTTTACACTATTTGTAAGGATAATAGGCTAGAGTTTTACCACTCCCTGCTTCTAAATTGGTTCTATAAGATATGTTGGTTTTGGAACCAAAAACATTAGGTTTTTGAAGTATTCTGCCAATTCAAGTCAGGTTATCCATTTTCTTGGAGGCTTCATCTCTCCATCTGTCCAGGTAGATAATGATGTCCACATGCAGGCTTGTTGCTATTCAAATGTGATATGCAGTACACCAAGTGGATTGGTATACAAAGGTTACTTGATCGATAGTAACTCCACTCATTTTGATCACATTTTGCTGCATTTCCAGATGCAAGCTCATGAATTAATTTGCAAACATTTTAATTGTTTAAATTTAGCTTCCATTCCTTTAAATTAAGAGAAACATAAATTGATATACATATTCCATGATATATATCTAAGAGTTTTGTTTTCAATGTAGGCATTAATTTCATAAAATTAATTTCTAGGTTATTTAAGAGAGATTATTTCTTAGGCTTATAGTTTACAAGAGGATCAATTTTCAATAATCAGTACCAAATAATGAATTTAGTATTTTGCTCTTTCAGCTTTGACTTTGTAATATTGAGAAAGTATGACACTGCATTAAACTAAGAGAGATATAAATGAATTACTAATTCTAAAGATATTTTCAAAAATGCAGTATATATATGTAAATAGCTATAGAAGCTACTAGGATAAAATCTTTCATGTATATAGAAATGTACACAATCACCTAATATATGAATATAATGAATAGAATGGAACACTAAATAAAAATAATGACTATCATATGAGCCACTGTAAACTATAAAAATAAGATACAATATTAATATTATAGACTTTGAAATGTAAATTAACATGAATTTTATCACAGTATAAATTTCTGTTCATACTCATAAAAAACATTTTCAGTCTCATAAAAACATTTCCCTTCCATTTAATGATGACTTTTCTAAGCAAAATATCAGTGAAACATTTTGAAGAAAATCAATATTTTCAATACTTAAGAATAGAGAATATGTAATAGTAAATCATACATATAGGAATAAACTACTAATTTCACAATACCTCAAGTGATCAAACATTTTGTCATCTTTCTTTTTATGGGAAATATTTGGAAGAACATGTACCTAAGCATGACTTCAGTCTTCTTATTTTTACCCTACATAAAGCAATATGGCCTAAATGCAAAATATTTGATTGTTACTGTGAAATGTAATTCATAAAACTTTTCTAAAATTATTTTTCCTATATGGGGAACATAATATCATAGTACCAAATATTTTAAGAATTGTGCATCTCTGTATTCTGGCAGAGGATCTCTGTAAGCAACACTAAAAGATAATGTAAAAATGCTAACAAAATAGCAAAAGTAAGTGAAAATATCATGATTGCTCTGCTATATCATCCTTCATTCTTCTTCTCCCATGTACTTGATCTATAGTTGAGAACCATAACTATGCAGTGTTAAATTACCTATTTAAGCTGGGTTTGTGATCACTTACATACATAAAATGAAAATCTGTTATGAGTACTAGTAAGAAACAAAAAAAAAAAAAAAAGAAAAACAAAGGGAGGGAGAAAATGAAAAACAACAGAAGAAAGAAGCAAGACATGAATCTTTTAGTTCAAATAGCACATAATTGAATGTAATAACCAAGGCTGCTAATTAAAATGGAATGATTATTCATTTATTCCTTATTCATCCATTTGCAATATATTGAACTCATATTTTAGGCCATTCATGTATTAAAAATATAAAGATACAGCTTTTCCTTTTAGGAAGTTCATACTTTTTATATGGTGAGGTAAATAAAATATCAAAATGTAGGCTAATAAATGCTAAAATGCAAAAGATTTATGGATATTGGAGAAGCTTTACTTACGTAATGCCTGAGCTGCATTTTGAAGGATGGAAAACATATTGGTGGGGGGAAATATAAGATCATTTTGAAATATAAAAACAACAAAGGGATAGGATCTTGAAAATGGCATATATATTAAAAAAAATAATTTGGGTAGAGGGAAGTTTAGGAATCACATACAAATCAGTAAAGATAATTCTATAGCACATTAAAATTATTGTAAGTACTTTAATTAAACCTATTAAAAACACCTGACTAATCTGTTACCTGAACTCAAATCTGACTAGTCTCTCACCTTATATGTATGTATTGTGTATATGCATGTATGTATGTACGTATTTAATCTAAGTTCTTATTCTCTTCCAGTGTCCATCCCAGGATACCACATTGCATTTAGTCATTGCATTTAGTTGTCCTGTCAATCTCAGATATTTTCTCTATCTTTCCTTGCCTGGCTGACTTCAATATTTTTGCAGATCACTACTCAGTTATTTTATGGATGGTCCTTCAATTTAGTTTGTGTGATTTTTTTCACAATTGAAACTATGGCTTTGGGGAAAGGATGCTGTGGCCAGTCCACTGTATCACTGCACATTAGCAGTATGGAGTGTTACCGGTGATATTGATTTTGAACCTTAGTTAAGGCCACACCTATCAGGTTTCCCTATAATCTTTTATTTTCTGGAAGCAAGTCAATAAATCCAGTTCATTCTCATAATGAGGGGAACTAAGCTTCACCTGCTTGAAGGGGGGGATTATTAAAGTTTGTTGATATCTGTCAGACCATTGTGAGAATTAATATTTTGGGGAGAAACTTTGAGGCAATTCAAACACCCTTTCTCTTCTTCATGTTTTACCCACTGATTTCAGTATCTATCATAGGGTCTTTTCTGTAGCAATTATTGCTGTGGCACTCTGTTCGTAATTTTCTATTTTCCCCATTTCTTCTACATTCATTACTTGGAATTCTACCTTAAGAAAAATTTGTCTCCTTCTACCTCCATTTATCGACATGTCATCTATTTATTTCATTATGAGTTGATGGAGATTTATTTTGTTTTTGAAGTTACAAGTGTAATACTATTGCTCTTTTTTGGGCTGTTGAAACTGCTTCTTCTTTGGCCATCTTTGGCTTTTTCAGGTTGACAGCTGTGTTCTTTTCACGTGTTCTCATTCTTTTTACTTGAGTATATCTTAGTACTTCCTTAGTTTCTTGCACTTCAAGATGCTACAGGATCCTCTTATATTTTCTCTGCTCAACCCTAGAAGCAAAACATTTTCAAAGGAGACCCAGTTTTTTTTATTGAAGTACTGAAATTAGAAATTAATATTGGCATGCTAGATGTCCTTTATGCCACTGGGAGTCACTTGAGGCCCTCTCAGTGGACAGACTAAGAAATATGTACACGGGCACCAACTGATATTCACAAACACATTAATTTTTGCATCTATGTGTGCACACTCATACACACACAGAGGAAATCATTCTGATACTTCAATCACCAATTCAGCACCACAGGTTATTTCTAGCATTCTCCTTTGCTTATTTGGAACACTTTTTATGGATAATAAAATTATTTCTGTCAGGCATAGTGATGGACACGTGCAATCCTCAGGAGACTGAGGCAGGAGGATCACAAGTTCAAGGCCCACCTCAGCAAGTTAGAGAGGCTCTAGCAATTTAGTGAGATCTTGTCTCAAAATTTAAAAAAAAAAAAAAAAAGGAAAAAGAGTTGGGAATGTGACTCAGTGGTTAAACAGTGCTGAATTCAATCCCTGGTGCCAAACAAACAAGCAATTCATTTCTCATTATCTACACCATATTAACTTATTGTACATGTACAAACATGTAAAGAGTTCCAGAATTACTAGACCACATACCTGTGTCAAATAATTTACAATCAGATCACAGTGTTTGTGTATAGTTCTTTACTTTATAATATCTAGACAAAATGGTTTCCTCCAAGATTATTTAAATCATCTCTTTCCTTCCCCACAACTTCCATTATTTTTTAAGGTTCATGGACCAAGGGAGATTCTCTATTCATCAAGATATGAGACAAAAGATGTAAAGTTGGTGTTAGATTCTTTAAAGGGAAGTGAAGGATCCTCAATGATATTGATAATGATGAAAAAAACTTCCCTACCCCAAATCATAAAACATCAAAATTATGGGGTATCCTGGCATTCTGAAATCAATTAATATTTGCCATTAAATTGGCATTTGATAAAGTAGTATTTATTCAAATAGTATGATTGAGATTTAATATACATTAGACAATTTGTGAATAAAGTTAAAGATAGAACATTTTCCTTCCTAAGTAAGTATTTATATAGTGGTGAGTACAATTCCAGGAACATGCACACAAGGCACAGGCTGTGAGATCTCGTCTAGTGTCACATGTGCTTCTGAATTGTGAACTCTCACAGTCGGACGAGATCTTCAAGAACTGACAACTTTTGTGCAATGGGGTTGTTCTGGTCTTCATGTTGGACTCTGAAAATTGTTCTTTCCTTAACAAAGATAAAAGATTAAAATCTCAACATTGTGACAAAGTTTAGAGGAAGAAAGTGCTCACAGTGTTCATGAAGTCAATACAGTATGCACACAGTGTATGAAGTAGACACAGAAGAAGGAAAGAGAATCTGGGAAAAAAGAAAATCAGCAATTTATAGAAAGAGAACCAGCAACTGCAGCATTGTACACTTTTGTTCAGTATCATGGGCTCTAAGAATATAATTGTTATATCTTCTATTAGGAATATCTTTCCCCAATTTGATTACCTCCAACTCAACTTGGTCCACTTGGTTATCTCTGATGAAACTCAAGTTTCAACTTAAGCATCACTGAGTCTTAGGAGAATTACGTGCCTCTCTACGCTCTGGTTATGGCAGTTGTGGGCTCTGGAATCTGCCTCAAATTCTCATAGTCCTTACATTTCTCTGAGCATACTTCTCATGGTTTTCCTGATCATTTAAAATTTCTGCTGTACTCACTGATTTTCTATATTCCTGTTCCATTGTACCTCAACATATTCTTCAGGGATAGGAGGGACTGCTTTGTGGGTCCCTATATTCCTGCTACCTGCCCTGTTTTGTCAAATAAATGCTTGCATCAAGATGTGCACTGGAGATATTTACAAAAGCAGATGGAGATTTAAGTATTGAAATCATTCCAAAGTGGAATTACATGGACTATACAAGTGGATAAATAAATGATTAAATAGATTGCTAATAGCAAAGTCAAGACTTCATTAGAAATATTGTCTTCTCTTACATTTATCAGAGGCTTCCCTCAAATTTCTTGCTAAAAGAAATTAAAATTTTTAAAAGTGCATATTACAATTTTGATTTTATGCAAATGTGCTTGTTAACAACATAACAAATGAATGAAATTCATTTTCTATAATATGAACATAGCAATTCTCAATTTGTTTCTATAAATAAAAAAAAAAAACCTAGAGAACCCCCTTGAGAATCACATAAGTTGGATTCCACCAGAAAATTGTCATCAGTTCTGGAGCCCAGAATGAGCCAAGCAAGTGAGTAGTCCTCTATAACCACATTTTATAAAGGTCTTTGGGACTCAGGTAGATTTACATTATAGAAGCATATAAGAGAGAGAGAGAGAGACTATTTTTTTCCTACGTATGAGTAGATTTCTGTCAATAGGGAAAGAAGTACAGAGATTCTGTATATAGGAAAAATTCTCTGCCATATTATTGGAAGTAAATGATTCTTGATTTATCCATTCAATAAGTACTATTGGGTAGTTAATAGGTATCAGACAGTAAAATATTAAGATGACTACAGTAAAAGTGAATAAGTCAGATATGGTCATTGATTTTATGAAATTTATATCTGTTGATAAGAAATAGAGACAAGGAACTTGAAAGACAACTATGAAGGTCCATGTGCAAGGGGGAGAAAGGTTCATCAGGATCTTAAAAGGGAGAGTCCTGAGGAGATCAAAAGGAGGATAACTCAGGCAGAGAAGGTCCACAGTAATGGACTCTTAGTTTGTTCTAGACACTCTGGCATGTGCTTTACATATTATCTCATTTTATTCTCACAAAAGAGGTAACAGCATTTCAAGCACTGTACAGATGAGGAAACAGAAGCACAGAGAGATTGAGTTACTTCCCTAAAGTCATGCACCTTGAGAGTGTTGGACCTGGGAGCTGAATGAAGGCAGTCTGGCTCCAGACTCCACATATCTTCCTCCTGCACCGTTTTGCTTTTCAATCCAAGTTGAAATGAACTAGGAAAGTGGGCAGGAAAAGAAAAGGGGGGGGGAAGAGAACTCTTGACTGATTTATCAAGGGGCATTACTTTCATAGAGCCAGTTTTAACTGCAAAAGCTTATATTGTATTTCTCAGGTTAGAAAGCATTTTTATGGGCTGGGGTTCAGTGGTAGAGCACTTGCCTAGCATATGTGAGGCCCAGGGTTCCATCCTCAGCACCACATAAAAATAAAGAAAATTGAGTATTGTGTCCATCAATGTCTAAAAACATTTTTAAAAAAGAATGCATTTTTACATATCTTTGTATTTCATTTTATGTGTTTGTAATGGTGCTTTGAATACTCTGAATAGAAGATGCATACATAATTCAAATTTCTAAATCATGCTTTATTATTTCAGTCTTTTCACCTACATGAATCTTTTCATTAATTAAAAGAGGAAGTATACCCGTTTTAGAGATGAGGAAACAGGTTTGAGAGTAACATATCCAAGTGTTCAAGTGATTTCACATATGAAGATACACAGAAGATGTTTCAGATATTTCTTCAAAAGTATCTTAACAACTAAGAACTATATAAGCAAGTTATAAATGAGAAATTAATTACATGCAATTCTTAATAATGGTTGATTTTTTATATGTCATAGATAAAAATAAATAAATAACAGAATTTTAGATCTGGAAAGTAACATACTGATCTTCTTATCAAACCTCCTCAGATTATTCTTCATATTAAAGAATTCAGGTTTCTAACAGTTCTACTGAAAATGTTTTATATGATTTTACTATATGAGGCAATGAATGCTACTGATTATTACTTTCTGTTCTATGGTATTAAGTATTACTGATGGGTTGCATATAACTTAAGGGTAATGAATTTGGTAATGCAACCAAGTCATAAAAAAAATCTTATTTCACAAAGGAAAAATTATAAGTCTACTTAAAAAATAAGAAAATGTATCTCTGTTGTTACCACATAATATAAACACTTTCTCTCCAGTCCATAAATCCATCACTGGAGAATCTTTAATTAGTAATCTCTGTCTTTTTAAATATATACCCATGATTTTTTCTGCTTATAGGAAACAAATGAAATCATTCAGTTGGTCCTTATGGGTAGAGGTCTTCTTCATGTCCTCACTTGTGAGAAACTCCACTGTTTAAGCACTGTTATGGTTTGGATGTGAGGTGTCCCCCAAAGGCTCACATGTGAGACTATGCAGGAAGGTTCAGAGGAGAAATGATTGGGGTGTAAGAGTCTTACTCCATTCAGTAAATTAATCCCTGAGGGGACTAACTGAAGTGGTAGGGTGTGACTGTAGGAGATTGGAATTGGGGTGTGGCTTTGGGGTATGTATTTTGTATCTGAAGAGTGGAGTCTCTCTCTCTCTGCTTCCTGATGATGGGACCTGCTTCCCTCTGCTACACTCTTCCACCATGATGTTCTGCCTCATCTTGGGCCCCAAAGGAATGGAGCCTTCTATGGACTAAGACCTCTGAAACTATGAGTTCTCAAATAAACTCTTTCTCCTCTACAGTTGTGCTAGTCAGATCACTCAGTCACAGCAGTGAAATAACTAACTAAAACAAGCACCGTCATATTTCCAGGGGAAGAGGGTACACATTTTTCTTGAGATCAAGGTGATAAAACAAATTGGGAAGAATCAGAGATGACACTAAGACATGGATAGAATAAGAATAAAACAAAGCTACAGAAAGAAGAATTTCATAGCATAAACTTGGGAAATGGAAGTTTGTTGTAAAATGATGCCTTTATTAAACTTTGTGAGTTCACTATAAGTCTAACAGATATCTCCTAAGTACAAAATATAGAAAGATTCTGGAGAAGTTATCAGAGGAATCAACCACAGAAAATTGTTTGTATATCTGAATACCAAACAATTAAGAATATCTCAACATAGAGTTAAACAGCACGCTTTTTACCATGACATTAAGTTGGATACACTGAGCTGTTGACAATAGGAATGTTTTACACAGTACAGTCTCCATTGTTAATGTTAGTTTTGTTACAAATCAAAAGACAACTTCTTATATGGTACATGACAATTACTTTGTTTAGTTAAAGATAAAAGAAACAGGTAAAATCTATTTTGTCATTATTATTTCCCAGGAGGCCTTCCTGTTTCATTAAAAACTTATCCATAGTAGAAAAGCTCTAACATACAATTTCAGCCATGTATGCTGGACATTGAGAATTCAAACAGTAAGCAACTTTCTCAGCAACTGCAGTAACAGTAGTGTATTGTGTTAGTCAGGTTTCTGTCACTATGACAAAATACCTGAGATAAACAACTCCTAAAGAGAAAAAGTGTATTTTGGTTCACAGCCTCAGAACTTTCAAGCCATAAGTGGTTGACCCCACTGTTGGGCCTGTGGTGAAACAGTAACATCATGGCAGAAACACGTGGTGGAGAAAATTGCTTCCCTCATGGGAGGCAAAGAGAGAGGAGCTGGGGTCCAATATTCCCTTCAAGGCTGTGACCCCAGTGAGTTAACTTCCCCAATGGGACCCATATCCTAAATGTTCTACCACCTCCCATGTTACAGGCTGGGGACCAAACCTTCAGCATATGGGTTTGTGGGAGCCGTTCAAATTTAACGGCATCAGAAAAAATTCTTCCCCTGTCTCTACCAAACCTTCAAGTTAATATACCTAAAGTATTTAGGAGTGAAAAGAGGATTAATTTAGGCTCAAATCAGAATAATAATTATAGTTGTTCTTTCCAGTTTTCCCTGAGCAATCCAGGAAAGGGAGGAGAGGGTACATTCTATCAGTGCCATGTCTAAATATAGACTCCTGTTCAGGTCTCCTCGCCTCATACTGCTCCATCTGTTAGCTTCTGTGACCCTGAAGTATCCCCATATGACAGCTAATGACTCTATTCCTCAAGAGGCCTGGGATTTTAAATCTCTGTCCCCAGATAACTTTCTCATGAAATAACTACAATAATGTCCATAAAGAAACCTGTTGAAAATTGCTTAAGCCACTGGAGAGAAAAATGATTTCTGGGACATCTTATAAACTCATATGCTTCCTGAAAATAAGGGAAATCCTATATGTCGATTTCTGTTCTTTCCTGTTTGCCACACTGATGTGAACTGCATAAGCAAGACACACACATCTTCTTCTCTCCCTCCCCCACCCTCCACAGTCACACACTCACACAGAGCCAGAATAATTCTTCCTAAGCCTCAAAGGCTTTCCTGACTGCATCGGTGCTCATAACTTATTTACAAGGAAAAGCTTTAGATTTTTATTCAAATATTTCATTTGGGCATTTAGATTAGAAGCTAAATAATACAAAGTTAACAGTACCCTAAAACATGGATCTTTAAAAGTGCCATACTTCTTGTTCATACTCTGCTAACAAAATCATCATCATCACAATTATAATTATAAAAATGTTAACAGTGTCTTTTAAATTAATTGAAAATTGAGAACCCTGACTTATTATACCAGATGGTAATTACACCTTTCGGTATTTTTTAAAAGAGAAATTATCACTGATGTAAAGCATTAAACCTTCTCTGAGGGCAAGACAGGTGAGTTTCTCTTCCTTATCACCCACCACCAGGCCTATTGTGGAAAGGCTATACCCTGGACCCACTGTAGTGCAAACAGGGACACGGTTCACCTGGGGTAGCCCAATAGAGGCCTATTGCATTGCTTCATGCAAGGAGAAACCAACAGACATTTAGAAATCTCTCCATCCTTCCAGATGAGCCATGACCACATTTTTTTTTTTCTCTTGCTTTCATTTGTGTTAATTTAGTTCTTGCAATAAGTGGCAAACTTTTTATACATGGGGGAGAAAGTTGCCTAGCCTAAGGTGATTCATCAAAGGCTGATAAAACCCACTAAAGTCTTACTATGAGATCTTCAATTAAATTATATAAATTTAGGTTTGTGAATCATTGATTTAAAATACGTTTTAGACTTATTTTCAAAAGATTTTTTGACACTGTTTTGGTCGCAGATCTCTTTCCATCTGACAGGTGCTAAATGGCCTTGTTCTTCTCACGTACGTCTCCTTTGTTCTCTTATGACTTATTTAGAAGAACTTCACTAAGATTCAGCTCTTTCTATATAACTCAAAGAAATAAGGAACGTAACTATGAAAGAAATAATGTTCTACGCATTCAAAGCTAGACTTTCAAATTATAGTCTTAAAGTTCAATGGTTCACTGAAATGACAAAAGGCCATAACCCTTTAAAGGGTCATGAAATTGAAAAGAAAATGAAAACATGAGCAGATTAAAGCACATTGGTATATGATTTTTGAATCTTTGGGAGTGGGAGAAATGATACCTAGTAGGAAGGCTAATGGAGAAAAAAGAAGAGTAGCATTAACAATTAACTCCTTGGCACATATTTTAATTGTAACTGGGGGTCTAGGTGGACTGTGATATACCTCCCAGAACCTTTCCAGTGAGGGCTTTGATGCTTCAACTGTTGGGAACGTGGACAGGAAATACCTTCCAGCTTCCTTTAGGGTTTGTCTCAGTGGCATGGAACTACTTTACCCAAGGCCCAGACCTGTTGAGTTGGGGCACACCCAAAGACTGGTGGATATAAGAGAATGAAGTCCAATCACTGTGTTCCAAATCAGAAATCTGAAGGATCAGATTTGCCAGAGGCACATTGTGGGACCAGCCACAGTTTCACTTGAGCCTTGCAGTTCAGTTTCTTTTTCTTACCAACCCTGCTACCTTCCTCTGGCACAGTAAAGGAGACTCTGAAGGCCCTCGTTAGTTACTGTCTCTCCTGTATAACAAAGAACTGTCTGCAACAGCCGTCCAGGAGGGGAAGTTCACGTATCATAGAAGTAAGGCTCCCCAGACAGTAACATGTGAATTTTTCTTTTGAAAAGAGAGTTGACTTATGTTTTATAAAATATATAATTTGTTTCTGTTACCAGGTAACACATTGACCCAAGTTTAAGTACAGATAAATAACAAGAAGTCTTGGTAAAGATATTAATATTTTAGTCCTACCTTTTCTCTAATTCAGACTGATGGAATCGTGCTGGCGGTATACAGAGCAGGGAAGAAGACTAACAGTTTCTCAGTCCTGGGAAGATTGGGAGTAAGTCTTTTGTGACCTAAGAAAATATTCAAATTACAGTAATTGAAACACGTGATAAAGAGCTTAGATTCTTTAACTTAGTTAACAGAAAGAAAGCTCTTTACCTCACTTGTTACCTTTCTAAATTTTATATCCTTATTCTGTATTTTTTCTTTTTTCCTTTTGGCAATGGATCTTTTAAACATCTTATTGTAATGGAAAGCATTACCAAAATGCTTATTCCTTCATAATAAAGTCCCTGAGGCCCTGAGTTTTATTTAAACAAAATTGAATCAAGGATTTATGTGCTAAAAAAAAAAAAAATCAAAATAATTTTCCATATACTCCAAAATGCAGAAACAAGATTCAAGGGGGAAATAACATCGAAAGAGGGTAAAGACACAGAATGTTCAAGATGGGTTATATGTTCCAGATGCGATTATGTGCTGACCCAATTCATAGCTCAACTAGGATCCCTTTGGACATCTAGTGGAACGAAAGGTAAGGATCAGCCCTTAATAAATGGGGAATCCCAGGTAGAGTCTGGCAGCATCTCTCAGACAAGGAGTCAGAACTGAGCTTCTGGGGAGAACCAGGAAGCTAGAGTCCACAGGATAGGGTACCAAGGGGGAGACAGCTGTGTGGGAAGGCACCCATGACTCTCAGAACCAGACTTGGTTGAGCCATGGGACACAGAAGTCTGACTCCCAGGAACTGGCGGTCATGAGAGACGGTTTCAGAGAGCCTTGGGTATCTGACCTGTGCAGAGTGGCTCACTGCCCGAGGAGATGCTAATTCTACTGGGATGACTTGCTAAAGCAAGTAGCTTCCCTAACTCCACCTCTTTATGATCCTCACAGAAGAAGCTCCTCCCAGTCCCTTTTACCTATATGACTATAAATAAAGGGAAGGTGGGCTTCTCCATGTTGTTAGAGGTCAGATCTTGGTGTGGCTCAATCTGTCACTACCCTTTAGATTTAAAAACATAATTGGTTCCTGTGTTAATTTAGTTAAATAAATTTCTTAGTGATCAATCTACAACTGGCAACTGCCTCCAACAGAAACCCTTTCCCTCACCCACACTGGATATGGAAGGAATCCCCCACACAGGTGCAAAAGGGAAAAAATCCAGAGAGTTGCAGAGGATGCATCACGATTATTCAGTAGGACAGTCATCAGCACATATGTATAAGGAGTTTGCTGATGCTTGAGACAGGATGATCTGAGAGGATTAGAGGAGCAGAGTTCCTCACTCCCAGCCCCAGAGTCAGAGTCTGTTCCCACCCTCCAGAATGGAAAATGCTAATAACTCGTGGGGATTAAGGAAGACTATACAGAAAGTCTTGCTTTGGTATTAGGAAATAATTATCCCTTGACTAAGTGCTGCTTTATTCTGCCAAACAAATATTAAAGTCAAGACCCAGGGATCCAGATATTTCTAAGTAAATTATGTGTGTCATAGAATGAAATTCAAGATTATTGATAGCAACAAAAATATGTCTAGGACCCAAAAGAGTAACATTTATAATGTCTACCATCGAATAGAAGATGATCAGGACATAAATACCAGGGAAAATACAACTCATGATGAGGGAAAAAATGTAATGCGTCTACACTTGGCCAAGAATTCACAAAGATATTAGAATTAGGAAAAAAAACCACACAAAATTGCAATTTTAATTATAACTATATATCCAGAATAGAAAAATGCATTAAACAGAAACCTGGAAGAATTTTAAAAGGATGAGGACAAAATTTGGGGGAAAATAATTACAGTGTGTGAGAACAAAATACAATTGGATGGGATCAATAGCAGATTGGTTAATGTTAAAAAATGAGTGCACCCAAAGACAGTAATAGAAACTACCCAAAGAGAAAACTCAGATTTTTGAAAAATAAAATAAAAAAACCTTAATGACAAAACTCCTAAAGTATAAGAAATAAAATCAAGAATCAATAAGTGGGATGAATTCAAACTAAAAAGCTTCTTCTCAGTAAAGGAAACAATCAGTAACGTGATGAGTCTACAGAATGGGAGAAAATCTTTACACATGCACATTACAGCACTAATCTCCAGGATATATAGAGATCTCAAAAAACTTTTAACACCAAAAAAACAAAAACAAAAAAAACAACCAAATAACCCAATCAATAAATGGGCTGAGGAAATGAATAGACACTTCACAGAAGAAGAAACATAAATGTTCAACAAATATATGAAAAAATGTTCAACATCTCTAGCAATTGGAGAACTGCAAATCAAAACTATTCTAAGATTTCATCTCATCCCAGTCAGAATGGCAATTATCAACAATAGTAGCAACAATAAGTGTTGGTGAGGATGTCGGGGAAAAGAAACACTCGTACTTTGCTGATGGGACTGCAAACTGGTGCAAACACTTTGGAAAGCGGTATGGAGATTCCTTAGAAAACTTGGAATGGACCCATCATTTGACCAAGCTATTTCACTTGGTATATACCCAAAGGACTTGAAAATCAACATATCACAGTAATGCAGTCACATCAACGTTTACAGCAGCTCAATTCACAATTGCTAAACTTTGGAACCAACCTAGATGCCCTTCAATAAATGAATGGATAAACTGGTATATTTACACAATGGAATATTACTCAGCCTTAAAGAAAAAGGAAATTATGGCATTTGCAGGTAAATGGATAGAGGTGCAGAATATCATGCTCAGATGAAATAAGCCAATCCCCACAAGCCAATAGCTGGATATTTTTTCTGCTATGTGGATGCTGATCCATAATAGTTGGGGGCAAGGAAAGAATGGAGGAACTTAAGATTTGACAGAGGGGAGTGAGAGGAGGGGAGGGCTATGGGGACGGAAAGATGGTGGAATGAAATGGACATTATTACCCTATGTACATGTAAGATTACATGAAGGGTGTGATTCTGCATTGTGTATAACCAGAGAAATTAAAAGTCTTGCTCCATTTGTGTGCAATGAGTCGAAATGCATTCTGCTGTCATGTATAACTAATTTGGACAACAACAACCAAAAAAATATTAATGAGCTATGAGTTATGGACACATCCAATCACCTAATACATGTTTAATTAGAGGCTTTGTATTGGAGAAGGTTAAAGATATTTAAAAAAAAAAAGGGGGAAGGTTTCATTTCCAACTTTGATAAAATCAAAAAGTTTAATAAATCCTAAGCACAGGAAACATCAAGAAAATTAGATGAAGGCAGGTGAGAGTCAAATTGTTTAAAACCATAGACAAAGGGGCAAGTGAAACTCCTCTTCAAAAAGACACATATGCATAGAGAAGCAAAGATAAGAGATTTTTCATTGGGAAAAAAAAAAGCTAATGGAAAAAAACCACATGGTCTCAATGAATTTAAAAAAAGGCATTTCACAAAATTGAACACTGTTTCCTGTTAAAAACATTCAACAAACTGGAAAGCAAAAGGACTCCTCATTCATTGATTCATTCATTATAATTTTTACACAGTCCTTCATGTTTTCTGTTCATAAGATTATACCAATAGAGATAGTTTTACTTCTTCCTTTCCCACATGGATGCTGTTCATTTCTATTTCTTACTTAATTTACCCGAACAAAACCTCAAATGCATTGTTAAGTAGAAGGGGCAAAAAAGGAGTCTGGTTCTCATCTTAGAAAGAAACTGTTCGATATTTTTCAGGTAAGTATGTTAGCTGTGGGTTTTCTTAGCTGTCCTTTGCAAGAATGAGAAAGTCCTTTTGCTTTCCAGTTTGTTGAATGTTTTTAAATGCTTTTTTAAAATATGAAGTCTCAATACTTTGGATTATGTAGTGACTTCTCATACATGACACTAAATCACAAGTAACCAAACAAAAAATAGATAAATTGGATATCATAAAAACAGAACGCAAAAGTGAAAATGCATAAATCATATATTTAGTGATATGTTATATTCAGAATATATAGATAATTGTCAGACATAAAAATAAGAGGTCCATAATCAGATTTTTTTTAAAGTAAAAATGATATAAATAGATATTTGTTTAAAGAAGATACACGGTCAATGAACACCTGAAAAATGTTCCATATTATTAATCATTAGGGAAATGTGGGTTAAAACTACAATGAGATATCACTTTTCTCCCACTGAGATAGCTAAAATTAAAACAAAAACAAAAATAAACCCCACAAAAAAACAGCAAGTGTTGGTAAAGATGGAGACCACAATGACTTTTTGCAGCCACATCAATGTTTACAGTAGCTCAATTCACAATAGCTAAACTGTGGATCCAATCCAGGTGCCCTTCAGCTGATGAATGGATAAAGAAAATGTGGATATATATACACAATGGAGCATTATACAGCCATTAAGAAGAATGACTTCATGACATTTGCCAGTAAATGGATGGATCTGGAGACTATTGTGCTAAGTGAAATAAGCCAATCTCAAGAAACCAAAGGAATGGTGTGTTTACTGACACATGGAAGCTAATCCACAATAAGAGGGAGGGGACATCAGAATAGAAGTTCAGCAAATTAGACAAAGGGGAATGAAGAGAAGGGAGGGAGGATAGGAAAAGGAGAGAAGTGGAATGAATCTGACATCTCTGTACATATAGAATACACCAAAGTGAATTCCATCAAAATGCACATTGAGAAGAATGGGGTTTTAATTAGAGTAAGATACATTCCATGCTTGTATAGTTATGTCAAAAGATTTTTACTGTCATATATAAATAAAATAAAAGATGGAAAAAATGGAAACAGAGGAACATTTTTGTGTTACTGATAGGAATGTAAAATGTCTCAACCACTTGGGAAAATGAAAGCTTCCAGCTTCCAAAAGCTGGAAGTAACTGAAGTTCATCAACAAATGAATGGAAAAGCAAATTTTGTATTTCATACACACATATATATCTCCTTAATCATACATATAATGGATATATATGATAAATATATATCTATAAAGAATACATATAGGGCAGACTATTATTCAGTCATAAGAAGATGAATATACTAAAAACTACTAAATTATATACCTGAAAACTGTGAACTTTAAGGTTGGCAAATCATATTTAATTTTTAAAGCAATAAAATAAACATATTTCAGATATACAAAAACTGGAAAAAATATATCTCCAGGATGTCACAACTCAAGACATATTAAAGGAAGTCTTTCAGACAGAAGGAAATGACAACAAATGGAAATGTTGGTTTATGGGAAGGAATTATCAAAAAAAAAAAAAAAACCAGGAATGGTTAAGTACACGAACAAATACGTGCAGTTTTCCTATCATTATTTTAAAGATAATTGTTTGCTCATGTAAAATAATAAAAAGTATATTGTCATATGCATAGGAAAATAACATATTTTACACACAAAATACATATTTGTACACAAATATGTATACAGATATACAAATATGTATATTTGTATAAAAATATGTACATTTGTGTGTAAAATATTGTAAGGCTAGGAGGGGAAAAGGAAGCAAAATAGTTATAAAACATAACCATACAAAATATTTTTAAAATATAAAATAGTGCAGTATCATTTGAAGGTAGACTGCAATAACTTAAAGATATATGCTATACACTGTAGCATTTAAAGTATAAGATCATTTAAAAGAAACAATTTAATTGTTAAAAACAACAAAGAAATGATAGTTTGAGTTTTTTAATATATTTTGAATATTTGCCTTTTATTCGATGTAAGATTTGTAACTATTTCCTCTGAATCTGTGGATTTTCACATTATTTTCTTTGCTGTGCAGAAGTATTTTTAGTTGGATGAAATTCAAGATTCGTATACTTTTGCTTTTGTTGCTGTGCTTTTGGGGTCATATCCAAGAAATCATTGCCCAGACCAATGTTTAACAGCAAGAAAACAAATAACTCTATTAAAAAAAAGGGCAAAGGACCTGAATAGACATTCCTCAAAAGCAGACATAGAAATGGCTGACAAGCATATTAAAAAATGCCCAACAACCTTAAACCAGGGAAATACATATTAAAACCATAAAGTATCACCTCACACCTATTAGAATGTTAAAGAATGGGTATTAACTGTTAGAATGGCTATTACCAAAGAGTGAAAGATAACAAATACTCATGAGAATGTGGAGAAAATGGAAAGCTTGTACACTGTTGGTGGTAATATAAATTAGTATTCCATTAGTACAGCATGAAGCTTCTTCAAAGAATTAAAATAGGGTTCAATGTGATCCAGCAATCCATATCTGGATATACATGCAGAAAGACTTGAAATCAGCATGCCAAAAACATATCTGTGCACTTCCATATTCATCACAACACTATTCACAAGTCAAAATACAGAAACAACCTAAATGTCCACGGAAGGAAATGGGATAAAGCAAGTGTGGTGGAGTAGTATCTATGCACAGTGGAATACTACACAGCATTAAAAAGGAATACATTTTGTCACTTGTGACATCATGGATTAATGTAATGTCTAAGCAGATTAAACAAGGCAGGGAAGGACAAATACAAAATGATCTCATTTATATGTGGACTCTGTGAAACTGAGTTCATAGATGTAGAGAATAGTCTGGTAGTTACCAGAGGCTGGGGCAGGGATGGGGAGAGTAGTATGGATCAGGGAAAGGGAGATAGTAGTCAAAGGGGACAGATTTCCAGGAAGGAGGAAAAAAGTGTTGCTGATCTATTGCACAGCAAGGTGACTATAGTTATAGTTAATAATATATTATGTATTTCAAGATTGCTCAAAGTATAGACTGTAAACATTCTCACAACAAAGAAATGACCAGTACGTGAGTTGATAATTTGGTCATTCCACAAGATACACATGCAGTATAATATCACACTGCACACCATAGACGTAAGTGGTTATCATTTGTCAATTAAAATAAAACTTTACAATACAAAACTGTTATTGTGCTTTGGTCAACAAATCAGAGAAAACAGGATTACTAAAAAAGATCCATTCATCTAAAAGAAGACAAGAGAAAAAGGAGAAAGGGGACAAAGAACCTGTGATGCAAACAGGAATCAAATAGCAAAATGACCATTTGCACCTAAGCAATAACACACATTATAATAAAACTTGCAGAAACTTAAAAATGTGTCAGTACCCCAATGAAGAAAGAGAGCTTTTCAGATTGGAGAAAAAAATGAGGCCAAACCATATGCTGCTTACAAAAATATGCACTTTAAACTGTAAATACACCAGTTTAAAGTAAGAGGATGAAAAGGAGACATCACGTGAATTCTGGTGGATACAAAGCTAGAGTATGTATCTATATTTGTTGTTTTACATTTAAGCCTTTTAAAAATTGATTTGGAATCATTTCCATTTTAGATTTTCCCCCCTACTATATCCACTACTGTGTTTTCAGCTATGTCTGTTCCTATTTTCTTTGATTTCTTCCTTCCCTGCTTTCCATTGGCTTCCTTCTTTCTTCCCTGACCTCTGCCAGCGAATCATCCCCTCCCCCCACCACGCCCCGCTGCCCCTGCCCACTGGCCTCACCGCTGTCTGCAGCCTTTTCAATACTGGTTTGTACTTTTGCTGAGAGAGAAAGAGTGGAGATGGGGAGAGGGAGAGAGGGAATTCTTCATTCGTGATGAGATGTCAATTTATTCTGCTCTTGACTTCACATTTCTGGTATGCATTCTTCATCTCTTATTTTCTTGCTTTGCTCTGCATTATTTTCTTGTTATATATTCATAGACCTCCTATACTAGTTCTTTTTTTTAAAAACTCATCATTGAGGAGTTGCATTTTGCTTATACAAGTTACTTACACGTTATTCACCTGACAGAAAAAAATACCAGAACTGTCTTCTCAATCATCTGGACATACTGTTAGGAGAGAGGGTTTTTTTCTGTTAATGCACTTTCCAATCAAAGATGATGGGCAACTGAGGGATTTTCAAGTGGAAAAGATTCTCTCTTCCTTCTCTGCTGAAGAGACAGTGCTTCCTGTGAGTGGTTCTTTATTTAGTCTTGCCTCTGGGTCTAGACATCAGCTGCCACCTGCAGGTGTACCTGCAAACCTGGTTCACGGAAGGATTTAAGAGAGACTTTGAAATCCCAGGACTTTGGGCCTCGCTATGGGTCTTTCTTAGGTCTGTGGAGGTTGTGACTTTTCTCAATGTCATCCTATTCCATCTCCATGGCTTCCCACGAATTCCTCATTTAGATTTCTGGGGTCTTAGCTCTTTTCCAATTTGAATAGAGATTGAGGTTATAATTTTAAATTTGTTTTTATTTTCTTTGTATTTTAGCTAGGAAGAGAGTCCTGTGACTTTATGTCTTTATCTTTAAAGTACCATTCCCTATAGATTAAACTTACTTTCTGTAACTGAGCTCATAAATCATGATATTTCATATATTTATTTACGGCAATGCAATTTATCTTCATGCTCTATTTGCATTGTGCTCATAAACTTAGTACATTTAGGTAAAATATATGCCACTAATTTTAAATATTAATCATGTTCTTCAACTTTTTTAAAATTCAAACTACTTAACAAAAAGAGAAAGTTTCACTGCTGAACTTTTAATTTGGACTTAAACAATATTTGCATCCATTTATACATAACATAAAGTATCAAGGAAACATTTTTAAAAATCATATTTACCTAATAGTCAAAACTCCCAGAAATGCTCTTTTGAACAAATGGAGAACTTTCACAAAATAGAATATGAAATTGTCATTGGAAAATGAACATGACCACGTCTTGGCACTCAGAACTACACTACATGAATAAGTGAATGTGACTTTAAAGTTACATTGCCACTTCCCAGCAGTAAAAGAGATGGGCATTGGGAAGCTGAGACATAGTTAATGAAAAAGCTAATCTATTTCATGCTTCTAGTTGAGGGGCTACTTTTCAGAAATCCAGTTTCACATAGATTTTATAGAAACAGTATTATCACTGATGCTACAATATGAGTCCACACCAACCTTCCAGTTGCCCTAGGTATTGCATAAGTACTGGCAAATAGTTGACTTAAAAATAAAATTATAAATATATATATGTTAATATATACATATATTTTACATACTACCTGATTTTCAAGATTCTAATCATGATATTGATAAAATATTTAACTTGTTATTCTTACCTATTCTACCAAATTGTTATTGTTTTCTATACTAAAATATGTGGACTTTTTATGAATACTGTAAGTCAGATATACTTTCAGTTGATTCAGACTATTTTATGTTTTTATTTAAGGAAAAATGCCACTTAATACATTAAAATTCAAAAGTCAACTCATTATCTTTGTGTTTACATATAAACAAATTATCACAAAATGATCAAGCCATTTCAAAGTAATTATTTTCTTAAAAATTCTAAACTATAAATACTTATAGCCTGGAAATAAAAAACTTTCCCCATCGGTTTCAAATTAAATTCTCTAGACCCACAAGAATGGAGTTTTTGCCATATTTCTTGTATTACCTTTTCTGTTTCTGAGTCCTCCCTTTGATACCGTATCTTTGGGTAATCACAGGAACTAGAGGTACACTCTTGCTTCTCCACTATACCTGGATCTGACCTGGATAAATCCTACTATATCTTTTCTTTCTTTTTAATCCTGAGTATCACCAATGGAAGAAAACAAAGCGAAATGAAACAAAAAATAATGCATGAAACGTTTGCCACTGGGAAATCTGTTTTCTAGTGACAGTTATCTTCTTAATGTTCACAGTCGCTTTTGCTTGCTTCAGTTGGCTGACCTTTCCATTTTCTACAGTGGCTCTTATAAACTTAAAATTTTCATTTTATGCCTTCTAAAAGAATTATCCTTTCTCCTTCTAGGGAATCAACGTTGCCTTCTCGTTCACTGTAAAATGACCTATCACTGTCCTCTGTTCTCATCTACACCTTCCCTCTCCCTAGTATTGGAGGTTTAGGTATGTTTTTCTCTGTTATGGGAAAAGTACTTCACCTCTGCTCTTGTCCAGTACCTTGTTACATGCATTTTCTTGTTCATGCATCTTTGTAATGCTGTGCAAATACCCTGGGTATCTTATTCTATTATACACTATCTCATATTTTCCTCAAACTCTTGCTAGCAATTGATGACACCTAAGAAACTGGTAGAAATGGAAGTAAACATAGATGTATATAGACTGTGACTGCAGCAGAATTCACTGAATGCTATGGCCTCATAGTGCCAAGAAAAAAGGTATAAATGGATATACAAAAAAAGTGGAAACTAATTCAAATGTTCTGCAGCCCCACTACTCTCAAGCTTATTTTTAGAATCAACAGGCAAGACAGATGACACTCAGATGTCTAACATAATCCTATGCACAACTCCCAGGAAACCAATTTGTATATGAGCAGTGGTATTATGAGGGTAAGTACAAATATCTTCTGATGCTTAATTTTGTCCAAATTTTTACATTATGTTTATGAATGTATTATGTGCACCAATCCTCTCTGACCACATAGTTCAATTTCTATATGACCAGATAGGAATGCTACATGTTGAGATGAAGAGCCATTGATTTGAACCAATGACTCAGCAATAGCAGCATCAACATCACCTGGGAACTCATTAGGAATGCAAATTTGCAATGTTTTCCCCCAGACCCACTGAACCAAAACTGTAGGGCATAACCCCAAACCTACAGCACTATAAAGTTTAAGACCACAGATCTTGGTTCTAGATCTTTAAAAAAATGCTAAAATTCAAAATTATAGAAGCTGAGTTAAAGTTGCACCTTGGATATGTTTTTCCTAAGTGATCTTGGGTTACACAGTCCAGATAAATATTGACTGGAACTAGTAAGTACTGAAATATATTCAGTAGATTAAAGTAACTTCAGTGGTTTATTCTTTATTCCTCCCTTCTGTTATTGTGGCAAAATAACTTTAAAAATCAAAAACTTTATTTTGGCTTATACTTTCAAAAGTTTTAATCAGTGGTCAGTTGGCCTCATTACTTTGAGCCTGGGGTGAGGTGAAACATATGGTGGGGAGTGGACAGTGGAATAAAATTTGTTTACCTCATAGTAACTGGGAAGAAGAGAGAACAGAGGGACAGGGTTCCCTTTAACCCCTACAAGGGCACACCCCCAACGAACTATCTTCCTTCTTAACAGAAGGAACGGCTCCACTTCCTAAGTTTCCACCATCTTCCAAGAGTGGCATCAGCTGGAGACCACATCTTCAACACATGAGCCTTTTGGGGACATTTAAGGTGGAAATCATAACATCCCACTCTGGGCTGCCAAAGGCTCATGTCCATTTCACAATGCAAAATGCATTAGTCCAATTCTAAAAGTCTCCATAAAATTTTAAGTTTCAACATTGTTCAAAACTCCCAAGTCCAAAATCTCCTCTGATACTGAGATAAACTCTTAGCTGTGAGTCACTGTAAAATAAAAAATTAAAAAAAAAAAAAAAAAAAACATGTCAAATACTTCCAACATACAATTATGGGACTGGTATGGGGTAAACACTCCCATTCCAAAAGCAGGGACAAAAAGGAGGGATAGGACCAAAGCAAGACCAAAATCCAGCAAGACATTCACTAAAACCTGTAGCTGCACATATAGCATCTGAGGCACATGATGTGAGCTCCAAAAGACTTGGGCAGCTCTAGCCCTCTGATTTTGCTGTCTGAAGTACCCATTGCCACTGTCTTGGGCTAGCTCTTCTCTGCCTGCAGATCCCCCCAGCAGGTCTTTCATGTTTCTAGTATCTCTAATTTCCTGACTTCTGCCTTGCATCTTCAGCTTCGTTTTCACAACTTCATACATTGCACTGTTAGGGGCTGCTTCTTGCAGTGACTCTGATATTGCTGTACACTGCTCTGTCTCCCAGGATTCCTTTGAAATCACACAGGAACCCTCCACATCTTTTAATTCTGCATGCCTATAAGTACAATATCATGGGGATGAGCCAAGATCTGCTACTGGCTCAAGCATTAACTGGTCCCACTTGGACCACAGCTGCACTGTGGCCTCTAAATACTTGGATGGATAAACATGGGAAAATAAATCCTTGTTGTGAGCAGGATTCCCTGGGGCTCTCTTCTCAAAGCAAATTCTGTCAAATGAGTTTACAGGCTTACACCATTGAACTAGGGATGGGGGTGGGGGTGGGGTCTGGCCAATTGCTGAGATGCCCTCAAGGTATCTTTCCTATTGTCCTGGTGAAAAGTCCTTGGGCTCTTTTTAATGATTATCTTTTTATCCCCCACATTCTCCTTGTCTGCAACTTTAGATACACTTCTTTTCTGGCAAAAGTGCATTTTTTTTCTTTTTGCTCCTGATTCTTCCTTTAAATCTGAATACAAGGAGTCAACAATACCCATGCCACCACCTGAATTTTATGCTGCCTTGAAATTTCCTCCACCAGATAAATTATCCCATTACCTTTAAATTCAGCCTCACACAGAGTCTCAGGGTGTGATTTGCCAGAATGTAACAGGAATGGTTTCTATGCTAATTCCTAAGAGAGTCCTCATTCCATCTGAAACCTCATGAGCACAGCCTTTACTGTCTGCATTTCTATCAGATTTCTGGTTTTCTGTGCTCTCACAAGAATTCTCCATTCAGCTCTGCATATAAGATTCTAGGCATTTTAGACCATATTTCAAATTTCTAAACTCTTTCCACAAACTAGTTCCCAAGTGTTCTGAACCACATCAGCTGGTAGTCACAACAATGACCTCACTTCCGATCCCAACCTTCTGTTTACCTTTCCATTACTGCAACAAAATACCAGATAAAAACATATTAAAAGAAGAAAAGATTTGTTCTGGCTAATGATTTTAGAAGTTTCAGTCCATGGTTGCTTGGCTCCATTGCTTTGGACATGTGGCAAGACCAAACATCATAACAGGAGCACATGGTGTAGTAAAACCAGTTCTCCTCATAGCAGCCTAGAAGTAAAGAGAGAGAGGAAGGAACTAGGATCCCAATATTCTCTGCAAGGGCACACCCCACTAATCTAATTTCTTTCCAGGAGGCCTGATCTCCTAAAGATTCCACCATTTCTCAATAGGGTCATCAGTTAGGGCCCAAGACTTTAACAAATGAGCCTGTGGGGACAATTTAAGAGCCAAACCAAAGGGATGAGGATGTAGAATACCTGTACAGCATAGATAAGGACCTGAATTCTATCCGGAGCATTGGTAACAAAGATCGGCACTTTCTGAACCATAACATATCCTATATATAAACCAGTATATACATGCTATTCATTTCTCTATATACTAAATTTTAAACACATCCTTATTCTTATAGACAAAAAAAAAAAAAAAAACATTAAGGGAAAGTAAAGAGCATACATACCTGGGAACCTGGGATACCCAGATTCATAGTTTAGATTTGAATATACTTGCTTTTCTGTGAGGCCTTAAGGCTTCCTTAAGTCTCAGTGCCCTTGCCTATGATGATAATTATTAAGAATACGTTCCATTTACGGAAGAACAGAGTCTTCAAGGAATTGAATAATCTGTCTAAAGTGACACAGTTAGCAGGAGACAAAGCTGAGATGGAAACCCTGGTAGCTGTGCTCTTCATCACCATGTACTGAGAACAGAATCTATCTCATAAGGATAGTCTGAGAATTAAATAAGTTAATATGCACAAATGATTAATAGCATATAGTATGTAGAATGTGTCCAATATATATTAACCACTACTAGTTCTGGTATTATTTTTACTATAAATGAGCACTAAGAAGCATGAATCCCCAGAAATTTCCATGAATGAGATGCTTCAACATGCTATAACTATACACATCCCCTTCTAGCGTCTCATGCATCTGCTTTTCCTGTGTTCTCCCCCGTTCAAGGAGTGCCTGCTCTGCTGCAAAACATGGAGGAAGGACTATAGAAAGAACAGGAATTTTTGGCTTGCAAAATAGAATTCTGACTGCATCTGTCTTTCTTTGAATCTCATATATTATGGTCAGGGTGACAGGCATTACTATTGTGTGTGTGTGCTGGGGATCAAATGCAGGTTCTTATGCATGCAAAACGTATGCTGTACCACTCTGCTGTACTCCCAACTCCACTTATTCTCTAATACAGGAATATCCATGGTTAACCTGTATCTCAGAATAGTACAGTGAACATGATTTCAAGGAAGAAGCTGTAGTAACTCAACTCAGAAACAGCCTGTGGCCTCTAAGCTAATTTTCCTAAGTTTCAATCAATAAATCATTAGATATGATTCTGTCATGTAGTGAGACATTATTATACACCATTACTTGATAAATCTTATCAAATGCACTGTTACATATTTTTATTCTCATTTTATGGAGGAAAATTCTGAGAATTAGAGAAATTATGTAATTTATACAAGGCTCGCCAGCTAATGAATGTAAAGTTTAAAACTGGAGTCTTTGTAATGTCATATCTTCTCGTCACTTCCTCCCCACAAAATGGGGTGATTTAGCACGCTTCAATTGACCATCATTACAAAAGCATAGAATCATAACATTATGTTTCTCAAATGCTACTAACCACAATATTGCATCAACCAGAATATATCATCCTTTCAGTGTAATTAACTATAAAATACAATTCCATTTGATTCTGAAATATATTTTTATTATGAAGATCACCAACAATTAATTTTCACACAAAAACTTTAAGCAGAAATTCTGTAAGCAGAAAATAATATGCCTTTTCTTTACTCTTTCTTTCTTTCTTTCTTTTTTTTCTTTCTTTCTTTCTGTTTATGGTTTCCTCAGCAACTTTGTTGACAGGTTACATCAGTGCAAACTCTAGGAGGATAAATCAAATTGAATAAAATAAAGGTTGATTCCAGGAGAAACCACATCAATTATTTAATCTTGCTTCTTCATCGTTACTGTTGTCAGGTATCTTGTCCTACAGGAAAAAAAACATTTCTAGCTGTTTCAGTCGATGGGTCTTGGGCAATACCGGAAATGAGGATGGTAATTAAAAACAGGAAATCTTTAGTGCCAATGTTTACAAAAGAGTTCAGAACTGTTCATTTTAAAATATTTGAATAGCTATGAATAGAAATCCAATTGATATATGAAAACTAATAATCCTAATGATAATACTGGAAAGAAACTTGCTTTAGTATGATTCCTTAGACACTTTTCTTTTGAAGTTGTGCCGCAATCCTAAAGACCTAGTTCACTTGTACAACCTAGTCCCTCCTTCTATAACTCTCCCTGCTAATGTTGATAATGACTTTATTATTAGGTTGAATCACATAAAGTTAAAAGTTTTGTGGGCAAAAGAAACCAAGCATAGGCACTTTCATGTCATCCAAATTATTATCTTAGAATATTACTAGTTAAATAATATTCATAAATTTTAACTGATGTTCTATTCTTATCTTAACTTCCACTTCCCAACTGTAGTGAACTATAAATTTACTTTTCTATTTTCAAGTTTGCAACATATCCAGTATTTTTAGTTTCCAAAAATTGGCCTTCCTTTCTTTTGTCTAAAGTTTAATTCTGTGATTGAAGATCACTGAAATTCACTGCACTCAAATCACCACATAAATATTGTTGGATGCAGAGCCAATGGTGATCTGGAAATCTATTTCCTTCTGCACAAATGCAGTGACATTGTTGTGGAATTACTTTGCTGTTTCAAGTAACTAATCCATTTTGAATATTGGATTCAAGACAGTCTCCTTAATTTAAATTACAAAAAAAAAATGCAAAAATTTTATACCAGTGGTTTGAGGTGATACATTACATTTTTGAGATGATGCAGAATAAAGTAAAACACAGTTAAAACCGTGCTTAATTGTGTATAATAGCAGATGATTTGCAGAAAATCACAGTAAGCAACTATGCATTGAATCAAAAATATGACAGAAAACATTTTTTATGCTAAACTTGTATGTCATTAGAACTAAGAATAGCCCAGGAAGAGCAGCTCGTGAAAAGCTGATACTCATCTGTAGAATGCTGTAACCAGAAGCAAATGATCAAGGCAAAAACTGGTTTTCTTTACTGAAATTTGGAAAATCCCTTGTTTTCTCTGCACCTTATTTCTTTCTTATTTTTTAAAATAAAGGCAGCATAAGAGAAAATAATTGATAAGTTGGATTTTATAACCATTAAAACTTCTCCCTAAATGACCTTGATAAGAAGATGAAACGGGAAGCCACACACTTGGCAGAAAATATTTGTCAATCACATGTCTGGTGAATAACTAGCATGCAAATGACATAGAATCCTCAAAAATCAGCAGAAAGAAAGAAAGAAAGGAAGAAAGAAAAGAATGTGTGAATGAAAGAAATATATTTAACTAAAGAAGGTGTAAGATGGCAAACAAGCATATGAAGAGTTATTTAACATCATTTGCCACTGAAAAATGCAAATTAATACCACAATGAAATATCACTACTAGAAGAATGGCTGAAAGAAAAAAAACAATAGTGACATTAAACACTCATAAGGAGATGGAAAAACTGAACATTGCTAGTGAGAATGTGAAATGGTAGTGCTGCTCTGGAAAATAATTTTCCAGATTATTACAAAACTCCATATGATTTGGAATTTATACTCCAGACAGGCAGTCTTACTTTCCCACAGAAGTCTGTACACAAATGGTCATAACAACTTTATTGATAAGAGAAAAAACCTGGAAACAAACCAGATGTTCTTCAGTGGGTGAATGGTTAAACAAAGTGTAGTTCATGATACTCATCAATATAAAGAAATGAACTACTGATACACATAACATAATGTGTACTTCAATGAATCTCAAGGATACTATGCTTAGTGAGAGAAACCAACTTTGAAAGGTTACATATTATGTGGTTTCATTATTTGACATTCTTAAAATGAAAAATATGTATATGTACAGATGGAAAACAGATTAATGGTTTTAAGCGGCTAAGGATGGTGGTTAACCAAAATATAAATTGAGAAGTAGAGAAGTAGACCTTGGAATAATCATGTTTGAAATGTATCTGAAAAGAGGAAAAGAATTATTTGGTGATTCTTCCTATCTTAGTCCATTTGGGATGCTATGATGAAATACCAGAAACTAGAAGTCTTACACACAACAGAAATTTCTTAGTCATAGTTCTGGGGACTGAGAGGTTCTTCAGGCTTAGATCAAGGCCAGCAAATTCTGTGCCTTCTGAAGGTCAGTTTTGAATTTCTTAGATGGTACCATCTTTCTCTTCCCTCACGTATGGATGAAGGAGCAAGGCTACTATCTAGAGCCTCTTTTATAAGGAATTAATCTCATTCATAAATCTCCTCCTTCATAACATAATGACTTCACAAAGACTCCACTTCCTAATACCATCACTTTGGGTGTTAAAACTTCAATATTTTGGCAGGAGCTCAAGAAATATATTCAGATGATAGCAGTTCTTGAAAATAGACATTGATAAGTAAGAATAAGAAAATAAAAGGAAGGAATAAAGACACTATTTTCCTAGATATTGAAAAACTGGTTTTAAATCCAGTCTCTCCCAGAAGTTAATACTTCAGTAAGTGTTATAAGGTCTTAAAATATTTGGAAATGTTGTGTCATACCTTCAAAGACTAATGAAGAGGCTGCTCAGTCCTTCACATTGAACCTGCCTCAGATTTCAATCTTACAGTATAATGGTTAAAATCTTGCTTTGGAATTTGCTGGGTTTGGGTTTAAAGCATACCTGTATCACATATCAGTTATGTGATCTGAGGAATAATCATTCTAGACCTTGAGTTTCCTCACCTGCAAATTAAGGATGATGGTAGGTGTCATGAATCTAATAATGTAATGTAAGACACCATTCAACATAGGGATTATTAGAGACTAATCACTCTTTAAATATTAACTCTGGTTATTTTGCCAATATTTTTAGAACAAAATTAGAAAACCTAGTTAAGGCCACTATCAGAACTCTTTAAATATCCCATACTCTTAGCAGTTGTAGTCCCAGAATCATTTAAAACCAGCTAGCTACTTAGCATGATAATCATGTATTTGGGGAATTGCAATCTAATGTTAAGCTCCAACATAGTATCACAAAATAAAAGAGTAGAAGGTTTGCAAAGAAGATGTTATATTAGGTACGTATCTCTTCACAAAGTAGCCATGAAAGTTGAATAAAGTAGGGCTAAAGTCTCCATTACTTAACAGTTTAAAGAGGATTTAAGTCCTTAGGGTTTGCAATTATGTAGTCATAGAATTATGCCTTGAATTGACATTTGTTTAAACAAAACAGTATAGGAGTTGCCTAGTATGTCTGAGACCCTGGGTTCAATTCCCATTATCACCACCAAAAAAAAAAGTGTTTATGCTATACACTTTAGATATGAATACATGAAGAGGAAAAGCATTCAGTTTCTTGACTTATTCCTTTGTCAATAACCATTCTTGATACCTGAAACAGCTCACAATCTTAGTGGAGGAAAAAACAAGGCAGATGGAGATGAACAGGCTTGAGGTCTACACTGAGAAGACCAGAGTTTGAGCTTGGTAGCCCCTTCAACACTACACACACACACACACACACACACACACACACACACCTTCCTACCACCTGGGGAAAGACAGATCTAGTTAGAAGTTTATTAACAAGTTTCTGAAGTCATTAACCAATAAACAATAAACCCTGCCAGCAGACCAGAAGGTATCTTGCACATTAATATGGACAATAGAAAGGTGACATCATGATTTCTAGAAAATCTATAAGGTATGGGAGGAAAATAGAAGATGTGGAATCAAGTCAAGAAGAATTAAGAACTAAAATAACTTCCCTTTTTAAAACATTTGTAGTGTAAAAATGAGATGATCCTTTGGGGCTGGAGTTGAGAGACCCTCAACATGTTGAGAGACCCTCCAGGCCTATCATGGGTGCAGATGGTATCCCCTCTCTAGATTGATCTCCAACACTTTTGGCTATCTCCCTTCAGATGTGCCAGGAGACTGACTGAGGTCCCACCAGAGTCCATTGCTGAACTGATTTCCCAGAGTCAGATGAAATCTATGACCATCCTTGGAAAGAAGGGTGCATATGCAGTCTTAGAGGCCCATATCCTTGATTGGACCAGGGTGAAGTAAGATCCTGGATCACTATGGATTCCAGGTAGTCCATATTGCTCCAATAGACGTGAAACTCTGGAACATCTGGTTCATTCACAACATTGAATACTCAAAATTGGGAACAAGTTCTTGGTAAACACAACAATTTGCATGAATCCCAGGGCTGGAAGCCAAGATATTCTGCTGGAAAGGATACCTGATTTTTGCTTGTGTTATCCTCAATTTCAGAGCTGGTATATTTGTTGTTGACTATGCAACAGACTTCTCCTCATGGTGGTAGATATAATGTTAAGGACCACAGTCACAATCATGACCCAAGATTTTGAACTGAGGACAGGTAAAAAAAATATATATATGAATCTCTCTCTGGAATATGATCAGCCAACACTGAGATTAGAATTAGATCTGACTCTTCAGTTTCCTGAACAAATGTAAATGATCCTTCACTTAGGTCATCTACCAGGGCCTTATCACACCTAAAGCTGATCTTAAACTAGAAGGGATTGTGGGGAAAGTGTAGACAGTCCCAGCTTATTTAGCACTGACAACTTAACTTTAACTTTGTCAGGGTGGAGCTGAATCCATGAAGTATTGAGATACAATCATGGTGAAGTCTATATTAGCAGACAATATTCCACTCACCCACTCCTGTATCCCTTTTCCAGGGATTAAAATGACAGTATAGATTGAAAATAAACTGAAGACAATCCACATATCTCAGGGTAAACAATGACTGATTTGGATCAGATGAAAACACATAGCACATGCATTATTGTTATGGTTTGTGCCTGGAATATTCCCCAAAGGCTCATGTGTTGAAGCTCAGTTCACCAGTTGAAGATACTCTGGGATGTGGTGGAAACTGTAGGAGGTAGGGCCTCGTTGAAGGAACAAGGTCACTCGGAACAAGCTTTGATGGGTTTATTTTGTCCCTGGCCCCTTCCTCTCTCTGTTTCTTGGCTACCATAAAGTGAGTAGCTGTGCTCACCCACACCCACCCCAGAGAAACAATGGAGCCAAGTGACCACTGACCGAAATCATAAACAAAAATAGATCTTTACTACTTTAAGATGTTTTTATCAGGTATTTTATCACAGCAATGAAAAACTGACTAACAGAAAATAAATTGGCAACAGAAGGAAAGAAATTATGACTATACTTGACCGTGTGGTTCAAGAAGCCTTGGAAAATGATTTATAGGGAAAGATTAGAAAGACTTGAAGATTTTGTATTAGATAAGCCCTAGAATGTCATAAGCAGAGTTTAATGAATGATTTCAGTGTATATTTAGCAGATCAGAATGCAGATAGGAATACAGACTGTGCTTGTAAGTTTTCAGGTAAAAATGAGAACCCTATTAAAATTTAAAGTAGAGGTCATTCCTGTAACATTGTAGCAAAGAGCTTATCAACATTGTGTCCAAGTTGTGAGAGTTTGTGTAAGGATTTAAATTTAAATTTGTTGGGCTAATTAATCTGGTGGGGGAAATTTCAAGGCACTACAACAATCAGGCAGTGATATGGAAATGGCTGGCTGCTTTCAGTCAGATTTATACAGTAAGAATCAGGAGCGAAAAACAGAGTGGAAGTATTTTTAAAAACTCACACTTTGGGCTGGGGATATAGCTCAGATGGTAGAGTGCTTGCCTAATATGCATAAGGCCCTGGGTTCAATCCCCAGCACCGCAAAAAAAAAAAAAAAAAAAAAAGTAAAAAAAAAATTGTACTTTTATGGTTAAGTTTTGCTTTGTTTAAAATGCCACTTTACAAATATCACATGACATAGTTATTCTTCCCAAATGCAAAATACCTCATAATACGCAAATAACAGGGGTATGACAGTAGGAGAAGTGTAGCATTACCATGAGTGAATCCTGTAGAGATGCAAGACCTTGGTTCTTAGAGTTTCTGGAGAATTGTTTCAGTTGTGTTTGTTTTTGCTTTGTTTTTTGGTTGATTGATTTTTGCTTAATTGAGTAAAAGAGGCTTCAAAGTCCTTTAGTTTGAGATTATGTTGGCAGCTTTTATTGTTGCAATTATGTAAAACAAATTGCTTTCCATATTAAAATAAACAAACAAACTTGTACTTTGACCAGAAAAGAAGTCCCTGATGTAAAGTTGGGTCCAAAGAAAGTGTGGTTACTGAAGGGACTGACTCTACTAAAAATAAACCAAGTGCTTTGCATTCTGACAATAGAAAAGATGACTTGAGGGCACCTCAGACATTGGTCAGAACTTATCCATCATTACAGGCCCGAGGGAGTAAAAGCGTACATTCACTTGAAAAACTTTGTTTTGAGAAGAGAGTACCAGGCCCTCTGCTCACATAGGGAAGCTAGGAAGCTAACACCAGAGATTTATTTCTCTGTGTTCAGTCATTCAGGCACTCAGAAGTTGCTGCAGGCATGGTCCAAGGGGGCCCAATTGCACCTTGGCTTCATCCACACAATACTGGTTGTCCAGGTATGCAGAATGCAACAGTCGTACAATCATGAAGGCTTCCACCCAGATTTCAAAGGAAAGCCTGGAAGGCCAGGCAAAATGTTGCAGGGCTGGAATCACTGGCTGTCCCTGAAAGTGATGCGTGAGGCTGTGTAGTGAAACTTAAGCTGCAATGGAGATCCCAGGAAGTTATGAATGGCAGGAACATGGAATATCCACTGAGGAAAACTGTAGGCAGTAAGCAGAGCCATTTAAAGAGAGCGGCCAAATAGTTTGGACAGGCAAGGTCATAAGGACAGGGATGTTCAAGCATTTAGGTTCGTTCTACCACCACATGACCTGGATGCCAGTCACGAGCTATAGTATTAATATTTGTCTTGCTGGTTTTGGTCTTACATTCCTTGGATCCTTCCCTGTTTTCTTGTATTCCTCATCTTTGCAATAGGAATATTTACCCTATGCCTTTGTATTTTGGGAGTATGCAGCTTGATTTTTAAGTTTCACAGGGACTTATAGTTAAGAGTTTGCCTTCACTTAAGTCTATCAAAGGAGACTTCAGGCATGGAATTCTGATCAATTCTGAAAACTGTTAAAGTCATGGGAACTCTTAGAGATGGACTGAACGCATTTTTTTTTTTCACTGTGAAATGCACATGAGCATTTGGACCCAGGTTGGAATATATTTTGGATCTAGAATTTCCACCAAATGCAATGTGCTAAAGGGTTGTTCTCTGGGTGGTGGTGTACTGGGAGGTGAGGAAACTTTAGGAGGTGGGGACAGTAGGTCTCTGGGGATGTAGCTTTGAAAGGTTTATTTTGTCCCAGCTCTTCCTCTCTCTCTCTTTGCTTCCAGTCACCATGAAGTGAGCAGCTTTGCTCTGCCATGCACTCTCCACCATGCCCAGAAACAAGGGAGCCCAGTGACTGTGGACTAAAACCTCTAAAACCATGAGCCAAAATATATCTTCCCTCTTTTAAGATGTTTTCCTTGACTATCTTACCACAAAAACAGAAATCTGAGAAACATAATTAATTATTACGCTGCCATAATACTATTGGTAAAATCAGAGCATATGTGTCATTGCAGGTTTGGATGTAACCTGAATTACAATGTGATCCGGTCTAATGCAGTATTGTACCCTACTGCAGAGACTCCTTAATGCAATACATTCTATGGAGCCTGAAGCAATATCATTAATACCAGTTATAACTGAACCACAAAGAGTAGTGAACTATAGAACTTCCCCATCTTTATGTAATGCACTTCATATGGGAGAAATGGAGATTACTCAGAAAACCATAAGTCTATAAAAATATCACTTCAATGACAAAGAGGTCAAATTGCTACTGCCCTACTTTTGCTTCTACTTTTTGTTCTGTTAATGGTGAGTGTATTTGTTACTCACCATTATAAGAAAGAGCTATTAATTGGGACTTATAAGTGATTTGTGCCATATCAACAGTCACATTTAGAATTTTATTTTATATAAAACTGCTTCAAAATGATTGTTTAGTTTCTGATGACTGAGGATTGATACCTTTTCAAGAACAATGTCACTTCTGTGGCAATAATAAAAATACAGGTAAATAATTTCCAAACTCTTGGTGCTATATTCATCTCTATGGATACAAGAATGTATTTATATCAAACCATTTGAATATAAGTTATTTCTTTTAAACATGTTGATTAACCATTTCTACATTAAAGTAAAAAATACAAAAGAAGGGTTAATACTTTTGACTACGATAGAATGACATTCCTTCTGAAAACAATTAGAAAAGCTGGGTAAATAGAAACAAACACAAAAAGAAACACACTTCTGTCTAGAGAAGAGTTGCAGAATTAACTTGAACTTGAGGAGTCAATATCCTATATATGAAGTAACTACAGAGATGAAATAACTTTGGAAAAGCTGTAATTTCCCTCAAGGTTTTTGCCAAGGCAAACACAAAGTTCCCATGTCAGTGTGAGGAACAAGAGAGAGGGAAGAGAGTGCAACCTGAGCAGGTCTTCACTTAGGTTTAAAATCATAAGCTTTGCAAGGAAAGAAGTAAGTCACTTATCAGAAAACTGCCAAAAATTAGATCAGAGTATTCAGCAGTCTCACAATAAAACAAAAGAGATGAAATTCATTATTCTAGAATCTTGTGATAGTTTAGATCTGAAGTCCCTTTTGTTAGAGGTGTGGTCCACACAGCCTGTGGTGCTACTGGGAGGTGATGGAACCTTAAGAGGTGGGGTCTACCGGAGGTCTTCAATTACTGGGTGTTTGCCACTGGAGGGGATTATAGGAACTTGCTCTTTTCCTTTCTCTTCCACTTCCCAGCCATGAGATATGCAGTTTTACTCTGCCATGTGTTCCCAGGTCATTGCTGACTTGCCCAAAACACCAGGCCCAACTGATCATGGTTTGAAACTGTTGAAAAACATAAGCCAAAATAAAGCTTTCTCTTTATATATACTATTTGAGGTAATTGCTTTGCAAATGGCTACTAACACAAACTTGCAGGGAACAAAAGGCTTTATTAAGTAGAAAAAGCTTCAGACTTCTTGAGTCCTAGAATATAGAAACAGGGTACAGTCAGGAGTACATAGAGCCTTGAAAAGTCTAAAACTCAGGCTCTTATCATCTCCATTTGTGACTGGATTAAGATGATTTACTGTTACTCTATCTGCCTCCCAGAGGATAAGGCATATTCTCTTTAGGGAGGATGACAAAGTGGCTATTAATTTTTATACATGTTTTTTTTTTAAAAAAATATTTAACTGAAAAAGAAAGAAGCAATGTAAGAAAATAAGAAAAACAAACCAACACATAATCCTGTTAAACTGTCTTTAAACTAAATGTGATAATTCAAGAATATTAAAACAGAGGAGAAAATGGAAAAATTTACAAAGGATATAAACTATAAGAAAAGAAATCAAGTAGAAAAACTGTAAGTGAAAAATACCAAACTGAAATTAGTGACTCAAAAAATTAGTTTAACAGAAGATTGGACAGAGGAAAAAAAAGAGTTCATAAATGGGAAGATAGGGCTATAAAATATCTAGATTACAGTACAGAGAGCAATAATGGATAGAAAATACATTAAAAGAAGAATTAAAGGATACCAATAATATGACATGAGTCTAAAGATCTAAGTACGGATAATTGGAGATTTTATGGGATAAGAAAGGAATGTACAAAACTATATCTAAAGACATGATATTGCAGAATATTCTAAAACTGATGGATACTATCAAGCAATATTTTAAAATTCTCCGAATGTTAAAGAGGAAAAATATGAAGGATACAATCTAGGTACATTACTGTACAACTGCTGAATGTAAAAGACTAATAGAAAACATAAAAACTATAACTAAAGAACACATTATCTTCAAAGAGCAACAATTAGATCTCTACAGACTTCTCAACAGAAACAATGGAAGTCAAAAGTCAATTGAATGGCATACTGAAAGTATGGAAAGAAAATGAACTTCTGACCTACAATATTCTAACCAATTTATGTGATTTTAAAAGTGATTTAAAAATATGTATCAGCAAAAACTCAGAAAATTGATTACCAACATACATTGAAAGGTATGGTAAAGAGAAATTTTAACCCCTCAGAAAGGCCTAGAAAGAATAGAAAGCATCTCAAAAAAGCATATGTGGTATATATAATTATAAAAATTAAGAAAAAACTAAGGTAGAAAATAAAAAATACTAATAGTTTTTTAAAATTAAGTCCATCAGGCTTCAGTTCCTCTCCCAAATGTGTGTGCCATGATATAGAAATTTTATTTTTATAAAAGATAAATACAAAATCCATTCAATTTATTTTAAATTACTCTAGGATAGGAAATAAAAAATAGCTCATTAAAAATACAGATAAATATGTATTGATAGATCTTATGTTTATATTTTAAATAATTCATAAACATTCAAAATGTTAAGTTTTAGGAAAATAAAGTATTGATTGTATGAATTAAAGTTAAAATCTTATGCTGTTTTTAAAACTGTTTTTACAATAGACTATTAACTATATAATATGTCATATAATTTGTTATTTTAGGCAAGATATATGAAAAATATTCATATGATTAATATGAATATTTGAATATGAATGTGAATATCAATATGGTGAATATTTTTAGTATTTTTCCTTAGGATTATAGGAAACACTCATTTTAGTATAAAACACAAAATAGCCCCCAAACCCCAGCATCAACCATGTAATGATTTGCCCTTCATAATAGAGCAGGAGGAACAATGGATCATTTTTCTTAACCACAACAGATCAAGTGCCCTTCTCTATACACCAAGGTACAATGCAACAATCTGAAATTTCCTTCCTTAAAATTCTCTGTTTAAGCTCCTCTTCAAAGGAAGTTTTCTTAAACAGATGAGGAAGAAATTTCTATGCCCAATCAAAAGGAAACAAAAGAAACTAATAAAGGAATCTCATCAGAAGTCATGATTCAATAGAATTTGTAATTACATTTCACCATGAAAACATGATCTTACCACAATTTTATAAAGGTTCCTAAAGATGAATGTTCATCCTACCTCTCATATATGGAATTATTCTGCTATGGTTAAGGCAGAAGGGAATGTGGATTTATATAGGGTCACTCCATTGTCATAAGCCTCCAGTCAATGAGGGAGCAGCTTGGTCCCAGGACTAATTAGAGAATTGAAAACTCCCATCTGTAGGTAAAGGAGTGATGGAATGTAAGCACTAGATATTATTGAATGCAAATGAACCAAAGAGCATATAAAATTCTGTGAGCAACCACTGTTTCTGATTTACTTAGATGTCTGTTTAATTATAATTAAAATTATCAAAATAAATTCTGTTACACCCTGGAACATTTCTAAAATAAACTGAATTCCAATGCATTTTATGAGTAGTTAGAAAATTTCATTAAACACTTCCAACATTTGACACATAATCCTTTTATATATTAAAGATGGGAAGATCTTATTTTGACTCTCAAGACTAGCAGCATTATAAGAAAGTAGCTTGTCTTTCAAAACACTTTAAATAAAATGAAATAAATCATGTGCCTGTTTCAAATACATCTAGGTTATTCACAAATGGTTCATTTCAAACACTCAGTTTGTTTACATTTTCTCCTTTGGGTTGTATATTTGTAAATATCCACATTTTTTAAAATCAGAGGCGTAAGTATAAAATAGGTCTTCTGTATTTTGTGTTACCAGTAATTATTGCAATTGATTAAGCTACAGAGAGACACTTTTAAAAATGTAATTGTATGCAATATTTCAGTTTCAGCAATGTGAAAACTAGTAAGAAAGTACTTAAGTATTTTATTAAGTTATGCTTTAGGTTCTGGTTTTAGTGCTTCATTGCAAAGTATGACAGAATGCAAAGCAATTCTTATTCTTCAAGTTGAAACTGTTGATGTTTTTACATGATGGGAAAATATTTATCGTAAGTACCTTTATAATGAAATGTTTTTTCATTAAAGTTTCTTTTATTCATGAAAGGGCAGAATCATTTGCTGCTGCACTTTGTTCCAAGAACGTGCTGGAGTGCTAAATGAAAATGTGCAGTTCAGTGCTCCAAACTAGCTAACACACTACAAATCAAAATGTTAAGCTGTGAGGTTAAAATAAACCAGATAAGCAAATAAGTCTTTCCCCTCTGCCAACATTTTCATTTTACACAGCACAGACAGGGGGACACATCATTAAATGTTCTTTCTCCTTAATTTTAGAAGCTGTCAGAGGTTTAGAGCTTGGTACTATGGTTATTTCCCATGAGGACTCTGGGAAAGTAAAAAGTTCTTGCAAAGAGTGGGTAGTCTTAGGAGTATAGGTCCCAAGTAACATTTAAAAACAAGATTAATGTAGCTAGGCTGGTCCTTTTCTTGTTTCCAAGATCTAAAATTATGAAAAAGATGGCATACACACAGGTTTATGGTATACTTTCAGCAGTAGACACAGCAGTCCACAGGAAAACACTTACAGAGGACTTGAGAACTATCTGAGTCTGAAATGGATCTCAGCCTTCCAAGAATCTCTAGAGCCAGTCCTTCCTTCTCCAGCAAAGGGGCAGCATGGTGGAGAGCCAGGTTATTACATTCCTAACTCTACAACCAGCTCCTCTCTTAGACTTGTTTCATTGTTTCCAAAGGGTTTGCGGTAATGTGAGTATAGCACTGTAAATTCTTCAGGACTTTGAACAACTTACCTTCTAAAATACATAGCCACTGAATAGTAGTTTAGTAATAACGATGTATAAAGGGGAAGCATAATTTTAATAGTGTCAATAATGCTATTTAAATTTAACATGGATTTACAGTTAGAAAACTTAAGTCCTATTCTTAAAAAAAACCAAAAAACAGTGATTTGTGGCAAAGAGGATGCATCTGGATTTTTTTCAACCTAATCTGTTTTATGTTTGTTGGTTGTTTTAAATCTCAGGTATAGACTACTAATTTAATATAATTGGTGTTATTTAATACATTCTTCATTTTCATAAGAAAATACAAGGAGAAAATAAAATAGTGAAATATTTGTAAGATAATATGGGATACTGGAATATGAAAAGATGGTAATAATCATCTTTTTCTTGAAATACATTAAAAAATGGAAAATCTGTTCTTCTAAAATGATCATTCTTTGCTTGAAATATTTAAAAAATGGAAAATTGATTCCTCTCTGTATCCTTAGCATCTAGCAGAGTAATTTTCACATATTAAAGTCCTAAGAAAAGTGTGTGTGTATATGTGCACACACACATGCAATCTATCTAGAAAGTCATGTAGCAAGATATGTGAGACCTGATTAGAAATATACTTTTGAATCGATGAACTTCCAAGTCATTCATTACACATCCAATCATTCTGTAGGAACACTGATAGACTGGCAAATATGTCTATTGTATATCACACTCAGGAATAGTCTTTCGCTCTTTTTTTTTTTTTTACCTTCTATTTACTATTATTATAATATACACTTCTAAACATATACACACACATATATGTGTATATCTATGTGTATGCATATACATACATATATATACGTGTGTGTGTATGTTTGTATGTGTGTTTATGGCAGTAGTTAAAATTTAAAATGATTCAAACATACAAACTACAGCTACTAGAAAAGAAAATTCATTTAAAGTGTGTCTTTCAAAGTTATCTTCAGGGCGTGCAGCTTCACTTTACCATAGTATGAAAGCTACCTTAACATTAAAAGCTATCTTTATATGAAATGTTGCTCATGAAGATGACTGTATGTAAAGAATGCTGTGTTCTCTGTTCTTCAGTTAATATACACTGTGCCTATCCTTTCATCCCTCCGTTTTGTTTTCAGGGTTTAATATTGGTGTGTGACCAGTTACTTAAAAGACAAACGTGTTAAAAAAGAAAAAAAAAAAAGGATTCAGCACAGCAGCTGAGAACAGACCCATTCAATCATCCTTCCATTCATTTATTCTACTCATTCATTCAATGAGCATATATTGGGCGGTAGTTATTCTAATTCTGTGAAAATGAAAAGTACAATGCAATGTGCCATGAATTATCATTCTGGTAGGAACAAGACTCTAGCTCACATGTTATTTCCACCACCATCATAAATGCAGCAGAGCATCGGAACATATTTCATAAACCTCACACTGCATGATATGGAATAAAAAGACAATAAATAAATAAATAAATAAAACCATGCCACCTACAATGGGACATCATGTTCTTTCAAGTCTGTGACATGAACTCAAAGTTAATTTGCTAAATATAATCACTCCAAAGAAGTCTATGGCTTTCTTTAGTTCAGCACACAGTCTTCCGGAATACTTGTATCTGTCCTCTTTCAATTCTAACCTCTCATTTTACAGTATAATGCAACAGAAAGTCTCCCTTAAGAATTCTGGCATAGCACCACTTAAATGAAAGCACATTAATTATTGGTTATATAAATCCTATGGCAATGATCTTTGTAGCTGACTGGACAACTAGCAAACTGGAAGTTGTGCTTATTGAATAATTGTGGGAAAATTAGTTTATAGCATAAGAAATAATGCAGTATTCACTATACCACGTAAGTGCAATATCATTATTATAACCAGCTTCATTACATAAATAAATATGCTAAAAATCAGCCAAGTGTGCTATTATGAAATTATGAAATAATTTAGTTATGCTTAATTTCAGAAGCATGATATTCATGGCGATCTAATTTGGTTACAAACTCACACATTTTTGAACATCCTCTTGGCTTCTTAAAGATGTTTACTGTCTAGCTCTGAAGACAGACCTTTACCCACCTGCAAGGCAGAATATAACAAGGGCTTTGCTTGTATTTATACTTGAGACATCTGGAGGAAACTTTCAAAGAGAAGTAATATTGGCTTTTGGCTCTAACTAGGCCTTAGTACATGGAGAATTTTGTGACAGGAAGCCAAAGGGCACAAGTTATTCTAGAAAGAGGGTTGTGCCAGGCAAAGCAGCAAAAATGAAGAGGTTACCCATGTGTCATTCATCTAGTCATTCAATCATTCATTCACTAATATTCAGTAATTGTCTGCTGAACGGATACCATTTTGTGCCGGTATTACATACATTCAAAGACATTCACTATGCCTTCAATTCAATTCCAACTGATTTTGGACATAATCACACCAGTCTCAAATGCATGTTTAAAATATACCATAACACATTTATTAGAATTTGTCACTTTCTGATAGATATCTCCTGGGGTATATGAATAAGAACTCCTCTCATTAAATACCAAGGGACATTAAATCGGTTGGACAATCAAACTTTAAATAAAATTAAGACAAAACACATGTCTTGAAATTTTATACAACATTGATAAGATGTGATATAAACCTGACATGTATTAACATGACTTTTTAAATACACCATTTTATTTATAGTCTGCAGATGCTCTAAAAGTTTGAAGGGAAATTTTTATTCAGTAACTATAATCTTATGATTATTTAAAGAAAAATTTATAACCTTCAATTTTATTCATGAAAATAAATCTTTTTTTTTGCCTTTTCTTCTAGTGTTACATTTATATTCAAGAATAAGAAAGGAAAATAAGGACCTGGGGATGGAGCTCAGTAGTAATAGTAGACCATGTGCTTGCAATGCACAAAACATTGGATTTAATCTCCAGCACCAAGCAGGGGTGCTTTTTAAAAAGAAAGAAATGATTTTGAGAACAATCTGCTTGAAGTAATTAGCTTACCTTCTGCTCTACTTCAAGGTGATGAAACTTTAGTTAACAGACTCTTGTTTCATATTCTATCCCCATGAAGGGAATGGTTATGTCCCAATGTTACAGTTTGAAAAATAAAAGCAATAAATAGTTGAAAGAATATAATTAGTTTATGAATTTTGTAAGAAGATCATTAATTTCAATTTAGAAACCATAAGGATTGAGTAAAAAAAAGTGTTGGTTTTAGAATCAAGTAGACATAGATTCGAGTCCCAGATTTATCACAAAGCAGCTTTGTGAATTTTGCAAATTTCATCTTTCTTGGGTTGTTATAATAATACTTCAGATTCAAAGTAGATGTGAGGATAACAAGTGTCTAACATAATGTCTGGCATACATTTTATACCCAAAAATATTGGCTCCCTCCCTTCTTTTTCCTTTCCTTTTTTTTACATACTTGTTCCTGTTTCCTATCTTAAGTAAATTCCAACACTTCGTGTTATTGGTTTAAAGAAGATACTTTTCAACATATTTCAAAACTGTAGCAACAAACCGCAGGTAGAATTTAATTAGCATGTATCATTCATTTCTTTGCACTTGCCATTTCTCAAAAAAGAATGCGGCATGCTAGATAAAGCTATTCAGGGCATATTTTTAAATTAATGTTTGAATTAACATTTCTAATTTTAGTGTAAAACTGTGCCCATGCGTCATCTGTTGTTTCTCAAGAAGCCATTAGTCTGTGACATGCAGTATTTCAAAAATGGGAGACAAAACATAACTAATATTAATGGGGTGTCATTTAAAGTTTAATTATTATGGTAGATCAACTATTCCAACCATTATCTTTATTTCTTGACCTACTTAAACTAAACTTTCACAAGCATCATTGAGATTTTTTAAAAGTTTAAATAGATTACTGTCCTTTGCTGAATAGTTCATGGAACAAGAAAGTTTAAATTAATATGTTTTCAATAAATGTGTCTCTAACTTTTAGTGTTCCAAATGAATGGCTTCTTTTCCTAAATATATCTTTATATCATGAACTTATTTTTCTGGTTGTACTAATGTTCTCAGAGATCAGGTCTATATTTGTGCGCTCTGAAAAAACAGACATCACTGGTCAAAATATCCTCAAATCTCTTAAAATATTGAGCTCTCAGTGTGTTTGGATGGATTAGAAATAGAAAACATACTCACACAAACCTAATTGTAAAATAATTCTTTATTATAATTAAATGGAAACAAATGCCCAGTTAAAGTTACTGAGGGTAGGGCACAAACTAGGTGAGTAGGCAAGGTTTTGGTTTTTTCATGAGTATTAAAGAAGCCAATACTACCAGGTTCAATTTAGCTCAGCCAATACAATTTAGGAAGTCAAGACATATATTAGAATTTGAGTTCATATAATATTTGGCAGTGATAATTTTGGAAAAAGGAAATGTAATAATTTATTAAGCTTTCCTTTCATCTGGCTTGTTTCAAAACTGAAATGGTCACATTTTCATAAGAAAATGTTCAGCCCATAGGTTATGGTCCTAACTACTATTTAGTATTTCTCATATATCTACCTTTATTTACAAAATTTCTTATTTCTTTAAGCACTATTATTTCTAGTATTTACTATTGAACAGATGTGTATGTATCTTTATTTTTGCCCCAATAAAACATTAATTAGAAAAATAAGATTAGTTCAGTTTTTATTTGCCAAATATGCTCATTAACTAAACTGACATACATTTTTTTTTTGGCAATTAAACATGCAGGTATAAAAATATAATAGAATACTTCCAAAACTGGGTTTTCTAAGTGTTTTTGTAATACAGTGGGGTTAAAATCAGTCTGTCTTAAAGTGAATTATTATTCTTCAGCAGACACTGAATTATACTTTTTATTAGGGTATATTGATAGTATTTAGCTAGAAGATCAGATATTTTTATGATAAAATAAGAAGAAAAATAATGAACTTGCATTATTTCTTTCATCTGCAGTTCAGGGACAGCAATTGTTTTTAAGGCTAATAATGCCAAATAGTGAAGTCTCTAATATAATCCAGTTCATGAAAATCTTGATAGACATAATCATTCAAATATTGAAAGACAGGTTACCTAATTTCCAGATTCATTTTAGGTTGAAATGATGTAATAGTTTATCAAACATAAGTTGTCATTTTAAAAATTTACTTAGCTTCAGTTTCCTGAATGAGGATGTTGGACCAGAGAACTTTTTAGTCCTTTAGATGGCTGTAACTCTCCATGGGCATGAACATGTTTGATATATACATATTAAACAAGACCTTCAATTTTCCTCTAATTCTATTATTTCCTATTTATGTGAAGTATGAATTGATTAAGGTTATCTTCTGTGGAAAGTTATTTGGTCTCTTACTATTTTAATAACTCAAATGACCATAAAAAATTCATATAGAACTTTAATTTTGTCTTACATAGTATTCTGTGTGTTTTGATCTTGACCTTCTGGAAATAAGTACAACAACAACAACAAAAAATTAGAAAAATTTAAACCTTGTAAGTTGTAGAAATCTATTTAATCTCACATATTTGAGAATGACTATAAGCAAGGAACTTGAAATTTTTCTCATTTTTTAAGATCAGAGATTTTCAGAAACATTGTCAATGTTTGACAGATTTTACCAGAGACATTTCTTGTGTCTGTTCAGCTTAGGTACTTTATGCTTTGGTGAATGTTCAGTTTAAGTTCTTCCTGAAGAGAAAGAACTTATCTAAATTTGCAGTTGCAAATCTTTAGTAATGATTTATCCAACAATATATTTTTTCACTCTGTGAATAGTAAGCAGCTCTTAAGTATCAACCTCATCAATCTGTTAGTGTTTCTTCTTGTGCCTTTCTTGATATAAATCTGCTCTTCACTCTACAACCTCGCATAGCTGAGTACTTGAGCTCAGATCAAAGCTCTATGGAAAGGCAGCTGAACATTTATTCATAAACAATGCAAGTGATTTCTTTCTTTTCACCTGTACTAGCCTTTATTAATCCAAGAAATTCACAAAAACACTTTAATAAAACTTGCACTGATAGACTGATCTGTATGAATGGCTGTATTATTTCATATGGTTTTTAAAATGTTTCATTAACAATGTTATACCGAATTCTGATTCTAATTCTGAATGACATAGTTATCCTTATGTCTTATTACTTTTTTCTCTTATATAAGGGGGGTGATGTTTCCTGGTCTACTGTCTGGGTGAATAGAAGTAAGCATTACAAATATAACTTTAAGTAGCAAACCATAACAGTAATGAAGATTTGAATGGTTTAACATATCCACCCACTCTGGCTCTCATGGTCTAACTCAGTTTTACTTTCTAAAAATCTCCCAGTAACCCTTTTTTGTTTTTTTTTAACTTATAAAATTTGTGAAATGCTTTGTATTGTAGTTACTGTGATAGGAAAGCCAGAAATTATATAATTATATGAGCCCTGGGAGGGTTTTCTTCTTCTTCTTCTTCTTTCTTCTTTATTTAGTTTTACAAGTCTATTCTAAATTTCTTTTTAATAAAACAACTAAAGCTTGATTCTATCTCCTCCCACTCCTTCAGCTTGGTGCTTACTCTTTAAGTAACTTGCTGCATTTTATAGCAGTGGAATTTAACTGGGAAGGGCCTCCCTAGGAAACCATGTGAACAGGGATACACCACAGTGGATACACCATAGTGAATACAGGCAGACGAGATCAGAGCCGCCTCTTCCTAGGTCTCCCACACCCTCCAAGCCTTTCCAGTATCCTCTTGTCTCTAGTCACAAAAGGCAGCTGAGTTCACAGCTGGAACAACAAGTTGTGCCCCAATCCAAGCATCTACTCAAGTAGCAAACAGGGTCATTGGTTTAATTGGAGCCTCGGTTGCCAGGCGAACTAGGAATCACTAAGACTGGGTCCAGCAACACGGATAAAAGTGCTTCTGTTTCTTGACAGAGAATGAAAATGACGCAGAGTATAATCGATCGACAGGAGATTGATCACTTTCCTTCCTTCCTTCCCCCAGTTTGGTGCCAGAGAGCCAAGGGCTCACTTTATATGTGCCTAGGGGCCATCACGATCTCCATTTTCCCCAAATGCATAAAAGGCTAAAAACAACCACATTCCCCAGCACCGCGGCGTGGCTGCAGCTCCTTTGTTTACCATATAAGTCACACCAGGGGTTCACTCCTTGCCCTCTCCCCTACTTTAAAGCCGTTGCGGTGAGAGACCGAGAAGCACCCCCAAACTCCCACTGAGCCCGGATCAACCACAGAAAGCGTCACAAATCTTTTCCCGAGCCTTGAAAAGAAACCGAGCAGGCTGAGTCTTTTGAACTCGTAACCCCCCAGGATGTCCGCCTCCCCGGAGGGAGCCCGCTTCCCAGGCAGCTGAGAAACTTAAACGAGATCCCAAAAAGAAGGTGAGGTGCAGCTCCAGTCAAATGGAGCGCAGAGGCGACACCCTCTTTACCTGCAAAGTTGCAATCTGGGGGCCGAAGTGATCCGATCCGGTGACGGGCGGCACGGGTGCTGTGGCCGGTGAGAGCACGCCCGGTAAATTGCGACGGGATTTCCTTAGTCGCTGCCGAGTTTTGGAGCATTCCAAGGAAAACGCACGAAGCTGGAGCCCACGCAGCTGGCACCGAACTGGGCGGAGTGAGGATGCTCAGAGAGCAAAACCAGGGGAGGCGGGGGAGGGGCGGGCCAGGAGCGGGAGATGTGCGCCAAGGGAGGAGGACCTCGCTCACCCCTGCCCCACCGATTCCTCCAGATAAAGTTGGAGTTCCCACGGCTGACAGCGGGTGAGCTCACAGTCAGGACCCCGCCCTCGGCTCCCAGCGGCTGCAGGTCTACGGGTCGGTCCGCACCGACCGTACTCGGAAGGGACAGCCCGGGAAGATGAGCGTCCCACGCACGGCTGGCGTGGAGGTGTAGGGACCAGCACGCGGACAGTGGCCGACGCTCGACCCCCGGCTCCGCTGCCCCTGAATGGCGTCCCCTTCTCTGGGCCAGCCGCTTGAGGTCAGCCAGTGGGCAGGGAAGCTCAACCCAAGCCAGCGGTCTTCCTGCCAAGTCGGTGGCGATAACCTACCCCGTGGTCCGGGATGCAAGCCAGACACACCTCCAGGCTTCGGGGCGAGCTCTGCAGGGATGTTTAAGACTTTGGTTTGCGCCAGAACCTAGCTCTTGAAATTCCTTCTCCCACCCTAGTAAACAAACACCCGTGCGACCGGTTGCCCGACAAGGAAAAAGTAAGCCCCCTCAACTCTCAAAGCTTCTCCCACTCGCGCTGCTGTGGGCTCCTGGCACCCCCTCTCTCGTCCTGAAGGTGTCAGACTTCCCCTGCAAGAGCAGGGATGCGGCTTGCCACTAGTGTCAACAATCGAGACAGTCGCAATGAATAAATGATGAGCCACAGTGTTCCACCCACCCCCGATCAGCTCGGTCTTCCTAACAGGCATAGGAAATCAGCAAGTTTCCAAATATTAAAATGCAAGACGTGGGCCAGCCTGGGAGCGCGGGGTTGGGTGTCTGCAGGTGACGTGCGCGAGTGTGTGTGTGTGTGTGTGTGTGTGTGTGTGTGTGATACTCAAATCACCGTGCTGATATTGAAATAAAGGTTACCTCTTGGTCAATCTCTTTGGTGTTCACATAGGAGAATAAGGTCAAAGTGCGAAAAGGAAAAATACATGCACTGGGAAAGTTGGGAATAACTTACTTGTAACTGCAGTGCTGTTTGTCACTCACCATGGAGGCTTCCTTGGTCACAACCCCAAGGTCCAGAAAAAGATTTAAGTCAATTCGTAAAATGGTAGCATCCACGCTGAATTTTAGGAGATAAGTTTTGCACTGCATACAGTGAGGCAAACCTGTTGTTTCTATAATGCCTCTCCAGAGAGAATAACAAAAGGATTGCTTTCCTTCTCTGCATCTCTCTTTAATCTTTACCACAAAAAAAAAAAAAAAAAGAAAGAAATACATTAACATCTTTAAACAGTCCTTGTCTTTTCTTGGCTTTAAAAGGTGGTTTTATAAACTGTGCAAAACATATCTATCCATAGACATGGTAATGAACTTTATAATAAATTCAAGTCCACTTTCTAACAAGGGAAGGGAAACAATATATATGGAAATTTATTTTATGCAATGTAACTGTATTTTGTATTTCCTTGTGAGACAACCTGTTTTCTGGATGATTAGTGTCTAAAAAACAAAAAGTGAAGCTAACATTGATTGATATAATGTTTCATCTGAAAACTAAATTCTACATATTGTGTTTAAGTGTGCATCATTAAAAATAATCCTCAGTAGATAGAATCCTACATACTGTGATGAGTGTAGATCTTTATAATACACTTAAAAATACATTCAAAGAAAAGTGGATCATTCACAACACTTACACACTGTTCACAGAGGTGACGAACTTGACTCTATAGCCTTAGCATCTGTACCAAACGTTTCTTCTGTCTCACTTGGGATTTGTTCTTTAGAGTAAATACCATGTCTATCAGGATGTCAGTAAGAGCTATTTTATCAATTTCCTCTAATTTGTTATTTTTTCCCATAAAAACAGTGCCTGTGAGTCTATAATAAATACAAAATAGAAAAGAACATTGAGACAGCATTATACATATTAGCCACTGAGCATGCTGTATTCTCAGGGGAAAAAGAATTTCAATTGACCACTGACCTCCTTTTCAACAGCTTCATGTGATTATTGATTGCCAATCTCATGTCACACACAAAACAATCAGCAATTACAAGAAAAATTATTTGAAGTCCATCAAAAATATCCAGTGAACTATATCTTCTACAGTCGTTAGCAATCCAAAGAGAAGTTTGTTTAGTTATAGCAATTTAAGGATAGAGTTGTCATCATTTCACAAACCTGCGCACCACTTAAATTGCAATTCATTGAAATCAAAGAAATTGACTATAAAGTGTTATATGCTTATCTGGAATTCAGGTTTTTTTAACCTTAATTTTAAAAAAAGTAGGATATACTCTCATTTTGAAATTATCAAGAAACAAATATTGTACTAAAGAATGATAGAAATAAAACAATTCTCTGGAATGCCTTTTTCATAGCTAAAATTTTGTAGGGAAATAGATCACATTATTTTAGGAACTCAACTTTCAATTTACTCCTAAAAATTATGATTCCATTGATGAGCTGATATGTAACGTGAAGTTTTTTTCTTCTAAAAAGCGGGGGAAAGAGGCAAATTCACAGAGAAATAGATTTGGGAAGATTAATTCTGGATATGTACCAGTATCAACTTTTTATGTGGTCTTTGTCAATCTTGGGCAAAACTGAAATACATGTCAACATTTTCTCTGAAGATTTTGTACCTGTCTTCTACATCAGACTCAAGATTATTTCTCATTCTGAACAGGGTCTCACTCAAGGGCCCTCACTAAGGCACCATAGTGTTGGCTCACCTTCCAGACAGTGGTTTCTCCTCCAGAGCTTGGCGTCCCTTGCTACACCATCAGTTGTAACAAGGCTTTGAACCAATCTGTTTGCTCAACTATGTTATAAACACAGCTTTCTACATACTTGTTTTCAAAAAATCTTATTTTCTAAGTCACCAATATTTTCACCAAAAATGCTACATTTTAATTGATCACTATAAAATTTTGTGAAATATTTTGCACTATTTCCCAAGTTTTGAAAAGGAAGACCACTTTTATACTTTGATCCCTATTAGAAGATGTTCTCAAAAACCATTGAACACACATTTTTGTCTGTACATCCAATTATATTTTCAGAATATATTCCTACAATTAGAGCCATGCATTAAGATGAGGGGATATTTTAAAGTTCAGGACATATAAAAGGGCTTGTTCTATGGAACTCTCATCAACACATGAAGTATATTTAATCTTCTTTTCCCTCTTCTCTTTTTATTTTTGCTGATTTGCTATTTGAAAAAAAAAAAAACTTTCCATTTCAATACCACGGTTCATATTACCATAAAGGGTGACTTTTAATGCTTTTCTATATTTATGGAAGTTATTTTTCAATTTTATGGATCATTAAATTTGGAGGTGATATTACTTATTTTTAAAAATTTTGATTCTTACACATATTGAACTATCACATTTTTGCTGAATGATTGATTTAGTACTTTAATGTTCTTAAAGTCTTTTTCCCTCCCATTTTTGTTTTTTCTCCAAGTTTCCTAAAAATGGTTTCATTTTTGCAAGGAATTGCTTGGTCATTAATTTCATGGGCCCTGGAATCAAGTCACCTGTGTTTGAAATCCAAGCTTCAATATTCATTCAACACATATTTATGGGGTCTATTGTAGGTGCAAAAGCATTGTGCTAGGCCCCTAGTAAACATATGTGAACCAGAGAGGTAAGATATCACCCTTGCAGGATTTATACTTTGGGGAAGACAAATGACAACACATATATCAAATAAAGAAATTTTGCACACTATTCTATGGTGATGAAAGAAACAGCATGAGGATTAGAAGTTCTGGTGAGAAATACGATGACACTGGGTTACAATTTTAACAAGTTTCAAGTTAGCTTTCTTCAATCTGGATATATATGAGCAAAGGTGAAGATGAGGGAGCTGGCCATGGGGATTATATCCGAGAGCAGTGTTCAGGTGTAGGAGTAACCTTAGGTGACTTATGTTTTAAATGATCATTCTAGCTGTTACACTGAGGATGGACTGAGAAAGCAATGGCAGATGCAAGGAGACCAGGTAGGAAGCTACGGAAACAAGTCAGTCGTTCCAATGTCAATAAACTTATTGCTTAAACAAGTCTTATTTGGTGAAAATCTCTCTTTCATCGAATAGGTATCCAGCACCATTTATTGTAAATGGAAAATAAAGAATTAATTCTTCTTTCCCCACTGATTGGTGATGTTGCACCTTTATTATAAACCAAATTCTCTTGCTAATGCTTCGATGTGAATTGCCTTGTGTTCCACTGACACCTCCACTCTTCTGAATTAACCCCAAAGTACCATTTGTTTCATTCTCTCTTTTTTTAGGCGTGTATTAATTACTAATCACTACAGTCGAAAGGCTGGGGTTGGGCAACCCATCAGTTTCAGATGTCTAGATGGGTACAGTCATTATGGTGAGATTGAAATGAACTGATCCATTTGCAACCACGATGAGTACATGCTCATGCTTAATAAATGTTCCTTGTTGGAATAATTATTTACCATTCCACTCCAGTCTGGCAATCCATCCTTTATGGTATATGAAAGACTTCTATTCCAGTACAGACTTCTTATCTCAGTACTTCTCCATTCCAACTTGGAGACATTTCACAACATACAATTAATTCACTTTTATTAACAATTACATTCCATGAACTCCTGCTTTTTTACATCCTAGAGTCTTCTGTGTCTTCCTAGATCTGGAATGAAAGTAAGTACCATCTAAGGAGCAGAGGGAGGTATTCGACTACCTCAAAACACCTTAGGGCCAGCAGAGGCTTATTCAATAAGTACTGATCATGCTAAAACAGACCTAGAATGAGAGCAGGTACCATTAAAGCACCAGGGGAAGGTATTTGTCTATCCCCTAAAACAAAAATAATGAATATGCAAGAGACACTTTTTTTACTGGGTATTAGATGTATATGAATGGGGACAATGTATTTTTTTTTTTTTTAAGGGAGAAGACAACAGAGATGGTCAAAAGAGCTTTGGACAGATCACAGGAGAGTAGGTTTGCCCAATTCCTAAAGCAACGCACTGGAGTAACATTAGCTTTACTTTACAATTCATCTTGCGTCGTGTTTGACCTCAGTCACAATCCTTTCACACTAAGGTGAGACAGCAACAGTTACACCTTCATGATATTAACATTTTCATGAAATCTCTCTCTCTCTTTTTTCTGTCATGAATTTTGTGGAAATTCAAGAGAAGTTGTAAAAGATCTACCACTCAGATGCCAGTAAATACTGAGTGATCAGTCTTTCCAGTTCATTGATTAAAAATGCATCACCTGATAAAATATCTTTTAAAGTAGGTGAAATGGACAGTAGAGTACAGTACCATACTCACAATACAGTACAGTAAGGGCATTGATTCTTTAGAGACCCATTTCGAATTCAAGGTATGCAACTTGTTGGTAGAAGGACTTTGGACATAATTCTTAATCTTTCTACCTTACTTCATTCATTTTTAAAATGGGGAATATAAAGTATATCTTTGCTAGGATTGGTAGAGGAATCTTTGTAAATAAATATAAAATAATCACTGCAAATTGATTATGGTCCCTTCCAGGTTGTTTTATTTTTTCAATTAAATTGAAATGTATTTAAACTGAATATATGTGATCTGAAATATATTTGTATTCTGATTTTTCACACAAGGTGAAGGTGTTTCCTAAAATGTTAATAAAAATGTAGTCTAGGGGCTGGGGATATAGCTCAGTTGGTAGAGTGCTTGCCTCTCCAGCACAAGGCCCTGGGTTCAAATATCCAGCACCACAAAAAAAAAAAAAAAAAAAAATGTAGTCTATTCAAGAAAGTTAAAGTTGGTTTTCAGTTGAATCCTTGCAATGTATCAGTGCACAACAAAGTAGAGGTTTGTAATTTATCAGTGAATTTAAGCAGAAAGAAGAGCAAATTCAAAGACTCATGGCTGCAAAAATAATTTGGTCCTGGATCGTGTATTCCACCAGGCTACTGTGGAAAATTCTGTTCCCAAGGTGGATGCAACAATGTTGAACCAGAGAAAGTTATGTAGTAGGGTCAGCTTTGAATTCTTCATTAAGTCTTAAAAGATAACTTTGAGATTTCAGCACATAGATATGCATTTGTCCTAAGAAATAAGAAACTCAGTGTCTTATCTTTGGTAAGTTCTTTGCCATTTGAAGGACTTTTTTTTTTCCATTTTTTTTTCAAGTCCTTGATGTTGTATGGTGTCTGTGCGTATGACCTCTAGAGTCAGAATAACATGGTTCAAATCTTTTATTTTCCTTTATAAAAAAAAGTGGACTTGGGCAAGAGTAACTTAACTATTTTGTGACTTAGATTCTTCATTTGGCAAATGGACATAATAATGGTATTTGCTTCCTATTGTCTTTATGAGTATTAAATGTGAAGATATTTTAAAAGCACACAATAAGGGTTTAATACATATAATAAATTTATTCCTTCTTTTTCAATGAAAGAAACATGCTTGAAAAACTTTTGAAAGAAACATACAGAACATAATTTTTAAGTCTAAATGCTACAGTTTTTAGGTGAGCACCAATGATCTCTAAATGGAGAAAAACATTGGAAGTTTAATCATCTTTACTTATAAAAAGGACACAAATATTTCTCAAAAAGTTCACAGTGGCTCAAAGGGATCAAAGATCCACCTTCAAGACAATCCTGGTATTCAGCTTGGTAATATGTTTGTGTTTTACTTTCATTTAAGAAAATCTAAATAAGGCTATTAAGAAAACTTCCATTCCCAACTGTCTTAGTTCTCAGTTTTGTGGTGCTATAACAAAATACTTGAGACCGGTTAATCTATTCTATAAAGAGTAGAAGTTGATTTCTGGAGAATAGGAATTTGAATATCAAGGTGCCTACAGATTAGGTACTGGCCTCTCTGCTTTCTAAGATGGTGCCTTGAATTCTGTGTCCTCTAACGGGAAGCACTGTCACGTCCTCATATGGCAAAAGAGCAGAAGAGAGAGAACCTGTGCTCACAAGCCCTTTTATGTTAGCATAGATCCATTCCTGGGAAGAGACCTCCTGACCTAAACACTGCTCAAAAGACCCCACTTACAAACATTATTTCATTGAGGATTTAATTTCCAGTGCATGAATTTTAGGCCGTGCATTGAGACCACACCACACTAATAGAAAAAGCTACTTAGATCCTCTGAATGGGAGAGGGGTTTAAGGATAGAAATTGAAACAAGAAAAAGATTTAATTGTGTCATATTTTACATATAAGTGTCCTAAAAGAAATATTAAATGCCAATATAGCTACTTTTCGGTGAGAGTTTAAGTTATTCTGATAGTACTCAGTCTTAAGAGTAATTTTGAAGAAAATATAGTAGCTATTAGTTGCCGTTTATGAAAAATAGGGTAAGAGAAAAAAACAAAGAGAAGGAAGGAGAAGGACAGAAAGGGAAAGGCAAAGAAGGGAGCAGAAAAAACTATTCTTTTTATTTTTTAGACTACTTTACTGCTGCTAATAAGTCTAATTCCCAAAACCTTTTAAAAAATATAATAGACAAAAATGTACTCTTATCTTTTACTGAGTCGATGCATTTTTATTATTCTTTTACCTTGTAATGGTGGTTCCAGGTCCGTGGTTTTGCTTTCTGATGTGATGTCTCTTGAGTTAAACTCAAGTTGGCTGTTGTAAAAATGGCCTCTGCCACTTGTCACAGCCTGTTGCCAGCAGCAAAGCACTTGTTGCCAGAACGCAAATTTCTGATGCAGTGGAATATAATATAACACTTCGGTTTCTCAAGAAAGAGAAATGTTATATTGGGTTTTTGTTTGCTTCTTTTATAGCATCTTTTCTTTTACAAGAAAATATAAATTTGGTTGTGTTTATTAAAAGACAGCATTTTGCTGATTCAGTTTGAAAGGGGGTGGAACATGTGTGTCAATAACCAAGAGTAGGTCTTCTCTAAAAAGAGAGGTTGAGTCCTCCTCTAGGAGGATTTAATGTTTTCCACAAATTCACAGTGGGAGCTTATGATTACTTTTCTAGTGAAAATGTTATGAATTTCAATAAAATGGTTGATTTTTTTTCTTTATTGGTCCTGAACTCAGGGATGCTTAACAACTGAGCTACATTCACAGCCCTTTTAAATTTTCTTTTTTTTTTTTTTTTTTGAGATAGGGGCTTGTCATGTTGGTTAGGTTAGGGCCTTGCTAAGTTGATGAGGCTATCCTCCAACTTGCATTCCTCCTACCTCAGCCTCCTAACTCGCTATTACAAAAGTGAGATACCACACCTGTGAAATTTCAAGAAAATAATTGATATTTTTAATGAATGCCGATATCTGTTATGCCAATATCTGCAAATATATATTTGTAAGGATACCAAAGCCTTGTTTTAAAATGTCATATAGCATGGATAAAATCGAGTTTGTGCCATGTGTGGTCTTATAAACTTTTGTGATCTAAGCATGTTTACTAAATTTATAAAACCTCAAATTTCTCATCTGTATCTTAAAAGCAAGAGCATTATGCATGATAATTCACAAAATTTTGATAATGAAAGTGAGTCATTCTTATCAAATATATCCTATCTCACATTGAAATAATTTTCATCTTACTTAAGCCCTTGAATTTTTTGCTAAACCAAATTTTATTTCAGAATTATTTGTTGTGCATAGTAGAATTCCTTCAAAAGTTTTTAAAATAAAATATCTACATATAAGAACAAGCTTAGTTGTTTGATGGGGTAACTTCCATGAAAAAAAAGGAAATATAAGGTTTTTATTCAAGGAACTACAATTTTGGAAGCATCTCTTTAATAAATTACATAAAGAAAGAGAGTGGATGATTAAATATAACAGTGGTTTATATAGAGCTCAAGTATATAAAGCTTGAAATAAAGGAAAGTTAGTGGGCATCCATTTCACAGAACCTATGTCTCTTCTGGAAAGCACATTTACTTCATTAGTTTATAGATAGCAGGTAGAAAAGATGAGGTTAAATTGTTAACCAGGAGGACTCAGGGCAATGTACTTCGGCATCTCCAATTAGAACAATCGTATGTAAATGTGACATTAGTATCTCGTGTACCAGCTGTGTGGTGCAATTGCTCTGTTATTAATGACTTTGCACAGGGCATGTGACTTGTGCTCCGTACCAAATTCCAGAATCACTTTCATCTGTTTTAATGACTTTCAGTGCCTCTTCCCAGTTTAACCTCAAACTTCCTTTCTCAGCTCTGAGCTGTTCATAGATAAAACTAAAATATGAAAATAAATACCACAAAGATGCATTAAAATACCCTATATAGTACTTTTAATTGTCTTTTCCCCATTTGGATTGCAATGCTTGAGAAGTTCTTTGGCAATGATATACATATGCATACATTAGTTTGGCAAAATAATTTCTAGTGGAAAGTTACTGAGTCATATTGTGTAATACCGATATGAAAATCTTTAAGATTTCACAATAAATGTTAATACGTTCTTACAAGTGGAAACTAGTGAAGAACTGTGCTGTAAATGGAAGGTAACACCAGGAAAGGAGAGGTCACTATGTTATTGTGTGGTGTAAATTACTCCCTGAAACGCAGAAAAACGAAAAATAGTCAAGAGCAAATGAACTCAGCTTTAAGAATTAAAGATACTCTGATTCTATAACTAAATAATATAATTTAAAATTCTTTGACATTATTTATAAAGGGACAAAATCTGATATATACACATTTTTGTATATCTGGCTCTGTTGTCAAGTAGTTATTGAGTAACAGGTCTCTGTTTTCTAATTAGAGATTTTCAATTCATGTCATTAATACTAAAGTCAATTACTTATTAATTTTTGCAGATGAAACAAAAATATTCTTACGGATAAGTAATACTGAAATAAAGCAGTGGAATAGCCTGACATGAGGATAGACCTACAGGGCCTATAGATGGTGCTGTGGGGAAAATTTATGTTTTTACCTTTATGTCCACACATAGCATTTCCTTCCATTCCAACACACACACATACACACACAAACACACACACACATGATGATAAAAATTATTAAATTAAAATAGTTTATCAGCTAGAAAAAGCATTAAGATACTTAACTTCACCTCTAGGCTTAACGAGGGAGGGATTGAAGAGAAATAATTGGTCCGGGGCGGTATCATAAAACTTATAGGCATAGATGGCAATGCTCTGAAATGGGGAGAAAAAAAAAGAAACTGGTGAAGTTTGAATGCAAGGGCACAAATGAACAAAAGTAATGACAAACATGCTAAGAGATAAGTTGCTGGTGTGAAATCCTAAATGAAAACATGTAATTAATAAAAAAGAAAGTCTAGGGAGAGCCATTCTCCAGCCTAGGTGGATTTGCATGACCATGTTGCTAGCAAGGGGTTATTTAAATAAGAACAAGAAGAGGAAAGCAGTGTGGCAGGCTCATTGGGATAATTGCACATCACTCCTTCCCTCCCTGTCCCCCAACATTAAATGACTTTTAGAAATGATTTAAGAGAAACATGTTGCTTTACGAGATGAACATGCAAACATGAACTAGCAAACAATTTGGTAATGCTAATGTGCTTATTTACAAAATTACTTTTTTCTTAGTACATCATTTGCTTCCTATTTAGACCAAAGGTGATCTGATTTTTCTATCAGTTTGCTGATTCTTGATAAGTGCCTGAGGCTACCCTAAAGAAGACATCTGGTAATTTCTGTTCAATTCAATTTAAGAAAACACTAGCTTTCTCTCCCTAGGGTTAGACTGTTACTGTTTTCCAAAATAATTTTGCTCCTTCTTCTTTTAAATTAGACCTTTTCAACCTGAGAAACATTAAAACAATAAAAATAGAACAAGTCACAATTCTTCTAAGTCCTACAACATACATTTTCCCCTTTAAAAAGTCAAGTAATTATAAAGATTTATCTTAGAAACTAAAGTTACATTTCAATGAAAGTTCATTTTGTTAGCTTCCCCCCCCCCCCTCCACTCTGCCTTGGTACCTGGAACTTAATCTGGGGTGCTTAACCACTGAGCTACATCCCCAGCCCACTGGTGTTTTGTTTAGAGACAGGGTCTTATTGGGTTGCTGAGGGACTCGCTAAATTGCTGAGGCTGGTTTTGAGCTCACTGTCCTCCTGCCTCAGCTTCCTGAGCCGCTGGAATTACAGGAGTGCGCCACCGTGCCAGGTTATGTCAGCTTTAATGGCAGGAATTGCCATTTCTTAGCCAGGAAAAAGCACTTGAGATCTTAAACTAATTTACATGTCTTAGGAGGAAGAAGACGAGAGATAAAGACTTGATAAACAGAAAGAAAAAGTATCCAGATGGAGAAAAAAGGATAAAAAGTACATTGAGAATTATAGAGTGAATAGGGTGAGGAGAAGGAAAAATGGTTAATACAATCATTAATCAAACTACTTCTTGTGGAAAGGCATACCTTTCTCCATTAATTCCCATTCTTGTGCTAATTACAATTAACTAAATGTTTTCTAGTGATGCCAAAGATTTCTCACTTAGCAGAGTTTTAGCAAAATAGTTTTTCCCCCCCCAGAGCAGAATGATATTCAAAGTTTCTTTTACTGTATTTCATAGATTATTGCTGTATCTTGCATCATGCCAGGGAAAAACAAGAGCATTGCTGGACTTCCAAAGTCATATCCAATAGTACTTTTTTAAAGCAAATTCTTTTTTCAGATCTAGTAATTCAGTGAAAATTTAAGGGCTGAGGTCAACAATTCTGCATCTCAGCCTTCTCAGTATATTGTTTTTGTCGTCGTTGTTTTTACAATGAAAGTCATTCTTTCCTTTCCCAAGTTCTAGAAACTTCCCTTAAACCCAACACTGTCAAAACAGAGCAAAGTATGTGACTCCGGAGTTTAGTGATTGGATCAAGGAATGGGCCCTACCCAGAGTGGGCAAATTATTCCTTGAAATTAATATGTGACAAAAAGTAAAACTCTCCCCGTCTTCAGTAGCTTAGAGCTATAGATAGGAACCTTTCTTACTTTGTGGAAAAAATAATGAACTCGTCAGTAGACTAAATGGTCTCCATATTCACAACAGAAACCAGGACAGCATAAAGAGAAGAGTTGGAGAGGGATAGAGACGTGTAGAGACAGAAATTGAGTTTCAGAAACTAGTTGAGCCTGAGAATAGCTCCCCATTTGCTCTTCTTCTTTAGGTGATTCAGCCCATTTCCCTTTAGTTGACTGACTTGTGTTCTGTTAAACCAGTTTGAGTTGGGGTCTCATCACTTAAAAACATAATGAATCCTGATAGGTCAAAGGACAAAGGTATCACAATAGGAGTATGAGAACACTAAATTCCATTAAGATATCAGCCCTATTGTAAATTAGGACCTTAAAATTGCATAAATTCATGGCGGTACAAAGTGTTGTTATAACATGAATAAATTCACAATAAAATTTTCACCAAAAAAGAAGTTAATTCAAAAATGAGTCATAACATCACTTCTACTACTTTTTGGCTGTGGGATGCATGATTAGCTTACGTTGTCTCAAAGACAGTCTAGTTATTAGTTAAATGGGGATGTTAAACTGGGGAAATAAAAAGTACTATAAAAGAGGATGTGGGTATTAATTGCTTCAAAGTGAACTAGAAAATCTACCTTGATCAGTGATGGCAGGGAGTTGAGCTCAAAACGGAAGAGGTATGGTTGGGGAATAATGACTGGATTGATTGCCATCATGCTCCTGGTCACCTTGGTGAGACAGCATCATAGTTTGATTTAATTAGTCTTTGAGGAATAGTTACTCTTTGCAATGGAAGCCCTCTTGTCTACAACAATCCTGTCCATGATCTCCAACTTCTTCTCAAACAATCCCCACTCTTTTCCTTCGTCCTGTCCTCCTTTTGAAAATCCATAAAAATAAAATATCTTCTTCTCAGTAACTTTTATTCTTGTCTGCATGCTTTGCAGCTCTCTATCTCCTCTAAGAAAATAAGCCCTGAGATCCACTTTTAGGATTCTTAAGAAAGCCTGGCCTTCTCATTCAATTTCTTTTGTATTTTGATCCATACCATTTGGTTACATTTAATGTAGGCTCTAAAAACTTTAGTGTTCATTTCAATAAGGTTTCCAATTTTTTGTTAATACTGTTACTAATGGTTTCTATGAGACTCAATATCCGACACAAGGAAAGGGGATGGATGTTTATCATGTACAAACCAAATATTAGTCTATTTTATGAGCCAAGAGCAAATGGCAGCTGTGATACTTAGGAATGGCATTTCACCTGTCATATTGACGCCGTCCTTAACAGCTTAGTAACTGCAATAAAGCAGAATGCAGAGTATCACATCATTTTCTCGTTTTCTCTGAGTGGCCTTTTGTCTGAGCGCGGCTGGCCTTCCTGTTTAGATGCTCTAAGCCTTTTTAGAAGAGTCATTGTTTTGCTTTCCATCTGATCTCCTATTTTACATTTAATGGTTTCTCTCGTTTTCCGTATTTCCCTTTCAGCACCCTCTATAATATCTCCGGGCACAATATCAGTAGGTACAAGGTAAAACAAGATAAAATTAAATAAGGAAGTCTGTTAATATCCTAAAATGAATCATTCTGGATGAGTGATCAAATGAATGATCTCACATTGTTTCACTTCCTCAAATGTTCCTTGTTTGTGAATACCTTAAATAAGGAGAAGTTAATCAGGAAAGCAGGAAACACATAAAAGCTAGGCAGGTTGAATTTTGGTGAATAAGAAATGTCTACATTGGGTAACAGCAAATACAGTTTCTATATGGTAATGTGAGTGATTCGTTTAATACTCTAGAGGCAAGGTTAGTATAGGCCATAAAGCACTTCCCAAAAGACACCACAAAATGTTGAAATGAGTGATGGTAGCTTAAATCTAGTAGTTGAAACAGGAAATCCATCCAAAGCAAGTAAATGTGGATTTGTTTATTGTTTGTTTTATGATCATCTTTGTTGTTATTCCTTCCATGGTGTATTTCTATTATTACTGTTGTTATTATTTGACCTGTTAATAGAACTATTTAAGTTATCTTAGTTTTGTTTCTTGTCTGCGAGCATCATGTGTTCTAATTTTCTCCCTGAGGTTAATAGCTACGAGTACATAGAAAAATTTAAATATAGCTCTAAGAAGAAAAAAATGACTCTCGGTAACTTTGATGAGGAAACCAAGAAACAGAGGAGTGTTAAATGTCTCAAAGATACACTAATTTTTAGTTATAAAATCTGGGTTAATATCTAATTGCATAAACATGCTTAATAATTTGTTGAGAAGTAATGATGATCTCATGGGTCTTTGTTTATGGGAAAAAAATAAATAAACCTCCCTCTCTTCTGTCTTCCTAAATAATTCAGGCAGTCAGATTTATGCAAACTTACTTTCCAGTTCTAGAATATCAAGGAAAGTCATGTTACTAAAAGACATTTATTACAGATTTAGGGACCTGTGAATTACTCTCTCTCACTTCAGCAGTCTTACTTCTTCCCCAAGGAAGACCACATTTCTAACTGGAATGACTCAGTGGGATTCACTGATGTTCACTATTTTGCACATGATGCACATACCACAGATGTATTATCTACTTCAAAGCTAAGAATAGCCCTGAAGGAAAAGATACCCCATTGCCATTTCACAGACAATTCAGACGACTCAGGCTCCAAGACTTCAGGACACAGCCTGAGGCCTCAGAGCAGCCTAGTGGAACCTCTCAGTGCTCGATGCAGATTTTCTAATGTCAAACCTTCTCTGCTTATCCATTCCTCTTGGCTGCCTATACAGAAGAATGGATCTCAGTCAGGATTGCACTTTAGAATCACTTACAGTTTGAACAAGAAGAAAAAGGAGGAAGAAAAGAAGAAAAAATCACTCCTGACAAGACTTCACCTACAACCTGGAATTTCAGTCGCTGGAACCTATCACAAAAGCTGAATACAGCTAGGGAGGCTCGGTGGTACACACCTATAATCCCAGCAACCCCAGAGACTGAGACAGGAAGATCACAAGTTCCAGACAATCAGCCTCATCCACTTAACAAGACCTTATCTCAAAACAGAAAACAAAAACAAAATGGGGCTGGGGTTGTAGGTCAATGATATAGCACCTCTGGGTTAAATCTCCACCACTGGAAAAAAAATGCTCAAGGTACATCCAGGGTTGGGGACTTTTCTCCAGATGATAATCAGGAGAAAAATTTACTGGTGAGATGAAAGAGCTATAAGAGCAATTTCTCATTGCCATAGAAATATTAAGGTGGCCATTAGGTTTATCATCCGAAATCAGGACAAACTAGTGTTGCAATGGGAGGGGGTCTTTAAAACATAGCAAAACTGGGTCAAATGGTGGTTCCATTCCAAGTTGTCTGAGGACTCTCCATACTGCTTTACAGAATGGAGGCACCAATTTGCAGTCTCATCAGCAATGTATGAGTGAAGCTTTTCCCTCACATCCTCACCAACATTTACTGTTACTTTTATTCTTTATAATTGACATTCTGACTAGGTTGAGGTGGAATCTCAGTGTAGTTTTAATTCTCATTTCTCTAATTGCTAGAGATGTTGAACATTTTTTCATGTATTTGTTGAACATTTGTATTTCTTCTTCTCTGAAGTGTCTGTTCAGTTCCTGAGCCCATTTATTTATTTTGTTAATTGTTTTTTTTTTTTTTTGGTGTTAAGTTTTTTGAATTCTTTGTACATCTTGGAGATTAATGCTCTACCTAAGGTGCAGGTGGTAAAGATTGTCTCCCATTCTGTAGGCTGTCTGTAAAGGACTTAAAATTAGCATACTACAGTTACACAGCTGTTTACAGCAACTCAATACACATTAGTCAAGCTATGAAACCAACCTAGCTGTTCTTCAACAAATAAATGGATAAGGAAAATTTGGTACATATGTAATGGAATATTACTCAGACATACAGAAGAATGAAATTATGACATTTGGTGGTAAATGGATGGACTAGAGACTATCATGCTAAGTGAAATAAGCCAGTCCTAAAAAAAACCAAAGGCAGAATGGTCTCTGATATGTGGATGCTAACCCACAACAAGGGAGGGTAGGGAGGGAAAGAACAGAAATTCATTGGATTAGACAAAGGGAAGTGAAAGGAAGGGAGTGGGGAGGGGAACAGGAGGGACAGTAGAATTAATTGAACAAACTTTTCTAGCCTTATACTTGAATACATGACCAGGGTTACTCTGCATCAGGTACAACCACAAGAATAGGATCCTTATTAGAATAAATTATATTCCATGTATGTATAATATATAACAAAATACATTCTACTGTCATGTATATCTAAAAAGAATAATAAAATAAAATAAATTAAAAAGTAAAATACAAGAAAAACAAGTATAATCCAAATTTATCTGAAACTATGCTATTTCTCTCTCTGTTACCCCAAACTGATTTCCAGTTTAGATTATAAGTCTAATAACAGGACTCATTTACTCAACTTTGTTTCTCCACTGGGCGTATTAGGGAGTGCTGTGCAAAGAATATACACAAGATTTGTGAAATGAATACACTCAAGATCATTTCTCCTTCCCTATTTTAAGAATAATGATTATTTTTTCACTTAATGTATTTGCTGAAATTCTGAGATGAATAAAAAGAAAAGCCTCATTTTCCAAAAAAAGAGGAACCTAGAGCTTAAATAAATATTCTGTTATAAAGCAGCTTTCTGAGCAAGTAATAGACTCATCCTCATTTAACTGCTCTATTCAGTAGATTATATCATCTACTCTGCAAATTTTCAGAAGTATCTGCCACTATATTTTATAGATCTGGATTGTTAGCCAAGATAAATATGCCTATGAATGCTTCTTTATATATTTTAATAGCAACAAAATCACATTTGCATTCAAAAGAGAGAGGGATGGTTTGGTATGAGTAATAATTCTAGACAAAGTAAATAGGAAAGGAGAAAAAAAATTGTAGGATAATGGTCTAGTTCTTGTCACATAAAGCAATGGGCCTTGTCTGATCTCTAGTCTCTAAATGGCTATTCAAAAGCAACATGCACAGCAGTAGTATGATCAACATAATTGTCTTGAGATCATCTACATCACCATAAGTAAGCTTTATAACTTAAGATATACAGAGAAGTATTTACTTTGAATAAAAACATCAGAACATTTAAATGGCAGAGATTTATTGTGCACTAATGCACACTTAACGGAAGCCCTGGGGTATGCACTCACTTGAGCCTTTTTTAATCCTCCAGCTTATACTTTACACTGCTAAATTAGCATAGAAGCAAATGAGCTTTTCCTGTATACTATGCAGAATAATAGATCACAGAGGCCTTCCAGAGTGTATAGCTTTGTGAAAAACTCTGAAAGACATATTTAATTCAAGTCTCTTTCCAATCATAAAAGCTAATTAACTCTAAAGTGAAAGCATAATTCTACATAAAGTAATACTAAGTAAATTTTATTTTGTTCTGCACATTTCATGAGATTTTTCCACCCAGGTTTATTAAACAATAAAATAACGAGCTTTTTCTAGGAAATTATTTTATTCCATTCTGTTGTACTAGACAAGACTCTAACTGATGGGCATATATTGGGGAAGAATTATATGACAGGCAAAAAATATACACATTAAAAAAGAGGAAAAGAATATAAGTCATTTGTGTACCTTTTAAATTAATAACAGAGACTTAAAGATGATTTTAAGAATATAATTCCGGTCCTTCAGAATTATATTTGTTTATTTGTCCTTTCTTTCTTGATGCCTTGTGTAGTTTCTAAATGTTTAGCCCTCAAATATTTTTCCTCTTGGGAAAATAACATGCTTCATTTATCATCATCAAGCAGATGGTTCCCAAACCTGCGTTTTGACTCTTTTTTTTTTCTTGCCACAGTTTCTGCCCTGATGCACAATTTCATATTCACTATTAAGACTTTCACTGAGGACTGAGGATATAGCTCAGTTGGTAGAGTGCCTGCCTAGCATGCACAAGGTCTGGGGTTCAATTCCCAGCAGCACCACAAAAAAAGGACTTTTTGTGGGTTTTCCCTTGCTAATGAACCTATTCCCTTGCTAATGAACCTACAAATGAATCCATCATAAGAGTTAGAGATAAACAGACAGTTCTTTAGTGCTCCTGTTCAATATTTGGCATGATGTCTAGATCCCTCCTGTAGTACCTCTGCTTCATACTTACTCATGATCTTGCCCATACCTTATAACTTTGCAGCCTAAAATTTTTAGCCACTCCCAGCCTTATGTTTTTCCCTAGAAACATGCCCTCGGCCCATGGGGGAACATTCGTGTTACTCCTCTGTAATGGCAGTTTTCACTTCCCTGAGTGTGGTAATACCAACTCTACTATAGTTGCTGTCTTGTTTTTCTGGTAGAAAAATTAATATCTCCTATAACAACAGCAGCAGAAATGTGTTTCTCTGCCTCAGTTTTAAAATTTAATTTCCCATGAAGCACCAAAGAAGAAATAAGACATAGATTACATTTGGAAGTTTGCTCTGGAATTGTGGAAATCATGGTCAGCATACTTCCTTTGCACTATTTCTGCTTACTCTTGGGCATTTTTTTTTTTTTTTCCCTTAAAGAAAGTCTGCCTCATTCCAGTAGATCTAAAGGTAATTTTCAATCTGTTTTTACATTAATGTTTTGAGTGAGTTAATGAAAAGAATTCTAGGTTTAGCCCTATCCTATTTGGGGTAAAAAATTGAAATGGAAAGCAGAATAATGCAACCTGCTACTAGGGAAAGGAAATAAAGGAGATTTATAAGATGAGTTGATCTTAAGGCTGTATAAATAGCCTGGTTTGCTGTTACTCAGACACAGAAAGGAGTTCATGAGGACGAAATGTAAACTATACTACTGAAAACCCCTTGTGCCAATAATGTCCCTTGCTACGTGGTTGGGCCTAAGATGGGTAAATAATAAGACCCCGTTCTGCTACCTCAAGTTACAGCAAGCAAAGTGACAATTCCTGCAGAAGGGATAAGACATGACTTGACCTGAAAATTTTACTTTTTCTCCAAAGTTAAGGGTAATCTGTAAATGTACTTCAACTTCATAGAAATAGAAGGATATTCCTAGGTAATAAGTTGTGGTGACAAACAATAATTTGCAAATGAAAGAGACTGAAACCCCTAGAAAGACATTGCTTTTTTCCAGTACCTAATTAAGAATGTGGCTAGCAAAAGCTGTATACATATTTGATGAAGATTTTAATAATCTGTCCACTCTCCTATATCCTCTGCTGGACATTCTATTGAGGGCATTCTTACTCACCATAGCATGCATCCCGATTGATGACTGGTACATAACAGAAATTACATAAGTGATTCTAAGGAAAGTTTGAAACTTTTCTACAAGTAAAAATTCTAGTAAGAATGAAGGGCTTCTCTTGGCATGGATGGTATACAAGATGATGACTACAAACAATATAGAAGCCTGTGACAAACAGAGAATATAATGACAGCACCCACTCCCCCTTTTGGTACTGGTGATTGAACCAAGGGGTACTTTACTACTAAGCCACATCCCTAGTCCTTTTAATTTTTTATTTTGGGACAGGGTCTTGATCAGCTGCTAAGGGTCTCATTAAATTGTGGAGGCTGGTCTTGAACTTGTGATCCTCCTGACTCAAACTCTTGAATTGCTTGGATGTCAGGTGTACATCACTGTGCCTAGCATAGTAAACTCCTGTACTTGTTACATCCCATGTAAACTTGTATTTGCAATATTTTTCAATTCTCTCATCATCATTGTGATAAGCGCTATTATATTAGATTAGCTTCCTCAGGCACCTCAATATTAAGCAACGAGTCAGAGATCATAGAACTAGTAAGTTTTAGAGTTGCAATTTCTGGCTGTAGGAAGTTTTTACTACACTGCTATCTACAAAAAGAATAATCTCAAAAGGACAAGATGTAATCTCAAAATGTCCTGTTAGACATTCCTCTAACAGGATGAAGTGATGAAGAAAAATAAGAAATAGTGTTATAATGTGTGCTTTCTGAAGCTATGTGTGTGTGTGTGCATATATTTGTACACATGGGTGTAGCTTTTATATGCAAGTATGTATATAAGTTCATCCGCTAATTATGTACTTATTTCATAGTTTATTTTATATTGCAGATTGAAGAGTTGTTTATTGAATCTCTGAATTCTTTTTTAAAATAGAAAAATAGTTGAAGGGGTTAGACCCTGCTTGCAATTGTGGTGAAAGTTGCAATGCTCATAGGTCAATTAACTCCATTTTAGAATGTTTTCCCAAGTCATTTCCCTAGAATCCTAGACCTACGGAATGTTATGAATTATGCAAGGAAAACATGTTTCACGTGATATAAATCTGGAAAATACTAAATTAAACAAAGTTAAAACAGTTGTATTATGGCAAGTCTTTGTATGACCATTAATGCAAAAATGTGTGCTGTTAATCTTCAAAGACCACCTGTTCTTTGTATGATGATTTCGTGGAGCTAAATTTGAGCAACACTGCTTCAGATAAAATTTTCCCCCGTTTGACTGTTTTACTCAAGATAAGTAGCCCAGACTGTGTTGTGGAAACGTGGCCATCAATTTGCTATCTAAACCTGGAAAGTCACTAAAAATGTTGTATGAGGAATCCTTGATCTGTTACATTTACTATCTGTCTACACCTTTCAAGGAAATAGATTAACCCACTGCATTATGGTATACTTTGCCATGATCATAAAAGATGTAGCATAAATCCTAGAGACTATTTAATTTTATCTATTTGAACCTTTAAACAGATTCTCTGGGCTTGAGAGCAAACACATTTTCTTTTCAGTTTGCATATCCTTAAGTTGAAAAACAAGTTTACAAATAACATTGAATATAAAGCCTTTCTATGTTATACTTGCCTGGCTTCTATCCTTCCAGATTGCTCCAGAAATTAACTCAGGAAGCTTAGTCCTATTCCACAAGCAACTCAACTTTTTGGTGGAAAAGACAGCCTCAGGAAACCCAAGGACGACTCCGTATGCTGTAACATAGATACAGCTGAAATATGGAGACAACTTGTACCTCTGTAGGAGTAGGCTTAACATGGCCGGAGCTATTTAAGTTGAATTTTGAAAAATGAGTAAAATTTGGCAGTTATGTAAGTTTTCCATAGGTAGTCAACATGAAAAACTTCATTGCATCATCACTATAAAAAAAAAATTATGGAGCCCTTACTATTGGCAAGCTACCAAAGTCACTTTCTTACGTACATTTTCTGATTGAGCCCTCCCATCAGTCATCTGACTCCATTGTCCAGATCAAGAAGGAGCCTTAAAAATTTCAGTGATGTGCCCAGGACACGTCAGACACCAATCTTCTCTTGTAACCGGAGAAGCATGATGAGTTTCAGCAGCATGTCAGCTCAAGAAATAGTAATATAGAACAGAAATAATGATGATGATTATTAAAATCAATATTCTAAGCCCTCACCCACCTTATTTAATTTTTTTCCTCATTATCGCCAGATGAAAGAAGTATTATGATCATACCCATTTGTCAGAGAGTGAAACTGGTGTTTAGAAAGTTTTAGTTACTTGTTCAAAGTCTCAGAGGTCACAAATGGTAGAGATATGACGTGAGCCAATGCAATTTGGCAGTAGAGTCTACATTTTTAACTTTCATGCTGCATGGTCCACTAGTGTAATTACATGGCTTATTTGGAGATTTGAAAGAGTTTCTTTCTTTTTTATAAGAGAAATAATTCTTTCAAAAGCTTAAAAGTTTGGGCCACTATTACCTATATAAAAATGACTGAATAAAATAGCAATTTTCTTTTTGTCAGGTATTATTTTTAAAAAGTAACTATAAAAAAATGCTCAATTTTTAGCAAATCTAGGAGATGAATATATTATGTAATATACAATAACTCACAGAAGACACCCAGAAACTGTTCTGGAGAAAACACTGTTGGTCCGGTGGTGGAAGAACTGAAAAGATAGCATATGACTCTACATCCCAGGGTATAATGAGTATTATAAAATAAAAAACAAATAGAACTAGTTATACCTTAAGTATGTGCAAGATGTTATACTTTAGATCTGGAAGGTCCCCTGAAGTCTCATGTATTGAAGGCTTGGTCCCCGGTTGGTGGCACTACTGGGAGAAGGTGTAAAGTAGGAAGTGGGGCCTAGTTGAAGGAAGTAAGTCGCTGGGGGTGTGTCCTGGAAGGGTATACCTTGTCCCTGGCCCATTCCTCCCTCTCACTTTTTTTTTTATTTATTTTTATTGTAAACAAATGGGATACATGTTGTTTCTGTTTGTACATGGAGTAACAGCATACCATTTGCATAGTCATAAATTTACATGGGGTAATGATGTCTGAGTCATTCTGTTATTTTTTCCTCCCCCCCCACCCCTCCCACCCCTCTTTTCCCTTTATACAGTACCCCACCCCTCCCACCCCTCTTTTCCCTTTATACAGTACCTCCTTCCTCCATTCTTGCCCCCCTCCCACCCCCCATTATGTGTCATCATCTGCTTACCAGTGAGATCATTCATCCTTTGGTTTTTGAGACTGGCTTATCTCACTTAGCATGATATTCTCCAATTTCATCCATTTGCCTGAAAATGCCATAATTTTATCATTCTTTATAGCTCAGTAATATTCCATTGTATCTATATACCACAGTTTCTTTATCCATTCATCAATTGAAGGACATCTAGGTTGGTTCCACAATCTGGCTATTGTGAACTGAGCAGCTATGAACATTGATGTAGTATGCTGTATCTCTGTAGTATGCTGATTTTAAGTCCTTTGGGTATAGGCCAAGGAGTGGGATAGCTGGGTCAAATGGTGGGTCGATTCCAAGTTTCTGAGGAATCTCCACACTGCTTTGCAGAGTGGCTGCACTAATTTGCAGCCCCACCAGCAATGTATGAGTGTACCTTTTCCCCCACATACTCTCCAACACCTATTGTTGCTTGTATTCTTGATAATCGCCATTCTAATTGGGGTGAGATGAAATCTTAGGGTAGTTTTGATTTGCATTTCTCTTATTACTAAAGATGGTGAACATTTTTTCATATGTTTGTTGATTGCTTGTAGATCTTCTGTGAAGTGTCTGTTCATATCCTTAGCCCATTTGTTGATTGGGTTATTTTTATTCTTGGTGTAGAGTTTTTTTGAGTTCTTTATATATTCTGGAAATTAGTGCTCTATCTGAAGTATGAGTGGCAAAGATATTCTCCCACTCTGTAGGCTCTCTCCTCACATTGCTGATAGTTTCCTTTGCTGAGAGAAAACTTTTTAGTTTGAATCTATTCCAGTTATTGATTCTTGCTTTTATTTCTTGTGCTATGAGAGCCCTGTTAAGGAAGTCTGATCCGAAGTCAACAAGTTGAAGATTTGGACCTACTTTTTCTTCTATAAGATGCAGGGTCTCTGGTCTGCTTTTAAGGTCCGTGATTCATTGTGAGTTGGTTTTTGTGCAGGGTGAGAGAAAGGGGTTTAGTTTCATTCTGTTGCAAATGGATTTCCAGTTTTCCCAGCACCATTTGTTGAAGAGGCTATCTTTTCTTCTTTGCATATTTTTGGCACCTTTGTGTAGTATGAGAAAATTGTATTTATTTGGGTTTGTGTCCATGTCCTCTATTCTGTACCATTGATCTACCTGTCTATTTTGGTGCCCAAACCATGCCATTTTTGTTACTATTGCTTTGTAGTATACTTGAAGTGCTGGTATTGCGATACCCCCTGTTTCATTCTCCCTGCTAAGAACTGCTTTAGCTATTCTGGGTTTCTTATTCTTCCAGATGAATTTCATAATTGCTTGCTCTATTTCTGTAAGGTACATCATTGGGATTTTAATTGGAATTGCATTGAATCTGTATAGCACTTTTGGTAGTAAGGCCATTTTGACAATATTAATTCTGCCTATCCAAGAACATGGAAAATCTTTCCATCTTCTAGGGTCTTCCTCAATTTCTTTCTTCAATGTTTTGTAGTTCTCATTGTAGAGGTCTTTCACCTCTTTTGTGAGATTGATTCCCAAGTATTTTTTTTTTTTGAGGCTATTGCAAATGGAGTTATTTTCCTCATTTCCCTTTCAATGTTTCATTGCTTGCGTATAAAAATGCTTTAGATTTATGCGTGTTGATTTTATAGCCTGCTATTTTGCTGAAATCATTGATGAGGTCTAGAAGTTTTCTGGAGGAGTTTTTTGGATCCTCTAAATATAGAATCATGTCATCAGCAAATAGTGACAGCTTAAGTTCCTCTTTTCCTATTCGTATCCCTTTAATTTATTTAGTCCGCCTAATTGCTCTGGCTAGAGTTTCGAGGACAATGTTGAATAGAAGTGGTGAAAGAGGACATCCCTGACTTGTTCCCATTTTTAAAGAGAATGGTTTCAGTTTTTCTCCATTAAGAATGATGCTGGCCATGGGCTTAGCATAGATAGCTTTTAAATGTTCAGGTATGTTCCTACTATCCCTATTTTTTCTAGTGTTTTGAGCATGAAGGGGTGTTGTATTTTGTCAAATGCTTTTTCTGCGTCAATTGAAATAACCATATGATTCTTATCCTTAAGTCTATTCACATGATGGATTACGTTTATTGATTTACGGATGTTAAACCATCCTTGCATTCCAGGAATGAACTCCACTTGATCGTGGTGCACGATTCTCTTAATATGTTTTTGGATACGATTTGCCAATATTTTGTTAAGGATCTTTGCATCTATATTCATCAAGGATATTGGTCTAAAATTTTCTTTCCTTGATGTGTCTTTTCCTGGTTTGGGTATGAGGGTGATATTAGCTTCATAGAATGGGTTTGGATGGGTACCCTCCTTTTCTATTTCCTGGAATACTTTGAGAAGTATTGGAATGGGTTCTTCTTTGAAGGTCTTATAGAACTCGGCTAAGAATCTGTCTGGTCCTGGGCTTTTCTTGGATGGTAGGTTTTTAATGGCTTCTTCTATTTCATTGCTAGATATTGATATGTTTAAATTGTGTATGTCCTCCTGGATCAGTTTGGGAGGAGCATATGTCTCTAGAAATTTGTCAATGTCTTTGGTAGTTTCTATTTTGTTGGAATACAGATTTTCAAAGTAACTTCTCATTATGTTCTGTATCTCAGTGGTGTCTATTGTGATTATTTCCTTTTTCATCACGAATTTTAGTAATTTGAGTTCTCTCTCTCCTTCTCTTTGTTAGTGTGGCTAAGGGTTTGTCTATTTTGTTTACTTTTTCAAAGAATCAACTTTTTGTTTTGTCAATTTTTTTAATTGTTTCTTTTGTTTCAATTTCATTGATTTCGGCTCTGATTTTAATTATTTCCTGTCTTCTATGACTTTTGCAGTTATTCTGTTCTTCTTTTTCTAGGGCTTTGAGCTGTAATGTTAGGACATTTAGTTGCTGACTTTTCATTCTTTTCTGGAATGCACTCCATGCAATGAATTTTCCTCTTAGTACCACTTTCATAGTGTCCCAGAGATTTTGATATGTTGTATCATTGTTCTCATTGACCTCTAAGAATTTTTTATCTCCTCCCTGATGTTTTCTGTTTTCCATGTTTCATTCAATAGCATATTATTTAGTCTCCAGGTGTTGGAGTAATTTCTGTTTTTTATTTTGTCATTGATTTCTACTCTCAGTTTCTTATGATCTGATAGAACACAAGGCAGTATCTCTATTTTTTTGCATTTCCTAAGGGCTGCTTTGTGGCATAACATATAGTCTCTTTTTGAGAAGGTTCCATGTGCTGCTGAGAAGAAAACGAATCCGTTCATTGAGGGATGGAATATTCTATATATGTCTATTAAGTCTAGGTTATTGATTGTGTTATTGAGTTCTATGGTTTCTTTGGTTGGTTTTTGTTTGGAAGATCTATCTAGTGGTGACAGCGATGTGTTAAAGTCACCCAGAATTATTGTGTTGTGGTCTATGTAAATCCTGAAATTGAGAAGGATTTATTTGATGTAGAGGGATGCACCATTGTTTGGGGCATAAATATTTACTATCATTATGTCTTCCTGATTTATGGCTCCCTTAAGCAGTATGAAATGTCCTTCTTTATCCCTTCTGACTAACTTTGGCTTGAAGTCCCCTTTATCTGATATAAGGATGGAAACCCCCGCTTTTTTACTGAGCCCATGTGCGTGGTAGGTTTTTTCTCATCCTTTCACCTTTAGTCTGTGGATGTCTTTTTCTATGAGAGGAGTCTCTTGCAGGCAGCATATTGTTGGGTCTTTCTTTTTAATCCATTCTGCCAGTCTATGTCTTTTGATTGATGAGTTTAGGCCATTAACATTCAGGGTTATTATTGAGATATGATTTGTATTCCCAGTCATTTGGGCTTATTTTTGTTTTTTAATTTGGCTTGGTTTCTCCTTTGAGTGGTTTTTCTCTAAGGTAGCTCCTCCCTTTACTGACCTTCATTGTTGTTTTTCATTTTCTCCTCCTGGAATATTTTGTTGAGAACATTCTGTTGCACAGGCTTTCTATTTGTAAATTCTTTTAACTTTTGTTTATCATGGAAGGATTTTATTTCATCTTCAAATTTGAAGGTTAGTTTTGCTGGGTATAGGATTCTTGGTTGGCAACCATGTTCTTTCAGAGCTTGAAATACATTGTTCCAGGCCCTTCTAGCTTTTAGAGTCTGAACTGAGAAGTTGGCTGCTATCCGTGTTGGTCTCCCCCTATATGAAATCTGATGCTTTCTCTCGCGGCCTTCAAAATCCTATCTTTATTTTGAATGTTAGGCATTTTCATTATAATGTGCCTTGCTGTGGATCTGTTGTGATTTTGTGCATTTGATGTTCTGTAAGCCTCTTGTATTTGAGTTTCCATTTCATTCTTCAGGTTTGGGAAATTTTCTGATATTATTTCATTGAATAGGTTGTTCATTCCTTTGGTTTGTATCTCTGTGCCTTCCTCAATCCTAATAATTCTTAAATTTAGTCTTTTCATGATGTCCCATAGTTCTTGGAGATTCTGTTCATGATTTCTTACCATCTTCTCTGTTTGGGCAACTTTATTTTCAAGATTAAATATTTTGTCTTCATTTTCTGAGGTTCTGTCTTCTAAGTGGTCTAGTCTTTTGGTGATGCTTTCCATTGAGTTTTTTATTTGGTTTATTGTTTCCTTCATTTCAAGGATTTCCATTTGGTTTTTTTGAGAATCTCTATCTCTTTGTTGAAATGATCTTTTGCTTCCTGCAGTTGCTCTTTCAGCTTATTGGTATTATCATTAATTGCCTGCATTTGCTCTCTTATCTCATTCTTTGCTTTGCGAGTCATCTTAATCATGTATAATCTGAAGTCCTTTTCTGACATTTCTTCTACCATACTGTCATTTTATTCTTCTATTAATATAGAATCTAGATGTGTTTGGATCATTTTCTTCCCTTGTTTTTTCATGTTGTTTATGTATCTTCCCCTCGAGGAGTGCAGATCTGGGGTATCGCAGATTTCCCCCTAAAGGCTTATAGTGGCCCTATAGGTTTCCAAAACCCTTTCTTTAAGGGGAGATCAATATTAGCAGTGCCCAATTCAGATACTATGCAATCCTAGACCAAATAGCCCCTATGAGGACAATAACAAAATTGTCATAATAACCAGAATGAGTTAAAATATTAACTTCAGTAAAACAAACAGATTTGCAATAAGGTCTGCAGTTTCTAATGGAGGACAAAGAGGATTCACAGGGCTGTAGGATGTAGCTGTTAATGGGATAAGAAAAGATTATACAGAAGTTCTAGATAATAGAAAGGGTGAGAGTGTAATCAAAAGAAATTGGATGTTAGTATGCAAAAAAGGGAGAAAGAGACTCTGAGGGAACAGGTAAACAAAAGGAAAAGAGAGGAAGAAAAGTAAAGAAATAAAAACTTAAAATTTTTGAATAAGGAGAAAAAAGAAAATCTGCAGTATAACAGTCATATAGTAATGAAACCTCCCAGTGTTCAGTAGCCTGATGCATGAGAGGTAACTGACAATGAGCTTCAAGTCTCCAGCAGGTGTCTTAGGATGGGATTGCCCCACCTAAAGATCAGAGCTCTGGCTTCCAGGATTACCCAAGATGGCCACTCTGGCTTCCAAATATGTTGGCAAATGGAGAGCTGCAGCTTGAGGTGTGGATGTGGTTGGCTGGAGGTCCTGGAGGCAGGTGCGTTTGGCAGGCAGGGGTCCTGGAGATCCGGTGTGTTTGGTGTGGTTGTGGGTTCCTGGAGGCCAGGTGCAATCAGTCAGTCTGGGGTCCCAGTGATAGGATGCAGTCAGTTGGTGAGGGGGTCCTGGCGGCAGGGAGCAGTCAGTCAATGTGAGGGCCCTGGAGTCAGGGAGTGATCAGTCGGGCTGAGGGATCCTGGAGACGGGGCTCAGTTAGTCCGGCCAGGGGTCCTACAGGATCTGGTTGTTGTCTCAAAATGGTGTCAGCCATGTGTAATCAAACCTGCGGGTACTGTAACAGTGAACTTCCAGGCAACAGCAGGCAGCTGGTGCTCCACTGGCGGTCGGCGATCAGTTTGCACTGTTGTCGGATGATCGGGAGGTGAACCTTGTGTGTTGGGTGATGGATAGGTGTAAGGCAGGTGATGGACAGGCAAGAGGCGGGCAAATGACGGATGATAGGTGCCTGACAAAGCAATCTGCACGCAAAAAATGCATCGATACGCTGGCAGACTGCAGGTGGGTCACAGCAGACGAATGGGGTAAACAGCAGGGGATCGATAAGGAGCAAAAACTATCTCACCAAGAAACAGATATCCTCTGCCTGAAACTGGAGTTATGGAGCGACAAGGAATGCAGCCTCCCTCTAGTCCGCCATCTTGGATCTCCCTCTCTTTTTCTCTCTCTCTTTTTCTCTCTCCCTTTGCTTCTTTGTTGCCGTGAGGTAAAAAGTTTTGCTCCACCATGTTTCCTGTTGCAATGCCTCACCAAAGGCCCAAAGCAATGGGGCCAAGTAACCATAACCCAAAACCTCTGAAACTTTGAGTCAAAATATATCTTTCTTCCTTTATACTGTTTATGTCAGGTATTTTGTCACAGTGACAGAAAGTTTGCTAACAAAAAATGTATTGAGGAAATCTTCTGGATAAGTATCAGATAATATAATCCAAGTAGAATTTTATTCATATAACCATCAAATATTGTGTATTAGTTTCCTTGTGCTGCTGTAACAAAGTATCATTGACTAGGTGGTTAAACAATATAAAGTTATTGTCTTGCATTTCTAGAGATTATAAGTTTGAAATAAAAGAGTATGAAGAGTTCCTGCTGAGGGTTTCAGGGGTAACTTGTTATATACCTCTTTCCTAGCTTCTGAGGCAATTTGTGACAGTCTTAATTTAAAAAAGCCTTATTTCATCATGGTCACAGGACTTTCTCCATTTGTGAATATCTGTGCTCAAATTTCATCCTTTAATAAGGACAACCAGTTCTTATTAAAGGGCCCTGGATTAAGGACCCACCTTTCTACTACAGTACTTCATATCAACTTGACAAATTACATGTGCAATAATCAAACAAGGTCATCACCTTTAGAGGTTCTGAAGGTTAGGACATCAACAAAGGTCTTTTAAGGGGACAAAATTTAATCCACAACATGAAATTTTTTTCTAGTAATGTATGGATGGTTAAATATTAATATTAAGAAACCTAATTTACCATACTAATAGATCTATAGAGTAAAAAGTACTTGAAAAATTTCAATATCCATTCTTGATAAAAAGGAGAAATAAAATAATGCTCAAACATGATAAAATGCACCAAATTTACCCCCAAATCCAGAGTTATGATTTCTAGATAAACACTAGAAGAATCTACAATTCAAATAAGCAAAAAGATCAGAATCCCCATTAATTCTTGTCTGCTACTAATAGCAATGCAAGTTGACAGGATAAAAAATTAAATATAAAATGTGTGTTAGTCATATTCCCCATACTGTTACAAAATACCTGAGAAAAGCCACCTAAAGGAGGAAAAGGTTTATGTTGCCTTACAATTCCAGAGATTCAGTCCATGGTCTCTTGGCTCCATCGTTGTGCCTGCAGTGAGACAGAACAGCATGGTGTGGAGGGTATGGCTGCTTACCTCATGGTGTTCAGAAAGCAGAGAGACAGATACAGAAAGAGACATGGGAAGGGTGGGGAAGGAAGGGGAAAGAAACAAAATAAGTTCTTCAAAGGCAGGTCTCCAGTGACTTACCTCTTCCAACTGTGGCAACCAAGGCTTTAGTGTATGGCCTTTGGGGACTACTTCAGATCCAAACCAGAAGAGAAAGTAGTGAAAAGACAAGACACGTTAGCCTGAACAGAATGCAATTATTGTATAAGAAACATTCAAGGGAGTAGCTTAAAAAACAATTTCATTTATTAGTAAGGTATGACATTGGCCTGCGGAAATGAATGGCATTCATATACAAAATGGAATCTGAATAGAATATATAATGGAAGAAAATATCCCACTTGAAATATTAACACAAGGGAAAATATATTAAAGAAAGAAAACTTCAGACCAATATCCCTGATGAGCAGAGACACAAAAATTCTCCATAATCTGGCAAAAGCATATTGTCACTGTCCAAACTTTCCAAGAAGGATAGAACCCTTGAAAAACCAATAAAAGTTACTTTTTTATAAAGAGTATACTAGCAAACTAAACTTAAAAATCCATATTAAAAAACAATAAAATCAAGTTCCACTAGAAAAAAAAATCTGGCATATCACATGCAAAAAATATTAAAAAGATAGTGCACCACAATCAACTAGGGTTCATCCCAGGGATGCAAGGTTGGTTCAACATAAGGAAATCAATAAATGTAATTCATCAAGCAATAGACTTAAAAACAAGAATCATATGATCATCTCAATAGATGCGGAAAAAGCATTTGACAAAATACAGCACCCCTTCATTTTCAAAACACTAGAAAAACTAGGGATAGTAGGAACATACCTCAACATTGTAAAAGGTATATATGCAAAGCCCAAGGCCAACATCATTCTTAATGGAGAAAAATTGGAAGCATTCCCTCTAAAATCTGGAACAAGATTCAGCTTCTATTCAACATCTTCCTTGATACTCTAGCCAGAGCAATTAGAGAGGAGAATGAAATTAAAGGGATACGAATAAGAAAAGAAGAACTCAAACAATCACTATTTGATAATGACATGATTCTATATTTAGAAGATCCAAAAAATTCCTTCAGAAAATTTCTAGAACTCATACATGAATTCAGCAAAGTGGTAGGTTATAAAATCAAGGTCCATAAATCAAACATGTTCCTATATATCAGTGATGAATCTATTAAAAAAGAGAAATTAGGAAAACTATCCCATTCACAATAATCTAAAAAAATACTTGGAAATCAATCTAACAAAAGAGATGAAAGACCTCTACAATTAAAACTACAGGACATTAAGAAATTGAAGAAGACCTTAGAAGATGGAAAGACCTCCCATGCTCCTGGATAGGCAGAATTAATATTGTCAAAATAGCCATACTACCAAAAGTGCTATACAGATTTAATGCAATTCCAATTAAAATCCCAATGGTATTCTTCAGAGAACTAGAAAAAGAAATCATGAAATTTGGAAAAATAAGAGACCCAAAATAGCCAAAGAAATCCTTAGCAAGAAGAGTAAAGCAGGAGGTATCACAATACCAGACCTAAAACTGTACTACAGAGCCATAGTAACAAAAATAGCATGGTATTGGCACCAAAACAGACATGTAGACCAATGGTATAGCATAGAAGACACTGAGACAAACCCACATAAATACAGTTACCTCATACTAGTCAAAAGTGTCAAAAACATTGACTGTAGAAAAGATAACCTAATCAATAAATGGTGCTGGGAGAATTGGATATCCACATGTAAAAAAATGAAATTAAATTCCCATCTCTCACCCTGCACAAAACTCAACTCAAAGTGGATCAAAGACTTAGGCAGTAGACCAGAGACCCTGCGCATATAGAAGAAAAAGTAGACCCAAATCTTCACCATGTCAGCTTAGGATCAGACTTCCTTAAGAAGACTTCTAAAGCACAAGAAGTAAAATCAAGAATCAATGAATGGGATGTGTCCAAACTAAAAAGCTGCTTCTTAGCAAGGAAACAATCAACAAAATGAAGAGAGAATCTACAGAGGAGAGAAAATCTTTATCACATGCACCTCAAATAGAGCATTAATTTCCAGGATATATAAAGAACTTGAAAATTTCAACACCAAAAAACAAATAACACAATCAATAAATGGGCTAAGGAAATTAACAGACACTTCACAGAAGTAGAAGTACAATTGATCAACAAATATATGAAAAAATGTTCAACATCTTTAGCAATCAGAGTAATGAAAATCAAAACTAAAGATTTCATCTCACCCAAGTCAGAATGGCAATTATCAAAAATACAAACAATGTTCGCAGGGATGTGGAGATAAAGGAACACGCATACATTGCTGGTAGCAATGCAAATTGGTGCAACCATTATGGAAAGCGGCATGGAGATTCCTCAGAAAACTTGGAATGGACCCACCGTTTGACCCAGCTATCCCACTTCTTGGTTTATACCCAAAGGATTTAAAATCAGCATACTACAGTGTTGCAGCCACATCAATGTATTTAGCAGCTCAACTCACAATAGCTAAACTATGGAACAAACCTAGGTGTTCTGCAACAAATGAATGGATAAAGTAATGTGGTATGTATATATGGCGGAATATTAGCCTTAAAGAAGAATGAAATTATGGCATTTGCTGGTAAACTGGAGAATATCATGCAAAGAGAAATAAAACCTATTCCAAAAAACCAAAGGCTGAATGTTTTCTCTGATACATGGATGCTAATTCACAGTAAGGGGATTGGTGTGCTAAGGAAAAATAGAGTTACTTTAGGTAGAGAGGATTGATGGGAGGGAAAGGGCTATGAGAATAGGAAGGACACTAGAATGAATCAGACATTATTACCCTATGTACATAACTATACGACCCGTGGGATTCTACATCATGTACAACCAGAATGAGAAATTACACTCTATTTATATATGATGTATCAAAGTGCATTCTAATGCCATGTATAATTAATTAGAGCAAATAAAAAGTATTTTTTAAACAAGAAAAGAAATGAACAAAATGCATAGGAAGAATTATTAGTAAAGAGCAAAAAATGAGAAAGTAAGTATATTTTGAAAGTTTGCATAAAGAGGAGCTGGGGATATGGTTCAGTGTGAAAGTGTTTTCCTAGCATACACAAGTCCTTGATGCCTCATAAAAGTAAAAAAAAAAAAAAAAAAAAAAAGTGCATAAAGAAACTCTGAAAGACCACAGTGATAAACTTTGCAATAACATAAGAATTAAGAGAAGTCATTTTGTGTATACTAACTGGGGTAACAGAGAAACCAGACCCATGAGTCATGGATGGGAAGGAGAGTTTTGCGTCTTATCTTTTAATACTATTTTCATCTTTGAATACATGAGTGAAATACAATTCTAAATTTAAATTCAGAAGGAATGCCATAGAGTGAATGTTTTTGTCCTCCATAATGTGTATGTTGAAACTCTCACCCCAATTTGATAATATTAGAAGATGGGGACTTTGGAAATGAGCATGGAGCCCTCCCAATAGTATTAGCATCCTTACAAAAGAGATCACAGACAGTTCTCTCTTCTGCTTCTATCATGAGAGACTAGAATAGAAGGATGCCTTAGTATGAGCTGAGAAGCAGATCCTTCCTAGATACCTAACCTGCTGGCATAATGATCTTGGGCTTCTCATGGTCCAGACCTGTAAGGAGTGAATTTCTGTTGTTTATAAGCCATCTAGGATATGGTATTTTTTTAATAGTACCCAAACAGACAAGATGGTATTTTTAACCAAATCTTCAGCATCCATTTTATCTTACCAGAGCCAAATTCACAAAATACATGTCTAGCAAATGCCTACATTTCAGTGTCAATCAATATTACTCTTTTATATGCATATAATGAATATTTTGTGTGATGTAAATATTTTGCAATTAGACAATAGATAAATCATTCATAGTAAATGTTGCAAGCATGTGGGTTTATAAATAAATCTTATTGCTGTGAAGCAAATGTTAATTTGTTTATTATGAGATAAAGCAAAAAGAGCAATTAAATCATCTGAAGATTAACTTCAAGCTCTTGCTTTAGAGAAATGATTTTTATAAAGCCTTTCAAGGAAGTTCAACAGGAAAAAGTCTTATGTCTCTATAACTTTCTTGTCATATATTGGAAGATATTCTTGAGTATGCTAACTTCTTTAACACTGGCCATTTCATAATCTGACTTGAGACAAATGGACTAAATGATAAGAATTATGATTTTGACCAAAGTTTGCACAGATACAGTAAAAAGATTTCTGGGAACTAGGGAACAACCAATCCAAGACCAAGCTGAAGATTGAGCTCACCAGATAATCCTCCTAGTACCCAGGGAATGAAGTGGGTGTTAGGAAATCTTTTTTTGTTATTTTTATTAAAATGATTTTTATTTTTACAGACACATTTTGATTCATTGTACACAAATGGGTTACAACTTTTCATTTCTATGGTTGTACACAATGTATATTCATGCCATTCAGGTAATCATACATATATATAGGATAATACTGTCTGTTTCATTCTACTGTTAGGAAATCTTTAGGGGTTCTTAGTAGATGGGTTGTAATCGAGCTATGCAAGCTTAAGAGAAAGTAACCATTGGCCACTTAGATCTGAAAGTCATCTTTCCTTAAAAAGGCAGATAATATTGTCATTTCCACATCCATAAGTTTCTCATCAAATCATGTGACTAAAACATGACAAAGCTTGTTCTGTATTAGGTCTAAAATTCCTATGCATTCCTTTAAAAATGTGCTTTCAGATGAAATTAGCATGAAATGCCAAAATTCCATGTTAACACAGAATTCGAATGAAAATGAATTGTTCCATGTATTTTCTCCAATTAACTGAAAACTGTTACCAGTTTTGTACAGTTAATCCATGAAATGTAGATATATTGTAAATATCAAAAGTGGAGGAATATAATATCCCAAGAGTTCATAGTACACAATTTTGAAGATTAGGAATGTTGGATATCTTGTAAAATTACTATGTTCAAATTATTCCTAATGTTTATGGTATAACATTAAATAAGCTGGAGTTATGCTATTTTTATTGTTAGTAACAATGTAGCAGTTGGGAGCCTGGACCCCAGAGCCTGGGTTTAAATCCCTGCTCTGTCCCCTGTGAGGGCTGTGACCTGGAGCAATTCCTTGAACTTCCCTATGCCTCTTTCCTCATCTACAAAAGGGATTAAAATGGGATCATTTTCAGAAGATTGTCACGAGTATTAAATGTGTCTTTTTATTGTTAAGAAATAATTTGAGTCTTGGGTTGGGGATATAGCTCAGTTGGTAGAGTGCTTGCCTTGCAAGCACAAGGCCCTGGGTTCAATCCCCAGCACCGTAAAAAAAAAAAAAAAAAAAAAAAGAAATAATTTCAGTCTCAATCACATTATCATCTAATGATTCTAAAACATGATAATCCAAAGAAAATATTACGTATCATTTAACAGAAAATTAAAGAGGCTGTTGAGTACTAGGATGCTAAACAAGGTGTGCTTGCATTTGAATTGGGATTCTTCTTATTAAATGATGATTTTTGGAAATTTACTTACCTTTGTGGGACTTGGTTTCCCCATCTAAAAAGTGCATCTGTAGTAACCTCATTGCATTCCCAAGAGAACTTAATGGATTAACAACCAATGAAGTGCTGGGGCTGTAGTTCAGTGGCAGAGCGCTTGCCTAGCACTTGTGAGGCCTTGGGTTTCATCTTTAGCACCACATGAAAATAAACAAATAAAATAAAGGCATACAGTCCATCTATAACTACAAAAATTTTTAAAAAATGAATGAATGAGTGAATGAATGAATGCTTGAAATAGTCTCCAGTGCACAAAATGTCCTCAATAAATATTAATAATTATTCTTACATATTTTATCTCTTAAAGTGATCATCTGGTTGTGAATATTTTCTGCTTTAAAATCGATGTTGATTGCTGTGTAGCAATGACCAAGATGAATAAAATAAAAAGGGTGTGCCTTAACATAGAGCTTTGTGCCCAAATGGGGTTCACATGGCAAGACAGTCCATTGGGATACAGGAAGAAACCATTAAAATTCCTAAAATAAGAAAAATAGATTTTCAATAATATTTAATAAATACCTCAAACATAGTTCATACAAACAAGGATCAAACCTCAGAATGATTTTTGGTTGAGTGTGGACTTTAGTGTGCTTAGAGATACTGACATAAAAAAAATAAGTAGAACATTAATAGCCAGCACAGTGGATTTCTAGTGCATTTCTGCCATCGATTTACTGCAATTCTAAGCCAGTGGTACCAAGAGTCTCAGGACCAACAGCAACAGCATCATCTGGGGATTTACTAGAAAGGAAAATTCTGGAACCCACCTCAGGCCTACTGAATCAGAAATTCTTTAAGTGAAATTCATTGTCTTTGCTTAACAAACCTTCCAGTGTTTCTGACACAGGTGAAAGATTGAAAAAGCATCCCAGCTAATCATTTATCTAAAATAAAGAGGGTGAACTACTTCCCTTCCCTTCCCTGTCTCCTTTATTGCTTCCATCCTTGATTCTTCTCTTTCTTACATCTGTCCATCATCCGTCTTCCTACCCTGTCTTCTCTTTCTTCATTCACTTCACATATTAAAACTTGAACCAATTTGATTAATCAAAGACTCAACTCATAAATGCTATTATTCATTAGTCAATGAGAAACTTAATTTTATTTTACTCACTGATTCCATTCCATCCTTTTTACTTTCACTTTTCGTGTTATAACCCACTCTTCTCCTGAACAGGGCACTCACTCCTCTGTACTTAAGTCTGTTCTTCCAATGTACCTCCCATTACTTTTTGTGGGAAGATAAAGTTGTCATACTCAATATTTTTTCTACCTATTCTTGTATCTAAAAATAAAATCACTGTCAAGCTACCCATCTAACTTCTAAGCCCTAACATTTTTGACATTTTAAAATAATTATTTAATATATACTAAAGAAACTTGAAAACATTATAACTTGAATTTATGAGAGGAACTCATTAGTATCATAAATTCGCCTGTGATGAGACCTTCAACCTGGGCCTTTAAGTCACACATTGACAATAAAACTAGTTTGCATAACGTAGACAAGAAAAGAAGGAAAGTATGGCCTTAAAATCATTTTAATTGACATTTTAGTTTTGTTATAAACTGATAAAATACCTTCATCAGAAAATAGTCAGTCTAAAGATTATCTTCAACAATTAATGTTTAGGATTTCTACTTGGTCTAAAACATGTCATGAAATGACATGTGATGAAAGTCATCTGAATTGATTTGTACCAGACAATCATGAGCTTTTGTCATCTAAGTAACTGTTTCTATGTGAAAGATTTTGTAAAACTATTCAAAATAAAACATGGGACACTTGAGAAGTAAATCTTCAACATTAGAAGGAGTTATTTAAAAAATCCTACCAGAGTCATACATTGACTTATGAATTGGTTAAGCCAAGTATCAGTAGTTTTCTGTGAAAAAAATTCCAATTGTTTCAAATTGTTCAAATGAGAATTCTGTAAAAGTTAACATGGATTCATGAATTTGATTTCAGGTAAATTATATTGAAGTAAAAAAGACAGTCTTCACTTTGCATGAGTATATGGGATCATAGAAATGACCTTGTATACCAACACTCTGCAAAATACTCTTATTTAAGGGGAAGTCTTGTAAATGTCCCATAATTTTTAAAAACTGTGTTACTGTCCATTACAAATGCATAAAGAAATGAAAATATAACAATACAAATATTTTTAATATATATCCATTCAAAATTTTAGTAGCATTGAAAATATTGTGTTTTACCTGTAAACTCTTATCAGGAAGACCTATTTCTAGAAACTTGAAGAAGACATATTTTATTTTTTCCATGAAAACAACTAAAAACCATAGAAGTTATATTTAAATCAACAAATGAAAACAAAATTTGGAGAGGAAAATTGGCCAGAGACACCAGGACCTGTGGGATAACCCAGCAGTAGGCTCCTTGGGTTTACTTTTTCTGTCCTATACTACACAGATTTGGTGCCGAAGAAGCCAGCAACCCAGAAAGACCAATGGGTACTGTCAAAAAAGGACCCATAAATGTCTGTTATCTCCAAATAAAGGGCCATGAAAAGAGCAATCTAGCAACATATAATGTTTTTAGGCAATAACTCTCTATTTCAAATATTTACCCTTGAATAAAACACTGCAGCCACAATATCAGCCCAGCCTGAGCAGGGAGACTCAACTTCTAACCTCCGAGGCTGTAACAAGGCCCATCTCTTCCCAGCATGGTGGGACTAAAGAAGTCTGAGGCTAGAGCCTTGCTGTGTGGAAGTGAGTCCTCCCACCAGCCACTGTGCAGGGTCAGCAGACACCACCTAGGGAGCCTGGACTTTCACACCTGACCTGAGGTTACCAGGAGCCCCTTGCATTCCCCACAGGGATGGTGGTAGAGGTGAAGAGTCAGTGAGGACTTTCAACAGTGCCCATAGGTATGAGGCTTGAGGCCAGTGTTGGTGGAGACCTCCTGGAGAGCAGTAATAAGACACTTCTGTGTCTTTCAGCCAGTAAAGAAGGCCTGGTGGAAAAACAAGGAAGCCAGAAGCCCCTCTCTCATGATGTCTATAAGGTTGCGAGGGAGAATCTGCTTTTCTTTCTTTTTTTTTTTTTTATTGTAAACAAATGGGATACATGTTGTTTCTCTGTTTGTACATGGCGTAAAGGCATACCATTTGTGTAATCATAAATTTACATAGGGTAATGTTGTTTGATTCATTGTTATTTTTTCCCTTCCCCCCCACCCCTCCCACCCCTCTTTTCCCTCTATACAGTCCTTCCTTCTTCCATTCTTGCCCCCCTCCCTAACCCTAACTATAACCCTAACACTAACCCCTCCCACCCCCCATTATGTGTCATCATCCACTTATTAGCGATATCATTCGTGCTTTGGTTTTTTGAGACTGGCTTATCTCACTTAGCATGATATTCTCCAGTTTCATCCATTTGCCTGCAAATGCCATAATTTTATCATTCTTTATGGCAGAGTAATATTCCATTGTATATATATACCACAGTTTCTTTATCCATTCATCAATTGAAGGACATCTAGGTTGATTCCACAATCTGGCTATTGTGAACTGAGCAGCTATGAACATTGATGTGGCTGTATCTCTGTAATATGCTGATTTTAAATCCTTTGGGTATAGGCCAAGGAGTGGGATAGCTGGGTCAAATGGTGGTTCCATTCCAAGTTTTCTAAGGAGTCTCCATACTGCTTTCCAGAGTGGCTGCACTAATTTGCAGCCCCACCAGCAATGTATGAGTGTACCTTTCTCCCCACATCCTTGCCAACACCTGTTGTTGCTTGTATTCTTGATAATCGCCATTCTAATTGGGGTGAGATGGAATCTTAGGGTGGTTTTGATTTGCGAGAATCTGCTTTTCTACTCCACCTGTCAATCCTACCTTCCAACTTCTCCTGCCAGAGCACTGTCAAAACAAACAAACTAACTAACTAACAAAATCAGCTAAACAAAGGCTTAAATAGATTCTGGTCTCACAATATGATCTTCAAAATTGCAGGCTCAAATCAGACGTTATTTGTTATACTAAGAACCAGGAAAATCTCAACTTGAATGAACAAAAGACAACAGACTTCAACACTGAAGTGACAAAGATTTTGGAATTATCTGACAATGATCATAAGCCAGCCTTCATAAAGTGCTTCAATGGGCAATTAGGAAGACACTTGAAACAAGTGAGAAATTATGATATTTGAACACAATAGAGTATTATGCAGTCACAAAGAGTGAAAGGCTGTCATTGGCAAGAAAATGGAACTGGAGGATATCATGTTAAGTAAAATACAGGCAGCTAGGTATTACATGTTCTTTCTCATATATGGAAATTTTAGAGAGAGAGAGAGAGAGAGAGAGAGAACCTTAAAGTAAAAGAGTGGTTGCTAGGGACAGGGAAGGGTGTGAGGGGAAGGTAAGGTGTGTGGAAAAGGTAGAAAAACAAGTGGATGAATATGATCAATGCATGATATATTTATGTGTGGAAATACCACCCTCCTGAGGTTGTAATGGGAACTGCCTCATTCCCTACCCTTTACCTGGCTCAACTTTTAGCCCACCCAGATGGAAACAATAACAAAATTCACTATCTGTCATTAATCTTAGGGTACTAATTCTAGCAGCTTCTTCTTCTTCTTCTTCTTCTTCTTCTTCTTCTTCTTCTTCTTCTTCTTCTTTTTCTTTTTCCCCCAGTACTCAGGGCACTCAACTACTGAGCCACATCCCAGCCCTATTTTGTATTTTATTTAGAGACAGGGTCTCACTGAGTTGCTTAGCTCTCCTCATGCTGAGGCTGGCTTTGAACTCTTGATTCTCCTGCCTCAGCCTCCTGAACTGCTGGGATTACAGGCATGTGCCACCATGCCTGGCTACTTCTAGCTTCTTGATATGCAATGTGAATATATTTTTGATATTGCTAAATTTTTATTGGTGCAATTAATGTGTTAATAATCACAATAATAATATTTTTTAAAGAAATAAATGAGAAAAAATAGAAACTGTCAGCAAAGAAATAGAAGATGAAAAAATAGAATATGAAATTTTAGGACTGACAGATATAATAAGTGAAATTTAAAAAGGTCAATGGATAACTCAGAACACAAGGGGCAGAGACAAGAATCAGTAAACTTGCAGACAGAGAAATAAAAATTATCCAATCTGAAAGACAGAGCATCTCAAGAGATGTGTGACACTATACCAAAATATGTCACATTGTGTCATGAGAGTATTGGAAGAAGAAAAGGTGGGGCTTCAGGTTCAATTACAGAAAAAAAAATGTCAAATATTTCCCAAAATAATTTGACAAAAATAAACCTACAGCTTCAAGGAACCAAGAAAATCCCAAACAGAATAAAGTCAAAGAAAACCTATAAATAACAATGGAGTACATAAGCCCGATTCTGAAGGCTGTCAAGGAGGGTGAGGTAAAGATGTCACCCTGAGGTAGCTGTATCGGTTTTGCCATGTGGATGGACATACAAGCACATAATGGTCATCAACAGGACAGTTGCTATGGTGAACCTCTGTGCAGTTTGCCATGGGATACAAGGAAGAGGAAGCTGGAAGGACCTAAAACCCAAAAGAAAGGGGCTTGGACAGTGACGTATGAGCAGTCAACTGACAAAAGGAAAAGCAAGAACAGGGACAAGAATGCCTGAAACAGTGTGGTGTGAATATATATTTTGTTATTGATGAACTGCAACTGGCACAGTGTATAGTGGAAACACAGGAGAGGGTGCTGGATGCTACGCCAGTATTGGAAAGATATGCAATGAAGTACTGAGAGTTCCCAATTTTCTTCGGGGAATTTAGTAAGATGCCGATAATTCCACTAGTGTGTGACTTGAGGAGTGGAGAGAAGGTCTCTCCAAAGCACCTTCCTGATGACTTGTGTGGTCATGAAGATCAAAACTTTAGATTGAGATATTACATGTCTGACAAGGACTGGGGATGTGGCTTAGTGGTAAAGCGCTTGCCTAATATGTTTGAGTCCCTGAATTCAATTCCCAGCAATGCAAAAAAAAAAAAAAAAAAAAAAAAGAATGAGTAAATGCCTTTGTCAAAAATGCCCTTCACTTTCTTAATGGAAATAATAAAATAAGTCACTATCTGCCATTAATGTAGGGTACCTACTACTTCCAGCTTCTTGATCTGCAATGTATAGATGTTCTATGAGAGAAACATGTAAATAAACTTTGTTGTAGGACAAATCAGAATATTAATGTAGCATAGGGGCATCTGTGTAGAAATTAATGCAGATGTAAAAGAAATTTTTGGAGTCTCAATTTCATTAATTTAAATGTGAGTAAAAAAGATCAAAACAAGTGAATACATTAGTGGATTTTAATTTTTGGAAGTCTTGAAAAGTAAGACTTTTTTAAGTAACGCAATTTCAGAAGCATTGTTTCCTTTCTTTTAATAATTCCATTCTATTCCAAGTCACAAGATTGGGTCTTTGTCTCTGAGTCTAGGAAATCTTCATGCTTCTCCATTCTCAGGCTCTTCAAGAACAAATTACTAATGTGGCTAAAACCAAACTATCAATTAACATTTCATGGTAGGGCATATATTTTCCACAAACTTGGATGGAATCCCATCTCCTCAAGTAGGAGACACTAAAAGTTACATCTGCAGGCATTGGTCTCGTAGCACACTGCCCCGAAAGATTCAAGCAAATCAATGTTTTAAGTTCCAGTTTTAACATTTTAAGTAACTGTTGATCACCTAGTGATCTCAAACAAAAAAATCAGTCACATTATTGGTAATGAATCAAGAAAATAGCTTATTGCTTCATGAAAAGAAATTAAACAGTGAAGTCTTGAAATACTGTGGTCAGACTAAATATGGAATGCACAGCCGAAAGAAATGTGTTTATTTCTGGGAAGTAACTGTGCTCTGTAAGCCAAAATGAAAGAAACACATAGGCAATACACCATTTAAATACAGTGTTTTTTGTGGGAATTAGGAAAACCATTTGTACAATTATGATACCGCAAGAAAGAAAATGAACATTATTAGCAATTATTCACAGAAGACCCTCAGAAGTATATCTGTTGATGACTACAAATTTCTTCTATAAATATTTATTGAGTAGGTAAACTTGTACCAGGCACTCTTCGAGCACTAGCCTCATAATGGTGAACAAACTAGATAAGAGCCATGCCTTCATTACACTTGTGTCCTCTGTTAGTCAACTTTCTGTTGTTGTGAAACAACAACTGAAAAAAAAAAAAATCAACATAATGAAGGACATGGTTGATTTTGGCTCATGGTTTCAGAGGTTTCTCTTCACAGTCACTTGGCCCTGTGGCTTTGGACTTATGGCTGCTTGGTACTCATGGTGTGGGAGCATGTGGCAGAGGAATCCTGTACCCTTCACAGCAGCCAGGAAGCAGAGATAGAAGAGGGAGCCAGAGTCTCAAAATTCCTTCTAAGGGCACAACGGAATGATCTAACTTCTTCCCTTAGGCCCCATCTCCTACGGTTTCCATCACCTCCCAGTGGCGCCAAGGAATGGGGACCAAACCTCCGACACAGGGGCCTTTGTGGGACATTCAGGATCCAAACTCTAGCAGAAATGAAAGAAAACTAAATCAAGAATTCAATTTATTTGACTGATCAGATCACAGATGTAGTTTGTGTTCTGTACTTGAAACATAGTACTAGGTGTTTAGGCTTATGAGGATATACAATCCCTGAACATTGTTTCTATTTGTACTGGGGGAGGGAAGACATATACAGACTAGATTGAGATTTATCCACTACTTAAGCAAGCTAATTTAATCATATGAGAACAAAGAAGATGCACAGATCTATTGTTGCAGATCTGTTGATGCAGTACAGATCCTGTTGTTGCTTTTTTTGTTCTAACATTGTTCTTAAAGGAAATGATTTTTAAATTGTAAATGTCAGAACAAATCTATTTGGAAATTGAGACATTTTGAATAAATTACCATTTGACAAATGATCCCAAATGTAAACATTCCCACTTTCTCTGTAAAATACTCACAAAGATAGAAAAAATGTATTCACCCTCCAATTAATTACAGTGAATTCATTAAAAGAATCTTGGAGTAATTTCCACTGGGGTGGTGGTGGTAAGAAATTTAAAAATGACAGATGAAGCAAACTTTCTAGACTGAAATGACTTTCCAAACCCCTTGGCTGTTAACCATTATCTCCCCACATATTTCAGAAATATAAATCGGTATTGACCATGTAAACATGAGTCATTTTCTTGGATAGTAAAAATTCTTAGTGGTGCTTTGTTAAATCAGATAATGCTTTCTGGCATTCATCATTCCTGATACATCAGTATAGGGGGAAATAAAGAGTATTATTATCACAGTGTTTTGCAGAAAAATGGCGCCTCAGTATGACCATGTTCTGATCCTTGGAACCTATGAATCTTACCTTACTCAGGAAAAGAGACTTCACATCTGTAATCAAATGAAGAATTTTGAGATGGCACATTATCCTAGATTATCCAAATGGGTCCATATAATCACAAGAATCCTTGTAAGAAGAATACACAAACGGTTGGCGTCAAAGAAGAAGGCTGTGTATTGGCAGAAACAGAGATTGGATTGATGTGCTTTGAAGATGGGGAACAGACAATAGCCAAGGAATATAGGTATCCTCCAGCTACTGAAGAAAGTAAGGAAGTGGATTCTCTCACCAGAGCTTGCACAAGGACCCAGCCCTACTGGCACCTTGAGTTTGACCCAGTAAAGCTGATTTAAGATGCTTAACCTCCAGAATGACAGAAGAATAAATCTGCATTCTCTAAAGCCACTGTTATCTTTTTAATAATAGTAGTAGGAAATAAATACAGTTACTATAACTTAATGTTATAAACTTAAAGCCATTTGACCTTCATTCTTTTTGCATGTCTATGAATTTTTAAAAGTTCTACAATGAACTTAGATTGCCTTGGGGAATAGAAAAAAAGACAGTAAGTTTCATTAATTAGTGATCATATATAGATTGGATTTGTGACTTATTTCTATGTAAAGATTAAAAATAACAGTGATCTCAAGGAGTCTTTTTTGCATTCTGGATTCCTATTGGTAAAAATGTTCTTTCCGTTTCCTTATTATTATGATACTGTGTTTTTGTTTGCCTGTTACTTTTTATAATTTATTCTATTTTTATAATTTTAGCAGCTATTTATCTGTTTAAATATATTGCTACTGTTAATTCATTCTTCTTTCTTGTTATAATCATAGAATCCTAACCCCATGTCCCATGCCCTGCCCTGAGCATGGCTTGTAAGGTGTTAATTGCTGATTTCTCACGTAGGCTAATTCTAACTTCACAGCTTCACAATGTCTTTCCTGGAAGATCTCTCATGACAACAATGCATGATTCTCATGATCATTGCTTCTTTAATTATTAAGGTGTCTAGGCTAAATAATATAATCTTTCTTAATTATTCTCATATTCTCCTAAATTTTAGTTTATTGCATTTCCATAAGTTTTAATATATTCCTATGCCTTTATGAAAAATCAGTAGTCATAAGAACTGTTTCATATGTTTCTTGACCAACACCACTCCTTCTGGAAAGTGCTTTAGTGATTTCTTCTCAGATTCTATAAAAGTGACCTCATCACTGATTTTTATAATTTAATAACAATAACAATAACCTTACAATTTCCTGAGAGGGATTTCCTTAAATTTACACCCCTATGAAAACATTTCCACAATGTTCTGTGTCATGTATTTTTCTCCTCCACTTCTTTAATCATATAAGAAAAAAAATCAGTGGAAATGATTTCACTCAAATGATAATTTTTCCTTTGTGTTCTTATTTGTCGCACCTATAAAACAAACAAACAAGATGTCGTCAGGTTTCTTGAGTAATTATTTCTAACCTATGCTGTCAGAGTCTATCATTCAGATGAGAATTTAATAATAAAAAAGTATAAAGTGTTTCAATTACTTTGGAAAATAGTTTTTTAAAAAAAATTATTTCAAGATATTTTATTTTCAAAACAGGTCACAACATTAAGCTTCTGGCCCATTTTGCCATTGTGCAAGCTACAAATGCTTGCTGGGCAGCTAAGAGGGCACTCTTTAGTAGCTTGTTTGAAAAGTGAATAAAAATCCATATAAAACAAATATTTAAACAGTTTCCATAGGAACACAGATAAGTGTGACCCCATCTTCTAGTCTTCCATATTTCTGCATCTGTGCCAACCCTACTGTTATAAAGACATTTCAAAACTAGCCGTAATTAAGTTAAATGGTCCCCCCAGATTCCTTAACTTAAGCTAAACCTGCAGTGAACAGCTACAGAGTGGCATCTACACATTGATACTAGTGGAGTCACATACCGCTGAGGGACGTTTCATGCTGCCTTCCTGAGCACAAGGCACAGGCAGAGTGCCGACGTCTTGCTCCTCCACTTGGGGTGGGAAGCCGTGGTTCTGGATTTGCTGCATACATTGCCATGTTGGTCCTGAGGTCCCATAATAGAGAATTGGCGTCCGGAAACCATTGAAAGTAGAAGCAGGGGCAACAGTGTATGCGCCCAAGTTTCCAAAAAGTATCAATCACCCACATGCATTTCAGGCAGGTCACAAGGCTTGAGAATCCGATCAAGGCCATCACATGTTGGTTCCCATATGCTGGATGAATATTACTCCTCATCTGGTTTAGGTCTCTTCTGCAGCAGGAGCTTTACATGTGCATAATTTGAAGAGATCACCAGTGTGATCAACCCAGCACTGGACAAATTCTTTCCATCAGACTCTGGAGTGAGGCTCATAGCTGAGCCAGGCAGATACTCTGCTGCCTCAACTTTCATGCTTACAGTTAAAATCATTGCCAAAAAAATTATATTAAAGGAACAAACAGGCTCTGATAATGAAGATGAGTCAAATAAACAGACCTTTATTTATTATGTGAATGATAGAGTATACAGATCATTTAATTGCATCCTTTATGATCATGCACATGTAAACCCCCTGCTGCAGAAAAATAGTTTTTCCATGGCAGTTATGTTCCCTAAAGGTGCAGGTATTTAAACACTGGTCCCTTAGGACAGTGACACCAAAAAGTGCTCTGAACTTTTTGGAGGAGGATCCCTCCCTATGGGAGGTCCTTCAACCATTAGAGACATGTTCTTGAAGATTATTGTGGGACCTGACTTTTTTTCTTTTCCTAGCCATGAGGTAAGCAGTTTGACCTGTCATGTACTCCCTGCTATTGGCATATGGCATGCCTACAAGATGTCCAAAACAATCGGTCCACCCACTTTTAGACGGGAACCTCCAAAAACTGTGAACCTTCTCTCTTTATAAATGAATTATCACAGATATTTCATTATAGTGATAGAAAACTGACTAATGGGCATTTTTGCTCTAGGTATTATGGTTCTTTTTCAAATTCAAGATTCATACCTTAGTGTTTCACATATCTGATTAAATCGAATTAATTTGATTGGGTTAATACCTATAATAGTTCATAAATGGAAAAATTCAAACAATTGTTACCAATTGTTTAAGAGAACTTGACATATGTTGGAGAAAAGATAGCCTTGTTAACAAATGGTGATAGGAAAACTGGATATCCTTATGTAGAAGAATGAAACTAGATTCCAGTATTTCATCCTGCATAAAAGGCAACTGAAGTGGAGGAAAGACCTAGAAATGAGACCAGAGTCTTTGCAACTGTTAGAATAAAACATAGGCTCAACACTCCTACACATTGACTCAGGCACATTTTTCCTTAATGAGAACCCCTAAGGCACATACAACAAAACCAAGAATCAATAAGTGGGATAGCGTCAAATTAAAAAGTTTCTGCTTAGCAAGAATTAAGTTTTTGCTTGCAAATAATTAAGAGTGTGAAGAGGAAACCTCCAGAATGGGAGAAGATCTTTGTCAATTACTCCTTTGATGGGAGATTAATATCCAAAATATAAAAAGAATTTTAACAAACTTAACCTCTCAAAATAAAGAAAATAAAAAAGCAATCTAGTCAATAAATGGGCACAACAATTAAATAGACTTTTCTGAAAATAAGAAACAAAAATGGCCAACAAATATATGAAAAAAATGTTCAACATGCCTAGCAATCAGGGAAATGCAAAACAAAATTACATTAAGATTTCATCTTGTTCCAGTTAGTAATCATCAATAGTATAAATAGTAATAAAGAAGTCATGAAGTTGTGAGGAAAAGATGCTCATGCATTATTGGTGGGGCTGCAGATTAGCATGACAACTTTAGAAAGCAGTATGGAGATCCCTATAAAGGCCACCATATGACCCAGTTATCTCATTCTTTGGTATTTATCAAAAAGATCTAAAATCAGTATACTATAGTGATACGGGCACATCAATGTTTGTAGCAGTGCAATTTAAAATAGCCAACTGATGGAACCAGCCCAGGTGCTGGATAAAGAAAATGTGATATGTATACATAATGGAGTTTTACTGGGTAATAAAGAAGAGTGAAATTATGTCCTTTGCTGGTAAATGGATGTCAGCTTTTTTACTGCTGTGACTAAATGATCTGACCAGCACAATTTAGAGGAGGAAAGGTTTATTTGAGGACTCACTGTTTCAGAGATCATAGTCTTCTATGGAAGGCTGGCTCCATTTCTCTGGGCTCCAGGTGAGGCAGAACATCATGTCAGAAGAGTGTGTCAGAGGGAAGCAGCTCACATCATCAGGAAGGAGAGAGAGAGAGAGAGAGAGAGAGAGAGAGAGAGAGAGACAGACTCCATTCTCCAGATACAAAATATACACCCCATAGCCATGCCCCAATTCCTATCTCCTGCAGTCACACCCTACCACTTCAATTAATCCCATCAGGGATCAGTTCACTGATTGGATTAAGACTCTTACAATGCAATCATTTCTCCTCTGAACCTTCCTGCATTGTGTCACATGTGAACTTTTGGGGGATACAACCAAACCATAACAGGATGAAACTGGGAAGCATCATGCTAAGTCACATTAGCCAGATTCAGACAAGGGTTGAATGTTCTTTCTCATATGCAGAAGGAAGCTACAGCAATATAAGAAAAAAATGGGGAGGGGGGAAATCCCTTGAAAACAGAAGGAATATTGGTGGAATAGAGGAAAGGAAATGAGGAGGAGGGAATGGGTATGGGAAAAGGGAGGAAGCACAGAATGAATTTGACCATATTATGATACACATTTATAAACCAAGCACAGTGAATTCCTCCTTTATGTATATCTGTATATAGCACCAATTAATAAAAAACAAAAAATATGTAGAAAGAAGACCAGGAGAGGAATAATAGTGGACGGAAAGGGCAAGTATCAGGGACTGAAATGGAACAAATTATATTACATACCTATATGGTTCACCCCTCTATTATAATGCACTTTTAAAATATTTTAAAAATGAAAAAAATTCATTTTAATTTACCATTCTACTACAAATTTTTATATTAACCTTGCAGTTTCATCAAAAAGCATTTGCATTTTACATAGTTTTTTCAAATTATCCATTGATTGTTTCTGCTGGTTTTTATTAAATATTTTCTATGTTTTATTAAAAGATGAGAAATAAATTTGCACTTAAATAAAAATAAACGTTGCCAGAGACCTTTTGTCAATCTAACTTTCTGCATTTCAGGATGGTCAAATTATATTTTTAGAATGGAAAAATTTAGGTAATAAAATAAAATAAAAATATTTTATTTAAAAATTCTCTGTGGTATGGTCTGTGAGTCCCCTAAAATTGTTGAGTCTTAAGACCAATGTGATCGTATTAAGAGGAGAAGTCTTTTAGAGGGGATTACTTCTTGGAAGTAGAGCCCTCCTGGATGGGATTATGGTCCTTAAAAAGGCTTGAGGGAGTTGGATTTTCTCCTTTTCATCCTTTCTGCTCTGGGAAGACACCAGCATTCATCCTCTGGAGATGGAAGCAGTGAGGCTGCTCTTGTGTTTACTATTCTCTCCGGCAAATTATCCCATCCGTAGCCTAAGACGTATTTTCTTTAAATCCACCGATCTCCTCTTTTACTGCTACCTCCACTGTTTTCATAGTGCTCCTAGGTGGAAACTCCATGATCTATTGCAAATGAAGTTATTTACCTTGGGAAAAGATTGTAATTTATCTGTTTTATGACCTAGTTTTCCAAGGCAACATTTCTAGCATGACTCTGGGCCTGATTGTGTGGACAATTCCAGGCTTCTCTGAGTGACAGCCCTACTCCAGGAGTCACATACTCAATGTGAAGACAAGCAGCCGCTAGAGGTCCTCTTGGCTGCCTCTTATGATACAGAACCAGGACATCCCAAATTGAGACAATGGGAATCCCAGTCCCGGTTTTCTCTTTATGATGCACCACAATTTCACACATGGGAGATGGATTCAGGAAGAGAGCCCTTAACTCTCAACACACTATTTGGGACAAGAGGTAACTTGAGCAAAATGAAAAATATGACAGTCCTGTTCCTACTTGGAAATCCTGACTGAGTGTGAAGGATGGAGATTGCTGTGTTTGGTTACAGCATCTTCACATGGAATCTCAGCCTCATTGTTATAGGAGGTTTATGGGAGGAAATGATTGTAGTTAAAATGGATTGACTCTTCCCTTTCTTACATACTTTCAAATAGATTTTTCTTTCTTAGAAGTTTGTTTATTTGCTATCTGTCCTTATACCAGATCCAGAACAATTAAATGGTTATTTTTTAAAAATTGTGGAGGAATAGGTGGCAGATTAGGGGAAGGGTGAATTTTCCAGTTGCTCAGTGGCTTGGCACACAAGCAGCTGGAGCATTGCTTCTTGGCAAGGTTAGTAGCACGAAAATTCACTGAAGTTCAATATCCAACAGTAAGAAAATTATAGAGACAAACAACTTTAGGAAATTTGAACATAAGACAAGAAATAATCCATTGGAGCCATGCTAGCAGTGCTGGCAGTATTGGCTCACACAGATGGGAGGGGTGATACCAGCAGAGAAAGAGAAAAACACTGTGGAAACAGTTTGGCCCAGGAGAACTTATGGAACAGAGAGGCAGTCCGATCTTAACTGAAACAGAAGCAGCTCAGCAAGCTGGTGTGCATGCTTCAGGTTTCTGAACTGGTAATCAAAGACCTGAGGCAGGGAGTCATCTTAAAGTGGCTGTGCACAGGGTGAATTATATCTGCTGTTGTGCAGTGGCAAACTGAGAGGCGTTGATGGTTCAAATAACACTGAGCCTGTTGGCTGAAGTTAAAAGGTACCAGGAACCCTGGACTTATCATGAGTGAGAACTATACACCAAAGCACACACTCTTAAAAGAGGGAGAGGAATACATCTCAACAGATACTCCAGTGTAAGACCTCAAGACCTCAGAAAACATGAGAAAAAAGCAAACAAGTCTTCCCCAATATTTACATTCCCCCAACAATGGAACTCTCAGATATGGCAGGGATGAAATTCCAGAGAAAGACTGTAAAAATTAATTATTAAAATGTTTAATAAGCTTAAAGAAGACCTAAGAAATGACTTCTGAGAGCAAGCAAAGGAGGTGAAAGGCCATTTCAATAAGAAGATAGATACTCTGAGAAGAAAGTAATCAGAATTTCTGTAAAGAAAAGACACAATGAATCAAATAAAAAATTCAACTGGCTGTATCACCAACAGATAAGATTACACGGAAAACAGAAATTCAGGCCTTGAACACAGTGCATGTGAACTTTAACACTCACTAAGCAGTAAAGAAGAAAAATGCCCTCATCAGGATATGTAAGTACACTGAAACAGCATCAAGAGACCAAACTTAAAAGAGTCATTGTGTTAAAAGAGAGCAAGGAGATAAGGGCTAATGGGGCTTGTTGTTGGTTTCTTCTCTGTGTAGTGTTTATCTGTAATGCTAGACTAATGGTCATGAATTCTTTTAGTTTATCCTTGTTGTGAGATTTTTTTTTTTTTTTTTTTTTTTAATTTCTACTTCCATTCTGAAAGATAGCTTTGCTAGTATAGCCATCTTGGTTGGTAGTTGTTTTCTTTTAGAGTTTGGATTATTTCATTCCAGGCCCTTCTGGATTATAGAGTGTGAGCTGAGTTGTCAGAAATGAGCTTTATTGATTTACCTCTAAATATGATCTGACATTTTTTTTTTTGATCTGACATTTTTCTCTTGCAGTTTTTATCCATGTTTGTTCATTTCAATCATGATGTGTTTTAGAGAAGTTGTTTTTTATATTATTTGGGGTTCTATATGTATCCTGTATGTGTATGTCCACCTAATACCTAAGGTTTGAAAAATTTTCTACTATTAGTATAATATTTATATTGTAAATTTTCTACTATTATTATACTGAAAATGTTCTTTGAAAAAGGAGATATCACCACACACATTTCTGAAATCTAGAGGAACATTAGGGACTATTTTGAAAACTTATAGTCTAATAAATCTGGAAATCTAGAAGATACTGAAAATTTCTAGACACATATGACCTACCAAATTGAATTAAGAGGGTATAGAAAATCTACAAAGACCAATATCAAGTAATGAGATTAAAGTAGTAATGAAAAGCCTCCAAAAAGGAAAAGAAAAAAGAAAAACATAGGAAAAGGTGAATTCTCAAGTTCTACCAGACCTTTAAAAAAGAGTTAATGTAAATCCTCCTTAAATTATTCAATGAAATGGGGAGAGAGCATTCCAAATTGAGTCTATGCTGTTTTCCAACCCAGCATCATTCACAGAAAAACACACATCTAGGAAGGAAGACATCAGACCAGTATTCCTAATGAAAATAAATGTAAAAATTCTTTTTTTTTTTTATTATAAAATTGTAAACAAATGGGATACATGTTGTTTCTCTGTCTGTACATGGCGTAAAGGCATACCATTTGTGTAATCATAAATCTACTTAGAGTAATGTTGTTTGATTCATTCTGCCATTTTTTCCCTTCCCCCCCTCCCCTCCCACCCCTCCCCTCCCTCTATACAGTCCTTACTTCCTCCATTCCTGCCCCCCTCCCTAAACCCAACTCCAACCCCAACACTAACCCTTCCCACCCCCCATTATGTGTCATCATCCACTTATCAGCGAGATCATTCTTCCTTTGGTTTTTTGAGATTGGCTTATCTCACTTAGCATGATATTCTCCAGTTTCATCCATTTGCCTGCAAATGCCATAATTTTATCATTCTTTATGGCTGAGTAATATTCCATTGTATATATATACCACATTTTCTTTATCCATTCATCAATTGAAGGACATCTAGGTTGGTTCCACAATCTGGCTATTGTGAACTGAGCAGCTATGAACATTGATGTGGCTGTATCTCTGTAATATGCTGATTTTAAGTCCTTTGGGTATAGGCCAAGGAGTGGGATAGCTGGGTCAAATGGTGGTTCCATTCCAAGTTTTCTAAGGAATCTCCACACTGCTTTCCAGAGTGGCTGCACTAATTTGCAGCCCCACCAGCAATGTAAGAGTGTACCTTTCTCCCCACATCCTCGCCAACACCTGTTGTTGGTTGTATTCTTGATAATTGCCATTCTGATTGGGGTGAGATGGAATCTTAGGGTGGTTTTGATTTGCATTTCTCTTATTACTAGAGATGTTGAACATTTTTCCATATGTTTGTTGATTGCTTGTATATCTTCTTCTGTGAAGTGTCTATTCATTTCCTTAGCCCATTTGTCGATTGGATTATTTACATTCTTGGTGTAGAGTTTTTTGAGTTCTTTATAGATTCTGGAGATTAGCGCTCTATCTGAAGTATGATTGGCAAAGATTTTCTCCCACTCTGTAGGCTCTTTCTTTGCATTGCTGATAGTTTCCTTTGCTGAGAGAAAGCTTTTTAGTTTGAATCTATCCCAGTTATTAATTCTTGCTTTTATTTCTTGTGCTATGGGAGTCCTGTTGAGGAAGTCTGGTCCTAAGCCGACATGTTGAAGCTCTGGACCTACTTTTTCTTCTATAAGATGCAAGGTCTCTGGTCTGATTCCGAGATCCTTAATCCATTTTGAGTTTAGTTTCGTGCATGGTGAGAGATATGGGTTTAGTTTCATTCTGTTGCATATGGATTTCCAGTTCTCCCAGCACCATTTGTTGAAGAGGCTATCTTTTCTCCATTGCATATTGTTGGAACCTTTGTCTAGTATGAGAAAATTGTATTTATTTGGGTTTGTGTCTGTGTCCTCTATTCTGTACCATTGATCCACCTTTCTATTTTGGTACCAATACCATGCGGTTTTTGTTACTATTGCTTTGTAGTAGAGTTGAAGATCTGGTATTGCGATACCCCCTGCTTCACTCTTTCTACCAAGGATTGCTTTAGCTATTCTGGGTTTTTTATTCTTCCAGATGAATTTCATAATTGCTTGCTCTATTTCTGTAAGGTACATCATTGGGATTTTAATTGGAATTGCATTGAATCTGTATAGCACTTTTGGTAGTATGGCCATTTTGACAATATTAATTCTTCCTATCCAAGAACATGGGAGATCTTTCCATCTTCTAAGGTTTTCTTGAATTTCTTTCTTTAGTGTTCTGTAGTTCTCATTGTAGAGGTCTTTCACCTCTTTTGTGAGATTGATTCCCAAGTATTTTATTTTTTGGGGGGCTATTGTGAATGGGGTAGTTTTCCTAATTTCTCTTTCTGAAGATTCATCGCTTATGTATAGAAATGCCTTAGATTTATGTGCATTGATCTTATATCCCGCTACTTTACTGAATTCACTTATGAGATCTAACAGTTTTCTGGTGGAATTTCCTGGTTCCTCTAAGTATACAATCATATCATCAGCAAATAGGGATAGTTTGAGTTCTTCTTTTCCTATTCGTATCCCTTTAATTTCTTTGGTCTGTCTAATTGCTCTGGCTAGAGTTTCAAGGACGATATTGAATAGAAGTGGTGAAAGAGGGCATCCCTGCCTTGTTCCAGTTTTTAGAGGGAATGCTTTCAGTTTTTCACCATTTAGAATGATATTAGCAATGGGTTTAGCGTAGATGGCCTTTACAATGTTAAGGAATGTTCCCACTATCCCTATTTTTTCTAGTGTTTTGAGCATGAAGGGGTGCTGTATTTTATCAAATGCTTTTTCTGCATCTATCGAAATAATCATGTGATTCTTGACTTTAAGTCTATTGATATGGTGAATTTCATTTATTGATTTTCTGATGTTGAACCAACCTTGCATCCCTGGGATGAAACCCACTTGATCATGGTGCACTATCTTTTTAATATGTTTTTGTATGCGATTTGCTAAAATTTTGTTTAGAATTTTTGCGTCGATGTTCATTAAGGATATTGGTCTGAAATTTTCTTTCCTCGATGTGTCTCTGTCTGGTTTAGGAATCAGGGTAATATTGGCTTCATAGAATGAGTTTGGGAGAGTTCCCTCCTCTTCTATTTTCTGGAATACTTTGAGAAGTATTGGAATGAGTTCTTCTTTAAAAGTTTTGTAGAACTCGGCTGAGAACCCATCTGGTCCTGGACTTTTCTTTGTTGGTAGGCTTTTGATGACTTCTTCTATTTCATTACTTGAAATTGGTCTATTTAAATTGTGTATGTCCTCCTCGTTCAGTTTAGGCAATTCATATGTCTCTAGAAACCTGTTGATGTCTTCGAAATTTTCTATTTTGTTGGAGTATAGATTTTCAAAATAGCTTCTAATTATGTTTTGTATTTCGGTCGTGTCTGTTGTGAAACCAAAGGAATGAACAATCTATTTGAAGAAATAATATCAGAAAATTTCCCAAATCTGAAGAATGAAATGGAAAATCAAGTCCAAGAGGCTTATAGGACTCCAAATACACAAAATTACAACAGACCCACACCAAGGCACATTATAATGAAAATACCTAACATACAAAATAAAGACAGAATTTTAAAGGCTGTGAGAGAAAAGAACCAAATTACATTCAGGGGGAAGCCAATACGGATATCAGCAGATTTTTCAATCCAGACCCTAAAAGCTAGAAGGACCTGGAACAACATTTTTCAAGCTCTGAAAGAAAATGGATGCCAACCAAGAATCTTATACCCAGCAAAACTTACCTTCAAATTTGACGATGAAATAAGATCATTCCACGATAAACAAAAGGTAAAAGAATTTACAAAAAGAAAGCCAGCATTACAGAACATTCTCAGCAAAATATTTCATGAGGAAGAGATAAAAAACAAAGAAGCAAATCAGCAAAGGGAGGAATTATCCTAAAGGAACTGTCAAATAAAGGAGGAACCAAGATGTGTCAAAAATTTTAAATATGAACCAAATGACTGGGAATACAAATCATATCTCAATAATAACCCTGAATGTTAATGGCCTGAATTCATCAATCAAAAGACATAGACTGGCAGATTGGATTAAAAAGAAAGATCCAACAATATGTTGCCTGCAAGAGACTCACCTCATAGAAAGAGATACCCATAGACTAAAGGTGAAAGGATGGGGAAAAACATACCATGCACATGGGCTCAGCAAAAAAGCTGGAGTATCCATCCTCATTTCAGATAATGTGGACTTCAAGCCAATGTTAGTTAGAAGGGATAAAGAAGGACATTTCATACTGCTTAAGGGAAGCATAAATCAGCAAGGTATAACAATCATAAACATCTATGCCCCAAGATACATGTATGTTAAACAAATCCTTCTCAATTTCAGAAACCAAATAGACCATAACACAATAATACTAGGTGATTTTAACACGCCTCTTTCACCACTAGACAGATCTTCCAAACAAAAATTGAACAAAGAAACCATAGATCTCAATAACACAATCAATAATTTAGACTTAACAGACATTTATAGAATATACCATCCAACCAAGAGCGAATACACTTTCTTCTCAGCAGCACATGGATCCTTCTCCAAAATAGACCATATATTATGCCACAAAGCTAATGTCAGCAAATACAAGAAGATAGAGACACTACCTTGTATTCTATCAGATCATAATGGATTGAAGTTACAAATTAATGAAAGAGTAAAAAACAGAAACTACTCCAACACCTGGAGATTAAACAATATGCTACTATATGATGAATGGATAACAGAAGATATTAGGAAGGAAATTAAAAAATTCTTAGAGGTAAACGAGAACAAAGAAACAACATATCAAAATCTCTGGGACACTATGAAAGCGGTACTTAGAGGAAGATTTATTTCATGGAGCGCATTTAATAAAAGAAGTAAAACTCAAAAAATAAATGACCTAACACTACAGTTCAAAGCCCTAGAAAAAGAAGAACAGACCAACACCAAAAGTAGTAGAAGACAGGAAATAGTTAAACTCAGAGCTGAAATCAACGAAATTGAAACGAAAGAAACAATACAAAAAATTGACAAAATAAATAGTTGGTTCTTCGAAAAAATAAACAAAATTGATAAACCTTTAGCCACACTAACAAAGAGAAGACGAGAGAAAACCCAAATCACTAAAATTCAGAATGAACAAGGAAAAATTCTTAATAATTTATTATCAAATATTTCTGGATGTGGAGGTGCATGCATGCAATCCTGGTTACTTGGGAGGCTGAGGTAGGAATATTACAAGTTTGAGGTCAACCTAGGCAACTGAGCAAGACCGTGTCTCAGAATAAAAAATAAAAAGAAATCAAGGCATAGCTTAGTGGCAAAGTGCTCTTGGATTCAATTTCCAGTATAAATAATAAATAAATAAACAATAGGAAACCACATGTGAAAACACATTAAGAGGATTGTACACCATGAACAAATTTGATTCATTCCAGGATACATTGCTGATTCAGCATATGTAAATCAGTAAGTTTATTTCATCACATAAATATAATCAAGGAAAAAATTCATGTGATAATCTTAATAGATACAGAAAAGCTTTCAACAAAATCCTGCATCCAAAAATGCTGAAAAAACTAGTGATAGAAGGACCATACTTTAACATCATAAAGGTTATATACAAAAAAACAGAAGCCAACATCATCCTGAATGAAGAAAAACTGAAATCATTTCCTCTAAAGTCAGAAACAAAACAATGATGTCCATTCTCACCACTCCTATTCAATATAGTTCTTGAAACTCCAGCCATAGCAATCAAACAAGTGAAGGAAATTAAAGGGGTACAAATAAGGAAGAGGAACTCAAACTATCTCTGCTGGTGATATAATACTATACTTAGAAGAACCCACTCCCCCACCCCCCAAAAAAATTTCACAGCAAGACTTCTAGAGCTGATAACAAATTCAGCAAAGTTTCAGGTAAAAGGTCAACACATAAACATCAATAGTTTTTCTATACTTCAATCAGCTGAGAAAGAAATCCATAAAACTTTTCCTTTTATAATAGACTAAAAATAATACTTGGGAATAAGTCAAACTGAGGAGGTGAAATATCTCTATAATTAAAACCATAGAATATAAGAAAGAAATTGAACAAGACCTTAGAATAGAAAGACCACCCATGTTCATGGATAGTCTGAATTAATATTGTCAAAATGGTCATATTACCAAAAGCAATCTACAGATTCAACACAATCCTCACCAAAATACCAATGATATTCTTCACAGAACTAAGAAAAAAATCCTAAATTTCATATGGATGAATAAAAGGCCCAGTACAGCCAAAGCAAACTTGAGCAATAAAAGCAGTGCCAGAGAATGGAGAAGACGGTGGAAGAAATTTAGGTAATGAGTCCTGATCACCTCACTACACAGAAAGGAGGCAGTGAAGGAAAGGCAAAATTGAGAAGTGGTGACAAAATAAATGCTCCACCACCCAATATTAAAAAATCTGAAGCCTGGAAAGACTTGAAGATTAATTGTCACAGTAGAAAATAAGTGCAGAGTTCAATTCTGAAGCTTTATTTTTGGGGGCATAGTATTCTTGGCTGGCATCTATTTTCTTTCAAAGCATGGCATATATTATTTCAAGCCCTTCTAGCTTTCAGGGCCTGTGTTGAGAAATCAGTTGAAATCTGGATTAGCTTATCTCTAAATGTAACCAGCTATTTTTCTACTGAAGCTTTTAAAATTCTATCCTTAGTCTGTAGTGTGTTAGACATTTTCATTTTATAATGTGTCTTAGAATGAATCTTTTATGATTTTGTATATTTGGAGTCCTACATGCTTCTCATATCAAATTTTTATCTCATTCTTAAGATTTGGAATTTTTTCTGATACTATTTCATTGAAAAGATTGTGCATCCCTTTAATTTGTTTTTCAGAAACTTCATCTACCCTAATGATGCATAAATTTGGCATTTGAGTATTCTGGTCATTTTTTTTAACATCTTTTGTTGATGATCAACTTTTTTTTGTTGATGTTCAATTTTCAAGATTATAACTCCATTTTCAAGGCATGCAAATCTATCTTCAAGGTGATCTAATCTATTGGTGATAATTTCAACTGAATTTTTAATTCGGTTTATTGAGTCTTTTATTTTCAGGATTTTTTGGTTCTTTTCAAACTCTCTATTTATTGAAGTGATCATTCTTTTCCTGTATTTTCTCTCTAATTTCACTCCTTACTTCTTTTAGCTCATAGAACATTATGTTCAATATCTCTAGCAATTAGGGAAATGCAAATCAAAACTACATTGAGATTTCATCTCATTCCAGTCAGAATGGCAATTATCAATAATAGAAATAATAATAAATTTTGGCAAGGATGTGGGGGAAATGGTACGCTCATAGATTGTTGATGGAATTGTGAATTTGTGTAACCACTCTGGAAAGCAATATGGAGATTCCTCATAATATTAGGAATGGAACCACTATAAGACACAGCTATTCCACTCCTCAGTCTATACCCAAAAGATTTAAAATCAGCATACTACAGTGATGCAGTCACATCAATATTCATAGCAGCACAATTCACAATAGTCAAGCTATGGAACCAACCTAGGTACCCTTCAACAGATGAATGAATAAAGCAAGTGTGGGATATATACATAATTGAGAATTACTGAGTCATAAAGAAAAATATAATTATGGCATTTGCCAGTAAATAAAGGAAACTGGAGACTATTGTGCTGAGTGAAATAAACCAGTCTCCAAAAGTCAAATGAATTTCTGGCATATGGAAGCTAATTCAAAACAAAGGGTGGGGGAATAAAAAGAAAAATAAAATAAAAGAGAGAAAGAACAAAAAGGGGAGAGGGAATTTCATCAAAATAGAGACAAAATCAGTAGAGTAGACAAAGGGGATTGAGGAGGAGAAAGACTGGATGGGAAAAGGGAAGAACAATGGAATTAATCTGACCCAACTTCTGTATGTGTATGCTGGGATATGGCACATAGTCCTGGCATTGGGTGTAGCCAAAGGACAATGATTTTCTTTTTTTTTTTAAAGTAAACCATAAACGGATTGAAGAGCAATCAGTGGGGTAGAGGCAGGGGAGTAGAGAGGAGTGCTGTTGACTAAATTGGAGGGGGTTGTGTTCCATGTTTCTGTGATTATGTCAGGGTGTATCCTTGTGTTGTATATAACTAAAAATAACTTCATTTTGAAAAGCTCTGAACTCGTATTCTTCTACCAAGAAGTAATGCGAGGACTGGAACTTCCATTTTGACTTAACTCATTGCGTCAATTCCATCACGTCATAAAGTCAAATGCCTGCATCATAAAGTCAAATCACATCAGTGAGCTTATACAAAGGCTCTGACACATAAACACTCAACATGTAACATTTGTCTATCTCCCTTCTCCCTTTGCACTCACTAATTTTTAAAATCCCCAAGTTATTATTTTGCTAGTAGCCTGAGCTCTTGGAAATCCAGTAAAGCCCTAAGACATTTCGTGAAAGTTGGCTTACTATTTGGACTATTATTTGTGAGAAGAATTAACAAATTATTAGAAGATGAAAAGTGTTTCAGTACTTCAGTAAAACCACAAATGCTGCCACTTTGGGGTACATGCTCACTGACCTGAAAAAGTCTATGCCACAGTGAGGACGGAGGCATGTGCCCACATAGTGCTCTTCCGGTGGGATGAGAGATGGTCAAGGTCTAAGCAAGCCCAACCACTGAGCCTGAGAAAAATGTAGGAACTTCCAGGGAAGACTGAGAGAAATATAGGGAACCATTATCTTAAGCATCTTATTTACTTCTGTGATTGTTGATGGCAAGAATTTGCTAAGGGAGAGTCTGCAGAGCTGTTCTGTAGCATCTTTTATTGCTTGCTTGTCCCAAGGAATAGAAAATGTAATTCTATGTTGAGATAGGATATTTTCTACATGATCCCTGATGATGTCATGTCATCTTATGCAAAAATGTAAATTCTCAGTCTGGCTATTATTTCATCATGAAACTGGGTGTGTGTGGAGAGTGAATTTTGAATCTTGCACTTTTTCTTCCATTTCCCTTGGCTTAAAGAAGGAAATTAAAACAATTTTACACTAAGACTCCACTTTAGTATAAGGCTTAAAGTTATTGGGAAAGGCACGTGTTGTTAGCGAATGGAAGAAAATCTACTCTGATTCTGATTTTTGATGAAGGCAATTGAGGAGGAGGAAAGAGGGATGAGAAAAGTAAAGAAAAGAAAAAGTAAAGGAAAGAATCTGATCAAACTTTCCTAGGTACATATAGGAAGACAGCACAGTGAATCCCAACATCAAGTATATCCACAAGACACTAATTAAAAAATAAAACCTACAAATAAATTACAGAAAGATCAGTAGAGAAGAGGGAGGAGTGCAGGGGGAGGGAGAAAGACTGGGGAAGGGCTGGGGACTGAATTAGAGCTAATATTTCATGATTTTGTGATTATGTTAAAATATATCTTAATGTTATATATAACTAAAAAGAAACAAAATAAAAATAATGAACAAGTTCTCCTACCTAGTTTCTATTGTACTTATTTTCAAGAGGTATTCATATAATTTGGCTTCATTTACATTTTTCTTACTTAAAATGAAGTCGACTCCCTCTCTCTAGGTTTAGCACTATTTTTTTTTTCAAACAGGGCACTTTGAAAACAGCACCTAGAACAAATCCTGTATGACCTGACTTAATTATCCTCAGCAGTGTCAATTGGTATTTTCTGAGGATTTTATAATTGACTATGAAGTATAAATTAAAAGACATGAATGGAGAGGGTTTCTATTAAGGCATTGTCAATTTTTATTTTAATGTACAACAGATGAAAGATTTTACAGAAAGCAAAATATACATTTTATAAATACCCAGTTATGTTAATATATATGCATATATAGTTATCTCATTGACATTTGCAAATAAAATTAAAATAAAATCAGATAATTGAAATATATAGAATACTAAATATATGTCAAAAGCAAGCTCTGATAAGAAAATGAAAATTTTAATACCATTTACTATTTTACGGTATTTAATAAAATAAATAATAACCTAGAATATGTTTAATTATGTCCAAATTTATAGATATTTGATTTCTTTAAAATTTTCAAAATTAATTAAAACAAAGTAGATAAAGTCAACGATTACTATTTAAATAATTCTGTAATTTACAAATCTACATTGGTAATTTAAAATATTAAAATCAGAAAATTTATATAGAAGCTATTTCATAAGAAAATAAAATTATTTTCTTGTTAGTTAAATTGTTGCTAAGAAGCAACCATCATCATTTAATACTTTTTACTTTGTACTCTTCTTACTGATGTACATAATTTATAGTATTTTCTTCAGTAAGTGTGTCATTGGGGTTATTTAAATAAGAAAATTGAACCACACGTGAATTTGAATTGAATTTTTGTATCTTATCTCATAATATTGCATTTGTTTTTCTGAAATAAATATCCATGTTTTAAAATTGCTGAGCCATATAGAATTAGATGTGGGCTATCTTTGCTAATCTAAGCTGATTTACTACACACTTTCTATCCTTCATATGAATAAAAATGTTTATTTAAAAATAAAAACTGCACATACGAATGTGTAATAAATTCCACCATTATGAACAACTATAATGTGCCAATAAAAATGGTGAAAACATTGTAATACTTGATCTCAAGTTATACTGCAGAGCTATAGTAACAAAAGCAGCATAGTACTGGCATATAAACAGATGGAAACCAAATGGAATAAATTAGAAAACATGGAAACAAATTCACATAAACAAAGTTGCCAAAAACATACAGTGGAGAAAAGATAGTCTTTTTAACAAAGACTGGGAAGCTGAATATTCATATGTAGAAGAATAATACTATATTGTTGTTGCTGTCCCTGTGCAAAAATCAATTCAATAGGGATCAAAGATCTTGAAATCAGGCCAGAAACTATGGAATTGCTGGAAGAAAATAGGGTCAGCACTTCATACTATTGGTACTGGCACTGACTTCCTAAATAAGTCCCCAAGGTGCAAGAAATAAAACCAAGAATCAATAAGTGGAATGTCATCAAATTAAAAAGGTTCCGCACAACAGAAGAAACAAGAGCATGAAAATAGAGCCTACGGAATAGGAGAAAAACTTTGCTAGCTACTCTTCTGACAGGGGATTGATACCCAGAATATATAAAGAACTTAAAAATTTCAACACCAAAAAACAAAAAAACTAAACCCCAATCAATAAATGGGCGAAAGATCTAAGTAGATATTTTTCAAAATAAAAAATACAAATGGCCAACAAGCATGAAAAATGTTAAACGCCCTTAGCAATCAGGAGATGCAAATAAAAAATGCACTGAGATTTCATTTCCCTCTGCTTAGAATAGCAATCATCAATAATACAAATAACAATAACTACTGGCAAAAATGTGAAGAAAAAGCTGTGCTTATACATAATTGGTGGGACTGTAAATTAGTTAAACCACTTCGGAAAGCAGTATGGAGATTCCTCAAAAAACTAGGAATGGAATCACCGTTTGACCCAGATATCTCACTCCTTGGTGTTTAACCAAAAGATCTGAAATCAGCATACTAGAGTGATATCAGCATCCTAGAGTGATACTGGCACATCAATGATCATAGCCGTGCAATTCACAATAGTCAAGTTATGAAACCAGTTCAGGTGTCAGTCAAGAGATGAACAAATAAAGAAAATGTGGTACATACACACAATGAAGTTTCACTTAGCCATAAAGAATGAAATGATGTCCTTTGTTGGTAAATGAATGAAATCAGAAAATATCATGCTAAGTAAGTGAAATAAGCCAGACTCCGAAAATCAAAGGGTGGATGTTTCCTCTTATACAAGGAAGCTAGAAAGAGAGAGGAAATGGCAAAAAAAAAAAAAAAAAAAAAAAAAAGGTAAAAAAAATGAAGTAGGGTTGAATCTCATGAAAATAGAAGGAAGACCAATAGAATAGAGGTGAGGCAGGGGGTTGAGAGGGAGGGAGGAGGAAAGGAAAGGGTTTGAGATGTGCTGGGGAATAAAATCTACCAAATTATGCCATGTGCATGTACAAATATATCACAATGAATCGTATATATGCACATGTATAATTATAGTTATAATTTGTATATATATAAAATAACATATATACTAATTAAAATAATAGCAAAAAATGGCATGTCAGTAGAGTAGAACACGCAGATGGTGGGAGGGAAGAGGGGAGGGAAGTGGAAGATGAGGGGAGGGAATGAGATTGATCCCATCACAGCTTGCCGTCCTTGTTCTAACACACCTTCACAGCCTCTTCTACAGTAAGTCCTTCAAAATCTGCAAAGTATGTATAAATATGGCATAATGAATCCCATCATCATGTACAATTAGAATATACCAACAATGAAAATAAAAATCAATTAATGAAATAAAAACAAGTTTTACAGTTTCACTAGGGCATAAGTCAGGTGAGTTTCTCATTTTGCAAATTATTCATCAGCATATTTGTTACAACTCTATGCTAATCAACAATTATCTCCAAATAAAAGCTTTATTTAAAAATCATAGAATAATAACACAAGTAGTTTTGTAGGATAATTATTCATTCTATTTCTCTCATTGCAAGAAAGATTTATATAGACTAGCAATTTCCTTTGCCTCTTCTTGAATCTCATAGGCTCATAATCCCAGCAATTCAGGTTCTGACCTGTGCATGGTCCTGCTCCAACCCAAGTGCATCACTGTGGCTAGCAACCAGTGGTGCAGGGGTGCTGTGTGCTGGGTGGGGAAGACAGTTGACAGCATTGTGCTACACCAGGCGGGAGAGCTTGAGTTAGGAATCTCCCGGAAACAGAAAATTACCGCCTAGTACTGATGGGCTCCAACCAAATTGTTAAATATTACAAAATGAGAATTGCTTTAACAACTAGTTAGCATAATGTTTAAGGAAAATGTGTATATATGGTATTTTATATTACCTATGTATCTTATCACATACTCAGTAAGGAATGCTGAGGTGCTTATAATCCATCCAGTAAATTGATAATAAAAAGTCCACATTTCTGTATTTGTCAGTGTACAGGATTCCAAAGCGGATGCTGAACTCAGAATGGTACATCCGTTTTTGAGGGAAGCCACATAATCCATCAGTCTGGCTAACTGCTGTTCATTGGGGATTGCTGGAACTGGGGCAGGCTCTGATGAAGAAATAAACCTGTTAAAGGAAACATTCAGGGACCCTGCAACTGGCTTTCCGGGCAGAACGGTTCTCCAGGTGGAATGAGCCTGCCGTCCTTGTTCTAACACACCTTCACAGTCTCTTCTACAGGAAATCCTTCAAAACCTGCAAAATCGTCAGTGATTATCCAGGTCTGTGCTTGAGAGACCAGGGTGAAGGCGATCTCCTTGTTGCTCCTAAGTGCTCCCATGATTGGTTGGACCATCTCAGACCACTAATGGTCATATCCCTCCCAGGGAAATCTTGCTTCCAGATTCTCTGTCCTACTGACCAAATTCCCCCAACTTTAGAATTTGCAGATTCTATAGAAGGTGTGGCATCCTTTCCCAACCATATCCTGCATTATTTATTATGTCATTGAGGAGCAAAGATAAAGCTAGAAGCTGACCATATACTGGGAGTGTAGCAATCCCCCCACGAGCCTCCAGCTCCTGCCTCTCACACTGACTGACGGATCCAACAACTTTCTGAAACCGAAGGTGCCATCCGCCATCACTGCCACTGGCCTCTTCCCAGGCAGTCCCATCTCCGGACCACCAGAACTCTGACCGTGTCCTTACGGGGAACACGTGCCTGCACTGACCCATCAATTGTCCCTTAATGAATAATTGAATATCCTACTAATGAAGTAAAAGGAACCAGGTCAGTGTTAGTGGTGTAACGGCCTCAGGGTCTCTTCGCCACCCTAGTCCTAGCTCTTCGAATCCCTCACCACCACCAGGCATGAAAGAGTTCAGGAGCATAGCATGGGCCAAGGTCACTCAGAGACACTGCTAACACGGTTGTCATGCTCTGCTTTATGAACACGCTGTATAAAATAGGAAGGACAGGAGTGCTCTTTCGTTCAGTGCCCCCATGCGTGTGCCTGTGACAATCTGCTTTACTAAGATTCTCATCCCACGGTTGTTTTTCTTTCCTTTAGTCTCTGGCTTGTGAGGCCAGTGCCTAAGAAAATGAAGAGGAGTGTCAGGAGGCTGCTGAGGCCCTGTCAAGGCAGCCAGAGGAGGCGCTGGAACAAGGAGGAGGGGGCTGGTGATGGCCAGCCCCAAGGAGCAGGGCACTTGCTATCTGTTCACTAATCAGAATGTAGAAGCCTCTACAAGCCTCCTAGTCCTCTCATCCCCCCGCCCCCTTTCGGGTTCAGACTTATTTGCCTTTTGAAATGTAACATTAGCAAGCCCCAAACATTCCTCCCACCTCTTGTGAATGCCATGGGGAGAGAGCAGGTTGAAATCATAAGACTATGCCATTTCTAACCCAGAAAAGAATGCTGATTTGGAAATGCAGACCACCAACACTGAATAATTTCATCCTACTAGAAATAGTACATTAGCTGAGAAGGAAAATCAGTCAGGCAATGACTGAAAATGTCTCCAGCATGCTTGCTTTCTGTCGTTTTTGGGAATACATTCTTTGACAGAAGTAACTGGTGAACTGGATGAATTACCGAGGGCATGGACATCTAGCACACACAATGGAGATTTCTTGGTTACCTATTTGTTCAGAAATCAATTTATTCAAATGCAGGTGAAAACATAGTTTTGTCTTAGGACACAAAGGAGTTCCATTGATTATCTACAACAAGGCAACTGACTCATCTTCAAATCTGCGTTTTGTTCTCCAAAGACAAAGCATAAATGAATACAAATGGTTTAAATCAGAATGGTAACTGCTTTAGTCAGCTCTTCTGCTGCTGTCACTAAATGATCTGACCAGGACAACTGTAAAGGAGGAAAGGTTTATTTGAGGCCTCAGGACTTGAGAGGTCAGAGTCCATAGAAGGCCAGCTCCATTCTTCCAGGCTCAAGGTGAGGCTGAACATCATGGCAAGAGAGGGTGGTGGAGAGAAGCAGCTCACATCATGGTGATCAGGAAGCAGAGAGAGACTCCACTCTCCAGATACAAAATATATATCCCAAAGCCTCGCCCAAATTCCAATCTCCTCCAGCCACACCCATCAGGGATTAATTCACTGATTGGGTTAAACTCTTACAACCCAGTCATTTCTCCTCGGAACCCTCCCTGCCTTGTCTCACATGTGAGCTTTTGGGGTCAACCTCACATCCAAACCACAACAGTAACACTTCTCTTAGCTAGAGAGGTTTTATTGAAAACATTGCCTATTCTAAAATTAGCCAAGGAATGGAAAGGAAGAAAAAAAAAAATGAATATTTTTATGTATCCATGGGGAGGCTTGGATTTTCATTCACAGTCTATTGAACTATAGATTTAATCTAAAAATTTTAAATGATGTCCATTCTCACAGCAGTTTAGGAATAATTAGGAGAATTAGGGGAGACTAAAGGCTACTAGAGGAGAGATACTGGGATCAGCAATGATAACCACCAAGCCAGGCTCTCATCCCATATAACATTTTAACTACTTATTCTAATTATTTATGAAATATATGTCATCCCTGAAAGTTTCCCTGCTCTCAAGGCAGAGATTCAAACGTATTTGTTCCTCAATCTACAGCTTTAAAATCACAGCCTAAAAATACATTGACAATAATAAAAGAATGAATAATATTCTAAGACTTTTTTTTTTTTCCCAATGGAAAAAATAATGTTGGGGATGGTGGTAAAGCCACAGAGAGTCATCTTTCACTTACTTTACTGGAGTCAGTTGTACCATAGCAAGTCGTACTGGGGCCCAAGGGGGCAGGGGACCAGCTTTATTTCATGGGGACCAGGCTGAAATCTGGCATTATGGTCATCACAGCACTTCCCAATACTCTGCTGCTTGTTTGGCCAAGCACATGAGGGGCTTATGCTTTCTCACTTCTTTCTAAGATGTGACTCGATTTTGCCAATATGTGAGTAGCAATGCCATGCTTCACTTTCAAAATCCATGCACAATTTGTCAAGTGTCCTGTCGTCGTCTTCCTGGAAGCATCAATCAAATGGAAATTTCTGTCCCCCGAGGTCCCTCACTGACTAGGAAGGGGAGGGTCTTGTCTCCTCTGTGCACTTAAATGAACACTTTTAAAAGTTCTCTCTTGCTTTTAATTCTACACTTAAAAACAATAGTTTACTTTTTTTCTTTCAGAATGAAAATTGAACGGGAAATCAAACCATGGAGAAAGGCCAAGGAGAGACATCCTGAGCATCTAAAAGAGTCTGGCTACAGAATCAATCTGGATAACAGCCAGAGTGTTTATTTGGCAATTTGGATGGTTGATTAGACTGTCGAAAAGAAATACTGACTTTCTGCAATTATATCCATTTTATGTCTAGTTTCACAACTTGTCTTACGTGTTCTGAAAATTATTGTCATAAACATTAGCCTGCAGTATATTAGTAGACTCTCCAGAGAACCTCTATATCTAACAATCATGAGAAATGTTTATATATGAAGCATTATGAGAATAAAAATGTCTGCAAAGTAACAACATATTCTTATAAAATAAGAGAAGAAAAAAAAAAACAAGAGAAGGTACAGACTTAATATTTTTCTTCCTCTATCCTTAAGTTATTCTGCAGCACCAAGAAATGAGTACAAATATAATTACTAATAAGAAACTTATTAAAATTATCTACAGCAATAAAGGACTCATTTAAGGAATTTATTCTTCAATATAAATAATCCAATTTTATTTATTTTATTTTTTGTGGTGTTTGAACCCAGGGTCCTGCACGTGCTAGGCTCTACCACTGAGCAGTAGTCCCTGCCCCTCCAATTCTTAATATATCCAGCCTTCCATATGTATCAGTTCTGCTTCTAAGGATGAAAACTATTCAGAAAAAATAAGATTGCATCTGCAATGAACATGTAAGACTTTCTCCTCATCATTATTCCCTTAGTAATATAGTACAACAACTATTTCCACCACATTTATATTTTATTAGGTATCATAAGTAATTTAGAAATGATGTAAAGCATGCAGGAGGATGTGTGTAGCTTCTATGCAAACACTACTGGACCATTTTATATGAGACTTGAACATCTGTGTATTGTAGTATCCTTGAGGGGACCTGAAATGAGTCCTGAATTGATACCAAGGGACTCCTGTACCTGGTTTAACTCTGTGTCCCAGGTGGAGCTGTGAAAAATGATTGGTCTTAGGTTTTCATTTTTATGAGTAGTTGATATGAAAGAAATGTATCTGTTTACTTCTTTTCTGTGTTTTCTTTTTATTCTAGAGTAATTCTGAGGAATATTCATATCCATATACTTAGAAAGAATCATCGTAATAATACATATACACCTTATAACAGATCATGTCAACTGTCAATAACAGTGATATATTATTTTGAACTTTAGTTGTATCAACTCATTGATGATCTCATAACTACCCAATGGGATAGGAATTTTTTTCTAAAAAATTGGGGTTATAGAAAGTGTTCTGAATTGTATATTTGGAGGAATGTGGATTTTTTTTTTTTTTTTGGTTATTGTTTTGCTGATTTTATCCATCCCTTCTATGGCAACTCCAAAAAATCTGTTCCCGCCAAAAGAAGAGAAAGAAATGAAGTATGAAGGATTTGGTCTCAGTAGACCTGCATTGTAACTCCTTCTCTACAAGGTAGCAGCTGTCCTCATTCTAAAGTGGGAATACAATACAATAGAGTCTTCATCAGAATTAAGTGAGATAATATACGTTAAACTATTAACTCTGTGCCTGCCATACAGGAAATTCTCAATAAATTACATCTATTATTATCAATTCTTGCTTCTCAGCCACTAAGAATATTTAGGGTATGATGAAACTATGCTGATTGCCCCTATTATAAACTCCTGCTATGTAATTACCACAAACTATGAGCTCATCTTCTGTGTACTATTTAAGCTATTTTCCAAAGCAGCATTCCAAATCTGATTCATGCTAAAGCCCACGCGAGATCCATTCATATTTTAACACAAAGTTCTGAAATTCATTCATACAGCATGAATTCCCTGATCCATAACCTTTAATCCATTCATTCAGTTTATGAGAGGGCAGTATGAGGTAGAGCTTAAGAGCATGGCATCCCCTGTTGCAATCCTGGTTTGCTGCTCTCTTTTCTCTTGTCTCAATATTCTTGTATCTAAAATGAGGAGACTTATAGCTCTTAGTGAATAGGTTTGTTTTAAGGGCGAAATGCATTAACGTGTGTAAAATGGTTTAAACAGAGCCTGGAAGACATTAAACACCATCTACATTTTGCTAGTATTAGGCAGTCAAATTTTATTAGGTACCAGCAACGTGATCATACAGTAGGCTCAGAATTCAAAGAAAAAAGGTTATCATCTATAAATAACACCTACTCTCAAAGAGTTAGTGTTGTGGGAATTAGATATGCTGATACACAAATGGAAGACCAGGTGGTGAGTACAATAGACCAAGATGTACAAATTATTACAAGGAGGTCGTATAGTACAGTGACAGAATTCTTAGAGTGGATATTAATATCATTGCAACTTTATGGAGGGAAAAGTTAAAAATGAGAAAGATTATGAGATCATGAAGTGACTGAGTGTTAAAGGAGATGTTTGAGTCTAGGCAAACGTGAACCTCAATCTTTCTACCATATCATTGTTTCTAGTTATTTTTCTCCATATCTCTGGGGTTCTTTTTTTCAAAAAAGATTTAGTATAAAAATACAGAATAAAATGGAAAAGAATCTTCTTATCTGATATCAAAGCAATTGACATGTCTACTTGGTAGCCATATGTTTTGGCAATAACTCATAATCTTATGGAGGACCAGTCCCTCAGTTTGACTATTCTCTCTCAACTCGCCAGGAACTTTGCTTCTGGAATTCTCCCCTTTTATTCCCCAGCATTATTGTTGTGAATTGTTTCTCTCACCATACAAAATACCATAAATGACATTCCTTGCAGCTTCTGTCCTATTTTGCAACTTCAATTTATAGCAGAATTTCTTGAAATAGTTTGGTTCCCACTTCCTTACTGCTCATTCCTTTTGAGTGCAATGTACTATTTCCAGTTACTCCATGTCAAGGTCTTTTATGAGCTATATGTGGCCATACCCAACAGTCTCTTATCAGGTTGTAGCTCATACAATAAAGTTGAATAAATGAACAAATAAATGAAGAATCTAAGGCCCTGGAGTCCAAGGGACCTGCTCATCACACAAACCTGGACTTCAGAGACTTTATGCACAAGGAGAATGCCACTTTGGTGAAGTCACTATATCTCAGAAGGGAGCTCCTAGGGCTCGGGTCAGAGTTTACTCATGGGGTTTCCATAGAGTGGATGTTAGTAAGAATGGTCTGGGCATGGAAGGTCAGTCTGTAAGCCAAAAGAATTGTTGGAACAGTCAGTAGTCTTATCTTTGGAACCCAGAAGTCAACTGAGGGTTTATCACTGACCTTACCTTGATAAAAACGAATCTGAAAGAGTTGCTGATAAACCACCTGAGCTTATGTAATTTTATTGCACCTTATGAGTTGGTACGTGCTATGGCACTGTATGTTTTGAGAATGGTAGTGTAGTCACTTTTGCAAATAGGTTGATCTGGACTACTTGAGTACTTAATATGTTAATGACATTTTGATTCTCATCACAACTCACAGTCATTTAAACTACACTTATAAGAGCCAATGATTTTAATTGCATACTTGAACATGTTTTCTTATTGTCTTCTACTGTGCCTCTTCCATTTTGCAACTGGTATACAATCTAAAGTGGGAAAATTACTAAGACCGGGATTTATATTGTGACTCTTAATTGTATAGGTTTTCTTACATCTTAGTCTTCTAGAGCATTCCTGAAACCTAAGAAGTAGCAAAAAGACCACTGAGAGTAGAAACAAAGTTGATAATCTATTTACACATAGGAAATACTTTTAGAGCAACTAATGACTATATTGCTTTGATTATATTATTTTAATTAATATTAGAAACAATGGAAGGATTTATTGGGGACTGGAGCTCTGTCAACCAGGAGCAGTGAGAACTGGTTACCCATCAGCAGAGAAAGTGAAAAGAAATGAAAGAATAATAAAAGCACATTTGAATTTCCAATATGTATTACATATTGTATGGTTGCATATGTTGTGATTTAATGTTTTTGATGTTTCAAGATTATCATTTTTATCAACCATTCTGATTATTATACTATAATGCACTGAAGCTCTTAGAATCTGACTAAAATTATCTTATTTTACCCAAAATAAGTAGTTTATCAAAGTCTCAGCATACTGTGACACAGTATAATCATAAATAAAAGTCATAGAAATATGACATATATTTAATAATTTTTTAAATTTTAAAAATTTATTATTATTTTTTTATTTTTACAGACTGCATTTTGATTCATTGCACACAAATGGGGTACATATTTTCTTTCTATGGTTGTGCATGATACAGATTCATACCATTTGTGTAACCATACATGTACATAGGGTAATGATGTCCGTCTCATTCCACCATTTTTCATACCTGCCCTCCCTCTCATTTCCCTCTGTGTGATCTGAAGTTCTTCCATTCTTCTTTCAGCCCCCAATCCCCGACTCCCATTATATATCATCATCTACTTCTCAGGGAAAACATTCAGTCTTTGGTTTTTTGGGATTGGCTTATTTCACTTACCCTGATATTCTCCAATTCAATCCATTTATCTGCAAATGCCATAATATAATTCTTTATGGCTGAATAATATTCCATTGTGTATATACACCAAAGTTTCTTTATCCATTCATCTGTTGAAGGGAATCTAGGTCAGTTCCACAATCTAGCTATTGTAAATTGAGCTGCTGTAAACATTGATGTGGCTGTGTTACTATAGTATGCTAATTTTAAGTCTTTCAGGTATAAACTGAGGAGTGCGATTACTGGCTCGAAAGGTGGGTCCATTCCAAGTTTTCTGATTTCATCTTATTCCAATTAGAATGGCTATTATCAAGAACACAAACAATAATAGATGTTGGTGTGGATGTGGGGAAAAAGGCATACTTTTACTTTGCTGGTGGAGTAGCAAATTGGTGCAGCCACTCTGGAAAGCAGTGTGGAGAATCCTCAGAAAACTTGGGATGAACCCACCTTTTGATCCAGTAATCCACTCCTCGGTTTATTTAATATTAAAAAAAAAATTTAGTTGTCAATGGACCTTTATTTTTATTCATTTATATGTGATGCTGGGAATCAAACACAGTGCCTCACACATGCTAGGCAAGCACTCTACCACTGAGCTAAAATTCAAGCCCGATTTTAATATATTTTAATAAACATAAATGCCATTTTGAAACAGAAAATATCAGTGCTTAAAGAATTATGCATTAGTAATCTAGAAAATTTGGTGAATTAAGAGTTCATTTAGCCCTGGTGCCAGAGAGATGATTCTTTGCTCTAAGTGAGCATATGAAAGCACAATGAATCTTCTGTTGGGATTATCAGCATGTATTGTGATCTATCCTGGTCAAGAGTCAGTGGGGCTGTTATCATCTTCCAGTCATTTGAACATCATTACACAGAGCCTTTAAATAGGTAGCTATTATTTTAATGCTATTCTAATTGTATCATTTGCTATAATAAGCTACATAGGCTAAAAATATTGTCAACAGAAGTTTACATCAGATAACTATTGTAACCAATGTATTTTAAGATTTTTTTCAACTGTTGTGCAGCTAAAGACTGGCACAGTCTTGCTTCTCCCAGTGGTAAGTTGTATTTACTGAGGAATGGTAAGTTACAGGAAAGGAGGAGGAGATCTTTGTGCTTTAACATATGCTCTGCTGTGCTTTGTTTAAAGCTTGCCTATTTCTATAGTGGTTTATGGCATTCTCTACACCTGAGGAAAATATGGGTTCTTCAAGTTCAATATGATGCCTCACTTCATTTGCAGCATTTAATCTCCAAAAGCAACAACTGCACATATTGTCTTTGCTCATGTTATTTACTCCCTTATGGTTAATATAAATTTCATGAAGGTAATACAGATGGTCCGCAACTTGTAATTGTTCTGACTTTATTTTTTGACTTTATGATGAGGAACATGTGATACATTCAGTAGAGAACATATTTCAAATTTTGAATTTTTGTCTTTTCCCAGGCTAGCAGTATCTTATACAATATTCTCTTGTGATGTTGGGCAGAGGCAGCAAGTCATGGCTCCCAGTCAGCCATGCGATCACAAAGGGAACCAATCAGCACTCAACAATGTGCTGTTTTGGTAAGCTAGAATGTAGAGTAGGTGAGGTTTATTGAACACATTTTCAACTTAAGATGGATTTCTTAGGACATAAACTCATCAAAAATTGAGAAGCATCTGTATTGAACATACTTTTCAGTAGTAAATGATTCTTGTTTTCACATATTTTCACTGCATATTATTTTGACTCTTCATGTGCTTGTTATTTATCAATTAGTGATTACCTACATTTAGAGGATCATGCATTTTATCATGTAGCATGATGGAATAGTTCCAAGAATTTGCCATGATCTCCATTACTAATTACTCTTTAGAAATACAAACCTGGACAGAATATCACTGATTTAAAATTATAATCATCCTTTTGAGTTTTAGACTTGACAGGGATAAAACTTTATTTGGCATGTATATCTAAGAAGAACAAATAACAAAACAAAGCAAAAAATTATTTGGCAATCCATTCTTTCAAGGTAAGTTAGGCACTTTAAGAAAAATGCTATTTTATCTGGCCATAAAATAAGTAATTTAATATTGCTCTGTATATTAAATCAGTGGTTTATTTAAGAGACTGTCTATAGGAAAAAAATCACATCTGTGAAAATAAGACTGTACAGTTCTGTTTATATGCAATTACAAAACAGGCTATTTTAAATCAAGATTTTTTTTTTCTAAGCAAAATTAACAGTCATTCTCTGTATAATTGATTGGACAACTCTGTAGTATGCCCAGTTCAGCTTTTATGATGAAACAATAAATGATCCACCTTCAGGCCTGGTTGTTAGATAAAGAAAGTCATATATCACAGTAAAATCTTATGGGGGATCCTAATGTCTGAAGCTAGATTTTATCTAAATATTTTTGTGTACACCACAGATTATAAATACATTTTCTTTGAAGCCACATAACCTGTAGATTAAAAATGCTCTAAATTCAGCTAAAAAGTAAACCCTGGGCAGCATGCCAAAACTGAAATGAAATGAAGGGGTGAGAATGAAAATCAAAGAGCAGATCTAAAATGATATAGTATATATTATCTCTCCTTCTTGTTTTACCATTGGTGAAATTTATGTTAGCTTCAACTAAAAGATATTGAACAGACCCAACACTTAGTGCTTGATATCTGACTTCAGAGCCAGTGAATACAACTATCTCTCCACATTCCTTAGTTCTTCTATATTTATGTATCTCAACCATACCATAGAAAATGACAAAAGCTATCTTAAGGATAAAAGACCATATTTATAAAAGGATTCTTGAATTCATTCACTACTCTCTACTTCCATTGCTTTCTTAGTGTCAGTCAAGAGTTTTCACTTAATAGTACCACTAAATGGTTATCTCTGGTGAAAATTTATGCTTGCAATGTTGACTTTGAAGTACTGTACATTTCTGAAGCATTTCAGATCTACCAAAAATACATCATTTTTGTAGAAGAATAGCTTTCCATGTTTTACCTCATTGCACATACCTGTCTTTTAAATAAAAATTTAAATAGACCTCCATTATATAAAAGAGATGACAACAGATATTCCATGACAGAATCAGGGACATTGGCTTTTGAACACCTCCATGAAAACTTCCCAGCCTCCTGACGCTGACTGAAAACCATCAGGTATTAAGTGAAGTGACATTGTGTAGAGGTGCGGAGAAAGACCAGGTTCTCCGGAGCAAGATTGCCTGGTTTTGAATCCCAGCTCTGCCACTGTACAGCTGTGGCACCATTTATCACTAAGCATCTCCACATCTTGGTTTCCTCATCTATGATGTGGAGTTGTTAATGAGGATTGAATTTGTAACATCTGTAAAGCATTTAATTTAGTCATATTTGTGTGTTTGTTTAAAAAAAGGGTTTCCTTCTTTCACTTCATTGTCCATGGAAATGAGCAGTATGAACAGTACACTGGTTTTATTGCTTAGGAGAGTGTACTTCCCAACTAAATTGTGATTTCTAAATCTGCTACACATCGGTTAGTGTTTTCCCAGAAAGATCACTCAGCTCAGGGATTTTCAGTTCTGAACTTGCATGTATCATGTATATAAACTCAAATACAGTGATTTTCATTTACTAAAACACAACAATAGGGAATATAAGTAGTCTAACAAGACATTTAATATATATTGAATGTAAAACACTAATTTACATGTACTTTTTCAAAGAAGTATGTATGTCATTTAAATTATAACTTTTCCAATGTATCTGGCTACTAATATTAAAATACTTAGAGTTTAATAAAATCAACAAATTTAAATCTTAAAAAAATCTTTTCTAAGGTTAGAAATGTCCCACTACCTTCATTTTTGATAATGAATGAAAATTTAAAAATAACTCTAAAATAATTATTTCTAATTTAGGGCTGGTTGGTCCATCTTCTTGTCCTTGACTTTCTCTATGTATTGATTCAATTAACACCTAGACTAATATAGATTCTTCCTCTAAGAAAAAAAAAATCCCAAGGCATTTTCAACAGCCTCCAGTATTCACTATGCAATTTTCACTCAGTCTTAAATGGAGGACATTCAGTAATAGTCCTTCACCAACAAAGCTGTATTTTTTCCTTCTGTATCTGAAGTCTGAATAAGCCATCATAAATCAGATCAGATTACAATTTAGAAGTGATCATAATGCTAGCTTTATTTAGATTTTTTTTGAGATAACTCATAAGTTATTTATTTAGATGCAAAATTATAGCAGCCAGGTGTTGCAGCAGGGATGAAGGGCGATGGTGCCTATCCTGAAGAAATGTCTGCTTGTCATTTCTAATTTATCTGCTGCATGCTGCAAATTTCTGTTTCCTAGCTGACAACTTTGCTTATTTGGGGGTCTAACTCTGGCTTAGAAGGTATATTTTAATTTTGATAAAAATGCTGCATGTGGTGGGGTATAATGTTTCTGACATATGAGAGAGAAATAGAGCATTTAATAGTATTTAATTCTGAGGAAAATTATAAGAATTTGCATTGAATTCGAGAAAATGACTGCAAAACAGGAAAGCACACTGTGCTACTGAGAGCTAAAAGCACATTCCGTCCTTGAACATTCATTACCCACTGAGTTCAAACAGAACACACGGAGCCACCTCCATGATTGGGACTTTAAAGAATGGTGGCACAGTGAAATAAAAAGCTGATTGAGAAAATTGCACATTGGCAGAATGCATGTGTTTTAAGATTTACTATAGATATTAAGCTTATATAATGCTATCATTACCTGTGACCACATCTAAGCGCATTCAGTTAGAAAAGGTCATTTAATTTCTGAACCATCTCAAAAGAAAACGACTAAGAGAATAAGGTACTTACATTGCTAAAATAATATCAGTAGCTATTCAAGAGTACATGTTTTCATTTACCTTAATATGAGTATTCTTGGTTCTAGGAAAACATCTCCCATTTTATTCTACTTAAATGGTTTTTCATGTAGAAGTAAGCAAACAAACAAGTAAACAAATGAAATGCTTTAGAAGGATACTGGAATGTCTATTCTTATTTTACACATAATAGTTATTTTTCTGGTTATACAAATCATAAATGCTCATTATATAATGCATGGAGAAAAGGGAAGTAATTATAAGGAAATAAAGAGAATCATTAATCTACTGCTCATATTTAAAGCAGATTCCCCCCACCATTTGTGTATTTGGGTGTGTGAGTGTGTGTGCGTGTGTATGTGTGTGTATGCATGTGCAGAGACAGAATAATAATTAATATTTCCACATATTCTTTATTTACTTAAATTATACCATAAAAATTCTTTACATCATTGTACACACACAGATATACACACATATTATGCCCTGCTATATTTATGGACATACCATGATTTATACTTAACCCTTTTCTTACTATGGCATTTTACATTAAAATTTTTAAATAATATGATGAATATTGACATATATCTCCCTTGTACATTGTCTGTTTCTCTAAGTTAGATTCTTAGACCTATCAGCATACTATCGAATTAATGAGCACTTGCGAGTGTTTCAATGACTTCATACCACTTTTCAGATATGTTAATCAATTTTTGTTATCACCAACAGTACATGCCACAAGTGCTACTCCAACAGCCAACTGTTACATTATAGCAAATATACATTAATACATTTGAACAAACAGAAAGAACACCAATATAATCTTGTGTTAATTAGCATGTGATTTATATTCTAATCTTTCTTTCCCAAGTTCGATGACATAATGAATAGAATAGTTACAGACAGGCTCAGTGTCCCACGGAATTTTTCTCTGCTCGTGTAAGGTTATCCTGACTCACTATGCATCATGACATAAAGTTGCTGAAACAGAGGTGGGTTTTATGTCCTGTAGTGACACTGCATGCCTTTAAGAGTCACAGAGCCCAACTGAAGATGCTTCCGTTCACTCAAGAATCAGGTCCTAAGAACTTAGAGTGACTACTTGTTCATCAAGTTATTTCAAGTATTTCAAAGTAGTTGCCAAGGTAAATAAATAATAAAAACGAGTCTTTTCAAAACATTTGAGAGAATCCAAAAATTAACCCAAATATCTCACATAACTAGAGTGAGCTTTCAACAAACATGATCGAATTTTTAAGGAGGGTTCTTTTTATTAGTCTCATCATATGATGAGGACACCGAGGCTATGATAAGGAAGGATAAGATGATTAGTTCAGGTTGCTGTCACAAAACCACCCAGACTGGACAATTTATCAACAAAAGAAATTCATTGCTCACAATTTGGAGGCTGTGAATTCCAAGATCAAGGTACCAGCTGCTTTGGTGTACGGTGGAAGTCTCTCTTTACATCATAGATGAGCACATTTACCATGTCCCCACATGGCAGAAGGGGCAAATAAACTCCCTCTGGCCTCTTTTACAAGGATATTCATTCATGAGGGCTCAGTCCTCAGGGCCCAGTTACCTTCTAAACGTCTCACTTTCTAATACTACACTGGGGATTAGATTTTAACATATAGATTTTGAGGGGACATAACCTTTAGAACATAGATGAAATTTATTATCTATAAGCACCCTATCCCAAACGATACAGCTACTGGGTACTGACACTGATTAATGTTCCCTTTCTCTCACTACTTCTGTTTCTTTATACACATTCAGACAGGCACATACATCAAAAGTACATATGCACCATATACACTGTTATGCTTTAGATATGAGGTGTCCCCCAAAAGCTCATGTGTGAGACAATGCAAGATAGTTAGAGGTGAAATCATCAGGTTATGAGAACCTTGGTGTAATAGGCATGTTAATTCACCTGAATGGATTAACTGGGTAGTAACTGTAGGCAGGTAGGGTGTGGTTGGAGGAGACAAGTCACTGAGGGTGTGCCTTTGGTGTATATATTTTGTCCCTGATGATCAGAGTTCTCTCTCTCTGCTTCCTGATTGTGGTATCCTGAGCTGATTTTTCCCTCCACACCTTTCCACCATGATGTTCTGCCTCACCTTGGGACCAGAGCAATGGATCAGACATCTATGGACAGGCTTCTGAAACTATGATCTCCAAATCAGCTGTTCTTACTCTAACATTGTTCTTGTAAAGGCTTTTGGTCACAGTGATGAAAAGGTCGACAAAAACATATACACATGCCTATATATGTTCAAAAATACATAACATGTATATATATACTTGAATTATTTTTAATGAGTCCAAAAGTGTATGCATTTGTATGTCCATGCATTTTATAAAGAACAGTATTTCAGAGTTTTTCAGAAAAGTTTTGGGCATTCACTAAAGACTAGAAATTATAAAGAAAATTCACTGGATTTTGATTCCACCTAGTGCTTTAAGTTATCTGTGACTCATGTTCAAGATGAACTCTCTTGCCCTTAATTAATTGCAGGATAGATGTATCCACATCATAGAACTTGCATGGTATCTTCTTGCATGTGGGAAGGGATTCCAGATGGATGTTTATGCCGAAGGCCTGTCTGTTTTTACCTCACCCTCAATAGATTCAGTCAATTCGTTTTGCATAACGATCTCCCTGAGTAGTGTTCAAAGCCTCTGCTAGCAAAGATTAGAGAAGAATGGCCTAAGGATTATTGCTACACTCCATTCACTTGAGAGCTCAGATGTTGATCACTTGGAGTTGAATCCTGATCCCTAATTTGAGGGCCCAATGAGCATGCATGGTTCCCTGAGCGATCCAAGTCCTGTAAGCGTTGGTTATCCCCTTGACACCTGAAGAATGAATGACAGGAAGTCAAGCCAGGCTCAGTGGATAAAAAGGGGGTTTCACTTTAACTATGAGTCAGGCAAGGAATTAAATCAAAATGCTCAATAAATATCTATTAAGTATCTAATTTCAGAAAAATGTTAACCAGGTAGTTTCAGAGAGAAAAATGTGCCAGAGCTTGACCTGGAAATTATTTTGTTCACTTTTATTAGAACTCCTTTCACTGTGAAAACTAGTTAATCCCCAAAGTCATTTGAGAAAGGCAAATAATGAAACATTTTTAAAGGTAAATAAATACATTGTTTAAAGGATCTTTTAAATTATAATAATGCATATATAAATACAAAAATAGGTATAGAGGCAATAAAATGAAAAACCAAAGCATTCCTTCCTTAATACAAAATTCCTAGACTAATTCTGTTTTAGTGCTCCTTGGGGTAATTTTGACTATTATATGTAATAGGCTTAAACTTTTATTTCTTGCTTTGAAAGCCTTTAGCTGTATATATTATCTATTGTGAAAGATACTCTATTCTCAGTCTCCCCTGCTGGAATACCTCCTTCTCCCAATGACTTTTTAAAAATCATTGCTGATGATTATCTATAAATGTAAACAGTACCTTAATATTTGTTATCAGTTCACAGATTTTAGATATATTTCATTTTTTCCTACAGAAGAATAAGACTTACCCCTTACTTTCATTGACCTTTCCTTTCCCCACACATCATTTAAGTTTGCCTCACCTGTACTCCTACTTTTATGTGCTTAAAATTAAAAACATTTACATTGCTTCTGTTAAAAAAGCAATCTTAAAAAAAAAGGGCATGCGTTTTCTGAAGTACTAGTTCTCACTTGGTACCAATTTGGCCCCTGAACTCTGACCCCCAAAGGCTATTCGAGATCATCACAACCACAGTGCTAAAGACATCTAGTGAATAAAGGTCGGAGATGCTGCCAAATATCTACAACACACAGGGCTACCCCCATAACAAAAAGAGTCAGTAGTCTCACAGTTGAGAAACCGTAGATTCTACAGTTTCTTCTGTCCATCAAAATGGGTATTATAAACAATACAATGTAATAGGTTCTATCATCTTCAAAGGAGAATTTTTTAATCACCAGGGTTAAGAAAATCAATTTTCTTAAACTTCATCACTGAATAAAAATTATGCCACATTGCTTCCCATTTGGAACATAATAATCTTGTGTTTTTTAAATTTATTATTATTGGCACATTATAATTATACTTTATATATATGTTACATAATATTCATACATGCACATTACATAATTAATCAATCTCTTTTCCAGTTCCTTCCTTTTCCCTCCTTTCTTCCCTTTCTATTCCTTGAATTTTTAATTGCTTATCTGTATGCTATCTTTGTGACAGCAATAGAATTATTCAACTTCTCGATAGAAGGTCATGTGGGGACAGAGTGCTCTTTATACTTTCTACACAGTTGTCTTTCTGGGATTGATATTCATACTCTCTCTCTCTCTCTCTCTCTCTCTCTCTCTCTCTCTCTCTCTCATGCTCTGTCCCAGTCTTTCTTTGATTTTCATTTACATTCCTTTTTCATTTGGCTGATGTATATCCTTTTGTAACCGTTTCAAGAAAGATATACCAGAAATCAAAAGTTTTGAATACCTTCCTACTGGATGATTTAGTTGGTCATGGGATCCCAGTTTCAAAATAATTCACATTAAACTCGTGTCATCAAGTATTCAGTGATCCTGAAGAGAATCATCCTGTTCATCTTATTTTAATTCCTTCAGGGACATTTTCCTCCCTTCAAAATTTTTGGAGCTCCGTAGTTCTACTAGTCTCAGTTCTCCTAGTTAGTTTCTTTTAAGCTGTTGACAAAGAATATAGAACTTAGTTGACATACAGAGCTGTTCAAATTTTTCACATAAAACAAAATACAGAGATAGATGCTTTCAGGATCAATTTGGAGGTCTGGGGCTAGATTTTCTGAGATCTTCTAGGTTGTATCTTCATGGATACTGATTAGCTGTGTGGCATTCAACAGCAGGTCCTCCTGAGTGTCTAGGAAAGAAGGACTTCTTCCTTTCTCCTCTTTTTACTCCCATTTCCTCTTACTCTCCTTCCTCTTCATCCTCTCTCTCCTCTCCTTCCTCTTCTTGTTTCTCCTCTTCCTTGTCTCCTCCTCCTCCTTCTCTTTTGTAGCCAGAAAAGACTTTTCCACAGTCTTCTTTAGTAGCTCTCTCTTCATTTAAATGTCCATAACTGGCAAATATCTTTACTCATCCTCTGAACAAGTAGAAAGTACATGGCTTATCTCCTGCAGCTGGGGAAGTATCAAACCTCTTCTTATAATACTTTATCATATTAGATGTCTAAACAAATTCAGACCTCTCACATTGAATAAAAAGGTGGAAGTTAAATATTGGTTAAGTAAATTGCAATATCTACAACATTTTATTTTGAAATTGGTAAGTAAATGACAATGTATGCAATGTCTGATACACAGTCTATGGAATTTCATCAACTGTAACTTCTTTGGTAGTCAATGGTGTTCAATGGTTCTTTTCAATCTGATATATGTCTGTACACACACACACACACACACACACACCATTCTGGTATGTATATGTGTGTATGTGTGTGTGATATATATATACATATATATATCATACTTTTTGAATAATTAATTTCCCATAATTTCTCCTGTTTTTCTGGAAATATTAATAAAGCAATACTAGCCCTCTTGGACTGATTCTCTTTATTTTTAATTTTTTTCTGAATTTTTTTCTGTCTCTTTTTGTACTATGTTTAGAGGAAGTTCTTCTAAAATTTCTTACCTTCACTTTTTGTTTAATTATGATGACTGTCGTTTGCCGCCGCTTCCGCTTGCCACCGACCAGTGGGACAAATGACATGTACTCTTCAGAAGTTCACGAAGCAGTTTCCTTTTTATTCAGATAACACCCTCAATATATGAGCAGTCTCATGCATAAGCAATTGTAACCAGAAATGTCCATCCAATCCTATTAAAGTTCAAGCGATCACGAGCTCAAGCACACATGTAAGATATATCTGTCCACGCGCTAGGCGGCTGAACTAATTATCATACAGCCAATGGTAAAGCCTTCCTGTTTTTCTCAAGGCGCATTCAGCACGCCGTTTGGCTCTCTGCCAGTCGCCATCTTTGGATGCATGCAGCATAACCCCGGGCCCCGGGTCTCGCCCAGCACATTTCCCCCTTTCTGTTTATAAAAGAGACCGTGCCTGTCTTAGGTTGTCCACGACAGAGCAACATCCTTACCCGTCATTGGACAATGAGGCTCTAGCCCTCATTTCCTGTCTTAGGTCAGTATGAGCTCCCCATGAATCTTACCCGTCTTTGACTACCGGTCTAGCACATTTAATCAGACTTGGGGGGATGAGCCAGCATCAATTGCAATGAGAGCTTGGCGAATAATGACTTTCTCTGCGCCGATGTTTACGCGTTTTGTATAAATACTATATGCACAGAACAGATACAACACACAAGAGACCTCTCCCGGACAAAAACCCAAACCATTCTTTTCCCCATTGAACAGCGGACTGAAGAAATGTGGCCAATTATAAAAATAGGAGGATATAGAATAGAGGAGTTGGTAAGGGGTACAGGATAGGGCCACGTCTTTACTATCCCCCATAGTTCACGCGAGTCTCCTCCATTAACTTGGTGAGAAATCGCCAGCACCATCAGCGGGAGAAGCCTCCTCATCTTCTTCCTGTTTTGGGGTCTCTGTTGAGGCCTTGACCAATCTCTCCCGCACCCAAATTGGCAATTGTGCGTCCTGTGGGAAAACACGAACAGACCCTCGGGTCCAGATTAACACCGGATCCGGGCCTTTCCATTGTCCCGATAGAATGTCCTTCCACAGCACTTGAGGTAGATGTTTTTTATTAGGCTCTGAATGATGGTCAGTAGCCGATCGGCCCTCAGAATCGAGATTTAAAAAATTTAAGATGAACAAGGCAACAAATAATTTGTCTTTTGGGGATCTGTATGATGCCCCTATTCCCCCTTTTTGTTTAAAAAGCATGTTTTTAAGCATTAAATGGGCACGCTCAACAATGCTTTGTCCAGTAGGATTATAGAGAATTCCTGTGACATGTTGAATACCAAAGGTGGAAAGGGATACTTTTAACGCCTTAAGGATTAATTCTGCCACAGATTCAGTAAACAAGGATAAGACCTTGTTAGGGACATAATTCATGTGAACCCATAGAATAGGACCCTTTTGCCAAAACACTCCTGTGGGTAACTTATTTGTGGCCAAGACAATGAATGATAAAGGCTTAGCTAGGTCAATATGATCAAGATGAACCTTTTCCATAGCTGTTTCAACAAGCTTGAGAGCTGTTTGAGTCTTAGGGGTAAGCACCCGCTTAGAAAGGGGGTCAGAATCACCTTTAAGAATATCAAACAGGGGGCCCAAACTTGAGATGGGTAAATGAAGGTAAGGTCTAATCCAATTAATATCACCCAAAAGTTTTTGAAAATCATTTAAAGTTCTAAGTTTGTCCACCCGAATGGTAATTTTTATGGGTTTAACCATAGTTGCATTTATGATAGATCCCAGGAAGTTTTTGGTGTCTGTCATTTGTACTTTATCAATGGCAATATGTAAGCCCCATCTTTCCAGTGACTTTAGTAAGGAATTATAACATTGCTCCAAGACAGGTTTTTCCTTATGAGCTAGCAAAATATCATCCATATAATGATAGATTAAAAGTTGAGGGTTAATTTGTTGATACACACTGGGGTGGAAATTAATCTGATTACCTTGCCCTTCATATGGTCCTTGGTCTGTCAGCATGTTTAGATTCCATTGAGGATTACCCGCAACTGCATTACGTTGGGCAGTATCAAAACATAACTCCTGGTTAGCCACCTTCCATTTTAATATGGCTGCGCTTTTGTTAGGATTGGAAGCCATACCCAATCCCCTTAAAGTCTGATCTGCCTGTTGAAGTGGCCAGGCTTTGGGTCATTCTGTAATTTTGATAATACTTTTGTCAGTACCAGTATCTAATAAGCCCTCAAAACTTTTGCCTTCTATCACTAACTTTGTCATAAGTCTATCTTTTAAATCCAATGTTAACATGACCATATTTTGGCCAGTAGAACCTAATCCTTTATTTCCCCTAATAATATTCTTTGGTGGATATTGATCATGGCAGCTGGGTAAGACCAACAATTGTGCTATGCGGTCACCCTGAGCTATTATTGCTACACCTCTTGGTGAAGAAGCAAGGATTTTTATTTATCCTATAAAATCAGGGTCTATAACTCCAGGGACAATATTTAATCCTTTTAAAGCAGAAGAACTCCTCCCCAGAACTAGTCCACTGTTCCTTTAGGTAATGGGCGGGCAACCGAAGTTGGTATTGGTTGTACTCCCATCTCTGGAGTTAATACTGCTTTGGCGAAGGCATAGAGGTCTGACATCTACTTTCTCTTTCAGAAGCTCAACTTGATTGTTCTTTTACAGTTGCTAATATCTTTTCCCCTTCTCTTAACTGTTCTTGAAATTTTGGTTTTTTGGAAGTCAGACAGAAACGAACTAATGTCCATATCACCACAACAACAACAAACAGAAACGAAACAAGAAAAGGTAACACAAATAACACCTTACACGCCACAACAACAACAAACAGAAACGAAATAAGAAAAGGTAACACAAATGACACCTTACACGCCACAACAACAACAAACAGAAACGAAACAAGAAAAGGTAACACCTTACACATATTCATTCACTACAGGACGTCCTTTGCTGTCTCTTGGGACAGCCTTTCATTATATTCCCTCTCTAGGGGAATCTTCCGTTAAAACCTTAAGGCCACCGTTTCCTCAAATAGGGAAACCTTCTCGTTAATTATGCTAGTGAAACTGTCTTTTACTTACCTGAGCGCTCACCATTCCCGGTACTGGCCGCCACTTGCTGCTTGCCGCCGCTTCCGCTTGCCACCGACCAGCGGGACAAACGACACGTACTCTTCAGAAGTTCACGAAGCAGCTTCCTTTTTATTCAGATAACATCCTCAATATATGAGGAGTCTCATGCATATGCAATTGTAACCAGATATGTCTATCCAATCCTATTAAAGTTCAAGCGATCACGAGCTCAAGCATACATGTAAGATATATCTGTCCACGCGCTTCGCGGCTGAGCTAATTATCATACAGCCAATGGCAAACGCTTCCTGTTTTTCTCAAGGCTCATTCAGCACACCCCTTGGCTCTCTGCCAGTCGCCATCTTGAATGCATGTGGCGTAACCCTGGGCCCCGGGTCTTGCCCGCCACAGATGACTAATTTCAGTTCCATAAAATCTCGACATTACTCCTTTTCAATGTAAGCTATTCTTCTCTTAGTGAAGTATCTTTTAAAATCTGCCTTGGAATGCTTGTTAAGATTTATGTAAATTCTGTTTTCTTCCCTAAATATCTTTGTTTGCTATAGGGTCACATGTCTTGGTTGACTATCTTATTCATACTCTTTCATGCTGAGGATTTTTTCCACATCTTTGGAAACACTGGAACATTGAAACCGTGAATAGTTTTATTTGGACTTATTTGTTTTCTTCTTCTACTCCAGACTGCTCATGAATAAAGAGATATATGCACTACAAGCTCCAAGAGGCTGAGCAGAACAGCTGGCAGGCGCTAGAGCCCCCGTACCTCCAGCAGAGCCACAAGGGGAGAAGGCCACAGCAGGGCACCAGACCACAGTCAGAAACCTTTATCCACTTCTACAAGCTCACTCAGGTTTTTGTTTGTTTGTTTTGTGTTTTTGTTTTTGTAGATTCTTTTTTCACTTTAGAATTGAAACCAGGCTGATGTGTGATGTATATTTGTTGGTTTGGGGAGTGGTTTGAAGGACATAGCAACCAGTAGTTCAATCAACCGCTCTCTCTCTACCCTTCCTCCAACCCTCCTTCTTCATGTCTCTAATGCTAAGGACTAAACCCAGAAAAGTGGCTCCAACCTCCACTCAGTGCCACCCTGCTTGCTGTGGCCGGGACTTTCTCCACCAGGCTGATCCACAGGTCAGACTGCAGTAGCCTTCTCCCTTTCCAAAATCCATCACGGACTCTTGGGTCATTCACAGCATCTGTCCCCATTCATATTTTGCCAATAAAAGTACATAATCTTGTGCTTCTTAGTTAACATTTCAATGATTATTGGGGAGAAAAAGAAAATAGAAGTTAGTGTTCATTTTTTGTAGAGATAAAAAGGAACTCATGACAAATATAACTTTATTGACTTATTGAATACATTGGCGGCACAAGCCTACATGAATGTGAAAGACAATTCTATTCCTCCTTCTCCCTTATCTCTTCACCCTCCCATCCCCATTTTTTTTTTTTTTTTTTTTTTTTTGTATTGGGGATTGCACCCAGGGGTGCTTAACCACTGAGTCACATCCACAACCCTTTTTATTTTTTATTTTGAGACAGGGTCTCACCAAGTTACCTAGGGCCTTACTAAGTTGCTGAGGTTGGTTTTGAATTTGTGATCCTCCTGCCTCAGCCTCCAGAGTTGCTTGGATTACAGACTTGAGTCACCAGACCCAGCTGATCTTCATCTTCTTTCTCTTTTGCCTCCTCCTCCTCCACTCCTTCCCTCTTAATTCCTTGCTCATATATCAAGTTTACACAAGTCTATTCTGGTTGGTGCTCCTCTTAACATGGACTCACCTTCATATATAACTTTCTTTCTCATTCATGCAGGTAACATTAATTCATTTATGCACAATCCATGTATTGAATTCCTCACAAGCAACTGTTTTTGTTGTAAGCACTATTAATTTCTAAATGAATAAGGCATGTCCCCCAATGAACTTGAATTAAACTATAGTAAAACAGACATGAAGACAGACTCCTACGTATAAGATGATAAATTATCTAATAATGTTATGCATAAAATGCCATGGGAAGGTATTTTCTTTCACTGGCCATTGTGCTTATGTAAATAAAGTTATACTAGTTGGCAGTAGCCTTTTTTTGTTTAGATGTTTTCAAAGTCCTTAAAATGTCAGATACTGTTGGGACTAATGACACGTTAACTAACTCAGGCTGACTCCTTACTCCCTGGTGATTGAGCAAAATCAAGGCTCGAAGGCAGTTTCAAAGGTTCATGACGATAATCCGGACCACCGTCAGGGATTGGTTAACAACAGTTCCGCGAACGTGATCAGCTCGTGCTTGCCATATATTCCTATGGGACTCTCGCCTGCATGAACCCCCCTGCCTTGCTGACCTTTAAGCCAATTGGTTCCCGCCTAGCCCCCACCCTACATAAAAGCTGTGTGATTTCCTCAATAAACGAGTTCCTGCTGTGACGGGTCTCCCTGATGCGTCTGATTGTCCTCCACCCAGAGGGCTAGGAGCGGGCGGTCAGTTGGCCCTACCTATCCCGGTCTGACCTTGTTGGGGAGTGTCCCCTTCCCTTGCTGCTGGTCGAGAAGGGCAAGGGGGCTTAAGACCCCGACAAGATACAGATAATGTAAGAGTTTTATTTCAGAAACAAATTTGTTCTGATTGTTTACAGGAAAAAAAAAAAAAAAAAAAGTCAGGCAGTGTGACCCTGTGGAACACACTCTGAACTGCTGAGTTCCAGAACATGACTACTTTTCTGTATGGCAAAGAGTAAATCATTTTAGTGCTGAGAGTCTCAGTTATCTCATTTGTACAATCAGGACTTGACCTAAGTAATCTCTAATGGTTCTTTCTGGATTAACAATTTATGGCCATATACTCAGACACATGGGTAGTATTCACCCTCCCAGGTATCAAACATAGAGAGTATTCCAAACATATAGAGTATTTGGGGTGTATCACAAGTATCACAGGTATCTTACACCTTTCGACCTGGGCACAGGAGAGAGTAGGTTGGGCACTAGGAGAATAATGTAGGCTCCGAGATGCATACCTGTCATGAACCTGCTTCCTGTCCTCTGGGAAAGGCCACTGACCAGGTGAAAACATGACACCCTTTCTGGGAGAATTTTAGAAGGAGGTTGCTCAATTGAAATTGGACTGAGCTGTGTTCATCCTGGACTGAAGGCAAAAGTGTTAAACTGTTAGCTATTCTACACTTGACTGGTTCTGCCCTACTCTTTCCATTTATTCCTTATCCTCTTAAAGCTCTGCAACATTTTGCATGTCTTATGCATAGAACACCTTCCACAGATAACTTGAATTTCCTTATGAGTGTTTTGTGTCTCTTTTTATGATTAGAGTATGGTTAGATAGAGCTCAGATCCTATACCATGGTCTTTGCATTAAATGCCAGTTTGACATTTCTTTGCCATGCAGCCAACTACTATGCAAGTAAACAATCAAATCAACTTGCCCTCTTTGTGGTCAAGATCCTAGGAATTCCCTAGTCTATCTCCAAACTTGAGACAAAAGCCAATATGCAGGCGTGTTCCTTCCATCTTTACAACTGAAGATTCTATACAGGATAGAATAGTTTATTATAAAGAGAGGAGGAAACTTAAATAGGAAGGGATTTTCTAATATTTCACATGTGGAGATTTTTTTTTTTTAATACACATTTTGGAAGTAAAAATGGAAAAAAATCAAGGAACTCTAAATGGTCAAGATGAGGCTCAACTTTAATCAGGTCATAAAAATAATGACTAGGGAAAGAAATTTCAAAGGCGAATTCATTTCTTTTTTTGTCTTTTGTGCACTAAATTATGTGAAGGACAATGGATTTATATTCATAGCCAGAGTCCAAAAAGAGCCCTGCAAATGTGGCAGCATTTAATGACAAGAATAAAACAGTAGGCTTGAGAATAGAATATTAAAATATTAGAAATTCTTTCTCTTTTACTTGTGTAAAAGATTTTGAATTTGAAAATAAGGAATTTATATGGAATGCTGAGTGTATGGATTTATTTCATAACTTCATTACTTATACATGCATACATTTATATATTAGTATTTTAAAACTGCACTGTTGCCAATATGTAATTTTTTGTTGTTTTTCCTCAGCATATCTATCCACTCTTACAACACACTTCTTGTGACTCTGGATGCAAATTATAGCTCTGTACCACCAGCACTGATATAGGATTGGCCCCATGACTGAAGAAATGTCTCCCCTTAGACACAATGAATAACCCATGGGCACAGACCACCAGGACTCACCTTTAGATTTTCTGTGCTGACACTGCAGTGAAAGGTAGGCTCTGCCCACCTGCTGATACCTCCAGTCAGAGCTGAAAGTGCACCCTGGCTTAGCAAGTTTGAGAATGGCACAGATCAGGAGCTGTCTAGTCACATTCCACCCGCGGAGTGTAAAGCTTGGTGGAGAAAAAGATACGGTCAATGGAAAATACAAGCAGAGAGAGTGGTTGGATAAAAGTTAAAACTTTTGAGTCCCTAAATCCTGGTGTTTCTTCCAAAAACTCTGCTATTGTTTTTCAGAGGTAATAGAAACCAATATGAATCCTTTCCATTTCCTAAACTAAAATTAGTAAATCAGATTCGAACCAGATTTTTTTTTAACTTTTAAATGAAAAAAAATGTGAAAACATAGTGTCTGTTCAGTAAATGATTATTTCTGAACAGATTGTGCTTTGTGATTTATAACAGAGCAATTATATGAGAACTAAACAAGTAAAGCAAGTATAGTACAATATATTTATGACACCAATGTAGCGCTATTGGTAAAACCATTAACTTGACACCTTTTATAGCTCAGCTGAAACTAAAAATAGGGAGTCAAACAAACACACTCACTACAATAAAAAGAAATAGCTGTAGGCTTTCTTATCTATAAAGTCTTAAAATAGTAGTTTCTTTCGCCATGGTTAATTCAGGCTACCTTACATTGCCTAAGTCAGGAGTTCCTTTGAAAAGAGTTATAAATAACTATTTTGTAAAATTTATATAGCCAGTCATTTCTTGTTTTTGGTAGGGTCACTTCATAAAATTCTTCTAATGAAAACTGTTTATCAGCATTTTGCAAGCCAGAGGTCTTCTGAAACTTTGAAACTCTGGTTAAAAAAAATTCAATAAATAGCTATGCTATGTAAAGCTTCCATCTAATAATTTAATGTTTTCATCTAACATTCTCTCCACAAATAACCAAGGAAATAGTTTATGTTTCAAATTTTAAAGTGAGTGTGCACATTCCTTCTACTTCCTCAGCATCTGCTAAATGGTATTTTTTTTTTTCTTTTATGAGTTCTTAGAGTTGACATTAGTGCAGAAATACTGGACAAAGTGAAGACTGGAGAGAAGCACAGAGACGTCATTTATCTGTGAGAGCTCTTCACAGCATGACCACGTCCCAGCACAGGGCTGCACACTCAGAGGTGCTGGAAGAGCTGTACCAGGTCACCTAGTAATGAATCAAGTGACGCAAAGAGAGGTAATGACGATTCCAGCTGCTACAGGCTCCCTAGAGATGCTGCCCTTTTACTTTAATTTTAAGATAAAGGAAAGTCGTGATACTATATAAATTGAAAGAAGAATGAAAAGAATATAAATCAAAGTATATAAAAGAGGACAAAACTGCAATGCATGTCAAAGGGACACTTGAAATAAAATTCCAGAGGAAATGTAAAGGAGAATAATATAAACTGAAGCAAGAGATTTCAATGACTTCAGAAGACAGGAAGAAAAACTGATATGAGAAGAATGAAGAAATAGTGAAAGTAAAGAGAGTTTATAATCTGCCGGAAGAAAAAATTGGGGGCATTGCATAAACTAAGAATTTTTAAGACTCAATGTCATTAGGTAGATACAATGACAGTACTTTTATCTGTGTCAAAAATATTACAGTTTATGTGAAAAGAATTGTACAAATAATAAACTCTGATGTAACTGAAATAATGTTAAAAGTTTTAACGACATTTACAAAATTGTTCAGAAACCTAGGCTACCCCTTTTGAGCTTTTGATAATCTTAGTATTTTAATATTATAATTACAGCATGTCAGTACTCTATTTAAAATGTAATTATCAAAGCTCAGAGGAAACTGATTCTTATGCATCCATAATTTCCTACAATATAATTTTAGAGCTTGAGCTATTTTTATGTTATCATTTTAGTCATAGAAACATAGCTGAAAGTCTAGGGACTTGTAGTTTTCAGTTTTCAATAGGCTTTTAAAGATAATCTTTGCTTTTAAAGTGGCCTTGTCACTGAGTACCCATTTATCTGAAATAAATCAAATTGCTTCTGGAGGAATAAAATGGTTCATGTGGTTTCCATAAACATATCTTAACAACAAAACCGCATCCTCAAAAATAAAAAAAAAAAAGGAAAGAAAAGAAAAATCAGGTTTTATTCAATTCTTGCATAGGAGCCAGTTCCCCTTATAAGAATTGGAAGAACGTTTTAAGTTCTACTGACTGATGTTTTATTGATTTCACTGTATCTGTTTAAATACCATCTCGGTGAAGACTCCCCAACACCTGTGTGAGTTGCCTAAGCTGAACGTAGGCTCCTTCACAGCTCGCACAGATGATGGTTCATGACCTCTTCTCTGGAGTCCAGAAGGTAACTTTTTCATGCTGAATAGACGACTGTTTTTAGGATATATGAAACATGCTTAAGACCAATAATTATTCTGATGGGTTCGAGGTTGAATTTAGGATTTTTAAAAAATTTCTTAAATATATCACATGATCAGTTGGAGGGGTTAGACACTCGATCAAAAGCAATGTCTATACTTTAACTGAAGAATTGTATAACCTTTGTGTCCTTCTTTACTGGTCCCTTCCTTCCTTCCTTAGTTTATTTATTCATCGAACACATATTGTGAAGCATGCTATGCATTATGGACACACAAATCAAGTAACTAATTATTCGTGTCCCTAAAATGCATGCAGTTAACTAATAGAAGTATTTACATTTTGAGGGTAGATATGCTTTTTGTGAATAGTCAAAGATGAACAAATAATACGATGAAGCTAGTGAATACAGTGTGTGTGTGTGTGTGTGTGTGTTCAAAAAATGAAATGTATGCTGGACACATCATTTAGGTGATACACTTCTATAATCCCAGCAACTCAGTGGCTCAGGCAGGAGGATTGGGAGCTCAAAGCCAGGTTTAGCAACTTAGCAAGACCCTGTCTCAAAAAAAAATAAAAAGGGCTGGGGATGTGGCTCAGAGGTCAATTGCCCAGTTCAATCCCTCGCAATGATACTACTACTACTACTACTACTACTAATGAATAAATATTGAAATGTAAATGAAATACTGAAGTTATTATTCTCATGAAATTTATGATCAGGAAGTAATTTAAAACACATATGGTAAACATGTTATAATAAAATCTACTTTATGGAATAAATAAAAAGTTTCTCAAGTGCTGTGAGCCAGATTCCTACATAATTACTGATTCCCTACAAAACACATTTTGCATTCACCAGAAACATATATGGTGATTAGGTTCATTGGCCAACTAGGTCAATTATGTTATTGATTGCTTAAAATACGTGGGACTACAGAACTTAGCAACCAGGTCTCACAATATCTCTCAACTTAGTGCATTCAAATTACTAAAATAAAATGGCAGGACCCTGTTACTTTTCTAGCAACTCTGGTCCATGTTGGGGGCTATGCCATGCGGAATACACCAAGATGGCGCCTGACAGCCAGCCAGAAGTTGTTTTGATCACATCAGTGGTGAGGAAGTTGGTTAACATAAACACACCCAGGTGCTTTATCATTGGCCATATTCAAATGGGTCCATGCACACAATGCCTGCACATGTGTTCCCAAGTGTTCCTGCTTGTGCCTGTTTTGTTTGACCTTTACCGTGATTGGACAGCTAGCTCCTCGCCTGATCTTCGCATAACTAGCGTTGGCCCTACCCTTCACCTCCTTAAGGGAATATAAGCTGGCTCTCCTCCAGCACCAAGGTTCTGGGTTCCTGGGTTTCTGAATCATCAATAAACCATTTCGAATTCAAGAGTCTCGCTACTCGTTTGTCTCCCGCGCCAAATTGACTCCGCTGGACGGCTCAGGTCCAGGAGAGGATTCCTCTCTCCTCACATCTTCCTTAGCAGTCATTTCTCAGGGAAAGTCTCATGACATCCTTAATAAGTTGAGGTAGCAACTTATAGTCATAGCAAGGCCATGACTTGGGTACACCAATGGGCAGCAGGGGAAGGGATCCTCTTGTTTCCTTTGCCATCATTCTTTATTTTCTTATTGTTTGTTGTTTGTTTTTATTTTGTTTTCCTTTTGGTACTGGGGATTGAACCCAGGGATATTTACATTCTTGGCCCTTTTTATTTTTTTATTTTGAAACAGGGTCTCCCTAAGTTTCCAAGCCTGGCCTCAAATGACCAATCCTCCTGCCTCAGCCTCCCTACTAGCTGGGATTATAGGTGTGTGCCAGAGCACCTGGATTTCCATCATCATCCTTTCTTTGAAGGTGTTTTCTGGCAGCACCATGCCTTCCACTTTAAAAGCGAGATGAGAAGAGGGAACTAGGGCTAAAGAGAGTGATGATCGATGTTGTTCTCTGCTGGTGAAATAGAAGGAAATGATAAGGGGAGAGAGGGCAGATTGTAAATTCAGGTGTGCTTGCTAGCAACCAGGTTCATTTCAGCAAGATGTCCTGTTGGCATGGAGAAGGATAAATGATTTTCCATTCAAAATAATATATATGAAAGGAAACTGTTTCGGTCATGAGAAAGGAGAAAATTTTCAACCAAAGAAGGTGATATGTTTTTCTTCTAAGGCTTTCTCTGCAATTTGAAATCAGACCTGCTTACTTTAGAATGAAGCAAAGTAACAGAAAATACCAGGAACTTTTGATTTTCACAGAGTATCAGTTTAAGTGTCACAAATAGGTATTGTGTCAAAATGGAAAATAGGGGCTAAGTTGATATCTATCATATTGATGCTTCAATAGTGGGCCCTTTTTCTTAATACTTGTCACCTTGAAATAATAATCAATTGAACTGAGTTTATTGGGCATGCACCTTTTTTTAGGACCAAATCAGCGGTGTTCTGATAAACCTGCTCTAGAGCGTGGGAGTCCTGACTCATACCACATACTGATGATGTAGGTATAAATATGTCTACCATTGCCAATTTCAAGTTTCTAAGGAATTAACAATTGCCTCACCACATTCCTGGTATTTAACTATTAGCTCTAAGATATGACTGGCAGAGACGGTCTGCACCGTCATCAATTAACACAAGGCTCAGGAAGACTCATGCAATGAACATTTCCTGAGTTCTGGTTGAGAAAGTTTTAAAAAGAAATCCTCATGGGAATATTGGATTTTTCAGTTCCTCCACTGTTTTATCTTAGAGCCTGTCACTTGTTAACACGAAGTGATTTATAACCAGTGAGAGATGAGAAGATAGAGATTTAGGGAGATAAAGTTCCAGGTACTCCATCGCAAGATCCAGGGACATTTCCAAAAGCACTAGGTTTCAAAAGCTGTTTTGATGGCTAATGTCAGCTGGTTTTACCACCGGAAAGGGATGGTAGTTCATCTTATGATGGATTATTTCAAGATTCTCCACTAATGGTTTTATAGCAGAGTACAAATTGATGAGAAGTGTCTTTTTTGTTACTGAAGAAGATAATATCCTAGTACTTGTTTTATGTTGAATTTTCTGAAGACTGTTAAGCAAATTAAAACAGAGTTACCCAAAGACTGAGTTGAATACTTAGTTGAAGTATGATGGAGATTAGAATCCTGCTTGATTCATGTTCAATCTGTGGTTCGGTAGTCAGGAGATAAAAACAGGGCTTTTAAGAAAATGCCATAGGAGTTGGATAGGGGTCTAAAAGTTTCTGGATCTGCCCTCTGCCTGCCAAAAGGATGCTCTGTGTGCTGCTCCTGAGCCCACCTGACTTCTGAATGGGTAAGGTGTGGAGTTTAAAAAGTCAGAAGAGAAGGTTCGAAGTCACAAAGGTCATTGCATAACCACTAGGAAAATTCCCAGGCCCTGAAATTGGGAAGAAAGGGAGCAGGGGCCGGATGCTGTTTTAGGAAACTCAAAGAAGGATCATAAAGGATGGAGCGGTGCTCTGATGAATAACACTTCAGGGGAAAAAATAAATGCTTAGAGGATGTTTTGTGGAGTTTTGATGAATGTTGGCAACTGTAATTCTCCCCACACCTACCTCCTCTGCAGCTTATTTAAGAGGTTCAGGAAATATCTTCCCTAATTATTTTTCAAGGCTTTGGAATGAGATGAATGTTTACATTAGGAAGCATCACCTTAACTGAGGCTTGCTTAAATGCAGCCGCACTTTATTCTGGTGTTGTTACTAATCAGACAAAAAAAAAAAAAAAAAAAAAAAGGAGGAAAAAGGAGGATTGCACATGATTAGTCCCTGGAGGAAGCAGAGAGATGCCAGCTGGTTCTGTGACTTCATACTTTTTAAAATCATAAATGTTTTAGATTTTTATTTTAGTTATTTCTTTCTATAAATACAAAGGAAATGTCTTCATGAGACTTCGACATCAACAGTACCTTAGCAATTGTACTAGAGTTAAATATACTCAACATATAGTTATGAAACAAATAACATGTAACACGTCTTTCTTACCTGAATGGCAGTAATATTTTCCAGTTTAGGGAAAGAAAAACTCAAAAGGCTTACATTTTTTTATTTTTCCAATAGTATATTTCATCTAACCTTTTGTTCTGCTTGTTAGTGCTTCAGTACATTAGATTATGTATTGACTAGAAATTCTGGCAGTCACATCAAAAAATAAATGCAGCCAAGTTTCTGCAAATATTAAAATTTATAGCATTGAATATGTCAGATGCTAAGTCTGAGAGACATCAGCCTTTGTGAAGTCATTTCTTCTTTTTGATTTATATGGTTGTGTACAGTGCTTCATTTCTCAAGAAACTGGTTAAAAATATTTTAAGAATTCTTAAAACACCATGTTTCAGTTGTCAGACATTTAAAAATGTAAATAGAGCTTCAGAGCCAAAGAGCTTATGGTATATCAAACAATAAACATAAACCAGCATAATCCACATGTGCATCTTTGGCTCCGAAGTTCACCAGGTAAGTCCCCCAGGTGAAATCTACAGGTCTTTCTCCTCTTTGGTTTCTTTCCACCTTGATGTTACTGTTAGTGTTTGGGGTTGTATTATCTGAATTTCCATGTGGTGAAGTTACTGAGTACAACGCAGTGGCCCCAAAGATACTTTGCTTTCCTCTGGGTTCTCTGAATCAATCTTCCTGCTTGTGTGTGGCCATGGAGGACCGTGCAGTTTATTGAGGAATTTACCACTATGCCACCAAAGCATCTGGACTTTTTCTCTCTTCCTTTGACACCCAAATTAAATTCTGCTCTATAGTCTTCATGAGGCCGCTGCTTCACTGTCAGCTCTCAGTGGCAGCGCCACCAATACGCTGGTGGATTTGATTACTAAAATGTTAGTATGTCAGAAAGAAATCACGAGACATTTGGAAACCTAATAATAAAACTGAAAATTCAAAAGTTTGAGCAGCAAAAGCAAACAAATTTTAGAGTTATTTTCAGAAATTTCTCTTAAGTTTTCAGAATTTTATTCTTGGGACATCTGGCCTCTAGGAATGAGAAAAGGCAAAATAAAAACTTTAGGTGCATAGATATATCAATTTCTTAACCTTATAGTAGGTCTGATGTTAGCTGTCAAATAAATAACTTTCCAAAAAAAAAAAAAAAAAAGGCCCTTTCATTATTTTTAACTTGAAATCAAATATGCACAAATAGTTGTGCCTTGGATAAGATTTGTCTCTTTTCATGGCATTTCCTTTTGTCTCAGAGGTGTCCAGGAGTGTTCTTTTAGAGGGGTGATATCAGTTGAGGTTTATAAGGCTTCTGAGCCAAGTTCATGTTCTTGTTTTTTTTTTTTCATCATTTATTAAAATCATATAAATTTAGTGTTTACTACATGCCAACAATATGGTGAATATTTTTTATTAAATTGACATCAATGATTTAAAGACAAGTTAATATGGGATGGAAAGTCATTGGAGGGTAGGGAAGTATACTCTCTGATTTACATTTTAAAAAGGTCTTTCTGTATCTACCTGGATAATTGAGTTCAGAGGACTGGGAGTGAAGACAAAGGAATCAACTAACGGCTGCTGTACTATTTGGATTGCTGGTGGCTGGGATTGGATGGCCCCAATCAAGGTAAGACTTGGTTAGTCTCAAAATACATTTTAAAGATAAACCAGTCACTGAATCTTTTTTTTAAACCCATTTTCTACAGGATTTGGATTTACAAGTAAGTCAAATTAGACAAATATTAAATACCCCATGTTTTTATCTATGCCAGTTTACAAAGTACTTCCACTACTTTGGGATTTCATGAGATTCAGGAGTGTCCCACCCATGCTCACAAATAAATCAGTTCCTGCCAAGTGTTTCCAGTACTCTTCCTTCCCTTCCCTTTCATAGGTATTGATGCCAAGGACATTCATTAATGCACACCCTGTACACTGTTCTTCATTTCAGTTTTTCTCCAGAACCTCCAAATTATAAACAGTTAAGCAAAGGGGAGTGGGAAAATCAGATCTCAAAAAAACTGAGATGCTAACTGGATCTCAGAAAAGTGGGTGGGTGGGAGGTGTACCAAATCAGGAATAATCTTAGGGTTGTAGAAGTTTATCCTGAATGCTTTTTCTGACTGCTAATTCCCAATTTTTTCTCATCTCTATCAGATTTTCATTATTAAAAGCAATCAAACAAAAGACAAAATGAAAACAAAACAAAAAATGAAAGAAAAGCAGTGAAAAATAAGCTTCATGCTCTCCTGCTCCCACAATGCATTTCTTCAAAGCAACTCTTAGAAAAAATAAATGTAGGTGCTTTCTTTGTTTATAAACCTTTTGGGTATATGTTGTTCCATGCAGAATATGGCAATTTGCTAAGGTTAATTGTAGTGCTCTACATTATATTTCATTTCTATTTTGCTACTTTATTACTACTTTTGATAGGTATGGCAGATATAATTGGTTTCCCAGCCACATTTCCACCATCCCTCCTGTTCTCTGTATTTCTGTTAGAAAGCTCCTGCAGGATCTTTGCCTGCTCCTGTCATATCACACAGAGGTTTACCTGTCACATTGGTCTCCTAACCGAACCTGGGATCAACCCCCTGCAGCTAGCTATTCTTTACATTTTTTTCCCCCTCAGAAATAGAATAGTTCCGCAGTGGACTCTTGCTTCTTTCCAAAAGTTCAATTTGCCAGCAGGTCCCAAATACAGATAGAATTTGCTGTTACACCACACAGACTGCACAGTATCTTTACATTGCGAGAAATCACCCTCTGTTTTGCCCCTTACGTTGCAGCTAAAAGGCCACATTGCAAAAATGCACAAACAAAGCAATAAATTCTGAAGTCCTGTTACCGTGGATCCTTTTTCCTAAAAGATGGGAGGTCTGAAAGTTTAAAAAAATCACTCATCTTTAATTAGAAGCATCTAGGTTTCAATAGTCTTTGTGCATTGTTTTCTTTCTTTCTTTCAAGCATTTATAAATTAGAATCCTTGGAGATTTATGAAGGGCATCTCTTCACCTCAAGTAAATGCTAACTTTCTGAAGTTAAATAAGTATATAAGATTTTAGGAGACTGAGAGAAGGAGTTAATGGACAGGAGACCATGGCAATCAATTAAATAAATCAACCAATCACTCAAAAGCGTATGGAGTGCATAGTGTATTATGGGGTCTCCAGATATCTTTTCTCTCCAAAAACTCTCCCTCGAAGTGGGAATAGCTAAAAAGAAATTTAGAATCTGTTCTGAGACCCCTCTGGATAACCCCGGAATCTTGGTAAACCAGAAGAACTTAAGTGCTTGAGATAGTTTAGGCCAGGCATTATTACCTAAGGTAATTGGCCTTCAGGTATTGGGAACCAGGAGTACCCAGAAAGCAGGATACAGACACATAAAATATTAAGTTGCATCAATTCACTAAAATGTGTTTGGAATTTGTGTTTTACATATAACACTAAACAAATCAAAGTGATTATGTCTTCAGTTGTACTTGCCTAGTCAATTCCTTCATTGACGAGCTATTTAATGAGTCTTGTTCTGTGTTAGAGTCTGTGCTAGACAAAGGCTGAGGACATGCCACTGCAAAAAGTCAAGCAGATCCTTGGATTCATGTAATTTAGTTGCAACTGTAAAAATAAATGAAGGGGCTGGGGTTTTAACTCAGAGGTAGTGTGCTTGCCTAGCAGGCACATGATCCTGGGTGCAATCTTCAGCAATGAAAAGATAAACTAAACAATAAACAAATAAATAATAGAGGTTAAGGTATTTTTTTCTCTGAGTCTTTCAAAATTACTACAATCTACATTTATATTTTCAAGTGTAGAGATGTTAGAAGATAAGAGCTTGTGAAAAAGAACACTCAAATCTTAACTTTACCCCTTAATCCTTATTCTGGAGTTATCTAAGGACTCTTAGAATAAAAGTCATACTCAAAGCAATGCAAATTTTAAAGACTTTTGAGAAGTTTTATTCTTTTTTTACTTATAAGATCTGAAATGATATTTAATGAGATTTTAGCCATTCCAAAGATTTGATATTAATGAGATAAGTAAAAATCAGTTTTCACATACCAATGTCATAAAATACAAAGTATTTATGAAATACAAGTTATATAAAAGACCAGGCACTCAAGAGCAATAGGCTGCCTTCTCATCTCCATTTGACAGCATTCCAGTTGAAGTATATGAAGATAATCAGACTTTGACCTAAATTATTTGGACTTAGAGATTTACAACATAAATCGAACAGATATTCTGGCATTTTAAAAATTCTTTACGTCAGTTTCAATTCTATTCTAAAACTCCTTATTGACAGGAGAACATTCCGTTTGACTCGAAGTGCATGGAGGCTTTAAGAAGACCTACCTCATGGTCCAGGAAGAAAGGTAGCCTTTCATATTGAAAGTAAGTTTTCCAGAACATAATTACTTATTCATTTATGTATAAAACAAAATCAAAAACAAAAAAATCTTAAGAAGTAGGAACACATTTTATTGTTTCTAATCAAATCAAACTTTGTGAAGTTTCTAGTCCACTCTCAGTTTATGGATTGCACTTAAATGGTCTCAAATCATATACTACTTTAATTACTTTCATTAATATTTAACAAAATATTATATCTAAGTATTTATGTATTTAGGTTTAGAGAAAATCACAATTGTGAAGGTCACAGTTACAAGAAGTTTGTGGTTTTGATAGCATTAACACTTCGAAGTTATATATGCATTTAATAGTAAAAATAATTTAGTAAGCTTCTTGGGGTGACTTATTTGAGAATGGCATTAATGGAAATCTAATAACACAAAATGATTGCATAGAACAGAAGCATGAGATTGAAAATAGAAAACCCTTTATGTAATTGCTTATCTTTAATTCACTCTTTCTCTCTCCAAGAGTTTATGGTCCTTTGCTAATTTGAAATAGTTAATTTCCCCAGAGGCCTTTGAATGCATTGAATTGTTAACTTAGTAACTGATAATTATAAACTACTCAGCCTTACTTGTATTTTAATTGAATTGTTGCTACTTTCAGTCTATTTGATACATTTTTCCTTTCTATTCATAAGTGTTTTATTTTTACCAAAAGGAAGCAGCATCATAGAGTGACTTATGAAGACTTTTAACCTTGAAACTAACAGCTAATGCTGACAGCTCTAATTTTATAAAGCTCTTACCATGTGCCAGTCACTATGGTAAGCACCTGTGTATATTACTTCTTAGTCTAATGTTTGTTAGAGTACCCCATTTTCTTACAGTACCCATTTTAAAGGTGTGGTAACTGAGGCTTAGAATGGTTAAGTAATACATTCAAAGGCACATGCTTATTAATGAATGGTAGGATCGAGATTCAAGTTAGATATGTCTGATGCCAAAGCAGAGATGAAAACATCTATAGTTTACTGTAATGCATGTGTCTATAATTACTTAGTTTTAAAAGAATCTGGGAGTATTCTCATTAAGAAATTAATTCCACTACAGAGTTGTTATTTTTTGACTGGTGCAATCTTTAAAACTAAACTTCATACTAGTACCCTATCATCTTTTGCTTATAATCTTACCCATAAGTTTATAGTATACCATAATGAACAGCGTTATTAGATTTTACATCATTATTATGGAGGCAATTCAACCAAGTGTATAGGGTACATAAAGATAGAGATCTCTTTCCTGGTCTCTGCTGTGTATTCTGGAATCTGTTTCCTTGCTATGTTCTCATATACTGCATATTTTGGGCTTAACAATGGTTAAGTGCTTTTCTGATACCAAACCTTGGCTTTAATCCTTTTCTAGACTGTGTACCACCCCAGCAGAATAGTTTCTGTCTTTGGGGAAGTGTATGCCCAATGCTAACTCAGGTTGATACCCGGGACCAAATCTGATCTTGTGTCTGTGTGAACTGTGCTTGCGGATTGGGACTCAAAGAGAGATTCTGGTAAAGAGATGATGATGTCTTTGTTCCTTCTTGGAGTGAAGAAATTCAGCAAGTGAAGAGGTAGACAAAGGGGTGACAGCAGAAGGTAACAAGAGAGATAAATAATGAATTCTTGGTGAAGTTAACATTCTAATCTGCTGGGGCAAAGGACATTGAAATGTGGGAACTTGTTCATTGGGGGATCTGTCAGAACATCCTTTGGGTCTCTTATCAAATAACACGTGTATTCTTCTCACTTAATACATAATTCCTGCCCTACCACCCACACATAGATTCTCATATCATGAAGACTCTCCACTTCTGACCTGGGTAGAGTATTTCTCCTAGCAGAAAATCATGTCATCTAATGGGAAACGCTGCTAGTGGAAATACCTGGCAGGTAAAGGAAGCAAACTGTAAGCCATTATTGCGGCTTATGCTGCAAATACTCAAGCCTGAGGGACAGAGTTACTGAGCTGAATGTTAAAGGCATACACTAGAGCAATAATACTGTAGCTGAAAAAAGATTTTATATTGACTTGGGTAAATCCCAACTTTTCTAAACCTGTTTCCTTATCTAGAAAAGAGGTACTTATAACTATATAAATCTCATAAAGACATTGTAAAGTTTAAGTTTATTTTAAAGAGCATTAAATACAACATTTGGCTCACAGTAAATATTCAATGAATGGTGGTTATTACTATGGGGAACAATAATTGGACCAGAAGAGAAAGCGATAGAACCTTCTTCCCATATAAACTTTACCTTAAGTGACTTTATTTCCTGGGCACAAAATAGTCATGAATTTAAACTGTATAAAACATTTTACCTCAACATATGAGCTGCATTTAAAAGTGTTTGAGATTGCTCTCTTCACCCAACTGCACATCAGGATGAATAGGAAGGCAGAGGGGAGGTCGGCATGCTGACTGGACATTTTACATTCAGTGTTTCCTCTAGCTCTTTGAGGACATGGAATACACGCGTAGTATCTGTTGAAACATCTTCGTCTATTTTCCTCTTTTGATTAGCCTAATTTTCTCCTCAGTATGTGTTTTATTTTCCTGCTTATTTGAAAAGCTATTAATTTCTGATTAGATGCCAACAAGACTTTGGGGATATTTACCTCATGGCATTTGGCATAGATTTTGTTTTTCTATAAATATTCTTGAGCTTTGTCTGGGATGCATTTAAACTCCTTGAAACAATGATCTGTATTGATCTTGCTTCTGGACTTTGTTTTTTAAGTTGGTGCATTATAATTATACATAATCGTGGGATTCACAGTTACATATTTGTACCTACACACCATAGAGCTTTATTTAGACTAAGTTTAAAAATTTCCTACTACTAAGCAAGACTGTCTTTAGTAATCTAACGACCCCGGAGTGTGGCTACTGGGAATAGACACTCTTCCCATTCCTGATGTATAGTATTCCTTATTCACTAATCTTTCGGGGTGGTTCTTTCTTCATTCTTGGGTAATTTCCTCATAATCACATGCTGATCAGTATTCAACTGAACACTGAGAAAGTCCTTTACAGACCTCTTGGCTTGTCTTTATATGTGACTCTCTCTCACCTGATCATCTGCCTTGAAAATTCACATCACCTCATCCTTGTTGGGGTCCCCATTTCATCTCTCAGTGCAGAGGTACCTCCAAACTCTTCAGCCTGCTCCCTTTCTGCACCATAACCTGGACTCTTTCTCTGTAGAGGTAAGCTTGCCCATCAAAATCATTCCTTATTTATTTCTCTTCTGTCATGAATCAGTGTTCTTTGTCTTATGTTCAGTGCCTTGATGGGCATTATTTCCTAAATGTCATCTATTTAGTTGTTTTAAGTGGGAGAGTAAATCTAACCCTCTTACTCTAATTTGGAATCTTGGTATATTTTTAGTCTTCTAAAAATCAGTTAACACAGAATGCAATCTTACTTTTGTTTTTTTAAGTATGTCTGATGTTTCCTCACAGTTAGATTCGGGTTATAAATTTTTTATCAGAAATTCTACAGTAATGCAGCCACATCAATGTTTATAGCAGCTCAGTTCACAATAGCTAGATTGTGGAACCAACCTAGATGCCCTTCAACAGATGAATGAATAAAGATCTCTGGTAAATATACACAATGGAATATTATGCAGCCATAAAGAAGAATAATATTATGGCATTTGCAGATAAATGGATGGAATTAGAGAATATCATGCTAAGTGAAATAAGCCAATCTGAAAGAAACCAAAGGCTGAATGTTTTCCCTGATAAGTGGGTGATGATATATAATGGGGATGGGGGAGTGGGGGGTAAGAGAAGAATGGAGGAACTTTAGGTTTCATAGAGGGAAATGAGAGGGAGAGGGTTATGAAAAATGGTGGAATGACACAGACATCATTATCCTGTGTACATGTATGATTACACGAATGGTATGAATCTACATCCTGCACAACCATAGAAACGAAAGAATGTACCCCATTTGTGTACAATGAATCAAAATGTAGTCTGTAAAAAGAAAAAGAAAAGAAAAGAAATACTACAAAGGTAATAAAAGTATGCCATTTTCACAACCAAATCTTACATTGCACATACTGATGACTTCTTCTGTTACCTGTCACATTAATCCTGAAAACTGGTAAAATGCTATCCGACAAGTTTCTGTGCTGTAAAGTTAATCTTTTCCTCTTTGCACTTAAGAAATACTTTGTGAGGATATAATTTGAACCCTATTCCTAATAGGAATATCCTATTTTTACTTCAGACTTTCATCAAATAGACAACATTCATGATGAGTATTGCCTTGATCAATAATTCCTACTGCTTTCTAATGTTATCATCTTTTTCATTTGTTGGTTGGCAAGTGAGTGTAAGGAATACGTTTCCATTTTCCTTTGTTTATGTATGTATTTTTTATAAGTGAAATTATGGATTCATGTATTTAAGTGGTTTTGATTTAAGGATTCTTTCCAAATGGTTGTTACCTGTTACTACAATTATTTACTTTGACATGCAAATGATCCCATGTTTAACAGTAGAAATACCTTTGACCTGGCTGCCATTCATTTTCCATGTTCCCAATGTTCTTAGATAACTTGCTTAGTCTCTGGCACAGCAAGATTTGCAGGTTCATTTTAAATTTATCTTCCCAGTCCCAACACTAGAATAAATATTTTCTCCAAGAAATCCTGGCTCTGTTTAGTGGAGAATAATATCTAAAAAGTGATTTGGAGGCTAGTTATTCTCATTACTACCAGGCCTTCTTAATGGATATATTTAGAAATGAGAGAAAAATGGATAGATAAGTCCAGACAGATAGATTGATAGGCATGCATAGTATATATGCACACACATTTACACCTTCTATTTTGATCTATTTACTATTCAAATGGCAAGTATATTTCCTCCATTTGCTTACTGTGGAGTCTCTTCCTTGTCTTCAAAGAGGTTTTCAAAAATGTTATGGATTTTCCATTCTTTCAAGAAAGTAATTTTATTCTCCTTAAAATATACATATTATTCTTTTTAAGTTTCTTTGTTTCCCAGCAACTTTCCCTTAGCCTGGTAACTACCAAGCTGCCACATCACTTTCTTATACACCCTTTATTATTCTTTTCCTTGTTACCCTGCTGTGCAATAGATCTCAAAACTCACTCCTCTTTTCTGAAACATAGTACTCCTTGAACAACAATGCTGCGATTACTCCCTCTGACTCACCCCCATCACCCTCTGGTAACCACCATTCCACTCCATACTTTTAGGGATTTGTTTCTATAAGATTTCACATATGAGTAAGAATGTGTGGTATTTGTCTTCTGTGCCTGGCTTATTTCACTTAGCATAATATGCTCCAGATTCATTCACATAAATGACAAAATTTACTTCTTTTTAAAGGCTAAATAGTATTCCATTCTATGCATATGCTACATTTTCTTTATCCACATCTGTTAATGGTACACTTGGCCTTCCATAAAAATCTAAATGAGTACTGCTGCAGTGAACGTGGTTATTGTGAATAACAGTGCAATGAACATGTTTCTTTGACTTTTAATTTCAGTTCCATTGGATATATATTCAGAAGTGGGATTTCAGGATCATATGGTAATTTTATTTTTTCAATTTTGAAGCAACTTCCATACCATTTTTCTTCATGCTCATATTAATTTACACTCCCATCAAAATTGTACAACGGTTCTTTTTTCTCCACATCCTTGTTAACACTTGTTACCTTTTGTCTTTTTGAAAAATAGACATTCTAACAGGAGTGAGGTGATATTTCAGTGTAGTTTTTATTCATATTCCCTATGATTAGTGATCCTGAGTGTCTTTTTGATGTATATATAGATGTCTTCTTTTGTGATATGTCTATTCAGGTCCTCTACCTGATAGATAGGTTGTTTATTTCCTTACTATCATGTTGTTTGAGTTTTTTATACATTTTGAATATTATCCCTTATCAGATGTGTGATTTGCTAATATTTTCTCCCAATATGCAAGCTGTCTCTTCACTCTGTTAATTGTTTCATTTGCTCTGTAGAAGCTTTTTAGTTTGATGCAATCCCATTTGTTCACTTTTGATATTGTTGTTCAAGCTTTCAGAGTCATATCTAAATATCATTGTTCAGACTAGTGTGGACATAAGTCAATGATATTCTGATATACCTTTTCCTTTTATCCATTTCATATGGGTGCAAATTGACCTTTAAAACCTCAAATCTTCATTGAAAAACACCAATTTTTCAAAGATAAAACTTTTTTGGGAGGAAGGGAAGATCTCTGTTCATCTAAATCTGAGGGCAACAAACATTTTCATAAGGAGCCACAAAATAAAAACTTTTGGTATTGAATACCATCCAGTTTCTGAAACAAGTATTTACCTCCAACACTCTACTATAAATACAGCCATAAATAATAATTTAATGAATCAAAGTAGCTGTGTTCCAATAAAATTTTATTTACAAAGGCAGGCTGTGAGTCTGATTTGGTGAGTGGGTAGTATATAATTTGTTGATCTCTAATTTGAAGCATTTTGAAAATTTTCTTTCTTAAGAGCATTATTTCTGTGCAAGCATAATTCCTTGTATGAAGGTTTAATTAGTAAGCTTCCTCTAATTATATTTTGAACCTTTATAGTCATTATAAGTAAGGTTTCCTGCCACTTAACCAAATGGAGCCTTTATTTTCTGATTTAACCAGGATATGTTAAGCTTATATAACACAGTCTTCAAAAAAAAAATAGCTCAAGCAATGTCAGAGTTTATTATTCTCTCTCATAAAAACCAGGTGAGTGTTTGAGGAGGATGGAAAATGCTAGTCATTCAGACCCAGGTCAGTGATGGATTTGCTATCTGGAGATCTGGAGGTGCGTCTTCTGAATAGGCTTTGCTGGTTACCACTCCAGCCAGGAATGAGGGTCTCCAGAGGAATGTGGGCTGTAGGCATCTGCATGCTCTTGCCTTTAGAAGGGGCCTGCATTCCCTGTGCTCATATGGCATTGGTGACAGCGTGTTGATATGACCACAACCAATTGCAGGAGATACTGAGATGAAGTGTAGCCTCAGACCAGCTCTAACTTTGTTACTATGAAAAACTGGAGAATGGATTTCAGTGAATGATCCCATCTTTGATGTAGGGAGGAACAGTCCTTGAAAATAGAAGGATGTCTCTGTAATTCTTCCTAGAAAAGGGTGATTCTACGACACCTAGCAATGAGTAGACAGTCAACGTGCAGAAACTGTCCTAAAGTAGATATTAATATGAAGTAAAGAATATGGTCAAAACTAAATGCACAAGTCAACCTCATTTCATAAATAAGCAGACACTGGAAGCCATGATTAGTCATCAGGGCTAGTGACTAGTCACTAGGCGGATGTGAAGCAGAGGAGAATATAGACAAGGTAGAAGCCACCAAAACTCTGATTCTGTCTCCGCATCTAACCATGACCATGCCTGTTTCTTCACTTCTTCCTAGCACATTTCTTTTGGCCAACTCTGTTATGGAAACCCAGAGACAAGCACCTTCCAGCAAATAAAGTTTCAGCCTAACCAAGCTCATAGCTTCCAATCCCCAAGATGGAAATATGCCCAGTAGACTTAAAAAAAATAAAATAAAATCAGGCATTTTATTTTTTTCTCTTAATTTTAACTTCTTTCCTAACCTAGAAACTTTGTAGAACTTTTGAACATATGGCTTACAGTCACCCTTCTATCACTAATAGGATCATGCAAAGGAATATGCTTTACTTATCTGCACCATTATCAGACCTTATTTGTAAAATGAAGAAGTTGAATGGATGATTTCTAGCATTCGAACATGCTCTTTGCTTCTAAATAGTACCTGGGAAGTATTTTTTTTTTCTTTGAAATTAGATTTTTCACAGAGCTCAATTCTAAATAATAAAACTGTGATTTTTTTTATTAAATGTTATTCCATTTAGAAAGTCTCTCCCATCATAAACAAGACAATTCTACTTTCAAATGAGAGAAGTCATGTTCAAATACAACTTTGATCTGTCTGCACATTAGATCTGCATAATAGAGTAATTGAAAAAAAAGACAGAAATATACACATTATTGAGCCTCAATTAAATTTCAGAACTGGAATATGTACACAAGGAAGTAGTCAAACACAGCTTAATGCATTTAAAATTGCAGATGTCATTAGTGTTGTACATTAACAAAGTACAAATGAACTATCTCATGACATTGGCTTTTAAAAACCACTTCAGATGCATTTATATTTGAAATCCAAATACATCCTTTATTTTAAGCAAGAAATTGGCTTCTGATTTGAGGCTTAGAATATGAGTTGATATGAATATAGCTTCCTCATTCCATTTCATGCTACATAATATGGCATGAACATAAAAACATTCAATATACATAGCATAATGGTACTTTAATCAACATAAAAGATCTTACATGGTGATGGACTTGGCCCATTTTTCTAGAATTAAATGCTAGAATAATAATTGTATGTGTTACATTTCTTATTTTCAAAGAAAATAAATGTAAAAATAGATAAGCACTACAAACAGAGTTTTCCTTGAGTTGTATTTAATGGTTTTTCTTTGTTTTTGCTATTTATTCTTCGTTTGAGCTAGTGAAAAAAAATGATAGCATATTTCTCAAGTGGGATCTTCGTAGTCCCCCTTTTTAAAAAATTCTGAATTATTGGAAGCATATGCTAAAGAGGCAGGTGCCGCATTTCCTTGGCCCTACCCCCGACTCCACATGCCATTTTGTTTGAATGGAATCCGGAATGCTGAACGGTGAGCAACTTCCCCAGATTGCTCTGATGCACCTCCAACAGTGGAGACCCCTGCTCTACTAGTTTTTAACATAGCTGGATTTGACCAAATAACAATGAAAGGGGAAGCAAGGGAACCAGAGTTGTGATATCCCCTTCAAGGGTAACCTACTAGCCCCCATATCTTAAAGATTTTCACTAACTCCAAATAGTACCAGCCTGGGAACCAAGTCTTTAAGATGTGATCCTATGGGGGTCATTTAAATACAAACTATAGCAACTGGTCAGATATTTTGTAGCATGCTCCTCAAGGAGGATTTTTAAAAAATCTTTATACTAGTGCACTATAGCTATACATTACATAATGACACGTGCGTGGAATATAATTTGCTCCATTTCAGTTCCAACTTAATGAAAACTTTTCCAAATTTTTTCTCATGAATAGGTGAAGGTTATGAGTTTGGTGGAACAAGATCACACGAGTAAAGTGCATTCCCATCACATCACATGAAGGGTACATACTATCAACATAATTTGTCACTGAAGATGTAAATCTCAGAGACCTGCTGATAGGGTGTCTCCACACTGTAAAGTTACCCTTTCCCTACCTCTCCCCTTTCCATACTGTAATTCCTGAATGGTAACTACTAAATATACTCCACACCTGAGGAATGGGAAGTTACCCTGAACCTCTTTAAGAGTAGAATTTTGACATAAATTATTTGGAATTCTTCCTAGAAGATTTGTCTCTTCTCTCCTATTTATTTATTCAGTCATTTATTTGTTCATATGCACTCATGAATATTTATTTTACATTTTGCATTATAATTCAGTATCTTATTATTTTGTTGTTCATTTGTTCAGTTGTTCCACCTTGGTGACTGTGAGTTCTTTCAGTTGACTCTGTTTCTTTGTCATATTTCCATCATTGCAGAGTCTTTTCACTTTGTTACGGTATTTCACTATCTGGTACTTTAAATGCCCAGGCTCATTTTGCGTATTTTCTGACTCAGTCCTAGAATCAGCTCTTTCTTCAAAGGGCCCTGGTTACTTATTTGGGGGTGGTATTAGAAAACCATGGGTATACCCATTGCTAGTGGGGTGTGATTGTTGCCAGGTCATTTAGGCTGTCAAAATAGGGAAATACATGTGGATTTGATATTTGTTTCCTATTGGTGCTGTAACAAATTACTACAAATGTCTTGGCTATAAAAAACACAAATTCAATTTGGCTCCAGAAGTCAAAAGCCTGAACTGGAACTCAATGAGCTAATGTAAAGGTATTTGTAGGGCTGTGGCCCTTTCCAGAGTCTCTATGGGATTATACATTTTCTTACCTTTCCCCACTCCTAAAGGCAACCTTCATTCCTTGACCAGTGAGGTAGATCCACACATTTGTAATATATTCTGTTTGTTTTATCACATTTTGCATTTCACATTGGCATTGCTAATCTCCTGATTTTTAAAATTTGCTTATCTTAAGATAAGCATTTTGTGCTTTAGGTTTTTATACGTTTTGGCAATTGTGTAATATCATGTGTCTACCATGATGGTAATTTTAAACTTCATCTCTGTTCTGAAACCTTCTTAGATTTTTGTTTTTGTGTTTTGATTTATTTTCTTCTGTTTGACAGATGACACCCTTATTCTTTATATTCCCATATTATGACACTAAATGTTTTGGTTTAATTTTTATATATTTTAAAAATTATATCTTTTCATGTTGGAATCCTTAAATACTAGATTAGTTGCTCTTTGACCAGGAGGTATGTTTTTATTTTTTTCTGTTAATTCAGCATTTGGCATGTGGATTTATGAAATTAAATACTCACTAGAAAACCAACTATTTTAAATGAAAAGATCATAAAATTCTCGAAAGATGATTTCAGATAAACTAAAGAAATTTATCATGGTGTTGAAAAGATAAGCTCCTTGCTAATCTTTCTAAAATAATTTTAGAGACAAATTAGGTGAAAATACAGCTTTATTTATTTAAAAAAATTGTCACCATCTGTAAAACAGGTTTAAATGAAAAGCATTTTTAGAAAACTAGGTTTGATATAGCTGTTGTATTTGAACAGATTCATTAAACAAGGTGGTCTTCTGAAAAGAAAAAAATTATCAGAGTTTGATGGGGGGAAAAGATACATCTTTAAGGAGAATAAGAGAGTCCCTGAATGAAATTCTTTGGGATATCAAACCTGAAAGCTAGTAGAGTCACATTAGTTGAATTAAACTATGAGAAAGAACACCAGGAAAGCAGCAAGTACTCTACTTGGATTCCCTGAGTTTTCTCTAAAGGGAAAAGAAACTTCATAGATTTATTGACAAATATTTTAAATGATTTTAGGGTTATATGGTCCTAAATTCTATTTCATGGACTAAGAAGCAGTATAATTCAGTTCTTGACTACTTACACTTTAGGGGTGGTATTCATGCTTAGACTTACCAACTATGAACTTGACAAACTTATATAATCTTTCTAACACTCACTATGAATTTGTGTGTATGTATTGATGTGTGTGAAGACTAAATAACTTTATATGAGTTGAGAATTCGTCACTTCGTAAGTACTCCAGTGATGTGAGCTATTATTGTTGACATCATTATGAAAGTTGTATTCAAAGCATCAGAAAATGATAAAGGCAAGTATTTGAAAATGTCCCGACCCACGGGACATCAACGCAGGACGGCGAACCTAAGAGAGAAGGAATGAAGAGACAAGAGACACAGGGAGTGACAGTAAGACAGGAATTCTGATCAAACTGCAAATTTTTATTGTTCTCACGGGTATTTATACTGAGGGAATGACAAGACGCAGGCTGGTTGGCTGTGTTTTTCTTTTGGGCTCCTGATAAGGTGCAAGTTCGTGCCGTTGGGAAGGTGAAATCCCGGAAGAGAAGCGGGGGCAGGCCATAGGCAGAACTATCGGCCGGGAGTGGGGAGGGGCGCGCTCCGCGAATCCGTCAGCCGTCAGCTGCAGGGTGCCTGAGTCAGCTGCAGGGTATCTGCGCAGGGGAGGCAATCGCAAAATGCTCCCTGGGCTGCTGCTTATCGTAAAGGTCAGAACGTTCTCAGAATGAGAACTTCTTCTTGGTTCCTGACATTTCCCCCTTTCTTATATAAAATTATTGACCATATTCTGATAGCCATATTTTAAGGGGGTGATAGATGCTATGTGGAGAGGTGGGGGTGTGGCCTGCCCGAACAGGTACAGAGCTGGAGTGACAATCCCTCAGGAACTGCACCTGTCTTAGGTTGTCCGTGATAGAGCAACATCCTTACCCGTCATTGGATAATGAGGCTCTAGCCCTCATTTCCTGTCTTAGGTTGGTATGAGCTCTCACGAATCTTACCCGTCATTGACTGTCCAGTTCAGCTCACAGGGTTGATGGTCTTTTAAGATCACCATCGTGATCCATCATCTCCAGTCGATGGTAATGAACCTGAATAGGTTTCGCCAGTATAGCCTCAATATGAGCTCTAAGAAAAGCCATGATCTTGTTGAATATCAAAGGACCTATAGATACGATAAGCAGCAAGCAAAGGAGGGGACCTTAGTAGGGTCCTCAAGTCCTGCATGGCTGTGGGAGAGCAGTGAACAGGCAGCCATTATCCAGAGAAGCGATGGTGTGCAGTAACAGGGTTTGCCATTCAGGGGATTTCTTGCATAGATTGTCGGCTGCATCTGTAAGAGAGGAAGATTCATCCTCAGGAGGAAGGTTTCTGTCCCTGGGTTGTGGTAAATCATTGACCTGTTTGACCAGGCGTTCTGGTAACCATCTTGGGGCTGCTTGTTCTTGATCTAAAATGCAAGCTGAGCCTCGTCCCCAAATGAGGATGGGATCTGGGCCTTTCCATTATTTGTTAAAGGATCGAGCCACATAACAGATGGGCGAGCAGAATTAGAAGAGGGATGCCAATGTCTGTCCGCGGCCAAATGTCCTTCATTGTCTAGGGTAAGAAAGTTAAGAGCAAATAATGCATGATTAAGGCGATCCCTGGGAGTGCTAAATGCAAGGGAAGAGGCCTTAAGGCGGGTAAGCCAGGTTTTTAAGGTGAGGTGTGAACGTTCCATAATGCCTTGACCTTGAGGGTTATATGGGATTCCAGTAGTATGAGAGATTTGAAGAGTGGCACAAAACTGTTTGAACTTGGTACTGGTATATGCAGGGCCATTATCTGTCTTAATATGTGCTGGCTTTCCCATAATGGAAAAGGCTGAGACAAGATGAGAAAGGACATCCTTGGTAGCTTCTCAGGAATGCGGTGGTGCAAAAATAAAGCACTAAACGTATCTATGGAAACATGTATGTACTTTGTTTTTCCAAATTCGGGAAAGTGAGTAACATCCATCTGCCAAATCTGATTGGGTAGTAATCCTCGAGGGTTAACACCCAGATGTTGAATAGGAAGGGAGACAATGCAAGCAGGACACGCTTTTACAATTTCCCTTGCTTGTTGCCTGGTAATTTTACAAAGTAACTGAAGGCTCTGAGAATTTAAGTGGTGAAGGTTATGTAAATCTGTGGCCTCTTGGATGGATCCAATAAGAACTGGGAAAAGGGACCGAGTGGCTGCATCAGCCTGAGCATTACCCCGTGATAGGGGACCGGGAAGATCAGAATGTGCTCTAATGTGTCCTAAGAAAAATGGATGTTTTCTAGCCTGAATTAGTTGTTGAAGCTGGTTAAACAAAAAGGCTGCGTTGGAGGAAGCCTTAATGGCAGGTGAAATCTCCAATAGGGGCACAGAATGGGCAATGTAAGCACTGTCTGTATAAATATTAACAGGTTTATCAAAAAATGTCATAAAGACTTGTGTTATAGCAAACAATTCTACAAGCTGTGCTGATGGATAAGCAGTGTCAAAGGTAGTGGGCTGATTATCAACAACAAAGGCTGCACGGCCGTTGCTGGAGCCATCTGTGAAAACAGTAAGGGTTTGTGGAATAGGAGCCTTCTGAGTAACCCGAGGAAAAATAAATGGATGTAATTGAGCAAAATTTAAAAGGGGGTCATTGGTAAGGTGGTTATCAATTGTTCCCAAAAAGCCTGATAGGGCAATACCCCATTCATCCCTTGTCTATAGTAAAAATTGGGTCTGATCCTTAGTGTATGGAATCAAAATGCTATCAGAGTCTTTGCCAAAATGTTGTCAAGAAAGCAGGTGACTTTTAATAATGATAGAAGCTACCTGAGCAGGATAGACAGCAATAACTTTAGAGGATGTGGCGGGCAAATGAACCCAAAGCAAGGGGCAACCTTTATTTTTAAAATGTGGATCCTGCTGCCAGAATAGTCCCATGGGTGTATGAGGGGTGTGTAATATAACCAAAACCAAAGCTAGGTTATAAGATATTTCTGTAACAAATTGTTGAGCAATGGCTTCTGTGACTTGAATTAATGCTTGCCACACCTCGGGAGTAAGCTCTCGAGGAGAAGAGGGGTCAGAATCTCCTCTTAAAATATCATTAAGAGGCAAAAGCACATAGGTAGGTAGTTTTAAATATGGTCTTAGCCATTGGATATCCCCTAGTAATTTTTGGAAATCGTTAAGAGTGTGGAGATGGTCCACACGCAATTGTATATTAGGGATTTGAATTTGATTAGTTTGAAGTTTGAGGCCCAAGTAGGTGTAGGGGTCCTGTGTCTGAACCTTATCAGGGGCTATCTGAAGTCCCAAGGCAGTGAGGGGCCTTATAGAGATCCAAATAACAATTGTTAAGATCATAGGTATTAGGTGCAGCGATTAACAAATCATCCATAAAATGTAATATATAAACTTGTGGCCACCGCTCTCTCACAGGGTCTATTGCTTGAGCAACATATTTTTGGCAAAGACTAGGGCTGTTAGCCATACCCTGGGGAAGAACCTTCCATTGAAATCTTTGCATAGGGCCCTGAAAATTGATGCGGGGGAGGCTGAAAGCAAAATAGGGTCTGTCCTCAGGATGTAAAGGAATAGTAAAAAAGCAATCTTTTAAGTCGATGACCATTTTATAATAGTCCCTAGGAATAGCTACTGGTGTAGGGATGCCTGGCTGTAATGTACCCATCAGGCGCATAACCTTATTGATAGCGCGCAAATCCTGTAAAAGGCGCCATTTGCCTGATTTCTTCTTAATAACAAAAATAGGAGTGTTCCAGGGTGAGGTTGAGGGTTCCACATGGCCGACTGTCAACTGTTCCTGTACTAACATGGAGGCAGCCTCTAATTTTTCTTGGGTAAGGGACCACTGATCCACCCACACAGGAGTTTGAGTTTCCCAAATAATTTTGTCTGCATGGGGTACAGGAGGGTCAGGGACCGACACTAAAAATCCAAATACCCAAGTCCAAATTTGTCTGTTTTTTGTATGGGTTGTACAGGCTCAACCTGTCCTTGTCCTAGCCTCCCAAGGCCTGTACCAGGGATAAAGTCCATACGAAGCATTTGATGAGTGACTAAAGAGTTGGGACTAGCAAGAATAACTTTCATTTGGCTTAGAATGTCTCGTCCCCAAAGGTTGACAGGGAGATCAGGAACAACGAAGGGGTAAACAGTTCCTTTATTTCCTGTGTTATCTTTTGTGTCAGTCCAATTGAGTGCCCTGGAGCTAACTAAGGGGTGTTTTGATTGCCCTATTTCTTTAAGGTCAGTTAGTGATGAGGTGAGGGGCCATTCTGATGGCCAATATTTTTGAGAAATAACTGTGGCATCCACACCAGTATCTAGGATCCCTTGGAATTTCTTTCCTTCAATAAATAAGGTAAGAGTGGGTCTTTTGTGGGAGATAGGTTGGACCCAATACCCATCAGAGGCACCTAAAGAGGCCGTGTTTCCTGGTGAATTTTGGGCAGCAGGAGTGTTTCCTGAATTGAGGGGAAGGAGTATTAATTGTGCAATTCTTCTTCCTGCAGGGATGGCCACTATTCCGTTAATAGCTGTGGCCAGTATTTTAATTTCTCCAGTGTAATCATTATCAATGATGCCAGGGAAGATCTGAACACCTTGTAAGGTGGTAGAAGCTCTCCCAAGAATAAGAGCACACATATGAGGTGGAGGGGGGCCTACAACCCCAGTGGGTATTATTTGGGGTCCTTGCATAGAGTCTAATATTGTATCGGTGGAGGCACAGAGGTCCAATCCTGCGCTGCCTGGGGTAGCGCGTTGGAGGGAGGTGATTGTGGAGAAGGACAGGGGGCCTGGATTGGGTTGGGAGTCTGAGAGGGAACAAACCTTATTGCCCCTGGGTTTGTTCTGGGGGCGGTCAGGGCCAGGGACTGGCCCCGAGAGGAGTTTCCCGAGAAGTTAGAGGGAATAGGCTGTCCAAGGGCATTGGTCTTGGATCTACACTCCTTGGCCCAGTGGCGACCCTTATCACATTTAGGGCAAAGGGTGAGCTGAGGTGGTTTAGCCCGTTTGAGGAGATGTGGGTCCTTGACCCAGTCTCCCTGTTGGGCACTCTCGCGCAAAATGGCCAGGTTGTTTGCAAGTAAAGCAAGTACATGGGCCAAGGTCGTGAAAGGCCTTGGTGAAGGCAGCGCCAATGGCGAGACCCATGGCATGGGCCGTTCCTACCCCGGCACATAGCCTAATGAAGTCAGAAAGGTCCCCTTTATCTTTATGGGGCCAAAGAACATCTTGACATATTGGGTTGGCATTTTCAAAAGCAAGATATTTTACAAAGGAGCTCTTGCTTTCACTTGGTCCAAGTAAGCGCTCCGCAGCTAGATTAAGCCGGGCAACAAAGTTACTGTAAGGCTCGTCAGGACCCTGACGAATTTTTGCTAGGGAGGTGGTGGCTGAGCCCTTTTGAGGGAGCCGTCTCCAAGCGTGCAAACCAGCAGTTTGAACCTGTGCTAGGAGCCCAGTAGGGAAGCGCGCCTGTTTAGGGTTAGTATCAAATGGCGCATTACCCACTAGTTTAACATAGGTCCAGGATTTAGAGGAAGCCTTGGTTGAATTTTTTTGGGCAGTTTCCCGACAGTATTCCCTAAAGTCTGCGTTTCACAACAGGAAGTCACCTGCACCGAGGATGGCTCGGGCCAAAAATTTCCAATCATTAGGGGTGAGCCATTGTGTACTATGGTTCTCTAGCAAGGCCAGTGTATAAGGTGCAGTGGGGTCATACTGTGTACAAGCCTTTTTAAGTCTTTCAAGAAAGCGGAGGCTCAGCCTTTTATAAGAACCAAGGGCTCCACTCTGTCCAGAGGTGGGCTCCTCCTCATCCCCTGATTCCTGGTCCTCCTCTTGTTCTCCCTCTGGTTCTACCTCTTGTTCTTCCCCTGATTCCTTTTCCTGACCTCCTTCTAGACCCTCTGCCTCAGTCTGTGCGAGCTGATCTGCTTGACTGCGAGTAACTGGAAAGGCAAGAACAGGCTGACCACACGGCTTCACCTTAGGAGTTTTAAGGGGTTTTGGGCCAGTTTGTGTTAACTCTGTGCCCAAGGCTAGTGAGCGAAGTTTGGCATCAAGGGCTTTTAGTTCTTTTAAAAGTTGGATTTGTTCCCGCCTATGTTGGAGAGACTCATGTAAAGGGGTTAGATTAGGCAAGGGAAGCGGGGAAAAAATATTTTGGGGGGGCAGTAGGTCCCTGAAGGGCCGGAGCATGAAAGGCAGGGGGTGTATAAGAGGGAAGTGGATTTTTAAGAGATGGCAGTTCTGGAGAATGGTATTGAGCCGCTACCTCCTCCAGGGTAGCTTCATCCTCTGGGGTCATCTCATCATAGGGATTTAAAACCGGATAAATCTTAGGGGGATTTTTAAGGGACTCCTTTGGTAAGGTGGGGCCTGGGAGGGTCCCAGGGTCCTGAGAAGGCTGAGTAGGGGGCATTTGAATACTAACCGAAGGGCATGCCGAGGGGGGGCAAGAGGTGGATTACATTGCCTGCTCCCCAATTTTTACAAGTTTTAAAGTACCACTGTCAAAGGGTGAACTTTTAAGAATCTCATTAATTAAATTCCAATAAGAAAAGGCAGTGACGGGCACCTTTTGAGGACCAAAAGTCTCATAATAATCTTTGAGGCAGTCTCCTACTCTGAGCCACATTTTACCATCAATTGACCCCTCGAGGGGAAACCAAGGACACAAATCCTCTATGTATGAAAAGAATAATTTTAAGTCCTTTTTCTTAACACACACTCCCCAAGTCTTGAGGGCCTCCTTGAGACCCGTCAGAAACAAATCATGTGACGAAACTGCTTGTCCCATGGTGTGTCACTCACCTTGCGCCGGCCTCACTCTCCTCCTGGATCTGACTCCCGGTCGCGTTTACCGAGGTGATCCCAAATCCCGTTTGACCAAGGCTTCCCCAGAGGGCGGCGTTCGCTTCTCAGGCAAAGGCTCCAATCAACCACGTTGGGCGCCAACTGTCCCGACCCGCGGGACATCAACGCAGGATGGTGAACCTAAGAGAGAAGGAATGAAGAGACAAGAGACACAGGGAGTGACAGCAAGACAGGAATTCTGATCGAGTTGCAAATTTTTATTGTTCTCATGGGTATTTATGCTGAGGGAATGAGGGGTATGACAAGACGCAGGCTGGTTGGCTGTGTTTTTCTTTTGGGCTCCTGATAAGGTGCAAGTTCGTGCCGTTGGGAAGGTGAAATCCCGGAAGAGAAGCGGGGGCAGTGTCATAGGCAGAACTATCAGCCGGGAGTGGGGAGGGGCACACTCCGCGAAGCCGTCAGCTGTCAGCTGCAGGGTGCGTGAGTCAGTTGCAGGGTATTTGCGCAGGGGAGGCAACCGCAAAATGCTCCCTGGGCTGCTGCTTATTGTAAAGGTCAGAACGTTCTCAGAATGAGAACTTCTACTTGGTCCCTGACATGAAAAAGTGGATACAATGGGCTAGAAAAGATGTTTTGCCAGAACAGAGACATGGGCACAGGAGTGGTTGAGAGAAACTCAACCACAGTGAGTTGGCTTTTACCACAGTGGAAAGATCTGCCAACGATGAAGTATTCATGTTCTGGTTGTCCTGATAGGTTTTTTTTGACTCAGTCATCAACCAACTCTTTGAAGGAACTCTTGGCCTAAGTCTTAGAACAGTCATCTTGTCATCTTGTCAATTCTAGCTTTTCTTCCCTCAAATCCCATAGGCCCTCCCTCCCCTAACCAGTAAGTAACCCTTTTCTAAGTCATGACCCTTTGTTCTCTTACATCTTTTGACCTACGGACACACTGGTTTCTGGCCTCTGACGCGTCTTTATCTGACCTTGTATGATCCTCCTCCTGCTTGAGCTGGCTAACTCCTGTCAGATTTTACTTCTAACAATGTCACATTCCATCTAGAAGGTGCACCTTCTAAGAGCCCAGTCACATCTGGGACTTCTCCCACTGAAGTTCAGAGGTGCTGTGTGATCCACTTTGCTTCTCAGCTTAACCCTTTTCACTCTGTACTATATATATTGACATTTTGAGTTGGATGATTCTTGTTTTTTCAGCTATTCAGCATTTTCCCTGACCTCTAACTACCAGATTCAGGTATCGCTCACCCCCTAGTCACAGTTGCGGTGTTCCAAATTTGTCTCTAGATAGTGTCAAATGTTCTTAGGGGAAAAATTTGCCTTGGATTAAGAACTGCTGCTCTAGATAAGTAGACCTCATCTTAGATACTAATTAGAATTTTCTAGAGAAAAAAATAGATTCCAAAAAATGTAATATATAAAAATAATTTATACATATAAAGGTGTGTATGTACACAGATGTATATATGAACATCTTTGTCCAAATTTATCTATCTGTATAGATAGATAGATAGATTTCAATAGTATATATATTCCAACAAATATATGTACATATATATTCATCTTTGTATATACATGTATATACATCTTTGCCTGAATCTCATCCAAGGGATTCCGTTCCAATTGTTTTTGGGTAAAGTGAAATTATTAGAATTTAAAATAAAGAAGAAAAAATAAAATGATAACAATAATACTTGATGCTTGGCTTGTGTTATTTGCAAAAGCAAATGCACAGTATTATTCATGGAATATTATAGAATATAATAAGTCCTCACTTTTTTGGTAATTAGTAGATATTTCAGAAAGACAAAGTGAATGAATGAATGAATTCAGCACAAATATGATTCCATATTTTATTGCAATCATCTCTTTGTTTAAAACAATATTATACATTTTGAAGGAATTCATCTCTATATTCTCATTTAGCATAATACTTGGTATATATTTGACAGTTAATAGGTATTATTGAAAGGATGGAGTAATGAATGAACAAAAGACTGAAGGAACACAGCATTTTATATCTCTCACAATCTTCCTATGGCAAAGACCGCTAGTTGCAATTTGCTTTTGTTATAATTTTAGAAACTCCAAGTCCGTTCTCAATTTTTCCTGAGAAAGAGACCACTAATATGTATAAGAATGAATAGTCCTTGTTCAAAGACTTGATTCCCCAGCCTTTCATAACCAGATGGGTTAAGAATACATCTGACTAGTGACACTTAAGAAGAAAGTTTGAATGAGATTTCTAGAAAAGTTCATTAAAAGGAGGAAAGAAACTGGCACAATTCAGTACCTTCCATCTCCTCATTCTTTTCTAAATTTTTGCAGTACTTGGGATTGACTCCAGGGGTTCTCTACCACTGAGATACATTCCCAGCGTTTTAGTGTTTATTTCGAGACAGGGTCTCACTATGTTGGACAGTTGACTATCAACTTGTGATCCTCCTGCCTTAGCCTCTGGAGTCGCTGGGATTACATGCATGTGCCACTGTGCCACTGTGCCTGACTCATCTCCTCATTTCTTCCTCACTAATTCAGATGACTGAAGTTCACATGCCATATTGGACTCTAAAGTGATTTTAACAATGAAAGCCTTTTGCTCAGGATAAGGAGCAAAATCATAAAGATTCAACCTTGTCATGGATTTAATTGAGACAAGAATAGAATTCGACTTTGTTTCTGATCTTTGTTATTAGTAGTTTAGTACATTTCTTAACTGCTGCAACAGTCAATAGAACGTACCATGTTGAAAAGGCTCATTCATTTATCTATCCCTCATCACACCACGCACCTTTCAAGGGATGAGGGTATACAGCTGTGGTGATGTGTCCCATTATCATCACTGTTATGAGGATGCATAGATCATCCTATGTCTGGACAAATACATTTGGACCTGACTTCTTATATTAAACCATCATGTTTCTTTACAGAAATCATATCTAGACTATTCTCCAAGTATTCCAGAATGTACCTTCAAAACATGTCTAAATTCATGTCACAATGTGCTCTTGCCTTTAATGTGAATTTCTTGCTGTGAACGTCCTGTACATTTAAGAATGCTTCCTTTGAGAACACACATTTAGAATCGTAAGCTACACATATAAAAAAAATGACTGGCATGCCTGCTGTTAAGTAGTTGCTTTTAGAAAAATAAATCTTTCCTTCCAGCAAGATTCAGCTATCTAAATTCACTCAAATGGAATGGAAATTGCCCTCTCAACTAATAATACACTAGGAAATGTTCACTTAAGGATAATTGTCTATTGGTAATTACCCTCACCATCCACCATCTTTAAGACGCAAGAAAGAGATCATGCAAAATTCTGAGATATAGTTGAATAGCGACATTGTGAAAATATTGTAAGCTTTTGCACAGAGAACCCTGAAATATTTATACATTTTAAATTATCTGTCTAATTGTTTAAAAATGCACACTTATTAACATGATCATTTATTTCCTCTCAGCTCCCCAAAATGTAAAATAAGTAGCATTGTCCATTTACTTTCTTAGAAAATGCACTTTTGCAATAACTTAAACAAAATCTAGATTTTTGTAACTCACTTATTTTCCATCCGTGTTTTTGCATCTTATTTTCTTTCATATGAGGAAAATAAGAAAAAAATATCCTGTAGATGGTTAAATAAAAAATATTTTGGAGTAGAAAATAAAATTTATATTTCAGCAATTCCATCACAAGTACAAATATTCATTTTAAAGTTACAATATGTAATTTAGCAAACAATGTTATGGATGGGGGATTCATTTCCACATTATTGTCATTGACAAAAAATTAAAGTAGTAGAATATATTTAATCTAGCTGTTTAAAAACAGATCAAAAGCAATTAATTGAGAAATAATTCTAAAATGTTTTAAGTATAATTTTTTAATAATCTACTGAGACTTTACTAAAGACACTCCTTCTACATTTAACTTGTAAACCTCTTACTATTCTTTGGAGCACTTTAAAACTTAGTGGGACAGGTGATTTACTGTGTCCCATGAATATTACATTCAATTAAAGATATGCCTACTCTCTGGAAAACAGTACGGACATTCCTCAAAACACTAGGAATGGAACCACTATTTGACCCAGTTATCTGACTCCTCGGTATATATCGCAAGGAGTTAAAATCAATATGCTGTAGTGATATAGTCACATTGATGTTTATAGCAGCATAATTCACAATAGTTAGGCTATGGAACCAAACTAGATGCCCCAAAACAGATGAATTGACAAGTAAATTTTGATATATATACACAATGGAATATTACCCATAAAGAAGAATGACTTTATGACATTTGCCAGTATGAATTGATCTGGAAACTATTATGCCAAGTGAAATAAGAAAATCCGCCCCCAAAACAATGGTCAAATGTTTTCTTTGACATAGGGCTTCTAACCCAAAATAAGGTGGGGATAGGATTTCAGTGGGTTAGATAAAGAGGAATGAAAGGAAGAGAGGAGTTATAGGAATAGGAAAGACAGTAGAATGAATTTGGCATAACTTTCCCTTTTACCTACATGAATATACCACAGTGAATCTCAGCATTGTGTGCATCCACAAGACAGAGATCCTGATTAGAATAAGATACATTCCATGCTTGTAATAATATATCAAAATAGATTCTACTGTCATGTGTAACTAAAAAGAACCAATAAAAAAAGATACACCTAAGAGTTTATTAAAACAACATGTTCCTCGCTTTGGAAAATTATATGCAATATTTTGTTCTGTTTTTTTTTTTTTTTGACTTGTTAGTATTTTCTTGAATATCTTGCCCCTGGTGAAATTCATTAGGGAGAATATGTGAGATAATGGTCTTAGGTGCTACCAGTGGAGGAAGAAACACCTAAAATAAAGATCTCAGAAGTATAAGCAGGATTAGCAACCATGGACAGAAAGTTATTTTGAGGAAGGAGCAGACAGCGCTGTCAAAACTTCAGTCCAGTCAAGCAAATAAGGAATGCATAATGGACATGAGTTTTATTGACACATGGGTTATTCATAGTGGGACTATATTTGCTGTGTTCCAACTAGGACCCCTTCAAGGTTAAGACTTCACCTTAAGGTTGCAATGTAGGTTACAAGAGTCTCTTCTTTTATACCTTGCTAAAAGAAACCAACAATTTTTTTACATGGAAAATAATTCCTTTGTTATTTTATCCTTAAGATTGGATTTTGCCCTGGGTGCAGTGGCGCATGCCTGTAATACCAGTGGCTCAGGAGGCTGAGGCAGGAGAATCACAAGTTCAAAGCCAGCCTCAGCAAAAGTGAGGCACTAAGTAGCTCAGTGAGACTCTGTCTCTAAACAAAATATAAAATAGGGCTGGGGATGTGGCCCAGGGGGCAAATGCCCCTGAGTTCAAGCCCTGGTGTTCCCCCACAAAAGATTGTATTTTGCAGTTTACATAGTTTAAATATTTTATTAAAAGTAAAAAAAAAAAGGACAAATTTTCTATGTTATTAAATGGTGACATACAAAATAGGGGCACTTAACCACACAGCCACATTCCCAGTTCTTTTTATTTTTTTTTGTTTTGAAACAGGGTCTCACTAAGTTGCTGAGGCTGGTCTCAAACTTATGATCCTCCTGCTCAGCCTTCTGAGTCTTTGGAATCACAGGCATGTGCCACAGCATGTGGAATCCAAGTGCTGACATTTTCAGACCATTCTTAAAGCAACCATTGTAACTGTGTTCCATGTGGGAAACTTCACACCAATATGTGGAAAAAAAACTTTTCAACAGCAGTAGAAACTACAAGAAATAACCAAGCAAACACAATGGAAATAAAAAGGAATATTTGAAATTAAAATTAAAATTTCAGTAGTATGGAAATAAGAGAGAAAAGAACTGATTTACATGAGCATAGATCCACAGAAAATTATTCATTCTGAAGAACATAAAGAGCAGAAAAGGAACCTCAGAGATAATGTCAAGACATATGCTATTTTTTTTTTTATCATCAGAAAATCCAGAAATGGAGGAGATGGTAATTGGCAAAGAAAAAAAAATAATGAAATGACCCTAATCTTCTCAGAATTGCTAACTCAAATGTTCAGATTCAAATAACTAGTGACCCTCAAATATAATAAACTCAAAGAAAACTTATGCCCAGATGGATCATCATCAATATATTAATATTTCAACAACAATGCAAAACAAAGCAGGAAAGAAGGAACAGAAAAACAAAAATGAACAGCATAAAATATAGATAGAACAGGATCAATAACTTTGTAAAATGCAAGTGCTTTAAACTTGCTAATGCGAAGACAGAGGTTGCCATTCAATAATTGTTCTAAAAGAGCAGAAGAATCAAGTCAACCACATTCCACAATGCATTTTTGTTGATCAATTGTCTCATTCTCATTGAAAGGAACAGACTGTTCTGGAGGACTAGATATAGAAGACTGAAGACTAACATTTCAAAGGAGTTGCATAGTGAAATTCTAATTCAGTGAAATTCTAATTCTATTGAGGAGCTCAAAATCATTTAAAACATTTTCCTGATTTGGAACTTGGATTAAAGTCATTCTGATAAATTTCTACTATTCGATATATTTGAAGGACAGCATTCTCTATGCTGATTTTATTTTGCCAATGGTTCTGTAATACCAGGCACTTAAAAAGAAAACACCTGATGTATGAGAACTCCCTTTATGTTTTATTTTTCATGTACAAGAATGTGCAGCAAAATATTCTAATTGTTTTTGCCTTTTTGTTATATTCCAAGTAATTAAATGTTTTTTTTCCCACTAAAATCTGAGCAAACTGGTTATTTCCATCTGCTTAAGTTCATTTATATAATTGAAATGTCTTTTTCCTGAGAGCTTAGAAATATAAATAATGTATCTAGTTAGAGTCATTCCTCAGTATCTGCAGAGGACTGGTTGAAGGACTTCCTCTCAATAGTAGACCTTATGAATGCTCAAGTCACTTTTATATAAAATGGCATAGAATTTGCATATAACTTATTAACATCTTCCTATAGACTTTAAATCATTTCTAGATTAGTGATACAGCCTAATACAAATCCAATGCCATGTAAATAATTGATTTACAATATGATTTACAATAATATGCTATTGCTTAAGGCCAAACAACAAAAAAATGTCTGCACATGTTTAGTACAGATGCAAAAATTTTTTCTGAATATTTGCAATCCATGGTTGGTTGGAAACATGAATCCAGTACCAGTGGATAGGAAAGACATCTGGAGTCTTATACACCTTTTTGCAAGTTGCTCTTTCCTTCTATGTTTTATAGATGTTAAATTTCTTTTTTAAAATAATGATTATTAAGACATAGTAAATGTACAAATGAATTCACTGTAGCATTTCCATATGTGCATACATCACAATTCGATCACGTACATCATCCCTGCTGTCCTGTTTATATATTTTACATGAGAGAAAACATGCAATACTTGTCTATCTTGGTTTATTTATCTTGGTTTATTTTGTACTTGGTTTATTTCCCTTAACATGATACTCTCCAATTCCAACTAGTTTCCTGCAAGTGAAATGATTCTGTTCTTATTTATGACAGAATAATATTCTATTGTGTGTATAAACCACACTTACTTATCCAGTCCTCTATTGATGGGCATCTAGTCTGATTCTCTATCTTGGCTATTGTGAATAGTGCCACAATAAAAATGGGCATGCTGTTATCTTTTTGTATGTTGCCGTTGAGTCCTTTGCATAAATACCCAGGAGAGGTACAGCTGGATCATACCATAGTCCTATTTGCAGTTTTTTGAGGAAACTCCATACCATTTTCCATAGTAACTATATTAATTTATATTCCAACCCATAACATGTTATAGTTCCTTTTTCTCCATATTCTCACTAGCATGTGTTATTTTATTCTTTTTGATAATAATAATTTTGACTAAGTTAAGATGAAACCTCAGTGTAGTTTTGATTTGTATTTCCTTGATGGCTAAAGATATTGAGCATTTTTTTCCAAATATTTATTGGCCATTTGTAATTCTTTTTTTTTTGGAGGTGGGTACCAAGGATTAAACTTAGGGGCAATCAACTACTGAGCCACATCCGCAGCTCTGTTTTGGATTTTGTTTAGAGACAGGTTCTCACTGAGTTGCTTAGCACCTCACTTTTGTGGAGGCTGGCTTCCAATCCCTGAGCTGCTTGGATTACAGGCATGCACCACTGTGCCCAACTGTATTTCTTCTTTTTAAAAGTGTTCAGTGCATTTGCACATTTTTGTTTGGATTATTTATTCTTTTGTTGTTTTCTGAGTTCTTTTTGTATTCCGGATATTAACCCTGTGTCAAATAAATAACCGGCAGTGGTTTTTATTCCATTCTATAGATTGTCTTTTCATTCTGTTGATTGCTTCCTTTGCTGTGCAGAAGTTTTTTAACTTCATGTAATTCCATTGGTCAATTCTTGCTTTTGTTCCTGAGTTATGAGAGACTTATTCAGGAATTGTCGTCTGTGCCATGTGTTTAAGTGTTTCCGCTATGTTTTTGTCTAGTAGTTTCAAACTTTCATGTATTATACTTAGGTATTTGATCCATTTTGAGTTGATTTTTGTACAGGGTATGATATAGGGGTCTAATTTTATTCTGCATATGGATTTCCAGTTCTTCTAGCAATGTTTGTTGAAGAGGCTATCTTTCCTTCAATGTATGATTGGCACCTTTGTGGAAAATCACTTTGCTATAAATGCATGACTTTATTTATAGGTCCTTTATTTCATTAGTCTGCATGTCTGCTTTTATGCCAATACCATGCAACTTTTGTTACTATGACTTTATAGTATATCTTGCTAATATTTTAGCAATATTAATACTCCTAATCTATGAACATGGGAGTTCTTTCTATCTTCCTCAATTTCTTTCTTCAGTAATTTTTAATTTTCATCTTAGAGTCCTTTCATCTCCTTAGTTAGGTTTATTACTAGATTTTTGACTTATTTATTTATTTTGAGGCTGTTGTGAATGGGATTGCTCTCCTGATTTCTTTCTCAGGTTTCATGATTGGTGTTTAAAAAAGCTACTGATTTTTATGTGTTGATTTTCTATCCTGCTACCTTCCTGAATGTTTATCTGTTCTGAGAGTCTTTTAGTGTCGTCTTCAGGGTATTCTAAGAATAGAAACATATCTTCTGAAAACTGGGATAATTCGACTTCCTCCTTTCCTATTTATATCTCTTTTATTTTCTGACTTGATTGTTCTAGCTATAATTTCAAGTATTATATTGAGTAAGAGTGACGGAAATCAACTCTTTCTCCTGAGTTTAGAAGCTGTGCTTTCAGGTTTCCCCCATTCAATATGATGTTACTTATGGGTTTATAATATACGTTTTTATAATGTTGAGGTATGCTCCTTCTATAACTAATTTATTAAGGGATTTTATCACAATATTAAGGGATATTAAATTTCATAAATGGGTTTTTCCTGTATTTAGATGATTAGGTGATTTTTATCCTTGATTTTATTTGTGTGCTGTTTTATGTTTATTGATTTGTACATGCTTTAAATTGTATTCCTGTGATGAAACACACTTGATTGTGGTGTGTAATCTTTTCAACGTGATTAAATTGGATTTGCAAGTATTTTATTGAGTATTTTTGCCTCTATGTTCATAAAGAATATTGGTCTACAGTTTTCTCTTTTGTTGTATCCTTGTCAGGTTTTGGTGGCAGGTTAATACTTCATAGCATGAATTTGGAAGGGTTCTTTCATTTTGTATAAAATGAAATAGTTTTAGGAACATTGGTATTAGTTCTTTTTTTAAAGTCTGGTAAAATCAGCAGTGAAACTGGTCCTGGACTTTTCCTTTTAGGGAGGTTGGTTTTTTTTGTTTGTTTGTCTGTTTTTTCCATTACTGCTTCAATTTTATTGCTTGTTAGTGATCTATTTAGGTTTATGTCCTTTCAATTCAATTTTGGTAGATCATGTGTGTTCAGAAATGTGTCTATTTCTTCAAGAGGCTCCAGCTTATTAGCCTATATTTTTTCAAAAATATCCCCAAGTGAACTTATAAATTTGTGTTATGCATTCTTTTTTGTTTGTTTTTTATTTATACAGACTGCATTTTGATTCATTGAACACAAATGGGGTATAACGTTTGTTTCTATGGTTGTGCACAATGCAGATTCATACCATTCATGTAATCATAATGTACATAGTGTAATGATCTAATATCCTTTACTACCTCTATACTTTTCTTTATTTGGATCTTCTCTTTCTTTTGGTTAGTTTCTTTTTGGTTAGTTTGATTAGTTTAGTTACTCTTGGTTAGTTTAGCTAAGGGTTTGTCAATCTTGTGCTTCTTTTAAAAGAGAAAATTCATTTTTTTCACTGATCCTTTATATTGCTTTTTAGTCTCTAATTTATTTCTGTTCTGATTTTAATTATTAGTTTTTCTATGTTGATTTTGGGTTTAGTTCTAAGACATTAAGATGCATCATTAAATAATTTATTTGAGATATCTTAGCTGTTTCGGTGTATGCTCTTGTAACTATAACTTCCCTCTCAAGACTGCTTTTGCTGTGTTCCACAAGTTATTGTGTTTCCATTTTCATCAATCTAAGAATGTTATGATATCCTTGCTGTTTTCTTCAATGACACATCATTCAAAAGGGTATTGTTCAATTTACATGTGTTTGCAAAATTTTTGTAGTTTCTCTTATTATTACTGATTTCATTACATTGTAATCTGATAAAATGCAAGAAATTATTTCAATTTTTAGAAATTGTAAAGATTTGTTTTATGACCTAAAAATAATCTATTTTGGAAAAAATCCCATGTGCTGATCTGTAGTTGTTGGGTGAAATATTCTGAAGATATCTATTAAGTCCTTTTGATCTATAGTATAATTTAACTCTGATATTTCTTTGCTGATTATTTATTTGAATGATCTATCGGTCAGAGTGGGTTAATGAAGTCACCCAGTATTATTTTACTATGGCTCATCTCTCCCTTTCTTGTCCAGTACAGTTAGTTTTATAAAATTGGGTTCTCCAACATTTGGTGTATATATATTTATGATCACATATTCTTGATGAATTGTGTTAACAATATTGTATATTCTGATATTGGTTTGAAGTCTGCTTTGCCAGATGTAAGTATAGCTATGCCTGCTTTTTTAAGATTCCATTTGCTTGGGATATCATTTTACCTCCTTTCACTTTCAGTTTTTGTACATCTTTGATGGTAAGGTGAGTTTTCTGCAGGCAGTATACTGTTGGTCTTATTTCTTAATCCAGTCTGTATTTTTTATTTCGTAAATTAAGGTCACTTATAGTCAAAGTCATTTTTATTCCTGTCATTTTGTTGTTTTCCTTGAGGCTCCTTTAAAGTCATATATTTGTTTCTTCCTCTCTAATTTATCTTAGAGGATTGATGGTTTTCTCTATTAATAACGTTTGATTAGTTCCTAATTTTCATTTACTTATCTTACCCTTCCACATGTCCTCAGAGATGTGTTTATCCTTCTTCCTTTCAGGCTGTAAGTTTCCATTAAGTGTCTGTAGTGCTGGTTTCGTGGCCATGAACTGCCTTAGTTTGTGCAAATCATAAAAGATTTAATTTTGCTTTCAATTTTGAAGGATAACTTTTCTGGTTTAGTAATCTAGGTTGGCAGTTATTTTTTTCCACTTGGTTCTTCTCTCTTGCAGCTTTTACTATTCTTTCTTTTGAAGTTTTGGCAGTTTAAGTATGTAATACTTCATAAAGTGGTTGTTTATGGTTGTTTATTTAGAGCTCCAAATAACTACTGTATCTGGATATCCACATCTTTCCCAAGTTTTGGTAAATTTTCTGCTATTATTTCACTGAATAATTTTCTGCCTTTGGCCTGTAGCTCTTCTCTTTTGTCAATTCTAATTATGGATATGTTATATCTTTTAATGATCTCTCTAAGATCTAGTATACTCTGTTCATTCTTTCTTCTTATTTTTCTTTCTTATCTTTATTTAAATATAATCCTCAACCTTGTGTTCAGGCCTTAATTTTTTTTGTTCTACTTCATTAAGTCTATTGGTGAAGTTTCCATTTTTATTTGGCTCTGTTTCAGAATCTCCTTTTATTAAACTGTTCTTTAATATTCTACATGATTTTCCTTAATTTGTTCAGTTCTTTGTTCATATCCCCTTGGAATTCATTGAGCTTTATTAAAATCATTCTTTTGAAATTTTATATATCATTTCATCCACTTTGATATCTTTGGCATCAGCTAATAGAGAGTTCTGAATTTTAGGAGAGATCATATTACTGTGCTTCCCCCCCCCCCCCCATATTTCTTGTGTTTCTATGTTGAGATTTGTGCATGTATTGAGTTGAATATCTCTTCCACTTTCATATGAGAACCTTCTTATGAAATAGTTTCTCCTCTATCTCTCTTTCTCTCGCTCTCTCTCTCTCTCTTTTGGTACCTGGGATTGAAACCAGGGGTACTCAATCACTGAGCCAAATTCCCAGGTCTTTTTACTTTTATTTTAAGACAAGTTCTCACTATATTGCTGAGAACCTTGCTAAGTTGCTGAGGTTGGCTTTAAACTTGCAATCCTCCTACTTCAGCCACAGGGATTATAGGAATGCACCACCATGCCCAACCTAAGTAGCCTTCTCTTGATGATGTGTTCTGTGATATCAGTTCATTGCGTAGTGTTGAGTTTAATTCCAATTGGATTTTGTAGTGTAACAACCTTCTGACTTCTTTGGCTGTGATTGGGTGATTTTAATGCAATGCATACTATTTCAGAGCCATAGAACTCACTTTCTCTGTAGTTATTGAAAGAGTGGCGGTAACTTGGTAATTCTGGTAATCTGGGCAGGTGTGATGTATACAGTAAATTATAATGAATGCACCCTTTGTTGTTACTACTCCAGTTTTTTCAACACTGTGTGGTTTAATAGGGAATGGGAGTGCCCTATACTGAGGTCCCTCACAGAGGCAGTGTCTACAACCATTGTTATTTCTCTCTCCTGTTGCTACGGGGGTAAGCGCCCTTTAGCAAGAATCCTGCATCCCCTAGCTATGCCTACTTGGAGTCAGATCAATGGTTGGGAGTTTTCATTTCCCCCTTTCTTCAAGTTGAAATATCCAACAAGGTTTGAACATGGCTAGGTCTTGGCTAGCGTAAGGTGTAATTTCTCTGACCTAGACTGGAAATGTAGCTCAGCACCAGCATCCCCATTCCAACCTGCTCAAAGTACGGGGTTTCATACCCAACACTGCACAGAAAGAAGAAAACAAATGAAGACACAAAAGAAGAATAATAAAATAAAAACCAAATAAAACGACCACAACACCCACAACAGCATAAAAAGGACCAATAATATAAAGTTAAAAAATTAAAAAAAAATAGCAAAAGAAGAAAAAAAGAATAAAAATTAACTTATGGAAAAGAGTAAAAGGGAAATCAGAAGAAAAGTAAAAGTGGGAAAAAAAGAAAAAGTAAAAAAAATAAATAAATATTAAAAAGAGAACAAAAGAGAGAGATTAGACAATACTTTCAATCAAAAGATAAAAATAGCAAGCATATTTATAAAAAGACAATTTTTTTTTTCCTACAGAGGCACTTGATTGCGCATGCAAGAATAGATATTTACAACCTATGCCAATTATAGCTTGTTTCTGAGTCTTCTTAGGTTGTGGATCCCTTAGAGCAAAGCCTGGGGGTTATTTATGTCTTTCTACTTTCCTTTGCGGTGTTTATCAGGCAACCAGTGGGAATGGTTTGTGACTGGAGGCAGTCGTAATACTTCTCCATTGCCCTGTATCCCTGAAGGAGGTGGGGGGAACTCAGAGCTCTCCAGGTGAAGATTTACTCCAGAGTTATTTGGACCACTGACTCCCAAAACAGGCAAACACCAATGTTGCAGCATGTCATGAGGCTAGCATGGGAGGTAGAAATTGGAAGAGCCTCCCTCTGATGCTCTTTGTGCTTGGTCTTAAGGTTAGGGCTGTTGTCAAGCACTTCAGTGTGTCAACAACTCTGGCACCTTTTGTGCTATGCACTCCAAAGGTGAGGACAGGCAATGGAGTTGCAACTATCTATGTTTGGGAGGCCTGGCAGTGGTCTCCATGAAATTTACTGTGCGTGATTCTGATATTCACACTCTCAGCTCCTGTGTGATACCACAAATTACTACTCGTTTTCAGACTCCTGAAGTTGGTGTGTTGAATGACCAGGTTCTGAAGGTGAAGTGATCTCTGTTCTCTGATTTCTCACCACATAAAATTCTTAGCATGTTTGTGTTTCCCTGATGGATAAACTGCCTCTCAAGGAGACACATTCTGGGTCACTGTGGTAATATTTCTATGGCGACCCACAGCGAGGAAAGTATAGGGTCTTTAACCCCAGAGCAGTAGAATCAGACAAGATCTTCTCAAGATAGCTCCTTGTTTCAGCACCATGAGAATATGCTGGAAAGTGTTGAGAACTTCCCCAGAGTACTCTGATATGCAGATCCCAGGTCTATTGTTTCTTTATATTTCTACAAGATGCCTATTCCTGTGCTAGTGCTACTCACTTGGACTCTCCCTCTGTCAAAGTTTGGATATGAGGTGTCTTCCAGAAAACTCCTCTGTTAGGCAATGCAGGAAATCATCAGAATTGAAATGGTTAGATTATGAGAGTTATAACCTTATCAGTGGATTAAACCATTTAATGAATTAATAATTTGAAAGGACTGCTGTACTGGCTGGTAACTATAGGCAAGTAGGTGTGACTGAAGGAACTAGGTCACTGCAGGCATGCTTTTGAGATGATATTTTGCCCCTGGCTCCTCCCCCAACTTTTTTCCACCCTCTGGATGCCTGAAGCTGTTTTTCTCCCCCATGCCCTTCTGCCATGATCCAGCACAGAGCAATGGATTAAACCTCTGAAGTGAACTTCAGCTATTTTGGTCACAGCAATGAAAAACTGACTAATGCACCCTTTTTCATCTCTAGCCCTGCCCTCTGTTATGCTGCTGTGTGATTGGGGCTGGAGTGCTCTTTTCCACCTTTTTGGCACTCTCCAAAGTCTCTGGGTTTCTCCAAACCTCTGTTTACTAATGAACTTTAGCATTCTCGTACAGTCATCCACCTGGATATACAGTTGCTCTCCAGTTATTTTGATTCTATCTCATGGACAAGTGGGCAAGTATTGGGTGCCTATAATCTTCTCTTTCTCAGTGTTCATAATTTTCAGTGATAGGCTTCAACATATGGTTAATTATTCTCTGATTATTAACCACATCATCGAATGTTTATTAATAAGCACATTTTGATTAGAAGTCCTATTTTGATTTTTACATAAAATAGAAATGGGAAGAGTAACATTTATTTCTTTCCTTCTTATACAAAACCTGCTCCCCTGAATCAGTACTTCCTATTTGCATTTGGACTCTACATCATCGTTCTCTTTGATGCATGACTTCATTTCAGGGAGCTATTTTAAATGCTTCTTTGTTCCATGAATTTATTTAGATTAAATTTTTAAAAAGATTCATATTTTAAAGACTAATCTTAACTGGAATTTTAACCTTCTGAATTCTGTTTGCAGTGAACATTATCTATTTTAATGATGTACTCTCCCATCTGGTCTCCAATATTAACCTTCATTTATGACTAGAAATGCAGAACTAGAAAAAAATGACTTTTTCCATAATACAGAGTACATTATTATTTTACTTCAGATGCAATTTCAACAATTGAAAAATTAGAATAAAATTTATTTAACACAATTGTACATTGAAGGATACACACATATACACACACCTGTATACCACACACACACACACACACACACACACACACACACGTATGCACACACACACACACACACACACACATTCAAAAATTGATTTGGAAAATAACTGCTGAAACATTATTCATAGCATGTAGCTACTTTTTTCTCAGATTCTCAGTTTCAAAAGGAATCATCAGACAAAGGAGCACAGTTTAAAATTATGATTCTCTGGGTGTCAACCCTGATCTGCTATCTCTTATTTCTGTGATCTTGGACAAGGTCATGCATCAGATTCATCATCCGTAAAATGGGAAATATGATAGAACCTAATTTTTGAAGGTGTTATGATGTTTAAATGATTAATAATGGTTGGTACAGAGAATGCTAACAGACAAGCAGAAAATGCAATGATAATGTTTTTCTTTAATAAAATACACTATTGGTTATTTCCAAATAGTCTTTGGGTATGCTTTGATCTGTATTGATGTTTACTCTAATTCATTACCAAAAGAGATAATTACAATAATATGAGTCTTTTAGAAAACAGAATTCACCCACTTCATATGATTTTCCTTTATTATGAGATAGCTTCCTTATTCATACCATTTTGTAATCATATGTCCTTCCTTTCATAAATAGTAATGCTAGTAAATCACCTTTATTGTTGCCATTAGGTCTATGTATATTCAATGTATAGGTAAAATAAAAGCAACTGGTACCCATAAGTTATTTTTTATGAAGTATTTTAAATTGTGTGGTTCCATGAACTGGGAAGTTTTTAAACCACTGAATGAAAAAAATGACTCCAATCCATAGTCCTTTAGTGCTATTCATTTCTGGAACAGTTATGATGTAGTAGAAATACCCTGGATGTAAACTCAGAAAACCTGGATTAAAATCCATTCCTGATTATCTCCAGAAGAAAATACCTTAGCCTGTTAAAATTTAGATAATCACAAGCACATGTCTGCCACAAAGACTAGTTTCACTAGAGCTTTCTCACATCCCTCACCTCCTGTCATGCCAGGTGCTATACCTCATCAGGACTCTGATAGCAAAAGAGTCATCACCAAATACAGTCCCTTGACCTTGGGCCCCGAGGCTAAATAAACCTCTTTTTATTCTAACAAACCCAATCTGTAGTATTGTATTATTAATAGAGAGTGGAATAAAACAGTGGCTTTCACTGAGTTACCAGAATAACTTTAATATTAGGAAGATTCCACCTAAACATAAAGGAAGTTTTGTGGTTTAGATCTCAGTTGTTCTCTAAAAGCTCATGTGTGAAACAATGTAAGGATTTTCAAAAGTGAAATGATTAAAATGAGGTATGAACTAGTCAGTGTGTTAATCTGATATGAATTAACGGAGTGGCAACTATAGGTAGGTAGGGTGTGGCTGGAAGAATCAGGTCACTAGGGGTGTCACTTTGGGGTTTGTATTTTGTCACTGGTGAGTGGAACTCCTCTCTGATTCTTGGTGGCCATGTCCTGAGCTGCTTTCCCTTACCACACCCACCCTTCCACCATGATGTTCTGCCTCATCATGGGCCCACGGCAATGCAGTAAGTTCTTTATGGACTGAGACCTCTGAAACTGTGAGCCAAAAAATTTTTACTCCTTTAAGCTATTCTTGTCATGTCTTTTGTCTACAGTGACACAAAACTGACTAAAACAATAAGCCATAAGACTAAATTTAAAAATATAGATATGCTTTAATAATTAAATCCATATCTGACGATCAATAATTTACCTCTCAAAAGAAAATTCAACACTACTGGAAAGAATTTGACCTTATCTAGATTCCCTAAAATGTATCACACACAATATACAGCTTACAATACAAAATTACTAAATGTGCAAAAAAATGACCCATGTTTATAAGAAAAGAAAGTTCATGGTAATCAACCTTTACATATCTCAGACATTAGGATTAACATAAAAATATAAAATGTAAAGCTGCTGCTATAAATATTTTCAAGGTCTTAATTAAACTTATGGTGGTAATGAATAAAGAAATGGAGAATATGAAAACTAAAACATGGAAATGTAAGAAATTTAAAATGTAACTGACTTAGTTCATGTTGCTATAATAAAATACTTGAGACTGGGTAATTTGCAAAGTATGAAAATTTATTTCTCAAAATCTGGAGACTAACAAATTCAAGACCAAGGTGATGATAGCTTTGGTGTCTGGTGAAGACTTGTTCCTCATAAGTAGTGTCATTTTGGTGTCTTCACATGACAGAAGGTATAGAAGGGAGTAAAAAACCAGTGAGGGGACTTTAGAACATCAGCCATGGCCCCCTTCTCCCTCCCGGGAGAAGTCTGTATTATTACCTTTAAATAAAACCTGCTTAATATGCTTGCCTTGGCGTGCTTCTCTAGTGTTCAATCTTCAACATTAGAAGGAGCAGAACTCGTCACTGGTAAACGGCGGTATCAGATTTGGAGGTCCCACCGAGATTTACGCCAAGGTAAGTAAGCTTCTCTCTCCACACACCCCACATCTGTTTGAGGTGCATCTTTCTTTCTGTCTCTTTATTTTTGGAGGGCAAAATGGGCACCCGTTGGCTACTTAAATGCAGTTAGTGCAGCCGCCATCCTTAAGACTCGGGTGAGAGGTTTCCCGGCCCAGGCAAGTTTCCAATCCCCTGCTCTGCAGGCATGTTGGGGCTCTGCTGAAGCCGTTTCCTACTTTTCTGTCCAGGCCCGGAGCGCAATTGCCGCGAGTACACAGTGTCCCTAGTCCTGATCTGCCCAGGATGTGTGGAGGTGGAGGAAGGGTTGGAGCAACTGCGGGGTTCTCGGCCCGGGCTACTCTCGGGTGGACCCCAAATGTTCCTTCTCCAGACGCCCCCTCCCGACAGCCCTGAAGGGTATCCAGGGTGATCGGTAGACAATGGCACTGAGGGAAAGCGCCAATCACCTTTGCCTCTGTATGGGCCATACAGTGCACAACACTCCCGCACATCCACTCCCTCCTGGATGCTCCCCTTCCCTTGCCGGTCAGACATTAGGAATTCAAGCTGTAGGATTAAGGCCTGGGATGATTAGTATGCAAATGCCCAGGTTCCCTTTGTTCGCATAGTTAGCCTTCACTAGTCTAGACACTAGAGTCTCCCCATTACTGTTCCCATGCTTAAATGTGCTCACTGTGTTCTCTTTAAGCTGCAAGAGGGAGGCATTTAAAAACCCCTCCCGTGAGATCCTCCAAGCAAAGGGCATTATATGCCTAACAACCAATAGATGTCCCCTCACCCTCTGGAGATTCCTTTAGTCTACAGGGCAAGAAGATAGGTAAAAGGCACACTTTTTACTTTTGTCATTGCTTTTCATAATTAGGAGTTTATAGTGGCAGGGAGGAAAGCAGTAATGCCCTTAAGTCTGAATCCTCCCAGGGTCTCTAGCACAGGGCAAACTAGGACCCTCGCACTTTGCCGAAGAAGGCCAGAAATAACTTTGGCAAAGCCAGGTAGTGAGAGACGGGTTTTTCTGGACCGTAAGGAAGCTCAGTTAGGGAGACATCCCTAATACTTCTAACTCAGAAGGGAGCTTCTCTCTCAACAGTATTGCCAGGTTCACCACTAGCCTGCGTACTGCTAAATTACAAATGATCAAGAAAAGTGCCTTTCATATGTTACCATGCTTGACAGCAATAATCTCTACCATGAGAGGAGAAAGCCTTGAGGAATCGCCCACTAAGGGAGGAAAATTGAGGGAACCCTCCCAACTTAAATAAGGCAAAAATAAATTTAAGGAGGCTTTTGGAGGATCCTAGTAAATATTGAGATATTTCAAAACTTATGCCAGGTATTTGACTTCACCTGGAAAATTATGCTATTAACCATCTAGAGAACAGGCAGTTCACAGAAACCATCCTAACTGGGATTCAAATAATGAGTAGGATGCCTAAAAAAACTATTATGCAGCCTTCAGGAAAGTCCTGCTATTTTCATGGGGAGACTTAGAAAAGCAATAAGAAAGCACACCACTCTGAATCCTGAATCCATAAAGGGCCACCTACTTTTAAAGTATAAATTTATCATTTAGTCAGCCCCAAATATTTAGAGGAAATTTCAAAATTGGCACGTGGCCCTGATCAATCCTCAGATGATCTTCTCCAGCTTGCATCTTCCATTTTTAATAGACATCAAAGGAAAGAAAAGGGAACATATAGGCAAGAAAAAGAACTTATTAAAGATCATTCAAACTGATAGAAACTTTTTTAATGCCTTGCAATAGTCCATGCAATTTGCCCATTTTAGGAGTTAAAAAGCAAACTGCCTAGTCCAAAACCTTAGAATAATGAAGCAGTAATTTCCCCCATCCTGTAGTTCTTAATCCATACACTGTTATCTTGGATTCCAACTGCTGCTTTGTATACTAAGTTAGATTTAAAAGATGGCTTTTCCTGTTTATGCTAGACTCTGAATGGCAATTTCTGTTTGCCTTTGAGGAACCAGATACTGTATCTCATCTAACCTAGACAGCATTGCCTCAGGATTTAAATGGTCCTCACCTGTTCCGGACAATCCTTAGCTAAGGACTTAACAAAATTCAGAGATAAAACATTCTGTGATTGTTCTCCAGTAAGTAAAGTACATCCTTTATGTGCCTCCACCCAGGAGGAATATCAAAAGGCCATTGCAGAACTCCTAAACTTCTTAGCTAATAGGAATTATAAGATCTCAAAAAATAAAGCTTAATTATGTCATCAACAGGTTCAATACTACAGAAAATAACCACTATATAGGACAATATTCTGCCCCAGGAAGGGGCCTTACTTCAAGCTCCTGTCCTCAGCTTACCTATGAAGCAAGATTTAACCTGTTTGTCACAAAGGGGAAAATAAATCCTGGATAGGCAGCCATAGGCAACTCAATAACCAATGGCATATCTCAGTGAGGAACTTAGCAAAGTAGCTTCATTCTTAAAAGAAATGGAAAATAAGGTCTCATAATTTTCTTTGACATCCAACCTGTCCTAATGAAATGACTAAAATGCCCTAGGCACAAGGTTTCTGTTAAAACCTGTTAGATCCTTCCAGATCTCAGTCAAGGCTTACATTGAAATGTAAATAAAGGAAGCCTAAAGGCTCAGTAGGAGACCGGTCTCAAACCCAAGGAAAAAAAGGTTAAAAAGAGCCTTACCTAAACTCCAACAAAAGTGAATTTTATGGTGCTTTACTGAAGTAATTAACGGCCGTATAATTTTTCCAGGACTCTTGTTTTTTTTTAATTCTATATTTTTTTGAGCTCATGATTTTTTTATCAATTCTATTTTTATTCAACTAGAGTTTTTTAACATCTGTTACATTGCAATGGAGATTCACCTATAAAGTTACAAGGCCTTTGATTTTGTGTTATTTGTATGTTGTGCTGTCTGGTGTCATGTTTTGTCTGTATCAAAACTGAGCGCTCCTAAAATTAAAATTTAAAATGGATCCAAATACTTTTAATTCACGTGATTTAAAGGTTCAATTCAAATTGGGTAAACTAATGAAAGTAAAATGTCTTTGAAAATAACTCGCAAGTCTCTAGGTGGTCAAGCTAATAAAATATTGATGTTAATAAAATGTCTAATATCAATTGTTTCTAGGACTTTTCTTCAACAGGAAAGAGACAGCAAATACTGTTCAGGACACTTGTCTGATTTCTTGGTTTTTACAGAATAAGTGAATTAGAGTTACCATGTATGGGATTACTCAAATGTGTTTGTAGAGACATCTGATTAATTTACAAAGTTAAAATGCTAATTGTTAAATAACATCAAGTACTCTTAACTCCTTAAATTCCATGGAGTATCATACTTAAACATTATTGGTGTTTTCATAGGTTGGTAAATAAAAAGGGTTTAAACTTGCTTTGTGTCATCACTAAACTAAAAACAAGGTTACTAAGAGTTATGTCCTAACAAGTGGAATTCTATATACAAAGGGTCCCAAAAGTTTCAACTGTGTTTCAATTAGAGTACTATAAACAACAAAATATTTAATCTTATTAAAATAGAGCAATTTATCTAAATTCAGAAATTTCATAAGAGTTGTTTCAGAATGTGAACAAAAAGGGGTCAACAAATAGGAAAGAGAAAATAAAAGGTTCTGGGTATGGAAATATATTTAGTAAAAGGAGAAAGGAAATGTTTCTGGGTAAGAAAGTGCTTGTGTGATGAAATACATGAGGGTCTAAGTAAGTGTTAAGAAAGTCTGTGTAAGTAAAGGGCAAGTTTCAACAAGTTTGCATGTAACTAAGTTGGTTGTATGTATGTGAGACAGCTAAAGCAATTTAAGGTTTTTCCTAAGGTGAAATACTAATGTTCTGATATAAGCCAAAGTTTAATCTATATGGTAAAATAACAAGGATTTCTTAGAAACACTGATTTACTCTTAACTATGTGTCTATTAAGTTTTATTCTTTAGAACAATTAGTCTTAAAAATTGGGGTTTATCCAATTATGGTTAAACAACTGTTAGAGTATTGTACTATGTTACAGAGTCTAAATTTTTCTTTAAAAACTAAATTTGGTAAAATAAAAGTGTCAAGGTAATTATGAAATGGTCACTAGTTGTATATTAAATGTGTTCATATTTTTCAGGTACACAAGTTTTTAAAGCAAGGAATTTATTAAACTCTGCTATTCTCCAGATTAAACTTGCCTGTAATGGTAATCTTAAACTTATAAAGAGTAAATTTTAATTGGGGATTTATTTCTATCATTTAATGTTCTATTATAGGACCTGCTATCAATAGGGTATATGTAAAATTTGTTACTTTTTACACTAAGATAAAGAATTTCAAATATAAATGTATTTATAAAAGTTAGAGCCTGACTTGTTTAAAGGTTAATTTTGTGAAACATGAAGGTATTTTGCCACTTTATCACACAAAAGGAGAGTTAAAAGCTCTCAGCCTTTCTTTGATTCATGTTTTAGATACAATGTTAAATTGTGTTAATTATAAAGTTCATATAGACCCAGGAATCAATATATGTAAACTTCTTAAAATGATATTTAAGAAAGAAGCAAAGATCAACATCAAAATTAGAACACTTAAGATTTGTAAGGAGCCACGCCTTACCTGAGATAAGGCTCTGCCTCCCACCTTACTGCATGTTAGAGTGATTCCAAAATAAGTCAGACTTCAGCTTATTTAAAGTTATAATCAAAAGATTGGTTTTTGTTGTAAAATTACTATGATCTTAAATAGGGAATATAATGTGGTTCTCAGTCAAAATTCAAGATAGCTATTATACAAGCTGAATATATTTTTACTCTTGCTAATTTCATTTTGTAAAACTGTTACCTGTTAATGTTTTGCAGAAGTAGCTGCTTCAAGAACACGCAACCTAGGTAACTTGTGATAATAAGCCATCACCTAACAGATAGTGGTAACAGATACCAGAACAGATAGTGGTAACTTCCAGTACTAATGCAGACTCCAGTTAGATAAAAGGGTAAATAACTGTAAAGTTATGGACATTGAAGTTAAAGCCCAGTACTCTTACTTTATGACTGGTGAAACTGGCTTGCTGGATGATTAAGATGAAACTTAGAGATTGGAATTAAGTACAGAAGGCAAGATTGACCAGTATTTGGATCTTTTGCCCTCAGTCAGCCTGAACCCATGAACAAGAGAACTTCTCTAAGGAGCTTTGCAACTCTGGGTCACACAACCTCCTGATCAAGGAGATTGTTGAGACTAGAGGATGAAAAATCACTCAGTGCATCTGCTGCAAAGGAGGGTCATGGAAAAAGGGAGACATCCCTTAATGCTTCCAAAGGAAGTCACCTCATCAAGGAGACCCTGCCTAACCAATGGCACTGGTGGAGCTAAGAAGCTGCTCTTAAGTTCTCTACGAGTGGCCCCTGTGGGAACTCGGATGACTCTTTAACAGGACAGGAATCAGGTCAATTTGACCAGCTTGATCTTAGACACCCAGCAAAACAGTTAAAACCAAAATATAACCATTCTTGGGCATTTAAAAGAAATAATAGTTAAATGTAACTTAAGATGTACACTTGTATTAGCCCACTAGAATAAAGACTGGAAGCTACAGATGAAAGAAAGATTCTTAGGCAAATATGCCTGATAACTATCAAGAGAAACTGCCAGAGTCAGAAGTTTTTAGTCAGTTTAAGGCCTGCAGACCTTCCTAAGCTACACAGGTAGACTTCATCTGTTTGCTCGTATGATTATCTAGCCCTAAGTAACAGAAGTATAGAGCTCTCTACTAAACACGGGTTATACCAATAAAGGGATATTTTACAAAAATCAGATGACATTAAGTAGCTAAACTATATTTTTTTGGGACATCTATGACATTAAGAGTTAAATGTTGTGTTTACATTCCTGATAACCTGGACAATGTTAAAGTTCCCAAATAAAGGCCTTGTCCTCTCCAGCCTTTTGCTAGGCCTAGTTATGGGAACAATTTCTCAGTTCTTCCACCTCCTGGTGAGAGATTGACTTCTGTCATTTTCATGATACTCAGTGGCATGTTCCAGATGCTGCAACATTTACTTTGTACTGATCTCATTTGAGTACTCATGTCTTTTTGTTCTTCTATCATAGAAGCACCCACCCCAGCTGACTTTACAACCTGCTATTCCCCAACCAGACTTCTACCTTGGACCCCTCGATTGACCCGATTGTTAAAAAAGGAACTCCAAACTGCTTTGCCCCCTTTCAGCTTTGAAGCAGCCAGAACGATCGGCGCCCCCTTTTCCTTAAAGCAGTTAGGAGTTCCTATAGCTAAAGGGGGGAATGAAGCCAGAATTAAGGACAGGTAGTTAGTGTAGAAATAGGGAATCGGGTCAATTCGAGGAAATGAAGCCATGAAGCCATCTGCCTTTGGAAGTTGGAAACTGCCCCTGGAAGAATGGAATGTCAAGGATCTCCGGAGCCCATTGATTACCAAATTTACCTGCCTTTATCAAGGACTGCAAGCAAGGAGATGCTAATTAATGCCCCCTGGGCCCTTGCCTGCCTGAATCACCTTGGCCCTCCCCCTGCCCATGGGTTCTCACTTAATGCAAAATCAGGCCTAGTCACGTAGGCAGGAAGGAGAGAGAGATAAGGGGGGAGAAAACTGGAGAACAAAAGAGACTTTAACCTATAAAAGATGTAGGGTGCGCTCACTTCTTGGGACTTTTAGAACATCAGCCATGGCCCTCTTCTCCCTGCCGGGAGAAGTCTGTATTATTCCCTTTAAATAAACCTGCTTAATATGCTTAAAAAAAAAAAAAAAAAAAAAAAAAAAAAAAAAAAACAGTGAAACCCCTTATAACCCCTTTATATGGAACTGATTCCATTTAGTGGGGCAAAATTAATTATCTTCTGTCTATAGCTCCTCCTTCTTAACATTGTTGTTTCAATATAAATTTTATAAGGAAACAAAACATTCAAATCATAGTATTCAAACCATAATGTAATTTTCTAAAAGAAAAAAAAATAATAGATAAGATTAATATCAGATAGGGAATCATGAAAGAACAGTTCAGTGAACTTAAAATTACATCAAAAGAAATGCTGTGATAGGAATAACATAAAAAGAATTAAGAAAAGAAAGCCTTAGTAAATTATCAGACATTATTAAGTATCATGTGTGTGTTCATCAGCTTTCAATTACTATAATAAATACCTGAGATGAGCAACTTAAAAAGAAAAGAGTCTTTGGGAGTCATTAATTTAGAGGTTTCAGTCCATGACCTATTGACCCTGTTGCTTTGGGCCTATGGTGGAACATCATGACAGGAACCTGTGGCAGAACAAAACCACTCTGTTGTCCAAAAGTGAAAAAGAGAAAGGGGCAGGAGTCCCACTATCCCTTTTGGGGACATGCCCTCAATGACATGAATACCTCTCACTAGGCCCCACTTCTTAAAGGTTTTACCACCTCCTGATTGTGCTCAATGGAACTAAGCCTTTAACACTTGAAATTAGTCTTAAACCCCAACCTTCAACAAGGTAAACAGCACAATAAAAAGGAAGAATGCACATGAGTCTTTGATAAACAGTCTAGATCAAAACCACGTAAACACACACACATATATAATACATATATATGTATACAAACATATATTAATACACATGTGTATAATATATGACTTGGTCTATGTGGAAGACTTGGTACCCAATGCAGAAATTTTCAGAAGTGGGGTTCTTGGGTAGTGATTGGATCATGAGGGTTCTGATTCCATCAATAGCTTAATCTATTGATGGGTTCATAACCAAGGGCTTTATTGGGAGGTGGCAGAAACTTTAGGAGAAGGAATCTAATCAGGGGAAGTAGGCCACAAGGGGCAAGTCTGGCCCTTCTTACTTTCTTTCTCTCTCTCTCAATCTCTGCTTCCAGTGGTCATGAGGTGAGCAATTCTGTTCTACCACATCTTCTGGGCCATTATGCTCCACCTCATGATAAGTCCACAGCAATGGAGTCAGTTGACCTTGAACTAAAACCTCTCACACCATGAGCCCAAACAAATCTTTCTTTCTTTAAGTTGTTTTCTTTAGGCATCTGGTCACATAGACAGAAAGCTGACTAAATACACATGGACACACATAACTGATGTAACAAAAGAGGAGATAACTGACTAGAAAAACGAGTTGAAGAAATAATTGACCAGATGTTTTTCACATTAAGAGTTTCCATAAACATAAAAAAGACAAATATACAAAAAAACAAAACTAAGTGAATCATACTACAACTGTTAATGACCAAAAATAAACAGAAAAATGTTAAAGTGGCCAACATAAAAAGATATGTTGAAGAGAGTGGAAAACCAGTAAGGATGATCATGACTTTGTTATCAGAAAGTTGGAGATCTGGTGGCAAGATGGCTGATTAGAATGAGGCAGTATTTCTCTCAGTTCTGCTACCCAGAACTCAAACAGTGGGAATACCACATCTCTCCGAGGTTTAGAGTAAAAATCCTGACGCTGGAGGGGCAATCTGCCCTAGCTGAACTAGAGACTGACTCATGAAATGGATATTAAAATATCCTGTGGACCAGAGTTTATCAATTGTCCCCCAAGAGCCCATCCAGGAGCCACTTGGGGACTGCAGGATGGCAGAGCCCATGAAAACTTGAAACACAGATTTGTGAATTTGCAGCTAAGTCTGTGTGGGCCTGTCTGAGTCTAGAAAACTTGTTGAAAGTCAGAAGCTAGGACCATTTCACCCAGGAGAACACAAGGTAGACTCTGGAGAAAGTGGGGGTCTCCCCAACTCCCCTCAGCTCTCAGAGTCCTGAGGCTCTGGAGGACTGATAGAGCCCACTACAGTGGTTTGGAAGGTGGAAAGAGGGTATGAGGGCATTTTTCTTTCTGCTCACCTAGTCAGGTGGTAGGTAGCCAACAGGTTACCTGGGCAGAACTGGGTTGGTACTTGACACATCCTGGCACAAGCCTGATCCCCAATTCTCTCCACACTTCAGCATCCACTTGTTTCAGGACTCCCCAGGTCTAACACCAGTCTGGCACCTATCATGTCCCTCCAGCTCCCCAGTCCCCAGTCTCCCAACCCCTAATTGGCTCCCTACCCAGCATATTGATTGCAGCTTCAAGGCTGCCTGCAGGTCTCAGAGTATGGCCTTTATCCACCTGAAGCAGAACAGCTTGGCCCCTGATGTGGCTGGGCCCCAACTTGCCCACATGCTGATTAACCTCCAGATCCACCAGGACCAGCACACAGCTTTGTGACCAGCCTCTGACCTGGCTGGGCCCCACACCCTGCTTCATGGCTAGACCCACCTGGTCCAGCACACAACCTCCCAACTGGCCCCAGGATCCAGTGCCAGGCCCTGATCCACCTGCCACCTGGATGTGGCCAGCTGCTTTGCCATCCCCACCTCCCCGCTAATCCCAGTTTCCATGGCAGGAAGCTGGCACACACACACTAATCTCCCAAGAAGGGAAGTTAGGAAGTCCTAAACCCCAACCTTCAACAAGGTGAACAACACAATAAAAAGGAAGAATGCACAACCCAGAGTCTATACTCACAAGCTTAGGTTATACCTCAAGAAGAAACTAAAAGAAAACCAGGTGGGCAGAGTTAGTGAACACATACACTTACTGTCTTGTCCACAACAGTGGATATGACACCTTAATTTCCTAACATTTCACCAAGATTTTTCTTTGTTGTTGTTATTGCTCCTTGTTTGCTGTGGCAGTAGATCTGTTTTGCTTTTTGATTTTGGGTTTCCATATTGGATTCTTGTTTTACTTGAATGTGAACAGAATGATTCAAGGACTCCTACACATATTCACATCTGTTTCTCTCTCCTCGTTAATAGCCTTGTTTTTCTTTTTTTCTTCTTGCTTTCCTTTTTCTTTTTTTCACTATTATTTTGTTGTTGTAGTTTTCTTGGTTTATTTTTTTGAAGGTGTTATTTTCCTATGCTCTGTCTTTTGAAGGTTAGGGCATAGGATTAGCTTATTTTGATTTTGTTTTGTATCATCTTTATCACTACTCTATCACCCTGTCTTCCTCTCTCATTTGTCTATTCCTGACACTGAGATTCCATTCTTTCTTCCCTGATTTATATTCTTCAATTTTTTTTATCCCCATTCAAACTAACAACATATCCTAAGTTATCACTTCATCTGCTCTATTCACCCTTTGAAAATTGTAAACACTTTTCTACCCTCCTCTCTTCTTCTTTACACATAATCAACTTGATCCTTAACACTTCTTAATACTAACTGAGATATATAACATCTACCCCTACTACCAGTGTCACATCAATAATTAATACAGTGGAAATCATAAACAACACCTATTGCTTGATTATAAGCCAGGCATAATGCATGACAATGTACTGATTTTACTGATGGAAATTACTTATGCCCCTATTCCTCATATTATACCAATTAACACTAGATATCAAAATCTCTGGGAAATTATGAAGGCAGTTCTAAGTAGAAAGTTCATTGCACTGAGTGCTTCTATAAAAGAATAGAAAGTCACCAAATAAATAACCTAACATTACATCCCAAAGTCCCAGAAAAGAAGAAAAATGCACCAACTCAGGAGAAGACAGGAAAAAATTAAAATCAGAGCCAAAATCAGTGAAACTGAAACAACCACCACCACCATCGCCCCCCCACCAAAAAAAAAAAAAAAAACACAATTCAAAAAACAGACAAAACAAAAAGTTGGTTCTTTGAAAAATTAAATAAAATTCATTAGCCAACCTAATGAAGAAAGAGAGAAAACTCAAATCACTAAAACTCGTGATGAATAAGGAAATATCACAGACACTACTGAAAGACAGATGATAATCAGAAACTATTTTGAAAATCTATAATCCAATAAAACATAGAATCATGAAGACATCAACAAATTTCTAGAGACATATGACCTACCCAAAGTGAACCAGGAAGACATAGAAAATTTAAACATGTCAATTTCAAGCAATGAAATTGAAGACATCATCAAAAGTCTACCAACAAAGAAAAGCCCAGGACCAGACGAATTCTCAGCTGAGTTCTACCAGATCTTCAAAGAAGAACTTATACCAATATTCCTCAAATTATTCTGTGACATGGAAAGGGCGGGAACCCTGCCAAACTCATTCTATGAATCTAGTATCACCCTGATAACAAAATCAGACAAAAACACATCAAGGAAAGAAAATTTCAGACCAATATCCCTATGACACAAAAATTCTTAGTAAAATCCTGGCAAATCATATGCAAAAACATATTAAAACGAGTGCACCATCATCAAGTGGGGTTCATTCCAGGGATGCAAGTTTGGTTCAACATACAGAAATCAATAAATGTAATTCATCACACCAACAGACTTAAAGACAAGAACCATAAAATTATCTCAATAGATGCAGGAAAAGCATTTGACAAAACTCAGCACCTATTCGTGGTCAATACACTAGAAAAACTAGAGATAGCAGGAACTTACCTCAACATTGTAAAAATTATGTATGCTAAACCCAAGACCAATATCATTCTAAATGAAGGAAAAATTGGAAACATTCTCTCTAAAAACTAGAACAAGTATGACCTCTTTTACCACTTCTATTCAGCTTAGTCCTTGAAACCCTAGCTAGAGCAATTAGACAAAAGAAAGAAATTAAATAGGAATAGGAAAAAAAAAGAGCTCGAGCAATCACTATTTTCCAATGACATGATTCTATATTTAGAAGGACCAAAAAACTCCATCAAAAAGCTTCTTGAACTTATAAATGAATTCAACAAAATAGCAGAATATAAAATTAACACTCACAAATCAATTGCATTCCTGTACACCAGTGATGATTCAACTGAAAGAGAAAGCAAGAGAATTATTCCATTCACAATAGCCTCAATAAAATAAAATAAAATACTTAGAAATTGATCTAACAAAAGTGGTGAAAGACCTTTACAATAAAAGGTACAGAAAACTAAAGAAAGAAATTGAAGAAGAACTTAGAAAATGGAAAGATCCCCCCCCCCATTCTTGGATAGACAGAATTAATATTGTCAAGATGTTCACATTACCAAAAGTGCTATTCACATTTAATGCAATTCCCATTACAATTCAAATGACATTTTTCATAGAAATAGAAAAAGCAATAATGAAATTCATTTGGAAAAGTAAGAGGCCCAGAATAGCCAAAGCAATCTTCAGTGAGAAAAATGAAGCAAGAGGCATCATAATACCAGTCCTTTAATTATACTACAGAGTTATAATAACAAAAACAGCATGGTATTGGTACACAAATAGAATTGAAGATCAATGGCACAGAATAGAAGACAAAGAGACAAATTCACATCAATACAGTTATCTTATACTAGACAAAGATGTCATAAACATTGGAGAAAAGAAGCCTCTTTAACAACTGGTGCTGGGAAAACTGGAAATCCATGTATAGTAGATTGAAATTGAACCCTGTATCTCACCCTGCACAAAACTCAACTCAAAGTGCACCTTGGTATTAGACCAGAGACCCTGCTCATACTAGAAGAAAAAGTAGGCCCAACACTCCATCATATTCATTCAGGAACAGACTTCCTCAATAAGACTCATAAAGTACAAATGTAAAATTAAGAATCAATAAATGGGATGGCATCAAACTAAAAAGCTTCTTCACAGCAATGGAAACAATCAAGAACATGAAAAGAGAGCCTACAGAATAGGAGAAAATCTTTAACACCTGCACCTCAGATAGAGCATTAATCTCCAGGATATAAAAAAGAACTAAAAAACTCAATGCCAAAAAAACAAATAACCCAATCAATAAATGGCAAAGGACCTGAACAGGCACTTCACAGAAGAAATACAAATGACCAAAAAATATGAAAAAATGTTCAACATCTCTAGCAATTAGAGACATGCAAATTAAAACTACACTGAGATTCCATTTCACACTAGTTAGAATGGCAGTCATCAAGAATACAAGTAACAATAAATGTTGCTGAGGATGTGGGGAAAAAGATTCACTTATACATTGTCAGTGGGATTGCAAACTGGTGCACCCACTCTGGAAAGCAATATGGAGAGTGCTTAGAAAACCTGGAATGGAATCACTATTTGACCCAGTTATCCCACTCCTCAGCTTATACCCAAAGGACTTAAAATCAGCATACTACAGTGCTGCAGCCACATCAATGTTTATAGTAGCTCAATTCACAATAGCCAAACTTTTGAACAACCTAGTGCCCTTCAACAGATAAATGGATAAAGAAAATATGGTATATACACACAATGGAATATAACTTAGCTATAAAGAAGGATGAAATTATGTCATTTGTTGGTAAATGGATGGAAGTGGGGAAAATCATGCTAGTTAAATAAGCCAGAGCCAAAAGATCAGAGTTCAAATGTTTTCTCTGATACGTTGATGCTAACCCATAACAAGGGAGTGTAGGGAGGGGAAGTATAGAAGTTCATTACATTAGACAAAGGGATATGAAGGGAAGGGACGGGAAATGGGAAGGGGAAAGACAGTAGAATGAATAGGACATAACTTTTCTATGCACAATCACAAGAAGGGGATCAAAATTGTAATTGTAATGGGTTACAATCCATGTATGTATAATATGTCAAAATAAACCATACTATCCTGTATAAATAAAACAACAAATAAAAAAAAGAAAGGCAAAAAACAGAGAATAAAAATTATGTGCTAAAATGCTAAAATAATAAAAATGAATTATCAATCAAAAATTCTATAAACAATGAAAACATTCATCAAAATTGAGAGTAAAATACAATCATATAAACAAGACTGACAAGATTTTTGCCACTAGCTGACTTACACAAGAAAGAATAAAAGAATTGAAATTGAAGAAATCAAGGATATATAAAAAGGATACAAAGCACTGGAAATTGTAAATATGAGGAGAAAAACACATCATTAAACATTTATATCTGCATTCCCTTAATTCTTTCTTTTAAACTTTAAAGAAATGAAACTATTTAAACAAAATGGATTTTTATATGTAGTTTTCTTATATTATCTATTACTATAAACCATTGTATAAAGTTATTACTTTTTTATCATAAGTAGTGGTTAAATTTTGTTAAATGGAGTTTGATATATCCTTTAATATAAATGTTTTTCTCCTTTACACTGTAAATACAATGGATTACACCAACTGATTTTTGAAGACTGATTCAGTTTTGCATTATTTGAATAAACCCATGTAATTATGGGATATTTTATGCTTGATTCTATTTGCCAATATTTTGGTGAGAATTTTTATATTTATGTCCACAGAGGACATTCATTTATTTTTCACTTATGTTCATGACAGTCTTCAGTTGCATTTTTTGGGAGGGTAGTATTCTCTTTGATTTTCATCTCAGGGAGAACTGAACCTGTAAAACAAGTGGGAAGTATTTCTTCCTCTACTGTTTTGCAGAAGAATTACATAGAATAATTCATATTTCTTACTTAAATATGTGGTAAAATTCACCTATGAAATCATTCAAATCTAAAAACATTTCATCAGAAGTATTTTAGACATTAATTTAATTTCTTTGATCATAAATTAAAATTTGACAATGAATAAAATAGTTAAAGGCATATGCAGATTTTTGTTTAATTCTGGATCAGTGTGTGTGTGTTTTAGTTTGGGGTTTTGGAGCATTATATTGTTTAAGGTATAGAATTGAGATGTAATAAAAGAATTAAGCTTATAAAAATATAAAAAGACTTGAAGAGATAATTTATTAAATAAATTTATATGTCTTACATTGGAATGTATTATAATACCTACTTGACATTCTTGGCCATTAGTGGAATGTAAACTAAAGTATAATGAGCTCAGTCCACATAGTCAATACAAAAGATAAATATTTTAAAATGACAATACAAAAAAATCTTAAATGTTTACATATTCTAAGAATCGATGTACCGAGCATTTTCAAAATGACAAAATCAAGCTGGACACAGTGGCATATGCCTGTGCAACTCAGGAGACTGAGGCAGGAGAATATTGAGGTCAAATCCAGCCTCAATAAAAGTGAGGTGCTAAGTAACTCAGGGAGACCCTGACTCTGAATAAAATATAAAACAGGACTGGGATGTGGCTTAGTGGTCTAATGCCCCTGAGATCAATCCCCAGTAACCCCCTTCCCACAAAAGTGACAATATCAAAATGAATAATGGATCACAGGTTGCCAGGGCTATGGGTGGTAATTTGGGGTAGTTTCTACAGGATTATGAAAAATTTGTGTTATCTGTCGCTCATAAATTTTATAGAACTAATAATGAAGAAAATACTGATTTGATAATGTACTATGGTTGTGTAAGGGTTATCACTGGAATAAACTATGTGAAGGGTACGTGGGGACTTACTGAACTATACTTAGGATTTTGCTTCAGTCAAATTATTTTAAATTTATTTTCACCTTAAAGAAAAATGTAGAAATATAAAGCTTACATAAGAGATGAAATATTGATGAGGTCATGTGCTACATGATAGGTCAAATATACTTAAATTTGGAAATTAAGTTCCAAACACATGGTAAAAATGAAGTGATTCTCCAAGACTGTAATTTACAAAGTATAATTCTAAAGGAGATCGTACCAGAAGAGCCTTTTACAGGAAGAGTTTCAGAAAAATGCTTTCCTCCAGATAAGGAAAAAGGAACCCGCTGTGTTGTGAACAGGGCCCTCTGACAGAATTCGGGAGACTCCATGAAGTGATGAAACAACAGCAAGAAAATAGAATTTTAATCCTAAGAAGAGAAGGAAGGAAATTTTGCTAACTATTCAAAAGGATTAGAAGCTCTAGATAAGATGGCATTAGGTCACACCGGAGGCCCCTTTCTCTGTGAAGCAGCCTTTTGTTTTTTGTTTGTTTTTTTCCTTCTTCTAACACTTGGAACAAAATGATACAATTCAATATATCTGAAACAAATTTATTAGCAACATCTCAGAAGAATGGGAGGAAGCAGAGAGATGGGCACGGCAGGTGAAATGTCCTGGGCAGAAGAGTCTCTGGTGTCTTTGGCAGGTGGGGACAGAGGGGACTCACGCTGGGTGCTGGTTCTGTGTGGCTCAGCTCTCCACTTGCTCGTGGCCACGCTGTCTATGGGTCCAGGGAGTCTCTTCTCTCTGCCATTGGAACAACCACATTGGTGGCACGTGGCAGGCAGCAGCAGAGTTTTCGGACACAGGTGGCCATCCTCCCAGTCCAGCGCTTCCTGCTGTCTGTGGATGAATCTTGGGAGGGGTTTCTGTGCCCTCTTCCGAGCAGCCTCAGTAGCATCCTCCAGCGTTTGGGCAAGGAGGACACAGAGTCAGAGTGGGCAGCTGTGCTGGGTGTGGGGTCCTTGGCAGGGCAGGCAGCCGAGAGGAACAGCGGGCAGGCTGGCCCTTTTGGTGGCCTCCTGGGCGGACTGTTTGTCCTCCTTGGGCAGCTGAGGCTCACAGGGTGAGGGGCAGTGGTGAGGAGCAGGCTCACTCTTGCTCCTCCGTGGGAGGCCAGGGAAAGCAGAAAGGTGGGTGACCCGTGGGCGAGGCACAAACCTGGGAGTCCCAGGCTTCCTCGGGAGCACACACCCTACCCCCTGCCTTTTCTGGTGCTGGACAATCAAGTAGGTGGCCATGGGCGCATCAAACTTTCTCTGGAGCAGTGATAACCAGGTCTGGTATGGATCCAAACCCATGTCCAGCAGGAGCGTCATGATTTCAGGGTCTGGGTGTTTGGGGACTACCTCCCTCCACGGAGGGGGTGAGTCGTCCCCCCACCCTGCTTCAGCCACGGGTGCTGGGAGATTTGCTTGGCCGTGGGCCGCTTCTTAGGCTGCACCGTCAGCATGCGGCGGATGAGCCTTCGGGCTTTGATGGGCACAGACTGAGGGATGTCGTACATCGCCAGGACGATGAGCTCCAGTATCTTGCTGGAGCTGGGTGCCATAAACGGCAGGGTGTGTGTCAACATGAAGTAGAGGATGACCCCCAGGCTCCAGACGTCCACTGGGGGACCCTCGTACTCTTCCTGCAGGATGGTTTCGGGGGCCAGGTATGGGACAGTCCCCCAGAACCTCCTGACCTTCTGGCCGGCCCGGAACCTGGTGGCGGCGCCAAAGTCGATGAGCTTGATGCGGCCTCTGGCGTCCAGCAGGATGTTCTCTGGCTTCAGGTCCCGGTGCACGATGCCCCTGGCGTGGCAGTAGCCCACGGCACACACTACCTGCCTGAAGACCCTGCGGGCCTCCTCCTCCTGCATGCCACATGCCACGTGCATCAGCAGCTGTCCCCCACCTGCGTGCTCCATCACCATGTAGATGTGCTTCTCGGTGCCAATGACCTGGAAGAGCTGGGCCACACCAGGGTGCTCCAGGCTCATCAGCACGCTGGGCTCGGAGAGGACCTGGATGTTCTCTGGCACCAGTTCCAGGACTTTCACTGCCACCTCTGCCCCGGTGGGGCGATGGCAGGCCAGGGCCACCTGGCCATAGGAGCCATGCCCAATGGCCCTCACAAACTCGTAGTGGTCCGTGAAGGCGCACTCACGCCAGGTGCTGGGCCCCGGCCGTGAGGCTGACCTACTCTCACTCTCACTACTCTGGCTAAACATCCTAAGCAGGAACACCACCTAAGGATGCTAGCTTAAAAAAAAACAACAAGCCAAAACAACAAACCCAAATCAAAAACCAAAACAAGAAAACAACAAACCCAAATCAAAGAACCAATATCCCAAGACCACAGTCACCAACCGCCAACCGCCAACCACCAAACGCACTAACTAGCTGGGAGTCCGACAGGTCACCACCAAGAGCTTCCTGTACTTGTGGACAAAAGCCCAGCTGCAGCCCACTCTCTTATATACCTGCCCTTTCAAACTGCCTCACAATGGCTCCTTGTGAGGTCAGAGCAAGAAATGGCAGAGTCATGCCTGGCCATGAGCCCCAGTGGTCAGCTCCCTTCTGGGCCTCCACAAGGTTTTCCATCACCAGAAAAAGAAAGAATTAAAAAGGACTGCAGATGTTGTCTTTTATCTTCTGTGGGTTATGGAGACTCTATTCAAATTAAAACATGTACAATACTCCAAAGGACTTGCCATTTCAAGTCAAATATTTCTAATAATTCTGCATTTTGAAACACCCTGTCATCACTACTCTCAAGGTATTCAATTGGTTTTTCTTGCAAAAGAAAGTGATGGAACCTCCCTCCCACTGTGGTACTCTCACCAAATGCCCTGTTCCCTAAGACACTGTAGAGGACCTTCTCAATACCTATGGGGTCAAGAGGGAGGAAGGCTTCACCATAATTTCTACACACACAGTCTTCTCAGGGATGTATCATTACAAGCTCTGGATATCCAAAAAGAATGGTTGTTATATTCAGAGTGATAAGGGACAAAATGTGGAAAGCAAGGATCCCAGATCTTGCCAAAGTGTCCTCCTGTAAGGGAGAAGAAATGGAGGCATTCCCAGATGAATGTGTCCCTTCTCGCTGCTTTAACAAAATACCTTGGACTGGGTAATATGTTAGAGGGACTTAACTTACCCCAGTTGAAGACCAAAGCATTTCGTTGCCCTATCCTCACTTGACGCAAGGGGAAGAAGGATGGAACTCAATTCCTCAAGCACTTTATTTTTTGGGGGGAAGAGAGGGCATTGTGGTGCTTAATTGCAGCGTCTCACAGGTCTCAGGCAAGTACTCTAATCCTGATGTACATCTCCAGCCATTTATTGATCTAGTGATCTATAAATTAATTTATTCTGAGGCACATTTTTGCTAAGTTGCTCACTCTGGGCATAAAAATGTGATTGTCCTGCCTCAGTAAACAGAGGAGGTAGCCTATTCTCTGTTATCCTCTGAATAAAAGGGGATCCCCCAAACTCCTGTGTTCATGCAGAAGTAGTCAGTGCTTAAAGCTATTGGATTGTGGGAGCTGTCACCTCACTATACCATCTATATTTCAGTGGAATAACTGGGTGTTAAGTGTAGGTATGTCAGGTGTGGCTGGAGGTAGTGGGTCTCTGTTGTCAAGCCCTGGAAGGCTGCTCCTTTCCTGTGACAACTTACTCTCTCTCTGACTCCTTATTGCTGTTAGGGGAGTAGCTTGCCTCCACTGGGCCCTCCACTCATGATGTGCTGACTCACCTTGGGCCCAGAGAAATGGAGTTGGCCATGTAAGGAATGAGCCTGCTGGGATCATGTGTCCATCCTTTCAGTTGATTTACTCCGAGTAACATGAAAACTAACTGAAACAGAAATCAGTATAGTGAGAATAAACTCATCATTTGCATCAGAAAGCTTGAGTCTGGTTTTGAGTAAGAATGTTTAATGCTACAGAGAGGAAAGCTGGAAAACTTTAGATTCTAGTTAGAAGAGTTTAACAGGTTCTCTGGTACTCAGTAGACCAGAGTACCAAACAGATATGCAGACCTGAGCTTTTAGAAGGAAACGAGGAACCTAACTGGAGTTGGACTCTACACCAATTGTGTTCTAATCTGGCAAGCTTTGATTACATTTTATCCATGTCCAGAGAGTCTACTGAGGCTGAATGTTAAAGCCATGGCTAATGAATATGTTGGAGGAAATTTCAACACAGCACAGCATACAGTCACTGGCACAGATATTGCCAAGTTGTCCATAGATAAGGGAGAAAAGGAAAAAAAGAGAGCAGAATGATTGCAAATGCTTGCAGTTTGTCCAACTTGTACTTAGAAGCTGAGCCTCAGGAAGATGTGCTTGTTGAAGAGAGTAGAGTTCCTAAAGGGATGCCAGAAACTTTGCACAAACGCAGCAAGAACAAGACCTGACAGCATCTCAGGAATTTGCAAGACCATTGCCAGTACGGACTTCGGATTCAGCAGAGAATATTTCTTTGAAAAGAGACTGTGGGACACTGATGGCCCCAGGTATGTCTAAAAGCTTGTTCTCCATGCTGAGGCACACAGGCCCACAGAGGCCACCTGCACCTTGATTATGCACACAGTGCATATGTGCTCCATTGTGAAGTCATTAACTCAGGGAGGTGGGGTTAGAGATGTTCAAGAAGAGCGTTCTCCATGTAGCTGCAGTTAGGCTGCTACAGGTTCACAACACAGTTGTTTCTCTTGCTCATGTTAAAGGGATTGTTTTGGGGAACTGCACAGAAATAGATGTAGAATTTTCCTAAAATGAGAGCATTGGAAAGTCCAATATTTCACTTGAAAAATCAACTAGGAGGAAAGATAAGCATGCATGGCTCTCCTTAACAGGACATAAGATGGAGTGAATGAGCGGCTTGACCTGTTCTCCCTATGAGGACCCCATTGAACCAGCAGGTCATCCTGCTCTCCTCACAAGAAAAAAAGGGTCACTCAATGAGCAGCATATCTTGGTTGCCTTATAAGGACACAAGTCATACTGAAGCATGAACTTGACCTACTCCTTTATGACACCATCTAAGGTAATTACATCATAGTATAGACATTTCAAGAAAATAAAATAGCCACTTATACCTAGGGTGGATTTAGGACTTCAGCAAATGATCTGGGGGATATAATTCAACTCATAGCACTCTCTCACCCCACATGGGGCGTTTTTATCCATTGGTGTTGGATTTTGTCATGTGATAACACTACACCATCCATGCAAACATGGGACTTCCTGGCTGGTTGGTGAAGTGCATATCCTTAGAGCATATATGGTCCTCCAAATTCCTCATGCCCAGTGACCCAAGAAACATTCACTTCTTCCACCTGTTAAACTTCCTTCATCCAAAGATTACATGGAAGTGTGCTTACTTTCTCAGGTCCTTGATATTTTCGGCATCTCACTGTTTTCTAGTTTAAGTTCATTAAACTCCGAGTATATTTTCAATTCTTTTAAATTTGATTGTTTTTAATGAAGAGATAAAGATTCTGAAAAGGAACCACAGGAAATTCTGGAAAATGAGAATTAAATCAACAAATTGGATTAAAATCTCAGTAGAAAAAATAACTGATTATTAATTGAAAGTTCCTTAAAAGTATTCATAAAAGTTTTCATGTATTGACTGGACAATTTGCTTTTTACTTACAGCACTTTGGATATTCATAAAAGATATCACAGGTTATGGGATGAAGCACATGTTAGCCAAAACAAATAAGTACAGGGACCTCTTTGAATTTGTTAGAAAAAAATGGATTGCGATTAGAAGTCAACAAGAAAAAAATTATAGCACCTACAACAGGACATTAAACACCACACACTTACAAGAGAAAAGACCTGAAGAAAGAAATCACTAGAGAAATTTTTTAAAAACCTAGAAACAAATCAGGACAAAAGTACAATGAATAAGAATCTATGGGACCGTGTGAAGGTAGTTCTAAGATAAACTTTTCTACCAAGGGGCTGGTCTCAATTTGTAAAAACTTGTAAAATACCTAGGTGTCAAATAAATGAACTAATGTCATACACCTCAAGGTCATACACAAAAGTAATAATGGAAATATCAGTAGAAGATATGTGCAAATCAATCAGTGTAGTTCACCATCTAAACAGAGTTCTGGACAAGAATCAGAGGATACCATGGACAGATGCAGGAAATGCCTTTGCCAAAGACAGCACTCATTCATTTTTATAAGACTTAGGGAAACCAAGGAGAGAAGGAACTTCCTTCAACATCTTCATGACGAAACAAAGGACAACATCATTCTCAGTGGAGAAAAACCGAAAGCATTTCCTCTAAAGCAGGAACAAAGTGAGCCTGTCCACACTCCCCACACTGCTATTCCACACAGAACTTTAAGGCATGGATAGGGGATCAGGATAGAGGAGGAAATTAAAGGGATACAAAGAGGAATACATAATCCTCTATGTGAACGAATCCCCTAAAACTCACCAGAAGACTTCTACAACTGATAAAATTTACCAAGGAAGAAGAATGAAAGATCTACAAATAAAATAGTCCATTTCCTTTACTCCAATAATGAATCCGCTACAGAGGAAATGAACACTCTGCTTCACAATAGCTTCCAATAAAGTAGCATTAAACCAAACCAAGGAGGTGAAAGATGTCTACACTGAAAACTACACCACAGTGTCATGCACTCTGTAACAAGGGATGGATCCATTTCTGACCACAAAGGGTAAGAGCAAGATACTTCAGTCAGAGGACCTGCAGGTGACAGGCCTGAGGAGATGTCAGAGGGACGGTGTCCAAGGCCATCCTCTTTGACCGCCCTGACCATGTCTTTTCTGCCCACTTGGATTGACGAAACTGCATTAATAGAAGCCAAAGGTGAGAGCAAGTCCACGTTGGTGCACTTTGTCTTCATGTGAAATTGAATTCAACAGGTGGATGGACACCTGCACTCCTGAAATCCTGTGTGTTCCCTGTCCAATACCATTAGCAACAGTCATGAGCTATGATTGTTGTGGGAAGGAGGCCCCCAGCAACAGCGGCAGGCAGACCTGGCCCTGCCCACTGGCCCTTCTATTCCCTCCCTACACACAGCCTCATGGAGATGATGCCACAGAACACCCTGAGGCCTCCCGTGCCTTCTCATGTGGGATTTCTCCCACACTTGCCACCCACATGCCCACACACCTCAGGGGAGATTCCTCTGACCATGGTCACCAGATAGAGGTCATGTCTACACTGGCTCAACGAGTGTGACTCTATCTGCCCCAGGTCAAGGGGAGCAAGTCTGTGTGCACCAGGTCAAAGCAAGGGACTGTTCTACACTAGATGGATGTGAGTGAGGCTCCAGGGATTCTCTACTGGGGAATCTACCTACACTGGTGACATAGCATTGTTGAGAGCAGGGTGGTATCTGTGCTGCTAACTGTCTCAAGGACAAACAGGACTGCTGGGCCCCTGTGCTTACCAAGGTTGTTAAGAGACATTTGTCCGAGGAATGTGCAGTTGCCTGGAGACCTTATCCGTCAAGGACGAGAGCAGGGCCTAGCCCCGACTCAGCTCCTGAATAGTTCACCCCTTCCCTCCTCCCTTCTTCCTCTAGGACCGTCCAGTTCTGTCCGGACCCAATAAAAATCAAATAGATTGACCGGACCCAACCAGGGGAGGTTTAGCTGTTCGAATGTTAGCCAATTAGAAGAATACTGTAAAACTGCTTGCTTTTCCTTATAAAAACCCTGCTGATGAGGGCTCGGGGCCTCTCCTAGCGTCGTTGATTAAGGACGCAGAGGACCGGGTTCGAACTCGCTAATAAATGACTCTTTGCTGCTTACATTGATCGTGGTCTCTGGTGGTCCTTGTGGGGTCTCAAGCCTTTGGGCACAACAGCATTCCAGGCCTCACAGGCATGGGTGACGCTCAACCTGAGGTCCATTCATTCTTTGATTCAAACCACCCCCTTTTTTGTTTCTTGTAACTCTTGGAACAGAAATGTTATGATACAGTATATCTGACACCAATTTATTAGCAACATCTCAGAAGAATGGGAGGAAGCAGAGAGATGGGCAGGGCAGGTGAAAGTATCCTGGGCAGAAGAGTCTCTGGTGTCTTTGGCAGGTGGGGACAGAGGGGACTCACGCTGGGTGCTGGTTCTGTGTGGCTCAGCTCTCCACTTGCTCGTGGCCACGCTGTCTATGGGTCCAGGGAGTCTCTTCTCTCTGCCATTGGAACAACCGCATTGGTGGCACGTGGCAGGCAGCAGAGTTTTCGGACACAGGTGGCGATCCTCCCAGTCCAGCGCTTCCTGTTGTCTGTGGATGAATCTTGGGAGGAGTTTCTGTGGCCTCTTCCGAGCAGCCTCAGTAGCATCCTCCAGCGTTTGGGCAAGGACGACACAGAGTCAGAGTGGGCGGCTCTGCTGGGAGTGGGGTCCTTTGCAGGCAGGCAGCTGAGAGGAATAGTGGGCAGGCTGGCCCTTCTGTAGGCCTCCTTGGCAGGCTGTTTGTCCTCTTTGGGCAGCTGAGTCTCACAGGGTGAGGGGCAGTGGTGAGGAGCAGGCTCACTCTTGCTCCTCCTTGGGAGGCCAGGGAAGCAGAAAGGTGGGTGACCCGTGGGCGAGGCACAAACCTGGGAGTCCCAGGCTTCCTCGGGAGCACGCACCCTACCCCCTGCCTTTTCTGGTGCTGGACAATCAAGTAGGTGGCCATGGGCGCATCAAACTTTCTCTGGAGCAGCGATAACCAGGTCTGGTATGGATCCAAACCCATGTCCAGCAGGAGCGTCATGATTTCAGGGTCTGGGCGTTTGGGGACTACCTCCCTCCACGGAGGGGGTGAGTCGTCCCCACCCTGCTTCAGCCATGGGTGCTGGGAGATTTGCTTGACCGTGGGCCGCTTCTTGGGCTGCACCAGTCAGCATGCGGTGGATGAGCCTTTGGGCTTTGACAGGCACAGACTGAGGGACGTCGTACATCGCCAGGACGATGAGCTCGAGTATCTTGCTGGAGCTGGGTGCCATAAACGGCAGGGTGTGTGTCAACATGAAGTAGAGGATGACCCCCAGGCTCCAGACGTCCACTGGGGGGCCCTCGTACTCTTCCTGCAGGATGGTTTCGGGGGCCAGGTATGGGACAGTCCCCCAGAACCTCCTGACCTTCTGGCCGGCCCGGAACCTGGTGGCGGCGCCAAAGTCGATGAGCTTGATGCGGCCTCTGGCGTCCAGCAGGATGTTCTCTGGCTTCAGGTCCCGGTGCACGATGCCCCTGGCGTGGCAGTAGCCCACGGCACACACTACCTGCCTGAAGACCCTGCGGGCCTCCTCCTCCTGCATGCCACATGCCACGCGCATCAGCAGCTGTCCCCCACCTGCGTGCTCCATCACCATGTAGATGTGCTTGTCGGTGCCAATGACCTGGAAGAGCTGGGCCACACCCGGGTGCTCCAGGCTCATCAGCACTCTGGGCTCGGAGAGGACCGGGATGTTCTCCGGCACCAGTTCCTGGACTTTCACTGCCACCTCTGCCCCGGGTGGGGCGATGGCGGGCCAGGGCCACCTGGCCATAGGAGCCATGCCCAATGGCCCTCACGAACTCGTAGTGGTCCGTGAAGGCGCACTCACGCCAGGTGCTGGGCCCCGGCCGTGAGGCTGACCTACTCTCACTCTCACTACTCTGGCTAAACATCCTAAGCAGGAGCACCACCTAAGGATGCTAGCTTAAAAAAAAACAACAAGCCAAAACAACAAACCCAAATCAAAAACCAAAACAAGACAAAACAACAAACCCAAATCAAAAACCAAAACAAGACAAAACAACAAACCCAAATCAAAGAACCAATGTCCCAAGACCACAGTCACCAACCGCCAACCGCCAACCACCAAACGCACTAACTAGCTGGGAGTCCGACAGGTCACCACCAAGAGCTTCCTGTACTTGTGGACAAAAGCCCAGCTGCAGCCCACTCTCTTATATACCTGCCCTTTCAAACTGCCTCACAATGGCTCCTTGTGAGGTCAGAGCAAGAAATGGCAGAGTCATGCCTGGCCATGAGCCCCAGTGGTCAGCTCCCTTCTGGGCCTCCACAGGGTTTCCACCATCAGAAACAGAATGAATTTAAAAGAACTTTTTTCCTTTTGTTGTTTTGAGACTCTTTACAATTTAAAATGTGTCCAGTACTCCAAAGGACTTGCCATTTCTAGTAATATATTTCTAATAATTCTGCATTTTGAAACACCCTATCATCACTACACTGAAGGTATTCAATTGTTTTTTCTTCCAAAAGAAAGAAATGGCACCTCACTCCCACTGTGGTACTCTCACCAAATGCCCTGTTCTGTAAGGCACTGTAGAGGACATTCTCAAAACCTATGGGGTCAAGAGGGAGGAAGGCTTCACCATAATTTCCACACACAGTCCTCTCAGGGATGTATCATTACAAGCCGTGGATTTCTAAACAAAACTGCTTGATATATTCAGAGTGATAAGGGACAAAATGTGGAAAGCAAGGATCCCAGAACTTGCCAAAGTGTCCTCCTGTAAGGGAGAAGAAATGGAGGCATTCCCAGATGAATGTGTTCCTTCTCGCTGCTGTAACAAAATACCTTGGACTGGGTAATATGTTAGAGGGACTTAACTTACCCCAGTTGAAGACCAAAGCATTTCGTTGCCCTATCCTCACTTGACGCAAGGGGAAGAAGGATGGAACTCAATTCCTCAAGCACTTTTTTTTTTTCTTTTTTAGGAGGCAGACAGGGCATTCTGTTGATTAATTGCAGGGCCTCACACTTTTCAGGCATGTACCCTAACCCTGAAGTATATCTTCAGCCATTTATTGGTCTGGGTCTTATAATTGTGTCTACCACAGCAGAAGAATAATACTAATTCATACACTGTCAGTATATTAAATTGAATATATGCCATCTACTTTTATGTATTTACAAATTTTGTTTATTGTATTGTGGATATTAAATGTCTCCCAAAGGCTTATATGTTCAAGGTTTAATTTCCATCTTGTTATTCTTGGGATGTAGTACAAATTTTTGAATTTGTACCTAATTGGAGGTCTTTCTGTCATCAAGGCATGCTCTTAAAAAGGACATTGGTTCCTTCCTCTATCTCTTTTCCCCCTCCCTCCCTGTCTTGAGGTTAACTATTTGCTCTAACAGTGATGCACTGCACACTGCTGTCCCCAAAGCAGCAGCTTGAACTGATTTTGAACTGAAACCTCCAACCTATGAATCAAAATAACCTTTTATCTTTATAGTTGATTATATGGAGTATTTGTTACTGTAACAGAAAGCTAATACAGGAGCACATGAAATTTATATTTTATAGATCTTTAAGTGAATAAAACTTTAATAACTGTAAAACAAAAGCAGATACATGTGATATGAGCTATTCAAAATAAAAATTAATCCAATGTCAATTTTAACTAACCTCTCAAACAGCAGACAGGTATCTAGGGAATATAGATAGAAATTATTAAACATCTGTTTGTCATCTACTCATATAAACCTATGGTTTTTAAATTTTATAAAAATTTATAAGTGGAAAAATCTAATTTTCTCTAATAGTGGTTACATCTTTTAATATTAATCTATTTTCTCAACTTTTCTTAGTTTCATTTATTCATAAAATAATTTGGAGGACTGTATGATAAATATTTAGGAGGTCTATAGGCAATATAAAACAAAACAACACATTTTAGTAATGAAAATGAAGGTACTTCTATTGTAGTAATAAAACAGGGGACAATTTACATTATAAGTATTTCTAAAAAGTTGAGAATTGATGATTGTCCTAGATTCCTGTGTCAGGGAAATCCATAGGAAATGTAGTATTATCTATGCTCCTGGGTTTATTAATTACTTAGTAAATAGGGACTACTTCAGGGAAGGAGTACATCTTAGATTAGATTTTTTTCTATTGAGACAATTTTCAGAGGAGATTGACAGGTAAGGATCGTCAACTTGCAGGTCTTCTAGCAGCTGACAGAGAGAATAAGTCCTCTATTTCTGATGTAGGATCTGTGTTGCACAGTAGATCATCAGAGTACCTCAGTATGTAGTTAAAGGAATAGCTTCTTTTAATAAAATAGTATATTAGTAATATCTTTCTATATATTTATCCTAAACAAATAAGCACATACACTTTTTTTCTCTAAGCAGTCATAAACATGTCCACACATGTAGATTTTTTTTAATAAAATGAGATCATTTTACATTCTGCCTTCTAGATTTTCATATGAGATAATATAGATACAAATGAACTCCTTTCTAATATATCTGTATTTCATTCCATTGTATCAGAAAGTTATAGGTGATTTCACAGTTCCCCTGTGGTGCTTGTCTCACATTGTCTTGATTATAACCAAGATAGCATTGAACTTCCTAACACTTTGACTTTTGTGTATTTTATCATTTCTGGGCAGTAGATTAGGGGATGCAAGATTGCTCATTGAAAGGGAGGAACACTGCACTAGCCACAGTTTGAGATAGCCAGGATAGCAGACAATTCAGCTAATGTGGTAGAAAAATACTTCAACAAAAGACTATTCTGTGGTTCAGAGCACCTTTAGAATTACATATAAATGTAACCAAGTATAGAAAGATAACTAAGAAAGGCAAGGAATAGCTAATGTCCCATCTACCAGATGCATCTCTTGAGACATACATGATACACATCTCATTACCACTCTGAACATAAAATGTTATGGACATCGGGATTCAGTGACAAAGAACAACCTCCATGGTAGTACTAGACTTTTAATCCCATCACTGCCTCCAGAATGACCTCTCCCTGCTCTTCTTGGGCACAAGTTTTAAGCTTGCTGAGGCTTGACTGTGCTGTCAAGGCCTTTGAAGATGAACCTCTATTCTTTATAGCTCCTGTGTGGGAGCTGTGGACCTGGGTTTCCCCAAATTAAGAAACTTATGCAGACATTGAGGGATTATAAGCAAGTGACTCAAAATATACATGTGTTTTCAATTTTAATAAATATCATCAAGTTTTATTCTAAATAAATTGTACCAATTTTCATTTCCATTTCGGGTAGAGAATATTCTTTTGCCCAATAAGTACCCCAAACAACTAACTTTTAAACTACTGCCAATATGACAAGAAGTGAAAATTATCGTGTTACAATGTGGATTTCCCTTATTAGTTAGAATCAACATCTTTACATTTACTTCAAATACATTGAGATTCCTAATAAAAAGTTTAGCATATGTCTGTATTCAATTATCTGTATTCAATTAACTTTAGGGACTACTTTTATACTGAGGGTATTAAGTTTTTATTTAAATTCATGATATGAATAATTTTTGAAATACTGTTGATTCTTGATGATCTCACCCAACATATTTTCTCTCTCTCTTGTTTGTGCAACCTTTCAATTTGAAATTGTACATAGTATTTGTTGCAGAAACGAAAGATTAGAAAATGTTTAAGTGATAGAGTGTTTAGGAGCAAGAAGTCTATCAGGTCCCCAGAGGTCAGGAGATTAATATCCATGGGTAACTAGACCAACTATAAAATCTACTATTAAAATTAACATTTCTAAATCACCTAGTTGAATGTCAAGGAGAGCAATTAAATTAAATATCTTCTGCCTAAATTAAAAATACCAAATTGCTACACCATTATGTTGATTAGCAACTCTATTCCTGAAGGAAGTGAGGGCCTTTTTAAATTTTTCAATCCCCTTAGTATTTATTATCTCACATGAGTTCTATAAATTTCAGACTATGATCTTGCTTACATACTCTATTCATTCAACAATACTTGTGGAATAATAACTTTGGTCTATTTACCTGGGATAAAACAGTCTACTCTCATGCGACATACATTCTGTGAGTGGACCTGACAAGAAAGCCTACACACAAATAAATATATACTATTACATATAGGTCTAAGTATTATGGAAATGATAAATCAAGGGGAAGGAGTGAGAGGGAGAGGGAGATGAAGAGAAGTATGTGCTGCTATACTGCTGTTTGTCATGGCCAGGGTGGGGTTCCCGCCAGGGTGAGTTTTGAACTGTAGCCTGAAAAAGGTGAGTTGTGAGTCTGGGGAGAAAGGCACCTACAGGCAGAACCAGTGGTGAGTGACAAGACAGAGGCAGGGCTAGGGATGAACGTGGAGACTGGGTAGCTGCACAAATTAAGACAGAAGTTCAGGAACACATATAGTTGGCACTCTGGATTACCTAGGACCATATGATCACAACAGGGACTTGGGCTTGTGCTCTGAGTGGGAATGAGCAGTGGCATAATTTGACTTATTTTTAAAAGTACTGCTTTACTATTTTGTAGAGAAGAGATTAGAGAGGGAAGAAGAGAGGTAAAATAAGGGAGACCACCTAGCAGACTACTCAAGTTGCTATAGTCCAGGTAAAGAATGACCAGGGCTCACAGTAACTGAACAATTCTAATTTTTTAAATGAGAAGGCATACATTTCAGAGATCTGTTGATCTCTGTTCTTTATAGATACTGTGTAAATGTAACAACCCTGAAAGCACAATGCATGTGTTCTGCACTACCATTATTAACTATGTGATATGCATAAGTTAGTTTATCAACGCCTCCATGGGTTTATCATGAGGATTAAATGATTGATCTATGCAAAGTGCTTACAATAGTACCTGTTGTATTTTATTTTAAATTTGGTCTTGAGATAGTTGTTATGAACTCTGTCTCTGACCTTACAGGGCTCCAGGTGATTGGTCATGCAGCTTTATATTGTGCCTTTCATGGGAAACTTTTTATGCTAGTGGACAGACTAATGTCTAAGTGTCTGACAATGACCAGGTATCCCTCTCACAGGAAACTTGTTTATACAGGCAAATACCTTCCTGGCTCTTTTCCAACCTGTTTATTCCTACACAGGTAACCGTTCACTAGGAGAGCCCTGACCAGGACATAAGTTAGGTTTGATTGCATTGACCAGGTGAGACTTTGAGAAGGCAACTCTATAAAACACATCACATAACAAAAACAGTGTATTACTTATAGATCCAGAGAGAAGAAAACAGCAGACCTGGCAGAGTCAGTGGGGAGGAGGGAGCATCGAGAGAGAGAGAGAGAGAGAGAGAGAGAGAGAGAAACCTTGACTGGGGTGCAGGAAATTAACCAAGCAATTTCCCCTCTGGGAGTTCGAATTGGTGCATTTGCAGAGAGTGGGAATAAGATCTAGACTCAAGTTGTGATGGAGAGGTGGTCACTGAAGTGTGTCCAGGCAGTCAATGTGTGGTGTAAGGGTCAGTGGGCCAAGTCAAGTAGGTTGGACCCAGCTGTCCCATAGACAGGTGGTCACCAGGGGTGGTTGCCTCAGGAGCTGGACCAACATTGCTGGACCTCCCAGCAGTGAGGAACTGGGAGGAGGTAGAGAACTGGAAATTATTACAAGGATGACCAAGTCCTACTTTTGGTATGAAAAAATATTAAATACAGATCTGTATTCAAAATGGATACTGAGGAAACATAAATTATAGAACTTGTTATAGTGCTTAACACATCATAAAATGCTAGGTAAACATTAATTCATTATCATGTTGATTCCAGACAAAATTCACAACAAAAATTTTAGAGAAATCTTTACAAATTAAATGGTTATTAGCCTCTTATGTTCTTATAAAAACAATTCTTGTAACAAAATAAAAACAGACAAAAATCATTTCCATTAGATAAAAGTCAGTGGTTCTCAAGCAGGGATTATTCTGCCCTTTAGAAGATTCTCGCCAATGTTAGGAGACATTTTAAATTTTCAGATATTATGGGCAGTGGGGTGCTATGGGGATCTTGTAGATAGAGGGCTTGAATGCTGATGAACATCACAAAATGGATAGGACAGACCTTTGCCATAAAGAATTATCTGGTCAAAAACATCAATAGTGCCTTGACTGAATGATTTCTGGAAACATCTTAGCACAAAATCTAAAATTTTATGATTGCTTAAAAGTATTTCTTGCTACTTACATCATATCAGGATGTCCCAGTTGTTTTCTGATATATGTTAAATTTTGTTGTGGGATTCGTATATCCTGCATTTATTTGAATCTTTTTCTGCTGCTATAATAAAATGCCGGAGAGTGGGTAATTTAGACAAAACAAATTTATTTTCTCATAGCTCTGGAGTCTGGGAAGTTCAAGATCAAGGCCATGGCAAGTTTGGTTGTCTGATGAGGAATGAGCTCTGCTTTCAAGATGGTACCTTGTAGCTGCATTCTCCACGGGGAGGAATGCTGGGTCCTCACATGGCAGAAAGTAAGGGCAAGCCAGTAAAACGCAGCATGGAACCCCTTTTAGAGGGGCTTTTGTCCCATTCATGAGAAAGAAGCCAGCACGGTCTAATCACCTCTTAAAAAGTCCCCCTTTTAATACTACCACACTGGCCACACCTGGATTTTGGAGAGTATACCTTTGAATTATAGCAGCATTAAACTGCATCCTCTTTTTTTTCATGTTTATAAACACTTTATTCAGGTCATCATCACAGGTGAGTTCCCAGCTAAATGCACGGATACATGGAAGGTATTCCTGGATCAATGCAGGAGCCAGTGGGTTACATGGGACCGAGTATTGAGGCCGAGGGGCCAGCATCAAGGATTCAGAGACCCGGTCAGGTCTCCTGTGGGGAGGGTGTGCTGATGTCTCCAAGCCAACAGCTGCTCTTTCACAGCTGGGCATACTGCAAGGCATGTCTCCAACATTAAATCATCTCAGTGATATCAGGGAAATAGATATTAAAGAAACAGAACCATTTCCTGGTGCAGCTCAGCTATTGCTGCTTTTAAGTCATACTAGCGTGTGAACAAGCATTTTAGAACATTCTAGTAACAATGGGCCACAGGACGATAAAGCTCATGTGTTTCTCTTTCAGTGCCTCCTTCCCTGCTTTCATTCACAGCGGAATTCCCACCTTACGTGGCTTCAGTCACATATCCTGATGTTAAAAGTCTCATGTACATAACAAAAGTCTCTCAGAGGAGACTAGCTATTTCCACAGCAGCATCCTGTGCAGACAGTTTGGCACTGAAGAAAGCAGGCATCTCGGTCAGCTATCCTCTGTGAAGATAGTCACCCACCCCTGACTAATGCCTCACCACAAGCATAATCTACAAGACTGATTTAGGAAGCAGAATACAAATAAAAATAGGAAAGAAACTTCAAAAAGCTATTACTTCTAAGGACTTGACTAGGTAATGATTGACTTCACAGATAGTCTTACTTAAGGGTCACAAAACTGTTTCTTAAGTAATTGTTAGAAAGACCCTGGAGCCCACAGCTGATGGTCTGCAAAATGCTAGGAAAATTCGGTCTGTAGGTATGAGGTCAAACAATGAGAGTCTAGCTCCAACTTCGACCCCAGTGATAAAGACCAAATCAGAAGGAATGGACATCTTCCACAGCATTTCAGAGGCATGGCAGATCTCTCAGGATATAGAAGGTTCACAAAAAACATTACCATTTTCCTTTTGAAGGGCACCTTGAGTCCCATTTGGCATTTTTCTGAATTTATCTGTCAGGGACAGACTTAATGACAATTTATTCATTTTAACTTTTTAGCAAACTGGGAACTTTGGTCATGTTCATAGTTCTATAAAAACTTTTTAAAGGGGTTATTTCTGCTGAATATTTTCGCAAGTGATATATAACAATAGCAAGAAAGTACACATCTTCATATCTAACAAAAGAGCAAAAGTTCTTTATCAGCATCTTAGTTTAAATACAGCGAGAGTCAGTACTTACAGAAAGAGGAGGGTTTACAGGGAACCAGGAAAGTATCAAAATAAGGCACAGCCTGCTATTGTCACAGATCAGTATTAGGCAGTAGTGTTCTTCCTGAAAGGCACAAGTTGGAAATCTGATTACCCAGTTTAAAATGTGGCTCTGAAGATAATGTCAAATGCCCAGCATGGTGAACTTGCAATAGATTCCCTTAACTGGAGTCAATGGCAATGAATGGGTGACAACATTAAGTCTAATTTGTAGCCCTCTGGAGTCCAGATGTCCCCTATTGCCCATAGGAAGATCTGTGAAGGCACTGTGCAAGCGTGGGCAGGCTGACCCTCTGGAGTGCACATTAAAAAACAAGGGCACACAGCCTAGAAAACAAACTTTACATGAACTAACAAAAAAAAAAAAAATCATTTTGGAAATAATAGTAGGTAAGTTGGATAATAAATATAGCAGGTTCTAAGTCGAAAGTCGAAAGTCTCCAAGAGGTTTCCTGGACAGCAGGCTCGAGTTTCCCTGGCTCTTCATTAAGAGATGCTTCATACGATGATGATGATGATGATAATGATCGGAACTCTGATCCCACTTGACCACATCTTCCAATTCTTCCACCAATATTTTCTCTTCAACTTGGCAGCACTTGTCCCAAATTGAGAAGCTCCTGCCTGCGATACATCTGCACGGTCATCTAGCTCAGGAAGCTTCTGGTCTCTTTCTAACACCTTGTCCACGTTTACTCTCATAGGTCCACAACCTCATCTACTTGATTTTGTGTCTGCTGACTTCTCCGAATACTGCCAGTGGCAGCACTAGAAACTGCAGGGGGCACCTGCAGACATTCTGACTGTGGGCGAGAGTCCATCGAGATGAGCAGTAGGCAGAGGAGGCCAGGGAGGTCAAACTAGGTCCTCTTTAGAGTCCTTTATAACTGTGCCAGAGAATTCCTATCATTTTGTATAACTTTTCCTATCATATTGGATTGTTCAGTTGAGAAGAGAATGGACATACACATGGAACTCTGTCATACAAGTACCTTGAACAAAGTTGTATCTAAAATACACATGAGGCAGACTGTACTGTCCCTGCTGTGGTATTTGGGGTATTTTCTAACTACACAACCTGAAAAAGAGTTGGAGATATCTCTCCTAGAGCTGCTTTATTCATTTCTCTCCTTTTTCTCACTCAGTGTTGCACATTTTAAAGTTATCATATTCCTCAAATGGTTTGCAGACATTGGTGGTTCACCTATGATATAATTTTGTATCATTGGTGATTCATTTCTGTTATTGTTGCATCTACGAGTAGATTACTGACACTTGAGAACACTAAGGTCTACTAAACTTATTAGTTCCATTTGGGTAAAGACTTTCAACTTGCTTTTGGGTAAGAATCTTTGAGGTTATTCATCTGGGAATTGACTTTACCCTGTGGGTTTTCTATTTTTAATTTTTAGTTTTGTTTTTCCTACTTATTTTTTTAAGTTTATCACTAATGCCTTAATGAAGAGATCTAAGGACAAATGACTCTTAGTAGTGGGATGGATTCAACTCTTAACGCTACCTGGAAAGAATCAACTGTGCACATTTCCTTCCTTTCTACATGCAGATGTACTCAGAGTCATCCTGGCTATGGTGGGAGAACTGAGATTACTGACATTGAGAACTGCTATAGAGCATTTTTCTCCTCCAGAGAGCCTGTTGTTAGCACTAGTTATTCTTCCATACCTACAATTGATTTATCAGAAACTTGCATGAGGGTTGCCCAAGCTTTGTCATTGGTTTCAGAGCAAGAGTGTGTGGCAACCTATTGCCAGGCTGGGAGTAGTAGTTAGCCTGAAGCTGGGTCCTCCTACTTTATACAGAAAACACACTTCTTTCAGAGCTAATGAGATTTGTTGAGGTGCCTCTATCTGTCAAACTGAATTAAACTGTCCTTTCTTTGTTCCTCCTATACAGCAAGTTATTGCTGATTTTTTCCTAATGCTGTTCTTTCATGTGTTACTTCCTGAATGTTTTCTATTAGAGAAGTATTTTGGGGAGGATGATATCCATAGTATCTTACAGTAAATATTGTGCTAACCAAATTGCTTGTTTAGAACCTCTGAAAAATAATGATGTAGTGTTTTGCTACTGTTTTCAGAATCACTGGACTGCACATTTGAATTTGAGATTGATTTTTAAATAATTATACGCTAGTGTTTAATTCTGTAGACTTCAAAAACAAATATTTGACATTTTGTGTCATATAAACCATAGAAGGTATCTCTGAGAGAATATTTCCTTTGGGTTTCCAGTCAATAGACTACCAGCTAGTGTTTAATAATGTGATGTTTCTAGTCAAGAATATTTGCCAGCATATTTGGTGGGGAGGTATCTTGTAAACACAAAATTCATATATGACTTATAAAGGCAGCATTTGTGGAAAATCATCTGATCTATGTTCAGAGATTATATATCAGTTAGCCTTGTAAACACTCTAGGTTTCAAACTCTGCTGAGTCACAAATCTCATATTTTGGTGCTATTTTATCAGGAAAATACTTTAGGTAGTCAGATCTTAGTTAAATGCATTTATTTATATGTAAATCATATAAATGTAAAATAACCTATTAAATCAGAATAAATCATTGAACAGCACCCCTGCCCCTTTGTTCTTAGGCACAAAACTGCCTTCCTATTTTTTGAATTTTCCATTCAGTTATCCCTTTTACAGAAACACGTAAGTAAAAATCTTTGAGTGTTGCTCATTCAGTAACACCTTGTTCTCAAGTGAAAGCTTTGGAAAGTTTGGTTGGTACTTGGGCTTAAATTCTGTGTTCTATACTTCCATCACTTCCATCTTTGCAGCTCCCTGTAGCTGCTTCTGCTCACAGCTTTACAAGTGGTATTAAGAGCTGCATCCTCCTCCTGAAGATGGTCCTGTTCATTCTGGGCAAGGGCTGAGGCTAGACCGCTGAAGCAATGTCAAGAACGAGCCCACAATGGGGCTGTCATTATGACTTTGGAAACTATTTTGTAAATTTACTTTTCTTCATTTGGATCGTATAATAAGTACCCTCTATGTCACTTAAACTTCAGTCTTTAAAACACTTTGGAACATTTTCTAAATGTAATAAACATTCAATACAAACAATTTGGAAGAATTAAAGAAGATCAAGAAAATGTAACACAATGGCATCTATTCTTAATAATTTAGTGTACATAGTTTTCAGCATTTTCTTCTATTTTTCATATCTTTGGTATGAGCTTTTTTTCAATTCTCATTTTATAGTGAACATTTTCCACTTGATTACGTATTTTTCCTCAGTATGATTAGCTTTAATGGCTGTATATCATCGCAGTATTGTATCCTACGCATTTCCCATGACTTAATCAATGACTGAGTCTTGGAATGTAGGCTATTTTTGACAAAGTGGGATTATTAGCTTTATTATACATGTAGTTTATTTTAGAAAAATGTTTAAAATTATATTGTTGGATCCAATGAAAGCTAATGATATTTTAAGGCATTTAAGACATTTTTCCAAATTGCACTCTAAACAGGCTGTTAACAACACATTCGTCAGTGATGCATGAGGTTGCATGCTTGAACCACCTGCATTGCTCAATAGTATAGTCACTGAATTATAATTCTTCCTCATTTCCCAAGAGTAACAGTCTTAACACTTTCCACTTCTTTTTGCAACAAAATGGTTACAGATAACTGTCTACATTTAAGTTTGATGCCTTTTTGCCACAGAGAAGAGGGCTAAAGTTTCCAAGTAAAGGTCTTCTTGCATGCAAACATTCCCCTCCCCTCACCTGTTTTTATGGTTCTGTAGATAGAACCCAGGAACTCAGGCAAGTTTTGTGCCATGGAGCTAAAACCCCAGTCTCAAATATTTTTCCATCCATAGTTCATGATTCTTAAAAGGTCTTTTGAAGATATTACCAGGAGATTGTAGCTAACATTTCATATGGTTGATAAGTGAAACACTAAATGATATGTGGTATTAAACCATGCTAAAGTAACATGTATAATGCATATTTGATAATTTATATTTAAGTGTATTTTAATTATACCAGAAAGACAAATAAATAAAATGTTAGAATATGTAATTAGTGATTTGGGACACAATAGTAATAGAATAATATAAAGAAAGAGGGCAAAATTTAAAGAATTAATTAGAATTGGTAGGTATGAAAATATTAAGGGAAAATTTTTATGTAAATTATTCAAAAGTACACATTCAAAACATATGGATTTAGACCCATATATATTGTCAGACTGTCATTTATTTTCAGAAAATTTATTTCTTCTGTCATCACATAATATTCTTTTTTAAAATCATGATTTTTCATTTCCTGCTATTTTAATTATGTAAAAAAATGTGACAATACACTAGTTTTTACTTTTATTATTGAAAAAAATTGCATTGTGACTTATGCAGAGTTTACAATTCAGTTTATATGTATGACAAGAACTTACTACCTTCCTCACTCAGCTTTTCCTTTGAGAACACCGTTAACCCAATTCCTAATAGGGAAACTGCTCTGCACATTTACAGGAAGAAAAGGCCTGAGTTTCCTTGGTAACGGGAGCCATGTGCAATCTCTCAGAACAGCTCCTCCTACACTCAAGTTTCCTAGGTAGCAGGCTGCATATATTTTATAAAGACAATGGGATAATGGGACAGATATTACCCTGTTCAACCCTGCATGAGAAAAGCTTCAATGGTAAAGATGTATGTGCCATAATAACTGGCAATTTCAGGGAAAATATTAATTGCATAACAAAGTTGCTTCCTCTATGTAATTTGGGATTGGCTATTTAATTCAAAAACCAAAATATATTAGGTGTTCACCAAGATTTTTTTTTTTATAGGTGAAAATAACCACTTCACATTCTGCTTTATCCTTGTCACCCCACTACCAAATTAATTCATATATGTTGCCTGCTAAAGGTAGAGCTGGGTTGCAGGTGAACACTTACAGCGTAAACAGTGACTACTCCACAGCACCCCAGAGTTCTGACACTGAAGCAGAAAAACTAATTCTCCATATTACATGAATGCTAGAGACTCACTTTATCTCAGTCCCTTGTTAAAATGTCACCAAGACTTAAAGCATCTAAACAAAACTTGTCTATAGGTCTAGAAGATAGAGATCTATAATTCATGGAGGGCCTCAAGGAAATAAATAATTTTAGCAACTCGGGAGGCTGAGGTAGGAGGATAGAGTGTTCAACTTAGCGAGGCCCTGAGCAACTCAGTGAGACCCTGTCTCTAAAGAAATATAAAAAAAAGAACTGGGGATATGGTTTGGTGGTAAGTGTCCCTGGGTTCAATCCCTAGATCCCTAGTACTGGGAAAAAAAAAAAAAAGAGAGAGAGAGAGAGAGAGAGAGAAAACATTGAGATAATTAAGTATCAATTTATACATTCAATACCCATGCGGTTTTTTTTTTTTTTTTTTTTCTTCCCTGGAACAGGTGGGGAAGGTTAGAGAGGTTAAGTGAATACATTTACATTATGCAAATTCCAGTTTTGCTAACATAAAAATATTCAGGAATATTACATTAAAGAACAGATATGTGTTATTAAAATGTGGACAGAGACATTACAAAATTTTGCGACTAATTAGGAATCTTAACGAGTCAAATATTGTTTTAAAATTATTTTTGAAACCTCTTTAAATTCTTAATTTCGTATAATAGGAACTCCTATTCTCTGACATGCAGCTCCTATTCCCTCACAAGGCAATTAAGTGTAATTATCTATTGAATTGCACACAAAGAAAGATATAATTTATATGTAATTAATCACCTCTGGAGCATTGTGAATTTTAAATTATGTGCAACTAGAAGAGTACCGATTACATTGTTTAAACCTGTTTTGCTGAATACTTAACAGAACACCTTCACAATTAGAATCTACAGGGAGAACATCACAATATACTCATTTTAATACCCTTCTTGTAAGACAAATCATGATATAGTGTATGTGTGACTATTTTTTGAACAAAAATTGAGGCAATTTTCAATAAAAATTTGGAACATAAATATTTTTATATTGCTTTTTCAAATATAGTATTTTTTTGTTTATCCCCCTTGCTTCTTTTCTATTACATATGCACAACCTTTGATTCAATCACTTTTATTGGATTAATTGAAATTCTGTTTTCCCTTAATTCAACTTAGACCTGATGTATAGATCAACATGTATAACATTACAAAGCTATTTAGTAGATATATGTTGCTCTGATATATGAATTAAACTTGTTACTTAAAATGTCCTTCTCTGATGGATACTGACTTATCTCAGTTAACTTCAGTTGTATGCGAGTGCACGTGAACACACATATTTTCCATTTGTGTAATTCCAAAATGTGTGGTTTTAGAATTTGAAAGTATTAGAAAATGATTTTGAGATTGCAATAGTGAATTATAAATAATTTATAAAATACCACAGACTGAAATTGGGTATTGCTAGTTTAGGGTACAACAAAGTGCCTGAAACACTCCCATCTGCCAGTTCACTCATCTCCCTATGCAAACTTGCTAAGTTGGATTCAGCCTCATCCTTTAATTCTGTTCTTATTTATGGGGATTCCTTTCTTTCCCAGAATTCTAAACCCAACTTCCCTTCTTCTACTTCCAAAGGCAAAAATGTAGCAAGAGCAATAAAAACAAATATTTCTTTAGTTACTTAGGTTTCTATTTAGTTATATAGTTTTGATCTTAATATGTGTTAGGTACTAAGTGTTTTACTTCTGTTACATGATCAAATATCAATTATTAATATCCGTTATATGAGTATTTTTCAGTATTACTATCCTCCCAGTATAATTTAACCAGTTATATACTGGTTTTGTGTGTAACTATGGCTTAGAGCCCATCTTCTGGATGTTTGTAAGATCTGTTTTGTTGTGCTGTTAAGCAGGGAAATATTTCCTATTATCCTTAGTAATAAACCATGAACACATATGAAAACATAAAAAAAAACAAGAAAATGAACAGAGCAGGAAGCAGAAAATTGCTAGCATCTGATTAGATTGAGTTGAAGCAATGCTTTTTCTGATGAATTACAAATATTCATCATTTGTAACTAATAATTACTTTCTTTGCTGCAGTTATTCTAAACAAAAAAAGTCAGAACAATTTATATGCATGTTGTAACATAGTTAAATTTTACCTTAGAGTGAATCACATGAAAATTGAGGTCACATTTGATATGCATATTAAAAATACAACCTAATTTTAGTTACTTGGCTCATATATCCCTGTATTACATTTAAGAAAAAATATGTTCGAACTGTTGAACAGAAATATTAGTTTGGTAAACAAATGAAAAACTTTAATATGATGAAAGACAAAATCTCTTGCTTAGATGGATTACTTAGAGATTGCTGTTAAATTCTGCCATTAAGTCCCTTTTCCACATGTAAAATAGTCTAATGCTCATGTTAGTCTTGCTGTTGAACTTCATTCTTTTAAAATCATGTCAGTTCTGTTCACATAGTTGGAACTTCTCTACCTCTTTTCAGCAGAATCCACCCCAAATTGACAGAGCAATACCTTTTATAACAAAGACAAATTTCTTTAAAAAGCCTGGCCAACAATTTTGGAAATAGTATAGATTTCCTACATCAAAGTGGCAAGGTAAAATTTCCTAAGGAAAACAATCAATTTCTAGATGGTATAAATACATGACTGAGGAAACCAATTAAGTCATGGAAGCAATATTCAATTTCCAGGCTTACTGAGGTACATAAAAGAGATCTTTTATTAATCTTTTCTGAGACTATAAAAATTATTTGGAAATTTGAGGAACTTTCAAGTTTGACATTTTATTTTTGTTCTTTTGTTTTTGTTTTTGCCTTTTTTTTTTTTGGACCAGGTATTAAACCCAGGAGCATTCAACACTAAGCCACATTCTGAGCCCTTTTTATTTCTCATTTTGAGACAGGGTATCACTAAGTTGCTTAGGGCCTCACTAAGCTGTTGAGGCTGACTTTGAATTTGTGATCCTCTTGCCTTAGCCTCCTGAGCTGCTGGGATTATAGACATGTGCCACCACACCTGACCAATTTTGATATTTAACAATGTATTCTTTAGGTTTATAAAAATCTACATGTAATTGTAGGCATATGCTAAAAGTGCTTCTTTCTTTCCATGCCTGTAAGAATGTGTTAAAAACAATCAACTATCTTTTCCTCTTCCCAAAAAAATAAATGCCTGATTTTTCAAACTATTATTAAAGATATGAAGTTCATAGTAAGTAATGAACTCTAGACCTAGAATGAAAGCATTCTTATTTGTTTTACTATTTGATTAATAAAAATAATTAGAAACTGCAAAATAAGTCTGTCAAAACAATATTGGAGTATCAACTTATACACAATATGAAATACATGAAGCAAGCAGATGTTGTCCCATTATTAAGAAAACAATAGTAATATATAACTTCAAATTTTTCTGTGCTATATCAAATTCCCAACAAATATAAGTACAAAAATATTATAAATGTAACTGATAAGCTAATGATATAAGAAACAACTACACATCTACCTACCAGTTCAAGAACTGGAATATAATTATATTACCTATTTTAATGTAATTATATTACTTATATTACCTATTTATGCAGTTTCTCTTATCTCCCTATATATTTTATATACTCTAGTGTGCATATTTGCAATGAGTTGTTTGGTTTTTCTTGTTAAATTAATGAATAAATGATGACATGTTATAGGTGGTCTTAGAGTTACTACTTTTCCTCAACACAATATTTTCAAGGTTCATTCATATTTTTCTGTGAAACTGTAATTAATTTATTTCTCTGCTGTATAACATGTATTGTGCCAATATACTACAATTTGTGAACTAGGGTTGTTTTTGTTTTTTCTTCTAAGCAAGTTATTGGTGGGAATATGATCTTGGGCATGGTGCACCCAGGCCAGAGTTTGAGTGGAGGGCAATGAATGAAGTTATTGGGTAAAGGAGTATGCGAATATTTAGCTTTAGAGGATGGTGCCGATTAAAATGGCAGCACCATCTTACATCTTCCCTAGAAATGGAAAAAAATCATGGTTGTATTATTTGACTTCTTAATTTTGAAAACCTCGAGTGTATATGAAATTTTTCTCAATTTTATTTATGTATCTTAGATTAACACTGGTTAGTGGCAGCTCTTTAGGTGCTAGCCTTACCTCCTCTTCTTTTGTCTTGTTTGGTCTTTTCTTCATTTGGACTATCTCACATTTTTTTTTTATTAATTTTTAGGAGTTCTTTATATTCTATATGCTAATACTTCATGGATATATATATATATATATATATACACACACACACATATATATATATTCTTGTTTTTGGTTTATGATGTCTTTTGATGGATAAGATTTATAAACTTTCATTGTGCTTTTTTTAAATCAATATTTGTGTATGAGTATAAAAGTTAGTACAAAGAGATTATAGGTTTGTGTGTGTGTGTGTGTGTGTGTGTTTTGTTTTGTTTTTATCTTTCTTTTTTTAATTTTTGCATCAGATTAATCACATCAAGGTTCCATCCATAGGCAAATAAGGAAGTAGATGAGTTTCTATGTAAAAGCCTACCAATATATACTTATAAATCTTCCTGTCAGGAATGGGGCACTGGAAAATGAGGAAACTATCATGCAAGCAAGCAATATTTGCTTTGCAAAGAATTGCTGCTGGACAACTCAGAACTCCCTATGCCATAAAAATCCTGTAATTCTAAGAGACTGAATTGTGCTCAATCTCTTATGATCTTTAGCAGATACAGTCACTGCATTTGGTATTGTTCTCCTACTATTAAGCGTGTCACCTCTCTGCAGACCATTTGAGGCATGGCTTTTGTCCACAACTTCATTAAAACCACACTTCCGGATGAAATCAGGGTCATAAATTTCACAGTGTTCTTAATAATAATGCTGTTTTGTACTGAGTGGATATAATTTTCCCAAATTCCTGGCACTATGGCTTCACTCTTCCTGTGTCACAATTCTATAAAATATACATTTTTGCAGTAAAGAGCCTTGACTTTATCCACAATTAAATTCTTCATTTCAAATGCTCAATTAACAATATAATTTGGACAGGCACTTGGATTAATATTTTTCTTATCTCAGGTACACATTCTAATTTTGATTCTCCTGAATATACAATCTATGAATCACACATTTTAAAGCCTTTCAACATGAAATGTCAGATTCAGTATAAGAGAATTTATATCATGTTAATAGAGCCAGAAATCTTGGTTTGTGAAAAAGAGAGAAGGAACAGATTTGGGGGAAAGGTGTAATGTTCTTATTCTTTAAACAACTTTCAGTAGCATTCTTGCTATGCTCTGTACAACTGCATTAGGGTTCCAGTGGACTTGGGGAAGGTCATAAATCTACAGTCAATGTTTCCTAAGGATCCTCATAGGTAGTTCCACCTGCTCCAATCAGCAATACTCACCCTGTGGCATTATAATTACAGGTGTGAGAAGAGGGGGGCCCTTGAATTGTCAGTTCACATGAAATGAATTTTTCCAACTTCAATCTTTCTCTCCCTCTCTCTCTCCCTTTCCCTCTCCCTCTCATTGCTTAAGTAGGAAACTTCCAGCTTCCCTAGGAAACCTTCCACTTGCCTCAACCTGATTTAGGTTCTGTGCCTCAGGTATCTTGGAACATGTGAACAAATTTTAGAAAGTTAATGGGGCTGAAATAGGTTTATAAGGCGTGAGCTAATAAAAAGAACAGAAATCTGAATGTAGACTCCAAATCCACACATGACTTATGATGTAAACAGAAAGAGCCTCACTCTCCTAGTGAGCCAAGCCCCAAATCCCAGATGCACCCTGCTGCCTAATTCCCAACATCCAATCAGTTTGCATATTTGCTGATTATATTGCACCATTATTTCTCAATTTTTACTTCTTACCTTCTAATTTTACCACCGGCAGCCTAGTTGAAGTTCTATTTACTTCTTGCTGAAGTTTTACTAATTATAACTTGTCTGGCCTTCCCTCTTCCAGTCATTTTTTTCTTTAATCCAGCCTACAATCTGCTTCCAGGCTAGTTTTCTCCGGTTCTAATTATGTCATGCACCCATGCTTAAAAAAATTCAAACGCTACTTAATATTTTCTGAAAAAGGCCCTAACATTTCATTCTGATTGCAGTAAGAGTGAAAGGATGATGATTTCTCTGCAGAAAAACAATTTTAAGAGGGCTCCAGAAATAAAAAGTAGAAAACTGTGCATCTGCAGTAATCATCCTGCTCTTACTTTTGTGCTATTAAAATAATTCTTTTTTATATTCTTATAAATTAAAGAATGTGCACTGTCGTGTGCATAATATTTTTTTCAAAACCTGGAGAATAAAAAGGGAGCATTCAATAATGTATTCACGTACAATGAAAAGAACCAATTCAAGTGATAGTCCCTAGGTTGGGATGCTCTACAGAAGCCAAGTAGACTGTGTGAGTTTACTTTAAAATAGATCATCCTGCACTACAAGTTGATTCCAAGGTGCTAGTAAGTCAACCAGTTGTATTTCACTTAAGACTTATAAATTAAAGTCTTCTTATAAGTGAGCAAAGTATTATTGTTCCTATGGGGAAATGATGAGGAATATATAAACCAGTATATGTACACATTTAAGAAAAGCTAATCTCATTATCAACCATGAAATTCTTTTCAGATTTTAGAATAGGTGCACTTAACATAACACTCTGCAGTTATACAACACATTTCATGTTTTTATTAGGAAAAAGTCATCTGTATTTAATAACACAATATTCTTACGATTTTCATTTTTTGAAGGAGAAATGAACTTTTTACCAGTCAGATGTGTGAGATAAAAATAGGCCTAATTCATTTTAAAATATTTTTAAATCATATTGTTTAAACATTTTGTGAAAATAAAATATACAGACCAAAAGCATACAAATTGCAGGTGTCCACAAACTACTTTAACAAATAGAATCAGCAATTTACACTGCTATAAAAAGAGATCACTATCACTATCCAAAAGCCTACATACATCCCAGTCACTATTTCCTAAAAAGGGTCATGATTATTCTAACACCTCATTCCATGTATTTTGCCACTTAATGACATTTTCTTAATAGAATCATGTAGTACCAATATTCATTTGCACTTTATTCTGCTGAAAATTGTAGTTTTGAGATTTATCCCTTTTTATGAGTAGTAACTTTTTTCGTTATATTTGCATTTCAAAACATTAACTATTATTAGTAATACTGCTATAAACATGTTTATTAATGAGCAAATTTTATTGGGATAAACATAGGGGAGGAATCATTGTGAACTCAGTTATATTAAATACTGTTAAACAGTTTTTAGAAATGGTTACCAATGCATTTTGTTAGTGTCTGAGAGTCCCACATTATAGCCAACACTTGATATTATATTTTTAAATTTTAGCTAAACTTGTTAGTATGTAGAAATAGTAATTTTCACTTTGTTTTCCATTTCCCTAGAGCAAATTAATTTCTTAAACAAATTTCATTTTTATTACCTTAATGACATTGTCAAGTTTTAACATTGTAAAAGTCTTTTGCCTGTTTTTCTATTCAGTCATTCATCCTTTCCTTTACTGACTTACAGTTACATATTTTAGATGTCAGACTTCTGCTAGATACATGTGCAGCTGATAACCTTCCTCAATTCCTTTTTCCCCCACACACTTTATGATATTTGTTTTATAAACATAGACTCTTAATTTTAATGGATTTAGCAATTTATTGATTTTTGTATAGTTAGTGTTTTAGTGCCCATGGAAGAAAACTTTACCTCAGTATTATGAAGAGATTTCATATTTTTCTACGGTTTTATGTAGCTACTTTTCAGATAGACATCTGTCAATCTAGGACTGATTTTTCAAATGGACTGTGTTATGGGGCAAGTTTAATTTGTAAGTATGCAGTTATGTGGTTATCCCCAAACACTGATTTATAAGACTGTCCTTTCCCTCATTGTATCTATGACATTTATGACAAATCAAATTGCCTTGTATGGATGTATTTAGATCTTCTGTTCATTCCATGAGTCTGCTTGTCCACATGCATTGTCTTAACTGTGAATTATTCTTTGTGTGTTTCTTAATATCAAATAGGGAAAAATCTGTAGCTTTGTTCTTCAACTTTTTTTGTATTTATTTGAACTTTTGTGATCTTCCCAAATTAATTTTAAGCAGTCTGTCAGTTATTTTACATTCACATTACATTTACATTCATATTACAAACTTCTTGAGATTTTACAGAGTTTGCATTGAATGTGTAGATGAACATGAAAAAATTATATTTAAAAATGAATATTGAAATTTATATGGTTTTCTCCATTTGTTGAATTTTTATACAATAAATGAAAAAGAATGGTCTGGATTTTTCACTATAGAGTTAATTTACAACTGTTTTTAAAATTATTGCTAATTAATAAAGTTCTTTTTATGATAATATGATTTCCTTTAAAAAATTTTCCTTTCTCTATATCCTATGTTGGAATATTAAATTATAAGAACTTTATCAGCTGAACATGTATTTAGTGACTTGGTTGAGTTTATTAATTAATCAGTGATTCAGAGGTTTTTTTCCTTGGCATAGCTAAAACTTGAGGATTGGATGTTGGGTACTGTATACTGGGGTCTACATGGCATTTTCTTCTTCTAGAGTATATGTACTTCAGGAAGATAGATTGGGGCTGATCACTTCAATAAAACCCAGGGCAGAGCTGTCTGAATTCTGCATTATGATAGTGACCATGTTCCATTTTTCTCTGTATTGTCTCTGCTTCTGGGGCATAATCTACCATAATCTCTATTCAAAAACTTGGGGTGCTCACCTGTCTTCCTCATGTCTGTTTCTAAAATTAGTCTCCCTCTTCCTCATGCAGAGTGTTTGGAAAATGTAATTCTTCACTTTTATCCTAATTTTTAATGCAGTTTCAAAATTTAATAAATACTTATACAGGAAAAGTAATGTATTGTTCATATCTTGGACACTCTCTTCTCTCCAAAAGTCTGGTCTTACAATTTTCAGTTTTCCTTTATATATCTCTGGTAGCTGCCAAACACACTCTGTTTCTGTCTTTTGCTAGTACCACTCAGACTAAGCATCTGTCTGGATCTTAGTTCCTGGCTAAGAATCTTCAAAATTTGAAGATGTCCTGAAGTTAGAAGACTGCGGAGATGATGACTTGTATTGCTCTTTCTCCTGAAATTTTTACCCACAGGTCTAGTTTGCCCTGTCAGTTCTCAAATGCCTTCAAACACAATAATAGTTGAATAATTAATCAGTCTCTTAAAACAAAATAATCCTGTCCTTCAGATAGAAAGTGGATACGTATTTTGAAATTTTCATTTGAGAATATGTGGATCTTCTCAATATTTTCTGAAGGAATTTTATATTTATTAATTGCTAAAAATAATCTCTTATATGCTTACAATATTTACAAATTAAACTATCAGTTATCTGATAAAATATGTGTAATTCTTCCCAAACTGAAGCAAATAGCCAAAAGATTCTAAATACAAGAGAAAAGTACAATACTCACTTATACTTTACAATATCATGTATGGTGGATACAATTTATCTTTAGTAATAATTTCCAAATAACTGGGTACACTGGGAAGTGCCTCTTCAGTTACTTGAGTGGAAATGTGATCAGCTCTTGGACCAGTTTCTGCTCCACCCGAGGAAGTGGAACTTTCAGTCTATGTATTAGTTTGTTTTTCTATGGGCTTAAAACAGTGACCAACCCAGAAGTGGGATAGCTGGATCTTATGGCAACTTCTTTAAGTTTTTTGAGGAACCTCCATAAAACAGTGTATAAGTGTTCCCTTTTTTCCACAATCCTTTCAGAATTTATTATTTAGTGAAACAAACATATCAAAGAGAAAACTGCATGAAGCTCATATTCATTGTTGCACTATTCACAACAGCTAAGATATGAAATCAAGGTGGGTGCCAATCAAAGGATGAATGAAGAAAATGTGTCACATATACACAATGCAATACCATTCAGCCACAAACAGAATGATTTCCTATCATCTGCAGTAAAATGGATGGAACTGGATGATATTATGTTAAGTGAAATGTCTGACACATAAAGGAAAATACCACATGTTCTCTCTCACGTGTGGATGCTAAAATGTTAATCTAAATGTTGAATTGTGATGACTAGAGGTGGGAGAGGGTGAGAAGAGACAAAAGGGAGCTGGGTAATGGCTACTCAAACTGAGTAAGACAGAAGTAACAAGTTCTAGTGCTCTACAGCCCAATGGAGTGGTTACTGTTCATAATAAACTACTATATATTTTATGAATATCTAGAAGAGAGGAGCTTGAATCATCCAAACACGAAGTATTGATAAGGAAATGGAATGCTAATTAATTTGATTTGATTTTACTTCAAATGATCATAGCGTACCCCCCAAATATGCACAACTAAAATAATAATGATAATACAGATAAAAATAAAACAGTGATTAAAATACTAAAGTTGCCATATACAATTCACAAGCAATACAGCAATTAATGATTCTGCTCTCTTTCTAAACTAAGCATATTAAAACAGTGGCCAAGATCCCTTGACTCCTCACATGCCTTCTTACCACACTGGGTGCCTCCAACACTCAATCCGTACTTTCTCCTCCTCAAGAAAAACCCCTCCTCAAGGCTGTATGCTGTCCTCCTTCACTTTATTCAACCTCTGCTTTACTGGACTTTCTTCTAAAATGCCTTCTGTGCTTCAACCCCCAGCTCACTGGCCAATCCCTAAATCACCATGTTTGCCATTTCCTTCCACTGCCTTAATCTCTTAGGAAGAAGCTTTCACCATCTGAAATTAACTGAGCATTTACTTGTTTCCCCTTGCTTACTCCCCAAGCAGGTACCTTATTAATCTTTTTCACTAGAGTATTTCCAGCTCCTAGGATATTTTTCTAACAAGGTATTTGTTTGAAAAAAAAAGAATAAAAAAATACACGATTGAAGTACTTTCTCTGAATTCTCTGAGTCAAGGATACTGTTTCTTATGAGACATAGTTGAGAAGCTTTGCAATTTTCCAAGTATTATATCCAGAAATGCCATATACATATAGGACACATATGTGTTTAGATCTATATGTATATATATATATATTTATTTAGCATTAATATTTGCTAATAAATGTCAGTTAAATTAGAATGTTGTAAGTAGTCATTGGTAGGCACATACATGTAAAAGAATTTATTATTTATCATTATAATTTTTAATGTTATTTATTTATTATAATAATAATTTATTATTATGATTTACCTTGGTGACTGAAAAGACAATACTATTTCTGAACTCTGAACATAGTTTCTTTATTATTAGTCAATTACTTTCAATGGTTTCCACTGTAAATCTCATGAACAACTTATTTTACAGCTGTGCACATACCGACCAACCATGCATAAACTCAAATGAACACCTCATAAATATATGCATGTATATTTTTACACACACACATAATATATATCTATGTGTCCACACAAAAACATACACACACTTACACATCTCTCTATATTTCAATCTGACTCTGGGTTAACGAAAAGATGGGAAGTATAGCTTGATTTGACATCTTTCCCAAGTGTTTTTGTTATTTTATTCCAGAATCTTAAAAAGCCTGTGCTCCATCTTCTGAGGAAGTTTCGCTGGTGTCTATATCACGTGAACACATGCAGTCAGTCATCCTTCATATTCAGAGGATTGCTTCCAAGACCCCCATAAATAACCAAGTCTAAGACTCCTCAAATCCCTTGCGTGAAATGACATAGTACTTTCATATAAACTATACACACCCTCCCATATTCAGGCATACCTTGAATCTATTGAACGTTTTCTTGTAGCCTACTGTAATAAATGGAATATTACACAATTTTTTTTTTTGGTTTCCCAGGGAATATAAAAGTTATGGTTACACATCCCATAATCTAAGCATGCTATGGCATTTTGTTTGAAACAGACACTGTACATAACTTAATTAAAAATATTTTATTGCTAAAAATAGTAATGATAAGAGCTGCTAGAAAAAAATGGCACTGATAAACTTACTTGACCCAGGGTATTCACAAACATTCAATTTGTTAAAAAAAAAAATCTGTGAGGCACAATTAATCAGAGTGCAATAGAAAGAGGTACACCTGTAGTTTAAATTGTTTCTAGATGACTTACACAAGAACGTTAATTACTTTAGCATATAAAAATCTATGTAAAGAGTTGCTATGTTTGGTTATTTAGGAGATAATAACAAAAAATGTAGATGTGTAGTTCAGATGCAGTATATTTTGCAGAATATTTTGGATTTGTGGTTGGTTGAATCCACAGATGTAGAATCCACATATATGGATGACTGATGTGCTTAATTTAACTTCTGAATCAAAATGTTATTTAAAATCTACTGAGACTGTGAAAAGGCAAATCTTTGGGGGGAAAGTAAGATCTCAATACTATTTCTTTGAAAAGACAAATCTTTTGGGAGAAAGAAAAAAGAAAATCTTGAATGATTCATTTCAATTTTAAAATAACTAAAGAAAATGACCTAATTGTAGAGACTTCGAAATTTGGGCATCTAATGAAGCATCTCTAAAGTTATGGGTGACTATCATCATATATTTTATATTTGTAAAAGCTAAAAAAAATGCATTTTGAGACTTTCATACTGAATAGAAGTGATAAATGTTTGAGGAGATAGTTTTATAACCTAATTTAAACATTATACAATAAGTGCATGTACAAAAACATCAGGCCACTTCATAATACATTTACTTTTTATGTTTCTAATGTATCCGTGAAAATATGTTGAATTAAAAAAATTGGCTTCTCAAAAACAAAAAGAAAATACATATTCTTAGGCAGTCTACATAGTTGGATCTATGGGTACTGGGAACTTAAATAATATTTACCACAGTATCTTCGACTTCTTTAAAGGTATATATCAGAAGCTTTGACAATCACCAAACCTGATTACCCATACAGTCTAGAGCCAGAAATGAGTAAATGATCACACAGCAGGTGATGTCTCTAGGACAAAGTCAGTTCTCAGCACCAGAGACAGTGAAACTCAGGGCAGTTGGTAGGCAAAGTAGTTAAGAGTGTGACATTTTGCTGAGGTTTGGCCCCTGGAATCAATTGTGCTCTAGTTGTCAATACTTTGCTTATTAAATGGCAAAATTCAACTGTTTTTCTCAATAATCCACTGGTCACTGCAATAACATCAATCCACTATTCAATAGCTTTCAGAGTGCACCCATGAAGGCAATACAAATAAAAATTGTCTTTCAGGTTTATCATAACAAGAGAAAAACATCTATAAATTACATGTCATACAAGGCATGGATTTTTTCTTAGACCATGTTGATGAAAGTCTTGGGGAAGTTATATTTTAAATGTAAAAAGTGTGATGCACACTCAAAATGAGGGTGTTTATGAATGACACTGCATAAATTTCAATCTGCCCAACCAGTTCTTAGTTTTAAGTCAGCAGAACAAAATTTAAAAGTTACTTAAAATAGTTGATCATTTTCCTTTAATTTTAAATATATTTCTGCTCAAATTGAAGCAGGAATTTATTTTGGAAGATATCTAAAAATTAATCTTTTATTTTGCCCAGCTGTCATTTCTAATCCCCATCAGTCAGTTACATATGAAATGAAAATTCTCATTTTTCATTCTGCCTATCCTATCAAAGAAAATGTTTGCCTCTCCCATAGCTTCACTTGAGCCCCAATTAATGAGACTGTTTGAAAAAAATAATTTGTCTCAGCCTTTCTTACCCAAAGCAGGTTTTTGCCTTACTCTTCACATTTATTTCAATTTCATGAAGAAGCCCAATGTCTCCCTGTAAAACAAATGACTAAATGTTTTCTCTAAAATGTCAGTTGTGTGCTTTTGAATGACTGTAAGATGAAAAAAGAAAGTCTTACTTAATTTGATGTTATATGAGAGGAATAATGTCATTTTTGTATAAACTGGTTTTAAAGACGGTACCACTTATATTAATAGATGTTTTTCTTTAGAATCCTTGTAAAAAAAAGATGAAAAATATTAATTTTAATGCATTATCAAATTAGGGTACTTTATCAAAAATCTCAAATAATGACAATATTACTTAATTAACTTCTGCTGTCAGAATTTTAGACTGTATATTTTGTTAAAAAACATCTAGCTATAAGCTAGAAAAAATATATAACTTTAAATGTCTTCAATGTTTCTCAAAATATTAAGAATAATCTTTAAGAAACAATACCAACCACCCAAAAAAAAAAAAAAAAGAAATAATAAACAGAAACAGTGTTAGGTCAAAATAACAACATGCTTTTGTTTTATTTGGTAAAAGAAGGAAGAATTTAATTACTTACAAATAATTTAATAGATTAAACAAGGAAGAACTACTACCTCAGAGAAAGATTTCAAGTAAAGGAATTTAAAAACAATTGTGAGCAAATAGACCCCAAAGAAACTCATTTTTTAGTTCCAAGGTGTAATTTAGAATTATCTTTCTTAATATTTTGTAGTGGAGGCCTACCTCATTTAAATTCTTAGTATCCATAGGGCTGGTGAACTCTTAACTAAGAATTAATGTGTTCTGTGATATACACAGAGGTAAGGTCGAATATTTTGAGGACATAAACCTATTCAAGAAAAGACTCAAGCTAAGGTTTAAGTAAATGAACTCAAAGTTAAAAATTAACAACACACTATGAATGAATGTAGAAAAACTTGAGATTTTGTGAAGAAATTATTAAAAAATAATTATGTAAGAAATTACAAAACAAATATGAAATAAAACAATGATGATAAAATGGTTATCAAAAATAGTTGAAAATATTTTAATCAAAACATAATAATGAAAATGATTACTGGATGAATAATGTGGTAGATTTCATAATTGATTAAATGTTATTGAAACACAAGATATCCTCATGAAGTTTTACATAAGGTAGTATAGAGTTATAAGGAGATGGGAAGTATGGAGGAGAGTTAATGACATATATTTTTTAAATGAGACCATTTAATATTCCTCTAAACAGAGTTCTAAAAAGGAAAGTGGGGGATACATTGAGGATATGACATTTGAGAATATTCCAGAAAAAAAAAAAGAACTCTTGAAGGCTTAAGTTCAGACAGCTCATTTAATTTTATAGTAGAAGAGAAAAATCTACTTCTGATTATACTTCAGTGTGAATGCCCCACATCCTAAAACCACCACTTTGGGGGTTAAGATCTGAGCATATGAATTTGAGGGGACACAAATACTCAGTCCACAACAATTGCAGATAATAAATTGCATATGAGGCATTCAATCATATATATAAATAACATACTCTTATTTTCTGAAACATGATTATGAAAAAGTAATTTAGCTATAAATCATATGCTGTATACATGTGAATATAAATTATTAAATAATTCAAAACATTTCTATTTTTTTTCTTTTTTTTCAACTTTTTTTATTGTAAACAAATGGGATACATGTTGTCTCTCTGTACATGGAGTAAAGGCATACCATTTGTGTAATCATAAATTTACATAGGGTAATGTTGTTTGATTCATTGTTATTTTTTCCCTTCCCCCCAGCCCTCCCACCCCTCTTTTCCCTCTATACAGTCCTTCCTTCTTCCATTCTTGCCACCCTCCCTAACCCTAACCCTAAACCTAACCCTAGCCCTAACACTAATCTCTCCCACCCCCCATTATGTGTCATCATTCGCTTATCAGCGAGATCATTCATCCTTTGGTTTTTTGAGATTGGCTTATCTCACTTAGCATGATATTCTCCAATTTCATCCATTTGCCTGCAAATGCCATAATTTTATCATTCTTTATGGCTGAGTAATATTCCATTGTATATATATATATATACCACGTTTCTTTATCCATTCATCAATTGAAGGACATCTAGGTTGGTTCCACAATCTGGCTATTGTGAATTGAGCAGCTATGAACATTGATGTGGCTGTATCTCTGTAGTATGCTGATTTTAAGTCCTTTAGGTATAGGCTGAGGAGTGGGATAGCTGGGTCAAACGGTGGTTCCATTCCAAGTTTTCTGAGGAATCTCCATATTGCTTTCCAGAGTGGCTGCACTAATTTGCAACCCCACCAGCACTGTATGAGTGTGCCTTTCTCCCCACATCCTCACCAACACCTATTGTTGCTTGTATTCTTGATTATTGCCATTCTAATTGGGGTGAGATGGAATCTTAGGGTAGTTTTGATTTGCATTTCTCTTATTACTAGAGATGTTGAACATTTTTCATATATCTGTTGATTGCTTGTAGATCTTCTTCTTATGTCTGTTCATTTCCTTAGCCCATTTGTTGATTGGATTATTTTTATTCTTGGTGTGGAGTTTTTTGAGTTCTTTATAGATTCTGGAAATTAGTGCTCTATCTGAAGTATGAGTGGTAAAGATTTTCTCCCACTCTGTAGGCTCTCTCTTCACATTGCTGATAATTTCCTTTGCTGAGAGAAAGCTGTTTAGTTTGAATCTATCCCAGTTGTTGATTCTTGCGCTATGGGAATCCTGTTAAGGAAATCTGATCCTAGGCTGACATGTTGAAGATGTGTACCTACTTTTTCTTCTATAAGATGAAGGGTCTCTGGTCTGATTCCGAGGTCCTTGATTCATTTTGAGTTGAGTTTTGTGCAGGGTGAGTCATGGCCAGGATTTTCATTTGTTATCTCCATCCATCACTGTTCCATAATGGTTGTGCATTTGATGATTTAAAGAATTAGGTATAGTATTTTCTTGTTCAAATTATTATTTATCAGAACAGTCCCTTACTATATTGGTCAAAATGTCTTCCAGGCCTGGTTTACATGCTAATTGTTAAAACTGTTCATAAGTATGACTCATCCATCTTCTCTTGAGTTAGGAAATAAAAAGTAAATTATGCTTTGTCTACAGATCTGAATTTTGAGTAGTGTTTGCATAATTTTAGCAAAATTCTTCTATTCTAGACTATGAAGTGCCTGCTTTCAAAGAGATGCCAGGAGTTCTGTATATAATCTGGTTATAAAAAATGTTGATGATATACATGGTGACTTTCATTCATGATTTTTTTTTCCTAAAAGGCATACTGTTTTCATCATTGTATGCTCTTCTCAAATGCTGGAAACCTTTTGTTTTTTATTCATTTTACTTTGAAATGGAAATGAATATTTTATCAAGATAAAATATGTACCTATTCTAACAATTATGGCACATCAAAGATAATGATGAGTATTCAGCAAGAAATGATGTTACTTTAAATCCACAATTGCTTTCTTGATTAGCAAGGCTTGGAAGATCAAACACTAAAGAAGTAAAATTACTCTATGACTACGAAAACATAGGTACCTATGAGATCATTTGATAATGTTCAGTTGAACATTAATTCCAGTTGTTTACAGATACAATCTGTTTACCTTTAATAATTCAAAACCTTTTTTCTTAAGATTCTCCATGTATGAGTGTATTATACATTCTCTATGTAATATAAAGTGTCAAACTTTCAATTTAACTTGATGGGAGATACAAGATGGAAAGAGAGAAATTGAGAGGATTAGTAAACCATAGTCAATAAGAGCACAAATTGTTAGGTTTTGAGTAATAGTGAAAGTTTGAATAAATGGAGAGAAAAAAATGATGCATTTCTAGTCAAAGGGATTGGGATGATGTAGGGACATCAGGTGGCACCTTATCCTCTCCAAAGGCATCACTGTGTTAGTTTCCAAGAAGGAGCCCCACATTACCAGTCTGGTAAAAATTGAACTTGCTAAGCTGTTACCATGTTTGTTCTCCCTCTTGTTGCCTTATTTATTTAAATCAAATTACATTTAAATGAAAGAAGTTTTAGCAAAATTAACTGTTTTTTAGAAGGAATGAAATTTCATTTGACTAAATCTTACCCTGTGTTTATTGAATAATATTAGGTCTTTTAAATTTAATACTGAGGAATCTGCTTCTCCAGGATTGATGGGAAAGCCTTATTCACATCAGTGGGAGAGGGTTAGGCTGAGGATCAGGAGAAATGCTACTTGGAAAAAACAGTTGATATGCAAATAAGAAAAAAAATTCACTTTGTTCTTTGACTTTATGTGACATTTCCCAAATACAAAATATTCCTTCTTATTTTCTAAAGGGTATATCTTTATGAAACACATAAAATGTGCATGCCTGGATTAATCCTTTGTTTATAGGTTGCAACGTCTGACTAGGCAGTCTGCCCACAAATCACCACTTACTACAAAAACACACCTGCCTGCCCATGAGACAGCCCAGCACAGATTGGGTGTTTGGCCAGCCAGTGACTCAGCAAAGGGTCTGTTGGCAAATTAATCTCTGAAACTACAGAGGCGTGTAGGGATGCCTTGGTGGAGCCCTTGCTTGGCATGCTTAGGGATCTGGGTTGAACCCTCAGCACCACACCCTCTGCTAAAAAACAAATACACACCACCATTTGTCTATGTTTCTCAACTAATACCTTGAGAGGAGATAATAAAAATGTATCAAGAGTCCACTGAAAATACCTGCTGAATAAAATATATAGGGACAAATGACCAACATAAATGAGTTATGTTGAAGGAAACAGTTCATTGATTAGACAAAAATAATAATTAGGAAACATCTAACTTTAAATAATTTTGATTGTTTTTTTTTTTGAAGTGCTGGGGATCGAACCCAGGGACTTGTGCTTGTAACGCAAGCACTCTACCGACTGAGTTATCTCCCCAACCCTAACTTTAAATAATTTTGAATCTATCAAACAACAAGCAAATTAAAAAGCCTAGTTTTTAAAATTTTTTATACATTTTTAACTTCTTCTTATTTTGGATTAAGTTTCCCAATAGTGACTCCCCCTTCTTCTTCTTTTTTTTTTTTTTTTTCAATTTTTTGGTTTGTTTTGAGTTGTTGGAGTTTCTTATCAGTTCTTGAGATCAAAATTTGTTTAAATATTTTTTCTGTGAATATTTCTTTTAATTTGTGACTTGATTACATTTCTGTGCCTTTGTTAGTGCATTACAATTATTCATAATATTTAGGTTGATTTTGACATAATCATGCATGCACAGAATTTAATTTGCTTCATTTCAATCCCCAGTGCTTCCTCTTCCCTTCTCCTCCTCTTCCCTCTCTCTATTCCCCTTCCTCTACTCCATGGGACTTCCTTTATTTATGTATTTATTTTTAATTGGCGTTTTATAGATATTCATAGAGGTGGAATTCACTGTGGTATATTTAAACATACACATAGTATAATTTTGTCAAATTTATTCCACTTTTCCTCCTCTTTCCTATGCCCACTCTCTCCCTTAATCTCCTTCTATTCCATTGATCTTCCCTCTATCTATATGAAATCTGACTGTCCCATGTTTTCTCCTTACTTTGCTCTAGCTTCCAAGTAGGAGAGAAAACATTCAACCCTTGATTTTCTGAGTCTGGCTTTCTTCACTTAGCATGATGTTCTCCTGTTCTCTCCATTTACCAACAAATGTTATAATTTTATTCATCTTTATGGCAGAATAAACTTCCATTGTGCATATGTACCATGTTTTCTTAATCCTTTCATCTATTGACAGGTGCCTGGGCTATTGTGGGTTGCACTGCTATAAACACTGATGTGGCTGTATCACTATAGTATGCTGATTTTCCTTCTTATGTATAAATATCAAGGAGTAAGAAAGTTAGGTCATCTGGTGGTTTCTAGTTTTTGAGGAATATCCATACTGTTTTCCAGAGTGATTGTACTAATTCAAAGTCCCACCAATTATAAGTGGGTGTGCCTTTTCAATCACATTCTCAGAAATGTTTATTATTTGTGTTCTTAATAACTGTCATTCTGAGTGGGGTGAGATGGGAAATCTCAATGTAGTTTTGATTTGCATTTTCCTGATTGCTGAATTTTTTTGGTATATTTGTTGGCTATTTGTATTTCTTCTCTTGAGAAATGTTTCTTTAGTGGGGGTTTTTGTTGCCCATTTATTTGTTGGGTTATTTTTTATTTTTGCTTGTCTGTTTTTATATATTCTCGATGTCTGACTATTAATCTCCTTTCAGAAGAGTGGTTGGCAAAGATTTTCTTTCACTCTGTAGGTTCTCTCTTCATACTCTTAATCATTTCCTCTGATGTGCAGAAGCTTTTTAATTTGATACCCTCCTATTTATTAATTCTTGGTTTTGTTGTGTGTGCTTTAGCAGTCTTATTGAAGAAGTCAGTGCCTGTGCCAAGATGCTAACATGTGGAGCCTATATTTTCTTCTAGGAGTTTCAGTTTCTGACAATTCCTGTCTTTGATTCACTTTGATTTGACTTTTGCACAGGATGACAGTGATATAATTTTATTCTTCTACATGCGGATATCCAGTTTTTCTAGCACCATTTGTTAAAAGGCTATCATTTATCCAACATACATTTTTAGCACCTTTGTCTAGTGTCAGGTGACTGCAACTAGGCAGGGGGTTATCTCTGTGTCTTCTGTTGTATTCCATTGGTCTCCATATCTATTTTGATGGCAATAACATACTGTTTTCATTATTATAGCTCTGTCTCTGGTATAATTGGAAATCAGGTATTGTGATGTCTTTTTGTTAAGATTGCTTTGGCTATTCTGGATCTTTTATTCCTCCAAGTGAATTTTAGGAATATTATTTTTTCTAGTTCTCTGAAGAATGTCATTGGTATTTTGATGGGAATTGAATTGAATCTGCAAAACACTTTGGGTAATAAGGACATTTTGACGATATCAGTTCTGCCTATCTAAGAACATGAGAGGTCCTACCATCTTTAAAGGTCTTGTTCAATTTCTTTCTTTAGTGTTCTATAGTTTTCATGTTATAGGATCTTTAACCTCCCAATTTTGGGGGGATTATCATGAATGGAATAATACTCCTGATTTCTTTCTCACCAGAACAACTCTTGGAGAATAGGAAAGCTATTAACTTATGAATGTTGATCTTATATTCTGCTACTTCGTTGAATTCATTCATCAGCTCTACATGTCTTCGCTTGGAGATTTTGGGTCTTCTAGATATAGAATCATATGATCAGCAAGCAGAGATACTTTGGCTTCTTTTCCTATTTGTATCCCCTTAGTTCCAGGGGATAAATTTCAAGAACTATATTGAATAGGAGTGTTGAGAGTGGGCATCATTTTCCTGATTTTAATTTTAAAGGAAATGATTTCAAAAAGTTTTTTTTCCATTCAGTTTGATGTTGGCTTTAGGTTTGTCATGTATTCTTCATAACATTAAGGTAAGTTCTTCCATCCCTAGTTTCTCCAGTATTTTCAATGTGAGTTTTGATTTTTTTCAAAGGCCTTTATTACATCTATTGAGATGATCATTTGATTCTTATCCTTAATTCTATTTAAGTAGTCAATTATATTTTTTGATTTGGGCATGTTGAACCAACCTTGCATCCCTCAGATAACCCCCCCTCTGATCATGGGGTATTATCTTCTTATCTTCTTTATATGTATTTGAATGTGTTTTGCTAATATTTTAAGGATTTTTGCATCAGATTCTTGTTCATCATGGATATTGGACTGTAGTTTTCTTTCCTTGATGTGGCTTTGTCTGGTTTTGATATCAGGGTTATACTGGTTTCATAGAATGCATTTGGGAATGTTGAACAAATTTTTTAAAAATATATTTTTAAACGTGGTGTACAACATGGTGTTTTGAAATATGTATACACTATAAAATGGCTAAATTAAGCTAAACCTATGTCCATTATTTTATATGGTTATTCTTTTTTTATGGTGGAAACAATTAAAATCTACTCTCAGCTATTTTCAAGTGTATAATACCTTGTTATTAACTGTAGTCACCAAGTGATACAAGAAATCTTTTGAACTAACCCTTGCTAATTAAAATTTTGTATGTTTTGAATAATATCTTTCCAACTCCCATTCCACCCCATCCCTGATAACCACCGTTTTACTCTCTGTTCCTGTAAGTTCAACCTTTGAGATTCCATACATAAGTGAGATCATGCAGTCTGTTTTGACTTATTTCACTTAATATAATATAATATTCTCCAAGGTAGTCACCAATGACAGAATTTTCCTCTTTTTTATAGTTGAACAATGTTTACTTGTGTACACATACCACATGTTCTTCATGAATTAATCCATGGATGAAAACTTAGGTTAATTAAATATCTTGGCTATTATGAATAATGATGCAATGCACATGGGAGTGCAGATATTTCTTTGAAATGATGATTTCATTATTTGAATATATACCCAGAATAGGATTGCTGGATCACATGTAGTTCTATTTCTAATTTTCAGGAATTGTCATACTATTTTCCACAATAACTGCACAAGTTTATTCTCCTACCAAGAGTGCACAAGAGTTCTCTTTTGCTATGTTTTGGTTTGCTGATCCTCAAAAGTGCGTGTGTTAAATGCTTTGTCTCCAGAATGCCTGTGTTGAGAGGTGGTAGAACTTTTAGGAGGTGAGAACTAATGGGAGGACCTTAGTTCATATGAGGTATTTCTTTAAAGGAAATTGTTGGATCCTGGTTTCTTCTTTCTCTTACTTTCTTCCTATCTTTTGCTTCCTCTCTATGATATAGGGTATTGCTTAGTCATACAATCTCTATTATAATTATTATCTAGCACATTCACCAGAGGCCCAAAGCAATGTGTTTACTTGTGCAAGGGCTGGAATCCCTGCAAACTATAAGCAAAATTAACTTTTACTTTACTAAGTTGATTATATCAGGTAAATTGTTATAGTAACAGGAGGTTAATATACCTTTTCTTCACATCTTTGCCAATATTTGTCACTTTTTGTCTTTTGATAAAATAGTCATTCTAACAGATGTGAGGTTTTATCTCATGCTGGTTTTAATTGTATTTCGCTGATGATTAATGGTATTGAGGACTTTTTTGAGGAAGTCTAGTTTATTATTATATATTACATTCCAAATTTATTGCTTTATGGGACATAATAGAGAAAAATTGTCTCCTGAATCATGAAGATACTTGCTTATATTTTATTCTAAAAACTCTTGTTTGTTATCTTTAAATCTTTGATCTATATTTAATCATTTTTTGTGCTTCACAAAAGATCAGAGTTAAATTTGTTCTGCTTTTTTTTCCCACATGAATAACCAGTTTGTCTAGCACAATTTGTTGAAAGAAACTTTTTTTTCCCACATTTAGCAAACTTGATGCCCTTTTCAAGTCAAATGTCTATGTAAAGGTAGATGTATGTTTTGCCTATTTTGTTACCTCAATCTTTTTGCTGACATTTACATCTGTACTGCATTGCATTAATTAGCATAGCTTTGAATTAGATAATGAAGTTACATAATGTAAATCTTTCAAGTTTGTTTACTTTTTCAAAATAATTTTGGTTATTTTAATGTTTGCATTTGCATATAAAGTTCAGACTCAACCTCTAAACTTATGCAAAAATTCTTTGGGCATTTTCATTTGGGTTGTACTGAATCTATGAATCAATTTGGGCAAAACTGATAACTTACCATACCAAATCTTTCAATCCATGAATCATATAAAACTCTCTATTTAAGTGGTCTTTCATTTAATTCAGCAATGTTTTGTATATTTTAAGTTGAGGTATCCTATATCTGTTATATTTATTCAAAGACATTTTATGTTTAAGGATGATATTTTAAATGACATTTTTTCTTTATTCATTTCTTTTTATACTTGTTGCTTTATCCACTACAATGCATAAAAGAAATGGTAAAAATGGACATGATATTCCTTTTTCCTGATTTTATTAAGGAATATTCAATATTTAAATGTTAGTTATTTTGGTTGTAGAATTTTGATCAATGTTTTATATCGAATTTAGGAAACTTTTTATATTTTTAGTTTGCTGAAAGTTTTTTGTTTTACCTATTCAATTTTGTTGAATACTTTGGTATCTATTGAAATGATCACATAGTTTTATTCTCTATAGTAAATTGCAAAGGTTAAATTTCAAACGTTAAACCATTTAAAAGCATTTTAAAGTCATTTTAGGTTTAAAGATAAATACGCTTACCACAATAGCAATGCTATTTTTGTATCCTAGAAACTTTGAAATTGTATTTTTACTTCCATTTAATTAAAAGTATTTTCTCATTTATCTTATAACTTCCTTATTGCATTTATAGATAACTTAGAAATATGTTGTTTATTTTTTCTTAATATCTTCATTAAAAACTCTCTTCTTTAACTTACTGAATAGGTAGATTATTTGTTTTTAATTTTTAAATCACCATGTTTTTACAGGTATTTAACTTAGGATTTAAATAATGGAGTATTCTTAAAAACAATGATATTTTAGTACTCTAATTATGTACAGTTAACCTATTTCCTAGTCATGTGCAGTACTTGATCATATCTACTACTGAGCTCTCATGAAGACCTTAAAATAATTTGTCAACATTAGGTACAAAAACACTGTTTGGAATCATAAAAATGTGAATTCAATGTTATTCACTGGGTAAGAAGAGAAGCAGCAATAACTAATTGTAGGCACAGTATTTTAAGCTTCACTCTTTGTGGTATTTTATAGAATATGTCCATTAAAGCCACTGGCTTGCCCTAGTTACAAACTGTCTGTTCTCTACGATTTATTTTTTCCTTCCTCTTTTTTTGTCTTCACAGCTCTTATATCATTTAAATACTCAGTGATTAGTGCCATCATCAACTCCTTTTCTTCCAACATGTTGACTGAATTTAGCATGTGTAGTTCACAGCTGCATGGTTATTGATAAAATTTGGAAAAACAAGGATAGCTTTATTTTAGTTCTATGCAACTGGTAGGCATTTTGGAATTTTACGTGTTTCCTTTGAAAGTGAACTACTCAAAATCTTGTTTTTAAAACAAGCCATCACATTTTTCCTTAAAACAATATATTTAACCTTCTAAAGCTTCCTCAATTTGTATTTCTTTTCTGTAAATATTACTTTGCGTTCAAGAAAAATAGGATAGAAATCTGTCAGATTGTATACATTGTTTAGCAATATGTTTTGCCAGCTATATAACAGAATAAACTTATTATTTTTAATGTATTAATTGTTTTATGTTAATATTTCTCTAAAGTATTATTATCAACACCTGAATAATTTATGAGTTTTTCAAATTATTTAAAGATTCTTTTATCATTTTTGAAACTCCAAGAGGTTAACCATAGCAGTTGCTCTTTATGCTTTATAGATTAAAATAATGTCTATCTTTAAAGAATGAGTTGTTGAATGAAAATAAAGACTGATGCTTCTGATTTATTGAATCTCAGAAACATCTGCATTAATAATTTCTAAAATAAAATGATTATTTTTTATTGTTTGCTTTCTAAAATACATTCCGTGGTACACAAAGCTTAGAGACAGCTGAAAACTGTATTAAGAAAGGGTAAAACAAATTGGAGTTCAGAAATTCTTAGATTTCAACCTAATCAACAGTTTAATCTCTCTCAGGTTTCTTTTCCCTTTTATTTGAACAAATAAGAAAATGTGTCAGCCAAGTGAGTCATACATAACATTTTATGTTGCCTTCATTTACTAATAGAAGGCCTTATTTAGACACAAGTTTTGCTGTGCCCATAATAGAAAGCCCACACAAAAGTAAAGAATAGAACACCACATCAAGATCTTATGTAGAGTCCTGAAGGGTGCACTTCTTCTAGATCTTTTTAAAAGTAATTTAGAAAAAATTAAGGAAAAAATGAGTATAGAAAATAGAAATGATAAAAAGAAATAATAATGAAAGCTACCATAGCACAAACATCTTGTTAGTTCCTGGCATATTATCTAAATAATACAAATAATTTAAATAACAATAATAAATTATAACTTCATTTAGTCCTGTTATTATGGTTTGGATGTAGTGTTCCCCACAAAACTCACATGTGAGACAAAGCAAGAAGGTTTTGTCTCACATGTGAGACAAAGAGAAGAAATGACTGGGTTACAAGAGCCTTAAATGAATGAGTGCATTATCACCTGGTGGGATTAATTGAGTGGTAACTGATGGTAGGTAGGGTGTGGCAGGAGGAGGTAGGCATTGGAACATGCCTTTGGGGTATATATTTGTATCCAGCAAGTGGAGATCTCTCTCTCTGCTTTCTGATCCTCATGTGAGCTGCTTCCCTCCACCACACTCTTCCACCATGATGTTCTGCCTCACCTTGAGCCTCAAGGAATACAGCCTGCTGTCTATGGCCTGAGAACTCTGAAACTGTGAGCCCCCAAATAAACTTTTCCCCTTCTTCAGTTCTTCTGGTGGGGTTTTTCAGCCACAGTAGAGAGAAAGTTGACTAAAACTGTGATGGGCTGGCAGATCTGGCTCCATGAGAATGTTATAGGCCAGACTCTAAGGGAAATGCCTAAACAGACTCCATTTTGCTCTGAGACTCCATGTTATGTAGGAAATAAGCTTCTCCCATGGGAACACCCCACCTCTGTGCCCATCATCAGTTACTTAGTGTGACATGTTTAACAATACAGAATGATAATTCCTATGTAAAGAAACATTGCTCTCTTTTGATTCCTGTTGCTCCTAAACAATGTACCATGTGAACAGTGATTGCGTGAATGTTAGTAACCATTCTTTAGTTTGTACCTAGGTAAGGGTCATTTTGACCCACTTCCCCCTCTGTTGATGATCTCATGATGTTAGTTTGTAATTTTGAATCATAGCAGCAGACACTTATGATGGATATGATTTTTGGTATAAGAACCCCTACAACCCTGTGGTTGGGGCTGTTCTCCCAATAGTCATTTTTTGGGGCATCGTGTGAGACAGTCAGTTGGCCGGCTTAATAAAGACTCTCAAATTTGGACTTCTCAGTGGTGATCAGTCTGTTCTTAAGTTGCGTCCCATAACATTTGGAGGCCCCAGCGAGATCCTTGCTGCCTGGTGGGCAACCACCGCTCACCACTGACCTGGGAACTCCTGAGGAGGGGAGAGGCCACAGCGTTGCTCCTAGGGGAGAGCCTCTGAGAGGTGTTCCTCAGGCCCAGGCTTCACGGTCCGTGGAGCCCCGCCCCAGGACTGAACTAAATTCTCGGAGAGAGTCACCTGTTTCTGCACCCCTGGGGGACCCGTAAGTCTGTTCTGGTGGATCCACATCTGGGGACTCTGAGGAAGGTTGGGCACAGCATTACTTCCCGAGTCTGGGACTGGCAAGACCTTGCTCAGTCCCTCTGGTCAGGAATCTGGAGTGTCCACTTGTCAGTGTCTTTGGTGTCTTATCTGTTCTGTGTTCATCTCTTCCTGTTTTTTGTTGCCCTTGAGTGTAGACGAGGGTCAGTCTCCCTCATATTTGTCATATACACCCTTCAATACATACTGACAAATTTCCAGGAATTCCAGAGAAGGGCCACTGATGACAGGACCCACTGTGACATCTTTTCTCTCTCTAAATTCTGTGAGAGAGAATGACCGACTTTCGAGGTCAGATGGCCCCCTCAGGGGACCACCAAATTGTCTTTGGGCAGCCTGAACAATCCGATCAAATGTTTTATAGTCAAATTTGGAAAAAAATGGTTAAAAAGGTTTTTCACCATGTTCACTAAAGCTTACATTAAAATATAAACTGCTGGCAATTGGAACTTACAACTACTGGAGTTGGTCCACCAAAATGCCAGGCTAAAATTCTGATGGCTGCTGTCCAAGAGACCAGGAAAACAGTTTAGAACAAGACCCCAACCTGAGGGGGCTCTCCCAAGGAGACCAATGGAAGCAGCTCCTTTGCTGTCTCTTTGGGAAACTCCTTCAGGGAGGGATGGGGCACCATCTTTGTCTAGATTCTCTTAATTCCTTTTCATCTCCAATGAGAGGGACCACATCAGGATGGAGGTCAAAGACTTTTAAAAATTCTATTTTTTGAGTTTATGATTTTGATCTGGTGTGCCTAGGTTAATTTTTTATCAGACCTATTTTATCCAACTATAAAGTTTTCTTAATGCTCTGTTTCATTCAGAGGCCAGTTTACAAGGGTTAACTCTCAATCTAATGGGTTTTAAAAAATAAGCTATAAGGTCTTTGCTCATCTGTTTATTTTATATATATGTACACCAGTGTATTGTCATGTCTACACATATTTGGTACCAAAATTGACATATGAGCTCAAAAATTAATTTTAAAAAATGAATCCAAATGCTTTTGATTTACATGATTTAAAAGGTTTTTAAATTGAGTAAACAAAAATATGGCTTTCAAGTTACTAACACAGTTTTGTTTCCAGGTGGTCAAAAAATAAATAAAATGTTAATTTTATAAAATGTCTAATATCCATTGTTTCTAGGTTTTTCTTCAACAGGAAAGAAATGACTGATACAGCTCAATACAATTCTCTGATATCTTGGTTTTTAAAAAAATAACTAAATTAGATTTAACATATATGGGATTGATCATGGATGTGTTTGTTAGAGACATCTGATTGGTTTAGAGAGTTAAAATGCTAACTCTTAAATATAACATCAAGTACTCTTAACTCCTTAAATTCCACAGGGTAACATACTTAAAACATTTTTGGTGTTTTCATAAAATGGTAAATAAAAAGAGGATTTAAATTTACTTTGTGTTATCACTGAAAACATGGTTACTAAAAATCGTAACAGGTATTATTCTCTATAAAGGGTCCAAAAGTTTCAACTATATAAGGGTGTTTCATGTTCTCCAACCTAAAGTTGTAATGGTAAATTTAAACTTATCAAAATAAGAAATTTTATTGGGGATTTATTTATATCATTTAGTGTACTGCAACTGGACCTGAATCTTATGTTACCTTCTGCACTGGGATAAAAATGTAAATGTATTTCTAAAAGATAATGAGAGTCTGATCTGTTTAAAGGTTAATATCATGAAACAGGAAAACATTTTGCCACTTTCCTACACAAAAAGAAAGCTCTCTCAGCTCTCTTTGATTCATACTTTGGGTGTAATTATCATACTGTGTTAACTAACATTCATATAAACTTAGAAAATAATATATATAAACTTTATAAAATTATATTAAAAAAATATAAAGATCAGCTTCAGAACTAGACCACTTACCTAAGATTTTTGAAGAGCTCTGCCTTACCTGAGATAAGGTTCTGCCTCCCACCTTACTACATGTTACAGTGGCTCCAAAATAAGTCAGACTTCAGTTCACTTAAAGTTATATTCAAAAGATTGTTTTTTTGTTGTAAAATTACTGTAATCTCAAACAGGGGATATAATATATAGCTCAGTCAAAATTTAAGATAGCTATTACACAACTAAATATGTTTTTACTGTTGTTAATTCCATTTTGTATATTCCTTGTAAACTCTGTAACTGTTAACTGACTAATATTTTACAGAGGTACCGCTTCAAGAACAATCAAAATTAGAGATAATAAGCCATCACCTATAGGACAGATAATACAGACCCCAGTTTAATAAAAGTTGGTAAATAACTATAAAGTCATAGACATTAAAGTTAAACCCAGTACTCTTACTATATGACTGATGAAACTGACTTGCTGGATGTTTAAGATCAAAACTTAAAGATTGAGATTAAAATAAAGGGGTCAAGAGAATCAATATTTGGTTCTTGTCCTCAAAGTCAGCCTAAACCCAGGGAATAAGAGAACGTCTCTAAGGAGCTTTGCAACTCTGGGCCACACAAACTTCAGATCAAGGAGACTGATGAGGCCACTAGAGGATAAGAAGTCAATCAGTGCACCTGCTGCAGAGGAGGATCCTTGGAAAAGGGAGACATCCCTAATGCTTCCAAAGGAAGCCACCTCATCAAGGAGACCCTACCTAGCACTAAAGGAGCTCTAAAGCTGTTCTCAGATTTCCCAGGAGTGACCCCTGTATGAACTCAGCTGACTCTTAACAGCAGGTAAGAACAAGGTCAATTTGACCAGCTTGATCTTAAACACCTAGCAAAACAGTTAAAACCAAAACACAGTCATTCCTGGACATTTTAAAAATAAAACAATAGTTATTTTAATGTAACTTGAGATGTACGCTTGTGTTAGCTCCCCCAAAATAAGTAAAACTAGAGAGAACAAAAAAGATTCTTAGACAAAAATGCCTGATAACTATCAAGAGAAACTGTTAGAGTTGTAAGTTTTTAGTCAGTTTAAGGTCTACAGATAATCCTAACCTCTGATACAGGTAGACTTAATCAATGTTTGCTAGTATGATTCTCTAACCCTAAGTAACAAAAATAAAGGGATCTCTACTAAACAAAGAGATCATGCCAATAAAAAGATATTTTTAAAAAATCAGGTGACAGCAAGTAACTTAACTAAATGTTGTGTTTACATTTCTGATAACTCCAACAGTGTTAACATTTACAATTAAAGCCTTATTCTCTCCAGCCTTGTTAGACTTTGTTAGGCCTTTTTATGTAAACATCTCAGCTTTTCCACCTCCTGGTAAGAGATTATTGATTTCTATCATCTTCATGATATTCATTGACATGTTCCAGATGCTATTTATTTTGTACTCATGATTTTTTGTTTCTTTCATAAAACAAGACTTTTAACCCCTAGAAAGACCCAATTTCTAAAAAGGAACGTTTTACTGCTTGCCCCACCCCACATCGCCCCCTCTCAGCTTGAAGCAGCAAGAGCGGTCATCGTTCTTTTTCTTTACAGCAGAAAAGTCCCTAAAATTAGAGGGGTAATAATAAAAATTTTAAAAAGACAGTCAATATACATAGGTAAATTGGGTTAAATCCCCAAAATAAGGGTCAGTTTGGGTCCAGAAAGTTGGAGGCATATGACCTTTGAGAGATTAAAATGTTAATGCTTCCAGAGCCCTTCCTCCACCCTTACCAAGAACCTGCTCCTGTTCTAACCTGTTGTTAAGTCTCTCTAACAGGTTCAACTTATGAGAGAACCAGCCCCAAGAGACCACTGATTTCCAATACCCAATTCAGTCAGAAGACTATGTTTACATCAAATTGTTCCAGAAAGGACTAACACCTGCCTGAAATGGAAGAGACCTTACTCACAATATGGACTCATCACATCTGAGTTAAGACAACAGAAAAATGGACAGCCCTCAGAGACCCCAACCACCATCTAAAGATAAGACTGAAAAAATGTTAACTAATCAATGATTTGATTATGTACAAAAAACCAGTGGGGAATGTGATGGGCTGATAGATCTGGCTCCATGAGAATGTTATAGGCCAGACTCTAAGGGAAATGCCTAAACAGACTCCATTTTGCTCTGAGACTCCATGTTATGTAGGAAATAAGCTTCTCCCATGGGAACACCCCACCTCTGTGCCCATCATCAGTTGCTTAGTGTGACATGTTTAACAATACAGAATGATAATTCCTATGTAAAGAAACATTGCTCTCTTTTGATTCCTGTTGCTCCTCAACAATGTACCATATGAACAGTGATTGCGTGGATGTTAGTAACCATTCTTTAGTTTGTACCTAGGTAAAGGTCATTTTGACCCCCTCTGTTGATGATCTCATGATGTTAGTTTGTAATTTTGAATCATAGCAGCAGACACTTATGATGGATGTGATTTTTGGTATAAGAACCCCTACAACCCTAAGGTCGGGGCTGTTCTCCCAATAGCCATTTTTTGAGGCATCGTGTGAGACAGTCAGCCGGCTGGCTTAATAAAGACTCTCAAATTTGGACTTCTCAGTAGTGATCAGTTTGTTCTTAAGTTGTGCCCCATAACAAAACACCTGGTAAAACCAACACAGTTATGTGCTTATGTCATAGATGGTGATAGAACTGGATTTCATGGCAAAAGTATCATGTTTAGGTCATATTATTTATAAGTGATTGAATCAGGATTCAAAACAAGATCTTTCCATTTTGAACATCTAAGATGTTTCCCCTCTGCAGTATGGGACTGAGAGAAGGGGGAATGCAAGGGAAAAGAAGACAGAGAAAGGTTAAAATTGAAACTATATGTGCCCTGCCAGCCAGTTTCACAGAGTATTTCATTATTCATAAATATCTACAACTTAATTTGATATCATCAGTTCCATTTATTTTTGATTTGTTCTTTTTAGTTATACATGAGAGTATATTTTAACATATTTATACAAACATGGGATACATCTTATTCTAATTAGGATCCCAGTCTTGGTTGTATGTGATGTGGTGATTCACTGTGGTATATTCGTCTATGTTTATAGGAAAGTTTCATCTATTTTTAACAAAGTAGTAAACAGATTAAACTGAAAGTCAAATCCTAGGTCAGACAGTTGGCAAACGGTGAGGCTAATGTTTCTACTCCTCCATCCTAAGTCTCTCCCTCCTAAATTAAAGATCTACACACCAACTATCAAAATTGTTTGCAGTGCCTCGGGTAACTAAAGAGCAGTCAACTTTCCCAGATCATCTCATCATCTGTAAATGTCTTCTCTACCTGCTGTGTCTTCTCTAGTCTAGTGAATATCATTATTTATTCAATTATAACAAATGGGAGTCCCAGGTAGAGTCTATGGCTATCTATCTTAGCATGTTATACTCCGAGTGTCAAACTGCACAAGATGATAATGAATCCAGGTCCCTCTTCCATTCTATAAAACACAACTTTTATAAATAATGGAAAACTAGTCAAATATTAAACACTATACATTACCCTAAAGTAATAGCAATAATAAAAGAAAGCATTTATAAATCATTTACTTGTGCCAGACACTACTGTATGTGTTTAAGAGTTTTAATTTATTTCATCTTTATATTATTACTTCTTTCAGATAAGAAAACAGAGATAGGTTGAGTTTAAGTAATTTGTTCGAAGACGTGAATGGTCAAAACTAAACCCAGGGAATTAGTGTCATGAGCCTATTTTTTTTTCATCTCTGTCATATTGTCTTAGTCATTTGAAAGAGATGAAGTTGGCATACAACGGCCCATTCTAATGCCAGCAGCATAAGAAAGGGCGGGTACCTCTTTGGAACTCAACATACTAATACGAGGACCAGAGAAAATTCAGTATGACTATAGAGAAATGAGCTGTGTGACTTTAGGCAAGTCAGTTAGCCTTTCTGATCATCAGTGTCATCACATATCACACGAAAGATGTGGCCTGATAACCTCTAATGTATCTGTCTGCATAAAAATTTTGTGTTGAATAAATACATTCAATATGTAATTCCCTTAAAATCAAGCAATAAATGGAAACATCACACTTCTAATCAAACTGACTCTGGAGACACAGGGTCCTTGCATGCAGTATGTGTGGAAAGGTTGTCTCATCTGAAGTTCTTTTGAATGACTGGTTGTCCCACTAGAAGGTTAACTTCCTGGGAACAGGACACATGTCTGCCTTGTTCATCTCAATGTCCCCAGCAAGTATAACAGTGCCTGAAGAAAAGTCTTTTAAATTAACATCCCTTGTTATTTTTAATTGATTAGTTAATCATCGAATAATCTAACAACTGGTAGAACATAATTCATATGCCAGGCTCTTGTTTCTGGCCACCTGAGTAGACAAAAATGAAATAGTAAATGCATTTCAGTTACCTACAAAGAAAGTCCATGGTAATGGTAAGTCTACAGTATTCACAAGACATCCAGGAAAAGCAGGAGACTGCCTCCACACAGGCCCAGGAGGAAATCACGCAGGTGTCACTGGGTTTGACGAGGCGGGCTCGTCTATCTATCACTTGCAGGGATAGTTTCGCCAGTCATTTTCTAATCTCCACACTCTCTGAGAAAATTTGTTCCAAAAGCAGATGGAGACCATCGTTAAGTGTGAAAACTCTCAATCATCTCCTACCCACAATTTCCTCTTTCTTCAACCTTTTAGTGACAGCTGGCAATGAGACAAGCTCATAAAATAATAAACATGCTTTTGTATGAAGCCATGTACAGATTCGGGGCTCTGTGATATGACCATTTAGTAACAATGTCTTTTCGTATTCGTACAACTTACTACACGGATCTCACAGAGGATACAGATAACAAAGGGAATATGCTATCTTCCCAAGTCTTTTAAAAAAAGACAAATAACTGGGGGACACTACTATGTATTAGGTATAGTCAATGTAGAAGAGAATGAAAATTAAACATTAATAGGAATAACTAACAATCCTAGGAATGAATGTGTCCAGTACATACTATGTTGAAAGGTTAGAGAGCTTATGTACAAGATACCTAAGAGAACAAATAATATTTACATTTGTTACTGTGATGCCTGGTCCATGGGAAGACAGAGCTATATTCTCTCTTAGTTGCAATAAATGAGGTTGTATCCCAGGCGCTCCATTACCTGGAGCACTAGTAGACTGCTATCTGACCCGAAACTCGAGTAAACCTAAGAACATGGGAGAAAAGGGAGCAATCTGGTTTTTTTCTATGTATATTGGAAAGTACTCAAAACACTGGGGTTGAAAAATCAGAATGAAATAGGTGAACGTTTATTTAAGAGTAGACAGTGTGGCTATTGAACCCTTCAAACCCATGTATTTTGCATATAATTTTATAGATGTTACTATGTATATATTACTAGTAATAACGACCATGACTCTTAAGCCCATATGTTAATATTATCTAATTGTGTTTATATATGCTCTACCAAAAGATAAAGTGGCAATTAGATTTATGTATTCCTTTTATGTCTCTTTAGATGTACTTTATAGAGTAATAATATTCCACAATCTATCCTGTTCCCAAGTTTTCTTCCCCCACTATGCACACTAAAGTTCATGATGCATGTTTTCATGTTGTATTTATGAAACAGACATGAGTCATGGATTTCATAATTGTTTTGGCCAATCTGCAGACAAACATTACATCATTAATACCTTCTCTACTTGAAATTTAGATTCAACTTTTTCTCATTGAAAGTAATAGTATAATAGCTTTAGTTTTATTTTTTTTAATAAGGTATATTTTGTATTGCATAAATGCATTACATGATACTCTTATAAGTTCACTGACACTTTCTGTTGTCAACACCTTTTAAAAATGAGGCAAGAACAATATTTTCCACAGTAAGATTTATTTTGAGCATGCATAGTATTTTAAAAAGATTCTCTCCTATTCATTTTTCTTAATTCTGATTTATAACAACTATATTATGATTTGTTTATAATATGGAATCAGAATGTCAGGTAATTAATCTCAAAAGTTCAATAGGTCAATGTGTTTTCCATGTGTGAGATGCTTATAGTTGACCAGAAGGAAAAACAAACAAACAAACAAAAAACCACAGAACTACACAGCTCTTTTTATTTCAAATATTTGTAGCACAAAGGTCTTGCCTTTTAGCATGATTTGGATTTTTTCCCCCCTTTGGGATATTCACTACTAGAAGATTTTACCTAAATTTGGTCTAGTGAGAAAAGTCACAAAAGAATATAGCTGCCTTAAGGAATTTGGTAAGAAAGATCCCCAGGTCTTTCAATTTAAGCTAATTCCTTGCATATGACTAAGCATTCTGCAATGCAGAACATATAAAAGACCAAGGAAAGGATTTTCAAAAATGTTTGCATTTGCCTAGCTAAGGATAATTAGTCTATTATTCCATTTGATCCTCAAATCAGACCTGAAAAGCAAATGGATTTACCCATTGTATAGCATGAAGTTCAGGTTTAGATTGTTACACACCTTCTCCAAGGTCAAGTGGATATCAGAGCATAGGTAGAATTCAATTCAAGTTCTGACACTCCCAGAACACTCTCTACCATGTCATAGTTACCTGCTCATATGAATTGCTAACAAATCCCTGGGTATTAGGACTATTAAATTAGAATTGCTTTAAGGATTTTGCTTCCCAAAATTAAAGGAGAAAATAGAGTCTTCTTTTATTAGAGTGTAAATGCAAATGTCTTTTCCAAATCATATACCACTAACAGGAAGCTTGCAGAAATTAATAATTGTGCCAGCTATCAATCTTTTCATGCATAAAATTCAAAATTTGTTACTCTGCCTACAGATGAAATGTCATTTTATAAAAAGCTAATAATATGCACCCATAAGTTTGCCTGTCAACATCAATGAGCCAATAGCAATCTGAAAAAGTTAAAATTGAATATAATATTACAATCACTTGAACATAGGCATGAAATTACAGTTTACTCAAATTGTGTTAAATATCAATAGAATTTAGTTTTACAATGAACCAGAGGCTTTTGGAGTCACAAAATTATGGATAATTTGAATAACATTAGAGTTCATCCTGACATCCCTAATTACAAAGGTAAGGACTCTGAGGGCCAGAGAAAAAAGTGAATTGCTCATGCCTGGGTAGAGGTGGAATTCATCTGCAATTTCTTTTCTTGTACTTTCAGCCAAGGGAATTTTCCAGTATTTCATCTATAATTCTCACTTTGTGCATGATGTTGTCCAAGGGATAATCTCTATTTATTTAAATTTATTGTAACTTAATCCAGAAAATAGTTGAGGCAGCTTGCATATGAAATTTTAAAAGATGGAATAAACTAAAAATAGTAGTAATGAAGAAATAAAAACAAAAGTTGAATTAAGATCAAATTGACCTAGGAATGTACAATAGTTCATACCTTGAGTGTTCACAAAGGCCCTTGTGTTGAATGCTTGGTCACCAGCCTTTGGTATTACTGGGAGGTGGTGGAATCTTTAGAAGGTAGAGCCTAATAGACAGAGGTTAGGTCATTTGTGACGTGCCCTTTAAAGGGATATGCGAACACAGGTCTCTTCCTGGTCTCCGTAAGCCATGATGTACTATGCTACCACAAGCCCAAAATGATAGGATAAAGAGAACATGGAATGAAACCTCTTGAACTATGAGCCAAAACCAACCTTTTCTCTTTATAAATTGATCTATCTCAGTTATTTATTGAAGTAATGAAAAACTAACACAGAATGAGACAACAAAAAGCATGTCATGAAAACCTACGTGTAATACCTTAAATTATCTTTCAATATGACCCTTTGGTGTGTGGCACAAATAGTCAATTCATCCAAATTATGCTCTGTGCATATAGCAATATATATCACAGTGAATTCCACTGTTATGTATAATTATAATTTACTAATAAAAGATAAAGTAATAAGCAAGATTAATATTGGCTTTATGGAAAAATTAAAATTCGATCTAGTATGAAATTTGCTGTATCCACAAGGTGAAATATTCTAGAGAAATATGCTTATTTCTGCAGCTGGTATTCAAGAACTCTGCTTTGTTCTAGCTAACACCACCTAAAGGGGTACAGTTGTGGTCATCTCTTTCCAATGCTAAGTCTGGTGATGTCACAGTGGTATTTTGAAATCATTCACTGTGAATTTACACCATAGCAATCAGCATATGCTACAAAACAGGACTTTTGTATCCTGTTGGTTGTAAAATGCTCACCAGCATATCACTGCTGAAAGATCTTTTTGAGACGCATGCACATAAACACATTAGGGACACCTTACCATATCCCTCAATATAGGCAAGATGTATCAAAGATAATTCAGTTAAAAAATAGAGTGCCAATACATTGTAATCTGGATAGTCTCATCTTAGCTGATAAGAAGTCATCAAAGTATGGATGCTAGATTCTATGGAAAAAGTAATGGACACATAACTTCATGTCATTTCCTTCAAATACTTCTTTCTCTAAGCTGAGTATCAAACAAAATTAGGAAGTTATTAGTTCAAAAAAAAAGTATTTGACAGCATCTAACCATGTCATCAGTTAAATTCACATCCACATGCCTCAAAACAATAATAAAGCTGGATAAACTGAGGCATCATAAAACTGTAGGTAATCAAGGATTTCTTGCCATCATTCTTTTCTGGTTTATTTTCACTCCTTCAAATTGAATGTTGAAGTCTCTGCATTTAAATAAATGAAAGCTGGGGGAGGAAGTGTTACTTAAACCTAGAAAACAAGCAAATGAGTGGGCTCTTATTTCTTGACTTCCTAAAATCGTGGTTGGTCTTGGAAAGGATGCCTAGTAAAAATATCTCTATCAGAGACACATGGGGCACCTTGCTGTGTACTATTAATCATTTTATCTACCTGTGTCAGTTAATTCTTAATTCATACTATGCGAGTCTCTATGGTGTGTGTGTGTGTGTGTATATATATATATATATATATATATATATATATATATATGACTATACTAAATTAATTTTTAAGGTCATTACATTTATGTTCTATGACTATTAAGCTTTTGATCCTGCTCTAAATGCCATGAAATTCTTAGTTTTCACTTTGTTTTGGTTTGGATCTAAAATGTCCCCTCAAAAGTTCTTATATTAAAAGTATGGTCTCCAATGCAGCAAAGTTCAGATCTGTGACTTTTAGGCATTTATTGGATCATGAGGGCTTTGGCATTGTTGGAGTAATCCATTGGTAGCTGAATGAATGGATAGAGGGTGGACCCTAGTTGGAAGAAGTAGGTCACGTGGGGGTGTACCCTGCGAGGGTATATCTTCTTTCTGCCCCTCTTGTTTTCTTTTATTTCTTTCTACTTTTTTTCTCTTTCTCTCTATGTCTGCTTCCCAACTGCCATAAGCTGAGCAGTTTTCCTCATGCCCTTTTGCCAAGATGTCTCCATCTTGGAGTCAGTCAACCAGGTCCTGAACCTTTGAAACAATGAGACAAAATGAATCTTTCCTTCTCTAAGTTTTTCTTGTCCAGTGTTTTCAGATGAAAAACTGACTAACACACCTCTGAATTCTATGGGAAGAATCCAGCCTATTTCATGCCCCTGGCATCTTTTATTTGTATATGAATCAGGTATGATATACAACTTGTAAAAGTAGGTGCCACCTTGTGCTCCAAAGGACACAAACACACAAGTGAAAAACAGTAGAACGGAAAAAGATATTTGCACATCATGGATCTGATAAGAAAGTTGTACCTAGAATGTATAAATAACAACTCAATAATTCTTAAAAATTTTTTTTAGTTGTCCATGTATCTTTATTTTCATTTATTTATTTATGTGTGGTGCAGAGAATGGAACCCAGTGTCTCACACATGTTAGGTGAGTGCTCTACCACGGAGCTACAACCCAGCCCAACAACTCAATAATTTAAAAAAACACATATGATCCAGCTTAAACATTAGTAAAGGATCTGAATAGAAATACCTCAAAGAAGATACACAAATGATAAATAAGCATATGAAAATATGGTCAACAACATTAGCCATAAGAGAAATATTAAGTAAAAACACAATGAGATATCACTTTGCACATATTGGAATGACTATAATCAAAAAGACACAATAAATGTCCGATATGGTGTGGAGAATTGGTGAGACTGTGAGGTGATTCAATCATTTCAAAAAATAACCATTCAATTCCTCAAAACTTCCTTATAACTCAGTAATTCCACTTCAGGATATACTGTATATTCTTAATTGGAATGAAAATACATGTCCACAAAAACTCTAACCGGAATGTTCACAGGGGCCTTATTTACAATAGATAAATAGTAGAAACAACCCAAATGTCCATCAACTGAAATGACTAAAAACTGTATGTCTGTAATGGAACATTATTCAACAATAAAAGGCAATGAAGTACAGATGCATGTTACAACCTGAATGAACCTTTTGAAATCAGAGGTAATATATACACATCGTATGATCATATTTACAATAAATAACCAGAATAGGGATGCATAAGGCAGGAAGTACATTAGTGATTGCTGAGGGCATCTTTTTATCTGGTGGTTAATTGAGAAGTCATTGCTAATGAGTATGAGGGTGTTTTTTTTCAGGGTGTTAAAAATGTGCTAAAATCGATTCCGAAGATGGTTGTACACCTCTTTAATAGACAAAAGCTATATGAACTAAAAGATGTTGAATAGTACTCTTTAAATGTGTGAATTACATGGTATGTGAGTGATATTTCAATGAATCAGTGAATGGTAGGGTTACCATTCATCCAAGGAGCTGCTGATCTTCATTATCATGGTTTTTAAACACAATTCACATCAGTATGTTTCTGAGTAAACATGATATCTCCAAATAGGATAGACATCATGACAGAAACATCATCCATCCCAGATATGAGAGATTTGAGTTTCTGTCCACACTTTGCTACTATTTGTATTGTCGTTATGTTTATCTTTGGTCACTTACTGCATCTCTCTTTTCTCAGTCTACTCAGATGGAAGATTGTGGGAAGCCATCCTATTTAGCATAATCAGACTAGGTTGAGCCATGGGATGCAGAGGCCTGGCTTCCAGGAATTAACAGCCATGGATGTCTGTCCCAGATTGCCAGGAAGCATGTGGCACTGCGTGGGAGTGGTTCCTGGTCCCCTTCTGGAATATTTCCCTTAAGAGGATGGCTCCCCTAACTCCACCCTGTCCTGCACATCACAGAAGAAACTCCTCCCAGTCTTACCTCCTTTACTTGTGTTTCTATAAATAAAAGAAAGTTGGGCTACTCAAAGTTGTTGTTGTTAGAGGCCAGAGCTGGTATGGCCAGATCCATCATGCCCGCTCTCATTTAAAGAGAGTATTGGCTCTTGTGTTTTTATTGAGTAGATAAGTTTTTGGGTAAATGAGTGATATACAGCCAACATCCTCCTCTGGAAGTTAACCCTTTTCTCATCCACGTGGACGTGACTGAGAGACCCCCATAGAAAACGAGTAGATTAAACTAGATGGTTACTAAGCTTCCTTCAAGAAGTGTGCTATGCCATAGAGCATGTGAAGTTTGATCAAAGTTAAATAATGGATATGGCAAACCCTTAAATGACAGATACAGAAGAAGTAATACGAAACTGGTATAGACACGTCAGTCAGAGGTAACCAAATCTGTTAACATCTGCAGAATTCCTAAGATTGCAAGCCAAAATCTCTCTAACTGGACCCTTTCCAGTCATCTACCTGGACAATTTAACTTGATGTGCTAAAAGAACCCTTTTATGTGAATCCCCAGAGGTTGCTTAGATACCTACATATTTATTCACCAATTATTCATCAGTTCCATGTGAATCAAAACCGTGCCATATTGCAAAAACTTCATATATTCCCTGACAACCTTTTCAGCAATTAGTCATAGCTTCAGATAATTTAACATTTAATTTTGAGAAAACTGAGAAAATTTTAAAATGTGTCATGCGATCATGTAGAATTGAAACTGTTAAATAATCTATCCATGAGAATATAATTATAGATAAATAATCCTGAAAATTCCCTTCTTCAACTTAGAACTATTTACATTCACATAAATGACATGTTTATAAATATTTTAGTTCAGCTTGTGTTATATTTCTTTGTTAAATGTGTGTCTTCTTCAGAAGTAGGAGTTTCTGAAGGTCAGGATGTATGTATTAGTTTCTGTTAAAATATAGGACACATGTAATAAATATATTTATACTTTGTACATACATAGTGTGGATTTCTGTGTCCTAGGTACTTTGGCATTCATTGGCTATTTATAGATTCAAAGGCAAGCATGATCTGTCCCAGTGCAATTTCTAATTTCCTTGTATTGAACACAATTGTTGAATACTTATTTCATTTATTAGAAAAGTCATTGAAACCCACCAAAATTAAACATGACATAATTGACTCATGTAGCAAAATGTCCAAGGTTATTTTATAGATAGCATAAACTAATTTTATTTGTGAAAATAAAATAGTTTGGGACACGAACCTCTTGAAACTGATTTTATATATTCAAAGTAAAGAACAATGACTATGAGGTTATGATTTTTGTCAACACATAGCCAAGTGATACCACACTGCTGAAAACCTCAGCTTCATTATGTATAAAATGAGAAAATTAGACAAATCCCCATATCCACTCTGCCTGTAAAATTTTGATTATTCAATGTAAATACTTTTCTAAAAATAGTCCCTTCAGTTTCTTACAATTAATCCTCTTTATTTCCCTACTACACTAGTTACATTGGCTAAAAAAGCCTTTTCAATCAGTTTAGACCTTTCAAATAGAAAAAGAAAACCTAAATGGAAATTGCTTATTAAACTATGAACGGGGACTGCAGAACTCTATGACAGGTGGCATTTTCCTTCCAAAAAATGAAAAACAGTTCATTCTCTCCTTTTAAAGGAAGGTGACATGCCACAGTTGCAAAACCAACTTTTGAACTTTTGAAATCCCTTCATTTTGCAAGCCCCCTACCAAGAAATACAGCAGCTGTCCCCCTGAGATGTGGCAGGAGGATGTGTCTACTTGCCAAGACAGAATGGAAAAAATAAATGTAAAAATGAGTGTGTGCAGGCTGACATGATTTGTGCTGCCTCAAGTATTCTACTCTAAAAAGAATCTAGAATTTCAGATGGCAGAAAGGAAAGATAGGTGTGCATATTTATAAGGAATCCTTAAATTCAACCCAAAATATTTTTTGTTTGTAGTCAGCCTTTACACAAACCTATTTAGATTTGGCCTACCACTATATCCTCATTAAGAACACTCATGTTATATATCCAATGTTATGGTTTGGATGTGAGGTGTCCCCCAAAAGCTCACGTGTGAGACAATGCAAGGAGGTTTGGAGGAGAAATGATTGAGTTATTACTTTAACCCAATCAGTGGATTAATGCCTAACAGGATTAACTGAGTGGTAACTGGAGGCAGGTGGGGTGTGGCTGGAGGAAGTGGTTCAATGGGGTATTTATTTTTTATCTGGAGAATGGAGTCTCTGCTTTCTGATCATCATATGAGCTGGTTCCCTCTGCCACACTCTTCCACATGATGTTCTACCTCACCTTGAGCCCTGAGGAATGGAGCCTGCTGTCTATGGATTGAGACCTCTGAAACTGTGAGCCCCTAAATAAACCTTTCCTTCTCTACAGTTGTTCTGGTCAGTACCTTCAGCATAGCAGCAAAAAACAAACAAACAAACAACAACAACCAAAAAAAACGGACTAAAATGTCCAATAATTTTCATGTTGAAAGTTCCCTATTCAAAGCTAAAGAGTGGGACTGGAGATATAGCTCAGTTGGAAGAGTGCTTGCCTTGCATGCACAAGGCCTAGGTTCAATCCCCAGCACCACAAAAACAAAAACAAACAAAAAAAAAAAAACAAAGCTAAAGAGTGGAAAATATAGTTTTGGCAATCTCTTTCTGCAGTCCAAGTTTGGGTTCTTTTCTAGCTAATCCATAATGCCTACAGAAGAAGAAAGAAGAGAAGTCAAGAGATCTTTTCAAGATATGCCTGTAATTAGGGTAAAATACAAATTTTACAATAACACAAAGAAAAATGAAAAAAAAAACTAATTTATAATTTAAGTGGCAACATCAGTCATAAAATCAAATCTCCACCCTTATTACAGCAGCCTCTGTTCCAGGACTGCAGCAGCAGAATTTGTCTTGTGTTACTGAATTTGTAGAAGGATCAACAAGCCACATGGAGGGACTGACCTATGCCATCTAGGTTTGTGTAAGTGCACTCCAGGATGTTCACACAAAGACAAAATCCCTAGCAGAGCATTTATCAGAATGTGTCCCCATCACAAAATGATACATGACTATATTTTCTTTAAAGACCTTCTAGGGTATAATACCATTAAGATCCATGAATAGCTTAAATATAATCTACTGAATGTCATTTAATTTTATTGTGATGACTCAAGATTTATATTACCTTAGAGTCATAATTCTGAACATTAATATTACTTATATAATTCTGCATGTATAAAAATCACTGGGGGAGCTGTGCACGGTAGTGAAAGGCTGTAATCTCAGCAGCTGGGGAGGCTGAGGCAGGAGGATCACGAGTTCAAAGCCAGCCTCAGCAAAAGTGAGGCGCTAAGCAACTCAGTGAAACCCGGTCTCTAAGTAACATACAAAATAGGGTTGGGGATGTGGCTCAGTGATCAAGTGTCCTTGAGTTCAATTCCTGGTACCCCCAAATAAAATTGCTGGAGGGTAGGCCAAATATACATCTCAGATCATAAGCCAAAAAATATTTCCTTACCTCTCTCTATATATTTTTTCTTTGTCTTTAATATTTTCATTTGAAGACCATAAATTTTCAAACCACATAAGGCTAGGATTTCAAATTGAGTCTTGTTAAAAATTGAGTCTTGGATGTTAGATTATCCTTACTGTTTTAAGATGAAATACACACGTCTGCAAGCATTGGAAAGCAATCAGTGTGGCTCATAGTCTTTGAAAGAAGGAAAGAGGAAGTCAGGATCACACACATTCCAACTTCCCCGCAAGAGCATTTTCCAATTAGTAAACTGCTCCCTAGAGTCCAAGGTGAGTGGAAGCCTCAGGAGGCAGAGCAGACAGAGATCAGAGTTCTGGGGTGTCAGTGTTTGGACTAGACTGCACAGATTTACACCAGAATTCCTTTGGGGTCCTTGGTAAGATCTTAAAGTCAAGGAGAGAATCTGAAAGGCCTTACATAGAAAAGCTCCTAGTAGCTGGAGACCCTAGCACAGATGATAGAGACCAAACTACATGCGGAAGGTGGAAAAAAACACTGAATCCAGCTACAGAGGAAAGAATTTTACAGATATTGAAATTTAGCTTGAGACCCAAGTTGAGATCCATGTTGTAAGAACAAAAGCTGGTCCCTTGGATTAAGGTTCATATCCTTATGAGGAATAGGGGCAAAACTGAAATAGAGTGCCTCTAAAGGGCTAAAACCAAACCTTAATATAATCAAGAAGATACGCCGAGATTTAACTGTTTGTCAGAACAACATTTAACAACCTTTGAAGGAAAATAGCATGGATCCAGCCTATTTAATATATCTTCCACAACAGGCATATAAAAAAATAAAGGTATATAGGAAAAAAAACTATCAAGAAAATCCAGAGATGATCCAGGTAGTTGCATCAGAATAAGAAGTCTTCAAAATGACTCTGATTAATATATTAAAGAAATTCAAAGAAATATAAACAATGTGGAAGAAATTTACAAGAAAATACCATGCTATTCATTTACTGATTGAATTTGACATTAGGTCAGATGGAGTAGCATAAATAATTAGTGAACTTGCAGACCAGCCAATAAAAATTATACATGCTATAGCAGAGAGAGGAATAAACAATGAAAACAGAAGCAAGAGACATGTGCAACATAGTGAAATAGAAGAATTTTAGTTATCTCTCAAAAAAAGTATAGAGAACACAGAATAGAAGCTCTATTTGAAGAAGTATTGGTCTAGAATTCTCTGAATTAAATGAAAGCTATCAACCCACATATATTTCAATCTAAGTAAAACATATTTGAGATAAATACAAAGATAACCACATGTAGCCTTATCATAGCGAAGTCACTGAATGTCAAAGACAAAGGGAAAAATTTTAAAGCAGTTAGGAAAAATAGCCATGTGATCTTCAAAGGAAAAACAAGACTAATGGTTTTGCTTTATCTAGATAATAGAATGACATTTTTAAAATACTGAGAGGAAACATCAACAGGTATTGGAGATTGAAATTGATCAAATTATGATGTATTCATGTATGTATATTTCACAAGGAAACCCAGTCTTTTGGACAATTATTATGTACCACCAACAGCAATAAAAACAACCCTGATCACCCAGATACCTGTACTCCATGAAAATAAACTCCAAAATGATAGAGAGTGCATGCTAAAAGAACTTACCACTAGCAGATCTTTTCTAAAATGATTAGTAAAGATTGGATTATTAAAAAAAAAACACAAAAATATAAAACCATCAGAAGAGTATGGTGATTATAAGAAGGAGTAATTATGTGTTTAATGGACAATAATAGGACTAATAAATGGTATCCCACAGGTTTTGCATTTGGTGGGGGAAGTGAGAAAACAATGGAACTGGAGAGCAATATGTTTCAGATTAAGGATACATTTAAAAATGTCCACAATTATAATTAAACACAAAAGGTTAGAATTAAAAGTCTATAAGAAATAGTGCCCACATGTTTAGGTAATTCTGTTTTTCCAACTGGTTATTACAGCCATCTTCCATGTTTTCCTCAACAAATTATTATGAAGTGTACCCTGCAGGTGTGCCTCGCCTTCGCCAAAGATACCCAGCTCCAAGCATCTACTGTCCTAGCACCTTCCCAAAGTAGAGCTGTTATTTGTAGTGCTTATGGTCTGCTTCTCCCAGTGACATGGACTCCCCTCCCACTAGCACAGAGTGAACTGTTCTGTTGTCTTCATACTGCTACTGAGCAAACCTCGTTTGGAATTGTCAATGCACTAAAACAACTGTTTCCTGCAGAGGCGGGCAGCATTGCTCAAGCTACTCTACTGCTCAGTGTAACTATGTATCTCAGTGACTCTTCTCTTCCTTTACAAAAGTGAAAATGGCACTTTCAGTTTTAAAGCATACACTTTCTCTTTCTAGGACTTATGTAAGTGCCCAGGGTAGAGTGATAGGAAAACACTTCATGTATGGTGGTTTTCTACTAGTTGATTGTGCCTCACCCCAGGGAATACTGTACCTGGCATCTGATGGGTAGAGATTAGGGATGCTTCTAAATAACCCACAACCAAGTATTTCCGGTCCAAAATGTCAGTAGTCCCCAGGTTGAGAAAGTGTAACTACCATAACTATGTAGTTTCCTATGTTCTTCCCGGGGTTCCTTTTGGCTAAAGCTTGCTTCCTTCTTTCTTTCTTTCCTTCCTTCCATCTTCCTGTCTTTTTTTTCCTCCCCAGTACTGGAGATTGAACCCAGGGACACTCTACGACAAACTATAGTCCCAGTCCTTTTTATTTTTTTACTTTAAGACAGTCTTGCCAAGTTGTGAGGGGTGGTCTTGTACTTGCGATCCTTCTACCTCAGCTTCCCATGTCACTAGGATTATAGATGTGCACCACTCTGCCCAGCAAGTCTTCATTTCTTATTGACTGATTCTTTCTTCCCTTAGAATTAGTTCTAATCTCAGAGACTCATCAGATCCTCAAAGCAAAGATACATCTTGTTGTTGTTGTTGTTGCTGTTACCAGGGATGGAAATCTGGAGTGCTCTACCACTGAGCAACACCCCCAGTTCTTTTTATTTTTAATTTTATGACAGGGTCATTATAAGTTGCCCAGGCTGGCCTCAAACTTGAGATTCTCCTGTCTCAACCTCCCAAGTAGCTGGAATTACAGACATGCACCACCACAGTTGGCCAAAGACACATTTTAATGTACCCTGCACACAAAGATACAATCCATTAGTTGTGCTTTATCACTAATAGATGCATATTATATTTATGCTTAATATTCTAGTTGAAAGATTTTTGCTAAATATATTCTCTGAAATTAATAAAATATCATAATTCAGCTAAAAGAGTACATTCTACTTTTAATAAGTCTGTGTGCTGCTTTTTGTCTGTAGAGACAATCAATTTAATTTTAATAACTTTTTGTTCAGAAATGATGATTTATTTTTAAGTTCTTTTTCAACTGTCTAAGGTTTCAAAAAAGAAAAATAGAGCCAGTTAGTGGGAAAACAATGTGTAATATGACATAGGATAGACTATACATAGATTCTCTATGTGACGATGAAAAAGTCTTGTTAATACTCAACCAAACACAAAACACCTCAAATATAAAGGGGATATTTAAAAGTATTGACAAGATAGTAAATGATGAGAATTAAAAATCCTCTTATCTTAGAAATGAAGTATTTTCACATTGTCTGATATGATGACTTAGACTTGTTTTAAATTAATCTAGCATTGATAAAGAGACAGATGTACTGGGAGGAGGGATGAAACAAGATTGGCATGTTTTGAAGCACAGAAAAAGGAATTCCGGCTGGCCCCTCCTGCTGCTTAAATTAACTGTTGTATTGGTCCACCTTGGTTACAATGCATTCACATAGTAGTGTTTTTCTCTTTAGGAAATGAAGAAATAATTGCATACACATTTGCACATGCACAAAATGAAAATATGGGGAAGGTGACCTGACATTCTAATATTTCAACCAGAAAATAAGTTGTGATGTCTGAAGTCCACAGCCCCAGTCAATGACTTGGGTACCCACCAATGGCAAACTCTTAAAATGATGCTTAAATAAATATATAAACCATTGCTCAGGATGCTTCTCATTCCAGAATGAAACTGACAAAGAAATAGAAAAGCTGAACACTTAAAAATTGTTTCCTGATCAAAATAATGGTGGGGTATATGGACCCATAGAAAGAATTCAGAAAGAAAATAAATAATGCTCAACTTTCCCTAAGAACAAAGTGAAATGAGTAGATAGTCCTGAGGAACTGGTATTTCCCAAAGTCCTGTCTGTTAAAAACTCGGGGTGTGAGTGTGTGTGTGTGTGTGGGGGGGAGGGTTCTACAAAATGAATATAAAATCAACCAGAGGCAACAATTTAGAAATCATTGAACACTTTTATATCAGCAATAACATCTTTAGGATCATGCAATCTTGAAGTTTTAAATAACTATCAGGAATTTTTGGTGGTCTCAAACCTCTTCACCTTGTGAGAAATTTCTGGTTCTATTGTATCCCAAGTCCTGCTGCAACACCTACTTGTGCTGAGAACTTCACTCATTTTATTTCCTTCCAAAACAGGGAGGGCTTAAATATTGGTTCTGTTGTGATGACTTGTCTACGTTATATATTTTTTAATTGTCTTAGTTTAAACATATCTTCTCTTGCTTTGAAAATACAAAATATGAGACACAAGGTCAAAAGTCATCGTGTTTTAAAGAGCTCATCATTGCCTTATTTAGCTGTCCGGAAAGCCTAGCACATCAAAAATGCAATGGAGTCTGAAACAAAAGGACTATTCAACATTTTTAGAAAATAGCTATAGTATCCAGGAAGTTATTTGTATTGTAAAGGATTACAATTCATCCTACATTGCAGTGGGATCAAGAGAGGAGGATACAAAGGAAAGGGGAAGTTAAAAAGAAAAGAGATAGGAATTATACAAAAAAATTGCCATACACATCAACTTTTGAATATTATTGAGTTTAAAACCAGATTTCTGCCACTTACTAACTGTGTGTGCTTCAATTACCTCATCTGTAAGATAGGAGCAAAAATATCTATTTAATAATGTGGTAAGGATCAAATGAGGTTGTAATGCAAATTGTTCAGAACAGTAGCTGGATTATAGCAAGTGCCCATCAACCTCATTTATTTTTATAATCTTTGTGAATTTTAATACCAGCACTGCCAGCATACTAATCATGAAAAGTTTTCCTAGGAAACAGAAACCCAATGTATTCCACCTATGAAAGGTAAAGATTTAATCCTATCCTTAAAATTATATTACTTTCTTCTAACTTAATGTAGAGAAGAGAATTATTTAAAAATATGCTGGAGTCATAAATGATGTGTATAAATGAACACATACCCTTTCACAGAAGAGCTTTATTTTTTTTTCTCTAATATTTTTTAGCCCTGAGTTTAATTCACTACAGGTTTTATATTGTGAGAAAATGTAAACACTAATATTTCATGCTATTTTAAAAGTTATAACAGTCTAAATGAAAAAGTCTCAAATTATGTCAGCAGATGTAGTTGATCTCAGTACCACTTAGTGATAAATGCCTCAAATTTTATTTATTGAAGCCAGTCTATTTTCATCCTTGAGCATAATTTCTCTATATGGTAGTCTACTAACAATTTGTATGGTTCATGAAAATTTAATAATACCTCTAATGTAGGAAAGAAAGCAAGTAATATATGATGGTTTATACTTAGCCAAGACCTTGAAAAAATCGAGGAAATAAAATCAATCAAGCACACATAAGTGTATGAATAAGAAGAGTTTGATTATTTGCCTGTGATTTCTCAAGAATTGCCTTGCAAGTTTTCATTTAGGTTTCTATGCAATTGATCAATTTGGTCAAATTGCTAAATCACTGTTTTTCTCTCATTAACACATTAATGGCCCACACTAATGAATTTCACTGTGACATTTCCATACATTCATACATCATGCACTCATAATGTCCACACTCCATCCTCTCTCATCCTCTCTCATCCTCTCTCTCTCCCGCCCCATGGCCCATTTCCCAGTCCCTAAAATAGTCCCTCTTCTCCTTTCAGTTTTTTTTTTTTTTCAGTTCTTTTTTTTTTTTTTTTTTAATTGTATACAAATGGGATACATGTTGTTTCTCTATTTGTACACGGAGTCAAGGCATACCATTTGTGTAATCATACGTTTACATAGGGCAATGATGTTTGATTCATTATTTTTTTCCCTTCACCCCCACCCCTCCCACCCCTCTTTTCCCTCTATACAGTCCTTCTTTCCTTCATTCTTACCACACTCCTTATCCCTAACCCTAAACCTAACCCTAAACCTAATGCTAACCCTTCTCACCCCCCAATATATGTCCTCATCCACTTATCAGCAAGATCATTCGTCCTTTAGTTTTTTGAGATTGGCTTGTCTCACTTAGCATGATATTCTCCGATTTCATCCATTTGCCTGCAAATGCCATAATTTTATCATTCTTCATTGCGGAGTAATATTCCATTGTATATATATGCCACAGTTTCTTTATCCATTCATCAACTGATGGGCATCTAGGTTGGTTCCACATCTGGCTATGGTGAATTGAGCAGCAGTGAACATTGATGTGGCTGTATCTCTGTAGTATGCTGATTTTAGGTCCTTTGGGTATAAGCCAAGGAGTGGGATAGCTGGGTCAAATGGTGTTTCCATTCCAAGCTTTCTGAGGAATCTCCACACTGCTTTCCAGAGTGGCTGCACTAATTTGCAACCCCATCCAGCAATGTATGAGTGTTCCTTTTTCACCACATCCTCACCAACACCTATTGTTGCTTGTGTTCTTGATAATCGCCATTCTAATTGGGGTGAGATGAAATCTTAGGGTAGTTTTGATTTGCATTTCCCTTATTACTAGGGATGTTGAACATTTTTTCATATATCTGTTGATTGCTTGTACATCTTCTTCTGTGAAGTGTCTGTTCATTTCCTTAGCCCATTTGTTGATTGAATTATTTGCTATTCTTCGTGTAGAATTTTTTGAGTTCTTTATAGATTCTGGAAATTAGTGCTCTATCTGAAGTATGGTTGGCAAAGATATTCTCCCACTCTGTAGGCTCTCTCTTCACATTGCTGATAGTTTCCTTTGCTGAGAGAAAGCTTTTTAGTTTGAATCTATCCCAGTTGTTGATTCTTGCTTTTATTTCTTGTGCTATGGGAGTCCTGTTAAGGAAGTCTGATCCTAAGCCAACAAGTTGAAGATTTGGACCTACTTTTTCTTCTATAAGATGCAGGGTCTCTGGTCTGATTCCAAGGTCCTTGGTCCATTTTGAGTTGAGTTTTGTGTAGGGTGAGAGATAGGGGTTTAATTTCATTCTGTTGCATATGGTTTTCCAGTTTTCCCAGCACCATTTGTTGAAGAGGCTTTCTTTTCTCCATTGCATATTTTTGGAACCTTTGTCTAGTATGAGAAAATTGTATTTATTTGGGTTTGTGTCCATGTCCTCTATTCTGTACCATTGATCTACCTGTCTATTTTGGTACCAATACCATGCGGTTTTTGTTACTATTGCTTTGTAGTAGAGTTGAAGATCTGGTATTGCAATACCCCCTGCTTCGTTCTTGCTACTTAGGATTGCTTTAGCTATTCTAGGTTTTTTATTCTTCCAGATGAATTTCATAATTGCTTGCTCTCTTTATGCAAGGAACATCATTGGGATTTTAATTGGAATTGCATTGAATCTGTATAGCACTTTAGGTAGTATGGCCATTTTGACAATATTAATTCTGCCTATCCAGGAACATGGGAGATCTTTCCATCTTCTAAGGTTTTCTTTAATTTCTTTCTTTAGTGTTCTGTAGTTCTCATTGTAGAGGTCTTTCACCTCTTTTGTGAGATTGATTCCCAAGTATTTTATTTTTTTCGATGCTATTGTGAATGGGGTAGTTTTCCTAATTTCTCTTTCTGAGGATTCATCACTTATGTACAAAAATGCATTGGATTTATGAGCATTGATCTTGTAACCTGCTACTTTACTGAATTCACTTATGAGTTCTAAAAGTTTTCTGGTGGAATTTCCAGGTTCCTCTAAATATATAATCATGTCGTCAACGAACAGGGATAGTTTGAGTTCTTCTTTTCCAATTCGTATCCCTTTAATTTCTTTGGTTTGTCTGGTTGCTCTGGCTAGAGTCTCAAGGACGATGTTGAATAGAAGTGGTGAAAGAGGACATCCCTGCCTTGTTCCAGTTTTTAGGGGGAACGCTTTCAGTTTTTCACTATTTAGAATGATATTGGCCATGGGCTTAGCGTAGATTGCCTTTATAATGTTAAGGAATGTTCCCACTACCCCAATTTTTTCTAGTGTTTTGAGCATGAAGGGGTGCTGTATTTTATCGAATGCTTTTTCTGCATCTATTGAAATAATCATGTGATTCTTAACTTTAAGTCTGTTGATATGGTGAATGACATTTATTGATTTCCGAATGTTGAACCAACCTTGCATCCCTGGGATAAAACCCACTTGATCGTGGTGCACTATCTTTTTAATATATATTTGTATGCGATTTGCTAAAATTTTGTTGAGAATTTTTGTGTCGATGTTCATTAAGGATATTGGCCTGAAATTTTCTTTCCTCGATGTGTCTCTGTCTGGTTTAGGTATCAGGGTGATATTGGCTTCATAGAACGAGTTTGAGAGGGTTCCCTCCTCTTCTATTTTCAGTTTTTTTTTTTTAAGCTTCTAAGTACAAGAAAAAAAAAATGCAATACTTGTCTTTGTGTCTGACTTATTGCACTCAACTTGATTCTCTCCAGTTTCATCCATAGGAGAGTATTAATCCTTGAGACAACAAACAAGTTGATTAATTAAGACACTTTATGCCTTGGAGGAGTCAGTATGTCATTCTTATTAGCTTCAGTTTGTATTTATATAGATGTGTATATGCCTTCCCTGCCCACAGTGTTTTTACAAGAATTAATATCTAAGGGCTTACACAATACTTTATTTACTAACATCATTTATAACAATTTATAGATTAAGAAACATACTTCATTACAGTGAATGAAGTATGACAGAGGATTCACTATTTCTATGCTCAAGAAATACCAGTGAGTTCTGACAGGCTATGAAAATAGACCCTTGAGGTCTCAATGGAGTGAGTCTTGTTTACATGACTCCTGTAAATGACATTCTGGTATTGAGCCACTACTCTGTAAGATGTGTCCTGCACTGGGAATCAGGACACTTGTATGATGCTGTGTTCCTTACAGTTAGATTTCCAAGGAGTTGCTCTCCTCATAAACATTTCCAGTGATGTATGTGGGGAATTTATGCCTCTGTTCCAATCATTTAATCCTCTTCTGAATTAGAGTTCCTGGTTGTTGGAGGGAAATTATCTGAGTGTTCTACAGTTTGGTGCTTCTAGACTAAACCTAAAGTTGTAGCAGCTACTTTGGGTGTTCTACTGTTGCTAGATCAGTAGGAAACAAATGAGTTATTCTGCTAACAGGGGTGATTCACTCTGCCACGAATAGGAAATAAGTTTGCTGTTCTTTAATAGGATAGTGCTGAGTATTTCCGGAATACAGGGAATTCAGAGTGTCTTCTTGTTTACGTGACTCCGGAAAATGTAAATAGAAAATTGAAACCACTGTGGCCTGACAAAATTATGGTAACAAAGATGTATATCATTCAGGAAGAAAAGTGTGGATTAGTAATACACACACACACACACACACACACACACACAGCAAAACAAAACAAAACAAAACAAAAAACTCACTGATGAGCTGAAATGCTGAAATGGAAGGAATTATAGACTGATGACAGAAAAGGGGAATAAAGATGATAAGCTACAGCCTTTGGGTCAACTGCAGAATGGGGTTTGCAGCTCCAGAGCAATGTCTTATTTTCAATTGGTACCACTTGTAGAATTGGAGACAGGTAGAATGCAATCAGTGTGGCACCAAGCTGATCTCACTGACTCAAACGGGGGACTGTAGCAGATGCTGCTGGTGTCTCATCCTCATCCCTTTGGCAGCTTATTCTCACTTCACTCTCAATACTCCCCTACCCTGCTATCAATAGGGTTTTTTGTTTGTTTGGTACTGGGGATTGAACTCAGGGGTGCTAAACCACTGAGCCACATCTTCAGCCCTTTTTATATTTTATTTTGAGTCAGGATCTCTCTAAATTGCTGAGGCTGGCTTTGAACTTGGGATCCTGCCACCTCAGCCTCCTGAGCCTCCAGGATTACAGGCATGCAGCACCATGCCAGGCTCAATAGCTTCTTAACATAAGCCACAGTGACTCTGTGCTTGAATTATTTCTGTGGACAACATGAGAGTGTGCTCTGCCTGAGCAAAGTAGTTCTGAAGCGACTGGAAATTAACACAACACAGGGTCTACCTTCAGTCAATCATGAATGGAAATCTGTTAAACATGACTAAGTTCATTACATCTTGGGTTATTCCATACCTGCCTTTGCAGGCAATTCCATCCTTATATTACTGATGGTCTCTTTTAGAAGTGCTTCCTGTGATCACTATCCAAATAAACTACTTGCCCTCAAATCTTAGTCTCAGCATTTTTTTTTCTGGGAAACCCCACAATAAGACAGTGAGTTAGCTGTAGAGACTGGAGATTGGGAATCTAGTAGCTCATCACAGTGATTATTTTAGCGCTACAGTTCAGGGTTTTATTCATTTTAATTTTATATAACAAAATTCTAGTATTTGTCCCCAGAAATATTAAAGGTATTTTAGATTGATAAAACTTAATAAAAAATTAGATCAATTTTAAATACTCTTAAAAAGACAATCTACTCATTTTTTTCTTACTATCAATATTTTTTCCATATTTCTAATCAAATAATCCATTAGGGTTTGCTTTTTCTTCCTGCCTAAAATCATGTCAGAAAGGATAGAATGGTTTACAAGAAATCTCAATTTTAAATATGTAATCCATTACCTCTGTTCCTCAAAGAAAAATAATGAGCCCATTAAGTATTTCAGTTCAGGGAGAGAATGTTTTTTCATAATTTATTAAATTGTTTTATTGAGATTGATAATATTTGATACACATAAAATATTGATATTATTAATGGAGACAAACTTATAAGTTCAGAGAAGGATGTATAAGAACTGAAGAATGAGTGTTATAATAATTATTTAATTAAACTCAATATGCAAGACAAAGTGATTAACTTGGATGTGCTTTATGTATCTATTAAAGCTTCGAGAGGTAATAAATACCATTTAAAATATCCAACAACAGACAGTTACTAAGGATCAGTGTTCTGTCCAACACTTCAAATTTCAGTGCATATAATCACTCATGTGTGGTTTCTTCCCTTATTTCAGAAACGGTGGCTGAATTTCTTTATGAAATTTATACTTACTGTCACATTTATTGAGAGAACTTTGAATGACAAGGAAATATAAAAATGCTGTCACAACTGTGTTTAACTGGAGCTCACGCTTTTTATGCTTTAACAAAATGCACCATGGAAACATGCCCTAAATAAGTGAGCAATATAATTATTTCTTGCACAAATTGTTATAGCTACTACACCTGTAGCTGACCTTGATGTGAATGACTTCATCACTCTTGAGATAAATATAAATATTATTGTTTGCAAATTCTTCATAGGTGAAATGGTATATATAATGGAATTATTTTATCTAATAATTTGGGTCCTTTTAAACAAAGTCTGAAATAGGGATTTGACTACAAACAACTGAGAAGAAATTCCAGTAAGCAACAGTAAGACAGAGAAAGAAAGAAATAGAGGAAAAGTGCACATTAAGAGTAGTATTAAGTTGGCTGTGTCTGTGTAAAACTATGACTCATTCATTGGATATCTTCTGTACAGTAAACAAAACTGTACCTCCAAAAAATGGAGTCGGCTGGTTCACCTATTCCCGCCCTCCATCATTTGTGGCTTGTTCTTGGGATTATTAACTTTCATATACTTCCAGGTTACACCTGTTGTGTGGACTTCCAAACCCTGGGAAGGACATGAAGCAGAAATCATTGGCAGACACTGACTAAGGTGTCCCATCAACATGTACGAAAGTGTCTAACACAATGTGGGAAACTGAAGAGGGAAAAGAGAAGAGGTCAGGAAGTGCAAGAAGCATCACAACACATTGTTTATATTTCTAACTTTACTGGATTCTTACTGGTGTTTTTAATTTTTTTTTTCTTTGCAATATTGTGGGTGGAACCCCAGGACACATGACCACCGAGTTACACACCCAGCCCTTTTTAGTTTTTATTTTCAGACAGGGTCTCACTAAATTGCTCAGACTAGACTTGAATTTACAATTCTCCTGCCTCAGCCTCCCAAGTCACTGGATCACGAGCATATGTCATCACATGCAAACTGATTTCTATGTAAGACTAGAATACAGTTTTATTGCTTGTTTACTTATTTTACTTTTGGCAACCAATAATTTAACTGGGTAAGGATGTAGAGCCTAGGAATCTTTTAAAAACATTTTGAAGTTAATGCTTTTGACACATTACTAATTAGTAATTTACTGATATAAATTATCTTTTAATTAACAAATTAACAACCAATTAATTGGATTGTATTATAATTTAATAATTTTATTTAATTAAGTGCTAACAAAATTAGCAAATATTTTGTGCCAGGTACAGCTATAGATATTTGAGAAATATTTGTGATCAAAATAAACACAAATAGGAAAGATTTCTACTTTTGATAATATGGAGTCAATTTTTTTCTCTACTTCTCCTGCATATTACAAATTAAAAACCCTGTAGTCACATCTGAAACAAACCTAAGACTCCAAAAGACGGACAGAAGAAAGCAAATTGATCATTGACCTCAGGACCCAAGGAACAACAGAGTGTTTTTTACCCTAAGTTTCTTTTTTGATTCATATATCCCAGTTTGAAACTGAAGAAGTTGGCGACTCAGAAACACTAACAGGTACAAACCACAAGGAAAGAATTTCTGTTCTGTCTAGCCACAACTAGAGAAGAGGCAGCTAGCAAGACAGAAAAATTTTAGTCAATACCCTAATACTATATAGCAAAATATCACAGAAAATAATGTGGTCCCACCCTATCTGCACCCAAACTAATTAAGGTTGAGTAGGACTCTTAAACTTCTAAGTTTGTGAGGATGTAACCAGTACACTAACAACCCCAATGGAGCATTAGAGAGAGAGCCCAGTAAAGAGCTGAGACATATATCTTCACTGACCAATAATGAGCCTGCCAACCCTCTCTCTCATGTCAGTTAAGATAACTGAAATGAGTTTTGCTGCCAACAGCAGTAATGAGGTTCCTTTGCCCATTCCTGCAAGAATGCTAACAGCAAGTTCAGGTTTAAAGACTAAGAGGCCTCTTCGTGCACACTGTCATTGCAGGCTGTGTGGGAAGTAGAAACGGAACTCCCTGCTTCAGGTGTCAGCAGTGACTAACGGTGACCATGGACTTCTACCTGCACCTTGGTGACAAGCACTCCCAACTTTACCTGCCAAAATGAATCTGTTTCAATGGAGAAAGAGGTTTAAATAAGAGCTACATTCTCATAATACTAAAATACACATGTTTTAATTGAAACTCGTTTGTCTTACAGAGAAGCAGAAATATATCGAACTAACTAAAAAAAAAAAAAAAAAAAAAAAGGCAATAGATACCATCAAGATGACAGAGGTGCCAAGATGAGGTGGCCCATGCCTGTAATCCCAGCGGCTTGGGAGGATGAGTCAGGAGGAAGCAAGTTCAAGGACAACAACTTATTGAGGCCCTAAGCCACTTAGTGAGATCCTGTCTCTAAATAAAATATATAAAAATTGGCTAGGAATGTGGCTGGGTACAATCCCCAGTTCCTGCCCCCCTGCCAAAAGAAATTGACAGAAGTGCTAGAATTACCTGAAAAAATATTTCAAAACAGTCACGAAACAAATGCTTCAGTAAGCAACAACAACCACACATGAATCAGGTGAAAAATTATAAATATTCACCAATAAATAAACCACTTAGCAAAGAAATATAAGATATAGGGTTGCAGGTATACTTCATTATTTCATATCAATAATTAAATATTAAGAAAAACTTCACAGATTATATAGAAACTAGCTCCAAATGGATCATAGACTTAAATGTAAAGTATAAAAATCACAATTTTTTTTAGGAAAAAAGGAAAGAAACTTCAGGAGTTAAGTCTAAACAAAGAGATGTTAGAATGACATAAAAAGCAAAACCCATAAAAGAGTAAATTGGAAAATCAAGTCAATATAAATTAAAATTGTTTTCCTCTGTGACAGAGCTTGTTAAGCAGATAAAATACAAGATACAGAGGAGAGGAAAAATTTATGAACCATATATTAAACAAAAGATTATTATGTAGAATATGCAGCTGTCCTTCAGTATCTGTAAGAGATTATTCTAAGACCCCCAAACCTCACAGATGCTGAAGTCCCTTATGTAGAGGTGTGATGTTTGCCATATAACATACAGATATCCTCCCATACATTTAATCATCAGTAGATTATTTATGATGCCTCATATAATTTAAATCCTATTAAAAAATGTTGACATGATAAAAGTTTTTCAATGATCTATTGGCTGAATCTATGAACAAGGACCCCATGGATACAGAAGGCTGACTTTTTAAACAACTTAAAATCTTGTCCATAAAGGACAAAAAGAAAATCAGAAAAGCAGCAACAGAAGACATTTCACCAAAGATATGCAGATGGCAAAGAAAAGATATTCAAGATGTTCAATGTCATTATCCACTGGGGAAATGCACATTAAAACCACAACAAGGCATTACAATGCTCCTAACAGAATGGAGAAAACAAATCAGTGACAACGTCAAATTCTGCTGAGGATGCAGAGAGATCACGTCACTCACAGACTGCTGGTAGTAAGAGAAACTATGACAAATAATTTGTCAGTTTCTTAATAAACTAAACATGTGACCAGTTTGACCCAGAAATTGCAGTGTTTGGTACTTCTCTCAGAAAAATCAAGATTTATGTTCTCACAAAACTATTTACATTCGTGTTTACAATAGCTTTTGTTACAGCAACAAACTAGAGAAAACTTAGACGTTCTTCCAAGAGTGAATTATTAAACAAACTGGTATATCCAGATAAAGGAATAGTTCTCAGCAATAATGAAAGAACAAACAATTGATTCACAAAACCACCCTAAGAAATTTTCAGGAGAATTATTTTGAATGTAAAGGTCATCTAGTAAATGACTGTATTTATATAACGTTCATGAAATGACAGCATCACGGAGAACAGCTTAGCGGGTACCCAGGGAGGGACAGGAGTGGGGCTGAAGCGGGTGTGGCTGTAAAACACCAACAGGGGAGCTTTATAAAGGCCCGCAGGCGCAGAATGCAGCAGTAAACAGACAAGAAACACCTTAGGGAGGTGACACATGAGTCCTGGATTCAAGGAAGTAAAGAATGAGGTCAGAACGTACCTGTGAAGAGCACTCCCTGACACAGGGGTCAGCTTGCGTGAAGACCCGGAGGAGACCAGTGTGGCGGGACAAAAGTGAATGGAGACAGCCAGCAGCAGGATTGAGGTCGAGGAGGAGGCTGGGGTAGATCAGGAGGGCCGCGCAGCGCACTGTGAGGACTGTGGCTTCTACCATCAGTGACATGGGACGTGTAACTGCAAGGAGTAAGAAGTTTGAACAGGCTGCTTAATATCTAGAATTAATTATTCTGCCACGATGGGAGGCCCTGCTCTTCCCCAGGGAACCTTTTCTTTCTTATTATTTTTATTTAGCTTTTAATTTTTTACAGACTGCATTTTGATTCATTGTACACAAATGGGGTACATAATTTCATTTCTATGATTGTACACAATGCAGATTCACACCATTCGTGTAATCATACATGTACATAGGGCAATGATGTCTGTCCCATTCCACCATTTTTCATACCCGCCTCCCTCTCATTTTCACATATTCTAAAGTTCCCCCGTTATTCTCTCATGCCCCACCCCACCCCCCATTGTATCCCAGCGACCCTTTTCTACTTACTTCCACATGCCCCGTGGCTCTGCCACACGGCCTAGCTACACGTGGACACTCCCAGAGAATCTCTCTCTGTGAGCACAGGACTTAAGGGAGGAAGCAAACAGAAACTGCGAAAATACTACGCCGGGGACACTGAGATGTGCAAGGTGTTGGTCTTCCCCTAACAGCCTTCTCTAGTCGATTAGAGAAGAAAGTGAAGCTGGGGGAGACAAAGAACAGAATATGGAGATGACCTAAGAGATATCTACCAGGTTCTCCTACGGAAAACACTAGAATAAAAACGGTTAATTCTAGCAGAACCAACTAGGCAATTCCTCATGGGGAAGGCCTTCCAACTGAATCCCGAAATATGTGCAGGACTTTGCCAGGGGCACTTGAGATGAAAGCTTACTCAATGTAGAAGAAAGTTTACTGAGGTAGAGGCCAGAAACACAATTACCTTCAAGAGTAAATTTAGGGGATATTAATTTTGTCACACATTCTTGTCAGTTTTGACACTTGCACATTAGATTACAGGTGGATGTTATAAGATTAATTAGATGGAAATAATGATATTATAAGAAATATCATTTCGACGAGTTGCTAAATTTAAAAAGAGGAAATTTTTAAATGTTCACTTAGGAATAACTATTTTTATAACTCAACTCAATGTTCCAAAATATTTACCTTAGAAAATAAAATCACAATTAATAACTTTTCTTATGAACTCAGGAAATATATGGAATAAGATATTATTTATCCTAGCAAAAATATTGCAAGGGTTTTTCAATGAATATAATGTGCCTTCTTATGACTAGGTAAGTTAATTTTCACATATAGCATTAGGAAGTTATTTTAAATTAATACAGTAAGATACCATTAATCTGCTTTATGGACTATATACCAAAATATGATAAAATACACTGTCAAAACAATTATAATGTTGACAATATGAGCTGACATCTAAGTTCATTGTTTTATAAAATTATCCTCTTTTGGTGCCATAATATTATGCCAATGCATTATTAAAATACACATGGCAGGAACTTTCTCTTTACAATTATTTAAGAATGAGCACTAAGTCTGATGATATGAGGTGTAAACCAGCAAATAATAAAAATGAAAGCAAAGAAAACATTCTCCTTCCATGTCACTCACAACCCTGCACATCTGTGGATAAGGCACTAGCTGCTTTATTCTGGATGATTATTTCAAAAATGTTTATATAGCAGACAATCTTAAAACAGAGAACTAACGCTTCACTCCAAAGCAAAGAGCAGCTTCATTCACAGGCTTAGAGGTATTAAATAGTGTCCCTCTCTGGAGCAAAGAGCAGAAGTGCATATGGTTCAGTCTTTCCTCTGGAGGAAAATCAGGCTTGCTTACTGTCCATTATAAAAGGTTTGAGGTCACTAAACTTGGAATTTCTCTCCTGTAATATAGTACATGACATATGCAAATGTTAACTGGCCCTCTCCATGTTAGTGAGAGTGGAGCTTGAAAAACTTGTACTAGAGAATTCTAATACTGCTCTCTACCACTAATCCTGTTAGTGATAAAGTCATTTGTTTCTAATCTAGGAATCTTTTATCTTCTGCCAGCATACATGAAAATATGACAGCAAATTTGTTAATTCACAAGTAGGGTAAGATCTCAGAACCTTCACAGTTTTTGACAATATGATGTTTATCTTAGTATTAAGGGCTTACACCCCAAGGACTTAGCATTCTACAGTGACACAGCTACATCAATGTTTATAGCAGCTCAATTCACAATAGCTAAACTATGGAACCAATATAGATGCCTTTTAACAGATGAATGGATAAAGAAAATGTGGTATATATACACAATGGAATATTATTCAGCCTTAAAGAAGAATGAAATTATGGCATTTGCAGGAATTGGATGGAGCTGGAGAATATCATGCTAAGTGAAATAAGCCAATTCCATAAAACCAAAGGCCAAATGTTTTCTCTGATAAGCAGATGCTGATCCATAATAGGGACGGGGGAAGAATAAAGGGACTTTGGATTGTGCAGAAGGGAGTGATGGAGAGGAGGGGTCTGAGGATGGGAAGGACGGTGGAATGAGATGGACATTAGAACCCCATAATACATGTATGATAACACTGCAGGCGTGACTCTGCACCATGTTCAGCCAGAGGAAGGAGAAGTTGTACCCCCTTTTGTGTACAATGTGTCAAAATGCATTACACTGTCATTTATAACTAATTAGAACAAATTAAAAAATAAAAACTTTAAAATAAAATATTTTTTTTGCATTTCTCACAATGGTCCAGTCAATTAACAGTCCTCAAATCAAATAAACATGTTCTTATATTTCTCTGTGAGCCAGGGTATTAGTGATAAGATCAAGAACAGCATTGCTTTGGAATTGGGACTATTAAAGGCAGGAAAAATTTAATAAATATAATATTCTTAATCTAAGAAAACTTAACACTTACTTTTTGTTCAATCAGTGTTATTTTCAATGATGCCATAGGAATTGAGTATTGTATTCTGGAAACAATCCAACTTACGGAAATTGATAACTTTGTGAAAAAACTAATGACCTGTTCATAAGAGATTCTTAAAGGATTTGTTAGGTTTTTAGCAGCAACACAAGAAAGGGGATAAGCTGTATTCTGCTTCTATTTTGAATGTTAAAAATCTGCTCATAAATAGCATATGATTAAAAATTGTTACTCTTTTCTTGATTAAAAAAAAATAAGTCCTAGTAGAATACATCAATTTCTATCTTATCTCTATCTACCATTATAACACATAATCAAGAAAAACAGAATAGAAATTATCTATTCCTAAATATTTTTAAAACTTTAGGGGCTTAGGGGCTTTCAGATTAGGATATTAAGTATATTCATCATATTTGAATCTCTTCTGTAAAATTACAGTCAAGAAAATATTTTTAAAGACCAAACTCAAAGGAATAGGAATAACAGAAGAACAGATCACAGTAATAAAATTCTGGAAAGTGGAATGCAGGCTGATGTATCAACTTACTTTATTTTGTAAAACTGAGAAAGCTAGATCATAAACTAGAACTAAAAAAATAAATTAAGTTTTTACAAATGTTCTCTTTTGAATTTCTCTCAAGATTTGGTGTGCACCATAGTAAACTTAGAAGCAAAACACACAGTAGATTTCATTGCCTGATATTTTTCAGCATTAAGTCTTCACAATAGACCTGACAGATATTTCTTCTCTTATGATTCTTATCACTCAATAGACTCTTCTACCGCATTGAGCATTAACTTTCTCTGGGGGGCTTTTATAAATTCTGAGGGAAGTTGAAGTCAGCCTGTACCCAAACACTGTAAATGGCTGAGCTTCGCCTGCATGCGGCAATTTATCCTTTTTGTGCAAAGTTAAATTTGTGTTGCTTCTTTTTACATTTATGTTTGTTTACTTTTCTATAAATAAACAATATATTTGGGAGGTATAACTATGTTGGGCATAAAACTATGAAGAAAAGGGAAAAAATTATTGACCAACCAAATTACAGGTTGCCACTTGGAGTTCAAGAGGAATGTAATAAAGGGGACGTGCAAGCACTTGTAATACACTAGTTACATTCCACTTAACCAGGTTGGTAGGTTAGTATTAACCATTTAACAACACCTCTAAATGTTTACAGTCATCTGTATGAGTTGATTCACAATGCAACTATCTTTCCAAAGGACATTTAATCTCTTATAAAGCCAAGAATGTATATTAGATGATTAAACTATGTTACTTTTTAAAGAATCTACAATTATATGAAATAAAATCTGAAGAAGCAATGATAAGAATATATGTTGACTTTTATGCCCAATCTAGGAGTGCCTACTGAAGATCAAGGTAAATATATTTAATAACACACACATACACACACATACACACACACACACACATATTATATGTTCCATAATTTTGCTGGCATATATATGGATTTGCAGTGCATTTATTGTTTTCAAGCATTTAATTATATATGAAAAACAGTTTTTAAAAAGGGACTAAAAAGTTTTTGAGAGGAAGAAAAAACATTAAAAGGACCAATAATACTCAGTTAACCATTTTTCTACATAGGATGTTCACTTATTTGCTTAAAAATTAGTTTATCATATTCTTGAGACCATATTTTTGTTCTAAAAGACTGTGATTTGTTCCCACTTATCTTTAAAAGTTCTTTGTGTTTAATCAACCCTGCTATAGACTAATACTGACACAGTTTGGTAAATGGATATAAACTTAATTATTCTGACCCCTGCATAAGCTTATAATTACCTAATTAGAAAGAGTAACAGTTCATTGAGCAATGCAAAACCTGTGACTTTATGCCTGATTAAAAACCTGTTGTGTTTTTCAATAAGTTGATTCAAATGCCATCACAACCTGTTTTTAAATGACTAGTATCATTTTGTTTAAATCTGGAAGAAAATAACTTTTGATTTATAAATTTTTTCTTTTTTTGATTTATAATTTAATATGTTAAAATCATATTTGTCAAAAATGTATTCACTTAAATACTTTGTTATCCCATAGGAGACATTTGATCATAGAAAAGGTGCATCTATGTATAGTGACTAGCATTTTGCCAAAGCTGGGGGTGGGGTTGGATATCCAAGTAATGAAGGGAAGGAAAAGAAAAATTTATTTTATATATGAAGAGTAACTCAAATCAGAGAAAACTTGGAACGGTCTCTCAGAAGAAATAATTATTTCCTTTTGGCATTTACAAAGAATATAAAAATTATATTTAGATGATGACATAAATGGGAAACGGGAATGAGCATTGAAGAGTGAGGTTTAATGGAAGATGGATAATTAGAGTTGGGTCAAGAGAAAGAACCACCTGAGATGTAACAGCAGGAAATAAAAGCTCTACATTACCACTGAATGGAATGAGGAGGGCATTATCAGGTAAAACCACAGCTGGTTCCAAAATTCAGGAGAGAAGGGAGTTGGCAGGACACGGATGCTAGTTATTTCAGCTTCAGGGGGATAATGCCTGAGGCTCTGGCAAATCCTCACATCATTTAAACCCATATTTCTCTTTGCCTGTTCTCTAAAATACTGGTAGCTAACATTTAAATGGGAATCTTTTGGCAAGGGATAAATAGTGAATATTTAAAATGTAAACACACAATAATAAGCTATGTAACAAAGATTAAATAATACCTAGGTTGGACTAGTAAGTGCGGTAGTCAGCTTTTTGCCACCATGACTAAAATGCCTGACAAGAACAATTGAAAGAAGGAAAAGTTTGTTCTGGCTCATGATTTCAGAGGATTCAGTTCACGGTGTGCTGGCTCCAAGGTAGAAGCATAATGGTAGAAATATGTGATGTGGCAGAGGAAAGCTGCTTTGCTCTCAGAAACTGGCAAGCAGAGAAGGAGAGACCAGGAGGGACCAAGGACAGATATAGACCCCAATAACCTATTCCCCCATCCCTGCCTTACCTACCTAAGGTTTTACCGTCTTCCAGTAAGTCCAATCAAGCGTAAATCCACTGATGAGTTCAGAGTGCACATGATCTGATCCGATCTTTTTAGGTCTGAAAATTGCTGCATTGCTTGATACACGGGCTTCTGTTGGGGAGGGGGGGAACATTCCAGATCTAACCATAATAGTAAGTAATCCATTCATTATCAAATACAGCAAATTCCTCCAACAGGAATTAAACAGTATGCATAATAAACTTTCATAAGTTCTAAATTCAGAACATTATTAACTTGAAAGCTTGACTATCATTTTATATTAACCCATAAAAGTCATAATGGGAAATAGAAAATATGATTAATTAAAATATATTTCCAGAAATCTAGAAAGTTGAGTCATTGTTTTACTCAATTATAGATATTAATGTCTTTAACGAGACAATATTTTACAAATGATATATGTGATTTCTCTCTAGAAAAAAAAATAAGAACAGGAATTTAGTTGATGATTTTACTAATTATTATAATCAATGATCTCATATATTTATTGACTAACTTTGAGTAATGGCTATTACATTCCATGTCTTAAACACTTTTGTTAAAACTCTATGTTTACTCTCATCTAGAAGGTAATCTGTTAGTCCAGCTGAGTCAACAATAATGAAAGTTGCTTCTGTTTTATCTAAAAGTTACTGTTTTACCTAAACTTTGTTCTCTTCTTTCCTTTTACCAAATCCATAGCATGCATTAAAGGAACCTGATGTTACCTTTCTACCCTGATGTTTGAGCTCCTCTCATGGCCTTTACATCCAACAGAACCAGTTTCCAACCATCTTTCTGACTCACCTCTTTATTCCTGTACTTTTATACATTATGAAACTATACATAAGTTTCTCTTCATTCTTCAAAGCAATCCAGTCCTCCTTTACTCTCATTCTCAAACTCGAAGAGTCAACTGTTGGCCAAACCCAAGATGGCAATAGTTAGGGTCCCTTACTGAGGCTGTAGTCAAGGTCATAAACACTCTGATTCAGTATATGTACTCAAGGTCATGAACATTTGCTTGTGAGCATGTGCTCACTTATGTGACCTGTTGGCAATGTGCCTTCTTTGTCTGGCCTGCATATGAAAAAGTCGTTAGAAATGGCTGGGGGTGGGGTGCTAGCTGGGCTCTGTTGCCACCTCCAAATAAAGCTTATCTGTTATCTCAACTGCATTTCCCATCTGCTGTAACCTGCTGCTGGGATCCCAAATCTGTGTCCCAGGGCCTGAGCCTCAGCCCAACACCGACCTATCCTACCACTTTCCTTTAATGTATTGGAAATTGTATCTAGCCTTCTTATGAAAGAGTGATGGTTACAAATAGTCAAATTCAATTTTCTACATGATCACCTCTGTGATCCTCATTCAACAATCAACTCTAGAGTTCCTAAACTAATGAAATAATTTAGCATTCCACTTTTATTTCTTGAAATACTCCCTTTCAGACAACATATACTAATTTTTTATGTCTAGTGCTTTTCTTCATTTTACTTGCAAGAGCACATACTGCCTGAGTAAAACCCTAGTGCTCCCACTTACCAGTAAAGTGACTTCAGAAAGTTTCTTAATATCTCTGGGATGCAGCTGGTTTCTCCTGCTTGCAAAATGTGAATAATATTTACTTAATGGATGTCACTGGAGGAGTTACATGTGTCAATGTTTAAAACGGGTTTAAAAATGTCAAATTCATACATGTTACACAAGCATTTTATAAATAAATACAGATGATTTGAAATAGTCAAATAAAAATTATATACATTTCAAGATGGTAGACTGACCATGGTATTGTCTCTCTCTTCCATCTCAAATCTTTTGAAAAAAAAAATAAATGTTATTAATAAAAAAGAAAGTATAAATCAAAGAGAAATTCAGGAACAGAATTTTTTGAAGAACCAAATTTATCATCAGTTCTTACCAGAAATGAATTCAGGCAGCCACAGTTAAAACATGGTTAAAACATGGATATGGGAATGAGAGTTTCAAGGGATATGCCAAGTTCAGGACCTGGTGTTGATAAAATTTTGTCATTACTGCTATACTGTGAGTTGTAGTTACTACAGTTGTATACCTCATATTTTGGAAGAAGGAAAAAACTCTTTCTCAATCTTTCATTTTATTTTGCCAATGATAAGAATCTAGGTTTGCTCTAAATCTCATTACTGGATAATACTCTAGAGAGATACATTTGAGGAAAAGTAGATAACTCTGTTGGGTCCTGTCTCCTAAGCACTTGGAATCATTCAAAGACACAAAAATTGAAAAATATGGCATTTTGTCTTTGGTAAGTGAATCCAATGCTCTGATTAAATGCTCCCAAAGCTTTTAAAATGAGATAAAGCACAAATGTGTTTACTAACTCAAACCATCCACCAGAGAAATGCTCTTTACATAAAGTTGTCCTATGAGAGACTTTATTTAGAACAAAACAAAAGGACGCTTTAGGGTTTTAAGGTTCTGCATAAGGTATTCCTTTAGCTTATGTCCTATGAACATAATATTTTCATGAGCAGGGGATGTGACTTAGTGGTGGAGTACTTGTCTAGCATGCTTGAAGCCCTGGGTTAATCTCCAACACACACACATACAAAAAAAAATTGTCCACATAAATTTAAGGATTTTGTGACTGACCATACTTTTGCACATAAGTTTATCCTTCCAAGTCTGTTAATCAAAAGCCTTATTATGATTTGTGATTAAATTAAAAATTGGCATCATTGTGAGATATTTGATATCATCCCAAATAAAAACAGGCAACTATTCAGGCTGCTAATTGAGACTTGTTTTGGTTCTTATTAAAATGTAGCCAAATACAGAAGTGTTTCGTGCCTCGTGTTCAATTCTTTAAAATAATTAATATTAGAGATGAGATTTGTATCCATTAATAAAAACACATTAATAAAAGTTAACTGTGGTTTTCTTGTATCATGCTCCAATGACTCCTGACTATAGGGAGCCCTAGGGTGATATTCACAGTGATGCTGTCCTGCATGCTGTGTATTGCTCTTCTCCACATGAAATAATCAGGCTTGATCATGGTCTGCTTCTTTCTTCAGGTAGAAACAGAGATCATTGTCTAATAAACCTGAGAATTCTCATGTAAGAAAAATTGCAATGAAAAGAGACACATTGTAGCAAAATTACTGCAAAAGCAAAAACAATGAGAAAATCTTAAAAGAATCAGAAAACCAATATGCTAATATTTAATTTAGTACTTCTGGTAATGGAATCTCTGGTTTTGTTTGTCTACAGTGCTTCTGTCATACTTCTTTTCTTATGTAAGATTTTTCTGAGTATAGTTTTCTACAAAGGCAGTTACGTTCTTCCAACTTTCAAAGACATCATTCAATTTTCAGTGGTCTTGCTTTGTGTTTACTGAGAAGTTAGCTCTTTCTTGTTATTCTTTTAGGGTAAGGAGCACATTTTAAATCTGTGGCTGGATAGCCCAGTTGCAATATTGCTAAAATCTTTAAAACACCAGTGACTTCATACCAAGTCACCAAAACCATCCAGGACTTTCCGCCACACATTTTCAAACATTTTAAGCAAACATATCCTCTTTCATGAGTTAAGATGAAGAAATTTCTGTTTTTCTGAAGTTACTCTAAATTTTTTTGATGTATTAAATTCCCATCTTCTACATATGAGAGTAAGATTTAGGAACAGAATATTTATCATTCTTTCTAAGAGCACCATCTTCAATTTCATAAAGAGTCAAAAACAAACAAAACTACAAACTTGAAGACATGGTGCATTAAAAGATGAAAAAGGTAACTTTTTCTGTCCTGTTCCAAGCATAGCATAAATTCTTCCTTAAGCCAAAGTAACTTCATATGACATAGTAAAGAAAAACTAGGATGCAGCATCCTGAATGTGGAATGATTTATGTGCCTTCAGTTTTTAGGAAAACTAAATGTCCAAGTTTTTAGGATTTTCCTGGACATTCAACTACTTGCATTTGTAAATAGGGGTGGTAAATGTTGTTCAGATATTCCCTGTAGCATTTTGATCTCCAGGAAAATCTAGAACTGCCTTTAGCAGAAATCTCTGCATCTAAAACTTGGAAAGGTAGACCTTGGACTTTCCATATTATTTGGAAGATTTTTCATGTGATATCTGACTTAGTTTGGGAAACTATTTTATTTCCTATTATGATCTGGCTGACCTGGAAGGGGATAATGATCAAAAATATTTTTTCTTATTTTCTTATGCTCTGAGGTCTTTGGCAGCATTTGTCAGATGCTGCTGAAAATACTCCACCACTTCTTAGTTGGAGGGACTCTTCAACAAGAGGGAGAAATCCAAGATGAGGCTCGTTCCTCCCACTGCTTGTGCCTGGCTGCAACACATCATATCAAGCTCCATCTTTTTCCATTGTCTAGAATATTGTTCTTTTTTTAAGCTGTGTGAAAATTACTTTTTAAATATTTTAACCAAGGCATAATAGGCCTATAATAAACTGTATATAATTAAAGTGTAAAAGTTTTAAAAAATTTGATCATATATATATACAGATATATATATGTTTGTGGTTGTTTGATGGCTATCCTATTTTACATATGTATATGTTTATATATATACACATGTTTATATATGTGTATATAAGTGTGTATGTGTATTTGGCTATCTGTATTTAATATATGTATATATATTTATATTTGTGTGTATATACACATGAGTATATGTATGTGTGTATATGTATATGTACATATATGTGTGTATGCACACACACACACACACACACACAAACACACACCAGTTATACCATCACTACAAAGGAACAAATACAGCAATCTCCAAAAGACTTTTCATGACACTATCTAATCCTTCCCTCACACTCCATCTGCCTGTCATGTCTCCAGTTCATTATTTTAACACAAAAAAGGCAATTATAATTGCTTTTATGTCCTGCATCTCACCACCCTCCTCAATTCCAATGACTCTAAAATTTGGTCTCTTAATATCCTCCCAGAGTTCTTGTATATTCTGATCACAGTTACTTATTCTCTTTTCTCTAATGCTGTCTGAATGTCCAAGGCAGCTTTGTCTTCCAGGTCTGGATTCTGTACTGGGCCTGGTCTACTCTATTACAGAGACTTTCACCTGAACATTTTATTCAATTCATTGTGTTTTTCATTTTCATGATTGCCGTTTCGTTCTTTTCCAATCTCTCTATCTCCTTATTAAATGTCTTACTCATTTTATATAATGACTAATTTGTTCGTTTTTTTTCTGTGTTCCCTTGAAATTCACTGATCATTTTATAATCTTCAAATTCATTATCTGGTATGTCATCCATTTCAATATTTTTGGAGTCAATATCTTCACTGCATTGGGTTTTATGGAACAGTGAGGATGGAGTTCTCTTCCACTCTTATGTGTGGTCCTTTTTGGGGCACAGCCTTCTCATGACAAAGTGTTTTAGAGTGATCTAGATTGAGACCACTTGTAGGTGTCACACCTACAGACTTTGTGTCAGTTCTCTGTTTTTGCTGTAGCAGTGGAAGTCTGTGAGTAGGACCAGGGGGACTTCCCCTAGCCATTCTTACTTGGGGCCTGGTTGTTAGTTTGGGTTTTTGTCACTTTTATTCTTTGTATGAACGTATAGTTGAAATTTGGGTGCCATGAATTTGTGTGTGGAACAGTTGGGCTGTCTTTTGATTGAGTTTAGATCAGCAACAGAGTCTCAGCCCTTTGAACTTATAGTTCCCTATAGATTCCTAGCACCTCAAAGAAAAGGGAGAAACAAACATTAGCAACTGATGCAAACAATATACAGATTTAAAATAAATGTCCAGTTCCTATTATGACATCTAAAACATTAATTACCACAAAAATAGGAAGGGTAGGGTCAACAATTGCCAACAGTAAAACCAGTAAATAACCTTGAACTGGATCTGGCATTAAAGTAATCAGCAGGTGTCCAACTATGTCATCCACAACACTAATAAATGCAACAACATGAATGGTTGGGGTTGGAATTATATAAATCATATAGTTTCAAAGGATGTTAAAAATGCAGCTCATTATTAGAAAAGAAAATGTGATAGGAAGGTAGCAGAAAGTTTACAATGTTCAAAATGCAAATAGAATGCAGAAGAGATAGAGTGGGTGATAGTAAAAGGAAGGAGGAGAAAAATGGGAAAAACGACGTGAATGGAGAAAGAGAAAATAAGAGAATTTAGTTGTTAGTGGGAGGATTGAAAGAGAAACTAAAACAAAACAAAAAATTAACAAACCTGAAACCTTACCCCTCCAAAGAAAAGGCAAGGAAAATGATCTACATTTTAAAATGCTAAAAATGAGAAAAGAACTAAAATATGTGTATTTACACATGTCCATGAACAAATCAGCCTAGAAAGAATACACACACACATTCAAAAAAAATTCTCAATGACAAATGAAAGAATTGACTCCATTGGTCAAATTAGATGTTGAGGATGTGTAACCACAACTGCTTATGCCCAACAGTTCTTCTTTCCATTTCTTTTGGACTATGTACCTACAGAAAGAGAAAGAGTAAGGGCTGGAGGTTGTCAACCCCTTCTCTTTTCTGTTGCTTACCAAACTGCTGGAGCTGCAGTGGCTAAGACTAAAGTCTGTTCAAATAGCTCTCAGATTCCCTTCTCGTCGATGTAAGGTAGGGCGGAATGAGAACTATCAGAATTTTGTCTGCACAGACCATGTCAATGCATTCCCAGAGGATGTGGCAGAGTTCTGTGAGGGGAGTTCTGACTTAGGAACTCTGAGAAGTGGGATTTAGGCCTAATCAGGCCTCAGTGGCTTTTTGGGTGGTGTCTGCTCTGGAGAGATTAGATCTACCTGCCTTTCCTTCCAGGCTGTTGCATTGCTGATCTCTGTGGGGAGTCTGGACCTCAGGAGCATCTTGAGATTTCTACCTGAGGGGCAAGGGAGCCATTCCTCCACCCACTCTGATGCTCATGAACATAGGTTTCCCGGGCTTCGTCCCTGAGCCTATTATCCACATCCATGTGTTTCGATTCCTAACCTACTTCAGCTGATCATGGGAGCCTCCAGATTCAAAGGAAAAGCCAGTTGACTCCCTTTCCTTTCTCTGACTTGAATCCCTGTGGGTGCCATCTTTCCTGTGCCTGTTTCATTTACATACTGCTAAGTTTACCTGAGGTCTCACGTTAGGCACTTAACCAGGTAGTAAGGCAATGTTCCCTAAAACCTCCCAGCTCCCTCAGATCTCTGTGGCCAGTTGAGAAATACAAAACAATTTTCAAACACCAGTTTAAGGTGCAGCCTCTGGATCGACTAAGTTCAGGCTTCTTTTCTGATCTACAGGTTTTTCTGTATGAAATCTCTCTGCTGCGTTTCTCTCTGTGTTCTCCCTCCCCTTGGAGGTGACCCTGAACTGCTGCTGCCACTGTTGCCACAACTGGCTGGGCTCCAATGTACTCCTTCAGTGCACCTGAAATTCTGAGTCTCTCATATACTCTGACTGTCCAATATTGAATTTTAGCAAAATCCCTCTTTCACCTGTCTTGCTGAGAAGCAGTATTCCTACTGCTTGAATTCCAAGCCACAGAGCAACTAGGAATGCAACCTTCCTCGAATCCACCATCCTGAAGCTCCTGTTTTTATATTCTGTCAGCAAGTCCCAACATTTTTGTTAGCTATGGGTCACATACAATTGATTTGTCTTATTATGGATCATATTTTTCTGCTAGACACAATGAGTTTTACAGTGTTGGGTACTAAATGCTTTGTGTATCCATAAACATTCCTGAGCTTCGATCTGGAATGCAATTAAATTACCTGTAGTCATATAAAGTAGTGTTTGCTCTAGGTCTAATTATTGCACACTGCCGAGACGAGGAAGATCATCTATGTACTTGATTCAATGACCCATAGATTATTGAGGTTTTCAGTTTTTTTGGTGGGAATAGAAAAATTCTCTGCCCTGTGTAAAATCTGGGTACCACCTGCTCTAGTGTTTTTGGACAGTTCTTTACTAGGCCAAAGTAACTTTCTCACAGGTATACACTAAGCAATATCACACGGATTACATGAAGAGGAGTCTTCCTTTGTGAGACTCCTCTTCTCAGGGACTCTAGCTGTCTTAGTCTCTCCATACAGTCTCAGCTCAACCTGAGGGAGCTCCACTCAGGGAAATCATAGGGCTGTGACTGTATCATTTCTCTCTGCCCAGCCCTCTAGCTTGCAGACACTCTCCAGGTAGGAGCCTGGGGCAATCACGGGTCTCACTTGATTTGATTTTTCTTCCACAGGGATCTGTGCCTTTCCTCAGTGTCTCAGACATTATATGTTTTAGCCTATGGTTCAGATGTTTTAGGCTGCAGAGTGAATCTAGGCTTTGGTACTCATCAGAGACAGAAAGAAAGTACCACATTCCAATTTTTTTCCCCATTTTTATTCTTAAATAATATACTGTTTTTGTTTGTTTGTTTTTTGTTGTTTTGTTGTTTTGCTTTTTCCTTTCTTTTTTTTCCTTCTTGAGTTATTGTGTTTTAACTGGATTTTAGAAACTGGGGGAGGTGAGAGAAAAGAGAAGCATGTTCTACAGGTTCCAACATAAATGTATGATAATCCCTTAGAGAGCCAACTCAGACTGCAGGACACTGCCAGAAAAAGCTGGTGACGAAGGTGCACAGGCCAAGAGAAGAACAAAATGACAAAATAACACAATAGCAATGGAAATCTGGAGTAAGAGGCATATTACAATTATGAGGAAGTTGGGAATAAAAGTAACTGGAAAATTAACTTGTATAACAGAATGGTTGTTAGAGCCATTTTCTGAGAGAACACAAATATTGATATGGCTTTGAATGAGAATGAGGGTGTCGACAGGGAGAGAATGAGATTTTATTTTAGATAGGTTTCATTTGGATTGACTCAGGTGATCAGTAATTGAATCCTGAAGGTAGAAATATCTGTCATGATTCAGAAAAATCCTGGATTAGTTTTCAGTGAGCATATAAGTAAAAGGCACAACCACAGGATTGAATAGTTTAGGTTTCCCTTAAGGACACTACTTCTTAGAAGAATTGAAGGGAAAAGAAGAGGAAAAAGAAGGAAGAAGGAGAGGAGAAAAAATTATTTATGATGGGAGAGGAGAAGTGGCATTAAAATCCTACATCATGCATAAGGAAGAAGTTCTAGGGTAAGAGACAAAGGCAGAATAGTTAAATGTGCATCAGAAGAATCCACAAAAATTAGTTTGAACTGCAACTTGTTCGGTCTAATTAGGAGTTATTTGGTCTAACAATTCATAGATTGTTATTGATCAAGTTATGATTGACCTTGGGAGAGTCATGCATGTGGAGGCAATATTACAATGGGACAAGCAATGAATAGTAGTTGAAGAATGGGAGCAATCCAGCACCTAGCATTGTTCCAAGAAGTCTATAATGACAGAAGAACTGGCTAATGACTAGACACAATGGTGAATGATGTTTCAATTTGACTTTTATTTTTGGAGGGCAAACATAGCATGTATTCCACGCATTTATGAGTGACAGGTGTTTTAGGAAATATATGCATTTATGTTTGAATGTAATGGGACAGTTAAAAAAAAACAAATTAAATTTAAGAAAGGGCATTTGGTGAATAATGGAGTAGCATCCAAAGGAGACAGCAGAGAAAGTGATCACAGTCTAATAGGATCATTAGTCTTGAAGAATTTGCTGAAATTCATGTGTACTCTGATCTTTTGAATTTATAGATTAAATTGTTTATATGAGCACCCAAGAGGTATATTATTTGTTTAAAGGAAGTTGGAGACTGGTTTTCAATGGTGTCCACTGTCCAATTCTAATGACTATTTGACCACTATATATATACACACACATACACAGACACACATATATATTTATTTATATATATATACACTTTTTATGTATAAAGTGCCTATATATAAAATAAATAAACATGAATAATAAGTATATAAAATAAAATATAAATAAATATATAAAGTAAAATAAATATATAATAAAGACTTAATTAAACAATGAGACAATTCTTGCTAACTATAACTTGATACCACTCACTTTTCTTTATCACTTCTGTACCCTCCTTCTGGCCTAAGTCATCATCATCTTTCACTTGGGTCACTACCTTTACTGCCTGACCAGTCACCTTGCTTCCTCCCTTGACTGCACATTAAAAGAACACTTTACAATTTAAAATTGTAGCAAGTCACCCCTCTCCTCAAACCTGTTTCCCTGTGGGAATAGAAACCAATGTTCTTAAACTGTGCTCCACACCCCTGCACTCTCCCTCGGTCACTTCCTCTGAACTTGTCTCCTGCTACTGTCCCTGTCTTCCGTTCCAGCCTCACCTGATCCTCATCACCTCTCCCCATGCTCTGCTTTAGACTCTGCATTGGCCCTTCCTACTGGCTTTTTCCACTGTCTGAAATCTGCTTTCTTCAGATATTTATCTGGCTGCATTTCTCACCATCTTCAGGTCTGTGGACCCTACCCATCTTCAGATCTTTTCCCACATCTCCCTCAGTGAGGCTTAATCTGACCTCCATTTATAACTGTAATTGTTCACCAACTTCTTACCCTCTCCACTACCTTTACTTGACTTTATATACAGTTATTAATTTTATTATTAAATTTCATAAATTTCCATTATAAATGTATTAATTTAAATTATTAGATTCTGCATTAACTGCCTTCACTATTGCCATGACTTTTACTCCTTTGTTGTGTGTATTGTCTGCCTCCACTAATCTGCCAGTCCCAGGATGGGGAGACATTAATCTGTGTTGGTTTTCTGATATATTCATGTACCCAGAAGGGTACCTCGCACAGCATTTATTCACTAAATATAAATTTAAAATTTTTAAATATAAATGACACCATAGTCTTAAATTGTGCGTGTGCCCAGACCTGTTCAATCCACAAAAGCACTTCCTGGTTTGCTCCATTCAAACTAAGCCCAAAGAAGAAGGCTGGCTCCACAAACAGTCCACAGTATTCCTGCCACCTAACGGTCCTCCCTCTGGCTAGTCTCCAGTCACCTTTATGTCAACTTTCTCCATTTTGTTGCAATGTGAATCTCTCATCAAAATCATTGTAATTTTTAAACTTCCTTTCATTTCTTTGGTCAAAAAATATGCAAAATATTCCAGAAAACCTTTGGTTAACTGTGACCTCATTAATTCCTAACCTATACTCTGGACTTACGGTATATCTTCAAAGAATGGCTCAGAAATGAAGAGCAGAATAATTGTGGCTTTAATTTTGGGCTATATTTTTCTCTCACCCTTTAAATACTAAGACATCAAAAATGACAATATAAATAAAACCATAAAGATGTTATTTCTTGCAATACATACATATGTAGAATATATATGACTGGATAACTGGGTGTATATATAGTTTCCCTTGGAATGTATATATATATATATATATATATATATATATATATACACACACACACACACACATATATATGTATATACATATGTATATATAATATATGTTAATATATAATATATACATATGTATATATACATATTAATAACATATGTATTTTAGCTTTTATTATTGTCTTAGCTCTGCCAGAAAAATTCCTGTAAACTCAAGTAACTCATAAACCATTTTAGACATTAGTTTCCTCATCTGTAAAAACAACAGTCACAAAGAAAAACGATTGTTGGATTAGACAATTTCTAATTTGTTTTTAGTTGTGTAATTCTGATAATCTATTTAAAAATCATATAAAGTATTATCTCAAATTGCCCCAATGTTCCACTTAATGAAAACATTTGAATCCCATTGTTCTCCATTTACTCCACACACAGTTCTTCCAACAACTGTTTGTGTGATTGCATTTAATGATTTGTTACAGTTTCACTAGATAGATAGATCTTGGGTCAGAGACCTCATTCTAATTTATGCTTGTTAACACTGAAATTTATTTATGGCAATGAATAAATGATAGTGTAGCAACACATTTGAAAATATCTGACTAAGAGACAAGAGTTATTGAATTAATTTGCATTTTTCTTTCTAAAATTTGGACAAATGTTAAGTATTTATGGAAAGAACAAATGCTGTGTATGGCTTGAAGATCTGGTTTCTGTATGTAACACCAGGGTGTTTATCCTTCAAGGTCTCTTTGTGCTGAGATCTTTTTAAAAGCATTGTGGTGTATTAATGTGGCAGATATGAAAGCAATATTGATTCAATTTGACTTTCTACATTTTTTCCTGATAGTTTGCAAAGAAAGAGCAAAAAGAGCTTAAATCAAGCCAGATTCTGAAATTGTGACAGACTGAGGAAAATTAGTGATTAATTATAATTCAGGTTCACAGCATATTTGTTTTTGAATGAAATAAATTTCCATGAAAATTTAAACCAGAAGCAAACCATAATGAAAATCTTACCATGGAGGAATTTAGTATGGTTGATAAAGTCAGTAATTGTTATAATTTCTGAAATCTTTGGTTAGGGAACATATAGTGAAAAACATCTAAAAGCGGTATTTATAAATAAGAACAAAATCAAAAAGCTTAATTTTTAATTCTCCCTATTCCAAAAGCCTCGATTACATTTTCTTGGTTACAATACCATTTAAAATATTTCTCTTTGTGAGGTATACAGTGTTCTGAAAGGAAATGAGCATTTGTAGTTTGACTACATAATAGCAAATACAATTCTGGGCTCTGCCAGGTACTTGCTGGCTGACTCTGTCCAAAGTACTTGGCCATCTGTATTCCCAGCTTCTTTGTGCATAAAATGTAAATACTCATACTCACTCAGTGGCACTGTTGCATTGATTAATTGGCATCCTATGTATAAAGCAGCTGTGATAGAAACTGGTAGATTTTGTATCCAGTGGTGATTCATGTCAAAACTGATTGCCTCTAAGAGGTTCTAGAAAACTTATTTTTTGGTGTTGTTTCTGCTATTATGCATTTGTTTATTATTTTAAAAATTGAGATAATTTAATAGCAGTTCAAATGCTTAAGTTTAGAAAAGATAGTGATTGAATGGGGTGTAGAATGGGAGAAGTGGTAATGGTAATTAAACTATTAGGATATTGATAATTATTTTACTTTTCTTTTTTAGTACCTTGATTCTGAAGTAAATGCAAGTTTTAATACTGAACAAATAGTGATAAAGCAGAAAAAGAAATGTGTAAAGTGATCACGTTATATAGAAATCAATACATATGTTAAAGAGACAATACTGCCTCCAGGTATGGTGGCACACACCTATAATCCCAGCAGCTCAGGAGGCGGGAGGATCACAAGTTCAAAGCCAGCCTTAGCAAAGGTAAGGTGCTAAGCAACCTCAGCAAAAGCAAGGTGCTAACTTTTATTTAGAGACATTGTCTCTAAATAAAATACAAAATAGAAAAATAGGGCTGGGGATGTGGCTCAAGGATCCAGTTCCCTTAAGTTCAATCCCTGGTACCCCCCTAAAAGAAAGAAAGAGAGAGAGAGAGAGAGAGAGAGAGAGAGAGAGAGAGAGAGAGAGAGAATAATGTTATAAAAAGGAAATATCAGAAACATGATGTAATCCATTATGGAAACTTTAAAGAAAAAAAGTTTGAAACAAATATTAAAAGAAGGGAAAGATATTAGTGTGTGGTAACAATAGTGATAAAGTCATTCTTAAGCTTTCATTGTTACTTTGCTTGGAAAGGTACAGTGTTGGGACAAGAAAATTCCTACTTGGATCTGGTGCTAGTCTGGGGTCATATGAACTAAATTTCACTACAAAATGAAGAAAATATAGGAAATACTCATAGTAACATTCTTTTTCCAGATTTATTCTGGAAAAAAAGAACACTTTTTCTTCATAGGTTTTAGATCACCAGTGAGTCACAGTTTTAACTTAAAAATGCTTCTTTTCTATTTCAAGTGTTACTTGTATGTCATTTCTCATATTTAATATGACCTTTATATGAATATTAATTGCTGACTATCAGAAAAATGTGACAGTCCTCTTGTACATAACAGATTTTTCTTGTGGATATGATTAATGGTGAATAATTCACTGATATTAGAAGTAGTACATATTAATTAGTATCTTTTCCCCAGAACACACACAATTATTACATCTTTTTTCTCCTCCATGAAATCTTTTAGTCCACTCCAACTCCATAAATAGCTAATATTCAAGCTAAAGTGTCAAAACGAGTAGTGTGATTTTATTTAACAGTACATTTAATTCATTTTGTAGCTACTATATAAAGTTTCCTCTTTTTTATTCATCAAACAGTGGTTGAATATTTAGAATGCATTGGAGATAAAATGAATTCATTAGACACCAGATGTATACTGCATACATCCTGACTTCAATGAACACATGGTAGAAATAGTTATAAACTACTTAACTACATTATTGTAAGAAGAGTAACAAAAGTCATAAAGAAACAATTGTGGGGGACAGATAAATGAGTAGCTCGGTCTGTATCATATCTATATTCTTGGAGAGGTTTATGTAAAAGAACAATGTGGGAATTCACACCATCCAGATAGGTCAGTTTTGAGAAAACAAAGAAACTCTACTCACAATGTAGGGGACCAAATAACTAGCCAACAAAATCATATCCTTGACAAAAAGTATTATTTTCAAATATGTACTTAAAAGTTTTGTAAGAACCAGGTGTTGTTGGGGTCATGATTGCTTTGCTCCTTTGTTCAAATCTGATCATGTGACTGTCACAAACTTTTTATTAGTGGGATGTTTTGCTGGTCATTGTAGACAAAAAAGAAAACTGTGGCAGGCAACCTGGTTACAGCAACTTGCTTCTCTAAGACATCATTCCCCTTCAATTCAGAATACCTGCACAATTGGGGTGAATCTGGTTAAAACATGTTCAAATGAGTTTCCACATTAAAAAATGGACCATTTCAACAACAAGAGAAATAAGACAGATTAAATTTGAAAGTGAGAATCTAAAAAATACTGTCACACCATCAGTGGCATTTTTGCTTCTTGAGGAAATCAAAAGGTTGAAAGTGAATCTCGTTCATAGCTCTGAGACGTATTCCCACCTGCCCTGTTACAGAACCTTGACTGAAATCTGTTCTCCAATATCAGGTGGCAAATATTAAACGTCAGTGACTTTTTAAATTTTTTTATCAATTGTTTTAGATTCTTTTAAATTTATGTGAGTTTTTAAATTTTTAATTCATAGGAGCTTTAACAATCTAACTGACCAAATTTCTAGGTTTCTTTGAATGGGCTTGTAACCCAAAGGAGGGCCCTAAACCAACAAAATCTAAATCTACCATTTATCATTTATGTCATTAAAACAAAACAAGCAAATAAAACAGATTTAAGATTTGTTCATAACTGTGTACCTCTAAAAATAATGAGTTTACCTAGACAGATAGAAATAAGTCCCACAGTACATTTTCTTCTCTGGTTAGCACAAAATCTGCCAGATGCCTACAAAGGCTATTTCATTTTCCTTTCCTGATTCACTTGGCATTAATTTGGCAATCTGCTTATGTCTTTGATTCTGTTCTTCCTAACTCTATATCCTGGCACTTGCAATTTTTGACATTTGAGTCTTCATTTTTTCTACCTCTCTCATGTATTATACAGTCATATATAATACAGCTACATAATTCTGAGGCTTTATACAAGTACAAAATCTCTAAATCTTTGACTTCAAGTATGATTACAACATACTTACAACATATTTATTCTCACAATTTATAATGCATACATTGCTTTTAAAAGATACCAACATTATTCATAATAGTAATTATTTCTAACTAAGAATATACTTTTGCAAGATATTATTACTAATTGTGAAATATTGAGGGTTTTCTGGTATTTAGGGGATAATTATATAAAAATGAATCATTCTAGTTTGATTCATTTATTCAGTATATTATATTAATATGTTTTAAAAAGTTGATATTCATATTTTTGTATTTCTAGAAATAACCATATATTGTCAGACCCTATCACATATCGGTAAACACATTCTTCTTTTTTAATTTTTTTTGTTTTTACAGATGCATTTTGATTCATCGTACACAAATGGGGTACATCTTTCATTTCTATGGTTGTGCACAATGTAGATTCATACCATTTGTGTAATCATACATGTACATAGGGTAATTTTACTGAAGTCAATTTATTGAATCTTTATTAGAAATGTGAAGCCGTGTTCATTAAATCCTACATTGTCTACTTTTACATCTTATTAAATAACTATGGAGTTGGCTATTCTATTTCTATCATTCCTCTGTCACCTGTCGAATTTGTGTATCATTACCATTCTTGTAATTTGGGCTTAATCTGTTAAATTCTCTGTAATACTTTGAATTGGACACCTTTTCTACACTATGTATTTAAGTAAAATTGAATTTTTCTAGCATATATACAAGGCTGTAGTGGTTGTCAAAATATTTCCATCTTTCTATTCAGGTAATCAAGGACACTGTCCTGAGCTACTACCATATTCCTATAAATGACTTGCCTTTCAGACCCTTTTTTGGACCTTCTACCTTTTTAGGTCCCCAGATATGGCCAGGATTCAAATAAGGCAAGGCATGTGATTTCTTGGTAGGCAATATTTAAGAGGGCTCCAAAAAATCACTAATCACAAAAAAATAGTTCTTGTAATATAGGAGGAAGATCATAGGAACCAAAGGAAACACTGAGATGGTTTGGGGCCATGAACAGGAACAATGTGGGCTTCTGTGGGATCTTACCTTCATTTAATCATACCAGTTTATTAAAAACCCTCAAATATTCATCCATGATAGATATTGATCTCATTTCTATTATGATACATAGAAATGTTATAAAGCTGATGCTTATAAAACAATTGCCTGGCTCTAGGCATAATTCCAATTGCATAATAACTTAATGGGTGGTATAATTTTCATCATCATCTTTATTTTAAAGGTAAAGAAGCTGAAATCTAACAGGTTGTTTCTTGCTTCTATAGTAGAGCTGTAATTGACAGCTGAGCAATTGAATACCTTTTCTTGAGTACCCACCTATGCATAGTCAGCTGGTCTGAAGAATTAAGTGGGAATCCAATTCATGATTCTCATGACTTGGGAAAAATGGAGATATGGATTATGTAACCAACTCACAAAGTATTGTGAAAACTTCCTCTGATCTAATTTTGTTTTTTAAGTAACCTCTTGTTCCTTTCTGGTTGCTTATAAGATTTGTGTGTTGGTATTTGTGGATTGGAAAAACTGGAGAAAGTCATAGCATTAACAAGGGAGAATTCAAAAGAAATTATTGTTTTCCCAAAAACTACTTATTATGTAATAACTACCAATTTAATTGAGGGAAGATAATTAAAAGAGGCTACTGTTACTTAAAAGTTATGTCATCAATGGAAGAAACATTCAGCAAGTAAAAAAACAATTTCTAAAAATGAAACATCATAGCAATAATTTCTAAAACTCAGCAAGTGATTTGGACCTTGAGAGCTTGTTTGAAGGTTCTAGCAGGGAAGCAGCTACTCATATACCCTTGACCAAAGAAGAGTATTCCTCTATGGGGGAAGGTCATCCTCTTGGACCTAGGGCACAGCTTCAGGAGGGATGCACTTGGAGCAATGAGGGAGGAAGGGGACCCTCGCCTACCCAGTCAGATCAGCTGAATCAACCCTGACCATCATTTGACAGATGTCAAAGCCAGATCACCCTCACATCTTCAGCAAGTGATTTAGAAATTTTTAGAATGATCAATTGATAACATACATTATAAATTATATTACTTGGTAAGCAGATTTGAATAAATTATACTTCTGTAGCTAATAGAATGCATTATATATTTTAAATTGTAATTTTTAAGTTATCTGTAAATAAATTTAAGATTTTAAACTAGCTATAAAATACTTAGAATTTTACCCCAGAATGCAAGGTTAAAAATGACCTTACAAACAATTAAATTATTGCTTTCTAGCACTGGTCAGTTTTAAGTATATCCCTTATTGACTTTTTAATCAATATTTGTTTAGATTTACATGCATACTCTCTCTGTACACATACACAAACACACCCACACATAAAATTACTACTTTTCTTTCATCTTACCTGGGTTCAACTATTTTTTTTTCTCCCTGAATAATATGCTTAATAACTCTCCCATGGAATGATAACACATACTTTGATTTCTTTTTAATTCTCTGAATTATTTGTCAAAATTAGCTATATTTTACTCTTATTCTGTGATAGTTCAGTTACTTTCTGCCACAACACTGAAAATATCATTCCATGAAATTTTTGGCGTTTCCTGTGTTATTATGAAAATTTCCATCAGTCTAATTGTCATTGTTTTGTAGGTACTCTCAACTCTTTCTGGATGCTTTTGTAGAACATTTGTCTTCAGTGTTCTATGATTTTATTTTAATATATTTAATTATGACTTTTTAAAATTTTGCTTAAAACATGGAGGATTTTTAAGATCCATGTTTTTCCCCAGTTCTGAAAATTTTTTTCAAATATTGATTCTCTTCTATTATTTCTATTCCTTTGCTCTGAAAATGCTTTTATAATATAACTTGAACATTTTCTTTTTATTATTTGTTTCCTTTCCTATCTCACCTCTCTCTGCTGAAATGTGGGAAATTTCCCAATGGCTGCCCAATTACTTTTTTAAATTTTTTCTATAAATTCTGAGTATTTCATATCTCTCTTTATGTTTTTCTTTTTCCATAGTTTGATTATTTGCTCAGGATACCTACGTCTTATATTTCTTGAATCATTTTTAATGTAATTATGTTGAAAAAAACTCCTTGAGGTTGAAATTTCAAAATCTCAAGTTTTGGGGAAATACATATGATTTTTCAGTAATAAATATTCCTTTTTAAAAATGGATTGTTTTCTCTGTTGTCTGTAATATTTTGAATGGTCCCAACCTGACTGACACAAGTTCTTTCTCCCCTAGGGACCTGAGATGTTTTCCAAATATTTCTTTTCCTTCAATTCTGAGATGTTCCAGCAATTGATCAGTTTATGCTAATTTATCAGTTAGGATTTTCCTCTATTATAAAGTAGTTATAAGTTCCACTCTCAAATTTACATTTAGATCACATATTAAATTGTTTTCCATAGGAGAAAAATGATTCTCACCCAGTTCTAAAGGGAAACAAGTCACTGAAAATCATGTGCCGTTCTTTAGTCCCATTGCCCTGGGTTGCAGCCTTTAATCTCCCAGCTACGTGGTAATATCCCCTCCAAGTTCCCTTCTCCTGGTAGCCTGGTGATCCTCCAGACCTGCCATGGTCATTGTTCCTGCTCCTCCTACTGTGCCACATAGTTTCCTCTTCATTTCTAGACCCTGCAGGTTTCCTTTCCTTTCTGTGAGTTTGGACAATTTCTGAAAATGATGTATTTATTTTTCCCAGTATCTTTTATTGTTTGTGTGGGTGATACTTCTGGCCAGCCTGATCTACCACTTTGCCAGAATTAGGCAGATTTCTTTTAGCATTATTATTTCAAAGCAGATTTTCTTCTATACTTGGGTAGAAGCCATCCCTAATCACAGAATAATTTTCAACAAGGCTTATTTCTGCGCATCGGTCTGAAACTCTATGTGTAAAAAAAAAAGAGCCAGAATAATATATACATGCAAGAGAATCAAATGGTGAGAGATGAGATGCAACAGCAACTTAGTATATCTGTAATATCCTTCATATTAATGGGGACAAAACTATATGGGGAGAGGACTGAAAAGACCTAAGCTGTCCTGAGTGGGGACATTTACAGAGAAGCCTGCAAGGAAGCCTATTGTGCTTAGCAGGCTGGTGTAAAGTGGTAGGACACAGAGCTTTTGAAATACGCATTTTATAAGAATCATTTTAGGAGCTTCTTAAAAATAACCATTCTTGGGTCCTGAAAATTTTTTCATGTATTTAGCTGGGCCTAGGGATCTGCACTGTGACCAGCACTGTGGGTGATTCAATGCTGGTGGTTTAGGGTATATTCAGTTGCTTTGGGGAAACACTGGGAAAAGGTAGAGTTCAAAAACTAATAGTGGGGAAGGAAAACTGGTTCATAAAGTGCCTTGAAAACTCCAATAAAAATCCTATGCTTTATCTAGAAGAATGACAAGGAACTTGATAAAAATCTCAAAAGTGCAATATGATGGACAACTGTATACTCTAAGATTTATTTATAAATAGCACAAACTAAATACCTGTTCAATTTGCTTAGAAATCTATGTGAAGCAAGAATTAAATCAGAGGTTTTCAAACTATGACCCAAGAGGCAAATATTGTTTATTTTTGCATGACCCCTGAACTTAAAAATGGTTTTAGAGGATGGTGAACAAGATACACACATACACACACAACAAAAAGTCTTAGGTCAGTTTCTAGGAAAGAATCCTGTTTTATTTTGGAGCTTTCTAGAATAGGACCCACTCTCTAAATTTCACAGAAGCTACTAATGTGAGGTGACCTGAAACATAACAAGGAAGGCCACCACCGTAATCTGGTATTTATTTGCGCTAAGTAACTTTGCTCACAATTGAATTAGTCCTTAACATTTAAGGCCATTTTAATCTCCATTTTATACTTCTTTGGGAATAGAAAAATATCTCCTTTTCAAAACCTGCAAAGCTCTGGGTTTCTGGAGTCCTTTCATTTCCTTTTAAACCAGTGAAGTCTTTACCAAGTTCATTTCCTTGTCCTTGCAATAACTAGCCAAATACAGGAGTTAACAATGCATGCTTTATGGTTCATTTTTCCAAATCCCACGTCCTCTAGAGTTATAGACAGAATAAGAACACAGTGTACATTTCAAGTTATAGTAGGTGAGAGTTTTATTAAATGTTTTGTAATTACATAAAAGGAATATTCAGCAAAGTCCTACTGTATCTTTTATTTCCTGCATTCAAGTAGTTAATGTTACATATTGCATATAAGAAATTTATATATTTTGTTCTTTTTTTCTACAATAATGTTAAAATTCATGTCAATGATTACTTATATAGGTCATGACAGCACATGTCCATGCGGTGAAAACCATTATTTATTGAAATATCAGTGGTTTGTCTCAATAATGGTCTATATCTGATTCACATTAGAGATTGAAACAGTTTGATTAGCTCTTTACATCAGATTCCCTTCAACAGATAACTCAGGAATCTGAAATCCTATTATAATATGTCTTCAAAATACTGAAAACCTTTTATCTTGCTGAATTGATAAAAGAGAGAAAGTGTACCAAGTTACTTAGGGGTCTTTAGAGGTAAACACAGATGGAGAATATAATAATTCCACTCACATTCTGTTGGCTAGTCTAGTCAAAAAGCCTCTTCTGCCTGTAGGGAGGCTGAATATGTGATTTAAGTGTATGTACAGAAGCAAAATGAAAAGCATTTATGTAAGCACATTATAATACTGCTGCAATGCATGTGATAGAAGGCCACACAGCCAATAAAATGTAGCTGAAGGAAATACAATAAACCCCTGAAGTTTGTGAAAAGTGTGAAAAAATTTTAAATTCATTACTTGAGGATTGGACATGTGGTTTATAGTACTTTATATGTGTTTTGAACCTTGACTGGTTGAGAGATAATAATTTCCTAAACACATAATTACTTGGCAATTTAATTGCATTTTCAATGTTGAATAAATGTTTATCATTTATGAACTAAAATTTTAATTACAATTTGAAAAGTACTGGCATACCTGTGAATTAGATAAAATAGAGACACCAAGAGTTACTGATACATGGTTACTTTAATATGGACTACATTTCTTTCTCTGTGTGTGTTTGTGTGTGTGTGATAACTGGGGATTGAACCCAGAGGTTCTACCACCCCTGAGCAACATCCCCAGCTCTTTTTTAGAAGATCGAGACAAAGTCTCACTAAGTTGCCCAGGCTGCACTTGAACTTGTGATCCTCTGGCTTCAGATGTCCAAAGTGAATGTCATTTACAGTCATTTGCCACAGTGCCTGGTTGATCTTCAGATATTTCTAAAAAGTCAAAAAATGTTTTGCTTTAAATCTGTGAACACAATGAACATCTAGTACTACTATTGATAAAAGTAATTATTTATTTAAAAGTGATAAAATGTGTTTATATGCTAAGAGTATCATTATATTAGATGTAGTATGTACATATGTAATGGAAATGCAAGAAAAAATCTTAAAAGATTTAAACAATGATTGATTTAATCTGAGAGATTAATGTTTTCCTTTTTAATTTGAAACATGTTTTGTAACATACAGATATTTCTGCTTTAGGTAAAATGCAAACCTTGTCTGTCATTTGTAATTAAGAAGAAGTCATATTGGATTAGGGTGGGCCCTTATTCACTAACTGTATCTTTAGAAGTAAAACTGGACACATACATACTTCCCCAGAGTTGGGGAAGGTCAGGTGAAGATGGAGGAAGAGACTGAAGTGATACATCGTAAACCAAAGAATGCCAAGGATTGCCTAAAATCACCAGAAGATGAAAAAGACGAAGGAGAACTCTTGTCTAGGAACTCCAGAGGGAATACCACTTGTTGATCCATTGAACTCGACTTTGAATCCCGGTCTCCAAAACTATACAAGAATAAATTTCTGTTTCAAGACAAGTAGTTTGTAGTACTTTATTGTGGAGTCTTAAGAAACAAACATAGTGTATATCAGAAGATAAGAAAGTCTGAAAAAGAAGGAACAAACTGTCCACCTAATAAATGGGGGAAAATATCCCAAATTGGTAATTCAAGAAAAATCATAAAACTGACAAATTTTTTATATGACTGATGAGGAGGAAAAAAAGGTACAAACAATGATATCAGAAATAAAAAGAAGCCCATAAACACGTGTGATATGAACAAGTCTGTTTCAAGATAGTTTAAATAAAATGTGAGAAAATACCCAGGAAAAAATAAATGAAACTCATAAAATGACTAAAGCAATGGATTATGGAAATAACTATACTCATAAAAAAACACTAAAGCAGTAATCAAATACTTACATATAAAGAAATCTCTATATACCAATTCCATGGAAAAATTAAAACATAGGCCAACTCAGAACAGTAAAAGGGTTAATATTTTCAAATGTATTTTTAGAAGTTCATTCACCCAAACCTGATAACAAAAGTATGAAAAAGAGAATTTTTACACCAATATCCCCCATGAAAATAGTTAAAAGTTTAACTTATTGTCAAATATAAACTAGGAGTATGCATAACATCATGACCAAAAAATCAGTACTATAGAAATACAATGTTTAATATTAAAAATCACATTGTTTTTGTTCACATAACTCTGTTGGAGAAAAAAATCAAATGTAACCATCGCAATGGACAAAAGACATCTATTTATGATGAAACTTAGGAAATTAAAAATAGGGAATTTCCTTTGTCTTGTCATTGTTTTTTTATAAGACTACATGACAATAATCATGTTTGTGAAATATTCTATTGAATTCCCTTTGACATTGTACTGATGAAATTTTGAAATCTTTCTCTTTGACATCAGAAATAAGAAAAGAATGGCACCATCACCAGGTCTATTAAACAGTTCTTAGTGACATCTGGCAAAAATCAAGAGGTGCGGTATATGCAGCTTAGAAGATGAAGAACAGGCTCTCGTTGCAGATGATTCTCTGTGTATATAGCAAAGTTCAAAAAATTCTGCTAATAAGTTATTAAACTTAATAGGAGATTTAGGCAGATAGTCATATGCAAAACCAACAGATAGAAATTGATTAATATTCCAATAAACAAATAAATAAATTTTATTGCTAAATAAAATTATATTATGTGTTCCCAATATTTTATAAAATGAAATAAAGAAATATACCATTGATTTCCTCACCAAAAATGACCTACATAGAAACAAGTCTAACAGAATGTGTAAAACTTTTCTGAGAAAATGGTGTTTCTCTGAAAAACAATGAAGCACAGAAATAGAAAATATTTCAGGCTCATGGCTTATAAAAACATGAAGAACTAATGTATATACCAAAGACGATTCATATTTAAATAAAGACATTTATTTTTATGACACTTGATCAGTCAATTCTAAAGTTTGTATGGAAATATCGTGGCCACATACCATTAAAGAGCAAAATGGGAAAATGTGCCCAAACAAGTACTATATTTTTTATAGAAGTTTAGTTTGGCATTGCCAATCAGAAAGGAAAATATCCAATACAATGGAATAACATGCCACAAAATTGATAGGCTCAAATTTAGATACCTTTATGTGAAAAGTTGACCTACATATAACAAATAAATTATGCCAATAAAATGTAGGATTCATATCTCACACCAGATAAATTATAATTCCTGGAGTTTGAAGACTTAATGTACATGGCAAACCTATAAAAATATATATGTAAATCTATTTTAAAAGTAAATAAATTTGCAGTTTTGAAATAAGGAAGTATTTCTCAAACAACACAGACAAGTGCTATTTTTGTTTCTTCATCATTTTAAAATTGCTATATAAAATTATATGTAATTATTGTGTTCAAAGTGAGGTCTTGAATTACCTAGTTAAATCTATCTCATTAACAAATCTGTCACTTCACACAAATTATCATTTTCGTGATAAGAATACTTAAACATGTACTCACTGGGAAAATAGTAATATTAAAAATGTGTTTTAAAGAGTGAAAAGATAGGAGAAGTGAACTAACTTGACTATGTAGTTTACAAAGGAAAATATTTAAATGCTTAAAACCCAGAAGATAACATATTTAACCTGATATTTTCAAAGAGCTGAGAATTTAAATCACATTTGATCAAAGGGAAAAAATAAAAAAGTTTTACAATTATTAAGGTTGGTAAGCATGAAAATAAACCCCAGTGCAATAATAGTAAGAATATAAATTCATATAAACATCCTGAAGAGCTAACTGTTATTATTTAGTAAGGGTAAATATATACATATGCTGCAGGGCAATAATTGAATTCCTAGGTATGTACCTTAGCAAGTCTTTTCCATATAACATCTTCATTGTTGAGGAAGGATGCTTTTGGCAGCACTGTCTTCAGTTGCTAAACTAAAACTGACCTAAAACCAAATGACAAATCCTTATAAGAACAAATTCGTACATTGCTGTATATTCGCATAATATAAAATTATATTTCATTGAAATAAATGCATCATGATCACCTAAATCACCATGTATTAATTTCACAAACATGTTGAATGAGAAGAAAACTTAAGCATACATACATGCAGTGTTGCTCCATTTATATCAAGTTTACAAACAGGCAAATTAAATTACATAATTTGGGAATTCATTTACATTTGTTAAAATAATTTTTTAAAAGCAAGAAACTGATTTTTCAAATTTAGAATAAAGCTCCATTTAGGAAAGAGAAATCTGGAGGGAATTCACTATAATTTCAGCCAGGCACAACAGCATAGTCCTCTAATCCAAGCTGTTCCAGAGGCCGAGGAAGGAGGGTCACAAGTTCAAGTCTAACCTGGGTAACTTGGTGAGACCCTATCTTAAAATAAAATTAAAAAGACTGGAAACATAACTCCATATAAGAGTACTTGCCTAACATATGTGAGGCCTTGAGTTTAATCTCCCGTATCACCAAACAAGAAAAAACAAAGATTGTAGTTTGAGAATTATGTTAAAACAACATTTTATTTTAGTTCTAGTTTTATAAATGACAAATTAAGCAGTTACAAATGAAAATTAAAAATGAAGCAGACATATAAAGACAGAATGTTTTTTGTAAAAAAAAATGCCTTTTTAATGATCTAAATTCAAATAAAGCGATCTAATTGCAAGTCAGAGTAAACAAAATGATTGACTTTTTTCTTTGCTCTTATCTAGTTTCTTCGTTTTGATTGGCATTTTGTGAATAGATGTTTACACTATTTTCTGAAGACATAACTGTCCCAAAACAACTGTCAGGTCAACCTGTTTTTCTAGGGTAGTTTTTCTTAAACTTTGTTGTAACTTGTGATCTTGCTAAAATGCACATTCTGACTCAGTAAGTCAATGGAGGCTGATATTCTAACAAGCCTGATAAAGGCCTCTCCCACTAGTCCAAGGAATAGGTTTTGAAGAGCAGAGCTTCAAGTCACATAAGGCAGGTTTGGTATTTTTTCCATTAGAACCCATTTGATAAATGGTAAGTGAAGCGACCAGCGATTTGTCACTCAAGTGGGATACAGTTGGGAGAAAAATGGAATATTTATTTAAAATTGTGCTGGGACACAAGGCATAAACCAGAAAGTCCTCAACAAACTGGGGACATGTATTCTCCCTATCTTTGAGTAATAATGATCTTTCAAGCACTGTAGAATTTAGGACCAGACATTACAGGAAACTTAAATCCCCCTCAATAACATACTTAACATTGTCCTCAAGGAGAACCAACTTAAAACGCATCACAAGTGTTCCAAAGAAAGACCTTTGAGTCAGTGAGTAGAGGTTTATATTTCGTGAAATGCACAGTGGAGAAAAAGTTATGCCCCAGTTGCTGTGGGTGTAAATTTCCCATCTGCTGCTAGCTAGACAGTCTGGACCCCAGATTCTTCTTGCTCCCGAAATACTTGTAAGACATGGTCTTATTCCATTTTAATGATATCATCTCTACTTTTGGCATTGTTTTATCTCTCATGCATTTTTAAAAAAATTTTTGACCTTAAAATGAATTTTTTCCTAACTTCTTTTTCTTTTTTCTATGATTTTAAAATCGCCTACAAATCAGTCTATTAAAGCAAAGCAATAATTTTAAATAAACTCATAATCTTCAGATTCCATAATGAATTGCTTGTGTTTCTGGTAAGTAACTCATAATGTGTTTTGGAAATCATTTCTCTTAGATGTTTTCATTCTTAATATGAGTATGAAAAATAGGTGTTGGAGTTTTAAATTACTTGATGAATTTATCTATAAAGTACTTTGTTGAAAATATAAACATTGAAGGTAGTGACCAGGAAAACAGAAACAACAACAACAAAAACTGCATTTTTATAAAGCAAAATGGAAATAACATTCAGGTAATTTGTAATAATGCCAATGGAAACTAATGCATGATTTTTTAAAAAAAAAATTTAGTTGTACATGGACATAATACCTTTATTTTATTTACTTAATTTTTATGTGCTGCTGAGTATCAAACCCAGTGTCTCACATGTGCTAGGAAAGCACTCTACCACCGAGTTACAACCCCAGCAGGGCCCTAATGCATGATTTTATACTTAGAAAAGACATTTATATAAATTTTTTAAAAATGACATTAGAAAATAAAAGGGGTTAAAACTATGGCAACAAGAATTAAAGTGAAAAAGCTAAGGTTCTTTTTGGTTGAGTCACTAGACTCTTCCTATCTTATCTGCAAAATGTCATGAATGACAGTAAAGAAAGTTATCCTGCAGTTTAAAAAGAGATCATGTGGAACCTCACTTAATATTTCTATTCATTTTCAAATGAAATGTTTTTTAAGTAGTAGAGCTGAATATTATGGTCTTTGATTGTTAAAAAGTTTTTAAAAATCATATTTAATACTGAAAGAACCTTCAGTTTGAGGTATGATTCTTTTGATAATGACATATGGTTTTCAGGAAAATAGCAGAAACTGACATTCCAGAAAAACAAAATGAGTGATTCACACCCCAGCAAAATCTAATATCACTTCCAGGATATTAAATACTTCATGTGCCAAATTAGTCATAGATTTTGGCCTTCCTGCAAGAGGTACTACTGATGTTCTTAGTGTTTTTTTTTTTATTTTTTAAAAAATTCTAAAGAATTTATTAACATATGAAGAATTGATAATGAAATAGCATTTTGACATCTGAATCATTTATTCTTCATAAAACTGACAGAGACTTGACTTTGGAGAGTTTCTAGAACTAGCTACCAACTACCACGCACAAATTCCTCTAAGGAATGATGTCCATCACCTGCCTTCCTTCTTGTATTGTGATGATCAGGATCTGAGGAAATTCTACCTACAAATGCATTGAGTCATGTTTGGGATGCTTCTATTTATTAAATAATCTATGCTGCTCAATTTAACACGTATCTTTCAAACTTGTTCTCGGGCCCTGAAGTAATTGTGAAGGATAGGCACAATAAAATGCAAAGTCTTTCCTCAAAGAGCTTGGAGATGACAGGAAAGAGTTTGACAAGTGCCATGAATTTAGCAGAAATGGGATTCTAGGAGCGAAAGAAAAAGGAGGTCTGGTTCTGCCACCTTTAGCTAAAATCTCCTTCCCCGCAACATGTGTATTGTCCATCTAGTCCTATGTTTTAGTCCAGAAGAAATAAAACATTGCTCCCACACAACAGGTCCTTAGATATTGTTGTTATTGTCCTATGTTTGCTTCCTTGTTTGGCTTTATCTCCCGGCCTAAGGACACATCAATGTCACCATCTCCTACTAAAGTTCACCAACTGTTGCTCAGATGAAAAGAAGTGAGCATGCATCTTATTCATCTTCTGATATACTTATTTTAAGATCCTCCTTAAAATGTCATTATCAAAATTATAATACTATGGCATGATATAATGATTTCAATTCTATGAATTTGATGATCTTAGTACCTTTTTGGTAGTTAAGGTTGTATGCGTTATTCAAATGTTTTCTCTCTTCATTGATGGTCTAAATGAAACAAGGCCACATGAATGCAGCAGTTTTTTTTTTTTTCATTTTGTTTGCTTGCTTATAAAAAGTAATTATTTATTCCTATTAAATCATGGCACTTGTTTCAATCTGTACAGATATTTTGTATGTAAATTCTGATAGCAAACGCTTTAATGGCCCTATCAGATTTAGAGAGTTGATTCACATTGCTTATATTTTCTTTCTTCCAGGCAATAATAAAAATGCTGACCAATATAAAACCAAGAACAGGATCTGTAAATTTGGTGTGGCATAAAATAAATATCTTTAGGAAATGCTTACTATTTCTGAAGGACCTGCTCCAATCTAGGACAGTGTCTCCTAAAGGGGTCTCTAAGACTCTAACTGAGACTGAAACAGCCATTAAAGATGTAAGATACTCTGTATACATTTCTACTTCCTTCATATTTCATACAATATCTGGTTTCTACTTGGTTAGTTTTTTTAAAAAGTAAAATTTAAAATTAAAAAAAAGATTTAATTGACAGATAACAGGTACACCATGAAGTTTTGAAATGCATATATATGACGGAATGGTTAAATCTAGCTAATTTTACCAAATTCATTACCTCACACTGTTATTGTTTTTGTGGTAAGAGCATATGTCAACTTTTTCCTCACTGTATCAGCTATCACAGTTAATCAACTAATGAAGATAAAAGATTTGTTCTGATTCATGGTTTTGGAGGTTCCTGTCCATGATCAATTGGTCTCATTTTTTTTTTTGGACCTGTGGAGAAACATCAGGGCATGTCAGAAGCATGTGATAGGGTAAAAAAATTCACCTCATGGCCAGGAAGGAAAAAGGAGAAAGAGGAAGCCAGTCAGAGTTCCACTCTCCTCTTCTAGGGTCTGACTTAAAGGCATCCCTCTATGACTCAGTTCTTGAGGACTCCACCAGCCCCCAACAGCCTCGCCTGGGAACCAGGCCTTTATCCATGGATGCCCCTTTGGAGGACATTGCAGCACAGCATGTCACAAGCACTCTCTCCATATTTTGCATTTTAAATAGGTTTCTATCTGATTTCCTCCCAATTTGGAGTGTGTGGTTCACCTGCCGAACCCTGAGATGGTCCACCTCTTTATCTTCTTTTTTTGTGTTTATGACTAAAAACATCTCTGTAGTATATTGTTTTCTGTGTCCCTCCAGAATGACTTCGGATTTCATGTTCTTAAAACTGACACTTCTCTGTGTGAATGATCCTGAATTATCAGTCTCCTCATAGTCATGGCCCCAAACCTATGAATGACAATTATAATAATTTCATTTAAGATGTGTTGAGCATTTGATATGTGACAAACACCTTCTTAACTCTCATACAGAATTTTCATTTAATCTTTATAACAAATCTGTGAGGTGGATCTATCATTAGATCAGGCCACACAAAGGAAACTAAGACCTGGTTAACTTGTCCAAGCTTGTGCAGTTAATAGACAGACTCAGAGAACTAAAGGTGATACAGTGGTTGTCATTCCTAGAGTAAAATTATTCAGTCACATATATTGTATCATTATTCATCAGTGATATTTAAAAAGACTTTTAACAATGCTTTTTTAAAATGGATACCCAGACTGTGAGCACAAGTGTATATGTGCACACACACATGAACCACGAATATCTAAAATTAAAAAAAAAAGACTATTAAAATCAAATATTGGCAAGAATGTGAAGTCACTGGAATACTTAAATCTTGTGGGTAAAGAAGGCAAATATACTATGGTGTATTTGTACTAGAATACTGCTCAAAAAAAGTAATGTTCTACTGATAAATGCAATAAGCAGGAATCTCATGGGCATAACAGTAAAAGAAGGCTTTCACAAAAGTTAATATATACCAAGGGAATGACATACCCCTGTTCTACTGAGACAAAGAAAATACTACACCGTATTATTTTAGGACCGTCTGCTCCTAAAGAATTTATTCTGGCATTGGTATTTGTTTCACTCTTTGCTAAGTACACTGCTCTGAAACAATGTAAGTGGCTATCACCAAGTTCTCACACCTATCATTTATCTTTTTTTTTTTTAACTGAGTGATTTCACATAGACCCTGGTAGCCTCTCTCAAACTCCTCAGTTGGTAGCAATTGCTGAGCCTGGGTCCAGACATTCTTTCTTTCTGTGTTTAGGGAACTGTTCTGGCCCAGAGATGCTCTGACTTTTTAAGGTACTGATCTCTGCTCTCCTCTAACTCCTTATCTGCTCTAACTCCACACTGGGATCTCAAGAGCACCCCTTCTTTCACCAACAGTTTCCATGAGATAAATTTCCTTTATGAATAGGACAAAATCAAAACAGCAGTGAAGTTGTTCTGTTGACATTCTACCATCTGTTCTGAGGAATGGAACTCGCTCTTTCTTGTTCTTCCTGTTTTGAACCCAGCAAAAGTGTTCTTTTTGTTTCTTCTTGCCTATTTTTTAAGGCTCAGAATTTTTTTTCTTTTGCCTTCCTGGCAAAGTTACAATTTCATTCAACTCTTAGGTTAGTATTTAGGTTCAAGAGCTCTCTCCCCGTTTTTCTTCTTTGTAAATGCATAATCACTAAAAAACTCTCCAAAGTCACAGAGGTAATTTTTTGTTTTGCTTTGTTTTTGTATTTTTAATAATATAACATTTTCTTCTCTTGAGACTTTTTCTTTTTGACAAAGTCATGAACCATGCAACTCCCAAACGCTTCTTTCTATATTTTTCCTAAGACATGAATAAACAAACACAAAACAAGGATAGTCGGGGACTTGAATGAATATGTCTGATCACAACTGAAGGGATTAATGATAAATACCTAACTATACCTGCCTCCACTCCTCTCTCTTCAAACTAACCATGCAGTGTTTTCTCTCTAAAGCAATAATTTTCTCTGTGATTTTTATTATTTCTTGGTAGTGTCTTTGTCTGACAATGACTAAGCAATTTTTCGCTTAACTAAAGAGTAATTAAATATAAGCCTATATGAAAATGGATCTACGAAGTGTCCTAACAAAACAAATGCATGATATTCTAATATAGTTTTAAGCAACAGTAACACAAAATACTATAGTGATGTTAACCAATTCCTGCTTTGTTTCTTAAGATGGTAATTATTCAAAATATCCTCAGCCAGGACCCTGGCATTATTGCCAATGACATGATATGTGTTGCATTATTTTCAGGATGAAGCGTTAATGTTATAAGGACCGTTCAGAATTGTATCAGATGAAAACTTTAACAATGAACTAATAAGCAATACAGGGCAAGAGGTTGAAAGACTCCTTCCCACTCATGCCAAACATCATAGACAACTGAAATCTGTGGGAAGCATTTAAATTTTCACCTGTCGATGAACCAGGGATCTAGTTTGGAACAAGGCAATTTCATCAAAACTTGGATAAAAAAGTCCTCCCCCACCTCCTAATTAGAGATTCAGATGTAAGCAAATCAATAACACTAGGTCCTTCTGCTGGCTAATTGAGATCACTATAATAGCCTCTCGGTTGGTGTCTCAGTCACCGGTCTCCCTGTTCTGTCCCTCCACATGGCTCTAGAGAATAAATATGAGCCTAATTTCCAAATAGTCATTAAGACCCTTTACTATTTGGGCCTGGTTTATCTTTTCACTACTTTTAAACAATTTTCATTCATCTTTAAACAATTTCATTTCATATAGCCTGCTTTCTTTTTTTCTTATTTGTTCTAATTAGTTATACATGACCGTAGAATGCACTTTGACACATCATACATAAATGGAGTATAACTTGTCATTCTTCTGTGTGTACATGATGTAGAATTACACAGATCCTGTTGTCATATGTGCACATAGGGTGATAATGTCCGATGTATTCTACTGTCCTTCCTACCTCCAGGTCTCTCCCCTCCCTTCACTCCCATCTGCCTAATCCAAGGTAACTCTATTCTTCCTTAGCCCCACCCCTCTTATTGTGAATTAGTATCCTCATATCACAGAAAACATTTGGCCTTTGGTTATGGGGGATTGGCTTATTTCACTTAGCATGATATTCTCCAGCTCCATCCATTTACCTGTAAATGCCTTAATTTCATTCTTCTTTAAGCCTGAGTAATATTCCATTGTGTATGTATACCACATTTTCTTTATTCATTCATCTGTTCTTTAACCATTCATCTAAGAGGTTGGTTCCATAGTTTAGTTGTTGTGAAATGAGCTGCTATAAACATTGATGTGGCTGTGTCACTGTAGTATGCTGATTTTGAATACTTTGGGTATAAACCAAGGAGTGGAATACCTGGGTCAAATGATGGTCCATTCCAAGTTTTCTGAGGAATCTCCATACTGCTTTCCTAAATGGTTGCACCAATTTGCAGTCCCACAACATCCTTGCCAACATTTTTTCCACATCCTTGCCAACATTTATTGCCTGCTTTCTAACCACACTAAACTTTTTTCTTCAGCATAGAAGCATAAAACATGTAAATAGCTAAACATCGTCATATCTCCTGACATTATAGGTGCAGTCATGTGTAAGGAAAAGAAATCAATATTGCAGTTCAGAACAATGGAACATCTATCACAAATAATTCTAAACTTTCCATTGTTTTGAGCAACACAATTAGTATTATAAGTATAAACATACTGGGTTTTCTCCAGCCTTTATCCTTCCCTTGCAGGAGGACTGAGAATTTGGGAGAAGAACCTTCTTTCATGTGTAGCAAAGTTTCTTTATCTCTGAACACTTATGGGATTCTGGGTGTATGGGGAGGAGAGGAGTAACACACTTTCTGCTCTGTTCCTCTAAGCCATATGTTTGTTAAAAAAAAAAAAAAGAAAGAAAGAAAGAAAGAAAAAAAAAAAAAAGCCTGAATCTTGTATAGGAGTTCAATTCTATCAATGTTTTGAAGAGTAAACCTACATACATTTTGGTTTCAGTATTAGGAAATCCATATGCCTGACGATAAAGGAAATAAATGTTTTCCTTTGGCATTTCCTTATTAACAAAAATGATATTGCTTTTCCATTCATTTTATATTTAGTCATATTCAATATTTGACTCAGATTCCAAGTGGAGAAATGGTTATTTAATGGAATATTTTTCAGTTCTTATAATATTTCTCATTTTAAAAAAATCAATTAATCTATAGACCCTCATGCATTGTATGTTCTTTTGTGGTATTTGGATTATAGTGTTCTTGCCATTTTGGTCTTTTTAATTTTTTTCCTCCCTTTATGACAATTTAATGGGTAATTTGCATATATCAGGATTGCAAATTTTGCCACTCTAAAATATAATATCTTGAATCTTCCTATGTAATATGCTCAATCCTTCAACTTATGTGAAAATCTGGCACAACTGGATGTTATCTCTTCTTTGTTTGTTTCTAATGTTTTTTATTTCTGAAAGAATGAAGGAGGGATAATGCTATTCAACTCATTCCCTTGGGTGATATCTATATGAAAAATGATCCAAAAGTGAGGTCAAAATAAAAGTTTATGTGCCTATTAACAAAAAGTAGCTGACCACTTACACTGAAAATATCTCAAAAAACAAAAATGTGAGATTTTTTTTCACTACAACCCAGAATATTTTATATGGTATGTCTTCTCCATGACAAATATCAAAAACATGGACAAGTACATTAAATTAGTGATTTTAAACATTTTAAAATAAGTCACATAATGGTATAAACTCTTAAGGGAAGGAAAATAAAAGAAACAGAAATTACTGGTGGTCTCACTAACTGGAAGCAACAAAGATGACGGTACAGATAGGACCAGACATTAAGAATTTGTATGATAAGCTAATGGAGAGTTAGAAGCTAGTCAGAAGAAGAAGGAACTCTGGACTTCTGCAGAAGCATTTCATAAATTCTTTGGATCAATGCTGATCTACACAAATACGTAATACAATTTCATGACATTGTGGAGATGGATCTCTAGAGAGCAAAACCTCTCTCACTACTTCTTTTCAACATCATGGTGTGAGTACTAGCTTAAGCAGTAAGACAAGAAAAAATAGAAAAGTTTATATGCTTTCTGTTCCTGATTATCACAATAAACTCAGTCAAAAACCACCAGTAATATACATCCCACTGCTTGACTGCTATGCTGCCTAGATATTTCTTCCACCAGATTAAGAAGTTCATCGCTTTTTTTTTTTTTTTTTTTTTTATTTATTTATTTTTTTTTACGTTTACATAGGGTAATGATGTTTATTATATTTTTCCCCTCCCCCCCACCCCTCCCACCCCTCCCACCCCTCCCACCCCTCTTTTCCCTCTACACAGTCCTTCTTTCCTTCATTCTTACTGCTCTCCTTAGCCTAACTCTAAACCTAACCCTAAACCTAATGCTAGCCCGTCCCACCCCCCATTATATGTCCTCATCCGCTTATCAGCGAGATCATTCGTCCTTTAGTTTTTTGAGATTGGCTTATCTCACTTAGCATGATATTCTCCAATTTCGACCATTTGCCTACAAATGCCATAATTTTATCATTCTTCATTGCGGAGTAATATTCCATTGTATAAATATGCCACAGTTTCTTTATCCATTCATCAACCGAAGGACATCTAGGTTGGTTCCACAATCTGGCTATGGTGAATTGAGCAGCAATGAACATTGATGTGGCTGTATCTCTGTAGTATGCTGCTTTTAAGTCCTTTGGGTATAGGCCAAGGAGTGGGATAGCTGGGTCAAATGGTGTTTCCATTCCAAGCTTTCTGAGGAATCTCCACACTGCTTTCCAGAGTGGCTGCACTAATTTGCAACCCCACCAGCAATGTATGAGTGTTCCTTTTTCACCACATCCTCGCCAACACCTATTGTTGCTTGTATTCTTGATAATCGCCATTCTAATTGGGGTGAGATGAAATCTTAGGGTAGTTTTGATTTGCATTTCCCTTATTACTAGGGATGTTGAACATTTTTTCATATATCTGGTGATTACTTGTACATCTTCTTCTGTGAAGTGTCTGTTCATTTCCTTAGCCCATTTGTTGATTGGATTATTTGTATTCTTCGTGTAGAGTTTTTTGAGTTCTTTATAGATTCTGGAAATTAGCGCTCTATCTGAGGTATGGTTGGCAAAGATATTCTCCCACTCTGTAGGCTCTCTCTTCACATTTCTGATAGTTTCCTTTGCTGAGAGAAAGCTTTTTAGTTTGAATCTATCCCAGTTGTTTATTCTTGCTTTTATTTCTTGTGCTATGGGAGTCCTGTTAAGGAAATCTGATCCTGAGCCAACAAGTTGAAGATTTGTACCTACTTTTTCTTCTATAAGATGCAGGGTCTCTGGTCTGATTCCGAGGTCCTTGATCCATTTTGAGTTGAGTTTTGTGTAGGGTGAGAGATAGGGGTTTAGTTTCATTCTATTACATATAGTTTTCCAGTTTTCCCAGCACCATTTGTTGAAGAGGCTATCTTTTCTCCATTGCATATTGTTGGAACCTTTGTCTAGTATGAGAAAATTGTATTTATTTGGGTTTGTGTCCATGTCCTCTATTCTGTACCATTGATCTACCTGTCTATTTTGGTACCAATACCATGCCGTTTTTGTTACTATTGCTTTGTAGTAGAGTTGAAGATCTGGTATTGCAATACCCCCTGCTTCGCTCTTGCTACTGAGGATTGCTTTAGCTATTCTAGGTTTTTTATTCTTCCAGATGACAAAATTGAATAAAGAAACTATAGATCTCAACAACACAATCAGCAATTTAGACTTAACGGACATATATAGAATATACCATCCAACACAGAATGAATACACTTTCTTCTCAGCAGCACATGGATCCTTCTCTAAAATAGACCATATTTTATGCCACAAAGCTACTGTTAGTAAATACAAGAAGATAGAGATACTACCTTGTACTCTATCAGATCATAATGGATTGAAATTAGAAATAAATGACAGAATAAAAAACAGAAACTTCTCCAATACCTGGAGACTAAATAATACACTATTATATGATGAATGGATAACAGAAGACATCAGGAGGGAAATTAAAAAATTCTTAGAAGTAAACGAGAACAAAGACACATCATATCAAAATCTCTGGGACACTATGAAAGCAGTACTTAGAGGAAGATTTATTTCATGGGGTGCATTCAAAAAAAGAAGTAGAAATCAACAAATAAACGAGTTAACACTACAGCTCAAAGCACTAGAAAAAGAAGAGCAGACCAATACCAAAAGTAGTAGAAGACAGGAAATAGTTAAAATCAGAGCCGAAATCAACGAAATCGAAACAAAAGAAACAATCGGAAAAATTAATAAAATAAATAGTTGGTTCTTTGAAAAAATAAATAAAATTGATAAACCCTTAGCCACACTAACAAAGAGAAAGAGGGAGAAAACTCAAATTACTAAAATTCGGAATGAACAAGGAAACATCACAACAGACACGAGTGAAATACAAAACATAATTAGAAGCTATTTCGAAAATCTATACTCCAACAAAACAGAAAACCTTGAAGACATCAACAAATTTCTAGAGACATATGAACTACCTAAACTGAACGAGGAGTTCATCGCTTTTAAAATCAGCTTCACAGAAAGTCTCAGGACATGGGCAAAATGCAGATAGCTTCTCAGTCAGAACATAACACCAATGACCTCCAGTCCAATTACCAATAGTGTCCTCCTTTTCCTCTAAATCCTCTTGATCCATGTCTTCTCTGTCCATGGTCCCATTGGCATTCTGGTCTGCTGAGCTTCACCAGAATCAGCCACTAAACTCTGCTTAGAACAGTCTAAAGCATTTCCAGCTTGCACTGCCAAGCATCTCAAAATTCCTCCCACCAACTCCAAAAAGTTCAACAAGTTTCTGAACCACATGGTCATGTTAGTCACAGCAACATCTCCACTTCTCAGTACAATTTCTGTTTCAGTCAGCTATTTCACTATTGTGACTATAAGACCCAACCAGAACAATTGTAGAGGAAGAAAAGTTGATTTGGGGGCTCACAGCTTCAGAGGTCTTAGTCCGTAGAAGGACAGCCCCATTCCTTGGGAATTGATTTGAAACTGAACATCATGGAAGACTATGGCAGAAGGAACCAGCTCACATGTTGATCTGGAAGCAGGGAAAGATTCTACTCTCCAGATATAAAATATATACCCCATATCCATGCCCCCAGTGACCCACTTTCTCCAGTCATACCCTCATGCCTCCAGTTACCACTCAGTTAATCCTATCAGGAATTAATTCACGGGTTAGGTTAAGGCTATAACCTAATCATTTCTCCTCCAAGCCTTCTTGCATTGTCTCATACATGAGCTTTTGGGGGACACCACATCTGAACCATAACAAAACTTTTATAAGAATCTATAAAATTTGCAGGATACAATAGATTTTTAATTAATGTGCTTCTATATACTAGTAATTAATATGTGGAAGCTGAAATTTTTAAAGCTTTAAAATCATGAGACAGGAATAATTTTCACTAAGTATGCTCAAGATTTATACAGCTAAACTGAGAAAAATCACCTGGATATAAAAGATGAACTAAATAGGTAATATATGAAGGTACAGAAGACAATATTATCAAGATGTCAATTTGTACAAAGTAAATTGTGAATTTACAAAATTGAAATTATAACCTTAGAGGTATTCTTTCAAGAAATGAGCAATCTTCTTTTAATATTTATGTGAATGTGAAGATGACCTCCATTAGTCCCCAAATTAAAATGAAATAAAAAGATAAGGACAAAAATTAAAGGACTTACACTGTTATACTTTAAAAGTAATTATGAAGCCCTGCAATAACCAGCATAACATGGAATGTCATACAGATTGACACCACATAAACATAACAGAAGAATCTTGAAATGGATTCTTTATTTATAATAATCAAGGGATTTTGGTTATGCTGGTCATGTAATTAAATGAAGACAGGATTGTCTTATTAACAAATGGTATGTGAAAAATTTTACATGTGGAAAGATGTAATGCAATAGTTTACTTCACACTATGTATAAAATTTAATGCTAAAAGGAACATAGATCTATAATCAACATCTAATACTATGAAACCATTTCTGGAATAATTTATAAAACAATGACCACAAGTTAGATAAATAATCCTTAGAACAAACTCAAAAAAATTAACCACAAAAGATATAAAATGATAAATTGGACTTCATCAAGCTTAGAAAATACAGATAAGTCACAAACTGATCAAATACATTTATAAACTATATATATGATAAAATTATAGTATTCAGTATTTATATAAAGAACACTTAAAACTCTATAATAAGAAAAAAAATTTATTTAAAAATATAAGAATGTTTATACAAACCTTTTTCCAAAGGTAATATATGAATGGAAAATAAGCATTTAAAAATGCTCAACAAGATTAGTGATTAGGGAAATGCAAACTAAAGCCACATGGATGTATCTCGCTATAAAATATGTCACTGCAACACTAGAAAAATCAAAATTTTAAATTCCAAATCTATCAAGTGTTGGTGAGGCTATGGAGTAACTGAAATTCCCATATATTACTGGAGAAATACAAAAAGGTTATACTTTGGAAACAGTTTGGCAACTTTCTATACCATTAAAAATTCAGTTTTATTCAAGCTCAGCTTTCCCTCTTCAAGGTATTATTTAAGAGCAATTAACACACTTCCATGTAAAACATGTCAATCAATTTTCAAAGTAGCTCTGTTCAGAAAGTCACACATCATAAGCAACCCAAAGGGCCAAGAACTGGCAAATGAATGAATAAATCAATGCATATCCATAAATTGAAATTTTACTCAGCAATAAAAGGGACAAAATTTGGGCACAAAACATATCATAATTTAAAATAAACTTATATCATAATTGGTTCATATCATAAATTTTAGGTTATTTGAAGGAAACAAGAGAGGAAAGATTGCCTACTATAAATTGCATTCATAAGAAATCATAGTGAAGGCAAAACTTGTCTTCATTGACAAGGTGTCAGAGGATGGGTAGAACACATTGACCATAACTGACATAAGGGTCCTCCTGGGAGTGATGTAAATTTTCCGTGAGTTACTTATGGTTTAAACTGCTATAGTACATTTGTCAAAACTCACCCAGTTGTACACTTATAATTAGTGAATTTTATTGTATGAAATGTATGCTTATGGATTTGATGAAAATACTAAAGATAAACAAAGAAAAATTATAGTTCTGTAATCTAATTCTGTCTCTCAACCAGCTGTGTTTTAAAATTATTACCACTTATCCTCATAAAAATCAGCCATAAAATGATGATAATAAAATTTCCTGTTCTCTCTGCTCCATTTACTTTCAAACTCCTGCCTCAATTTTTAGGTAATGTATCTTCCATGAACTTGCCTTATAAACAGTAAAATCTCTCTTTAAACATGTTTTGATGATTGTGTAATCTGTGTTTAATGAGTAGTTGAATAAGATGCTTTGGGCTGTGTTTGTACTGGGAAAACACGGATACATGGCAACCATTTATTTTTGCTCACATTTATAAAACTGTTCTCTATATTACAGCCATAAGCATTATTTCAAAATACCTTTATCTCTAAATAACTGTCATCATTTCTTTTCACTTGATCTGAATGAAGTCCTTGTTTTAAAATGCTGTCCCATTCCTGATTTATGATCTTTGGATGACAGTGTCTGCTGCTTTCCCCCTGAGTCACCAACATCCATTCTGTTGCTCTTTAAAGTTCAAAGAGTGAATGTCAAGCACCTATAGACAGGTATGGTAGGTTCAGGAGGTATAAAGAGGGATAAAAAGTTTTTGTGCGCTTGTCTTTTCAGGGAATTGCTTACAACTTTCCCCTTACTTTTTTATTCCACTGCTATAATCTTTGGTCAAGGTTATACGGTTTTTGCCATTTGCCCATTTGCCCATTTGCCATTTCCTCTTTTTTTTTTTTTCAGTGCTGGGGATTGAACCCAGAGCCTTGTTCTTGTCAGACAAGCACTTTACCAACTGAGCTATATCCCCAGTCCCCACCATTTCCTCTTAAAGGGAGCCCCATATATGATAATCTTCTAGAGGGTCACCCCACACACTAAACTAAAGCATCTTTCTGATTATTCCATTTTTATGTTAAAATTTTTTTCAAGGAATCTCACCTACTTATGTAGAATGATCCAGTAGAAAGGAAACCATCTTTGAATCATATAAATCAGTTTCAATCCTGATTCCTGCTGAATGACTGTAGAGAAGTAATGTATCCTCTCCGAGCCCAGTTTCTTATTTTATAAAACCAATAAGATAACACATCTTGTAGCATTACAGATCTGAAGAGCAATAAATAGAGTTTGCTACTAAAAAGTAAATCTTCTACAAATAAGAATTATCATTAAAGCATTGACCAGGTTTATCCCCCAACTAGTTCTTATGTTCATACTTCTACATTAGAAAGAGATATTATGTTTTCTATACCAGCAGCAAAACTGCAGCACACAGTAAGTGTCCTGCAGTAGGCTCAAGAGCTACTTAAGATCCCGGGGTTCTATGTACAAAAATCGAAGTGGCAATAATAGACAGCAATACAAAGCACACTTCAAGAAATAAGGGTTGTTAACGCATTATCTTCCTATTGTAAAGTTTTATTTTCTGACTATCTTCATAGTGGAGAATACAGTTCACATTTAAATTAAAATTGATTTTGTGAAGTAGTGTACCTCTTCAGTCTTACATTTATATTGTCACATTACTGCATTTTTCTTGTAGTCTGAATATAAATGTTTTAAACCTAAAAGATATACATATATATATGCACATACATATATGTTGTTAACACAAATTTATGTGTGTGGATAGACTTTGTTGCCGTCTATATGAACTCAGTTACTTAATGAAACACATTCAATTGGTTGGAATGCAGTGTGTATTTAATGTGTGTGTGTGTGTGTGTGTGTGTGTGTGCATGTGTGTGTGTGTGTGTTTGGGGATGACTAGGCAGGAAATGATGAGAACTGATGAATGAAGACAGAAAATAGGAGCTATGGGAAAGCATATGAATATAAATTCATCTCTCAGTAGAAGATGACTTTCAAGGAAACTAAGATTTCTTATATTGTTACTTGGCTTTAAGATGCTCCCTTATGTAAGTATCATTCAATTAGAATGCAAAATCTCATATGAATGTCTTTGAACTATTTCTATTTAAATAAATAGCTCATAATCCAAAAGGTACTAAAGATGATCACTTTATGGTACCATTGGGTAGAAAATGGAATTTATTATGAAGAGTGAATACCTTCTCCATCAATCACTGTGAAGAAATTGTTCCTAAGAGAGAAAGCAATCACAGGAGAGGATGTATTTGGATGGAAAAACAGAAGATATTTACTGCACTCTCTGACTTTTAAGTGTGGGTTCTTGAATTTAAAGTAGAAACAGGGTGGTGGGCTTTCCTATTAGTGATACACACTCCTATTTTTAATAGGAAAGAAAAAACATTAATCAGCAAACTTGTCAGTAGGCCTCTAATCAGTATGCTCTTCTTTTTATCTATCAACCTTCACTACAACTTTGTCAAATTATAACCTCAGGGCAGCTATCACTAACTCACTTCTCCCATCTTTTAGATTTCTCTTCTCCCTAACAAGTTCTCTCTCTTTCCTCCATGAAATGTGAATTTCCTTTAAGATTCATGAACATCCACTTCTTCTATAGAAAATTAGAAAAATACACAAAAATTATCACAAATAAATATAGGAAGAAGTAGCTTGTGAGACAATTCATGGAACATGTTAACTATAGGTAAATAAGTCTGTGAACTGTGTGACAGACATAGATAACATAAACATCTAAGAGCTAAACACAGAGATATACGATCAAGTGGCACTTAATATTCACAATACTCTGAATACACCTAAGGCATGTAATAATTTTGATGCATGACAAATTCATGAGTTTTATGAAAGTCCTTCATATGTTTGTTAAAGTACTTCATAAATTGGCCAACCATTGGAGTCACCTCTCTGGATCTACCTGTCATCTCCCAAGAAACATAAATAAAATCTACCACTGCTTCTCACAAGCAATGACAAGCTTCAGCTTGGCCCAGCATACTTCCAACTCTATCTGTCTGACAGATTATACATGAGGACTTAAGTGGTACATTCTTTGTATCCTCCTTGTACTCTATACTAAGAGCACTATCTTCCCTGTATTCTTTTTCCTCGGTGTGCTTTTAAAATTCATTTACTTTTAAGTGTTATTTGAAAATCTCCATTTGGTCAGTGCATCTTCTCTTCTTTGAACCCTGGGGACTTATTTCCTGGTGGTATCATAAGAGGCTGCAAATGCACCAAGGTAATTCTCCACACAAGAACTCCCATTCCTGTGATACTTTAGGCAGCCCTGGACTCCTAAGAATAGCAATTGGGGGTTTACAATGGTATCTGTGAGTTCCTGCATTTATACAGTGAGAGAAAAAGACAAAGATGTGCTTGCCAGAGCTTTCCATCTGTCTGTACCCAGAGCACGCAGCAGCCTTGCTCTGGTTGGTTGGAGCTTGTTGAGCATTCTTCAGCTGGCACATTGTCACCCGCCAAGCACCTGTGTGGACTCAAAACACAAGCTCCAGTATACCACTAGCCTTGCTTTGCTTGGCTCAGCTTTACCACTCAGTTTCATTGTGTCCTTAATTCTGTTTTTTCCCACCTCTACAATATATAACTGCCTAAATCTTCTTTAGCATGTAATTATTTTGTCAACATTTTTTTCTACTTCATCATCTGCCTTGGTTTTGTCTAATGAAGCTGAACTTCAGTAACGACTGCTGAAGCATTACCGTTGCTGGGGAAAGTACAAGGTAAAATAAACATGGCTGCTGAATCAAGTGGTGCCCACATCCGACACAATCTTTTTTATTTTTTTATTATATCCATTTACTTTTGTTTACTTCTATGTATTGTTTGCCCTTGTCACAATTTGAACATTTCAAAGCTACTAAATAATATTCAAGGTCATTGGTGGCAAAATTTCAAAGTAAGCTAGCAGATTAATTCCTTTCTCTTTTTGCTGTTTACTCTCTATTTAATATAATTCTTCATGTCCCCCTTGGCCTTTACTTATCATCATTTCTGAATGTTTCTTTATTCTCTTCAAACTCTTGTTTTTATTTCCTCCTTACATTCCTGCCCACTTTTTTTTCTTCTCTTTCTTTTTCACTTTCAAAATATTGGCTTATTTCTTTCCAAAATAAGTGGTGCTTCTAATACTAGGGAAGTCCCTTCGTATACTGTCTGAATTGAACTCCTAAATGACTAAACACTAGGAACACAAAAGAGGTGAAAAGTTACGGCATGTTAAAATAGCGCTTATACAAATCCCAAGGGAAATTTTTAAAAAAGATCAAGTGGAAAAGTTCACTCTGTCCTTTTCTTGTGATGTGCACTCTGGACAAATAGTGATCTCTTTTTACAGACTGTGCCTTTGAGTAGGTAGAATTGCTTATCCCAGATCAAGTCCAAACATGATTATGAGCATCATTTTCAGTGTTTTAAACTTCACTGATAGATTCCCATACTGAAAATGATAATTTGCAAAAAAAAAAATTTAAGAAATATCCCTTCTGTGGGGAGAACGAGGGGAAGTAAAACACAACAAACTTAGCACTCTACATGTTAAAAATTGTTGGTCCTAATGATGGTAATTTGCTCCTAAATACAAAGTCACTAATTGCTGTGTGTTAGTGGGTGTTTTTCTGAGAAGTTTCTTTGAAAGTGATAATAACAGCTGCTAGTTGTATTTTAAGTCTAGGCTTTGGTCAACTTGTTAGGAGGGACAGATGGAAACATTGGAAAAGAGGCTGTTTCCTTGGGATGTCTTTGGTACTTTGTCCTTTGTCTTCTTGGGTGGTGCTGCAATACCACAACCATTCCCTTGAGCAGTCATCTGTCACCACTATTTCTAGGAAGGGTGAGATATGCACTGTTGCTTAGTTGGTGATTTAAGTCTGTATGCTACTTTGTGGTATTTGCATATGGGTCACAATAAATAAATAATTTGGTGTTTCAAGACCCACCTATCAAGAAGGAGATGTTGTCATTTGTGACAGTCTTTTGAGTTAAAGCAAACAGAACTTGTCTACAAAATACTCAAAATCAAATCAGAAAGGCATGGCATCAGCAGGGGAAATATAATTGCGGTACCAACAAAGTTATAAAATAATAGGTGATGAGCTTCCCAGTGAGTGTCCAATATCCGATTTGTCAGAAGAGATGTTTTCTCTGATAAAGCTATATCCTCTATCAATTACCAGCCAAGTAGTGGGTGGGCACATTGTTTGTTCCTCTGCATATTGCCCTGTATGGGTAATTGTCTGCTCTAATAGAGGATTTCTCAGAAAGTCAATATACTAGAAAATAAAGGACTTTGGGGACAATGTATCAAAATCTGATCTCAGTTTGCTATTTATTAGTTGGGTAATTTGTGAAATTAATCTCTCTGAATATCAAATTTTTAGTCTAGTAAATGAGGACTTCATAGAGGATAAAAAATAGGACTTTTTAGAGGATAATAAATTGAATAATTAATATAAAATAATATGAGTTTGATACATAAGAAGGTTCCAACAAATAACAATTATCATTATTAATGACTTTCTGTAATTATAAAGAATCTTTCTATTGGGGAAAACTTGGTACAAGACACACACAGACACACACACACACACACTCATATATATATAACATACATGATTAGTGTATTGCTAGTGTGTAAAGTTTATGTTGAAATTCTAAGATTAAAAATGGTCATAGAAAAGCACACATCTAATTAAGTTTCTATCAATGCCACAACCTGTTCTCTAGATTTCATTCCCGAACATCCTTTCAGGGATCTTGCTTTGTTAATTATTTCCTCTTCTTTCTTCATCTCTCCCTTTTCTCAACATTCTTAACAATATGTATAAAATGTCTATTTTGTTTAAATCTCTCATATCAAATAAAAATAAAAATTATCTTATATCTCCCTAATATTTAGTTTGGGTTTTCTATCTTTTCTATCTCTTCTTCCTATAGACAAACTTGTTGAAAGTTTTCAACACCCATTGCTGGGGTTTCTCACTGCCTTTCCTTCCTTTGCCAGAGTCCCTGAATGAGCCTCAGGCCTACATGCCCACTTGACTCCTGGGCTTTCAACACCAGGCCTAAGGCCTCCCAGCAATGCACACACACACCCAATCCCCTCCTCTGCTCCCTTTGCTCTTCAATAGCAATCTCTCTCCTTACTTTGATCAAAGGATATACCAGATAACTCCAGATTTAAAAAAGAGAGAGAGAGAGACTCATCCTTAATTTCTCCTTCTTTTTCACCTTGTATTCAAATTATCAGTAAGCACAGTTGAGCCAAACTCCAAAATATCTCCTGATTCTCTCCAATTCTCTATTTCAGTCTCCATTATTTAGTTTCCACTCCAGCCCTTGCCTCTCTCTGAGTCTTTAAAAAGAGTAGATTTGTTTCCTGCTTTATCATAATCGGATTTAAGTTTTACCATCCCCTTTCTGTAACTCTGAATCCCTATCTCCACCTTGCACCCAGACTGCTACTTGAACTAGATGATATTGTTTCCACTGAGTGCCAGAAGTCCTTCTTGATTCCATGTATATATCAGTCACTCCCTTCAGGTCCACATGTAAAGTACTTTTGAGACCAGGTACTGATCATTGTGCTTACCACCACCATCCCCATGGATTTCTTCTCAGGACCTCAGCAAGGTCCTCACGGGGCAGCCTGCTTCCACTTTCACCTCTTCAGCATTTCAAAGGTCAATAATCTTGTAAAAAGCATAATCAAATTGTTTTGCAACTTTGAAAATATTCCTCTGACCTTCCTTGGCATTTACCTTATACTACAAGACCTAACTGTGTGTCCTCTCCATATATCAATCACTTCGTTTCTAACCAAGCTACCGCTGCTTTCTCTATTGCAACCACTCTAGCTAGCTTCTGTTTCTTGTACAAACAAAGATTATTTCTGCCTCAGGCTATTTATTCCCTGGACCTAGAGTGTCCTTCCTAAAATCATCTCCTCATTCTTTCATTAAGTTCACATTTACAATCACATTTTCTTAGGGGTATTATTAAAATGCATCACCCTAACCACTGCCTTCAACTCTTTCCTTCGTACCATGCTGGATCTCCCTCACAGTACTTATCAGCACCTGGAATTTTGCCATGTGTGTACGTATGCTGGTTGTTTGTGTCTCCCTCTAGAAAGGACCTCCATGGAGCTGTGCTGTGTCTATCTTAATCAACACTCTATCAAATCTCAGTTCAGAGAGGATGGCTTGGTACTTGGTGTTCAATCCACAAATTGAATGAATGAATCTCGTTTGATATGTTCTGTTACACTTAGAGCAAGTAATTTCTCTTTTGTCATAGGTCCATCCTCTGTAAAATAAGAACATCAGACCAGAGCATCTCAGGGCTTCCTTCTAGTTCTGATTCTCTTCTCTATCAGGATTCCGTAGCAAATTCCTTTTCAATAGGTACCAATGTCAAGTTCAAAGACAGATAGCCTTTAGTTTTTTTTCCTTTCCTATAATGTATGAAATAATAGCCAAACATAACAAAATTAAATTCAATATGCAGCTTTTATCATTCAAAACTAAAAATGCATTGGCAGTTATGGTTTAAAATAGGGAGGGTCTAGAGAATATGGTGAAATTTAAGTAAAAGAAATGAAAAATGTTGTCAAAATATTAAAAAAGATGCTTGTTAAAACGAAACTTATTGTTCCTGTGACAGAGTATGTATCATCTTTACAATGTTTTTGGAGAAAGTATTCATACTGCGAGAACTAATATTAGAACCACAAATATTTAATTCCATAAATCTGAGTTGATATAGTACTAATAATTTTGAAATGTTAGTGAGTCCATTTTTTTTCTATATTGGAAACCTCTAAACATTTCTTTTTACTTCTGTTTTATTTGTGAACTACATCCTAAGAGATTAAAAGGTTAACACTTTCCCCAATATGAAAATGTGGAATGTATTTTTAGTGATACTTAATGCATAAACATGAAGAATTCTGCCAATAATATAGATTACACCATAGCAGATTGCACCATTATTTATAGGACAACTGTCTGAGGAGAAAAATAAACTAAAAAAGTTGCCACCAAAATAATTTGAGACATGCTAAAGTGCACAGTTCTGGAGAGAGATAGATGGATAAACAAACAGTAATAATTGAAACAATCACCATAAGGGAAAATGACCACAGAGATCACCAAATTGGCAGGCATAAGTAGCCTTTGCTGGGGACATAAAGATCAATGAGTAATACAGGTTTGCCTTTAGTGTGCACATGCCCTCTATTATAAATTATTAAGGAGGTAAAGAACATTTTCATAATATTCATCACTGATTAACAATCTCCCAGCCAATTTTCCAGTTTTAGATGATTGATGTTTTCTTGATGCATGTATGTGTGTGGCCATGTGCATGCATTTACAACTGACCACCTTTTGTGTTTGAGATTTTTACTTTGTATTTTCTCTTGAAGCATTTTACTAAGCATCTATATGTAATAGTCATACACATATTAAATATGATGCAAATTCAGTTGTGATAAACATGTTTATTTTCTCTGATCTAGGGCTTTTTAAAATTAGCAATGAGTGAAATAAAAAGCTAAAAGAAAGAAAAAGAAAAATCCAAGGAATGGAGCAAGGAAGTGATAAAGAGAAGTGTGAATACTCTTTCCTCCCAGCATGGATTCTCCAAGACTATTGCTGAAGGCACTATCTCTCCTGCTGAGAAATCAATAAATCTGCCCAAAATGGAAATGTTCACTCTCACTGTTTCAGGATGCGTTCATCTAGTTGGTATACAATTAAGGAGCAAGAGCTCCAGGACTAACGCTGAGAAGGGACATGTTGCAATATGGATCCCTCACAAAAATCAGTGGTGACATTTAATTTATCATAAACCCCAGATGCATAACTCTGGACTTATTTGGTGAATTATTTCAAAAGGATAACTGTTACGAGTAACTTAGCATTGCAAGTTGCCACTTGCAAGACTCCTACTTTTTGGCAAAGAAGAGCAGTCAGTTTCTGTTCAATTACTTAACAGTCTGGATACTGTTTTGAAAACTCAAGAAATGGCTTTGACTATCAAACCTAGGATTTGTTAAATAATCACAAGTAATATAACTGGCAACTTTTATTGTTATGAATGCAAACACTGATATAAATTCACAGTTGTAATCTATTTCTTTTCTGTTAAATTTTGTTTAATTTCTCTGATGGAGAAAATGTAAAAAAAATATAAACACTTGGAAAATATGAAATATTGGAAAAGACAATATTGTACATCATTCTACCATCCAGATATATAGATGCTATTTACATATGAGTGTGTATTTTCCTGTTTTGTCTTATGGATTATGGAAGAGATTAACTCACAAGAAGAAATAGAAATTAAGATAAAAATGTACTTTTATTGCATGATTTTGCTTAATGCTCTCAATATGGTTTTACACTTTCCATTTTTCATATAATGATAATGTTTATTCATTTAACTTAAAATAACTCCTTTTAGTGCTATATGATAATCCAAGTTACAACACTTGCATTCAACCATCTCCATTGCTAGATGTTTAGACTGTTTCATTTTGCTTTGGTTATTTATTTGTTAATTTTGCTATTACACATACAGATATAATAAGTAAATTTTTATACACTTTCTGTATAAGTGTTTATTCTCCTTAGTAAATCTACTAATGTGGGAATTCTAAGATTAGAGACTGTGAATCCTTAATAATAGCTGATGTACACTGTTTTTCTTTTCTCTACAGTTTGGACTCATTCTTTTATTCACTAGCAGTGGTTGGGAGCACCTATCTCACTGCCTTGAAAACTTACCTAACAAATCTCACCCAGTTTGGTCTGTGGGAAATGCTACTTATTATGGTTTGGATCTATGTTCCCCAGTGGCCTGTTTATTAAAGGCTTGGTCCCCAGTCAATAGAGACCAATGGAGAGGATACTTACATCATTGGAGGGTGTGCCCTCAAAGGGAGTTGGTGAGGACTAGGGACCCTTCCTCTTCCTCTCTTCGACTCCCTTGACATGAATTAGGCGTCCCCTTTCTCCACCCCACGCCACACACTCTACACCATAATGTTCTGTCTCCTGACAGACCCCAAAGTGATAGGCCTAACTAATCATGTACTGAAACTTCCAAAACTTTGAGCCAAAATAAATCTTTTATCTTTATAAGTTAATTATTTCAAGTATTGTTATAATGAGGGAAAGTTGAGTAACACAGTACCGTGGTATTTTTTTAAGTTCTTTGCTTCCTAACTTGGTACGAAACTTTCTGTATGTTGAATAATTACCTATATTGATCTTCAAAATTATTAATATGTCCAGTTTTCTATTCCCCTTCTAATCTCTATGATGTCTTTAGCTACATGTTAATATATATTAAATGTATAGAAATTTGATTCTTTTACATTTATTCAGGAGAATTGGGTATTCTATTTCATCAATATCATTTAGAGATCTAATTTGAAAATGGACAACAGCAAAGCATCTGGAGAATGCGTTCTCAAATCCTGACTAATGGTAAGAACGTGCACATTGATACCCACTAATGAATCCAGTATGTAAATATAGTTGCACTTCTTTCATTTGTACAATTATTTATACATTCATCAGTCGTTTTTTTCCCTAAATGAGAGAGCCTGAACTTTCTCTCTGAACCACCTCCCTTGTTTCTTTGAATTGTCCAGATATGGTTGGTACTTACTTGCTCTTGAGATTTGAGGGCTCCCGTTCATGTTTCCAAGAGCAAGGTGAAGCAAGAGAACTGAAATGTCTCATCAGCCCACTGGTACTTTTTAATCATGTTGTCACAGTGATAATTTTAAACATCAATGCTATATAACTTAACAATACTTTCCCAGCTCAGGTGATGCACAGACTATTTTGGATCCTGCTGAGATCCAAGATTTTGGCTTGTTTATTTCACACTCGTGTTGAATCATATACCAAAGCACAACCACATGCCAGGCAGATGGAGCTGCAGAAGGCTGCAAATTTGGTTTCATGCCCGGGTCAAGACAGGCCCTTCAGATATGGTTTGTGTTAGACCCAGGTCACAATGCCACGTGTTCTCTACTATCATGGTGAATTCATTCCTCCTCTGAGTCTAGAAACTTTGCTGATGGCAGAACCAGTTCACTCCTACTGTTTCTCTAAGTTTGCAAACATAGGGTGAAAGGCCCTGGACATTGTGACCCTTCCCTTCAGAATGCACACAGCACCTTATACTATCCCAAATTTGTCTCCCTAGGAGACAGAGAAGCCTTTTATAAGACAAACTAACATTTCTACCATGTGAATTTTCTGAAACAAGGTGTTTCTGCTTCCCGTTTGCCCAGACAAGAGACATGACTGAAGCGACTCCAGAAGAAGAAAACTTCCCTGTTGACTTTTAGCAACTTCTCTTATTAAAGAAGAAAAACAGCAGAATTATATCTTATTGATCACTCTGATCAGAATACTATGTCTTAAGCAAATCCTAAGGGCATTTTTTTTTTTAAAGTCAGGGTTGGTTAGTATAAATGTTGGTGATATCAGTATCATAGAATTTATTTGATGGTAAATATCATTAAAAAACATAATTAAGTATTCAGGACACACCGTATCTACTTCCTCCTTTCATTCTCTTCAGTTACAATGAATCTTGTGACCATTTGAGATGGTTCTTCCTGTTGTGTACTTAAGAAGACAATTCACTGTGGATGGGAACTCCTCCCCCTCTGGTAAGGACTTAGACTGTGGAGTTTCAAGTGGTCCAAATATGGTCTGATTTGAGCTGCTGGGGTTGCTTTTCCTCCTGTTTTTGAGCCACAGTGTTACTACCCCACCAAAAAGATCACAAAATAGCCAAATTATGATTTTTTTACGATTCAAGAAAAGTTTATGTTCTTTTGGGGATATAGCTCAGTTGGTAAAGTGCTTGCCTTACAAGCACAGGCCCTGGGTTCAATCTCCAGTGATGCATTAAAAATTTTCTTTAAAAAAATTCTATGAAGCATCTACTCTCCATCAGACCCTGGGCAAAGTTCTAAGTGATGGTGACAATGAACAAAGTCAAAATTCTACATCCACCAAAAATTGGAAAGGAATGATAGTGCTTAGGAAGTTAATTGGAAAAGAAACTCTAATTTTGATTCATTTTCTAATGCATGTCTGGATTTGAGCACATCTCTTAAACCTCTTTGGTTTCTTTATATGAAAATTAGGGGATACACATTTTCAAATTTTAAGATTCTATGAAGTTTTTATAGCATAGCTGAAATAAGTGAAAAGAAATTTCAGCTGAAAAAGGAAGGCTAAACATTTTTGAAAGCCATACTATTTTACATTTCCACAAGCAACTCATATGGGTTCCAATGCCTCCATATTCTCATGTTTGTTATTTTTCATTTTTTTCTGATAGTAACTATTAATCTTATTGTAGTTGCGATTTGCATTTCCCTAACCATTAGTGATGTATCTTTTTATGCACTTAGTAGCAATTTGAACATCTCCTTTGAGGAAATGTCTACTCAAGTCTTTAGTTCACTTTTAAATAATTGGGTTGTTCTTTTTTGGCTGTGAAGTTGTAGGGGCTTTTTCTGTAGTCTGTATTTTATTTTATTTTTGTCAGATGTATGATTCACAGATTTTTTTTCCCCAATCTCTGATTCTTTTTCATTTTCTTAAATATATCCTTCCATACCCAAAAACATTTGGATGAGGTGTATCTAGTTTACCTATTTTTGTTTAATTTTGTTGTTCATGCTTTCAGTGCCACTTCACAAATTCATTGCCAATCCAGGGTTATGGATATTTATCCTCATGTTTCCTAGAGTTTTATGATTTTAGCTGCAAGGCTTAAACTGTGTATCCATTTTGAGTTAATTTTAATATATGGTATAAAGTGAGGGACCAAACTTTACTTTTGCATATGAAAATCCAGTTGTTTTCAAGTTGCCTCTCCCAGTCTTTGCTGACTGAACTTGTGCTGGGGTACTTAGTCAACACTTACTTGGTTTTTCCTGAGTCAAGAAATAAACCCAAGGTGGAAGTATAAGGTTGTTTCAATTTTGTTCTTGGCTTCTCTATGGCTTCTAAGTTCCCCAGTATACATAGATATCTTTCAATATCCTAATTTCCCAAAGAAAACTTTCTTGCCTGTCTTTGTCCTTTCATCTATTACATGTGTCTACCCTAACTTTTGCTCTGGTGATTATGCGGGGTGTTTGTTAGCCCTACAATATTTTTAAGCAGTGCCCACCTGGTTTCTACTCCCAGTTCTGAGTAAGACAAACAGAGATGAGCTTCATCTTGCGTCACTTATCTAACAGACTGGACAGGTGAGAAAGACATGAAATCATGTATGCATAAGGTCTTCTTTACTCCCTGCACACCCAGGGACCAGGATCGTACACTGGGAATCCAGGCTGCTATCTGTAAGACTGCCACCAAGTCAGTGAAGGAGTGGGATGAGGCAAGTAATAATGTCACAAAGCTTATCCACAATTTTTAAGTTGTCTTTCCCTTGACTTAGCATTCACTTGGTTGTTATAAGCCTTTGGACTATATTCCTGAATTCTACCAGTCACTTCTGACTGTCAAAATGAACATGATAAATAATTTTAAATCATTATCTCCCTTCTGAGACTATCATTTTGTAATAATAGCAAAATAAATAATGAAGGCCCTAATAACTATACTAAGTTCTTGCTATGTGTCAGGCACTATGATAGTTCATCCTAATATCAAACCCAGAAGGCAGTTTTTTGTCTATTTTCATTTTATAAATAATGAAGTAGAAGTTTATCAAGTTGCTTGCTGAAAGTCAAGGAAACATACTTTAACAATATTGTTAGCTCTGTCTCCTACTAATGAGTCATATATAGAATCTACTACACATTACAAATGTGTCGAATATCAGCTAAATACTTCATATACACTTATAATATTTATTTTTTCAGTCCCCTTTAAGGATTTTCTTATTAGAAATGAGGCAATTGGTATCACAGTTATTAGTGGTTGAATTTCGGTTCTAGAAGGAAGGTTTGACTTCCGGTTTATAGGCTTTCTTCTTGCCTCTAGGAGGAGGATTTGAGTGAATTTTCTTTGAACATATTTTTTTATACAAGCAATCCAGGATGATACTATGTGCTGACTAAGTACCTGTTGACCACGTTGTCAAAATATCTTTAAATAGCCTATAATCTATGAGCTAACCTATACTTAAAAATGGGGAATATCCCAGATATACTGGAGAAAATACAACAACATTCAATGAACATTATGACTCGCAGTGGATACACCCAAATGGAAATCAGAGGTGATGGTGCTTTCATGCTCAGAAGGTGTATGGTTATCAGCCTGTGGCTTTGTGCATCCTGTGTAGGCTGTGGGAGTTCAGAGGCAGTTCTTGGAGTCATGGCACCACAGTGACAGGCTGTTACATGCATGCCACATTATGTCTCGTTTCCTTCCCTCTACATAAGTGAACCCAATCCTGAGCAAAGCCTTTTCCTTCCTTGAGTTTGAATTTTAACTGAGCCCAAACCTCAGCTAATTTGGAAATAAAGAGGTTTGATGATTTAACTGCAGGCTTGACTCTAATTTGTGCTTTGTAAACTTACCTTCCTTAGTTTTTACTTGTACTCATCAAACAACTTTTAGATTAATCATATATTTATATCTAATCTATTGTCCATCTATTCCTCTGTCTTTATAGCTGAGTATCTCCATCACCCTGAATCCTTGAAACAGACATTTTTCAGATGCAGGAACTTTCTGACTGATTTTGGAGTCTTTAGTTCCTTAAATATAAGTTGTTATTCTTATTTTTTCCTTTGTTTTATTCATCTCCTTGTCAGACCAAAGTAGAGAGTACCAAACGATAACAACTGAGCCAACAAACAAATAGCTGACGATGACACTCAGGGCCCAGTGTCTGCTAAACTGTGATCACTCTAAGCAGTTGGCAGAAGCCCTGGCAGTTGCTGTAGTTTATGAGAAAAAAATTCCGGTTTAGTTTGTGTTCTTTATACTTGCTCACAAAGGCAGCCAGAACCTTGATCTTCATAATGGATAAATTATATACATAATACAATTGAATTTCAAGTGTTCATTTGTGTCTGTTCCCATGTTATTTTAGATTTGTATCTATAATTTATCATATTTTTAAATCAAAAGCAGTTCATTTTGTTGTTATTGTTAAATGAAGTGCTTCTTGTTTCGTTCATAAAGTTCGAGTTTACATAGATCCTCAAGACAGCATGACTCTTTACCTACAAATGCCTGTAAGTATTTCTCTGATTTCTGATATTCTCTTAAAGGTTTTAATGGTTAAACAGATCTTTCCCTTGATGTTTGGTACTTGATATTTTTTCCAATATCTTTGTGGTAATCATCAGAACTTTCTTCTATTCCAGAGACACTTTTATACTTTACAGGATAAAATGTTACACATGGTTGAGTTCTATGATACTTTAGAACGCTATAAATTGTTGGATTTTTATGAGTCTGGATTTCTTGAAAATGGTATAAGTTTTTAAACCATCCTCTCAGTTCAAACAATTAAGTTAAACCCTTCAGATAGGTGGTCCACAGCTCACCACTAAGGGCAAGTTAGGAGGGAAACAGTTACTGGGGATGCTGATTCAGTCACAGGAGATGGTGGACTGAAAGGTGCTGAATAGTGTCAGTGGAAATGGAAATTAAATCACCATTTAACAAATAACAGGCCTTTCAAGGTTAGGAAAGTGTAGATATTTCAATGTTCTAATCAGAGCTCTCATCCAAAAGTTGTATTATATTTATGGGGAGTCTCCTCTGCTGTACAAGACCTGGAGTTCAACCGTTCTGCATGGTAAGAATCTAGAGGGAGAAAAGGACAGTGCCGTACTCCTCTCTGATTTGCTACCCTTCCATCCTTTCCTCACTGGTGTCCCTTGCTCTGATTAGCATGGTTGCCCACAATGACTCACTCCATTTTCAAAACCTCTACAGTTTCTTTCGTGGCTGCCTCTGGGACCAGGACTCCAGGAGAGCTTCCCCAGCCCTCCTCAGCACCCCATACGGTCCCCATTCCCAGGTTGCCCTTGTGCCAAAGTTTCCAACCTACTTGTGGTGAATAAAGATTCTTTACAATTACTAATGATAGATTTTCTTTTCATTTATACGCTCAATGTTTATACTTCATAGTTTAGCCTTCTAAAATTTCCATTTTGTGTAATTAAATGGATATGTACAAATGTTTGTCTCTTAATTGGGAATTTTCTTACTTAAAAATGGTACTAAAAGCCATAAGTGGGATAGTATCAAACTTAAAATCTTCTTCACCACAAAGGAAACAATCAAATGAGTCAATATAGAGAGCCTACAGAATGGGGAAAATCTTTGCCACCTGTACCTCAGAGGGCATTCATCTCCAGGATATACAAAGAGTTCAAAAAACTTAACACCAAGAAAACAAATCACCCAATCAATAAATGGGTAAAGGAACTGAACAGGTACTTCCAAGAAGAAATATGATTGGTCAACAAATACATGAAAAAAATTGTTCAACATCACTAGCAATTGAAGAAGTGCAAATCAAAAGTACACTAAAATTCCATATCACTCCAGTAAGAACGTCAGTTATCAAGAATACAAGTAACAGTAAATGTTGGCAAGGATGTGGGCAAAAAGGTACACTCATACATTGCTGGTAGGATTGCAAATTGGTACAACAGCTCTGGAAAGCAGTATGGAGATTCCTCAGAAAACTTGAAATGGAACCACCATTTGACTAAGCTATCCCACTCCTCAGTTTATACCCAAATGACTGAAAATCAACATACTACAGTGACACAGCCAAATCAATGTTTTTTGCAGCTCAATTCACAATAGCTAAGCTATGGAATCAACCTAGTTGCCCTTCAACAGATTAAAGGATAAAGAGAAAGTGGTATATACACAATGGAATATTACTCCACCATAAAGAAGAGTGAAATTGTGTCATTTGTTAGCAAATGGATGAAACTGGAGAATATCAAGCTAAGTAAAATAAGGCAAAAGTCCAAAGGCCCAATGTTCTCTCTGATGTGTGGATGCCAACTAAAAACAAAGGAGGGTGGGGAGGGGAAGAACAGAAGTTCATTGAACTAGACAAAAAGGAGTGAAGGGAAGGGGTAGGGAAAGGAATAGGAAACAAATACAATGGATCAGACATAACTTGCCTATGCTCATATAAAAACACATGACCTGGGTGACTTCATATTATGTACAACTGCAAGAATGGGGTCTTAATTAGAATAAGTTAGACTCCATGTATGTATAACATGTCAAAATACACTTTACAGTCATGTAAATCTAAAAGGAACAAATAAAAAATTGAAAATGATACTATAAAGAAAGATATGATTTCTTGGTGTGTTTTCCCCTTATTTATTTTAGTTTATATTCTGTAAGTCTCAGTTTTAAGTCCAATTTAATTCTTGAAGTCTAATTCACACAGTGCCACAGACATACCTCCTCTTTCCATTATCTACAGATTTTTGTCCAGGATATTGTTTCTTTGAATTTTGTTCATTTTCATTCTGGGACTCCATGAGATTATTTTGAAAAAATTTTTCATGGAAAAATATTTGAAGATATTCATTTTTCTCTATCAATTTGAATGAATCATCTGATCTCTGGTTCCTTTACATAAACATCCTTTCAAAATGTAATGTCCTTCATATGATAGAATCATTTTCTCTGTAAAAGTAAACACACATTTCTCTGAATGGAAAAGGGACATCAAAACATGGTGAAAGTCATAAAACATTGTGACTTAGGTTTAAAATTGTTTGTGTGTATGTCCACCTACGTACATACATTTCATTTCTTAGAGTTCAACATCTGTGTAACGTTTCAATCATTTATTCATTCAATCATTCAAAAATATTTTACTGGATATCTATAATGGGTCATACAACAGAGATCTGTTTATTTTCAACTGGAAGGGGAGGAGTAAGAACAAACATAAAAATAAAACATTATAACATGCATTATGACTGTATTTCTGTATTACCACTATATGGAAAAAGAGCACAAGTAGAATAAAGTACAAACTACATCAAATAAGAAGTGGGAGGGGGTCTACTGAAACACTAAATAAGGAAACGTGTAGATGGTTCAAAAGAAAAAAAACTGAGTAGAGACTTCAAGGAAGAAAGGAAATACCTATGTAATCAAATGATTTGCCAGATTATACCACAAGTGATCTATAGACCAACTTCAAATGGGGTCCTCATCCCTCTGAAAGTTCAGTTCTCAATATCTGTTGCTATTCTGGTCAACTGAGCACCAGAATCCCTGATAAACTCTTCTTACAAGAGTCTAAAGGTTCTCCAATTTTTTCCCTACACCATTAAAAATTCTGATACAAACCAGCTCCAGAGTTTAACTTTCTGATAGACATAATCAGTTTACTCAGAGAAATGAACCCACTTCTCTCTATACCAATTTCTACTTCAGTACTTTAGCTTTCTGGTCACACCAATCAAACCCTCTGACAAAAACAACTGAAAGGAGGGACACACAATCCCAGTCATCTCATTAATTAGATGGCCAACTCCATTTCTCTGGGCCCAAGGTGAGTCAGCACACCATGAGCAGAGGGCCCAGTGGAGGCAAGCTTCTCCCCTCATGACACTAAGGAGTCAAAGACAGAGTAAGTGGTCATAGGAAAGGAGCAGCCTTCCAGGACCTGACCCCAGTGACCCACCACCTCCAGCCACACCTGACATACCTACACTTAAAACCCAGTTATTCCACTAAAATTTAGATGGTATAGAGAGTTACCACAATCCAAAACTTTTAGCACCAACCACTTCTGCATGAACACAGGAGCTTGGGGGACCCACTCATATTCATAGGATAACAGGGAGTAAGCCTACCTCCTCTGTTTACTCAGGCAGGAAATCACATATTTCTGTCCAGCATGAGCAACTTAGCAAAAAGGAGTCTAAAATAGTTAGTTAATAGATAAATAGATCAATAAATGCCTTGAGGTGTCCCTCAGGGTGAAGGTATTGTCTGAGAAGTGTGACACCCTGCGATTAATGCACTGTATCTACTGCCACATACAACACACACACACACACACACAAAAAAAAAAAAAAAAAAAAAAAAAAAAAAAACCACACTTGAGGAATTGAGTTCCATCCTTCTTCCCCTTGCATCATGTGAGGATAGGGCAACAAAATGCTTTCATCTTCAACTGGGGGAAGTTAAGTCCTGCGAGTACATTACCCAGTCCAAGGTATTTTGTTACAGCAGCAAGAAGGGACACATTCATCTGGGAATGCCTCCATTTCTTCTCCCTTACTAGAGGACCACTTTGGCAAGTTCTGGGACTCTTGCTTTCCACATTTTCTCCCTTATGACTCTGAATATAACAAGCCATTCTTTTTGGAAATCCAGAGCTTGTAAGGGTTCATCCCTGAGAGGACTGTGTGTGGACATTATGGTGAAGCCTTCCTCCCTCTTGACCCCCCCATAGGTGTTGAGACTGTCCTCTACAGAGTCTCAGGGAACAGGGAATGTGGTGAGAGTACCACAGTGGGATGAGGTGCTACGACTTCCTTATGGAAGGAAAAGGAACTGAATATCTTGAGTGTAGAAACGATAAGGTGTTTCAAAGTCCAGAATTATTAGAAATGTTTTATTTGAAATGGCAAGTCCTTTGGAGTATTGTACACGTTTTAATTTGAATAGAGTCTCCATAACCCACAGAAGATAAAAGACAACATCTGCAGTCCTTTTTAATTCTTTCTTTTTCTGGTGATGGAAAACCTTGTGGAGGCCCAGAAAGGAGCTGACCACTGGGGCACATGGGCAGGCATGACTCTGCCATTTCTTGCTCTGACCTCACAAGGAGCCATTGTGAGGCAGTTTGAAAGGGCAGGTATATAAGAGGGTGGGCTGCAGCTGGGCTTTTGTCCACAAGTACAGGAAGCTCTTGGTGGTGACCTGTCGGACTCCCAGCTAGTTAGTGCGTTTGGTGGTTGGCGTTGGCGGTTGGTGACTGTGGTCTTGGGACATTGGTTCTTTGATTTGGGTTTGTTGTTTTCTTGTTTTGGTTTTTGATTTGGGTTTGTTGTTTTGGCTTGTTGTTTTTTTTTTAAGCTAGCATCCTTAGGTGGTACTCCTGCTTAGGATGTTTAGCCAGAGTAGTGAGAGTGAGAGTAGGTCAGCCTCATGGCCGGGGCCCAGCACCTGGCGTGAGTGCGCCTTCACGGACCACTATGAGTTCGTGAGGGCCATTGGGCATGGCTCCTATGGCCAGGTGGCCCTGGCCCGCCATCGCCCCACCGGGGCAGAGGTGGCAGTGAAAGTCCAGGAACTGGTGCCGGAGAACATCCCGGTCCTCTCCGAGCCCAGCGTGCTGATGAGCCTGGAGCACCCTGGTGTGGCCCAGCTCTTTCAGGTCATTGGCACCGACAAGCACATCTACATGGTGATGGAGCACGTAGGGGGGGGACAGCTGCTGATGCACGTGGCATGTGGCATGCAGGAGGAGGAGGCCCGCAGGGTCTTCAGGCAGGTAGTGTGTGCCGTGGGCTACTGCCACGACAGGGGCATCGTGCACCGGGACCTGAAGCCAGAGAACATCCTGCTGGACGCCAGAGGCCGCATCAAGCTCATCGACTTTGGTGCCGCCACCAGGTTCCGGGCCGGCCAGAAGGTCAGGAGGTTCTGGGGGACTGTCCCATACCTGGCCCCCGAAACCATCCTGCAGGAAGAGTACGAGGGCCCCCCAGTGGACGTCTGGAGCCTGGGGGTCATCCTCTACTTCATGTTGACACACACCCTGCCTTTTATGGCACCCAGCTCCAGCAAGATACTCGAGCTCATCGTCCTGGCGATGTACGACATCCCTCAGTCTGTGCCCGTCAAAGCCCAAAGGCTCATCCACCGCATGCTGATGGTGCAGCCCAAGAAGCGGCCCACGGTCAAGCAAATCTCCCAGCACCCGTGGCTGAAGCAGGGTGAGGAAGACTCACCCCCTCCGTGGAGGGAGGTAGTCCCTAAACACCCAGACCCCGAAATCATTACGCTCCTGCTGGACATGGGTTTGGATCCATACCAGACCTGGTTATCGCTGCTCCAGAGAAAGTTTGATGCGCCCATGGCCACCTACTTGATTGTCCAGCACCAGAAAAGGCAGGGGGTAGGGTGCGTGCTCCCGAGGAAGCCTGGGACTCCCAGGTTTGTGCCTCGCCCACGGGTCACCCATTTTTCTGCTTCCCCTGGTGTCCCAAGGAGGAGCAAGAGTGAGCCTGCTCCTCACCACTGCCCCTCACCCTGTGAGCCTCTGTCTGCCCAGGAGGCCACCAGAAGGGCCAGCCTGCCCGCTATTCCTCTCGGTTGCCTGCCTGCAAAGGACCCCACTCCCAGCAGAGCTGCCCACTCTGACTCTGTGTCCTCCTTGCCCAAACGCTGGAGGATGCTACTGAGGCTGCTCGGAAGAGGCCACAGAAACTCCTCCCAAGATTCATCCACGGACAACAGGAAGCGCTGGACTGGGAGGATGGCCACCTGTGTCCGAAAACTCTGCTGCTGCCTGCCACGTGCCACCAATGCGGTTGTTCCAATGGCAGAGAGAAGAGACTCCCTGCACCCATAGACAGCATGGCCACAAGCAAGTGGAGAGCTGAGCCACACAGAACCAGCACCCAGCGTGAGTCCCCTCTGTCCCCACCTGCCAAAGACACCAGAGACTCTTCTGCCCAGGACATTTCACCTGCCCTGCCCATCTCTCTGCTTCCTCCCATTCTTCTGAGATGTTGCTAATAAATTGGTTTCAGATATATTGCATGGTAAAACTTTTCTTCCAAGGGTTAGAAGAAAAAAAGGTTGATTCAGAGAATGAAGGGACCTCAGCTTGAGCCCCACCCAGGTCTCTGAGGCCTGGAACTCCTATATCACCAGTGTAGGTCGACTCCCCCAGCTGAGAACACCTGGGCTCACTCAGCTGCAGTGGTGTAGAACAGTCCCTTGCTTTGACCTGGTGCACACAGACTCGCTCCTCTTGACCTGGGGCAGATAGAGTCACACTCCTTGAGCCAGTGTACACATGACCTTTATCTGGTGACCCTGGTCAGGGGGAATCTCCCCTGAGGTGTGTGGGCATGTGGGTGAGCAAGGGTGGGAGAAATCCCACGTGTGAAGGAACTGGAGGCCTCAGGGTGTTCTGTGGCATCATCTCCATGATGCTGTGTGTAGGGAGGGCAGAGGTGGGCCAGTGGGCAGGGCCAGGTCTGCCTGCAGCCGTGGCTGGGGGCCTCCTTCCCACAACAATCATAGCTCATGACTGTTGCTAATGGTATTGGACAGGGAACACACAGGATTTCAGGAGTGCAGGTGTCCATCCACCTGTTGAATTCAATTTTACATGAAGACAAAGTGACCGACGTGGACTTGCTCTCACCTTTGGCTTCTAGTAATACAGTTTTGTCAATCCAAGTGGGCAGAAGAGAAAAGACATGGTCAGGGCGGTCAAAGAGGATGGCTTTGGACACTTTGGCCTTGACATCTCCTCAGGCCTGTCACCTGCAGGTTCTCTGATGGCAGCTTCTTACTCTTACCCTTAGTGGTCAGAAATGGACTCCTGTTTCAGAGTGCATGTCAGGGTGGTATAGTTTTCAGTGTAGACATGTTTTACCTCCTTGGTTGGGTGTAATGCTACTTTATTGGAAGCTATTGTGAAGCTGGGTATTCATTTCCTCTGCAGCAGATTCACTATTGGAGTAAAATGAACTGCTTTATTTGTAGATCTTCCATGCTTCTTCCTTGTTAAGATTTTTTTTTTTTTTTATCAGTTCTAGAAGTCTTCTGTGATTTTTAGGGGAGTCTTTCACAGAGAGGATCATGTATTCCTCTTTGTATCCCATTGATTTCCTTCTCTTCCCTGATCCCCTATCCATGCTTTAAAGTTCTGTGTTGAATACTAGTGGAGAGTGTGGACAGGCTTTCCTTGTTCCTGCTTTAGAGGAAATGCTTTCGGCTTTTCTCCACTGAGAATGATGTTGGCCTTTGTTTCGTCATGTATATGGTGGAACATATTGAGGGACGTTCCTTCTCTCCTTCGTTTCCCTAAGTCTTATAAAAATGAATGAGTGCTGTGTTTGGCAAAGGCATTTCCTTCATCTGTCCATGGAATCCTCTGATTCTTGTTCAGAACTCTGTTTGGGTTTTGAATTACACCGATTGATTTGCACATGTCCTCTACTAATATTTCCATTAGTACTTTTCTGTATGACCTTCTGGAGTAAAAGTAGTTCGTTTATTTGGCACCTTGGTATTTTACAAGTTTTTTAAAAATAGGAGCCCATTGCTTTTAAAGTTTGTCTTGGGACTGCCTTCACACAATCCCACAGATTCTTATTCATTGTACTTTTGTCCTGATTTGTTTCTAAGGTTCTTATAATTTCTGTACAGATTTTTTTCTACATTCTTTTCTCTATTAAGTGTGTAGTATCTAATGTCCTGTGCTAGGGGCTAGAATTTTTTACTTGTCATGTGCTGCTAAATGCAATCCATTCTTATCTAACAAATTCAAAGAGGTCCCTGTCCTTATTTGTTTTGGCTAACATGTCCTTCATCCCATAATCTGTGATATCTTTAATGAATATCCAAAGTGCTGTGTGCAAAAAGGAAATTGTCCAGTCGATACATGAAAAGTTTTATGAATAGTTTTAAGAGCCTTTCAATTAATAATCTGTTGGTTATTTTTTCTACTGAATTTTTAATACGATTTGTGTATTTAATTCTCATTTTCTAGAGTTTTGTTTGGTCCCTTTCCAGAATCTTTATCTCTTCTTTAAAACAATCAAATTTAAAAGAATTGAAATATACTCGGTGTTTCCCTTAACACAATGCACTTAATCTAGAAAACAGTGAGAGGCCAAAATATTCAAGACCTTAGAAAGTAAGCACACTTCCAGGTAACCTATGGGTCAAGGAAGTTTAAGATTTGGATCAAGTGAATGTTTATTGGGCCACTGGGCATGAGGAACTTGCAGGACCATATATGCTCTAAGGATATGCACTTCACCAACCAGTCAAGAAGTCCCATAATTGCATGGATGGTGTAGTAGGATCACATGACAAAATCCAACACCAATGGATGAAAACGCCCCAAGGGGGTGAGAGAGCGCTATGATTTAAATACTGTGCCCCAGATCATTTTCTTATGTTCTAAACTCACCCTAGGAACACGTGGTTATTTTTTTTTTTTTGGAATGTCTAGATTATGATGTAATTACCTATGATGGGGTCATAAAGGAGTAGGTGAAGTTCTTGCTTCAGTATGACTTGTGTCTTTATAAGGCAAGCAGGACCTGCCGCTCACTGAGTGACCCTTTTGTCCTTGTGAGGAGAGCAGGATGGCCTCCTGGTTCAATGGTGTCCTCATAGGGAGAAGAGGGCAGGCAGCTCATTCACTCCATCTTATGTGCTGTTAAGGAGAGCCAGGCATGCTTATCTTTTCTTCTAGTTGATTTTTGAAGTGAAATATTGGACTTTCCAACCTCTCATTTCAGAAACGTTCTACATCTATTTCTGTGCAGATCCCCAAAACAATCCCTTTAACATGAGCAAGAGAAACAACTGTGTTGTGAACCTGTAGCAGCCTAACTGCAGCTACTTGGAGAACGCTCTTCTTGAACATCTCCAACCCAAACTCCCTCAGTTACTGACCTCACAATGGAGCACATCTGCATTGTGTGCGGAATCAAGGCACAGGTGGCCTCTGAGGGCCTGTGTGCCTCAGCATGGAGAACAAGCTTTTAGACACACCTGGTGCCATCAGTGTCCCACAGTCTCTTTTCAAAGAAACATTCTCTTGTGTGCCCCAGAGCCCTTAGTGGCAATGGTCTTCCAAATTCCTGAGGTGCTGTAGGGTTTTGTTCTTGCTGTGTTTGTACAAAGTTCCTGGCATCCCTTTAGGAACTCTATTCTCTTCAACAAGCATATCTTCCTGAGACTCAGCTTCCAAGCACAAGATGGAAAAACTGCAAGCTTTTGAAATCATTCCTCTCTCATTTTATGTCGTTCCCCCTTCTCTTACGAAAACTGGGCAATATCAGTGCTAGTGAATGTTTGTTCTGCTGTGTTGAAATTTCCTCCAACACATTCATTAGACCTTGCCTTTAAAATTCAGCCTCAGTAGAATCTCTGGACACAGACAAAATATAACCAGAGCTTTGCCAGATTAGAACACAAGTGGTGTAGAGTCCAACTTCTCATAGGGTCCTCATTTCCCTCTAAAAGCTCAGGTCTGCATGTCTCTTTGGTACTCTGGTCTACTGAGTAGCAGACTCCCTGTTAAACGCTTCTTACTACAATCTAAAGTTTTCCAGCTTTCCTCTCTATAGAACTAGCAGTCCTTACTCCAAATCAGATTAAAGCTTTGTGATGCACATGATCAGCTCTCTGATCAATGACACCACTTCTCACTATACCGATTTCTGTTTCAGTTAGCTTTCATATCACTCTGACTAAATCAACTGAAAGGATGGACACACGATCCCAGCAGGATTATTTCTTAGATGGCCAACTCCATTTCTCTGGGGCCAAGGTGAGTCAGCACACCATGAGTGGAGGGCCCAGTGGAGGCAAGCTACTCCCTCATGGCAGTAAGGAGTCAGAGAGAGAGTAGGTGGTCACAGGAAAGGGTTTGACACCAGTGACCCACCACCTCCAGCCATACCTGACATACCTACCCTTACCACCCAGTTAGTCCACTGAAATTTAGATGGTATAGTTAGGCGACAGCTCCCACAATCCAATATTTTTGCACCAACTACTTCTGCATGATCACAGGAGGTTAGGGGGCCCCCACATGTTCACAGGATAACAGGGGGTAAGCCTACCTCCTCTTTTTATTGAGGCAGGACAATCCCAATTTCCTATCCAGCGTGAGCAACTTAGCAAAAATGTACCTCAAAGTAAATTAATTAATAGATGAATAGATCGATAAATGGATGAAAATATGCCTCAGGGATAGGGAACTTGCCTGAGAAGTGTGATGCCCCACGATTAATCACTACAAAGCCCTCTCTCCCCTGCCACACACACACACAAACACACACACACACACACACACACAAAAACCACACTTGAGGAATTGAGTTCCATCCTTCTTCCCCTTGCATCATGTGAGGATAGGGCAACAAAATGCTTTCATCTTCAACTGGGGGAAGTTAAGTCCTGCGAGTACATTACCCAGTCCAAGGTATTTTGTTGCAGCAGCAAGAAGGGACACATTCATCTGGGAATGCCTCCATTTCTTCTCCCTTACTAGAGGACCACTTTGGCAAGTTCTGGGACTCTTGCTTTCCACATTTTCTCCCTTATGACTCTGAATATAACAAGCCATTCTTTTTGGAAATCCAGAGCTTGTAAGGGTTCATCCCTGAGAGGACTGTGTGTGGACATTATGGTGAAGTCTTCCTCCCTCTTGACCCCCCCATAGGTGTTGAGACTGTACTCTACAGTGTCTCAGGGAACAGGGAATGTGGTGAGAGTACCACAGTGGGATGAGGTGCTACGACTTCCTTATGGAAGGAAAAGGAACTGAATATCTTGAGTGTAGAAACGATAAGGTGTTTCAAAGTCCAGAATTATTAGAAATGTTTTATTTGAAATGGCAAGTCCTTTGGAGTATTGTACACGTTTTAATTTGAATAGAGTCTCCATAACCCACAGAAGATAAAAGACAACATCTGCAGTCCTTTTTAATTCTTTCTTTTTCTGGTGATGGAAAACCTTGTGGAGGCCCAGAAAGGAGCTGACCACTGGGGCACATGGGCAGGCATGACTCTGCCATTTCTTGCTCTGACCTCACAAGGAGCCATTGTGAGGCAGTTTGAAAGGGCAGGTATATAAGAGGGTGGGCTGCAGCTGGGCTTTTGTCCACAAGTACAGGAAGCTCTTGGTGGTGACCTGTCGGACTCCCAGCTAGTTAGTGCGTTTGGTGGTTGGCGGTTGGCGGTTGGTGACTGTGGTCTTGGGATATTGGTTCTTTGATTTGGGTTTGTTGTTTTGTCTTGTTTTGGTTTTTGATTTGGGTTTGTTGTTTTGGCTTGTTATTTTTTTTTAAGCTAGCATCCTTAGGTGGTACTCCTGCTTAGGATGTTTAGCCAGAGTAGTGAGAGTGAGAGTAGGTCAGCCTCATGGCCGGGGCCCAGCACCTGGCGTGAGTGCGCCTTCACGGACCACTATGAGTTCGTGAGGGCCATTGGGCATGGCTCCTATGGCCAGGTGGCCCTGGCCCGCCATCGCCCCACCGGGGCAGAGGTGGCAGTGAAAGTCCAGGAACTGGTGCCGGAGAACATCCCGGTCCTCTCCGAGCCCAGCGTGCTGATGAGCCTGGAGCACCCTGGTGTGGCCCAGCTCTTTCAGGTCATTGGCACCGACAAGCACATCTACATGGTGATGGAGCACGTAGGGGGGGGACAGCTGCTGATGCACGTGGCATGTGGCATGCAGGAGGAGGAGGCCCGCAGGGTCTTCAGGCAGGTAGTGTGTGCCATGGGCTACTGCCACGCCAGGGGCATCGTGCACCGGGACCTGAAGCCAGAGAACATCCTGCTGGACGCCAGAGGCCGCATCAAGCTCATCGACTTTGGTGCCGCCACCAGGTTCCGGGCCGGCCAGAAGGTCAGGAGGTTCTGGGGGACTGTCCCATACCTGGCCCCCGAAACCATCCTGCAGGAAGAGTACGAGGGCCCCCCAGTGGACGTCTGGAGCCTGGGGGTCATCCTCTACTTCATGTTGACACACACCCTGCCTTTTATGGCACCCAGCTCCAGCAAGATACTCGAGCTCATCGTCCTGGCGATGTACGACGTCCCTCAGTCTGTGCCCGTCAAAGCCCAAAGGCTCATCCACCGCATGCTGATGGTGCAGCCCAAGAAGCGGCCCACGGTCAAGCAAATCTCCCAGCACCCGTGGCTGAAGCAGGGTGAGGAAGACTCACCCCCTCCGTGGAGGGAGGTAGTCCCTAAACACCCAGACCCCGAAATCATTACGCTCCTGCTGGACATGGGTTTGGATCCATACCAGACCTGGTTATCGCTGCTCCAGAGAAAGTTTGATGCGCCCATGGCCACCTACTTGATTGTCCAGCACCAGAAAAGGCAGGGGGTAGGGTGCGTGCTCCCGAGGAAGCCTGGGACTCCCAGGTTTGTGCCTCGCCCACGGGTCACCCATTTTTCTGCTTCCCCTGGTGTCCCAAGGAGGAGCAAGAGTGAGCCTGCTCCTCACCACTGCCCCTCACCCTGTGAGCCTCTGTCCGCCCAGGAGGCCACCAGAAGGGCCAGCCTGCCCGCTATTCCTCTCGGTTGCCTGCCTGCAAAGGACCCCACTCCCAGCAGAGCTGCCCACTCTGACTCTGTGTCCTCCTTGCCCAAACGCTGGAGGATGCTACTGAGGCTGCTCGGAAGAGGCCACAGAAACTCCTCCCAAGATTCATCCACGGACAACAGGAAGCGCTGGACTGGGAGGATGGCCACCTGTGTCTGAAAACTCTGCTGCTGCCTGCCACGTGCCACCAATGCGGTTGTTCCAATGGCAGAGAGAAGAGACTCCCTGCACCCATAGACAGCATGGCCACAAGCAAGTGGAGAGCTGAGCCACACAGAACCAGCACCCAGCGTGAGTCCCCTCTGTCCCCACCTGCCAAAGACACCAGAGACTCTTCTGCCCAGGACATTTCACCTGCCCTGCCCATCTCTCTGCTTCCTCCCATTCTTCTGAGATGTTGCTAATAAATTGGTTTCAGATATATTGCATGGTAAAACTTTTCTTCCAAGGGTTAGAAGAAAAAAAAAGGTTGATTCAGAGAATGAAGGGACCTCAGCTTGAGCCCCACCCAGGTCTCTGAGGCCTGGAACTCTATATCACCAGTGTAGGTCGACTCCCCAGCTGAGAGCACCTGGGCTCACTCACCTGCAGTGGTGTAGAACAGTCCCTTGCTTTGACCTGGTGCACACAGACTCGCTCCTCTTGACCTGGGGCAGATAGAGTCACACTCCTTGAGCCAGTGTACACATGACCTTTATCTGGTGACCCTGGTCAGGGAGAATCTCCCCTGAGGTGTGTGGGCATGTGGGTGGCAAGGGTGGGAGAAATCCCACGTGTGAAGGGACTGGAGGCCTCAGGGTGTTCTGTGGCATCATCTCCATGATGCTGTGTGTAGGGAGGGCAGAGGTGGGCCAGTGGGCAGGGCCAGGTCTGCCTGCAGCCGTGGCTGGGGGCCTCCTTCCCACAACAATCATAGCTCATGACTGTTGCTAATGGTATTGGACAGGGAACACACAGGATTTCAGGAGTGCAGGTGTCCATCCACCTGTTGAATTCAATTTCACATGAAGACAACTGACCGACGTGGACTTGCTCTCACCTTTGGCTTCTAGTAATACAGTTTTGTCAATCCAAGTGGGCAGAAGAGAAAAGACATGGTCAGGGCGGTCAAAGAGGATGGCTTTGGACACTTTGGCCTTGACATCTCCTCAGGCCTGTCACCTCCAGGTTCTCTGACGGAAGCTTCTTACTCTTACCCTTAGTGGTCAGAAATGGACTCCTGTTTCAGAGTGCATGTCAGGGTGGTATAGTTTTCAGTGTAGACATGTTTTACCTCCTTGGTTGGGTGTAATGCTACTTTATTGGAAGCTATTGTGAAACTGGGTATTCATTTCCTCTGCAGCAGATTCACTATTGGAGTAAAATGAACTGCTTTATTTGTAGATCTTCCATGCTTCTTCTTTGTTAATTTTTTTGTCAGTTCTAGAAGTCTTCTGTGATTTTTAGGGGGGTCTTTCACATAGAGGATCATGTATTCCTCTTTGTATCCCATTGATTTCCTTCTCTTCCCTGATCCCCTATCCATGCTTTAAAGTTCTGTGTTGAATACTAGTGGGGAGTGTGGACAGGCTTTCCTTGTTCCTGCTTTAGAGGAAATGCTTTCGGCTTTTCTCCACTGAGAATGATGTTGGCCTTTGTTTCGTCATGTATATGGTCAAATATACTGAGGAACGTTCCTTCTCTCCTTCGTTTCCCTAAGTCTTATAAAAATAATGAGTGCTGTGTTTGGCAAAGGCATCCTTCATCTGTCCATGGAATCCTCTGATTCTTGTCCAGAACTCTGTTTAGGTGGTGAACTATACTGATTGATTTGCATGTCTTCTACTGATATTTCTATTATTTCTTTTCTCTATGACCTTGAGATGTAACCGTATTTCCTTTTTTTTTTTTTTTTTCCTTCCTGGTATATTACACCTTTTTAAAATAGAGGAGCCCATTGCTCTAAATATTTGTCTTAGGACTGCCTTCACACAGTCCCACAGAATCTTATTTGTTGTACTTTTGTCCTCATTTGTTTCTAATCTTCTTAAAATTTTTGTTCTGATATTTTTCTGCAGATCTTTTCTCTTTTAATTGTGTAGTTTTTAATGTCCTGTTGTAGGTGGTAGAATGTTTTTGTTCTCATTGTTTAATTCTCACAATTCATTCTTATTTAACAAAATTGAAGGTGTTCCCTGTCCTTATTTGTTTTGACTAACATGTGCTTCATTCCCAAAAGTGTGATATCTTTTATGAACATCCAAAGTGCTGTGAGTGAAAAGCAAATTTTTCATTTGATACATGAAAACTTTTATAAATAGTTTTAAGGGCCTTTCAATTAATAATCTGTTGGTTATTTTTTCTACTGAATTTTTAATCCAATTTGTGTATTTAGTTCTCATTTTCTAGAGTTTTGTTTGGTTCCTTTGCAGAATCTTTATCTCTTCTTTAAAAACAATCAAATTTAAAAGAATTGAAATATACTCGGTGTTTCCCTTAAGCACAATGGACTTAAACTAGCAAACAGTGAGAGGCCAAAATATCCAAGACCTTAGAAAGTAAACACACAACAAGGAGAGAAGGAGTTTAAGATTTGTTCAAGTGAATGTTTAGTGGGTCACTGGGCATGAGGAACTTGCAGGACCATATATGCTCTAAGGATATGCACTTCACCAACCAGCCAGGAAGTCCCATGACTGCATGGATTGATGTAGTACTATCACATGACAAAATCCAACACCAATGGATGAAAACGCCCCATGGCTATGAGAGAGCCCTATGAGTTAAATTCTATGCCCCAGATCATTCCCTTAATTTCTAAACCCACCCTAGAAATAGGTGATTATTTTTTTTTCTTGAAATGTCTAGATTATGATGTAATTGCCTAAGATGAGGTCATAAAGGAGTAGGTGAAGTTCTTGCTTCAGTATGACTTGTGTCCTTATAAGGCAAGCAGGACCTGTTGCTCACCGAGTGACCCTTTTGTCCTTGAGAGGATGGTCTCCTGGTTCAATGGTGTCCTCATAGGGAGAAGAGGGCAGGCAGCTCATTCACTCCATCTTATGTGCTGTTAAGGAGAGCCAGGCATGCTTATCTTTTCTCCTAGTTGATTTTTGAAGTGAAATATTGGACTTTCCAACCTCTCATTTTAGAAATGTTCTACATCTATTTCTGTGCAGTTCCCCAAAACAATCCCTTTAACATGAGCCAGAGAAACAACTGTGTTGTGAACCTGTAGCAGCATAAGTGCAGCTACATGGGGAATACTGTTCTTGAACATCTCCAACCTCAACTCCCTCAGCAACTGACATCAGAATTCAACAAATATGCACTGTGTGCCGAATCAAGGCAGAGGTGGCCTCTGGGGGCCTGTGTGCCTCTGCATGGAGAATGAGCTTTTAGATATCCCGGGACCATCAGTGTCCCATACTCTCTCTTCAAGGAAACATTCTCTTCTGTATCTTGGAGCCCTTAGTGGCAGTGGTCTTGCAAATTTCTGATATACTGTCAGGTCTTGTTCATGTTTGGTTTCTGCAAATTTCCTGGTATCCCTTTAGTAACTCTAATCTCTTCAACAAGCATATCTTCCGGAGCTTCAGCTTCACAAGTGCACTTTGGACAAACCACAAGCTTTTGAAATCATTGATCTCTGTTTTCTGTTCCCCCTTGTCTCAGGAAAGCAGATAAAAGATGCCAGCAATATCTATGCCAGTCACTGAATGCTGTGCTGTATGAAAGTTCTTCCACCAGATTTATTACCCAATCTCTTTAAATTCAGCCTCACATAGACTCTCAGGGCACGAACAAAATGTAATCAAATGCTTTGCTAGTTTAGAACACAAGTGGTGTAGTCCCCCTTCAGATACTGTCCTCATTTCCCTGTAAAAGTCAGGTCTGAATGTCTGTTGGTACTCTGGTCAATTGAGTAGCTGAGTCCCTGTTAATCTCTTCTTACTAGAATCTAAAAGTTCCAAATTTCCTCTCTATAGCATTAAAAATTCTTACTCTAAACCAGTTTCACAGCTTTTTCATGCACATCATCAGTTTATTTAGAGCTTTCATGTTACTCTGACACTTAAAGGATGAACACACGATCCCAGAGGTCTCAGTCCTTAGAATGCTAACTCCATCTGTCTGGGCCAATATGAGTCAGCACACCATGTGTTGAGGGCCCGGTGGAGGTAAGCTACTCCCCTCATGACGGTAAGGAGGCAGAGAGAGACAGAGCAAGTGGTCATAGGAATGAAGCAACCTTCCAGGGCATTCCCCCAGTGACACACCACTTCCAGCAACATCTCACTTGTTTACAGTTACCACCTGGTTATTCTACTGAAATTTGTATAGTCTAATTTGTTTTCAACTCCCATAATCCAATCATTTTAGCACTGACTACTTCTACATGAACACGGGAGCTTTGTGGACCTCCTCATATCCAAACCATAACCAGCACAAAACCTATCTACTCCTTCTAACTAAGTGACTATCAATAAAAACCATTCAGCTATATAGATCACATTGATCAAGTTTGTATTGCTGCGTAACCCCACACCAACAAATTAAAACTATAGACATTTCTTATCTCACAGCCATGTGGGTTGAAGATCAGATAGTCTTTACTCTTGTCTCTCTTTATGGTCTCACATACCTTGTTTCAGTACTTGCTTGTTTCATTTCCTGCCATGAGGACACAGTTCTGGGCTGAGCCCACTTAGAATAAAGCCCCAGATTGACCAATTTCTCATGAAACGTGTCAGAGAGCCAATATTTTAGACTTTGCTTATCTCCCAGTCTGTTACAACTGCTCAACTCAACCCTGATGGTATGAAATAGTCAAAGACAATCATGAATTGTTGAGGTGACTGTTCAAAGTAAACTGTTAGGAAAATAGGCACTGGTTTGTATTCAACCCAATGGCAAGAGTTTACTCACCTCTGCTTTATAACCCAGAGAATTATCAAACTATCACTGTGTGTGGCAGTCTGGAAGAATCTTTTCAATACCATGCTAAAAAAAAAGGCCAAAATATCATGCTAAGTGAAATAAGTCAATCCTCCAAAACCAAAGCCAAATGTTTTCCCTGATAAGTGGATGATGGTACATAATGGGCTTGGGGGGTGGGGGTAAGAGAAGAATGGAGGAGCTTTAGATTATGTAGAGGGAAATGAGAGGTGGGAGGGAGCAGGGGTACAAAAGATGGTGAAAAGAGACAGACACCATTACCCTATGTACATGTGTGATTATATGAATGATGTGAATCTACATCAAGTACAACCACAGAAATGTTGTCGAACATTTTTTCATATATCTGTTGATTGCTTGTAGATCTTCTTCTGTGAAATGTCTGTTCATTTCCTTAGCCCATTTGTTGATTGGGTTATTTGTATCTGGGTGTAGAGCTTTTTGAGTTCTTTATATATTCAGGAAATTAGTGGTCTATCTGATGTATGAGTGGCAAAGATTTTCTCCCACTCTGTAGGCTCTCTCTTCACATTGCTGATAGTTTCCTTTGCTGAGAGAAAGCTTTTTAGTTTGAATCTATCCCAGTTGTTGATTCTTGCTTTTATTTCTTGTGCTATGGGAATCCTGTTAAGGAAGTCTGATCCTAAACCAACATGTTGAAGATTTGGACCTACTTTTTCTTCTATAAGGTGCAGGGTCTATGGTCTGATTTCAAGGTCCTTGATCCATTTTGAGTTGAGTTTTGTGCAGGGTGAGAGACAGGGGTTTGGTTTCATTCTGTCGCATATGGATTTCCAGTTTTCCCAGCACCATTTGTTGAAGAGGCTATCTTTTCTTCATTGCATGTTTTTGGCACCTTTGTCTAGTATGAGAAAACTATTTATTTGGGTTTGTGTCTGTGTCCTCTATTCTGTACCATTGATCTACCTGTCTATTTTGGTGCTAATACCATTTCGTTTTTGTTACTATTGCTTTGTAGTATAGTTGAATTTCTGGTATTGTGATACCCGCTGCTTCACTCTTCCTGCTAAGGATTGCTTTAGCTATTCTGGGTTTGTTATTCTTCCAGATGAATTTCATGATTGCTTGCTCTATTTGTGTGAGATATATGAAAAAAATGTTCAACATCTCTTGTAATAAGAGAAATGCAAATCAAAACTACCCTAAGATTCCATCTCCCCCCAATTAGAATGGCGATTATCAAGAATACAAGCAACAATTGGTGTTGTCGAGGATGTGGGGAAAAAGGTACACTCATACATTGCTGGTGGGGTTGCAAATTAGTGCAGCCAATCTGGAAAGCAGTGTGGAAATTCCTCAGAAAGCTTGGAATGGAAACACCATTTGACCCAGTTATCCCACTCCTCAGCCTATAACCAAAGGACTTAAAAGCAGAATAATACAAAGATGCACCCACATCAATGTTCATAGCTGCTCAATTCACAATAGCCAGATTGTGGAACCAACCTAGATGCCCTTCAATTGATGAATGGATAAAGAAACTGTGATATATATATATATATATATATATATACACACACACACACACACACACAATGGAATATTACTCAGCCATAAAGAATAATAAAAGTATGGCTTTTGCAGGCAAATGAATAAAATTGGAGAATATCATGCTAAGTGAGATAAGCCAATCTCAAAAAACCAAAGGAAGAATGATCTCGCTGATAAGCAGATGATGATACATAATGGGGGGTGGGAGGGAGGCAAGAATGGAGGAAGGAGGGACTGTACACAGGGAAAAGAGTGGTGGGAGGGGTGAGGGGGAAGGAAAAAAATAACAGAATAAATCAAACGCCATTATCCTATGTAAATGTATGCTGACACAAATGGTATGCATCTACTTCATGTACAGAGAAACAAGTTGTACCCCATTTGTTTACAATAAAAAAAGAAATGAAATTTGTACCCCATTTGTGTACAATGAATCAAAATGCAGTCTGTAAATATTAAAATAAACAAATAATTAAATAAAAATGAAGTACAAATTCTGAAATAAAATATTGCTTTATGTTAAAAAAATAGGCCAAATGCAAAGGGAAGCATACTGTTTAAATTCATTTGTATAAAATTAAATAACAGGCCCATCTCACCTATGATTATGAAGAGTGGTAGTCTCTGAGAGAAGGGAGTGAGTAAGAAGGAACAAATGAAATGCTGTCAGTGTTCAGCTTTTTAATATAGGTGATGTTCATATGGTTCTATTCACTGTGAAAATTAGATAATCACGCAGAATGTGCACACTCTTCGAATATAGATTTCAATATAAAGTTAAAATATAATTTTAAAAGATGAAGAATTGGAAAGACTTAATAAAAGCGCTCCATTACTCAGTGTACAGAAATGGATAACATATACTAAAATGAGAATGTGGAAAGCGGCAATGTTGGGGAGGATCTAAGAAGTACTGGTTCTCATAATAAAAAATAGTAACTAATGTATTTTTAGCATTTATTGGTTTCTAGGATTGTTCTCATTACGATTTTCATCAGAGTGACCCCTCAATACAACCCAAATGGTAGATAGTGTTGCTAGCAAGGTTTTTACAGTTGAGGAAACTGAAACACAAAAGAATTTTGAATACTTCTTTGTTTTTTAGCTACAAAGTTTGTAGTGGACAAGAGCAGAGTCATGTGTGGGTCAAGAGAAGAAAAAGAGAAAAGAGAAAGAAGACCCAAGGCATGACTGGATATCTATGGCGGTAAAGACCGATTCCAGTTAGGGAAGTGCCAGTCTTTTGAGAAAACTGGGGTGATAGGGAAACTCTCTAGACATTGTGGATGAGGTTGCATGTGTTCCTGATAGTCAATTCCTTTTTGTAAAGTAAAAAACAAAGCTGCCCTCTGACACCACCACTGGATCAGGAAGAAGTGATCCTGAAACCCCATGTCACTAAAGCAGATTATCGAAGAATATCAGACTGATTTATACTTGAGTATTGCATATCTTTCTTCATCCAATCAGAAACACAAGCCTCTTAGACTGTCCATAACATCTGCACTACGATTCTCGTAGTGTTAGTAAGAGATGCACATTTTTTCATCTGATTCAATCGCCATACCTCTACATTGTGCCGACCCATATCTGGAACCGACAGACTTGTTTTTATGTTTTCCCCCACCTGATACTCTTCTCCAAATGTTTGTTTTTACTTTTTATCCGACCAGGAAGAACTACCTGGCCCAAGCTACTTAAAGAGATCCCACCCACCAGGCACTTCTTACCAAGCCACATTGTAAATTTCAGTTGTTCCGATTGTAAAAATTTTTTTAGAGATTATAAATTCTTTGGCAATTAATAAAGACAAGCATTCACAGGTGGTGTTTTAGTCATTGTTCCCACTGGCATTTGGAACTTCGGAAGAAAAAGAAATATATGGGAATAAAAACATTGGGCATGAAAATGAAATTTTTAAATATGTGCATTTCCAAATTATGACTCAAGGTACCAGACTGATATATTTTATCTCTTGCCAATAAGCTACGTCATCTGTATGGGAAAAGCATTATTTCAGAGCTAGATGGCTTAATAATGAGAGATTTAAACTGAATCAATAGACACATGGAAAAATACTTTTAGGTAAATTTATGAGTCTAATCCCTCTACAAATAAGTTTAACAAAGCAAGAAAAGTGGAGAAGGTGATAAAAAATTCACATAAGAAAACAATATTAATCTTAATTGAGCACAGATTTGTACCTTAAATTCTAGGTACTCATATATGTTGAAGAAGAGAATGGATGATGGCCAACCTGGAGAGTCCATCACAGCATTGCTCACATGGGTGTCTAGAAATCAACACTCTTAGATGACTTCAGACTAGACTGAAGAAGGAGAAAACTTTTACAAAGAGACAGACTTGTTAAGGAAGGACAAGGGGAAGAAGTAAGTCTTTGAACAAAACAAATATAGGGGCAGAGAAAAATAAATAAGCCTAACAGTGAATTATCTTACAGAGAATGTGGATGAGACTTACCTGAAAATGAAAAGAGAATATCTTACAGTCTTATCCTACCTAGCTCAAGAAAGGAAGTGCTATCAGGAAAAGGACTGTTGAAAAAACTGGTTAGAAAAGAAGATTGCATTCATGTTAATTTCCTGATTTGGTACTTCAGTTATGTAAAAGAATGTACATATTTTGGGTCAGTGTGTAGTGATAAAGGGACACCAAGTCTGAAACTTAGTCTGAAGTAATTCAGAAAAACTTATTTTTTTTTTTTTACAGAGACAGACATATGTATGAATATATGAAACTTTTTGTATAATAGCTGCAATGTCTATTCTGCTATTTCAAATCATGTCAGAAGAGCACACAATTTAGAGATTAAATAACTGTGTTCCTATTCTGGATCACAGACAACTTCTTTCCCTTAAAACTCAACTATAAAATGAATTTAATACCTATTTTTACATTCTTTGGGACGATCAAATGAAGTTGCTTTCTACTTTGTAAATTATAAAGAATAATGCCCACAATTTTGCTATTATTGTAATATTGTTGTAGGCTAAGAGATATTATCATTATGTGCACAAGGATATTCTGTTATCATTTTTTTAGAAGTTGGATTTTATTCTGTTATAGGAAGTGAATTTTAAATAAAGAAGCTTTTTTCATTTGAGATTATCCCAAGCAAAATGCCAACAGAATGCAGAAAAAAATACTCAAAAAACCCCATAAGGTATTAATAACCTAGAATAAATGTATATATAACACCAGAAATAGAGTTTATATACAATATTAATCTTACTCAGATTAAAAATTAGCAATTTTTCTCACATTTCTAGTAATTTCTGCACTTTGGTCTTTTAAAATTATTATTCTTGAGGGTAATTACTTATTCTGTAAATGGCATATAAAAGCTCTCTGTTTCTAAAACAATGAAAAATTTACACAACAAAATTTATTTGAAATTTCTAAGAATACACACACACACACACACACACACACATACACACACCACAATCACACAACCTTTTCCTGATGTTTTCCTAATGTTTCTGCCTAAATTCCCTCCAACAGGAACTAGCTGATTCCTCCTCACGGGTGAAGGGGGAGCTAATTATGCATTCAATCTGGTCAAGTGCAGAAGGAATCTTTGCTGACCTTCTCCACCACCTGCTAAATCTTCTCCAGAGTCTTTTCTTTGTTATTTTCCCAGGAACACCTTGTTTCACACTGAATGAGAAACTTTGCTGTAATTAGGGTCTTAAATCAGATAGGATCACATACTTGTCCTTAAACAAAATTAGATCCCTTCCTTCTCAAGGTCAAGTTGAAGGTTCAAGGACTTTACATAATTATAGTCATTTGGCAAAGGAGCTTATGAAACATATATTCTAATTCTATAAATTTGTAAAAAGTATACAAATATTTACTAAGCATGTTGTCAAAAATTGCACTGGATGAAGTTCAATAGGCAAGGAAGGATTTCTTCAAGATTTGCAATAGGAGTCAAGAATTTTGCAATAGGGGAGACAGATTAAATCCCGTTGAAACAAAAAGTGGAGAGTTTTCAGATGCTGGAATGAGATAGTGAAAAAGCACTGAAGGACATTAGGAGTGAAGTGGGTCAATGTGTTTAGGCTATCTGTATTTGCCAGTTAGGGCTTATTGAAGGTAGACTACTACTCTTACATTGAACTTGGGAAATAGGAATACTTTTTCTTTATTTCTTTTATTTTATTGAGGTATAATGAACAAATAAAAATTATACATATTCAAGACATACAACTTGATGTTTTGATATATGTATATATACATTTGAAATGATGATTACAGTCAAGCCAATAAGCATATCCAACACCTTACATAATTACTATTTATTTTTACATTTATTCATTTATTGTTGTAGTGAGACCACTTGAATTTTAGCCTCTTAACAAATTTCAAGTATACATTATTATTAACTGTAGTCACCTTGTTGTATATTAGGTATCCAGATTTTCTTTTCTTATAACTGAAAGATTGTACTCTTTGTCAAATATCTACCTTTTCCCTCCTAACTCCTGGTGACCATCATTATATTCTCTTTTCTAGGATTTAGACTTCTTTAAAATTCTCCACATGAGATCATTTAGCATTTGCCTTCTTGCATCTGAATTATTTCATTTAATATAACATCTTCCATGTTCATCTATGCTGTAAATTATGGGAATTTTCTTCTTTTTTAAGCTAAACAATCTTGCATTATGTGTATGTATATTTATTTGTAAACACACAATGGGATATCATATATACATGTAAATACATAGTCCTGTGCCACTTAATAAGGATATGTTCTGGGAAGTGCATCATTGTACAAATATCATAGTGAATAATTAGAAAAACTGTCACAGGAGAGTGGGGGCTCCAACCTCAGTTCTCATGTTCCAATGAAAGAAAATTTAAAGTCAGAAACAAAAAGCCGCGCAAGAGAAATTTATTATGAGTGAAAGTAAAGCAGGGGCTCAAGCAGAGAGCACTCTCAAGAGATAGAGTGGGTCCTCCCTGAGCAAAGAATGATGAAGGAAACAATGCTATTCCCAAATGTATTGTTGTTTAATGTTTGTCAAAAGAACCGGGCTCCTCATCAGACATTCATCTCCTACTTCATTTTGGGCAGGTGAGTTTTTGACCCTACCTGGTCCTCCCAGAACTGTCCTGGTGGCCATCCTATTCAGGGGGGCTTCATCTACAAGTCAGTCCTATATTAATGTGGATATTGGGGGTCTGTGATGGACAGACTTCAATCAAGTATGCCTGTGCTATTAATGAAATTGCCCTTCTGGAACATAGTGAGCCACCTATGCCTGAAAGTTCTAGTTTTACGATAATCTCAGTAGACCCTGCCAGGAGTTAGCCTCATTGATCTGTCCTTCATGACATATTTCTTAATTGGTTTCCTTTGTTTTCACATGCTTATTCTCAGGATTTGTGTATCTGTCATTGTTGTACAAGTTGCTTGATTGTTTATTAAAGAAACCCCATGACCCTACTATGTTATTGGTTCACATTCCACTGCCCATTACTACTACCTAACACAGGGACTCCCATCTCCTCACACTGGGCTATCTCATGAATTAACTCTGTCTTTTGCAAAATTCACTGCATCTGAGATTGGCTTGTTCTGGGAGAAAGACCTCAACAAAGCCTGTTTTGGTGACAGTGGTAGGAATTTTTTCAGCTCCATCATAATCTTACGGAACTGCTATTGTATATGTGTTTCATTGACCTAAATATCGTGGTGTGGTTTGTGCAAGATTGCCTGTGTTTGTAAATCTTTTTTTTCTCTATCCATCTATCAACAGACTTTTTTTCTTGGCTATTGTGAAAAATACTGAAATAAACATGGAAGTGTAACTATCTCTTTGGAATACTGGTTTTATTTCCTTTGATAACACACCCAGAAGCAAGATTTCTGTGTCATGTGTTAGCTCTATTTAAAATAAAATTAATTTTTGAGGAACATCTGTACTATTTTCCAAAATGATGTGCTGTTTTCCTAGATGACCACATTTTAAAACAGATAGCTTGTAGGTCCTTGAGGAAGACGTGCCATTGGGTTTATAAAACTGGCAGAGACTAGGATAAAATTTACATCTCAAAGGTACAGAGAAAAAAAATTGCAGTTGCAATTTTTCTAAAGGAAATGCTTTAGGGAAAGAAAAGTTAGAGGCCTATAAGTCAGGAAGAAAACTCTGTAGAGTTTAGTCAGGCGGAGGGTAACATCAGAATGTCGCTTTCTATTTAATTCTATCCTATCCTATATTTTATTATGAAGGGCAAAAAAAAAAAAAAAGGAGAGAAATTCCTCAGAGAAAGAGTATATTCCTTGAAAATAGAAAGAAGCAGAGTTAATTTTCATTTTCCTAAAGGTAGGTTATTTGATTATAGAATCACTTGAGACAGTATTCGAGCTACGGAGAATAACATGGACTGGTTATTTTCTACTTTTTTTTTTTTTAAAGAAAAGTCACAAATTGCAAGTTACACTTGAGGCATACTAATCAGTTATTCAGAGAGAAGCGACTGCTTCTTCATGGTTTGAAAAGCTGCTGTGATCCTGATGCAACACATTGAGGAGAGGCAAAGCCAGTGCATTATCAGATCTGAGTACCTCTCATTCTAAGAAAAGTGAACAGTAGAAAAAGGTGGTTGTTGTTGTTTTGCAAATTTGAGTGCAAAATAGAGCATGGGAATTTTTATGAGATAAAACTGAGGTTTTAGCTTCAACCAGCCAGAATATCTTGCCTTTCTTTTCATGAATAGATATGCATTTATAAATACATTGTGATAGCCTTATTTTTCAGCAGTTAAAATTAAAGAACTGTCACAGATGACCACATTTGTGAATCTTAGAGATGTAAATGTAAGTGAATTAAATTAGGCACAAAGGAGTACGTATGTCATAATTAAATTACTAAAATTCCAAAAGCTAGCAAAACTAATTTATGCTAGTTACCTTAGTGGATTAATAACTGAAAGAGGGCAAGGTGAAGCATTTTGATGTTCTTTGTTAATTGTCTATGTCTTCATTTTGGTTGGATTATGGAGTCATGTGTAAAGTCTCTGAGTTGCTATGAACTTAATATTTGTGCACTTTAAGTTAATGAATTAGCCAAATGTACACACATTCATAGGTTAGTCTTTCAGGAGCTTCTCTAGGAACTCCTTTAAGACAGAATTTAGTGTTCAACTGTGATGAGGGCAGTTAGCCAAGTACCTCTGGCTCTAGCACCTTTGGGATTTGTCACAAAATTTGAATGGAGGCTGTATTCTTCCTGGGCAGTTCTGAACCAGTGCTGAACATGGGGTAGCTATGCAAGAAGGAGAAAAATGGGGCATAATGTTTTTCTTTTGCAAAGGGAAAAGCTGAAACAAACTTTCAGGTTTTTGCAAAATAAGTTTCTCAAATACTGCATAATTGATAATTTTCTGCTCTGACCATTTAAATGAAATTGTGACAGACTCTAATTTAAGAGGCAAAAGTACTGATGTATAATTCTAAATGCGATAACACAATATGCTCTATAAAATAAACCATATTAGATGATTAATGAGTACTCATTCATTAAATTCTAATGGAAAACAATAATTATAATGGCGATGGTTAGAAAAAGTATAGACGAATTAAGAATCAAATAATAACAGTTGTTGAAATTCATATATTTGTCAATCACAGAACTTTATGTACTTTACTTCATTTGATATACCCACGGAATAAAATATAAGTAGAATTATCTCCACTTATGCATGCAATAACTAGAATGTATACTGGATATTATTCAGGATCCAAATCCAAATTTTTCTTACTTCAGAGCTTTTTCTATAATCAACACCATTTTTCTAAAAATACAAATTTTGGTATTTAGATATAGAAAAACATGGCACACTACAAATTATGTATGACAAAAGATAAACTAAGTTATGCCTGTCTAAATCAAGGGGGAATAGGTCTGTGGTAGAACTTAGCTTAGCATGAGCAAGGTCCTGATCGGCCCCCAGCCCTAAAAAATATTTAAAATAAATAAATGTGTTAATTAGAAACAATAAGAAGAAATATTAACTTGGACCCTTACCTTACACTATACAGTAACAGAAATCCAAATTGACCTGTAGACTATGAAAAAAATAGTGAAATTGTCAAACCAATAAATGAGAGAACAAACTGCTAATATCAAAAATAAGAGAAGCAGCACCAAAAAAGAATGCATAGATGTTTAATTACAATAGCACTATTTTGAATAATTTAATCCCATCAATGAAATGGAATAAAATATTTGGAAGATACAATTTACCAAACTCATCTGCAAAAAATAGATATATGAAAAGCTTTGTATCTATTCAAGAAAATGAACTCATAGTTCATTCATCCCATAAAGAAAACTCCCATTCTAGATGACTTCACTGATGAATTATACCAAACATTTAAGTTAAAAAGAATAGTAGTAATTTTCTAAAGCTTCTCCAAACTCGGTAAAAAGACCACAACCTATTTTTAAAAGTGTATAAATTTGAATAGACTTTTATTTAAAGATATATACATGGCAATCCTGTTTAACATGTAAATGTTAAACATATAAACCATTAGGAAAGTATAAATTAAAATTAGATGCCATTAAACAACTATCAACATGATAGATCACACCAATTTTTAAAGAGTATATGGAAAACAGTCAAATTACTTTGAAAACAATTTAGCAGTTTTAAAATTGCACCTAGTATATCACATGATAACTATTCCATCTGTATGCATTTACCAAGAAAAATGGAAGCATGTACCCATGTATTTTATCTGAATGTTCATAGCAGGTTTATGTGTCACAGCCAAAAAAGAGATACACCCCAAATCTCCATCAACAGATGAACTATTCATAGGTGAAACATAAGTGAATCTCAAAAAATACTGAAGTAAGCAAGAAAAACAACTATAGATATGTTATGATTCTATTCCTATATATTTCTAGAAAATGTAAACTAGAGTGACAAAAAGCAGATGGATGGTTGTCTGCAGGTGAGGACAGAGGGTAGTTGAAGAATGAATCACATAAGGGCAGGAGAAAATTTGGGGCTTGATATGGTCATTTTCTTGATCGTGAAGATAATTTCATAGATTTATCTATAAGTCAAACTCTAAATCAAATTGTACAGTTTATGGTATATAAATTATATCTCTATACAGTCCAGATGTAAAATGCTTTTGAAGAAAGATTAGATAAAGTTTAAGGAAATTAGATTATGACTTGAAATAATAGCAACCGATTGAAAGACTAACTATAAAAGGTAAAGGTATAATCTATCCTTTCATATATTTGCAGAAAGCCTAGCTCTTTTAATTCTAGAAAATTAAATAAAAAACTATCTAAAAGGAGTTTCATGTTTAGATGAAAAATACCTGAGTATCATGGAGGAGATTATACTATATGTATATATGTGCTATATATACATTTATACTGTATTATACTCTATGTATTCTATTTATCAACTGACTTATTTTCAAATAAGTGTGTCTAGTTTGTTTTCTATTTATTACTTAGCAATTTCCACTTAACATCTGTTTCTACTTGACTCCCACAGTGCTGAAATTATGGCCAAAAGGAAAGATTTTTTTGTAGTGTGATGCACCTTCTGTGTTCCTCTGGAAATGAATATGTAATAAGAAATTCAGAGAAATATGTGATATTAGCTCTTACAGTTATGTACTTAGGCAAAATTAATATTAGTTCTTACAGTTATGTACTTAGGCAGAATTAATCTATTATATCTCCATCCATCATTATCTCTATTCATATCTAATTTTTTGTGGCATGTCTACTAGATGCCAGACCTGATCTAGTTGTTTCATACTATATAGAAAACTCTTTCTTTCTAGAAAGACACATATTCATTTAAACCTCATAGCAAATTTCAAAACTGCTAAGCATGCACAGTAAACTTGGCATGTAACTAGATTGCAAGTAATGGGAAATGATAGCATGAAGCAGTCTACAAGAATCAAAAAACTCCAGGACACCAAGAAATGGAGGAACACCTGGAAATTATGTCATGTTCCTTGCCTCATTTATTATTTGTATGAGCTGAACTCTCCGGGAGTTTAGTGTCACCACACAGTCTTCTTGAACCAAAGGTAGTGCTCAAGACCCACAATTTCTCACCAATGTTTCCTTCCATTGTATTATTTGGTCTTCCTCAGTGCAATGAAGGCCAACTCATCTGGAAGTTTTAAGCTAGACTAGATTATTCTGGTAGTGATGAATGAATCAAAAGAAAGCTTGGATATCTGTTCTTTACTCCACTCTGTTTGGTTTACTTTAAGAAGTATTCATTAGTGCATTCTTCTATTGGAATTTTAAAAAAAGATAAAGAGAAGAATCCCAGTGGATCCCCATATTCTTGTATTGGAACTTCATGGAACACTCCTTTTCTCTTTTACAAAGTGCTCCCTGAGTCCACTAGAACACATGGGAAAATCTGTTAGCTTTCCATTTTCAGTATAGTTCTTGTGCAAAACCAATATGTCCACATTACTCCTGTCAAAATCAAACAAAAATATACAAACAAATCTCCAACAGAGAAACTTTTACTCGAGAATAAATAAAAAATAATATTTTAATCCAATACAGACATACACAGGCCTGGGTGGCCTCTGGTATGTTCACAGAACAAAGGGATTTAGGAGTTTTATTAATACACACATACACACAAAACACAACAAAAACACATGTAGATTTGAAAGAAAATTCACTGACCATTTTGGGGTACTCAAGGCTTTGATCAGTGGGAGTTATTACGTAAAGTTTGTTTTAACAGTTTCAAAATTCGTTGCTAAGGAAAAACAGTCTTCAAGATAATGTAGGCTGATTCCTTGGATAGGGGCTGAGGCAGATTCTGGGGCAGGCATCTGTGACCTGGGTGTTCCCCTCCTTTTCCATGGCCTTGGACTCCGTCTTACTGGGCTGTGACAGGAACAAGTCCATTTTTTACAAAGAATTTTCATACTCCTGAATTTTCGGCACAAAAGACAGTGCAAAAATGGTCATTAAATACAGCTCACAAATACGTACTGCCTTTGAATGCCCTACATGTTGGTACCTGGGGATATATGACACATGAAGAATAAGCATGACAGGCGTCTGGTTGATAAAAAGCAGATTGTGTTTTGTTTGCACTTTATCCTCATGTACTGGCCAGTCTCACAGAAGGAAGTTTGCACTTGGCAGATTAAAAAGGAACTGTGTTGATTTCCCATCGCTGCCGTAACAAAATTACCACCAACTCAGTGGCTTAAAATAATGCAAAGTTACTTTCTTAGAGTTTGGGAAGTAGGAAATAAAGCACTAGTTTGAACAGGCTAAAAGTCAAGGTGGTGGTGGGGTTGTGCTCCTTCTGGAGGCACTAGGGGAGAATCCATTCCTTTCTTTCCTTTCCCAGCTCCCAGAGTCTGTACACATTTCTTGGACTCCTGACTACATCACTGATGCCTTCTGATTACATTGGGCTTACCTGGGTAAACCAAGATAATCTCACTAACTCAAGAGCCTTAATTTAATCACATCTGCAATCTCCTTTGCCAAACAGGTAACCTTCATGGGTTTTGGGGAGTATAGCAGGTAATCTTTGGGTGAGAGGTCATTATTTTGCCTACCCCAGGAATTGTTTCTCAACTGTAATAACACTATATTTCTCAAACCTGTTCCTCATTAGGAATAAATATATAATAACTTCTGGGAAAGAAGATAACTATGTTTTAGGTTAAAAGAAACAGCACCTAGAAGACTACTTTTGATACCATCTTTCAGGATGATGAAATGTCTTGTATAACTGGTTACACTTCCATTAGAGTGAGTTTCTGAATGTTGATGAAGCACTGAACTTGAGGTCAGATGCCATGGACCCAGCCTCTAGCTCTGTGAGAATTCCTTACTTAGCATTGCTCCTTGGGAAACTTAAGTGCTCAATAAATATCCATTGCATGAAATTAAAAGGCACTTTTAAAAATAAGCTAGTTAGAGCTCTTAAAAAGATGAGCACAGTGGGTGGGGGAAAAAAAGAGAAGGAAAGGGCATAATTTACCTTGTGACTTTATTAAGACATAGTGTGTTCCCTAAATTGAGCTTTTACCCAATTGATAAATTTTTCCAAATATCATTAACTGTAATGAAACATTAAGACATGAAATATGAAAAAGAACCTGATTATATGATTCAGCATCTAATGATCCATGCAAGTTACAGAAATCATTTTATACAATAATTATCTATAAGTACCAGATAATAAAAGACTTGGACCTTGAGGATTTAAGATTGGGATGTTAAAGCAAATTGAGCTGACTTGGAAGGAAAATGAAGAGGAATTAGCCAATTAATATGATGGACATCTTCCAATCAGGAACATGCACATAGCTTGTTGTTGCGTTCTTGGATTGGTGATTAGGGAAAAAAGATAATTGTGCAGTTTGGGGATCACCAGTCTGGTCAACTAAACATGCTCAACACAATTATGTGGATTCAAAACAGGGTCAGTATCACTGTGATCATTGAAGACACCCTCCTTTCCTGACTTCATCTTGATCTGTTCTTGGAGAAGTGCCATTTTTAGAAAATTCTATGGCTGCTTCTAATAGCTCTATTTATCAGTGGTCCTCTTAATAACAATTCCAATTTTCTAAAAATATTTATAGGTGTCACATAGGTAAACAGATCAGCACTGCATTTTCAGTATCATCACTTGAAGATAGCTAAGATAGGTTTCCTGGACTGGGGGTGTAGCTCAGTGGTAGTATGCTTGCCTAACATGCACAAGGCCTTGGATTTGATTCCTAGAACCTGAATTATTTATTTATGCATAAGTTAAGGGAGTTTTCCCAATAAAGCTACAGTCATAAGTCACATGTATTATCAATAATCTTTTAAGAATATTGTACAAAGCCTCAAGCTTTCTTTTTTAATGTTAAACAATATGAATGGTCACATTATTGGCCTTTCTTTCCTCCCATTTTGCTGTATATGAAGCAAGATACATGCCCTTGACTCTTCTTTGAACCAAAGTAGACATTCTCATTTTTCCCCTAGGTGTGTGTGTATGGGGCATAATTGAGGGCTTGTGTGCACTCTACTGATTTGAAGGTGGGGTGATGAAGGATTGCAGGGTTTTAGAAATGAAGTCCCTCAATATCTCCAAATACTGTCTGATTTCAGGAATCTTCACTGAAGTCCTCAGTCATGATCATGTCTATCTCTACCACCAGAACACAGAGGCAAATCTACAAATTGATTAGAAGCCAGATGGAACCAGACAGCAGGAAGAATAGAGACAGGTTCTTTGACCTCCTTCTCCTCTTGTCCGATATTCAAGTCTCCTCCTGGTACCTGTCCTAGAACAAACTCAGCCATGAATCAGAGTCTGGGTGCTGTAGGTTGCAGAGGTTTGGCTCCCAGAGGACTAAGAAAGGAAGATAAGGACTGAAAATGGATATGGGTCAAACAGAGAATAAAGAGAATCCCTTGTCTTCCTTTATCCTCATGTTCCCAAAACAACCATTTGAAACTAGCTAACTTATTCTTTGGATCTTGAGTTCCACATCTCTATTAAATTCACTTATATCATTCATTCAGTCTTGTTTTCTCAATGGTAGACACTGTCTCTTGGCCTCCCAACTTCAATCATTCGATCCAATCTCCTATCAACATGCACACAAATATTTTAAAGTTTTTACCCTATCACATGGTAACTTTGGTTAAATCAGTATTCTATCTGCATTATCAAGATTACATACATAACTATTCACAGCTGAGTGGTATTTTGCATCATGACAAGTGTTCCTTGCCTGGACAGATCTTCTATTGTTCTTGTCCTCTAGGTTTGAAAATGGTCATTTATTTTCATTTGTTGCATTTACTAAAAATGTACTGTTAATTCAAGCCCTGATTTCCAACCAATTGTTTGGATTTGCTTTTAGGCCATTCAGATGCATCAAGTATTACATTAATTTCTTACTGGCATTATCTTTCCTGGGGTTCTGACATATTCCAGTTGAGACTGCTTGTTCTTGGCATTAGGTGCACCTCTCTTAGCCTGGAATAATCCCTTTACCATGTCTGTACTCTGTTGTTTCGTTTCCCTATTTTGTGTATTTTATGTATTCTCCTCTTTAATTTCCTTCCTTTTTATTTTTTAAAAATATTTTTAGATGTTGATGGACCTTTATTTTATTCCTTTATTTATATGTGGTGCTGAGAATCAAACCCAGTTCCTCACACATACTAGGCAAGCGCTCTACCACTGAGCTACAACCCCAGCCCCTATTTCCTTATTATGATGGGACATAATTTCCAGTGGAAGAAAAACATAGAAAGTAAAATTACTAAGACCATATGTCACAAAATTGTCATCATTCTACTCTCACACTTGACTCATTTGTTTAGTCTAGTATTCCAGGTTGCACATGTTTCTACCTCATGCTTTTGAAGACACATCTCCGTGACTTTCAGGTTACCCATCTCAGCAGTGTAAGTACTCAGTCACTTGAGTACCGAACAGTTTTTGTATGACCTGTTTTCCCTTGACTGATAGTTGTTTTTTTCTTTTCTTCTGGCTAAAATATGATGAATATATTCCTTGCCTGTTGTGGCAATTTACCCATCTTGTTTCCAACAGCATCTCACCCAGAGCTAAGTGCTGGCTCAATTATGCTAGAGGTGCTGGAGGAAGGGCTTCCCCTTGAGAAAGTGGTTCAGTGACTTTCACACCTTATATTTCCATAGCTGTGCCTGGGAGATAAAGGTTCATTTGTGTCATATTTCCACTAATTAGTACCAGTCACTAAGAAATGCTATATAGGTAAAACCGGCTGAAATTATATGCAATTACTATCTACTATTAATGTGATGTCTATCTACTACTAATGCAATACCTGTATTTTTTAAAAGACAGTTTCACTGTGAAAATCTTCATTGACTGTCAGTAAAGAGGCTGACAGTCACTGAGATCTATTTACCAACAACCATACATCCAGCTCATGAGAATGACGAAATTCCAAACAGCGTACATAAATTCAAACATTGTGGTCCTTAATCTTTTGGAGAAAAGAACACATGGTGCTTACTTTCTCAGAACCTGTGAGTTGTTTGACTCTTTGGTTCAATAAATTTCTCACGTATTTTACGCTGTGTATTCTCAGCTTTTAAGACCTTCCAATGTGCTTTCACATAGAATTGAAACATAATGATACATTTGGGTGAACAAAAACTCCTAACTGTGACAAATATCCTTCTAATAAAGATTGACATTTCCTAAAATAATTAAAATATGGTTGTTCTATCCTGAACCTCCACCCTGTGTAATGGTGGTGTTGGGTGGGGGAATGTAGAGAAGGAGCGCTGGGATCTCAGAGGAAAACAAGAGGTCCAGGGATTATATCCAGGACCAAATCCTCAAGTCTCCTTAGATGCCCATATTCAGATTTCTCTTTTTTGGTTGAGTTATATGAACACTGATGCCCAAGGAGAATCTGATCAATTTTTGCTTTTTTTTTTTTTTTTTTTTGGGTGGTGCTGGGGATTGAACCCAGGGCCTTGCGCTTGCAAGGCAAGCACTCTACCAACTGAGCTTTATCCCCAGTCCCAATTTTGCTTCTTTTATTCCACTTTGATTCCTACCACCAATGAAGCCAAGCAGATGGTAGGACAGAATAATTAGCACTGGAAGGGACTGTTGCTGCTTGAGTTCCACCTGCAAATGTATTGATGTAATGCTCTTTATCGGATTAGCTTCAGTTAGTCCAAGTGGTTGACCGCATAAACGCATGCAGGGTGAACTCTGTAAATTTGTCTGATGTGGAGAATAAGCTGAACCTAAAAAGCAGTCTCTGATGTTCTTGTTAATATATATGCTGTGGCCCAACAGTTGCCAAAATACAGTAGGGTTTTGTTTGTTTGTTTGTTCTATTCATAGAAAATTGATTTATGTGCTACTAGAGAGGACTGGAAGCAGAAATTCAAGTCTGCTTATAAGCAAGAGCAATAAACCAAACCTTAGCCCTGAGACCAAATAGGTATGTTCACTTGATCAAGTCCTCGCCCACGTCAAATTATATTCATTGGGAGCAGTGCAAGCACTTGAATTTTAGCTTAAATTTAAATACTATTTCTTAAAATATCTTCAAAATCATTACCAACAGATATAATGTTAACACAAAAAATGATTAGATATCCAAAAGGTTACCAGTGATAGAAATTTAATTAAAGGTAGTAGACAACAGGAAGTCTCTTAGAATAGTTATAGAAAATGTCACAGTCAGGAAAGGTGGGTGTGATTGATTCATCCATGGAGAATGATCACTTAATGTCTTACAATGATCTATCTAAAGTTTCCAGGTGATTTTCAATAGAAGCTCTTTATAATCCATCCGAAAGTAATTAATTCAGGAAGAAATAAAACCTAAATGTTACTTAAAATCAAATGACAGTGCTATTCATTTACATCCCTCTATATTCTAAAGGACATCTCTTAGAGGTTAAAGTGTTCAAGAGGATGAGCTCAGACTAAAAGAGACAGTTACCCTGCTGCTATGCAAACACTAGAAGAATCTGTGGGTATGAAACCAGGAGAAAAGTAAATTCTTTTTATTGATTGAACTTTTTTTCCCCCTGTTTAACTTTTTGTTTTAATGGATATTTCTCATCCACATTTTAATATTTTTAGGCCAATTACAAATAAAATAAGTTCCAGTTTTCTTCACATTTTACTATCATAAGGAGTACATGATTGTTGTTTGCTCCTTGAAAATACTTTAAAATCACCGTCAACACAAAATGGGTTTGAATTCCTAAGAACTGCTTTAGGCATTTATGAGGGAAGGGGAAAATTCTTTCCTGTTTTCTACATGGGCAATACATATATCATGGTTCCAAATATAATATACTCTCAAAGTACATAAAATCAGCTGTTGGTAAAAGAAAATAATAATTACCAAATATGCAAGAAATTACAAAGATAGAATGTAAAGAAGAAAAGTTTCACTACAGGGAGACACAGGATGAGAAGATACAACCACTACCCATATCTTTTACTAATTAAGATAATATTAATAATATTCAGATATGTGTCATATATCCCTCCTCTTGAAATATTTTTGTAAAATTATAACTATGCTTTGAGTCCAATGTGTGCAAGCTATTTATAAACTTCTTAAATGCCTCTCTTAGGTATGGGTATACTGAGATTTTCTGCTAATTTTGACAATTTGGCAGTTCATATATTTTCAAAAAATCATTCCACTGAGACTTTAAAATTTAATCATAAACACTTTATTATCATCTAGTATTATCTCTCTTTATATATCCTCATGCTTTCCCAATCTCTCTGAGCCTAAAAATATACCAGCTATCTATGTATAGATACACACATACACAACCCAGTTGAGAATTCTAAAACACATGCAATAGAAGTCCCAGAATGAGGGGAGGAACAAGAAAAGTAGGCAGAAGCAAGCACTGGAGAGGAAGCGGCCAGTAATGCTCTAAAAATGTTGAAAGATATCACCCCATAGTTTCAGGAAGCTCTATAAAATGACATGCAGAAAAAATATAAAGAGAGTCCATCAAAGTAAGACCTGGTTAAAGTGCTGAAAAACAATGAAATAGAGAAAAAAATACTTAAAATTTTTGGAGAAAAATAACAGGTGAAATGATATTCAAACATCAAAGATCAAAGACAGAAAAGGAAGAGTACTATAAAAATGTTAAAAGAGAAGAACTACAAACTTCTAACACATTGCCCAGCAAAGGTATCTTTCATAAATGAAAAAGATAGAGTATTCTCTAACCTGAACTTGTTGCTTACATATTTTTACTAAGAGAAATTCTATAAGAATTTTTTGAATCTGAAGAAAAATTATTTGAGTCAGAAATATCAATGCAAAACAGAATGAAAAATACTGGAAAGGATAAATATGCTGGAAGATATGAATAAAAATGAATTGTATAAAGTGTTACTGTTTTATAAAATCTTAAATACTTTGGAATTAAAATGCATGGCAAAAATGTCTGGAAAGGGTACATGTAGTTAAAATGTGAGATCCTAACTTTAGTGGGAAAATTGGTTTTAATCCTACTGTGTAAGTGAAGAATACGTGTTATAATTTCTTTGGTAACTTCTGAAAATAGAGTAAAAGGATCTTGTTCTACTACGGACATATGTATATAATTATGATAGATATATCGGTATATATATAGACATTATGATATATATACACCTATATGCATATTGTAATATACATATGTACATTATTATATATGTGTATATGTCATAATGTCTATATATACACAATATATTTTATAATAGATTTATATAATATATATCACATATAAAATATATAATATATATACACAGATATACATGCACTCAGAAAAACACATATATAACAGAGGTTAAATGGAAAAAATATTTTGTTAATAGAAAAGTCACAAAGGAAATGAAAATAACATAAAACATGTTAAGTTCATTATATACAAATTCTAAAATGGTAGTTTTTAACCAAACAACATAATTGCAACCATTGCTAATGAACTATCTTAAAAAGGAGTAAGATTTTCTGATTGCATCTAAGAAAAAAAAAATGCTGCTTACAGATTGGTACTTAACTGTAAGGATCCAAGTTTTTCTTTTGTTTGTTTGTTTGTTTGTTTTAATAAGTTCTCACTTCCATGACCCTGTCCTATTTGCGTCTGTTCTGCTGACAGTAACCTCAGTTCTCTGCTACTTCAATCCAGCAAAATTGTTATTTTCTGCTACTGGAAAAAGGAGATGCAGAACACTCTAATGTCATTTTTAAGTCACAAACTCATAATTTGTATCTATTACAGTTACTATCTTTTCTTAAATTAATTCCTATTTTAACTGCCCATATTTATGGGGTACAGTGTGGTAATTTGATTTATGAGAGAAATTATTAAATCAAAGTAGGTAGAATTTTTATCCCCTTAAGCTTTAAAAATTTATTAATGTAATAATTGTACGTATTTATGAGGTACAGTGAGGTAATTCATTACACATATATTGTCTTTCAAGAGAGAATTTTCTTGTAATTAATTCCTGTGTTTAGTCACTCACCAGATAGTGTCTTTAAATTTTTTTTTTTTTTTTTTTTTTTTGTGATGCTGGGGATTGAACCCAGGGCCTTGTGCTTGCGAGGCAAGAACTCTACCGACTGAGCTATCTCTCCAGCCCTTGAATTGTTTTTTGATGAATATTTTCTTTAATTATTGTTTATGGGAACGTTTTCCTGACCAGACTCTGACACTACCATTACTGGATGTAGTTTTTTTTTAAATATTAATTTGAAAAACAACTTTTTGAGAGGAAAAAATTATACTAAAACTTTATTTTGCCATCCTTTGTAATTACTAGTGGTTATTTCTTTATATTCAACTCCATTATTGTTTCTTCTTTGTATTGTCAACTAGTGTTCTTTGTCAGCTTTCACTGATATATTTAAAATTTATCATGTTTGATTATTCTATATCAATTTTATTTTAATGGGAATAAATTATTCACTTTTAATTTGCTTTATATATTTCTGCCATATTTCCTCCATCTGAGCTTTCTACATATATTTGATTTATTCAGCCTGTAATAATTCCATATTATGTGTTTTATTTTATAGAATTGGATTATATTTTAGCATTAAGCAAGCTTATTAATAATGGAAATTTAGATTCAATTCTATACTTTCCTGGTCTGTTTTATCACTTCTGCTTTTCAAATGACATTCAATCTCCATATTGAATTATTTTGAATATTTTTGGTTGGATAGAGTACTTTTTTAAGTAAAATATTTTTTTAATTTGTATTGTAAACCTTGTTAAAACTAGTAAAATATTTTTGACAAAGTGCACATGAGGAAGAGCTCTGGAGTATCTAACATTTTCTCATTTTACTTCATCAGGAAGTAGGACTTATTAAGTCCTACTTTTCTCTTGAAAACTCTAGGAACTTATTAGCTGCTTTTACTTTAAATTTATGAAGAGAAGTTTGGATTTTGCTTATGTTCGAATGTCTGTGCTTTTGTTTTCTGCTGAATACTTAAAAGAATTTAAAATTTTTTTGAAAGGCAAATAATTAGCTTTATTATGTTCAGGTTTCTGTGCAATATTTTCATAAAACTTGGTGATTCCTTCTAATTTTCAGATACTGCCCCTCTGGCAAAAATTAAAACCAGTAAAAATACCTCCCTAATAATCTCTAACATCCAGATAAAAGGAACCAGAAATGATGAGTAACACAATTGAGAAATACGTGGTAAGAATACTGATTTTAGATACTAATCAGAAGGACCAAGCCAGACTTCACACCAATCCACCCAGAGCTGACAAATGTGTCAAAAAGAAGTCAATTAGTAGAAGCCTATATTAAATAAAGTTCAGATAAACACAAGCACTTCTCCAATACCTATCACAATGTACTCAAACATATACCTTTTGCTCCATTTTTCAATTATGGTCACCAAATAACTTTAAACAACACCAGTTCTTTGTGAACCTATAGAGATTCATATCACATATATTTTGAAATGTATACTAAGGCTTGTCAAAAAGTATTAGTAAATACAGTCAAGCTTCATTTTTGTATAATTAACCAATCTAAAGACATAGAGACCTGAGCAAATGTTAAGACAAGAATACTAACTATAATCTGGATATAAAGAATACAATGTTTTCTCTATGGCCTATAAATTATCAGAATTTTATTTTACCATTCATCAAAATCTGAATGTAGGAAACCAGGACAGGAAGTTTGTCCCTAGGAAGTTTCATGCACAGAACCAATAATGTGGAAATACTCTTTATTTTTCCAGGACCACAAAATTCATCTTCCACCAAATTTTTTGCTATTCCCAAGGCTGTGGATTCATAAGCATTGTGACATTAACAGACCATTATGTCACAGTCAACATTCCCACATCAAAGTATACCTGTTTCTTAGCAGCATACCACTTATACCTGATTAAATAGGAAGCATTTTTAATGTAACATATCTAATTTGACCTTGTTTGCTTATTCATTTGACCCATTCATATCCTAGAAGAAAAGAAGATTAATCTCTGTTGGACTTATATAAAATAAAAGAAAATTGTAAAAATGCTTAATATCTGACCATCATCCCAGGTAGATCTGGTTTTTGAAATGTCAATTTTTTTTAATTAATTTATTTTTTTTTATTTTAAACAAATGGGATACATGTTGTTTCTCTGTTTGTACATGGAGTAAAGGTGTACCATTTGTGTAATCATAAATTTACATAGGGTAATGTTGTTTGATTCATTCTGTTATTTTTTCCCTTCCTCCCACCCCTTCCACCCCTCTTTTCCCTCTATACAGTCCTTCCTTCCTCCATTCTTGCCCCGCTCCCTAACCCTAACTCTAACCCTAACACTAACCCCTCCCACCCCCCATTATGTGTCATCATCCATTTATCAGCAAGATCACTTGTCCTTTGGTTTTTGAGATTGACTTATCTCACTTAGCATGATATTCTCCAATTTCATCCATTTGCCTGCAAATGCCATAATTTTATCATTCTTTATGGCTGAGTAATATTCCATTGTATATATATACCACAGTTTCGTTATCCATTCATCAGTTGAAGGACATCTCGGTTGGTTCCACAATCTGGCTATTGTGAATTCAGCAGCTGTGAACATTGATGTGGCTGTATCTCTGTAATATGCTGATTTTAAGTCCTTTGGGTATAGGCCAAGGAGTGGGATAGCTGGGTCAAATGGTGGTTGCATTCCAAGTTTTCTAAGGAGTCTCCACACTACTTTCCAGAGTGGCTGCACTAATTTGCAGCCCCACCAGCAATGTATGAGTGTACCTTTCTCCCCACATCCTCGCCAACACCTGTTGTTGCTTGTATTCTTGATAATCGCCATTCTAATTGGGGTGAGATGGAATCTTAGGGTGGTTTTGATTTGCATTTCTCTTATTACTAGAGATGTCGAACATTTTTTCATATATCTGTTGATTGCTTGTACATCTTCTTCTGTGAAGTGTCTGTTCATTTCCTTAGCCCATTTGTTGACTGGGTTATTTACATTCTTGGTGTAGAGTTTTTTGAGTTCTTTATAGATTCTGGAGATTAGTGCTATATCTGAAGTAAGATTGGCAAAGATTTTCTCCCACTCTGTAGGCTCTTTCTTCGCATTGCTGATAGTTTCCTTTGCTGAGAGAAAGCTTTTTAGTTTGAATCTATCCTAGTTATTGATTCTTGCTTTTATTTCTTATGCTATGGGAGTCCTGTTGAGGAAGTCTGGTTCTAAGCCGACATGTTGAAGCTCTGGACCTACTTTTTCTTCTATAATCTGCAGGGTCTCTGGTCTGATTCCAAAGTCCATGATCCATTTTGAGTTTAGTTTTGTGCATGGTGAGAGATAGGGGTTTAATTTCACTCTGTTGCATATGGATTTCCAATTCTCCCAGCACCATTTGTTGAAGAGGCTATCTTTTCTCCATTGCATATTTTTGGTCCCTTTGTCTAGTATGAGAAAATTGTATTTATTTGGGTTTGTGTCCGTGTCCTCTATTCTGTACCATTCATCTACCTGCCTATTTTGGTGCCAATACCATGCCGGTTTTGTTACTATTGCTTTGTAGTATAGTTGAAGGTCTGGTAATGCAATACCCCCTGCTTTGCTCCTTTTGCTAAGGATTACCTTAGCTATTTTGGGTTTCTTATTCTTCCAGATGAATTTCATAATTGCTTGCTCTATTTCTGTAAGGTACGTCATTGGGATTTTAATTGGAATTGCACTGAATCTGTATAGCACTTTTGGTAGTATGGCCATTTTGACAATATTAATTTTTCCTATCCAAGAACATGGGAGATATTTCCATCTTCTAAGGTTTTCTTGAATTTCTTTCTTTAGTGTTCTGTAGTTCTCATTGTAGAGGTCTTTCACCTCTTTTGTGAGATTGATTCCCAAATATTTTATTTTTTTCGAAACTATTGTGAAATGTGAATTGTTTTTATTCAAATTGTTGGAGAATAGTCCTAGACTACACCAGTGAGAGATCTAAGTATTCAGTTTACCTATTTATAAGTATTAGCAAAATTTAAATTTAGATTCTTTGTTAAATGAATCATAATTTCTCTGTTTAACTTATTATATAAATCTGTTACTAGAATCATAAACCGTAAATTCCCCTGACAATTTATTAAGCTTGCATTAAGTTGTAAGAATTTATTTATAACTTGATCTACTAAAATTACATATGTAATGGTTTAACATGACTGGAATCAGAGTGTCCATTGGTCTGGAATTTTATCATGAACTTTATTAGGGAAAAGATCTTTGCAACTCCATCAAGTTGATGGAATTCATTTCTTCATGGTTATAGATTTTACTTGAGCTTGCTACTTCAAAACCTCAAAGGAGAGAAAGAAAGACTTGCAAAAGAAGAATTATAAGCATTTGAGTAGACATAATCACATACATTCCATCACCTTTGCCACAATGTATTGATTATAGGCAAGCTACATATCCTTCCCCATACATACAAGGGAAGGTATTGCATAAAATTTGGATACTGGGAATTGGATACTAGGTGACTCATGGATGTCACATTAATGTCTGTCTACTATGATGCTTAAGTGGAAAGTACTCTGAACATTTTATTTCTTTGTTTTCAAAATAGAATGTTTCTGGTTGTGCCATTGTATGATTTCAATGAAATCATATAGAGCACTATATGATTCAAAGGATTTGTTCTGGTTGGCCTAATTTTGACCTACTAACTTATGGATTATAGATAGAGCAAAAAACCCTTTGAAAAAAATCACAAAAAATAATACATAATGAAATAAAAATATTCTTTATAGCTTATCAGAAATTTTGATAATTGCACAGGAATTTAATAATAATTATATTAATAATTAAATATGTTAACACATTAAAAAATTAATTCAATATAATTATTAATTGTTTGTAGGCAAGCACCTGTCTTTCATTATCAGTATTATTTGTATAATTTGTATATTAATAAAAAAAAATTAGGTTGCTCTTTGTCAGCATAAAAAGAATTTCTAAGATTCCTAACTGATTTTGAAACATTAAAGATAATTTAAAAAATGACATTAGATTTAGTGGAAATAATAATCAGGTATATGACCACTGAACTAATTTAAGGAAAATTTAAAATTAAAATTAATTAGGCTTTCTATGAAAAGATTAATTCAAGTCGCACATAAACTTACTGCTATGTTTATATTACATGTCAGAGAAAAAGTCAAGGAGAGAAAACAGCTGCTTTCTAAACAAAAATGAATAAGGTAATTTAAATTGTACAAGGATTTATCTCAATGTGAAACGTTCATTTACTTGGATCTGTGTATAACTCGTTTGCATGTGATTAATATTGAAAGTCTTCAAATAGTTTTTTGTCTTTGTTGAGACTTTCTATCTTTTCATGACTAGTAACTGCTAGCAATGAGACTGAAAAACATCTGCATTTCTGTTTCATTTCATAAAACTAACAGTGAGCCAAGAGTTTGCCTAACTAGAAGAGAGATTTTCTTGAAAGATTTGTTATCTTTCTGTTTATTTTTTTACAATTCAACTTTATGTCCCTTGTATGTTTATTAGCTGTACTTCGTTGTTTTGGTTTAACACAGATTGCTCAAGAGGTATAGTAGCCACCTTTACAGTTATGTTTGATTTTTCCATCAAGTAATGGTATTGCCAGTCTCACCTACAATAGAACCATCCAACATATACTTCCACCTCCCTTTCCCCCTACTTTGGGTCTGTCTTGTCATCACTTAACTTCTATGTGTATTGTTAACCTTATGTGCTTCATTAATATTTATTTTTCTTACAAGAGTCAGTTGTCTTTTATAGGAAAGGAGGTGTTTCCACGTTCTCACTCACAGGTGCTATTCTGCTGTTTTCCTTCTTTGTAGGACACAGTTTCCTCCTGATATCTTTTTGCTTCAGCCTTAAAGAATCCCTATCATGGAATTAACATTTCCTGACTGCTAATCAGCTGAGAACAAATCTTTCAGTTTCTTTTGTGTTAAAAACATCTTTACTTCCCCTTAAGTTTTGAAAGATAGTTATCAAAATATTGTGTGTACAATTCTAGGTTTTTTTTTTTTTCTTTTTAGTACTGTAAAGGAGTTGAGCTTTCCATTTTTTCACGGAGATGTCTCCCATCATTGTTTCATGAGTTGATTGTAAGATTTTTCTTTTTTATTGGTAGCTTAAGTAATTTAACTATGATTTGACACTATTTTGCCTGTGATTTGACAATATAAAATCTTTATTTTGCTTGGAGTGAGAGTCTTAGAAGCGTGAACTTAGAAATTTCATCAAACATTGAAAAAGTTTGATGGTTATTTCTTCAAATGTCTTCCATATTCCTCTTTTTCTCTTTTCACTGATATTTTCTGTTCATATTTTTTAGTTCTTTTTCTCCTTGTATTTTACTTTGAGTAGTTCATATAATTATGTCTTCAAGTTGACTCATATTCTCACTAAATTAATGTTTATCCCATTAAATATATTTTAAGTCACATTTTGTTAATCCCTCAAGTTTTCTCTTAATTCTTCCATGAGTCTCCTTAACATGTTTGTGATTTCTTTTATCTTTTTGTACATATTAGATAACGTTATCTTAATGTTCTTTTTTGACATATTCTATCATTTGTGTCACTTCCATGACTTTTTATTGATTATTTTTCTGGTTATTTGCATGCCAGTTAACTTTTTGTTGAGTGCCATTGTTAATTTTTGTGTAGCTTTCAAAGCTTACTTAGACTTGTCAGGCAGGATCAGAACAGCAGCCTTGAGCTAATTATACCCATTAATCAAATAATGATTTACTGAGTGCTCCATGTATATTGTGAGTTTCTTCATGGTTGTTTTTGGGAACATAAATTTTCCCCAGCACTGTGTAAACTTAAGAGATTGCGTCAGCTCTTTCTTTTGCCTCATGTAATTTATTCACAGACAGATGCAAATTCTACTCCAAAGAACCCAGATCTTGTTCCTTTGCACATAGATCCCTCTTCTACAGTACTCTTCTATTTTTGTCAGCTATTTTGCCCCTGTGACTAAAGGACCAGAGCAGAACATTTTTAGAGGAGGAAGAATTTATTTGAGGACTCACAGTTTCAGAGGTCTCAATCCATAGACAGCAAGCTCCATTCCTTGGGGCTCAAGGTGAGAAAGGATATCTTGGTAGGAGAGCATGGCAGAGGAAACCAGCTCACACAATGATCTGGAAGCAGAGTCTACGTGCCAGACACACACATATACCCAAAGTCATGTCCCAATTCCCACCTCCTCCAGTTAACACCCCACCACTTCAGTTACCACTCAGTTAATTCCTGTCATGGAATTAAATCACTGATTGGATTAAGACTCTTACAACCCAATCATTTCTCCTCTTAACCTTCTTACGCTGTCTCACATATGAGCTATTGAGGGACACCTTACATTCAACACAACATCTTCCCTGAAAATTCTAGCTCCCTTGCTCACCTCAAAGTCTCAATCCTGCTCCTTCATTCAGGAAGACCACCAAACTCTCTTTGCCTCACATACCCCCTTGCATGGTAACTAACAAACTCTTTCCAGATAATGGGGCATTCACAAGGGCTTATCTCATTTAATTACTCCCTCTCATGAAACAGTAATTGGTGCTATTGTCCATTATCTGGAAATCTATGAGCAGAATGGGAAATCCCCAGCTGGTGTTTATGAGTTCAGTCCTTCTTTGCTGAGACTCAGGCCTTTGAGGATAGTACACTGCCATCTGGTGCTGCCCTCTCTGAGATGGTATAGTGAAGACATTTCTAGAAGGATGAGAAAAAATGGACTTCAATTCCAACTGTTGCTGGATCCAACTCTCACTGCTAGGGCATAGTTAGTCTGGGTGATGCCAACAGCCAATAGCTAGCAACCCAGAAAGAATGAGATTTCTCTTCCAATCTCCCTGCAGTGCCTCCTTCATCAGAACCTAACAGGGAGCCATCTGTCAAAGGAAAACATGGTTTTCCAGATTCAGCTTCATAAACCAAATATAGGGTGATATGGAGTAATGTTTCCAGACCAGCCACTGGGAGTTGTTGCAGCAGTGTGGATTTATAGCTCCTTCAGAGCTTACCTTGGCTGCTTAGAGATGCCTCATTCCAGAGCACAACCATTCCTGGGCAGTTTATACCTACTGACTTTTCTTCACTGGGTTATCCATGCCTGGCCATTTGTGAGACTGTTCTAATGAGTCATATGTAGCATCAAACTCCATGTGGGACTTGGCAAGGTTTTATCAGTCCTATGCTGTAGATATTTGGAGATGGGGGAGGGTGTGAGGGTTGGGGGGAGTCCACTGAGAGTGAGGATGACAATGTCTACCCAGCAGATTCAGACATTGGAGACCAGGCTCGGAAGGCACAGATCTAATTTTACTTAGGATCATACAAGACATATATAGGCACATTATCCAATCGGGTTAACACGCTTGTTAAAACATAACAGAACCAACCTATAGGTAAGCTATATGTCCTCCTAATGTAAACAAACCAAGTCTGCCTAAGTGGTTCTGCCCAGCAACAGGTCTGAGACAAAGGACTGGGGGAAGGGCAGGCTCTAGCACACAGCATGAGGTGAGGCAGCACTGGTGAGCTCACATGACAGCTTGCTGGGATGCTTGATAAGTGAGGCTTCCCCTCAACTCGTAGCTCAGCCTCAGCAACTGCAAAGACCTTCAGTCCATGGCGAGTCTTTACCATTTCCTCAGTTTCTCTGTCCAGACTGTTTGGCTTATTTGGACCATGGTGTCAGCGACTGCTGTCAGATAAGCTTGAGGAATGTTCCCTACATTATGCTGTAGTTATTACAGCTCATCTTCTTCCTCTTCCCAATCTGGCTTCACCTTCCTGCTACGAATGTCTCCATTATACCCTAATTCCCAAACACAGTCTGTGTTTGCTTCTGGAGCAGCCAACCTGGGAAGGTGGGTATAGAGCTGATTCAGTAGCTTGATCAGCAGCAGAGTCCAGCCCTTTGGTTACTCAGTATGCCATCTCCATATAGTCCAAGTTCTGTGTAACAGTAACACTTTCAAGATTTCAACCAACATTTCTCTTAAAAATCATTATATGAATGTGTGAAGAACTTTCACTCTCTCCTCCAAAGGGAGAGACACAAAGTCCCAAAAGTCATGCTACTCTTTGCTGGATGATGGTCACAGGATCCATATCTGGGAAGTGTGAACTGCACCCTAAATTTGGTAGCAGTTCCACCTGAATGGTCTGAATTTAAACCCCAAATAGTAAAATTAACCACCACAGCAGTTCTTACTTAAGATAATAAGTAAGAGGGACAGGGAGAGATAAGTAAGATAATAAGGGAGAAAAAATAAATATTAGTTCAAAAAACACATGTGATAACAGAAAAAAAATATTCATAGCTGCTACTGTCTTTATTCCAGGTCATGAATTTATAACAGACTAGTAACTTCAATTTTTACTTACTATCTGCACTGTGCAATCCATGTTTTTATCTCGGTGGGGATCTCAGTTTTTGTTCATCTTAATCTTTTGGAGCAACTAAACCTTCTGTTTTGAGTAGTTTGACTCCACAATAATAATGTCTTTCATGATTGCCACAGGATATAAAAGTGATAAAAGACAATTATGCTAGAGACAACTGAGGCCCTTTATTCTACTCCACATTGCTTATCAGCAGCCTGATTTCTCCCTGATAATTAGGATCAACCACCCAGTCAATGAAGTAGCCATCTCTTTACATGTTGCTCTGACGTCATGTGGAGAACAAAAGGACTATGTTCAGAGGAAACCCCGTTGGATCCTTTGGTGGAAATATTTCTTTCTTGACACCTAGACTTCAAGTCAGCAGAACTCCAAGTTGTGAAAACAGAAACCCCAGATTCTGTGGCTGTGTTATTACAGAGTTTAATGAGAACTAACCCTGCCATTTCCCTTTTTTGATTTACAGACCCATGCATTTCAGTTATGGGAGAAATGCTGGTCTCTTTCAAGGTAAGAACAAATTCTGTGGACGAAAACCCCATCTCATGAGAACACTCTTTACCATTGCTGTAGCTACTGAGGTATTTATGGAGGCAGAGAGCCATCATCAGAAAGCAGTTTTAAACTACTGTTCTAGAAAACCTAACAGCTGCCTACTATATGACAGAAAACTATTGTTTCAAAGTGTCGTCTTCCAACTTGTGTCAGAACAATGTTTTAGATGACAATCACACTGGGCCCCAGTTCGGTTGGCAAAAGAACAATAAAATTTCAGAGAAGCATTCCCAGCATTATAAAGCCAATAAAGAAGAGTGAGTTTGGAGCCATGAGACAATAGTTTACTATCAGAATGACATGACTGCAAGAGAGATAACTGTGTATGCAGTGTATGCCCAGAGATCCCTGGCTGAGTTCAAACTTATCGAAGGGTTATAGATTAGAGAATTTTTAGCCTGAGAATGACACAATTTTGTTTCCCCTTTGCAATATCACTCTAGCTATTCTGTACAGGAGAGGTGCTCTGTTTGCATGTTACTTGTGAAGTACTTATTAACTATCCAAGAAAAGATTTTAAATAAGCAGTTGGATGATCTGGTACTCAGTGAAGTGGGCTGCACTACTCATACAATTTGCAAGTCATCAGCATATTGTGTTTCAGTCAGCTTTTTTTTCCGCTTCTGTGACCCAAAGACCCTACAAGAACATTTTAAAGGAGGAAACATTTGTTTGGCACTCATGATTTCCGAGTTCTTGGTCCATACACAGTTGATTCTATTGCTCTGGGCACGAAGTGTGGCAGAACATCATGGCAGAAGAGTGTGTTGGAGGAAAGCAGCCCAGAATGTGGCACCAGGAAATGGAGAGAGAACTCCACTCCCCAGGGACAAAAAAAATATATGCCAAAAGTGAAGCATCAACTCCTTCCTAAGATGTTCCTTTTTATCTGTTAATATCTGAAACCTGCTAGTTTCTGCTTCTGAAATCATGCTTGCTTAGCAGCTATGGCAAGAGCCAGAGTTGCCTGAAGAAAGAGGGAAAGACCAAGGTTACTTGCATAAGAAATACTGAAAACCCAGAAGTCTGTACTGTATAAAAGATACTGAGAACAGAGGGCAGTGCTCAGCTTGAGAGGGCTCCACCAAGCCCACAGCAGTGCTGAATAACCCTTGTTCTTCTACATCTCCAAATGCCACTTGTCTCTTTCCAGTGCCTCTTTCCAGAAAATTTTTCCATATTTTCTGTAACAAAGGCATCTCCCCAGTGACCCACCTCTTCCAGCCACACCCTACCAGACTAGAGCTTCCACCCATTTAATCCTTATCAGGGGACCAATGCACTAATTAGGTTAAAGCTCTTATAAACCAATCATTTCACCTCTGAACTTTCTTTCATTGTCTCATACATGAGCTTTTGGGGGACACCTAATATTTAAATCATAACATTGAGATACATAGAAACTATGATTTAGCCCAAAGAATGATTTAAGATCACACAGGGAAAATGCATAGATAGAAAAATTGTATGAACTGAAGACTGAATTCTGGAGTTCTTCTATTCTTAAAAGTCAACTAAGAATGTAGTTTCTTGGGAGTCTGACTTGGTGAGCACTCTGGAAGCTAATTTCTTTAGGGCCCTATTTCCAAATAACTATTCAAAATAACTTTCAAACCATGAAATCTGAGAAGAAAGGATTATCTTTAGCCTAGTTGTGAGCAGGAGTTCAGTGGCCTAGTTATCTGACACTTTTCATAACATTAGCTGTGGCTCTGAGGCACTCACACAGACTTATAGCCATTTGCAGAAAAAAAGTTTGTAAAGTCTTGTTGTGACAGGCAAGTATAAGTTGGTCTCTCTAATGTTTATGTTGAGACTCAATAATTATTACGGAGTTAACACTTCTCAAATGAGAGGCTCCAAAGTATTTATTTTAATGATCTTTGCCTGTTCTTCTCCCTTTTCTCCTGAATTATTACAAAAGGGCATGATTAGGGCTTCAATGAGACGCAAAATCTGAGGCAGTGAAATTGTATAACAAGTATCAGTGAAATGGCATAATCAAAATTATAAGGACATGAGAGTTTTTCACTGATAATATATCCTAACATTACTATTGCTCATTAGTCAAAACACCTTTTCCTGAAAGCCTCTCCAGATGATTGATTTGATATGTCAGAAATGGTACCTCAGATTTGCTATTTGTGGAATCCCCACAGACGGTTCTGAGATCAACTGTGTTTGGAACCATTCAGATGTTGCTGAGAGGGACTTTGCTTATAGCAAATTTATGGCAGTACCTTATTACCAAATTATCTAGTCAGTGAAAGGGTAATGGCATGTGGCCACAACAAAGACAATGTCACAAAGTTCAACTAGTGAACCATCATCATACCCAGGAAGGGCTGCTACCTATAGGTACTTCAATCTTAATATACAGCAGCTTGGTCTGTGAGACCTGCCTTCCTATGACAAGCCATCCACCATAGATGTTAGAATATTTGGTAGATATTCCTTGCTAGAGGTATCCAGGACCCAGAAGACCTCTCTCATGTTTGGAGATAAGAGTAGGGAATTTTCGAGCCCTCTGTTTAGTCATTTTGACATGCTCCTTTTCTTGACCAATGTCATTTAACTTTTATCACCCCCAAAAAATTCAGTTGCAAGATTTTTATTGCAAAATAAAAATTCACCTTATGGAAATTTAGACAACAGGACATTTATTAAATGATGTTTAGATGTGATTTTTCTCCCCAGCTAGTAATTCAGTTAAATGAATTATGTATTGAGGTAAATAAATCTACTTTGCAACCCAAATCCATGAATGAACATAAATCTGTTATTCCCTAAATCAAACAGGCGTTTGTTAAATCCTTAGTCAACTTTTTACCACAAGTAACTTTATGCATTATTAGCAAATATACATGAGAAAATCTCACTCCTTACTTTGGTTGCTTATGAATATAAAAGCTATCATGAGGGCCTTTATGCATTAGTTCCTTATATAAACTAGATAATGCCACTATTAAATCCTCAAGGAAGAATCCTCAAGGATTTTGCAATATATCCTAGAATCACACATAGTGGGGGGGGGGGGGTCAGAGTTACAGTACAAAAAACTATGGCTACAGAGCACCTACCTGAAGCAGCTCCTCTCTCACACAAAATATCAATCTTCTGAACTCAAATCTGCTGGGGAAAGGAGAGAGAGAGAGTCAGAGAATATGAAGAACTGTGGGTATTATTCATGTCAACATAGAATCAAAGTGAGTGGGCTGGATCTTCACACTTCCTCTATGCTGGGACAGATGCCTTCAGAAACAGTAAATCAGGGCTACGACTATAGTAACAAGAAAAAAGACCACCATAACAAAATAACCACCAACAGTGGCATTTATCATCAGAATTAACATTATATTGTAGCTTCCATTTAATATGAGTCTCTTAAATGTTAAGCAGTTTTAATTCTTTATAGTCTCTTTAAATTTTAATTACATTTAATCACATCATTTGCTCCATAAAGAAGTTATTATTATCCCTATTTTACCAATGGAACATTGGGAAAATAAATAGATTGCCTAAGGTGAGAGAGAGAGTGATGGAATTAATATATTAACCCAAATTTTTAAAAAACTGTATTAGACATGAAGATGGCTTTGGTTTGACTGGCACAATATTGGAATAGTTTTGTTATCTGAATGTGTTTAGGGCTACACTAATTTCCCTCTATTATTGTTGCTCTGTTCCTCCTTGACTGCCTTGCTTTATCTTAAATACTGTATTTATTTATGTACTGTGGTAGTAGGGACCAAACCCAGGGCCTTGGGCATGCTAAGCAAGCTTTCTCACTGAGTTACATCCCCAGCCCATTACATACTTTATAGTGCTCATTTTAATTCCTTTACTATTTTTTTGTTCATATAACTATATTTTAAGTTATTTTCTCAGTGTTTGCTCTATGATTATAATATGCCTCTTGATTTATCAAAATCTAGTTCATAATACTAAATGATTTCCACCAAAATATACAAATTTTGATCCCATACAGCTTCATTCTTGCCTCCATCTCATACGCAATTATTTTCATGTATATTACGACTGTATTGAAGCCCAATAATGCAGTGTCATCTTTTCTTCAGGCAAACTACTGTGTTTTTATAGTACTCTGAAGAAATAGAAATAGAAGATATACCTATATGGTCTTCTATGTTGAAATCCAAGAATACCATCTCAGGTATTCTTCATTTCCCCCTGTAAGTTTTAGTCATCAAAAAGAATTCTTCCTTTTTAGTCTACCAATATTTTTGCTTATCTTAGAAGGCATGTACTCAGTAAGAGATATCTTCAAGCTGTTTTATTGGAAATAGCTTTTTTGCCTTCAATGAAATACTTTAACTTAACACATAATCCAACATTTCAATCATACCAAGTCTAAGTATTTAAAATAAACTTACAGAGTTACGCAACTATGACCATAAAACAAGTTTCAATCATTTTCATCACTTCATTATGGCGTCTTATGTCCATTAAGTACAGCATTCCTCAACCAGAGGTAAACACTAATCCACTTTCTGTCTTCATGGAATTTTCTCATTTAGACACTATAAAACTATAATAATGCAATAATGGTCCTCCTGTGTCTGGATTCCATCACCCAGCAAAATGCTTGTGGAGTTCATCTATGTCACATGAACACCAGAAGTCTGTTTTCTACCTTGATCAACATCATTACAATAAGGTCTCTTTCCCTCAGTCCACCACTCATTGATATCTAGACTCTCTCCAATTCCTAGTAACTGTGAACAATGCTACTGAGAACATTTATACACAAGTATCTGTATGGGTATAGGTTTTAATTACTCTTGGGTAACAATCAGGGTTAGCAATCATAGGATGGAGGGTGGGTCAGGGAACCAACTATGTTACTTGAGGATTGAAAGATTCAGTCCCAACCTGTGACTTCTGGGAAGGAGAGAAGAGAGGAAGATTGATTTATCCCCAAATACAAAGATTTAATCAAACATGCATATAAAATGCAATCTACAGAAAATCCCCAAAGGACAGAGCTTGGGGAGCTTCTATGTTGCTAAATATGTGGAAGGTGGTACATCCAGAGAGCATGGAAGTTGCATGCCCCTTCCCCCATACCTGCTCTAAGCATCTCTTCCATCTGGCTGTTCCTGAGTTGTGCCTTTTTACAACAAATGGGCCATAGCAAGTAAAGCACTTTCCTGAGTTCTGTGAGTCACTGTAGCAAATTGCCTAACATAAACAGGGAGTTAATGGGAACCACTGGCTTATAGCCTTGGGTATGGAAGCACCAGTTACAACCTGGACTTCTGTTTGGCACCTGATGTAGGGGCCAGGGCTTTCTTTGGGGATAGAGCCCAAGCCCCAAGGGATCCAACTATCTCTAGGTGGATAATCAGAAACCAATTGAATTATAGGATACCCAGCTGGTGCTAGAAAACTGGCCAGTCATGGAAATAAAATCCACATATTAAAAAACAACATAAGTGTTCCACATTGAATATGAGTATAGAGAAAAAACAGTTTTGTTTGTCCATATATGTTTATACTCAATTATTTTAGTATTTTAACTATAAAATTATTATATTGAATACACAAGATTACCAGAGATTAAAATCCACATAGCCTTGTAAATAAATGTAAAGTGTTTAATAATAATGATCATTCATATGGTTTAGAAAAAAATGAATGAATAAAAATATATATACATACATCCACACATATACACACAAATATCCTTGACTGATATTTATGAAAAACCTCCAAAATATACACACCTTAATATGTATAGTAACCTCTTTTTAAACTGGTCCTGAAAAATCAATGTAATAAAAAATAATAGAAAGTTTTTAAAATTAAAAGGGAAAGCAAAAAGCTAAACTTATTGCAAAAGACTAGGACTTGCTTCAAAGAAAATCCTAAAAATTTGAAAGTAAAATTCTTAGAATTTATAGCAGAATTTAGGGTATATGTTTGCTAGATAGGAGTTTGCTAAGCAAGAGAATTCTTACATAGAAACCTATAGTGTTCCTTTACACTGACAACAACCAGTGCTGAAATAGAATATTTAAAAGATAACATTTATAATAGTAATGAAGTTATTAGAAATCTAGTTAGTAATAAATCTTAAGACTAGAGTACTAATGGAACAGTGACAAAAAAGAGTCTAGAAATATACATGTGTGTGTATATATATATATATATATATATCTCAAAATATAGCAGAATATATTATGAAGCACATATGCAATTCAGTAGGTAAATATCTGCTTATTAATAAATTATGGAGAGTTATTATTTTGATAAAACATATCTTCGTTCATATCATTATGAAAAATGCATTTTTTTTTTTTTTTTTTTTTTTGGTACCAGGGATTGAACCCAGGGGCATTTAACCACTGAGCCATATCCCCAGCCCTTTTTTCCTTTCTTGTATTTTATTTAGAGACAGTATCTCACTGACTTGCCAAGGGCCTTGCTAAATTGCTGAGGTTGGCTTTGAATTCATGATCCTCCGGCCTCATCCTCCCAAGTTGCTGGGATTAAAGGTGTGCGTCCCCACACCTGGCCAAAAGTACATTCTAAATACATTAAGTCATTAAGATTAAAAGAAAATTTTGCACATCTTTAGAAAAAAATAAATACATGAGAGAGATTTTATGGCATATTAGGAAAGATTTTCTTAATCTAAATAATTTAAAAAAAAAACCCACCGGTAACAAAGAAAAACTGTCCACATGAAGATGGAAAGCAAAGACACTACCACAATTTTTTAAAGTACCATAGGTGGTATCAGGACTGGTGTGAAGCAACTTAATCTTTCCTCCTATATTTAATTGTGTTTTAAAAAGTAAACTTCTTTCTGGCCTCTGTAATAAAATAGTAATCAAAGTGAAAGTCTTAATATTGGTCATCCATAAAACTGATCTTCATTGTTTATTTTCAGTTCTAAAAGGAAAAACATAAAGAAATAAAAAATAATCAGGACAAGAAACAATTTCAATTTCTTTGAAAATGCAGAAGATTTTTAAAAACTTCAAAAACACTGTTAGTGTACTTCTGATGCTTCAAAGACCCTGGTCACAAAATGTTAAGTACTTTGGAATTTTAGTAGTAATTCTGTTGTAAATTTTCCTTTCACAATTCACACCAAGCATTAGTAAGTTGATTACTTCTGTTACTTCAATGTATCTCAAGAAATATTTATTAGAAGTATAATTTTTTGTTTTATTTCAGAGTAGATTATACATGCAGAGCTTCTAGTGTAAGAAACCTTCAAATAGTGTAAAACATATTTTTATTCTTAAAATCATATATAATATAACCTTGTCCAAGACATCAATTCTATACTACTACATTTTTGACAAACTAATCTGTTCTTTAAAAACAGAAACATACGACGGTTTTCTTCTAGTAAGAAAATGAGGTGTTCTGTCAGAACTGATCAAATATGACACCAAAAACCTGAAATTGTACCCTTAACATTTGCTTTGTAACTGAAAAGAGTAATTGAGAGAAAACACTGTGTGCAAACTAATTATATACTTTTCTAAGATACCATTTTTAAAAGTGTAAGACCCATCTGGCTTTGACATCTACAAAATTCCTATAATTAAAAGTGAAGGAAATAAACATAGTGGAAGTTATTCAGGGTTTTTGTACACTTCATTAAATTTTCTAGGTTTTATTTTGGACTATTCCTATGGATTTTATAAGAATTATACGTTGTTGAAATTGAAGATACAAAGTTCTCTGATGGACATTCTGAACATCTGATTTTTAGCCTGTATTCAATTACTTTTGATTTCTTCTATTGCTTATTTATAAACTTGGTCACATAATTAACTTCATCTCTCTGTTAGCCTTAGGAGTCAAACGTAAAATCAGACTATTCTAGATCTATAACCATAGGAATGGCCAAATGAAAATATTTCAGCTAACTTAATTGAGATGAATCAGTATTCTTATATTCAAAACACATTTTAATGGATAAAATATATCTTTAATGTTAATTCTAGTGGCTGATATATATGTAGTAGTGAAGTAAAATTCCTGCTTTCATGAAATTTCATTGATAGGTATTTTAAAGTTTTAGTACAAGTACCAAAAAAGAAATGAAGACCCTAGGGTATACCCAAAGGAAATAGAGATTTCAGTCTCCTCCTTCTGTCTCTCAGTGAAGATATTGTTTTATTCTTCTTCCAATTTTCCATTTAGTTTAAATCATTTAGTGAGGAAAAGGTAAAGTTGCATCCTCATTATAACTGGAGTCAAAAGAACAAGAAGCAAGCCAAAAAATTTTGTTTCATTTGAACAAACTATATGGAGATTCATGTATATAGTTATGGATCCCACATAGCAATATTTCATTTAAAATTTTAGGTAAAAGGTGTTTATGCAGTTGTTGTATATGCCAGATATATTGAAAATATTGACCCAGTCCTTCAAAAAGCAGTATAAAGAAAAGATACTGTAAAAATTTCACATATTTGAAAACAATCCCCAGGCACAGAGAAGTTAAGTACTTTGTTCTAGTTTACACAGCTACCACATGACAGAACCAGAATTTGAATCTAAACCTTTGGGCTCCAAAGTACCATGTTCTTTCTTGTCCACTGTAAATACTGTCTTTCTCACATTCAAGTTGTTTTGTCCCTGGGTCTTAAAAGGACTTCATAGCAAAATATCAGACATGTATTTTCTTTAATTGCTGAGAAAAATTCTGCTATTATACTTCAAAATTTGCTAAAATGGTAGAGACGATTTTAGCCAAAAATCATCATTCCACTGAACTTTCTGTTTGCAAGAAAACCTTGTGATTTTCTTCTTCTTCAAGTCATTGGAACAGGTGTCCAATAGTTTCACTGAGTTTTAGCAGACCTTGAAATGCTGTCAATTACAAATTATTTGCTTTCAGAAATGCAGAGTACAGACCTTTTCAGGTAAGTCCTTACATGAAAACAACCAGAGTACTGACAAGAAATTGTCAAGATCAACTTTTTGGAAATCTGGAAATTAACCAATGGCTTGTGAGAATCTGAAGAATTACTGAGGCTAGGTGAAAGCCGCATTATAATTTGAGCTGTTCCCAAGCCCAGCTGCCCAACTCCATGGTCTTAACCATCACTAACCTGTGAAACACAGCAGCACTGCTGCCACTAGAGGGAGCCAGTGAGTCTGGAGCTTCTAAAGAAGGCCCATTTCAGAGTGTTCTCACTATTGGACTAGTAGCTCAGATCCATTAAAAAGCTTCATTTGCAGGATGTTGTTACTATTTGACCTGATTTGAAGTTTATTCCATGGGGAAACCCTATTCCCAGGGAACGTGTTCAAAAGAATCAAAGGTGATTTTTTTTTTTTTTTTTTTTAACACCCCAACTTCCTAATGCTGCAAATATGAGTTGAAATAAACAGGAGTGTGGCTGTGGGAATACAAAACAAAAAAGGAAGTTCTGTGGAACCAGCCGTCCTTAGAGGTTTGAAAAAGTTCTGACACATTCCTGGTGATCTAGAAGACAGCACACACGTGCAGAGCAAGAAGAGTCTGAATGGGCCACTTCAGGTTAATATTGAAACCCTGCTCGAGCAGCAAGAAGAGGCTGTCTGAATTTTAAAATGTGTTCTTATAGAAAATGTATCCCATTGGGAGTGATGGTGAACATCTGTAATCTCAGAAACTCCAGAGCCTGAGGATCACAAGTTCAAATCCAGCCTCAGCAATTTGGCAAGGCTCTAAGCAACTTGGAGAGAACTTAACTCAAAGTTAAAATATAAAATGGGCTCAGGATGTGACTCAGTGGTTAAGCTGGGGACCGGTTGGGGGGCAGATTTTGTCCTCCTCTGCAGTAGCCAGTAAACTGGCAATCTTTTGTCAGTAAACTGACAGTTTTTTTTTTTTTTTTAATTCTGAAATCTGATCTACAAAGAGTGTTTAATGAAGAAAATGCAGATGAATTGTGATAGGAAACTGCTGTACCAATTTGCTCACCTGAGATCCCCTACTCCAACACGTGGACACAATGATGTGGAAAGCAGTTTACAGTTTTGGCATAACTTATCAGGGGACTAATATGGACCCAGACCTTAAAAAGACCTTTTTAAGATTCCCTAAAGGATTGAAAACAGATGATGACTTTACTTTTCCTACCTTATGCTGGACTAGATTTCTTGCCGCACTGAGATGTTTTCAACCATATTAACATTTAACAACAACTCAAATCTATTTTAAGAAATAAGAAACCATAACAACATATAATGTAGAATGGCACTGTGTAGTAACAGTTTTTGTACGCTTTTTGAAATTAAATTGATATCAATAAAAACTAGATTGTTATTTAGACTCCTCAGTATAAGTCCCAAAATACAGAAAAAAGAGAAGATATGCAGAAAAAGAAATGAAGAAATAACTTTACACGTACACAATGAAAAAATGAAATAAGCAAGAAAGCATTTGAGGAACAAAGAAAATATACATTGAATTTAAATAGGAAAAATGGCAGAACTAATCCCTTCCTTAATTACTTTAAAGGTAAATGGATTAAATCCAACAATCAAAAGACAGAGACTGGAAAGATGAATGAAAAATAAACATAATCCAACTATATACTGTCTACCAGTGACTCACTTTAGATTCAAAGACAAGCAATTTAAAAATAAAAGACAAAACAATATGTTTCACACAAATGGGGACCAAAATAAAACGGGGGTGTCTATACTAATAAGAGATAAAATAGACTTTAAGTTAAAAATGCAAAGGAAAGAAATGAGCATTATATTCTTTTAAGAAGGCCAGTTCACCAAGAAGATATTTAAAAATATAAATATGAAGAGTAAACAAGAAAGTTCCAAAATATATGCAGAAAATATTGAGAAAATTGAAGGGATAAACAGATCATCCATAATAATAGCTAAGGACTTCCATATCCCATTTTCAATATAAATATAACATTTAATCAGATGATCATTTTTCTAAATGAGTGACACTATAAACCAATTAGACCTACCAGATGTTATAGAACCTTCCAGCCAACAACAGAAGAATGTACATGATTCTCAATTATCCATGAAATGGTTTCCGAGATACATCAGATATTAGGCTATAAAATTTATTTTAAATTTTGAAATAAAAATATATTAAAGTTATGCAAGATACTTTCCCAACTGTCGTGATTTGGATATGAGGTTCCCCAAAAGTCCCTGTGTCAATGGAGGAAGTGAAATGGTTAGATTATGAAAGCTGTAAGCTGATTGATACCACCTGTGAGTAGGTGAGGCATGGCTGGAAGAGAGCCCCTGGCAGTGTGCAGCTTCCCTCAAGCTCCTTCCCCTTTCCTTCCCCACCTCCCAGTAGCCATGAGCTAAGCAGCTTTCCTCCACTGTGTCTTTTTGCCATAGGGCCTGCGATGGGCTGGCAGGTCTGGCTCCATGAGCATGTTACAGGCCAGGCCAGACTCTAAGGGAACTGACTAAACAGACTCCATTTTGCTCTGAGACTCCATGTTATGTAGGAAATAAGCTTCTCCCATGGGAACACCCCGCCTCTGTGCCCATCGTCAGTTACTTGGTGTGACATGTTTAATAATGTACAATGGCAACTCCTATGTACTAAAGAATTGCTCCCTTTTGATTCCTGTTGCTCCTAAACAATGTACCATGTGAACGGTGATTGTGTGGATGTTAGTAACCGTTCTTTAGTTTGTACCTAGGTAAGGGTCGTTTTGACCCACTTCCCCTTCTGTTGATAATCTCATGACATTAATGTGTAATTTTGAATCATAGCAACAGACACTTATGATTAATGTGATTTTTTTGTATAAGAACCTCTACAACCCTATGGTCTGGGCTTTCTCCCAATAGCCATTTTTTGGGGGCGTTGTGTGAGACAGTCAGCTGGCCGGCTTAATAAAGACTCTCAAATTTGGACTCCTCAGTGGTGATGGGTCTGTTCTTAAGTTGCGCCCCATAACAGGCCTAGAACAATGGAACTGGCTGACTGTGGACTAAACCTCTGAAACCATAATCCCAAAATAACTTTTCCTCCTCTAAGTTATTATTACAGGGCCTTTTGGTCACAGCAATGCTAAGTTGCCAAACTTACCAACTCCTAGAACAAAGTTAGAAGTCAATAACAAAAGGAAACCTGAAAAAGTCACAAATATGTGGAAAGTCAACAATAAGTTCTTAAACAACCCATGGATTAAAGAAGAAATTACAAGAGAACTCAGAAAAAGACTTTGAGACAAATGGAAAATAAAAACACAAAATTCAAAGATGTATGAAACACAAAGAAAGCAGTGCTTAGTAGAAAATGTGTAGCTATAAAGGCCAACGTGAAAAATAAGAAGTATCTACCATCAACCATCTAATTTTACATCTCAAAAAACAAGAAAATAAGCTTAAAGAAGTAAACAAATAACATTCAGAGGACGTATAAATGAAATAAAGAATAGAAAAACAAGGGACAAAATCAGCAACATCAAAAGGGTTCTTGGAAAAGAATAAATTGACAAAACTTTAGTAGAATGATTTAAAATGAAAGAGAGAGAGAGAGAGAGAGAGAGAATGCACACAAATAATAAAATTCAAAAATACAAGTAAAAATAGTGCCACCTGCTTTACATAATGTAAAAAAAGACAGGAAAATATTATGACTAATTTTACATCTTAATGTTAAGTAGCCTAGATGAAACTGATGAGTTTCTAGAACAACAAAAATTATCCAAATTGAAAAAATAGAAAATCTTAGCAGAACTATAAGAAGTAACAAGACTGAATCAATAACCAAAAACTTCCTAAGAATGAAAAATTGGTGGTCACATGGTTTTACAGGTTATGTACACCAAATGTTAAAAAGATTGAACACCAGTATCTTTCAAACATTTTAATAGATATGAGAGGAAGGAACACTTCCATATTAGTCAACTTTCCATCACTGTAACAAATTGACTCAGGCTTCTTATGAAATAAAGCTTATTTTAGTTCACAATTATAGAATTCAAAATCAAACAGTGGACACTCCCATTTGTTGGATCTCTGGTAAGAGTAGAAGATGATGGGACATCATGAGAGGAGTACATATCAGAGTGCTGAGTACGTATCCATCACATCCCAATCCATAGCAGAGGTGGGGGGATTCCACAATTGCCTTCAAAAGCATGTCCCCAGTGATCTAAAGACCTCTCACTATGCCCCCCCTTTTAAAGGTCCACAGCATCTTCCAATACCACTACTCTGGGAACCAAATCTTTAACATTTGTGCCTCTGGAGGGCACTTAATATTCAAGCCATTTCCTAATTTATGCCAGGAAACTGCATTAACTTAAGAGAAAAACCAGTAAAGATACCACTAGGGCAGAGAAAACCTACAGAGCAAGATCCATCATGAATATAAATACAAAGATGCTAAAAAAGCTGGCAAACTAAATACAACAGCATTATTTAGAGGATTATACAGAATGAATAATTGGGATTGATCTCTGAAAAACAAGGAAGTGTCAGCATATAGAAATTAATTGATCAAATCAGGACACAGTAGTCATAGAATTTGTACACCAAAATCTTCAAAATACTGCTGTAAGAATTTAAAGAACACCTAAATAAATTACAATCTATCTATTGTTCATGGATTGGAAAAAAAAAAAAAAAAAACTTTTAAGATGGCATTGCTGCCTGGAGTGGTCTATAAATTTCATAAACCCCAAAATCTCAGTGGTCTTTTTTTCCAAAAACAGAAATGTGAATTCTAAAATCCATATGGAATGGCAGTGTTTCCAGCTACTCAAGTTAGTCTTGAAAAAGGCAAACCAATTGAGAGGAATCACATTTCCCAATTGCAAAACCTATTACAAAGCTATAGTAATCAAAATAATGTTCAAATAGGATGAATATGAACATATAGATTGATGAAGTAGAACTGAAAGTTCAGGACTAATTTTATACATACCTAGTCAATTAACTTCCGACAAAGACACAAAGGCCATTTCATAAGAAAAGAGAAATGGATACCCACATGCAAGAGAATGATGTTGGAGTTCTACTTCAAAAGATACACAATCATTAATTCAAAATTGATCAGCAATCTGAATATGAGAGTCCCAATTTTAAAACTCTCAGAAGAAATCATAGGGGTAAATCTTGGATTTAACAATGAATTTGATGACTTAGATGTGACAAAAAGACATGAACCAAAAAATACAAAAGTACATTATCAAAAAAGTAAAAAAAAAAGTCTATAAAATGAAAGAAAAAATATATTCGCTTATCACATAACTAATAAGGAATATTTCTGAAAATAAATAACAGTAACAAACACACAACCCAATATTTAAATGGGCAAAGAATCTAAATACAAATCCAAATAAAATATAAAGGTGGCCTAGGAACATATTAAAATGTGTAAATAATTTCATTAGAGAAATGTAAGTATAAATCATAAAAAGATATAACTTCACTCCTACCAGAACAATTAAAAACAATAAATCAAACGATATAAAAGGGTTGTGAAGAATTTGATATCCATAAGTGTTGCTCACGGGAATATAAAATAGTGCATTCATTTTGGAAAACAATTCTGCATGTTATACATTAAGTTACTCTATGACCTAGAAATTCCACTGATAGGTGCAATATTTGCATACAAAACCTTATACATGGAAGTTCATGTCAGTATTAAATAATAGTCAAAATAATAATATAACTCTAATACCCCTCAACTGAGGAGAGGATAAACCAATGTAGTGTACACATGCAATGGAATACTCTTCTATAACAAAAATGATGTACTGATGCATGATACAACATGGATGAAACCTGAAAGGAGATATTCACATAAGAACATATATTCCATAATTCTGCTTCTATGAACATCCAGTATAAACAATTCTAGACAGAAAGCAGATTAGCAGTTCCATAGGGCTGATGAGAGGTCATGGTGGAGAGTTACTACAATGGATAGGGTTATTGTTTTCAAGGTAGCTAAAATAATCTAATATTATATTTTGATGGTTGCATAGTGGATATGCTAAAAATTATTAAGGTCTACACTTTAAATGGGTAAATTTTATAATACTTAATTTGTATCTCAATAAAACACTTTTTGAATTTCATTATTTCTTCAGGTTTTACATTTTATCTTTATCAGAATTTATCTCATTCTTAAGGAGAGGTCCTGAAAAAGGATTAATCCTCAATATATGAAGAACTCCTACAACTCAACAACAAAAATACAAGTCAATTAAGAAGATTTGAAGAGCTGTTTCTTCAAATAAGATATACAAATGACCAATAACATTAAATTGTTTTTAATAGTGGCTGCACCATATTTTATGATGGCTTCTATCAAGAAAAACTCAAGTTAAAATTTAAACAAGCAAAATAACAAATGCTGGTGAGGGTGTGGGGAAATTGGAACCCATGTAATTTCTGGCAGGAAAGTAAAATAGTGATACCACTATGAAAAGCAGCTATGTTTAGCTTCAAACACAGAATTATTATATGATTGTTTAATTTCTTTCCTAGATATATACCCAAAGGAATTGAAAGCAGGTCCTGAAACACATACTTATAAGACTGTATTCACAGAGGCATTATTCATTCAACTGACTATCCACACATGAGTGGATTAAAAAAAATGTGGCACACACAAATAATGGGATATTATTCAGCAATCAAATGGAATGAGGGGCTGGGGATATAACTCAGTGGGTAGAGTGCTTGCCTTACATGCACAAAGTCCTGGGTTCAATCCTCAGTACCACAAAAAAAAAAAAAAAAAAAAAAGGAATGAAGTTCTGATACCTGCTACATACATGAAAGAGCCTTGAAAACAAAACACAATGCTTGATTATGTGTATTTTCATGCACTAATAAATGAAAAAAATGCCTAATGAAAGAAGTTGGACACGAATGGATAAATATTATGTGATGTCACTTACATGAGATACCTACCATAAGCAAATTTATAGAGAAAGAACAGGAATTAAGAAGTACTAAAGATTTGAAGAGAGGAATGCGGTGTTATCGCTTAATAGCAACCTTATTTCTGTTTGGTGTATGAAAAAGTTTGGAAGTAGAGAGTAGTGCTGGTTACACAGCATTCAAATGAAATTAACACCACAGAACTTCACAGTACTTAAAAGGTTAACCCTGTAATTTTATGCTATGTATATTTTTAAATACAAAATATCCTCCCCTACTGGTCCCGAGTCTCTGTAGTTATTGTTCACATGGTAATGTTTAAAAGCTTCCCTTTTGTCTTGAGAAACTCCAGTTGCCATTTACAGATATTTACATTTATTTGACCTTTATAGGTGATGAAATTATAAAGTCTCCATCTTTCTATAACCTTTCTTATACTTACAGATTATTACGAATATAGACCTTCCTCTCCCATCCAAAATCAGCACAAAGTATTTTAATCTCCTTTAAACAACCTGTGCTTTTTCCTCTATCATGAACTTTTCTTTGCCTATGTTTGACTTTTTTCCTGTTTCTCTTAAGCTGGAGTAAAACTAAAAAATGCACTTCAGAGAGAATGCGACACATACTGAATATATTGGAAAGCTAATTTATTTTCTTTTTAAGATCAGACATCTGTCTGACTTTTTTTTTTAACAATATAGTGTATACTGCTTTCACTTTTCTGTGTTTCACTTAAAACTTCCAATTCTCATTTTATGTTTGTTCCCAATTTGTAGGACAATTTATTCTTGTTAAGTTAAGGTACAGAAGTTGTCTCTCTAAAATTCCATTTTATAACATCTAGTTGCTTCTCTAAAGTGTCTTTTAATTTCTAATTCCATCTGGCTAAGTACTGGCCACCTCCCTTGGTGTCTGCCACAGGCTTAATGAAAATGTTCACTAATCCATCTCCCAGGTCAGACTTGCCATTTACCTCTCAGGGCCTGGTAGAATTTAATGAGATCATTGTACCAGTGCTCTTTGAAGACTTGCATTTTAGAAGAGCTCTCCAAAAGTCTCCAAAGATTTGTACTGTGAGTTGTCCTTCAAAAATGAATTTTATGATTTTCAGTAACTGTTGAGGGCATCAGGCATTCAAAAGAATGGACCCAGCTACTGGAAACATAAAAGACAGTTGTCAAAGTTGGACTATCCTTACTGACATAACTAAATGGAAAGTACAGGGTCTGTGGACTACAAAATCAAAAGATGAAAGATATAAATATCTCAAAAACAAATTTCCAGTACCAATCACAATATCTTAGGAAATCTGAAATGGAAATGATACGTGGGTGATGATACCAAGTCAATTTTAATATAATTGTTTTTGATGAATATTCATTTTGTCATAGCGATGCTACATAATCATTCTTATATTTTGAAAATATATTTATGAAAGAGAATTACCTCCAGTTCATCAAAATTTTGCCATATTTACTTTGATTCTTTGGCTATGTATATATTTTAAATGATAGTGAATGATGTGTTTCAAGTAGTGTGGGCTAATTTTAAAGATATTTTCTCATTACATCACCTAGTATTTAACGTACAGAAATTTTAAACCAAAACATAAACACATAAGGAGATTAGACAGATTTCAAATCCTGGCAACATTTTGATATGGTTTAATAAAAGTTATTTTTCCTGAGTTTCAAATTTTTCAGTTTTCTAACATGATCATTTTTTAATAACAATTACATAGGAAAGATTTATACAAAAAGAAAAAATTAAAAATCGTGACCAAGGTCATCAAGCAGAAACATCACTGCTAATATTTTGATTATAATTCCACCCTTTCTTTTGACATAGATGTATATGTATATGTGACAATGGATGTACAGAGACATGGGCAGACATACATGTACACAGTATTTTAAACTCACATTTCCATATCAGTGAATAGATGCAACATAAAAATCATGCTTAAATCCTGCATGTTATTTTAATTTTACAAAGGATGTGTATATGGAAGTACCATAATAGATAGGACATGGATTCTGATATTAGCATGCCTGAATCATGTTATTACTCTACTCTTGACAAAGTCAATAGGCAGTTCTTTGAAACCATTGCACATTAGTATTCTCCTTTGCAAAATGCCAGAAAACAAACAAACAAAAATACAACAAAACACATGGGGACATCATGAGGATTTAGTGTAATAGCACATATATAAAATTTAGCAGGGTGCTGTACAATAAACACTCAATAATGTACGCTCATTTTCATTGTTATAATGATCTCTATTTGTTAAACATTTGTTCCTAATTTGTTTATTACCATAAAGCATGCTGTGCTGATAGCCTTCATACAATATATTTGTATAATTAATTATTTCCTTCCTGCAAGACTGAAAAACAAGAATTAGTTGAAAGGGAGTTACTTTTTAAGATCTTATAAATTTCAAAGTAGTACCCAAAAGATAATTCGCTAAATTTTTCACACATCAAATATGTACCAAGCTGACTACTGGATCCCTCCCAACAACACTAGATATTATTTTGAGTATCTGCCAATTTGGAAAGAGAATACAAAAAAAATTTGAATCAATTAAATACAAAATCTCAACACTTTCACATATATTTATGAAAGTTCTTCTTTAAGCATTACCATTCATTTTTGTTTAGTCATTGTTTTCTAAATATGATGTTTGATTTTTCCTATTTAATTTGTAAGGACATTTATAAAAACCCTCTCCAAAATCATTTCTTAAGTTATATCTTTTTTGTTCTCATCGGTTTATTCTTTTTTGTCCAGTTTAGAATGTTCTTGTCTAGTCCAAAACAGAACATCTTATGTAAGAACCTGGAGTGCTCTCCTTTTTTCCATATTTAAAAAAAAATTAATAAAATTCAAATTCTCAGAAGTATCCTGCACATACATAAGGATTATACTTGTTTTGTTTTTTGTTTTCTTAGAAGGGGATTTTATTTGTACTGATTTTTTATTTTAGAGATACCATTGTTATTATTTCTGCTTTTTACTATCTGTATTTGCTTCAATTCTGTTCTAAAATTTTCTGTTTCCTTACTACCTTACCTTAAGTTTCTTATTGCCTTTGTTTTTCAATTAATTTCAGATGAATTTTTCTTGTCTTGAATTTGCTATGTATTTACTCCTTTAAAAAATACATGTTTCATTACTAGAAAATAAGGATCTGCTGTAACAAATCTGTGATGATAATAATATTTAACATTTATTAAATACCTATTAAGTGAAGTTTTGTTAAATGTGTTATCATTTAATTTCTCAGTGACTCCACAATGTAGGCATTATTATCATAATTTACCAATAAGAAAATTGTTCCTGGAATTAAGTAACTTGCATGCTGTTATATACAGAAGAAAAGTGATAACCCATAGTTGAATGACAAAGACTTCCCTTGTTCCCATTCAATATGTTCCACTAAGCAATATTTTTTGTTACTCAACCTGAAGAAGCTAACATTGGGATATAATATATTTGTGAAGACTTATAGACTGTCTCTGGGAAGACATAATCATAACTGAATAATCCTGATAATCAAAATGTTCTACTTGAATAATAAATTTTATGGAATGTGAAAAAGGGATAATAAAGTCTACTAAATTCCTACAATTCATGTTAGAACTTGAGAGCAGACATGCTGTATTTAGGGACATGGGGAGAGCTGGTCTTGCTGAGGCATGGCATTTATTTTGGGTAAAATGTCCATGTGGTTATGAACCAGTGTTTATAAAATGGTATTTGGGACATGTAGAACCATATATCCAACTCCAGAATGCCTTTGGATGTATTGATTGCCTTGAATGCCAAACCTTATCCTATAAAAATGTGGGAGTTAATAAAGACAATTTTAAAATAATTGCATAGTCAAAGAATCAGTCTTTCTAAAGATGTTTGCTGTGTGCCTAAATTGGGCACAAGGAAGCAGGAATGAAGACGTCTACATTTACTGTTTCTTTCCTGTCAGCACATAACAACCTGGTGGGTGAGATTCTCATACACACAAATAACTATAATAGAGCAATAAGCATGAAGTACTTGTAGGTTTCCAAACAGTGGTACATACATACCTAAATAATTAGAACACATTGAGAAGCATCCTATTGAGCTATAGGAACAGAATTATAGGAGTGAGTAATGCTATCTGTGTGAAGAGATTATGGAAGTTCCATAGAGGTGTTGATTTGTAATGACAGTCTTGGAAATTCATACTGTTCTGTCAACTGGGGAGGGAGATAGTAAATATCCTCTTTTTAATTTTTTCATTCTTCCCCTACCTTAATTTCTAAATGTTTTGCACAAGCTTGATATATTGAAAATTTCAATATACCTAAGTTGTACTTAGACATCAGATTTTATGTCTAAAAAGAAGACAACCACATTGGGTCATACTGGACATACAGGGTTATTAGGATGACTAACAACTGCATCTTATACCACAGAGTCATTTTTTTTGATACCACCAAATCTCCCATCTATGTTGTAGGGCTTTAATGAGGTAGAGGTTTAACTGATTTGCATTAGCTCTTCGGTAGATTTAGGATCAAACTACTCTTAGTGTTTTTAAGAGAGTGCTTTCAAACAAGAAAAGACAATAAAATAAAAAGACAGTATAAGCCAGGTGCAGTGGCACACACCTAAAATACCAGCTGCTTGGGAGGCTAAAGCAAGAGGATCACAAGTTCAATGCCAACCTCAGCAACTTAGGCCATAGGAACTTAGAGCCTGTTCCAGAATAAAAATAAATAGGGGTGGGGATGTTGCTCAGTGGTTAAGCACCACCAGATTCAATTCCTACTTAAAAAAAAAAAAAAGACAAAGCAATGCTCTTAGAAGTTGCCTTTCAGGTTTTGCTAGTCTTTATATTAAAAATGTGAAATTGTTCTGACACCTCATCTCCCCATTTGAAAGCATAAGGAACAAGAGACTGCCCAAAGTTAGAGCAAATACTTCGAGGTGACTTAGGATCCTAATCCCTGGTCTTGCTCAATGGAAATCTAGAGCTGCTTTGAGAATCACAGTCTGGTTCAGAGGTTCCATAATCCAACAGTACCACAGGACACCTCAGTGCCAAATGTGGATTAAGGAAAGGGGATGTTGCATGTGATCTGTCTTTTCATTTTCAAAAGTCTCCCCTTCCTTATCCCTGATCCCCTTGTTCTACAGTATCTTTCTTTGTATTCTTCACAAAAATACTTGCTTTCAGGTGTTGGATCAATTTATCCTCACTTAGCTGCTTATGGTTTAAAGTATCACTTTCTGAAATAAAGTCTTTTAAAACTTCAGGAATGCTTTTAAGCACTAAGGAGAAAATCAGTGACAGAATGGTTTCAGATACCACAATAAGTAGTTGAAGTAGATGTTTTGCACAGAAGATTTTAAAGACTCTTCTAAGTAGTCTCTGTGATGTACAGAGCTAGTGACTTTTGGTACTATAATTACATCAAATTGTGTTCCCTCTAATTATAATATAATAGTGTATTATCATGTTAGGTTCACATGCCTTGAAGGACTTTGTCTACCTGGCACAAATAACTAAATTTAATGGAGTAGTTGAAAACATGGATTTGGAATTAAATCATCATGGAGTAACACCCTGGGGCTCAAATTTTGGTTCTTCCAATAATAAGCTGTGTGCAGATTGTCAAATTTCTAATGATTTCCAAACTTCTTGCATCTATAAATGGGGATATTTTTTAAGTTACAAAATTATTTATTATACAAACTCTCATTTCAGTTTCTTACTCAGTAATAAACAATAGTTATTGTTTTCTTTATGTCTATGCTATAGAACAAATATTTGTGGCCCACCCTACACCTGAATTTATATGCTGAAACCTAATTCCCAGTGTAATACTCTTGGGAGGTAGGATTTTGGGAAAGTGGTTAGGACATGAGGGAGGAGTTCTCATGAATGGAATTAGTGCTCTTGCAAGAGAGGCCTGAGAGAAGTCCCTGCTCCCTTCAACCACATGAGGACTGCCTGTCTATGAACCAGGAAGTAGAACCTCAAGAGATACCAAATCTGTCACCACCTTGATCTGGAGACATCCTGGTCTCCAGAACTATAAGAAATAAATACCTGTTGTTTATAAGCTACCCAGCCTATGGTAGGGTTTTATTTTTTGTTTATTTATTATTGTTTCTTTTAATAGACCAGACAAATTAAGACAATGCTCCTTAGAGTCTGGAAGATAGTTCTCAAAACATGTATGTTGAAAAATATTGATGCTGAGTAGTGACTTCTGAGAAATAGAAAATTTCCCAGAACTTTTTCTGAATTGGATACTCATGGTTGTTTTCACTAGCCATTAAGAAGTAAAGTTAATTTCCTAATCTTTTGATTATCAAATAGGTTTTTGATTGGCTTTGACCAATAAAGTGCGGCCAAAGGGAAGTATCCCACTTTTGATCCTATGACTAAAGAAGAAGCTTTCTCTCTCATTGCTTTCAGAATTCTTTCTCCGCCATATGACCCAGACTAGGCTAACCTCCTAGAAGATGAGACAGCACACAGAATAGATATTAACTTCACAGCTTAGATCCCTTGGGCCTAAGCTAGTCCTCACTCAACATGACATTTGACTAGAGACACAACAGGAACCCAAGCAATGCCAGGAAAATAACTGCTTGTTGAAGCCCAACCCAAATTGTCAATCTGAAGAACTGTGAGATAAATAAATTATTATTATATTAAACTTTGTTTAGAATTTTGTTTTAAAATTTCAATATAAGAACTAACCTATATGATGTTAAAATAAAAGCATTCTTTGGAATGTAAGGTACTTTTTAAAAGATTGGATGGAAAAGAGAACATCTTTTAATGTGTAACAGGTCAAGAGTAATTTATAGTTCTTAGAAGATTTTAGATAAATTTGCAAAAACATTTATACAAATATCACAAAATTTGAAAAATGATTCAAAGCATTTCAACATTTCATTTGTTTCATTTTAGGTGATTTTGAAATTTGACAGAAAAGTGATGAATCAGAAATATGAGGCATAAATCCATTAACACTAACAGAATTGATCATAATATTGGTTATGGAACAGCCTGAATCTTGAATTATCTAACTCTTGCTGGATTTATATGTAAATGATGTACTGTAATAAAATGTTAGTTTATTGGTATTTAGACTAATTTTAAGACTAGCCTAGCTCAATTTTGGTAATTAGTTTCATCATTAACTTCTGATTCCTTGGTATGAAGCTCATCTTTTGTGTTTTGAAAATGTCGGCAGCTTTCATATTGAAGAAATAATGAAATCTGTGAATGATTTTGAGCTGAAACTAAATTGATCAAGGGAGGACCTACTAAGAAGATGCCAGCATGGTGAATAGTGCCAGAGAAGAACACAGGGGAAAAGAACAACCTCCTAAAGGTGTGGACAAATAAAGATATTGATTGACTGCTCTCAGCCACATTATACTGGAATGAGTAGATCTGGTGGTACCTGAAGTTGCAACCTGGCAGGTTTTTCCCTCCCCAAAGTGTTCTGTTTCCTTAATGAGTACATAAATTGCTTCATTGATCTCTCTTTAACACTCAAGAGCAGATTGTTATTTCTCATAATTATTTACAAGTAGTTAGGACTTAACAATAAATCCCCTTATGTCATTTGTTTTGTTGAAAATACAAGGTCTAATTTTGCCCTTCCTGATATAGTCAGTAGACAGAGTTACTTCTGCCTTTCACTCATATGATTTATAAAAGGCTGATCAAAAATTTAAAAAAAAAAAAAACTTAGAAATAATTTAACCCATTTCCTTCATTTTCTGGATGAGAAAATTGAGGCCAGAAAGGTTGTTTTGTTTTCTTTATCTTCTCCCGATTTGTTGATTTTAAAGGTCACATAATCAATTCACCCATTATTTGGGTGGGGAAGTGAATGGGGTGGGTAATCAGGGAATGAACCCAGGGGTAGGTAAGCACTGAGTCACATCCGGGTCCTTTCTAAAACATTGTGTTTTGTTTTTTGTTTTGTTTGTTTTGTTTCGAGGTAGAGTGTCACTAAGTTACTTAAGGCCTCACTAATTTGGCTTTGAATTTGTAATCCTCCCACCTCATCCTCCTGAGCCACTGGGATCACAGGTGTGCACCACCACACTTGGGGCTCAATTTACCTTTTAAGAAGGGTAAACCATGCAAAAAAGGTCACATTTTATTATATGTACTTTTTCCATTAATAATGTCATGTTTTTTGCCTGCCTTCTAGATTTTCTATAATTAAGACTAGCCAGGAGATCTGCAGGGAAGGAAAAGTGGACCATCCTACAGAGAAGTTGATGGAGCAAAGGAGAGAGTATGAATAACTTTCATCAACAGAAAAGATGATTAGAAAACCTTTTTAATAGGTGGAGGAGAAAAAGGAGAAAATGGATGAGAGGGGAAAGTGGGAATTGTGAGTGTCCTTAAATACTTTTCCCTCATTTCTAATTTCAGGCAATCAAGATAATAAGGTTAATAGAAGCCCTTGGAAACATAGCAATATGGGTCTCCAGAGCAGTGGGCTTGCAGTTCTCTTAGCAGAGGACACCCTGGAAAAGTTTCACTTACACATGTTGTGTGCTATTCAGCAGAGAATCAGACAATTCCTTAAGTCCTGAGTAGGATACAAAGACAAGGATGAATGAAAAGCATCAGATACTGGGCCGGATAACATATTCCCCCAGCACTCACAGCTCACCTGTGATGTCTGGGAAGAAGAGATGCTTTCAAGTCCAGTTAGGAATGAGAAAGTGCTCTGCATCCAATAGTACCAAGGGGAATGGATTCTCAACCAGAAAGAAAACTCAGGAACATCTCCTTTTTCTGTTTTACTCCAGGTGGATGAATTTCCTCCAAGGAAACAGAAAAATAAACTATCTCATCATCTTCTTCTTGAGGGAGAACCAAGAGAACACTTTCTCCATGCCTCTGGACTAGCGTACTTCCATCAAACTGATGAAGTTCAAAGCATCCTCATTAGCTGGCTTTATTTAAAATAGACTTTCCTTGCTTTCAGTGATGCTACTTAAGATTCAGGTACATACTTCATGTCTAGGCCAAAAAAAAATCTGTGGGGTCTAACTAAACTCACTGGAGTTCTACCAATAGTTTAGTGGTTAAAGTTGAATATTTGTGTAAAGGATTGCTCTTGATATTACCCTTTAGGATATATTTCTCTGAGTTCACATGTAGGAGTACATGTTTAAGGAAAGAATTTGGGTCCTTGACCAAATGCTAATCTCATACCATTCCTCACTTACAAAATTAACTTCTTTGATGCTGCTTATAAGTTTTCAGAGTGCACACTCTACTCTCCGTAAATTAGGGGACAATAATAAATTCAAGTAGATTTAAAGGACATTGTAAGAGCCAAATAAATTTGGGGCATGCCTTATTTAAATAAATCCTGCTCAATATAATCAGCTGCAAATGTATCTATCCATCAAAGTATTCTCCTAAAGAAGGAATATATATGTTTATATGTATGTGAGTATTTTTTAATCTTAGCACAGATAATTTCTTTTTCCTACTTAAGACAGTTTTTTTTAATTCACTTGAATTATAGGACTACACACTTTCCTGATTTTTGTTCTACCTTACTATCATTTCTTTCTCAGTCTCAATTTCTGGCAAATGGATTCCTGTCACATTTAGATGAAAATATTTCATCCCTGTCAAGGCTTTCAATATTCTATATAATTTACCTTCTGATTGCTTCTTAATCATCCCCCTCCCCATACTCACCCCCATTCCACCTTCACAGAAAAGACACAGGATCCATGCTTCCAAATCATGCACATTGTCTGCCACACCAAAGGGCAGGAAGTGGGCCCTGTGTAAACAGTTATAAGGGGACATCGAATCTTCAAGAACCAAGTGTCTAGGATAAAAATAACCATCAGAGGGAGACCACAGTTACAAAAGAAGTTTCCCTATGCAAACCAAAAACTAAGAATGAGTCAACTCATAGTGAGGTTCTCTAGATTCAGGGCATACTTCCTTTCCCAATGTCATACTTGGAATACATTTGGTACCCCTCTAAGGTACTCCTTAAAGTTACTAATCAGCAAAATCTGTGACATCCTCAAGATACACAGATAGGTAGCTGTCCCATCCTGGGGTAGCACACAGACCAGTTCCTGGGAACACTTACCACTTTGTTATATAATGCCATACTTTTTCACATCAGCAGCTTTCCAAGGAAGATGACCTCTTAAAAGGACAATGCAGTCTTGTGTAAGGTTGATTCGTCTGAGAGCCTGATAAAGTCATTGCACATGATTTATTGAGGAAACACTCCTTGAAGAAAAGATGTGAAGAAAGCAAGATAGGACAGAAGAAGGAGCTAAGCAAGAATTGGAGCCTGGAGTGATCCTTCAGTCTGTGTTAGTCAACTCTTTGTCACTGAGACCAAAATACCTTACAGGAGCAACTTAAAGAAAGAATGATTTATTTTGGCTCACAGCTACAGAGGCTTCAGTTCATATTTAGATGCTCCAATACTTTGACCTGAGGGTGAAGCTTCTCAGCTCATGGCATTCAGGAAACAGAAAGAAAGTAAGGAAGGGGCCAGGGACAAGGACAAGGAAGGGACCAGGGACTAATGCCTCAAGAGCATACCCCCAGTGACCCAGTTTCTGCAATCATGACTTATGACTTCCACCTCCTCCCAGGAGTCAATTCGAATTATTAATTCATCAGATGGATTAATCTACTCATGAGGTTACAATCCACATAATCCAATCACTTCCCCAAAACCCCATTCCTGGATCATTGCTGCATTGGAAACCAAGTCTTTAACACACGAGCTTTGTGGAATCATTCGATTCAAATCATAATAGAACCCCAAAGAGAACTGAGAGCCATGAATTCTATTTTAAAATTGGTCCCACTTTGAGCCATTTGCATCTAGATCAGTCAGTCATTGCCTTTGAACTGCACAAAGAAGGGATGGTACTTTCTCAGACTAGGTATGCTTATTTATCTCAGCTCAATCCTCTAAAGGAAAGAAGAGCTGTGAACCTCTGGCAGTGCTATCTACTGCAAAGGAGGATGAATTTGATGAGTGATGAGGGAGAATGTGCTAAAACCTCAAAAAATTCCCAATTTCCTGTCAATCTTTGGGTCCTAACATCTGTTTTTTTTTTTTTAATTTTAATGAAGGGAACATGGAAAGATATTTACTATGTCTTGAAATGAATGATTAGACTACATCTAAGAACAGTGTGCTGTATCTTGTACTAAGAATATGCAGATATGAGTTCTTTAGTCAACCATTTGAGGCGAAAGCTATTCTGTGTGGGTGTATGTGGGTGGGATAAAATTCCTCGTGCACATAATTCCAGGCAGATAATTTCTATAAGATGGATACATAAATTTTAATGGAACTACAAATGTGGTATAAACACCATCCCAACATAAATCAGGAAAAATTCCAAAGACATGGAAATTTTAATCTTTATGAGTATATTGATTCTGAGGAAGAAAAATAGTGAATATTCCAACCAGAGGTAAATATTCCAACTGGGGACAGTTACTTGATAAACTTCATAAAACAGAACATTTCTCAACTGGGGAAAAAATAAAAGTCATTCTGTTGCTGCCTAGATACATGCATTTATCCCCAGTATCTGCAAGAAATTGGTTCCAGTACTCACCCTGATATGGAAATCCTTTGATACTCAAGCCCTATATTTAAAATGAAATTGTGTTTGTATATAACTTATCCACACTCTCCCAAAGATTTTAAATCAGCTCTGGATTACTCATAATAACTAATACATATAAGTGCTTTGTAAGTGTTACTATACAGTACTGTCTAGAGAATAATGACATGAAAAAAAGTCTATACATGTTCAGTACAGACACAAACTTTTTTCTAATGTTTTCCATCAGCATTTGGTTCAATCTGCAGATGTGGAGCCTAGAGTTGTAGAGGGTTGACTGAACTATAGTGTAGTAGAATAATAGTAAATATGACAAGCAAGATTATTTGGAGGTTTACATGTGGAGGATTGTTGAGTGCTAAGCAGAGAAGTTTGATTTCAACTTTCAATTTAGTGGAAAGTCACTTGAGATTTTTTTAACATGGAAGTGAAGTTAACAAAAAGATCTTTAGTTTTAATCTTAAAACTAAGGATGTTTATATTGGGTAGCATCTGGAGGTGTGCTACAGTTTGGATCTAGAGGGCTTATGTATTGAAAACCTGCTTTCCAGCCTGTAACATTACTGGGAGGTAGTGGAGCCATTAGGAGGTGAGCCCTACTGGAATTAAATTGGACCATTGGGGGTGTGCCCTTGCAGGGGACATTGGAACTTTGCTTTTTACCATCTCTCTCTTTACTTTCTGCTACCCCTAGGTGAGTAGGTAAGTAGTTCCCACCACCACCAGCACATGATAGCACTATGATATACTGTGTTGTCACAGGCCCAAAGCAACAGGGCCAAGTGACCATTGACTAAAAGCTCTGAAACCAAAAATCAAAAGAACCTTTCCTTTTTATAAGTTGATCATTTCAGATATTTTGTCACAGTAATGCAAAGCTGACTAACATATGGTGAAAACTAGTTTTAGTGCAACCTTGAATCACATTTTTAAATTAAATGCCTTCGTCTTTATGCTTTTTTACTTAAAGCTGCATTTCTTCCAATATTTATCTTATGAAATTCTTTTTAAAAAGTAAACGAAAGCAAAGGAAACTATCAGTAATGTGAAGAGAGAGCCTACAGAGTGGGAGAAAATCTTTGCCACTCATACTTCAGACAGATCACTAATTTCCAGAATATATGAAGAACTCAAAAAACTCTACACCAAGAATATAAATAATCCAATCAACAAATGGGCTAAGGAAATGGACAGACACTTCAAGAAGAAGATCAACAGATATATGAAAAAAATGTTCAACATCTCTAGTAATAAAAGAAATGCAAATCAAAACTACCCTAAGATTCCATCTCACCCCAATTAGAATGGCGATTATCAAGAATACAAGCAACAACAGGTGTTGGTGAGGATGTGGTGAAAAAGGTACACTCATACATTGGTGGTGGGGTTGCAAATTAGTGCAGCCACTCTGGAAAGCAGTATGGAGATTCCTCAGAAAGCTTGGAATGGAACCACCATTTGACCCAGCTATCCCACTCCTCGGCCTATACCCAAAGGACTTAAAATCAGCATACCACAGAGATACAGCCACATCAATGTTCATAGCTGCTCAATTCACAATAGACAGATTGTGGAACCAACCTAGATGTCCTTCAATTGATGAATGGATAAAGAAACTGTGGTATATATATATACAATGGAATATTACTCAGCCATAAAGAATGATAAAATTATGGCATTTGCAGGCAACTGGGTGAAATTGGAGAATATCATGCTAAGTGAGATAAGCCAATCTCAAAAAACCAAAGGATGAATGATCTTGCTGATAAATGGATGATGACACATAAAGGGGGGTGGGAGGGGTTAGTGTTAGGTTTAGGGTTAGGGTTAGGATTAGGGGCAAGAATTGAGGAAGGAAGGACTGTATAGAGGGAAAAGAGGGGTGGGAGGGGTGGGGGGAAGGGAAAAATAACAGAATAAATCAAACAACATTACCCTATGTAAATTTATGATTACACAAATGGTATGCCTTTACTCCATGTACAAACAGAGAAACAACACGTATCCCATTTGTTTACAATAAAAAAAAAAAAGTTTGGTCACATGACCTTTGCTAAACTAATCACCGGCAATGAACATTATGATTGATTTTCATAGAATTCAGGAACCACCCTCTAATGCCATAAACTGGGTCAAACTCCTGAAGTTCAGGTTATTTGGATGAAAGTCACACAAACACAACTGAGGTTCTTTTTTATGCTGCACAAGAGGGATTAAAAATGTGTACATGCTGATTAGGTGACCAGGGAAGTTTGCACTGAGAACTTGTTTGCATCTCAGCATTTCCTCCCACCAAACCCAGGACTGGAGTTGCCCTTTGGACTACAGGGAAGTCCCCACAAGACAGTGACTCAAATCATCCAGATGTGGGACTGTTAGGCTCCTACAGTATGAAGCACTAAATGTCAGAGTGATCATTCCAAAACCTTTATTAGTGATATGCTCCAGAATTTCCTCAGAAAAAAAAATAAAATAAAAAAGCATATGACCATAGTTCTAGGTCTATGTAAATTCTGTTTTGTGTTACATCTTGAGAAAACACACAATATATCAAAATTACATAGTTTTTCTGACCCCTAACATACTATAATTGAAAGTTCACAAAATTTAAACTTGTCTTTATTTCTGTATTAATGGTAAAATATATTTGAAGGTAATTTTATTTTTAAATTCTTTTTTGGTATTAGGGATTTAACCCAGAGGTGATTTACACCCAGCGAACCATATCCCCAACCCTTTTTATTTTTTTATTTTTGAAACAGAGTCTCACTAAATTGCTTAGGGACTTCCTAAGTTGCTGAGGCTGGCCCCAAACTTGAGATCTTCCTGCCTCAGTCTCCCAAGTCACTGGGATTACAGGCATGTGCCACCACGACTGGTCTCTTCAACTTATTTTATTATCTCAATTAGACATATAATTATCAATTGCAAAAAAATTAATATTTATAATGTCAATAATATACATAGAAAAGGTACAGGTTAAATTATTTAAATCCATAATTATGATCTTTAGAGTTATTTCAGATTTTATCTATATTTCATGAATTGGTATGATTTTGGTTAACCTAGTTTAAAATTACATATATTACATAATATTATAAATAATTAAATATTAACAAACGTGGTGACGTAAATACTATTATTCTGCAAATCTTAGAATTTTTCCTGAAAAGAATTTACTGCCAATCCTCACAATATTCCCCAACATTAAGTTTTATAATAACAGTTTTTAATAAGAAAATTGAAACTGCAAGAGGTCAAGTGATTTGCTCCAGGGTAGGTATTGCTAATTTTAGAATTAGAATTAGCATCCAGAGCACATGCCTTAAAGAGTCTGTTATCTATTAGTAGAAAGATATTTGATTTAAAAATCAAACAATGCATAATGAGAAGCTTATGCATGATTAAATGACTAGACAGTAGACCAATCATATTAGTTTCCTATTGCTGCTCTAACAAATTACCAAAATTTGATGGTATAAAACATTAATATTATTTTATAATTCTGGGTGTCAGGAATCCAAAATGGGTCTCACAAAGATAAAATCACAGTGTACACAAGTTTTCATTATTTTCTGAATATATGGGAGCAACCAATTACCATCAATTTCTAGCTCTTAAAAGTTGTCCACATTCCATGGTTCATCACCCCCTTCCATCTGCAAAGTTAGCAATGACTGGTGGAGTCTTTTTTATGCTACATCACTCATATTCTTTCTGTTTCTGTCTTCGCATTTAAAGAACCCTTACATTGAACTCAGGCAAGTAATCAAGGATAATCTCTTTATCCCAAGATACTTAGTTTAATCACCTCTTCAAAGTACATTTTTCAATATAAGGTAGCTATATTCTCAATTTCCTGGGATTTTTGATAAGGATATATTTGTGTCTATTACTTTGCTTACCACACTCTGGAAAGGTTTTCTTAAGAAAAGTTAAATATAGAACTTGACCTTAAACATTAGAGAGTTAGAGCAGAACATTATCACCAGGTAATGCATTCTAAAACCCCCAGGGAATGCATGAAACCGTGAAGAGTACCAAACCTCATATATGCTTTTTCCTATCCATAGAAATCTATGATAAAGTTTAATTTAGAAGTTAGGTTCAATAAAGATTAACAATGAAAATTAATAATGAAATAGGATAATTATGATGATATACTGTAATAAGTTTGATATGAATGATGTCTCTCTAAAAATATCTTTTGTGCTGTACTTGTCTGTCTTGTGATAATGTATGATGATTTAATAGAGGTGAATCATTTAGACACTGTGACATAGCATTAGGCCACAATGTAAGTGTTATTCCAACACAAGCACTATAATACTGTCACAGACATTTTCATAACTGAGATATCTACTAAGTGAATAATTGGTCTGGATTGTATCCAACATACATAATGCTGGACAAAGGGATGATTCATGAAGTGGGCGGAATGGGGTAGGATGGTGCAATTTCATCATGCTACTGAGAGCAGAGCAGTACACAATTTAAAATTTATGAATTGTTTATTTGGGGAATTTACCACTTAATATATTTGGACCATGGTTGACCATGATTAACTGGAACTACAAAGGCCTCATTATGAATAAGGGAGGACTACTATATAAAGAAAAGATAAAGGAGGAATTGTTATATAGGACACATACGCTTGGAGCTAAGAATACCGCATCATCAATCCACAAATTAGTTTTGTGACCTTAGGTAAGTCGACTTAACTTTCAGGATCTCAGTTTCCCCATCTGTGAAATGTCTATGTTAGTCTCTGTAATTTCTTTTTCCAACTATATGAATATGTACTTAAACTTTGAATGATAAATTAATGGGTATGCTTTAAAAAGATGAATCTGTCATGTTCAAACAATATCAAGCCTCCAGAGGGTACATGACAATGTCTAAGCATGAGATGGATATCATGAACCTTCTGTTTAGCTTTATCAAGCTTTGCATTTCTCTTTTGCTAGTGCAGTGCTTTTTTAAATTGAAAAGTTAAATCTATTTTGAACAAAAAATGAAGCTATTTTGTATATTTGCTGTTCTTTCTTGTTTCATAACTTGTAATTTATGAAACTTTTATTTTGCCTTTTGTTAACATTTTTCATTTTATTCTAGTCTCACTAAAATATATTGTTTTTAATTCTTTCAATGTCCTAAAATAAAAAGGGAAAGATACAGAGATTAATTATACACAGTTTGTATGTATTAATATTGTTTGTCTTCTGAAACTTACTGTGTTGTTCTCTTTATACGTTTCCTTCATATGGAATAATTTTCATGCCACGGTTTACCTAACAGAAACAAATGAACCTAATGATCTAAATTCAGAATCCCTAAACCAGCCAGTTTTTTAGTGCTACCCTTTTGAGTTAAAAAAAGGCCTACAGTTTTTTAATGCCACCCTTTGAGTTAAAAAAAAAAAAAAATTAAATCCTCTTTAGTAAACTCCTATTAAAGGTCAATGATTTTCCCTTGAGAGAAGAACTGCATAACTGAATAGCATCATAAATATATTAGTAGAGAGCAATTCCTGAGTAGAAAGGTCAAAGAAATTCTACATTTCAGACAGAGATGAGATGGAGAAGGAGAGATCCAGGAAAGACGCTGCTACTTCCCTAAAGTGCCTTTCACTCTGACATCAGCTTGTTCTCTAGACAATGACCTAGGTGATTTTTCACACCCCTTCCTCAATACCTAGACTCCTACATCCAATCTCTTCACTCTGTACCACATACAATTTAAGATGAAATGTCTAGATAGACATTTAGATATAAAGTCATTATCCTATTCTGAAACTTCCGTTTGTGTCTATTTTGTGTAAAAGATAAGATTCAAAGACTTTCACAGCATGAGCTACAAACTCATTTAAAGTTTAATGTCTTTTCTAAAAATAATTATACAACACTGCAAACATTTCTATACATGGTTTCTTGAACATACATGCATATCTACCCATTCCTTTTTTACTGTTTAAAATCGTTTTCTTGCCATGGGAATCTGGACTCCTTCTTTCTAAATATACCTTACTAGCTCTTCCAGGGGACCAGTTCTTATTTCCCCAGTTTTATGGATTGACACTTCCCTGAAATTCTTGTCACATAAAGTTTATATTGTTTGTCACAGAGCTAGCCATAGGTTTACTTTTTTAAATGTAGGTTGTTATTCTTAATACAAATATTATATCCCCACAACTACATCTGAAATCCCTCATGAATAGGGACAATGTCATTCTCACGCTGTGGTATTTCCAACCCAGGCACATAGCCTTACTCACAAGTGGTTCTCAATAGAAGTATGTAGATGATCATTGTAACTACTTTATACTTTTGATTCAAAAGATGTAAAGACTATGTTGATAAAAAGCCAAGTGATATTATCTATTTGTGTATAATAGACACATAGGAGTGGATAGTAAGTTGTTCAGAAGCTCTGAGATTGCGGGGGTCACCAAGTAAAAGCCAGAATGTGTAAAATGCAGGTCAAGACTCTGAAGTGAGTCCACAGCAAGAGTTAACACAGGGATATAAAATATAGTCTTAGATGATTCCAAATATTGCCATTTATATTAAAAATGTTAAATGCTCATGAGGGTTTAAGCAACTTTTAGATAAAATTCTTGAGGATAAAGCCAACTGCTTTCCACTTAGCACAAAAATCCAAAAGCTCTGATATACTATACTTATAATGGTTCTTAAATCATGAAAAATGATGACAAAGTTCAATATAAATGGTACCTTGTTGAAGGTTCTACTTTTGTTTATCCTGAAATGATTTTTATCTCAGCTGAGAAGAAGTCACTTCTCAATAACAAGTTCAAACATCTTACACTGGAAAACCATCTCCAAACCATTTCAGAATTAGTCATTCCTTCCAATGTACTCAAAAACACAAACTGCCTTTCTGTATTACAATATTTATTAATATTTTATTTCATAATTTGTTCACATTTCCATAATTTTCACTGGCCTGAAAATTTCTTAGGAATATTTTTCTTCTTTTGTTTTTGTTTTACATTTGCTTGCTTTCATAAGGTTGAGAAACTTGCACATTAAAAATATTCCATAAAAGTTTATTAAACATATGTTTTAAGAACATATGGAAGTTTGAAACTTCTACCACCTGATACTGGAGATTTATTCCATTAGATGCATCTGTCAAGCTTAAAGCAAACAAAAGTTCTTAGAGCCAATAAATGAAGTGAGCAGTAGCAGTAGAGAGACTGAAGAAACCTGGTTAAAAGTTTTTATCATATTTCATTTGACTTTATAACCCTCGAAGGGCACACTTTATATCCCTAATAAAGATTTACTGAATGAATGTTATATTCTACTCTGACCATGATTAGTTTCAGAAGCAAAGGATTAGCATCAAATATTGTCACTGAAAACATGTTAGAAAAGCAGGAAGCTATGCTATATACTATGTATTTAAGCCGTACCAAAATTCTGATCGTCTGTTTCTTCCCAGTTGCTGAAGTCATCAGAACAAAACAACTCATAAGTTTTTGAAGACTCACTCAACTCTAGATTCTTTTTCACATAACAACACCACAAATTATACATAAGCCTATGATTTTCACAAAGGTTGTAAATTTATTTGTGATATTACAATAAAATGACATCAATACAAGGCAAGCAAAATTCAATATTCAATGAAACTGTAGGTGTTCAAGGTACATCCCATTTGTCTTTGGGTTAAAGAAGGTAGGCAATAATATTGGTAGACACGTGTTAATAGAAATATCAACATCTATCTGCAGATGGACAGTTTCAGACTTACCAATAGCATTTCTGTAATATCAATTTATTCTCCAATAGTATAAATGGCATTCTACCAATAGGAATCATGAATAATTATAAAGCTTCTGGTACTAAACTGTACCAGATGGCTTAACTATAGAGATCCAAATGAATGGTATTATATTTCTCAGACATCTGGGTACTTTTAACAACATATGGAGTCTAGGACTAGCACTTCCAGTATTTTTTAATGGCAAAATCATTAACATTTGCAAAAGTAAATTTCTGATGTGGTAGCATTTTACCCACATTCATTGTTGAGACTTTTTACAGTCTTCTTAATATCAATTTATGCAAAACATTTACATATACACTGAGTAGTTAGTGATATATATGTGATATGAATTTTTGTAGCACAGGAGAAACTGTATAAGTTGAAAAGAAAGAAGAATAGAGCATATTTTAACCTTGTTACAAAATAGTATCCTTATTTGCTGAGTGTTTGGAGAGAACCATTCCCTCTCCAAAATCATGGTAACTGACCATTGACCTTGACTTACTTCCATATTTAGCACTTAAGAGAAGGGTTTGAGATATTCACAGATCCAGTTTGTTTAATTTTGTTTTCTCAATGTCCCAGAATGTACCTTATTGGGCAACAATTGAAGGATCATATCTCTATTCTTAGAGGTTGCTAAACAAACTGTTATAAATGAAATCTCTTTAAAATTATGTTAAGATTCCTCCAAATAATTGTGATAAGAATTCAGTAGGATTAAAAGTAATCTTTAAAGATAAGTTTGACCATTAGAGATCAGCTAAACTAGTACCACAGCAATTCTGCCAATACATATCCTACAGTTGAATGACTACATAAACACATTTTTAACATTTTCAATATATTTCAAACATGAAGACTTAAATAGAAAGGAGGAAGGAAAGAAGGAAGGGAGGAAGGAAGGATAGAGGAGAGGCAAAGAGGAAGAGAGGGAGCGAGAACAGAAAGGAAGAAGGAAGGGAGGAAGGATGGAGAGACTTAAAAAGAGATATGGAGAGGAGAGAAGAAGAAAAGAAAGGGGTAGAAAGTGGATCAGGGGAAGGTGGGCAGTTACTAAATTACATCCTCCTAGAGACGGGGAGAAAGTTAAAAACGGTTCTAAGGGAATTATGTAGGTATAAATTCTGTTCTTTAATAAGACATCAACATATACAGTTGATTCCCATATATTGATTGGGATAATAACTGTTCAATTTGATTATTAATGCTAATAATTTATTTGTAATTTCTTTTCAGTTTTCTAAATATACAATCAGAAAATGCTTAAAATGTATGCTGCTAACTTTCATTGACTTATGGAAATTCTCATGTGTCATATTTTCAAATATGGCTTCTGTCTAATTCACTCTTTCTGCTTCAGGGACCCTAATTGCTCAGATGCTAGAGCTTTTAATCATGTCCTGCATGTCTCCTGTGCTCATCATTAAGTGCCATCTTGATACTTTTTACTGACTTGTCTTCTAGATGCTATTGGATGTTGCTAACCTTCCATTACATTGATGTATTGGAATATTAACTCGTTATTTATCTTTCTACCATTGTACTTTATGCGTGAATTTGGGGTCTACACTAAAACCCTTCATAACTTTCACTATGATCTTGTACATTTAGTTGCATTTTTGTGTTCCTGATTGATACCCTAAAATCTCAGCCACTAAGCAGTCTGTTTCTCTTACCTGTTTGTTCTTTTCTAGTCAATGATCTTATCATTCTTATTTGTTCATTTTGTTTTAATCAAGTCTTTTTTTGGATTATATGCTGAACATTTTGGATAATATTGTAGCAACTCTGGATAATGTTACCTATTACCCAAGAACTTAACATGTTAGTTGGTAAGCAGATAGAAAGGCTGTGAATCAACTTGATCTTTCCAAGCTTCAGTCTGGGCTTTGTCACAGCTGTTCTCTTCCATTTGGCCTTTACTTCTAGACTGACTTCTTATCTTTTAGCCATGGTGATCTCTTTAAGGACAAGCCTCTGCAGTCTAAAGTCAAAGCTGAACCACCCACCGGGCATAGTAGGGAACACCTGTAATGCCAGAGACTTAGGAGGCTAAGGCAGGAGATTACAAATTCAAAGCCAGCCTCAGCAAAAGCAAAGTGCTAAGCAACTCAGTGAGACCCTGCCTCTAAATAAGATACAAAATAGGGTTGGGGATGTGGCTCAGTGGACAAGTGCCCCTGAGTTCAATTCCTGGTACCAGAAAAAAAAAGCTGAACCATGCAACTGCTGAAATTTCAGTTTAACATTTTAGGGCATACCCTCTCTTGCTTTAATTTTAGTCAGCTACTAAAACTGACCATAACTATGGTGGATTAAGCTACTTTCAGAAGTTAGAGTCATAATGTGGAATCATTTCCAGACCTGTTGGTTTACATATGCTCATTTTCTTGTATGTTATTATTATTATTATTATTATTATTATTGCCTAACAGATATATCTCTGCTAGGAGTGGGACCTAAATGTCTGCTGTCTCTAATCTATTCTTGTGATCATGCAAGCATGCCTTTTTGGTGAATCTGAATACAACATCTTTGGGAATCAATGAAATGGAGAAGAGATTTATAGCACAATGATATGGGGTTTAGGTGTAGAAAACGAATAGAGCAGAGTTCCTGAAAATAGAATAGAACAGGATGAGGCAAAGAATAAAGCAAGAAGAGGACTAGCCTTGCCAAAGTGTAGTAGAACTTCTTTCTCAAGGATTGAAATAAAGATAGAAGAGAGTTAAAATATTGCCAATGGAAAGTTGAGGAAGCGTTTTGAGAACAGAGGAAGGGATCTACAGTAGGGAAAGGGATAAATAGATTTGATTGCAAGATTATTGAAGTGTACTATGAGTTGACCTTGAGTCTGATAGCATGGAGTGAAGCTCATGAGCATTGTGCTCAGGATTTGGGGTTATACTGACTTCAAGTAAAAGAACACAAACAGGTAAGGTAAGAGCAGACATCAAAGGCTCCATGCCTGTAACATCAAGGGTAGCAAAAATTATGGGACTTCTATGACAGTTAAGATAAGACTGATCATTGCCCACCGATACTAATTATGTTATGCTACATTCAGAAAACAATTGAAATTTCCAGTCAAGCAGAAACATAACAACACCAACCTAAGAAATAAAGAGATTTTAAGGGGTGATTAATTACTAAAGAAGAGATTGGAAAGCAGAAAGCCTGAGGACCTACTTATCAACTTGCAATCAATATGCTATTTTAACCAACCTGGAAGGTGATGGAAAAGCAGAAATGGCAGATGAAATGATTAGGTTCAGAATCTATGAAGTCAGGTGTTTGCTTTTTTGTTTTTATTTTTTTCATGTTTTAATAAACAAAAGAAATAGTTTTATTCCATAAGCAGCACTGTAGTGAAAAAACAGAATTCATAATCCATCATATATACTGACTTCTATCTAGAAAATGTAAAAAGAGTTTAAAATTTGTAAAATGGTATTAATGGTAACAATTAATGGTAAAATCTTGAGCTTTGGAGCTGTAAGTTTTCTGCCACTGTGTGATGCCTTTATTAAATTTTAAAGTCCTATGTATTTCAGATACCAATGTTCATCTCAGAGATTTTATATAATGCATTTTTTTCTTATTATAACTCTAATTTCTATTCCTCACTTCTTTGTAAATTATCCAAACATTACATTATTCTACATTTAGGGTGAAATACTGGACATAAACTCTTCTAAACTAAAATAGGCACAAAGCAATTTAAATGCCACTTCCTTTAATTGCATTGAACCAATAAATAGCCCTTTATACTGTTGGTTTTCTGTTCATCCAGTTCAGTCTTATATTTTCATTTTTCTTTCTTTGGTAGTAATTCCAAGTTGAACACTGGGATCCCTGAAAGCAACATTGTCGCACACACTAAGACATGAAGGAAGTGCATTTCATGCCTTGCATCCTAGCAAAACCAACCAATGGCACTTTGTTCAGAGTTAGATAAGATTAACTGACCATGACCTGAAGTTGACTTCACTTGTCTGACTACACAGATCTGCATAAGTGAGAGAGTATTCATTTATTATTATTCATGAATTAGCTAAGACTACTGGAGAAAACATACTGCATTGAGACCACAAATTTTTAAAAAATCTAAAAAAGAAAATATGAAATATTTGATAATTTAGAGTAAAGTTTAATATATGGAAATTTTAGGACAGCTTTATGTATAATCACCAAAAATGTAGAAATAACACAACATCCTTCAACTACTCAGTGAATATACAAAATTTGGTGCATCTGTATAGTGAAGTAGTACTCAGCAAGCAAAAAGAAAATGCTAGTGATTCACAGAGCAACATGCATGAATCTATGACATAATATGCTGAGTTGAGAAGCAAGACCCAACAGGCTATGTATGGCATTATTTCATTTATATTACACTTTGGAAAAGGCAAAACCATAGAGACAGAAAACACATCAATAGTTACTAAGAGTTAATGATAGGTTGAATATTTTCCTACAAGGGAACACAAGGGAATGCTTCAGAAGTGACATGACCCTTATATATCTGATAGTGTTGTAGCTTTCCTAATTGTATGGTTTTGCCAAAAGTAATAAATTATGCATAAAAGAGAATGAGTTTTATTTTATATGAATTATACTTCTACATAAACATGGCTTAAAAACATGCCTTTGGGACCAGAGGTTGTAGCTCAGTGGTAGAGCAATTGCCTGGCACATGTGAAGTACTGGGTTCGATCCTCAACACCACATAAAAATAAATAAATAAAATAAAGATATTGTGTCCATCTACAAAATAAACAAAACAAAACAAAACAAAACACACCTTTGTTTTGTCATCATGCACTTCTTGGTATGATACTGTAAGCAGGACACAGTTCCACTTTCTGTTTTCTTACCAAGAAGGTGATACTTTAATCATGAGAACAAATTAACAATAAATTGAGGGGTCATCTGCAAAATAATTTCCAGTATTTTACAAAATATCAAGGCAACAAAAGTGAGAAAAGCAGGAAAGAACTGTTACAGAATTGAGGAAAATAAGGAAAACTGACAACTATATGAAATTTCAAGTTCTGAACTGGATGCTGGACAAGAGAAAATGCAATTGTAGGACAACTGGCCAATACAAATAAGGTCTATAGTACAACTGCTACCATACTATGATTCATAGCAAATATATTACATGAGCCATCATTTCTCTTGTGATTATGTAAATATTACCATTAGAGAAATACATGTTTCCACTCTAAAAATTCTGACTTTCAGATATTTCATACTTAGCTCTTAACCATTCACACAGGTGGCTTCAAAATATTGACTAAGTAATTGTCAATAATTTCCCAAGACTGATTAAAACAATCAATGAATGAGTTAAAAATCTTAGTGAACCCAGAGAATACAGAAACAAAATGCAAAGGCAAGAAGAAAATCTGAAAATTGTAACCACAGAGAAACACACTTTATTTTCAAAGAAGTAGCAATAACTCTTACAGATAATTACCAGAAACTATAAGACTCAAGGTACAAAAAAATAACGTCTTTTAGAAGGAAGAAATCTAAACTTTCTTTTTAAAATAAAAAACAAACACAAGCAACTATATCTTTGAAGATATTCCTCCAAATTGAGGGAAAAATAAAGATGTTCCTACACAGACAAAACTCGAGAGATTATGTTTGGTGCAGATCTTTGGAAATACTTTAGAAATTTCTTTAAGCTAAACAAAATGATCCCAGATGGAAGCATGAAATTGCAAAGAAAAGATAAATACACCTGAAAGATAAAAATATGACAGTTTACATCTTTTACCAACTAGAAATAACAATGCTTCAAAAGATTTTATTAATTTGTATAAGTTCCAAAAATGTTAACTATTACACAAAAACCGGTATGAAGGAATGGAGATTAACTGTTTCAAGTTTTTTGCATTGTTCAGTAAATAGGGAAATTTATATATCTCATATAGACCATTAAGATATTTTCCATATCTATAGTTAACCAAGACAAGGAAAACAGGAAAGATGTAAATCAAAAGTAAGATATAATTTAAATTAAGTAAAATAAAATAGCAAGGATTACTTTATATGTAAGTGGATACCCTAAATATAAAACAAATATAATCACACATAGCAATTAGCAACTATAATCTGCTTTCAAGTTAATCATATTACATATAAGATGACAGGTTGAATTAAAAGAATGAGAAATGAACATTATTCAATAATGAAGCAACAGAAAGCTGACATGAGTTTAATAATAACAATAATAATAATAATAATAATAAATGTATGTCCACCTAATAACAATTTGCTTCATATAAACAAAACTTTAAGAAATAGGTAAGTTCACAATTGCAAGAATTTCTTAAAATTTTTATAAGAATTTTTAAACATGCAAATCATAAAAACATGAGGTTGTATTTTATACATACATTTATACACATACACACTAAGAGGTCTTTAATAGTTACAAACACTATTAACTACATTATTAGTAACATTATTAAGTGACATACATGACATTTGTAAAATACTGTGCTCAATAACGGTAAGTACATGTTTTAGTTATCCTTGGAGCATATACTAAAATAGATCATTATCTAGGCTGTCAAGCAAGACTCAATGAATTTCAAACAATTGAAATATTTGACTACAGTAGAATTAATTTAGAAGTGTAGAACAGGAAAACAACTACAAAATCTCTAAATATTTGTATCCAATGCACTTATAAATAAGGTATGGACCAAAGAACTAATCTCCAGGGAGAAAAGAAAACATTTTTAACTGAATGATAATTGACTCAGTTTAAGCAGAACTCAAGGAGAAATGGATAAATTACAAAGAAGGCTGAACAACAATAAGTTTCCAATTCAAGAAGCAACAATAAAGAATAGCAAATTCAACCCAAATAACTTAAGAACAATGAAAAAAAAGAATAGAACCATAACTAATAAAATGAAAAAATGCATACCATAAAGAAAATTAGTAAAGATATAACATTAACCCAACAGGAAATTTTGATGATGAACACAAAGTATACCTTCACAAAAGAAGATATCTAAATATCTTAAATACAATGACAAGTAGTTTCTTAACTCCTTTAGTCAAGAATGGGGAAATTCAATTAAAACTCAATGTAATATAATCACAACCAGTAGAATAGATAAAATGAAAATCACCATAAAGAAAGTAAAGCTATAACATTAACCCAATAGGAAATATTGATAATGAACATAAATTATAACTGCACAAAAAAAAGATATCTAAATGTCTTAAATACAAACATGAGTAGTTTCTCAACTCCTTTAATCAAGAGTGATGAAATTCAATAAAAGCACAATGTAGGGGATCCAAGATGGCGGCCTAGAGGGAGACTGCACCCCTAGTCACTCCAGAACCCAGGAGTTAAGAAGGGGAGGCATTGAGAGACTCGGACTGAAATAGAGCCACGGGTGAGTCTGCCCACTGGGTAAAGCTCGGCCCGGGTGGCAGGCCCAGATAGAGGTGGCTTATCGGAGCCGGGCAGGGCAGCTAGAGTCTTCCCAAGGTAGCCTTCCACACTCCGGCAGTGGGCTCCTCCCACAAGGCCAGCTGCACAGTGCAGGCCCACAGTGAGAGCCTTTCCGCACAGAGCCAGTTCCAAACCATGGAATCAGTAGGGGGCTAGGGGCAGTTTTCTTCGGATGCGTTGCATTAACAGATTCCTCCAAGACATCAGGCTACTGAAGGCTGGGAGGTGATACACTGGAAATCTACCGGGACACTATAAGCCAATAGCGGAAAACTGCAATATCTCAGGGTCCCACTGACAGCTGACCAATATGAGAAAACAAGGGAAGAAAATGTCCCAAACAACCTAGATACTACATCAATAAAACCCAATGACAGCACAGCAGAAGAAATGTCAGAAAGGGAGTTCAGAATGTACGTAATTAAAACGATCAGGGAAGCTAATGAGGAGATGAAAGAGCAAATGCAGGCATTGAAGGAGGAGATGAAAGAGCAAATGCAGGCATTAAATGATCGCACCAATCAACAGTTAAAAGACCAAATATGGGAAGCAAGAGATCATTTCAATAAAGAGTTAGAGATACTGAAAAAAAAAACAAACTGAAATACTTGAAATGAAGGAAACAATAAACCAAGTTAAAAACTCCATAGAAGCATAACCAATAGGATAGAACACCTGGAAGACAGAACCTCAGACATTGAAGACAAATTATTTAATCTTGAAAACAAAGTTGGCCAAACAGAAAAGATGGTAAGAAATCATGAACAGAATCTACAAGAATTATGGGATATCATGAAAAGGCCAAATTTAAGAATTATTGGGATTGAGGAAGGCTTAGAGAAACAAACCAAAGGAATGAACAATCTATTCAATGAAATAATATCAGAAAATTTCCCAAATCTGAAGAATGAAATGGAAAACCAAGTCCAAGAGGCTTATAGGACACCAAACATACAAAATTACAACAGACCCACACCAAGGCACATTATTATGAAAATACCTAACATACAAAATAAAGACAGAATTTTAAAGGCCGTGAGAGAAAAGAATCAAATTACATTCAGAGGGAAACCAATAAGAATATCAGCAGATTTTTCAATCCAGACCCTAAAAGCTAGAAGGGCCTGGAACAACATATACCAAGCCCTGAAAGAAAACGGATGCCAACCAAGAATCTTATACCCAGCAAAACTTACCTTCAAATTTGACGATGAAATAAGATCCTTCCATGATAAACAAAAGCTAAAGGAATTTACAAAAAGAAAGCCAGCATTACAGAACATTCTCAGCAAAATATTCCATGAGGAAGAGATGAAAAACAAAGATGCAAATCAGCAACAGGAGGCGCTAGCCTAAAGGAATAGCCAAATAAAGGAGAAACCAAATCATGTCAAAAACAAATATGAGTCAATTGACTGGGAATACAAATCATATCACAATAATAACCCTGAATGTTAATGGCCTGAATTCATCAATCAAAAGACACAGACTGGCAGATTGCATTAAAAAGAAAAATCCAACAATATGCTGCCTGCAAGAGACTCATCTCATAGAAAGAGACACCCATAGACTAAAGGTGAAAGGATGGGGAAAAACATACCATGCACACGGACACAGCAAAAAAGCTGGAGTATCCATCCTCATTTCAGATAATGTGGACTTCAAACCAAAACTAGTCAGAAGGGATAAAGAAGGACATTACATGCTGCTTAAGGGAAGCATAAATCAGCAAGACATAACAATCATAAATATCTATGCCCCGAACATTGGCTCAGCCACGTACGTCAAACAAATCCTTCTCAATTCCAGAAATCAGATAGACCACAACACAATAATACTAGGCGATTTTAACACACCTCTCTCACCACTGGATAGATCGTCCAAACAAAAATTGAATAAAGAAACTATAGATCTCAACAACACAATCAACAATTTAGACTTAACGGACATATATAGAATATACCATCCAACAAAGAACGAATACACTTTCTTCTCAGCAGCACATGGATCCTTCTCTAAAATAGACCATATTTTATGCCACAAAGCTACTGTTAGCAAATACAAGAAGATAGAGATACTACCTTGTACTCTATCAGATCATAATGGATTGAAATTAGAAATAAATGACAGAATAAAAAACAGAAACTTCTCCAATACCTGGAGATTAAATAATACACTATTATATGATGAATGGATAACAGAAGACATCAGGAGGGAAATAAAAAATTCTTAGAAGTAAACGAGAACAAAGACACATCATATCAAAATCTCTGGGACACTATGAAAGCAGTACTTAGAGGAAGATTTATTTCATGGGGCACATTCAAAAAAAGAAGTAGAAATCAACAAATAAATGACTTAACACTACAGCTCAAAGCGCTAGAAAAAGAAGAGCAGACCAATACCAAAAGTAGTAGAAGACAGGAAATAGTTAAAATCAGAGCCGAAATCAACAAAATCGAAACAAAAGAAACAATTGGAAAAATTAACAAAATAAATAGTTGGTTCTTTGAAAAAATAAATAAAATTGATAAACCCTTAGCCACACTAACAAAGAGAAAGAGGGAGAAAACTCAAATTACTAAAATTCGGAATGAACAAGGAAACATCACAACTGACACGAGTGAAATACAAAACATAATTAGAAGCTATTTCGAAAATCTATACTCCAACAAAACAGAAAACCTCGAAGACATCAACAAATTTCTAGAGACATATGAATTACCTAAACTGAACCAGGAGGACATACACAACTTAAATAAACCAATTTCAAGCAATGAAATAGAAGAGGTCATCAAAAGCCTACCAACAAAGAAAAGTCCAGGACCAGATGGGTTCTCAGCCGAGTTCTACAAAACCTTTAAAGAAGAGCTCATTCCAATACTCCTCAAACTATTCCATGAAATAGAAGAGGAGGGAACCCTCCCAAACTCGTTCTATGAAGCCAATATCACCCTGATACCTAAACCAGACAGAGACACATCGAGGAAAGAAAATTTCAGACCAATATCCTTAATGAACATCGACGCAAAAATTCTCAACAAAATTTTAGCAAATCGCATACAAATATATATTAAAAAGATAGTGCACCACGATCAAGTGGGTTTTATCCCAGGGATGCAAGGTTGGTTCAACATTCGGAAATCAATAAATGTCATTCACCATATCAACAGACTTAAAGTTAAGAATCACATGATTATTTCAATAGATGCAGAAAAAGCATTCGATAAAATACAGCATCCCTTCATGCTCAAAACACTAGAAAAAATTGGGGTAGTGGGAACATTCCTTAACATTATAAAGGCAATCTACGCTAAGCCCATGGCTAATATCATTCTAAATGGTGAAAAACTGAAAGCATTCCCCCTAAAAACTGGAACAAGGCAGGGATGCACTCTTTCACCGCTTCTATTCAACATCGTCCTTGAGACTCTAGCCAGAGCAACCAGACAAACCAAAGAAATTAAAGGGATACGAATAGGAAAAGAAGAACTCAAACTATCCCTGTTCGCTGATGACATGATTATATATTTAGAGGAACCTGGAAATTCCACCAGAAAACTTTTAGAACTCATAAGTGAATTCAGTAAAGTAGCAGGTTACAAGATCAATGCTCATAAATCCAATGCATTTTTATACATAAGTGATGAATCTTCAGAAAGAGAAATTAGGAAAACTACCCCATTCACAATAGCATCGAAAAAAATAAAATACTTGGGAATCAATCTCACAAAAGAGGTGAAAGACCTCTACAATGAGAACTACAGAACACTAAAGAAAGAAATTAAAGAAAACCTTAGAAGATGGAAAGATCTCCCATGTTCCTGGATAGGCAGAATTAATATTGTCAAAATGGCCATACTACCTAAAGTGCTATACAGATTCAATGCAATTCCAATTAAAATCCCAATGATGTACCTTGCAGAAATAGAGCAAGCAATTATGAAATTCATCTGGAAGAATAAAAAACCTAGAATAGCTAAAGCAATCCTCAGTAGCAAGAGTGAAGCAGGGGGTATTGCAATACCAGATCTTCAACTCTACTACAAAGCAATAGTAACAAAAATGGCATGGTATTGGTACCAAAATAGACAGGTAGATCAATGGTACAGAATAGAGGACACAGACACAAACCCAAATATATACAATTTTCTCATACTAGACAAAGGGGCCAAAAATATGCAATGGAGAAAAGATAGCCTCTTCAACAAATGGTGCTGGGAAAACTGGAAAACCATATGCAATAGAATGAAATTAAACCCCTATCTCTCACCCTACACAAAACTAAACTCAAAATGGATTAAGGACCTCGGAATCAGACCAGAGACCCTGCATCTTATAGAAGAAAAAGTAGGTCCAAATCTTCAACTTGTTGGCTTAGGATCAGACTTCCTTAACAGGACTCCCATAGCACAAGAAATAAAGGCAAGAATCAACAACTGGGATAGATTCAAACTAAAAAGCTTTCTCTCAGCAAAGGAAACTATCAGAAATGTGAAGAGAGAGCCTACAGAGTGGGAGAAAATCTTTGCCAACCATACCTCAGATAGAGCGCTAATTTCCAGAATCTATAAAGAACTCAAAAAACTCTACACGAAGAATACAAATAATCCAATCAACAAATGGGCTAAGGAAATGAACAGACACTTCACAGAAGAAGATGTACAAGTAATCAACAGATATATGAAAAAATGTTCAACATCCCTAGTGATAAGGGAAATGCAAATCAAAACTACCCTAAGATTCCATTCACCCCAATTAGAATGGCGATTATCAAGAATACAAGCAACAATAGGTGTTGGCGAGGATGTGGTGAAAAAGGAACACTCATACATTGCTGGTGGGGTTGCAAATTAGTGCAGTCACTCTGGAAAGCAGTGTGGAGATTCCTCAGAAAGCTTGGAATGGAAACACCATTTGACCCAGCTATCCCACTCCTTGGCCTATACCCAAAGGACTTAAAATCAGCATACCACAGAGATACAGCCACATCAATGTTCATTGCTGCTCAATTCACCATAGCCAGATTGTGGAACCAACCTAGATGCCCTTCAGTTGATGAATGGATAAAGAAACTGTGGCATATATATACAATGGAATATTACTCCGCAATGAAGAATGATAAAATTATGGCATTTGTAGACAAATGGACGAAATTGGCGAATATCATGCTAAGTGAGATAAGCCAATCTCAAAAAACTAAAGGACGAATGATCTCGCTGATAAGCGTATGAGGACATATAATGTGGGGTGGGAGGAGTTAGCATTAGGTTTAGGGTTAGGTTTAGGGTTAGGGATAAGGAGAGCAGTAACAATGAAGGAAAGAAGGACTGTATAGAGGGAAAAGAGGGGTGGGAGGGGTGGGGGGGAAGGGAAAAATAATAAACATCATTGCCCTATGTAAACGTTAAAAAAAAAAAAGCACAATGTAATATAATCACAACCACTAAAATGGATAAAATAAAAAATACAGACAATAGCAAATAATCTTCAATATTGGAGTACTAGAATTCTCACATATGACCTTATTGAAGTGGAAATTAGTTCAGTTTTGGAACACTGATGGTTACCTAACATTGAACATAAGCATGTCTTATGACCCAGAAAGTTCCATTTCAAAGTATCAAGCAAAAATTCAGAAAGATATTTTCCTACAAAGACATATAGAAATATTCATTATAGCACTATTCATCGTAGGGAAAACCAGAAACTACTCATGTCCACCTACAGTGGTATGCATGCATAAGTAAATTAGGGCATAGTCTCCCAGTGTAATATTGTAGAACAAATAGATTAAATAAACTCCAATTACATAGAACAACACAAATTAACAGCATGGACATAACATTAAACAAAAAGAACTCAATAGAATGTAGTAGTGTTGGTTATATGATTATATTCATATACAATGCAAATACAGCAAAATTAAGACTACATATTTATATGTTCCTACATTGAAGGTAAAATTTTAAAGAAAGTGAAGAGAAATATCACAAAATCCAAGATTTGTCAAGGTGCTCAAAAGTGCTAGTACTATGTTAATTACCAACATTGGTGGTCATTTCATAACATTCCAATTGCTTTTTAAAGTGAAGCTGTTTTTTACTCTTCCATGCATATAGAATATTTCACAATTAAAAATAATGTTAATGAAGTGAGCAGTCTACTACAAAGATAGTCAGTTGTTACATATTTTCAAAATAAAAAGTGTAGGTTAGTGACATTTGAAAGATCATTGGTAAAGACTTTTAAAGTGTCCCAGTCTGAACCAGAAGATAGAAGTTAGTCTCTATTCCAAATCTCAGCAATTATAAAAGGTCCTCTTGCTACCAAAGTAGAGTTTGACTCAACTTTGAGATAAGAAATAATGATTTTCTATATTAAACATAACTTAGCCCTGTTGTACCTGGACTGTTAGATGGGAATTAGCTCCATGTTGCAAACTGCAAATTTTTACTATTACCTAGAGTCAGAATTTGAGCTTTGGCATGGCAACAGGTAAGGTTCTGTCAGTATTATATAAGGATTTGATTATGTGGGGCAAGAACCTCTTCAACTCAGGAATTAATGTTTCATCTAACATAGACTAAGAAGTCACTGAATCCTTTTAAACAGAAAACTGGTGTGGTTGATGTGCATTTTAGGTAAATTAATTTGGTGGCAATGTGGAAGCCTAAATATGAAATGTTAAATAGCAACAGATTTTTTCATTCTAAAACAGACTGCAAAAACTAGAGTGATGATTTCTTTTTTTGTTTTTCAAATCTTTTTGTAGTTTAACTTTCAAAGATTCACTAGTGCCAACAGAATAACATCCAAAGGAAGATCCTTATCCTTACATACAAAGCTCCACATTCTGTTTACCAGCTTTTGTTGGTGTGGTTTCTTACACCAGAATCTAAGGATCTGGAAGCACTTTTACTTTTCAAAAAAATAAAAAATAAAAAAATTCTGTTTCCATGCCCTTGGCTGCCTCCTCATCTGCCTTCCTTAGGAATTTGCTTCTCCTTCCGAGTCAATGACTTCTACCCCTCTGGTTCCTTAGAACTTCATTTAGGTATCAATTGTACATGTTGCCATCCTGTCTTATAATTAGTAGCTGATGCATTCATCTCTCTCATAAAATTCTGTGTTTTTCAGGTACATTCCTTCATTGCAACATATGTCTTTGCCACCACTCTCTGATATATTATGCATAGTTGTTTTTCAATAATTCTTTAATAAGTAATCCTTCAAATATTTGCTTTGGAAATGAGCGTTTTCTTCCCTCAAGGAAATCTTTTTGAGAATTAATTAAACTGTATGATGTATGTATGTGTATGTGTACATATACAACCAAGGACATGCTAGGCTTTATTCTAAACTACATGCTCAATAATGACCTTGGGGTCATTATTGACCCCAAGGAGGCAAAATTTGTCTTAGGATGGCAAGGGCAAGAAACCCATAAGTATTAAATGATTTGTAAACATCCATGGGGCCACAACACATCTGTGGTATTAAAGTTTCACAGGGTGGAATGATTGAGAAAACATCTTAAAAGGCTCTCTATAGTGTACAGAAATTTTAAAAGAAGTTGAGACACATTGTTGTAAACACACAGTAGAGAGAAGACAGATAAGCACATACTCTAAAGGAATTTATGTTCTAGAGGGAAAAGAAAGCCAAACTAAGAAGATTCAATCAATACGAAATAGTGAAGATTTCCTGAATAGAACAGGATGAATAAAACTGGGTTTTGTGATAGCTTAACAGAGAAGCTACCTTAACTTGGAAAGTTAGAGTTTGCCTATCTACTAATATAAGCTGCAAAATGAGACCTGAATGGGAAGAGCAAGCCAAACATGAAAGGAGAAGGGAAGGTCAGTCAGAAGAGTTAGTGCAAAAGCCTGATGCAAACATTTTCATGTTATGTCTGAGGAACAGAAAACATGGCAATGTGGCTGTAGCTTATCAGCCAATAAGTGGCAGGGGAAGTAAGGTCAATAAGAGGGTCTTTAATGTGGAGATGCAGCAGCATGTTTTAAGGTAACAGGACCAACGCTATTAGAGAAGCAATATTAGGAGACCAAAAGGAGAATTACCGGACTGATATCCTTGGATGTAATAGGGGATTAGATCCCAGGGAACAGGTGTGGGGCTTGGTTTTAAATAGGAACATAAATATTTTTACCTATATTATAGTAGGCAGGAAGGTATAGCACACGTGATCAATCACATATTGGTGTTTTCTTCTGATTCTTTTTATTTTCTGAGTGAAAAAAAAAAATCAATACTATCAGTTAAGAGTGAGAACTGAAGAGAGGTCCTGTTACGGTCTAATGTTTAAGTCCCCCCAAAGGTTATAAGTTGAAATCCTTACCTCCCTGTGGGAATTTAAGAATGCATTTCGGTCATGAGGGTGGAACCTAAAGGAATACAACTAGTTTAAACAGTTATAAATACACGAAAGAAACTGCTCTGTCCTCTCTCTCTTCCACCATGTGAGGAAACAACAAGAAAAGTTTGCAAAGCAGGAAACAGGTCCTCAGCAGCCCCTTGATCTGTTAGGCACCTATATCTTGGATTTCCCAACCTTCAGAACTGTGAGGCATGTTTGTTGTTTAAGCCAGTCTGTGATAATTTGTCACATCAGTTAAGGTTAAGACAAGGTGGAAGAGATAGGAGGACTGGTTATAAAATAATACCCCAATCAGTGAGCTGGGGAATATGGAACGATGTCTGGGTCTTAAAGAACTCATTAGAAGACTGTGTTGATGAATTTAAACTGAGAATTGGTCGTTGTGGTTATGTATTTTTCTCTAGTTGCATTTATTTGCATGAATACAAATGCAAAATAATAAAACATTTGCCTTTAACTAAAGTTGTGGGTTTTTTTCCAAGAAAGTATAATAAAGAGCGAGGACAAGGGAATGGATGCAATGGGATGATGATTGTGGGATTTGGGTTGAACAAGGAAGCCAAAGAAGAAGCTCAACAGATGAGTGAAAGGTAATAAGATCAGTGGTCAGTTTGGGTTTCAAGATGGTAGAACTTGAAGACTGTGGAGCAGCATGTCAGGAAAAATAAAAAAGAGGAGATCCGGCATGTAAGGAACTGAAGGTCTTCACTCAATATAATAATAGGTGAAAAACAGAATAAACTGGAAAAGCTGACAACTCTTTTTAAAACCATCAAAACAGTAAGGTAACAGGGCAAACGGCTGCCCACACAGTTAAAGAGACAAATATACAGATACAGAGAATCATAACTTACCAGATCAAAAACTGACCAGGAAAAGCAGTCATAGAAAGAGTGCTGGGTAGAAAATCTTGAACCATAGTTAACAAGTTTCTGGGAGCTCAGTGTATAGAAATCTGAGTGACAAATCTTCAGGAATTCCATCAAAGAGGGGGCCCCACACTAATTTTTACCTCCAGGCACTCTGACAGCTCCCCACAGTGAATATAAGAGAAAAATCTGTTCATGCATCCAGTGGGGCCAGCAGGGGTGGGGGCTGGCGGGAGGGGGGGCGTTGTCAGGGGAATGAATCCTTTTGAAATATGCCAGAGCATTTTGTCCTACTTAATAAAGCTTACCCCTAGGAGAGACTATTTTATTGGAGTGTGACCTACTGGGATTATATCAGAGCCTGACCTATCTGGTTAAACTAACCTACCCAACTCCAGAAGGTTTGACTTTTCTACAGAGGGGAAAGCAAATATGTGACAGTATCCCTCTCAGGTCATCCTGTCCCATCAAAGTGGGATGGGACACTGATAACCATGGGTGAGTTTCCAGGTCCAAGGGCACCGGCCCTCCAAAAGATTATAGAATGCTTCCCTTCCCCTACACCTTACCACTGCATCACTAAAGGCCTATGTACCATGGTTTCTCTTACCCAATATATTGTATTCCCCTTTCAAAAGAAATTATAAGGCATAGTAAACATTACAAACATCATTTGAAAAGGCTGAACAGGCATCAGAACCAGAGTTAGTAGCCAGGAATGTTAGAATTATCAGACCAGAAATTTTAAAAATCAAGTACAATTAAGGTCTTTAAGAGATAAAAAACAGTGGACAACATGTAGGAAGAGATGAGTAATTTAACAGAGAGATATAATTCTAAGAATAAAAAAAAAATACTAAAGCTAAAAACCATGTAAGAGAAATGAAGAATGCTTGTGCTGGGTACACTAGTAGATTAGATATGACTGAGGAAAGGATTCCTGAGATTAAGGATATGACAATAGAAACTTCCAGAACTGAAAAACAAAAAGAAAATAGAATAGAAGAAAAAGGAAGGAAAGGAGGGAAGGAGGGAGGGAATGAGAATATCCAGGAAGTGTGGGCCACATGGAAACAAAACACAGCAAAGTGTATGAGATGTAGTAATAGTAGTTCTAAGAGGAAAGTTTATAGTGATAAATGACTCAACAAGAAAGACCTCAAATAAGTTATCTAACTTTATACCTCAAAGAATTAGAAAAAGAGGAACAAACTAAGCCCAAAGTTAGCAAAAAGAAAATAATAAATATTAAGAGAAATTTTAAGAAGTAAATACTAGAAAAACAACAGAAAAGACCAGTATAAGAAAACAATGAATTTTTGAAAAGACAAATAAAATTGATCCTCTAGGTTGACTAAAAGAAATGAAAAGACTCAAATAAATAAAATGATAAGTGAAAGAGGAGACAACTGACCACAGAAAAAGGTAAAAGATCATAAGGCAAATATGAACAATTATATGACAACAAATTGGATAACCTAGAAGAAACAGACAAATCCCTAAAAAATAATGAATAGTGAATCATGAAGAAATGAAGTTTGAGCAGACCAAAAATGAATGAAAAATTAACTCAGTACTCAAAATCCTTCAACAAAGAAAACCCTTTGCCAAGAGGGTTTTACAGGTAATTTCTACCAAATATTTAAATAGAATGTCCTCCAAAATCTTTCCAAGTATTGCAAAAAAATTGAAGAACAGGGAATACTTCTAAATTGGTTTTATGAGTCTAGCATTAGCCTAGTGCTAAAGCCAGACAGGGATACTAGAAAGAAAATTTTAGGCCAATATCTCTGGTAAACATGGATGAAAAATTTATTTTTAAACAAATGCAGATGCTCTTCAAATTATGATGTTATATCCTGATCAATGCTTTTTTTTTTTTTTTTTTTTTTTTTGGTGGTGCTAGGGATTGAACCCAGGGCCTTATGCATGATAGGCAAGCATTCTAACAACTGAGCTATATTCCCAGCCCCTGATCAATTCATCAAAATTGAGACTATCATATGTCGAAATTCATTTGATACCCAACCTATCAAAACTTAGCAACATAGTTCACTGTAGGGGTATCAGCTATTTGTCTCTATGACTGCATGGGTGCCTAGAAGCTGTGTTTGACTATTACTGCCCAGCACTGGAAAAGAATACAATATACATATCATCAGCTTGGAAAAAGATAAAAATTCAAAGTACAGTTTCGACTGAAGGTAAACTATTCTCACACCATTTCGTAAAAGTGAAAATTTGTACTTTCAACTGTCATAAGTTGAGACTGTCTATACTAGCAAGTCAATTTCAATTATACATTAAAAGGACAACAAACCATGATCAAGTGGCATTTATTCATGGGAAGCAAGAATGTTTCAACACACATAAATAAATGTTCAACACACATAAATAAATAAATGTTATATAGCGCATTCAAAGAATGAAGGATGAAAATTATACGATTATCCCAACAGATGCTAAAAGAGCATTTCACAAAATTTAACATTTTTTTTCATAATAAGTACCCTCAACAAATTAGGTATACAAGGAAGAAATTCAACTTAATAAAAATCACATGTCACCAATTCACATCTACCATGACATTTGCTGGTGAAAAATTAAAAGCTTTTCCTCTAATATCAGGAAAAAAACAAAGATGCCTACTCTCATCACTTCTATTTAATATCATACTAAATTTTATAGTCAAGGAAATTGGGTAAAATCAAGAAATAAAAGTCCTCCAAATCAGAAGATAAGTAGAATTGTCTGTTTACCAATGACATAATCTTATATATAGAAAATCCAAAAGACTCCACCAAAATGGCTGTTAGAACCAATAACTAAATTTAATAAAGTTGTAAAATACAAATGAGATTACATCGAACAAAAATGCTTATGGCCAGGCATGTAATCTCAGCTTTCTGTTTTAATCAGCTTTTGTGTCTCTGTGATTAAAAACTCTGAAAGGACAATTAGAGGAGAAAAAGGTTATTTTATCTTGCATTGTTTAACACTTTAGTTCTTAAAGAACACCTAATATCTAAATCATACACCATATATCTTTAAAGGAAATAATATTCAAAATATATAAGGAGCTCAAACAAATCAATACCAAGAAATCAAAACTTGTTTTAAAATGGGAAAATGACCTAAATATACATTTTTCAAAATACAAACAACTTTCCAACAGGTATATGAAAAAATGCTCAACATCACCAATCACCAGAAATATGCCAATAAAATCAGGAGATATACATTTTCTATCACACATTTTAGCATGGTTATTTTTTTAAGGTATGAATATACACACAAAACTATTGAACCAAATACTGGATGTTGGTGAAGATGTGGAGAAAGGGTACACTTGTGAATCCTGGGGGGATTGATTTTCAATTTGTACAGCTCTTATGGAAAATAGTATGGAACTTCCTTAAGAAATTAAAAATAGAACTTCCATATGATCCAGAAAACCAAAGGAAGAAAATAAATAGGGTTAGGATATGTCTGTAGCTGCTGTGTGATGCATTCTTATTCACAATAAGCATGATGTAGAATCAACTTAAATGTCCTTCAATGGATGAATGCAGGAAGAAAATACTATGTGTACGCATGCACTCACCCGTAATGTAATACCATTCATCCCTTACAAAAGAGAAATTCTGTTACTTGCAACAATATAGATAAGTCAGGAAGACATTAAATTAAATAATATAAGCCAGGCACACACAAAAAAGCAAATAGTGTATGATCTCACTTATATGTGGTATCTACAAAAGTCAAACTCACAGAAGCAGAAGAAAGTGGTTTGCAGACAAGGGTGGGGGTCAGAGAAATGTGAAGATATTGGTCAAAAGGTACAGAATTTCAGTTAAAACAGATGAATAATTTCTGGTGGTCTAATATGCAGCATGGTAACAGGGGTCTATGGCATACTAGTTAATAATAATGTATTGCATACTTTAAATTTGCTAGGAGGGCAGATTTTAAGTGACACCACCATAAAAAAAGGTATTCATGTAACTATGACATAATATTTTATTAACTTGATTGTGACAATCATTTTATCATGTACGCCTATATCAAAACATCATTTTGTGTACTTTAAATATGTATGATTTTTATTTGTTAATTTTACCTAAATAATGCTGTAAAATATAGATGCAAGACCGTTCTAATCAAAAGGCAGATTCACAGAATGAAAAAAGTCTACAAACATATCTAACTATACGTGATTTACAACAAACACATGCTTTATTAAAAGACATAAGCAAACTCAAAGACCAGAAAAGGATGTACCATGTAAACAACCACCAAAGGAGATTTGGAATAGCTATATTAACATCAGACAAAATAAACTTTGTAGCAAAAAACTGTTACTACATACAATGAATGATGTTTTGTAATGATAGAGGGCGAACCCACCAAGAAGATGTACTAAGTATAAATGTATATTCACTAAATTACATACCCACAAAATAATGTAGCAAAAACTGGCAGAATTGAAGAAATAAACAATTTCACAGCAGTAGCTGCAGGAGGAGTTGTTCTATTCACTTCCTATTCTGAATAAAACAGAGATTAATGAGAAAACAGAAGACTTTAACAAGGCCATAAACCAACTGGACCTAACAGACCTATTAAACACTGCTACTAACAGAAGATTACACATTCTCCTCAGTGCACAGAGTAGTTTATTTTGTAGAAAATAGAACATGTCTTAATTCATTTACAAGGGATGAAATTATTCCAAGTGTGTTCTAATAGAATTAAATTAGCAAATAATAATTGAAGAGAATTAGAGAAATCACAAGTATGCGGAAATTAACAATATGCTCAAAAAGTCAATGGTTCAAGGGAGAAATGAGAGAGACAGACTACTTTGAGATGAATGAAGAAGTAAATGCAAGCTATCAAAAATGTTGGAATGGGGCTAAAACAATACTTTGAGAAAAACTTGCAGGTGTAAATGACTATATTAAAAATAAGGAAGATTAGAGTAGAAAAAATAAGATATAAAATTTTTAAAATGAGAAAAGTCATGTAAACCAGAAGGTGGTCTTTTGTAAAGATCATCCTGTGGATAGACTGACCAAGAAAAAAAAAGAGGTAAGATTCAAATTGATAAAATAAGTTATTAAAGAGAGGTTATTACTGCCAATCTAACAGACACAAAAAGGATTGTAATGGAATAGCATGTTGCATGCTCACAAACTAGATAACCTGGAGACAAAAGACAAAATTCTAGAAAGACAAATGACATAAGATAACATTAGACAAAACAGAAACTCTGAAGGACCTTATAACAAGAGGTTGAATTAGTATCAAAAATCTTCCCACAAAGAACAGTCCAGGATGACATGGCTTCACCAGTGACTTTTACCAAAAGTTAAAAGAAAAAATAAGAGCAAACCTCCATGAGACAACATGTTTGATGAAGCCAGTATTACCCTGATACTAAATCCAGACAAGAACATCAAGAGAAAATAGAATAAAAGAAGCCAGAATTTCTTATGAATATAGACACAAAACTATTGAACCAAATACTAGAAACCCCTATAGAGCAACATGTAAAATGGTTATATATCATGAGATCCTGTGCTACCCTAAACTGTATGTAGACTGTTATATGGAAGACAAATACACTGCGATCTCAATTGAAGCTATCATGCCTTACTAATATAATTATCATTATCTCCATTAATACTTATTTTTTAAAATTCTGTGTATGAGTTCCTTCTTCTCATTACTCTCTAACCTCAGAGGGTATGGAAAGAGGCTCAAATATGGTCATCACTTGGTAGTGATAACAACTGGGAAGAAAGAAAAGCCTACTTAAATAAGTTGCCTATGAGAAGCACAAGGCTGTGTGCTAGTTTGTGTTCATTTTTGCACTGGCTCCTTTCCACTGCAGTTTATATTCTCACCCAATCTAAACTTCGTTTCTGTTAGTAACTTTGGGCTCTATATTTACGCACATTGAATTTTATCTAGAAGAACTAAATTGGACATGCTATCAAATGCTTCCTGAAGTTTGAAATAACACGTCTTCTTTGTACCTTTAGCTGGCAATCCACTTCAAATCTTCCTTTGGGGGATTTATGGTCCTATTGTGCAGCCTTTGGAGGAGCTGGTATCTAATCCTTGCTCCATGTGCTTTCCATAATTTTTTCCATGGCTTGTAAAAAAATTTTAAATATTAAGCTGGGAAAATGATCCAGCCACCTTCTTTCCTGGTTTCCTATACCATGTTGTTACCATTTGGTAATTCCACATTTACTTATCAGTTCTTCCACTCAACACAGTCACAGTGAGAAGTGAAAATGCCCCTTATCTTTATTATGGACTATATTAGGGACTCCAGAACATGAGAAGGCATACTGAACGTCCCTTGCCCACAGAGAAACACAAGAAAGAAGAAGAAAAGGACAAGTGAGCTGAGCACAGTGGCTCACATTCATAATCCCTGGGACTCATGAGGCTGAAGAAGGAGGATCACAGTTTGAGATAAACCTCAACAGTCTAGCAAGACCCTGTCTCAAAATAAAAAATAAAAAAAAGGCTGGGGATGTAGCTCAGTGGTAGAGCATTCCTGGGTTCAATCCCCAGTGCAAAAACAAGAAAGAGAAAGAAAGGAAGGAAGGAAGGAAGGAAGAGGTTGGGAGAGGGGCAAGTGACTGTTTTGAATGGTTTGAGATTGGTCAGAGATATTCTAAATCTTCTAACAAGTTTCATTACCATTAGGAAGATTCAGTTAACTGTGTCATTGGTAATCTAGTGTCTGTGTCCTACGTGATCTGAATGGGAAAGGGCCCTAGGGGTGGAAAGTAGGATGTAAAGGTAAAAGTTTTAAGTTGCTTCCCCACATCTTCATATATCACCTAATTGTTTTGTCCAGATAGAGATGAACTGAGTTAAAAACATCAGTTTTAGAGGAAGAATTGAAACATAAAAGGGTAAACTATAGAAGACAAGATTTATATTTTCCTTACATTTTTGAAAGATTTTCCAACTTCAACAGAATTAATTTCTGAATTACCAGTTTATTTGTTTTAATATTCTAAGGAAATATATGCATCTGCTTTCTCCTCTCATGCTCTTTATTTAAATGTATCCTCTGTGTGAGTTTGATGTGGTTAGGGCACAATAATAAACAAAATTAATAAATAATAAATCTGAATTAAATATATCACAAAACTTATTCCTAGACTTCCAAAACCGTGGCAAACAATTTTCTACAGATTGGCTCTCCAGGGAAACCATACCACTTTCTACATCTCTCAAGAATGGGTAGTTAGAGAAGGTCATGCTCAGTTTCATATGTCAAATGCAAAAGCAGGTGAGAATTTAAAGTCATTGTCAAAGTAAAAAGTCACAACACAAATCCCAAGGCCTTCTAGAAAATAAAATGCACTCTCTTTAGGCTTTGAAAGAAAGGAACATCATAAAGGAAACAGACCTTAACTTGAAACCTAAAAGAAAAGGAAGAATTTTCAGAGCAGGAAAAGGAAAGAAAGGAAGAGAAGGTAGCCTTGAAATGTGATACAGAGTTAAGCAGGAGCAGAAGAAAACAACATATCTGTCAAAACAGCATCAGGGTATATCAGCTTTTTATATCAGTTCTATTTGCATGCCCAAACTTATGATTTCAATTGTATTTGTGTTTATTCTTATGAATCCAAAACATATTTTCCTATTCCAGTTCTTACTAATTGACTTCAGAGAGACATATCCAAATGCTTTTTGCCTATTCTAATTGCAGATCTCAGAGACATCTCACATTTAGCACAACAAAACTAATATCCCTCCCCAAATCTCTTTTCCCAAAAATGTGCTCCATGTTTTCTTTTATTTGGTTTAAGTCCTGATTACTGATTTCCTCTAATATAATGACAACTACCTAATTGGTCTCTTGAAACTTCCAACAAATTTTTCTGCTTCCAGAGGGTTTTGATCTCCATTGAAATCATAGAACTCTTTCTCTAATAAGAATAATGACTACTTTCTTAAAAATGCACATATGCACTTAACACAGGATTTCTTTTTCCTACAATTTTAAACAGGCCATGTATGTATGAATCCCATCCTTAGCACTCTACTCATTCTGGTACCCCAGGTTAATTAATAGTTCTTACACTAAGCTACTCTCCAAATTTCTGCCAGAATAATCACAAAGAGAAAACTCTATGGTGAACCTATCCTATAGAATATAGTTAAAAATCCTTGTCACAGCACAGAAGACTGTCATTTGCCACTCTTTACCTTTCTAGCCTCTCATTTGCCACATATCCTCCTTGATCTGAACCAGTCTCAGTTTCTGGATATTAACATCCATGGTAATTCTACTCTTTCATGTATGTTGTTCTTACTGCTTCAAATGGATAGGTTCTCATGCTTAAAGACAGCTTAGGCCTCACATTTCCCAACAAATCTTACTGAGTTTCCTTTTATCACCTCCATCCTCTTCCTGTAAGCAACCTCCATTAGAGTAGTAAGTCCAGAATAGATCTGTGGATTTTCAAATATATCCCCCCAATCAATGAGCAACTAACTGAATGCTCCCTGTGTTCACTAGGCTTGGGACAGAGTTGGAGAATGTTTGTTTGTTTGTTTTTGGTACAGAGATTGAACCAAGGAGCATTTAACCACTGAGCCACATCCCCTATCTTTTTCTTGCTTCCTTCTTTCCTTCCTTTCTTTCCTTCCTTTCTTTCCTTCCTTCTCCTCCTTCCTCCCTCCCTCCCTCCCTCCCTTCCTTCCTTCTCTCTTCTCTCTCTCTCTCTCTCTCTCTCTCTCTCTCTCTCTCTTTCTTTCTTTCTTTCTAGACAGGGTCTCACTAGGTTGCTTACAGTCTTGTTAAATTGCTGAGGCTAGTTTTAAACCTGCGATTCTCCTTCCTCAACCTCCCGAGCCTCTGGGATTATGGTATGTGTCACAGCACCCAGCTGTAGAATGTTTTGACAGAGGAGGAAGAAGGAAAATATTAAAAATTTAAAATAAACTATTTGACTCATGACATCAGTCATTTTTCCCTTCCTTCCTTATTCAATCTTCTAATAAAGAATTGAGGAAAAGTGTAAAAGGGATAGTTCTGCTACCTTACACTAAGGATTTCAATAAATATTTCCTCTAATTCTTAGTAATAGTCTTTAGCATGGGATGAGGATATCAACTGCCTTTGTGTGTTTAGCTATCTTTGTCATTTGACCATAAAAACTTCCCATCTCTTTTTGGTCCCTGTGTCTTTTTGTCACTTCTTAATGCAGAGGGTTTTCCTCCTGCCTATAACATGCATTGTCATAAGACTTACATCTAATTCATGAGGCTAAATAGCAGTCTGGGGAACCCCACCACATAGCTCCATTCACCCCTATCAGTATCCTATACACAAATATTTGTCCTTCCTAGGTCCAAACCCCAAAATTCTCATGCATATTAACTTCTGTCAGCTTTATTACATTTTGAAAGTGTTCCCCAACATTTCTGAACTAGTGTTGCACGATACTCAACTCAAACCTGGATTCCTACTGTAGAGCCATTAGAGTACTTGCTACACTGCAATATATTATTCGTTTGATTGCTTCATGGAGTGTGGCTTCACTGAGGCCAGTAGCTTCATGTATTAACTGGATGTCCTAAAGCATCCAGCACATGATTGGCATGTTACATCGTTAAAAGAAGTTAAATAAGATAATGTTTAAGAAACCAATGCCTGGCACACGGTGAGCATTTAGTAAATGTTAGCTTGTTATTATAGTAGGCAATGAATAAATGTTTGCTGATTGTTAAGGATAAATACTAAAAAGCCTTAAAATATCTTTCATCTATTGCAATTTTTATATGACTTGAACAATATCCAGAACATATTTTTCCAGCTTTAGATTCCAGATTTCTTAAGATTTTTTTAAGACTCCAGGTGTCCATGTGTTTTAAACAAAGACATTTCTCAGTAGGCATTCTTGTAAAATGGAAGAGTCTCACTGAGAATTACAAAAATGTAATAGCCTACACCTTTTTACAGCTGGGCACAATTTCCTGAGGCTATACAGTATGTACTGCACAGAGAAGAATAGAAATAAAACTGACATTCTCAAAATTATATCACTAAAAACATCAACAGCTTCAGGCAAAGGAACAAATGGATATTTATAATGCATCTGAGAAATACAATGTATTAGAGGTTTTTAAGGGCAATAATTATAAAAGTAGGTGTATTGTGGACAAACCTAGTAAATATTCATGTATCTGATGCAAAGAACTTAACTAACTTATGGGAATATATGAAAGAATATATTTGGGTAAACTGATCAATATTTTTGGTAAGTTTTCTTATAATGCTAATATAGACTAGAATTGTCATTTTTATCCTTAGTAGCATAATAGTTCTTGCTTCTGAGTTACTTTCTTTTTTATGTTTTTATTAGTGCATTACAGTTATACATAATAGTGATGTTCATTTCAACATATTTGTACAAGCATGGAATAAAATTTGCTCCATTACAGTCCCCAGTACTTCCAATTTCCTTCCCTGTTCCTCTTTTTCCCCCCACTCCCTTCCTCTACTAATCTTCCTTCAATTTTGTAATTTTTAAAATTGATAGTTTATAAAGGTGGAACTCACTGTGGTACACTCATATATGTACATAATATAATTTGATCAATTTCATTCTGAAGTTCCTCCCTTTTCCCATTCCTCCTTCTTCCCCTTGAACCCCTTTCCTATACTGCTGAGATTTCATCTCATTCCAGTCAGAATGGCAATCATCAGGAATATAAATAATAATAAATGCCGATGAGAATGTGAAGAAAAATGTATACTCATACACTGATGATGAAGATTCAAATTACTTACTATAATCACTTTGAAAAACAGTATGGAGACTCCTCAAAAGACTAGGAATGGAACCACCATATGACCCAAGTATCCCACTAGTTGGAATTTATCGAAAGGAACTTAAATTAGTATTTTACTGATACAAGCATATCACTGTTTATAGCAGTTCAATTCACAATAGCCAAGTTATAAAGCCAGGCCAAGTGCCCATCAACAGACATATAGATAAGAAAATATGTCATAAATACATAGTGGAGTTTTACTCAGTCATAAAGAAGAATGAAACTATAGCATTTGTTAGTAAATGAATGGAACTGGAGAACATCATGTTAAGTGAAATAAACCAGTCTCAGAAAGTCAAATGCTTTCTTTCATATGTGGAAGCTAGAGAGAACTAAGGCAATTAAAAAGGGAGATTTGGATTCCATGAAAATAGCAGCATAATCATTTTAAAACTATTTATTATAAAACTTACACACAACTCTACTGTATAAAACAGGTAAATGTGCAAGACTACTACAGGTTCTTTTCACTTAAAATCTACTTCCTAAAACCTGTCTTCCATATAGTTGCCTCCATGATTTGGATATGATGTGTTTCTTAAAACTTCATTATTGAAATTTAGTCCCCATTGTGATATAATAAGAGGGTAGATACTTAACCTGATTATGATATTTAGAGCTGGGGCTTTTGAGAGATGATTAAGATTGGAGAAAGTTATTAGAGTGGAGTCCCAATGATTGAATTCTGGTATGTTTCTATGAAGATGGAAAGACCAGAATAGGTATGTATGCACTCTTTGCCATGTCTCTTGCCATATGAAGATGTCATGTGTCACCTTGGGACTCTACCACCAATAGGGCCCCTCAACCTTGCACTTCCATGACTCTGAACCAAAATAAACCCTGTTCTTTCTAAAGTAGTCTGCTCAAGTAATTCAAGTAAATATGGAATTCCCAAAGCAATTCCCAAAGCAAATCAGATTCCTTCCTTCTCCTACTTAAAACAATCCAATGGGTTAATTGTGTGCACAGAATAGAAAGCAAACATCCCATCCTTATAGAATCCCACAAGATCTTGTCCCTACAAACCTATGTAACTTGAATTCATCCCCTCTACCTAATCTCTGCAAGCTGTGGGACGCTTCACTATATCATGTCCAGCTCAAAAACGCATTCAGAATTTTGCACAGGCTCTTTTCTCTGCTGGAAACATTCTTCTGTCTGATTCATACACGAGTGGCTTATTCCCAAGAAGCAACTGCTTACTTGTAAAACTGTCACCTCCTCAGAGACCACATTCCTGATCACCCAAATAATGAAGCCACTCAACTGCATTCAATCGTGACATCCTATTTTAATTCTGCACACTCACCATTGGTGTTTTTGAATTTTTTCTCTCTCTTCCTCCAAAAGAATTTATATTATAACAAATAGGAACTTTATTGCTTTTATTAGCTGGTCGACAATGGTATCTCCAACAGTGCCTGCTATAGTAGGTACTGAATGGATGGATAAATGAATGAATAAATGATGAGTGGGCTCATTTCTTTATCTTTTCACACCTTCTCCTTATTTTCGCCTTCTTTGCTTTCATTATCTTACCCTTAAATTCTTTCAGACAGATTCTTTCAAATACTCTATAGCATTTTTAAAATGCACCCCTTTTCAAATTCTTCCACATTCTCAGAAAGAGGCATTCCAGCCCTATAGATAGAGAAATGCTAAGTTTATTTGTTGAGAGAAACCAGTTTCCATATTAAGACACAGCATCCCACAGTCATTTATGCCCATTCTTTCTCTTCTATATGAAAACATTTTTTGTTATGTAAACATAACTTTTCAACCATATCGGTCGAAAAAGACTGTGATCACTGTCAGGAGTCTCATCTTCACACATTAAGGATAATGAGAAATTGATTTGCTCCTGGCAGATCAGTTTGTTCCTTTAGCTTTACTGAGATAGCAAGATGTAGAAGGAAACCAGATGGCTGTGACTAGGAGGAGGGGTGGCTCTGGAAAATAAAAATGCATCAATGCAAATTCTGTGAGAAATACTGAATATTTGCAGATGATTTTTTTAACTCCTGTCTCCAGTTACATAAATTTTCAAGATATGCATGGTAGATCTGCTATTACCATATTTAAAAAAAAATTCTAAACATATAATGGGATTTTATTCTCAAAAGAGTACAAGGCACTTTACTGATTATAGTAATTCATATTTTCCAACATTCCTGTAATGTAGAAGGGAAACTGGAGTCATGCATATATGAATTTTTAGTTCCTTTTGGTCCCCTTTTTCAGCCCTGTGACCTTGAGTAACTTAATGTCTCAATTTCATTTCATCATCTATAAAATGAAAGGAATGATAGCTCTGCTATATGGTTTCTGTAAGTTGCAAATAAACCAAAATAAACATGTAGCCATAATCCAAGACTGATCACACAGTACATATCAAGAAAGCACTAAAGAATTCCTGCTTTTTCATTTCTTCACAGCAAAGGAAACTATCAAGAGTGTGAGCTGAGCACCTACAGAATGGGAGAAAATCTTTGCCTCCAATACCTCAGATAGGACATTAATTTTCAGAATATACAAAGAATTCAAAAAACTTAATACCAAAAAACCCCACAAATAACCTAATTAATAAATAGGGAAGGGCACTAAACAGACACATCTGAAAAGAAGAAATATGAATGGTCAACATATACATGATAAAATGTCTAACATCTCTAGCAATTAGAGAAATGCAAATCAAAACTACACTGAGATTTCATCTTATTACAACCAGAATGGCAATTATCAAGAATACAAGTAACAATACATTTTGGAAAAGGATGTGGGGAAAAGGGTACACTCATACATTGTTGGTGGGACTGTAAACTGGTGCAAGCACTCTGAAAAACAGTATGGCAATTCCTAAGAAAACTTGAAATGGAACCATTTGACCCAGTTGTCCCACTTCTCAGTATACACTCAAAGAATTTAAAATCAGAGACACAGTCACATCAATGTTTATAGCAGTTCAATTTATAATAGCTAAGCTATGGAACCAACCTAGGTACCCTTCAACAGATGAATGGATAATGAAAATATAGTATATGTACACAATGGAATATTACTCAATCACAAAGATGAATAAAATTATGGCCTTTGCTGGTAAATGGATGAAACTGAAGATTATCATGCTAAGTGAAATAAGCCAATCCCCAAAAAACCAAAGTCCAAATATTTTCTCTGTTATGTGGAAGCTAACCACAATAAGGCAGATGGGGGGAAGTTCAGTGGATTACAAGAAGGGAAAGGAATGGATGGAAGGGGGTTAGGAAAAGGAAAGACAGTGAAATGAATCTGACATAACTTTCCTATGTATATTTGTGAGTATACCACAGTGAATCCCAATATGTGTACATCCATAAGAATGGGGTCCTAATTAGAATAAGACATACTCCATGCTTGTATAATTACATCAAAATGGATTCTACTGTGATGTATAATTAAAAAGAATGAGTTTTAAAAAGAATTCCTGCTTTTTACATATGAGAGTTCCAGAATGTCAAAGTCATGATGTGATAATACATTTTAAATTTATAGATCTCTAGCTCAGGAGCACATCCATTGCAGCTCATCTCAGCTCTTTAAATGCCATTAGGTTCTCTACAACAATCCAACCTTCATGCTTAAGGAATAGAATTAAATGATTTTTAGAAAAAGTTCTTTGGTCATGTACTACATTTTGCATGCTGAGGTTACTTTCATTTAATATGCTGTGATATTTTATTACTATTCTTTTTATCAAAAGAAAATCTCTTCACTTGGTTCTATAAACTCATGCCCTTGCCAAAAACACTAAGAACTATGCCTTTTATTTCTTGGCTTTTTAAACGCTCTGCTTTACTTCATCCTTTACAGTTCCATTTAAGTATGCTGTAACATTTCCCTTCCTTAAACAAAATTCATGAGCCCATATATCTTTCTATTACTAGAAATCTTCTCTACTCCTAGTCACAGCAAACTTTTATGTTGGCTGTGCATTTTATTGCTTTTTCTTCCTTTTCTTATCAATCACTTGCTCTTCTCCTATATGAATACTCTTCCCACCTTTCCGAATCAACTCTGTTGCTGACTTCACTGGTAATCTTCAAGTTTCAATCAAAGAATCATTTGCAAACTTCTTCTTGACTTCTTGGTAGCACTTCAACATGTTTATCAACATCTTCCTGCCTTTCTCTTGATTTCTGTCACATCTGTCTCTAATAATTCTCTTACTACATCTCTTCTCAGTGTCTTAAGTCCAAGTCTTCTCCTTTCTCTGATGTCTCAATGGGAATTTTCATCACTTTGTTCTAAGTCCCCTCAATTGTTGCTCTTTTATTCTGAGTTTTTTTCAATCCCAGCATCAATACTGTGAACACTGATTTCCAAATGTATATCTCCAATCTTTCCCTCTTTCTCTGTGCTCAAATTCCTGCAATTAATTGCCTACATTATTCCTTTTTTAAATGTCTTATTCATATCTCAAACTTACATTCAAAAGTATGCCTTCTTTCTTCTCTAAACTGCTTCTTCTACAGTCTTTCTTTATCCTTATTAATTGCACCACCATCTAAACTTGATTTCGACTCTTCCATGTGACTCTTGCATTGAAAGAGTGAAAGTTTATCAAATGATAGCAATTTAAAAAAAAAAAAAACTCTTTATTATTTTTGCCCCAGTGCCTGTTCAAATCTGCTGTTTCTTTTTTTATGCCCTTGACACCTCACATAGATCACTCTTCCCATTGCTTAATCACATAAGGATTAAGAGTTGTAGATTGATATCACTGCTCTGAATTGTGAGAGACCATTTTACCACTTATTGATAGCCCAGATAGAGATATAATTCAAAATTCAAAGTACCACTTCTATTGACTGAATAGTACTTTTTCACCATTATAAAATCAAAAAATCATAAATCAAACCATCATAGATCAGGAACCATCAGTATAGTGGTCGAATATAATCTTCTAATATGAAAGACTATGCTGAAGCAGATTAATTAGGGCCTCAGGTGCATGCATCCAGATATTGATTTGGTAAATGTGTTTTCCTGTCTTTATGAAAAAAAAAATTCTACTCTAACATAATATTGATAATAATGTGTATTTACTCTATGGGTGTTAATATACTACTTTCTTTCATAATGTAATTTGAAGATATCCTGATGGTTTGGACAGCCCTGGACATCACACTGATCCTTTACATAGATAATATGTGATAGAAGAGAAACAGCATGCTTGAGACCTCAGTAGAACACATGTACTTCAGAGACTGAGCACCTGGTAAATAAGATCTTTGAAGACTCAAAAATTTGTCATTTGGCAAAGCTGTTCTAGTTCTTCTTTGGCAGGTGGCAGACCTGTAGAATACTTTCCCCAAAACAAAAGACAAATTATTGCCCCCTGAATTTTTGTCATCTACCCCACTCACCTCCAACTTTCTAAAGAGGAAAGAAAGAAAGAAAGACAAAAAAAGCCCAGACCTTTTAAACCCATCTGGATTTTGTGGGATTTTGGAGAAAGCATTCTAGAGCTAGTAATACTTGATGTGGAAGACTGCTACCTCTGAGTGGGGCCTCATGTGGTGAGGAGGATGCAAGTTCTCTTGTAGATAATAATTCCTTTCATGAGGGTTCCATGACCTCAAATCTTAATTATCCCCAAAAGAAAATTCAAAGACCAATATGTTCTCCTAATATGATCGCATGAGGAAGCAGGTTTTCAGCATATGAATTTTGGAGGACACAAACGTTCAGTTCATAATGGAGGCAATACCTGTAAAGGACCATTCCTAGTACATTTGGAGTTGATTCTACCATCATATAACTTGTTTCGTACTGGTGCCACCTGCTCTGTTACATTTTAATAGTTAATAGGTGTTGAATTCAGGCAAAAGACTTATTTGCATTTACTGAGATTGTAATATGGAACTCAGCAAGAGGGGAAGAAAAAAAACACATTACTATCTATTATTATTTAGGATAGTCTGCTTTATCCTACATTAACAAACAACTCCCAAATCACAATAGTTTACTTTTCTGTTCATTCTGAAGAAATGGAATTTCCATCATTTGCAATGCAAGTGGTTACCATGACAATATAAATAGAGTATGCATAAGTTTACACCAAATATTAAATATTTCTGACTATGAGTGCCACTTTACACTATCATTTATTGGGCAAAGTAAGTAATGTGGCCTCAGATGGTAAGGAAATGTGAACATTCCTATTATTTGGAAGTAGAGGGGAATTCAGTAGCAGTAAATAATTATCTTCCACAATACCTAACTGCAGTTCTTTATTCTAACATTGTAAAAGAATGAAAAGATAATGAACCATTAAATCAGTTTGAGGTGTATGATGAGTTTAACCTAGTAAGCAGCAGGGAACCGTAATAGCTTTAAAATGGAGCAACATGTACAAGTGTATCTCTTATTCTTTTACCAAAGAGCTTGTAATCACATGCTATTCTCATTTTAAAAGTCTTTGCTGTTGCCTATGGTAGTAGAAATAATAAGAACAGAGGGGAAAATGTTACTAAGAATCAATACACACTATCAATTATGTTTTTTAATAGTGAAAGATATAAAATGCACCTGTTACTGATCCATAAGCAACAACTGCCTAAACATAAACTAGTTCCATAGGATAGATAATAGGAAGCACTTAAGTGTATCTTGAATGACTCCTCATTGTTTTGTTCTTTACTTCAATTTAATGCATTTATTGCATTTTAACATTGAGTTTAAGAACTATCTTGTTATGCAATGAGCCCAGTCACTTACTCACTTAGTGAATATTTATCTAGTTTTTCCTCTATGCCAGGTATTACTCAATGGAGGAACTGGGCATTCAGTAGAGCTGAAAAGGTATCTGTGTTAACAAATGCATATTTTCAAATTTAAAAAGTTTTAGGTTTTTGTTAATAAACAATTACACTTTCTTTTAACATTAGCTTGAAACTTTTCAGTGGTCACTTTGTTACTGCTTATACAGAAAGAAAAAACACCTAAATCTTCAAGTAAAAGAAATGTTTGCTGTCAGAATCTTCCCTATCTTCTCCTTAAATAAACATATTTTCAAGTCATGATTCAGACTCCAAAAACTAGTTATTTGTTCCTTTTCAGTGGCTTATACCTAGGGAGAAAAGAAAACCTTGCTAAAATAAAAAAGCTGTAATTTTAGTAGCTTTTAAAAAACAACTCCTAAATGGTTTGATCATTTAACCTTATGATTAACAAAGGCATTTAAAAATTTTTGTTCTAATACACAGAAACAAAACTAAATTCACCTCCTAGTCTGTTGATGCACTATTATAAAATCTGAATAGAAAATTAATAGCTCCTAATCAAGAATGTGCCTTGATAAGTCATTCAAAGTAAAAAAATCACAGACTAAATCAGAAACTAGAAAATAAAATAAGTTACAATTCAATAGTGACAACAGTATCTCAGGTGTGAACATTGGACTTGAGACTCAAGTACTCTTAAACACATCTATGATGTATATCAAAGATATTGTCAAAAGTCAGTGTGGAGGAAAGCCCAAGGAGAAGAGAACATCTTTTCAAATGACAATATCTAGAAAGCCTGTGGAAGAATCAGTCACCTCAGGTTTTACATCAGTTTCTAGGGGAAATTGATCATTTTGGTCACACCAATAGGAATCCATAAACAGAATCAATAATTTTGCAGCTAAGCAAGTAAACTTCTAATTCCAAGAAATCTAGATTACATTTCAGGCAACTACCAGGGATATTATGGTCAATGAAGCAGTTTAAAGCAGCTTAGTGAAGAATATAACCTACCTCAAAGGAACTGAATTCCACAGGAAGTTACACAGGATTTTTTAGTATACTTTGGGAACTGATGAACGTTCAATTCTGATTAACAGGGCACAGAAAACAAAGATAAGGTTGATGAAGAAAACTATAGACAGAAAGGCTGATGAATAAAGGCTCCCCATCCTAGAACAGGCATTTGGGATACTGAATCTAGGACAAGATTCTGAATCTAGGACATGAGATTTAATTATGTTGTCATGTACAGTTGAGGCATGAGATATATATCAAATCTCAGACATAATAGTTTAGAAAAGTTGTAGTCCAATATGAAGCTGGGACAGAATACTGACTTGGGAAACCTAGAATCTGAGAAAGAGAACAGAATTACTCCATCTCAAAGGGCAAATTTAAACTGGGAAGTCAAATTAGAGGAAAAAGTGATAGAATGCATAAGGATTAATCCAGTGCATGAACCAGGTGACTGTCAACACAGAAAGCTTATTTCATGTAGATACAAAATAGTTTGGTTCTTCTTGAAGGTTATTTTACTCTTGTCAATAAGCATTTGCTGCCAGTAATTTTTTTAATATATGAATCCTTCTTGCCTCTTCACTACGATTTTAAATCCAGCAACATCCTTGAACCCATTTCCTCATAGCCACCTATTTTTTCCTCATTTTTTCAACTTAATAAAGAAGAGACCCATAAGGAAAAAAATAATAAAATTATATATTCTAACAAAAAGGTTTTAAGGTTAATGTTATAAGTCAGGCCCTTTCTAGTTGGCAAAAAATATGATCATCATTGTAAGTGTTGGCAGGAGTTTTGAACATTGCTCATTTCATCTTCTGATTCATTGAAACCAGCATCAGTACTAAGGGTTGAAGAGGTCACTGTACAGAGATGGGGGTTATGATAGGTCTGTGCAAGATGGACAGATATAAGATGATGATAGATAAATTTTGATGATCTAAGACAGTTTGTTTTCTGTGAAACCAGGAAATATATCTAAGAGATGGCTTCCAATTTTGTAATATTGAGTGAATTGATGGTTGATGTACTAACATGTGAATAAAACACTATCATCCAGTTATCACAGTTTCAGAAAGCACCATGTGTCAGTAATTCACTCATTTTGAATATTTTTTTCTGATGGGGAGGGATCACCTGAAAATCAGGTCGAACAAACAAGAATCCTCTATATATACATAAATTACACATATCATAAAGGGGAGATGGACAATGAATTACCATATATGGAGAGTATGAGGGTTTGTTGGTAGAAAAAGGATGAGTTAATCAAATTTTTGTTTCATTGAACAAAATACCTGACCAGAACAATTTAGAGCAAAAGTTTATATTGACTCATAGTTTAGAGATACAGTCCATGATCAGTCAACTCCATTGCTTTGGGCCCAAGTGAGGTAGAACATCATGTGGAAAGTTGCTCAGTTCAGGGCAATCAGGAAGCAGATGGGGAGAGAGAAAGGGGACATGACAGATATAATACAGGCCATGCCAACAGTGCTCTACTTCCTCCAGCCTTGCCCTACCTGCCTGCAGTTACCATCTGGTGGTTCATTTAAATTATTAATCCACCAATTGGATTAATCTACTGATGATGTTACAGCTCTCATAATCTAATCATTTTACCTCTGAACATTGCCACATTGGATATCATGTTTCCTGACACACAACACATGTCACTGCCAGTATTGATTGATTAATCTAATTTGGATCATCAAAATTACAAATGTAGGCAATGGATGAGAAAATTCAGTTGGGTACATCCAAGAACAGAATTTGTAGTAAGGAAGGGGCAAACTAGTGATTGTCAACAATTCCCCATGACTATATGGTATTATTAAGTTGCCTGAACAACACTCATATCTAGAAGACATACTGAATTAATTTGTGGTATATGTCAAATGCTATCCAAATAAATAATGACAAAATAATCTAGGAATTCCTCATCAGAAGGAAATTTTATCTATTGACCTTTGATGAAAAAGCAAATTACCCCTCAAACATTGTGGTTTAAAATAGCAACCAACTATTTTTCATGCTTTGGTGGGTTCATATTTGGGCTGGGCTCAGCTAAGTGGTGGTTCTTCTGGTGCCACCTAGTCCACTTAGGCATCTATCAAGAGTTTCAGGCCAACTGCCAGGTCAGCAGGAAACTGGTTAGAGGGGTCTCAACTGGAATGGCTGACCTCTGTCCATGCCTTCTCATCCAGAGCACAAATTGAAATGCTCAAAGTTTCTTTGAAGTTCAAATCTTCACTTCTATAATATTGTATTAGCCAAATCAAGCCATGAAGCCATTCTAGATTCAAGAGATGGGAAAATAGACTCTACTCCCTCATAAGAAAAGTGGCAAATAAGTTCTGGTCATTTTCAAACTTAAACACAGAAGTTTAAAGTCTACTCGTGCATTTCAAAGACTAGCAATCTTTATCAGGTTTCCGTATGTCTCCTGAGAGCCAACAGGTAAGAACAATGGCAGAATGAACCTGTTATAATTGTTTCTAAAATAATTCCCTCAAAACCTGCATTTCAAATTCAGAAAGCAATACATTTGCTGCATTTTAATGTCCTGCTAAAGCAATTATTTGCCACTTCCTTTAATTTTTCCTAGCAATCATTGCCCTAAAGTGATAGTGTGTTTTGGTGAGTAAATTTTCAGAATAGCATACTCCATACAATACATCTTGAAGGATGAATCTCAGCTATTCATGAAAGAAAATACAATTATTTAGGTTCATTGGAAACCAGAACCTGAGCCCATCACACAGCAAAATTTGTGAACTATTATAATGAAATGCTCTACCCAGAATACAACATATAACTTCACATGGTTGCTTCTAAAAAGGTACAGCTTGGGTATGACAGGTCTCTTTATAGGCCATGTTACATTTCCTTCAAAACTGCCACTGCTGTTTTATGAAGCTGCTTCCAAAGTACTTATAAATGTTCCCTGCATCATTGGAGTGGCTCGCAATGTCTTTTGCTGCAATATTAAAACCTGACACTTTCAATTCTTTCTTGTGATTTTAAGTCTAAAGACTGAAAAAGAAGGAAGCAGTGGTCTCTAGGACATAAACAGAGTAACAGTCAAAACCCTGAGAGAAATAGTGATAGATTTTTGCAAAATCCAAATTGAGATCAAAAAGTAGTCCTAAAATTGATAACTTTAACAGTAACACAACAAAGATTGGATCTATTATTTTGGTATGACCATCTACTCAGTGGCTTCTTGAACCCTCCAGGCATATTCATTTAAGTTTTTGAAACAGCCATAAAGTCAAGGAACTGACTTGCTCTCTCCTGATTTATGATGAGAACCATGGTACTTGGTCAGTTGAAGCAGCAGGACTGGTCAAGGGCTCAACTACCCATACCCAAACATATTATGCAATGAATCTGGGGTGGGGATAGCTGGTATGTGTGTGTGTGGGGGGGGTGAATTTGTCAATTTATTTTGAAAGATCTTCTTTCGAAATACTAACAAAAAGTTACAAGGTCAGTCTAAATCCTATGCTAAAGAAAGCATAGGAGAAAAAGTCTGAAGAGATAGGTACAGTGAAAAAGTTAAGTCTGAGGGTGAGAGAATGAAGTATCAATAGTCTATATATAGAACACATACTATTCTCACTATATGGCACAAGTAATTTTCCTATGTTATGATTAATCTTCTCAAAAAGAAGGTGAGTATCATTGTATTCATTTTATAGATGAGTAAACTAAATCCTTAGAGTTAGTGAAAGATTAGAGTCTCACACCAATGGCTGATCTATCTTTAACACAAGCATCTTTTTCTTGCCATCTTCCTAATTCAAATTATTGCTTTATACACTAACTAGAATACTATCCTCCTTACTCATCTATATTTGTCCAGAATCTCTTTTCTCCACTTAATTTTTAAGTCAAATTAGATTTAGTTTAAAATAATCTATCTATCATCATATTCGACTTGGAACACTGAAATGAGTATCCAAATCCTAAAAATAAAGTAAAACTCCATATACTTTCTTTCCACAACCTGAGCTCAGACACTATCCCAACATTTTGCTGCTTCCTGAAAATCACTCCCATTCCCTTCTTCCTCCATAGTTCACTTCCTAAGGAGTCTACTCAAACCTTTCTCTCACAGTTTTTGCTCTCTTTTCCAGTTTGGACTGTGATGATGTAAACACACTCTATTTCATGTCCATGGTTGACTGAGTTGCAGATAAACACCACACAAAAACTGGACTCAAACTATTTCCTGGAAATTTGCTATTGGAACTGGGAGACTCTGAATTGTCTCTTAAAATTTTGTACTATAAAGTGGCATAAAGCTAGGATACAGGCCGAAGAGTAAGTACTAAAGAGAAGGCTCATGTTTAGAGACAGGAAGAGAGAGAAGCAGTTTTTCAGAGAAAAGTAGTAATAAAAGGACTTTGAGAGAGAGAAAAGTGAGGAAAAAAACAATCTACCTCTTTAGAGTTTTTTTTTTTCTTCTATTAGAATAGTCTACACAAGCTCAACAGGGGCATTATCACTTTCAATGGAATAATTAGTTCTCAGAATAGAGGTAAAAAAAATTTTAGGTTTTGCCATAATTTTGGTCCCATCCAAAGTTCAACTTGACCTGAAAATTATCCTAATTATTAGTATTTCAAGGGTGGAAGACGGTAGAGAAGAACCTCTAAAAAATATCCTTAAAAGAGTGATGATGGTTTAAGTTGAGAAATCAAGCTCTAGCTCCTTATTTATCTAACAGTAATTACTGAGCATTAGTTATGTGCCAAACAGGATTTTAGGTACCTAGATATCACAACTGATAAAGCAGTAGTCCTGCCCTGGTAGAAGCATCATATTCCAGAAGACATGTCGGTATCCTTTAATTATATTTTATTTTTTCTAAAGCAGTTTGATCAGATACTTTTATATAAAGGAAAATTCTTGACTAAGGCTATGAACCACCCTTCCAGACAACCAGGGAGATCTTTAATCACAGTTTACATGCAACTTCTTAGACTAATGATTTTATCTACAATTTATTGAACATTGGCTATATGTTTGATATTGACTATGACTTAGCTCAAGTTTTTCTCCAAAAGCCATAAGATAGATATACTTGTTACTATTTTTAAAATGAGGAAATTGAGTTTAAGGAGATACATTTGTTTAAAGCTTCAAAGCTGGCAACTCAGAGAACTGGGAGTTTTCACTAGTACTTCATTGCTCTAAATTAATACTTTTTTTCTATAACATGCTGCTTTTTACATACCTAAACACTGCACAAAAAAATGTGACATCTATGTTTCTTCATCTGCTCTGAAGCTTTAAGGGGTTGCCAAATTTCTCTGAATTTTAGTTCGCTCATTTATAAAATCTGGGAAATGTCTGAATATGGTAGATGATTTCTTAACTCACTTCTTAAAGGAAGTAAACTAAACAGTTTAAGTATAAGAGATTTCATCAACAGTTCCTCAATGTCATAACACTTATAGGAATGTCACCCTGCAACTTAAGAAATTCCCATCCAAAAGGGAATCCAGCATTCTTACTTCAGTTATAGAAGTTTATTATAGGCATATTTTTTCCTGTTATTTAATCATTAAAAGTAGGATTTATTCTTTTCTATGATGTAGAGAACTGTTTCATAAATCTTATGTAGCTACAGATACTTCATGAATTACTATTATACTTCATTTGCCTTTAGACAGTATTTAAATTATCTTTAACAATTATTTTTCTTCATTTAAATAAGAAATATAAAAGTTCAAATTTTGCTAGGAAATAAATAGGTAAATGGGTCATGAGGGGAAAAAAGGACTCTCTCTCTCTTCTTCCTTTCTTTGTTAACAAAAATACTAATTTTCACAGTGAGCCAAAAAGAGATAATATTATTATCACACCTCTATTTATCACTTAGTAAAATGAGGCGCAAAGGCATTAAGATACAAGAGGTTAAGCAGCTAAGGCCTTAATTATCAGAGTTGCAATTGGCATGTAAGGAGCCATGTTCCTTTCCCCTCCAAGTAACACTGTCTCCTAGACATCAGTGCAAAATCCACTTCCCACAAAAGAGAGCTTTTCTTCCTTTTGCTCAAACTTTTTAACATCAACTTCATGAGACTAGAATTTATGATAATGAATTCCCTCCTATTCAGACATTTTCATTCCTTTTTGATTTCCACTCAGCCCCCAAGCAAAGCAATTTATGGTAAAGGCAAAAGTATCATTTGCGTTTATGTTGTTTCAGAACAAAGTCATTCCTTATCATAAAATGATGCAAAACTGGAGATTTTGAATAAGTTCACACTTGTGTTTAAATACTACCAGAAGGTAAACTTTTAAAGGAAAAAGTGCCTTGGCTCTGTCAGGCCTCCTGTGGCCCACCTTCCTACAGCAGAAGGTTCTCCAACTGCTTCCATGCTCAGTCTATAGTGTTCACCAGGAGAGGACTGCTCTGCCTCCCACACATCTTGCCTCAAAAGTATATAGATGTGTAACCAACAGCATAGAATATTGAAAATTTAGCTGACTCCTAAAATTGAATTATGAATGGAACTGTGATTCAGTTCCTGTCTAAAGCACAAGTGAGATAACAGACAGAAACATGTAGTAATCCCTCTCTGTGGGGCACTGTCTTGAAAAGTAGTCTTTCAGTATCATATTCTTATGGAGTGGTTTCAAGAGCAAATTCTCTAATTTGTCCTAATCCACTGAATCTCTGGGAATTGTGTCTGAGAATGTACTCTTGAATGACCCTACTACTCTTCCAAGAGGTTCTATGCACATTCACCTACTCTGTTCCTAGCACTTTCTTTTTGCATTTATAGCAAGCAAAATAGAGAGATTACATTAATTATGTAGGAATGATAGCAACTGTGTAATAATTATGAAGATATGCTTTGTAAACTGTATGGATTTAGGAACTGACTCTTAAAAGTATTTTTCAAAATTATGTACAAAGTGTTAGCCCAAATGGCTTTTCATTATATTTTTCATTTCTTTTTATATGAGCATCTGTATTATAAATTTTATCCTTGATTTAACTTACAAGGAAGCAGTTTGTCTCTTAAAAAAATATACTTTTTGTGATATGGCAATACAAACTAGGTAACCCTTTATATAGGCAACTAAAAATATAAATCACCAAAATATGGGTGGACTACCACTCTAGCTATTGGAGATATAAAACAATTAAGATAGTGTCTCTACTGATGGCATTATAGCCATAGATAAGGTACAAAAGAATTAGAAAGCATGTATCTTGGCCTTAATTTTTAAAGATCAATTTAAACTAAATTGCAGAGTTTCAGTTTAAACTTTGACATGTCATGGGTTGGAAAACATAACTACTCCTTGTGACAAAAAAAAAAAAAAAAAAAAAAAAAAACTGGGCAAACTAAAAATCAGTCACTTTTTATCCCACCAGAAAACTGAGGTTTCAAAACAAATTGCAACTCCAAAATTCTAGGAAGGGAGACACACCAGGGAATCATAAACAGTACCTACTGCATCATGAGTAGCAGAAGCCATAAACTGACAAGAATACTCAAATGGTAAATCTGATGAGTTGCAAGAAGCTGGATATGGACTAACATGAGAGTAAAAACTCTCTGGGGCACACGGTCCCCCAAACATTGGGGGCCTTATCTCTGGGAATCCCACCAGGTTTTCATGGTAATCTGAGAAAGCCCCAAGTCTGTCTCTGGCAGAAGGGTAACTGCTCACTGTGACACACTCCCAGAACCCGCTCCACAGCATATGCTTTCTAGGGAACAACACTTTCCCTGAGCCTTATTCTAGCCTGAGGAAAGAAGTACTTCACATTCCAGCCCCCTGTGGCCTTCTGTCTCACCTAACTCAGGGGAAAGATGCAGTCATCAGGGGTCAGGACATGAAGGAAATGCATTAAGAGCACTGCAGCTGGGAGAGCTAACCGCTGATTTTAGCGGGTCCCGACCCACCATCCACAAAAGCTTATATGTGATTGTAAAATTAGAGGCCGTTCCCCATTTCCCACCCTTACCACCCACACATCAGGGTTTCACGAAGAACAGAGGATTATAGCTTTAACAACTAAAAGATACAGATTCTGAGGAGGAGTACCTAGAGAAGCCCAAAGTCGGGAAAGAAGATGAAAAGGACATTCCAGGAATTGAAACCCTGCATACACATGCGTAGAACAAGCATTAAAAACAACCAGCACCTGGGCAGAATAACATAAATCCTCACACAAAGGCCTTCTTATCTCAGTTCTTATTACTCAATATGTGCCCAGCATTCAACAACAACAACAACAACACAAATAACAAGACATACACAGAATACAAGCTGAAGAGACAGAGCAGTCTTCATGCCCCCAACTCAGATATGACACAGATGCTGGAATTCTCAAACAGGGAATTTAAAATAACTATGATAATATGTTAAGAAATCTAGCAGAAAAAGTAGATGACAAGGGAGCACAGATGGGTAGAAAGCAGAGAGATGAAAATGCAAAATAAAAGAAAGGAAACATTCAAAATAATTTTAATAGTTGTAATGGAAGTCAAGAATGTTTCTGATGTGCTTAATAGTTGATTAAACACAGATGAAGAAAATAAAAATCAATGATATGAAGATAGTCAAATTTCCCAAACAGAAATGAAAAAGAGAAAAAAAAATAAAAGTGAATGAAGAACAGACCATCTGCGGGACAACTTCAGAGGTGTATCATATCTGCTTGGAACTAAAGCACAAAGCAGAGTAAGTATCTGGACAAGATTGTACAACATTAATGAAGGACACCAATCCATGGGTCTAAGAAACTCAGAGATGAAAAGAAAAAGATAGATGGAGAAAATGTAGGATGTACAACAGATCCTTGGAAAAACAAAGAAAGAAGGAGCAAAGAGGAAGTTCCAAAAACTAAAAGAAAAAATCTTGTCTTAGAAACCAATAGAGATGGTTCCCAAGAAGGTATATTCATTCACTGGTATGAAAAGTGGACAAAGATTGAAGGTGAGGCCAGGGTGCAGCAATTAGCTTTGGCTTTTAGTAAGAATGTGAGAAGAAATTTCTCCTCACTTTGCACATTTATTTTATACTACTCACAGTTCCCATACTTCAGAGTAATTCTGGTCAGTCAATGTTATAAGTAGACTTAACCCATCTCTCACTTCAGCCCTAAAGATACAATTCTGGTCACAGTGGTTTACTCAGTATACAACCTGGATCGAATCAATGGGGTCTTCCCTTGTATGATTTCAGTAGCTATCAGGAATGAGACCTATTTCATTCTCCAGGATTTGAAAGTTGCAAGGGCATTATAAAATGTGTTCCAGGCCAGCCTGTCTTAGCTTTTTAAAAAAAAAAAGAATGGTGGTGTGAGAGGGAACACTTTTTTTTTATCAGATTGCAGCTATTGTCTGTCTGTCTGTAGGTGAATACAGCATCTGTTGTAACTTAAAAAAAAATACATAAAAATAGAACATTGTTGTAATTACAGAGAAGAGTTTTAATAGAGAGGCTAGAACAAAATTCACCTATTTGCTAAAGAAGGAGTGAGGATAGAGAAAGTGAAAGCTGTCAATCAAAACAACTCTTTAAAGAGTTTGGACAATAAATGGGAGAAATTATAAGAAGCAAGTATAAGCATGTTTTGGGGCATGTGTTTTGGGACATGTTTAAGAACATATTTTGTTGTTTTCTGAAGAACAAAAATATCTTAAGAACTAAGAGACTTTTCAGGATGGGAAAGAGAATGGAAAAAAACCAAGATAGAAGATTCAAAAAAGAAAAATTTATGTAGTTGTGTTCATATTGTCTTGAAATGCTTTTGTTTTTAGGCAGCCACTTCTGATAGGAAGTACCCGTTATGGCTTGAATATGAACAGTCCCTCAAAGCTCACAAGAAATGCTCAGAGGTGAAATTATTAGATTATGAGAGGTGTAACCTAATTGGTGGTTTAATCCATTTAGTGGGTTAATAATATGAAATGATTACTAATTGGGTGGTAGCTACAGGCAGGTGGTATGTAGCTAAATGAGGTAAAGCTTGCCGTGGAATAGTTTATCTTCTCTGTAGTCCCTTCCCTTTTCTTTCTCTGCTTCCCAGCTACCATGAGGTAACAGAGAAATTTTCCTTTGCCATGCCCTTCCTCCATGATGTTCTGCCTCATCTTGGGCTCAGGGCAAGAGGGCTGACCAAGGACTGAAGCTCTGAAACCAAAAGCCAAAATAAATTCCTCTAAGTTGTTCTCGTCCAGGTATTTTGGTCACAGTGACAAAAAACTGCCTAACACTACTCGAACCCTTTTCCAGAGTGACAATCACCTTTCTTAATCTGATTCATGGAAACAATTTCACAAGTAAATGTGAACAGAAAAGAGAAGAAAAAAAAATTTTAAAAAGGAAAAAAGTGAAGGAGATAACTTTATAATTTCAAATACCATAACTAGTTTGTCATTTAAAAAAAACAATGTTCCAGTCTATATTTAATGTGTATGTTTCAAATTGCTAACTAGAGATCATTTTTAAGCCCAGGGATCTTATTTAATATTTCATGATTTTCACTCCAGTGATAGCACAATGCTGAAAATGGGTATTAATAGTTATAACATGCTGAAATTTTTTTAAGACTCTATGGCCTTAAAGATGATACAGGAGTCTATTTTTAAATTTGTACTGAATTAATATAGTATATATAATTATAGTAAAATGTGAATAGTTAATATAAAAAAACCTTCATTTTAGAGTAATGATAAAAAGATCAAAGATTTGGATATGTTTCTCATCAAACCTTTTCCTTTCTCTTCATCTTCCTCTCTATAAAGCTGATTCCTTAGATCCTACTGTGAATGTATAAGATGGTGTGTAGGGCTGGGGATGCACCTCAGTGGTGGAGGGCTTGCCCAGCATATGCAAGGTCCTGAGTACAATCCCCAGTACCAAAAACAAACAAATGCTGTCTAGCATGTTTGCTGAAGGGCTTACTTGACAGAAACCTCAAATAGAGTTCTGATTTTGTTTCTCTTTGTGTGTATACATGAGTGTATGTGAACATATTTTTAAAATACCAGTACAGAAACTGGTACAGTAGGTATTCAAATACTCTCTATCATTATGAATAAAACAATAAAGTAAATATGAATGATTAAATCATGTGATCATTTCCCTTATTCCCCTTTGTCCAGTTTTTGAAGACTTCAACTTCCAGGTCTTTGCATGAATCATGTGTGGTTTATTGACAGTATGGTAAAAAAGAGCTAGACATTTTTGAATATTAAGTTACACAGAAGCTTACTATGCTGTCTTCGTTTAACAATTCGAATGGGCTTTATTCTATAATATCTACATTTCTGCTACATATTTTTTTGGTTTGTTTATACCTGATCTGTTCACCCATTGTTACAAATATACTGAATTTATCTCCAGGTTTCCAGACATCCATTTTGGATCAAAAATGTATGTATATACTAAAGGACTACAGATATTAAGGCACTTAAAAAGTTAACTGCTAATCTACCTAAGAGGACAGGTGACATGTTGGAATGCACACTGGGATGGATACTGGGTCCTTAGTAACAGAGTTCATAGATCTTCTTTGTTGTTTACAATGACCAGTATCTTACCAATCATAAGCTTCTCTTTTCAGAAAGTTTACTTATTAAGGTTTATATACTAAAAGAAACTCCAAGTCATGCTTTTAGATAAATCACCATGTTTCTGAGAGATTTCAAGTGTGTGTGTATGTCTGTGTGTGTGTGCACACACACTCACATGTATGTCTATATACAGAAATTACATATTATATATAATATAATGTACATATTATATTATATAATACATATAATATATATCTGTATTACGCATATATCTATACATATATATCATATACACATAAAATATATCATATTATATATTATATAATGTATCATATATATGCACACATACATATATAAAATTTCTGTATGTATATACAAACTCATACACTTTCTTTCCTGCTGGGAATAGATTCCAGGGCCTCACAAATGCTAGGCAAGCAATCCACCACTGAGTTATATCACTGGTCCCTGAAGAATATTTTTATTTTTATAGAACACATAACTTCATAATTGTAAAATTGAGTCTTCATTCTAGAGAAAGAGGAATTTACAATTTGTTGCAGAGCACATATTGAAATTATAGAAATTGCTTAATGTAATTTGGAAAACACATGTAACCATCAAAACACAATAAAAAATGAATTGATGTCCAATATAACATTTATGTCACTTTGTCAAAGCTACCTGAATATTTAATGTTCATGTTTACTTAGGTTGTTTTACAGAACCTAAAATCCTTAAACCAAAACCTAATAAGAACTTTATAAGAAAAGAAAAATATGCTGTTACAAAGACTCAACACCCACAACAAAATGTTAGTAAATGAATCTAGGAAAATAAGGCTGTTATATCCTGACGACGAAGGGTTTTCCCAGGAATGAGAGGCTGACTGAACATGGGAAAATTAATCAATATAATGCAGCACATTAATAGAATAAAACAGTAAAATATCATATGATCGTCTCAATGGAGACATAAAAAGCATTAGAAAAAAATCAATACATACTGAGAAAAAAAATCTCAATAAGACTGAAAATATTTCAATGGGAATAGAAGAAGGACATGTTATTAATCTGATCAAATGTATGTGCAAACTGTATATAACTGATACCAAAATCAATGGCAAAATATTGATTTTTTTTCCTTTAAGATTAGGGGAAAGGTGAAAATGTCTATCATCAGTTTTTCTATTTTATGGGAGGTCTTAGTTAGAAAAATAAAAAAGAAACAATCATAAAGAATAAAGTAAAATTATATTTATAAAGAATATAGTGGTTATAACAAAATCCCAAAGAATTTACCAAGGAAAACAACAACAACAAAAAGAAAACCCTGTTAGAACAAACCGGCACATTTGGCAAACTTATAACATACAGGGACAATGCACAAAGAACTATTATATTTTCATTTTGTAGCCATTAACAACTGGAGGTTATATTTAAATAGCAAAATATACAGTAACATCAAAACCAAAACATGTGGGAAGAAATATAACCCAAAATACTAGTGATTTCTGTACTCATAATGTCAAAATAAAATCAAGTGCTGCAAATGGTTTTTCAGTCAATGGTAGGTGACAACAATCCCATATTATATGGCCTAGGGACATCAAGGCCATCTTAGTTTAAGCACACTGTTATGTCCACACAACAGTAAAATCACCTGTCACGTTTTTCAGAATGTAGTCCCATGATTAAGTGATGCATGGCTGTATTTCGGAGAGGAATCTAAAATACCTAAGTAAGTGGAGAAATATACTATGCTCATGTATTTGAAGATTCAGTATTATTTAGATGCCAATCCCACCTTCATTTATACAATACTGCACAATTCTAATTAAAATCCAAGTGGGATATTTATTAAATTTCTATGCTGATTCCAAAATGTACATGGACATCCACATCCACAGCAATGTTGAAAAATGAAAAAGAAAGTTGGGAGACTTAAACCATGTGAATTGTGAATTCCTAGAAAGCTATAGTAATCAAGACACTGTGGAATGGCATAGATAGAGGTGCATAGCACAAAGGAAGAGCATGGAGAATCTGCAAGAAGATTTAGACATGTACAGTCATCTGGTCTTCAGTCATGTTGCCCAGGTAATAAGATGGAAAAGGAGTGGCTGTGTTTTTTTGTTTTTCTATTTGTCTTGTTTGTAGCAAATTGCTAGAACAATTAGGTCTTTGAAAAAAACATTAGCCTCAACCCTACCTTTATACCACCCAAAAAATGACTTTGAGATTGATTATGAGACAAAATATAAAAGCTTAAAACTATCAGGTGTCTATGAGAAAATATTAAAGAGCAGTTTTCCGATCTTAAAGTAGGCACTGATTTCTTAAAACAGATGAAAAAGCACTAGCCACCAATTACAAAATTAAAATTACAAAATTTAAATTTAAAGTCCTGTTAAAAACTGCAAAAGCAAGCCAAAACTTTGAAAATTATCTTAATGCATATATCTGCTAAATATTTACAATTCAGTAATAAGAACACAAATAACCAAATAAGAAAATAGACGAATTACTTTAATAGACATTTCACCAAAGCAGATGTGTAACTGGCCAATAAATATATGAAAAATGTTCAAAGTTAGAAGTCACTCTGGAAAAACAAATTAAAACTACTCTGAGTTACCATCATATAACTACTAGAATGACTATTTTTGTGTGACGATATCAAATATTTGCAAGGTAAAGGACTTCAGACAATGGCTGATAAGATTATAAAAGAGTACCACCATTTTAGAAATCTTGTTGTCCATATTTTTTAAAAGCTAATCATAAAACTACCAAGCAGTTCCACTATTAGAAATTTATCTGTGGTGGCATAAAAAATAGTTGTGACAAAAACATATGAAAATATTAATAGCAAACTTATTTATAAAACTTACAAAACTGGAGACAATCCATATGTTCACTAATAATTATGCATACCCATAGGATGGAATACCAGTCAGCAATATGCTAAAATGAAATAACTTGGATTGAGTGTTATACTGAATGATCTGAATTTATTAGCTTCCGGGCAGAAACTTAAAAGAGCAAGCACCTGTACTTGCTTGAGAAAAAGTTTCTGACTGCAATACCCCTTCAAGTTGTATCTTTGTTTCAGATAAAACCCTCCAGGGAAAACTACAGGGAACCAACTTACATCACCCAAGGACACCTAGCCCCTTTTCTAGGTGACCTAGAGTAAACTGTACTGATTACAAGCTCATTATGATGTTAAATCCTCTAGCCCAGAGATTTTCCTGCCCATCATCTTAAACATGCAGTATGTGAAAGAGCATGTCCTCAAACTGAACATGCTCAGGAACGTGCCTATATGCAGGTCTCTATATGCAGCAACAAATCTCTCCAGTATGAATATGCATGTTTCTCCCAAAAAGTCTCTTGCTTCCTTTCCTCAAGAGGACACTGTTCTGGGAGTCTTCCTTGATGCTCTCCTTATTGTACAAGTAAGAAATCTTCACTCTTCTATCTCTTGGTTGTGCTTATTGGCAAGAGATGATAGCAGCATCCTTAAAGAACAGTAAAACACCATGTACCTGGATGCTCCCTTTCTGTTCCCAAAACCTAGCCAACTTAAGGGAAAAGGAGAGCAAACCTAGACTGAAAAGTTGATAAACATATTTTTTGAGAACACTGGCTTTCTTTCTTGCACACTGGGAACTAAGGTGAGTCAGCTTCATCCGTAGAGAGCTACCTTCTTGCCTGTAACACCAGGGCAGTTGCTCCTTGGGATGCTGGTCACACAGGCAAATTGAGCAAGCTAATGCTGATGATGTCACTACTTCTACAGCCTAGCATAGAAAACCCCTCTGTCAAGGCAATGAAGAAAATGACTTCATTTATCTGGGAAAACAAAAACAAAACCAAAACCAAACAAACAAACAAACAACAACAACAACAAAAACACCTCTTGCAGTGGTGACTGAGATGGAGCTGAGGCCCTGTGGAAAGAATCTGTCTTACTTGTCCAGCTGGTGCCACTAAACGAAATGGTGTGAGAAGAAGGAGACAATGCTAGGTGAAGCACCTTGAGAGATGGAGGTGCTGTCTGTTCATTCTTATCAGCACTGAACTCATGTTGGAGCAGTTGCTGATTGCTCATAAACTTTCCCTAATAAATCATGTCTCCCAATTTGTCTCTAGACACTTTCCTTGGCCTCTCTGCAACCTACCCCCCTGCCCTGGCACAACTGGGCTCTGGACCTGACAATGACAAAAGAGAAACCATTCAAAAAATTAAAATATTTTTGTAAGCTTCTAACACCTTGTGAAGAACAGCAACAACAAAAGAAAGATAACTACACGTATGGTATTTACAATATGAGCAAAAATAAGCAGGTAGGAGTTTTATGAACTGAGAATCTTTCATTGTATGTTTTATTATTCCAGTTTGATCAGATTTAAAGATTAAAATATTCCATGTCAAATGCCAACAGTTTAGTTTGAAAGCATTTTAATAACATAAATATTATCTTCTTTTATTGTTATCATTTCATATTGAATGAAAAAATCATGCAGAAAGGAAAGCTTCACAGTTGCAATATTGAAACAGGATGTATTGAATTTATTCTTTTCAAGAGACTTCACAGATAATTTACTAAGCCATCAAAGCACACTATTCAGTTTTTTTAGTCTCTTTTTAATCAAGGCTGTGAAAACTGAGACTTGCTTAGTTTTTAAAAATTTTTTCTTAACAAAGTAAAAGAAATATTATGTATGTCTAAATATAATATAGATTTATAAATATATATTTGAAGCCCATATGTCCAAGTCTGCTCAATAAGAAAGTCAAAGTGCTTCCTGTGATATAGTTTGTAAAAAAATTCCAAGAAATGCTACTCAGTTTTGTAACTAAAAATATATTTTACAGGAAACCATTTTGTTAGAATGCTTGTTGCAGAAAACTACTATCTGTTCTCTCAGAGTTGAGTGGCATGTGTTTTTATAGAGGCTGATTTCACCCAAAAACCTATGACAACTCATGATCTCGATCTAATTAACTCCAGTAAGAATGAAAGAATGGTATGTATCTTCAAAATTAAGAACATAGTTAATTATAGTTGCAATATTTACATGTCAAAACAAAACAACTTCAACTATACCATTAAAAAACAACAAGGATTTTTGCCTGTGATAATGGCAGGTCATATAGACACTAATGACAGCTGTGATTAAAATATTGAATTGTGGTCTTAGTTCTCTGAAATCCAGGAAACATTAGCATTCTAAACTGGGAAACAAACTTTATTAAAAAAAAGTCTTAGAAAACAAAAATTTCTTAGACCCATATTGGAATTTTTCAGGACAGATGAACTAATAAGAAGTTGAATTTTGTGATGTTCAAGGAGATGAAAATTAAAGAAATGTGAACAAAAAAGTGCTCGAAGGCCAAGTAAGCAATGTCTTTGTAGTCAGAGAATTTTAATACTTTTGGCTTACATTCCTAATCTCAGCCTGCTAGACCACACTTCCATAGCTCCTAGAATATAAAATCAATTAAAATTCATTTTGTGTCATATATATTCAGTATAAACTATACTGAATGTTTAAATCTGTTTATTTTGTTACCAAAAAAATAAATTTAAAAATGTCCATTGGAAAGTCTTTGAGTCTATCACCCACTAGCTGCCAAGCAGCTGTCCAAGAGATGCTCAATAGTCCAGCAAATTCCAATTTTAGAACCTATTTTCAGTAGATGTTGGCCTTGGGAATTCAGAATATCTGGAAAGCATCCTAATAATAGAATAGATGAATTATTTTTTTCTCCTGCCTAGCTACCAGAAAAATTTAAAATTATAAAAACCTTAACAGATTATGGTGCTAAAAAATCACAACAAAACAAAACAAATTTACTCTTTCCAAATTTTCAGATTTCTCATTCTCCAACAGTTATATAAATTCCTCCCAAATTAAAGTTTAAAACCTATCCATGAGCTAATTGACATTTTATGGGAACTATATAGTCTTATGCATGAATTCTACAATATCTTTTCATAAACATAATCCCTCTTAAACAGATTCCCATATTTAGTTATTTAATTTTTTCCTATTATATTTTCAGTGAAGACCTATTTTCTTAAAAATTTTTTACTTGTTGATGGACATTTATTTTATTCACTTACTTATATGTGGTGCTGAGAATCGAACCCAGTGTCTCACACATGCAAGGCAACCACTCTACCACTGAGATACAACCTCAGCCCTGTGAAGACCTATCTTAATCTCTGAAGTGTTATTGACGTGTTTAAAACATTTATATTCAATGTAACTATCAACACAGTTGGTCTTAAATCTACCATATTATTGGTTTTCCATTTGTCAGTTTGGTTCTTTATTTCCTGTTTCTACTTCTTCAGCTTCCTTTGGGACATATTATATTTTTATGATTACTTTTATCTCCATTATCAGCTGATTATGTATGTATAATTATTTTGTTTTAAGGTTTCTTTACAGATTGTAACATGTATCTTTATACAGACTACCTTTAAATAATTTCCATTTATTCTTATTAAAGGAGCTTTTCAATAATGAAAAGGAAAATGGACTGTTGAAATCTACTAATAAGCAAAATCATTTTTAAAGAGGTATATATATATATATATATATCAGGAGAAACAACAAATACCAGACTTCTTGTCAGAAAGTTTGCAAATCAAAAGATAAGAGCAGCACCTTTAATAAACTAGAAGATGAAAATTAGAACTCCATACTTAGAATCTTTAAAAAATGGTGAAATAAAGACTTTTCCAGACAAACAGAAGCTGAGATGTTTTGAGGACAAAAATTTGTATCACAAGAAATATTAATGGAAGTTATTAATACCAGATATCAAAATGAAATTTGGAATAAAAGGTGTGAGATATGATGACTCTGTGGGTAAATATAAATGATAGTTTATCTCATTTTTTTAACTCTTTAAAAGTTAGTTGTCTCGCACTGGGGTTGTGGTTCCATGGTAAAGCACTTGCCTAGCATGTGTGAGGCACTAGGTTCGATTCTCAGCACTACACCTAAAAATGAATAAATAAAGATATTGTAGATATTGTATCCACTACAACTAAAAATATGCTTTTTCGTGGTGACTAGGCCTTTGTCTGTGGCTGGAACTAGGAAAGGAAAATATACAGTTTTGTGTTAACAGAGGGAAACTGCCATCTTAGCATAGCACCTTTGCAGCAGGGAGAGCAGATTCCACTTTTCTTCTTGGTGTAGACCTTAAACAAATAAGGGCATAGGAAACTCTTAACCCACTAAGGTAAGAGGAGCTGTAAGTATACCCCCATCCTATTGATTCTGTTTGTTTTGGCTTTGATGGGTAGCGGGCACAACCAGTAAATTGTATTGCCACTGCAGCCCCATTAGCTCTGCATTAAGGAAAATGTCTTGAAGAAAAACAGAGTATTGACTACCAAACCAGCGTCCAATATTTCTTTGTCATCATTGTTCATGTTTTCCTTTAATGACTTCATTGTTATTGTAATAGGAATTTTAGAAAGGCTATGAAGGCTGTATTAGAGATTATAAGCATTATGTGATCTTAACCCAGAAATCCATTTTGGAAATTTTAGTAAATAACCAGAGTTGATTCAGAACAGGTGAATTAGATAACATGTCTAAGGATCCAATGATGGAATATTCTCTCTGATTTGAGGATGCTAACTCACAATAAGAGGGGAGGTAGGGAATAAGAGAAGTACTTTGGATTAGATAAAGGGGAATGAAAGGAAGGGAGAGGGAATGGGAATAGGAAAGACAGCAGAATGAATCAGACATTACTTTCCTATGTTCATATATGAATGCACAATCAATGTAACTCCACATCATGTACAACCAGAAGAATGGGAAGTTGTACTCCATGTATGTATGATATGTCAAAATATTTTCCATTGTCATGTATAAGTAAAAAGAACAACAACAAAAAGACTTAGATAAAGAGATTGCTATGGTTTGGACATTCTTGTCCACTGAAGGCTCACATGCTAAAGGCTTGATGATACCCAGCCTTTGCCACTACTGTGAGTTGTGGAAACGTGAAGAAGTGGGCCTACCAGTAGGTCTTCAGGTCATTGGTGATGCGTCCTTGAAGCCAGTAGTGGGGTCCCAGCCTTCCCCGCCACCAGGGGGACAGTTTTGCTCCATCAGGTTCTGCCACAAGGGTGTGCTGCCACAGGCCAAAGCAAAAGGACCAACTGATGATGAACTGAAGCCTCTGAAACCACAAATCAAAATAGACCTTCTCTCTTTATAAGTTGACTATCTTGGGTATTTTTTATAGAGAATGAAAGTATTCTAACAACGAGGTAGATGGCTATGGACTCCTGGAGATTAGTTAGCTTACATATGACAGATACCAAGCTAAGCCCTGTGCTATCTTCTAAGAATTGGCTTGCTCTACCAGAGGGAACCACTGAACTGAAGCAATCTTGTTAAGATGTTCAAACATCATAAAACACAGAAAATTAAAGTGTGCTTAAGATACACAAAAATACAAATGTATATATATTAGCTTTAGAAACAAAACCTAATGATTAAGAAATATTTTGGAAAAATAGAAAATAATATTTAAAATAGAAAAGCCTTTTGTTCTAATGTTAGGTTGTAAATTAAACAGTCTATATTATACTTCCCAGGGGAAATTACTTACAAATTTTGAAGTGTTTGAAACCTATACTATGATCAGAAATATTCAATATAAATGTCTTCAACTGAATATTAATGCTAGGGAAAGTCAAATAAAAAGCTAACATGATTATGAGCATTCCAGTTTAAGAGATTTAAAACTAAAGAAGAAAAAATTAAATTATGTAAATATCTATTATATGGGGTTTTATTTCATTATTGTTGTTTTAATAGAAGTTTGAAGTTCCTATCAATGAATAAGGGTGGAAACCAAACCAAACAAGCCAAGCTATACCAAATCTCTTAGGAAATAATAAGTTTATGATGGCAGTAAAAATAAGACTTAATGAGTAAAGTTTATTTGTTAATGACAAAATAAGTAGGACATAGTGAACCAATATTTTATTCTCCTCTAAATGATTAAGATCATATTCCTTCTGACTGTTTAAAGAAGTGAGGGGAAAATACCCAGCCCTCTGTTAATACTTTTATAACTTCTAGAAGAAATTCTTACTGATTCTAGTTTGTGAGTTGGTCATTTAGTATTGTAAGTGCACCTTTAAACCATTAACCAAAAAGAAATAAGATTAATTATTGACATTTTGTAAGATAGAATCCATTTCAACACCCCATAAAGCAAGACAAAATGACTATGAATGTAAAAAAAATCACAGAAAAATATTAAGGGAATTATTATAGATTATATATATTGAATCAACAAAATTGAGGTGAACAGAGTTGCAAAAAGACACTCAAAGAGTTTCAGGTGATGATAACATGGTTACAACAGGTAGTTGATTCACTCTTTAAGTCTTTCGGAATTAATACTGAAAACATTTAAAATATGTAGCAATTAACAGTTTCAGAATTACCTAGAGTATACCATCCTAATATCTAAAATAGCTATTGAGACAAAATGTTCTATTAATTTCCCATCTTGACATTGCTCTTAAGTCAGGAGTAATGATTTCACCTGTCTAGTTGGAACTCAGAACTCTCCAATTTCTGAATCATAACTTTAAAGTATGCTAAACAATGTAAGTACTCATGTGATCCTTTGGCTAATAGAATTACAGCAAAATGCTTTACCTAAATCTGGTCCTATACACCAAGGGTCATAAACTCAAATGACTGCAGGGTACTAACAGAGAACATAAAAGTCTGATTGGGACAAGAGGTGCTGAACCATGTGGATCTGTTCCAAATGTGATATGCACTTAGCTGCACTGTGCAGACCAAACCCCAATCCCCCAGAGCCACTTGCCACCAGCATACAACCTCTGCTCTACATATCACCATCTCTACCACCTGGAAGCTACCAGGAAGGTCAATTACAATGGGCAATGTTTCATCTGTAAGTATAAAATCCTGCAAGAGTCAATAGTGCGGTTTCTAATTTAGGGTCTGTGATTCAGAATGTTGTATGTTACAGAAAGTAATGGTGAAGGAGGAACATGTGAGGATATTCTTATGTTTTTATTTGAATGGCTTCTTTAGTTACATTTGATAAGAATCTTTAATTAGCCTTTTCTAACCTCTGCTTTCACCAGCAGCAGTAAATTACATGAGTTGCCTTGTCCTTTGAACAGACAAGTCTTAAAATAAGAATAACGCAAGAATCTAAGTATATAAGTCCTTGCATTAAGAGCTTTGATGATTGTAGTTAATGGAATCAAAAAACATTAGTGCAATTGGAAAGTATTACCAGTCTGTAATATTTTTAAGCAATCATGAATTCATTCTAGAAATATGGTTTGTGTACTTACTGTATGACAGGTTCTGGGAAATCAGAATTGAGTAAAACTCATTGAGAAGCTCATTAACTGAGTTTATTAATTAATTATTTGTAGGTTAAACAACTAATATTAAAAATAATCTTGTATGGGGTCAATTTAGGTAACTTTTGTAAAAATACATCCATAACTTTTTCCATAGTCTCTCACAACCACATTGGTAACCTTGGGCCTGTATATCACCTCTTTTTGTTAATTTTGTGATTTTTTAAGAGAAAAAACTGTATCCATCCTGAATGTTAAATGCCTTATTATATAAATAAAATGGGGCAGTAAATGCAAAAGACTTCAAAAACAGCAAAGTGCTGTATAAATGTAAAAGATTATCAGTTGCTGTTTCTTGCTTTGGTTAAGGATGTTGGAGAATTATAAATGAAAATGTTTATGTATCCAAGATCAACAATATGAAATTGCAAATACCAATACTATTTTAAGGGTAATTAAGCAATATATCTGAATTGATATGACAACTCTTGATACAATTTTTTGATAATTAAGATGTCACACTGGTTTTAATCCTTTCAAAAATACTCAGAGAATAAGCCACATTCTGACAGTTAGTAACATTTTATAACAATGGAAAATTTCCCCTGATCATCATATTAATTGTTAGGGCAAATATAAAAAATTAAACATGAAAAGGAAAGCAAATATCATCTAATCCTTTTAAAGAAACCAAACTGATAAAATATTAGTTAAATTGAATCTAGGACAAGAATTTACAAAATAGAATATTATAGAAGAGTAAATTAAAAAATTAAGAGGAAGAAAATTTTGTTCTCCCTTTAAATCACATAATTTTACCATGCATTGACTAATTAGTTCAATTTGTCGAAATTATTTTTTCTTTCTTAGTGACTAGGCATCTTACTTACTATTTGGAGGCAGCATGCTTCAGTTTGAAGTAAATTTTCACTATTTTTAAACTCTAAATTATGTCATTATTCTTTTACATTTTATTTTTATAATTTATTTTTAAAATAAACTGATTTCTAAACAGTATGCTAATTTATCTATGTGTCTCCTATTTTTTTGTTGTTTTTTAAAATCTTTTGTTTACTGACATTTTTATTTTCTTATGCCATCGTCTATTTCTTAAAGGTTCCGGATCATTATTTGGCATTACTACAAATAATACTTTGCTAAAGGAGAGAAACTTTCACAGAGTAGTGTGGACTTATATACTATTTGCTTCTTATATAATTTAACTTCAGCTACAAAATGGATTGATTATAAGATAACTCTCCAATAGGATTGATGGGAAAGTAAAGAAGTAAATGATGATTTCAGTAGAACAGTTTCACAAATGAGAACTATAATCCATACTCCCATTCCCACTGCCATCAAACCTGCCTGCCCAGTGCAGTGTAGCATAAAAGTGGCATGTGTCTTCAATGCACAATGGCACATCATCAATGGATTAATTTTATAGAGTTGTTCTGATGTGAAAATGATTTCTTGCTAAATTTATCTACAACTCCACATTTAGAAATGTGATTTTTTTTATCCTAAATCTTTATTGTTGGATAATAACAGACTATACATACAATTTTTTAAAAATTATATTCTACCTTTAATATAAGAAACTACAATTGAATTATAACCATGTGATATTACTTCAATATATATTTCATTTCATGTCAACACAGGTAAGTTAAGAAATCATAGTTAATTAGCTAATATCTGCACCAACAGGGAAAGTCACTGCAGACAGTCATAAAGACATACAGATATAGCTATGTTGAATTAGCAATTCAAATACTACGAGTGCTATAGCTACTGATGACATGATTTCTTAAGAAGTTGAGGAAATCTTTGACACCACCAGAAAAAAAAAAGAATTTAAATTGTTTCTTGATTTGTGTTGTTACAAACCTAGACAATACACTATTTTTACTCTTTCCTTTACTGAACAAGTCATTGTGAATCTTCTGGTACACTAAAATTCAGGTATCATCTCAGTCATTTTGTTGTTGTAATTGTTTTATTTATATATTTTTTTACTTTGGGATTTTTTTAAGATGAGCTTATTTTTATTGAAATGTAACACATGAAGTTCATAGCTTGATAAGCTTTCACTTAGTGAACACACTAGTACAATCGGCACCCTTTATTTAGGTTAAGGAACATTATGGAACCAGGCTCAGGATGCTCCTTTTGTTCCCCATCTCAGTCACTATGCCCCTCCCTCTCAAAAGTAAATCCCATTCTGATATCTAACAACATAGATTAGTAATTTTGCTGATTTCTAACTTACATTTGTACTCTTCCATGTCTGGCTCCTTTTACTCAATTTTGTATTTATAAAACTCATCCCTATTGTTTGATGTAGAAATTGCCTGTTCATTTTTCTTGCTGTATAGGTTTTCATTGTATAAATATGTTACAATATATCTATGCTCTACTGTTGATGAAAATTCAAATCGGGACCAGTTTGAGGCTACCAGAATATAATCCTCCTACAAACATTCTTACATGTATCTTTCGTGAACCTACAAGCACATTTTTATTGTCTATATAAAATGAAGTGGAAATGCAGGGGCATAGGAATATGGGTTTATTCATTTTGGTAGATATCACTAAACCATTTTCCAAAGCAATTGGATCAATTTATTTTTTTTATCCACCAAAGTGAAGGAGTTCTGGCTGTTCAAAATTATCACCTAGGTTTTGTTTGTTTGTTTTGTTTGGTAGTGGGGGGTTGAACTGAGGGCTCCTTAACCACTGAGTCACATTCCTGACCCTTTTTTTATGTTTTGTTTCAAGACAGGGTCTCACTGAGTTGCTTAGGGCCTTGCTAACCTGCTGAGGCTGGGTTTGAACTTGCAATCCTCCTGCCTCAGATTCCTGAGCTTTTGGGATCACAAGCATTCATCACTGCACCCATCTTATCTCCTACGTTTTATGTGTCATTTTTGTAACCATTCTAACAACCAAAATGCTAATATAACCAAGATATAAGAAGCTAAAAGTAAATTATAATTACGTTTACTTCAACATATTTCATATCATGTCTGCACAGTAACTAATTTCCAAAACCCTTCTGAAGGTGGTACTATCTCTACTGAGCATATAGATTATCTCTTAATTCCCTTTCAACAGAATGATGTTTTTACAATTATATGAAAATAATAAGTTAACAAAATTCAGTATACAAACTGAAGGCTTAACATAAGGTTAACATAAAACATCTGAATTCAATCCTGTTTCAGTCACTTTATGTATCCTAAATTTAAGACACATTGTTTAATTTCTATGTGCTGCTTTCCCATCCTAAAGAATGGAGTGTTGATAGTATTTACCTCAAATAGGGGTTGGAAAGATAAAAATCAGTAAATAGATATGTGAAATAATCAAACTCATGTTTGGAATAGATCTGTCAGGGGATATTTTAATTTTTTTAACAAGTAATATTTCCATTAACTAAAGAATTCTCACAATATTTAGAGAGAAGTTTTAATCATGTAAGACTGTTCAAGTCTTACTTTTACAATTAAAATTTTTTTTGTTATAAAAGTATTTTAAAATTCTGTGGTTAAAATATAAATTTTGTGGTTAAGCCTTACATTTACAATGACTTTCCAAAATAAGCCTGGGTAATTTCTTTGCCCTCTATCATTAAATTTTAGGAAATATTCAGGAAGGGTATGTAAGCATAATAAGCACATTCAACACTTTTTTTATTCCACAAGGGATTGAACCCAGGGTCACTTAATCACTGACTCACATCTCCAGTCCTTTTTATATTTTATTTTGAGACAGGGTCTTGATAGGTTGCTTTTGGCCTCACTAAATTGCTGAGGCTGGCCTCGAATTTCCTGTCTTTATGCAGTCACTGGGATTATTGGCGTGCACCACCAACTCAGCCCATGTGCATCACATTTGGAGGTATAATTCTCTATGAGGGCTTTGCCTGGTCTTATAAGGCTCAGGTGGCACCTATGTTTCATTATTCTCCTTGACTTATAGGGATGTAAACATTACCTGCCGTTTAGTCCTTAAAGCATGAGCACAACATTTAAATATTTCCAGGTATTTCTGTCTAGCAGATCAACTCTTCTCGTTCCATAAGGTTTCTAGTCACTGAAGAAACCTTGAAGCCAAAGATTAAAATCTATTTATTTTTATTTCACCTATACACAGTGTTTAAAATAATACCTAGTTAATAATACTTGATTTTTATACTAATGTGTTATTGAGACATAATATATGTGCATCTTTATGGGGCACATTATGGTAATTTGATACACGTATACAATGTGGAATTATCAAATCAGGACAATAAGCATCTCTTCAACCATTAATCTTTTTCATGTGTTGGAAATTCTCATAGAAATTTAATTTCCTTCTGATTCCATTCTGATAATGAGAAATCCATGTTCTTTTGCAAATAGAATATCAGTGTGTTTCACTAACATTTAATGAGATCTAATATGGTCAAACTGTATTGTGCAATCATTTCTGCCCCTACATAATACTAACTGGATATCTTCCAAAACCTATTGGGCTATTTATGCCATTTGTTGTCTTAAAATGTTACATTTGCCAATTATCACCTAAAATTTGTTCCAGAGGTTGCTTCTGTTTATATCCAGCATTTTAACTTTTCAGTAAATTAGAAGGTCCTTCTTTTGCTACAAAATTTACAAATTGAAAATGCCTTAGGAACATTTTAAAAACTAAAAAGTTATAAATGAATCCATTTACAATAATCCATGTATAATTTTCTGTCTCAAGAGAAAAAAATCAGAAGGCTCTAGAAATTATGCTATGATTCTGAGAACACAAATGTAAGAGGATAGAGCTAGGGAATTGAGATGGGAAAGAATTCTAAACATTTTGAAATAGGTACTTTCAGTATATTTTGAGAATATAATATTTCCTTTGTTATTTTGCTATATATTTCCAAAGAGGAAATGAATCCAAGTACTTGAGTTACCCTGCTTGGATGTGACTTCATTCCTTTATGTAAATATAATAGGAATTTGCTAATGCTAATCAAAGTATGTTTTTCTCTTTAGTATTTTGCCACATTTTATACATGAGCAGAATCCAAATTATGAATAACAATGCAAATTTTACTTAAAATATGTAATATGTATTAATAATAAAGACTAGGTATATATTCTAAATTCTCCATTGTTATTTGGCTAGCTGACATTATCAGTAGTTTTATCTTTATTGCCATTCTCAAACATCATAGTCATGCCCACTAATTTTAAAGTTTTAGCTTTGAAAGGTATAACTGTTGTTCCTCAAATCTATCAGTCAACATTTGCTTCCATCTCTGTATACGGTTTTGAAAGTGAAGATGATTTTTCTGAGAATTTGGGAGTCTTCAGTCTCCCACAGTCAGAACGCTTCTTTGGAAGATCTCACCATAGAAGATCAATTAGCTACAAAATTTTAGCAAAGATGAAATTGTTCTTCAGCACCCCCACTACATTTTCTTGCCTGCTAGTCTCTTAGACATCTCACCTTAACAATCTAACTCATATTCTAAAAATAACGAGGTCTCCCCATTAATTTAGGGCCTAACTGTTTTGATTTGTCTATTCATTGCAGGATTTCTTAAAAAGCTCATTACAATCATTTTGAAAGTTATTTTACAGAGACGTTTACATTTGTAATAAAGTTTAAAGGACAGCCTTCTTCCCTCATTGAACAAGCACTACCAACTGTTAACTAGTGGGCTGGTACCTACCTGTCTTACTGGTCTTGGGATCCCCAGAGTTTAGCTTAGTGACTGGCACACAGAAAGGATTAAAAGTTCATCATTAAACTGAATAAATGCAGCTGATGATTGGCAACGGGGTTTATTCCTATTAACGAACTCCTAACATCTTCTGTTCAATCTTTACAGCTAGACTCCAAGTCTCTCAAGTACTGGGAACTTTTCTTTCTTATGAACCTGAGCACGAGACTTTGCATATAATCCTTGATAACTCCTTATTTGTTGAAATTTAATGTCACTATTGGAAAGTAAAATATGAAGAATAAAATAAGAGGAATATAAAAAGTACAATAGGATTGGGTTACTGGAAGGGCAGAAGAAAACAGCTGACAAAGTAAAGGGTCCAGCTTCTTGAGCAACAGTGGAGCTTCTGGTGTGCAGGTTGCCTTAGCAACTTCGGGAAACGCCCCGCCCCCCCACCGACCCCTCAACCCGGGTCCGACCCCCAACCCCGGGTCCAGTTCCAAGTTCCACCTCACTCCATGTAGGTCCTCCTCCGCCTACAGGATTTTCTTACTGTTGACCCAAAAGCCAGTAGGGCCTAGGGTCCTACTCTCTATGCTCATACGATTTCTGCCTGACTAAAAATATGACTTAAATTAACTGAACTTAGAAAAGCGGTACTTGTATATAACCAATACTTTTTTTTCATCAGCGACAGAATTCTAAAATCAGAGGTCTTGGTGACTTTGGACCCTTGCCAACCGTGAGAATAGGGGAACAGTTTTCAGGCAGCTCTTTAGACAGCACAACTTTAGAGGGCCCCAGTTTGCTGAGGGAGACGTGGAGCTGAGTGGGGCGGGGCCCAGACGCTTCCTCACTGGTGAGGGTGCTGAGCTACTCCGCCAAGTTGGCGAGGGGTGTCTGCCCAGACCTACTCCACCATGTAAGTCTTTGCTTACCAGCCGCCCCAGTCCCTGATACCCTGCCGAAGCCTAATTCTCTCCCTCGCTCTTCCTCAGGTCGAAGGTTTCCTTTAAGATCACGCTGACGTCGGACCCGCGGCTGCCATATAAAGTGTGAGTCGCTGTGCCGCGGCGGGGGACGCTGGGCTGGGCGGGCCGGTGCTGGGCTAGACGTGGTCGAACCTTTCATACAACTCCCACCCCACGCAGCTTGCTTCCCTTTTCTCCCTTTGCCCTGACCATTTCCTTCCAGGAACCTTTCCCGCTGGAACCCGAAAGGAGAGGTCCCCGGCATGCTCCCCTGAGTGACAGCTGGGTCCTCGCACGAGGGTGGGGCAGGGCAGTGTGAATCTATTATCCGAGCTCTCTCGGAATTCTTGTGGTGGGCGAGTGGAGCCGGAGGATATTTGAATAAGGCTCTGGTCCTCTTGAACAGCCCCTCACTCCTGGTGATTAAAGGCCTGGCGCCACTTTGGCCAGCTGTTAAGGAAGTTAGGGAAGACTTCCCAGACCAGACTCTGAAATTACTTAACTGCTTGTTGTCAGGTTTTTTTTTTTTTTTTTTTTTTTTTTTTTTTGCTGTATGACTCAACCAGATATCAAAAAGTAATGAGCCTCAAATCACACACTTCCTTATGCTTAGAGTTAAAAAAAAAAAAAAAAAAACCGTAAAGGATTAATTTTCGGCACTGTCTTAGGGATACTACATTCTCTCCTTTCAGCTGATTTACTCCAATATCTCTTCTGCAAGACTTTTTTAAAATCCATTGATCCCAGTTACTTTTTATTCTGTCACTCTCCACTCCACCTGTGTGCCATACCGCACTCATTTCTTCCTTATCCAGTTTATAGTTCGTGGTCCATTTTTAAATCCTTCTCTTGCAGGTGACCTCAATTCTGATGTCCCACTCTTTCTCTGGCTTGTTTTGCTTCGTGAAACACCATCCCTTAACTATTTTCGTTCTATATTTGTGACTGAATATTCCTGGAAAAAAATACATAATTAAACTGATGGACTTTATATAAAATTAATGAAAAGCACTCTATTCCTCGAGTGTGCTCATTTTCCTCTTTATTGTCAAAAAGGATTTATAAAAATTTCAAATTTTCCACAACTCCTTTTCCCTTTGCTATCAAGCCAAAAGAGAGGAATTCTCTCATCTTTCCATCCCCTAATTTGTAAGTTTACTACAACACCTATAAAACCATAATTTCCCCTGTACATTTACAGTGGAAAACATGTCTGCCCCTATGAAAAGCTAGTGGTTCCACTTAAACTCAAAACCCCCCATATATTTTAGTTTTTCAGGATTAGAGTAGGTGAAGTTATGAGACCTCTCTCTCAACTGTATTATTCTCATCAATGTGTAGGTGTACTTGATAAAAGAATGAGGAGGGGAAAGCACAGAGTAGGACAGTATCAATAGCTGTAATTGTGCCTGAAACATTGTAGCAGTTAAACTAATTTATAGTTAACTAAATGAAATTAGTAGGCGTCACTGTTTAGTGTGTGTTTAAACTGTAGGGGAAATCTATTGCTTACTTTGTAAAATATCATATTGCCAGTTGAGATTTTTTTAGACAAATGACTGCCCTTTAGAATTCTTTTTTCTCTGCCACACTCCCTCAAAACAAAAGAAAGGGAATTAAAAAAATATATACCCATTTTAATTATTTAAACAGTGTTTTGGAGGGGCAAAGTGGTGACAGCCAAGAAATCCATTCACGTTTTTCTAAAAGTCAATGGATGACTGATCCAATGATTCTTATATTAGAGATCTGTAGACTGAGGAACCTGGATATATACAGAGAATGTTCCATAACGGTAGTTGATATTAAGATTAAAGATTTATGTGGTGATGGCACATTTCTTCAAAGAGAAATATTGACTTGCCAATCTGTTTTGACCCTACTTCAGAGATATTCCTTTTCTATTTTTAATCATTCCAATTTATTTTATCTTAGGAACATATTATTATTATTATTATTATTATTTACTTTTAAAAACTTTGTCATTAGGTGTTTTCTTCGTTTATATTATCAATTTCATTTTCCATTTTTAAATTGGAAAATTCATAGAGATAGACCTTGTAACTAAGTCATTATAAAACAGTCTGTTCAATGGTGTTCTTTAATATAGTTGCTATTAACAAAATTATACATCCATCCCCAAAGTGTTATTTTAGATTATATTAAGCCCTTTTAAATTATATTAAACCCTTTTTCAGATACTGGTGAAAAAAATCACTTTATTATTATCATTTTTCCATAATAAACTGACTCATTTTTTGGATTTGGTCTATTTCAGTCATGATTATTAAGAGTGCACAGGAGAGTTCAGCAAAAGCTTTATGATTTAATCATATCTCCCAGGTGACCTTTTTATAATGAAAACGGTAACACATTGCCACATTGGGTTAAAAAAAATGTTTATTAGATGAGAGTCAGAAAAGTGGGCTGAGGACCAAGGAGAGATTTAACCTTTTGAAGTCCATCTCCAGAAAGAATTAGCCAAAAAAGTAAAAATAAATGGGTGAGGTAGCACATGCCTATAGTCCCAGCAGCTCGGGAGGCTGAAGCAGGAGGATCATGAGTTAAAAGCCATCCTTAGCAAAAGTGAGGCAGTAAGCAACTCAGTGAGACCCTGTCTCTAAATAAAATACAAAATAGGGCTGGGGAGGTGGCTTAGTGGTCCAGTGCCCCTGAGTTCAATCCCTAGTACCTCCTCTCCCCCAAAAAAGTAAAAATACGTAAATTTATATCTGTAGTCATTAGCTTTCAAATTTAAAGTTTTAAAAGTTTTAAAGTTGAGTTCTCATTCTAAGGCTATTTGCTGCCTTTTAAAAGTTTTATAGTTAATAAAAATAGTACTGCCAACAAAACAACTAACTTTGAAACTGAAAAGACAGTTTTGTCTAGATCACCTACAATGGAAGAAATAACAAAAAAGGTGCTTTAAAAAGAAATCCAAGTTTTTAACATTCTTTAATTCTTCTTCCAGACTTAGTGTTCCTGAGAGTACACCTTTTACAGCTGTCTTAAAATTTGCAGCAGAAGAAGTAAGTATGGAAATTGTAATAACATTTATGTAATATACTTTTGCAGTGAATTTCAAAAATTTTGAGTTTGTGGGTTCATTGCTAGGTTTATGCTAGAAAAGTATTGTAAGTACAGTGAAAGTTAAGGTTTACTTTTTAGACCAAAAAAAAAAAAAAAAAAAAATTGAACAAATTGTCTTACCAGTCTCATAGATCTGTTAAAAATTATAAAGAGAACTTTCCTTGAAATTGAAGGCATGAAGATGTGTAAATTCTTTTTTATAAAAATAACTTTATATCACCCTAAATTTCGTATACTGATTTTTACAAGTTTTGATTCTGAAATTATATTTTTAAAACATTTTTATCAAAGCTTATGGATTGTCAGTAAAATTGTTTTGAAAAAAATTACCTAGTTTTAAAAGATGGAGTTTTTGAAGTAAGCCAATCCTAAAAAAACAAAGGCTGAATATTTTCCCTGATAAGTAGATGATTATATATAGTGGGAGTGAGAGAAGAATGGAGGAACTTTAGATTACGTAGAGAGAAATGAGAGGGGTGGGTATGAAAAATGGTGAAACGAGACAGACATCATTACTCTATGGACATGATTTAAAAGTAAGACATTAGGGTAACTACAAACTTTGTAGGATTCTTAGTTTTAAAAGTTTGAGTTGGTCTGTGATTAATTTGGTATTTCATCAAAGCTCTTTTAAGAGTATTACTTCTATAAAATATTTTCTAAGTATTTCAAAATTTAAACATCTTAAATCTTTAAAAGGATATTTACAATTAATGTACCACAGAGTATAATTCTTTATTAGCTACATAATTTGTCTAGTAATTGTTCTTATGCATAGTTCTTATTTTAAAACCTGATTCTTTTAATTCATAATTTAAGATAAACCTTTAGTTGTTTTTCTCAGTTATGTATATATGATCCTTCTACATAGCAGTGTTAACCTTTGTGCATGCCTAGAGCAAAACCACACATAAAATGTACCAGTACAACTAAACCAAAGCCATGAAAAACTGAGATCGTAACCAGTAGTGTAAGAAACACTTCTTGAAGTTGAATGAACTATATTAGCACTGTATTAAAGGCTTTTGAGAAAACCACTAATTTAATATAAATAAATGTTTTTTCAAACTTGGTCACAAAACTCGATGATAGTATTTTATAAAATTAGTCGATATAGATGTGCTTAATAAATATTTGTTGAATTAAACGAATAAAGACATGACCACACTTTGTCAACTGCAGGTTGAGCAGTTGAGCATTAAGAGATGGTGTCTGCCTTATCTACCAATAAGTTCCATGCCTCATCTCATTGATTCGGAAAGTACATATTTTTATAACATCTCTGAAATAGGTCAAGCGTGTCTTCCTATCACTGTTGCCCATGTGGCAGTGACCTGTACCTAACTGAACTCCGTAGTTATTTCCTAGCAACATAATTGGAATATTCTAATCCCTTGAGATCTGCATCAACAAATCTATTAAGGAGAATTTGAGGAAGGAATACCAGCCTTGGTGGTTATCTGAAATCTTTTGGAGGTACTCTCATTAAACATAAGAGAGCATCTGTTTGAAACTTGCCATTTCTTTTTTTTTTTTTTTTTTTTTTTCCTGGTTTAACATATTTATTTTATTTTTAATTATTTTTTTTTTTTAATTTTTTACAGACTGCATTTTGATTCGATGTACACAAATGGGGTACATCATTTCATTTCTATGGTTGCTGTGAAGAAATTTTAGGAGTATTTTCATCCACTGTGCTTATATTTTTTGCCTATGTAGGAAAATTATGTATGATAAAGATAACATGTCTAAGCCAAAAGAATAGATACTGATTGGGCCATAGAATGACAGTGTTTTCCTTTTGTATAATACATAAAATAAGGGGTATTTTCTAATCATTGGTATCCTAAATGCAGTCAAATGCATTATTTAGAGTACAGTGCTGTTCATTAAAGAAAAGCAAATTGTGCTTGCTTTAATGTCACTTATTCTGAGAGATTAATCACATACATTGTAGGATTATCCTGTCCTTGTTATTCATCTTTGTTACACGTTTTTTTTTTCTTTCCTTTCTCCCTTTTAGTTTAAAGTTCCTGCAGCAACAAGTGCAATTATTACCAATGGTAAGAATTCACCTTAAAACTGTTTATTACCTCAGAGATATATGTTTAAAATGAATCAATTAATAATAACTTAAATTCAAATATATATTAACATAAATGATAAAGTTAATGGTAAGCACTCTGTCATGGTATTGTTTATAATTAGCTCTGTTCAGTTTCTTTGTACTTCTGCTATAAATACAACTTTAATACCTGTTGCCTTTTCACTTCATGTGAGATTATTACTGAAAGTACCTTTATTATTTAGCAAGTTTTTCACAAAAAACAAATAGCACATTGGAAAATGCTGTATAATACAGGAAATTAAGCAAGCATGTTCCTTTACTATGCCTTGCTTTACCTTTCCTGGTAGAAAACTCCTACAAACTTGAAATACTTTATCCAGTTAGGGGTACAGTTGAAAATCTGAATGTCTTTGAATACTGTTAAAAAGTTAATAAGCATGATGGAATTAGTCTTATGAGAATTAGTGAGATAAGAAAATGAGGAGTAAAGCTTGCATGGAGGATTTACTGTCTTCAAGTGTACAGATTAATATAAATAGGTACTAGTGAGTGGTTTATGTCCAGTTAGGATTAACTAAGAGGAGGTGGGTTTAAAGTATGGTAGCATTGATGTAACTTAAGTAAGTCAGAATTTTTCACTATGAAATATTCTGCATGTTGTTACAAAAGTGTTTTCTGTTTATAAGAAAGCTTGCCTACTTTCTGTAAAGTGTTAGGTTCACAAATGTTTAACTCAGGAAAATATTTTGAAACTTTCAAACAGTAATTGGAACTTGAACTTTGTGTACTTTACCATCCTTAAGATTTTATACCTCAAACCAGTATAGAAGTGATTAATGGCATACTTAAGATGCCTTTAGCTTTTTAGAAGAAATGACAAATTTTTTATGCTTTGAAGCAAAATAGAATTAAAAACTGTTTTCCATAGAATTTGTTAGATTCATCATATTGACAGATATTTTTGTCTAATACAGCAGTGTATATAAATACATAATTATAGATTTAAACAGGTAACTTACCTGGAAGATTGTTGCTCATGTTCTGAGATTTAAATTATTGACTTGTACCTTAGTTATATAGCAGCATTATTTTGGTAACTCTCTTCTGATTCCTATTAAACCATTTAATCTTTAGAAATAACTTACATGATTTTATGACTTATTTTCTAGATGGAATAGGAATAAATCCTGCACAGACTGCTGGTGAGTATGTATTTGAAAATCATGAAGTGTGAATGGGATTGTATGTCTATTGATGCTGAGTGTTTAATTCATTCTAATTAAAGATTTCAACAGGACGTAGCTATTGTTTAGGGATTATATAGCAATCTGAGTAATAATTTTGTTTTATTATGTATATAGGTTATATGTTTTTGTCTATAAGAACAGAAAACCTGAATAGTAGTGGCTTAAGCTTTAAAGCTTTTAATTAATACATAACACAATGTCTGAAGGTAAGATTGTATTCTCATGGAAATGATGATTTTGACCTCTTAAGGTGGTTTTGAGGGAATCCTTACACTAGTTTGAATTATGCATCCTTAGCATTCAATAGGTCCTAGCTATTTTTATTTCAAAGAACACAGTTATTTACATGTACCAGGGTTGAGTCCACACTACAAACTTCAAACTGTTAACATAATTCAGAGTAACACATTGATGTTCTAACCAAAATGCAGTGTAAAAGTGTAAATTGGTGAAATTTAGCCTATAGAAAGTGAGGAATGATTTAAAATTGTAAATTTTTGTTAAAAATAGTCTTAAATCTTATAAAAAAATAACTTTAGGACTGGGGATATAGCTCAGTTGGTGGAATGCTTGCCTTGCATGCACAAGGCCCTGGGTTCAGACCCCAGCACCATAAATAAGTAAATAAATAAAATAAAATAAGTAAATAAATAAATAAAATAACTATTTTTAAAATATGTTCTTGTAGGTCAATAGTCTAATTCTAATGTTCTGAAATTACATATGATTTAATATAATGTAACCTTATTCTTAAACAGTAGTTACTTTTAAATTATATTCTAAGGTACTTTTGTATTATAATAAAAAAAAGTTTCCTCAAAGGCTATTGGTGAAATTTAGCCTATAGAAAGTGAGGAATGAGGGGCTGGGGAGATAGCTCAGTCGGTAGAGTGCTTGCCTTGTAAGCACAAAGCCCTGGGTTCGATCCCCAGCACCCAAAAAAAAAAAAGAAAGTGAGGAATGATTTAAAATTGTAAATTTTTGTTACTTAAATCAATAGTTTTAATTCAATTTTTTTTTAATTTAAAAGGGCTTTTATGGAATATTGTGAGGCATTTTATTGTATACATGTATTTAAATGTAGTAAGTAAAGGTTTTGTCTTATTTTAGAAATTTTGTGTAGTGTATGTTAATTTGAGTTCTGCTTACTCAACAGTATGCTTGTTAGATTGCATATCAAAATTAAATTGTGTATATCACTGGGCATGAAGAAAATCTCAGTGACCAATTGACCCAGAATAGATTCAGAGTATCTAGATTTTTGTCACTTGTGTAAGTTTTGTCACTTGTGATAATTTAGATTTTTTTTTTTTTGTCTTTAGGTATTCAGTTGTGTATTAAGTCATGTGTTCATGATGAAATTAATTAATTCTTGTTATTTGCTGATTGTATTTGTTAGTATTTTCATGACTGGTGTTCCTATTTAAAATTTTAAAGCAAGCATTTGTTGTTTGTAAAGATATGGAAAGAATAGGAACAAAAATTAAAAAGCTTGGAACTAAGTCAAGTGTGGTGGTACACACCTGTAATCCCAACTACTATATAGGTCTGAGAGGCAGGAGGATGGCAAGTTCAAAACCAGCCTCAGCAAATTAGCAAAATACTGTCTCAAAATTTGCAAGAAGGAGAGGAGGAGTCCTGGGGATATAGCTCCATAGTAGGGTGCTCCTGTGTTCAATTCCCCAATACCACCAAAAAAAAAAAAAAAAAAAAAAAAAAAAAACCAAAAAATTGGAATTGGATTCTGATAGTGCTTTAGCGTTTGCACTTACTTTTCTTTTCACTACACTGTTTATTGTTTGTAATAATGGTTGGAATATTAAGATAACATTTTGTTATTTTTTAAAAACCTAACTTTATGTTTTGTTTGTTTGTGTAGGAAATGTTTTTCTAAAGCACGGTTCAGAACTTCGAATTATTCCTAGAGATCGTGTTGGAAGTTGTTAATATCTGCTACTTGGAACATACAATTACTTTTCAGAATAAATATTGGTATTTTTGGTTGTTGTAAATGTGAAATCAGGCATTTAATATACTATGAAAACACCAGAAGTCAATGAAACAATGAAAGGTGGACTCTTCTGGTCCCTTCTTTGTTCATGATCTTCATGTGCAGAGGAAATGCTTGTGAGTAAAGGGTACCGCTACCACAGATGGTCATAGAGTTGTTGATTGCTACCTCACAACACAAGTAGGGAGTTCATTTGTGAAAAATGGATTATCCAACTGTGTTTTTTACCTGGAGGATGATTCTGATAATTCTTTCTGAAAACTTTTGGAAAATTGAAGGTTACTGAACCTTACATATTTGTATTTGAGTTAAAAATGTAAAAGGATATGAGTCATAGATGGCAGTTTACTGGGTAGCATCTGACTTACAGACTCATAGTTTGATTCTTAGTGTATAGTTTATGATGACAATAATAGACCTGTCAGTGATGGTTAACTATCTTGATTTTATCATTGAGGTTTTGTATGTTTCAAACTTCATGTGTCATATAAATTTAATTGAGTACCAGAGAGTAAAAAATATTACTTTTGGTCTAATCTTTATGTATATAAATTCACATTCCACAACAAATAAGTTTTAACAGTCATCTTGCAGAATCCAGTATATGTAATGGTGGAAATTGACAGTGCAGTACAAGCATCCTTTACTGAGTTATGCATTCCTTTATCAATCTTGTGTAGTACTACTTTGGAGAGAGAAGTTCTCTAGAAACCATTGTCCTTTGGAGGATAATATTTCTGAATAACTTAAGAAAAGAGTATGGTTACAGAGAAAATATGAAGATTATAACAAAGTTTAATGATACCAATTGAAAATTTCAATGAATTACACTTATTGAAGAACTGACTTAAAGAAGTGCCAATATTTTTCACCCAAATGGATAAGAAACCAAGTAAGGGAAGATGAGAAAGTCTGGTTGACCAGGCTTTCCCAAGGAGGAAAGCAACAAGTACACAGTGAAGAGGAACAATTGTCACAAAGTGTCACAGAAAGAGCCAGCTGGTTGGACAGAGCTGCAGAGAGTATGTTGGAGAAAACAAAGGGAAAACAAAATACTAGACCAGTCTTAAGTAGCAGAAGGCATTTAGAGAAAGGGGCTTTGTCAACATGTAGATTTCAAAGTACCCCTTATGACAATTCAAAGAACATAATAAAAGATTTTACTTGACCTTACAGAGGATATCAGTATCTGTACATCTTGAAAGATGAAATCAAGGCTTTTAATGATTCAAAATCATTTCTTGACCTGCTATATTTTAAATGATGAACTTGTCATGTCATATTACTTCTAGAACTGGAAGTATAGTAGACTTTCAGTAAATATTTGATGAATCATTCATGAATTAAGTCTTAAGAGTTTTTATCTTAGCATGTGTCAGTATCTTCCCTGGTATAGTTCGTAGGTTTGATGGGGAAGAAATGAATTACAAGAAAATGCAACTGAGTGTCTGGGGCTGTGTCTTAGTGGTAGAGCACTTGCCTAGCATGTGTGAGGCACTGGGTTCAATCCTCAGCTCCACATATAAATAAATAAAATAAAGGTCCTTCAGCAACAAAAAAAAAAAATTAAAAAAAAAAAAAAAAAGAAAATGCAATTGAATCATCTTAAGGGTAACATCAGTAGTTTAAAAATTACCAAATATTCACAGATTTGATGAACAGCAGGATTCTGAATTATCAAAGGAAGAACTTTGGCTGAGATAAAAAAAAATATGTGTGTATATATATATATACATATATATATATTGCTAATGTTTGGAATGTTTTTATTTTTATAAAAAAAAAAAAAAGAATAATGATCTGATGCTTAAAGGCCCTTGTTTCTTATAATCAAGACTAAGTTAACCAGAAACTTATGAAACCTATTCCCTGAATTTGGAGCTTAGTTTAAATTCTCCATTTTGCTTCTAACACAAAAATCTGCCTGCTGTTTGCCTAGATAAGTTTATTGTGTTCTGTGCCATAAAGTGATTTATTTAATACTTTTGTTCTTCAGTTTTGAAAATTAGATTATAATTCTCCAAAACCTTTCATTAAGCAAGGCATTTTGTTACTAAACAATTGTAATCTGTAAGCTCTTTGTTCAAAATGTTTTGAAGTGTTGTATTTTAGTTCAAATGTATTAATAGTCCATGATTAATATCTTATGAAAATACATTCTGTTGTACTGTAAACTGTATTGTCTACCCTTATTATTAGAGCTCTTAATCGGCATACCAGTTGTGCCAGTTTATTAAAAATGTCATTAAGAAAAGCAAAGATGATCAAACACCATAGATCATAGACAACAATATATACTTCCAAGTGTCAATTCATTTTACAAAAGAAAAAAATTTAAATTCCAAAGAAGGTGTGATAGCAATCGACTATATTGGTAGGTCGTAAACCTGGGTGATTATCAGTCACATAGGGAATTAAAATTATGGATTTTTGGAAAGCACCCCTCAAATTCAACTTATTAAATATGGAATAGTGTAAAAGAACCTCTATAAAATGCAGTTCTGGTGACTTCTGCTGTGCAGGTGATTTTAGAATTAATAAGGCCATCCTTTTCTGTTATGCATTTTTAACCCAAGGATTTCAAAAATTTATAAATTGAAAAAACTAATACATTTTAATCTAGTGATTCCAAATTAACTGATAGTAATGTTCCCAAAGCCATTTGTAAAACTAAGAAAATGTATGATATATCTGTGGATTTCATAAGTTGAAGGATAATTTTATTTACATTGTCTCATTCAAACACTGCTAAATTATTTTGCTCACTTTATAGGATAAGAAAAAGGCTTAGTTAGGTTGAGATTTTATATTTGAACCCTTGTTTTGACTTTGACATGGGGAGAAATTTTCAGAATTCATTTTTTGTAATATACTAGACTTGTGTTGAATCAGAAACTTCAAAATTACAAATGTAAGGCTTAAATTACACCTCAGTACTAAATACATATGTAATGATAAGGAATGATTAATTTTTAACATAGTACAAGTATGATGATATAAATTCTAGAACATTAAATATGAACTAAACAAATAAAAATGATGATACCAATACTACTCCATAGGTGGCTTTGTAGGAGTAGGAATTATCCCTTTATATTCATCAGCCTCATCAGACCATTGTTTTTTGGGGAGGGGGGTAATTGGAGATAGAACTCAAGAGCACTCAACCTCCCCAGCCCTATTTTGTATTTTAGAGACAGGGTCTCACTTGCTTAGTGCCTCGCTTTTGCTGAGGCTGGCCTTGAATTTATAATCCTGCCTCAGCCTCCCAAGCCACTGGCCTTTTTTTTTTTTTTTTTTTTTTTGAATTCTTAATTATCTTGCAGATTTAGCTGCAAGATTATTCCTTTAATAATATACTCTTCCAACCAGGTTGTTCATAAACCTCTCTAATACAGAAATTCTGGAATTGTCCTTTGTTGGTTAGTGTTAGAGATGGATCAATCATTATTTAAACCAGGCTATTAAACTATTATTGAAATAAATATTCCTAAAAGTTTCAACCTAATCACATCCTGAAAACTGCCTATACCAGATTGTTTTAATCATCATGATTCCTTTCTTGCTATATAAAACCAAATTGCATTAATTCTCTTAACCATACTCACTGTCCAGTTCAAGCCCTTTTTATATCCATTATTATAAAAACCACTAGTCTTCCCATTTCTTCGTTCACAGTTGCTGTAATGAGCTTTTTAACATGATTGCGTAGTTCCCCACTACTCAAAATTCTGTTGAATAAAAATGCATACTTTTCCTGACATATGAGGCCCTTCGGAATTTTACTACTGTTCTCAGTGTTTCCTTCTCTATGCTGTAGCTACATTCAGCTGCAGATGATACGTGGTATCATTGCTGTGCCTGTTCTTAGAATGCAGTGCTTTTTAAAAATTTAATTTTTTACCAACTACATTTTGATTCATTGTACACAAATGGGGTACATCATTTTGTTTCTATGGTTGTGCACGATGTAGATTCATACCATTCGTGTAATCATACATGTACATAGGGTAATGATGTCTGTCTCAGTTCACTATTTTCATACCCCCTCCCTATCATTTTCCTCTACATAATCTAAAATTCGTCCATTCTTCTCTCACTCCCCCACCCCCATTTTATATCATCTTCCGGGTACCTGGAAAACTCGGAACTCATTCTTCAAGTCCAAAAGCCATTGAGCCTTCTTCACTTCTAAGCAGAGTTCAGAATTTAACTATGTAAGCAACCAGTGCATTTTGTACATCCCTTTATTATAGCACTTATTAAATATAGAATTACTTGTAAACTATAAATTTTATATAAGTCTAAGATCATGATTGAAACTGAGTTTCAGAATTGCCTTGCTAATAACAAATACTTTGAAAGACTGCATAAAAGACCAATACATTAAAAATTGAAACTATTTGTATTTTGCCCATAGTAACTTCTTTGGACAGAACATTTAATCAACTAGTATATTCATATTTCTATTTCTTAAGGTAGAAATTTACTCTCAGTAATGATAATGACTTATTAAAAAGTACAAAGTATCATTTTAAAAATATGTCATTAGTTAAGTGCTGGTTATTAAATACTGAAGGCAAAATATAAGATTTTCTTGGACTTCTTGGAATTTATACATTTCAAAAGCAGAAAAAATTATCTGGTGAAGTAGTCATGGATATAAAGATGTATATCAAATGCTTCTTTATGGACTAAGTACAGTTCCAGGCATTTCACATGCATTATCTCATTTGATTGACCAAATGCTGGTGTTTATTTCTTCACTTTACTGTTAAAGAAATTGAGACCATGGTTAGTGTGTCCAAGGTTACAAGATTTGACTTTAAGGTTTATATGATTATAAGCACACACTGAATCATATTTTACATCATTTTTCATAGAATTATATTTAAATGTTCCAAAATGAAATTAGTACATCTGGAAGAGTTTTCATAGATTGTTATTGCACATTACTATAATCTTACTTTGCTTGAAACATTTAACAGTAATTACCTAAACATTGACACTGAAAGATTTCCTCTTAGTAAGCATATTCATTTATATACCACAGTTATGAATATTTGAAAAGTAGGTTTATGACCTATTATCTGCTTTCTTATATAGAAAGTGTTGTAATTTTGTCACTGGATACAAAACACTGGCCAAGGTTGGCAGCAAATGTAGAGAGCCAATTTTTTGGCATAGAACTCTGATTTTCTGGCAAAACTCTTTTAGCAATGTAAAAGCTGTTATTGAGAGCATATTGTGATGATACATCATGTCAATATTTGTTTGGCTGAGTAACACTTGAATTTAATAAATTCTTAAATACACAGTTTACAACTGATGAGCTGTTTTAGAAATAAACTGTATGTATTGTTTTGTTGTCAGTGCCACAAACATTTTGACAAGTCTTTAATGGAGTTGCTAGCCTGTCTGAATTTTTTTTTTTTAATAAATGTATGGACAGATTGGGACTTTTGCAATTATCCTTAAATGCCCACATTATGTAGGAATGAAACATAAGAGACAGTGGATGGATAAATAAATAAGCACAGAGATAAATTACCAAAAGGATTTTAAAGAGGGTCATGAGTTTGTGAGAAGCTACCTCCTTGAGCCTGGAAAGAGTTTCTCAAAGCAATGGGAAATGAATGCCTTGGACAGCTGTGGGCTTTGTAACACTCTGGTGACTTGTAGTCAATTCCACACACTTAGTAAATTTAATCTTGAGTTTCTGTAATCCTGCCATTTGAATTGGAGTAGGGAACAAAAGAAGAAAGGGACTCCCCTCTTCAGAGATTACTGAGGGCTTAATTGTGGATGATTTGCAATATGGAAAAATTATATTCCAAATATCTTGACTTAATTTTTAAATTACGCCAGCAAGTTGTTACCTGTGGAAAGATAATTTCTGTATTTCACAGAACCTTGTATTTGGGGAGAGAGCCTCTTTAATGTAATCTGCCGCCATACAATTTCCTAGTAAGGTATATTTTGAAATCTTTTTTAAAAAATATACAGGAACTTTAATATGGCAAGTCAGATTCCACAGATGCCATCCTCTTGTAAACAAATAAATGTAAAATTTGATCTATTATTCCTTACCTCTGTCTCCTACTTTCCATCCCCACCCCTACTTGCATGAAAAAACATCTCTTGCTTTGGAAAGTTGTTAGTTCCCTGAAGATTTTCATAAAATACACTTTCTTTGCTCCAGTTTGGAGCATTTTTTAAATCAACTAAATCAGCATTTGGCTTCATAATCTTTCCTTATCCTCAGTCTGTCTAGACAGACTTTGCCTTTCTTTGCTTTTTGAGTATGAGACTATTTTTTAAACCCTAAATGTAATGCTTTGTTCTGATTTCAAACAGTTCCATACATCATTTTCTATTCTAATTGGTTATACTACTGTGTAGTGAATTTAAGTTAACCTTTGTAATCACAGGAATTGAAAAGCATCGTAGAATAGAAAAGATTTTCCCCATATTGTCAAATGCAACTGGACTTTAATAAAACTAAAATTAGTAGATACTTCTAGATGCATTCATAGATGAGCAGTCAGAATTTTATGTCAATGAAATGTATAGTTCAATATTCTCAGGGTAATTAACATCTCTTATTTTCATGTTTCATATTTTGGAATAAAATTAGTTACAATTTTAAGGGTCATATAATTAGTGTCAAATGAATGTGCAGATCATGGATGTTACAGCGGTTCGAAGAATTATTGAAGGCTGTGCTATTAAAGAAGACTGCTGCAATGGGAATGATCTTCTCAGGAGCTTGATGAGAAGGCATGTAGGAAGGTACTTGTGAATTTAGTCAACAAGCATACTTTGACCACTTAGATACTAGATATTGTCTGAGCATCATTGATAGAGTAATAGGATAAAGTGTCCATGCCTTCATGGAGTTTGTAGAATACTGTGAAAGAAATAGTGAATAAACAAATATAATGGCAAGTGCTATGATTAAAAAAAAAAAAAGGTCACAGCATAGCATGAGAGAGAGAGAGAGAGACTCCACTCTCCAGATACAAAACATATACCCCAAAGCCACAGACCCCAATTCCTACCTCCTCCAGCCACACCCTACCACTTCAGTTACCACTCAGTTAATCCCATCAGGGATTAATTCACTGATTGAGTTAAGACTCTCACAACCCAATCATTTCTCCTCTGAACTTTCTTGCATTGTCTCACAAGTGAACCTCACATCCAAACCTCACATCCAAACCTCACAATGTAAGTGAATCCTGTCTCTTGGCTCCTATAGTGCCATCTTGCAGGGCCATTCAGAGCAGTACTCACAAGGTATCAATATGAGGAATGTGAAAGGAGCCAATGAAAGTGAAATGCAATTGGAGAGATAAATTGAGTAAGAGATAAGATCACAGAGCAAGGATCCAGAACTGTAGGAATGAAACTGGATTTCAGAAATCCAATTAAAGAGATTGTGTCAGCAAGAGATAATGATAAATTTGACCAGAGTGGCAGATAGTTGACTCTGCAATAACAGGTTCTATCTCCTTAGATTCAAACAATCACATATATAAAATACTTGGGGAAAATTAATATGTAGACTTTTTTCATTGTTATTTTCTAAACAATACAATTCAACAACTATTTACATAGCATTTACATTGTATTAAGAATTACAGTATTGTAGAGATGATTTAATATATACAAGATAATATGCATAAATAATATGCTAATATTAACCATTTTAAATAAGGTGCTTGAGCATCCCCTGGGTTCCTGGGACCAGTCACCCATGAACAACATGGGCTGACTAATTGATTCTGTTTTATCCTTGGTTGCAAACCTGGAAGAATTGACCAACCATATATTGGATCTGAGAGAAAAAGAAGAGTAAATGTTCATTTGCTTTTAGAGGCTGAACAGCTAACTGGATGAATGTTTTTGCCATTGTGATGAACAGATTTGGGAAAAGAACAACTTGGAAGGAGTAGCAGGGCTAATGTCAAGAGTTTGTCTTTAGATACCTAAGAAGGGTTATAGACTCTTAGTAACAGGCCATCTATTTTTGGCCTTAATACCCTCAATGACTGACAGTATATAGGTTTAACCAGACTTTTAACTTTCAGCCTTCAACTGTTCTATTTAACCATGTTCAGAACCATAATGTTTTCACCTTACTTTAAAAGTTCCAGTTCAATTCACAATAGCTAAGCTATGGAACCAACCTAGGTGCCCTTCAATAGACGAATGGTTAAAGAAAATGTGGTATATATATATATGGTGGAATATTACTCAGCTTTAAAGAGGAATGAAATTATGGCATTTTCCAGTAAATGTATGGAGTTGGAAAATATCATGCTAAACGAAATAAGCCAATCCCCAAAAAACAAAGACTGAATGTTTTCTCTGGTATGCAGATGATAATTCACAATAAGTGGTAGGAAACTAGGAAAGAATAGTATTACTTTAAATTAGGTAGAGGGAAGTGAAGGAAGGGGAGGGGATATGGGGATAGGAAGAATAGTAGAATGAAACACATTATTACCTTATGTCCATATGTGACTACATGACCACTGTGATTCTACAACATGTATAACCAGAAAAATGAGAAAGTATACCCCATTTATGTGTGATATATCAAAATGCAAAAATGCATTCTGTCACATATAACTAATTAGAACAAATTTTTAAAATTCCACTGTTACTTAGTACACCTAAAACTGCTCACAGTATAAAAACAGGCCTTACTGCAGATTGTCTTCAACCTTTGTAACCTGTGCACCTGTATTCCTGACAAATTGTTTCACTCAATGCTCTTAGGTTTGGTGGAGGTATTGAAGAAACCTTAAAAAATTGACTGGTTTTTGGAGAGTAGCAACTGAGTCTTCACACACCAGGAACTGGAATTGTATATTCCCTCTTCTCTTCTTCTTGTAACCAATAAAAGCTGTTCATTTACCCCACCTAAATTTACTTACTTATTAAGTCATCTTTTATTGTGTGTGTGTGTGTGTTTTTTTTTTTTTTTTTTTTTTTTTTTTTTTTTTTTTTTTTGCCCTGGAGCACTACTAATGTTTCTTTCTGAAAAAAAGCACAGAGAAACAATTGATATTTATGCAGCTTTTACTGTATATCAGGCACTGTGTTATGCTTTACATTCTTATTTAATTGATAGAGTCTATGAGCTCAATAATATTGTTATTATCACACTTTAAGTAACTGGAACTTTGGAAGGGACTTGGTAATTTTTCCAAGGTTACAGAGCTAAAATAGACAGCAAAGGTGTAACTGGAATCTTACCTGCAAACTTCAGAGCACACCCTCTCAGTCACTACACTGCATAGCCTCTTTGGTAAGTTAACTAGTTCAAATCCCAGAAAGATACTGCCTCCCATGGCATCTTCTTCTGCCTATCTCTCTTCTTCCTACTTTCTTACTCATCTTGACCTACCCTCTAATCCTTTCATAAATCTTAAAGCCAGTGAGAAAGGAAGGTGACAAGGTCCAGATTATGTAGCTGCATCCATAATTTCTTATGGTGGCTCATATCTACCTATTTGTAGTTCTGTAATTACTTTATTCAGGCATTTATTCACTGAAGAAAAAAACGTTAGGTCTGTTCATTTCCCTTAGGAGTTAAGACCTACACACAGGTTTGTGGGAGCAGAGCATGTTGGTAGCAGTATCTAACTGCTTCAACCATCTTTTGTTGGTCTTATTGGATGTTCTCATCCTTTTCTTAAGGCCTGACAGATCCTTATTGCTTATTTCTACTCCCCTGCCTTTAACCTTCATGATGTAACTGAAATGGTGTCTACTGAAGAGCAGAAGAGCCTCAGAGGAAGACTGAGGCCAAGGTCATTGATTATAACATAGGGTAGAATTGTAAGTAAAGAGAAAAACACAAGGCCAGGAGTCAAGATCATAGCCAGCAAAGGAAAAGGACAAAAATAGATAGAACCTAGAATTGAAGAACTAAAAGATGGAACTAAAACATCTAAACTGGAGGTTGCATTAGAAATCAGAAAACCCACAGGAGATAGAAAGGTCAAGGTTCTGCAAGTATGTTAGTGAAGGCCTGTCTCAGGGAGTGTTCAGAAATTGGACATTTAGTTTGCCACAAATCGAGTCAAGGCCCTGATGTGTTCCACACTACCCTGTTAGGGACTGAAGAACCACAACAGTGATATGCTTAAATAGGTTGGATATAGTGTAACTTGGTGTCAGCGAGAAGGCCAGATACAGATGCTGGCAAAATAATTATCCTTTGTAAACCTCACCAAAAACTAAGCTCTAAGGTACAATATTAGTGTCTTTTAATTGAATGTCAAAGTTATTATCAATAAAAAATGTATAATGTCTAAAGAAACACCAATTTTTTGAAGCTAACTTTAAAATATAATTTCATTAGTTCACATACTATTTAGAATATTACCTCAAATATGTTATTGCAATTTTTGTTCTTTTGTTCTTTTTAGTTTTACATGACAGTAGAATGTATTTTGGCAAACTATACATACTTAGAGTATAAATTATTCTAATTAAGATTCTATTTTTATTGTTGTACATGAGGCAAAGTTACCCTGGTCATGTATCCAAATACAAGGCAGGAAAGTTATGTCTGATTAATTTTACTGTCCTTCCTATTCCTCTCCCCCCTCTTCCCTTCATTCCCCTTTATCTAATCCAATGGATTTCTATTTTTCCCCTCACCACCCTGGCTTTGTTTTGGGTTAGCATTCACATATCAAAGAGAACATTCAGTCTTTGGTTTTTTTGGGATTGACTTATTTCACTCAGCACAATAGCCTCCAGTTCTATCCATTTACCAGCACATGCCATAATTTCATTCTTTTTTAGGGCTGAGATTACTCCATTGTGTCTATATACACATATTCCATTGTGTATATATACCACATTTTCTTTATCCATTTATCCATTGAAGTATACCTAGGTTGTTTCCGTAGCTTGGCTATTGTGAGTTGACCTGCTACAATCATCGATGTGACCATGTCACTATAGTATGCTGATTTTAAGTCCTTTGGGTATATGCCAAGGAGTGGATAACTGAATCAAATGGTGGTCCCATCCCAAGCTTTCTGAGGAATCTCCATACTGCATACTCCGTACTGTTACACCAATTTGCAGTCCCACCAACAATGTATGAGAGTATCTTTCTCGCAGCATCCTTGCCAATATTTATGGTTACTTTTATTGATCATTGCCATTCTGACTAGGGTGAAATGTAATATCAGTGTAGTTTTGATTTGCATTTCTCTAATTGCTAGAGATGTTGAACATGTTTTCATATTTTTGTTGGCCATTTGTATTTCTTCTTCTGTGAAGGGCTCGGTTCAGTTCCTTTGCCCATGTATTGATTGGGTTATTTGTTTTTTCCTTTTTTTGGTGTTAAGTTTTTTGAGTTCTTTGTATAACCTGGAGATTGATGCTCTATCTGAGGTATAGGTGGTGAAGATTTTCTCCTATTCTGTAGGATCACTGTTCACGTTCTTGATTGTTTCCTTTGCTAGGAAGAAGTTTTTCAGTTTGATACCATCCCATTTATTGATTCTTGATTTTATTTCTTGTGCTGTAGGAGTTCTATTGAGGAAGTAGATCCCTAAGCCAACATGAATGAGAACTGAACAACAGTGGCTGAAAGGTTTTCTTTGTGAGATGTCATAGCTTTGTATGCCATAGCTCTCTCTTCTAGTAAGTGCAGGATCTCTGGTCTAATATCTAGGTTCTTGATCCACTTTGAGTTGAGTTTTGTGCAGGGTGAGAAGTAAGGGTTTAATTTCATTCTATTACATATGGCGTCACAATACAAGACCTTAAATTATATTACAGAGCTATAGTAACAAAAACAGCATGGTATTGGCACCAAAACAGACATGAAGACCAATGGAACAGAAGACACAGAGACACACCCACATAAATAGAGTTATCTCATCCTAGACAAAGGCATCATAAACATACATTGGAGAATAGATAGCCTCTTCAACTAATGGTACTGGGAAAACTGGAAATCCATATGTGATGGAAAGAAATACCAATTTTAAATTGTAAGCCTGTGTATTAGTTTTCTAGAACTAACAAAGCACCAGAAACTGGTGGTGAGGGCTACTGAACAGCAATTTATTGTTGCACAGTTCTGAAGGCTGGAAGTACAATATCAGAGTGTCAGCTGGCCTCTCTTTGGTTCATACATGGTCATCTTCTCCATGTCATTTCACAGCATCTTTCCATTTGCACTGGTCTATATCCGAATTTCCCCTTTTTATAAATGCATCTATCATGTTAGATTAGGGTCCTTTCTAATGACCTCATTAATCCAATTTTCTCTATAAAAACCCTACCTCAAAATAAGGTTACCTTTTGAAGTACTGTGGGTTAGGACTCCAGCATATCTTGTTTTGCAGGAGAGAGATAATTCAACCTTTAACAGTCTACCTCATACCATTTGTTGGTGGCTTCTTTTCAAACAAGGCTGTCAGTGAAATATATAAATTACAAAATGTGTCCTAAATAGTTTTTGCATATGTAATTACAACTCACAAATCCAATCTGAAATTTATGAATAAATCTCCATAATTTTAAATAGTCAATTGAATAAAATGGAACAAATAGAAGGGAAAATGAGAAGCATTATTAGTCTGCAGATTTCACTTTATCCTCAGCATAATCCATTGCCAAGCATTGGTAAGCAGCAAATGTTACCCTGAGCTTCAATTCTCTGTAGGTTCTCCTTTGGAAATTCTGAAGAGTTACAGCAATGGCCCCAAAGGTAGGTAGCTGAAAAGTTTGAGCAAGTAATTATTCATATACCTTAAGGATTAATCCTCAATCATCAGCTCAGGTTTTCAACAGTGGCTGAAAGGTTTTCTTTGTGAGATGCCGTAGTTTTGTACGTGTTACTCTATGCAATCACAGCATTTTGTCCAACGGACAAAATGTTGTTTGCTTGTTTCCAGTAGCCAGACTGCTTTCCATTGCTTACATTTCTTAACAAAGACATTTAACCAGCATTCAACAACCCCTTCAATAAAAAAAAAAAAAAAAGGAAGAATGAAAAAAAAGTGAGTGCCCAAAATAACCTCTAAAAGAACAAACTGTAAGCAGGAAGAAGGTATTAATGCAGAGGCTTCATATTAAATGGGAAATTAAAGCAGCAGAGCCAATTATAGTTACATTTCTACTTGTTGAAGAGACTTCAAAATAGAAGATTTTAAATCTGCCTCTGAAGGTCTTCTTTTAAGCAAGATTGGAAAGAAATTATGATAGACCATATATAAAAAAGAACATACAACTTGCCCATCAAAGTAATCTCTTTCTTCCTGTATTCAAGGCACAAGATAATTGTCTCTCTGTGATGCTTTGTTATCAAGTATTCTAAATAAACTACTCTCAGGTGGCCCCCTTAAGAATAGTCCCCCTAGGAATCCTCCATTGAGTCTCAAAACTATAATTTGTTCCAGATACTCTGGGCAAAATACATTCTTTCCCAGTCTCTAAACTTGATAATTAGATGTGTTTAGTTAGAGTTAAAAATAAAATGAAGTAGAATGTTATCCAGGTGCAAATTATTAACCTGGAGTGCTGACAGAACAAAGGGATTTCAAAAAGCAAACCCACATTTTTGGTATAAGTCTTGTGTTTTAGACACTGCTAAGTGTTTTATGAGACATACCTCTTTATTTGTCACAATAATCTATTTGCTCATTTCATGGATATTGAGAAAGATGAAATGACTTATAGGGAAGTAATGATAGATGTAGGACTTAAACACATGTTTGACTCCAATGCTTACATTTGTCTCACTCAGTTTCAGAAAGTCAGGCATAGGGGAACAGTACTTAGAAATATGCCAAACTAATTTCTTAACTTATCATTAGGTATCATAGTCAGTTTGTGCTGCTGTAACAGATTGAATGTCTTAAACAACAAACATTTATTTCTCACAGTTCTAGAAACTGGGAAACCCAAGGCCAAGGTGGCAGGAGATTGAGTTTCAGTGAAGGCCCTTTCTCTGGTTTGTAGATGGGTGTCTTCTTGTTACACGTCCTTGATTAAGAAACACTTCTTTTTTCAGACTGCAATTTTGTACTAATGTATTTTGAATTCAATTATTATTTATCTTTTCTTTTTACACACATGATTTTTCTCCATAGATATTCTTTCTATGCTCCTTGAGGATAAGTTCATGTTTTATTTTCCCTTTATTCACAATCCTAATAGCAAATATCTATGTAGCATGTATATGTCAGCCAGTGGTTTTAGTGCTTTAAGTATATGTTAACTTATTTAATTCTCAAAATTCTATAGAGTATCATTATTCCCATTTTATAGGTAGAAAATCTGAGAAAACCGAATGGAATAACTTTTGAGTGTCAGAACTGTGATTCAACTCCTGAGAATTGGGCTCTAGAGTCTGACTGATATTATTGACCAATAAAGTTATTGGCCTTACCCAACATGCATGACCTGAGTCACAAAATTAAAAATTTTGATTCCTTAGAAAATATTAATGAAATTTGTTATATAGAGTAATGGAATAGTATGTACAGAGGTCCAAAGACATCTATCTAGCCAAGATAAAGGGGAAAAGGGAGATTTTCCAAAAGGATGAACTCGGAGCATCAAGTGTGAGACAAGGGTGATGGAAAATAAGGCTGGAGAGTAGGAGGAGACAGATCATAAAAGAACCAGGTCAAATAGCTTAAGCTTCATCTTAGAAAAGAGGAATGGTGGGCTTGGATCTTAGCTCAGTGGTAGAGCACTTGCCTCACACATGTGAGGCAGTGGGTTCCATCCAATAAATAAAATAAAGGTATTGTGTCCATTTAAAGCTAAAAAAAAATTTAAACAAAAAAAGAGGAAAGGTTTATTCTGGCTCACAGTTTCAAAGATTCCAATCTCTGGTCAGTTAGCCCTTTGATTCTGGGTCGGTGGCAATACTATTCATCATGATCCAAGTGCTGCTTGCCCCATATCAGCTAGGAAGCAAAAAGAAAGAGGAATAGCAAGAGCTAGAATTTCATTTCCCCCTTCAACTCATGCCCCAGTTACCTAAAACCACCCAGTAGAGCTTACCTCCTGAAGGTTCCACCACCTCGCAATAACATCAGAGCCTGGGCACCAAGCCTTCCACACAAGCCTTGATATTTGGGAGACACTGAAGATCTAAACTATAACACAGGTTTAAAGCAAGGGTGACCTGGTCAACTACGCATTTTACAAAGATCACCTTAGCATCTGAGTGAAGATCTGGGGTTGAAATTGACCATAGTGAAAGCTGTCAGGAGGCTGTGGTTGTACAGAGCAAGAGATGTTATTGAGGATAATGCTAACTGCTTCAGTCTGTCTATGCTGCTTTAACAAAATGCCATAGACTGGGTAATTTACATAGAACACAAATTTATTTGTCACATTCTGGAGGCTGGGATTCTAAGATCAAGCCTCTGGTTTTGATGTCTAGAGAGAGTAGCTCTCTGCTTCTAATATGTGTCCTTGTTCCCATGTCTTCATATGGTGGAAAGCTGAAGTGCTCTTGCAAATCTTTTGTATGAAGGCCTTAATTTCATTCACTACAACTCTACCCTCATGGCTTAATTACCTTCCAAAACCCTTACCTCTTAAAACTATCAAATTCTTGGGTAAGTTTCAATATATGAATTTTGAAGGAGACACAAGTATTCAAACCATAGCTGAGTGAAGACATCAATATTTTAACCATGTACTGTCGTGAAATATCCCCTTTAAATCACACTGAATTCCCCATTTTTCACTTGCTTTTTAGCATCCATCTAATGATCCCCACATGGACCTTATACCTTGTATTGGGTGAATAGATTGCAAATTAAGCCTATGTTTTATACTCTCAACATCTTATACTGAGATGAGTGCTGGGCCAGGGATCTTAATATTTGGATTCAGTCCTAGTGTTACTTTTGATTACTTGTGTTATAAACCTTTATTAATACATTTCATTATCTGTATCAATTAGGGTACAGAAAAGTCCAGAAAATGTCATAAAAGAAGGCATTCATACCTTCTTCAGGAATGATTGTTGCTCATCTTCTGAACACTAAATGAATATTTATTTATGCACTTAGAAGATTTTAAATGTTTTCATCTTATTTTGACAGACTTCCATGCTCTTCTTTTTTCAGAAATAAGTTTTACCTTTATTATTTTTGATATGCAAGCTAGCCTGGCTCTGTCCTCAGTTCACTTCTTTGACTATTCTATATGAAGTCAGTGGGATGTGGAATGATGAGTTAACAGCTGAACCTGGACTGTATTCCAGTCTGATTAGTGTGGCAGGAGGCCAGACCAAACAAAGCGCTACATTTGCACAAAAGTTTTCTCCAGACCATGAATTTCAAAGGGGCTGCATGGGGGAAATGATAACTCTAACAGATCTACATGGTCCTTTTCCCCCCCTTCTCCTGACCAACAGCCTACTTTGTAGACAGTCAGGAGAAGGACATCTGTAAAAAGCATCCATGAGAGGAGGGTGTGTGCATGTGTATGTTGTGTGATATGAGTGTAATGTGTGGTGTATGTGCATAGTGTATGTACATCTATCGTGTGTATCCATGTTCAGGTCAAAATAAGGATGGGCAGGAAATTCAGGAACACACAAGTTCCTCTTCCCTCCTCATGGAAGCCATGCAGCAGGTAATTGTCTCAAGCTCAGCTTGTTTTTCCTAGTTAGCTCCTGACGCACCTGCGTCCCCAGTGTATTGTGTGTGAACAGAGAACATGATCTCTGTATTCTCAGTCAGTGCCCAGTGTGGTGCTTGGCACACAGGAAAAGATGTCAATGTGTTGAACTGTGTGTGATTGCATCAATTCACATTTTTATAATTAATTTGGAGCAGTTGCTTCTGCTCATCATAACTGTTGCTCCAGAAATTTCTCTTAAGTGGAGGAAAAAATTGTTTTAATACATATGGTAGGTACAGTGTTTATATTTAAGTGTCTTTGCAATTTGGTAAGAAAAGAAAATCACTCAGTGATGAATAGCAATTCGTTTCAAAGGAATTCAGATAACTTGTTAGCATATTTAAACATTTTCAAACTAGAAATTCAAAACTCACTTGAGGCACAAAATAATACAATGAAATGATATTTTTTTCCATCAAAATACCAAACACTAAAATAAAATATGACATTCAGAGTGGCAAAGATTTAAGAAGCAGACACTCTCATAAGAGCAGGGATAATGTAAAGAGATACAATCTTTCTAGAGGGTTACTGGGAAATACTATCAAATGTCTTATTTCTTTTTACCCAAAGTTTCCATTTCTAGGCGTTTTTAAAAGGAAGTAAACAGAGATGCACACAATGTTTTTTTGTACAAGGATAGTTATCATAGCATTATTTACATAAGCAAAAGAAGAAACAAATGAGGCCCTAAGCAACTTAGCAGGACCCTGTCTCAAAATAAAAGACTTTTAAAAAGGGCTGGGAATGTGGCCCCAGTGGTTAAGCACCCTGGGTTCAATCAAGAGTACAAGAGAAAAAAAAGAATCTAAATGTTTAATAATAGAGATTCAGCTATGAAACTGTAGCATGCAAAATAAAAAGTAATACCTTTGATAATACAATGTTAAATAATATTAAATTAAAATATAAGACACTATATAATATGCTACATATATAGATACTTCAAAATCCAAGTACATATATGTGATTTTAATTTTTTGAATTGTCCAAGTTTTCTATAAAGCGAATGCATTTCACTATGTTTGTGTGTATGTGTTTAATTTTAAGAGTTCCTGGTATCAAATACTCAAAAGGAAAAAAGGTCATTGAGAATATATTAAGATTTTGGAGATAATAAATGTTTAATACATTACCTCTAAATAAATATTTCACAAGGAAAATGCAATAGATATTCTCTTTTCTTCTACTCTCAAGAATTTTTACATCTATGATTATCAGTGATATTGGTCTGAAGTTTTCTTTCTTTGATGTGTCTTTTTGATTTTGGTATCAGGGTGATAGATACCAAAACACTTGATAGAATGTATTTGGAAGAGTTCCCTCCTTTTCTATTTCATGGAATAATTTGAGGAGGATTCATATTAGTTCTTTGAAGGTTTGGTAGCACTCTGCTAAGAATCTAGCCGGTCCTGAGCTTTTCTTTGTAGGCTTTTGATGACTGCTTCAATTTCCTTACTTGAAATTGGTCTGTTTAAATTTTCTATATCCTCTTCTACTTTCTTGCACAGTTCCTAAAGTTTCAGTTGTCTGACAGGTATCAGATCTGCTAATGTTTTTCACTATGTCAGAAGCTATTTTCAGACACATTTGTCATTCTTATCCAAGTGATTATTTTTTGTTATAAATTAATACATGGTCATAGATTTTTTTTAAATATTGAAATATGTAAAGAACGAACTAGAAGTTTTATAAAATCATTTTCAATTTGTTTTTCTGTTGATGTTTTGTGTTTTTTTCAAACTTGTTCTGTTTGCATAAAATTAATGGTTATCATTTCTTTAACAAATATTTATTGAACATACCTACATTCTAAGACCTGTTCTTGGCAATGAGGGAACACCAGTGAATAAACACATCCTTGACTGAAAGACTTTCAGTTTTAATAGGGTAAGTAGTGAACAAATATAACCAGAAAATCACATAAAATAATCTCAGAAAGTGGTAAGTTCTAGAACAAACAATATAGCCCAATAGGAGGATCATAAATGAGGGAGGTGGTCAGAGGCAGCTTCTTTGAGGAGGTATCAGTTGAGTGGAAACATAAATAAAATAAATGAAGAACCATGTTCTTGTCAGAGGGATGACATGCCAGGCAGAGTGAAACGGGCAGAAATGGATTTGGCCTGCTTGACGAACAGCACAAGGACCAACGTGACTGAGTGGAGGGCATAAAGACAAGAATGAGAGAAAATCAGGGCAGAGGACTATCTGCACCATGGAATCATTTCTGAGTTTTGTGGATTTTGTTCTAGTGTTATGGAAGGTTGTCAAAAAAATTTAGGCCAGTGATTCCATCTGATTTCCAATTTTAAAGAGTATGCTGGTTGCTGTGAGGATTGTAAACTATAGACAGAAAAGAAGATAAAGAAAGAAAGGATAGCAACAGTTTGAAGGCTCTTGCATCAGTGCAGGCAAAATAGTGTTGCTTGGATGAGAAATGTAGGCCATAAGAAGAAATCTGACTCTAAATATATTTTATATATAAAACCAGCAGAATCTGCTAAGAAAGAGATGAATCAATGATCACTTGTACTTTCTTGGGTTTAGAAACTGCCTGAATGGGGTTACCATTTAATTAGTGGGGTAACTGAACAGAAAAAAAAAAAGTGGTTCCAAAAGTTTATTGTGGACTTACAGGGCTTCAGATGCCCAACAGGTATCCAAATTCAGGAGGCAGTGATGTAAGATCTGAATTTTAGAGAGGGAGTGTGCCCTAGAGATATAAACAAACTGCATACATACAAATAAATAATATTCAGTGCCAAAGAGTTGAATAAATACACTTACTTAGAGAGGGTGGGAAAGCAAGGGATGACTAGAGAGTGAGATTCAGAAAATAAAGAGTATGGAATCCAAAGAGAAAACTGAAGACATTGTTTAGCAAGAAAATGATCAGCTATTTCCAATTATCTGAAAGGTCTAGAACTAAAAATATAAATTGAACATTGAATTTGATACCACAGAATTTGTTTTCAACAGAAAGAATAGTTTCAGTGATGTATTTTCTCTTCATGAATTTGACTACTCTAGATACCTCTTGTTAGTAGGATTATGCAGTTATTGTCATTTCATGACTGTTTTAATTCACTTAGACTAATACCCTCAAGGTTCATTCATGTTGAGGCTATCACATGTCTTTTTTATGTCTAAATAATATTCCATTTTATGTCCATACCACATTTTCTGTATGTATTCATTGATTGATAGACATTTGAGTTGTTTCCACATCTTGATACTGCTGTATTGTTTTCTGTATTAGATGCACCATTTTTTATTCCTACCAATAGTGTACAATGGTTTCGATTTCTTCATGTCCTTGCCACTTGTTATTTGTTGTTGTTTTATCTAACAGTAGCTATCCTAATGAATGCCAAGCTGTCTCATTGTAGCATCTTCATTACCCTAATGATTAGTGATGCCAAACATCTTTCCAAGTGCTTATCAGTCATTTGTCTATCTTGTTTGGAGAAATGTCTATTCAATTTATTTGCCCATTTTTAAATCAGGTTATCTATTTTTTGTCATTGAGTTGTAGTAGTTTTTATATATTCTGGACAATAACTCCTTATCATCTGCATGATCTGCAATTATTTTTTCCCATTTGAAAATTCCCCTTTTCACTCAGCTGACTGTGAACATTGGTACACAGTAGTTTTTAATTTTGATGTAGTGTATTTTGATGATTTTTACTTCTGTTGCCTGTTTTAACGTCTCATTTAAGAAATCATTGCCAAATTCAATGTCATAAAGATTTATAGTTTTATAGTTTTAAGTTTTAAGAGTTTTATAGTTTTAAGTTTTAGCTAAGGTTTTTATAGTTTTTAAGGCTTATGTTTAAGTCATTGATTCATTTTTGAGATGACTTTTGCCCATAATATGAATCTATCTTAATTTTTTTGCATGTGGGTATTCAATTTTCTCAACACCATTTGTTGAAAAGATTTCCTTTCACCATTGATTGGTTTCATGAAATTACATGGAGAAATGAATTTAATGAGTAGCATGGGATGTATTATTTACAAAATTAAATAAACTGAGAAACGTTTGAATTTTGCAGAAACTGGGAGCAACTTTGTACCGCATACATAAACTTAATGTTTTCCTAACCAAAGTGAAAGGGCTGATGTGATTGCCTTATCTGAGGTATCTGCTGTAGTAGTAGGAGGAAGGGAGGAGACTCTGCTTCTCCCTTGAGCTGAATCTGTACCACTATTACTAACGTACTTCAGGCTGCTGAGTGTCCTGGGAAAGGCAGCTGTATTTTAGACAAGTCTCTTTTGTTTGAAGGAAGGGAAATAAATCTATAACAGTTAAGTGAGATTTATGAAGAGATTCAGTAACTGCTTTCAGAAATGAAGTCAATGATAATTTTACATGAACTTCAGCTAGAAACAGACAAGCACCCAGATTCAAGGCAGTTTCCCTGTCTTTTATTTATTTAGGGCCACATGGAATCTCTTTTTTTTTCCTTTCATCTTTTTTCCCTTCTTCTTACTAATCAGTTTCCATTGCTTGTTCCTTAGCAGTCAAATGTACCAAAATGACACCCCTGTCTAGATTTTACCTAACCTTTCATTACATTGATACCTATATCAAACTAATAATATTGATATCAACAATAAATGACATCTTTGAATAATTATGTAGCAAAGGCTATTTTAAATGCTCTGCATGTTTCTAATTCATTTATTCCTTAAAAACATAAATGGTGAAAGGGAATTAAAGTCCTACCAGCAGGCTAGTGACCTATTTTCTCCCTTTAGTAGAGATACCTGGTAAAAGAAAATCTAAGCATTCAAATTTCTATGCCAACATTCCAGTTATCAGACCTGCTTATAAATATGCTAATGCTATTTATTAGCAGGAAAATAAAAGTTTTCATCTGTGAAAGGCTTTTAGCAAGGTATCCTTAGTTTAGGTTGTTTATTGTAAACAAAACTGAAATTTAAGGATTTGGGGGATTTTATTCCCTGGAAAAACTCATGTAAGCTATCTAAGTAATTGAGCATTTCTAACTAAATGGTTCCCTAAGTCATATTCTTCTGCAAATTTTATATAACAAATTATGTATTAAATCTGAACCATAAGACCTTATAACATGAAAGGCAAAGGACATTTGAAATTCTGCTTTGACAGTGTCCAACATCCCCATTGAAGGGCTTGCTATTGCCTCTGTGTTTGAAATTAGTAGTAAAAGTGGTACTGATTAGAATTTATTCTTTGTACTGAGTCTTATTTAACTGTTCAACTCCTCAGGCTATTGTAGTTATTCATGGCTTACAGAAAAAGAAATTAAGGAACAGAAAATTAGGAAACTTACTAAAATTCACACCACAAGTTAGTCCTTAAGTCAAGGTTTGCCTTCACAAAGTCCAGCAAAGCCTATCCTATCTGCTGCTATGCTATGCTGACCATATCAGGCCTATTTAGCTTCTGATCCAAAATCCTACCAGAGAAAAAAATGAAATGGTTAGCTGGTAGACCAATGACATACCATGGTGACTTACTCATCTAACAAGACCAATTAGAGTAAGTTTCACTACTACCCATTATCTAAGAATGGGGTGGAAATGATCCTGACAATGTCTTTAAAAGCTACCTGAGAGGGCGATCCAAGATGGCGGCCTAGAGGGAGACTGCACCTCCGGTCGCTCCACAACCCAGGAGTTAAGAAGGGGAGGCATTGAGAGACTCGGACTGAAGTGGAGCCACGGGTGAGTCTGCCCACTGGGTAAAGCTCGGCCCGGGTGGCAGGCCCAGATAGAGGTGGCTTATCGGAGCCGGGCAGGGCAGCTAGAGTCATCCACAGGCAGTCCTGCGCACTCCGGCGGTGGGCCCCGCCCACACAGCCAGCTTCTCCAGGTTCTCGGAACGGAACTGGCCCGCTAGTGAGAGCCTGTCTGAACAGAGCACGCTCCGAGTCCCGGAGCCCCTGCAGTGCAGTGTATTCCTGCAAAGAACCAGCGGAGAGGCTCGATCTGCAGTCAGCCTCAGGGATAAGGTCAGGGCAGCCGGAGACCTCTTCAGGCGGCTCTGCCCACTCCGGCTGCGGGCTCTCTTCACGGGGCGATCCAAGATGGCGGCCTAGAGGGAGACTGCACCCCCGGTCGCTCCAGAACCCAGGAGTTAAGAAGGGGAGGCATTGAGAGACTCGGACTGAAGTGGAGCCACGGGTGAGTCTGCCCACTGGGTAAAGCTCAGCCCGGGTGGCAGGCCCAGATAGAGGTGGCTTATCGGAGCCGGGCAGGGCAGCTAGAGTCATCCACAGGCAGTCCTGCGCACTCCGGCGGTGGGCCCCGCCCACACAGCCAGCTTCTCCAGGTTCTCGGAACGGAACTGGCCCGCTAGTGAGAGCCTGTCTGAACAGAGCACGCTCCGAGTCCCGGAGCCCCTGCAGTGCAGTGTACTCCTGCAAAGAACCAGCGGAGAGCCTCGATCTGCAATCAGCCTCAGGGATAAGGACAGGGCAGCCGGAGACCTCTTCAGGCGGCTCTGCCCACTCCGGCTGCGGGCTCTCTTCACGGGGCGATCCAAGATGGCGGCCTAGAGGGAGACTGCACCCCCGGTCGCTCCAGAACCCAGGAGTTAAGAAGGGGAGGCATTGAGAGACTCGGACTGAAGTGGAGCCACGGGTGAGTCTGCCCACTGGGTAAAGCTCAGCCCGGGTGGCAGGCCCAGATAGAGGTGGCTTAGCAGAGTCGGGCAGGGCAGCTTGAGTCTTCCCAAGGTAGTCTTCCACACTCCGGCAGTGGGCTCTTCCCACACAGCCAGCTGCACGGTGCAGGCCCACAGTGAGAGCATTTCCGCACAGAGCCAGTTCCAAAACGTGGAACCAGTAGGGGGCTAGGGGCAGTATTCTTCGAATGAGCTGCTTTATCAGATTCCTCCAAGACATCAGGCTACTGAAGGCTGGGAGGTGATACACTGGAAATCTACTGGGACACTATAAGCCAATAGTGGAAAACTGCAATATCTCAGGGTCCCACTGACAACTGACCATTATGAGAAAACAAGGGAAGAAAATGTCCCAAACAAACCTAGATACTACATCAATAAAACCCAATGACAGCAGAGCAGAAGAAATGTCAGAAAGGGAGTTCAGAATGTACGTAATTAAAACGATCAGGGAAGCTAATGAGGAGATGAAAGAGCAAATGCAGGCATTGAAGGAGGAGATGAAAGAGCAAATGCAGGCATTAAATGATCGCACCAATCAACAGTTAAAAGACCAAATACGGGAAGCAAGAGATCATTTCAATAAAGAGTTAGAGATACTGAAAAAAAACCAAACTGAAATCCTTGAAATGAAGGAAACAATAAACCAAGTTAAAAACTCCATAGAAAGCATAACCAATAGGATAGAACACCTGGAAGACAGAACCTCAGACATTGAAGACAAAATATTTAACCTTGAAAACAAAGTGGAACAAACAGAAAAGATGGTAAGAAATCATGAACAGAATCTCCAAGAACTATGGGATATCATGAAAAGGCCAAATTTGAGAATTATTGGGATTGAGGAAGGCTTAGAGAAACAAACCAAAGGAATGAACAATCTATTCAATGAAATAATAACAGAAAATTTCCCAAATCTGAAGAACGAAATGGAAAACCAAGTACAAGAGGCTTATAGAACTCCAAACATACAAAATTACAACAGACCCACACCAAGGCACATTATTATGAAAATACCTAACATACAAAATAAAGACAGAATTTTAAAGGCCGCGAGAGAAAAGAATCAAATTACATTCAGAGGGAAACCAATAAGAATATCAGCAGATTTTTCAATCCAGACCCTAAAAGCTAGAAGGGCCTGGAACAACATATACCAAGCCCTGAAAGAAAATGGATGCCAACCAAGAATCTTATACCCAGCAAAACTTACCTTCAAATTTGACGATGAAATAAGATCCTTCCATGATAAACAAAAGCTAAAGGAATTTACAAAAAGAAAGCCAGCATTACAGAACATTCTCAGCAAAATATTCCATGAGGAAGAGATGAAAAACAACGATGCAAATCAGCAACAGGAGGCGCTAGCCTAAAGGAATAGCCAAATAAAGGAGAAACCAAATCATGTCAAAAACAAATATGAGTCAATTGACTGGGAATACAAATCATATCACAATAATAACCCTGAATGTTAATGGCCTGAATTCATCAATCAAAAGACACAGACTGGCAGATTGGATTAAAAAGAAAAATCCAACAATATGCTGCCTGCAAGAGACACATCTCATAGAAAGAGACACCCATAGACTAAAGGTGAAAGGATGGGGAAAAACATACCATGCACACGGACACAGCAAAAAGCTGGAGTATCCATCCTCATCTCAGATAATGTGGACTTCAAACCAAAACTAGTCAGAAGGGATAAAGAAGGACATTACATGCTGCTTAAGGGAAGCATAAATCAGCAAGACATAACAATCATAAATATCTATGCCCCGAACATTGGCTCATCCACGTACGTCAAACAAATCCTTCTCAATTCCAGAAATCAAATAGACCACAACACAATAATACTAGGCGATTTTAACACACCTCTCTCACCACTGGATAGATCGTCCAAACAAAAATTGAATAAAGAAACTATAGATCTCAACAACACAATCAACAATTTAGACTTAACGGACATATATAGAATATACCATCCAACAAAGAATGAATACACTTTCTTCTCAGCAGCACATGGATCCTTCTCTAAAATAGACCATATTTTATGCCACAAAGCTACTGTTAGTAAATACAAGAAGATAGAGATACTACCTTGTACTCTATCAGATCATAATGGATTGAAGTTAGAAATAAATGACAGAATAAAAACAGAAACTTCTCCAATACCTGGAGACTAAATAATACACTATTATATGATGAATGGATAACAGAAGACATCAGGAGGGAAATAAAAAAATTCTTAGAAGTAAACGAGAACAAAGACACATCATATCAAAATCTCTGGGACACTATGAAAGCAGTACTTAGAGGAAGATTTATTTCATGGGGTGCATTCAAAAAAAGAAGTAGAAATCAACAAATAAACGAGTTAACACTACAGCTCAAAGCACTAGAAAAAGAAGAGCAGACCAATACCAAAAGTAGTAGAAGACAGGAAATAGTTAAAATCAGAGCCGAAATCAACGAAATCGAAACAAAAGAAACAATCGGAAAAATTAATAAAATAAATAGTTGGTTCTTTGAAAAAATAAATAAAATTGATAAACCCTTAGCCACACTAACAAAGAGAAAGAGGGAGAAAACTCAAATTACTAAAATTCGGAATGAACAAGGAAACATCACAACAGACACGAGTGAAATACAAAACATAATTAGAAGCTATTTCGAAAATCTATACTCCAACAAAACAGAAAACCTTGAAGACATCAACAAATTTCTAGAGACATATGAACTACCTAAACTGAACGAGGAGGACATACACAACTTAAATAAACCAATTTCAAGCAATGAAATAGAAGAGGTCATCAAAAGCCTACCAACAAAGAAAAGTCCAGGACCAGATGGGTTCTCAGCCGAGTTCTATAAAACCTTTAAAGAAGAGCTCATTCCAATACTCCTCAAACTATTCCATGAAATAGAAGAGGAGGGAACCCTACCAAACTCGTTCTATGAAGCCAATATTGCCCTGATACCTAAACCAGACAGAGACACATCGAGGAAAGAAAATTTCAGACCAATATCCTTAATGAACATCGACGCAAAAATTCTCAACAAAATTTTAGCAAATCGCATACAAATATATGTTAAAAAGATAGTGCACCACGATCAAGTGGGTTTTATCCCAGGGATGCAAGGTTGGTTCAACATTCGGAAATCAATAAATGTCATTCACCATATCAACAGACTTAAAGTTAAGAATCACATGATTATTTCAATAGATGCAGAAAAAGCATTTGATAAAATACAGCATCCCTTCATGCTCAAAACACTAGAAAAAATTGGGGTAATGGGAACATTCCTAAACATTATAAAGGCCATCTACGCTAAGCCCATGGCTAATATCATTCTAAATGGTGAAAAACTGAAAGCGTTCCCCCTAAAAACTGGAACAAGGCAGGGATGCCCTCTTTCACCACTTCTATTCAACATCGTCCTTGAGACTCTAGCCAGAGCAATCAGACAAACCAAAGAAATTAAAGGGATACGAATAGGAAAAGAAGAACTCAAACTATCCCTGTTCGCTGATGACATGATTATATATTTAGAGGAACCTGGAAATTCCACCAGAAAACTTTTAGAACTCATAAGTGAATTCAGTAAAGTAGCAGGTTACAAGATCAATGCTCATAAATCCAATGCATTTTTATACATAAGTGATGAATCTTCAGAAAGAGAAATTAGGAAAACTACTCCATTCACAATAGCATCGAAAAAAATAAAATACTTGGGAATCAATCTCACAAAAGAGGTGAAAGACCTCTACAATGAGAACTACAGAACACTAAAGAAAGAAATTCAAGAAAACCTTAGAAGATGGAAAGATCTCCCATGTTCCTGGATAGGCAGAATTAATATCGTCAAAATGGCTATACTACCTAAAGTTCTATACAGATTCAATGCAATTCCAATTAAAATCCCAATGATGTACCTCGCAGAAATAGAGCAAGCAATTATGAAATTCATCTGGAAGAATAAAAAACCTAGAATAGCTAAAGCAATCCTCAGTAGCAAGAGCGAAGCAGGGGGTATTGCAATACCAGATCTTCAACTCTACTACAAAGCAATAGTAACAAAAACGGCATGGTATTGGTACCAAAATAGACAGGTAGATCAATGGTACAGAATAGAGGACATGGACACAAACCCAAATAAATACAATTTTCTCATACTAGACAAAGGTTCCAACAATATGCAATGGAGAAAAGATAGCCTCTTCAACAAATGGTGCTGGGAAAACTGGAAAACTATATGCAATAGAATGAAACTAAACCCCTATCTCTCACCCTACACAAAACTCAACTCAAAATGGATCAAGGACCTCGGAATCAGACCAGAGACCCTGCATCTTATAGAAGAAAAAGTAGGTCCAAATCTTCAACTTGTTGGCTCAGGATCAGATTTCCTTAACAGGACTCCCATAGCACAAGAAATAAAAGCAAGAATAAACAACTGGGATAGATTCAAACTAAAAAGCTTTCTCTCAGCAAAGGAAACTATCAGAAATGTGAAGAGAGAGCCTACAGAGTGGGAGAATATCTTTGCCAACCATACCTCAGATAGAGCGCTAATTTCCAGAATCTATAAAGAACTCAAAAAACTCTACACGAAGAATACAAATAATCCAATCAACAAATGGACTAAGGAAATGAACAGACACTTCACAGAAGAAGATGTACAAGTAATCACCAGATATATGAAAAAATGTTCAACATCCCTAGTAATAAGGGAAATGCAAATCAAAACCACCCTAAGATTTCATCTCACCCCAATTAGAATGGCGATTATCAAGAATACAAGCAACAATAGGTGTTGGCGAGGATGTGGTGAAAAAGGAACACTCATACATTGCTGGTGGGGTTGCAAATTAGTGCAACCACTCTGGAAAGCAGTGTGGAGATTCCTCAGAAAGCTTGGAATGGAAACACCATTTGACCCAGCTATCCCACTCCTTGGCCTATACCCAAAGGACTTAAAATCAGCATACTACAGAGATACAGCCACATCAATGTTCATTGCTGCTCAATTCACCATAGCCAGATTGTGGAACCAACCTAGATGCCCTTCAGTTGATGAATGGATAAAGAAACTGTGGCATATTTATACAATGGAATATTACTCCGCAATGAAGAATGATAAAATTATGGCATTTGTAGGCAAATGGTCGAAATTGGTTAATATCATGCTAAGTGAGATAAGCCAATCTCAAAAAACTAAAGGACAAATGATCTCGCTGATAAGCGGATGAGGACATATAATGGGGGGTGGGAGGGGCTAGCATTAGGTTTAGGGTTAGGTTTAGAGTTAGGCTAAGGAGAGCAGTAAGAATGAAGGAAAGAAGGACTGTGTAGAGGGAAAAGAGGGGTGGGAGGGGTGGGAGGGGTGGGAGGGGTGGGGTGGAGGGGAAAAATATAATAAACATCATTACCCTATGTAAACGTAAAAAAAATAAAAAAAAAAAAAAAAAAAAAAAGCTACCTGAGATATGTCTATTAGACTTGTGATTCCATAGATCCCCTCCTTATACCTAGATTCATGGCCATGTAGATGGTATTCTTCTATATAATTTCTAAGGAAGATATTTCTTCTGTTAGAATGCCAACAACAGTAAAAAGAAAAAAAAAATCACCTTACTGTTTGTTGGTCAAAGTCTGAGAAAATTTGTTGAGAATTTATGGTGTTAGGAAGTCTTCATTCATAGAGAACATTTTCAATAATGATAAATGAATAATCAAGGTGTAACCCTTTGATGTTTGAAATGGCCTAATGCTGCCGAAAATGTTTATTACTTCAGACGGGAAAACTATTCAAACCATCATCAGGAAATGTAGTCAGTGCATAAGTTATATGTACATATGTACACATCCCTATCAGGGACATATTTCTACCTATCAAGAGAATAAGTCTTTGAATGATTTTATCTGTTTTATTCTTTTACATTGATTTACCAATGAATTCATCACATTATAGTCTGTATCTTGGAATTAAAACCAGTCCACAGTTATTAAGAAAAAGAGGAAGCAAAAAAATAGCCCCAACTGACCCTTCTGTATTGTGATTTGTAATCAATGGAGAGAACATTTAATTCTAGCCTCAGCTTTTGAATTAAGGCACATCTGTATTAAGTTGTGTCTAACAGAAGCAGTTACAATTTGGCACTACTGTGAATCTTTTTCTTCCTCTTTTCTTTCTCTGACAAATTCTATTATCAGATTGGAATGGATTTATCTTTTCCCTGAAGGGAGATAGAGTATCATGGCATTTATGGGCTTTGTGTATATTTGTAAAATTCTTTACTCGACTTTTCAATATTTGCACATCTATTTCTTTACCATCTGTACCCCCACAAAACTTTTGTACCACACATTAATTTTTGTGAGGTACTATTTTTTATTTCTCTAGGCAAATGTTTATTTTATTCATTTAAACTTCTGCTATATGGAGTTTTAAAAATTAACTTCAGCTATTCCAAGAATCATAGAAAATACACAGTGTCAGCTATGGTGTAAATATCATTCTAAAAAGTGGTCATTTCCTGGTGAACTAGGTCTGAGTGAGCTCTCCCACACAATTCCGAGCATTTTCTTCCAGATTCCTAGTAAGTAATCATAGATACCATTACAAACTGGCTGACCCTTTTGATTATTCATCAGTGTGATTACTCTATCTTAGCAGAGTAGACTATACTCCCATACTGTTAGGTGAGTCCATGTGATTAAGTTAAAGTCAGTAGAATGTGAGCAGAAGTGATATATGTCACTGTTAATTCAAATTGGCACACTTCTTGAAACCCAGTCTTTCTCTGGAGGGATGAAAATCACAAACTGTGAGAACCACCAATTTTTGGGTCACCCTGTGGAAGATGACCACTTGAGTCATTGGATGAGTGGAAAGCTCTGAGTGAGGAAGAAATAAACTTATATTGGGTTAACTTTTGAGAATTTGGGGGTTCTATAGCACTATAAGACATAATCTCTCTTCTTGTTCAATTTAAATTCTGAGTAGCCTGACAACTAAAATTAAAACAAAAGCTTGAGTAACTGAACTCCTTTTTTCCAAATAAAAATATATTTAAATAATATTTGATATAAAATACATTCAAATGTATACATACATCCTCATCAAAAGAGAAAAGTTCTTCATAGAATTTAATAGGAAATTTCTTTTATGAATCCTCGATAAAGCATTAAGTAATATTTCCAAAATGCTATAACCAAAACAAAATTCACAATTATCAAAGAAAAACTTCCCTTTACAAAAGAGTGTGAACATGGATCATAATCAATGAACATCGTCCTCCTTTTCCTACAGAAGTACACTAAGTTTTTGTGATCTAACAGACTGTAACAATGTAAATCACAGGATACGAATATCAAATGTATTATATATTCACCAAATATTTGGTGTGAGATTGCAATCAAATCAAGATGATTTCTCTGAGGAAGATCACAAGTATCTATAAGCTATGTTATTGATTACTTGGAACTTCATGTGATTTAAAAGCAGTTTTTCAGGACACAAAATTCTGTCTCCTGAAAATTTTAGTCTAACTATGGATGACTTGTTTGAGTGGAATGAAGTTCACAAGAATACCTCTGATTCAGTCCAGAATTTTCCCCCAGATGAAATTAGATTCTTCTTAAGCACTTGAAGCAGTGTATAATCAAAATCACAGAGTCCTGAGTTATAACATGATACGTTATTGCCCCCAAATATTTAAGGTATTTGATATTCTTCTTTAGTGCTTTCATTAGTGTATTATCATTACTCATATTGTTGGGGTTCACTTTGACATACTCATGTATGCATGGAATATAATTTGCTCCACTTCAGTCCCCAGTACTTCCTCTTTCCCTCCTCTGCTCTCTCCCTGTGTTCTCCTTCCTCTTTTCTACACATAGTCCTTCTATTTATAGTTTTTAAAACCAGTGCTTTATAGATTCACATGAAGGTGGAATTCACCATGGTATATTCATATATGGACATAGCATAATTTGGTTAATTTCATACCGCATATTCTCCCTTTTCCTGCCCGTCTTTCCTTCCCCTCAACTCCTTCCTCTACTCCACTGATTTTTCCTCTATTGTTATAGTATCCTCTCCCACCTTTCCCCCTTACTTTACTGTAGCTTCCACATATGAGAGAGAACATTTGACCTTTGGCTTTCTGTGTCTGGGTTATTTCACTTAGCATGATGTTTTCAAGTTCCATGCTCCACTGAAGATTATTAACTGCATTCTGAAATATTCCTAGGAAATTTATATGAAATATGAACTTTAAAAAAACATTTAGAAGCTACCTTTAGATAATGGATAAAAAATTTGTCCATTGAAATGTTAAAAATCATATTTACTTGTAAAGTTTATGATTCTAATGTCATTTATGCCAAACAATTCTAACAATAATTGACAAAGAATCTTCTTAAATATGTTTGTTCTTAGGGGAAAATGTTAACAAATATTTTTTTTTTAAATTAGTTCCTTCTGCAAAATTCTACTATAAAATATTGCATAATTTATGTTGATAACTTATTCATATATTACTGTGGAGTAGTTTTACATATATTAATAAGTACCAGTAATTGCCATGTGAATACAATATTTGCATTTTACAAGACTCAAGTCTGCTGAAGTTCAAAATAATTAAATATCATACCTAGTTTATTAGTTGAGATTAGGACTAGCCAAAATACAAACCCAAAAAAAAACACTTTTGTTTAAACGTGATAGAATTTAGTTGTTTCTCAAACACTTGTGCTTATTTCTTTCTCAAGTTTAAGGCTGCTCTACAGTTTTGCTAGTCAGGAATCCAATCTTCCTTTATCTTACTGTTCTGCTGCATTATACTTTCAATCACAACACCAACTCTTAGTCCAAGAAGGTTGCTGAAGTTCAAGCAATTATTCACAGACCAGTTAGAAGGAAGAAAGAAGAAAGGGAAGAGTAGATTCTGAAAATTATGCTCCTTTTTCTGACAAGAACTCCACACAACCACACCTGGGTGGAGAGTGCTCCTGGAAATCTTTTTGTTCTGATAATCCCTATGTATATCTGAAAATGGGGTTCAATGCTTTAAAAATGGCAGTGAATCAATATAGTGGATCTGTTTAGTTTTTGCTAATGGTATATCACCTCTAGTAAATGATGAAACCAAGACTAGAGACCAAACTTTCTTGTTTTGTTTTTTTTTGCTTGTTTATTTTGTTTTGTGTCTTGTGGTATAATTTCAGCATACTGCCATATAAGTAAAAATAAAATGAGTTTGTACATCGGCTTGTTGTTTACCATTTACAACTGTGATTGTATCTACCATGACACTGTTCCTGTTTGATGTCATTTTGTCAGAATTGTTTAGATATAATCTTGGAAAAAGCACAATTCACAGTTTTACTATTGTGAAAGACTGGTCTGTACAAAAATTCTCTCCATGCAGTTAACTTCAAAATGATTTTTCTTGAGTGCTATGAAAGTCTTGTAGTGTAGTGTTCTTGTTTTCTTTTTAAGAATGAACTGAGTATAATAGAAATCAGTTGTGAAATAATGCATCTTTTTTACCTCATGCAAGATTTTAGATCAAGAAACTCATGCATTTTCAAAAACAGGATAAATACAATTTGGTAGGCCCACCATGAATGAATAAATCTGTAATTCTAAAGCAATATAATTTTTTACATCTTGCAACTGCAGCATCATCCTTTCAAACCAAAATTATGAATAATTTAGCTAAGATTGGGATTCATAATTCAGTATTAGAATTCATATCTTTCTTTAGGAAAGAGATAATTTCCTGAGCATTTTTTTGAAGATAGGTAAAATATTGGTGTTAAGACTGGTAAAATTTTCCTCTGTGGTAGACTGAATTTAAAAAGTGTGTTTGACAGAATTTCAGAACATTCATATAGAAATGGGCTATGTTTGGAATTGTGCTTTCAGGCTGGGATGCCCCAAATATTCAGAGGATGTGAGGGAAAAAAAATGTAGTGAAGGAAATAAAAAGCTTGATTAATGGAAAAGAAAAATGCTTTATTACTTTGTTGTCAGCAGAGCATAGAAGTTTGAAATGAGTAAAATGCTAAATGTAACTGGAGACACAAAAAGAAAATAAAGAAATAAATTATTTCTCTTGGTTCAAAAGATACAAATGCCATTAATCTCAAGATGAAAAGCAGATCCTGAAGTTTAGATTTTTTTTTATTAAAGCAATGATCCTCATAATTTATGATCTATCAGTATCACCCAGAGGGCTTGTTAAAACACAAATGAATGGGCCTTACCCTCAGAGTTTCTGACTCAGTAGATCTGGGATGAGGCTCAAAATTGGCATTTCTTACAAGTTTTTAGGTAATGTTGATGGTACTGACTACAGACAGAACTTTAAGACTACCACGGAATGTAATATTTGTGTAAGGGAAAGGTCTCTGTTGAAATAGTGTCAAGATTGCACGTAGTTTTTGATAAGGGTCATCTATAAGTTGCCATTTTATTTGTTATACCTCTACTCATTAGAAGTTAGAATTTTCTCAGCAAGAAATACATGCAGCTCCTTAGAAAGGAGCTTTACCTGTAATGATTCCATCATGGTTAAAACTCTGTAAAAGAGGATCTCATGAGTATATACAACAATATTAGGTAGCCTCACTATTTGAATACATAGCATATCCAATATTCCTAATTCACCATCATTTATTTAAATGGTAATATTTTTACTACTCAGATGATATTTTGAAAACTTAATAAAATAAGAGAGAAATGTTTTAAATAAATACCTGTACACTTAGATTAATATTATATGCTTCTATCTAGTCTCTAGTCTCTTTTCTGGAAGAAAGGAAAATACAAAATTTCTAGTGTTGGTGAATTGCATATGGATGTATTGAGTCCACAGTGTTTTTTGAAATTTGAAATTTAATTATTTAATGTCAAAATTAAATAAGATACAGAGAAGGTATTTACATGGATTTTTTCATATTGTATGTAACTTTTGTGTTTTAGACATTTTGAATCAAACAATTTATTATCCTCATTTAGAAGGATGATATTGCAGTGCTTCAAGACAAATAGTTTCTTAGGCAGTGCCACTAATGGATAGGACTATTAGCATTAAAAGTGTTTTTGAGATAAAAGCTTCATGTTGCATTATGCATGATGAAAATGAAAACTTCAAAGAAAGTAGGGTTAAAATCTGACTCTAAAATCTAGTTTAGTTCACAAAGAAGAGCACTCTTTCATACAGAAAGAAAAAAATAGAAAATCTGTGGCAGATACCAAACTGTACAATGATGTGATGAAATAAACAGTAAATTGAGAGAGGCTGTGATGGGCACTGTGAGGTGCAGGATTGGAGGTGGCTCAAGTATGCTGTGGTCCTATAAAGAGGTCAGTGAAATATCCAAGGAGCTATCAGATCATACATACACTCTGCTTCTGTCCATTAATTAACAATAATTGACCAAACCTCAATGCACCGGAACCCAAGTCTGAGATTAATGGAAGGCCTGCCATTTTCAGGTATAGCTGCTTTACTACATGTGAAATTCACTAGAAGTGACATCTATGTAGTGAGCACAGATCCCAGCCTACAACTCATCTGGGTTCTTCCAGTTGTTTGTCTAGAGAGTTGAGGAAGAGCAAACCAGCCAGTGTGGTTCACACAGACAAGTGGCAGAGATGTTGTCACAGACAAGGCAAAGATGTCAGGCAGAGATCTGGGACAGCTGGTTGAATATTGGTGGGACAGTATTTGTGTAAATCCTGAATTCTAAAAGGATTCACTTTCTTTCTTATGAGGTTCCCCAGATCCCATGGAAATCAGAAAATATGACACATTATTTGTTTTAAGGATCTCTGAATATTATGTGACACTTATAAGGTGATTTAAGAATAACAAGAAGGAAGCTGGTCCACCAAGAGCCCTGCATGTGGAATCTCTCTCCCCCTAATTTTACAGGACTTCCTAGTACAGTGCCCACTCACTTCTCTCAAAATATTCTCAAGATATTATAAATTGTAGGACAGTTTTAGGCTTACAGAATAAAAAAAGAAAAATTAATTCATAGGATCCCTATGTACCCCAAATAGTTTCCCCTGTGGTACATATGCTACAATTAATGCATCATATTGATACTTCATTATTAACTAAAATACATAGTTTATTTATATTTTCTTAATTTTTCCCTAATGTCCTTTTCTACCCAGCAGGATTCCATCAAGTATTCTACATTATATTTATCATGTCTCCTTCGGTTTCTCCTACTGTGATGATTTTCCAGACATTCTTTGTTTTTGATGTCCTTGACAGTTTTGAGGAGTAACAGTAATTTGTAGAATGCCCCTGAATTGATGTTTTTACCATGATTAGACTAGGGGTAGATTGTGTCATATACAGGATCTGCACTACCAGCATGACATCACTGTTAATATTAATTTCGATCATCTTGCTGAGATAATGTTAGTAAGGTTTTTTTTCAGTATAAAGTTCTTCTCTTATTCACCTCGCTATACTGCCCAACCTTTCTCTGATAGTGAATCCCTGCTTTCCAGTCTCCGTCATTTTGGAACCCCACAATCTCCAATGAAATCAGAAAGTCACTTTCTATGAAAGCATTTCCGTCAGACCTCTCCATCATGCAGAGACCTACGGTAGTTTTCTAGTATCGCTAGTACTTCTTATACCATTGTATTTCTTAATGACTCAGTGAAGGAAGTCTCCCATTGTCCTCCCAATTAGAAAAATGATGATCAATTAATCCCAGAATTTTTATATCCCCAAGCCTTAAGATTTCTTTCTCTACTTGCATCTCAACTTCATACAGAGTCCTTAGTTCAAGTCAGGATTCAGTTAATCATTTTTATCAAAATATTGGCTCCTTGAACTGACATGTTGAGCTCTCTGAACTGACTCTCTGGTCAGTTCATAAATATCAACAGAATTGGTCAGACTACACTTTTTCCTCCTTGGTCTAGAACAATTTTCATCCATTTCCCACATAAAATGACCAGGTATCTGCAACCCTTAGACTATCCATTCTTCCCGGAAGCTGCTGGAGGCACTGCTTCTGAGCAAGAGCCACCCTGGCTGCTGTTGCCAGGAACGATTATACTGTTGGAGCTTTTAGTCACCTGCAGTCACTAACTGCTTGTATAATTGTGTAAAATTTAGAAGATTATGACTTCTATAATTTCTGCTTCCTTGAATATGATGCAATTTTCCTTGTAGTGTAAAATAAGAATGGCTTTTGAAATGATTCAAGCATTCTTGAAAAGAAAATTCATTCTCCATAGGATGCAGGGTTAAAATATTAGGCTTTGTGAAATATATTATTCAAATTCTGTTTATCTGTGTATTCTTTTGTTATTGCATATTTCCGTGTCAGGAGCTAAAATAACTGTGTTGAAGTTTCTCACAGTAGTTGTTCTTGCTAGTTTTTCTTTCAATTTACTGGGTTTTTTTTTCCTTTACATGTCTTGATGTTATATTATTAAGCTGTCACAGTGTATTATATATCCTTTCAATGTAAAATGACTTCCTTTGTCCCAATTTATTTTTCACTTTGATTTCTTTGTTTTGCTTCATAAAATTATTGCTACATTTCCGTAGTTTTGTTTGTAGTTTACAATTCTTCCCATTGTTTTATTTTTGCTATTTTAATTCAGTTATTGTATGAGAAATACAAAGTTGAATTTGGTTTTTAAATACAATATGACAGTATTGTTCTCTGAAGAGGAAAGTTTTGCCTATTTCCCTTTATTGTGATATGTAATTCATCTGAGTAGTTACTTTCATTGTACTTAATTTAAATGAATAAATTGCATAATAATATCAAAATTATTCAAAAGAAAAATAAAAAATCTCATATACAAGAAATATTACACTAAAATTAAAAGTCTGAACATTAGCAATGGCTGGATGAAATTGTACAAAACATGGAAAAGAAAAAGAAAAAGAAAATCAGTAATTAACTATCAAGAGATAAGCACTGTAAAAATTTTGATATATTTTCTGCCTCCTCACATATTGTTTTGTATCACTGAGATTAAACTATAGCCATTATTCAGCTTTTTATGACTATCATTATATGGTAAGCATTTTCCCACATCATTAAACCCTGATTGTAAACAATATTTTATTGGTTATGATTTATTATCAAATAGGCTAACATCCTTTTTAATCATAGCTCTATTATGAAAATATGAGTTCTTTCTTATCATTTATTATTAACAGATTTTTAATACATTTTAATTACTTTCTTAAGACTCTAGCTATAGCATTGTTACATCAGAAATATCATTTTTAAAAAGGGTCCTTAACACATAATGTAATATTTTTTTCCAAAAATGTGTGTCAATTCACATTCCCAACAGTTGAACTTAAAGCTAAATGTTAAATTTTGTTCCAGGCTGATTAAAATGTCAACACTTTGCTCACTGTTTTATCTCCAGTGTCTACACAGTGTTTTGCATCTACAGTAATTCTTGAGAAATGATTTCTAAATGCATACATGAATTATTCCTCTCAAAGTATTAGTGAAACAACAGAAAAATTATAATTCTTTAGAATATAGGAGAATGTATTTATTTGAAAAAAAGGGATTAAGTGATTTCCAGAAAAACTATATTGCTTTTTTTTGAAAGATCCAAAAATACTTACTGACTCCACAACACTTTAAGATATAGTCAAGTTTTATTTTTCTAACTGATTGTGTTTCTATGTATTAATACTAAAGTAGAAACTAATTCCAAATATGCATATATGTGCATATATATAATACATACACACACACACACACACACATATGTTTTATTTGTTAAAAAGTCAAATTTGGCATATTGACCAAACTTAGTAATCACCTCAAACATTAGTCAATGGCCACAAATGAAAAGCAGAACTGATGTGGGGAATCATTTATTTCTTTATATGTGTGAGATAAATATTTTATATTCATTTTCCCTCAAGTGCATTCTCCAATCATGGTGCATGGGGAAACAAGAATTTAGACAGATATCAGAAGTCATATGATGAACTTTAGGACCAACAGAACATCTAAATTTGAGATTAAAAATTCCAGTAAAATGAATAGAACTAAATAATACAATCAATGATATAAACTTAATGGATACTTACAGAGTATTTCCTCCATCATTGAGCAAATATACTTTCTTCTCAGCAGCTCATGGATCCTTCTCCAAAATAGACCATATACTATGCCACAAAAAAGCCATTAGTAAATACAAAAAAATAGAGATCCTACCCTGTATCCTATCAGACCATAATGGAATGCAATTAGAAATGAATGATAAAAATAACAAATAAAAACTACTCATACACCTGGAGACTAAATAATATGCCATTGAATGAGCAATGATAACAGAAGACATCAGGGAGGAAATAAAAAAATTCTTAGAGGTAAATGAGAACAATGACACAACATATCAAAATCTCTGGGACACTATGAAAGCAGTACTAAGAGGAAAGTTCATTGCATTGAGCTCATACATTAAAAAAATAAAAAGTCAACAACTAAATGATCTAACATTACATCTCAAAGTCCTAGACAAAGAACAGACCAACACCAAAAATAGTAGAAGACAGGAAATAATTAAAATCAGAGTTGAAATCAATGAAATTGAAACAAAAGAGAAACAATTCAAAACATCGACAAAACAAAAAAGTTGTTTCTTTGAAAAAGTAAACAAAGTTGATAAACCGCTAGCCACACTCTAAAAAGAAGGAGAGAGAAAATCCAAATTACTAGAATTTATGATGAAAAAGGAAAGATCACGACAGACACCATTGAAATACAAAACATAATTAGAAGCTAATTTGAAAATCTGTACTCCAACAAAATAGAAAATATCGAAGACATTGACAAATTTTTAGAGATATATGATCCTCCCAAACTGAATCAGGAAGACATACACAATCTAAACAGATCAATTTCAAGCACTGAAATAGAAGAAGTCATCAAAAGCCTACCAACCAAGAAAAGCCCAGGACCAGATGAATTCTCAGCCGAATTCTACAAGACCTTTAAAGAAGAACTGATATCAATACTCCTCAAAGTATTTCAAGAAATAGAAAAAGAGGGAACCTTTCCAAATTCATTCTATGAGGCTAGTATCACTCTGATATCAAAACCAGACAAAGATACATCAAGGAAAGAAAACTTTAAACCAATATCCCTGATGAACATAGATGCAAAAATCCTTAACAAAATACTGGCAAATCACATACAAAAATATATTAAAAAGAGAGTGCACCATGATCAAGTGGGGTTTATCCCAGGGATGCAAGGTTGGTTCAACATTCGGAAATCAATAAATGTAATTCACCACATCGATAGACTTAAAGTTAAGAATCACATGATTATTTCAATAGATGCTGAGAAAGCATTTGATAAAACACAGTACCCCTTCATGCTTAAAACACTAGAAAAAATAGGAATACTAGGAACATACCTCAACATTGTAAAGGCTATCTAAGCTAAACCCATAGCCAACATCATTCTTAATGGAGAAAAACTGAAAGCATCCCCTCTAAAAACTGGAACAAGACAGGGATGCCCTCTTTCACCACTTCTATTCAACATCCTCCTTGAAACACTTGCCAGAGCTATTAGACAGACCAAAGAAATTAAAGGGATACAAATAGGAAAAGAAGAACTAAAGCTGCCACTATTTGCTGATGACATGATCCTATATTTAGAAGATCCAAAAAACTCCACTAGAAAACTTCTAGAACTAATAAATAAATTCAGCAAAGTAGCAGGATCTAAAATCAATATGCACAAATCTAATGCCTTTCTATTCATAAGTGAGGAATCCTCTGAAAGAGAAATTAGGAAAACCAATCCATTCACAGTAGCCTCAAAAAAAAAAAAAAAAAAAAAAAAACTTGGGAATTAATCTAACAAAAGAGGGTGAAAGACCTCTACAATGAAAATTACAGAACATTGAAAGAAATTGAAGAAAACCTTCGAAGATGGAAAGATCTCCCATGTTCTTGGATAGGCAGAATTAACATTGTCAAAATGGCCATTCTACCAAAGGTGCTATACAGATTCAATGCAATTCCAATCAAAATCCCAATGACATTCCTCATAGAAATAGATAAAGCAATCATGAATTTCATCTGGAAGAACAAGAGACCTTGAATAGCCAAAACAATCCTGAATAGAAAAAGTGAAACAGGAGGTACCACAATACCAGACATTACACTAAACTACAGGGCAATAGTAACAAAACCAGCATGGTATTGGCACCAAAATAGACAGGCAGACCAATGGTACAGAATAGAAGACACAGAGACAAAACCACATATATACAGTCACCTCATACTAGACAAAGGAGCCAAAAACATACAATGGATAAAAGATAGCCTCTTCAACAAATGGTGCTGGGAAAATTGGAAACCCATATGCAGTAAAATGAAATTAAACTTCTCTCTCTTACCCTGCACAAAACTCAACTCAAAATTGATCAAAGACATAGGAATTAGACCAGAGACCCTGCACCTCATAGAAGACAAAGTAGGCCTGAATCTTAATCACATTGGCTTAGGATCAGACTTCCTCAACAAGACTCCCAAAGCACAAGAAATCAAAGCAAGAATCAATAAATGGGATGGACTCAAACTAAAAAGTTTTTTCTCAGCAAAGGATACAATCAAGAATGTAAACAGAGAGCCTACAGAGTGGGAGAAAATCTTTTCCATACGCACTTCAGATTGAGCACTTATCTCCAAAATTTATAAAGAACTTACAAAACTTTACACCAAAAATACAAAGAACCCAATCAATAAATGGGCCAAGGAACTGGACAGACACTTTACAGAAGATACACAGGCATTTAAAAAATAAATGAAAAACTGTTCAACATTTCTAGTAGTTAGAGAAATGCAAATTAAAACAACTCTAAGATTTCATCTTACTCCAATTAGAATGGCTATTATCAAGGACACAAACAATAATAGATGTTGGCGTGGATGTGGGGAAAAAGTCACACTTTTACATTGTTGGTGGAGTTGCAAATTGGTGCAACCACTCTGGAAAGCAGTGTGGAGAATCCTCAGAAAACTTGGAATGGACCCACCTTTTGACCCAGTTATCCCACTCCTCAGTTTATACCCAAAGGACCTAAAATCAGCAAACTACAGTAACACAGCCACATCAATGTTTGTAGCAGCTCAGTTCACAATAGCTAGATTGTAGAACCAACCTAGATGCACTTCAACAGATGAATGGATAAAGAAACTCTGGTATATGTACATAATGGAATACTATTTGACCATAAAGAAGAATAATATTATGGCATTTGCAAATAAATGAATGGAATTGGAGAATATGATGCTAAATGAAATAAACCAAGCCCCAAAAACCAAAGGCTGAATGTTTCCCCTGATAAGTGGAGAATAATATATAATAGGAGTGTGGGGGGCTGGGGAATGAGAGAAGAATGGGGGAACTTTAGAATATGTAGAAGGATATGAGAGGGAGGGAGGTATGAACAATGGTGGAATGAGACAGACATCATTGCCTGATGTACATGTATGATTACACGAATGGTATGAATCTACATTGTGTACAACCATAGAAACGAAATGATGTACCCTATGAATCAAAATGCAGTCTGTAAAAAATTAAAAACTAAATAAAAATAATAATAAAGTTAAACCGATGTGAACTTGGTGTTTATAACCAAGTGCTTTATTGTTAAAATAATTAGACACTTTCCTTCACCATGTCAGTATTACTGTCAATAGGTCACACTGTTCCTGTTCATTGGTGTTTGCTCTCCCTGGACAGTAACTTCTATTTTTATTTAAAACCTTTATCTTTTATCTTTATCTTTATCTTCATCATATGTTGATTCAGTGCTCCATATCTATCTTGTCTAGTAAGTTTTAACTCAGTACAGAGATTATATCTGTCTTACCCACTACTATATCTTATTTGGTGGAACTTCAAATAAATCATTGATGTTTTGTTAAAAAAAAGTCTTTGATGGGAATAATAGTAACTTAGATAAAAAGACATAAAAGATTATAAACTTGAAGACAAGTTAGTAAAAACTGATACAAATTGAAGGTCATAAAAGGAGGGTTTCCAAAAGATAAATATAAATCTCAATAATTTGTGGGACTATATCAAATAATTAAACTTTCCTGTAACTGAAATCCCAAAGGAAAGAAAACAGGAAAATGGGTCAAAAAGTGCATGAAGATATATTGTTCGAAAAGAGTATCTTACATTTCTTTAAAAATAGTAACTCTTAGATCCAGAAAGCTCAACAAAGACCAAGCAAGACTATTATCCATATCCAGTGAGGGCGGGGATAGAGCACTTGCCTAGCATGTTCAATACCTAGCATGGCAAAAAATGAAAATAAAAAATAGACATATCATAGTCCATTACAGAAAACAAATTATAAGAAAATATATATATCTATGTATATGTATAAATCAGCAGAAGAAAGAAACATATAACACACAGAACTCAATAAGAGTTCTTATCATAAAAGTTGTAGATCATCAGACAATAGCGATAGCATCTTTAACATGGTAAAGAACAAAAAAACGAACAATCCTGAAACCTGGAAGTCTATACACAGAAAAATATCTTCCAAAATTAAGACAAAATAAGGACATTTAGATAATTAAATATCTAGGCAAAGTTCTGCTTTTGCTATGGCAAGAAATGACCACTGTAGTCTCTGTTCCACTGATTACAATGATAAACTCTAGACATAAATGCAATTGCCAGAGGATTCTGAAATATGAACAAACGTAGATGGCTTGTGAAGGGAAGTCAGAAGTTAGAAAAGCAACCAATTCGGGGCAGGGATGATGAAGATGAGTTTAATATGGATTTCACACAGTTGCATAGGAGAAGAGAGGCAGGCGAAGATAAAACTTTTTAAAAAATCCTACATGAAAGAGGAATCTAGAAAAGGAGGCTCAAACAGGGCAGATTGTGAAAGGGAATTTTAGAAAGAAAAACGGTAATAAAAGGAATTCCTTTCTATTTAGAAACCTGCACAAGTCTCAGACATACTTCTGAGCTATGCATGAATAAGACAGATTCCAAATAGTGTAACAAATATCTTGAGAGCTAAACAAAGATTTAAACCATAGCCCCAAACTCAGACTAATCCCTGACTGGTACATATGTGTGACAGACCAAACAAGCAAGGCAAAATCTTTGGAAACTAACCTGAGATTAGAACCACCCCCACAGAACAAACCAGAACTTGTGGCCTACACCCAACTGGGCTAATTACCTGCTAAATCAACAACGACAACTAAAACAAAAAAGCAACATTATCAAGAAGATCATAAGAGAGCTCATAGTTTACACAAAATAATATTCAAAGTCTCTAGGATCCAATCCAAATAAATTATTTGACAAAATTATTTGACAAAAGAAGACCCAGGGAATCTGACCAATATGGAAGTGAAATGACAATGTGGGAAAAGAGCCAGAAGTTGAAAGATTTCAGAGTTTAAAGCAGCTAAGTAAATTGTTTCATGAACTAAAACTTAATGAACATTAAATGAATCAAAGCTGAAAGTTTTCCTCAAAGAAATATAAAACATTTTTTTAATTGGAAATGTTAGAAGTTGAAATATAACACTTGAAGTAAAGAAAGGCCTTCCATGTGTGCAATACTAAAGTGAAGATGACAGACAAAAAAGTCGTGTTGACAATAGAACAGTTGAACCTATGATCATCACAATAATGCAGAAAAAGCATTTGGAAAAAGTCAACTTTCATTTAAATTCTCAGCAACAAAATCTAGCAGGGATTGTACTCACCTTGATAAAGGACATTTATTAAAACAGCAGTGGCACTTCAAGCTAACTTAATTCTCAATGGTTAAATACTGAACTCATGCCTATCAAAATCCAGGAACGACTCAAGAATGCCCACTCTCACCAATATTATTCAACATTGTAGTGGATATTCTAATGAATCCAAAAGTTTGTAAATAAATAAATACACGTATAGACATTGGAAAGAAAAAAGTAAAATTCTCTTATTCACAGTATGATGTTTGAGAAGAAAATTCTGATGCATCTAAAAAATTCTAGAATGTATAAATTATTTGTGCATAGTGATAGAATTCAAGATCAAAATTTTAACAATTGTATTTCTCAATACTAGCAATAGCAATTGGAAAATTGAGTTAAAAGAAGAGCATTTTTAAAAATAATAAAAAATACTATCTTAAGAATAAATTTGATGTACTATATGTAAGACTCCTACACTTAAATGTATAAAATAGTTTAAGAAAACAAAATATTACTAAGATATATTAAAGATGCATGCAAAAAAAGGAGAGATGTTTTCAGATTTGAAGACTCAATGTTAAGATGTACTTCCTAAATTCATTTACATATCAGTGAAATTCCAAACGTCAAGCAGATGTTTTGTAGAAATTTAAAAGACAATATTTGAACGAAAAATCAAAGTATTTATAATAGCCAAAACAATTTAAAAAAATAACTAAGTCAAAAGTCTTTTACTACTTGATTTCATGGCTTATAAAGCCATTGCAATCAGGACAATGTAGTCTTGGAATGAAGATAGACAGAGGTCAATGGAATCTAGAAAGATTCACACATATTTAGTAAATTGATTTTCAGCAAAGGCACTAAATTATTCAATGTGCAATGAATAGTCATCAACAAATGGTGCTGGAACAACTAGAGAAGACTATGGGAAAAACTGAATATCAATTCTATCTCACAAAAATTAATTTGCTATGGATCACAAACCTAGACATAAAAACTAAATACAAAGCTTCTAGAGAAAATGGAAGAATATGCATGTGACCTTGGTTTAAGAAAAAATTTCTTACGTAAGACACAAAATGATTAACCATAAAAGAAAAAAATCAATAAAATAGACCATTACAATTTAGAACCTCTATTCTTCAAAATGTACACTTAACAAAATGAAAACTTATTTTTTCCTATAACTCTGTATTAAAAATATAGGCAACAGTTTTGAACCAAACCTTGAAGCAAGAAGATAGAGTAGTACCTAGTAAGCATAAAAAAAATTACTAACCATTAATTATTAAGGAAGTCAAATCACCATGAATTGTCTTGTCACATTCACCAGGGAAGCATACAACTAAAAGATGCTAGGTGTTGACAAAGATGAGTAGCAAATGGAACTCTTTTATATTGCTTATAGAAATATAAAATTGCACATTTTGGAACGCAGTCTGGCAGTATCATATATAGCTAAAGGAATTTACAGCTAAATTTTATTCTAGGTACTTACCTAAGATAAATTAAAGATACATGTTGAAAAAAAACACAAATAAATCTATCATGGATTTCTTCATAATGAATCCAAATTGGAAACAATATAATTTCTACCAATGGTAAATAAACAAAATTTGGTGTATTCCTACAAATATATTCAGTAATAATAAGAACACTTGCAATAACATAAGTGAATCTCAAAACGCATGATCTGAATAAAAGAAGCACAATATAAAACAGAATATATTACATGATTTCATTTATATGAAGGTCCAGAACAAGGACAATTAAGCTATAATGATATAAATCAAAAGAGATGTTGCCTTTAGACTGAGAGTGAAGTGTTCAATTCCAGAAGGGTGAGGGCACAAAGGACCTTCTGTGATGTTGAAATATATATATGTATATATGTATGTGCTTGGTAAAAAATGTCTAGCTGGAGGTAGTGACACACACTATAATCGCAGAGGCTTGGGAGATTGAGGCAGGAGGATCCTAAGTTCAGAAACAGTCTCAACAACTTAGAATTCTCTACAACTTAGTGAGACTCTGTCTCAAAATTAAAAATAAAAGGGACTGGAGATGTGGCTCAGTGGTTAAGTGCTTCTGGCCTCAATCTCTGGTACCAAAACAACAAAACAAAAAGAGTCATTATATAATATGTATAAATAAGGGTTTTAATTACAGAGATGTACATATTTATAAAACCCATTAAACTCTATACTTAAAATGGATGCTTTAAATGTACATATGTTACATCACAATTGACATTAATTATATACAAATATAATTTCTATTATTAGTAGGCAAGCATTTACAACACCAACTTCTGTAAATTTGTATTGTTGCTCTGAAATGTACTACATTATTGTTTATGGTAGGAAGACTAAATGAGAATGTATGTACGTATGTATAGGGCAAAAATTAAAGGCCGTAGCTCAGTAAACAAGAGTTATTTTGAAGCAAATGTCTGAAAAATAACAACAGTGAACATGTGTGTGTTAGGTACACTGGTGGGAGGTGTGCGATTTTAAGCCTTGGTATTCTATTTGTGGGTGCCTGTAGGAAAGTCTAGGAACTGTGAAACTAGCAACTTCATGACTTCCCACGTGGACTCTGCCATCTTCAGGCAAGGACTCCAGGCAAGGCCCCTGCACTGCCCCAGCGCTTAGACCTGTGTTCCTGGCAGGGGCATCTGCACCAGCTGTGACACAACCCCAGGCAGGATCGGAAAACAGCTCGGATTTACTTACCGGGATTTTAGAGGCAGAATTTATGGTTTTCATTCTGCTAACTGTCTCTAAGAGAGAGAAATAAAAAAGAATTCATTTTTTCTTAAGTAGATCCTTGGTTCATCTTCCCGGTCTTGCCTGGCTAAGCTGGCATCTTAGTAAAGGGTGTGAATTCATCTTTAAGTATACACTTCGTGATCCTATTTAGTAAATATAATTGTATAATCTTTCACTTATGTTGTATGAAATATCATTAGAGAGATTATGGAAAATACCTACTTTCCTTTTTTCCTTATTCTGGAACAAATAGGTCCTCTGACACACCTAGTTCAAAGGACATAATTTATTCAAAGAGAATTTCCAAAAAATATAACAGAAACAGTGAAGCCACCTATGAGGACAGGATTTTCCTTTGGTTTGTGTCTAAGATTTCCAGGTTGTTTGTCCAGGAGCAGTGTCAGCACTGGATACAGAGTGCTTGACATATCTTACTGAAGAAATGAAGAAAGAATTTTTCAGTCTTCCTGAGTCTGGGATAATCTCCCTGATTCTAGCAAATTTATTTAAATTAAAATGACCTTAGCCATCTACGTTTTCAGTAAGAAAGATAAAGTTCTTTGGTTTACTTCCACATAAATGGGACTTTTATCTTATCATAAAACTGCTAATTAACTTGTGCTCACTGAGTTAATTTTAGACTATGAAGTGAAAGTCATCCAACAATTCACTAATTGACTCGAGAGGTCTTGGTGTCCCTGATTAGTAGTCAAAACACCTCAGAAACAAAGTTCTGCTTTGCCAAAGAGACTGACATTTTGTCATTCTTGTGTTTTACAGTCTGATACCTGATAGTAATATAGTCTGTAATTACTGATTGCCTGAGAAATAGTGCTCTCTTCCTTTCATCTGTAACAAACTGTTCAATTCTCATCTTTCAGACTTACTGCAATCCCTTCATTTTACTCTGTTCAAAATTCTAATCTTCTCATCAGCTTAATTTTTGCATCATGCTTGCAAATGATATTAATGGTTTTGGGGGTTTTGTTATATTATGTTAGAAATTCAGGGAAAATTGTCATATGAATCTCGTATTACTGGTGAGAATCAAATGAGCTAATGCTAAAAAGGCTCTTAGCACATTGTCACATTTTAGATACTTGATGAATACAGGTTATTATATGTGATGAGGAGAGGTTTTTTTTTTTTTTAGGACTTTATGTATGGTGATTACCATTAATTCATGCCATCACTCCCTAGTATAATTTCATAAGAATGACTTAAATTGTGGACAAATAAAATTGTTTTTACTACAGACATCCCTCCCTGAAGTTAGATATTTTTTTCAACTAACAAGACTCTCGGATCTTCATTGATGCTTTTAAAAAAATTTTTTTTTTCCTCATTGGTAGGGGGAACAAATGCATCAAGTAGGAGACATTAACAAACATCATGTCAATAGTAGAGTCATCTGGTTTTATAGAAATGCAAATAAGCCTATAGAGTGGCTTCATTTATGATCACAAATTACCTTTCTATTCTTGATAACTGTTCAAGGAACCATACTTGACAACTAAAATAAAATGCTAAAGGATAAAGTGCTACATCCAGACAATGGAATATTATTCAGCACCTAAAATCAACCTTAGGTATCAATATATAAAACGTCATGGAAGAAGCTTAAATGTATTAGCGAAAGTGAAAGAAGTCAATCAGAAAAACCTATATTCCATATGATTCCAACTATATGGCCTTCTGGAAAAGGAAACATGGTAGAGACAGTAAAAAGATCAGTGATGGCTAGGGGTTAAGGAAAGGGAGGATGAATAGGCAGAGCATGGTAAGATTTTTATGGCAGTGAAACTACCCTACATAATACTTCAACCATGGTTTGTCTTTATAGATTTGTCCAACCTTAATAATGTATAACACCAAAACTGTGTTCTAAAATAAACCGTGGACTCTGGTTGATAAAAAAAAAAAAATGTGTCAATGTGGGTTTATAGATTGTAACAAATATACCACTCTGGAGGGGAAAGTTGATAAAAGGAGCTGTCGGTGGGTGGGTACAGGAGGATATGGCATCCCTGTACCTTCCTTTCAATTTTACTGAAAACCTACACGTGCTTTAAAAAATAAAATTCTTAAAATCATAACATATAACTTTTGCATGTTTATTTTTAGTTAGATATTCTTCACCTATTCTCAGCGTGGTCAGCATTTTCTTTCTTGAAGCATGTGGAGGTATGAAATTAGTAGGACTGACAGAACAAATATTTTGATAGAGCTTATGTATTTCTCTTTCCACCCTATGTTCTTTTAGTGTACAATTATTATTATTATTATTATTATTATTATTATTTTAGCGATCTAGGGTTTGAACTCAGAATCTCACACCTTGCACATGCTAGGCAAGTACTCCATCACTGAGCCACAACCCCAGCTCTTTTGATTTTATTTTGAAACTGGATCTTGCTAAGTTGCCCAGGATGACCTTGGACTTGGAATCCTTCTGCCTCAGCTTCTTGAGTAGCTGGAATCACAAGCATACACCACCAAGCCTGGCAAGAGTACAGAATTTCTGAGGAAGGTAATGTCTTTTTGGCATCAATCCTTACTGCAGAAACCCATCACGTATTAAGACTCCGAGTAATAGGAGTTTTAAAAAATTGCTTAAATCGTGGATTTTTTTTAGCATACAGGCAGCATATCATATGATTGCACTGTACTATATTTCCTAGTCTTACTTTTTTCTGTCTAGAACCAATTTTTCTTATCTCAAATTTTAGAGTGACCAAGTTACTCCTTTGATGGTGACTAAGTGACCCACTTAAACGTATTCTATTTTTCCCACAGAGACAATTACCCTAGTTGAAGGGGCATCAGTAACTTTGGAAGTTATTTGTGGAAAACCAAGAGAACTTGATTTGAGATTTTTTTAAAACCACTCTAAGAAGTAGCTGATGGTTCTGAATGCTGTGAAATATAAATATGACTTTCTCAGAGGTAGCTGGAGCTGCCTTTTTATCTGCACAGTCATATCAAACAATCATTACACAATTTCACTGATGACATATTTTTCTTTTTTAATGGCACTATTATCTTTATCAAAGCCACCTACTTTCTTTGAATATCTTTTCTTGTTTATAATTTTGATTCCTCTAACACTTTGGATAGTTAGTATATAATCTATGTATATATATATATATGTTTATCTATTATATATACATATATTAGTACATATATACATATATACGTATATGTTATATAATCTATGTAATATATCATTCACTCAAAATCTTGGAGTTTTAATTCTGCTGCTTATTGTTTCTGAGGGCTTTAAAGAGGGGCACATTTTTTCCGTATGTTTCATAATTTGGGACATTTTACTCATACGTACTCAACTTTATATCAGTAGATTCATGTGAAACCATAAGTAGGAATTTTCTTCTCCAGAGTGCAATTTATTTTACTCCTGTAGGTTACCCTGGGTCATTAATAACCTAGGACATGTTTAAAATGAATTTAGCTTTGGCTTCCACAAACACCAGCCTTACAACCCGTGTAAATCTATATCTCAAACATAATCAAAAGGATACCTAATTTCACTTCAATGTTTGTTTCTTCTAAGTTGGTGTAAAATTAAATGGATTTACTAATAAATTTTAAATAATATGTATGGTATAATCTATAATTTCCTTTTATTTCATGTCTTTTGCATGGAAAGATATCTATAATCATTAAATATTCACGTTGATTATATCTGGATAATGCCATTCTAATTGGTTTGCTCAATTCTTCTTTTATTTTCTGTCTCTTGAAAATTCATATTGGATATTCATTACCAGTAAAATATAGTAAAGATTTTAAAAAGTGGTGAATTATTATCAGCAAAATCAAGTTCGAAGAAAGCAAATATGTTTTAAGTGGTCAATAATAAACTACTACTTACACAAACACAGGGAGAACTTTATACATTATAAAAGTTGAACTGAGGAGTTTCTGTTTTTATAAAATCCCAAAGATCTAAAAACGAAAGGATAAAACGAATTTCTTTCATTTTTTCTTTTAACTTTACAACTGTAGCTACCAAATTATATATTCAAAGCTGGTAGGTAATTTGAATTATTTTCATGTTTGTTGCAGGACAATGATACAAGAATAGAGAAACATTTTACTATTACATTTATATTAGGCTAAAGAATTAATTTAGTGCAGTTTTTAAAATTTAAACAAACATGTTTACTACTATATTTTTCATATCAAAATATTGTACTTTCAGTCATTCACTAGAATACAATTTTATGTATTACTAAAATAAATGTGTGAACATACATTCTGTTGTTTGTATCTAATGACATTTTAATTATGAAACATAAGATTGTTCTACATTTCACAACGGCGTGGAAATGCAGCTACAAACACTTCAGTGAAAATGAGTTTGTCACATGTTAAAGCAAGAGACATATAAGAACCCCGAACTGATTCAAAAAGATTATTTTCAGCCATCTGGTTGCTTTTGGCATAATTATTCAGAAGTAGTCATATAAATTAAATATCACATAGACCTAAAAGTCAAATGAAGCATTTTTCAGTCTAGAGCATTTTTAATTTATGACCTTCATCTTAGAAGAAATTGCCAAATGGGTAATCCATAATGACTTTGTATGAAACTTTTAAACCAAAGCCCCATATTATAGAAGATGCAGTAACAATATATACCCATGGTTTATCCCAAGATGAAAATTATTGCTGCTTTTTGAGGACTTTATATTGTTGAAATATGAATTGAAATAATGATTAGAAATTCATTTTCATTCATTTAGCCCACTTTCATTGTTGACTGGCAGCCCTTTGACAGTCTGTTCAAGACTGTAGAGAACGTATGCATATAAACATGATCTATTCCTTCACTCACCTTTAACTTTACTTATAGAAAATTATCAGTCTGTGAAACTCACATATATAAAGAATTACTAATCAGTCACTAAAATTATCATTTTCCTCCTATGCCCCATACAAGGTAATATTAATATTAAGCAATTTTTATATGGAGTTCCAATTGCAAGAGTCAAAATACTGGCTCTATCCTAAACAGTACTGTTTCTCCCAACCCTCCACCCACTCTCTTTCTCTTGGTCTCTGGCAATATTATCTGATTTTGTCTTTACTTGATTGTTTTTATTTTTGTAATTCTGTTTTGTGTGTCTGCTGGAGATTGAATCCAGGGCCTTACACATGCTAAACACCCACTCCACCACTGAACTACGTCCCTAATCTCTTTTAAAGCTTTTCCTTATGAGGTTACGCAAAAGAAGACACAAGAGATTTCTACCATGGATGCTTTTAAATTCTCATTTATATTATATGCAGCCCATTTTTCTAAGGATACGTCTTATTTCCAGTACATAGTAAACACTGTAGTCTTGTCTAAATATGTATGAATCAACAATATTCAGCTTTGGTTCCTTATCCTAGAGACTAAACTCTCCATTCCGCATGAGTAGCAAACAATTCAGATTTGAACAGATCTTACGGAATTCCAACCCATGACTTAATCCTTGTGTCCCTAGATAAGTTAATGAATTTCTCTGAGATTTAATTTTTCGTTGTAAACTAAAGATAAAATAAAAAAACAACTTTCATGGAATTTTATAAAATAGCACATGTGGAATGTTTAATACATTTAAAAGACCTTTTCTGATTTCATTTTCAGCAGGTTATACTTCTGGACCTAGTCTCCCAGACCAGGGCTACTTTTATTTTGTCTTATAACTCCTGTGACTCTTAATATAAGTACTATTGTACAGTAACTATGAACATTGGTTGCAGTTTAATTTCATTAACAGTAATTGCTCTTGAGTATTCCCCAATTCCTAAGATCTTTTAGCTCATTCTTATAACTGAACTTTTATGGGTAACCTTTGAGTGGAAATGATGTTTGCTAGGTTAACCAGGGAGGTCTCTTACCAGCAAAGCATAGGCCGTATATGTATACCATTTAAAAAAATGAATTAGATTAAATATCTGACATTATGATTGTTATTTGGGTCTATTACCATTGAGAGATTACTGAATCAGCCACAACTGAGTGCTGTTTTAAACTTGAATAAAATAAAGATTACTGAAATATTGACTTAGATGCAAAGAGACAGGTCGAAGGAAGGATTTCTGTAGTCGTGCAGGAAGAGCTTTAACATGGCTTCTGGTCCTTGACCCACTCTTCTGTCCTGGCATACTCCTCCTCTTCTTGGCACTTGGATTAACATCTCTGGAGGAACTTTCTTTCTTGGTGTTTATTGAAAAGTCTTACTGAGCTGCTGCACATTTGAAGAGCTTTGTGTAATATGTAGTGCACTTGCTAAGTTCTTTTAGAAGCAAACTATAGAAATCAATTTAGGTAATCTTAAATTTAAAAGAAGGAGGAGCAAGAATAAAATATTTAAATGATACTGTTGTATTTGCAAAGAAGCAGAAAAAGTTGACTATCCCAGCTTTAGAAAGGAAATGGGTCAGGATTGCTACGGGGATTACAGCATGGGAAAGCAGGCATTTATTTTTTTCTAGAGTAGGATCTTTCATTGAATTCAGCTCAGTGACTACTAGTCTACATTATTCTCTGACCCAGGTTTCAATCTGCAGAGAAAGGATCTCCTTGGTCCACTCGCACCCGGGTGTCTATTCTCAGAATGATCAGTTGCAAGAATAGATCATTATTAAGATAATAAAGAATTGTTGGATGGTCATACTGAGAAATATCTACTCCACCTAATGTTTCAACTCTAAATTCTTTCTTTTGAAGTCAGTACTGAATATTATTGTTCTTGTCTTCAGTCTTTTTGCCTTGAGCAATATAGACATTGCTTTGCTGAAACACCTTTACCCTGAAAATAACAGTTTACATTTATAGTTTCTTCTTCTATGGCTAGAATGAGTTCATTACACATACCCTGTGTAGTGTTCCAGTGAAATATATGTGGAGGTGATATTTGAAGAATGGTTTATTATGCAGGAATTTCCTGCTTTCCATTTCAAACATATCCAATGGTGGAGTCAAATGAAGTATATTCCATAAGGCTGTACTATAACCCATTACATGGAAGAAAAAAGTTTCATTCCTTTTTCCTGCTGGTTTTACATTGGCATAACCTAGTTAATGCAAGAATAAAATTAGTTCTAAAGTAGACAGTGATGGTAATTCAAATAGATGTTTAAAAATCTATGGTTCAAATTAAAGGATTTAGTTTCTATAATTATTGCATGGTATTAACTCTCAGCATTCTCTGTGGGGTTCTTGGACTTGGAAGTTGGAGGTAGATGGGATAGAAATAATTAATAGCTAAGTACTAATCAAAGAATAAAAGAAAATGTCATTAGCATTTATATGAAATCTCAGTTTACGGCAACTAAGATGCAAACCTTATTTTAAATCTATCCATACTGTATAAAATCCTCATGAGTTCTGGTTTTATACACTGATGACTTTGAGTAGTTCTCATTTATAGTAATACCCCATATCAATGCTCTGAGTCTCTACATTTAATAAAATGATGTCCAAGTTTTTCTTCTTTCTTTTGCATAATCTAAACTTCAGACAGCAGCTCTGCATTTCCTGCATCGTGAAATTCACTGCTCTTGACATTCTTGGTCACTGTAGACCTGCTGCCCTTGAGACCTGTATGTCACTACTTGACTGATTTCCATCCCTAGCACTCCTGGCCACGTGGTCCTACCTCACAACATCAAGTCATCAACCTCTGCTCCTCCTCTATTTCTCCTCTCAGTAGGAGAGCTCCTCTCTCTTCTCAAGACAAGTTCACTTAGACTGATTTCCACAAGAGAACTGTCGACTCCCTTGTAACACTTTCCTTTTTTGCCTTTGAATTACAACTCTCTACTTCTTGGACCACAGAGACACTGGGGGAAGGAAAAGGGCTAGCCAAGTACAGCTCTGCTTTGCACTTGCTGGTGTGGTCTCCCCCACCCTCTCGGGAACTCCATTATCTTTTCTGGATCTTATTCCTAGAGAAAAGTCTACATCCCAACTGTAGACTAGGAATAAGTTTTTTTCTTTAGTCCCTTAAGCCCCATGTAAATTAAGGAGTGTTCCAGGTCTTTGGGCTCATTCTTCCAAACTTTTTGGGTCAATAAAAGGCAAGGTTTCTTAGAATGAATAGAGGACCAGAGGGTGCTATTCTCTAACCTCTGTTCTAACTTTGACCCTGTCCAAAATGTTCTACCACATTACCTCTATGTTATTTAGAGACTCAATGTGTACCTGTTCCATGTTCTAATATAATTCTTTTATATTGTAGCAAATATATATAACATAAAGTTTGTCATCTTAACCACTTTTAAACATACAACTCAATTGCATTAAGTACATTTATATTTTGAACTCATCATCACTATTTATTTTCATAACTTTTCATCATCCCAAACTGAGGCTCTGAACCCATTAAACAACTCCTAATTCCTGCATCCTTTTCCCTAATAACTATTATTTTATTTTCTGTCTCTATGAATTTAACTTTTCCAGGTATGAATAAAATCATAAGCATTTGTGCTTGGCTCAGGATGTGACTCAGCAGTAGAGTGCTTGCCTAGCATGCATTAGGTCCTAGGTTTGGTCCCTAGTACCATCATCAAAAAAAAAAAAACAATAATATTAATAGTAAGTGTTTGTATTCTTGTATCCAGTTTATTTCACTGAACATAAATTTTTCAAGGCTCATTCATGTTGTAGCATGTCTCAGAATTTCATTATTTTTCAAACTGAATAATATTCCATTGTATTTATACCATAGTTTGTTTACCCATTCATCTGTCTATGGACCTTTGGATGAGTTCCACCTTTTGATTATTGTGAATAATACTTCCAGGAACATGAGTATACAAATAAGGGCTTCTCTTTTAGTTTCAACTGAAAAAACAAAACAAAAAAATCTATCTACATAACTAAATATATTATGATTAGGCAGATTATATCCAACTACTCTATTTAAAAATAGGCCTTAGGGATTACATGTATTAGCACATTAAGTCACTTATTGATATAGACTAATCCATTTATTTATATTCATTCATTATATCTTTCATGCAAATTATTGAAAGACTCAGGAATATAAATATGAATAAGATACTTCTGAACTTAAAGTTCTTACAGTCCAGGTAAACAAGAAAATAAGTACAAAGCAATGTGGTTCATTAATAAAGTGTTGATCTACGGAGTGCTATGAGGTCACTTAACTCCAAAGAGATTCAAGAAGTTTCCCTGGGAGAGATGATACTGGAACTGAGTCTGGAAACTTAGGATATTATCTTGAGAAACTGGGAGAGTTTGGGAAGGAGTTTTCCTGGCGGGAAGGAAGATGTGAAAAACTCATGAAGACTGGAAAAGGTGATTCAGGGAATGATGTGCAGTTTATATATCTACAGCACCATGTTAAAACTAAGAAGTGGTGAGAGCTGAGATTGGAGAGTAGACAGAGTGAGATCATAAGAAGCTGTATCTAAGCATGTGCTGAGGAATTTGAATATTATCTTAAAAGCAAGTCTGAGAATGTGGTTAATTCTCCAAAATATTTAGATACATTTTGGTGAAGAAAATGCTTCTTGCATTAGTTTGGATAGAGTCTTGTTTCCTGACAGGTCAGGCACACACTGCCACCTACTCACGAACAAATTGTACCAATACTTAATAACAGTCCACCCACACAAACTTTTAAAATCAGTATAATTACGAGAGATTATAGTTCTTTCATGTTAGTAATTAGTTTGTTCACTTGTTCTTATTGCTGATAAATGAAAAATGAATTCCAGATTATCTATAAGTCCCCAAATTCTAAATAGAATCTTAAAACTAAAATGGTCTGAAAACCCTGTTTTGAGTCAGATCAGGAATAGGAATATTTCATAAAAGATCAAGTGTTGCACACCTGCAATTTATTTTCTATTTGACAGACTCGACCTAAGGGATTTTTCTTTACATACAAGCTAATCATAATGTAAAATGTTGGTGGACTGACAGCATTAATGGATTCCAAGGTAAAAAGTGTTCAATAATGCATCCATTGTGTGAAGGGTGATGCACTATAAGTCCAATACCAACGTATTCCAATTAGGCTTCTATGACTCAAAATCAACCTAATATATAACTCAGAGATAAAGTAACAATTTCCTTCAGAAAGTAGTCCATTTGCAAATACACAAGAGGAGAGAGGGCCTTCTGAAATTATAAATATTATAATTGTTCTGTTTCATATAGAATATTTATCCTTAGCTAAAATTATGCAGAGATATATAGTAATGTCACCACCACACTAATGAAAATCACTATAGCAAAAGGAGACTGCCTGTCTAACATGGGACTCCCAGAAAAAAGAAGCCAGTTAAATCCTTTGTATTTTCTAAAGGCAACATACCTAATTCACTCTTCCTGAGAAATTTCTCATACAATTCCAAGTTGCCCTAAATGAATGTTAGAAAATCTGAGAACAGTAAACACTTTAAAAAAAAATCAATCCACATCTAGAAGACTAGATACAGAATTTTTATAATTAAGATGACTGAACTATAAATATTTTGATGTTTATGTAATGAAAATCTTGGAGAATTGACAAGAAAACCTCTTGTATCTAACCCAGTATATTAGATAAAAACAAGCACATTTCCACACATAGAGCACATATAGATAATTTCTTTAATGAACATCTATCATGTAATTTTTATTTACAACTGTGTGTATGCTGTAGGATAATATCTTTCGATGTACAATTATTTTTGAGAAAGCTTAGGAACAGAGCTATACACAGACAGTTATATGCAATGAGCGTACTAGAGGAAGAACCTGTTTCATGAGAGTCTCATCCTCAGCTTAAGGAAATATTTAATCTTTTAAAAATTGTCAAATTCCAATACAATGATAATCCCATGTCTTAATCAGTTCAGATTGCTATAATAAAATACTTAGATTGGATAATTTATAAGTAATAAAAATTTATTGCTCAAAGTTCTGGAAGCTAGGAAGTCCAAGTTCAAAGCACCAGCACTTCTCCTTCATAGAGGGCACTTTTTTGATATGTCCTCACATGGTGGAGGGGCAAACAAGCTCCCTCAGGCCTCTGATAGGGCCATTAATCATATTCATGAAGTGAGCCCTTACAACCTAACCACCTCCCAAAAGCTCCACCTCTTAATACCATTACCCTGGGCTTAAGTTTCATCAGGTGAATTTTAGGCGGAGGGGGAAAAAATTCAGACCACAGCAATCCAAAAGTACTGGATGTTGGATAAATTTGCTATTAAATATTTGTCACCTAGAATTAAACTTAACATATAGTAAATGCTTAAAACAATTCACTTAATATATAAATAACATGCATAATTTGGACAAAGTTGTTTTCATTCAATTTGAAGTAAAATGATTGACTAAAATGTTAATGCTTGCTGACCAAAGACCAACAGAAACACATATAGTTTTATGAGAATAAGGTTGCATCCTGGTAAGGAGTTACTATAGAGGACTATCCAAAAGATTGGGACTCTGGTTAAGTGACTTTAAGGAGGACTGAAGGTGGCAGGGATAATTCTATAAATTGAGTAACTCCACCAATCTTATCTGGAAGGAGACAGAATGAGAGAAAAGTCAGTGCTGTATTTAGTAAAGAAGCAGTTGTTACTTATGTTACCCAATATAGGGGGATGTTTTATCATTTTTGTTACTTGAGAAAGCGTTTTTTTCTGCATTTAGTTTTCATTATGGAGAGACCTTATCCCTATCTTGACCCATCATGTTCAGCACCTTCTCTGATGCTGGTGTTTTGAAATTTTTAAATGTCTAGTGGGAAACTACTAAGAGTCAACTAGTGGTGCCAAGTCAGCAGCTTGCAACACCAGAGCATGGCTGACGTTGCCAGACAAGTTGCTAGCTTGTCTGGTTAAGAGTTGGGCATTAGAAATCACCAGAAAGCACCCTCCTTCCAGATAAGATTGATTGAGATACCTGGTTATAGAATTATCCTTGCTTTCTGACAATGCCTTCCAGAGTAAAATCCTGCTTCCTTGAATTCCCCATAATCCACTATCCAGAGCCCTGATCCTGCCTAACCCTTGTTAACTCTTTACCAGGATGCACCATTGATCCCCATGGTGTGTAATCTTGCCATTGCAACTACCACGTAAACCAACTCATTCAACTGCAGGTGTGTTTCTAGTGGTCTTTAACCTTTGGTCTTTCTCAAAATTATTCTACTATTTAGTCTTAAGTCTTTTCAATGGTTAAATAAATGTAATAATTTCAAATTACATGTCAACTCAAAGCATACTTTGAAGATAATTGCCCAAAATTTTGAAATGGAAAGGCAGCCTGAAATAATGAACACCAAAACTTCAAAGTGGTTACTTACATAATTTACAGCAGTATAATGTGATTATGAGATTTTACTCACTTTGGGGTTTTTCTCTATTTTCTAATTAAAAATATTTTTAAAGTGTGTAAAATGCTTTAAATACAGTGTTACGTACTCAAAGTGCTCATAATTAAATTTTATTAGGAATTATTCTATAATAGTGATTAGTAAACAAAGTGAAATTTTTCATAATATAAATAATTTGGGATGAAATAGCTAAAATAAATTAAAAAAAACAATCTTACAATCTCACCAGTTATGAGACAGGGTATTTCAATGTAACTATCAGAGAGACCCCTGCAGATGCATGATTGTAAGTACTAATAACTGTGAACCAGTAAGTGGGAGCCAAACAGTTTGGTGGAAGAAGGAAAAAGAAAAATGTCGAGATTTGTAACTCCAAATTAGAGTCCTTCAGGTTTTCTGTAGGTTTTCAGAGGCTTTTGTTTCAGACTATATTTGCAAGGGTTATGTTCCGGGACCCATTCATCCTTAAATCCATTTAAAATGGCAACTGGAGTGATTTACAAGGGCCAAACTTTGTATTCAATTGTGCGAATAAGAAAAGCAAGGCAGCAGGAGGTGGAGGTGAGGGGGTGTGAACTTCTAATGGATATTCATAACAATCTACTTCAATATCTGATTAGCAATATGAAATTGCCAAATTTGCTGCTCTATTTTGTCTGTCAGTGGGAGCCTGGGCACTTCCAAACCATGAGGCCATGAAAAAATTATATAGTAGGAAAAGATAAACCTGGAATACATAGCTAAAGGTAAATCTAAAAGAGTCATTCATTTACTGATGCAACAGATATTTATCAAGTCCCTACTATGTCCCAAGAATTATGATAGATCCTGGGATTTAAAAGATTGAAAACATAAATTTTATCAGAATTAATTATGCATTTGGGGGGGAATTTGAATGGAATGGGAATGGGGAAATATAAACAGACATTATCATATACTGTCTCTACTAATTTCCTATGACTGTCATAACAAATTAATACAAACATAGTAGCTTAAAACAATATAAATTTATTCTATAAGCATTTTGAAGGTCACAAGTCCAAAATAGGTTTCACTCAGCCAAAGTAGGCATTCAGGGCTTCACAGCTATGGTAGAACTGGGGATAAGCCAGTTACTGTATGTTCCTAGCTTCTGCATTCCTTAACAGTTATTTGTTAAGCCCAAAAAGTTCAAATTATTTAAACATACTTCAATAAGTGTCATTTTTAGAACTGAAACTGGTTGACAAAACATTAAACAGAAGATAGCGATTTCCCGTGCTATAACCCATTTCGCAACCCATGCACACATAGTCCAGCTATGTCAATATCCTCCACCTGAGGTGTACACTTCTTGCGATTGTGAACCCACATTTATGCATCACTATCACCCAGAACCTATGGTGTTGTATATTCTATGAGTCTGGATAAAGGTATAATAACATGTCCAACATGATAGCATCATACTGGTTATTCGACTACCATAAAAATCCTATTTGTCTATCTATGCATCCTTCCCTCTCCCCAGCAGCCACTGAGCTTTTTACTGACTGCACAATATTGTGTTTTCCAGAGTTCCAACTCTCTGAAGAGTGAGAATAGCACAGCAGATTGACTTCTTTCACTTAGTAATATGCATTTAAGCTTTCTCCTTGTCTTTTCATGGCTTGATATTTCGTTAGATCTACCAGTTTTCACTAACTGAAGAACATTCAAGGACCTCTAAGTTTTGACAATTATGAATAATGCTGTTATAAACATCGATGTGAAGGTTTTTGTGCAGACATATGTTTTCAATTCTCTTGGGTAAATACCAAAGGGCAATTTTTGGATCCTAAAGTGTGAGTACTATAATTTCACTTAAAACCCATCAACTAACATAACTGTACCACTGTGCATCCCCATCGACATCCCTGTTGCTCTACCTCTTGCCAGCATTTGATATTGTCAGTAGTCTGGATTTTGGCAATATTTATAGAAATCTAGTTGTACCTCATTTATCATTTTAATAGGTGACATATTTTCTAGATGACATATTTTCTAGATGACATATCATGTGCAGCATTTTTTCATATGCGTGTTTTCCATCTTTATGTCTTTTTTGGTGAGGTGTCAATTAAGGACTTTGGTCCATGTATTAATTGGGGCATTTATGTTCTTGTTGAGTTTTAAGAGTACTTTGTAAATTTTAGATAACTATTGCTTATGTCACATGTCTTTTGCAAATATACATACATATACATATATATATATATTTAGTGTGTGGCTTGTCTTTTCATTTTCTTGCATTCATCCTTTACAGAGCAGAATTATTTTTTATTGTAATGAAGTTCAATTTATTAATTCTTTCTTTCATGGGTCATGCCTTGGTGTTGCAACCAAAATGTCATTGGCCAAATACAAGATTCTTCTCCTATGTTATCTTCTAGGAGCTTTATAGTTCTGCATTTTGTATTTAGGTCTGATCCACTCTGGGTTAATTTTTACAAAAAGCATAAAGGTCTGTGTCTAGATTTACTTTCTACATGTGAATGTGAACTTGCTCCAGCCCCATTTATTGAAGGCCATCTTTGTTCCATTGTTCTGCCATTGCTCTTTTGTCAAAGACTAGCCGACTTTGTAAAAGTCTATTTTTCGGCTCTCTTTTCTGTTCCATTGTAGCAGTGCTTGACCCTTCTTCTTTAAATGTGATGTTGAATATATACCCCAAATTCCCAGTAAGGAACTAAAGCCCCCATTGCACTTTTGGCAGCGAATATTCTGAGCTGTACAGAATCAGTTCAAGCATGATCTCATAACCATGTACAGCAGCTGCCAAGAACCAGGAATTGAGCCCTACGTCTGGAAGGTGCCATTTAAACAAGTACCAGTCATTTGACTTCACAGTACATTTATTCCTAATTTTTTATTTAATTGTCCAATTTTGACTGAAATTATCTTTCAATATGAATTCCTTTCAGTTAAGAGAAAGATTCTCCTTTTGACACTACAACATAAGTGACTGATCAACATATTCTACTAAAATTATTTATTATGAGACTCAGTTAAGTCATCAATGTCATATGATGCCATATTTCTTATTTTCTACCTTATTAAAGAAAACTCAGAAATAGTCTCTTAGAGCAATTGCTTAGAATTTAAGTATGTAAACAGTACGACAGGAATTCACATTTTACTAGAAATTATCACAAGAAAAGCACTTTTCAAATATTTTCTGAAGCAGTTACTTGAGACTGTATATTGTGGAAGATTTAAATGATAACAATTCTCTAAAGAGTTTAAAGTACTTCTACATATTGGTTTAACTCCAGTATTTTAAAAAGCATACATTTTTGAAAGTTACATTACGTGAAATTAGGGTATTGACACAATGAATGTATGGAACATGTATGTGCTTTACTTTTAAAAAGTCTTGGGAATTTCATTGGTACAGCAGCACACATTCATAATACCAGCAACATGGGAGGTTGAAGCAAAAGGAGCACATGTTTAAGACTAGTCTCAGCAACTTATCAAAATCCCATCTCAAAAGAAAAGTTTAAGAAAAGAACTGGGGATATAGTTCAATGGTAAGCACCCTTGGGTTCAATCCAAATGTCCATTAGTGGGTATATGGATCAATAAAATGTGGTATATTTATATAATGTCATTCTATAGACAACAAAAATTAATTAAGGGCAGATATATGTAAAAATATTGATAAACCTTGAAAGCTGAGTGGAAAATTAAAAATTATAATTTCATATGATCTTATTTATATGAAATATCCCAAATAGGCAAATCTATTTAAAAACAGTAGAATAAAGATTGCCTAAGAATTGATTATCAAAGGCAAATAAGAAATTACTACTCTGAGTTCTGGGATTTCTTTCTCAAAGAATACAGGTTTTAAAATTGATTGTGGTGATGGCTATAGAACCTAGTGAATATGCTAAAAACTTTTGAATTGTATACTTTACATGTGAAAATTGTATGACATATGAATGATATCTCAATAAAGCTGTCAGAAATGTTTTGGGGAGCTTAAATTAAATCATTTAGACTTTTCTACATGAAAAGGCATAAATTTGCTGGGCTTGGTGGTACACGCCTGTAATCCCAGTGGCTCAGAGGGCTGAGGCCAGAGAATCCTGAGTTCAAAGCCAGTCTCTCCAAAAGTGAGTTGCTAAGCAACTCAATGAGACCCTGTCTCTAAATAAAATACAAAACAAGGCTGGGGATGTGGCTCAGTGATTGTCCCTGAGTTCAATCCCTGGTACCAAAAAAATTAATAAAAAATTTGAAAAAAAACAAAAACCAAAAACCAGAAAAGACATAAATTTTATGAGATAAATTAACTGTTTTTCTTAATGACTAACCCTGAAAAAAATAACAATTTTCAAAAGTATGTCTGCTGGTTCTAACAATAATTTCCAGAGAAGATGGAAATGTAGTTTATAATGGGAAATTGAGGACATCCTTACTCATAAAATGAAAATAACTTTTCCTCCTTTGGTTAGCATAATTGTTTATCATCTCTACACAGTTATAAGGATTGCTGACATAGCTGAAAATAATAATTACCTTTTAGTGTGATAATAATCATTGATGATTCTGGATATTTTTAAAATAATGGGAAAATAGAATATGCTGTGCCTTGTTGTTGTTGTTGGTTCAATTCATGGGAGACAAAATTCTCTCCAGAAAAGCTTTCTCTAAATAAATTAAGCAATTATTCTTAAATGGCCTGTTTCTTTTCAAAATATCAACATGAAAGATGAAATGGTTGTCTACTGGCAAGAAAATGTAGTAATTAGTTGAAGTAGATAAAGAAGGAGTTTGGGTTTTTCCTAGTTTCTTTTTTTTTTTTTTTTTTTTAATTCTCTGTTGATGACTCTGATTTTTCTTTGGTTTGCATCAAATCATATGAGAAATGCTTTCTGTCTGGCTCTCTCAAAAAATACTTTCTGACTCTCAACCAAACAAATATGAATCGATTACTTGGAGCAGAGCTTCATGTCAGTATCCAAGTAGCTTTATTAAAATGCAAACTCTGATTCAGTACTTCAGGAGTGACAGATAAGAAGGCATTCCTAAAAAGTTCACAAGTGTGGCCAAAATGACAGGTAACAAGGACTTAGAGAATGACTGACTCCAGGAACTTACATTTCATGATAACACACATGTATTGTGAGAAGACACTACAAGTGCTGTATTACCTGTATTAAATAGTTTCTTGTACACTCTTCCACATGTAAATTATGCATACAAAATAGTATTTACTAATTTGTAAACACAAAGTGCAACATCTAATAGTGTTCTGCACCTGGGTGTTGTTTTGTTTTCATTTAACACATCTTGTATAGTGTTCAAAATCTTTTTTTTCCCTTCCAATCTGCATTCTAAGTCATTGGTGCATATATAAAGAAAAGCTATTCAGTTTGTGTTTGAATAATGTAGCCAGTTAACTTGCCAGATTCTGCTGTTTGTGTTTTTTTTTTTTATGATTTTTTACAGTTATTCCCCAGGATTTTTTCTGGAGATAAATAAAACCTCAGACAAAATCTGATTATTTTCCTTTCAGTATTTCTACTTCTTATCTTATTCTCTAGGATAATAATTTCAGAAAAGTATTTAGTGATGACAAAGGTATCTTTGTCCTACATTTGATTTGAACAAGAATGCTTCTGTCTTTCATTTTCAGCATGCTGCTGATTTTTAGGAGTTCACTCAATAAATCTCTTTCTCATGTCTGTCATGCATATATCTGTATGTGTGGATTATATTTTAAAGCATTACAAATTAAGAATGCATCTATCCCTTTATATTATGAATATTTAAAATTTAATTTGAACTTTGCATTTTATTAAATGACTTTCCAGCACATGAAAATAATTTATCTATATAAACGTAGCAGATATTGTACATAGCATATATATAGCAAATATAGCATAGTTCTGTTGAATGATATAAATATATTTCATAACATTTAACCATTTTTTATTCTTAATTTATACCCTATTTGGTAATATGACTGTGGATTTTTATTAATAACTTTATCAAAGTAAAATTCATATGCAACAAACTGAACATATATAAAATACACAATTTGATGAATATTGAATGATATATACATACACCCATGAAAACCATCATCACAGTCAAGATGTAAAACATTTATATCACATTGAAAAGTCTTGTCATGTGTCCTCACAATACATTGCTTCTGCCTCCCTGACACCGGGCAGCTGCAAATCTGCTTTCTATCACTATACATTAACTTTCATTTTTAGAATTGTATATTTTATGCAAGTGGAACTATATAATATGTATACTCTATGTGTCTGCTTTTTTCACTCAACATAATGCTTTTGATAGTAACCAATTTCATTGCATGTACAATAAGTCACTCTTGTTTATTCCTGAGTAGTATTCACTATGTTGTTGGTATACCACATTGTGTTCATCACATATCCTCAGACAGACATTTCCCTCAGGGTTCTGAAAATCATAGATAAAGCTATTATTAGCATTACTGTGCAAGTCTTTGTACAAACATATTTTCCTACCTCTCGAGTACTTCTTTAGTTAAATGGTTGGATATAGGTGTGTATTTATATCTTTAAAAAACTGCAAATTTTTTTCCAAAGAAGTTGCACTATTTTCTTTCTACCAATAAAGTTTGAAATTTCCTCAATATTCTTGTCAACACATAATAGCCTTAGTCATTTTATCTTAGTATTTCTACTTGCTATGTGGTATTAACTCATTTGTGGATTTAGTTTACTTTTCTTGATGACATTGAAATTTTTTTTTCAAGTGTACATCTTGGTCACTTATATTTTATGAAATGTCTTTTCAATTTTTTTTACCCACTTTCCCCTCATTTCTGGAAAATGGTTTATTAACTTATTAAAAACCATTCCCAGTGTTTAAAATCTTTTGAAGAAGCTAACAATGCAGGCGTTCTCATTTAACTAAATCTAAACAGAGCTGATTTTATGCCCTTCCTGCCCAGAAGACAGTTAGTTGGTTTTGCCTGTTAGTAGACACCAAAAAGAAAGAAAAAAAAAATGTAGGTAGCTTGAGAGGGTTCATGTGCCACCTTGGAGGCACCACTTCTTGTCTTTAAGAGCTGTCTCAGTGGTTTTCTTTGGCCCCGTGGCCATAACTCTGACTGCAATCATTCCAGCTGATTCTTTAACAGCACTATGAGGTAGAAAAAAAGCCAAGAGGGCAGCCGGAGATTGCTAAGACTCATCTTTATACCTCCAAGTGTTTTGAACCAATTGACCTGAGTAGCCTGAGTAGAGCTTCCTTATAGCAAATTTACCTCTACTTCACCATAACTATTAAGAAAAAAAAAATATTGCTCTATGAGTTTCAGTTAGTGCCTTCAGTTTCTTTTTAAAAATAACTCTGATTGGGCATCTTCATTTGCAAGATCACTTACCCATTCCAACTATCTATGCTCTACAAATAGCTCTTCAAAGTCTTCAATTAAGATCATCCTTTAAATCAGAAACTTAGAAACCACAAAGTAGCTTTCTCACCTCTTTAGTTTTCTATCAGGCATCAACATTACACTCTCCTATATGGATATTTATGCATACTGTATATATGTATTTGCTTTTAGAAAAAGTGAAAAAGCTCTTCTCATTCTCCTGTATCCAATATAGGCACCAGTTGTGTAGTTAGAAGTTAAATAAAGACCATAAATATGTCCCAAGGAAGATCATTCAAAAGAAAAATGCTCTCTTCTTATTTCATACAGTTGGCCTTCTAGGCATGCCAGCTAAAAAACAAGGTGTTGTGGTGATAGGAAGACTGTACCTTTCCCTCTTTGTTAACTGAACTTCTGTTGGAAGTCCTACTAAAATATGTCACTCATGTGCTCTAAGCAAGTCTTTTCTTCAGCATTCCTTCATTGATACCTTTACTCTCCATTGGAATATGAAGTCTTGGAGATTATGAACAGCAAGTTTCAATAAACTGGTGCACCATGATCAAGTGGGTTTCGCCCCAGGGATGCACAGCTGATTCAACATCCATGAATTGATAAATGTGATTCGCCACATAGAGTTAAGGACAAAATCACATGTCTCAAGAGAAGCAGAAAAAGCATTTGACAAAGTCTGGCATCCATTTGTGTTTAAAACAGTAGATAAACTAGGGATCGAAAGAACTTTACCTCAACACTGTAAGGACTATATATGATTATCACTTCTACTTTTATGAAAGGAACTATTTAGTGAACTTCTTTCTCTAAGACCGCTCACCACACAGGCTGGGTAAATACTCAGGTGTTGATATTTTCACTCAGTGTGTGTCCTCTGTTATTACAGTGTCAGCACCATTTTGATTAATGACATTGAACCCTATTTGGTAGCAAAAAGATCAGTAGAGTAGAGGGAAGGGAACAGAGGTGGGGAGAGGGAGAGGAAGGGAAAATACTAGGGTCTGAATTAGAAAAAGTACATTCCAAGCTTTTATAAGTATGCCATAGTATATTCTATTGTCATGTATATAAAAAATAAGCTCTATTTATCACAATCACTTCAGAGCAAAGCCTCAAACTAATCAGCCTTGGGAAAAGCAAAAACTTGTTGATAGTGTTCTTCACAGTTGTTCTAATCCAGGCATAAAACTGTAGTACTATTCTCCTATATGTTGAATTAGTTAGCACCCCAATTAGAATGGCTATTATCAAGAATACACACAGCAATAGGCATTGGTAAGGATGTGGGGGAAAAGGTACATTCTTACATTGCTGGTGGGGTTGCAAATTCGTGCAGCCACTCTAGAAAGCAGTATGGAGATTCCTTAGAAAACTTGGAATGGAACCACAATTTGACCCAGCTATCTCACTCCTTGGTCTATAACCCAAAGGACTTAAAATCAGCACACTACAGTGACGGAGTCACCTCAATGCTTATAGCAGTTCAATTCACAATAGCGAGTCTGTGGAACCAACCTGGATGCCCTTCAATAGATGAATGGATAAAAAACTGTGGTATATATAAACAATGGAATATTATTCAGCCATAAAGAAGAATAAAATTCTGGCATTTGCAGGTAAATAGATGGAGTTGGAGAATATCATGCTAAGTGAAATCAACCAATCCCTAAAAACCAAAGGGGGGTTGAGGGGGAGGTAAGGGAAGAATGGAGGAAGGATGAATTGTGTAGAGGGAAATGAAGGTTAGGGAGAGGGCGAGGGGAAGGAAAGATAATAGAATGAGACAATCATCATTACTCTATATATATGTATGATTACACAAACGGTGTACAACCAGGGGAATGAAAGTTGTACCCCATTTGTGTACAATGAATCAAAAAATAATAAAAAAAAGGAAAGAAAATAAAAATTACTATAACATTTTGTAGGGGCAGAGAAGAGGAGGAGAAAAATATGGGTAAATGAAGAAACAGAAAGAAACAAAATTAGAAAATAATATGAAACAAGATTAAAAAGAAGAAAAAGATGATTGGGGTGGGGAGATTTGAGGCAGTAGCAGGTAATATGAAAGGGAAAAGAGGAGCTAAGAGGAGCAAGTGAAAATCTGAGCTAGGAAAACAATGAGAGAATGCTTACTATCAGTGCTTTAAAACCTTGGAAGAAATGCAGTCAGACAAGTGAGGGCACTGTATCAAATACTAGGGAAACAACTATTGAATCAACATGCAGAGTAATATATACATGATCAGAATTGATCATACATTACTATTTATAGTAATCCATGCCAAGGTGTAGAAAATTCTTACTGAGTCTTCCTGGTTCAGGTTTTTTTTTTTTTTTTTATTGTAAACAAATGGGATACATGTTGTTTCTCTGTTTGTACATGGTGTAAAGGCATAACATTTGTGTAATCATAAATTTACTGGTTCAGGTTTTTTATCAGGACTTGGGACCTTTAGAAGATGCCCAATCACTCTTCAGCATTGGATCCTCCTGGAAGTGCTGGGGCACAAGGGCAACTTTTTTGTTTGCTACGAATTTTACTAACTGATTCTTGTTCATCAGCTCAAGTGCCTGAGGCTGCATGCTTGGAGCATGCTGTGTTGTATCTGTTGGCTATCTCTATTAGGTGTGGGAGCACAGGCTAAAGCGCTCAGAGCTGTAGCTCTGACTGCTGCAGGATGCTGTCTGTATCTTGCTCTCATCTCCAGGGTCTCCTTCAAAGTGTCAAAGAACCTAGTGACTGGCTGTGTCTGAGCTTTTGCTGCCCTTGGCTGTGAATCATGAGAGCCATTCCCCTGCGCTGATTGAAAGAGACCATTGATCCACCTGTATCTGAGCTCTCTGCCCGTGACTGTGAATCTTGGCCAATTGCTCCCTTCTTTTCCTGACCTCCCTCAGGGACTGTGTTGGGCACTGGATCAGGGATAGCACTTACAGGTGTTGTGTAGCCTCAGTCATGAATGGGGAAGAGAAAAGATAATGAAGGACCATTGAAAGCCATGGGGAGACTTATCTTATAGTTATGCACACAGAAGTGTGGGTTTGATAGGTTAAAAACTTACCCAGCCTTAATTAAGGCAAATTACCCTTTTCAGATCATGTATTCATGATGTCTCCTTACCAAGTCTCCAAAACTGTCCTTTACCACAAAATGTGCCACACCTCCTGATCACACTGATAGCCAAAACATCCAGACCCTCACAAAATTTGATGGGGGCTGTTAAATGGGTAGTGAACCGATTAAGGAGGAAATTGAGGCCCAAACAGGGTGACTAAATTTCCTTAAAAACTCCTAATCTATAAGCGTCAAATCATCCTCTTTTGGAAGTGGTCCATGCAGGTCCCAGGCCACCTGTCAAAATTTTGGGCCAGGTACGGAAGGGCAGCAGGGGAGCTGAGGGGAGAGGGGAGTGGGAAACCATCCCTGTCCCTCTGAGAGGACTCACTCTCTCCCTTTCCCATCCTTCTAAATTCATGCCTGTTACTCTGCAGGACATGTCTGAACTCTTTCGGACTTGAATGCAAGAATCAGGGTTTGAAGGGGGAGACTTTGTGTTGCCTCAGTTTCCTGGAAAGCCACAACTCTGTAACACCAAGAGTTATTAGGTCTTGATCTGCTTCACCCCACTCCCCTTGTCCGCGGTATAGGGGAGAGTGTGTCAGTAACTTTCATCCAGCAGTAATTCCTTCACAGGTTCCTTCTAGGTGGATTATTGAGACTTCCCATTTCAGAGGTATTCCTGCTGGTTTTATTTGTTGCAATCTGAAGGTACAGAGGAGTTATATTGATTTAATTTCTTCTAGAGAGGTTGCCTAGCTATAGACTCTATAAAATGGCTACCATGCCTAGTAGGAGTTTCAGTCCACAATTTGGGTTAAACTGCTTGATCTCCCTCATTGATTTTACTGTTTCTGTTGTGCCTTAATTTGATTTGCTTTGCTTTCCAGCTGTTGTTAAGGAAGCTAGCTTGCGTCCTTTTCCTCTCCTTCTTTTGATCTTTATTACCCCTCCCCTCAACCCCACTCTGGTTCAAGTTCAGGATTAAGAATTTCTAGACTTATTTTCAGCTCCAGTAACCAAACTTCAAGTCCCTCCAAATCTCAAACTGTCCAATATTGAGTCTTAGAGTATTTACTCTGTCACCCACCTGTCCTATAAATTGTTCTTTAATTGCTTCTTTGCTGGGCTGCCTAGATCCACTTTGCCATCTTCTCTACTTGCCCACGTTTTAATGAATCATTTTTCTTGTTGAAACTTAAAACTTTTAAAATATTCTGAATATAAGTTTTTTGTGTGGTATATAATCTCAAGGATTTTCTTCCAGTTTATAGATTGCTTTTTTTTAACTAAATCTTTCAAAGGGATAATTTTTAAAAATATTTGTCAAGTTCAGATTATCAATTTTTAGATGTTTTTGGGCTTTGGAGATTATAGCTAATGCAGTTTTGCATCCTCAAAGTTGCAAAAACTTTTCTACTACCTTTTTCTGGATCTGTTATGATTTTATATTTATATTAATGTCTGTCATCCATTTATGATTAATTAATATGTATTGTGTGAAACAAGAGTGATGTTTATTTTTTTTCTATGCAACTATCTAATTTTCTAATTGTTCCAACAGTTTTTACTGAAGAGAATTTCGTTCCTCCATGGGATTCTTCTACCACCATTGTTGACCAAATATGTTTAGGATTATTTTTAAGTTCTCTATTCTGTCTCGTTGACACACTTGTATACTATCCACCAATACCAAAATCTTTTGGTTACCAGAGATGTATAATATGCTTTGAAATCAAGCAGTCTAATTCTTCCAACATTATATTTCATTTTAAGGTTGGTTTCTTGGGGTTGGGGAGGTAGCTCAATTGTTAGAGTGCTTGCCTTGCAAGCAAAGGCCCTGGGTTCGATCCCCACCATCACAAAAGAAGATTGCTGGCTGGGGAGATAGCTCAGTTGGTAGAGTGCTTGCCTTGTAAGCACAAGGCCCTGGGTTCGATCCCCAGCATCCAAAAAAAAAAAAAAAAGATTGCTTTCTCTCTGCTGGGCAATTTGCTTTTCCATATCAACTTCAGAATCATCTTGCCATTTTCTTTCTAAAATCCATCAAAAATTTAGAGTGAGATTACACAAAATGAATGGATCAATTGGAAAGAATCTGCATCTTAATAATGCTGTTTTCCAACCAGTAAATATGCTAAGCCTTTACTTATACCATTTTAATCTTCCTCAGTAAAGTTTACTAACATAGTTATCAGTTCTGGTGGCTTTTGTGGGCCCTTCATTCCTTTCCTTCTTATATATGTTGAGGCCTCAGAGCATCAGAGAGCTGCACTGCCTGTTATTGGAATCACAAATTAAAGAAGCAAGCAAAAATAAATAATAGTGAAGCCATTGTCATTTATTATTTATTTATTTATTTTATTTTTATTTTTTTTATTGTAAACAAATGGGATACATGTTGTTTCTCTGTACATGGCGTAAAGGCATACCATTTGTGTAATCATAAATTTACATAGGGTAATGTTGTTTGATTCATTCTGTTATTTTTTCCCTCCCCCCACCCCTCCCACCCCTCTTTTCCCTCTATACAGTCCTTCCTTCCTCCATTCTTGCCCCCCTCCCTAACCCTAACTCTAACCCTAACACTAACCTCTCCCACCCCCCATTATGTGTCATCATCCACTTATTAGCGATATCATTCGTCCTTTGGCTGTTTGAGATTGGCTTATCTCACTTAGCATGATATTCTCCAATTTCATCCATTTGCCTACAAATGCCATAATTTTATCATTCTTTATGGCTGAGTAATATTCCATTGTATATATATACCACAGTTTCTTTATCCATTCATCAATTAAGGGCGTCTAGGTTGGTTCCACAATCTGGCTATTGTGAATTGAGCAGCTATAAACATTGATGTGGCTGTATTTCTGTAGTATGCTGATTTTAAGTCCTTTGGGTATAGGCCAAGGAGTGGGATAGCTGGGTCAAATGGTGGTTCCATTCCAAGTTTTCTAAGGAGTCTCCACACTGCTTTCCAGAGTGGCTGCACTAATTTGCAGCCCCACCAGCAATGTATGAGTGTACCTTTCTCCCCACATCCTCGCCAACACCTGTTGTTGCTTGTATTCTTGATAATCGCCATTCTAATTGGGGTGAGATGGAATCTTAGGATGGTTTTGATTTGCATTTCACTTATTACTAGAGATGTTGAACATTTTTCCATATGTTTGTTGATTGCTTGTAGATCTTCTTCTGTGAAGTGTCTATTCATTTCCTTAGCCCATTTGTCAATTGGATTATTTACATTCTTGATGTAGAGTTTTTTGAATTCTTTATAGATTCTGGAGATTAGTGCTCTATCTGAAGTATGATTGGCAAAGATTTTCTCCCACTCTGTAGACTCTTTCTTCACATTGCTGATAGTTTCCTTTGCTGAGAGAAAGTTTTTTAGTTTGAATCTATCCCAGTTATTGATTCTTGCTTTTTTTTTCTTGTGCTTTGGGAGTCCTGTTGAGGAAGTCTGGTCCTAAGCCAACATGTTGAAGATCTGGACCTACTTTTTCTTCTATAACATGCAGGGTCTCTGGTCTGATTCTGAGGTCCTTAATCCATTTTGAGTTTAGTTTCGTGCATGGTGAGAGATATGGGTTTAGTTTCATTCTGTTGCATATGGATTTCCAATTCTCCCAGCACCATTTGTTGAAGAGGCTATCTTTTCTCCATTGCATATTTTTGGCCCCTTTGTCTAGTATGAGAAAATTGTATTTATTTGGGTTTGTGTCTGTGTCCTCTATTCTGTACCATTGATCTACCTTTCTATTTTGGTACCAATACCATGCCATTTTTGTTACTATTGCTTTGTAGTAGAGTTGAAGATCTGGTATTGTGATACCCCCTGCTTCACTCTTTCTGCTAAGGATTGCTTTAGCTTTCTGGGTTTCTTATTCTTCCAGATGAATTTCATAATTGCTTGCTCTATTTCTGTAAGGTACGTCATTGGGATTTTAATTGGAATTGCATTGAATCTGTATAGCACTTTTGGTAGTATGGCCATTTTGATAATATTAATTCTTCCTATCCAAGAACATGGGAGATCTTTCCATCTTCTAAGGTTTTCTTTAATTTCTTTCTTTAGTGTTCTGTAGTTCTCATGGTAGAGGTCTTTCACCTCTTTTGTGAGATTGATTCCCAAGTACTTTATTTTTTTCGATGCTATTGTGAATGGGGTAGTTTTCCTAATTTCTCTTTCTGAAGATTCATCACTTATGTATAAAAATGCATTAGATTTATGTGCATTGATCTTATATCCTGCTACTTTTCTGAATTCACTTATGAGTTCTAAAAGTTTTCTGGTGGAATATCCTGGTTCCTCTAAGTATATAATCATATCATCAGCAAATAGGGATAGTTTGAGTTCTTCTTTTCCTATTCGTATCCCTTTAATTTCTTTGGTCTGTCTAATTACTCTGGCTAGAGTTTCAGGGACGATATTGAAAAGAAGTGGTGAAAGAGGGCATCCCAACCTTGTTCCAGTTTTTAGGGGGAATGCTTTCAGTTTTTCACATTTAGAATGATATTAGCCATGGGCTTAGCATAGATAACCTTTACAATGTTAAGGAATGTTCCCACTATCCCTATTTTTTCTAGTGTTTTGAGCATGAAGGGATGCTGTATTTTATCAAATGCTTTCTCTGCATCTATTGAAATAATCATGTGATTCTTAACTTTAAGTCTATTGATATGGTGAATTACATTTATTGATTTCCTGATGTTGAACCAACCTTGCATCCTGGGATGAAACCCACTTGATCATGGTGCACTATCTTTTTAATATATTTTTGTATGCGATTTGCTAAAATTTTGTTGGGAATTTTTGCGTCGATATTCATTAAGGATATTGGTCTGAAATTTTCTTTCCTCGATGTGTCTCTGTCTGGTTTAGGTATCAGGGTAATATTGACTTCATAGAATGAGTTTGGGAGGGTTCCCTCCTCTCCTATTTTATGGAATACTTTGAGAAGTATTGGAATGAGCTCTTCTTTAAAAGTTTTGTAGAACTCGGCTGAGAACCCATCTGGTCCTGGACTTTTCTTTGTTAGTAGGCTTTTGATGACCTCTTCTATTTCATTACTTGAAATTGGTCTATTTAAATTGTGTATGTCCTCCTCGTTCAGTTTAGGCAATTCATATGTCTCTAGAAACCTGTTGATGTCTTCGAAATTTTCTATTTTGTTGGAGTATAGATTTTCAAAATAGCTTCTAATTATGTTTTGTATTTCAATCGTGTCTGTTGTGATATTTCCTTGTTCATTCCGAATTTTAGTAATTTGGGTTTTCTCTCATCTTCTCTTTGTTAGTGTGGCTAAAGGTTTATCAATTTTGTTTATTTTTTCAAAGAACCAACTATTTTGTCAATTGTTTGTATTGTTTCTTTTGTTTCAATTTCGTTGAATTCAGCTCTGAGTTTAACTATTTCCTGTCTTTTACTACTTTTGGTGTTGGTCTGTTCTTTTTCTAGGGCTTTGAGCTGTAGTGTTAGGTCATTTATTTGTTGAGTTTTACTTCTTTTTTTGAATGCGCCCCATGAAATAAATTTTCCTCTAAGTACTGCTTTCATAGTGTCCCAGAGATTTTGATATGATGTTTCTTTGTTCTCATTTACCTCTAAGAATTTTTTAATTTCCTTCCTAATGTCTCCTGTTATCCATTCATCATATAATAGCATATTGTTTAATCTCCAGGTGTTGGATTAGTTTCTGTTTTTTACTCTTTCATTTATTTCTAACTTCAATTCATTATGATCTGATAGAATACAAGGTAGTGCCTCTATCTTCTTGTATTTGCTAACATTAGCTTTGTGGCATAATATATGGTCTATTTTAGAGAAGGATCCATGTGCTGCTGAGAAGAAAGTGTATTCGCTATTGGTTGGATGGTATATTCTATAAATGTCTGTTAAGTCTAAATTATTGATTGTGTTATTGAGATCTATGGTTTCTTTGTTCAATTTTTGTTTGGAAGATCTGTCCAGTGGTGAGAGAGGTGTGTTAAAATCACCTAGTATTATTGTGTTGTGGTCTATTTGGTTTCTAAAATTGAGAAGGATTTGTTTGACATACATGGATGAGCCACTGTTTGGGGCATAGATGTTTATGATTGTTATATCTTGCTGATTTATGCTTCCCTTAAGCAGTATGAAATGTCCTTCTTTATCCCTTCTGACTAACATTGGCTTGAAGTCCACATTATCTGAAATGAGGATGGATACCCCAGCTTTTTTGCTGAGTCCATGTGCATTGTATGTTTTTCCCCATCATTTCACCTTTAGTCTATGGGTATCTCTTTCTATGAGGTGAGTCCCTTGCAGGCAACATATTGTTGGATCTTTCTTTTTAATCCAATCTGCCAGTCTATGTCTTTTGATTGATGAATTCAGGTCATTAATATTCAGGGTTATTATTGAGATATGATTTGTATTCCTGGTCATTGGTTCAGTTTTTAAATTTTATTTATTTATTTATTTTTTGACACAACTTGGCTCCTCCTTTATTTGACAGTTCCTTTAGGATGATTCCTCCCTTTGCTGATTTGCTTCTTTGTTTTTTATCTCTTCCTCATGGAATATTTTGCTGAGAATGTTCTGTAATGTTGGCTTTCTTTTTGTAAATTCTTTTAGCTTTTGTTTATCATGGAAAGATTTTATTTCATCATCAAATTTGAAGGTAAGTTTTGCTGGGTATAAGATTCTTGGTTGGCATCCATTTTCTTTCAGAGCTTGAAAAATGTTGTTCTAGGCCCTTCTAGCTTTTAGGGTCTGGATTGAAAAATCTGCTGATATCAGTATTGGTTTCCCCCTGAATGTAATTTGGTTCTTTTCTTTCACGGCCTTTAAAATTCTGTCTTTATTTTGTATGTTAGGTATTCATTGTAATGTGCCTTGGTGTGGGTCTGTTGTAATTTTATGTATTTGGAGTCCTATAAGCTTCTTGAGCTTGATTTTCCATTTCATTCTTCAGATTTGGGAAATTTTCTGATATTATTTCATTGAATAGATTGTTCATTCCTTTGGTTTGTTTCTCTAAGCCTTCCACAATCCCAATAATTCTCAAATTTGGCCTTTTCATGATATCCCATAGTTCTTGGAGATTCTGTTCATGATTTCTTACCATCTTCTCTGTTTGTTCAACTTTGTTTTCAAGGCTAAATATTTTGTCTTCAATATCTGAGGTTCTGTCTTCCAGGTGTTCTATCCTATTGGTTATGCTTTCTATGGAGTTCTTAATTTGGTTTATTGTTTCCTTCATTTCAAGGATTTCTGTTTGGTTTTTTTTCAATATCTCTAACTCTTTATTGAAATGATCTTTTGCTTCCTGAATTTGCTCTTTTAACTGTCGATTGATGCGATCATTCAATGCCTGCACTTGCTCTTTCATATCATCATTCAATGCCTGCATTTGCTCTTTCATCTCATCGTTTGCTTCTCTGATCATTTTAATTATGTTCATTCTGAACTCCCTTTCTGTCATTTCTTCTGCCATGCTGTTGTTGGATTTTATTGATGTAACATCTAGATTTGTTTGGGGCATTTTCTTCCCTTGTTTTCTGATATTGTTCAGGAATCAGTGGATCATTAAGATATTGCAGATTTCCTCTATTGACTTATAATGTCCCTGAAGATTGCTAGTATATCCCCTCTTATCCTTCAGTAGCCTGAAGTCTTGGAGGAAGTTGATAATGCAGTGCTCCACAAGGAAGCTGCCTCTCTAGGGGTGGTGACCCTCAGGTGGCGTATATTCCCTGATAGTTGGCAGAGGCGCCTCCACTTGTTGACCAATGGTCATCCAAAGGGGAACTAGGCTGCGGGCTGAGGCAAGGCCTGTTTGTGCCTGTGTCTCTGGTTTTACTGTCCTTCTGGGGAAACCTCACCTGGCAGGGAAGACTCACTCGGTGGGGAGGTCTCGCTGGTCAGTTCCCCTCCTAGAGGTTCCCCTCAATCTACAACTACTGCCTGGGCTGGGCTGCCTTCCTCTGCAACGTTCCCAGGGGCCCGGATCTACCTCCTGGGCCTGGGAGCCTCACCCTTTGCAGACAAGTCTCCTTAGGCTGCCTCTCCTCAGAGAATCTGCCCGCAGTCCTGGAAACTTTGCTCCGCCCTAAGCGTGTCTCTGTGCAGCTCTTCCACCAAGAAGCCGCCTAGGTACTGGGATCCTGCTCTGCACCTAATCGCCTGGCTATGCGACCCCTCCTCTGAGCCGCCACCTGGAGCCCCGTACAATAGCTCCGAGACCCAGAGACCCGCCACACACCTCTTCCTCCGGACAGCCGCCTGGTGTTCCAACGCAGTCACTAGGAGTCCAAGCAACTCACTTCATGTCTCCTCCTCCCGCCAACCGCCCGTAGCCCTAGGCAGTCACTCCGAGTCCAAGTGACCCACCCTGTTCCTCCTCCTCCTGGGGGTAGCCCCCCAGATGTTCAGGAGCAGTCGCTCTGAGACCAAGTGACCCACCTCACTCCTCCTCTGGCCAGGCCTCCAGTGTTCAGGAGTGGTTGCTTTGAGTTCAAACAACTCACCACTCGCCTCCTCGTCTGAGCAGCCACCTGGAGCTCTGATGCAGTCACTCCTAGACCAAGCGACCCACCACATTCCTCCTCTTCCTCCAGGCAGCCCCCTGGTGTTCAGAAGCAGTTGCTCTGAGTCTAAACAGCTCGCATGCAGCTCCTCCTCAGGCAGCCACCCAGAGCCCCAGTGGTTGCTCCGAGTCCAAGCGCTGTGCTGAGCAGCCTCCTCTACCATGATCCCAGTTGTCCATGTTTACCACTCCAGCGGGGAGAGGGGCATCTCGTGGGGCAACTCTACTTCACAAAGTTCCCTGCGTTCCGGGGCTACCACCCCATCCGGGACGCCTCCCCAAAGGGAGAGACTCACCCAGAGGCTTTGAGTTGGTCCCAAGTCTCTCACTATCTCCTCTTTTGAATCCTGCGTCCTGGAGCAACATGAAATGCAGCCGCCCTCTAGTCCGCCATCTTGAAACCTCCCTGTCATTTATTTTAATGGAATAAGCAGTAAGCTAAATGGGAGTAAGTGTCACCTTAAGCTCTGTTCCATTTTCTCCCAGGAAACTGTGCCCCCAGTAAAGGTCAAGTAGATCAGCACTGGGGATTATCCCACTGCCAGGGAAGCTGTGAACAAAATCCTCCTGCAGGATGTGATGGAGGCTATGGGGTGGAGGGAGACAGGGAAATACTGAGTTGGTGTAGAAGAGGGGCTTCAAGGATGAAAACTTATAACAAGGAGATCCAGGCCGAGGTGCTAAAAGAGGCCCTCAGCTGAAGTTCTCATATACAGAGGCCCTGGGTCCTGGGCTAGGATCTCGGCAGTGAAAGTTCATGACTGGCTCAAGGGACCTGAGTTCTTTTCTACAACACCTTTCAGAGACTGCAGTGCATTGATTGTGTATCAGTTTGATGTGGAAAGGACAGCATTCCCTTATGAGGCCAGCCAAGGAAAGTTTTGCAATTGCCTATGGTTAGTCCTGAAAAAACTTACATGAGTTTTGACCTAGAAACTGAATTTCTCAAGTATAATTTTCCTTCTGCCTAAAGAATGTCTTTAGCATTAGTTATGGTGCACATTTGTTGACAATACAGCCTCTCAACATCCGTTGTCTTTATTTACCTTTACTTTTGAAGTATGCTTTTGCTTGGTCAAAAATTGGAGGTTGATTGATTTATTTTCTTTTATATTGATAAAATGTTGTTCCACTTTTTCTAGCTTGCATAATCTCTGACCAAAAATAACTTGCTTTCATTTTTAACTTTGTCTCTTATTCTGGTTTTAGTCTTTTAATGACTACTTTTAAGGATATTTCTTTATCGGGTTTGGAAAACTTTTCACCCCTATTTATTGAAACATATTTTTTTTCCTGTAACAGCTCTTTCCTCTCTTTCTGGAACTCCAATTAAATTTATATTACACTGCTTGCAAGTCCCTGATGGTCTGTTCTTTCTTCCCCCATCTACTCTCTTTCTTTGTTTCATTTCAAGTAGTTTCTATTCCTATGTGTCCAAATAAAATCATCTTTTCTTCTGTGGTGTCTAAATGCTATTTATCTCAAACAGTGTCTGGATTCAGATATTATATTTTCTATCTCTAGATATTTCATTTGGTACACTTTTTTTCTTTTCTCTTTCACCTCATCATGCTCATTTTTCCCATTACTTTTTGAGGAATGTGGAGATTTTATAGCAACTATTTTAACATTCTTTGCTGCTGCTAGCTTAGTCATCGAGTTCTGGGTCAACTTCCTCTGATTACTTTTTCTCCTAAAGGTCCTATTTTCCAGCTTCTTTACATGACTGGAAATATTTTGCTGGATATCAGACATGATGAATTTCATTGTGTTTGTCACCGCCTTGGTTGTATTTCTTCAAATACTCTGATTCTATTCTGATACTCAGTTTAGTTAGCTGGAACACACTGGACCCTTTTTAAATTGTCTTGTGAGCTATTTTAAAGTGCATTCAGAGAACTTTTTGTCAAAAGATATTTTAGTCAAAACACTAAGGCAATATCCTTCAGAGGATTCTCTCTAATGCCCCAGGTAAATTAAGTTGATGAGAAGACCTTCTGTTCCCAATTTTATGTGAGCTCCAGCTTCTCTTTCCTAATGATTCTCTCCCTTGTCCTGAAAAGTCTTCTCTTCCTGTGTATGCATTAATACTTGGTCAGACTCAAGGAGTCTAAATACCAGTTGCTATTTAGAAGCCTCCCTTTGTTCATCTCCCTTTTACCTTACCATCTGCCTCACGAATTTGAGCTAATTAAGTTGAATTTTTTGTTTCTGTGTCTTTAACTCAGTGTGACATCTAAGTTGTGTTTGGTTTTCTGCTTTCTGTACTTCAGGTACAATGATAAGTCTCACATCAATTGCTACCCATTTCTCAGGGTCATGGTCTTGTGCTACTTGTTGTCTGGTATCTGAAACCACTACTTCCTGTATTTTTAACAATTTTCTAGCCATTTACAAAAGAAAATTCTATCAGGATCTTGATATTCCATCAGAGCCAGAATGGAATTTGTATAATCACTCTTCAATAAAAACATTGAAACTCTTATTACTGAAATGCTTTTTACAATTATTTTTAAAAATATTTTTTCTACTTTCAGGAACATTAATTATGAATCTGTTAACTTTTTACTAAGTTTTATACCTAATTATTTTTTAATTTTCCAAAAACTTTGCTTGTTACCATTTTATCAATTCTCTCATCTATGTTCCTTATTATGCTTTTTTTTTTGCAATTTATATTCTCATATGTGCTGCTTTAAATAGGGTTTTATTTTTTCTTTTCAATATCTCTCTCGTACTTTTCTAGCACATTATATTTGAACTCACTCTTTTGTCCCACCCTATCAGGCTCTAGCTTTTGTATCTCCATTAAAAAGATTTTTATTCTTTATTAAGTTATTTGAATTCATGGAACCATCTAAACACAGTAACATGTAAAACCAAATACGAAAAGAGTTGGATACTACTTTTACCTGTTCAGTAGAAACATGTTTCTTGTATATGTTCTGCTCCTTCCATTTGTGTCTCTGGATTTTACAGGATATTGTGTGCCAATGTGTATTCATGCATATGTGTTTACACACACATGTGATTTTTAAATAACATAACTTGTTTTTGAATGAATGATTCTTTCACATACTTATAGGAAGTTCAAATAGGGAAAGTACTATAGGAGTTTCTTAGAATGAAGTTTCTTTGTAGGCAAAATTGTGTATGTCTGTTAGTTCTTTTAACCTTTGACTCTTCTCAGTCACCCCAAACTGGCAATTACTTGAAGTTTAGAGTCCCACTTTTCTACTCTGCTTAATGATTACTAGTTATTATAAAAGAGATAGTATATCAGGAATAAGCAAATTATTTCTGTTAATATATGTCTGATTGACCTCATTCAGTCTTGACTTGCTATTTTGAGGTTCCCAAATGAATTCAAAGAAGTACATTCTATCAATCTGCACATTCTTTTTACTTCTGTATTTTCTACCAACTATAAGTAAAAAATATTTCCCTCATTTGGTTATATAGCTGTACCTTCATACAAACCTTCTCAGCATCTTTCTGTTTGATAGTCATACTTTAGTAGTTGGACAAACAGTTAACTTTTAGTTTAAATAACAAAATTTTATCTATTTTTTTCATTATTGTCATTGCTTTAGGAAATTTTTTAAATGCATAGAGATATGCCTTTATGCTAGATTAATATCAAAATTCAATTTCTAATTTAAATTATAGGCATTTACAATTGTAGTGCTAGAAATTAACAATAAGCATAAGTGACTGACCAATAGGAAGTGTTAAAGAAGAAATGTGGATAAAAGTCATTATAAATATTCAGTTGTCATATTACTTTGCTGTTGGTTAATAATGCATTAAATGAAATCTGGACATAGTAAGCTACAAAATGCATCTTTTTAGAAAGTAAAAATCAACACTGGAAGAAAATGTAAAATCATTTCAATTCATCAATGTTTAAGCCACCTCTGCAACATCATTGTCAAATGATTATATAATCTACTTCTGGTAACATCCAATTCAGGTAAAAAGAGTGCTCAGATTGATAGTCACTTATTAAATCTTTGAACAATTTTATATATAAACACTGTTATTGAACATTTCCTTTGCTTTTAAACATCTCAATTTTTCTCCTAAGGGCATCATCAAATTTAAAATTTTAGATCATTGGAAAGAACATTATGCTCAAAGTAATGTCCTTGGTTAAAACTCCTTTCTGATACCATTTAATCCAGAAAATATTTATATTTATATCTTTTTGCATATGACTTAGCAAATCACATGGAGGGAAAAGGAGTATGTGTTAGAGGTATACCTGGTGGATCTTTTAGGTTTGTCAATTAATTGGAGTATAAGTTTTCAAAACAGTCCCCAATGATCCTCTGGATTTTGAGATATCTGTGGTGACCTCTCCTTTTTCATCTCTAATTTTACTAATTTGGGTCTTCTCTCTTCATCTTTTGGCTAGTTTGGCTAATAGTTTATCAGTTTTGCTCACCTTTTCAAAGAACCAACTCTTCATTGTTATTTTGTATCTATTTTTTATTCTCTATTTCATTGATTTCTGCTGTGATTTCAATTCTTCCTTTCCTTCTACTGGCTTTGGAATTGGTTTGTTCTTCTTTTTCAAGGACCTTAAGATTCATTATTAGGTTGTTTATTTGGTAATTTTCTGACTTCTTTATATAGGCACTTATAGCTATAAACTTTCTCTTAGGACCTTCTTCATAGTGTCACAGAGGTTATGGTATATCATATTAATATTATTGTTTGATTCTAAGAATTTTTTAATTTCTCCCCTAATTTCTTCTAAAATCCATTCATTGTATTCAAAATGTATTGTTTAATCTTCTTGGGTTTATATAGTTTGTGTAGTTTTTTTTTTTTTGTGGAGGAAGGGGAGTGTTGATTCTAATTTAATTCATGTTAGATCAGATAGGATATAAGGAATTATACTGATTTTTTTGGTATTCATTAAGAGTTTCTTTGTGATTTAATATATGGTTTATTTTGGGGAGAATTCCATGAGCAATTGAGAAGAAAGTGAATTCAACTGTTGTTGGATGAATTATCAACTGATGTTAATTAAGTTCATTGGATTTATAATATTTGTTATATCTGAAGAGTCTTTAATGAATTTATGTCTGGATGACCCTTTTCTTGATGAGAGTTCAATGAAATCACCCAATATTACCATGCTGGGGTCTACCTGAGTCTTTAATTTGAGTAGTGTCTGTTTTATGGAATTAGGTTCACCAATGTTTGTAGCATAAATATTTATTGCTATATCTTCTTGTTGAATTTTTCCATTTGCCACTATGAAGTGACTTTTTTTGTCTCTTCTGATTAATTTTAGCTTGAAATCTGCTTTCTCAGATATGAGAATAAATATTCCTGTTTGTTCTCAGTCTTTATTTGCATGCTATCTCAATTTCCATTTTTTTCATTTTCAGTCAGTGGCTGTCATTGCCTGTAGGATGAGTTTCTTGCAAACAACATATTGTTGGGTCTTGCTTTTTAATCCATTCTTTGAGTCTTTGTCTTTTAATTAGAAAGTAGAGACCATTTACATTTAGTATTATTATAGAGACATATTTATTATTTTCATCCATTTTGTTTATTTCTAATATTAAATTGATCCTGTTTCTCCTAGTTACTCTTCAAATGAGATTTGTCTATGACCTCTGATCATATGACATTTACATATATTTTTTAACATTTTTGTGTGTAGTATTTCTCTAAGTATTTTCTGTAGTGCCAGCTTAATAGTCATGAATTCTTTTTGTTTCTCCCTTCCTCGGAAGATTTTTATTTCTCTTTCCATTCTGAAGGATAGTTTTTAGGTGGATAGTTATTTTCTTTCAGGATTTGTGAAACATTATTCCAAGTTCTCCTGTATTTTAAGGTTTGAACCAAGAAGTTGGAAGTAACTCTAACAGGTTTGCCTCCAATTGTGGCCTGGTGGGTTTTTTTCTTGAGGCTTGTTCTGTATGTTAGACATTTTAATTATAATAAATCATGGAGAGGTTCTTTTTACATCTTGTCCATTTCAGATTATGAAATTCTGCTGTATCTATATTTAATTCTAAAGGTTTAGAAATTTTTCTGTTATTATTTCCCTGAAAAGGTTACTTGTGTCATTTGCCTGTATCTCACAACCCTCTTTGATTCCAATATTTTTTATAATTTGGCTTCTTGATGTTGTCCCAGAGGTCTTGTGTGTTCTGGTAATGGTTACCTTTTTCTTGTCTTTAATACTGTCTGAATGTTCAAAGATGACTACTTTGTCTTTTGTTTTTAGCATGATCTACTCTATTAGACTTTCAGATGAACATTTTATTTAATTTACTCTTTCATTTCTAAGATTTGCATTAAATACCTCTACCTCCTTATTGAATTTTTCACTCATATCCTATACTGACATACTTAATTCACTCAATTGCTTTTCCATGTTTTCTTGGAATTCATCAATCATTTTTATGATATTCTTTTCAATTCTTTATCTGGTATGTCATTCACTTCAATATCTTGAAATAAGTTAATGGTGAATTATAAACTTGAAGTGTGATGTTACTCTGCTTTTGCTTTTTCTTATATTCTTGTGTTGGATTTTATGCATCTGTTGGGATGAATTTCTCTTCCACAATTACATGTGGGCCTTTTCATTATTTTGGGGCTATTGTCCCTTTTATCCTTTGAATTCAAGTATTGTTTGAGCATGGATAATTTTTTATTTTTTTATCAAGTTCTTCTCTTGTTTGGGTTTAGTTTGGCAGCAGTCTTTACCCTGTGAATTTATGTACCAACAGATTCTGAGTACCTCACCAAAAGAAAGCAGCAACAGAAGCAAACAATATATACCATTAAAATAAACTCCTGATGCCTACAAAGACAATTAAAACACTAATTATCACAAAAAACAAATGGTGGGATAAGTATTTGGAAAAGTAAAATCAAAAAATAGCTGTAAAATAGATCTGGCTCCAAAGTAAACTATAGGTGTCAATTATATGATCCACAGTGTCGGGGTTTCGGCCGGACCCCTGGCCCTAGGTGGAGCCTGGCCAAGATGGCGCCTGGCAAGCTGCCAGTGCGGTTGAAAAACTGCTATTCTGCACGTATACAACTAACTTCACCTTGAGGAAGTCTCAGTAATTGGTCAGGGCCTCTGCATGATTCTTGCGTGATTCTTAGGTGCTTCAAGTTATACCCATATACGTCTATCTTTTCCCCACATATCATGAATATTCTAATTAGTTGATATAACCTATATAAGTGACAATAACTTCCCAAAAAGAAGAAGAAATAAAAAGAAGAATCAGCTGTTAATAAGGAAGTTTGCCACCCATCACGTCTCCGGGTCGTTCTTGCTGGCGGGAGCGACAAGTGGTGCTGAACCCCGGGAATCTTACGTGCCGTGGAGAGGTGAGTGAGGTGAGCAACGGATCGGTGAAAGTGTGCACCCAGATCTGTCAGTGGACAGGGAAGTTTCCTAGAGACGAGAATATTGTGATTGTGATAAAGTTCCTAGGAACGAGAGGTGAAAGTTTCCTCAAAAAAAAATGGGGAACGAGGTTGCTAGATATAGAATGGAAGGTCCCTTGAAAGAAATTCTTAAAGCTAACGGCACTCCCTTAAAGACAAACTGCTTGGGCATTTTTAAAGCAGGTAGAGGAGATTTCACCTTGGTTTCTGGAAGAAGGATTGTTAACTATCCCACAGTGGGAACACCCGGGGGAAGATTTAAAGTGTTGTCCGGTAACGCTCCCAGGGACGTTAGCAGTTTGGTCATTAGTCAGAACTTGTTTGCGTTCCCCTCGGGAGGCTTTACAAAAGGCAGTTGCGCAGGGAGAGGAAGTGTTAGAAAAGGTAAAAGAAGAGTCACAAAAGGGCTCTGTTAGCGCTCAGTCAGATTCTGATGAGAGCGAAGAGGGACTCTCAGAGATGGAGTTAAATAAAATTAGTAAAGAAACAAAGTGTTCTCAAGCTGGTTCAATTAGTCAACAGACATTAAGGGAATTGGAGGGCATAGGGCAGCAGCTAGAAGACAAAAAAAAAGGCGTTACAAAAGGCTTTACAAGAGTTGAGCTTACAAAAATATACAGTGGCGCAGTGGAAAAAAAAAAAAAAAAGGAGAAAGTACAAACAAAACCACAAACAGAGCACAAAGAAAAAAATCAGTTTAGGGGAGGGTCCCCCTAGGCAGAGAGCTCAGCAGCTCCATTCCTTAAAAGTAATAAAAAATAATGTTTTGTGATTTTCTGCATTCAAACCTAACCTGATTTCTCAACCAGGTAAAAAAGGGGTTAAAAAGTAAAGTCCTGGGTGATCCTCCCTCCCCCTGCCACATTGGAATGTAACTACAGCATCTCAAGGAGAAAAGGGGGGTAACCTAAAGATAAGAAGAAAAGAAAAAAAAAAAAAAGTGTCCGTTTCAAACTCCTGGGCCGCTGCAAAAAACTAACTTATTCTTCAGGATTCTTGTTTTGTTTTGTTTTGTTTTCTTTAATGCTGTACTTTTGAGCTCATAATTTTGATCCTGCATACCTAGGTTAATGATTTTTTTTTCTCTTTTTGATCAGTTCTATTTTTTATTCAATTGAAGTTTTTAAACAGCTGTTTCATTGCAATGAACATTTACCTATAAAGTTACAAGGCCTTTGATTTTGTGTTATGTTTTATGTTGTGCTGTCTAATGTCCTGTTTTGTCTGCGTCAAAACTGAGAGCTCTTAAAATTAAAATTTAAAAATGGATCCAAATACTTTTATTCACGTGAATTAAAAAGGTTCAATTTAAATTGGGTAAACTAATGAAAGTAAAATGTCTTTGAAAATAACTCACAAGTCTCTAGGTGGTCAAACTAATGAAATGTTAATGTTAAACAATGTCTAATATCAATTACTTCTAGGACTTTTCTTCAGCAGGAAAGAGGCAACGGATCCTGTTCAGGACACTTGTCTGATATCTCGGTTTTTATAAAATAAATAAATTGGAGTTAACATGTATGGGATTACTCAAATGTGTTTGTAGAGACGTCTGGTTAATTTACAAAGTTAAAATGCTAATTGTTAAATAACATCAAGTACTTTTAACTTCTTAAATTACATGGGGTATCATACTTAAACATTATTGGTGTTTTCATAGGTTGGTAAATAAAAAGGGTTTACAATTACTTTATGTCCTCACTAAACTAGAAACAAGGTTACTAAGAGTTATGTCCTAACAAGTGAAATTCTATATACAAAGGGTCCCAAAAGTTTCAACTGTGTTTCAATTAAGGGTACTATAAACAACAAATATTTAATCTTATTAAAATAGGGTGATTTATCTAAATTCAGAAATTTCATAAGAGTTGTTTCAAAATGTGAACAAAAAGGTGTCAACAAAAAAAAAATAAAATAAATAAATAAATAAAAGGTTCTGGGTATAGAAATATATTTAGTAAAAGGTAAAAGGAAATGTTTCTGGATAAAAAAGTCTGTATATAACAAAGGATAAGTTTCAACAAGTCTGTGTGTAACTAAGTTGGTTGTATGTATGTAAAACAACTAAAACTATTTAAGGTTTTTCCTAAGGTAAAATACTAATGTTCTAATATAAGCCAAAGTTTAATCTATATGGTAAAATGACATGGTAAAATGGCAAGGATTTCTTAGAAACACTAATTTACTCTTAACTTTGTGTCTCTTAAGTTTTATTCTTTAGAACAATTGTCTTAAAAATAGGGGTTTATACAATTATGGTTAAGCAACTGTTAAAGATTGTACTACGTTATAAAGTCTAAATTTTTCTTTAAAAACTAAAATTGGTAAGAACAAATTCCTCACTAAAATTAAAATAACTCTAACCACAGATGTACCTTATAACCCACAAAAACAAAGTATTGTTGAACATACACATCTCACCCTCAAAAATGCTCTTTATAAACAAAAAGGGGGAATAGAGGAGACCTTCAGGTCCCCTAAGGATAAACTTTCTCTTTGTCTCTTTGTTTGGGGTTTTTTAACTCTGGGTAATAAGGGTAACCCGGTGCTTTACTGGAGCTGTGGCTCAGTTTGTGTGTTTCCACGGAATAAACTAACTTACAACCTCTTTTTAGTTTCTTAGGAGGAACAGTTCAACTATGTAACAAAACAACTGCTTCTTTCAATTGTACTTCAGATTTGTGCTATCTCTCAATGTTAAAATGCTTCTAGGTTCCTGCTGGCAGACTTAATGTGTGTTCCTACCTTCCTACCAGTCCCAGTCTATGTTACAGATGATGAATTGCCAGTATTGCTTTCTAGAAACAAGAGAGACTTTGGAATCACCGCAGCAGTCATTACCACCATAGTTGCAGCAGCAGCAGCCGCCGCAGCAGCTGTAGCCTTGACGACATCAGTACAGTCAGCAACTAAGCTTAATGAAGTGGTCCAGCAGACAGCTACTGCTCTGTCTACTCAACAAACAGTAGATCAACACTTAAAAGCAGGGATTCTTTTAGTGAACCAGCGGGTGGACTTACTCCAGGAACAAATGGACATTTTACAGGAACTGTTAAGCGTAGGATGCATTTATCACCTAAGAGGACTTTGTGTTACACCCATAGCTTATCATAACTTCAGCTATGCAGCAAATTTGTTTAGAATCTTGTCTGTTCAGCTACGTTCCAACTGGTCTTATGAATTTGATAATCTTACAGCTATTCTTAGATCTCAAATTGTTAGCCTTAATGCTACTAGAGTTGATGTAGCTCCAAAGTCTGAAGTGCTAAATTGGTTATCCTCCTCTTTCAGTTTTATTAAGCAGTGGGCTGGTACGGGAGCATTATGCATGCTTATGATCATTACTGTTATCTTCCTCTCACGCACTATCATGCGTGTGCGCCAGAGTCAAGCGAGAGATCGTATCATCTTCCATCAGGCCATGGCTGCCCTAGAGGCCGGCAGCTCCCCACAAGTGTGGCTCGCGAGGCTGGACCATTGACCAGACGGGTAAGGTAGTAGGTAATGCCGTACCGACCTAAGACAGGAGCTGTAGCATGCTCTGCAGTTATCCGATGACGGGTAAGGACGGTAGTTGACCACTCCGCCTAAGACAGGCTTGGTCCCGAGCTTTTCTTTTAAAAGAAAAAAGGGGGAACTGTCGGGGTTTCGGCCGGACCCCTGGCCCTAGGTGGAGCCTGGCCAAGATGGCGCCTGGCAAGCTGCCAGTGCGGTTGAAAAACTGCTATTCTGCACGTATACAACTAACTTCACCTTGAGGAAGTCTCAGTAATTGGTCAGGGCCTCTGCATGATTCTTGCATGATTCTTAGGTGCTTCAAGTTATACCCATATACGTCTATCTTTTCCCCACATATCATGAATATTCTAATTAGTTGATATAACCTATATAAGTGACAATAACTTCCCAAAAAGAAGAAGAAATAAAAAGAAGAATCAGCTGTTAATAAGGAAGTTTGCCACCCATCACGTCTCCGGGTCGTTCTTGCTGGCGGGAGCGACACCACAGTACTAATAACTGCAATAATTCCCAACCTTTGCTGTCTTTCTCCCTCTTGGTAGATAGACCATGAAAAACTGGAAAAGAGAATAGTCAAGGATAGTCAGTGATCATCCACCCTTTTTGACAGTTTTGAACACCTCAATGGAGACAATTCTACCTCTTTCTTAATTAGGAATTTCTTTTCTTTTTCTTTCTTTTTTTATTCTTTTTTGATATTTGTGATGTGTTGATTAGTTTGTGGATACATGCATATGCACATTTATTTCTTTTTTCCTCATTTTTAAAATTTTTTATTACTGTGATTTTTTTGTTCTTGTCTTTTCAGGGTTGGATTTTTATTTATTTTGATTTGGTGTGTTTTTTGTTTGTTCTTGTTTCTCTTTCTCTCCTCTCTTCTCCTCTGATCGCTAAATTCTCTTCTTATTTCTCTATCCCTTTACTTTGTTTCTTTATGTTTTTCTCCTCCTTATTTATAGCCATCATTTGCTAAATCTTGTCTGTTTTCTTTCTGTTATTTCCCCTTTTTGTGTTGCTCACAAAGTTGCCACTGGAATGGCCTAAATCTGAAGCTTGTTGAGATAGCTTTAATCTTCCCTTTTCACCAACCTGAGGTAGGATGGACTGGAAAGTATTGTCAATTTAATTTTTGTCCAAACATACAAGATTGATGCACTGTCAGACTTGGTGAACTGCGAGTTCCAAGTCAGGAGTTCTGTAGACTGGAGCTTATCTCTCTCTCTCTCTCTCTTTTTTTTTTTTTTTTAATTGTAAACAAATGGGATACATGTTGTTTCTCTGTTTGTACAAGGTGTAAAGGCATACCATTTGTGTAATCATAAATTTACATAGGGTAATGTTGTTTGATTCATTCTGTTATTTTTTCCCTTCCCCCCACCCCTCTTTTCCCTCTATACAGTCCTTCCTTCCTCCATTCTTGCCCCCCTCCCTAACCCTAACTCTAACCCTAACACTAACCCCTCCCATCCCCCATTATGTGTCATCATCCACTTATTAGCGATATCATTCGTCCTTTGGTTTTTTGAGATTGGCTTATCTCACTTACCATGATATTCTCCAATTTCATCCATTTGCCTGCAAATGCCATAATTTTATCATTCTTTATGGCTGAGTAATATTCCATTGTATATATATACCACAGTTTCTTTAACCATTCATCAATTGAAGGACATCTAGGTTGGTTCCACAATCTGGCTATTGTGAACTGAGCAGCTATGAACATTGATGTGGCTGTATCTCTATAGTATGCTGATTTTAAGTCCTTTGGGTATAGGCCAAGGAGTGGGATAGCTGGGTCAAATGGTGGTTCCATTCCAAGTTTTCTAGGGAATCTCCACACTGCTTTCCAGAGTGGCTGCACTAATTTGCAGCCCCACCAGCAATGTATGAGTGTACCTTTCTCCCCACATCCTCGCCAACACCTGTTGTTGCTTGTATTCTTGATAATCACCATTCTAATTGGGGTGAGATGGAATCTTAGGGTAGTTTTGATTTGCATTTCTCTTATTACTAGAGATGTTGAACATTTTTCCATATGTTTGTTGATTGCTTGTAGATCTTCTTCTGTGAAGTGTCTATTCATTTCCTTAGCCCATTTGTCGATTGGATTATTTGCATTCTTGGTGTAGAAGTTTTTGAGTTCTTTATAGATTCTGGAGATCTTCAACTCTACTACAAAGCAGTAGTAACAAAAATGGCATGGTATTGGTACCAAAATAGAAAGGTGGATCAATGGTACAGAATAGAGGACGCGGACACAAACCCAAATAAATACAATTTTCTTATACTAGACAAAGGGGCCAAAAATATGCAATGGAGAAAAGATAGCTTCTTCAACAAATGGTGCTGGGAGAATTGGAAATCCATATGCAACAGAATGAAACTAAACCCATATCTCTCACCATGCACGAAACTAAACTCAAAATGGATTAAGGATCTTGGAATCAGACCAGAGACCTTGCATCTTATAGAAGAAAAAGTAGGTCCAGAACTTCAACATGTCGGCTTAGGACCAGAGTTCCTTAACACGACTCCCATAGCACAAGAAATAAAAGCAAGAATCAATAACTGGGATAGATTCAAACTAAAAAGCTTTCTCTCAGCAAAGGAAACTATCAGCAATGCGAAGAAAGAGTCTACAGAGTGGAAAAAAATCTTTGCCAATCATACTTCAGATGGAGCTTATCTCTTATCAGGCATTTAGTAGGTGGTATCTGCTCTGGAAATATTCAATCAATACACCCCTATGGTTGGGCAGGTGGTCATCTCTGTTGGAAGTTTGGATCTCAGTATCCTCCTGAGAATTCTACTCACAGGGCAGGGGAGTCAACACACCACAGGGCTCACACAATATGCTGCTGGTAAATATGACTCTCCCAGGCTTAGTCCTTGAGTGTAATACATCTACCTGTTCAGTTTTCAAACCCTTCATCTGATCACATGAGTTGCCATACTCAAAGGTAAACTGAGTTGTATTCCCTTTCATACCTCTGGCTTGAATTCCTGTGGGTACAATTTTCTCTGAGCCTTTTTCTCTCATGTTCTGTTGGATAAACCCTGGTTACATGGTAGGCGCTTACTGGGGCAATATGCTGTGATTGTCTAGGCTCCTGAAGCAGCAACCTGCAGCTTAGCCACCTCAAGATGGCTTCCTGCCTCAGCTCACTGCAAGTCAGTTGAGAAGCACAGAAAACTTTTAAACACCAGTTTGTTGTGCAGCCTGTGGATTAGCTAAGTTCAGGCTGCTTTCTTATCTATAGATTTTTTGGTGCAAACTTTGTCTATCATGTTTCATTCTCTGTTTGTCTTATCCCTCCCCTCTCCAGCAAACCAGCACTGCTGCTGCTACAACAGGCTTGATTCCAACATACTCTCTATTCTCTGGTCAATGCACCTGAGTTTCTGAGTCTCTAAGAGACTCTGATTAATATTGCATTTCGGTGAATACCCTCTTTCACCGACCTCACTGAGAAGCAGTATTCCTTCTGCTGGAATCCTGAGCCAGTGAGTAATTGGAAAGGCAGCCTTTCTCTAATCCACCATCTTGAATCTTTGCACAGGAACTAGACTTTCTAACTTTGTATATATCATGTCACTGGACCTTGGTTTTCCCATTTGTGGGGGGAAAAAAAAGGATGTTTGAACACTAAGATGCTCCACAGTTCAAAATTTTAGCTATGAAATATTTTTACTAATTAAGTAAGCACAATATTTAATATATTAGGAATGTGTCTTATTAGGGAGTTGCAGTACCAAGGAAAAAAGAAAGGGGGAAAATGGGCCTAAGGAGAACAGGAGACAATGCAAGTGATGTTTCTGGGCTGGCTGCTGCATCACAATAAATACAGTCATTCACCAAGGTAGGGCACCTGCTTTCAGTGTTTAGTTTAAAATTGAGTAATATGGGCCATTTCCAAAGGAACTACCTCAAAACCAACCATTGTATAGAAGGATAGAGTCCATCTACCCAATACCCTTCCAGCTCCCTTCTGCCATTTGTTGAAGTTTGTCCTAAAAGAAGATAATTCTAAATTGCATCTAAATTGCACTTCGAACTGCATTGTCCAACTCTTTGCAAGCTGCTCAAGAAACTAGATCCTGCACTTTTTGATGTGATATTTAATAAAATTCAATCTAAACCTGAGTATCCAAGAACTCTGAGAGTAATGGAATCTGCAACAGTGGGGACAGACATAATAAAGAGCTGAGGTTCTTAAAGATATATAAGCCAAGGAACTCTGAGGAGTCTTGTAGGGTTAATAAATTAATAATGATTTATTGATGCTTGACTTTTAAGAAAATATAGGCAATGTAAATGATAAATTTCATACTGACTTTTTCTAAGTAGATGTAAATATTATGTATGCTATATTCTGATTGTGCAACAGTATCTTATTAGCAAAAAATCTGTTTTGTATAAGTTAAATTTGAGATTTTTTTTAGATATCAAAGTGATAATGTTAGGGATGATTTACATATATGAATCTGGAAGCATAAAGGGAAAGTTGAATTGTGGATAAAAATTTAGATGCCATCAGTTTACTTTTTTAAAACCATGAGATTAGATAATTATATTTTAAAGTATATGTAAATTATCATGCATGTTATTTCTTTTCTTTCTGAGACATAAGACCTATGAAGAAGGAATATGTCTGTTTTGTTTACTCTGTATTCTAGGAATTTAGAACACTGTCTAATCAATATATATCAGAAATAGTCCAGAATCTTTTTGACTGAGAAATGTTATAACTTGAAGGTAGAGGAGGAGAAAGGTAATGTTGGAGATAGGAGGAGAGAGAATATATGAAATAGTACTCTGTCAAATAGGGAAGTCAATTGAGTAGGGAAGTGTCATATTGCTAGAAAAAGCTAAGATTTGAGATCACAATCTAAAGTGAATCCACTCAATGCAGCTGTCCTTTCTCCGGCCACAAGCAGATGCAGAATTAGAGCAGTCTACAAGGAATTGGATTTAACTAAGGTAGAGTTTTAAGTGGGTAAGACAGCAGGAGAGAAGGCAATGAGATTCATGAAATAGCTGCTCAAGGAAGCTAAAGTCAATGAAAAAATAATAGAATAAACAGATTGGAGATCCTGATAGGTCATCAATTGGGTAAGTGAGGATTTGGGACACTTAATACAGTTCATAGGGTGGAAAACCCAAAATTAGTGGTCTAAGAATGGAGTTCTGGTGCGGTACAATTACTGGAGTGCTGAAGTGAGGTGCAGAAAGAGGTGTTTGAAAGTAAGGGAAATGAACTGAAATATTTAGTCAGAGATCAAATTCTAGGCAATTGCTAATAGCGGGAGTGTTATGGTGACCTCTGATGTCCACACAATTGTAAAACTTTTTCAGACAGCTGATCAAACATGTGCATTTTCACATATAGGCCAGATTGTCTCCAAAGTACACAATAATTACAAAGCAGAATGTTGGAGACTTCTGTTTGCAGAGTTCCAAGACAAGGCTCTCTTTTAGACTCCAGAAGGGAAAAAATTATATTCACCATTCTATTGTAATTAGAGTTTATATCTAATTAAATTAGAGAACAGATTGACTAGCTTAACATATTTCAACATTCGTATGCCATTGAAAATCCTTTGGTTGGCAGTTGTGTAAATCAGCAGGAAATCTGGCAATGTCAGGGAGGAAATGAATATTTAGAAGTGGAAATACAGGCAGTGCTATTTCTAAAACACTCCTGACTGTTTGCATGGAAATACTGGTAATTATGATGTGATTTTAATAAGTTATTAATATATTATCAAAACACAATGCTGATTGAAACAATTTTAATGTGTGCCTACTTAAACATTTATGTCTTACCTTTTCAATTTAAGAAGCTGAACACATACAGGAGAGAAGAATAGATCTTGAGTGCTACATCATTCCTTTCACCTTCAAAATCCAAAAATAAAAAAAAAAAGCCAGTGTTATAATCACCATACCCATGCAACACCGAATGGTTGTTCATCTTAGAGACAGGGAACACAAAAATGACTTTGACATTAAGCATCATAACCTATAAACAGATGCTGTTACATAATTACCAAGAAAGTGAAGTGAGCTAAAACCTCCATATTTCACCATTTACGCTTTTTTGTGAAAAATTCATGCCTGCTCAGAAGCAGAAAGCAATATATGATAAACTCCCATATGCCCATAATCCAGATTTTACAATGATCAAAAATATATCAATTTTTTTACTCTACCTTTTTTTTAACCAAAGGATTTCAAAGAAAAATGTTGAGTATCTTATAATTTTATCTGAACATATTTAACAACTCTGTAGTTTGGGATAATAGTATTATTAAATTTATCTAAGAACTTTTCAAAACTTTGCCATGTCTTATTTATGAAAAGAATCTAATTTTTGCATACTTATCAAAAGGAAAGTAAGAAAAAAATTGAAATTTGAAAAACTTCATGACAAATTAATTTCATAAAGCAGACAATATGTCATTCTTTTCATCAAAAATTTTCAGATAATTGAAGGTTTACAAGCAGCCGTAGAAAATACTATAGAAAAAAACACCATGTACCCTTGCTCAGTATCCCCCATGGTAACATCTTGTAAAGCTATAATGCAGTATTACAGGCAGAATGTTCACATTGATACAGCCAAGGACCATTCCTAGCACAACCAAAATCCATCATCTCACCCTTTTACATTCACTTCCTTCCTGCCCCTACCCTCTTCTTTTTGTATTTTTTATTTGTTCTAATTAGTTATACATGACAATAGAATGCATTTTGACACATAGATACACGGATGGAGTATAACTTCTCATTCTTCTGGTTGTACCTGATGTAGAGTTACACAGGTCATGTAATCATATATGCACATAGGATAATAATGTATGATTCATTCTACTTTCTTTCCTACTCCCATACCCCCTCCCCTCCCTTCACTCCTCTCTGTCTAATCCAAAGTACCTCTATTCTTCCCTAGCCACCCCCTCTTATTGTGAATTAGCATACTTATATCAGAGAAAACATTTGACCTTTGGTTCTTTGGGATTGGCTTTTATCACTTAGCTTGATATTCTCTACTTCCATCCATTTATCGGAAAATGTCATTATTTTATTCTTCTTTAAGGCTGAGTAATTCCATTGTGTATACACACCACAATTTTTTTTATCCACTCATCTGTTGAAGGGTACCTAGGTTTGTTCCACAGTTTAGCTATTGTGAATTGAGCTGCTATAAACATTGATGTGGCTGTGTCACTGTAGTATGCTGATCTTAAGTCCTTTGGGTATAAACCTAGGAGTGGGGTAACTGGGTCAAATGGTGGTTCCATTCCAATTTTTCTGTTTTTCCTTTTCTGAGGATTTCCATACTGCTTTCCATAGTGGTTGCACCAATTTGCAATCCCACCAGCAATGTATGAGTGTACCTCCCTACCCTCTTCTTAAATCATGGTAACCAATAATCAATAGTATAATTCTATCTTCAAAGAATATTATATCAATGGAATTATATAGTATACACCTTTTTTAGAATTGGCTTTTCAGTCTTGTATAAATCTCTGAAGATTTACCCAGGTTGATGAGTCATCTGTTCCTTTCCTAGTCAGGATGCATTGGAATGCAAGTACTACTGTTTGTTAACCATTCACACTCTGAAGGACACACATGTTATTTCCAGCCATGTTTTCAGTGTTGAATCTAGAAACTCTGCCTAGAGCTCAGTGCTGAACTCTGTGTTGAATCACAGTAGTGAAATCAAACCCTCTACCTTGATGCCCCTCTTAGGAATCATAGGAGGAAAGCACTTTTCTATTCTATACATGAGGTTGGCTGTAAGCTTTTCATATATGTTTTTTATCAAGTTGAAGACATTCCCATCTATTCTTATTTTTCTGAGAATATTTTTAGGAGCTAATGTTAAACTTTGTCAGATGCCTTTTTCTTTGTTGATTGATGATGATGAGATTTTCATTCTTTGGCTAATTGATATGGTGGATTATATTGGTTTCTTTCCTAATATTGAACCAGCTTTGCATCCCTTGGTCTTGGCACATAATTCATTTTATACATTGTTGAAATTGATTTGCTGAAAGGAAATTGATTATGTAAAAGAAATTTGTGTCTATATCCATGAGGGATATTGATCTATGAGGGGTTGGTACTAACTTTGCATAAGTAACAAGGTAATACTAGCTGCATAAAATGAATTGGAAAACCTTTCTTCCTCTTTTATTTTCTGAAATGAATTGTGTAGAATTGATGCTAATTTTCATTAAACATTTTGGTAAAAGTTTTTCCATTGAAAACATCTGTGCTTGATGGTTTCCTTTTTGGCAATTTTAAGTAATGAGCTCAATTTCCTTAATAATTAGTGGGCTGCTTAAATTATTTATTTCACATGGGTGGGTTGTGTAATATTGCATTTTGAGAAGTGATGCATTCCAATTCAAGAAGTGATGCAATCTATGGAGGTTGCAAATCTTTGCATGTAGAGCTGTCCATGTAGCTTTGCATGTAGTCCCTTATTATTCTTTAGGTATCTACAAGATCTATAGTTACATCCCAGGTTGCATGTCTGGTATTGATTATTTGTGTCTTGTTTCATTTCTGTCTTTGTTAGTCTTAACAAAAGCTTGTCGATATTATTAATCCTTATAATGAATCATTTCTTCCTACATTAATTTTCTCTATTGTAGTCTGATCTAGATTTTACTGATTTCTGCTTTTATATATTCATTGTTTCATTTCTTCTTCTTGCTTTGGATTTTTTGCCCTTAAAGGTGAGGTGTTAGTTTATCAATTGAGGCTTTTCCTTTATTCTACCATATGTATTTGTGTTAGATTTCCATTACTATAGCAGGTACTTGAGATCATCAACCTATAAAAAAGAAAGTTTTATTTTGACTCACAGTTTTGGAGGTTTCAGTCCATGACCAGTTGACTGGTCACATTCTCTGGGCACATTCTAAAGGGAATATGACCAGAAATGAAATAGAAAGAGAAGATGCTGAGGTTCCACTATTGTCTTGAAAGGTATGCCCCCAGTGACCCAAAAACCTCTCACTAGGTCCTGCTTCTCAACATTTAAACCCCTCTGAATAGCAGCAAGTTGGGCACCCTATATCACATGGGCCTTTGGGGAACATTCCAGACCTAAAACTATAGTAGTATTTACTGCTATAAATGTAAGCACTTCAGTTATTTCTCATAAAATTTTGTGTTGTCATTTAATTTTCACTTAGTTCATTGTGTTTTAGTTTTAGTTTTGTTTTGTTTTTCACTTTCTTGGGGCTTCCTTTTGACTTGTGGCTCATATAGGAGTGTTTTATTCAGTTTTCAAATATGCAGGCATTTTCTTGGTATTTTTCTGTTCTTAAGTTCTAATTTGATTCCATTGCAGTTATAAAACACATTCTATGATTTAAATGCTCTTAAATTTTTGAGGTTTATTTTTTGGCACAGGATATAACCTGTCTTTTTGAATTATACTGATTCATGGGTGCTTGAAAAAAATATTTCTCTTTCAGTGTTCAATGTTATCTTCTATTCTATGTCAATTAAATCCAGTTGGTTGTTGTTGTTGAGTTCTTCTATATTTTCGCATATTTTCTAACTAGTTTTTTTGAGAGAAGAGTGTTTTAACACCTACAATTATTGTGAATTTTCTGTTTCTCCTTTCATTTGTTTTTAATTATGATGTTTATTATACTTTATCATTTGGTACATATGCAGGTAGGATTGCTTCTTGGTGAACTTGCTCTTTTTTCATTAGATAATATCATTCTCTGTGTTCAGTAATTTTCTTTCCTTAATATGGTTTAAATGAATTTCTTAAAGACAGCATACATGGGTTGTGTTTCTAAATTCACTGTGCTAAATTTTTTTCTTACTGGTATGCACAGACCATTTAATTTGATGTAATTATTGATATATTAGGGCTTATGCTTACCTTATTTTTTGTTTTCTAGTTTGTATTTAATTTTATGAAATTTAATTATTACACATCTTAGCAAAGATTTATTTGAACTTATTCTATTTGGATTTTAGTTAGCTTCTTAAAGCCATAAGTTCATGTCCCTTGCCAAATATGTGAACTTTTAGTTATTATTTCTTTAAAAATTTTGTCTCTTTCTCCTTTTCTTCTGAAACACTGATATTGCAAATTTCAGATTTTTTGTTAGAGTCACATGAATCCCTGAAGTTCTATCCTTTCTTTTTTTGCGTTTTTTTTTAAAGTTCTGTCATTCAGATTGTTTCATTTTTATGGTTCTACTGTCCAGTTCATTCATTCTTTCTCTGACCCCTCAATCTGTGTTGAGCTGATGCACTGAAGTATTTTGTCCTTTCTTATTCTATTTTTCAGTAATAAAACCTCCATTGGATTCTTCTCTGTATCATCTCTTTCTTTGCTGAGACTTTGTATATCCTTGTTAATACTTTTTCATTTGTTCCAGGTATGTTTGTAATTATTCCTAGGATCTTTAGCACAATTTTCTCAAATTATTTGTCAGATAATTTGAACATCTGTATCATCTTGGTGTTTGCATTCATTACTTGTCCTTTTTCATTCATTATAAGACCTTCCTCATTTTTGCTACGATAAAATATAGGTACTTTTTATTGTATTATGTTACTTTGGATCATACTTAAACCTTCTGATGGAGTAGGCTCTGTCTGAGAGCATTTTTACAGGGTAAAAGGGTAGAGGTAGAAGTCTGTTTCTCTCCCTAACCTCCACTGGATGGGGAAGACTCCTGGTGACCTCATAGTGGGATGCCATTTCCAATTCCCCACATAATATCCACTGAGCAGCAAAGAGGTTGACCTTGCTACCACTGGGCAACAGTCATGATTCTCCAGTAGGGCTCCTCTGCTACCACACTACCAATTCAAAAGAGAGATGTTCTTATGCAGCAAAATGGGAATAAAACTTCAGGCTTTCCTTGTGGTCTTCGTGACTCTGCTAAGATGGAGGCCTCATTACTGGTTAGTGAGGATGAAAGTCCTGGCTCCCTAGATTCTTTCTCAGACACCTTCTAGCAGTTGGAACACTTGTTCACAACCTGGTGAAAGTAAAATATTAGGATTCTGGATTTGGCCCTTCTCAGTGTGGTTTGGGGTATACCAATTTATCTGTGTATAGTAGAGCGGTTAAAATTTTGTCTTCTCCGTACTTTTGCCTCTCCTTACTACAGGGTTTAAGTCCCTGTGGGGTCCTGTTAATCTGAAACTTTTGGCATTGCCAGGTTTCCAACACTTTGAGATGCAATCCTGGCATGCAGAAACAAAATAAAAATAAAAATAAAAATATCCCCAAAGTCTCCCCCGTTTGGTGGTTCCTCACATCCCAGTTCTTAAACTGGGAAGCTCTGCTTTCTCTCTACCTTTCTGTTTCCCTATATTTAAAAAAAAAAAAAAAAAAAAAAAAAACTCTATATAACATATATAGGTATATTTTTTAGTTAAATTTGTATGTAGTGGAAGTAAATGGTAAATATATGTGTATTTCTTTGTCTCAGAATGGTAAAATGTCATTTTAAAAGAAAAAAAATTAATATTTTATGTTTTATTTTTTGTTGGTAACAACTGAAATTTCTATCACATTTTGAGTGACATAATGCAAGATATTAACAGCATTTCTCACAGATTATTTTATTGAAATTTTCAGCCATGCTTAGTGTCATTTATTCTAAAGAGATGCATGTCAACGAACTTGCTAATTATTTCCCTTTTGAAAACTTTAGTCAGGATCACCAGAAAAATCTGGCCAATTCTAAGAGTATAAATCCTATTTGTAGATTTATTCAAACTTTATAATCACATACATTAATAGATTATTCATTTCTTAACTAGTCAACTTTTTGCTTTACAACTCTGACAAAGTTTTTCACTTTTGGATCAACTGATTACCAACAATTTTGACAATAAACATTCACAACAGACATGATTGTCCATGTCATTGGCCTGATTCAGTTATGAAGATGGCCAAAATCACCAAAATGACAATCAACTATATGAATCAAAGATAAGATAATAAACCTTCTGAGAAGGAATTGATGTAAGAGTTTTCTTTTCATTTATCAATAAATATACCAAATATCAATTCTTTTCTCAGCATTTCAGTCTTTACTAGTTTGTAAAATTGAACAGTCTGTTTTAAATCTGCATTCACTTTTACAATGAATATGTTCCCAAAATACTATAGTAAAAAGGACTACAAATTTTAGATCTGCCTCCTTCCTACATAAGTTGTTTGACCATCTTCCAAGAAATAGGAAAAACAAAGTAAAACAGTTACCATGTAACACATGATTTTTCCTTTTTCCTTTTTCCCAATTGTAGGTTCTTGGAAACCTTGTTTGCTTTTCAGTAGAAAATCTTTTGGAATTTTCCCTTTATCCCCCTTTTATTGCTTTCAGTTTTCTGTGTCTTCTGTTTTGAATTCTGACTTGATTTCAGTAAAGTGAAAACTATCTTGAAAGTCAGGATCAGCTCCCTATTCTCCTGCTGTTGAAGATTGAACACCCCAGAAATGCCAAGACAGGAACAAAAAGTAGATTTTATTTAAGAAATGGGAGAGAGAGAGAGAGAGAGAGAGAGAGAGAGAGAGAGAGAGAGAGAGAGAGAGACTCTTCCAGAGAGGAGTGGGTCCAGAGTTGGTGCCCAAGGGAGTGGGGGTGTCTTGCTCCTTTTATAGATTTTAGGTTTCCTTTCTTCTCATGTCCCCTTTTCCTCTTATCTTGCCTACATGAACAAAAGTGACCAAAAGGGCAGGAAGAGAGCCATCCATCGGTTGATTACTTGTGTTGAAAAATGTGATCTTTCCCCTCCCCTGGACATTGTTAGCAACCCAGTGATGGGGAGAACTATCTACTCATTTCCTTTTCTTTGATAATTAGCTGCCTGTCCTTTACCCTAGTTTCAAAAGTAGGTAAAGTAATTCTGTCATAGTAATCACTTAAAGCTTGGTTCTGTACTTATAGTAATTGATAAATTGATAAATTGATAAATAAATAAACACTTTTCCCTCATCTCAATAACCAGTAGGTCACATTAAGAGTTGCATGCTCTATTAGCATACATACATCAATTCTGATGTTATGAAATTCTGATGTTATGAAAAATGTTATGAAATTCAGTCAAATTGCAAATCTTCTTTCAAAAACATTTCAAATTGTAACTGTATCATTAAATAAAAATGTTGCAGTTAATGTTCACGTGTTGATTCTTCTGATAAACCAGAAAGAAGTATTATAAAATCTGCCTTAGACGAGGTCTAGAAAGTAGTAACATTCATCTTTTCAGCTCGGATTTAGGTAAAAATTGGTCAGGAAAAACAGCAGTAGATTCTGCAATATCTCATTGGTTCTTTGAGGAGTCTTTTACTTTAGTTAATTAAAGGACTAATTTAGATGTTAGCTGTCCCCCAAAAGTTCATGTGTGAGACAATGCAAGAAGGTTTAAAGGTGAAATGTTTGGGTTATGAGAGCCTTACCCCCATCACTGGTAGGGATTGACTGAGAGGTAACTATAGGCAGGAGGGTGTGGTTGGAGCAGGCGGGTCATTGGGGACATGCCTTTGAGGTTCCCCTCTCTCTCTCTCTCTCTCTCTCTCTCTCTCTCTCTCTCCTTCCTGGTGTGATGTCTTCAGCTGCTTCTCTCTGCCACACTCTTCTGCCATGATCTTCTGTCTCACCTTGAGCCCTGAGGAATGGACTCAGCTGTTTATGGACTAAGATCTCTGAAACTGTGAACCCCAAATAAACATCTCCTCCTCTGTTTTTGTCAGGTCTTTTGGTTACAGTAGTGAAAAAGCTGACTTAAACAACCAGAAAAAAGGACATATTTTAGTTTTTTATCTCAAAGTCTGTTTTCTATAGTCATGCCAATACTAGCATTCAAGAGAAGCAGTTTTTCTAAAATTAGTTACTTCTCAGTGAGTATTTAGCTCTTCATATTTCTAATCCAATTTGGGTCATTTACATAATTCATTAAGATGCCAGTTGATCTTTACTTTATCCAGTTGGATTCACTTTTTCCCCCTCAGTCCTTGACATTTTAGCGAATGTTGACTCTGAAGTCAACAAATATTAGCAGTACTTTGTTCCAAACCAGATGCTACAGTTTGCAATGAGAGTGGAATTTTTGAACTCTGCTTTTCTTTAGTCTCCTATTCCCAAGTCAAAGTGAGAGAGAATAATATTTTCCAAAGTACTATTCATTGCTTTAAAAGCATAGTCTGAACAATAGAATGCTAGGAGGAAGAACTCTGTGACTTAGCTGGTGGTGCCCTCACTTTGAACCTGGTTGATGGTGTGGACCTTGTAATAGCTGAAGCTCTGCCACAACTTCCGCCTCCTCACTCTGTTGGCATGGTGTCTGCAGGATCATTTCTCAGCACTACCTTGACACTTCTGTTTATTTCCACATCTAGCTCATCCTTTCCTTCAATTACATGCAGACAGATGAGTCACAAGCTTATAATTTTCTTCTGGTTGGTCCTTAAAGGCTCCTTAGGTATTCTTTCTCTGTACACCTGTACTTTTCATTGAATATAAATGGACTTTGGAATCTATAAATAACCCAATCAACACTGAACACTGCCTTCAATTACTGACAAGCTGCTATTCGCTAGGTGCTCATACTGAGGCTGCATGCTGTTTGCATTAGCAAATCTCTTCCTTTTAATTTACTCAGGATACATTCTTTGTGCTATTTACTTTGAAGTTTTGAAAAAAGAAGAAGAGAAGATTCTGCCTACTAATCCTTTCAAAGAAGAATTAGACAATAACTTTTTTATTTAGTTGTTGGAATGACATAGCTATGTAGTTATGATGAAAAAATTGTTCTTAATCGCAGTCATTTTTGTAAGAAAATTATGTATATTTTATGTATGTTTTCTTAAAATTTCTATGACCTGCAACAACTTTTAATATTGCTGTATGAAGTACTGGAACTCTGCCTAATTTATCTTAATTTAAAAATCACATTACTGAGATTCAAAGATCTTCTTTGTTTCAAACTTCTTTATAAGGAGTCTCTCGACATTCTTGAATTGCAATACATCTAATTCCTAGCAGAAATAGACCAAAATTTCTAAAGAAAAACAAAATGAGGCAAATATATGAATCATCCCTGAAACTTCAGAAAGGTGTCCTCCACTACGTTTGATTTCATTTAATATTTGAGGGCTGGGGAGATAGCTCAGTCGGTAGTAGTGCTTGCCTTGCAAGCATGAGGCCCTGGGTTTGATCCCCAGCACCGCAGGAAAAAAAAAATTTTTTTTTGATATTTTATGGATAGAGCAATTGAAGGAAAATGAGTATTAGTGATCCACTTATAACCTCCTTTTGTGAGAAAGCAGTGTGACATTGTAACTAAATAGAGGAACCTTCTGTAGAAGCTCAGTTACACCCTTAATCACCCTTAATTTGAACAGTCAAAAGTAAGGGTAAATTCTGGTAGAGAGAATAAAAACCTAGAAGTAACAGACACATCATTCCTGTGTAAATCAGCAAGAGGAGCAAAAAGCAATGTTAGGAATTTGTGATTAAGACATGTCATCATTAATTCTTAACCCAGGTCATCATCCCAGGAGTATTTAAGACTTGTCTAAACTTCACATTGATGTAAAGGAGAATTTAGCATGACTGCAAAAGATCAGACAGAATTTTAGCATTTTTTAAATGTTAGAAGAATAAAATACACATTTTATATGTTAAAATTTTGACTTTTTATTTAATAATTTGATTTAAAAATAAATGTGAGAATTATGCTTCAGTGATTAAAAAGGGATTCTTAAAAGTTCAGTTTCACATCCAGTATATTTTCTTTTTAGTCATGATAATATTTACTAAAGCAAAAATTCACTACAAGTACTTTGGAGAGTACTATATCCACAAGGAGGCAATTACTAAAATATCTTTCAAACACAGAGGATAGGGTCTAAGATCAACCTTTTTGGTTCCCCCATTTCATTCTAGCAGTTCATACAGTAGTAAATCATCTTCTTTTAAAATGAATGAATGACTTTAAGTTGTCAAAGAATAAGGGTTTTGAAAGAAAAACATGTAAACATCATAATTTTTGTCTCTATATAACAAACTCTCGCCTGGAAAACATATGTTAGAAACTTGACAAATATTTTGGAATAGTTTATGAGCCAATGAAAATATAAAACTTGTTCTCCAAATAAGATATGATGCCTATTTTTATTTTCTTTCTCAGAAATGTCTAAGTCCAGGTGTTAGAGTAAGTCAGTTCTTTCGGCAAATAAGAAATACCTCTCAAAGGAATAACTTATATGCTTCCTACTTTGAAGCTTCTCATCCTAGATAATTCAGTTTCTCTGTAAATTTTAAGAAGTAATTTGCACCAATAATAATAATAGTGTTCCAGTTACAAACGATGTACAATAAGTTACGCCCAGAAGTTAATGGTATAAAATGAAATTCATTTTACTGACTCTCTGACAGGATCTGTGGGACAGGAATTTGAACATAAATGGACTGGATGCTTTTTCTGCTCCTTGCACTGTTCACTGAGGAAACTGTTCATTCACTGGTCATTATTGCTACAATAGTGCATGGTTTGGTTTGAAGAGTCCATCAAAACTCCACTGACATTTCTGGGATAGATAAGAAGCTGAGCACAGAGAGGGAGGGAGGGAAGAAGGGAGAGAGCGAGAGAGAGAGAGAAAGAGAGATGGAGAGAGAGAGAGAGAGAGAGAGAGAGAGGGAATATACACATGGTACCTCCATTATGGCAATTCCACGGTACCTGGAATCCCATGGCAGCTGGATTTCCCCAGAGCAAGTGTCCTAAGACACCAGGAAGAGATGCATGACATTTTCTAACACTGTCCCCAAATCCATCATTTCCACCACCTTTCCTTGAATGTAAGTCATAAGGCCAGTTCAGATTTCAGATGAACAAGGATCAGCCTCCATATCTTAATGGGGACTAGAAACATCATATTGTGAAATAATTTGTAGAATGGGAGAAAATATTGTGGCCAATGTTGGAAAAAACACTATGGAAAATAAAATTTGGAAATGTATTTATTGACCAAGGTCACTTGACTAATAGATTATAGGTTTGGAATTTTAATCCAAGGCTATATCTGACTTCAAAGTGTTCTCCATAGAATTCTATAATGACTCTAAGAGAGAAAGACAAAGAGAAAAGAGACAAATAATATTCTGTTTTGAAAGATTTATATTGAAATTTAACTTTCGAAAACATTAGTTTGCCATTTATCTCTTAAACTTATTCTAACACCTAAGAATTAGCATGTGTCATTTGAATTTAAGATCCTTTAAAGTGAAAGGTTTATTCTCTTTTACCTCTTTACCTTTTTTATAGCATACTGCCTAATATGAAACAGATAATCAAGAAAGATTTCTTAAATTAATAAATGCATGACATGTACAAATTCTAGAAGTGATAAGACCATTTGTATTTAGAAAAATAAAGGCACTGTCATAAGCATTTTCTAAGAACTGTAAATATTTGATCTTTGAGCTCCTTTTGAAGCATAATATCTGTTATTGTATTTTCTATATCCTAAGTTTAATAGTCTTAAAGTCATACATTCACTTCCCCTTTCTTATCACTAACTTCATGTTAAATATTATTTTTTGATAGAAAGTATTAAAAAATAGTTTGCGTGTAACAATATGTTGAATAGTTTACATGCGTATTATTAGATTAAATGAAATGTAAGATAAAATGCTGCAATTAAAAGTATATAATAATTTATATAGCAAATAATTTACTATATCTCTGTACTTAAAACTTGAGAAATTATATGATTTTTAACTCTGACTCCATCTTCAAGAAGTTACAGATTTTTAAGTTATATTTAATTAAATGTTTAGAAATATAATTCACATACAAAAATATGCTTGTTCAACTGCTAACCATTTTCTAAAAGTAACAATTGATTTTATTCATGCTCATAAATTTTCTCTCCATAACATTGGAATGAATGAACAGCATTTGTTTCTAAATTCTCTCAGATTTTCAAAAGCAGTACCAGGAATTTTTTTTTCATTACTTAGAAAAGAAGCATTTGGTATAATTTGTTTGCTAAGAAGAAATCATTCTATATGAGAAAATGCAATGTTGCTATGGCAATACATCTGAAGAAATCATAAATAAAAAGCAATATTATATAATACCTATTTCATTGTGTTTTAGAAAATAGTTGAGATTTTTTAAATATATAGAAATGTCACTTTGAAAGATTGAAACAATTGAATACATAAAAATCAATTTTTGTTTTAATTTTTTTTTCATAAAAAATTGGGTCTCACTTTAGTCTTTTTCTTTCCTTTTATGCCATTTGTTAACTTTGGAAAATATCTAATATATGGAAAGTATAAAAGAATGACTTTTTACTCTCTTTTTGAGAAGTAACAGAGAATATATTTATATATAAGATTTATTCAGTCCAGATTTTGATGGATTCCTTGCCACTCTTTGCTTTATCCAAAATCAGCATTAATTAGTTGACTAGCATAAACCTTTAGATGGTGGAATGAAAGGTGACAATTTATTGGACAAATAAGTGAGTAGAAAGAGACATCAGTAACCTGTCAGAACTGGAATTTAATTATTGCTAACATTTTTGAGTTTAGAACCTTCTTAAGTAGAAGACAAAATAGATCCTTAAGCAAAAAGAAAAGATACAAGCCCTCTACTTTGACTTCCATGGTGGTGGAATAACCAAGTCTATACTAAAAATTACTTTGTTAGCATCTAGGACTTGGGCATTGCATTGGTTCTTGCATGCAGTCTTTATTGTCTCAGGCCATTTATCACATGTTCAGCTGACTTGCCTGACTTATGGAGATGTTGGTTCCTCACAGTTCCATCAATAGAGTAAGGCATGCTTGTCCCCAAAGTCATTAGCTCTCCCCAGTAGTTAACACATAAATGAATGAAAAATATCTCACTGAATTTGTCTTTTAGGGTGCCATATGATGATCTATACAGTAACCAGGACTTGAGTATCTCTCCCCATCAGGTGACCAAAAGTGAACACACACTGCTTTCTCATTTCTGGAAAGATCAGAAGGCATAGGCACAAAATTTTTAACTTCAAATTAAATTCCTTCAAAAAATATCTGCTACAGAATAAGCATAGTATAGTACCTTAATCTTTTTAAGTGTGTTTATTTCCTCTACTAAACTGACAGTAATTACATCTATACAGTAAATCTGAAGGAACAAAATAATATCTCAATAGCTCTTTTTACACTGAAAGTATTTGCTTCTAAAAATTATTGAAAATCACACTGCCTTTAAGATATAGTAATGCTCATTTTAAGGCTTCATTCCTTATGAGAGATGAATTGACATTATAGTAGGTTCCCTATAAAATGTCACTTAAAATGGCAATGCATTGGAAAGAACACCTTTCTCCCAAAAGGACCAAGAAAATTAAAGAAGTCATCAGACCCAACAACTTAGCAAGTCTCCAACTCAAAATAAAATTTTAAAAGGGCTGGGGTATTGTACTCTCAGTGGTATTGTACTCTCCTAGCACGTGAAAAGCCTGGGTTGATCGGTAATACCACAAAAAAAAAAAAAAAAAAAATAAGAAAAGGAAAGAAACATCTCCAATAGGATCGACATCTATTATTATTTGGACCTTTAGTACTTCTTTAGCACTATTCCTTTACAAATGTGATTCCTCTGTTTCAAAGCTGGGACTCTTATTTATCTGCATCTCCCCAATAAGAGCAGAATGATTTTAACCTAGAAGACACTTAACAATGTTTATTTCACAAATAATATTGCTAAGTCATAGGAGGAGGTTTTGATAAATTGGGTATTTTGTCCAAAAAGAATATTCAAAAATTTCATTCTGCTTTAATTAACAACACCTACACAAAGGTCAAGTTGTAGACAGATTTCCTTAGGTGAAAACATGAACAAATGTGCAGATCTTGTCAGTGGGCTCCCTGTTGCAACCACCTGTGAGTCATCTCTCTCAAGAACTTCATGTGGCATGAGAACCTGTGCAACTATGAGACCCATGTGCAGGACTGTCTGCAAGTACCAGAGAGTTCATGTCTCTGGGAGTAGCTAATATGGAGCGCAGTTGATAGACAAATACCTTGGCATCTTCTTTCCTCATATCTAAACATAGTGTCCAGATTTCCCTGCAGACCTGAGCCCTGGGTGTTTGACCTGTGCGTTTGGTTTGCTTCCTTTCCCTGTCTTATATTTCTGTTCTCCATTTGCTGCTCAAGGAGATCACTGCTCCAATAAATTACTGGTACTTATAACTTTTCTCAGGGTCTGAAGCATTCACTTGTTTTATCATCCAAAAGTGCTTTAACTTCTCTCAATTGAATTCTAAATCATTTATCTATATTTAATTTTTCTTTAATTCAATATGCATCTAAGGTCATCTGCTAAATACAATGCATTCTTATGGACAGTAAGATGTTCTTTTAAACAGGTCATTTCAAATAGAATCTCTATAATTAGTGAGACTTTTGAAAGAGTTGTTTCAATTAATTAAATAATCCTGCTTGTTTTTAGGCCAGAAGGAAATTGAAGCATTGAGTTCAAAGTACCTTTTATCCCTACACCCCCAATTATTGTGCAAACATGAACGCGTCACCTAGTATCTTCTTGGTTCATAGTTCCTAGTATTCGTAAGTTTCATTTCTCAGCTCTTTATTCAGCAAAACCAGAAATTATGGAATATTTTGGTGCTTTAGTCACAAAAGAATTTGAAATCCCAGTGATAAAACTGAGGCCCTATGATCAAGTTTTATAGAGAGTGCAGAACCCACAGCCTATTTCATAAGCAAAAATTCACAAGACAATCTCTAAGCAAATGAGCTTCTAATTTCTCAGCACCCTCTAGCACCACATAAACTTACAGAGGCATTTGTACCATTTAAATCACTACCTGCTCACATATCATCAAGTCGTTTATTTTCTTATTTTTCTTGCAAAGGAAAAACCCAGAAGAATCTTGGAATTATTTCCCCTTCTGACCCAAATGTTACTGTCATATTATGTCTATATTATAAATATATGCATGGGGCATTCATTTTCAAATATATTTCAAATATTATACTTCACATAATTCCATTGTTATTTTCATCTTGGGGGGAGGAAAACAGTTCTCCTAAAGTCTAAGAAATTTGACATGTTCATATTGAGTCAGGACTTGTCCTAGATGACCTTCTGCACAATCCAGACTGGTTCCCCTTGACCTTCCTAACATAGGTGGAATAGATAACACCTCCACCTCTGGGGAAAGTGCTCATTCATTGCTAATTCTGTATTATCAGAGAATCCTTATGGTGCCTGAAAAGAAAAACCTTTTCAAAGGAAATTATTCCTAAGACCACATTCATATTGCCAAAGAAAAGGCAATGCTTATTTTATTTCTTTGTGTTGAATCAAATTAAATGCCTGGATGAAAGAATCTATCGAAATAGTCATTTTGCAGAAAATTCAAAAAAAATAGATCCTGTGCAAATGATTGGGTCTTAATGGAGCAGTGAAGTCATTGGCTTTCTTTGCAAAAGCTAATATCCAGTAAATTTATAGCTCATTGTACTATGGCTTAGTGGCAAGAACAAAAATACTGTCATCACATCAATGGTTGACCAATGTAAGAAGTAAATGTTCCTATCCAGAAAATAATCCCCTAAGAATATGTATTTCTGACTGATTAGCAAAGCTGGTGCATGGGGACCCGGCATAATGAGGCAACATTGTTCCTTAGCAACAAGAGTACAAAACATTGAAAGATGATGGACTTGACAATGAAGGGAGAAATCAGTGCAACTTGGAAAAATCAGCAGGAAAGAAGTTGATAGGCATTGAGGAAAGTTGTAGAATACTTTAGTTTTAAAGATTTTGAGCAAAATTTCAGTAGAGGAGCATGATATTTATACTAAACTAAAAATCTTTAAAGAAAAAATTTTGTTTCATATAAGAAAAAATGTTCACTGTTTTTTGTTACATTAGGATCTATTGCAACCTAACAACCAAGGTGTTAAGAAATGAAAGTAAGGAACAGATCATACTTAATATGCTTTTAAAATGCTGGATGGGTGACCTAATCATAGTAGGAAACACATTTAACGACTAACTAGAAGGAAGAAATTTTCACAAGAGACCATGATATATGAAATGGCTTTTATTTACTTTCCCAGGACTCATTTAAACTTTCAATGGGATAGGGAAATTATAATGCATAATAAAAACATGTTTTTCAGTACAACACTGTTGATTAATAATGATGTTCCTATTTAGCAAGAGCTATGAACTGAGTTCTTTCTAACAAACGTACATATATTTTTTATTTAATCTTGAAAACATCATAAAATGGGAATCATATTCCTCATTCTGCAAAGGAAAGGAGAAACCTAGAGAAATTTGCTAGTCATACACAGAATTCTAATAGGGTCCCTAAGATTCTCTGCTATTAGAGGCACACCTCCTTCTCCCTATGGTATGTCTAATTCTCCTCCCTTTAAGTATGGAAAGAACCTGTGAATAAGGATGGTAAAACATGCTGTGATCAGGTTACCAATTAGTTGATTTCAAGTTAATCAAAAAGAAGGTTATTTGTATGGACTTGATATACTCAATGAGCCCTTGAAAGGACTGGCTACTTCCTGAAGGTAGAAAGATTGAAAATTTGAGAACTATGGGAGATACACATGCCAGGTACTCAAGAAGGATTTCTCAGAAATGAGCTGTCAATCCCAAGCCAGCAGCTTGAAAAACGGGATCTTAAATAACACAAATGTATGAAACGGAATTCTGCCCATAACCATAGAATCGGGAAGAAGGAAAGCCTTGAACCTCAGCTGGGAATTGAAGTCTCAGAGGACACCTTGATTTCACCCTGGGGAGATCCTAAGAAAGGGACCCAGCTAAGGAGTAGGGAGACAAATAACATTCAGAAACTATGAAATGACCTATAGGTGCTCTTTTAAGACCCTTAAAGTGATTTTTGTTAACTTGTACTCACTTGTTAGGCAGCAGTAAAAGAATAATGTGTGCTGAGAGTCCTGTTGTCAGTAAGATGAAACCCAGAACAGTTTGATTTTGACAGCCTCGTTTTCAAACATCCTCACATCAACTTCCATGTAAATACAGGGGTTGGTTTGCAATCTGTAGATGCTGACTTCTGGTTAACTGAAACAAAAGTAAAAGTAGAAGGATTTAATTCCACATGAAATCTTGGATATCTCACAGAATGAAAAAAGAAAAAGCTAAACCACTGTGTCAAAAAGGGAAGACAAGTGTTTCTAGGATCCCCGTAGGAACAAAAAGGGTCATTATGGGTAGTTGCTGTTGGAAAATGGCTGCTTCCACTGCATAGGTCTTGAAACTCCAGAATTAGATTCCCTGGAAAGAAAGCAGGACTATCTCAACTAGGTGACAGAACAACACCTGTAGTCAGAGATGCTGGCAGTGTGATGGATAAAACTTCTAGAACCACAAGAGGTAGAGAGTGAAGAAGTAATTCAGGATTGCTTTTCATTTCTCTTTTGTAAGAGTTGAGGGTTGTAGCAGGATACTCCAAAGAAACAGAACTAATAGAATATAAAAAGATGGATATTTATGTAAAAGAATTGGCTCATGCAATGGCATTCCAGCACTGGTAGATCCCAAACTCATATAGGGTAGACTGGAAATTCCAGTAAGAGTTGTTGTTGCAGCCTTGAGCCCAAAGACAATATGAAGGTTACATTTTTTTTTTCTTTGAAGGCTTTCAATTGTATGATGAGGTTCATCTACATGTGGAGGGTAATCTTCTTTGTTCAAAATCTACTGGTTGAAATGTTAATCACATCCAAAAAATATCACAGCAGAATCTCAGTTGGTGTTCAAATAAACAACTGGGAACTTTATGCTTGCCAAATATACACATAAAATTAACTGCCACAGGGAGGTCAAAATTGGAGCAAGTTTCCAGCACTTTCGCTTAGACTTTTCTAAATGATAATCCTTTACACTCTGACCAAGAAACCAATGAAAGAATTGTGGAAGTTGGAGAGCATATAATTATGTCACAAGCTTATCATTTTACATTGAAAATTATAGAAAAACAATAAACATTTATGAACTATAGAAGTTTTCCAGTGATAGGAAAAATTAGTTATTTCATTGAATTTTCAAACTGGATGAAGAGAAATGTCATAATAATGATGAAACATTTATTGGAATATTCCTTCCATCACATTTTACTATTGATCGAATTGAGTGAACACCATATATGAAAGAGCATTATAGTAGATTAACTTAATTTGACAAAAAAAATACTGTTGAATCTGCCTTCGATAATTTCAAAATTACAATGAAGACTTAAAAGATGCTATTTTCAAGAAAAAATATTTTGAATTCTTATGAATTTAAGTTACTTAATTCATTAACTTTTCCAAAAATACATTTATTGAGTGCTTTCTCTAAAAAGATGATTAAGTGATGTCTCAGATCCCCTTAATCTCTCTATGTGATAATTTTCCTCTTTAGTAGGAAGTAGGTCAAGTATAAACCATAATTTTGTTTTTGTTGTTGCTCTTGAGTCATGAGTTTCAGGTTTTTGATATGCCTGCTCAGGTTTAGACTGTATATTTTTGTTGAGGAAAAGAACCAAGTGACTAAGTTTCCTCAGTCCAGTTTTCAGTTTCGAGATTTATTCTTGCATGGTTATTTATATTTATATTCTTATAAAGAGATTTGGGGGACCTTTCCATTAACTTTCTAAGTAAGCGTTAATGATAATTGTGTTCAGATGTCTGTGTGGGCCCTGTTATTCCTCCTTACTCAGGCAGCAAGTGTTTGAGGCATTCCCATCCTGAGACAGTGATAGGTTTGGAATTACTACAGGAGGACTACAAATACAAGGCTACTTTATTGTATTGATGTTCCCAGTTACAGACTGGGCACACCTCTTTCACACTCAGGCACCTAGGGCAATCTGGATGGCTAGAGACGAGCCCCGTGTTCAGTGTGGGTAACATCAAGTAGTATGCTGAGAACAAATAGAATGTGATATGTCTAATCTCTCTTATATTTTACTGTCATTGCTAGAGGCAGTGAAATGTAATCAAAGATGTAAAGTCATGATGCCTGGCTTGGAATTGTGGTTCTGGTTATTAAAAGCCATGTGACTCTGTCTGGCTTTCTAAAATCCTGACTTTTTTTTTTTTTTTTTTCAAACTGTGGACCACAGCAATAGATTTACAGTAAGTAGTACATGAAAATAATACACATAGAATGCAGTGTTCTTATAACAATTACATAAATAGATTAGTAATTTCTGTTTGTTGAAAATTTACAACTAAGTATGGTCTCGTCCAAAAGGCAGTCAAATCAGGTAGGCTCTGATATACTCCCTAAGGTGGGTACCAACTTTATGACATCTCTTGGTCAATAAAAGAAAAGATGCATCTGTTCTGTACACCTGCTCTTTCCTTGCTTATTATTTTTCTACTTCGGCTCTTTTTACCAAGGTCAGAGCAATTACGAGCAAAAACCACCTGTTCCTCAGCCTGCTGCAGTGTATCCATGGTTCCAACAAATCTCCAGCTGCTCTACTTACACATAAGCCACCATGCAGAGGCAGAGGATTTGTTTATTTTTTCAATTACATCTTCAACAGCTACTCTATGTCACTCTAAAACCCAAAGTGCCTTGATTTGTTGACAGACTTCTGGACTTCTATTGAACCAGGTGTCCTTCCTAGTAATTTCATATGGGAGTAGAGCCTGTTATGGTTTGATATGGTTGAGAGTGATCCCAAGATTTCATACGATGAAAACTTAGTCCCTAGTGGGTGGGTTTGAGATGATAGTCCTTTAAGAGGTGGAGCCTAATGGAAGGTGAGCACTGTCCTTGGAAGGATTAGTACTGATTTCAAAGGACTGCCTCTGTTTGAGGCATTATAAGCAAACTTGACTTTTCATGTCTCTCTTGCTTCATGTCTCACCATGTCATAACTCTCTTTCTTTCTCTCTCTCTCTCTCTCTCTCTCTCTCTCTCTCTCTCTCTCACACACACACACACACACACACACACACACACACACTTCCTTGAAGGCTTCACCAGAAGCAAGCAGATGATAGCACCCTGCTCTTGAAGCTCCAGAACTGTGAGTTACATAAGCCTCTTTTTTAAAATACTTCACCCAGACTCAGATATTCTATTATAACCACACCAAAGGACTGAGAGCTTTCAACTTTTTCACAGCAAAGGAATTATGGAACAGAATCTGGTGGTAGTGAGTGGCATTCTTGTAGCTGGAGGACGTCTCTTATTTTAATCAATATTGCAAATAAATATTACTTTGATTTGGAGTTGTATTACTTCATCTGATATAAGAAAACTGTTTTTTTCTCTCTGAAAAAGCCAGTGGAGTATAATTTTGCTTTTAAGTTATCCCTTAAAATACAAAGTGAAGCCACACAATCTAGAGAATATGGTTTAGTCATATTGGAGGCACTTTTCTCTCAGTCCCCAACTCCCTCACTCTGGAACTAACTTACATGATTCTTGTGCCATTGCACCATTGAGCAAAAATACTAAGTTTTTGTGATTATTTTGTTTTGAAGCAAATTGTGCTTTAAGGGAGACATCTCTCTCAATATAATATTAGATAAGCTAGTCCTGTTTTTTTTTTTTTTTCTTTATCTATAAAACAAAGAATTTAGAGTAAGAGAATATCTGAGGACATTTTCAGTGAAATAAATATAATTTCAAATGATTACCAAGTAATAATAAAAATCCAAAGAAGATTCCCATATTGTGGTGTCCAGGGTCATCAAGAAACAGTATATATAATACCCCATTCTATTTCTTGAGCTCTTGAATTTTGTAGTTGAAAACAATAGGCTTTCAAGTCAGACAGTCCATTTGTTAAAATCTTGACCCTGCAAATTGGCTTTGGGCAAATTACTTAACCTGTAAAATTTATTTCATCTCCTTAATGCCATGGAATTATTAATTCCTCAATAAGTTAACCCACTGATGAGGCTGGAGCCCTCATGATCCTGTTACTTCCCAGGAGTTTCATGCCTGGACACTGCTGCATTGGCGATCAAGCTTTCCACATCTGAGCCTCTGGGGGAAATTCCAGATTCAAACCAAAGCATGGACACTTTTCCAAACCATCGTGAGAGGTTCGGATGAGACAAGTCCCCCAGGGTGGGTTTCTTGAGAGCCATCTTAGTATTTTGCCTATAACACCAAGGTAAGGGACTTACATTCTGTAGTAAAATGTAGTAAATCTTGAGCAGTGTATATAACTTTAATTTCTCAAAGGATTAGTGTTGTTTTTCTTGTGCCAGACTAGCGGGATAAGCGGTGCGGAGTCAAGACCCAGACTCCAGGAGTTGGGTGGAAGCAAGCTTGTGGCGAGCAGCTTGCAAATTCATTTATTGTGGGAACAGCTAGACATTTTATAGGTTTCTTGCCTAATCACAATGTGCCATGGGGGATCAGGTCACCAGGTTCCTATACTGGTTCCCTTGGTAACATTGAGTCAATTTGGGGCAGTTGTGTACTTCCCTCGGTGGCTGAAGCGGAACGCTCCTCCCCGCAAGTTTTCCTTACACACTTGAGACCTTCACTGCTGCCAGCCAAGAACTAGGATTTCTCCCAGCAGATTAGTCTTATTCTTGGTGAAGAATTTACTTTAGGATTACAACAATGGAGACAGTGAAAAAATTAGGAGGCTTGTGCAGTAACATAGGAGAGAGATGATGGCTTGGACTAGTGACAGTGATGAGATGTAGCCAGATGATTTCATATTGTCAAGGTAGAGAGGGCAGGATAGGATGATGACTAAGATATACAATAATAATGGTGATATTATGGAGTTGTTATAAAAGTTAACTGAGATGATGTGTATTCACATAACATATAGCAAATGTTAACCTAGTGTTATTCATCATACATTCATATTTTATGACATTTTCTTATTTAGAGGAGATGGTTTCTCTTTAGAGTCTTTAATGAGTCAGAGTATCAAAACAGCCTGATACTCTGATAGCATATAGAATTTTACGGAGGTTTTTGTTGTTGTTGTTATTGTGTTGTTATATCAAAATTTAAGTAATTGAAGGTTAAGAGAAAAACAGTACAAATCTGGAACCAAAGAGAATTTCTTTCTCACTCTTAATACTCCACCAAGAAGGGGGAGTGGATTTTTAGATAAAAGACTGAACTGCATTTAATTGCACCATTTAATTAAAAATGACTTGTGTCTGGAAACAACAGGTTACACTAAAGAAAAATAGCTCCTTTCACCTGTAAGAGATCCTCTGAGAGAGAAAAAAATTATGACTTCAAATTTTAGTCTCTGGAGCACCACTAAGGTAAAAGGGTTTGTCAAAACAACCATATCCATGGGTCTCTGCACTTCAGCCCAGAACAATATTTCAGAATCTCTATTATGTTTGTATGCAAGAAACTGAGAGAAATCAACCGGCTATCTCCCCAGAGGATGACTGAGGTTTAATGAGTTTGTAGGAGTTTTAACTCCTGTTGTATGCAAATATTTAGAGGACAGTACTATATTATGAGTATATTATATATAGAGTCTCCCTTTATCTATAGAAACAAAGATGATTATAATTTTAAAAGATAAGAATTGTAAAGATAATTTCTCTCACTGGCTTTTCAACAGAGACTCTCACATTCAGTAATCATAAATATTGACTGAGAATTTAGAATGTTGCCTATCTGTGTGAAGACTATGCTTCAGAATTGGCCTTTACAATTGGAGAGAGGCAAAACGTAGAACACAATAGAATGATTAGATGCATTATTAATGCCAAGGGTAGCTTCTAGAATGGGGGTTCTTGACCCTGTATGTAAAATTAATATTACCAAGGTTTAGGTAACACTTCAAGAGGTGATGATTTAATTAATCAGGGATAGACTCCAGACATAAGTTGATTTAATAAAAATGTGATAGGTAAAATATTGGGCCCCAAATGTGTCCCTTTTCTAATTTCCAGAATCTGTCAATGTGCTATGGGACTTTGCAGATAGGATTAAGATCATAGATCTTGAGATAGGGATCCTGTATCATCTACCTTAGCCCAATCTAATCACTGAAGGCTTTAAAATAAAATTTTAAAAAAATGTTTTCTGGCTGGAGTCAGAGATGAAACAGGAGAATTAGGAAAAATGTGAAGTGTGACATGACTCAACTCACAATCACCAGCTTTGGAAAAGGAAAAAGGGGGCATGCACCAAGGAATGTGGGAAGCCTCAGAAGCTGGCAATAAGCCTCAGCAGACACCCTCCCAAGAAACAAGAATCTCCGTGGATGCTAAATTACATTTAGATAGGAGCGAGAACTTCCTGTGTGCTATTACAGAATAAGGTGACCACAGATAACAATAACGTGCTATTTCAAAAAGTCAGAAGACTGAAAGTTTTTATCAAAAAGAAATGATTAGTTTGAAGAAATAGAAATGTTTCACCTCATTTAAGCATTACCACATCCAGTTTCTTTCCTTTATTGTTAACTTTTTATATTAGTATGGGAGCTTGGTCACAAAAAGTAAACCAATATTGTTACACTATTATTAACTCAAAACCATACTTTGTTCACTTTTGCTTAGTTTTTACATAGGGCTCTTTTTCTGTTCCAAAACCCAATCCATACTCTATTGTTTATCTGGGACTCCTCCGTGTTTTGACAGTTTCTCAGACTTCCCCTGTATTTGAAAAGCTTTGTGGCTTTGAGGAGAACTGATGAGACATTTTGTAGAATTTTCCCCAATTTGGATTTGTCCAGCATTTTCTGGAGTTATAGGGTTTAGGGAGGAATAAGCCATTGGCATCACATCATATCAAGGGTACTTGCATGACTTACCAGCATTGATCACCTGGATTTTGACAGGTATCTTCCCTGGAAAGTCACTCTCCCCACATTTCACACTATTTGGAAGGAAATCTCTGCATACTGCCCACACTTAAAGAGTATCAAGCTATGTTCCATCTTCTTGAGGGAGTAATAGCCACATAAATTATTTGGAATTCTTATGCACAGGAAATTTGTCTATCGTTCTTTATTATTTATATATTTAATACTCGTATCTGGTAATGTTTAGGCAACACTATGCTAGCCTGGAATGTATTTTTATGCTTTCTCTCCTTCAATCTAAAAATTTCTCTTGAGTGACATGCATGTCTTCTTTCTTCACAAAAATAAATGTACTACTATGTTGTTGTATATCAGTAGTATTAAAATACAGAATTCAATCATTTGGGGATTAAAAATAAATTTTAAAAAAATCTCTTACCTCACCCCAGACTTACTGAATCAGAATTTCTAGGAAGGAGCCTAAACTTATTACATATTTATAAAATATTCTGATCATCAGTCAGGTTTAGAAATTACTGTATTAACCATGCACAGCCTTTCATTTAATTCCATGAATATTTTCTTCAACTCCCTCGAGAGTTTATTCCAGGGATCCTCTGCATCTGCTTCACTCCAAAGAGTCTCAGATGTCATGGGAACTCTACCCGCCTTGCCAGGACATGGTCTTTTAATAAATTTATCATACAATAATGAGCAATAGCAGAGATGACTCCAGAAACGCTTGCTTGAGGCTAAGAAAGAAATGCAGTAATGTATCACTTAATGATGGGAACACATTCTGACCAACGCATCATTAGGTGATTCTTTGTGCGAACACCATAGAATTTACTTTCGCAAACCTAGATGGTAAAACCTACTGCATGCCCATGCTAAATTGTGTAGACTACCCATGCAGTGTCCTGCACAATGAAGGAAGAAGTAACTTGTACAGAGGTGTGGGTTGGCTGGAAATAAAAGTCTGAAAAGGTAGTTAAGAAATAAAGACAAAGGACACAAGAAATATTGCTTTTTTTCTTCTTCTTTAGTTGTAGATGACCAAATACTCTTATTCTATTTATTTATTCTTATGTGGTGCCAAGGATCAAACCCGTGTCTCACACTGCTAGGCAAGCGCTCTGCCACTGAGCCACAAGCCCAGCCCCAAGAAATGTAGCTTTAAGCAGGGGATTGAGGGGTGGAAAAGACCTGGTGGGTCTGATCCTAACAAAGAGAGAAAGCCCACCAACCTTTATTTTATAGGGATACACATCAAAGGAATTCATTGTTAAGGTTCTTTAAGATAAACAAGAGGCGAGAACTGTGGGAAATTGACCTGGGGGCGGGGGTGGGGGGTGTTGGTTATCAAGTGCAGCGCGCAGTAATTCCTCCTCCAGGCAGCTGGCGCCTCAAGGCTGTTTAGGTGCACTGGTATCTCTTTCACCCAAGGCTAGCAGGCACCTAAATTCGAAGTTATGGAACTCATAAATTCCTTGCCAGTCAGGGAACCAGCCCTATTAACAGCAGCTGCTTGCAAATGGGTGTGTCTTTCTACACCTTTGCATGGGAAGAGTCCCAGACGCGGCAGGCAGTCAAGCTGTCCAAGGCTTTGGAGTTCAAAGCAATAATTTATTTGGCGCTCCTGACAGACTGCTGTTTCTAGACTGCAAACCTCTACATCATGCTACTGTCCTGGATACTGCAGGCAAATATAACACAATGATAAATGTTTGTGTATGTTCCCATGTCTAAACATAGGAAAGATGGTAAACATACAGTATAAAAGATACAAACGTTACACTTGTATAGGACACTTACTGTGAAGTTGGTCAAACTGAACTCACAGAGCAATGAGTAAATGTGAATGCCTAGGATGTTACTGTACACTGTATACTTAAGTTACACTAAATTTATTTTAAATGATCTTCTTTCTTCGAGAATGCATTAATCTTAACTTACTACGACTATTTTACTTTATAAACATCTAATATTTAACTTTTTTACTCCTTTGTAATAATAGCTTAAAACACAATTGTACAAAAATATTTTCTGTCTTTGTATAACCTTGTTCTGTAAGCTTTTCCTATTTTTAATTTTTTACTTACTTTTCAAACCCTCTTTTTGTTAAACTAGATACAGACACAAACATTATCCTAGGTCTGTGCAAAATCAGGATCATCAATGTCACCATTTTCCATTTTGTCCCACTGGAAAGTCTTCAAGGGCAGCTACACAGGGCTGTTGTGGTCTATGATAAAAACACCTTTTTTTTGGAACACCTTCTGAGAGCTGCCTGAGGTTGTTTTTACAGTTACCCTTGGTTTTAGTTGGGTTTTTCTTTTCTTTTCTTTTTTTTTTTTTTTTTTTTGAGGCTCATGGTTTCAGAGGTCTCAGTTCATAAGTTCACAGATGGCTCTACTCCATTACTCTAGGCCTAAGGTGAGGCAGGATATCTTGGGAGAAGAGCCCAGTAGAGAAAAGCTGCTCAGCTCATGGTGGGGTCCAGAAGGAAATAGATGAAGGAGCCACAAGAGAAGATGCATCCTTCCTGGGCATAGCCCCAGGGACCCATCTCCTGCAACCATGCCTCCCCGCCTACAGTTACCACCCTGTCAGTACATGCAAACTAGGATGGACTAATCTCAAAATCTAATCAGTCACATCTGAATATCCTTGCCTTAACAGGAACTTTGGAGTGGTCTCCTCATATCTAAACCATAACACTATACACTCTATACTATAAAATAATGATTAAAAGCACAGTATCATAAATACAAAAACTGGCAATACAGTCATTTGTTGCAATTATCAAGTATTACGCACTACATACAATTTTATGTGCTCTACTTTCATATGACTGGCAGCGTAATAGGTTTGCTCATACCAGCATCACCGCAAACATTTGAATAATGTGCTGTACTATAGCACCATGCCACAGTGTCACTAGGTGACAGGAAATTTTAGCTCCATAACAACCTTATGAGCCTTCATTGTACATATGGTCCAGCATTGGTAAAAGTGCTATGTGGCGCATAACTGCACAAGAAGATCTGACCCTCCCTTCCTTTAGATGTACTGAGTCTGTGTTTGATCTCTCAGTTTGCTACGGCCACCTTGCTGCTGAAAGTGAGGATGAATCCTACACAGAAGAAGGCTGAGTGAAGAGGACCACAGGGAGGCTGAGCCAGAGTCCTGTCTGCAATGCTCTGGCCGTCTTGACTTGCTGTTCTATAAATAACCAATTTTCTTTTTCCAAAGTCATTTTGAATTATGACTTTGCTACTACAATCAAAATATCACATCTGATATCACAGTAAGCATACTGAGTACAAGGAATAAGTATAATTGTTGCCCCCTGCAGCAACAATCCTGCGGATATTTGCTACCACCTGCAGCAACAATCTCGCAGGTATTTATCGGAGGTGGACTGGAAATAAACTACTTCTATTCCTGAGCTGCTTTCTTGCTTGCTTACCCATTCTCTAGCTTATAGAGGAAGAGAAGCTTGCTTGATTTTAGAGGAAGAGAGGCTTTGAGAGGGAGAAAGACTTTGCTTAGAGGAAAAAGACTTGCTACGCTTTCAGAGATCTACTTCTTCTTAGAGCTGCGTCCTGCATCCTGCGAACTAAAGGTGCATGCTACAGGTACATGCTAAAGGTGCTGTCTATCAGAGGTGTTTCTTAGTCCTGCGATCTGCGATCTGCGATCTGCCATCTGCCATCTACCTTCTGCCTTCTGCCTACTGCTGCTTTTTGCCTTCTGCCTACTGCTCGTTTATATTCCCTCCAGGAGGTGGAGGGTAGGGCCATGCCAGTTAAGCGAAGATCAGGTGAAGAGCCAGCTGCCCAATCACGGCAAAGTTCAAAAACGAGCAGGCACGAGCAGGAGCACTCGGGAACACATGTGTACGTGTTGTGTGCGTGGACTCACTTGAATATTGCCAATAATAAAGCACCTGAGTGTGTTTATGTTAACCGACTTCCTCACCGCCGATGTGATCAAAACAACTTCTGACTGGCTGCCAGGCGCCATCTTGGCGTAGTCCGCATGGCATAGCCCCCAACATATAATAGTATCTCCTATGCTCTACCTCACATGTGCTAGGTAAAATAGTAATAATGATAATTACTTAACTTAATTAGTGCTTACTTAAGCCAGGTGATTTTGTAAATGAGTCTACAGATTATAATCCTTTGTGGACTATAGAATTTCTATAATTATTTTGATCACTACAAAAACCATATGTTCTCTGCTTTCCTATTTGAAGATCCCTGCCTTTAATCTCACAGATAAAGAGAAATTAACTCAGAGTGGCAGAGTGGGAGGGCCTGCTGGCATCAGCCACAGGTGGTACCCAGACCAACTGTCTAAGGCATTTCTAGAACCTTGTTTAGAGTCCAAATTCCATGCCCCTTCTTGCTTTAAGTTCTGTTTTTAGGAAAACCTCTCAAATTGATAAATTCCCTACACAGTAGTACATTATCCAGATCTTGCCACTTTAGACCCCAGAATGTACTGGAATTATGAATGCCAGCTGTAAACATGGAGGAATACTGAGTGATTCTGTTTGTACAAAGCAAAAACCAAAACACATAATATGAGCTCAATAAACATGAAATGAATGACCCTTTTTGAGTAGAGGACACATAAATGTCACAATAGCTTTTAATACAACTGAAAGACATACATGGTCTTTGACCATTATTTTCCATTAGGATCACCTGTAAGCCTTCACAGCAAGGCTTTTCAGAATTAATTCTTAATAGGCTACAAAGAAAATGAAGACTGCTTTTGCTGAAATGGCAAACAAAGTTACTGGTCAGATTCCTCATTATCGGCTCCATGTAACTGTTCTCCTGCTGTCTGACTGGGCCCCCTCTATTCCTATGGGATGCTTGCTTGTTAATCATTGTCTAACCTTTTGGCCATATTTTATTTTCTCCCTTGAATCTCTGTAGGATTTTCTCACTGCTAATCATAGACTTGCACTGTACCTCATTCTCATTTTATAGCTCCTAACCCCTTCTGATTTCTGTTTGACAACCTAGCTTATGACCCCTGGATAATATGCATTTCCTGGGTTTTCTAATTTTTCCAATACCTGCCTCCTCATCCTATCTTCTTAACTTGTTTTTTATCTACTCTAAACTCTAGGCTCTATAATTATATGCCTGGCTTATTATACAATGCACTTATATGTTTTCATTAACTCCCTCGGTAGATAGAGCTCATTTATTTAAATAAAAAATAAAATTATGTTAAGTTTGGGAGGTTGAAGTCATAGGAAATAGAAAACAGGTGATCATGGGAATCATGAAGCTCTTAAAATTTTTGTTCCATCACTGATTTTTGATGCCTAATGTGTGCTTATGTACTATATAAGGCATCAAAGAAGAAGATGAAAAGGTTATCTAGAGGTTTTTCTTTGCAAAATCAAGAAGTGTTGCTCCCCAAATTATCATAGGACATCTTAATCTAGATCAGGGAGAAAGTCTTCATTAAAGATGCAAAATAAAGCTACATTGTAAATTAACACTCCAACTATACAACTGAAGTAGGCTGAGAATGAAAATGAGATGAAAACATCAAATTTGATATCTTGCTATTCAAATTGGGTATCAAGACTAAATTGTCATGTATCAGAAATACCATAAGTTATCCCTAATCAATATTCAATAGTTTGACAGATTTTTAATTTGAATCATTTTCCTTGATATACTCTACTCATTGACTTAAGTTTTTCTTTAAAAGGACAACAGTATAATATGACATCAATATCCAATTCAAATGTGATATAATTGAAATATTAAGAAATAATAGTGTAATACAGGGAGATGCTTAAATGACTATGAATTTTTATTTGCTCATCTTGAATCTGAAATCAATATATGTAAACAAACTTAAACTAACCATTGGAGGTTATAGAGTAACATGTAAGATTAAGAAAAGCTTTGATTTAAGTATTTTTCTCAGCTTCATATTTATGTGTATGATTATATATATAATAAAATCAAGCAATGAATGACCTGAAATAATACAAACAGAAAAGTTTGCAAAATAAATTAAAACATAAACTATACAGAACATTCATCTTTCATAGTAAAGAAATTGGAATCTGTTTCACCTGCCACATTGGTAAATATTTTTCTTTAAAAAGACTGAGAAGAGGTACTTTTCTGCAGATCTCATGAGAGTATAATTGGACCAATCTTTTCAAGACATTTAAAGAAATATCAGATAAATAACATATTTTGTAAGCATTGACTCAGCAAATCCATTTTTGTGATATAACATGTCATGATAGAGGGTGACTCCATTCCTTTTACATCTTCCAATATTCTTAATTTCTGGATTTGGCACAGTACATGGAAGTTGGGAGTAGCTTACCTTCCCCAAAAATATTCTAGTGAAGTCATCCATTGTTACCTATATAGGAGGGTTTTGGTACCGTCAAGTGTCTTGGACCAAATATTAAATTTTATCCTAATACTTAAAAGAATAATTAATAACCTAGAAAGATATTCATAAGGTATAATAAAGCAATTTCTGAAGTAATATTTAGAATACTTTTAAATGGCAGTTTTATCTTTAAAATATGCATAGAAATAGTGGAAGGACTGGAAAAATATTTGATGATATGTTAATTTTGTTTGTATCAAGAGAATGATTATTAAAGTGATTTTTTCCTTTTCTTTATGTATATTCCTAAAATGAATAGCACTTCTACAGTAAAAAATAAACAAAGAGCATTTAATAAATACGTTTTCCTTTCTTTCACTTAAAGCTATTATATGATTTAGACCTGAAAGTTTAGACAGAATTTATAATAGAATTGCTTCATTTTTAAAAAGGTAATATGACTAAACAAAAAAAAAATGAAGATAATAAGCTCAAGGAAATCTGAGGATTATGCCAAATCCAAGTTTTGGTGGACAGATCTGCACGCAGTATCTGGTAAACACACAGCAGAGAAGACTCAGCTTCTTGGTCCATAATTGAATCTGGAATCAGCTCTCTACTGTGGCAATGTTTTTTCTGGTTTTTTTTGGTTTTTGTTTTTCTTTCCCCCTGCCATCACTTCAAACTTCATTGTTTTTCCACAATTTTATTTCTTGAAATAAACAAGTCCTAAAGAGCTAGCTGCCTCGGTATGTGGAAGGGACAGGATGGAGAGTAACTCACTTTTGTTTGATGAATTACCTGAAATTGAGGAGGAAGAGATAAAGATAGGGAGCATTTTTGTGATCTGGTATTTACCAACCTCAGAACTTCTCAGAATCACTAACCAGAAGGTCCCTCTCTTTTCTTCTCTACCTTTCCAAACCCCTTGGGTATAATTCCAGGGCTTTCACCCTCAAAATGCAGAGTGGGCGAACAAAGACAGGGAGAAGTTATGTATAATCAATCAGAGCCGTTTTCCATCTGCTGCACTGGTAGATTGGTTACAGATGTGTAGGGATAGTGATTTCCTTTTTATTCCCTCTAGATCAGTTGCCTCTAAAAATAGCCACTTCTAGATCTCAGGGTACTCTACAAGTTTATCATTTTCATTGTCATGATGTGAAAAGGTTTGAAAGAAAGCCTCAGAGAACACTGAATTTGGAGGCATTCCAAAAGGACAACTATACTCTGCCAGAGTACATATAATGTCTAATATAATGGGAAATAATGGAAGCTTTTTCATTTCTTCTATTGACTCATTTTAATCTTGGGTAAGTGACTTTATCTTTGTGGATCTTTGAAGATGAGAGATCAAGAACAAATGAACTCTGAATTTCTCATATTCTTTGAATCTGAGGGTCGCTAAAAGTAAATGCAAGCATAGATACAAAGTTGAGACCTAACTGGATGCTGGCAGAGTTAGGCTGATGGTACATTTTTGTACAAAGTGACTTCCTTTGCATACATCAGTCTCATCCAAATGATGCTTTTTATGCCCTAGCTTTTGGCATTAATATGTTAATTAAAGTAAAATTTCAAGAGACTTATTCAGACCACAGGCCCCATGCATGCCTTCTCTCAGAAAGTCATTTGGGAAGAGAAGGTAAATTGAACATTTTAAATAAGAGTTGCTAAATTGTGCTGTTAAAGACAATGAATGACTGAGTTAAATATATTATATTGAAAAAGAGAGCAAACTGGAATGTTCTGTCAATGCCTTTAATCATTTTTTATTGAATGACTATCCATTTAATAAAGAAGAAAAAAGAATATTTCATTTCCTGAAGATGATTAGGATGTTTTATTATCAGTCCTTAGACTACAGCCAGTTCAATCATCTTTAGACATGAATTTAACCAAATGACCCTTAAGAAAAAGCTGAGCATTTATCATACACTTCAAAAATTCTATGAGAAAATGGGCAAAGTTATAGCAAAAAAGTTTGGGAAAGATTCATAGAACTTCTCCTGCAACAGACTTGCCAAGAGTTCCTAAACATTGCAAATGTGTGTCTAGCTTCAGAATAATTATATTCTCAATGGGATAGAGCTTTACAATGGGAAATTTATTTTTGCAGGTAATCTAATTATAGGGGAATATTGATTATTTGAGCAAAATTATGGCCATTCTAATGTTTTTACACAGTGTATTTTTGAAATGCAGGATGCATATCACTTACTATGAAATAATTTTGGGCAGTGTATAGATATAGCATTAACTAGGATTGAAAGTTGAGAGAAAGTTATGATGAGAAAGTTATGAAGTGTTGAGTACTTTTTCACTCCTCACTCATTAGGTCAATAGAAATCTTAATTTGATACTATTTCTTTCCCCTATCTTTAACTTAATGTAATTCTGAGTAAGGCAAATATGTCAACCATTAATTGAAATTTTTGTGACGAGTCTTGGTACCCAGTCCATTTAACCTTCCTGGAGAAAAATATTATTGCTAGCTTTTAAAATAATTCTTCCAACCTCTATTCATTCAAATATGTACTACATCATTTTTCTTACATAAATAATGTTATATGTACCTCTGTGGTTTGTTTTTTTCTTCCATTATTATTGTGTTTAAACACTTGTAAGTATCCCTTTTTAATAGAAAGATTTCAATATTCACCAGTTAATAAAATTAAGCAAAAATTTAAATAATGAATTTAAGAATAATGTTTCCTTTAAAAGATATTTAAGTAAAATCATAAAACTTGAATCCATTTAAAGAAGAAGAATAAAAATCCAAAGGGAAATTCACATTTAAGATAGTCATAGCATCACTGAAAGAAACATTAAAGAGTGAAGAATTTGTATAGCACTTTTGATATTGTGGCCATTTTGGCAATATTAATTTTGCCTATCCAAGAACATGGACATTCTTTCCATTTTCGAAGGTCTTCTTTAATTTCTTTCTTTAGTGTTCTATAATTTTCATTGTAGAGATCCTTTACTTCTTTTGTTAGATTGATTCCCAGTTTTTTTTAAGGTTATTATTCATGGCATAATTTTTCTAATTTCTTTTCCAGCAGGTTCATCATTGGAGTATAAGAATGCAATTGATTCGAATGTTGATCTTGTACCCTGCTACTTTGCTGAATTCATTTATGAGCTCTAGAAGTCTTCTAGGGATGTTTTTTTGATCTTCAAAAAGAGAGAATTTGAGCTCTTCTTTTTATGTTCGTATCCTTGTAGAGTTTTAAGGACTGTGTTGAATTGGAGTTGTGAAAGTGGGCATCCTTGTCTTGTTCCTGTTTTTAGAGGAAATGTTTTCCATTTTTCTCCATTCAGAATAATGTCAGCCTTGGGTTTGTCATTTACAATGTTGAGGTTATGTTCCTCCTACCCCTAGTTTTTCTAGTGTTTTAAACATGAATGGATGCTATACTTTGTCATATGCTTTTTCTACATCTGTTGAGATGATTGTGTATTTCTTGACTGTTGCCACCCGCAGCAACAATCTCGCGGTAATTTATCGGAGGTGGACTGGAACTGAACTACTTCTATTATCTTTATCTGGGCTACTTCTTGCTTGTTTGCTTGTTCACTAGTTTATAGAGGAAGAGAGGCTTTGCTTACTTTTAGTTTTAGAGGAAGAGAGGTTTTAAGAGGAAGAAAGACTTTGCTTAGAGGAAGAAAGACTTTGCTTAGAGGAAGAAAGACTTTGCTTAGAGGAAGAGAGACTTTGCTTGGAGGAAGAGAGACTTTGCTTGGAGGAAGAGAGACTTTGCTTAATTTTAGAGATGCTACTCTTTCAGAGAGGCTACGCTTATCAAAGGTCTACTGCTTCTTAAAGGTGGGTCGCTTCTTGGAGGTGCAGGGTGCGGCAACCTGCGACTCCCGCCCAGGTGAAGAGAATGCCCTATATACCTAAGGCAGACAATCAGCTTAGGATTAGCACAATTGAAGCACGCCCCACAGTACCAATCAAGAAAGAATGAGGAATATCTGTTGACCACTAGCACAAAGGAGACATCAACTAATCAGGCAAAAGTAGATCATGCCGTGTTAACACTAATTACACGCCACCTCTTGGCTCAATGCCAGCCGCCATCCTAGGGTTCTCTGTGCTTGAAACTCTATATATGGGGTGAATTACACTTATTGATTTCTGTACGTTGAACCAACCTTGCATCCCTGGGATGAAGCCCACTTGATCATGGTGCACTATCTTTTTAATGGGTTTTTGTATGTATTTTGTCAATATTTTATTAAGAATTTTTGCATCTATGCCCATCAGGAACTTTGGTTTTCTTTCCATGGTCTATATTCAGATTTGGTTTCAGCATAATACTAGTTTTGTAGAATGAACTTGGCAGTCCTTCCTTCTTTTCTATTTCATGAAATAATTTGAGAATGATTGGTATTAGTTCTTCTTTAAAAGTCTGGTAGAACTCATCTTAGAATCCATCTAGTCCTGGGCTTTTCTTTGTTGGAAGGCTTTTGATAGCTGCTTCCATTTCATTACTTGATATTGTCTGTTTAAGATTTCTATATCCTCATGTTTCAAATCGGGCAGGACATGTGTCTCTGGAATTTCTCAGTATCTTCGAGATCTTCTAGATTATTGGAGTATAAATTTTCAAAATAGTTTCTGATGATCCTCTGGATTTCACTAGTATCTGTGGTAATATTTCCTTTTTCATCTCTAGATTTGTTACTTTGAGTGTTTTCTCTTTTTATTTGTTTGGCAAAGCATTTATCAATCTTGTTTATCCTTTTAAAAAATCAACTCTGTATTTTTTTATTCACAATTTCATTGATTTTTGTCTCTGATTTTAACTATTTCCTGTCTTCTACTGATTTTGATGTTAGTTTGTTCTTTTTCTAGGACCTAGAGAAGTAGTATTAGATTATTTATTTGATATTTTTTCCCACTCTTTTGATGTATGAACTCAATGCTAAAAACTTTCCTCTTAGAACTGCCTTCATAATGTTCCAGAGATTTTCATATGTTGCATCACTATTCTCATTTACTTTTAGGAATATTTTTAAATTTCTCTCCTGATTTCTTCTGCTATCCATTCATCAATCAAAAGTGTATTATTTAATCACCAAGTGTTAGAGTGGTGTCTGGCTTTTATCTTATCATTGATTTCTCAATTCATTTCATTATGATCTGGTAGCACCAATTTTGATGTGACTGTGGAGGAAAAGAAGTTTGTAAGTGGTACAAAATGGGGACAACCACACTGGAACGATTTGTCAATATTTAGTATATTTTAAAATGGCTACTCAACTGTAACAGGGGACATTTGTACAACTAATCATTGCAGCAGTCTGTGAAATTAAAAAACTGAAAACAAACTGTTTCTACAAGCAGATTGAGCAAGTAACCTATGTCTATATGTATCAGTAGAAATGGCTTCATCTGGGTTCTAAATTCATGATAGGGAATCCTATCTGGGATGGAGAGGACAAAAGTGACATCCAACCCACATATATAGTGTTTTGTTTTCTTTCATAGACAAATATGTAGCAAAATAATAAAATGTAAATATTAATTTTTGATAGTAGCATATAGAGTCATACATTTCAATAAGGAAAGAATACAGATATCTTACCCAAATTACTGAACTTTAAGAAGTAGATTCTAGTCTTTATAGGTTCCTGATAATTTAAAAGTATAAATATAATCTGTGAAATGCTCTTTCTTTTTCCCAGAATAAGTTTAATTTTGATTTCATACCACCATACACACGGTCTTGGTCTTTTGTAGAACATGTATTCTGTTAATTGAGCACTTTGTTCTCTTTGTAAAATGACTCAATACTTTTTGTCCATTGATTCATAATTGAGCTGCAAATTACCTTGAAAGAGTGAAAAACCATATGCAAATCTCCATCATTATTACTGCTCAACAGCTGTTCACTCGCAGTTGCAAACGATGCATATGGTGTCTGTTCCATCACACATGGACTAGTGTATTGATTATTTTGTTGGTTGTTTTGTAAATAAAGTTGCCAACTGTCCACATTCATTTGGTGTCACATCTGAATCTAGAACTATGCTATTCCTGAACTATATTTTTTTTCACATAGGAAAATCAGACCAGTGCTCATCTCTGCATATTGTGTCTTCTCTTCAAGTGGGATGTATATCACCATCTTTTATAACTGTTGTTTTGGTGACTACATGATAAGAGGGCTCAATTAATTAAAATGCACTTAATGAGCCCTAAAGTTGACATGTGTTGTAGTAGTTTCTGGGAATATAATGATGAGTGATATTCAGAACCTGCTCTAAAGCAAAAAAGAGCCAGGTTGTGGTTACCCTAATAACTGCCCAACTACCTTTTCAGAGAAAAAACAATCCAATTACTTGAAATATTACACTTTTTTTGTTTTGAAGCTATGCTATAGTCATTTCATTAAAGTTAAAGAGGGGGCCAAGGTTGTGGCTCAGTGGTAGAGTGTTTGCCTAGCATCTGTGAGGCACTGGGTTTGATTCTCAGCACCACATACAAACAAATGAATAAAAGAAAGGTTTATCAACATCTAAATTTTTTTTTTAAAAAGTTAAAGAGAATATGAGTAAATACTAAGTGGCTAGAAAGATCACATGATAAAGTAAAACATGAAGGTCTCTAAGATTGTATATTAAATTGAGCTAAATAGAATAAATAAAAATTTAAAAGGATTTAATATAAACATAAGATCAGCAGATGTTTCCCTTCTGGAAACATAGACTTCTATAAAAATCCACTTGAGGACTGGCAATCCCTGGGTGAGTTTCAGGATGGTTGTCTATCACCAGGGACTGGTGGAGTGCTCTACCCTGTCGACTAAAAACAAGTGATTCTGAAGGAGAAAAATTTTAACCTTGATTATTCAGAGTCCCATGAAGACATCAACTCTATAGATATTTATGGTCAGTCTCCACCCAAATAGACAGTGGCCTCCTCCCAAGACACTTAGTGCCTCCCTAAACATAGACCCCAAATTGAAAGAGACAGAGGTGAGAGTAGGGAGGGAAGAAGGGAGAGAGTGACAGGTAGAAACAAAACCCTGTTACAAACAAATGTACTAATGTCATTAAACCTCATACTACAAATCATAGTTAAAAGGATGGACTTGTTTATCATGCTTAACTTCAAATAAACTTTATCCGAGTTATGATTTCTACTCTACTGAGCTGTTTTTTCAGTAAATTCAAACAAATTTAGCCTGAAACAGGCATGCTTTTCATTCTTTCCTCCAAGGTATTTTGTTTATGAACTGTTTTAATGTGTTCCTGTGTGTTTTATCATGTGTGTTAAAAATAAAGTACACATTTTAATATTTCATTGACAAACCAAAGTACATTTTGAAAGCATAAGATTATACAAGGCAATCAAAAATATCTAGTAAAAACCATAAGTGATCGTTGAGTTTAACTTTTTAAAAATATACTCCTTATTTCAAAGCTGCCTTGCTAAAATCAGGAAAAGGCACTTGTTAGGCCCTTGGTGAATTGCCTGCATTGATAATGGCAAATATATCATCTAGGAGGAAAGTTTGCTAAAAGCAGATGTCACCTCTTTGACATATCTGTGAACAAATAGATTAGATAGCCAGGGGAAAGAATTGAAAATTTGCTTCTTTAAGTTATATGGAATTGACATTGTCCACTTAATGTCTCTTTATGTCATAGCCCAAATGTAACATTAAGCAATTAAGCAAGGAAGAAAAGATGTGAGTTATGAGTTTAGGTTCACCAAGGACTCTAAGTTACACAAAGGGCAACTGAAAGAACCAGCAAGAAACAAAGCATGTCACGGTGCCTAATATGTGATTGAATTTCTGTGAAGAATCTATTTCAATAATCATTAAATTGATGCTGATGCCCCTTTTTACAAATGAACTGCTTCATGATAACACTACTTTGGGGAACATCAATAACATTTGAATGGACTCAGGACCAAGAAATAGACCATTTAATCTTTTTAGTCAGCTACTGACACAAATAGGTTGGAACCATGCAGCCTGAAAATGGGTATTTTATAATTTGCTTCATCTATTCTAAGTTATGTGAGGAGAATTTGTCCAATTTCTGTATCATTATTTTTAATAGCTTTATCTATACCTTACTTTGGATTTTATATTTAGAGAATGTCACTGTTTAACAAGTTATTTGTTGGGAGTTACTAAGTAAAATTGGAATGACTGAAATTTACTTACTCAAGAGCCTTGTCAATAATACTTATACAATGCGGAATATATATGAGGAGTTTTAGTTTATTGCTGTAAATGATATCTACAATTGAAACTGTAATTGTAACATTTGTAACAATTATAACTATAATTGTAACAATGTAATTTTAATTTTTCTTGTAGACAATATTAATATTATATTAACTTGACCTTTTTAATATAGATAACTGAGGTATTTCATAGGTATCAATAACTGATTTTAAATGCTTTGCATGATACATTTTACATACTAATATTTTGTTAAAGTTTAAAATCTATATTCATGAGACATATTGGTCTGTAATTTTCTCTTGTGATGTCTTTGTTTGGTTTTAGGTTGTTGTAGTCATTTTCTGGAAGAGATTTGAGAGAATTTCTGGCATTTTTCTTTAAATTATTGAGATAATTCACCCAGTAAAGCTATCTGGAATTGTGCTTTGCTTTCTGTAAGATTATTGATTATTACTCTCTTTCTTTAATATGTACAAACCCATTCACAGTATCTAGTTCACCTGAGTTTTGGTGGTTTATGTTTTCAAGGAATTGTTCCTTTTCAAATAAATTACCAAATTTGTTATCATGGAGTAACTCACTATATTCCTTTATTATACTTTTAATTGCTAAGAAATTATTGATTATTCCTCTTTTATTTTGATGTGAATAATTTGTGTATCCTTTCTTCTTTTTCAGTAAGCCTGTACAGTGATTTATCTGTTTTATTTATGTTTTCAAGGAACCACCTTTTTATTTTGTTGATTTGCTTTGATTGATTATTAATTTTCTGTTTAAGAATTCACTGATTTATGCCCCAATTTTTATTAACTTTTCCTTCTGGCATTTGGGTTAATTTGTTCTTCTAGTTTCCTAGCTGGAAACTTACATTATAAAGTTTGGATACTCTTTTCTAATACATGTATTTAATGGTATAAATTTTCCCCCTTAACCCTGATTTCACTGCATCCCATAACATTTGATTAAAAATTTTTTAAATTTTTCTTGAGACTTCTACATTGATTATTGTGCTATTTAGAAGTTACTATTGAATCTTCCAAATTTAGGGAGTTTTCCAGACATATTTTTGTTACTGTTTTCTAGTTTAATTTTATTGTGTTCTAAAAATGTACTATGGTCTATCTTGGTGACTATTTCATATCAAATTGAAATAACATTTTGTGCTCTTATTGGATGAAATATCCTATAAATGTTAGAACTGGTTAATTGATAGCATTGTTCATTTCAATTACATTTTTAAGTGATTGTCTAACTGTTAAATGTACTTAAATATGTATGCATGAAGTTTTCAGTTATAATAGGTTAATCTATTTCTCCTTACAATTCTATCCTTATTGACTAGCTTTTGATGCTTTGCTATTAGAAGCACACATTTAAAAGATTTTTATATCTTTATCAAGAATTGATGTTTTTATTGTTAGTTAATGCCCTTCTTTATCACTGATAATTTTCCTTGATCTGAAGTCTGCTTTGTCTTAATTAATATAATTATCCCAGATTTCTTTTGATTAGCATTAATATGGTATAAGTTTTGTCAATCCTTTTACTTTTATCACAGCTGTATCTTTTTATTTAAAGTGGACTGCTACACAACTATAATTGGGTATTTTAATCCATATTCCCAGTTTATGTCTTTGAATGAGTATGCCAGGTCATTCATGTTTGAAGTGATTATTGACATAGTGGATTAATGTCTACCATATTTGTAGCTATTGTCCATTCATTACATTTTTTCTTTGTTTTGTTATTATCATTCCCTATTTTTCTACTTCTCTGGTTTAATTGAATATTGTATATAATATTCTTTTCTCTCCCTCTTAACATATCAATTATATTTCCTTTAGAAAAAAAAACAAAATTTAGTGGCTTCCCTAGAGTTTTCAGTATATATTTTACAAATAATCTACATTTACTTTCAGTAAAGAGTACATCAACTTGAAGGAAGTGCAGGTGACTTGGATGTTTGTTCCTGATTTATTTTTTTTCTTACTATTTCCTTCTTACTTCCACTTGTGAAGTTACCAAGTTCAAGTATTTTTTCCTTAGTCCAGTGTGATCTACTGATGAACATCTAAGGAATTCTTAATTTTTACTATGGTGCTTATTATTTCTAGCATTTCATTTAATTCTTTTTTTTTAAGATATTTGTCTCTCTGCCAGCTTTACCCATCTGTGCTTACAGTTTGCCTACTTTAGAGTCCTTAACCTATTCATCGCATTATTTTAAATTCTCTATTAACTTTAAAGCTTGTGTCATAGCTGGATCTGGTTTTGAGTCTTGATTTATCTCTTTGGTCTGTTTATTCACTTGTCCTTCAGCATGCTTTTATTTTTGTTGAAATCTACAATGTGTCAGTGTTGTGGTTTGGATGTGAGGTGTACCCCAAAAGCTCACAGTAGACAACACAAGAAGGTTTGGAGGAGAAATGATTGGGTCATAACCTTAACCTAATCAGTGAATTAATCCCTGATGGGATTAACAGAGTGGTAACTAGAGGCAGGTGGGGTGTGGCTGAAGGAAGGGGTTCATTGGGGGCATGGCTTTGGGGTTTATATTTTGTATCTGGAGAGTGGAGTCTCTCTCTCTCTCTCTCTCTCTCTCTCTCTCTCTCTCTCTCTCTCTCTCTCTCTCTCTCTCGGCTTTCTGATCATCATATGAGCTGCTTCCCTCTGCCACACTCTTCTGCCATGATGTTCAGCCTCACCTCCAGCCCCAAGGAATGGAATTTGCTGTCTATAGATTGAGACCTCTGTAGGGATTTCAGGTCAGTCAACGTACAGGGGAGCAAAAGTCCTTGAGAGGAGAAAACTCCTCAGGACGACAATAGGTGCCCTGTTTGAATGGCTTAGAGGTGCTCTGCATCTCCTCTGTCCTTGAGGCCTGGAGACATGATCTTATTATAATAACATTGGTACTAGTGGACTCTGAGAAGCAAGCAAGTTATGTGATCTGCACATGCGCAAAGCTAACTGTACTATGTAACCTAGTGTAATTTGATTTGACCCTGGAAAAGAGAATCAACTGGACTTGCTTTCCCATTGAATCTGTTACTTCTTGCTCTTTGCCATCCTGTGTGCTTGCCTCTTTATTAGCTCTCCCCTTAACCCTTATAGCTTGACCCCAATTAACCTTTACAGCCCCCAAATAAATTTTCCTTCTCTACAGTTCTGGTTTGGTCCTTTAGTCGCAGGGGTGAAAAAAGCTGACTAAAACAGTCAGCTAACAGGAAATGTGTAAACAGGCCTGTGTTCTCCTTGTTTATGTTTATATGGTAAGAGTTGGACTATAGTTAATGACTGCTTGAACTATAGGTATCAGAGGCATTAGTTTCTGAAAATGTCCTTGATTTTGTTTACTTCTTAGTCTTTAGGTTTCCTTAAGGCTTCATTCTTAAGTAAAGCCTGGTCCCTGTAGCTCTTACTGTAATCCACTGTTATTGTACTAGAGCCCTGTTGACGAGGTTTTAATGTGTGATGGAGGGACTCTCCTGTAAGGTAATCGTAAATCTCAGTCCTTTAGTGGCCAGTGTCCCTGACCTACTACCTTCCCAGCTTTTTCGTAACCTTTTTGCTTCTCCCCTGAGGTGAGACAGGAAGGCTAGAGGATCCTGGAGTTGGACAGTTGCACTTTTCTCAGGTTGGATAAAGATCCGGTCAAGACTTTCCTTTGAAGATTAGGTCTTTGCTATAGAAAATGCTTAGTGTGCGTTTCGAAATAGTTATTTTTCCTTCTTCCTTAAACATTAGGATACTTACCATGAGAATCTGGGTGGCTTCTTTGCGGTATCCCCAAGATAATGTCAACAGGAATAATCACTGTCAACTGGTCCATACTCAGTCTCCAGGTATTTATCAAAATTGCCATGTAAGTGTCCTCATCACTTTACAGATATAATAATGTTAACCAAAGTCAAGTCTGGGGAACCTGCCTGGTCCAAGCTGCCTGGCTCCTGACTGGCTCCTGGATGACTGGATTCAACTGCTTGTCTACATAAGAAATGTGCAAATGACGGAAAAAAAGAAAAAGTGAATTTTATGCAGTTGAATCAAACTGGAGAGAAACAGATTATTTTTCCTACAGAAGGGATCCTATAGAAGGGGTTACAATTTTTAGAAAAAAAAAAAAAACGCCAGGTGATAGGCATATATAGATTTAGCTAGGCTGTGTTTCACTAGAGAATATGTGAGTGTCAGATTTCGTGGTGCCTTGTCATTTGGATGGCAGTTTGTTGTTGGATCATTCTGTAGATCCCACCTAGGAACTCTGAAATGTAAGGAAGCCAGATGCCTGTTTCTGCAGGAAGCAAAGTTTGAAATATTTTATAGCTCCACCTCAGGGAAGGACTTCAGTGTTGGTTTGCATAAAAACTTTCTTTCTGTAACTTCACAGCTGTTTATTTTGTTGGGATTTGACAGGTAGTCTTTTGTGAGTTTTTCCCCATCTCTGAATGATCACATCTGAAGACATTTGTTATTATTTGCCAAACATTTTGATCCCAGCTGTAGGAACTATATCCTGTTCCATCTTGGAGGGAAAGTGACAGAGTTTATGAGACAGTATCAGAAGATCCCACTTTAACCAATGTTAAGCAGCAGAAAATTTCAGAAAGATTTGCTCTTGGTCAAGTTTACTTTTAAGTTCACTGTTGAGAATTTTGACAGGGAAGAAAAATACAAAACATTTAATAAGAACAAAGCAAATCCAGTCTATGTAGTAGATTTGAACAAATAAATGTAATCTCTTTAATTCTATCATTTTTATCCAATCCAAGAAAATCAACTTGTCTATCAAAGTAGTCCTGTCAGATTTGCATTAAAGAGTGCCTGTTGCTAGTGTCCTTTTTGTGTAAATCAAGATTAACTACCTTCTGGGAAGAAAAATTAGCATCACATTTTATAACATCTTCAGAATTTAGGTACATTTCATAGTATTGTAAAATTTGAATAAAGAATTAAAATTATCTTACCAATTAAGAACATACATACATAGTTAAACGTATTGTATAATCTAAATTACAATGGAAAGGGTACAATTGAGAAACTCACTAATTAGCTCATTATGGTCAGTCTTACACATATCTTAAACCAAAATCTTTAATCTTACATTTTTATTGTTATGGAGGATGAATAAAGCAGGCTTGCCTTCTATTAACTCTGGAGGTATGCCTCACATTACCTAAATTTACTATAAATAACATATAAGGTATTATTACACAGTGAAGTTACAAATTAGCAAAACATTTGTTACTTCTACATTTTAAGACAACAATCATGACTTATAGCATTGTATCTGTACTACAGATTACCAAAATTTTAGAGTATTTCTATCAATAAAACATCACATCATAGAGTTGTGAACCAAAAAAAAAAAAATATTTAGAACAAATAAAGATTTGAATAAACCCTAGCTCTTGTAGGAGATATTTATTTAAGCAATCAAAACCCAAGCAAAATCAGCAGAAAAGAGAAAGTTATCTTGATAAAATATAAAATCTTTGCAAGTCAGTTTTTTGTAAACTTTATTAAGAATAAATTATTTATTGCTCAAGCACTGGATCTTACCTATAAATACATTTTTTAAATTACTTTAAGTTCCACTCTAATTTAAGCACTAATCAAAACACCAAAACTCATTAGTATCCTATATCTTTAGATAGTTAAAACTGGAGAAAATAAACAACATTTAAAATAATACAAATCCTGAAGAATAGAATAGGTATGAAGACATACTCAAAAGAAACATCTACATTTACTGCCAAAAGAAATAATCCTTTGTTGTTGTTTTAGTTAAAAGTATTTCTATATTTAATTCAAGCAAACTAGACTTTTGATATTAGACATAACAAGATCCATTTAACAGTTTTGATAAAGCAGCAAATGATAGCACCATATAATACCACCTTAACTTGCATATTGGAACACCATAAAAACTTATTTTACTCTAGTTTGGCAAAGGACTAAGGTTAGTTTACATAGAATTGCAAACAGGCTTTAATCTATTTCTTCTGAAGGCTAATTAGCATCAATTTTATTTTTAACAATCACAAATTTATCTCCTATATATCAATATGAACCTTTTTAGCAAGATTATGAAGATGAACTTAAAAAGAGGCAAATTAATTTTAAACGCTAATGTCTAAGATTTGATCAAATGCCAAATTTCTCTTATATCAAACATAAAGAATCTAACAACAAAATTCTGGAAATGCATGCAACATTGATGTTATTTAATAAAGATATAGACAGACTAGTAGTTAATTTCTGAAAGTATCACTGGGATTTATGATAAATTTACAACAATAACCAAAACCCCACAATTTTTGGCTCATCATAATATGATACCATTTCAGAAATCATTAACCAGAAACCATACATAGACTATTAGCATTTTAAAATCATCTGTTACTTCCTTTGGTTTATCTTAAACATGAAACAAAGAAAGAAATATCAAATAAAATTAAATTCCTTAAATTGAAGTCTTCTGCCAATATGCTGTAAATGGCATTTATAAACTTTTTAGAACTTGGTTACAACTCTGTCTAGACATTAGCTAGACTGGTACATAGGCTCACTAATGAATTTCCAAATCTACTCAAACAATTAATATTTTGGCCATCTATGAAAATGTATATATGAATAAGAATTACACATTTATTTAAAAAATGTATTTGAGATGTGAAAAACCTATGATTTCTCTCTCTTAATAAATGTTCTATGAAAACAAAATTACAAGAATTCAATCTTAGCAATGAATTGATAGGAAAATAGCAGTATCTCATTTATTACAAAGAAGCAGGTAAGCACTTCCAGGTTTTATCATATACTGTTGATGTTAGGCCACATAAATAAACATTTGGTAACCATTGATCTATTTGGAAAAGATCTATTTAAGGGCTTTTGTAGCAAAACACACAAGGTTTTCCTAAAAACTGATTGAAATTTATAAACTTCTGTCCTATATATTTATTTCCTATATATTTACCTATGGAAATTAAGGTAATCTAAAGATCATTATTAAAAATATCAATTTTAAGTTATTTTTTAGCAAAAATCCTGAAAAACTGCTTTAGGTAGTAAACATTCAATATTATTTCCTAAATATCCCATTTGGTTAGTAGGCCAAAAAAAAAAAAAGTGTCATCGAATTTTAAAGACATCCTTATTACCAACATGTTTAAATTAACTTATTTGTCATAGATTTACTGAAGTCACATGAATCAAAAAATAGGCTAGTTTAGCATATTTTACATTATGTGCTTATCTATAAGCTAATTTGTTAACTTGTTAAAAATAATATATAAATATAAGCATATAGACACACAGAAGAAAATTTTCAAGATTGCATTTACTACTTACTAATTTTAAAAGTCAGATTGTTGATCTGATACAGCCTTCAGCAGTCCTTAAATCTTAAATGTGGATTTCTAAAGGTAAAAGTCACAGTTAAGACCAGGCAGAAAATTTACATCCCAAAGACTCAGACAAGCAAACTGAATAACCAGTTTTTCTTATCAGAGAGAAAAAGCTCAATAGATAGAGAAAATCAAAAACTTTTAATTGGATTAAAAAAACATAAATGTGAAGAATCAAAAAGAGGATTTACTATAAAAATTCATGAGCTCAAAATAAAATGATTATGGATAAATTTTATCTTTTTTTTATTAGAGGTTTTTTTATTAGAGGTTTCTCTGATGATTGAAGCAAGAGTCATGTTTGAAAATATTTGGGATAAAAAGAAATGTGCTGCTTTTAAGAATCTTTTCTCACTGTATAAACAGTGTGAACAGTGGGTCAGAAATACAGAAATCCCCAGACACCACTGGGTGAGTGGAACAGCTCAGGGTGCAGAGGTGGACATGTTCTTATGAACACCTTCCCAGACAAGATGCCCAGAGTTCCTTTCAACCCAGAAACAGGGTATGTTCTTCTGAAATGGAGTTCCTACCCTGTGTATATAATTCTGGTGCTGCAGACATCAGAGTTCACCCTGTTAAGTCAATTGTCAAGTTAACAAACATACAAAGCAATTTTATTAAATCAGAGTGCACTTTCGAATTAAGAGTTGGAGGCAAAACTCAATTCTCCACTTCTGCTGGCAGGTGGAGTCTGAGTAAGCTGCAGGTCTCTGTAACACAGAAAGCCCATTTTAGTGTTAGCAGCTAATCAGTACTGGCATCCTCTCCTAGGGTCATTGCTGGCAAAACCGAATTCTCCACTAATGTCAAGTGGCATGTAGCAGCTCTTAATGGATGCTCCTAGCAGCTCACCATCAATTTCTTTTCAGTTCTTGTCTCACAATCCAAAGAATGAAATCCGTGTACAACAATGGAAGACAAGAGTGAAAGGAGTGGCAATTATTTAAGTGAGAAGACAGAATGCCTGCAAAGCCAGGGGGACCTGACAGCAGGTTACCATTTAGGTGTGTTAGTCCTGGGGTTAATATAGTTACCAGGTGAAGGCTGTTAATCAAAATCTATGTTAAACTGGTATTGGGAAAATTCCAAGGCTATTGGTTTGACTTGTGATTTTCTAACTGGTTGTGCTCTTTTAGCCCTTGAGTTTGAACTTTGTTTTCTTCTAACCTTTGTTAGGGTCTCATCCCATTTCCATTTTCCTTCTACTGAAGGACTAAGGCTTGGCTGGAATATTTGCAGTGTTTCTACAGATCATTTTTGTGGAGTGGTCTTTACATTTGGGGAAAAAAATAACAGAACCCTTAGTTGGGCCCATTACCCTGACTTCTAAGGAGCAGAGAGATAGAATTAACAGTTTTCATTTTCACAGCAGAGATCTCTCAAACAAACCCCTAGTCCTCTATACCTCTTAGTGTCTCTTCCAACCAAATTGGCACCATCAAACAAATAATCCCTGTCCAAGACAAGGCCATATTTTCTATCAAACAACAGTTCAAGAAAGAACTCCAAATGGTCTTCAGAGAAACCCTGAATTGGCTACATAGCCCAAGATGGCAGGAAAGGAAGAACAAGAGTCAACACGCACTGATGGTGAGGCTGGGGGCAACCAAACACTGGGCCCGCAGAGTCCTAAAAACTCATTTTTCCATTCAAAATCGCCAAAGGTTAGTCAGCAGTGGTTAAAAGGGAATGAAGGAGAATTCTGAAACAAAATGAAATTTTGCAGCTATGGGACATTCCTTACCAGTTCTTCTGCTACAGGATGGGCTGGTCATGGGCAGCAGTATACTACCGTTAGGAATCTCGATCCTGTCAGACATGGCTCTTCATATCTGCAATCCCAACAGTTTGGGAGGCTGAGACAGAAGGATGGCAAGTTCAAAGCCAGCCTCAGCAATTTAGCAATGTCCTAAGTAACCTAGTCAGACCTTGTTTCAAAATAAAAAAATAAAAAGGGCTGGGGTTGTGGCTCTGTGGTGAAGCACCCCTGGATTCAAACTCCAGTACCAAAAGGAAAAAGACAAATCTCCATCTTTGACCAGCAACTAGGCCAGGGAAATTGCCTGGCTCTTGGATGACTGGATTCAGTTACCCATTCCCATAAGAAATAGGCAAATGGTGGGAAAAGGAAAAATGAATAATACGCAGTTTAATCAAACTATAAAGAAACAGTTATTTTGCTTTTCCATATCCCACAAAGGGAATTATAACTTATAGAAACCAAAGTCAGGTGATATGTGTAGATTTAGCTAGGCCATGCTTAACCAGAGAATGTGTCCATCTTAGCATTCTTGTCACTATGCAGACCTGGGGATAGTTTTTATATCCAGCATGAAGGAAGTTCAGGAGCTCACTGTTTCATGTTGACCTCATGGTGTGCTAACACATAAAATATATTTAGATCAATATGAGTATTTAAAAACAGGAAAAATTTTTTTTTTAGAGAGGATGATTGGACCATGGAAAATAAGCAGGAATTAAAAGATAAAAGAATGTGAGGATATGAATTCCTAGAAAATTATGAGAATAAGGAAATATATTACTGGCAAAGTGATACTTTAAATGAACCTAACATTCATAGTAGAATTTGGTCGCATTTGAAGATATCAAAAAATTGTAAGAACTGATTGATAATATGTAGCCTAACATTCCACAGATTTTAAAAAGCTATTGATGAGCCACTTTGAGACTATAATGAAAGTCATAAAACTTCTCCCTAGAAATCATGAGCATGTATGCAAAATTTTGCATTAAAATTTTATGGTATATATTAGTACCTTGAAGCTTATCTCAATCAAATTAGGTGCTTCATGGGGTTGCCTAATATGGGTAAATTTGGGAAAGGCAGTTTTAAGGAGAAGGGAATAAAACAAGAAACACAAAAAGAGACTGACAAGAAATAATCAGAGCATAAGCACTAAAACCATAAAATATTGTCATTCAAAAGAAGAGAGTGTTTTAATGTATCAGAGAGATCCAGAAAGACAGTGATAAAGAATTGTTCATTGGGATCTGAGATTATTGAGATATGTGTGATCTTTACTAGTGTAGTTTCACAGGAATATTGTATATTTAAACTTGATTGCTACAGATTAAATAGTCAGTGGGAAATGAGTGAGCAGGGACGGTCAGCAGAAGGATTTAAACTTAGCTGAGAAAGGAAGGAGAGAATGGAATAGGATTTATAAGAGGTCATAAGAACTGGGAAGGGATTGCTATTTCAGAATGGAAATTTTTGATCTTGTTTGTAGGATGGGTATCAGAGACAAATTGTAAGGAAATGGGGTGGCAGGGAGTATATAACTGGAGTAAAGCCCCAAAGAAGTCAGAAAAGACCAGGCCACAGATGCACTAAATAAGCACAAGTAGGAAATGACAATTCAAAGGTCAACCTGAGAGCTCTAGGGGGAAGGGGATATTTCCCACTTATTCACCACCATTTTCCTAGCACAATGCTTGGAACAATGTTTCCATCTTTCATGAAGGTGTCTCTTAGCTCTCATGAAAAAATTATACTGTCATACATGAAATCTCTCCTTTAGAACAAACTTTTGTCCCTTTCAATCAAAAACATTGATCAATCAAGGCATTAAGTAATCATCAGAAAGGTGATATTTATGTATAGAACTGTATAATAAAGGATAAATGAAAATTAAATGTCAAAAAATAGAAAAAACATCTAAGTAAATAGTACTATATTCACATAGTATAGCCATTATAATTATCTTTGCTGTTTCCATTTTCACTTATATCTGGGAATAGAAAATGCTCACTATTGTTGAATAAATAAATAAATATTCACCTAGATAGGCCATCTTAATAGGGGCCCATTTGTGCATGCTTATATCTTAATGAGAGGATTCCTAATGTTTGAGAAATACCGTATTAGACAATAAAACTTCTGACTTGTTACTAGATGCTTGTGTTAAAAAGACATTTCCAGGAGACTATTTCCTATTTTGTTTTCTGTCTGTGTTGCTGTAAAATAGACATGACTGTCAGCCAACAAGCCCTAGTTCAACAAACAATTCTGAACCACTATTATATATGATACCCTGCAGTCAAAGATCATCATTCCTCACTAGCCTGATTTTGGAGGGTAGCTATACATAGATCATGCTTTTAAACTGGCATTAACCTCATGCCCCTTTGAATTCCCTCCAATATTGCAGGGACTGGAGCCTGGAAACACATTTACAGAACCCTTAGCAAGCAGTTACATAAGATGAAAACAGAAGGGAAACAAAACTCATCCATCTCTTTCAGAAGGAGCAGACAGTTGCAGGTGCAGCCCCAGCAGACCTGAAGTTTTGTTTGGAAAAAAAAAAAAAAAAAGCCCTCCCAAGATGCTCCCATACTAACCATGTAACTCAGTGGTGCAAGCAGCTGTGACCACTCTGTTTCCTTCAAATCCTGAACCTGGCAGCACAGTAATTTCCTGACTCCTTGAAAATAAGCTGCAAAACTGAGACCTGCTGTTGGTCTTCCGAAGCATTATAGCTTTAGGTCTTTGAGAGGCTTTGAAACCACCCGTAATGAATCTGTAATGAATCTCTTATTATTTGAAACAACCAGAGCAGTTTATTTTTTCCAAACCAAACACTAACTGATAAATTTGTCCTCTAGCCAGAAGTAAGAGGCTGAAATACAAACAAATGGTGTGACTGACCTGGTGCTTTCTCTTCCCACTGTGAGCCTGTTCACCTTCACTGCTGGGTATCTCCTGTCATCTGTATTCTAGATACTCCCCATTCTGAATGCAGTGTCATTGCAACTATCTTGAATAGATTATGGTAGGGTGTAGTACAGAGGTCCTGTAGTTTGGATGTTATAGGAAACTAGGCAAATACTCTCTCCGGAAGTCTTTTTTTTTTTTTTTTTTTTTTTTTAACCCACATTTAGGGAGTCACTGGATTGTCTGGAAATCTTCCTATCACTAATTTCATGTTCCAATCACATTCATTCTGAGTTTGTAACATGCTGCATTTTTTATGTAAAATTATAAGCCTTCTGGTAAAGTTATCTTGTCAAAATGATGCCTCCTGTGGTGTTTTAGTGAGAAAATAGTGGTGGACTTCAAAGTAATAACAGAGCTTTCAAAATTAAAGAAAACACCAATAAATATAGAAAGGCACTCTATCTCCCTATTCCCTCAGATTCACCCTCTATACTGTCGTTAGAATATCTCTTTATAAAAAAAAAATTCTGATAAAGGCATCACTGTTCTCAAATCTTTCCAAGTCTTACCAGGAAAGCAGAAAAAATAACAGACTCCTAAGCATTACATATAGGTTCTTCCAAGATTTATTCATTCTATTTGCTCATTTGGGTATTTACTCCCCTTTAATACCCATCTAGTCATCTAAAAAACCTGGACCACTGGCTGTAAACTGGACTACAACAAATCTCAGTTGCTAGCTTATGTTTTCCCTTCTCATCTTGCCTTCTTAAAATCTTACCTACTCTTTGGACATCAGACCAAACATCATTTCTCCATAAATAGTTCTTGATCACATCAACTCTCCTCTTTAAATTCTCATAGGAATTTTTCTTTATTGTTTTTATAGGTTTGAGGCAATTCACAATAGTAAGAAAAACAGTTGAAACCAAGACTAGAATCAGGATAACCAAAATTGACAATAGAAATTTTGGAAATTACCCCATAGAAGCAACAAAATGCAAGTTCTATTAGAGCTGATTATAGTTTGGTAAACAAACATTCTAGTGGGCATATTCAAATGTGTGTTTACCTTGTCTATTTGGTGGACTGCAAAACAAAAGTAAAAATCTGAACCCAGTCAGTAAAAGTGGTTCAACCATGAGCTTGTTAACTTTTGTGGCAATTACCCACTAAAAAGACTGCTTGTTCTATGCCTGGCAAACTCATGGTTAAAAGTTGGGTTAATTTCTTTCAGAGTTTTTGGAGATAATTTAAGCACATTGAGAAAGACTCTTCATCTTCACATCATTTTTGCTAAAGCATGGTTCTGGTTATTTATTCCTCAACACATTTATCCCCTTGACTTTGGAGCATATATAACATGCAGAGTTTAGCGGTTAGAATTGAAAAAAGATTGACAAGGTTGAAGAACAATGGGTGTAGTTGATTGAATCATGGATGTCCTAAAGAGAAACAGTGAGAGAAAAGACTTCCAAGGTCAAATAAAGTCAAATCATCAGAGTATCATAGATAACTAGGCAAACCATATTGATTTCTTCAGTGAGTAAAGGAATTAGTGCAACTTATGATATAATAATGAAGATAATCAGGAATATGGTTTAGAAAAAGTGTGACTAATGTAGGTAGAAGGTTGGGAGCTACTTCCTCATTCCACTATTACAGTCATCTATGTGAAGGAGTGATTACAAATACAGTAGAAAGAGAAAGGAAAGGGAAGAGATAGACAGAGACTTTTGAAGTAGATGTTCTAGGATTGGAACTTGGAAATTGATAAGATGCTTGAGCTGAAGAAAGTTTGGCCACAAAATTTGCCTGGTCCAGTGCAATTGCATGATGTGAAAAATGAAAATATAGAACCCCTTTTCAAGTTTGGAAACAATTTCTTTTAAAATCTTATTACTTAGGCTACAGATGTAACTCAGCAGTACAGAATTGCCTAGCATGTGTGAGACAGTGTTCAATCTCCAACACCACAAAACAAACAAATAAACAAAAGTGAAATCTTATTACTTATAAAATTTAAGAAGTATAACATAGATAATGATTAAAAACATATTTTACAGAACTGTAAGAAAATATTTGGTGTTATAATTTTATGTAATATAATAAATAATATGCTATATTAATCAGGCACAACATTTTTCTGACGTTTTTACAAGGATTTATTATGCTATTTATTCTTGAAAATACTTTCTTTTCAATCAAATAATTGAAAGTGGCAAAGACAAGATCTCAAATAATTCTTTGATAATTTTTACTTTGGAAAAAAATTTATTTTGCTGATGCAACTGTTATTGGAACTCTTCAGCACATTTTCAATGCTGTGGAAATATTGGAATAAATTTCCAATAAAACATTACCAAATACATGCTTGAGATAGTAGATTTAGGAATTCTTATAGAATAATTTTTTTCTGAAAAAAATTAACTTCATACAAATAAAGTTGGTATAATTTGTTTTAAAATATAATTTTGCAATTCATAAATTTACCTTTAATTTTTTTAAACTGTAAATTTTTCCAAAGGCATTTCAATGTTTCTGGCATTTCTTATAACTTGTGGATTCACTTGTATGAATCATAAAAACAGACTTGTAATTTAAGACACATTTTTATGCATTTTATTACTTATATTATTTTCACTTACAGTAGTTTTAATTACAAGGAAAAGTTAATCCTAAGATTGTCTTCCTTGAAAATGTGCTCTCTTCCATCAAATGTGATGATCTTTAAATTTTATTTCTCTCTCTAAGCCTATGCATATTTGTTTGTTTTGTAATAGTGACACACTTTTTAAAATCAGAGATTCTTTGCTTCTATTTATTTTTATTTGTTCTTTTTAGATATACATGATAGTAGAGTGTATTTTGAAATATTATAAATACATGGAGTATGACATTCTAATTAGGATCCCATTCTTGGGGTTATACGTGATTTGGAGTTTCACTGGTCATGTATTCATATATAAGGATAGGAAAGTTATGTCTGGTTCAATCTACTGTCCCATCCCCCCACCCTTCCCTTCATTCTAAATTCAAGTATTCTAAAGAACTCCCTGATATGCTTTATTGCAATGTCCATGTGTACACATTTATTTTGTAACTGCTGAAAGTCCTGTTTTCTGGCAGCTCCCGTCCTGCACTCTGGATGAAGTATTAACATTTGTGCTGATACTATGGTAGATAGGCATTGGGGACTGAGCTCAAACCAGCCTCTCACCACAGGACAGGGTGCCTCCAACTAGTTTCACAGTCACTCCTCGTGGTACTACCACCGATGACTACCGACTCTGAACACAGGAATTACCTGGCCACTTCCTTAGGGCCTCACAGCCCACAGAGCTCCCTAAGGCATAAAGCTGTCTACCCACCAATATAATTGCTTGCACTGCCCACTCTGCCCACACCTACTGCTTGACACAACCCTGCTGCCTGATACGTGACCTCTGCTCATGAGCCTGCTCTTTGTCCCATCAGACTTCACTTGCAAAACACAAGTGTGAAGATCAAATGAAGAGCATCCAGATGGTAAGAGCTGAGCATTAAACCAAATGTGGGGGCCCTTTACAGCTTGGGGCCTGTGGGACTCACAGATCACATGCCCATGAAGCCAGCCCTAGACATGAGGTAAAGGAAAGAGTCTGAGATGACTGTGAACTCTGAGACCTGAGTGAGTGGCATTTCCATTAACAGAAACCAGCCCTTGAAGAATTAGTTCTGAAGGAATAGGAGTGGACAGAGGCAATAGATAAGGAGTTCAGCTCTAATAATCAACTGAATGGTGAGGTAAAATATAAAACTAGTCGAAGTTTGAGCAATGAGCATTTTTGGTGGAGACTTGTTTTCTAGAAACAAGCTGTTGTGAAAGAAGCTCTCCTCATTCCCACTTTCTTGGCCTTTTCTTTCTTGTGTTCTCTTCTCAACTTCAGTCTCTTCCACCTCTCTTTCAAGTCCAGTGCGATAGTTCAAATGATGAATGTACCCAGAGGTCTGTAGGTTGAAAGCTTGATTCCTAGCAAGATGCTGTTGGGAGGTGTGGAACCCTTGGGAGGTGAGGTCTTATGGGAGGTCCTTAGGTCACACAGGTATGTCCTCAAAATGCTGATGGGACCACAGCTCACTCCTCTTATTCTTTTTGCTACCTGGACAAGAAGTGAGCAGTTTTGCTCTGCCATGTGCTCCCACCATGATGTGCTGTCTCATCACAGGCCAAACCCGTGAAGTCAATCCATCATGGACTGAAATCTCTAAAACATGAGTCGAAATAAACCATTTCTCTTCATAAATTAATTATTTCAGGTATTGTAATGTGATGGAAACCCAATTGACACACCAGGGAAAAGGTGTTCAATTCTAATGCAGTTAATGCAGCTGTAATGAATATATTCAAATTCTTTGACACTCCTCTGAAAGGAATGTAACAGCAACCAATAAAGTAGAAGTGACATATGGAAGTCATGCACTTTCAGCCTGGTTCTCTCAGTACTCTTGAAGCAGAAAATGCAGGTCAGTGCACCGAGATCTGGAAGCAACACTCAATTAGTTGTACCATGGCCCAGAGGGATAATTCCCAAACTCTGAACCCCAAGTGCATCAGGGCTTTTACTTTTATACATAAGCAAGATTTAGGTACATCAAGGCAAGGGAGTTAGTGCAATTCTACTGGAGGGTGTATTCTACATTCCTTATATGGGTACAAGCTTGTCAACAACCTGGGGACTCTTAGCTCATACAGCTTGGAAACTTTTACTGCACTAAGCCTAAAGAGGATGATTCTGTCCCCATTGCTTTATTTCCTGTTTCTGCTACTGTAGTTATCTTTTACAGGTACCTGTTAGGCACTTCAAGCTCTGTGATTAAATGTCAGTGTGCAGAGTTGCTGTGTGTCAGCATGCAAAACCACTACTGTCAACTGCTAAAGTTCCCATTCTTTTCTACTATATTCCCCCCTCCTTTGATGCTCGAATATTGTTAAGATCAGCAAGCATCAGTCTCATAGTCTGGTTGGCTATGAGCTGATACTTGACACAGCTAACACATAAAAAGCGGTATGACAACACTGATAAGGGTTTTGAATCTACCTAGAAATGAAAACCATCCTGCAAGAGGCCATCTGGACTCCATCCCTTGCAGGTCTGCACTGGAACATGGGCTACCTTCCTGATATTCATCTATGTTGACGCAACAATCTGACTGAACTTTCCACATATTCTCCCTCTTTGGTTAACAAATGTAATGGTTAATTTGAATTTTCAACTTGTTTGGATTAAGAGATACTGAAGATTAAGAGACTCCTGGGTGTGTCAGTGAGGGTTTGTCTAGGAATGATTGGCATGTGTGATGGTGATCTGGTGGAGATCCTCCCCACATATGGGCAGCACCATGTTGGAGGCTTGGATGGAATAAAGGTTAAAAGAACCAGAAAGCATCAGCAGACACAAGCTTGATTCTTCTTGAATGGATTCTTGATTACTGCTGTAATTACCTGATGATATCAAACTCTTGCTCCTTCACTCTTCAAAAGTGGAATCTTCCAGTGATTCTCCAGGGAGTTTCCAGAAGCCTTTGGTTTTGGTCTAGGGTAGCATAATTGATCCCTCTTGTTTTGAGGTGTCAGCATCTTGGACTGTGCAGCTACTGGTTTTTCCAACTCTCCAGCCTGCAGATGGCCACTGTGGATTATCCAGCTTCTGATCGTGTAGGCCAGTCTAATAAGTTCCCTTTTTATAATCATACTTTTTGTTGATTCTGTTCATCTAGAGAATCCTAATACAGAAATTGCTACCAGAAGTGAGGACTTTACTGTGAATGACCCAATCATGTGGTTCAGAAGATTTTGGAGCTTTTTGGAGTTGGTTGGAGGAATTTGGGGATGTGTAGCAGTGCAAGCAGGAAATGCTTTAGGTTGTTGTAAGTGGAGCTTAATGACACATTCTGGTGGAAGCCCAAAAGACTAGAATGCCAATAGAACCATGGACAGTAAAGAAGGATTCAAGAGGGTTTAGCAGAAAAGGAGAACACTATTGACAATTGAACTAGAAACCATCCATGTTACATTCTGGCTGAGAAGTTTTCTGCATTTTTTTCCATGTCATGAGATTTTCTGTGAGACTGATTTAAAAGTAATGGACTTCTTAATCTGGCAGAAGAAATTTCTAGGCAGCATAGCATTCAGGAAATGGCATCGGTATTACTGGTGGCTTTTAGCCAAGTTTATTGTTATATTCAGGAGCAGAAAGCAGAGCAGAAAGATTTTAAAAACTTGGACATGAAAGGCAGGAGTAAAACTGGGGCTGAGGAAGTTGCAGTTGTTAAAGACATTATTGCCACTAAAGAAATGCTAAACACAGCAAAGGAGCCATCCCTTGGCAATGGGCTCTAGTTGTTTGGACAAAAATGCCACTGGTTGAAGCCACCCCAGCAGCTGTGCCATTTCTTTTGTACACATAGAGGAAGAATGGCCTATTTAAATCTGGGAGTCCCAATGCCAGAGCTTGAGAGAGAGCCAGTTTGAGATCTTCAAAGACTTTTTGCTGCAATTTTCCCTATTCTAATGAGTCTCATTCTCCTCACTTTGTGGCTTCATAGAAGGGTTTTGCCATGACAGCAAAGTTGGGGATCCAGATTTGGTAGAACCATGCTGTTCCTAGGAACTCTCGAACATGCTTTTGAATGCCCAATTATGCTTGATGAGAAATTGGGTACTGCCATTTTCTTGTAGGAATTGCCCCTGGCTGGGGCTCCACTATTAAGGGGGAGTACTTTAGGCAAGTCCCGGGGAACTGTCTTCAGTTCAAACTCCTGGAACACCTGGAAAAGGCAGCTCTAGTGGTCTGGCTGCCTCCTGTGGCACAAATAACCACCATCCTTCTGATTTTGGAATAGTAAGTCTAGGACCTTTGTAGTATTTCTCCGAGAGAGAGAGTTATCTCACCAGTGAGAGAGAAGGTGATTTGTGCTTGAAGTTTTGACAGGAGGTCTCTCCCCAGTGGAGGAACAGGACAGTCCAAGAGAAATAGGAATTAATGAGTAACCTGGCAAGTGTGACGTTGAAGGAACAGAGATTCAGAAATAGTTGATTGGGGGCTGTGACGCCGTTCAGCGGAGTCAATTTGGCACAGGAGACAAATGAGTAGCGAGGCTCTTGAATTCGGAACGGTTTATTGTAGATTCAGGAAACCCGGGAACTGGAACCTGGAACCTGGAAGCCTGGCACTTGAGGAGAGCTGGCTTATATCCCCTCCAGGAGGTGAAGGGTAGGGCTGACGCCAATTATGCGAAGATCAGGCGAGGAGCCAGCTGCCCAATCATGGTAAAGGTCAAAACAAGCAGGCACGATCAGGAGCACTCGGGAACACCTGTGCACGTGTTGTGTGCGTGGACTTAATTGAATACGGCCAATGACAAAACACCTGGGTGTGCTTATGCTAACTGACTTCCTCACCGATGATGTGATCAAAACAACTTCTGGCTGGCTGCCAGGCGCCATCTTGGCGTAGTCCGTATGGCATAGCCCCCAACAGGGCTGCCCGCATGGCCCCTACAACCATTGCTTTTCTTCTTGATATGGGATTGATGCCTTGGGTGACCATGGAGTGTTCAGCATCTGTGTCCCTCATAAAGCCTACTGGGCAGCCCCCTACTTTTTCTGACCGTAGGCTCTTGGGGACCTAGAGAAATAGAGCCCAGTCTGTCCTAGTCTTCTTAGCATTCTTCCCATGATACCATACCAATGAACTCTTCTGGAACCAGCGAAGTCTCTAAGGGTGAGTATCTTCCCCTTCTGGTTTATTCCCTTACTTTCATGGCCACAGTGACTTTTTGGGGGCATTTTCCTTTCAATGAACTTTTTAATGACAGTAGGCACATTGATTGTATCCTAGCATCTCAGTTTGTTGAACTGGAAGTGGTCTGAAGAGTCTGCTCATTCCTGTTCTCCTCTTTCTTCCCACTGCATGTGTCTAATCTTTTTGTTGGGGTTGCTATCAAATAGCCATTTTTTTTTTCATTTTTTGATAAACAGTCCCTCCTTCCCCCTCATGGGCCGCTTGATCTCAGTTGACAAAGACCTTGGTAGCAACTTCAATTAGCTGGCTTGCACTCATTCCAGCAAAGCCCTCTAGCTTTTGGCAAATGTCTCCCTGATATTGACTCACAAAGGCTGCATTGATCATTCTTTGGTTTGGGGCAGCTTCTGGGTTGAAGGGAGTGTACAGAATGCCTCACACAGATGTTCATAGAACTGCCTCAGGCTTACTTCTGTGCTTTGAAGGACTTCAGTAGTCTTGCTCATGTTCATGGTCTTCTTGCTTTCCATTTTTATGTCATTAACGAGTGCTTCTAGGTACCACTGCAGCTGCTGCTAATCTTTGGCATCATTGGATCCCTTCCCGGATCATCCTCAGGGAACTGGTTTGGAGCATACCAATGTACATTCCCCCACATCAGGTCAGGGCATGTTAGGGCTCCCTGGGTGATCGGTGGTGTTCTGTGTTGAAGAAGGTCAGGAACATTTACCAGCAATCTAAATAGATGGGTTTATGAGTTTGGATGACAGACTGGAGCAAGTCAGTCATGGCCTGGGGTTTTTTAGTAAAGAAAGAGTGTGATTTTTCCAGTTTAGAAGGTTTTTGGTGGTGAATCATTGGTACACAAAGACATGGAGCCCTCTCTGGATCTGACCTCTTGGTCAGAATAAACAGGACTTCATGCCTCTCTTAGAGGAATCTGGAGTGATTCAGGATCCTGGCTGATGGGCTGGATTCTTGGACATTCACTGGGTCAGAGAGTTTTCACCTTTGGCTTTGGAGATTGAGGTGGCATGGCAGAGGAAGGTGCTGCGACCCTGGGAGGACTCTCTGGCAAGCAAGCCTCCAGTGACAAGGGTGAAAGTGCCGGTGGATCCATCAACGCTCCTGGTGGCATAATGTCAGGGAAACTGTAGGGTGGTGGATTGTCCTTTGGGTATGCTGTCAAGACAAGTTTTTCTTCAGGCTCTTTTATTTTGGTTTGTTTCTTTTCTTTCCTTTTCTTTCTTTCTTTTTTTTCTTTCTTTCTTTCTTTCTTTCTTTCTTTCTTTCTTTCTTTCTTTCTTTCCTTCTTTCTTTCTTTCTTTTTTTTAGGGCATATGGTGCCTGTGTCCAAAAGCCTTGTCATCATAACATTGGTATACTCTTCTGGGTATACCCTGAGCCATGAGAGTTTATTTCTGACTAGATTCCAGCAAATACTGATACAGAAAACTGATCTCAGTGCCCTGGTTTTCCCATGACCACCAAATAAACAGACTGGATAATCTTTTAGTCGATGACCCCTCGGAAGGCCACTCTACATCAAAACTGAGCTAGTCAATCTCACAAAACGTTCTTAGTTTTTGAGAGGTGAGTTTTACACCAAAGTCAGCAGTTCCTTAAAATTCTTTAACATACATTCCAAAGGAATACTCTTTCTCTTATTCATCCTATTCCACTCTTTACCAGACATCAAGACACACACAGAAGGGAGTGGAGTTTTGGAGGAAAGGTATGAATGCAGTGCCACTGCATTCATCTTCAGCCCCTCCCCTCTTGGGAATTAGGGTCCTTTTAGCTTTAGCAAGATGCAGTATAAACCCCCAAACAGGAATCTCTACCTAGACTTTGATTGGTAGAAATTCACCTTTGACTGTATCATGTACCACGGAACCATGGATTGGGGCTCAACTCTCACTTTAGCCCTTTGGTTGGGTTGGAACCTTCCGTTGTCCATCTCCTTCAAACACTTTCGACACACTTTCATACCACACCAGCCCTTGGCCCAATTCCAAGACCTCAGAGACACAGTTTCACCATTATCATTCCACTGCTCATAGTACTACTTAAGTGTCTCTGTGACACATCTTTACTCTATCCTTCCAGACCTGATAGAGTTACAAGGGTGTCTATAGGAGGCAATCAAGTCCTGCTTCTGTGCTTATGGGTAGGATTGCTAGAACAGGAACCCAGATTCTTACCAATTCAGATGGGCAGTGCTCTGGGTGTTGGTTCCTAGATCTCATTGGGTTCCATTGTTTCCCTGGGGCAAATGACTTTTGCACCAAGAGGGACTACCCCCACCCACAGGAGAAATGCCCCTTGGGGGTCAGAGGTAGTAACCAGTCCTGCAGCATCCTTGTCATGTTCCTGGGAAACAAGGAGGTGAAAGACTACCATCTCCGATTTCCATTTTCCCAGCTAATGCATCAGAAATATAGTGGAAAATGAGGGTCAGGACACCAAGATCTGGAAGCAACACTTTATTAGTGTTACCATGATCCAGAGAGATAACTCCCAAAGTCTGAGCCCCAAGCACAGCAGGGCTTTTACTTTTATACATAAGCAAGCTTTGGATACACCAAGGCAAAGGAGTTAGTGCAATTATATTGAAGGATGCATTCTACATTCTTTGTATGGGTACGAGCTTGGCAACAACCTAGCTCATACAGATTGGGAACTTTTACTGCACTAAGCCTAAAGGGGGATTGTTCTGTACCCATTGCTTTATTTCCTGCTTCTGCTACTGCAGTTATCTTTTACAGGTACCTGTTAGGCACTAGGAAACCTCTGTGGTTATATGTCAGTGTGCAGAGCTGCTGTGTCAGCATGCAAAACCACAGACTATTAGCTCTTAAAGTTCTGAAGTTCCCATTCTGCTCTACCACACTCTCATTCTCCAGATGTCTCCTAGGACAATGCCTCTCAGAACTCAGTTCCAGGTTGTAAGAAGCCCAGGGCATGTGGAGAGTTGATGCATAAGTTTCTGCCTGCACCTCAGCTGAGCCCAGTGCCTCAGTCATCTCAGCTCAACTGAGGTCAACCTGTGACCCTCTGACCCTTAGTTGTCACCCTCAGTTTTCAAATCTTCTCAGTAAGGTCTCTGATACCATAGAACAGAGACATGCCACCCCCACTGTGCCTTGTTTGAATTCTAAACTCAAAAAAATCAAAACATAATAAAATATCTGTTTTACACCAGTAAATTTTAAGTTAGTTTGCAGCCCAGAAAACATAACTGAAACAGCCTCTCTTTTCAATACAAGTTGAGTCAAAACCAGAATTTCTTTCTCTTTTTCATCCTCACTTATTGGGGTAAGCTGGGATATTTTAACGATATTTACAAAAATGCTAAGAGTAACAAAATAAGGAATATAGAAAGTGCATAAAAAATCTAATTGTACGGGGATTAGATCTCTGAAACCAGTATATCTAATATACAAGCACACATTTTATTAAATGAGAAACCAAAGGAGCCTATTTTTACATTCTTATACCCTTTTTTCTACTGCTCTGTTTTTTGCATTCTGTGTTTGAGTAATGAAGCTTCAGGTGGCAAAAATGGAAGGACATATTCCCAGATGAAGTGTAAGGCTGCCAGTACACCTGGTTGCAAAAATACTACCATTCCAGGCATGAAAAATCCAGGTTTCTCCCTCCCCTTTTCCCCTTCATTCTTTTTTGAGAGAGGTCAGGTAAAACTGCACCATGCAGATGATGATTAGGTGTGACCTTGAAAGACAACATGTACTTAGAAACCTCAAGAGATAATTTGAAGAAATGAACGGATAGGCAAAGGGCCTGGGTCAAGGGAAGGAACAGTGCCCTGTAGTTTATCCCAACTGTCAATGCTAGGACCTGAATGTGCCTCAGAAATAATGAGACATCATATGAAGGTCTTGGACTCAAAAAGAGGGACTTCCGTAATTCCTCAGCCAAATCTGACAATGTGAGCATTTTCTGTGAAACCCATAAGCCATGATATTTATTTAAACAGGTCTTTAGAATCTTTATTTGGACATTTACTTTAATGTCATAGAAGCCATGATATTTATTTGACCAGGACTTTTGAACCTTTATTTTGACTTTTACTTTAATGTCATAGAAATATATCTTTAGTCAAAAGCTGCTCGATACTTTGCTATTTCAGCATCTAATCACATAAGCGATTTTTAAGCATAATTCATTTCAATTGAGCATTGAAAATATCTATAATGAGGACTTTTGAAAATTCTGGTAAATTTCAACCAATTCTGCTTCATTTATCCTTTTTGGTATGTGATTTGAAAAATCAAAGCAATTTTTTAAACTCGAAAGACCATTTTACTTAGTAAGTATTAACAGGGCTTACAGTTACAGCAGAAAAATGCTCTTCAACAACTCAAAGCAGAAATAGTGATTGAAGACGATTGATTTGGGGAAAATTAAAAACATTATTTCAAAGAGCAGAGGCCCCAGGTTCCACATGGTGGTAATGTATCCAGATATCTCTGTATACATGGGATGGGGACAGCGTGGAAAGAAACTGGGACTTGTGCTGACATGGAAAGCCAGCTGTAACTTTAAAAATTCAATGTAGAACATTTGGCTTTATAAAAATGTTTTTATCTAAGCCAAAAATGTAAGATTCCTCTTGCCCCAAACATCTGAACACTGATTCATTCAATATTCTCCTTGAAAATATCTACTGATATAGGAAAAAATGGTCCCCTCTGTCTTCTAGATGTCAGTGGAAGATGACTCATTAGTCAAACAAGGAACTCAAATCTCCTCGGTAACTTAAGCCCTTCTGGAGCTTTTCACAGATGCTAATAGCAAACATTGCAATGCCAGAGATAAAATACAAATGCTTTCTGCTTGAATTTTGTTTTAAATGCATGAGAAAGTTATCGATGGAATAGGCTTAACCATGCTTTTATGTTATGTGAATCTGTTACAAGATGACAACTGGCAAAAAAAAATATTTTTATCTAACTCTAAATTATCTTTTTTATTGAGCGAAGAAAAATATTACCATTATCAAAATTTCTCTTCCTCTTTCTCCACTCCCCACCTGTTTTTGACATTTGGGAGCCCTTGTACACTGAAGCTTTCAGACAGTAAATATACACATATATGGAACTGTTTTCTATAATCAAAAGTTTAGCATCTTTATAATTTTTAAATATTTCAAACTTTTCAATGGAAGCCAAATATTATACTGAAATATCAAAGCAAATAATACACCCTTAGGAAGAATATTATTTAAACTACTTTTCAATCATTCATACTTTCTTTCACTGATTTTGAATTTCATTATCAAAACAAAGTATAGACAATACAAGCTTTCCGAGGAGCAAAGAGAAGTTATTTTCATTCATTGATTCATTCAGCAATTTTTTTTTATCACCTGCCAGATCAAGCAACATCCCAGATGATTGAGGTAAACTAGAGAAACAAGGTTTTGCCCTCAGAAACGTCCAACTTATTCTACTTTGAAGGAAACTGGGTGTTCAGAAATAAATCTGAGCAACAAAACTTTTTAAAAGCAAGTCCATTTGAAAACTTGCTAAATTTCAAGACAACTGACTTCTTGAAGTTAGACCTTACTTGAGATCTTTTAAGCACAAGAAGAAATTTCAGAATCTCAAATACTTGAAATCTGTCAATGACTTTGCTATAGGCTAGTTATGGAGTTGTTTCAAACATAAGTCATCTTGTACACATGACCTGGCAAACATTGCTGGGTCAAAAACATGGCCCTGATAATTTATGAGACCTAGGCCTGGTCCTATGTTCACTGTCATTTGACTACTTCAGAAGACACCTGTATCCTGACCCCTTTAATTTCCTCCTGTTTGGGAAGTGGGGATGGGAGGCAAGTCTAATAGTGATAACCCATTACATCTTCACACCATGCAAATTAAACCTATAATAGGTATATCACAAATTCTTTTCTCTAAGAGGTATGCCCTTTCCCTTCTTTCTGGCCTCAGATATCTATTATCTGTCTAGATTCAGGACCCGCATATTTGCTATACATGGTAGACATGGTACCTAGGACTCACAATATTTTTGGATGCTCACAAACATGTTTTGATTTAATTTTAAAGTCAGAATAAAAACAAATAGAATTACAATGAATATGTAGTCATCAATCTAGCCTGGGTTATATTTATCTTTATGTCAATATAATCATAAAATGCAATTTTTAATACTTTTGCATGAGACTATTTCTTCCCACAAGGCGAAACAAAGCCTGGGAGTGAAAAGAAGAAGATTCCTAAGCAGTTCCCTCCCTGCTACTGATGGCAAAATAGCACACTTCTCCAGTGAATGTCACAGTCTCCTGTCTTTGCAGGTCCAGAATGTTAACCCTTTTATGCAGTCAGCACTCAAACACTGATACTTTTGGGAGCTTCCAATGTTCTCTACATGTTCTGTATGCTGACAGGATGCCATAAACTACAGACACCTTCTGCACTACAAAATCATCCCAGGGACACAGATGTCCACTAAACTACAGTGAGATCTCATAGTGTTCCTGGACACTTCTCTCAGCCTCATCTTCCTTTCCTCCTTCCCTTGGCCCAGTATCACAGCTGGAGAGAGAATGAACAGTTCATGTCTTGGAAACCCTGTTCTCTCTTTGCCTCCCCCAGATTAACTTCTGTGTCCTCCTTTTGACAATCCATTTTGGCCCTACATGAACCTTCTTATGAATTTGAAAGATATGGACCCAGACATGGTTTAGTTCAAACAAAAAAATAAACAGAACACCTGTTTTGAACATGCATAAAGATGATCCCTGACTCAATTGGTTTCCCTAGGGCACTATGAAGGTGCTTCTAGTCATTACTTCTCATTCACATTTTATATATACAACTTAAATATTAGTTACTACAAGTAGCAGTAGACATAAACTATAGGAATAACATAATAAATAACAAAAAAATCTTAAAGGTAAAAATAAATCCATGCCAAAAATGCCAAATGAATTGTTTCTTTTATTATTTTAAATTTTATACTCATAGGATATTTTTCCAGATCACTATAAATAGAAAACAAAGCTTTACGGTGGACACGCAAAACACCACTTTTATTTTTTGATTAGCATAGAATGAATTTAGTTGGAGGCAAAAAATCAATTTCCTATCAAATAGGAGCAACTGTTGACAAATATTAACCCCAAATGGCTACCAGACTAAATAACTCTGAAAAGAAAAAAAAAAAAAGAAAAAGAAAAAGAAAAATCTTTCCTTTTTAATTTTTTAAAAAAATTTCATCTTATCTGAAGCTGATAGATAGAAAAGTCCAAAATAAAAAATTTAAAACATGTTCTAGAATTTGTGTATATCAATTATAACAGTAAAATGAATCAACATTTATTTTTAAATATAATTAATTTATAAGAGTATAAAAGGATTTAACAGGAAATAAACTGAAAACTAGACTATAAGCCAAATCTTTCTGACTCCAAGTTCCATGAGCTTTTCTCTGTATCAGTGCTGGTGGCATATAGTTGATGTTCAACCTAGGCCACAACTCATTCCCCACCCACTCTTATGGTGGACATTGGTAATTAGTTGTGACCATTTTCTGTCAAGCCTACATATGGTTCCAAACACTTCTTAACACAGAAGTTCAGAAAGTCAATCATAAACAACCTGAAACATCTTTGCAAAATCTCTCCTATATCTGTAGCCTGTGTATACTTCATCTTATTGTCTCTAATGAGATAATATTTCTCCCTTTCTATAATCTCTTTTTCTTCTGCTTCTTCTCTTCAGTCTTTACCATTAAGACCAGTTCATAGAATTTATTTTCTTTGGGAAAGTTTGAACAAGTAATATGTCAAATTTAAAAAGGCTATAGAATAAGGGGAACTAATGATGTGATATAAGAAAGGATAGTAGAACAGATAGTAGAACATGCAAGGAAGGGAGATGTTTTCATGTTGTAGAGCAGGAAATGTATAGAGGCAGTTCCCATGATGAAGACAATGCTACTTTAGTCCTTGAGAAAACTGTAGTGCCTCCAGTCCCAGACTTGGTCAGAGGTGAGGAGGATAGAGGGTGGAGATGTGGGGGAAATAATGATTTGGAGGTGATGGGGTGGGGAAAGAGGGCTAAGTGAACTGGAAGAGAAGCAAGAACTACCAGGCTAGTGTTCTATTTTGTTCAGGTTTTAGTGCTTTATGTGTGGTCACAAAGACAGTGATAAGAAAAAACTAGACTACTCAGCTTAAACTGCATCCCAGTCCAGTACAACAAGACTTCCCGCCATCTTTGACAGGGATGTGGAGGACTTTATGTGTTTTGGAGAGGGGATACAGAAGCAGTAAGGGCATCCATGTACCCCAGACGTCAGAGGCCAGGACAGAGGAGGCTCATTGTTCAGTATTCATCCCCAAAGAAAACACAGATTCAATGGCTGCAGCTAGCACAGTGGGATAGTCAAATGAGTTCAGACCTGACCAATCACGCACCCCCTGTTCTAGAGGTAGCAAGGGGAGCAGAAATTCTAGAGCCCTGGCCTTATCCCAGTCTCCTTGATGGAGATGCTATGTTCCTCTGCAATCAGATGACATTTTAGGGAAAGCAAAACTATTTTTCAGGAGAAAAAAAAAATCTACAAGAGGGAGTTTAAACTTTAAATTTTTCAAAATGACTCAATGGTCACTTTAAGGAGGCAGTTTTAAGTTAGGAGGAGATTGCTACATTTTACTGGATTATCTGAATTTTCCCCTGCCATCAGAGATAATGGGAGCTCCATGGCAAGATGAACTGGGTTTAATGATAAATAGGCTGTTTATAGCTTCTTCAAAAGGAGTGACATCTTAGCTCATTTCTCCATTTTTCTAAGACAGGAACTTTTAAACTTCCTGGGGATAGCAAAGGCTGACAGGCCAAAAAGGATCCAGCTACATTTACTAGAAAAGCAACAAACCCACTGTCTGTGTAATTGTTCATCAGCCACTGATGGATGAACTTAGCAGAGACAAGAAAAAGTGAGCCTTTACCTTCAAGTATTATTATTCCCATTCTTCAGTGAGAGAATCAAAGCTCATTTCTAAGTTATCCTATCAGGGTCCAACAGCTAGAAAATGACAAGAACCAAGATTTGAACATCAGTCTATCTTATTTGAAAATCCATATTCTTTCCCCCAGAGACCATTTTACATCTAAATACTTGGTAGCATTTTCATCTTGATACCCCATAGGGACCTCAACCCCATTGTATCCCAAATTCAGCACAGTGTCTTCCCTTAGAAACTTGCCCTTTTTATTCCTCATATTGTTCATGTTACGGATATTGTTTAAACTGGAATTGTCTAAGCTTTCCCAGTCTCATTCATTCCTTAAAACAGTCCAGCAAACACTGTCTCGTTCTATTTCCTGAAGGCCCCCCACTTCACAGATCCCCTTGTACTCATACATAAGATAATTAACTTTAGCACAAAACAGAACAGAGGTATTTTATATTTATAAGTAACTATGATAAAAGCCAGGCCTAGAAAATGTCACTGTCACTTGAACAACACCAAGTCAGTGTTTACAGTAAATCCATCAGGGAGCAATTAGGAGCCCAGACACTTCCCTATGAATTAGCTTAATTTCTTGGAAAAAGATGATGAAATTCAAGGGAAGATGGGAAAATACCTATTTGAAAAAGCAGATTCAATGAAGAGAAATCCCAAATGAAGGTATACCTAAAAAATTAAGATGAAGTGTATAAGGAAATACCTCAAACCTAATTCTTGGTGAACCTATCAGAATGCTTTGTTTTGCAAAAGAAGAAAGAAGCCCTGAGAGAGAGAGCACACTCCTACATTTCATGGCAAGTACAGCACAGCATACGAGGAGATGCTTGTGCAAAGACGGGAACACTCAGACCTTTCCCCTCCAGAAGAACGTTCTCTATGGAGAACGAGAACTGTAGTTATGGGATGTTGCCACTCTCTTCTCTCTCTCCGTCCCTCCCTGTGAGACTTTGATATATAATTTTGTATTTCCTCAACAAAGAATAGGTGATGAGAAAATACTTTGTTAGTTTATGTTTATTCTTTCTTTACATATTCAGTTCTGCTGAACATTTTGTGTAGTATCCATCTTGACCCACATTATATTTGCTTCCCAGGGTCTGTCCTTTAGACTTAGCTCATGAACTTGCTTCCTGTTCCCTTTGAAATCTCCCTGTAAAGGTTTGCCTCCTAATTCCATCCAGTATTAGCCCCTCATTTCCATTACCATGGGACCATATTTTCTTCACTGGCTCCTGAAATTGCATCTCTTCTGACCTACCTGAGTGTTTGGGCTGTTCCCTTTCATTTGTACAATCCATTATAATTCTGTGTCCTACAACACTGGAGAAAAGGAGCTATAAATTCCTTTTGCTGAGAAGAATAACTTAACCATGACAGGTATATCACCATTATGTGTTATTGAATGGCAACAGAATTTGACTTTGATTGATGTGAGTTGAAAAAAGAAATTAAGCATTTTACAGAATCAAAGGAGGGTTGTAGCATTATGTTTTTTGTTACATAGCTGAGAATAATGGCCCAAATTGTACAGAGAACTGCCATGATGAGAAAACTTATTTTCCCACTGAGTTTGCACTGTGGGCTCTACTGCTCTGAGAACTACCACTGTGAGACTCATGGTTTTCTGCTACTTTGGACCTGATGGGCTTCCAGTTCAACCTAGGAGATAGGTGGATGTCAGTGTCAGAGTTTCAAAGCCCAGATACAAAAACAGATGGGACAATAAATGTCTGGCATTTTCAGTTTCTATAATGTGAGCTTGATTTCATTCTGTACAAGATTCATAAAATCTTGCAATATTATCCCAAAGGCAGAGAATTCAGAAAACATGTTGCCAAAAAGAATGACAAACATCTACTATAAGCATCTGAGTTCAAAACTGTTGCCATATTGGGCAGAACCATAAAAGCCTAAACTCTTCAGACTGCCAAGTCCCCCAAGCAGCCTAAACATGTATTCTTATTTATTCATGTCCACAGCCAATTTCCCATAAGACACACATGCACACACTCTTCTAGGAAAATAAAATCACAACACTTGTTCCTAAATTGTAACTGGAGAGTTAATTTATCTAAATGCTGAACTATTCAATGAAAAATACAGAGTGAAAAGATATTAACCCTTCGGAATATTTTTAGTATGATTTTTTTCCATCTTGGATTTTTGTTTGGGGTTTTGTATGTCACTTCATGCTAATTTTGACAAATAAAGACTGGATTGAATGCATTAAATACATTCATATCATCACGTCTCTGGAGAGGTTTACATTATTGTTGGAACAGAATCAAAATAAACATAGTGAGTTTAAGAAGTTCTAGCCTAAGAAAATATTAGGGCACATGTTTCTTTTTTTTAATATGAAAAGCTTAAAATATTAAATATGATCATGTGAGAGTATATAGTTTTCCTATACATAGATTAGCAAGAACTTTAATTAGATATCCATGTGAAATTAAATGGGTAGGTTGTTGGACAGTGAAGCCAAATAAAAAGAAAAACTCAGTTATCATTTCTATTGGTCTCTTTTTTTAATTATTCACACTTATTTATTTAAGTATTTATAAATTACATAGCATTCATCCTGCTGGCCACTCGTTTGGTCTTATGCACCACTTCAACTGTTGGGTGCAAACCAAATAGTTGGAATAAGCCTGATAGCCCATCACCACCCTAGGCTGTATGCTGTACAGCCCACCAGCACACTCTGTTGGATGCACAGGATAATGAACACGCTCAAAGCAGCACCGTAAGCCCATTAAGTTCTGCTCTTTATCTTAATTACAGGGTATCCATTTTGCACTTACTTTATGGAATAAGCTGAAATGACATGATATTCATGGAGAAATCCAGAAGTTTGATATGGATGAGAATAGAAAATGTAAAAATTAGGGGCATTTTGTCCAAACATCTGGCTAACCTACTCATCTGTGGGACAATTGGAGAGGAAATGAGAATGTTTCACATCAGGGTTTATCATGCTAAACAGACAAATCACAACTCAGAAATCACCCATTCAAGCAACACTGTGAGCACCACTTTCTGAAAGATTGGCTTACCACGTGGATAAAAAGATGGCTGGGATCTGGACCTACATTAGCCCTCTAAATAATTGTAAGGGATAAAATGTTTTTTTGTTTTTGTTTTTGTTTTTTTTCTTTAGTTTAGTTTTTCCATCTGACGCTTCAGAAAGAGTAACTGTGCAGAGACAACAGCTGTCCTTGGACTTCTCCACCAGCTCCCCTTTGTTGCCTCAGTCTGGCAGCTGGACTTGCCTGGGAGCACCAGGTTCACTTGAGGGTTCAGTTTGTCCAGTTGCACAAGTGCTTTGAGAGACCTGGTTAGTGACTTTCCTCTGATACACCAATGCCCCTCTTTGGAAAAGCATAGTTGTAACTTACCCAACCTGACATAGACCTAAAGCTTTCTAGTTCCTCACTTAGACTTGGAACTGGCAATGTAAAGGCTTGCATTGGTTTTCTTTCTCCATGAAAAAAAAAAATGTTTATAAAATGTTTCTGATACTAAGGAAGCAAAATATGGATACAGCATAATTTTCAAATGCTCAGTACCACAATTCCTGATTTTCTGATAAATTTAATATTTTCTCTTAGAATTAAGAACAAGGAATCATAATTAAGAACAAGGACTCTGGGGTACTTTCTGTTTATACCCATATTTGTTTATGATTTCCTTTAATATCTTTGTCAAATGTTTCTAAATTCACTTTCCTATCAGTAAATTGTGGCACATTGGATTATAATAAAACTGACATTTTTTTTTTTTCTTTCTAGTGCTGGAAATCCAAACCAGGGCCTTACACTTGCTAGGCAAGCACTCTCTCGCTGAGCTACATCGCCAGCCCATAAAACAACCTTTTAGTACTTATGATATACTAAATTCTTTTGAAAAGGCTTAGAATGTATTATCTTAATTAATCCTCAGGACAACCTTATTAAGTATATTGCTATTTTCCCACTTTATTGATAAAGAAACTGAGGCATAATAAAACTTAAGTGATACTAAAATATCACACAGGTTTTATAATTTACAGAGATGAGGTTCAAACTTAGGGTGAATGATAGTTGAGCTATTTCTGTTATAAATGTATTTAATAAAATAGGGGAGTACCTGGAATGCTTCCCAGAAACTTTAAGACCTTTAGAATTTCAGAGATCTAGATAGGAAGAGGGCATCTGATTGTCTGTGGCTGGGGGACTAGTTATAATAACAAAATTGACTGGTTTGTAACTTACCATCATTTAAGTGACTATAATATGTCACACCAGCATTGCTGTGAGGAGTGATGACTATGACATTGTACAGAGAAATCACAGTGTTTCCATTCTGAAGGGTGATGGTGTACACAGCGTATTTTACACATGTATTGTTACCACAGGAATATACCTCAGTAGCATAAATAAAGGAGAATTGGAATTTTGATAACTACCATAAAAAGTCAAACAAACTCTTAATTCGGCATCAATACAGAATCAGGTTCTTGGTTCCTTAGTATTCTTATTAATAAATTCTGTATAATTCACATGCCCTTCATTTAGATCTTTTATTCATTTAATTGGTCTACTTAAGTCCTCCACGGGATTGCAAACACCTTGAGGGTTTAGATTTTATTTCCTGAGTCAGTTATTCACGTAACAGTACCAAATGTTAAAAATGAAATTAACTGTCCCATGGTGAAAATGATAATTATTAACATTACAAAATAAATTGCCAGAGATGCTTAACTTAATGACAAGTATGCAAGTTTTAATAAAAACAAGTTCTTTCCAAGCAACTGTCACTCCTATTTCACTAAAACCAATGCTTTATGCCCTAATGAAAATTAGAAATTCAAACAAATGCATATTTAAAATATTGTACATATAAGACATACCAATAGTCATTTGACTTACAAAACCAGTGTTACACTCCTTTAATTAGGTAACTAAGAAATGTACAAATAGAAGCAAAAACAAACAAAAAATAATGACAGGACAGAGATGTCATTATCTTGTAAGAATAAGACTAATGAAATAGCAATGATTTTGCTTGACATGGGGTTGAAACCATTAATAAATACGCTAAACTAATATTTCTGTAATGAGAGGGAAAGTGATACTTCTGGGTTTAGATACTAATGCAATTATAATTGTTCATCCTTACCTTCATATCTGAAAAGGGAGAAATGATATGTAAGCTATGCCAATGAAATGTCAAGCGCATACCCTCACATTTTACATCTGATAGATTCAATCTAAAGGGGTCAAATCACATCAAAATCACTTGTTACTATTTATAATGCAGATCAGAGGCTGTCCATCCTAATCAATAAATATTTTTTGAAGAATTCTAAACCTGGAAGGATCTGACTCATCCATCCTCAGGGAAAACTCTTGCCTCTCTAGTGCCAAAACATTCTGTGGAAATGTCAAACTTGAATTAATTAGTCAATTATGTATTTTTTTTGGTATTCAAAATAAAAGACTGATATGATTCCATGTATTTTAATACTAAAAAAAAAAGTGATCTTTTCTGACATTATTTGGAGAGAACAAAGCGTTGCAGAAAATGCGATTGACTGATGATCATGAAGTCAGTTACCTCTGGGATGTAGTGAGTGAAGCATTAGGCAGAGCCAGAGAGGGCACTAACGACACAGCAGTGTTTACGCTAATGATTGATTTTAGTTGTGGGCAGAGAGGTGCAAATAATTATGACTATTTATCATGATTAATTTATAAATGTCTGGTATGTATCCTGTATACCATGTGTGGTATAGTTCACAACCAAAAATTCCAGTTTAAAATGACTTTTGAAATTACTGGATGAACTCATTCTCTCATCCTACATAGCCTTATCTCTTTATGTTTGATAATTATAGTGTTAGCTCATCTATTTATGTTTGATAATTACAATGTTAAATTATTTCATATTTTTCTAAGTGCAATACTATGTTTTTTCTTAAGTTCTTAATTTGTTTTAAATAGGAACAAGCTCTGCTTTAAATGAAAGAAGGCAAAACAACAGTCAATTAAAACACATAGTTTACTTTTCTCAAATTAAAAATGTGTTGGAAGCAGGCCATACAGAGGCGATATGATAGCATTGTTCAAAAAATTCTCTGGGACTCAGGCTTCTTACAGCTTTCTGTACCACTATCCCTAAACTATGGTCTTCCCCCGCAACAGGAGATAGAGTTTCAGCATTCCATCTGGGTTCCAAGGAGTGGGGGAATTGACGTTTTCTTCCTGGTGGCATGTGCCTAGCAAAACTTCTTACTGTGGAGGAAGAGAAAACATTCCAAAAAATGCTGAGTGGGCTGAGGATAATGTGGCAGAAAAAGTGTCTTTCTGATTGTTCCATTTATATATCCCAATGCTTTTATTGGTGCATTATAGTTGTATGCAGTAGTGGGATTAATTCAGACATAATCATATATGCATGGAATATAAATTTGCTCTATTTCACTTCCCAGTGCTGCTTTTTTCCCTCCTCTCCTCCCACCCCTATTCCCCTTCGCTCTACTGCTATTCCTTTTATGAATCTAGTTTTTAACTGGTATTTATAGATATACCTAAAGGTAGGATTCACTGTGATATATCCATATGTGTACATAGCACATTTTTGTCAGATTCATTCTGCCTTTCCTCACTTTTTCCATCACTCCTCCCTCCCCTCCATTTCTCCTTCCTTGACTTCATCAATCTTCTCTCCGTTTTTCTGAGATCTGACACCCCCTCTTTTACCACCTTATTTTGCTCTACCTTCCACATATGAGAGAAAAATCTGACCCTTGGCTCTCCGAGTCTTTCTTTTTCACTTAGCATGATGTTCTCCAGTTCCATCCCTTTACCAGAGAATGCCAAAATTTCATTCTTTTTTTATGGGTGAGTAAAGCTCATCTTGTATATATACCACATTTTTAAAATCCATTCATCTACTGACTGGCACCTGGCTGGTTTCATAACTTGGAAATTGTGAATTCTACAGCTATAAACATTGACATGCCTGTATCACTGTAGTATGCTGATTTTAGTTCTTTTAGACAAATGCCAAGGAGTGGGATAGCTGGGTTATAAAGAGGTTCTATTCCTAGTCTTCTGAGAAATCTCCATACCACTTTCCATAGTAGGACTAATTTGCAGTCCCACCAACAATGTATAAGTGTGTCTTTTCATCAGTATTTATTATTTGTATTCTTGATGGTTTCATATCTAACTGGAATGAGATGGAAACTCCACATAGTTTTGATTTGCATTTCCCTGGTTGCCAGGGATGTTGAACATTGTTTCCTATATTTGTTGGTCATTTGTATTTCTTCATTTGAGAAAATCTGTTTAGCTCTTTTGCCCACTGATTGTTTGGGTTACTTGTATTTGGTTTAGTTTTTTGAGTTCTTTATACATTCTGACTATCAATCTCCTATCAGAAAAGTAACCTGGCAAAAATTGTCTCCCAATCTGGAGGCTCTCTCTTCACATTCTTAATCATTTCCTTTGTTATGCAGAAGCTTTTTAATTGGATGCCATCCCACTTCTTGATTTTGGGTTTTATTTCTTGAGCTTTAAGAGTCTTATTAATTAAGTCAGTGCCTGTGTCAGTATGTAGGAGTGTTGATCCTATGATTTCTTCTAGCAGTTGCAAAGTTTCTGGATTAGTTCCTAAGTCTTTGATCTTCTTTGATTTGACTGTTGTGCAGGTGAGAGATAGGCATCTCGTTTCATTCTTCTACATATGGATATTCAGTTTTCCCAGCACCATTTGTTCAGAGCTGGGAAGTTTGTTCAGAGCCCAAGGTGGTGACTATGTAAGAGTGATGTTGAGCTAGTGCTCTTGAGTCAGGTTGGTTGGGTTCAAATCTTGGTTCCACCCCTTTTGTAGTTTTGTGAGCTCAATCGAGTTAGTTAACCTCTCAGTGCTTAATTGATTATTTGTATCATGGATATGATTACAGAGGTGATATATAAAAACAAGTTAAATTTGCAAAGTGCCTTTCATCTATTGAGTGCTCAAAATATGTACATCATCATATATTTTACTTTCTGTAGAAGTAATGGGGTAGGGGTACTGAAATTTGAAATTGTTCAATATCAAAATACTAAAAAGGAGGAAGACTGTTGAAATGTCAGTCAACCTCTTAAAAAATACTATGATATTCTTGCATGGTTTACTTTTTGCTTCATTCTAAATAATTCTGATTACTGGGTTTGAATTGGGACCCTAGGTCTATACATGAATTTTTAGTTTTCCAGATAATAACACACAGCCAAACCGGATAATAATTTGATCAAAAGAATTATCAGTGACCATAGTTCTCTGGTCCCAATCCACCTTTTTTTTTTTTTTTTTTTTTTTTTCCTGGCCTATATAATGACTTCAATAAACAAGAATTCTGTGGCAGGGAGACACCTTTAAAACCTTCTGTTTCATTGCTACCTTCCTTCTCACCCTACTGCCTTCTGTTTCCTAAACATACCATTTTTGTTTGCTCCCTGTGTGTGAGTTTGCATGAGTTACTACTTCTACTTAAATATCTTTCCCCAGACTGTCTCATCCATGAACGAATTCTTGCTCCTGTTTAAATACTCAACTCTACTATTATGTCCTTCCCATGCTGAACAAGGTCAGTGGCTCTGTATTCTGAGTTCTCCTAGTCCTTTCCACTTGCCTGCTGAAGCCCCTATCCTGCCTCATATTGTCCTATTCTGTCACCAGAAGGTTTCTGGACTGTGAGTTCTTTGATGGAGATTTTCTTATTATGTTTTCTCTTAGTACCCAGCACTACAGAGTAGGGTCACAACTCAAGAAATGATTGTAACGACTGGAAAAACTCAGGTTGCTTATAGAAAATCTGAGACACCTAACTTCTACTAAAGTTATTTGTATGTGTCTCAGAGAATAAAATGCTAAGTTAGGATAAAATATTACAGAAATACAGAAGAATGAGAAGTGACTGTTACTCTCTTAGCACACGACGGCATACCAAGATTTTTCTTGTGTTGACATGCTGTAATATACTACAAAGAAACTAGGAGAGTATGAAACATAATCTTGCCTCACTGAACTTGCATCAAATTAGTGAAGACAAGACCAGCAGTGTTCAATTAAGAGATGAAATTAAGAGGCTTACAAAAGTCTAGAGATGAGGAAATCATAAAGCTAAGTTAGCATACGCAAAGATAACTTTCTCGAGGAGGTGAGATTAGCTTTTGATATCCAAAAAGACAGTGTTTGTACCAAGAAGGGGAAAAACAGATGGTTTTCTAGAAGTGTGAAGTAAGGGGAGGAGAAGGGAGGCTTCTGTGTTAGGGAACTGCTGAAACAGAGCCCAGAATGCATGTTAGGAAATAGAGGGAAATAATGGGAGATCAGTAGGTCGAGCCAGATGATAATGAGGCTTTTAAAGTTACCAACTGCCAACTAAAGTTTGAGATTTTTATGGTAACTGAAGCAAATGATTGATTGATGAAAGGGGAAAAAAAAAACTGTTGCGTTGATTAAATGTTGACCATTATAATTTTCAGTGCAACAGCTGCTACTGAAATTGCAGTAATTCTAAATGAAAAATAGACACTGTTGTTCCAAAATAGCTTGGACTATTTGGAACCCTGTAGCATGAGTTTATGCTATGTAGTTATGCTAGGAACATGATGGGGTGCATGTTCCTTTTTTTTTCATTTTATCATAATGACTTGTTCTATGGGTGGAGAATTCAAACTGAGCAACAATTTCACAGCTAGAGTTGGAGTGTGGGTTGTATAAAGTTGTAGAAGCACTTTCCAAAGAGATGAAAACTCCCCCAACTACATAATTATAATTTCTAACTAGACTATTTGAAACACATAATTACTTGAATTATTTAGCTATTAAAATTTAATTATTGTCAACTCGTTATTTATATTATATCACTTCTTTTACAGTTATTTTCCTGAAAATTTAAACTCTAAAGTTTGACTGACAATCTGTTTTCCTCAAGGTAAATATTTATTTACTAAACTAACCATGTTATACAAACTATCAAAGTATGAATAATCTATGAATATAATTTACAGTTAAAACTCATGATTTCTTGTTATTTAATATTCTGGATAGACAATTTATTTCAAGATTGTCATGTTAGCTCCTTTAGGATTAGTAATATCGGCAATGTCAAACAAAGTGTGGTTTAGCATTAATATATTATGCATCCTTGTTTATTACCAGCATGTCATCTCTCTGTAAACATAATTTATGTGAGGATATTTTACCCTGTTAAGAAATTTGACTCTCATCCCATAGTAGATACTTGAAAACAGAGAGAAACTAGAAAAATTCCAAACTATGTTTTGAAATGATAATGCTAGTAGCAGGAGAAGAATGAATTAGAAGACATGGGAAAAGAATAGAAAAGGGAAGAACTATGAGCTATAATTTGTAGTTTATATTTAGCTATACAGGGTCAGAAGGAGTAGATTTTGTGGGGAATAGAGAAAACAGGAGGAGGAAGCATTGGGGGTGTTGAGTGCAACTTATTATTGGACCTGTAGAATTAACAGGTACACAAGGAATGACCTATCGGTGGCACAGTCTCAGCTACACCCGGAGTGAAATGGAGCTCTGGGTACTGTAAGGAGAGAATAGCAGGTTGCTATAGCAACAGTATCCCACCAAGTGCAAATAGAGTCCATTGTCTCTGCCAGTGACCAAGGGAGGTTTTCAGAAGGCCAAAAATGTATTAGCATTCTGGACCAACTAGTCTCTTGTTATGAAAAAATGACCATCAAGTTCAAACTATAAATATAGTTAACACTTGAACCAAAGCCAGTTCAGCTATTCAAATGTTTATGATAGTGAAACAGGGCACATTTTACATAAAAGTACACTCCTTAACCCTTCTACTCTAGGAGAGCATAGTTGCTTAACACCCTTGTAATTTGTATTCTTCATCCATAAGACAGAATAAGAATCAGATTATTTCATAAACCTGCATGTTGCTTACAGAATGCATGCCACATAGGAATGCAAATGTTAGACATGATTCTCATCATACATAAGTAAGTAGCATAAAGTGGTGGTTAAAAATTTGCTCTCCAGGAACAGAATGGCTGGACTTTTCTTACTGTTACTTTTTATTAGTAATAAAATATGGCACTTTCAGCTGCATGAACTTGAGCAGGTTATTTAACCCCTTTGTGCTTCAGTTTTCTCATCCATAAAATGGGCAATAATAATTGGTCCTACTTCATAGAGTTGTTATCTGGATTAAATGAAGATATATTTGTAAAGTGCTTTAGATCAGTGTCAGGCTTATGGTGAATATGAAACAGCTATTTGTTAAATAAACAAGTAAGTGGAATATGGAGTTTTATCATTCTCAATAGCTCCTATTTCTTAGTAACTTTTTAAATTTTAGTTTACTTTTATACTTTTTCCATGGCTTCTGAATTTAAAGAAAGTAAAAAGAAAGGTAAGAAAAAAAATCTTAAAATAAAATGTATTACATGTACACTTTGTTCCAGACCCTCTCTTGAGTATTCTTTCTAAAGTTTGTTATTATCTCACAAAAACTACAGGGACACTAGGGTTCCAGCTCAGTGGTAGAGCACCTGTTCAATCCCTAGCATCACAAAAATATTTGCATAAGGTAAGTGATACAGCTAAGAAAATAGACCAATAAAATTGGCATAATATAAAATTCTACAGCTAGTAAATTTTTTAGTTTGTTCTTATTAGCTATACATGACAGTGGAATGTATTTTGACATACTATATATACATAGAATATTACTTCCCATTCTTCTGGTTGTACATGATGTGGAGTTACATTGGTCATGTATTCATATATGCACACAGGAAAATAATGTCCAATTCATTCTACTGTCTTTCCTATTCCCATTCCCCCTCACTTCCCTTCATTCTTCTTTATCTAATCTGAAGTACTTCTGTTCTTCTGTCCCCTCTCCTTAATTGTGAGTTAGCATCCACATATCAGAGAGAACATTCAGCCTTGGGTTTTGAGGATTGGCTTATTTCACTTGGTTTGATGGTCTCCAGTTCCATCTATTTACTGGCAAATGTCATAATTTCATTTCTCTTTATGACTGAGTAGCATTCCATTGTGTATATATATCACATTTTCATTATCCATTTATCCGGTGAAGGGTACCTAAGCTGGTTCCATAGTTTAGCTATTGTGAATTGAGCTGCTATAAACATTGATTTGGCTGTGTCACTGTAGTATGCCAATTTAAGTCCTCTGGGTATATGCTGAGGAGTAGAATAACTGGGTCAAATGATATGGTTCCATTCCAAGTTTTCTGAGAAACTTTCATACTGCTTTTCAGAGTGGTTGTACCAATTTGCAGTTCCACCAGCTATGTATGAGTATACCTTTCTCTCCATATCCTCACCAACATTTATTGTTACTTATATTCTTCATAATTGCCATTCTGAATGGAGTGAGATGAAATCTCAGTGTAGTTT